>NC_136384.1:60596575-70596575 GCF_965140285.1 Lepidochelys kempii | reverse complement strand
GCTAGAAGCACATACAGATATTATACTAGTTTGTCTTTATTAAATTAGTTATTGATAGGAACTTCATTCCAGCATTTTAAGTTGCCTTAATTTTCCAAGTAGTTAAACAGGCGAAATGAAGTGTGCCATCCTTCAGGGAAATATACAAGCTTCGATTTTTTGAGGGTTTTTTTTTTTTTTATTCCTTACTTGTGAAGTGTGACCAAAACTAATCTTGAATGATTAAAATTAATTTTGCATGGGAATGATTTCCTGAACGATTCTGTTAATTTAAGCATCAACAGGCAAAGTCAAGCTTTAAATCTGGGTTGTGTTTAGCAGAGCTATAGTATTAAATGAGTGTGTGGTTTTTATTTATTTTGTTAAGAAAATTTTTGAAAAAAAAAAAAGAAGCATCTGCAAAAGTGATGTAAGGTACATGTTCATTCATAAACAAAAAAATCTAATCAAAACATAATAGGAGATTGCCCTGAGAACCAGATGTAAGATTCCCTAGAGATCAAGGATGTTCTGTCCCAGGGTATTGGTTTAGCTGTGTAAACTCCACTGAAATGGGACAGTGAATATAACAGACCTCTCAACAAGCATGATTTTTTCCCTTTGTTTTGTTCTTGAGCCTTAGTACATAGCTATAATGGAAGAAACAGAAAAGAAAGGTTTTACCTAAACATAGAGTCTGACAGAGGAAGGCTAACTCAGGCTGTAACCCAGCCCCCCTGACAATAGGATGTGAAGCTCTGCATCCTCAGAGCAAGGTGGGGACTGCAGGGGGGCCCTTGTCCTCCTCTTCTCCTTCCCCCAGCTTACAAGGTAGCAATTTTTATAGTTTCTCTTGTTCTCTCCAAGTGCCTGATTGGATCTTCAGTTTCCAGACTACATTACTCCATTATAGAAAGGAACCAAACAGCAAGTGGGTGGGTTTGCTGATGTAGGGTTTGGGCTTGAGCGTATCTCAACACAATAGTCAAACTCTGTATATAATGTAATTATGTTGCTGAGCAAATGGCCACATAATTTACCTTTTTGCCAACATGGCACACAAATCTCTGCACAATATAAGACCATTATATTATCCTGAAATTATCCTGCCACTTCTAACTCCTCACCTTGCCCACATACCACTTTGTCATTAATTTCCAGATCTATGTTACCTTGTTTGTCAGTGGCTTTGTACACTGTTGTCCTTAAAAGGACAGAGTGGGAAGAAGAGAGAAAAATCTGTCCGATACAGAGGTCAGCACTAAGACTGAAAAAGGCCTTCACAGTTACCGTTTCTCAGATGTAGATGGGAGTAAGAACTGAAGGTGGTCAACCAGAGCACCTAAGCCACAGAGGAAGGCAGCTGTCAAGCAGCTCTCTATTGTATAGAAGTGGAGCTGAGGATATCTAAACGGCAACCACTTCTTGCAAGCCTCCTCCATCTTCCCTCAAGACAGTGCTTCAGAGCCTCATGCCACTGCATGCTCTCTGTTCTTGGGGACCACTAAGCCCTGCAGGAATGGGACTCCTTTTCTGCAATGCAAGGCAATGACATGCATTTTTATTTTTATTTGGGGTGACTTTTTTTTTTTAGTATTTCAGTAAAACCAAAGATTACCAAATAATTTAGTAATCAGTTAAAATCTCCTTATTTCCAGCTGGTCACCGGATTCAGTGCAACTCTGTTGTAAGATCATGTGGCCTGACTGCACAACTTCAGTCCAATATGCTACTTAGTAGAAAGAGCCTTGATAAAGGGTACTGGTGACACTGGGAAGACTCAGAGAAAAGTTGGGCTAGATCTTTGGTCCAGCCCAAGTCCCTTGTTTGGTCCAGCCCAAGTCCCTTGATCTTTGGTCCAGCCCAAGTCCCCAGCTATCCTGGGCCAACAAATTAATCCCCAGGAACTGTTCCTGCCAGCGTAAATTAGAAACAGCTCTGTGCTGCTCTAACCTGCACGAAGACTGAAGCAGCCCCTGGCTGCTCCCAGGATTGGGTTATGGGGTTGAAAAGTGGTGTAAACACCTTTTGCACCCTATCCACTCCAGCTGCATAGAGCTCTCTATGTTTAGAGCATCTTGTCTCTATGGAACTTTTGGTTCTTTTTATTGCTAAACCTGGCAGATACAATGCAATATAATAGATGAACACAATGTAATACATGCTAGTGAAGTGCATAAGAATCACCTAGAAATAGTAATTTCCAAAGATATGTAGCATCAGCACAAAAGTATCAGTGTATAGTGCTGAAGAACTACAAAGTACTTATGATATAAATTACTCCTTTTAAAGCCAATAATGAATACAGGCCAAATTCATTGTTTCTAAAACTGAATCTATTAGGCATTTAATCAGTCTTTGTACATAACCTCTGACGGGTGAATTTCACCTGTAAGAGACTTCACTGCCATTTTTTGCTGTTATTTATTATTTGTTTATGATAGTGCCCTATATGTGTGAGGACTAGGCACTGTCTAGATCTTCAAGAAAGAGCAGTCCATACTCTGAGACTCATGATCTAGGGACAGACAAGTGGTTATAGATTCCAAGGCTATTGTGAATCACAAGGACCATTGTGATCATCTAGTCTGACCTCCTGTATAACACAGGCCATAGAACTCCCGCAAAATAATTCCTAGAGCATATTTTTTAGAAAAGCATCCAGTTGTGATTTAAAAATTGTGAGTGAAGGAGAATCCACTATTACCCTTGGTCAGTTTTTCCAAAGATAATTACACCTTATTTCTAATCTGAATTTGTCTACCTTCAACTTCTAACCACTGGATCTTGTTATACCTTTCTATGCAATACTGAAGAGCTCATTATCTATTATTTATTCCTCATGTAGATACTTACAGACTGTAATCAAGTCACCTCTTAACCTCTTCTCTTTGGTAAACTAAATGCATTAAGCTCCTTGAGTCTATCACTCTAAGGCACGTTTTCTAATCCTTTAACCATTGTTGTGGCTCTTCACTGAATCCTTTCCAATTTATGAACATCCTTCTTGAATTGTCAGACACTAGAACTAGACATAGTATTTCAGCAGCAGTTATACCAGTGCTAAATACAGAGGTAAAATAACCTCTCCACTTCTACTCAAGATTTCACTATTTATGCATCCCAGGATTGCATCAGCTCTTTTTGCCACAGAGTTGCAGGGGAAGAGTAACAACAAACCGGAATTTTTTAATATGAGTCAACCAGTTCCACTAGGGGCAGCAATAAAATAGAATGAGTTTTGGTTGAACAAGTGAAAAAAACTGCTTCACAAATATAACTATTTCACTCTCTGCTTTTGGTTGTTTTTTCATTTTTGGTTTTATTGTCTTTTAGTAAGCACTAGTTCCTTAAGGAGAGTGGTTGAGACTGAGTTGTTGCGTTTTCGTCTGTGAAGTATAATAGCTTAAATTCGCTTTGCCACAGCAGTAGCTGTAAAGGTTGTGTTTAATGTGAGCTTTATTCTAACCTCAGCAGCTCTCCAGTGTTATTTACTCTTCAAAGATTTTGGTCTTAAATCTTCAAGAATTACTATAAATTAATTCTGCTTTGCAAACACTTAACATTCTGAAACAATTTAATGAGCAAGGATTCTCGACCACTTCTTAAGAAAGTGATCATGTTGTTGAGCACATTCCATCCCGGTCATGATCCTATACCATCTCTATGGCACCTACAGTGAATTTGGTGAATTTGTACATGTATTTAGTAGTTTTAAGATCAAATATGTTTCGTTTTCCAAAGCATACCTCTAATCTCATGAGCTTGTCCACATACAGTTAATAAACACAAATTGAATTTCTCTCTATATCTATATCTATATAGAATCTTTCCTGAATTAGCTCATCATTCCCCAGTAGGGTCTGGTCTACCTCTGGTCCTCAGCAACTCTTCTCTTAGTTTTGGTTCTAATGATATCTTTGGTCCTGCTGGCAGTTTCTGGCTCCGTAAGGGCTGGCGGGTATGGGCTTTTCTATTCTCCTCTAAGTTTGCAACAACACCGAGTGGACACTTGCTTGGCTTACTCCACTGCAGCTCTTCAGAAGTGGGGGATGAGCACCCTGCTTCAAGTGTTCAGCACTTCTATATTATATTTGTATCTGTGGTCCACATACCAGTTTGAGAACTGCTCTTTTAGATCATTCAGGCCAAAGTATAATCTCTAAACTCTCCATAAACTATATTTTAAAACATGCTGCTGGAACACATGGTGATTCCAACACTAGGAGAGTGTGATGATCCATGCTAAAAGAGCGTAGGTCTTTGTCTTCCTCAATGGTGAGTCTACATAAAGAGGTTAAATAAGTCTGCTACTAATGCCAGTTTGGGGACTAAGGGTGTGTCTACATAGCGGGTTTAATCCAAAGCTTTTAGATGTGTGTCCAGTAACTCTTGTTACATGAATTGCACCAGTAGTATGCTCATAGAAGGCCTGTTTCATTCTCACTTCACATTATGTGAACACATGGCAGCTGTTTGTTGGAAACTGTCTGGAACAAGTATTGTTCAACATATTCATAAATGATCTGGAAAAAGGGAGTAAACAGTGAGATGGTAAAATCTGCAGATGATACAAAACTATTCAAGATAGTTAAGTCCAAAGCAGACTGTGAAGAGTTACAAGGGGATCTCACAAAACTGGGTGACTGAGCAACAAAGTGGCAGATGAAATTCAATGTTGATAAATGCAAAGTAATGCACATGAAAAAAATATAATCCCAACTATACATATATAATGATGGGTAAGGCTACATTTTAGTCATGGGTATTTTTAGTAAAAGTCACAGACAGGTCACGGGCAGTACACAAAAATTCATAGCCCGTGATCTGTCCATGACTTTTACTATATACTCCTGACTAAAACTTGGGCGGGGGGCTGCCCGGGGCTGCGGGGAGGGGGGGACTTGTGGGAGGGGTGGGTGCAACAGCACATGGCCCGGGACTCCCGCTGGTGCTGAAGGGGGCGTGGGTGGCTGTGCGTGGCCCAGGACTCCTGCTGGTGCTGGAGGGAGAGGAGGGGGTTGGCGGGGCCCACGGGCTCCCTACCTGGCTCCGTGCCTTCCCCCCTAAGTAGCAGAGTTTGGGTGTAGGAGGGGGTTGGGGCATGGGACGAGGTGTGGCAGGCTCTGCGTGGCGCTTAGCTGGGGGGCTCCCCGGAAGAGGCAACATCCCCCTTGCTCAGCTCCTAGGCAGAGGAGTGACCTGGCAGCTCTGCACACTGCCTCTGCCCAGAGTGCTGGCTTCACAGCTCCCACTGGCCAGGAACCGCAGCCAATGGGAGTTGTGAGGGCGGTGCCTGCAGGTGGAGGCAGCGCGCAGAGCTGCCTGGCCCCCCCGCCTATGAGCTGAGCGAGGGGGATGTTGCCACTTCCGGGGAGCCCCCCAGGTAAGCGCCACCCCAAGCCTGCCTCACTTCATCCTGTGTCCCACACTCCTCCCACACCCAAACACTGCTGCTGCTAGTGGGGGGGGCATGGTGGCCTGAATTTGTCACAGCAGCGGCCAGTGCAACTGGCACAAGGGCTGCCTGAGCTGCCCCTGAGCCAGGCGCACCGGCTGCTGCAGAAGTCACAGAGGTCACAGAAAGTCACAGAATCCGTGACTTCCATGACCTCTGTGACAAACTCGCAGCCTTATTGGGGGGTGGGGAGGGTCTAAAATTATTGTTACCACTCAAGAAAGAGATCTTTGAGTCATTGTTGATAGTTCTCTGAAAACTTCCACTCAATATGCAGCAGCAGTCAAAAAAGCTAACAATGTTGGAAATCATTAGGAAAGGGCTAGATAAGAAGACAGAAAATATCCTATTGCCTCTATATAAATCCATGGTAGGCCCACATCTTAAATACTGCGTGCAGGTCTGGTCGTCCATCTCAAAAAAGATACATTAGAATTGGAAAATGTACAGAAAAGGGCAACAAAAATGATTAGGGGTATGGAACAGCTTCCATATGAGGAGAGATTAATAGGATTTGGACTTTTCAGCTTGAAAATGAGACAACTCAGGGAGGCTATGATAGAAGGCTCTAAAATTGTGACTGCTGTAGAGAAAGTAAATAAGGAAGTATTATTTACTCCTTTTCATATCACAAGAACTAGGGGTCATCAAATGAAATTAATAGGCAGCAGGTTTAAAACAAAAGGAAGTATTTCTCCACACAACGCACAACCTGTGGAACTCTTTACCAGATGATGTTGTGAAGGCCACGACTATAACAGGGTTCAAAAAATAATTTGATAACTTCATGGAGAGTAAGTCCATCAATGGCTATTAGCCAGGATGGGCAAGGATGCAAAACCATGCTCGGAAGTGTCCCTAGCCTCTGTTTCCCAGAAGCTGGGAATGGGTGCAAGGATGGATCACTTGATGATTACCTGTTCTGTTCATTCCCTCTGAAGCACCTGGCATTGGCCACTGTTGGAAGACAGGATACCAGGCTAGATGGTCTATTGATCCCAGTATGGCCATTCTTATGCTCTTAGATTGAGAGGATAGCATTCTCTAGGGGTATCCCAGGGCCCGTTGCTTCATCTCTGAGTGGCCTGTTATTGTTTTTGCTGTGAATTATGGGAAGCTACATAGGTTTACATTTTAAAAAATCCCATAAATCCACTGTCTCCATCCATGCTTCCTGTTTGTACTGGTTCACACCATTTTCGAATTGCTGTGGGCCAGCATGATCTCAACAATGTTCTGTACCACTATGGTGACAACCATGACTATGCCCAGGCTGCTTGGGCTGTATTACAGTACTTGGGGTTGGAGAGATTCAGCAATGGACTTTGCCTGTTGCACCACTGAGCAGATGATGCTGAAACAGGAGAATATTCCATGGGAACAGCAGCTCCCCCACCAGCAGGAGAATACTCTGCAGCAGTGGCAGCAGGCTGAGGCAGAAGACTAGAACAATGCTGAGCTCTTGAAACAAGAGGACTGGTTCCTGGATCACCTATACAGCATACAGTGCCATTTATGGGCCTGGGAAATCAGATTGGATCGGTGGGAGAAGATTGGTCTACAGAGCTGGGACGAGCAGTGTTAGGGGGCTTATTCCTTCACCCACTTACTTCCCTGGTCCTTCTCGCATGAACAGAGAGCAACAATACCCGAAGTCCAAAGGTGCAAACAATTCGATGTTTATTGGGGTGAACTTCCAGCAAGCATGATTCCAGTTTCCTTCCTTAGTATCCTCCTTCCCAGCTCTGAAACCACAAAGCCTTACACCTGTGTCCCTGTTCCCATTCCTGCCCTTAGCCAAACATGATTCCAACTTCCTTACTCCCATTCCCTGTTCCCATTTCCCCCTTTAGCAAAACATGATTCCAATTTTCTTACCCCCATTCCCTGTTCCCATCTCCCCCTTTAGCAAAACATGATTCCAATTTTCTTACCCCCATTCCCTGTTCCCATCTCACACCCCCACCCACACCCCCACCCCGTCACTTCCTCATTGACTACAGATTATATAGTAAAACTTGAGTTCTGCTTAGCTATACCTTAACCAATCATTTTCCTGAAATTTAACTAACCAATCCTAACATATTGTAACATGATTATGTAACCAATTATATCCCACCACCTCAATTAGTTTACACTCAGCAAAATTAATTATACAGCAGACAGGAACAATCACAGAACCAGACAGAGATTATACAGACAAACAACAGCAAAGTGGGAACTATAATGACAAAACAATACAGAAGTGAGGATTTCACATCCCAGCTATTGATAAGTGAGTTCTTGCCAGACAGGATGCTATCAAACTAAGTTTCCTTTTACATTTTCTAGGCACTTCCCTTTCTCTGGAGGTGATAGGAATACAATCCTGTCCTGATAGTGCCTAACAGCCCAATAGCACCTTATTTCAATGTGACTAGTTTAGAATGTGAGGATGTGACCGTTCGCTTCCCAGCTTATGGCTGCCTCTGCTGCTTAGCCAAAGGCCTGAGCCTGAGAACAGGGCCACAAACTGTCACAGTAAGAGAAGGCCCTTACACCAGCAGACAGTGATTTTGATTCTTTCTTTTATACCTCTATCACTAGCCAAGTGATAAGAATACACCTAAATTCTTAGAGTACAGGCCTTTGCAGACAGGCCTGAATATCTATATCCAGTTTTAGGATAGGGAGGATTACCTTTAACAGCTGTGCAGAACTGTTCCTGGAGCTTCAGTGGCAGGATACCAACATGCAGTGCCCCATACTCATGCAGAAATGGGTCACCATTGGCATCTGGGAAGCTGGCCATCCCAGAATGTTATTAGTCTGCAGCCAACCAGTTGAGCATGGGGAGACCAACTGCTGAGGCCATTCTCATACAGGTCTGCTATGCCATTGGTGAAGTGCTGTTTAACCGGGTCATGAAGCTATGTAATGCTCAGGAGATTGATGGCTTTGCATGCATGGGGTCCCAAACTGTATAGGTGCAAGCCCCCACATCCCCTGCCAGAGCACAGAATTTATAAACAGACATATTTCTCCATGGTGCTTCAAGGACTGGTGGACCACCGCAACAGGTTTACAGGCATAAATGCAGAGTGATTCGGGAGGATCCACCATGCTAGGATCTTTTGGAACTCAGTAGTATTTAAATTAATGGAGAGAGGCTTCCAGGACCACTGTGAATATTGATGATATGGAAGTTGGTTTGGTTATTCTGGGAGACCTGGCTTATCCCCTGATGCTCTGGCTAATAAAGCTATATAGAGGCTGCTTGGACAGAAGGAAAGAACATTTTAACTATCATCTCAGTAGTTGCAGAATGGTAGTCAAGTGTGCGTTTGGCTGTTGAAAGGCAGGTGGCACTGTTTATCGAATAGGTTTGAAACAGCAGAATTTTTTTTCCAACCATTGTAACTGCATGTTGTGTTTTGCACAATATTTGTGAGAGTAAAGAGGAAAGCCTGAAGGGTAGGTAGGAGGGTGAAGGGTGGAGACTTGCTCGGAGGTTTGAGCAGCCAGCAAGGTATCCCAAAGAACACAAACAGTCAGGGGGAATGCTGTAAGGGATGCCTGTTCGTGTTTTGAGTCCCCTGGCTGAACATGTTAGCCCATGGGGGTGGTACTGGGATGCAGACATTGCAAGCATTGGAGTATTTAGTGTTCCCTATGTGCTTTTATAGAAACCATGCATTATTTCATTGTTAGTTAAATGATTTTCTGTGTTAACTGCAATGGTGGCTCATAATGAATGTTCTGTGAAGAGTTTTTATTACAAAACAATAAAAAAATCAATAATAAACTTTTAATGAAACCAATGGAAAAACAACATCTTTGTAGTTGGAAATACATTTAACTAACCAATTTATAAAATAACCAGCTATACACAAACCTTTAATGAATGCAACAGTAAGAACATTTAAAATACATCAAATGAGGGGGTTGGGAGGGCCATAAAATTACAGGCAAGCAAACACCAGGCCTTTGGTTCTTCTTGTCTGCATGGGTTCTGGGTTAAGTGCCACAGCTCAAAATTATCAGTGGTGTTGCAGGGCTTGCTGTGGGGATGCAGTGGTTAGGGGTTGCTGCTGGTCCCAGTAGCCAGCATTGTCCAGGGGCTGAATGACATGGCTAGATTCCAAATTATGGGACTGCAGGGCTTGCTGGCCTAGCAGCAGCATGTTTTGCAGGAAGACGTTCTGGCTCAGGATCGTATCCATGAGCTACCTCTCATCTCTGTCTTTTTCCATGCTCTCCTTTGCCATGGTGATGTGGTCGTTAGCCACAACCATTCTTTCCTTGGCCACTGTCATGATCTCCTGGGAGAGGTGCATTTCTTTCTCCCACTGGGTCCTCACCTACTGGCTCCACCTCTCAGTCAGCCTGGTTTTTCTGTGTGACTCAGCCATGAGTTCTGCAAACATGTCGTGAGTTTTCCTTTTTCTCCACCTCAGGCTGGCCAGCCTATAAGCAGTAGATAGAGGCCCTGTCCTTGATGGGTTGGCTGTTGCAGGTGCTGTGACTATGGGAGTAGGGGGAAAATAACCCAGTCACTTATTGTTCATATCCCAGGCAAGTAATGAGAGCTTTTTTTAAAAGTATGTATATGTGATTTTACTCCCTGAGACTCTTCCCATTCTTTGGGGTAAACTCAGAGATAAGTGGCCTGCGTGTACAGAGGGTGCCTGGTCCATTTGGATTTCTATATATTGTATCTCTTTTCATGCTGGTAGGGTTGGGGTGGTCAGAGCTATGTTGCCAGGTTGCTTTTGCAGTTTTTTTTGTGGGCTGGAGGCCCTCCTGTGGTGTTGGAGGTATAAAAAGGAGGTTGGGGAGGGTGTTGTTGGGAGCAAGCTAGATAGTAATCTTTCTACATCCCCTGTAGGCTATCCTCTTGACTCGCAATGATGTTAGGCTGAGGCAGGTGACAAGGAGGTTGAGAATTGCCTTTTTCAAAAAGGCAAAGGGCGGACCAGTGAGAGAAGCTCTAAAGCTATTCACCAGGATAGTCTTCCAGAAGTACTGCAGAATTGGAAGGGGCTTTCAAGCTATATTGGGACCATGGGCATGCAACTATTCTTTATAATGTGCAAAACAAAACTGAGCAATTTCTCAGTCTTAATTTCTGCTGCATCTCCCTGACAGACATGGAGTAAAGGCAGAGAAAAGAAGTGAGGGTCCTGGCATGATTGCCAGCTCGAATACATTTTATAGGGCATTTGTACCTCAGTGGGGAGCAGTATTGTTTGTGCCTTGACCAGGCATCCAGTGTTCAGTTGTGCCTACTGTAAGCTACAAGAACTAAGCAAATTTCTCTTCCTGTAAGCAGGGTCTCAATACACTGTTGAATTTTGCACTAATGAATGCTTTCATTATTTGACTCTTCCGCAAGAGGATAGGTGGAGAGGGGGAGGAGTTCAGACTGTGGCTGTATTATGCTGGCAAGTGCCATTTTGAAACACCAAAAGACAGGGAGATGGAGGCTCTTAGCTCACAGTTGCCAACAATAATATTAAACGGTAAAGATAGGTACTTACATGCCAAAGTTCCCTTCCAAGGAATCTGACTCTTTTGGTCCAGGCCTGAGTTTCCAACTGGGACTCTGGCTCAGCCAATGCAGGGAAGGAATCAGAGTCCATTGCAGCAGGGCAGGACTGGGTTTAGCTTTCCAGTTGGCTGTTGTCAGGGTGCTGAGTAGGCAGGCCACTCATCTGGTGTTAAACTGGACAGTCCTGCTTTTCTAGGGTTTGTCCCTAGTCTGGTACTGAGACAAAACCAGATGTGGTTTGATCTGATATTGGATGGGGGATGCCATTTTGAAGAACACACAAGGTCACTTCCACCCGCTCAGCCTGTATCCCCAATGTCACCCACTCATGGCAGGTAATAGCCTTGACTGATGGGTAATAGCACATTCAAGGTCACCAAAGAAGAAGGTATCTGGGACAATGGGGTCTTTCAAACACTGGGTGGAGAAAGAACACTGACCAACGAAAATAGGGAGGGAGCGGTGCTTTGGAGGAGCCCTGGCCAATGAGTGTGAGGCAGGGTGGAACTCAGGGGTATGTCCAATAGTGTGTTTTGGGGGTAGTACCCAGTGGCAGCAGTGGCCAGTGGGTGACAGGTGTGCAGTGGCTACGTAGTGAGCAACTTGGCATGCAGTACTGGGAGCTGCTGGCTAGAGGTGGAGAGAGACTCGGATCGCGGATACGGAGGAATGCACTCTTAAAAATGGTGTCACCTGTGCAGCATGACCTTGCACACATCATATGTGTAAGGTCAAACACAATGGGGGTGAGGTCACATCAGTGGGGATGGGACATGGTGTCCCTGGAAGTATCAGAACATCCAATATTCCGGGAATGAGTGAGTGACCACCCTAGTCCTGAGTCCCAAAAAGATCCCATGTCTCAGCGGGGCAGCTTTTCTCCAGCATCCTTTCGGTGGAGGGGTAGTTCGGGGGGGAGGGATAGCTCAGGGGTTTGAGCATTGGCCTGCTAAACCCAGGGTTGTGAGTTCAATCCTTGAGGGGGCCATTTAGGGATCTGGGGCAAAAATTGGGGATTGGTCCTGCTTTGAGCAGGGGGTTGGACTAGATGACCTCCTGTGGTCCCTTCCAACCCTGATATTCTATGATTCATCCCCCAATGGATTGAGCCGGTCGGCCTCAGTGGGGGGTGAGGGGAGAGTGCACGCAGCAACTCCTAATAGTGCATGGGATGGGTCATACTGTAATTGTGTAAAATCCTGTCCAGTGCATCAAAAAATCTTCCTCTGGATTCTCTTTTTATCCCTCCTTTCAATGTACTTTCTCCTGAGCTGCTTGTTCTTTATTTGAAACTGGTTGGCAACCTGGTCATGACCCCTTGCAGACATCTGCTTTTCAATGTCCACAGAACTGTCCTTTTGTCCTCTGGCTGGCCACAAGAGCTTCCTGACCCAATGCTTCTCCTAGATCAGTGGTTCTCAAAGCTGGTCCACCGCTTGCTCAGGGAAAGCCCCTGGCAGGCCGGACCTGTTTGTTTACTTGCTGCGTCCGCAAGTTCAGCCAATCGCGGCTCCCACTGGCCGCGGTTTGCCACTCCAGGCCAATGGGGGCTGCGGGAAGCGGCGTGGGCCATGGGATGTGCTGGCCGCCCTTCCCACAGCCCCCATTGGCCTGGAGCGGTGAACAGCGGACAGTGGGAGCCGCGATCGGCCGAACCTGCGGACCCGGCAGGTAAACAAACCGGCCCAGCCCGGCAGGGGCTTTCCCTGCACAAGCGGCAGACCGGCTTCAAGAACCACTGTCCTAGATGTCAGTGAGATCTGGGATCTCAGCATGGCTCCCCACAACTGCAGGTGGCATGTTGTGGGCCTTCGAGACTGCAATCCCAGTTATATTGCCAGAAAGATACACTGGGATCCAGGAGCAAATGGGCAAAATCTGGCTCTGTACCATCTTTTAAAGGGGGAAAGGCCATCATGGAAACTTTATCAGTGCAGTAAGCAGACAGATCAGTAACGGTCAACCTGCAAAGCCGTTGGAAGCATGCAAAAAGTGGTATTTATATTTTTCAAACATTTGTAGCCTCTTAATATATTCCCCCCGCCGCCGCCCCACACACTTCCTTAACTGTTGCTCAGCCAATGTGTACTATACTCACATATTTAGGGCTTTCAATCTCTCTTAAAAGTCAGTTCCTCAGGGCCCTGATCATTTGTGATTCTTTTCTGAATTCCATCCAGTTTTTCATATCTTTGATAGTGAGTGAGGTGTCCAGAACTGAAGGCAATATTCCATGTGCACTCATATCAGAAACACGTAGAAAGGATCTATATAATCTCTGCTTCATAATGTGGTGTGACTCTGTATGCAACTCACATTTTATATAGTTTTTTTTTGCTACCATGTTGCATTGCAAACTCATGTCTAATTTACTATCCACTATCACATTTTGGAAAGGAATAATGCTGAAAGTGACCAAGTTTCTGCCTTGCATTAAATATCTGTGTTTCAGATTATTCTCCCCTAAACATACTTGCTTGCATTTTACAAGGTGAATCATTTGGTTATTTTTCTGACCAAGTTACTAACCTCTCTGCATGCATTTGTATATGTGTCCTTACCGATTTTTACTTCTTCTTTTAGATCACTTAATAAAGATACTGAACAAAACTTGACATAAATATTGATTTTTCTGCAGCTCAGCATCTCCAACAATTCTGAGACATATGGACTATTCTTCTTTCTGCAGCTTTGGGAGGCAGTTCAAAGCTGTAGTACAGCCCATACTAGCCAGCCACACTCCCTTCTCTGGCCTGCTGCCAGATCTTCTGCCTCCACGGCAGCAAACTGGCAGTTCAGTTCTCTTTGCCAGCTTATGACTTTATCATATTTTCAGGCAGTAGTCAGCAGCCTTTCTCCTCCATCTCCTGGACTGGGTATGGAGCAGTCAGGTTGTCTCAGCCACCTCAGGTGGTCTTAGCCATGCCAGCACTGCAGCCCCTCACTTCAGACTCTTTTGCTCCTTTTCAGGCATAGCAGAGCTGTCTCACAAGCACCGAGTTCAATCCAAGTGGTGGTGTATCTGCAAGGAAGCTATTATAGACTCTTCGGAGGGCAAATTGTACCCTGCCTGTTCTCAGTCAACAGACCCTGGTATAGCTAGGGCACAGGAATGTTGGGTCCACACCCGTGCCCCAAGAGGCCGTGACTCCAAAACAGAAAAGTCTGATTTGGAGACGCAGACCAGAGGGAGGACTCGGAGATGCCAATGACAAGGAGGTCTTCATCTGACCCAGGGCAGAACAAGACCCAAAAGAACCCCCCCCAACTCCTAAATGAGTCATAATTTCACTAAGCAGAGAAACAGCACTCATACTCAGCTCCCCTTCTTCCCAGATTGAACCATGGAACTCTGGCAATGAAATCCTATTCCCCAGGCAGTGGGAGTGCAACTCTGAGGGGGAGAACAGTGAGAGAGAGAGATCCACAGGGCTCAAGGAACTGTATAAAACAAACTGCAAAAGACCATGCCCTAGAAACAGCTGGGTGGCAACCACTGAAAAGTTGGCCAAAAAAGGCTAAAAAATCCAGAAAGAGCAAAAAAGGGAAAGGAAAGGTATATAAAAAGATAACATACAGCAGGTATTCATCCTCTGCCTCAAACACCTCCTCTTTTACTGAGGAAGGGGACCTCTCAGATTGAGGCTCTGAGCAGAACGTGTGTGTGGGGGGGTGGGGGCACGGAGGAGATAAAAAGGTTTTGGCCCTCTGAAGCATTTGAAACCATGTGCAAAAAGGTCAAATCCACAATCCAGATCCAACCTAAATAGGTGCTAGAAGACAGGTATCCCTTTAGGCTTGTCCTCTAAATCCTCTTCTGAGACAGCAATCCCACTGCACTCATCCTTCAAGGATGTGATCAGAAAGGAATAGGAAACCCCGAATAAGGGCAAACACATAAGCAGGTATACACTTAGGTATTACAAGTTGCAAGAGCCAAAAAATGCCATTAGATATACCAAAGGTCAGTGCTGCAGTGACATCTCAGGTAAAATATATAGTAACCCCATATGAAAGTGGCTGAGGATTTCTTTCCCAAAGATCCAAGTGATATAAAGGTGAAAGACATCCTGAAGAAGGAACTTTGAGGCTTCATTGACCACCCTTAGAGCATCTGTGGCAGCTTTGCAAGAGCCACTGTGTCCTGGCTGCATGCCTTTAGAGCTATGAAAGAGATCATCCTGTCTTCTGGTCTACTCCTACGAAAATTTTCCTAGCAACAGATTTTGTGGCAGATGCATCAATGGATGCGATGAGATTTTTCAGCCAGGGACATGGCATTCAGCTCAGCAACCAGATGCCACATCTGGCTCCACAGCTGGAAGGTTGACATTCACTACAAAAATGTTCTGTGCTCATCTAAATTCACAGGCTCTCTTTTCTCTGGGGAAGAACTAGACAAAATAGTGGCAGAAAGCTCTGCCAAACCAAAACAATCCCTTCTCTCAGTGCTCTAAAGAGGGACTACAAACCTAGCAACAAGGATTGTCAGTCCTCCCAAATAAAGGCACTGGAGGAAAGGCAACTGGTATATATGGAGAAAACCCTGGAATGGGGGATTGGGTGGCAAATCCAGAGGTGGTCCACTACCTCTTAGAGCCCAGTATGACAAAAAACATACATACCTCTATCCAAACTTGAATCTGCAAGGCAGAATTCTCTATTTCTCAGAATAATGGTTTTGACTGACCACAGAAGTGGGTGAGAGAGGTGGCATGTTGCAGATACTCCTCAATCTAAAGCCCCACCCTATCCCTTCTTCATCCAGTCCCCCATCTCAAAACAACAGCTCACAACTCGTACCCATCACTCCAATTTGGCTTTTCATCAGCTCCCAGGGTCTTCACCAAGATTCCTGTGGTAATAATAGCCAGACCTTAGGTCTCAGAAAACTCACCTGTTCCCTTTCTAGATGGCATCTTGATTAGAACTTCCACCTAAGCAATGGCACTCAGTGCCACAGTCTGGATGCTGAATCAAGCATATGGATTTGTGATAAATACCAAGAAGAGCTCCTTGATTCCCTCCACAAAGATAGTTCATGTGGGAATGGAAATAGAAACTTATGCTCAAAGGTCTACCAATCACTGGACAAATACCACGAGATCCAGAACCTGATATCCATGTTGCTAAATGCTAAATGCAAGACCGACCATAATGTCTACAGCTACCGGGTGTCCTGGTTTCATGTTCAGGAATCAACTCATGAACATGGCCCCATTTTTCGTGCTTCAGGGCCTTGGAACTCTATTCTTCTCTTCCAGGCTAGCTTCAACACTAAAGGGCATCTGGATTAGGTTTAGCTTGTGGTGTGGAATACAACAAAAATCCCAAAGATCCTGGTATCCCAGTTATCCTGGGCTTTCTTCAGGAAGCTGATGAAAAAGGACGTTAGCCCAGCACAAAAGTGCACCAGGTGTCAGTTCTAAGTAACGATCTATTCTTGGGATCCTCTGATTCCTTGACAGAAAGCCCTCAAGTATCCAGATTTCTCTGAGTAGTCAGACTGGCTAAACTTGCAGTTAGATAACTACACACCCTTTTGAGCCACTGACATTAATGTCTCTTCTACCTATCCATCAAAACCTGTTTTCTGGTAGCCATCATGTCTGCTAGATTAGTTTCTGAACTAGCAACTTTATCCATGCAGGGACCCCACTTTGCGTTCCATGATAACAAGGCGGGGTTAAGAACCCCAGAATCATTCTTATCTAAGGTGAATTTGTCATCCCATGCCTCAGAGGAAATCATTCTGTCCAAAGCCATGGCATCTGTCAAGGTTCCTCCCCTACTCTGAACTCTAGGGTACAGATGTGGGGACCTGCATGAAAAACCTCCTAAGCTTATCTTTACCAGCTTAGGTCAAAACTTCCCCAAGGTACAAAATATTACACCCGTTATCCTTGGACTGGCCGCTACCACCACCAAACTAATACTGGTTACTGGGGAAGAGCTGTTTGGACGCGTCCTTCCCCCCAAAATACTTCCCAAAACCTTGCACCCCACTTCCTGGACAAGGTTTGGTAAAAAGCCTCACCAATTTGCCTAGGTGACTACAGACCCAGACCCTTGGATCTTAAGAACAATGAACAATCCTCCCAACACTTGCACCCCCCCTTTCCTGGGAAATGTTGGATAAAAAGCCTCACCAATTTGCATAGGTGACCACAGACCCAAACCCTTGGATCTGAGAACAGTGAAAAAGCATTCAGTGTTTTACAAGAAGACTTTTAATAAAAAATAGAAGTAAATAGAAATAAAGAAATCCCCCCTGTAAAATCAGGATGGTAGATATCTTACAGGGTAATTAGATTCAAAAACATAGAGAACCCCTCTAGGCAAAACCTTAAGTTACAAAAAAGATACACAGACAGAAATAGTTATTCTATTCAGCACAATTCTTTTCTCAGCCATTTAAAGAAATCATAATCTAACACATACCTAGCTAGATTACTTACTAAAAGTTCTAAGGCTCCATTCCTGGTCTATCCCCGGCCAAAACGACTACAGACAGACACAGACCCTTTGTTTCTCTCCCTCCTCCCAGCTTTTGAAAGTATCTTGTCTCCTCATTGATCATTTTGGTCAGGTGCCAGCGAGGTTACCTTTAGCTTCTTAACCCTTTACAGGTGAGAGGAGCTTTCCCCTGGCCAGGAGGGATTTCAAAGGGGTTTACCCTTCCCTTTATATTTATGACAGCATCCAACAGAAAAGCTGTGGCACTCAGGCATTCAAAGAGCACTAAAGATCTATATGAAGCACACCAAAATCAACAAGAAGATTGGGCTCCTTGTTTGCCTCCTTTCATCCTGAGTGTCAAGGACTCAGGATATCCAAGTTGTCACTAGCTAGATGCATCAAGCTGTGCTTCACAGAGGCATACAAGATGTCAGGTACTCTTGTTCCATATGGAATCAAAGTACACTTCACAAGGTCTATGGTGATTTCTTGGGCAGAAAGAGCTTGTGCTTTCCATGCAGAGATCTGCAGGGCAGCAAAGTGGTAATCAGTTAACACCTTTATTAGGCATTTTAAAATGGACTTTCTGTCTTCTGTAGAAGCCTTCTTTGTCAGGAAGGCGCTGCAAGCAGTGGTCCTGTAATAGCATTGCCAGTCTAGGCAATTAACTCAGGGTGGGCTGGGGGAGGTCTTCTCTATTTCATTCTGTTTTTCTAATCCCTCCCTGCTTCTGTTCACTAATCCCGGTACATAATCATAATTGTGGGAGATACTCAGCTGCAGAATGGTAAATTTCTTATCTGATCATTTGCCTTCTGAAAGCAGCATCTCCCACCATTCTACCATTCCTAGATGGCTTCTTAGCCAAAGGAATTTAATTTTGAGAGGTAGGCCTCTAGACTACTGTACATAGTTTACTGGTTGGCACTGAAGTTATTGTTACTAATCATATTCTACAAGTTTTTATACAGTTTTGGGAGGAATCATCTGGCAGCAGGCCAGAGAAGGGGTCGTGACTATCACAGGCTATGCTACAACTTTGAACTGCTTCCGAAACTGCAGACAGGAAGGGATAGCCCAGGTATAACAGAATTGTGGGAGACACTGCTAGCAGAATGGTACATTTCTTACCTGATAATTTCCTTTCTTGTGCCTTGCTAGAAACTTCCCACCAATTTGATTCATTGTTAGTTATTACCCTTGTTTACCAGTCAGAAATTATGACAAATCATCATTTTTCTCCCTTCTAGTTAGCCAAATAACTCCTACGTCACTGGTAGGGCCAGCATGTTGGCCCTAAGGGTTAGTAGAGGAATGAACTAGATATCTAATAGAGCTTTGCTAACACTAATTTCAATTTGCTAACCCTAATTTCAATGGCTGTGAAAACAGTTTATGTTTTCCATTAAACAAAGTGATATAAATCATTATCTAATGACTTGTTTCCCACCATTTGAACAGAAACCTAGTACTTTTGAGATCTAGCAGTGAACCACTTGTTACCAGTACCAAAATGTTCATTCCATGAATGATGTCAAGGTATAACAGAACTAAGACACCATTAAAGCATGGAGCTAGTTGATCTGCCTTTACTGTGGATCCAGAAAGAAATGTGGAAAGTTTGTGCTTTTCTAGGGCCTGGGTATTGTCAGATCTTTACATTAAACTCACCAAATCTCCATAAATCTGTGGTACACTTTCACTTGCTTTCTAGACTTTGATGTTAACTAGCTCCAACAAATGCCTGCATTTATTGACACTAATTGGTTCTACAAAACAGGACACTAATTGCCTCTGGCTAGCCAATATTTTAAAAATCCATTATTTTATTTTGGATTAAAGTTTTTTTTTTCTGTCTTGAAATATCTAGGTTGGATTCTGTATTAGGTTTGTTGGTCCTTGGAGAGGCTGCCAAATTAAACTTGTCCTGCTTGAAGGTTTTAATGGATCTAGTGAGAGATTTTATTTCAAGCTCTATGTCTCTTCAGAAGCAGGTAACAGCAGTACTAATTTAGATGTAGCAAGAAAATGTGTTTGTTACAAACACTAAATTGGATAGAAGCAAACCATTTATTTTCTTTACTATTTGAAACTGAAAGTCATGTTGATCTTAGTAGTTTGAGATGGGGATAGAATGAGCAGACCAGTTATTTCAATAGAATAAACATCTGGAAGAGTAATCTCCTATTCTTTAACCACTATGTGTGTCTGGTGAATGATTATTTTCTCTGCTATATGATGCACTCACTTCTGGGGAATTAATGTGACTAAATATGACAGTAGATTAGAGATTCTGACTCTGCTCCTATTGTATACTATACTGTTCTTTTGTTAGAACTTGGATTTTGTCAGACTTTCTAGATATTTGATGGAAGTTTTATATTTCTACTAACAGAAAGACAACTGCATAAGAAATCTATCATCCTGGCACTGGGAAATAGGCTACATATACACCACTGTGCTCAGAGACATTTGTTTAAGTGGTATTACCTCAGATTTACAAAAGACAGCTTTTCTTGGATTCTGTGATTGTACAAAACCACCTAAGCATGCAGAAGAATTAAATGGAGCAAGTTTTTTTGACCTTTTGCAATACAGTCCTTCACATGGTCCACATGACTGTAAGTACCAAATAAGCAAAAACAAAACAACCCTCCCCCCCACACACACATATTCCTGCCAATTTTACAAATATGGTAAGCATATTAAAAAGTTCAGCTACAGAAAACTCAATTTGGTGCCCCGTCTTCACTTCCCTGAAAATTTGGGGATAATTTGCTCCTTATTATTTGCCCTATGGTGTTCTTCTTAATCTAGGTAATATAAGAATACAGGTGTATTAACTATATTGTATTTACATTGTAATTATTCTGAGTCATGTATTCTTAGATGAATAAGTGGTAGTTACCGGTATCAATGAACAAAAGCAAAGCACAACTGCACTGTAACTTCAATGTAACTACATGGTAGATTACAGTATACTATTCCTGGCTCTTCCAATGGCCTGCTGCAGGACTCAGGCAAGTCACTTAAACTTCCTTGCCTCAGTTTCCCTATATGTAAAACAAAGGTAATAATACTGACCTCCATTTGTAAAGTGCTTTGAGATCCACTGATGAAAAGTGCTCCATATAAAAGAGCTAAGTATTATTATTCTTATGAACTGTGACCAAGAAATTAAATGAATAAGAAATTTGAAACAGAAGCTCCTCTCTCTTTGTGTAAACTCTCAAAATTACCCATTACCAATTCTTTTAACACCTTTCATTTATTTTACACTGAAAACATGGCACAGGGTGCAGAAAAGATTAATACACAGTAAAACCTCTCTCTTTCTACCAACAACAGTTTATATATATAATGGACATCTAAATATGTGGACACATGATTCATATGTGCACACAAGTGATTGCACATGATTATGTTTGCAAATACCATGATTGCATACATAGTTATACCATAGTTACATATGAAGTGGACAAACATAGAAACGGTTGGTCACCTAATTATCCTTGGAATGTGCAATTGCAGGATCAGTGCCTGCAAATGGAGGACTTGCACACACTGTCATGGAAGCACTGTTGCATATGATTGTTATGTGCACATATCTGGGCTAAATACTTGAGTTTTTAGCCTAGTACATATGGTAGATTGGAGTGATTACATACTTTTCAAGGAAATAAAGGACCGGTGTATAGAAAAATACAGGATAAAACTTTCAGAGTAGCATCCGTGTTAGTCTGTATTCACAAAAAGAAAAGGAGTACTAGTGGCACCTTAGAGACTAACCAATTTATTTGAGCATAAGCATAAGGTGCCACTAGTACTCCTTTTCTTTTAGGATAAAACTTGTTTTTATGGGACAGCACTTCACAATATTGTATTCATGGACCAAAAATCTTATATTAGTATAATACTGTGTGACCCCTTTGCATTATTATTATTTTAAAACATGCATTTTATCTTATCAGATGCTTCTTAGTAGTTGTCCTGAATTTACAATAACTCAGATAGCATTTGTTGCCATTAGAAGTTTTAACTACCCAGAGAACGCCATGTCCATGACAGATGCCAATGAAATCTGAATGAATATAAATATTTTAATTTATTTTCAACTCTAAAAATTAATCTCCTTCATTCCTCCTACCACCATTTTTCTGTCACTACTGCACTACTCCATTTATACCTTATGCATAGTACACAGATATGCATTTATTGCAGGTAAATGATCATCTCTGTCTTTTTAACACCCTTTCAAAGTTATTTGCTCACTGCTCAGATCAGTCAAAAGGCTTTGTATGTTTCTTTTTGTATCTCCTCCTGGGAAAGGTAGTAGTCCTCTGACTCCTTTCGTCATGGCTTTCAGGATCCATCATCCTTTTCTTTTTGTCATATGTGCTCAGGGAAAAAATGTGTTGCACAAAAAGCCTATTATTAACCATAGTATTTCTCGAATAGTCCTATGCTCCCTAAATGATCCTCTCACATAGCAATGTTGGTGACATCTGTCATAAAAATAAAGCCAAATATATGTATTTTTTATTTTGGAGACATTCTAAAAAGCCTCACCACCTTTACTTTCAGGGTTGAAAAAAAACATTGTAAAAATTAACTTCTTAACAGCACAGCTGACCTGGATACATAAAACTTCACTGTTTTTTCCCCCCTGGTTTCCTTTTGAGACCATAAGAAATGCACTGAACTCGGGGGGCTGAGGAAAGAGGGATACAAGACAGATCTGTTACAGCCTCTTCCCCTCTAATGCCTTTCTGGTATGTTGGGATATATCATCACAACACACCAATCACTGCTGGTGCCATTAAGGAACTTCCATGTGTGTTTCTTTTCCATAGGAAGCCCCAGAGCTGGGTGAGATTTGGAATTAGGAACCAGCTTGAGTTCCCGCAAAGACACAAGAGATCAAAAGACGGGGGGAGTCAGAGTCAAGGGAAAGGGGTGAGAAACTGGCCTGGCCTGGAGATGCGAATGATTTTGGATTCAATTTGTGGGGAAACTAGAGGTATAGATTTTTAGAAGGCTATATCGGAGTGGGGCGGGGGGAGGTTAAGTCAGTTGAAACAAGCAAATCATGTAAAGCACTCAGCTACTACAGCGAAGGGCATGATAAGGAAGCCTAGGTAGATAGAAAAATAGATTTTAAAAGGTTCAGGAACAGTGTTGTGGTTTGAACCACTTCTTATTTGATAAGAACTAACTGACCATCTGTAGTGTTTACGTCCCATGAATAATTTAGGCAAAAATGGACATTGAAGGACAGTGAAACCTGAGGACTAATTGACTGAACCCACTTATCTGGAAACGGGCAGGTGGACTTTAAGCTAATAATTATGTGCTTGAGAAAAGTGCCATGGAATTGTTAATGAACATACATTGTCAGAATATGGGCTTTATGTCTCTTCCAAAATATATACATATATGAGACACACACTTTCGCACCCTACCATAATCACACAGTGTCAGGGCATTCTTTGAGTATTCATTCAGGGCAAAGAGTAACATCTATTGAATGTCTTACAGCTTCTAGGTTTATCCCTAGAGGTCTCCTATCAAACTAATGACCACCTCTGGCCCTGCTTAGCTAGTTAGACACAATGAGATGATACCCTGAGGCTCTCCATATAAACACAGTATATACACACGTACATCTGTAGATTTATGGCTTACAGTGGGACTGAGATATTGGGCCTGTCAAGGTTCCCAACACTGGGAACAATGTCTGTCTTACCACTTTGTCGAAAAGCTGAGCCTTCACATTCTTCCTGAGCTGGCACGGAGCAACATTATCTGGATTTGAACACCGTTTGGTAGCTCACAAAATAACTGAAGATGACAGGTCTCCCATCCATCATCACTGTCTCATCAATCATAGCAACACTTGCAGAGCTCTCATGAAGTGGTTATTAAACTCTAGCTTTGAGAGCTTGTCCTTTGCATTTACACCAGGATCGCTACATAGAGACTCCTGAAAGGCTAAAATCATGATCAAGGGAAGATAAAAATAAAAGAAAAGTGTCACATTGATTTCTGAAAGTAAAAGAGTAGACCTTTTGGAAAGTTATACATTCCTACCTCTTTTTTATCCCCAAGAGAATCTATCACTGTGGAATAAGCATGCTAAAATCAAATCTAATTTTTTTTTTGGACACTATTAACTGAGAACATTGTAATTGGGTTTTTTCTTCTCGTTATAAAATGTGTTTGCACTTTTAGGAAATTAAGACAGAATATAAAGATTTATCTTAAGTCAGTGTAAATCTTCAAAACATGCTACTATGTTCCTTCACCACAGAAGACAGATCCTCAGGAAGAGATACAAACAGCAGCAATGAGAAAAAGGCAAGCTAAAAACACCGTCACCTTGTGGTAATACACATAACATAGCCCTAGAACAGTTATGTCTCGATGATACAGAAACCTATTACTGCATATACAGCCTACTTGTATTTTAATAGACACATTACATATACAGGACTATTGACCCACTTGATCTCCCCCCTAGTTAAAATTTTCCAACTTGGTGTGGCCAACTGTGGTATGGCCTTCCAGGACCCTGCCAACAATCTCAAGCAATAGGACTATACACCTATTCAACCTAGAGAGAGTCGTCCCAAGGGGAGATGCATATAGTAATCTCAATAGATGTGGAAATAAAACCCATTATCATAGAATCATAGAATATCAGGGTTGGAAGGGATCTCAGGAGGTCATCTAGTCCAACCCCCTGCTCAAAGCAGGACCAATCCCCAACTAAATCATCCCAGCCAGGGCTTTGACAAGCCTGACCTTGAAAACCTCTAAGGAAGGAGATTCCACCACCTCCCTGGGTAACCCATTCCAGTGCTTCACCACCCTCCTAGTGAAAAAGTTTTTCCTAATATCCAACCTAAACCTCCCCCACTGCAACTTGAGACCATTACTCCTTGTTCTGTCATCTGGTACCACTGAGAACAGTCTAGATCCATCCTCTTTGAAACCCCCCTTCAGATAGTTGAAAGCAGCTATCTAATCCCCCTCATTCTTCTCTTCCACAGACTAAACAATCCCAGTTCCCTCAGCATCTCCTCATAAGTCATGTGCTTCAGCCCCCTAATCATTTTTGTTGCCCTCCACTGGATGCTTTCCAATTTTTCCACATCCTTCTTGTAGTGTGGGGCCCGAAACTGGACACAGTACTCCAGATGAGGCCTCACCAATGTCAAATAGAAGGGAATGATCACGTCCCTCGATCTGCTGGCAATGCCCCTACTTATACAGCCCAAAATGCCGTTAGCCTTCTTGGCAACAAGAACACACTCTTGACTCATATTCAGCTTCTCGTCCACTCTAATCCCTAGGTCCTTTTCTGCAGAACTGTTGCCTAGCCATTTGGTCCCTAGTCTGTAGCAGTGCATAGGATTCTTCTGTCCTAAGTGCAGGACTCTGCACTTGTCCTTGTTGAACCTCATCAGATTTCTTTTGGCCCAATCCTCTAATTTGCCTAGGTCCCTCTGTATTCTATCCCTACCATCCAACGTATCTATCACTCCTCCCAGTTTAGTGTCATCTGCAAACTTGCTGAGGGTGCAGTCCATGCTATCCTCCAGATCGTTAATGAAGATATTGAAAAAAAAACGGCCCCAGGACTGACCCTTGGGGCACTCCGCTTGATACCGGCTGCCAACTAGACATGGAGCCATTGATCGCTACCCGTTGAGCCCAACAATCTAGCCAGCTTTCTATACACTTTACAGTCCATTTGTCCAGTCCATACTTCTTTAACTTGCTGGCAAGAGTACTGTGGGAGACCATATCAAAAGCTTTGCTGAAGTCAAGGAATAACACATCTACTGCTTTCCCTTCATCCACAGAGTCAGTTATCTTGTCACAGAAGGTGATTAGATTGGTCAGGCATGACTTGCCCTTGGTGAATCCATGCTGACTGTTCCTGATCACTTTCCTCTCCTCTAAGTGCTGCAGAATTGATTCCTTGAGGACCTGCTCCATGATTTTTCCAGGGACTGAGGTGAGGCTGACTGGCCTGTAGTTCCCAGGATCCTCCTTATAAATACCTATAAGGCAGTGATTCTCAACCTTTTTCATACTATGACCCCATGCTGTAACAGAAAAAAAATTCAGTAGCGCTCCTCCCATAAATTTCAGCAGCCTCTCTCATCTCACCAATCAGAAAATGAGGGTGATAGGAACTCTCTGTGATTTAAGGCCAAATTCTGAAATCCTTTCTCACTTTTCATTTAAATCTTACTTGGACAAACTCCTATTCAGATCAGTGAGAAGTCTCTTTATGTATCCAATCCAGTATCCTGATGCTGCTGGGAAATCACACAACCGGTTACCATCAAGAAGGCAGCTCTGTTCTAGCCTAGTCCAATTCTCAGCTTGTGTAAGGTAAAGAAAGGGATGCCTCAACACATTAGATTCACTACAGCAGCTCTCTCTTCATCACCTCACTTCTTCAAACCTTAGCTAGCCAGTTCTCTCCTAGATTATGCTGGGACTCTTTTCTTGTCTCCTCCTCCCTCCTGCTGGGGGGCTTCATTGCCATTCTGACAAAAGTGGTTTTTCCTGGTCCGCTTCCACACTATGCATTCAGTTGGCTCCTATATCTCACACTGCTCATGGCTTGGTGTCAATCCACTCTGTCCAGGAAGGACCCACTCAGCAAGACTGCCAAGATGTCTAACAAAGATGGAGTTGGGTAGGCCCTGCTCCTTCTGGGTGTGTCTTTTTTCCATGATCCCAGTGTGTTCCTTGGCCTCACTTTTGGCAGCCCCCTAGAAGATTTCATTGGAATAGCTAGCAATGCTTATGGCCAGAAGAGGTATTTTCCTAGTCTGTTGTTCTCAGATCAAGTGCTGACATGCTTATGGGCATCATTATCTATTCCAGCTAAGGTTTGCAGTCAGTCCAGCTGTATGTCATTTGTTTCAGTCAGCATATGGATGTTTTATAAATATTCACAACTGCTGATTGTGTGAGGACAGTTATATGAATACAGCCACAAATCCTGGACTTGAGTTCAACTGTCCAGTTATAAATATTCCTCTGAGCTAACTTGTCTTCCTGGCAAATCACAGGAGTCCACAAGTGAAGAAACAGAGACCATCCAAATCAAAGTATATAGGAAAAGAAACCAACAAGTGGGCCAACCCAATCACTTGTCTGCTCTTGACTGCTTGGCATGCTCGCCCCAACACAACAAGAATTTGTTTGGGGGTCAGATGGTGAAATATTTTGATTTGAAAATGGCAATTTCATGAGAATTTTTTAAACTTAAGAAGTACATAGCCTTGTATTAAATGTAGCTGCCTTAAAATCCCTGTGGCTGCATTTTTCTTTCAGCAATGGTGTCAGAATTAAATAACAAATGTCTAGGAAAATATTGATCTGAGTGTTGCAACACTGAGTTTCACTGCCTATACCACAGCACTTTGCTATCTTTCCTGTACAGTTCAAACATTTGCTAAAACTATTAATCACTGTTGTATATAATTAGGTAGTGTCAGTACTCTCCTAGGTGCTTTACAGAAATGTGGGAAGACAAACTCCCTGCCCCAAGCGTTTACATTCTGAATAGGCAATATATAATTGCAGGGTGGATAGGATGGGATTTAACAAAAACCTGTATTTAACTAGTCAAGCACAGAACACATCAGGTTAATTCCATGATTTAATATATATTTATTTATCTCTGCAGGGTGGAGTGGAGATTACAGGCCTTTTGATAATGTAAACTGTTGCCAAGTTTTTAAAAGTTGGGTGCCTAAAGTTAGGCTTCTAAATCCATACTTAAGTGCCTAAATAAGTGGCCTGATTTTTCAGATATGTTATTTTGAGGGTTTAGGTGCTGTTCCTCTATATAAGAGTGCATTACATTGTAACTAACTCACCTAAGCTTCGCTCAGAGAGTAAATTCCTGAGCCAGGATAAAATCCACAGCTCCTGCTTCACTCCCTGTTGCCTTATTTCCTAGACCATTCCATTTTTCTCTAATTGCATATTAGGATTTTTTCCTATAATGTTTATGTAAAAATATCTCTAGAAAGTTTTTAAGTGACAAAGTTAACATCTGCTCAAGCTAGCACAGCTGCCTTTCAGGAAGGCATAGAGAAAAATCAACTGCCATTTTGCTTGTGCTCCATGCTATATCAGAAGGCAGCAGAATTTATAAACACTGATTAAGAGTTCAGCCTCTCTTATTTTCAGAGAGGTCAGTGTGTGGGAAAAATGTGTCTCATTTAAAATTTACTTGATACAGTAATTGTCTTGACTCTTGCATTAGAATTGCATTGGGGTGATACAGCTGTTGCTGAATTACCACTGACATTTTTGTCTTCAGTGCATGCTAAATTAACAATATGTTAAAAGACCAGAAAATGGAATAACCAGAAAACTCAGAATGGTTCTTTTCAGGTCCCTTAAATGGCTAATGATTCTTTCTTTCTTTCTTTCTTTCTTTCTTTCTTTGGACTTCTGTTGCTGGGGCTTTATACATTTTTGCCAGAGTAGTCACTTGGTTAGCTGTCAGAAGCAGATTTCCTTTCAATATATTTAAAGCAACATTTTTGAAAGCTGCCACTAGGTCATCCAAAGCAGAACAGAAGAGTGCCTTGTGATGCTGCAGGGGACTTGGATGAGTAGTTTTATAACAGTCAGGTTTCTCAGCAAATGTCTAGACATGATTATTAGATTGCAGTCCACTTTTTATGACAGTTCTAACTTACTGCCATCTGTCTTTATAAGCAGAATTTTATATATATATATATATATATATATATTTTTTGCACTGGCTGTGTGCCATTTGGGTACAATAAGTTCTCACAAATATTCTTCTTTGAGAAGACCGTAGCAGAGTTTAAATCAACAAGAAAAGAGCCACATGGCTCACTTGTTAAATCATCAATGGCTTTTAAAAAGGACTTGTGACTTGCTGGAGTATAGTTGGCTGAATGCTTTTATTATTTGTAATTTATCTTGTGGGTTTTAGAGCAAACCATATTCAGACTGATGATTCTTCTGTTGTGCTGGTACTATATTGTTCCTTGTTGAACAAAGATTTAGAGCTTGTAAAGAGAGATGGTTTGTGCAAAACACTTATCTTTTATGAAAGTGAGATATATTGATAGTGAATGCTACATAATGGATACATTTTCACCATTGTATTTTGCTATTAATTATCATCTTTATGATAGCACCTACGGTCTGCACACACTCAGGAACACACTACACACAGCCCCATGAGCTCATAATCTAAGCCTCCTATCATGTAAATTGATCTGATCTGGGAGAGGGAGAAGACTTCTGTTCCTTGAATATCCCCGTTGACTTCAAGGTACATATTATATACTTTGACAAAACTGGTTAAATACACATCAGCTATACTCAGCAGCCCAAGCTATCCATTATTAGTTGGTCAAAGCTCTATTTCTGATTTAATACTGTTCAGCTAATGTATTATTCAACAGATATTGGTGAAATTAGACTAATATATTTACAAATATGTTTTCTGTGATTTTCTCCACCTCTGATGCTTGTAGCTAAATCTATTTATTTATACAGTAATCATACTCAAAAAGTTCCTTCCACTATCAGGGATATTTCTGCTTTCAATTGATTTCCCATCTAAGAACTGGAATGTCTCTGAAAGCAGCAGAATTTCCAAATGAAGGAAACTTAACTTAAACTGCTGTAATTGTGTGTGTGCATACCATTTGTATGTGTGCAGTGTATATGTGCAATTTGAATTCCCAGAAAAAAGTCAATTGTAGTTAGCAAATTAATAATTGAAATGCCTGGACACTGAGAGCTAAGGTTAAACTTACCATAAAGTATATAAATCCACAGCTAATGTACCCAAACTACCAAACTTTGTCCCTTTGACAATCCCAACCTCTCATCTACCCTTCTTTTTTTCTTTTATAGCTGCTTTGTAAGATGTGATCATAGAATCATAGAATATCAGGGTTGGAAGGGACCCCAGAAGGTCATCTAGTCCAACCCCCTGCTCGAAGCAGGACCAATTCCCAGTTAAATCATCCCAGCCAGGGCTTTGTCAAGCCTGACCTTAAAAACCTCTAAGGAAGGAGATTCTACCACCTCCCTAGGTAACGCATTCCAGTGTTTCACCACCCTCATAGTGAAAAAGTTTTTCCTAATATCCAATCTAAACCTCCCCCACTGCA
The DNA here is from genome assembly GCF_965140285.1 of Lepidochelys kempii. Lineage (NCBI taxonomy): Eukaryota > Metazoa > Chordata > Testudines > Cheloniidae > Lepidochelys > Lepidochelys kempii. The sequence continues at coordinate 70,566,949 of NC_136384.1, read as the reverse complement.
ACTTGAGACCATTACTCCTCGTTCTGTCATCTGCTACCATTGAGAACAGTCTAGAGCCATCCTCTTTGGAACCCACTTTCAGGTAGTTGAAAGCAGCTATCAAATCCCCCCTCATTCTTCTCTTCTGCAGACTAAACAATCCCAGCTCCCTCAGCCTCTCCTCATAAGTCATGTGTTCTAGACCCCTAATCATTTTTGTTGCCCTTCGCTGGACTCTCTCCAATTTATCCACATCCTTCTTGTAGTGTGGGGCCCAAAACTGGACACAGTACTCCAGATGAGGCCTCACCAATGTCGAATAGAGGGGAACGATCACATCCCTCGATCTGCTCGCTATGCCCCTACTTATACATCCCAAAATGCCATTGACCTTCTTGGCAACAAGGGCACACTGCTGACTCATATCCAGCTTCTCATCCACTGTCACCCCTAGGTCCTTTTCTGCAGAACTGCTGCCTAGCCATTCGGCCCCTAGTCTGTAGCGGTGCATTGGATTCTTCCGTCCTAAGTGCAGGACCCTGCACTTATCCTTATTGAACCTCATCAGATTTCTCCTGGCCCAATCCTCCAAATTGTCTAGGTCCTTCTGTATCCTATCCCTCCCCTCCAGCGTATCTACCACTCCTCCCAGTTTAGTATCATCCGCAAATTTGCTGAGAGTGCAATCTACACCATCCTCCAGATCATTTATGAAGATATTGAACAAAACCGGCCCCAGGACCGACCCCTGGGGCACTCCACTTGACACCGGCTGCCAACTAGACATGGAGCCATTGATCACTACCCGTTGAGCCCGACAATCTAGCCAGCTTTCTACCCACCTTATAGTGCATTCATCCAGCCCATACTTCCTTAACTTGCTGACAAAAATACTGTGGGAGACTGTGTCAAAAGCTTTGCTAAAGTCAAGAAACAATACATCCACTGCTTTCCCTTCATCCACAGAACCAGTAATCTCATCATAAAAGGCGATTAGATTAGTCAGGCATGACCTTCCCTTGGTGAATCCATGCTGGCTGTTCCTGATCACTTTCCTCTCATGCAAGTGCTTCAGGATTGATTCTTTGAGGACCTGCTCCATGATTTTTCTAGGGACTGAGGTGAGGCTGACTGGCCTGTAGTTCCCAGGATCCTCCTTCTTCCCTTTTTTAAAGATTGGCACTACATTAGCCTTTTTCCAGTCATCCGGGACTTCCCCCGTTCGCCATGAGTTTTCAAAGATAATGGCCAATGGCTCTGCAATCACAGCCGCCAATTCCTTCAGCACTCTCGGATGCAACTCGTCCGGCCCCATGGACTTGTGCTCATCCAGCTTTTCTAAATAGTCCCTAACCACCTCTTTCTCCACAGAGGGCTGGCCATCTCTTCCCCATTTTGTGATGCCCAGCGCAGCAGTCTGGGAGCTGACCTTGTTAGTGAAGACAGAGGCAAAAAAAGCATTGAGTACATTAGCTTTTTCCACATCCTCTGTCACTAGGTTGCCTCCCTCATTCAGGGGCCCACACTTTCCTTGGCTTTCTTCTTGTTGCCAACATACCTGAAGAAACCCTTCTTGTTACTCTTGACATCTCTTGCTAGCTGCAGCTCCAGGTGCGATTTGGCCCTCCTGATATCATTCCTACATGCCCGAGCAATATTTTTATACTCTTCCCTTGTCATATGTCCAACCTTCCACTTCTTGTAAGCTTCTTTTTTATGTTTAAGATCCACTAGGATTTCACCATTAAGCCAAGCTGGTCGCCTGCCATATTTACTATTCTTTCGACTCATCGGGATGGTTTGTCCCTGTAACCTCAACAGGGATTCCTTGAAATACAGCCCGCTCTCCTGGACTCCTTTCCCCTTCATGTTAGTCCCCCAGGGGATTCTGACCATCCGTTCCCTGAGGGAGTCGAAGTCTGCTTTCCTGAAGTCCAGGGTCCGTATCCTGCTGCTTACCTTTCTTCCCTGTGTCAGGATCCTGAACTCAACCAACTCATGGTCACTGCCTCCCAGATTCCCATCCACTTTTGCTTCCCCCACTAATTCTACCCGGTTTGTGAGCAGCAGGTCAAGAAAAGCGCCCCCCCAGTTGGCTCCTCTAGCACTTGCGCCAGGAAATTGTCCCCTACGCTTTCCAAAAACTTCCTGGATTGTCTATGCACTGCTGTATTGCTCTCCCAGCAGATATCAGGAAAATTAAAGTCACCCATGAGAATCAGGGCATGCGATCTAGCAGCTTCCGTGAGCTGCCGGAAGAAAGCCTCATCTACCTCATCCCCCTGGTCCGGTGGTCTATAGCAGACTCCCACCACTACATCACTCTTGTTGCACACACTTCTAAACTTAATCCAGAGACACTCAGGTTTTTCTACAGTTTCGTACCGGAGCTCTGAGCAGTCATACTGCTCCCTTACATACAGTGCTACTCCCCAACCTTTTTTGCCCTGCCTGTCCTTCCTGAACAGTTTATAACCATCCATGACAGTACTCCAGTCATGTGAGTTATCCCACCAAGTCTCTGTTATTCCAATCACGTCATAGTTCCTTGACATCAGCAGGACCTCCAGTTCTCCCTGCTTGTTTCCAAGGCTTTGTGCATTCGTATATAAGCACTTGAGATAACCTGTTGATCGCCCCTCATTCCCAGTATGAGGCAGGAGCCCTCCCCTCACAGACATTCCTGCCTGTGCTTCCTCCCGGTATCCCGCTTTCCCACTTACCTCAGGGCTTTGGTCTCCTTTCCCCGGTGAACCTAGTTTAAAGCCCTCCTCACTAGGTTAGCCAGCCTGCTGGCAAAGATGCTCTTCCCTCTCTTCGTAAGATGGAGCCCGTCTCTGCCCAGCACTCCTCCTTCATGGAACACCATCCCATGGTCAAAGAATCCAAAGCCTTCTCTCCGACACCACCTGCGTAGCCATTCATTGACTTCGACGATTCGACGGTCCCTACCCAGGCCTTTTCCTTCCACAGGAAGGATGGACGAGAACACCACTTGTGCCTCCAACTCCTTTATCCTTCTTCCCAGAGCCACGTAGTCCACAGTGATCCGCTCAAGGTCATTCTTGGCAGTATCATTGGTGCCCACGTGGAGAAGCAGGAAGGGGTAGCGATCCGAGGGCTTGATGAGTCTCGGCAGTCTCTCCGTCACATCGCGAATCCTAGCCCCTGGCAAGCAGCAGACTTCTCGGTTTTCCCGGTCAGGGCGGCAGATAGATGACTCAGTCCCCCGGAGGAGAGAGTCCCCGACCACCACCACCCGCCTTCTCCTCTTGGGAGTGGTGGTCGTGGAACCCCCAACCTCAGGACATCGCATCTCATGCCTTCCAACCAGCCTTCCAACCAGCCTTCCAACCATGCCTTCCAACCATGCCTTCCAACCAGTCTCCTTCTGCTTTCTCGCCCCAGACATATCATCTGGTCCACTCTCCGCAACGGTACCTGTGGAGAGAACATGAAAGTAGTTATGTTGGATCACATCCAAAAGCTACAGTTTATATTCTCATGGAGTATCCTCCATCAATTTTGAGAGAACTACCAAGTAGTCCACTGGCTCCCATTCATTTCAGGATTCCATTTACAAATTTACCTCCTTAATTTTAAAACCTTCCATGGAGTTGATTCAGCCTCTTCATGGACCTTTTTGTTCTCAAATCCCTGCTCCACACCCTCTTTAAATCTTGTACTTGACCTGTCTGTTCCTTCATGCAATCTGCCCACTATGGGCAGGGGAGGCTTTGCTGCAATTCCTGTAATCTGGAACAACCTTCCTGTAGCTCTCTGCTCATACTAGTATTCTCTCTGGTTGAAAATCTTTTGTAAACACGCACGCTGCCTCTTCCTTTGCCTAAATTTCTTAATTTCTCTCATGCCCCTGTGTTCATTTATTAATTTTAACATAGTTACAAGGTGTAAAGCCTTTTGGGATAGTTTGTATGAAAGACCCTCTACAAAACAAAATTGGATTGTATATACGTCCTGCATGGTGTCATTTATTTTTTCTTATAGTTTGCATGATCTCTTTCTCATCTAATTAATTTTCCAGTGTTTGTTTTGTGTTCTCTTCCTACAATTATCAGTCACACCATGATTTTTGGTTCTCTGTATACCTTGTATTTGCTTTAGTGCAATATTATTTACACATTCACCTTATAATTCATGGTTGAAAGAACAGATTCAGTGAATACTTTCTTTACAAGGCACTGGCTACTAAGTGTCCTCTATAGCTTTGGTTTCAGATCCACTTTTGAAGGTCTTCAGTGCAACTACTTAAAGTCTTACTGGACTTAAGTAATTCAGACAAAATGGATTTGTGTCTCCTCACTGTTTTTGAAGTACATTCGTTGTACTTCAGCCTCTGACGCTTTGTGCTTGAGGTCTCTGGGCCAAGTTCTGCTCTTAGTTACACTGACTCACTGTTTTGTGCCTGTTATCCATGCTGACTTATCAGTTATCCAGAATCTTGTTAATCAGGTTCATACCATTTGTGCTAGTTTTAAATTCTCTCAGGCTGACCTTCAAGCTGCAGATCTCCATGATGGTAACAACTTGGGTAACAGAGTTGTCCCCTAGAAATCAATAATCCTCAAATTGCAAACAACTCATCGCTTGCTTTTGGGACCTGTGCTTGACCACTAGTACACGTGAAGGGATATAATGCTCAAAACCAACGATTACCTTCAAAAACAGGAAATACAGTAGTGTTTTCTGGAACTGATCAATGATTTAATAATACCATTTGCGTATACATACATTCATTCACATAATTTTATGTTTTTTTGTGTTGTTAGACCTGAATGTTTTGGGGTCTAGTGTCCAAAAGATTCAGAATAATACTTTTATTTCCAATAGCTTTAAGCTATGCATATTTTATGTTTGTAAGATACAGCCTACAATAGTGTGGGTTTGTTCCAGAGTTCATGCTACATTAATCTCAATTCTAACAAGGGCAACTAAATCTCTTATTTAATATTTATAAATCTGAATATTTTGTGCACAGTTCCCTTAAAAATACTCCAGTCCTCTTTTTCCTTAAATTCACTAGGAATACACAGTGGCACTGGCTTCTATAAAAAACTGTCTCCGATCTTGATACAGCAAGGTGCTCAGCACAATCTGCCAATTGCTAAGCCTTCTGAGCTCTTGTTGACTTCAAAGGGAATCAAACATGCTACTGAGCACCTTTCAGGAGGCACTCAGCAGACTGCAGGACCAGGCTGCTAGATAGCAAGTGAGCATTACCTCATTATTTGAAATTTCCCTTAGACTACTAAGGGCGTGTAGGGGACATTATGAATGTGGAGGTAGTGTTATTTTAGACAACATGGGAAAGGTTTTCAGGGCAACCACTGTAATTTAACTTGTTTGGTTCCTTTGACACTTTAAATACTTTTATGCTTATATGAAGTCTTCTACCTTCTGTTCCGAACAGAAAAGGGAATGGCAGTATTTTTTCATAAGAGCTGAACAATAGTGCACTGAGATCAAATCATTTTGCAAGTCTGGAATACTGTAATGGAGACTTATTTTCATTAGCAGGCTTAGGCATCTTAACTTGATACTTAATCCCTCCCACTCCATTTCCCCCTCCTTTCCCAGACACCCCACCCCTACACACACACACAGAGTTTTCTTAGTCAGACTCACATATGCCAACAAAATCTGTGATCTAAGAGATTTGATTATTCTGTTCCAAAATCAAGTATGGCTGTAGGATGGCTGAATTCACTAAGCCAAGCTCTCTGCAACACTTCCCACAAAAACCTGAAGCATACTTTTCTGTATTATATTAACTCTGCATTTAATAAAGGTTTTCTGTTTCTTTGTCTCTTCCTAAAATAGATTAATCTGATACCAAAATTGTTACATGTACCACATGCTAAAATATAATTATTTGCAGGTGAAGAACTATTCTGGGTTATTCGCTATGGTGTTGTTTACAATCTCGTTGTGATGTGCAATGAACTCTGTGGGGATGTGAGTCGAGAAGGCTTAAGGAATGCAGTATGGAAAGCTTTACAGAAACAAAAGAACAATGAAAAGGATAGCCGAGTCCTGGAAGCCATAAGAGTAGCTGAGGTATGTATAAAATCTAGTAACTGGAATAGACCATCACTCCAGCTGGTCACCAGTGCATCATAATCTAAACACTTATTTTTAGAGTGAAAAAATGAGAGTACCTTTAATTAAAGGAGCAATCTCTGAGCCGTGACTGGTAGCAAATGCATAGGTTAGTGGTATTGGTCTCTGCAGCCTACTTTGATATTTGTCAAAATGTGGAGGTACTTTAATTTAAAATAGGTTTTAAAGGGTTACTGTTTAGGTAAAAACTGACTTATTTTAAGTTTGATACAGCAAAGAATATACTTTGGCTTCTAAATCCCTTAATATTTCGATTGTTTTTTTTATATTGCCTCCATGTTATTCAAACACACCAAAAATAGTGAATGAGCTTCTCCGTCTGGTTTTCTGGTCAGCAGTTAACTATTATTAGTGATCTTTACAGTCCTGCCAATATTGCTGGTGGCTGATGCCTAGGCAGGAATAAGACACTGCTATACTACCTTTTGCTCAGATGGAAACAAAAGACTAAAAAGAATCATTGTGTTTTCTAAGGTTCAGTCCAGCTCTCATGGCAATCAGTGTTAAAACTGCTATGGATCTCAACAGTGTGGGATTATTTATTCTGTGAACAACGTTATTGCCTAGAGTCCCCAGGTGAGATCAGGTCCCCATTGTGCTAGCTACTGTACAAACACAAAGTAAGAGGCAGTCCCTGCCTCAAAGAGTTTACACTTCAAGTAGACAAGAGAAACAAAGGGTGGGAGAAAGGGTGTATTATCCCCATTTTACAGATGTGGAACATAGACTCCGAGATAAAACGACTTGCCCAAGATCACACAGGAGGGTCTGTGGGAGGGTGAGGAATTGAACCCAGGACGCTGAATCACAATCAAATGCTTTTATCACAAGACTGTACCTTTTAAAAAAAATCCCAAACATCAGTGCTCACTAGACAATACCTCTGAGTTGTGTAACATTTCAAGGGGCACCAGGCAGGGTTATCTCCTATAGACGTCATTGTTAACTCTATCAACTGAGCCTTTGAAAGTAGTTCTTCAGAGTTAATGAAGGAAGGAAATCAGGGGACTTAACAGGGTGAACAAGGAGCAAAAAAATCTTCTAAATGCTGATGCTGATATTTTATTTAACTTAATGAAAACAGATGATTTCATTCTGTAACTTCTTAAACTGTCAGCTATATTTTGCTATATCTCAGAGCAGAACATTAAACTGGAAACAGTGTCTGTCAATATCTAGAGGGTCTAGTCTATCATATTTTATCCACAGAATAGAAGTAGGTAAAAGGGTAACATCACTGGGACTTAAGAATTTGGCAATTATTTTTTCAAGTGTGCTTTAGAGGAATGTAGACTCCATTCTTCATAATATAGAAACAGAATTACAGAAGTGGGATAAGTTACAGTTAAGACAGGTAAGGAAGATAAATGTGTTGAAAATGGTGCCTGCAGAAAAGTTAAATTATGTATTAAATTCTCTGCCCAGTCCTATTATCTTAGGAAATTAGATAAGAATGTCTGATTTATTTAACTGTGATGAAAATAGGCCTAGGAGATTAAGTATTGAAATCTTTGATAGCCTAGAGAACACAAGGGGATTTGTCAGCTATTCACTAGATATTCTTGGACATTTGCCTTTGCCCAACATAATTAAGGCATATTGTTTACCTTTTCCTGCATAAGTGCATGTGGAGTGAAGGGGTGGGTGCGTGGGGGGGAGGGGAGGGAAGGAATGCTTAGACTAGCACTCCTTGAATGCAGGTGGTAGGTAGTTTCACACCCAGCAGCAACCCACAATGATAAGGAGCGTGATGAACTGGGCTTGAGGCATGGTCATGGCCCCTCCCACTTCACATGCATACTAGCATCTGGCAGCAGGTGCAAGGAGAGGATAGTGGTGTATGGGAGGGAATATATAATATATCTTTTACTAGCAGGAATAAGGAACATTATCCAGCATGCTTCCCACAGTGTTCTGAGAGATCCTCTCAGCAAAAACTACAGAGCACTTCCATTCAGCTGCTACAGGTACACCTACACACAGCACTCACCCTGGGATCAAGGCAACAGTATGTTCCTGAAGCTAACTAGCACCTCAGCACAAATCAAAAAGGTAAATTTCCCTACTTCATTTTCAGTGAACCACATTACAAGATAATTGATAATGGCCTACTTGTATGTGTACAGAAGATCTCCTGTGGACCATGCTTAGAGGTGTGCACATGACAACCTTTGCCTAAAGGTGAATAATATAATCTTTATTAATGAAATTCAGGTATGGTGTGAGCAGGTGCGACTTCTATTGAAGTCAATGGGCAATGTTCATTCCTACACTAAATTTTTGTCCTTATAGGAAGAAAATAGTTTCTCTAGGAATAATATTTTCCAGCCTTGCCAGGAATCACAATAGGATTTGACAGGTTTCAGAGTAGCAGCCATGTTAGTCTTAGAGACTAAAAAATTTATTTGAGCATAAGCTTTCGTGAGCTACAGCTCACTTCATCGGATGCATTCAATCAAATCAATAGGATCAAATCAATAGGATTTGAGTTAGAAACTTTGAAAATGGAAACAATTCCCCCAAGTAATACATATACAAGTATAAATAGATATAGATTGTACTGTTGCAGTGAAATGAATTTACATGTGTGCTTTAAGGTTATTGCAAAATAATGAAAAATTTAACTTGCTAAAACAAAGTAGCTGTTTGTAGCCCATTAAGAGCATGTTTTCCTAGACTTATGACCTCCACATCTTTAAGCAGATTACAGTAGCTGCTTTCAAGGTACTTTAGTTGCTTCCAGGATACAGTGGAATTGCTTTTCAGATTGTGGTAGATGCGCATTTGCCATTCAACCCCACATCATGAGAACTGCAAAATTGTCTACCACCACCAGTGCTAACAAGAAGGCAGCCACAAGCTCCTCTAAATAGATCAGTCACAGGCATTAAAACCAAATAGCGGATCAGCAAGAGGGGAAAGGAGAAGCAATCAGTTCACAACTTCCTATTACCAAAGGGTATATCTCTTGATTTAAAATAAGAACTCCCTGAACTTTCCTTCAATCCCCAAACCAACTCCAAACATCCTTTGGATTTCCAAACCGTTTGATAAATACTCCTCACCCCTCCCCTCCCCTCAATCCCAACACAAGGCTTTCCCATTTCTTACATGTCCTCTCAGGAGCCTGCCATCTCCCCGAAATACACACACACAATGTCAGAGTCTTGGATTATGTAGATTGTAAGCCCCTTTGCAGGGGCAGGTCAGGGGGCCTTGTTTTCTTACTCTCTGTAAAGTGCCTCACTCACTGCTGGCAAAATAAGTAATAATTCAGGGAGAAGGAAGAAGCCTGACTCACCATCCATCTTCCAGTCCCTTAGGAAGTGATCTGCCCAGTCTGCTCTCCCAGATCCACTGAGGGTCTTCTGCTGGGGGTGGGCTTGACCAACTGACCCCCCACACACACACACTGAGCAGCGGAATACAGTGGTTTTGCTGATACTTTCTTACAGTTTAAACAGTATGGTAGGATTAATGCCTCAGAGTGCACCATGGCATTGTGAAGTTCCCCAAGCTAACAGGGTTTCTTTGGAAAGGAAGGCAGGAGAGAGCTCTTGTACTGTGAATTTCATGCATTTTGAGCCATACATTCCATAGTCCTTTTAGACAGAGCACCAGACTAGGAGTCCAGAGAACCAGGTTCTCTTCCCAGCTCTACCACTGGCCTGATGGGTGATGTCACTTTTCTGTGCCTCAGTTTCCCTATCTAACAATAATTACAATTCTACTGACCTTTGTTGTAAAGCACTTTGCGATCTACTGATGAAAAGTGCTAGACATTGTTATTATTTAAAAGAAGCAGTTTAGTAGAATGCTGCTGAGTAGGTATAGGGTCCTGCTGTATTAGAAAAGGAGCAGGTTACTGGTAACAGTCAGAAGCTAATACTGCACTGAATTAGTAGAAAGGAGACATGCCAGACTATTGTCTTAAGAGAATAGATACATTAGGAAAGAGAACAAGACCATCCAGTTTCTCCTTGAAAAAATTGTCTCATGTGTAGAATGAGTTTGTAACATGCCTTCTAATTCGCATGTTTACTGTTAGGGTGCTGACCGCACTTTGGTGTCCCTATAGGAGGGCTTTTATAATATTTATAGACAAAGACTTAGGCATCATGCTGCATGCCTAACCACCATTGGGATCTGTATGCCACGCCTCATATTTTGACTTGGCAGAATTCGGTTTTTATTTTTAAGAATTTCAACAGATAAAAATAAAAATTAATATTAATTTCACAGTTGGACAAAATTGTGGGGTGAGGCATCAGGAAGAAGGTCAGACAATTATTTACTGACACCGAGACTCAGAAAGCTAAAGCTTTATATCCATTAAACACACATATTGTCAACTTTACATATAAAAATAAACAAAGTTAATATCCTTAAATCAAACTCTGTGGTTCTCAAGCAGATTTTTATTACTTTGTCTATCTGTGAATTTCAGTTACCAATGGATATTTGTTGGTTTGTGTGTGGATAGCAAAATCAAAGTTTATTGACATTTACTGATAATCTAATCCTTCCAACCCTAGTCATACTGCATTTTGTCTGTTTCTAGATGGTTTCAATTAACCATTTTTCTGATTTCTGACTACACACCAGGAAAAAAAATCATGAATGTTTTTGGGGAATGGCCCTATCACACATGTAAGATTAACTAGATATGTAAATTCTGGCACTTATGTCAACAATAAATGGGACTCAACAGCGTACAAGGAATTTCATCAGACTCTGTTGTTGATATAATATTAGTGATCCTGAATATAGCCCTGTATTCAAAGCTTAGTATAAGAATTTCTTGGATGCTTTATTTTACTTGTTAGCATTTTGTAGGTCGTTCCATTACTATATTATGCATATTACATGTGTTGATTTCACTGATTTTTTTTAATGTTTTCAGTTGCTTCTCTTTTGCCACATGAGAATATTAATAAGTTTCCAAAAACTGTTTTCAAAACTCCCCTAAGTTAAGACTTAGGATATGTCTAGACTACCACTTTTGTCAGTATAACTTGTTACTCGGGGTGTGAATAAGCCATCCCTCAAGTGACATAAATTACTCCAACCTTAATGCCGGTGTGGACAGCACTACGTCAGCGGAGAGCATCTCCTACCACCATTTGTTGAGGGTGGATTAATTAGGTCAACAGGAGAGCTCTCTCCCATCAGCTTAGAGAGGCTACACTAGAGAGCTTATAGCAGCGCAGCTGCATCAGTACAGTGAAGTCATAGCCTTAGATTCATGTGTCACCATCTCCTTTTTCCTGTCAGGCCCCACAGAAGTCTCTCAGCATGGTGCAGTGTATGCACAGGGGTAAGGGTGAAGACTGGGTTTGAATAGATGTGCTGGAGGCAGAGAGAATCACAGAAGTGTAGGACTGGAAGGGATCTCAATAGGTCATCTAGTCCAGTCCCCTGCACTGAGACATATTATCTAGACCATCCCTGACAGACTTTTGTCTAGTCTGTTCTTAAAAACCTCCAGTGATGGAAATGCCACAACCTCCCTAGGTAATTTGTTCCAGTGCTTAACTGCCTTTACAGTTAGGAAACTTTTCCTAATGTCTAACCTAAATCTCCCTTGCTGCAATTTAAGCCCATTAAGTCTTGTCCTGTCCTCAGTGGACAAGGAGAACAATTTATCACCCTCGTCTTTATAACAACCTTTTACACAATTGAGGACTGTTATCAGTGTCTCCCCTCTATTCTCCTACACCCTAGTCTTCTCCAGAGTAAACAAATTCAATTTTTTCAATCTTTCCACATAGGTCATGTTTTCTAGATCTTTAATTTCTGTTGCTCTCCTCTGGACTTTCTCCAATTTGTCCACATCTTTCCCAAAGTGTGGTACCTCAGTTGAGGCCTTATCAGTTTTGAGCAGAGCAGAAGAAGTACTGGGTACTTCTCATGTCTTGCTTACAACACTTCTGCTAATGCATCCCAGAATGATGTTTGCTCTTTTTCTCCTCCCCTCCCCGCCCCCAACAGTGTTATCCTATTGATTCGTTGCTTGTGATCCACTATAACCCCTGGATCCTTTGCTGCAGTACTCCTTCCCAAACAGTCATTTCCCAGTTGTATTTGTGCAGTTGATTATTCCTTCCTAAGTGTAGTACTTTGCATTTGTCCTTATTGAATTTCATCCTGTTTAATTCAGTAAATTTCTCCAGTTTGTCGAGATCATTTTGAATTTTCACCCTGTCCTCCAAAGTGCTTGCGACCCCTCCCAGCTCAGCATCATCTGCATGATTCACAAGTTTACTTTCTCTGCTATTATCCAAATCATTTATAAAGATATTGAATAGAACTGGACCCAGGACAGAACCCTGGGGGATCCCACTTGAGATGCCCTTCCAGCTGGATTGTGAACCATTGATAACTATTCTCCCTGTGCCTCCACACAAATGCAGCCCCAAGGGGCTCCTGGGCAGCATGATTCAAAGGGAGAAATCGTGCCAGGAAGCCAAAGGGACTACGGAGTCCAGAGATGGTGCAGAGACACAGTGTCTTTTTGTGGTTGGCCTTGATCACCTGAATATACCCAGTTGTGGGAGTGGGGCCCACAGCCTTTTCCATGAAGGAGCAAATGCTGCAACCTCACCTCCCCCAACCATAGGATAATTTGTTACAGTGGGAGGATGTTTGTGGAGGGATGATCATAGAATTCAGGAGGGGTGATCTGGGCCCAAATGCCTACATACACAGTAGCTGCCTTTAGGTGCAATTGTGAGAGTGTTTGCTTGAAACAGTACCCTGTTCAAGCTGGCAAAGTAATGAAATTGGTTGTAGAGGAATTTCACAAGTTCATGGAAAGTGAAAGAGCTGAACACACAACTACTTAACTTAGTGCACTTCCTGAGTGCTCCTGAACTTCCACTCAGCATGGATGTGCTCAATAGCTTAATGGATTCTTGCCTCTCAGCATGCTGAAGTATATGTCTTTACCAGACATCTCAGCATAAAACAACTTTTCAACGGGCTCTCCACCACAACCATGTTCAAAAGGCTGAAACCTGCTCTGTATAATTTTAAGAGCTAGAAGAGACAGGCATTGAAATTATGTTACCCCAAGTAATTAGATGTTGCAGATATTAAGCTATGATAATATAACATTTCAGTGTTACTTTGATTAATGTGGCAGAAGATTTTTTTCAAATTACTCTGGTGTTCCATTGTGTAGCATTTTCCCCCTTTCTCTTTTGCAGCTGATATTTCTGATTTCTTTCTATCAGAAACAGCAGCCTAAAGAGTATACTGAGTAGTACTATAGTGCCCCAGGCTGCTAGAGAACTGTGTGAGGAAAAAAACCTCTCTCTGATGATTTATTCCTATCAATTCTTAAGAGAACCATGGTGCTCTTTTCAAGGGCTGTCTTCTACCCTTCCTTTCTTGGGGCTAGGTATGTGCAATCCTTACTCACACTGGTGAGTACCTATTCACATGAGTAGCCTCTCAAAATAGTGGCATAGGGAACAATGACCCTGGGATGCTATTCAAATTCTCAAAACAATTAGATGCACACAGCACCTTCTACACAGATGCTCCTGCAGTGCAGCGAAAGTGTAGTTATGCCAGGCAGAGCTCATTCACATTATTTAGTGCAGGGACTGTGGTATAGTGGATACAAAAGGCAGCAATGCCTGGGGAGAGCTTTGCATGACAGCAGCGTAATCACACACCATGGGCAGTAGTCCTCATTCCAGTTGTGGGACTCACCATAAAAGGTATACCCAGAGGGGTTAAGGATAAAGGAGGAATACAAAGGCAACAGCAAGTGTCTCAGAGGTATGGTAGAAGGAACTCCATGGCAGCTAGAAAATCATTCTGTCCATTGCAGTGAGGCAAATCCACTCCCTCAAGAATCTGACTTCTCAAAGTGTAGCTCACCCTGACTTGTCATATCAGACATGGACATATCAGACATGGACAGTGTCCTCAATATGACAAATGCCATGGTTCATACTCCAGCTGTAGATTTTACTATTCCTGCTGTAAGTATCTAACAACAATGAATGGAAGTACTCCAGCATGTACAGACAAGGTGTTGTGCTTGATGCAGTTTTTGGTCAATGTGATGTGACCCCCCCCCCTTTGTGCCTCTGTTTTCACCAACAATTCCATGCAGGACAGACTGGGGGATGGCAGTGCAGAAGGAATCCTGCTTTCTCACAAGAGGAAGTGTATGCCATGCTATGCAGATGTGGGGAAATATGGTGAGGATTTGTATAGTCATCCTTATTTCTTGCTGAGATGGTCTGTCACCATTTAACTGTCTCTGTGACTGTACCCTAACTAATCCCAGTGGTGTTCCTCAAACAGTGATGGCCTCTCACAAGTAGGCATAGCACCAGGCTGTGGTCAGTAAAATGCTTAAATAAACAGGTCCTGCAATTTTTTCCCCCGTCTTAGCCTGCAGCATTGCTAATGCTAATGCCAAACAAATAAACTGCCACCCACTGGCTTGCAGTGGGTGCGCACACACACGGTAACTAACACGGCTGATCACAGTAAGGCAGCTGGTGTGAAGCAGTCACCTGCTGTAGTCACTCCGAGGTGCAGTTTCTGTTGCACACTACTGGGGCTGCACTAGCCCTTTGGGATGCAGTGACCCCCTTTGAAAATGATCTGCTGGATAAGTTTCCAAAGGCACACTCCTATTATCCCCTTCTGGGAGGTGCAACCCACTAGTGTCTGAATTACCTGTTATTACTAGTGGAAGTGGCTGATTTAGCAGTGCAAACATTTTGAAAATTCATGTCCCCGTAGGGTGCACACTTGGTTACAGATCTGGGCACATCAGTTTGACAAACTATACCTCGGGGGAGTGCCCTGTAACCCCCATATTTCTCATTTATATAAAATTGTGATCTTGCATATAAAGCATGCCATGTAAGGTATCAGGGGAAAGGTTATTATCTGCTGAAAGTCACTCTTTTATCTAAATAGATATATAAATAGTGCATGTGAAATAACGAGATTGTGTTGTATGGCTGCCAGTAAAACATGCAGTAAGTTGGGGAATCGACCAGATAATAGTTCCACAAAGACAACAGAAAGAAAAGTAACCAATGCCTGGGTAGGTGTCAAACCACCATCAGCCACCATTGTCCAGCAGGGGAGCTACAATTCAGTGACTCACCTGCACAAGACCACACCAGGGGCATTGCTCAACCTTGCCTGGGGACTCAACAATGCCCACCAGACATGCCTGGATTTGTGTTCTCCAAGCACATGGACTAAGGGTATAAAACAGAACACCGTGGGCCCATGCTTTGCCTTTTCTCCTCCCCCTCTCCTTTGCTACAGATAACAAGGACACTCAGAAGACTGAAGACTCCAACAGAGGAGACTTGCCCAGGTTTCAAGGGTGAAACCTGTTGTGACGGGTTCTTCCCCCCTTTGGGGTGCCACCTGGAACTGGGGTATCACTGAGCCCACCTGATCCACCAGCTTGGGTTCCCTTAACACTATACTGTTATGCAGCCTGTCAAGCCCTTCCCCAGGCTTCAGACTGCACTTTACCAGTACACATACAGGTAGGGACACACCTATCTGCAGCTATACACACAGATGCTGAGATCAGCTCTGCATGGGAAGGCTCAGCTAAGGAATGGCCCAGTTAATGAAGTGCACCCCCGCTCTAGAGTGTAAAACTAAAAACCATCTTGTACTGCACAGAGAACTGTACAGCATAAGCTCAAGAAATTCACCCCCCCCCTCAACGTGGAGAGGAATATATACAGCTTTTTGCCCCAAGTTATGATTTCCAGACACACTGGTTTTAGACAAAACAAATGCAAGTTTATTAACTACAAAAGATAGATTTGAAGTGATTATAAGGGATAGCAAACAGATCAAAGCAGATTACTTAGCAAATAGAACATATATGCAATCTAAGCTTAATATACTAAAGAAACTGTAGCAAATTCTCACCCTAAATGTTGTTTTAGGCAGCCTGCAGAGAGTCTTGAAGGCAAGCTGCATTTGCTTGCAGCTATATCTTTCACAGGCCAGACAACCCTTTAGCCTGGGCTCAGCCCTTCTCCCCTAGTCTTTTTGTTCTCAGGTGTTTCCAGCAGTCCTCTTTCTTGGGTGGGGAGTCAATGAAGAATGCATCACAATGATGTCACTCCCCTGCTTTAGTTTTTGCATATGGCGGGAATCCTTTGTCTCCCAATTTGATCCCCAGTCGGTGGAAAAACACTAGTATTATCATAGAGTCCAGTACCAGGTGACTTGGTCCATAACTCAGCCATAACTCAGACACTGTTTGCACCATCCCCAGGAAGGCTTTTTGGTGGGTGATTAGCAACTTCTAAGACCTATTGTTCTCCCTAATGGCCCTTCCCAGTGAGCCATCGAGACTGATTGCATTCTGTCTAGTGGGTGTTCCCCAGGTGTAAATACCTTTGTAATAGATGTATAGACAATATTCCTAGCTTCAGATACAAAAATGATACATGCATACAAATAGGATAATCAATCATAACCTTTTCAATGATATCTCACATGACCTATCTTGTATAAAATACATCATAGTTAGGCCATAATATCTCATAATAGCTCTATGAAGAATACAGGGGCTGTGGTCAGGTGCATGTGTGTTCATTCAGTGTGCTGTCCCAGCTAGCAGAGATAGCATACCTCAATTAAACTGCCCAATAAATCCACAGACTTGGTTTTCAGTGAAGGCACCTGGCCTGGTTTATTTTTGACGAAGCACGGTAATAGCACCTGGCAGACTGAGGATACTAAGACATGTATGCTCGTGACAATGGACACAGCTCAGTCAGTGGTGGGACTTCTACTGCTCCCTAGGCTAGCCAAAGATACTCCCTCTGAGATACATCTTTATACCCCAGTTCAAACAAGTTAGTACTGCCCCTTCGACATAGTTAGTTACTGCCTCTGACATCACTAGTTATCACCGATCATCTTGTTGTACATGTTGGTTCAATAAAAACATCTCTATTACGTACTGTCATCCTGACCATATCTTTTAGGAGGGGTCAGTGTGTTCCAGTTATCTCTGGGGAATGTTTTTGTACCATCCTTGATATCGGGATGTTCTGGTACCACTTGATATCAGGGTATGTTTGCGTGACCACTCTGTGACTAGCACTTCTTAGGAATGTGCATTTCTGCAATATCAGTCCTGTTCTTGCCAAATTCAGTCCTGCCTCAGACTAGGCCTCTAATACAAGGGCTTATGTCTCAGGCTCTCTTCTTATTCTGGGGCATAGTGTCACACCTGTGTATTATGAACTGCAATATCCAGTGGGGTGAGAGAAACTGCTTAATCTTGAAGTTGCCCAGTCTAACAGGGTTGAGAATTTAGACTGCATGCTTATATATTTTCTTTTCTTTTGGTAACCACTCTGACTTTTTGCGTATCACTTATAATTGCTTAAAATCTATCTTTTGTCATCAGTAAACTTGTTTTACCGTTTATCTTTACCAGTGAGTTTGCCTGAAGTGCCTGGTAAATCTGCTCGGGTTTACAAAGGCTAGTCCTATGTCTACTTTCCATTGATGAAGTGGTGAACCAATTAAATTTGCACTGCTTGTCTTGAGCAGTGCAAGATGGTATATCCCTGACGTACAGTGCTGGGATGTGGGGGGATTTAGCTGGTGCCTTTCTCTGTGTGATTCATGAGTGGCTCTGGGAGCATTTATGAAATCTGGCTGGGTATGGGACACATGCAGTTGTGCTGATAACAGTGCCTGGAGGCATTGTGAGAGACAGCCCAGGTTGGAGAATTAAGGGGGCACAGCAGTCCCACGGTTCCAGGCTGCACCCCAGGGATCCTGTCAAACCAGATGCTTCCAATCTCTCAAACTCCCAGATTCATGCCAGTGAAATTAGTATCATGCTATGGACATGCATTTGCTAACAAGTCTCAAACATGTGCATTGGTACTCAGTCCAAAAATAATCAATGCAGATATTTACAGAGAAGCAGAAACAGAGCCTTAAACTGAGACCTTCATCTGGCAAATCAATAATCCATACTAAATTGTGACCCTAACGTATGAGAGGAAAATAGAAAATTGCCACGTACACACACATTAGCATAATAAGTAAATGTTAATTGATGTGCTTTAATTGTGATAGTTCCTGGGAGATTTGCAATGAGCAAGGCTTTACTGTATGGGCACATACAGCATATGCTGGAACATCTAGGAAGAGTCATCATGTCTAAAGCACTTTCTACCATCTGCTAGAAAGACTGAAATATTGAAAGGTTTTTTTCCTCCACTTTCGCTGACTCCTCGTATATACAACTGACTTCATTCTTGCCATTTATGACCCATTAATATTTTGTGTAGTTTGTCTCTTATATATTTTATGCTACTGAATTACATTATAGTAATGGGTACAGAAAGAACAAAAGATAAATAACTTTCCAGACTGACAGCCAGCCTTATGGATTCATTGCCTTACACCCACGTTTTGTGCTGTAGTTCAAGGATAGAAATTGCTGTTTACTGAAACAGATGTCAGTCATTTAAAGTTTTTCATTTTTAGGCTGTCTCACCAAGTCAGGCACAGCTAAAGCTGGAGGACTCTCACAGCTACTGGGCGCAACTTTGGGCGGCGCATTTGTGGGTTCCTTTCTCACTCCTCTTGAGGGCAATTTGATCCTTGACATAGCTCAAGAAAGCCCCACAGCTGCTCTAGACTAACCACAGCTTTCAGTAGGGCCTACAAAGGGCCATCCACCTTGATGGAGAAAAACTGTATTCTAGTTATGCACCATTTCCACCTCCAACCCAATAACCACCCTGGCTCTGCTTTGCTGGGGGCTGCTGGGAGGATGGCACAGAAAGTGTCCATGGCATTGGGGACACCCTAACAGTGGGAGAAGATCCAGGTGCTTTCTAGTTCCTTCACACCACAGGAACGGCACAAAGGCACTGGCTTGGAGCTGAGGGTTATGGCCACAGACAGTTCTGAATTGGCTTACATCACTCCCTTTGGTCATCACAAAGTGCAGCATTGATGGGTCTAAGGGCAGTTAAGTCTAGGTCTCCTATGCCAGAAGAGGGTTACTGTAACTATACTGGGCCTTTCAGAAGGGGAGACAGAGTGTGGTAAGGGTTCTATGAAGGACTTGGAAAAACTACATAAGTGAACAAAAATATTTGTTTTGGTTTTAAAAACTGAAAAAGGGCAGATTACCACTTACCATGTCACGTAGAAATCACCTTCAGGGAAAGGGTGAGTCACTGTCAGAGAGACTAACGTAATATGTTGACCCTAAAGCAAGAGGTTGCATATTAGTTCCTCTGTGAACATGGGGGAAAATCTACAGTGGCTCTGTTTGCCACAGGCTTAAAATCCAGAGGCTTTCTTTTGGGTATATGGAAAAAAGTAATAAAAGGTGTGACTGACAGTGAACACATTCTCTATTCACTGGGGAAAGCAAGCTCCTGTATAGTTTTTCCATGTTCATAGTTCTTCTACTGAGGAGAGACAAGGGTTCATAAAGTATCAAAAAAATGAAGTGCTATAGTATTTTTCCCATTTCTATGTTAAAGACAGCCAAAACAATTTTAATGACATTTGTACACAGACAAATCTGATGAGAAATTGTATGCTGAGTCTGTGCATAGAATGAATATCTACACCTCAGTTATAAATGCTTGGGGAAAATAGAAACAAAACGAGGATTTATAATGGAAATGCTGTCACTACATAGTTATGGCTGTGTCACTAGCAGAAGCTGCTTTAAAAAAAAAGTTAAAAGGTTTAGGAACTGAAGTAAAATGAAATAAGTTGTACAGTTACTAACTTTCTTAATTGTTTAAATCTACCTACATAATGATATTAATAAATGTTACCCCAAAAAAATCAGACTTCAGTAATGCTAAGTAGTATGATAGAATAAAGAAAGCTTTTTTTGTTTCAATGTCAATCTGTTTACCATTACAAGACTTGAGAGGCATATAAAATGAAGTCTGACTGACTGGTAAAGGGCTGCACAAAATTTGTAACATTCAGTAAATAGTTTGTCATTGGTATTTTAAAACAGAATAGACAGCATGCAACATCCTATTTACTTTCAAGAATGAACAATTATATTATGAACATAAAAAAGTGACTAATTATAACATTGTGTGCCATTTTGAAGCTAAGAGCTTCAATGGTTATAACCAGATTCTGACAAAGAAAAATATGCCTTATGGGCATCTCTAAGTTAAAACATCCTCAGAGAAAAAAAGTAATTAAAAACAGTCAAGGACATCACCAAAACAAGGTAACAGGAATAGAAACATGATACTAGGGGGGTTTGGATTTTACTATTAAAATATAAAAAACTAAGAAGAAACAAAAAATTGTTATTCCCCTCCCAAAAAATGTTTTGAATTTGTATGCAGTGTTTTTGTAGCTATGTCAGTCCCAGGATATTAGAGAAACAAGGTAAGTGAGGTAATATTTTTTATTGGACTAACTTCTGTTGGCAAGAGAAACAAGCTGGGCCAATAAAAGATATTACTTCACACACCCTGTCTCTGTTCAGAGTTTGTAATTTATCTCTTGTATAGCTAATATCCTTCTAGATTGAGGGATAGTTTCAGACATTCAATCAAAACAGTTATATATATCAGCACAGCTGTATATTGACACATACAATGTCCCATTTAAATGGGAGGGACAAAGTTCAAAGTTTCTGAAACTGAGCATACATTTTTCATGTGCCTCTATTTGCACATATAAAACTAAATTAGTAATAATTGGAATTGAACATTTTACATGTGTATGTCATATACTCAAATTCTGTTCTACTGTGTGTGCACAAAACTGCTTGTTTTCATGCTTTTGGGTGGGCATGCAAAACTGCACATGCAGTTTGAGGCCATATTTCAAACCATGTCCCTGAAAGTTTACAGACTGCCTATTTGTACGATTGGAGAGTTATTGAGGCTCTGTAAAAAGGTTTCTAATGACAAAAAAAAATATGTATAGAAAGATGAGATTTAAACTGGTATAAAAAGTATCAGCTTATTAAAACTGAGAAGTGCCTATTAATGTTTCCAAAGAGGGAAAAAATGCAGAAGTTCTTATTTTCATCATTTTATTCTATAAATGTAAGCAAATGATCTATAGTGTACCTTTTATGTCCCTTACCTCACCCCATATACTGACTCAAAGGAGAAGCACTGAATCAAAGTGAGCCATGGAAAACAGAAAAACACTACATGCCTTATTTATAATTCTCTCTGCAGATGGATTATATCCCAGATCATTTTTGCCATTACCTTATTTCTAGCAGTTTATTGTGGTAGGTTTAATTTTGTTTTTCTTTTCATTCAACAGGCTGAGGCAAATGGTCCAGCAAATCCTTTTATTAGTTCAAGTGCAAATGCTCCATCATCTCCCAGGACCTTAATCTCCTGCCAGTATGTGGGCTGGAGAGTTGCCAGTGTACTCTCCCAGGTCTTCTTACCACCCATTGGTCCCAACATCCCTCTGCCAAGCAAACCTAAGCAGAAGCTATCTCCTATGCAACATCAGCACTCAGAGCAGTGTGAGGTGGAGAAAAGAATTGCACTTCCTTCTCTAAGGTATTTGTTTCCTACATATAAACCTCTGTCCCTGCCCCTTCACATACTCCATTTATTCTTCTGTTTATAAGGGATATATAGATCCCAAGTTAATGACATTTATATTTTTACAACACTCCCTAGTCCCCTGAATTCAGCATCTGAAAAGGTTCAGCAAAGTATATTTGGAGTAAAATTAGTCTGGACCATGTCTAATTTTTATGCTGAAAGACTTGTGTGCTTTGCATTGCAGTCACTTGGTTGTATGTCATCTCAGCCTGGTGGATTATCAAGTTTAAGAATAAGGTCTTTTTAAAAAGGAAAAATTTTGCACACCAAAGTCATATAATTAAAGACTTTCTGAATTTATTTTAAGAACATGAGAATGGCCATACTGCGTCAGACCAAAGGTCCATCTAGCCAAGTATCCTGTCTTCCCACAGTGGCCAATACCAGGTGCCCCAGAGGGAATGAACAGGACAGGTAATCAAGTGATCCATCCCCTGTTAGCCTCTGTTTGCCAAAATGGGTAAGGACACCATCCCTGCTCATCCTGGCTAATAGCCACTGATGGACCTATCCTCTATGAACGTATCTATTTCTTTTTTGAACCCTGTTATAGTCTTGGCCTTCATAACATCCTCTGGTAAGGAGTTCCATAGGTTGACTGTGTTGTGTCCAGAAATAGTTCCATTTGTTTGTTTTAAACCTGCTGCCTAGTAATTTCATTTGGTGACCCCTAGTTCTTGTATTATGAGAAGGGGTAAATAACACTTCCTTATTTACTTTCTCCACATCAGTCATGATTTTATAGACTTCAATCGTATTCCCCCCTTATTCATGTCTTTTCCAGATTGAAAAGTCCCAGTCTTATTAACCTCTCCTCATACGGAAGCCATTCCATACCCCTAATCATTTTTGTTGCCCTTTTCTGTACCTTTTCCAATTTCCATATATCTTTTTTGATATGGGGCAACCACATCTGGAAGATGTGGGTGTACCATGGATTTATATAGAAGCAATAGGATATTTTCTGTCTTATTATCTATCTCTTTCTTAATGATTCCCAACATTGTTCGCTTTTTTGACTGCTGCTGCAAACTGAATGGATGTTTTCAGACAACTATCCCCAATGACTCAAAGATCTCTTTCTTGAGTGGTAATAGCTAATTTAGACCCCATCATTTTATTTATTTATATATTATATAGTTGGGATTACATTTTACCATAAGCATTACTTTGCATTTATCAACATAGGATTTCATCTGCCATTTTGTTGCCCAGAGATCCTTTCGTAGCTCTTCACAGTCTGCCTGGGACTTAACTATCTTGAGTAATTTTTTTTTTATCTGTAGATGTTGCCACCTCACTGTTTAACCCTTTTTCCAGATTATTTATGAATATGTTGAATAGGACTGGTCCCAGTACAGACCCCTGGGGACACCATTATTTATCTCTCTTCATTCTGAAAACTATTTATTCCTACCCTTTGTTTCCTATATTTTAACCAGTTACCAATCCATGAGAGCATCTTCCCTCTTATCCCATGACAGCTTACTTTGCTTAAGAGCTTTTGGTGAGGGACCTTGTCAAAGGCTTTCTGAAAATCTAAGTACACTATATCCACTGGATCCCCCTTGTCCACATTTGTTGAGCCCCTCAAATAATTCTAGTAGATTGTGAGGCATGATTTTCCTTTACAAAAAACATGTTGACTCTTCCCCAACAAATTATGTTCATCTATGTGTCTGACAGTTCTGTTCTTTACTATAGTTTCAACCAGTTTTCCTGGTACTGAAGTCAGGCTTGCCAGCCTGTAATTGCTGGGATCACCTCTGGAGCCCTTTTTAAGAATTGGCATCACATTAGCTATCCTCCAGTCATTTGGTACAGAAGCTGATTTAAATGATACGTTACAGACTACAGTTAGTAGTTCTGCCATTTCACATTCGAGTTCCTTCAGAACTCTTGGGTGAATACCATTTCATCCTGGTGACTTATTACTGTTTAGTTTATCAATTTGTTCCAAAACCTCCTCTGACACCTCAATCTGGGACAGTTCCTCAGAGTTGTCACCTAAAAAGAAAGATTCCCAAACCTGAGCCACCCTCACATCCTCGTCTGTGAAGACTGATGCAAAGAATTCATTTAGTTCCTCCACTGAGTTCTCCTTTAGCATCTTGATCCTCCAGTGGCCCCACTGGTTGTTTAGCAGGCTTCCGGCTTCTGATGTACTTAATTTTTTTTTTTTGCTATTACTTTTTGAAGGACAAAGTTCCTTTTGAATCAGGTGATATAGCAACCCAGTTTTCAGGAAGGTATCCAATAATCAAAATAAAACAAGATCACTCAGGACTGTACACTGATTTAAATGAACTCTTTTTGGTCCAGTCCTGTCATCCTGCCACATATGAAAGTAACACCAAGGATCTCACTTATATTAGTAAACATATATTTTATTCCAGGAGGAAATGAAATGTCAAGCCACAAATTTAAAAGATGAAGTGCATGGGCAAAATACCAATATTTTACTACTAATCCTGGTACAAAAAGAGTTAAAAAAATTATCAAATGTCTCAGTTGTATATATGGTACTGGATGTGAAAGGACTGTGCAATATGATCAGTGTATATATCATAATTTTCTTTACTTGTGTCATAAATATAAACGGAAGGGTAAACCCCTTTGAAATCCCTCCTGGCCAGGGGAAAGCTCCTCTCACCTGTAAAGGGTTAAGAAGCTAAAGGTAACCTCGCTGGCACCTGACCAAAATGACCAATGAGGAGACAAGATACTTTCAAAAGCTGGGAGGAGGGAGAGAAACAAAGGGTCTGTGTGTCTGTCTATATGCTGGTTTCTGCCGGGGATAGACCAGGAATGGAGTCTTAGAACTTTTAGTAAGTAATCTAGCTAGGTATGTGTTAGATTATGATTTCTTTAAATGGCTGAGAAAAGAATTGTGCTGAATAGAATAACTATTTCTGTCTGTGTATCTTTTTTGTAACTTAAGGTTTTGCCTAGAGGGGTTCTCTATGTTTTTGAATCTAAATACCCTGTAAGATATCTACCATCCTGATTTTACAGGGGGAATTTCTTTATTTCTATTTACTTCTATTTTTATTAAAAGTCTTCTTGTAAGAAAACTGAATGCTTTTTCATTGTTCTCAGATCCAAGGGTCTGGGTCTGTAGTCACCTAGGCAAATTGGTGAGGCTTTTTACCAAACCTTGTCCAGGAAGTGGGGTGCAAGGTTTTGGGAAGTATTTTGGGGGGAAAGACGCGTCCAAACAGCTCTTCCCCAGTAACCAGTATTAGTTTGGTGGTGGTAGCGGCCAATCCAAGGACAACGGGTGGAATATTTTGTACCTTGGGGAAGTTTTGACCTAAGCTGGTAAAGATAAGCTTAGGAAGTTTTTCATGCAGGCCCCCACATCTGTACCCTAGAGTTCAGAGTGGGGGAGGAACCTTGACATGGTGGCATAGTGGTGAGATTAACCTGAAATCATTTTGAGATCCAGTTGAGATTTTTGTGAACTAGAAATACAGATTTTAAAAAGGAAATTTTTTTTTCCTTTGGAAAGGAAGTCCAGAAAGCAGCTGAAACTGAAAGCAGCTTGTTTTTTCTCTGCTTTGTGGCCAAGCAGAGACAAAAGGGGATTATCTTTGTGAATTGCAGGTTTTCTTTGCCTGGAAGCAGGGTACTTAACTCCAGCAGGGAAATTCAGAGTCTTCCAACCCAGAGTTTTTTTTTTCCTTCCTAAAAGTAAATAGGGTGTGTGTGTTCTACCCATTTGCTTTTTCTTTGGGCTGGGTAGGCAGGTTTCCAAGTAGTTGGAGGTTTTTTGCTTTAATTTGGGCCCAGAGCAGAAACAAGGGAATTGTCTTTTTCTGTAGGCTGACAATCACTATCAGAGAATAGGTATTCTATTCCAGCACAGCAAAATTTTACAGCCAAGTTTTGTTTGTTTATTTCTAAACCTTGGGTGTAAAGTTAGTTAAAAACAGAGAGGTTAGAATGACAAAATCCGCGGCTCGACTACAGCTGGAATTAGCCAAATTTCAGGCTGAGGAAAGACAAAGGGAACATGAAAGACAGATAGAACTCATGCGGCTGAAGAAGGAACAAGAAAGGGAGGCAACGAGAGAAGCAGAACACCACCAGGCGGCTGCTCACAGGAGAGCTATGGAAGCAAGGGACAAAGAACTGGAGGAGAAGGAAAAAGAGAGGAAGTATGTGGAGGAGATGGAGAAGATAAAGGCTCAGCAGAATATCCCAACAAACCCTAGTAATCCTTCTCCAAGTACCACTTCCCATCCCAGAAAGTTCCCCACCTACAAGGCAGGCGATGATACTGAGGCCTTCCTAGAAAACTTCGAAAGGGCCTGCCTTGGGTACAACATCTCTACTGACCAATACATGGTAGAGCTGAGGCCGCAGCTCAGTGGACCCTTAGCTGAGGTGGCAGCTGAAATGCCTAAAGAACACATGAACAAGTATGAACTGTTTAAATCCAAGGCGAGAGTCAGAATGGGGATAACACCCGAGCAGTCTCGTCGGAGGTTCAGAGCCCTAAGGTGGAAACCAGACATGTCATTTACCCGACATGCCTACCACATTGTGAAACATTGGGATGCCTGGATATCAGGAACAAGTTTTGAATCTCCAGTAAATTTGCCCTTCCTAATGCAAATGGAACAATTCTTAGAGGATGTTCCTGAGGAAATAGAAAGATACATCCTAGATGGGAAACCCAAAACTGTAATCGAGGCAGGAGAGATTGGAGCCAGATGGGTGGAGGTGGCAGAGAAGAAGAAAACTGGTCGCAGTTGGAGCGGAGACCAGAAGGGACCACCCCAGACCACACCCTATTACCAGGGGCCGCCCAAGGCCCCACCTACCTCCCAAAGAACCCTCCAGACCCCTTATCATCCCACCACCCCATTCTCCAGCAACCCACCTCGCCCCAGTGACCCGTTAGCTGGACGATGTTTTAGATGTAACGAGCTGGGGCATGTAAAGGCCAACTGCCCCAAGAACCCCAACAGATTACAGTTCATTGCACCGGAATCACACCAGAGGTCTGCAGGCCCAGATACCTCCCAGATACCCTTGGAGCGGAGGGAAACTGTGAGTGTGGGCGGGAAGAAGGTCACCGCGTGGAGGGACACTGGAGCACAAGTGTCAGCTATCCATGCTTCCTTAGTGGACCCCACTTTAATCAACCCAGAGATCCAAGTGACGTTTCAACCCTTCAAGTCCAACTCTTTCGATTTGCCTACAGCCAAGTTGCTTGTCCAGTACAAGGGCTGGTCAGGGATGTGGACTTTTGCAGTCTATGATGATTATCCCATCCCCATGCTGTTGGGGGAAGACTTGGCCAATCATGTGAAGCAGGCCAAGAGGGTGGGAACGGTCACCCGCAGCCAGGCTAAACAAGCCGTGAGGCCTAGCTCTGTTCCGGAAACTTCTATCAGGACCCGGTCAGAGGTGATGGACCCGGACCCCAGGCCAATGTCTGCAACAGCAGTAGTGGATCCAGTCCCAGAGACCCAGACGGAACCAGTCCCAGAACCAGCTGAACAACCAATACCAGACCCCGTGTCAGCACTGAATCCAGTACTTGCAACCTCAACACCAGAGGGCCCCACCGAACCTGAACTGGCAGCAGCCGATAACCCTACACAAGAGGCTCGGCCGGAGCCTGAATCCCAACATAGTGCACCAGCGGAGAGTGGTTCACAGTGAACAGAAACAGCTCCATCCCCTATATCGCTTCCAGAGGGACCAAGCCTAGATCCACAATCCAATGAGGGACTGATGTCTTCAGCATCAAGGGAACAGTTCCAGACCGAACAGGAAGCAGATGAAAGCCTCCAGAGAGCTTGGACGGCGGCACGGAGCAACCCACCGCCTCTCAGCTCTTCTAATCGATCCAGGTTTGTTGTAGAAAGAGGACTTTTATACAAGGAAACTCTTTCTGGTGGACACCAGGAAGACTGGCATCCTCAGAGACAGTTGGTAGTTCCAACTAAATACCGGGCCAAGCTCTTGAGCTTAGCCCACGATCACCCTAGTGGCCATGCTGGGGTGAACAGGACCAAAGATCGTTTGGGGGGGTTATTCCACTGGGAGGGAATGGGCAAGGATGTTTCTACCTATGTCCAGTCTTGTGAGGTGTGCCAAAGAGTGGGAAAACCCCAAGACCAGGTCAAAGCCCCTCTCCAGCCACTCCCCATCATTGAAGTTCCATTTCAGCGAGTAGCTGTGGATATTCTGGGTCCTTTTCCGA
This sequence comes from Lepidochelys kempii, assembly GCF_965140285.1. Taxonomy (NCBI): domain Eukaryota; kingdom Metazoa; phylum Chordata; order Testudines; family Cheloniidae; genus Lepidochelys; species Lepidochelys kempii. Next base: position 70,538,989 of record NC_136384.1, on the reverse strand, counting down.
AAAAGACAGCCAGAGGAAAGCAGTACATACTGACTTTCATGGATTTTGCCACCCGATGGCCGGAAGCAGTAGCTCTAAGCAACACCAGGGCTAAAAGTGTGTGTCAGGCACTAGCAGACATTTTTGCCAGGGTAGGTTGGCCCTCCGACATCCTCACAGATGCAGGGACTAATTTCCTGGCAGGAACTATGAAAAACCTTTGGGAAGCTCATGGGGTAAATCACTTGGTTGCCACTCCTTACCGCCATCAAACAAATGGCATGGTGGAGAAGTTTAATGGAACTTTGGGGGCCATGATACGTAAATTTGTAAATGAGCACTCCAATGATTGGGACCTAGTGTTGCAGCAGTTGCTTTTTGCCTACAGAGCTGTACCACACCCCAGTTTAGGGTTTTCCCCGTTTGAACTTGTATATGGCCGTGAGGTTAAGGGGCCATTGCAGTTGGTGAAGCAGCAATGGGAGGGATTTACACCTTCTCCAGGAACTAACATTCTGGACTTCGTAACCAACCTACAAAACACCCTCCGAACCTCTTTAGCCCTTGCTAGAGAAAACTTACAGGATGCTCAAAAAGAGCAAAAAGCCTGGTATGATAAACATGCCAGAGAGCGTTCCTTCAAAGTAGGAGACCAGGTCATGGTCTTAAAGGCGCTCCAGGCCCATAAAATGGAAGCATCGTGGGAAGGGCCATTCACGGTCCAGGAGCGCCTGGGAGCTGTTAATTATCTCATAGCATTCCCCACCTCCAACCGAAAGCCTAAGGTGTACCATATTAATTCTCTTAAGCCCTTTTATTCCAGAGAATTAAAGGTTTGTCAGTTTACAGCCCAGGGAGGAGACGATGCTGAGTGGCCTGAAGGTGTCTACTACGAAGGGAAATGTGGTGGTGGTGTGGAAGAGGTGAACCTCTCCATGACCCTTGGGCGTATGCAGCGACAGCAGATCCAGGAGCTGTGCACTAGCTATGCGCCAACGTTCTCAGCCACCCCAGGACTGACTGAATGGGCATACCACTCCATTGACACAGGTAATGCTCACCCAATTAGGGTCCAACCTTACCGGGTGTCTCCTCAAGCTAAAACTGCTATAGAATGGGAGATCCAGGATATGTTACAGATGGGTGTAATCCACCCCTCTGAAAGTGCATGGGCATCTCCAGTGGTTCTAGTTCCCAAACCAGATGGGGAAATACGTTTTTGCGTGGACTACCGTAAGCTAAATGCTGTAACTCGCCCAGACAACTATCCAATGCCACGCACAGATGAACTATTAGAGAAACTGGGATGGGCCCAGTTCATCTCTACCTTGGACTTAACCAAGGGGTACTGGCAGGTACCGCTAGATGAATCTGCCAAGGAAAGGTCAGCCTTCACCACACATCTCGGGCTGTATGAATTTAATGTACTCCCTTTCGGGCTGCGAAATGCACCCGCCACTTTCCAAAGACTTGTAGATGGTCTCCTAGCGGGATTAGGAGAATATGCAGTCGCCTACCTTGACGACGTGGCCATATTTTCGGATTCCTGGGCAGACCACCTGGAACATCTACAAAAAGTTCTTGAGCGCATAAGGGAGGCAGGACTAACTGTTAAGGCTAAGAAGTGTCAAATAGGCCTAAACAGAGTGACTTACCTTGGACACCAGGTGGGTCAAGGAACTATCAGCCCCCTACAGGCCAAAGTGGATGCTATCCAAAAGTGGCCTGTCCCAAAGTCAAAGAAACAGGTTCAATCCTTCTTAGGCTTGGCCGGTTATTACAGACGATCTGTACCGCACTACAGCCAAATCGCCGCCCCACTGACAGACCTAGCCAAAAAGAAACAGCCAAATGCTGTTCAGTGGACCGAAAAGTGTCAGAAAGCCTTTAACAAGCTTAAAGCGACACTCATGTCTGACCCTGTACTAAGGGCCCCAGACTTTGACAAACCGTTCCTAGTAACCACAGATGCGTCTGAGCGTGGTGTGGGAGCAGTTTTAATGCAGAAAGGACCTGATCAAGAATTCCACCCTGTAGTGTTACTCAGCAAAAAACTGTCTGAGAGGGAAAGCAACTGGTCAGTCACTGAAAAAGAATGTTTCGCCATTGTCTACGCTCTGGAAAAGCTACACCCATATGTTTGGGGACGGCGTTTCCACCTGCAAACCGACCATGCTGCAGTGAAGTGGCTTCACACCGTCAAGGAAACTAACAAAAAACTTCTTCGGTGGAGTTTAGCTCTCCAAGATTTTGATTTCGACATCCAACACATCTCAGGAGCTTCTAACAAAGTGGCTGATGCACTCTCCCGTGAAAGTTTCCCAGAATCAACTGGTTAAAATCGTCCTTGAGATGTAGAAAATATTGTTAGTCTTTATGTACTTGGTAGTATATTTAGAGATGCATGTGTCTTATTAACTCTGTTTTTCTTAGAGCTCCAGGAAGAAATCCCAGCCAGTGTTTCACCCTAGCTGAGATTTGGGGGGCGTGTCATAAATATAAAGGGAAGGGTAAACCCCTTTGAAATCCCTCCTGGCCAGGGAAAGCTCCTCTCACCTGTAAAGGGTTAAGAAGCTAAAGGTAACCTCGCTGGCACCTGACCAAAATGACCAATGAGGAGACAAGATACTTTCAAAAGCTGGGAGGAGGGAGAGAAACAAAGGGTCTGTGTGTCTGTCTATATGCTGGTTTCTGCCGGGGATAGACCAGGAATGGAGTCTTAGAACTTTTAGTAAGTAATCTAGCTAGGTATGTGTTAGATTATGATTTCTTTAAATGGCTGAGAAAAGAATTGTGCTGAATAGAATAACTATTTCTGTCTGTGTATCTTTTTTGTAACTTAAGGTTTTGCCTAGAGGGGTTCTCTATGTTTTTGAATCTAAATACCCTGTAAGATATCTACCATCCTGATTTTACAGGGGGAATTTCTTTATTTCTATTTACTTCTATTTTTATTAAAAGTCTTCTTGTAAGAAAACTGAATGCTTTTTCATTGTTCTCAGATCCAAGGGTCTGGGTCTGTAGTCACCTAGGCAAATTGGTGAGGCTTTTTACCAAACCTTGCCCAGGAAGTGGGGTGCAAGGTTTTGGGAAGTATTTTGGGGGGAAAGACGCGTCCAAACAGCTCTTCCCCAGTAACCAGTATTAGTTTGGTGATGGTAGCGGCCAATCCAAGGACACGGGTGAAATATTTTGTACCTTGGGGAAGTTTTGACCTAAGCTGGTAAAGATAAGCTTAGGAGGTTTTTCATGCAGGCCCCCACATCTGTACCCTAGAGTTCAGAGTGGGGGAGGAACCTTGACAACTTGTTTGTGCTGTACAGATTTTTTCTGTGCCATACTCCATTTCTCATTTTATCTTTGAATTGCTATAGTGTGTTAGGTTAGTTAATATTTTCACCCCTTGAAGGGGGAAGGCATTATATAATTGCTATTATGTAATTAAGAAGTTACTTTCACTTAGAACAACTTAGCGTTAAAATAGAAAGCATGTCCAAGGTCAGTATGAAACATCACTTTCTAACTCAAAGGAATTAAATATCTATACAACTTCACTTCAGACTAGCATAGTAAAGGTCATACTCTGATGACTAAAGGATATTAAAAAAAAAAAAAAAAAAAAACCCACAATGTTCTTTCCGCCACAAATAATCCTGACAAGCTAGGCCTTTTGAAGGATGGTAAATTCTTAGAAACCAACGCATAGCAATGGTGAAAATATCCTTAGAGGAGACAGCTACATATAAACATGTGACAGCTTCTGGCAATAAATAAAGCATGACTTTTCCCACATGTATCAAAGGAAAAATGTGTCAGATCTGAATTGAAGTATGACTACTGTCTGTTGCCTAAAGAAGAAGGAATGTAATCCAGAAATTCTTGATGCTAGTATTTGAAGTCATGCACTGCTGATTCAAGATCCAGAAAACAATTCATAACAATTACAGTAATTCAGGTTCTGAAAGCAATATGTAGCCTGATAGGCTTACTGAGCAGAGACAAGTTTGTGGAAATGGATTTTCAGACCCTCATGACCTAGATTTGCGGTGTTCTGGAAGCCAATAATATCCCTAGTAAAAGTGTTTGAACCTTCTCTTCGAAGCCTAAAACTATGTGATGCTCAACATGTGCAAGTTAAATTAGGCCTCTCTCAACTTTTGCCTACAGCCCTCTTCAACAATCGGCTCATTTTGGCTGGCACCCTCAGCCGCCACCCTTCTCAGCTCAAGCAAATAGACCTCAGAGCTGCTCTAAATTGTGTCTGTCTGCAACATTTCTCCCACCTCAAGAGACCTTTCAGGCTCACAGGGATCACTGGAGTACAGTGATGCTCTCGACGTGCCCCTTTTCTCTCAGACATGCTCCGACATATCTCCTCCATCTGGCAGCAGGCCATAGGATGGCCACCTGCTTACTCCCCTTATACTAGGAGAATCCCCATGTAGCCAGTGATGCTGCAGCAGTGTAAAGGAGCTGGGAAGGAGAGTCAGGGGCAAGGGAAGCCAATAGAGCCATGCCAGTTTACACCAGCTGAAGATCTGGGCCAATATTCTTACTGCAATAGGAACTCCATGTCCAACTCACTACAACCAACTGATCTAAAAATCTTCTTTTCAGCTGCTTCAAAATATTATGCATGGGAGAACCCAAGGGAAAGGAAATTACAGATATGAAATGAGATGGGATTGCAGCACCTTCATGGCCTGTGACCTGCCTCTCAGTGAAGTGAAAAGCAAGTTAATTACTGATTTAAAAACAAAAAACAAACCAACCCCCACACTGAGTCATGCCACAGACTAAGTACAGCAGCAGGGCTCTGACAAAAAGACAGTGATAAACTGTGATGCATTTCACATACTGCAAAATGCTAGAAACCTAATTGCTGAGACACTACATACTTGATTTTCTATTGTATCTGAGAACCAGTTGGAACTCTTTGATCTTTAGTCATCATCCAGCACTGGTGTAAGAAAGCAGCAGGTTAACTACTCTACCAAACCCCCGACTTCCTTCCTATCCTGGCCCTTACCCACACCAATATACTGCTTCCCTCTCCTTATACTGGAGCCACATCCACCAGCCTCCCACCAGTGCAGAGTTCCTCTGTGAAGAAAGAAATCTCCATTAGCTATCTCTGGCCACTTTGCCCTGCTTACAGTGACATTAGCAGACCAGAGGAAGCAGGGCCATAGCTATTTCCATGTTCATAGCTGCCCAATATCTACTCTATCTTGAAAGAAGGGTGAAGGTATATTGTCAATCCTGGTTACTCATCAGAGTGTTTGTCTAGACTTTGCCGATGTGGTTTGCAGTCTTCTTAATCATTCTGGATCTTTCACTGCTTTTGGATTCTCAGGTGACAGCTGAGCAACACAAGTGCAATTTTCATCTATGGTTATCCCGGTGTGCTGCTGTTCCTCCTCAACACAGACCTCCTCACAGAGGTCTGTGCCTTTGTAACCTCAAGGCTAGAGTACTACCATGCACTCTGCTTAGAGCAACCCTTGAAAAGGACAAACTCATACAGCTACTCCCCTGGAGTGTAGCAAACATCTGAGGGCGTAACACTAGCCCTCAATGATCTGTGCTAGATATTCAGTAGCAGGTGGACGTGTCAGTTAAAACCAAAGTGGTCTGTGACCCAGCTATCTGAGAAACCATCTCTTCCCTTATATCCTGCTCTGGGAGTAAGGATCTGCCAGATCACTCCCACAGCCAGTTCCAGTCAGAGCATTATGAGGGACCTACTCAGGCTAGCAGTCCATCTGAACCTGCTCAGCAAACATCAAGAAACAGCACAAGCTCTTTGTTTAGGCAGGCTTTTCATTGAACTTTATAATAAGGAATGTGGTTTATAAACAAGCAGCTGTGCTGTTAGCCTGTTGATTGGTTATTGAGTGTTTTTACTGATGTATAGCACCTAGTTGCTTTAGAGACAGGTGACACTATATATTTCTAAACAAATAAATAGGTATGTTGAGTAGCCGCTTTCAGCCTTTAGTTCCAGTCAAAGGTTATTTATTGCGTAAACTCTTCTCAGTTACCACGCTGGCCTGTGTTAGGTGTGATAAGAAAACTCATTCAGAATTTAACAGCCAAAGAGAGGCACATGGAAGTCAAAAAGGAGCAGCTAGAGGGCCATAGTTATGCTTGTATTTGCTAAAGTTTAAATAGAGAAACAAGAGAGCCAGATGTGTGTGCATCCCTCCTCTGCCCCCAGCCCCACCAGTCAGTACAAGTTTTGCTGACCTGATAATGTGCAGAAATGTGTATTTTTATAGCTTTGTTTTTCCAAACAAAGAAAATATCGTGCCAGCAGTAGATACTAATTTTGACAGACTGCCGCACTGTGTTAGCATCTGAAAAAACAGTACTAAAAAAAGTCAGATGGAAAAGGTTTAATGCAAACCGTTTTCCTTTCTGGCCAGGCAATAAACACATTTGCTCCATTTTCTAGCTATTTCTACAGCAAGGGTTCTCAGACTTTTGTACTGGTGACCCCTTTCACACAGCAAGCCTCTGACTATGACACCCCTTATAAATTAAAAACCCTATTTAACATTATAAATGCTGGAGGTGAAGTGGGGTTTGGGGTGGAGGCTGACAGCTCACGACCTCCCACGTAATAACCTTGTGACCCCCTGAGGGATCCCGACCCCCAGTTTGAGACACTGTAGAACAGGGGTTCTTTCTTCAGAAAGAAGGCTATGAGAGACTGGATATGTTTGGCTTGATTCACCCTTGCTAGTATGAGGAGGTAAAAATTTCCTATCACTATGAGCAAAAGGGTAGGAGAGATGTACCCCAGGAGCCCTGCTGGTGGAGGCTGACCTGAAACAAGGTGAGTCAATGGCCCATGACCCCTGTACAGCCAATGCCTTTAACTACTTGCAGACTCATACACCTTGAGGCCAGAAGGGACCATCCAAGTCTGACCTCCTGCACATTTCAGGCCACAGAACCTCACCCACCCTCTCCTGTAGTAGGCCCATAGCCTCTGGCTGCGTTACTGAAGTCCTCAAATCTTGATTTAAAGTCTTCAAGTTACAGAGAATTCACCATTTACTCTAATTCAAAACCAGCAAGTGACCCACGCCATACGTTACAGAAGAAAGTGAACTCTCCCTCCCCCCCCCCCGGATCTCTGCCAATCTGAGCTCAGGGAAAATTCCTTCTGATCCCAAATATAGTGATCATTTAGACCCTGAGCATGTGGAGGAGACTGACTAGCCAAACACCTGAGAAAGAATTCCACATAACTCACAGCCCTCTCCATCTAGTATCCCATCTCTGGCTGTTGGAGATATTAGCTACTAGCTGTTGCAGATGGGCCATGTGGCATTGTAGGAAATCTCAACATTCCATCCCCTCTATGACTTCTCAAACTCTGTCTTAAAACAAATTAGGTTTTTTGCCCCCACTGCTCCCCTTGGAACGCTCTTCCAAAACTTCACTCCTCTGATGGTTAGAAACCTTAGGCTTGAAATCAGACAAAAAACTTATTGATGGACAGTTTATATCACTTTGTTCTTGTGCCAGCATTGGTCCTTAATTTAAATAATTCCTCTTCCTCCCTAGTATTTATCCCTCTGATGTATTTATAGAGAGCAATCATATCTCCCCTCATCCTTTATTTTATTAAGCTGAAGGAGCCAACCTCCTTAAGTCTCCTATTATAAGGCAGGTTCTCCATTCCTCTGATCACCCTAGTAGTCCTGCTCTGCACCTGTTCCAGTTGAATTAATCTTTCTTAAACCTGGGAGACCAGAAGTGTGCCCCTTCCTTCTGGGAGAGTAGGGGTTAAAAGAGCCATGCAACATTCTAAGACTTCTCTAGGCTACTGTCCATAGTCTAAGCCCTCTGCTAGATCAGCACCATCCTTATAGACAGCAAACTTGATTTACTCTAACTACTATAGGTCTGATGAAAAGAGTAAGGGGAAAGGAGGAGTGCTAGGAAAGAGTTTTTAAGAGGACATCTTTCTGTGTGACATATCTTTACTGAGTTTGGCCTTCATTTCTTGACATGGGAAAGGCTAGCTGGCAACTTGTTTAATTAGATGCATGTACTTAGAAAGTTTCTTTGAAATAAGCAAATAGGTCTGTCTGAGAGAAGCCATGAGAGGGTCTAGAAAAGTAGCACAAGTAAGCTAGCACTAAGAAAATTTTTACTAAAGCATTTCTTTTATTCCCAAGTGTTTTGTCAGATACTAATACTTGAGGCTGCATCTCAAAATTGTAAGTTACTAAAGGCTTGATCCACAAAATGACTTAGGTTTATAACTGCCACTTTAGGAGGCAAAGTCCAACATTTTGGTACCACTAGCATTCACAGAATCAGTCAGCTGCTACCTAACACATGACTTATGAGGAGAGGCTGAGGAAACTGGGATTGTTTAGTCTGCAGAAGAGAAGAATGGGGGGGAATTTGATAGCTGCTTTCAACTACCTGAAAGGGGATTCCAAAGAGGATGGATCTAGACTGTTCTCAGTGGTAGCTGATGACAGAACAAGGAGTAATGGTCTCAAGTTGCAGTGGGGGAGATTTAGGTTGGATATTAGGAAAAAATTTTTCACTGGAAGGTTGGTAAAGCACTGGAATGCGTTACCTAGGGAGGTGGTGGAATCTTCTTCCTTAGATATTTTTAAGGTCAGGCTTGACAAAGCCCTGGCTGGGATGATTTAGTTGGGGATTGGTCCTGCTTTGAGCAGGGGGTTGGACTAGATGACCTCCTGAGGTCCCTTCCAACCCTGATATTCTATGATTCTAACCCTGTAGGTGCCTATATGTTCTCCATTATAGTCCTCTAGGTGCCTGAATTTCAGCAGCGGGGCAGGTGCACAGCCACCTGACTCCTGACAACATCCAGCAGCTTGGTCTCTAATTAATGTCTTAGTCCCAGTGGGATTCGCAAACTAGGTGTTTCCCCATCTATCTTGCCTTCAGGGCTTGATCCAGGAAGCACAGAGCACAACTAAATCCACACAAGGGGCCATCTCCTCTTACACTCTTCCTACCTGACAATGCAGTGGTTATAAAACTCACCCAGGATGTGGGAGATGCAGGTTTAAATCCTCACACCCTGCCTAAGATGGAGCAGGGACTTGAATCCCACCTCCCACATGAGTGCCACAACAACTGGGCTATAGTGTGTTTTCAGGTGGGTCTGTCAACCTCTCCCGTTGAAGCTGTTCCATGTTATATAAATGATTATACATTGACGTACAGGGACTGGAACCTGGGTCCCCCCGCCTCAGGACTGCGCTAACCACTTTGCTATACAGTCACCTCACTCTTACCCAATGAATATTTAATGATTTACATACAGTGGCACATGTTCAACATGAGATTGAGAGAGTCCTGCCCTCAGAATACTCCATAGCCATACAGCACTCACCTGGGAAATGGGATTCAGAACACTGCTCCATGTGAGGTAGAGTGGGGATTTGAACCCAGAGTGCCTACTTCCTGGCTGAAGTGCTCTAACCACTGGGCTACAGGTTATGGGGGGGGCACCATTTCCTCCCCAGTTTTTGCAGGGTTTGTTTGTTTTGCACAAAATCTGACTAGCCTGCCTTAGGCACACAACTCCAGCAGAGGATTCACAGCTATGAAGCCTGAGTAGGGTTAGGCACCTAAATCCCTCTGAGGGGCAGGGTTTAAGGCCACATCCCCTCCTCAGCATTTCCCACTAGCTAGTTTAGGCAGCTCCCTGCTCAATGTGCCTGCTTCTGTGAATCCCATTCTTAGGCACCTGATTCACCCCAGGCATTGCATAAGAAACCAGGGACCTAACACAGTGTTGCTAGTTCTACTAAGCAGCAGGGTAACCTAAGTGTTAGGTGCTGCAATACTTAGCATTGCAATGCCCAAATCTCTTGGGGCTCTAGCCCTAAGGGCTTGATTTTGCTCTGTCAAAAACAAAAAATGATAATTAAGATCATAGGTGTCTCACTACATACCCTGGGCCTAAACCTGCTCTCATTGAAATCACTGGCAAAACATCTGTTATCCGCAATGCTTCAGGATCTTGTCCCATAAGGTCAGAACATTTAGATGTCAGTGACTCAATAGCAATTGCATGGATGCAAGTATGAGCACAAGTTGGTCCACTATCTATTTCGTTTTAACATCTTTAACTTTTCCTCTTACCTACTTGCTGAGTTCTCTGCTTGTTCTTTCCAAAACAATGGACAAAACCCCTTTATTTTCTTTCTCACCTTCAAACTGTAATATCCTTATCCCTACAGCATACCCACATTGCATTTCAGCTGGAAATAGACACTGTATATTACAGCTCCCTTCCAACCCCCAATTACTTGTCTCCCTTTTTCAGTCTTTCCTTACAGTGATTCAGTCTTCTTCCGCTCAACCACTACTTGTTCCTTAAAAGAGTAGAGCTGCATCAAGCGCTAACCATGTATCTTTAATAAATTAATTGTCATTCATTTATCTTCTTGAGCAGCTTCCACTTCCCTCTCCAGCTCTGCCACTGCAATCTAAGATTAGTAATTGTTAAGCATCCATCATATGTAAAATGAATTCTCTCCATACTTAACTGTTAACCAGAGCACAGTAGCTGTCATTCCTCCACCCCTTTTCTTTTTGTTCAGATAAAAGAAAGTTCAGACAAAGGGGCAAACCCATTGCTAACATTAAGATGCCCACACAGACTGAAAAATGAGAGATAAGGAAAATTCCTGCCACCCAAGTTATTTTGTTGGCCTTATATAGTGATAAACTCTATATATATTCTCATTTTTTTCAGCTGTCCTATTTCTAGGCAGGAATATGTGCTTGTTGTCCCCAAGTTTCCAAGTAAAATATTCTAAGCAGTCACCCAGTTGAACAAGTTGTCCATTAGCCATTCTAATATCAAGAATATAGAGGCAAACTCAGTGAAAACATATCACACAGACAAATGTGTCATCTGTGGAATTGTTTTCCAGCAGATCCTCCTTGCCTCTGTCTTTTCATCAAGTCTTGTTATAAACAATACATTCAGCCTGGTACAGCAACTGTGACACAACCAGCCTAACAGTATGTCACTTAAAACAACAAAACAAAAAACACCCCTAGAAAAGCAGCACTTCTTGATTTTTGCCAGGCCAAAAAGAAACCTGTTTGTAATACCCTATTTTTGTTTCCTCTGATCTGTTAAATATTGTTTTTCAGATGCTGACACAAATGTTGCTTAGATGTAGGATTCTACAAAATCCTTACTTGTGCTGAGTAGCACTTACTCACGTGGGTAGCTCAACTGGGACTATACACATGAGCAAGTGCTACTTGCTGGGAAGTATCGGTTGCGAAAATGGGTCCAAAAAGAATTTACCCACTTATTTCAGTGGGAGCAGGTTTGTGTAAAGGAAAAGTGATGTTTCAAGAATCATTGTTATGAAGCATGAAATTAGAGTGGCGATAAGCAAGGAGACTATTCTTCCAATAGAATTATTGTTTTATTCGTTGCATAGGAGTTTGGATTTTTTTTATCCCCAATGTGGTGAAAACGATGGAAGCCATATCATATTGCAGATAATGGATTAGCACAGTGCTGTTCTACTCACCTAGAGTCAGGTTATGCAGCCCTTGCTTACAAGGAGTAGCACTTTCTACAGTCTAGTAATCTTGATCTCAGTGAGGGTTCCTCACACAGTAAGATACTACTTAGCATTAGTGAGGATGGCAGAATCTGGCCCCTAGAAATCAGCCAGGTGTCCTTGAAAGCATTTTCATCAGTGTTGTGGGTGTGGATAGTGAGAGGAAGCTTTAACAGGAAGAGTAAATAGTTTTGTCAACTCCAATTTTGAGAGCAATTAAACTCTTCTGTATTTTAGTGTTGTAATTATTCTCATCGCCAACAGGCCAATCATTCTGAGCATTGTAAAGAGGTTATTTTAACAAGACCAGTTGTCATTTTAATCAGTGGAGAGTGCCATGTAACAGTGCTTAGTGTCAAAAAAATGGTAAATCAGTAATAGAGCATACAGTGAGGAGAGAGACTGGATAAAAGTCAGGATGGATATGAGAGATGTAGTCAAACACATAGCAGGTTTGCAGTTCACATGCACTGTGCCCAATTATCTCCTCGCTTTTACAACAGTAATAATTTAGCCCACTAGGTGTCTCAGTTTCCTATCATAAGCCCTTCAATATTGGGGTCTAATATTTGCTTCAGACTGAAACCTAGCATACAGAACCAAAAGTGTGAGGGGAGGAGCTTGCTGTAATTTTCATTACAACACACTTTCACATTAGCATATGACTCAAAAACAACCAAGCGAGTTTAAGAGTACATAGACATTAGAAGTAATTGGAGATTGTTATTAGTTGTTTGCTTCTCCATTATATCAATAACAGCTTAGTAACAGATATTTTATGTGTAGCACAAGTGTACCTGACTACCCAGGTTAAGGTTTCCTTTACCATTCACCTTTTATACAGTGATGAGGCTTTTTAACAGGCATATAATAAAAACAGCTTCATTTTAAAACTTCTCTTTTTAAAAAAATATATATATCCAACCAGTGGTTGGAGGGGAACAGGTTGCACAGGACAGCTATTCCCTGGTTCTGCCCCCATCTTTCAGGGCATTGCCAATCATTTCCCCCGTTTGCTCTGCAACATGAGAGTTTACAGCTATATTTCACCATTGTGAAGAATGTTTCTCACCATGTGAGCTTTCAGATTGTTATGCTGAATGACACACTTACAGCTCAAAAGACAGAGACAAGCTTGTCTCTCTCACCAACAGAAGTTGCTCCAATAAAAGGTATTACCTCATCCACATTTTCTCTAATATCCTGGGACCAACATAGCTACAACACCACTGCATACAACAATTACTCCTCCTTTAAAATGATTTACCTGGAGACAGCATGAATTATTTGTATAAAAGGATAGAGTGATGGGCCTGAGGGAGCTCTTAGGGGCTGCTTGTTAGAATTCTGCACACAAACTGAAGGCAATTATCCCAGTCTGTGCTGCAGCTCACCTCCTCTCTGGCTACGCATCCCTGGGGCTCACAAAAATCTTTGAGCAGCAATATTTTCGCTTTTGGAATGGACCATGTTGCACAGATTTGCAACATGTTTAGTCCTGGTCCTTCCCTGCCTCCACAAGGCCTTCACACTACTCCACCAGTCTTACAAAAGATTTGAACATTAAGCTATAGTTATCAGGGATTTTTAAACCTCTGCCCTTCACCAGTGTCTGAGCACCTTCTATGTAAAAACCTCAAGAGCAATAGCTAAGCCTCTAGTAAACGCCATGGAGTTTCTGGTACTTTTTCTGGGGTTAAAATCTCTGCTTGGGTTAAGGTTTTTGTTTAAATTAATAAATAAACAAACAACAACAACAAGCCCCTTTCTGTGTACTTAACGTTTTGTTCTAGAGAAAACGCAATACCATATGAACCTTTCCAGGAGATTTTATAAGTTTATTGGCAAATGGTGGTTGATAGCTTCCTTAACTGCTGTGAGGCAGACCCCCAGTTCTGTGCCCTTCCTCCCTGCATCATGTACACCCTGCTACATGACTCCGGGGAAACATGGCTGTGAGAGCCCCCTCGGACATCCCCAAGTATTACAAGGACAAGTATTACAGAACATGGTATGTCAGACTCTTACTAAAGTGGATCAGATTCAGTCCTGGGTTTCTGTGCACACACAAGTCCACCAATTACAGTGAAAGGTTGCTATGTGGAACTGAGACTAAAGTTTGGCTCATTACATGAAACAGCTAGGGCTTAATGTTCAAAGGGAAAGGCAGTTATGTCCTAGTGCCAAAATGCCTGTGTAATTGTGTATCTAATTTTCACACTGAATTAAATTTGGACTATATTGCTTTTGTGGTATATGGGACATAGTAAATGAGTAGAAAACGGTCAGGAAATAAACATTTAACTTGTAGTACATAATTAGAAGAGGTAAATTACCTCAAAGGACCCAAAACAATCTTATAAATATAATTTCAAATGAATTATGTATGTTCTCAGAATATTCCAAACTGCACCGGCCTTCACTAAGGTGGAGTAATATTGCCGTCATGAAGAATATTATCTCATTAAAAAAACCAAACAAAAAACCTTATGACAGGTTTCAGAGTAGCAGCCGTGTTAGTCTGTATCTGCAAAAAGAACAGGAGTACTTGTGGCACCTTAGAGACTAAAATTTATTAGAGCATAAACTTTCGTGAACTACAGCCCACTTCATCGGATGCATAGAATGGAACATTTAGTAAGAAGATATATATATATACACACATACAGATAAGTTGGAAGTTGCCATACAAACTGTGAAAGGCTAATTAGTGAAGATGAGCTATTAATTAGCCTCTCACAGTTTGTATGGCAACTTCCAATTTATCTTTATGTGTGTGTATATATATACACTTATTTATTTTCTTACTATATGTTCCATTCTATGCATCCGATGAAGTGGGCTGTAGCCCACGAAAGCTTATGCTCTAATAAATTTGTTAGTCTCTAAGGTGCCACAAGTACTCCTGTTCAAAAAACCTTATGTGCCACAAGATGGCAGCCTAAAATCAGTGTTCTATAGAAGTGACATTATCCATCTTTAGTTCTTAAAAAGGTTTTCCGATTATTTCTGTTAAACCAGGCTGTGAAAACGTATCAATCATGGTTATGAAATAATCAGGCCAATGTTTGCAAATCGTGATCTGATCTGTACCTGATGATATTTTGAGTAGTATCAAGGGGTCAAAATTTTAGCTATTACAAAACAAGTTACATTCATCTGATATTTAGTGTTAAAAATGCAGGGCAATGAGGAAAAGAGTGCCTAAAAATATATTTATTGATTACTGCTAAATAGAGTTAAGAAGCAGAACTACAAAATATTTTAGTGCAACATCTTGGTTCTAATTAGCAATATTGTTTATAATTTAAATATTCTGGGGATTGATGTCTAAATTTGAAGTGTGAGACTTGAATTCCATAAGAAACATTTTGCAGTTTGCTAGCAATTAAGTCAGATTCAGACTGAGTGCAAATCCCCAATTAATGCAACCAAATTTGACATTTTGCCTTTGTTGTACAGTTTCTCTTCATTTCAATAAGGGACTATTATTATTGTATCTGACATTGTTTCCACTCTGCATATTTGAACTAAATTAAGGTTCAGTCAGAAGAATTCAAAGCACAATAAAATGTGTAAGTTATTTTAACTATCCATCATCTATTCTGTGCATTTCTAAAGCACTCGTGGTAGGAAGGCCCCAATACTACTTAGTGTTATATTTCAAAGCACTGTACATTCACTAACTACTTAAGATATCCACATACTATCTAAAAATGCCTGTGAATATCAACTGAAAATATATTAGATTCTTTATACCTGCGTTTGTACCCTTTGTGTGTTCCTTTATGCAGTGTTTTAACAAGTGATTTGGCTGCAGCAATGTTTGAGGAAACAGTGAGTTGTATGATTTATTCTAATGATTGCAAAGAAAGTGAATTTTGAACACAACTGAGTGGTCACACTAAAAATCCAATTCTGAGAGTTATGCTCATCCAGTTAGGGAGAAAAAACAAATTGTGTGATCTTTATATCCAATCATAGTTACCAACAGCTAAAATTTGATTCTGAATGCTCCTAAACTGTTTGAATAGAGCTGGGCAACGTTTTTCATACAAACCCCTCCCCATCCCTCACTGAAACAGTGCAGATTCAGATTTATCCAAACAATTAATGAATCTGAGGATTTGGGGGGTTTCTTTGTTTGTTTATTTTTAATAAAGTGACAAGATGGTTCATTTTTGGCATTTTCAAAATGAAAAAAAGTTGTAATTCCATTTCAGAAAGGTTTTCCCATTTTGGATTTCCCGCTCAGTTTTACAGAAAAAATTAAAAACATTTTCAAAACCTTGAAATTGAAATTAGATTTTTGGTTGATATAAAGTATAACGAACATTTCTGTTCACTGAACATTTTGGTTTAGCACAAAGTGATTTATTTTTTGGACCTGCACCCACACCAAATATACAGTTATTCACACAGCCCTATTTATGTCTGTACAACTAGGATTATTTGCATAAATTTTGCAGTATAATTTCACACAGATATTTTACAAGATTTCTGTTCAAATTGCCTGTTCTCAAAGAAGAGCCAATTCTTTGTATAAATTATTCATTGCAAGTGATTTTCTCTGCTCTACTTATTAATTCTTACAATATCCTTATGTGGCAGGTGGGTGGGATTATAATCCCCATTTTGCAGAGGAGGAAGAGCAAATAAAATGAAGCTGAATTATTTATTCAAGTTAGAATGAGTCACTGACAGAGCTGGGATTAGAACTCAGGAGTTCCTAGTCCCTTTTGTCTATCCGTCTAGCTTCATTATTATTCTATGCTCATCATCTTGGTCTCGGATTGCTCCCTCCATTCTGCCTGCCGGTATGTATTGTCAGTGTATAACAAATATTGTATATTTTCACAAATTAACTGATAACCGCAAAAAATAAAGGTCTCATGACCAAGTTATTGTTGCAAATTAAATTCAGTTTGCTGCTAAACTGTATTATAATTAGAGAGACAAATTCTTTTCAGGTCCTGCATCCTGTCCCCAGTATTGTTTTTTCTTTAGGTGTGTTGAGCTCTGGAGAGCTGAGCCAGACAAAGCTAAGTGTTGTTACTTGTGTTTTTTATTCCCATAACAGCAGGATTTGGAATTTCTGCTAAATAACCAAATAATTCCCTTGTCTAGATAATTTTGTTGGTAAGAATATGTTGTGATCCATTAATGTTGGTGTATAAAAAAAACCCCACACACTTAAAGATTATGATTTGGGGAAATTAAGAATCAGTCTCCAACAGAGTTAATGTCACAAATTCTAGACTCCTAAGAAATCCATGTGATTTAAAGCCAGAAATTGTAGCTACCCAGCCAGGGTGCAGTGAAGGGGGTAGAGGTTGCAGGGAGCATATTCCGCCCACTCAAGAGGCAGCCATACACTTAAATGGTTGCTCTGCTATGCTGAAATTTGTGTCAATGCAGTGGCAAGGCCTCAGGCGCCACTTAGAATGCAGGAGTTTAGTGGGGCTCAAGTCAAGTGTAAGGCTGTAGGGAGGCCCCCTACGCTCCTATCAGTTTCAGCACTCAAGTGCAAGTGGGAAGGGAAAGGAAGGCCAGCCAATGCTGCCAGCCACAATGCAGGCCCGCAGGAGGACTTGTCTACAAAGGGAAGGAGCATAATAGTTTCCCTGCCCCTTCTGCACACCAATCTGAGTGTGAGCATGCAGTCTACAATTAACACCAGTGTAAGGAGTCTGACAATTAATACACCTTCAGAGGCATAATACCTCCTCCAGTCTTCCACAGGTAGGAGGCCTCCAGTTTCCCCTGCTGAAGCAGGGTCTTTCCCTTAGCCAATGCAGCACTGATTCTTGGGGCCACAAGAGAGCCTTTCATGATTAGGCTTCTAGGGGGAAAAAAGCACATAATTAATAGTTATGATTCTGCAAGCTACATTTCCTAAGTCTAATTGAAGGTGATTGCATATCCACCCTCTCAAAAAGAGATCTGAGGATATAAATCAACTCACTTTTGTAGGTTCTGATGTCCACAATTAAAAAACAGCTGCCTAAAATAATGAACCATTTGTAACCACAGGATACCAGATGCATATTAAATTTCTACCCAAGAAGCAAAACTACACAGTAGTTAAGGTTAAAATGTACAAAGAAGGCTTAAAACAAAAACAAAACAAAACAAAAAAAACCCCTCTGTCTGATAATGAAAACTTGATACTGAAATTCTAATAGTGACCAATATATGCAGCGTGAGAGAGTACTGCAGCTTCATATTTCCCTACTTAAAATCTTGCTTTTCCATGTTCACTGTGAATACATACTGATTTGAAGGCATGTATTTCCAATTACATCTACCAGTCAGAGTGTAATATGGAAGAAGATATGCATTGTTAGCTTTATAGTTGCTTCAGGTTGGGGTTTCCAATGTGAGAAACCCTAAAAGGAGCTGATGTTTCAACTGTGCCGAGTACCTACCATCTAAAAAAGCCTCTTTAAGGGTGTCTCAAGTTGGGAGCACAAGAACCGAGGCAGAGATTCACTAGTCCTTTCTGAAAATGTAAGTCTTCTTAAGTCAATATATTGAGTGCTCACTGAGCTTCAAGTTAAGCACATACCTAAATGTTTTGCTGGACTGGGGCTAGAATGTCTATGGTCCAAGTTCCTTTCTGCAGCAAGGCTCCTAAGTCCCAGTTCTAGGCACCACTACAATCCACAAAAACATTGCTAGACTGCCACCTAACCCTAGGTGCCTAGATGTTTCTGGGTATGCTTAATGCTTCTCACTATAGGCACTGCGACACCTATTGCCCACCTAAGCCCTAGCTTGATCCACAAGCCATGGAAAAATAAATTTTTGCCTGGGGTTGGAGCTGATTGGTATGTGGCTTCTGAGCGGAGGGGAGAATTGAACCCAGGTGTCCTGCATCTGAGGTGAGCATTTTAACCCAGGGGCTAAAAGTTACATGGGCACCACCACCACGTGCAGCCACGTGCAGCCAGCCAGGTGCCTAACTCACTTTTGCAAGCAGCAGCTTATATTCCTAAGCCACCTAACCAGGAAAGGGGTGCTTGGCTGTGGATCACAGGAAGAGAGGTGCCAAACTCACGGGGAAGGGACTTAGAACGCACCCCTCTTATCAGTATCTCCCCATTGTCTAGCTTAGGTGGCTCCTCACCCAGCATGCTGGCTTTTGTGGATCCCATTCATAGGCACCTCTACCCCCAGGCATTGTACAAGGAGGCTAGGCATCTAACTCAGGCTTTGTGGATCCCATTGCTGGTCCGGTAATTTTCTAGAGGCCTAAGAGTTAAGCACTGCAACACCCAAGTCCCTTTGTAGATCTGGGCCTATGTTCTAATAGGTCTTTTCCAACGTTTCATAGAAATTAGAGGGAAAAGTGAAAAGTTTGGAGGCAGAAGGAAAGCCCGTATTGGAGATGGTGTGGAGTTACAGTGCCCCACTGGGAGCTCCAGGACATACTGTCCTTCAGAAGGGCAGAAAGGCTTTTAGAGCTCCTGGGGACTACAGTTCCTACCCCTCCAATTAAGAGGGTGCTGTGTGCACTCCCCTGTGTGGCTGGCCAAGTCTGCCAGCTGCTTCAGGCTAGTCCATGACTCTGCTTCCTCACTTCTTTTCAGATGGCTTGCACAGGAATGTTTACATCAGTGTTCGAAGAAATTTGGAGGTCAAGTGTGTCTGGCATCTGTAGCAAAGGAAAGTTTCACTGTCCCCTTCTGCCAACCTTGCACACACAAACAAGGGTCAGCCACAAAATGCCACTTTATTTATATCACCATGCTCCAATGGGGGACCCTAGCAAATCTGTGACAAACTCTACCACTAATAGAATGTTTATGGAGTTGCTCTTCAGACACTGCCTCCCGTATGCTATACATTCAAACAGTACACGTCACAGCATTTTTAAAAGTTAAGGATAATCATGCACATGGCTTCCTTTGACTCTGCTATTAGTGAGTTATGCATCTGCCTGGTTTAAAAAAAAAAAAGAAAAAGAGAGCTACACTTCTATCTTGTGTGTAAGAAAAGCTTCCCTTTAAGCTAATTTCACAAGAATTCTGACCTTTAAATATATGTTAGTACTATGATATACAAGTGAAAATTTACAAGGTGAAAGTCATTTTGCACGATGGAAGCTGCCTATAATTAAACTTTAAACCCAGGCTTAAATTAGGGAAAATGGGTTTAGTGTTTGTGCTTTCTGCCCCTTCATATTGTGTTTTATTGCCTCCCATTAATTTTGAGTACATACTGAAATGTGGCTTTTTTTTTTTTAAAGCCAACCCTATTTTGTCAATAGTCTCTATATTCTCATATCTCCAAGTCTGTAGCTACATTATAAGCTGTTCTCAAAATACTGAGCTCTGATTTGCACTGGAAAATGGAATGCAAAATTTGACATTTTCTTCTGCAGTTGAGCCTTTTTAGTACACATCAGTAGGGGAATTCACCCTTCTTCTAGAGAAAAAGAGTAAAAACAGAGAGTTTGCATTCAAATGATCTGCTTTAGAACAGCCTGAATTTTAATTGGCTCAATTAAAAAAAAATCTGTGTTTCAGAATTTGACATTTAAACACATGTATGATACTTGGAGCCAGTGGAGTCCTATGCTTGCCAGCCTCCTTCACCTACTCATTACATTTTCAAAACAATCATCTTTGAGTTTTCTCCCACACTTTCCCCTTATGCTTTGGAGGAACTTGCCCTAAACATTTACAAAGCTACTTCATTATCCACCTTCAAATCCCTCCCCTCTGCTTTTCCATGATTGCCTACAAAAAACCCAATAAAAAAAACCAAACCAAACCAAACCAAACAAGCTTGCCAATAGCTAGGCTTCTGGTAGGCTGTGATTGTGCTTTTTTGCTTGTGCTCCTGTTTGTACACATCTGTTGCCTCTTGTCTTGTACTTAGATAGTCTCGGTCCTAAAGATCATACAGTTTGTTCTGTGTTTGTACAGTACCTATCAATGAGGCAGAGGAAAGAAGGTATCAAATTGGAGAACACTTCCAGGTTCTGGAAAAATTAGCTGCCTGTCCATTTATGTGGCATGTCATTTTATTTATTTCTATTAGATATAAATGCATGGGGTCAGATTCACCCCCTGCTTGTCAGCCCTTTTGTGCTCATCCACTAGTGCAAAAGAGCTAATACAGTGGATCTGTCCAACTAGTTTTTGTGGCATAGGCAAGTCCCTAAATGGCATAGGGCTGGTAGAGCTGCCCCCTCTGTGATTTCCTTTGCTGTTTTAAGTGTAATGGGTGGTGGCACAGGAAGTGGGCCTTCTCTGCACAATGCAGAGCCCTACTTCCGAGAAGCACCCTGCATAGGGCCAAGATAGTCTCCTAGGTGCCCTTTTGGAATTGCTCTCAAAAATCTTTCAGAAGAAATATGTAACATCTCCAGAATAGCATGGCTCATGAAGGAAATGCAAGCTTGGTTATTATATTGAACAGTTTATTGTCCCTGTCCAACAAAGCTGAAAATAAGCAAATGCTTCTATTGATCACATATTAGTCCATGAATCAGATTACACAAAATGAAGCCTGTGTCAGCTAATCATAGCTTTGAATTAACCATTATTCACTTTAAAATGTTTTTGATTCTAGCGAGTCTGAAACCTGCTTATTCATGACAGTACAATATTCACTTTGTAATTCATTTGAATGATAGTATTATAGACTTTTGCTTTACTGAGCCTTTTAGAAGCCAACTCATGTTTTACTTCTTGAAGCACAGTGCAGCTTTTTATTGCTAGACATGAGATTGGTTGGACAGACAGACAAGTAATTACATGTTGCTTGGCTAGTGAAGTGAGGCTGGGTGTTTCGCCTGTGAAGCATGATGGAAGTAGAGGCATTTTGTATAGTTGCAAAGCATTAGGTGGGGCACCAGTGTTGTTTCTGCTTTGACTGCTACCTAGCAGGGCAGTGAATGCCAGTGCTCTGCTTAGATCTTTTATGTGGGTAAGGTTAAAAAGAAGGCCAGAGAGGTCTGAGCCCCTGGCTCCAAAGCTGTAGGGAAACCCCCACCTCTTGTTTTGTGATAAACTATATTGTCACATATTTAATGTCATATTATGATGTCCATGATGCTCAGGGCCTCTGACAGCACTTAGTCACAGTTCAATGTGCAGTCAGTGTGTGTGTGTGTGTGCGCACACAAAATTATTGAGCTGGTTTTCTTGACATCTGTAGTTTGGAAAAGAGATAAATATTTATAGCTTTTCAAAATGACAAATAGCTAGTTTCCCCTGACCATTTATTTAATGGTTTATTTTAAAGAGGTAGGAGTGAGGCATAGCTGGATATTAAAAACTAAAAATCTGGATGCTCCTTGAATTTTTCCAAAAAAGACAAGTTGAGTCAGATCACTCGAAGGCAATTTTTGCCAGAATGGTAAGCAATTAAATTTGCCAACAATGCCAGAATAAAATAAGCTACAGTATAAAATACTTCAGTGCAGCAGCAGCAAATATTATTTGATTTGACTTTGCGGGGACAGGTCTTCTATTTGTTTAGAAGTCACTTTTCCTATGGTGGTGTTAAGTTATAAGCATGTTTATACTGATATATCAGAATAGCCTGTTAGTAAGTTTATGGAAATAACCCATAATGATACAAGTACCTTAATACTGATATAAGTATGTCATCCTTAAGTGGGTTGCACAATTTAGTTATCTAGGTTACTAAACAGATATTGTTAAGTCAGTACAAAAAACTGTTTAGATCAGCCCTAGAACTTTGTCACAGCTGTACATTTACATATTTAGCTGCTGCCACCAGGGTCAGGCAGTTTAATTTGAAGTCAATCCTTGATTTACCATGCTAAGTGTTTAAAAACTATTTGCATAAAAACCTACATACCCACACACAATTAATTTTTTAAAATCAAAAGTTGAAGAGTATCTGAATGCAAACCAACATTATTTTTGTTAACAAAAAATTCTAATACCAAAAGTTCTAGACCAAGTAAATGTGACACATCATACAGACAGAGGTGCTTGAACAATTTTTATAGTGGGGGTGCTGAGAGCCATTGAATCAAACTGTAAACACTGCAGGAACATCTCCAGATTGTACCGTAGCCACTGTCCTTAAAGCACTCTGCTACCAAGACTCCCCAGAATATGGAACAGTCTGCAAATTTCATGTATTTGCCGGGGATCATGGGAGATCAGGAAGACTGCCGTAACATGGTAAATTTGTACAAGTGGAAGAGCAGCAGCAACACAAAGGACCAAAGGAGAGAGTGTTTTACCATGTGGTATTTTACACTGTGTTTATTTAAGAGGCTTGTATGAAAGATAGGACTCTACTCCAGTGGAGACAGAGCAAATTACAGCAGTTGAGAATCTGGCCATTAGCTAGGGTGACCAGGTGTCTGGTTTTTGATCGGAAAGCCTGGTCAAAACAGGACCCTGGTAGCTCCAGTCAGCACCACTGACCGGGCCATTAAAAGTCTGGTTGGCGGTGCTGCAGAGTTAAGGCAGGCTAGTCCCTACCTATCCTGGCTCTGCGCTGTACCCTGGAAGCGGCCAGCAGGTCCAGCTCCTAGGTGTGTGTGTGGGGGGGGGGTGCCACAGGACTCCGTGTATTGCCCCTGTCCTGAGCACCAGCTCCGTACTCCCATTGGCCAGGAACCATGGCCAGTGGGGGCAGTGCCTGTGGGCAAGAGCAGTGCGCAGAGCCTCCTGCTCCCCCCCAGTGTAGGAGCCTGCCTTCTGGGGTACAGTGCAAAGTCAGTACAGACAGGAAGCCTGCCTTAGTCTGCACTGTGCCGCTGACCAGGAGCCATGGAGGTAAGCCTGCACCCCAACCCCTAGACCCCTCCTGCACCCCAAACCCCTCATCCCTGGCCCCACCCCAGAGCCCACACCCCAAGATAGAACCTTCACCCCCTGCCACAACCCACAGGCCCCCCCACCCCCTGAACCCCTCATCCCCAGCCCCACCCTAGAGCCCACACTCCCAGCTGCAGCCCTCCCCTACCCCAACCCCCTTCCCTAGTCCAGAGCCCCCTCCTGCACCCTGAACCTCTCATTTTAGGCCCTACCCCAGAAGCTCAACCCCCCAATTAGAGCCCTCACCCCTTGCCTCACCCCCAACCCCCTGCCCCAGCCCAGTGAAAGTGTGTGAGGGTGGGGGAGAGGAAGCTACTGAGGGAGGGGGAATGTAGCGAGCAGGAGGAAGGGCCTCAGGGAAGGGATGGGGCAGGGGCAGGGCTAGGGTGTTTGGTTTTACACGATTAGAAAATTGGCAACCCTACCCTTAGCATATTTTAATATTTATCATTCTGCTTTAAAAATGCTTATTTTTAAAGTGTAATATTCTTTACTGAATATATTTTTCAGATTTAATGTTAACTAGCAAACTTTACTAAACGTAAAAGGTTTATTTGTCAATCATTTAAAAATCCCTTGATTCATGCGGTTTTAACAATCAGCTCCCACTGAACTAATATGGTAAGTTAACTCCACCAAACAAAACAAAACACAGATTTTATTAAATCAGGTCACAGGATTCTTCCTCACCACTTTATTGTGGGCTGCAATTTTCCCTGTAAAGTTCCCAATTTTCCCTTCTGTGTAGCAGCACTCACAGATTCTGTCTTCGAGGAGTCACCATTACTATAGCACGGTATCACTTTGTCCTCTGCAGTTCCAGTTTAACAGTTGGTAGTTCAGGTGGTAAATTAGACATATCACAATTAACTAGGCTTCAAAAAGGAATATTTCCAAAGAGAGACTCCAAAGTTACACCCAAAAAATGTTCCGGTGTAAAGAGGTAGTTGCACAAACAAAATAGAGAGTAGCTGTGTGCATAAAACAGCCATTTTAGGTGGCTGATTGTGAGAAGCTAGGTCCTAAACAATGAGAGATTAAAACAGTTTCTAAATGCCTTACAGTGACATAACAAAAACAATAGCAAGCACCTTGCTCTGACAATGAGCAGAAACTTTATACTGTAGCACCCTGTGGTATAAAGTCTTTGACTAATCTGAGTCTTATAACAACGAGGCAGCAACCAGGGAACGATTGAACCTACAAATTAAGGCAAATGCAGACATGGCAATGCTGATGTCAAATAATAAGACCCAAATGAAATTTCCCAGGAGTATACGGTGTTGGAAATTGCAGATAAAAATTGGAGGTGCTTCAGCTACTTTTAAAAAAAAACCCAGGGTTTATTAACAGAGTTCCATTTCTTAAAGCTATTTAGCTGCTTCTGGCCACTTTTAGCAAATTGTAAAAAAATTAAAGCATCCGAGGCATGCATCATTTTTCATTAGGTCATGTCAGATTTCATCATCCTATATCATTTGATGTACATTAGCCCAATGCCATGTGAGGATAACATTCTATTACAAATTTAAGGGTTTTACTATCGAACATTTTCAGCAGAAATAAGTTGAGTGCAATCACCAAAAGAGCAGAGTGTGAGTGTGAAGCACTTCCTTGAAATAAAAAAAAAAGTCAGCATATCCATAGTTTAATAGATAATGATTTTCCATGCACTGGGCTGCAGCTAAAATAACTTAGCGAAGAGAAGACTGAGGAAGAGAACTTACAGGCAGAAGTCCAGCTGAAAGAATCCAGTATCCAAAAGAACAACCAACTCAAAGAAAACCCGTATACATAAGAAGTGTCAATTCAGTGCTTAGAGTAAGGAAACTGTAACTAATTCCATTAGAGAGACAGTGCTAGGAGGAAAATAAAACAAATATACTAGAATAAACAACAATCAGACAAATCTGAGAAAACTAATGCCGCAGCCAGCCAGCAATGGAGCAAGAGGAAATTGCATAGGTCACTACAAACTATAGAAAAGATCACCACCTCCTAGATTTAAAATACAAAAAGCGTAATAGGAATATTGTCAAAATGCTATTTATAAATCACCACCTCAAAAGACCCCAAACTGATTTACAGACAATGGGCCAGATTTCCCCATTATATTTTTGCATGGTTCTCAAACCCCTTCTGACAACAAAAATTACTACATGAAACCAGGAGAAGGGACCTAAGCCAGAGCCTGCCCAAACCCCGCTGTCCCAGGCGGGTGGGCCAAAGCCCAAGGGCTACAGTCCCAGGCCTGTAACCTGAGCCCAGCCATCCAGGGCTGAAGTTCTTGGGCCCAGGCTTCGGGTCCCAGCAAGTCTAACACCAGCCCTGGTGACCCCATTAAAATGGGGTCACAACCCACAGTTTGAGAACTGCAGTATTAGAGTATGGAGGCCAAGTACCATCCCAAAGCACAATATGCTCCCTCATGGCACAACATAGCTCTGCAGGCACATTACCCTCAGGTCCCCTCTTGCCTCCCCAAATAAACTTGTTCCACACCCAAAATACACAATCATATTCTCTTTCCTAGGGTCTCATTTATTAAGTCTTTATACAGATAGTTTCCTGTGACCCTTCTCACATGGGGTTTCCAATTTCACCCTCAGTCACCAGAGCTTCAGGTTCCCTGCTTCCCCTTCAGTTACCTCTGAGCCATGGAGCTCTGGGAGTTCTACTACAGCCCCTCATCTCTCTGGAGAGTCTTTTCCCCTCAAGCCTCCTGTCCTGGACCTTGCACTCAAGTCCAGCTTTCCTCTGGGTGAGGGATTCCACAGCCCTGCTGTGCTGTGCTGTGCTGTGCTGTGCTCAGACTCAGACTCAGACTCAGACAGGATTGCTCCTACCAGTCTTCTCTGTGGGTTATCTAACCTACCATACCCCTCCCTTAGCACTCACTCTGGAGGTTTATGTTTTTATCTCCTCCCCAGATGGCCTGATTTTGTCACCTAATCTACCTGTCATGTGACTTTGCTTATTTTCTGCACCTGGGGAGGCAAGCGAAGTGTCACAGGCGGGGCTAGACCCCTCTCCTCTTAAAGGGACAGTCACCGTGTGACATGGCCCTTCACACCACTCTGGCAACTAAAAAGAGTTGTAAAGCCAGTGGATCCAGCCTCCAGGAGTAAAGGGAGCACCCGCATGACACAGAGACAGCATAATGGCTCTGTACTACCTGGGGCAAAGGGCATGACCTGGGGGAAGGAGACGGGGTTGGAGTGCTACTGCTGGAGTGGCCATTAAATAGCAAAATATAAGTTAAAGCAACCTGGAGATTTCTCTAACTTATGCTGGCAGCCAAGTATACCTTCCTGCTGGCCTGAAAATAGGGAAATCTTAATCTGACTGTTGTCCTTTTAAAAATGTATGGGTACTCAGGAAAGAGGGTAGAACCTCACTACGTCAGCTACAAATTAAACAAAAGAGATTCAATTAAAAATTAAAAAAAAAAAATATAAACGTAGCAGTGATGTTTTACAGTACAATTCAGGAAAAATCACTCCCCTCCTTGGTTGCCTGTGAGGAGAGAACAGTGTAATTTAGGAAGGGGCACCAAAAGGCATTGTCTTGGCCTCTGGGGTTCACTAGAAGGCCGGGACGCCTCTGCCATGTCCCTTTATTGCTAGCTTCTCCCTGTGCTAGGCCAAATGAGGAGGTGTGATGCATTAAGCCAGCTCCACGCCATTAGAGAATCCTCAGATACAGGGGAAGCCCTGGTGTAGTCAGCTATGCTGGCTTTAGGGCAGTTGTGCACTCGTGGAACAGAACGAGATGACTGTAACACAACTGAGGATGGAGGCCAATATGTAAATGAAAGGTACTGCTAACTGTTATACGAATTTCTGTGTGTGTTTTCAGGTAATCCTTTTGTTCCATTTAGTAAAACAAAAGGCTCTGACTTTGGAAATATAATAGTTCTGTGTTTAAATCTCCATCTTCCACAGAGGGCAATTTATAAACCTTTGCTATGGAGTATGGAGGTGTTTAGGTATTTGAAAGAAACCTTGCATTTGCAGTATGAGACTGCTGAAGAGGCACTATGTGGATAATTATCTCAATTCATTAGCATAGCTGAAAGCTTAAGAGTGAGAGCTTCATCACAATGATTTATAAGTAAAGTTAACATCACAGCTAATATTAACACTTATCTTTTATTAAACATTAAAAATTTTATTGCTATAAATGTAATGTCTATAGATGATACATCAACAATGTGAAAAAAATCAAGGATACATTGTTTTTATCCATCGTTAAATACTGTGATGTTGCTCACTATGATGGTGGCAGCTTCATTTTTAGTAAGCATTTGCTATGGGTTTCAATAAGGCAGTTCAAGCTTGTTAGCTAAGTGAATATCAAATTCACTAACCTGGGTATTTTGGTCTCATGTTAAGGTAAAGTAGTTTCATGCTGCTTGTACAGTTGGTTCATACATAGACATCTGTCAGGTACTTTAGGGATTCAGCACTGCAGTTGGTTGAAAATACTGTGGTTGCACAAATGCACTCAGGTATTGTATCAGGCTGCTTTCAGTGCTGCACAAGTCCTGCAATCCATTTTTCTTCCTCTGTTTAAAATGTATGAATAGTGTTAGTAGAAAATAAAGCAGAAGAAACATATACAGATTAGAGTAGAGGAAATGGCAAAAACCCATTAAAATGTCTGCTTTCAACACTCTTAGGTGAACCCATTGATGCTGTTCCTCTGTGCTAGAGGGCTTGTGAATACATAGAATACAGTGAACTGCTAGGAATGGCTGTTTTCTTGAAAGTCATTTTGTAAGGTGTAGGTCACAATTTTTTCCCTTTAAAATCTCACAGCTCTGAGCAAAAGTTTAAAGATTATCAATTTCAAGTTATATCCCCAGTGCAGAATCTACAAAGGAGGATTTGATCAGTAAGACAACATCTATTTTCTGTTCACTAGAAAAATCATTATTTGCATTTCTCTTTCTCTACTGTGGATCACCATGCCCTCAATTGATCTTCACTGACCAGCTTCATCTTACATCAATTCAATGCACACTGAAAAACTACCACTTGTGCTTCAGATGCTACAAAATCAGTTCCAAGGAAATTTAAGCAATTCAGATAGTTTCTCTCGATGAAACTGAACTCTTGTACTGCACAAAAATTGAGAGGGAGCTGATGTGGAACTAAGAAGCTGTAAGAGATTAACCAACCAGGTAGTAAAAAATGGTATAGGTTGGCAAGAGTGCAGGACATATATGGTGTAGTCAATTGTGTGTCAGGTTTTATGGTACAATTTGTCCATCTGAGAGCTACAGTCTTACTTCGTAGCTGAGGCAAATGGGATAAGGTTGATACAGGTAAGAAACATTTGATGGGGTTGTTTTTGTTTTTAAATTTCACATACTATTCCAGTTCTCTTTTAAGCCATTGCAGGCTATTGTTGTTATAACAAGTTCCTATATCACCACTGTACGTAAGGTAGCATCAATCTTTTTACCATAAAAGAAATCCTTCTTTTCAGTATTGCCTATCTGGACTATAGAAATTCAAACTTGGCTGAGTTTTATCATATAAGATCTCAGCAGTCTGATAGAAAATGCCTACCTCTATATGGAAAAGAAATTACTGCATGTATATAGTTTGTAAAGGTTTTGGGAGCCTCACAGATGAAAAACATTCTTATTTTTTATGTTCTTTACATTGTTCCATGCAGAAGGTGTGCCTGGTGCTTTATGGGCAAGTAAAAAAGATAGATCCCTGCCCCAGTTTTTTATGCTTTACTATTAGTAAAAAGGTGTTTTTTTCATTTGTAAAGAAAAACATTTTATTTGCGTCTCTTGGAGCATAAAGAAATATGGGTTAATCATCTCCACTATATGAGGGGAAAATACTTTGAAATTGCTAAGCTTTTTAACTTCAGAAATCCTTTATTGTGCAGGTGCGGTACATTTTAGTCACAAAATTGTATAAGGCTCTTTATAATTATTAATTGAATTTATACTATTTTTACAATTAGGCATAATTACTAAAATAAATATGCAGTAGTCAACTAAGAATGCTTTGGGGAAAAAACAATTAAATATGCAAAACAAGACCTATGCTTAAAAAAATGTCTAGCTTGTCAAGGAAACCCAGGGAAAAAAGGGAATTCACAGAAAGGGAGTATGCATCCAACACCACGGAATATGTAAGTAATACAGATGGCCAGGCCACATTCAGAACTGAAGTCCTTCACTCTCCTGTTCTCCCACTTAGAAAAAATTAAAAAAAAGAAACTATGAGTTTGCAAATTCCTGTGTAGTCCCATGTTGTGTGCTCCAAGTCCCTATGGCACCCACATTTTGGCTGGCTACAAATGAGAGGGAAGCATAATATTGAGGCTAAAGTACAGGACTGGGAGTTAGGAGATCTGGGTTCTAGTCTCTGTATGATAGGGATACTTCCCTATCTAACAGGTGATGTGAGGCTGAATTAATATTTGTTTTGTGCTTTGAGATCCTCACATGGCAGGCACTATACATGTGCAATATATTATGATGATTCTTTATTATTGTTACTACAGGATGATAATGCAACTTATATTTTAGGAAACGCCTTTATTTCATTTAGTTCCTGCCTTTTTCACTGTGCAGTACTGCAAAGGCATGGCAATAAAAGCAACTTCACACCATGTCCCTTTTCTTCCAGGCTGCTTACAGGACTTTGTCCTTGTCTCTTTTTAGCACCATCTGTGGGAGTAATTGTGTAAACTGTAATCTACATATGATATAGCTAATGTCTTTTTATCACCAGGTTATATAATCCTGCTCAGAGTCAGGGAGGTAATAATAGCTGGAAGCTGCACTGGTAGCAAATTACAGTTATGGAGCTTGCTAGTGTAGACAAAGGCTCAAAGAAGCCATATTCACTCACTTTAAGCAATCTGCTAGCTTGTTCCAAGAGCAGACTCTTGGATGATTGTGTATAGTAGCTGTTATTGCTCCAGAGCAACTAGGTCAGTGTTGGTGTGTTGCCCACTCCCTAACCCTGACTGTGTAAAGAAAACAGGGAGGAAAAAGAGAGAGTCAGTCCAATAGGAGTGTTGCTTTTCAAAACAGATACATTTGGGGGAGGAAGGGGTGACAGAAGGGACTTGGAGGCCTCTGGGAGCCCCCACCTGCTCTATCTGAGAAGGAATCTCTCCCCCCCCCCCCCAGAGTCACTTATAGCAACAGCAGGAGAGTAGGTAGCATGAGGTAGCCCAGCTGCTGAAGACAGGAGGCAGGGGAAGTCTCTCTAGGGCTCCCTGCAGGTCGTGAGAATGTCAGGGTCCAGACTAATGACCTCCCCACAAATACCTTCATTAATAGGGAAGAGGGGCATGAAAGGGACCAGCAACTCTCCCAAAAGAATACTCCTAACAGGACAACAGGAGAGAGCGGATTGCCCCTGAAATATAAGCACAGGGAGTGAGAATATTCTCCATTCCAACTTCCCCATTCCTTGCATCAGGGTGATCCTCTGAATTATCACAAGAAGGGGGACACATGGGGACCTGGTTGTCCAGATTCCCCTTTAAGGGATGGAGGAACAAATTCTCCACCCTGTGAAGAGGACTGAAAGCCTTTGGCCATGCGTTTTCTTTTAGTGTGGGCCTGCTCCAAAGCCCACTGAAGTCAATAGAAGGACTGAGTGATGTCAATGGGCTTTGCATTAGAGCTCTGTTGACAACTTTGAAAGCATGCAAGGCAGCTTCATTACTTTTCTTCTTTGTGTGCTCACTATCTGATAACATAGTCTTTTAGCTATGTAGTATCTGATAACACAGTCTTTTAGCTAGGTAGTTGGAATACTGTTGCCCCTCTGCTGAGCAGTAGCAGAACTCAGCATTTTGCATGTTGGTTTCCCATTGAGGGAGAAATCAGTGACACTGACTTTTGGCATTTTCTTAGTATATCTTGTTGATTCACACCAGTGCTGGGACATAAGGAGTCAAACAATACTCAACCAAAACCCTCTTGCAGGAATTCCAGCCCAAATACTAATGCCTGGTTCCTTGGAAGCAACTTTGCACCAAGAACTAACTGTACAGGAAGAGTCTAGAGAGCAACTTCTCTGTTTGAAACAGCTCCTTCCAAATAGCTCCCATGACAAAAAAAGCTAACAACACAGCATTTCTTCAGAGACCACATTGCTCACAGTCTGAGTAAAAGTCGTAAGACTATTAATAGCACCCTCTTGTGACTTCTGCCATAAAAATACTTATTAACAGGATTTACATGCCTGTGGGACAAGGTAGGTGAGGTAATACCTTTTACCAGACCAACTGGTGTTGGTGGAAGGTACAACCTTTTGAGCTTCACAGAGCTCTTCCTCCGGTCTGGGGAAGGAAACCAGAGTGTCTGAGCTAATACGTTGGGACAGATTGTTTACTTAACAACTTATATTTAGCTCAGACACTCTGGTTTCCTTCTGCAGAACGGAGGAAGAGCTCTGTGAATCAGCCTTAAAGTTTGTATCTTCCACGAACACAAGCTGGTCAAACAAAAAATATCTCCTTGCCTACCTTGTCTATCTCATATCCTGGAATCAACATGGCTCCCAACAATACTGCAAACAATTTTAGATACTACTATGATGGGTTAGAGGTAACTCTATGGTAGGTAGACAGTTGAAACAATCATGCTGCAAGTGCAGAGGTAGCCTATTTATGTTACTGC
Organism: Lepidochelys kempii; assembly: GCF_965140285.1. Classification (NCBI taxonomy): domain Eukaryota; kingdom Metazoa; phylum Chordata; order Testudines; family Cheloniidae; genus Lepidochelys; species Lepidochelys kempii. The sequence continues at coordinate 70,506,923 of NC_136384.1, read as the reverse complement.
AATATTTATGGTATTCCTTATACTTAGCACAGAATAGGGAATACAGAGAAACAGCATTAGTTGCAGTTGTGAAGATTTCAATACTGACCGCTACTCGGAGCTGGCCTGATGACACAGTGATGAAAATTCCGGAGCTCTATTTACATTAGCACTCCAACTCTTTTTTCCATTGATGGAAATGCACTGGTTGAAGATTTCCCCAAAAAGACTAGCATAGATGCAGGCATAGCACGTTCAATAGCATTTAATAACATAAGTGCTTCCAAAATGATTTCAGAAAAATGAATGCTGATATGTAATGATGTTGGATGTTTCTTTTTTTACTAAAGAAAGGAACTTTTGCAAGCAAGAATACCAATTTATCCATATCCAGATATCCTTACCCGGACAGACAGGGAGCTAAAGAAGATAATTGAAGATCAAGTAAGATCCTTATTTCCATTTTTTTGTTTGACAAGTAGCATTGTTTACAATTATAAAAAAGCTCTTTGAGAAAGGACAAGCAGACCTGAAAAAAATATGCATTCACATAAATTGAATATTGAGCATTACAAAATTCAGCCATTGCCAAACTTTATTACCTTTTAACTCTGCCACAAGTGCATCTTATTTGCTTCCTTAAGTTATGGAAAACACTTCCCTTTGTTATTTGTTAAATAATAGCCTAATCCTAGTGTCCTGAATTAGCGCTGTTTTCTTCTGACAAGAATCTTGCATCTGAGTACAGAGCACTGATTTCTTCTGATGTGTGTTCCTAACAACTGAATCCAAAGCCTTTGACTTAGTTTTGTGGTGACCATCCTTTAACCTTGACAGATCAAAACGATTTCTTAATCACTTTGATCTTGTAGGATTTACAAGAGCGGGAGAGGCAGGAGGCTAGTCCATTAAAGCAATATATTAATCCACTGCACTGCATTCAGGCATCAACTTCTTTATCTAAAAATATATCGCTACATTCTGCTTTTATTTATTTAGAAACAACGTAGAAAGATATATTCAATTTGACCTTGTTGCTTAAACTCAACTTGACAGATATGCCAAGACTACAGAGATAAATTTTCACTATAGCTCACGGAGACGTAGTGATGGATTGCTGTTAGCAAGTCCTGATTGGCAACAGATGCTAGTAACACTGGAGTGTATCTGGTGGCTAAATTGGAAGGCACTGAGCCAATAATTTGTGTCATAACATTTAGCTACATATTAGTATTTTAGTAATTTTGTGAGAACTGTTATATTATTAACTATTATTATTTATATTACCATACTGCCTAGGAACCCCAGTCACAGACCAGAACCTCATTGTGCTAGGTGCTGTACAAACAGAATAAAACAGTCCCTGCCCCAAAGAGACAACTGATGGTTACAGACAGACCAACAGGGGAGTCACATGAAACAATGAGACAAGATTGTTCAGCATGATCGACAGGGGTCTCAGCCACCTAACTTATCAAGTTTTTTGAAGGCACCATGGCAGAGGGGAGTTTGAAGGAGAGATTTGAAGGAGGATAATGAGTTAGTTTTGCAGATGCTCACTGGGAGCTTCTCCCAAGTGTGAGAGGCAGGACTGCTTGGTGCTGTGATCTGGAGCTAAATAGTTTTGGTTGGAACAATAGTCGCAGATGCTTCAGAAAGTGATGTCATTAAGTACATGGCTTAGATTCAAGTAGATTCTAATACCATGATCTTGCTCCCATTAAAGTAAATAGGAGTTTTGCAGTTCAGAGACTTCAGTGATAGCAGGACCAGGCTTTGTCATTACTGTGCCAATACCCTAATGGGGCGGTAGAGGAATGCTATATCGCTACAGTAGCTACCATCTTTTGCATCAGGATTTGACCAATTGTGGGTCACTATTATGCCTTCAGTTACATTTGGGTTTCATGAGCATAACTAAAAGCAAAATCTGATTTGTAATCATTGATAGACCCTCCATCTGTATTTTTGGAAGAGTGCTCTGTATGTCCTCAAGACTATTACTAGCTGCAATAAGATCAGCCAGTCTAGTGAGATTTACACTGACTGATCATACACATTTCCTAAATATAAGGGGCTACTATGCCCAGATCCTAAAGTCCTAACTAAGGGCTAGATTCTGAGAGGTATGCAAAAGAGTGAGGGCAAATGGAGGGTCTCCCTGTCTTTTGTATCCTTGGCTAGGGGCTGGTTTGAATACGGTTACAAAGACCAATGCCGAGGCCCCTGGTTATTGCTACGGTGGGTGCTGGTTGTTTGGTTTTTTGGATGTGTCAGCACTTTAATGTCTTAGAGCACACTTCACTGGGACCCAGGTAGCCTCTACAGTAAGTCTTAGTAAGCCACGCAAGCCTGCTACCTGCAGTTATGCTCATACCTTTACTCAGTATTGCGTTGTCTATTGACCTGGCAGCTAGAACTGATGTCCAGTTCAGTGGAGCAAGCTGCAGTCTTTATTTAACTGGTTCTCCTAAAAGCCACATCCTACTGACAGTATTATGAGAACAAAAGGTTATTTATTCATAGATTTTCAGTAGATTGTTAGCAAGAGTCCCGCATTTCTCTGCCCACTTTCTCCAAGGTCTTTGGTAGTATATAGCATTTGCTTAAACTGAAAAGCACCTTGGGGGGTTGGGACCATACTCCCTATATAACATCAGGTGATCCCAAAGGCCAATGCTTTTAAGAGGGTTTAATGCCAGAAATGCTTGTGCTCCCAAGAGTGGGTATTTTATTTTCAGGTATTTTGCTTCACAAAGAACAATAGTAAGTAAATAACTTTTCTTTGTTATGTTTATCAGAAGTGCTGTTTTGGTTTTTGGACTTCCTTTTGCCATCACAATTCTCTCATGAATCTCCCCTAAGAAATCCCAAATTCCTTATTCTCTATATGCTATCATATCTGATTCACCTTTCTTTGCTGACTTCATTATTGCTGATTTTATAAAGCCAGGTTTGGGAACGAAAGAAATATTATGTTAAACAGCTTTTAGATTTAATTTTCCATTGAGTTGTCACTGTGTAGACAGCAAAAATACCAAGTGAATTGAAATCTTTTTGATAATTCAGAGCACTTCTTTCAGCTGACATTCACTGTAACCATGGACAACATGCCCATGAGCCACTGGTTTGTTTCATGGTGGGGGAAGTTTTTTGAAAAAGACACCTACTTTTTAGGATTGATTATCCCATAAGGTATCAGTGGGCCTCACAATATTCCAGTCAGCTTCCCAACAGCATGAGAAAATTTACATTTCAGCCCAGAATTTACCACACCTGGTCCTGTGCTTTGAGACTGTGGTTCCTCCCTCCCACTCCCACCCACACTTTATTCTTCTTATGAAACCTAAAAAAACCTCCAAAACACCTGACACATTTTTATTGCTGTGTTACTCAGACTTGGATTTTCTGTATTTAAGAGTCTGTAGCTGCAGGGCCTCCATTAATGCAGTAATAACATTGTCATTGAGGAACAAAAGAAGAGACATTAACTTCTGCTTCTTGATTGCAGCACTATAATACTTTCAGTCTTTTTCAGCAAAGTGTTTTTACTTCTGGCAATGCCGATGTTCCCTATAAAGGCTGAAATAAGCAAATACATTTCTTCCTTGATTCCTGCCCCCCCCCCCGCCTCCAGTTTATCAGCATTGAGAATGTTTGTAAGTGAAACCATGAGATAGATTGGAAATATGAATACCAATTGTATTATGTTTAAGTTAGAGCTGATCAGGGCCATCCACAAATGCATGATATTTTCCACTGGACGTATGAGCCTTCCTCCCTGCAAAGTCATATACTTCTGTTTTAGAAGCAATAAGGCAAGCTATGACATCTGTCCACTGTCCCAACCCTTGCACACAGCCCCAAGCCTCCAACAGAAGCCATTTTCCTAAATACCTGTCCTTAAATTATCATTAGCCTTTGCCGTTTGTGCAGTTGTTTTCCTCACATTAACCCTGGTTATGCCAAATTGTGTTTTTTCCTATATAGACATCATTCACCAAAATGAAATCATTCTCTTTTTTTGCAACAGTGGCAGAAAGAGCTGCAGATCAGACTTAAGGAAGAAGAGGAGCTCCTGGAGAAAGCACTTCAGGAAAAACAAAGGAAGGAGGAAGAGCACTTCAGAGAAGTTATGAAAAGGCGAGAGGAAAAGCTGCACAAGAAAACCAAACCTTATGAGCTTCCTGTTAAACACAAAGATGAAGATTTGATACAGTGAATTAAAAGAGCCAGACTGTCAGTATTTCAGCAACCAGCACAAACGTGGGCCTGAGTTTCTAATTTAAATTTAAATACTTTAAAAATAAAATTAAAAGAACAATTAGAAAAAATATCTCTGCTCCCCAGTGACAGATTGGTGTGTACTTGTAAAATGACCTAGCATGCCAGGTCTGCAGCTCTGAAACACCTAGGGAATCCATTCCCCTGAGGATTTCAGCAGTCTAGGGAAAATCCCTGGATGTTACTGAGCTGTCGAGGCAGCTCTATGCCCTCAGCACAGGAGGTGTTCCTGGGGTAAGAGGAAGTGGCTGGAGCACCACAGCATCCAGTCATCCCAAGCTGCTAGAGTAGCCCTTTTAGGTCATGGGCAGCCAGGTTTAATTTAGGGTAGTTCTGAGATTGCCTTTTGTTATATGGAGGACTTGGATGGGCCTAGTGTCAGGGAGCCTCTGCCCCTCACATGCCCTGAGCCAATTGTAGATGCAGCTAAGACTCTAGCCCATTAGTCTTAGAAACATGCAAAAAGGCTCCATTTCAGTAAATGGGCTTAGGGGAAACCTTTTTATAGCTTTGACTTCCTGAGCTTTATTTGGAGTTTCTGTTTCCAAAAATGACACTGAAGCTTCCAAATTTTACCTGATTTCAGGTCAAAATCATGTGAAATCAGAGAGATTTCTAATGGTCTCCCCTCAGAACCATAATTGGCCAAATAGCTCCTCACATTTGCCAAAGGACGAGCAAACCTTTGTGAACGTTGCCTTAGTTTGGGTTTGAAACAAAACCAGACACATTTTTCTGAACTGAGGTTTCCTTAAGAAAGGTTCATAAAGCTTCAGTTATTTCCTAAATGCAAAAACTTTCATGCATCATCACTTTTTGCTACACTCTTCTGAGATAAGATATATTTGAAGAGTGGTCATTATACCTGCAGCAACTAAGAATCCCAGTTGAGTGCAATTTTTCCAGTTTTTTCCAGTAGTATAATTAGCATTTCTTCCTATTAATTCTCGACTTATGATCACACAACATTTTTTGTCATTTGTAAACCAGAAGTAGCTGATGTTCATTACTAAACCATTGAATATGAATGAGTTGTAAATAATTGATCCGTGGCATTGCTGAATCATCTCTGAAAAAGAATGAGCATCAGCTGAGTTTTGCCTGTGTGAGAAAAATCTTAGAATAAAACTGGCTGTAAACTTGTCAGAATATGGGAGCAATGAATTGAAACAAATTTCTTCTTGAAAGTTTCTTTAAAAAAAAACAACCCCCGCTAAGAAATCAGTAAGAGTGGGCTAGAATCATATTACTCTTGAAATACAGCAGATCGCCCACTGCTGGCACTGGGCCTCTTGGGCATGTGGTTATGTGATTTGAATGCACAGTTGTACTACTTGCATTTGCTAATGTGGCAGGTGATTGCACACTTAAGTTATTTGAAAATCTGACTCTCAAAGTGTCAGCATTAGGCATCATGGCTAAAAGAGTTGTGATGAATGGGGCAGTTCGTGCTTCTTTGAGCAGACATTTCAGGTGGCCAAAGGCAATGTTACATTGATTCATGTTTGGAGGGTTACTTTTGAAGACTTGTGACATGCACATCTCAAGACCAACAGAGAAACCCTACAGATCTCAGTATCCAAGAAGGCCCAGTGTCTCTGAATCGTTCCCAAAGTTTTCCCTGCCATTCCCCTTCCCCCCACCCGCCCCACAATGGGTCTGAAAGGAGTCATTCGACCCTGAATGCCTGCCTAACAACTGTCCTGAGGCCCCCTCCCCCCCAAAGGAGAATTCCTCTGTGCCTAAAATGAACCCACAGGAGTTTATGCCGATTGGTTCATGACTGTATCCCTTGAGAAAAATCTCTGCAGAATGAGGGATGAAACGCCATGTAGGATGGTCATCACATTGATCCTGCCACTCTCACCACCAGCAGCCCCCTTCCACAGCTACAGCATGCTCAGTAACGCTGCTGAAGCTGGCTGCTCTCGTTCTGCTCTCCCACTCCCCCCGAAGCACAGGTTGTCTCTCAGAATGTCTTCAAATTGAGCTGGTTCCCTTGTTTCAATGTCAAATGAAACTAAATCAGAACACAACAAACATATTAAAAAATAGCCATTCATGAGCACATCTCCATCTGGTAAAAACAGTAGCAGCTACACTTACAAAACTTTGAATATTGTGACAGGGTCGGGCCAGATGGCTATAGGAAAGTAATTTTTTTTTTGAAGCAAAAGATTTTCTTTTTATTTGCATAACACACTTACAAAGTAAAAACAGCAGCATATGCAATGTGTAACACAGCAACCAATCATAATTGTTTTCTCATTAGCTTCAGGGGAGGGAAGTGTTCAAGCTTGCCTGAGCCCAGAGCGGGGGGGCTTCCTCGACTCTCATGGTCTTCCACCCATCCGAGTTACCTGGTGGCCCAGAGCGAGGGGGCTTCATCGACTCTCGTGGTCTTCCACCCCTTCGAGTTACCTGACACCCGAGTGTCACCAACAATTCCCTCCTCTGGAAGCACCCAACAAGAGGGGCAGGCTGTGGGGTGGACAATACGGGGGGGGGCACGTGCACTCACGTGTGAAAGGACCCCTCTAAGGTGGTGGTGTCCGCAGCAGCAATGGCTGGGGCCCCTTACTCTCACCCCAATCGAAGGGTCAGACAAAGGGACCCGGACGGGAACACCGAGCAGAGAACCTCGGACAGCACCCACTGCTCCTCAAAAGCATCGAGGGAGTCAGTGGACGCCACCCAGAGGAACTCCGCCCGAATACGTGAACAGACCGAGGATCGGAAAACGGCCCCACAGTCACAGGAAACTCCATCGGCCAACCTCCTCTCTCTGGTTTTACAGATGGCCGTTTTAGCCAGGGCCAGGAGGAGGCTAACTAGGAGATCCCACGACTTTGTGAGACCACAGATGGGGAGTGCATAAATAAAAAGGTGAAGGGAAAAAATGCAACCAAAAACATAATAGGAGATTTGTGAGGAGCTGGAACAGGGGCTGCAGCCTGGCGCACTCCAAATATACCTGCGCCAGGGTTTCCCTCACACCACAAAAGGGACAAGTATCTGGGACGGGGGTGAACTGCAACCAAGTACGTGCCCGTGCTCACAGCTCCATGAAGGAACCACCAACTGATGTCCCTGATGGGCCTCGGAACCAAGGTGGAATATAGGCTGGCCCACTGGGGCTGCTCACCCTCCAAAGGTGGCAGAAGGCCTCGCCACTTTGTGTAGGGGTGGGACACTAGGGTGAGGGCGTGAAGCACGAGCATGTATAGATGTTTCCTTGGCGCAGTTTGGAAGCATACTGGCTGCAGTTCATGCAGCCGGCTCGCAGTGAAGGGGTGAGAGGGTCGATTGGGTCTCCGGGGCAGGGGTCCAATTAAAAGGTCCGGCGGGCCTGGGGTAGAGGGTGGGCGGGGCGTGCCCTCGAGCAGGATCCGGTCGAGGTAAACTCGAGCAGCGGGCGGCAAAGAGGCCTTCACCTCCTGAAGTACGCACTGGGGGGTGCGAGGTCTGGAGAGCCCCATGCGCCGGGCGAGCATCAGGGGATCCAGCCAGTCTCCCTGGTCGTAGTCCAGGAGGTCTCCAACTCTCGTGACTCCTGCCAGGATCAAGCTCTGGCGCACTGAGCGGGACTCCGCCACCTGCACACGGAGCTGGGGGTTGTGTAGCAGGGGCTCCGCGAGGAAATCTACCCCTTCGGTGGCTGCCACGGACCTGGTTGTTAAAAACAGTTTCCAAGTCCAGAGGAGGTCCTGGTAGAAGACCAGCAGCCCGGAGAGGTCTCGCGGAAGACCTCCCGGACGGAGATAAAAGAGCTGCCGGTCATATTGGAGCCCTCAGATGCGGCGCAGGATGGCGTGCGCCAGTGTGCTCCACGCCGAACTACTTGCACCATAGAGGAGCCTCTGTAGGGCCTGGAGGCGGAAGACATGGACCTGAGTGTGTAGACACTTCAGGCCCTGTCCTCCTTCCTTCAGGGGTAGATGAAGAACCCCTACAGGGGCCCACGAACCCTGATCAAAAGAACCCCAGAATCAATGTCTGGAGGTTGGTCAGGAAACCCGGGGCCGGGACCAGGGTGTTGAGCTGGTACCAGAGCATGGACAGGGCTAGTTGATTAAGCACCAGCACTCTCCTTCGGAGGGAGAGACATCGGAGTAGTCCCGTCCATTTCCGGAGCTGCTCTATCACCCCGCCCTCTATATTTTCCCAGTTTTCCAGCGGAGAGGGATGCATGGCAGAAAGGTAAACGCCGAGGTAGAGCAGCGGACCCTTGCTCCACCGAATGGTCTGAAGCACGGGTGGGAGGGAGCTCGCCTGCCGCCAGTCTCCTACCGCCAAGCCAGAGCTCTTGACCCAGTTGACCCGGGCGGAGGAGGCTGCCAAATAGATGGCCTGGAAGCCTCCACCCACGCCAAGTTGCCAGGGTCCTGGATCAAGAGGAGCACGTCATCAGCGTACGCCGACAGGACCAGCTGCAGCTCCGGCTCCCGCAGCACCAACCCTGTCAACCTCCTGCGGAGGAGACAGAGGAAGGGTTCGATCGCCAGAGCGTACAGTTGGCCCGAGAGGGGGCACCCCTGCCGTACTCCTCGCCCGAAGCAGACCGGTTTGGTCAGGGTCCAGTTGAGCTTAACCAGACACTCTGTGGAAGTGTACCGCACCCAGAGAAAATCCACAAACTGGGGTCTGAAGCCAAACGCCTGCAGAGTGCTCAGGAGGTACCCGTGGTCCACCCTATCGAACGCCTTCTCCTGATCTAGGGACAGGAGGGCAAACGACAGACCGTCTCTACGCCCGCGTTCCAAAAGGTCCCGAACCATAAATAGGTTATCAAAGATACTGCGGTCCGGGACTGTGTAGGTCTGGTCTGGGTGGATCACGTCCGCCAGCACAGACCCTAGCCGCAGCGAGATTGCTACGATTTTGTAGTCCGTGCTGAGGAGCGAGATGGGACGCCAATTTCATAAATTGCGGAGGTCCCCCTTCTTCGGCAATAAGGCGAGCACGGCTCTCCTGCATGAAAGAGGGAGGACCCCTCTCTGCAGAGACTCGGCCCAGAGGGTGACTAGGTCTGGGACGAGGACGTCCCAAAACATGCGGTAAAACTCCACGATCAGCCCGTCCATACCTGGAGACTTATTAGTGGGCTTCCGAGAACTCAGCCAGAGTGAGAGGCAATTCTAGCCGGTCTCGGTCACTCGCGCTGACCGTGGGGAGCTCCTCCCAAAGCACTCTGCAAGCGCTAGGGTCGGTCAGGTCCGGGGAGAAAAGACTTACGTAGAAGGCTCAGGCCCTCTTGCACATCTCCGCTGGTTCCGTGAAGGGGGTGCCGTCTTCTGCCAGGAGGCAGGTGATGTGTTTCTTAGCCCCCCTCATTTTCTCCAGGGCATAGAAGAAGCGGGAGCCGTGATCCATCTCTCGAAGGAGGCAGATGCGGGATCAAACAAAGGTGCCCCAGGCCCGATGGTCCTCAAGGGCCTGGAGCTCCTCCCGCTTCTCCCGGCATGCTCCGCAGAGGAGCGGGTCTTCGGGGCTGGCGGCCAAATGCCTCTCCAGCTCTAAGACCTCCCTTTCCAACTGCTCTATTGCTGCATTTCTCCGTCAGCTGGTGCCCCGGGTGTAGTCGCGGCAGAAAAGCTGGGCATGCACCTTCCCCAGGTCCCACCATCGCCGCGCTGAGGGAAAGGCACGCCGCTGCCCTCGCCAGGCCAGCCAGAATTCCCAGAAGGACATCACGAAGCCTTCATCCTCCAACAGGCTGTTGTTAAAATGCCAATAGGCCGGCCCCGGCCTCTCAGCCGCACAGAGGGAGGCTGTCACGGTGGCTAGGTGATGGTCAGAAAACGGGGCCAGCCGAATGCTGGAGGAGTGGGCTCGTGAGAGATGGAAGCGTGATAAATAAATGCGGTCCAACCGGGAGTGGCTCGACTGATGGGCTTCCACCCGGACAAAGGTGAATGTGGAAGTGTCATCCGGGTGGTGGTCACGCCAGATGTCCACTAGGGAGTGATGTTCAACTATCTCCCGGAGGGTGTCTGCAGCGGCCGTGCTCTGCTCGGTCCCCGAGCAGTCTCGCTCCTCGAGGGTGGTATTAAAATCCCCTCACAGGACCAGGCACTCATGAGAATCTAAGGTGCAGAGGAAGGCGGACGCCTGCTGATAAAATTGCAGCTGCTCCGGGCCCGATGTTGGGGCATAGACGTTAATGAGATTAACCACAAGCCCCTCAATACGGACCCGGAGATGCAGCAGGCGACCCGGCACAGCCTTGGTGACCCCTAGCACCTCGGGCCATAGGTCGGGGGAGAACAGGGTCGCCACTCCAGCCTGCCGAATCGTGGAATGACTAAAGTAGACCCTGTCTCCCCACTCCAGCTGCCAACTGTCTTCGGCTGTCGGATCTGTACGGGTCTCCTGCAGGAAAATCACAGAGTACCCTCCCTCCCGAAGGAAGGAAAGCACCTGTGACCTGTGGAGAGCCAACCTACAACCCCAGGTGGTCAACGTTGCGATGGTGAGAGGTGTCATGCGGGAGGTCGGGGGATCCTCACTGGCAGGGACACTCGTATCCCCCAGCAGGCCACGCAACAGTCCTTGACCCATTCCGTAGATGAGTAATTGGTCACGGAAGACGCGGACCCGCCAGTAGGCCAGGGCATCCTGCTTCCCCGTCCCTTTACCTTCCCCCATGAGGGCCCTAGTGGCCCGGAGGATTTGAAAAAAATCCCCCCATCGCTGGAGAGCAAGCTGTACCTTGTTGCAGAAGCCACGGACATCCTCTAAAAACTTCCGCAGCTCTCCTCACAGCTCATGGGGGGGGGGGGGGGTTATGGTTTCCTGGTTGTTCGCCGGCAGGGCCCTTGGTGCAGCCTCATGGTCCACTAAAACGGACAAGCAGGGTGCGGACCCCAGACAGGGTGCCTGATGGGCTGGAGCTTCTATGCCCACCTCAAGCTCTGGGGCAATAGGGGGCGGTGGAGGGAAGATAGCAGCTCCTAATGGGTCAGGGCAGGAGAAAACAAAGGCTGCTCCCTGGGGGTCATCAGTTGGGAAAGGGAAGGAGACAGCCCCGGTGGCGGCAATAACATTGCAGGAGGTAAATTGGATACGGTTAGGGGCAGGGGCGGGGCAGAGGCAAGGTTCTGGGTTTCGGGAGGCAAGCAGCTGGATGGTGGGCCTCCCGATCAGGCTCCAGGGTTAAGGGGGTGGGGCGGGAGCTCTCAGTGATACCGGGTGTGGGCTCTTTGGTGGATTTAGCGGCAACAGCATCAGGAGGTGGATTATCTTCTGTTGGGCCCCCTCCCAGGAAGGAAATCAATTGCTCCGCACCAATAGGGGGTGCCCCTGGTGACTCGTGTCCTAGCTGCGTAGCGCCGGCTGTCACCTCAGCAGGCTTGGTGGTCGTCAGCGGGGTGCCATCAATGGCCGGGTCGATGGAGGAGTCCAGGGGCTCCTCGGAGGTGGGAACAGAAGCAGCAGTTAGGGGGAGGGAGCATGGGGAAAAGAGGGGTGGAGTGAGGTCGCCCAAATCGAGGTTTGCTGGCAAAAGGTCGTCCTCCCCCTGGGTGACCAGGGTCAGATCTAGGGCCTCGATCTCCTTAAACATGGAGGAGAGGACACTTTCCGTCACCCTGGGGTTCTCCCCGCTGGCACCCACCACAACGGTTGCCTTGGAGTTCACGGGGGCTTCGGGTAGTGTCAGGACAGAAGGAGCTTCCTCAAGGGTCTCGGAGGGGAGGGTCCCCCGTGGAGGGGAGACACAACCTTCTGGTGCTACCACGTCTTTCCCGGCTGACACCAGTGGATGGGACGCACTCGTGGGCAAAGTGGAAGGTTCGGCATCGGTGCCCCCCTTCCTGGTCTTCCGGGGGGCCTCCGCCTCTGGTAGATGAGGCGGAGCTCGAGCCTTCCGCTTGCCTCGCTTCCCCTGGACTAGGGCCCAGCCCTCCATGGCATCATCTGGGGGCTGGTTAGCAGGGGTCGTGTCAGGGGGTAAAGGCGATGGCTCAGGGACTTGGGGGGGACAGTGGGGTGGCATAAGGGAAGGAGGATTCTCCCTGGGGCAGGCTCTCTCCCATGCCTGGTGGTATCTCTGCCACATCCTCCTCCATAGGCCCCACCAGATTGTCATCAGCGAGGGTGGGGCTCTCCTGCTCATCTGGGCGTTATAGGGGAGGTGCCCCTTGGGCCTGAGTGGTGGTCCGAAGAGGAGGGGGGGCAGGTTAGTGTATCGGGCGGCCAGGGGTGTTGGCAATGACGGGGCTGATGTCCTGCCGGGTCTCGGGGATCCCAGATGCCCCTCCTTGCTGGGCTAAGGGGCAGTCCCTCCGGACATGCCCCGATGCCTGACAGAGGTAGCACCGGGCTTCCCCCATGGAGAAATACACCCAGTAATGGGCCCCCTGGTGGGGGACTAGGAAGGACCCCTTGAGCGCCTCTCCATCACGCACCGCTGACGGCAGTAGAAGCTGCACTTGCCGGCAGAAGGAAAAGATGTGATGGAGGGTGGGGTCCTTGCAGCCCAACGGGAGAGGGCTGATGACAGAAACAGGTTTCCCCAGGGTGGAAAGGGCGGGTAACAGGGCAGCATTGGGGAGAAAAGGAGGGACAGAGGTCAGGACCAGGCGGACGCCCAGGTCCTCTAGCGGCTCTTGGGGGACAAACACCTCCCTCACCACCAGGCCCCTCTCCACCGCCTCCTGGGCGGTAGCCTCCGATGCTAAGAAGAAGACGACCTTCCCATACATTTTGGAGGCCGCCACAATGGCCGAGGGCCCTGCTACCCTTACCAACACCTGCACGTAGGTCTCCACGTGGGGTGAGGCAGGCACCAGGAGGCATCAGACACCGTGCTTCCTTGTCATGGTGGGGAAGGGGCCCCAGCTGCTGTTGATGCTGGTGGAGGTGGTGGCCGGGAGAGATGACGAGGCGGCAGGCAGGAGGGCTGCATCCTGGGGGGTGAGGGAGGGACACTCGCAGAGCTGGTGAAGGGGAGGGTCGCTGTGGTCGGTGGCGGGGCCGCAGCCATGGGGGGGGCGGGGCCCCTGCCACGGAGGGCCTGGTGGTTTTGGCGGGGCCCTTCCGTGTCTTCTTGCTCTGGCCTTTCCTACCAACTTGGGGGGCTCCCCTAGAGTCTGGGGAGGCGGTGGGCATGGCAGCGGCGGAGGTCATCCCGGTGCCCTCCATTGCCGATGCCCCAGCGGGGGTGGTGGCAGGTGGTTAACAGGAGTTGGGGTCAGTTAAAAAGGGACAGGCTGTGGGATGGGCAGTGGGGGGGGGGCACATGAACCACCGTATGCTTGTCCAGAGAGTTCTGTTTGATTGGCTGGTGCTTCTAGCCCACACGGTGGAATCAGGGCGAGCAGCTAAGTCCAGAGGCAGATGTTAAACAGCCAGCAATGACGGTGGAGGAGGCAGTTGTGAAGATGGTAGTGTGGGGTTTGGGAAGACACAGATGGATCGGGGGCAGCTCCGTGCCACACCCCGTATCCCTACAAACACAGTCATGACACAGTCAAGGCCTCCCTCCACACGAGAGCACAGTTCAAAAGTTACTCAGTCTTGGGCCCCATCCACGGCGATTTATAAGTTCCCCTGGCGGTGTTCCTCTGGTAGACGGCTGTTTCTCTGTCTGTTCCGGGTTTTCTTTTTTGCATTCCAGAAATGCCGGAGCAAGTGATAAGATTCCTCTAAACCCGAGATGGGTCCGCAGACAAACAGCAAGCGGCTGGGTCTGGGGGCTGGGTCCTTCCACTCCCCCCCTCCGGGGAAGCAGGCCAGCAGGCCCCCCCTCTCTCTCGGGGGGGGTTTCAGCTGGAGCGGCAGCAGCGTCCGAGGGTGGGCGGGGGTGGGGGGGCTAACAGCCGGCCGGCAGCCGGCCAGCACTCTAGCAACAGCGGAGAAAGAAAAAAACAACAAAAGGAAAAGAAAGGGGGGAGAGCATCTGGCCCGGTCGGGGGGGAAGCTGAAAGCAGGGACAAAAAGCAAGGAAAGCCCAGGCCAGAGGGCAGCAGCAGGAGAGCAGGCTAAGTAGGTCCTTTTTCCCTGGATAAGGTAACAGGGAAGGTTTTTTATTTTTTTTTTTAAACAGAAAAGAAGTTTATTTGTAACACTTACAAGAATTACCAAAGGAAACAAAACAAACTATGCAACAAAACAACGCAAACAGAAGGTATAACACAGCAGCTTTCAGGAGGGAGAAGTGTTCAGGCTAGCCTGGGCCCAGAGCGGGGGGGCTTCCTCGACACTCGTGGTCTTCCACCCCCTCGAGTTACCTAGTGCCGCGCCCAGTGTCACCGATCCTCCCTCTCCTGAGAGTGCCCAGCAAGAATGCACGGCTGCGGGGTGGGCGGTTTAGGGGTGGGGGGGTAGACACCCATGTATTATAGGACCCCTCCTAGATGACAGTAATGATGGTATCCACAGTGGCAACGGCTGGGACTGGCGTCTCTCGCTCTTCCCCTCAATCAAAGGGTCAGACGGAGGGAGCCGGATGGGGTCACCGAGCAGAGAACCCCGGAGAGCACCCACCGCTCCTCGAAGGCGTCAAGGGAGTTGGTGGACGCCGCCCAGAGGAACTCCGCCCGGATACGTTAATGTACTGAGGATCGGAAAAAGGCCCTACAATCGCAGGACGCTTCATGGGCCAACCTCCCCTCTCTGGAAACTGACTGGCTGCAGTTCATGCAGCCGGCTTGCAGTGAAAGAGTGAGGGGTTTGTTGGGATCAGCACAGTAGGGGCCCAATGGAAAGGTCCGGCGGGCCTGGGGTAGAGGATGGGTGGGGTGTGCCCTCGCGCAAGGCTCGGTTGACATAAGCCTGAGCAGCGGGGGTCAAGGCGGCCTTCACCTCCTGAAGTACGCACCGGAGGGTACGGGGGCTGGAGAGCCCCATGCGCCGAGCGAGCGTCAGGGGATCCAGCCAGTCTCTGCGGTCGTAGTCCAGGAGGTCTCTGACCCTCGTGACTTCCGCCAGGACCAACCTCTGGCGCACCGAGCAGGACTCCGCCACCTGCACACGGAGCTGGGGGTTGTGTAGCAGGGGCTCCGTGAGGAAATCTGCTCCCACGGTGGCCGCCACGGACCTGGTTGTTAGAAACAGTTTCCAGGTCCGGAGGAGGTCCTGGTAGAAGACCGGCAGCCCGGAGAGGTCTCGCGGAAAACCCCTTGGAGAAAGATAAAAGAGCTGCCGGTCGTATCGAAGCCCTTGGAAGCGGCGCAGGAAAGCGTGCACCAGTATGCTCCACGCCGAACTACGTGCACTATAAAAGAGCCTCTGCAGGGCCTGGAGGTGGAAAACGCAGACCTGAGTGTACAGACACTTCAGGCCCTGCCCTCCTTCCTTCAGGGGTAGATGAAGAACTCCAACAGGGGCCCAATGCATTCCTGACCAGAAGAACTCTAGAATCAATCTCCGAAGGTGGGTCAGGAAACCCGGGGCCGGGGCCAGGCTGTTGAGCCGGTACCAGAGCGTGGACAGGACTAGTTGGTTAAGCACCAGCACTCTCCCTCGGAGGGAGAGACATTGGAGTAGCCTCGTCCATTTCCGGATCCGCTCTATCACCCCGCCCTCTAAATTTTGCCAGTTCTCCGGCGGGAAAGGGTGCGTGGCGGAAAGGTAAACGCCGAGCTAGAGCAGTGGGCCCGCACTCCACTGGATGGTCTGAAGTGCGGGTGGGAGGGAGCCTACCTGCCGCCAGTCCCCCACTGCCAAGCCAGAGCTCTTGACCCAGTTGACTCGGGCGGAGGAGGCTGCCGAATAGATGGCCTGGCAGGCCTCCACTCGCGCCAAGTCGCCTGGGCCCTGGACCACGAGGAGTACGTCATTGGCGTACGCCGACAGGACCAGCCGCAGCTCCGGCTCCCGCAGCACCAACCCCGTCATCCTCCTGCGGAGGAGACAGAGGAAAGGCTCGATTGCCAGAGCGTACAACTGGCCCGAGAGGGGCACCCCTGCCGCACTCCTCGCCCGAAGCTGACTGGTTCAGTCAGGGTCCAGTTGAGCCTAACCAAACACTCCGCGGAGGCATACAGCACCCGGAGAAAACTCACAAACTGAGGTCCGAATCCAAACGCCTGCAGAGTGCTCAGGAGGTACCCATGGTCTACTCTGTCAAACGCCTTCTCCTGAGCAAGAGACAGGAGGGCGAACAACAGACCGTCTCTCCGCCCGAGTTCCAGAAGGTCTCGGACTAGAAATAGGTTGTCAAAAATGCTGCGACCCGGGACAGTATAGGTCTGGTCTGGGTGGATCACGTCCGCCATCACGGACCCTAGCCGCAGCGAGATTGCTTTCACTACGATTTGTAATCCGTGCTAAGGAGTGAGACGGGACGCCAGTTTCGTAGATCGCGGAGGTCCCCCTTCTTCGGCAGCAAAGCGAGCACCGCTCGCCTGCACGACAGAGGGAGGACCCCGCTCTGCAAGGACTCAGCCCAGACGGTGACTAGGTCTGGGCCGAGAATGTCCCAGAACGTGCGGTAAAACTCCACGGTCAGCCCGTCCATGCCCGGAGATTTATTAGTGGGCATGCGACGGAGGGCTTCCGAGAACTCGGCCAGGGTGAGAGGCAGCTCTAGTCGGTCTCGGTCGCCCATGCCGACCGTGGGGAGTTCCTCCCAGAGCACCCCGCAAGCGCCAGGATCGGTCGGATCTGGGGAGAAAAGGCTTGTGTAGAAGTCACGGGCCCTCGCACACATCTCCTCTGGATCCGTGAGGGGGGTGCCGTCTTCCGCAAGAAGGCAGGTGACGTGTTTATTGGCCCCCCTCGTTTTCTCCAGGGCATAGAAGAAGCGGGAGCCGCGGTCCATCTCCCGATGGAGGCGGATGCGGGATCGAACGAAGGCACCTCGGGCCCGGTGGTCCTTGAGGGCCCGGAGCTCCTCCCACTTTTCCCGGCACACTCCGCAGAGGGACGGGTCCTCGGGGTTGGCGGCCAGGCGCCTCTCCATCTCTAAGACCTCCCGTTCCAACTGCTCTATCGCCGCATTTCGCCGTCGGCTGGTGCCCCAAGTGTAATCACGGCAGAAGAGCTTGGTGCGCACCTTCCCGAGATCCCACCATCGCCGCACCGAGGGAAAGGCACGCCACTGCTCTCGCCAGGCCAGCCAAAACTCCCGGAAGGACATCACAAAGCTCTCGTCCTCCAACAGGCTGTTATTAAAGTGCCAATAGGCCGGCCCCAGTCTCTCTGCACGGAGGGAGACCGTTACGGTGACTAAATGATGATCGGAGAATGGGGCCGGCCGAATGGCGGAGGAGTGGGCCTGTGAAAGATGGAAACGGGATAAGTAAATACGGTCCAACCGAGAGTGGTGTGAACGATGGGCCTCCACCTGGACAAAGGTGAACGTGGAGGTGTCATCTGGGTGATGGTCACGCCAGACGTCCACTAGGGAGTGATGTTCAACTATCCCTTGGAGAATATTCACGGCGGCCGGGCTCGGTTCGGCCCCTGAGCGGTCCCGTTCCTTGAGGGTGGTGTTAAAGTCCCCTCCCAGGACCAGGCACTCGTGCGAATCCAGGGTGCCAAGAAAGTCGGACACCCGCTGATAAAATTGTGGCCACCTGGAGCTCATTTGCGGGGCATAGATGTTAACAAGATTGACCACGAGCCCCTCCATACGGACTCGAAGGTGCAGCAGGTGGCCTGGCACGGCCTCATTGACCCCTAGCACCTCAGGCCATAGGTTGGGGGAGAACAGGGTCGCCACTCCAGCTTGCCAGGTCGCGAAGTGGCTAAAGTATACCCCGTCCCCCCACTCCAGCCGCCACCTGTCCTCGGCGGCTGGGTCCGTATGGGTCTCCTGCAGGAAAACTACAGAGTACCTCCTTCCCGAAGGTAAGAGAGCACCTGGGACCTGCGGAGAGCCATCCTACAGCCCCTGGTATTCAGGGTTGCAATAATAAGAGACGTCACGCGGAGGGCTGGGGAGGTGGGGGTTTCGTGTTGGCGGGGGTGTTCAGGGCCTCTGGCGGGTTGCGCAGCAACCCGTGACCCATCCCGTGGGTGAGTAGATCGCGTCGGAAGCTGCGGGCTCGCTTGTAGGCCGCAGCACTGCGCCTTCCTTGCCCCCTGCCCTCCTTTATAAGGGCCCTTGTGGCCTGGAGGATTTGATCAAAGTCCCCCCATAGCTGAAGAGCCAGCTGTGCCCTATTGCGGGCACCACGGGTGTGCTCCAGGAACTTCCGTAGTGCATGCCGCAGCTCATGGGGGGGTGGGGTTACGATTCCCGAGGTGTTCCCTGGTGGGATTCTTAATACAGCCTCGTGGTCCGCTAAGGCGGGTAGACAGGGTGCGGACCGCCGACGGGGCGTCTGACAGGCTGGGGTTATTAAATTCATTTCACGCCTTGGGGTGGAGGGGAATGGCAGGGGAAAAATTGCCACTCCTAATGGGTCGCGGCTAGAAAGTGCAAAGACTGCTCCCTGGGGGGAATCTGTGAAAGGCGGAAAGGAAATAACCCCAGGGGCAGCATTAACATTGCAGGAGGAGGGGACTTGGGCAGGGGCAGGGGTAAGGCTCTGGGGTTCAGGAGGCAAGCAGCTAAAGGAAAGTGCCTCCTGAGCAGAGTCAAGGGTTAAGGGGTAAGGGAGGGGGCTCCCAATAATGCTAGGCGCTGGCTCCATGGTGGTCTTAGCAGCCATGGCATCAGGTGGTGGACCACCTTCTGCAGGGTGCTCACCTGGGAAGGCAATTAGGGGGAGGGAGCATGGGGAAAGGGAGGCTGGGGTAAGGTTGCCCAGCTCAAGGCCAGCTGGCAGCAGATCATCCCCTCCCTGGGTGACCGGGGTCAAATCTAGGGCCTCAATCTCCATGTACATGGGGGAGAGGCCAGTTCCTGCCACCCCGGGGGCCTCTCCTCTAGGGCCCGCCTCAACGGTCGCCTCGGAGTCCGCGGGGGTTCGGGTGGTATCCAGGCAGAAGGGGCGACCTCAGAAGTCTCGGAGGGGAGGGTCTCCTGTGGAGGGGGGATTCTGCCCTCCAATGCCAGTCTGTCTTCCCCTCCCGACACAAGCGGATGAATCTCGCTCGTGGCCATGGCGGGAGGCTCGATAGCAGAGCCCCCTTTCCTGGTCTTCCGGGGGGCTTCCGCGTCGGATGGATGCAGCGGAGCTCGAGCCTTCTGGTTGCTTCGCTTCCCCTGGACTAGGGTCCAGCCCTCTGTAGCATCATCTGGGGGTTGGTTAGCAGGGGTCATGTCGGGGGGCGGAGGCGATGGTTCAGGGGTTCGGGGGGGTAGCGGTGAGGCAGCATGAGGGGCGGGGGTTTCTCCTTGGGGCTGGCCCTTTCCTGTACCCGGTAATATCCTTGCCACACCCTCCTCCATGGGCTCTGTTGGATTGGTACTAGCAAGGGTGGAACTCCCTTGCTCGCCCGGGCGTTGTAGGGAAGGTATTTCTTGGGCCCGGACGGGAGCCGCGATGGGTCGAGTAGGAGGAGGGTTGGTTTCAGGTGCCGGGCAGCCAGGGGCGTCGGCAGCGATGGGGCCGATGCCCTGCCGGGTCTCGGGGGTTTCGGGTGCCCCTCCCCCCCGGGCCAAAGGACAGTCTCTGCAGACATGCCCCGCTGAGCGGCAGAGGTCGCACCGGGCCTCTCCGGTAGAGTAAAAGACCCGATAGCGGGCTCCCTGGTAGGGGACTAGAAAAGACCCCTCAAGTGCCTCTTCGTCACGCGCCCCTGCCGGCGGTAGAAGCTGCACTTGCCGGCGGAACGAAAAAATGTGACGGAGGGTGGGGTCCTTGCAGCCCAACGGGAGAGGGCTGATGACAGAGACAAGTTTCCCCAAAGTGGAGAGAGCGGGTAACAGGGCAGCATTGGGTAAGAAGGGAGGAACGGAGGTAAGGACGAGGCGAACGCCCAGGTCTTCTAATGGTTCTAGGGGGACAAACACCCCCCCCACCGTCAGGCCCCTCTCCACCGCCTCCTGGGCGGCATCTTTTGAAGCTAAGAAAAAAACAACCTTCCCATACATCTTGGAGGCCGCCACAATAGCCGTGGGTCCTACCACCTTCGCCAACGCCTGCACGTATGTCTCAACGTGGGGCGAGGCGGGCATCAGGGGGCAACGGACGCCGTGCCTCCTGGTCAAGGCGGGGAAAGGGCCCCGGCCGCTGGTGATGGTGGCGGAGGCGGGGGGGGGCGAGATGACGAGGCGGCAGGCAGTGGGGAGCCCGTTGCCGCCCGGGCATACGTCCTGGGGGCCGGGGGAGGGACAATCGCAGAGCTGGTGGAGGGAAACGCAGGGAGGGGCGCCACGGTTGATGACGAGGCCACAGCGGTGGGGGCAGCCTCTGCCATAGAGGACTCAGTGGTTTTAGCAGGGCCCTTTCCTTTCCTCCCGCCCTGGCCCTTCCGGCCAACCCGGGGGGGTTTCCTAGAATCTGGGGGGGCGGTGGGTGCAGCAGCAGCAGCGATCACCCCGGTGCCTACTGCTGCCGGTGCCCCAGCGGGGGGGGGTGGCAAGTATCTTGACAATAGTGATGGTGGGGGGGGCCTTGGGGGTGGGGCAGGGGTGGTGGTGGGGGAGGGACAACTAATTTTGTTGAAGCGGTCTCGCCCCTCTCGTTCCCTGCCATTGTGAGCAGGGAGAGACAGGGAGACACCGGAAGGAAAAGGGGGAAGGGGAGAAGCGGAGCAGCCGCTCCTCCCTATGTGCTGCAGGCAGGGGGGTGGGGGAAAGCCGAGGGGGTTGGACTGGCGGGGGGGGAACAAAATCGGGGTCCGGTAATATGGGCAAGCTGTGGGATAAGCAATCCGGGGGGGAGGTGCAGACCCACACATGTTTGTCCAAAGAGTCTCGGGTGGTCGGCTGTTATGTCCAGTCCGGAAGGCAAAGTTCAAAACGAACAGCTGGATCCGAAGGGAGATGGCAGGTTGCCAGCAGGGACGGACGGCGGGGGGGCCGTGACAGTTGTAGTAAGGGTGGGGAGTTAGCGGCACCGATGGATCGGGGGGGGGGTCTCCACGCCACACCCCCTGTGCTGCCACAAATGCAAGGAAACCACAGTCAAACTCCCCCCCACAAGAGTATAATTCAGAAAGTTACTCAGTCTTACGGCCCCCTTCACGATGATTTATAGCTCTCCTGGATTATTTCTCCTGTCTTCTGAAATCTTCTTCTCCAGCTGTGTTGGCTGTGTTCCAAGGCTTCTGGCATGCTGAGAATGTTGTAAAGTCTGAGCTGCTAGCAAAACGGCTGGGTCTGGGGGTTTCCACTCCCCCGCCCCCGGACAGCAAAATCGGCAATCTTTCCCCCCCTCCTCCGGGGGCTCAGCTGAGGCAAATAGCTGCGCCCGAAAGCAGGCGTGGGGGGGGGGGCTGGCGGCAAGCTGAGGGCCGACAGCACGTAAACGGAAAAAAAACCAGAAATCAAAAGAAACAAAAAAAAGCGTCTGGCCCGGTAGGGGGGGGAATAAGGCAGGTGCAAAAAGTAAGAAAAATCCAGGCCAGGGGGCTTTAGGAAAGAATAGAAAGCAGATAGCTGAGGAGCAAGCAAAAGACGTTCCGTTTCCCAACAGGGAAGGTTCCAGAACAATGAGGAACCTTCTGGAGACAATTAAGACAGACTGATTAGAACACCTGCAGCCAATCAAGAAGCTGCTAGAATCAATTAAGGAAGGCTAATCAGGGCACCTGGGTTTTAAAAATGAGCTGACTTCAGTTTGTGGTGTGAGGAGTTGAGAGTGAGAACGTGGACTGTTGGAGGGCTGAGGAATACAAGCATTATCAGACACCAGGAGGAAGACCCTATGGTGAGGATAAAGAAGGTATTGGGAGGAGGCCATGGGGAAGTAGCCCAGGGAGCTGTAGCTGTCGCACAGCTGTTCCAGTAGAAACCCTAGACAGCTGCATTCCACAGGGCCCTGGGCTGGAACCCGGAGTAGAGGGTGGGCCGGGTTCCCCCCAAATCGTCCCAACTCCTGGTCAGACACAGGAGGAGTCGACCTGGACTGTGGGTTCAGAAAAACGGCCAAGCTGAGGGCTGCCGTGAAGCTCCAAGGTGAGCAAATCCGCCAATAAGCGCAAGACCCACGAAGGTAGAGCAGGAACTTTGTCACAATATTTTATATCTGAATGCTGCCATAGCAGTGAAAATTTTTATCACATCTGCTCTTTGGGAGAAAAGTGAAGAGCAGGGGAAAGTTCTTTGTCTGCCAGTGAGCATACTCACCCCGAGTGGTGGTCCAGACTTTTTTGATGGATTCAGCCCATGTTCAGTCTCTAAGTCATAGGTTGGCCAGCTGAGATTTAAAGCATTTGGAATACTAATTCTAACAGTCTTCCCTGACATACCATGTGCACTTGGAATCTTATTTATAAACAAAGCTAATTTTGAAATGTCAAATTCTCTAACATAAATTCAAATATTTACATCCTTTAACAAATTCCATTGATGATTCTGTTACTTTTGAGCAATAGGCATTTTTCATAGTAACATACCAAGCTGACGGATAATTTAGCTTTAATGTTATTCACATGGACTTACTTAGCCCTAGCTGAGGACTAATTTCCTTAATACCTACTCCCGTTCCATTTCCTTATTCCCTCTTCATATTTTGGAGAAAAGCAAAAAAAACTCAATCAGTTTAAAAAAAAAAAAAAGAAGTAAAAATGTTCTCAGAGGAAGGAGATGTGCTTCCTGACTACTTCCTCTGACTCAGAGGAAGGAGATGTGCTTCCTGTACTACTGACTACAGCTACTAGGACTAGCTTGTGGCTGCAAAGCTACAGCCCTATAAGGGGCTGCAAAGGCACTCAGTCCTCATGGGAGCTCCAGGGGACATTGGGCCTGCGTGTCATTTACACTAATGCCATTTTACACCACCCTGATAGTGAAAAGAAACCTTAGAGCATAAGGGCTTGGCTTCATGTACAGCTGCACTGCTGTAGCACTTTAGTGAAGACACTAACATGCCAATGGGAGAGCTTCTCCAGTCAGCGTAGTCAATCCACCGCCCTGAGAGGCGGTAGCCGTGTCGACAGGAGATGCCCTTCCATTGACATAGCACTGTCTACGCAGTGGGTTAGGTCAGTAGAACTATATGGCTGCAGGATGTGGATTTTTCACATCCCTGAGCGATGTATTTATACCAATATAGGTCTCTAGTGTCGACCTAGCCTAAGCGTTATTTACACCCAGGTTGAGAGCTTTTTACACTGCCAGAGTGATATAGTGGCCCTGGTGTAAATGAGAAACAGGCCCATTGTGACCGAGTGAGTCACACAGCCTCTGGGAACACCAATAAATAAGAGACCAGAGCTGCCTCTGATGCACCACTTTCAAGGATGAAGTGTGCTCTCCCTCAGCCCCATTATTCTAGCCGGTGTGGAGGAGAAATGGGGCCTGTGCCCTCTTGACCTTCCCTGCCTGCTTTGGGAGGTTAGTATCACTGTATGATTAGTAGTTTTATTACAGCAGTTCCTAGAGGCCAGAACCCTATTGAAAAAAGAATGGAGAAGTTCAAGTCTTGTTGCTCTTTGTTCTTTAAAGGGAAATTATGTCATCTGTAGACAATGTAAAGAAAAACTATCAATTGACATGTAAATGTGCCTAGCTCACGCATCTCATCCCAGGGTATTGGCTGAGTAGAGCATATTATTCTGCCCTCTAGTATTTTGTTGTATAGGATTTCTGTTGAAGTCCCTGTTGCTATTGAGCAACTGGTAGTGTATAAACCTCGGCACCGACAGCTCCTTCTTTTGAGCATTGAATTTGAAACTGTTTTCCATTGCCTGTACTAGAGGAGAAAACTGCTGTGACCTCTGCAAATGCCATTACCAAGGCATGAGGCTGCCGGATGAACTAAGGGCCCTATTAGACACGCTCTATTCAGTCCCATGTCTCTAAAATCCAGAAAGCATCACATGATTTTTATACAGACTTTACTCAGAAAAAACTCTGATTGGAGTCAATTAGTCTGGACTTCAGGGTTAGGCCAGTTAATTAAAATGGAAGTGTTGTTTCAGTAATGAGTAATGAATACAGCTCCTATAACATAATGGGGCGAATTATATATCGAGCAGTACAGTTTAACATATTTCATTCAAATTCAGGATTGCTTTTATTTTATTTTCTGTCTTGCTACCAACCCACTCCAACATGCATTTCCTAGGCTTTCACTAAGATCAAGCTGAGGATAGTGGGTGGATCATCAGCTGCTTAAAAGCTGACCAGTGGGCTACATTGGCATGGCCGCAAGGGCGCTACGGGCAATGCCTTCTTAACCTTACTCGGTCCCTAAAGCATCTAAAGCCGTGTAGAGATCCCAAGGCATAAAGGGCTATATTTTCAAGAGTGCTGAGCACTCAACACCATCCTCTCCCAACCTGGAGGCAGGGGGGGCAGCACATCTGCACACTCTGGCTTTCAGTACCAGCCATAGGTTGTAGCAGGCTGCTGTGTCTTCTGTTGAAGTCAATGGGAGCCTTTGGGTTCTGAGCACTTTTGAAAATCATGCCACTTATTTTAGCACATAAGTAGGAACTTGGGAGCCTACATTTATGAATCCAGTTTTAGAAAACTGGGCCATATTACAGTTCCAGACTGCCTTCAAACCATTGGGGGGGGGGAGAAGTAATGTGTTCTTTACATTTAACAAATGGCAGACACAGTGATTGGTACATTATATACTGTCATCTATATGGTACCACTATGCAATATAGCTGATGTTGAGCCAAATTCATCCTTGATGTAACTCCACTGCCTTCAGCAAGGATGAATTTTGTCCCTTTTGTCTATTGTTGCTGCTATGAGCTTCTGCAGAACAAGAGCTCTATATTCAGTGGCATTTTTTCCTCCTCAAGCTTCAGTTCATTCCTGTAGGATTGACATTAGAGGAGAAACAAAAGTTCATACCGCTGTCACAGGCAGAAGTCACAAACGCAGCACTGGGATGAGCTGAGGTATGGGAAAAATCTGTTTGCTCTGGGAGTTTGTTTCAACCATTTGTAAAGTGCTCATTATGTAAAAAGTAGTCTGGTTTGCCTTCTCTACCGATGTGTACAGCACAGGGAGAGGGGGGAATTTGCTGCCACAGGACTGTGTTTATACTTCCACAATTATGGAGCTGGCCTGTTCTAAAGGGCGAGTCTACACTTAAAATGCTGCATCGGTGCAGCTGCACGCTACTATGACACTTCTCTGAAGCCGCTGCTTTGCCAATGGGAGAGTTTCTCCTGTAGATGTAGTTAATCCACCTCTGCGAGAAGCAGTAGCTATATTGATGGGAGAAGCCCTCCTGTTGACATAGCGCTGGGGGTTAGGTCAGGGCATAATGGGGATTGGATGGGGCATGAAAGAGCATGCTAGTGACAGGATGGGGTTAAGGCAGAGCACACAGCTCTTTAATTATACCAGGGATGTTTTGGCCCCTGCCCAGACTAGGATCAGCAGTCCTATGCTGCTCTCTTCAGTTGTGCCAAGTGTGTAAGCTTGACACAGCTGAGAATCTGAGCCAATAAATGTATATTTACTGGGTTTTATACATATTTTATATTTACACACACACACAAATATAATGTATTCATATATAGATATTTTACCATGAAAAATTTCATTGAATCAAAACCCCAATTTTCCATCGAAAAACAGCTTCAATGGAACATTTTCAGCCAGCCCTAACTATTAGGTGCTTTTCATTCAACCCTTCTATTGCTGACATCTAATTTTGTGCCCCAAAATGCGGACAGGCACTTGCTATGCATGCAAACCCTGCTTTCTCACATACAAAATGAGAGTGGGCACACAATTACCCAGTTAGCATGCACAAATGCAGATTTGCATGTGCAAAAATAAACTCTTTTTTTTCCTTTTGGTAGTTGAGAATTTGACCTAGCAATGTCCAAAGCTATGCTTGAGTGCATGTTGGGTGCATAAAGGCTGTCTACAGAGTGGCTCCACCACCAGTAACTCATTGCTTTTTAAGCACTTTGAGATGTCTTGAGTATGAAAGGCTTAACATAAAGCCAAATTTAGTTTAATTTTTAATACAGCTGTATAATTCCCTGAGTTCCTATTTTTCTCCCCTCCAGCACAAATACTTTCTCTTTAATAAAGTTTGCAGCAATATTACAAAGTCACAGATTCTAAATACTATTTTATGATACAGTTTTAAAATTTCCTAGGTTACTTATTGTCCCTGTATCCCAATTGCAAAGTTGTCTTCATAGATGCTGACAGTTCATTGAAAGCTGAACTTGTACAGATCAAAACACAAATATGGGGCATTTCCAGTGAGCTTGCAAAATCCCCATAGAAGATTTTTTATATCTGGAGGCACAGTTATAGATTATTAAGTTTTTAGCTAGCAGAGTTAAAAAGGGAAACTTACAGTGGGGAAAACTTAATTTTGCTTAAAACCTAGATCTATTTCCTTTTCACATTTTTTAATTTCACTGGCTACAGTACATTTACTAATTATCAAAAGAATTTGTTGTTTAAACAAGAGTTTTCTCCAGCGTTGGAAACATGCCACCTCTGCATGCTGATAGCTAAGAAGCCCAGTACCTCCATAATCCAGCGTCTTGCATACACGTTCACTTAAATATGTTCAGTGATTTAAGATTTTCAAATGAGAAGTGCCAAATATTATGTATTCATAGTAGCCTTCTTTCTTTGCTTTACAGCATGCTGACAACCAAATCCTACACTGGTGTAAATCTGTATAGCTCCATTGAAGTCAATGATGTCTTAGTTAAGGGTGTGCACACCAGTTCTAAAATACTCAGAACTCCCTGAAACTTTGCAAACTCAAACTGAACCTTTTGTAAGGGACAGAAAATCCTGTGGGTGAAAGCCTGGCTCCACTGTAGTCAATAGAAAAACTCCCATGACTTCAGTGAGGCTAGGATTTCACTCTACATTTCTCTTTTTTTTTTTTTTTTTTTCTCCAAATTGTTGGTTTCTGGCCAGGACTGGTAGAGGCAATGCCAAAATACAGAGGGAGGTTGCTGTCACTGTATTTCTCTATAGAAAGTGGAAATTGCATGAGGTTTTACAGCGAATTTTGCAAATGCAAGGTAGTTCAGGTAAGCAGCCTAACTTCTGAATGTTTATCGAAACCTAGCTTGAACACTAAACATTTTGAGGTCCTTTCTATGCTTACCTTTGGCCCAGATCCTCAAAGGTATGTAAGGGCCTAATTTCCATTGATGTCAATGGGATTTAGGCACCCAAATAATGTTTGAAGATCTGGACTTAAGTGTCTCTCAACATTGATTAAAAGAATCTATGCATTGTTTTATGGTACAGATGGATATATCGCCGTATGATTTTATTTGTAATGTATGAATAAATCTGTATTATCTTGAGTGGAAGACTAACAAAAATCAATTTCTGTACAAGTCTGGAGAAGATCTAGTCACACAGTGATTTTAAGCATTACTGGTATATTTGAATGTTGTTAATTGCTCTTAAGAATCCCTGCTCAAGCGTTAGGTGTCCTCCACCCAAGAATCAGATGAGATTAAACAGATTTTCAAAACATGACATCTGTATGCATTCAGTCATTAGTGCATTATCACTGTGTCTCTGTAAAGAAAAAGAATTTATATATGCAAATGTCGGTGAGGTTTCCATATATTAAGTACACGTGAGTCTAGCATCAGCATGCATAAGTAATAGCGTGCACAATGTTGCACCTACAAAGTTGTATGGGAAACTGGATTGAGGCCCCTTAAAAAATGTGGAGACAAATTATTTTTTAGTGCAAACTGATATAGCTCACAGAAGTCAATGAAGCTGTCTAATTTATCCAAGAAGAGAAACTGGCCCTTGATTGCAAAGGATAATTGCTCCAGTGAATTTCCTCCCATAATCACACTGAAGACCTGAATCAGGGAACAAATAAAGGTATTCTGATTTGTCAGAACTTCTTAGGATAGTTGGATTGTTTGAGGGGAGGTGACTGATAGGATGGATTTTAACGTAAAATCAATATTTACTTTGAAGTACTTCCTCACCCTCTTGCCCAATATAATATTGAAAAGAACATTCCCTATAATAAATGGGACATGTGAGCAGGAAAGGACACCACTCAAATGGGAGCGTCAGAGGCAAATAGGTTCCATTTTATAAACATCTGCTGTCTAAGATGTTCTTAAGTACCAAGGATTCTATTGGGGTAATTTATAGTTAAGGGTTGAGATGGTCTTAATTAACATTTCTTTTTATAACCAAGCTTATAGAATAACTTCACCAAATGTTTTGAGGACCTTGAGTGATATCGTTAAAGTCTAACGATTTAATTTCTGCTTGTTTTCTCTTCCATAATTTACTGAACAATAAAATCCTAACTTGATTAGAAAACCAAAAGCAATTTTTTGTTCTTATTTTATTTTGGGACAAGGTGCTGTCGGATACTTTGTCAGAGAACAATGCCTCTGTCGTCCTTCATGAGGCAGAGAAAGCCTATAGCAAGTAATTGCCTAGTAACGAGTCATGAGTAAGGAGAAGCGGAGATGTCCATTCACACAAGATACCATTAGAAACTCTGAGGTGCACAAAGGCACCAAACAGCAACACGGCCTGAAATTAATAGTTGCTGTTACAATATAAATTTAGATTCAAAATATTGCATTTTTAATCCTGTTTAATCTTCTATCTACATGACATTAACAGCAATCCAATCTTTAATGCCTCTAGTACAAGCTAGGATTCACAGAGGCGTAAAATAG
Organism: Lepidochelys kempii; assembly: GCF_965140285.1. NCBI lineage: Eukaryota > Metazoa > Chordata > Testudines > Cheloniidae > Lepidochelys > Lepidochelys kempii. Next base: position 70,478,027 of record NC_136384.1, on the reverse strand, counting down.
ACATCAGAGTTAAGATTCATTAGCCAGGCTACATTCATTCTGGGCAGATAGTTACAGAATACATCAGTTGCATTTATACCCAATAGCAACAACAAAAGCTGAACAGGTTTTCAGTTGCAGTATGTGTTTTCCTGATGCACCCACATTACTATTACTAATAAGGGTATGGATTATGCAATGGAAAATGACAGGACATAGTAAATGCCTCAAGTACTGCTCCCGCTCATCAGCACTCCATCAATACATGTGAATTTCCTAGGTGCTGTACTATATGACCCCTTGCCAAGTCTCACTTTGGAGGACTTCTTTTAAGGATAGCAATGCTAACACTGAAATTTGATTCAGAACCTAAAGGTGCCCCTGGATTATAGATATTTTCTCCCTTGGAGAAGCACATTAACAAATTACCACTAGTCTTTGTATCCGATATCCAGTTGAATGGATTTTTTCATGTTCATCTACTCTGCTGTATAAAAACAATACTCCAAAAAGTTGAAAATGTGGAGTATTATGGATAAAAACAAATAGAGAAATACGGTAGTTAATGTAATTACCATTTTCACCCAGAGAAATCCCACCATTAAAAAAATTCTTAAATCCTTGACAAGAAATTCGGAGATAAAGTTTAAAAACAAACAAACAAAGCATAGTGCAGTTTAGGATGGGTTCTCACTATTCTCTGGAAAGAAGCCAGATTGCTTGAAAATTGGTTACATATCAAACTGAACATTTTCCATTGTACCCAATGTGTCTGGGGTAAGAGCCAGACAAATTTAAATACCAGATTGCTCCAGGAGCCATCTCTGGTGACATTAATTCAAGATCTGGAAACATGAGATGTCAAACAGCAACAGCAATTCTATTATACTAAGGGACAAAGTTTCCTCATTCTATTTGCATTCAGCATTTTGGGCTCATAACTGTTTTGGGATTTACAAATCTAAATCCTACATGCCTCAAAGTATAGATTTGCATGTGCACGTCTATGGGAATTTTCTCCCTCAGTAAGGATTGGACAAAGATTTCTTGTTTCAGTGAACATCAGAAATTATCGTTCTTTACCATAAATATTAACTTCCGCTTCCCCAATTCACTATTTAGCTATTGGGTTAATAAATATTGATATGCACCTCAACAGGAGTCCGCATCTACTTGTTATACTTTTTTTCCAGTGCCATAATAATCTGAAGTCTTCTTGTTTGCTATACTGACAAAAAGGCTATGGCTGTTCATAGGGCAATAAAAGTTCTTTTTATTTCCTACTCTATTTTACAATTATTGCTGCTCAGAACTTTCTTGGTATAATGCATGCAATAAAAGAGGACAAATCTTTACTGCAGGTCTTGTAGCCTTTGTTTAAAATGCCTCAGAACAACTTGTCACCACCATATTAGAATTAGCTATGCATAAATTTAAAGTAAGAGGGGAAAACATGACAGGAAGAAAGCTCAGTCTCAATGCTTCACCCTTAATAATAGCTCACAAGTTAACCCTTTGTTTACCCAATACAATATCTAGTTTTCAGTATTTGAAACATGCAGCAGTACTTAGATGGAGGTAAGAGGAAGGCCAGTGCAGAATAAAATGAATGCAGTAGTATAATAGGGTGAGTGTGTTGGGAGAGAGTACTGGAGGTGGGGAAGTATGAATGGTGTTTTCAAATACACAGCAATTAACAGCAGACACAATCTAATTTTATTTCTTATAAGATGAAAAGAACTTCTAGCTATAGATTGCACTTGATACTGGAAAAATAAACTAGACTCAAAGATAACCCAAGACTCTGGACAGATGTTGAAAGAGCAATCATCATCCTGGTTAGGGAAATTTCAAGATAGGTGAAATCCAGAAAAAAAAAAGGGGTGTGTGTGTAATTAAATTGCTTCATTTTTAGCAAGGTTTAACTTAAGGAAGTACCTCTTCATCAAATTGCAGAGTGCAATGGCATCATCACAGAAATGTACATACTCTACTTCACAGAAGTACACATACTCAAATATGCACCATTACATACAGTACCTTTGAAGATCAGCAGCATCTATTTACACGGAACCTCAATAACTAGGAAAGGAAATATCTATCTGAAACAGCTTTCCTATTTCTGGAAAGGCTGTTCAGTAAGAGTAATAGACTTTTAGCTGGCTTTACTTTTCAGTATCCAGAAATGGATCTGTTGTCTGTGTTTAGGCCATCTTACTGCATCCCAATGGCTACCTATCTCAAACTACTGTTTTTAAGGACCTGATCAAACAGGATTCTTTCCACTGACGTCAGTGGACATAATGCACACTTTATGTGGCAGTGTATCTTGATTTCTCTGGATCAACATGATCTTTAGGACATAATTTCTTCAGCCTCCATCTGGATGTAACAACCCTACTGCTTCAGTGCAAATACAACCCATGAGGTTAGATGTACATGCTGTCTACTTGTAGCAAGAGTTTCATTCTTGTGGAGCTGTTTAAAGAATGGCTTCCTATTACAATAGGCAGAAACCTGCGCTCCTTGAAAAATTGTGCACAATCTTTCAGTAGCTGGGAAGTTACAAGGGTGCTGGAATAATTTTTATAGAGGAGGTGCTGATGATGGAAACCATGGATTTGGTGTTTCGTTATTATTACTTCAAGCCAGGGGGTGCGGCAGCACCTCCAGCACCCCAAGAAGTTACCATGATTCACTATCACCTCTGGATCTAGTACAAAAACTAACAATAATTTTTACTTTAGTGCAGAGAAAAAAGGTCACAAAGAAAACAACTCATTCATATAAATGGTTGGTTTAACACACAGAAAACAAACTGATGTATAAATTGGCGATGATAAATGCTTGTCTTAAACGTGGTTATTTATTATGTGTTCCATTACATAAATTGGTTGCAGAATTATAACAAATGCTCTTTATTAATCTTACCTTCCCTGTGGCTGAAGAATGACTTGCGGCAATTATCTTCAGCATGGAGCTAAATTCCATTATTGCTGATGGGCAGAATAGGCCTTCTAATACTGCAGAGACGGCTGAAATTCTCAGGCACCTGCTTGTAGGTCCTGCTTCTAACATTTCTTTTCATCCTGACGTGGTGTGTCACTCCATTGCTTCCCAACAACATTACCTCTAGCCTCAAGGAATTCTTGAGTATTTAGTATCTCGGTACGGGAAATACTAAGCATATTGATTTATACTGTCCTTGCCCTATTCTTCTTCCTTGAAATATATGTAGTTATAGAAAACAAAGCAAATTGGGTTTGATCTGAGAAGTAAGGACATTCACCTCACACTGAGTACAGCTAAGCTTTCTGCTTTCATTGCTATAGTATCTTTCATTGTAAATGCCCTTCAACATACAGAGGAGGAGATCTGGATTGGTGGGAGTGCGTGTTCCATCTTGTGTATTTAGATTGCAAGCTCTTCAGTGCTAGGATCACATTTCTTTTAAAAAACAGACTTCCACGAGCAGTTTGCATGGTTTATTTAAGCAATAGGAGATGACCCAAAGTACAGTTCCAGACTACTTCAGTGTGGAAATTCTCAGGCCTGAGGTTTTGTGGGGCCTGATTCCAATCAACACTAGTGTTACACCAGTGTAACCACATTGACATGAATTAGGTTGTTGCTGATTTACATGAATGTGAGAACAGTATAAGGCCTTGTGACCATATGAAAATGAGGCTCCCACAAAAGACCCTGCACCCTCCTCCTGGAGACCCCACTCGAGCAATCACCACTTCACTGGCATAAAAAGTAACAGTGAACATCTGGCAATGGACACTGAGGGGAGATACGGACTGGCATGAGGGCCCTCTGCCTTCCCCCCACCCCCAAGAGCTTGTTGGAGCAGGCCTCTAAACACTTCTGTCACTTTGTAACAACAGATACCAGCTGACTTTTTTTTTCTGTCCCTGGTTTGTGCCAGGAACTCTTTCTGTGAGGTGCACGTGCTGGAATGAGCAGTGGGGGAGCTGAGCATGTGAACCAAGAGTTAAAGAGGAGATAGTTTGGAGAAATCTTAAATAAAATAAATAAATAAAATAAAATAAAAGTGACCATACCTTTAACATTGAGTTAAATGCTGTTTCTTTACTATTCTTTGTCCATTTTATCTATTTAGGTTGCAAGCTCCTCAATGCAAGGACCATGTCATCTTCTGTTTATACAATGCCTACAGGCTCCCAATCCTGTCAAAGGCCTCAGGGTGAGATACCAGAAGACAAATAACAACCAACAACAACAACAGCAGGCTTTGCACACAGCCAGACAATCCAGGGCTTAAAACATGTAGTTAAGGGTCCCACCCCTGCTTCAGACAGTTTAGGGCCTGTAGCCCTATAAAAAGGCATTGATTTTATCTACTATGCAGTGATCCAAATCAGCTACAGTAGTGAAGTTGTCATTAAACTGGGAACCTCATGGCCCAAACAAGAAACAATCCACTCTGATTAATAATGTTATACCTTTTATTAGCAAAACAAACAAAACCACAAACACTATAATATAGCAAGGAAGAGAGAGCCAATCCAGCATGTCTAGCACTTGCATTACCCATGTCATCCCTTGCGGGGAACCCTGAAGTAGGTAAGGTGATCAATTCAGTCATCATATTAGTGTGTCCCATCACCCAGAGGCTGGGTACTAACTTTTATAAAGGTGTTACACTAACACCCACTGTATCTTAAACATATTACTAATGGTTTCCACCTCTTTTCCTTCTCTGTACTTTCACACCTCAATAATATTGGTGTTACTTTCTATAGGCCAATTAGCCATTTATGATAGCCTCATTAGCATTTATGTCAGTTAGTTGCCATGGTATATTTGCAGTTAGCACATGCACATTTCGGTTAAACCCATCATTCATTAAACTTTTACTAAAATTCCAAAAGCATACCTCTGCGGTTCTCACTTCACCTTCTCCCAGCAGAGAACACTTTTGTTTATTGTAATACCTATCTTGTGACTTAACATCACTTATCAGTTAGCTCCTCATCCCAAGCCCCTCATGTCATGGTTATTCTATTAGTTATTCTAAGCTAATTTTCATACCAGCCTGACGGTTCTTGCATTACAGCCTTATAATAATAATAATGCCTTATCTATATAACCTATATATGGCTCAGATGCCCACGGCAGGCTACAGGCCCCACAGCTACTAACAATTAGGCTTTGCACCATCCCCCTCAGGAAAACTACATTGACTACAGACAGCGATATTCCCAGAGAGTGATTTTACTTTAGTAATAATACTCAGGACTCAGAATCCCAGCAGGCTGAGGATTAGTTTATTACTGCTGGGATTTTGAGAATTGTAGGAATGCGCAGATTTTTTGGTTCTGAGTGGACCATGCATCCACAAGCAGGGCCGAGGTGCCGAGTTTCTAATCTGCCTAGGGATGCTCCCCCCAGCTCCGCCCAGGCCCTGCCCCGACTCCACCCTGCCTCTTCCTGCCCAACCCCACTTCTTCCCACCCCGCCCAGTTCCTCTCCCCTCCCACCCAGCACCTCCCAACACCACAAAACATCTGATCCGCAGCAGGCGGTAGGCACTGAGAGGGAGGAGGAGGTGCTAACTGGTGGGGCCTGCCGGCTGGCAGGAAACACTGTGGGGAGGGGGAGACTCTGGTAGGGGGGACTCCTCCTCACCCCCCACTGCCCACCTGTTGCCAGCCACTCGCCTCCCACTTCACCTCCTCGCCAGCTTCCTCATGATCTTATAGAAGCACAGGGCCCCCCACAGCGTGGGACCCAGGGCAGTTGCCCCGATTCACCATACCCAAGGGACGGCTCTGTCCACAAGCCTTCATTTTTGGTTGAGGGATGAAGTGACCTGCATAGATTCCTTTTCCTCACAGTGCAGCCAGGTGCCACACCAGCTGGCCATCTCCTACCCAGAAGTACAATCAGTCATCATCCAAAAATGCACTTTCATGTCTGTCTTATTGCTATTATGAGATGAAGTTCATATGCAAAATGAACAGCTGGTGGGCTGTGACCACTGTTTATTCCACTGTTCAGAGCTATGTCATTGTGGACCCCTATCTGTTTGTTTTATTCCCCTGGTGTCTCTTGTCAGAAACTTAGATTGTAAGCTCTTTCAGGCAGCGACCATCTGTTGTTGTGTGTGACCAGTGCCTAGTATAGGGTGGCTTGGGCCTCAAGATATTAACACAGTACAAGTAAATAATAACACGAATGTAAGAAAAGCAATTAGGCCCATGCATTTACTGACAGCTGGGTAAAACTTCCTTTTCAGCCAATTGGAAAACTCCATTTTTGTCCAGCGAAGTCCAAAGACATTTCATACTAGTTTTTACAGTCAAAAGCTACACAGCGATTTCTAGAAAGTGTATTGAGAAGAAGTTGGAACAAAATTAAACAGAAAACTTTCAAACCCTAAATGCAAAGACGGCCTGCTGTTTGGCTAGTTATACCCATATCAGACACGCTTACTAACTTTTTATTTATAAATTTCATAGAGTATAACAATCAAACAGTTAGGCAGTGCACTGTTTGGAAATTATTTGCATTTTTCAGGTGGTTTAAGTCATGTTGTTCCCAGCCTGCTGTCTTCGAGTATGGTCAGAGGCCTACTATAGTTACTCGGAAATGCACTGTGATATTGCATTGTTATTTAACACAGAGCTCTCAAGTTTTATTGCAAGGAACCAGCACAAGAACTTCAGTGTCAAGATAACCATCCAAACTCTTTGCTACATTAGCACATCTGCCTATTTCAGATGTTTGCAGTTAATATCTTGAAGCCCTGAGTAATTACCAGAACAGCTACTTCTCCTCTGCTCTCCAATAAACATACTATGGCAATTGTGTTTATATATAGTTATAAAATGACAAGGCTTCGTAAAAGATCAATATGTGTATAAATGTCAGCAAGTGAGCGAAGGTTAAGGGGAAGCAAAGTCTCTTCACGTTTTCAGAGAAATCAGCTACTTACCTGATTTAATCTTTTACATCAATATATGGAATGTATTTGAGGCAGGAGAGGAAGCGTCTTGCTGTTATTGGGAATCTGAGGACAGCTATCCAGTTTCAGCAAATATCAGGTCTTATGCACCCACAGCCTCATTTTAGTCACCTTCGCTTTGGACTGGATATGCTCATCAAGAAGCTTCCCTTTGACCATCCATAATCCCTAATATATATATTCATTGTTGCCTTTTCATTTTAGCTAGAGGCAAGAAAAATAGTACTAGGAGTGTTAAAAAGGTGAAATGACAGGCATGAAATATATCATTTCATATAACGGTGCTGCATGATTACAGTGCCTTAAAATGTACTGCTTGAAAAAGTGGCCATCGGCCAACCAGCAGTTCTGTAATAGTCTTACACAACGTCTCCAAAGCATCATACTTGGCACTGAAAATGTATTAAAGGTAAAATGCCACCCTAGGACTGTTTTTTTCTGAACTAAGGCCCAAGTCCTGCAATGAGCTCCACATGCTGGGACCCCTGTACTTGCTTAGAACTTCAGTGGGATTTGTGGGGGCACTGGTATCTGCCCAGCTGGAGCTCACTGCAGGACTGGGGCTACATGTAGTGTTTGGCAGGAGAACTATGAATAGAATGGATACCAGCAGTGGGCCCATCCTAACAAAACTTGAGACCCTTCAATCGGAAAAGATGGTAAGGGACCAACTCCATCCCTAATATAACTACACTTTCCGAAGAGAACTACACCTATGATGAATTCGACCCACATTAGAAAAAGGTTCCTACTTCCTGACAGTGCATCTACACTTATGTTATTAATTTTTACAGTTAAAGGTAAATAGAGAGGGAGATCAAAGCCACAAAAAGCAGTTAGGTGCCTAATTACCATTGAGAAACTCATAATTCCTATTATTATAGAGTTGGAGAAATGTCTAGATCTCAGAAAGGTAGGAAAGAGGTCCTGGAGGCCAAATTTAGTCAGCTAGGTAGGAGATTAAAGTCCGGGACCTCTACAGTACCATTCTCTGAAATGCTTCCACTTCTACATGCATGGTCAGTTAGACAGGCAGAACTAGAGGGTCTTAATGTGTGGATGAGGCAATGGTGTTCAGAGGAGAGATATAGGTTTATTAGGAACTGGGAAACTTTTGGGGAAAGGAGGAGCCGATACAGGAAATATAGGCTCCACCTAAATCAAAATGGAACCAGATTTCTAGCATGCAAAATTATAATGGTTGTAGAGGTGTTTTTAAAGTACAGGTGGGAAGAAAGCCAATGGGATGGCGGGGCACACAGTTTAGAGGCATTCCTTAAGGGACGATTTATTAAAGGGAATACTCTACAGCTGAGTAAACAGACGATAGAGGTTGATAAAGTACAGGCAGGAACGGAAGGGTCCCATTAAATTATACCACAGAGAGGAAGACAAATAAATATTGACTAATTTTATCAGTGCTTGTATACAAATGCTAGAAGTCTAAACAGTAAGATGAGTGAACTTGAGTGGCTGGTATTAAGTGAGGATACGGATATAATAGGTATCACAAGCTTGGTGGAATGACGATTACCAATGAGACATGGTAATACCAGGGTACAAAATATATAGGAATGACAGAGTATGTCATGTTGGTGGGGGAATGGCTTCCTATGTGAAAGAAAAGCACAGAGTCAAATATAGTAAAAATCCTAAATGAATCAAACTGTACCATAAAATCTCCATGAATAGCAATTCCTTGAATAATAAGAATAAGAATATACCACCAAAACTCTTGACCAGTATGATGACAGTGATTGTGAAAAGCTCAAGTAGATTAGAAAGGCTACACAAAACAGCAAACCCAATAATAATGGGGTATTTTAACTATCCCCTTACTGACTGGGTACACATCACCTCAGGATTGGATGCAGAAAGTTTCTAGACACCATTTATGACTGCTTCTTGGAGCAGCTAGTCCTGGAACCCAGAAGGGGAGAGAGAATTTTTGATTTAATCCTAAATGGAGCACAGGAACTGGTCCAATAGGGGAATATAGCTGAACCTCTCAGTAACAGTGACCAGAAGGTAATTAAATTTAACATCTTTGTGTGTGGGGGGGGGGAGCGGGAGAAGGGGGAATACCAAAGACACCCACCACAGTATCATTTAACTTAAAAAAGGGGAACTACACAAAAATGGAGAAGATAGTTAAATGGAAATTAAAAAGAGCAGTCACAAGAGTGAAACACCTGCAACCTGCATAGAAACTTTTAAAAAATACCAAATAATAAAATAAATAATAATAATAATAATAAACAGTAAGAGTATTTTAAAAATGCCATGATGGCTACACAGAGTAAAAGAGGGAACGACAGGCAAAAAGACGTCCTTGAAAAATTGGAAATCAAATGCTACTGAGGAAAACAAAGGAGAATAAACTCTGGTAGGTCAAGTGTAACAGTATAGCAACTAGCAAAAGACAGAAAAACTAAGAACATCTGAAGCAAGAAGCCTACCAAACGATCAGTAGGGACAGTGGATTATGGAGGTGCTAAAGAAACAGATAAGGAAGACAAGGCCGTTTCAGAGAAGCTAAATGAATTCTTTGCATTGGTCTTTGCTGAAGATGATGTGAAGGAGATTCCCACTGTGACGGGTTGGATCACAGAAACCCCCTGGGAGCTGCCACCTGATGTGCCAAGACTACTTCTGCTCCTGCTTTCCTGCCCAGTCAGCTTAGGACTTCAGTGCCCTGCCTGGTTTGAGCCAGACCTGCTAGCCTGCTGCAAACCCAGACCCAGGTCTGAACCATGTCCTCTAACAGCTGTAGGCTGAACTGAAAGCAACTTACAGAAGTGTGCCTGTCTTTAACAGAGAGGCTATCTCCTTAGCCAGCTGAAGACAAAGTGGAGGGATCTCCCACGGTCTTAAATAGACTTTCTCTTGTGGGTGGAGACCCCCTCCTCTCTCCTATGCAAAGTCCAGCTCCAAGATGGAGTTCTGGAGTCACCTGGGCAAGTCACATGTCCATGCATGACTCACAGTTTTTCAGGCAGAAGCCACTGCCCATATGGTATCTTGAATGTCTCCAGGAAGACTTCTTATGTGGATTGGAGCATTCCAAGATGCATTGTTCCTTCAGTGCTTCTTGATTGGGCACTTAACTTTGTGAATTCCTTTCTCCAGGAACTGACCAAATGCTCTACTAAGATTATTTAGAAATCAAGCCAGCACACAGCCAATATTCATAACTTCGAATACAAAAAATGATACATGCATACAAATAGGATTAATAGATTCAGCAGATCATAACCTTTACATAGATATGTTACATGACATATGTAGCATAGAACATATTCCAGTTATGTCATATATATTCATAAGCATATTTCCATAAAGCCCTATGGGGAGCACCGTCACACCCACATCTAAGCCATTCTTTTTCAGTGAGAAATCTGAGGGATTGTCCCAGACTGAGGTGTCAGTGGAGGAGGTTTTGGAACAAAATGATAAATGAAATGATAAATGAAACCAGGACCAGATGGCATTCACCCAAGAGTTCTGAAAGAACTAAAATTAATAGAATATCAGGGTTGGAAGGGACCTCAGGAGGCCATCTAGTCCAACCCCCTGCTCAAAGCAGGACCAAAATTCGAAATGGTAGAATTACTAATTGTTGTATGCAACCCATCTCTTAAATCAGCTTCTGAACCAGATGACTGGAGGATAGCTAATGTAACACAGATTTTTTAAAAAGGCCCCTACGTTGATCTGGCAATTACAGCCCAGTAAACCTAACTTCAGCACCAGGCAAATTGGTTGAAATTATAGTAAGAATCAGAATGATCAAACACATAGATGAACACAGTATGTTGGGGAAGGGTCAATATGGCTTTTGTAAAGGAAAATCATGCCTCACCAATCTACTAGAAGTTTTTGAGAGGGTCAACAAGCATGTGGAGAAGGTCGATTCAGTGGATAAAGTGTACTTGGCCTTTAAGAAAGCCATAGAGTAGGTCCCACCCCAAAGACTCTCAAGTAGAGTAAGCAGTCATGGGATAAGAAGGAAGGTCCTCTTATGCAACAGTGATAGGTTAAAATATAGGAAACAAAGAGTAGGAATAAATGGTCAGTTTTCACAGTGGAGAGACTTAAACAGAAGGGTCCCCCAAAGATCTGTTATGAGACCAGAGCTGTTAAACATATTCATAAATTTTCTGGAAAAGGGAGTAAATAGTGAGGGGGCAAAGTTTGCAGATGCTACAAAATTATTGAAGATAGTTAAGTCCAAAAGAGACTGCAAAGAGTTACAAAGGGATCTGACAAAATCAGGTGACTCGGCAAGAAAATGGCAGATGAAATTAAGTGTTGAGAAGTGTAAAGTAATGAACATTGGAAAACATAATCCCAATTAAACATAAAAAATGACGGGGTCTATGTTAGCTGTTACTGCTCAAGAAAGATGTTGGCGCCATCGTGGATAGGTCTGTCAATGGCTATTAACTAAAATGGTTAGAGACGAAACCCCATGCTCTGGGTGTCCTTAAATCTCAGACTGCCAGAACCTGGGACTGGATGACAGGGAATTGATCATTTGAAAATTGTGCTGTTCTGTTCATTCCCACTGAAGCACCTGGCACCAGCCACTGCTGGAAGACAGGATATACAAGATTTTTAGACCTATTATTTATTTTTAGCCAGGTTATCCCACTTGGCCCATTTTCCCCTCAAATATTTCTGTTGTTGATCTAATCCATACCATTTCCTTTCATTTTATATTCTTGGCAACCATATTTCTAAAGTGGGCATTTGGTTTTGCAACTACAGGACCTGACCCTGCAAGCACATTCACATGTACTGTCTCTTATTCCCATTCAGCGTCTCACTGAAATCAATAATCAGTCAATGAGATTCTGTAAAGGAGTAAGGAACCATGCGTCCAGATCAGAACATTTCTCCAATGCCAGAATAGGAATTTAGGGGACATATCCCTGAAATAATTCTTGCATCAATTTTCTATCAATCCATAAATCTCACAAATTTGAGACATTCCCAGAAAATATAGGGCCTGATTCTCATTTGTGTCATTCCTTCAATTGGACAGAAACAGTGGTGGCTTTACCTCACGTTTGTACTCTCTGTATTGTGAGACCATGTAGGGGGCCTATCTGATCTCCATTGTAAGTTAAGCACAGCGCCATTGTTGCTTATGTTCTGCTTCCCAGGGTTCCCTACAGGCCTAGGGAAGCTGGGAATAACTGCAGTGCAGTGCCATCCAGTGCAGTGCCTACACCCCAGTATACCCTGAACAGCGCCTTACACCGTGAACTGGACATAGGACTGCTATAGAGTCCTTTGCTAGATGGGGTGAAGACTCTTGGGTTGGTGATAGTCTTGGGGGGCATTTCTGTCTATTTTAGGCCCCTTTACACTGCCAGAGTGGCATCAAAGGGCCTTTGCATAACTGGCAATCAGGCGACCATTAAGATGATTGCTAATACCATAATGTTTCCTCCAGCATTTTGATGTTAATTTTGCTTCTGTTTTGTTTGTAAGACTGGCATGCAAAATATACTGTATAAAGAGATGTTTATTCTTGGATATTCACTGGTACTCCCTCCATGAGGGACTGACAATCAGGAGCCCGACACCTCAAGGAGAGAAAAGCAAGGTTAAAAGCCCAGAACTAAGCGGTTAAATTAACTGAGTGTATACAATGTTATTGTTACCATAAAATATACTGAGTAAGGTCTTTTATGAAAGTTTGTAATGTTTTGAACTTGATGGTTGTTATGTGAGCTCTGTATGCAGGTTTTGGTTATGAATGTGTGTGCGCCTATACACACAGACACACACACACAGAAAATTGTATCTGTGTTACAGCTTCAGCAAGACCTTACAACAGGGTGGTGAAACAATCAGGTAGGGAGGTGAGACCAGCTTCAGGTACCCATCTATTGTCCAGCACAGCCCACTGACAAATCACATATTTTTAGCAGTAAAACTTTGTTGAAAAATTGTGATCAGCTCTAAAGTTTGTGAGGTGCTCACATACTATAACTGTGGGATCATATAAGTAGGTAGATGGCTTTAGTACCTGCTGTGCTTCTTTCCAGAATCCAGTGCCTATGTAAAAGATAAAACTCGTGATTTCATATAGGCACAACATTTGCCCAAGTGCCATTAGAAATCAAAGCTATGCTGCATTCTGAAGGCACACTCTTTCAATCCCTATGCTAGACTATTAGGTATGTCTAAGGTGTCTATTGCCATGGTATCTTTTCCTCCTGCAGGAAATTGATTCTTTGTACGATGTCTGATGTGTAAGCCTTCCCACTGTGCACCTTAACACTTGTTCAGTGTGTTAGTGTTTATGATCACCACAGGTTGCAAAGGATTTCCTTATTAGACCTCATTCACCCTGTATAGACAGAGGGCTAAGGGGCAAAATGAACAAACTCTTTTGTCCTCTAGAGTCCTGAGATCCACTTTTGGGTGAAGTTCTAATTAATTTTCATGTCTCTGCCCAGTTCTTAGAGTGCCTACACTGTGCCTAGATCAGACAAAAAAGGGAATTTATTTTTACATAGCTGTGTGCATATTTCCCCTTAACTTTCTCTGGTTTCTTATTTAGATCACTTTTCATAATAGATTATTTTAGTGATGTTGTGTGTGTGGGCAAAGTAATTCTATTGGCAGCTAGAGTGTGTGTTGTATGTATCCTGATCCAAAGGAAAGCATTCCTCACTTTCACTTATTAGTAAGTCAGTCCTTCAAATTCATCAGGACTAAAGTCACAACTTTTTTTAAAAAAGAAGAAGAAAGTTTGAACAGCAGCCCTGGTGAATACTTTATTGCCCATGTTTGGGACAATTTTGAATCAGTCTGTACTTGTGAAAGTGAGACGCATTAGCACTTGTAAGAATCAGGCACAGGTAAGTGTAATGGGTGAGAAGGGGGCAAGCAGGGAAGGAGACAGGGGATGTTCAGGCAATATTCTGTATAATTATACACCCCCCTTCTTCCTGCTCCTCAGCTTAACTCTTTGCTGAAGCACAGACTAGAGTTCTGTTTTTCCCAGATTTTTCAAAAAGTATTATTGTTGTGGGGCTGATGCATCCCGTCACCCCTTGGGGACGGCGGAGAGGTGTGTTTCAGCCTTGCGGTTGAGCCTGTGTGGCTGCCCCTGGTCTCAGGGCTGTGTGGCCCCATAGCCTTAGTCAGTAGCCCAGTCAGGGCAGGGCGGCATAATGGCCAGAGTCAGTAGTACAGCCCCTGCTCACAGGGCAGTGTGACCTTGTGGCCAGAGTCAATATTATAGCCCTTGTCGTCAGGGCAGTGTGACCTGATGGCCAGAGTCCATACTACAGCCCTTGCTGGCAGGGCAGTGCGGCCTAACGACTAGAGTCAATACTATTGGTGAGCGGGGCCACCGCGCCAGGGTGGGTGGTGGCCAGGATAGGGGGACCCCGACCCACCCTCTCCACCAGGTCCCAACACAGGGCTTGCCGGTTTTGGGGTTACCCACCACCAGCTCGGCGGGGCTCCTACAGAAACACGCTGAGCTTTGGTCCGGTTCTGTAATCGTTTTCCCACAAAACTTCCCTGGGTCACTTCCTACCTGAGTCTCTGAAGTTCGTCGTCTCTGGGACTCTCCGGTCTCCACTCTCCGTGACGTCACAGGCCTGTGTGTCGGGGTCTATCTCCAACTGGCTGGCTGCCACACCTTGGAGTGCAGTCGGTCCTCTCCCAGGAGCTATCAACGCACCTCCTTCCGTTCCAGCTGTCAGCCCAGACTGAGCTGCTCTGCTGACTTTTATATCCTGGCTCCAGCTGGAGCATGCCCAGCAGAGCTGGGGCAGGGTGGGGCCTTATCAGCCAAGAGGGAAGGGTTAAACCCAGCCATACTAGTGCAGGGCTGATATACTCCGTCACAATTACACAGACTTAAACATCAGGGCTATTGTATGCAGAACCCTGATAAGTGGATGTCAATAATTCATGGTCAATTTCAAAGACAGCACCATACACCTTTCTTAATAAAACAAATATTTAAAGCACACAAAACACGTTGTAACTAGTGGAAAAACATTACAAAGAGAATTTGGAATAACTTTTAAACAAAAGCTATTAAACAATAAATCTACTGGTGTTTCTAATACAGACTCCCTTTTGTTTCTGTTACAAATATTCCAATATAAAGTTTCAGTATAACATTTTTTATACGTTAGTGCACACATCAAAACACATTCCCCTCTGATTGTCTCTCAGAGATGATTTCTCAGTCTTTATGGCATGACCATAGGGGGCGTGTCACCTGCACTCTTCAAGTTTGAGAAATGGTAGCGTCTCAAGTCCTTTCAAACACAGCCAAACCCTGTCAGCAACAAATAGTCTGAGGATTGCCACAGCTAGCAACATTCCAGCCCTTGGGTTAATCGCTGACTGCTCCTCTCAGTTGCTGGTGAAATAGAAGTCTGTAGCCTGGATCCAAGGTTGGGTTCAGCCTATAAAACACCCACTTGCTAGATCTTTACATGGCTCTTGCTCTCTAGAGCACCATCTGCTCCCCATAAGTCCAGCTCAGTCAGGCATAAATTCACAAACCCTCACTTCACTAAGTACTACCCCATTCTCCCTCTGTAACAGAGAGAATCCCAGGTTAGAGCAGTTAGCCGGTGGGTAAAGGCAAGTACCACAGGCTCTGTGGTTTCTAGGGTTGACAAATGCTAACTTGCCTACCTCTCCCTCTAGCTCCATAAAAAAAATCACTGTGGACCAAATGTTATCCTAGGAGAGGGCTTCCCTAGTAAATAAAGCTGAAAGAGCACTGACCTGTATCCAAAGTGGTACAGGAACTGGGACCCAGGTCTCACAGCAGACATCTCTTGATCTTGCATCAATCAGCAGCTGAGTACCTGCCACAGTATTTATAAGCTGCACCCATTGCGCTCTGATTGATTTCACTCTCAGTTGATGATTAGGGTATGACCAGCCAGGTGGGTTGCCAACAATACAGCCTCAGAACAGCTTCAGAGCATGTCTAGTAACTGCCTGTAGGTCAATCTGCCTCATTAATAGCCTTGGTGGGGGAACAGGGAGTCTGCCCCAGAAAGAAACCCAGCAGGCAGGTGTTGGGTATCAGCTGATCAGCACCTCATGATCGGACCACTCTCCGAGCAAGACAATATGAAGGAGAACTCAGTTCCATGAGTGAGGAGGAAACCAGGAGAGAGAAAGGATACACTCTGATAACCAGAGCAGGCAGGCCAGCCCTGTGGAGCCCTTCCTACCCATCTCCTCCCAGGGCTGGAAAGAGCCCTACCTAGTAGCTACTGGAGACCAGAGGACCCTAATCTGAACCCCTGACCAGAGAGACATTTGTGTTGGTTTTTTGCACACCTTTCTTTCATTGTTTGTGAATACAATAAACAGAGCTGTGGATAAAGGG
Source organism: Lepidochelys kempii (assembly GCF_965140285.1). Taxonomy (NCBI): domain Eukaryota; kingdom Metazoa; phylum Chordata; order Testudines; family Cheloniidae; genus Lepidochelys; species Lepidochelys kempii. Next base: position 70,461,660 of record NC_136384.1, on the reverse strand, counting down.
CCAGCAAACCCTCGTCATGGCTGATTGTCTATCCGTAGCTGGTGACTAGGGTCACCAGCGTACACTGTCACACTTGTTTTGGAGGTTTCTGAGTCCTTCTAGCTGAATTGCCCTGCCCCATTCTCTGCAAGTGAGCAGAGACAGAATACCCAGCTGAGGGCATGGCTACACTTGCAGATGTAGAGCGCTGTGAGTTAAACTCACCTTTGTAGAGCGCAGTAGGGAAAGCGCTGCAGTCTGTTCACACTGACAGCTGCAAGCGCACTGGTGTGACCACATTTGCGGCACTTGCAGCAGCATTGGGAGCGGTGCATTATGGGCAGCTATCCCACAGAGCACCTCTTCCCATTCTGGCGCTGTGGTTTGTGGGAAGGGGATGGGGAATGCAGGGCATTCTGGGTCCTGACCCAATGCCCCATGATGCATCGGTTCTCATCCCAGCATTCCCTTTGCTTCTGTCCACATTTGGCGCTATCTTTCAACATTTTTTGTACTGAGTGCTCTGTCTTCCCTTTCAGTCTGCGGGAATGGAGCCTGCACTGCTGAGGAGTATGCTGACAAGTCTCGCCAGCACGTCACGTTTGACAGTCGAGTTATTCCTTATGATCCAAAGTGACAGTGCAGGTTCTGACAATGATAACGTCGTAAGTAATGCATATGACATGAGTTTGCTTGTGGCATTCACGGACATGCTCACCACCATGGAACGCCGCTTTTGGACTCGGGAAACAAGCACTGAGTGGTGGGATCACATCGTCATGCAAGTCTGGGATGATGAGCAGTGGCTGCAGAACTTTCGGATGAGGAAAGCCACATTCATGGGACTGTGTGAGGAGCTCGCCCCCACCCTGTGGCACAAGGACACGAGATTGAGAGCTGCCCTGATGGTGGAGAAGTGGGTGGCTATTGCAATCTGGAAACTGGAAACTCCAGACAGCTACCAATCGGTCACTAACAGGTTTGGAGCGGGAACGTCGACCGTTGGAATCGTGTGGATGCAAGTTTGCAGGGCCATTAATCGCATCCTGCTCAGAAGAACCGTCACTCTGGGTAACATGCATGACATTGTGGCTGGCTTTGCACAAATGGGTTTCCCTAACTGCGGAGGGGCGATAGATGGCACGCATATTCCAATTCTGGCACCAGCCCACCTAGCCTCCAAGTACGTTAATTGGAAGGGATACTTCTTAATGGTTCTCCAGGCGCTTGTGGATCACTGTGGGCATTTCATTGACATTAATGCAAGCTGGCCCGGAAAGGTGCATGATGCACCCATCTTTCGGAACACTGGCCTGTTCCGGAAGCTGCAAGCCGGGACTTTTTTCCCAGACCAGAAGATCACCGTAGGGGAAGGCGAAATGCCCATTGTGATCCTTGGAGACCCTGCTTACCCCTTAATGCCGTGGCTCATGAAACCCTACACAGGGAGCCTTGACAGCAGCAAGGAGCAGTTCAACAACAGGCTGAGTCGGTGCAAATGATTGTGGAGTGTGCTTTTGGCCGTTTAAAGGGCCGCTGGCACTCTCTGTATGGGAAGTAGGACCTGGCCAATAACAGCATCCCCACAGTTATGTCCGCGTGCTGTATCCTCCATAATATTTGTGAAGGGAAGGGTGAAAGATTCACTCAGGCATGGACCTTGGAGGTTCAACACCTGGAGGCTGAATTTGAACAGCCAGAGAGCAGGGCCCAGTGTGGGGCTGCAAGGATTAGGGATGCCTTGAGGGTGCAATTTGAGGCTGAAAGCCACCAGTAATGTGTGGTGCCCTGCACAGGAGTGAAGTGCAGTGGTTCCAATGTTAGTAGGAAATTGTGTTTGCTACGCTGACTTGCAGTGCATGTTTCTTTCCTGGGCTAAGGTATCTTTTACTTTGTGCAATAATAAAGAATGTTTTCAAAGTCAAAAAATCCATTTATTGAAAAGAAAATTAATTTATTGAAAAGAGACAACTGCTTGGGAAACAGAAAGGGCAAAGGTGTGGGAAACCGTTCAGTCACAGATTTGCATATGTCCTGTCTGGAGTGCTGTGCAATGAGGATGGCTATCCTGCATGGTGATGGGGGTTGAGTGCAGTGGGTAAGGGTCATAGTTTTCAGGGCTGGATGGTGAAGCTACAGGTGTTGGAGGCAGCTGGTGGCAGTAAGAACCTGGATGTTGGGGAAAGTGGGTTGGAGGTGACATGGGGGCACAGGGGAATGAGTTCTGGGACAAGTGCTGCAGGGTGGGGCGGGTGCAGTAGTGCTCCACTTGCATTGCTACGAGCTCCTGTATCGAGTCTGCTTGGCGCTCCATGATGCTTAGCAGCCACTCTGTGCTTTGGTGCCAGAGATCTGCATTCTGCTGGCGGACCCTCCTTTCACTCTCCCGCCACTCCTACACTTTTTGATTTTCATTACTTGAATGCTGCATTACTTCATGCAACATGCCTTCCTTGCTTCTACATGGCCTCTTTCTGATTCTTTGGAGTCTTTCAGCCGGTGATAACACGGATGGCTGAGATCTCAAGCTTGCATCTGTAAAGGCAAAATGCAACACTTAACAGGCAGCATTGTTCACACCAGACAGAGCAAGGATTCCCCCATACTTAAGGGCAAACTCAGTCTAAACAATAGCATAATTTACCCGTGCCAAAGTGAGCACACATAGCCCACAGGAGCCCCAAAATGGTGAGTACGCACAGGGTCAAGCATGACTGATTGTTTCACGGCTGTACTGTCCTCTGGGTTTCCTTGCCTTGGGGAGAGCCAACAGCCGCAGGGGGCCCCCATACTGGACACTGTCCCCACATTTTCCACAGGAGTTCATTCTGGAAGATATCTCGGTGCTGAGGGTGGCCTGGGAAGCAAGGGAGGGTCTTCTACTGCAATGTGGCTTTCGCCCTGGCCCATATGCAGCTTGCCTGTGTGCAGCAATGGTCCCCCCGCCCCTCACGGCACAGTGGCGTGGACAAGTTAGCCTGACTGGGACAAGGACCACAGTGGCTCTCCCGAGAAACCTGCACAAGCACATTGCCCAAGTTCTGGATGAGACCTTTGAAGAGATCATTAAGGCTGATTACCCCAAAGTGAGAGACCACATCAATGCCCTATTCCGCATCTAGGCATGCATGCAGCCCTAACCCTCCTCACCCCAAGAGCCTGCACCGAATAACTTCCTTCCCAAAATAAAAGCCACATACCAGGAACCTCCTCTGGTGTCAGATCATCTTCCCCAAGCACCGGCCGCCACGACTGGCTACCTTCCTCCTGGCTTGAGAACAGCTCCTGGCTGCATGCATCTAGGGATGCTGGGGTGTCTTCCTCCGCCTCAGCACCCTCGCTCCTGCTTTGCTCCTCCTCCTCCTGCCTTGTGGCACTGGGCTCTGAAGTGTCCATGGTGGTCCCTGGACTGGAGATGGGGTTGCCCCCAAGTATCGCGTCCAGCTCTTTGTAGAAATGGCAGGTCGTGGGGGCAGCACCGGAGCGGCAGTTTGCCTCGCGGGCTTTGTGGTAGGCATTCTGCAGCTCCTTCACTTTAACCCTGCACTGCAGTGGGTCCCGGTCATGCCCCTTTCCATCATGTCCCTTGATATCTGCCCAAAGGTATTGTAATTCCTACGGCTGGAGTGTAGGGACTGGACAGCTTTCTCCCCGCAAACACTGATGAGGTCTACCACCTCGCCATTGCTCCATTATGGGGATCGCCTAGCGCGTGGAGGCATGGTCACCTGGAAAGATTCACTGAAAGCACTCCACGCCTGGCTGAGCAAACAGGAAGGGATTTTTCAAAATTCCCAGAGAATTTAAAGGGCAGGTCTGACGGTTGGTCACCTGAGGGCAGGGCAGTAGAGTTCAAAGTGATGACCAGAGTGGCTAGAACAGGCATTGTGGGACACTTCTGGAGGCCAATCAAAGCGCACTATAGGACCTGGATGGCCACACTGGCGCCGCGGCGCTCTGGCAGGGGCTCAGCAAACATTATTCCACTCGCCGAGGTAGAGTACCAGCAGCGCTGTAGCCGCAGAGTCAGAGTTCCTTGCCAGTGTGGACGGGTAGTGAGCTAGTGCGCCCGGGGCTCCTTTATTGCGCTATAACTCGCAAGTGTAGCCAAGGCCCAAGAGCCATGAGTTTCTCCTGGGGAGGAGAGGAAAAAGTCAAATGCTGCAGTATAAAGCATGAGAGTTACATGAGCACTGGATTAGCTATTCTTCACAACAAAGCAAATACAGGCGCTCCTAACCCACAACACTCCTGCTGTTGTAATCCTGGATCTCACCTGAATGTAGACAGCCATTGCAGCATTTTGGACTAGGCTAAAACCATCAAACTCAATATACCAGATTCAAACCACATACAATAAAATTCTACCAACCCCTTACTGGCTTAGGCACAGTGGGAAAGCTTAAGTCTCAAGGTTAACATACAGGGGCCATGTCTGGTAAATATAGAAGAAAGAAACTATAGATGAAGCACAATTATTTTATCTTGTAGGCTGGTCATTCAATATATGATTATCACAAGTTGATTTTCCTGTTTGTAATTTTAACAATCGATAGCTCTGAAAACAAGGAATGTTTCACACCACTTTACTGAAACATAGTTTGTCATTAGCCAAACTGTATCAGCGTTAAGAAAGCTGCCAACAAAAACATACCATGCACAATAATTGCATCAGGTCACAGAACAGCAGTACAATTGTACTAATTGATGGCTAAATGTTTAGCATGGTGGATCTGTGAATTTAAAGTACATAAGGGAAGACTTTCCACTGTATGTGTTGGAAATTTCATTTGCTCTAAAATAAAACATCTTTTGGTAGACAGAGTTTGCTTTTCTGCGAAAGAACATTAGGAGCACCAGAGATATGCCATATCACCTCTTGGATGCCACTCTTACTAAATCTATTTCAGGATCCACTATATACCTAAGACAAATTTATCAGCCAAAGTGCTCATTACAAACAAACTATTTAGCTGGTCCCTTGCTCCTTGTCTTGGCATGGGCTGGGAGTGCTTTGAAAACAGAATGCTTAGCACTTAGAGGATGAGAACCTCCCACTGCAGTACAGTAACCCCTCGAGCTAGCTTAGGAACAGCACTAACTGACTCAGGAGATCCAACCCTACTCATTTGGTAGGACATTTTCCATGACATGCAGCCTCTGATGACAGCTGAGCAATGGGGAAATGAACGATCCTTGCTGTTCACAGAATGAAGAAGGGAGAAAAAACACACAAAAAGCCAACTCCATTTTGGAAGAGATAAATCTGAAGATAAAGATGAAAAGGAAATGGCTGAGACATGCAAAATCTTATGCTCCATTTTGAATTTACACTCCTGTGAGGATATAATGAGCAGAATTAAGGCTGGATAGTCACCTTTCACTTTGTATTTCAGGCTATCATATTTTTCCTTTGGGTCCCAGCTTGAACATGGGACACAGATGGGCTTTAGTATTCAGTTTCCTTGTTTAAAACGATAAATCCTTTCTATCAGCTATGCGCAGTGGGGACAGTCACTAAATACTGTCCTAATGGATTGTATTTTCCCAAATGCTCAATTACTGCGGGACAATCTACACTCATTCCTATATTTGCTTTCTACAATCAACTCTCTGTATAACTTTTCATGAGTATTCGGATTCTAATCTAAACTGTATTGTTATATTTATTTACCTTAATTTTGGTGATTGCTGATTATGCACTATGTGCATTTTATGACTTTTTAAATAAAACTTTGTATTGTGGATAATCTAAGCACTATACCCAGATGTACAGACACTCTTTTCTTAACCTGTGTACTATCTAATTTTTTTTAAACATTAGCTTTAATAAAAATGTTAATTCAGTTTCCTTGTTTTAAATGATAAATCCTTTCTATCAGCTATGCGCAGACACATTTCAGTAGATTTCAAAATGTTCTCAAGCACACGGTGTATGGCATCATCAGAAAGAGGCCTAGAAAAGATTGCGGGGCTTGGAAGAAAGAGTGGAGGATGATCTTAATCTACTCTTTTGGGGCTCAATCCTGCAAAATGCTCAGGGTCCTGATCCCGAAAAACATTTAAGCACACCCCTAACTTTAGTCCCATTGAATTCAACTGGACGGAAGCCATAGGTTTGAAGGCTCTTATAACTTATACTAGAGGATCCAATAAAAAGATCTTGTGTGTCTGTGTGGGTGTCAATATATAGGTAGGTATTTTATGCCCATGACTGTGGTATCTAAGTAGAGCATGTGTGTTGTGATAAGAAGTGTGGGTACGTGTACTGGTGTGTGTCTCTGTGAGAGTACATGTCTTAGTGCATGGACAGTACATGGTTTTGCACACAGGTTTGTTAATGTGTTTTAAAACCCTTTCCCCCCACAAAGACATTCAGAGAGCTTACACAAAACTACTATAATTCATTAAAATTAATACAGATGTGTACTTTTGTGAAATCCAAAAATGTACCAAGTTTTCCCAATTCTGCTTTCTCTAAAGATACATAAATAGTATGTACTCAATAAACTAGTGACATCAAATAAGCTTGGTATTAGGAGGCCTTTTAAAACCCTATGTACCCAACCTAACAGAATGGAAGATCCCCTGCCTTGCTGGCTGCATGGAAGACGTTAGTGATGCAGTCAGCTTCAAGCAGATATTCATTTGCAGTTTTCAACCCTGAAGGAAAATTGCCAGCCAGATGCTGTGTTTCTCTGAACAAGAGAATTGCTTGTTTATGTGGCAGCATCCAAATGTAAAGAAAAGAGAAGTAATTTTCATATTCAATACTCAATATCAACTTTAATTAAAATAAATACATATTTAAATTGTTTAAATTAGGTAGCTCTTCTTTGATCATGAGCTCTCATTTCCAAAGAGAGAAGAGTGCACATTCCAGCCCTGATGCCTTAATTAAAGGTGATAGCCTGAATTAGCATCCAGCTACTTACTATGTGCATCACAGCTCTGGCCAAAATCTTTCTCTCGCTCGTTCTCCTTTTAAAAACAATTTCGTCTTCTCACAAAACTAAAGAATAGCATCAGTGATAGTCTGGAGTTTCTTTCTATTCCAAGACAATATGGGAAAAAGTGATAACACCAATACAGAAAACTTTTGCTGGGTATGGATGGTTGTAATCATTTTTAAACACCAAGTACTGAAACTCACTCACTCAACAGCAGCCAGCCAAATTGTTAGAAAGCACATTAGTGGGACCTTTACTTAGCTGTCTCCAGCATCAGATCACTCTCCCAGATCCTAGTGACCCTTACGGAAATCTTAAAAAAAAAAATCTGACTGGCTGCCTTCTGTTCAACTGCCTTTTGAGACAACTGTTCCCCAGACCTGAAAAAAGTCTAAATGTGAATGCTGCCCCTCCCTAACCCTTCATTGCAGCAAGATGGAGAATATGCTCTTGCTAAAGGCACTCGGGCTATATCTGCTGATTTTTGTAGGTAGCTCTCCTGTCACTGTTCCTGCACCGATGCAGGTCTACTTGACTTGGCATTGGTGGGAGTGCTAGTGGAGACCGGCTGCCAGCATTGATACCTTCATGCTGTAGTAGTAGGATTTTATGTTTGTATTTTGTATAGTTTAAAATAAAAAATAAAGGATAATAATGTAGTATGCATTAAATGTATTGATGTATGATTTGACCATATCCTGCCAGCCACCCTTTCTGAAAGCAGAAAGGAATGGCCTAATGGACCATTGGTAAAGATGCATCAGCCAGAATCTTGTGTCTGGAACTGATTTCAAGGCAGTAACAGACCTTTAAGATCACCACTTTGTTATAGATTTAGCATTTAAAAATAAGTAAAAAGAATGCAATAATTGTGGGTTTTTTTGTGTATTGTAATTTGATGTTCCTGCTGAAATGCTTTGTGTAAATAAATCCTGTTGTGTGTGTGAATAAGGAATGTGTGTGTTAAAAAATAAATGTGAAGGCCATCACCGGACCAGATGTTCTAGGGAGGAATCAAGGATGGATGTAAAGGCACCAGGAAGATTACAACATGCCCCTATTGAGATGTCAAAGGAGGGCAGATTGACGACTTTAAAGTTGTGGCAGGCACCCATCAATGGGGACAAAATAGCTGTAATCAAAACCAGCATGGGGTAACTCCCCAAAAAACTGATAAAAAAACAAAATAAAAAATAAAAAGAACACTCTAAAAAAAACCAAAACCACTCGTCAAACGGCAATTTATTACAGCATTACTTTGCAAAACTCATTGCTTCCAATGAAGGAAGATCTGACATCATAATCAAAAAGACTGACAAAAGAGGTGCTGTTGTCATCATGAATAGGTCGGAATATGAACAAGAGGCTGCTCGGCAGCTCTCCAACACCACTTTCTACAAGCCATTACCCTCTGATTCCACTGAGAGTTACCAAAAGCAACTACAGCATTTGCTCAAGAAACTCCCTGAAAAAGCACAAGATCAAATCCGCACAGACACACCCCTGGAACCCCAGCCTGGGATATTCTATCTACTACCCAAGATCCATAAACCTGGAAATCCTGGGCGCCCCATCATCTCAGGCATTGGCACCCTGACAGCAGGACTGTCTGGCTATGTAGACTCCCTCCTCAGGCCCTATGCTACCAGCACTCCCAGCTACCTTTGAGACACCACTGACTTCCTGAGGAAACTACAATCCATCGGTGATCTTCCTGATAACACCATCCTGGCCACTATGGATGTAGAAGCCCTCTACACCAACATTCCACACAAAGATGGACTACAAGCCATCAAGAACACTATCCCCGATAATGTCACGGCTAACCTGGTGGCTGAACTTTGTGACTTTGTCCTTACCCATAACTATTTTACATTTGGGGACAATGTATACCTTCAAATCAGCAGCACTGCTATGGGTACCAGCATGGCCCCACAGTATGCCAACATTTTTATGGCTGATTTAGAACAACGCTTCCTCAGCTCTTGTCCCCTAAAGCCCCTACTCTACTTGCGCTATATTGATGACATCTTCATCATCTGGACCCATGGAAAAGAAGCCCTTGAGGAATTCCACCATGATTTCAACAATTTCCATCCCACCATCAACCTCAGCCTGGTCCAGTCTACACAAGAGATCCACTTCCTGGACACTACAGTGCTAATAAATGATGGTCACATAAACACCATCCTATACCGGAAACCTACTGACCGCTATTCCTACCTACATGCCTCCAGCTTTCACCCTGACCAAATCACACGATCCATTGTCTACAGCCAAGCTCTGCGATACAACTGCATTTGCTCCAAGCCCTCAGACAGAGACAAACACCTACAAGATCTCTATCAAGCATTCTTACTACTACAATACCCACCTGCAGAAGTGAAGAAACAGATTGATAGAGCCAGAAGAGTTCCCAGAAGTCACCTACTACAGGACAGGCCTAACAAAGAAAATAACAGAAGGCCACTAGCTGTCACCTTCAGCCCCCAACTAAAACCCCTCCAACGCATTATTAAGGATCTACAACCTATCCTGAAGGATGACCCAACAAATCTTGGGAGACAGGTCAGTCCTTGCCTACAGACAGCCCCCCAACCTGAAGCAAATACTCACCAGCAACCACATACCACACAACAGAACCACTAACCCAGGAACCTATCCTTGCAACAAAGCCCGTTGCCAACTGTGCCCACATATCTATTCAGAGGACACCATCACAGGGCCTAATAACATCAGCCATACCATCAGAGGCTCGTTCACCTGCACATCCGCCAATGTGATATATGCCATCATGTGCCAGCAATGCTCCTCTGCCATGTACATTGGTCAAACTGGACAGTCCCTACGTAAAAGAATAAATGGACACAAATCAGATGTCAAGAATTATAACATTCATAAACCAGTCAGAGAACACTTCAATCTCTCTGGTCACGCGATTACAGACATGAAAGTTGCGATATTACAACAAAAAAACTTCAAATCCAGACTCCAGCGAGAGACTGTTGAATTGGAATTCATTTGCAAATTGGATACAATTAACTTAGGCTTGAATAGAGACTGGGAGTGGCTAAGTCATTATGCAAGGTAACCTATTTCCCCTTTTTTTCCTCCCCCCTCCCCCCAGACGTTCTTGTTAAACTCTGGATTTGTGCTGGAAATGGCCCACCTTGATTATCATACACATTTTAAGGAGAGTGGTCACTTTAGATAAGCTATTACCAACAGGAGAGTGGGTTTGTGTGGGTGGGGGGGGGGGCGCACGGGGCAGAAAACCTGGTTTGTGCTGGAAATGGCCCAACTTGATTATCATACACATTGTAAGGAGAGTGATCACTTTAGATAAGCTATTACCAGCAGGAGAGTGAGGTGGGGGGAGGTATTTTTTCATGCTTTGTGTGTATAAAAAGATCTACACTTTCCACAGTATGCATCTGATGAAGTGAGCTGTAGCTTCACCAAAAAAATTGGTTAGTCTCTAAGGTGCCACAAGTACTCCTTTTCTTTATGCTAATTGTTGTATCTCCAATAAACTCAGCATATTGCCTTTTCCCCTGAAAAAGATCCTGTGTGCTTCTTATAAGCATAACAATGCTGACCAACCCTAGAGCAGATCTAGATGACATGGTAGTAAAAATACCAAGGGACAGTTTACAACATTGTGATTCCAGAAATGTACTGACTTTCTTTTCAAAACATATAATTGATAAAACCATATAGTGGTAAGAGCTCTTAAGATATACTGATTGCCTCATTTATCCTCTGGATACAGGCATGGAAACTACACTATTCTCTCACATGTAGAGGTGATCCCTCCAGGTCTAAATTGAGACACATTGGCAGAGGAGTATGGATGAGTTTGAACTGCTAATAATCATGCTGTATCTACTGCACAAAGGACTTCAACCTCCAATAATCTGGATCTGGCAAATAACATGAGTACTAACGTCACAAAAGAAATTTAAGAAGAAATAGTTACAGTGTCCCAAATCTGAAAATGCAAGTGGAAAGGGAATCTTTTTCACATTGGCAGCTCATGAAAAGGAAAGATTGGAAGAACATACTTATGTTTGACCTTGAACCACTCCCTGAGATAACTGGTGTGTTTTTTTGTTCAGATGAGCTAACGGACAAAACTACAATTTCAGAAAGAAGCCAGAAGATTTTAACCACTCTTTCACCACAGTAGTTGTGAAAGAATGAATGTCATGCCATAGAAATCTTGTTATTCTTTTCCGTTAAAACTGACCTATGGAACTGTCACTGAAAATTCTTCTGGTTAATATCTACTCAATGAATTAAAGAAAGCATGCTGCAAAATTAAAGTCACATTTGTGTCATCTATAGCTTCTTTCAACTACAAAGCATCTTAACAAATAATGGATTAACAGTTTTATTCTAACAGCTAGTTCATTAGAAGACTTTTTTGCTTTTCAAATCTCTCTCAGAATAATGGGTTGAAAGTTTTGTTTTTAGTTTACTTGACTCAGTGTCAGCCTTAGAGGATTTAAGGTTTTGGAAGTGATTCGCCATCACACAATGTATTTTTAAATGGTATTCTGTAAGATATAAATATAATAATGTAATGGACTGAACAATGTGTGCGCATACGCACATTTAAGAATCAGAATAATCTGCCACAGTCTCCGTAGTTCTAAATATCTAGAAGAGATTTTCCATTAGCTCAAGAAGTCTTTGGAGCAGAAAGATCTGAATTCCAGCCCCAGTTTTGCCATGTACAGCATAGTGGCAACCAGGAAGCACTAGGTAGTGATATATTTGTTCAAAGATCTACCAAAAGTGACATGCTGGTACGTGAGAAACAACTTCTTGTAGATTTAATTTGATCTAGTATTAAAAAACGAAACAACCCAACCTCTGTGAAATATTGTGTCCCACATAAACCATATGCAGCCCCTAATGAAATAAGACAGGTTGCACAGGATGTAAATTAGGACAGAAATCAGTTCCTTAGGCGAGAAAGTTATGTAATATCTGGGACTCTTGGTGTGGTTAAGTATGGAAACCTTATTGCATTATCTTTTAACTGTATAAAACAGTTTAAGAACTCATGTGAACGAGGACAGCATTGGAAAAGTCTGAGATGAATTTAAAGCATGTGTTCCTGATAGGAAATCCATTATATTACACTGACAATATTTCATCATGCCATATTAATGTTAATTTTGCTGATCAAATTGCTAATATGACAAATCTGCAGTTGTAAAAGCAATTTTTCATCCTATCATATTAGCATTACATAAGAAATCCACTGATGCAGCAAGACTTTAAAAATGTATTAGCAAAAAAAAAAAAGACTAATTATAAAATTATATGATGAAAGATTGCTAATTCAATGCAGTGAGCTCATCCAGATGAAATTTTAGCACAGACTCTCTCAACCTTTCCCAAGGTAGCGTCCACCCTACTTGTGATGCAGGAATTCATAAAGCTCAACAGTGCAACTGATAAAATGTCTAATTAGAAATTATTGGAGTGGATAGATCTTGAACAAACTGTATGCCGTCGATGCACAAAAAGGCAGCCTCATTTCTGGATTGGATTTATTGTCATCGAGATTCATCCGGTGGGGGGGTTAGCACTACTATCCTACTCTGGAGGTTTCTACCAGGGAAGGACAACTTTAACCTGCAGATGAGGCTCCATAGGAGCTTTGCCAGCAGAGGGAGCCTAAAGAAATGCATTGAATCACCACCCTAGCCAGGCCTCTTCTTCAGATAATGCTGTCCAGTTCTGGAATTTACACTGCAGAACAGGGATTGAAGGCATCTTGTGTCACCATAACCCCACTCCAGAGTGTCTTCCCACCTACTGGGTCCCCTACAACGTGGTTTCTGATGGCAGATGCTGACAAAACCCAGAGCTGAATCAAGCACTGCCTGTATTCAAATGGTTTTGAATGCTGCAGTCCGTCTCTCATATGCATCTTAAAAGTGACCTCACTCAAGACTAATGTTTAAAGTAACCTGCAAAACACTGTTTCTTATGTCAAACTTCATTTCATTCAAATTTATCTTGGCTGAAAATTGACACTAAAGATACTTTGTCTTTCTGAGCCCTTCACTTTGGGAGTTGGAAGTCTGATAATGGATAATTCCTCCTGAAGGTTTAATGGCAGAATTTCACAAAGCAAATATTTTCCCCCTTATTTCATATAGCCCTGACAAACAGAAATGCTGATCCATTTAATTATAGATGCTGTCTGCAACAGTTACAGGTCTGAATATTTTGGCTACTGGGATTTGAAGGGAAAAAAAATGAATTTGAATCACAAAACTACATGTCAAGAGAACTAAAAGAAGGAAGCTAGTAAATAGCCTGACTAGCTCAGCAACTGATATAACAGTTTTGCAACAACAGTTTAATGTCTCCATGTGGGAGCCATTAACTCTTCTACATATAAATATTCATATTGTATATTTATGACATGCCACTGAGAGAAGAAAGTCAAGAACAGTAGCAATGTTGGGCCTATTATATAAAAGGTTAAGCATCTTGAGGAAACATCATTGTAGCTCACAAATTAGTCCCTGAATAGAAATTTAAAAAAAAAAATCCTTAAGAACATGATACTGTGACTTCCTAAACCAAGTGTGGATAAATGACAGCTTCACTTCTCACACACACTGGAACTTTCTACCATAAGGATAAAGCTTGTCTGTGCAGGAGACAGCTATCTCAGGGAGTTGAATAAACTCCCACAGGAACTGAGGACAATCACAGACCTCACCACCTTCTGCTCCAAGTGCAAGGCACACTTATTTAACCTTGCCTTCTCTAACAAATACGGAGCAGTGTGTACATTAAAAAAAAACAAAACAACAACAGCAGCAATGACCCAAAACCGAAACTCCGCTACACACAAAAGTCTCCATTGGGAAGAAGATGAGAAAAGAATGAACCACATGTGATTGGTGTTAGTCAAGTTGCTTAAGGAACTACTGGAAAGTGCTCAGATACAAAGGTGATGAGAGTGGTTTAAGAACCTATATAGAATAGAATGGCAAGATTTGCTGTAACATTTCTCCCTCAAACTCAGAGATAAAGGGAAACCCATTACTGTGCATGACTGCACTGGCTTTCATTCCACAGTATTTTAAAAACTCTAATACATCATTAAAATGTACCAGCTCACCTCTATTTTTAATCCTTACCTACACACATGGTCGTTAATCCTCACAATAATCTTCAACTCCTTCTGAATCAATAATTAAACAAATATAGAAAAAGAACACTCACTCTATTCCTTTTTCCTACATACTTTTAATGATACCTTCTCAAAATATTTTTTTGGCAGTGAAAATGCGTAACAAGGTGAAGTGTAAGAATATGTTGTTTTAACATCATTTTAAAAGTTAATTTACTGCTGAGGAAAGGTGCTGGAATGATCTTCCTAGAGATTAAAGTGTTCTAGTCCTAGAACACCGCCAACAGCAGTAGTTAAAATCCTTTTCTGCAAATTTGCATCTTCTATAACTAATAGGTACCACTTCTACAAGGGAAAGGGCAGTTCATTCTCCATTGCCCATTCAATTTTTGACCTTTCTGCTGACATCACCAGCAAAGCTGCCAATTATTGCAACTTTTGGTAGGTTTTGTGATATGGACAAGAACATAAGAACGGCTATACTGTGTCAGAACAATGGTCCATCGAGCCCAGTATCCGGTCTTCTGTGACCAATGCCAGATCCTTCAGAGGGAATAAACAGAACAGGCAATCTTCAAGTGATCCATCCCGTTGTCCACTCCCAGTTTCTGGCAAACTGAGGCTAGGGACACTTGGAACATAGTGTTGCATCCCTGCCCTTCCTGGATGATAGCCATTGATGGACCTATCCTACATGAATTTATCTAGTCAAGCTTGTAACTCATAACTGACAGAGACAGAAGTGAATTGCAGTTTGTTAACTTTAGCTGAATGTCAGATTTCTAGAATATGCTTTACTTTAAAAACGGTTGTAAGCAGTGTCAGGATGAGCTCCACTCTGACATCTGGTGGTGAGGTGTGGCAAGTTGTGGAAAAGAACTTCAGGGGCCGATCTCATTTGCATAGGCACACCCACCACGCCTAGAATGAGACCATAGCTGCCCAAATGGTCACTTTGGCTGCTGTGGGATCCCCAGTGTCTCTGTTATTGGGGCAGGAAGAATAAATTGTTATTACCCTGATTATGGGAACTGTGCTTGGAACTCTACGTGGCCTTTTGTTATGATGGAGGGATTCACCATCAACTAAGTAGCACTCGCTAGGCAAGGGTCATGGGTTCCAAAACTGTGTGAATAGAGAGAGGCTGGGGACAAGTATTAATACTTGGTGGCATGGGCCCCTTGGTGAGGGCCTTCCATGCTAATTGCACTTCCTCCTCTCTCCACTGTGGAATATCAGAGCTAATTTTGATTTCATTAGAAGTCTAGTTATAGGCTGCTGAGCTCACTTTGGGCTTTCAGTGCACCAGCACTGGGGCTCCCCTACTATAAGCTGAATTCACCTAAGAGCTGAAATCACTGAGTGTTGTGTTAAGTAGTGGGGGAGCCTGAAGATATATTGTGGAGCAGTTTGCGGGACGGCTGGTGAAGCAGTTCAACGCGGAGCAGTGTGTGGATGGCAGGAGCTGCTTGTGGGCCGTGGAGCTGAGCGAAGGAGTTCGTGGGGCGGCTGGCGGAGTGGAGCGCAGCTGAGCGAAGGAGTTCGTGGGGCGGCTGGCGGAGCGGAGCGAAGGAGTTCGTGGGGCGGCTGGCGGAGCGGAGTGCAGCTGAGCAAAGGAGTTTGTGGGGCGGCTGGCGGAGCGGAGCGCCGCTATGGAACGGTCAGCTTCAGATCACGTAAGGTGCCTCTTACCCCCGTCCCATTTCCACCCAGGTTGGGAGGTAAAGCTCCGCAGATAAACTTTCTAACTCTGGGGCTGCCCTGACCAGGGACAGAGACTTTTGGGGCATTGGACTTTTGGGACTTTGGGTGATTTGGGGTTGCTGGACTCAAGAACCAAAGGGAAAAGGGCATGCCCCAATTTGCCTGGGGTGGGTTTTTTTTGCTCATGGGTTGTGTTATGAATCCTGTTGGTGGTGTTTCCCCAACATAATGCCACATTGTTTCTCTCTGTTATTAAAAGGCTTTTGCTACACTCAGACTATGTGCTTGCGAGAGGGGAAGTATTGCCTCTTGGAGGCGCCCAGCAGGGGTGGTATATATATTTGTCCCAGGTCACTGGGTGGGGGCTCGAGCCGGTTTGCATTGTGTTATTGGAATGGAACCCCTAGATATTGAACCCGGCCCTTGTTGCTGCCAACTCTGACGGGCAGAAGGGTTACATGGTATTGTACAGAACACAATGGACCTGTAGAATAAATTTGTAATTAGCATGTTAAAAGGTCTATGCTTCCATCGAGTAGTGGGATAGGCTAATTAGATTGCCACAGAGACAAAATGACATTTTATGCAATGTTTTTTCTTATTTTGGGACATGCGGCACAGAATTGATCGAAACTGTTATGGTTTTGTTTTTCATCTCAAGGTCTCAAGGTTCCTTCCCCACTCTGAATTCTAGGGTACAGATGTGGGGACCCACATGAAAGACCCCCTAAGCTTATTTCTACCAGCTTAGGTTAAAAACTTCCCCAAGGCACAAAGTCTTTGCCCTTGGATTAGGTAAAACACTGCCACCACCAAGTGCTTTAGACAAAGAACAGGGAAAGGACCACTTGGAGTCCTATTTCCCCAAAATATTCCCCCAGCCCTACACCCCCTTTCCTGGGGAAGGCTTGATAATAATATCCTTACCAATTGGTACAGGTGAACACAGACCCAAACCCTTGGATCTTAAGAACAATGAAAAATCAATCAGGTTCTTAAAAGAAGAATTTTATTTAAAGAAAAGGTAAAAGAATCACCTCTGTAAAATCAGGATGATAAATACCTTACAGGGTAATCAGATTCAAAACATAGAGAATCCCTCTAGGCAAAACCTTAAGTTACAAAAAGACACAAAAGCAGGAATACATATTCCCTCCAGCACAGTGAATTTCACAAGCCAAAAAACAAAAGAAAATCTAATGCATTTTCTAGCTAGATTACTTACTAACTTTATAGGAGTTGAATTGCTTGCTTTCTTGATCTGTCCCCAGCAGAGGCATCACACAGACAGACAGACAAAAGCCTTTTTTCTCCCCCTCCAGATTTGAAAGTATCCTCATTGGTCATTTTGGGTCAGGTGCCAGCAAGGTTACTTTAGCTTCTTAACCCTTTACAGGTGAAAGGATTTTGCCTCTGACCAGGAGGGATTTTATAGCACTGTATACAGAAAGGTGGTTACCCTTCCCTTTATATTTATGACAGGGCCTCACACTACAAGCAGGATGTGGAAAAATTGGAAAGAGTCCAGTGGAGGGCAACAAAAATTATTAGGGGGCAGGAGCACGTGACTTATGAAGAGAGGCTGAGGGAACTGGGATTATTTAGTCTGCAGAAGAGAAGAATGAGGGGGGATTTGATAGCTGCTTTCAACTACCTGAAAGGGGGTTTCAAAGGGGATTGATCTAGACTGTTCTCAGTGGTAGCAGATGACAGAACGAGGAGTAATGGTCTCAAGTTGCAGTGGGAGAGGTTTAGGTTGGATATTAGGAAAAACTTTTTCACTAGGAGGGTGGTGAAACATGGGAATGGGTTACCTAGGGAGGTGGTGGAATCTCCGTCCTTAGAGGTTTTCAAGGTCAGGCTTGACAAAGCCCTGGCTGGGATGATTTAGTTGGGGATTGGTCCTCCTTTGAGCACAGGGTTGGACTAGATGACCTCCTGAGGTCCCTTCTAACCCTGATGATTCTATTCTATTCTATGATTCTATCCTAATGTGCACTTTGACTCCTAATGTCAGAAAGTTTATATGCAGGAGATCAAAACCGTCTTCCCTGTAATTACAGTAATGGGATTATTTCAGCACACACAGACTATTTCAAGAAGGTTGTGTACCATCACTCAGCACTTGAGAGTAGAGAGAGAAAATATTTCCCTGCCATTTTAAGACAAAGGTAGGATCGACAAGATAACTTCAAGGTTAATGCCAATCTAGAGATGCCTAAATGAATAGCATGGAAAGAAATCATGATATGAATTTACTAGTCCTTTTGATTTATATGTTCTCTTTGTTCTGTAAGATGACAATAATACTTCCTGATGTTTAAGCTAAACATACTTGGTGACCTGATGGTCATTCAGATAGACATTATCTTATGTTATTCAGATACTGGGTAACATTTTCAAAAGGCCCTCTGTGACTTAGGCACTTAGGGCTAGATTCACAAAGGGATGTAGGATCCTAACTGCCACTTTAGACACCTAAATCCAAAATTTAGATCCTCAAAACCCCTGCTCAGCTGCCACCTATCTCTGTAGGCAGCTACATTTCTGTTGACAAGATCCCCAAGTCACCTAAATGTAGTCTTTGCTCCAAGGGGTGGCTCAAGCCTCTTCCCTGGTGCTTGCTATTTGGAGTGGTTTCTCCCCTCTCCTCACATAGGTGGGGTCCTGGATTCTTGATAAATGATGCCTGGTACCTCCATCCAAGGTGACTCCTCACTGTGCCCAGGATACAAGGGGTGCTGTCTGTTGGGAAAATGAATAATGCTACCACTCCTGGCAAGGAGTACAGAGCCCAGTACATAAGAAACAGTAAAGCACATCAACACAAACACATCCAAGAAAGGACAAACCCCAAACCAACGATTAACAGAGGGGGATTTTACTAGCAACAGGCAAATAGGATCTGGGGAAGAAAAGGATTATGGTTAACTAATGAATACTAAACATTAATACAGGCGAAACTGCCTGACCCATGACCTAGATCCCAGAGCTCTTCAAAGACTCTCTCTGTAGGGTGGGGAAGTTAATCAGAGCCCCACCCCACTCCAAACATGGTGGGAAATAGGGCCATAGGGCTCTTGCAGCCATTAGTGTTGTAGTCCATAGAAACCACCCCCCGCTTTCCCCGCAAAAGTTCAGTCCAGAGTTCCAAGAGGTGGCAAAGGTTTAAGTGGGGCTTCCATAAAATTGTGCTGCTGGGCATGCACATGGCTGCCTCAGTCTGGTGTTTCTCACAGTCGGGACAAATGTCTGACTGCAGCTGATGTGAAGGTTCTAATGTTTTGGTTGCTGCTACTCATCAATATTTAGTAGGATATGAGCTTTGGATAGAGTAAGTTAAAAAAGATATAGTGAAGCCAGAAGTAGAAGCACACTTTACTTGAGAAAATATCAAAATCGGTGCAAGGGTGATCAGAATATCATCTGCATGGAAATGATACCAAAACACTCAGTTCAGACAGTTGCCTTTCTAAAATTACAACTTTAACTTAATTCAGCATAAAAAATATACCAATTACCCCAGACTGAACACATTTTCTAATAGCAATATAACTTAATATACATTTCATGAGATAATTATTCAAACCCCATAAGAGACGGGAGCAATTTAGCTGTAGTTTAAATTTTGTAATACGGGAGAGACATGATTATCCCATGCTAGTCTACACTCATTTATGCATTATAGTCTCATTTTTGCGTAGCCCCAACAAACAGTAATTACATAACATAATTAATGCCAAATTCGAGAATGTATCATCACAAAGTAGGCACATACACACTGACACACACACAAATATAGGACTTATAGTAGAGGGTAATGAATTACAATCTGGCACTGATGGTCAACATTTCTAGTGTTATAAATTATTCATTTATATGCTGTCTAGCATGCCAAGTATTTCAAGTCTTACCCCCAGGCACCTGGCATATTCTCTTTAATGTATAAGTATTTCACTGGAGAGCTTGACCTTAAAGCTGCCACCACCACACAAGAACTGTATTGGCATTTAGA
Source organism: Lepidochelys kempii (assembly GCF_965140285.1). Taxonomy (NCBI): domain Eukaryota; kingdom Metazoa; phylum Chordata; order Testudines; family Cheloniidae; genus Lepidochelys; species Lepidochelys kempii. Next base: position 70,441,844 of record NC_136384.1, on the reverse strand, counting down.
GGTAAAGTAGTTAAACAGCCCTGTCTTCTTTACCGGATAACACAATAAATGTGATCACAGTCAGATTCTTTCAGTGTTCTCTACTCCAAAGAAGCGCTTACAAATTCATCAATGGGTCAAAACAGTTATCAACAAAATTAACACTGAGCAGATGTTTTAGGCTTTGTCATCATCTGACAATGGATTTTCTTCAGATGGGATATGATCCAGCATCTAGCCAGGACACTGGAAGTTTCTCCATGAACTGATGCATGAAAGCAACAACTAAATCATCTCAGCTTGTTTTCAGTGATTAAACTGTGACTTAGAACAACGCTTCCTTAGCTCTCATCCCCTAACACTCCTACTCTACTTGCGCTACATTGATGACATCTTCATCATCTGGACCCATGGAAAATAAGCCCTTGAGGAATTCCACCATGATTTCAATAATTTCCACCCCATCATCAACCTCAGCCTGGACCAATCCACAGAAGCGGTCCATTTTCTGAACACTACTGTGCTAACAAGCAATGGTCATATAAACACCACCCTATACCAGAAACCTACTGACTGCTATACTTACCTACATGCCTCCAGCTTCCATACAGGACACACCACACGATCCATTGTCTACAGCCAAGCTCTAAGATACCACCGCATTTGCTCCCATCCCTCAGACAGAGACAAACACCTACAAGATCTCTATCAAGCATTCTTACAACTATAATACTCACCTGCTGAAGTGAAAAAACAGATTGACAGAGCCAGAAGAGTACCCAGAAGTCATCTACTACAGAACAGGCTCAACAAAGAAAATAACAGAACGCCATAAGCTGTCACCATCAGCCCCCAACTAAAACCTCTCCAGCGCATCATCAAAGATCTACAACCTATCCTGAAAAATGATCCCTCACTCTCACAGATCTTGGGAGACAGGCCAGTCCTCGCTTACTGACAGCCCCCCAACCTGAAGCAAATACTCTCCAGCAAACACTAACCCAGGAACCTATCCTTGCAACAAAGCCCAATGCCAACTCTGTCCACATATTTATTCAAGTGACACTGTCACAGGACCTAATCACATTAGCCACGCCATCAGGGGCTCGTTCACCTACACATCTAACAATGTGATATAAACCATCATGTGCCAGCAATGCCCCTCTGCCATGTACATTGGCCAAACCGGACAGTCTCTATGCAGAGGAATAAATGGACACAAATCTGATATCAGGAATCATAACATTCAAAAACCGGTAGGAGAACACTTCAACCTCTCTGGTACTCGGTAACAGACTTAAAGGTGGAAATTTTGCAACAGAAAAGCTTCAAAAACAGACTCCAACGAGAAACTGCTGAGCTTGAATTAATATGCAAACTAGATACCATTAACTTGGGTTTGAATAGAGACTGGGAGTGGCTGGGTCATTACCCATATTGAATCTATTTCCCCATGTTAAGTATCCTCACTCCTTCTTGTCAACTGTCTAAATGGGCCATCTTGATTATCACTACAAAAGTTTCTTTTCTCTTGCTGATAATAGCTCATTTTAATTAATTAGCCTCTTACAGTTGGTATGGCTACTTCCATCTTTTCATGTTCTCTGTATGTAAATATCTTCTTACTATATGTTCCATTCTATGCATCCAATGAAGTGGGCTGTAGCCCACAAAAGCTTATGCTCAAATAAATTTGTTAGTCTCTAAGGTGCCACAAATACTCCTGTTCTTTTTGAACTCAGAGAAGAGGACCTGAGAGCAATCACTTGACATTTAACTTATCAATTTGTCTAGCAAGGGCCCTAAGCCTCTTTGGCCCAGCGCCATAAAGGGACTTAGGTGTTGCAGCACTGAACTGCAATGTCTATGTTGCAAGCATCTAGAAAATCAGGGAACAACAATAGGATCTACAAAGCCTACGTGAGGTGCCTATGCTCCCTATACAATGAATGGGGGAGAAATAGAAGCCTAAAAATGGGATCCACAAAAGCCAGAATGCTAGGTGAACAGCCACCTAAATTAGCCAATGGGAGGTGCCAACGAGAAGGGTGTGTCCTAAGCCCTGCCCTTTTCATGGAGTTCAGCACCTAAGTCTGGGCTGCAACGAGGCACCTACCTCTACTTGAGATCCACAGCTGGGAACCCCTTTTTTGGTGTCAGGAAGCTTAGATGCCTAAGTTGTTTCTTGTGAGAATGAATTAGGCACCTGCCTCACTCCACACAAGACTGAGCTAAAAGTTATAAGGTGGATGGCAGCACCTCCACCAACATATTTTTAATGGGGCCTTATCTGGCAGGTGTTCTTTGAGCATGCCTACAGGATTGGGCCCTATCAAGGAGATAGAGAGGTGAATGCCTATCTTCACCTGGTTAGGCCAGAGATAGTGCCTAGAGTGAGTCAGCAGTGCGCATGCTCAGAGGCAGAAGTTTAGGCATCAAGAGGACTTTCACGGTGGAAATTTAGGCAGGGAATGAGTTTAGGCACCTATAGAGTGAGGCAACAAATGACTGAGGGTTTTGTAAATCAGAGTGGTACCTAAAACTGGGATTAAGAGTCTACATCTTGCCCTTAGGCACCTAAATCCTTTTGTGGATCTGGGCCTTTGCCATTCAGAAAGAGAGCATCTGTGTCTTCCATGAATGAAATTTTGCCTCAGTAAAAGAGTTCTATTTACTGGTTTAAGCTTAGTTTACAGCAAGGTGACCGTCGTTATTTTTTACTCCTGCTCAGGCTGGGGGGTCAACATTTGCATCAAATACATAGCTAAGAAAGCAGATTTGATGGTCATGTTCCAATCCAGTCTATACCAGCCATGCTTACTTCCAAGAAGCCTTCTTCATAGTCACTGAGAAAATCCTAACATTCATGACGTCCAAGAACATCAGATTCTGCCAGTTTTCATTCTGCGTAGTAAGTGACCGGATACATTTGACAGTCCTGTTATTCACTGTCACACTACTGTGTGCATAGCCACTCTCAGTAATTCACCAAAAGCAAAACCGTACTTGGGGGCCGCTCATAAGCAGTGGCGGCTCATGACCTTTTTGACAGGTGAGGCACAAAACACAAAATAGTTATTTTCTCCTTGCCCACTGTAAAATGGAACAGCTATTAAACGATTACCTTACAGTTGGAGCTGCCACAACCTGGCCCAGCATGGGAGGCAGAGTACGAGGTGGGCCTGGGATTCGGCAGTGGCTTCTCATGCCTATGCAGGGCGGCCTGCCCTTTTGGAGAGGGAGAGGAGAGCTGTAAGGTGCGGACCCATCCCTGTTCCTTGCAAACCTCCTGCATCCTGGGCTTAACTGGTACAATCTTGCCGTGCCTCACCAGGCAGTGATTACCACAGGAACATCCTTATAAAATAACTCCTGTGTGTGGTAAATTGCCATGGTAACAAGGCAGCTTCTTGAGGCATTATTAGTTATTATTTGTGCCTCAGCCAGCACTCCGTTCTTCAAACTTTCTGGAGCTGCATTTTGCTACTGGAGAGAGCAAACTGTGACATTTAAATCAAATCACAAACTGTCCTTATATCTGTATATATTTACTAATTAAATAAAAAAGAATACGCAAAATGTATTTTGTAGCTTTTAGGAATTCTTGGTTAGGCTATGCCTCACTTGCCTGGGCTCACAAGCCACTGCCTTTGTTGCTCCACTTCCACTTGGTGAAGAAAATGCATCAGAGTCAGCTGAATGAAAAACAGCTGACTAATATAAAGATGGCTGACTGATGGGTAGCTCTGCTTCTGACAAATATTGCAAAAGGGATTTGGTCCACTGAATTGAATACAGCCTTGAAAATGACATACATATCTTTACATTTGTAGTTATTGTCAATAAACCCTGATTCCTGACCATTCATATACTTGAATTTCAATCTGGAGCACTCAGCGGACAAACTGAATAAATTATGTAGGTATCTGTATATAAAGTGATAAATATGTGGGAATCAAAGTCTGATTGTGTTCCTGTGCAATGAATGGTTTATGATTTTAAGAAAAAAAATGAAGAATTTATATTTCTGAAGACAAGTACTCTTCATTCTGTAGCTTGTGCTGCTCATTAGGTGATATAGCCAGCTGCCTAGTCTTCATTATGAAAGATGTCCCACAAGAAGTGAAAAGTCACAGGCAACATGCCACGAAGTTTGCCACAGGCACTGCAAATGGTAACTCTGGCATTAATGTCACCTTTAATGAAATCTCCAGTCTGAGGATAATTCTTAGCTTAACAGAATCATGTCGTTTATAGGATACGGAAAGTAATGCATATCCAGGACAGCTCTCTTCGAGTTTACCAAGACTCATATTTGTCAGTCCTCCGTATAGCAGGAAACAATCCTTTTCAAATAATATATCTTTACCCAGGATGCTAAATCCATACTACTGCTTCATAATGGCTGTTACATCCAAATATGACCTGAGCCACAAAATTCAGATCCAGTTATGACACTCTCTCTAATTCAAGAGTATTAGAATCCGATTATAAAGAGCAGAAGGGAAGCCATATAAAGAAAATGAGGGCAGGGAAGTAGGGAAATTAATGGGGGAGGGAGGGGTAGAGTCTTGGAATCCTCCCTGGGGAAAAAACTGAAAGAGCAAATGCAATATTATTTTAGAATATTTTCAACAATTTAGAGCACATTTAAGGACTAAATTCAGGACTTTTATATGGAATTCTCTAAGGGTGAAATTCACCCCAATCCAGAGGGCCAGTGTGACAGAATGTACCCTTGTATTCACACCCTATACACTATTGTAATAATCTTTGTCCAAGGTATGCCTTGTAAGGTACAAGCTGAGAACTCATAATTTGCTGATCAGTATTGTCCTGATAAAATAAGTGTGGCAACATTGTATGTGAAATGACAAGATTCCACTATATTGGTGGCATTAACATGGGTTCCAAACTGAGGCCTGGTCTACACTATGGGGTTAGATTGAATTTAGCCACATTAGGTCGATTTTAAAATGAATGCATCCACACAACCAATCCCGTTCCGTCAACTTAAAGGGCTCTTAAAATCAACTTCTGTACTTCTCCCCGGCGAGGGGAGGAGAGCTAAAAATCGACCTTGCAGGGTCGAATTTGGGGTAGTGTGGACGCAAATTGATGGTATTGGCCTCCGGGAGCTACCCCAGAATGCTCCATTGTGACCGCTCTGGGCAGCACTTTCAACTCTGATGCACTAGCCAGGTACACAGGAAAAGCCCTGGGAACTTTTGAATTTCATTTCTTGTTTGGTCAGCTTGGCGAACTCAGCAGCACAGGTGACCATGCAGTCCCCCCAGAATCACAAACAAGCTCCAGCATGGACTGAAAGGGAGACACTGGATCTGATTGCTGTATGGGGAGAAGCATCTGTGTAGGCAGAACTCTGATCAAAAAGAAGAAATGCAAATATATTTGCCAAAATCTCACAGAGCATGTTGGACAGAGGCTACAACAGGGACACACAGCAGTGCCACAAGAAAGTTAAGGAGCTGAGGCAAGCCTACAAAAAGACAAAGGAGGGAAACAGTTGCTCCAGGTCAGAGCCCCATACATGCCGCTTCTGTGATCAGCTGCATGCCATTCTCGGAGGGGACCCTACCACCACCCCACCACTGTCTGTGGACACCTGAAAGGGGGGAGTCTCACACAACAGGAAGGAGGATTTTGTGGACAAGGAAGAGGAGGAGGAGGAGAATGTGCAGCAGGCAAGTGGTGAATCCGTTCTCCCCAGCAACCAGGACCTTTTCATCACCCTGGAGCCAATACCCTCCCAAGGCGGGATCCCCGACCCTGACGCTGGAGAAGGCACCTCTGGTGAGTGCACATTTGTAACTACAGTACAGGGTTTAAAAGCAATAGTGTTTAATGTTTGATTTGCCCTGAAGAATTGAGATGCATTCGCGGCCAGTACAGCTACTGGAAAAGTCTATTCACACTTTTCTATTTTGGGGATGGAGCGGGAATCCTCCAGGGACATCTCCATGAAGCTCTCCTGGAGGTACTCTGAAAGTATTCTGGAATAATGCAGAACAAAGAATGGCAACGAATGGTCCTGGGTTTTGGTCACATTCAAGCAACATTCTGACTATATCTTTCTCTGTTAGCCTCAGGAGAGTGATATCGTTCATGGTCACCTGGTTGAAATAGGGGAATTTTTGTAAGGGAGCAGTAAAAGGATCCCGTTCATGCTGGGCTGTTTGCGCTTGGCTAAAAGCAAAATCATCCTGGAGAATAGCCAGACGGTGGGGTGTGGGGAGGTGTGTGCTGCACAGCCACCTGAAAACCGCAGCCCCTCCTTTTAAATGTGAAACCCAACCCATTGCTTGCTATGGCAAAGGATGGCATTTCAGTTTGAAACCATTCCCACATGTTATGCATAAGAAGCCTTACCATGGCTGCATGGAAACCAAATTCTGTTGCCCAGCCGTGTGTGATGTGTCACCATACCGGCAGGCACTCAATATAAAAGGCAAAACGCAACCTTGTACCTAAAGCACATGTGCTGTCTGCTGTGAATTGCTTGATTCACTGTGAAAGAGTCTCTCTTTTGTTCTCAGAAATGTATCATCTTAAATTTTATTCTCCCTTTGTATCCCTCCCAGGTGCAAATGTTTCTAGGCTCCCCCTATCATCTCCATCCCTGAGATTATTGCAGAGTAGAAGGCGAAAAAACCGCACTCGCGATGACATGTTTTCTGAGCTCATGCAGTCCTCCTGCACTGATAGGCACAGCTGAATGCATGGAGGCATTCAGTGTTAGAGGCTAGGAAAGCATTAAGTGAGCGCGAAGAGCAGAGGCGCGAAGAGTGGAGGCGATGCTAAGGCTAACAGGGGAGCAAACAGACATGATGAAGCGTCTGGTGCAGCTGCGGAAAAGCCAACAAAAGCACAGACCCCCGCTGCATCTACTGTACAACCGCCTGACCTCATCCCCAAGTTCCATATCCTCCTCACCCAGATGCCCAAGAATGGGGGGTGTGGGGAGGCTCTGGGACCCAGCCACTCCACTCCAGAGAATGGCCCAAGCAACAGAGGGCTGTCATTCAAACAGTTTGATTTGTAGTGTGGCTACAATAAGCAATGTGGCCTTCTTCTTCCCTCCTCCCAACCCCACCCCACCCAGGCTACCTTGTCAGTTATCTCCATTTTTAAAAAATTAATAAAGAAGAATGCATGGTTTCAAAACAATAATTACTTTATTTCAAAGGGAGGAGGCTGTTTGGCTTACAGGGAATTAAAATCAACAAAGGGGGCGGTTTGCATCAAGGAGAAATACACACAACTGTCACACCGAAGCCTGTCCAGTCATGAAACTAGTTTTCAAAGCCTCTCTGATGCGCAGCACACCTACCTTGCTCTTCTAATCGCCCTGGTGTCTGGCTGCTCAAAATCGGACACCAGGAGATTTGCCTCACCCTCCCACCCCACCAAAAACGTCTCCCCCTTACTCTCACAGATATTATGGAGCACACAGCAAGCTGCAATAACAATGGGAATGTTGGTTGCGCTGAGGTCTGACCTATTCAGCAAACAGCGCCAGCGAGCTTTTAAATGTCCAGGCACATTCTACCACCATTCTGCACTTGCTCAGCCTATAGCTGAACTACTCCTTTCTACTGTCCAGGCTTCCTGTGTACAGCTTCATGAGCCATGGCATTAAGGGGTAGGCTGGGTCCCCAAGGATAACTATTGGCATTTCAACATCCCCAATGGTAATTTTCTGGTCTGGGAAGTAAGTCCCTTCTTGCAGCTGCTCGAACAGACCAGAGTTCCTAAAGATGCAAGCGTCATGTACCTTTCCCCGTCATCCCACGTTGATGTTGGTGAAACGTCCCTTGTGATCCACCAGTGCTTGTAGCACCATTGAGAAGTACCCCTTGCGGTTTACTTACCGGTTGGCAAGGTGGTCTGGTGCCAAGATAGAGATATGCGTTCCATCTATCGCCCCACCACAGTTAGGGAAACCCATTGCAGCAAAGCCATCCACTATGACCTGCACATTTCCCAGAGTCACTACCCTTGATAACAGAACGGCAACGACTGCACTGGCTACTTGGATCACAGCAGCCCCCACAGTATACTTGCTCACTCCAAATTGATTCCCAACTGACCAGTAGCCGTCATGCATAGGAAGCTTCCACAGGGCTATCGCCACTCGCTTCTCAACTGTCAGGGAGCTCTCATCTTGGTATACCTGCACTTCAGGGCAGGGGAAAGCAAGTCACAGAGTTCCAGGAAAGTGGCCTTACGCATGCAAAAGTTTTGCAGTCATCCCATACCTGCAACACTATGCAGTCCCACCAGTCTGTGCTTGTTTGCTGGGCCCAGAATTGGCGTTACACTGTATCAACCAGCCCCACTGCTGCCACGATGTCCCAATTGCCACAGCCCATGCTTTCAGGAACGTCTGTGTCCATGTCCTCATTAAAATTGTCCTCGTGCTGGCAACTCTTAGCCCGGTTCTGCACATACTCCAGGATAATGTGCGAGGTGTTTACAATGCTCACAACAGCAGTGGTGAGCTGAGCAGGCTCCATGCTTGCAGTGGTATGGTGTCTGCAGGAGAGCAGAGTTGCAGCAGAAGCAGTAGATGACGACAGATGCCACGAGAATAGATATTTATACAGAACGATGAGAGGACCTGCGAGGTGGATTCATGGCATCAGGAGAGCATATTTGCAGCGGAAGCGGTGGATGACGACAACATGGAAAAATTTGCTATTGAGACTGAGCTCATTTACAAGAGCTGGAGAACAGAGATGCAGCGGAAGCGGTGGATGATGACGGTTAGCAGTCGTACTGCACTGTCTGCTGACAGCAGCACCCAGGACACAACAGCAGCAGCGACAGTGAGCTGAGCTGTGCGGGCTCTATGCTTGCCGTGGTATGACGTCTGCATGGAAAAAAGGCGCAAAACGATTTTCTGCAGTTGCTTTCATGGAGGGAGGGGCGACTGATGACACGTACTCAAAACCACCCGCGACAATGTTTTTGCCCCATCAGGCATTGGGAGCTTAACCCAGAATTCCAATGGGCGGTGGAGACTGCGGGAACTGTGGCACAGCTACCCACAGTGCACCACTCCATAAGTCGATGCTAGCCTTGGTAGTGAGGACGCACTCCGCCGACTTAATGCGCTTCATGTGGACATACGCAATCGACTTTATAAAATTGATTTCTAAAAATTGACTTCTGTAAAATCAACCTAATTTCATAGTGTAGACATACCCTGAGGTTGGCACACAGGTCTGTCTCAAACAAAATAATGTGTGCGCTACTTAATTTAAGCAGTAAATAGAGTCATCAAGCAGGAAGGGAAACAAAGGAAGTGCAAACAGGTGGGGAAAAAGCAGCAGGGAACATCCTTCCCCATAGACTTTTTGTCTTCTGGTACCGAGCTGGAAGTATTTTTCAAGAGGGGGACTGAAACTATGAAAAGGAGGGAGAAACAGCACAAAGAACCCCCATCTTTCTCCCTATTAATCGCATTCACAGCACCTGAAGTAACAAAGGAAGCATTAGTTGGATTCTGGGATAAGGGGTCCTGACCACAGAAGTTTGGTCAGTAAGAATGCTGAAAGCATGTGGTGGGAAAACTTTGCTTTGAATTTACCATAGTTTGTTAAATTAGATACCAGGTGTGTTTTATCTTTCTTATAACCATTTCTGACTTGTATGCCTCATCACATGTACTCACTTAAAGCCTATCTCTTTGTAATTAATAAACTTGTTTCATTGTTTTAACTAATCCAGTGTGTTTACATTGAAGTGTCTGGGAAACTCCATTTGGGGTGGCAAGTTGTGTGCATATTATTTTTATTCAAGAAATAATGGACTTTATATAATTTGTCCAGGAGAGGGCTGGGCAGCACAGGACATCTATTTGTGGGAGGAAATCTAAGACTGGCTGTGTGTTGGGTTCACCCTGTAATATAACCAACGCAGGTGAGAGCCAGAGTGTAACCCAAGTGCGTCTGGCAGACTGAAGTTACACACAGACACTCAGGGTGTGGCATGCATGCAGGACAGTTGGTTGTGAGGGGGCCCAGGTGGAATTCCTTCAACAAGGCACCCTAAGGCATCCAAGATTACATGGCAGCAGTGACACAGCTACTCATTAGTCTAGATTGTACCCTGGTATGTCACAGCCAGTACAAAGCCTATTCACTGCTTAGATTTTATTTAATCTTTATTTTAGAGGATACATAGACTTGTGCTCTGCACTAGAGTGAATTTCAGCCAGGTAGAATAACTTGCCAATGGTAGGAGAAACTCTATTAGGAAAAAAAATTACGTACCCTAATCATGCTTATGTATTTCTTACCAGCCTCACCTGAAATACAGTCAATAAGCCACTGTGCGTTATGTATTAGACTGAACTGGTGCTTGCTTTGGGTGTATTGTTCAGCCTCATGCCTTCCATCACCCTAGAACTGCACTAGTAATGCACACCCTAAAATGCCTTGAGGTTATAGCGCTTTCATTTAAAATTAATTTAAAACCAAAATATTTATTAAATCTTCTTATGGCAGAGCGGGAGGATGATTATTATGCAGCGTATCACTCCAAAGATAACACCTAGTAGAAAGATTCTAGAAACTAGTAGGTAAAAAGGTAGACCATTTAACAGATATTTGGAGTGTATTCATTGTCACACTAGATACTTAAAAAAATCACCCTTATTTTTCATACGTTCCCTGTACTCAGAGATTACTTTCTCCTTCCCCCTGTTCCCGCCAGGAGCCTGTCTGTCTTTTCTGTAGCAGCTCATGGTTCAACAATTCTAATTTTCTATTGGCTAAACTAAATTAGACTCCTAATTTAGTTTTTCAATAGAAAGTGAAACCTGAAAGTGGTTCTTCATCCATGAACTGCTGCAGAAAGCACTGTCCATTCAATGTTCAAGCATAAAACGAGATAGAGGAAAGCCAGTGCAACATTCAAGCTTTATTCCTTCCTGCACAGATGCTGTCTTCTCTCATCAACCACTTCCTGAAAAGTAGAGTTCTTTAGACACAATCACGTCCCCTATCCGGAAGCTGTTTATCGTAACACTGATGTCTCTCAGAGGACAAGGCTAGTTTACAGTTGCCATATCTTCTCCTTCTGCCCCCTCCAGTTGCTACTCCCTTGCACTTCTTCTCTTCCTGTCTCATATTCCTTAAGTGCTTATACTGAATTGGGAGTTTAAAAAGCAACTCCTCTTTAAGGTCCTTACGCTAAACTTCCATTGCAAGGAGCAGTGGCTTCCTTTTGCAGGCTGTAATATTAATAATCAAGGTGCTGCCTGCCTTTATATAGGTCTTCATTATTTTCATGTATTTAAACAGGAAATAATAATAAAGTCCTACTGTTATTTTTCCCTATCCCAAGAAACATCCATTTCTGCCTCTCTTCTCTCATCTTCATGAACCCACTGCTCAGCCTCAGTTCCCGAGGAAACCAACTAGGTCTCTTTTCCTAGGAATGCAGCCCTGCCTCCCTATATCTAACTTTCAGGAGCTCTCTTAACCCTCCCCTGTTGCCTTTTAGTTCAGCCCACATCTCCCTGATACACCTTCTGTTGCGCAGATAAAACTACACAGGATCGTTTCAGGGGACAAGACACGACGTCACGTTTATTATAATACATTTGATTTCTGACCAATAAGTAATATCTAATACCTATGTACACCCACCCGCCAACATATATATTTCAAATGTTCTGCAGCTGCTGTATAGTTACCAGTCCTGAATGTAGCTTGAGTTCATGGCTTGGGTTCGTAGCTTATGACAGCTAACTGGCCAGGAAAGCCGGACACAAGAAGGGTCTGGGTCTCTGTTGGGCATGCACCAATACCCTTTCACGTTGGCAGCAGAATGTTACCCTCCAAAGGCTTCCATCTCACCCATCCTTTTTGTATCCTTTAGTTTGAATCCAGAGTCTATAGGTCTTGCTGTGTCACGCTGCCTCTGGGTTCGGTGTGATCGATCACCCATCAATTGCAGACATGACTTTCAGCCTACGACCTGGCTTTGATGTTTCTTCAATTGTACTTTTGTTCTTTTCTTTTTAGGGTGGACTCTTCTTGCTTTGTCAGGACTGTTGTCTGCATCTTCAGCCATTGGTGTTTACACTTTATTTCATCAGGACGGGCTGGGGCTGGAGGTTGATTCCATCATCCATCCATAACTCATTCACACATCCAAACTAAACTAATAAGTTTACAGCAGGGGTTTGCAAAAATGAAGGTTGCAGCAAGCTTTTACAAGATGGAGTGAGCATTTTAAAATGGAGTTTGGGACAAGTTAAAATGGAGTTTGAGTTACAATATGGACAAGTGTAAGGAATGGCAAACAGGGAACAGAAGTTCCAATATAGACAAGTATAACAAATGACAAACAGTGAGCAGAAGTTACAATGTTGAAACAGTGCAAGTTTCAGTGATTTAAGCAGCAATTGGATTGAAAGTGAAACTCAATTAGCCAGTTATTGGGGTAACCGGTTTTATGAATGAAACAACATTCATTCATTCATTCATAAAACTTTGCTTATGAAGTTGGGATTGGTCCTGCTTTGAGCAGGGGGTTGGTCTAGATGTCCCTTCCAATCCTGATAGTCTATGATTAATAAAGTGAACAATTAAAAACAAATTTCATTGATCAGTTCTACACTTCCCCCCAAATCTCTGCCACCTTTACCCATTTGGCCTCTAGAAACCCTCTCCCCACCACTCCTGCCTCCTTCTCACTTCATTTCTGTCTCCTTCCCTCAGGAGCCACTCTCCAGCACTAACTCTCTATTTCCTTCTCCTAGTGTCAGTTCCCAGGAACTCCCCAAGTCTCCCCCACATTATCATCCTCAGATACAAATAGCCTCTGATTCTAAAATGTCTCCTCCTTCTCTCCCCCCGCACCCGACCTCAGGAGACCCTCCATGCCCAAATTGTTTCCCTTCTGGCCTTGGCCACCAAGCGACTCCAAACGCCAAATTCTCTTCCTGATCTTTTTGCCCTGCCCCACATCCTGACCTGTCTCCTCTGCTGCCCTGGTATGAAGGGAGCATCTTGTGCTGCTGCTGCCTGCTTGGTGGAGGGTGGAACCAAAGATATTACTTTTGGCCTCTTGTTGCCTCCCGGGCTGAAAGGAATCCTGGAGCCTAGCTAACCATGCTGGACTCTGTTCTGAGCTGAGGCAGCTGCTGTTTCTATTCAGCACCCCTACATCTGTAAACTACATGGCACCATGGCAGAATAGGACAGGAGCAGCAGCTGGAGATAGGGCTGGAGATAAGACAAAGTTGGGCCACCCAAATAGAATTAGGAGAACCATTAAAGGGGGCAGGGAAGCAGGGGAGTATATACCCATGCTAATCCTCCCTGCTATGGCACCCATGATAAAGATATCATAATTCTGAAACTCAGATCTCCCAGAATATTTTGCGTCTAATTAATCTGTAATAGATCTGTATTACAGAAAAACTATATATACAGCATCTATAAAAATGATGAAACCCAATTAAAATTCACACGAGTAGTTACATTTATCTAGTGGGAAAAATATTGAGATGGCAACTTCCTTTCAAGGATGAGGGGGCCCGCTGGCCACACTGAATTGTGTTGACTGAGCAAATAAAAGAATAAGCATCTCTTTGTGCTGCTATTTAAATGTTAGGTCTGTTGTGCCTACCGACAGGAGGTGAAACGCTCAGAGCTGACTTAACCAATTATTGCAATCCTTCATTGTGGCTGAACTTGCTGTGTGTGACCATCACACCATCACAGATGAGACTCAAACTGGGACCCACACAGGCGGCAGGAGGCAAGTCTACACAATGAGGTAAAAGATTTCTGACAGCGGAGAAGAACTAGTAGGAGTTCCAGTAAGCTGTTCTCAACATGAAGTCACTGTTTCGCACAAGAGTTATCATAGCTGAAGCTTTTAATGAGCCTTTTATCGCAAGTTGGCTCTAACCAGCTGATTCTTATTACTTTTAGGCTATAAGCAAAAAAGAAAAACCTGCTGCTTTGTTGGAAAAATATAGGCCCATATGCTTCCCTCCTTCCTGTAAATTTTGAAAACACCACACACCCTCACACAGGATGTGGGATGAAATTTAATGGAATAATTCACAAATCTAATGGAGTCCAAACATAGTTGTTCTTCCCTCCCATTCTTAGCAACCAGTGAGGCTGAAGTTCTTACTCATTCAAACTTTGAGCCACTAAGCCTTTCTTTTGATTGGCAGATCACTATGATTTATAGCATTACATGAGGAATAGGTAGCTCCAGTCATGTGACAAAAAACCACAACACGAAGAGACTGCTTTTCTGCTTTTTCTGGCCCTTCTGGTTGCTGCAGCTCTCCTCCCAGGACAGGGTCTGCTCTCTCTGGGCTGCTTTTCTGGTCCCTCTGGATCTGACACAGCTCTGCCCCACAGCTCAGCTCAGGCCCCTGCTTTCTCCTTAGCTCGGCCCCACTCTGTCTGACGCAGACAATTGCAGCTCACATGGAGGAGGGGACCTCCCTGGCCTCCTGACTCCCTGATTACCCTGCTCGCCCTGTCATTCAGGCTGACCTGGAGCACTGACCTCTACCCATTGTTCCTGGGGACTGTCAGTCTCAGGGGACTGATTCCCCATCGACCCTTCCCCCTTTTAGTACTGGAAGATAGCAACTAAATCACCCCTACTGAACGTTAGTAAGGGGGCAACAGTCCCCTTACATATCACTGAAATTAAAAAGAACTAATTTGCTTGGTCAAAAGCCTTCACACTATCAGTTGATGAAAGAACATTTTGTTCTGATTATCCCTTCTGGTGTTTTTTATTTAAATAATATTCAAAAGCCTCCTAACTAGAGAAGTGGCTGGCACAGAAGGTGATCTGACAGGCCTCTCCACCTCCTAAGCTCTGGGAGAGTTCAAACAATGTATCTGAATTTCATGCCTCAGGTCCATTTCCACTTGTAACACTGGCTGAAGTAATTGTGTCTGAGATGAAGCGGTCTGCTCTACAGTGTCTCCATTAATGGCTTCAATATTTTTGTAATTCTAATAACCTTTTCAAATCCTTGTTTAATTAGGAGTTTGGCCAGTAGGCCAGCCTGGCCTTTGTACCCATGAAACTTGTTCTGTCTCCCCCTTGATTTTTAGTATCCTTTAAATCTCAGTGCTTGTGATTCTAGCTTCTTTGATTCAAGAAAAGCTTCGTCTGCTAACTGCAAACCGGATTGAAAGTTTGTCATTGTGAATTTTCTTAATTAAAACGTTAAGTCCTGCTCCCTTTACAGTCACCTTTGTCTGATCATTAGATCTTACAAAAAGTATAGCCCAGAGTCCTGCAGTTTTCAACTCCATCTGATTTACAGGAGGAGGGCTGCCATCAGTGTGAGGCCATCAGAACTCCCTTACAGCTGATTGCCAGCTACTTACAGGAGAGCTGATTCTCTTGCTGAGCTGCTCAGGTGGCATCTGGCTGAATGGGGGCAGCTCAGCTGTGTAACTGGCTTAGCTGCAGACTGCTGGCACATGGAGAATGCAACTAGCTCATGGGGTTGTTACTGTCATGTAAATAATAAAAAATACAAACTTCTAAGAGTGAGGAAATTATTGTAGCTTACAATTAACTGGGCTGTTTAACAGTTTTCCTCTTCTCTCTCTTGGCATATCAAATGATATTCAAAATTTAGGTCTTAAAAGGGTGGGTTTTGTGCTTTGATGGGCTTTCTGTATTTCTCTGGCTAACAGCTCATGTCTAATCTACCATTGCAACCAAGAGTAGGCTGAGTGGCTGCCTAAGTTCTTTTGTATGTCCTGCCATTACCAATAAAAGTCTTCATTCTGACTCAGGTCCCCTTTATTGAAAATATAAATAAAATATGACAAAATTGTAAGTAAATTCTTTAGTGCTAGGAGTTGATAGAATGGGGCAAAAATTAATTTTATGCATGAAGAATCTCATTAAGCAGCTTCACTGAAATAAAAGGAATTGGGATCAGAGCCCATGTAGTATTTCATCGCTTTGTCTTTTCAGTCATGCAGCCCAGTCTGCTAATACTGCTTATATGAGCCATGTTCTCCTTCAGCAGGAGCTATGTTAGTCTACCCAGCCAACAAAAAGGTTAATGGGGAGGGGAAATGCTCTGTTTCTCTCATATGTGTTCAGAAATTTAACACACATCAGCTGTAGTGGCATAATATTCTGAACTGTTTTTCCTGATGCATAGCAGTACCCCCCAGAGACCACAAGGACAAGCCGGGGAAGACTCACTTAGAAAGGGCATTGCGGTTTCATAAAAACCTTTAAGTCAAGTGCATGAAGCATTGTTTATAACCAGATTGTCTTTCACAGAATAAGCAAACACAATTGCTCCGAGACCATTGGCTCCTTTTAGAATACTTCAGTTTCTAATTTTAACAGCACAGAATGTCCTAAAGGCAGGTAGAGAAAATAATCAAATGAAGTGGGGGATTTAAAAAGGACAGAAAAAGCACACAATAATTCCCCTACTTGAGGAGTGCTACATTAAATGTGCAGAAGCCTTTATAGCTTCATGATTCCTGCCAAGATGTCAGCTTTGCAGAAGTACAAATACTCCTGCCTGTTCCTCTGGGCAGAAGACAAGGTGATTTTGATTCTAAATTAATAATTGATTGACACTAAGCACGGCTAATCACCACATTTTTCTGTGTTTGATTCATAAAGTGCAAGATCAATGAGCCGTTCAGTATGTTTTATGATCTCTTTCATGGCAGTGATGCTGTTGACACAAAGAGGGATGTCATCTCTTAAACCTGTCTAACCTGTATTGCTTTTGGTCTATATCAATTCCATAGGTCCATTTCTCTCATATATCACTTTACATTTCTTTGTAATAATTATGTATGCTTGCAGACAGCAGACTAGCTCAGTAATAAAAATCCTATTTATTTTTAATGAAGGAGGAGAGTAATATATAGAGAGAGATATAAACATTGCATTCCCACATACACATTGAATGGTGCCATAGTAACATCTGTGGAAGAGAAAGTAGTTGTAATTGGGATAGGGGATGCTCAAGCAATATTCTGTATTACTATGCCCTCCCCTTCTTCCTGCACCTCAGCTTAATTCTTCTGTGAAGCACAGGCCAGAGTTGTCTTTTCAGGATTTTTCAAAAAGCACTCCCCAGAGTTAAAGCTCAGGGCTATTGTATGTAAAACTCTGATAAATGGATGTTAATAAGTCACAGTCAGTCAATTTCAAAGAGCGCACCATAAACTTTCTTAGCAAAACAAACATTTAATGCACACAAAACCCCTTTTAACTAGACTAACACTGTAAATAGTATTTGTAATACTATGAATAACTGTTAAACAAAAGCTAATAAATGGTAAGTCTGTGTTTTTATATAGGCTTTCCCCCTCTTGTTTCAGTTATATTCAAATCTAATGTTTCAATATGTTAAAAAACTAATGAATTGTGTTAGTCAAATATATATTAAATAATCTGCCATATACACCCCAACCTCTTTCTGATGGTACTCTTGGTTACCTTTTCCCCAGTTGCCCTCTTCTACCCAGGTAGTTGAATTGCATTTCTGCTGCTTCTGCTATGATTATGAGTGAAATTCACCTATGAAAACATTTAATTGGAACGAACAGATTCAGGTACCTAGAGTCCTGACTCACCACCGCAGCACCTCCTGCTGACTCATCAGGGAATTAGCTCAGTCCAGCGTGGAGCGCCCGCCACCGGTGGTGTCCCGTCCATCTCTCGCCCTCTCTTGGTGCCTGGACCCATGTTGCTCCCTTCTTGCGGCATCCTCTTCAAGACACTGCCCTCCGGCAGTGCCCCCTAGTCCTCATTCACCCCCTTACGGAGGGGTGGGGGGTTATCAGCAGTCTTTCACTTTGCCCAGCCACAGAGGCCAACCACACCCCAAAGTCTAACCCCTTTTGCCAGGGGTCTGGTGCAGTCCACTATCACCACATCCAATGGCTGGGTGTATGTGCAAGGGGGGGGGGGACCCAAGCCCGCCCTCTACTCTGGGTCCCGACCAAAGGGACCCTTTGGCGGCAGGCTTCCTGCCCTCCTTCTCTCCCCTTGTCCGCCTCTCTCCCTGGGTCGCTTCCTCTTTGTCCCATTTGCACCTGCCCGGCCCTTCCCTCAGGGCCTGCAGCCTGGCAGATCCTGGGCTGGAGTTGCATCTGCACCCCTCGCCTGCCCCACGCTGCGCTGTCCCTGGTGCTAGTCCTCTCGCACAGGGGACAGACCTTCACCCTCTGAAGGCCTGGGAGAGACTGCCTGCTCCCTTCCCTGGGCAGCCTTTATATAGGGCTGAGCCTGGCCCTGATTGGCTCCCTAGCATGCCTTCTCTGATTGGCCACCCACCCGCACAGCCCCTCTGGCCTGCTGGAGCCCCCTCTAGTATAGGAGTGGGGCAGCCACCCCACTACACACCCTCCCCCTTAAGAATGCTCGTGGGGGGGGGGGCGGGAGAAATCCCCTAGCGCCCTTGTGCTCCTCGCAGCTGGGCCTTCAGGGAATCTCTTTCCTGTCGCAGGCTCTCCACCAACTGGAGCAACTTGCTTCCCTCTTCCATGGTCTAGATCCCCACTGTAGACTGCTCCAGTCCTACGTGGGTTTCCTTCTCAGTTTGGGTTCCCAGCTGTGGCCCTCCTGTCACGAGGGTGGGTTCCCTGGTTAAGGTGGGGCCTCTCTGCCCCAGCTCCCTTCTCTCTGGGGGCCTCGGCCTGCACTACCCCTTTCTGGCAGCTAGTCCCAGATGGAGCCCGTTTTTCTGGCACTCCCTCTTTTTGCCTCAGGGGGCCATGTCTCCGTATGTGGCAGGAGAAGCACTCCCAGTGCCTTCCTGCTGCCCCGGCCCTAAGACTACTTGTTCTCGGCCTAGCCCTTCCCTTAGGGTTAACCCAGGCCCTGTGAGCCTTATCAGGGCACTCCCTCTAAATCTTCTTCCCCTTATAGGATAGTGTGGCCCAGCAGCCGGAGTTCATCTATCTCCTTTGAGGTAAGAGAGGGGTCGGTGAACTATGCCGTCACAAAAAAAGAAAAGGGGGGAGGTTGAGACCCACGGTAGGGGAGCCCAGGCCCACCCTCCTTCACCGGGCTCCAACCCAGGGCCCTGTCATTGACGGCATGATCCGCCCCGGGTCAGCGGGGAATCCTACTGCAACACGCTGCCCTCAGAGTGGTGGGAGATACCACTCCCTTCCCTTTCCTGGGTCACTTCCTACCATTTCTCCCAACATAGCAGTCCCTGTGGCATCAGGGCCTTCAGGTTCCTCAGCCCCTGGGGCTCCCCAGGGTTCCCACAGCTGCCAGTCTCTAGTCCCACTTCCTGGCCCATTGGCTCCCTCCTGTATGAGTCGCTCCTGCTCCTGGGCTGGAGCCGCCGCTGCGTGTCCTCCTTCCTCAGCCACCCGCCCTGACTGAGCAGCTCTGCAGGCTTTGGTACTTGACTCTCTGTTGGAGCATGCTCGGCAGAGCCTCAGGGGCACGGCTTCTTCTGCCAGCAGGGAAGGGTTGACTGTCTCCTTCCCAGAGCGGGGCCTGTCTGCCTCATCACACACCCTCCCGCTTAGAACAATGGTAGGGGTTTCCCCTGCCCCGTCCCCTTCCTCATCCTTCTCTTCTCCCATCCAGGAGAAAAAGTCTGCATTTCCGTGGGCCTTACCTGGCCTGTGCAGTACTTGAAAGGAATAGGGCTGAAGGCACAAATACCACCTCATAATTCGGTCATTCGTTTCTTTCATGCTGTTGATCCAGCAGCGAGGGCGTGATCAGTCACTACGAAGAAGTGGTTCCCCAGCAAGTAGTACCGCAGTGTGTCGACTGGCCACTTAACTGCGAGGGCCTCCTGCTCTATGGTAGAGTAGTGCGTCTCACGTGGAAAGAGCTTCCGACTGAGGTATAAAATGGGCTGGTCTTCCCCCTCTACCTCTTGCTACAGTACAGCTCCTATCCCTGCTCCAGATGTGTCCATCTGGAGAATGAAAGGCTTTGTAAAGTCGGGTTGGGTTAACATAGGCTCCCTGGTCAGTTGTTCTCAGAGTGCGTGGAAGGCGTTCTCACATTCCTCCATCCATTGGATCTTCTGGGGCTGGGTTTTCTTGGTTAGGTCCATCAAGGGGGCAGCCAGTGTCGAGAAATTAGGGACAAACCGCCGATAATACCCCGCCAACCCTAAGAATTGTTGTACCTATTTTTTGGATTTAGGGGTGGGGTGGTCCCTCAAAGCCTGTACCATATCTACCATGGGGCGTAATTTCCCTCGCCATACCGTATAGCCTAAATAAGTCACCTCCCGCTGTCCTATATGGCATTTGGCCGGATTCACCGTGAGGCCTGCGTCACCCAGGGCTTGTAGTACCTTGGTTAGGTGCTGGATATGGTCTCCCCAGTTGGAGCTATAAATGACGATATCATCAATGTATGCTGTGGTGTTCAAACTGTGGGGGCTCAGTACCTGGTTTACGAACCACTGGAATGTAGCCGTGGCACCATGCAACCCAAAAAGCATCACTGTAAACTGAAAAAGGCCAAATGGCGTAGGAAAGGCTGACTTTGCTCATGAGGTAGGTATCAGAGGGATCTTCCAATACCCCTTGGTTAAATCCCAGGTGGAGATAAATTCTGCCTGTCCTAGTCTCTCCAGTAACTCGTCCCACCCGTGGCATGGGGTAGGCAAAGTGAGAGATGGCGTTCACTTTGCGAAAGTCTATGCAAAAATCTTACTGAGCCGTCTGGCTTGGGGACCAGCACTATGGGACTTCTCCAGTCACTCCTCGATTCTTCCACCACCCCCAGGGTGAACATTGATTCCAACTCCCTCTGCACAGTCTCCCACATTTCCTTAGGGAGCGGGTGATGGTTCTCGCTCACCTTTTGGCCAGGGATAGTTGCGATATGGTGGCTGATCATTGTCGTCTTCCCTGGTTGAGCGGACAGTACCGTGGGGAATGCAGCTACCACCTGCCGTATCTGTGCTCATTGTGTAGGGTTGAGCTCCCAGCCAATGTCTACCCTGCCCGGCTCCCAGTACTCACCGACTAAGGGCCCAAGCTCGGGCTCTGGGGGGCATGGGGCAATCATAAAACCCTCTCGGTCCTTCCACGCCTTCAGCAGGTTCACGTGGTATATTTGGGTGTCCCTTCGTCGTCCGGACCTCGTAATCAACGGGCCCCACCCACCGAACAACCTCAAATGGTCCCTGCCACTTGGCTAATAATTTAGACTCGGAGAAGGACAGCAACAGCAGAACTCAGTCCCCCAGTTTGAAGTTCCTCATCTTCGTCCCTCGATTGTACTGGATCTGCTGGTTGTGTTGTGTTTGTAACAGGTTCTCTCTGGCTTGGGTGCCTAGTTCCCAAAGCAGTTTCCTCAAATGGAGGATATACTGGACCAAACTTTTGACCCAGGTCTCTTGTTCCTCCCAGGTTTCTTTCAAGAGGTCCAAAATCCCCCAGGGTTGTCTCCCGTAGAGGGGCTCGAATGGGGAGAACCCGGTGGAAGCTTGTGGCACCTTGCATATGGCAAAGAGGAGTGCTGGCAGGTACTTGTCCCACTGACGGGGGTCGTCCCCCACGAATTTCCAAGGCATCGCCTTCAGGATCCCATTACAGCATTCTACCAATCCATCCATCTGGGGATGGTAGACAGAGGTCTTAAGGGCCCGGATGTTCAGTAGTCTGCAGAGCTCTGCCATCAGCTTGGAGGTTACATTAGTCCCCTGGTCTGTCAGTTTCTCTCATGGCAATCCCACCTGGGAAAATATCTGTAATAGCTCATTGGTGATGATGGGGGCCGTATCTGTTCGTAAGGGTACTGCCTCTGGAAACCTAGTCACACAGTCTACTACGACCAGGATGTATCTATGTCCTGAGCTACTTTTCTCCAGGGGGCCCACCAGGTCAAGGCCAATCCATTCAAAAGGGGTGCCAATCACTGGTAGAGGTACCAGGGGGGCCCTGGGTACCCCGTTTGGGCCGGCCTTCTGGCATTCTGAGCAAGAGGCACAGTAATCCCGGACCTCTTGGTGTATGCCTGGCCAGAAAAAACTGTTGGGCTACTCGTAGGAAAGTCTTTTCTCGCCCCAAATGCCCTGCCCAGGGGACCGCGTGGGCCAGGTGGAGCAGTGCTCTTTGGAACCTTCGGGGGACCAACAATTGGTACACCTCAGCTCGTGTCTCTGGCTCCTGGGCCACTCGATAAAGTAAGTCATTGTAGATTTCAAAATGGGGGTCTTGGGGCCAATATTGCCGAGGATGGGTCTCCCCGTCCCGGCTGACCGCTTGCTCTCAGGCTCGACTAAGGCTGGAGTCCCCACTCTGTTCCTCCAGGAAATCTCCATCAACCTCCCGCCACCTCGTCTCTTCTCCTGTCAGACCGTCGGTCGGGGTTTGGCTCCCTTCGGTTACTTCGGGCCCTCTCGGTGTCCCCTCCAAGGGGTCTTGTGGCCCGAGTTGGCCCAACAAACCATGCCTCCCATAGTGGGCTCGCTTCCTTTTCATGGGCTGTCCACTCCACCCCCTCATAAGACTGGCAAAACCCGGCCAGTCGTGACACAAGACCATGGGGTACGCTAATCTAGGGACCACCCTCACTAACCAACACGCCTCTTGTTGGGTGACCTCCAGTTGTACCCAGATGATGGCGTAAGCCTTCACGTCCCCATGTATACATTGTAACTTTATCGGGGCCCCGGCAGGAAGGGAGTCCTCTACCAGTCCCGTGTGAGTGACAGTCTGGCTGCACCCCGAGTCAACCAATGCTAAGGTTGGGGTTCCCTCCACTCGCACCAGGATCACCATCTTCGCCGGCCCGTCCTTCCGGGCTCGCTGGTCCGCCATCAGGACCTGTCCATAATTACAGTCCATGTAGGGGCACTCTCTCCTGAAATGCCCCCTTTGTCTGCACTGGTAGCATCTTTCGTGATTACCCTTCAAGGGCAGGGTGCCTTGTGGTAGGCTTGACTCCCCAGACGGATCCTCTTGGTCTCGGGGCAGGCGCGCCACCAAGGGACCCCGGGTCTTGGAGTTTGTCAGAGACCCTGACTGCCCAGCCGGCAAACGGGGACCTCCCCCACCGGTCTTATGCACCGCTCCCTCTGGGGGTCGGACTCCCCCTCCTGAAGTCCTTGTCTTAAGACCCGCTCACTCTTCTGGCTCTGCTGCCATGAAGTCTTTGATGAGGGACGTAGCCTCTGCGAGGGTCTTCAGCCGGTGTTGCTGCACCCACTCCTTCCCCCCAGTGGGAAGGATCCAGAGGAACTGCTCCAGTGCCACAGCCTTGGCCACCTGGCAACTAGTATGGTGATCAGGCTCTAGCCATCTCCAACAGAGGTCACGCACCTTCTGAGCTACGGCCCATGGTCTGGGCCCAGGCGGATATTTCTCTCAACGTAACCTCTGTTGGTACATCTCCGGACTGATGCCCATCTGGTCTAGGATGGTGGCCTTAACCGTCTCATATTGCAGCGCCTTCTGTGGGTCCAGATTGCGGTAAGTGGCCTGCGCGGGTCCCGTTAAATACAGGGCGAGAATAGTGGCCCAATGCTTGAGGGGCCACTGAGTGGCCACAGCTACTCGTTCAAAAGTTACTAAGAAGGCTTCGGGGTTGTCCCTTGGCACCATCTTCATCAGCCACACCGGAAGTCCCCCGCAGCCCTCCCCCGGCCCTCCTCCAGTTGGGTTGGGGGGAGGACTGGTTGCCATTTTCAACAAGGTCGCCACCTGTTGAGAGTCGATCTTGACTCGCTTGCTGCAGGGCGGCTAACTCCCGAACCAGCTGTTGCTGGGATTCTTGTTGCTTTGCTGCCTGCAGTTGCTGCTGCGCCACCAGTTGCTGTAACAGCTGCGTCTGCTGTTGCTGCTGTTGTACAGCCTGTTGCTGCCGGTTTTCCAGCAGCCATTTTAGGAGCTTGTCCATCTCCATCTTTTACATGTGGGTCCTTCTAGCGGGCCCTAGTCATTGCCCGCATTCTCCACAACTTGTGACGGTGTTGGGACTCACCACCGCAGCGCCTCCTGCTGACTCATCAGGGAATTAGCTCAGTCCAGTGTGGAGCACCCTCCACTGGTGGTGTCCCATCCGTCTCTCACCCTCTCTTGGTGCCTGGAGCTGTGTTGTTCCCTTCTTGCGGCATCCTCTTCAAGACACTGCCCTCCGGCAGTGCCCCCTAGTCCTCATTCACCCCCTTACTGGGGGCTATCAGCAGTCTTTCACTTCACCCAGCCACACCGGCCAACCACACCCCAAAGTCTAACCCCTTTTGCCAGGGGTCTGGTGCAGTCCACTATCACCACGTCCAATGGCTGGGTGTATGTGCAAGGGGGAAGGGAGGGGGACCCACGCCTGCCCTCTACTCTGGGTCCCAACCCAGGGACCCTTTGGTGGCAGCCTTCCTGCCCTCCTTCTCTCCCCTTGTCTGCCTCTCTCCCTGGGTCGCTTCCCCTGCGTCCCCTTTGCACTTGGCCCTTCCCTCAGGGCCTGCAGCCTGGCAGATACCGGGCTGGAGTTCCATCTGCGCCCCGCATTGCGCTGTCCCTGGTGCTAGTCCCCTCACACAGGGGACAGACCTTCACCCTCTGAAGACCTGGGAGAGACTGCCTGCTCCCTTCTCTGGGCAGCCTTTATATAGGGCTGAGCCTAGCCCTGATTGGCTATCTCTTACTCAGCCTCTGATTGGCTCCCTAGCAGGCCTTCTCTGATTGGCTGCCCACCCGCACAGCCCCTCTGGCCTGCTGGAGCCCCCTCTAGTATAGGAGTGGGGCAGCCACCCCACTACAAATCCACACAACACCTAATTTAAAAGGATCATTTAGAGAAACTTACCCAAATCATTCCAAAAAATAAGCTGTTTAAACAGATGGGGTTTTCCACCTTTTTTTTTTTTTTTTAGAAAAATTAATATAAACACTCTCCCAAGAATCCTATATCTGTGCAAATACCTTCCACTATCAATCCATATGAACTATATAGAATTAATGGATAAACACATCTGCAGATTCAAATGGAATGCTAATAATGATAAAATAGAATAGAAATCATTACTGCTCTTTAATCCTGGAGGACTAACCTGGCCACATTTATGGTTATACTGCCCCTCTAGGCAAACCAGTTAGAAATTATGCTGAATCAGGTCAGAGATGAAGAAACGATCTAATGGTTGCAGAGTGAATAAGGCGATGCACAGTTAATATCAAGAAAGGAGTTATCACTTATTGGCCAGCCAACTCAGAAAAAAATCCCAACTGTCTACTGGGCACGATCCTGCAGTCCCCATGTAGATAAAACTCCCACAGAAACCCCTAAGAACTGCAGGAATAGGCCTGTAACAGGAATGTGGCTCTCTGGAAAAAAGTGTTATGGGACAAGAAAACAATTTAACCCACAGTTTCAACTCAACCCTGTCCTAGGGTGACACCAGGTAATGAACCCAAGTAGCCAGCTGTGCATTTAGAGTAATGCAAGCAGGTCTGGGGATCAGAATCCTCATTTCTAACCTGCCATAAATGGCACACTCATACTGCAAGATTATGGCAGAGTTGTGCACTGTGCAGAACTCCTGGCCCTGGCTGCCTGAACAGGCCTGTTTCTCACTGACAGATTTACCAGTACATGATGTGGCTGCAGAGTCAGGAGGAGGTTGGTGAGATTGAGGAAAGGTGTAAGTAGGACTGTGCAAATAATTTTCATGAAGTGAAAAGGTTTGCCATTTTTGTTGGGTGATTTTTGTGCCTGCAAAACTGCTTTTGTTTAGAATTTTGTTTAATAAGATCATTCAAACAGAATATTCAATTTTTTAATATATTTGGACACAAAAATTAATCTTTGTGCAAGTGAAATGTCAAAAAGAAGAAGTTTCACCTTTAAGATTTGGATGTGTGTGAAAATAGCAACATTTCACAGGGATTCTGCATAAAACAAATGAAATCTGAAAAATTCAGATGTGGAGGTTTCTGAATTTTACTGTAACTATTTTGTAACGCTCTTTTGCAAAGACAGTAATATTAACACCACATGGAAGGTGTGAGAGACAGATTATAAATGTTTTGTACAAGAGAGGAGTTAAGACTCAAAACACAGTTGTCCCGATACGCTTGTGACAGTGAATTGAGGACCGGGCACTCTGGAGAAGCATCCTCTCCAGGCAAGGTTTCCCAAGAGCTTCCTTCTCTGGTGGGCTATGGTTGTTCCCCAGGTATCTCTGCAAGGAAGTCTCCCTTCTAGGTTATACTGTTGAGGAAGGAGTGGGTTATGAGAAACTTCAGCATTGCTGGAATTCTCACTCACTGACAACTCCTGGTTTACATAAACATTAGAAGTTAAGAAACCTGGAATAATCCGGTGTGTTTCCACTGTGTGTGTACAGAAGTTTGCCTAGGTGTGGGTGGGGAGGACAACTACAGAAATATCAGTGAAGTCATATTAATCTTTCTTATGTTAGCTGCTGTTAGACATTCATAAACACTCACCTTTCCCCTCCCCATATCTCCTAAAAGAAAAACTTCAGTGCTACATGCGCAAAAGGGACCATCAGTCGTTTCTCTTTAGAAACCTATATCCCTGGAGATCAACCTTGCATATGGTTATTAACCTAGGCTATTCGGTAAACATCTGAAAAATCCATTTCAAACACAAGGCCAGCAATACAACTTTTGTCCCTCACTTGCATCAAGGAATCTCTATGTTTTAAATATGTCCCTAGAGGAGACATTACTTTCTAAAAAGGTTAATAAAATATGTTGATTGCTCCAGACTGCTGGAGAGTTTATGCTGATTAGCATGAAAGTAGACTGAAATTTGGAGAAATGCCAAAAAGGTATTTTGTGGGTTGCATTTGTGAGTGAGGTACACACACACTTCACTGTTAATATTTAGATGCTGGGATGAAATGAATGAAACACAGCATAGACAATTGCTGCTCTTAGGTAAACTGGGATGTGCAATTTCAGCACAGAGTGTGTATGTGTGTGTGTGTGTAAATCAGGTGTATAGCACTCTAACAATGGTGGGAGCAGTGAAATATATGCCAGATATCCAGTGAGTTATGTCTCAATTGTTGTCCAAAGCTAGAGACAGACATTGTTTAGTACCCTTTCTTTGACGGGTGCTGAAAGGTTATTTTTGTGAACTCAGAGTGTTTCCTTAACTAAACCAACAACTCGATATACAGAAGGCTGAAGGCGTTTTGTTTTTGTTTTTTTAACAACTCCTTCCCATGTGTGGACAGAAAATTTAGTATCTGACAGGTTGGAGTCATGTGGCCCAGTGGTTATATCAGAGATCAGGGAGTCAAGTCTCCTAAGTTCTGTTCCCGTCTCAGCTACTGACTTGTTGTATAGTCTTGAACAAATCACTAAACTTCTTGGGCTGCCTCCATTAAAGTTTTTTCTGAAATTCTCTCATAGTTACCCAAGCAAAGGTATAGGTCCACCAGTGCCAGCAATAGCGGGATCACTATTTTGCTATTCATCTTTCTCCATGACAAGGAGCTAAATGAATTGCTATGCATGCTCCTACACTCTTCCATGGTGCCAGGCAGAAGGGAATTGGCTGGTGTCCAGCCTGCAGCCAGGGAGAGGGGCGAGCCAGATGTGTAGGCTGCTCTGCTGAGCTATTTCGAGAAAAGTGCAGCATTGAGACCTAGGGAGAGGAGCTGCTGATACCGGCTTAAAGCTTCCCCATTCTCTCGGACATGGGGAAAGGAGATTTTGAGCTGGAATGACCAACCTCCACCACAGGAGCAGAGGCCCCCAGGGTGGAGCCAGGCTACTTAGAGAACACTGTGGGGGAAAAGACCCCGCTGATCCTCAAAAATAATCACTGTCAGATTTTATACCAGTGGGTATTTTCAGAGGTAAGCCAGTTATTGTGAGGGAGGAAAGGATGAGAAAAGGGGGCATTTTATAATAGAATAAATTACTGTTGAAGTGGAATTTGGCCCCTTAGTGTTGGAGGAGGACAAATTATTAATTATTATTATTATTGCAAACACCGTTATATCAGACAGAAGCAGGTTTTTTTAAATCAGCACTTTCTGGGCTTTAAATGATTCTTTTAAAGGAAAATAAATGTGAAGTGTTGCTTTTACACATATATTTTGAACTTTTACTCCATGTGTAAGCATGTTAGGTTTTCAGCCATGACTTTTGTTTGCAAGTAAGCAAATTCTCAATGTGCACCTAGTTTGTGGCATATCTGTTTCTTTCAATGCATGATCAGGACTATTGTATCATGTCTCACAGCTCTACAGATGCTGTCTATAATCATGCTCTATTTTCAGACTCAAAGATTGTAGCAGTTTAGAAATATGCAATGTGTGAATGAACAATAAATAATATGTTTTAATAACCAGGGCTTCATTATAATGGTAAAAATTGTATATCAGCATTATTGGAGTAGAAGTGATAAGGTTTCAATAGCTAAACTTATAAAGCAATAGTGAAACATGCACCCTTTTCTCCAGATGCTAACTAGCAGAAGATAGAGGGGTTTGTCTTAAATCTATCCATATCCACTTCATTATATATTACACTAAAATGTGTAAATTATGCTGCACATGGAAATGCAACATGTTGGTACAATGTCCTTGTTGGTACAATGGTTCTTTTGATTTCTTTATAAGATGCAGTCAACAGATTAGAGATTGATGTTCAGTTTTATATCACCAAATATAGGACTACAATTAGTTCTTGCTTTATCAGCTCAAGCAAGAAAGTTGCCAGGGTCACAGGATAATGTGCCTGAGGAGAGTATGAGCATAGTCAATACTGCTCAAGATAAGAAGAAATTGGAAAGGTCATAAAAACCTCATAAAATTTGAAAAAGGACTCCAGTACATTTCTCCTATGTCATCATAACTTTTCAGTTAAATAGCAAGGGAGGAGAAATAATGGCCCAAATTCTGTTATAATTTACAGCATTGTAAATCTGAAGTTCACTGATTGTAACAGTGTTACTCCAAATCAATACTGGTGAAAATGAAAACAAAATTTGCTTTACAGTTTCTAGTAACTCATGCAGTCATTGGTAGAAATTCAGTGCCATGGCAGAGAAATCTAAACAGTTAACCCATTCACCTGCTTCTGTGATGAGCCATTCAAAGTCTAAGCCCTATGGATGGTAGCACATCATGGACTTTGATGAAAAGGTCCATGTAATAAAGGTATAATACACAGGAATGCTGATTATCTTTATTTACTGGCCACTATCATGTGACTTATGTTAGGGTTACACTGGGCCCATATCCACAAAGAGATTTAAGTGCCGAAGTCTTGAGTTTAGGCACCCAAATCCCAGCTTTAGGCTTCATTGTGATCCACAAAGCCCCCTCAGATGCTGCCTCTCCTTGTAGGCATCTAAAGTCACTTGGTATCTAAGTTATCAGAGTAAAAGTTCCCTAGGTACCTATGTTTCTGCTGCTCGGCACATGCACAGCTACCTGACTCTCTAGTGAGCCTATCTCCCACCTAAGCCACGGAGCTATCCATAAACAACAGGGGAAGATAGGCAGAGGAGCACCTATGTTGCCTGCAGGGTCAGATAGGCATTCTCAGAGTGTGCCTAATGGATCAGACCCCATTCAGAATCTGGTGGGGAGAAGCGGGGGAGGAGGGGGTTGCTGCCCATTTTATAACTTTCAGCTCAGCGTTTAGAGCACTCACCTGGGATGTGGGAGACCCAAGTACAATTCCCCCCTCAGGCAGAGGAGAAAGAAAGAATTTGACCAGGGGTCTTCCACATCTGAGTGCCCTATCCACTGGACTATGGGATATTCTGCAGAAAGGCTATGGGATATTGTGCAGAAAGAATAGCAAATGTGGCAGGCAACTAGCTTGGCTTAACAGTGAAATCTTCGGTGAGCTTAAACTCAAAAAGGAAGCTTACAAGAAGTGGAAATTTGGACAGATGACTAGGGAGGAGTATAAAAATATTGCTAGAGCATACAGGGGTGTAATCAGGAAGGCCAAGGCACGATTGGAGTAGCAAGGGATGTGAAGGGTAACAAGAAGGGTTTCCACAGGTATGTTAGCAACAAGAAGAAGGTCAGGGAAAGAGTGGAACCCTTACTGAATGGGGGAGGCAACATGGAAAAAGCTGAAGTATTCAATGCTTTTTTTGCCTCTGTCTTCACAGACACAGACTGCTGCACTGGGGAACACAGTATGGGGAGTAGGTGAGCAGCCCTCAGTGGTGAAAGCACAGGTTAAGAACTACTTAGAAAAGCTGGACATCCACAAGTCCATGGGTCCATATCTAATGCATCCAGGGGTACTGAGGAAGTTGGCTGATGTGGTTTCAGAGGCATTGGCTATTATCTTTGAAAATTCATGGCAATCAGGAGAGGTTCCAACAATTGGAAAAAGGCAAATATGTTGGGACAGGATTTTATAATTCTACTATAAAAATGGATGTAAACCTTGATGCCATCCACCCTTTTTGAATAACAGAAAGGAATGACTGTCTGAGACTGGGATCTTGTTTCCTATATGCATTATAAACTTCCCTCTAGTCATTTCTTTGGTTTAAGGTTTAGTGAGTAAAAGACAGGATCTTGTATTGTCTCTATGTTAATTAGATTAAAGAGATGTTAAAGGCCTGAGCCACAATGTAAACTGTTTTGACGACAAGATTTAGTGAAGTTTAATTTACAATGTATTCTGCTGAATATAAAATACTGCTGTCTTCTCTGTGAGAGATTGTTTGTGTGAATGAGGAATACATGCATCAGGAAAAGCTAAGGTGTGAAAGCCATCACAAATGTCCAGAAGGTCAAGAAAAAGTGAGAGACTTGGAAACACCAGGAGACAATCAGAAAACATCCATTGTATCCGATGCTAAACATGTTAGCAGCATTGACGGCCTCAGAGGTGAGGCAACCACCCCCTCTCCACATCCCCCAAGGCAAGACAACAAGTAGGAGATAAGATGGGAAGCCCAATAATAACCATCAGATAATAACAGTGGAAAACCCCAAGATTACCACCACTTAAGGACTAATGATTACAGGATGACATTGCAAAATGCATGGACTCAAATGGAAATTTACAAGTATAAAGCTGGGGTGTTTTGCCATGAAACCCTGGGTTCAGTCCTGCCAAAACCTCGGCGCATTGGATCACGACTGACAGAGCCCAGCTCCTCACTCACATTCAATCTAACTAGCCATTAGATTGACTCGAGCTACAACAGACTGGTAACTATAAAAACATCAACTGGCAGGACTGTGTGAATGATGTGTATGTGTGTGTGACTCAAAAGCATATGCTAACTGTTGTATTTTCAGTAAATATGGCATATTTGCCTTCCCTCTTATAAAAGATCCTGTGTGCTTTGTATAGCATAACAAATATAGTGCCCATATTTTAAAAAGGGAAGAAAGATAACCTGGGGAACTACAGACCGGTCAGCCTCACTTCAGTCCTAGCAAAATCTTACAGCAGGTCCTCAAGGGATCCATTTTGAAGCACTTGGAGGAGAGAAAGGTGATTAGGAAGAGTCAACGTGGATTCATTAAGGGCAAGTCATGCCTGACCAACCTGGGTGCCTTCTATGATGAGATAAATGGCTCTGTGGATACAGGGAAAGTGGTGGATGTGATATATCTTGACTTTAGCAAAGCTTTTGATACGGTCTCCCACAGTATTCTTACCAGCAAGTTAAAGAAATATGGATTGGATGAACGGACTATAAGGTGGACGAGAAGCTGGAATGAGGCAAGAGTGTGCCCTTGTTGCCAAGAAGACCAACGGCATATTGGGCTGTATTAGTAGGAGCATTGCCAGCAGATCAAGGGAAGTGATTAGTCCCCTCTATTTTGCACTGGTGAGGCCACACCTGGAGTACTGTGTACAGTTTTGGTCCCCCCGCTATGGAAGGATGTGGACAAATTGGAGGGAGTCCAGGGGAGGGCAACAAAAATGATAAGGGGGCTGGGGCACATGACTTACGAGGACAGGCTGAGGGAACTGGGGTTATTTAGTCGGAAGATGAGAAGAGTGAGGTGGGATTTGATAGTAGCCTTCAACTACCTGAAGGGGGGTTCCAAAGAGGATGGAGCTCGGCTGTTCTCAGTGGTGGCAGATGACAACAAGAAGCAATGGTCTTAAGTTGCAATGGGGGAGGATATTAGGAAACACTATCTCAGTAGGAGGGTGGTGAAGCATGGGAATGGGTTACCTAGGGAGATGGTGGAATCTCCATCGTTAGAGGTTTTTAAGGCCCAGCTTGACAAAGCCCTGGCTGGGATGATTTACTTGGTGTTGGTCCTGCTTTGAGCAGGGGATTGGACAAGATGACCTCCTGAGGTCTCTTCCAACCCTAATATTCTATGATTCTATGAGTCTGATATGGGGCTTCTTCAATCTCTCCTGTTGAAGCTGTTCCACTTTGTATAAATCATCAAATAACCATTGCAGGAGAGGGATTGAACTCTGTGTCTCCCACATGAGTGCCCTAATCCTCTGGCTATAGAATCATTCTTTCATTCTGTCTCTGGCCCCA
The DNA here is from genome assembly GCF_965140285.1 of Lepidochelys kempii. Classification (NCBI taxonomy): domain Eukaryota; kingdom Metazoa; phylum Chordata; order Testudines; family Cheloniidae; genus Lepidochelys; species Lepidochelys kempii. Next base: position 70,409,375 of record NC_136384.1, on the reverse strand, counting down.
GGACTCTTAAGTAGTTCTGCAAAGTGAAATAGTGTCAATAGGAGAGTGAGGGAGCCCCGCATCAGAATATACCACTCCCCAGTGGTTAGAGAACTCTCCTGGTTGGTGTGGGAATCCCCTGTTCAAATATTTTCTCACATCCCATTGGGCTAAAAGTTATCTCCTCCTCTAGCTGTTTTGTATGGAGAGAGGCAATCACCTAACTAATTCCTGCAAGTGTAAGCAGGGGAATGGTCCCGCTATTCCAGGGAACTTTCCTGGCTTCTGTACTACACTGGTGAAATGGGCTAGGGAAAGGATCTGTGTTCTCGCTCCCACTTCCTTTACCCAGAGGCCTCCCTGCGCTCGAGGACTCTCCCCTTCCACTCTCCTGTCTGGCAGAGTCCTTGTAACCCCAACAAGGTTGGGCCCAGGATTCCTGGGGGTTGGATTCCCAACCTTGCTGTGGTCACCTAGGACAGGGGCTAGGGTGTCCGCACTCCGGGGTACTCTCTCTACACTGGGCACTTCTCTGACCCACTGATCATTACATATGATTTAAAGCAAATACAATTTATTTAATCAACAATTAGTTTAAAAAGGAATAAGAAAAAATGAGAAAGGTTAAAGGAAACACATCAACCTGCTCTGTGGCAGGGAACATCACAAACAGTGTCTTTGGAATGTCTGGGCAGTTCACAGTCTGTTCCTTGTAGGTCCCAGGCCTTCTTCTCAGGCTCTGGCTACGCTGCAGAGATGCTGTGGGTCAGACACTTGCTCTGGTGGTGGCCAAACGCTCTCAGGTTCTAAGTGATAGGACCCTTCTTCCCAGTGTGGCCCCCGCCCTGTCAGGGTTACGATCCAAGCCTGGCCTGCAGAGCCTCTTGGCTGAGGCGTCTCCCTGTGCTGGGCCCGCTGCCCAGGGTCCCCCTCGGTCTACCCAGCTGCTCACCGCACCCAGCTCCGGACTGCTCCAGCCCCAGCTGCACCACTCCGTCTCTGCACTGCTGCTGCTGCTCTGCCTCCAGCTCCCTGGGCTGCTTCTCTGGCCCCTCTGGCTCTGGTTGCTACAGCTCTGCTCCCAGGACTTCAATCACCCTGATATCTGCTGGGAGAGCAATACAGCAGTGCACAGACAATCCAGGAAGTTTTTGGAAAGGGTAGGGGACAATTTCCTGGTGCAAGTGCTGGAGGAACCAACTAGGGGCAGAGCTCTTCTTGACCTGCTTCTCACAAACCGGGAAGAATTAGTAGGGGAAGCAAAAGTGGATGGGAACCTGGGAGGCAGTGACCATGAGATGGTCGAGTTCAGGATCCTGACACAGGGGAGAAAGGAGAGCAGCAGAATACAGACCCTGGACTTCAGAAAAGCAGAGTTTGACTCCCTCAGGGAACTGATGGGCAAGATCCCCTGGGAGAATAACATGAGGGGGAAAGGAGTTCAGGAGAGCTGGCTGTATTTTAAAGAATCCTTATTGAGGTTACAGGGACAAACCATCCCGATGTGTAGAAAGAATAGTAAATATGGCAGGCGACCAGCTTCGCTTAACAGTGAAATCCTTGCTGATCTTAAAACACAAAAAAGAAGCTTACAAGAAGTGGAAGATTGGACAAATGACCAGGGATGAGTATAAAAATATTGCTCGGGCATGCAGGAGTGAAATCAGGAAGGCCAAATCACACCTGGAGTTGCAGCTAGCAAGAGATGTTAAGAGTAAGAAGAAGGGTTTTTTCAGGTATGTTAGCAACAAGAAGAAAGCCAAGGAAAGTGTGGTCCCCTTACTGAATGGGGCAGTCAGTCTAGTGACAGAGGATGTGGAAAAAGCTAATGTACTCACTGCTTTTTTTGCCTCTGTCTTCACGAATAAGGTCAGCTCCCAGACTGCTGCACTGGGCAGCACAGCATGGGGAGGAGGTGACCAGCCCTCTGTGGAGAAAGAAGTGGTTCGGGACTATTTAGAAAAGCTGGACAAGCACAAGCCCATGGGACCAGATGCGCTGCATCCGAGAGTGCTAAAGGAGTTGGCGGATGTGATTGCAAAGTCATTGGCCGTTATCTTTGAAAACTCATAGCGATCAGGGGAAGTCCCGGACGACTGGAAAAAGGCTAACGTAGTGCCCATCTTTAAAAGAGGGAAGAAGGAGGATCCTGGGAACTACAGGCCAGTCAGCCTCACCTCAGTCCCTGGAAAAATCATGGAGCAGGTCCTCAAGGAATCAATTCTGAAGCACTTGCATGAGAGGAAAGTGATCGGGAACAGTCAGCATGGATTCACCAAGGGCAAGTCATGCCTGACTAATCTAATTGCCTTCTATGATGAGATAACTGGCTCTTGTGGATGAGGGGAAAGCGGTGGACGTGTTGTTCCTTGACTTTAGCAAAGCTTTTGACACGGTCTCCCACAGTATTCTTGCCAGCAAGTTAAAGAAGTATGGGCTGGATGAATGGACTATAAGATGGATAGAAAGTTGGCTAGATTGTCAGGCTCAACGGGTAGTGATCAATGGCTCCATGTCTAGTTGGCAGCCGGTATCAAGTGGAGTGCCCCAAGGGTCGGTCCTGGGGCCGGTTTTGTTCAATATCTTCATAAATGATCTGGAGGATGGTGAGGATTGCACCCTCAGCAAGTTTGCAGATGACACTAAACTGGGAGGAGAGATAGATACGCTGGAGGGTAAGGATAGGATACAGAGGGACCTAGACAAATTGGAGGATTGGGCCAAAAGAAATCTGATGAGGTTCAACAAGGACAAGTGCAGAGTCCTGCACTTAGGACGGAAGAATCCAATGCAACGCTACAGACTAGGGAATGAATGGCTAGGCAGCAGTTCTGCAGAAAAGGACCTAGGGGTTACAGTGGGCAAGAAGCTGGATATGAGTCAACAGTGTGCCCTTGTTGCCAAGAAGGCCAATGGCATTTTGGGATGTATAAGTAGGGGCATTGCCAGCAGATCAAGGACGTGATCGTTCCCCTCTATTCGACACTGGGAGGCCTCATCTGGAGTACTGTGTCCAGTTTTGGGCCCCACACTCCAAGAAGGATGTGGAAAAATTGGAAAGAGTCCAGCGGAGGGCAACAAAAATGATTAGGGGACTGGAACACATGAGTTATGAGGAGAGGCTGAGGGAACTGGGGATGTTTAGTCTACGGAAGAGAAGAATGAGGGGGGATTTGATAGCTGCTTTCAGCTACCTGAAAGGGGGTTCCAAAGAGGATGGCTCTAGACTGTTCTCAGTGGTAGCAGATGACAGAACAAGGAGTAATGGTCTCAAGTTGCAGTGGGGGAGGTTTAGGTTGGATATTAGGAAAAACTTTCACTAAGAGGGTGGTGAAACACTGGAATGCGTTACCTAGGGAGGTGGTAGAATCTCTTTCTTTAGAAGTTTTTAAGGTCAGGTTTGACAAAGCCCTGGCTGGAATGATTTAATTGGGGATCGGTCCTGCTTTGAGCAGGGGGTTGGACTAGATGACCTCCTGAGGTCCCTTCCAACCCTGATATTCTAGGATTCTATGACAGGTCTGCTCTGCAGGCTGCTTCTGTGACTCTGCTCCCAGCACTGACCTGCTTCCTGGGCTGCTTCTCTGATCCCTCTGGATCTGGCACAGCTCTGCTCCCCAGCTCAGCTTGGCCCCCTGCTTTGTCCTTAGCTTGGCCCCACTCTGTGTGACCCAGGCAATTCCAGCTCACATGGAGGACGGGGCCCACCCTGGCCTCCTGACTCCTTGATTAGCCTTCCTGCCCTGCATTCAGGCTGACCTGAAGCATTGGTCTCTCCCCATTGTTCCTGGGGACTGTCAGTCTCAGGATCCTGATTTCCCATCGATCCTTCCCCTTTTAGTACTGGGAGCTAGCCAACCAAAACATCCACACTGAATGTTAATAAGGGGGCAACAGTCCCCTTACACAAGAAACAACGTAGGCACCTAAGCCACCTGACTCCGGGGAGGGGTTTCTGGCTGTGAATCATGAGCAGAGATCAGTATCCCCCTACTGCCCTGATGTAGATGCCTTATCTTCAGGTGAGAAGCAGGGCATGGGATACACCCCCCTTGTTGGCATCTTCCATTGACTTGCTTAGGTAGCCCCATGCCTAGCATGTTGGCTTTTGTAGATCCCATTCTTAGGCACCTGTTTCTCCCCATTCATTGTACAGGGAGATTGGGCACCTAACTCAGGCTTTGTGGATCACAATGCTGTTCTAGTGAGTTTCTAGATGCTCAGTGTCAAAATGCCTAAGTTGCTTTGTGGATCTGGGCCAAAAGTTTATAACCACTCACACTGCAGGAGCCAATAAGGCATCAACTGACTCCAGTGGCTATTGTCACAATCCAGACACCACCCACCTCTTCAGAATTTGCCCACATGTGTAGATGTAATCACATTGGTCATTAGTATTCTGATATACTCAAATGAAACAAATTTTCTTTTTCAGCCTTACTGAGAAGCCTTGATGTGATTAATTAATGTGATATTTCTACTCATTTATCCTCTAATTCATTCCATACTTCAAATACAATATCAACACACACTAATATGCCACAGTTTTGATGTTCATCCAAATCTTGTTAGCACTTATAGAGCTCCTCAGTATAGCCTCTCCCACATACAATAATCCATGACTTTTCCCATTCCTTTCCTTGATAACCCACTGGCTGCCTTCTCTTCTTATCCCTAGAGCCCCTGGAGCACCTGTCCCATCCCTGCAACTGCTCTATTCTGCAGAGGTAAACTCTTACTAGCTCTCCCGTTACTTTTAAGATGAGTTGTGGGGTTGTCTCTTTGCTTGACTCCTACATCTCCATTGAATTCTGGATGCAAAGCAGAGGCTAGTGGAGTGGCACACCAAACCCAGAGCAAGTGAGAATTCAGTGTGGAGATGCTGTGGCCTAGTACAGCTGTAACAGGGCCCCCAGTTCCATGTGTAAGTAAGCATGTGAGATGTGTTAGGATATAGATATTCAGGCCTGTCTGAAAAGGCCTATACTCTAAGAATTTAGGTGTATTCTTATCACTTGGCTAGTTATAGAGGTATAAAAGAAAGAATCAAAATCACTGTCTGCCGGTGTAAGGACCTTCTCTTACTGTGACAGTCTGAGGCCCTGTGCTTAGGCTAAGATCTTTGGCTAAGCAGCAGAGGCAGCCAGAAGCTGGGAAGCGAATGGTCAGATTCTCACATTCCAAACTAGTCACATTGAAATAAGGTGCTATTGGGCTGTTAGGAATACAATCCTGTCCTGATAGTGCCTATCGCCTCCAGAGAAAGGGAAGTGCCTAGAAAATGTAAAAGGAAACTTAGTTTGATAGCATCCTGTCTGGCAAGAACTCACTTATCAATAGCTGAGATGTGAAATCCTCATTTCTTTGTTGTTCTATCACTGTAGTCCCCATTTCCCTATTGTTTGTCTGTATAATCTCTGTCTGGTTCTGTGATTGTTTCTGTTTGCTGTATAATTAATTTTGCTGGGTGTAAACTAATTAAGGTGGTGGGATATAATTGGTTAAATAATCATATTACAATATGTTAGAATTGGTTAGTTAAATTTCAGTAAAATGATTGGTTAAGGTATAGCTAAGCAGAACTCAAGTTTTACTATATAGTCTGCAGTCAATCAGGAAGTGTGTGTGTGTGTGTGGGGGGGGGGAATTGGAATCATGTTTTGTTAAAGGGGGAAATGGGAACAGGGAATGGGGGTGGGGAAATTGGAATCATGTCCTGCTAAGGGCAGGAATGGGAACAGGGCCACAGGTAAGGCTCTGTGGTGTCAGAGCTGGGAAGGGGAACACTAAGGAAGGAAACTGGAATCATGCTTGCTGGAAGTTCACCCCAATAAACATCAAATTGTTTGCACCTTTGGACTTCGGGTATTGTTGCTCTCTGTTCATGCGAGAAGGACCAGGGAAGTAAGTGGGTGAAGGAGTAAGCCCCCTAACATGAGAGAGCTGAGTTCGTGCGCGTGGGGGAAGGGAATTAAAGTTGGCAGGGCAGGTTCCCTCATAAGATTCTGAAAACTGGGGAGTGGGAAAAGGTAGAAGCTGATTAGACAGCTACCAAAGACGGCAGAGGCCTGGGAGAGAAGAGATTCCCCATTTGCGAACTGATCTATACCTTTGGAAAGATTTGAGAATAAATAGAGTTTTGAAATTAAGAACTTTGATCATCTTAATGTCTCATTAAAAAGCAAACCATATTTTGCTTTTCTTGTCTTTTTTTAAAAATGTGTTCCCCTCCACCCTACTCCTCCACCCTGCTTCAGGCATTTTTCTGTTCACACCACTTTCTCTAGCATGACAATTTGCTCTGTCTGGGAGCCAGTATATTAAAGAAGGAGCAGTTTTGAACACATTTGGAATGGGAATATATTTTCCCACACCATCAGATCTCTCAGAATGGCTCTCAGAATCTCTTCTTCAAGTTTCCTTTCCACTTAGCAAATTAGGATCACACACCTAATGCCTTCAGGTGAACTGGAAAAGGGCGAGTGCCACCTTGTTAATGAGTCACATCAGGATCACTAGCTTTGCTGCCCACTTAAGCTGATAGGATACCAACCACAGATTCAAAGTTAGCAAACTGTGTAGGGCAGGCTTCAGATGAGATAGGAAAGGGGGTAAACAGGAGCTTTCATGTATCTCCAGTTAGCTGGCATATACTTCCAGCAGTCGACACAAGGGGAAAGTGATTTGAAACAAATAGATAAAGGCCTACATTTTCAAAACTGGCCTCTAATATTGGGTGATTCAGAGAGAGGGCAGGTCATTTTAGCACAAATCTGGTTTTCATTAGTTTTCAGGCCCTGGATTCAATTCTGTCATTGATAGCAAAGTGCACTGACAGATGGCAAAGTGCAAGAAAGTACACTTAGAGTGGGTGCCTTACCACCTCCTCTTCCAGTGCTGCATTGAAAGTAATCAGTGCACAGAGTTCAGAGCAGCAGCCGCATTAGTCTGTATTCACAAAAAGAAAAGGAGTACTTGTGGCACCTTAGAGACAGAGTGAAAGCTATACCAGGTATGTACAAATGCCTATAGAAGGAATGGACAGGTGCCTTGGCTGCTGCAGACAGGCTGGGACACTTCATGCAGTCTCACAACCCGCTGGCGCAAAGAACTGGGCCCATATCCCTTTGTGATCTATTGGTATCTGGGTACTATGGTGCGCACTGCAATCTTGCAGAGTTGCTAGAAGACAGAGGCTCGTGACCCATCTTCTGTAGTTTACATGCTGGAAATAAGCAGGCCTCTGTTCAGGGAGCATGTGTTGTTTGGCTCTTTTGCTTTACACACTCAACAGCCACATGAGTCAAAACAAACTGCTTTACCTTGCATTTTAGGAGCTTACATTCTGAGGGACAACATGGTGTGTAAATCTGAGAGCTCTAGCTAAACCATTTTTAGGAATGTCCTTTTCTTGACAGTGCATGGCACAGGTGCTCTGTGTCTATGCACTGTGCCTTGCAATCATCATAGAAAGGTGGTAGAACATATCAACAGAGTACATTTTGTGAAACTTTAAATCTTGCCTCAGAAGAGTGCGTCATACTTCATCTTTACCCACAACTCTGTGTGACACACAGTTGCCAGGAGCATAGAGTGCCCCATCTTTCCCTTTTCCTGCCTGCTCCAGGCATCAGCCTTGGCAGTAATAGAGCCTCCATCTCTTTTGTAGGCTGTTTCACTGATGCTGTCCTTGCCATTTTTTCTCCTGCCAATATGCAGGACTACTTAGGTCACTTCCAATTTTCAGTACCATGGCTGATTTGACTACTCCTACTTCTCATGCTTACCATTCTGCCACCACCACCACACAGTTCCCCTTGTCACAAACTCTTCCCACCACTACTTCTCCCTTTTCACTGCTTGGCTTGCCCACAGCAACCTGCTGCAAACTCATTTATCCTTCCTAGCCAATTTTAAAAGAAGAGCACAAAGCTCACAGGTGGAAACATTCAGCTGCAGCCAAACATTTTGAACAGGCAACGCACCCTAATGGACATGGCCGCCGCTCATGACAATAAAGCTCTAAACTAGTAAAGGGAAAAGGAGCTGCTGTGGCATTAAGACTAGTGCATTTAACTATGTAACTGTTCACCAATAATAGTTACTTCATCATGATTGTGCATTTAATAAACAATGTCCCTGGAAACAGAAGTAAAAAAGCAAACATCTATTTTAGGCTTATTTTAGCCACTTTCAATCATTGCGTGATTTAGAATGAGAGAGGATGTTAAGCTTCAAGCACTGCCTTGTTACCACAGCCTTAAGCACAACTTGTCATTCTAAGTGAAAAGGTTTTGGTTTGTAAGTTCAGTACCTAGTTGACAGAACAATCAACATAAAAAAGCAGCTATAGTGACTCCTTACAACCTAATACTACAATGTATCTTTGCTTGAGGGAGATATTATGCTTCCAGTCATTGGGGCTAGAACATAAACACAACCATCTTTTCTCTCTCTCTTGAGGATCTGAGCAAACAATAAACTGCAGGGAAGTGTGTATATTTTGCAGTTGAACCTGCACAGGACATGGTCAGATTTCTAATTTTAGTACTTTGGTCCACCCAATGTGCTCATATTTAAGGGCCAGATTCACTTCAGAGTTCTGCCAGCTTCCAGTGGGGAAACTAAGATAGAGGATCCAGTTGGTGGGGGGTTGTGGTAGCCCAGTAATACTTGCAGGCTTCATTCTAGTGGGGAAAAGAGGGGTGACTTGCAAGGGGCCACCACATCCCAATAAGTGGGCTGTGTTTGCCATGGAGGGAGCATGGCTAATGGAACCAAGGCATGCACTGATTTAATGCATTCCCTAAACAGCCCTGTTGAGTTTCGAACATGCCCCTAATCCATGGTGCCCTAAGGAGGACAGATGGAGATACATTTTCCTGGAATTTTTCTGTCTTGTGCAAGGAGATTAGCTGATTCAGGGAACAGAAATGTACATCACTCTGAGCTAGCATCGATGAATCAGGACATATGAGGTTGCAAAACTTTCACTATCAGGTCAGAGAATTTTAGCTCTCCATCTACATAACACAAACATAATCCCACAGTAAAAAACAAAGTTTTCCTCTCCCTCCCACAACTTACTTTCCTTTCATACACCATCTCACCCTTTAAAAAAGGGTTTCCAATCAGAAAACAATCAGGCTCCAGTACACAGGTGGGGTTCCCACACTATATTTAGTCCACATTGAAACCACTTCCAAAGTTCAACAATAAAACAGAAATCTCAGGCCAGGCTTTCTTCCTAAATTCACATGCTCCTACATTTTCCCTGCAGAGAAGCCTTTTTTCTAAATGCCAGATCTCTCTGTCCAAAGCTAAGACCCACCTCATTTCTTGTTTCCAGCCAGAGTTAACAAGCCAGCATAATGAGTTAGCAAGAATCAGCCAGCATCTCTCAGCAGCATTCCAGGAACTTCAGCTAGGGAGGGTGACTAGAAGAACCCTGCCAAAGCAAAAAAAATCCAGCAGAAAACAATTCTTCCCAAAGAATATTTCATTTTTCATACTATCATCCTTATTGCCAGAGTTGCACCAAATTTGAAATACTTGAGTTAACACTGTAACTTGAATTTCCACCTCAGAGGCCCTGACATCTACCCTGCCCCATTTATATTTGCTATGGGATCATCACCCACAGCTGGAATAAATGGTTCGGACAAACAGCATAGTTTTCTCATGCACTTATGTCTATGTTTTTAGGTCAGAAACTGAATCACTCCACTACTTGACTTTCAGTGCAGCAGGTGCCATTGTTTTGAATCTCAGCCGCAGAAGTATGGTAGTTATCAATTCAGCTTTGAACCACCAACAGCAGGTGCAGAGAGCAGCACTGCTCTTCAGGTTTCATACATATTAACTTCAAACCTTGAAAAAAATTGAGATTCAGAGTACTGAACTTGTGATGAACATACCAAAAAGTTTTGGTTCTTTAGTTTGGATAAGGGCCCCCACATTTCATTACCCTTTCTTCAAGGGCCTAACTGCATTATAGGGACCACCTGAACTTCAATATTTTTACATTTTTTACATACTTGTGTCCGAGCGAGGCAAATATGGAGTCTGAAATAATTGGAGAAAATGAGGATAAACCATGATAGGCCCGTATCTTCTCTCCAAACCTCTTTCGCCAGTGATGAATAGCTGGCAGCACTCAGAGGAACGAGGACCATAAATTAGTGAGTCTGTTGCACCTTTGCCTTCAGGAACAAGCATCCCTTTCACAGAACATTAGACTTAAGAAAGGAGACAAGTCTCTCCTCTAATTTTAATGCATCCTCCATAATCATCTAGAGATTCACATCCATTGACATAACATGTTTACCAAACTACCTCTTTTGATTTAAATGGGTATTTCTTGCTTTAATCATAGAAACAAAAAAAAAAAAAGCCATACTAGTTTTAAAATATATTTTGGACACAAGTGGTTTAAACTACAAAATATATGACAATTTCTGTGACAGAGAATAGTGTCTTGTTTAATACACATTTAATACCAGCACTTACACGTAAGAGTTACAGACAGGATCTCATTAAGGTTTTCGGGAGGCTGCACTGATCTTTTCCCCACACCTGCTGTGCTACCACCCTTAAAAGCATCCATAAACCATGACGTGCTACCCTATTCTCGCAATATAAAACACCATCTATTTTGGCTATTTATACTGCACTCTTGATTATCCAATACTAAGTTATCTGAAACTTTGTTATCCAAAGCAGTTTTTCCCTCTACCTCTTAGTGCATTGAAAATTCCCTCTGCTATCTGAAGCCTCAACCATCCAAAAATATTCAATGTCCTCTATAATTTCCAGAAAAAAATCAAGGCTGCCTTGTACTTAAATTAGCCCTGAAGCATCAAAAACTATAATGGTTTCACAACCTGAACTCATCTCTCAGAATAGCTTCCCCTCTCCTGTCATAAAAATTGAAAAGCTGAAATGAAAGCCCTATGGGAGACTGAAGTGTGGGAATAACCTCGATAATGCAGCCTGTAAAACTGAAACATTTAATCCCCCCTAAACTGTTCCAAATAGGAAATGGAAAGCTCATGCTCTAAATGAGTCTATTTACAAGTCTTAAACCAAACTGTAGCTAAACAAAACAGCTATATCTTCTGATGTTCTTTGATGAGATGGATCATTCCTCCATTCATCTCAAACCATTGATTCTAATATTTTCAGTGATCCCAACTAGTATAGAACAGTCAGTGACAGTGTAAGTTTTCCCATACTTCACTTCAACAATTTTCTTCAGGCTTGGTCAAGTAAGATTACCTTTCTGAGCAAGAGCCTCCATACACATTCAACCCCTCATTCAAAGCTTCTTTGTTGAGATAGCCAATTGGAATGCCAACTGGGTACCAGTTACCATATGAACACAGACAACCAACTTAATTCAAATCGGTCGTTGAACATCTGTCAGGTGGTTATGATTTTCAGTAACTGTCACTAATGACAATGACTAGATTCTAAAATCTGAAAAAGCAGGCTGTTGCAATTGAAGTGGCATGGTGACAATGGATTTTATCCTGAGCTGAACTTCCGCCAGCTATATTACTGTCAAAGATGCCAACATCAAGTTTCACTTACCAAAGCATGATCTGTCAGAAGAATCAAATTAAATGGTAGGAAAACAGCAGGAACAATGTGTAATTAAATCATTTGTCTCGAAGACCAGACTCCTCACCTCAAACTAAATATGTCCAATCCCTCTGCCTGGCTGATCTGCTTATGGGGGTTTTCATTTATTTTTATTTTAAATTTATTTTTTGCTGAGGCCTTTAAAACTAGAGTAGCACAGGGCAACTGAAGGCAGCATCACAACATATCAGGAGATAAAAACAGGTGCTTCTCTGTGTAAAAGATGGAATGGAAAATGAACTCTAACAGTATTCATTTGAATAGATGTCCCATAGAAAATTCCTGTCAGAACATATGCAGTTTCTGGCAGGAGGCAAATGTATAACTGCATTTATATATGGATGCACATGACAGAGATGGCTTTAAATTCATGAAGTGGGTTTTGATGACATCATAAAGCATGAGAGGAAGGAAGGTCATGTGGTTAAAGAACTGAACTGAAGTGAAATTGATAAGGTACTTCTGGTAGAATTCTGAGCCAAAAAACTAAAAATTCTGTGCTAAAAATTTTAAAATTCTGCACACAATATTTTTAAAATTCTGCGTATTTTATTTGTCAGAATAACACTATATAAACATGCAATTTCAATTATTTTGGTAATTTATTTTAAAATACCTGTCAGCAACTATGTCTGTAACAATACAGAGAACAAAAAAATCCCCCCAGGAGTAGAGAGTTAAAGAAACCCCTACGACAACCTAGTTTCTGTTTCTCTGCCCTCTCCCCTGAAGAGCCCAGCCATGGGGCACCCCCCTAACCCAGACACCTGCACCTCCTCCCCACCCAGAGCCCAGCTGTGGGGCACCTCCCCAAGCCCAGGGATTCAGAGGGAGAAACTATCTGATGGTTGGTCCCGGGCTTGCGTGGAGTTTCCTGCACACCATCTCCTTCGTTCAGGGTGTGCCAGGAACTGCAGCTGTCAGGAACCCTCCAGCTCCTGCTCCCACTGCCACTGCCAGCATCTTCTATTTGCAAGCTGGGCTCTACCAGGTCCAGAGGCCTCTAGTGGCGGCCAGCAGCATCAACTCTACAGGGAAAAAGGAAATTCTATACAGAACATTAATTATGGGCAAATTCTGCATTGTGCAGTGGTGCAGAATTCCCCCCAGAATAAGAATGGCACAATTGCTTTCTCTGCCACAAGAATTTGTGTTTAACTCCCTTATCCAATGTAAATCTCTTTGTACCTGACCTTCCAATCTGTGACATGAGGATAATATTTCCTTTCTTCCTCCCTCTGTCTTCTCTATTTAGATTTGAAGCGCTTTGAGGAAGGGAATGTTTCTTATTGGGTGTTTGTACTGTGGCTAACACAATGAGACCTGGATTGACATGTGGCCTCTTGGTACTACCATAATAAAAAATAAATACATTCTAATAATAATAAATGAGAGCAGAGATTGGATAGTATGGTAGTTTCTCACCAGATGCAAATGAATGGCATTTCCTTGTACAGATGTATTTGCATTGTTTTTAAAACTTAATGTTAGAATTTTACATTTTAAAATGTCAGCTTACATTTGTACTATGTGATATATTAAGGCAGCAAACGCTCAAATGATTGATTATAAAGGTTGACTCTACTGTCTATCCATGTACAGGTATAGTCAAAAATGTACATCGGAAATAAAAAAGTATTAAGATTTTAAATACATAAAAGCCAGGAAGTTAGAAAATAAAAAATAAAATAATGTTAACTCTACCCATTTGAGTAAACACATTAACATGAAAGGACGTTTTAAAAAGATGTCAGTTCAAGGTTATGTAACATTGGAAAATTAAACATGCTATTGACATACCTGGTCAGACTGCATGTCCAACTGTTACAAAAACATGGCCAAAAACATCCTTTCAGCAACATACTTCCAGACTTGCAGTTACAAGAGATATACTTGCTTCACTCCCCAGTACAGTGAAGTACAAATTGCATGGGCAGCGTGAAGCCCTAATAGCAGATTATATATATTGTAAGTGCCAAATTCTCTCAGGATAGCAATGCAAGATTACTAATCACTTAGACCCAGCACATCAGTAAGAGCAACAGAAAGAGGCTGCATTTGACCTTCATGCATTACAGGAAGGAGATTATATTGTGCAATATTTTGTAACATATTGCCCCAGCTTTTTCTTTAAAGAACCAAAAACAAGACTAAAAATTCAGGGCCAGATTCTGATAACCATACTTATGTGGAACAGTGTCTTAGTTCCCGAGTAATCCCATGGTTATGGGACAGTGGGCAATGGAACATGTGAGTCAGATATCAGGTCTATGGAACTACATACTGAGTAGGCTTCTCCTCCATATGAGTATAGGTGGCAGAATCTAGTCCTCAGTTAATCAGCATAAGTCTAGAACCCGAGGAATTCACCTAAATAAATATGGAGTAAGGACATCAGACTATAGCAATGTGACTGTATGTCTTGCACTTTAAAAAATTATATCGTATCTCCTAATTTAATACAGGATGATGTTAATGGGAGTTGGCCAAGATAATAACTGGGTGAGAACCTGAAGTTGTTGTTCACATACTGTAGAATTTTCAATTTCGAGTTAATTATGTACAAATTAAGGTGTTAAGATGACTCAAGCTCAGATCTTTAAAGCCTCAAAGATAAGATACTGCTGTACTGGGGAAAGTCTTTGCCACGGATCATTTTATTGTTATTCATGTGTATTGAATGCAAGCAGTTCTGCACATGAACTTTTTACTCCCTGATTCACATGCCAGGTCCATGTGATCTTGTCCAGCTGAATGTGGTGCCTGGTTTCTAATTTTTTGTTTTATTTTGCAATTTTATTATTATATAAAAATACTTTTTATGTAGGAGATATTTATACGTTCAAGGCCAAATTCCCAGATATGCTTTGTATTGTGTAAGCAGTGGAGAGTGACATTAAAGTGGCCAGAGATAGCTAATGGAGAATTCCTCTTACACAGAGAAAACTGTCCACTGATGGAAAGAATTGGAGCCTTAGTCATTTTTTTAATTTTGTGATGTAATGTGAGTTCACTAGTCAGACAGAAGGACAAAGAAACATTAGACTCCTTTCAAGAAGTTCAAAGGGGAGACATTTTTGAGATTTTTAATTCAAAAAAGTACTCACTTCAATCAACATTTTCAGAAAAATGTCCAGTTGTCAGTGAGATATAACCCTCCTTATGTGAAAACATGAGAGGATTTTCTTTTTCTGGAATCAACAAGGAGAAATTGAGATCAGCCATATAACAGGGCTGCTATCTTAACTATGTAGAGGCTACCATCTCTCCAAAGTAGAACACACACCTGCAGTGCCAGGACCAGAACCTTGCTCCGACCAGAAGAGTGCCAAAAAAACCATAAGCTTACAGAACTGGTTCAGTTAGCGCTCAGTGAAGAAGTACTTGTATGTCCTTTCTAAGCTGCCAGCAGCCAAGAGAGGATAATATGCTTGCACACAAATGTACAGTGCCCAATCACACTACCACTTAACTCAATAGCAAAAAGTTCCTATTGACATCAGTGGGAAGAGTGCTGGGCCAGCAACGCCCATCAACACCAATGAGAGGCCTCAAAGAATAGGTCCCAAACTATCTGCAACAAAAGTCAATAATTTAATTGAATTGAAACCTATTTTCTGCAAACATTATGGAAAATGTAAAGGGGAAGTAACTGTTAAACACTGGGTAAGAAAGCCATTTGCAGTGTGTAAAAACAAGAACTCTCTTGAAGCTACCACCTTACAATGCTACATATTCTTATGTGCCAGTAGATGGCTGTCTTTGTATTAACTATCTCTTCTATAGAGCTCTCACGTAACAGTAACATCCTAGAGGGAGACAAAGAAATGTCAAACAAAAGTCAAATTTCAAATCAGGATAATTTTTTTAAATGACTTTCAGTTCAAAAACAGTCCAATGAATTTTCTCTAAACTTGGCAGAAATATCCTCCTTTGCTGTCAGAGTAATTCTGGCAACTTTTAGGCTAAACTGTTTCTCTAAGCTAAACAGGAGGGCTAAAATAAAGACTTAATAATGGTGGTTGCCTGCAACATCACGTCTATAAGTACTATACCTTTCAGTCTGATTCCTACTGTCATTCCAAGTGCCTTAGAGATTATAAACATACTATTTGATTCATTTCTTAATTGTAACTCAGTAGTGTTGCACTATAGGAACTCATGAAACATTTTGTGAGTCTCACCGTACTAAGAACGGGCTGTTGAGGGAGATCCTTTCTTCCTGCAAACTAAGGAGCATGACTTCCTGTTTAAGGAGGCGGGTGATGCTTGCCTGAGAGCAACAGGAAGACACAGTGTGAGACTGCATACTGTAATTGTTGCTTTCTCTGTTTATATATAGTGTATTTCTTTCCTCTAGTTGTGCATCTCTTTCAATAGAAGCCACAGTAATTATAGCGCCCTATGGACAACTGATCATTGTTTAATGGCACTAAGAAGCCTATAGGCTTTAGTAATGGGAACCATCCATTTTCACTACTCAGTAGAACAAGGCAACTAGAGCCATTAAAGTCTAGGAACTCATCATAGTGACAAAGCAATAGATACAAAGTACCTCACTCTAAAGTTCTTCTTTACATTAGAAAAGAATCAGTAATTTCGTTTCTTCCAGGCACCCTGAGTCTAATGCTTTCTCTCTTCCCTTTCCACACCTCTCTATACTTAAGAAACATAGGCAGTTGTTTTGAACTAATAAACGAAGAAAAGCTAGCTCCATGAAGCATATGACAAAGCCCATTAAATTACCTCCGCCACATCACTACCTCTCAACCTCCAAAATTTATTTTGTAGAGTACATAGAGACCACAGGACATGAACAAGATGAGACACCTTTTCATGTCAGGGGATAACTACATTTGCAGAGCTTACTGACATGACAAAGAAGCATTAGCTGTTTAAAAGAACTCAAACAATGCCTCTGGATTTATTTTCAGCCTAATAGAAAATTAAAGGAACTCCTAGGCATTTTCTCATGCAATTATGCACAAAGAGACTTAAGCTCAGTTTTCATAACAACAAGCCACTGGATAGTGATAAGCCATCCTTGGCATCCTCCGCCTCCCATCTTTCTTCTCCAACAGAGGAATGATACTCTTTGTAATGTGGTCTTTTGCCTCCTACCAGGCCTCAGTGGTGTCCAGGGAAAATAGTAAATTAAAGGTTGTTCCTGTGATTTACTGAGCATTTCCAGCCTGACTGAGGCAAAAAAGATTTATGCTATGAAACCAATAGCTCTCTGCAGATTGTCTTTACTGTGTATATTGTCTGGCAAAATAAGATACGTCTCTCTCACTTTCTCTCTCTGTTAGATAGCCTATAAAGGTCACAAAAGCTAAATCCAAACATAATGACATTGAGAAATGTCTCTATTGCTGAGTAACTACTAGCTGACTATAATAGCATCAATTTATTAATACAAAACAATATTACTCAGAACATAAAGCCAATCTACTATGTTCCAACAGGAGGCTAATAAATATATCTAAAATTAGATTCTATTTGCTATATGAGATAAACTAGCCTGAACTGGAAATGAGGTAAAGAAGCCAGTTTAAGCTTTGACTGCTGCTTTTTTAGTATGGAAGGAAAAGTAGCTGACTTCATAATAATTTCTAAAGCAAAATCCTTCTGTAGGGCCAAAAATGCTTCATTCCCATGTGAATTGCATTACTATGCTGTTCCATGCAACATTAACTGAATTCATAATCTGTAAATAGGAGATCACCCATGCCTTAATATGCAGTAACTATGCACTCCTTAGAAATCATGCCCATCTTGGTAGGGACTCTCTCAGCTTTTACTTGAAGACAGAGGTTCTACCTCTGCCTTCTTAATGAAGTAAAGCCCAAGAAACAACATTGCCTTTAGTGGAGTTCACTCCAAAATTGCACTGGTATACATACGTAAGAGCAGAATTTAGCTCTAACGCACTGGGAGACTGATTAATCAAAAATCTTGGGGCTTGATTCTCAGCTGCCTTGCACCTTGTCTGGTCACTTATACCTGGGCAAGTGGGTGTAAAACATGTCAGAATGGAAGCATTATACACCCACTTTGAACAGATATAAATGACTATTCAAGGCCTTGGAGAATCAGGTCCTTAATGCCATAGCATCTGTATTTCCTTTTATTTAGAGAGTCTGAAATCTGTGAGCTGAGACATACCAAGATTAGTCATAATTTCAATCTTCTTTATATACTTTTCAGGCTCTGAAGTTCAGTTCGTGGGGGTAAGTTCTCCTCCAGATTTTGCTGCTGCTTTTACAGGTGAGTCAGTAGTCAACATAAAAAATTAAAACTACCCATTTCTGTCTAGGGAGAACTTTGTAATAACACTAAAATACTTTGTCTTCCTTTGTTATTTGCCAGCGCTCACATGCCCACCTGATTAAGTGTTACTAGAAAGGTTGACTAGTTGTGCACTGCACAAATAACACATTAAAATATGGTTCCAGGTGAGAAATAACCTGACGCTGAAACTTAACAACAAAGGTTAGATGACACAAAACCAAGAAAATAATTTGTCCTAGAAGAAGTCTTTGGGTCTTAAGGTCACCAAAACACCAAATGAACTAAAGACCAATTTCAGCTTCTACTAATCTTTGCACAATATAACATAATATTAAATGGCATAGGTTACATATTACTTCACATAAAGTCAATTCACATTATGGAGTATATTCTCCTTTTGATACCCATACATAAGTCCTGTTCTGCTCAAGTTCCCAAAGGACAAGTAATGTCACCAGTTTAAATTCAGATCCTCCCAGGAACAAATCAGCAAATGTAACACAACTTTAAAATTTGCTTTTAAAATTATTTTAAATTTTAAGTTTTCTTAAGGAACCATTAAGAGGTAAAAAGAGTGAGCAAAATCACTAGCTGCATCTTCACCTTTTGTTAAATTTTTATGAAGATTACAGGATACTGTAATGGGGTACAGGATACTGTAATGGAGCACCCTCTGGCAGCCTGGTGCAACACCACAATCACAGCTCTGCCTCAGTTTCCCATACTGAGCTTTCTGTAAGTCCAACGAGGCTTATTGAATAGTGATGCTTCAGGAGTCTAATTTATTTAACCTAAAGGTGGAACATTACACAAATAGGCTTCCACTCCAGCATCCTGGAGGGAGAAGGGGTTGAGTTAACCTTAGTCCAGCAACCCCACTTTTGTCCAGGTCCCTTACCAGTGAGACCCTCTTGACTGGAACCCTCTCCTGGAGTCAGGGCCTCTTGTCATCAGCTGTGTCAGGGTCCCCCAGAGGTCAAACCACTACAACTCTTCCTTGGAACAGCATTTAATTGCTCTGATCTGGGGCTCCTGCTATTACAGGGGCGGGCAAACTGCTGCTGCCTGAGGGCCACATTGGGTTTCCAAAATTGTATGGAGGGCCTGTTAGGGAAGGCTGTCTTCCTCCAGACAGCCAGGCATGGCCCAGCCCCCACCTCCTATCCAACCTCCCCTCCTTCTCGCCCCCTGACGGCTCCCCCAGGACTCCTGCCCCATCCACCACCCCCTGCTCCCTGTCCTCTGACCACCCCCGGACGCTGAACCCCTGACTGCCCCCTGCCACCCCATCCAACCCCCCCTCTCATTCTTGACTTGCCCCCCGGGACCCCTGCCCTATCCAACCACCCCTTCTCCCTGTCCCCTGA
Source organism: Lepidochelys kempii (assembly GCF_965140285.1). NCBI lineage: Eukaryota > Metazoa > Chordata > Testudines > Cheloniidae > Lepidochelys > Lepidochelys kempii. The sequence continues at coordinate 70,390,095 of NC_136384.1, read as the reverse complement.
CGTCCCCCGGAACCCCTGCCCCTGACTACCCCCCACCGCCCCATCCAATTCCCCCTCTTCCTGACTGCCCCCTCTGCCACCCCTGCCCCTTCCAACGCCCCTGTTCTCTGCCCTCTGACCACCCCGCCCCCTGACCACCACCCCCAACTCCCCTGCCCTCTATCCAACCCCCCTGCTCCCTGCCTCCTTACCGTGCTGCCCAGAGCACCGGGTCAGGCCGTGGCTCTGCAACTGCGCTGCCCGGCTGCCCAGACCATTGCGCCGGCGGTGCAGTGCGCTGAGGCTGCGGGGGAAGGAGGACAGCAGCGGAGGGGCCGGGGGCTAGCCTCCCGGGTCAGGAGCTCAGGGGCCGGGCAGGAGGGTCCTGCGGGCCGGATGTGGCCCATTTCTGTGCTATTACCTGGTGAAGTCTTTCAATTGAGACCAGATTTTACCAAGAGTTGGCATTCATAGCTCCTTCCTTTTGGAGCCTCTCGCATGTAGGAGCATTCTGCCTTGGCTTCCTTTCCTAGTGGGCTTCCTAACTAGCTCCCTCTGAGAAGCCCTCCCCTTAGGAGCTTTGTCTTTCTCATTCTGGGGATTGTTCCTCTCTCCAGGAGCCTCTGTTCTCTAGGGACACCCCATTCGGAGTGGCTTCCTAGCCAGCTCCCTTAAGGAGCTCTTTCCCCAGGTGCTTACTCACTATGTTCTTTCCTGCCTGAGCCCACTTAACCCTTAAAAAGGTTCCTTAACTAATTAACTAGTTTCCAGTTACTCAGTGAGTTAACTACTTTCAAGTGAACCTGCCTAATTCCCTCTTGTGGAGCGTGTCAGAAGTAGGTGGGGCCCCTTACCCCTTCAAAGGGCAAGGTACCCTCTGATGGATATATTTATTTATTGTGTAGGGATCTAGCCACTTGTCTTGCATTATTGTCAGTGGAAGCTGTGTGGTTTAATATGCACTGTTTGGAAAATGTTGGAGCATGTGTACAGGGAGGGGGAAGACAACATGACAGCAGTTGGCTGAAACACACACATGCTGTCCTCTGCCAGTGTTTATTTTGCAACATTCTTTCACATGTGGATAAATATGACAATGCAGAGGAGGGTTTTCAGAGCTCAAGTAGGATGAGCTGTTTAGTCTCTTGTTTACTGTGAAACTATTGAGAATCTTGATTTGAACAATTCATGGGAGTAGCTAGCTGGAGATCAGTGTGACCAGTGAGTCCACAGGGCTGCCTAGGATCAGTTACCTAATAAAATGCCAAATTGGGGACTGATTCTGATATCATTTAACTAGTTTTTGTACTATGTCAACAGCACTGACTTCAGTGGAGTTACTCCTGAGCTATACCAGCGTAAGTGAGACCAGAATCAGGAACGACGACTTTCTCTGTGATCTGTCTTTGCATGTGTGGTAACTTGGACCTAACCGTTTCTACAGGACGTGGCAGGGATATAATATGTTCATCCATATGCCGGAGTATATGCTTTGGTGAAAACTTAGTACTTTATTTAAACAGTCTCAAGGTTACATTGCCAGAGATTTAATTGTGAAGCAGTTGGTTGGTCAGTTTGTTTAGCATCTATCTGAAAGAGAGACAGTAACAATATTTTGCTTGGTTCTCTTTAGGCCATTTTCCAAGTTAGTAGTGCAAAATTCTATGCTTTCAAAAAAAATCAAAGGATCTTTGGCTTCTACTTTCTCCAGAAGGGTAGCAGAGACCTGGTTCCCTACTATCCTGGGGAACAAACAGACAGACAGACAAACACCCTCCATACCGTCAGACTGTGCTACTAACGCAACAACTCTTATCCAGCAGAAGAGGATACAGGACTGGCTTAGCAGGGCCCAAATAGTCGACTTTCCTGTGTTGTGAACCATATGTAGACAATGAAGGTAAAGCTTCCTCTAGAGCAGGTTTTAAAATGAAGTTAATGGGACAAAATGACAGAGTTTAGCACCCACTGGCCAGATTGTGTCTCCAAGATCTGCAGACAGTTAAGGCCTTTAATGAGAAAACCAACCCAGACTATGGCTTCAGGATCCAAAAGAAGGAGGGGGCAGGAAGTGTTGGAAGGAAGTGGGTACATCGCCTTCCCTGTCTGCATCTTTCCAATATTCCCCAAGATTCCTGCTTCTATATGACATGCCATATTCCCTGAGACCTCCTCTTCTATTTCCCATTACTCTTTTATTTCTTTTTCTGTTTTTATACAGTGGTTATTTTAAAGTATCTTACCCCATTTCCAGTGAGCTGACTTCATCCATCCATCAAAATGAACTGCTCCCAAACCTTTCTTGATGTTAACTCCTATGTCCATCTCTTAAATCGCTTGCCTGATACAATTTTCCAGCAGGATCTCATCCCATGTTCTCGGGCTTCCCTGATAGTTGTATCCCATATAGTGAAGAGTATGCTTAGGAAACCCCAAAACTTGTCTTGTGGAGTTTCCTATATACAGTACATTCAGAAGCATTTCTACTTGGGAAGATCCAGAACATGCATGTTCAGAATTTGCAGAAGGGGACCCAGCATCACTGCGAACTCTTCAGAGAGCCTCCTCTGTGAAGAATCCTGTTGGTGGGCAGGAGATTGATAAGCTTCACCCCACTGTAAAAGTTCCTTGAGATGAGGAAGGAGGGCCCTGGACTCTTTGCCACAGAAACTCCTGCCATTGGGCAGGGGTACCAGAGGAGCTGAAGCTTACCTATACAAAAGGTAGGGAGGAAGGGTGACAGGTAGAAGTCTTCTCAAAAAGTTCATATTGTTCTAAGGGACACACAAATCTCTCTTTTCTTGATTGAACTGAAGGTTCCTTCTAAGGTTCAGACAACACTCACGGATGGACTCAGCTCAGCTCCTGGACTCCCAGATGGTCAGAGAAGCCAAAAAGGCCTTGATCCATCTGTAGTTGTTTCCTTTTCTGCTGGAAAAGGACTTAACTACATCTTTGCCACCACCAGGTTACACTATTGTAATGCATTACACTTGCAGTGGACCAGGAAGTCCACCAAGAAGATAAACATGGGAGACCAAGCAGCAGCCAGCCATTTTATACTGGTTGCCTACCCAGTTCCAAGTCCAGTTCAAAGTCCTGGTCTTCATTTATCTATCTATGAGCATTTCTAAAGCTTACATTTTAGCAAATATGGGCTGGGGCCCAGATCTCAATGACAACCTTTTCCTCAATCATGTGCAAAATGGCAACTGTCTTCAGCTGGGACACTTCTTCTCACAGAGCCCAGGTATGCCTCACAAAAGCTGAGAGATGTGGGAGGAAGGAATTTATTCAGTGCAGCCTGCAGCTATGGAACAGGCTTCTTCCTTAAGTAGGTGGAGTCTGTTTTACCACCTTCAAGGCAAGATACAAAACTCATTTCTTGGTGCAGGTTTTCTAGCAAGGGGCAGTGTCTCCGGACTCCACTTAGCATCTGATCCTTTTACTAAGAATCTGTGTTGGATGGAGGAGGGTATAGAGCTGTGCTCCCATTTTGAGAGAAATCCACACAGTACGTACATTTATGTAAAAGCACCAAGATACTACAGTAATGGGTGCTTTAGAAGGGAGTCTGATCATTTAAAAGGAAAACAATTCATGAAGTGCTTTTTGGGTAAATTTAATACCACGCCTTGTGCAGTGGTATAAGGCATAAAGCTGAAAGGCTAGTGATTTTAATCACCTAAGAAGATTAAAAATCCTTATTATTTCATACAAAGACGCTGCTTAGAGTGACACTGCTAATATGAAATTGGATTTCTAAAGAAAAATACTATTGATATGGGTCTGACACTGCTAACAGCCTTTTGGAAAGCTCAAATTGTGAACAGCTGTCTGAAGCTATTTCATTGGCAGGAGGATGGATGAGATGATCTAATAAAGCCTTTCCAATCTCTAACTTTCATTATGTGATATAGTTATTATATGAAAGTATGTTCACCTAGATAAGGGATGCAATTGTTTTCATCCATAGAAATTATTTTACAGTATAAACATATATTAAATGCTTCCCAGTGGACAAACCACATCAGGTTTATTCCAGCAGCATGCTCTCAAGTGGCCCCCAATACATTTCTGCTACCAAGTATAAGATAAGGTTTCCCTGATTTCCCCGCCTCTTCTGGGGATCTAAATAACCCCCATCAGAGAAGATTTATCCCTGAGACTCATAAAAATATTTGTGTTGAGTAAATTTGTGTCTTTGCATTTGGAATGGCCCAGATTGGGCCAAATTATAGGTATCTTCAAAACATTGCCACTGGGGAAGATATCTCCAGACCCTATTACAAGGTCTTCACTCTCCTTCTCACTATACAAATTGAATATATATTATCCATTCACTCATTATAGTTCACATAAGCAGGGTACTAATATTTCCAGCATGTATATATAATATGTTAGTTTGCACAGGAGTGCTGCCTGCTCTGGTTATGATTCTGACAAAGCATTTTTGTTTAAATAGAAAACCAAATGAAGAGTTTCCTAGGCATTTTACGTCTCCTCCTCAGGGACACATGTACCACTGGGACACAAGGTTTGTTAGAGGAGCAACCTTATGAGAGAGCCCCTGTCTAAAATATTGGCAGTTCATCACTGGTTCATTCAGTGTATTAGTGAAAACTCTGGTTTGCTACTGCAATCACTGTCATGGCAAGCATACAATAAATCAACTGTCCACTCAAGACAGGTTGTATGTCAAAAGGTTGGTTGACAAACATGAAACAGACCATGAGAGACATGATATATTGTAAGGTAAATTTTACTCTGCAGTTAGTTCGATCATGTAGGGTTAACAATAACAAACACATCTATAGCTATATATAACTAACAAATTTATTTGGGCATAAGTTTTTGTGGGCTAAAACCCACTTCATCAGATGCATGGAGTGAAAAATACAGTAAGCAGTATATATATAGCTATATATATATATATATATATATTATATAGTCTCTAAGGTGCCACAAAGACTCCTCGTTGTTTTTGCTGATACAGACTAACACGGCTACCACTCTGAAACCTGACATCTATAGCTGAGACGAGCACAGCTAAAAATACAATGCAGGGAAAGCCATAACTGCAGTATTTGTACTACCACATTGCCATTTTGAGAAACTAAGAGCTTGTTCCCACTAGAGCTGTGAGTCTGCTCTTTGGAGAGCCCTTTCCAGCAGCGGGGTTCCATTTCAACCTTTCTCAGAGAGTTCAGACTTTTTCAACAGCGGAGGTTCCAAGTGACATTTCTCTCCCAGTATTGATTCAGCTGTACTAATTGTGCCTTTGGCAATGTTGTCTGAATCAGTCTGGGGTCCTCTTTTTCTTTTCTTTCAGATGCTTACCAAATACTTCCTGCTTTAAGTGTCTAATATATCTTTATTGAAGCTGAGCTCTCTTTTTTTCTTCTTTGATGGACTGCTGCCGGGCAAACAGACAGCCCCTTTTCTCCCTGTCTCACAGTGGTAGGAAGGCAGTCACATAAGCACACCGGTCTGTTTTTATCTTCTATACAGTGACGATACCAGATCTACAATAAATGCTATGTTTTCACAAAATAATTTTAAGCCTTGCTTCCCATATAGGAGAAGGACATCTAAATCTAATGTAAAATTATAATGGAGGGGGAGAGTGTTTTTCTTTAATAATTGTGAACTCCAAACAAGCAAGCACTGGATAATGCTGTTCTAGTGGCTTCATTGAATATTCTAAGGATGTCTTCCCCTATTTTCAGGGTATCAGGAGACTGAATGAAAAGGTAACATTCCACGCTAACAGGTGCCTAAAGGAAATTTATATATAAATAAAAAGGAAAAAAACCCTCAGCAAACACAGAGTATCAGAGAGCCTTCTCTAAACATGCTGACTTTCATGCCTGTCTCTCTATTTCAAGTTTTTTCTGCCTCTACTCCTAGTGTGTTCACTTTAATCTTTGGAACCATTATTTAAGTAATAAGAATATGAAGGGCCATGCATTGTTGAATAACCTCATGGCTATAGAGATGTTCCAAAGCACAGCACTTAGCCCAGTGGCACAATTTCCTTAAAACAATATGATCACAAGTAGCTTACTGCAATTCCATGAGAGGAAAACTACTTTTTGAGTTCAAATAAAATGTAAAATGCTGTAAGATCACAACGAGTGGCACTAAATAGATGAAAATAAGTCCTGATATTTTATAGCAATGTCAGGTTTCTGTATGAGGCTGTGTGTTATGATGATGAAGCGTTGTAATTGTAAGGGACTCCGTTAATAAAATTCAGTGCCAGCGAGCATCTATTTTAAGATAAAACAGGGACATCCCTCTTCAATAGCATGCTATATGTGTATTCTGTCCATGCAGCCTACTTACATTCAGAAGTCAGAGAACTGATCCACAGTGGAGCACTTAGGACTTAGACATATGAATTTGCAGTCTCATTTTACAGTTTTCCAAATATCCTAGAATGGGATAGTGACCTCTGAAACGGGAAAAACAATGAGATACATCATTACCACCCTCTGAAACCAGGAATTCTGAAAATCTCATGAATGAGCCTCTTGTGAGATTGAGGTCAAATTATGATGCCCTTACTCACTTTGAATTGCACCTCACTCCACACATAGCCCCACTGAAGTCAATGAGACTATTTGTGTAATATGGTCCAAACTAATGTGAAGTTCTGAATCTTTGAGATTTCCCCATCGCTGGTAACTAGTTTGCATTTTATTACCCGTACATCTCTAGTGTTAGCACCACAGATGTTCCTAATTTAGTTCAAGCATTTTTGTAAGACATTTGGTAGATTACATATCAGATACAGAATGAAGGCCAACAGCAGATACTCATAAAAGCATATTTCTCTCTAAGACTGAATGAAGCAATTTGCATTCAGCATAAAGCAAAAACATCTCCAAGGTCAAAGAAAGGATTGCTGAAGCTTATGCACTTATGCAGCTGGAATTAAAGAAAGTTAGATGTGTGTACAGCAGGGAGAATGACAAGATGTCAGTTAGAAACACAAAAGTGGAAATTAGAAAGGATTTGGGCATGAGAATTTTCCCCCTACAACCTAAGTTTCCAAACCTGATTGCTTTTAAGACAAAACCAGTAAGGTTTGGCACTAATTCTAACCTGACACTGTTTCATAATAGGGAGCTATTTTATTACAAATTTTAGCCAAGAGTACAACAGAAGGAATATTTGTATTATTGATAATAATGCATAACACTCAGAGTGCTTTTCCCATGCATAGATCTCAAACATAGGTAAGCATTATCAACCCTGTTATACAAGTGGCAAAACACATAGACTTAAGCCCAAATTTTCAGAAATGGTTATTAATTTTTGTTTACCCAACTTGAGTCATTGGTTCTGATTTCCCAGAGGTATTGAGTCTCTGCACCTTCCTTTTAACTTTATGAGAAGTAACGGATACTCAGTAACTGACTGCCAGTCAGAACCATTTAACAAAATTAAAGGTCATCTATCTGCCTGTATAATGAATGTGTCATCTGCTTGGCCTCACGTTTGCCCTTTGTGCAGGAGAGAGGAACCACAAGAGCAGCCTCACAAAGGATCCCTGCAAGTTGGCATGTTAGGGTGTGTACATGATTACACTGACTCCATGGCTTACAGGAGGCTAGCGCAGGGAGGCTGCGGCATTGGCTTCAGGCCCTACCTCTGAGTTGAGGGCTGGATTTCACCCCACATACTTCTCATTTATAAAGTTTGACTATGCTCACTTTAACCAGCTGAAATGAATCACACAGAATGCGCATAGAAAATATGCTCATGTACAAAATAACTTTACTGGGCAACAACTCACAGCTCAAGCAGCAGACTACGTTAAGGTTTTCCTCCAGCAGCAAGAGGAAGAAATGCTCCTCAACCGGCCAAGCAGCAGCAATAGAGCTGCACTATGGATGCAACTCCAACCCTGAGGCTGGACTACTTTTTGCAGTGCCTGCTGCCCTCATTTGTGTCTGGGGGAATAGCCAGTGCATGCATGCAACAGCAGCTGCACTGACCCAGCCACTGCCATGTCCAGCCCTCTCCCAAATCCACATTGCTCAGTGGTGCAAAAAGACTCCACTCCCATCCTCCTCAAAGCTGGACTCCATGACATACAAGGGCACCATGTACCATTTCCTCAAGTCCTGCTTCTCACTTTACCAGTTCCATTGTGAGAAGAGCCTTCCTTGCCTGTGGAGGAGGGGACAGGATTTACCCCAAAGCTTTTGGGTCTAACTTGAAAAAAATCTGTGAGGCAGGGCTAGTTTAGACTATAAGACCTTTGAGACAGGGACCTTATCTCTTTAATTCTCTAAGAAGCTGCCAGGAAACCATTGCCTTTAAAGAAATGATACAAATGAAGGAATAAACAATAAAAGCGCCTTCTAAGTGAAGTCCCAGCTTCTCTGACATTGTAGTCACCTCATTATAATACAGACTCTGCATAAAAAAAACCAGTGACTATGCTAGATCTCCACAAAGATTATATTATTACAAGGGTACAGTGGGTGATGCTATATATTGAATTATTTTGTACTGGGGAAAATAATGCTTGACAGCTGAAGGCCCTGAGAATTATAATTGCTCCTTTCAACAGTTAGGACATTCATACACATATTAAACTAGTTGTAACATTACAAATCACCTTGATCCCCTTGATCGATCGGTCCATCAACCCTCACAGAGAAAGTGCCGATCACAGCATGTCATTGGTGTTGTTCTAGCCAGTCCTTCAGCCACCTGCTGGCCAGGCTGTCAGTGGCAACATTACAAATAATACTCTCTAATGATTGGGCCTGATTCTCCTTTCATTTACATTGGTGTAAATCAGGAATAACTCCACTGAAGCTTGTCGGCCAGGTCCTTTGCTGGTGTAAATTGTCATGGGTCCATTAAAGTCAGTGGAGCTGCAACAATTACACTCGTTGAGGATCTGGCTGAATATGTGAAATGGGTACGACAGGAGAGTCAACCTCAATTTCAAGTAATCTTGCTAAGGTTAGCCAATTAGAAGGGAAGTTTTTCTGGAAGTGAATGATACTGCTTTTTTGTTTATCTGTTTTGGTACATTGTAATTGTACAAAATTAAAATATGTGAAACAATACAGTGGGTGAAATTCTGGAGCCATTTAACTCAATGGTAAATTCCCTTTGACCTCAATATGGCCAGGATATCACTCCATATGAGCTCTGGCCAAAATATACCTCTTGGGTGTCTAAAATTAGGGACCCAAATTCAGACTTCTGTACATTTACTTATCACCTAAATACGTGTCTTTGATGGGAGTTATGGGTGCTTAGCATGCCTCAAAATCAGGCTACCTATTTAGATTCCTAAATATGGATTTAGAGGCATAATTTAAGGCAACTAAAGTTGAGAAATTTGGCTTGTATGTTATAAATTAATTAAATAATTTTAAAAGATCCCTGAAAGTAGCAATCTAGCTGTACCTTCTTTTAGCTTTCTTGGCTGAGGAGAGGAAGACAAATCGTTAGCAGAATGAACACTTGGAGTATTTTTATTGCCATTTGAATTAGGGGATGTGACTCAGTTTTATTTTCCCCAAGCTGTCTAATTTTTCCTGATATATGCTGCGGAGTTGGTGGCTGAGAAATTACAACAAGAGCATATGCAGAGTGGGTGACACTTACAGACATTCTGACCCTCTCTGTTTATAACATTCTATAGCTAAATCAGGAGCAAGATACGCCAGGACAGTTTGCTACCCTACATAGTACCATACAAAGGCTATTCTTAAACCTGAGGGAAGTAGTTTGGGCTTCGCCGTAGAATACGAGTCAAAGCTAGATTTAAGTTACCATAACCACTTGAGTGGAAGCAAGCATACATTTGTAGAGTTTTTAGTTTGTAAATGAAGATGTTATTTTGCCTAACCTGGCTTCTTTCTGGGTTGTGATCTTTTGCCATACATCTGGCAGCTCTCAACTATGCAGCTTTCTGCTCAAAGGGGATCAGCTACAAATGAGATCAGCACGAAGGGCTTTGTATTATGAACTTTCTACCCACAGAATTTTTCTAAGATTAGAGTCCTTCAAATGTGTCAATTAGAACAAGTTGTCAATCTAAGTCTTTATCTGAGCTGTACAAAACCATTTTAACCTGTCTGCCAGGTTAAGCAGGTTCATTCACATACAGACAAGTTCTAGCAGATTTAGCCTAGTTCAGTGGTTCTCAAACTTTTGTACTGGTGACCCCTTCCACATTGCAAACCTCTGTGTGCGACTCCCCTTTTAAATTAAAAACACTTCTTTAGATATTTAACACCATTATAAATGCTGGAAGCAAAGTGGGGTTTGGGGTGGAGGCTGACAGCTTGCGGCTCCCCATGTAATAACCTCATGACCCCCTGAGGGGTCCCGACCCCCAGTTTGAGAACCCCTGGCCTAGTTCATTGCTTTCGTGCTTTTCCTTCAAAGTGCCTGCTCCACTCCTAGGTCTGACAGCCTCTTTCTCCTCCCTGCCCTCCAGCCCTCAGCTGCTCAGTTATCCTTTGGATGTTCATGTTTGTTACAATTCATTTCCTCCTATGTCCATCCTAAATCTATTTCCCCTGCAAAGACATCCTGTCATCGACACTTTCGAGATCACTGAAATTCTTGGCTTGGAAACAAAAACTTTAAGCTTTATTTAAACCAAGATTTATGAAATTGTGTTCTGTGACCTACTGATGGGTCTTGGAGGGAGTCCTAGCAATCATGGGGGTCATGCAAAAACATAAAATTCCATAAAGACAACAAGGAGTCCGTTGGCACCTTAAAGACTAACAGATTTATTTGGACATAAGCTTTCGTGGGTAAAAAACCCACTTCTTCAGATGCATGGTGTGAAAATTACAGATACAGGCATTATTATACTGATACATGAAGAGAAGGGAGTTACCTCACAAGTGGAGAACCAGTGTTGACAGGGCCAATTTGATCAGATGTAGTCCACTCCCAATAATTGATGAGGAGCTGTCAATTCCAGGAGAGGCAAAGCTGCTTTTGTAGTGAGGCAGCGACTCCCAGTCCCTATTCAAGCCTAAATTAATTGTGTTAAATTTGCAAATGAATTTTAGTTCTGCAGTTTCTCTTGCAAATCTGTTTCTGAAGTGTTTTTGTTCAAGTATAGCTACTTTTAAATCTGTTATAGAATGTCCAGGAGGACTGAAGTGTTCTCCTACTGGCTTTTGTATGTTACCATTCCTGATGTCCAATTTGTGTCCATTTATTGTTTTATACAGAGACTGTCCAATTTGGCCAATGTACATGGCAGAGGGGCATTGCTGGCACATGATGGCATATATCACATTAGTAGATGTGCAGGTGAATGAGTCCCTGATGGTGTGGCTGATGTGGTTGGGTCCACTGATGATGTCACTAGAGTAGATATGGGGACAGAGTAGGCAACGAGGCTTATTACAGGGATTGGTTCCTGGGTTAGTGTTTCTGTGGTGTGGTGTGTAGTTGCTGCTGAGTATTTGCTTCAGGTTCGGGGGCTGTCTGTAAGCGAGGACTGGCCTGTCTCCCAAGGTCTGTGAGAGTGAGGGATCATTTTCCAGGATAGGTTGTAGATCGTTGATGATGTGCTGAAGAGGTTTTAGCTGGGGGCTGTACGTGATGGCCAGTGGTATTCTGTTATTTTTCTAGTTGGGCCTGTCCTGTAGTAGGTGATTTCTGGGTACCCATCTTGCGCTGTCAATCTGTTTCCTCACTTCCCCAGGTGGGTATTATAGTTTTAAGAATGCTTAATAAAGATCTTGTAGGTGTTTGTCTCTGTCTGAGGGATTGGAGCAAATTCGGTTGTATCTTAGAGCTTGGCTGTAGACCATGGCTCATGTGATGTGTCCTGGATGGAAACTGGAGGCACGTAGGGAAGTATAGTGGTCAGTAGGTTTCCGGTATAGGGTGGTGTTTATGTGACCATCATTTATTTGCACTGTAATGTCCTGGAAGTGGATCTCTTGTGTGGATTGGTCCAGGCTGAGCTTGATGGTGGGGTAGAAATTGTTGAAATCTAGGTGGAATTCTTCAAGGGCCTCCTTCCTGTGGGTCCATATAAGGAAAAGGTCATCAGTCCCTGTAACAAACCTCATTGCCTTCTCTGTCCCCATGTCTACTCTAGTGACACCATCCGAGGACCAACCACATCAGCTACACCATCAGGGACTCATTTACCTGCACATCTACTAACGTTATACATGCCATCATGTGCCAGCAATGCCTCTTTGCCATGTACATTGGACAAACCGGACAGTGTCTACATAAAAGAATAAACGGACACAACTTGGACATCAGGAACGGTAACATACAAAAGCCAGTTGGAGAACACTTCAATCTTCCTGGACATTCTATAACAGATTTAAAAGGGTATCACCGGCTCCAAAAATATTGGAAACCATTATTTAAACTATGAATTGGGCACTGCTGGATTATAGTTAGTCTCTTTTAGAAGATTACTTCAGTTAGCACAGAGATCAAACCCCTAAACGCTGTTCAAAACCTACAAACAAGAAAAGACTTGAATCACGTGAAACAAGTGGCAAATAAGTGTCCATTAGACACAATTTCTTGAGTATGCGGCCTAGTCTTGGATAAAAAAAAAGTGTGTATTTGATCTATGGAGCCTCTTCAGAAATGAAGTAGAAACTAAAGAGAAAAGCAAGCATGATATCAAGGGAAAAAATCAAGGAGAAATAGGAAACAGGAAGGCACTAAAAAAAATTTTCCTGTGCAGCACTTTGATAAGTTAAAAGCCCTTCTATGTTCCTATTTAACAGTGTTAGTTTGAAGTTGAAACAGGAGGAACTGTATATGAACTGCAGCATTAGCTGTGCTCAAGTCATTATGGCTCTGCTTTGGATGTTAATCTTCCATCTAACTTTTAAGCAATATTTGGTAGGGAGGGCAATTCTGTTTCTCCATTTCCTACCTTGAGGGACCAGGGGAGTTTCTGATGTACTTTCATGCAGTGCTAGCATGAACTGTGATTTCTTTTTAAACAAACTTTTAAAGTGAGTTTTATCGCTTGTGAAAGGCACCAGATTGATGGCTCTGGAGAACGCAGTCCTCAGCCTGGGTAGCAGCTGTGTGAGTTACTCTGTACTACTCCTCCTTTATAGGCCCCAAACGGTGAGACCACACCTCTTAAAGTAAGATGTCAATTCATTCTCAATGCCATTCAATCCTGGGCATTTCTGTTGAGAAATCAGAGTGATATTAGTGCCAGTTTTGTTGGGGTTTGTGAAGTGGATATGTGTTTCCTTTGAGTTGACTTAGGAGCCCTAAATTCATTTCTCATAGGACACCGGACAGCTTACAAATGGTAACTGTAGCATGTACTACACAAAAGTGGTTTTTTTTTTAAGGAAAGACGGAAGCGCTGATTGTTGGGTCTTGCTGACCTTTGCTTGGCACAGGACATTAAAAGGGAGTAAAACTGGGTGCATGCCTCCAGGACAAGTTAAAGCAGCCTCTGGAGAGGGTGCAGAGAACGGTCACCAAAAACAATTCCAGGGCTAGGGAAAATGCCTTATAGTGAGATACTTCTGGAGCACAGTCTATTCAGCTTTATCAAAAAGAGGGTCAAGAGGTGACTTGATTATGCACATAAGTACCTTCATGGGGAGTAAATACTGGGTACTAGAGGGCATGTAAATCTAGTGCAGAAATGCATAACAGGAACCAATGGCTGTAAACTGAAGCCAGACACATTCAAATGTGAAATAAGGTACACATTCCTTCCCCCTCCTCTCCCCCCCGCTTGTTTTTTTGAACAGGGAGGGTGGCTAACCACTGGAACAAACTGCCAAGGAAAGTGGTGGATTCTCCATCACTTGATGTCTTCAGATCAAGACTGGATGTCTTTCTGGAAGATGTGTTTTCATCAAAACAAATGCTATTAGACTCAATTCAGGAGGAAATGAATGAAATTCTATGTCCTGTCTTGTATAAGAGGTCAGACTAGATGACGTTTCCCTCTGGCCTTAAAAATCTATAAATCATTGCATTGGGTGGAGGTCACCAGACTAGACCAGAACTTCAGTCACATCTCCCCCAACCTATACCTCCAGTACATCCCTGCTGTGGAAATAAAATAGGATTAATGGCCCTTTGCAGCACCAGAGCATCACAAAAGGGACCTTATCAGGATAAAGGAACTGACCTATTGAATTTGAGGTTTGCTGCTAATACTCAGCCATTATTCACTCTCCTGACACAGACACAGCCATCATCTCATTAGGGATTTTGTATGGCATTGACCAGAAGAATATTAAGTAGAACTAAAATTAGAGCATCCAAAATGCTGTTGGCCAAAGTTAACAAAAACTACACCAGCAGATCAACTCATGTGAAAGAAAACTCTCCTATGATTTGAGGACTTCAGTAATTCAACAGAGGTTAGGGATCTATACAGGAGTGGGTGGGAGAGGTTCTGTGGCTTTCAATGTGCAGGAGGTCAGACTAGATGATCATGGATGGTTCCTTCTGACCTTAAAATCTGTGAGTTTTCCACGCCAGAACACACACACAAAAGCACTGGAATTAAAAGGGAACATCGGAAAACGAGAAGTTTACATCCATAGCAACTGGGGGGGCTGGGGCAGGACTTGTAGGCACCATAGTACAAAATAAAGAGAAAAAAACCGCGGTACCGATACATTAGCCCCAAGCATCGCTAGTACATTGCTGTTACTTCTGCTTCAATGGCAGTGATGGTAATGATACTTATATTTATACTTATTAGGTTTGCACTAATGGTCAATAGTAGTAAATTCCTAGCTGATAAACTCAAGTCTTGTTTACATTTTCTTATTTGCATGTTATGTATTTTAGACTGCACTTATAAATTTAATATTTTAAAGGTCACAGCATGGAAACATTGATACAGTTATGAACAGTCAAAGAAGCCAGAGTTTGAGCAGAATATGCATTTTCAACCACATGCAAGACCCAACACAGTAAACAAACACAGACCAAAATGGGGTGGGTTTTGATATGACAAATACTTGCACTTGCTGGGGGAAGATCTTATACAGTAACTCATGAGTAGAAAGCAAAATAAACCTTGAATTGATTTTTTTAAGGACATCCTTAATTAGTTTAGTGGAGAATCCAGCACGGCTGCTCCACTCTTTTCCTTAGGATTCTGCTGGGAGGGAGAAGCCACGAACTCTGCCAGGGCTTCTCCACAGTCCTGCCAGCAGAGGCTGCCTGGGTGGGGCACTGACCGACCTGGTCCCATCGCCAGGCAGTTCTGCTTACATTCTGGACTGCGTGGCAGAATGGCTGTTGCTGGTGGTTTGTGTTGCTGTGCCTCTGCCAGTGGCCCATAGGCTCAAGTAGAACCAAGAACAACTGTATGTAAATATGCCTATCACAGAGAATGTCTGCAATGTAATTATACACCTGCAGCTGGCCCATGCCAGCTGACTTGGGATCGCAGGGCTCCCACTAAAGGGGCTGTTTAATTGCAGGGCAGATGTTCAGGCTTGGGCTGCAACCCGAGCTCTGGGACCCTCCGACCTCGCAGGGTCCTAGAGTCCTGGCTTCAGCCCGAGCCCAAATGCCTATACTGCAATTAAACAGCCCCTTATCCTGAGCCCTGTGAGCCTGAGTCAGCTGGCACAGGCCAGCCATGGATTTTTATTTGCAGTGTAGACATACCCACAGTATGTGTATTTCTTTTCATTCCCAAAATCTGTTAGAGTACACAACCCCCTTTTAAATCAATGGATGCTGCTCCTGTATCTCTAGGAGCAAAATTTAATCCTGTACTTTCATATTATTATTATTGCCATCACAATATATATCAGAATATGTAATGTATATTTTATAAATACACAGAATGTGGTTAAAATATGCAGATCTTACAAAAAATATTCCGTGCTAGTTATTATCCCTACATAGACTGCAGTTTCATGTTGCATATACAGCAAATACATACTGAGTGGGTGGAATGATCCAAACAAATCACAGCTTGTGTTAATTTGTATTTATCACTTTTGTTCAGCAATTTATCTGTTGCTGTATATCATAAAGCCCATTTTCTAGCCGTCAAGGCATGTTACTGTTGTTACTGAGTGACTGCAGTGCTACTCGCTGAGACTGTAGACTGCTGGCTGAGTGTAACTGGATCAGACAGACAGCACCATTTCCTTGAATTCCTGTAGAGAGTTCTCCCAACAAAGGAAAATGGTTTTGAAGTTTTTCTCTTACCTGCTTGCTGTCAGGAGGCTCACAATAGAGCCCATGCTGTTAACCCACATTGGAGCTCAAGCTACCAGCTGTGAGCCAACAGAGCTTGCAAGCTGGATGAAGTATGCAGAGCAAGCTATGTATTCTGAAGCACATGCACATGTACCAGAGGCTAACCATTTAAACACTGTTACTTTCATTAGACTTACAGTGTACTATACAGCAAGACTTATTTAAATTTACCTTATTTGAATGTTTTTCTAAATATTGGTATTAGTGTGCATGTGTCCAAAGCTTGAGGTAATACCAGCAGCTAAGGAAATGGCATAAACTATGGCCTACATTTTCAGATGTGGGTGCCTACGGCTAGTCACCTGTGTTCACATTCTGGCACCTAGTTACCCATATTTCAGACATGCTGAGCATCTGCAGCTCCCGCTACAGTACTACAGACTGTGTGCTTGTAGGCTGACAGCAGATCACGCTGCACCATATTTTCAAGGGAAATTTTGCCAAACATTTCCTTTAAACTTCCAATTCCCAAATGCCTCTTTGGAAATGTATTTCTCACTGTTTTGAAATCCCTGGTACTCCTTTTCTTTTTGCGGATACAGACTAACACGGCTGCTACTTTGAATCTTGTTACAGTGTGTATGTAACACCCATTGTTTCATGTTCTCTGTGTATATAAAATCTCCCCACTGTATTTTCCACTGCATGCATCCAATGAAGTGAGCTGTAGCTCACAAAAGCTTATGCTCAAATAAATTTGTCAGTCTCTAAGGTGCCACAAGTACTCCTTTTCTTTCTGCCATATTCCGACACCACAATGTTTACTTGTATGTACACACCCACACAAATTGCAATTTTGTATTATTTCAGAAAAAAATCAAAAGAATACTCTCTACATAATTGTTTTGGTTGTTCCAAGATACAAAATTGCAACATACAACAAATAAGCAACACCCAAACCACTGCATCTAAAGAATGATTTGCGATCTATAGCACAGAGCTCACTTTTGTTTGCTTGCTTTGCATCACTGATCTGTGCTCTAGAGCTCAATGTCCCATGTAAAAGAACAAACTGAAACATTTAAATATTTTAAAAGTACAAAATGTGATCTGAATTCTTTGTCATTATTTTTCTCCCTATAGCAGTTTCCCCTATCTTATCTCCCCCTCTTTGTCCCTATGATCTGTTCTCATTTCTTGTGATATGTGCCTAATTTAGAGTCAGATTTTAGCTGCTCTGAAGCCTGGAGGGGGAAGAAGCCTTTCTAGAGTCTGGTAGCAAAGGAGAGACACATTACGCCATATTTAGTCATACTGCCTCCAGAGTGCTGGAGGCAAATTACGCTAGGGAACAGCACTTGCTATAACTGTAAAAAGGAATAACCACTACTCTACTCCCCTTCTTCCCCCAGCATTTCCCTGCCAGTCCTGCCCCTATGCACACGCATACATGGGTCTTCCAATAAAGTGTCCCCGGCATCTTTTGAAATGCACACTAGAGTACATCAAAGATATAATCCTAGAAAATTTCTTTCTTCTGTGGGTTTAAATTATGCGATTTTTCAGCAGCAAAAATACAAACTCACACACACACAACCCACAAATTCTGGTCTAGGATGAGTTTGTATGTGCAAACAGGCATTTGTCCATGCAGACCAGGAACTTACATGTGGAAACAGATAGCTACACGCACAGTTCCCTGATTTGTTACATAATGCAAATGTGATGAGGTTAAGTACACTGTGGGTCCATGTGTATACTTGTAGGTGCAGCCATAAAGCCCATGGCTATAAATCTGGACCTTAAGGTAACTCAAAATGAATGCTTTGTGGAATAGGTTCTATTTTTCAAAAATAGTGCTAAAAACATGAAGAAAAAGGAACTGTTAGTGACTGTTGTGTCCAGCTTTAGCTTTGTGCTGCTCTTAGGCAAACTAGAATGAATTCATAGAATAATAGAATCATAGAATATCAGGGTTGGAAGGGACCTCAGGAGGTCATCTAGTCCAACCTCTGCTCAAAGCAGGAACAATCCCCAATTAAATCATCCCAGCCAGGGCTTTGTCAAGCCTGACCTTAAAAACTTCTAAGGAAGGAGATTCCACCACCTCCCTAGGTAACGTATTCCAGTGTTTCACCACCCTCCTAGTGAAAAAGACTTTCCTAATATCCAACCTAAACCTCCCCCACTGCAACTTGAGACCATTACTCATCGTTCTGTCATCTGCTACCACTGAGAACACTCTAGAGCCATCCTCTTTGGAACCCCCTTTCAGGTAATTGAAAGCAGCTATCAACCCCCCCCACTCATTCTTCTCTACCACAGACTAAACAATCCCAGTTCCCTCAGCCTCTCCTCATAAGTCATGTGTTCTAGTCCCCTAATCATTTTTGTTGCCCTCTGCTGGACTCTCTCCAATTTTTCCACATCCTTCTTGTAGTGTGGGGCCCAAAACTGGACACGGTACTCCAGATGAGGCCAATGTCGAATAGAGGGGAACGATCACGTCCCTCAATCTGCTGGCAATGCCCCTACTTATACATCCCAAAATGCCATTGGCCTTCTTGGCAACAATGGCACACTGTTGACTCTCATCCAGCTTTTCGTCCACTGTAACCCCTAGGTCCTTTTCTGAAGAACTGCTGCTTAGCCATTCGGTCCCTAGTCTGTAGCGGTGCATGGGATTCTTTCATCCTAAGTGCAGGACTCTGCACTTGTCCTTGTTGAACCTCATCAGATTTCTTTTGGCCCAATCCTCTAATTTGTCTCGGTCCCTCTGTATCCTATCCCTACCCTCCAGCATATCTACCTCTCCTCCCAGTTTAGTGTAATCTGCAAACTTGCTGAGGGTGCAGTCCACACCATCCTCCAGATCATTAATGAAGATATTGAACAAAACCAGCCCCAGGACCGACCTTGGGGCACTCTTCTTGATACCGGCTGCCAACTAGACATGGAGCCACTGATCACTACCCGTTGAGCCCGACAATCTAGCCAACTTTCTATCCACCTTATAGTCCATTCATCCAGCCCATACTTCTTTAACTTGCTGGCAAGAATACTGTGGGAGACCGTGTCAAAAGCTTTGCTGAAGTCAAGGAACAACACGTCCACTGCTTTCCCCTCATCCACAAGAGCCAGTTATCTTGTCATAGAAGGCAATTAGATTAGTCAGGCATGACTTGCCCTTGGTGAATCCATGCTGACTGTTCCTGATCACTTTCCTCTCCTCTAAGTGCTTCAAAATTGATTCCTTGAGGAGCTGCTCCATGATTTTTCCAGGGACTGAGGTGAGGCTGACTGGCCTGTAGTTCTCTGGATCCTTCTTCTTCCCTTTTTTAAAGACGGACACTACATTAGCCTTTTTCCAGTCTTCTGGGACCTCCCCCGATCACCGTGAGTTTTCAAAGATAATGGCCAATGGTTCTACAATCACATCCGCCAACTCCTTTAGCACCCTCGGATGCAGCGCATCTGGTCCCATGGACCTGTGCACGTCTAGATTTTCTAAATAGTCCCGAACCACTTCTTTCTCCACAGAAGGCTGGTCACCTCCTCCCCATGCTGTGCTGCCCAGTGCAGCAGTCTGGGAGCTGACCTTGTTCATGAAGACAGAGGCAAAAAAAGAATTGAATACATTAGCTTTTTCCACATCTTCTGTCACTAGGTTGCCTCCCTCATTCAGTAAGGGGCCCACACTTTCCTTGACTTTCTTCTTGATGCTAACATACCTGAAGAAACCCTTCTTGTTACTTTTAACATCTCTTTCTAGCTGCAACTCCAGGTGTGATTTGGCCTTCCTGATTTCACTCCTGCATGCCCAAGCAATATTTTTATACTCATCCCTGGTCATTTGTCCAATCTTCCACTTCTTGTAAGCTTCTTTTTTGTGTTTAAGATCAGCAAGCATTTCACTGTTAAGCCAAGCTGGTCACCTGCCATATTTACTATTCTTTCTACACATCCGAATGGTTTGTCCCTGTAACCTCAATAAGGATTCTTTAAAATACAGCCAGCTCTCCTGGACTCCTTTCCCCCTCATGTTATTCTCCCAGGGGATCCTGACCATCTGTTCCCTGAGGTTGTCAAAGTCTGATTTTCTGAAGTCCAGAGTCCATATTCTGCTGCTCTTCTTTCTTCCCTGTGTCAGGATCCTGAACTCGACCATCTCATGGTCACTGTCTCCCAGGTTCCCATCCACTTTTGCTTCCCCTACTAATTCTTCTTAATTTAAAGCAGGTCAAGAAGAGCTCTGCCCCTAGTTGGTTCCTCCAGCACTTGTACCAGGAAATTGTCCCCTACACTTTCCAAAAACTTCCTGGATTGTCTGTGCACCGCTGTATTGCTCTCCCAGCAGATATCAGGGTGATTGAAGTCTCCCATGAGAACCAGGGCCTGCGATCTAGTAACTTCCGTGCATTGCCAGAAGAAAGCCCCTGATCTGGTTGTCTATAGCAGACTCCCACCACGACATCACCCTTGTTGCTCACACTTCTTAACTTAATCCAGAGACTCTCAGGTTTTTCTGCAGTTTCATACCGAAGCTCTGAGCAGTCATACCGCTCTCTTACATACAGTGCAACTCCCCCACCTTTTCTGCCCTGCCTGTGCTTCCTGAACAGTTTATATCCATCCATGACAGTACTCCAGTCATGTGAGTTATCCCACCATGTCTCTGTTATTCCAATCACATCACAATTCCTTGATTGTGCCAAGACTTCCAGTTTCCCCTGCTTGTTTCCCAGGCTTTTTGCATTTGTGTATAGGCACTAGAGATAACTTGCTGTTTGTCCTGCTTTCTTAGTATGAATTATCTCCCATGTAGCCCGTATTTTGCTGTGCTAGGTGATTACCTGTTTTGTCTATGTGGGAGAGTTGGCTGTGATTGCATCTGTACTCATACACAGGGACCAGGAACTAAGGAGAGCTGGTCAAAAACATCCCACTGAAACTTTCTTAAACAAAAATTGCCCTTTTCTTTAAACAAAATGTTTAATTTTAGTCTAATTTTTCCAGCTTTTCTATGAAAATCCAAAAAGTTAGTTTGTTTTTAGTTTGTCAAAAACTCTGAAATTTTCTGCAAAATATATTGAAAAAAACAATCAATTTTTTTTTCACTCTTTCAAAATTTGTCATGGAAATTATTTACCATTTTCCATCCTGCTTATACTTTAGCCAACATACTTCAACCCCAATCTGAAATGCTTGTTGAAAAACAGTTTTTGCACATGACCAGCGGTAGCTCATTTTAAACATTTAAAGATGGGGGTATTTTTTAAAACAATATCTCTTATTTAGGGATCTGGCAATGATTCTGTTCATATTTACTTCACATACGAAGAGTGGAAGCCTTCCTGTATTTGTGTATAATCGAATAGTTCTCTGAGTAAAACATAAATAAGGAATGGTCATATCGTAATTCATCAGATCCTGCCTGGGTGAGGTGGCAGATAATCTAATCAAGTATGAGAGCCATCATTGCTCATGCAGAGGAATACAGTGTGTTAGGATATAGATATTCAGGCCTGTCTGTAAAGGCTTATACTCTAAGAATTTAGGTGTATTCTTATCACTTGGCTAGTGATAGAGGTATAAAAGAAAGAATCAAAATCACTGTCTGCTGGTGTAAGGGCCTTCTCTTACTGTGACAGTCTGAGGCCCTGTTCTTAGGCTAAGGCCTTTGGCTAAGCAGCAGAGGCAGCCATAAGCTGGGAAGCGAACGGTCACATCCTCGCATTCCAAACTAGTCACATTGAAATAAGGTGCTATTGGGCTGTTAGGCACTATCAGGACAGGATTGTATTCCTATCACCTCCAGAGAAAGGGAAGTGCCTAGAAAATGTAAAAGGAAACTTAGTTTGATAGCATCCTGTCTGGCAAGAACTCACTTATCAATAGCTGGGATGTGAAATCCTCACTTCTGTATTGTTTTGTCATTATAGTTCCCACTTTGCTGTTGTTTGTCTGTATAATCTCTGTCTGGTTCTGTGATTGTTCCTGTCTGCTGTATAATTAATTTTGCTGGGTGTAAACTAATTGAGGTGGTGGGATATAATTGGTTACATAATCATGTTACAATATGTTAGGATTGGTTAGTTAAATTTCAGGAAAATGATTGGTTAAGGTATAGCTAAGCAGAACTCAAGTTTTACTATATAATCTGTAGTCAATGAGGAAGTGACTGGGGTGTGGGTGGGGGTGGGCATGTGGGTGTGTGAGATGGGAACAGGGAATGGGGGTAAGAAAATTGGAATCATGTTTTGCTAAAGGGGGAGATGGGAACAGGGAATGGGGGTAAGAAAATTGGAATCATGTTTTGCTAAAGGGGGAAATGGGAACAGGGAATGGGAGTAAGGAAGTTGGAATCATGTTTGGCTAAGGGTAGGAATGGGAACAGGGACACAGGTGTAAGGCTCTGTGGTGTCAGAGCTGGGAAGGAGGATACTAAGGAAGGAAACTGGAATCATGCTTGCTGGAAGTTCACCCCAATAAACATCGAATTGTTTGCACCTTTGGACTTCGGGTATTGTTGCTCTCTGTTCATGTGAGAAGGACCAGGGAAGTAAGTGGGTGAAGGAATAAGCCCCCTAACATTGACTGGCCCAGATCCTTCTCTCATTTATGCCAGTATAAATCCAGTGTGCTTGATTCATCCTTGCAGGCATTGTGAATTGTAAATTGCACTGCACCGTGCCTCTGGGAGCAGCGCTGACAGCACATTTAGACTATGTCTATGCTACAAGCTAGGGGTGTCATTCCCCTGCCCCTGTACACACACTCGTGCAAGCTCTCATAGATCTAGCATGTGTATAAATAGCAGTGCAGCCATGGTAGCATGGGTAGTGGTAGTAGGGACACCTGAACCATGAGCTGAACCATGCCGAGTACATGCCCACCGATTCCAGGAGGGTTTGTACTCGGCAGGACTCAGCTGTGTCTCCATTGCCACTAACCATGCTACTGTGGCTAAACTGTTCTTTAAACTTGCAGTAGCTCAATAAGAGCTGGCACAAGTTTGTGTACACAAGCAGAGTAATTACACTTCTGTAGTGTAGACATTGTTTGAGAGTCATTGGGTAGTCTCCACTGCAGCAGGGAGCATGTTTCCCAGCTCTGCTTGACAGACACGTGCTAGCTCTGCTCAAGCTAAAAACAGCAACATAGCCAGGGACAGCACGGGCAGCAACTCAGGCTAGCCACCTAAGTATGTACCCAGGGATCCAGTGGGTTAGTTCTCAGGCATGCGACCCCCAGCTACACTGCTATTTTTAGCACAGTAGCTTGAACAGAGCTAACACCTCTGTCTTACGCAAGCTGGGAAATACCCTCCCAGCTGCAGTATAGAGATGCCCATAGAGTCATCGAGTTTAAGGCCCAAAGGGACCACCAGGTCATCTACTCTGACCTCATGTGTAACACAGCATCACCAAGCGGGTACCCACACACTAGCCCAGCAACCAAATTTAGACCAAAATATAACAGCCCATAGGAGACTAAACTTTTATGTGCCACAGGCAGAAAATAGATGGGATTGAGGTGCACCAATGACTGAGGCCCCTGCAATGGCAGGGAATTGATTAAATGAGATATACCTAGCCAATCCCAGCAAGCGACTCACATCCCATGCTGCAGAGGAAGGCAAACTGCCTCCTGCCCCCAAGGTTACTGCCAATCTGACTTGGGGGAAAATTCCTTCCCAACCCCACATATTGCCATCGGTTAGACCCTGAGCGTGTGAGCAAAACGCAGGCAGCTAAGCAAATGAGAGCGGGAATGCGTGAAGCCACCTCAGAGCATTGACCCACCCTGTCTAGTATCCCTTCTCCAGCTGTGGCCATCCTTGATGCTTCAGAGGAAGGAGAGCAAAAAAACCAGAATACAGGGGGCACTGGACAATCTATTCCTGACCCTAGCAGGTGATTGGCTGAAGCCCTGAAGCATGCACTGTAGAAACGTAAGTCATAAGCCAGAAGGGGCCCCCAAGGCTGCTATCCCTGACCATCACAAGTCACCCTATCATACAGTTGCACTCACAAATTTGTCTCTGTCTGTAGAAGCTAAGTTTTTTGTCCCTCCTGTTGGGAGGCTGTTCCAGACCCTCATATCTCTGATGGTCTTTTTCTGATTTCTAGCCTGGATTTGTTCATGGCCAGTTACTGCCCATTTGTTATTGTGCCAACATTGTTGTTTAGCTTAACTAGCTTTTCATCCTCCCCGGTGTTTACCCCCCATGAAGTATTTATATAGAGTAATTGTATCCACTCTCCATTTTTTATTTATTTTATTTTATTTTATTTTATTTTTTTGCTAGGCAAACCAACCCAAGCTTCTTTGGTGTCCTCTCATAAAATATGCCCTTCATTTCCCTGATCATCCTAGCTGCTCTTTTTCATACCTGTTCCAGTTTGAATTCATTTTTCTTGAACATGGGTGACTAGAATTGTCACGGTATTCCAGATGAGGTCTCACCAGTGCCTTGTACAATGGCATTAATACGTCTCTATCTCTACCTGATACATCGTAGGATCACATTTGCCTTTTTTCACAGTCACATCACATTTGGGGCTCACTGTTAGCCTGTGATCGACCAGTACACCAAGCTCTCTCTCTTCCTCTGTCACTTCCAACTAAGGAGCCCCCCAGCTTGTAGAATAAATTCTTAGACCCTAAGTGCATAGCCTTGCACTTTGTACTATTGAATTTCATATAATTTCTGTCAGACCAAACATCAAGGCCATTCAGATCTTCCTGTGTAATATTACTATCATCCCATGATGCCTCCCAACTTGGTAACAGCAGCAAATTTCATCAGCACACTCCTACTTTTTGTGCCAAGGTCATTAATAAAAATACTGATTAAAAGCATTCCCAAGACCAATCCTTGAGGAATTCCTCTAGTAACCTTTCACTAGTCCGATAGTTCACCATTCAGCACAATCTGTTGCTTGCTCCCCTTTAGCCATTTCCTTAGCCACTTTACAATTCCTGTACTAATCCACCTCTTCTCTAATTTAACTAATAATTTCCCATGTGGTATTATGTCAAATGCTTTGTTGACATCCAAGTATATTAGATTGACTGCATTTCCCTTGTCCAAAAAATTAGTTATTTACTCAAGGAAGGAAATCAGATTAGTCTGGCACAATCTACCTATGGTAAACCCATGTTGCATTACATCCCCTTTTCCATTTATCTCCATTTAATTATTCTTTCCTTCACAATTTGTTCCTAAATCTTGCATATTATTGACATTAGACTAATAAGTCTGTAATTGCTCAGATCACTCCCGTTTCTTAAATATATGTACTACATTAGCTACTCTCTAATCATAGAGTACTACCACTAAATAGGTAGATTTATTAAAAATCCTTGCTACTGGACTAGCAATCTCATATTCCACTTTTTTCAGAATTCTGAGATGGAAATTATCCAATCCCCTGGAGTTGAGCACATTAAACTCTTTGAGGGGGTGGATGGTAATTTCACCTTAGAGGCCTGCAGCCTGTGTTTTTCTGTGGGAATAAATTGAATCAATAGAACTCAATGTTACCCCAGATTTACTCTGATGTAACAGAAAGCATGGATCAGCATTCATGTCACACTCCCTGTGAGTACCCAGCCCAAGCCGGGGAAACTAATGATCCAACCAGTGGACCAAATTCGGTGATGAATCCTGGTCACGTGGGGCATATATTAAGAAGAGATAGAAAGGAGAATCTGGCTTATTGGCTTCATTTGAATGCTGTCTTTTCTTTCATGTTATTTTATCCCTCTCCATTTTTAAATGTTTGTGGGAAGGACAGGAGCAAAAATCCTCTTGGCCCCTCTACCGTATGTTCAATATCCAGCCAGAAAGTATTCCCCAGGCTGTGCTAAAGTTGCCCTTCCTTGTAACGTTCAAATCCCACTCCTAGCCCAAATATTTTCGTAGTTGTGCTGCAGACAAGAGGCTCTTTGGAAGCACATGAAGCCATGAAAATAAATAAGTTACACCATCCCGTGACAAGTACGTCTCACCCAAAGAATCACTCTGGACCAAATTTTGAAAGGTCTTTGATCCAGCCTCTGTTTGTGTGTGCGTGTATCAGTGCACATGCACTTTTTGGGCACTGTCACCTACGTGTGTAGTCCATGCATATGAACATACCTGCATCTTGGGGACTGACCAATAACAGCTAAGTATTATTATTTTAAGGTGTAGATTTGCGTGTGCAAATTCTATCATCTGCATGCAGCTGACAGTGCTCAAAAAGTGAGCAAAAGTATTTTAACAAGCATGAAGAAGGGCTACTTTTTGAAAGTTTGGCCCTTTATTTCCTTCACTACAGAGAGATGAGGGGATAGAGATTCTCTGGCTGTAGCTGTTGTGGGAAGTGGCTGCTAAGCCAGTGATCCATGCTAGACCTGTCTGTAACCAACCAGAAACACATCAGCCATTTTAAACTATCAGCCTATTCCTAACTGTACTACTCGCTGCCTTCAGTTTGATAAAATATTAACAATCTTTACAGTAGAAGGTGGGGGAAAGGAATGCAGAGGGTCTGCTTCACCTGCTTTTCTTATATAACTTCACACATCAGCCACTTTTACAGCATATGAGCTGGATCCTAAATGCGTGACAGGGAATTTCAAACAACGACAAAAAGAAAAGGAAAATCTTTCTGACACTTCAGGTCATTGGAATTGTTCAAACAAAATGTAGAAGATATCTTAGTGTCCTGATTCACCAGCTGCAGTAGATACAGAGCTCTCACTTGGTCTGTCAGAACCTTGCATTCTACACCCTGGCAGCCCTGCTTGTTATTGGAAGCATATAGCCATCCGTCTGTCAAATCCCTCTGCGTTCACAAGGTCTTGTGGAGGTGCTGGTTATTTGCAGTCATTATTTTTTTTTTATGCTGATCACTGTTTGGTGTTCAGACGATTATTAGGAAGCACACTGTTTGTCTCTCCTGACTCCTGTAATATGTACTGTATGTTTTAAATATTCGAAATAGTAATCTACATTATGGAGTCACAGCCTGTAATTCTGTTTAAAATAATAATATTTAGCTCTTATTAATAATATCCTCAAGCTGCAGATGATATGAAAAAATTCTAAGGCCATTCATTTCTAATTGTTTTTCATTTGTATTCTTAAAATTTAAAATGCTGCCAACTTTGGATACCCTTATTCCTGATCAATAGCACCAAACTCCTCAAAATGGTCCTATCGTCATCAAAGGGTCTACTTGCAGAATAGGGGATGAATTGTTTTAGAATCTGGAAAAAAAATCATTTTGAGCTGAGCTGTCCTGGCACCAAATTTTACATTTAAGCTGCACATCAGCAAACATAAAAGTTTATAAAATCTTGACTTGTGTGGAGAAAATGAATAAGGAAATGTTATTTACGCATTCACATAACACAAGAACTAGGGGTCATCCAATGAAATTAATAGGCAACAAGTTTAAAACAAACAAAAGGAAATACTTTCTCACACAACACACAGTCAACCTGTGGAACTCTTTGCCGGGGGTGTTGTAAAGGCCAAAACATTAACAGTGTTCAAAAAAAGAACCAGCTACATTTATGGAGGATACAACCATCAATGGTAAGTAGCCAGGATTGGCAGGGATGCAACACCATGCTCTGAGTGTCCTCAGCTTCTGTTTGCCAGAATGGACAACAGGGTATGGGTCACTATTCTATTCATTACCTCTGGGGCACTTGGCACTGACCACAGTTGGAAGACAGGATACTGGGCTAGATGGATCATTGGTCTGACCCAGTTTGGCCATTCTTATGTTCTTATTGAAGGGAGGAGCTGAATGATTCTTTATTATACCAGTCATAATCACTCAGTTTTGTGGTGTTCACTCATTAAAAATCAATTGATTGTTTAAAGGGGCACAAGGGACTAATAGATAGCTCAAGTTGCTATTTGTCTCATTCAGAATTTTACCGTTGGAGAAACTGAGCCATGGAGCGGGGAACTGAGTTGCCTAGAGTCACCCAGCTGGCCACTGGGAGAGCCGGAAATAGAATGTACATCTCTTGAGTCCCAATCCAGGGCTCTATCAACTAAACAACACTGCCTCCCTACTAAATGCAGTACATTCGCCCATGCACAGAAAACTGCCATCACATTGGGCGTTAGCTGGCACAATTACTGGTAGTCTAGCTGAGGAGAGCAAGGAATGAATGAGCAAAGACATTATGCCCTGTAAGCCCTCGCCATCCCTCATCCCTCTAGTTTCATGGAGACATACCAAAGTTCCAGTTGCCCTTTATTGCTTTACTTGCTATGTGAGTAGAGGATTTAGGGCTAAATCCACAAAAAGATTTAGGTGCCTAACTGCCAGATTAGTTGCCTAAATCAAAAGTTTAGATCCTCAAAAACTACTACCCAGCTGCTGCCTAGCCCTGTAGGTGCCTATGTTTCTGTCAACAAAGTCCCCTAAGTTTTTGGTGGTGCACATGTGCAAAGTCACTTCAGTGCCTGACACCTAACTCATGCCTAAGCCCCAGCACGATTCTCAAACTAAGTGTCCCTCCACCTACCAAATCTATTACCTACCAAATCAACCCTGTACAAAATCTTGGTGGTGGTGCCATCTCTCCCATTGTTACCCAACAGTCCAGTACCCAGATCTCCACATCCCAGATAGTGCCCTAATCACTTGGCTATGAGGTATTCAAGAGTGTGCTTCTCTCAGTCACTCCTGTTTGAGCTGTTCCACTTTGTATAAAGAGTTAAATATGGCATTGGACCAAAGGGGGAAAGCAAGTGAGCAATGAGAGTATGTGTGACTTTATAACCCACTGGTTAGGGCACCCACCTGAGAGGTAGGAGGCCCAGCTTCAAGCCCCTGCGCCAATGTATATTTAAATATTATATACAAACAGCTTCAACAGGAATACCCTATAGCCTAGTGGTTAGGTTTTCCTTGTGGGAGATCTGTGTTCAACTCCCTGCTCTGACTCAGGCAGAGTGGGGATCTGAACTTAGGCCTCCTACATCCTGGGTGACTGCTCTAACAACTGGGTAAAAGGGGAGCACTACCTCTTCTTCCTCCATTTTGTGTGAGGACGGGGTGGCCTGGCTTAGACACCTAACTCCAGGTGAGGGTCATGAATCCCAAGTGGAGGGCAGCGGCACAGGAGCCAGCAAACAGAGCTGTAAACAGGGGAGTTTGAGTGGGAGTTTGAAAGGGGAGTTTGTATTGCGGTTCTCATTTGGGGTTTGTTTTTGCTGTGGGTGGTGGTGTTTTTGTGTGGTTTGTGTTTCCCAGATTAACAGGATTTAGGTGGGAAGGCTATGACTGATATAGAGGCAGCAGTGGGAGTGACC
Source organism: Lepidochelys kempii (assembly GCF_965140285.1). NCBI lineage: Eukaryota > Metazoa > Chordata > Testudines > Cheloniidae > Lepidochelys > Lepidochelys kempii. The sequence continues at coordinate 70,360,583 of NC_136384.1, read as the reverse complement.
CAAGTAGTGGAAGACACAATGAAGATGACTGGATGTGGAAGCTGCGGTATGTACATGATCCTGGAGGGGGTACCGGGAAAGAGTTTTGTCTGCTTGAAGTGCCATCTGGTAGAGCTGATGGAAGAAAAGATCCAAGGATTGGAGATGCAGGTGGAAAGTCTGGTTGAGTTTAGAAGGGGTTCGAGCAGATTATGGAGCAAAGACATGAGGCGGCTGAAGGGAAAAGCTCAGACTTGCAGATGGAAGCAGGACCGAAGAACTCTGATGGGAGACGGCTGGGTGAAGAAAATGGACAGTGGAAGCATGTGACTAAGAGAACCAGGCAGAGCAAAAGATGGGCTAGTGAAGGAGAAATAGAGCTCAAGAACAGATTTTCAGAGTTGGAAAATGAAGAAGGGGCGCAGCAGGCGGTCACTGAAGATGGAAGGGCAAGAAAGAAGAGAAGAGCGACTAGTCCTATAGGAAAAGGGGAAGAGTCAACGGAGACTACACCAAGTATGAGCCCCAGGAGGATACAGGATGGGTTGAAGAGGATTACAAGGGAGAATAGGAATGGAAAGACCTTGCAGCCAGAGGGAACAGGGGATAGACCGGAGAATCGCACCGTCACCAGGAAAAGGCAGGTCTTTGTGATCGGGGACTCCTTACTGAGAAGGATGGACAGGCCTGCAACCAGAGCTGATCCAGAGATTAGAAGGGTGTGCTGTTTTCCAGGTGCAAAGATACGGGATGTGGACCTGAGATTGAAGAGGATCCTAAAGGGAGCAGGAAAGAATCCACTGATCGTCCTTCATGTGGGAACAAATGATACAGGTAGATTCTCGCTGGAATGTATCAAGGGAGACTGTGCTAGACTGGGGAAGATGCTTAAGGAAATCGAGGCTCAGGTGATCTTCAGGGGGATTCTGCCTGTTCCTAGAGAAGGGCAACAAAGGTGTGACAAGATTATGACTATCAACAGATGGCTAAGGCTATAAGGAGGTCTTTGGGATGTATGGCCACTGAGAGGCATTCATGGACAGAGGACAGTTCTCTCAGGATGGATTTCATCTAAGTAGGGAAGGAAATAGACTTCTAGGATGGAGGCTGGCACAACTGATTAAGAGAGCTTTACACTAGGAATTTGGGGGAGATTGTTGGGAGATGTCCAGGTAATCTCTATGACGGATTTGAACACTAAGAGGGAAGAAAACAAAGTAAGAAAGGATACAGCCGTGGGTAGGAGAGTGGACATAAGGAGGAAGGGCAGTGTGGATACCAGTCTAATAGGTCATACTGGCTGTAGAATGTCAGTGTTGAATGTAGAATGTTCTTTAATTGAGCAAAGAATGTGAGCGAGGCCAAAAATCAAAAATTAAGATGTTTGTACACCAGTGCGAGGAGCCTAGGTAACAAAATGGAGGAACTAGAGCTACTGGTGCAGGAAGTGAAACCAGAGATTATAGGGATAACAGAAAACATGGTGGAATAGTCGTCATGACTGGACTACAGGTATTGAAGGGTACGTGCTGTTTAGGAAAGACAGAAATAAAGACAAAGGTGGTGGAGTAGCATTGTATATCAACGATGAGGTAGACTGTAAAGAAATAAGAAGTGATGGAATGGATAAGACAGAGTCTGTCTGGGCAAAAATCACACTGGGGAAGAAAACTACTAGAGCCTCCCTGGGATAGTGGTTGGGGTGTGCTATAGACCACCGGGATCTAATCTGGATATGGATAGAGCCCTCTTTAATGTTTTTAATGAAGTAAATACTACTGGAAACTGCGTGATCATGGGAGACTTTAACTTCCCGGATATAGACTGGAGGACAAGTGCTAGTAATAATAATAGAGCTCAGATTTTCCTGGATGCGATAGCTGATGGATTCCTTCATCAAGTAGTTGCTGCACCGGCAAGAGGGGATGCCATTTTAGATTCAGTTTTGGTGAATAGTGAGAAGAAAATGGTTGTAGGGGACAACCTTGGTTCGAGTGATCATGAGCTAATTCAGTTCAAACTGAATGGTAGGATAAACAAAAATAAATCTGCAACTAGGGTTTTTTATTTCAAAAGGGCTGACTTTCAAAAATTAAGGACACTAGTTAGGAAAGTGGATTGGACTGAAGAATTTATGGATCTAAAGGCAGAGGAGCCCTGGGATTACTTTAAATCAAAGCTGCAGAAGCTATTGGAAGCCTGCATCCCAAGAAAGGAGAAAAAAATCATAGGCAGGAGTTGTAGACCAAGCTGGATGAGCAAGCATCTCAGAAAGGTGATTAAGAAAAAGCAGAAAGCCTACAAGGAGTGGAAGATGGGAGGGATCAGCAAGGAAAGCTACCTTATTGAGGTCAGAACATTTAGGGATAAAGTGAGACCGGCTAAAAGTCAAGTAGAGTTGGACCTTGCAAAGGGAATTAAAACCAATAGTAAAAGATTCTGTAGCCATATAAATAAGAAGAAAACAAAGAAAGAAGAAGTGGGACCGCTTAACACTGAGGATGAAGTAGGGGTTAAGGATAATCTAGGCATGGCCCAATATCTAAACAAATACTTTGCCTCAGTCTTTAATGAGGATCTTAGGGATAATGGTAGCATGACAAATGGGAATGAGGATATGGAGGTAGACATCACCATATTTGAGGTAGAAGCGAAACTCGAACAGTTTAATGGGACTAAATCGGGGGGCCCAGATAATCTTCATCCAAGAATATGAAAGGAACTGGCACATGAAATTGCAAGCCCATTAGCAAGAATTTTTAATGAATCTGTAAACTCAGGGGTTGTACTATATGACTGGAGAATTGCTAACATAGTTCCAATTTTTAAGAAAGGGAAAAAAAGTGATCTGTGTAACTACAGGCCTCTTAGTTTGACATCTGTGGTATGCAAAGTCTTGGAAAATATTTTGAAGGAGAAAGTAGTTAAGGACATTGAAGTCAATGGTAAATGGGACAAAATACAACATGGTTTTACAAAAGGTAGATCGTGCCAAACCAACCTGATCTTTCTTTGAGAAAGTAACAGATTTCTTAGACAAAGGAAATGCAGTGGATCTAATTTACCTAGATTTCAGTAAGACATTTGATATGGTTCCACATGGGGAATTATAACTTAAATTGGAAAAGATGGGGATCAATATGAAAATTGAAAGGTGGATAAGGAATTGGTTAAAGGGGAGACTAGAGCAGGTCATACGGAAAGGTGAACTGTCAGGCTGGAGGGAGGTTACCAGTGGAGTTCCTCAGGGATCAGTTTTGGGGCAATCTTATTTAATCTTTTTATTACTGACCTCAGCACAAAAAGTGAGAGTGTGCTAATGAAGTTTGCGGATGATACAAAGCTGGGAGGTATTGCCAATTTAGAGAGAGACTGGGATATCATACAGGAAGATCTGGATGACCTTGTAAACTGGAGTAATAGTAATAGGATGAAATTTAATAGTGAGAAGTGTAAGGTCATGCATTTAGGGATTAATAACAAGAATTTTAGTTATAAGCTGGGGACGCATCAATTAGAAGTAATGGAGGAGGAGAAGGACCTTGGAGTATTGGTTGACCACAGGATGACGATGAGCCGCCAATGTGATATGGCTGTGAAAAAAGCGAATGAGGTCTTGGGATGCATCAGGCGAGGTATTTCCAGTAGAGATAAGGAAGTATTAGTACCGTTATACAAGGCACTGGTGAGACCTCACCTGGAATACTGTGTGCAGTTCTGGTCTCCCATGTTTAAGAAGGATGAATTCAAACTGGAACAGGTACAGAGAAGGGCTACTAGGATGATCCGAGGAATGGAAAACTTGTCTTATGAAAGGAGACTCAAGGAGCATGGTTTGTTTAGCCTAACTAAAAGAAGGCTGAGGGGAGATATGATTGCTCTCTATAAATATATCAGAGGGATAAATACCAGAGAAGGAGAGGAATTATTTAAGCTCAGTACCAATGTAGACACAAGAACAAATGGATATAAATTGGCCATCAGGAAGTTTAGACTTGAAATTAGACGAAGGTTTCTAACCATCAGAGGAGTGAAGTTTTCGAATAGCCTTCCAAGGGAAACAGTGGGGGCAAAAGACCTATCTGGCTTCAATATTAAACTCGATAAGTTTATGGAGGAGATGGTATGATGGGATAACATGATTTTGGCAATTAATTGATCTTTAACTATTCATGGTAAATAGGCCCAATGTCCTGTGATGGGATGTTAGATGGGTTAGGATCTGAGAATTCTTTCCTGGGTATCTGGCTGGTGAGTCTTGCCCACATGCTCAGGGTTCAGCTGATTGCCATATTTGGGGTTGGGAAGGAATTTTCCTCCAGGGCAGATTGGAAGAGGCCATAGGGGTTTTTCGCCTTCCTCTGCAACATGGGGCATGGGTCACTTGCTGGAGGATTCTCTGCACCTTGAAGTCTTTAAACCATGAATTGAGGACTTCAATAGCTCAGACATAGGTGAGAGGTTTTTTTGCAGGAGTGGGTGGGTGAGGTTTGGTGGCCTGCACTGTGCAGGACGTCGGACTAGATGATCATAATGGTCCCTTCTGACCTTAATATCTATGAATCTGTTAGGTGACTAAGTCTCTTTTAGGGGCACAGCTTTGGCCCTACCTCTCTCCTCAGCATTTCCTATTGGCTAGCTCAGGCAACTTCCCATTCAGTGTCCTGGCTTCTGTGGATCCCATTCTCAGGGCACCTAACTCTCCCCATGCGTAATATAGGGAGCCTGGGTGCCTAGCTAGGGGCTGTGGATTTCCTGGAACAGAGTGCCAAAAAATTAGGTGTTGCAACAGTGAGTCTAAAAGGCCCCTTTGTGGATCTAGCCCTTCAGCTTTAAGGCATGTGAGTCTGTTGCCTTTCAAGCAGACTGAGGGATACATCTTACAAACATAAAGCCCTGGTCTACACTAGAACTTTAGGTCGAATTTAGCAGCATTAAATCGATGTAAACCTGCACCCGTCCACACGATGAAGCCCTTTATTTCGACTTAAAGGGCTCTTAAAATCGATTTCCTTACTCCACCCCTGACAAGTGGATTAGCGCTTAAATCGGCCTTGCCGGCTCGAATTTGGGGTACTGTGGACACAATTCGATGGTATTGGCCTCTGGGAGCTATCCCAGAGTGCTCCATTGTGACCGCTCTGGACAGCACTCTCAACTCAGATGCACTGGCCAGGTAGACAGGAAAAGAACCGCAAACTTTTGAATCTCATTTCCTGTTTGGCCAGCGTGGCAAGCTGCAGGTGACCATGCAGAGCTCATCAGCACAGGTGACCATGATGGAGTCCCAGAATCACAAAAGAGCTCCAGCACGGACCGAACGGGAGGTACGGGATCTGATAGCTGTATGGGGAGAGGAATCCGTGCTATCAGAACTCCATTCCAGTTTTCGAAATGCCAAAACCTTTGTCAAAATCTCCCAGGGCATGAAGGACAGAGGCCATAACAGGGACCCAAAGCAGTGCCGCGTGAAACTTAAGGAGCTGAGGCAAGCCTACCAGAAAACCAGAGAGACGAAAGGACACTCCGGGTCAGAGCCCCAAACATGCCGCTTCTATGATGAGCTGCATGCCATTTTAGGGGGTTCAGCCACCACTACCCCAGCCGTGTTGTTTGACTCCTTCAATGGAGATGGAGGCAACACAGAAGCAGGTTTTGGGGATGAAGAAGATGATGAGGAGGAGGAGGGTGTAGATAGCTCACAGCAAGCAAGCAGAGAAACCAGTTTTCCTGACAGCCAGGAACTGTGTCTCACCCTGGACCTGGAGCCAGTACCCCCCGAACCCACCCAAGGCTGCCTCCTGGACCCGGCAGGCGGAGAAGAGACCTCCGGTGAGTGTACCTTTTAAAATACTATACATGGTTTAAAAGCAAGCATGTGAAAGGATTACTTTGCCCTGGCATTCGCGGCTCTCCTGGATGTACTCCCAAAGCCTTTGCAAAAGGTTTCTGGGGAGGGCAGCCTTATTGCGTCCTCCACGGTAGTACACTTTACCACTCCAGGCCAGTAACACGTACTCGGGAATCATTGTACAACAAAGCATTGCAGTGTATGTTTGCTGGCGTTCAAACAACATCCGTTCTTTATCTCTCTGTATTATCCTCAGGCGAGTGAGATATCATTCATGGTCACCTGGTTGAAATAGGGTGCTTTTCTTCAGGGGACGCTCAGAGGAGCCGGTTCCTGCTTGGCTGTTTGCCTATGGCTGAACAGAAATGTTCCCTGCTGTTAGCCACAGGAAGAGGGGAGGGTTGAGGGGGTAGCCACGTGGTGGGGGGAGGCAAAATGCGACCTTGTAATGAAAGCACATGTGCTATGTATATAATGTTAACAGCAAGGTTTACCCTGAAAGAGTGTAGCCACTGTTTTATAAAATATGTCTTTTTAAATACCGCTGTCCCTTTTTTTTTCTCCACCAGCTGCATGTGTTTCAATGATCACAGGATCTTCTCTTTCCCAGAGGCTAGTGAAGATTAGAAAGAAAAAAAAACGCACTCATGATGAAATGTTCTCTGAGCTCATGCTGTCCTCCCACACTGACAGAGCACAGAGGAATGCATGGAGGCAAATAATGTCAGAGTGCAGGAAAGCACAAAATGACCGGGAGGAGAGGTGGCGGGCTGAAGAGAGTAAGTGGCGAGCTGAAGACAGGGCTGAAGCTCAAATGTGGCGGCAGCGTGATGAGAGGAGGCAGGATTCAATGCTGAGGCTGCTGGAGGATCAAACCAGTATGCTCCAGTGTATGGTTGAGCTGAGCAAAGGCAGCTGGAGCACAGACTGCCACTACAGCCCCTGTGTAACCAACCACCCTCCTCCCCAAGTTCCATAGCCTCCACACCCAGACGCCCAAGAACGCAGTGGGGGGGCCACTGGCCAACCAGCCACTCCCCCACAGAGGATTGCCCCCAAAAAAGAAGGCTGGCATTCAATAAATTTTAAAGTTGTAAACTTTTAAAGTGCTGTGTGGCATTTTTCTTCCCTCCTCCACCACCCCTCCTGGGGTACTTTGGTAGTCATCCCCCTATTTGTGTGATGAATGAATAAAGAATGCATGAATGTGAAGCAACAATGACTTTATTGCCTCTGCAAACGGTGATCGAAGGGAGGAGGGGAGGGTGGTTAGCTTACAGGGAAGTAGAGTGAATCAAGGGGCGGTGGATTTCATCAAGGAGAAACAAAGAGAACTTTCACACCGTAGCCTGGCCAGTCATGAAACTGGTTTTCAAAGCTTCTCTGATGTGTACCGCACCCTCCTGTGCTCTTCTAACCGCCCTGGTGTCTGGCTGCACGTAACCAGCAGCCAGGCGATTTGCCTCAACCTCCCACCCCACCATAAACGTCTCCCCCTTACTCTCACAGATATTGTGGAGCACACAGCAAGCAGTAATAACAGTGGGAATATTGGTTTCGCTAAGGTCTAAGTGAGTCAGTAAACTGCGCCAGCGCGCCTTTAAACGTCCAAATGCACATTCTACCACCATTCTGCACTTGCTCAGCCTGTAGTTGAACAGCTCCTGACTACTGTCCAAGCTGCCTGTGTACGGCTTCATGAGCCATGGCATTAAGGGGTAGGCTGGGTCCCCAAGGATAACTATAGGCATTTCAACATCCCCAACAGTTATTTTCTGGTCTGGGATTAAAGTCCCTTCCTGCAGCTTTTGAAACAGACCAGAGTTCCTGAAGATGCGAGCATCATGTACCTTTCCCGGCCACCCCACGTTGATGAAAGGGTGAAACGTCCCTTGTGATCCACCAGAGCTTGCAGCACTATTGAAAAGTACCCCTTGCAGTTTATGTACTCGCCGGCTTGGTGCTCTGGTGCCAAGATAGGGATATGGGTTCCATCTATGGCCCCACCACAGTTAGGGAATCCCATTGCAGCAAAGCCATCCACTATGACCTGCACATTTCCCAGGGTCACTACCCTTGATACCAGCAGATCTTTGATTGCGTGGGCTACTTGCATCACAGCAGCCCCCATAGTAGATTTTCCCACTCCCAATTGATTCCCAACTGACCGGTAGCTGTCTGGCAACGCAAGCTTCCAGAGGGCTATCGCCACTCGCTAGTGAACTGTGAGGGCTGCTCTCATCTTGGTATTCTTGCACTTCAGAGCAGGGGAAAACAAGTCACAAAGTTCCTTGAAAGTGCCCTTATGCATGTGAAAGTTTCTCAGCCACTGGGAATCATCCCGTACCTGCAACACTATGCAGTCCCACCAGTCTGTGCTTGTTTCCCGGGCCCAGAATCAGCGTTCCATGGCATGAAGCTGCCCCATTAACACCATGATACATGCATTGGCAGGGCCCATGCTTTCAGAGAAATCTGTGTCCATGTCCTGATCACTCATGTGACCGCGCTGACGTCGCCCCCTCACCCGGTATCGCTCTGCCAGGTTCTGTTGCTGCATATACTGCTGGATAATGCGTGTGGTGTTTAATGTGCTCCTAATTGCCAAAGTGAGCTGAGTGGCCTCCATGCTTGCCTTGGTATGGCGTCCGCACAGAAAAAAGGTGCAGAACGATGGTCTGCCGTTGCTCTGATGGAGGGAGGGGTGACTGACGACATGGCTTACAGGGTTGGCTTACAGGGAATTAAAATCAACAAAGGGGTTGGCTTTACATCAATGAGTATTTCAGGCAGGACTTCACGGAGGGTTCCAATAAGAAATGGTGCATCTAAGTAATTGTTCTTATTGGAACAAGCAGGTTGGTCTGGCCTCTGATTGATACATGGCTAGATTTACCTCGCTGCACCTTCTCTGTGAGTGACTGCAGTGTGACCTAGAGGAATGAGTCCCCTAGACGGGGGAGGGGGAGAAGCAAATGAGTACAAAACAAATCTGGTCTATTTCTTGATTTGATCCACTCCATCTATGTTTTACATCTTTGGCTGGCAGCAGACGGTGCAGAAGGACTGCAAGCCATCCACATCTCTTGCTTGCCTGGCAGAAGATGGTACAGTAGGACTGCTAGCAATCCGTATCGCCTGCCTGCTCACCATAAGATGGTTCAATAGGACTGACTGCAGGACTAAAGAGAAAGGCTTGATCAAGTCACTCCAAATTTAGTCCCTGCGCCCATGTCTGCCCAGGAGCTCCTGATCGACCTCACAGAGGCGACCAGGAGCACCTCAGACATGACGATGACGGCTACCAGTCCTATTGCACCATCTGCTGCCACAAGGCAATGGGTTGCTGCTGCTGTGTAGCAATGCAGTACCGCGTCTGCCAGCACCCAGGAGACATACGGTGACAGTGAGCTGAGTGGGCTCCATGCTTGCCGTGGTATGGCATCTGCACAGTTAACTCAGGAAAAAAGGCGCGAAACGATTGTCTGCCCTTGCTTTCACGGAGGGAGGGAGGGAATGGGGGCCTGACGATATGTACCCAGAACCACCCGCGACAATGTTTTAGCCCCATCAGGCATTGGGATCTCAACCCAGAATTCCAATGGGCAGCGGAGACTGTGGGAACTATGGGATAGCTACCCACAGTGCAACGCTCCAGAAGTCGACTCTAGCCTCGGTACTGTGGAAGCACTCCGCCGAGTTAATGCACTTAATGCACTTAGAGCATTTTCTGTGGGGACACACACACTCGAATATATAAAACCGATTTCTAAAAAACCGACTTCTATAAATTTGACCTAATTTTGTAGTGTAGATATACCCTTACTCTTGTGAGTAGTACTTACACATAGTCCCAATGCAGTCAGGGGAACTATTCATGTGATCATTTGTAGGATCAGACCCTAAATTCACTTTAAAATTAGAGATTTAGCTCACAGCAAGTTGTATTGCTTAAAATACCTTGAAAATCCAAAAATGTTAGTTATTTTTACTGAGTTTTCAGTTCCCTGTGATCAATGTAAAAGCCCTGAAATTTGTACTCTGTTATTAAATGTGAGTGCTCCTTTAATCATTATTTGATATTTGACACTCAATAACTGCCTAATTGCATTTAAACTACATGCTCATGTGAGGCGCTTAAGTATTTTACATTAACTGATTTGTAAATAATTGATTTTTAAATTGTGAACCATCAGCCCTCCTCATCAAGAGAGTCACCAGCCACCAGTGAGGAGAATTAGCTGGCTTCCCAGCACGCAACTGTGGACAGTTTCAAGGCAACTGGGTGGCTTAAAGAAATCCATTTACTCATTGTGTTGCTTTGAGAAATACCACCACCAAAGAATGTTTAACCGCAGAAGTCACTTTTCATAGTGACAGCTCCACGGCCATGACTGAAGTAGACTTTGCAGTGGCACGGAAGAAATTTCTAAAGGTTCAGCTGCTATGCCAAACCATTAAGCCTCTGAGGCACAGAGGAAAACAAAAAAGGATTGTCAATGTCATGTCTGAAGCAGAAACAAGCTTTGAAATATGGGGGGGATAAAACAAAAAGCCTGTACAGGTATGTCTTTTCCAACCCAGTAAAAATACTAGCAAAATGAACAATAAAGGTTGGATTTGAAAAGCTGCTGTCTCTGAGAGAAACCTGACTGGTTCATTTTAACCTAAAACCTGACACATAATTGTGCTGCAACTTGAGGTCTTAAAAGCTCACTATGGCTACAAGCTCAGCAATAAGAGATAAACAGAAATGGTAAGCTAAACAAGATCTCTGGATGCCTGGTTATGTAAGGAAAGCCCGGTGTAAATCATAGAGGAAGATAACACATTTCACCCAAGTTGCTTAGCAAAAAATTTCAAATATCAATTCATCCTAGAGGATCCCAGAAAGAATATAGAGTCACAGATAAGGTCACTGATGAAATGATTCAATGTTTATTGATGTTTAAAGTTGTTCCTGGGGAGTATTTGTAAAATAAATGGTTTCAGAGTAGCAGCCGTGTTAGTCTGTATCCACAAAAAGAACAGGAGGACTTGTGGCACCTTAGAGACTAACCAATTTATTTGAGCATAAGCTTTCGTGGGCTACAGCCCACTTCATCGGATGCATAGAAGGGAACATATAGTAAGAAGAAATATATATATACATACAGATAAGTTGGAAGTTGCCATACAAACTGTGAGAGGCTAATTAGTTAAGATGAGCTATTATCAGCAGGAGAAAAAAACTTTTGTAGTGATAATCAAAAGAGCCCATTTAGACAGTTGACAAGAAGGTGTGAGGATACTTAACTTCAGGGAAATAGATTCAATATGTGTAATGACCCAGCCACTCCCAGTCTCTATTCAAACCCAAGTTAATGGTATCTAGTTTGCATATTAATTCAAGCTCAGCAGTTTCTCGTTGGAGTCTGTTTTTGAAGCTTTTCTGTTGCAAAATTGCCACCCTTAAATCTTTTACTGAGCGGCCAGAGAGGTTGAAGTGTTCGCCGACCAGTTTTTGAATGTTATGATTCCTGATGTCAGATTTGTGTCCATTTATTCTTTTACGTAGAGACTGTCTGGTTTGGCCAATGTACATGGCAGAGGGGCATTGCTGGCACATGATGGCATATATCATATTGGTAGATGTGCAGGTGAACGAGCCCCTGATGGTGTGGCTAATGTGGTTAGGTCCTATGATTGTGTCACATGAATAAGTATGTGGACAGAGTTGGCATCAGGCTTTGTTGCAAGGATAGGTTCCTGGGTTAGAGTTTTTGTTGTGTGGTGTGCGGTTGTAGACGAGTATTTGCTTCAGGTTGGGGGGGGGGCTATCTGTAAGCGAGGACTGGTCTGTCTCCCAAGATCTGTGAGAGTGAGGACAAAGTCAGAAAGGACAATAAAAACACTAACCCAGGAACCTATCCTTGCAACAAAGCCCAATGCCAACTCTGTCCACATATTTATTCAAGTGACACCATCATAGGACCTAATCACATTAGCCATGCCATCAGGGGCGCATTCACCTGCACATCTACCAATTGATATATGCCATCATGTGCCAGCAATGCCCCTCTGCCATGTACATTGGCCAAACCGGACAGTCTCTACGTAATGGAATAAATGGACACAAATCTGACATCAGGAATCATAACATTCAAAAACTGGTCGGCGAACACTTCAACCTCTCTGGCCACTCAGTAAAAGATTTAAGGGTGGCAATTTTGCAACAGAAAAGCTTCAAAAACAGACTCCAACAAGAAACTGCTGAGCTTGAATTAATATGCAAACTAGATACCATTAACTTGGGTTTGAATAGAGACTGGGAGTGGCTGGGTCATTACACATATTGAATCTATTTCCCTAAAGTTAAGTATCCTCACACCTTCTTGTCAACTGTCTAAATGGGCTCTTTTGATTATCACTACAAAAGTTTTTTCTCCTGCTGATAATAGCTCATCTTAACTAATTAGCCTCTCACAGTTTGTATGGCAACTTCCAACTTATCTGTATGTATATATCTATCTATCTTACTATATGTTCCATTCTATGCCTCCGATGAAGTGGGCTGTAGCCCACGAAAGCTGATGCTCTAATAAAATTTATTAGTCTCTAAGGTGCCACAAGTCCTCCTGTTCTTTTTGTAAAATAAATATATTTTTGAGATGAAAAATGTGACATGAAGTGATAGCAATTCTTTCTGGTTCCAGTCATCTTTATTAAGGCAAAACAGTTCACCCATACAGAGCACTTCATCCCTGGATTTAACTTGTTTCCAGTAAAAATGCATCAGCTGCAGCATTTTCATGAAAGACATGGAGTTTTGAATGCCTTTAGTCTGTTGCCTGGTGATTTAGCTGGGGCCATTGTACATAAATATGCAGAGTTCCACATCCTTGATGAAAATAGGCTTTCCTAGTTTATGGGTTTGCATACATTGTGTGCTGGATTTTTCTGCACAGGGTTAAATTTATATTGAAAGCCAAAAATGAGAGCAAAGCAAAAAGAAAATTACTATAAAGGGCTTTCCCTTATATAGCAAAAGTACCAACTCTAACCAAATATTTTTGGAAACTGAATTTTGGTAAGTGTCCCTTGAATATATATAGATTTGGAACGATGTCCAGTTAAAAACTATGAGCCAGATCCTTCTCCACCGTGGTAGTTCAAAGGAAATTTAAAGCTGCCGTAAATGAGAAGTGAGAAGAGCACATACCAGCAGCAGAAGGGGGTTTGTGGTTAACGCAAAATGCACTCCATTGGTTTTCCTCCAGTGTAAATACTATTACAACTGATGCAACTCATACCCCAAGGCTGCTCTAAGTTGTGTAGGATGAGTTGCATAGGATTCATACATTCCAAGGCTAGAAGGGAGCATTGTAATCATCTGGTTTGACTTTGGCTATAACACAAGCAGTGAATTTCCCCAAAATAATTCCTAGAGCAGATCTTTTAGAAAAACACCCAATCTTGATTTAAAAGTTGTCAATGCTGGAGAATCTACCATGACCTTTAGTAAATTACTCCAATGGTTAATTACCTTCACTGTCAAAATTTACACCTTATTTCCAATCTGAATTTGTCTAGCTTCAACTTCCAGCCATCAGATTATGTTATACTTTTCTCTGTAGACTGAAGAGCCCATTATTAAATATTTGTTCCCTATGTAGATACCTACAGACTGTAATCAAGTCACCCCTTAACTTTCTCTTAAGATAAATAAATTGAGCTCCTTGAGTCTATCACTATAATGCTTATTTTCTAATCCTTTAACCATTCTCGAGACTCTTCTCTGAACCCTCTCCAATTTATCAACTCCTTTCTTGAATTGTGAGCACTAGCACTAGACACACTATTCCAGCAGTGGTCACATGAGTGCCAAATACAAAGATAAAATAACCTCTCTACTTCTCAAGATTCCCCAGTTTATACATCCCAGGATCACAATCGTTCTTTTCTCCACAGCCTCACATTGGGAGCTTAAGTTCAGCTGATTATCCACCATGCCCCAAATCTTTTTCAGAGTCACTGCCTCCCAAGACAGAGCTTCTCCCCTTCCCTCCCCCCATCTTGTAAGTATGGCTTGCATTCTTTGTTGCTAGACATATACATTTAGCCATATTAAAATGCATATTGATTAGCAAGAGATCCAGATTGTTCTGAATTAGTGACCTGTTCACCGTTATTCACCACTCCCCAATTTGTGCATCATCTGCAAACTTTATCAGTGATGATTTTGTTTTCTTCCAGGTCATCAATAAAAATGTTAAATAGTATAGGGCCAAGAACCAGTCCCTTCAGGATCCCACTGGAAATACACCAGCTTGATGATAATCCACCATTTAGATTTTGAGACCTATTGGTTAGCCAGATTTTAATCCATTTAATGTGTGCCATGTTAATTTTATATTGTTCTAGTTTTTTTTTATCAAAATGTCATGTGGTACCAAGTCAAACACTTTACAGATATCTAAGTATATTAAGTCAACGCTATTACCATTATCAACAAAACTTGTAATTTCATCAAATAAATTTCAAGTTAGTTTGACAGGGTCTATTTTCCATAGCCAATTTTGATCTGCATTAATTACTTTAACCTTCTTTAATTCTTTATTAATCTAATCCCATATCAGCCACTCCCATACCTTTCCCAGGATCAGTGGTGATGCTGACAAGACTATAACTACCGACGTCATCCCATTACCATTTTAAAAAATTGGCACATTAGCATTCTTTCAGTTTTCTGGAACTTCCCCAGGCCTCCAAGACTTATTGAAGATCAACATTAATGGTCCAGTGAACTCCGCAGACAATTATTTTAAAACTCTTAGATGCAAGCTATCAGGGCCTGCTGATTCAAAAAATTTTACTGTTTACCTCCACTACTTTTGTTTAACATTTTTCAGAGATACTAGAGGAATCGAAAGAGTGTTATCACCACCATATGACAGGTTTCAGAGTAGCAGCCGTGTTAGTCTGTATTCGCAAAAAGAAAAGGAGGACTCGTGGCACCTTAGAGACTAACCAATTTATTTGAGCATAAGCTTTTGTGAGCTGCAGCTCACTTCATCGGATGCATTCAGTGGAAAATGACACTATATCATCTGGTTGTTTTTCCCCAAACAGAAAACAGAAATATTTATTGGACATTTCTACCTTTTCTGCAATATTATTGATAATTCTACCATTTTCATCTTGTAATTGACTAATACCATTGTCAAGATTCTTTTAGTTCCAAATATATTTTTAAAACTCCTTCTTATTGTCCTTAAATCTGCTGGCCATAGGTTTTTCTCCTCATGTCCCTTTGTTTCCCTTATCAGTTTTCTACAATTCCTAACTTCTGATTTATATTCATTACTATCCACTTCCCCTTTCTTCCGGTTTTTATAAATAAGGAGGTGGAGCACATAGAAAAGTTTGAATTGCCACCTTTGTCCTCTTCCTTCTTTGGCACATCTGTGTGTTCAGCCCCTGACAGTATATTTTAAAACAGATAAGTCTTTTTGTCTTTGTTACTAATAGTGTATTATTAAACCTGGAAGAATTTCTAAACATTGACTTTACCTTCCGCCATTTATGCCAGGGGTGGGCAAACTTTTTGGTCCGAGGGCCACATTGGGGTTCCAAAACGGCATGGAGGGCCGGCAGGGAAGGCTGTGCCTCCCCAAACAGCCTGGCCCCCTCCCCCTATCCGACCCCTCCCACTTCCCACCCTGACTGCCCCCCTCAGAACCCCCAACCAATCCAACTCCTCCTGCTCCATCCAACCTCCCACTCCCGGGACCCTCCACCCCTAATCGTCCCCCGGGACCCTACCCCCTGCTTCCCGTCCCCTGACTGCCCAGACCCCTGTCCACAACCCCACCTCCTGACAGGCCCCCCGGGACCCCACGCCTATCCAACCCCCCCTGTTCCTCATCCCCGGACCGCTCCCAGAACCTCTGCCCCATCCAACTGCCCCCTGCTCCCTGTCCCCTGACTGCCCCCTGGGATCCTCCACCCCCCAGCCCCAGCCCCTTACCATGCCACTCAGAGCAGCATGTCTGGCAGCCGCGCCGCCTGGACGGAGTCAGCCACACTGCCATGCTGCTCAGCAGGAGCGCGCAGCCCCACCACCCAGAGCGCTGGCAGTGCGGGACGGGGGACAGCGGGGAAGGGGCCGGGGGGTAACCTCCCTGGCCAGGAGTGCAAGAGCCGGGCTGGATGTGGCCTGCGGGCCGTGGTTTGCCCACCTCTGATTTATGCTGTCTATTTTCTGCATTTCACTCAGACTGGATAATTTAAAATAGACTAAGCAGTTTCACTTTTGTTTCTAAAAAGAAAAGGAGGACTCGTGGCACCTTAGAGACTGACCAATTTATTTGAGCGTGAGCTTTCGTGAGCTACAGCTCACTTCATCGGATGCATACCGTGGGAAAAAAAACAAAACAACTTTTGTTTCTAATCAGTTTCATTTTCAGGTTCGGATGTACAAAAACAATTATGTAATGTAGCTGCAAACACTGCAGGGGGATACTTAAAAATATTTTCTCTGAAATTTTTTAAAGATTATTTTAATGTTTCCTCTTAATATTAACATAAACCTTGAGCACATAGACCCTTGTCAAGTACAAATGTAATGAACTGTAATGTATGTATGTGGAAACCGTTCATTCTATCTTACCATGATTTGCTGGGTGACTCCTGTTTGGGATCCACTTGTGTGCTGAACTGAGGCTTGTATTCTTTTCTCTCACTTTTCCTCACACAGATAATTTGTACTTGTACACTACTGAAGGAAGAAGCACAAGAAGAGGATTTAATTAGAGGAACAGTTTAATTATAGTCCCTCTCCACTCCTAAGGCCTGGGAATGGGAAGTTCTGGGAGTATTGCATGGGTAATGTGTTCATACCCGTAATCCGTGGCTAAAGAAAGGCAGTGCCTTACAGTGTACAACAGTGATCTTTTGTGGCCAGTTAAATGTGGCTGTTCACAAGATTCATCTAATCTTTTTCAACCAGACAGTTATTGGTGCTGGTGATGAAAGCAAGGGAGTTATAAAGCAGAGAAAAGTGGAGAATCTTTGAAGGCATGATGGGTTTCCTTAAAAATGCATGCAATGGCTGAAAAACATGGTTAAATTAAAAAGTACAATAGATTGTGTTAAATTGTTTGGCCAAAGTTGGGCAGACACTGTTTATCCTGGGGGTGAAATTCTGGCCTCATTACAATCAAGCGCAAAACTCCCATTGACTTAAAGAAGGCCAGAATTTTACTCTGCATGTCTGGCAGACAATTTAAGATTATCATGCTCCTTCCCCTCCTTTTCTTTGTCTCCCTCATTCCAGAGGCAGCTCGTGACTTTTTTGACAGGTGCAGCACAAATCACACAACAGTTATTTCCATCGCTGCCTAATGTACAATTTACTAGCTATTAAAAGCTTACTTTATTTATAGTGAAGAAGCATCAGGCAGACCCGAGAGCTGAAGCCGCCACCACCTCCACTGTTACAAGGGCTGGCGCGGGGGGTGGAGTCTGAAGCGGGCCCAGTGGCAGTTCCTGAAGCACATACACAGGGCCTGTTCCACGGGGATGCGAGCTGGGGAGGCACAGGCCCCATCCCTGCTCCCTGCAGCCTGAGCTGAACTGCTACAATCCTATTATGGCCTCACCGGGTAATGGTTACCACAGCATGCCCTTATAAAGTAACTCCTGGGAATGGTAAATTGCCATTGTAACAAGGCACTTGAGGCAAGATTAGCTATACCAAGATTTGAGACTCACGCAACACTACATTCGTCAAACTTTCTGGCATTGAGTTTCACTACTGGAGAGAGAGAGTACATTGAGACATTTAAATCAAATCTCCATTTGCCCTTGCAGCTGTCCCTATTTATCAATTAAATAAAAATACGCAAACTATATTTTGTAGCTTATGGGAATTCTTGGGTAGGCTTGGGCTGAGGAGCTGCCCTGGCCTCATTCATTCTGTCACAGGTACATTTTAGATTCAAAGCTGTTTGCAGCCAAGATGGTTGCTTTCTACATCTTCTGTGAAGCAGCTGAAACATAATAGTGGATGCTAGAAAATAATGCTCTGAAACACGGTTTGTCAGAGGATTTAAAGACTGCTTAATAAAATCACTTGGCATTTGTAGTGCACTTTGCATCCTCATGTATTTTACAAACCTTAACTGGTTAATCCTCCCGACAATCCTGTGAAGTATGTAGGTAAAGAAAAATTTTATTACCCACTTCACAGGTGGGAAAACAGAGGCAGAGAGATTCGGTAATTTGGCCAAGAGCACTAAATGATAGGATTAGAACTCAGAAATTCCTGGTTCCCAGAGCTCTATTCAGACCAGATCTCTACAAAAAGCCATTCTGGACTATTTGACACAAATGTTTTTGCATGCAGATCAAGCCTGAATACTAAAAAGCCTTATGATATTGCAGGGAGGGAAGGGAATGGTTGTGTATTTGCTATTCTCTTTTTTCTTAATATCCTTTCATCCTCACCCAGTCAATGTAGCCCAAATTTCCAGTCCAAATTAGAGGTTAATGGCAGCTCAAAAATTCATTTTAACAAAACAAATCTCAAATTATATGGGCATCTGGAAACACCAATGTCCATTTTATTTGTTTTTTGTAAAACCCTCATAACTTAATAATGGCCAAATATTACCTTTCAAATCACTCCCATGCTGAAGTCTTATATGCCAAGATTTAGCTTGTTGCAGAGTGTTGTGGAAGAGTTACATTATTACCCCTCCCCCCTTGAAGTAGGGGCTAATAGTGGAAAACTTGGCAGCCTCCCAACTCCGCTGCACTGAGATAACAAGGTATTAAACAGGTAACAGTATATATGAGTTAATGGCTTCACTGGGCCACCTGCAATGGAGTTCTGTGAGCCTGAGCAAAGGGGATTATGTGATCAGGCGTTTCATAGAAATAAGGACCTGAGTGTGTGCCTCATTTCCCTTTCTCCTGGTGATACCCTTACAAAGGCCATTTGGATGAGATTCAACATTTTGAAAGATACTTTAGAGCACAACATTCTGATTCTGAGGATGACAGAATGTCACTTTTTTCTCCTTTAGAGGATTTCTAATCACAGCTTTGTTACAGCAGGTGGGAAACTGAACAAGATAAACCTATATGGGGCTCAAAAATAACATATTCTCCTTCACCTTCCTGCAATGCAAGATTCCCAAAGGGAAACCACTGAATGATTTGTAGGTAATTGTCACTAACCGCTTCAAAAACTGGGAAGTCCTAAAAATTTAATTTCTGCATATGAAAGATGCCAGATTTACAACCCTGGAAACTGAAGCCCTCTATTCCTAGAACAGGTGGATCCATGGGCTACTGCAGTGCAAGCTTCCCCCAAAGTGCCCTGGAAATATGCATAAGCTCTGATCTGGAAGGACCACCAATGGGGGGAACACGTGCTGAACTTTAGTCTCCATACCAGTTCAATCTTTGGCCTAACTGCTAGAGCTGGTCAAATAGTAAACATGTGTAACCCTTCTGCCAGGTGTTGTCAGGAGCAACAAGGGACAGTTTAAACAGCTGCAGCAGTTGTTCTCAACCAAGGGTACACGTATCCCTAGGAGTACGCAGAGGTCTTCTGGGGGTACATCAACTCATCTAAATATTTGCCTAGTTTTACAACAGGCTGCATAAAAAGTACTAGTGAAGTCAGTGCAAACTAAAATTTCATACAGTGACTTGTTTATGCGGCTCTATAGACTGTACATTGAAATATAAGTACAATATTTATATTCCAATTGATTTATTTTTTAATTATATGGTAAAAGTGAGAAAGTCAGCAATTTTTCAACAACAGTGTGTTGTGACACTTTTGTATTTTTATGTCTGATTATGTAAGTAGGTAGTTTTTAAGTGAGGTGTAACTTGGGGGTACGCAAGACAAATCAGACTCCTGAAAGCGGTGCAGTAGTCTGGAAAGGTTTAGAGCCACTGAGCTAGAGGTTCCTCTTAAAACAGATACCACCAGCTTGATCCCAAAGCCAGAATTTCTGAAATTACTAAATATCTTCTCTGGATGCTCCTAATGGGCAATATTTGCCCACTCACAAGCAGTGAGTCTGTATAAACCAAGGAAAAATATCTGGGGAAAAAGGAACACTACAATATTTCTAAATGAATGATAAATGAAATACTCTTTCACAGTAACTTTGGCAGTAGCCCACCTGCTAATGTGAATGCCCAGTAGGCAAATGTCCCTTTACCACATCACTTCCCCCTCTCCCCAGCCACTAAACTCCACTCATGATTTGATGTCAGTAGGTAGTATAGTCCTAGAGTCCTCAGGTTCAGGCAGGCAGGCCTGTTTCCAGTCTCTTGGGAAGTGCTACCTGGTTTTGTTTTTTAATTATTCATTAACAGTTTCCTAAATGAAAGCACAGTTTCACTTGCAATGATTTGTGGGGGCATACTTTTCTTTATTTGTGAATATGTGGACAACCAAAATGTATCTGACTTCTGACATGTGCATAAATTTTAGCACAATGTGTATTCATCTAAAAATGTGCATCAGTAGTTCATTATTGCCCTATTTTAAAAGTTTCAGTATCCCAAACAGAGAGCCAAAACAACACCATGAATTAGGTGACCAATCACACAATATGAATGATGAATACCAAATCCTAAATAATGTAAACAATTAGGAACAAGCCTTAGGTTGAAGATTATTCATTAAAACGGGGTGGTATATACTTACAAATATTTATTATATTCAGAGAACTTGGGATTGGTTTATGAATGATTTGCTTGCCAAAAAGGGACTCAATCTGTAAAATATTCAAAATGAATAGTCCAACCAGTTCTTCTCTCAGAGATTGTTGACAAGATGCCAACTCATGCCAGCCATGATGGTAGTTTTGTAACATGGATGCATGTGAACTAACAACTCTGTTAAGGTCATCAACTTATTTCAGAAATGGGAATGCGGAATGTTTTAATAAAATGTAAAACCCATTTTCAAGTTACATTGCAAAGCATCTAACTTTGTCAGCAACATGGAAGCTTCAGCAGAAAGGACAGAGGAGCCGAATTCTAAAATCAGGAGTAGTTTGAAATTGGATATTCCCAACTTCCTTTAGCCCAGATAAATGCATGCTTACATAGAGAATCATCACTCATGCTTCTTGCCTTTTTCTAGTGTTGAAGATTTTCTAGCTGCAAAACATACTGAAAGCAAGAAGGCAATGTTAATGCAGTAGGGGGGAACTAGGGCCAGAGTCTTGGCTGGTGTAAATCAGTGTGACTCTGCAGCCTATGGAAATGAGGCTCACTGGTAGGGCACATATGCATGGTGTGAGTTTGCTTGTTTAAAACCTGCTCTTTTGAAATACCTGGCATAGTTTCAGCCATTTAAGCAACCTTAGAAAATCAGTCAAGAAAACCTCAGAATTCAAGATAAGAATTCAAAAGTCTGACCCATGACTCCAAAGGTAGATAGAACTGATCATAACATGGCAGTTCAAATTGACTAAAGCCTGCAGCAAAAGTTCTGTGCTTCCTTGGTCCAGTGATGCAAGATGCAATCTGCTCTCCCCTTAGACATGGCACTGACTATGCACTGCTCTGTGTCCCTGAGCTTTTAGTCAATGGAGCTAGATGCAGCAAATTTGCAGGATCAGGCCTAGGTCAGCAGCATGCATTATGGATTGAACAGCAATAACCTACCACGTTCACTGGCTGAATAGCAATGTCAGTACTACAGGAAAGAAAATATGCTGTTTCCTTTTTCTTAAGGAATGTATAAATGAGGCAATACATAGAGTTAGTTGACACTTCAAAGGTTTTGCTGGTATAGCTATACCGGAAAAGCCCCCCGGTGCAGATGCAGCTATACCAGCAAAAGGAAATGTTTTGTTGGCATGTTAAACAACCCACTGCATCACATAAATTATGCTGGCAAAAGGAGTTGTTTGACAGTATAAGCTGCATCTACAGAGGGAAGTTGCCACGCTATCGGTTGGGGATGTGATTTTTTTTTTCATCCTCCTAACTGAAGTAGCTATGCTAGCAAAAATCTGTAGTGCAGAGACAAGAGCTCTTAGGGTAATAAAGTGTACCCCACTAGTAAAATAAGAGTAAGCTCAATTCTTATGTGCCCCCCAAAAACAAACAGACAAACAAAAGAAACTCCACCCCATATATTAATTTTTCAATAGCAGTTAATTTTTACTTTGAAAAAAATACTATTGATTGGCCCACCTCTGATGAGAAAAATATCCCTGTATGAGTGATGTTTTACTTCTGTTTAGAGCAATTTAAAAATAAAAAATTGCTATGAAAACAAAGAACTTCGGAGAGACCCCTTTGGGCCCTGCAGCAGGGGTAACTATGCTGATTTTCACCATAAGCAGTGAAAGCACACACACACACACACAATGGGAAACCCTGACTAACACCAAGGAGCCAAGGAAAGTTTTCATGATTATATATTTGGCGCAGGGGATCACAGGTGGCACATCAAAGGGATGTTCTCAAGAGATATTCTATCACCTAGGATTTACTGTAACTAGGGCTCTAAAGCTGGTTTTAAACCTGAAATCTGAACTGGAATTTAAAAGAAGGGGAAAAAACACTTCAGCACCACACAGAAAATCAATCAAACTGTAGGCCTAAAAATATCTCAGCTTTGGACATTTTTTCATTCTTGTTAGACTTGAAAGCATGCCCACTGATCAAGCAAGAGCAATTCGCTAATAATTAGACCAGCAAGGGAGGACCTGGGAAGGTGTGGGGAGGGGATGCTCAGAGCTCAGAAGCCATAGCTGTAGCAGGAAAGATAAAAGAGTAGCTAATACCCTTGCTCACTGAAAAGGAGATATTGTTATACAAACCCACAACCAAATTATCCTACCAAGCAACAAGTCTAGAAGCCTGCAGATTCACACACATTTACAGCCACCATCCCATCTGTGGCTCTGAGATACCACAAATTATTTTCTAGCACTTAATGAAATAGGCAGGGAACCTCTGGTCCTTGCTATCAGTTGCCCGTGCTAATAGGGAGTTGACTGTGTCAGCCCCAGTGCTATGTTAAGAAAATATCTGTCACTGAATTGAACAGGTAAAGCAGGTTTGCATTGCATAAACAAGACTATTACTCAGATCTCATTTTAAATTATAAGAATGCACGAAAACCATTCAACAGACATTTGTGCATATTAGCCTAATATACATTAAAAGCAGGAAGGAAATTAATTGTAAAAGAATGTACATTTCTGATTAATGTTTAATATGGTAACAGACTGTCTCCTGCGCCCTTCTAGTTGGCACCAAAAAAAAAATAATCAAAGGTATTCATTTTCTCATAAAATATGTATTGTTTTTTATTTTAAAAGAAAGAGGCAGATCAATTTTAGTTTGAAAGGCACATTAAAAATGTAAGCTCAAGAGCATGGGATACATTTCACAGAAGATTGCAACTGCTAACAGTTTTTTCTCATCTACCAGAAGAAATCAAATGAAGCCAGTTTGCCTCTGGGGTTTTAAACATCATTACAATTCATCTTAATAATGAAGTTAAAATTAACTGAAAGAAGACTAAATTAAAGGGAAAAAACCCTCTCTTTTTCTCTCTGCCAACATATGGGTTTATTCATGGAAAATGGATAAAAGTAACGTCCTCTGGGGATATTTAAAGAATATGTCAAGATATCTGGGATATAGGTCACAGTGGATCCAGACTGTACAACAGTCTCTCTATATTTACAAAAGTAATAAATTTGTGTTCCCCAAACAATACATAGAGAATACAAAATACAGCAAATAAGCAATGCTGTAACTCCACTGCTAATAAGGCTCATAATTAAGTTCAGGAGCATAATTCTGTAATAGATACCTTTCCAAGACAACCTTTCTTTAATTTCTCCCCTGGAGAATGAAAGCCATGGTGTACAGGTCAGTGAGAGCATCTAATCTAGACAAGCCCCCTACTAATTGACTTTGCTTGCATTCTCCGGGCTTGAACCTGAAAAGTGCTGAATGCCCTCCACTACGTCTATACTGGCCTACATACTTGAGTACTGGATCATGTACATGCTTATACATGCTCCCTCCACCCATGCCAAGTGTCCACATTATGCTGTGCTGGACATGGGTATAACACTGTTTACCTGCATATGCCCATGCCCACACCATCACTGTATTATGTGATGTTAGCACTACCATTTCAGGAACAGTATGCCACAGTTCTGTGCATCTCAAGGAAACACTCTAGGAACCACAGTGCTGTGTGTTGTTGGTACTGTCCCCTGCCTTCACACATTTGCCAATGGCTGTTCCTAATCACATCACCCCTCACTGTTATTTCCTGCCAAAGTGAGTAGAAAATATGGAGCAATGGAATGGTGATCTGGTTCTGCTCCTTACTGCAGGACAAATGACTATGCAGTAGGGTAGGCAACTAGTGAGACGCTGGAAGAAATTTGGGCAGAACTTTCTGGCACGTCGAAGATGCTGACCTTGACAGTCAATGAGAATTCTTCAGCTCGCATGGTACAGATACGGTGAAGTCTGGTATTGTCAAAGGATGTTCAGGAGTGGACCATCACTTCTGGTTCAGGAAACCAGCATGGTGTGGTGGGATCACACTGTTCTGGAAACCTGGGGTGACCATCAGTGGCTTCAGAACTTCCAAATGAGGAAACAGACCTTCATGGAGCTGCGTGAGGGGCTTGCACCAAACCTCCAGCTCCAGAACACTTGATTCAGGGGAGCCAGACCCGTTCAGAAGCAGATTGCTCTTGCCTCATGGAAGCTGGCAACACCGGACAGCTATAGGTCTATTGCAAACCACTTTGGCGTTGGAAAGGCTTGTGAGGCAATTAACACTGTGATCTACCCATGTGTGGTTGCCATAAGAGAGTTCAAAAAATAATAGCTGGATTTCAGAGGATGGGACTTCCAAACTGTAACGGGACCATCAACAGCACCCATATGACAATACAGTACTTGGCCCACCACAAAGGAAAGTGAGTATGTGAACTGAAACCGTTACCATGACAATTCTTAGCGGTGCCCAGGGTTATGAGACACCTTGCCACCACCTGCCCCTACCATGAGGAAGTCTTGTCTGTGCCTGTTAGAAGTCAGAACCTTGGCATTACCAGCCACAGGCAGCACAAGCATTCCCCTCTCAGCCTACGTGGGCTCCATTATTCATCTGCAGGTTAGTAATAGGCATATTCCCACCCACCCAAGCTTCCCTCTGTGATGTACAGCTCTGTTCTACTGGGCACACAGAATTCCCAAAGCCTCCACTCCCAAAGGAACAGTACACCACAGTACCTGTTATACTATAGAACACAGCTGCACTTAATGCACAGCACTTAGCTTTGTTCATAGCAAAAGCAAATATGTTTATTTAACAATCACAGCTTCAAATGACAGCAAGCAGAAATATTGGCAACAAAGGGTTACATAACATTCATTCTAGAGTCTAGACTTAATTAACAAGATAAACTTCATTAGAGAGGAAGGTATCTGACCCAAAGTTCTTCTCCCACCATTTACCACCCTGGCTGGCTGTGATCCTTTTTTCAAGAAGAAAACTTCCTAGGTGAAGAATGCAGAGTCAGTCTCTGTACCTACATTTGTAGTCCAAAAATCTATGCCTCCACTTGTACACAGGACTCTCTCCTGCTGGTTTATTTTCTTCCATAAATTCACTCTCGCTGAAGATTTCACAATTGTTTCATTAGTATTTGGCTCACACTGTAAATGGGCATCCATTGTGAACCATACAATACTCAACTTACATAGAGACAGACTGCTGAATAACATCTTCTGAAAGTAACTGAACAACTTCTGGTGACTGACCCCCAATTTACAGACCTTAAATATACAATTTTTCAGTATGTATATAAGCATAAATCCTCACATATTATCTGCACATACATCTCTTAATGATTACAATGACCCGTGTAACATGAACTTTCAGTAGAGATCTTACACAACACTCTTTGGTGAGCTAGTATGTAAATACCAGAACTTTATGCACCATTTGCCCTCTGCCAGTTGGTATCAAGAGGTCTCTGGGCTACAGTTACTATTTACTTGTTCTGCAACGCTTAGTGGACCCCAGAGGCAGATGAATGGGAAACCCTGGAAAGGTTCATGATGCCAGACTGCTAAGGAGCTCAGGATTATACATGAAGGGGGATGAAGGGACTTTATTTCCCAGAAATGATATTGTTCTGTATTGTATGTCTGTGTCAACTGGTATTTTGGTGGGGCCCACATACCTGCTCCTAAGTGGTCTCATGAAACTGTATCCCAGCATCAATGACCCTGGCAAAAAGTAATTAAATTACAAGCTTAGCAGCTGCAGAAGGATCATGGAGTTTGCATATGGTAGACTGCAATTTCATTGGTGCTGCCTATACACCTGTCTGGATGCCAATGTGGCAAATGCCATTCATAAAATCATTGCCGGCTGCACATTCCATAATGTTTGTAAGGGTAAAGGGGAATATTTCCATCCCAAGTTGGTTCAGGACAAGTCTGGTTTACAAATTCTATAACAGGCAGGCAGATCCTACCCACATGCACATTGGTCCTGGTTCCCAGCAGGCAAGGGGAAAGGAGGGATGCCATATGCACACACAACTTGGCACAGCAGGGAGGCACAGGGTGCCATCTGCCTGTGCCAGTGAACACCTTCACATCCTGTATAGCTGCTGGAAATGCCCATGAGGGAACACTGGCACACATTTGTGGGACTACATAACTTTGTGAGAGTTTTGTTCCTCTGTAGCTGAAGGTCATTAGCCATTCGTTCCTTCACACATTAAAAACAATTATAACAGGGTACCTTCCACTGGGTTATCATCGTTGGGTTGGGTTGTGCTGTGGAGCATGGCAGCCAAGTTGTAATGAGATCATTGTGCAATGTTTTTGTTTTCACTGTTCATACTTGTTTACAAACTTCTTATCAGGCGCACTCAGTCTCTCGCAAGGACCTTCTGAAAATTTGTTTGGGGTTGGTATGTAACCATTCTCTTTTTAACCATTCATTGTCAGCATTACTAACTGTTTTAGAGCAATAATCACTACTCTGGGAAACAGGTTAATGTTTAAGGGACAAGAGTAGGGGAGCACAGACTGTTTATGCACAGGGTAATGGCAGATGCTGTCATTGCTTGTATTGTTACTGGAATTGTGTTTCCATTTTCTACATGTGAACTAAGCCATAAAGGTGTTTATCTACCCCTTTTCTTTGTTTTAGGCTTCTGCTGCATTGCAAAATAATAGTGCTTTCTGTGAGCACTTAATACTAACTGCCCTGTCTCCATTCCTCTAGGGTATCCTTGTGACTTCAGATATTTCTCAAGTTGGAGGGGATGGGACACAGAGAGAAAAGTGTTTGCAGTATCATGGTGCCAGATAGTTATACAACATTCAGTTTCATGTGCAGAGAACCCTGGGGCCCAATCCTAAACCTTGAAATAGCTTCAGTTCATTTTAGGAAGGAGCGGGGGTCTCACACAAGTTAAGGAAAGTATAAAATTTATTAAAAGTGCTAGATGGAACGTATAATTGAAATATTTTTACAAAGAAAGGTCAACCAAAATATTTAAAAAAATCCCCTCCAACTTGAGAAATATCTGAAGTCACAAGGATACCCCAGAGGAATGGAGACAGGGCAGTTAGTATTAAGTGCTCACAGAAAGCACTATTATTTTGCAATGCAGCAGAAGCCTAAAACAAAGAAAAGGGGTAGATAAACACCTTTATGGCTTAGTTCACATGTAGAAAATGGAAACACAATTCCAGTAACAATACAACCTGGAACACCAGCCAAATGTTATTGTCTCTGCACCCTTCTCCCTGCCCTCCTCCTGACAAGGGGGGAATGATGAACAAAATTAGTTTTTGAGGAAAACAGGGGATGTCTCCTGCATGGAGTTGGGCATTTGGTGGGATTCTGGAAGGCCTCTGTGGGCTTATAGTCCTTCACTTGGATACTTTGGCGGGGTGGGGGGGTGTCTGCCTGAGAGGAGTTTCGGGTGCTGGTGGAGAGTGAAGTCCTGGAAGTCCTGTAGGCTCCACATTCTCCTCCTGGTCACTTGGGGTGTGCTTGAAACAGGATCCTCTGATTCAGTAAAACCCTGTGTGACAGCTGAATGAGGTGGTGGTTCATGGATAGGTTCTGTGGCTTCAGAAGCGGACGGACCCCAAACTTGTTTGGCCACCATTTCGATGAGCCTCTCCACTAGGGAAAGCTCCTGTTCCCTATAGCGTGCCTCCTGCTTCATGAACTGTTTCATCAAAGTCTCTTGCTGCTGAAGAGCTCAATCCTCCCATGCCCTAAGGAATTCGAACTGCTCCTGGTTTCTCCTGTCAATTCCTATGGGCAGCTCTTCCAAGGTACTTCTCAGACTGCCTCAGCTGTCTCTGTGCTGCTCCAACCTTCCTTGCGAAATCGTTTCCCACTCAGGAGCTGAAAGTCCTGCCAATTCAAAGAGAAGGGGTAGTATTATTTCCCCCACACGTAGCCCCACCCTGAGGCCCCACCCTGAGGCCCCACCCTCTCTCTGCCTCTTCCCCTTAGGCAGCCCCACAACACACTGCTTGCTCCTCTCCACCGCAGAGAGGAGTGAGCGGCCAGCCAGCAGACAGGCCTCAGGGGAAGAGGTGGAGAGGAATGAGCAAGTGGCAGGCAGGTAGACAGGCCTAGAGGGAAGACACAAAGAGGAGTGGGTGGGAGGGCTGGGGGAAGAGGCAGAGATGAGCAGGCAGGGGAAGCGAGGTGGGGGAGCAAGCAGAGCGCAGGTAGGGGGGCCTAGAGGTGGACAGGAGTGAGTGGAGGGGAAGAGCAAATGTAGGAAGATGAGGAACGAGGGCGGGGCCTCAGGGGGAGAGACAGAGTGGAGGTAGCCCTGGAGGGGGACAAGTTGGAGGAATTTGAAAAGAGGAGGGGGCAACACAATGTCATGGTTTCAACAGTGCAGTTCAAACTCAGAGACACAGCAATACATGGCATATTATCAAGGGAAGAAATGGCAGTGCTCAGAACTTCAAATGCCCTAAATCTTAAAAATTAAAAATTTAGCACTAGAACAAGAGGGGATATTGGTGGTGGCGGGGAGTCCATTGCAAAACTTACCAGCCTGAGGTTTCCAGTCCCTGCTGTGGCTCGGAGTCCTCCTCAGGTTCAACAGGGGAGCTTTCTCTGCTTGCTTGTCTGGACAGAGGTGTAGAATCACATTTTTCTCATCCTCTGGGGCTTTTGGGGCATCCTCCATAGTTCCTGCTGCCTCCTTGCCCTGGCCCTCATCACATCCCACCAGGCAATGAGGGGATCATGAGCCATTTGAGGCTCTATCCTAGGAGCCCTTGATGGCAACTGGTCCAACTTGTTGTTGA
This sequence comes from Lepidochelys kempii, assembly GCF_965140285.1. Taxonomy (NCBI): domain Eukaryota; kingdom Metazoa; phylum Chordata; order Testudines; family Cheloniidae; genus Lepidochelys; species Lepidochelys kempii. Next base: position 70,331,371 of record NC_136384.1, on the reverse strand, counting down.
AGGCAGATGTATGAAGAGCCCTCCTGGAGCAACTGTTGGTACAGGAGCCTCAAGTGCTTGATGTGTTCCTGGCCCTGGGCTGGAGTCCACTCAATGCCTGCCTACTCCAGCCCCTGTGCAATTTCCCAGTACAGTAATATGTTCCTACCGCTCCAGGAGATGTCATGGAGAGTGTACTCCAACCACATATGGATCAGAACCAACAAATCATTGCGGGCCAGGCAACTGCTCTTGGAGCAGGATTCATGTTCACCTGTACTGATTAAAAGAGTGCAGCAGAAAACTTTTCTGATGCCATCAGCACAGCTCGCTACTACTAGTGAAAACAAGGGGACAGGGTCCTTTGTAGACTGGATAAGGTCAGGAAGAAAAGGGTTCATTGAATTCTGGTACTGGGGGAAGAGGTCTTCTGAAACTCGAGACCTGGTACACCCTTATCCCCATCCATACTAGCATGAGTATGCAGCCATGCCTGAGTCCAAGGACTGTACTTACCTGCACCCTTCAGGCATGCTAGCTTACTTGCCCTCTACTCACCTTCAGACACGTGCTTCTGGGGTTTAGGTGTGAACAATGGGAGGGTGCTCACAGCCATGTGCATGAACCTGTGTACAGTCACTAGTGTGGATGTACTGTGAGAATGAAAGATGCTCGGCATCAATTATAGCGCCTCACAGGATTGCCATCTTCCATCTCTTCATTAAAGATTAAGAAAATATACACTAAGCTTATTGGAAATTTTACAAATTAGAAATGTTCACAAATAAATCCTTTAGGGAAAATAGGGTTGTTATCTCCCAGATAGAGCAATGTTGCTGACAATAATGGATTGTGCCTAAAGTTCCAGAAAGGAGAAGACAACTGCAGTTGGCAGGAAAGATCCCTGTTCTATTTACCTTCTACACTCTGACCAGCAGCATAATTAGCAGCATAATTTCTCTCATTTTAAAAACCTCTTTGGCCATTTTAAATGTCTTTCATATTTAGCCCAGATCTGTGGAAAAATCTGCACGTTGTGCGTTTTGTAGCAGAGACAGAGAATGGACAGGAGAGATGATCTGGGGAAGAATTTTAAACCACGCTTTTGTCTTGATGTTTTGGAGAAATCTTTGAACAACAACAAAAATAGAGAAAGGATGAAAAAGAGAAAGAAGCAGATTCACGACAGGGAATTTGCCCCCTGACAAGTTTCTTCTCAGATTCTTCTAATCTAAGAACTGCAACAAAGTAGCTAAGACAGCAGGAGCTAAACCTAAAGCTCCTGGCACCAGAAGGGGCACAGCAGCTGAGAGATGCCGAGAGCATTCACTGTAGCTGCAGTCTTCTCCCTCCCCCTCACTGTTAAAACGCCTTATGACTTTACCGGTGTGTTCACTGGGCCTCAGTTTTAACCACAGTGGTAGCATATAGAGTTCCACGACACTATGCACATAGTCTGTGTAAATACACGCTCTTATTATTGCTACCCTCCTCCTCCCTTTTTTCCCTCCTAGGCTCTGAGTACCCCAGAGGATTGAACCATTGGTAATTGGGGTCAACCTTTAAAACTCTTTAGTCTGGTTTCAGAGTAACGGCCGTGTTAGTCTGTATTCGCAAAAAGAAAAGGAGTACTTGTGGCACCTTAGAGACTAACCAATTTATTTGAGCATAAGCTTTCGTGAGCTACAGCTCACTTCATCGGACTCATACTTTCGAAAGTTTAGAAGATCTTATTATATACACACAAAGCATGAAAAAATACCTCCTCCCACCCCACTCTCCTGCTGGTAATAGCTTACCTAAAGTGATCACTCTCCTTACAATGTGTATGATAATCAAGTTGGGCCATTTCCAGCACAAATCCAGGTTTTCTCAACCCCCCCCGCCACACACACACAAACTCACTCTCCCGCTGGTAATAGCTTATCTAAAGTGACCACTCTCCTTACAATATATATGATAATCAAGGTGGGCCATTTCCAACACAAATCCAGGTTTTCTCACCCCCCCACCCACACAAACTCCTGCTGGTAATAGCTTATCCAAAGTGACCACTCTCCTTACATTGTGTATGATAATCAAGGTGGGCCATTTCCAGCACAAATCCAGGGTTTAACAAGAACATCTGGGGGACGGGGGGTAGGAAAAAACAAGGGGAAATAGGCTACCTTGCATAATGACTAAGCCACTCCCAGTCTCTATTCAAGCCTAAGTTAATTGTGTCCAATTTGCAAATGAATTCCAATTCAGCAGTTTCTCGCTGGAGTCTGGATTTGAAGTTTTTTTGTTGTAAAATAGCGACTTTCATGTCTGTAATCGCGTGACCAGAGAGATTGAAGTGTTCTCCGACTGGTTTATGAATGATTTAATTCTTGACATCTGATTTGTGTCCATTTACTCTTTTACGTAGAGACTGTCCAGTTTGACCAATGTACATGGCAGAGGGGCATTGCTGGCACATGATGGCATATATCATATTGGTGGATGTGCAGGTGAACGAGCCTCTGATAGTGTGGCTGATGTTATTAGGCCCTGTGATGGTGTCCCCTGAATAGATAAGTGGGCACAGTTGGCAACGGGCTTTGTTGCAAGGATAGGTTCCTGGGTTAGTGGTTCTGTTGTGTGGTATGTGGTTGCTGGTGAGTATTTGCTTCAGGTTGGGGGGCTGTGTGTAGGCAAGGACTGGCCTGTCTCCCAAGATTTGTGAGAGTGTTGGGTCATCCTTCAGGATAGGCTGTAGATCCTTAATAATGCGTTGGAGGGGTTTTAGTTGGGGGCTGAAGGTGACGGCTAGTGGCGTTCTGTTATTTTCTTTGTTAGGCCTGTCCTGTAGTAGCTGACTTCTGGGAACTCTTCTGGCTCTATCAATCTGTTTCTTCACTTCCGCAGGTGGGTATTGTAGTTGTAAGAATGCTTGATAGAGATCTTGTAGGTGTCTCTCTCTGTCTGAGGGGTTGGAGCAAATGCGGTTGTATCTCAGAGCTTGGCTGTAGACGATGGATCGTGTGGTGTGGTCAGGGTGAAAGCTGGAGGCATGTAGGTAGGACTAGCGGTCAGTAGGTTTCCGGTATAGGGTGGTGTTTATGTGACCATCGTTTATTAGCACTGTAGTGTCCAGGAAGTGGATCTCTTGTGTGGACTGGACCAGGCTGAGGTTGATGATGGGATGGAAAGTGTTGAAATCATGGTGGAATTCCTCAAGGGCTTCTTTTCCATGGGTCCAGATGATGAAGATGTCATCAATATAGCGCAAGTAGAGTAGGGGCTTTAGGGGACAAGAGCTGAGGAAGCGTTGTTCTAAATCAGCCATAAAAATGTTGGCATACTGTGGGGCCATGCTGGTACCCATAGCAGTGCTGCTGATTTGAAGGTATACATTGTCCCCAAATGTAAAATAGTTATGGGTAAGGACAAAGTCACAAAGTTCAGCCACCAGGTTAGCCGTGACATTATCGGGGATAGTGTTCTTGATGGCTTGTAGTCCATCTTTGTGTGGAATGTTGGTGTAGAGGGCTTCTACATCCATAGTGGCCAGGATGGTGTTATCAGGAAGATCACCGATGGATTGTAGTTTCCTCAGGAAGTCAGTGGTGTCTCAAAGGTAGCTGGGAGTGCTGGTAGCATAGGGCCTGAGGAGGGAGTCTACATAGCCAGACAGTCCTGCTGTCAGGGTGCTAATGCCTGAGATGATGGGGCGCCCAGGATTTCCAGGTTTATGGATCTTGGGTAGTAGATAGAATATCCCAGGTCGGGGTTCCAGGGGTGTGTCTCTGCAGATTTGATCTTGTGCTTTTTCAGGGAGTTTCTTGAGCAAATGCTGTAGTTGCTTTTGGTAACTCTCAGTGGCATCAGAGGGTAATGGCTTGTAGAAAGTGGTGTTGGAGAGCTGCCGAGCAGCCTCTTGTTCATATTCCGACCTATTCATGATGACAACAGCACCTCCTTTGTCAGTCTTTTTGATTATGATGTCAGAGTTGTTTCTGAGGCTGTGGATAGCATTGTGTTCCGCATGGCTGAGGTTATGGGGCAAGTGATGCTGCTTTTCCTTAAGTCTGCTTCAGCCATGCCACCCCATATGCATGGAGCAAGCTCCCCAAAAAAGTCCATAGAGCTAGTACTCTGTCCACCTTCCAATCCCTTCTTAACACTCACGTCTGATGCCTACCAGCTGCTAATGGTGGAAACCTGCTGATTTTCACTTTCAGACCTGACAAAGTGAGACTACTGCTACTGATCAAAAGTAAACCTAACAAAGCAGAAGCTCTGGGTGCAAACTGTGTACATAACTAGTCTAAGCCAAACAGATTTGTGTTACTGTTATCCTATCTTCCCGCCTCATTTGTTTTTTCACCCACCTGTTATGTCTTGTCGTTAAGATGGTAAGCTTTTCATGGCAGAGTTTGTATTTCATCATCGGCCTGCATCTAGAGCAAGAGGATCCTGACCTAGTTGTGACCTCTTGGCACCACTGCAGTACAAGCAATATGTAAGAGTCAGGCTGTGGCTTTTTGTGTAGCTATGTGATGTATTACCCTCTTCCTTAGGATTTTCCTTTAAAGTAAAACAAACATAAATCAGTACCTGAACTACCTTAGCTTCCCTCTCAAGGCATGTGAAGAAGCTGGTAGGCTTCTCCCTTAAGGAGGTCCTGTCATCCTAATTCTCTACCCTATTTATGAATCTCTTAAGATTTCAATGGTCTGGCTAACTGGGTGAGTGAGCAGAATAGCTCTGCAAATCCGTACAGCATCCTAGAGCCTGACACTGTTAGTTTTAAAAAAGGGAAACTAATATTTCTTTTTCCATCTTTAAAAAGGCGATTGCCAAGTAATGTGAATTTTTCAAAAGGAAACTGAAATCTGGTTTTGTTCTAATCATTTTTAAATTCTGTTTCTTCAGTCCACATTGCCTGTAGCAAACTCTCAGCTTGAGGATGTGAAGAGTCATAGCAGAGAAGATATTGACTGAGCTGAAAGCTAGAGGAGTGGGTCTCAATGGACTTGAGGTGTTGGGCTTTAATGGCATTAAGTGCAATGAGTGGCTATTTTTCTGGCGCTCAGTAAGTACTCACTTGCACAGTATGTCCAGCCTTGGTGATCAATAAATCTGGTGAGGTTCCTAGAACTGTTGGATAAACTTGCAAAAGTATCAGCATTCCGTTGTAACTCAGCCAAAAGAGACCTGTTTGAAACATCCTGGCAAGAGTGCTTCTGATAACCACAAGTAAATGCCTCCTCAGATTGGCTAATGCTTGATGGATTGATCAATGTGATGCTGTCATTGCTTTCCACCAACTCCATTCATATATTTGGAATAGTCTGGAAGAAATAAAAGGCTGGAAAATACCAAGAGATGCAAAAATAATCAGCCTCTAGCCTTTCAAGACAGAGAATTTATTCCTTTTATTCAGCTTTTTTGAGGCAGCTTTGTGTGACACACAAAGGTGGGATTCATAGGGGGACTTAGGTATTGCAGTGTTTGGCATTGCAGAACCTAACGTTTAAGTGCCCTGATGCCAAGTGGAATTCACAACCCTGAGTTAGGCATCCAGGTTCCTTATACAATACAGGGGAGAGTTAGATGCCTAAGAATGAGATCCACAAAAGCCAGCATGCTGATCAGGGAGCTGCCTAATACCAAATGCCACTGGGAAAGGCCAAGGAGAGGTGTATGGCCTAAGCCCTGCCCCTCAAAGGGATTTAGGCACCTACCTCCAGGTCAGAGGGAGGCCCCAGTGTCCACATGGAATTTGCAGCTGTGAATCTTCATCTGGGTTAGGTGCCTAAGGCAGGTCACTGATTTTTCAGGAAAAATGACAGTGATTGTGGTTTTATGAACTTTAGCCCATTCACTACAGGATGTTAGAGACCCAGGCTCAAATCCTGGATCAGGGACTTGAACTTTCACCCCATTCCTGGTGAGTGGCCTAACCACTGGCCAATAGGGTATTTCTGGGTGATCTTTCTCATTCTCTCCTGTTGAAGCTGTTGCACTGTATATAAATCATTAAATATTCATTGGCACAGAGGGACTGGAACGAAGGTCTCCCACAGCTGTGCCCTAACTACTAAGCTATAGACACAGTCTTAACTGCTCTCTCTCTGGATCAGTATTGTTACCGAAACATTGATTTCAATGTGACCCTGTCATAAATATAAAGGGAAGGGTAAACCCCTTTGAAATCCCTCCTGGCCAGGGGAAAGCTCCTCGCACCTGTAAAGGGTTAAGAAGCTAAAGGTAACCTCGCTGGCACCTGACCAAAATGACCAATGAGGAGACAAGATACTTTCAAAAGCTGGGAGGAGGGAGAGAAACAAAGGGTCTATGTCTGTCTATATGCTGGTCTTTACCGGGGATAGACCAGGAATGGAGTCTTAAAACTTTTAGTAAGTAATCTAGCTAGGTATGTGTTAGATTATGATTTCTTTAAATGGCTGAGAAAAGAATTGTGCTGAATAGAATAACTATTTCTGTCTATGTATCTTTTTTGTAACTTAAGGTTTTGCCTAGAGGGGTTCTCTATGTTTTTGAATCTAATTACCCTGTAAGATATCTACCATCCTGATTTTACAGGGGGGATTTCTTTATTTCTATTTACTTCTATTTTTTATTAAAAGTCTTCTTGTAAAAAACTGAATGCTTTTTCATTGTTCTCAGATCCAAGGGTTTGGGTCTGTGGTCACCTATGCAAATTGGTGAGGCTTTTTATCCAACATTTCCCAGGAAAGGGGGGGTGCAAGTGTTGGGAGGATTGTTCATTGTTCTTAAGATCCAAGGGTCTGGGTCTGTAGTCACCTAGGCAAATTGGTGAGGCTTTTTACCAAACCTTGTCCAGGAAGTGGGGTGCAAGGTTTTGGGAAGTATTTTGGGGGGAAGGACGCGTCCAAACAGCTCTTCCCCAGTAACCAGTATTAGTTTGGTGGTGGTAGCGGCCAGTCCAAGGACAACGGGTGGAATATTTTGTACCTTGGGGAAGTTTTGACCTAAGCTGGTAAAGATAAGCTTAGGAGGTTTTTCATGCAGGTCCCCACATCTGTACCCTAGAGTTCAGAGTGGGGGAGGAACCTTGACAGACCCAGTGTTCTCTCACACTATCCATGGATTGTATGCGGTGCTGTTTTAGCTGCATCAGTCCCAGGATATTAGACAAGAATTTGGTTCAATAAAAATATTACAGTATCCACCTTGTCTCTAACATCCACATATTGCTAGTTTTGTAAGCTCATTGGAGCAGTATCTATCTCTCAGTTTTTTTATACTGAGTTTAGCACAACAAGGCAACAGTCCTAATTGGGATGGGTGGGTGCCAAAGTAATATAAATATCTAATATTAATAAAATAACTAATAACTATGGATATTTTCTAGTCTACCTAGGACTATGGCTTCTAAAGGAATGTTCTTTTTCTACTTTTGCTTCTCTGAGAAACTGCTGATGCACTGGACTGACTGAGGACCATCTAAATGCACTAGCGCTGTTTATTCTTTTAAAGCTGACCCAAGACACTAAAACTGGTAGAAAATACAATTCATTTCTTTCTAAAACAAGGATCTTAAAGATTATTACTTGTGTAAAACATTACAAATAGTGCAATTCACTTTTTTTCATACAGATATCATAAATCTGCCTAATACGCATTTATATAATGTTGTTTATTTGCATCTTGGACCACCACATTGCAAAATCCAAGGTCCACTGTTAGACTACAACTAAATCAAACTGTAAGGAAAGGTCTACAAGAGAAACCAGGGTAGCCTGAATGATTATAGTCTATTTGAGCGGCAAAGAGTCCTGTGGCATCTTATAGCTTAACAGACATATTGGAGCATAAGCTTTCGTGGGTGAATACCCACTTCATCAGATGCATAGTCTATTTGATTATCTGGAATTCTGAGAAGAGATTTTACATTTCTACAATTGAACTGTTGAAAGGCTGGAGCCTATGGACATGTACTGAATTGGAACAAATGAATTGGTCCGACTATGTGTGGGAGTGGCTAATTCTGAGAAACTTGTGCTGGTGCACAGTGACATTTCTGCTGTTTCAAACTGTCAACAAATTATGTAAACCCCCATTCCAAACATAGTCTAATAAGTTGTTTTACATGGGGAGTTATCTTTATTTTCCATTGTACAGAGTGTAAAACTGACACTGAAAACAACACCTCTGTCTTCAATACTCTAAGCCCATAACTTACATTTAGAAAACATAATAATATATCAGTGCCAGTGGGGGAGTAAAAATGGTGTTTAGTTTCCTACACACAAACGATTCTTACACCAAAAACTCTATAAATTGTTTCTGATTTTTCATTTGTTGGTAGGAATAGTTGAGCTTCTCTCCACATTGTTAGCTTCAGTCTCAGCAGAAAGACAAAAATAAATTACTGAAGTTCATGAGACTTACAAATCTGAGGTATTTTCAAGTGAAATATATTTGCCTTTAACTTATGTTGTGTGTAAGTATAGGGTGTTCTTCAGTGAGGGTATGTCTACAGTACGAAATTAGGTCGAATTTATAGAAGTCGATTTTTATAGAAGCAATTTTACACAGTCAATTGTGTGTGTCCCCACTAAGCGCATTAAGTTGGCGGAGTGCATCCTCACTACCGTGGCTAGCATCGACTTACGGAGCATTGCAGTGTGGGTAGCTATCCCACAGTTCCCGCAGTCTCCACCGCCCATTGGAATTCTGGGTTAAGCTCCCAGTGCCTGATGGGGCAAAAACATTGTTGCGGGTGGTTTTGGGTACGTGTTGTCAGCTGCCCCTCCCTCCATGAAAGCAATGGCAGACAATTGTTTCGTGCCTTTTTTCTGTACGGATGCCATACTACTTTCAGCAGATGGTGCAGTAGGACTGCTAACTGTCATCATCAAACCACCGCTTCCGCTGCCACTCCTGCTCTTGTTTCGATAGCAAATTTCTCCATGTTGGCTGTCATGGGCTCTGGCTTCAACTCTGCTCTCCTAAATCCACCTCACAGGTCATCAGCCTCTGCTTCTGCTGCAACTCTGCTTTCCTGCTGTCCTGCAGACGCCATACCACAGCAAGCCTGGAGCCCGCTCAGATCACCGCGGCAGTTATAAGCACTGGAAACACCTCGCACATTATCCTGCAGTATGTTCAGAACAAGAACCTACAAAACCAGGCAAGGAGGCGATGGCAGCGCAATGACGAGATTGATGAGGACATGGACACAGACTTCTCTCAAAGTACGGGCACCAGCAATTTGGACATCCTGGTGGCAATGGGGCAGGCTCATGGAGTGGAACGCTGATTCTGGGCCCAGTAAACAAGCACAGACTGCTGGGACCACATAGTCTTGCAGGTATGGGATGATTCCCAGTGGCTGAGAAACTTTCACATGCATAAGAGCACTTTCATGGAACTTTGTGACTTGCTTTCCCCTGCTCTGAAGTGCAAGAATACCAAGATGAGAGCAGCCCTCACAGTTCACTAGCGAGTGGCGATAGCCCTCTGGAAGCTTGTGTCGCCAGACAGCTACCGGTCAGTCGGGAATCAATTTGGAGTGGGCAAATCTACTGTGGGGGCTGCTGTGATCCAAGTAGCCAATGCAATCACTGAGCTGCTGCTATCAAGGCTAGTGACTCTGGGAAATGTGCAGGTCATAGTGGATGGTTTTGCTGCAATGGGATTCCCTAACTGTGGTGGGGCGACAGACGGAATGCATATCCCTATCTTGGGACCGGACCACCTTGGCAGCCGGTACGTAAACTGAAAGGGGTACTTTTCAATGGTGCTGCAAGCACTGGTGGATCACAAGGGACGTTTCACCAACATCAACATGGGATGGCCAGGAAAGGTACATGACGCTTGCATCTTCAGCAACTCTGGTCTGTTTGAACAGCTGCAGGAAGGGACTTACTTTCCAGACCATAAAAGAACCGTTGGGGATGTTGAAATGCCTACAGTTATCCTTGGGGACCCAGCCTACCCCTTAATGCCATGGCTCATGAAGCCATACACAGGCACTCTGGACAGTAGTCAGGAGCTATTCAACTATAGGCTGAGCAAGTGCAGAATGGTGGTAGAATGTGCATTTGGGCTTTTAAAAGCACGCTGGCACAGTTTACTGATTTGGTTAGACCTCAGCAAAACCAATATTCCCATTGTTATTACTGCTTGCTGTGTGCTCCATAATATCTGTGAGAGTAAGGGGGAGATGTTTATGGCACAGTGGGAGGTGAGGCAAATCGGCTGGCCGCTAATTATGTTCAGCAAGACACCAGGGTGGTTAGAAGAGCACATCAGGGCATACTGTGCATCAGAGAAGCTTTGAAAACCAGTTTCATGACTGGCCAGGCTACGATGTGACAGTTCTGTTTGTTCCTCCTTGATGAAAACCCGCCCCATTGGTTCACTCTACTTTTCTGTAAGCCAACCGCCCTCCCCCATTTGATCACCACTTGCAGAGACAATAAAGTCATTGTTGTTTCAAATTCATGCATTCTTTATTAATCCGTCACACAAATAGGGGGATAACTGCAAAGGTAGCCCAGGAAGGGTGGGGGAGGAGGGAAGCACCGGGTGGAGTGGGGGAGGAGGGAAGGACAAGGCCACACTGCACTTCAGAAATTATTAAATACCAGCCTTCTGCTGCTTGGGCAGTCCTCTGGGGTGGAATGGTTGGGTGAGGAGGCTTGGGCATAAGAAACATCCACTAAAATAACCACACAAAGAAGTAGGGCACTGAAAACACTGAGTAGAAGGTGATATCCACCTGGGTCCATTCTAGCTATAACGTGACAAAAGCAAAGAATATACCACCCAAAATTACACTTTTTAATGTATGTCTACACTACAAAATTAGGTTGATTTTATAGAAGTCAATCTTTAGAAAGTGATTTTATACAGTCAATTGTGTATGTCCCCACTAAGCGGAGTAGGTCGGCGGAGTGCTTTATGTATTGTATATAGTTGAAGATTAGTGATGTAGCTTCATCTGAAAAGAGAGTGGTAGGCAAAACCATATTTGATGTCCCTTGACCTTTTAAATCAGTTAACATCTTTTTAAGTTACTTCACAAATTAGTCAAGCCACATTTATTATTTGGAAAATATCATTTTCCCATTATCCTCAGCATACCCTTTTTAAACACAATTGTTATGATCCTTTCATTTAATTTGAATTTATAAAGTTTTGTAGAATTTTTTTAATTGTATTCTTGGAGTGGGAATTGTAACTCCTATTCAACAAATAGAGGGCATTTGAGAATTTGATGCTGAATCTAAAAATCCCTTTTAGCCCCGAATCAGGAAAGCGTCCCTTTTCAGGACAGTTTAAGCATGTTCTTCACTTTCAACATGTGCTGAAGTGCTGTACTCAGTAGGCATGTACATAGGCAAGTGCTTAGGTATTTTCCTGGAGTCTTTATTATCCTTTATCTCTTTTTTAAATGTCTTGTTTTAGGTTTCAAAGCAATAAAATCAGTTAAAACTACCCTAAACTATTTTTCATAGTTCACTTTTCTGAAAATAACAAGTAGTACTGTAGCTATTTTAAATTGCAGAGAGGAAGGGTTTGTTTTTCCTACTTTTCTGTTGGATGATGTCCTCTGGTATATCGCAACGTTATACATCTAGAGATGGAGAGCGCTACATAATGCACTTTTGCAGCTTATGGGTTTGCTTATGCTAAGCAGGAGAACATTCTTTGAATTGAAAATTGTACCTGGGAGAAAAGTGTGGATTTATGCCAGGGAACTTATTTTTAAAATTTTAACAAATATATATTAAAATACAAATCTTCCAAGGAACTTATAATTTGCATAAAATAAATACTAAATTTCAGAAAAAAACTGAAAACTCAACACCTTGCAGGATCAGGTCTTTAGATGTTTTTGTCATCGAAGTCATGGCTGTAATAAATATGCAGCTGTACCTATGATCTGAGTTTGAACTCAGTTCTCCTAAGCCAAAATACTAATCTATTAACCTTTTAAACAATACAGGTCTTAGCAACATCAGAATCATTTTTATCGACAACTGTCCTTACAGCTGCGATCCAAATCACACAGAACCACCATAACACCTGCAACTGTGCTTTAAGTTTTGAGTTTAAATTTCTGGTTACACTGCTGAGAAATTGCTAAATATCTTTCAGCTAGACAATATGCCTCTTCCAGGTTATATCTCTTGCTTAGATCAGGCACACCACTATTCTTAATGTTCTTAGGATGACGTGGAATGCAAGTTATTTCCCCCCACACTTTTTCCTCACTCCTTTGGCCCAAACTAATACTGGATATTAGGGCTGTCGATTAATGGCAGTTAACTCATGTGATTAAATAAAAAAATTAACTGATTAAAAAAATTAATCACAATTAATTGCACTGTTAAACAATAGAATACCAATTGAAATTTATTAGATGTTTTTCTACATTTTTAAATATATTGATTTCTATTACAACACAGAATACAAAGTTACAGTGCTCACTTTACATTATTATTTTTGATTACAAATATTTGCACTGTAAAAATGATAAAAAATAGTATTTTTCAATTCACCTCATACAAGTACTGTAGTGCAATTTCTTTATCATGAAATTGTAAGTTACAAATGTAGATTTTTTTTGTTATATAACTGCACTCAAAACCAAAACAATGTAAAAATTCAGAATCTACAAGTCCACTCAGTCCTATTTCTTGTTCAGCCAATCTCTAAGACAAACAAGTTTGTTTACATTTATGGGAGATAATGCTGACTGCTTCTTATTTACAGTGCCACCTGAAAGTGAGAACAGGTGTTTGCATAGCACTTTTGTAACCGGTGTTACAAAGTATTTACGTACCAGATATGCTAAACATTCATATGCCCCTTCATGCTTCGGCCACCATTCCAGAGGACATGCTTCCATGTTGATAATGCTTATTAAAAAAAATAATGCATTAATTAAATTTGCGACTGAACTCCTTGGGGGGGGGGGGGGGGGAATTGTATGTCTCCTGTTATGTTTTACCCACATTCTACCATAGATTTCATGTTATAACAGCCTTAAGCTCATGCTCAAATAAATTGGCTAGTCTCTAAGGTGCCACAAGTACTCCTTTTCTTTTTGCGAATACAGACTAACACGGCTGTTACTCTGAAACCAGCCTTAGATGATGACTCAGCACAGTGGTGGGCAACCTGTACATTCACAGCCGGCTGCAGCTCCAATTGGTCATGGTTTGCCGTTCCCAGCCAACAGGACCTGTGGGAAGTGGCACGGGCTGCAGGAACATGCTGGCCGCCGCTTCCTGCAGCTCCCATTGGCCAGAAATGACAAACTGCAGCCAGTGGGAGCTGCGGGCGGCTGTGCCTGCGGACAGTCAATGTAAACAAACTGTCTTGTGGCCTGCCAGCAGATTACCCTGACAGGCTGCATGAGGCCCGTGTGCTGCAGGTTGCCCACCACTGACCCAGCACATGTTCGTTTTAAGAACATTTTCACAGCAGATTTGACAAAATGCAAAGCAGGTACCAATGTGAGATTTCTAATGATAGATATAGCACTTATCCCTAGGTTTAAGAATCTGAAGTCCCTCTCAGATTCTGGAAGGCACAAGGTGTGGAGCATGCTTACAGAAGTCTTAAAATAGCAACACTCAGATGTGGAAACTATAGAACCCGAACCACCAAAAAAGAAAATCAGCGTTCTGCTGGTGGCATCTGACTCAGATGATGAAAATGAACATGCGTCGGTCTGCTCTGCTTTGGATCATTATCGATCAGAACCTGTCATCAGCATGGATGCATGTCCCCTGGAATGGTGGTTTAAACATTAAGGGACATAGGAATCTTTAGTGCATCTGGCATGTAAATGTCTTGCAACACTGGCTACAACAGTGCCATGAGAATGTCCGTTCTCACCTTCAGGGGACATTGTAAGCAAGAAGCATTATCTCCTGCAAATTGTAACCAAACTTGTTTGTCTGAGCGATTGGCTGAAGTAGTACTGAGTGGACTTGTAGGCTCTAAAGTTTTTACATTGTTTTATTTTTGAATGCAGTTAATTTTTGTACATAATTCTACATTTGTAAGTTCAACTTTCATGATACAAGTACTGTCATGCAATCTGGTGAATTATTAGGTGAATTGAAATATACTATTTATTTTATTATTTTTACAGTACAAATATTTTTAATCAAAAATATAAAGTAAGCACTGTACACTTTGTATTCAGTGTTGTAATTTAAATCAATATATTTTGAAATGTAGAAAACATCCAAAAATATTTAAATAAATGATATTCTATTATTGTTTAATAGTGTGATTAATCGCGCAATTAATTTTTTTAATCACACAATTAATCATGATTAATTTTTTTTAATCGCTTGACAGCCCTACTAGATATTCTGTTCCTGCAAGCTTTGTTTTCTTCTTAGGAGATGCAGACTTTTTTTAAAAAACATGTTTACCCAAATCATGTGTCATAACTTCCAATCTGGTACATAAAAATCTTCCCATTAGTAATTCAGCAAGAACACATTTGTAGAACTATATGGTGGTGGTGTTTGATAAGAGACCAGGAAAGAAGCTATTTTCTGATTTATAGATAGTGTATCTTCTTTGACAGTTTTCATGTTCATTCAAAAATCCTAACTAAACGTTACCTGCCCCAGTAGAACTCAAATTATAAGTTATATATACATATTAACCTGCAAAAAGTTATTTAACTTTCACTATGTTCCCTGGGGTCAAATATCAGAAATAATTATTTTTGGTAACCCATAAGTCACAAAAATGAAGCATAACACCTTAATGGTACCATCTTGCATTGCACTGAGCACATACAGATAACTTCTAGCCATGTTGATTCTGAATCAGTTGTATGTCAGAAATCTTTCATTCAATAAAGGTCCACTAAAATCTATATGAACTGGTGGTCTTGGACATGATTGCTATTTCCAGAAATTTGCTGGTGCATAATAAGACTTCAGTTGTGCAAACTGATTCTTCAGTATCCCTGTCCATATCCAGATACCGAGCATTTAGTCTGACTAAGGCTTCCATAGAAACCACACCACATTGTTTTCCTAAAGTTTTTTTTAAAACCCAAGGAGGACACTTTTCAAAAACTAGAGCAGGATGAATAAAAAAATGTCAATTAGTTTTGCCTCTTTTTCTATTCCTAATTATCTGGGAACAGATCACAATTTTCTTTAATTAATTTGGAATTATTCACTATGCAATAAGTGTCTCAAGATGAATGATGGTCTCCTCAGATGGTCGTTACTGTTCACGTGACCACACCAGGCTCACTTCACAACAATCCTCTGAATAGGGTGACCAGATGTCCAGATTTTATAGGGACAGTCCCGATTTTTGGGTCTTTTTTTTGTATAGGCTCCTACTACTCCCCATCCCTGTCCTGATTTTTCACATTTGCTGCCTGGTCACCCTACCTCTGAAACATCTGGCACACAGGTGATACATTTCCAATTATATGTGGTCTAAATCTATCATCTCACAAGGATTATTTCAGTACTTGTTAGATAAGTACGTACTTTACTGATTTTTATACATTTACCTAGGTTATACATTAATCTTTAAGCTACTCTGTGCCTGTGGCCACAAAGAAGTTTTACGCTGGCATACAACAAAATAGTTCATAAACCAGTGGGAGACCTGTAAAGTATAGAAATTGGGTAGTATCCATTTAAATAGTTTGCCAGCCTTCTGATACTGTTCACTGTGTTCTGTGTTTTAGAAGCTGCCAAAACCACCAAAGCAACAGTGTAAATAAGTAGGCCTTGCATGTTGTGTATATTCAGTAAATATAGTTAAAGAAATTTGGAATCTGTGCCCATGTGGTGCCGTCATATTATTATTATGTTGTAAAAGGCACAACGAAGTTCTGACCTTAAATTGGGATCCATTTTCTGTTTTGACTTTGTTGAGAATATCAGAGATCATGAATGCTTTGCCTAATGCAGGCAACATGGCATTCTTAGGGTGAAATCTTGCCTCCCTTTGAGGTCAATAGGAATTTTTCCATTGACTTCTATGGATTTCAACCTTAATGTTTTGTATTCTACGATAAGATATTTTACTAATTCATCTGTAACAATGAATACTAATTGGCCAGCAGGCAACAGGCCACAAAAGTCTATTAAGAGAAATGTGCAGATGTACCTTTGCAGTTCTGACATTAGTAATGGCTCAGATTTGCTTGCATTTAATGCCAATTGACAGTCATGGCATGTTTGTGGTTTATCGCAAGCTAATCAATTAATGGGAACTGGGGTTCTGGATTAGGGATGTGGTCAGAGAAAAGGGGACATAGCCAGGTTGTCCCTATGCTGTGTGGTTCCCCAGTAATAGTTTCAGTGCTTTGTGGCCTTAGCAGCTAGTGCTAGCCAGAACAGGCCTCAGACAGCTCTAATTTAGTACCTGGGGACTGTGCCTGTACACAGTAGCCTCAGAATTTGGAGAATGCAAACTGACCTTTACACACACATCCTCAAATGGCCAAATAAACAAAGGGCACAAATAGCAATGTTTTTAAAAGTGGTCTACATAAATTTCTTCCCACTGAGTGATGCTGAATGGAACAGTAACTTTTCTAACTAAATGTTAATTACAGCATAAAAGCACATTCTCCCCTTGATTTTTGTAGCAACATCCTTTGACCTCTAAACATTTCTAACGTTACATCTGAGTCTTGCAATGTCTCTCACAGAAGTGCCCTCTGAAAATGGCCCAAACTGGTAACATTCTGCCCTTTTTAGCTTTGCTATAAATTGTACCATGGATTCACATTTTTCTACCTCTAATGAAATTAAAAATTTTCAACTGTTGCAAATGGCTTTGATGCTAGATGCTACAGCGATGAGCATGACATTAATGCCTAGATAGAAAGAAAACGCTGACCAATGCACACTTATTTCCCATAGCTTTTTGATGTCAGAACATTTGGGGATACTAACATCTTAATCACACTATGTGTTTTTCCTACCCACACACACAGGCAAAGGAATACCTTTTCCCCCCTCATAATCGTCTTTTTTATCATTTACTTCAAACCACGGTCTAGCCCAGGTGTTCTCAACCTTTTCCTTTCTGAGGCCTATCCCAATACGCTATAAAAACTCCACAGCCCACTTGGGGGGTAGCAAGCAGGGCAATTGCGTGGGGCCCCATGCCACAGGGGCCCCCACAAAGCTACATTGCTCAGGCTTTGGCTTCAGACCCAGGTGGCAGGGATCAGGGTTCCAGGCTTCAGACCCATGCAGTGGGGCTTTGGCTTTCTGCCCTGGGCCCCAGTGAGTCTAATGCTGGCCCTGCTTGGCAGACCCCCTGAATAGGTTTGCCAGGTGTCCAGGTTTCAACTGGAATGTCCCATTGAAAAGGGACCCAGGCAAGTCTAGTCGGCACCACTGACTGGGCTGTTAAAAGTCCAGTCGGCAGCACAGCAGGGGTCCAGGGCTAAGGCAGGTTCCTAAGGATGAAGGAACACCTTGAAAAGGCAAGACTACAAAAGGCATGTGGACAAACATAGACAGCAGGGCTGCACCTACTTGGCAGGATGAAAGATATGGCTTTCAACAGAACACCTCTACAGGGCCGGACCTTCCTGAAAACTAGACTATCAGGTCCACGGCCCATACCACATTCAGAAACAAATCAACCCATTCACCTTCAAGCTTCAGCTCCCTCAATCCCTTAGAGACCACCCCATGTTCTACATCTCATCCCTAAACTATACACCAAAAACATATTTCCTCAAAGTGCCTAATCACCACCCCCACTGGTGCAAATATATGGTCAGGAAAAATACACTGTTCACAAAGTCCTTGACTAAGATCAAATGGGGCATGTTATGGATTGATTGGGAAGGTTACGGCCCAGGGGAATGCACTTGGGGGAGCCATCTGAAAATGTTCACACGCCTGCTCTGAATGGGGCCTTTCATAGGAGTCACCCTGAAAAACCTGGACTCACATCCCCAGAGGGCACCCCTATGGGAGAGGACGATGCTACAATCCACAGCTCTTAACCCGGCTCTCAAACCCCGGCCCACAGGATTCCTGGGAGCAGCCACACTTCAACCTTTCACCTGGTAGCCTGCTGACAATGGCTTACCAGAGACCAATGAAGCTGAGTCCCAGTGTGAAGCTCTGCCCTGAGGTCCAGTTGGCAGCAGGACCGGCTCTAAGCACCAGCAAAGCAAGTACGTGCTTGGGAGGGCACATTTCCAGGGGCGGCATCATTCCGGCCAGCCTTTTTTTTCAGAAAAATCCACCAATGTACAAAAAAAAAATACATGAAGATCAAAAAAATCTCCAGTAGTGCGATAGGAGCTGTCAGGGTTCCCTCCCCACTATGAACTCTAGGGTACAGATGTGGGGACCCGCATGAAAGACCCCCTAAACTTATTTCAACCAGCTTAGGTTAAAACTTCCCCAAGGCACAATTTCTTTGCCCTTAGAGGGTACGCTGCCACCACCAAGCGATTTAACAAAGAATCAGGGAAAGGACCACTTGGAGTTCCTATTCCCCCAAAATATCCCCCCAAGCCCTCATACCACCTTTCCTGAGGAGGCTTGAGAATAATATCCTAACCAACTGGTTACAAAGTGATCACAAACCCAAACCCCTGGGTCTTAGAACAATAGAGAAATCAGTCAGGTTCTTAAAAGAAGATTTTTTTTTTTAAATAAAGTAAAAATCACTTCTGTAAAATCAGGATGGAAAATAACTTTACAGGATAACAAAAGATTCAAAAACACAGCAGAACTTCCTCTAGGCTTAGTTTCAAAGTTACAAAAAACAGGAATAAACCTCCCTCCAGCAAAGGAAAAATTCACAAGCTGAACAAAAGAATCTAACATGCCTTGCCTGGCTTTTACTTACAATTTTTGTAATATGAGAGACTTTTAGGATGGTTTATAGAAGGAGTTTTCTGACCTGATGCTTCTCTGCTTTCCAAGAGAACACACAAAGCAAAACCTTCTTCCCACACGATTTGAAAGTATCCTCTTTCCCCATTGGTCCTTTTGATCAGGTGCCAACCACGTTATTTGAGCTTCTTAACCCCTTACAGGTAAGGAGGAATTCTAGGCTGCCCTTAGCTGTATGGTTATGACAGGAGCATGACATGAAAAATATCGTGTCACGTTGTGACACGGTCACTCAATGTGAACATGCGTAAATGTGTAAACATTAACGGTTCTTGATTAATTAACTCAGGAATCACGCTTACTTGTGTGTACTGTGCCGCCCTATCGGCGCCATTCGCACCGATTTCAGTGTTGTTTCAGTGCCAGTGGTTATAGGGCTAAAATGCCGGGACAAAAATGAAAACGACTTAGTGAAATGAAAATTTCTTACTAACTACAAATTCTCTGTTTTCATTTTTTAAAAATTTTAAACAGTAAAACAAAACAAAAACATCGCAAAGTGCAAACATGTGAAAACCAAAAAAAAAAAAAGAGGGGCCGCCAAAAATTTTTTTTTGCTTGTGGCAACAAAAAACCTAGAGCCGGCCCTGATTGGCAGCGTCCCAGAGCAACTAACTGGCATCTCACTTGTGGTTCTTAACTTCCAGGTTGGCTCCTGCCTCTGTCACTCTGGTATCCTGACCCAGCCTGGCTCCTGTTCCCAACTCCTGATTCTGATCTCCTGGTATCCTGATCCAAATGACTCTTGCCTCCTGTCCCATGACTGCAGACTTTGTATCTGACACCTAGATCTGGCTGCTCACAACCCAGCCATGACAACAGGATGGGTTCACTCTACAACCCCCAGACCCATTTCTATTACTTTTTCATTTTTTTCCTGCACCTCTGCCATGAAATTTACTAAAAGTTGTCATGCCAAAACCATATCCTGAGGATTAATAATAATTTAGAGGCGCATAGGCCTGTAAATTAATCTTTCCTTTAGAATGATGGGGGAATTTGTTTTTATTGTTCTGTTTAAGACATTCATGGCCTTAATAGTGAGATTTGCAAATATTGCCAATGGAAACATTTATAACATGTAAAAATTCATCACAGACCCTAGTGGAGCACACAATACATTCTGCACCATTTAACCCCAACAGACTGTGCAGGAGTCACTAATAGAATGGCCAGAAAGGGACCTCGGCACTTCTGCATGCTGCAGAGGGGATCACATAGGCTGCAGTTGGGAGCATGCTGATAGAGAAACTATAGCATCAGCAATAAACAGATCCTATGATCCTAACACACTGTTCCAATGCTTTGGGGCCAGTATTCCTGCCAGTTTGCTGGAGGAGCAGCAACAGCCATGTAGAAACTGCCCTGAAGCTACTACTCTTAAGAAAGGGAGATGGAGTGGCTTTTGCCCTTTGTATTTCCCTCACACTTCACCGTGATGATCACTTAGGGTATGTCTACACTACGGAATAAGGTCGAATTTATAGAAGTCGGTTTTTTAGAAATCGGTTTTATATATTCGAGTGTGTGTGTCCCCACAGAAAATGCTCTAAGTGCATTAAGTGCATTAACTCGGCGGAGCACTTCTACAGTACCGAGGCTAGAGTCGACTTCCGGAGCATTGCACTGTGGGTAGCTATCCCACAGTTCCCGCAGTCTCCGCTGCCCATTGGAATTCTGGGTTGAGATCCCAATGCCTGATGGGGCTAAAACATTGTCGCGGGTGGTTCTGGGTACATATCGTCAGGCCCCCGTTCCCTCCCTCCCTCCGTGAAAGCAAGGGCAGACAATCATTTCGCACCTTTTTTCCTGAGTTACCTGTGCAGATGCCATACCACTGCAAGCATGGAGCCCGCTCAGGTAACCGTCACCCTATGTCTCCTGGGTGCTGGCAGACGCGGTACGGCATTGCTACACAGTAGCAGCAACCCCTTGCCTTGTGGCAGCAGACGGTACAGTACGACTGGTAGCCGTCATCGTCATGTCCGAGGTGCTCCTGGCCACGTCGGCTGGGAGCGCCTGGGCAGACATAGGCGCAGGGACTAAATTTGGAGTGACTTGACCAGGTCATTCTCTTTAGTCCTGCAGTCAGTCCTATTGAACCGTCTTATGGTGAGCGGGCAGGCGATACGGACTGCTAGCAGTCGTACTGTACCATCTTCTGCCAGGCAGGCAAGAGATGAGGATTGCTAGTAGTCATATTGTACCATCTTCTGCCAGGCAGGCAAGAGATGAGGACGGCTAGCAGTCGTACTGTACCATCTTCTGCCGAGCAGCCATGAGATGTGGATGGCATGCAGTCCTTCTGCACCGTCTGCTGCCAGCCAAAGATGTAAAAGATAGATGGAGTGGGTCAAAACAAGAAATAGACCAGATTTGTTTTGTACTCATTTGCCTCCTCCCCTGTCTAGGGGACTCATTCCTCTAGATCACACTGCAGTCACTCACAGAGAAGGTGCAGCGAGGTAAATCTAGCCATGTATCAATCAGAGGCCAGGCTAATCTCCTTGTTCCAATAAGAACGGTAACTTAGGTGCACCATTTCTTATTGGAACCCTCTTGAAGTCCTGCCTGAAATACTCCTTGATGTACAGGCACCCCCTTTGTTGATTTTAGCTCCCTGAAGCCAACCCTGTAAGCCGTGTCATCAGTCGCCCCTCCCTCCGTCAGAGCAACGGCAGACAATCGTTCCGCGCCTTTTTTCTGTGCGGACGCCATACCAAGGCAAGCATGGAGGCCGCTCAGCTCACTTTAGCAATTAGGAGCACATTAAACACCACATGCGTTATCCAGCAGTATATGCAGCACCAGAACCTGGCAAAGCGATACCGGGCGAGGAGGCGACGTCAGCGCGGTCCCGTGAGTGATCAGGACATGGACACAGATTTCTCTGAAAGCATGGGCCCTGCCAGTGCATGCATCATGGTGCTAATGGGGCAGGTTCATGCTGTGGAACGCCGATTCTGGGCTCTGGAAACAAGCACAGACTGGTGGGACCGCATAGTGTTGCGGGTCTGGGACGATTCCCAGTGGCTGCGAAACTTTCGCATGCGTAAGGGCACTTTCATGGAACTTTGTGACTTGCTTTCCCCTGCCCTGAAGCGCATGAATACCAAGATGAGAGCAGCCCTCACAGTTGAGAAGCGAGTGGCGATAGCCCTGTGGAAGCTTGCAACGCCAGACAGCTACCAGTCAGTTGGGAATCAATTTAGAGTGGGCAAATCTACTGTGGGGGCTGCTGTGATGCAAGTAGCCCACGCAATCAAAGATCTGCTGATATCAAGGGTAGTGACCCTGGGAAATGTGCAGGTCATAGTGGATGGCTTTGCTGCAATGGGATTCCCTAACTGTGGTGGGGCCATAGATGGAACCCATATCCCTATCTTGGCACCGGAGCACCAAGCCGCCGAGAACATAAACCGCAAGGGGTACTTTTCGATAGTGCTGCAAGCTCTGGTGGATCACAAGGGACGTTTCACCAACATCAACGTGGGATGGCCGGGAAAGGTGCATGATGCTCGCATCTTCAGGAACTCTGGTCTGTTTCAAAAGCTGCAGGAAGGGACTTTCTTCCCAGACCAGAAAATAGCCGTTGGGGATGTTGAAATGCCTATATGTATCTTTGGGGACCCAGCCTACCCCTTAATGCCATGGCTCATGAAGCCGTACACAGGCAGCCTGGACAGTAGTCAGGAGCTGTTCAACTACAGGCTGAGCAAGTGCAGAATGGTGGTAGAATGTGCATTTGGATGTTTAAAGGCGCGCTGGCGCAGTTTACTGACTCGCTTAGACCTCAGCGAAACCAATATTCCCACTGTTATTACTGCTTGCTGTGTGCTCCACAATATCTGTGAGAGTAAGGGGGAGACGTTTATGGCGGGGTGGGAGGTTGAGGCAAATCGCCTGGCTGCTGGTTACGTGCAGCCAGACACCAGGGCGGTTAGAAGAGCACAGGAGGGCGCGGTACGCATCAGAGAAGCTTTGAAAACCAGGTTCATGACTGGCCAGGCTATGGTGTGAAAGTTCTCTTTGTTTCTCCTTGATGAAACCCCCCGCCCCTTGGTTCACTCTACTTCCCTGTAAGCTAACCACCCGCCCCTCCTCCCTTCAATCACCGCTTGCAGAGGCAATAAAGTCATTGTTGCTTCACATTCATGCATTCTTTATTCATTCATCACACAAATAGGGGGATGACTACCAAGGTAGCCCAGGAGGGGTGGTGGAGGAGGGAAGGAAAATGCCACACAGCACTTTAAGCACAGCACTTTAAAAGTTTACAACTTTAAAATTTATTGAATGACAGCCTTCTTTTTTTTGGGCAATCCTCTGTGGTGGAGTGGCTGGTTGGCCAGAGGCCCCCCCACCGCGTTCTTGGCGTCTGGGTGTGGAGGCTATGGAACTTGGGGAGGTGGGCGGTTGGTTACAGAGGGGCTGCAGTGGCAGTCTGTGCTCCAGCTGCCTTTGCTGCAGCTCAACCATACACTGGAGCATACTGGTTTGGTCCTGCAGCAGCCTCAGCATTGAATCCTGCCTCCTCTCATCACGCTGCCGCCACATTTGAGCTTCAGCCCTGTCTTCAGCCCGCCTCTTACTCTCTTCAGCCCGCCACCTCTCCTCCCGGTCATTTTGTGCTTTCCTGCACTCTGACATTATTTGCCTCCACGCATTTGTCTGTGCTCTGTCAGTGTGGGAGGACAGCATGAGCTCGGAGAACATTTCATCGCGAGTGCGTTTTTTTTTTCTTTCTAAGCTTCACTAGCCTCTGGGAAGGAGAAGATCCTGTGATCATTGAAACACATGCAGCTGGTGGAGAAAAAAAAAGGGACAGCGGTATTTAAAAAGACACATTTTATAAAACAGTGGCTACACTCTTTCAGGGTAAACCTTGCTGTTAACATTACATACATAGCACATGTGCTTTCGTTACAAGGTCGCATTTTGCCTCCTCCCACCGCGTGACTACCCCCTCAACCTTCCCCCCTCCCTGTGGCTAACAGCGGGGAACATTTCTGTTTAGCCACAGGCAAACAGCCCAGCAGGAATGGGCTCCTCTGAGTGTCCCCTGAAGAAAAGCACTCTATTTCAACCAGGTGACCATGAATTATATCTCACTCTCCTGAGGATAACACAGAGAGATAAAGAACGGATGTTGTTTGAATGCCAGCAAACATACACTGCAATGCTTTGTTCTACAATGATTCCCGAGTACGTGTTACTGGCCTGGAGTGGTAAAGTGTCCTACCATGAAGGACGCAATAAGGCTGCCCTCCTCAGAAACCTTTTGCAAAGGCTTTAGGACTACATCTAGGAGAACTGCAAATGCCAGGGCAAAGTAATCCTTTCACATGCTTGCTTTTAAACCATGTATAGTATTTTAAAAGGTACACTCACCAGAGGTCCCTTCTCCGCCTGCTGGGTCCAGGAGGCAGCCTTGGGTGGGTTCGGGGGGTACTGGCTCCAGGTCCAGGGTGAGAAACAGTTCCTGGCTGTCGGGAAAACCGGTTTCTCCGCTTGCTTGCTGTGAGCTATCTACAACCTCATCATCATCATCATCATCTTCATCCCCAAAACCTGCTTCCGTATTGCCTCCATCTCCATTGAAGGAGTCAAACAACACGGCTGGGGTAGTGGTGGCTGAACCCCCTAAAATGGCATGCAGCTCATCATAGAAGCGGCATGTTTGGGGCTCTGACCCAGAGCGGCTGTTCGCCTCTCTGGTTTTCTGGTAGGCTTGCCTCAGCTCCTTCAGTTTCACGTGGCACTGCTTCGGGTCCCTGTTATGGCCTCTGTCCTTCATGCCCTGGGAGATTTTCACAAAGGTTTTGGCATTTCGAAAACTGGAACAGAGTTCTGATAGCACGGATTCCTCTCCTCAAACAGCGATCAGATCCCGTACCTCCCGTTCGGTCCATGCTGGAGCTCTTTTGCGATTCTTGGACTCCATCATGGTCACCTGTGCTGATGAGCTCTGCATGGTCACCTGCAGCTTGCCACGCTGGCCAAACAGGAAATGAGATTCAAAAGTTCGCGGTTCTTTTCCTGTCTACCTGGCCAGTGCATCTGAGTTGAGAGTGCTGTCCAGAGCGGTCATAATGGAGCACTCTGGGATAGCTCCCGGAGGCCAATACCATCGAATTGTGTCCACAGTACCCCAAATTCGAGCCGGCAACGTCGATTTAAGCGCTAATCCACTTGTCAGGGGTGGAGTAAGGAAATCGATTTTAAGAGCCCTTTAAGTCGAAATAAAGGGCTTCATTGTGTGAACGGGTGCAGGTTTACATCGATTTAACGCTGCTAAATTCGACCTAAAGTCCTAGTGTAGACCAGGGCTTAGGCTTCATGAGGGTGAAGTGATGATGGTGGGGGAGAAAAGGATGAAGAATGGAGATAGAGGGAAGGAGAAGAGGAGAAAGAGTCGAATGTTTTTGGTTGTTAAAATTAAATTTTCTGCAGTTTTAAAATCCCCTTTCTTTTCTTTTGTGTTTGGGTAGTTTAATTCCCCCCTTTAATTCCCCCACTTAAAATTACAGAATAATTAAAAATTATCAGTATAACAACAACAGACAGGTGTTTCCTGTAAACCTGATAGCCACCATATCTTGGCCTCTTAAAATTCCTCTCTTATCTGCCTAGGAGTTTATAGCATATAGAGCTTAGAGTTTATTCACACCAGGGCACAGTTACTTTTGTAAAGGAAGAAGCATCCTGCAATTATCCTTAGGACAATGTTTATCAGTCAAAAGCAGTAGGTTTTATCATGATAGGCACAAGTTAAGATATTTCTTCACTTTTTTCCTGGCAGTTGAAATTTAACCAAAATGAAAACAACAGTAGTTTTTTGGTCTCTGATGTCATTTATTAAAAGAACATATTTTTTTTTGACATCTTTAAATCCAGACTCAAAATGACAAACCCGGAAATATAAAACCCGGCGTGTTCCCATGGCTCTCTGCCTCATTCTAAAGGCAGACTTGATCAAATGTATTCAGAATTTCTAAGCATCAAGCTCTAGGGAGGCCTGCCTTTTGCTGCATACATATGTGTAGCATTATCAATTTTGAGGCAATAACTCCATCCAGTAATAAAGGTGAGACAAAGGTGTAGCAAAAAACATCATGAGAATTGGTTTCTTGAGACTGCTGAGGTGCCTTTTCTGACCTAAACTATTGTAGTAAGAAGGGTCACTTTCCTCAGTAACTGCATTAGTGGCTTAAAAGAAACAATGCTTAGTATTCTGCTCTATCCATCTATGTATGTGACTGCTAATATGAAACCATGGGGAAATCCTGCAGCTGTAAACCAGCGGTGGACTATAACCTGTAGTTAATAGTGTCAGGCTGAGAGACAGACAATAGAATGAAGGCTAATGAAGGTCCCCCTTCAATTAAAAGGCAAACCTAAAACAAAAGAAAAGAGGGGAAGAAATCAATTTGCTGTATTTCCTGTGCTTCTGGATCATTGCCATAAAAAACATCTGCAGGATTTGTTTTGACCCTATCAACCAGATCCCATCCTTTTCCATGCCATCGTGTTCACACAAAGAAGTCACAATTTGCCATGAGTATATGTACTTGTCCAATGTAGCCTAACTCCTTTTCTGATGAGACCATGGGCAGGGGAGAAAATGCATTGATCGAAGGGGCACTGATCACAAGTTGAAAGAATGTAGTTCTACATTTCCAAAGGCTGTACAAAAAGGTTTGTACCTTCTAATGTTATTTTTATACAAATAGGAAAGATGCATGCAAGGGAAGGCTCCTCCACAAAACAGGTTGAGTGAAGGGGTTTCATCATTTTTCCTCCAGCTATTCAGTTGTTGTTCTGCCTCAGCACGCACATGCATCAGAAAGAGCTACAATCCATTTCTGCTGGGAAAAAGGCATACCATTACAAGAAGCACTTCAGAAGGTGAGTGAATCTATTACCCAAGATCTAGATTAAGGAAAGTTTACAAGAAATAAGTTTCCCAAACATCATCATTTACAGCTGGAACAACTTAGATTCATATTCAGAAGAGAATAAGTAAGATTCTTTCCAGCCTGGGGGGAAATGGCAAACCTATGAGGCTCTTATTCAGGGGATTTTATCCTGTAGCTTTTTGTTTCAGTCCATTTCTCTTTCTTTGGCCCCATTTTGTTAACCTCTATAAAGGACAAGAACTTCCACTTTTGGGGGGAAAACAAACTAAACCTGGAGTGGTGGGCAAACAAGAGCATAAAAATTAGAACTGTTGCAAAGCTAAAGCCCAGACAAAGAATCTGACCCTTTTTGAAGGTTTGGATGAATCCTCTAGTTCTTTATCCAATATCCAAAGTATTTTCTGCTTCAGTGGGCCACCTCTTACCTTTTCGGAGATCTCCAAAAAAGTCCATGGCGTTGCCAGCTGGTCTGGCAGCATAGTGATTAATGCACAAGCTATGTTTATTTTTAATGCACTCCCCAGTTCCCCTGCACACAATGAAGCCCGGGGCAAACTCTGCAAGGGGGGAAGTCAGCAGCCCATCCAGCTGAGAATGCCAGATTTAATGAAACTTCAATGCTGTTTCAGATAGTCAAAGAATGAGAACATTGGTGGGGCGGGGTGAGAGGGGAACAAACAAAAATGAAACAAAAAACCATAAAAATGTGCATACTTTCAATTAGAGTGTTAGGTGCAGAGGTCCCTCAGCCCACGGAGACTTCCCAGACCACTGAAACCCACTCCAAGGGAGAGGAGCTAGAAGCCCCTGTACAGCTGCCAAATTTCTTCAGTTCTGATTTATGTAACTAGAGAGGGCATTGCAGCAGATCCTGGCTCCTCTTCCCCTAAGTGAAGGTGGTGGGGGGGGGGGGTGTCATACTCTCATCTTCGCCTCTTTCAGTCATACTGACCTTCATATTATAAAATGGTGGAAGAATAGGAGGGAAATGGTCTAGGTAAAAAAACAGGGAGACTCTGAATAGGGATAGTAAAGAATGGATATGGGGAAAAGAGGCAAGAGGATTTTAAATGAGACTGATTGAGGAGGGAGAGAGAAAGAGGGGGGGAAAAACTCCAAAACATTCCCCCACCAGAATAATAAATACTTCCCTGCAACCACCCCAGTTAATTCTAGCCCAGGTTAATTTGCCAGCCCCTTGGCAGACCCCTCAATATATTGCCCTGTACCCCCCCCGACACCCCACACACAATGCATGTGTGACACACACAACCCCTACCCAACGACTTCATCTCCTATACCCATCGCAGACCTCAATACCGATTTCTGTTACAAACCTTTAGAAAGCTTATAATTTACCGACACTAAAACTTATTTTAAAAAAAATTGGTATCCAAAGCCTCAGCCCAAGAAAACATTCTCTAAAACAATTTTAAAAGAAAATGGGTTTGAATGCTCCTTTGGTATAGAAATATGTGCTGTGTAATTTTCCTTTATGACAGGCTATAATGGATCATGCTTAATGTGTTTTTTTGTTAATTCCACACACTTTTGTGACATGAATTTTTAAACTTAGAAACTAAACTGTTCATGTGCAGAGAAGAGTATATTGAAATAAAGAGAGCCTGCTACATCACCATATTGCCTGTAAGCAGTGCCACTATCCATCCAACTCTGAGCGGAGACCCAGCAGCTGCTGCCTCCTTTCCCGTCCATGCCTAAGACAGCAGCCTGGGCAGCCCCACAGCTGCAGAGCATGAACCTCACAGGAGGTAATAGGCTGAGGTACCTGCATCCCCACCCTATGGTGGAGCTGCTAGCAGAGTACTGGTGCTGCAGGATGGGAGGGAACTCGAGATCCTGACACTTCCCCAATTCTTCATTGCCCCCACACAGGCACCCTACTAGAGAGGGGTCATCTTCGTGGGCCCTCTCCTTAGGAAATTTCTGGTTGGGCCCCTGCCTGTAAGTATACAAAGGCCTGACATTCAAAGATATTTAAAGCACCTAAAAATGTAGACAGGTGCCTAGTGGGATTCTCAAAAGTGCTTGTGGCACCTTAGAGACTAACCAATTTGAGCATAAGCTTTCATGAGCTACAGCTCACTTCATCAGATGCATACTGTGGAAAATGCAGAAGATGTTTGTTTTTATACACACGAATCATGAAAAAAAATGGGTGTTTATCACTACAAAAGGTTTTCTCTCCCCCCACCCCACTCTCCTGCTGGTAATAGCTTATGTAAACACCCATTTTTTCATGATTAGGCACTTCTTGAAAAATCCCACTAGGTGCCTATTTGGCTTTTAGGCTCCTAAATACCTTTGAATATCTAGTCCTAAATCTCTAACCTGGCAATGACTTCATAAGCTAGCCCAAACCTGCAACTCGTACTAGCTGCACTTACGCTAACAGTCCTTATTCACAGAGGTATTCCCATTGAAGTCAAAGGGACTCTCTATGTGAGTCAGGATTACTCATGTGAGTAAGAATTACTTACTTATTTAGTAGCATTGTTCCTTGGCACAGAAAAATAGAAATAAAGCACTTTTTCTGAAGTATCACCATAATTAGTGTCAGAATGCAGCCTACCTGAAGAGAAATGATGAATACATAACTCATGCCTGTTGTGAAGATCATTCATTGTCCAAAATACCTTTTTTTCCTTCTATTTTCTCTTAAGCATTGCTGCAGGTTGATATGACTTTCCTTATTACCAAAACACACTTCAAAGCAATGTCAGATTGTTGTAGAGAAACTGATTTACAAGCTACCAGCAGAGCACGGTGTAAACAAGATAATAGGCATTTGTACTCAACAGGTCAATTAGTATTCAGTTATTCTGAATAATGACTGACTCTGTACTTGGAAATTTAAAAAAGCGCATGTTGCTTAAAATAAATGTCCTCCCCATTTCTGCTCTGTTCAGTATTCAAGAGGCTCCGACTGTTTTAGAAGCACTACGCTGTGAAATATATTTGAAAATTTCAGGTATATCAGAGTTTCCGGTAAAAATGTTGTCATTAAATACTAATAAAAATGTTCATCTTGCTAAAAAAAATGAATGTTTTAACATGCAAGAGTGTTATGCAAATCCGCATCAAATATTAATAATCAAAATATTTTAATATTCAAATATTGAGTATTTAAATTAAATGTTTAATTTTTCAGTATTAAAGGTTATATACTATGTGTGGAGCTGGTAGTTAAGGGTACACAACACTTTTTAATTTTAAGACCCTGTTTCCAGCTGCTTATAACTGCCAAGCCTAATTCACAGGAGTTGAAATTTTCCAATGCCAAGCATCGGTCTCAGGCTGACATTTTGAAAAATATAATCTATAACCATGTGGTCAGTGTGATTATTGAAAAACACATTGTTTTGCCAATGTTAAAATGATGCCTACAAATGTTTCATCAAAAAGCTTTGGAGCAAGGATTTGAAATTTGGCAGGGAGGTGGCTTTTGTATTAAGAATGTGTCTTTTGCTGTTCCTGTGGAAAACATCCACATTTGGCCAAGTTGCAAGCCTTTGAAGAATCTCAGCTGGCACATGTTCAGTAGAGACTTGTTAGAGTTTAGCAACTAAATTCTCTGAAGATTCCATCTGTATTGGGCATGTTCCAGCCCAGAGATGCAGTGGCTGAGCAGGACTTTCCCTGCCATTTCCACCCCTGCCTGCCAGGGACTGCTATGGTGCCAAGCACCAGAACTGAGACTAGGGAGACAGTCTCCTCTGTGCTCTCAATGCCTCCCCTACTGGCTCCCAGGCAGCACAGAGGAGAAGGAAGCAAACTGTTTCAAATGCAGAGAGGATAAGAGTTGGATCTTGGGCCAGAGTGAGTAGATTGGGACAAAGAGCTTGTGGGATAGAGACTGGGAAATGATGCAGGGAGACAGAACTGTCTGGGCAAGGAGGTTAGAACTAGAATCCTACAAGATTTGGGACTGGGGACAAGGAAGGCATAGGAGGAGACAGTGGGGGGCTGAGATTGGGCAAAGAACACGGGGAGCAGAAGTGGGGAGACTGGGACCAGCTGGGCAAGGAAACTAGGACAAGGATCTGGGGGGGGGGGTGAGGGAAAGCCTAAGATTGGATGTGGGACCACAGAGGATGAGACTGGGACTGGCTGGACAAGGAATCTGGGGACAAAGAACCTGGGAAGGGCAACTGAGATGAGGAACCTGGGTAGGAGAAAGACTGAGACCCTAATCCAAAGTCTAGGAGTGACCACTGGGAGGGGGAAAAGACAGGGTGTCAGGACAACCAGTTGTGAATTGAGCAGGAGCAGGCATAGGATGAAGCAGGCTAGATGCAGGAGTAGAGTGTCAAAACTACAGATCACAGGGAGCATCTCCAACAAAATAGTGACACTGAGCAGACTGGAGTGGTTGCTTTCATTAGAAGCCTATATACCTGCCTTGGGTTAGGCTCTTGCTTGTGGCTTGGGTTGGCCCTTAGGACTCACAGGTAATGATCTCAAATGACTCATCAGGCTCAGAAAAGTCACCACACAGGGATAAGGAACTAAGGGTGGAGAGACAGGAGTGTGACAGGCAGAAGCTGGAGAAGGCGCCCTCCTCCCCCTGTTCCTTGTCCAATCTCAGTCTTCCTCTCCACCACCACTGTTTCCTATGCCTTCCCTGCCACTATTCCCAACTCCTGTCAGATTCCAGTCCCAGTCTTCTTGCTCAGACAGGAGCCAGGGTGGGGGAAAGACTGGGACTCTGACCCAGAGCCTGGAGGGGAAGATGGGGGCTGGATGGATAAAGAGACAGTGATGAGGAACAGGGGATGGAGAGAAAGCACAGGGTCAGAGACTGGCTGGAGATGCCAAGGAATAAAAGAGTTCAGCCTTGGGGGAAATAGTAGAATAACCAGATTGATACCCAATGTTCCTAAAACTCACCATTCCTCTGCTATCAGAAATATCTGTGATACCCAATGGCAAAAAAGTAACTCAGCCCTCTAGTGTCTGTCCCACATGGAGGATGGCACCCACTATTGCCACCAGTTACTCTCTTAGCTCAAGTGGCAGAGATCTCGGTGGTAGATCTAAAGGTTCTAACCTTGCAGATGTTTTTTCAGTTTGCTTTCTTTTAAATATAGAAAATTAAAAGAACTATGTTAAGAGAATGTTAAGGTTGCTAAGTGAAGCACTCAAAAGTGAGGAAATGCTAAAAGTAAGATGTTCTGTGCAATATTAATTCACTCCCTATGTGTACACATTATAATATCATCTTTGATCACATGATCATACAGAATACTGTTTTTTTCCATAGGACTCCTGCCTCATTCAATGCGCAGGATGGACCTGCTCTGGAGACAAATCAGGGTTGTGTAGTAAAGGAGGCTGTCTTCTGTAGCACCCTGCTTCATTTGTTGCAGAAGTTGGAAGGTGGGTAGTGAATGATTCACTCATGAAGGGAGCAATTGGAAATAAAAAGTGACAATGGAAAAAAGGAGATGTAGATAGCAATCAATATAAATTAGAAGTGATGAAGTGTAGAAAAATCAATAAAGGGAGCAAAAGATATCAGGGAAAAATTTATTGCTAGCAGTGGTAAGGACAATAAGCATAAAAGGCAGATGTGTTTCTGTTGTGTATTTGGAAAGGAGCAGGATGATGTACTTGTATCACATAAGGATGATGTAGTACTAAGGAGGATTTTAAAAAACATTTATTAAGGATAAACATTTTTAAATCAGCACACCTGGATAACCTACACCCAAGTGGAAAGCGTTGGATGAGATCTCTGGCCCTCTGGCGGAAATTTTTAATAAATCTTGAAATTCCAAAAGACTGGAAGAGTGCAAGTGTTATGCCAATATTCAAAAAGAATAAGTGGGATGACTTGGGTAATCATAGGCCAGTTAGTCTAATATCAATCCTGGGTAGAATAATGGAAAAGCTGATACAGGATTCAGTGAATAAAGAATACGAATATAAGTAATGCCAGTCAACTTGGGTTTATGGAAAATAGGTCTGGTCAAACAAACCTGATTTCATTTTTTGGTGAGATTACACATTTGGTTGAAAAGGCAACTGTGTAGACATTATATACTTAGATGTCTGTGAAGTGTTTGAATCATTACCACATGATATTTTCATTAAATATGAACACTATACAATTTCAATAAAGCAGCTATTAAATGGATTAAAAACTGGCTAACATGTCAAAAAGTAGTTGTTGATGGAGCATCAGCATCACATGGGGGTGATTTTAGTGAGGTTCCCTAGGGACTGGTACTAGATCCATTACTGTGCAACATTTTATCAATGATCTGAAAATAAGTATAAAATCATTGCTGATGAAATTTGCAGATGACACAAAGATTGGTGGAGTGGTAAATAATTATGAGGATTGGGCAGTCATGCAGAGCAAGCTGCATCATTCTGGTAAAATGTGTTTTAATACAAACAACTGCAAAGTCATATACATCTATGAACAAAGAATGCATGCCATGCCTACAGAATGGGGACTTTCTCCTGGAAAGCATCAGAGGGGTAGTTGTGTTAGTCTGGATATGTAAAAGCGACAAAGAGTCCTATGGTACCTTATAGACTAACAGACGTATTGGAGCATAAGCTTTCATGGGTGAATAAAAGGATTTGGGGTCATACTGGAGAAACAATTCATCATGAGCTTCAGTGTGATGCTGTAAAACAAAGGGCTCATGCAATCTTTGGGTTTATAAACAGGTGAGAAGTGAGTAGGAGTAGGGTAGTGATTTGTATAGGACATTGGGTGAGACCAATACCAGAATACTATCCACAGTTCTGCATATAGTTCATTTTTAAAATGGTGTTGAAAAAGTGGAGAGGGTGAAGAAAGAAGCCACAAAAAGTCATTCCAGGGCTAGAGAAAATGCCTTATCATGAGATTTAAAGAACTCAATCTGTTTAGTTTATTAAAAGACAACTGAGAGGTGACTTGATTAAATGCATCCATACCTTCATGGAGAGAAAATACTGGGTACTGAAGGGCTCTTTAATGTAGTGGAGAAAGTCTATAACAAGAACCAATAGTTGGAAGCTGAAGACAGGCAAATTTAAATTAGATATAAGGTAAAACATTATAACTGAGGGCAACTAACCATTGAAGCAAATTATCAAGGGAAGTGATGGATTGTCCATTTGTTGAGGTCTTCAGATCAAGACTGGCTGCCTTTCTGGAAGATAGAGTTTAGTCAAATACAAGTTATTGGGCTCACTACAAAAGTTACTGGGTAAAATGTAATGGCCCACAACATACACGAGGTCAGACCTGATGATTAATGGTCCCTTCTGGCCTTAAAATCTATCTGTGCAAAGGCAGTTGAGTGCTGCCCTGAAGAACTGCGTTCTCTCCCTGCCTCTGCCACAGAGTTCCTAGGTGATGTTCGACAGGTCACTTTAACCAAACTTTTCACAGGTGGCCACTATTTTGTTTGTTCTTCATTTTCTGGGTGCTCATCTTGAGATCCATGGGACTGATGGGCAGAAGTTCTGAGCACTCACAGCTGCAGCTGAAGTCATTAGGAGCAGTGCTTGGAGCATAGAAAGTTCTATATAATGCTAAGCACTGTAGGTATTTCAAATTGGGCAACCAAAACTAAGGTCAAAAGTGTCCGCTAATCTCTCTGTGCCCCTATTCCACATCAGTAAAATGAGGATTATAGCACACACCCCCCACTTCCTAGAGGTATTGTGAAGATACACTTATTTATATGCACGAAGCAGACAGATACTGTAATGTTAAGTGCCATAGGAAAGCCCATGAGGAAATCAAGAATTCTATATTCAGAGCAGGGTTTGAATAATATGTAATTCTGGGTCAAACCTGACCTACCAGTGGTTATTTAACATTCTTGAGCCAATAAAATGTGTTTACAAATTGGCTGGAAGGTTTAACTCCATATCTATGGGGCTACAGTGAAACTTCACTTGGTAAGAAATCATCCGTCCAGAAGAGCTTTATCTTCATATAGCATGTGTATTGTGACAAAGTCCCGAGCCTGTATTGGTGGGTCCCATGCTTCTGGGAGGTTTCAGTGTAGAAACTCGAAAGGCCCCAATGTGATCTCCCTTTCTCAGTGTAGTGGCAAGAGTCATAGCCTATTGAGCTACTTCCATCACCAGCCAGTATGGGAGATGAGAAGGGGGAATACCCCCCAGTCTCTGTTGCTCCATAGAGCTCAGTAGGCACAGTTCGGCCTCATGCCTGGACCAAGTCCTGCTTCCCTTCTCCAAGGGATCTCTGTGGAGTATGGCGGGGGGAAGGACCCAGGCCCGCCCTCTACTCTGGTTCCAGCCCAGGGACCCTAATGGTAGCAGCTGTTGGTGGCTTTCCCTTCACCACTGACACTGCTTTGATTCCCTGGGCCACTTCCCCCGTGGACCCCTTTTCCTAGCTTCACCCTTACCTCAGGATTCAGCAATGCTTCCTCTCCTCCAGCTCCTTTCACCTCAGCCCCCTAGAGGGCACTGGAAGGAGAGCTTTTAAACAGTATAAGTGGGACCTTGATTGGTTCCAGCTGTCTCCATTAGCCTAATGGCCTTAACTGGTTAATTGGCATCAGGTGTCTTAATTGGCCTGGAGTAGCCTTTGTTTGGCTATCAAGGGAACAAGGGCCAGCTCATTCTAAAGGCTGATATACCTACCTTCCAGAACTCTCTTACATTCTTCTGGTCTGAATCTGTCACGATATGTATCCTATCCTATATGCACATTTTAAGTTCATTGATTTTTCTCAGCTCTTACATAAATGTTAATTTGTTAAAAATTTGATTTAATCTGGTACTTAAAATGTGCAGTTAGGCAAAACCCTTGATTGTTGCAGCTGAATAAAAATATCAAAAGCCTGCACCCAGTGTGTTCTGAAATTTATTTCAAAGCCCTTTTAGTGTGTCTTTCCCTCTCCTCTTCAACTAGGTTTCATTATCACCATTGCAGCAGGAAGCTGGATTATTAAATGGTGAATCTGTAGGTAAATTAAACAATTGCTTTTTCATCCAAATAATATTCTAATTTTAATACTTATATTTTAGGAACTTTTTTTTTTTTTTATAAAAGCAAATCAGAACATACAGTACTCTGTCTTGAGCCAGGTCTCCAGAGCTACCCCACTAGCTTCTGCCCACAGCACCAGATTATGTGGTCCTGGACAGGTTTCGAGTTCCTTTCCACATTTGATTATGCTCCCCTTCCTCTTTGCAGAGGGGACAGTCAGGTGCAGTCCTGGACTTTTTAACTTTACTGTTTAAGGCACTGACCCTTTTCTAAAGCATCTGGCCTTTACTGGTATCACAGCTTTTCATGGCTCAACTACCCTATCTGCAGAGCACTGTGGCTTGCAGTGTTCATGTGAAGTGGGTATGATTAGCAATAAATATAGCTTTAGAACCTTTCTGTAAACAGCATAGCATCTCTTCCCACATCATGGCATGCTCTAAAAGGAGACCATGTGTGCACAGCAGAGCTGAGTTCACTCAGCATTTCCTTCCTTTGTTGATTTCCGTCTCTTCTATAAACGTATTTTAACCTCATTTGTTGTGGTTAATTATGTGTGTATGTTAATAATGAACACCCCAGGATTCTTTCCAAGCACCACAGAAAATGCAACGTGTGTGGAGAGGCTATTTAAGATTTCAAAAGAAGAATTTCCCCCAACCCTTCAATCCCCAGGAATACAAAATCTTGAGAAGATGATGTGAATGTGCCTGGCTACACATTTCTACAGCACACAGCTTTGAACACATAAAAAGAATGTCTAGACAATGATGTATCTGAAAAGTACAAAAGAAAATGAGATTTACCAACCATCTGGGTACCACAGAAACTTCCCCTCTCTCCTCCTCCCACTTCTCCTATGCCAAAGCAATGCATATTCTGTCTTATCAATTAAAACAGCCCATAATCATTGACTCACACTCCTTTGGTCTCTGTTAAAATACAACAAACTAAGGCAATAATGCCAGCTGATCTCAATCAAATTGCAGTCTGCTCTCTTCTGCTGTGGCTTTTGTCATTATTCCTTCCACCCTTCCTTTCCTTTTATTTCCTCACATCAGGTGTTTTGTGCTTTATCAGCTCTTACAGGCGTAAACTGCAAGATGACAGGAATGCAAGGTTTCAAAATCAAACATTAAAGACATTATGTAAGAGACTCTGTAACGCATGACAATTTTTCCTAGCAACAGCACACATGCTCTTTTTACATTACTCATCCCTCCAAATGATTTTTGCTGGATACCGTAATGTTTCCTCCCTTTCTTCCCCTGGTTTTATAGCTTAAAATAGCTTAAAACTGCCCTTTAAATCACTTTTCTTCCTTACCCAGCTACAAAATGGCATCAGGCCGCAGAGGGAGAGATGGGAAACAAAATGAAAGATCTGGTAATAAGTGGCCACAGTTTTCTGACAATCATAATTTTCTCTTTCATGGTGGATTCAATTCAATAGCTGAAAGTGAAATCTGAGAGAACTAAGTTCTTTATTAAAGGCTCTAGTGAGACTTAACCACATTAGGCAGCATCTAAGTACAGGCACGGTGGGCTTATTTAATATATGTAACAGGCAACACAAAAACATGGGGAAATAATGAAGCTCTAGTGTCCCTTCTTGCTTCTTAGGTTGTTATAGCCTTGATGTGATTAAAAAACACTTGTGTGTGAATTAAATACATAATCTTATTATAAGAAATAACATCTGGTTTGCCTTATTCACATGCCCCAGAGGGTTAATTTGTTTGTCTTTGTTCAGAAATGGAAGACAGACCTGCCTTTGAAGAGGCAGCTGGAAAATTATCTTAGATAGCTACAGAACTAACAACACTGAGAAATCACAGAAAAAGCCATGTTTCTAAGACCTCAGTGTGCATGGATATCTCTATCTGCCAACAAACAGTGACAGGCTGTAAATGGACTTGGCTTGAGACCTACCTCTCAAGAGCACAAGTCTTAGTATATTTCTTTCACATATATCGGGTTTTACTTTTGAGTCCTTGTCATGTTACATTGTGTACATA
The DNA here is from genome assembly GCF_965140285.1 of Lepidochelys kempii. Lineage (NCBI taxonomy): Eukaryota > Metazoa > Chordata > Testudines > Cheloniidae > Lepidochelys > Lepidochelys kempii. Next base: position 70,293,556 of record NC_136384.1, on the reverse strand, counting down.
ACCCCAGGATAGTAAAGACATGCCCTGGGGGACCAGACAATTCAAAGGAGGATCTTTAAAAAAATATTTCCAAAGGTGCAAATTCTTGTCTATTTCTAAATCAGAGATCCACTGGAATTCAATTTTTTGTTTGTAAAGACATGGCTGCAAGTGCTGTGATACCAATATTGTTATAGACCTAGATACAGGGAGCAAAGAAGAATCTAACTGTCATACCATCTGGAGTAGCTCACAGCTGTGAGTGCCTATCTCAGGGCAGACTGTCAGAAAACTAGGACAGATACCCCAAACTGGTGGTGTGTTCTACAATTAGATTTGACCAAGCCACAAACAAATGTGAGCTCTTGGATCACTATACCCTTACCATGGAGTCACAGCCAGTCACCTTAGACTCTCCAGCCTATCATGCCACCCAGATAGATCGAACTTTGTGATAAAAGGTCACTTAAAATCACACCACATCAGGTTTCTACTAGTCCTAAGAGACCAGTCACTTATCCCAGATGAATTGGTACTCCAGATCTTACACCAAAAGCAACACTGGCAGATAATTCTATAATAAACTAACCACAGTTTTATTAGCTAAGAAAGAGAATGTGAGTTATGGAGAGGTTAAAGCAGGTAAAATATAATAAGGGGTGAGTCACAGTTTGTAATTCCAAATGGTGGCCATGATGTAATAAACTGCCAGTTTCCCAAAAGTCTTTCAGGGTACCCAGATTGTCTTTGGGGATCTCCGCTTTGCATCTGGTACATTTCCCTGTAAGCATCCCAACAGTTCAGAGATAAAAGGTCTTTCTTTGAATTCATATTTATAGTATCTTCACACAGAAAAAAGAAAAGGAGTACTTGTGGCACCTTAGAGACTAACCAATTTATTGAGCATAAGCTTTCGTGAGCTACAGCTCACTTCATCGGATACATACTGTGGAAAGTGTAGAAGATCTTTTTATACACACAAAGCATGAAAAAATACCTCCCCCCACCCACAAAAAAATACCTCCCCCCACCCACAAAAAAACTTCAAATCCAGACTCCAGCGAGAAACTGTTGAATTTGGAATTAATTTGCAAATTGGATACAATTAACTTAGGCTTGAATAGAGACTGGGAGTGGCTAAGTCATTATGCAAGGTAACCTATTTCCCCTTGTTTTTTCCTACCCCTCCCCAGACGTTCTTGTTAAACTCTGGATTTGTGCTGGAAATGGCCCACCTTGATTATCATACACATAGTAAGGAGAGTGGTCACTTTAGATAAGCTATTACCAGCAGGAGAGTGGGGTGGGGGGAGGTATTTTTTCATGCTTTGTGTGTATAAAAAGATCTTCTACACTTTCCACAGTATGCATCCAATGAAGTGAGCTGTAGCTCACGAAAGCTTATGCTCAAATCAATTGGTTAGTCTCTAAGGTGCCACAAGTACTCCTTTTCTTTTTGCGAATACAGACTAACACGGCTGTTACTCTGAAACCTCTTCACACAGAAAGCAAGCTGATAGTGTCTCTACTCATGTGGCCTTTTCCTTTTATGATGATGGGTGAGGAATGCACATTGAATCTCTGACCTCAGGTCATCACACACAATGGCCATTTGCACTGGATTTAGCACCTTTGCTGATAAAGTCCTTAATTAGAATTCCCCAAGGCTTCTTTGATGTCTGATGAGTTATTTAGTTACAGGGGTATTTACAATGCAAATGTTTGCTAGTACATTATAACAGGAACAGATAAGTGAAAACAATGCATGCAACCTCCCTTTAGTTTTATGAAGTTTAAACACCAAAAATACAAACTTTGTTTGGAATGTTGGCAGGGAGCAGAGCCTTTTTGCTTTGGCATCACATGGCTGCTTGTAGATGGGAAGTATCTTAGAACACAATCAGTTTGTCAGGTCTAGGGTAACCAGATAGCAAATGTGAAAAATCGGGACAGGGGGTGGGGGGTAATAGGAGCCTATATAAGAAAAAGACCCAAAAATCGGGACTGTCCCTATAAAATTGGGACATCTGGTCACCCTACTCAGGTCCCAGAGGTGAAGAGGCCCAGTGAACTGCCATGGGCTAAGAGTCAGAAGTGAAAACATGAGCTGTGTAGAACCTCTAGATAGTAAGTATTCCACTTCATCTGCTTCCACACCCCACAAATTTTAAGAACTACACATAAAGGGACATTTTAAAGTAATTTATGTACACAGTTTAACCTATTTTAAAATTGTTTTCCCATATGCAATAGCCTCTAATTTATTTATTTTTTAATTAAGTGAAAGTGCTCCTCTCTAATCAAATGAAAATAAAAATAATGCAGAGGTTTAGGATGAATGTAATTATAGGAATACGGTAATATCCCTTTAAATATTTTGTGAGCCTTCTAGTGCCAATCATTGTGTTCTGTGTTTTAGAAGCTGCCAGAAACCAGTACATGAGTAGTACATCTGTACCTACATCTTTTACGTTTGTGAATACTTAGTAAATATGGTTATTTGGGACTTAGCTGTGCCTGGGTGGTTTCTTTATATTATTTTTGTTGTATAATGAGCAAAATACACAACAGTAGCCCTACACAAACATACTACTTTGTGTTCCCCGGGCTGGCTGGCTTTGCAGCAGTAGCAAAGTGGATTTAAACACTATTCCTGCAGTTGTACCGATGTCGTGTCATAGGTGCTCCTAATAAGCAAGGAAAGACATACAATCATGTTAATTTTAAGCTTTACTAGAAATAGGGGGATGACATGTGCTCTGAGATTGGGGGTGTGGGACACACTAGAGTAGCAATGTTAGCCAAATGGAAAATTGATAAAACTGACCAAGTATAGTCTAATGTTGTTCTGAGACTATTACAAAAACAGTGTTTTAAATATTTTGACAAGTCTGGGGTTTTTTTTTTAAATTAAAGCTATAAAAATCTGTCTGTCTTTTTGATGCATTGAGTCATCACAAAATCATTTCCAAAAATGTCTTCCAAGTTGCATGTGTGCCCCAGCTTGCTCTGGCCCTTTGAACTCCTTTCATATGTTGTTAAGGCTGGGAAAGCAGCAGACATAGGGCATGACTTTTAGTGAAACAAAAGCTATCCCCAAGACTATTCAAGAAAGTGGGCAGAGTTTTAGATCAATGCAATGAAATTTCAGGGCTTACAGCAATTCTTCAGCAGGAAACACAGGCTAGAGAACAAACAGGAAGAATAGTTAACATATTCCTAAGGCACTCTCAGAAAGGGGAAGAAGAAAAAGAGGTGTTCCAACAACTGATCTCTGGTGATTCATTTTCATTGTGCCATCATTTCTGTTTTATGTTAACAATGGTCTTGATACAGTGTCATGTTACCCAGCACAATAATAACCAGCCTAATTTCAAGATGTGGGATTTTTTTCTTTATACAGGGCATCAAACAATGTAATTATGGCTATAATATCTGCTGCAACAAGCTAATTAAAATGTAACCCTCCCATTCTCACATACCAAAAAAAAAAAAAAAGAAAAGAAAAAAGACACAAAGCCTTATTTTTCTATTGTGGAAACGTAACTAAACAGGCACATTTCTGTACAGGAACCCAGCCCACATGTTTTACTCAGCTGCAATGAATCCAGAGCACAGACTCTTAATGGGCTCTGAAGAGTTTGGATCTGATAGCGGGTTCTCAGCACTGAATACTCCCATTGAATGAATGTCCAGGGTATACATGTGAGAGATTCAGTTATTGTCTCTGTTGTAGATGTGTTACCCCCACTAAATACAGTAAATTGCTAAACTGGGTAACATGCTGCCCCGATTACACTTTCTACTGGATCTTGCTTTCTTTACATTTTTGATATAATCTCCTTCTCCTAATGCAGGTTTGTGTCATAATGGACATTTAAGTGGACAGCTGTTTCCAGCAAGCAGCAAGAAAAAAAACCCCAAACAAACAAACAAAAACCAGTGTACCGTAGAAAAGGAGAAAAATTGTGACTAGAAAGGTACAAAGAACCACATACCTCATTCCCTTGCTACATGGCAGCTTTACAAAGCTTTTCAGTAGGTATAAGTTGCTATTCTATTTCAGAACTCTGTGTCAGTCCTCACAAAAATAGTGCTCCCCACCCCAAATAGGTCTTGTAGCCTTTTTCTGAGACCTGAACACTCACAAATACCTGAATCCTTCTTGTGCTGTCAAATGTCACTTAGGGCATGAACAAGACTTTGCTGTTCCAATCCATCCTGGGTTACTCTTTTCATGTCCTCTGTGTTGTTAAGTCCCATAAATGTTTGCCTCTATAGATACAGTTTGATGGAGGGATACGTTCTGTGGGCCCCTTTCTCGATCTGCCCAATGGCAAACTCGCAGATGCTCTGGCTTCATTCTTAATACATGTCCCAGATATTTCCATCTTCTTTTCTGGATAACTTTAGCAAAAAGGAGTTGTAGAACTCTCATGCATGTTAGGCATTTGTGCTAAATTCATTCAATTTAATTCCTAGTCATTTCCTTTAGACCTCTGTTATTTTCTTCTCCACTCGTTTGCATTTTACTGCCAAGGTATGTGAAGTGACTCACCTCTTGTATTCCTTTACCTTTCAATGAAATTCTTGAGTACAAAGTTGAATAAACACACACAAATACACGTACATAAAAAACACATCCTGTAGTTCAAGGCTGGTAGTGTGGTGTATGTAACTGTTACAGCTTTACTTTCTCTGTACTATATTGACAAGTTACGAAGGAGTTCTGACACTCCCCAGGGTACAATCTGGACTGTTGAACATCTGTGTCCCCTCAATTCTCCAACCTGGAGTGCCTTTTCTACTGCTCCACTGGGACAGCAGCCACTCCTGGACTGTTCACATACCGCCTCTACCATGAAAAATCATTCTATGAGGTGAGTGCTCTAACCAGTCACTCCTGAATTATATTGCAGAGTGACACCAGCAAATTCCCAGTCCCAGATTTGTCCCCAGAAATGCACATCTTGTACTGTCCAGCACCCTCCTGGACAATACAAGCTCCTAGAAAGTCTGTCATTTTATTAACAGAAAATGATATGCATATCCTTGATGAGTGCCTGCTGACTTACTCTGACGGCGGGCTACCAGCTCTTTACGTGGCTGATGACTAGGCTATCAAATGGCTCGGCACACTGCATACTCAGAGATATGCACAAACTCTGTTATCTCTAATGGAGGTTTCCAAAGACTTCAATCCAAACACACACTGGTTTAGATAAAATAATAAAACAAGTTTATTAACTACAGAGTTTTTAAATGATAAGTAATAAGGCATACAAATCAGAATTGGTTACAATTGGTTTATAAAGGTAAAAAGTAAACTAATACCTAACTTAACAAGGTAACTGAATTTAAAGCAAAAGCTTTCTCTCACAATATGTTTACAGCAATCTGTCTGGATTTCTCAGCTGGGACCTTTCCCCCAGTTCAGTGGTGCTTCTTTTGTCTTTTAAATGTTGTTGATGCTATGAGTAGAGATGAGGTGATTTTTGTCACCTGCTCATCATTTTTGTATCTTTTCCTCCTCTTTGAGAATCATCTCCTGCTGGGGTTCAGGCAACAGCAAGTCTATCTGCCAAGGTGTAAATTTCTTGCTCTTCCTGCCAAAGAATGACCACTTAACCAGGTGATAGTCCATTTGATTACACTGACCCCTGGCTGAGGTATCAGTTTGCCTTTTGTCTGTAAGGAACTGGTCTGTGCCTGCTTTTCTAAACTTGGAACATGTCTCAATAATGTCATACAGTAGGATCTTATAACTTTACATACTATATTCACACACACACACACATATTTTACCAGGACAATAATGATCAGCAGATTATGAGTTTTCAAATGAAACCTCACAAGGCTCACTTTGTACAAAATTTTTCATAGTTTTGTAAAAGTGGTGAACATAAGGGTACAGTCTGTCACAGGAGTCATGTATCTGTGATGCTAGCAGCTGCCATTTTATGAGGTAGATTTGATGAATCACGTTGCAATGGAGATATACACTGTATTCTCATAGATACTCTACTTTTGTTCTTTTCTGCTTTGTTTTTTCTCATAATCCAAAATTAATATTATGAAGACAAAGTGTTTGCATGTTCTTTGTGTGGAAAAAATATAAGGGCTAGTAGTTAAGTACTGCAATTCTACGGGAAGGATATGTATGCATTTTCACATAAAACCTATCACTAGCTCCATCAAGGATCTCCCACATTTTTGAGGGGAAAATACATATCGGATAAGCAATCATATCATGTGTCATGGCAAATCAGTGGACCCAATGTTCTTCACCAACACCGGGAGTTTGTCTACACATGAAAATTAATCCAGAATAAGGTAGAACATGGATGTAAAGTGGATTAACTATTCCTGATTAATAGCAAGGGGGACACTTTAATTCTGGAATAAGAGTGCCTTATTCTAAATTAGTTTAATTCACTGGATGAAAGTTGGGATAAGATGAATTGAGAATGTAAAGAGTAAATCATACATGGACAGTGTGCTGGACAGAGCATGTTGTACAGGGATCAGTTCATGGAAAGCAATCAAGCCAATCCCAAAACATGTGATTCAATGTATAGTAAATGGAGGGTAATGTGGAAATGTATATGAAGGAACAGAGTTTTTGTGTAACTTAGGATGTGTGGTATATCCTGCACCCACCTTGATCCTGATCCGTTCAAGTTTAGTTTGATCATATGCCAAAAAAGAAACCTCAGTCACGAGTCTGGAGTTGAACTGATTTCTTGCATTCCGAAAAACTAGATAAAGTGTTCTTCCAGAACTGGGCATGGTGTTCTGGATATACCAAGTGGAAAAGATTTCAGAGGAAACCCCAACATCCTCATATGAAGTTAATAAGGAATAACTATCCATGTAAACAGCCCTAACATAACTGAGGGTATAGACATGGTTCGTAATAATCAACAGTATGGATAACATGTATCATACAGAGGAGAACATGAAAAGAAATACTGCAACCAAAAGAAATAGAAATAAAAAAATAAGATGGCTGAAATCTTTGCCTCTAAAAGTCTTAAGAAAATTATTTTCTGCTCATCTAAATTCACTGTGTAATTTAAACTGGATACAGTGTTTTTTGCTTCTTGTCCTAAACTGCTGTGTAGCCCTGAGGTGCTCTGTTAAGTATACCACCCCAGAGATGACTACACCGTAATGGTGGGTAAGTGATTCCTGACACCGTATATTTTCTTTGTAAAATACCTTGAGATTCTTCAGGATGAAAGGCACAATATAAATTTATTTATATGGTGCCACATATATGCATGGCACACTATGGGTAAAAATAAAATGACAAGACCCGTACTTGAGGAGTTCAAATAGGATAGGACACTACAAGAGAAGGCAAAGGCCAGTTCAGGGTGCACAGTGAGCTGGAAGTAGAAGCTGCCTGCAACTTGATCTTCCATTATCTATGTGATATTATCATCACTGATCTGTGGCTGGCAACACCTCTCCCGCAAGGCCTCTCTCCAACTACGAACAGAGCAGGTAGAGAACTTAACATGTTTTGTAAGCACTCTCCAGCTACAATATCTCCAGTGAAATATTATTGCTATGAAGCAGCCATCCTGGGTTTGAGGTTCTAACCATCGCAGATGTTTTGTTTGTGGCCGAGATCCAAGGGTAACCTATGTCCACAGATTTCAGAGTAACAGCCGTGTTAGTCTGTATTCGCAAAAAGAAAAGGAGTACTTGTGGCACCTTAGAGACTAACCAATTTATTTGAGCATGAGCTTTTGTGAGCTACAACTCACTTCATCGGATGTCCACAGACATTAGATTCTCAAGTGGAGAATAATGCAGACTAGTGTGGTAAGTGTGCAAAGCTCTTAATCTAAAATAAAGGAAGTTTTCATTAAAAAATAATGGCATTAGCAAATCCAACATTGTTCAACAGCTTCCTCTTTCCAGAATGCTGCACTGACAGGAAATCTACTGCTGTCACTGTAATCAGAGAACTGACCTGTCAGTTAAATCCTTTAGCCTTGAACGTGACACTTTGCTGTTCAAAAGCCATTTGGATCTGGAGTGGGTGGGGTAGATAGTGAATCACAGGGGATGTCTGGAGGCTGTTTGGTATGTTTGGATTTTTTTCAGAAAGGGAAGCACATTCCAGTCTTGATCATGAATCCAGAGAATTGGTTTGATGATCAAATGCCATTTTATTCCGTACGTTCCAATTCCTTATACTCATTAGATCAGTAATTATTATTTGTCATACAGCATTACAGGTAACGATTGCTAAACAAGATCATGTAAGTGAAATAGAATTGATTAAGTGTTTAATCATAGACAGTTTGACTCATTAATATATTTGTATTGTATTAACATTAGGCTCAGAAAAAGAAAAATAACAGTTAAGAAGGTCTGAGCAAATTAAAGGCAAGGCTGTTTTAAACCACCTAAACTTGATGGTTGCGAAGGAGGGAAATGGATTTAATCCTTGTTTAAATTCTAATTTCCATTTTCAACTACTCAGGAGCATTTGGTGATGGTCGGTTATAATCACCACTCATAGGGTGACTTTACCTTTTTAAGCCTCCCAAAAAAGACAGACTTGAGCCAGAAACAAACCTGTAGTGGGTCATCTATGGGTGTGTTTGGTGTTGATAGATTTAGAACAGATGATCTGAGTTCTGCTTTGACTTTAGGTTAGTTGGAAGATTTTGAGTCATAAAGAAATCAGTTGCTTGGACCTATAGTCCTTTCTCAGCAAAACTCCCAATGAAAGCAGTGAGCATTTTCCTTGAACGTGGAGTCCAAAATGAGGTAATTTATTAGAGGCGCAATAGCACCTCTGTAGATGGGTTCAGGCTCAGGTTTTCACTCAAAGCAGTTCAATCTCTTTGTAGTATATGAAGAATAGATAATCTTTACCAGATTCACAGCATATAATATAAAGGTTAAAAACTGAATTTCCTGATGATTTTCAAGTATTTCTGGTAGTGAAGTTGAGATAAAAGAAATTGAAAATAGGTCCTGTAAGATGGATTTTTCTGAGTATCTCCTTTTTCCAAATCCCTCTGACTAACAAATTGCTGGTTTGTTAACAGTCACACTTTCACAGGACTTAAATTTTCATAGAGTATTTCCCGCAGCCCCCTCTCCACGCTCCCACTTGGGCGCTCCAGGCTCCAGCTTGGGTGGGGAGGTTTCAGGGCTTTAGCCGCTCGACGCTTCTGTCCCACAGGTTCGAAAATATTTACCAGAGCTTTGCTCCAGCAGCTCTGGATGAATTTAAGTCCTGCATTTTCATATACTTAAAACTCACTAAAAACCATGAGACAAATGTACACCTGAAGAAAACAGGCTGTAATTAGGCTAATTTCCAATTATTTTATCTAAGTGTTGTCCACAATTTCCCCTTTTCAAAATGGCTGCCATTTCCTGTAATTTATAATGGAATAGAAGCCACAGACAAGCCTGCAGCTAGAAAAGATGCGTGATCAGGTTTGTCAGTCTCTGCTTGGCTAAAGCTGGGTGCTGTCTTTAAATTTTGCACATTCACAAGAATTTCCACGTATGTAAGATCTGAAGATAGCAGCCAGCTTGATCAAAGCGGATTCTGTCAGATCTAAGGGAATTTGGTGGGATATAGGCAAAGGTGGGAGGGGCTGGTGGGGGCAGAATCAATTCTAGATCAGGTTGTACCAGGAGAGTGCTCCTTATCTGAACCAAGAAAAACAGTTTGGGTTCTGTTTTGTGCATGGGCCTAGTTTCATGTGATTGGGGGAAGGTGGTATTATTTCCAAACCCATTTTTCCATCTGTTGTAAAGCTGTTAATTTGGCAGGACACGAACTAGAAGAACCATAGAAGGGTTTGAAGTAGTGAAAGTGCTTGACTATCTTCAGGAAGAATGCTCAAGTGGATTAGAGCATCTTCCGCACCACTTATCCTGTATTTGTGTTCTTTACTAAATGGCAGCAGTTCATTATCAGAGGTATTACAGAAACTCAAAAGCTAGAACACAGTTGTTTCTTCCCATCCCTAAAGCTCAATAGAATTTATATTTGCAAAATTCTAGTATTTGTGCTAAAAGATATTGAATTATGCATGATAAAAAATAAAAACTTGCTATAAATAACAAATCACATTTTTTACAATGATTCAGTTAATATTTATAAGGGATCCCATAGCTTTCCATAATAAAAGCTCAGGAAAAGCAATGACAACTCCAAAGTAGCATTCAGTTTGCTGCAATCAGACAGCTATTTGGTGCTGCTTCTGAACAAAATATTTAAGAAACCCACACACTAGAACCAGGCAATTCAAATGGTCCTAGCACTCCTATGCTTTGCAATGTGCTAGAGCTGCAGAGTTTTATTTTTTTCTGTTTAAAAAGATGAATAATAGCATCACAATGATAAAAAATACTCTCAAAAATTATGAGAGATTGTATGGGATTAGTCACTGTCCATAAAACACTGACAAGCTTCAGCTATTGAACTTTACCCCAGCAAATATCAGGAACCTCTTCACTGCTATGCAGTCCAGAATGAGAGGTGAGAAAGTGCTCGCAGTCCAGAACTCCAGTCTGAGTTAGGCAAACTTTTTTTTAAATTGAAAAGTGCAGATTCAGGTTGACCAAAACATTTTGCAAATTCATGTTGATTTCAGCAAATTGTTTTGGTTGAAACACCACCTCCATCGTCTCCTCCTTATGAATATTGCCCATTATTTTGTTTGCTTGGTCATAATCCAGGGAAACACATTCTAATTATTTGTTCTTTTGTTGATTAAGAAGTGTCCTGATCAAATGCTTGGTCAGAGTTTTTCAGTTGCAAACTCTTGCATTAGTGAGAATGTTCACAGCACTTCAGCTAATGATTACTGAGACCTGTGATAGCAGAAAGGAGAGAAGCTTTCAGTATAAAGATCTGGAGTCCTGCTTGGTGATGTAGCCCAAATATATTCTTGCTCCTTTTATTAGAGGTAATAGTGCTACTCGTCTTTCAAAGACATATGCTGTCTTGCCAGTAATCAAATATCACATCTTCCAAATTCTCTCTTGCCTTTAGTCAATGCACAGAGTGGTTTAGTCAAAGGCTCTGGTTTCCTCAGAGCATCAGGCAAGTTCTGTGAGAGGACTGTAGAGGCATCACCTCCCACCCTTCACTCCAGCTCAAAAAACATGTGCAACATTGAAAAAAGTCAATCAAATCATTAGCTCTTAGAAAAGAAGTTAATTTCCATTTTTATCATCCATATCATCCTATTGGATTGAAGAAGGTTTGGGTTTAAGTGATTGATAAGCAAAATGTCATTCTGGATTTTGGACTGATGACCTTTTCGTTATCTCAGCTGTTGAAACATGTTATTGATGGATTCCTCACAGGCAGCTCTCTAAGTCAACAGAAGAGATAGTATTGCTTAATTAACACGTCATATACAGCAACACTACACACACTGTTGAATCAGACAATCATGTAATTATGGAATTGTTGTGGGTTCTGTATTTGGGATTCAGTGCACAGAACCTTGTCTGCGAATGGACTAGAAGTAGACAGCACAAAGCAACACCAATTAAAATTGATGCTGCCTACATGACTTCATCAGTGATAAAGCAACTGATATAGCCTGCATCTCAGAGACCTGGCTGGAGAACACTATGAGCACTGTGCTTCCCTCCTAGTTTCCGCCTGCTGCCCAGGATTTTTGGCCCGTCACAGACAGGACAGGAAGGCAGGTGGCACTGCATTCATGTTCTCTGGAAACATCAATTCCAAAAGAGATGCTTCAGGTAAGACAAATTCATTCAAACTCATTCATCTGACAATAGAAACCAAAGCCAACGATAGCAGCTCACTAATACCTTGTTGGTATTAGGGTGAAATACCCAGACTTGTCATCCAGGGATAATTCAGCCTGTCCCAAAACTTATCTTCTCACTGGCATCCCTAGGACTTGCACTGTAATCTCTGGTCCAATGCGCACAGCCAGTCATACCCGAGACCTGATTTTTGGCCTAGATGTTGAGATTGAGGAACCTCACAACACTGACTTCAACAGACCATCATCTCATTAAGGCAGTGGTCAGAGCTCTTCCAGCTCCCAAACAAGACCGACCCATGACCCTGATTTAACCAGGAAGGTGCCTGGACCCCACCAAATTCCCGTAAAGAACAGCAGCATTCCACCAACAAGACAAGGAGTTGAGGACCTGTTGAATCATTATCGTGGTACACTAACCTCAACAACTGATACAGTGGGCCCAAAAAAGCCTTCCTCACCTTATCACCCATGCAGATTTCCTTTGTTTTTTGACACCCTGAGCCAGATGAAGAGAGGAAGTGGAAACTCAAGTGCTGATGGTAGAAAATGAAGACTGCTACAGACAAAACATACATTCCTCCAAGCCTATGCTGAGGCTGTATTACAGACCAAAAGAATCTTCCCTTCTACCTTAAAAAACACAGAATAGTGTGACCAACAATGAAGAAACCCACCTTGGTCACATCAGTTCTAGCCAAGTACTGCGCAGTGTCAAACTTTCTATGCTGAGCAAGCTCATGGAGAAGCTAAAAGGCCAACTACAAGCTCATCTAACTGAAACAAATATTCTAGATGCAGAACAATCCAATTCAGGCCAGGCTATAGAACTGAAACTGCCTTAGTGGCACTGATGGATGATTTCCTCCCGTCAGTGGATAAAGAGCAGACATCCATTCTCATCCGCCTGGACCTCTTTGCAGCATTCAAGACTGCGTACCATCAGATACTGTATAACCTGAGAGAGGCAGCAGGGGTCCAAGGTAATGTGCTACACTGATCTGAGTCCTTCCTGAAGGAATGCATCCAATAAGTAGTGATAGGAAACTGCACCTCCACCACTAGATCCCTCACTTGTGGAGTCCAACAGGGATCAGTGCTCTCATTGGTCCTATTCAACATCTACATGAAGCCACTATGTAAAAAGGTCAGACAACAGGAACTCAAGTGCCAGCAATACGCAGTTAGCACACAGCTCTCTACTTGTCCTTCACCGCAAATGACCATATCACTACCAGCAAGATGACTAGTGTTCGGACAAGATCAGCTCATGGATGATGAACAGCTGGTTGAATCTGTACCTGAGCAACACAAAAGTTATACTGGTGGGCAGAGGAAATCATTCTGAAGAATTGCTTCCTTTGGTTGAAGGCATGTGCCCACAATTGGTCTATTCAGTCCATAGCTTAGGAGTTCTCCTGGATTCCTCATTGACACTAAACTGTCACATAGCAGCATCCATGAGTAACACTTGCTACCATCTCCGGTTGGCTAGGAGACTCCATCCCATCCTTACGGGCAATGACCTTGCCTTGGTTATTTATGCCTTTGTCACCTCTCAGCTGGACTACAACAATGCAATATCCCTGGATACGAAATCTTCAGGATTTGGGAAATGTCAACTAGTACAGAAGATTGCAATGCATCTCCTTTGCAGCACTGGCTACCACAAGCATAACAGACCTATCCTATGCTGACTTCCCATGAAACACTGAATCAAGTTCAAGGTCTTGGTTCTTATCTTCAAGGTGCTCAGTGGTCCATGCTGAGTAGTCCATGCTCAGTAAAGCTCTGGGATGCAGACTACAGTTGACAACTATGTTCACCAGGTACAATGGAACTCTCTACCACATGGGTGAAGCTTTTCTGTGCAAGTGACAGCTTTCTTGGGGAGCCAGTCCAAGACTGTGGAATGAACTCCCTCAGAAACTAAGAACCATCACAAACCTCCGTCCACTCCTAGTGCAAGATGTATTCCTTTGACCTGCTTTCTCCTACATAAATGCAAAGTAAAAGATATATTATATTTAAAAAAACCAACCAAACAAAAAACAGCAAAGCAAAACACTCCACATACTTCTCCCCCAAGGGACAGGATGAGAGTGCTGACAACGTGTGAGAGTTGTTAGTCATGTGACTATTCCACAGCTGGAAGGTGCTCAGATACTACATGATAGCTTGTATGAGAACCTATATAGAACAGAATAAATGTGAAAACTCATATCTTCTGTTCAGCAAGGTCAAATCTAAATAAAGCATCAGCCTGCTCTCGCTAGTGTAACTAATTACCCCCCCCAACAAATGCTGACATATTCAAAGAGCAGGATTCATATTTGACAAAGGGTAGGTTAGTACTTTATAAAATTGTTTCTCATACGTTTGCTAAATCTTTCAAAACAGAGAGCAATGCTGAATTATCTCTGTGCTGAGCTGCAAGCTAGTGAAAGGGACAAATAGACATTTGTACTCCAACATGATAAGAGAGGAAGAGCAATGGGAAAGAAAGATAAAAGGATGGCAATACAGCAGAGACAAAACAAACAGTGTTCCAGCTGCATAGAGAGGGAGAGGGAGAAACCGAAAACATCATTCATTTTATTTCTAAATGTCAGTCACGCACACTGGTTCACAATGTGCTGCCCGTTTACAACACATACTCTACAGTGCACATCCATTAACTATTCAATACCAATGTGAACATAATTTAATAATTATTTTTGTATGAGGAGTAATAGGCCCAAGGTGCCAGGTTTGCATCCACATCTAGGCTCTCTCACTGCTTTGGCATGTTCAGATGACTATAAAAACATGAATCAGCCCTAACATTTACTTCCAAACTGTCCCACAGTTCAGGGGAATTTAATTCAAACTCAGTTTTTCAGCCCCATGTGCCACAGAGTATAGCACAATGCATTTATACATGTGAAAGGACAGTGTCCCTATTCCAATCAAGAACAAAGGTCAGTCACAAGACTGAGGTCAAACTGCACTGGAAAGAACATGTCTATTAGAAGGCTCTTAGCACAGAATTGGCACTTTAAAAATAACAAGGACTAAGGAAGCGGGCATTAAGGAAGGATCTGAAGGTAAATAGAATGGTAAGGAGGAACACAGGCAGAGGAAGGCTGAAAACACAACAATTTTGTTTTATTCACAGTGTTCCATTCTCACAATAAGCAAGAGCTCACAGAGTGAAGCTCTGGATAAACCTCTTTACTGCAATTAACTCAGGTTATCAGAATCTAGGTTAGCTTAGCCCAAAGATGAACAGCCACGCTGCAAAGCCATAACCAAGTTAGTGTGTCCTCAATGGCATGTATGTCGTTAGTAGAGCTGATTGGGAATTTTTTGACAAAATTGATTCCTCAGAAAATGCTGATTCATCAAACATGAAACTTTTCTCAGGAATGTGTTGGTTTTGACTAAACTTTTGTTGGGAACGTTTCTCAGGTCCAGACTGTAATTTCTAGTTAAAATGAGGGGGAAAGACAGAGAGATCCGCCCCAGAATAGCCAATAGCCCAGTGGTTAAGCTCTCCTGGGATGTGGGAAATCCAAGTTCAAGTCCCAGCTCTGACTAATTCAAAACAGGGACTTGAGTCTGGGTCTTCACACACCAGGTGAGTGGCCTAACCATTGGGCTAATTGACTATTCTGGGGTGGGTCTCCTTTAGTCTATCCTCTTGCAGCTATGCTAGGTGCAACTCATTCTGTGCCCTAGCCTTTCTGGTTTTGTGCCCAGATGTTTGTGCTATTGTTTTATTCATCCCTTGCAATTTGTCCATGTTTCCACTTTTTGTAGGATTCCTTTTTGATTTTCAGGTCATTAAAGAGCTGCTCATGCAGCCATACTGGCATCATACTATTCTTCCTATCTTTCCTTTACAATGGGATAGTCTGCTGTTGTGCCTTAAATCTTGTCTTTTTGAGAAATTGCCAGCTTTCCTGAACTCCTTTTTCCCATAAATTTTCTTCCCATGGGACCTCATCTACCAGTTCTCTGAGTTTGTTAAAGTCGGCTTTCTTTAAGTCTATTGTCCTTATTCTGCTGCTCTCCTTCCTTTCCTTAGAATCATATCTAATAAGGTCTTCAGAGGTGCTCAGTACCCACAGTTCACATTGACAGAGGCCTACCGCCTCTGAAATGACTCCTCATCAGGAACCAAAGATTCACACAAGCCAATCCATTGAAAGGAGGTTTACAAAAGAAAAAGAGGAGGAGAATGCCTGTCTAAAACCAACAGGCCTACATTATCCAGACAAAACAAATTAAAACCAAAGTGTACTATGGGAGATAACATTGTTTTGCTTACCAGATATGCAATGCAATAATAACGCTACTTTCATTTCTATAGACCATCCTGCACAGTTCAACGGAATAAAAACAATTCTAAGCATATACTAAAATATCATTTAAAAAAAAACATTATAATTAAAGTGTGGAAAAAGATGTGAGGGGGGGAAAAACAGTAAAAAGGAAATATAATGGAGGGCCACCCATAGTTATTCTAACATACACACACACAACAAAGGCTTTTATCTGCTTTTCAGCGTGAGATAGACTATAGATTTCAGGAGGAAAGGAGCTCTTCATCCTAGGACCAAGCCAGCAAGGGCCCAATCATCTGCTCACAAAAGGTATGTGTGTGAGAGAGTACAGATTGCCATCAGGAATCAAGGAGGGGGCCTCAAATACAGAGACAGCCTACTCCATCAAAGGCTTTTAAAACCCACAGTGCCAGTTTAAAGTCAATCTGTCACTTTAAAAGCAGTCAAAGTAAAGCAGGGCATGCATAATATGCACACAATTGCTTAAGCCAGGAAGCAAACATACTACGCTATTGTGAACAAGTTCTAAGTGATGTAGACACAATGCTTAGAGCTGTTCTAAGACAGAATTACAAAAAGTGAGCCTCATTGTCAAGAGATCAAGTCTTGTTTTGCAAGGTTTTTATGGGCTCAGTAAGGATATAGCTTGCACACAATGCACAAATGAAAAAAAAAAACACATCACACAGGTTTTTACTTGAAAAGAGCACGGTCAAAAGTGTCACCAAGATTCTTAAATGGACTCACTATCTCCAACTTATGAAGTTGAGGATAAAAGGATAAGTGAGCCTCTCAGTTTAGAAAACCTACATCTTGCAGTAAGACACACTTTCCTAGGGTTGATACTGAGGTAGAGGGACTGCACCTAAAATACAGTTCGGTTTCTGTGAGCTGCATTTCCTGCCCATTTCTCCCCCCATCAACCAGCATGTCTGTTCACAGTTGTATAAGAATAAACCAAGAAAAATTGATGCCATCCTTCTTTTAATTCTCTGCTAGTACCAAGCTTCTCACCAAGCAGTAGCATGAATCCCACCCTGATTAGCTAGGTATGCTGCATGAACTCTTTCAGAAACCAGCTTCTGTCACGTACACCTTGTAGATGATAGGTTGCAGGTCTGCTACTAGCCAGTCTGGCTCTTGTACCAGATATGGAATAGCTACAGAACTTCCTTCCCCAGAGAAATACACCCCAGACGTGTTCACTTTAAGATACTGCCCCGAATGGCTGTTTTGCACTTTAGTTAAGGTGTGTTACGCATTGTCATAAATATCAATGGAAGGGTAATCACCTTTAAAATCCCTCCTGGCCAGAGGAAAAATCCTTTCACCTGTAAAGGGTTAAGAAGCTAGGATAACCTCGCTGGCACCTGACCAAAATGACCAATGAGGAGACAAAATACTTTCAAAAGCTGGGAAGAGGGAGAAAAACAAAGGGTCTGTGTCCGTCTGTGTGATGCTTTTGCCAGGGACAGAACAGGAATGGAGTCTTAGAACTTAGTAAGTAATCTAGCTAGGTATGTGTTAGATTATGATTTCTTTAAATGGCTGAGAAAATAGCTGTGCTGAATAGAATGAATATTCCTGTCTGTGTGTCTTTTTGTAACCTAAGGTTTTGCCTAGACGGATTCTCTATGTTTTTAATCTAATTACCCTGTAAGGTATTTACCATCCTGATTTTACAGAGGTGATTCTTTTTTACTTCTATTAAAAGTCTTCTTGTAAAGAAAACTGAATGCTTTTCCATTGTCCTTAAGATCCAAGGGTTTGGGTCTGTGGTCACCTATGCAAATTAGTGAGGTTTTTTTTTCCAAACCTTCCCCAGAAAGTAGGGGGCAAGGGGTGGGAGAATTTTGGGGGGAAAGACATTTCCAAACCACGTTTTCCCAATAACCCAGATAAAAGTTTGGTGGTGGCAGTGGAAATCCAAGGGCAAAGGGTAAAATAGTTTGTACCTTGGGGAGGTGTTAACCTAAGCTGGTAAAAGTAAGCTTGGGGGGTTTTCATGCAGGTCCCCACATCTGTACCCTAGAGTTCAGAGTGGGGAAGGAACCTTGACACACATGGTACCACCTAGTAGCTGAGAATACAATTTAGCATTCCATTATAGCCTCCTTGAGCCCACTGCTGGGGCTGTATCTGGGTAAGCACAGAAACTCTACAGAGAATATTAGGAGATTCACACCTATATAGGGGTAAATTGGAGGGGTAGAGGGTCTGGCTGAATATGTGTGGAAGTATCATTCAAGCATCCCTCTAGAGTAGAGAGCAACACTTAAGAGTCCATAGGGAAAAGAGATACACCATTGCACATTATCATCATACTGTGATACTGTACCCCAAGTTTAGAAGTGGCCTTGCCATGAAGTCTCCAAGCAGCTTGGAAGGATGAGACACATTGTGCGTCATTTCCAAGTGATTTGGGATAGGCATCCAGTGGGGGTGGGATGTAAATATATTTGTACATGCAAACAGAGACACAATGATACAGGAGGCAACCACAAGCACCACTCTTTTAAAGTGTTGTTGCTTGCTAGTCAGCGCAAATGGCTTCAACCCATTGTGATTGTGTCTTTCTGCCAGGCTCCACATACAGCATAAATAAAGGGTGGAGCCTCCCTGGGTCTGGGAAAGGAAGGCTGATATGCAGGGGCAAGTAGCCCACTGCCCAGTGGCCTGAGCTGCTCAGATGAACCACAAGTTCCCCTTCTTCTTCTCCTGAGAAGAGAAGCAGAATAGAAGGAAGAACCTTGCCTTGGCCAGAAAGGGTAAATAAAGAGCCCTAAAGGAAATAAAAGTCTCTGTTGGCCCTCCCTCCCCATCTAAGCACTTGACTTTTGGGGAGAGGGAGAAAAGACTATGCCCAGGAGACACTGGTTCCTGGGTGTATGTGTGGAAAGAGAGAAATTGGTTGGGGGAGGGGGGGAGAAAGTGTGTGATGAGGGTATGGAAGAGTGAACAGGCTGTTCTGAGGGGGACAGGAAAGACGGAGAGAGCTTGATAGAGAACACAAGAGAAAAAGAGAAATGTGACATGAAAAGGAAGAGGGGAAAAAAGGAAAGTGACAAACTTGAGCCTGAAAGGAAACACAATGGAAGAGGGAAGAAAAGGCACTTGTGTTAGGAAAGCAAAAATAGATCAAAGGGAATGAAAAAAAGGAAAACAAAGGAGACAAGCAAAATAGTGTTACTTTTAAAGGAAATTTTGAAGCTAATTTATTAAAAAAAATAGATGTTTCCATTAGCTCAAATGGCAGAGGTCTGTGCTTTTGGTAGTGAAATGGTCCAGCTTTATCTCTGTGGACAACTACTGCCTACTTTTCTGGTACCACCATATATTGCATTTAACATGGATGTGAAACATGGCTCTCTGCAGAAAACCAACAAAAAGCTAGTTAGACCAATAGGGGAAAACACACAGAGGTTGATCAGAACCTGATTTAAAAAGACAAGCAAACAAGGAAAGTGGAAAAAAGGGTGAGAAAAGTATGGGGAGTTGAAAAGTCCTGGGCCACATGCCCTCAGTGGCATGATAAGAAACACACTAACCATCAGAAGTTACCCTGGATACTTCTATCTGTGTATATTTATTTACAGATTTCTCTGCAGTGCAAGAATATATTTTATCTTTTGGTTTTTTTATGCAGCAGAAATCTCTATTTCCTGGTGGACAGAAATTTATTGGATGCCACAAGTAACACCCAGATGCACAGATGACCTGACAATGTGTTTAATTAAGGCTTTTGAGGTTTCAAATCCTCATGAGAATTTGTTTGGCTGGCAGCAGGAAGATGCCAGCATTGCTAAACTGTGTTAAAGTGACTAGTGCTCAGATTTTACTGAAATTAGCAAAAGGACTCTGGACCATGGTTGACATGACAGAAGCACAAGTGCTGTCAAACATGATAATAAATCACCTGTCACAGAAGGAAGAACAAGAAATGTTTAATGCAAACAGAGGCTTCTGTGATTGATATGCAGCCCCAATCACAGCCAAGAAATACAGTGAATGGACAAACAATGTTAAGTTTGCTGTCTCCAGAGGAGGTAATACATATCCTGCAATTATGAATGAGGCAATTAGACTATCTGTTGAACACACATTTATGAATAGTGGTACTTTACAAATATTGGCGGAATTAATGCTCTTTGGAATGACAGATCTATTTCCTCTTGCGCTGTATGTACAAACAGGATAATTTTTAAAATAGTGTGAACATTTATTTTTGCATTATTTATTATTTTTCTATTGCTTCTAACATCTGCCTTTTAAAAAGATGAAACAGAAATGCAAAGATTAATGCAAAAAAACTATACCAACTGTCGTCTCGATCAGGGTGTGCACATGCACTCAGACACACAAACACACACACAATATAAAACAAAACTTTTCAATGATTCAAGACCATCAACCTAGTCGCATAGCTAGCCTACTTAAACATGAAAATTATTACTGTTACTCATCTCCTCTTCTCCTGCTCTCCTGTTATTTTTCACACTCACTTATCATGTTTTGTCTCATCTTAGATTGTAAAAATAACTTTTGAAAATAGGACTTAGGCACTTTTGAAAATTTTTCTCATGTCTTTCCATGTGTCTGTACAGTGCCAGATAAATGGGCTCCTGGATCCTAGCTTTGAACCAGGATACACAGGTGCCACTGAAATAATAAAAATAACTGAATATGTAC
Source organism: Lepidochelys kempii (assembly GCF_965140285.1). Taxonomy (NCBI): domain Eukaryota; kingdom Metazoa; phylum Chordata; order Testudines; family Cheloniidae; genus Lepidochelys; species Lepidochelys kempii. The sequence goes on along the minus strand of NC_136384.1, from coordinate 70,272,768 downwards.
TATGGCAAGCCACCTCCTCCGTCTTGCTGGGCTCAGCACTTCCCCCTCTGGTGGTGTGGAGGGGAGCCTGGAGTAAGTCAGCCGCATCCCAGACAATGTTTATTTTCCCACTTGGAAATATTGTCCAAGTAGGACTCGGGGCAGGCCCAAGGAGTATTCCTCTGCCAAACAAACAAACAAAAAAATTCACAACACAAAACAAAGGGAAATACCTTTGTCTACCAGGGGGTGAGACCTTGTTATTGGCCCCAGGGTGCCAGTCCTTCGTTTAAGCAATCAGTCAGTTAGGTAGTTTCCCCTTTAGGGAGAAGAGCAGCTTTCCACCCTAGAGACGCCTTTCTCCCTGCTGCCACCAGCCCTACAGCAGCTTGTCTCTCCTCCTCTTTCATCAGAGGAAAGGTTTTTAAAGATCTCAGGCAGCCCTTAATTTGACTCAGGTGTCCCTAGGTGACCTGAGGTAGCCCTTTCTCAGCTTCTAGGGGAAAAAGACCTTTATCATTCTAGGGCTAATATACCTGTCTTCCACAACTCTCTTGAAGCTGTCCAGCCTGACTAGGTGGCAGTGCTAATTCCACTCCCTTCACACCCTTGATTAATACCACATCCAAAAACCCAATGCAACAGTAGACAGATGAGTTGTGGAACTAGATGCACAGTTTGGATGGTTCAGAGGGTCAAATTCAGCCCAGTATTGTGGTAACCACAAATCATTAACAGCAGATGGCTGTTCAGTGGCCTACCTGAAATGGGTTGACTGTTTCAGTCCATTTCCAAGCAACCAAGTCTCCACATCACACAAAAATACACTATGACAAATGATACCCTCCTTCATACTCTCAGCATAGAGCCCAAAAACTAAATGAGCATACACCTTGAATCACTCTGACATCTAGAGATTGTCATTCTAAGCTTATGTCTGTACTACCACTTACCCTGGTATAACTTATGTCGCTCAGGGGTGTGAAAAAAGCCATCCTTCTGAGCCACCTAAGTTACACTGACCTAAGTGCCAGGTGTGTACAGTACTTTGTCAGTGGGAGAGCTTCTCCCGTCAACATGGCTACCACTGCTTGTGCAGGCTGGAGTAATTAAACTGACAGGAGAGCTCTCTAATGTAGCCATAGCTTTAACCATTGTTTAGACATATGTAGAGGCCATAGGGTCGTACAAGGAAGTTTGAACGGTCACTACCGCATGCTGTCCGTGTGCTGTGAATAAACAGAAAGCTCCAGCCTCTGGAGATTTCAGTCTTTTCACAAGCACTAAATTCATTTTTAAAAAAGAAGGTGTTAGAGCCTTTTCACTGGGGATGTCTATGCAAGGCTGTGGTAATCAAAGAACACTAAGTTTGGAAAATGAAGTTGCATCTTGATGCATACATGATAAGTTACCTACCTAAATCCCCATTCATTCAGCAAGATGAGAACAAAGTCTACAATGCATAAATCTTCTATAGCAAAACCAATAGGGAAAAAATAACCATATTGAAATAAATATCTGAAATGAAGCTTCTCACAGAAGGATTAAACATAAGGACCATTGCAGGAGATCTTGATCATGTCTGATTTTACTAAGGTTAATAACTCTGAGTTAGATGATCTTCTCAGTTACACAAGAACAAGTTTAGAGTAACTCCACTGAATGCTTTATCCTGATGTATCTGAGGCCAGAATCTGCCCCTCCCCACCAGTTATAGCTAGCTTTTTAATAAGAAGTCCAGCTTTGATACCCGCTCCTCAAACTTTGCCAAAAATGGAACAATAGCCTGAAATTTTGTATCCAGGATCCTAGATCACAGTATAATATTTTTGAAACGTTTGGGGCATGTGAGACAGGTCAGTTAAAATTTATTATGGAAGAAATATTGTGATAATTTATTACCAGGATTATTGTTGTTAATAATATTTGGATTGTTGTATCGCAAACACAACTCAGCTTGGAAACTTCAAATTTGTTTTAATCTGTTGGTTTTGGAGAAATCAGCTGCCTTTGACTAGTCATTTTGTGGGGCTAGCGATAACAGACTAGCTTTTTAACTTCAAAATTTTAAATTACATTGATATTATGGCATAGTTTCACTCTGAAGAATAACTGTATAAATGGCACCTTTTTACTTAACAGATTTGGTCTCTGTGCCTGTCCACCAGCATGGGGACAAAGCACACAGCCATACCCAACTCTGTTTTTGCCTCCTCTTTTATTCTTCTGCCACATAAATGCAAACAAAACAAAAGTAACAAAAGGGATAATCCTGACCTGGACTGATAACGCGGAATCCTCTCTCCCATACTAGCTCCCCCTTAGCCTCAGGGACACCACAGTGTTTACCTGCCCTGTTGCAGCCTCCACCTTCTTCTCCAGAAAGTGTTTGTTTGTCCTGTCCCTCCTTCTCTAACAGAGCAGGATAAGTATCTTCCAGCAGGGAATCAGAGCCCATCATTAGCTTCTGCTTAGCTAGATCTGCTGGCTCCAACAGAATTTGTGGGTTTGCATAAATATCACTAAAGACAGTGCTCAAAGACAATGGGGTTGCCCAGAAGTAACTGAGAGCTTAATTTTCTTTGGAATAAGCAAGGTGGAAAAAAAAATCTAACCTGCCTTTCAGTCTGGTTTATGAATTTGCATGGTTGTCAATTAAGAATAAACATTATTTCATTTATAAACTGAACACATTTGCTGCAGAAATAACTGAGACCAATACGGAACCACATGTTGCCCTTGTCAGAGAAGAACTGTACGCTAATGTATGATTTTAGTAACTTTTACTGATAAAGCTCTTATTGCACACACTTAAGGTTTACACATGCCCTGGACGCAGTCCATATAAAACATGAGGCAGGCCTTATTAAATATTACATTGTACACCCCCTACACTACTAAGAAATGGGCACATGTATCAAATAAGACATTTCATGCAAAGATCACTCTTAAAAAGTTTATTCGGGTTTTGGAGGTTTTATCAATTCCAGGGGTATACCCCACTTTTAAATATAAAGAATCACTGTCAAACCAGCAGAAGCTTCCAAAGAGAATGAACTTTTAGTATAACCACTGTATGTCAAATCAGCCACCTTTCAGTGAATTACTATAAATGCACCAGCTATTGAATCAAAGTTATCACCTCGTAAATCATATCAGTATCAAGTCAATGTCAGACACAGTGCATGGTTGAATAGATATATCCCCCTGTAAATTAAAAACCTGATATCTACAGCAGCTAACATTTACAAAAGCAATTACACTCAAAACTAAACTGGGAGTTTAACTTCCTGGGAAACTCTTGATATATTAACTTTCTGGGAGGACTTCAGTACAACCAGAGAGAAGTTACAAACAGTAGTAGATTTTTACATGGCCCCAGATGTAATATAGACTTTTGGAGATTTATCATGCTATTTTAGAGCAAATTACTTGATAAAACTGTGTCAAATATTGCATTTTTACTTTATCTGTGCAATTATATGAATGTAAGAGATTATTGTTTGTTAAATAGACTGATTAGCAACATGTTTTCTGAGGCTTAATAATTATACCTGATATTACAAATAATAATATTTTCAAATTTTCATAGAACGTTTAATAATATCTGTTCATATCCAAATATATTAGGATGCACAGTGGTTGCCATTAAAATCTCTATAACTGCTGTTTTCAAATAATATTATTGCTATATTCATAGCAAACAGTAATGTTAACTAACTAAAATGTGTAATTTAAACAGTTATTTAATGTTTTATAATTTTATCTACACACATTAAAATTAAGATAATAGAGCGGATGAAAATTTTCTGATGGAACCTTTTTCCATTGCAAAAATGTCAATTCATTGAAATCAAAATGTTCCATGGAAAAATTTCTTTTGAAAAAATTTGAAATAACGTATTTTGATAAGGTCAAAATGTTCTATTGTGACCTTAGCAGAATGGAATGTTCTGATTTTTTGTTTCAAAATGACTTTTTGTTGAGAAATTTATTTTATTTTATAGTCTATTATAATAGAAAATAGAACATTAAAATCAAAATGAAACATTTTGATTTTATTGAAAAGAAACATTTCAATTAACTGTAAACGATTTTTCCCAAAAAAATTCATTTTGCAGAAAATTTCAAAATTTGATGTTTTGTTCTGATTTGGAATGAAAACAAATTTCAGAATTGTGGAAATGGGACTGAGTGTGATCTCAAATGAAAGAGAAGAAAGAGCAGATAGTGTGTGTATGTGTCTGTGTGTGAGAGAGAGAGAGAGAGAGAGAGAGAAAATGAACAGGATAATGTTCAATTTCTTCTATTACTGTTAGCTCCTGATTATATGGATGAATCAAGAGAACAGTGACACATGAACAAAGTAGAAAAATTCTTATATGGACTAAGCATATTTTCTACAGGAGGAAATCTTTCTTTCAGAAGGGAATCTGTAAGCTACCAGAATTTACTAGGAAAACATCCAAAAAGTTTTACAATGGTGTTACATGTGTAAAAGAAAAAGAAACCAATTTTCAGATACATTAAAACTCCACTTTTAGGCACATCACAAGACTCCAGGTTTTGGTAAAGTTTTTATTTTTCCTGGCTCACTTTGAAGATTACTACTTCAGAATGACAGGTTTCAGAGTAGCAGCCGTGTTAGTCTGTATTCGCAAAAAGAACCGGAGTACTTGTGGCACCTTAGAGACTAACCAATTTATTTGAGCATGAGCTTTCATGAGCTACAGCCCACTTCATCGGATGCATTCAGCGGAAAATACAGTATTTTCTACGGAACGCATCCGATGAAGTGAGCTGTAGCTCATGAAAGCTTATGCTCAAATAAATTTGTTAGTCTCTAAGGTGCAAAAAGTACTCCTGTTCTTTTTACTTCAGAATGATATTTCAGCATAAAACAGGATGAACTCAGAGTCCTCCATGCAGGCCATGAAAAGTTTGAGGATATGGCAGTTCCTCTGTTAAATGTTTTATAATGTCGACAATTAGAGGGGATAGTTGGCATCCTAGAAAATGCTAATAATTTAATTATTTAGGCTCAAAGCATTTGCTACAACAACTAGATACTCATTTCTGGTTAGCAGGGCCATGAGACGACCAGTTCAAATGGCTCCACTATGTTCAAATGGCTCCAGTAGAACTGTGTCCAGGCCCTCCTCCCCCCCCTTTTTTTTAAACTTCTCCCTCCTTCCTTCCACTGTGGGGCCTTAGCCTTCTCTGTAACTTTTCCCTTCACCTCGATTAACCTTATCTGCATTCTTGAGCTCTGTCTCATTAGTTTCACCTGAGATAGCGCTGAGTTTCTCAGAGATATTATGACTTTTCACCTGATTTCTCTAAGATATTAGTTAGATCTTTCACTCGCTAGTGCAACCATTCCAAACCTAGCAATTCATTAGTGAAGAACTCGTAGGCGAATTCTTATGGTCAACTGTGATTTCCACCCTGAATACCTATTAACAGAAGAGCGGTACTCAAAAATGCAATCCGTAGTAGGCCTATGAAAAAGATAATCAGAAAAGTGCAAGCGGCCTACAAAATATCTTGAAATGTGCAAAGTTTGACCATGTTGCTGGTGAAAAATCTGCAGAAATGCTATAAATGCATTTCTGACCCTTCCTTAGCTAGTGAGGACATCAATTTGTGTTTGTCAGGCTTGTTCAGTTCTGGAGTCTCTGATTCCAGCTCAAAACTTGGCATTGGCTTGTTGAGTCCCAGAGTCTCTGATTTTCAGGAGAAAGATGCCCATTGGTTGCTAGTGCAACTGTTATGGACATGGACTCTGAAAGTGGTTTGGTTATTGGAAGCAGGGGGCAGAATTTTGACTTTGCAAGGGAGATCTGGCTACTCAGCCATATGTGACAGATTATGTTGACTTTTTTTTTGGGGGGGGGGGGGGGGGAGAAAATGGTCCCGTTGTTAATTTAAAACAAGACTTTTTGCCTAGCAAATGCAAATGAAGGCAAGTATTAAAATTGTGGTTCTTTGTCAAAACTCCTAATGGGGAGTTGCACCAGTGATCTGGGTTGCTATGCAATTTGACTCTTGCCTTCTTGTTCTGTTTCGTTTGTTTGCTTTTCCAGCCAAATTCCTCATCTTCCTTTGCAAACTGTAAAACTGGGTCCACAAACTTTTTCCACTTTAGCAAGGGATTATGTCTACATGAATGTTCAAAAGAACACTTAGTGACAATCACTCTCTGGATGAACTTGCAGAATGGCTGGGGAAAAGGATTGCACAACTGAAAAAGATATACAAATCTGCTATCAGATACAGGAGGACATATGATGCAATATTTTGCATTACTCAGGTGAGAGATGTTTAGCTTTGCAAGATTTAGATGAGAAATTAGACAGTCATCATAGTAGGTTTTTGTGTTTACTTTCATTGTTTGCATGCTATGATAGCATGTTGTGAGCTCATGTTGAAATTATTGTGGCCAGAGCAGTACCTCAAAGATGATGTACTTATCAAACAAAATTCAAAATGAATTTATCAGTAGAATAGCAAGGAAAAATATGTAGACTATTGTTGACAAGTTTAGGAAAGTAAAATACTTCTTAATTATGTTTGATTGCATTCCAGACCTCTTCCAAATGGAACAAATGTTTCAGATGTTGAGGTTTTGAAAGACTGAGCAAAGGTTGATGACAGCTGTGTAGATTACATTGATATTCACACCAAAACAGGGGACAGTATGACAGAGGTTATTTTAGAGACGCTGGAAAAAGATCATTTAGATATGGTTAACAGGAGAGGACAAACCTATGACAACACAGCTAACGTGGCTGCAGCATACAAAGATGTTCAAAATCAAATTCAGCAGATAAATCAGAATGCATCTTTTGTCCCATGCTGCCCACTCACTGAATCTTTTTGGAGAAGCTGCTGCAATGGTTTTTCCCAAAGTTGTTCTGTATTTTGGAATTGTTCAAAGATTGTACTTCACTTCTACTAGTTGTTGGAATGTGTTGAAAATCATATTAGAATTACATTAAAATACCAAAGCACAACAAAATTGTCAACAAGGTTAGAGGCAATCTGTCCACTATGAAATTAGATTGAGGGGATTCATAAGAATGGCCATATTGGGCCCATCTAGCCCAGTACCCTGACTTCTGACAGTGGCCAGTGCCAGACACTTCAGAGGGAATGAACAGAACAGGACAATTTTCAGTGCTCCATCCCGTCATCCAATTCCGGTTTCTGCCAATCAGTGGCCTAGGGACACCCAGAGCATAGGGTTGTCTCTCTGACCATCTTGACTAAAGGCCTTTGATAGACTTATTCTCCAGGAACTTATCTAATTCTTTTTTTGGAATCCAGATATACTTTTGGCCTCCACAACATCCCATAGCACTGAGTTCCACAGGTTGTCTGTGCACTGAGTGAAGAAGTACTTCCTTATTTTTGTTTTAAACCTGCGGCTTATTAATATCATTGGGTGACCATGGGTTCTTTTGTTATTGAAGGTTCTTTTCCCTAACACAGAAATAAAACTTCTTTATTCACTTTCTCCACACCGTTCATGATTTTATAGACCTCTATCATATCCCCCTTAATCATTTCTTTCCTAAAGCTGAAAAAGCCCAATCTTGTTTATTTCTCCTCAGATGGAAACTGTTCCAAATACTTAATCATTTTCGTCGTCCCTTGTCTATACTTTTTCCAATTCTAATACATCTTCTTTTGAGATAGGGTGACCAAAACTTCATGCAGTATTCAAAGTATGGGGGATACTGTCAATTTATATTGTGGCATTATGATATTTGGTGCTTTATTATCTATCCCTTTCCTCTCCTCTTTAATAGGATATAGAGAACCCCCTTTAATAAATCTTCCCTCTGTGAGACGTCTCTGTCCTTGATGCTTGTTCTTGAGGCTTTAGATGAGATCAAGGCGACACCCAATCATACTCCAGCCCTTAAGTGAGAACCTAACAGCTTGCAAATAAAAGTTTCAGAATTTTCATTTCTTGTTTTGGCCAAGATGTGGTGTACTGGACCTCAGCGGCTCCCTGGAGGCTGAATTCGGGAAAGGAGGGAGACCTTTCCTGTCTCTGGTCCTGTGCCCTCAAGGCCTCAAGACTAGAAAAGAGGATCAGCTGCTGCTGGAAGTGATGCAAGGAGTGCCAGGAGCTGGGAATACTGGTGCCACGGATAAAGACCCCGGACCACACCATCATCACCCCGACTGCCAGAACGATGCTGGAAAGGACCCTGAAAGACGCCATCTGCTGCCACTATGCCAAGAAACTCAAGCAGAAGCCAGACCAGGGCAAGGTGTTAGAAGTGTCCAGCAAGTGGGACGCCAGCAACCACTTCCTCCCTGGGGGGAGCTTCACCAGGTTTGCTGACTGGCAGTTCATCCACCGGGCTGGACTCAACTGCATTTCTCTCAACAGAGACATCTGCCACAGCAACCAGGACAAGAACTGCAGGAAGTGCGGCTATGCCAACGAGACCCTGTCCCATGTCCTGTGTGGATGCAAACAAAACTCCGGAGCCTGGCAGCACCACCACAATGCCATCCAGAACCAGCTGGCCAAAGCCATCCCGCCGTCCCTGGGGAAGATCACCATCGACTCCGCCATCCCCAGGACAGACAGTCAACTGTGACCCAACATTGTCGTGACCGACGCAACAAAGAAGAAGGTCCTCATGGTAGACATCATGGTGCAATTTGAAAACAGACCACAGGCCTTCCACGAGGTCCGAGCAGGGAAGGTGTTGAAGTACACCCCACTGGCCAACACCCTGAGAGCCCAGGGCTATGAGGTCCAGATCCACACGTTGGTCATGGGAGCCCTGGGCACATGGGATCCCCACAATGAGCCAGTACTGAGAGTCAGTCGACACTATGCCAGGCTCGTGAGAGTATCCAACACCATCAGGTGGTCCAGAGACATCCACATGGAACACATCACACGACACTGCCAGTACCAAGTCAAGTAACTGAGAACGCCAACCAGGGAAATAACCCACTTCCTACCCTGACGAACCGAGGGACACACCCCTCCCATGTACTTATTCTCTACACCAGTACTGACTTGGACTCTTAATACATTCCATGGGTGGCGTACCCGAGCCCATCTATCCACTGATGCTTTAAAAACTCCCACACCCCATCTGGATGTACGCTGGTTATGTGATATGTATGTACCTTGTGAACCTTGTAACCCATACTTGCAATCCCCCGTAACCCAAGCCCAAGCCCAACCCCAGATGTACAGTACCTTCCGCCTTAATTTGTGTAAATTTGATTTTAAATGTTAACTTTAATAAAAATTTTGTTATCAGAAATTAACATTGTGAGCGAAATCTTGCAGAGTCCAGATCTTGACATTCAGATAGTTCATGGTTTGCTTGGTGGCCGTCAAGCCACTTTGTTAGAATTATGGCTGGTATCAGAATTACAGGCTGAAACATTAGAAATACCTGTGCAGTTCAAAAAGAAACAATCCTGAAGGGGGAAAGTAATGCCAGACAAACTTGCAAAGGATGAAGGGTCATCAGATCCTCAAAAAGTTTCCGAATGAGAGGTTTTCAACCCCATCTTAAACACAATATTAACACATTGGGCAATAAGATGAATGAGTACGATGGAATCGGAGAAAGGTTTGCTTTTTTGACAGGTGAGAAACTGAAAAGTCTCAGCTGCAAAGAGGCATACTCAAACCATAGCATGTAGCTACCCTGAGGATTTAAACTCGGGAGTTCTGGAGACAAGATTGAGCCCTTCACCTTTTCTGCAAGCGAATCTTTAAGGAAATGAAAGTGCCAACTGATTTCCTTAGCTATGTTCCCAAAAGGTCTTTAGATGCCAGTTTCCCTAACACAGAAATAACACTAAGTATTTTTTTATTTTTATTTTGCTGTTGTCTTGTAACAAAGGCTGCTAATGAAAGGAGTTTCAGCAAGCTAAAATTAATCAAGACCTATCTAAGAACATCCATGGGCCAGGAAAGGTTAAGCGATCGGGCAGTTATTTCTGTAGAGACTCTGAAGCAAGGCAGATAGACTGGAATGAGTTAGTTAATGAGATTGCTTAAGAGAAGGCTAGGAAGGTCCCTTTGTAAAAGTACTTAGTGGTGATTGAATTTTATTTATTTATTGAGAGGGGGCATAGAATAACCTTGGCACGGCATTGCTGGTTAGTATGTGATTAATCCTGCTATTTAACTAAAATTACAATTGAGGAGATGCTAACCCTATAGTATATGAAATAATACTTGAAAAAAGAGCCTTAAAGAATGTATGGATTTTCGAAGGGCAGATTTCTTAAATCCAGCTCTACATACATGAAGAGCAGAGCAAACAATTCATAACACACAATTTGACAAATTTCCTCTCTTTTGCTTGCAAATTGTCTGCTAACAAACTGTTCCATTTTCAGATTTATTTATTATTCATGATTATTTTTTAATTCAATCAGTTAATAATTCTTGAGCTGCGGATTGGTCAAGACACTTCATTGTAAATTCTCAAAAAAATGAAATCCACACTATGTTGGGTAGGTACATGCCTGACATTGTATTGTCTCTGTGCCCCGGCAGGATGACATATGTAACTAAATATTAGCAGTGTGAATTTTGAATTGCATATCTGTGTGTTAAAAATGCAATATAGTTTTGCATCATTTATGCAAAGTGAATTTCACTTTTGAAGAATATTCAAGTTTAAAATGCAGTTTTCGCAAGTATTTGTGCTGGTAAAGCTACTTCACTAGAACTGCAGAAAGCAAAACATAAAAGGGGCTCAAACAAATCCAAGATTAATTCATTTAAAAATGCAAATTCATCTTTTTTGTTAGTGTTTTTGGTATTCAGCTAGGTCTATCTATAAGGAGGGACACGGAAAGCCATTCTTCCTAGTTAGGATCATTAGTTCTACAACTGACCTCTTAGAATGTAAGGCAGAACAGTCTGTGTTCTGAAATATACTTACAAAGAGACATTTTCCCTCTACACAAGGGAGGAAAATTAGTACAAATTATTCTAGAGATATGTTCATAAATTGAAAAATTAAAGCTTAATGAACTTGGAAAAACTATGGTTATATTTCTCTCCTGAGCATGAAAGCAGTGAAAACTAAAACATTTTAATGATCCTTTAATAAAAAGAAACAAAAGATTAGAGTGAATATTTACTGTACATAGTTAATTTATCTCTTGCTTTTTAATAAATCAGTTTAGAAAAGACTATTGGTGTAATAATCTGGGAGATAAATTGTCTTTTGATTTTCTGGAGCCTAGTTTCTCAATACACAATCTTTTGTGAAATTTTCTTCTACAGAGCCCACCCCACTGACTACAACACTGCAATGGGAAATCTAGACCTGTAATGTTCTTATAACTTAAATACAAAGTGCATAGATGGTTGATATCACTCTGTTTCTCTTATTTGACTATATTAAGAATAGGAATTTCCCACTGAAATTTTTTTTCAATAGAAAATGTGGCTTCTGCCAAATCAAAATTTTCCATGGGAAAGTGTCAATTTTGTAAAAATGTGCTATCAGGAAAATTAAGATCAATGTTTTGTTTTGGGTTGAATTCAGTCAAATCCTTATTGATCTGTTGAACTAAATTGAACCATTTTGTTTTGAGTCAGGCTGACATTAATTTGCATCTTCTGCTGTGCAGCCAACCAAAGTCATTCAATATCAAACCAAGCTAAAACTAAATAATTCAACATTTCAAAATAAAATTATTTTGGAACTTTTCACTCTGTGAGAAGTTTTGATACTTCAACTTTTCCTCCCATTTCCAGGTGAATATAAATATCAAAATATCAGGATTTCCTGTTGGATGGAAAAGCCAATTTTCAATAAGCTCTACTTAAAAACATTGATAAGTATAAGGATAGCCATTGTGTTACCAATATAGATGAGCATGATAATAGCTATATTAAACCTGGTTCCAGCTAGCATGTCTAGAAGACATTAAATAAATGGATTTAAGCTGCAACACTAAATAATTCTGGAACAGAACAGAACAGAGAAGGGAATATAGTGAAAAGCATGAAAATGGGCTTGAGATCAATCAAAAAGGCAGGTTTGTTGGCCAATTTTTTTGATCAAATATTTTTTATGTTCATATGTATTATAAACACACAAGGATTGGAGCCTCTGTGTCCCACATTGTAAACAATTCTAACACTGTTAGAATTCTGTATACTTTTTAGACAATGTCATTTAAAAGTGTGTTTGTGTGCATAATTCAGAGCCCCTGAGCTTCAGATGATACATAATTAATTACAAGTGCTAATGAATTACTATATTTTTACCTGTATCCTTTCCAGGTTGTACACATTTAGATAAATGAAACAAGGACTTTGACTAAACTACCTTCAACCTGAGAACAACATTCCAATTCTTATCATAGGCAAGGCTATGTCTACACAGGAGTTACTGCACAGCAAGCCAGCATGTGAATTTACAGAGCACCAGCTAGTTGCACAGTAACGTCTCATGTGTACCATGCTACAATGCAGTGAAAATCCCAGAGTGCAGTTTAGTGACTATGCTTTCAAACAGTAGTATACTAACTGTACTCTGGGGCTTTCACTGTGTTATAGCAGCATGTATATGGTGAATTAATAGATTGCCAGCTGGTGCACTGTAGATTCACACGCTGGTTGGCTGCCAATGGCATACCACCTATGTATGCATTGCATGCCTGGCTGGCTGTGTGTTCAACTGGCAGCCTGCAGGCTGGATCCGGTCCAGCGCTGACTCCATCTGGCCCGCATGCAGGATGCCATTTTGTGCACAGCTTGACCTTGCACAAACCGTACAGGTGAAGTCACACCGTACACCATTTTGGCCCACCTAAGGCATGCAAGTGGGCTATTGCATGCCTTACTAGAACTAGAACAGCATGCCGCTGCTTTCTGCAGAGTAACTTGCTGTGTAAATGAGCCCTTATTAACATTCCTGTGAGAGAACATACCCATGTCCATGCTCTACACACTATTGTAAAAATCTTTGTACAAAGTATGCCTTGTGAGGTATCATTTGAAAACTCATAATTTGCTGGTTTCAGAGTAGCAGCCGTGTTAGCCTGTATTCGCAAAAAGAAAAGGAGGACTTGTGGCAGCTTAGAGACTAACCAATTTATTTGAGCATAAGCTTTCGTGACCTACAGCTCACTTCATCGGATGCATAATTTTCTGGTTATTATTGTCCTGATAAAATGTGTGTGGCAACATTGGATGTGAAGTTATAAGATTCCACTGTACGGTGTTCTTAACACGTTTCAAACTGAGGTTGCCAAACAGGTCTGTCTCAAAGAAAGAGATGTGTGCTCTGCTTAATTTGTATTTAAGAAGTAAACAGAAAGAAAAGGAGTACTTGTGGCACCTTAGAGACTAACCAATTTATCTGAGCATAAGCTTTCCTGAGCTACAGCTCACTTCATTGGATGCATACTGTGGAAAATACAGAAGACGTTTTTATACACACAAACCATGAAAAAATGGGTGTTTGTCACTACAAAAGGTTTTCTCTCCCCCCACCCCACTCTCCTGCTGGTAATAGCTTATCTAAAGTGATCACTCTCCTTACAATGTGTATGATAATCAAGTTGGGCCATTTCCAGCACAAATCCAGGGTTTAACAAGAACGTCTGGGGGGGGAGGTAGGAAAAAACAAGGGGAAATAGGTTACCTTGCATAATGACTTAGCCACTCCCAGTCTCTATTCAAGCCTAAGTTAATTGTATCCAATTTGCAAATTAATTCCAATTCAGCAGTCTCTTGCTGGAGCATGGATTTGAAGTTTTTCTGTTGTAATATCGCAACTTTCATGTCTGTAATCGCATGACCAAAGAGATTGAAGTGTTCTCCGACTGGTTTATGAATGTTATAATTCTTGACATCTGATTTGTGTCCATTTATTCTTTTACGTAGAGACTGTCCAGTTTGACCAATGTACATGGCAGAGGGGCATTGCTGGCACATGACAGCATATATCACATTGGTAGATGTGCAGGTGAACGAGCCTCTGATAGTGTGGCTGATGTTATTAGGCCCTGTGATGGTGTCCCCTGAATAGATATGTGGGCACAGTTGGCAACGGGCTTTGTTGCAAGGATAGGTTCCTGGGTTAGTGGTTCTGTTGTGTGGTATGTGGTTGCTAGTGAGTATTTGCTTCAGGTTGGGGGGCTGTCTGTAGGCAAGGACTGGCCTGTCTCCCAGGATTTGTGAGAGTGTTGGGTCATCCTTCAGGATAGGTTGTAGATCCTTAATAATGCGTTGGAGGGGTTTTAGTTGGGGGCTGAAGGTGACGGCTAGTGGCGTTCTGTTATTTTCTTTGTTAGGCCTGTCCTGTAGTAGGTGACTTCTGGGAACTCTTCTGGCTCTATCAATCTGTTTCTTCACTTCCGCAGGTGGGTATTGTAGTAGTAAGAATGCTTGATAGAGATCTTGTAGGTGTTTGTCTCTGTCTGAGGGGTTGGAGCAAATGCAGTTGTATCGCAGAGCTTGGCTGTAGACGATGGTTCGTGTGGTGTGGTCAGGGTGAAAGCTGGAGGCATGTAGGTAAGAATAGCGGTCAGTAGGTTTCCGGTATAGGGTGGTGTTTATGTGACCATCGTTTATTAGCACTGTAGTGTCCAGGAAGTGGATCTCTTGTGTGGACTGGACCAGGCTGAGGTTGATGGTGGGATGGAAATTGTTGAAATCATGGTGGAATTCCTCAAGGGCTTCTTTTCCATGGGTCCAGATGATGAAGATGAAATCAATATAGCGCAAGTAGAGTAGGGGTGTTAGGGGACGAGAGCTGAGGAAGCGTTGTTCTAAGTCAGCCATAAAAATGTTGGCATGCTGTGGGGCCATGCGGGTACCCATAGCAGTGCCGCTGATCTGAAGGTATACATTGTCTCCCCAAACGTAAAATAGTTATGGGTAAGTACAAAGTCACAAAGTTCAGCCACCAGGTTAGCCATGACATTATTGGGGATAGTGTTCTTGACAGCTTGTAGTCCATCTTTGTGTGGAATGAATGAATGAAGGTGTGGTGAAATGATAAAAGTTAGCCTTTTGACTTGTAATGGGGCCTCAGTTGTAATGAAACAAAATGTATGCTTAGATGTCTATTAAAAAAACCCACAAGAAACTCTTGTACAATGCCCCCTAAATGTTTCCCATCCTCCAGTTCTGAGAAAACAAATCTACACAGTTTCTTGGCATGGTCTTCCAGAGTCCCAGACTTAAAGTACCTTAGAGGTCTGTGTACAGATCTATAATAAAATTGAATAATTTGCAGTTAGAACATCTTTCATCTGAGGATATCAAAGCCCTTTGCTTATAACTACACCTCACAACACCTCTGTAAAATAGGTACAATGTATATCCACTTCACAGATAGCAAAGTGGGGTATATGAAGATTAAATGACTTTTCAAAGTGAGTCAGTGGCAGGACCAGCAATAGAACGCAGGAGTCTTGGCTTCCACTCCTGTGCTCTGACTACTAGACATATTTCTCCCTAACACTAATCATATTACAGAAAAAAAATCATTATCCTTAAAAGGGTTTAACACAGGGCAGTTGAGTTTTGCCTGATTAAGACACTTAAAAAATTTTTTTTTTGTTTTGGCTCTGTTATTGTAAGAGCTCTACCATGAGCTGTCTGCAACATTCTTGAATATGCTATTTTGTTGATCTGCTGTTATGGTGTTAGCTGTTTGGGGTGAAATTTGCTTTCAGGAGTGTTCATTTGTAACCCTTAGAAAAAGAAAACCTTGTAATGCTCAAATTGTATTTGTAATCCGTCAGGACTCTGTTTTGTAACTCACCATATTTAGCATCCACGTCACCATTCTGAGCTGCTATTAAGCAGTTTTATCTATGTTGTCACTGTGCCACAGATAATATCTAGATTTACACATTTCTTCCCCCTGACCCTGAGAGAGCTGTCTTTGTGCTGGAATGTGGTAGCTGGAAATACAATTCTGGATGGTTAGAAATTAGTTGTGCCTTGGCAGACTGAACAAGAGGAATTTGTTTTCCTACATAACAATAATATTTTAATACAGTGAATGGGATATTCCAAGATTCAAGGAACAAATTATTTCCAAGATTGCAACTGGTAGTGTGAAAAGTTCAAACTGAAAATCAAATAACACCATTCCCCTTATTTACATACGTATTATTATTTATATAGTGTTCAGTGTGTGCTAGGTGCTTTATAAACAAATAATAGATGCACTATGCAAAGGGATGAAAAAAGTACTGATGAATACATATGGAACACCAATACAATATACATGGACTACAGTAAATGAGATAAAGAAGCTTTCATATACCATACTTAAAGCAGTAGTCAGTAGTGTCTCTTCCTGTGCTCTTGATGTTTGGAATGAAAGTCTTGACATGATGGCTCACAGTGGGTGGGTGTTCAGAATCTTTGATTTCCTAGGACAAACCCCCCGCCCCACCTCCCCACCGCCTTGACCTACTTGTTCCATGAATATCTTATTTTACTTGCCAATTTCTCCACATTTTCCTTTATCTGACCTATTGTTCCATGTCTTTTCTGTTTTATTACAATCTGTTTGTGGTAGGGACAACATCTTTCTCTGTTGTTGTAGTAAATCACCACGTAAATGTATTCAGCTATATTTTTATTATTAACAGATAACTAGCTTTTCTGGAATTGTGCTTTGGTGTTCAGAGAGTGACTAGAAAATAAGTATTCAAAAGAATAAATGAATAATTCCTTTGGGGTACTTGAATCTTGAAATTTTCTGGTGAATTAATTTCCTTCAGACAAAAAGTACGAAACATCCAAATCAGAAACTCTTCCTCCCCACTCCCACTTATTATCCAGTTTCCTTCATGGATTTCCCAAATAAAAACAGACTTCTTGGCTCAGACAATTCTCATTAGGAGTATTTTATGAAAAAAAATATAGGTACTGTTTGTATAAATTAGATTTCCTAGACAGAAAACCCATTAGACAGCCCTTTCATCTTCTTGTTTTGGAAAAGAAAGTTGACAACTATTTCAGAATATAGCTTTTTATGCATCTCAGAGACGTTTTAATTGACTTCATTCAGTCATTCATAGGGAAGGGACAGAAACATTAATTAGGGTTCCTGCCTCCTCCCCCTAGCATTTTTGTAGGCTAGCTACAGCTGTTCTAAAGGACTGATGTATTGTTCTCTCTTTTTTGATAAATGCCCCAGTTTGACAAATGTTATAAGTGACCTTTATTATTGTTATTTATATTGCAGTAGAATCTAGAGGCTTCAGCTAAAATCAGGGTCCCGTTGTTCCAGGCTGTCAGGGTTCCCTCCCCACTCTGAACTCTGGGGTACAGATGTGGGAACCCGCATGAAAGACCCCCTAAGCTTATTTCTACCAGCTTAAGTTAAAACTTCCCCAAAGCACAAATCCCTTCTTGTCCGTGGATGGTATTCGCTGCCATCACCAAGTGAGTTAGACAAAGATTCAAGGAAAAGAACCACTTGGAGTTTCTGTTCCCCCAAATTTTGCCCCCAAACCCCTTCACCCCCTTTCCTGGGGAGGCTTAAGAATATTATCCTCACCACTTGGTACAGGTGAGCACAGACCATATCCCTGGGTTTTTCGGACACTAACAACCAATCAGATTCTTAAAAAAAACAGAACTTTATTATAAAGAAAAAAAGGTAAAAGAAGCCCCTCTGTAAAATCAGGATGGAAGGTAATTTTACAGGGTAATCAGATTCAAAACACAGAGGATTCCCCTCTAGGCAAAACTTTAAAGTTACAAAAAACTGGGATAAACCTCCCTCTAAGCATAGGAAAAAGTCACAAGCTAATACAAAAGATACTCTAATGCATTTCCTTGATATTACTTACTATTCCTGTAATTTTAGATGTATCATTCAGTAGGAGCTGGCTTACTTGCTTGGTCTCTCTCTTTGTCTCCAGAGAGAACACACACAGAGCACAAAAACAAAGCCTTCTCCACCTCCCCCCAGATTTGAAAATACCTTCTTTCCCCGTTGGTCCTTCTGGTCCGGTGCCAACTAGGTTAATTGAACTGATTAACCCCTTACAGGTAAGGGGATGGGGGGAGGGATAGCTCAGTGATTTGAGCATTGGCCTGCTAAAACCAGGGTTGAGAGTTCAATCCTTGAGGGGGCCATTTAGGGATGTGGGGCAAAAATTGGGGATTGGTCCTGCTTTGAGCAGGGGGTTGGACTAGATGACCTCATGAGGTCTCTTCCAACCCTAATATTCTATGATTCTATGATACCTCTGGCCAAGAGGAATTTTATATTACTGCATACAAAAGGTTGTGACCCTTCCCTTTATATTTACGACACACACAGGCACCGCAAATACATAGTAAGGGCCTGCTCCTCCCCTGAAGGGTTTACATGCTAAATAGATAAGACAGACCAAAGTTGGGAGGGAGGGTGGGCAGAGGTGCTGAGAGGTGGAGTGACCTGCCCACAGTCACACACAAGGCCATTAGCAGAGCCAGGTCTTTGGAATCCCAGTGCTCTAGCCACTGCTCTGTACTGCAGGTTTGACTGACAGCTGTAACCCTCTGTAGCACGTTTTAGGTTATGACTTTATTCATAGATTCATAGATTCATAGATATTTAGGTCAGAAGGGACCATTATGATCATCTAGTCTGACCTCCTGCACAATGCAGGCCACAGAATTTCACCCACCACTCCTAAAAAAACCTCACACCTATATCTGTGCTATTGAAGTCCTCAAATTGTAGTTTGAAGACCTCAAGGAGCAGAGAATCCTCCAGCAAGTGACCCGTGCCCCATGCTACAGAGGAAGGCGAAAAACCTCCAGGGCCTTCCAATCTGCCCTGGAGGAAAATTCCTTCCCGACCCCAAATATGGCGATCAGCTAAACCCTGAGCATATGGGCAAGATTCATCAGCCAGATACTACAGAAAATTCTTTCCCGGGTAACTTGGATCTTACCCCATCTAAAAACCCATCACAGGCCATTGGGCCTATTTACCATGAATATTTAATTACCAAAACCATGTTATCCCATCATACCATCTCCTCCATAAACTTATCGAGTTTAATCTTAAAGCAAGATAGATCTTTTGCCCCCACTACTTCCCTCGGAAGGCTATTCCAAAACTTCACTCCTCTGATGGTTAGAAACCTTCGTCTAATTTCTAATCTAAATTTCCTAGTGGCCAGTTTATATCCATTTGTTCTTGTGTCCACATTGGTACTGAGTTTAAATAATTCCTCTCCCTCTCTGGTATTTATCCCTCTGATATATTTATAGAGAGCAATCATATCTCCCCTCAACCTTCTTTTAGTTAGGCTAAACAAGCCAAGCTCCCTGAGTCTCCTTTCATAAGACAAGTTTTCCATTCCTTGGATCATCCTAGTAGCCCTTCTCTGTACCTGTTCCAGTTTGAATTCATCCTTCTTAAACATGGGAGACCAGAACTGCACACAGTATTCCAGGTGAGGTCTCACCAGTGCCTTATATAACGGTACTAAAACCTCCTTATCCCTACTGGAAATACCTCTCCTGATGCATCCCAAGACGACATTAGCTTTTTTCACAGCCATATCACATTGGCAGCTCATAGTCATCCTATGATCAACCAATACTCCAAGGTCCTTTTCCTCCTCCGTTACTTCTAGTTGATGCGTCCCTAGCTTATAACTAAAATTCTTGTTATTAATCCCTAAATGCATGACCTTACACTTCTCACTATTAAATTTCATCCTATTCCTATTACTCCAGTTTACAAGGTCATTCAGATCCTCCTGTAGGGTATCCCTGTCCTTCTCTAAATTAGCAATACCTCCCAGCTTTGTATCATCTGCAAACTTTATTAGCACACTCCCACTTTTTGTGCCCAGGTCAGTAATAAAAAGATTAAATAAGATTGGTCCCAAAACTGATCCTTGAGGAACTCCACTGGTAACCTCCCTCCAACTTGACAGTTCACCTTTCAGTAGGACCCGTTGTAGTCTCCCCTTTAACCAATTCCCTATCCACCTTTCAATTTTCCTATTGATGCCCATCTTAACCAATTTAACTAATAATTCCCCATGTGGCACAGTATCAAACGCCTTACTAAAATCTAAGTAAATTAGATCCACTGCGTTTCCTTTGTCTAAAAAATCTGTTACTCTCTCAAAGAAGGATATCAGGTTGGTTTGGCACGATCTACCTTTTGTAAAACCATGTTGTATTTTGTCCCATTTACCATTGACTTCAATGTCCTTAACTACCTTCTCCTTCAAAATTTTTTCCAAGACCTTGCATACTACAGATGTCAAACTAACAGGCCTATAATTACTTGGATCACTTTTTTTCCCTTTCTTAAAAATAGGAACTATGTTAGCAATTCTCCAATCATACGGTACAACCCCTGAGTTTACAGATTCATTAAAAATTCTTGCTAATGGGCTTGCAATTTCTTGTGCCAATTCTTTTAATATTCTTGGATGAAGATTATCTGGGCCCCCCGATTTAGTCCCATTAAGCTGTTTGAGTTTCGCTTCTACCTCAGATATGGTGATGTCTACCTCCATATCCTCATTCCCATTTATCATGCTACCATTATCCCTAAGATCCTCTTTAGTCTTATTAAAGACTGAGGCAAAGTATTTGTTTAGATATTGGGCCATGCCTAGATTATCCTTGACCTCCACTCCATCCTCAGTTTTTAGCGGTCCCACTTCTTCTTTCTTTGTTTTCTTCTTATTTATATGACTATAGAACCTTTTACTATTGGTTTTAATTCCCTTTGCAAGGTCCAACTCTACTTGACTTTTAGCCTGTCTCACTTTATCCCTACATATTCTGACCTCAATAAGGTAGCTTTCCTTACTGATCCCTCCCTTCTTCCACTCCCTATATGCTTTCTGCTTTTTCTTAATTACCTCTCTAAGATGCTTGCTCATCCAGCTTGGTCTACAACTCCTGCCTATGAATTTTTTCCCCTTTCTTGGGATGCAGGCTTCCGATAGCTTCTGCAGCTTTAATTTAAAATAATCCCAGGCCTCCTCTACCTTTAAACCCATAAATTCTTCAGTCCAATCCACTTCCCTAACTAATTTCCTTAATTTTTGAAAGTCAGCCCTTTTGAAATCAAAAACCCTAGTTGCAGATTTATTTTTGTTAATCCTTCCATTCAATTTGAACTGAATTAGCTCATGATCACTTGAGCCAAGATTATCCCCTACAACCATTTCCTCTATGAGGTCCTCATTACTCACCAAGACCAAATCTAAAATGGCATCCCCTCTAGTCGGTTCAGCAACTACTTGCTGAAGGAATCCATCAGCTATCGCATCTAGGAAAATCTGAGCCCTATTATTATTACTAGCACTCGTCCTCCAGTCTATATCTGGGAAGTTAAAGTCTCCCATGATCACACAGTTTCCATTAGTATTTACTTTATTAAAAACATTAAAAAGGGCGCTATCCATATCCAAATTAGATCCCGGCGGTCTATAGCACACCCCAAGCACTATCCCAGGGGAGGCTCTAATAGTTTTCTTCCCCAATTTAATTGTTGCCCAGACAGACTCAGTCATATCCATTTCATCGCTTCTTATTTCTTTACATTCTATCTCATCATTGATATACAATGCTACTCCACCACCTTTACCATTATTTCGGTCTTTCCTAAACAGCACATACCCTTCAATACCTGTAGCCCAGTCATGACTACTATTCCACCAGGTCTCTGTTATACCTATAATATCTGGTTTCACTTCCTGCACCAGTAACTCTAGTTCCTCCATTTTGTTACCTAGACTCCTTGCATTAGTGTACAAACATCTTAATTTTTGCTGTTTGGCCTCACTCACATTCTGTACCCTATTAGGCACGGTTATTTTACTACCAGTATAACCTATTAGACTTGTATCTACACTGCCCTTCCTCCTACCTACAGCTGTATCCACTCTTACTTCATTTTCTTTCCACTCTATGCTAAATTCTGGCGTGGAGATTACCTGGACATCTCCCAACCATCTCCCCCAAATTCCTAGTTTAAAGCTCTCTTAATCAGTTGTGCCAGCCTCCATCCTAGAAGTCTATTTCCTTCCCTACTCAGATGAAGTCCATCCCGAGAGAACTGTCCTCTATCCATGAATGCCTCCCAATGGCCATACATCCCAAAGCCCTCCTTATAGCACCACTGCCTAAGCCATCTGTTGATAGTCATAATCTTGTCACACCTTTGTTGCCCTTCTCTAGGAACAGGCAGAATCCCACTAAAGATCACCTGAGCCTCAATTTCCTTAAGCGTCCTCCCCAGCCTAGCATAGTCTCCCTTAATACTTTCCAGCGAGAATCTAGCCGTATCATTTGTTCCCACATGAAGGATAATTAGGGGATTCTTTCCCGCTCCCTTTAGAATCCTTTTCAACCTCAGGTCTACATCCCGTATCTTAGCACCTGGAAGACAGCACACCCTCCTATTTTCTGGATCAGCTCTGGTTACAGGCCTATCTATTCTTCTCAGTAAAGAGTCCCCAATCACATAGACCTGCCTTTTCCTAGTGACGGTGCTATTCTCCAGTCTATCCCCTGTTCCCTCTGGCTGCAAGTTTTTTCCATTCCCATTCTCCCTTGTAATCCTTTTTAACCCATCCTGTATCCTCCTGGGGCTCATATTTGGTGTAATCTCCATTAACTCTTCCCCTTTTCCTATAGGACTAACCGCTCTTCTCTTCTTCCTTGCCCTGTCACCTTCAGTGACTACCTGCTGAGCCCCTTCTTCATTTTCCAACTCTGCAAACCTATTCTGAAGCTCTATTTCTCCTTCACTAGCCCGTCTTTTCCTCTGCCTAGTTCTTTTAGTCACATGCTTCCACTGACCATTTTCCTCACCCAGTCTCCCCTCAGAATTCCCTAGTCCTGCTTCCATCTGCAAGTCTGAGCTTTTCCCTTCAGATACCTCATGTCTTTGCTCCATAATCTGCTCAAACCCCTTCCTAAACTCTACCAGACTTTCCACCTGCATCTCCAAACCTCTGATCTTTTCCTCCATCAGCTCTATCAGACGGCATTTCATGCAGACAAAACTCTTACCAGGTGCCCCCTCCAGGATCATGTACATACCACAGCTTCCACATCCAGTCATCTTCATTGTGTCATCTGCTACATGGGTCACTCCCACTGCCACCTCTGAATCTATCATAGCCTTCCCACCTAAATCCTGTTAATCTGGGAAACACAAACCACACCAAAACACCACCACCCACAGCAAAACCAAACCCCACACAAGCACCACAAGACAAACTCCCCTTTCAAACTCCCACTCAAACTCCCCTGTTTACAGCTCTGTTTGCTAGCTCCTGTGCTGCTGCAGCTGTCTGTGCTGCTGCCTGACTGGCTGCTACCTTTATAGGACCCCTTTAGATTTATTGCCAAGTGTCACAGGGTCACCAAAAGCTTCCTCCCTCTTGAACCTGCACCCTGTGTCTAGGCTGGTATAATAAAGAATCTTCCACACCTTCTTTTGCTGGATCACCCAACAACCTTTATTTACAGTGTTCATGCAGTTCCCAGATCCCCCAACAGCTAGTGCCCCACAGACCCTCCCCAGGGTCCCCTGGCTTTTGAGGCTTTCTTCTTTGATAAGGAGACAGCGATACCACCCTCCTGTCTCCTCCCAAGCTAGCCTCCCCACTGAGGTTTGCCCAGGGCTTTTATAGCCCTCTCATGCCTCAGCCCAGCTGTCAGTACTTAGTTGAGCATGTGCCTCTGAGCCAGCCCCCAGTAGGGCTTGTAGCTGGGCTCCCTGTTGAACAGCTGTGTGTCTACCCCGGCTTCCTGGCCAGAGAGCAGGCTGCAGCCAGCATTTTGGCAGGGACTTAAAGGGGTTTACCCCTGCCCTGCCACATCAAGATAAATATTCTAGTCAAGTGCTATTGACCCTGAGCCATGCATTTACCATACACAATCTTGACTGTTACAGTGCTCTTCATAGCTGTCTTTCTTCAACTGCTTCTGTCCACTGGAGCGGCTCCAACACCGCTCCCCATTCCCTATGCTGTATTGGCTACCACATCACCAATACACTAACTAGACAGATATCTTCAATCCTTGACCTCTGTTCTTTGTGCCCTGAAGCCTAGTCTCCAATCTGCTGTTGGTAAGGTGATACATGTGTCATGTTGTACGGGTTATTATACTGCTTATGATTCCAGCCAAATAATGCTACAAAGTGAGCAACAACCTTCATGGTGATTTTGTAGGACATTTTCAAGTCCTCTCTCTCCATGTTGGCAGAAAGATGGGATTTTCTGCTTGATCAGAAACTTGCTGGAGTTGAATGATTATGGTTGTGCTGGTCTGCTGGTTGTGAGAGCTTATAATGGAGATTAATGCTGGAAAAAATAGAACAAAATTTGTTGCAGAAGTCAAGGTATCTTTTGTTAAGAGGAAAGTTCAATAAAAAAGTGGTTTTTTGTGGCCAACTTTTGAAGTGAATTTGTTTAGCTGAATTTTA
Source organism: Lepidochelys kempii (assembly GCF_965140285.1). Classification (NCBI taxonomy): domain Eukaryota; kingdom Metazoa; phylum Chordata; order Testudines; family Cheloniidae; genus Lepidochelys; species Lepidochelys kempii. Next base: position 70,248,319 of record NC_136384.1, on the reverse strand, counting down.
AGTCAATTCTTCTGTAAACTGTGAGATTTATTAGGCTACAGGTAGTCTGAGGGTGTGTGTGTGTATGTAAGGAGGAGAGAGAGAGAGAGGTGACAATCTGCGTCTGTGCTATTTCAGTGAATATTTTATCCTTTCAGATGTTTAAAGGTCATGTGTAAAGTACATTTAGTCATTTGAGTTTTAAGAAAGTGGATTTTCGTGAGTTATGTATTGAATTCCCCTGTAAATACTTGGGATTTCACCCAGTGCTGCTTACATATGAAGAAACTGTAATTTACCAACTCATTTGATAGGTTGGATTCAACACTGTGTTTTTGATGGCTTCTGCTGGTGTAACCCAGAGTACAGAACTCTAGCAGCTGAAAGTCCACTTGGAAGGCTGTTGTGGTCATGAAAGGTGACCACAACTCCTATTCTTCTGGGGCGCCCACAGACAGTCAGTACAGCCTAGAAGTCCCCCTCAGAATCAGAGGTGCTTGTGCTGGGTGGGCTGGTTCTTGTGAACATTGCTGCTAGAAGAAAGGAACTTTTGGGATATGTTAAGTTCTTGTTCTTCTTCTTCACAAGCAAAAGATCCATTAAAATTTGCCGTCCAATAGCAGTGCGTTTCAATGGAGGGAACCAAAAGACGCTTGAGGTGATGGATGTCTTTTTTAAAAAATAATACATTATAGATGGGTCTGGTAGCACTGCCTATTATTAATGTTGCCCAACACTTCCCATTATAAAACCTTGTTTTAAGTTGCTTATAACCATGTCAGATGTCTGCCTCAGGCTGATTTTTTATAATTGCAGCCAAAATGGTTCATCCATGTTAAAAAAAAAAAAATCTGGCAACCTTTTCTTTGAGAGGCTCATCACCAAATGAGCTTATCTCAATTTTTCAGAGGAAGACAAATTTTCTGTTCCCTACAGGCATCCCGCTCTAGCAAGGGAATACTACGCAAAGAACTTCATGTGCGAACAGCTGCTGCTCCGCTTCATTCTGAATGAGGAATCGTAACTCTTTTAATAGCCCTTTGGATGCTCTGTGTGTGTATTACACACACACACACAAATAAGCATTCATGTCATGCTAGTCTGGAAAAATGTCAGTATTCTAAAGAGTTAATCAAGAAAATGCTTTTTCATTACATTCTAATAATTTATTACTCCAACCATTATTAAACCAGCTGATCTTCCCATAGCAGCTGCCATTTCTCCTCCACTGGAACCACTTTACTATTCATTAAAACTGTATCAGTATTTACATTTAATTAATAAATGGCCAAGCAAAGTGCCAGTGATGGGGCTGAATATCCAGGGTTTCCAAGAGTGCTCAGAGAGTTTTTTTCATCTCCTGGACCATGGCTCTCAGGTGCATTCGAAAAATGACTTCTTTGATGCTTAGGAGGGAGGAGTGACCGATTCTCAATTCACACATGCCTCTAGCTGATTGATTCTTGGAATGGGACTGGCTCTGACAATACACTAGGTATTTAATCCAACAAAACCATTAATGCAATATCAGCAGCTCCAGGAAATAACAGAACAATTAAAAGGCCAATATTCTGCTTCAGATCAGCACAGCAGATCTTGACTGGGAGTTTTGCATATGTGTCAGGCAGAATATTGTAGTAGAGATACCCATGGGGATCTGAAAGGACTGTGCCAAAACCATGACAATGTAACTATTAAACATCCACAGTGGTGGTCACATTGTGAAGGCAAAATAAGGATGGGTTAATTAAAAGGTTATTGCATCTGCTATTGGGTGCATATTTATCACAATTGTGTATACAAAATAAGTAAGTGTATGTACAAATGGCCAGCTACTGTAAATAATAATAAATATTCTGAATGTGCCTACAAGCCCTATCCAGCATCAAGTCCCCATTGTGTTAGATACTGTACAAATGCAAAGTAATGGACAGTCCCTGCCCCCAATCCCTGACAGCATAAACAGGCAAGACAGACGTAGAGTTGGAAACAGGAATATAATATACAAGTGGAGTAAACAGAATTACCATGACTATGCAAATGTCATGTTATTTCATAATATTGTTTGGGGTAAGTTTTATTTTTAATAATTTTGGGTGGGATTTTATTTATGGCAGGGTGGGTGAGGAGGAAAGGTAGGAAGGGATTAACTAAAAGGAAAAACAAAGGTAGGGAGGTGGGAGATTGAGAAGGGAAGAATGGTGAAGAGACGGGAGGGCAGGTGGAGTGAGACTGAAGTGAAGGGACTGTGAGAGAGGGGAGAGGAAGGTGCCAGAGCAAACAGCCAATCACCAGGGGGAGAGAATGTTCAGAGCAAAAACTGCAGAAAGATGCCTGATGACAGAATCTGCTGAAACTGCTTCAGCTGCGGCTCCTACTGGTTTGAGTTTTTGCTCCCAGGCAGACTGCGCTGGACTCAGTTGACGTCAGTATAATGAGAGATGCAGGATGCTCAGCAAATTTTGAAAATCAGACCACTTATTTAGGAGCCTAACTTTAGGCACTTATTTTTTTAATGTGGCCTAAATGTTTGTTAAGAGAGAGAGTGTCTGCCACGTTTTCTGCTTTGATTGTGGATTAGTAAATTGAGAAGGAGTGAAGTTCTACTCTAGTAATGTATATTTCTAGTATATTTCATCTGAGGATTTAAAAACACATAACAAATATTAGTTAATTAAGCATTATGGGTCATTTGTCAGGTTGGTAAACCATTGTTTGGGACTGAAAACTGAGTTCCTATTATCCCATTCACATCACTGAAGCTCAAATATTGGATGAAACTCAAGTATTTTCATGTTCTAAACCTTGACTAAAAGTCATAAAAATCAGGATAGTGACAATGGGACCCGTAGGCTCCCACTCCTAGTTAACTTCCACAGACTCCTTTCCAAACTCAGTCTCTTCTCCCTTCCTTGTTCCTTGCCTGATCCCAGTCTTTCCCAGCCAGTTGTAATTCTCCCTTGCATTTCCCTCCTTGACAGGTCTGTCTCCCTTGTTCTCCTCACTTGTTCCTAGTCCCAGTCTCTCTTTGTCCAGCCAGTCCAAGTCTCCCCACAGTTCCTCATCCAATCTCAGTGTTCCCCCACAACCAATTGGCTTCCAGTCAAATGAATGCTTCCCTTGCCACTTCAGGCGTCATGAATGTGATGGACCGGGATAGAGGGGTGTACTGGGGTGTTTGTCCATTTATTTTATATTGTCAGTCCTCTTCTTGAAAAAGATTTCCCAGCTGAGACTCAGGAGTCAGAATCTATAGAAAAGGATGTCCCCGACTGCTTTTCCTCACCTGTTAGAACTTGTTTTGTTCCCTTTCCTGCTTGATGACTCTGTACAAGAGGCTGCTCGGCAGCTCTCCAACACCACTTTCTACAAGCCATTACCCTCTGATCCCACTGAGAGTTACCAAAAGAAACCACAGCATTTGCTCAAGAAACTCCCTGAAAAAGCACAAGATCAAATCCGCACAGACACACCCCTGGAACCCCGACCTGGGATATTCTATCTATCTACTACCCAAGATCCATAAACCTGGAAATCCTGGGCGCCCCATCATCTCAGGCATTGGCACCCTGACAGCAAGATTGTCTGGAAAAGAAGCCCTTGAGGAATTCCACCATGATTTCAACAATTTCCATCCCACCATCAACCTCAGCCTGGTCCAGTCCACACAAGAGATCCACTTCCTGGACACTACAGTGCTAATAAATGATGGTCACATAAACACCACCCTATACCGGAAACCTACTGACCGCTATTCTTACCTACATGCCTCCAGCTTTCACCCTGACCACACCACACGAACCATCGTCTACAGCCAAGCTCTGCGATACAACCGCATTTGCTCCAACCCCTCAGACAGAGACAAACACCTACAAGATCTCTATCAAGCATTCTTACAACTACAATACCCACCTGTGGAAGTGAAGAAACAGATTGATAGAGCCAGAAGAGTTCCCAGAAGTCACCTACTACAGGACAGGCCTAACAAAGAAAATAACAGAACGCCACTAGCCGTCACCTTCAGCCCCCAACTAAAACCCCTCCAACGCATTATATTAAGGATCTACAACCTATCCTGAAGGATGACCCAACACTCTCACAAATCCTGGGAGACAGGCCAGTCCTTGCCTACAGACAGCCCCCCAACCTGAAGCAAATACTCACTAGCAACCACATACCACACAACAGAACCACTAACCCAGGAACCTATCCTTGCAACAAAGCCCGTTGCCAACTGTGCCCACTTATCTATTCAGGGGACACCATCACAGGGCCTAATAACATCAGCCACACTATCAGAGGCTCGTTCACCTGCACATCTACCAATGTGATATATGCTGTCATGTGCCAGCAATGCCCCTCTGCCATGTACATTGGTCAAACTGGACAGTCTCTATGTAAAAGAATAAATGGACACAAATCAGATGTCAAGAATTATAACATACATAAACCAGTCAGAGAACACTTCAATCTCTCTGGTCACGCGATTACAGACATGAAAGTTGCAATTCTTCAACAAAAAAACTTCAAATCCAGACTCCAGCGAGAAACTGTTGAATTGGAATTAATTTGCAAATTGGATACAATTAATTTAGGCTTGAATAGAGACTGGGAGTGACTAAGTCATTATGCAAGGTAACCTATTTCCCCTTGTTTTTTCCTAACACCCACCCCCCCAGACGTTCTTGTTAAACCTTGGATTTGTGCTGGAAATGGCCCACCTTGATTATCATAAACATTGTAAGGAGAGTGGTCACTTTAGAGAAGCTATTACCAGCAGGAGAGTGGGGTGGGGGGAGAGAAAACCTTTTGAAGTGATAAACACCCATTTTTTCATGGTCTGTGTGTATAAAACATCCTCACTGCATTTTCCACTTTATGTATCCAATGAAGTGAGCTGTTGCTCATGAAAGCTTATGCTCAAATAAATTGGGTAGTCTCTAAGGTGCCACAAGTACTCCTTTTCTTTTTCCTCTGTTTGGGTTTCTTTTCTCAGTTTTTTTCTCATCATTCCAGCTTCCCACAGCTTGTATTCACAGATATTCTTTAATTAGAATTTCAATCTTTTGCAGAAATAGCCGTGCTCTGTAGACAATTGCTCTTAGAATTGTGACAAGGAGTTTAGTCCTTTGGGCCCTTACCCATGCACTTGTATTTCTTGCTCTGTCATTCTTTCACATTTCCCCCTTTATGCTATTTTAACTATGGACGTCAGCATTGCCTAGTATGTAATTTGTATTTATGACCCAAATCAATAAAAACTCCTGCCAAACTAGATGCAGCCCATTCCATCTGGATAGTTGATATACTGATTATAACAACCTCTGACGTAATAGGTTTGGTTGAATAATATAGTGCAATGGACACTGAAGACAGGAAGAAATAAACATGAAATGGCTTTAATTTCATATTTTCAGGCTTCCTAGTCCACTGAAATATCACAATTAATGAGCATACTCATTAATATGCTTAAACATTGCTAAGAGGATTGTCACTGCTTATCCACATTCTGGTGTGCACATCAATATGGTGAAGAGGAAAAAACCATCCAGAATCTCTGAGCACACCTGAAAGATGTATCTGGGAGTGAACACTGTGTATAAAGTAGAAAGCGAGTAATAGGGTCATTCCCATTTCTCTTCCTTTGTTTTTTGTCACAGCAAACATCCTGTATTTGATCTGCATTTTGTAAAGCTTCTTTGACATCTTGGATGTGAATACTTGCTGTGACTGTCACAGCTGCACTAAAGACAGAAATGAACACCCTCAAGGTCAGGCAACTGTGAGAAAGAATCACATTTTTCTGTCACCACTTACCTGCCCCGTAGCCCAGCAAAAACTCTATTCTCCACGTGCTGTATGTAGGCAAGTCATTTTAATTTCCCTTCCTCGCCATTTCCTATACAAGATCGCAACTTAAAAACTGCCTAGATCAGTGAAGGATTTTCAGTCATTCTGGCCATGCTCAGAACCAGGTCCCCAGGCTGAACAGCTGCAGAACTTAATCTAGCTTCCCAGTAATGAATTCATTCAGCTCATTCATATGCAAGTCATGTATAAGATCACAACTTTAAAGTAAGACCAATCTTTTTAAATGGAGTGAATGTACAGTAGGCCTAGACTGCAGAGACTTGTATAGAATTCATAAAGTATTGGCTGTGTTAATCGGGGAAGCAGCACACTTTGCTGTTGGATACCTTTCTCTCTGTGGTACTATTTAATTTTTTCTCTTACTTACAAATGATGCCAGCCATTGATGCATCTTAACTCCATCTGAGAGACAGGAACATGAGACCATCTTGCACCCCAGAGCATGGATGAGCAACGTTATAGACCAAGTACACCTTATCTCTGATGTGCCTGGTGCACACTAGTCTGGGTGTGGAAGCAAACAGCCAGCTCCTCAGCAGGGTTCTGAATGGAAAGGTATTTTCAGGTGCCCACTAGTGGGTAAACAGAACTATTGTATGAGAAATATGAAGTTTCTGCAGTCCCTGGGGCTGCCCCCCCACACTGCCCCCGCCCCCAGCACTGTCCCCGCAGCTCCCATTGGCCGATTCCAGGCCAATGGCAGCTGCGGGGGTGTCGCTTGCGGGCATGGGCAGCACATGGAGACACTCTGTCCTTCTCCCCCCAGGGGTCCCAGAGACGTGCTACCAGGTGGCCACTTCCGGGAGAAGCTTGGGGCTATGGCAGCCAGTCTGCTTGAGCCCTGTTGCGTGGCCAGCCAGGAGCTGCCTGTTGTAAGGACCTCCCACCCGGAGTATGCACCTCGCACCCCCTTATCCACCCCAACCCCCTGCCCCAGATCAGAATCCCCCTCCTGCACCTAAACTCCCTCCCAGACCCCACACTCCCATCCCCAGCCCCCTTCGGCACCAAACTCCCTCCCAGGAAAAAGACTTGTATACAGAGGCCCCACAATATCTAATTGCCCCAGGTCCACAGGAGAGTTAATCCATTCCAGCTGGAAACGGAACAATATGGTAGTAATACCTGGCCCCAATCAGAACTCCTCGATGCCTCCTATCTATGGCTGTGGCCTCGCAAAGCACTTACAAAGGTGATTAATTTTAAACACATGGGTAGTCCCATGGACTTTAAAGGACAACTCATATACCTAATGGAAAGTTCATACTGAAGTACTTTGCTGGATCAGGGCATTTATGTCAAGTTGTAATCATCTGGTCATTTCAGAGCAACTTCCACAGCATGCGATAATTTAAAACTCCTGATGTTAGTGAGGGAAAGCATGTTATTTGCCACAAGTGAAAACAGAACAGAAGACATGTGGACTGAAGAAAGAGGAGCAGGGAATGGAATATGAAAGAAAATTTTGTGTTAGAATTGAAGAGCAGGGAAAGGGATACAGAGAGGCTGCATTATCTGAAGTAGGCATGGGAGTAGAACTCAAGAACCCACATTCTAATCCCAGTTCTGACAGTGACACATTCTGTGGCCTTGCACAATTTTCTTATCCTCTGTGACTCAATTTCCCCATTCATTAAGTACAGATAGTACCATAGCACTTGCCTAACTCACAGGGGTTTTGTGTGGATTAATATTTGTGTAGAGCTTTCACGATGTTAAGCAGTATTATACAGAATTATGTGCACTAAACTTTGCTTTGCTAGAGATTCCATTTGAATCCTTTCTACATGGTTATATCTACTTTAGGCTTATCTACACTACAGAGACTACATTGGCACAGCTAGGTGCTGCAGCTGTAGTTCCATAGTGGAGACACTAGCTATAGTGATGGAAGGGTTTTTTCCAATCACTCTACTAATCCAGGTTTCAGAGTAACAGCCGTGTTAGTCTGTATTCACAAAAAGAAAAGGAGGAGTATTTGTGGCACCTTAGAGACTAACCAATTTATTTGAGCATAAGCTTTCGTGAGCTACAGCTCTTTTCATCGGATGCATACATAAATTGGTTAGTCTCTAAGGTGCCACAAGTCCTCCTTTTCTTTCTACTAATCCACCCCCTCATGTGGCAGTTGCTAGGTCGATGGAAGAATTCTTCTGTCAATCTAGCAGTGTCTTTACTGGAACATCCCCAATGGTGTGAATTTTTCGCACCCCAGAGCAACATAGTTAGGTTGACCTAAGTTTTAGGTCTAGACTGGGCTTTAGTACCACTATGACGGGATCCCCGGGGTGCAGCCTGAGACTGTGCCCTTAACTCTCCAGCCTGGGCTGTCTCTCACAATGCTTTGCTAGTGACAAGCAGCAAACTCCTCCAGGTGCTGTTATCACTCAGCACAATCACATGTGGAGCCCCACACCCAGCTAGATTGCATGAATGCTCCCAGAGCCACTCATGAATCACACAGAGAAAGGCCAAGCATGGGTCCACTGTGTTCTGTTTTATATCTTTAGTCCATGTGCTTGGAGAACACAAGTCCAGGCAAGGGTGAGCAATGCCCCTGGTGTGGCCTTATGCAAGTGAGTTATTGCATTGTAGCTCCCTTGCTGGACAGTGGCTGTTGATGGTTGTTTGACACACACCTGGGCATTGGTTAGCTCCCTTGTCCCTGGGGATCTAATATCTAGGCGATTTCCCAACTCACAGCATATTTTAGTGACAACCGTACAACACATTCTCATAACTTCATATGCATTAATGATATACATATTTAGATGGAACAGTGGGTTTCAGTAGATTATAACCTTTCCCACGATACCTCACAAAGCATGCTTTATATGAAATATCACAATTGTATACAAATTATGAATATGGGGCTACAGGGTGCTCCTCCGAGGTATAGCATGTCACAAGCACATTAGGTCCAAGTATATCTCCAAATGCCCAAGGTGAAGAGATGCTTGTTTCCTAAAAATGCATCTCAGAGGCTCAGCTTCAGCTTTTGTGCTAGATCCTTTTCCCAGGGCAGTCAAACCAGGCTGCTGACAGTAAGAAGGAGAAAAGGAGTCTACTGCTAAGGTTTTGGCTACACTAGGAATTGTTTTCTGTCTGCTACTGCGCTATTAGCGCCCCTCCTCTGTGGTAGGAGTGCGAGTGTTGACCCACATTATTTACATCAGAAATAACTGACGCTGAAGCTGTTGCTCTAGCTGTGTTAGTCCAAGGCTATTAGAGAGACAAGGTGCGTTAGATAATATATTTTATTGGATCAGCTTCTGCTGGTAAAAGAGACGAACTTTCGAGCCACAGAGCTCTTCTTCAGGAGCAAGCTGGGAAGCGTGTCTTTTTCACCACCTGAAGTTGGTCCAATAAAAGGTATTAGATATTAAAATATACTACCTCATCCACCTTATCTCTGAAACTGAAAAGTTAGTTACATGAATCCCAGACCATTTTACGTATCCTGCATGAATAATTTTTGTCCCCATCAGTTTCAGTCTGTGTCACACCTAGGACCTCACAGTGGGCCAGGCTGAGAGGTCTGAGGTTTCAATCTCATTTGCCTGGCCTGGGTAGTAGACTAGGTATAACCATTCTATAATAGCATTTAAAACCCACGTTCAAGACGGAAAAAGTTCAGCTAACAGGGTTTCATCCACAGTGTATTACTGAAGAGTGGATTACTTTTCTTTAAATGTCTCTTTTCTAAAAGATGTACCCTCTTGACCACATAAGAATCTCATTCTGCCATTAGAATTCTGTGCTTGGCTGAAGCTACCCAGTTCAGAGATCCTTGAACTACAGTCACTAACCTGCAATTAGGAAAAACACATTCGTCTAGTCCATTAGTCATTTGTAAGTACTGAGCTATTGTATGTTGTCAATTGCTCAAAACTGACAAGGCTAATTACCATCCTTTCATTAGGGTTTGCCCTATTTTCAGCCAAACCTTTAGCATTTCACTGTTTAAAAACAACACTTTACGCAAATTCTTCGATAGAACTGTCATAATTCTGATGGGATTCAGCAGGCAGCGTGTCTGTAGGGATTTGTTTGTCTGAAATACTACTGTTGCCAGGATACTGTGGTGGCAGATGTCAAAAGACAACAAACTGAAAGGACAGACTAGAGAGACTAGCCAGAAATCTGCCCCTCGCATACTGATAAACATAGGGCCTGATCCTGTCCCCACTGACATCAGTGAGAACAAGATCAGGCTGCTAGTTTCACTCAGGGATGTGCTACAGGCTCTTGGAAGCTCTCCTGAGCTTTTGTTAAATTTCTAACACCAAATTGAAGGTGATTTCCCTGCTGCTAGTGAAGTTCACCCTCTCTCTGGATGCTAAATCATTCCTGCCAGAAAAGACTTATCCCTGGAGCTCCTAAAACTGCGTCTGGAGAGCAAACTATATGCCTTTGGAGTGAACCACATAGCCCAAAGCAAAACAGGACCCTGGGGAAAGTATCCCTTAACAGTTCTTGTAGGTGATCAGATACCACGGTTATGAGCTCAATATAAAAACCGTACACTTTAATCATGCAATCTAACCTGCCTGGGCAGATCCATTGAAGTCAGTGGGGCTCCATACATGTGCAGGAGTCTGCCCAACATCCTGTGGCTGGAAGATTAAGTTAGACAAATTCAGACCGGAAACATGGCTCACATTTCTAATAGTGAGGGCAATTAACCATTGGAACAATTTACCAAGGAATGTGAAGGATTCTCCATCACTTGAAGTCTTCAGATCCATATTGGAGGCCTCTCTAGAAGATGAGCCCCGACTCAGCCAGAAGTTATGAGCCTGATGCAGGAATCACTTTCTGAAATTTTGTGGCCTGTGTTATGTAGGAGGTCAGATTAGATCATCATATTGTTCTCTTCTATCTTTAAAATCTATGCATCTATGTGGAACAGATTGCAAAATGAGGGAGTCTAAGATCTTTTCACTGTACTCATCCCCATGCTTACTGAACCACTTACATGCTCTCCACCTCTAGACTCCGCTTTAAGTTATAGGTATAAACACTGTGCTATCAAGGTACTCAGGTACAAGGTACAGCTATCAAGGTACTCAGAATAGTTTCAAATATTTATACAAAATACAAAACATTACCAAGTGCATTTAAGATATGTTTGTTTAGCTGCAAGAGAAAACAGGTACATTACCCAGTCCTTCATCCATCCTCATCTTTTATGCAGCACATGCACCCTGGGACAGAGTTTATCACAGACTGCATGCAAACATTTTTGGGGAGCCCATTGTTAAAATATTGCCAGCACAACTGTACTTTCACTTTGTGCTGTTTATAGCCAGTATAATAAATATACTTCAGTTAAACTCTCTTCAGGGAGCCACAATCACTAAGGAAAGCAATAAATAGTTAACCTTCCCCCTCTCTTTTAATATAACACTAACATGAAAAAGGGCATCTTCTGTGATTCATTAATACATGACTCCGATTCATTAAAAGCACGAATTCGCAGGTCACGAAAATACATGTCGTCACAGAAACACATCCAAATCCCTTTGAAATCAGGGGCATAATACGGTGTTTTAGACTGTATGATTTGATATATCTTGCCTTTTTCTTTTGTTTTGCTATTTTATGGACCATCCCTTTTCATCACGAAAGAGAGTATATATGTTGTACAAGACAGACGGTATTCGCCCCAGGCTTTCTTTCACTATGAAATTCACCAGGGTTTTTTACCAGCTACATTTATGAAAAGTTTGAGAGTTTCAGTTGCTGAACAAGTGCTTAATGTGATGCGAAGTACTGAGGTCTACAGGATGTATTGTGTGGTATGTTTTAAAAGATCCCCCGGCTCATGTCTTATTTAGCTTCATAAAAACATGTGCCCATTGCCTAAGTCTGAGTCTATGCATAGTATATATGACTAAATAACAACTGATACTAAAAATAAATATATTGCCAGCAATCCTTATCAAAAATATGATAGTGATTGCCATACTGGCTGGTAGAATCACCAGCATCAAACAAAGTGTTTGGGACCAGAACTGTAGTACTTGTTATAAAGGAAATGGCAACATCAGAGCAGTCCCCAAAATTATTTCAACTCTGCTATAAAACCTAAAACAACCACTCTCCTAGATTCCTAAACCAATACATTAAATGATCATTCTTAACATCTACATTGCTTCAGGGTAATGGCCTGAGCAAACAGATGGACCTTTTGCAGTGGCCTGAATGCAGTGTCAACAAATTTGGGAGTCACAGCTGGAGCCCCAGAGTGGAAGGCCAGTGACTATCTCATTATATGACGGGTACATAGACATCCGTTATGTAAATGAAACAACCTGGCTAAAGAGTCACTCTTCTATTTTGTGAGGGCTCTCAATAAGGGTATGACATGACCATACTGTCTAAACTTGCCCATCAGAGCACTGCATGGATTAATCACTGTTCAACATGCAGTGAAGTCTGTCTTACATGACCATTCAACAGAACAACAGACGTGGCCTCCTAATGACAGTAGAGCAGAATTGTAGTCAGGACATTTCCAGTTGCCCAATTAGGGTGCTGTCTTGTACAGGTTTCACTGTGCTACTTCACAGTTTGTTACATTTGTTACCAGGTTATCCACCCCTTGCCAAGCTACATGTCAGCACTTGCGGAAGCAGAAGCTGCAGGAGACAGCACTGTTATAAATGCTAACTTAGCAAGACAACAAAGACAGGAAGAGCTTTGAAATCAACAATCTTGAAATGTCTTGAAGAGACTGCAAAAAATAAAATAAAATCATAGTTCAACCACTGTACTCTGGAAATTATTTTAGTTCGAACTAATGAGTCACAACCTTATTTCTTGAAGTCCACGCTGTGTTTATAAATGAAAAATGGAGATAAAAGGTTTTTTGTGCTTTTGTTAAGTTTACTAAAAGCAATAATTCCCTTATAGCACCTGAAATGGAAAATATAAAATCTGACTCTCTTGTGAAAATGTTAGTCTATGAAGAGGAGTACTGTGCTAATTCTTGCAAAGCCAGACAACATTATTAGCATGCTAAATTTACAGCATGTTTGTTGTTCAGTGAATTGATTATGATATCCCATGGAAAAACGATCAATAGCAGGTGACTGCAACAGAAGAGAGCAAGGAAAAATGGGCCCAATTAACAGAATGACTTTTATGCAACTCCATTTCTTTATTTTATTTATTTTTGTAACTTACAGTGAAATTGTACCTTGTCACATGGAGTGCATCACACATAAAAGCAAACACCAATTTCTAACTACCTACAATGGGAAGCAATCCTACAGCCATGTCCACCAACCAGAAAAGAACTCAGAAGAGCAGGAAAACAAAGGATCTTAGCTTAAAGTCTTCCAGCAAAAGCTTAATCCGAAAGCAAGTCTATGCTGGGCTCTGAAGGTTAACAAACCTGGTTTTGGATGGATTGGCAGTAGAAGAATGTTCCAGTGTTTGGCACCCTCTATGAAGATCACCCTTCTCTCAACCTCAAGAGCATACATTAACACTCTACTAAATTCAATGTATCCATCCCTGAGTGAGAGATCTCCAAAAAGAAAAAATAAGCAGAGAACAAGAGTGTGATTTTTTGTTTTATTTTTGTTTATCTGTATTTAAAATACTGACCAGGAGAAAATTCCTTGTAGCATGTAAAGGATGGCTAAGTATCATGTTCTGTACTAAGTATCAGGAGACCAAAGAGAGTTTTTGGAATATAGTAAAACGCCAAGAAAGAATGGATATGATATTTTAAGAAAGAGGATACTTTAAATGGTGTAGAACAGACCATCAGAAAAAAAGCCCACTCACAATGGACATCCACTTCTAATTGTATTTTCCCTTTATGGTATATTTGATTAATTATTTTTTTAGTTTATGTATTTCCAAAGCATTATATTGTTTCCATTATATTGGGATATAGAATCGTAGGTAAGAGCAATTAATAAGCTTAGCAGGTATGGATGAAGGATCATTAATAGCTGTTAGGTGATTTGTTGCCAGTTCCAACAGCACCTAAATCTTGAGATAAATATATTCCAAGGCTTAGTTATCCCAAGAGATAACCTGTATCATTTTTCTTTCATTAACAATGGAGCAGCAACAGCAACGTATTTATTTATATGCACATTTCCAGGCCTAAAAGCTTGTCCTTTTAAAATTGCTAGCACTAAATTCTCATCAGCCCTTGATGAAAGGAGGCATTATGAATCAGCAGCAGCAGCCCTGCTAACATCTGTGCACAATGCATATTAAAAAGAAATACAAACAGCAAAGAAGGTCCTGTAGAATATATCAGTTTCTACTCCAAGAGGCTTATGGAATAAAATGTGCAAAATTACTTACTGTTCTTAATCATACTAATCACAAGTAATAGTAAAGAACTGGACCTAGATCATCTTAGTCGTGTTGGGATACCAATGTATTTAGTAATGTGCAGTTGACCCCTTAATGATGAACACCAGGAAATCAATGCTTTAGCATCATGTAACACATTAGCAACCTCCACCTTATATATCTGTAAAGGTAAGCCTCGCTCTGAGTGTGTCCATCCCTTTTTCAGTCCTTCATTTTCAATCTACCAGTCTAGATATTTATTTACAACGTATGGTTTAAAAGTAAATTACTTAATCCTCTAAATTATTGCAGTCCTAGTAGTGGTAGAAACTTTTAACTTCTTTGAGTACGTCAGTGTAGACGTGCAAGTGCCACAGGTGTGTGAGCTCAGAATCTATATAGCCAAGCCCACTGGGGCCAAATATTTGCCCTGTACTTCCTCATGCTCTCTGACAAGGGCGTAGCAGCCTTAACCTTCCCTCGGTTCCCTTTTGCCAACTACAATAAAGCAACAGAACCTGGATTGTGTCTGACCCACTTTGGTGTTTTGTCTGAGCCTCAAAACCTACATTGTGTGAAGAGATATTCTTCACTTGCTTAGTTCTAGTTGAGGAGAGAGAGAGAAAGTTCTGGGGGGGGGGGAGGGGGCCCAGGGACTGTGAAGTGAAGTTGCATAACCTTTGGAAATGGAGGAGTCTGAGTGCCCTGAGGATTTAAACCCTGTGCTTGGTGCAATGGTTTGCTGACCCTGATAGACAAGCACAGCAGATGTCTTCTGCCTCAGAGAAAGACACATCTCTGATAAATGCTCTATTTCACACTCCTCCTCCAGCACCTGGACGGATGCAAGGCTCAAACCGCACCTCTTGCAGCAATCCATGAAAGTAGCCTCCAACCCTGGGGAGAAGATGACATTTAAATGAAGGAGACATTCCTCAGCAGGTGCTTCAGCAATCAGCCCCACCACTGCTTCCAGCAGTGATACAAGGTCAAAACCAACGCCTAAATCAGCACCAGCACTGGGATCCCCTGCATCACCAGGCATCTCCTCACCACCAAAGACATTGGTACCAATATTCTTGGTGCTGACTTAATCCAGAACATTCTATGTCAGATGCAGAGCAGCACACACACCAGCACAGATCTGAGTGGGCATCACATCCATCCTGGAAGGAGGACTCTAAGGACAAGACATTGATGGCCCTCGTTTGAAGGATGGTAGTAAGGCACTGCTGATGAAGAATGCCAGGGAGGCTACAGTACTAATACCGACATAGACACCAAGTTGGTACACTGGTACCAACCTTGGCAGCAACCTTGGAGCCTCTGGACCAGGGGCCAAGGTTCACACTGAAGATCCACCGTCACCTCCCTTCCAGCATAGATCATGGCACCAGCTCTGACATCAGCACTAGAACCACTCTTGACAATGCCACTGTTGCCAGAGGAATTCTTCTCCTCCTCCTCCTCTTCCTCTGATTCCAGCAGGGAGACAGCCCTCAGCTATGAGGCTGGAACACTAAGTGGTTATCCTAGGAGTACCCAATACCAAGGACTGCTACAGGAGTATCAATGAGCAGGCTACCCATACTCCGGCCAATACCAATACAATCTCCCACAATCGCCCTACCAGAAGCACCATCCTGCCAGTCCTGGAGTGATGCCCCATTACACAAAGTGGAGGAGGTCCTGGTTGCCTACAGTGTCCTTAGCTAGAGCCTTGGAACCAGAAGAGCGTCTGTGCAAGTTGGTGGAACGGTCCAGGAGATGCTCCGGCTACCTTCCCCACCTAAGGAATCCTCTTCCTCCCCTGACAAAGCTGCACCAGCTGGGGATGACTTTTGTTTTGGCTGAGAAATAGAATTCAGGGGCAAGAGTTTCTACTCCCTTTATTTATCATTCCAAAGCAGAAAGGGGGTCTTTGCCTATCCCAGAACTGAGGAGGCTGAAGAAATACATATGGCATAACACTTACCTCCATTATTCCATAGCTTCAGGCTCAGGACTGCTTTGTGGTTCCTTGCTTGCAGGATGCATATTTCCACCCACATTTCCATCCATCCAGTGCACGGGAAGTAAGTCAGATTTACAGTAGGGCCAAACCATTATCAATACAAGGTACTTTCCTTTGGACTCCTCTCAGCATCGAGAAGCTTCACCAACTGCCCAGCCTTTGTAGCTACAGAAAAAAACGGTTTTCATGTCTACCCTTATCTGGAAGATCGGCTGTTATCGGGAAACTCTGACAAACATTAAATGAGCTTGGTCTCCTGATCAGTTGGGCCTCATGGTGAACCAACAGAAATCATCTCTCAGTCCAGTGTGGCCAATAAGGGTTAAGGAGAGACTCTGTGATGGCACGGGCATACTCACCTCATTAATAAATGGGGTAACTGCACTGCCCACCCAAGCATGACAGTGCAGACTTGCCTCAATGCATTATGAGGCCATATGTAATTAATATACAGAAATGCCTAAAAGTGACTAAATTCTAAACCAAAACCTTAAATCCTGGGTACTGCTGGCTGCCAAGGCTTTTCAGGAAGCTTTGTCAGAAAGTGAGGGTGGAAGTGAAAGATCAGAGCAAACCCAACTTTTCTAGATTGAATTTCTCAATCACCAGTATAACAAAATTACTGGTCAAGCCACTATCCAGTCACTGTGGCCTGGGCATTTACTATGGGAAGGGTGCCAATAACATTTCAAAGAGACACCCTTATCATCCATGAATGCATGGGCAAGACCAAGGAAAACAGTTCAAATGGTGAACATGGAAAAAATAAATGATCTGGTTGCATGTCTGTAGAGTGGCTGTGACCAATAGCAGCATAAGTGCTAGTGCAATATTTACATTTTGTTCTTTTGAATGCAAGTATAAAATAAATCTTTTGTTCTTTGCTGTGCTCTAAGATACCAGATAAATCAATTTATCACTGAAGAAAGGTGCACTTAATAAAATTAATATCCCAACAAAGAACAATAAATCATGTTTAAACATAAGGCCTTCTATTCAGTGGCACTCCATACCCTGAATAATTGTTTGCAGGAACAGGCTCAACCTCCAAATGTCGCTCAAGAGTCTCATACCTATATTAAGTTAGCAGAGGCATAAGAAGTCTCTTTGTGCAGCTTGACATTTTATCCTTGTAGCTTTAAATGAGTTAAAATTCTTGTTACTTTTCTGAACTCTAATCATTAATTAATTCCTCTGATACAGCCACTCTAGTCTTCCATTCAGCCCAAACATTTGGCACACAGCCCTGGATCTGCTTTAGGAACTTGCTGCCACTGAATCTCCTGTGACTGGCGCTCAGGCAATGACTGCATCACTCTTTGTTGAACCTTTTTAACTTATTTATTAGGACTATTTTAAAAAGCTTGCCAAGACAAATAGGGCTAAAGCTCAACTAGAAACTACAAAGCCATTTAAGTATTAGGCACTATGTAATTACTTTTGACAGAGAGAAACCGAGCAATTCCTTGTCAGATAGACAGGACACTGAATCTAAATGAGTGCCTTGTTTTGGAAAGGTAACGACAACAATACAGCCTGCTGGATGTCCTTGCAGCAACATATTTACTAATTTCCATTACATTCTTGCGAGCTGAGCCCTCCACGAATCCTTGACAAGTACATTGATTGATATGCATAGTTTATTACATGTGCAATATGCATTTCAGAATGTCTTCTGAAACCCTTGTATATTAATAATTCATTCTGTGCACTTTTAGGCGCCTCTCCCATCTGAGTTTCTCAAAACCCTTAAACACAAATTAAGACTCCAAATCCAGTAAGGTAGGGGAAATATTACAATCGAGGAGACTGATGCAAGAAAAGGTTAAGTGACTTCACCATGGCCACACAGGAAGTCATTGGCAGAGTCAGGACTAGAATCCATATCTTCTGACTCCCAGTCCTGTGGCTTGATAGCTCAACCATCCTTTTTGCAATGGAAATATGATTATTGGCCATTCTGAATCCCCTGAGATTTCAAATTCTACTCTTTCACGGATTAGATCTTCCTCTAATTCCATCTGAACAATTTCATTATTGGCAGAATCTCACAGAAAGCAAAGGATATGCAGATATTTTCAAACACTGATTAATTCAGATGAAATTCATTCCTTACAAATAAGCAGAGAATCCTAGGAACAAAGAAGAAGAAGAAAGAACAAAATGCTAGAAAACCCTCCTGAGACACCAGAACGGTCATTGCTATCAGTCTGGAGAGACTATCCATTAATTTGTTTCATCATCTCCTTGCAGGAAAGAGAATCCAGTTTCAAAGAACTTTTTGTTTCCCACAATTCTTCTTTCCCTTTGAAATAGCATCATCCCCAACCCAAATGTAATAGGGCAGTTATTTTCACTTTAGAAAGATATCCTAAAGTAAGAAATTTTCAGAGTATCCTGTTCTCTGTGCGCAAATCCACACCTTTGCAATGGTAAGACTGTTGCAAGAGAAATGCCTGTTATCAGGTTTATGTGATATCAAATTTGGTCATTATATTGGAAGACAAATATCTCATGTTGACAAAAATCCCTTAGAGTTCACTGTGGAGAACTTCTAATTTCCACATCGAAATGAGGTTTGAATTTGACCAAGCATCAATTAAATGCTGTGCATTCTGACAATGACCTGAGATTGAGATAACAGGTTGACATAGCACTGCATCATGATGCATGTTCACTTTAGGTTTTTGGTTTCCTTCCAGAATTAGAATCAAAAGTCTTAGGCCTTGAAAGATGGCCCTGGTTCAGTTGTTCAATAATAGAATAGCTAATACACCAATTCAGCAATCTCTCTTTGGAGTCTGTTTCTGAAGTTTTTCTGTTGTAATATCGCAACTTTCATGTCTGTAATCGCGTGACCAGAGAGATTGAAGTGTTCTCTGACTGGTTTATGAACGTTATACTTCTTGACATCTGATTTGTGTCCATTTATTCTTTTACGTAGAGACTGTCCAGTTTGACCAATGTACATGGCAGAGGAGCATTGCTGGCACATGATGGCATATATCACATTGGCGGATGTGCAGGTGAACGAACCTCTGATAGCGTGGCTGATGTGATTAGGCCCTGTGATGGTGTCCCCTGAATAGATATGTGGGCACAGTTAGCAACGGGCTTTGTTGCAAGGATAGGTTCCTGGGTTAGTGGTTCTGTTGTGTGGTATGTGGTTGCTGGTGAGTATTTGCTTCAGGTTGGGGGGCTGTCTGTAGGCAAGGACTGGCCTGTCTCCCAAGATCTGTGAGAGTGATGGGTCGTCCTTCAGGATAGGTTGTAGATCCTTAATAATGCATTAGAGGGGTTTTAGCTGGGGGCTGAAGGTGACGACTAGTGGCGTTCTGTTATTTTCTTTGTTAGGCCTGTCCTGTAGTAGGTGACTTCTGGGAACTCTTCTGGCATATCAATCTGTTTCTTCACTTCCGCAGGTGGGTATTGTAGTTGTAAGAATGCTTGATAGAGATCTTGTAGGTGTTTGTCTCTGTCTGAGGGCTTGGAGCAAATGCGGTTGTATCGCAGAGCTTGGCTGTAGACAATGGATCGTGTGGTGTGGTCAGGGTGAAAGCTGGAGGCATGTAGGTAGGAATAGCATTCAGTAGGCTTCCGGTATAGGGTGATGTTTATGTGACCATCGTTTATTAGCACTGTAGTGTCCAGGAAGTGGATCTCTTGTGTGGACTGGACAAGGCTGAGGTTGATGGTGGGATGGAAATTGTTGAAATCATGGTGGAATTCTTCAAGGGCTTCTTTTCCATGGGTCCAGATGATAAAGATGTCATCAATATAGCGCGAGTAGGGGCGTTAGGGGACGAGAGCTGAGGAAGCGTTGTTCTAAGTCAGCCATAAAAATGTTGGCATACTGTGGGGCCATGCGGGTACCCATAGCAGTGCCGCTGATTTGAAGGTATACATTGTCCACAAATGTGAAATAGTTATGGGTGAGGACAAAGTCACAATGTTCAGCCACCAGGTTTGCCGTGACATTATCGGGGATAGTGTTCTTGACAGTTTGTAGTCCATCTTTGTGTGGAATGTTGGTGTAGAGGGCTTCTACATCCATAGTGGCCAGGATGGTGTTATCAGGAAGATCACCGATGGATTGTAGTTTCCTCAGGAAGTCAGTGGTGTCTCGAAGGTAGCTGGGAGTGCTTGTAGCGTAGGGCCTGAGGAGGGAGTCTACATAGCCAGACAATCCTGCTGTCACTTTAAATAAGCTATTACCAGCAGGAGAGTGGGGTGGGGGGAGAGAAAACCTTTTGTAGTGATAAACACCCATTTTTTCATGCTTTGTGTGTATAAAAGATCTTCTACACTTTCCACAGTATGCACCCGATGAAGTGAGCTGTAGCTCACGAAAGCTTATGCTCAAATAAATTGGTTAGTCTCTAAGGTGCCACAAGTACTCCTTTTCTTTTTGCGAATACAGACTAACACGGCTGTTACTCTGAAACCTGTCAGTAGTAACATTGTGATTCAATGACTGCCACAGTATATACTGGATAACTTTTAAATGTACAGCAATGCATCCTTATTCTTATATTGGGGTAAAAAGACCTATCTTGTTTTCATAACCACTTTTATCATTATGTATAGCAAAGTGTATAATGCAACGATAAGCCAGAGCAAGTTTGCACCCTGCCAGCCTCCACAATGGGCTTAGTGCCTAGTAGTGTACTGTTGTTCTATTTTGATCCAAGCTGTGATTGATTCTCTCTCTCTCTCTCTACCAGTTTTTTGCCTGCTCTGCCTTGCCCCCCCTCCAGTCACACAGACCTGGTCACAATACCCAGTCAAGCCCTATGCTAGTTTCTGGGCAGACTCTATTAAGCCCTCTTTTAGAAGTGGCCCCTTAATTATTTCTTACAACTATGTTGAGCAAAGGGTGCATTCACACATCAGTTTTAATAAGGCTTTAATTCAATCCATAACAAGCTTTCACCCAGCTCATAACAATCCAAAGGGTTCCTCTGAATGCTTCTCTTTTTTTTTAAACCCTTAGACTAACCCTGTAATTTCCAAGTGGACATATGGATATATCTAAGTGGATGTATAAACCTGGCTGTGTTAAAAGAGGTTGAAGGTTGAAATTTGGCTTTTCAGAAAGGGAGTGGTAGCAGATGAGTACTTCAGCTGAGAAAGGACAGTTGTCAGGATAGATAACTTGGAGAAAGTGTTAAATGAGGATTTGGTCAGATAGGTTGTCTACAGTAATCGATGTAGGAGGGTTTGACAAATGGGAAAGGGACTTTCGTCTGGGAAGGGAGTTTGCTGAGGGTTCAGCATGTGCCAGGGATGGGACCAACAGTAGGCATTTGTGAGAGTCAGAATCAGGCACTTATGAGGTAGGTTTGACAGCTTGAAGTGAGTTTGGGTTGAGGCATTTATGGCAGCTGGGCAGCAGATGGGGGAAAAAGATCAACAAGTAGGAGGCAGGATCTGAGTGGAGAGGGTAGCGATGGAAAGTTTTGCCAGTTAAAAATTAAGAGAAAAGTTTAGAACTGTATGTTTGTCATACATGGTAAGTGTTAGCGGAAGGACAAGTATACGTGTTATCCAAAGCAACGGGCTGAGAATTAGGAGATCCAAGTTTTGTTCCTAACTCTTCCATAGACCTTGCAATTTGTACCAGGCTTATTGTTATGTTCACAGCATACACACTGAAGTTAAATAAGAACATGAATACTTTTGGCGGATGGTTTATTTCTTAGAATTCAGAATGATGATAAATGAGAACCCAAAAAAATCTAGACACACATCAGGCTGCTCTCAAAAATAGAGAGGCACAAGTCCCCACCCTCCTTACTCTAAGCTGTTTTTCTGCAGACTGACTGCTGCTAGGCCCAGATTACATGCTTACTTACAGAGTCCCCAAGACTGCAAATGAGATCTGGAAAACTCCCTAAAATGTGAAGTGACAGCCTACAATTTTAACACCATTTTCAACACACCACCAATTATCGCTGTAGTAACTGAGTGCTGTGTGACTTTGGACAGCTCAGGCAACCTTGTGTGTCCCTCTGTTATAATACTTCCCTACCTCACAAAAATATTGTAAGGCCTTTGAAAACTTTGGATGAAAGGCACTATAGAAATGAATATTTATCATTACTACTACCCCAGTACAATTTCAGACAATCAGTATACCTGCTCTTGATGTCCTAAAGGTTCAATGTAAATTTTTACTACCTTTTTGTAGATATGCAAAGCACATGGCCATATAAAGAAAATTCAGTGTAATAAAGATAATAATAATAGATCATACTTAAGTGCTTTGTATCTTCAAAGTACCCTACAAACACCAACTGATTAATCAAATAAACACAATTAGACAAGTATGCTTATTTTCCAGGATACTAACCCTGCTGTTACTGATTTTAAGGTAAGCAATTTAAACAGCTTAAACAAGCAATCAGATCACATGTGTGTCCTACATCTAGATCCATCATAGTCAAAAATTAAGATCTTGGGAAAAGCTGCTTGCCCTGGGAATATAGGATAGCATTAGAACACTAATTACTGGCAACATAGGGCAGGGAGGGAGAGACAGGAATATACTGTGCACAATTCTAAATATTTATTACATAATATTACCACTAATGGAATCCAATGTGCTGTGTTTTCAGATTTCTCAAGAGAGGGGCAGTTTGGATGTTGATTCTGTATGCTTAATGTTGTTTTATTCTCAACATTTTGCTATGAAGAAGATTCTGAACATGTATTAAACTGAATTAAAAGCAGCAACATTGGTTCTTAACTAGCTTTTAAATTTGTCTTTTTTCCTGACCTTCAATGTCAAAGTGAAAAAACGTAACTTGTACGGACATTTCTGAGCACCATTTATGCCTGTTTAGTCTTCACATGAACATTTCAGTTTAAACTATTCCAAGATTTTAACAGATCTGGTTAATACTGGAATGATCTTCTGAAACTTGTCTTTTCCTTCTTGGTATCTCCATTGCCATTTTTACAGATGCAGAGCTTACTCATTTCCCCTCTATGTTACCAGCACATAGATGTGTCTGTGTGCTATTATACCAAGGTATTTTTCGAATCTCCTCTGTTTATTTAGATAGGATATTACTTCATGAATATTTTTAAACTATATAACTAGCTAAATCATTTGGAATGTCTAGTGTTTGACATGTTTACAGTTTTAGCTCTATTTGTCTAAGATATTATTAGCAGTGTCTCATGCAGAATGCCCATCTAAACAAATAGGTAGATAACCAGTGGCCCATGAAATAAAGGGTTAGTTTGCCACCTGTTCCACCAAATGGCAGCTGGGGCAATGCCATGTAGTACAACTCACTGTTGTACTGATATTCATCTCCTGAAATAGTGCCTCAGAGGTGGTCCTTTTGGAAATGAGATTGCAGAATGGCAGGTTAGTGGGTAAGTACAGGTACAGTACCTACGCGGAGGGGTATCTTACTATCTGTATTGCCCTCCAAGCTCTGTTCCATGTAGGGTAGGAGGTGGAAAAGGGACATCAGAAAACAGCAATGACTCCCTGATCCTGTTACAGACAGGTTGCTGCACCAGTTTGAGCAGCCTAGGAACCAACCAACATCTGAAGGAAGGACCAAGCTCCAGATCTGAGAGATTGGCCATTGAGGGGAGGGAACCAATAATAGCTAAAGAATTGTCAGACACACAAAGTTTACCTGTTGGCCAGAGCCTGCTGGCTTTAGGCTAAGCCAAGTTATAGACTCTCATAATTGTAGGATTGGAAGGGGCCCTGAGAGGACATCTAGTCCAGTCCTAGAGTGACCAGATGTCCTGATTTTATAGGGACAGTCCTGATATTCGGGGCTTTTCCTTATATAGATTGGTGCCTATTACCCTCCACCCCTGTCCAGATTTTTCATATTTTCTGTCTGGTCACCCTATCCAGTGTCCTGCACTCATGGCAGGACTAAGTATTAACTAGACCATCCCTCACAGGTGTTTGTCTAACCTGCTCTTAAAAATCTTCAGTAATGGAGATTCCACAACCTCCCTGGGCAATTTATTCCAGTCCTTAACCAACCTGACAGGATGTTTTTCTTAATGTCCAACCTAAACCTCCCTTACTGTAATTTAAGCCCATTGCTTCTTGTCCTATCCGCAGAAATTAAGGAGAATAATTTTTCTCCCACATTCTTGTAACAACCTTTTATATATTGGAAAACTCTTATGTCCCCCCCCTCAGTCTTCTCTTTTCCAGACACCCTCAGCCATTTCTCCATCTGCAGTACCAGCTTTTCCCAGGGTCCACAAGACAGAGAACTTTGAAGAATTTGCAAACAACCTCTTGGTCATAAAGCATCAAAACCTCCTTCTTCATTAGTTCTGATTACACAACCTTAGTGTGTGTAGTACAATTGCTCTTTTCAAAGAGGAACCCAGTAATCATATACAAATGACAAGAAGTCCACTGGTGTATGTCCCCATCTGCTCAGGAGAGTGGCTTTTAGGTAGATAGTGACATGGAAACAGTGTCAAAGGGACAGTGGTTATTTTCTCAGAACAGCTTTAAGATGAGTAGATATAATGTCTTCTTTAAGAAGTCATATATATTTATATTATATAGGTCAAAATTCTGAGAAACTGGTGGGCTGTTACCTAAGATTGGATGTTGGTTAATTCTAAGGAGGTCTATCATAAATTATGTTGATAATATCTGTTGTCTCCCCCAATTATGTGCTGTGGAGGAGAGATTAATGTGCACATAACTGTAAACTGGGAAGAAATCTTAATTAATTGCAATTGGAAAAGCAGCTCAAATGTTAGTGACCCTGAACTTGGAATTGATTCGTCCCTTCCTGTATGAAAACCTTTTGAGTGGTGTATCGGGTTAGTGACAACTGGGACTGATAAAATCTTTTGATATGAGAACTGAAACAAGAGGGGGCTGACATCTCACGTCATTTTAGAGATAGGATTCACATTACGATTATTTTTTTCATTTAACATTAATCTGATTATTTGATAACTGGTTGAACATATTCTTTTTGATGGTTTTCTTTTTGAACAAACAG
This sequence comes from Lepidochelys kempii, assembly GCF_965140285.1. Lineage (NCBI taxonomy): Eukaryota > Metazoa > Chordata > Testudines > Cheloniidae > Lepidochelys > Lepidochelys kempii. The sequence goes on along the minus strand of NC_136384.1, from coordinate 70,223,116 downwards.
GAATGGTAGTGGTAGCTAGCTGAAGATATATTTTGTAATTTTTTTATTTTATTAAATGGTAGGGGGGAACTAACAAAGCTCATAAAGTGGGAAAGTCACCTCAAATCTATTTATTTAGTTTAAACAAGGAGATTCCACTCAAACCATCATGTGGAGGTAAAATAGAACTAACCATCCTTGACTATTGAGTATGGCTTTGTCTACTCTACAAATACTTTGCTGGCATAGTTATAATGGTATAGCTATACTGTCAGGGTCCATCTGTATAGATTCAGTGGATATGGATAGAAGGAGTTTTTCCATCAGCATAGTAACACATCCATCCAAACGTTATCAGAATAGTTGCACCTATGCTGGAGTTTTTGCTAGTATAGCTATATTGACTGGGGTGTGTGTAATTTTTCATATAAATGACTGACGTAACTATGAGGACAAAACTTTGTAGTGTAGACCTGGCCTGTTTTCTCTAACTGTTCTCCCAAAATAAGTCACTTGTAAAAACTGAGCTTTGCCCAACTCCTGATGCTTGGCAAAAAAAATCTGTTTGAAAACAAATGATGTGCTAACTCAATAACTGAAAACATTATTCAAAACATGTTCTTGAGTTTTAACTTAAACAGTTTACACTACTAGCAAAATAAAATTTTCAGTATGCTGAGCAATTGTAAAACAACGCATTTTGAGCTATCTTGAAACAATTAAATAAAACTCACCCTGAAGTATGAGAGCAAGCTTAACTCATCTTTAACTACTTATTTCATTAGCAAAGAGTGAAGCTGAATGCAGGTTAAGTTAGACAAGTGGAACTTAATTAAACCCTGTTCACAGCTCTGTCCATGTAACTGTGTTGCTTCCAGTCCAGCTCCATACATTTATTGTTTTCTGGGGTCCTGTCAATAACAGTCCCTCCAGGGAACATGTTCCCACTGACTCCAGTTCCACTGATCATGATGCACCACTGATGTTATTTTACTGCTACACCTTATCTTTGACAAGGCACCTGAGGTGTATGAAACAAAATCAGAAGACTGCTATGTGCTGTAGAAATTTAACATTTCCCCCCCACAAAGTTCCTCAAGTAAATATCCTTAATATGTAGGACAAACAACATGTTGAATTTTAGGTTGCCTGCAGCTTATCAGTATTTAGTAGTTTTTTGCTTCACTGCCCTGAATTAATTTCTAAAAAGTGCAGGGCTTTACAGACATGGTTAACTGCTTATCCTAGGCAAATTAAATTAAGCCTCTGGCATACGATGAAAAGTTTGCTTCACCTAATTGAGCATCTAATGGGTATGGATGAATTTGAGCTACACATAGAAATATTGTTTTCAAAGCTTTTTTGATTAACATCCATTCAAATGGGTTAAGAAACACATCACATTTATTCTTATATTTTTGCAAGAAAGCTTAAAATAAGTTGTTGAGCCCTTCAGAAGGCTTCACACCACTCTGTTATGTCCTGCGTCAATACCTGTGGTATTCACATATTACTGCAGACATTCCCCACACCCCACTTTCCCTGTTGAATATACAATTGCCTCTTGGTTCTTTCACTGAGCTTTTCCATACAACAAAGGGCACTATCATTAAAAGATTATGCTATTCAGAAGCTTTTAATTATCCTGATCAAATTCAGAATCTTAACTTTTTCCTCTATAGATTATGCACCTGGCAACCAGATGCAACTTCCTTGCCTCCTCAATACAAAATACTAGGCAGGTGGGTGAGTGAAGTGCTGGTGATGAATCAACCTGAAGGTTCTTTTGAGATTTCAGAAAGGTTTATATTCTTGAACTCGTAACTCTTCTCTGAATTCATCTCAACAGTATGGAATTTGTACAAAAAAATAGAGGTGGGCTCTTGATTCCTTTGCTCATCATTGCACGTCAGTAAAACCCAAGAGTATGTTTAGTCTTTGAGTCCTGGATAAACAAAGAAACAATCTCTAATGGACAAAAGCCACATTTAGATTTTTATCCCAGAAACGTCTTTCCGTTTTAAGGAAATCCACATGCTTTTAGTGTGGATTTTAAATGAAGTGTGTGAGAAAAAAGTTCAGTCATTTTTCTCACGCTGTACAGCTTGGTCACCAGTCCCTTTACTAAGGACTCTCATGGTAAGCTACAATTGTTTTCTAGGTTTCAGTTAAAAAACCTCCTTTACAAATCATTCCTCATTTGACCACATAGCTTCCCTTTCTGAAGGTTAGCACCAACCTTCCCCCACCTCACTTTCAAATTACTTAATTATTGTGCTCCTGCCTACATCTCTTCCTTAATCTCCTCCTATAACCATTCTGCGCCCCCCTTTCTTTTTAATTCAATCCTCCTTTCTTATTGTGTCCTTCATTTCTTTTTCTTACTCTTGACTAGGTGCCTCCATTCATGCCTTTCCTTGGGCCCAGAACACTTTCTCATTCAATATGTATCATGCAAACTCCTTTTCCTTCTTCAAAAAGCTTCCATAAAAAGAACATGACACTGTGGTCTTGGTTACATGATGGAATGATGCACACTATGGGTGTGTTATATCTAAAGCGCATTAAGTTAAAGTGCACTAGAGAACATTTAGTGCATACCAGCAGGATCTACATGGACCAATTCATTCACAACAGACTAGTGCACTTTAGAAGTCACACCTCCTCGGAGCAGATTACCCCACCACGTAGACAAACCCTGTTTTTGACTGGCTTGTTACTTTATTTCTCTCTTACATCATTTAACACAGCTGTTCAAATATGAAAATTGTTAACAATTCTCCCCTGGACACAAAGAGCTTATATTCAAACACTAAAAGAGATCCCAAGAAGATTATCTCCTTAAATTAAATGCCAAGAGATTAAAACGGGTCTCATTCCCAAAGAACTTTAAAAATGTAAATGAAAAGTCAGTGAAATTTGGCCAAGAATACCACAATTCCTCATTATCTATACACCTTTTGGGAGTTCTTGATACTTTTCATGTAATCCGTGTATGTGACAGAACAGAACTTGATCGCAGATGTCCTTAGTGAATCATTTACCTGGTATTAAAAACAATCACCTTTGTGAAATGGGAATGATTTAGATGTTTCAGTAAGTTTATCTGTTGATAATCCATAGAAAAGTTGCCACAGTCTAGCCTTTATTTATACTTACAGTTTTCTTGGGCAGTACCTACTCTCCACTTTTTGGTCAAATTATCTGCTTTAATTTTTGCTGCTAGTATGAAAATAAACAAGCAAAGGCATTATCTAAGTTTTCAATTTTGCCAGCTATCCTGGATACTGCAACCATATTTGCCTTTGAAAAGCAAATTTTAATATAATAGTTGGGCAGAGTCTTTATTTAGACCTAGATCATGTGTGATTATTAAATTACAGTACTTTTCCCTCACAAAATAATGGGTAGAACTTTTTTTTTTTTAAAGGGTTGACATCAAGAGTTTATTGTCTGAACAGGGGCAGAACCTAAAGTGCTTTTGCTGTTGAACTCTTGGAAGAACAAATTCAAAAAGCTTTTATAAGTTAGCCCAACAACTAGAGAGAGGACTATGTAAGCTTGTAGAAAACGGACTCATCTCTTAGATTTGATGAAAAATGTATCGAGAGTATCTGCTATTAAATTCTATTGGCCTCCGGATGAACTGCAGTTTGACTACTAGGTAGCCAGTGCTGATTTTTGCCTTCTACGAACTAGCTAAAGATTGCATACACTCCATATAGGTTTTAGCATCCTCCAAGATATTCTTTTCACCAGATTTCCAATTCAAGACAACTCTATTTTGCACTCTGATGGAGTCTATGTCCCCTTCAATCCAATACTGGAAGATTGCCCCACTCCCAATTTTCACTGCCCTACTTTTAGAACAAAAAGTAAAACTGCAGATCTCATTTTAGGTGGCTTTAAAAAGACAATACACAGTAGAGCTGTTTTTCAACTACTTCTCTATATAGTTACAAATATTTATCATTCCATTTTTTTAGAAAGTCATTCATTATTACACCTGCATGAAACTTGGATTGCATCTACTCACTCTTTATTAAACGAATGACAAAAACGTGAATGCCAGTGGATAGGAAAGTCAATATAAAGACTAATCAGTTTCCTTTTTTTGTATAACTTCCATTTCAAGGTCTTCCTTTCTCCAATTAGTTTCCCCAAATGGATTGTTTAATGCGTAACTAATCTTGAACTTGCTCTCTCTCTCTTGCTGATGGAAAAATTACAGTTCATTTTGTTCAAGCCATGGTGCTTATGTTGCACATTTATCAAATGCTGATATTTTAAAAAGCTGCATGACAGCTGTTTTGCTTTTCCTCAGTGGAAATATTAGAGTCAATTGCATTGATAAATATGCAAAGCTCTCCTTTGGTATATAAAAGAAAAAGAAAATTACTTTTTTCTGTCAGTTCAGAATCTTCCCTGCATGATCCTGGGAATTATATGCCCATGTACCGTGTTATTGGAATCATATTACAGCTTCAGGTGGGAAGTGTGGCCTGTTGGCAGAAAGGGATAAAAGTTATTTTCTCCAGGCTAGCCAAAAAAGTAGACATGGAAGTTTGAATCACATCTATCATTTCTGCCACACCAGATAGATCTGAACTACAGTGAAACAACACATATAAGTCATATGCTTTCACTGAAAATGGGTCTGAATCAAAGTCCCAACTCCAAAGCCCCTTGCAACACTTGTTTTCACTCTTTTTTGCCACTGAAGCAAATCATTTTGCAAATTCTTTTTGCAACACAAAATTCAGAGTGCAGCATAAGGGTAAGTCTGCTGGAACTGTAAAGTAAAATGCATTACAAAGGAATACAGTGAAGGTAAAATATACATAGGATTAAGACGTCGTTATTAGAAAACCACAGAAGACTGGGAGGTGGATCAGAATCCCTCCCCCTCAAAATGGATATAAGGTGTAAGGCACTTGCACAGCCCGATCATGGCTGCTACTACCATCTGTAGGAAGTAGAACCAATCATTACCTTCTGAGAGGAAGTAGTTCTGTATTGTGCATGAAACCCACTGTCCAGACCAGGGTGGGCAAACTTTTTGGCCCAAGGGCCACATCTGGGTGGGGAAATTGCATGCAGGGCCATGAATGTAGGGCTGGGGCATGGGTTTGGGATGTGGGAGGGAGTGTGGTGTGCAGGAAGGGGATCAGGCCAGGGGATTGGAGTGCAGGAGGGGTGTGGGGTGCGGCAGGAGGCTCGGTGCAGGAGGGGTGCAGGGTGCAGGCTCCGGCCCCACTTACCTTGAGCGGCTCCGGGATGGCAGTGGTGTGCTGTGGGGCTACGGCAGGCTCCCTGCCTGCCCTGGCCCCGCGCTGCTCCCAGAAGCAGCCAGTACCATGTCCCTGCAGCCCCTGCAGGAGGGGGAGGCAGAGGGCTCTGTGCTCTGCCCTCGCCTGTGGGTACCTGCCCCCAATCTCCCACCGGCCGCGATTCCCCATTCCTGGCCAATGGGAGCTGTGGGGGGGGAGGTGTCTGCAGGCAAGGGCAGTGCGTGGAACCCTCTGCCTCCCTCTCCCGCAGGGGCTGCAGGGACATGGTACCGGCTGCTTCTGGGAGCAGTGCAGGGCCAGGGCAGGCAGGGAGCCTGCCTTAGCCCTGCGGCGCCATGGGGCTGGCAATCCCACGGGCCAGATCCAAAGCCCTGATGGGCCAGATCCAGTCCATGGGCTGTAATTTGCCCATCCCTGGTCCAGACCCTTGTATCGTTCCCACAGTCCACCTACAATCCATCTGACAATACTTCTGCACAGACAGCAGCTATGGATTTTGGTCTCACAGGCCACAGAAGGGGCTGGAATCTCTGTTTCATGCCCCTGATGCAGAAGAAATTTTTGCCTTGTGTGTTGGCAGAACAGGCCAGAGGACTTGATCATAAGAGCCCAATTATAAATGTTTACTAAGTCCCTAGAGACTGAAGAAATCTCATTTCTCTGCACTTGTCAGAATCTCTTTTCCCTCACACTAGGGATGCTGATCTCTCTTCTCTTCTGGAAGCTTCTCTCCCTTTTTTGCCAGAGGATATTGGATTGATTAATTAGCTTGATCCTCACAATCAAAGCTACACACAGCAGTCATTTACTTCATAGCACTTCTGTTAAACATGAGGAAATACATGCTTTTGAATCTACTAACACGCAAAGTTTCACACAGGAAGAAACCTGACAGCTTTGAGTTCTAGGAATAATCAATATTTTCTGTTAGGTTTTCATTAAATCTAAAACATCTAAAGTCTTTTAAAAAGTACTGTTACAAAAAATGAGAGAGTATGATATTCACACACTTAAGTAAAAAAGTAAAGTGTCACAGCTGTATATTTATTTTTAAATGCATGTAATTAAAGATCTCTATGCAAACATCACTTCAGAAGTTTCCACATAAAGACTTATATAGTGCCCTCTGCATTACTGTATCATGTTTAATTGGGAATTACTCTTAAGGTGGATGAAACTGTCCACTGAGCATCGCTATTAAGAGGATTCTATTATTTGTATGTTATATTATTGATATGTACTGTAACACAGAGTGCTGAATTGCAAAAGCTGTGCCAAACAAGTAACAGAGTCCTTACACTGAAGTGTTACAAAGGCAGGGGACTAATATATAAAAAATACATATGTCACTCAACAGTACTAAAAATAGAGAAGAAAACATATCTATAATTAAGGGTATGGAGCCACCCACTAGGGCAGACAGGCAGCATACTTCTTAAAAGTATACTATAGGAAGTGCCCAAGTAACTCTCAACATTTTATTAGAACTTAACTATAGTAATGCTGTTGTAAGCTGTACCATGTCAAACTGTTACTAACTCACATTGACTTCAGTGGGTCCAGGATGTAACAGGATTGTGGTCTTCAATTTCCGACACAAATATTTGTCCCACTGCAGGTATTTCTACAGTATAATTTTATATAGTGTCTCTGTGACAGGTTGGGTCACAGAAATCTCTTGGGAATGCCATCTGATGTGCCTAGACTACCTCAGAGCCCATTTTTCCTGTCAGCTTGGGACTTCAGTACCTTGCCTATTTGAGCCAGACATGCTTGCCTGCTGCAAACACACATCCAAGTCTGAATCACGTCCTGCACAAGCTGCAGGCTTAACTGAAAACAGCTTAAGAAGCGCACCTGTCTCTAGCACTTAGATACCAAGCTCCCAATGGGGTCCAAACCCCAAATAAATAGGTTTTACCCTGTATAAAGCTTATACAGGGTAAACTCAAATTGTTCGCCCTCTATAACACTGATAGAGAGATTGCACAGCTGTTTGCTCCCCCAGGTATTAATACTTAATCTGGGTTAATTAAAAAGTCATTTTATTAAATACAAAAAGTAGGATTTAAGTGGTTCCAAGTAATAACAGACAGAACAAGGTGAATTACCAAGCAAAATAAAACACACAAGTCTAAGCCTAATATAGTAAGAAAACTGAATACAGATAAAATCTCACCCTCAGAGATGTTTCAATAAGCTTGAAACATCCACCCCCTTATATATCTTTTGCGCAAGGCGGGAATCCTTTGTCCCTCTCTGGGTCCCACCCCTCCTTCTAAATGGAAAAGCACCAGGTTAAAGATGGATTCCAGTTCAGGTGACATGATCACGTCATTGTAAGACTTTATTAGCCACTTGCCAGCACACAGGTATACAGGAAGACTTACAAGTAAACAGAATCATTTACAACCAATTGTCCTGGTTAATGGGAGCCAAGCCACCATTAATGAATCCAAGCCACCATTAATGGCCCATACTTTACATAACCACAGTAGGAACTCAGAGTTATATTTCATATTTTTAATTTCAGATACAAGAATGATACATTTATACAAATAAGATGAACACACTCAGTAGATTATAAGGTTTGTAATGATACCTTACAAGAGACCTTTTGCATGAAGCATATTCCAGTTACATTATATTTATGCTCATGAGCATATTTTCATAAAAGCATACAGAGTGCAAAGTCAGTCTCCTATAGATATTTATAGAAAGTAAATAACAGGTTAAGTAACGAGTCTGAATAAAGGCACTGCTGTATCAAATGTCAAATGATTTAAGCATTTAAATTTGAAAGACTTCAGAGAACAACGAACTGTGAAAATGTTAAAGAGCAGCTCAATCTCTAACAGGGAAAGACAAGTCTGGTGGTATAGTGCGAGAAACAAGAACTACAGGTAAGATCCCCTCCCCGCCATTTTTTCCATAGCTTCAGGAGAGTCAGTCCAGAAGGATTTGACAAGCAATCACCAAAAGAGCTAGCGCCAAACTGGGCAGGTGAGAGAACGGATATTTTGCAATTGTCACTGACTCCATGTATTGGCCATCAAAAACTAATGAAAAAAACTACAATGAAAGTAATGAACAAATCCATACTCACTCTCTCCTCAAAATCCACTTCTGCCAAGATGCTCACCAAAAAAAAAAAAAAAAAAAGGCCAGCACATGTTGGTTAAATTATGGGACAGTCGAAGACAGCTGATATTTATTTATAGGTAAAAAGAAAAATTGCCAAGAATTCAGAAATCCTCAGTCATGCCTGTGATGGAATGGAGCTACTCTATAGTAATATTGTATGCTGCCCTGGTTATTGGGATGTTTAGTGTATGAATATATTGGGTTAGTTTGGGGGGTGGGGGATTAAGGAAAACAAGCAACAAGGAAGAAGATAGCTTCTAAATTAACACTTATGGGTTGTTAAGAGACACTGTCATGCACAGGAAAAGACATGGGAACCAGAAGATCAAAAAGACTATGGACATTTCAGACAACACTCTCTCTCCAGCAAAGAGGGCTGCTGTTCAGGGAGACCAGGATGACACACAGGCACCTGTTAGGAATATCTGAAGATGTGATGCCTGTCTAGATGGTAAGCCCCTAGGTAAGATAGATATGAATTTTGACTTATTTTAAATCCCCTTTCCTCCATAGCCTTTGTTCCTCATAGACTTTAAAGTCAGAGAGGACCATCATGATCATCTAGTCTAACCTCCTGCACATACAGGCCACAGAACATCACCCACCCACTCCTGTAATATACCCTCAACCTCTGGCTGAGTTACCAAAGTGCTCAAATCACGATTTAAAGACTTAAAGTTACAGAGAATTCACCATTTACTCTAGTTTAAACATGCAAGTGACCCATGCCCTATGCCCCAGAGGAAGGTGAAAAAACCCCTAGCATCTTTGCCAATCTGACCTGGGGAAAATTCCCACCGGGCAGATACCTGGGAAAGAATTCCCTGTAGTAACTCTGAGCCCTTCCCATTTAGTGTCCCATCTCCAGCTGTTGGGGATTTTTGCTTCTGGTAATTGCTGATGGGCCCCATGCAATTGTATGCAGTCCCATCTTACCATCCCCTCCATAAACTTACCAAGCTCAGTCTTAAAGCCAGTTAGGTTTTCCCCCTACTGTTAAAACAAACACCACATTGGTTTTTAGAAAGATGTTTGGTCAATACATACACCTCTCCTTTGTCAGACTCCTGACAGAAAGAATTGCAGCCTCCAAACCCAGTCAGACCTGCTGGGTGAGCACAGTTGGTACACAGGGCATCACAGATCATGGCCCAGTCTTTGTGGGGGAAAAGGAGAGGTAAAGGACTGAGACTGGCAGGGTACATATGATGCTTCCCAGCGGTGCCCAGTGTTGTGAGGCACCTCGGTATCATCTGCCTTTAGCATGAGGAAGTCTTGTCTGTGCCTGCTGTGGGTCAGCTTCATGACTCCACCACTCTGGCAACACAAGCACTGCCTTCCAGGCCTTCGCATATCTCACTTTCTCTTTACAGGTTCGTGATAGGCACATACCAACCCCAGTCCTCCAAGCATCCTTCTGGAGTGCTCAGCTCCTGTTCCACTGAAAACTCTCAGAGTCACTACTCCCAAAAGAATAGTACACACCAGCTTACAGGGATTCCACTCAGGATCAGCACTCCACTTAACACATAGCACAGAGAGAGAAAGATAAAAGAACAAGTTTATTATCAATAACAGACTTAGCCTTTAAGAAGCTACATGGTCAGCACCAGATGTTCTAAAATGTGGTAGAGGTACTAGGCCTTCGTGATGGTGAACAGAAGGAAGGCAGAAGGAATGAGGGAAGGAAGGCAGAGATACTAAAGGTAGGAGGCGAAATTCTGATTTAGCAGCTAAAAAATTAACAAAATATGGGTGAAAGAACAAGCAACATAAGATTGGAAAAATTGTATCATCATGGCATTGCTGAAAAAGATCACTTTTAGTGCACAAACTCTGGAGGTATTGTTCTGCTACCAACCCAGGGAAAAGTATTGGCTACCATTCATGCTGAATAGAATGAAGGCAGCAGTGGATGGAAATATTACAAGAAGGGCAGGCTGAGTTCTTTCTAGGTAGATCATGTTGTGAATAGGTATTCACTCTTCAACAGATTATCAAAAAAGCAACTGCTTGGCAAAACACCATCTTAATCAACTTTACCGGCTTGAAGAAAGCATTTAACAGTGTCCAGAGAGACCCTGTGAAATATTACTAGAAGCTATGGGATGCCAGGTAAGCTGATAAACATAATAAGGAGTTTATATGATGGGAGGAGATGTGCGCAAGATCAGATGCAGTCCTGGGGGAGTGGTTCGATATTGTTTTTAGAGTTAGACAAGGGTGCGTATTATAACCAGTCCTCTTTGCATTAGCAACAGACTGGATGATGAAGCAGGCAACAAAAGGCATTGACCATGGTATAAAATGGGTTACCCATGACAAGTTACACGATCTTGACTTTGACAATATTGTTTTACTAAGGACGACGGGGAATGCAATGATTGTCCTTGCATCACAGGTAGATCAGGAAACAGCAAAAATTGGACTGAAATTAAATGCAGAGAAAACCAAGATTATGAAGGTAGGAAACTAGACAACAGGGTAGTGAGACAAAGGTAGCTAGGAAACTAAGGCAGTTAGCCCACTGAATTGACCAGCAGATGAAGGCAGGAAAGTAGGGTTGTGGGGTCCCCCCTACCCGTTTCCTTAACTTATAGGTACTCTACAAGGAAGAAATCACAATACGATGACAATGGCATGTTACCAACACCACTGCTAGCTTCTCCTGCCTGAACCTGTGGGGGTCCCTGCCAAACAGGCATTCTGATCCTGGAGGCTTCAACTCAGGCCCTGGTCTTGACTTACTGGAAATGTGGCCTGTCCATGCTGATGAAAGTCAGGAAGGGGAAACCACCTGACATGTGAGGTGTCTGTTGGTGGAGTCCTTTAGGAAGCAGGTAAGTGAGGGTCTGGAGGAGGTTGCTTGTCTGTGTAGCATCCAGGAGCACAAGAACTTCATTGGCAGGATGTACATGGAAGCATCTGCAATGGAGTATGTTAGTTGACTACAGATGCCTGCCGTGGCACCAGAGGAGGAAGGAGACCTGGCTGCTGGCCACCTAAGGCAGTAGAATGTTTTCCATACCCCACCCAGGTCCCCGTCCATCACAGTCAAGAACTGGTACACTATACTGGCAACAGGAGGTGAGGAACAGACGCCAATGGCGGAGGAGTAGAAGCCACCTACTTCCAAAGCTTGGAGGCTCATGACCTCCACACCCAAGAGAAGACATACGGTGCTGGTGATTGTCTCCCTCAGAAGGGAGTCCCCGAGGCATCCATCTGCCAACATGACAGAGAGGTGCGCTGAGAGGTGCGCTGCCTGCCAAAGCCCACATCTGAGATGTTACAGAAAGGTTGCTGAGGTGCATTCCTCCCTTTGACCACTACCCCATACTGCTCACCCATGTGAGCACTAATGATACTGCCAGGTCTGACCCTGAGCAGATTAGCAGTGACCACAGGGCACTGGGAGCGAGGGTGAAGTAGTAAAGGACACAGGTTGTGTTCTCATCCATCCTCCTGGTTGAGGATAAGGGTCCAGACAGAGACGTGTGCATTCTGGAGATGAATGCATAGCTGCACAGATGGTGTTGATGGGAAGGCTTCAGCTTCCTCAACTATGGGATGCTATTCTGGGAAGGAGGACTGCTAGGAAGAGATGGACAAGAAAGGGAAGAGCATCTTCACACACTGACTTGCCAATCAAGTAAGAAGAGCTTTAAACTAAATCCAGGCACTACTAAAATAAATGGGAATTTTGTCATTGACTTCAAAGGTCCAGGATTTTACCCAAGGTTATTTACTCCTTTTTGACTCTTTAAAACATTCTCTGGAGAAAAACATCACAGCTGACTTGCCATTAAAGTGAAAACCTAAGTGAATTACTGTAGCTTTCACACACAATCCCCACCCCCACCCCTCTTCCCCCAATCTAAATACTGGCCTGAGGCACAGAACAGGCAATATTCTGACCTGAACTATGAAAAGCATAAGGTCTACTATCTAGCAATCCATCATGACTAGACACGGATCATTTAACCAGTAGGAAGAGGAGGCACCAGGCTTTCCAATGGCTACATTTGCTTGTAGCTCTGGAGAGTTCCAAGTTAATGAACTTTTGAAATTGTAACACTTTTTAAAAGAGAAAAACTGACCTAAGTGGAAGTTCTAAAAATGTATTACTTAGATTTTTCCCTCTCCCTCTGAGGTCTGTATACGTGAACTCTTGGTAAAGTATTCTGACTGTACAGGTGAATTGATATAAAAATAATCCCAATAAATTTTTGGAAAAAGTCTCTAAAATATACCAAAAATAGCTTTTCTGTAAATGATATAGCATACACAGTCCAATACATGATGTGACAAAGATTTTATTAGCATTCATAGAATCATAGGGTTAGAAGGGACAGCAAGGGTCATCTAGTCTAACCTCCCCCCAAGAGGCATGATTTGTTGCGTCTAAACCATCCAAGACAGATGGCTATCCAGCCTTCTTTTGAAAACCTCCAAGGAAGGAGGTTCCACACCCTTCCTAGGGTCTGTTCCATTGTCCTACTGTTCTTACAGTTACAAAGTTCACTTATTAGCATTCATTCATTTCATGCTACAGTGCCCCCCTCTTTAGGGGACAAGATGGCAGAACTCTTTGGAGGTAACTTGAGAAACATTGGGGAAAACATCCAAACATACCTCCCACTCTCTCTTTTGGACAGATTCCCTGTTGGCCACCATCATAATGAAGTAATATTTTCCCATAGCATGGCAAAGCTGTTTGAAGTGGATTGAGAAGTGAATTTTGGGCTTGTGCAAAGAGACCCCTAATTGGATGGATTTGCAGAGGGACCCAGCTTTGTTTGAACCAGCTTTACTTTATTTTAGTGGAAATGTTTATGATACTATCTATCTGTTATCTGTACAGCCAAAGAGTGAGATCCACTAACATAATCTAGGAGTCAGAGTCTGCTCCACAGAACATTTTAAGCAGATGTGAGTAGAGGAATTAGGAACTTTGCTTTTCTAATATGTATTCCATGCACACTGATACAGATCAAGCAGGGCATATTGTGTTTGCGATAGCCACAAGCTGTATGGAAAATAAATACTATATTTTAGAGAGTTTGGCCAGGAAGCATTTTTATGAGAATTCACACAGGGAATTTTTGACATAGGTAGCCAACCCTGGACAATGTTCTCAGGAAAGCTTATCAAGTAATAGTGAAAGACTGCAAGGGGCAATAAGTGCTCCTCTAGGCCTATTTGGTGAAAACCATGATGAGGTACCCAAGGGCAGATTGCATAAACTTAAATAAAAAAAGGGACCAACATGATGAGTGGTTTGGACTGCATCTACACAGGGAAATTTATAACTTGTAATTCACTACCATGGAATTGCAAGAGTGGTAGAGGATATTCAGAGGGCCCAGGAATTATTTACCAGTGTAATTAACTCTGTTTAGAGCTAAATGAGACAGTGGTAAAAATGCATAAGTCCTGTCTATACTACAACCTCCATCACTACCACGAGTGCAGCTGCAATGATGGTTGACTACAAGTCCTAAATTTGCCATTGGGAGTGGCTGGAAGTGGGGAATCATAGCTGCTGCTTTGGCTGATTGCTCACTCCATTGAACAGAAGTGTTGAAATAATGTACAAAATATGAGTTGAGTTGGCACAGGAGTGAAGAACACCTTGCAGTCTTTGTTGTCTGAGGATTCATCAACACTCATCAGTGGGATACTGTCTTATAGAGGTCCATCGGTATAAAATGAGAGCAGAACTTGGCAGAGCTGAAACACATCTCATTTCAAAGTACAAAGAAATCATCATGATCCTTGCTAATTTATACCACTTTTTCTACAAAAGCAGAAATGTCCTGACAGGCCTGGTCACTTGCAGACCTACAGTTTAAGCTATTCTACATTCACATGTCATCATTTTTATTTGAAGACTTAGTTATCAGTCATGTTTTCTTATCTTGTTTGCTGTTAGTCTTCTATTAACTTTATCTTATCTTTCCTTTTTGTAAGGTATTTGGAGCAAGAACAAGCTGAGCATCAAGCTCTGAGGAAGAAGAGCAAGTGCAGAATAAATGCTAAGCATGAAACAGAGACCAGAGCCATTGTCATGGCAATGAGGATCAGATGTGAATGGTTCAGCTGCCACTATGCTAGTGGGTGGGTGAAAATCCTTACTTCCGGACTCATTGCTGAAATCTTTGGTTAAACATATCAGCTCTCTAAAATCTGCAACCTAATTCACAGAAATTCCAAATTAGAAGATCTGGAAAAAGAACATTTGGGTATAAACTAAACCAAAAACAGATTATTATTGTAGAACATGGATTATTAAAACTGTTATAGAGGGCCAAATTATCAGAGGTGCTGAGCACCTTTCAAGATTTGTCCCTTAGCATTTTATAGGAATTGTTATAGTTTTCCAAACAACTAAGTGGCTCCTAATGGAATATCCTTAAATATTTGTTTCCCCAAAGTCTAAATACAAACAGAATTTTTATAGTGAGTACAACATGTATGGGCCTGAACACTACACAGAAAAAAGACATGATCGCTGGTCACATGGGGTAAGCAATATAAACAAATGAATGATTTCCAGAAAGTATTCTATTTACCTTTATTTTTTTGCTGAAAAGATCATGTGTGTTTGATACAGCCTCTCAACTAGCATGGATCTATTCTCCCTGCATTCCCAAAGTTCAGTACATTAACTACTTAAAAAGAAGTACTGGACACGCTGATGGAGTCTTGACGCAAGACCTGTGAATCCAGCCCATGCTTTTCCTGGCTGGTGAAAATGCCATGAGAAACTGCCACTCATGGCTGAAATAGACAATACTTCATTCAGGGAAGTAATCTCTCTCTTCCTCCTTTAAACATGCAACAGTGCAACCAACACAGAATAAGCCCACCCTAAATACATCAATTATAGCCAATTATTGCCCAGTATCAAATCTACTGTTCCTGAGCAAGCTCAGAGAAACTACCCAAAGATCAACTACAAACACATGTAATTGAAGCCAACATTCTACTACAGTGATGATATAGAAAATATGGAGCTTAATAACAATAATGCCAGACATGCACATTACACCAGAATCTTGGCATAATTTAGGCCTAAGCCTTCAAAACATGTCGAACAACAGATGCTGTTTTTCTATGTTTCACACAGAGGAGATGTAGGCTGAGTCACTACAACAGCTCACTAGCTAAGCTTAACCACAAACGCTTGTTAAGTTGTGAAGTAAGTTCCTTTTTTACTCCTTTTCTTCTATTTTATACGTTTTATGCCTATAAAGTTATAACAGAGATACCATACCAAATAACATAGCTTTATCTGCTGTATCCTAAGGTATATACCTTTATTACCAGAAAAATCTTTAAATTTAAAAAAAAATGTAAGAAACAATATCAGAATATTAAAGCTACCTAAAGGCATTCTGAAACAGACCCCCTTCAGTTTGAGGTTTTTTCATTGCTTAGGCAACCTCATCACAAAGTATGGCAAATAGTGCAGGCCATGCTGTCTATTTTAAATAGAAATGGATTAATAAGAAATATATGACTGATCCTTAAAGTTATATAAACAAGATTTTTTTTTAATTAAAGAAGCTGATACATTAAAATGGTATGCTGAGAAGCCCATGTGAAGTGAAAATCTAAGGTGAACCAACCAAAATGGTGTAAGACCTACATGATCATAAGGCCTGATCAGCTGTGATTGGCAGTTGCACAGAAAGACTTTCACATATGAAGCAAACCTACTAAAACTTTATCACTATGGTGTAGGGAATTATCAAGTACTGGTACAGAGGGGTATACGGTTGTTTTGTGTTATTTCATTGATTATAATATCCTACTAGTGATGGAACAAGCAAAAGGGTTATATAACTTTATATTGCTGCATCATGAACTACTTAATGCCAGAAACATCAAGGAGTGTGAAGAGAGAAACTTTACATAAAGACTTTGTTCTAACTTCAAAATGAACTTTCCTGCAGACAGCAGAGTGCAGAAGGAAAGAGCATGGAATCACGAAAATTGGCAAAGGATCATAGTTCCAAGGGCTCCCCCAAAATACGTTAGAGATGGGAGTTAGGCCAGTAGATGCTCAGTGTGTGATCTAACACGTATTACATAAATTGGTATGACACAAGATGTTTTACATGAAGACAACAGAATTTTCCACACAACACTGCAAGAAACCATAAGGGAGACACCTCGTTTTCTCACTGGATGAGAAGAGGAGACATAACTTGTTGGACATTTCAAATCTTTGCCAGAAACATGGGTCACTCTGATTGTCTCACATCACCTTTGTCAAGCAGAGGAACCAGGTCATGCCACCCAGGAGAAAACATATAAAATGCCCCGTGTTGTTCAACACATTACTCCTTGAAGCTGAAACATCTGGATGAGGGAGCAGGAAAGGACTGATGTGAGCAGGACAGTTATCACTGGCCAGCGAGAGCACCCCCAGCTTGGTAACAACTTAAGTCTTGTCTCGGATAAGCATCCTGTTGACTCTCTTTCACACTCCTATATAGGGACATCACTATGAAATCCAGAAAGTGAATAGAGTTTGCTGCCATAACCATTGTATTCCTATCTTGAAAAACCAGTCATTGCAACTGTGAAACTGAACTGGAAAACCAACCTTCATTCCAATTCTAACTGATAAGTAGAAAAATAAATTGTGTGTGTATTGTTTACCCAAGTGACAACCTGGTTACATTAAGCTAAATGCTTCTCAGAAAGTATGTGCGTTAGTTAAAATTCTAAGACTGATTAAAATGTATGATGTGTACTTGTCTTTTACTAAAAAGGTTAGCCTTAGTTGTCTAGAAGTTATGCTAAATCAAGAAGTAATTGAGAACATTGAGGCTGGAGAAACTCATTACAGTAGTTAAACTTAGTATTGATTGTAATAGGAAATTGTGCAAAAGTTAGCTCTGACTACAACTGAGTGTTTCAAAGAGTTCAACCCAAAAATTACACAATTTATGGTCAAGACCTTCTTCGACAAAAGCAGCAGCTTTGGCTTTTAAGCTTTTACCATGATTTGAAACTTTAGTTAAAATGGCATACGAGCTTACAGCTCTAGTGAAATTCCTGAGAAGTTAGAGTAGCTGCAAAATAATTACTTAACTATGTTTTGGGTTTATTGTGTGATAGTCTTGTGTGTGTACAAGTGGCAAAGCTTGGCTATGAGTAAAACCTGGTAAGGTAATGTTGAACTGAATTAACATTTTTTAATAAAAAAATAGCTTGTCTAAATTTGTATATCTGCTTTAGAATGGTTTTGGTTGAACTGACATGAGCAGTCCCATAATTACATTGGCATATAAACTAGAAGATAAGGATCGGTACTGAAGGATCCATAGTTCCACCATGATACCAAAATTACCTACCCAGACTTGTACAGAACTAGGATCTCATCTTTGTAATAAGAGCATGATAAGACCTTGAATTGATTGAACAGATTTATTATCTCTTACAAACTAACATCCCATGTTGAATTTAATTTCGACATTGTAAAGACAATCATATAACCATCTTTATTTTTCTTTCTGTAATTCTTTTTTTTAATTAAAAGCTATTTTAGCTAATAAAACTCAAATTTATAGTAATCTGAGTTTCTACTTTAGCTAAGGAACACAGAACTAAAGAACAAAATGCAGTACAAGGTAACTGGTTAATTAAGTTATTTAATCACTGCGTGTTTTATAATGAAGACACTTCATTTTCAATTTTTATTTTGTTTAAAATTTCCTAGGAATTTACCAATGTTTATAAAAATTTAAAAACAGGTGAAAATCACTGCAAAAAATTAACTTGTTTTCTGAGTAAATATTCTCCATCTTGTTTTTGTTTTAAACTTAAAAAAACTTACGTTCTAAAACAGTCAGATACAGTTTTTGGTTTTTGACTCATATTAGTTCACTAATTTTAATTTGCCTAGAATGCTGATAATTATCCAAAATATCTGTAAAAGCTGGTAATGTGTATATCATAGACTTGGGATTGTCTACAATACAGACACCAGCGCTTGAGTCATTCTGGCTCAGCTTTTGGCCCAGCACCCTGTTTCAGAAGAAAGATAGCAGCTTGGTAGTCTGGGCTACCCCAGTTACTGAGGCACCATCTCTCCTGAAGTGGGCCTGGAAGAAAAACAGGTGGAGAAGACAGCATGAGAAGATGGCAGCTTCGCCTTCTCCACCCTCTTCCACTTCTGGGTCTGCTCTGGAAGGAGAGATGGTGGCTCAGTGACCTGGGCATCCCAGGGTAACCAAAATTTTGTCGCGGTTATTTTTAATAAAAGCCACGGACAGGTCGAGGGCAACAAAGAAAAATTCACGTAAGCCTGCAACCTGCCTGACGTTTACTAAAAATTATGGGGGGGGGGGGGTTCAAAGGGCAGGCGACTAAAGCCTGAGCACCGCTGTGTGTGTGTGTGTGGGGGGGGGATGCTGCCAACCACCACTGCTCACAGCTCTGGGGCCCACACTGCACCCCGGCAGCTCAGAGCTCCAGGGCCCACCAGCTGACAGCTCCAGCTCACTGCCCTGAGGCATGGGGATGAAGCTTTCACAGACATCTCAAAATCATGGAATCCGTGACCTCAGTGACAAAATATTATCCTTACTCATGAACCTGAAGCTCTGAAATGGGTGATCATGAAACATTAGTATAACTTTTACTTTTTTGGGCAGCACAAGCTATAGAGGTCATATTCAGTAGAGAAATGGTCCTTTGTTGTGTTATATTCTCATTAACCTGTGTTATTAAATAATTCATATGGAGAAGGGAAAGTACAATAATCTAAACAATATATTATTGATACAATGTAATCTAACCTTTTGTATTTCAAACACCAAATCCAATAGTATAGTATATATGATAAATACTAATTAGTTCATAAAATGTAGATATTAAAGAGGATGACAATTAGACCCAGAATCTAAGAATACAATCTGTGTAATGTTTAAAGTGTTGCTGTGAAAAGTTCCTAAAAAGGAAGAGGAATGGGAACCAATAAAGCAAACACCTTTACACCTCAAGAGTTCCCCAATATGAACTATGTCTAGGGTCCTCTGTTAAGTTTATGTTTTGTATATATCTTTTCAAGGAGATAAATTGATACCATTTATCAAAACTTTTATGCTTTTGTTTCTTAAATCCATATAGCCAAATACCACAAGGATAAAGGAATTGTGCCAAATTATACAACAGACTGAGTTTGATCTATATAGTTTCTCTTACCATATGCAGTTAGCTGCCACTCAAAGCCATTCACCATAAGTCAGGGGAATTTGTTTAATCCCCTTTACAAGGCTGCACATTTGAGAGTATGACAACAGAAATCAAAGCAGTTATCTAAAGACAGCTATTTCTTTGGAAATTATACCAGCAGGCCAAGTGTGAAATATACTGGACAGTACTTTCACGGTATCTTTAAAAATATGTACACACCTTTTTCACATACATATCTCCAATATGGAGATATGAAGCACCCATATTTGCAGATTTTGATGGATTCTAAAATATAATATGTTGACTTTACTGTCAACTATGATGTTTAGAAAGGGAAAGGAAGGTTACTCACCTGTAACTGGAATTTTCAGAGTATATTCTCTGTGCACTCACCCATTTTGGATGTGAGTTCCCCTTTGTTTTGTAGATGGTTGAGTTCGCTGATGCTCTTTATTGGCATGTCACCTTACAGGTTCAGATGTTTGACATGCTGCTATAAAGAGATCCTGCTATCTAATCTACTGTCTAGTCCTGCAAACTACTAATATAGAGCTAATGAAAAAACTGTCCCCTTGGAGATGCTGCTCCTCCTCCTTATATTGCTCTTCTCCATTTTAGTGTCAGAAAGGACCTTCTACTCCCCTCTTAAAATCCTGCTTCTTTTTGAGTTCAGCTCATATCCCTCACTAAACAGGAGATGCTCTCTCAGACCATGAACTGAATCAAGTTATCCAATTGATCAAGATGGGATTCTAAAAAACTGACCCACTGCAACCAACTACCGTGATACACCAACCCCTTCTAGGTGTCTAGGAGATGTGCTCTGAGCACCATAAGCTTGAATGCAAGCACTTGCACACTCTGAACACTAGGCTGTGCGGGCTCTATAATTGGGTAGCTCACCATTAATAGAGTCCAGATAACAGTATTTACTTTACTAGGGCTCCCAGAAAATAAAAGGTGCAAGCAACCTAGGTGTAATTACTTTTACTGCTACCATACTCATCAACTTATGCTAGCTCCTTGGGCAGTCCAGGACCTGGGTATAAAGATCCATGAGGAACTTCAGGCTCAGTGCCAGGGATAGTTCTTATCCTTTTCTCTCACAAAGGAATGAAACAATGGCCCGCAGACCCAAGTGGTTAGAGCTCAATTCTTCTGTCCAGTCTTGTTGGCCCATCTGCACGGTCTTGGTGTCCACACACTAAGTTAACACTTCTGCCTGCAGGCCACTGTACTGTATCCTGTTGCTGTGACTCCTGCCAACAACAGGCTGGTTTACTGTTCAGCTCTCAGTTTCTCAGTCACAGCTCTAAGGCTGTTGCCTGCCCAGCCTTGTCTCTGACAGCTAACACCTCGGCTAGAGTTCATGTGCAGCTTCTTGTTCTCTGCCAAGCCTGATCCCTTGTGACCTCTTTCCTATTCTCTTGGCATTGTGGAGGTCTCTACTGACCAGGTTTTGAAATAGGTAACAGTCCTTTCCCTTAGTTCACTCTGGATGGTTAGAAAGCATCCAGTAACGAGCCAGCAAGATCAGTGTGCTATAATCCTCACCAAAAGAAGAGATTAGTTTAACATGGTTCAAAGTCTGCAGCTTAAAACTGACAAGAAGGAAGGATGGGTGGAAGTATGATCCCTTTCTTGTTTCATGGTCATCCTGTGCTCCAGCACCAGCAGACAACCAGCCAGCTCTCCATGAATCAATAGCAAGTGGTCCATGACCACATTTTGGAGTCCATTGCTTTAAATCCTACTATTAAATGCTTTATTTGTAAGTGGCATCCATGTGAGCTCCCACATTACTTTCCTAATGGTGCTGAACAAAAACAAATAATTTTGAAAGGAGAAAACATTATTTGCTCCATCACTGGTAAACTATCTGTAAGCAATTATGATTCCACAGTAAGGTGATCTTAAAAAGGGTGCTTTGGTACTCCACAATCAATCAGCATGTGCCCAGTGTAGTGCATGCCACACACTGCAGCGTACACCGTTAATTTTGTTCTTTATTCTCTAACTTCTAGTTTAAAATCCTGGAGCTTGGAATTTTATATTTTCTTACCACCTGGTTAAACATCAGTTAACCTCTTGGCTCTGGCTGAATGTGTCCCCCATTAAGACAATGGCATGCTAATTCTGTCTCATATAAACAGCATCCATTGCTATTCACTATCATTAAGCTAAATCAGCTCCTTGGGAGACGTCCTAATAAAGCAAGCATCTGTGCCAATTAAAGGTGTCACAAATAAGTGGTGTATGCTGTAGTTAGCTTTAGAAAATGCAAGACATTCATAATCATTTTAATGAAAAAATATAATCCAGTTAGTGTACTGTCATTTTGACTGCATTTTCCAACAGTCTGCACTTGTTAATTTACTTAATGAAGTTGCTGAAGTAAATTGGGAGTAGTCTCCACTTTATCACTCTCAAATGCATAAAAACAGAACTGAGTTGAATTCTTCTTTTAAATCTTATTAGAAAACAACTCGAAAATATTTTGAAGATGCTCTCATTCTGTTACTTGTTACAGCATTTTCCTTTTTGATTTTTACAGAGTATCTCCTTTTGAATTAAGTCTTTTCCTCATTTTCTTTGGTCAGAAGTCACATATGTTTAGTTTTCTGAAATTAGTATCTATCCTTTATTTACTTGGCACCAGAGAATACTGAATGAGACATCCTCTTCAAGGCCCTTCATTTTCAGTTTTTATTTATTTTTACCATTTTTATTCCCAGTTTTCACAAAAGCCATTATGAGGTTGTTGATTTTTTTGTTTGTTTTGGTTTTTTTTGTTTTTTTTTTAACTGATTTTCATTGTATTTTGGAAGTGCCGGAACTCCCTAGACCCATCTCCCTGCTCCAGAAGGAGGCATGGATGCTTGGCAGCCTGGGCCACCCAGGGTACTGAGCTGCCAACTCTCCCCCTGGAGTGGACCCTGAAGGAGAAGAGGTGTGGGAGACAAGGGCACCATCTCCTCATGCTGCCTCCTCCACCTCTTCCACTTCCAGGCCCGCTCCGAGAGAGATGACTCTGTAACCAAGTTACTGAAATGCCATCTCTCCTTCCAAAAGAGGGTGTTGGCTCAGAAGTACCAGAAAGACTCGAACATTGGGGTCCATATTGCTGTCAATCCCAAGTCCACCACATACATATTACCAGCTTTATAGATAGCAAGAACAGTTATCAGCATGGAAAGCAAATTTAAGTTAGTGAATTACTTTTCATGTCAAAATGGGTCAAAAAACAAAAAATCTTCTGATGTTTTACAACTTTTTTTTTTTTTTTTGGAAAAAGTTAAAAAAAAATCAGGAGAAGAGAGTAATATTTACCCAGAAAACTGTAAAGTTAGTTTTCGCACTGATTTTCCAGTGTTTTTAATTTTTGTAACAAACACTGATACATTCTTGGGAAATTTTAAACAAAATAAAAAATAAAAATGAAGGGCTTTAGGCGTCCTTCACTAGCAACGCATTTCACAACAGAAAATCCTTATACCCATCAAATGTTACTGAAGCCTCAACCATTTAAAATCACCTCTATTTTCTGTTTTTAATCAACTGTGGTCAAGGCATTGATGACACAGACAGCATATCACCATAAGGTTATCTTTTATTAGAGATCTTATATTCCATTTCCCCAAAAAGATATAAAACCTTCCCAGAGAAAATATCAAAAACCTTCCATTTAAATCAGTTTGTTTCAGAGACAGGATGAACAAGAAAAATCAAAGACATTTAAGATACGGGAATGTAAAAAAATCTCAGGACAGGTACAACTCTGGTCTGGAAAATAATTACAATGTTTGAAACCATATCTTGAACAGCATTTTCTTTAAATCCATATTTGTGGAAAATAAGGATACTTGGGTCTCTTAACCACCAGTGTAGCTATGAAAATTAGAAAAAATGTAAAAGAATATGATTAATTGGATGGTGTATGCACAGTGAATGCACAGAAAACCAAAAATGTCACCAAAACTGCAATAATACAATTAACGTATTGAGTAACCATTCACAGGAGGTATGGAAAGAAGGCAAGAGCCCAATCTTGAATTGATCACCTAAGCAAAATCTCTGCTTGCTGACTTTGGTGGAAGTTTTGATTGAGGTAAGGAGTTCAACACTGGGCCCCAAATTGACTCTCAAGTCATAACTTACCATAACTTATAACTTAAACAGAAGGCATTTAAGGTTTTCCCCCAATAAAAAAAATTAAAATTACTAGAACAAAGCAGAAGTCTGCTGGTTAAGGAGTATTCAGGCATTATGATTGTACAGCTGGTGACAAATGAAAAACTGATACAATACATTGTTTAATTATATTGAAACAGATCCTTTGGAAATAAGTCCAATAGGCAAGAATACTTTAAAATGTATTGCATCAAAACTTTAATTTTCTGCTTAACAGAATTTAAGATATTATTTTGAATATCCTCTTTGCACTGAATGCACAAAGTGCTCTGAAGATTTCTCACCTACGTATGCAACAAAAATAGAAAATCTTACCACAATTTTCTGCTGGCAAGTCTAAAGATTGTAAATTTCAACTAAAAAGGGGGAAAAAATCAAATACTGTAACCAAGAAAATTTACAGTACATGTTTACTGCACGAAAATATCAATTTACTGTTCTATATACCCTCAAATATAATTCTCACTTTTTATAAACGGTTAGTGGTCAATATATCCTTGACATAATTCACACCGGATTCTACTAAATATTCTATTCTTAAGTACAAAATATTTAGCAGATTGAACTAATTATGAATTATGCAATCATGATAAAGAGAGATCCAAACCATGACAGTACATACAAAAAAAAAAGATAAAAATTTAATTTTATGTTTGAAGTTGGATGTATGGCTACAAGATATAAACTGATATACCACAGCACCAAAATTATCTAATTAAAATAGTACAGCAGTCAATTTTAGAGTTAGCAGATAGTATGTCTTTTCCAGTTACAAGGGTTTATCATCTATTAATATTAAGAAAATCACTGATAAATGCATAAATAAAGCCTAAGCAAAATGAAGTCAGAGGAACAAAGATTAAGGAGGATCAGTAAAGGGAATAATACTCAGACGCAAATTAGTATATTTTAATTGTAAACAGTAGCTGTATTCAGGGAAAAAGAATTTTCATACTCACATGGCTTCAGCACTCAATGCAAAATACTTGATATGGTGAAAATGAAGTGAGAGGAGTAAGAAGCTATTCCTCAATAAGGTACACATTGACAGCATATGTAAGCATGAGTATTAGGTTTGAAGAGTGGCATTTTTAAAATATAGGCACATGATTTTCAATGCACCGTTTACTACAATCTGTGAAATGCAAATACATTGTATGATGGGTTTTGCAAACTATGTCTTACACACTATCAATTCTCTGCATCAAGTTGCAGTTTCCTTGACAGTGGCAATATTCCTTAGTCTTCCAATATTTTGTTTTATGACACCATTTCAGTACATTCAAATAGTCAAAATGTTCAGAAAAACACAGCACAAATTTGGTGCCGGAGGACATAGATCAGAGTGTGGCCAGCATGGTCAAATAGAAGACACACAGTTTAAGTATTATATAAACTACCCTTTTCCCCAAAACAGTGATGTGAACAGTAAAATAGTAACAGGACACATTAAAAAATAAGGCACATTTATCTTGATATGATAATCTTGATACAGAAAACCCATTTCAGAGAACATCAGTATCCAAATGAGTTTTGTAAAAAATCTTGTATTCATGATTATTACAGATTTACTTTTTTATTGTATATGATAATGGAATAATTGCACATATCCCAATGTGTCAAGTAACAAAATGGGACTTTTATTAAATATTTCTATAATTTTCCATTGCAGGATTAATTTGAAATTCTATCTTTTCTTAAGCTATGAAATTCACAAAGTGATGGTAAGGCAAAAAGTGTTAAAATCTACCATCGCTTACAATACGAAGTCTGCTGTCTTTCAGTTTACCACAGAATTCAAGTCTCCATCCCATTGAATAAATTGAAATTCAATATGGAATAAACTGAGATTACTGTCACTTATATAAATGATTTCAAATATTTGGACATTAGCTATTACAGAAGAGCTTTTTATTCCATTTCAGTTCCAAGCTGTATTAGGGATTTCAACATTGCAATTATTTGTACATAAATTAATCAAGGATCAGCAAAAAAAGTCATTTAAGTCCCACTTCCCCTCCCTTCAAAAACAAAAAACCCCAGAAACCATTAATTAGCATTTAACCTGAGATTCAATTTGTTGTCGAGAGGTTAACAACCTTAGAAATTTCTTCAGGTGTTGCATTAACTTATACTGATGTTGGTATTTTATGTAAAAACAAAAAAGTTGTTTGCAACATGGCTATTCACTGTGTTGGTCAAAAAAATAATTCTAGAATGCATGTTTTCTCACAGTATCCAGAAGCTGGAATAACAATGTGCTTCTTTATTGCACGTCAAACTTAGAGGAAATATAACTGCAGATTCCTCTTCACTATATGAATATTAAAGCCAGGTTTCATCTCAGTCGAATCCGGAATGTGTTTATCTCCATAGAACTTATACTGATCTCACTAATATTTCTGGCATCTGGAGGCGAATGCATCAAAGATAAAGATGTAGGTATAAGACTTTCAACGATTAGCTTATTAAAGAGTTTGTGCACCTTTATCTGAAAAATACAAAATTAAATAAAAGTCAGTGATATTTAGAAAATCTAATACAAGTTTGAAAGCCAATTTTAAAGTAACTAAGGGCTTGTCTACATGATATAGCAATGCGCACTATTGCTCTATAAATTCTAATGCACACGATTACTGCACACTAACTGGCCTGTGTTGACCCTGCTGGTGTGCATTACAAGTTCCCCACTACGCATTAATGTAGTGCTGTTTGAAACAGTACTACGTGAATGTGCACTAAGGAACTTTTAGTATGCACCAGCAAGGTTAACACAGACCAGTCAGTGTGCAACACCTTAGTGTGCATTGCCGCATCATGTAGACAAGCCCTTAGTTACTTTAAAATTGGCTTTCAAACTTGTATTGCAATTGCAATTACTGCACACTGCAGAACCGTGTAGACAAGCCCTAAGTTAACTTAATTTTAAACCTTTATAATGATCATTATGTCACATCTCATTACAAGCAACAGCATGCATGACAGGGAATCATAACACCAAAGTCACTGAAAATTCCTAACTGACCATATTTAAAATGTTATAAATTATGCTAGAAAGAACCCATTTAGACAGTAGTCACTTTGTGTCACATTTGAAAGCAAATGATTAAAATGTATCAATACACAGGAGGTTTGATTATAAGTATTATGTTTGGCAATATTGTAATGAAAATTTTAATCAAGAAAACATTAAATCTTGCCCCACTAACCTTCCAGACAACCCTTCAGTAAACTACTTCCAGATTGGATTAAACCTACTCTGTGAATTTTATGGATTCATTGCCACCAGACAAAGTTCTATGACTCCCCCCGCCACCCAACCTGATTACATAATCAAAGAATCAGAGATGGTAAATTAATTAATGTTTGTGAAGTGTTCGGATACCACAGAGATGTGGGCCATACAAGTACCTAGATACACAGAGCAGTTGATAGAAATGCTTAGGTTGCTGTGATGTTTGCTGCAACCTTCAAGGCAGCATTCACATGGGAGAATTCATATTTATGTTAACTAATCATATGTGAAGACGACAAATATATTATGTAGTTTTAAATGTAAGTATTTCTGTAGTAAAATAATTTCAAATAGTAGCTTTTTGTTTAAAATCATATTTACAGAAAGTTAATAAGACTGAACTCTAACCTGGAAGTTTATGGCAATGTTTTACAAGGGTGTTTTTACTTGCCAATGCCAAATTAATCTACACACATCAGAATCTTCATATAATTGTCAATACAGAACATGTCACTTGGCTTTCAAAACACATTAAATCGCAAGCATCCTGAAAATATGACATTTTAAACAAACAAATAAATGTTCAACCAGAATTCATAAGTAACTGTTCTAAAACATTTTAAATTAAGCATGTATGCAAAAATTATCTTATAAGTTAAAAATCTTCTAATATTTCAACATACCTTTCCCTGAGTAGTAGAGCATAATAGCCCTGTGTCTTTGTTTGAATATTTACAGTCAAATCCTTTTCTGTGAAGGATCAAGGCTGCTTCATCAGATGGCCCAGAATCTGCCTGCAAACAAACAAAATGTAAGCGTACCTTAGAAACTAAATGCTACGAACAGGAGACTTTTAGAACCTCAGACTAATCATTAGGATTTGACCTCTGAGCCACTTATGTTATGAATACCATTCTCCCTAAACCAACAGAACACATTTCATGTAACAGCTGTAAAAAAGACTGAATGTGCAAGAATTGGCAGCAAGATGATTTTTAAAAATGTTCTTTATTTTTCAAATATCTGAAAAACCTGGTCCCAAATTTAAATGTAGTGGTAATAGCTGTATTGACAGGCTTCCCAGAATAAGCAAGGAAGTAAAGGCTTCATAATTATGCAACCACGCCTCCAGGTTTGATTACTGACCATGACTTTGGTCCCTGCCAAGCTTTAACACTTTAGGCTTAGAAACCTAACTACTAATCGGTTACAAAGCGTACTAGAAACTATGACCAATAATGTACAACTATGAGATTAACTGTGCAGATTGGTACATGAGCCCAGAACCCACAAGAGGGAATATGCGAGAATTCAGGTACTCATTGAAACTCAGTTGTGTTTGATCTAATATATAAAGCCTCTTCAAGTAATAATCACCACAATTATTATTGCTAATTGCTTATATTACAGTAGCATAAAAAAAAGCCTCAATCAGAACCCGGCTTACTAGGGACTCTGCAAAAACAAAGAAAGACAGTACAGCTGTCTGGGAAATAATTCCCAAATTGGAATGAAAAGCCAAAACTCCAAAATTTTTCATGGAAGTGAACTTCTGTAATATTTTGTTTCAGAAATGAAATATGCTCCCAGTGCTCCCCAGGAGCCTGGCTGGCTGCAGAGGAGCCAGGCGACCAAGCTGACAAAGTACACAGCTGGAAACTGAATGACACCTGCCTGGTTTTCATCACAAGTTTCATAGACATTAACACATTTCCACAGAACATTTTGATTTCAACGAATTGGTGTTTACTGAAGGAAAAAACTTTGCACTGGAAAATTCCTGACCAGCTTTAGCAGAGGGTACCTGCTTTAAAGAGCTTATAAACTCAGATGACAAATCGTGCAGAAAAGACAGGAAAACACCAAAACATGTAATTTTTATGTACAAATATACTTTTTTTTTGGCCACTGAGCCTAAGCATTTGGGACTATGGAGTATTGGCACAATTTTAGAGCTAATCAGAAATTTTCTGAAAAAACACTTTTTCATTGGAAGATGCAGATTTGTTGACAATTAACTTTTCTATGGAAATGTGTAGATTTTGGGAAAACTTTCAATGGAAATCAGGCAGGCAATGGAAACCCACCTAATTTCTGCCAGGTCAACCTTCCTCTCACCTTCACAGCCCACCAAGTGAGTTACCACAGAATTATGGTGCACAGGCTTCCTGGCTCTGCCTTTTAGGGGCAAAAGATTTTTTCAAAAATTGGACATTGGAAAGGGAGGGAATGAATAAAGATAACTTGTCCTTCAATTGAACAGAAAGGTATCTGATAAGACCCTTCCATTTTTTGCCATTTGAACACAAAATGTGGTATTAATATATTATTGAGCACAATAATAAGAATAAATGGGATAAAATAATTATCAATATTGAGTTTCTAACTATGAAATACCATACTTAGTGTTAGTTCAAAACGTAATTTCAAAGTTAATTAAATTACACTCAGAAAACTAGACAAAACATTTTTGTTTTGCACACAAAATAACAATGTCTGTGTAAAGAGCAGGTTCGAGAAACATTATTTAAAATTCATGATGCAGAAGCCTGACTTCCTATAGGGGTGAAGTGATGCTAGAAATGACAAGCCAGTCATCCAGTGGACTTATCTTGTAGTCATCTGCATAACACATGATGGTATGGATATTTCAACTTCATTTTAAATTAAAAATTATCCTAATTAAGAATTTGAATCTATTAAAATAGAAACATATTAATAAAAACAATTACATGTTAATGAATGGACTTCAAGTAAAGTATAGGCATGTCTATGACTTAGTAATCATACAGGCTATGCCTACGCTGCAGAACACTTGCTTCAGCATGTAGGAAAGGTGTAGCAAGACACCGCAGCAAAATGCAGGCTACATCCACACTGCAGTGTATAGCTACATAATGCAGTAAAGGTCTCTTGCAGGAAGGAGGCAGAAGGAAAAGGTTCTGGCAACAGGCAGCTGCTAGAGCCTTTCGCTGAAGCCTCCATCCTAACAGAGTCTTGCATTGCAGTGGGAGACAGGGACAGGCACTGCTTAGGCATGTAGAGAGCTGTGATACATGCATCCTTCCTCACTTAAGCAGTGCCTCACCATCTACATGGCTATTTATACCTGTGCTAGGGGAAGAGGGGATGTGCAATGTATGTACTCTAGAAGCTGCTGCAAGGACTGTGCAGTGCAGACATACCCTTACCTAGAACTATTTGTATATACTCATTCTACCAATGGGTAAAGGAGTCTAAGTAGGTCTAATTTATACAATGGGATGATGTAAAAGTTGCCTTCCCTCTACTTTAATCTATACCTCCTTACTCCACCTCAGCATGTAAATTACACTGAGCGTAATTAGGTCTAGGGGAGTGACTGAGTATAACGGAATCAAACTTACAACATCCCATACATCACTTATGAATTTGGCTTGCTATGATTAATGTATGAAAATCTACTTTACTCTTCTCAGCCTTCAATAAAAATTAAATATTCTCAGTCCTGTAAAATTTTACACATTACTATGGGACAAAAACTGCTAAGCTACTGCACTATCAAATCTCCCAACTTTTCTGTACAGCTGTCAACCCTTCAACAAGGATTTAATTTTGAACCCTCAACAGTTTAACACTGTCAGGTTCTTGGCTGAAAAAAACAAAAACAAAAAAGCCCTGTGCCATGAATTCTCATACGCAAGAACCCAGGGCAACACTGCTAAGATTTTGATCTGAGTGGAGAAGAGCCATTTAAACAATTTTCAAGTGATTACCATAAGACTTATAGTCATTTATTGGAAAGTTTAAGCAACACTATAAAGATACATATTTGCTCTAAAGGAATATTTAAAAACAGTTTTTAATGTTGAAAACCAATTTATTTATAGTATATCATCTTACATCAATACACTTTTTTTTTTTTTAAAGAAATGTTCCATATCCCTGAAGCAGTATGACAGGAAGGTTGATGTTTTACAATATTAGGAATTACCATTTTTTCCTTAGAGGAAAAGAATTTAAAATTGAAACATTTTATCATAGGATTTTTCTTACTTGTTCTTTCATGGACTTATTTTGATTTCTGTTGTCTTAAATCTAAATAATGCTTTCCTTGTAATTTTGTAATTGAAGGTTCTTTTTAATATGTAAAATTGTAATACACTATAACTTCTCTAAAATATTCATTGACAGCTAGAGTGGTGTAGAAGAATTTATAATTGCAGATAAATATGTTTTGTAGGTGAGCTAATAAGTCATGGCATTTATCATTTTCACTTTGAATTTTCTGAAAAAAAAGGAAAGTCTGCTTCTTTGTGCAAGAAATTCATTTCACTGGGTAATGCAGTTTTTGCTGTGGAAAAAGAAGGTTTCATACCTACAACTGTTATTCACTTCGCATACTGCCTCTGCAGATTTACACTTTGCAAGTGCCGTATCATTACTGCCCTGGAGCCCTCTACAAAGCACTGTTTGAACACATGCACCTTTGTGGTTACACAAGGGATCACAACCCCAACCAACCCATCCAAGCTCTGGATCAGCAGTGGCACCTGGAGAGCAGTTACAGATAGGAAAATAGAGAATTCCCTCTGCAGATGTTCACAGATGGGAGTAAAAACCTCTTGAAGGAGGGCTGTAGCACAAAAATGAGGCTAGCAAATTGCTCTCCTGAAAGGAGCATCTGCTTTGGCCTCTAAGGGTATGTCTACACTGCAATTAAAAACCCGTGGCAGGCCTGTGCCAGTTGACTCGGGCTTGCAGGCTCGGGCTATGGGGCTGTTTAATTCTAGTACAGACATTCAGCCTTGGATTGAATCCAGGCTCTAGGATCCTGTGAGATGTGAGGGTCTCAAGGCTCAGGCTGCAGCCTGCGCCCCAACATCTACACCACAATTAAACAGCCCCTCAGCCTAAGCCCCAAGCGCCAAAGTCAGCTGGCACAGTACAGCCACAACTTTTTAACTGCAGTGGAGACATATCCAGAATCACAAAATTAGTGCTAAGTAAATTTATGTATTGAGCTGTTGTAAATGACATTGTCAAAATAAATCTGAGGGAACAGTGGCTTGAAAGAGTAGATCCTGGAGTTGTCAGTTATAAATTTAACTCCCAAGAAGGTGGTGGGTCCTGCACTAAAGGGCTGATGTGGGCTGGGCTCATGTATCCACCTCACATTCTGGTGAACACTCACCCCCGCATCCTAAGTCCTTGAGGCTCATGTGAGGGGAACAAAGTCTTTGAACTAGAAGATAACAGGTTGCTATTGATTCCACGTATCCTGTTGAACATCATGGTAGCTTGTTAATATTAAAATCACTAAATAGCCCTATATAGGAAAGGATGTGGACAGAAGGGGAAGACATGGGCCCCCTCACATTAAAGATAGTATTACTTGTTTTAGAGTTATTGATAGTTCAGAAAGACAGAACCTGTAATGCTTATATATCAACGTACTGTCTGATAAATCACAAAAAGGGGCACAGGTGCGGTTTGCTGTGCAAATCAGATGAGGAAACAGGACAAGCAGCACATTCAACATCTATCTAGAATATGTAGAAAAAATTATGGGGGATTTCAATCAAGGACACACATGCTGGAGGTCTCATGCTGGTGTAGAAATATCCTGGGAATTTCTAAAAATTATAGATAACTTAACTTAAACATTGCAACCATCTCCAGATAATTCTATATTAGATTTCATTCTGATGGATAAAGATGTAAGATCACTGAATTAAAACTGATGGCTGCCTTGATTCAAGTGATCATAATCTAATCTCATTTGCTATGTGCAAACAAAATACACTCCTGACCAGTAATATATACACTTGTTGCTTTAAAAAGGGACCATTTCCAAAGCTAAAAACAATTATGAGCAAAACTAAGTTGGAGGAAATATTAAAGCATAAAATATGAAGGATAATTGGGAATTGTTTACAAAGGCTTTATTAGATGCCAATCTCTACACACCCATTCCGCAGTCAGGAAAGAGGTCTTCTTCAGTTAAAAAAATCATGGTTAAGAGGGTAGGTGAAAGCAGCAATACAAAAACAAAAACCCAATATGTAACTAATGGAAAAAGAAGCAAGTCAATAGTAAAGAGTACACATCAGCAGTTAGGAATTACAGACAATTATAAACAAATCTAAAAGTATCAGTGAAAAATCAATGGCAAGTAGGGTGAAAAAACAATTATATTTTTAAAAATATATCAGGAACAAATTAAATTCTTACAGTGGTACAGATCTGCTACTAGACAATGATGGTAAAATTAACCATCATGATGCAGAAAAGGGAGACATTCAATAATATTTCTGTTCTGTATTCAGAAAGAAGCAGAATGGCTGTATCCATATCTTACAGGAGTAAGAAAATACTTTTTTCCCCATCAGTAATTAGGGAGGGTATTAAATGGCAACTATAAAAAATTAGTGGGACCATATAACTTGCATCAAAAAGTATTAAAATAATTGGCTGAGGAGCTATCTGAAGCATTAATATTGACTTT
Organism: Lepidochelys kempii; assembly: GCF_965140285.1. Lineage (NCBI taxonomy): Eukaryota > Metazoa > Chordata > Testudines > Cheloniidae > Lepidochelys > Lepidochelys kempii. Next base: position 70,189,575 of record NC_136384.1, on the reverse strand, counting down.
TAACAAAACTTGGAACACTGAAAGTTTCAGAGGACTAGAGAAAAAGCCAATACTTTGCCAGTATTTAAAACATATGGAAAAACAGGATGACACATGAAACTATTGGCTGGTTAGCCTAACATCAATTCCAGCTATATCATGGAGAAGCTGATATAGGATGCAATCAGTAAAGATCTAAAAGATTGAAACATAATTAATGCCAACCAATTTGTTTTTAAATGGGAAATAAGTAAAAAAAAATCTTTGTTTCTTTTTACTCAAATCAAAAGTTTGGTTGAGACAGGTAACTGTGTTGGCATAATATACATACTTCTGTAAGGCATCTGATTTAGAATCATAGAAGATTCTATTGGAATCTTGGAAGGGTTGGAAGAGACCTCAGGAGGTCATCTAGTCCAACGCCCTGCTTAAAGCAGTACTTAATCCTGAGTGACATTCTAATAAAAAATTGCGCTATAAAAAATCAATGCAGCCATTTTAAATGGATTAAAAACTGGCTAGCTAATAGATCTCAAGAAGTATTTTTAAATGCAGAATTGTTGTCCAATGATCTAGTGGGATCCTGCAGGAATCTGCTATTAGCCCAACATTCTTCAAAAATCTGGAGATGACAAAAAATCTGGAGTAGCAAATAACTACAAGATCAGGTGACCAGTTATATAGACCACCCCAGATCTCTTGGTACACTGGTCTCATTTGAATACCATGTGTTTTAACACAGCCAAATGCAAGATCATGCATTTAGCAATAAAGAATGAAGGAAACTAAGAGGGGGTGTGTGATTGTACGGAAACAGTGACTGTGAAAAAGGGCTGAAGAGTTTTTGGGGATTAGCAAATAGTGGGGTTAGAAACTCTTTCTTCAGTGTGCTTGTGGCACCTCTTCTATGACCCACTATAGATGGAGGAAATCTTCCTCCAACACGCCTCTCTCATGAGATGGGTCCCCAAAGAGGAAGGAAGAAAGGAAAGGAAAGTGAAGTGGCCTGGTGCAGAACTGTATGGAACAACCTTTGCAGGTGTGTTTAGTACTCAACAGTTGGAAGTAATACTGCACCAGGCACTGGTAAAGGAGAAGACATAAGGTCCAAAGGATGGAGGCAATGGTGTGTAGTTTTCAATCATCCCACCAAAAAGCTGTTGATTGCAAGACAAAGTTCATCTGATGAGCAGTGAGGAATCCTCCTTCTGTATGGACATCTTTTATTAGAAGCAGGCTTAGTCAAGGAAGCAGACTTGCACCATCTCTGAGGCTGCATCTCCCTGTTCTTGCAGAAAGGGAAACTTTCGGAAGCTGAATGTTAGATTCAAATGTTTCCTTCTTAAAGCGGACAGACTTAGTAAGCTCTAAGGATTGGGCAGCAACCTGTGTTGTTCTGATCTTTTCCAAAGGCCTCGGCCTTCAAAGGACAGTCTTTGATGTTCTTTTATGACTCAGAAGAAAGGCCAGAGGATCTTAACCAGAACCATCTGGGCTCTTCATTCTTGACCCTACAGGTCACTACAGGACCCAAGGAGGATGGCTTTGCTACCCGCCGGAGGCTGCGTAGAGACTTACGAGAGTCTCTATGCAAAAGAATAAATGAACACAAATCAGACGTCAAGAATTATAACATTCAAAAACCAGTTGGAGAACACTTCAATCTCTCTGGACACTCAACAACAGACTTAAAAGTGGCCATTTTTCAACAAAAAAACTTCAAAAACAGACTCCAACAAGAAATTGCAGAACTGGAATTCATTTGCAAACTGTACACCATCAAATTAGGCCTGAATAAAGAATACAAAAACTAGTTTCCCCATACTAATTTTCCCGTACTGTTACTCACACCTTCTTGTCAACTGTTTGAAATGGGCCATCCTGATTACATTGGCCTCATTACCACTACAAATGTGATTTTTCCTCCCTTGGTATTCTACTGTTGAGAATACCCCACTTCCACTTTAATAGAATTGTCTCGTTAGCACTGATCCCCCACTTGGTAAGGCAACTCCCATCTTTTCACGTACTGTGAAAAGTACTGCCTACTATATTTTCCATTCTATGCATCTGATGAAGTGGGTTTTAGCCTGTGAAAACTTATGCCCAAATAAATTTGTTAGTCTCTAAGGTGCCACAAAGTACTCCTTACTATTTTTGCTGATACAGACTAACATGGTACCACTCTAAAATCTGCAATATCAAGTATTTTCTTCTTGAAGAAAGGCTCAGGTAGACCAAAGATTTAGTTGCTAACTTGCTCCCTTAAGTTTTAAGAGTTTCATCATCTTCTTGCGAAATAGGTCTGAACCTTCAAAAGGCAGTTTAAAAATTTGGATTTGAGGGATAGGGTGGAGGTCCCGAACTTAACAACCATTGTATTGATCTTGTGGCAGCTCCCAATGAATAGCTGAATCAAAGTAAAAACTGATCTGGTCATCAATGACCGATAATTAGTGGTGTGGAGAGCAGTAGAAAATTTTAACTTTGACCCACATAACCTAACCTCCTAGACACTCTTCTGAGGTAACCAAAAAGATTTACTCCACTACATTATGTGGATCAAACCTACACATCTCATTGAACCACTTTCTTCAGGCTGAAGCTCTCTCTTCACTCTCCAAAGGCATTTGGACCACAGCCACTGCACTTCAAAAGGACCAGAAACACAGATGGGCAGGATTGAAGAGGAAGTTACTCACCTTGTGCAGTAATAATGGTTCTTTGAGATGTGTCCCCCTATGGATGCTCCACTATTGGTATATCTGTGCCCCTGCGCCTCTAATCGGAGATTTTAGGTAGCAGTGTCTGTTCGGCCTGTATATGCGCTCTCCCTGCCTTGTGATCTGCCTCGGGGCTATCTAGTGCCATGCAGGCGAACCCCCCCTCAGTTAGATAGCCCTGAGGCAGACCACAAGAGATGGAGAATGTATGAGCTGAATGGACACTTACATAAAATCTCCGATTAGAGGTGCAGGGGCGCAGATACACCTACTGTGAAGCACCCATAGGGACACTACTCGAAGAAGTAGTAAGAGCTCATGCTAGACTGGTCAAGAGCAACTGAGCTCCTTCCTCCCTATCTGCTGCCTCTCCTGGCCAGCTTTCAAGAGGTAACTCTTTCCCAGACTTTCTCCCCACCTTGCTGTTGGTACTGTGGCTACTGAGCACTCCAAGAACAGAATTAGGAGAGTGGCTTCTTCTCTCCACCCCTCAATTTCATGTTGGTCCAACAAACCCAGCCACCGGGAACAGTCATCTATTCAACTCCCACCCCTCAATGACCACTGCTGAGCCCGCAGTACCAGCTCCCAGAGGTGGTGGTGAGTTAAAAGATGGAGGAGGGGCCAACTGCCCAAGGGGGGAATTGAGAGAGGAAAAATTGACAAGGGGGTAGCCACATACTAATAAAGGATAATTTTGCCCTCAATACAGAATGAATTCATAGAATATCAGGGTTGAAAGGGACCTAAGGAGGTCATCTAGCCCAACCCCCTGCTCAAAGCAGGACCAATCCCCAATTAAATCATCCCAGCCAGGGCTTTGTCAAGCCTGACCTTAAAAACTTCTAAGGAAGGAGATTCTACCACCTCCCTAGGTAACGCATTCCAGTGTTTCACCACCTTCCTAGTGAAAAAGTTTTTCCTAATATCCAATCTAAACCTCCCCCACTGCACCTTGAGACCATTACTCCTTGTCCTGTCCTCTTCTACCACTGAGAATAGTCTAGAACCATCCTCTCTGGAACCACCTCTCAGGTAGTTGAAAGCAGCTATCAAATCCCCCCTCATTCTTCTCTTCCGCAGACTAAACAATCCCAGTTCCCTCAGCCTCTCCTCATAACTCATGTGTTCCAGACCCCTAATAATTTTTGTTGCCCTTCGCTGGACTCTCTCCAATTTATCCACATTCTTCTTGTAGTGTGGGGCCCAAAACTGGACACAGTACTCCAGATCAGGCCTCACCAATGTCGAATAGAGGGGGACGATCACGTCCCTTGATCTGCTCGCTATGCCCCTACTTATACATCCCAAAATGCCATTGGCCTTCTTGGCAACAAGGGCACACTGCTGACTCATATCCAGCTTCTCGTCCACTGTCACCCCTAGGTCCTTTTCCGCAGAACTGCTCCCTAGCCATTCGGTCCCTAGTCTGTAGCTGTGCATTGGGTTCTTCCGTCCTAAATGCAGGACTCTGCACTTATCCTTACTGAACCTCATCAGATATCTTTTGGCCCAATCCTCCAATTTGTCTAGGTCCCTCTGTATCCTATCCCTGCCCTCCAGCGTATCTACCACTCCTCCCAGTTTAGTATCATCTGCAAATTTGCTGAGAGTGCAAACCACACCATCCTCCAGATCATTTATGAAGACGTTGAACAAAACCGGCCCCAGGGGCACTCCACTTGACACCGGCTGCCAACTAGACATGGAGCCATTGATCACTACCCGTTGAGCCCGACAATCTAGCCAACTTTCTACCCACCTTATAGTGCATTCATCCAGCCCATACTTCTTTAACTTGCTGACAAGAATACTATGGGAGACCGTGTCAAAAGCTTTGCTAAAGTCAAGAAACAATACATCCACTGCTTTCCCTTCATCCACAGAACCAGTAATCTCATCATAGAAGGCGATTAGATTAGTCAGGCAAGACCTTCCCTTGGTGAATCCATGCTGACTGTTCCTGATCACTTTCCTCTCATGTAAGTGCTTCAGGATTGATTCTTTGAGGACCTGCTCCATGATTTTTCCGGGGACTGAGGTGAGGCTGACTGGCCTGTAGTTCCCAGGATCCTCCTTCTTCCCTTTTTTAAAGATTGGCACTACATTAGCCTTTTCCCAGTCATCCGGGACTTCCCCCGTTCGCCACGAGTTTTCAAAGATAATGGCCAATGGCTCTGCAATCACAGCTGCCAATTCCTTTAGCACTCTCGGATGCAACTCGTCCGGCCCCATGGACTTGTGCACGTCCAGCTTTTCTAAATAGTGCCTAACCACCTCTTTCTCCACAGAGGGCTGGCCATCTACTCCCCATGTTGTGATGCCCAGCACAGCAGTCTGGGAGCTGACCTTGTTCGTGAAGACAGAGGCAAAAAAAGCATCGAGTACATTAGCTTTTTCCACATCCTCTGTCACTAGGTTGCCTCCCTCATTCATTAAGGGGCCCACACTTTCCTTGGCTTTTTTCTTGTTGCCAACATACCTGAAGAAACCCTTCTTGTTACTCTTGACATCTCTCGCTAGCTGCAGCTCCAGGTGTGATTTCGCCCTCCTGATTTCATTCCTACATGCCCGAGCAATATTTTTATACTCTTCCCTGGTCATATGTCCAACCTTCCACTTCTTGTAAGCTTTTTTTTTATGTTTAAGATCCGCTAGGATTTCACCGTTAAGCCAAGCTGGTCGCCTGTCATATTTACTATTCTTTCGACACATCGGGATGGTTTGTCCCTGTAACCTCAACAGGGGTTCCTTGAAATACAGCCAGCTCTCCTGGACTCCTTTCCCCTTCATGTTAGTCCCCCAGGGGATCCTACCCATCCGTTCCCTGAGGGAGTCGAAGTCTGCTTTCCTGAAGTCCAGGGTCTGTATCCTGCTGCTTACCTTTCTTCCCTGTGTCAGGATCCTGAACTCAACCAACTCATGGTCACTGCCTCCCAGATTCCCATCCACTTTTGCTTCCCCTACTAATTCTTCCCGGACACTCCTGCACTGTATCTTTATGATGATGTTGCAAACTAAAGTATTCTTAAAATAAATTGACACAAGAAATATTCTGAGTTCTCTGACCACTGCTGGAAGCAGGATGAACTTAATATACATATATGTGATGTGGAATGTCAAATCCTATGTTTGTATGATGTTTCAGAAATAATGACTGGTGAGAAGATGGAAATCCTTCAGCTGTTGCGGAAGAAAGGTCTGGTGACTACATCTTATGTGGATTCATAATTTACTTTTATAGAATGAAATATTTTCCAGAATATAACATTAGTTATATCATATATTTGTTCATAACAATAATATTTTGAACATACCTTTGATTGTATTGTCCTTAGATTGACCACATGCATGTCACAAGGCATGGATGAAGTGAGTGGAGAAAAGACATTCAAAATCTGTTGGACATCAGATTCCGCATATGTAGTCATTGGAATTACAGGATGATTTAAGAAAGAAGAAGTTATATGGCTCAGAAGAGAGGGGAAACTGACTGATGACTTCTCTTCTTTCTATTAAAAAAGATAAAACCACTTTGCATTAAGTTTTTATATGGCTGCCTTAATTAAATGTAAATTTGTAAATTAAGACATATTAATTATTTTTTAGAAACAACAAAGACAGAACTTCTCAATCAGCTACTCATCTGCTTCTCTAATAATAAAAAATGGTTACATACTGGCTCGGTAACTGTTCTTCAAGATGTGCTGCATATGTCCTTTCCATTTTAGGTGTGTTGAGTGCCCGTGCACCGAAGCTAGAGAACTTTTTCCAATAGTGGTACCCATTCATGTGGAGCATGTGCCCTCTGCACATTTGTTCAACTAACTGAAGTTATGAAGGGGCGGAGCCTCCCTGACCCCATTCAGTTCCTTTGCCCAGGGAGCCAGAGTTTGCTGTTGCTCCAATGTAGAGAGCAAGGAGGATGGATCGTGGAATGGACATGTGCACACATCTTAAAGAACAGTAGTTTCTGAACAGGTAACTAACATTTCTTCAAGTATCAGGGGGTAGCTGTGTTAGTCTGTAGCCACAAAAACAAGGAGTCTAGTGGCACCTTAAGACCAACAGATTTATTTGGGCATAAGCTTTCATGGGTAAAAAGCCATTTCTTCAGATGCATCTTCTTCAAGTGTTTGCACATGTCCATTCCACTTTAGGCGACTAACAATTCCAGATGGAGGAGAAAATTGGTGTCTACCTAAACAAGGACTACAACACTACTCTTCCAAACATATCATTGTCTCCTAGGGCATAGGAGAGAGCATAACGAGCAGTGAATATATGAACAGAAGACCAAGTCATAGCTCTGCAAACATCACTGATGGGAACATGACCTAGAAAAGCAGCTGATGCTGCTTATGCTCTCATAGTGTGCTAAAACTCTTTGAGGTCACGGAGCATTATCGTAGCACTGATGAATACAAGAGGAGATCCAGGAAGAAATCATTTGTCAAGAGACAGGATGCTCTTTCATCCTGTCAGCAAAGGACATGAACAAGAGTTTAGGGTGGAGATGCCATAAAAACTCTTTAATTCTGTTCAGATAAAAGGCCAAATCTTATGAATGCCCAAAGTATGAAGGTTTTCCCTATCTCTGTTGGTGTGAGGTTTTGGAAAAAAGTTAGTAAGTATGTAGAATGATTTAGATGAAAATCTGACACCACTTTAGTAAGAAATTTTGGGGTGTGGATGCCAACTAATGTTACCTTTATAAAACAATATCTAAGGAGGGTCAGCTACCAAGGCCTGAAGTTCTGCTACCTCCTGGCCAAAATAATGGCCATTAGGAATGCTACCTTCATTGAGAGATGAGAGGGGGGTGTAGCTATAGGTTCGAATGGTGGCCATGTTAAAATGGAAAGAACCAAACTCAGATCGCAGGATGGTGTGGGATCCCTAATAGGAGGCAAGGTCTGTCCAAACCTTTCAAGAAGCTAATGTCACAGGCAACACTGCTGAAACCGTGGCCTCATCTCTGTTCTTCCTCTTTTCCCATGTCCATGTCCCTGCTCCTTCTCTTCTTCCCCCCTCCAGGAGGCACCACCCCCAGGCCAGCCCAGAACTTGGAGCCAGGCCATGCTAAGAGCCACTCAGGGAGCCCAGGCTGCTATGGGGAGACCCCTGCCCAAGAGCAGCCCTCGGCTCCACCCACCATGGTGCACTGGCCAGGGCAGGTAGAGGGTCCAGGGCTCCCCACAGCGGTCCTGAATCCCTGGGAGGCTCTTATTACAGCTCAGCTCTGACTTCTGGCCACGCCAGGGGATAGGGTCTTGGAGGGAAAGAGAAGAGGGGCAGGCCACGGAGAGGGTCCGGGCCTCAAGACAAGGGGGACTAAGGTCCTCTTCAGTCCCCCCACTGGAAAGAGGCTGGAACTGCCGGCAGGGGCTGCACTTCACAGTGGGGGAGCTGATCACCTTATCAGCTCCCCTGCCACAAAGCACAGGTACTGCCACTCCGCGCCCCCGAACTACGTCCATGTTAAAAAGTGGGTGGGCAGTACAACGTAAGATGCCAGAGTCTATAACTCTACATTGCTAGAATGCGGCACTGGGAAGCACCTTGCAGGAGTTATCTTAACTATAACTAACTTCGGTACTGGTCATTTTATGTGAGTGTGTTGAGGACTTAGCCCTCAAAGAAGAAGAGGGCTTCTTCCAGACAGAAGAGGTCAAAGGGCTGGACTTCTGCCTCCTGCATGGCACTACAGGTGGAGAGTGGTGTCGTCTCGCCAGCTCTCTTCAACTCTCTTCCAAGTCTGGTGGTGCACTCGAAGATGGAGTTGAGTCCAAATCCCTGCATATTGAGCACCTGGGTTCCAAATGAGAGCACAAAAGCTGCTTTGACCAGGATGTCTTGAAGTTGAACTTCCCTCAACGTCCTACTCCTCGTTTTAAACACCTTACAAATAGGGCAGTTATTATACCTGATGTGTCCTTCTCTCAAACACTTATCATTGGGAGTGAGGATCACTGACTGGCCTAAATTTGTTATAGCCAGAACAGTACTTAAATCTTGGGGACTTGGACATGCCTGGGAACTGAGCCAAAAACAAGTACCACTATCTAAACTACAACTATACTAAACTACTTACAATAAAAGATCTCTAGAAAGTTTTCTTAAAGGGAAATATGGGAAAGACCATAAGAAGCCACATACACTCCGACTACCAACCATGGGTGTGAGAAGGAACTGAGGAGGATTGGGACGGCTCTAACACTTTATACTTTCAGCTAGCAGCATGTACTGCCCCAACAAGTACCACTATGGGGAAAAGTTCTCCAGCTTCAGTGCACTGGTGTGTACACATCTAAAATGGAACGCAAGCACTCAAAGAATAATAATAATAATATATAGCTCTTATACGGATACTCCGTAGCTTTCTCAAAAAGCTTTGCAAAGGAGGTATCGTTAACACTTCTGTGCTTTTCTTCAATGCCAACCATCAAACCTCCTGTAAAATCTGTAAAAGTCTCTTCATCCTCCTTCAAGTACCTCCTTAAGACTTACCAGTGCTGTAATGCCTACAAAACACTCCAGATGATAATGGCTATACAGTTAGCAAAAAGACTATGGTCTCATAGGAAAATGTACTATTTACTGTTATCTCGTCTTGCCACCCCACTTGTCTATTTCATCTACCTACTCTGTCTTGTCATACACCTAGACTGTAAACTGTGGAGCAAGGATTAAATTGTACAGCATTAATCTCAGTGGAGTCCTGATCATTTACTGTAATACAAATAATTAATTGTGCCAGCAAATTAAAATTAAAGCAAGCTACAGAATTGCTTTACAATTTAAATGCAAATGTTTTGTATATTTGATTAGTTCTCAACAGATAAGATACATGCTAACTTTTGAAGGAAGAAATGAGTGTTGCTTTTCCTCCTCTTGGTTAGCAGCACAACACATTTTTTAATTATTTTTTTGTGTGTGGGTACAACAAACAGCAAACATCTGATATGTGATTCAGCTGAGAACTAAACAAGTAAACATACATCTAAATTACAAACAGGTTGTTCAATCTTAATTATAGGCAATGGTATAAACATTTCAAGTATATTATTTCATATATTTTACTGAAGATTTGCTGCACGTGTCAAAAGAAGACAGAGGATTCTGGAAGTGAATCACTAGCTAGGTAAGTGGTGTAGGGCTCTGGTTTTGTGAAATATTGGTCCACCTTCTACAGGGAAGAGGAGGCTATATTGTTTGGCCAGTCACCACTTCAGCAGAAGGGGGACCAGTCTTCTTGAGGACATGCTGGCTAGAGTAGTCAGGAGGGCATTAAATTAATAGCATAAGGGGAGGGTAAAAAGAGGGAAGATATCAGCACTCAGCACAAAATCAAGATATCGAGAACAAAATTTATCAAGGAATCAAAGGACATGAACAGGAGAAATTCTTTAATTACCTATACATCAATGCTAAGAGCCTGACCAACAACCAAGAGGAACTGGAATTGGTCATCTAGGAGCATAAATTCAATCTACAGTAGAAGCTCAGAGTTACGAAGCTCGGGAATGGAGGTTGCTCATAACGCTGAACAAAACATTATGGTTGTTCTTTCAAATGTTTAGAACTTAATACACCTTGGAAACTTTACTATGCAGAAGAAAAATGCTACTTTTAACCATCTTAATTTAAATGAAACAAGCACAGAGACAGTTTACTTACCTTATCATTTTTTTTTAAACTTTCCCTTTTTTTTTAATTAAAAGTAGTTTACATTTAACACAGTACTTTTCTGTAGAGTATATGGAATTTTTGGTCTCTGCTGCCTGATTGCATACTTCCAGTTTCAAACATGCTTCAAATTTGTAAACATTATAGATGAGAATTTCCTAACTCAAAATATGTTGCAGCCAGCATGGAGGAATTCTATATTAGACCTTGTTCCAAAAGATAAAGAACTGACCACAGGACTAAAAGTAATGTATACACTTGCTGCTTTAATAGGGCCAATTTCACAAAGCTGAAAACAAGTATGAGCCAAATAAGCTGTGGAAAATAATTTAATCAGAAAAACTTGAACTATTATTGGGACTCACTTAACACCTTACTAAATGCCCCCAAAGCCTCAATCCCACAAATGAGGAAGAAGGCTGTGCTGGTTAAAAAAACCAAACTGTTTAGAAAGCAAGTGAAGGCAGCTTTAAAATATAAAATATATAAATAATATATAACAAATGGAAGAAAGAGAAAGTTAACATTAATGAATAAGTCAGAAGTTAGCAACTGCAGAAAATTGATAAGGGACACAAAAGGAGAAAAATGTATGGCAAGCAGAGTTATGGACAGTAGTAGAGTTTTTAAAACACACTAGGAACAAAAAAGAATTCTGACAATGGTATTGGTCCATTACTAAATGGAAATGGTAGAATTATCAATAATAATAATACAGAAAAGGTGTTCAATAAATATTTCTGTTTTGTATTTGGGGAGGAAAAAAAAGATGATACAGTCTCATCATATGGCGATAACGACGTTCTTTCCATTCCACTAGTGTCTCTGGAGGATGTTGAACAGAAGCTACTAAAGTCAGAAATTTTAAAATAAACAGATCCAGATAACTTGCATCCAAAGAGTTTCAAAAGACTGGCTGAGGAGCTTGCTGATTCTCAATAAGTTTTGGAGCACTGGGAAAGTTTCAGAAGACTGGAAGAAAGCTAATGTTGTGCCAATTTTTAAAAAGGGAGCGGAATGACCCAGGTAATTATAGGCCTGTCAGCCTGACATCAATCCCAGACAAGATAATGGAATAGCTGATACAGGACTCAATTAATAAAGAACTAAAGGAGGATAATGTAACTGACACAAATCAACATGAGTTTATGGGAAATAGATCCTGTCAAACTAACTTGATATCTTTTTTTCAGTGAGATCACAAGTTTGGTTGATAAAGGTATTAGCATTAATGTAATAAACAGACTTCTGGAAAGTGTCTGACTTGGTCCGGCACAGCACTTGGATTAAAAAATCAGAATATAACATTAACATGGCATACATTAAATGGATTAAAAACTGGCTAACTGATAGGTCTCAAAATGTAACTATACAGAGAGAATCATTATTGAACTGGTCTGTCTTCAGTAGGGTCCTGTTGTGATTGGTACTTGGAGCTAAACTAGCATCTTTATCAATGACCCGGAAGAGAACAAAATCATCATAGATTAAAGTTTGCAAATGACAAAAATTAGGGGAGTGGTAAACAATGAAGAGGACACTGATTCTGAATTGCTTGATAAACTAGATGCAATATGCATTTTAAATACGGTTAAAGGTAAACGTATACATCTGGGAAGAAAGCGTATAGGCCAAATTTACAGAATGGGAGATTCTATTCTAGGATGCAGTGACTGAAAAAAATTTGAGGTCATGGTGGATAATCAGCTGAACATGAGCTCTCAGCATGATGTTATGGCCAAAAGAGCTAATGTGATCCTGGAATGCATAAACAGGGGAATCTCAAATAGCGTAGAGAGGTTACTTTATCTCTGTATTTGGCACGATGTGATCACTGCTGGAATAGCGTGTCCAGTTCTGGTGCCCACAGTTCAAGAACCTTGTTGATAAATTAGTGAGGGTTCAGAGAAGAGCCACAAGAATGACTGAAGGATTAGAAAACATGCCTAATAAACATGCCTCAAGGAGCTCAATCTATTTAGCTTGACAAAGAGAAATGTAAAGGGAAAGAAGCTGTAAAACAGTTGACATCAAATGCGATATCTCGAACCACAGGATGGCTGGTCCACACCCCACTATATGCTCTTGTAGAGGAGCACAAAGAGCTTTTCTGTGCAGGTGTGGGTCCACAATCGCTGCTTTACAAACTCCAGTTAAGAGTGCACAGGCACATGCACATTCTGTGGTGGAGCCCCCACAGGGACACATACTCGAAAAATGCAGCAACTCCACTGAATAGTTCTGCACGGTTCTTTCATACAGTACTACTGTCTGTATTTGAAACAATTTTTCTAAAAATGTTTTCAATCACAAGTAGGACTTTTTAAAACTAATCTAAGTACTCAGTTCTATACTTAAACATTTAGTATAATAGCAAACAGCTCTAGATATTCAACTAAATACCTCCCAGCACAAGCTTAGTTTTCACCTAAATATTTCACCACACTTAAAATCCCTGATCTAGGATCTCCTAAATTTATAAACACATGCAGGCAATGTTTATGGTGTTGCTTATCACAGAGTGCTCCGGAATTATCTCCAACATATGTTTCATAAGACACCAACATAAAACTAAAATAATGAATTCTGTCAAACTGAAAAGGTATTTGAAACATTTATTTACTTCTTGTCTTATACCACCAGCACAATACTATGATAAGATAAATATCTCTTGAATCAGAGGGGTAGCCGTGTTAGTCTGGATCTGTAAAAGCAGCAAAGAGTCCTGTGGCACCTTACAGACTAACAGACGTATCTCTTGATTGTGAAAGTTATCCTATCATTCTAAACATCTTTATAAATTATGTTGAACTCCACTCTTGCCAATTCTGTTATTCAAGACAGACTGAGGATCTCTCTCAACTCCAAAATATTAAATCTTTTCATTATTTAAAGTTTGAAAAATTCATGACTTGTTAATTGTTATAAAATTATATTTAAGATTCTTCCTTTTGTTAACACTCCTTATCCCCCATTTAAACCTTTCCCCTGCATAATGCCATTATTTAGGAGTAAATACGTGTTTTTGAATAATTGATGAATATACAACATGCTGCTAGAAGTAAGGAAATATACACTACATCCTGTAATGACCAAACAATACTATTGGTTAAGAAAGCATTACATGACTAATGACAATTTACGATTATTACCCCCATAACTAGTCAATGGCTGAATAGTCAGTCACAGTTAGTCTTGCCTTCTGAACATTTCCCTGTTCTTTTTCTGCATAATCTCTCCCATCCCATCTAATTCCTCATAGAATTCTCATGTCCTACTTCTCCATTTTTATTTGCCTTCCGCTCAGAATTAAGGGTTCTGGAAGCAACATCAGCTAGTGCCATCTTTGTTTTGGTCTAACAAGTATATCCACCAGTTGTGTTTTAGGCTATGGCAGCAGCCACTATCAAATGCTCCAAGATCTATAGCATAGCAGTTGCAATGTTTAAAAGGAGCTGCCAAAGCAGTACCAAGGATCCCGATATGCGTCTAAAGACGTATACATTTGCACTGGCTGTTACAGCTCCCTGGAAACCCGCTTTTAAGGAGAAAGCATATAAGTACAAGTGAAGAAAACTGGGACAATATTTTTCTTTTTTTTTAATTTAAAGGCAGAAGGAAAGATGCCATGAGCAAGAGGTTGGAAAAATGTGGGTCGAACTATTTCTGCTTTCCATTTTTTTAGGAGGGGTGTGTGTGTGTGTTTATATGTATATTTATATATGTATATGTGTATATATATAAGCTTAAGTCATTTATTTAAAACAAAAATTATTGCTTTTTGTGTTTAAATACAACCTCCCTTATGCAAGAGCATTCACAGTCAAATGGCTGAAAGCACAATATCCAGGGCTACACTCGATCTAAATTTGCATTTGATAGTAGGTTGAAAACCACACAGAAGTATGAAATAAATGGAAGAGATTCAAATCAAAGTTTTATTTGATCAGTTCCATACTATTAAAATCAATGAAATTCCAGATTTTAATAAACATTTCTTTTTACCTCATGCAGTTACAGAAATGCCAATTTGTCTGGGAATTTAGCAACTGAAGTTGGAGGAAGGAGGGATCACAGCAGTTTGATACATGGGGAGAGGAAAAGCTAAAAGCTTTGTCATTGGGATGTGGACAGGATTTTAAAGAATTGAGCACCACCTCTACCTTCTTCCACTCAATTTTTAAAATAACTTTCCAAGTGGTGACGTGGGAATATTTATTAGTAAATACTAATACTCTGCAGAGGATTTCAAAAACCTTTACAAAAGGTGTGAAAACATCGACTAATAGGGAAAATGGAGCGGATGGTATGCTGAGACTGTCTACAATGTTATACAGCCTATCTGCGACAGCTAGTAGCAAATATCCCCAATGGCTAGTGATGGGACACTAGATGGGGAGAGCTCTGAGTTACTACACAATTCTTTCCTGATGTCTGGCAGTTGCGTCTTGATGAAAAGCTCAGGGTTGGGAAGGAGTTTTCCCCAGGGTCAGGCTGGCAGAGACCCTGAGGTTTTTTTTGCCTTCCTCTGCAGCATGGGGCACAGGTCATTTGCAGGTTTAAACTAGTGTAAATGGTGCATTCTCTGTAACTTGAAGACTCTAAATCATGATTTGAGGACTTCAGTAACTCAGCCACAAGTTATGGGTCTATTACAGGAGTAGGTGGGCAAGGTTTTGTGGCCTGCAACATGCAAGTCAAACTAGATTACCATGATCATCCCTTCAGACCTTACAGTCCACGAGTCTATGAGGCTTACATTGAGGCGTAAAACAGTGGGGTGGCCGGCTGTTGACAAGAGTTGTTGGGATGGGAGAAAACTCATCAAAAAGTTTCAAATGACTGCTGCATTCAGATTCTCTCCATGACAAAGTAAGAGTGTCCTGGAAAACTCCAGCAGCTCCTGGGTGCTGGAGCCTTTCCCTGCTACGGTCTCACCCTTGCCAAAGCCTTTCACTGCCCCATGTAGCTACACACCAGAATGTGGATGCAGCCTGCAGTGTGTAGCTGCACATAATCTACCTGTCACTGCAAGAAGTCTGCAGTGTAGACATAGCCTTAATGGCTTCATTCATGGATTTAACAACAGAGTCCCACATATGAAATTTTGCAGACCATTTCATGTGTGCTATTGCATTTAGGCTCTTTGAATACAAAAGTGTAAGAGTGGATTTGCCCCCTTTTATACATTTCCATGATTATACTAGGTAAAGTTTATTATGGCAACTTCTTGATTTTTCATTTGATAGCCATTTTAATCTAAATTCATTTTTGAAAAGTTTAATTAGTCAATTAAGACCCAAAGTACCACTCAAAGTTGATAAATATCTGCCTCAAATACTGCTAATATAAAATAATTCAAAGAAATGGCAATAAGAAAATATTTAGCAGGATGACAAGTATGACTAGAAAGGCTGTCAGGAGCAAATTAAAATATAATTCACTATTGCACACAAAGAAAGTGGAGTATGGTAACACTGTAGTCACAAATACTTTAAAATGGCCCATCAGTATATTTTATCACCAGATTTTCTTTATTCTCTTCCCTTTCATTTTCTATAAAATGAGCTGATAGCTTGCACCTGACAATGATTTTAAAACAAGCTCATGTTAAACTGAACAGTCATAAAAATTATTAGGTTGCAGTAATAGAATATACTCATCTTATTATAAGATTTAAAACCTAAGAAGGTGCCTGATTGTAGGAAAGTGTCCCAAGGACCAGCAAAACCACTCAGCCACTATAGTGCAGCCTTCTGACAAATGATGCACACTCCTGGCTAGGAGGACTGCCACTGGTCAAACTCAGTGAGCTATAGGTTCTGCAATGACACATGCCACTCAGCCTGCAGTAAGCCTCATTAAAATCTGCCTTCCTCCCATGCATGAAGATTGTAGTGAAGGAAGAGAGTAAGCATGAGTCCAGTCACCTCAACCTGTTTATGGTACAGTGAATGTTCTTACTTCCTCACTTAGTCCAACTCCAGCTCCTTCCACTGCCCTTTCGTTGGTACTGTTATGTGCATGTCAGCTGCTGCCTAGTGCAGTACCTGTATACCACCTTTCTTTATACAGATTTCTTGAATTTTTTGCCTAACTTTCTCTTTCCCTCCATTTTCCTTTTTCAATTTGATTGCGTCATATGTTCCTCACCTCATAGATCAGGGTCCCTAGAGCAGCAAAGAGATACTTGGTGATGCATATGGCTGGTATACTCAAGAACAACTACTTACTGCTATCAGTGTTGTTCCGCTAGATGACTGCTGGATGGATATGTATCCTGGGTGATCAGTGTACATCTGGACACATGAGCGCAGATGTTCCTGGCTAAGAGAGTTCATTGAGACTGTACATGTACACCTAAACAACCTCAACTTTTTATGCTTCCAGCCAACCATATCATCTCGTATACTCATTGGGCCTTGCATTTAGGAAGGAAACATTCTGATGAAGAACTTCTGGATAAAGAGACTTTAAAGTTTATACTTCTAAGATCCTATGTATTTTTGTATATATGGGTTCATGATAGACAGAGTTTAAGGCCAGAAGGGACCATCATGATCATCTAGTCTGGTTTCCTGCAGATTGCAGGCCCATAGAACCTCACCCAGCCACTCCAATAGTAGGTCCCTAACCTCTGGCAGAGTTACTGAAGTACTCAAATCTATATGTAAATCTATATACAAGTGTCATTGCCTATCATTCTACACCATTGTTGTGTAAGGTTATCTAATTTTGGTCCAATCGTCACAGCAGGGTCTTAACAAGAGAAACTATTATACAAATAGATAGCTATCTATGCTAATTCTCACAGTATGGCAATGTTTTTACATATGAAACCCCCCACACTCTTGCCAATCTGACCTACACAATGGTTCTGATTGTGAGTATTTTTTCTGGCAACTTCATACGGTCTTAAAGAAGGTGGGAGTAGTTTGCTGTAAAGACAGGTGTACTTCAGTAATGCTAGAGTAGTGTAGAAATAAGAGAAAGGTTTAATAACTAATGATTTTTGAGTGGATGCTGCTCCCTGCTATGCAAAACAGGTATTAACCTTTCATATCCTTGACTTGTGTCATGTGACTGGAGCCAGGAAATAAAGATCACACTCTGACCAGTCACATCTATTACGTAGTATCAGAAGAAAACTGAATCTTTGACCAGAAAAAAGAGCAAACGAAGACACTTGTATCCCTCAGTCTGAAAAGCAAAATGGAAGAGAATTGGAGGCGGTAGCAGAACTTCCAAATTTTCCTGGAAGCAGGTGGTATTGCAGAGAAACTGGAGATGGTGAAATTTCTTCACAATGCTACAAGTGGCAGCCCCAGAGGCTTTGGAGATCTATAATGCAATCCAGTAGAAGCAAAAAAATGACTAAACAGCTAACCAAAATTTCAAGAATACTATGAGCCATGCAAAAATGTCACTTATGTAGGCACATTTTCTTTACTAGGAAGCAGTTGCCAGGTGTGTCATTGAGCCTTATGTTAAAGAGCTATGTATCAGACCTAAATCATATCAATCTGAACTGTTAACTAGATGAAGCAATTAAAGACCAAATTATTTGTGGTATAACTGATAAACAAGTCAAAGCAAAGTTATATTATGAAAAATTGAAATTAGTGAAAGAATTGATGTTCGTCTCATTAAAAATACATACCAAGGCATAAAAAAGTAAACAAACAGCAGAGACCATATATATTTGTAAGAAACGCAGAGGCAATCATCACACAAAGATTTCCAGCACAAGGAGTGCAGTGTCATGCATGCAATAAAAGAAATTAAGTAGGTTACTCTCAACACAAATTGCAAGGAAATATAAAATATATTCAAGCAAAATATATTAATAAACATATAGCTGGAGGACAAAGCCCTGTGATACAGTTCTTTTTTGGTTCTCAATAAATTTGCAAAGCAATTTCCCACAAAAAGATTGATGTGTGGCATGAGAAAAATTAAAAATTTAAAATTAACTTTTGAAGAATGTGGTGAGATGTTTAATGGACTGGGATGCATTAAGTATGTGACATCACACAGAGAGATCCCTGAAATACTTTCCAGCTTCCTAAGTTACATCTTTAATGCACTTACCATCAACTTACCTTTTTGATTATATCTATTGATATAATTCTACATTTGTAGATCTGTGATTTACGTTTATACAAATGTAATTCTACATTTTTATTTTATCTATAGATATAAGTTCAAGAATCTCCTTTCTTATGTAACGGTGCTAGCAGACAATCAATAGGTGATAGCCTTTTTATTTGGAAGCAGATTAACAGGTAACACCAAATATTTGAGCGACTGATGTGAATGTCACAATGTCATCGGGAAACAGTCCAGGTAAGGCGAATACATCCACTTCGATACATTTATGAAACATTTTACAAGCAGGTGAATGTGTTACAGCCTGAGGATGAGATTTTCAAAGCAGTAAAGGTGATTTACACGTCTTCCTTTGAAACTGGAAGATGTGTGGCTAAGTCCCCTGCAGTGCTCTGAAAATCTCAACCCTAGTTTTCACTTTTGTTTTTGTGAAGTCAAAATGAGGTTTTTCCAGCTTACCTGTGAAAACTGATTACAAACATATAGTATTTGAAATGTGGCTGGATTCAAGTTATGGGAATCTTACTTTTTGCACTACCGATCTTTAGTTTTAAAAGCCTTAGTGTTGCATTTAATTTAAATATGTCGAGTGTTTGTGCAAAAAGTCTCAACTTTTATGTTACAGACTTAAGAAGATCACCTATTTAGCTTATCAGAGAAGCTGAAGAGGTGACTATATCACAGTCCATAAGTACCTATGCGAGGAGAAGATTTCTGATGGTAGATGCCTCTCTAAACTATCTGACAAAGAGATAAGATTCGATGGCTGGACGTTGGAGCTAGAAAATTAACAATGGAAATAAGGCACAATTTTATTTTTTTAACACTGAAGTTAATACTTGGAACAACTTACCAAGGGATGCAAGCGATTCTCCACTCTCTGAAGTCTTTAAATCAAGAACAGATATCTTTCTAAAATATATGTTCCTGCTCAACAAGATGTTATGGGCTTAATGCGGGAATTATGGAGTAAAATTTTATGGCCTGTTATATAAAGGAGGATGTCGACTAGAGGATCACAATAGCTTTTGGCATTAAAAAAAATAATCTATGAATCAAATGAACACTGGAATTTAACTTTAAGTGGTATATTGTAAGTATCCTCATCACTGCAGTGGTTGCTATCACCCATATCAAAAAAATTAATTCCAGCTCCTTTGTATATTACAAGTTCATACACAATTCCTCATCTTTATAAACTGCCTTCTGATTTTAAATCCACTCAGTTTTGTAGCTTCTCTCATCAGTCTCTACTTTTGCAATATGATACTCCTTCCCAAACCTTCTTCCCCACAGTGATGGAAAAACAAAGGAGAGAAGAGAAAAAAAACCCTGAGGGAATAAGAGGGGACATACAAGGGTAAATATTTGTAAAAGGAAGAGTGAATCAAACTGACCAATACTATTATTGCATACAACATTCTCATATCTTCCTGGCTTACATAAAGAGAGACAATTTAGATAGGTCAGATACCTACACATCAGGTACTTTTGCTTAAATATATCTGTACAGAAGTATCAAATATTTGTATCTTCGGTTTTATTGAAAATACAGCAGACAAACCCATGTAATTATTCCTACCTCATCTACTCCATTTCTTCTCTCCAGCAGAAGTCGGAACAGATTAGCTGTGATCTTGTTATCTTGGAGACCCTGTCCAAGGCCACGGTTGTCATCCTGCATAAGTCGACGGTCCATGATGACTTCTAACTGTCCTGAAAAATAAATATTGAGGTTATGTTGATGATAGTAGTTTGTGCTGCTTTTATTAACCACATGAACTGCAAACAGCAATGGTAAAAATAATCCAGACAATATTTCTTACAGTTGGAGAGTTTGTGATATCTATGGTACTGGGAGGGTTGAATCAGCATTTTCATATTGCCCTGGCTTTGGTTGCTTATAATATTTTCAAATTTTTACCTATCAGGCTAAAATTTTCAAGCACTGGTCTCTGGATAAGACTGTTTTCCCCCCCAATTTTAGACAAAAGTTTTTAAGATGTTTGAGCTGCAGGAGAATGAAAAATACTTTCCCTATTATAAAAGAAATTCCAGAAATTTCTATTTGAACAGCTCTAGCCCTACAACAAGGGTACGTGAAAGCTGAAATTTTACAGGAAAAGAGGTTACTTACGAATAACTCTTGTTCTTCAAGAGTTGCCTCTGTGCATTTACACTTATGAGATATGTCTCTGGAAACAGCCTGCTAAACTGACTTGAAAAGCTTGTGCCCAGGGGTTGCATGAGAGATCTCATGTGAGCGTGATGTCATTGGCCTATTCCCTTTAACGTAGTGCACCTCCAATATTTCTTCTTTCTAACCAGATTGTCTAGCCTGACCCGTATATTTCACCCCATACCCCTACATTAAGCCCAAATACTTTATTTAGACTAAAGCTTTTCAGTCCTCAGGAGATTAAGCTATTTTGTGTCACACTGAGAAAGCAGACAGAGCACTAGATAACTATCAATAAAGGAAAAAAGAAAAAAGATAGTACATAAAGATCTACTGAGATTGCACCTAGAGTACTGTACACACATCTTTCAGCACCACTTCATATGCTTCAACAGTAGTTATTCATGAACGCTTTTTATGCATAAAAGTAAACAATACAAACTAGTTTTATGAACTGGGTTGGTAGATAGGAAACTTCTATTCACTTTCTCTTACAATGCAAGAATAAGGGAATTTTTCAATGAAATCAAAAGGTAGAAAATTAAAAACTGATTAAAGAACATACTTTTTCACACAACACAAAATTAGATGGTGTAACTCACTACAATAAGGTATCACTGAAGCCAGAAGCTTAGCAGGATTCAAAAAAAACACTTTTAGAAATTAAACAAGACTATCCAGAATTATAAAAGTAAACATTAAAAAACAAAACAAAACAAAAGCAATGGATTAGACATAATCCCATCTCCTTAGGACATAAAACAACCTCTAACTAATGGGAGTTAGGAAGAGACTTTCCCTGGGAGTAAATCTCATATCTGCCTACTGCATGGCTTCCTCTTAGCAACTAGTGCTCGTCACCGTTGGAGATAGGATACTAGAGTAGCGGGACATCAGTATTCTGATTCAGAATGATCACTCCCATGCTCCTAATATATTTCTCACAAACTATCATGTTTTAGATGTAGTAAAAATGCTTCCTTTTTCTTTACATTCTCAAGGAAGAGATATGACAGAGCATAGTAATCTGTGAAACAACCCTCTGAATACTTGACATGATTTAATATGTAGGTCAGACTTTGAAAACCTTTCCCATACTGTACTTACCACTTTTCAAGCTTGTAACACCTAGAGACTGAGCAGAATGTAGAGTCAAACGAATGGCATCATCCTGGATATAAGTCATTGTAGTCACTGGATAGATATTTGCTTGAAGAGGCAATTTGTTCATTGTCACTCTGGGCTGAATCTACAATATCAAAATTAACGTCAGTATATTCCATTGATATTTAAATATGTAAAAAAAAGCAAAATATCTTTCTAGGCGTTTATCTTATATGCTTTGGGATCAACAACTGATAGACACCAAAGCAAGTCCCTCCACCATATCATTCAGCTTTTCAGGGACTTATGGCCAACATTACTTCAGAAGTGGTGTAACTTACACATACTTGTAGTTCAAAGTAGTTTTAAAAAAAAATGAAAGGTTCTTCAAGGGAATTTGCATAAAGAATTGTAATGGCTCTTAGGATAAGGAGCAGTATTTTTGAGAGATTTTTTTTTTCTTCTTCTTTAGAAAGTAGATTGTGAATTAGCTCAAAGTAGTGTAAGTTATTCCTAGGATTTCTAGCACGGATATAATTAATAGAAATCTACAGACATTTCTTGCCATCTGTATAGATAAATGTATAGTACTATTAAATATTCTTTACTACTTTAAAACTTCACTTTATATTTTTTATTTAAGAGCAGTACTACTTTGAAATAATTAAATAAAATGGCAATTTCTTACTCAACAGATCTGGGTCCCTATGTACTCAGAATTATACCTGCTGAGAATAGTGAAACTAAAGTTTTTACTTCTGCAAACACCACAGAGCCAACACAGCTAAGAAAAATGACGTGAATTCTTTTGCATCAGGTGCATCACCAATACTATGGCTGACTGTGTTCCAATCAATTATGGTATAATTTATATGCATCACAGTAGCTGCTAGAGGTCCCAGATAAGATCAGGGCCTGCTAGGCACAGTGCAAACATGTAAGATTCATGCTCCAAATATCTTAAAAATCTAAATAGACAAGACAGAAAAGGAAAGGAATACAACATATCAATAGTGTGTCTGACGGTCTGTTAGTGACCTTTTAGTTCAATTTATTTTTATGCTTTGACCCTGAGAACCAAAACAAAGATTTTTCAGGTCAATACAATGTGGACTGAGAAAAATTTGTGTTTGCCAGAAATATTCTTGACACAACTGATGTAGCTTTGAAGTCCATTTTAAGGGTGGCTTCTACTTTCCTGTTTGCAGGGGTTTGGTCCTTTGCTGGGGTTAGTTGGTTGTTTTGCTTTTTGAAAAGAAGGCACCTTCCTCAGGAAACATCATGCCCTTTGCCATGGATGCTACCACTTTATCAATGATGGGGAGAATGAAAAAGGAATGTTTGGGTTCTTAGATTCTGCAGAATTTCATGGCCTCCTGACAGAGCAGATGCCAAATTACAAACCCTTAGAAGTTATTTAAATCTTAAAATTTCCTTGAAATGGAACAGACATTTCTCTTTGAAAGTCTCTCCAGTAATTGTAACATGTTAACTTCCACAATGACGAACATCTACTTTAGTACCTTATGTAGACTGAAGTTTGAGACAAAATCTATGTCATCTACATATTCTGCAGCACACAGAATGCTGATGGCACTCAAAAACAATGAAAAATGAAATACTTAATTTTTAAGAATATCTCCTCCTCCTTCAATATTCATGCACAGGAGATTATTTTTTAAGAAGTCTACAGCACCACACAAAATTAAAATAATAATAATAATAATAGTCTATAAACAAAGGATATATTAGTACCATCATATTGTTATAACTAAACACAGTTTTTGTATATAAGATAGGCTGATTTGTCATAACAGACATAAAATAAACATTCTTGAATCTTGGAAAAGCTATTCATAGCATTTAAGTGCATCTAAGTCATGTAAAAAAAATAGTATATATTTAAACTAATGCCCACTTTCAAAATAATTAACATTCTCATACTAAACTATTATTTGCTTGAGTAAATAAGACAAAAAAACCAATTAAAATCAAGTATTAAGCCATGATGATTCTAAATTGTCATAGTTACTATATTCAGAATTAACAGATGGTAATTACCTGATATCCATTAAGGTCAGTGTAAAACCTGTTTTGGCTGTTTATGTCAGATGAAATTCTCATTGCAATCTCACGATTGTATTCTCCTCTAATGTCCACAATATTGGACAGCTCAAGAGACTCGCCTTCCAACCCTAAATTTAAAAGTACATTTACAATTTCTGATTATTAAAAAATAAAAACCAAGTTCTATAGAGCTCGCCCCATAGCATAATAATGTTCCAATTTCCCTCAATCAATTTTCCTTTCACACTAATGTCTACCCTGATAGAGAGGAGTAAGCTTTGAACCCAGAGCATGTATCACTATTATAGAATTGCATAGCAGAGACTCTCTATACCATTGCTACCTACCAGATTAGCCATATAATTTTGAAAGCTTCATTAATGTGGAGTAGAAAAACTATGTGGATTATTAATATCTGCAGATTACTAATAGCCCAAACCAGTATAGAAGTCAGCACACCTCCTGCAGGCAATGGAGTGTGCAACGTTATTGCTGGGTCCTGCCCCTGAGCACTAGCTAATGCTCTGGAACAGGGCCGGGCCATTTACTGTCTGGAGTTGATGCTGCTCCTCCACCTTAAATTGTTGGTGCCTGCTACTGCTGCTCCTTTTGGGTGTAGGTGTGCTGTTGCTAGTCTCTTACCACTCCTATGGCAACTCTGTTACAATCACAGGAGTGAAGAGAAAGTACAGAACCATTTTAATACGAGTAAATAGGGCTTCCAAGGGCAGAGAATTTGAAGACTTTGTTTTGATGTGACTGGGAACACAAAGTATGTCTTTTGGGCGATGGAGGGGGGACGGATGAGGGCCAGATTTTAGAAGTTAATTAGGTACACATAACGACCTATGAGGAGTTTCAAAATGGAGCTTACGGGTTAATTTTTTATATGATAGTATACCACATCTCGGCCAAAACAAGAAAAGAAAATTATGAAATGTTTGTTTGCAAGCTATAAGCTTCAGACTTAAATTCTGCAGTAAGATTGTGTACAGCCTTGATCTCATCAAAGCATCAAGAAAATCCTCAACTTAATTTTGAATGGATTACCTCTACCCTGGTTGACCATCTTGTCATGCTTTGGCTTTCTAATGTAATTTAATATGTTTTCCAACATATTTCAACAACTAGTAGAAGAGGAAAACAAGGTATACAATCTTTGAACAACTCCAAAATTTAGAGTAACTTGTGGAAAAAACATTACAGCTGGTTCACCTACAAGATTTAGTGAGTCAGCAGCGCAGGGGACAAAAGATGCATACTGACTTATCTGCTGAATTTGATTCTGAACACCTTTGTATGCTGGAGCCATGTTAGCTCCTTGTCATAGTTTTGTCCCCTCCAATTAGCCATATCTAAACAGTCTTTTTTCAGCATCTCTAAACCTGGCATATCCTTCCGTTTTGGTGTGAATATCAATGAAATCTACAAAGCAGTCATCAACCTTTTCTCCATCTTTTGATACTTCAGTATACCTTAGCACCTGAGACATTTGTTCCATTTGGAAGAGTTTGGAATGCAAATACAATGGAGAAGTATTTAAACTTTCCTGAATCTGTCCAAAAAAAGGTCTACCGTGCTTTTTATAGTACTGCCCTTAATAGCTTCTATACGATCTCACAACATGCTACCATGCCCTGCAAGCAATTCAAATAATCACCAAAAATTACCATTATGACAACTTTCTAATTTCCCATCTGAACCCCTCAAAACTAAATCTCTCACCTAAGCTCCGCAAAATATTGTATCGTGATAGCAGATTTGCATATCTTCGTCAATTGTGCAACCCTTTACCAACCATTCTGCAATTTCCATCTAGCGAGCGATTGCCTCCACCTGTTCTTTGAACATTCACATAGGCATAATCCATTGCTAAAGTGGAAAAAATTTGTGAACCCAGTTTTACAAGTTCACAAAGGAAGATGAGGAGTTTGGCTGGAAAAGCAAACAAATGAAACAGTACAAGAAGGCAAGAGTCAAACTGCATATCAACCAAAATCACTGGTGCAACTTCCCATTAGAAATTTTGACAAGGAACCACAATTTTAATACTTGCCTTTATTTGAATTCACTAAGCAAACAGGCTCGTTCTAATTTAACTCTGGGACCATTTTCTACCAAAAAATGGTAAACAGAATCTGTCACTTTTGTGGCCAAGCAGCCAGATCTCGCTTGAAGTCAAAATTCTGCCCCACGCTTCCAATAAAAAAACTGCTTTCAGAGTCCACGTCCGTAACAGTTGTGCTAGTAACCAATGGGCAACATTCTGCTGAAAATCAGATTTTGGGACCCAACAATTCGATGTCAAGTTTTGTGCTGGAATCAGATACTCCAGAATGGAACACGCCTGACAAACCCAAATCAACGTCCTCACTAGCTAAGGAAGGGTAAGAAATGCAAGTAACAGAACTGTCTGCAGACTGTTTACCAGCAATATGGTCAAATATTTCAAGATATTTTGTAGACCACTCACACTTTTCTGATCATCTTTTTCATGGGCCTGCTACAGCTTGCATTTTTGAGCACCACTCTTGCACTTGTAGGTATTCATGGCGGAAATCACAGCTGACCATAAGAATTCACCCACCATGCTCTTTATGAATGAATTGCTATGTTTGGAATGACTGCGCTAGAAAGTCTAACTAAACTTAGGTAAATCAGGTAAGAGACCATAATATCTCTGTGAAACTCAGAGCTGTATCAGGTAAAACTAATGAAAAAGGAGCTCAGGAATGCAGATAAGTTTAATTTAGGTCTAGTGACGGGAACAGTTACAGAGCAGGCTAGGGCCCCAAAACGGAAGAAAAGAGCAAAAGGTTAAAGAAAGGGGAGCAAGGCCCGGTTTCACTTAAACCATTTGAACTGCCCTTTACATGGCCATTTGGAGCAGGTGGTCCCAAGCTCTATTCCTACTTATAAACCATGAGGTTCACACAGTTTAAAATTTTTATAGTGGATATAGTTCATCATTTGTATTCCCAAATCACAACTAATTAACAGGTTTCAGATCCAACTTGAGTGGCAAGTAATGATGGGGACAGGTCAGGTGTAAAGACCAATCTGGACTACTTGGTAAGATGCCATTGTGTGTTTTAACAAAGCCAATTGTGAGGTCATACATAAAAAACAAAGAATGTAGGTCACGCACTTACAATATGCATGCCTGAATCCTGGAATTCAGTGACATTGAAAAGAATTTAAGGTCATGGTAGGTAACCAGTTGAACATGAGCTTCCTGTGCAATACTGTACAGGGTGGATGCAATCCATGGATGCAAAATTGAGGAGGAGTAGAGAAGTGGTATTACCTCTAATACTGCACTAGTGAAACTATTATGGAATATGTGTCCCCACTTAAAAAAGGATAGGGGAAAAACTGGAAAGGGATCAGAGAAGATCCAAGAATGATTCAAGGTTTTGAAAGCACATAGTGAGAGACTAAAGCTATGTAGTTTATCCCAGAGAAGATTTAGAGGTGCCTTGATCAGAGTCTGCAAGTACTTACATAGGTGGGACCGAGTATGCCCCTGTATCCACAACCTACACTGTATTGTAATAAATCTTTGTAACAAAGTATGCCTTGGAAACTCATTTTTCTGATCAGTATTGTCCTAGCAAAATATGTATGGCAACATTGTATGTAAAGTTATAAGATTTTCCTATATGATGTTATTAACATATGTTCCAAACTCCACGGCACTGCCCAAACAGAAGTAAGCAAACAGATCTCTCCTAGACAAAGGAATGTGTGTGTGCCTTTATTTGCATTTAAGCAGTAAACAGAATCATCAAGTAGGGAGGGAAACAAAGAAAGCTCAAACAATTGAGAAAAAGCCAGCAAGAACATCCTTCCATATTGACTCTGTCTCCTCGTTCCCAGCTGGAAATGTTTTTCAAAAGGGGGACTGAAACTATAAAAAGGAGGAACACACACCCCAACGCACCTCTCACTCTCCCTGCCCATCACATCCACTGCACCTGAACTGACAAAGGAAGCATTATGGACTCTGGGGGAGGGGTCCTGACTCTACTGAGTTTGGTCAGTAACACTGCTGAAAGCACGTGGTGAGAAGCTTTGCTTGAATCTGATTAGTTTAAGTTAGGCATTAGTAAAAGTTTTATCCTTATTTTCCTTGTAACCATTTCTGACTTTTATATTTCATTACTTGTACTCACTTAAAATTTCTCTCTCTTTGTAGTTAATAAACTTGTTTTACTGTGTTATCTAATCCAGGGTGTTTAAACAGAAGTGTCAGAAGAACTATCTGAGATAATAAAATGGCATATTCCCTTTAAGGAATAATGAACCTAAAATATTTTGTACTGTCCAAGAAAGTATAGGACATACATTTCTGAAGGAAAATCTAAGACTAGGGGTGTGTTGGGGTCACCCTGCAGTATAACCCAGGCTGGTGAGAGCCAGAGTGTAACCCAAGTGTGGCAGGCAGGCTGCAGTTACACACAGACTTTGCATGCTGGAAGGCTGTTTGTGAGTGGCCCAGGTGGAAGATATTTCAGCAAGGCATTGTAAGACATCTGAGGTTGCAGGGCAGGGTGACAGCTGCTCAGTAGTCTGGATTGTATCCTGGTATATCACAATACAGAAGAGATTTCTGACAGCAGATGGTTTGTTTAATCTAGCAGAAAAAGGCCTACTGAGATCCAATGACTGGAAGCTGAAACTAGACAAATTCGCATTATAAATAAAATACAGATGTTTAACAGTGACGGTAATAAAACCTTTGGAACAATTTATCTAGGGATGTAGTGGATTCTCCATCATTTGAAGCCTTTAAAACAGGAGTAGGGTCTCAAAATATTACAATTCTCCCTCCCTCATTTTAGCGATCGTTACCAACGATTTATTATTTCTACAGTATAGTAGCCAAAGGCCCCATTCAGGATTGCGTACCCATTAAATGCTGCATACAGCTGAGATGGATATAGGGAGACACAAAGGAGCCATTTACACTTCTCATTCCTGGGGCTGGTTTTACAATGCCTTGGTCCTCAGCACAGGTGCAGCCTCAAGGCCACTCTAATCTACAACAGCCGCACAGTGCCAGAGCAACAGAAATCCCCAGCCACACCACTGCTACATCCGTTAACCCAGGAATGCCACCTGTACTGGGTGTTGAGTGGTGTAGGAACCACTGTGGCAGCCCTACACCATAAGAGGATTTCCCAATGTTGAGGGAGTCCTCCACCAGGAAAATCTGTTGCATTTAAGTCTGCCTTTAGTTGAGTGACTGCTGCAAGACTCAAGAATAAAGCATTTGTCCTTAAACTTAGTGAATGCTGCAATCAGAAGGCAATTCCTAAACCAGCACTGTACTAATCATAAGTTATGTAAGCACTGGAAAGCCTACGTAAGGCCAAAACTAAACAAAATTATCAAGAAAATACAAAGACATATATAACTGCAGTTTTAAAACCTCTTACCCTGAACTTTATAGAGTCGCACTGTGTGTGTCAGATGATGGAAAAAACAAGTAACTTCTGAGAAAATATTTCCATGAGTAACTCTTATCGTAGGTGGATCCGTGAAAACATAAGGCTGCAAAAACAAAGTTAAAACAATGGCATGAAAACTGTTTGCAGCATAAAAAAATCCGGTAATAGCTCATCTTAAGTGATCACTCTCCTTACAATGTGTATGATAACAACCATTTTTTCATGTTCTGTGTGTATATAAATCTCCTCACTGTATTTTCCACTGAATGCATCCGATGAAGTGAGCTGTAGCTCACGAAAGCTTATGCTCAATAAATTGGTTAGTCTCTAAGGTGTCACTAGTACTCCTTTTCTTTTTGCGAATACAGACGAACACGGCTGCTACTCTGAAACCTGTCATTATGCAAGGCACTGCATTTAGCTGTATGGAGTGGAAATCTATCAACTTCATGAAAAAACTCGTACAGATACAGACAGACATCTTCCTTTCCAAATGCAAACAGATGGACATCATACCAAAAGGACTGAAGGTAAAAAATGCATTACAATCTACATACCATACAGACTATGCTGACAGCTTGTGCCACACGCTCTCAAAGAAACTGCGGAACCACCTGATCAACATCCTCTACGAGCAAACAGGGAAAGATTAAGAATGAGCTCTCAAAACTGGATACTCTCATAAAAAACCAACCTTCCACACAAACTTCCTCGTGGCTGGACTTTACAAAAACTAGACAAGCCATTTACAATACACACTTTGCTTCTCTACAAAAGAAAAAGGACACTAAACTATCTAAACTACTACATGCCACAAGAGGCCACAGTAATGGTTCCCTTAACCCACCCAGCAATATTGTCAATCTATCCAACTATACTCTTAGCCCAGCAGAAGAATCTGTCCTATCTCGGGGCCTCTCCTTGTGCCCCTCCACCCACAAGAACATGATACAGTTCTGTGGTGACCTAGAATCCTATTTTTGACGTCTCCGACTCAAGGAATATTTCCAACACACCTCTGAACAACATACTAATCCACAGAGACCTTCCTACCAACACTACAAAAAGAAGGATTCTAGGTGGACTCCTCCTGAGGGTCAAAACAACAGACTGGACTTCTACATAGAGTGCTTCCAACATGCCCGTGCTGAAATTGTGGAAAAGCAGCATCACTTGCCTCATAACCTCAGCCGTGCAGAGCACAATGCCATCCACAGCCTCAGAAACAACTCTGACATCATAATCAAAAAGACTGACAAAGGAGGTGCTGTCGTCATCATGAATAGGTCAGAATATGAACAAGAGGCTGCTAAGCAGCTCTCCAACACCACTTTCTACAAGCCATTACCCTCTGATCCCACTGAGGGTTACCAAAAGAAACTACAGCATTTGCTCAAGAAACTCCCTGAAAAAGCACAAGAACAAATCCGCACACACACCCCCCTGGAACCCCGACCTGGGGCATTCTATCTGCTACCCAAGATCCATAAATCTGGAAATCCTGGACGCCCCATCATCTTAGGCATTGGCACCCTGACAGCAGGATTGTCTGGCTATGTAGACTCTCTCCTCAGGCCCTACGCTACCAGCACTCCCAGCTATCTTTGAGACACCACTGACTTCCTGAGGAAACTACAATCCATCGGTGACCTTTCTGAAAACACCATTCTGGCCACTATGGATGTAGAAGCCCTCTACACCAACATTCCACACAAAGATGGACTACAAGCCGTCAGGAACAGTATCCCCGATAATGTCATGGCAAACCTGGTGGCTGAAATTTGTGACTTTGTCCTCACCCATAACTATTTTACATTTGGGGACAATGTATACCTTCAAATCAGCAGCACTGCTATGGGTACCCGCATGGCCCCACAGTATGCCAACATTTTTATGGCTGACTTAGAACAACGCTTCCTCAGCTCTCGTTCCCTAATGCCCCTACTCTACTTGCGCTACACTGATGACATCTTCAGCATCTGGACCGATGGAAAAGAAGCCCTTGAGGAATTCCACCATGATTTCAACTATTTCCATCCCACCATCAACCTCAGCCTGGTCCAGTCCACACAAGAGATCCACTTCCTGGACACTACAGTGTTAATAAGCGATGGTCACATACACACCACCCTATACCAGAAACCTACTGAACGCTATTCCTACCTACATGCCTCCAGCTTTCACCCTGACCACACCACACGATCCATTGTCTACAGCCAAGCTCTACACTACATCCGCATTTGCTCCAACCCCTCAGGCAGAGACAAACACCTACAAGATCTCTATCAAGCATTCTTACAACTACAATACCCACCTGCAGAAGAGAAGAAACAGATTGATAGAGCCAGAAGAGTTCCCAGAAGTCACCTACTACAGGACAGGCCTAACAAAGAAAATAACAGAACGCCACTAGCCATCACCTTCAGCCCCCAACTAAAACCTCTCCAATACATCATCAAGGATCTACAACCTATCCTAAAGGATGACCCATCACTCTCACAAATCTTGGGAGACAGGCCAGTCCTTGCCTACAGACAGTCCCCCAACTTGAAGCAAATACTCACCAGCAACCACATATCACACAAAAGAACCACTAACCCAGGAACCTATCCTTGCAACAAAGCCCGTTGCCAACTGCGTCCACATATCTATTCAGGGGACACCATCATAGGGCCTAATCACATCAGCCACACTATCAGAGGCTCGTTCACCTGCACATCTACCAATGTGATATATGCTATCATGTGCCAGCAATGCCCCTCTGCCATGTACACTGGTCAAACTGGACAGTCTCTATGTAAAAGAATAAATGGACACAAGTCAGATGTCAAGAAGTATAACGTTCATAAACCAGTCGGAGAACACTTCAATCTCTCTGGTCACTCTATTACAGACCTAAAGGTTGCAATATTACAACAAAAAGATTTCAAAAACAGACTCCAACGAGAGACTGCTGAATTGGAATTAATTTGCAAACTGGATACAATTAACTTAGGCTTGAATAGAGACTGGGAGTGGATGTGTCATTACACAAAGTAAAACTATTTCCCCATGTTTATCTCCCCCTCCCCCCCCCAGCCCACTGTTCTTCAGATGTTCTTGTCAACTGCTGTCAATGGCCCACCTTGATTATCACTACAAAAGGTTTTCTCCCCACTCCCCCACCCTCTTGCTGGTAATAACTTATCTTAAGTGATCACTCTCCTTACAATGTGTATGATAACACCCATTTTTTCATGTTCTGTGTGTATATAAATCTCCTCACTGTATTTTCCACTGCATGCATCCGATGAAGTGAGCTGTAGCTCACAAAAGCTTATGCTCAAATAAATTGGTTAGTCTCTAAGGTGCCACTAGTACTCCTTTTCTTTTCACGAATACAGACTAACACGGCTGCTACTCTGAAGCACAACATATCAGTTATTAAATAGGTTTAAATCCCAATTTAAAACCCCCTCCAAAAATAAGTTTTCATCTATAGTAGATGAGTGTAGGTCTGGTAATCTGAACACAAGACTGGGATCTGGGAATATATAATCCCTACTTTTACATTGACTTTCTTTGTGGTCTTGGGAAATTTTCTTAACCCTACTCTGTCTTAAAATGAGGATAATCTTCATTACATACCTCACGGGTATGTTGTGAGAATTACTGATTTAATATTTGTGAAGCATTTCGGAGATGAGAGTAACGTAAGTGTTAAGTAACATATTACTATGATTACATATATATTAGGTTCAATATTAGGGAAGTGGCAGCCAGCAAATTCCTCGGTCCATGCCACTTCCCACAGCCCCCATTAGCCTGGAATGGCGAACCACGGCCAGTGGGAGCTGCGATTGGCTGAACCTGCGGATACTGCAGGTAAACAACTGGCCCACCAGCGGATTTCCCTGATTGGCCTTGTGCCAAAGACTGCCGATCCCTGCACAACAAACTTAGCTGAACCATTAACTGCACTCCTGACAAAGCTTTAGTACTAGCTCAGCTTTGCCCCATCCCAGGAGGACCACTAGGTCCAGGAGCTGAAGCTGTCTCAGGAGCACAACTGCCTTTCAAACTGCCAACTCCTAGCCCTGGTTTGCTGATCCAGAGTGGGTTTGTGAGACTGGGACTACTGGTAGGAAGGCTGAGGATAGGAGCCAAATTCCTCCTTCTGACTGCCCAGTTAATATTCTCTGAGTTGTTTGAGTGGGTCAGCAGAGGAGGAGCTCCTGTGCATGAAAGGCTATTAGTAGTAGCAGATCTCAAACTCATTGATCTCCAGCAATGACTCCAACCAATGAATCATCTGTACTTTTCTGACTAAGATTTTCTATGCTGGGTGCTCAAGGAATTTGTCCAAGAAAAAAGGATGACTGTCTCTTGAGACAGATTCAGGGACAAGTCCCCTTCCCTCCTCTTGGAAGTAGAAAATGGGGGAAACTTGTCCCTGAGGCTGTCACAGGAGCTGGTTTTCAGCCGCACTTCTCACTTCTCAGACAACTTTTCCCCATCTCTTGATTGCCATGAGGGAAAGTAAGTCTGATGAGCCAAAGGACTACTTTTTGAAGTTGAAACAGACCATATTTTATATTGAGAACTCAGAGTAGAGTTAGATGGCACAAAGACTTTTTTGGTGTGTCTTTTTGCCATCCAATTTTGCTAGGAGCTCTTGCAACCAAATACTATAATCTGTTTCAACTTCAGAAAGTAGTCCTCTGGCTCATCAGATTGATACTTCCCCTCCTAGCTATCACAGGAACAGAGCAGTTCAAAATGAGCAGTTCATCAGCTTTGTCAGGACATTAACATCCCATACCACAAAGGGCTTTCTTAATGGTGCACAAATTGGATGACAAGTTGCTGAAAAGACACTGGTCTACCTTCAATCAGTTCACAATAAACCACGAGTACTGTCAAATGTATCTGGATGCTGTTACTCTAAATTAGACCCAGGCAGGTGAAGAGGATAGTTAAGTAGTTTGTGTATGAGGCAAGTAATGGGGTTTGTTTGCACTGCACTAAAAGATTTTTCCACTTGGACTTGTATGTCTTTCTGCTAAATGTGCTTTTAGCACCTCAGAAGTCAAGAAACACCTGCTCAAATACACCATGCACATGGATCTCTATATCAGAAGGCAAGCTCTTTGGGAGAAGATTCCCATATTGTGACGAAGCAGATATTGTGGTTCTGACTGATGATCTAAGACCAGACTCAACAACATGAATCATACTGGCTATGGCCATTTGCAACGAAGTAAAGAACCACACTTGTCTAGAGCAATAAGAGCTACTATCTTCAAACCATTGTCTCTTCTGAAATTTGGCAGTACATTTACAACAACAGAGTTTAGTATAAAGCCATGTAACAGCCTCTTTACAGAGTGTCACGTTAACTATGATCTTTTTGGTACCATGATGAGAAGCAGAGATTTTTGTTCGGGTGATTTATGACAAGATCCACTGATGGTGTCTTGTAGTAGAGGAAAATCTGATCTGCCAGTTTGTAATTCAGAGACCATTTGTGAAGATCTGTTTCAGCTCAGCTCAGCCCTATCTGTGATTGTGTTTCCCCCCCCAACCCCGTCAGACACATGGTGACAAGGCTCATCTTGTAGGACACACAATATTCCCACACCTGCACTGTTTCTCAAAATAGGGAGCACAACCTGGTGTCTCCCTCCATGTTTATGTAAAAAACGGTTGCCTAGCTGTCCATTTTAAAGAGGACAATTTTTTAGGATACTGAGTCTCTTAAGGTCCTTCGTACATACAACACTGAGGTAAAAATGCTATTACTATTGAGACCAAGGTCTTTTGATAGAACAGAAAGCAGACCAACAGGCTTCCAAACTTGGGGCAAAGATTCTTTCATTGTCTCACCTGAAAATGTTGCCCAAACCTGAAGCCAGGCCAGGTCTACACTCTCACAGACTTTAAGCATCCAGGGTGGAGGCCTTTTTCCATAGTTCCACCTGACCTATGGCTCACAGTTCACAATGTGAAATGTAGCCGTCATGAACTGGTAAACTTTTTGCTCAATTCATTATCAGCACCACCGCTTAATTTTTGGGAAGGCAGTACCATAATTGTGTTTAACCTTCCCTCTAGTTATGGCTCTGTCTCCACCTACCCCCAAGCTCCCATAGGGAGCTGAGACACCATACATCCTTGGGGAGAATATATTTTTTCCTCACTGTCTTGAAGGTTGGGATAGCAATGTGAGGTTTTTGCCACACTTTCTTCAGCAGCTGGTTCACAGTGCAAGGTTGTGGCATCTCTACCTGATAAGGGTTCCTGACCCAGGTTAATAACTATTGTAGCTCCTGTAAAGTCCTGTACTAATTGTCTTTCAAAATCAGGAGTTCTTGGAAAGAAATATCTGGCATCAGAAGAGTTTCCTGTCAAAGAATGAAATTAAATTGGTTTGGCATGACTTGTTCTTGACAACTCCATGCTGGCTATTACTTTTGACTCTATTATCCTCTAGGTGCTAACAAGCTTATTGTTCAATAATTTGCTCCAGTATCTTTTCAGGTATTGAAGTTAGGCTGATTGGTCTAAAATTCTCTAGGGCCTCTTTGCTCCCCCTTTTAAAGAGAGGTAGTATGCTTGCCCTTCTCCAGTCCTCTGGAACCTCACCCTTCCTCCAGGAATTCTGAAAGATAATTGCTAACTGTTCCAAGATTGCTTCAGCTAGTTCCATAAGTACCCTACGATAAATTTCATCAGGCCCTGCCTGTATTCCCAACTTGAATACATCTAGCTTATCTAAATATTCTTTAACTTGTTCTTTCCCTATGTTGGGTTGCATTCCTACCCCCGTTGTTAATATTGATTGTGTTAAAATATTGGGTCACAATTTACCTTTTTCGAGAAGACTGAAGCAAAATAGTCATTAAACTCCTCAGCCCCCTTTTTTGTCATATGTTATTAGCTCTCCTTCCCTGTTAAGTGGAGGGCCTCCATTTTCCTTTATCTTTCTCTTGCTCCTAATATATTTTTAAAAACCTCTTCTTATTACCTCCTTTGCTCAGTATAACTCATTTTTGTGCCTTAGCTTTCTGATTTTGTCCCTACATGCTTGTGCTACTCTTTTGTACTCATCCTCAGCAATCTGTCCATATTTCCACTGGGGCTCTTAAGAATACTGAGATGTGTAATTATGTCAACCTGACTGATAAATTGTTTACAGTTCATTGATGGCTTTACCAGGAGCCCTGTGTACGAGGCAGCATGTTGGTTCAGGTCCCCAGAAAACTGACTATGACTCAGTCACAGTCTGCCTTTCAGTTCCTCCGTCCTTTCTTCTGTAGTGGAAGTGGAGGGGAGGGTGAGATATATCCTGTGTGAGCCCTATATACCCCCAAAGCTAAGGTGGTGGGAAGCAGCAAGACTACAAAAGTTGCTCCACTCACAGTATGGCTGGCCAGTACAAGGGACTATAAACATGTTATATGCCCTTTCTTCCTTGTGCGAACACACAGGAAGGGCTTCAATCTGACCCTACATCAGCAATTAAAGTTCCTCTGAGGGAAAACTGGGACTGGAAGAATGAAGAGAAATATTAAGGTGCATGCTATCATTTACCTTTATAAAACTGTTTCACTAATATGAATATACATGGTAACAAGTACAGATACACTGCAAGTTTCTGAATTTCCAAGGAAGTTGAAACTAAACATAAGTTAACTGAAAAGAGTACGTGATTTTTAAAAATAATTGCTGAACAAAAATAATGCCTGTTTGTAGTAGATGATGGCTAAATTAGACAGCCACTTGCTCTTCTTTTTATGTTTATCATCATCATTTATGTTGCAGTAGCGCTGAACATCTCAATGAAAGTTGGGCTGCATCATGCTAGGCACTGTATAAACACATCATAACAACAGCCCATCCCACAAAGAGCTTACAGTCTTAAAAAAGTTTAGCATATTCACTCTATTATTCCATGTATAAATTTAGTATATCCAAACTCAGACTAAAGGGGGAAAAGAGAAATAGGGAGAAAGAAAAGCTGGAAAAAATGAATGAATATCTGCAATGCAGGGTCGCTGGTGCAGTTAACGTAAGACACGAAAATGAGGTCTTGGCCATTTGTGGTCATTGAAAATCTCATGGCACTTTCTGCCAGGATTGTCAGTGTCCCCTGTTAAAATTCCAACATGCATAATTTGAACACAGTGCTTCACAACAGATGTAGCTATATTTCAATGGTGGGTCAACCACTGCTTCTAGACGTAGTTTGCAAAGTGTTCTGGGATCTTTCAGGATGGAAAGCCTTTATTACAAATATAATATGAGTACTATTACCTTGGCCTCTCCATCTGGTAAGAAGAGATAAGCCCCGCTCTTATCTCTGTTACTTGTAGTTCCATACCACGCAAACTCCACCTTTATTTGATGATTTTTGCCATCTTCTTTTGTGTTAATTTTCTAAAGATAAATAATCACAATTTGAGAGGGTGACACATTTAGTTTTTACGCATCAGAATCTTTTATGCATCAATATTCTTATGAATAAGAAATACAATATTTCATATTGTGAGCCAACATACCTTCAGAAGCCCTGAGATCCCAGAAAACCATAGTTTCATATAGGAGTTCTCTAAAGTAATATCATCCGCAGAATTTTGCATCTCCTTGATCTTGAAAACCTCATCTGGGTTCACCTGCACATTATTTCCTCCACTAGTATATATATTATAATCAGCCAAGACCATTTCTGAACTCAGAACCTCCAAAAGCTGATAAACTCCCAGACCCAAAGGCGGTAGGTGCACCATGAAAGAGATCTGTTGGAGCAAGAAGAAAACATATTAAAAATGTATTGTTATCATTAAAATAAATTTCTGAACATACTGCACCAAATTCATGCCTGCTGAATTTCTATTCATCTCAATAGTTACACAGAATTGATTTTTGCCCAATTTCCAAGAATGCAAATTAATATTAGATGATTATTAAGAGTATTTCAAATTATTAAGTCAAATGTTCTAATATTTCATCACAAATAAAAACGTTGCTGCTATTCATCTGATTAGCAATATTTCAGAAGGGCATGATCATTGTTTACAAAGATGAACAACAGTTAAAATTTGCTATAAAGAAATATGATCTGTAATCTTGAGTTGAGCATATTGCCACACATTAAGGAGATGAGCATAAAATTGGTGCCACAGGTCAGAAATATTCTAGAAAGCGGAGAATGTTGGAGCACAACATTAACATATCATTATGGATCTGAACAGGAGGATATAATGGAATGTGGCCCAAACTGCCATTGATTCTTTGCTGCTTACTTAGGCCTTGTCTACACTATGAAATTAGGTTGAATTTATAGAAGTCGTTTTTGTAGAAAGCATTTTTATACAGTCAATTGTGTGTGTCCCCACACAAATGCTCTAAGTGCATGTAGTCGGCGGAGTGTGTCCACAGTACCGAGGCAACCATCAACTTCCAGAGTGTTAACACTGTGGGTAGCTATCCCACAGTTCCTGCAGTCTCCGCCGCCCATTTGAATTCTGGGTAGAAATCCCAGTGCCTGATGGGGCTAAAACACTGTTGCGGGTGGTTCTGGGTACATATCGTCAGGTCCCCGTTCCCTCCCTCCCTCTGTGAAAGCAAGGGAAGACAATCGTTTTGCGCCTTTTTTCTTGAGTTACCTGTGCAGACCATACCACGGC
This sequence comes from Lepidochelys kempii, assembly GCF_965140285.1. Lineage (NCBI taxonomy): Eukaryota > Metazoa > Chordata > Testudines > Cheloniidae > Lepidochelys > Lepidochelys kempii. Next base: position 70,150,604 of record NC_136384.1, on the reverse strand, counting down.
AAGCATGGAGCCCACTCAGCTAACCGTCACCGTATGTCTCCTGGGTGCTGGCAGACACAGTACTGCATTGTTACACAGCAACAGTTTATTGCCTTTTGGCAGCAGACAGTGCAGTATGACTGGTAGCAGTCATCGACGTAGTCCAGGGTGCTCTTTTAACCAACCTCGATAAGGTCAGGCGTGCCTGGGCAAACATGGGAGTGACTCAGCCAGGTCATTTCCCTTTTAAGTTTCGTCTCATGGAGATTCAGTCCTACCGGCAGTGCACTGTCTTTTAATCTGCAGCCAGCAGAAGACAACGGCCAGCAGTCATACTGCACCGTCTTCTGCCGAGCACACAGGTGATGACGATGGCTAGCGGTTGTACTGCACAGTCTGCTGCCAGCAAGATGTATAAAGATAGATGAAGTAGATCAAAACAAGAAATAGATCAGATTTGTTTTGTATTCATTTTTTCCTCCCTCCCTCCGTGAAATCAACGGCCTGCTAAACCCAGTTTTAGTTCTATCCTTGAGGGGGCCATTCTGTTTCTCGCAAACCCACCCCCTTTGTTGATTTTAATTCTCTGTAAGCCAACCCCGTAAGCCATGTTGTCAGTCGCCCCTCCGTCCGTCAGAGCAACGGCAAACAATTGTTTCGTGCCCTTTTCCCTGGATTGCCCGAGAAGGAGCAGACGCCACAGTACAGCAAGCATGGAGCCCGTTCAGCTCACCATAGCAGTTATGACCATTGTAAAGACCTCATGCATTTATCGTGCAGTGTATGTAGAACCAGCACCTGAAAAACAAGGCAAGGAGGAGACGGCAGCACAGTGATGAGGACATGAACACACTTTTCTCTAAAACCGCATTCCCCTGCAATTTGGAGATCATGGTGTTAATGGGGCAGGCTCATGCCATGGAACGCTGATTCTAGGCCGGGGAAACAAGCACAGACTGGTGGGAGCGCATAGCGTTGCGGGTCTGGGATGATTCCCAGTGGCTCCAAAACTTTTGTATGCGTAAGGGCACTTTCGTGGAACTTTGTGACTTGTTTTCCCCTGCCCTGAAGCACAAGAATACCAAGATGAGAGCAGCCCTCACAGTTCACAAGCGAGTGGCAATAGCCCTGTGGAAGCTTGCAACGCCAGACAGCTACCAGTCAGTCGGGAATCAATTTGGAGTGGGCAAATCTACTGTGGGGGTTGCTGTGATGCAAGTAGCCAACGCAATCACTGAGCTGCTGCTATCAAAGGTAGTGACTCTGGGAAATCTGCAGGTCATAGTAGATGTCTTTCCTGCAATGGGATTCCCTAACTGTGGTGGGGCTATAGACAGAACGCATATCCCTATTTTTGGACCGGACTACAAGGGCAGCCAGTACATAAACCGCAAGGGGTACTTTTCAATAGTGCTGCAAGCACTGGTGGATCACAAGGGACGTTTCACCACCATCAATGTGTGATGGCCGGGAAAGGTTCAAGACGCTCGCGTCTTCAGGAACTCTGTTCTGTTTAAACTGCTGCAGGAAGAGATTTACTTCCCAGACCAGAAAATAACTGTTGGGGATGTTGAAATGCCAACAGTTATCCTTGGGGACCCAGCCTACCCCTTAATGCCCTGGACAGTAGTCAGGAGCTGTTCAACTATAGGCTGAGCAAGTGCAGAATGGTGGTAGTGTGTGCATTTGGACGTTTAAAGGGTCGCTGGTGCAGTTTACTGACTCGCTCAGACCTCAGCGAAACCAATATTCCCATTGTTATTGTTGCTTGTTGTGTGCTCCACAATCTCTGTGACAGTAAGGAGGAGACGTTTATGGCAGGGTGGGAGGTTGATGCAAATCGCCTGGTCACTGAATACGCACAGCCAGACACCAGGGCGGTTAGAAGAGCACAGCAGGAAGCGGTGCGCATCAGAGAACCTTTGAAAAATAGTTTCATGACTGGCCAGGGTAGCGTGACAGTTCTGTTTGTTCCTCCTTGATGAAAACCAACCCCCTTGGTTGACTCTAATTCCCTGTAAGCTACCCGCCCTCCCGCCTTCGATCACAGCTTGCTTGCAAAGGAAATAAAGTCACTATCGTTTAAAAAACATGTTTTCTTTATTAATTGATTATAAAAATAGGGAGATAACTCACAAGCTAGCCCAGGTGGGGTGTGGGAGGAGGGTAGGAGGGAAGGAAAAGGCCACTTTAAAACTTGTTCAATGCCAACCTTCTGTTGCTTGGGCTGTCCACTGGGGTGGAGTGGTTGGGTGCCCGGAGCCTCCCACCCCGCGTTCTTGGGCATCTGGGTGAGGAGGCAATGGAACTTGGGGAGGAGAGAGGGCAGTTAAGCAGGGGCTGCAACAGTAGTCTGTGATCCTGCTGCCATTCATGAACCTCCACCAGACGCTGGAGCATGTCCGTTTGATCCTGCAGTATCCCCAGCGTTTCCTCATGCCTCCTCTGATCTTCCTGCCGCCACCTCTTCTCACGTTCATCAGCCACCGTCCTGTACTCTGCTATTGTGTCCCTCCACACAGCTCTGTCAGTGCCGGACAACTGCATGAGCTCAGAGAACATGTCATCGCACGTTTGTTTTTTTCGCCGCCTTATCTGAGATAGCCTCTGGGATGGAGGCTTGAAACATTTGCAGCTGCTGGAGGAAAAAAGGGGAGTGAAGTATTTAAAAAGATACATTTTACAGAACAATGGCTATACTCTTTCACAGTGAACAACACTATTCACATCACATGGCACATGTGATTTTGGTACAAGGTCGAATTTTGCATCTTATATTGAGTGCCTGCGGCTTTGGTGTTAGAGATCACACATGCAGGGCCGGGCAAAGGAATTCGGCTTGCGGGTGGCCAAGGTAAGCCATAGTCTTTCGGCTTCTGCAACCTTCAAAACAGCAGCCCCCTCCTTTTCCATACCAAGCAAAGCCCGTTGAGTTGGCCATTTAATGCTGCAGTTTTCCTGTTAACGTGCAGCAGCAGAAACCAAACTAACCCTCTCCCATCAACCAATTCTCTGGGATGATCGCCTTTTCCCCTCCCCCCACCACCTGGCTGGTATCAGGGAAGATCCCTGCTAGCAAAACGCGAACAGCTCAGCACCAATGGCCCCCCCTCCCACTGTGTGGCTAACTGTGGGGAGGATTTATTTTCAGCCACAGGCAAACAGCCCAGTAGGAACGGCCACCTTAATCAAATTCCCCTATTTCAATCAGGTTACCATGAACGATATCACTCTCCTGAGGATAACACAGAGAGATAAAGAATGGATGTTGCTTGAATGCCAACAAACACCGGGACCATATGCTGCCAGGCTTTGTCATACAATGATACCAGATTACTTGCTACTAGCATGGCGTGGTGAAGTGTCCTACCATGGAGGATGAAATAAGGCTGCTCTCCCCAGAAACCTTCTGCAAAGGCTTTTAGAGTACCTTCAGGAGAGCTTCATGGAGATATTCCTGAAAGATTTCCGTTCCATCCCCAGACACGTTAACAGATTTTTCCAGTAGCAGTACTGGCCACGAATGCATCCCAAGTCCTCAGGGCTACTTAATCATTAAAAAATGCTTGTTTTTATAACAACATGTATTATATTTAAAAAGATACACTCACCAGAGGTCCCTTTTCCGGCTTTGTTGGGTTGGGAGGGTATTTCAGTTAGGGTGATAAAAAGATCCTGGCTTTCGGGGAAAATGATGTGCTGTGTGCTCTCCCCAAGCTCGTTGTCCTCCTCATCTTCCCCTTCTGCAAAATCCTCAGGCATGGTGGAGAGTACCCCATCCTCGGAGACCACAGACAGGGGTGGGGTAGTGGTGGCGGCCCCCCCTAGAATTGCATGCAGCTCAGCATACAAGCGGCATGTCTGGGGCTCTGTCCAGGAGCGTCTGTTTGATTCTCTGGTTTTCTGGTATGCTTGTCTGAGCTCCTTAAATTTCACGCGGCACTGTGTTGCGTCCCTGATGTAGCCTCTGTCCCTCATGGCCTCAGATTTTTTGAAACGTTTTGGCATTTCGTCTTTTGGAACATAGTTCTGATAGTACGGATTCCTCTCCCCATACAGCCATCAGATCCAGTACCTCCTGTTCCGTCCATGCTGGAGCTCTTTTTCGATTCTGGGACTGCATGGTCACCTGTGTTCATGAGCTTGCCTGGCCAAACAGGAAATGAGATTCAAAAGTTCCCGGGGCTTTTCCTGTACACCTGGCTAGTGCATCCGAGTTCAGAATGCTGTCCAGAATGGTCACAATGGTGCACTGTGGGATAGCTCCTGGAGGCCAATACCTTCAAATTGCGTCCACACTAACCCAAATTCGAAACTGCGATGTCGATTTCAGTGCTAATCCCCTCATTGGAGAGGAGTACAGAAATCGGTTTTAAGAGCCCTTTATGTCGAAAAAATGGCTTCATTGTGTGGACGGGTGCAGGGTTAATTCGGATTTAATGCTGCTAAATTTGACAAACTCATAGTGTAGACCAGGCCTTAGAAGCCATATAAAGCTCTTCACAGCAGAGAAATATTTCTGGGTGGATCTCCAGAAACAATGTGCCCAAAGCTCCGTATGTAAACTTTCCTTTCTCCCTCTAGAACAGCCACTGCAGAGCCTCACGCTTGAGATTTATTAGCAGTAATTAGCCCATTAGAAGAGGGCTGAAAAGAATATACATTGTAGGAAAATGATTCTGAAATGGGAACTCAACCTGGCTTCCAGATCAAAAGAGTAATGTTAAATAAACATCTGAACAGAGTTCCATGTAACATTGTTTGTTTGTTTGTTTTTTTTGACAAATCTCAGTGAGACATTCACAGTAGAACAGAACTACAGGCACATGAAGATTGAGAAGAATCTCTATGATGCAGTACGGGTTGAAATTTCCCAGAATTATCAGACAGAACCAAAAGCAGGCATTGGCTCCAAGGCAAGGATCAGGCTTGAGAATAGAGAAATGGAGACTACATCAGAGTCCAGACCCAGAGGACTAGGGATCCAAGACCCTACAGCTCAAGTCTTGGATCTGAAGGTCTACTTAACTCAAATGTCATCTCAGGTCCTTCTCTGATAATGTTTTTATAGCCAAACACCCCCCGCCCCCTTAGTCAATAGAGTGGTAGAAACTATGCTTTTTCTTTCACTTCAGGATAGCAGATGATAGATCTGACTGTACCTGAATTTCACCTCTACATTATTCTTTGAAGTCCACATTTCCCAGAGCTTTTTCTATCTGAGGTGAAGATCAGACAGAGGAGCCACACTGGAACTCTTAAACTTTTCAATTTTGCTTTTTGCTACTAGATACCATTACCACTATATTTGTGACATTCCTTAAACTTCCTTACACTAAGGAATAGTGTGATAATGTTGTTCATTTACAATTGAAATTATTTTAAATAACTTATTTACAGAATTTTTAACAATCCTAATTCTGAAATACAGTATTTATGAATCAAAATCTATGTCTACAATAACCCAACAATCCAAACTAATGTGTTTAAGTCCTATAGCATACAAATTTTAGCCTTCCAGTTTAACATTCTTGTAAGTTTAAAGTGTCCCTATTTTCTTACGATTCAGCTGTATATTACGTATACCCTGCCAGTATGAGATCTTCTAAGAATGTAACGACTACTATCAACATTTCTTTCAACAACAAGTATTTTTAAAAAATGTATTCTTAGCACACTAATATACTATTATATTCATATATTACTATAAGTATATTTCTTTGTCTGCTCTGCTAGGTATGAAATTGCTGTGTTGACTTCTCCACTACAATCATTCCCCGCCCCCCACCCCCTTTTCTTTTCCTATCAAGAAGGAGTAAGGGGAGTGTTTTTCTCTCTTCTGAACCTCTCATAACAGAAGTTATGATATTAAGGCTGTGTACTCCAAAAAGCTAATTCATTAAAATGGTAAACAAAGAAGACTAACAATGGATTCTTAAAATGTACATCATATGTTATTTTTAAAAAAAATGTGTTCTAATACGTTAGTTCAATAGTTCTGTGATACTCACTTTCACACAATGCGTAAATGTGCACTTCTCTCACAACACTCCCTCCAACAGAGAGCATTGCATATTTTGGAAAAAAACATTTTTTGTTTGTTGGAATGATAGTACTATTACCACCACTGTAGACTTTTTTTTTTTTTTTTTTAAAAGAAGAGCTCTTCATATCTGAGCCACTTACTTAATAAGAAAGGGGCCCTATTTCCTTGGCTTGAGTCTTTGATCCTTCTTGCATAAGGAGGAGCTCAAGTCTGTTTTTAATAAAAACAGTTTCCTTTAAGCAAAATACATTTAATAGTATGGCCTGATACAAAGCACACTATAAAAACAGGCTTCCAAAGGATGGGAGTTTTCATTCCACTGCTCTGTGAAGCTTTTAGAGACTAAGATTTGAATCTGTGATATTGTTGTTATTTTGGGGTAACGGAAAAATCCTCGTAATAAAGACTATTTATTAAAAATGAAAAGCTATAAAAATCATCGCTTGAAACACTTCAAAATTGGCCTCAGGGCTCTCCTTGTAACCAGGGCATCGAATTCAAGGACATACATCCCCCACAGAAATGCAGTGAAATGGCTATAACATCCCTGTGATGTCTAATTGCCATTTAAATTAATGAGGATAAAGCAGCAAAGTATTTTAACATGTATACACAGCAGCTGCTATGCAAACAATTTTCAACAACTTTCAAACAAATATTTCGACATATCCACTTTGACTCAAACATGGATAAACAGAAATGTAAACAGGATACAGAGATCAATGCACTTGTAGAAAAGTTGGGGGGGGGAGGGGAAGAATTCTATTTAAACACATATACTCTAAGTTTCAACCCAAAGCAATTTTAAATGATACCAAATAATAAATTCCCCAAAACGAGGCTCATTATTGAAACACTTAATCCAGTATTAAGCTTTGCTAATATCACGAAAAGTAATGAAGTTTAGAAAGTTGATGCTATTTCTTAGACCTAAATGAAGACAGAAATGATTTAATATTCCTTCCCTCTCTTACACAGAATCTTCTTTATAAAATTGATACAAGATTAATGTATCTGAAGTCTAGTTTTCTTTATTTTATTTTCTCCTCTAATGTGAAGCTATAGTACATATCTAAGTGCAAATCAGTATAACTTACACTTTTTATTTCAAGTGACATACCTGATATGCTTCATGTGATACTGTAGTTGTGCCATCCCATACTCCACTAACCTGGACCATAACAGGTTTTCCCGAAGGAGATAATACTTTAATTTTGGGTGAACTCACATAGATTGAAACCACTGAGAACCGCTCCTGTTCTGTAGGATTATAAACCAAAAGGTACCTGCAAAAATATTTTTGCCATATTATCTTTAGGAAAATCATTTTTTCTTTTCAAGTTATTGTATTATTTTACACTAATTATGTTCGTGGAATAATTAAACCTATTATATATGTATACAATGAAAATATATGAAAACTGTAAACAGGAAAAACAATGGACATCTTTCTTAATGCTACTTTTTCTCACAGGCTTTAGACAGAAAGAGGTAATTTATGGTACTCACAAAAATTCGAATACGTTTAGCAAATGAGATGCTTAGGAATTTTCTTTAGCCATTACAAATACAGTCTTAATGCAAAAATTGTTCTTAATGTCAATGTTCTTTAAAAGACTGAATTATTGAACACTAAGAATAAAAGGCTGTTCACTGTTCAATTCTGCATTACGTTTATTTGTAAATCACGTAAAATAAGAACGATAGCTTCCTATTGGGTTCAGTGTAAATGGCAAAAGAATCAAAAGGCAAACTGTAAAGATTTTAAAACATTTTAGTAAGAATTTGTTAAGACCTTTGTTTTTGAAATACCCACTGCTGAGGCTGAAAGTTTTGAAGGGAAAAAAACAGTGATAGGAAAAATAATAGCCTTTAAAACGTATTGAAATCTGGTTATAACTAGATTGGATATACATTCTTTTTCCATATGATCATATGAATGCAGTTTAAAGTATCAATACTCATTTATGTCTTCAAAGTTACATGCTTAACTATTGCAGGATAATACTGTATGGAAATATTTCCAGGAACTTTGTGTCTATTTGTAAAACATGTTTGTGTGTATATAATTTTTCCACATAGCATATTCATATGAAAAGTGCAAAATACCATAAATTGGATTGATAAATGTGTTCACCAGAAAATACAGACCAGACAATGTATAAGTTGACAGGCTTCTTATAGCCCAAGTTATACGAGTATTTCCTTGCTAGTTGGACATAGACAACATGGCATGTGAAGTTAAGTATACAGAATACTAAAATCTCTGAGGCATGATATAACCGCATAACTCTGATTATTTTCCTCAATATGTGTTTATGTGTCAGGGAAGTGGAAGAAAGAATAAGTTTAGAGTTACAGAATAAGAAGATGAAGGTAGTAATAACTGCTGGGCAAGTTCCTAAGCACAGGACAGATTTGGATGACAACAAGGAGTTGTGGTAAGCCAGAAAGATGAGGCAGAAAGGACAGCTGGAAAAAAGTGATGAAGTAGAAAGGCAAGAAAGATGAGAGGAGAAGGAGTGAGAGACAGCATGGAGAAGACCAGGAGCAACAGGGTAATCATAAATGGCCACTGGCCAGCTAGTCAGTTTACAACCTATGGCTTTGCTAACTAGTTTAGAAAAGGTACAGCCTCATACCAGGCATCATGGAACATGCCACTTGCCAGCTGACAGTGGGGGAAAGATTAAGTGATAAAGTTTCAGAGACCAGCTGAAGAAGTCCCACTGAATAAATAAAGGATTTCACCACTCTGAGTATATACCAACTTTTTTTCCAGACAGATGTTAACCTTTAAAACCATGTTTCATAGTGAAGAATTTAGTATTAGCTTTATTGAATACTTGTTTTATATTTCACATTTAGATTCTCCTTTTGAATAGAAAGGTGTGAAAACTAAAATCACAATTCAGAATGTAGACATTTCATTTGATGGAGCTACAGTTAATTATGGAAGAGTTAACTTAATGGGGAAAGTTGTCACAGAAGAAAAACACGATTATATCAATATATGTTGTATTTTCTTGTGCATGGATGTTTAATATTTTTTCATATTCTACTTCAGTAGAACTGAAGAATTCATTCTCAGTATGTATGACATAATTAAGTTATGCACATACAACAGTGGCTAAAAATAGTTGCATACCATTTTAAAATGTCATTGAACTCCTACCCTCAAATCACACACCCAGTATCATTAACTGCAAAAAAAAATTCTAGATTAATTATGAGACATCACATTGGTATAGGACTTACTTCCCCTATACAATATCATCTTGCAGAACGATATCCACCAATATACAATTGCTGGGTATATCCTGCCTACATCAAACATGGAGGTAGTTTGGCACCATCTAAAGGTTTTATAATCTGAATTTAAAGGTAAAAACTACCTCCATTTCAGAGGCAGTTCGCAGTTACGCTACTCTCACCATTCAGAGCACTTTTGTGGTACTGCCTCAGGGTAAAATAAGTAATATCTATGACGGGTTTGGTCACCGAGACCCCTTTGGGACCGTCACCTGACGTACTGGAATTACCTCTGAGCTAGTTTGGGACTCCAGAACCTTGCCTAGTTGAGCCAGACACGGTAGCCTGCTTCAACACAGACCCAAGTCTGGTCCAAGCCCCCAAAGCTGCAGACTAACCAAAAACTGCTCAGCAGGTCACCTATCTCCAGCACCCAGACACCCAGTTCCCAATGGGATCCAAACCCCAAACAAATCCGTTTTACTCTGTATAAAGCTTATACAGGATAAACTCATAAATTGTCTGCCCTCTATAACACTGATAGAGAGAGATGCACAGCTGTTTGCTCCTCCAGGTATTAATCACTTACTCTGGGTTTACTAACAAACAAAAATGATTTTATTAAGTACAAAAAGTAGGATTTAAGTGGTTTCAAGTAATAACAGACAGAACAAAGTCAGTCATCAAGCAAAATAAAGCAAAAACACAAAAGTCTAAGCCTAATATATTAAGAAATTGTTTACAGGTAAAATCTCACCCTCAGAGATTTTCCAATAAGCCTCTTTCACAGACTAGACTGCTTCCTAGTCCGGGCCCAATCCTTTCCCCTGGTGCAGTCCTTGTTAGTTCCAGCTCAGGTTCCACCCCCTTTTATAGCTTAGGCACAAGGCGGGAATCTTTTGTCTCTCTGGGTCCCCACCCCTCCTCCTAAAAGGAAAAGTACCAGATTTAAGATGGATTCCAGTATCATGTGACATGGTCACATGTCCTGTGAGACCTCATTCTTCATTAACCATGGACTGGCCCACATGCACACAGGAAGGCTTGCAGGTAAACAGAGCCATTACAAGTCTGATTCTGAAGCACCCTTAATGGCTTTCACTTAATGGGTTTACATCCGTAATACAAGTTTATATCTTATTCTCCTAACTTCAGACATAGAAATAACACATGCGAACAAATAGGATGAACACACTCAGTAGACCTTAAGCTTTGTAATACCTTACAAGAGACCTTTCACAAGAAGCATATTCCAGTTACATTATATTCACACTCAATCATATTTCCATAAAACATTACGGAGTGCAATGTCACAATATCTTCCTTCAAGAAATTAAAAATTCTCTCCTGTCTCGATTGGCCAGTAAGACCCTGAAGAAAAAAGTCTGCAGTCAGAACATTTTACCTCAGAAGTATCAGTGAAGTGTGGCCTAATGCACTGTTAATAAAATACTCTTAGAAACTCCTCCTCCAGAACAAGACAGTGCATTGTTGCTTAGATTTCCCCCTAGGTTCATCATTGTGTTTGATTCTTCAATTAAAAAAAAAAGATTCATGGATAAAGATCTTGTCTCTTACTGGGAGTATGTACCGTGCCTAGTAAATACAGGCTGTGGTTTTGGTCTCGCCCTCTAAGTGTTCCTATAATACAAATAAATAAATAAATAAATAATGAAGTGGTCATCATTAAAATCTTCACTAGTACTGTTTGCAAGTACTTAACATTACCACAGTACTCCTTATAACCAGACAAGGTACTATCATGAACATTGCAGGAATGTTATTTATGCAAATGCAAAGTTGTAGAGATTCTAAAGTGATCACTATAATCACTCACATATATAGTGAAAGTTTCTAAGTTGTTTTAAGACAACTGACCTTTTTTCAAATAATACAATTTAACAATTGGCAAGACCAACTGTTAAATTAAATAAAAATTAAAGAGGGGAAAATTACTCACCTCTAAATCTGCTTCTTTGAAGAGACCTTCACTCGTGTCTTGAGCTACCAACATGAAGGCAAAACTAACCTAGCCTATATGCTTTTTGGCCTTTACAGGAAATTGTAGCAGCAGGCATCATACAGATTTTCTGACTCCCTGACCAATATACGCCAACAGCTGCCTCTACAACCTTCCAGACAATTCCTGCTCCTAACACATAACGAACTGAAATGTCTCTTATATGAACTAATGAAACAAAAATTTGTCAGGATAAAAACTACAATGTTCAACAGTACATCAATTCAAAAACATCCTCTAATTCGGAACCTTCTGGGGTCCCTTCCAACCCTGATATTCTATGATTCTATGATTCATCATCAAGATCATCAAGACCAGTGATCCTGCTGATACAGCCAACTCTCTAAGTTAGGCATCAACATTAGTGAAAAGAGCACAACTCTTGCACAAGAATTCTGACAGACTTTGATGAAGGATCTTCCAGCTATGTGCTGAGGATGAGACTGTTGCCAAGGCAGCCTTAAAAACAAAGCTGATGAATCTAACTAGGTCTGAAATCATACACTGCCCCAGAAGTTCCCTGAATCTGTTTCCAATTCCTGTCTTGTGTTTCAACAGTAGCACAGTAAAAGACAACTGGCTCTCACTCCACACCAGCTGTTGAGATTTCTTCTCAAGAACCAGAGCTAATTTACCACCAATTTGAGGCAGCATCAATGCCACCTCTTCAAGATACCTGAACTTATGATGCTGTCAGTGCACATTGCTTTGAGGCAACCTGGGGGGTTGGATCTGTATCAACACCAAGTCCTGGTGCTCAGTGAAAGAGCCTGATTTGCGTTTTTGTTTCAGGGATTGATCCTTTGAAGCAATGTAAGTCTGATCCAAAACAGACTTACTGGAGTCTTCTGGGGAGCTTCCAGGAGAAATTTCTTATTTCCCACAAAATGTGACTACTCTGAATGACGTTTCCAGACAGATCTGCTCAATTACAATGCAACGGACACAGTTGTAATGTTCATCCATGACCAAAACTTTTCTACCATAGATACATTGCTTGAAGCCACTGAGCTTCTTTCCTTGAGATGCAGGAAGAAAGCCTAAAAAAAGAAAGCATCACTGAAAGAAATGCATCCAAGGTTGACAAGAGATGCAGCCAAGAATCTAGAGTGTGCACCAAACAACAAATAACCCTGTGCAGAAAGGAAAAAAAGGGATGACAAAAAAAGAGCCAATAAAGTGTGAACACAGAAAAAGCACTGAAAGGGCAGTGTACATATTTTAGTGACTTACTCTTTATTATATTTCATTATAAACCCAGTTGTAATGGATCATAGAGCAAGTGCCCATGAGAGAGAAAATTATTGTATACCAAAGGAAAGCTAGGAGTCTAGAGAATCAACCGATAAGATTTGAAAAATAATTACAGATTACATACAGATTTGTGGTAATCTTGGAAAACAGCATCTTAATCTGTACATCATGTTACACAGTGAACTAATGCGCTATTACTAGTTTATGAATATTTCTTCTGTAGTCTAAACATATTATAACTGGGACAAGGTTAAACATCCTTATTAAATGCTAGATGCTACAGTATGTGATGCGTACAGGCCAAATAAATCAGTCATCCTGCTAAGTGGCAGATGCTTATGGAGAAAATGTAGAGATAAGGAATTTTTATCCTTCACATATAGAAATGCATTGCACAGAATATCCATTTGTCCACTCGAGGCCAGAAACTAGAATTTCCTGTGTGAAATGCCTTGCCCATGGTACAATAAAAAAATTTACATTCCAAGTTCACAGACAAATGTATTAATAAGGATCTATCATGGTTAATATTAAAATTCAAGTCAAATATTTATCAACAAATAAACAATTCTTAGTCATTTAAATCCCAGTGCACCTATGCAGATTTTTCAGGTCATGGCTGAATTCTAACTACAATGCAAAAGGTGTATGTGGGTTTTTTTCATTGCGTTACAAGATATACTGCACTTGTGACAAAGGTGTGTGAAAACTTCTCACACTATGATTTCCTAAATAAAAGTATGTGAGGAAGATAAGCCTACATAGGAAAACAACTCTTAATCATGATTTTTAAGAGTACATAGATTTACTCTGAAAGTGCTAGTCCAATGATTTATTCAGATTTTGTTAATCACAAATCGTGTTCAAAATTGAGTTATTCATGGATAATGAGTACCAAAATATAAAGAAGGGAAGTTAACTACCTGTCTATGGAACAGAAGAACAATTGCTTAGTCTTAAGAACAAGGAAACTTGTGTGCACGACTGTGTGTGAATGACTTTTCTATTATTTCGCTTCAAACCTTTTGCTAGTTTTTTTTTCCGTGCCCTCCCCCAAAATTGGGAGTTTTAGTTAGAATTTTTATAGGATGGTTGGTATACTTCGTGATCAATAGAAGCTGATGTCAACTTCTCCAATAAGTGGACTCAGAATGTCAAACCCCTGAAGTATGTTGAAGACTTTCCAGGATTGAAGGGAAGGATCTTTGTTTGCATACATTGACCTAATCAAACCCCACTGGATGATGCCACTGACTTTTAAAAGGGATAGTACCCTTGTCTGATTCACCAAGAAACTCTTAGGAAAATTACAAGGAATAGGAACCAATCAGGCCATCATCTTCACAACTTGACATACGAGGAGAAACCAACTGCTTGCTTCTGGCTTTGGCTTCCAGATGCCACCATGCTCTGGACAAGAAGGCCTGTGCTTCCCCCACCCTTGCAGCTGGGCACCAAGGAGTAGGAATCCAGCAAGATGCGGCATCTAAGATCTGGCATCTACAAGCAAGTGACCTCTAGCCAGCCAGCAAACCTGTCAGCATTAACCAACTGAGCCAAGAAAACCACTGACCAATCTTTTCAACCACATACTATCTTCTAGAAATTGAATAAAAAACACAAGAGTTACATCCTGTCGAATATCATCTCTTTTGCTTTTCAATTTTTATTAGTAGAAGGATGTTTCTACTTTAGCATTCTAGCACTTTAAAAAAATCTTCAGCAGGTAACTGGTAGTAAAAATGTGTGCGCACACGGGCATGCAGGATCCATTTTCTGCACATGGGGAGTGGGTAGAGATTGGGCACCCATTCCACACTTATGCACACACACATACACACACACACTTTCACTACCAGTCACCTACTGAAGGGTTTTTTTTCCTTTTTTTAAATAAAATATGCACATCTGATCTTTTAGATAATGAGATTATTTAACATAAGGCTGTTTTAGCTGTTTGAGAAGCTAAGTGCAATTCTCAAATTCTGCTTTAATAACGTATACCATATAGACCAGGGAACCAGAATCTATGATCCAAAGACCATAAATTCTCTGTTATAAAAACCAAATTACCAAACAAGTTAATAAAAGATTCCATCCATAAATAATAATTGGGATAACAAGAATTCAGTCGTCTTCTTAGCGTATGCGCAACATGCTAATTGGCACGTGACCAGGATTCATCACTGAATTTGGTTCACTGGTTGGTTCATTAACTTTCCCGGCTTAGGCCACGTATTGACAGGGAGTGAGAGGTGAATACTGATCCATTCCCGCCAAGAATTCAGTGATTCAGAAGGACAGAAAATTGAAGCAGGATGAAGCTGACATTTTATGATTAAACTGATTTTTCTTTTAGCCATCAGTAAAGAAGGGGCAGAATGATTAATTTAGAAGTAGATCTAAATATTAAAGGTTAAGAAATAAATTGGCATTACCTCCAAAAGCAGTACTGACTGTCAGAATTCTGTGTAATGTATAACAAGGGTGCTTAAAAACAGTGATTTTGTGGACAAGAAAGAAAATGTTTCATTGACATTTAAAATTTCTCACTATTCAAGCAAAGCGCCTCCTAACAAGGTCTCAGATCATGCCCCCTAGATCTGTGCACAGCAGGAAGTGGGGTTCAGCCACCTCCACATCAGTCTTCTCCCTCAGACTCCATAAGATCTGAGGTGGGTGTGTGTGTTGCACAGGTGGAAACTGGGCAGGCAACAGGTACACTGTTTCTCCCTTTAGCCTTATGGACACACTCTGGTGACAATAGCACCAACTTGAGTAGTTCTCCCCAGAGCAAGCAGCTGGCAGGAGGAATTCAACAGAACTGCACCACCAGGGAACAGAGCCAGTTAAGAGATACAGGACCTCTGAAGAGAGAGCAGTAACCTTCTGCTGATTCTATAGAATCTGCACAGATCCTCATGGATCTGCCAAATTTGGAGGTGGATCCGATGGCCTTTTCTTAGGATGACAAATATGAGGACATCTCCACGAGGGAATAGTCTGAGAGTTCCTCCCCACAGAGTCCCCTCCCAAGAGTTAATGATCAGGGCCAAGAAGAACAGACACATTTTCAAAGAGCCAACTATTCACTTTTGCATTTCAGAAATTCTGCTGTTAGTGAAAGAACAGAGGTGTAGCGTAGATTGAAAAATATAAATATCAGAGGAAATTCTTATTTACTCACTTTAAAAGAGTTAACTATTTGCCCTTTGACACATGCCATGGAAACAGAAATAGATTTGGGCCCTGTGATTCAACAATGTTATGTGACCTTACTTGAACAATATCACTCTATACAAGCAAGATGACATTATAAGAAGAAATTTAGAAAATGTATTAGATATAACAAATTCTCATTCTTCTGTTGAGGCCTATCCTCCACATTAGTCAACTACTTCAGCCAATTATCAGATATGGAACACCCTCAAGAAAACAGCACTCACAGTGAACACAGATACAATGGCACAATAAATAAGAATGATGAATTTTCAGAGAAAATACAAAAAGCCAACACCAACCTAAGACAACACTTTCTATAAATGTTATGCACCTACTAGATATTCCAAATACAGGTACTTCCTGTGATTCTGACACAGTCCTAGCGGCATTTATATCCTATTCTAGAGCACAAAACTACTCTCTCATTAAGGATTAAATCCAAAGGCACTATTTTAAATTTTTCTTTTACCACAAAGTTGTGAAGTGTTCTGAAGTCCAAGATGGGCTTGAAGCCCCCTGACTTTTTCAGGATCAGGAAGTACCTTCACTAAAATCCTTTCCTTGTTCCTCTTGTAGTGCAGGCTTTATTAATCTGTATTTAGAAGGGAAAAAAAATCTGATTCAGAAGAAAAGAAGATTTGAAATATGCCATATCACTTCAGTCTGTGCCCTGACAGTCCTGGACTAACTACAATGTTGCTTTAAGCAACACCAGAAGAAAGGCTGAAGGAGAAGACCAAACATTGCAGCTAAGAAACAGTATACAGACATCCTGAGATACTGAAAGGGAATATTCTCTACTTCCAAAAAATACTTTAAAATACATGCATATGGTCCACAAGGTTCCATTTTTCGTAACTCTTGGCTAGGATAGTTATTTTATCTACGAAGAGCTCATATTTCAAGTTAAAGTAGTGGTACTGCAGTTCACAAGCCATTTCCATAATAAACCCAACTCAACTTATTTGCAATGGGTACCAAAAAGTTGTTCCTAAGAAGATGCAGCATTCCTCATTTTTGATATTATGGTCTTTGCCATGGCAAGTGAGTGTCTGAAAATGACACCTTCATAATGCAATGACTGCACTATTGTTGCAATCAGAAATAAGATAAGCTACAAAACTGTTAAAATCATAGAATCATAGAAGTGTAGGGCTGCAAGGGACCTCAAGAAGTCATCAAGTCCAGCCCCCTGCAACGTGGCAGGACCAAGTTAACCCAGACCCTCCCTGACAGGTTTGTTCAGCCAACCTGTTCTCAAAACCCTCCAATGGTAAGGATTCCACAATCTCCCTTGGAAGTCTATTCCAGAGTTTAATCATTCTTATAGGTAGAAAGTTCTTCCTAATATTTAACCTAAATCTCCCTTGCTGCAGATTAAGCCAGTTACCTTCTTGTCCCAACCATCCTCTTTATAATAGCCCTTAACATATTTGAAGACTTATTAGGTCACCCCTCAGTTTTCTTTTATCAGGATTAAACATGCCCCATTTTTTTAATCTGTCATCATAGGTGAGGTTTTTAACATCTTCCTTCAATTTTGTTACTCTCTTCCGGACTCTCTCCAATTTGTCCACATCTCCCCTAACATGTGGCGCCCAGAACTGGATATATACTTCATCCGGGGCCTCACCAGTGCTAAGTACAGCAGGACAATTACCTCCTGTATCTTATATACAACACTCCTGTTAATACACTCCAGAATGATATTACTCTTTTTCACCCCTTCATAACATTGTTGACTCATGTTCAATTTGTGTTCCACTATAATCCCCAAATCCTTTCAGCAGTACTATTACCTAGCCAGTTATTCCCAACTGTGTAGTTTTGCACTTGATTTTTTCTTCCCAAGTGAAGTATTTTCCATTTGTCTTTACTGAATTTCATTTTGTTAATTCAAACCAATTCTCCAATTTGTCAAGGTCGTTTTGAATTCGAAACACTACATACAAAATCTTAAATTTCAATTCAATTGTAAAAAGTTGCAAAGTTAAACAATTTAAAACAATGCATAAACTAGTTTCTGCAGTGTAATTTTGAAATTGTAACCACAGCAGAAAGACTATTGCAAAGAAACTAAGCAAATTAAGTATTCAGAACAGACTATCACTACTGCATCAAAAATAATAAGAAACCAATAACTAAAGGACAAGTATAATTATATACAACCATCTCATGTAATAATGGTTTATGATAAAGATTTGAAAACTTTTAGAATGTATTATAGTACTTGAACTCAAACAAAGGGATGCACAGGCAAAATTGAATATTCATAGAGAAATAAGAATGCTTTGGAGTGCAATGAGTCACTAAAGAATAGATAGGCTTTCCTGTGGAAAAACCAGTATCAACTCTGTTTCTCAAAAATGAACCAAAAGCGAGTCTTCACAGTGATTATCTTTCTTGTCTTTATAGGTCAAAATATGTAATTTTCCTCTCTATTAAGTGAACTGTTTTCGGACTTTTGATTTTGGTTGGTTTCAACAAACAAGACTGCCCCCTCAAAACAAAATGCACATACATACCCTGATCTTATTTATCACTTAGTTTCAGTATTCCAAATAAGCTGTTAATAAAATGAGAGTTACTTATGCAAATTACATGGAACCAACACGGAGGTCATGGGGTAGAGTTTATTAAAAAAATTAGCAGATATGTTCATACAGTAAAAAGTACTCTTCTTATCGAAGACTTTTTTTTTTTTTTTTAACACTGAAGACAACCACCTTTGGTTTTGTTCATTTTCAACTACCATTTCTGAGAGAGCTTTTGGTGTAAAAAAAAAAAAAGCCTAATTTCACGCTTACGTGCTTGAATATAAACTATCAAAATCAATACATAACATGAGCTGTCCATCAATTTCAGTGTTATAGGAAGAAGCGAAGTTGATTATGCCAGAGAAATTAAAAATGCAACTATTTAATCACAGTAATTATGCTCATAAAATTCCATGATTGTCTTAATCCCTAAAATATTTGAACTATTCTGATGTGATCATTTAGTCCAAACCTATAACTAAATTGTCATAAAAATGCAAATACTTTTTTTGGAAAAACATACTTCTAATGGTCCCTCTATCCCGCTTGTCTGAGGATAAAATAAAAGCAATAAAAGTCAGTGAGAAGTTCTACTTTAAAACAGCTGGCAGGATATAATCCTTTTTGCAACTGTTACTACAATTTTATCCAAAGCAAAACTCCAGCAATATTTCTAGCAAAATTCAATTCTAAACTAGTTTGTTATACTAAGGAAGAAAATTATAACATTTTAATTATAAAATTACTTTGCAAAAATATTTACAAACTCATAGATGACCGGTGAGGTCCCAGAAGACTGGAGAAGGACTAATGCAGTGCCCATCTTTAAAAAAGAGAAAAAAGGAGGAGGCGGGGAACTACAGACCAGTCAGCCTGACTTTGATACCAGGAAGCTATGAGAGCAATGTATAAAATTTTCAATTTGGAATACCTGGAGGATGAAGGGGTAAACACTAGCAACCAGCATGGAGTTATCAAGAACAAATCATGCCAAACCAGCTTGATTTCCTTCTTTGACAGATAATAATAAATTGGTTAGTCTCTAAGGTGCCACAAGTACTCCTTTTCTTTTTGCGAATACAGACTAACACGGCTGTTACTCTGAAACCGTTCTTCGACAGGGTAACTAGTTTGGTGCATAGGGGGAATGCAATGGACGTAATATACCTGGACTTCCACAAGGTTTTCGACATAGTCCCACATGACATTCTAATAAGTAAGCTGGAGAAATGCAGGCTCGACAAAACTAACATTAAGTGGATACATAATGGGTTAAACAACCACAAACAAAGAGTAACAATTAATGGAATGATGTCAGATTGGAGGGAGGTCTCAAATAGGATTCCACAGGGATCTGTTCTAAGTCCAGTGTTGTTCAATATCTTTATTAATGATCTGGATGTAGGAATAGAGAGCATACTCAACACATTTGCAGACAACACAAAGCTAGGGAGGATAAGTGCCAGCACTTTGGAGGATTCAGCTAAGATTCAGAGAAATGTTCATAAATTGGAGAACTGGACTATAGACAACAAAATGAAATTCAACAAAGACAATTGTAAGGTGCTACACTTGGGGGGAAAAACAAACACACAAAAACAGCATAGAGGATAACTGGCTTGGTAGCAGCACTGCTGAGAAGGATCTGGGAGTTGTGGTGGATCACAACCTCAACATGAGTTAGCAATGCAATGCTGTAGTAAGTAAGTAAGTAAGTAAATAAATAAATAACCAAATGCCATTTTAGGTTGCATTAACCAGAGGCATAGCATGCAAGTCACAGGAAGTGATAGTACTGCTCTACTTGATGCTGGTTAGGCCTCACTGGAGTACTGTGTCCAATTGTGGTCACCAATGAAAGGATATGGAGAAACTGGAAAGGATCCAGTGGCGAGTGACAAAGATGATCAAAGGGATGGAATGCAAACCATACAAACAAAAACTAAAGGAATTGGATACAGTTAGTTTGGAAGAGAGGAGATTGATGGGGTCTTCAAATACTTGAAAGGCTGCCTTAAAAAGATGGGAAAAGTTGTTCTCTCTTGCCACAAACAGCAGGACAAGCAGCAATAAGTGCAAACTACAGCATAGCAGATTTCGATTAAATCTCAGGAAAAACTTCATAACTGTAAGAACAGTAGGACAATGGAACAGACTGCCTAGGGAGTTTGTGGAAGTTCCTTCTCTGGAGGTTTTCTAAAGGAGGCTGTCTTGGAAGGCTTAAGACACAACAAATCCTGCATCTTGACCAGGGCTTACACCAGATGACCCTTGTGGTCCCTTCTAACCCTGTGATTCTATGAAATTCTTTGCAATTTATTAACTCTGTATAGTTTATATACAACACTAGTATTCTTTTTTAATACTCATATTTTACATGCTAGAATATCACAATAATTAAGGAAGTCAAATGTTATTTTTATTATGCTAGTCCAAGAAATTATTCCTATACAGTTTATTTTATTTGTATGTAGTTATAACTATCATTTTATCACTTATCTCAGGTTCCATGTAAAAAGGTTACAACATCTATATGGTGATCAAAATACACTCTTATTCAGAACTCTATATCCTTATAAACCACTTAGGAGACTCATGTAAACTTATCCTATACCTGAAAGATGGGCAACACAAACAGGACTTGAAATTAGACTTGCCAGGTTCTAAGATTATTATGCCTCTGGGTGATGTTTTAATCTTTGTAGTTCAGCAAGACACCCAATTTTCCTATAGCACTTCCCACCGCAGCTTTCTCAACCTTGGCTCAAGTCCTCAGCCCAGGCTTTCCTTCCTGTCATTTCACACTACAAGTCTCCTTTACAACCAAGTTACACTTCTTGTGCATATATTCCTTACCACATATTATATGGATAATGTATCCTTAGCATACATTACAATTCTGTATTCTGACAACAGTAGCAAAAGAATCTTGTCAAGTGCTTTCTTGAAAAGGTAACAGCAACTTCACACTGACATTTTTTCCAGAGATAATCAGTGAGGTTGATTGGCTGACCTACTGTCCAAATGAGATCAGAGTGGAGATGAGAACTGATTGGCTGAGTATCAGTGTGAAAGATGACTGATGTAATATTTGAGGGCTAGGGAGAACAAAGAATCAATTTCCTCAAATGAAAGTATGTCCACCATTTATTACTCAGGTTTGGAAAATGAACTTCTGTTGTGTCTTTATTTGCTGCTAGATACTGAGATAGGAGCCGTAACCAAGGGTATTTTTTTCAATTTGGTCTTGGCAAGACAACTGACCTTGCATTTCAAGAAACAGACCTCACTGTAGTTATGCATGGCTTCGTCACCTTGAGTCTTTTCTAATACAATGTGTTCTACATAAGGCTAAACTTTAAGACAACTTGAAAAATTCAGTTAACACAGAACGTTGGCCTGCTTATTAAGAAATATGTCTCAAAAATATTACATCTATGCTCCATAACTTGCAGTTATCCATTTCATTTCTGGATAAATTTTAAAAAGTTTGGTTTGATCCTAGAAAACCTTGCTATTTGAGAGCTAGATATGTTAGAGACTACCTCTTTTCCTGTGATATTCTGACAACTTCAATGAGATAGAGTGCCTGAGCTGACGTCCCTTTGATTTCAATTAGACGAACAGAGGTTCCAACCTACCTGAAGACCAGTGATGGTTGACCTCCTGCCATCCTAGTAGCAGGCTCCTACATGAGAGTCCCCTGTTACCACTACCACAGGCAGAGGTTGCACTGTGGGACAGGGTTTCCCCCTGTGGGTTGTGGCTCAGGCTGCAATAGCCCAATCCTGTTTTTCTCTATTGTTAAGAAGCCCTGTGATAAAGGTCAGATGATGCAGATCCTCATTTGCTAGGCCTTGTGAATCCTGGAACTACTTCAGAACAGTATATGATTGGTCCTACATGTACTTTGATATATGCACATAAGATTGTTACTTTAGTATATACTACTTTACATGAATGCTTGGCAGATATGAGAGCTGAACTGACCTCTGTTTTTCCCAGAGTTATCACTACTCATGCTAAGCTACATCTCACAATACCCTACAGTAGCACAAATGAGCATTTGGCTTAAGCCGATAGGAAACTAGTCACAATCAAAATACCTTTGTTCTATATCTTAGTACAAGCCAAGGAGGTACCTTCAAAGGCCAATACCTGGAATGCTAGTATCCAAAATAAAGATAAGGAACAGAAGAGAACAAAAAGGAAAAGAATTAAGACAAACTAATGGCTTGGGATGTGGTCACAATGTGACATTATCCTTAAAAAAGACTGTGAACCCCCCTTCCCCCCCAACTCTGAGCAGAAGTAATGGCTATGAGAAAGGCTGTTTTCATAGACAAATGTAGAAGGTAGCAGGTAACCACAGGTTCAAAAGGGGGGCTTCATAAGGCATCTAAGTACCAAGTGGAGGTCGCAAGTGAGCGTAGGGCATCTGATTTGTGGAAAGTTTCTCAAGGGATTGGGGAATCCTCATCATTGTAGCATGAGCGAAGATGGAAAAACCCTCCGCTATATGATGGAAGGTTGTAATAGCTGTCATGTGTACTCTAATTCTTCTTAGAGACAATCTTGTGATTTTTAGCTCTAAGATGTATCTGATAACAGAGAGGATGTAGGTGAAAGATGTCTGAGGCCACACCAGTGATTGAATCTCCCCCACTTTTACAGGTAGGTATTAGGAGTGGATTTTCTTCTGTGCAAAAGCACTCTCTTTACACATCCTCAGAACAAGTTGTTTTTAACTCTGCAAACCATCCATCTGCCGTGCCTTGAGTCAAGGAATCTTGAGGTTGAAGGCACCCCCCATGGAGTAACAACAAAAGTGAAGGCACCCCCCATGGAGTAATGATCCAGACTGCCTCTAGAGAAGAACTGGGAGCACTACTTGTTCTTGGCTGTGGAAAACAAGCTTATCTGCACGACACCCCAATAACAAACAGGTGGTGGAGTGTAATGGGATCTAACTCACTGCTTCAGTGCAGAGGGAGAATGATCTCGTTCTCCCTGGATGGTGGTTATAAATATGCATGACAAGTTTTCTGTCATGATCTTCTAGTATTTGCCCCTGGTTAGTGGAAGAAAATGGAGACAAGCATTTCAGACTGCTCTGAGTTCCATTAAGTTGATGTGCAGAGTGGACTCATGAGGTGACCACTTGCCATGAGCAGTGTGCAGGTCTATATGAGCTCCCCATCCCAGTAGGGATGCATCTGTTATTACTGACATTGGAGATGGTTGTGCAAAGGCAACCCCTGTGCAAATATTGTGAGGGTCCTTCCACCAGTCGAAGGAATTCCATGATCGAAGGCAGTGAGAGTAATTTGTTCAAACTGTGTTTGCTTGGCAAATAAACAGTTCTGAACCACCCCTGAAGGCAGTACATGTGAAGTCGGGTGTGTTTTATTGAGCAGGCAATCACTGAAGTATGGGAATATCAGAATTCCTTGTTTGTGAAGATGAGCAGAACCCTGTATTGAAAATGCTCTTGACCCAGAGTGAAGTATAAGAATTTTCTGCTGGAGGGGTGGATTGCTATATGAAAGTAAGTATCTTGCAGGTCGAGGGCCAAGAACTAATCCCATCAGTCCAATGATGGAATTGTTGCTGCAAGAGTTATCTCCAAAACCCACCTGTCCATAGAGATATGTCCCATTCCTGACAGAAATGAGAAAGGAGGTTGCCAAAGCAAGGGAGACATGTAGATTGTTGCAGCAAATAAGTGAGGATGGTAACTCAGCACCTTGACCACCCCATAAAAATTGATGTTTCAAAGTTGTAGGTTGTGAGCTTGATGCCCTAGAGGTAGATGGTCTCCTCTTCTGGAACCGTTGTCTCTTACGCTGGGAATTCATAATGTCTCTGGGAGAAAGAAAGCTGAGTGGGAAGAGATGTCTGCACCATCTGGGACTCACTAAAATTTCTTTTTTGTGCAGGGGTGTAAATTCCCAGCGAAAAGAAGATGGTCCTAGAGTCTTAAGTTATGTAGGGACTCGTCAGTTTTTTCAGCAAATAGCTTCCATCTGTCAAAAGGAAGGTAATCAACTTTGGACTTCCCTCAGAAACCCTGAGAGCTAAAGCCCTCCTTATGACTGGGATCGCCTCACAGCATGAAAGGCAGTGTTTAAAATTTGGAGGACTGGGCATGCCCTCCCAGCATTTAAGTTCTCCTAAGGTGAGAAAATAAAGAGGAAAGGACAACGGTCCTTTCACTAAAACTATAACAATATATATGTATATATGAATAAAAAATTAAATATTTTAATTTTGTTTTAAGTTATAGAATTACTACAACTAACTAATACAAAGCCAACACTAAAGTACTAACACTAAACTAGCTAGTTAGATAAGAGAAAAAAATACAGTTGAGGTAAGCTCAACTCAGACACTGCTGAGGCTCCATCTCAGGGCAAGGCAGTTGAGAGGAGAGATAGGGTGGTTTGCCCACAGCTCTTTATAGCCACTGTACAGAGCAAAAGACTCCATGGGGTGCATGTGTGGGCTGAACAGGCACTGCTACCTAAAATCTCTGACCAAAGGCACATAAAGTGCATGCGCACCTAGAGTGGAGCACCCATAGGGACACTCATCTTGAAGAACAACAAGATGCTCCTAACCAAGTTTACATCACATGTGGTCCCAACTCCTTTCTTTCCTGCCTGCACAACAGATCTCTGGCCATTGTTCACTGTCAGCAGACTTTTAGATAATTTAACACTATTTACAAAAATTACATTTTAGTTTTTCATTTAGATCATTATTTATTGTTAGTATTATTGTTGAGAAAATAGTATTTGGTCTCTCCTCGGGTATCTGCCTTTTGTCTGATCTGGAGAGGAAGCCAAGATGTCAGCTACAGATAAATATTGTTGTTTGTTTTAAATGGATGTTCTGCTAAAGAGTGCACACCCTCTGCTGCTTACTAAAAAACAGTTCCTTGGAGAACTGTTCCTCATCTCTTTCAAAGGAAGTAAAATAAAACCTTTGCACACAAGCCATGTCACTAATCAGACAATGTCAGGTGTTTATATAAATTACTTTAATAAATTACAGTAAGTTGAGGCCTTAACATAGGTTGTCATAATTTCAAATTCAAGTTTAAATAGGTTTATTTAAAAAAATAAAAATGTACCTAATTTAAAATTTAAAAATCTTGTATTTTTTCTTAATCCTTGATTTTTATCCACCCTGCCTGGCACCATCAGTGTCTGAAAAACTAGGATTTCCTCAAAGCTTTGATCACAGAACTAACAACCATCCTTTATACCAAGGGCTTTTGTATCAAGGCAGCTTTCAGCACTAATAAATCTCACCAAAGAAGCTAGTGAGCCAATGAAGAATTCAGTCTTAGCCAACAAGTACTGTGTTTACAAAAAATCAGTGTATACAGTTGCTGTAAGGGCTTACTGCAGATTGATTCCAAACAAAGATATCTCACCTCCACCTGAGAATAATGTGTTCTTTCCTTTTGGTAGAATGGTTTAAGGACAAGAACAATGAAAGCCCATGGATTGGTAGTTCAACTCTTATTATAGATCTATGAAGAAGGGTTCTGGTTTATCATGATAATGTTTCTCTCACATGACAAGTGTGCCTCCTCTCCCATCCCACTCATATACATGCCATTATTCCCCTTCTTTAAAGGTCTATTTGGATATGGATTTCTTTTTTGATTGTGAAGTTTTGAATGCCTTTGGGGTTTCCCGCTGGACTTCTCCTTCAGTACTATGACACAACGAATGAATGATATTGGTCATATGTCTTTTGAGACCTGTCTTGTTTGTTTACTCATTTATTTAGATAAAAAGCACGTATTCCAAGATCTAGGCACCTGCATATCATTTCAAAATCCATACAGAAATTCTAATTTATCAGTATCTATTCAACTCCACAACCACAATAAAAAGCTCTTACCTGCTCAGCATATTCACACCATCAAACTATTCTATAAAAGAAATCCTGAGAAAATAGAAAGGCTTTACAGTGTGACCTCAAGTTCAAACCATGACTCTGAAAAAGGGAGTGAAGTCCAGAGCTGAATTATATACTAGACTACACTTTCATACAACTTTCCTTAAACAGGAAATCCTTTTTGTATAGAAGAAAAAAAAATCTCTTCTGGAAATTAGGCCTGACTATTTTAGAGTGCCAATACAAAGAAAAGTATCTTCAAAGGCCCTCAGCTCCCATATCTGCTTTCTAAAAAAAAAAGAGTTCACACCACAAAAAAAGCAAGTACATACATATGAAGTATTCCTTCAGGGAATGGAGAGTAGTTCTCTCTGTGCAGCAGCAGCCCCCTTCCTAGGAGATTGTACTCTTTATATGTTCCTTCAGAAAACTGGATGCCACAATCCCGCCTCATTCCCTTGAACTCCTGTGGGTTCTAGCTTTCCACCCCCCATGTAAATGGCTTCCTAAGAATGGGGGAGAACACAACTACAAGGGCATCCTCTTGGACTCCACAGAATCTGTGCAATCAGTCACAAGCCTTTCAGTGCCAACAGCCTGCTACCAGCCCAATGCTACTGAAATCTGGGTGTGTCATTCCAACCGTTGTGGCATCACAAAATAAGAGAGATGACCTTTTACACATTACTGATATATAGAAATAGCTATGGAAGGAAAGTACAAAAAGGTAGGTTCATTGAAAAATGAGAGAGAACTAACTAATAATTCAAATGACAGATTTTGAATTCTTTTTAAAGAATTCTAGCTGAATTATAAGCTTAGGTATTATCTGTAACTATGATAATGATTAGAGAAAAATTCTATTTTTCAATATGCCAGTTTTGTGTATAGTCAGCTTTCCTGGCTCTCCTAGTTAGTTTTCCTTGTTGTTTGTGTGCATCTTTTACAGGCAACAAGGATGAGAAAACACATTTTTAAAAATCAGTTTTAGTACCTGAAATTACATTTAGCTCATTTTAGAAACTGACTAGACTTCTAGTTGACACTTTTATATCTGTATTAAATAAGAAAAATAAAAAGTTGGTAAGGAATAAAGAATCAGTATCAATCATCATTCATTACAAGCAGATACAAGAATGCTTTAAAATTTTGAACATATAAATTTATTAGCTCGTCTGGATGAATCCTAAGGTTTAAAAAAATACACTGAATGCTAACTATTTTTAACATAATCATGCGCCACACAGAGGCACTGGAAGACCAGAGAAAACCAAATATAGTGCCAGTTTTCCATTAGGGAAAAGAACAATGAATCTATCTTTGCTAAAATATTGGAACACATATGAAAAGAAAAAAATGTACTAAACATCTACAGGATAACAGACCGTGAATAAACAGCACATATTTATAATTAATACATTATTGATCAATTATAAAGCATCTGGTAATAGTCAAGAGATGTAACACAACTGAATTTTACTAAACCTCTGATATCAAGTCTTGTGATAGAGGAGTCATATTATACATGACTTTGAAACTGATATGGAAACAAAAAAGGGCCAGAGATGTAGCTTGTCAAACAACAGGATGGCAACACTCCTCTTTAAACTCTTCTCCTTCACTTCTACACCTCTATTTTCTTGCCTCTTCATTACCTCATGAGTAATTTAGATTGCATGCTCTTCGGAGCAGGGGGCATGTCTTGTGTCTCTATGGCATCTAGCACATTTTTGAATGGCTAATGAAAAACTAACATTAACAACATTAACCCCTTTGAGCAGGGGGTTGGACTAGATGACCTCCTGAGGTTCCTTCCAACTGTGATATTCTACGATATTCTATGAACACAGAGCTATAGTACAGCTAGCTGATATTACTTCTATTCTGGACAACTACCAGTAAGATATCTTTCTAACTGGTTAGAGGGAGTTCAAAGAAGAGCAACAAAACACTGGGCTAGTGGAACTGATTTAAGAATTAATACTAAAAAGAAGTAAACAGGTATATCTTGGCTAATACACAACTGTGGCTGGAGACACCAGTAGTTCAAATATTTGAAATGCGCAAATATCAAGGAGGGAGAAATTATTTAGAATGGTATACACAGGAATAACTAGGAGTAACATGAGGAAATTAAGTGAAGTAAAATGTAAGATGTATATACGGAAAAATTTCCTCTGAGAACTTACCTAGTTCATGGCAAGCTGGGGTTCAAATCTACCTACATTACCCTACTGCACACTATGTGTCTGTGTGTACCCTGCCACCGCTCACTAGAAGTTACAGAGTGCACTTTAATCTACTCCACTTTGAAATGGGAGTGGATTAAAACGTACCAGGGAAGTTTTACCGAGCAGGAGAAGGTTCCACACAGAAACTTAGTGCACAGCAGGCTCGTGCAGGGTAGATTTAGCTTGTGGCAGGCTAGAGTGTAAGTGTTCGTATAGACAAGCCCTTAGTGAAATCTAATAGGCTTTTGAATAGTCTCCTAAAGGAAGTGGTGAAAACTCCATCAGTTTGCACATTAGAAAAGAACCTGGACAAAAAAAATGTACTCTTCAAGCCATCCTACATTGGCATGGAAACGAGCTGTATGATGACCTGATTTTTTCTCCCATCTCTAACTTCTATAATCCTCTCACTGTGGAACTAGTTTGTGGGACATGCTGAAAGAAAAAAGACTGATCAAATCAATATATAGCTAGTTTTTTATACTTTGTGCATCACCATAGTAAGTAAGCACCTTACAAAATCTAACAGAAAACACATTAAAAGGATTACTCCTTACTCTCCAGCCTCAATAAGCCTGGGTTTTATCAGGTGTGCTTATTCTTTGGGGATTTTTTTATTTCTGGGGCAAGAAGGGGTGGCGGTTTTTGTTTGTTTCACTGTTTTGATAAAGATAGACCAGGTAATGGGCTTTTATATTTTGATATAAAGATAGTGAGAGCAAAGCCATTCAAAGGATCTTGCAGTGAGTGAACTGAAATGATAAATTACGTAAAAATATTCATAGTCCTTTTTACAGGTAGCTAGAAGACCAGTGGTTTTTAACCTTTTTTCAAGTTTGAATGGAAATTCAACTTATGGTCCACAGACTCGTACCATAGAAGTCTTAGACTGAAAACTGACGGAACAGAATTCAACTATAAATGTTGCATGCCTCAACACAGATTTGACACAGCATGAGAAAGGGCACTAAACTGTGGGCTTCTATGGTAACGACAACACTTCTGGGTTTTGACCTGTAGGTGGGGATATTCACATACGTTTGATTTATCAGAAAAACAGAATGCCTTTTCTGCGACCTGAAACTTTATTTTCATAGTCACCTTTTTTGCAGACCTCTTAGACAGTCTGTGGAGCCCCAGGGTCTGCTGACCACAGGTTGAAAACCACTGTACAAGACTATGGAATCTCTACAGGTCATCCCAGGAAGTATTACTGCCTTCTAAAGAAGACAGAATGGGATGTAACAACTGTCCACTCTGGGGTCTACCTTAATAATATTTTGTTGAATCAGTTGGAAGGATAAATCAGGTATCCAGAGTAGTACAGATACGATTTAGTCTTGGAAGAAAACTGGAGGAAAATAGCATCAATAAAGCCGCACTGTTTCAGCAAAGGACACCAACACAAGGAAAGGGTTGGCTTTAACAATACTGTCATATTTCTGCACTGAATAAAACTTGCATAACAAATCAGCATAAACTGTCAAGTGCTCCTCAATGAGACAGGCTACATATGTTAGCTCAAAACTAAGAATGTATCAAGCTATGGAGGACCAGGGTCTTCTGCAGCTCCATAGGAACTGGACTGCAGTCACTCTTTCAAAGATTTTGATTAACCAAAGCGTTGATTAACAAGGTTTAGCTGTAGCTGTCATTTAATGAACTCATAAGTTCTGCTGGGAAAGCCAACATATCTTACAAACTGTAATGCCGCAAGGTTCCCCTACCTGTTCTAAAATGAAAAATTAAATGTGAATACTACTTAAACTCTGCTGCAAAAACAAAAGGTTTGGTTTTGCCTTTATTGCTTGTTTATGTCTTAAATCTTGTGTTAAAAAAACCCTAACAAAACCTTAGAATTACTCAACTCAGGCACACAACTGCTCTTATCCATATGTTTCTATTACTGTTACTTTCATTCTCCTTCCATATTCCCTTTATTTGGCTGTTACCCCCATCTGCTGTTTAGATTAAACTAGAGTGTAACCCATTTGGAGCATGGATGGGACTCACAACATGTGTCTGTACAGCATCCATCACAATGGGGCTCCAATCCTGATCAAGTATAATAATAAATAATAATAATGATAAATGTAGATTTTTTTTAAAAAATAATGTTAATATGTTAGAAAGATGCAGTAATAAAAGAAAACATTCCAGCTTTGCTGTTGAAATTTTAAGGATATGAAATTCAGCATTTAGCTATTGTGTTTCTCCCACAATGCTAACTTAGCCACTTTGCACATACATATTATTTTCTATTCTTATTTTCCTTTTTAGATGGAAACTCAGGTACTGTTGTGCTATAAATGCATGTTATATTGTATAATTACTAGGCTAGCTGTAGCTGAAATAGTAGTATGAGAGAAATATTTAAATCTTGGAATTTTTCTACTTGAATGCTTTATTTTGCAATCTTAGCATTCCATTCATGCTAATTTTTAGCATGAATAAAGTGGGAAACTCCCATTTTGCAATTAAAAATGGGTAATATTTTTAATTTTGGAAAATTCAACATGAACTAAAATTTTACCAAAACTAATTATTTTAGAACAAAATAAATTGTACAAAAGTTAAAAACACTAAAGAAAATAAGTGATTAGCAGAAGAGACATTGCTATATGGAAACTTTCAAATACTGTGTATTAATGCATTATTTACCTTGGCTGTATACTCAGCTTTATAACTGTCTTGCGTGGCAGAGAATCTTGTGAGGACTGAACATCATCCTACAGGGAAAAAAAAACTTTGAATTTATATAGATATACATAGATCAAACTAAAAATCATACATTTCAGTTTTAGAAGAACCAACACTTAAAAATGCACTATCTACATCACACCAATAGCGACTTCCAATGAAACCTAATTTACCACAATATGCAGGAAGACACTAGTCACCACTTCACCAGATAATCATCTCCAAACCTGTACTTAACAAGAAGATTATGAACATACCTGTCTAAATAGATTTTAATAGAAAGGAAAAATGTATACTTATTCATCCAATTTGAAATCATTGTTCCCATTAAGTCATTTATTGTTATACCCAACCTTCACACTCACTGACACCTATACACGTTTCTACAACTGTGTACTAGACATTCTAATCACTAATATAGCTGGTGTGGTTTACAAACAATTTCAGTACGTTGAAATTAACTTTCTATTGCTGGAGGTTTACCCTCTCAAGCACTATAGTCCTACAGTTTAGTTGCAGAAGCCATTGGTTTACTCTTTGTTAGAATTCAACAAACTATTCTCTCCCTGCTCCACCACCCAAGTGTACACACACACACACACACACAAAAGAAGAGGAGGGAGGATTGTGTGGGCGTCCAGATAAATTAAGGTTGGGGTTTTTTTTTTAAACGAGGTGTTGGTTCATCAGCAGGCCAGTATATGTCAGTAACAGTGTAAGTTTATGCAGTAAGCACTTTCAAAAACAGGTTTATTTCCTAAACTCCAGAGTCTCTCTATAAAATGCTAAGAATGTTTGCCTGTCCTTGCACAAGGAGTCTTTATATAACTACCCTCTACCATGGGTACAACTCCCCCTTATGATCTAGTCACCCTCTAACGGTCACAGCCTAAAGAAGGCAAGTTTTTGTACTACTACATAAGCAGTAACTTTTGTGTTACCGCTAGTAAATCATTAAGGGTTGTGGCCTACAGCTCTCCATTTTGTCTAAAAATGTGAATGAATATAATAAAATAAACAAAACACACCTCTTCTAACACTGACTTGATAAGTTCACACCTATAGGTTATTTATACTGGGAGTAGCAGCCATTATACTTAAAAATAGTAAAATAGCTTTCATTAGAACTCTCTAATTTCAATTACTCAGAATATTCTCAAAAATTCACCTCTATGGCTGAAATTGTCCATGTCTGGTTTTTACCCAAAGTTATTTTCTTAAAGGTCTGAGTAAGAAATGCTTGGAAGAGATGCTCAGCTAGGATCTGTGACAACCTCTCTTTTTGCATCCCTCCACTGGCTCCCCCTTCTCTATCTCACCAAATTTAAATGTCCTCATTTTGAAAGCTCTCCGTGGCATATCCCCACCCTACCTATCATTTCTCATTTACTATCAAAATGTCGACTCCCACCTCCATAACTCACATTTGTTACATTTTCAAAGAAGCACCCTTGTGCTTTTTGCCATGCTGCCCCTCATGCTTCAGAGAAGCTCCCATAAAACATCCACACAGCTACCTTATTATCCTCCTTCAAATCACTCCTTAAAACTCTGAATTTCCGTGATGTCTACAAAAGAAATTTGGCAACGGTTATGCCACTGGTGTGGAGAGACTATTGCCTACCACACTGACCAATACAGACTCATTATTTCCTTGTACTCCTTGTGTCTCTGTATCCATCAGTTGTCCCTTGTCTGATAAGATTGTAAGGGGGGGAACCATCTTTCTGCGCTATGTTGGTACAGTGCCTAGCACAATGGGGCTCTGGTCCATGACTAGGACTCTTATGTGTTATGGTAATAAACATACTCCTATACTACATGACTATAGAAGAGTAATACTGAAAACTCAGCATGAGGCATGAGCACAGCACAACTGCCCTGAAATATAATTCAGGGGAGGAAGTAATTGCCTGAAGTATATGTAACAATTAACTGTTTAAATCCCTGAATGCACTTCCAGATTACATTTTCTTTCCAGCCAGCAAAAAAGCTTAATACATAAGTAATGATTTTGGGAAATCTGTGTGCACAATTTGTGAATCCTGGGTTAGATAATAAACTCTGTATGTATCTTTACCAAGTTGCAAACTTCATTTCAAATGTGCAGTACTTTTTGCCTTCTCTATGGTCTGTTTGCCCCCATCTTGGACTGGAATTCCACAGGTGTGTGGCAAAGGTCTAGTAAAAGAGAGTTGTTACGTGCACAACCATTGAAATGTAATCACTCTTGAGAAAAGACTGGCTCCCAACCAGGAGAGCTGGTTTATCAGGGGAGAGGTTACCTAGCTCCAACGCGAGCCCAGATGATTACATTGAAATTGTAAAGCCCTGTAGCCCAAGCCCTCCAAGCCCAAGCTGTGTTTGATTGCACTGTGGACTTGCCCTCAGGGATCTAGAAGCTGGATTCCTTTCTCAGCAGAGTAATGAGTGCCCCATGAGGATGCTATTGATTGGATCTGTGATGACATAGATACTGACCAAATTAATGTGTGCCTTAAAAAGTTCAAGTAATTAAAGATATGTGAAAATAAAACTGTGTAAGTATATATGAATGAAAAAATATTTCAAGATGTTACTTATGCACATTGCTGATTGTAGAAACATTTTCATGTATTATATTAAATTATTTAAGCGTCATATGACCATGTAACTAGAGACTGCATTGTAACACTTATGTGCAAAGGCACAGACTTAAGATGTGTGTAACCTTAACTATGTTATTTCCGGTCTTTAAAGTGTTCAACAGGGCAATTTTAAAATATTTCTAACAATAACAAAGGATTTTGGTATGGAATAATATAGTTTGTTAAAAGAGATGGACTAAAAAAATTATAGTATTTGCTTTTTTTAAATTAAATATATTCCTTTAGTGTGTTTCTCTTCTGAAAAGTGACTTCAAAAATGGCCTGTAGGAACTTTGAGCTCATTTTTCCTCAGTGGATTCCCATATCAAATTCTCTCAATTTACAAATAAAAGTATGTCTGTTCTATATTCCAATTCTGCAGATTCAACATGGGCTCTTTCTTTCCCCTTCATCATCATAAGTAATTATGACCTACAAGTCAAGTTAGGCCTACAGTTACACTTGTGCAACCTCACTATCATCAATTTTCACAAGCAACAGGTATAGATAATTGGATAATAGATAAATTCTGTTGATGATGCACATGAAACAGAGTCCAGTACACTCACTTTCAGCTATGTAGGTTCTGCAGGGCCAACTGCAATAAGTAGTAAAATCTATTTTTGCTGTCAACACCACCTGTAATTCTAACTACATACAGAGACCAGATCTGTTGAGTAAGAAGGGACAATCTTTACATAGTTAATTTTCAGAGTAGAAGTTGAACTTCTCCACATCATTCATAATTAGTCTTAAAAGATTATTCATATAACTTTTAAAAAATACAAAAACGATAAGTAGGACAACTCACCATCTTAAGGAACGGAGTTGATGGGTTATAGATGTAGGTATCTTTGTCTTTTAGGATAAGAATATGAGCAGAGTCAATGATCACCCTCTTCAAATTCATTAATGAGTGGAAAAGCCTGTTGATAAAATTTTCAATTGTTACTAGTTTTGAGATTATATGTTTATAAAAAGCCATTATAAGACCCTTGGAAAAAAAGGATATAGAAATATTATTAACTATTAAAAGTATTGCTTTAGCTGAGTAATTTTTTTATTCTGACCTAAATTTCCAACAATGACCAGTTATTTTGGGTGCCCAACTTGAGATACCTTGAAAGACCCTAATTTTGAGGCAATACTGAGCACTTGTCTCCTGAAAATTAGACCCTTACTTTACCCTGTCTCAATTTGGGCACCCAAAAATCATCACCATCCTTGCCACACTATCAGAACCATACGGAAGAAGGCAAATGGCCCCAATCATCCCTACCCTGGGCTCTTGTGTCTAGCTCTTTCATATTTAGCTGCAATAATGCTGCTTCAGCCATTATTGTACTACAGAGCATGCCTTTAGGTCAACTTCTCCATCTCCATTAAATAAATTTCAGTTTACTTAGCATGTTACTAGTCATTCTTAAAAGATGTCCAAAATATGTCCAACTTTCTTAGGTACTACTTGCCTTTTATGTAGGTATGTCCATTCTAAGCCATCTTTCATTACATAATAAGTTCATTTTACTTTGGATAGTCTATGCAGACAACTGCACTGAAAGCTGTGTCAAATTTGCATGGGATAGAATTACTTTTCCAGGACTCTGCTCCATAGAAGATGATACTTAAGATCTTTATAAGCAGTCAGTGTGATGTTTTTGCTAATCACACTGGACTTCCATACTGCATAAAGTTTTTTAAATACAGCACTTGTGTTACCTATTCTGGGCTTCATATCGAACACGTAATCAGCAGTATCATGAATGACGCTACCCAGATAAGCTTTTTGTTGGTTTTCCCAGCTTCACCTTCCCTATGGGTGCTCCACTGTATGTGACTCCACAGCAGTACCGCTGATGGAGGAATGGGGCTATAACTGATGCTAATACTGTGGAGCCAAATATGGCATGGGATGATGAGCATGGATAATATTTTAAAAACATATGGGCAGATGCCCAAGTTTCTGCCCTGCATATTTCTGATGAAGGCTACAGAAGTGGAAACATCTCATGAAAGGAGTTTGGACTCCAGACAGGGATTGAAGATTGTGGGCATTATAGCAGTAGTTAATACAGTTTGATATCCATTTGGAGAGTCTCTGATTTGATATTGCGGATCCCTTGGATCTCTCCGCAATTGAGAGGAACAGTTTAGGATAGTGGTTTTCAACCTGTGGATTGCCGACCACTGGGAATCCGCAGACTATGTCTAAGATTTTCAAAGGAGTCTAACACTTCCATTCTAAATTTTTTAGGAGTCCTCAAATGAAAAAAGATTGAAAACCACTGTTTTAGGAGATTCCTAAAGTCTTTTGTTCTATCCAAATAAAATGTCAAAGCTCTCCTGACACTGATTCTCTGTTGTCACGGTGAGGCTTTGGGAAGAAAATATAAGCCTCAATTTGCTCTATTAATGTTTTTTTGATAGAAGTAACGGCTTGTCTTTATCCGACAACTATTCAGTCATCATTTTCTAAGGCTGTCCATGCACTTTGACTCTTGAATATTTTGATGTGACTATTAATTGTTTAGCCTGGGTATTCACTTTTCAGTACCTCATGATCTTGCATTACGTTAGATGTCATAACTCCTACTGTAAGGCAGAGAGAATGCAGAATAGCACAGATACAAATATGATGCTGGAGCTGATTTTTTGTAGAATTCATTTGATCCTCTTCTCCTTTGCACTGAAGAACTTCAGAATTTATCATGCCATGATAGGATGGCTTGGGAAAAGTCTGTAGAAGCTGCAAAAAGTCTTTAATGCTGCAGACAAATCATCATCACGTATCATGCTGGAGGACTGCTTCTTTATGCTAACCATTTGAAGCAGGAAGCATGCACCCAAAGATGTCAACACTGCATTAATTATGGAGACTCAAGATATTTCCATTTTGGGGAACCATACAAAATCTTAGCTCTTTGGACAGTGTAAAGTTAATGAATTTGCCTATTTTGGTATCATAATTTCTTTTGGCACTTATTTGCTCTCTATCATCTTCCACAGTGAAGGGGAAGGCATACTTCCTACCTGCAATACAACACAAAATATTTGCATGGTCTTACTGTTCCCTCACTCTTGTCTGTCTAGTTCTAGCTTTATCTTCTTCTGGTTATCTCACTGAACTGTTGAGGTCCCCTTTGGATTATGCTCTGGAGAAAACAGTCTTTCTTGGGTTTATTCTTTGTAACAGAGCCTTCCCAATTCCTCAATCAATTACATGCTGGAAGCAAAAAGAAAAGGAGTACTTGTGACACCTTAGAGACAAAAATTTATTTGAGCATAAGCTTTCGTGAGCTACAGATCTTTCTAGCCTTGTTAGATTTTCTTTTTTAATTTGAGATTTCTACTGTTTATCTTTTCCTCATCTCATGGAATAAAGAGCTATTTTCATTTTGATTTCTTATTTTTCATTACTAGGGCAATGTCCATTTATTTTAGTCTGTCTCAGAGTAACCCCATAACTGATGGATCAAGATTATCCAAGCTTGTCAATCAGACTTTTTTGCTTTGCCTTTTTCTAGTAGATCTACATATGTGAGAAGAACATTAAGCCAAGATTTTCAAGCATAGGTACCGCAAGTTAAATTTCTAAATCTGCATTAAGGCATCTAAAGAACTGGCCTGATTTACAAGAGTGCTGAACACCCAGCAGCTCCCATTGACTTTAATGCAATTACAAGAAATGCCAGAACCTAGTTATAGCCTAAAGGAACAAGTGATGTTCTAGTTAGAATGCCCATAATCCCTTTGACAATCAGTGAAGAATTAATTTATAGGCATCCATAGCAAATCAAGTGATACTGATAACACCAAGAATTTGAATTTAAGTGATCTGTTAGAAGGGTGCCTCATTTTTCTTATATTATAAATAGAGATAAAAGGAAGTATATAATTTATATAATATTGAACTCTTTCACATTCCATGCTTTGGAGAATTAATGCTAAATTGGGACTGATCCAGCTTTCCCTACCTTCCAAATGGCACAGATACACATGGAGAGGAGATAGGAAAGTTTGGAGGATTTTTTTTTAAATATACTCTCTGAATATAAAAGTCAGAAACAGAAGAGTGTTTTAAGGGCATTATTTCAAGCATTGGCTTATTTAATATAGTATTCTCTCTCTATCAATAAGACATCCATTCAGCAAGTTCACCAGTACCTACTTTTCATATTTTCTGTACATAAAAGTGTTCTGAATGAATCATTCATTCATATAGCTATAGGTGTGTGTGTGGTGGGGGTGTTTTAAAAGCAATATCTCTACTTTGCAACTACTTAGGAGAATATTATAAATTATTCTATCAAAATATAGAGAAAGCAATTCACTTCCAAACTTGACAAAGAATCAATCTACAAATGAGCTAATAAGCATAGTAATAAGAAAATGATGTCCCAGGTTGAAGATAGGAAATTATATAGTGGGAAAGACTAAGATAATCACATAATACCTAGTCAACATCAAGTTTCTTGATCAGTGCTTAACAGTGGCAGAGACTTAATGCAGCAGTACCTAGTTTTGCTTTGAATGATAGCCCTGTGGTTAAGGCACAAGCTGCAGGCTTTATCTTCAACCTTCCTTTAAAACCCCTGTGCACATTGTAGGCTCTATGTGCCTCAATTTCTTACTCTACAAAATTGGGGAACTACTTCCCTACTTTATATGGATATGCTGAGATAGAAGAGAATATATAAAATACAAAGTAGCAGTAATATTTTCTCAGTGGTATATATTTTGGTAGCTATATTAAAAATACAGTATATTCATAACAAAAACACAGGAGAAAATAAATGTAAATATTTAAATGTACTCATTAAATTATATTACCTAGTTCCATAATCCACAACTACCCAATCTTTAGATGTTCCTGTGATGGCATCATGGTGCTGAAAGAGTCCTAGGTTCCTCCTAGCCTCCGTCAGCAATTTATAATTTTCCACTGAAGGAAATGCATTCATCTTTTCATATTTTTTGGACTCTACTAGTGCAAAAGAATAAAGGATCTCAGCAGCTCTGGAAAATCAAAGAAAAAAATGAATGGAGCTACTTGTTTACACACAAACATGCACACACAAAGCCAAACACACACTTTAAGAGATGAACCACAGCGCTTTCACAGCTTCCCCTAAAAGTGGTCCTCTAGGTTCTTTAAACTAAAAGTTAAATTTTGTCAATTACAATATAATTCACTATTTACAAATAAAGCAATAAAGAAGTTCATTTGCACAAATTTGTAATGATCAGTGATCATACCTTAGATGGATGCATTCAGGATACCTTCTGTCACAGAAGAAAAATTAAACTTTCAAGAACACACAACTTGTTTAACCAACAGAATTACTTCTCTCAAAAGGTACATACTGTATATATTGCATGCAGTATTCATGAACTCTTATTTAATTTTTAAGACCTCTGTTTGGGTCTTAGTTTGGTCATTGAGAACCCAAACTAATTTCTTCCTAAATAACACAACCGTCAAAGTAAAAGATTATGACAACACATCCAAACTGTCTGAGCCCTGGTCTACACTACAGGGTTAGGTCAAATTTAGCCACGTGAGGTCGATTTTATAATGAATGTGTCTACACAAACAACCCTGTTCCATTGACCTAAAGGGCTCTTAAAATCGACTTCTGTACTCCTCCCCAGCGAGGGGAGTAGCGCTAAAATCGACCTTTCTGGGTCAAATTTGAGGTAGTGCAGATGCAAATCGACTTTATTGACCTCTGGGAACTATCCCAGAGTGCTCCAATGTGACCACTCTGGACAGCACTTTCAACTCCGATGCACTAGCCAGGTACACAGGAAAAGCCCTGGGAACTTTTGAATTTCATTTCCAGCATGGTGAGCTCAGCAGACCATGCAGTCCCCCAAGAATTGCAAACGAGCTCCAGCATGGAGCGAATGGGAGACACTGGATCTGATTGCTGTATGGGGAGAAGAATCTGTGCAGGCAGAACTCCTATCAAAAAGGAAGAAATGCTAATATATGTGCCAAAATCACACAGGGCACGATAGACAGAGGCTACAACTGGGACACACAGCAGTGCTGCGTGAAAGTCAAGGAGCTCAGGCAAGCCTACCAAAAGACAAAGGAGGCAAATGGTCGCTCTGGGTCAGAGCCCCATACATACTGTTTTTATGATCAGCTGCATGGCATTCTAGAGGGGGACCCTACCACTACCCCACCACTGTCCATGGACAGCTGCAAGGGGGGAGTCTCACGCAACATGGAGGAGGATTTTGTGGATGAGGAGGAGGAGGAGGAGGAGGAGGAGAATGCACAGCAGGCAACTGGTGAATCTGTTCTCCCTGGCAGCCAGGACCTTTTCATCACCCTAGAGCCAATACCCTCCCAAGGCGGGATCCCCGACCCTGAAGCCAGAGAAGGCACCTCTGGTGAGGGCACATTTGTAACTACAGTACAGGGTTTAAAAGCAAAGAAATGTTTGATTTGCCCTGAAGACTTGGGATGCATTTGCGGCCAGTACAGCTACTGGAACAGTCTGTTAACGTGACTGGGGATGGAGCAGGAATTCTCCAGGGACATCTCCATGAAGCTCTCCTGGAGGTACTCTGAAATCCTTTGCAGAAGGTTTCTGGGAGGGCTGCCTTATTTCGTTCTCCACAGTAGGACACTTTACCACGCCACGCCACGCCAGTAGCAAGTATTCTGGAATCATTGCAGCACAAAGCATGGCAGCAAATGGTCCTGGGTTTTGGTACACTGAAGCAACATTCGGTCTTTATCTTTCTGTGTTAGCCCCAGGAGAGTGATATCATTCATGGTCACCTGGTTGAAATAGGGGAATTTTTGTAAGGAAACAGTAAAAGGACCCCATTCATGCTGGGCTGTTTGCGCTTGGCTAAAAGGGATCAACCCTGAGAATAGCCACGCAGCGGGGGGAGGGGAGGAAGGGATCATCCCAAATAGCCACGCAGAGGGATGGAGGGGAGGTGTGTGCTGCACATCCACCCGAAAACCGCAGCCCCTCCTTTTAAATGGCAAACCCAACCAGCATTGCTTGCTATGGGATAGGAGAACGCTGCAGTTTGAAAACATTCCCACATGTTATGAAGGCGTTAGAAGCCAAACCCACGTAGCCTTTGGTTTACCATGGCTGCCTGGAAACCAAATTCTGTTGCCCAGCCATGTGTGATGTGTCACCATACCGGCAGGCGCTCAATATAAAAGACACAATGTGACCTTGTACCTAAAGCACATGTGCTGTCTGCTGTGACTTGCTTGATTCACTGTGAAAGAGTCTCCCTTTTGTTCTCAGAAATGTATCATTTTAAATTTTACTCTCCCTTTTTATCCCTCTGCAGGTCCAAATGTTTTTATGCTCCCGCTATCATCTCCGTCCCTGAGTCTATCGCAGATTAGAAGGTGAAAAAAACGCACTTGCGATGACATGTTTTCCAAGCTCATGCAGTCCTTCACACTGATAGGGCACAGCTGAGTGCATGGTGGCATTCAATGGCAGAGACCAGGAAAGCATTAAGTGAGCGTGATGAGAAGAGGCAGGATGCAATGCTGAGGCTAATGGGGGAGCAAACAGACATGCTTAGGCGTCTGGTGGAGCTGCAGGAAAGCCAACAAGAGCACAGACCGCCACTGCATCCACTATACAACCGCCTGCCCTCCTCCCCAAGTTCCACATCCTCCTCACCCAGACACCCAATGCCACTGGGGGGAGGCTCCAGGCACCCAGCCACTCCACTCCAGAGGATGGCCCAAGCAAAAGAAGGCTGTCATTCAAACAGTTTTGATTTGTTGTGTGGCTACAATAAGCAATGTGCCCTTGTCCTTCCCTCCTCCCCCACCGCATCCTCCCCCACGTGGGCTACCTTATCAGTTATCTCCCTTTTTTATTTTTAATTAATAAAGAAAGAATGCATGGTTTCAAAACAACAGTGACTTTATTTCCTTTGCCAACCATAATCGAAGGGGAGAGGGTGGTTGGCTTACAGGGAATTAAAATCAACAGAGGGGGCGGATTTGCATCAAGGAGAAACAAACACAACTGTCACACTGTAGCCTGGCCAGTCATGAAACTGGTTTTCAAAGCCTCTCTGATGCGCAGCGCTCCTACCTGTGCTCTTCTAATTGTCCTGGTGTCTGTCTCTTCAAAATTGGCAGCCAGGCAATTTGCCTCAACCTCCCACCCCGCCATAAACGTCTCCCCCTTACTCTCACAGATATTATGGAGCACACAGCAAGCAGTAATAACACTGGGAATATTGGTTACGCTGAGGTCTAACCTAGTCAGCAAACAGTACCAGCGAGCTTTTAAAAGTCCAAAGGCACATTCTACCACCATTCTGCACTTACTCAGCCTACAGTTGAACTGCTCCTTACTACTGTCCAGGCTGC
This sequence comes from Lepidochelys kempii, assembly GCF_965140285.1. Lineage (NCBI taxonomy): Eukaryota > Metazoa > Chordata > Testudines > Cheloniidae > Lepidochelys > Lepidochelys kempii. The sequence goes on along the minus strand of NC_136384.1, from coordinate 70,108,442 downwards.
CTATGTATGGCTTCATGAGCCATGGGAGCAAGGGGTAGGCTGGGTCTCCAAGGAGAACTATTGGCATTTCAACATCCCCAACAGTAATTTTCTAGTCCAGGAAGTAAGTCCCTTCTTGCAGCTGCTCAAACAGCCCAGAGCTCCTGAAGATTTGAGCGTCATGCACCTTTCCCGGCCATCCCACATTGATGTCAGTGAAACATCCCTTGTGATCCACCAGTGCTTGCAGCACTATTGAGAAGTACCCCTTGCAGTTTATGTACTGGTTGGCAAGGTGGTCCGGTGCCTAGATAGAGAGATGCGTTCCATCTATCGCCCCACCACAGTGAGGGAAACCCATTGCAACAAAGCCATCCACTATGACCTGCACATTTCCCAGAGTCACTACCCTTGATAGCAGAACATCAGTGATTGCATTGGCTACTTGAACCACAGCAGTCCCCACAGTAGATTTGACCACTCCAAATAGATTCCTGACTGACCGGTAGCAGTCAGGCATTGCAAGCTTCCACAGGGCTATCGCCACTTGCTTCTCTACTGTCAGGGCAGCTCTCATCTTGGTATTCCTGCACTTCAGGGCGGGGGAAAGCAACTCACAGAGTTCCAGGAACGTGGGCTTACGCATACGAAAGTTTCGCAGCCACTGGGAATCATCCCGTACCTGCAAGACTATGCGGTCCCACCAGTCTATGCTTGTTTGCTGGGCCCAGAATTGGCATTCCACTGTATCAACCAGCCCCACTGCCACCATGATGTCCCAATTGTCACATCCTGTGCTTTCAGGAACATCTGTGTCCTCCTCACAATTGTCCTCGTGCTGACGTCTCTTAGCCAGGTTCTGCACATACTGCAGTGTAATGTGCAAGGTGTTTACAATGCTCGCAACAGCAGCGGTGTGCTGAGCGGGCTCCATGCTTGTTGTGCTGTGTCATCTGCACAGGTAACCCAGGGAAAAAAGTGATTGTCTGCAGTTGCTTTCATGGAGGGAGGGAGGGGAGACTGACGGCATGTACCCAAAACCACCCGCAACAATGTTTTTGCCCATTGGGAGCTTAACGCAGAATTCCAATGGGCAGCAGAGACTGCGGGAACTGTGGGATAGCTTCCCACAGTGCACCACTCTGTGAGTCGATGCTAGCCACGGTAGTGAGGACGCACTCTGCCGACATAATGCGCTTAGTGGGGACATACACAATCGATTTCTAAAAATCGACTTCTATAAAATCGACCTAATTTCGTAATGGAGACATACCGAAGAAGGGATCCACCAACTGACCACCAGTACCAGACAAGACCAAATACCTCAAGACCCTGTATCTTAGACAAAGTACAGGAGTTCACCATACTACAACTGGGTGCTCTCCTGGACCCTGAGTACAAAGTCCATCTACTCTCTGGACAGCTCAGGGGTACCTGGGGAACTTTGTAGGCACCAACCACAGAGGACATTGAGAATGACCTAGAGCAAGTGCCATCTACAGCCACAGTGTCCTCAAAGTGGAGCAGAGCAGATGCTCTCCACAGGGGGCCACAGCCACTTGGACCACACTCAGGACTCCACGGCAGAATGAGAAAAGAAGGAAGTGGCAGCTGAAACAGCATCACCTCAGCCATGTAAAGACTTGATTCATGATTGTTATGGTTAGGGGAGACATGACATAAGGACCTCATCAGTGCCTCTGTAGAGCCAATCTATATCGGCTTTAAAAATGTCACTTTGTATCGTCCCTTCAGGGCATAGGAAACACTATTCTCCACTCTCTTCCAGCATCCTGAAGGCAGGTTTCAGCAACTGCTGGGAATGGGAAATAGCCATATCTCCACTCCTCCCCATTTATGCTGTTTGTATGCTCCCTTCTGAGTGTGAACCATCTTCCCCTCCCCCCATCTCCATTCCTCTCCTTTGGCACCCAGATGGCAGGATTTGGGTAATGCTGTTTGCTGTTTGAACATTTCCTGCTGGACCTAGGAACCAGCATTACCCCATCACCCTTAGTCTCCACTATCAGTCCCCTCCCTGGCATCCACATGGGACTGAAGAGGGATTCCAAGGGGGGCAGGGGATTTAAATACTGTAACTGAGGTTTATTGTAAAACACACTGCTGCACACATGGTCACCTACTCAAAAGGCTACTGACAGTCAGCCCTAAGACCCAGAATCAGAGAAGAAGAAGAAAGAGGAGGGCACTGGGACATCCTTCTGATGAAAATGCACAGTGACTGGCAGACAGTATGGCCACCTCTTTGAACTTGAAAGGGAGAAGCTGAAGCAGGAACAGCAACGAAGAGGGGATGAGTATATGGTGGCTATGTACATCCGCCATGACCCTGCCAGGAGAGATCAAGATCTCCAACACCAATGTGAGGTGAGGCAGCAGCAAATGTTTCTGTGAGAGCTGAGACTGCCATACAGAGGAAAGGATATTTAACACATTCTTTTTCCAGTATCACCATCAAAATAAAGGTACTTTCAGAGGCAGCTTTCTTATGCACGAATGCAAATACAGAGCCCACCAGTGATACCTACCCCTCCAAGCTGGAAAGGAGAACTGGGAGCTTCATGGAGAATAAAAGATTGAGCCATCTGTGCTTCTAGCCTCACAACAGCTACATCAGCAAGCTGGGCAGGGGAGACTAGGAGATGAACAGGGAAAAGCAATGGATCCTACTTCATCATTCAGAGCAGAATCCATGGCTTTCCACCAGAATGCAGGTAACAAACACAAGTCGAAGTGGAATATTGTAATAAGCTGCTGGGGGAAGTCCACTTCCACCCATGTGACCAGAACAGACAAACATTTTACCAAAATAAACTGCAAGAGTTTGGAAGGAGTGGCTCGATACTGCAACACTAAGAACTAAGGGAACTGCCCCTAGAAAGCAAGCATCTCACTTTGGTCATTATTGCAACAGTGTACATACAGTTACTCAAGGATAACTTGAGATAACCTTTGCGGTGTGCCCACTCTGCCTTCAGCTACACTAGCTTCAGTGAAGTAGCTAAAGGAAATTAACTCAGGCTAATAAGACAATGAAGTATATGTGGGGAAAAACAAGAAACAGCAGAGGTGTATTTTATAAAACAGAAGAAAACACAAAAAAGGGAAAAAAAAGAAAAGAAAATAAATCAGCATGAGGGTAAATACTGATGAAGATGAAAGAGGGAATAGGAATGCCAAAATGGCTGGAAAGAAAGTCATAAAACAGGAAAAAGGAGATAAATATATGGAGAGAAGATTAATTTCTTAAGTTTAATAGTTATTGCCACAACATACAGTAAAATAGACAATGCATATTTGAGTTTCTATTTGTAACCTTTATGTTGAAATGCTCCCAACTAATATTAAGCTGTTAAAGACAAGGATGCTATAAAATCCAACTAAATTTTCAGGTTTGAGCCTATAGGTTGGTTACAGAAAATGTATTTAATAGAAGAGCACTGGGCAACACTTTGAATGATCCAGCCAAACTTTATTTAAAAAGAAAAATGATAGGTTAAGCAAACAGCCATGCAATTACTCCTTACACAAATGCTACTATTATACTCTCTCTCAAAGATGAAATGGTGTATCAGTGGGAAATCAGTCCACTGACAACAGTGCGAAGTACAGCCTTAAAATCCTGGAACCTAACAGTACACTTTTGATGTTAGTTGGAGCTATCCCTGAATTTAGCTAAACTACTCCTTATATACTGTTATACTAATAATTAACATTAAAATTGCCTTAATCATAATCGTAGTTCTGCCACCTTCTTATTCACTCTTTACATTACACATTATTTAAATTAACATATGCACCAATGTCCTTCCCACACTCTAGATAGCATTTTAATAAAACATTCACAATTCACAAAAACACGTTAAAAACTTTGCTCAATCGATTATAACCAAAACATAACAACAACCACCCTGGGTCATGTCCTTGCTAACTCTTACTTTCTCATAACACTCAGTCTCCTATTTATTTTGGACTTCTCACAATAGCTGCTTCAATATCTCATATTTCTCTACCCTTAGGCTAACCTAGGCCCAAAACCTAACTTTTATTTATTTATTAACCCAAACTATTCTATGGACTACATATTAAAATATCTTATGAGCAGCCCATATTATTTTACTAACAGTCCTCTCAATTTACTACAATACACACACACACACACACTCTTCTGGTAAATCGATGGGTGTTAAGTTCCTGTGTTGTGGGTTGCTCTAGAGACAGTGACCAGGATACTCTCGTCCTTCAATCCAGCCCTGGTTTTGGGTGTTTGTTGTGTTGCAGGGGTTTGCTTTTTAGGTTTGTTTGTTTCCAGTGTTGTCTCAGGATATTAGAGACACAAGGTGGGGGAGGTTACAGAAGTTGGTCCAGTAACAGATGTTACCTCACCCACTTTGTATCTCTGTTTATTTTTGGTTGTGAGGAGCCTGGGGGGTAGGGGAGGGAGGGCAATGGGCATAGGAGTCAAGTGATCTAGTAAGGTTAATGAGTCCCTGTGTGACACTGAAGAAGGGATTTTTCTTCCTCCATCCTGAATTGTGAGCTCCTCCTTTCCCCATGACCACCAGCATCTTCAGTCACAGTAGCTTGTCCCTAAACTCCATGTTTTCCCAACTAATGGGCCACCCCAGTTCATATATCCAGTGGGCCCTTATTCTTAAATCCACTCAAGGTACGATAATAGATCCACATTCTTAGTTCACACAGCTTCTGAAGTAAGCAGGGGAACTACAGGCCAGTCAGCCTCACCTTAGTCCCTGGGAAAATCATGGAGAAGGTCCTCAAGGAATCAATTCTGAAGCATTCAGAGAAGAGGAAAGCGATCAGGAACAGTCAGCATGGATTCACCAAGGGCAAGTCATGCCTGACTAATCTAATTGCCTTCTATGACGAGATAACTGGCTCTGTGGATGAGGGGAAAGCGGTGGATGTGTTGTTCCTTGATTTTAGCAAAGCTTTTGATACGGTCTCCCACAGTATTCTTGCCAGCAAGTTCAAGTAGTATGGGCTGGATGAATGGACTATAAGTTGGATAGAAAGCTGGCTAGATCATCAGGCTCAACGGGTAGTGATCAATGGCTCCATGTCTAGTTGGCAGCCGGTATCAAGTGGAGTGCCCCAAGGGTCAGTCCTCGGGCCGGTTTTGTTCAGTATCTTCATAAATGATCTGGAGGATGGTGTGGACAGCACCCTCAGCAAGTTTGCAGATGACACTAAACCGGGAGAAGAAGTAGATAAGCTGGAGGGTGGGGATAGGATACAGAGGGACCTAGACAAATTAGAGGATTGGGCCAAAAGAAATCTGATGAGGTTCAACAAGGACAAGGGCAGAGTCCTGCACTTAGGACGGAAGAATCCCATGCACAGCTACAGACTAGGGACCGAATGGCTAGGCAGCAGTTCTGCAGAAAAGGACCTAGGGGTTACAGTGGACAAGAAGCTGGATATGAGTCAACAGTGTGCCATTGTTGCCAAGAAGGCCAATGGCCTTTTGGGATGTATAAGTAGGAGCATTACCAGCAGATCGAGGGACGTGATCGTTCCCTTCTATTCAGCATTGGTGAGGCCTCATTTGGAGTACTGTGTCCAGTTTTGGGCCCCACACTACAAGAAGGATGTGGAAAAATTGGAAAGAGTTCAGCGGAGGACAACAAAAATGATTAGGGGAGTGGAACACATGATTTATGAGGAGAGGCTGAAGGAACTGGGATTATTTAGTCTGCAGAAGAGAAGAATGAGGGGGGATTTGATAGCTGCTTTCAAATACCTGAAAGGGGGTTCCAAAGACGATGGATCTAGACTGTTCTCAGTGGTAGCAGATGACAGAACAAGGAGTAAGTTGCAGTTGGTCTCAACTTGCAGTGAGGGAGTTTTACGTTGGATATTAGGAAAAAAATTTTCACTAGGAGGATGGTGGAGCACTAGAATAGATTACCTAGGGACATGGTGGAATCTCCTTCCTTGGAGGTTTTTAAGGTCAGGCTGGGATGATTTAGTTGGGGATTGGTTCTGCTTTGTGCCAGGGGTTGAACTAGATGACCTCCGAGGTCCCTTCCAACCCTGCTATTCTATGATTCTATCACATTAGGTGAATTAATTTATCACTTAGAGCAGTTTAAGGCTTTTGTTTTCCACTCCAAAAAATAGGTGACTGATTGCGTTTTACTGCAATCTCTTAAAACCATGATTTCCTTTTAAACCTCAACCCTGTTCTAAATTTTAAAGTGGATCAAATCCCTAAGGATAAATGAACTGAATGTATGAAAAACTACATTATTTCTGAGAAATTTAAACTTCAGGAAAGCAATTTTCTTGTCTCTAACTTAATCTCAGTCTAGGAAAGCTAGCAGAAAGTCTCTTTACAGAATCAATACACCACATCCCCTACCATCAACGAAAACTCCAGTAGTGAGAAAAACATCCGATACAAGGGATCTTAAAAATAAAGAAAATTAATAATGTCATAGAAAGACAAATCATATCTAACCAAATTAAAATTCTTCTTGCTTTATGTATTTCAACAGAGAACTATAAATAATCAATCCATAATTTATCCCGAAGCACTTTTATAAAATTAGCTAAAAATAGGACCTGAGAAATCCCAAAAGCCGTTGAACATTGAGCAACAACTTTGAAATGAGCCGCGTTTGTTACTTATGCTTGCAACTTTTGGTCCCTCATTGATACAACCTGTCTCAAGACAGTAATTTTTGGCATGAAGTTATAGCATGGAAAGAAGACCACAGTGCACCCTGCTAATCTCATTTGACACGTCTGATTTAACTAACGCTGTGCAGCTGCTCTAATGATCTGTGACAACTAAGAACTCTGTCCTACAGGTCTTGAAATAGAAATATTTTGCATAGTAAATTCAGCAGCTTTTTGAAAAATGAAAATAATTAGTTGTAAAATTTTAAAAAATTAAGTAGACAGCCTGAACAATGGAATTCATTTTAATTTCAAAATTGTGCAAGTCAAAAAATGAAAAACGAATGTAAAATTCTCTCAAAGCTCCTCATTTGACTTCTGAAATTTTCTAATGGGTATTGGACAAATTCAAATTTACTCTCCTATTCAAATAAGTTCCACACTATTTTGTTTCTTTGTTTTTAAAGCTTAAACTAATTTAACAATATTGCAAATTTTTGTTATAAATTTTAGCCTGTGCAAGTTGTTTACTTACAATAAGCCAGAGTATTGTAGCTACCTTGGTCTTGTTTTCCACCCTCCAGTAACACAAAACTACTCCTCTAATTATTTTTCAGTTAAATTTAAAGCTCCTGAGTACAGCAGAGCTATACCTTGTAAATAAAGTGCCTGGTGTTGAACTTGCCATTGGTGTGTATGAGGACAGTTTGCAGAAAAAATCCAGGGTGATGGAGCCCTGGACTGAATTGAGATACAGGTTATTTAAAATCACTATTTCCCTTCTCTCACTTTCTTTCCTCAACAAAGTTTTGGCAGCATGGCAAAATAATAAACACAAATATTTTAAAGCCAGACTAATCCTGCTGCTTTGCCACCACTGTACTCGAATGCCTTGGAACTATAGGAAGGAGGAAGTGGGAGTAGCTGGGCTTCTCCCTACTCTGAGACAGTACATGGCCCGTAACACACTGCCCTCCCTAGACTCAGCACCTAGACCCAACAATTCATCCTCCCTTTGGGGATAACAGCTTTCTGCTGCCAGAAAACATTGTTAGTCCTATAGCTCAAGTGGTAATGGTCTGTGTTACAATAATATACATTCACAGTTCAAATGATGGACAGTTTTGAGGTACACAACTGAATTTGTTTTTACCTTTTCCTTTTTAAAAAAACTAGGAAGTTGCATACAGAAAAATTCATGTTAAAAATACTATTTAGGCTGCAACTCAAGCTCTCAAAAGTTAGGAAATGCCAGATTACAGTTGTTCACACAACCTTAACATGGCCCATTGTGCATATGCATTATAATATATAGTCTTTAACTCTATAATCACATTCCCCCCCCCCCCCGCCCCCACACACACACACACACACACAAATCCAGATTTATTCATTGCACAGGGTGGGCATACAAGGGGCAAGATTAAGGTTACATGACCAAACAAATCATAGCACTGCTCTATACTTTCAATGGAGAGATGTGCTCTCTTAAATGATGGAGGCTCACCAGCACTTCTCCTTCCTAACTGCACTCTATGGCTCTGCATGGAAGGGACTACAATCTATCAGTCTCCCTTTCTCTCATTCCCACCCCTTGCTACTCTCTCCACTGTAGTGCTGGCAAAACAGAAGCACCAGACAACTACCACAAAGGACTGTCTGTTTAAAGAATTAAACAAATGGGATTTAACAGGCAATACTTGTGTATCCTATGTAGTCCCCCATTACCAACAGCATAAGGTTCCTGGGCACATGCAAATGAGTGACAGATTTCCCTGCCTCTCAATCTATAACCCTTGATATCATTAAGCCATTGTTGCAAGGCTGACTTATCCCTATATCTTAAAAATGTTTCTGAAAAGCAATTTATTTACATATATCTGAAATTGTGCTTTGGAATGCACTAGGCTACATTAAATAGCAAGCACTTTTATTATAAACTCAGATAGGATCGCCCCTGAATCAGGGTGGATAAAAATCAATGATTTTTTTAAAAAAATCAAAAAATCAGATTATTTATTTAAATTGGATTTTTTGATAAAATGCTTTTTGAGGAAAAAACCGATCTAAAGATAGTTTTAATTAAGATACATTATAGCTCAAAGATATCTCATCATGGAATAGGGATTATAAATTCTAATTCTATAGTATGAGACAATACATTCATGTAATGTTTAAAAAAAGTTTTGTAAATGATTTCCAATAGTTCGTGGATTAGGGACCCAATCTTATGGGATTCCAGGGGCTTCTGTATAGATTATTTAGGTTAATCTTTCTATCTACCAATGGGACTCAGTGCTCAGTCTAGAAGACGGCAGCAGCTGCTCTGAAAAAAGTGGGAGGAACCAAGCTAACTCTCCCACAAGACGTGTGATGGAACTCAGAGTAGTGGACTGTTTTGAGCACTATATCAACAACTGGCTTCATCTGATGACAGTTTGTGAACAAAACTGTGAAAAAATAAATGGCACTGTCACAACCAAAGTTCTCAACATTGGGTTTAAGAGAAATGTTGAACACATGCTGAGTACCCTGAAGCCTATTTCTGTAGCCTTGAACAAAATGCAGGGAAATAGGTGTTTTATTGCTGACGCTGTTGAAATTTGGAAGGAACTGAGTGAGGTCTTACAAAGAGAAATATGCAATGACAGCGTTAAATTACAAGCATTAAAAAACAAATGGGACAAGCACTATCTCCAGCTCATTTTCTTGCAAATATTCTCAATACTCGGTACCAGGGTCAAACCTTAACTGCTGAAGAAGAGGAGGTGGCTATGACATGGACATCCAGCAATCATCCCTCATTAATGCTAACTGTAATAAACTTCAGGGTTGAAGGTGAACCATTCAAGAAATGTATGTTTGCTGATGATGTTTTAAAGAAAGTCATACCAGTGAACTGGTGGAAGTCACTTAAGCACTTGGATTCAGAGACTTGTTGAAGTGATAATCTCACTTTTAACAGCAGTAGCTTCTGCCGCTGTAGAAAATATTTTTTTCCTTTGAACTAATTCATTACCAATTGAAAAACTGTTTGGAACCTGAAAAAGCAGGAAAGGTTGTTTTTCTTTTCCAGATTACGAACAAACAGGAAAATGCAGATGAAGACGACCGAGTTAGCTGCAGAAGGCAATATATTAAGTTTCTCATGTTGACCTGGCTGACACAGTCAATTTTTTTTTTTAATATTTCATTTAACTATTTAGTTCAAAACAATTTTAACAAAAACAAATCTGATTTTAAAAAACTTGAATGTTTAACTAAATTCAAAAATGCATATGGTTGTTTGTTAAAATATTATATGTTTGCTGTTGAAGAAAAAAATCCAGACTACATAACATTGTTGTTTTAGCTAAAAACACAATTTAAATGTCTGTCTGGTGATGCTCTGCTCCTAATAAAGCATGGCAAGAAAATCCTCACAATATTAATGATTAAACTCTTGAATTGGAGATATTTATGAAATCATTGGGAGGTGAATTATCTGCTTCCATTACCTTTGGTAAATGAAATAATCAAACAATCATTCATTTTCTGATATAGCTGTAAAACTAATCTGAAAAGTTTTCAAAATAAATCACTTTAAAAATGTATAGTGTGTGCCTTCTAAAAATGAAACCTACATCTGAGTTGTGAAGAATATGTATTAAGGTTATAACAACCAACAAGAATGCTCTTCTATGTCACAATCTGTGATTAAATCGAGTCTTCCTGACTAGTGATTTAAATCAATTTGATTTAAATCATGAATCCACCCTGCCCTGAATCCCATCTAAAATATTCTTTCCATGCTGCAAAGTAGTTATCTCAGAGGTTTTTCATAAGCCTTATCTATTTTGCAGCTGCCAACACTATGTTCCTTTCAAAAATAAAAAAAGGCCAGCCATAGAACAAATTGTCACAACACCAGAAACATACAGGGTTTATTACAACTGTTAATTTATTTAGATTTGTAAATACACATATCATAACCATAAAGCTAAGGGCAGCCTAGAATTCCTCCTTACCTGTAAGGGGTTAAGAAGCTCAAATAATGTGGTTGGCACCTGACCAAAAGAACCAATGGGGAAAGAAGATACTTTCAAATCTTGGAGTGGGGGGAGGCTTTGTTTTGCATGTTCTCTTTAGAAGCAGAGAAGCATCAGGTCAGAAAAACCCTCCTCCTATAAACTATCCTAAAAGTCTCTCATATTACAAAAACTGTAAGTAAAAGCCAGGCAAGGCGTGTTAGATTATCTTTTGTTCTGCTTGTGAATTTTTCCTTTGCTGGAGGGAGGTTTATTCCTGTTTTTTGTAACTTTGAAACTAAGCCTAGAGGAAGTTCTCCTGTGTTTTTTAATCTGTTGTTACCCTGTAAAGTTATTTTCCATCCTGATTTTACAGAGGTGATTTTTACTTTTTTTAAAAATAAAATCCTTCTTTTAAGAACCTGACTGATTTCTCTATTATCCTAAGACCCAGGGGTTTGGGTCTGTGATCACTTTGTAACCAAGTGGTTAGGATAGTATTCTCAAGCCTCTCCAGGAAAGAGGGTGTAAGGGCTTGGGGTGATATTTTGGGGAACAGGAACTCCAAGTGGTCCTTTCCCTGATTCTTTGTTAAATCACTTTGTGGTGGCAGCGTACCCTCCAAGGGCAAAGAATTTGTGCTTTGGGGAAGTTTTAGCCTAAGCTGGAAAAAATAAACTTAGGGGGTCTTTCATGTGGGTCCCCACATCTGTACCCTAGAGTTCAGAGTGGGGAGGGAACCCTGACAACACACAAAAGAAATCTATTCCAGGTTCTGATGGCAAAGGTGTACTAATTCAAAATTGAACCAAACAGGAAAGACTAAGCCAACAACTACTACTCATCCCAAAACCACAGGAGAATTAAACCAAGTGTTAAAATCAACTCAACCAACATCCCCTTTGCTTCAGAACAGCAGCCCTTGTTGCGGTCCTTTATCCCCAAAAGCCTGTGTAAATGAAAGATGGAACTTTCAGCACACTCTGAAGGTGAACAGTTTCAGACTATTTTGGACCAAGTGGTAGAACACTACATGTTCCAGAATGAAGGGCCCTTTTGCACTCAGTGAAGGTGCTTAAACTAGAACAACCTGGACATAAGGAGGTGACCTCTTGGTGAATTTACTGCAGACAGTCCCCTCTCATATCCAGATGGTTCCATCTTAAGCATCTCTATCACCATAACCATTGTTGAGGAAGAAAGATAGTCTCTCAAGGAGACAGATCTCATGTAATTTACATACAGCTTTATTGGTCAAAACCAATACCTTAAACCTCTGCCCCGAAACAATAAGCAGTCAATGTCAAACCCTGATCATTTGCGGCATGTACTCTCAATGAGATACATCACATAATATGCAGACGGCCACATTCTATGAAGAATTCTGTTTGGGGGGTTTTATTTAAGATGTAGGTTGATGTACAGCACGTTGCAGTAATCTAACGTGACAGATATGGACGGCAGTAACAGCTCCTCATCCAAAAGGAATAGTTTTAATCTCTTTGCCGGACAAACGGAAAAAGGCCTTCCTAGAAACTGCTACTATATGATTGTGACACCTTAGAGACTAAAGGAAAAGGAGTACTTGTGGCACCTTAGAGACTAACCAATTTATTTGAGCATAAGCTTTCGTCAGCTACAGCTCACTTCATCAGATGCATGTAGTGGAAAATGCAGTGGGGAGATTTATATACAGAGAGAACACGAAACAGTAGGTGTTACCATACACACTGTAACAAGAGTGATCAGGTAAGGTGAGCTATTATGCATCATCAAGGATCTACAACCTATCCTCAAGGACGACCAATCACTCTCACAGATCTTTGGAGACAGGCCAGTCCTTGCTTACAGACAGCCCGCCAACCTGAAGCAAATACTCACCAGCAACCACACACCACACAACAGAACCACTAACCCAGGAACCTATCCTTGCAACAAAGCCCGTTGCCAACTGTGTCCACATATCTATTCAGGGGACACCATCATAGGGCCTAATTACATCAGCCACACTATCAGAGGCTCGTTCACCTGCACATCTACCAATGTGATATATGCCATCATGTGCCAGCAATGCCCCTCTGCCATGTACATTGGTCAAACTGGACAGTCTCTACATAAAAGAATAAATGGACACAAATCAGACGTCAAGAATTATAACATTCAAAAACCAGTCGGAGAACACTTCAATCTCTTTGTCAGGTTTCAGAGTAACAGCCGTGTTAGTCTGTCTTTGCAAAAAGAAAAGGAGCACTTGTGGCACCTTAGAGACTAACCAATTTATTTGAGCATGAGCTTTCGTGAGCTATGCATCCGATGAAGTGAACTGTAGCTCACGAAAGCTCATGCTCAAATAAATTGGTTAGTCTCTAAGGTGCCACAAGTACTCCTTTTCTTTTTTCAATCTCTTTGGTCACTCGATTAGAGACCTGAAAGTGGCAATTCTTCAACAAAAAAACTTCAAAAACAGACTCCAACGAGAGACTGCTGAATTGGAATTAATTTGCAATACAATTAACTTAGGCTTGAATAAAGACTGGGAGTGGATGTGTCATTACTAAAAAAGTAAAACTATTTCCCCATGTTTATTCCCCCCCACACACAGACACACACACTGTTCTCAGACGTTCTTGTCAACTGCTGGAAATGGCCCACCTTGATTATCACTACAAAAGGCTCCCCCCCCCCACCCCCACCCCGGCTCTCCTGCTGGTAATAGCTCACCTTACCTGATCATTCTTGTTATAGTGTGTACGGTAACACCCATTGTTTCATGTTCTCTGTGTATATAAATCTCCCCACTGTATTTTCCACTGAATCCATCCAATGAAGTGAGCTGTAGCTCACGAAAGCTTATGCTCAAATAAATTGGTTAGTCTCTAAGGTGCCACAAGTACTCCTTTTCTTTTTGCGGATACAGACCTACACGGCTGCTGCTCTAAAACTTAGAGACTAAAAAATTTATTAGAGCATAAACTTTCATGGGCTACAGCCCACTTCATCGGATGCATAGAATGGAACATATAGTAAGATATATAGATAGACAGATAGATGGATCTAGCTATCCACACACACACACACAGAGAGATAAGTTGGAAGTTACCATAAATTGTGAGAGGCTAATTAGTTAAGATGAGCTATTATCAGCAGGAGAAAAAAATGTATGTAACGATAATCAAGATTGCTCATTTAGATGTCTAAATGGGCCATCTTGATTATCACTACACAAGTTTTTTTCTCCTGCTGATAATAGCTCATCTTAACTAATTAGCCTCTCACAATTTATGGTAACTTCCAACTTAACTGTATGTGTGTATATATCTTACTATACGTTCCATTCTATGCATCCGATGAAGTGGGCTGTAGCCCAAGAAAGCTTATGCTCTAATAAATTTGTTAGTCTCTAAGGTGTCACAAGTACTCCTGTTCTTTTTACGGCTACAGACTAACACTGCTGCTACTCTGAAACCTGTTATTATGTGATTGTGTTACATAGGAACCAATAAAACGTTCAGACTGCAAACAAAAAGATACAGTCCTGGCTGAATATCTTCTGGCTGTCTCCCAACAACATTCCAGCATTCCTTTAATCTAACCTGGATTGATCTTCAGACATCTTGAGCTTATCTATGCCACAATCTCAGACACCTTGAGAAAGGTTTTCAACAGCACATACAGGGTCAGATGAGACAGAGAGCAGCATGTCATTGTAACGTTTTGGGATTTCACCCAGACCAGGAAGGGGGTTGTGTCACTGCCTGCCCTGTAACCCTGGGTGCATCTGTGCAGTGCAGAGCCCTAACAGCAGCAACTTGCTTACAACACAGTATCCTCTCCCTGGGTTCCACCAGCCTGGTTACTCCTTACTGGGTAACACCAACAGCCCTTCCAGTCTGTAGTCTCCCCAAAATCATCTCCCCTGCTGTGTCCAGTCCTTTTGAGTCGATATTCACAGAAGTTATCAAGTTAACTGCCCCCAAAGAGACAGAGCACACACCAGTTTGTTAATTTAGCTAAGGACTTCACTCTTCAGTTTAATACACAACATGGAGATGATTTTGTAATACAACAAAAATAAGTTCATTAACGAAGAACAGATATTTACGTGACACTAAGAAAACAGAATGCACAGATACAGTTACAAGTAAAACAAAATAAAACATACTTTCTAGTGACAAACAATTTCAGCAAGTTAGAACCTTTGTCTAAGCAGGTTTCTCACTTACAGTTGGATCTAGCTATTCTTAGTTTTCAAGCCAAGAGGATCCACTTTTCATTAGCTGAAAAGGCTCTGCTCTCCCTTTGTCCCCTAGCTGATAGCGATGACTGATATCAGTTTTTAACCTTACAGTGAGTTCAAAGTCCAAACACAACTGAGTAGCTCAGAAAGATTAGCAGTATGTATATCAGAATTGAGCTCCAAATGTTCACTCTAAAGGTCAGGACTAATTATTAATGCAATCTTGCACTCAAATTTTGAAGGCATGTTTTTTTAATTCTAATGGATATTATGTCACCTATGCAGTGGACAAAAAGTTGTATATCTCGTGAACCTCTGCTTTTTAATAAATATTTTCTACACTAATTCCTACTACATTATAACAAATGGTGACTACTAATATTTTCACAAATAAGGACTGGCTTCAATAAATTCTGCATAATCTATATATTATATTTGCATATAATCATAATTGTACTTTTAATTTGCATAAAACTATGCTAAAAGAAAATTAACATTACAAAGTAAAGAACTCGAGTTAAAAAATGTTAATGTTACCAAGTCAAGCCCACAAAAGAATTTAAAATTAGGATTAACACCGCCCGCAGCAGCAGCAGGTCTCCATTCTTTCTGTTTTGTGTTGCATACCAAATGAGATAGCTGGGGAGCATTCAGCAATATTAGCACCAAATCTCTAGCAAAGCTCTACCGAGCATAACACAGATTGCAAATGGTCTTTATAACTCCTTATAACTTGGCCAATCCTGAAAAGATTTTCATGGCAACTGCAAAAGGTACCTCCCAGCCCCCAGGCCTATCTATTTTCCCCTTCTCCCCCCAACTAATTACAGATCCTGCGACAAACCAGGGAGGCATTAGGCAGGGGGAAGGTTTCATTAAGTATCTTAAAACAACAGTTGAAAAAGTTTCTACAGTAGGAACTATTAGTATAGGAGTTGCTACCACTCCCTCTATATTT
Organism: Lepidochelys kempii; assembly: GCF_965140285.1. NCBI lineage: Eukaryota > Metazoa > Chordata > Testudines > Cheloniidae > Lepidochelys > Lepidochelys kempii. Next base: position 70,092,595 of record NC_136384.1, on the reverse strand, counting down.
CTTTAAAGAGTATTCCTAATTCTCTTGTTTACCCAAACAAGGTATCTATGATTCAAAATGTATTTAGTAACTATTTGTTTCTAGAATTTGACAGCTGAATGGTCATTTAAATTGAAAGGTATTTTTCTCTTATGAAGACTAAGGTCCAACACCCTATATTTTAATTACCAAATTCTTAGGAATATCCTATACTTACAAGGGATTCCTTTAAGGAGCAGGAAAGCCTTTCCCAATCTGTTCTCATGAAAACATCAAGAATATAAACATGTTTTTTGTTCACTTTGTAGAGGCTGGTAGGGGGCAGTGTCCTGTGAGAGAAGCTGAGTCCTGATTAGGGGCAGGGCTTCCCTGATTAGGGGGTCTATAAAGGCAGCCAAACAGTCAGCCAGTGGCACAGGAGCAGCAAGCAGAGCTGTAAACAGGAGAGTTTGAGTGGGAATTCATAGTAAGGAATGTGGTGTTCTGGTTTTGTTTTGGTGTTTGTTTGGATCTTTGTCTGTTTTTCTTTTACCCTTGACAGGAATTTAGGTGGGAAGGCTATGACAGGTACAATAATTCCTTGCTTAACATTGTAGTTACGTTCCTTAAAAATGCTACTTTAAGCAAAACAATGTTAAGTGAATCCAATTTCCCCATAAGAATTAATGTAAATAGGGGAGGTTAGGTTCCAGAGAAATTTTTTTCACTAGACAAAAGACTATATATACACACACACACATAGATATCACACACAGTATAAGTTTTAAACAATTTAATACTGTACACAGCAATGATGACTGTGTAGCTTGGTTGAGGCGGTGAAGTCAGATGGTGGAAGAGGGTAGGATATTTCCTAGGGAATGGCTCACTGCTAAATGAGGAACTAGCGCTTGGCCAAGCCCTCAAGGGTTAACACACTGTTGTTAATGTAGCTTCACACTCTAAAAGGCAGCACAAATGGAGGGAGGGGAGACAGCACGGCAGAGAGAGACAGACACACACACCATGTGTATGAGAGAGAGACGCGCATTGCCCCTTTAAGTACTCTAACCCCACTCTAAGTACATTGCCTTTTTAAGTAGATCGACAAGTTGAGACAGCTGCTGCTGCCAGCAAGCTCCCTCTGTCCTGAGCCCTGTCGTGTCCCATCCCTGCTCTATGGAGGTAAGGTACAGGAGCGGGGGACAGGATGGGGGGGAGGAGGACACCCTGACATTAGCACCCCTCCTCCCCCGGCTCTGCACAGCAAGCAGGAGGCTCCTGGAGCAGCTCCAAGGCAGAGGGCAGGAGCAGCACACGGCAGTGGAGGGAGGTAGAGCAGAACTTCCGGCAATTGATAGCCTGCTGGGCAGCTGCTGCACAGGGAACTTAGGGGAGCTGATAGGGAGGTTGCTGGTCCACCCTGGTTCCAAGCCCCCACTAGCTAGCTCCAATGGGCTGCTCTTTCTGCAAGCAGTGGACAAAGCAGACGGCTGTCAAACAACGTTATAAGGGAGCATTGCGCACCTTTAAACGAGCATGTTCTCTAACTGATCAGCAACGTAACAATGAAAAAACCTTAACCGGGATGACTAAGTGAGGACTTACTGTACAAAGGCAGCAGTGGAACTGGCCAAAGCCATGGAAGAGACAATGAAGATGACCGGATGTGGAAGCTGAGGGATGTACATAACCCTAGAGCAGGTACCTAAGAAGAGCTTCATTTGTATGACATGCTACTTGATAGAGCTGATGGAAGAGAAGATCCGAGGGTTGGAGATGCAGGTGGAAACTATGGTTGACTTTTGAAGGGGGTTCGAGCAGATGATGGAGCAAAGGCAAGAGAAGGCTGAAGGGAAAAGCCAAGACTTGCAGATGCAAGCTGGACTGAAGAACTCGGTTGGGTATGGAAAGTGGTCAGTGGAAGCATGTGACTACAAGAACCAGGCATAGGAAAAGACCAGCTAGTGAAGGAGAAATAGAGCTCAAGAACAGGTTTACTGAGTTGGAAAATGAAGGGGCACAGCAAACTGTAACTGAAGGAGGGGGGGCAAGGAAGACAAGAAGAGCAGCTAGTCCTGTAAGAAGAGGAGAAGAGCCAATGGAGATACCCAGAGTTCAGAGCCCCAGGAGGCTACAGAATGACTTGAGAAGATTGTAAGGGAGAACAAAAGACAGGAGGACTCTCAGCCAAAAAGAACAGAAAGAAGGCCAGAGAATCACACCATCATGAGGAAAAGGCAGGTCTACGTGATTGGGGACTAACTACTAAGAAAAAGAGACAGGCCTATCACCAGAGCTGATCCAGAGAACAGAAGGGTGTGTTGTCTTCTGGGAGCTAAGATACGGGACATGGACCTGAGGCAGAAGAGGATCCTAATGGGAGCAGAAAAGAATTCACTGATTATCCTTCATGTGGGAACAAATGACACAGCTAGATTCTCGATGGAACGTATCTAGGGAGACCATGCCAGCTGGGAAACGAGTAAGGAAGGCTCAGGTGATCTTCAGTGGGATTCTGCCTGTCCCTAGAGGAGGAGAACGAAGGCAAGACGAGATTATGATGATCAACAGATGGCTCAGGCAATGGTGCTATAAGGAGGGCTTTGGGATGTTTGTCTACTGGGAAGCGTTCATGGACAGAGGACAGTTCTCATGGGATGGACTCCACATGAGTAGGGAGGGGAACAGACTTCTGGGATGGAGGTTGGCACAACTTATTAAAAGAGCTTTAAACTAGGAACTCAGGGGAGACTGTTGGGAGATGCTCATGTAATCTCTACGCCTGATTTTAACATTGAGAGGGAGGAAAATCAAGTAAGAAAGGATATAGAAATGGAGAAAGGAACAGCATTGGTTAGAAGAATTGACATTAAGAGGAAGGATAGTGCTGATGCCCATCAGAGAGGAGACACTGGCAGTAGAATGACTGTAGCCAATCGAGTGAGGAATGTGAATGAAGCCAAACAGCAACAGTTATGATGACTGTACACCAATGCAAGGAGCCTGGATAACAAAATGGAGGAACTAGAACTACAGGTGCAGGGAGTGAAACCAGATATTATAGAGATAACAAATATGGTGGAACAGTAGTCATGACTGGAGTATAGGTATTGAAGAGTAAGTTCTGTTCAGGAAAGACAGAAATAAAGGCAAAGGTGGTGGAGTAGTATTGCATATTAATGATGAGGTATACTGTAAAAAAAATGGAGTGGGTGATGTTCTGTGGCCTGCAATATGCAGGACATCAGACTACATGATCACAATGATCCCTTCTGGCCTTAAAGTCTATGAGTCTATTAATTCAAACCTTATCAAGCCAGGTTACTTCCAGGGTTCCTGCATCAGGACTGTTGAGCCAAACATTCTAAACTGCAAAGGCTTGGTTCCTGAGAATGATGGGAAAATTCTACCTTGGAACAAATGGCACCCCTTCTGGAAGAGAAGGGCACTTTCCTCTGCAATACTGTTTACATCATCATCAAGATGTTCCTTCTGAACGTGGCATCAGCCATTACAATCTGAAAAGCCCTGTGAGATGCCTCCTTCAAGGTGGCCAAGATCACCCCCCATTATGCAAGTTCTTCTCTATTCAGAAGTGGTCTAGTTGAGATCCTGAAACCCTTGAAAGGTAACCCCCAAAATGGCCCTTCTAAAAGCCAAGATGTCTTCTGAACAGTAGTCCTTTTGGAAGCCAGCTTCAGGTTAAAGCCAACAGGATTCAGAAGGTATGTGCCAATCCAAGAAACAATCCTTTCAGAGCCTGCGATGGGGTCCACAGGTGGCACCTCCCCCTGGTCGCTCTGGGGATTAACTCTTTTAAGGTGCTGAGCCCTCCTCTCACAGACTCTTCACCTGTCCTTACCCCAAAGGCCGCTCTCACCCCAGGAGCTGCAGCTTCCTCTTCGTGACTTGGCTCTTCAGTCAGGTCACTATGATCCTCCCTTTCCAAAGTTTTTCAAAGTCTCTCTCCACACTAGCAGTCTCAGGCAGTTTTCACCCCATGGTGCCACTCCCACAGTGGCTGGCAGAGGAACCTGGGAGCACCCTCTACTCCAGGACCGTCTAAGTCAGCAGCCAAGGTCTGTTCCCTTCTAGACTTTATTGCCTTTCCCTGAGCCCTTTCCTTACTATCTGGCACTCCCTGCACAACCCAAGTTTGCCAGCCTCCCAACTGCCTCCAACCAGTGAGTAACTATAGCCTACATGTCTCTGCAGCCTCTCAACACTCCTCTCTTCTCCCAGGGACCAACTGCAGACTTTCCAAGCAGTCCCCCTCTGCTTCCAGTTTCTTGGCTTCATAAATCCAGCTCAGCTTCTTGCTCCTCAGCTGGGCTCCCTTCACTGGGCTCCTAATCATGGGATTACTTAGCCACCTGATTTCCCCTCAGCACTGGTCTATCATACTAATTAGCCACCTTCTCAACCTGCATTAACTTTTTTTAGAGCAAGTGTGGAGTAAACACCCCATCACAGAGCCCTAATTGCAAATAGTTCTGCTTTCAGTACCTCTTGTAGCTATTGGGAACAGCCAAGTAACTGCCAAGGAGAAGTACCTGACTAATGATACAGGTCCTCAAGTAATCCCTGCCTCATTTTAAGGAGATTCCAAAGAGCTCTCATGACTTCACTGGGCACACAAATACTCCTGACTACTTCTGATTTGCCACAATGTTCCGGCAAAATTTATTCTTTTTATCTCCCTGTCCAAAAAGCCATATCATTCCAGAAAATGATAGATCATTTGACAGCAATCAACACAATTATTCAAGTCCCATCTACAGAGACAAGGATCAAGAATACATTTGCTAGTTTCATGGTATCCAAAGTGACCAGTAACTTCCATAGTATCTTAAAACAATTAAGATATAGGTGGAACTTTTAAAAAAAAAACTGTTTAGATTGACAAATATCCCATATATTTGTAATTCCATTAAAATGCCACAGCCATATTTCTTCTTCTACATAGATTTTGACAAAGTCCAAATTTTGATGTCAGTTATGAACCTTTTCTATAGTATAATGAAAATAAGCTTCAAAATTTATTTGAAAATGACATTTGATATCTCTGCAGTATTAGATATAAACATTTACACAATACACGTATCAGATGACTATACCTACCTTAAATAGGATTCCAGAACTCTATCTAGCCTTTTGTAGAAGGGTCGTGATGTAAAGTATCCACTCCAATAATGATTATCTCTGTCTGCATATGTGAAGAAATCTCCACTCAGAACAGGAAAAACTGAATTGCTGTTCTTTTCCTCCAAATTACCTGCTTTGCGCAGAGCCTCAAAATAATCTGATAAAGTTCCAAACTGGGCCTGAAACAAAATTATAAGAACTGTTTATGTGACTGACAGATTTCCATTTTATTAGTTTAGAAATTTAGGGTTGAAGTGTATGAACATGGTGGCTTTAAATACGTACTTCAGTACACCTTCTGCAAGAAAGGTCATCACAGAAATATTGCTTTAAATAAAGAAGCTTAAAAATTTCCCTTGACACCTTTGATTCAGGGTTGACATATATATCCCATGAGAAACTATTTCCAACTCACAAAATTAAAACTACCCTTTGTGTTTCCGAGTATAAATACATTCTCCGTAAAGCAGCAGCAGTTTAATCAAAAGTCAGATGAACAAAATAAGTTTTTCATTTCTCTCTTATAGGCACATATCAGGGACTTGATCAAATCTAGGCTTCAGCTGTAAGAAAACTGTCCTACATTTCTCCTCTCTCTCAAAAAGCTGCCTATTGGAGTTTAGTAACCCAGCATCCAGTAATCCAGTTTATGGAGATGTCTGAAGAGATTACCTCTCATATAATGAAACAAAAGCACCATTTTTAACTTTATTCATTATTTTCAGTTTTATTAGCTCTACTGTGTCACAGCAAAGTTTCTGTTATGCTTTCAAAGCTATTTATAGATCGTGAATAAAACCGACATACATCTGCTTTCAAAGGCCTTCTGCATTTTTCTTCAAAAGTCTGCTTACAAACAACAGTTACATTTTTATTCAAACTTAGTGTTGGAAACAGGAAACTGAAAATAAGTCTACAACCCTTACATTTAGTTTTAAGTGTAGTTGTTTTAAAGAGATGATAGTTGAGCAAACTGGAGTTTGAATCAGACAAAAATATTATGATTACAAATGGAGAGGGAACAGCATGAAGACATAAGAAAAGCAATGTCCCTGTGATCAACTGAGAATTTATACACTTGAAATAATACAGTAATTAAAAAGGCAGTATTACACAAATAAGAAGCTTTATAAATCAATGTTTTCATAATGTTTATATTAAATATTGAAACAAATAAGACTTTTTCACAACCTTAAGTTAATTGGCAATTAAGGTGTACTGTTGTGAAAATATTGGTGTCCAGTTTGGGCGTTTTGAAAAAGGTATTTACAAATGAGTGATTTTGAATTTGTCTTCTTACACTAACGTCTTTTGTGTTATAAGCTTACTTGTTTTAGGATATGTACTTCAGTAAATTCACACTGGAAAAAGATAAAATCTCTTAGAAGTACAGTATTTCCATGTGGACATTTCTGGGGACTCTGGCCTTTTACTTTTAATTTCTTTGTTATTCAACGCAATTAACAAACACCTAAAAAGCTTTCATTGTGTGAATTACACATCCTTTAATTTATGATTTACCTTTTTTTTAGGTTTAGGAATGACAATACAGTTATGAAATTAGGCTAAATCAAGATTCATTGTCAACTCCCAGAACCCAATATATGCCTGATCCTGCACCACTAAAAGCAACAGGAGTTTTACTATTGTCCATTGATGTCACAAAATCAAGCCCATTACATGTAAGCAAATAAACAGTCCAACTAACTATAGGGAGGATCAGCCACCTCGGACACTTTCATGTGCATTAATAGTGCTTCCAGCACACCACAGGATTTAAAGATATCACATAGCTCAGTGTGATTTTGCTATGTTGCCCATTAAGAAAGATATGGTAAGGATTACTAATTAATGTTTATTTTACTATGTGTACTTGCCAGAAAATTATGCTAGTACAATTTATCATTCTGTAGGCATATCACTTGTTCACAAATGTAATACATGTTTAAGTTTTAGCCTGCTCAACTATTAGTTTCCAAGATATAAAATCTCAGTTTAAAAAAAAAAATCAATACTTAAAGGAAAGGAGGAATACCAAATATTTTCAAAACATTAAACACCTATACTCACTTTCAAAGTGCCATACACAGCTTTTATTTGAGAAACTATATAGAACTTATATTAACGGATGAAGAATAGCTGAAATAGTTCAGAGTCGGGTCAGTTACAGATGACAATACTTTGGAGCCAAAGATTGAATCGGAGGCAGAGTCCCCATTGATCGCATAATGTTCTGTGAAGGTACGGACTGACGCCCAAGTCGTCGTTCTACAAATTTCTGAGATAAGGACATTCTTGAGGAAGATGACGGATAAGGAGATTGACCTCATGGAGTGTGCGCAAATACCAGCTGCAGATGTTATGTTGCAAACCTGATAACATTGCTTAATGCTGCTCAAGACCCATTTGGACAGCCTCTGGGCTGATATTGCTGAGCCCTTGGATCTTTCTGAAATAGAAAGGAAAAGCTTGGGAGATTTCCTAAGAGCCTTCGTCCTATCCAGATAAAAGGTCAGAGCTCTCCTAATGCCTAGCACATGTAGTATAGCTTCCCTGTAATCACTGTTCCCGAGTAACAGCCGTGTTAGTCTGTATTCGCAAAAAGAAAAGGAGGACTTGTGGCACCTTAGAGACTAACCAATTTATTTGAGCATAAGCTTTCATGAGCTACAGCTCACTTAATCGGATGCATACTGTGGAAAGTGTAGAAGATCTTTTTATACACACAAAGCATGAAAAAAATACCTCCCCCCACCCTGGATTTGTGCTGGAAATGGCCCAACTTGATTATCATACACATTGTAAGGAGAGTGATCACTTTACATAAGCTATTACCAGCAGGAGAGTGGGGTGGGGGGAGGTATTTTTTCATGCTTTGTGTGTATAAAAAGATCTTCTACACTTTCCACAGTATGCATCTGATGAAGTGAGCGGTAGCTCACGAAAGCTTATGCTCAAATAAATTGGTTAGTCTCTAAGGTGCCACAAATACTCCTTTTCTTTTTGTAATCACTGTGAAGCTTAGGGTAAAAACTCAAAAGGTGGATCAGATGGTTCACGTGAAAAGGAGAAGTCAGCTTGGGGCTGAACTTCGGGTGTGGTCTGAGTGTGACCTTGTCTCAAAAGAATACTGTGTAGGGGGGATGTGCCATCAGAACCGCTATTTGCCCTATTCTCCTAGACGAGGTGATTGACACCAGCAAGGCAGTTTTCACTGACATGTACATAAGCGAACACGTCACCCTGGGTTCACAGGGATGTCTAATCAGGCTTTTCAACACTAGATTTAGATCCCACGTAGGGGTGGTATGTTGGGGTTGTGGGAAAAGGTTTATTATACCCCTAGGGAAACATTTCGGTTTGATAGCATTGAGTATCTGCCTACTTGTAGGTGAAAGGCTGCTATGGCCAGTAGGTGGACCATGAGTGAACTGAAAGATTGTCCCAATTTTTAAGAGTCCATACATAGTATAGGATCTTCGGAAGGGTAGCCGATGTCAGAGAAATTTGTTGGGAATTACATCAAGTTTGAAACCTGGAACACTTTTACAGGTATGTACGGTGTATCATGGATTTTCTACTGTGTAGTAATTCCTCTTGTACCTCCTCCGAGCAGGAGCTTTCTGTGTATGGGAACCATGAAGTAGACAAGCCTTGAGGTGGAGAATCCCCAGGTTGGGATAAGTGCATCCTTTGTTCTGCAAGAGGAGGTATGGAGCGGATTGGAGAGAGATAGTCAAGCACATCGCGAGTTGTGCCAGATAAGTCTGTCTCGGTCAGGTGGGAGCAATCAGTATGACATGTGCTCCTTCTCTTTTTATTTTCAATAGGACTTTTGACAGTAGGGGAAATGGGGAAAAGGCATAGAGAAGGTCCTTGTCTCACGGAAGGAAACAGTCACCCAGAGAGTGCTGTATTATCCCTGCTTTGGAGAAGTAGTGTGGACATTTCCTGCTCAGGGAAGTGGTGAACAGGTTTGTGGTCAGTGTCCCCCATTACCTGAATATGTCATGAAGCACTGCTGGGTTTATCTCCCATTCATGGTCATGTAGGAACTTGTGACAGACTGTCCGCCATCATGTTTTGTATGCCAGGAAGGTAGGCTGTTGACCATGTAATGTTATGGGAGATGCATCTGTTGCATAACTTTAGTGCTTCTGCACAGAGGGACAGTGACCTGGCTCCTCCTCATTGATTTTTGTAATACATACAAGCTATGTTGTCTATTAGAACTCTTGTGTGTATTCCCTTGATCAGCAAGAGAAATAGGTGCAGGCACTCCTGACAGCCTTGAGCAAGAGGAGGCCAATGTGGAGGGATGCCTTGTATTGTAAGGTCATTTAGGGATGCATCAGCAGTGAGAAGTAATGACAGGGAAGTCTGCGAAAAGGGGATTCCTTTGCAAACATTTGCTGGGTTTTTCCACCAGTCCAGGGAGCTTTTGACCTTGGTGGGCAGCGACAGAGATTTGTCTAGTCTATCTCTGTTTGGTCAGTAGATCGAGCTGAACAACATCTGGAGACACCACATGTGAAGCCTGGCATGAGGTATCCCTGCTGCACCAGCTGCCATATGCCCCAAGAGTTGAAGGCAGTGGCTGGCTGATATCTGGGGGCTGTTTTGTACTGTCTCTATAAGCGCGGACAAGTAGAGGAACTTGTGGTGGGGTAGAAGCGCTTTGGCCTATAACAAGTCAAAGTCAGCCTGTAGCGGAGCAATTGCCCCACTCCTGAAAAAAGGTAGGCTCAGTGAGTGTGGCTGCAGCTGTGCCCGCTTCACCAATCAGGCCACAGCTGGCCCTGATAAAAGGGCTGAGGGCGGAGCTGGGTCACAGTCTCTCGCTCTCTCTGGAGAGAGAAGGACCTAGCTGCCTGAAGGAGCAAGGATATCTGAGGCTGAGCAGTGCTGGGGAAGGGCAAAGGAGCTGGGGAGCTCCAGCCTGGCAATTCCCCAGGCTGAGGCCTTGGTTTAAGTCTAAGAAGGTACTGGGGCTGCAGAGGGGGCAGCCCAGGGATAGGCAGAGGCAGCTGGTCCAACTCCCTTGCCAATGATGAGTGGCCATTACGGACTGCAGTTTGCCCTAGTGAGAGGGGGCTAGATGACGACTGGTAGTAGCCACTGAGGCAAGGTGGGTGTAGAGGATTGGGGGTTCCCCTGGAGGAGAGACCCAGAGCGTGGGTAGTACTGCAGTGGGGAGAACCCCAGGGTAAGGGGCACTGGGAGGGACACGGGAACAAGAGAATTCCCAAGATGACCAGCAGGAGGCGCTGCACCAGTGAGTCTTCGGTCCACTACACAGCTCCTATGAATTCCAGGCGTTGTACTAGGGTAAGAGCTGATTTATGGCTGTTGATCTATAGGCCCAGTTCTGTGAACAAATCTATTGTGGTTTTGGTAACCCAGTGAGCCTCGTTGAAGGAGCGGGCTCTGAGGAGGAAATCATCCAGGTAGGGGTAGACCATGAACCCCTGGGACAACAGGTGTGTGGCCACTATTGACAGAATCTTGGAGAATACCCTCAGAGTCGATGATAGCCCAGTTTCATATTCCAATGCTGGAATAATCATTGCTAGAGTAACCATCTTGAATTTTTGAGCTGTGACAAACTTGTTGAGTGCTCAGAGGTCTAGTATGGGTCTCCAACCTCCCTTCTTCTTGGGCATTAGGAAATAGTGACAGTAAAAAAGCTTTGCCTCATAGATGTTGAAGTACAGGAGCCATGGCTCCTAACTGTAGTATGCAATCTCTTTCATCATAGTAAACTCTCATAAGAAGAGTCCCTGAAGAGGGACAAGGAAGGATGTTGAGTGGGGGAGAGGTAAAGTAAAAAAAATCTCCAAGACCCATCAGTCTGACGTTACGTGTTCCCAGGTGCAACAGAACGTGGCAAGGCGATAGCCAAATGGATGGGATAGGATGGTCACTGTAGTGATTGAGGGGAGTGGTCTGTCAACACCTCAGCCAACATGTCAAAATTGGTGTTTTGAGGTGGAACGTTGCAACATGGAAGACTGTGGACCTGATGGTTTGCATTTGGAGAACCTAGATTTCTTTCTTTGAGGTTCATAAAAGCATTGAGTCAGGTAGTGAGATGTACGGAATTTATGCTGCCGCAGCGGACTAAACCTTCTCTTTGTTCCGGTTGTTTACATCCCTAATGAGCACAGAGGTGCCCTGGAATCCCTAACAGTATGGAGGGATGCGTCAGTATTTTCAGCAAACAACTTGGTGCCTTCAAAATAAAGGTCTTCAGCAGTTCTTTGCATCGCTTTAGAGAAGCCCAAAAGGTGTAACCATGACACATGTCATATAACCACTGCCGTGGAAATGGACTGGGATGCTGTATCAGCTGCATCAAGGGCTGACTGGAGCATTGTTTTGACTACTAGTTGTCCTTCCTGGACAATAGCTCAGAACTGGTCGTGCTTTGACTGGGAGCTGATCAATAAAGCTGTTGAGTTTTGAATAGTAAATGCTGTCATACTTGGTCATTAAGACTTGATAATTTGTTATTCAAAACTGCAAAGTGGCAGAGGAGTAGGCCTTTCTCCCGAAGCGGTCCAAGCATTTCCAATCCCTATCATAGAGGGATGGATCTCATTTGGTGCTGGCGGCCGCAGGATTTTACCATGTCCACAACGATGGAGTTGGGCGGAGGGTGAGAAAGAAGATATTCCACCTCCCTAGGCAGGATGCAATATTTTTTATTGACCCATTTATAAGTAGGCATCGCCAATCCTGGGATTTGCCATACAGTTTTTGTGGGGTCCAGGAGGGCTCACTGATGGGGAGGAATATTCTGGAGGAGGAGGAAGAGTATAGGAGGTTCAAGGAGTTTGTGGTGAGTGTCCTTGACATCCTCCAGGGGTATCTGCAACCCTTTGGCCAAGTCCTGGAAGAGCCAGAAATCAGCAGCTAAGAATGACTGTCTCATCTGGAGGAAGATATATTGGTTCTTGGAGTAACCTCTTCCTCCATTCCATCCTCCTGTTCCTCCATAATCTCCTCTGGAAGTTCCGAGATTCTGGATACCATAGACGAGGGAGAATGTCTCAGGGGCTCACGGGTGAGGCTCACAATCCAAGGAGTATGGGAGCAATACGCCGCCCAGGAATCCCAGTAGGGCCACTGAAGCGGTGGGATAGATCCCAGTGGTGGTGCCCATGGCTGGTCATATTATGTGAGTGGTAGGGGCAGGCTGAGGGTATACCCGAGGAGCCCCTTGATAACAGGCATCATAGGGACAATGGGAGGAGTGATTGGAGATGACTTTCTCTGGCTCGCTGTCTGATTTGCTACTAGAAAGTGGAGGTGCATGGCAGGGTACCAGAGAAGACTCCCACACTTGGAGAAGACTTGGTATTGAATTCCCAATGCCAAGAGGAGGAGACTCTGGTATATCAGATAGCCTGAATTCTCCTGAGTGCCGGAATTCCAGCAGTGCCACTGGTGGTACGGAGAGAGTCAGGGATCTCGCTCACACCAAATGCTCCGGTGCTGGATGGGGCACTGATGACAGTGCCAAAAGTACAGCATGTACTGGCAGCGTTTTCTTACTGGAGCACTCTCTGCTCCAATCTTTTTCCACTGGGTACCGTTGGCTTGGTGCATGTGCCCATCAGAATCTTAGGTGCATCTACAATACCTGCCACTCTAGATCTTCGTAAGCCATGGGTACCAGGTTTGAACTGTCTCAGTGCCAATGATACCGACCATGCAGGAGATCTTTTACAGATAGCTCAGGGCTCACTCTGGGGACTCAACACTCTCTTTTCTGATGACTTATGAGAGGGGTCTGCAGCTGGTTTCTTTGACCCACAGTCCTCTGATTTTGAGGGCTGTGTAGAAAACATGCACTTTCTGGGTGACTCCTGGCATGGATCCAGAGAAGGCTGGAGGGCTGCCTCCATGAAGATGATCTTCTGTCTTAACTCCCTGTCCTTTCAAGACCTGGCTCTGAGTTGCTGGAAGAGACCACGCTTCTGGGCAATGTGGCTTTCTGGGCAATGTGGCAAGGCAGCATATGCAGCAAGAGTGTTTGTCTGGCACAGGGACAGCCTCTTTGCAAGACAGGCACTTCTTGAAGTCCGATGAGCCAGGCATATCCTGCTGGGGGAAGGGGTTCCCAACAAAAAAAAAGAAGGTTTTTTTGTTTGTTTTCTGAAGAGAAAATAAAGAGAAAAAACTACATCTAAGACGAAGGATACTAACTACTAGAAATGCTAAAGAAAGCTAATGATCGCAAATGGACTGCTAAGGGCTTTATCTCTAGCCGGGGCAGCTGACAAGGAACTGAGGGGGGTTAGCCCACCCTTGCTGGTTAGCCTCGTGGCAGGGCACAAGGAGGGACAGAACCTGTGCAGGCCTAATGGACACTGCTGCCAAAGTTCTCCAATCTGCAACGCAGAGATACAAGCACACCTATAGTGGAGCACCCATAGAGACACGACTCAGAGAACAACTGGAAGCTACTCAAAGCAACAAGAGAAGAAAGAAACTCCCTTAAACTTAAAGGCTATTGTTTAAAGTAAACCACTATGGCCATTGTTTATATTTCTTATAGAATAATTTCAAGCCTTGGAAGGAAAAAAAATAAAGTTAGTCTGGCTTGTCATTAACCTCAAGTACATTCAAAATCATCCATCAGTTGAACTATACATTTTTATTTTAAGGACTTACTTCTATTTTTAATTTTATTTTTACAGTTGTGGGATGAGTGGGTTGTGCTGACAGCAGGTCGGCCAGGGCCCAAGACACCAGGGGACAAGGTGCAGGGGAGGCAGTGATCATCCTGGTTAGGCGAAGCAGAAGCCACTGGCCAGGACTGTAAGAAAGAGGATGAACCCCGAGCTGTATGGGAGGCCAACCCACTGCTGAACAGTTCCTGCCCAGGGACAGCTCCCATGTGCCTGGCTGGTGGTGAGTGAGTGAGTGAGCAGAGCCATGACAGCAAAGTTGCAGAAGTCTCCCCGCACTGCCACAGGAGCCACTCAGCAATATGGTGGTCTCCCCATGGCAGAAAGCTCACCCTCTTCCTTCTGCAAGTCATGACCAGACGTCTCTGTGCTGCCTCACCAGGATAGCAGTCTTCCTCTGAACCTTGCGCCTGCAGGGATTGAGTGTCACCGATCCTGAAGCAGTGCAATTAGCCCTCTGTAGAACCACTGTTATGGACCTGCTCACTCTCTGCCCTGACAGGAGAGCTGCAGATGGCTGCCAAGGCCAGTGACAATCATCCATGCAGGCATGCCAACTGTTACAGATTTTTCTTCCATTTACTGACAGTTATCGATTAAAATCAAATCCTGCCAGGCCTAACTATAAAACTTGATCAGTACTACCTTCCTTACTAACCAAGAGTTTCAGTTAAGCTATAGTAGTATTTAGCTAGCTTTCTCCATGATGCAAAACAAATTCATACAAAAATCTCAGTATATCAGAAGGTGTTAAAGAGTGAAACAGGAGTACATAAAAAGTTTAAATTAGGGCTCATTGATGTTAGAACAGGACTACAACTATTTGAAAAAAAATAAATATGCACTTTACCTTAACATGTAACTCAGGATGAGAGTTCATAAAATCAAAAAGCTTTTGATAATTCTGGTACTGCTGATCCCATTCTGAGCTCTCACTGTAGCGGAAATCATCCCCTAGTGGAGCCAACAGAACTTTAGTACGGAAAAGCTTTGACTTCTTTCTGTACTGATCTAAAATCATCCAAGCCCTTGGAAGAAAAAAAAATTATAAAATTTAGAATATAGAAAAGTAATTACTTGACAAGACGACAAATGTCTAAAATATGTTCTATACAACACCTTACAACTAGCCTTGCAAAATTCTACTTGTCCACTTACTTGTGATAATTAAAAAGGTAGGTTTTTTCCTCCCTAATAGCAACATATTAAATAGTGGGTTAAAAACTTTAGCACCTGAGCTAGTGAAAGTGTTCATAAAATTTTGTACGGCTTCTCTGAATAACCATGATTGCCATTAAAATCTTTTCAGTACTATTTTTTTCTAATTAAAGTTACTTAGGTACATTTAATATAAGAAATACTGTCAATACTGCAGTTACGTTAGTTACATGCCAAAGATTTTACAGAAACTATAAATCTAAAGATTTCTAAAACAACAACTTACCTACTTTTAATGCATATTCTCAAAGAGGTTGCAGCATGTATACATTTAGAATGGTTTCCAAACCATTAATGCTTAAAATTTGGGAAGGGGGGGTTAAATGTTGTATGTGAAAGTTTTTATGAGTTACAAATATTTTTTGCAATATATCCAAAATCTGTAAAAATTTTAATAAGTTGTTTCTTTTTTTTAAGCTATATAAACTGCTTTTACTTAGAATAAGTTTTCTGTTAGCGTTCTCATTAATAGGTAGTTTTAAATCTTGGATGAATAAACTGCAGACATTGAGTTACATGGTCTGCTCAAACAAACATAACCCACCTAGTATCATCATTGTTTTCTTGCCGGCAATCCATTTTATAGTTTGTCATTAGCCATTCTCAAAGCGTTGAACTGCCTTGACTGAACCAATACCCCTTGTGAGGTCAGAAAGACTACTCTGAATCTAGGGTACGTGAAGTCCTCCCCTCAGAGAAATAGGTATGCTATCACTTACAAACTACAGTATAGAAGAAGAGGAGTTCCAAAAGAAGCTCATTTGTGGTTCAAATTTTACACGTGCACTCTGAGACCAGACAACAGTTTGTCCATATTTGTGATCATTTGCCCAAAGTTACTTGTGTGATATGGAAAAAAAGGTTAGTAAGTGAGGTATTTTCCCTTGGCACCTCTTCTTTCCTGTCTTCCCTATCCAATTTCTTTCTCAATCAGTTACACAGTTTGTCAATGGGTTTCTATAGCATAGGGAGGATGGAATACCCATACTCAGAAGAATAATCAGGGCAAAACACACCAGATCTCAGATCTGTTGGACACAAGAAACATCTCTGTAATGAAACCATACCTCACCCCACCTCTGCGGCCCCCCACCTCTACCCCTTCTGGCTCCCTGCAGCACAGTACCAAATGTGCATTTCCATACGTTCATGTGTTGATTTCAGTTACATTTGCCTGAACTCTGAATTTTGTTTTTTCTAATCTTTTGTCTTTATAAACACTCAATTTTTTTCAGCTTACATTATTGATATGTACTATCAGCATAACTATTTTAAACATTTTTTATGGGACTATTTAGTTTTGTTTTCAATTAACTGGATTAGATGTGGGAAGTCATATCAAAGATACAGTGTATGCTCCCACTATTCTCCCTCAGAGGGTATGTCTGCACTTCAATGAAAAACCCATGGTGCTCAGCCTCAGAACCCGGGTCATTTGACTCAGGCTCATACGACTAAAAGTAACAGTGTAGACATATGGGCTTGGGCTCCGGCCTGAACTGCGAGACCTTCCTCTCTCACAGAGTTTCCGAGCCCGAACAGCTACCCTGTTGTTTTAGCCTCATAAGCCTGGGTCAATTGACCCAGGCTCTGAGACTCAGTGTCACTGGTCTTTTGTTGGAGTGTAGTCAAACCCAGAGAGATCCTGATGCCATCCCCGTGCCTGACAGTACAGAATCTGGAAAAAGTCTGACAAGCAAATTGTTTGTACCTCTTCCTGGTACTCATAAAATGTAACTGACCCAAGAGTTGTAGACTTGTTTATTAGGAACTGGGGAATTAACACATTAACTCAGTGTATTAATTTTAGTTTCTCTTACAGTTACCACTTTCATAAATTGTACTAGCAACTGTTTTGGGAATTGACACACACACAGTGCATATGTAATAGAAATTATTTCTCCTAGGACAGGGGTGGGCAAACTTCTTGGCCCGAGGGCCACATCGGGGTGCGAAACTGTATGGAGGGCCAGGTAGGGAAGGCTATTTCTCCCCAAACAGCCTGGCCCCAACCCCCATCTGCCCCCTCCCACTTCCCGCCCCCCTCAGAACCTCACACCCATCCAACCCCACCCTGCTCCTTGTCCCCAGACCACCCCCTCCGAGGACCCCCACCCCTAACCACCCCCTAGGACTCCTCCCCCATTTAACCCCCACCGCTCCCCGTCCCCTGACTGCCCCCCCCAAGAACCTCTGCCCTATACAACTGCCCCCTGGTCCCCGTCCCCTGACCACCTCCCTCCACCCCCCGCCGGGACCCCACCCCATCCAACTGGCCCCTGCTCCCTGACTGCCCCCCAGGAGCTCCTGCCCCTTAAACAACCCCCACCCCCCCCGGCCCCGTTACCATGCCACTCAGAGCAGCATGTCTGGGAGCCGCACAGGAGCCAGACACGCTGCTGTGCTGCCCTGCATGAGTGCGCGGCGGCGTAAGTGCGGGGAAGGAGGGACAGCAGGGGAGGGGCTGGGGGCTAGCCTCCTGGGCCAGGAGCTCAGCAGCTGGGCAGGACAGTCCCGGACGCCGGATGTGGCCCGCGGGCCATAGTTTGCCCATCTCTGTCCTAGAGGATCGTCTTTTTTGAACAGTAAAACAAGCAAGTTGTGATGTTAGTATCGCCTTCAGCAAGTACAAATTACTGAATTCCACAATACTTTCAGTACTGTACCTGTGCTGAACATTCCCAGCATGAATGGCCTCAGGAGGAACTCTCCAGGGACAACTTACTCTTCCCCCAGGAAGACGCTTAAAATCAAACTGGCAACAGATTTTAGGATCTGGACCACACGTATGAGGAACGTCATAGCTGTAGAAAGGCATCATGTGGCAAAGGATATCTGTATTGGATCCCAAATCTAAAAGTACATGAACAGAATATATCTATAAAATAAAGCCATATTTCATTGTCTAAACTAAATTAACTAACTGTCTGGGCCTAATCCAGGAGTGCTTTTAATATGCCATCTTAAAATACAGTGCCATTTTGGAGATCTGAGCCCTGACACTGCACCATTTAAGTCACTGGGCGTTTTGCCATTGACTTTAATTAATGTAGGATCAAGTCTCTAATGATTAAGTTACCTTAAAGACAATACCTCAATGAATAATGAATTGTACCTGAATTTTCCTAAATTCCGTAAAGACAAAATCCATTCTTCTATGTGTTTTTATAATTCAATTTTTCAGTGGTGCTTACTCAAAACAATTCCCACTGATTAATTTGCATGGAGAAATCATTTATTTATTTAGCTCAACAACATCAGCAACAACTCTGTACTGAACTAAACAATTATCTCACTGAAGTAAGACAAAAGGTACATTTTTCAACAGGTCAGATTCTCTTTTAAAAGAAGAATTTAAAATTTTAGTGGGCATCAGGGTTTTCTCTTAAAGAGGTTCTAAGTAAAACAGCATCAGGAAATTACTATAAGAAGATACTGATAAAAAGTAAATTAAACAAGAATTACTATCATGATTTTCTTACATTTACAACCCTTTGATTAGATATTAAATACTAGGATTGTGTTTGGGAGTTGGGTATAATGTAAGTCAACTAGAAATTTTGGCATCTGCAGAATCTGCATGCAATGTGAGCTTAGTCATAGGAAGCAACAAGTAGAGCAGATTGCTGACTGTATTGCCCACCTATCTTTGTGTACCATCTATTTACATCCTTTGCTTTCAATATACCTGTAAACTTCCAAACACAAGAACTCACCAGATGATTTTACACCAGAGTTTGGAGCTTCCCACTCATTCCCACTTTAAATATATGAATAATTCAGTAGAGAGGACAGGAAGAGGGGTGTGGTCCTGCAGCTAAGAATAAAGGCTGCTGTAACATGAAGTGCTGTACTGTAGGAAGAGGGATACTGTAGAGAGTGGAGACGATGCGTGAAGGGGGAGGGGAAGCCAACCAAACAGCAACCCAGCTGGGGCCTGGTTTTCAATTTAACCTGACAAGAGAAAGACACTCTTATCCACTCAAAACTGACTCTAGTAAATCAAAACATCAGATCACTATGCATGAGAAGTGGAGTTGGAGGAGTTCTACACTGAAACCCAAAAAGAAAACATCTGAAAGGAGTGTTAAATTATTTGAATTAAAATATACAGCCTCAAGGTCCTTACTTTGCAAACACATATGCATGTGCTTAAAGCAACACATGAGACTACTGCTAAGCAAATGAACGGGACCATTCACTTCAATGGGTCTAACTCCCACATACCTCTTAAATGTTGCACATTCTGCTTAGAACATCCTTCCCAAACCCATTTGCCAAACCACCTCCCGCACCTCATTCAAGCTCTCCTAAATATTCAGTTCTGCCATTTTGTGTATTAAAAGCAAGGGGAAAGAAATAAATATAAATATCAAAAATTTCAAGATTTTTAGGGGGATGGGGGGAAATAAAAATCTTAATTGTCACCCTTCTTTCAAATCTCCCCTTTATCACACTTTACACTTGCCAGTCCTGAAGAATTTAATTTGTAAACTTAAGGACAGGGACCATGTCTCCACTTGTTTTGAGAGACAAATCTTTTTTTTAAATCATCACTAAAAACATCATAATTGAAAGAGCAAACCGCAACGCAGTTGGCTCTCCCATGGCCCTTTACCCATCTATCAAATAAGCAATACCCGCTTGGCTGGGATTATGATAATGGTATAAAAATCAATGCTGATGATCGTCATCTATGGTAGGGACACATTACAGATTTAGATTTCTATTTATCATCAGGTGGAAGGCACTATAATTACACTACATACTAATGCTATGCTTTTAATACTTCTGCATTATTACACTGTAAACTGATTGGGGCTGGAGTCATGTTTCTCAGCATACTACTACAATGGGGTCCCAATCTTGATCAGTAAAACATGAACACCCTAGGTCCTCCGCCAACTTTTGGTCGTCAATTTATGTAAAACTAAAACAAGCTCTAAAGTTAACATGTAAATAATTTTTAATAATGTTTAATATTTCATAGGATTTTACCAGGAAATATGCTTAATAGATTATGTACTAGATTGTTAATTCCCTAGTAGTCTCGAGTCAGTTAGCTACTTTTTCATGGTGAATTTGTTCAGTCTTAATATCAAATTTGTTGAGACCTTACGACCTCTTAGCCACTCAAATCTAATTTCACACTCTCCAGGCGATTCATATCACTTCAGGATATCTAATATTAGGCAAAGGTGATCTACTAATACTTTTAAGTCTGCAGGTGATCAGCTTTTTAGGTGAGCTGCAAAATGGGGGTGGGAATTGGCTTTTTACTTCTTTATGGATGTTAAAAAAGCCCTGAAAGTTTTCTTTTAAAAATGTTTGATTTTTACCTTCAGGTCTTGGTTACACTTGAAAACTACTGGAGAGTTAATGAAGTTACGACAACACAAGAGACTGAAAACTGAGCAAGTGAGATAAGAGATTTTGATTTTTGCAGCTGGGGTCTTCTTAGTACCTATTTAACTCCAATGCCTGACAAAAAGATATGACACCTTCAGTTGAGATCCTGGTATTCACAATACATATACTCAGATATCCCCAATAAATCCTTTGCAATTCTAGGGAAGAAAATATACAACATTCCTGATGTTCTTAAGATAAAACAGCAAAAATAAGACAAAATCAAAACACAACACGACACTTTTCTGGCTTTCTTTATCTATCAAACAAAAAAGGCCAAAACCATTTTAAAAAAATCATTTACAAGAAGAATTAAAGGTGACTTCAGTTCTGAAATACTAGAATACTCTGATGTGAACCCAAACCCCTGGACACTAACTTTATCATTGGTGTTTATTTTGACTACCATTTAGAAAAGCTAATGTCAAGTTAGAAATTGAGCCGCATACACAAAAAATAAGTTTAACAACAAAAATTACTCGAGGATGAAGACTGTGCTTAACAACTTCACTCCTCTGGCACAATGGAACTTTCAACAATAAAGGTAAAGCTAGCTCATGCAGCAGACGGAACTTTCTCTGGAGCCAAGCCGAACCAAAACTCCGGAATAAACTCCCACAGGAACTAATGAATATTACAAACCTCGCCAGCCAACGTTTTAAGTGAAAGACACATTATTTTGACGAGGTCTTCTCTAAAACTGACAAATAGCAATGTTAATTATTTTTTAAAATTCTGAAACAAAAACATTCTACTGCACGCACTTCTCCCCCTGGGGAAAGAATGAACAAACTAATACATGACAGATTTTAGTCATGCTGCTTAATGCACTACTGGAAAGCACTCTGACACGATGGTAATGAGCATGGTGTAAATACATTTACAAAACAGAATATACATTTCCAGCCCATATCCATCTGCTGACATTTATTTACTATACTGGATACTTTAAACCTGATCTATATCTTGCTTGTATTTTTGAATAGGGTTTGTTTGGCTAGAGCTGTTAATGAGACTACAGTTTTGTTTTTTTACTAAAGCGGACCTGAATACTCAGTTAACAATTCTGATGTACTAGATTAAACTTTATCCTTTGCATTCTAATTCTACCACCCCAAATGTCTGAGAATATTAATTGCTCTGAAGAATCCTGCTTAGTAAAAT
This sequence comes from Lepidochelys kempii, assembly GCF_965140285.1. NCBI lineage: Eukaryota > Metazoa > Chordata > Testudines > Cheloniidae > Lepidochelys > Lepidochelys kempii. Next base: position 70,071,002 of record NC_136384.1, on the reverse strand, counting down.
TCTGTTTGAGAAGATTAATTATTCTGAAGTCTTGCTTGATAAAATTAAAAACAAATGGAAATCATATCACATTCTACACCTTTAAATCACAGCAAAATACCTGAAAAATGTTGTTGAAATTTTTGTTGTAAGAAAAATGTCTCTCTCTGCACCCTTATTCCACTCTTCCCTCTTTTCCCTTTTTTTTCCTCCCCCAACTGAAAAAAGTAAGAGGAGAAAACAAAATATTGGGAGAAAGAGGGAAAAAATAGTTTCCCGCTTTTTACTTCTTCCTGCCCACTGAAGAAGTGGGGAAAACATTTGTTATGTTTTAAAACGTGAGAGAAAGTAACTTAAAAAAAAACACTTTTCCCCACCCAACTTTCCAGTGAAGACAGAAAGAACGTAGACAAAGAAAGAAGAAAAAACAAAATTAATATTTTTAATTCAAAATTAAATGACATTTTTCTTTTTCTCATTTTTGTCAGAAAAGAAAATTCTGAAAAAAATCAAAATTTTGAATACAACAAAATGTGTTCCTTTCTTTAAAAATGTTTTTTGCACCAGTAAAATATTAAAAATTTTGACCAGCCCTACTTTTAATTACTTCATACATTCTGCACCAGGTCATCTGTTTACTATAGAGGTTTTCACAACTGTTTATTTAATGCCTACTTCCAGTTCTCAGGAGGTATAAAGCAACAAATGACAGAGATACCAAGAAAACAATACATACCCCAGTTCTGTCTCCAAAAAAATTCTAGTGTCTTCTGGGTTGCAAAATATTTTTTAACCGAGTAATGAACTCTCTGTATAAGCATGCTGGAAAATCCTGAACGTTTCAGAAGGTAAGTCATTGTTGGCGAATGCCCAAAGGGATCGATGGCCCAACCAGACTTCGGTTTTACTCCTGTTGAGCAGCAGAATGTGTCAGAAGTTTGTGTCTTTTTTACTTATTTCTCATTTCAAAGAAAGCTACACCCATACTATTCAACCCAGTGTTCAGAAAAGTCAAGTGGTGCAAAGCACTTAGTTTAAGAACACAAGAATGGCCATACTGGGTCAGACCGAAGGTCCATCTAGCCCGTATCCGGTCTTCCAACAGTGGCCAATGCCAGGTACTTCAGAGGGAATGAACATAACAGGTAATCATCAAGTGATCCATCCCCTGTTGCCCATTCCCAGTTTCTGGCAAACAGAGGCTGCGGACACTTCAGAGCATGGTTTTGCATCCCTGTCCACCCTGGCTAATAGCCATTGATGGACCTATCCTCCATGAACTTATCTAGTTCTTTTTTGAACTCTGTTATAGTCTTGGCCTTCACAACACCCTCTGGGGCAAACAGTTTAAGTAGATAAATGAAAGATAAAGAAAACAAGTCTGCTTAAGACACTTTATCATTGCAAAGTTCAAATAAAAAAAAAAGTATAAATATAAATAAAGCATATACATATATAATTACAAGTAGGCCAATCTCTTGCCCCTCATAAAAACCTGTACAATAGAATCTGTAGTATTTCCACTGTTGCTGTGTCCTGCAATTTTGTTGTGTCACAATATTTCATATTTTACTTAAAACCCCATGAATCAATTACAATTATACAAAAAATCTCAGCTTTCATTGAAAAAGTAGTAGTAAGCATCTGGCCCCCAATTCTACAGAGAAAAGGTGGAAAATGTGAATGCTCTAAGCTCCAAAACAAGATGGCAAATAAAAAGGACCGACGCTTATTATTTTGAAAATCTCGTGATATTTTCATATCATATTTTGGACCGGATTCATGAATTTTGAAAAGTTGGTAGACAATACTGGTGGTTTCATGAAGGAATTGGGCAGCACAGGTTCACAGGTGCTATATTAAAGCAAATTTTATTCCTCATGTATTATGCGTAAGTAATATAAGTTTCTTCCACAGATCAAGACAGAAAAAATAATACAATGGAAAATAATTCAATTGCTCTTACCCTAAGAACCTATGTTTGCAAACTAGCATCACAAATACAGGTGCCAATCCTTCAATTTACAATGTAAAGGCAGACCACTACACCCACACACTGTCACTGACTGCCACTTCAGAAATTGTGAATCAGGTCCAAAGTCACTTTTCACTTAGAGTAGACATGAACAATATTCCTCACATCTAGGCATTCAGAATCACAAAATCTGCAAAAACGTAACTATCTTTGCACAGATTTGTTTCTCTGAAAATAGTTTAGCTTGCAATGATGCCTACTTATAGTCAATCATCAAAACATTGTACAACACTTGCTGACTGACTTAGCTCTTTGTCAGTTTTTAAGTTTAAAACATCAAATTAGATACCTAGAGTCTTCTCCAGCCACTGATGTCCTTCTATCAGCTGGTCAATCAAAGCAAAGTAATGAGGCGAAGCTTCATCAGGCATGACCCATCCTCCTGTTACTATTTCAAACTGGCCATCTTCTATTAATCTAAGAGAAAAATATTTAGTAAACTTGTGTCCAGAAGTGCAAATCTGATTTAACAAAAGAATGCATCTATAAAGTAAAAATCCATAAAATGTAGTGTTCACAGTAATAGCATTGAGAATGTAAAAATTGAACTTCTATACCTTAAAAGGGAATATACTGTAGCTCTTATAGAATCCATTAATTTATTGCAATAGATGTTCACATGGGAATAGTGTCAAAAAACTCTAAATTTAACTATTTCACTGGAAACCATTTTAGCAGAAAAATTCATTTAATGAGCTTATCCCACAATCTCAATCCCTTTCCCATAACCAACCTACCTATGTGACAAAGCCACAAAATGCCCTCCACACTATCAAACCTTCAGCTTCCCGTATCTTAATTTCCTTTATACAATTATGCACTGTCAATGCAAAAATCTCGCACATGCAAATATTGAAAGTCTAGATTACTGTAAATTACGATGAATTTAGCAGAACACCACAGGGGATGCTCTATCAGTTATGTTCTTTAATTTCAAGTGTAATTCAAAAAAAGCCTCCATTTTAGAAAATTAATGAAACTTGTAAGATTACCTGTCTGCCACACAAACCAGGTATTGTGTCACAGAATTTAGATCCAATTTAATGCAGAGTAAGCAGGGACTTGCTTACAGCAGTCACTGCCACTCCCACTATAAAAAAGAGCCAAGACTATAAGGGCTGCTCAGCACTAACAAAAATGGACACTAAAATCAACCCTAAACATCAAATAAACCATATTTTGATACTATTTTGACCAAACATTTCTATATTCACACCCTAAGCACTACTGTAATAATCTTTGTACAAAATATGCCTTGGGAGGTATCATTTGAAAACTAATAACTCACTGGTCACTATCACCATGAAATGAATGTCGCAACACTGAGTAAAGTTATGAAATTTCCCCGTATGATGTTAAAGGCACATATTCAAACTCACATAGCCTCAATTAGGTAGAACTGGTCAAATTAGCCTGTCTTAACCAAGGGATTATGTTTACACAATTTGCATACAAGATGTAAACAGAGTCCTCAGATACAAGAGTGTGAAAAAAGAAGAAACAAAATCTGTATTTCATTATGCACTGGTGAAAAGAAACAGCATAACACCTCTTCCCCATCAGACTCCATATATCCTTTTTCTCAGTTGGAAATAACTTTATCTAAGAATCACTCTCAGGAAAATACATTTCAAAAGGTGACTGAATTATAAAAGTGAGGGAACAAAAACACCCAGTTTCTCTCTCCCTGTCTCTCTCTCTTTTCACCTAAGGCGACAAAAGAAACAGCCACTGGACCTTGTGAGCAGATCCTGGTCTGAGAATTTGGTCAGCAATGCACCGAAAATCTGTGAAAAGAACTTCAGCTTAAACCAAGTCTAATTTATTAAGTTTAGTACTAGGAAACATTTCATCTTTATTCTTCTTGTAACCATTTCTGATCTTAATGACTTAATACTTGTACTCACTTAAAATCTCTCTCTTTGTAGTTAAATAAACTTTTTTTGTTCTTTAAATCAAAATTCATCCAGTGTTGTGAACTGTTTTGGGTAGCTCCATTTAAGAAGGCAAGTTGTTGTATATTGTTCCCTTGCAGAAACAACAAATCTAAAACATCTGAACAGTCCTGGAGAAAGCTGGGAATTACAGAACACACATTTTTAGGGGAAAATTCAGGACTGGGAGTGTGTTTGGGTCACCCTGCAATTAATAACCCAGGCTGGTGGAAGTAAGAGTGTGGCTGGTGTTTGCTGACAGGCTGCTGGGATCATAGTGCCTGAACAAGGACTGTGGCCATTCACGGACACTCAGGGTGTGACAGGCATGCTGTTTGTGAGTGGTACAGGTGGGAGCTACAGCAACAAGGCATTGTGAAGCACCCAAGGTTGTAGGGCAGAGGTGACATAGCCCCTCATTGGTCTGAATTGCACCCCAAAATGTCATCGCTATAAGAGAAGGACGTCTTTAAGGTAAACTGTTGCACCACAGAGACCCTAGATAGTTGTTAGCAATCTAACAAACAATCTTAGTATAGACTGACTTTACTACAGATCAAGTACAATAAAAGTGACTCTGCACTTTACAAGCACTAGAAAAATAGTTTTTAAACACTATATACAAATATATAAATAGCAAGACCTAAAAAAGTAGATAGTCTCAAAGCACTCCAATCATTTTTAACTTTCATAGCTAATTCTCGCTACTTTTAAGCCATTCAGATCAGTGCTGAACAATTCATACATAACATGGGTACTGAGTTCCATTAGTAATACAGTACAATTCCTTTCAAAGGGTAAAGAATTAATTGTATATCAGATTGTGTTGGGTTTTTATTAACCAGAACAAGACAAGGTTGATTTGTTCCTCTTTGCGGAGATACAGCAATAGATTTCACACAGTAATTTTGTTTTTGCTTGCCATCCTGCTTTTTATATATTTTTTTGTCAAGATTTAGTGAGGCTGATAATACTACTGAGCTCTGCAGAAGCTTGAAAGCTTGTTTCTTTCACCTATAGAAGTTGGTCCAATAAAAGATATCTCACCAACTTTGTCTCTCTAACATCCCAGGAACAACACAACTAAAACACTGCAAAAACAAAATGTAACTGACCAATGTGACTGGTTTATAAAACTGGTAAAATCATTCTTCGCCCAAAAATTCTCTCAGTGACCACTACTGTAATAATTATTTAAAAGGCAGATTAAAAGAGAAAACATCAAAACAAGTCCTAGAAAAATGTGATCTCTAAGTATTAAATATCAAGGTATTAAATAAGGATCTTTCTAAACACAGCCAGAAAGAAAGAAGCTTGATACCTCTGCAACCCACTGCCGAACAGCTATTAGTCAGGCAAGAAGATGGTTATCAGGAGATCACCTCGAATAAGTTGGCAATTTCAGCAGTACTTAAAAGGTTCCCATTAGCTTGTTTTACCATGCAAAACAAAGGGATAGATATGTAACTATGCACATATTCTAGGATTAACCCCCTTACTTCAGACTTTTGTAGATGAAATATCTAAAAGGAGACTACGGAATCTTGGACACAAGCTTTTCTTCTCTCCTTGTAAACATAAATGTTGAATTTTTTAGTATGTTACATTATTCCAAATGGCTTTATCAGTGGGGATTTTAGATTACTTGGTGAATGGACTTTAAATTGTAGGGCCAAATTTTGCCACCTTTATTCACCTGGAGTTGTACTGTACTCTGTAAAAAAAAATCCATTGATTCAGAAGCCATTTGCACAGTAAGGTTCTAAGCGGCCAGATTTTAAAAGGTATTTAGGAAACTAAAAATGCAGATAGGTGAAATAATTGAAATCAACCTATGTGTTTTTGAAAATTCCACTAAATCCCTATCTGCATCTTTAGATACTTAAAATACATTTTAAAAATTTGCCCCGGTCACTAGGAATAGAGGTGGCAAAATTGGGTAGTTTCTGAACTTCTGTATATTGAGTATCATGGCAGTGGAGGCCACGACCATGGCAAAGTCCTGGACAAGTGGAGAGTCCAGAACAGATTGACAAAGTAAATCTGCTGCCTGATATGCCACTAGCATGGAGACTCTCGGTGCTGGTGTTGATGTAATCAGTACTGCACTCAACAGATGCCCCCAGGCCAGAATCGGTATCAATGGTACAGTGTCCTGGAAGTTTCAGTGTGATATCGGGGAGTGGTTTGACAGACCTGCTCCATCCCACAGCCTGGAAGTGGTATGGTGGTGGTCTGTACTCTTTTTAGAGGAGGAAGAAGAGTTCCCATGAGCACTGCGATGGTCCCAGTCAGTTTTATGGGACTTTTTCCTTGGCGCCCCTGAGGAGGGTGAAAGACCCCTCCTTCTCTTGGGGGAGATGGCAGCACTGGAACACAGAGCAGCCTCATTCACCGAGTCTGAAGGAGACAGCCAGACACAGGGCTTTGCACCAAAACAGGCCTCATGGCATGCTCAAGAAGGTGTTGCTTCAAGCGTAATTCACTGACCACCTGGGTTCTTTTGGTGAACAACCTAAAGATAAGAGCACCGCTCCCTAGTACGCCCCTTCCCTAAACACAGCAAGCACCTCATGTGAGGATCACTATTAGAAATCGCTCCCCACACACACACACACACACACACTCTACTGGTAGTACTTGAACCCTAGTGAGGGCATCACACAGGGCAATAAGTATCCTAACACTAACTACATAAAAACTATATACATTGAAGGATAATTCTCAGAAAACAGATAAGTGAACGTGAAGTGATAACCACTGAGCTCCAACTCCAGTTATGGGTGGTAAGAAGGAACTAACGGGGGTTGGGGTGGCACCGCCTCGTATAGCCAGGGGGCGGGCTACACCCACAAGGCATGAATGCTTTCTCTAAATTTACTGCTAGCCAAAATTCTCCAGCTCTTGTGTGGAATACACAGCTGCATCTACTTGAAGAAACAACATTAACTAAGATGATTGGCAGCGGTCTCAGCACAAGTATGGCCTAACAGTTAACCTTCTACAGATTTTACAGAAGAGTTTTAAAAGAGGGGTTTTGAAGGAGGATAGTAAAGTAGTTGCGCAGATATTTACAAGAAGCTCTGCCCAAGCATGAAGGTCAGCATGAGTGAAATCACAAAGGTGCTTATTTGAAAATTTAACAAGTGGCCGATGGAGGCAGGAGTCAACAGATCATTAGAGAATGTGAGATGATAGGTAGGGTGGAGATAAGCTGTGAAGGGCCTTGAAAGTGAAGACAAGTAGATTATGTTTGATATGATAGAGGGGGCAAGCCAGTAGACGGGTGAGAGGAGAATGACATGGTCAAAGCAAAAAGCTAGGAAAATCATTTTTGCAGCAGCATTCTGAATGGATATGAGCAGGTCAAGATTGCATTTGTCAAGGCCAAAGAAAAGGATACTGCAGTAACAGACATGAGATGATGAAAACTGGAACAACAGTTTTAGCTGGATGGTTGGATAGGAAAAGCTGTATCTTAGAAATGTTATGCAGAAAGAATCAGCAAGATTTAGACAGTCTGAACATGAGGATCCAAATGAGAGTTCCACGTCATAAACAACACGCAAATTACAGCCCTGAGTAGCAAGTAGGATGTTGGTGCTGTCCAGCAACAGAGAGGAGGTAGCAGGGAGGACTTGCAGGGGAAGATTAAGAGCTCTGTTTTAGACTTGTTGAGCTTAAGATGCGTGCTAGAAATCTACTAGGACATGTCAGAAACACAGGTCAAGATTTTAGTTTGAACAGAAGTACACAGGTTTGGAGTAAAGCGGTAGCACTCTAAGTTGTCAGCAATGGACGGTAGTTGAATGTGCGTTTGTAAATGAGATTACTTAAAATTAAGGTGTAGAGGAAGAAGAGAAGGGGACCAATGACAGAGGCCTGTGGAAACCCCACAGAAAGTTGGAGGGGAATAAGGATCATTCAAAGAACATTTTTAAGGAGTGATTAGAGAATTAGGAGGAGAACCAGGAAAGAATAGTCATGGAAGTCAAGAGGACAAGATTTCAAAAAGAGCATGGTCAACATTATTGAAGTCAGCTGACAGGTCAAGGAGGCGGAGGATGGAGTACTAGTGAGTTTTGACTAGGAAGAGATCATTGAGGATTTTGGCAGTGGAGCACAAGCAGTGGAAGCCAGACTGAAAAAAGGTCTAGAATAGAACTGGAGGAGAGGAACTACAGACAGCACCTGTAAGCAGCTCATTCAACAATCTCAGAAATCAAAGGGAGAAGGGGTGATAGCAAGAAAGACAAGTGAGGTCAAGGATGGGTTGTTTTATTTATTTTTTTAAGATGGGCAATACAAAGCATGCTTTTATTGTGAAAGAAAAGATTCAGAGCAGAGTGAGAGATTAAGAAAGAGAAGAGTAAAGTAGGAGATGCGAGTGGGCATGAGGGAAATCAGAAGATGGGATGGGGTGTGGTCACTGGGGAAAAAAGAGGATGGGTTAGAGATAGAGAGAAGGTGAGAAACTTGTGAGAAACTTATCTAAGAGAAGCAGGAGACAGTTGTAGAAGGGAAAGGAAAAGCAAGCTGAGGGGAAAGGTCATTTAATAGTTTGTGTTTTCTCTTGCAGGAAATCAGTGAGATCCTGTATGGAGGGAGAAGTGATGGCAAGAAGAGCAGAGGGAGCGTCAAGTGCGTAAAGGGTTCAGAAAAGATGGCTGGGATTGAGGTCATGGGATTCACTCAAGTTAGAAACAGTGTTGCTCAGCTCAGAAGATGGCTGAACTGAAATAAGAGTGAATGAATTTGTAGCGGAGGAAGCCAGCCTGGTCACAGAATTTCCATCAGAGAAGCACCGTGGAGCAAGAGCAGGAGCAGAAGAGGCCCAAAAAGCCCAGGGTGGAGGAGAGTGAAGCACAGAGAGAATCAACAACCATATAAATGGAAGAAAGGGCAGAGGGTGGGGAGGATAGGGCTGAGAGCAGATCAGAAGTCTACAATGCAGAGGAACTGGAAGTCATGGACAGGCTGAGTGACAGGTCCAAGGAGGGGGTTGATGGGAAAGGGTGAAAGAGACCGAACAATGGTCAAAGATGGAGCATACAGCAACAGAGAAATTAGAGAGAGTGCTGTGTTTGGTGAAGACCAAATCAACTAAATGGCCCTTTTGGTGAGTGGGAGAGTTGAATCATGGCTTCAGGTCAAATGAAGAGGTGAGGACAAGGAAACATGCATCTAAGGGATCAGATGGGTCATCAGCATGGAAGCTGAAGGATTAACGTGGGAGACTGTGAGGAGAGGAAGAGAGCCACAAGTCTAAATCACAGAGGAAAACTGATGGAGAAGGAGTTGTGTGGACAACAGATAACAGGAACATGGAGGAAGAAAGGAGAGGAGAATCAGATTCACTACTGTTCAAAAGAGGAGAAAGTCTGGTCCAGAGAATAGAATGTAAGAGAAGGTGATGCCTCCACAAAAGAGGGTAGTTGCATAGGTAGGGTCAGATAAAGGGCTCCAGGTCTCTCCATAGCCAAGAGCTGGAAAGATAGAGATATGAAGTGGTCATGAACAGCTCTGGGTGTCTTTTTTTGGTTTGTTTAAACAGATATAGAATGGGCATTCCACGCAAAACAAGAGAAGAGAAGGAAGGAATGGGGAGTGAGCTTAGGAATGGCACAAGAGGGGTGGAGATGGGCCACTCATCACTACCACTCCCTAAATTTCATTTTCGATCAAGAGTTTTTAATCAGCTTTCAGGATGTATAAGTAGGGCATTGCCAGCAGACCAAGGGAAATGATCGTTCCCCTCTATTCGACATTGGTGAGGCCTCATCTGGAGTACTGAGTCCAGTTTTGGGCCCCACACTACAAGAAGGATGTGGAAAAATTGGAAAGAGTCCAGCGGAGGGCAACAAAAATGATTAGGGGAGTGGAACACATGACTTATGAGGAGAGGCTGAGGGAACTGGGGATGTTTAGTCTACAGAAGAGAAGAATGAGGGGGGATTTGATAGCTGCTTTCAACTACCTGAAAGGGGGTTCCAAAGAGGATGGATCTAGACTGTTCTCAGTGGTAAGCAGATAACAGAACAAGGAGAAATGGTCTCAAGTTGCAGTGGGGGAGATTTAGGTTGGATATTAGGAAAAACTTTTTCACTAGGAGGGTGGTGAAACACTGGAATGCGTTACCTAGGGAGGTGGTGGAATCTCCTTCCATAGAAGTTTTTAAGGTCAGGCTTGACAAAGCCCTGGCTGGGATGATTTAATTGGGGATCGGTCCTGCTTTGAGCAGGGGGTTGGACTAGATGACCTCCTGAGATCCCTTCCAACCCTGATATTCTGTGATTTCCAAAGGCTGTAATGTCTGAATCATAAATTAATCCCATAAAAACCCATTGAACAAGTCAAGTCAGAAATTGCCTAGGTAAAACTGCATGGGCAAATTCAGTACCAACATTAAACCAGATGCAGTGACTAAGGCAAGAATATGCAGTGAATGGATATAGAGAAAATATTTGTAATGCTAATTTAAGAGACTACTATAATACTGAAATAGGTAAACCTCTTACTTCTGCAGCTCCCATTGCTATTTTACTCACTTTCCTCTCTTTCTCTGCTTCCACCCTACCACATAATCCGTCATCACCATCCATACCCCCCCTACTAAGTCCCACATATTGTTAGGATTTGTGTTGTGGAATTCTCACAGACCTAATAAGATCCATAGGAAGTCAGCATCTTAGGAGTTCTATATGAGGGTTTAGCTGGAGACTAGGGGTAAGAAACACAACAGTGTGAGGTGGCATCTTCCAGCCCATCCCCTGGTTCACATCCCACCATGAAGTACATAACTAAGGTTTCCAACTCTTGTGATTTTAATGCGTGTCTTGATATTTGTTCTTTTTATCAGAGTCCCAGCTCTTGGAGTTTTATGATTAAATGAGAATCTCAGATTTATTTAAGTTTCTAGCCCACATCTTTGGAAAGAAGTTTGAAAATGTGAAAAATGCACCTTTACACGTTAAAAAACAGAAGACAAATACCTCCCCCCTTTTTTTAGCCTCATGATTTTTAAACCAACCATAATTTTGGAGGAGAACTTGACACGCTTTTTGATCACTTTGGGTAGGCAATAATGGGGAAATCTCAAACTTAATCTGTATTCATCTTCTACTCTACATTCGCAAGATAGATGGAGCAAACCAGCTTTAATTTTGGTGGAAAATTCTTATTCTACTTAGAAGCCCCACAAGCGATCAGTTTACATTTTGAGGACTATCCCCACAAGTTAAATGGAGAGAGGCTTGCTTCCATCCCCCACCTTTTCTTTTTTTAAGGGTAGCTTAAGATCACTGTAAGAGATTATCCTATTGTCATTAATAAAAATGTTGATACTTTCTCTAAATTTGATAGTACTCAAATAAAAAAGTCCTTGAACTTCCTTCAGCGAAGGAAGACAATTATTCTTTTATTGCTACAGAGTGTTGTCAAAAGGATTTTTTTTTAATCTGATGAATACCTCAATTCCTAAATGTCCTAATCAAGGAACCCATTATCATATGCACATATTTTACAGAAAGATTCTACCTTAGCTTCAGGCCCAACTTATCAATGTTGAGGCCAACGTAATTTTTTTGTGTGTTGGGGATGGGAAGTATAAGTTAGGCTTAAAATGAAAACTCAATTGCAACTTCAACTATGGAGCAGCTACTACTTGATCCAATATATGTACACAGATATTTTTATTTGGTTCTTTGCCAAATACAGTTGTCTTATATGCAGCCTGCCTCCAATTCCCTGAAAAAAACCTTATTAAAAATTATGAAAAAATGAAAGTATAACAATCATCCAGAATAATATTAAAAATAAGATAACTTTAAGAACTGTATACTTTTATCAACGAAGCTCTAAGTTTATATATATTTAAGCACATCATTAAGAGTTACAAAACTCTACAATATGGTATACAGCAGCAAATAATACAGATGTTCAAACCTTTTAACAGCATCCTTTTTTTGGCTATCTATTCCATCCCACCACTTTGAAAAGTAAGAGATTTCCGACCACATGAACTTCCTCCTGTTGTCTTCTTGCAATTTTACCACCATGTTGTTTAGGATATGTTGTGTCTGATCTCTGAAGTAGTCATCAAAAGTCTTCAACCAACCTGAGTTAAAAATAAGAATACATTGCATAAAATCTAAGTTTAAATGGTCCTACCTAAAGATTTTACCCCATCAGAAAAAGGGTTAGTTTTCAATGTTCTTGTCTATCTCGCATTTAAACGCTCAAACCTTTCATACCATGGGCTATTTTGCAGTGATAGACTTTATAAGTCTGTCTCTGTTTTTTGGTTTTGGTTTTACAACTTTTATATCTTGTTTTTTCTTTAAAAAAAACATACTCAACTTAAAAACGTAACATTCCAGCCTGTAGTACCCTACTTACAAAAAGATAAATTGTCAAACAGTTCAGTTACAAAAGCGTCTTGTAGTTTTAGCATAATCCATGATGAAGTAATTGCTAGGGTAAGGAGTTTGGTTATAGCGGCGGGGGAACAGAGAAAAAAAATTGGAAGGAAACACAGAAAGAAAAGGTTTAAACAGAGAAGGTCTGAAGCTTAATATTTGAAGCAGAAATGACCACTTAAAAAAATGTAAGCACCACAAAGAAAGAATTTAAACTACTGACCCTGTAGCTTCCTCTGCCTAGAAACCTGCAGCTACTGCCTCTTTTTGGTGGGATACCATCACCAGGGAAACACACCAAAATGCACTGCAGGCATTGATTCTGGGAAAGGAAATAAGTTGCCTGGACCCTAGGCAGTGTGATTCCTCCCACCAGCTCAGTGTTCAAGCCCTCCCTGACCACTCCCCCATCAAGGCTTAAAGGACAGTGGGAGGAAGTGACCATGAGATGGTCGAGTTCAGGATCCTGACACAGGGAAGAAAGGAGAGCAGCAGAATACGGAGCCTGGACTTCAGAAAAGCAGACTTTGACAACCTCAGAGAACTGATGGGCAGGATCCCCTGGGAGAATAACATGAGGGGGAAAGGAGTCCAGGAGAGCTGGCTGTATTTTAAAGAATCCTGATTGAGGTTATAGGGACAAACCATCCCGATGTGTAGAAAGAACAGGAAATATGGCAGGCGACCAGCTTGGCTTAACAGTGAAATCCTTGGTGATCTTAAACACAAAAAAGAAGCTTACAAGAAGTGGAAGATTGGACAAATGACCAGGGAAGAGTATAAAAATATTGCTCGGGCATGCAGGAGTGAAATCAGGAAGGCCAAATCACACCTGGAGTTGCAGCTAGCAAGAGATGTTAAGAGTAACAAGAAGGGTTTCTTCAGGTATGTTAGCTACAAGAAGAAAGTCAAGGAAAGTGTGGGCCCCTTACTGAATGAGGGAGGCAACCTAGTGACAGACGATGTGGAAAAAGCTAATGTACTCAATGCTTCTTTTGCCTCTGTCTTCACGAACAAGGTCAGCTCCCAGACTACTGCACTGGGCAGCACAGCATGGGGAGGTGGTGACCAGCCTTCTGTGGAGAAAGAAGTGGTTCGGAACTATTTAGAAAAGCTGGACGAGCACAAGTCCATGGGGCCGGATGCGTTGCATCTGAGAGTGCTAAAGGAGTTGGTGGATGTGATTGCAGAGCCACTGGCCATAATCTTTGAAAACTCATGGCAACCCGGTGAAGTCCCGGACGACTGGAAAAAGGCTAATGTAGTGCCCATCTTTAAAAAAAGGGAAGAAGGAGGATCCGGAGAACTACAGGCCAGTCAGCCTCACCTCAGTCCCTGGAAAAATCATGGAGCAGGTCCTCAAGGAATCAATTCTGAAGCACTTAGAGGAGAGGAAAGTGATCAGGAACAGTCAGCATGGATTCACCAAGGGCAAGTCATGCCTGACTAATCTAATTGCCTTCTATGACGAGATAACTGGCTCTGTGGATGAGGGGAAAGCGGTGGACGTGTTGTTCCTTGACTTCAGCAAAGCTTTTGACACGGTCTCCCACAGTATTCTTGCCAGCAAGTTAAAGAAGCATGGGCTGGATGAATGGACTACAAGGTGGATAGAAAGCTGGCTAGATTGTCGGGCTCAACGGGTAGTGATCAATGGCTCCATGTCTAGTTGGCAGCCGGTATCAAGCGGAGTGCCCCAAGGGTCGGTCCTTGGGCCCGTTTTGTTCAATATCTTCATAAATGATCTGGAGGATGGTGTGGATTGCACCCTCAGCAAGTCTGCAGATGACACTAAACTGGGAGGAGAGATAGATATGCTGGAGGGTAGGGATAGGATACAGAGGGACCTAGACAAATTAGAGGATTGGGCCAAAGGAAATCTGAGGAGGTTCAACAAGGACAAGTGCAGAGTCCTGCACTTAGGACGGAAGAATCCCATGCACCGCTACAGTCTAGGGACCGAATGGCTCGGCAGCAGTTCTGCAGAAAAGGACCTAGGGGTTACAGTGGACGAGAAGCTGGATATGAGTCAACAGTGTTCCCTTGTTGCCAAGAAGGCCAATGGCATTTTGGGATGTATATGTAGGGGCATTGCCACCAGGTCGAGGGACGTGATTGTTCCCCTCTATTCGACATTGGTGAGGCCTCATCTGGAGTACTGTGTCCAGTTTTGGGCCCCACACTACAAGAAGGATGTGGAAAACTTGGAAAAGGTCCAGCGGTGGGCAACAAAAATGATTAGGGGACTGGAACACATGACTTATGAGGAGAGGCTGAGACAACTGGGATTATTTAGTCTGCAGAAGAGAAGAATGAGGGGGGATTTGACAGCTGCTTTCAACTACCTGAAAGGGAGTTCTAAAGAGGATGGATCTAGACTATTCTCAGTGGTAGCTGATGACAGAACGAGGAGTAATGGTCTCAAGATGCAGTGGGGGAGGTTTAGGTTGGGTATTAGGAAAAACTTTTTCACTAGGAGGGTGGTGAAACACTGGAATGAGTTACCTAGGGAGGTGGTGGAATCTCCTTCCTTAGAAGTTTTTAAGGTCAGGCTTGACAAAGCCCTGGCTGGAATGATTTAGTTGGGGACTGGTCCTGCTTTGAGCAGAGGGGTGGACTAGATGACCCCCTGAGGTCCCTTCCAACCCTGATATTCTATGATTTTATGACAGGGAAGAAGTTTCCAATAGCTCACCTGTCAGGTTTGCAGAGAGGGGATCTGAAAAAAAAACAGTAGGCCACACTCCTTCCCTCCCTCCACACACACAATCCTAATGCTTAAGAAGGGAGGTGAAGTACACTCAAAACCCTCCTCTTCTCTAAAAGATGCAAGAGGGGCTGGATTAAAGATGCCCAGCTTCGCTCTACATCCATGGCTGGAGAGGAAGGTGAAGAGCCATGTGTTTTCCCCTAGAAGAAGGACGAAGAGGAATGTAGCCAAGTAACAGTGACCTATGTTATATGGCTTTTAAAAGAAGCTAAAACACAGGTACTGAGGGAAAGGATTTATTGCTAAAGGTAATTGGGGATGGAAGATGTGCTTTGTGGATGCATATCAATTCTACCGGCGTAAAACACAAAGTGGAGAGTGACGAAAAAGGGTGCTCTGCAGGATCTTAACTACCTGCCTATGCCTCAAGTAGGGCTGTGAACAGTCAAGACATGCATTATTTAAATAGAAAATTGCCTGTCCCATACTAAATCAGTACGGGACATCTTTTATCCCGTATTTCAACATATTAAAAATATCATTATGAAAATCCAGTTTTTATTGTTACCTTACCTTCCAATGATACAAAGTTTGCAAAATTAGACAATTTAGTAATGCAGAATCAGTCCCATGATTTACTGAACCAATGTACCTATAGTGCAGGGAAATGGAAGGTTATACCTCACAAGTACTGACCCCCCTGCCAAACAGAGCCCCTTCCTGACCCTGGCCCTTCAGCACAGCTCCAGGGCACACAGCCCCATCTACTTACCCTGCCAGACGGAGCCAGCACAGGGACAGCAGACAGGGAGACATTTAAGGACTGGAGTCAGCAGGGAGCCCTATCCAGCAGGGGACCTTTACTCTCAGATGCATCTTCCAATCACTCCCCTCCCAATCCTGCCCCTTCAGTGCTCCCTTGTTCAATTCCGGAGCTGGGCCCCAGCAGCCAACAGTCTGATTGCTTCACGATGCAGAAGGTTTCCTCAACTGCCACATGGTTAGTTCCCCCCCCACACACCCTTCGTGGTTCTGGACATCCCACCCCTGGCCCCCATGGGTACAGAGTACTCCTCCCCCATCAGGGTACTAAGAAAACAGTCCCGTACTTTTGAAATACGATTTTGGCAACCCTAGAAGGGAGAACATCTTGCCGTGAGATTCTTAACCCCCTCCCCAAAGACCCTATAAAAGTACACAGGGAAATATTTCATTCCTCTCTCTTTCACAGGCCCTGCTGGGAGCATTGTTTCTTCACCCCCTTCCCCACGGGTGTACAAGGAAGGGAGATGATCTCTATCTACCTAGAACACAAGTAGTCTCTTCCTGTTCCAGATGTCTGTAGCTGCAACTCATATTGCTGTTTAATGATGACAAAGGGAGGCAACAGGTGGCTTTGGAGTGAAAGCAGCAGCTGCAGAGCACCCGTCAAGAGTAAGCAACAGATAAGTAACTTGCCTCTGTAAAGTTTAAACACTAAAGGGGATTTTTCATCAACAACCCCATAACTCAACACAGTAGTCCAATACAGCTCTGGCAATAACTAGCATTAAATATTGCTTCAAGGCCAGCAGATTAATACAAAACAGTATTTTAGTGTGTGAAAACAAACAGAAAACCAACTATCCAAAAAAAGCTTCCTTTTTACTAAACAGAACTGCTCTGTCCAGGTATTTAGATCCTATGTACTTATCTTAGTGACTCAAATATTTTTTTTA
The DNA here is from genome assembly GCF_965140285.1 of Lepidochelys kempii. Classification (NCBI taxonomy): domain Eukaryota; kingdom Metazoa; phylum Chordata; order Testudines; family Cheloniidae; genus Lepidochelys; species Lepidochelys kempii. The sequence goes on along the minus strand of NC_136384.1, from coordinate 70,054,209 downwards.
ACTAAAGTTTTACTTCTATTAGTATTGCGGAGCCAATACATTTTGGCAAAAACAAGCTAATTCTTTTCCAGCTCACACATCCAAATTGTTGACTAAGTTTCAAATGCAAAACTTTTGGTTTTGGTGATATATGATAGCCACAAAGAATAAACCTTGACTTTCAGGTTTCAGATTAAGTTTGCAGAGCTGGCAGTTAGGGGGGAAAAAAGATCTTTTTACTCATAAATTGAGTAAAATAGATTTTTTAGGTCACAGAAGAAAAACGGAACCACCCTCAGTGCCAGTTTTCAGAGTGTAATAGCACTTTTTTCCTTATGCAGCAGCATCTCTTTTAAGCCTCAACTATGATTATAGCTAAAGCTTTTTTTAATCATATGTAAAATCTAGAGGAATCACCTCACAATTCTAAGTTTTGACAGATTTAGTAGTAGGGGGCCTAAGCTGTTGACAGGGTTCCTCAGCGGAGGGAAAGTACATCTTACAAGGAAAAAGTAATTAAAATCAGATTGCTTAAAAACTAAATATAACGTACAAATTGTTTGAGATTACAACAGGTTAACAAAACTAGACAATGAATTATTATATGCAGTAGTTTCAAGGAGACTGAAAAAGGAAAAGCAACAAACCAGAAAAATTTCTTATTTTCTCTAACTTGCTATTTTTATCAGAGCTATAACTTGCTGTGAACTACATCCATTCCAGGGAATGTTTTGTTGTGGAAGTTTTCATGCATTAGGAAGTGGGTTCAGAATTATTAATTCATTTTCCTTTCGCCTTTCAACAGTCAAAGACAAATATTTCAAAGATATTTATGTGAACCAGCATACCAGTAGAGGACTGAATTATGAACTGTTTACACCATGAAGTTCTTCTGGAATAGTTACAAATATTGCCTAGATGACCTCTCAAGGTCCCTTCTAGTCCTATGATTACCATATTATCACACAATTAATATAGAATGAATTGAAAGATAGCTTGTTACACTTTTTCCTATACACAGTAAAACAGGCACAATATAACAGTAAATTAGCTTTTATAGATGCTATACAATAGAGTAATCAAGAAGTTTTTTAAGTTGAATATTTTATATATTAATGCAAAATTTAATATATTAATATGAGACCAACTAAAAAACCAAACAAGTGGTATATTTAGCAAAAGAGGCTGCATGTCAGGTATTACAGTGGAACAGCAGCAACCCTGAAAGCATTGTGTAAACCATCTGGCTTTAACTAGCCCTTAAACCCTCTCTGTAGCTCCCAAAACTAAAAATTCAAAAGCCCCTAAAATAGAACTAGAAATACTCCCCTTGAATTTTTGATAGTACTGGGAATACTGACAAGCACTCCTAGACTTAGACTTTAGAAACACATCGTACGCTTTTTGGTATCCTGTAGTTAACTAATCTTGGCCCCTACAATGTCCACCCACCACCGGGCCCCATGGGTAACATAGGGGACACATACAAAATTTAGTACTATTTTAACCTGTTCACTTTCCAGTTCTGTCCTGGAGTCTCCAGGAATTAAAGATTAATCTAACTAAAAATTATGTCATGTGATGAAACCCTCCAGGAATACATCCAATCAAAAACTGGCAACCCTAGCAGTAACTGCAGTTCCTTGAGATGTGTATCTCTATGGGTACTCCATTTCAGGTGTGCATGTGCCCCACCCGCCTTTGATCAGAGATTTTCATTAGCAGTGTCAGTTTGGTCCGTGCACGCACAGCTGATATCCTTGTGTCCCACACTGAGGCTACACCAGGCTGTGCAGGTAAACTACCCTCAGTTCCTTCTCCACCGCCAAGTCTCAGAAGAAAACTCCAAATCAGAAGGAAAAGAGGGCTAGTAGAGGTGTCTCTCCCTATGGGAACTCCACTAAGAAATACAATTACTGCACAGGATAAGTAACTGTTTTTCTTCTTTGAGTAGTGTCCCTATGGATGCTCCACATTTTTAATTAAAGCCATAGATGTAGACCAGGGATTGGCAACCTTTGGCACGCAGCCCCTCAGGGAAATCCACTGGCAGGCCGGGATGGTTTGCTTACCTGCAGCGTCCACAGGTTCAGCCGATCACAGCTCCCACTGGCTGCGGTTTGCCATTCCAGGCCAATCGGGGCTGCAGGAAGTGGTGCAGACTGAGGGATGTGCTGGCCGTGTATTGGGAGAGCAGCTGAGGAGTGACTGGAAGATTTGGTTGGTGTTGGTTGGAGGAAGAGAACTCCAACCCCTAAATTGCCATGAACCTTCCACAAGTCTATGGAGTGTTTCACCTATTGAGGAACTGAAACCTGCTTGTCTAGGCTTTGTTTGTGTGATGAGTAAACTGATCTGAGCCAGTGCTGGAAACAGCAAAGTCTGTTGTTCTGTCGCAAAAGTTCAAGCCGCTATCTGACCTAGAGGTTGAAGACAGTTTCTTACTCAAGTCTGGAGGCTCTCTTGACTAGTTCTGACAAGGTTTGATAGTGTTATGAATATGTCCATGCCAAGGAATTCAGGGATACCAATATAAATTGTATAGTCTGTACGGAAGTCACTGTGGATTTTCAACTGAAGACCCAAGTCCAAGAACACAGAAAGTGCTTTCTGCATGATGGTCAATACCTATTGGTAAGATCAACCCTTGAACAACCAATCATGGGAATACTATGATCACCTGATGATGTAGGTAGGAAGCCACTACAGACAGAACCTTTGAACACACTCAGACCTGAGGAGAGACCTAATGAGAGTACCCAGTACTGAAAATGATCCTGACCTATGACAAAACACAGGAACCTTCTGTGGGACAGGTGTATCGCAATATGGAAAGAGGTGTCTTTAAGGTCAAGAGTAAAAAACCCATCCCCTGAATTGAGAGCAGGAATTATAGCTATCAGAGTCACCATCATGAACTTCTGAGACCTCATAAATTTGTTCAGGAGTCTTAAATCTAAGATTGGTCTCCATCCCCTGCATTTTTCTTTGGCCTGAGATAGAAACTCAAGTAGAAGCCCCTTCCCTTGTGCTGAGCAGGGGACAGCTCTATCACACCTATATGAAGGAAGTTAATTTCCAGCCTTAGTCAGAACTCGTGAAAGGGGTCCCCGAGGGAGAACGGGGAAGGTGGGTGAGAAGAACGGAGGTAAAATGGATGGTGTAACGCAATTATATTATTTGCGGCACCCGATTCTTAAGATGATATGCTCCCATGCTTACCAGAAATGAGAGACTTGGTTTCCACATGAGGAAGGCAGGTCAATCGTGGCAGCTGACAGGCTAAAGAGAGGGGAGGATCTGAACCCTTGACCATTCAGTCAAAACTGGCACTTTGAAGATGAAACTTGAAGCAAACTTTTGTTGGGTTTCTTGGAGATTCCAACAATCTCTAAACTCCAGAGAATTGCACTGCAGGTGGGGGATCTTTGAGCCTGTGATCTACTAAATTTTTGTTTGTTCACAGGAGTGCAGATACCTAATGAAAATAACATGATCCTGGAGTCTTTCAGTGCATGCAGTGGGAGAAAGGGTGGCATCCAGGGCTGCTTCACCAAGAGCAATCAGATCCCTGGACTTCTTCCCTGTCTCTTCAAGACTGATGAAACTGAAGGGAAGTTTCCATCACTGTTCTTCTTCCTTTAACGAAAGAGCTCCAACCAAAAAGGGAGGTGGATTAAACAGTACGGGGGATGTATAAGAGTCTGAAGGCAATGTGGTTCTTGATATCAAGAAATGGTAAATTATGCAAGCAACAGAGACTCTGGTGCAGCAATCTCGAAAAGTTCTTCAGGTACCTAAAGCTTTGTGGTATCAAGCAGACTTGTGGTACTGAATGGAGTTGCAGCACTGAGTAAAGTTGTGACACCACAGACAGTTATGATCATCCCTGCAGGATGGTACCAAGGGTTTTGAGCACTTCACAGACATTGCTGACATGGATAGAGGCTTAGTCTTACATGGTTCCAAACAGCCCAATAGGGGTACTGGGAGAGAAGTAAAGGCCGACAGTACTGATCTTTTGTGCTTGCTCTGACCATTTCTGATAGACTGTACATATCAGGGCCTTCTCAGAGCCATGCTTACTTTTCAAAGAGCTACAAGATTTTCCCGCCTTGGTGGTACCAGAGGAGCCCTTCACCTCTACGATACCAAGTCTTGAGGTCAAAGTCTCTGAATCTGCTGACCTGCTCAGAGAGCAAGGTCTTTTTTTGGTGGATTCCTTAAGAGTTGAGTTAGAGCGCCTTTTCTCGGAATCTTTAGAAAAGAGCTCTGAGACTTATCTCTTTCTAGGAAAGTGTTGTGCCAAGGTCAAAGGGATGCCAGAGACCCCGGGAGACTGGTCTACAGGGAGGTTTTCCTGACCTTGCTCCCAAACAGGAACAAGGGAGTGCTCCATGATTAACAGTTGCAGCTTGTTTTCCTGGCTCTTCCGTGTTGTGAATTTGAGGGCTACACAGAAGTCACACTTCTGTGGGACACGCAACTCCCCTAGGCAGCAAATGCACTTAGAGTGTCCTTTGCTGATTGGGATAGTCTCTGTACATTTGAGGCAGCGTTTAAATCCTGGTGAACCAGGCATGCCCCTCAAAGGGATATTTCCCCAGAGGAAATAATACTCTTCAAGTAACTAAGAAACTAACCTAACTAACTAATAACCAATACCTAAACTAAGCTAGTCCAAAGTCAGCAAGCAGCCGAGGTGCGGATACACTAAGCTCCATCCCTGACTAAGGTGGCTGAGAAGGAACTGAGGGTGAAATGCCCAAGCAACCTGATGTGTCCTTGTGCTCCATGCCAAGGCTATGAGCAGTGCATGAGTGGACTGAAAGAACACTGCTAATGAAAATCTCTGATCCAAAGTATATGTGGCACACCTAAAGTGCAGCACCCATCGGGACACTAATCAAACAACATCATTAGGGAACTATGCCAAGACAAGACCAGGTTTACACCAGAAAAGGTTTGCTAGTATTCCTCCTACTGTAGATGGGAGTTATGCCAGGAAACAAAACAAAACAAAAGTTTTTAATGATTGAGCTTATTCCAGTTTCCAGAGCAAAGAAAGCAATACCAGCAAAAACACTTTTTTGCCAGTATAATTGTGTTTACACTTGGGCTTTCGACAGTATAAAAATATAGCAAAAAAGAAAGTAACACCTCTAAACAACATTACCTTCCCAGTAAAAGTTTTTAGTGTAGACCTGGTCTTGGCCTGCATTGCTGTACCAGCTCCTTCCCATTTGTACCCAAAAGGGTATGTGGATCTGCACTGTTAAATTGCTTAATGGATAATTGTGTTGCTTTTGTGGTTTTGTGTCAGGTGAAGTATGTGGTAACCTTAAACTTCTTAAACAATTCAAACATTTTTTTCTGGAAAGTACCCTCAACATACCCCTGCACAAGCCTACACCTCCCAACTTGCCCCAACTTTCAATCAAATCCATGCCTGGAGGATATTCGGCAGAGATAAGGTTAAAGTGCCCTTCATAAGGAATATAAAGTTTTACCATAGCAGATATTGTTTCTACTATTCCAGTTTTCCCATTCCTGCTCTCTGGTCAGTTCCTCTCAAGATCGTAACCCAGTCTCCATCTCCTACTTCAAGTCAGAAATAGTAAACAAGAGAAAAAATTGCCTAACATCCACTGCTCTGCCCATTTTTCATCTTATAAACTAAGTCCTAGGTCAAAATCTAAGCATAGGTTACTTTCTCATTTTCATGATGTTTGTGTATTACCACTGGTAGTCAAACGTGTTTCTAGCTACATCACAAGCAACATCAAATATTTTTATCATATAATATTTTTGGTGATGAATTGATGCTTCAGAAGCTTAGCTTTCATTTTAAAAGAACGCAGTGTTCCTAACCTTTTAAATGTGAATCCACCATGAGGTACTGTCTGCATGAGTCTGCACAGAGCTTAAAAAAAGTGTTCACTGCCTCCTTCATTTAACTGAATGGTTAATATGAAACCAAAATATGGCCATTTAAAACAATATTAACTTTTTCATTGATTGTTTTAGCAGAAAAATCCAACTGCATTGTGTGGGCAGCATGCACGGGGTAAGGGAAAAGGCGATCATGCAAGAGGCTTGTCATTCCTAATCTTAATAATAAAACTTGCTTCAAAGAGAAGGTTGACATTATGCATAGCTTGAGTACTTTATCATTTATCAGACTAATGCACTCAAGACACTTATCCATCTAATGGGTTGCCCATTTCTTACTTTTTTAGCTCTTTAAAGTCATTCAAATTCAATTTCAGTGAACTTGAGAGTTCAAACATAACAGTACTAACAGCTTCCATTGATCAAACTAATTTGTACATGTAGTTTTTTTATAACCTTGTACTTGTATAGAATAATAATAAAAGCATACTTTTGAATTTCACTTAGAGGACAACAACTTCCCTAAAATTAAGACAGCTTACCTCCTCAGAAATGTGGAAATATTCTCTGCCAAACACTTCAAACTAAAAAGTGTACCACTAAATTTATCAACAATCCACAGCATGTAATCTTTCTGTAAAGTTATCTTTATAGTCCCCTGGATAAGACTAAACTACCACCAACTCTTAGTAGAATACATAACCATTAAATATACTTGACAGTCAGAAAAGCCAAAGAGGCCAAGATTAGGGACTAAAAGGGAGAGGTCTCAGTTTCTGGTAACTACATTAATGCTTCAAGATGAATGTGAAAGTCTCAGATACAACTGTCCTCAAAAAACGACTAATAATGAGTTCTTATCATGCTCCCCATGAAATGCTCAACACTAGATCCTTGTCCATACTCCCATATAAACAGTCTGGAGCATGGTTGTCTAGCTGATCAGATTTTGTACACACTAATGAGAATAATCATCATAAATGTAGTAAGCAGTTCAAGTAAGATGACCTCCTGAAGGTGGAAACATATCTACATTACCACAGAACAAAGTTTAATGTTTCAGTTTGCATAGATAAAATGACAAGACTGGACCATTCAACATCAGCACCTGTGTGATTTAATCAAAGGGAAAGGTTCCCCTTTCCTGAAAGTTTCAAAACTTGGGCACAAATGTTCTGCCCTACTTTTGATGTCCCATAACATTGTCATCTTTGCATTTCATATAAACTTGCAGCAACATAGTCAAAGTAGGTAAAACTGTGCCAGATAAAACAAACTAGCTACTATTTTACAAATAGTTTCTGATAGCATCAAACATTTGTTTTGTAAAGGATGGCTGTTGGCCCTTATTTTATGAGTCAACAGAATCAAGTGATTCAGTGGCCAGGAAACTGGATTTCACTGTTGCAGCCAGTGGTTCTTCAGATGCAATGACACAACCTAGAGAAAACAGTAAGATTACCACTCATGAGGCTAGCCTATGGTAAAATAAATAAATAAAAATTAAAAGATTCTGGCAAGAGCTTTACCTTCCAGTTTATACTCTGTCAATGAGGAAAATGGAAGCAAAGGAGAAAATTAATTGGAACATCACTGCGTTCCAGTATTAGTTGTAGTAAGCTGGAAACTGGATGTTTTGGTAGACCACTTCAAGCTCCTCTAGAAAATATCTTGGAAGTAAGGCCTACTAGTTAGGAGGAAAAACACTCCTGTTGAAAGAGTATGACATCAAATTTAACTTTCTGGACAGGTGGTATGCCCTAACTTATTAAAAAAATAAAAAACTGATTAGCAGAACAAGAGAATCATTGCATAGTTTACCTGTTATGGTTGTGTGTTCTGCTAAGAGTTGGTGATAGTTTAGTCTTACCCAATGGACTATGAAGATAACATTACAAAAAGATTACATGTCATGGATTATTGATAAATTTAGTGGTACACTTTTTAGTTTGAAGTATTTGACAGAGAAAAGTGCCACATTTCTGAGGATGTAAGATGTACTCCGCTTCAAACGTGTATCTAGGCATTCAGTGACCAGGTATTTAACCAAAAGCAAAATCTCCGTTGTAAAGTGAGAAGGGCTAGAGAGATTTCTTTCTAGAATTTATGTGGTAGATTTATGGGCCTTTGGTCATGGCAAATGAAAACCCATACAAACCCTGCAGAATTAGAGATTTGTATTTCCAAGAAGAAACAGCTTGTCTAGTTTCCAAATAGATTCTCACCCTTGTTCCACCAAAGAAACATGGTCACTAATAAGGGAATTCTGATCCTGAGTATTATAGATTTTAAAGAAAAAGAACGCTTTTGAAGGATTCCATTCAGCAGCCACTTCACACTACTGAGTCTAGAGCTGCAAGCAGAAGCTTTCCTTCCCGAGTTTACTGCAGCAGGAGCAATTAGCTAGGGACTTTGGTATTGATTTTATGTAGCAATAACTCAGATGATGTACCAATGGGATGTAGTATAAAACTGATGAGAGATTAGACAGAATGCTAACGTTCACAATGGTAGACCTTGTCTCTATTTTGTTACTTCAGATTAGGGAGAAGTTTAAAAAAAAAAGCAGAAACACAGAACAGCATAACAATGGCACTATCAAGAGGTCCATGGAAACTTAGGGAACAATGGAAGTAACATATGCTATACTGAAGAGTCACGTTTGTTCTGGAATAATGTCTCCACACTAGGAGTTATTCCAGCATAGTTAGACTGTTAAAATTATATTGCTGTATAGTATAGTTTACATGTAGACAAGTGCTACGCTGCTTAAAGGCAAGACAAATTGCATTTCTATAATCTTGTTTTTTTAAAGCATGGTGGAGGAACAGACACAACCTGCAGTTTATATCAGAAATGATAAGTAAAATCTTGATGGAATTAAATTCTCATTTCTGTGCAACTGTGTTATTTATTATATATAGATTCTCAGTGACCCCATACTGAGATGACTGACATCTGACAGCCAAAACTCAAATATAGCACATGAAAATAAAGGTAGAAAACAGAAGTGTGGAATTCTATTTTCTGTAGTCTGAATTTTTCAATTCAGCTTTTGCTATAAATAACTTCCAATACAAAAAGTGAACACCTGGTATATATATGACAAAAGTTTTGGTCTAAAATTAAAGATGTCCTCCAGAATGAGCAACAATTGAAAGTCATGAAGTCTTTTGCAGACTGGAAGGCAAAAAAATTAAAGAATCAATTTTGGACAAAGAAAATGCGCTGAATTCTACTAGATCCCCTTTGTTCTATAAACCAGAAAATCAACTAGCTAGAAAGTTTTTCTCCTCCAAAATGGAGGTCAACTTCACCTCCACTACTCCCAACGTAAGTTAAGGAGCAGGGTATTGGATATTTACAAGGAACACCATCAGAGCTGCTGACCTCTCTCAAAATTTATAATTTTTTTTTGTTTTAAAAAGAGAGAGATTACCTTGATAAATCTTATCTAGAACATCTAAATATTGCCTGGGAATGATTAAGAGACACAGTTTAAGTTATCAAGGGAAGCCTCTTATGCTTTGTCAACACTAGACCTTTGCCAGCAAAATTTCATCGGTCAGGATGCAAAAACACCCACCTCTCTGATCAACATATGTTTCACATACAAAAATGCCGGCGTGGACAGAGCTATGTCGGCAGGAGAGTGTCTCCTGCCAACATAGCTACCACAGCTCATTGGGGGTGGTTTAATTACAGAGCAGGCACACAGGAGACTTTAGAGCTGTGGAGGGTAGTACAGACACAGGCTAAGTCAACTGTATCTTTGGAGACCTTAAACAAGATTAATTGTCATCCGTGCTAAAGGAATCAGCCAAATTTTTAAATGCTTAAATCAAGACTCTGGTGTAAGACAGCAATTGTTAACACCTGTGTCCCTCAAGTAAGTATGTGAATTAGAAAATTTGTATTTTATCATGAATTGAAAGTGTGTTCCTTGAGACAGTTCTGCAATTTTTCAAGGGCTTGAATCAGCCTCATCACAAAGAGAGGGAGTGGCAAGGGGAGCTGCCAAATACGTTCCGCCAGTTTACATGCGGCCCTAGGGCCGATTCTGATGTGAGTCATGAGCACTAAAAATAAGTTTACACTGTTCAAGGTTGAAACAATACTGAAGAATTTCATAGTAGCTGTCTGATTCTAAATCTCCATGCCTTCCTGCCCCATCACCCTCCAAGTTATACAGAAGAGCAATCAAATATCCACTCTTCAATTTATTTTCTTTATCTAGTCTTCACATGCTATCCTCTCTTTTCAGGAAAATTAAATATTGCAGATGTTTATGTAGTAGGCAGCAGGGACTTATGGTTATAGATACAAAGGTGCTATAATTGTGTTTTAGTCATCCTATTAAATGTGAAATGAAAACATACCACCCAACCATCTTTCAATTTCATGGTTGGTGGTCTGAAATTTTAAAAGGTAATATTAACCAAGTTATTAACATTATTCCTAGTAGCAGTTTTTCTTTTTTGCTTTAATTTTACGTAAGCTATGAAGTCTTGTCTATGCTATCATACTCATGTCCTACCAGACTTCTACAGGAAATGTGGAAATCAAGGACAATGTTTAAAATTAGCAGTGGCCCACTAAACTGAAGGTAATAAACCACCTGAGAAGCCATTTTAAAATTACCCTCTGCAATGGGCCAATAGAAAACAAACCAAAGAACATAGCAGATATTACCAAATTCTGTAAGCGTACACACTTCGTATTCTATGGTATTACGATCAAATTTAAGATTTTTACAAACCTGCATAAGCTTCCTTTTGAGGAAATCGTTTCAATATTGAAACAGGGCCACTCACACATTAAACTAGTTTTAGATTTTAAAGAGTCACATTTAAACCTGAAATTAGACCATCTCCACTATAGCTAAGGTTGAGAAGCCCTTAGAAAACACACAGGAACCATATGTCTTAGGGGAGAGAACAGACTGGGACTCAGAAAACCTGGACTCTATTTCTGGCTCTGCCATTGGCCTAGTAGGTGACATTAGCTAAATCACTTCACCTCTCTGTTCCTCAGTTTCCCCTCTGTACAATGGGGATGATGATCCTAAACAAATTAGGGAAATACAGCCTAGATGGAGCTACTATAAGGTAGGTGCATAACTGTTTGGATATTTGTTCCCAGAGAGTAGTTATCAGTGGTTCACAGTCAAGCTGGAAGGGTATAACGAGTAGGTTCCCACAGGGATAGGTCCTGGGTCCATTTCTGTTCAATATCTTCATAAAATGATTTTGATAATGGCATAGAGAATACACACAAAGTTTGCAGATGATACCAAGCTGGGAGGGCTGCAAATGCTTTGGGGATAGGATTAAAATTCAAAGTGATCTGGACAAACTGGAGAAATGGACTAAAGTAAATAGAAGGAAATTCAATAAGGACAAATGCAAAGTACTCCACTTCAGAAAGAGCAATCAATTGCACACATACAAAATGGGAAATAATTGCCTATGAAGGAGTAGTACTTCAGAAAGAGATCTGGGGGTTATAGTAGATCACAAGCTAAACATGAGTCAACAGCGTAAGACTCTTGCAAAAAAGCAAACATCATTCTGGTATGCATTAGCAGGAATGTTATAAGCAAGACAAGAGAAGTAATTCTTCCACTCTATTCCATGCTTATATGGCCTCAACTGGAATAGTGTGTCCAGTTCAGGGTGCCACGTTTTAGGAAAGATGTGGAAAAACTGGAGAAAGTTCAGAGGAGAGCAACAAAAATTATTAAAGGTCTAGAACAGTTGTGCTCAAACTGTGGGTTGGGACCCCAAAGTGGGTTGCAACCCCATTTTTATGGGGTCGCCAGGGTTGGCTTAGACTTGCTGGGGCCCAGGGCCAAAGCCCGAGCCCCACCACCTGAGGCTGAAGCCTGAGGGTTTCAGCCCTGCATGTTGGGACTCAGGTTACAGGCCCCCTGCCTGGGGCTGAAGCCCTTGGGCTTCAGCTTTGTCCCTCTCCCTCCCCCTCTCCAGCCCAGGTCAGTGGGGCTTGGGCGGGCTCAGGCTTCAGTCCCCCCTCTTAAAGTCATGTAATTTTTACTATCAGAAGGGGGTTGCAGTGCAATGAAATTTGAGAACCCGTGGTCTAGAAAACATCACCTATGAGGAAATAGTGAAAAAAATGGGTTTGTTTAGTCTGGAGAAGGGAAGACTGACGGGGGGGACATGATAACAGTATTCAAGTACATAAAAGGTTGTTACAAGGAGGAGGGAGAAAAATTTTTCTTGGTCACGTCTGAGGATAGGACAAGAAGCAATGGGCTAAAATTGCAGCAGGAGAGGTTTAGGTTGGACATTAGGAAAAACTTCCTGTCAGGGTAGTTAAGCACTGGACCAAATTACCTAGGGAGGTTGTGGAATCTCCATCACTGGAGGGTTTTAAGAGCAAGTTAGACAAACACCTATCAAGGGTGGTCTAGACTCTGATAATATTTAGTCCCATCTTGAGTGCAAGGGACTGGACTAGAAGACCTCTCAAGATCCCTTCCAGTCCTACACTTCTATGATTCTAAGTTTTGTACCTTGGTAAATTGCCTTGAGCTCTACTGATGAAAAGTGCTATGTATAGCTAAAAGAAAAGGAGTACTTGTGGCACCTTAGAGACTAACCAATTTATTTGAGCATAAGCTTTTGTGAGCTACAGCTCACTTCATCGGAAGCTTATGCTCAAATAAATTGGTTAGTCTCTAAGGTGCCACAAGTACTCCTTTTCTTTTTGCGAATACAGACTAACACAGCTGCTACTCTGAAACCTATGTATAGCTAGGTATTCTTATCAGTTCACAGTAATGTCTCAACAGCAAACGTACATTACAACTGCCTAAGTGACAACTAACTCCTATCCACATTTATCTTTCTGTTAAAAACAACTAGGAAATTCACTGACAAAAAAATTTTGCTAATGCAAAATGAAGGTTGCCTGGTAGCATATTGTCCCTTTCCAAAATGCTGAGTGCAGAAAAACTCAAACTTCTGAAAACCAGGAAATACAGATTAGCATATGCAGGGTTGGGCAACTGACGAGTCACACAACATTAAAAATGGTCAAATATTCTAAAGCAGTAATTTATTAGAACAACAACAAAAAGACAGACAGACTAGGGTCTCAAATAGGCTTAGCCTTAGATAGGTACTTATGCCTAATTACAAAAACAAAGTTACTTAGCAATTATTTTAACTCAAAAAAATGCAAAACAATTAAATGAAGTTTTTAAAAGTGGAAGATTAATTACTCTTTAGCTATGTTAAGTCAGCATGTAAATGCATTATTCAAGACTGAACAGTTACAAAAGAAAGAAAATTACACAGAAAAAAAACACGTTGCCATTATAAAAGAAAAGGTCATTTTTAAATGCACTTAATGCTAGGCACACAGGAGGCCAACTCTTCAAGCAGCTTAATGGTTGTGAACCCTCCTCTCCAACCCTCCACATTCACACCCTTCTGAGTTAATTTCAGTGTTTGTCTAGGTCAGTTTAGATGGTAAACTCTTTCAGGCAGGAACTGAGTCTTTTAAACTTGTTTAACGTGCTTTGTAAACCACTGCGTATATGGATGACCTGGTATACAAAAAGATAAAAATAAACAGTGTTAGTTCTAGAAATTTCCAGCCGATCAAGATGCTCAGCTTTCAATTAGTTGAGCATTTTCCCAAAAGGTGTCATTAGCATATAGAAAAGTGAGCGATCAAGACATTTAGGTAGGCTTGCTAACACATGGCACCATGATGCAATTTAAACCACCTAAATTTGGGCATTCTTGCTGGAATAGTTGCCAGTACTGGACAGTGGTCAAAAATAGGCAGTGAATTGACATTATTTGGCTGGTCAATTGACCGTACTGGCAAGCCTACATACATGCCCACGGAACATTAACTCTGCCTTCTGAACCATGTCCTAGTATATCCATAACACACAGTCACATTCTGCCTTTACACTGTGCTGAACAGGAACTACCTATAGATGCTTTCTATTCAAACACTTAGTCTATTCCACATCTGCAAAGTTTTTATAACCTCTTTACCCCACTTTACAATCACTTTACCTAGGGTTGCTAGGTGTCCAGTTTTTGACCGGAGAGCCCGATTTTAAGGGGACCTGTAGAGTCTCCCATCAGAAGTAAGGACCAGACACCAAAAGTCCAGTTACCACAAGGCCATAACTAGGGCGGAGCAAGAGGAGCAGCTTCCCCAGCTGTAGAGGCAGCATCAGCACCCAATCCCTCGCAGGGCTGGGCCAAGCAGCATCAGCCAGAGCCCAGGGCAGAGCAGCACCTGCCAGGCAGGAGCGGTGAACACTGGGAGGGGCTGGCCTGCCCCCAGCCAGGGGCCTTTTTGGTTCTGCTCTACTCTGGCCCCTGAGCATGGCTGGCTTAGCTGCTGCAATGGACCCAAAGGAGCCACCCATGAGGTAAGAGAGCAGGGCCTGGCCCTTTGCTGGCAGCTGGGCAGGGAAGGATCCCTGGGGGGAGCTGAGCCCACACAATTTTGACCATAGCTGTGGTGCAGGGGCACTGGAATGGGGGGGGGAAGGAACCATGGTCCCAGCACTTTTTACTTATCTTAAGGGAAAGCAGGCAGGGGAGAGGGGAGGCACCGGGTCATCAACCTGCACCGAGGCCACCTCCTACCTGCATCTCATGGGCAGGCAGGCTGTATGTCAGATTGCAGATCCCAGCCCTGGCTCCGTGGGTGGCAAATGAGTAGTCCCCTTCAAAGCAGAGGGAGCACACCTGGAGGAGGTTGGGAATGGGAGAGGATCGGGCAATGGGGAAGGGGGAGAAGAGAAGGGGGAAGAGTAGTGAGCGGGGACGGGGCCTCGGGGGAAAGAGGCAGAGTAGGGGAGGTTCCGGTGCTCCTGCTGGACTGTCCAGTTTTAAGAAATTGAAAAGTTGGAAACTATCTTTATCCTCATGTACACAAAGCCAACTAACAGTATACTTTCACTTACCCTTCATTACACTCACAGTGCACACTCACCTCCCACCTAGTGCTGACAATTCTCATAGCAAAACCACTCCTATGCCCAGATACTGACACAAGCTACATAATACAGTACCGAAATGAGGCATACTGAATCTCTCAAGGTACACATGCATTTCTTTCCTTTGATCACATACATTGGGGGTGGAGGCGTGAAACACAGAAGGGAGCATATATTCCTAGAAGGGCAGAACTCCCCCCCAAGATCACCTCATAACACAGTCATAGCTCTATACAACCCTTCCATTCAATACAGGTACACAAAGTGAATGCAGCTGGAGTGCATGCAGATAATTCCAAGTTGCTATTGCCCGCTCCAGGAGAGCAGAGTTAAGGTTGCATGGCTGTGTACCTTAATTCTGTTTTTCCTGGTTCTCAGATGTTTGAGTTTTGCTGAATTTGGAACTCTGGATGGGCACGAGATATCATCAGGCAACCTTAACTCTGTGTTAATAATGTGTTCTTTGTCAATGAATACCTAGGTATATTCATGTACTAAAGCAAAAAACTTGTGAAAAAACTGAAGGCTAATTTTTCATTTGAATTTAATCTAATTTCTACATTAATAATCATCTTGGGCTTTGTTCTTCACAACTACCAATATACACAATAGATTACGCAGCTCTAAAAGATTCCAGTCTACTACACATTGATAGTAGAAAACAAACTTGCAAGTCAATCTGCTAGTGGAGAAAAATGAAATTGCAATTATCAAGATCCTGGGGGCCAGCTGAGGAACATTAGATGTGTTGACATTTAATATAGGCTAAATAATATAGGCTAAATAATATTTTAAGGTTTGCCTGGTAGCAAGACTCCCATGATGTTTTGCCATTAAGATGAAGCTAACTGTAGATAGTGGAATTTTATCAAGCAGTAACACTTAGCATGTGTTGAAAGCTGTTGTAGGAGAAGTCTCAGTATTGTAATAACCACAAGATATAAAACAGATAAATGTCTAAAAAAAGGCTTATGTGACTAACCAACAGGTGTTGAAATGGTTGGAAACTTGCAATGGAACAGAGAACCCTGGAAATAGCCTGTTATAACAATGGTGTACCAAAACGAAGGAATAGATATGGACCAGAATGATACAGAGGAAGAGTGACAAAGACATAACTGCCCCTAAATCATAGGAAAAGTAAGACCATCTGCAGACTGGATGCAGGCTGTCACAGAACTCAACAGACTATTTTCCATAGCTGTTGGTAACTGTATGCCTCTCTGTATGTGCTGCCTTTTCTAATTGTTAAATCAATAAATCCAAACAAAGCTCAAGTTTGTTTTTATTAACTAATCCATACTTAAAAGAACTCCTCTCATTAAACATATAATCACATTTAACAATATTAACCATTACTGGTTATCTAATTGGTTGATTACTGACAAATTACTGATAATCACTCTCTCTTCAGGTTTACCCAGGAGGTGAAAGGGAGATGGAGAAAGGTGACTTAAAGCAATCTTTGCACTCTTCCAGTCCTGGGGCAGGTCAGCATTGAGCCAGTCCCCAGGCCCAAATTAAAGCATCTTGAGGACTGCTCTAATTGCCACCAGTTGCCACCACCAGAAAACTACCATTATGACAACTAGTGATTAGATGGAGGAAAGGGATCCCTGACCACACCTTTTTCCCCAGCCATGCCCCATGTTCCAGTCAGAGGGAGAAGGGGCAACACAGGGAGCCCATGTTCCTCCTAATTAGTAGAATTCACTTAGGGCTAGTTAACTTGGAACTAGGACAGTTTTGTAAAAGAGCAGCACAAAGCCAATGTACCAGAGGACCTGACCCCCAAATTTCTAATAATGTTAAAATGGAGCA
The DNA here is from genome assembly GCF_965140285.1 of Lepidochelys kempii. Taxonomy (NCBI): domain Eukaryota; kingdom Metazoa; phylum Chordata; order Testudines; family Cheloniidae; genus Lepidochelys; species Lepidochelys kempii. Next base: position 70,037,522 of record NC_136384.1, on the reverse strand, counting down.
ATACTAAAGATATGAAAGTGACAGAACCTTATTTATCTTCTTCAGTTTCCAGACACAAGGCCTGTTTTTTATACAGGATAGTACTACTGTTACTGAAGAATATTTTTACAACAATCAGAATCATTATACTACAGTGTTTTGTACCCTATGTAACTAGTTAAGAGTCTTGTTACAGGATTGCATATCAAGACATTCCAAGGCCTGTAACTCAAACACAGTTTGACCTATTCTCAAACTCTGCAGAAAACATATTCCCCACTTTCAGAGCAATCCAATTTCACTAACCAAAGTTATAAGACGGTTAAAAAATAAGCCTTAAAATAGAACCTAGCTTTAACATTAAATATGGAGACTATGGCCAAGACCTTCAAAAATGGATGCCCAAAGTCAGACTCCTAAATCCTTAGGACCCCCCCCCATTTTTTTTTTAAATAAAGTTGGAGCCTTTTAAAAGAAATTAAATAGATGTTAAACACACATAGTCTGAAGGTAATAGCCACACAATAATTTGAAGATTCATGTGATAACTTGCATTTACCGCACATTTTCAAATGCCTCTACCACATTCTCCCCCACTAAACCATCTTCTTTAGGACTACTAAAATTCCATAGTTTCCTTTCCCCATCATATTGAACTTTCACTCTCATGGCACTTCCCTAAGACAGGCAACATTCAAGTTCTAGGGGATTCACAGGTTGAAGGTCTGCTATTTCACGATCCTTCAAGACTAAAAATGCACGGTTTATACCACTGAAAAGAGGAGATTCTCAGCTTTCCACCAGATCCCCAGCATTTGTTTCTAGTCCTGGAAAGTCTGTACATATGAAACGTAAAGTAAACAGATACAAATGTAATAAATTATTTATCTCTCTCTCAGAAGTCTATACATTTAGATTCATAGTGCTAACAAAGTCAGGTTTATAGGTAGAGGAATTTAAAGAAATTATGACTATTTTTTAAACAAATCAGCTTTTCTTAACTAATTTTCCTATAAAATATGTGGTGGATAAGGACTATATAATGTGTGACCTAAATGTCTCATCAGCACTCATTCACCATTACACGCATGGACAAAATAAACTCAGGAGAGAGAAACTAGGATGAGAATTTAAGGCTTCTGCAAGTAAAACTGAGTATAACTTCTTTAGCCACACACTATTTCTACTAGTTCCAGCAAAGAAAGTCAGTTGCAGGATCTTGCCACTGGACAAATCTACATTTTGTAATGGCCCAGCTAGTGTTGTCAAGTCAACTGCATGCTGCATACAGGGATTTATGACCCACCTCTTTCCCTCTCTGTGAATTACTGAGGGAGAGGGTAGGAAGTATGACAGCTAGAATTTGAAGGTCACTCAAATGCAGATATAATTTTGTGATGTTTCCGATCCGGCTCCTCAGTTCTCTCAGAGTCTGAAGCATGATGAAATGGCTCCAAGTTTCCTTTATGCACTCAAGCCTACCAATTTCCAATCATTCTGAATTAATACTTTGACCTTGTTGTGTATGGTTGAGCATTCATACTCCACCTTTAGAATGAAGTCTTCAGTTTATGTGCCCAAAGACGTCAGGAAGATAAGTTAAGTATACCACCAAGATCAATTACTGAAGACATAAGCAAAAGGCAATCACTAACCATTCATGAAAACCCGCACTCCTGCTCTTAATTAAATGAGTCAAGATAGTACTTTACTTCATGCATAATCTAATTTCAGCATAAAAAATAGTTGACAGTTACAGAAACCCACATAATCACAAATCAATTCAAAAGTGTCATGAATGCACAGCAACAGACACTGATTGCTCTTGAACACCTTTAGAACCTTTGAAGCCATATCTATTATGCAGGGAAGAATACGACTATTCTGTGGTACATGTCCTGTATGTACATTGTGCAAAATAAGACATCTGAAAAAGATCATGTTGACATTGGGAGTTTGAGTAACCAAATCTTGACGAGTTTTGGAGGTTTAAGTTTTCACTGAAAAACGTCTTCAGGTTTACCTTTCACTGATAGATGTCCAATTTCTAGATGCTGAAATAACACTGAAGGCTTCATACTTTTGGCATGCAGCACTTTAGGATGCCCTATATTTTAACAATATGAAAATGCTTTCCCCACACTTTCCCATTTTCTCTTTCAGCCACTGTTGGAGCAAGCTGACACTGTCCTTTTCCACAAAAGGATCTCTTTCCAAATCAATGAGCTGCAGCAAAAACGAGCAGATGCAATGTGTTCATATAAGGCTCAGTGGTGCCCTCAGGCCTCTTAAAGTTTACAGCAGGCATATCTGATGTTCTAATTCAGGGACACATTTTGCCACAATCTATATGCTTTGTGTTGTACATAATAAACATTTGAATAGGGCATGTTCTCTTGTATAAGGCAGATCTTGTGGGGCATGTAGCATTTTTTTGCAGTGTGCTTACACAGAGCTTAGCACAATGAGATCTAGTCCCTGACGCATTACCCCAATAAATAATACTGTTATTAGCAGAAGTTGTAGCAACCTGCTGCACACACTCATATCCTTTACTGAACTACTAGCAGGGGTTCTCAAAATACAATAATTTGGTGCCCTTATAGTGAAACACTATTAGGGGGCTATATGCATTTTCCCCTCCATCTTACTTTTTTGCATGAACTTCCACAAAACCCTATAAACCCTCTGTGACCTGCAATCCATAATGTGGGAAAGTTCTGAGACCTACAGATATAAACATACTATAAGAACTAAGAATTTTTATTCTTCTTATAATAGTGTAAGGCTCATCTAGTCACCAAGAGGCAAATTAGTTTACAGTACTGCACGAAAAGTTAATATAAACTCAGAGAGTGTGGCACTAGCTCATAGTATCTGATTTGTTAGTAATAGTTACCATACTAGAGCTAGTTTTCACTGCTAAAAAAGGGTGGATTTTCAGCAAGATAACTAAACCAGGTTCGCTATTGCACTATAAAATCCTAGTGGAGACAAAATATAGTTGGGGTGCCATAGTGTTGACCTCTTTCAGCAACCCCGTGGTAAAATTAGTGTGTCCTGTCCCCCCTAGGATTTTACAAAGCAATAGCTAACCGACATTTACCTATCCCACTGGGAAAAAGAAACCACATCTTTTTTGCAGTGAAGACACAGCCTAGGATTTATTGCACAAACTGAAATTTTAGAGTGTGAGAAATGAGCAGTAGGACATTTAGTCAAGTGAAAAGCCTGGGCTAAGATAAAAAGGACATATGGCTGATAGATGGCCTGTTAATGACTCAGTGCTTCATTCCCTATGGAGCAGTCCAAAGAAACTCTTTTCTAGACAATAGGTCCCAGATATTGAAAAGCCAGAAAACTGCCTCAATTGTTCAGTACTCTTGGACAGTTCTAAGTATCAATAATGGCACCTGAGGGAAACCTTTGTTCTGAATTTTTTTGATGTAATCTCTTCCAACTCTTTAAATCAGAATTTTCTGTAGTATCTGGCTGATGAATCTTGCCCATATGCTCAGGGTTTAGCTGATCGCCATATTTGGGGTCGGGAAGGAATTTTCCTCCAGGGCAGATTGGAAGGCCCTGGAGGTTTCTCGCCTTCCTCTGTAGCATGGGGCACGGGTCACTTGCTGGAGGATTCTCTGCTCCTTGAGGTCTTCAAACTACAATTTGAGGACTTCAATAGCATAGATATAGGTGTGAGGTCTTTTTTAGGAGTGGTGGGTGAAATTCTGTGGCCTGCATTGTGCAGGAGGTCAGACTAGATGATCATAATGGTCCCTTCTGGCCTACATATCTATGAATCTATGAAATCCTGAACTCTGCCAGAAAGTTACAGGCCCAAGCTTTCATTACACAGACACACACACAATTTAAAATGCACCTATTGTTGACACTAATAGTCAGCAGTGAGCATTTTTGCAGTCTAGACAAAAGTTTATAACCACTGCTAGACTCAAATGCTATGTTGATGAGAATTATTAAAGATACTTGTTATGCAGCGTTTATGGTGGTCACAGTTATAGCTGACACAGGCAAGAGGTGTAATTACCTAGAGCCTCAAATATTGTTATTTTGATGGTCAAATGAGATGGCCTGACCTTTAGATTAGTCAGTATAGCAAGAAACAACCATGGAGCCACCTTGAATAGTTGGGTTCTGTTGAAGTAATAAAACAAGGCCCTGGAAAAATCAAGTGTGCGCAACTGCTTCTTCTCCCGGAGCAGAGTGTGACTTAGGAAAGGAAACTGGCCCTAGTAGTTTGCTGGAGGAGGAAGCAGTAGACATGATATATCTTGATTTTAATAAGGCTTTTGACAATCGCACATGACATTCACATAAACAAACTAGGGAAATGTGATCGATCTGAAATTACTATAAGGTGAGTGCAAAACTGGTTGCAAGTCTGTACTCAAAGAGTAGTTATCAATAGTCTGCTTCTAACTGGGAAGGTGTATCTACTGTAGTCCCACAAAACACAGTCATGGGCTCAGTACAATTCAATATTTTCATTTATGACTTGGATAATAGGGTGGAGAGCACGCTTATAAAATTTGTAGATGACCACCATCACCTAAGTAAAATATATATAATATACATTTATATTTATATTTATTTTAACCAATTTGGCAAATGTGTCTCAAATCCATCAACAGTTTCAGGCATTTATTTACCTTTTTGGCAAATAAATTATTTGTCTGAAAAATTTCACCCTGCTCTTGTAATAGATGCTGGCTTTATTGCTTGGGGTGCTGGCTTCAGGCTGTTAGTGCCAAAGGATTTCATTAATGCCAAAGATTTCAGTGTCAAAGATGCTAGTGCCAGCTTCATCAGCATCCTCTTAGCCTTCCTTTCATTGCCCAATCCCGGGGGTCTGGAGTGTGCTCGAGGGAGTGCTAGCCAATGCTGTCTTTTCCAGACTCACTCTGGTAGTTATCACTTCAGGGTCTGAAGTGACCCACATGAACTGCTCTAGCAGAAACATGAGCCAAGCATCCTTGGTTTTGCAGGTCCTTGAGAAGAAGGACTTTTACATAGAGCACCTATCAGGCATGTGGCACTCTTGTAGGTAGAAGAGGTATCAATTACGTCCATCTTTGATGGGATTCAGTCCGTCGCAAGACAGGCATTGTTTGACTCCTAATGATTTGATTGATTTAGTTGGTGTTGGTCCTGCTTTGAGCAAGGGATTGGACTAGATGACCTCCAGAGGTCTCTTCCAACCCTAATATTCTATGATTCTATGATTTAGAGTCTGCCAAGAGGCGTGGCCACTGGCATGCAGCATCTTCCACCATTGTACACAGGGATGCACAAAGTGATAGCTGATAGGACCTTCCAAAGAAAAGAAAACTGAGGAAAAGAGAAGTGTGAAGATGAAGTTTGTTTCACACAGACGAGTTGAAAAACTGAAATGAAGTCTTTCAGGTCAGATATTCACTAAGTTTCACATCGTTGCCATGGGTGGTAAGAAAAAACCAAGGGAGGGTCACAGCTGCTCTACCCTTTATGCCTTCACACTGGAGCATGAGGCAGTGCCAACAGACAATTATTCAAAAGATTCTGATCTTACGTGAATGTGCAGCTCATTGGGATCCACACTGACACATACTCAAAGCAATAAGGCTTTTCCAGACTAAAACTTTATTAAGACAAAGTTAAGGATGAAAATATATTATTGTCTTTTAAAACAAAGTAAAACATTACTGAGTCAGGACATCTGCTGTTAAGTTACCAGCCCCCACACAAATAACTTAACTTTGTTTAATTCCTAGCATTTCATTTGGGTTTTGTTGTGAGTTTTGTTGTTTTGTCGGTTTTTCTTTAAAATATATATTAGCTTTGTTTTCAAAAAGGGCAGAAATCAACTGATTCTTGATTAATCTATGTCTAGAATCTAAGAATAGTTAGATAGTCTTGTGAGAATTGTTAATGTACCAAAGCTAGGGATCTCTTAATTATCTAGAACATGCTCCCCATAAGAAGGTCTAACACAGCTCATTTATGGGCAACAGAGCCCAGAACTTGAAGAGGCAGAGAGGAAATCTGTTTTAGAATTTAACTAAAAGTTGAACTAATTTTTTTCAGAACTGTGGCTAATTAACTGCATGTAGGTGAAAGATTAAGTTAAATCATTTCCCCAAGAATGTGATAACTCAAATGTGTGTACTGAACACCTTCTTTTCAAAAAAGTCCTTTTAGGTATGCATTTGATGATCAAGGAAATGAAACACCTTTATTTAACTTCAAAAAATACAGAAAGATATTTTAAAAACTCAGAAACCAAGTACTGGCAAGGAGCCATCAAGCATACGGCTCAAACAGGCAGCTCCAGAAATATTCATTAGTAGCAAAGAAGGACAGAGTCTTCTGACCAGAAACATCAGTTCCTTTTTATTAGCTTTTGAATATTGTACCTTTTTCAAAACTTAATTCTAGAAATAGTCAGAACAGCAATTGGTTAAGATATGTAAATAGGGCAGTTAAGTTTTAAAATCATTTCCATTTCTTGTAATCTTTAAACTGTAATTAATTTTTATTCCTGTATATATCATTGTGTTATTTAAACAAACTATAAAAGGAATGAGTTATTTATGTCTGACAATTTTTGAAAAAAATCCTACCAAATCCTACCATGGGAAAGTGTTACATTTTGCCTGTCCTCTCAGGGCTTTTCTACATGGTGCATCAGTACTCGCTACATGGGGCATGATTTCTAAAGCACACTAACTTGCTGAGCATTAATTGGTCCACGTAGACCCTACTGATGCATACTACAGGTGTGCTTTAATGTAATGCAGGCTACTCTTTACTTTAGTATGTCTGGGAAAGTTTAATAAAGTACAATGGGGTCCTGAGCAAAAAGAAAGACAAGAAGAGGCTGCTCATAATATGTTATATTGGATCATTTATATCACATACAGTGTGCTTAGTGTTTGTTTTTGGGACACTTCTATCAAAAATGTATTATGCAATGCCAAATAAGATTTATTTTCTGCTATTTCTTGATGTCTGATAATTTCAAAATGCGTCATGCTGTAGACTGCTGATATATATTTCAGTCTGATCCATAGTACTACAAATATTAAAAAGCTATTTAGAAAGAATTCATCAATGAAATTATACTTGGAAAGAATCATAGCAGGAAAGACTTAATTATTTAAATTGTAAGATTCAAATTGTTATAATTAGTGCTAAGTAGATTCTCCTCCCCTCTCATCAACTGAAGTCTTGTGTGTGTTTACAAACCAATGAGTAGGGCTAACCTTCTCATGATTTGTCTACATGGGAAAGTGTTACAGTTATACTGGTATAGATTCCCTGTATGGGCACATTCTGGATTAAGAGTAGCTTTTTGTTCCCTCCCCACCACTTATTTTTTTAAAACATTAGTTTACACCCCTTCCAAAGCAACTTAAGCAAAACTGAAAAACTCTTATTCCAGAATAACTATTCACACAGGGGGTTACACCGGTAGAACTATATTCGTTTAAATTCACAGCTTAGTTTATACCAGTATAAAAATATTCCATGTAGACAAAGCCTCAGCTTGCCCCTTTCCACACTACAAATGCTTTTCAAAAGACGCCACAGTTGCTAACACTGGTTCAGCCCCATCACTATTAGCAGCATCACGAGAGTGTATAGTATACACAGCCTGCCTGCCAACTGTTATGTTTTAAGCACCACAATGTCTAGTACAGTGGCTCTCAACCTTTCAGGACTACATACCCCTTTTAGGAGTCTGATTTTGTCTTGCGTACCCCCAAGTTTCACCTCACTTAAAAACTACTTGCTTACTAAATCAGACAAAAATACAGAAAAGTGACACAGCACACTATTACTGAAAAATTGCTTATTTTCTCATTGTTGCCATATCATTATAAAATAAATCATTTTCAATATAATAGTGTATTTCAGTAAGGAGTATATAGAGCAGTATAAACAAGTCATTGTCTATATGAAATTTTAGTTTGTACTGACTTCCCTAGTGATTTTTATGTAGTCTGCTGTAAAACTAGGCAAATAACTAGATGAATTGATGTACTCCCTGGAAGACCTCTGTGTACCCCCAGGGATATACATACATCTGTTTGAGAATCACCTGCCTAGTATGCTTAGTTGATACAATGTTTAAAATGGTAGTGGCAGATGGTGGGGATTCTACATTAAAACCATCCCTAGATGTTGCAGACACTGAGGACTGGAGCTGGGTTCCCTCCCAATTCACCAAGAAACAGTGTTCTTGAAAACAGACCTTTGTTCCCTCAGTCCTAGGTCATCTAAAGATGGCCACATACATCCCTTTCTCCCTCAGAGGAACACTAGGTATCTGACTTTAAGCTACTTCTTCCCCTCTCCCCACTCAGGTACACGGAATGTAGATTTGCTGAAGAGAAATCTGAATTGTGGCAGGCAATTTACCTGAATTTTAGTTTTATGTACCAAACAGGTTGCCTTTTGCACTCATTGCTCTGTTATATAAACTTTATAGGTCTGTGGCACTTTTAACCTCACATAGTCATTAGAAACTAACTCATCTTGGGGGGATAAGGGAGATTACATTTGCTAACCACTTTAAGTATGAGCAATGAAGACGAAAACCACAGAAATTTAGATTCCCCAGTATCACTCTTCCAAAGATACAAGCCTATTAATCATTACTGGTAGCTTGCACTAAAAATAGTTAAACAACTATCAAAGTTGACATTTTTCTTCTTCTACATGCTGGTAAAAAAATCTTATTAAAATGAACTTATTTAATGCAGTAATGTGTAGTTCCATTTGACTTAACAGTGGTGAGCATCTAGAAATTCCATACTACGCTCCAATACAAAATGCCACCATTAAGGCTCTGATCCAGCTAATAATTAATCACATGAGTTGTTCCAGTGAAGTCAATGGGCTAAACTAAAACGTGCTCAAATGCTTTGGTGAATCGACACCCAATACACTAGGCAGCATGATTCAGGAAAGCCCAAACCCTAACACCAAAAGAAGGCTGCAGTCCTATATATCTTAACTCAAGTTGCTAAATACTCAGATTTCAAATCCATATGGCAGTGTATTACCTGGATCATTATGTGAGTGAGGCACAACAAACACTTGAAGAGGTTCATCATCCCATTCATTTTCATTGTACGTGATATCAAATCCTTGTTTCCAAACTCCACCATCTGGATTATCGAAAGGAAGAATGTCATAGACATCCAACATCTAAAAAGAGTAAAAGGAATGTACAGCATGAATTCATAAAACGGATATAGTGCACAATTCCATTACTGAAAAAAACACTGCTGTGTTCATTAAAATCCAGCATTAAATGCTGGCTGTTGCTCTTAAAAAAATATATTTTTTAATGGGTAACTGAAGACCAATCTAACTTACAGCAGCACAATTCATGCTTAGTATGATAATGACTGGGGACCAACCAAGATCAAGGGTTAATTGTATTGAGCACTGTTCATATACACAGCAATAGACAGTCCCTGCTCCAAGAACTTACAATCTAAACTGCAAAGACAAAGGGTAGGGGAAAGGGATATATAAATACAAGCAAATCGACCAGCGTGATGGTGGCATATGAGATATCTAGTTGCACAATTTTTTTCTGGCAGGAGGGTGGACTGTTAGGAAGGGATTAATGAAATGGAAAGTCAAGAGAACAGAGAAGGTGAGGGGACAAAACAAGTGAGGAGAGAGAGAAGAGGAAGGTCTGAGGGCAGGTGTGATGTGAAGCTGAGATAAAGAGACTACAAAGACAGCAGACACAAGTGGGATGGAACAAACAGCCAAAGTCTAGTCAAAACTATAGGAAACATCTTTGTTGGCTGATATGTTTAAGGCTGCTTCCGTAGGTGCTCTCTTCCTTAATAAAATACTTGTTCAAGTCAAACAAGAGATATGAAGTTTATTCAGATAACGGAGGTCTCAGTAAATGAAGCTCTCCAAAATGAGATGCCTGCAGAATTCAGACACTAATGGACAATTTTATATGGAGAAAATCTTGTGTTGAAGTCATACTTCAGGAATTACATCTGACTTTGCTAGTTAGAGTTTGGAGAACCATGTTTCTACATTTTTATTCTCGAACCAATTTCAAAAACACAAAGCTGTTACCCACTTATTTTGTTAGAAACTAACTTTATATGCTCCATATTACTGAAGGAAAAAGATCTAGGAAGAGCAAATATCACATTGTTTGAACATAACACTTTATGGTTTCAAATTCTGAAAAAAATAAGTTATTTCCATTTCCAAAGAGAGCTCAGCTGGATCCCCATACTTCGCAATGAAATCAAAGTTTTTTAAAATTTTATGTAGTTAATCAGGTCTATATCAGTAATGCACTCTGTGAAAGCATCATCATTATCTGTAAAACCTCAAATGGTTTTATATTGTTGCCAGAGTACCAAAACAGTTAACAGAACATTAAAAGGATGATTCAAAAATCATATACAAAAGATTAACCTTCAGTTAACTTTTGGCCAAGTCTCCAGGTCCTTGGATTATGCAAAATGTCATTAAAGCATAGGCAGTCACCGGGTAATCTTATCCTTAGGCAACCGAAAATGTAATGAACAAAAACCGAGCAAGGATCTCAGGTTTTGGCACTAACACTAATTTATAGAGATCAAACTACTTTAAACCCTCTTTATAGCAATATGCTAATGTGTCTAAGGGCACATCAAGTCAATTTTCTTTTTCTAGCTCACAGATTTAACTTTCTTTACACACCCAAAATTAGAGAAATAAACCACAACGGAATGTTGCAGTTATATTTTCTGATCCGAGTCATATCCCACCTCAGAAAAAGGTTATAGAATGAATGTTTACATAGCACAGTGAGAATTTATCTGACTAAACAGCAACACTCATGGAAAGAGGGTATCAATTTAGAGAAAACTGACTTGTCACTAATGAATCAGAGATAGCACACAATTTCATAAGTTGACACCTACATGGGGCCAGGCTTTCATCTGTAGAGATCTGTTGACAGTAAGATCGCGATCACTCAAAAGGTTTATTCTTTTGTTTTAAGTAAGACAAAACAAATTAAAGATAGCTCAGTTTGTACTTATCATAGCTAATTTCTCATTTTATATATTACAGCATATTATGTAATTTATGGACAACAGCAAGAGTATAGAGACCAGTCGAGTGGCTTGGTTTAGACTGCCACAAAGCTTTGTCTGCACTGGACTCACCTTTCCTGAAACTTCACAATACTGATACTAGAGATGCAATTCAACTAGTAATTGTTGCTGCGGACACTCTGTATTGTAAATGAACTAACACCCTAAAAGCTACTGAGGGAAGGTCCAAGACGGGAAGGTCCAATATACCTTGGTGCTGATGCACACAGGTGGCTTCTATTTCACAAGGGTATTGTGTGAATAAAATTCACTGATTGTGAGGCACTCAATATACTGTTGAGGACCACATAAACACTCAGAGACTGAACATTCCTCAGCATAAAGCAAAGACCACGTAGCCTCACATCTAAGGCTTACAACATTTATACTGATCATTCAGTCCCTTCTCACAAAAACAAATACAACCTGACCTAATCTAAAACAAAAGCTCACTTATCTATAGTAATTTATTTTACAACTGGTTTGCATCCAGGCATACACTGCAGGAGTCACTTGCCTAAAGCCATGCAGGCACAAGCATAAATACCACATACCACCTAAGAGATCTTCCATGCTCTCTACAAGCAGAAGCCCTTCTGTTAGATGAGCCCCTAAATAAGAAGCGGAGACAGTAAGCGTGGCTTCAGGTGGCAATACAGTTTGAGAACAAGAGTCACCACAGGTAAGTAACCACTTGTTTCTTCTACATGGAGTTGCCCCCACAAAGCCCCAAGGTAGCAATGACCTCTTTGAGAAGGTGATCTGAGGACCTCCAATAACTCAAACTGAATCACTGTCTTCCCAAAACTCCTATCTGCCCTTCATGCATTGTCAAAAAGATACAATTAAAGTAGATACGACTCAAATGCCACACAGAACCCTAAAGATTTCAGTTAAGGGTACACAGCAACTACATTCTTTTAAGTCTGTCATCCCTTTAGATAAATAAGCCCTAAGGCATTCAGGCACAGAAGCATCAATAGGGTCAAAAGGATCAAGTTAGTTCATAACAGGACTAGATGCGGAGTCTTCTCCACTTACACAGATTGAGCCAAGATAGCTTGACCATTACATTTTTCTATGAAGGCCACAAAATAGTCTGATTAGCTATTACTTAGTACAAGGCCACTTAGAAAGCCAAAGTTGTTCTGACATAAAAGGCAAGTACTTTTGCCTCTCCAGGACAGTATGGGGTTATGGGAAAGGGGAAAAAGACAGGCTGTGATATTAGCTTATTCAGATGAAAGTGAAATATCACTTTTGTCAGATAGTGGTGTGAGGGGCAAGTACCACCTTCTCTTTGTGAAATATGGTTTAAGATTCATGAGGCTGTCTGTGTCTGCATCTCTAAGACCCTCCTGTCAAAGGTAACGGACACCAACTTTAATGAGTAGGAGGAAGAAAGTCTTAAGATCCATTAAATACTATTTCACCAGAACTCTGTCTGTCCTTCACAGCAATATGACAGGCAAAAATAGCGCTTAATAAATCTCTACAATTGCCAGGGACAGTAGAATAGAAGGATGGTCCAGCAGGCAGGGTCTTAGCCTAGGACTTGAGAGATGCAGGTTCAATTCCTTACTCCGATGTTTCCCAAACTTGGGATGCCGCTTGTTCAGGGAAAGCCCCTGGCAGGCCGGGCCAGTTTGTTTACCTGCCACGTCCGCAGGTTCGGCCAATCGCGGCTCCCACTGGCCGTGGTTAGCCGCTCCAGGCCAACGGGGCTGCGGGAAGCGGAGGTCAGTATGTCCCTTGGCCCGCGCCACTTCCTGCAGCCCCCATTGGCCTGCGGCAGCGAACCGTAGCCAGTGGGAGCTGCAACCGGCGGAACCTGCAGACACGCAGGTAAACAAACTGGCCCGGCCCGCCAAGGGCTTTCCCTGAACAAGCGGCGTCCCAAGTTTGGGAAACACTGCCTTACTCTATCACATATTTCCTGTGTGACCTTGGTAAGTCACTTAGTCTCTGTTCTGTTCAATTCCTTATCTGTAAAATGGGGGATAGCTACCTCAGAGTGTTTCGAAAATAAATACATTAAATTACTTAAAAATTGTGACACACTCAGATATTATGATAGTAGTAGTCATATCTTTTACTTTCTCCTTCTGTTAATGCTAACTGGAACCAAATAGGAAATCAAGTCAAGAGCTCTGCTTTGAACAAATTACTTAATAATTGCATTTGATCAGCACAACACTTAATGAAAGCCCTTCTGCACTACAATAGAACTATCTTGGTTTCCTCACAAGACCAGGACATTTTGCATAGGAATCCAATAACCATGTTGTTAGAATAAGTGACTTGAGATGCAGACACATGACTCTGCCAGACTACTGGGTCAAGGGAGCTGACTTAAAGGGGAAAACGAATGGCTGTTCTCTGGACAGAGCCAGCAGCTTTTATAAACAGCCTGCAGTGGTCAAGCAACTGTGTCTGAGCTCACTCGGGCTTAATCTTGCCCAATTTTCTTCAATATTCTGGTGGAAAGAGGAAATTGAGGAAAGACATAAAAGGAACCCAACATGCCTTAACATAAAAGAAAGGTGTTGGTATGCACCAAGGGTCCTTACCCACTCTCAGGCAGGACCCCAAATACCGGCTGCTCTGATTCATATCAAAAAAGTTTGTATCCGAAGGAGCCCCATTCCAAATATCAGAACAAACACATTGGGTTTGAGCCATCACTCAAGCTGATCCACAATCTTCCAATTCAGATCATCAACAATGGTATGTTGAGAGGTGGGCAGGTTATTGTTCTGCAGAAAGCTGCAGAAAGCAAACAAGACACTTCATTTCAGAAGCCTCATTCCTGGAGAGATGGCCAAGCATGACATGTGTTCAAGCAATATATTTTAACCATGCTGTCTGACAAACTGCACTAGATGTCATATGATCTATGGAGAAAAAAAAAAAAAAATAAGAGCAGCCTGCTGGCCCTAGCTCTAACAAATTTATACAAAGTCTAGACTCCTGAGGTAACTGAAGACCACAAATGGTGGGGGCTCACAGATGCGTTCCTGAACACATCTGTGCCTGTCCTTATCTGAGAAGTAGACAAGAAGAAAGGCACCCATCTTTTCAAAACACACTCTCTAGTTGAGCCCACCACAGTAGAGAATCTCAATCCTATCAGGAGATAATGAGTACTTGATTTGTGAACCACATTTAACCACACTGGCAAGTGCTGTATCCGTAGACTTGCAAAGAAGGTGACAAGGGTGCAATATGCTATCAGACTGAATACCCTCTGGAAAATCCCACAGGGACTTTTAACATGGAACTGATGAAGGCCTAAATGACAACAGAGGCCGTGAAAGCAGCTGAACTCACCAAGCAGAGACAGTGAACTGGAGTTGCAAAGGGCTGGAAATACAATGCTCTTTTGCCCAACCTGCTGCAAGTCTGGAGCTTGCAAAGTAAAAAAACGTTCAAGCATAGAAGCATCTAGCTGAAGCAGGAAGGATTAAGGGTTATGGTTAAACAGCCCACACAGAGCAAAAGGGAAAGTATTAAGATTGTTTGCGTTATCCTACATGTGAATTTCCATTGTTTAAATGTTTATTTTTGAACTTTTGCTTTAAATACTAATCTTATTTTTGGGCAAACAGAAGCAGGTTATCATGGGAGTTTCTAAGGAGATACAGATCCTGTGCTTGGAAGGAAGAACCTAGGTATGCAGAGATTTTGGTCTATTTGTTGCAACTCTGGACATGCTGTGTGAATGGAATTTTTGTCTCACATCAGACGGGATGTTGGAAGTCTGAGTATTAATCTCTCCCTGTTAATGAGGGGCCATGCTGACCAGGTGCAAGGTGAACTCCTGATTATGCTATCAGAGCAGTTCGAGGGAGTTTTTAGATGGGAATTCAGGAATTCTCTTTCTACGTACATTTGTGCTTCAGAAACCATTATAATGGAAGTTTATTGTGACCCAGAAGGGATATACTATGTTTCTTGCCGAAACACAAGAGAGGCTTCCTCTGCATGAAGTGCAAGTTGATAGCCATATTGGAAAAAAAGAACTATAATCTTTAAGGACAGCTATTTACACTATGTAGCATTAGAAAGGCTGAAGAGTTCTTGGACAACTGGATTTGGACATCGCTACTGCAGATGTCACAAGAGAAGGAATTGGCTATGAATAAACAGGAGGGAACTGAGGAGATTTTGATCATGCAAGGAAAAGATAAGCAGGAGGCATTCAAAGCATGCTGAGGTCTCCAACTGCTATAAGTACTCAGAGTAGCAGCTGCAAAAAATTTCTCCGAACATCAGTGGAAGGGTGAGAATTCTGCGCAGGACATACCCAATGCAACCTACAAGGATGTCAAGCATGCCCACGAGACGTCAGACCATCCAAAGTCAACAATCTTCACTGAGGACTGGAAGTTGAGATTATCTAACATTCTACAAAAGGACAGAAGGATGATATCCTGTCTTCCTGAAGCAAAAACAAGGCAGTCAGATGCCACCAACAGAAGGTTGATTTTCCTTTTTGGTGGTTCGGGTTCTGTAGTTTCTGCATCAGAGTGTTGCTCTTTTAAGATTTCTGAAAGCATACTCCATGCCTCGCCCCTCTCAGATTTTGAAAGGCACTTCAGATGCTTAAACCTTGGGTTGAATGCTATAGCTACCTTTTGAAATCTGCTATTGGAACCTTCTTTGTTTTGTCAAATCTGCAGTGAAAGTGTTCTTAAATCAAACTTATGCTGGCCTAGTCATCCGAGACTACCATAACAAAACAATATATGGCAGGAGGCAGATAAAACCATGGAGCAGGAGACATACAAATTCTCTTCCCAGAAGTTCAGTCACAAATTTAATTAATGCTTTTTTTTTTTTTTTTTAAAGCATCAGCATGGAAGCATGTCCTCTGGAATGGTGGTCAAAGCATGAAGAGGCATATGAATGTTTAGCATATCTGGCATGTAAATACCTTGCAATGCTGGCTACAAAAGTGCCATGTGAACGCCTGTTCCCACTTTCAGGTGACATTGTAAATAAGCAGCAGACAGCATTTATCTCCTATAAATGTAAACAAACTTGTTTCTCTTAGAGTGGTAGCTGTGTTTGTCCGTATTAGCAAAAAGAAACTTGTGGCACCTTAGAGACTAACAAATTTATTTGAGCATAAACTTTCATGGGCTAAAACCCACTTCACTGGATGCATGCAGTGGAAAATACAGTAGGAAGATATAGATTATATACATTTTTTCTCAGAGAACATGAAAAAACAGAGTAATCAGTTAAGGTGAGCTATTATCAGCAAGAGAAAAATAAATCCTTTGTAGTGATAATCAGGATGGCCCATTTCCAAAAGTTGACAAGAAGGTGTGAGTAAAAGTAGGGGGGAAAAATAAGCATGGGGAAATAGTTTTTTGTTTGTGTAATGACCCATCCACTCCCAGTCTCTATTCAAGCCTAATTTAATGGTATCCAGTTTGCAAATTAATTCCAATTCAGCAGTTTCTCATTGGAGTCTGTTTTTGAAGTTTTTTTGTTGTAGTATTGCGACTTTTAGGTCTGTAATCAAGTGACCAAAGAGATTGAAGTGTTCTCCGACTGGTTTTTGAATGTTATCATTCCCGATATCTGATTTGTGTCCATTTATTCTTTTACATAGAGACTGTCCGGTTTGGCCAATGTACATGGTAGAGGGGCATTGCTGACAGATGATGGCATATATTACATTGGTAGATGTGCAGGTGAACGAGCCTCTGATAGTGTGGCTGATGTGATTAGGCCCTATGACTATGTCCCCTGAATAGATATGTGGACACAGTTGGCAACGGGCTTGCAAGGATAGGTTCCTGGGTTAGTGGTTCTGTTGTGTGGTATGTGGTTGTTGGTGAGTATTTGCTTCAGGTTGCGGGCCTGTCTGTAAGCAAGGACTGGCCTATCTCCCAAGACCTGTAACAGTGAGGGATCGTCCTTCAGGATAGGTTGTAGATCCTTGATGATGCACTGGAGAGGTTTTAGTTGGGGGCTGAAGATGACGGCTAGTGGCTTTCTGTTGCTTTCTTTGTTGGGCCTGTCCTGTAGTAGGTGACTTCTGGGTACTCTTCTGGCTCTGTCAACCTGTTTCTTCACTTCAGCAGGTGGGTATTGTAGTTTTAAGAATGCTTGATAGAGATCTTGCAGGTGTTTGTCTCTGTCTGAGGGGTTGCAGCAAATGCGGTTGTATTGTAGAGCTTGGCTGTAGACAATGGATCATGTGGTGTGGTCTGGATGAAAGCTGGAGGCATGTAGGTAAGTATAGTGGTCAGTAGGGTTCCGGTTTAGGGTGGTGTTTATGTGACCATCGCTTATTAGCACTGTAGTGTCCAGGAAGTGGATCTCTTGTGTGGACACATCCAGGCTGAGGTTGATGGTGGGATGGAAATTGTTGAAATCATGGTGGAATTCTTCAAGGGCTTCTTTTCCATGGGTCCAGATGATGAAGATGTCATCAGTGTAGCACAAGCAGAGTAGGGGCATAAGGAGAAGAGAGCTGAGGAAGCGTTGTTCTAAGTCAGCCATAAAAATGTTAGCATACTGTGGGGCCATGCGGGTACCCATAGCAGTGCTGCTGACTTTAAGGTATACATTGTCCCCAGATGTGAAATAGTTGTGGGTGGTACAAAGTCACAAATTTCAGCCACCATGTTTGCCGTGACATTATCGGGGATACTGTTCCTGACAGCTTGTAGTCCATCTTTGTGTGGAATGTTGGTGTAGAGGGCTTCTACATCCATAATGGCCAGTATGGTGTTTTTAGGAAGATCACCAATGGATTGTAGTTTCCTCAGGAAGTCAGTGGCATCTCGAAGATAGCTAGGAGTGCTGGTAGAGGAGGGCCTGAGGAGGGAGTCTACACAGCCAGAAATCCTGGATGCCCCATCATCTCAGGCATCGGCACCCTAACAGCAGGATTGTCTGGCTATGTAGACTGTTACACCTTCTTGTCAACTGTTGGAAATGGGCCATCCTGATTATTACTACTGTCAAAATTTGACTCAGACTCACAATTTATCAGACCACTCTGTTTTATTAGCAAAGCTGCTCTGCTAATACATTTAGAAGTGAGCCCCCCGAGTGGGGCTTGTGTCTTTGAATTTATACAGTTTTTTGGAGAACAAGTTACAGAGAAGTTACAGACAAAAGAAGAAAAAGATTTGTCACCACCCTTCGAGATCCCTGAGACCAATCACGTATCTTCAATTACCTGCCACCCTTAACAATCTCCTTTAACAGCTTCCAGTTAACTAATTGCCCTTCACACCTTCCATTCTGATGCCTGCTTCTTAGATGTGCTGGCTCTATCTTAATTGCTTCTCCATTCAAAAGCTAACTGTCCCTACGTGTGCTCCCTCAGATACTTTTAACATGTTTTGGCATGCCCTCTCATATACAATGTATCCAGCATGTCCCCTTATACAATGTTATACTTCCACAATCCCCCCTTTTGGTCAAGGCTACGCCCATGACCAATGACTTACTGGATTCCATACATCAATCGTTCTTTTTCATTACTTTCAGTGGTGACATTTAACAACATTAGATTAGCACTCTGGTTAGGGGTAACCTGATGGATGGTGTGTCTTGTGCAGTTTTGGATACAAGAAATCAATTGAAAACACACAAAGATTATTAGAATTCCAAATAGGATAGTCAGGATTCCTTGAAACAACCAGTTTCCCAGACTAGAGAAATTGAATAAGTTACTTATCCATTTCCACAAGGAACTTGGTTCTTCGTGGGGAAGGGATGCAATTTGCTCCAGATGGCTAGCACGATTTATTACCTCATTAGTATTATCAGGTATGTATACACAGCATTCTGTTCCAATTAGAGCACAGGTCCCTCCTTTGGCTGCCAGTATTATATCTAATGCCCGACGGTTTTGGAGGGCCAGTTGTCAGACCGCTCCTGCTTCTTTGGCTAGAGCTTTTAAGCTCTCTCCTGTTTCATTGGCCATGATCTCAATCACCGCTTGTAACCTTAAAAGCCTTTTTGCATGGTGGATTACCCCCCCCTACTGGGACTAAAGAAATGCCAACAGCTTCTTCCCAAGTTAGGGGGCTTATCTTATCCACATACCGTTTAGCATCTGGCAAGTCCCTCCTTTTTCACCTGAAATTACGGAGGCGATTTCGTGGGAGGGATTGAAGCACCCGGAATTGTGGGAAAAGCTGAGCAGGATAACAGATACCTGACCAATTTGCTGGTAACACAGTGTAAGCATTTTCCCCACAAACCCAATGATGTCCCATTAAAGCTGGGAAGGGTTGACTGCAACCCTTTGACATGTAAGAATTTACGAAGGAGGAATAGTATCCCACAAAGGGCACAGGATGATTTTCACTGGGAGAAGAGGTAGCATTCACATGACATTTGTAGATGGTGCTGTTTTTCTCAGGGAGGCTGTAGGGGGAGCAAGAGATTGAATCTTTGGTTTGATCCCAGGTTGAGAGGAAGTTTATCTTTCCATACCCGGTTCACCATTCTCCAACCTTGTTTGAATAGTCCCATACACCATGGGACACGATGTACTGGAGACAGCTGCTCCTCCCTAGATTCAGCCCTGTCCCATTACACACCCAGCACCATTGGCCCTTTCCTTTCACCACACTTATAAGTTTAGGAACATATGTTTTTCCCAGCCCCCAAGTGTCATTTTCCTTCCATGTCCTTTTAAGTGGATAGGGTTCTCCAGCAAGCTCTGAGGAATTCAAAGGGATTGCCATGGTGGGGATACTAGCTTGTGAGTGAGCTGGGATGTGGCTGCAGACCCAGCAATTAGAAATATTCAGGATCTGGGCTATCTGCACCTGTTGTTGGATGAAAGAATTGTCACTGTCACTCTGGATTCCCCAGACCCTTAGGACACAGTAGCTGAAGATTAAGCTTCTCAAAGGACACATGTTGGAAGCAGGACCCTTTCTGGTTCCGACAACCCCTTTCGAGGGAACCGCAGTCACAGTTTTACGTCCACCAGGCAGCAGGCGCTAGGCTCGCTACTGCTTCTTGTTTGTTGGATCCTGCTGTCTGCTTACCCTCTGCTTCTGGCAACCCTTACAAGAGCGCAGATTGTAAGGTATTGCAGGCTGTTCCTCTGTCTTCTGGGGTTGAAGCTGGTTCTGCGTGGTCTTGCAGAGGTGCTTGGTCTCCTTGAGGTGGCGCTGGCTTACACTGTGAGGCGTGGATCCATGCAGCGATGCCGGATAATTTCATTGCTGTCTGGGTGGTGAGCAGTACCTGGTATGGATCCTTCCACCGGGGTTCCAAGGCGTGCTTCCGAAGGTGGTGCCGCAGGTAGACCCAATCACCAGGCTCAAGAGAGTGACAGGCAGCAGAGGTGGGTTCCGTCGGCCAAGCTGCTCGCACCTGCGAATGGGAGGAGCTCACAGCTTGCATTAACCCTTTGCAGTACTGGAGGAGCGTGCTGTGAGTTAGGTTTAGGTCTGGGGCTGGGGTAATAGTAGCCATTGTTCGCATAGGGCATCCCATGATGATTTCAAATGGACTCAATTTGTGTCTCTGGGATGGGGATAACCGAATTTCCATAAGGGCCAGTGGTAAAGCAGCTGGCCAGTTTAACCCTGTGGAACTACAGATTTTTGCCAGCTTATTTTTAGGCACACCATTTCGCCTTTCAACTGCCCCTGCACTCTGTGGATGGTAAGGGCAGTGCAACAGGTGGGTGACATGTAATTCCTGGTTTAGATGTTGAACAATTTTTCCAGTAAAATGTGTTCCCCGGTCATTAGACAAAGTGGCAGGAATTCCCTTGGTAGGGATAATGTGGTTTAACAGACATTTTGCAATGGACAATGAATCAGCTTTGCGACATGGAAAGGCTTCAATCCAACCCGAAAACAGACATATTATAACTAAAATGAATTCATATTTCTGACACTTTGGCGTTTGTACAAAATCAAGTTGCCAGTGTAAGAAAGGTGCTTGAGGCAAACCCCGGAACCCTTGTGTTACTTTTACAGATTTGCCTACATTGTGGCTTTGACAAGTAACACAAGCGGCACAGTGGCGGGTTGCAAAGGAGCTGAAATGGGGAGCCTACCACCCTGCCTTACTTATAGCAGAGACCATCCCCTCCTTGCCGACATGCGAAACACCATGTAGCAGGGCGGCTAGAGACAGGTAGAGTGAGAGGGGGGCTACAAAGGTACCGGTGGGCGATCGCCAAAGGCAATCAGAATGCAAAGAGCAACCCAAAGCACTCCAGGAGTCTCTCTCTGTTTCTGGGGCAGAATCCTGGAGCTGAGCGAGATGAAACAGGGATGGTGGCGTTACAGAGACAGAGAGGGGACCAAGAAACGTTCTGGTGAAGGTTTTATAGTGGCGGCATGTTTTGCAGCAGCATCAGCAAGTGCATTACCTTTTGCCACCTCGGTGTCTGCCGCTGAGTGGCCAGTACACTTAACAATTGCTAAGGCAGACGGTAGTAAAACAGCATACAGGAGGGCGGCAATGTAGGGGCCATTCTTGATAGGGGTACCAGTAGAGGTAAGAAAACCTCGAGCCTGCCAGAGGGCGCCAAAGTCATGCACAACCCCAAAGGCATACCGAGAATCAGTAAAAATAGTGGCAGAGAGCCCCTCGGCTAGAAAGCAGGCACGGGTTAGAGCAATCAGTTCAGCCACCTGGGCAGAGGTCACAGAGGGTAAGGGCGCAGCTTCTATGGTTTCAGAGAGAGAGACCACAGCGTACCCTGCAAGAAGGTGGCCTTGGTCATTTCTATAACAGGACGCATCAGTAAATAATACCAGGTCAGAGTTAGGGAGAGGTACATCTGAAAGGTCGGGGTGCGGGACAGTGATAGCGGAGACAGTTGCAAGGCAGTCATGGGGTTCACCATCACTAGGTAAAGGAAGGAGGGTAGCAGGGTTTAACCGGGAGCAGCACTTAATAGTGATATGTGAAGCTGAAAGCAGCAAAAGTTCATACCTAGTGAAGCGAGCAGAGGAGAGGTGAGCAGTGTTGCGTTGCAGAAGGAGAGTTTTCACAGAATGGGGAACCATGAGAGTGAGAGGAGAGCAGAGGACAAGGGACTCAGACATCTCGACCAGGCGCGCTGCAGCAGCTACAGCGCGCAGGCAAGGGGGTAAACCCTGGGCTACAGGGTCCAAGGTTGCAGAAAAATAAGCCACCGGGCAATTTCTGTCACCGTGCTCCTGAGTAAGAACCCCGAGGGCACAAGCAGATTGTTCGTGACAGAAAAGGGTAAAAGGCTTGTCATAATTAGGTTTCAGAGTAACAGCCGTGTTAGTCTGTATTCGCAAAAAGAAAAGGAGTACTTGTGGCACCTTAGAGACTAACCAATTTATTTGAGCATGAGCTTTCGTGAGCTACAGCTCACTTCATCGGATGCATACCGTGGAAACTGCAGCAGACTTTATATACACACAGAGAATATGAAACAATACCTCCTCCCACCCCACTGTCCTGCTGGTAATAGCTTATCTAAAGTGATCATCAGGTTGGGCCATTTCCAGCACTTGATTATCATGCACATTGTGTAAAGAGTTGTCACTTTGGATGGGCTATCACCAGCAGGAGAGTGAATTTGTGTGGGGGGGTGGAGGGTGAGAAAACCTGGATTTGTGCTGGAAATGGCCCAACCTGATGATCACTTTAGATAAGCTATTACCAGCAGGACAGTGGGGTGGGAGGAGGTATTGTTTCATATTCTCTGTGTGTATATAAAGTCTGCTGCAGTTTCCACGGTATGCATCCGATGAAGTGAGCTGTAGCTCACGAAAGCTCATGCTCAAATAAATTGGTTAGTCTCTAAGGTGCCACAAGTACTCCTTTTCTTTTTGTCATAATTAGGTAACCCTAAGGCAGGGGCAGAGGCTAAATTCTGCTTAAGGGAGATGAAAGCAGCATTTGCTTCAAGTGGCCATGGCATGGGGTTAGGTATAGAGGATCGAGTGAGTTCTTCGAGTGGTTTAGCCAGAGAAGCATATTGGGGAATCCATTGCCTACAGAACCCTGTCATGCCTAAGAATTTTCTGACCTGGCGTGGAGAGCAAGGCTGGGGAAAGCGAAGGATGGCTTGTACCCGGGCTGGAGAGAGTGTACGGGAGCCCTGGGAGAGAAGGAAGCCTAGGTATGTGACAGAGGTTTGGCAGAGCTGCAATTTTGTGCGAGAAGCCTTATGACCCTTTTAGAGTAACAGCCGTGTTAGTCTATATTCGCAAAAAGAAAAGGAGTACTTGTGGCACCTTAGAGACTAACCAATTTATTTGAGCATGAGCTTTCGTGAGCTACAGCTCACTTCATCGGATGCATACCGTGGAAACTGCAGCAGACTTTATATATACACAGAGAATATGAAACAATACCTCCTCCCACCCCACTGTCCTGCTGGTAATAGCTTATCTAAAGTGATCATCAGGTGGGCCATTTCCAGCACAAATCCAGGTTTTCTCACCCTCCACCCCCCCACACAAATTCACTCTCCTGCTGGTGACAGCCCATCCAAAGTGACAACTCTTTACACAATGTGCATGATAATCAAGTTGGGCTATTTCCTGCACAAATCCAGGTTTTCTCACATCCCCCCCACCCCCATACACACACAAACTCACTCTCCTGCTGGTAATAGCTCATTCAAACTGACCACTCTTCAAGTTTAAATCCAAGTTAAACCAGAACATCTGGGGGGGGGGGGGGGTAGGAAAAAACAAGAGGAAACAGGCTACCTTGCATAATGACTTAGCCACTCCCAGTCTCTATTTAAGCCTAAATTAATAGTATCCAATTTGCAAATGAATTCCAATTCA
The DNA here is from genome assembly GCF_965140285.1 of Lepidochelys kempii. Classification (NCBI taxonomy): domain Eukaryota; kingdom Metazoa; phylum Chordata; order Testudines; family Cheloniidae; genus Lepidochelys; species Lepidochelys kempii. The sequence continues at coordinate 70,013,620 of NC_136384.1, read as the reverse complement.
GCAGTTTCTCACTGGAGTCTGGATTTGAAGTTTTTTTGTTTTAAGATAGCGACCTTCATGTCTGTGACTGCATGACCAGAGAGACTGAAGTGTTCTCCGACTGGTTTATGAATGTTATAATTCTTGACATCTGATTTGTGTCCATTTATTCTTTTACGTAGAGACTGTCCAGTTTGACCAATGTACATGGCAGAGGGGCATTGCTGGCACATGATGGCATATATCACATTGGTGGATGTGCAGGTGAACGAGCCTCTGATAGTGTGGCTGATGTTATTAGGCCCTGTGATGGTGTCCCCTGAATAGATATGTGGACACAGTTGGCAACGGGCTTTGTTGCAAGGATAAGTTCCTGGGTTAGTGGTTCTGTTGTGTGATATGTGGTTGTTGGTGAGTATTTGCTTCAGGTTGCGGGGCTGTCTGTAGCTATTACCAGCAGGACAGTGGGGTGGGAGGAGGTATTGTTTCATATTCTCTGTGTATATATAAAGTCTGCTGCAGTTTCCACAGTATGCATCCGATGAAATGAGCTGTAGCTCACAAAAGCTCATGCTCAAATAGATTGGTTAGTCTCTAAGGTGCCACAAGTACTCCTTTTCTTCTTATGACCCTTGTTCGCTAAAGCTGTGAGAAGTGTTAGTGAATCAGTTTCTGAGGCAGACAGAGAGGGGGAGCACAGGAGTAAGTCATCCACATATTGGATCAGTGTGGATCCTGATGGGAAAACCAGATTAGCGAGATCCCTGGCTAGGGCTTGAGAAAAATAGGATGGACTCTCTGTATACCCCTGGGGAAGGGTAGTTCATGTATATTGCTGACTCTTGTAGGAGAAGGCAAAGAGATACTGGGATTCAGAGTGAACTGGGACAGAGAAGAAAGCGGAGCATAAATCAACAGTAAAGCGGGTTGCATTTGGAGGAATAGACGCTAGTATTGTAGCAGGGTTAGGAACCACTGGAAAAGAAGGTATGACAATACGGTTAATAGCTCGAAGGTCTTGAACAGATCGCCACGATTTGCCATCCGCCTTTTGAACTGGGAGGATAGGGGTGTTACAGGAGCTGGAACAAGGGACAATAATTCCTTGTTCTTTTAATGCAGATATAACTGGAGCAATCCCAGCCTCTGCCTCAGGATTCAAAGGATACTGAGACAGGCGAGGCAGAGGTTTGGAATTGTCTACAGTAATCCGAACTGGGTCAGTATTTAATCGGCCCACTTCAGATGGGTGAGATGGCCATAGGGAGGAAGGAACCTGGGAGATTAGGTGCTCTAGGGACGGAGTTAAGAGACAGCAAGGGACCGGAGTGGAGAGGGAAGTTTCAGACAGCAGGGAGGCTACAGAATCACATAAGGAAGACTGAGGGATCTGCAGATAGACACCATCTGGGGAGCAGTAAATAGAACAGCCAAGTACCGTCCCAGAAGGTTTGCAGGGGTGGAATCAGAGAGGAGGAATGCATGCTCCTCAGAGAGGGGACCGACCTGAGCAGACAAAGGTTTTGAGAGGGGAAAAGAGGTAGGGATCCCTGTAATGCCAACAGCAGACACAGATTTTCCAGATCGGGGAACCTCAGGCAAGTCAGTGGTGTGGATTGTAGAAAGAGAAGCTCCAGTATCAACAAAGAAAGGGAGAGAGAGATCATTTACAGTCAGGACACATTCTCCAGTAGGAGACAGAGGTAATAAGGGAGCTAAAACTTTGTGAGGTTCCCCAGCATCCCATCATTGTTGGGGTGAAAAATAGGGTTGGGGATCAGCTGGAGGAACCAGCAGGGGATTCACTTGATTTCCCATACAATTATTAGGTCGTCTTGGACACTCTTTTTTCCAGTGTCCAGGTTGTTTACAGTAGTTACAAACCCCAGTTAATCCAGCCCCCCGCCCCCTTCCGCAACCCCGTCCCTGTCCCCGGTGCGGTCTGCTTAGTCCTGAATAATGCTGTATCTGCAGAGCCATTAACTTTTGGGAGGACTGTTCCTCCTTTCCTTTTAAAGTGCGGTGGCAATGCTCTGCTACTGCCAGCAATTTGTCCATGGTTTCAGTCTCCCATCCCACACCTATTTGTTTTAACATGCTGCCTGTAGCAGGGAGAAGACCATCAACAAATGCATGTGCCAAGGCCCCCTGCCCATTTATATCTTGTATTCCTTGTAATCCTCTTGTATTCCTGAATGTTGTAGGAAAATATCAGTTAGCTGGGACCTATAGTTGCCTGGACTTTCTCCTTGCCCTTGCTTACAGCAACGTATTGCTGTCCAGTTTGTTTTAGGAGACCACACTTTGGGAATGGCTTGATTCAGGCGCTTCCAAAGAGCCATACACCGGTCTCTGTATGCCGAATCTGGGCCAGTACTTTTTATGGTTGAGTGGCGTGCCTCAGCTGGCCAGTCTGCGGCAGCCAACCATTTTTCATAATAACTGGCAGGAGCTAACAATTTACACAGTTGGAGGAGATCTGTCTCAGAGGGTTCATAGGTTTCACAGATTAACAGAAACTCCTCAGCAAATTTGACAGAGTTTTCCTGTGGTTTGGGAAAACTTTTAACTATAGATAGAAGTTCCGTACGAGTCCAGTGCTTATAATCCCATATGGACTCACTTTCTCCAATCTTAAGGACTCGTAAGGGTGCCACAACAGTTTGATCAGAGTCTCTCATTAACCTCCCATCAGGTTCTCTTTTCCAAGAAGAGATGTCAAGAGAATCTTTGCAGTCTGCTTTGGATTTCTTCTTCATAATATTTTGCAGAGCTGCGAGGCCAATGAGGGTATCTTCTTCACTTTCATTATCTGTAGTCACTGAAGATTTTTCCTTTTCTGATTTCTTATTTGCGCAGGAGTATGGTGGGGGTCGGGTTTGATCCGGATCATTGCACAGGACTGGGCAAAGGGGAGCGCTAGGACTAGTGGTGGGAGAGACTGCATCCAATTGAACTGTTAGTTTTTTGATAGAATTTTTGAGAGAGGTGAGTTTTGACTCAGTCCATCTACGATTTGCCTCTTCCCACCACTGTATGAAGCAGTCTACTTCTCCTCTCTCCAATTTGGTTTTTGGGAGGACGAGTTTGCTTTTTAAAGCGTCCACTCGATCCTTGTCCCAAGAACCTAACAGTGGCCACTGTAATTTGGGGTTCTCTAAAGCTAATTTGGACCATTTTTCAAGAAACCTACAAGAGTCTGGACCCCTCCTAAAGTAATAAAATAAGCTGGAGTTCCCTTAGGGAACTGTTCTACCTTAGACTTCTGATTACCCATCCAGGAGGACTTCACACAGCACTCACACAAGAAGGAAATTTGGGCTCAGCAGAGCGGTACCCGGTGCAACACACAGAAAGGAGCCCACAGGCTACTGCCTCAACTGCCCTTGCTTTCACACCAGGGGTTATACCCAAGGCGTGGTGCGGCTGCAGCTGTGCAGATTCCACTTATTCAGACCGTGGGACGGGGACCCCTTGGTCAGCCAGTCTCCGGACAGAGATGGCTCCCAGATTCACACACACACCACGGGGAAGACGGATAGACACAAAGACAAGACAGTCCTCAAACCGGTTAAAGCACAAAAATAATAATTACCTGAGACGTCTGATTCCAGAAGCTGGATCCAAAGACCCCTACCCGAACAGAGTGGGAACCAACAAGTTCAATGGCGTAGACTGCGCTGCTGCTGTGTACCTTTCTGTCTTGTGGAGCATCGCTTAGACTAAGCGTCCAGGCGCCGGCTGCCACGATCATCCTGCAAGGCAGTCAGGGATCACACAGCCTCAGTGAAGCCGCTTGCCATCTCGGTGGGACCTCCAAATTGTCAAAGTTTGACTCAGACTCACAATTTATCAGACCACTCTGTTTTATTAGCAAAGCTGCTCTGCTAATACATTTAGAAGTGAGCCCCCCGAGTGGGGCTTGTGTCTTTGAATTTATACAGTTTTTTGGAGAACAAGTTACAGAGAAGTTACAGACAAAAGAAGAAAAAGATTTTAGTCACCACCCTTTGAGATCCCTGAGACCAGTCACATATCTTCAATTACCTGCTACCCTTAACAATCTCCTTTAACAGCTTCCAGTTAACTTAACTAATTGCCCTTCACACCTTCCATTCTGATGCCTGCTTCTTAGATGTGCTGGCTCTATCTTAATTGCTTCTCCATTCAAAAGCTAACTATCCCTACGTGTGCTCCCTCAGATACTTTGTAACATGTTTTGGCATGCCCTCTCATATACAGTGTATCCAGCATGTCCCCTTATACAACGTTATACTTATACAGTGTTATACTTCCACACTACAAAAGGTTTTTTTTTCTCCTGCTGATAATAGTTCACCTTAACTGATTACTCTCGTTATAGTTTGTATAGCACCATCCATTTTTTCATGTTCTCTGTGTATGTATTGTGACAAAGTTCCTCCTCTGTCTTGAAGAGTTCTGAGCTTATTGGCAGATTTGCTTGCCTCACTTTTCCGAGTGGCTCAAACCTGCCAACCTTCCCCTCTGGTGGGACTCACAGTCCAGGTCAACTCCTCCTGTATCCAATAGGGAGTTGGAGTTATGGGGGGAACCCAGGCCCACCCTCTACTCCAGGTTCCAGCCCAGGGCCCTGTGGATCACAGCTGTCTATAGTGGTTTGTGTAACAACTGTGTGACAGCTACAACTCCCTGGGCTACTTCCCCATGGCCTCCTCCCAACACCTTCTGTATCCTCACCACAGGACCTTCCTCCTGATGCTAGATAGCATTTGTACTCCTCAGTCCTCCAGCAGCACCCCCTCTCACTCTCAGCTCCTTGCGCACCCCACACTGACTGAAGTGAGGTCCTTTTTAAACCAGGTGCCCTGAATAGTCTGCCTTAATTGATTCTAGCAGCTTAATTGGCTCCAGGTGTCCTAATTAGCCTGTCTGCCTTAATTGGTTCCAATAAGTTCCTGATTGTTCTGGAACTGCCCTTTACCTTATCCAGGGAAAAGGGACCTGCTTTACCTGGGGCTAATATATCTGCCTTCGATCACTCTCCTGTCGCCATCTGGCCCGACCCTGTCACAATATATATCTTTCTACCATATTTTCCACTGCATGCAGCTGATGAAGTGGGTTTTAGCCCACGAAAGCTTATGCCCAAATAAATTTGTTAGTTTCTAAGGTGCCACAAGTACTCCTCATTCTTTTTACTTTTTTTAGTTAATTGCGTGAGTTATCTGAGATCAATCAACAGCCCTAGTTGTAACTAAGGGTACGAACACAATTCCTCTGTGTAAAAGCAAGGAAATACTGAGTAGGAATAAGTGAGATGGTACTATCTCTGTCAACAGCATTAGTGAGACCATTTTGTCCAGTTCTGCTGCCCACACTTCAAAAAAATATATATATGTAAAAACTGAAGGGGTTCAGAAAACAGCTACATGAATGATTTGAGACTTGGAAAACATGCCTTATAGTGAGAGATTAAGTAGCTTAATCTTTTATCTTATCCAAGAGATGATTAAAGGGTAATCTTTAAATCAAGATGTGACTGGAATCCCAGGGGAGCCAGCTGAGGTCAGGCAATCCCCAAAGCTGGTGAATATTCTAATACTTATATTTACCACGCCAGCACAAAACAGCTTCTAGTATACCCACTCAAGTCAAAATTATGAGGATTAATGAAAACCTTATTCATCATATAAAAAAGGTTCTGCCAATCCCAGAGGACTAGACACACAACCTCCCAGGTCAATGAATATTCCAGATCTTACCAAAAAACAGACACTTATAGCCCATTCTTATCAACTAAACTAAAATTTATTTTAAAAAAGAAAGTGTTGGTTAAAACAAAAATCAGTGTACATAGACAAAAGTACAATCTTGAGATTCAGATTCATACCAGAGATGCTGAGCTCTGTAGATGCAAAGAGTTCTTTCAGAAATAGTCCATAGGTTACAGTCCAATGCTTATATTCAGAGCAGTCATCGGAACTGGGATCTCTGTCCTTATGGCTTAGGCTTCCCCTGCATGAAACCTCAAGCAGATCTGAGGTGACAGGATCAAGACCCAAGCCAATTTTTATATAGTTTCAGGCCTTCTTTGACAGATTGGAGTCCCTCTGTGAACAACAGGCACTCATTTCCTAAGCATCTCTGGTAATTATTCACACAGATTAACAAAAGGAAACTGCCTATTTTTCCACCATTTGCAGGTGGTTTGCTATACATTTTAAAGAGATGAATACAGCGATATCCTAGGTTTACAGTTCATTTAAATGTTAAGATGTTCTTTTGGTCTCTGAATTAACAGAATACAGTACAGACAGGGGCTGTTTGACTACACTGTTGACCATTACCAATATATATGTAAATATACAAAAATACAAACATTATCTATCCATATGTTTTTAAGGGTTGAATTTGTGTTATTTATCCTGAAGGATGCTTAACCCTTTCTGGTCATGCGTCACACAAGGCAACGTCTCTCTAAAAGGTATGATTTAGTTCAACCAGAACTTGGGCTAAATTCTCCAACCTGTCTGATGCAGAAGCCTAGATTAGATTATTGTGACGAACAGGGCAATTTCCAGCTATATCCTTGAAAAAATCTTATTGAATTACATTTAAGTATCTTTGGACTCTATAGTATCAATTGAAAAACGTATACATTGTGAGATTGGATGCAACTTCTCTAGTGGGGAAATGTGGCCAATGTAAACCTTGAAAAATGTTATGAGCTTCAAAGGGAACTATTTTAAACAATGTGCCAGGCAAGAAGTAATTTTTGGACAAACAAAATTAAGTGGGTTTCCTAGGAAATTCCTGGGGGGTGAATGCTAATACCCACCACCAGACCCAACTCTGGAAGCTATACCCTGAGGAGACATACAAGAGAGACTTGATTTATTCATGAGTGTGCTTGTTCTGAGCTGCTATGAACTTGTAACCATAGAAAACTAGGAGTTGCCCACTTTCTGATTACAGAAAAACAAACACCCTTGCCCCACCCCCGGCCCTGACCACTCACTCCATCTCCCCTCCCTCCATCACTAGCTCTCCCCCACCCTCGCTCATTCATTTTCACTGGGCTGGGGCAGGGGATTTGGGTGTGGGAGGGGGTGAGAGCTCCAACTGGGGGTGTGGGCTCCGGGGTGGGGCCAAGGATGAGGGGTTTGGGGTGCATGGGGGACTCCAGGCTGGGGGAGGGGGTTGGGTGTAAGGGTGGTTTGAGGGCTCCGGCTGAGGGTTCGGGCTCTGGGGTGGGGTTGGGGATGAGGTGTTTGGGCTGCAGGAGGGGATGCGGGCTCTAGGAGGAAGTTTGGATGTGGGAGGGGGCCGGGGTGCAGGCTCCAGGTAGCACTTACCTAAGGCAGCTCCTGGAAGCAGCCGCGACGTACCTCCAGCTTCTAGGCGCAGAGGTGGCCGGGAACTCCGCAAGTGCCACCCCTGCACCTCCCATCAGCCATCAGTTCCCAGCCAATGGAAGCTGCGGAGCTGGTGCTCGGGGTGGCAACCACGCCACAAGCAGAGGCAGCGCACGGAGCCCACCTAGCTGCCCCAGTGCCTAGGAGCCTGAAGGACAAGCCAGCTGCTTCCAAGAGCCACGTGGAGTTGGCCACTACGGCTAACCAGACTTTTAGTGGCCCGGTCAGCTGTGCTGACCAGAGTCACCAGGGTCCCTTTTCGACCAGGCATTCCGGTCAAAAACCGGCAACCTGGCAACCCTATAGAAAACCCCCATGGTAAGGTTTGAAGGACTGACTCCTGCCAGAGCCCCTGCTGAAGTTGGGGAGGAAGGGTGATCTCTGGGAAGCTTATCTGCATGCTTGGAGGTTCTTTTATTGTTTTTGGTATGTTTTCTCTGTAACACTTTCACCTTAAGAAGAATTCTTATAAGCAGGCCTGTTTAGGTAGTCTGGCCTGCTGGTGAATAACACAGACAGTATAGGAAAGGAACAGGGCAGCCTGGAAAAACCTTGCTTCTGAAGCAGAGAGATACGTGTCTCCGCCCAAGAGAGGTGGGGGAGCCAGAAGCCTAAAAGTCATTGCCTTAAAAAAGTGATTACACAGAGTGGAACTGCAAGTGTAGTTGAGCCGAACTGTGACAATTATCAAAATGATTCTATTAATGTTTCCAGTTTTGACAACTTTTCTAAAACTGCAGTGCTCTTAAAACTTTTCCCCCTACCCTCTGCTACCAGTGTTGATGTATATTTATAACCTTATTACTAGCTTAATTAATTTTTTTGTCTGATAACCTTAGAATGTATTATACTTGTGTAGATTACTGATTTTAAACTATGAATATATTTCTCTCTATAGGTGAAGCATTAATATAGTATGAACTACTACCAGGATCCCGGAGGGGTTTATAAGTATTGTAATAGGTACAGCAGCAATTACAGATGTTGTTATGCCTACATTTAAGTTATCAAGAGTCAAGTGTTTCTTGGACATTGTTGCTGTAAAGAGACTGACTTCTAGATGCTTCTCTGGGATACAGACTTCACAAAATTTAATCTTTGCATACAGGATCTACAGCCGCACCAGACGTCCAAAATAACACAGCGTTCAGAACTGAATAATCCAGAGTAGGCCTCAGGTTCTCCTGCTCTTTAAAAGTAACCACACAATTTTTCCAAAAAGTAGCCAAAGATCCCATTCCTCACTGATCACTAAAATAAACTTAACTTGTAGGATATGACTTTAAAAGATGCTGAACACCCAGAGCCCACAATAAAATAAACCGAACAAGTGGGTATTAATCACTTTTGGAAGGTCAAGCCCCAGTTTCTAGGCCAATTTTTGAGACATAAATATTCCAAAAAAACAAACAGTTCTCAAAAAAAGATACAGTATCCAAGATTTATTTTCTTCTTCAAAATTCCACCTCTTACACATGCACTGCCTCCCCTCAAAAAAAATCTCACCTCTGCCATTCATCTCTAAAAGCAGCATACAGGAGAAGTTTCCATAATTCCATTCAAGTGGTTCAATTTCAGAAAAGTTTGAGAGTAGGATGGAAGAAGAGTAAAAAAAAAAAAAAATCAACCAACCCAACACACACCTGTAGAGCCTACTATATTTCCAAAGTATAATCAGTTAGAGCTTAACCCGACAGGACCTGACCACAAGTACCAGGTTTGGGTCAGGTCATGTCTAAAAACAATCTCTGATCATCTTCTGTTGCCTGCGTGTTTGGTGCAGCAGCAGCAGCAGCTGCGTGCCTCACTCCTGCCAATACCAACTCAGAAGTCGCAGCGCCTCTCATTTCATAGCGCAGCAAAGCAGCAACGACCATCAGGAGCAGGGCACACAGCTGCCACCACACCAACTCCACCAGCAGAAGGCATCCAGAGATGGATCATGGGCATGGGGAGCGGAAAATCCCATCAGGCCAAGCCTGAGGACCAAGAGGCAGTGGCAGCACTCACACAGATTCAGGGAGAAGAGTCAGGTTTCGGTCAGGTCTGAAATGGACTTGACACGCTCGAGTCAGGCTTTAAAAATAGGCCCGAGCAGACCTAAATAATCTGTATTAATGTTTGATAATAAATTATCAGAATTTAAGCACCTAGATGGTAGATTTTGTGACCTAGTAGTAGTGTTCTGCAGTGCCAGGTGGTATATCAGGGTTAGATTTCTTGTCAGTAGGAATGTTAATATTTATTTACATGCTGCTTACCTGTACGTTTGAATCTTGACTTCCACTTTTTGAAGCAAATGAGCAATCCTCAGGATCAACTGTGAGGGATACTAGAGCAGATGGCAGAAGCTCGGAAAAAGATCCTTGACTGAAATTTATGGCCTCTGGGTTTCTTTGACCATCCTTCACAGATTCACTCAGATTGATCACAGAATCTCTTATGTTCGAAATAATCTCATTATTTTCTGCCAACAAACGTTCTAAGTGGTCTATTTTCTCTTGTAATATTGAAAGTTGGCCCTGTATTGAAAGAAATTTAAAATTCTATTAGTCCTCAGATAATTTCCTTGCAAATCTAAATATTTGGAATTCAATTTTCAATTCTGCTAAAGTGGTATTTTCTGACAAAAACATTTTATTGAATACACCATTATTTTGTGTTCACTTAGAGAAACAGAACTAATTATGGAAAAGGGTTCCTAACTATCTTGTATTCCTACATGGAAACTTCAGCACCTGAAAGAAAAACAAAGCAACAAAACATGTCCTATACTTTGCTATAAACTTGAACTCATGCGACAATGTTTAACCAACAATATAAAGGATATTCAACAATGACAAAATAGCTACATTGTGTTTCAAATACCAAATTAATCATGGTAGATAATTACAAGTTAGTCAGGAATTTCAAATTTAAAACTTTCCTTCATGCCTATCAAAATTTTCCAAAAAACCTGGCCTTTGCATATACTACCATGTCTTTATCTGAAGAAAAAATCTGTTTTCAATACAGTAGGTTGCATTCTGTAATGGGCTAATCCTTCCTCCAGGAAGACAGGGTGAGTGGAAACCAGACAAAACAGAAGGACAACAATACATTTATCCATACCTATCAGCCAATAATCTTAGACTGGCTGGTGGGATCTGAAGCAAAAGGTGCTGTGATTCCTACCAAGGTGCTAACCCTTGGACCACTCTGCCCCTTCCCTTAATCTCAAATCAGTTCCAGCTAGCAAGTAGGCAGTACATTTTTAAGCTCCAATAATTTTTGGAGAAGATGTTTTATACAATCACAAGAGGCTAGATGGCATCATTTGAGTTTTTCACATTTGGATATTTTTGCTCACTAAATTTTTTCCCCCAAGTTTTATCTCTACCCTAGTATTTTGGGTCCACAGGTTCCACGATCAATAAGAAAGGTTGAGGGACAGAGGGACTTTAAACAAATTCTTAAATAAAGCCTTGACCTATCCCAAAAGTATAGAATTCATAAGTCGTTTTTGACAAAAACCTTTCTCCACATCAAAAAAATAGTACAGGTCAAGATTTCTGCCTAAACTTTGTTCATTATGTTCAGCACATAGCTAATACTGTCACAGAGCAACTGCCCTTTAATTAATCTTTTTAGTGATCTGCCTGTTTTAGCAGAGTTTATAACTTAATGCTCAAATTTTTGCTGGTACCTTTCTGTTTCTATTTTATAAAACAGAAATTGTCAAAGGGATTCTTACTTGAACTATACAAGCATTCATTTTTAAGATGAGTGATGAAGCCTCAATGTCCTACGAACAGCATCAGGGCCTTCAGTGGCAGAAAGGACAGACAATCCTCAAAATCAATGAGAACTCCAAATAGAATGTTTGCTCTTGCCATTCACCTGAAACATGCTCCTCCATATCCCTTTGAAGGCCCAAATTGTTTCCTTAACATGAAAAAACAGTGCAAAGATCTATACTTCAATTTGAGGAGGCTTAGGCTATGTCTACATTGCACACCTTACAACAGTATGGCTGTGCTGCTGTAGCCATGCCGTTGTAAGGTGCACTGTGTAGCCACTCTTTATTGCTGAGAGAGAGCTCTCCCGGTGACAAAATAAAACCACCTCCAATGAGGGGCAGTAGCTTTGTTGCCGGGAGTGCAGCTATCCACACCAGTGCTTCTCGTCATTAAAACTTTTGTCAATAAGGGGCGTGTTTTTTCACACCCCTGAGCAACAAAAGTTTTAACGGCTAAAGTGCCAGTGTAGACAAAGTCTTAAATTTTTTCCAACTATTGCACTAAGCCATAGGCCTCTTGTTTAAATTCTGAGGCATAGAGTCTTTTTTGTAATTCCCTGACTTCTGTTTACTTTCAATGAGTTTGTACCATGAGGACCATCCCTCATCCAAATAAGACAAAATGGCCTTTTTGACTACCCTGTATAGGCATTTTCATTACTTTTAAACCTTACAATAGCAGTTCTTTGCAATCATGTGGAAGACTTGTTTCATAATTTTATAAGCTTTTCCAGTTTGCCTCTTCATTTTTTGGACTACGTAGTTTCTTTTGAAATAGAATGTGTTCATTCAGCCTGTTTAAGTTAACCTTCTCTGAATACTAAATTTTAAAATGTAACTTTCTTAGCAGAATACTTTTTTTTCTACTCACTGCTTCACAAACAGATAACATTGCTGTTGCCCTGCCAATATTCCACTTTTTTTATCATGTTTACAAAATGTATTGTGACGATGACCAAATTTCCATCCTTCCATATATTACAGATTGATTAACCAAACAGGGATACAGGCCTACCCCACCAAAACAGTATCCTGGATATCTATAAAGGTTATGACTCCCAAACAAACAGAAAATCGATACGTATATGACAAGAGTACTGTGCAGAAAAATAAGTGTAGTCCCATGCCCTCTGGTGGTACAAAAGACGAACATCTGAGGACAAAATCTCTGCCGGGTTAGAGCCTGCTTTAAAGCAAAATCCAGACTAACTTATACCTCAAGACAGGCAACATGCCCAGATTCAAAGCATATACAAACCCGGGCAAAAGGTTTGTGCTAAACCCCCAGTAAAGCACAGGTTAACTCTGCAGTGAAGTCATACCCTGAGAACCCCGAATTGCAGAACAAGGATCTTGATTTTTCTTCTATAGTTTCACCTTAAAACTGACATCCATATTTTAAGATAAAGCAGAAGGCAAAAATAAACCTACCAAAAGGTGAAACACGTAAGAAAGCAACAAATAGAGAAATTATTTTTAATATATTACTCTTTAGAGTTCTAAATTTAATGTAGATTCTATAACAAAATGTTTCTTTTTGCTGTTGACTAGTGCAACACTGCAAGATTCTACTTTGCCTCTCACCTAACGCATTTTTGGGGGGAGACAGGGCAGACAAAAACAATATTATTGCTCTATATTAAAGCAGATATAGCAGCCACCACTATAGATAAGTCTGGATGATTGCTTCCATTCTCATCTTCATAATTTCTGAAATTTTCACTTTTCAAGCTATTTTCCAGGCTCAGTTTCTACCTGATAGATGTTATTTTTAAGTGTGAGCAAATATGGTCCAACAATTTTTTTTTATTACAACTTTTAGGAACTTGAGTACTTTTTAAAAGCTGTCTAGTTGAAATGGCTTGGAGTAGACAGTTGAAGTTTGGCACGGAAATAGCTCTAATTGGGAATTTTCAGTGTTCTAGTGATGTTTATTTGACCAAGTTATGACTTTTTAAAAATCATATGTACAAAATGTACTTATGTACATCATTTTTCACTAAGCCCATAAACAGTGTAGCTACTGAAAGCTATGCTGCCCATACTTGGCTAATTTTCCTCTATAATCGAAAAAGTTTACTTGAAGCGTGCATGAGCATGAGACATGAGCTCAGTCCCTGTGGTGAAGGTATTATAGATAGGCATTATAGATAGTTACTTCACTTTAGTGAGATTTGCAATGGACTATGAGTTCCACAACTCCAAAGATTTGCAAAAGAGAGACTCCTTCCTGTACAGCATTTTAGGCATATGTGCAAGCCACTCCTGTGATACTCATTTGAAGAGTTTCACATTATGGAATTTGTAAGTGCTGTTGCCAATTTTTGGGGTGGAAGGGGGGGCTGTTTTTTGGTGCAATCCAGCAGAGTTTCAAAGCTCTAGCAAATTAAGACCCTTTTTGTGGTCTTCTTCACTCTTAAAGCCTCGAGTATACCACACCAAAATGTGATTATGCTTGCACATTTCAGCACTCAAAAGTCAAGAAATGACAATGTTAAGGTTAACAAATTTATTTGAGCATAAGCTTTCGTGAGCCACAGCTCACTTCATCGGATGCATGTGCTCAAATAAATTGGTTAGTCTCTAAGGTGCCACAAGTACTCCTCCTTTTCTTTTTGCGAATACAGACTAACACGGCTGCTACTCTGAAACCTGAAATGTTAAGGTTATATGCACCAACCACCTTAACTCAGCTCTCTTGGGAACACATGTTATACACTAAAGTTTGGTATTCAAACTGTTTCTCAAATACAGAATCATACAATTTTTCTACATCCTTTCACACAGACATGTACCATTTTGTAGCACTGTATAATACTTTGTATACCAGAAAGCTCATTGAAAACCTAAACCCTAAACCACACTTAGACAGCATACTACTGTAACAGATCTGTAACAGATTCCAGACTGCTGTGAGGAAAGCCAAAACCTGAATCCCACATGCCCTTAGCTTATTGGAAGCTGGGAAGAGTTTAGGCACTGTCCCTGGCTTTGGACCTCCTGGTAAGCACTCAGGTGCAGACTTCGTGTCTGACATCTCTTGGCTGTGGGTACCCCATGGTACAATATCTAGGTCCTGAAACTAGTACTGTTTCCCCGAACCCTCCCTAAAAGCTCAAACGTTCCCCAGAATTCCACTGAAGGCCTAAACTTTCTGGGTTACAGTTTAGTTCTTCAGGGCTACACAGTAGCAAAAAGAAAACAGATTTTGCACAGAATTCTAGAGCACCATTACTAATTACTTAGCATAAGAAATATACAGATCTAGACAAAATAATAAACAAACCTATATGCATTTTCCCTGCTTCCGTTTCCTAACCACTCCAAATCGTAATTTGGGCATATGCCAGAGTCCTCTAAGGACCTTCCTATGGCCCCTGCCCTCCTTCATGTGACTTCTCATCCAGAATATGTAATCTCTGGTCTCTTCTCTCTACCATGGCTACTAAGAGATGCTCTCTCTTACAACCTTCAGCTTCCCTTGTCAGGTGGCTCCTAATCGGCCTCAACAGGTGACTACCCTTAGCAAGTAACTTCATTTCCTGGCAACCTCTCCCCTGGTAAATCAATTCTAAAGGGTAGGAGCCAGCCTTTTGTCTCAAGGTGTTTCCACCATAATAGAGGTCCAACAACCAATCCATTGTCCCTGGTCTGGTAAGGATATTGTATGTGGTCTGCAAAATGGCAGATTTCACAGAGAGGCATTCCATGACAACAATTTCATAAGTGGTACACAGACTCCTGGGATCACCACAATCATGACAGTGAACATGTACTAATTAATACAGGCCATTTAACTTCAAAACTAAGTTAACAGTGAACGTAGGTACAATTCAGTGCTGAGACAAGCAACATAAGCTGTGCTGATGGTTGAAGAGTACTTGAGTGCTGACAAAATTACTAAAATACATACCTAAAAAAGAATAAAAAGTCTAAGTCAAAAGAGATTAATTTCACTATGGGCCAGTAATTAAAAAAATACTGAAAAATGCTACATGTGCATCTAAGGTTACAGAAATGTATACCATACCATATTTGAGAGTGTACAGGAACATATAATTAAGTGCATATGCAGGATGGATCAGAATTCAGATTACTTGTGAAATCTTAGCTCTTGCATTTTCTCACAGGAGTACTTAACTGGTTCTGTGGATGAAGGGAAAGCAGTGGACGTGGTGTTCCTTGACTTCAGCAAAGCTTTTGACGCTGTCTCCCACAGTATTCTTGTCAGCAAGTTAAAGTAGTATGGGCTGGATGAATGCATTATAAGGTGGGTAGAAAATTGGCTAGATTGTCGGGCTCAACGGGTAGTGATCAATGGCTCCATGTCTAGTTAGCAGCCGGTATCAAGCGGAGTGCCCCAAGGGTCGGTCCTGGGGCCGGTTTTGTTCAATATCTTCATTCATGATCTGGAGGATGGTGTGGATTGCACCCTCAGCAAGTCTGCAGATGACACTAAACTGGGAGGAGTGGTAGATACGCTGGAGGGTACAGATAGGATACAGGGGGACCTAGACAAATTGGAGGACTGGGCCAAAAGAAATCTGATGAGGTTCAACAAGGACAAGTGCAAAGTCCTGCACTTAGGACGGAAGAATCCAATGCACAGCTACAGACTAGGGACCGAATGGCTAGGCAGCAGTTCTGCAGAAAAGGACCTAGGGGTTACAGTGGACGAGAAGCTGGATATGAGTCAACAGCGTGCCCTTGTTGCAAAGAAGACCAATGGCATTTTGGGATGTATAAGTAGGGGCACTGCCAGCAGATCGAGGGACGTGATTGTTCCCCTCTATTCGACATTGGTGAGGCCTCATCTGGAGTACTGTGTCCAGTTTTGGGCCCCACACTACAAGAATCATAGAATATCAAGGTTGGAAGGGACCTCAGGTGGTCATCTAGTCCAACCCCCTGCTCAAAGCAGGACCAATCCCCAGTTAAATCATCCCAGCCAGGGCTTTGTCAAGCCTGACCTTAAAAACTTCTAAGGAAGGAGATTCTACCACCTCCCTAGGTAACGCATTCCAGTGTTTCACCACCCTCTTAGTGAAAGTTTTTCCTAATATCCAACCTAAACCTCCCCCACTGCAACTTGAGACCATTACTCCTTGTCCTGTCCTCTTCTACCACTGAGAATAGTCTAGAACCGTCCTCTCTGGAACCACCTCTCAGGTAGTTGAAAGCAGCTATCAAATCTCAACTCAACTCATTTTTCTCTTCTGCAGACTAAACAATCCCAGTTCCCTCAGCCTCTCCTCATAACTCATGTGTTCCAGACGCCTAATCATTTTTGTTGCCCTTCGCTGGACTCTCCCCAATTTATCCACATCCTTCTTGTGGTGTGGGGATGTGGAAAAATTGGAAAAGGTCCACCGGAGGGCAACAAAAATAATTAGGGGAGTGGAACACATAACTTACGAGGAGAGGCTGAGGGAACTGGGATTGTTTAGTCTACAGAAGAGAAGAATGAGTTGAGATTTGATAGCTGCTTTCAACTACCTGAAAGGTGGTTCCAAAGAGGATGGATCTAGACTATTCTCAGTGGTAGCAGATGACAGGACAAGGAGTAATGGTCTCAAGTTGCAGTGGGGGAGATTTAGGTTGGATATTAGGAAAAACTTTTTCACTAGGAGGGTGGTGAAACACTGGAATGCGTTACCTAGGGAGGTGGTGGAATCTCCTTCCATAGAAGTTTTAAGGTCAGGCTTGACAAAGCCCTGGCTGGGATGATTTAATTGGGGATCGCTCCTGCTTTGAGCAGGGGGTTGGACTAGATGGCCTCCTGAGGTCCCTTCCAACCCTGATATTCTATGAACTGTGCAGCTTTAATATTTTCTTAACAACGCTTTTTATATAAAATAATCATGCTAAGAGCAGATTTTGGGTCAGGACTGAAACTTTCATGATGACTTTTCAGTAGCCAGTCAGGCACAAGAATATACATTTTAAAGGGATTATATATAGTATTGCAATAAGTATCTCTTATTTTGTCTTTCCTCTTGCCATAGGTCTGAGGTTTTTGTAGCTGAATATATACTCAGAAAATCATACCTTTTACCAACTCAGTCACTTTAGGGCACTTCCAATACTGGAAGTCAATGCAGAGTTCATAGGTATATCCAAGGATTGTATAGTTCATGTGGTGTGGCTTACTGATTCCATACTGACTAAGATGAAAGATTCACTGAATGATTTGTTTTCTTTAGATTTTCTGCCACTATACAATGGTGAGCAGAGAGTGTTGGCCTAAATTTGACTAAGACAGCATGATGAACAATTCTCACATAACTATGCCTGTGAGAGGAACCTTGCCCTATTATTTACCAGGGAGAGAGAGGGAGAGACAGACAGACAGACACATTCCTTGGATATACACACTACTGCAGCACTCCAGCCCTTGCCTACAGTTTAACAAACTAACCTTAAATCAAGATAGAAACCTGTACAAGAGAGCTTAAAATTTAGTCTCTATAGAGTGAATCCCTAGCTGCATTATCTGGAAAGACACTATAGCAGCCATAAAGCAACTTGGAGAGAGGAGAAACCTAGAGAGGCTGACCATGGAACCCTGCAAGGTGGGAGTGTCCCAGACCCTGGGCTGCAGCCTGAGCCTGTTTGTCGACACTGCAATTGAACAGCCCCGCAGCCTGAGGCAGCCCAAGCCCCATGAGCTGGAGTCAGCTAGCCCGGGCCAGATTAAGGCTTTTAATTATCCCTGACTTCAAGCTACCTGGAAATGACAACTAACTGCAGATTAAAGCACTAAAAAGGGAGGAGTTCTGAATCCTAGGACCAGAAAGGCTAAACTTTAGACAGGCCTGGGAAAGAAGAGGCCAAAAAAATAGTAATATGGTGTAAAAATAATATGCTTACCTTAAAGCCTACTGAACAAAACCTAAACTAGTCCACTTGGAGTCAGTATTCTGGGATTGGTGTGTTATGCTTGTGCCACTTTATTTTCTTTGGTGATCTAACTGCTTTGGCGTGCAATTCAAACACTTGGGGCCCAAATTTTGGTTTTCAACTGCCTTTCCATAGTGCTCCTGCAGCACGAGAGGGGTTACAAACCACACAGAAGCACCACCCAGAGAAAGGCCCCAGCATAAAGGGGGCTCACAAGCCAATGAAAAGCTTCCAGGACAGCTTTCCTCTCCCCCTCTCCCAGCACAGGGAACATGCTAGAGAGGAGGAGCACCTTTGCACTCTGGCTATTCTCAGCAGGTGGACAGCTCATGGAAGCAAAGTATAACATCTACTAGGAGCCAGGCCAAGAATACCACGACATGCAAAGATGCAGCCACCTTTGTCATCCTATATTCCTGCAACTAGCTCAGTTTGGCAGAAACAGAACTGAGGCTATAATCTTTAAAACCTCCAATTAATCCACCACACACATCCAATACTCACGAGCCTGTTACTTACTTCATGTTAGTCATTGTAACAGGGCAGCAATTTAAGCATCAGACTGTCATTAGGACCATCTTGTTCACAAGACAATTTTAACTAATTATTATCAGTAATAAATATTTATTTTATGGAAGTGCCAAATGACCTCAAATTGGGATTGGGGCTCCATTGTGCTGGGTGCCATACAAACACAGAAAAGAGAATGTCTGCCCTGAAGATTTACAACTTAAGTAAACAAAGGCCATTCCTACACTTAGAAAAAAGGAATATTTTAACTTATACTAACGAACATATTAATCACTTTTCCGTAATGAAGACAAAGTCCTTGTCTTCACTAGGAAGAAAATGCATTTTTAGCATGTGTTAGCTAACGTGTTAACTAACATTAAAATTTTAGTGTAGATAAGGCAAGTTGAAGTTTTAACAGGTAAACATGCTGAGGGGAGGATATGGATACTGAGGGAGTTTCGGGTTTACATGTCAGCCAACCTATTTAGACGTAGAGATGATTTAATATAGGTGAAGAGGTCATATAGAGTTCAAGAAAATACAATGAAAATCTGCTTTATGGTAATTCTAGTTTCTAGAACACAGAAACAACCAAATCTGTTCAAGAGATTACCTGCAAAGATCTCAGTTTCTCTACCTAGACAACAGCCTCAGCCATACGGGGTTGGAGAAGGAAATGTCACAATTCACAACCCTGAGGGCATGAAACTTGAAGCATCCATACTATTTCTGGCCACTGTGCAGGGCTGGACACAGGGCTGGAAAAGTTAATTCACCACTGGTGAGTAGGAAGCAAATAGAGAGATCTAAGCCATCAATTTCTGCAGCAGCTTTTGGTTTTTATAAAAATTAATTATCTAACATCTGTGAAGATAAACTTCCAAATGTTAATAAAATACTGTGTGTTATGTCCCTGAGCCCGGCCCTAAACAGTATACTGCTATTTCTTGCTTTTCAAAACTGCAGCAGCAGCATGAAATTGACAAGACACTGGTCAGTTTAACAGATGCTATTCTGAACCCTGACAGCAACAGTGAACTGACAAAATCAAGTCAGTTGAGGTGCCACTAGGACTGTTGTCCTTAAATCTTGCTGGTGGCTTTTGCCTCACATCCTCAACTTTCATATCAACCTCAAGCTAACATATCACTGGGATTAACGGGTGCCTGATAAGTGTCATAGCTTTCCCAAATTGTAATAAAGTGCAAAACTACTAGTCTTTTCAGTTTTCACTGCTACTACTCAAAACCCTGTGGGCAGCAACAACAAAAAAAATGTTTGACAAAAACAACATCAGTTTCATCTGTAACTGCTTGGGGAAATAAAATATAAGCAGCAGAAACAAGAACTGAAGCTTTCCACTCAGAAGGACCCAAACTACAGGATGGGTGGGGATACTATAGTAAGAGAGAACCACCCTAGATGCTATTAGCAAGAGTAGCAAAAACACTGTCTCCTCCCCCCCCACAGCAAACAAGATATTGGAGGCCGGGGGCCCTAGTAGGGAGAAGAGAAATACTCTCTCTTTTAGGAACCAGAATAGGTTGGTGGGGGAGGCAACTGTAAATTTACATATCTGCTATCCAAATGCTAAAATAAGTGAGATACAGCACACTGGCAGGAATCCCAACACCAAGGTACTGATTGTGGACAATGAGAATCCCCGCCAAATCTTTCATATTCACTTACATGTCCTAATTTTTTTCAGGCCCTGAAATTACTGTATGACGATATAAAAGAAAATGAACAAACATGTTCCTTTTCTGGCATTTTTTCTGGACTTTAGCCGTTTACTTCGCAGTATCTGCATCCTTCTCTCCTCTCTCCCTTCCTTCCAGAAAAGTTTGTGGTCAGACTCTAATCCATAACTTAAATTTAGAGCAGGGATTGGCAACCTTTAGCATGCAGCCCGTCAGGGAAATCTACTGATGGGCCAGGATGGTTTGTTTACCTGCAGCGTCGGCCAATCACAGCTCCCACGTGTACAGTTCACCATTCCAGGCCACTGGGGGCTGCGGGAAGCGGCGCAGGCTAAGGGATGTGCTGGCAGATTTCCCTGACAGGCCACATGTCAAAGGTTGCTGATCCCTGATTTAGAGAGACTATAGCAGGTCTGTACCCTTCTTTCACACCCAAGTGGTGTCAATGTTTTGCTTTTTACCCCCCTGTTCTTTTTAGTTTGTTACTACTATTATTTTAGCAGTAACTGAACAGTTAAGACATTGTACTCAAGAAAGAAGGCATTTTATTTTTTTTAAATAAAACATTTGAAGATTTATCTGTTTACTTCAACTTTCTTGGGGTCTTAAAGGAAATTTTTGGTTTGTTTCTGAAAATAAGGGAAAATATAAATATGCTGTGCCTTTTGCTTGACCTTTTGTACTTTATCTTGACAGTTTACTGAAAAGGCAACAGGGGTTTTATCTTTCCGCAGACATATGATGTCAGTATTCTGCTGTTTTACAAAAGAGTGAGGGGAGGTGGTTATTTTGTTTTAAGTGGCAGTTTGAAAGCACACCACCTTATTTGAAAAGCACTGTTCCTTTTAGTTACATCAAAAAGAAATATGAATATGTATTTCAGGACTCTATACTGGTTGTAACATTTAAAAATTTTCCATATTAAAGCAACAGAAATACACAAATTCTCAATCACTCATTTACCAGTTTGGATTCTTTTTGTTGGTTTAGGTTTTTGTTTTTTTTTTTAAACTGAACTGCAAGCCACATTTTTCCTTTCTAGATAAATATCTCCTAGATCAACAGTAACACAATGTAAATAGCGTTTAAATTTCTCTCCCACACAAAAAGCAAGAAAAAGTGAAGGGCTACAAATGCCTTTCTGTACTTTATAATCCTCATGTAACATGCAATGCTGTTATGAATAATAGCCAGTAAACAGCCCAAAGTAACTCTTAGGGGACAAAAAAAAAAAAAAAAAAGACCAATACAAAATCAATTTTTCTTTAGAATAGACCTACCTGTTGATCCAGACAGCTGAACTCAAGGATAAAAATTAACAAACAAATAATAATGTCTTTAACAATTATTTGAACTTCTGGATTCTGAGAACTAGCACTTAAGAATAAACCTTACATCTTTGGTTCTACTTACTAACTTTACAGAACATGAGTTAAGCTGTTAGGTCATAGAAAAGTCTTGTTTGCACAGTTAAGATGAACAGCACATAATTGAGCACCACACAGCTAACCTAGGCAGTATGACATTTTACATTACCTCAGTTACATATCTGCTGCAAACAAAATCAACATTTAGAAGACACTATGGCATTAGGTCCTCCTCTCAAACAGGTGGTTTGCACCTAAACTAACCCCTATAACAACAAAACTTAACAGGTTCATTTTCCTACACAACGGCTAACAGCAGACAGGACGACATCTCCACTGACAAACTGTTTTAATTTCATTGATACAGAAAGCCTCTCGGGAATGAAGACTGGGTTTTTTATGTTCCCTTAACTCCTTATTGACCAGCTGCCCACGCCGACATAAACCGATAAAGTCAACCACAGGTCAGATGTGTGCCTGCACTCAGCAGGGGCAGCAGCAGAGACACTGTTGGTCCTGCGCCAATGCCACAACTGCAGTTTCAAATGCACGTTTGTAAACCTAGAGTGGGTAGTTCTCATTGCACCGATCTCTTCCCTACTCCGCGCATGAACGACACAAATACGGGAACTCAGCCCAGCCCCGCACCCCCTACCCTGACCGTCCGCCAGTCCCAGCACCCAGCTGGCGCTAAGGTTTCACGAGGCGGGGCTGATGCCCCAAAGGCAGAACACCTCCTCCACAGCGCTCAGGAAGCTGCTAGACCTAACCTGCCCCCCGGGCACCTGCAGGGGAGGCGGCTGTCGCACCTCCAGCCAGCAGCACTGGGGGGAAAGGAAAGTCGAGTAACTCGCCCGCCCACCCTTTAAAACCGCTGCCCGGAACTCGCCCCCTTCCGCCGGCAGCAGCGCCCTCCCCGGTGCCCTCTGCCCCGCTCACCTTGGGGAAGGTGCCCTCCCGGCGGGGGCTTTTTGGATGGTCGAAGTGGCCCCTGTCCAGCATCAGGTAGAGGGAGAAAATCACGACGCAGAAGATCGCGCTGCCGAACACCGTGAACTGCCTGCTCAGCTTCATGCCCGCAGGCAGCGGGGCCCCGCCGCCCAGCAGCTCCCCGGCCGGGGCTCGGACAGCGCTCGTTCAACTTCTGGGGGCGCTCGCTGGCTCCACCGGGCCCGCTGCCTGCCGCGGCTCACAGGGAAAAGTTTCCTCCGGCCGGGAAGCTGCTGCGGGTGTCCTCACGCGACGGCCCCAAATCCCCGAAGTTCCCCCTGCGCCACCTGCCCGAGAGACGCCGAGAGTTTCCGGGAGCGGAGCAGGCTTCCCCCCACCTCCGCGACTAGTTATCTCCGAGCAGAGGAGTGAGGGGCGGCGCTGCGGGACCAACCCCCGCAGCACCCCAGCTGCGCTGCTCCGCTCCCCCGGGCTGCCTCTGAGCGGCGCCGAAGTCCGCCGCCGCCGCCGCCTCCTGGCAAGAGCGCCGCTGCCCCGCGCCACAGACCTGGCAACAGGGACGGCGCCGCGCGCAAACTGAGCTCTGAGAGCGCGGAGCCCGCGGCCGACCAGCACCGGCCCCTGCTGCTGCCGCCAGAGAGCAACGCGCTCCGCCCCCCGCACGCACCGAGACCGGGCGGGGCCTGCGCGTGACACACCGCCGCAGCAGGCCGCCCCCAGCGCTCAGAGACAGGGGAGGGGCCCTGAACCCAGGGGTGGGAGGAGAAGCGACTGCCCCTCTGACCGTTGGGGGCGCGGCCGTTGCTGGTGCTGCCACCCCCTCCGCTCCGCCGAACGTACTTGAGAGCGCGGCGGTTGCTGTAGGCCGCGCGGAAGCACGAGCAGCTGGTACCGCTGCGGCTGCTGCCGCCGCCGCCGCCTCTTGCCCCCGCCCCGCAGCAGGGAGCAGCCGGCACAAGACTGTTCCCGCTTCCCTGTTGGCCCTACGGAGTGACAGGAAACAGAGCAGCGGCTCGCGCTGCCTTGACTCCAGCTGCGGCGCTCTCAAAAGCTGGGGCCAGGACAGGGCCTGGGCGGGGCCTGAGCCGCTGTTTCTTGGTAATTTACAGTGGTGAAAGTAAGAAAATGCCGGGCTCTGCCTGCGCTCAGCTGCTGGGACCCCGCTGGCCTGTTCCAGCGCAACAGGCCCCGACCACGATTTCCCCTGCAGGGACCCCTGTACTGATGATGGCAGCCAGCCTGGCTCCCTGCGTGCTCAGGGCCCCACTGAGGCAGGCGGTGGGGAGCTTGGGAAGGGAGAAGAGAGGGAACGCAGGAGCTGTCATTTTTCCGGACCTTGAATCCCCCCATCTGTTCCCCCGCCTTGAGCCCCTGTTCACCTGGATCCATTGGCTGGTCCTGCTGCAGTTTCAATTTAGATAAATCTTTTCACAGTCTGGATAAGCCACTAAAACAAGCTCTTCCACCTCACTGAAGTGGGACCACAGTGAGACGGTGAAGATAGGGCTGCCCATTATTAGGTCGCCACCCTCTCCCATTTCTCCTTATAAGACTTTGGTTTCAGTGGCTTATGACTTTGCCCAACTTAAACTGTTCAGCCTAAATTTCTCCATGCTAGTAGGCTGCCTCATGCTGATATTTTTTGGGGAAGGTTCACTTATTGGAGTTAAGCCGTTTCTGAGAATGTTAGGAGGTGGAAAACACACTGAATTGTACATGTAGAATTTTTTTTTTTTAACTAACAGTTTTAGTGAGAAACTCTAATGCCTCCATGCTTTGGAGTAGGGATTTGAAATTTGGCAGAAGGGTCGCTCCGTCATCAAGCCTATGCCTTTTGTTGTTGTTGTGAAAATTCTCTCTCATTATAAGCCTCCGAAAAACCTCATGTTCTGGAGAGCATGGTTAGAGTTTGGTAGCTAAGTTCTCCAAAGATTCTGTCTACCCTGAGCATGCTCCAGTACCTCACCGTTCCTTCCTGCCAACTGGAGCACACATAACAGCCATACTGGGTCAGACCAAAGGTCCATCAAGCCCAGTATCCTGTTCTCTGATAGTGGCCAATGGCAGGTACCCCAAAGGGAATGAACAGACAGGTTATCGTCAAGTGATCCATGCCCTGTCACCAAATGCCAGTTTCTGGCAAACAAAGGCTAAGGACACCATTCCTGCCCTTCCTGGCTAATAGCCATTGATGGACCTGTCTTCCATGAATCTATCTAGCTCCCTTTTGAACCCTGTTATAGTGTTGGTCTTCACAACACTCTCTGGCAAGGAGTTCCAGAGGTTGACAGTGTGTTGCATGAAAAAAGACTTTCTTGTGTTTGTTTTAAACCTATTAATTTCATTTGGTGGCCCCTTGTTCTTGTATTATGAGAAGGAGTAAATAACACTTCCTTCCTTACTTTCTCTATACCACTCATGATTTTATAGACCTCTATATCTTCCTTTAGTTGTCTCTTTTCCAAGCTGAAAAGTCCCAGTCTTATTAATCTCTCCTCATACAGAAGCCGTTCTATACCCCTAATAATTTTCGTTGACCTTTTCTGAACCTTTTCCAATTCCAATATATCTTTTTTGAGATGGGGCAACCACATCTGCACACAGTATTCAAGGTGTGGGCGTATTATGGATTTATATAGAGGCAATATTATATTTTCTGTCTTCTTATCTGTCCCTTTCTTGATATCCCTTTCTTATTATCTATCCCTTTCCCAACATTCTGTTTGCTTTTTTCACTGCCTCTGCACATTGAGTGGATGATTTCAAAGAACTATCCACAATGACTCCAAGATCTCTTTCTTGAGTGGTAACAGCTAATTTAGACCCCTTCATTGTATATGTATAGTTAGGATTATGTTTTCCAATGTCCATTACTTTGCATTGATCAACATTAAATTTCATCTGCCATTTTGTTGCCTAGTCACATACACCATCCTCATAAAGCAGGGGTCTCAAACACATGGGCCACATGAGGCCCACAGGGTTATTTTCTGTGGCCCGCCAGCTCCCCGCAGCCCCCCAGCATTTACCTAGAGCGGTTCCGGCCTGGCCCTGCCCTGCGCTGCTCCGGGAAGCAGCCGGGACCTGGGGGAGGGAGGCATAGGGGTTTGTGTGTTGCCCTGGCCGCACCTCCAGGTACTTCCCCCGAAGCTCCCATTGGCCGCGGTTTCCCGTTCCCACAGATCCCGTGCCCCCACCATCCCCCAAGGTTCCAGCCGCTTCCCGGAACGGCCCGGGGGCAGGGCAGGCAGGCAGGGAAGGGGTTGGAATGGGGGCAGGGAAGAGGTGGGGCAGGGGCAGGGCCTCATGGAAGGGGTGGAGTGGGGGCGGAGCCAGAGCAGCGGGGGCGGGGGTCAGTGATGCGGCTTTTGGGCCAATGTACTAGTCCTAATGTGGCCCTCATGGTCATTTGAGTTTGAGATCCCTGTCATAGAGCAACTGAGCATGCTTCATCCCAGAGCTCAAGGGGCTGTGCAGCCCTTTTCTTAAAATTGTTGCTTCCTAGCTGCTGCAGGCTGCTGTTGTGCTAGAGAGACTGTCACTCCTGGGCACTCTTGTTTTGCTAACTGCCTGTGGGCAGAATGGAGGAGAAGGAAAAGGCTGTCTGACTTGAATGCAGAGGAATGAGGAACCGTGGATGGGATAGAGCAAAGAAATGCTGAGCAAATGTACACAAATAGGAGCTGGAGGGGAGGAGATTAGGAAGTGGGAGCAGAAGACTGGGGTGAGGAATAGGAAGAAGTGGGGAAGTAAGAACAGAGAGAGAGGCAGGAGGATAAGAGCAGTGGGAATGGGGAAGGAGCAACGGGAGGAGACAACGATGGTTTGTGACCACGATAACACACCCACACCTACAGAACCTGGAATTGAACTCAGGCATCTTGAATGTTTTCCAAATAGCTATGAAACTCTGGCAAAGCATATCTCCATCCCCTTCTAGTTGCAGAGTCACATAGACAATAATAAGCCTACTACTGCTGTCGCTCACTCTGTTAGCTCAGGCGATAAAGGCAGTTGCTTTGGATTGAAAGACTCCAGCCCTGCTGGAGGTGCATGTGGAAGAGGCCATTGTAGTTCCACATGCTGACATTTTTGTTCTTTCAATTTTTTTTTAAAAAGCTTATGAAATTACATATAACTATTGGCTGGTCTACACTACACAATGTAAGGCAGATTACCTCAACCTAATTGCCAGTGTCTACACAACAGCCTTGCTCTCGCTGATGTAAGTGCCCTACTACACCAACTTAATAACGCCACCTCCATGAGGGGTGTAGGGCTTATGTCAGTGTAGTTAGGGTGATGCAGTGTCTGAGTAGATGTTGTGTTACTTACAGCTGCAGTTGGCTGTCTTGTCAGTTTCACGGCAGGAGCCATGAAATTGACAAGAAAGCCAGGAGCTAGAGCCCAGCTGCCCCTGGCTCCTCTGGAGAGCTTGGGTGGCTGGACACCACTCCAGTCTGGGAGCCAGGGCAAGAAGCTTGGGCAGCTTCCCATCCACCGCCTGGAAGGAGCTGGGGTGAAAAGCCCTGCAGCTGGACCCTGTAGGGAGACAGACTGAGAAGCCTGAACTACTTCTCCCCCTGCCAGGAGCCAGGGTGAGAAGTCTGGGTGGCTCTTCCCCGCCCCCTCCACACAAACACTCTCTCAGCTGGAAGAAGGGGCAAGAAACTGTGAAATTGACTAGGCTGGACAGATTTCAGCAGGGAGTGGGCGGGGGAGGGGGTCCAAGAAGCTCTGGGCAGCTTTCTCCCCCATGGGCAATGTGGATGTGAGGATCCCTAAGTGGCTTCCCTCTCCCCTGCTCCCAGAAGGGAACGGGGAGGCAAGAAGACCTGGGTGGCTACCCCTGCTCCCAGTGGGGAATGAGGAGCAGCAGCCCACCAGGAGCCCAGGAGGCTGTGGGGCAGCCAGGCTCCCAGCAGGGAGCTGCCAGAGGAGCTGAGAGCCCAGTCTTAAGTCAGTGGAAGTGCTCCTGGTGAGGACATGCACCACCGACCCAAGGAGAGTAGTGTGAACATGCACTACCGCAGTAATTACTATTACTATAGTAGGTTGACTTAGGTTTCTAGTGTAGATATACCCTCAGTTAAAAGACAATTAAAGTTGCAGAATCAAGCATTCAAGAGTTGGGAAAGGCCATAATAAAGGTTGCCCATGTGACCTTAATTAACCCTCTCGTGCATGTGCATTATTATACAGTCTTTAATTACACAGTTACATTCTACTTTTTCCCCATGTCACCCGTGCCTCATTCAGTGTACAGGACAGACTGTGTGTCCTGTGTGCCTTAGGAATAAGTCGGGAATGTGTAATGAATGAGGCTGATGTCTGTTAGATTTCTGCCTCATGTTGAGGAAGTTGGAAGGGTATGTTGTGAATGAGGCCAGAAAGTACAGGAATTAAACAAGATGGTCTTATAATTAAGGTAGTGAAATGCCACCTTGAAGATTTAGATTCTGTCCCTATTTCTATCACTGAGGCCCACTATTGCACTGGAACCGCAATTTTCAGATGACCACTGTGTATTTGTTTTCTGCACGTCCAACTTGAGAACCCGCCGTCTGATTTGCAGAAGTCCTGAGCACTTGTATTTGCAAATTAAGTCATTGGGAACCTAGTTTTAAACATACAATAGAACATCAGCGTTATGAACTCCTTAGGAACAGAGGATGTTCGTAACGCTGATATGTTCGTAACTCTGAACAAAATGTTGTGGTTGTTCTCCCAAAAGTTTACAATTGAACATTGACTTAATATAGCTTGGAAACTTGCAGAAGGAAAACGATGATTTTAACCATCTTAATTTAAATGAAAGAAGCAGAGACAGTATCCTTATCTTGTCAATTTTTTTTAAAAATTTCCCTTTATTTTTTAATAGCTTATGTTTAACATAGTACTATACTGTATTTGCGCTTTTTTTTGTCTCTGCTGTTGCCTGATTGTGTACTTCCAGTAAGTTCATAACTCTGGTGTTCGTAACTCTGAGGTTCTACTGTATACGTACTCTGAGGGCTTGTACACACTAGTGCTTACTTCGGTATAATTTAAGTCATTCAACGGTGTGAAAAAGCCACCCTCGAGTGACATAAATTACACTGACCTATGTGTGGACAACGCTATGTTGGCGGGAGAAGCTCTCCCATCAACATAGCTACTGCCGCTCGGGGAAGTGGAGTAATCATACTGATGGGAGAGCTCTCGCCTGTCGGCACAGAGCGTCTGCATTAGCAGCGTTACAGCGGCAGAGTTACATCGGCACAGATGCGCCGCTGTAGTGCTTCTAGTGTAGATTAGCCCTGAGAAAATCAGGTCCAAGTCTTCCCAAATTGGGCAGCCAAAGTTAGTTGACATTCTTTACTTTAATCAGTGTCTTAGTTCCACTGTGTGCAGATAAGGTCATTAAAGTTTGTAAAAAGAAAAGGAGTACTTGTGGCACCTTAGAGACTAACCAATTTATTTGAGCATAAGCTCACTTATACTCAAATCAATTGGTTAGTCTCTAAGGTGCCACAAGTACTCCTTTTCTTTTTGCAAATACAGACTAACACAGCTGTTACTCAGAAACCTAAAGTTTGTAAGTAAGTAAGAAAAGATGGGATCATAGAAAAACACATGAGAAAACTGACAATTCAGTGTGGATTTTGGATAGTGTGCAGTAAATAATGCATGTGATACTAAATGACATATTAACTAGTCACCCATTCAGTGAGCACCATCTGTCCGGCTCATTGAAGGAGGTAAGGGTCCTGTGAAAAAAAAGACATCTGTGATCATGTAATTAAAGAATGTATCATAATGCATATACACAAGGGAGATGAACTAAGATTGCACAGATTGGAGAGACCTGTGAAATGCAGGATTATATATGCATGCTCAAATCTGTATTATTCTAAAGATTTATTAACAAACAGTGAAAAGCAGTTTATCCATAGTGTTCTTACTGACCAGTGTGATATCTAAAGTTACAGTTTCTAGAGACTAGTGGGAAATGTATCTGTAGCTATTAAGAAACTGTTCAAGGGCTTATCTGCACTGCAGTATACACTCCTGAGGGCTATTCTGTGTCAAAAAATTAAAAATTCTGCTCACAATATTTTACAATTCTGCATAATTCTGCAAATTTTATTTGTGACATAAATGTGGAGGCTCCAGCATGGCACTGGGGAGCACAGGCCACTGGCTACACAAGAGGTGGGGGATCACTGTGCAGCTCTCCCGGCTCCTCGTGAAACACAGACTCAGTGGTGAGGCTGCACCCAACCCTGACACAGCAGAAGGATTTGTCCTGCCCAAGAAACACTCTAGGGCCTTGCCCCTTCATGCCAGGTGCAGCAGGTGCAGGCCGGCAGGCTCCACAAGGCAGGATCCAAGTGTGGAGGGGTTTAGTGCGGAGGGATCCAGGTGTGGGTTGAGAGGGTTCTCTGTGGGGTAATCTGGGTGCAGGCAGCTCAGTGGGGGATCTGGGTGCAACAGTAATGGAACTCTGCAGGGGGGTCCAGGTGAAGGTGGTTGGGGCTCAGCAGGGGGGTCTGGGGATAGAGTTCATCGGGTGGGGTCTAAGTGTGGGAGGGATAGAGCTTGTGAGGGGCGGTCTAGGTGGGGGGCTAAGTTAGGGATCCAGGTGCTGGGGGAGTAGGGCTCAGTGGGGTGGGGATGCAGGTGCAGCTGGTTGGGGCTCAGTGGGGTGGAGATCTGGGTGCAGGGTGAGTGGGGTGGTCCAGATGCAGGGTGAGTGGGGCTCATCGGGGGGGGGGTTCTGAATGCGGGGGGGTGATGCTTGGTGGAAGGATCTGGGTATGAGAGTCTCAGGGGGTGAGGCTTGGAGGAAGGATCTGGGTGTGAGGGGGTCTTGGATGCCCGGGGTTGGGCAGATGGGGGAGCAGCTTCCTGTACAGGGAGCCCTCCCCCTGCAGCTGAGGAGTGATGGGTGCAGGAAGAGGGCTGTGGGGAGGATTTTCAGAGCTTCCTGCATCTGGGGAGAAATCTAGAGGTGGGTCTGATCTGGCCTTGGATGCCATGCAGGGGAAGAGGAAGTCCCATCCTCCCCAACCCCGCCGGGACTAGCAGCTGAGCTTGCACAGAATAGGAGCCATGAGCCAGGCCTTCCCCAGTCACACCCCCTGCCCCTTGGTGATTTACCTCTCTGCCAGCTGCCCTGGGCACCTGAAACATACTGCTGGAGAGGGTTGCATGACCACTCTTGTGGATTCCCTTTGCTTCCCTGTCAAAAAGTCATTTTTCTGTGGGAAAGCAAGGAAATCTGCAGGGGACATAAATTTCTGCGCATGTGCAGTGGTGCAGAATTCATGCAGGAGTAACTATAGTGTGGACTATGGGGGTGTGAACTGCAAAGTGCACCAAAGTGTTTTACTCTAACTGCCCCCATGTGGAAGCTGCTGATGCAAACTAAAAGGTAGCTAGTTCACGTTAAAGCAAACTGGGCACCTTTTTGTTCATGCCAGCAGCATCCACACTGGGCAGTTAGAGCAAAACACTTTGGTGGCTCTGCAATTCACACACTTGCTGTCCGCACTGTAGTGCAGTGTATCCATAGCCTAAATAATCTATATACCTGAGGGAAGTTATCATCCAAGCGAGGTAGGATGGAGGAGAAAAAATACACAATAAAATACCTGAGTGGGTTATACAAGAGAATATAGCATTGTAAGTATTGTGGATAGTAGCATGGTATAAACAAGTTATTAAGAAGCACCTACCACCAAATTCCAAAAATCTGTTTCCACTATGCTAATGTAAGTCCCATTAAAGGGCAGCAGTAAAGCAACAGTTTCCATGTGGTAAGATGCATAAGCCTTCTTTTACAGCATCTGAGTGGTTATATGAACAGATTGCCTCAGTCTTTAGCCAGGATGCTGTGGTATAAGCATAGGCCATTACTGCCAAGCTACATAAATAATGACCCATGGCTGCTTATTTGAAAATCATAACTGCCTTCAAAGATCTTACATTAACCTGGCAACAGTTCTCATTCATCTTCACTCCTCTTCCTGTTTCTTGTATTAAACATTTATAATTAACACTTACCCTGCCTTCTTAAGACCAATTTTACAATAAGCAGAAGAGAGAAATTCCATCCACTACAAAACATTAAGTGTGTTTGATGGTTAGTTAATTGCATGACTAGTGAGATGAGGGACAGAATTTCTAGTTTGCATAGGATCTGTTCCAAGAGTTGGTACTATACATTCTTTTATTGTTTTGGACACATGAACAAAAATGCCTTTCTGAGGTTTCTTTGAATACTGATTTAGTTTTTTGAAAGTATTTGATAAATGCAAAAGTAACCAAGTGAAGAGCGGCACAGAAGATTACATTGAAAATTTAAATAAGATATGGAGAGGTGCATCATGGGGAAATTCTGAGAGATGGCATGATTATAGATAATCAATTCTGTACACTTAGATAATTACAAAACATTCATTAGAAGAATTCACATCAGTTATAAAACACTTTCCAGATTGCAGGTCCCTTTGGCCCTAACATGTTTTGATCTTATTTAAGCATGTCCAGTCTTGGAAAGTGGACTGGATATAAGATGGGGTAGAAAGGGGTTATTGTTTGAAATAAAATTATTTTAGGCTGTTTTCCCTCAGCAAGTCTTCACATTTCGTGCCAGACTAGTTTATTTTCAATGCATCAATTATTTTTTTTCTGTTACAACTGAATAGTATTTAAGGTGTTTGGCAGCTACTCTTCAACAGTTTACTGGTGATGGTTTCTGGTGTTACTGTGATGTGTTCTCAATTAGATTAAATATATAGGCACATTAGGCTGCTTCACAAAAATTGAGCTACAAGGATTCCTGAGGAGAAACTTTCTAACAGGCCGTGTATGAGTCTGGCTGGTTTTCTTTAGCTTGCAATACAAGCTTTACAAATTATTCTCACTCTAATACCAATTTCCAAAAAGTAGTCTTTCCAAAAATACTTAAAACCTATTTCCTAAATGTTAGTCAGATAAATCACTTATTTGAATCCAAATGAAAACTGTGACACTGATAGACCAGGTGCCAGCTCATGTCAAGGCTCCTAGGCCTCACTGAACACTGACAAATGCATAGTTGGAAACCAGTCTGGCTCACCTGTGTGTTAGCATTGTTAAAATAGATGTTAAGTCTATAAGAACGTGTTTAGTCTTTATGAAATGCTTGTAGGATGCTGCATGTATTGATCTCACTTATAACATGTATTCCATGTATTACATTGAGTATTTGCATTGTAAACCTCTGTAACTGTGTAACTAGAACAGAAAAGAAACATTAATTAATGTAAAATGCTGATCCTGCAACAAGCCTGGTGCCAAGATAGACTGGAGTACCCAAAGGAGACTGTCTGTGACTCCACAGTTAGGCTGCTATAGTGCATGAGGATTAAGAAAAATAAATGATTTATTTACAAGGTTAAGGCCTTAACCTTGTAAATAAATCATTTATTTTTCTTAATTGATACATCTTTAGTTAGTTTGTTGCAGGATTGGCTACAAACATTGTCTTTGCTGTGAAAACTGAGATACAGTTTTCCTTTGGTAAGTAACTGGTCCTTTGGTAACCTGATTATTGTTGTGATTTTTTTATGTAAGGGACCATGTATCACAAATGTAAGTTTGCCTGGTGCCAAGATAGACTGGAGTACCTAAAGGAGACTGCCTGTGACTCCACAGTTAGGCTGCTATAGTGCCTGAGGAATTCACACTTGTTACTTGGTTGGTGAAATCTAAGTATAGAACTCACAATCAATTTGGGGTTTGTGCCCTGGTTTGTAACAGTCTGTCCTGAGGCTGGAACTCAAGTTTGTGAGCCACTCCAGATGGCTTGACAAAAACAGACAGACATATATACATATACCCCACACACCCAGGAAACAGCTTAAGCAGTGCCACATTGCCCACTGCTAACATCACATAAAAATACTTAACCTACGTTGCATTTGTTGCTAAGTAGATTAAGGTATACAGTTTCAAGCTGGAGCAATTCACTTTCTAAGCACTCAGGTCCGGTCTGCTCTAGAATGCTAGTAGGTGGCCAAGCGAAGCAAGGCCCTACAGGCAACTTCATGGCATTTCCCTGTTTGCTTGTGTGTAATGAGATACTTTGGAACACTGCATCCAGGCACTTCCAGAGTTGCAGGGAATGTTCAGGGCATCAATAGGCAGAACCTATTGATTTTGCTGAAAACGGGGGGAAACTGGAAAAGCCCGACTCAGAGGAAAATCTAAGCCTCCAGACTAATCGGTGCTGGAGGCTCTCTAGGCTCTCCCTGCTGCTGCCTGCAAATATCAGAGGGAGCAGAATAACTTGCTGAGTGGGAAGATTGAACTCAAGGCTATAGTCAACAGAAATAAGAAGGTCTTACAGAAAGGTTTTTTTAAGGGAAAGTGGGTTCCAGGGTGGAGGTGTGGGGGAGAAGAGACCAGAAGTGGGGAGGAAGCAGGGGCCCCATGGAAGGAAGGAAAATAGTGGTCATGGGGGAAGTGGAGTTGGAGGGGAATGTAGGGAAGCAGGGACCCAGAGTGGAGATGGAGGCAAAAGCAGGGACCCAATGCAAGGGAGATCAGGAACTGTTTAACAAACCTTAGTTTTTCTGCTCAACCTCTGCAGTTATTGACTCTGACAGAAGAGTCCCATGTAGAGGAGATTCCTAGCCAGGGCTTGAGGGGGAAAGAAGGGTTCTATTGGGAGAAGGGTGTGAACTTCTGGGATCAGGAGGGAAGAGGATGGGGGCTCCAGGTCACTGGAGGGTAAAGGACAAAGCAAGTCGAGTATAGGAGCTAAGGAGTATCTTTAACTCCACCCATGCCCCCCATCATCTCCATTTTTCCTCCCACTCCCGACATCCTCTCCCTCACTAAGTTGCTGCAGACAGTGGAATCTCTGTGGTGCCCCTTGCTGATGCCTACACACATCACAGGTGGAAATAGCTCACTTTCGCATAGGTTGTACAGCTAGACCTACAGAAGGAACAAAATGTGTGACCGTCAAGTTACACTGTTGTGAAATGGAATGCTGTATGGCCATCTCTAGCATTTTTCTGCGGAGAAACAGGTTTTCAGGGGGTGCTGGAGCTAGTGTCATGATGATACTAGAATCTCGGCCGCGAAGTTCATCCCTGCCTGAAGCCAGCAAAGTATCTCCCTTTCGTTCCCTATTCTCAGAGCAGGGAAGGGAGGAGGAGGAAGCATAGAGAGCACCGCATAGATCCACTCCCTCCTGAAAGAAAGAATGACAGAACAGCACTTCTTCTCCTCCCACATTCTGCTATGGCAGACACTCAGAATGTTTCAGTCTTTCCACATTCAAAACATTTAAGCAGGTCCTTAATCTGGGTCCCTTCCCTCCCATGCTGCTGTCTTTTCTTATGCTCATACTGCCTTCTGTTGCACTCAAATCTTTTGTGCACCAGAAACACACATGAAAACAACAGTGGTTTCCCAACCAGTGCTGCTGGGTCCCAAATCTCACCATCTCTCCTTTTCTGCTGCATGGCCCACTGTTCCTTTTGCTGCTGCCACTGCTACTCCAGCAAAAAAATTGCCCACAACCACTGTTGCTGTTAGAACAGTAAAAGAAAACATCCTCTATTCTCTACTATGCCTTGATGAGAAGGGGTCCACAGGATCCTGCCAACTACACCAATTTCTAACTAGCCAGCCACCACTGCCTCATGGCCAGTCATGGCTATATGGTACCCTACCTGTTTGCCCTTTTCAGGGCCTTTTAAGAACTCCACACAGTGCCTGGGGCTGGTTTAATAACCAACACACCACTCCTGTCTGGGGCTGGTTTAACAACCAAAACAATCCTTAAGGTCCCAAAATAAAGTCCATCACCACAACACAAAAATTCATACTCAGCTCTGGCTTCTTCTAACATATACAGAGCTCTTCTTCTGTCCCAGCATGCTCTTCATAAACTCACTTATTTCAGTCCTTCCTAGGTGGAGCTCAGCCTTCGACTCTGTCTTTCAGGCCCAAACCCTTCTCCCAGTCAGTAGTCTTCTGTAGGGACCTCCTATACACTACAGTTCTATACCACAAATTCCTCGCCCAGGTTCCTGTTCCCCTCTGACTCTTTAGAAACCAGCTGTCCTCTGTCAGATCTCATCAAGAGACTGTTAATGGTCCCATTCCACCCTGTGACAGTGAGCAATGCTCACACACACACACACAGAGGATGGGTAGGGGAAATTCAAAAATCAAGAGACCATAACCACAATATTATCTTTTTTTTTTAACCTCAATTTTCGGGGGCACTCATCATTTTGGGAGGTCCAACGCATGATTTTTGATCTCTTGAGATTGGCAATATTGGGAATAGTCTTCGACAATCAGAGCCTTGTGAAGTTACTAACTCACAACTCTGTGATTGTCATTAACTATACGGCCTGCAGATATCTGCACTAAGATTGGCTGAAGACATTAGTAGCTAGTCAGAGCACAGAGCAGCTAGGCAAAGTGTTCTCTAAGTCAGTGTAAGAAAACAGGCAATGAAGCAGGATCCAGAATAGTGTCAGCTCATCAGGATAGGCAAATCCTACCTAATTTTGTGGCAGTTGAACACTTTTTAAGTACAGACAGTTGTTTTTATTGTTCTTTCTTAAGAGGTTCACATTACTGCTTGACCCATTGTTGATTTCATCCAGAATGTTCTAGCACAGAAGTTTTCAAACTTTGGGATACCTTTTCAAGCCAAGGGGGGGGAAATCCCTGGTTTTATTACATTAAGACTGATGAAGAAGTAGATCTAATTGCTGCTCCTTCAAGGTCAAAGCTCGAGGTGTGGCCCCTACCTGGCTCCTGGAAAAGGAGGGTTATTAGTTATTAGTATTTCTCTGTGAAGAGAAACTAACAAGTAGTATGAAAGTTATTCTATTCTCTCTTCCCCACAGAAAAGAGGATTAGGGGGGTTTCCTTTTCTCTCCACCCACATGAGCATAGTCAGCGACGAGTGTCTCACAACTCCTTACCTCTCCTCAATTTCTTTGGCTCCTGAGAATTATGCCTCATTTCTCACATACTGGTTACAGAGCCCAGTGCAGCTCTCAGGAACCATTGAAGTAGATCAGTCAGGGAGAACAGAAGCTTCCTATTTCTTACAACAGCAACACAATTTTGAAAAATAGAAATGATTAGAGAGAGGATCCTCCCTATTGAAGCCTCTTGTTTACAAACTGAAAACAGGCCACACATTTGTTTATTATGCAGTAAATATAATGGCGACACACTTTCCACCATGTAGATCAGAGAATAGCAAAAAATGCTCCAGAGATCCTAACTCAGGGGTTATAGTTGATCTGAGGGAGCGTTTTCTGTACAGAAGTGAGATGGGGAAGGGGGAGGCAGTGCCAAGCAGCCACACAAATGTTCTTGGCCCTCTGATTTATCCATGTTCAATGCATATCTTGGAGTTTCTGTGCACTTGGGAAATTAAACCTTTTGCCAGTTCCATAATAAACCCCATCTCATGCTCAGACAGAACAATTCCAAGAATACATCACAAGTAGATACAGAGTTTTGTTGTTCTTATGTGAGCGAATCCATGTAGGGATAGCATGTGGCTTAAAGTGTGTAGCAACTCATGCTAATAGCTAATCATGGCTCTGTGTCTCTCTTGCTGTAAATATCAGATCCGATGACTGGCTTTTACTATTTTTGTTCTACGGCAGACAAGGCTTACAAATCAGCTGCTGACTCCCATAGCCGCCTCCCTCCTTCACAATTCACTGAACCACAATATGAGGTTACTGTACATATTGTAAGTAGGGACATGAAAGAACTATGTGTAGCACAGTGATCTGAAATTAAAACAATAAGGTCAAGAGTGTAGGCAAGCAGCTTCAGCTTAATTTCAAATCTCCCGATACTTAGCACGGAACAGCTGTATCCTGAAGATAGTACATTTGGCCGACAGATAGGAATAAGAAAGGATTTACCAGCAAGAAGATAAGTATAAGTGTGTGCCAATATATTATTGTAGGAGGTAGCTCTCTATAAAACTAATGTAAGTTACCATGATATAAACGAAAATAGGTATGTTGTTTTTATGATGTAAGAGGGTCCCAGCCACATGAAGCAAAACCTGTAAATAACTTTTGAGGATTTCTGGCAAAATAGAGCTACTGTCCTAGAGGTCAGATCAGAATTGGACACCTAATCAAATAGAAGTATATCCTCTGAGTTTGGGTGATGTGCCCTAAGAGCCTGATCTAAAGCTTACTGAGGTAAAGGAAAAGACGCCATTTGACATCAGTGGACATTGGATGACCCTGTCTTCCTCAATTGTGGAAAGAAAATAAGAAATGGGCTAGACTTTCCCAGTAAGAGAAACTGAGCTCCCACAATAGACAGCTTCTCTTTACAGTGTATCTGAGAGAAGACAGGATAAGGTTGGGGAAGGAATGGGAGTTGAGTGCCTAACTACCATTTGTAATTTTTGAACATCACCCCCTGGGTCTTCCCAGTGTGTCCACAAAGACAACCAGAGACAATCAGAGCACCACATTCAAGGACAAGAAAATCTAAGAATCTTAACTCTGTATATCTTGCACCTTCTTCCAGTGCTCTCACCCTGCAGCTGTATCAGTTAAGTCTTCTCTAGATTCACACCCAGTTACCAATGTATAATTTGCTTCTCTCCTACAAACCTTTATACATTACCTGTGAATTTGGCTCACTAGGCCCTGGTCTATAGGAGTTGAGGTCGAATATAGCAGTGTTAAATCGATTTAAATCTGCACCCGTCCACACAACGAAGCCCCTTTTTTCGACTTAAAGGGCTCTTAAAGTCGATTTCTTTACTCCACCCCCGACAAGGGGATTAGCGCTGAAATCGGCCTTGCCTGGTCGAATTTGGGGTAGTGTGGATGCAACTTGGCAGTATTGGCCTCCGGAAGCTATCCCAGAGTGCTCCATTGTGACCGCTCTGGACAGTACTCTCAACTCAGATGCACTGGCCAGGTAAACAGGAAAAGGCCCGTGAACTTTTGAATCTCATTTCCTGTTTGGCCAGCGTGGCAGGCTGCAGGTGACCATGCAGAGCTCATCAGCAGAGGTGACCATGATGGAGTCCCAGAATCGCAAAACAGCTCCAGATGGACCGAACGGGAGGTACGGGATCTGATCACTGTATGGGGAGAGGAATCCGTGCTATCAGAACTCCGTTCCAGATTTTGAAATGCCAAAACATTTGTCAAAATCTCCCAGGGCATGAAGGACAGAGGCCATAACAGGGACCCGAAGCAGTGCCACATGAAACTTAAGGAGCTGAGGCAAGCCTAACAGAAAACCAGAGAAGCGAACGGCCGCTCTGGGTCAGAGCCCCAAACATGCCGCTTTTATGATGAGCTGCATGCTGTTTTAGGGTGTTCAGCCACCACTACCCCAACCGTCTGCTTTGACTCCGTCAATGGAGAGGGAGGCAACACGGAAGAGGTTTTGGAGACAAGGAAGATGATGATGATGAGGTTGTAGATAGCTCACAGCAAGCAAGTGGAGAAACCGGTTTTCCTGACAGCCAGGAACTGTTTCTCACCCTGGACCTGGAGCCAGTACCCCCGAACCCACCCAAGACTGCCTCCCAGACCCGCCAGGCGGAGAAGGGACCTCTGGTGAGTGTACCTTTTTAAATAGTATACATGGTTTAAAATAAAGCGTGTTTAATGATTAATTTGCCCTGGCATTCGCGGCCAGTACAGCTACTGGAAAAGTCTGTTAAAGTGTCTGGGGATGGAGCGGAAATCCTCCAGGGACATCTCCATAAAGCTCTCCTCAATGTACTCCCAAAGCCTTTGCAAAAGGTTTCTGGGCAGGGTAGCCTTATTCCGTCCACCATGGTAGGACACATTACCATGCCAGGCCAGTAGCACGTAGTCGGGAATCATTCCAGAACAAAGCATTGCAGTGTATGTTTGCTGGCGTTCAAACAACATCCGTTCTTTATCTCTCTGTGTTATCCTCAGGAGAGTGATATCACCCTGGTTGAAATAGGGTGCTTTTCCTAAGGGGACATTCAGAGGTGCCCGTTCCTGCTGGGCTGTTTGCCTGTGGCTGAACAGAAATGTTCCCCGCTGTTAGCCATGCAGTGTGGGGAGGGGGGAGGGGTGAGCCACACGGTGGGGGGAGGTAAAATGCGACCTTGTAACAAAAGCACATGTGCTATGTATGTAATGTTAACAGCAAGGTTTACCGTGAAAGAGTGTACCCATTGTTCTATAAAATATGTCTTTTTAAATACCACTGTCCCTTTTTTTTTTCTCCACCAGCTGCGTGTGTTTCAGGATCTTCTCCTTCCCAGAGGCTAAAGATTAGAAGGCAAAAAATGGCACTCGCAATGAAATGTTCTCTGACCTCATGCTGTCCTCCCACACTGACAGAGCACAGACGAATACGTGGAGGCAGACAATGTCAGAGTGCAGGAAAGCACAAAATGAACACGAGGAGAAGTGGCGGGCTGAAGAGAGTAAGTGGCGGGCTGAAAATGATAGGTGGCAGCAGCTTGATGAGCGGAGGCAGGATTCAATGCTGAGGCTGTGAGGAATACAGTTTATTAAATTAGGTTTAGTAAAGGACTCTTTCAGTGAATTTTTAAGTGATCTTATTGAATTTCTGATCCCTTACACAAAGATTATTTAAATTTTCATAACGACTTTGTGTTTCATTATTGTCCTTAATTTTTTAATTTGTAAAGCATGATTACTTTCACATTGAACTGCACTGGGCTACTGTAGCTCTTCAAACGCTGGAAACCAGATGTGAGCAGTAGGGAATGACAAAGCCTCTCAGACTTCACTTGAAAACAAAATAGGAAAAATTTCATAAATATTCATGTTGCCTTAAAACTTGTGCAAAATTAAAGATTTTTTAAACAATACCCAAATAATAAGATATATTGAAAAAATAAATTTAGGTTTGGTATCATCCCCAATAAACTCTTGTAACATCCAACTTTTCTTCTGAAAACTTTCTCAAAATCCATTTGCAGGGTTCATAAATTTTATTGGAGAAATTTAGCATCAGTGTTGGCATCCACTTGTCAATAAGGATCTTGGAGAAAAATTGGAAGGGGGCACCTATTATCTTTTTACATTATAGATTCCCAGGGCCCATTCAGTGGTAGCAGAGTTTAGTAAATTAGTTTTCATGATGATGTGGTCTGTCTGACAGACCATTTCAGCGTTTACAGGGGATTCTGTGTGATGTTGGATTGGCTCTGGGGTTTCTTCATCAGTTTTTTGAATGAATTACTGCATGAATTTTATTGTCAGAATTATTTATATTTCACAAATTTTAGAGATGTTTCATACAATAAAACTAGTCTCCCATTTCTTCTGGATTGCAAGAATTTTCTTAAAATTGTGATTTACAGAATCCAGTTTTTATCTAACAAGATGATATTGTTTGAAGGAAAGTTCCTGGGGTATTGTTTCTTCTGTGGAAAGAAAGCAGACTTTTTAATTCTAAAGCTTTGTCATCATCATACATGTTAAACTGAATCATTGAAGGCTAACAATTAATTGGTTCTATTCTAGTATCCTGACAAATTAAGTGAGTCTGTTTGCACAAGTGGTTATAAATTGCTGTATGATTCACAGGGGTCAATTAAGATTATGCTGGGCCTATCTCCACTAAAGTTTTGGACACTTTCTCATCGCTCTCTTTGCCCCCGCCTCCCCCAAATAAATAAAAATGTTGGCTTCCCTAGATAACAGTGTGAACTATTTTTGCTGACCAAGGCTACGTCTACGCTGCAATCAATAGATGTTATTTGCAGCTTGGGTAGGCATATATGTGCTAGTTTTAATCTAGTTTGCATGGTTAAAAATAGCAGTGCAGATGTGGTGGCACAGGCTTCAGTAGAAGCTTGCCCAGTTCCTCTGGGTACATACATAGGTAGCCCGTGCTATGGCCTATACCACTACATCTTCACTGCTATTTTTAGTGTGCTAACTAGATTAAAAGTAGCGCAGGTAAACCTACCCAAACTGCAAATCAGCCTAAGTCCGAACTATATGACTTCCAGCTTGTTACCTTACCCCTCTTCCTTGCTTTTCCATGAATCACATAACATGTCATGACCAAACAATGGATGGGGGTA
This sequence comes from Lepidochelys kempii, assembly GCF_965140285.1. NCBI lineage: Eukaryota > Metazoa > Chordata > Testudines > Cheloniidae > Lepidochelys > Lepidochelys kempii. Next base: position 69,971,924 of record NC_136384.1, on the reverse strand, counting down.
CCATGAACATAGAATTCGTCTTCTTTTCCTAGTTGGTGGCCTGTTTCTATCAGAAAAGGAGTACTTGTGGCACCTTAGAGACTAACCAATTTATTTGAGCATAAGCTTTCGTGAGCTACAGCTCACTTCATCGGATGCATAGCTGTACAGTATGCCAGCTGTTGCCCAATATCTGTACCGGTTCCCTCTTTCACCATTAAGTCTAGAACGTAAAGCTCCTGCCTTAATCCTCCCTGGACTGACTCAGCACATCTGAATTCTTGGGGTCAAATAACTTCACATCAAATGGTAATTTAATGAGCAGGACATGAAAAAAAAGCAGCATGTTTGGCTTCAAAGCTGTGTTGAGATCTGAAAGTAATCCATGACAGGCCATATATCTGAAAGTCTTGATGAATGTGTATTAACCCCTATGAAAGCTTACTGTAGTTTATACAGAGTAATAGTAAATCATGCATATAACAAAGATCACCCAGCACAAAATGCCAAAAGGGGAAAAGAATATTTGGAAATGGCTTAACCAGCTCATCTGATGATGGATCAAAACTTACAGTGCATACTAAGATGTTTTTACAAAATGGCTCCAGTTCATGTTTCTTTATTGAATTCTATCAGGTATTTCTTTTTTTAATTGTGTACTGACAACATGGAATTTCATTTTGCAGATGTTTTGTAACAAGCATTTCTGCTTTAGTTAAAAAGGAAAAATCTATAAACAGCAGAAAAGTAATGTCTAGCTTCAGAATAGAAGCTGATACTTACCAGTGCTTGTTACGGGGGAGAGAGCACAAAAGAGACGAAAGCCAGTTGAAGGGGAGATAGAGAAGACTGAAATGATGGGAGTGGGAGCCAAAAGGATATGACATGAGAGCAAAGAATGAAGCAGCTCTTGAGTTTTTGCATGAGTATTGAGCTCTGAGGAGGAACAGTGATCAGAGCTGTGCAACTGGAGGAATGCCTCCAAAACAACAGCAACCAACTTCCTGCACCCAGGGCCGTCCCAAGCAATTCTGGGGCCCTTCGCAGACCCCCACCCCCATGGGCTTGGGGGTCAGGGGAAACCACGCCCCAGCACTCACCGGCGGCATGGCTGGGGCTAGGTTGCTGCACTTCCCACGGCCGGTGAGAGCAGGCCCAGACCCCCTGCACACCTCAGGGGAAGGGGGGCGGGGCTGGGGCAGAGCAGGGGCAGGAAGAGAGGGCTGGTGCAGCAGAGGGCACCAGGAAATTTGGTGCCCCAAATTTCCTGGTGCCCTACAGAGCTGCGTACTTTGTTTTAAGGGGTGCAGGCAGGGCCGTTCTTACCCATATGCAAAGTCCCATCCCTAACAAGCACAGCATACTTAATGAAATGTAGAGAACACCATATTTACTGTTGATTAAGCTGAAGTGCATGGGACACATAACAGAGTGTTGGATGGTAGAATGTGTATGAATTAGCAATAGCCTTCTTGGGTACACAATGGAATAAAGAAAATCAGTTGACACAGAGGAGCATTTCTTTCTAATATGTTGATAAAGAAACAACTCAAAGAGTTGTCTTACAGCTGAGAAACAATTCTGGGAACTGCAAATTTTTACACAATCATTATTTAAGCGGGGGGACACGACAATGAATGGGTGTGGATAAAGTTGCCTATTTGGACATAATCAAAATAAAGAACAATGATCAAAATACATTGTAGATAATCAGATAAAATATCAGTTTAGGTTTTTTAAACTAACATTTAATGAACACAAAAGAAAACAAATAGCAACAAAAATAGTCAACAGAGCATTAAACATGGTAATTGTCATGTTAAAAGCACAAGCTACAAACAGAACTGTGAAGTTAATAGCACCACTTCAATCAGTTTTATCATTAGGAGTCAAATAGCTGAGAAATATTTTAAACTGATCCTAGCTTACCTTTTCTTGGGAATTTTTCTATTATAAAATACAACCATAGTTCTCTGACTTACCCCTGCAATACAACTAATGGACCTAATGCTAAATAGGCATCCACACTCATGTAAGGCTTAAATGGAGTGGAAATGTAGATCACTGCCACACAGAGTGATTCAGGAGCCCTGCCCCTCTTCCAGGACTGTGGAGTAAGTTTTCATGATGCCTTTTCATTTGGAGCAAAAGCATGAATATTTGGAGAGCATTACTAGTGGATCACACACTGAATCCACAAGGTTTAAACCACATGCTAGAAGGGAGCAGTAAACCATATTCACAATTCCATCTCTCAGCATACAGTAGCAGACACTGTGTGCATGATGGTCCTGAGTCACATGTTGGAACCAAAGATTCAGCCCTGCCATGCTTCAGAATATTTTCCTTGAAGCACTGTCCTTTAGCTTGGGCTATTTATTTAACAATTTTTAGCTTTACTGTGTGAATAGTCATTACACATTGTTCCATGGTTCACCTTGGTAGAAAATAACTTCACCTATATTTGGATCTTCATTTCTGTTGGTGTGTTAGATTGGCATTCCTACTTTATAGAAAAAATAATAATTCTTTGTAACTTCAAAATGCAAATATTCCTGAGAATGTGTCAGATGTTTTAACGTATGGTACACAAACTAATTAAATCCCATATGTCTAAGAATTTGCTGTTCCTGGAATAATTTTGACAGTATGGAACACAATTTGCATTTGTTTATGCCTGCTGTTGCTTACTGCCTATGGAAATATAATGTCTTAGCATTGTAAGGCTATATTATGGTAGATTTTCAGATTATATTCTGTGTGATATTTCTTTTGATCTCTCTTTCAGTGCAACTGAAATATACTTTCTGGAGAGGATATTACAGATCAGCTTCACTTTGTAAGGAACTCCCTCTTCTCATTTACTGCCTTTAACTGTAAAACAACGTATAGAGGAGAAGCTTGTGAAAATCTGTTTTACTTGTACCAGGCCTAGAGTAGAATTGCTTTCTTACAATGCATATTCATATGTACAATTATTATTTATTACAGTAGTGCCTAGAGGTTCCAGTCATGATGGAAGATCTATCATTATGCTAAAGCACAGAGTAAAAAACAGTCCTTGCTCTAAAGAACTTGCAATCCAAACAAAGAAAACAAAGAAAAAAAGTAGTTACCAACAGCTCAAAAATACATAGAATGTTGATCACATTTCCCCGAACCAGCCTTTCCTGTATTCTATGTATATGCCACAACCAACCCATAGTGGCCACCTCTCACCAGGCCCACCCCACAAAAATTGCTAAAACTTAATCTGAGCGAATAAAACAAAGACAGTCAGAAAATCAGACTGGTGAAAAGTGTCTCAGAGCCTGCTTCTGGTTCCCATCTTCTCTGCTCCATGTGGAAGGACCTGGGGGTAGCTCCTGGCAAGGTGTCATAAATATAAAGGGAAGGGTAAACCCCTTTGAAATCCCTCCTGGCCAGAGGAAAAACTCCTCTCACCTGTAAAGGGTTAAGAAGCTAAAGGTAACCTCGCTGGCACCTGACCAAAATGACCAATGAGGAGACAAGATACTTTCAAAAGCTGGGAGGAGGGAGAGAAATAAGGGGTCTCTGTCTGTCTGCTGGGGATAGACCAGGAATGGAGTTTTATTACTTTTAGTAAGTAATCTAGCTAGGTATGCGTTAGATTATGATTTCTTTAAATGGCTGAGAAAAGAATTGTGCTGAATAGAATGACTATTTCTGTCTGTGTATCTTTTTTGTAACTTAAGGTTTTGCCTAGAGGGATTCTCTATGTTTTGAATCTAATTACCCTGTAAGGTATCTACCATCCTGATTTTACAGAGGTGATTTCTTTACTTCTATTTACTTCTATTTCTATTAAAAGTCTTCTTGTAAGAAAACTGAATGCTTTTTCATTGTTCTCAGATCCAAGGGTTTGGGTCTGTAGTCACCTATGCAAATTGGTGAGGCTTTTTATCCAACATTTCCCAGGAAAGGGGGGGTGCAAGTGTTGTTGGGAGGATTGTTCTTAAGATCCAAGGGTCTGGGTCTGTAGTCACCTAGGCAAATAGGTGGGGCTTTTTACCAAACCTTGCCCAGGAAGTGGGGTGCAAGGTTTTGGAAAGTATTTTGGGGGGGAAAGATGTTTCCAAACAGCTCTTCCCCAGTAACCAATATTTGTTTGGTGGTGGTAGCGGCCAATCCAAGGACAAAGGGTGGAATATTTTGTACCTTGGGGAAGTTTTGACCTAAGCTGGTAAAGATAAGCTTAGGAGGTTTTTCATGCAGGTCCCCACATCTGTACCCTAGCGTTCAGAGTGGGGAAGGAACCTTGACACAAGGTCTTCTGGGAGAGAGTGCCAACATAGCCCATTCCTCCCCCTGCAGTCACTGGCAAGCAGCTCCAGGCTACTTGTCAGCTCCCTGTGTTGGGGAAGATGGAGAGAAGAAAAGGAGTTCCTGGTGTCATCTCATGAAGCAATATTCAGAGTTTTTCCATTTGAAAGCCAACCCCCCCCCCCGGAAAAAAACCAAACATCCCCTTTGTTTAGGACAGACCCATTTGCCAATTTCTGCTTTGGCAGAGCTGTGGGGTTAGAAATATGTGTTAATAGTATCATACAAGGGAATTTTACAGCTTCACATACAATGTTACACATTTTATCAGGACAAGACTGATCAGCAAATTATGTGTTTTCAAAATGATATCTTACATGGCATACCTTGAACAACAGTATTGTGGTGGAATGCTTGTAAGCATGAACGCTCAGTAAAGGAATATGAAGATAGACCACTTCTGGTCAGGGGTTACAGCACAGGAAGATGGCAAGGTAGTATACAGGAATGGGTGCCCAGTGAGCTTACAGGAAGGGATGTAAAGATCATATCTTGATTTTTGTGGCTGCATATTTATATTGCATTAACCTTGAAAACACATTAAAAAAAGCTACCTCATGCTCTGCCCTATAGCTCAGAGCATGGTGGCTGCTGCGCTGTGTAGCACTGATAGAGGCATATGGATGTGTGAATGCCTACTATGTTAAAGGGGTGGTGGGAGGGGGGAAGATAAAGGTTGAGCATGATGTTAGCATGCAGAGAAGACAAGACCTCTATCTCTTGCTCTAATTCTCCTTCTGAAGGGTAAAGGGTTTCCTGGTCTGTTTCCTAACTCTCGATAGATGAGGAAGGTCTCCTTTCTCTCCCTTCCTTCCTTTGCTTCCTGTAGATGAGGAGAGGAAGGGAACTCTCCCCTCTGCTTCTCTATGAACTTGATGGGGAGGAGTCTCTCCCCCCCCCTTCTTTTGGTGATTGAAGGAGTCTCCTCCTTCTGGATTTCTGATAGGAAGGTGTCAAACTGAGAAGGGGGTGGTCATGCCTAATGGTTAGAGCATTGGTGATTGGGCCTAGAGATCAGGCTGGGACTCTAGCTAAGTGTCAGAGCAGAAATGAAGAATAGAATTGGAACAAGGAACAGTCTGTCTGAACCACCAAGTGGCAGGAATTACTCCCAGCAAAATAGTGATATTGAGCAGATTGAAGTGGCTGCTGTCAATGGGAGCCAATATTCCTGGCCTTGGAGGTCACCTAGTTAGACCTTCACTTGTTGATTGTCAATCAACCAGGGCTCAGCCATAGAATCCTCAGGTAATCAGGCTCAGAGATGACTAAAGTTAAAGATTTTTGTCAATTCACTGAAGCCTGCAACCTGTTTGACTTTTACTAAAAATAGCCAAGGGGTGGGGGAGGAAGAGACCAACAGTGGGAGCTCCACAGGGGGCTGACCACTGGCTGCTGCTCCAGCCCTGCTGCTGCTGCTCCTGTGGCAGGGGCTGACTCAGCCCAGACACTGTTCCAGCCCCAGGCCGCTGCTCTGCCAGCCGCAGCAGCAAACCTGGCCCTAGCCACTGCTCCCATGGCTGACTGCTGCTCTAGTCCTGACGCGGCTCCTGGGCAGGAGCTAGCAGCTTCTCCAGCCCTGCCACTGCGGCGGGCTGAAGCCAAAGAAATCATGGAGGTCTGATAAAAATCAGAGAATCCATTACTTCAATGACAGAATCATATCCTTACAGAGGACTCATTACTGGATGATACATTCCCCACCCCCCATGAGGAGCTGGGACAGCAAATGTCAGGATATTGGGATTGCACCCCGTACACAAATGGAAAAGAGATAGAAGGACCTTCTCTGCCTCCTTACAATGAGTGACTATGGTGCCACCTTTCTCCTCTTATTCACTCAACCTTGCAGTAACAGTGACATGCAAGTTGAAGAGCTTACAGTCTTGCAAAGCAAGTATCTTACAACTTGAGCATGTGTGATAGAGTATATCAGCTCTGTACTGAAACCAGGAAAATCATCTGGTAATCACAATAAAACAATTGACAAAAGAGGTAGTGTTGGGTATATTTACATACCATTTATAATGGCCTTATTACAATTCTTTACATGAACATAAAATGGCTTGCACAACAAGACTGATCATCTGTATTAGTTTTACATTAATGTATTCCTTTTAGTTTATAATTTAACTTTGACTCAATTTTGCACTTGTGAAAAATGATGGCTAAAGAGCCCAGCACCCTGAAGCCTGACATCCAAGATGGGGTAGCACAGGCAGCAGCATGGTAACATTCCCCCTACAAGCTGGAGCCACTCTGTCTCAATCTTGCTCTGACAGGCCCATTCGGTCCTGAGGCAACAAGGACACCAATTGGTGGTAGAGATTTGTGACTTAGACATTTGGAAGTAGCTGAGGCTATTAACTCATTTCATGTAAGGTACTAAACAGTCATCTGCTGTTCCAGAAATGCAGCCACTACCAATTTAAACTGAATTTGAACTGGTAGATTAAGGTGAAAAGATCCATATCTGATTACTAACATCTTGAGCCAAATCGTACGACTCTGTTAACTATTGCGTATATATATATGTGTCTTTCTGTTAATAAACTGAATACTAATTAATCCCCTAAATTAAAGTATTAATTACAAAAAGTCTGTATCATAACTAACACCCGAAGTTCAATAATTAGTGTGAAAAGCGGAAATGTCATCTGCCCTTCCAAATGGCTTTGTAATTAGCTGAAAAATCTGGGCCTGCAATCCAATCCAATAGGTGCTGATCAGTGCCGCTCCTGTTTGTCCTTGACTCTACGCTCATTAACAGAGCTGAAATCCAAACAGGCTATATATGATATAAATTTGGAGGGTCTTCTATAGCTCCCTCTTATCCTATGACCACCTCCAGGCACTCAACACTATTCTCCATCATGACTGACATGTGTGACAACCACTTCAGCATACAAGCTTCATCTTCACCTGTCTTCTAGGCTCCCTGGCCGCTGATGACACCATGCATGAAATCTAAGAGTATGGAGCTGAAGTACAACTTTCCAGACAGTGAGCAGATGTACTGTAAGAGACTTCAGTATCTGCCATGGCCCTCTCCTGGGAGATGGGATATTCAGAAATTGATGGCTGTCAGCTAGGTTGGATGTGTGCAATTACAAGGTCCTTTGAGGCTCCAGAGATCTAAGGCATATGGTGATCAACATAATTATGGCCAATTTCTTTAGAGTGGAGAAAACCCTCTGCTACTATAAAGTTTGGACCAAAATTCAAAAGTTGTATCTGCTAATTTCAAAGTCTTGAAGATCAGCAAAATTGTAAACAAGGAAAGAATTTTGATAATTTGAGAAGATTCTGTCCTTATGTATCAATGAATCATTTAGAAGAATAACACCCCATTTAGTTTGCTACAATCCTCACATTTCATGACAAAATATTAATGAAGTTGCTTTTAAAAGAAATGGCTGCAAATATTTAATATTTCTCATCTGAAAGAAGTTACTTGTGATTGAGAAACATTACATTTTATTACTTTTTTCAAGGTCTATCTATAAATATTATCAATTTACTTTCAGCACCACTTTTTTAAAAAGAGGAAGCCTGACCCTAGAGTGAAAATACAATTTTATGTTTATACTTGTATGCTGTGTTAGCAAGATATTGAGCATAAATGGGTGTATTTATTTGCATGTGCAATTAGGGTAACTGCAGGTGCAAATGAAGAAATGCAATTGCATGTGTATTTTGGCTTCACCTACCTCCTGAAAATATGACTCAAAGCATGAGAGCCCTTACACATCAGTTGATTAACTCCTGGTGGTTTTAAATGGAGCTTCTTGTTATGTCACCTAAGGTCATAAGTGTTCTTAGTTATATCAGCCGTGAACTAAAAAAATTGAAACCTCTGCTCTTTGTATCTTAAAAAAAAAAAAAAAAAAAAAAAGCATAGATTTCTATTTTTAGAAGCCAGGAACACTCCATTTTTTTTTTTTTTTGCTAAAACCAGAATTGCATAGTGGTAATCTTTAATACAATATGACCTAATCTTTCTTCCAGAAAGAAAGGAGCTTTAGCAACAAGTTCATGCTGCATGGAATACTTAATTTTCATGACATTTGCTAAGTTTTTAAAAAAAAATAAAAGTTTAGAACACAAGACAGGCATGTGGACTATTTGTAATAGAACTCAAAGGGGTTGAAGTTCATCCTACAGAGCAGAGGAAGCCTTTCTGCAGACTATTTTAGATAGAGTTGTTGTTCTAAGAAATACAAATATAGCTTCATTCCAAGTTTATGTTTGTACTTTTAGCAGGGCCAGAAAGTTCTCAGCAAAGTCCTGTTCACAGGGAAAATATTCTTTCCATGTTTCCTAAAATTTTCACTTTCTCTTTATGTATTTTATTTCTGTCTTTGTGAATGCTGCCATTATGCCAACTGACAGGTAAGGCCTGAGTCACCACTCTTTTACATCAATGTTATCTTTAACTTCAATAAGGTATACCGGCGTACAGTTGATGTGAGAGAGGGGAGAATCAGGCCCCGAGTTTGCAAAGTGTTTTAATTGGCAAAGGAAGCAGTAATGTCTATTAACTGTATTAACCAAAGGGTGTAATTATCTGGATTTTGGGTGTGTCTAGATAGTTTGTCACAATTGAACATGCAAGACAGAACTTTATTACTAAATTCTAATTTGTAGAGTTATGACAATTCATTAAATGCCATAACTCTTTTTCCTTCCCCTCTATCCTACCTCTGCAGAACTGAGCTAATTTCTCTGCAGGCCAAAGCACTTGGGACCACTTCTCCTGTCACTGTGAAGGAAACACTGATTATTATTTCAAACTGACATAATAGCTGAACCTAGCAATATATTTCTAGAACCACATTATTCCATTCAAAGACTGGAGAGCTTCCAGAATAAGTTGAAGGAAGTAGAATATCGCACCAGATGACAGCATAGTTCTGATCACACAGAATGCATCTGTGTATAATTTAAAACTCATTTGTCTAGCTACCAGAACTTTAGAGAACCTAGATAAATCTCAGTGGAGTTATATTATCTAACTTGAAAATAGCTGGAATTTCACAGAGGTCAAATGGAAATAATTTCAATAGAAGAAATTCACAAAATCTTCTGGTACAAGTAATTGGAGCAGATACTTTCAGTCACAGCACAGAATTTGAAAGGGTGCCTGCAGACCTTGGCCCCAGCCCAAGTGTAGAAGAGATACCTAAGATGATTGTTCTGAAGCTACTGCACTTTTAAGAGATGAGAATTTTGTACCATGCCAGGAAAAAACAGGCAGAGATACCCTCGAAAGACTTTTTTTTTTTTTAATTTACCCACACATCATTGTAGAATACAATGGACAATTAATAGACTTCAAAAGTGGGTTTGCTGCTTCTGAAGATAAAGCGATGGTCATAATACTGTTCACCCGATACATATACTAATTCCTCATTGTGATTTAAAAAGTTTCAACGTAGGAGGCTGAATTTTTCTCTTGTTCTTTCCCTTATCCGATCAACTGGGGTCAGATCATTGTACAAGCATCCACCATCTTCATTTGTCTGAAGTGGCACTAAGGTCCACTTGCTTTCCATGTTCTTTGATACAATCCAACCATCGCTTCCTCAGTGTCTTTTTCCTTTCATCTTCTCCTGGAATACTGTCAGCACCATGTCCCCTTCATTAATCCTCTGCATGTGTCAGAGCCAGCACCATCATGCTTCCTGGATTTTCTCAGCCACACTACAGACTTGGACTTCCATCCTAATATTTTCATTTCTAAATCCGTCTCTCTGTGTAACTCCTCTCATGGCAAGGCAACATCTCAGACACCTGTAGGCATTGAACCTGCAGCCTCTATTGCCCATGCTCCTGCACCATACATCATTGCAGGGCGCACCAAGATTCTATATCGCTGAGCTTTTAGTCTCAGTGGCATACACTTGTCATATACAATCCCTGAGATGTTATTCTACACTCTTCCAGCATTCCCCAAGCTGGACTGTACCTCCTATTCAAGTTTGTAGTCTTCTGTAACCCAGACACCAACGTACTTGAACTGATCAGTCTGGGTTAGTCTCACTCCATTAATCTCTGATGCACATGACCTCAGTCTTAGTCATGCTTATTTTCATCCTATGCCAGGTCACTGGTAATACCTCTGGTTTACCAGTTCCTCGAGGCCTTTTTTTGAGGATGCCGTTATTGCTATATCTGCAGATAACAGCTTCTCAACATTTCCCATTGGGATCTTCCTGCTGACATAGTCCATCAATATAATAAACAGCAGTGGACTTATGTATTGGGACCAAGATAGATTTGCACTAGTCCTAGGGAAATTCTCTTGTCTTGCCATATGGCTTTAAGCACTCTGCTCATCCATGTTCAGCCTCTCTCACTCAGGACTTTCACTGGGTCCACTGTCATTTCATCAGGTCCTACTGTCTTACTGTTAATTTCCTGGATTGGATTTCTCACCTCCTTCTCTGTTGTTTATGTCAGACTCAGGCACAGCACTAGGATCATATGTTTGCAATTCTGCCCCAGCAGGATTTGCCTCATTTAAGATTCTCTCAAAGTATTGTTTCCACTTCTCCTTCCTTTGTTCAGGTGTTACTAGCAGTCTCCCATGATCATCATTTACAATACCATCCTTCTCTGAGTGTCATTTTTGCAATGCTATAGATCTTTTTGCTAGCTTGTTTACAAGTTCAGTATATAAGTCATCTAAGGCACTTTTTGGCCATTTTCACTCCCCTCTTGGAAGTTCACTTTGCTTCTTTGTATTAGTTTTGATTTCATTTACTCTCATTGGATTCATTTTTCTCTTTATGCACCATTTTCTTCTTTCAGATTCCTACTTGCATTTTATTGGTCCACTACCTCTCCTCTCTTTCCCTTGGTTTTCCCCATCTACAAACCTCTTCTACCACCATGATCCATATTTGCCAGAGGAACTTGTGAAGGCCAAGACTATAACAGGGTTCAAAAAAGAACTAGATACATTCATGGATGATAGGTCCATCAATGGCTATTAGCCAGGATGGGCAGGGATGCAAAACCATGTTCTGAAGCATCCCTAGCCTCTGTTTGCCAGAAGCTGGGAATGGGCAACAGGGGATGGATCACTTGATGATTACCTATTCTGTTCATTCCCTCTGAAGTACTTGGTATTGGCCACTTTCAGAAGATAGAATACTAGGCTAGACAGACCTTTGGTCTGACCCAGTATGGCCATTCTTATGTTCTTTTAAGGTGGTGCCACTCCTCTTCAGTGGATGTCAAATCAGTTTCCAGACACTTATCCTGCACTGCTTCCACAAACTTCTCAGCCGCCCTTCCCATTAATTTTCCATACTTTCAGGGGCATGCACAAGGGGAGCAAACAGGGACAACCCCCTTCCCAATGATCAGCAGGGCACAGAACTACTCCAGCCCCAGGGCCGCAATGGGGAGAGTGAGCTCCTCCGGTCCCCGGGTCCATTGTGTGGCACAGAACATGCCCCTCCAAAAGCAAGGAAATTAAAATTCCTGTCCACACCCCTACATACTTTAATCTTGTTTCTTTTGAGCTTAGTTCTCTCCTTTCCCAACACTACCACAATCTCTTGATAGTCCATAACTATGCTCCTCTGAGATTTCCTCACCAACATCACATCAATCTGGTTTTTGTTTTCACCAGTGATGTAGGCAATGAAATTACTCACCCTCTTCTGGAACCATATATCAGCTGTTATCCATTGTTTGACAACACACGTCTAGTAGTGCTTTCCCTTCCTCATTCATGCAGCCTAGACTGCATTTTCCCCAAAACATTTCATAATCTCTTCTATTTTTGCATGTGAGTGGATTCAGATTACCCGTATCACCAACAGCTGATCAGGGTTGCTGTGTCCACTAGTGCCTGCAAATCTTGGTGGAAACTCTCCATCACATCCTGGCTGAGGTGCATAAACTGATATCACAAACATGATGTACCTTTTAACTAGGGCTCAGTACAGCCATCAGTCTGTCACTTACCCTTAGCTTCAAACACCATCTTCCTCAGCTCTCCTCTCCCTGCCACCCAGACTCTAGTATGCCCCTTTTTGTCACCTGCATAGGAGAGTTTACAATCTAAGCTCAACTCCTTCATTATGTTCCCCATCCATCATCTTTCCTGTAGACACAGAACATTGATACCTCTCCTTAACATTGCATCAGCTACTTCTATATCTTTACCAATGAAACTGGATACATTCAGTTTTGCTACTTTTATAATATGGGGCTTTTTTGGCTGTGCAGGTCACTCCTTTAAGTCTGATTCTCTGCTCTGACCACCTCTCCCCTGACCCTTTATAGGGCAGTTCAGACACTGGCCACCAGAAATTCTGTTGGGCTGGTGCTGCCAGCCTTAGGGTGGGCAAACTGTTTGCATAGGGCTGAAATCCCCTCCCATTGTTAGTGGTAGTCCCTAGCAGAGAACCATAAAGGCCGGTCTCACCCCTCCTCATAATGAGTGTCAATTACAGCCCTTCGGTAACTTGCCATAAGAAGAAGAAATCTGCTTGCACTGACAGTCACTTTGTGCCAATAAGAACTCTAGTGTATCACTGACATCCCCTATATCCACCACACTGCGAGAGTCTTTCTCCAGTTAGGCTAAATACATGCCCACTCTTCCCCATCTTGTTAGGATTGACTTGGTGAACCATCAACAGGAAGTGCTGGTGCCACCATTATCCAACACCAGGCTGCTTTTAACCCAAGGACCGGGAGTTGAGATCAGACTTTTCCTTCTCCTAGATAGGCTGTCCTCCTGGGCTAAAGGGTTCTATCTGTCCTGAACTAATGCTTATTTTAAAAGCACCTGATACCCACCTTTCACACTCCTAATTTCAGTGAAAACATCTGTGGCACCTGAAGGCAAGTGAAGAGGAGTTTTGCTGTCAGAGGCTATCATAGATGCCAGCTATGTACACTTTCATGCACTGAATTCAGGAAAGAGGGAGAAACAGTGATTAAACTCCTGACATATGTTAAGCCAGGACTCCCCACTGCTTGTGAAGGCCATTGATCTTAATACACACAGCTTTGGAATGTGCTGGTAAAATTTCACAGAACTTTTCTAGAAAGTAGTATTTAATCTTTGCCTGGAATTTTCTAATCAGAATTGTCTTGTTTCTCCTGCCATAATAGGACACTTTCCCATGCCATTTTGTAAGGACTTCAAGGATCATCATTTTGAAGAGGCTGGCAGTAAACAGCCTCAGCCGACCACTAACCCTTTCAAGCAGCTTCCTTCTCTGGCCCTTAGAGACCCACCTCATTATATCCTCAAGGACCATGATTATCTGTAATGAGTAACTTTTTGGCATAGAATGGTAATGACTACTAAACTTAAGCCCCCATGCCCAGCCAGCCCTCACAGCTGCAAGGGTTAAAAAAACTCCCCTGTACTCCCCATGCTGCATGCTCTTAAAGGCTTGTGAAGCAATGGGGATTGTGAGACATAGTAGTTTTATACACCTGAGATGGGAAAATGTAGACAGTTATAGTCTGGCACCCCCCTCCTCAAACACACACCCTTAACAATGGCTTTCTGTTTATCAGTAACTTCAGCTGGGGTACCCTTTAGGAGTATCCCTTCTACACATACTGATCAACTCAGCCTGAGGAGGAGAGAGAGAAACAGACAAGAGAAGACATGGTTTTCAAATTGATCCAGACTACCTAGCCCAGAGTCAGATTCAAAAATGGTGGGAGCATATGCTTGAGAAGACAGAAAGATTGAGAGGTGCCCCAAGACATCCTGCAGCACTTGAAGTGAGGTGTTAGAGCATATTATTGATCAAAGCACCCAAAGGACAGCATCCCAACAGCCACTCCACAGCTTGGAGAAAAATTCCTTCTGGCTGTGGTGGTCAGAGCAGGAGAAAGGACCTAGTGCTCAGAGTACGAGTCCTTAGCCAGGGGCCAGAGCCAAGGGTCACAGCTGGAATGAAGAACCAGGAGTCAGAGCCCAGGATCAGAACTAGAGTCAGAGGCCAGAACCAAGGGTCAAAGTCAGTCAGGAACCAGAGCCGAGGGTCAAAATCAGGAAAAGCAGGAGCAGGACTGGAATGGACCAAGATGGTACAAGGCTAGGAACAAAGAATTATCCCAATCATGGGCAAAATGCTTCAAGCAGCCAGCAGCTTCTCATTTTAAGAGCAGGTCTGCGAATCCTCTCAGCCAACTGGGCAGTTTGGCCAATCAGGTGACTGAAATGGGGCCCAGCTGCATTCATTAGACTGCCTGGGTTAACCTAGCAGGTAAGCAGGCTAGCTGTGGGTCCTTACTCCTGACAGGGCCATGAAGTCCTTTCTTCTGTAGAGTCTCCAATCTTTCCTGCAGCAGTATCCCTGGCATTCAGCCCCAGTGAACAATAATGAGAACTACTGTGAACACACCTACTGCCTGATGTGATGTAGCTGCATACACCTTGCTCTTTCTTTTTCTATATATTTATAAAATTCTATTTCATGAAAACAATTTTATTTTATTTACAATGCAGAGATGAAAATCCCCCAAAGCAATGACCCTTCCTCCCCATTAAAAACACAATTGATAAACCAGTTACTGTATTTGCATAAGCCCAAAGTAACATGCTGGCTCCTGCTTACTGTCAAACTGTGCTCTTAACGCTTCTCTAAACCACACAGCACCTGTAGTGGTAAAAGTCTTGTCTCAGGCTGCTCCAAATCAGCAGACAACCTGGCAACCTCACCCCTCTACCCTGGCAGTAGTGTTTCCCCTCTAGCTTCACCAATGTTATGCAGTACACAACATGCAACAATAATGTCAAGAGTATTTTCCAGCCTTGTCATGAGACACCTCCACCTGCCCTATAGTCTTCCAAAGGCACATTCTACAACCATCTTTCACCAGTCCAGGTGATGTTTAAATCTGTCCTTCTGTCCAGGCACTTGTATGGTTTGTGGCTTCATGAGCTAGAGAAACAAAATGCAGTGTCCCTGAATATCACAATTGGCATGGCAACCTCATTAATGACAATAAGACAGTCTGGGTAAAGTGTCCTTGCTTTCAGCTTTGCAGAAAGTCCTGTATTCCTGAGATGTGAGCATCATGAACATTCTCTATTCAGACAACATTAATATCAGTAAATCATCCTTAATGCTTGCATTGCCGTGGGGATGTACCGTTTCTGCTTATATACTCAGAGGCAAGGCAGTGGGGAGGGACATGCAGATTTGGGATATGAGTCCCATCTATTGCCGCACCACAGATCAGGAAGCCCATTGCATCACATCCATCTACCACTCCTTCAATATTGCCCAGCATGAAACCCTGTGCAACAAAATATGTTTAATCACCTTGCACACGTGGATGACTACTGGCCCCAAACTGATTGCCTATTGACCATTAGCAATCTGGGGTTGCAAGCTTCCAGACAGCAACTGCCACCCATTTCTCCACTGTCAGAGCAGATGGTCTCTGTGCACTGTAGAACTAGGGTGAGCTCAGCACACAACCTTATCATGTGGCCATCTGTATCTGAAAATTCTGCAACCACTGCTGATTGTCCCAGGTTTGCATCACAATCCAATCCTCATAGTATGGGCCCCAAACCACTACTCCGCTGTGTGCAGTTGGTTAGTGAATACTTGACAGCATTCCAGCTTCCTTTTCTGCTTTGCACTCAGGCTCAGTATCCTTGCTGTGTGTCTAAACACATTGGTTCCCCAGACACAAAATAATCTCTTGCTCTGTCCTTAAAATGGACAAGACAGCTCCACTGATCAGTAAAGCATCCATGTTTCTGATGGCAAGAAAGAAAAATGGCATAACAGAGAGTAGAGTATGGGATGGAACGAGGGATTTATGGAAATTTTACCTCAAACTTCCATAATTCCCTAGGAGGGTTGATGCTGTCCCCAATACCTAGCAACAGGATCACAAAACACTGCAAACATTTTCTACAAGGTAGTGTGCCAGACAATGGCATGGGGGACACTGGGATGTCTTCCCAAAATGCCCTGTCTTTTGCGCATATAACCTGTTTCTGTGAGGACATGCTGCACCAGCAAAGGCAGCCCAATGTGATTGCACTCTGTCAAATGAAACATGTTGGTTGCAGTATGCTGGCAGAACTTCTGTCAATAAAACTTTCTAGTGTGGACATGGCCTTCATCAGGGTTGAAATACATTGGCGAGGCAGTGTAGGGAATTTACAGAGCTAGTAAACCCGTTCTGCTGAGAGAGGACTTCATTCTCCAGGACACCCAATCTGTCACCCTTCACCAGCATTAAAATCAGTTGCCAACAATTATGAGAAACATAAAATGATAAAGGGGGAAATATTAACTTCTTGATAAATTTCCTTCTTTTTTCACTCTTGGTTTGTAAGGCTGATTCTGTGAAAATGCCAGTGAATCTTACTGTCTCGTGAATCCTAGCTATTCATTGGCTTGCATTGCATAGATGTCATTCTGTTAAAAGCCAACCAAATCACACAGTTACTTCATGCCTAAAGCAAGCTTTTAAAGAGATGTTCATTTGCATACATAGTCTTCTGCTGGACTGGAATGTCAAACTGACAAAAATGTCATTTAAGGAAAGTCTAGTGTTAAAAGGAGAAGGAATATACTGGCATTTAGAGTTTGGACCTGGGATCATGGAAGGAACGTTAACAAAAGGAATGTCTGCTACATTTGCATTCATAGTCTAATCATAATCCAATGTCAACCTGGCAGAGGAGATACCATAATCACGAAGGTGGTTTTCCCAGAGCGAGGCTCATCCATTGTACTGCAGGTGTGCTGACCCCTGCGATTCCCCAAGTGTGGGAAACTTGACTGCATAAATTTGTGGTCGTGGGGGACTGCGTTCGCACTTTCTCCTGGCAAAAAAACCCTATCTTCTTAAATGCAATGGAGTGGTTAAGTTTTGAGATGAAACTTTTGAATGCAATTCTGCAAACTGAACAATGAGTTTCAAAAGGTCAACAGAAGCAGTAATGGCTTGTAATTTGTATGTAATCCAGATACATTACTTTATTACACGATAAATAATGTATTAACATACTGCATAGATCTGTGTTAGCTTTGTGTGTTTTCTATTTCTTGCCTAATGACTTGCATTTATCTTGCTCATCTGTTTTGTTTTCTTTCTTTCATCATCAAGAACAGTACACCAAGAAAGTAGATATTAAAGAAAGGCCCATTCAGTACTTTCTAGAAAAACTGAGTTTACACAAACAGGGCCTAAACAGGAAAGGTCAAGTCTTCCACTAAAATTTTGTGGAACTAAATTAAAAGCAGAAAAAACAGCTGCTCTGCAGTCTTTCATTTCTATCAGCTCTTCTCTGCTCAATAAGAAAATGACAATGAAAAAATAAAGAATTTAGCAATGCTCAAACACTGGCCCCGTACTCTATGTTGGCTGAAGTTATATTCAGGACAATCATAGATGCAATACTCCATATAATAGTAAGAAAGGAAAAAAGAGAAGAGGTGAAAAATTGGAGGAGATTGAAGCAGAGGGAAGGATTGTGTGTGAGAGAGTGGGGAAGGTGGAAAAGATTTATAGATTACCTGAAAAAGAAAAAATATCATGTAGGAAACCATTTTTGCTTTTTTATAACATTGTAATGGGGTCTACAGGCATCAAGTTGAGGAGTAGAGCAATAGTGGGCTATAGAGTCCTGAACCCCTCAATAGGAGCAAGGCATGTTCCCAGTGGAGGAACAGTTTAAAAGGGCACTGATCGTCCAGGAGAAGGGGGAAATGAGCTAGCCTGCATATGGCATCAGGAAGCAAGGCTGATGTGGAGAGCTGTGCCAAGAGTGGCAACAGCTTTAAAAAGGCTGTTTTATAGCAAGGGTGTGGTTTTCCCCACTCCCCACCCCCACTTCTTTAGGAGTTAACAGCTAGTTAGTGTACAGGACACTAAAAGACTGAGGCCTGGTCTACACTGGGGCGGGAGATCGATCTAAGTTACGCAATTTCAACTACATGAATAAGGTAGCTGAAGTCGACGTACTTAGACCTACTCACTGTGGTGTCTTCAGTGCAGTGAGTCGACTGCTGCCGCTCCCCCGTCGACTCTGCCTGCACCTCTCGTGGCGGTGGAGTACAGGAGTCGACAGGAAAGTGCTCGGGGTGGGGGGTCGATTTATTGCATCTAAATTAGACTTGATAAATCGACCCCAGCTGGATTGATTGCTGCTCGCCGATCCAGCAGGTAGTATAAACATACCCTAGACCAGTCTGCTAAGCCAGTGACCATGCCCCAAACTGAGGAGTTCCAGATTAGTAAAAAGTGACTCGGGGGAAAACATAATATAGGGTAGCTCAGTAACTGGGCTGGACTCTTTGATAAACCCCTAGGACTCTGGTTTAAGACCTGGTGGATTGGGTGGGCCTGCATCCCCGAACCTTGCTTCCCCCCACCCCCACTCGTTTGTAGTGACTGAACTCTAGGGAAGCAATCAGAGTACGAGGGAGTGACTGCGGCTGCATCCAGGGCCCTTCTGAGCTGACTAGACTGGCAGAAATTGTAAGGCCATGAGCTGACCACTAGGTCAGCTGCTCATCAGACATTCCTGCTACAAATATATAAGGAGGCCTGAAAGGTTTATTTCTAAAAAGCAAAAAAGAGAGATAGAAAGAGAGATTTTGTGTTTTGTTTGATTATATCACCAATAATGAGCCTCAGTCTTACCTTCCCTTTTTTGCTGGAGAACTCCATGGGGAACCAAAGAACTGGGACCTTCCTCAGTCATTAATTGAAAGAGCATGACTTTTAACAAAATCTTTCCTCCCATCTGTGTATCAGGTGGTTTAGTTAAATAGGTATAAATCAAAAAAATAAAAACAAAGTTTTAACCTTTCAGAGGGCAAAAAATGCCTTCCTCTGTTACCTCTTCAATAAATGTAATGTCATAATATTTCCAGTCATCGCTAGCCTCTAGTTGTCCAAGAAAAAAAAAAAAGACGACAAGACCTGAATTTCTAATGGCGTAAAGAGGGGGGGACCCCCACATCTCTACTTTCAGGCTTTTTTTTATATTTCATAATAAAAATGGCACAGGTTCTTTTTTTCTTTAAAAATTATATGTATTTCTTTAAAATGTTATAGAGTAAAATACTCAAATGATAACGACATGTATGCGTGCATATATTGTATATTTTCTTTTCACTGGATCTATTGTGGGTGACACTAATGTTTGTTCTATGTATATAAACATAAAACTACACAGTTACTCTTGGTTGTAACGTTGGCCTTATCATAACCCTTGTCTGACACCTATTGTCTGGTAATAGAAGAATGCCTGCACTGCTCTGAAATGTGAGAGGACATGCATTTAATATACTAAACCTGAAGGCTTGTCCACAGAGGGACACTCAGGAAAGTTGATCTGAATTAACCAGAAGGTGTGCATTTAATACGTTAAATTTATGTGCACTTTAACATAAGTTTGAGTTAAACTGCCTGAAACCGTTGTTTAGATACACTCATTCAGAATTAAAGTGGCCTTAGTTTGGTCTAGTTTCTACTAAACCATGTAAACAACCCAGTCCTGCAGAACTTAAGAGAAATCTTTCACTGAAATTAACAGATGTTTTACATAGTAAGGTCTGCAGGAAGAGGCTCTTAAGTTTTTGGATAACTGGCAGTCAGCTTAGTGAATCAGATTTCCTTTATCTCCTCCTTTAAGTTTTGATCCAAAGCCTAATCAAGGGAATGAGAATCTTTCTGTTGACTTCAATGAGCTTTAGATCAGGCCCTCATCCCACTTTCTCCTTCCTCCCCTTCTTTCGCTGTATTCTATCCTTATTATAGGCACAGATCAAGACCAAGTTATGGACTAATTTTTTTATTTACTAGTAATGACCATGAATTTACCAAGCCTGGAGCCCAAGGATAAAGAAACTTTAGACAGACATCAATAGAGGAGGCAGAAACGTAGAGAACTAGTTTTAATCTAAAAGCTAATAAAGCTCCTGCCCCACATGAGTATACAATCTACTTTCACAAGATACTTAAAGATCAGCTATTCCCCATATGACAGTGTGCAAAGCTTTTAATTTTGTGATTGAACAACAATAAGGTAAAAGAAAATTAAGTTGGCATTTATTTCAGTATTTTAAAATGCAGGAAGGGACTCTTGAGGCTACCAATTTTACAGACCAATCTTATCATTCAGTGCAGGCTAAAAATATTAATCAAAACATCAGTATAATGCCAGATATCCTACTTCCCAAGGTGATGTAGGCAGGCTTTACAACATACCACTATCTGTCAGATGTTTCCTATAGTCTCTTATCTACCCTTGAAAGCTCAGACCCAGAAGGCCTGCCAGAAGTTATCTTGATGATGGACATAGAAAAAGCAGTCAACATGATGAAACAGAGCTTTCTGTTTGCAGTGCTGGGAAAATTTGGTTTAGGCAGCCCTTTTGTTAGATGGGTGATCATAAGCCTTGGCAACAGCCTTTTCCAACTGCATAGTGGCACCCAGCACGGTTGTCTTTTGTCACTTTATTGTCTTCTTTGTTTCTATATCCTTTAGCTATAACTCAGTCTGAGACAGAGGCTATAGAAAGGTGGGATCTAACCCTGTTTCTCTTTACATGCCAAGGATATTTTACTTTGTCAGGAATTCTGACTCAACCTTACCAATTTTTAAAGATGCATTATCATTTTTGACATGATAGGCTGTAAAATTAAATTATCTAATAATTATCTAATTACTAAATTAGATAGAGTCTAGTGCCACTGAAATCTCAAAATGAAAGGTAAATACTCAGTGCACTGTATGCTATGAAGAGAACACCTTGCTTATCAAATATCATGGTGTTAAAATCTGACTGATATTATTCTATTCTCCAATTTAAATTACACAGCAAGGATTGAGGAGACAGATGAAATGATCTGCCTAGATGGAATCATGTTCCATTGTTCATAATGGGTAAAACTGAAGGTGTTATAATAAATGTTCTACCCAGTTCTTTAATGTTATTTCAACCCCTTTATGTTATCACGTGTAATTGAGAGGCTAACATTTCTGGCAGCATAAACAATAGTTAAAAATACCTAAACTAACTGAACTATGCAAAGTGCAGCTTCACCTGAATTTAAATTTAACTACTGGGTATTCAGCTTGTGAGGAAGCCTTTTTGAATACTTGGATATTCCAAGTTGTTTTTCTTCTTAACGTACAAAAATACCATCCTCTGCATCTGATATTATAGCCATGCAAAAACTTGGGATTAATGCATTGTTCAAGTGGAGAAGTCAAACATGTGCCAGTCAGGAAATACAGACATAAGGTTGACAGCAGTGCCCTCATTATCCTCTCAATTTTTAGATAGCCTTAAGTGGAAATTATCTCCTATTTGAGATAGCCTGAAGATTGACGTGAACCTGCATTTCAGATGGATCACAGATGTAAACATCCCAGTGGTCTAACCACAATCACTTTGAATTGCTTTAAACAAAAGAATGGAAAAGCTTCAAAATTTCCAGGAAAACAGGACTATTAAAAAGTTCATAATGTTAAAATGACTGAATTGATTTTTCTCAAAAATTTGGCTTGCTTGGGATGACCTTAACTCTCAGAGTCTCTTATTTGGGAGATATCTGTATAATAAAAATAGTTGGCACTTAATTATTAGAGCTAGTGGAAACCATTTCTGTTCCACAGGAAATTCTGGCATTTCCCCCCAAAATTGTTCTGAATCAGAATGAAAAGTCTAAAGTTTCCCATCAAATGAAACTTCCACATTATTTAGTTTCAAGTCAATAAAAATGTTTTGCTTTGATTTTCACTTTAAATTTTTATTTTTTAATTTTATATGGCTATATTATGTTATTTTATAAAATAATATAATAAAGCAATATAATAAAAAGGGTAACATTCCATTCCAATCAGGTTGAAATTGGATGTTTCAACCTTATCAAGATGCTGTTTCAACTTTTTTTTTTCCCTTTCTAAACAAAATTCTAAAAATAGTACTAAGTACTTGTATGACACCTTTCATATGATTATCTCAAAATACATTTCAAATATTAATAATTTAATTAATCATTACAGTCTCACATTGATTAGGCTGCCAACAAATGTGTCTAGTTGGTATGGTATACACCAAGTGTCCTACCTCTTACAGCGGTTTTACAGTAGTGTAATCCATTGATTTATTTAGTGGAGTTACTCATGATTTGCACCAGGGTATTGGAATTATAGGCATGTATTAAGAATTAGTTAAACTGATATGAAATAAACCTGGTTTAAATAGAAATTGGAGCATCCATACAGGGGTTTCTACCAGTTTAACTAACTTGGTTTAAAATAAAACCTTTAGTTAAACTGGTAGAATTTTTTTATGTGGTCAAGGCATAAGCAAGAGGAAAATGAGACTTGTTCTTTTTTGTTTTGTTTTTCTTAGGGCTGTCAATCAATCACAGTTAACTTACACAATTATCTCAAAAAATTAATCATGATTTTAAAAAAATTGCAATTAATTGCACTGTTAAACACTAGAATAGCAATTGACATTTATTAAAATTTTTGGATTTTTCTACATTTTCAAATATATTTCTATTACAACACAGAATACAAAGTGTACAGTGCTCAGTTTATTTTTTTATACAAATATTTGCACTGTAAAAATGATAAGAAATACAGTAGTATTTTTCAATTCAAAAGTACTGTAGTGCAGCCTCTTTATCGTAAAAGTGTAACTTACAAATGTAGATTTTTTTTGTTAGAGCACTGCATTCAAAAACAAATCAGTGTAAAACTTTAGAACCTACAAGTCCACTCAGTCCTACTTCTGGTTCAGACAATCTCTAAGACAAACAAGTGCAAATATTTGTAATCAAAAATAAATGTAAAGTGAGCAATGAACACGTTGTATTTTGTGTTGTAATTGAAATCAATATATTTGAAAATGTAGGAAACATACAAAAATATTTAAATAAATGGCATTGTATTAACAGCGCGATTAATCAAGTGATTAATTGCTATTAATTTTTATAATTGCGCAATTGATCACAATTTTTTTAACCACTTGACAGCCCTAGTTTTTTTCCCTTTCACTCTTTCCTTTTATTAATCTATTCAGTGGAAAACTACTATTGAACATGAACAGCCAACCTCAGAAAATATGTAATATCTAACAATTTTGATGCTTCAGTGCTTATACAAAATCTTTGATTAGCAGTTCGATATGGTATAGCGTTCTTAGATTATATTTAAGGTTTACATTTGATCGCTCCACATCTTTTGCATGCTTAGTGGAGGTGTGAGGAACTTCCCACTGGATCCCCTTCCCCAAATCTTGAAGCCCTGTATCACTGTAATTATCACTGTAATTATCTAACCAAAGATAATTCAACAGAACTCCATTCAGATGTCCCTCTTTAATTTAATGAGTCTGAAATCTTAAAAATACCCAAAGATTATTTTTAAATATTTGCCTGTCCTACATAGATTGTGAGGGGTTGTTTCTCCCCATCCCAATCCTTTAAGGGAATAAATGGCTGAATGTTGTGACAAACAAGTCCATTTCTGACATCATACAATGGTTAGTAGAATTATAGATCATCTCCACTCATTTTTAAACACATTAATTTTTAGGCCCAAATTTTCAAAAGTGCAAGTGTAATTTTATTACACTCAACTTTGGCACATGCCAGTACATGATGTGTGTATGCAAACTGAGGTTGCTTACACACTGTTGCTGGGTTTTTTCCCAGGCTGTAGGATGTTTTACACTAACCCTTGTGCCACAGTTATAAGGTAGCCAATGATCAGTATTTGTAGCTACTTTCTGTAGTTCCATTAAGATGACTCATGGCTTTTGCACTAGGGAATGAAAGACATTTATCTTTTTTCTGTTAAAGCTAGCTATCCTATTTGCAATTTAATGTGCTGCAAAACTGTTTTTCTCAAAAGGTTTCAATTCTATTTTTGTTCAAATGTGGGGAAAAAAAGTTGGTTGTATTTATTTTCCAAAATGCACAAATTACAAACTTTTAATACTGGGAAGCTGAAATGGCAAATGTCACTAGCTTATTCATAGCATTGACAGTGATGTAAAATACAAGCCAACAAGAACAGCTGAAGAGCTTTCTAACTGCAGATCACTTTTAACAATTTATTTTTCCCCACGTATGGGAGAATTAAAGTTCAGTGAGTCTTCTATCTTAGGCTCTTATCTGGCCCCCATTACCACAGTATTTAAACCCCTCACAATTTTTAATATAGTTATCCTCAACACCCTTGAGAGGCAGGGAAGTACTATTAACCCCATTTTACAGATGGGGAACTGAGGCACAGAAAGGGTAGGTCACACAGGAAGTCTTTAGCAGAGCTGGTAATTGAATCTAGGGTCTCCCAAATTCTAATCTAGGGACCTAGCCACTGGACCATCTTTCCTCCGGGCTTAAGCACAAACACACCCCTTGTGAGATAGCAGAGATAATTCTAAAGATACTACCTGAAAAAGTGCAGTAAAGTAGTATGTTTTTGCTGGACTATTTCCTTAACTTCCAGCCATTCCTTGACTTTTATAGCGCTTTAGAAAGACTCATCATGTAAACCTTTTTCTTTTAACTATTGTAAGGTGCTCAGACAGGGAGGGAACAAGTACCATAATAAAATTATAAACAATACAGCTAAATAAATAATGAATAATTTAGGCCTGATCCTGCAATGTGCTCTGTGCAGTTGCAGGGGTTCCCCAGTGCACCTTAAAGGCTCAAAAACTAGAAGGCAAATAAGAACCTAAACTGTTTTGGGGGTTTTTTTTTAATCTTCTGATTTAAGTAAATCTCATGTTTTTTTGGATCCTGACTCATGATATTTGACTGTTTTGTGCTGGCAATACTGCAAATACTCTGCTGTAGAAATATTGAGGGGTGAGATGTTGTTCAAAACAGAACTATCTGCCAGGGAGTAAAGGGATTGGTTCATTGGGCAAAAGATCCTACTCTTGTCTGCAATCTAATCACGAGGAGAGTGACAGATCTTCCACTCACCCCAAGGTACCTTATATTCAAACTATTTTAATTTTCCATACAACAATACAATAATACAATGCAGCTTCAAACTGTAGTAATCCAAAATACACAATTAGCACACCTGAAAGATCAATCTACTTGAAGTACCTCTGAATGATCAAGTCTTTACACTGGTTTGAAAGTTGAATAAACCTCTCAGTGTTGTTGGAACAGATTATGCAGTTTAAAAGGAATCTGGAGACTGTTGCAGCAAGTAAAAGTTCTGCCCAATCTGAAACAAAAGGAAGTGGATATCTAGAAGTCCTTGTACCTGATTTTCCTGCGCATATCTAGTCTTTGCTCCTTACACTTATCAGGAGAAACATTTGTTGATTTTGAGCCCATCCTTCTTCTGTTTGTTTACAAGAACTTGAGAAAACTGAAGATGTTGTGGTGGGTTTTGTACCTTGTTGACCCCTTTGATTCCGGGGGGGTGGGGTGGGGGGAGGGAGGAGGTTAACCCCGTCTCCTATGCTGGTTCTACAACCTCCCCAGTAGTCAGGGCTGTATGGGATAGCGCAGCCTAGCGGCCAGAGTCCCTATAGCGTGCTCCTAAAGCAGCATGGCCTGAGGGCCAGAGTCCCTCTAAGTCCTCTTCCCCTCGTAGGATAGTGCGGCCCAGCGGCCAGAGTTCATCTCTCTCCTTTGAGGTCAGAGAGAGGTTGGTGAACTATGTTGTCACAAAAAGGGGGGGGGTTAGAGACCCACCTTTACCAGGCTCCAATCCAAGGCCCTGTCATTGATGGCATGATCCGCCCCAGGTCAGCGGGAAATCCTACCGCAACATGCTGCTCTCAGAGTGGTGGGAGATACCACTCCCTTCCCTTTCCTGGGTCACTTCCTACCAGTTCTCCAAACGTAGCAGTCCCTGTGGCATCAGGGTCTTCAGGTTCCTCATCCCCTGAGGCTCCCTGGGATTCCCACAGCTGCCAGTCTCTGGTCCCACTTCCTGGCCCTTCGGCTCCCTCCTGTACGAGTCACCACAGCTCCTGGGCTGGAGCCTCCACTGGGTGTCCTCCTTCCTCTGCTTCCAGCCCCGACTGAGCAGCTCTGCAGGCTTTTATACTTGACTCTCTGTTGGAACATGCCCAGCAGAGCCTCAGGGGCATGGCATCCTCTGCCAGCAGAGAAGGGTTGACCCTCTCATTCCCAGTGCGGGGCCAGTCCGCCCCGTCATAATGTATATAAATAAGGCAAAAGTACAGCCTTAATTATCCTCAATCACCACTATGTTTTTGTGATCTGAATTCTGAATCGTGCAACATTTTAGCCCATAGTAGGTATGATTATTTTTAGTGCCTTGTCTCATTATCTTACATTCTGTATGCTGAACTGCATGAGCTACTTTATCAGCTTCTATGCCTAATCTATTCAAATAGTTTTCAGGTGATTGGTTCTCTTCTTTATCTACTGGTCCATCCCAATTTGGTATTATCAGCAAAGTAAGCTACTGTTGAAATTACATCTTCCCTTCAGTATCTTGTATATCCACAAAGAAACCAAAGTAAAATTGTAATAAAAAAGAGAAAGGAAGCAGGACTGGGGAATTCTGAGGGGAGACTGGGTGAGGAAAGTGGTCAGTGGAAGCATGTGACTAAAAGAACCAGGCAGAGGAAAAGACGGGCTAGTGAAGGAGAAATAGAGCTTAAGAATAGGTATGCAGAGTTGGAAAATGAAGAAGGGGCTCAGCAGGTAGTCACTGAAGGTGGAAGGGCAAGGAAGAAGAGGAAAAGGGGAAGAGCTAATGGAGATTACACCAAATATGAGCCCCAGGAGGATACAGGATGGGTTAAAGAGGATTATAAGGGAGAATAGGAATGGAAAGAACTTGTAGCCAGAGGGAACAGGGGATAGACTGGAGAATAGCACCATCACTAGGAAAAGACAGGTCTATGTGATTGGGGACTCTTTACTGAGAAGAATAGATAGGCCTGTAACCAGAGCTGATCTGGAAAATAGGAGGGTGTGCTGTCTTCCAGGTGCTAAGATATGGGATGTAGACCTGAGGTTGAAAAGGATTCTAAAGGGAGCGGGAAAGAATCCCCTAATTATCCTTCATGTGGGAACAAATGATACGGCTAGATTCTCGCTGGAAAGTATTAAGGGAGACTATGCTAGGCTGGGGAAGACGCTTAAGGAAATTGAGGCTCAGGTGATCTTTAGTGGGATTCTGCCTGTTCCTAGAGAAGGGCAACAAAGGTGTGACAAGATTATGACTATCAACAGATGGCTTAGGCAGTGTTGCTATAAGGAGGGCTTTGGGATGTATGGCCACTGGGAGGCATTCATGCATAGAGGATAGTTCTCTTGGGATGGACTTCATCTGAGTAGGGAAGGAAATAGACTTCTAGGATGGAGGCTGGCACAACTGATTAAGAGAGCTTTAAACTAGGAATTAGGGGGAGATGGTTGGGAGATGTCCAGGTAATCTCCATGCCAGAATTTAGCATTGAGAGGAAAGAAAATGAAGTAAGAGTGGATACAGCCGTGGGTAGGAGGAAGGGCAGTGTAGATACCAGTCTAATAGGTTATACTGGCTGTAGAATGACCGTGCCTAATCGGGTACAGAATGTGAGTGAGGCCAAACAGCAAAAATTAAGATGTTTGTACACTAATGCGAGGAGCCTAGGTAACAAAATGGAGGAACTAGAGCTACTGGTGCAGGAAGTGAAACCAGAGATTATAGGGATAACAGAAACATGGTGGAATAGTCGTCATGACTGAACTACGGGTATTGAAGGGTATGTGCTGTTTAGGAAAGACCGAAATAATGGTAAAGGTGGTGGAGTAGCACTGTATATCAATGATGAGATAGAATGTAAAGAAATAAGAAGCGATGAAATGGATATGACTGAGTCTGTCTGGGCAAACATTAAATTGGGGAAGAAAACTATTAGAGCCTCCCCTGGGATAGTGCTTGGGGTGTGCTATAGACCACCGGGATCTAATTTGGATATGGATAGAGCCCTTTTTAATGTTTTTAATAAAGTAAATACTAATGGAAACTGTGTGATCATGGGAGACTTTAACTTCCCAGATATAGACTGGAGGACGAGTGCTAGTAATAATAATAGGGCTCAGATTTTCCTAGATGCGATAGCTGATGGATTCCTTCAGCAAGTGGTTGCTGAACTGACTAGAGGGGATGCCATTTTAGAGTTGGTTTTGGTGAGTAGTGAGGACCTCATAGAAGAAATGGTTGTAGGGGATAATCTTGACTCAAGTGATCATGAGCTAATTCAGTTCAAACTGAATGGAAGGATTAATAAAAATAAATCTGCAGCTAGGGTTTTTGATTTCAAAAGGGCTGACTTTCAAAAATTAAAAGGAAATTAGTTAGGGAAGTGGATTGGACTGAAGAATTTATGGATCTAAAGGTAGGAGGCAGCCTGGGATTATTTTAAATCAAAGCTGCAGAAGCTATCGGAAGCCTGCATCCCAAGTAAGGGGAAAAAAAAAAATCATAGGCAGGAGTTGTAGACCAAGCTGGATGAGCAAGCATCTCAGAGAGGTGATTAAGAAAAAGCAAAAAGCATATAGGGAGTGGAAGAAGGGAGGGATCAGCAAGGAAAGCTACCTTATTGAGGTCAGAACATGTAGGGATAAAGTGAGACCAGCTAAAAGACAAGTAGAGTTGGACCTTGCAAAGGGAATTAAAACCAATAGTAAAAGGTTCTATAGACATATAAATAAGAAGAAAACAAAGAAAGAAGAAGAAGTGGGACCGCTAAACACTGAGGATGGAGTGGAGGTCAAGGATAATCTAGGCATGGCCCAATATCTAAACGAATACTTTGCCTCAGTCTTTAATAAGACTAAAGAGGATCTTAGGGATAATGGTAGCACGACAAATGGGAATGAGGATATGGAGGTAGACATCACCATATTTGAGGCAGAAGCGAAACGCAAACAGCTTAATGGGACTAAATCGGGCAGCCCAGATAATCTTCATCCAAGAATATTAAAGGAATTGGCACAAAAAATTGCAAACCCATTAGCGAGAATTTTTAATGAATCTAAACTCAGGGGTTATACCGTATGATTGGAGAATTGCTAACATAGTTCCTATTTTTAAGAAAGGGAAAAAAGTGATCCGGGTAATTATAGGCCTGTTAGTTTGACATCTGTAGTATGCAAGGTCTTGGAAAAAATTTTGAAGGAGAAGGTAGTTAAGGACATTGAAGTCAATGGTAAATGGGACAAAATACAACATGGTTTTACAAAAGGTAGATCATGCCAAACCAACCTGATCTCCTTCTTTGAGAAAGGAGCAGATTTTTTAGACAAAGGAAACGCAGTGGATCTAATTTACCTAGATTTTAGTAAGGCATTTGATACCGTGCCACATGGGGAATTATTCGTTAAATTGGATAAGATGGGGATCAATAGGAAAATTGAAAGGTGGACAAGGAATTGGTTAAAGGGGTGACTACAATGGGTCCTACTGAAAGGTGACCTGTCAGGCTGGAGGGAGGTTACCAGTGGAGTTCCTCAAGGATCGGTTTTGGGAACAATCTTTTTATTACTGACCTTGGCACAGAGTGGGAGTGTGCTAATGAAGTTTGCGGATGATACAAAGCTGGGAGGTATTGCCAATTTAGAGAAGGACAGGGATACCCTACAGGAGGATCTGGATGACCTTGTAAACTGGAGTAATAGTAATAGGATGAAATTTAATACTGAGAAGTGTAAGGTCATGCATTTAGGGATTAATAAGAATTTTAGTTATAAGCTAGGGACGCATCAATTAGAAGTAATGGAGGAGGAAAAGGACCTTGGAGTATTGGTTGATCATAGGATGACTATGAGCTGCCAATGTGATATGGCTGTGAAAAAAGCTAATGCGGTCTTGGGATGCATCAAGAGAGGTATTTCCAGTAGGGATAAGGAGGTTTTAGTACCATTATACAAGGCACTGGTGAGACCTCACCTGGAATACTGTGTGCAGTTCTGGTCTCCCATGTTTAAGAAGGATGAATTCAAACTGGAACAGGTACAGAGAAGGGCTACTAGGATGATCCGAGGAATGGAAAACTTGTCTTATGAAAGGAGACTCAAGGAGCGTGGTTTGTTTAGCCTAACTAAAAGAAGGTTGAGGGGAGATATGATTGCTCTCTATAAATATATCAGAGGGATAAATACTGGAGAGGGAGAGGCATTATTTGAGCTCAGTACCAATGTGGACACAAGAACAAATGGATATAAACTGGCCACTAGGAAATTTAGACTAGAAATTAGACGAAGGTTTTTAACCATCAGAGGAGTGAAGTTTTGAAATAGCCTTCCAAGGGAAGCAGTGGGGGCAAAAGATCTATCTGGCTTTAAGATTAAACTTGATAAGTTTATGGTGGAGATGGTATGATGGGATAACATGGTTTTGGTAATTAAATATTCATAAATAGGCCCAATGGCCTGTGATGGGCTATTAGATGGGGTAAGATCCGAGTTACCCAGGAAAGAATTTTCTGTAGTATCTGGCTGATGAATCTTGCCCATATGCTCAGGGTTTAGCTGATAGCCATATTTGGGGTCGGGAAGGAATTTTCCTCCAGGGCAGATTGGAAGAGGCCCTGGAGGTTTTTCGCCTTCCTCTGTAGCATGTGGCACGGGTCGCTTGCTGGAGGATTCTCTGCTACTTGAAGTCTTTAAACTACGATTTGAGGACTTCAGTAGCACAGATATAGGTGTGAGGGGTTTTTTTTGTTGGAGTGGTGGGTGAAATTCTGTGGCCTGCATTGTGCAGGAGGTCAGACTAGATGATCATAATGGTCCCTTCTGACCTAAATATCTATGAATCTAGTGTAGCTACAGTGTATTAAATTCCTTGCTTGACTGGTTTTAAAGCAAAAGCATGTTTTACTGGAGAAGCGGATATTATCACCATCGAAGAACACTGGGAAGATCCAATTAGGTAGGTTTCTTTAACTGACCTTAAAGAAGTTCAACTCTTGGGGAAAAAAAACAAACACATAATGTCCATGATTGTCCCCTCTCCACAATCCATGCACAGAGAAGAACCCCCATCCACATGAAAGAGTGAAGGTCAATCACCTCCTCACCACTCTTCCTCCAGATCCTGTGGCAGGTGCTTTGCAGGCCTGTGCTATGGGAGGGGGTGGAGACTGGGGAGGCTAAGGGCAGAAGTAGGCTGTCTGAAGACAAGTCCAGGGAGAGTAACATCATTATCTACCTCTTACCCCACAGCACACAGGCAAAAGAGATAATACACAAAAAGTAACAATCTCTTTTCACTGCCACGATGTCCAACAAAAGTCTCTGGTAATGCAGCTCCAGTGGAGCATTTTCTGGAGGTCAGAGAAGCTGTAGAGGCAGAGAGCCTTTAGATAGATGTCCCTAACTTCCTGCAAACCCTGGGGTGGGAGCATGTTAGGTTTGGGAGTGGGTTCAGTGTCCTGTTCTGCAGAAGGTCACTTCCTCACAGGACAGGTTATTGCACCGATAGGGGTGGTCCAGGCGGTGCTTGTTAAAACTGGCTATTGTATCAGACACTTGTTAAAATGTTGAGTACAGGGTAGTATCCAAACCAACCCGTTTTCTTAAATATAAAAACAAATTCAGGTCAAACACTGAGAATCTCCTCTTGTAGTCTCCTCTTGAAACAAAGGTTTACACATGAAGATTAGCCAGCACTGAATAAAAGCTTTCCCTAAGCATCTACCCTATTTTGCCTTTTAAACGTTCAGTTTAAAAAAAGGGGGAGGGAGAAAAATGTCACAAAATAATAAAAAATGAACCCTCCCTCTTTTAATTCTTAATTTTTTACAATATATATAAAAATGCTCTGCCAAACTTTCCCACCTGTACATTTTTTGCTGCATTTTAAACCTCTGCAAATTTACAATTATGGTGGAAATACTGGCAGATCATTAGCTACAGTTTAATGCTGCACATGTGATGATGTAATACAATACAAGTTAAACTGAGGTGGTTCTACCCTGAAGGGGTAACTCTCCCCACACAAATCTGTTCATCATCACATTCCCAGCCACATCTCTCTGCCAGGGGGCTACCTAGTCCACTGCGCCCACAAATGTGTTTTCTTCCATACCATCCCAGTATCTGCAATTGGCATCCTCTCCTCCTTCAAAATTTCTGTGATATCCATTTTGCTGTGATGCCAACAAGAAATAAACCAACTAATGATGGATTTTTGAGCAGCAGTCATGTAACTACTTGATCATCATTACCTTAATACTCTTTAGCACTCTCTCCCTGTTCCCTCCTATTTGCTACATTCACTTACTACACCTTATTTCAAATTAGGTCCTGATCTTGCAAATGGATCCATCTGAGTGTAGGGGTTTGTCCAAACAAATCTAACTGTAGAATCAGCCTAGTCAGGGACTGTGTGTTCATATGACAGGTTTCAGAGTAAGAGCCGTGTTAGTCTGTATTCACAAAAAGAAAAGGAGTACTCGTGGCACCTTAGAGACTAACCAATTTATTTGAGCATAAGCTTTCGTGAGCTACAGCTCACTTCATCGGATGCATACTGTGCAAAGTGTAGAAGATCTTTTTATACACACAAAGCATGAAAAAATACCTCCCACCTCACTCTCCGGCTGGTAATAGCTTCTCTAAAGTGATCACTCTCCTTACAATGTGTATGATAATCAAGGTGGGCCAGTTCCAGCACAAATCCAGGGTTTAACAAGAACGTCGGGGGTGAGGGGGGTAGGAAAAAACAAGGGGAAATAGGCTTGAATAGAGACTGGGAGTGGCTAAGTCATTATGCAAGGTAACCTAAGTTAATTGTATCCAATTTGCAAATAATTCCAATTCAACAGTTTCTCGCTGGAGTCTGGATTTGAAGTTTTTTTGTTGTAATATCGCAACTTTCATGTCTGTAATCGCGTGACCAGAGAGATTGAAGTGTTCTCTGACTGGTTTATGAATGTTATAATTCTTGACATCTGATTTGTGTCCATTTATTTTTACATAGAGGCTGTCCAGTTTGACCAATGTACATGGCAGAGGGGCATTGCTGGCACATGATGGTATATATATCACACTGGTAGATGTGCAGGTGAACGAGCCTCTGATAGTGTGGCTGATATTATTAGGCCCTGTGATGGTGTCCCCTGAATAGATATGTGGGCACAGTTGGCAACGGGCTTTGTTGCAAGGATAGGTTCCTGGGTTAGTGGTTCTGTTGTGTGGTATGTGGTTGCTGGTGAGTATTTGCTTCAGGTTGGGGGGTGTCTGTAGGCAAGGACTGGCCTGTCTCCCAGGATTTGAGAGAGAGTGTTGGGTCATCCTTCAGGATAGGTTGTAGATCCTTAATAATGCATTGGAGGGGTTTTAGTTGGGGGCTGAAGGTGACGGCTAGTGGCGTTCTGTTATTTTCTTTGTTAGGCCTGTCTTGTAGTAGGTGACTTCTGGGAACTCTTCTGGCTCTATCAATCTGTTTCTTCACTTCTGCAGGTGGGTATTGTAGTTGTAAGAATGCTTGATAGAGATCTTGTAGGTGTTTGTCTCTCTCTGAGGGGTTGGAGCAAATGCGGTTGTATCGCAGAGCTTGGCTGTAGACGATGGATCATGTGGTGTGGTCAGGGTGAAAGCTGAAAGCATGTAGGTAGGAATAGCGGTCCGTAGGTTTCTGGTATAGGGTGGTGTTTATGTGACCATCGTTTATTAGCACTGTAGTGTCCAGGAAGTGGATCTCTTGTGTGGTCTGGACCAGGCTGAGGTTGATGGTGGGATGGAAATTGTTGAAATCATGGTGGAATTCCTCAAGGGCTTCTTTTCCATAGGTCCAGATGATGAAGATGTCATCAATATAGTGCAAATAGAGTAGGGGCGTTAGGGGACGAGAGCTGAGGAAGCATTGTTCTAAGTCAGCCATAAAAATGTTGGCATACTTTGGGGGCATGCGGGTACCCATAGCAGTGCCGCTGATCTGAAGGTATACATTGTCCCCAAATGTAAAATAGTTATGGGTAAGGACAAAGTCACAAAGTTCAGCCACCAGGTTAGCCGTGACATTATCAGGGATAGTGTTCTTGACGGCTTGTAGTCCATCTTTGTGTGGAACGTTGGTGTAGAGGGCTTCTACATCCATAGTGGCCAGGATGGTGTTATCAGGAAGATCACCGATGGATTGTAGTTTCCTCAGGAAGTCAGTGGTATCTCGAAGGTAGCTGGGAGTGCTGGTAGCGTAGGGCCTGAGGAGGGAGTCTACATAGCCAGACAAACCTGCTGTCAGGGTGCCAATGCCTGAGATGATAGGGTGCCCAGGATTTCCAGGTTTATGGATCTTAGGTAGTAGATAGAAATATCCCAGGTCGGGGTTCCAGGTGTGTGTCTGTGCGGATTTGATCTTGTGCTTTTTCAGGGAGTTTCTTGAGCAAATGCTGTAGTTGCTTTTGGTAACTCTCAGTGGGATCAGAGGGTAATGGCTTGTAGAAATTGGTGTTGGAGAGCTGCCGAGCAGCCTCTTGTTCACATTCCGACCTATTCATGACGACAACAGCACCTCCTTTGTCAGCCTTTTTGATTATGTCGTCAGAGTTGTTTCTGAGGCTGTGGATGGCATTGTGTTCCGCACGGCTGAGGTTATGGGGCAAGTGATGCTGCTTTTCCACAATTTCAGCCCATGCACATCGGCAAAAACATTCTATGTAGAAGTCCAGTCTGCTGTTTCGACCTTCAGGAGGAGTCCACCTAGAATCCCTCTTTTTGTAATGTTGGTAGGGAGGTCTCTGTGGATTAGTATGTTGTTCAGGGGTATGTTGGAAATATTCCTTGAGTCGGAGACGTCGAAAATAGGATTCTAGGTCATCACAGAACTGTATCATGTTCGTGGGGGTGGAGGGGCAGAAGGAGAGGCCCCGAGATAGCCCAGCAGAAGCAGCTGTCCTGAGAGTATAGTTGGATAGGTTAACAATATTGCTGGGTGGGTTGAGGGAACCACTGCTGTGGCCCCTTGTGGCATGTAGTAGTTTAGAAAGTTTAGTGTCCTTTTTCTTTTGTAGACAAGCAAAGTGTGTGTTGTAAATGGCTTGTCTAGTTTTTGTAAAGTCCAGCCACGAGGAAGTTTGTGTGGAAGGTTGGTTTTTTATGAGAGTATCCATTTTTGAGAGCTCATTCTTAATCTTTCCCTGTTTGCTGTAGAGGATGT
This sequence comes from Lepidochelys kempii, assembly GCF_965140285.1. NCBI lineage: Eukaryota > Metazoa > Chordata > Testudines > Cheloniidae > Lepidochelys > Lepidochelys kempii. Next base: position 69,936,452 of record NC_136384.1, on the reverse strand, counting down.
TGATCAGGTGATTCCGCAGTTTCTTTGAGAACGTGTGGCACAAGCTGTCAGCATAGTCTATGTGGTATGTAGATTGTAATGGATTTTTTACCTTCAGTCCTTTTGGTACAATGTCCATCTGTTTGCATTTGGAAAGGAAGATGATGTCTGTCTGTATCTGTACAAGTTTTTTTCATGCAGTTGATAGATTTCCACTCCGTATGGCTAAATGCAGTGCCTTGCATAATGATAGATTTCAGAGTAACAGCCGTGTTAGTCTGTATTCACAGAAAGAAAAGGAGTACTTGTGGCACCTTAGAGACTAACCAATTTATTTGAGCAGAAGCTTTCGTGAGCTACAGCTCACTTCATTGGATGCATACTGTGGAAAGTGTAGAAGATCTTTTTATACACACAAAGCATGAAAAAATACCTCCTCCCACCCCACTCTCCTGCTGGTAATAGCTTCTCTAAAGTGATCACTCTCCTTACAATGTGTATGATAATCAAGGTGGGCCAGTTCCAGCACAAATCCAGGGTTTAACAAGAACGTCTGGGGGGGGGGGGTAAGGAAAAAACAAGGGGAAATAGGTTACCTTGCATAATGACTTAGCCACTCCCAGTCTCTGTTCAAGCCTAAGTTAATTGTATCCATTTGCAAATGAATTCCAATTCAACAGTTTCTTGCTAGAGTCTGGATTTGAAGTTTTTTTCTTGTAATATAGCAACTTTCACGTCTAATCGCGTACCAAAGAGATTGAAGTGTTCTCCGACTGGTTTATGAATGTTATAGAGTGGGTTTGTGGGGGGAGGGGTGGAGGGGTTTTAGGAAACCTAGATTTGTGCTGGAAATGGCCCAACTTGATCATCATACACATTGTAAGGAGAGTGATCACTTTAAATAAGCTATTACCAGCAGGAGAGTGGGGTGGCAGGAGGTATTTTTTCATGCTGTGTGTGTATAAAAAGATCTTCTACACTTTCCACAGTATGCATCCAATGAAGTGAGCTGTAGCTCACGAAAGCTTCTGCTCAAATAAATTGGTTAGTCTCTAAGGTGCCACAAGTACTCCTTTTCTTTTTGTGTTCATAAGAGTTTCCAAAGCACTGAGCATAATGAGATTCTGATCCAAGTTTGTCTTTTGCATGAAATCACAATACTACTGCTGCTACTCTACCTGAGGACTGTAGCAAGGAGGCATGGCCTCCCTCAGACAGTGACAGAGAGGGACCACAATACCCCCCCTGCTGGGCCGAACCAGGAGAGCCACGTCCATCCCGCCGGAAGCAGAAGGGCAGGACGGGAAGGGGAAGTACAAAAGGCAGGTCCTGCAGCTCAGTTGGGCTAGAGCCACCATAGGAGATGGACGCATCCCGCCAGCTGCTGGATCTGTGGAGAAGCTGCCAGGGCTTCCTCCTGAAGACTGGCCAGAGCTCCCAGGACCACTGGCCGACCGAGACACTGAGGAGCTGCTGGGGATGCCACCTGTGGACTGGCCAGAGCTCCCTGAGATGACACATGCAGGCACACCCGAGGGGGAGAGTAGGAAGGAGCCCAGGGAAACCAGGAAAGTCTGGTTGAGAGCTGGCCTGACACAAGGTCAGTGTGTTGCGGTCAGATCCCTGCTGACCCAGTGGTGAACCACTCTGCCACTGTTAGGGCCCTGGGCTGGGATGCAGTGAAGTTGGGTGGGCCCTTGCCATCCCACCCTTAGGGTGGCTGTATTCCCCCTCCAGGCCTAAGGAGGGGGCCATTACATTTGAAAGAATCCCACTGAAGTCAATGGGACTCCACACAGACATTAGAATTTGCATGAGTTCATCTGTGTGCAGGATTCAAGCTTTTCACACAATGGAGCTTTATACATGGTCATTGTTGTTGGTGTTTTAACTACAAATGAAGTCAAGCCTGCAGATATGTAGATTATAAAACCTTCATGGTTTAAATAAATATAGGAACTATATCAGCCCACCTCCAGCTCTTTGCTATAGTACTTTCTCACTATGCTCAACATTAAACTATTCTACTCTATTCAAACAGCATGTCCTCCCTATGGGTCTGGGATAGCCTGGGTGACATAGGAGAAAACTTTGAAAAACAACTGTAAGAATTATGAATGTATTGCCCAGGTTCGAGAAATCTGCATTTGGACAGGTCCCACCAAAAGCCACTAACATACTGGCCCTGCCCTTTCCTAAAATGCAGAACCCAAATAGCTTCCACAGGGTCAAAGAAGAAATGTTGCTCCAGATGTGACTCTACTTCCCCTGTCGGCTGGTACCAGCTTATTTTTGTCCCCTCCACCCACAGAGGCAGAAGAGATGATTTGGCCCTTAAAGAGTGTCTTAAAGTTGAACTCAGCAAATCCTAAGATAGCACTTCACTTGACTAAATAAATATCATACGTGTTAATGACTTAATTTACATCATATAAAGTGTGCCCAGATGCCACGGTGATGGGTGCCATACAACTGCACATAGAGGTAATAATTGTAATTAAAATGTATTGAAGATGTGGTCTGTAGACACAAATATAATAGTCTATTTCTTCTGTATTCAACCCCAGCTATGTAGTATAAATGTATTTCAACGAAAAGAGAGGCTCTTGAAAGGGATTGCTCAAGTTTTCCTATTGATTTCCCCAAAGATGGATTTCCAACACATCTACTATCTCTTGCTAAGACTGTCAAAGTGGATTCTCTAGTAGCAAATTCTAAAGAAAATATTAGGAACTAGAGGCAATCATAAATTCCATGCAGAAACAATTTGCTAACAAAGTTTGGACCCGTGGGTGAATATAACAGTCTTCAGTAAGTATTAGAAAATCTTTAAAGGAAATGTTTTTCTAATTAATATTGCTATTCTTCTAGTGTAGTGGTTCCCAGTCTTGTTCCGCCGCTTGTGCAGGGAAAGCCCCTGGCAGGCCAGGCCGGTTTGTTTACCTGCCGCGTCCGCAGGTTCGGCCGATCGCGGCTCCCAGTGGCCACGGTTCGCTGCTCCATTGGCCTGGAGCAGCAAACCGTGGCCACTGGGAGCTGCGATCGGCCGAACCTGCGGACGCGGCAGGTAAACAAACCGGCCTGGCCTGCCAAGGGCTTTCCCTGCACAAGCGGCAGAACAAGTTTGGGAACCACTGTTCTAGTGGCCTAGGTAAAACGAGAATATTTTAAAACACACTAAATCCATATTAGTTTCCCATTCTTTTATTCAGATGGGGCCTAATCCTGCAAACACTTATGCATATGAATAATTACTATACTCACAAGTAACAAATGGATAAGTGCATTAATTTACCAGATTAGGCCTTTGTTGTTAAATGTACTTTCCCTGTCATTAACCAAAAATTATATAAAAAATAGTGAAGTACTTAACCTTAGGGAAAGAAATTTGCAAGTTTGGTAGCAAGCATTTTTAACAAACCTATTAAATCAGGGGTGGTGCTGTATGCCTGGAGAATAATAAAGATGGTACCTGTATTTACAAAAAGAAAAAAGTGATCAAGGAATCCACAGACCTGTGAGAATGACCTCATTAGCATGCCAGGTTTTAGAACAAATTGTGAAGGAAAGAATAATTAAAGAACTCGCGGTAAATGGAAAATGGTACAAAAAACATGAGTTTAACAAATGCAGATTATGCCAGACCAACTTGATATCTTTCTTCACTACCTGGAAAGATGCTGGAACAATCAGTTTGTGAGCACCTCGAGGATAACAGGGTGATAAGGAATAGCCAATATGAATTTGTCAACTAATCATGCCAAACCAACCTAATTTCCTTTTTGGACAGGATTAATGGCCTAGTCAATAGGGGGAAAGCAGTAGACATGATATCTTGATTTTAATAAAGATTTGACACAGCCCCACACAGCATTCTTATAAGCAAACTAGAGAAATGTGCTCTTGAGGAAATTATAATAAAGTGAATGCAGAACTGGTTGAAAACCATGCATCCGATGAAGTAAGCTGTAGCTCACGAAAGCTTATGCTCAAATAAATTGGTTAGTCTCTAAGGTGCCACAAGTACTCCTTTTCTTTTTGTACTCAAAGTAGTTATCAAAAGATCACTGTCAAACTGGGAGGATATATCTAGTGGGGTCGTACAGGGGACCTATTCTGGGTCTGGTACTAGTCAATATTTTCATTCATGACTTGGTGATAATAGGGTGCAGAGTATGCTTATAAAATGTGTGGATGATACCAAGCTGTGAGGGGTTGCAAGCACTCTGGGGACAGGATTAAAATTCATGAGAACCTTGACAAATTAGAAAACTAGCCTAAAATTAACAAGATGAAATTCAGTAAAGAAAAGTTGGAAGTCCAACCTTAAGAAGGAAAAATTATATGTACAAATACAAAATGGGGAATATCTGGCTAGGTGGTAGTACTGCTGAAAAGGATCTGGGGTTATAGTGGATCACAAATTGAATCTGAGCCAGCAATGTGATGGAGTAGCAAAAAAAAAAAAAGGCTGATATTCTGGGGTGTATTGACAGGAGTGCCGTACAGAAGGCACAGGAGGTATTTGTCCCACTCTACTTGGCAGTGATGAGGCCTCAGCTGGAGTACTATGACCAGTTTTAGACGCCACACTCTAAGAAAGATGTGAACAAATTGAAGAGATTTCAGAGGAGAGTAACAAAAATGCTAAAAGGTCTAGAAAACCTGACCTGTGAAGAAAGGTTAAAAAAATGGGCATGTCAATCTTGAGGAAAAACGACCTGATAAGTCTTCACATATGTTAAGGGCTGTTATAAAGAGGACAGTGATCAATTGTTCTCCATGGCTACTGAAAGTAGGACAAGACGTAAACGGCTTAATTCGAAGCCAGGGAGATTTAGGTAGATATTAGAAAAAAAAAAAAACCTTTCCAACTCTCAGGATAGTTAAGCACTGAAATAGGTTACCAAGGGAGGTTGTGGAATCCTTGTCACTGGGGACTTTTCAGAACAGGTTGGACAAACACCTGCCAGGGTTGGTCTAGGTATATTTGATCCTGCCTCAGTACAGTGGGATAGGCTAGATGATCTCATGACTTCAAGGGGTCCCTTCCAGAGCTAAATTTCTATGATAAGAACTGATTCTCTAGAAAAGGATAATGCAGCAGATCTAATCTCTCTGGACTTCTGTCAAGCATATGATATAGTGCCACATGGGAATGTATTTGTTAAACTGAAGAATATGGGGATTAGTACAAGAGTTGTAAGGTGGGTAAGGACCTATCAACAGAAGAAAAGACAAAAGGTTTTGCTGAAAGGTGAACTATCAGGCTGGAGGGAGGTTACTTGTGAAGCTCCTCAAGTATCGGTCTTGGAACTGATATTATTTGGTATTTTCATCAGTGACCTTGGCCCAAAAAGTAGAAGTGTGTTAATGAAGTTTGCTGATGACACAGAGTAGGGAGACATTATCAATACAGAGGAGGACTAGAATATCATACAGGAACAACTGGAAGACCTTGAGGGCCAAAGAGAGGGACACAGATTGCATCACCACCTCTCTCAGCCCCAGCTGAGTCCCAAACACTGCCTAGGGTGAAACAAGATTAGATTTTAACAATAGCAGCATCTCCAGCCCATCTCCATTAAATTCTTCTCTTTTCTCCAACCGGACAGTTAGTAACATCTTTGATACCATCTAAGAAACTGTCCAACAAGGGAGTTTTTCCTTCTAAAAACTCTCTCCAGCTAAAGGGGACAAGGCATGTAGTTAAAAGGAAAGACTTACTTAATAATTTACATTTCAAAAGCTCTGTTTCTTTCTTTTCTAGATATGTAATAAAAGGTTAAAATGATTTTGGATGATGTTTGCGCCCTGGTATGAAGCAGGCTGAGGTCTCTGTATACCAAAATCCTAGACCTTGTTTAACACTGTTCAATACTGGACAGCGACTGGGTTATGTTAACACCATTAGCTCATATATTCCCTCTAAAATGAATACATCACTCATACTCAAGAAAGATTTATTCAAGCTGGAACATGTGCAAAGACAGGTTACTATGATGATAAGTAATGGAGAGCCTGTCTTACAAGAAGATACTAGAAAACCTTGGCTTGTTTAGCCTAGCAAAATGAAGACTGAGAGGGTATGAGATTGCTCTCTATAAATACACCAGGGGAGTAAATTCCAGGAAAGGAGAAGAGCATTGCTCTTTAGTTTAAATAGCAATGCATAAGAACAAATAGGTATAAATAGGCCATGAATAAATTTAGTCTGGAAATTAGAAGATTTCTAAACATCAGAGGAGTGAGGTTTTCTAACAGCAGCCCCACAGAAGTAGTGGAAGAAAGTAAAGCTAACTGGTTTTACGATAGAGCTTGATCAGTTTACAACTAGTATTATATGATGGGTTCCCTGCGATAGCAGGGGTCCAGACTCACTTACCCAGGAGATCCCTTCCAGTCCTGTGTTCTTGGGTTGGTTGAGTTCCTCAGCAAAAAAGTACACCAACCTTAATACACTTGGGCTAAATGAAGGGGAGGGACGTAGCTCCCTTTTATGAGCCCCCAGCCAGCCAGCTTGCTATAAAATCCTTTAGTAGCTGTTCTCTACTTGCTTTGCCTTTAAAGGGTTAAAAAGGCCCATAGGTAAAAGGAAGGGAGTGGACACCTGACCAAAAGAGCCAATGGGAGAGCTAGAACTTTTTAAAATTGGGGGAAAAAAACTTTCCCTTTGTCTGTTGTTCTCCAGAGAGGGGACAGAGCAGAGACAGGGCTGGGACTATGCTGTAAGAGCTTTGAGCCAGGTATGGAAACCATCACTTCATACCTAGAACTACTCATTTGAACCCCAGATATGTAAGTAGATCAGGAAAAGTCTAGGAAGATGCAATTAGGTTTATCTCTTATTGGCTTGTGGTCTCCTCTGTGCTAATCCATGTGCTTTTGTTTCGCTTGTAACCATTCTTGATGATTATTATATTTTCTCTTTTTAAATCTAGCAATAGCTTAAGTTCCAGATATGTTTGTTTTTAATAAAGTTTACCTTTTTTAAGAACAGAATTGGGTTTGTGTCCCAAGAGGTTTGTGCATATGTTGTTTAATTAGCTGGTGGCAACAGCTGGATTTCCTTTGTTTTCTTTCTCAGCTCTCCCCTGGAGGGGGGGGGGGGTGAGTGCGTGTGGGTGTGTGTAAGGGCTTGAGGGTACCCCACAGGGAGGAATTCCCAAGTGTGCCTTCCTGGGTTAAAAGGGTTTTTTGCATTTGGGTGGTGGCAGCATCTACCCATCTAAGGTCAGAGAAAAGCTGTAACCTTGGGAGTTTAATACCAGCCTGGGGTGGCCAGTATTAATGTTTAGAATCCTTGTGGGCCCCCACCTTCTGCACTCAAAGTGCCAGAGTGGGGAATCAGCCTTGACAACACTAATATAATTGTCACTAACATTGCATAATTAGCAAGATGGAAAATACAATAATCCTAAAAAGTATACAGCAATGACAGTATCATGTTTATCCCTCTGACCTCTCTCTACTATCCACACTTTAAAATTCAACAATTATTGCTTCTAAGAAGGTCACTAAATAGATCTGTATTAAACATTAACCTATACACCACTTCTCTGTAACCTTCAATTACTCAGGTTATTCATATCGATTTTCTAAATTATTCAGTTTGTCCCCATGTACATTAATCTCTTGAATCAATTTATGCTTGATTTCCTATTACAGTCCTCTAGGACTTCTGTGTGTTGCTCTGCCTCTGTGGTATTGACTCTATTCAAATGTTTCTGGATTTTCTAATATATCACTTTTAACATGATCAAATTCCCCCCCCCCCCCCAGCTCCTTATTTCCTTTCTTCACATCTTAGGAGACTTATTTCAGTCTCCAAATATTTTCTTCATTGTGTCTGATGCTGTTGAATCGGCTGCCTGTGAGTGCGTGGGAGAATCTGATTGCTCTCAGTTTATAGAATTGTCATGCTTTTGTTGCCTTTTCCTTACTCAGCTTCATCTTTCTAGCTTGATATATAGTGCAGGAGCCATTTTCTGTCATACAAAGTATTCTCTTAATTGTACAGCTGACTATTATAAATTCTTCATTCTGATGGGCTATAGAAGGAAGGGAAAGAGCTTTTAGAACCCCATCATAAGCCCCCTCACATTTCAGGTCACAGGCTACCCCTAAAACGCCACAAAATTTCTCTTTTTATTGAGCTTTTCTGCCTATTGAAAATCTGCCTAAACACAAGAACAGCATTCCTGAGATTTCCTGCTCCTCAGTTACCCCAAACTCAACACACACACACTTGCAGAGCCATTATTATACAGAAGAGTCTCTTCTGGTGTCCAAGTAGGTTCAGGAGAAAGTGAAGCAGAGACCACATTTAGAGTGGGCCCTATCTCCACAGCCTTGCCACCCACTTGGCCCTGTTGCCCACCTGCACCATTTAGCAGATGGAAGCAGGTGGTCCTCCATTTTTAAAACTTCTTCTCAGTTTTTCATTGTTTCCTCTGAACAACATGGAATACTGGGACCATTAAAAAGAATTCCTTAAATACAAGTTGTCATGAAAAGAATATAAATTTTTTCAAGAATCCAAAGTGCTGATCCTGAATTCCCTTAACATACAAAAATCCAATGGCAGTTTTCATGCTCAAGGAAGATAGGATTGGGCCCCAGATGTTATTTGAAATGGACAGCCTGCACAGAGATGAGCACTGATTGCAACCTATAAAGTATTCATAAACTCATTGAGAGAGCATGTCATTACTGTATTTTTTCCCTTCTTTTCATTTTTAATTGAACACTTAGTATCTTCAAAGAGCTTTACAGTCATTAACTAATTAATCCTCACAGTCCCCCTGTGCATCTCTCTGCTAGGTAATTATTATTATCCCCATTTTACAGGTGAGGAAAAACAGATTCTATCCATATGGGCTTGTGATTCTTGAAACTATTTATTTATTTGCATTTATAAAACAAGAAGTTACTACCTCAAATAGGGTTGCCAGGCGTTTGGTTTTCAACCGGAACACCCGGTCGAAAAAGGACCCTGCTGGCTCCGGTCAACACCACCGACTGGAACCTTAAAAGTCCAGTCGGTGGCCGAGCAGGGGCCCAGGGCTAAGGCAGGCTCCTTGCCTGCCCTAGCTCCACACGGCTCCTGGAAGTGGCTGCCAGGTCCTTGTGGACCCTAAATGTATGAGCGGCCAGGGAGGCTCCACACGCTGCCCCCACCCTGAGGTCCGACTCAGTAGCTCCCATTGGCTGGGAACTGCGACCAATAGGAGCTGCAGGGGCGATGCCTGTAGGAGCGAGGGCAACATGCAAAGCCTCCCTGGCCCCCATGCATTTGTGGGCTGCAGGGACATGGCAGCCGCTTCCTGGGAGCTGTAGTAAGTGCCACCAGGACCCCGAACCCTCTCCCATACCCCAACTCCCTGCCCCAGCCCAGAGTCCTCTCCTGCACCCAAATTCCCTCCCAGAGCCTGCACCTCCCACAACACCCTGTCCCAGCCTCCTCCTGCACCCCAACCCCCTCATTTCTGACCCCACACCAGAATCCACATCCCTAGCCTGAGCCCTGACCCACCCCGGCACTCCAACCTCCCCACCCCAACCTCCTGCCCCAGCCCACTGGGGGTGAGTGAGGGTGGGGGAGAGTGAGTGACAGAGGGAGGGGGATGGAATGAGCGGGGGGGGGCCTCAAATAAGGGGTGGGGCAGAGGTGTTTGGTTTTGTGTGATTAGAAAATTTGGCAAGCCTAATCTCAAACTGTAGATACATCTGACCGATCACTAAAACAATACATCAATATGAAAAGAAAACAAAGAACTCCTCAAAATTTAACAACCAAGTTTCTGAATAACTGTTGCAGGGCAAGCACTCCCCATCCCCTCTTGGGGTGATGGTAACTACTTCCCTGTGGCCACATCTTTATGAGCACTCCTTGTCTTGGGGTAGCATGGCCTAGTGGTAAAAGTCAATATCACCATTCTCTCTCTCTGGGTTACGTGGCCCGATGGCCAGGGTCAGGGTAACGGCCCCTTTCCACAGGACCGTGGACCCAATGGCCCAAGTCACTATGACTACCCATTTTGACCAAGGTGTATGGCCTACTGTTCAAAATCAGTGTTGCCACCTGTCTCATCAAGGCTGTGTGGCCTAGTGGCAAAAGTCAGTAGGCTGCCCCCTCTCTCAGGGCTGTGTGGTCCAATGGCCAGAGTCAGTCCAACTACCCACTTCAGGAAGGCTGTATGGCCTAGCAGCCAGAGTCAGTATGACTGCCTGTTCTCAGGGCTTCACAGCCCAATTACCAGAGTCAGTTCACCTGCTCTCTTTCAGGGCAGCAGGTCCCAATGCCCAGAGTCAGCATAATGGCTATCCTGTTCCACAGGGCTGTTTGGCCTGGTGGCTGGTAAGGGGCGTGGGCAGTCACTTGGGTGTGGGGGCAGCCAGGTAGGGAGAGCCAGGCCCTCCCTGCTCCGCTAAGTCCTAGCTCAGGGCCTGGACTTTGGCAAGTATGCTCACCACTGGGTCAGCAGGGAATCCACCCAAAACATCACTCCGTATGATGCCTAGTCCCCCTGAGCTACTTCCTTCCCTGTCCCTGGTGAAGTGGTCCTTGCATTTCCAAAGTCTGTAGGCTCCTCAACTTGTGTGGCTCCCAGGAGCCCATCACTCCTTGAGTGTCTGCAGGGGCTAGGGCATTTGCCTGGGTCTTGGTGTCTCTGGCTTCCGCTGTCGCCGTACCTTCTGCTGTAGTATCAACAGCTCCCAGGCTAGAACTTGCAAATATGCATCCTCCCTCTTCAGCAGCCAGCCCTCAATCAGCTGAGCTGCTCCCTTTTATACTTAGTCTCCAGACAGAGCATGCCCAGCAAGGCCGAGGGGGCGTGGCCTCCTTGGCTCAAAGAGTAGAGTTAACCCTAGCAGTACCAGTGTGGGGCAAGTGCGTCCAATCACAATAACCAAGTTTTGTAAGTAGTAACAGTCTCAGAGGCTCTGTCTAGACTAGATAACTGAGCTGTTGGTAATTGAACTGTCTGAATAGCTCCAATTTAAGCACCAGTGGTATTGGATGTCTACACTAGCCATGTTGTTATGGATACAAGCCAATCTCAGTTTTTTCTCATGTCCACATTAGTACTGTTGCAGTTGCACTGCCCCCCCATACCTATTCTACAATTCTCAGAGGTTGCTGAAAGAGTGGCTTATAGGAAGTTTTGTTTGATCTAGTGAGAGCTTTTGAAAAACTCAGAGGAATTGCAAAAGAAAAAGTCAAACTCCAATAATTCCTGAGTAACTCCCATAATTCCCCAGCAAAATCCCATAAAACGACAGGTGTCAGTACTTAGCCCATCTCTCAAAATGGAAGGCAGAGTGAAGAACAAGTATCTATACAGAACCAGAAACCAAAATAAGCAGTTGATGGTGGTCTTGATACCAAAGTTGAGTACCCACTATAACCTAAGTAAATGGCTGCATGCTGTACCCAAAGAAGTTCTTCATTGTGTGGAATGCCATTTTCTGGGCCTGGACCACACACACAAAAACAAAGATGGGGAGATCAAGTTGTTCTCAACACCTAAGAGGAGCAGCAGTGGCTGCATGAAGGGGACTTTTCTGTGCTTCTGAGGTGAGCTAGTCCCAGCACTGTATTTTTTTTCCATCCTGAGTTGAACAGATTGTTATTGTCTCAGACCTTATTATATTGGACCTTCAGTTTCTTTATTTTCTGCTAGCATAGCTTGCTGGTTTTGATGAAGACCGTCTCTGCCAGTCACTCAGTTACTAGGTTATATACTAATAATGTGACAATATGTCCCACTTGTACCAGTCTGCAGTGTAATTGTAGTCATGTTGATCCGAGGATATTAGGGAGACAAGGTGGGTGAGGTAATATCTTTTACTGGATCAACTCGGTTTTGGCGGGAGAGACAATCTTTTGAGCCACACAGAGCTCTTCTTCAGGTACTTTTTCCAGGCCTGAAGTAGAGCTCTGTGTGGTTCAAAAGCTTGTCTCTCTCACCCACACAAGTTAGTCCAATAAAAGATATTGCCTCCCCCACCTCTCCACTTTTACCAGAACAGTCCTGTTTTTTCATTTTGTCAGTCAAAATGTTTGGGGAATTTTATAACTACAAAATTTTTGTTTGAAATGAATTGCTGTGCTGAATAGAATTTGTTCTGTGTTTACCAGGAATGAATAACCCAGTGGAACAAGTGTTCAGTGTGATGAAATGTTTGGAGAGAAAAGTTGAATGAGTTTACACATTATCAAAGCTGTTATTTTGCTCAAAAGAACATTGATGACACTTGTTCAGTGTTTTCAGATAAGCTCGTTCATAGGGGAAAAGTCTGTCCTCTGAGAAATATGCATGTGACTCTGTTCAGTCAGGAGCTGGCAACAGTGAGCAGCACACATTGTAAAAACTGCATACTTTTGTCTCTTGAATGACTACTTTACAACCCTAAAAAGTGTAGCCACAAAAGTCTCCCACTTTTAAACACCACTTAGCACCTAATGTAGACAAAGATAGGCATGTTTAAAAATGTAATTACAATATTATTAGTACCACATGAACCACTACCACTGACATTTGTTTCAGTGTGAGAATGCCTAGTGCCCCAGGATGCAGTTACAAAGGCTACTGTTATAGCTGCTATATATATATACAATATATATATACTGTTATAGCTGCTTTATATATATACAATAAAGAATGTTGTCCTTTAATCAAATTATTATTTGTTCGTCTCTAGAAATCATCTAGCTTCTTTCTGTTTGCAGGATTCAAAGAGGAATTTTTATTATATAGATTGATGGTGAATATTCAACATTCAGGCTGCTTCGCTTAGTTGTGATTGATCACATACGTTGCATGCTATTGTTCGCATGAAAGTTTAAAATCTGGGTTTCTGCAAAGACTTGTACAATCTCCTTCAAATTTTGCTTTCTGTAAGTACATAAGTGAGAAAACTCGATTATTTGTTCATGGAAAATGAGCATGAAAGGAGTGTGAACAAGTCCAAAGTGAATTTATTTATATATTCAGACAAATATTTAAAAAAAAAACTTTGAATAATTTACCCAGTTTTTTAAATTCCAGTATGACTTGTATTAAAATTCAGAATGTTTCATGGAAATTTGAATGATAATTTAGTTCTCAACATGGTATAGTATATTTTCAGTTTCTAAGTGTGAAGAACTTTAATTAAAATATCATTTTATCTATCTATATATAGTAGATGCTATTTTTAGCTCTTCCAAAGTAATAATGCATATTATATTTATTATTTATATTGTGTAACAGACAGACCCTGCCCAGAGGAATTTACACTCTACATTCTCTCAGATCTGGGCTTCAAAGAATTTTTCTGACCATGCTCAGACAAGACCCCTAACTTCATTATCATTTATAGTAACAGGGAACCCCAGAGCTGCATGTTTTGTTTCTGCATGATAAAATTGAAGTAGGCTGTATGGGTGTTTCATGGAATGTGTTTTAATGCTGTTGGATCAGTTATATGCTCTGTAGAACTAAATTTCTGCTGAATAGAGACTTTAAAATCTGACTTCTTGACATACAGTCTTGAGTAATTATTTTGGATGGTATTTTCACATATAGAATTGATGTTTAAAATAGGATAAAACAAGCACTTATTCTGAAATTATGTTGATTCTGATTTTTTTTAAATGTCATCAATTAGAGGCAGGCATTAGTGATTAGAATTCTTATTCATAAAGTAATGTACCATAAGAGAAAATGTAATAGAAAGATAACACATTTTCATACAAAACTTAAAAGACAAATGCACAGAATTGCACTAGATGAATTAACTTCATGTAGAATTTAATATGACTCTTGTGGCTTATAATCCTTTTTGAGAGTCAATCTGGAAAATTGCTCTGGAACTATGAAAGCACAAAATCAAATCATGTTGAAGACTAATGGAGAAAGCGTATAATAGCAGTAAACATGTTGTCTTCTACTCTATATTCACAGGCAGGGCATATTTGTTATATTTTTCTTCAAGCACATAAAAGGTGCAAGACTGCAACATAAAATGTGTATCTGCTTTTTATTTTTTAAATATCTTTCAAGATATGAAAATACTAAAAAATGCAAAGCAGAAAATTAATCACTTACAATATAAGATTACTGGGAGTTCAACCATTTATCATTTGGTATATAGTATTTCATTTTGGTGATAGCACTCTCACAATTTAAGCACAACCACATAACCAGTACAACCGTATAAATCACTATTGTCCTTGAGAATGTTATATACCTTGATGAAACTTCTATGCTTAATGAAATTAAAACATTTGATCATCTTCATATCTACCTAGTTCCCCTCCTCTGTATTTAACTATTAATTTAGTGTGATGGTGTGAGTAACTGGACTGGTGTCAATGTGATTTAGGGGCCTGTTTATACTGCCATCTCAGCTGGATTTGTCTGGAATAATTTATTTTAACAGCTTTTGCCGGGGCCTATTGCACTAATGGTTCAACTGCATACAGAATGCCAGGCCAATCAAATGTTTAATGACAATAAACATCAGCTGACAACAATGCACAAGTAAAACATATTGACTAATCAGATAGCAAAGGGAATTAATACAATGAAGAATTAAACACATAATGAGAGAACCAGATAATCCTCAATACTCTAAATAAACAGAAGTAGGGAAAAAGCGATGCCCTTACTTACAACCCATGAAGCTCTACTGAAGTCAATGTGATTGCATGTAGTATCAAGTTAGAACTTTTGGACATTTCTGTGAAATGAAGAGTTAACATCTAGAGCAGTATCTGCACTGTCTAGTGTCTTCCTGACTTAAATTTTAACTTTTGAATCAAGAGGAAAGAAAGATTTTTTTTTTAAATAAAATGTATGGGCATGATAGTTAAATAGAACTTGCAGCATAGTCTTTACTGTATTTAGAAAGAGCTAAACATGTTTTTCCTGCCTTTATATTTATGAAGAAGACTGATTAACAATCTTTTCATTATTTTTTTTTCTGTGATTTCTCTTTGCTTCACGCATGGGTCATGTGTGAATATTTGCAAATAATAGTGTTATATATTCCCAGTTTTTATCTCTGTGTTGTCCATATTTAAACTTGGTTGTCATCCATCAACTAAAGGGAAAAATTAGCCTAAATTCACTGCTGGGGTAAATCCATTGAAGTTAGTGGCTTCCATCAGCATTAATTTGTCCCATTCTATGTGTAAGACGTCTTGGACATGAAGTTTAAGATCCTACACTTTGCTTTAGCCTCCTCATTAGATGAAAGCATTTATAATCCAGGGTGTACGAGTTGAATATTTAAAGGGTAAGGCCTTGATTATACAAAAGCCTTTTACCAGGCCTCTAATTAGTTAAAGTTGCAGTTGGCTAAAAGCAAAGTTTGTGTCCACACAGCATACATTTATTAATCAGTCAATTACTGGCAAATCTAACCAGGAATTGCAATGGCTAGCTGCCTAGTCTGGCACACAGATTAGTTCCTGTAACCAGTTAGACACATGCATTTTATTTATGGGTGGAAGGGCACCTTTAATTTTGCCAATGCAATCTGTAAATCTAGTTCCCTCTCTGCCGCTAGAACTCTGTGCAGTTAGATTTCTCACATTTTACATTCCAACACAATGAAGGTGTCACTGTGCCTGATCTCTAGGAGTCCCTGGGCATAAACTATAACTATCAACTTTCCTTGCTACACCTGGAACCCAATGGCTGATGCGATGAATCTGTTAAGCTGGAAAAAAATTATTATTCCCATCAATCCTTTTACTACTAACCTATAGCAGACCCAGGCCCTTCTTCTGGCCAGCGGGGAAAGCGTGTGTGTGTGTGGGTGGGGGCAATGGGAGCTGGCCACCACTTCCCATAGCTCCCATTGGCCATTGGGAACAGTGAATCGCGGCCACTGGGAGCTGCGAGCAGCCGTACCTGTGGAAGCTCAGGTAAACAATGTGTCTCGCAGCCCGCCAGGGGCTTACCCTGAACAAGCCACAAACCAAATTTGGGAACCCCTGCTCTAGATACTATGGAGGGGAGGGGCTGCAGTGTTGCCTTGTGGTTGGGGTTGCAGTGGGCTTACATTGTTGGGGAAGGGGTAAGTGCCGGGTTTTTTGCATTTCAAAGGTGGTAATCTAGGGTGGACTGGAGAGGGACCTTTTATGAACTCTTAAGGTACAAAGCCCAGGGCTGTTCTTAAAGGACAGAAACCTGAAGAAGGCCATTACAACCTAAATAACCCAGACACAAGAGATTAGCCTGGGATGTGATTAGTGTTGGACCCAAAGAGAAGGGCTAGTCTCCTTGAGAAGAAAGATTATATACCACAAGCAACTAGGACGACGGAGTGGCTGTAGCCTAATTGCCATGCCATTTGCAGGAGCCTGCTAGCAGGATCTGTACAAGAAGAGCTGCCACAATAGCAAATGTAAGCAGCTGCTGAAAATATTTGTTGGGAGGGCTGAGCCTATCCCTCACTCACCCTGCAGCCGTGGCTTCTCTCCCACAGGCCTGAACTCTGCTGCCGTTGCCTGTTCCACCTATTGGCTCTTGCTGCTCGCAGATTTGGAGGAGCCTGCCACAGTGTCAGTTGACTCGTAAGTCTGCTCACAGGTAATGCTCTCCCCTGCAATGTCCCACCCACCCCTTGCTGACCAGGGGCTGCTGTGAAGAGCATGGTTCGGGCGGGGGGGGAGAAGGGTGCTGGTGGGACAGGAGAGGATAATAGGAACCAGAGAGCCTGAGGCCCAGACCAGAGACCAGTTGCCCACAGCCAGTCATCAGGAGTTGGAGTCCCAACAAGCTACCTGTGGCAAGGAGCTTAGACACCCTGATGACAAATGGACCCCAGCTTCAGGATTCACAGTAGGAAGTGGCCAAGGGGGGGGTGAAGTGAGTGGTACCTTGTACCCGAGGAAAGTCATCATGTTGCAGTAGGAGCCCTGCTGACTGGGTGGTGACCATGCTCACTACTGACAGGGCCCTGGGCCGGGACCCCATCCCCCTATCCACTTGCCGCCACCCATCCCTCGGTGGTGGCCCATTTCTCTGACTTTGGCCATTAGGCCACACTGCCCTGACCCCAAGGGATGTTGTATTGACTCTGACCATTAGGCTGGACAGCCCTGAACCCAAGGCCCCGGTACTGAGGCTGGCCACTAGGACTCACTGCCCTAAACCCAAGGGCCACCCTTTTGAATCTGACCATTGTGCCTTATTGTGGCGAGACCCGAGACAGTCAGGTAGACTGTAACCATGGTGTCAGCACACCCATCATCAACTTCAACAGGCAATTGGGCGTGCATATAACGCCAAAGATCCAAAGGACTGCTGTACAGTGTTACAAAACAATCAGGTTAAACAGTTGACCAAGGTCTCCAGAAACCAGCAGACAGTTGATCTGATAGCAGATACGCCTTATTTTGAGGAAGTGGATTGGGCTCTGACAACCAAATTGACCACAGACCCAGTTAATCTCATGGACAGTGAAGAATCTAAACAAGATGAGCTGCTGAAGCATGACGGGAAGCTGGGTGAATAGGCATCTGATTCAAATATTATGCAAGGTCTTTTTACTTTGTTGGTGATGTTGCCGGCACCCAGTGCTGAGAGGCTGAACAACAGCTTGAGTGGTTCGTTACCCAGTGTGCTACACCCAATAATCACAACAGGGTGGAGAAGCAGAAGAGTTTATTTGAAGCTTCAAATAGGTACAGGGAGATTTGAATCTCAAATCCTGTACCCAGAGCAGCAAGTTACACAGGCTTTTATACATCCTTTTTCCCAGCATACTTATCCAATAGCAAGCTGCCCCAAGTATCCATATAGCCAGCCAATCCAGTTCCCAGCTAGTTCCCTGGTTCTCTGTATCATTTGTTAAACTATACATAAAGCTGCTTTATTCAGCATTGTTCTTCCATATCTGCCCTGTGTGGCCTTGCTTAGTTTCAGGCAGTCTGACTCTGCAGCATATTGTTGCAGATCCTCAGCATAACTGCTGTGTGTGCCTCCAGGCGGGGGGGCCAAGGACACCTGGGCCTAGTGTGAGGGGGCTTCATCGACACTCGTGGTCTTCCATCCCCTCGAGTTACCTAGTGGCCATGCCCCAGTGTTCTCAACAGTGGCATGGATGGAGCCAGAGGTAGCATGATAACAGATCCATAGCTCACAATCCATCCATTTTTTTTATTTTTGTGCTGACAGAGCTAACCTCCTGTGAGGGAGACAATCATCTTCCTGCTATGGACCAGCTCCAGAAGCCTCTTTGTCTAGCTGCAGCCTGTATTTGCCTGTTGTCCAAGCAACAATTAGTAATTTTAAGAGTGAAATACAGCAACACACCCAGACTCTTTCCAGCAAGCCACATCGAATTCCAACATTGAATACTCATCACCTATGGCTCCCCATGCTTGTGGTGGCCAAAGAACAGTTTGGTGAAGGCAGAAATTGAGTGATTTTTCCATTTAGTACCACTGGTTTACCAGTTCTATCTCCCCGTAATGGCTAACAGATGCCATACATTTCAAACATGTGAAAAACAAGTCACTCAATTAACCAGTTTATTTAGGTAACTGAGTTGGGATGCCAGGACTACACCACCCCTTTGTTTGAATCTTGGTGATCTAACCAATGTAAGGCATTATATTAGTTTGTACCTTTGTTGATCTTTTTCTAAGTTCATGGAGAACTTTCCAAACAATTTTCTATTTTCTAGCTTATACACCAGATAGCTTTTGTAAAAGGAAATCATGCCTAACCAATCTATTAGAATTCTTTGAGGGGGGTCAACAAACATGCGGACAAAGGTGATCCAGTGGATATAGTATGCTTGGACTTTTAGAAAGCCTTTGATAGGTTTGCTTACCAAAGGTTCTTAAGTAAAGTTAGGAGTCATGAGATAAGAGGAAAGGTCCTCTCATGGATCAATAACTGATTAAAAGATGGGAAGCAAAGGGTAGGAATAAATGGTCAGTTTTCACAGCAGAGAGAGGTAAACAGTGGGGTCCCCAAAGGATCTGTACTGGGACCTTTACCGTTTAACATTTTCATAAATGATCTGGAAAAGAGGGTGAACAGTGAGGTGGCAAAGTTTGTAGACAATACAAAATTATTCAAGATAGTTAAGTCCAAAGCTGACTGTGAAGAGTTACACAGGGATCTAACAAAACTGGGTGACTGGGTGTACCAACCCCACACTACTTCAGCAGGGGTTAAGCACAATCTGTAGGCCAAGGAAGCCATGCCCCCTCACCCCTACTGGGCATGCTCCAACTGGGACGAGGATATGAAAGGGAGTAGCTCAGCTCAGTCTGGGCTGGCCATTGATGAGAGAAGATATGTGTTGTAGGGTCCTGCCAGGAGAGTCTCAGAGCTCCAGGACATAGAAGCCCAACTGGGCTGAGACTCCAGCAGACCCCCAGCCAACTGCTGATGTAAGAAAGACAGCAGAGGCCATAAGATTACAAACAGGGCAGGTTGGGACACAAGCCCTTACTGGTCTGGCTTGAACCCCAAAGCATCACAGAGGGATCTGCAAAGTTGAGTACGGAAAGGAGAGGTCTCAGATGTCT
Organism: Lepidochelys kempii; assembly: GCF_965140285.1. Classification (NCBI taxonomy): domain Eukaryota; kingdom Metazoa; phylum Chordata; order Testudines; family Cheloniidae; genus Lepidochelys; species Lepidochelys kempii. The sequence continues at coordinate 69,916,927 of NC_136384.1, read as the reverse complement.
AATTCTGGCCTTGTTAATCAACTGTGCTATGGAGCAGTGCAGTCAGCCAGCAGAGTGCATACTGTACAAGAGATGACATAATCACCCTCCACAGACACAAGACACAGAGATAGGAAGGCTGGGAATATTTTCAAAGCTCATTAGTGGGGAGCAGAGACTCCTAAGTCCCATTTTTCAAGGAATGTTTCTCCTTTATTGCTGTTGGACGCAACTCCATTGCCATCATATTGGGAAGATCTCCTCCAGTTAGAGTTCAAAGGGGCCTTCTTAGAGAGATGGGGTAACTGTAAGCCAAATGGTCCTGTTGTCTGGCACATCTCACCTGACCGAGCTCTGGAACACAGCTGCTATGTGAGGAAAATCTATTGTCTTGGGACCATGGCTCCGTTAGCATTCTTGTTTGGTTGATACACATTCATTAAGACTGGGAAGAATTTGAAAACATGAACATTCGGAGGTACATTCAGTTCAGTATGTCCCCTGACACTGTTTTCATGAATCAAGCTAGACAGAATCACAGATTGTCACTTTAGGAGAGACCAGTTATAGACAGTGTAATAGCAGTGTACGGGCATCAAACTTTGCTGCTATAGTCCTATAGTGTAGACACTTTGTACAGCATCAGAGGGAGTTTTTCCATCAGTTTAGGATCTCCACTTCCCTCAGCAATGGTAGATAGGTCAATGCAAGTATTCTTCCATCAACCTAGCTGGATGGAAGGTTAGGTTGACATAGCTATGGCACTCAAGGGTGTGAATTTTTAAGTGCAGACCAGACCAGAGATGGAAAGCTCACAGCTAGGGAGAGAAGCAGAGTGAGCATGGCTCTGAGAGGAAGCAGAGAGAGAGAGAGAGAAAGAAAGAGCGCAAGCTTCTTTGGGGCACAGAATTTGTTGAAAAGCCAGACTTGGGTTTCTAAGCAAGGAAACTGCCTCCTGTTTTGTTTCTTCAGTGATCAGGGAAACAGAACTTTGTGTACATGCTTTGTAAATAAACAGGATTGCACCAAAGAAATACCAGATTCAGATAATCTACTTCTCTTTCTAATGGAAACAACCTAGCAATTCCCCAAATACTAGCAAACCACTCAGGCCAAAAGGGCAACAATACAGGATATAGCTCCTTGTTGGCATCAAAAGCAGACTCTGTGCTTCTGAGGGCTAGTAGCCACTCAAGCTTAGGACCTGCTTCTATTAAGGTTACAGCCATGTTAGGGGAAACTGTTTACACTATTTTTATACTTTAACTTGATCTCAGCGATGGCTCACAAGTGTAATGAAGATTGGACCTTAATCGGGTCTTATAACTTGTTAAAATTGATCCTATTTAGTATATAACTTGGTTGTTGAAAACAAAAAAAAGGTACATAAAATGATGGCTGACATTTTGGTAATTAAAGGGTTTATCTTCATTCGCTTGGAATTACATTGTGAGTAATAAAGCCATGCCAAACTCAGACTACATCACCCAATCATTTATTGTCTATAAATATTTAACAATAATGTGATAAGTGGTATCAGGTATTTTAAAAAATGTTACATCTAAAATTTCAGAAAGCCCAAAGTTAAAAGGTCATTTAATAAACTACATGAGAATACACGCATGGTTTATACCTAGCTCCATTTCGGGAGATAGTGACTGCTGGAACTGACAACTGCAGGATGAGTGGGGATCTCCTCACCCCTTTCACATCTAGATTCACAAATATGGATTTCAGTTGCTAAAATAATTGGATTCTACTACTTATGACATGCAGCGTTTCCTTCCTTCCTCCTTCATGTCAAATTTCTGTGCATAGCTCCCTCAAAGAATAGGGATTTCCTGATATCTAGAAAATGATGAACCTGAAATATGATTGCTCTTATGCATTCTTATTGAGGTTATGCTCAAATAAATTTGTTAGTCTCTAAGGTTACACAAGTACTCCTTTTCTTAAGCATTATATTAGAGTTGAATACTGCTGGATAACGTTTTGATGCTTATGCATATGGAAGTGTGGTGGTTTTGTTGATAATTACGATTGGTTTTGGTTGATCACTTTTTTCCTGAATCTCCCTCTTACTCTTTTACGAGCGTATTATGTGGAGTTTTTGATCTCTCATTCTCTTAATATTTCCCATTACTTTCACCAATATTTCTCCAATTGAATCAAAATTTAGTGCACATCCAGTTTTTAAACAAGAAAATATTTTCCTCTCAATAAGAAAAAGAGTACTTGTGGCACCTTAGAGACTAACCAATTTATTTGAGCATAAGCTTTCGTGAGCTACAGCTCACTTCAATGACCTTCATAACCTGCCTCCCTTTCTCTGGTTTCCAGTGTGAGTGCCGAAGATTTAAACTTCTGTTTCAAGATCTCTTTGTTCCCCTCTGTTACTTTTTAAACTCTAAAAGGGCGGAACCATGGGACTTGGTCCTGGTGCTTTGGAATGGTGACATGGGTACTCCAGAAGAAAGTCACTGGATCCATTCAGTGGGAGCAGATCTGCTAGGCTGCCCTTTCTGAAGTAGGAATGTGGACCTGAAGATAAGGGTAATGTGATAAGGGTAGAGTGAGATGCTCAGGGTTACCACACCTCAATAGGCGAGATCACAGCTCCAGGTAGCAGAACACTTAGGTACAGCTACACTGCAATAAAAGTGTAGATGTTCGGACTGGGGCTGGAGCCCACACTCTGAAATTCCAAGAAGGGAGACTTGCTGCCATGGAATTTTTATTGCAGTGTATATGTACCCTATGCGCCCTCCTTTCTCCAGAATAATTACCATCACAGAAGAAGTGGGTGAGGCAAGGATAAAGGGTTAGTACTGAGACATCTTACTCTCTGAATATATGCACAAGGATGGGGGAACAGCAAGGACAGAGTTAGTCTGTCTCTTCAGCTCAAGTTATAGGGACGCATACTTTTACATCTTACATCTGTACCTGGTAAATTGGTTTCCATGATGATTAAAAATAAAATAATAAAACACATGGTAGATCATGGTAGGTCTAACCAACACAGTTTCTGCAAAGATGTCTCACTAATCTATTAGAATTCTTTGACCATGTCAGTAAAGTAGTGGATAAAGGAGAACCAACTGACAATTCAGAGGGGTAGCCGTGTTAGTCTGGATCTGTAAAAGCAGCAAAGAGTCCTGTGGCACCTTATAGACTAACAGACGTATTGGAGCATAAGCATTCGTGGGTGAATACCCACTTCTTCAGATGCATTTATTTAGACTTTTAAAAGGCCTTTAACAAGTCCCTCACCAGAAACTATTAAAGAAACTACGTAGCTATATAAGAGATGCAAGATATTGACATGGATCAAAAACTGGCTAGGAGACAGGTAACGGGAGGAATAAATGCTCAATCAACTTTCATCATGGCAATATTTAAAAGCAGGCTTCCTTGAGGTTCTGTATTGGGTCTGGTGGTATTTAATAAATGGGTGTTGAGCAGTATAGTAGCAAAATTTGCAGACTGTGAGGAACTTCAGAAGGAACTCCCTAAGGTGAATGGACAACACTGGGGTAGATGGAGTTATATGGCAATAATGAACACTGGAGGGGGAGGGAATGAGCTACTAAGACCCCTTACTTACAGAGTTCTAAATTAACTGTCAGCTCAGGAAAGGGACTGAGGTGTGATTGTGGACAGATCAATGAAGATCGCTGTTCAATGAGTAACTGCAGTCAAACAAGATGTTTGGATGTCTGAGGAATGGGATGGAGAATATAGAGAGAATATAACAATGCCTTTATAAAAATAATGGTGCAGCCTCAACTGTAATACCATGTGCAGCATTGGTCATCCTATCTCAAAGGGGATATTGCAGAATGGGAAGGGATTCAGAGAAAGTTGATGAGAATGATTAAGGGCATGCAAAAACTCTCATATTAATAGAGATAAAAAAGATGGGAATTATTTACCCTAAAAAGGAGATATAACAGGGGACATGACAAAAGTATATAAAATACTGAATGGTATACAGAAGATAGATGGGGAGCTTCTGTTCTCCCCATTTCATAACAGCAATGAGCTATTCAGTGACATTGAAAGATGGAAAATCCAACATGAAAAAAAATTATACAATATATGGTTACACTGTGGAAATCACTGCCAAAGGACATTGTTGAGGCCCAGAATTTAGCAAGATGCAAAAAAGGATTGGACGTTTATATGGATAAGAATATCCAGTGTTATAACAGTAAATGGTAACAAATTTTGGAAAGATACAAAATCTCATGCTTCAGGGTTTAAACCAGTCTCTGACTATAAAGAATTAGGATGAGACGTTCATGGAAATTAGATTATGCTGCATCTGCCTATTGGGGAGTTTCTTGTACCAACTTCTGAAACACTGGAGACAGGATACTGGACTAGATGAACTACAGGCCCAGTATGATATTGGTATGTAGAGCTAGCCACATTTTACATTTTTTAATCTTGACAAATTCAGAATTTGAAGGATGACTGAAGGCTCAGTATACAGCAGGTAAAAATGGTGAAATCTTTCACCAAATTCCTGAAATTTTGAAAAAATTTCCAACCAGCTCTTTTTAAGGGACAGTCTTTTATTTCTTCCTTGAATCAGTGTACCAGTCTTTAATGAAAACCAATTGATTCACTGATGTTTGTATCTTGTATTCTTTGTCACTCAGAAGAAGATGGCGTAAGTATCAATATCACAATGGAGTGAGTTTCATGAGACAGTTTGTTTTGTTCTTTTGGGTGTCTTGTACTTTGTCTACCCGTTCGCCTTTCTCCTCTTAAACTGGAAAGGAAGTGCAAAGAAGGAGAGGAATAGCCAAAGAGTGGAGGAAAATAGAATATTAAAAGGTCACGGCAGTGTGGAACGCTATTTTAATTCGTAAAATGTGAGGCAGTCTAAATGCTTCCTGGCACCTCATTCTACTGACAAATACTGTAATAAGAAGCACAAATGGCACAAATTATTCCATTCACTTGACAAAGATTATGATGAGAGTAGGAAATGGTGCAAAAATTAATCAGTTCCTTTTGTATTTTATTCTTTGACTTGTCTTTAGATGTGTTATTTAAAATTACCAAGTAACAGAGGTATAGCAGCCATTTACTATGATAACAAAAGAGTAAATGGGCAGTGGCTTTCTTTAAATTAATAACCTGAGATTTTAAATAAAAGTCATCAAGAAACTGAACTACTCTTCCATCCTTTTCTCTTCACAACTACATAACTTGTTCTGCCATAATGTGTTGTATTAACTTTCCTCCTCTTTCCAGGAAATGCTCCATTGGAGGAAGAATCACATTTTTTACATGAGGGCAAAATTGATAAAAACCCATTAATAGGCTTCTTATTATCCTTGCTGAAGTGCTGCAACACTATTTTTTAGTCTATTAAATATACTGTTTTAAAGGGTGTATGTAGCATGATTTTTTTGCTATATGGATGTAAGCAGAGTCAGGATTTGCTCCACCCTGACATCTGGTGGTGAGGTGTGGCAAGTTGTGGAAAAGAACTTCAGGGGCTGATCTCATTTGCATAGGCACACCCACCCACCCCCTAGAATGAGGCCATAAATGCCCAAACATTTGGCTGTTGTGGGATCCCCAGTGTCTCTGTTATTGGGGCGGGAAGAATAAATTGTTATTACCCTGATTATGGGAACTGTGCTTGGAACTGTACTTGGCCTTTTGTTATGATGGAGGGACTCACCATCAACTAAGTAGCACTCGCTAGGCAAGGGACATGGGTTCCAAAACTCTGTGAATGGAGAGAGGCTTGAGACAAGTATTTGTACCTGGTGGTGTGGGCCCCTTTGTGAGGGCCTGAAACACCAATTGCACCTCTGTCTCTCTCCACTGTGGAATGTCAGAGCTAATTTTGGGTCTATTAAGAGTCTTGCTACAGGTACTGTGCTGAATTCACTTTGGCCTTATGGTGCACCAGCACTAAGGCTCCCCCTACTATGAGCTGGAATCACTGAGCACTGTGTCAAGTAGTGGGGAGCCAAAAAAACTAGAGTGCAGTGGTGCTGTTTGTGGATAGGCTGGCGGAGTGTTCGTGAGATGGCGAGGCAAGCTGTGCAGGGCGGAGCCGTTCGTGAGACAGCGGCGTGTTCGTGAGACGGCGAGCTGAGCAGAGCTGTTTGTGAGACGGCAAGCTGTGCAGAGTGGAGCCGGTCGTGGTGGAGCAGAGCCGTTCGTGAGACAGCAGAGCAGAGCCCTGTGGGGCAGTCAGCTTCAGGACACGTAAGGTGCCCCTAACCTCTTTCCCCCCACACACAGGCACATTTTAGCCAGACTGGGGAGCAACACTCCGCAGATGAACTTTTGAACTCTGGGGCTGGACTTTGTGAACTTTGGGTGATTTGTGGATTGCTGGACTCAAGAGACGTTTGGGTTCTGGGACTCAAGAATTCGAGGGAAAGGATGTGGCCCAATTTTCTGGGGTGGGTCTTTGTTCATGGTTTGGTTAATGAACACTAGTTGTGGTGTTTCCCCAATTTAATGCTGATGTCGTTTACCTCATGTTATTAAAGATTCTCTGCTACACCAAGACTCTGTGCTTGCGAGAGGGGAAGTATTGCCTCTTTGAGGCGCCCGGGGGTGTGTAAGATTTTCCCAGGTCACTGGGTGGGGGCTAGAGCCAGTTTTGCATTTGCTTTGATGAGAGGGAACCCCTGTGTACTGAACCCGGCCCTTGCTGCTGTCAACTTGGCCTGGCAGAAGGGTTACATAAAGATGCTATTTTCAATGTGTTGCTTGTAGGAGGGGACAGTTTAACTAGTACAGCACATGGTAAACAGAGGGTATGTGGTCTAATCAAGCAAATTCCTCTGCAACTGCTGCTGGGATTGAACAAGGAGATACTACCCAATATCATAGTTAGAGATTACTGTAGATACTTACTCTTTGCTTAACCGTACAGCAGGATCTCTGTGCCTGCCTTGTCTCTATTAGCTTCTGGCTGCGCAAAAACTTCCTACTACAGGATATTTCAAGTTACTGTCACTTTTCCTAGCTCTCAAGACAGAAATTTTGGAATTCTTCTTTGAGTGATTGTATATGTATTCTACGGCTTGTGTACATTCATATTATTCATATCATTTTTGGCCAGCAGGCTCCATTGGTGCTGTGCCCGTGCCCAAGGACATGAAGGATATGTCTGCACTGCGGGTCGGACCATGCCTCCCAGGCCCCAGTTAGACAGACATGCACTAGCTCCCCTCAGCTAATATGCAAAAAATAGCAGTGTTGATGTTGCCACATGGGCAGTGGTGTGGTAAATTGATGGTTCCTGCCTTAATGCAGCTCAGCTATAAATCTCTAAATTTCAGGGAGTTTATAACATTATATCCTGGTCCCTCTTGCTCCAGAAAACAGGACTATATCACCCCTATTCTCATGGCCTTGGGGGATTCCTGTCCCTAATTCAATCAAATGCATCTATCCTGCCTCTCCTACCTCATTTCCAGCTGTTCCTGTTGGCCCTCTCTTGATCTCCTCTCTTTCTTAAGCCCACGGTTGTATATAGCTATGGGCTGCCCTTTCACTTGTGATGCCCCATAACAGTAGAACTGTCCCCTTTTCTTCTTTTAATTTAGCCTTAAAATTTCTTTTTAACATTAGCCTCTGAGTAACACTAACCCACAATCACCTTTTCCCCTTCCCACACTGAAACTACTGCAAAAGTACTCATTTGCATTTTTACCACTTTCAATTTGCAACTTTCTTCATTTGCTCCACCCCCTATATTACTGCCATTTTCTAACCAAAGTCACTGCAACCAGTTCTGCAAGGCTCTCTCTCTCTCTATTATTCTTGTCTCTGTAAAGTGCTGTATGTTACTTTGTATAAAGGCCATTATACAAAAAAATTAATTGAATTGTTATATTTTATTGTGCAAACCTGTGTGAATGTACTTTCTGGAGAAACCATATCTACATTTTATAAATATTGTCTTAGTAAGAGCACTGTTTTAATTAAAAAAACAGATGTTACACGGAGCTCACAATAGACAAGCTCAAATATAACTTCTGGAAGAATATAGTCATAAAATATTGCTGAACAATACAACTGGAATAATAGAATTTAAGGTAGAAAGAATCCAAATCAGTGGCACTTATTTGAGGGCAGGATCCCAGTGCTTACACCCCCCTAGAACTCTTGTCTCTTGCCAACTGCCCTCCTCTCTAGGAAGTGACTGCAAAGCTCCTCCCTGCAGCAGCCTCTTACTCTCTACTTCCTGGTTTTATTCTCACTCAGCCTGCCCAGCTGGGCTTCATCATCAATTAGAGTTTATCAGCCCTGACTCTCCTCCAGGTGCAGCCTGTCACAAGGTTAATTGGCCCTTTTTACTCACTGAGGCCTTGTGAGGGGTAGACACCCTGTCAGAGTTAAATATGACAGAAATGAACCAGGCACATTCTTAGGGGTTTTTTTTAATCTGTTGTGCCACAAGCCAGTGTGCTTCAAGGTGCTGGCATAATAAAACTGAACGTGCTCATGACACTGTTATACGAATACAAAAAGGTAGGGTGGGAAGGAAGATAAAACACACAGCAACTACAGAAGAATCCAAGTGTAATGGAGAATTAAATATTATGGGCAAAACTTTCACAGGTGGGAGCTTAAAGTTAGACACCTTAGGCTCAGTCCTGCAAACACACACATGAAATGTGTCAGAGGAAAAGATATAGCTATACAGAAGTATAGGAGGAAGAGCAAGGCTGCGCAGTGAGTGTCAAAGATTTGCAGGAGAGCACAGGGATGGGAATTCATATAAAAATGACAATGATCCATGTGAATAACTATCAATGTTGATAAATCTTTATTTAAAAGACAGGAGATTATGCCAAACAAAACTTGGTTAAACAGTCAGGGTTGCTTATGTGCATATACCAATAACACAACCATAAAACTCTCCAAGGAGATCATTAGTTAAGTCCTTGTACAAGAATGATTTCACTTCCCCACATTACCTCTTCCACTTCTACCATTATGTGCCACTTTCCTCCATCTCCACACAAAACATGCAATTTGAACTATGAATATCAACTACTGAAGAAAACCAAAACACTATACCTTACTTCCTCATTATGTCACCTAAATCACATTACTCCAGACATTACACACCCTAACCTCTCAGAATGATAAACTTTGTTACACATTACTTCTGTTTAAAAGCAAACACTTAAACATCACCATCCACTAACAATTTACACTTATACATTAACCATTTTCTTTAACAACATAACAATTTAGCATTCCAACCCTTTAGAAAATATACTATATGCTTTGAGTTAAAGGGCTTCATTCTCCACTTCATCCTAACTACACTCAGATGGAGAGCTGATTTGCTGCTCCCTCATTTTGGGCTACCCAGTACAAATTAGGGCTGCTCGGGGCAACCCCTCCCACCACCGATCTATACCACTGGAGTATCATGCATTGTACAGCTCTGCTCCAATGTGTCCCATCCCCAGAATTCTCTGATATACTTCCTCTTACGTCAGAGATGAGAGAGTGGATGGCATAGGAGACAAGAAAGCCACCACCATTGCCAGCTTTGTAGCAGCAGGCGTTCCTATGCACAGGGGGGATTCTTCTCTGACCTTCTCTGGCCAGTGCCAAATGGTGCAAAGTGGCCTTAATGGACTGGAGAATTTAGCCCTATATGTTTTATGTGGATCTGGAGCAAAGAGCCACATGTGTTGTGAACTAGATAAAATAATGCAGAGAGAATGATTTAAGTTGGAAGGGTATGGCAAGGACCTAACTAGTGGTCTTGCTTTTTCTTTCATTATTATATTTTTTGGGAAGTGGCTTTCTAAAACCTCAGAACATTTCACTGTTTTCTCCTTAGCCTGCCTCCTGTGGGAACAAAAGATGGGCATTGATTGCAGCTTATCATGTCTTTACAGACTAGATGGGTCACATAAAGAAGTCTGCTCGCTGCAGGTGCACCTCCTTGGGGTTGGGTCTGGGAATTAGCGTTTGCCCCGTCCTGTCCCCTGCTCCATCAGTTGCTCATGCTACAGCCCTTCTCTTTCCGTTACTTGGCCCTCCAGTAAAGTCATTATGTAGTCCCCCACCTTCTGGGTTAAAAAAGTCCCACCAGATAAGCTACTTGTATGCTGTCTCAGGAAGTCTTCTGTTCCAACTCCAGTTCCTGTACCACTTTGCCAGTGGTGGATAGAGGACCCTGGGCCCACCTGCTGCTTTGGGTTCCTACTTAGGGACCCTCTGCCCAATAACAATGCTCTGCTCAGTCTCAAACCCTGTTGCTATTTCCCTGAGCGTCTTATTCCCCCTCCCTCCAGTCAATCTGGTTGTCTGTTTCTGGGTTTACTTCTGGAGATTCCTCTGCTCCCCATGGCTACTTCACCCCTTTCATTCTCTTCCCAGATCCCTAATCCAGGGCATGACCCCAGAGTTTATTCCTCCCCTGGATTTCCACCTGGTCCCTGGCTAACTCCTTTTCCCTCTAAGAAATGACTGTATACCTCCTTCCTAGTCTTACTTCCAGGTTTTATAATCCTAGTCCAGCTCCTCCACCAGTTGTGCTTTCTCTGCAATTAGGCCTAATCAAGACCTGGCTTCCCTCCAGAAGCAGCATATCAGGTTAATTGCCCCCTTCTGCCCCACATTCACACCACACAAGCTCTGAGTGTGTTAACACCCCCACCACAGATCAGGTTTGCTCAGTTGGTGTTTGTGACGGGGGTAGGCGGTAGGATGTGTTTGCATTGCACTACTATTAGGACATTCCTTGCCAGTTATAGCTTACCATTTTTGGGCTACCAAAGAATGACAGAAACCTGAAATGGGTGGGAGCAACTGCAGGATGTCCTCCTTATTCTCAATAGCAGAGAGTGATGCGGAGGTGTGCAGCACAGAGACTTCTGTCTGTCTGGCACCAGAACTAGAGACGTGATGCGGATGGCCTGTAAGTAGTAGAGTTGGGAATTGACTGCAAGGCCCAAGCATGCCTATTGCTTTGCTTTATGTCAAATCAAAGAGCAGCAGAGAAGGCCACCTGTGCATTCAGAGCTGGCCTTACCATGAGGCAAACTGAGGCAGCCACTTCAGGTGCCAGACTGTGGGGTGGGCGCCACTAGGACCCAGAGTGTAGAAAATTGTGTCTACTACTGGTGCATGTGTATTCTCTCTGCTCTAGATGCACCGAGGTGGTGGAGTGCTGTGCTGGAGGAAGGAGGGAACAAGAGACATAACAGGCAGGAGAAAAGGTGAAAGCGAATAACAGAAAGCAGCAGGAGCTGCAGGGAGAAAAAGGAGGAAGAGCCTCTTATGTACCTCTCTAGCACCCCCAGGAGCCTGGACTGATTAACACCAGCTTCTCAGGGAGCTCCCTGTTTCCTGCTGCTTCCCTGAAGCCACTTGAGAAGAACAGGCAGTCAACTGAAGTAGTAGGAGCCAGTTAGGCCCTTAAGACGCTGATATCTTCCCTCACTCAGGCCCTGCTTCCAGACTGCTTATTTGTCTCCTTCAATTGACTGTTGAGAGCCACTATAGCTGGCACAGAACAGCAGTCATGAGTGAAAGAAGAAAATGTACCTCTGGGGCAGCATTCAGAAAAAGAAAGAAAGCAAAGGAAGCTTTTCTATCTAAGCAGGAAGGAGCTCTCCTGAGATACATAGACACAAGTGTTCACGGTGAGCCTTCTGGCCCCAGTGAGGATGTGAGTGGTGAAGAGATGCCTGATCTTCTAGTTAGTCAGAGTGCAGGTGACCTGGCAGCTACTGCAGCATCCATATCTCCATCCCAAATGGAAGTAACCATGCCCATTCCTGAAGAAAAATGTAGATCAGAGAAGAGTGTGGTGGAGGCACAAGAAACAGCTGCTGCTGAGTTTAGTTCCTTAAGTCTAGATGATCCAGGACTGTGGACCCACTTGAGTAGCAGCCTCAGGGACTTCCTTGTACTGCATGGGCCACAGCAAGTGAAAAACTTCATGTTCCCCAAAGACAATGAAAATAGAAGTTTCCATCCAACACATTACTGGCGTGAAATCCCCAATGGTGACAAAGTGGAGAGGCCATGGCTTATGTACTCAAAAACCCAGAATGCTGTATACTGTTCTTGTTGCAAACTCTTCCAGTCTAATGTTCCAGCCACATTGGGTTCTACAGGAACAAAGGACAGGAAAAATCTGGCTAGAAATCTGGCATGCCATGAGAAGGCAGCAAATCACCAGAGACTATTCCATAGGTGGAAAGAGCTTGAGATGAGACTAAGGTTAACGGCCACCATAGATGATCAGCATCAAGAGAAGATTGCCTGAGAGTCTCTTTACTGGCAAAATGTTCTGAAAAGGCTCATTGCCATTGTGAGAATGCTTGCTACTCAAAACCTAGCACTACATGGCACTTCAGATCAGCTGTATGTGCCAAACAATGGAAACTTCCTTAAAATTGTGGAGCTGATAGCTGTTTGATGCTGTGCTCCGGGAGCATCTAAGAAGAGTCACCACCCAAGAAATGTACACACACCACTACCTTGGAAACCAGGTGCTAGAAATTTGCACTTGAAGAACGTTTCATGCAGCTCAAGGAACACAGCAGTATATTTGGGATGTTGTATGATATTCCAAAACTCCTCAATATACCAAAAGAAGACCTACACCAGCAATTCAGGGCACTAGAGACAGTGTTGACACACGATGACATGTGCGATATTGATGTGAGTGATTTAGCTGATGAACTGAAAGCCCTTTCAAGATACATTTCAGCAGGATCAACTCCAAAGGCTGTTCTGGAATATATGTGCATAAATAAGATGACCACCCTCTTTCCAAATGCTTTTGTTGCTCTGAGCAAACTTCTAACACTTCCTGTAACAGTTGCTAGTTTATTAACTTCACTTCTCCAAGCTGAAGTTAATAAAAACACATCTACGCTCCACAATGACACAGGAGAGGCTGGTCAGCCTTGCATCCATCTCAATAGAGCATGAGTTGGCCCAGACTGTGGACCTTCAGGAAGCAGTTAAAATCTTTGCAACCAAGAAGGCACGGAAAGCACTACTTTGATTATTCAAACAGATAAAAATGCCAGTGTTTACTATGCAGACAAGAAAAGTTACATTTGCTGTTCAGGCGTTTGAAAGTTAAGTGTTACTTAAAATTTTTGAACAAGGCATTTTAAGTTGTTGGTTCTCCTTTATTGGAGTAGGTAGCAGAGCAGTACCATGAGAGGAGTAGAACAGGAAGAAGGCAGAATTGAGACCTTTCAAAGTTTTGGCCCAAGTGAGGGGGTATGGGAGTGTCATTTGAGCTCCCCGCCTCAGGTGCCAAAATGTTGTGGGCCGGCCCTGTGTGCTTTATCTTCTCAGCTTTGCTATATTGGAAGCTGGTGTTAGTCTCTAAGAAGAAAATACAGAAACAGGCCACATTAAAGGAATTGATAATTGACTGGTAGGGTTTGTAGGAAAGTGAGCATCATCCTCAAGATGTTTACAATGAACTCATCTTGAAGTCAGATATTTCTCAAAAGTATTTGCTTTAAATTGGATATTGTGGGGATACTCAGTTGTTAGGTGAAGGGGGCTATAGAAGTACCCAGATAGATCCTAAAATCAACTATTTTTAGAAGTATTAAAATCCTAATCTCCAGAGTCAAATCCTGTTAGTTTTTCCTGTTGGAAAAAAAATTGGATGCTTCCTTCAAGAGTACAGCACAGAATAATTTTTACACTTTTGAGTCAGTGGCAGAAAAGATTTGTTGACTGCTAAACATTTCAGTGGGTAGAACAGAATTTTTTCTCTAACTGAAATGACCAGTTGCTTAAATGTACTTTTCAGATGACACAAAAAAGAAGAAAAGGGAACAACTGTAAACAATCAAAAAGTGACATTTCTGTAAGGTATCGTTATGTGACTACCTGTCTTCTCTGTGGTAGTGACCCAAATATCATAGACCATCTGTATGCATAAAATATTTCTATCAACCTGAAATGATGCTTTGACAATCCTATGTGGACTTCTTTCTGTTTTGAAATGTAAATAAGGTCTAACTGCTGTGCCTTTCCTTTAAATTTAGTAGATCTCTTGTTGTGAGTGACTTGAGTTCACCATCAGTTCTTCCAAGCAAACATGTTGAAAGAAGTATGCTCTTGTAAGTTCATAAAAACAACAGACAGGGTGGTTACAGTTTCTGTGCACTCCAGCTGTTTTGTAAATTGATAATTATGAGAGTGGTGGCTATTCTTAGCTTAGTTCCTGTATATGTCAACTTGTAAATAAAAACCTCCACAGTCTGTTTTGCTAATGAATTCCACTTCATAATGTAATGCAGATGGCTCTCTTATCTCTTGAAAAGATGTTCTCACCAAGGCTTGATCCTGCTTCCCCTGAAATCAATGGGAATTTTTGCATGGATTCCAGAGAAGGCAAGAGAAGTGTGATGACCCCTTCTTACTGGACCCAGACAGCAATTATTTCATGCATTTAAATAAGCCTGTTTTCTTTTCAGTGGTTAATGCCAGCACAGGGAATCTGTCCGCTCACTGGCTGATATTCAGGATAGAACTGGATAATGTTCCTGTTGAGAACACTTAGAAAGAAGAAATTTCTTTTGAACTGTTAGACAAGAAGAAAGATTTTGCAGCAAACAGCACATATATGTCGGCAGCTGCAAAGTAATTGGAATTAAAGATACATTAGATATGTGCGCACATTTACTAGCATTCAGGATCAACAGTAAACATGTTTGTAAGAAACAAGAGAGAAGCTACTGTAGGAACTAGCTAATGTGAATTGCTACTTTGAACAGAGTCTTTAAGATTTTAAGTGTCAGACAGATACAGGAGCAGAATACAGGTCTGTTCAGCATTGCTGCCTGCTCTATAATCACTCGACTGTCTCAAAGTACTTCTTAAAATGAAAAGGAGGACTTGTGGCACCTTACAGACTAACCAATTTATTTGAGCATGAGCTTTTGAAAGCTTAATCTCAAATAAATTGGTTAGTCTCTAAGGTGCCACAAGTACTCCTTTTCTTTTTGCGAATACAGACTAACACGGCTGTTACTCTGAAAAAAGTACTTCTTGTTTCCTTTGCACTGGGTGGAGCTACAAGTAGACACACAGGATTTCAGGTAATAAAACTGGAAGATTTTTTTTTTAAAAATCTAACGTACATATAATTGTTTATGCTGCTTGTTTAATTTCTGAACTTTTTGCAGCTTGGATAATGAAAGTACCAGTAACTATTTTGCTAATAGCTTCTAATAAAGTACATCTTCACATTCTTGTGCACTAGCACAATGCTGGAATAACTGGAATGCAAATGTAAGAGTATGTGCATTTGTTTAGAAAATGTTTCCATTGCAATTAAAAAAAAATCATTGGAGCATGTTTTCTAGTCTAAATTCTTGTAAAAATGTAATTTTACAAAGCTTTAATTTTTAAGCAAAATTTGATCTGACAATGTCTGTTTGAGTTCAGGCATGCTACATTCACATAAAAAGAAAACAGATCTAGCCACATGCTTAGAAGGGGCTCTCATGCCTCACAATGTATAAGGCTTAGACAGGCCTCAGGTTTATGTTGTGGGAGTATACACAGGGGCATAGTTAACTTTATTTCTAGATCTAGACCCTCTCTGCCCCACATCATTTCTGTTGCTCTGCCTGACGGGGAAGAAGCATGAAGTGCAAGGTTTTTTTTTAAAAGGCCAGTTCACTATGCCCTGTGATCATTACACGTTCCAGAATAAGGAGCAGGAGGACAAGTCGGAAGTGGAGAGTTCAGCAGTAATTCTGTAGGCCAGGATTTCTGATCCTGTGAAATAAAAGTCAAGGGCTACATTTTAAATAAGTAGATTCAGATGCCAAAAAATTCCCATGAAATTACAGCATTGCACACACAAATCAAATACCTAACTAGCCTTTTGGATCTGCCATTACCTGATTTGCAAAAACTATTGCATGTATATTTTTGCACATGTATTTTTTCTGCACAGACTGGTCCACAGTTTTTAATGGTACCCAAAGGGACATTACCCATGAAGATTGGTTCATTTTCAACAAAAGCATATAAGCTGAAATGAAAATCCAAATCTACAATGCCTAAGCAGACCTCTCAGACTGAGCAAAAGAAAAATATACAGTATTGCCTCAAGATCCACCACTCCTGCAATGCCTAGACTTGGTCAGCCAATTTATGATGTCAGGTCAGGATAGTTGGAACTTACTTTATTAATTTTTTGGCAAATGTCTATGTTTAGAACAACTGTATATACTTGATTTTATCCTCTATTGACACACTTCATGCAATACTTATCATTCTAGGACTGGAGTGGTGCTTTTATGCACAATGAGGCCTACCTTACTCCACAAGCAGACCCAGTGACTTCAGTGGGACTTCCAGTGGTGAAAGGTTCTATACAACTTCAGCAAGGATACATCATATTTTGACAGTTACACTGTAAAGCAGGGGTGAGCAAACTTTTCGGTCCAAGGACCACATCGGGGTACGAAACTGTATGGAGGGCCAGGTAGAACCCCCTCCCAATCGCTCCCTGTCCCCTGACTGCCCCCCGGGACTCCCTGCCCTTTACCCAACCCTCCACCCCCTTACCCTGCTGCTCAGAACAGCATGTCTAGCAGCCGCTCTGCCTGGCCAGAGCTAGACACGCTGCCACTCTGCGCTGCAGGAGTGCGCAGCCCTGCCACCCAGAGTACTGCCCGCGCAGCGCCATGGCTGCGGGAGAGGGGGGACAGCAAGGGAGGAGCCAGGGGCTAGCGTCCCTGGCCAGGAGCTCAGGGGCCGGGCAGGACGGTCTCGTGGGCCGCAGTTTGCCCACCTCTGCTGTAAAGTGTCGGGGGTAGGGGCTCTCTTCATATATGTTTGTCTCTAACACAGTGGAGCCATGATTGAGTCCTATGGGAACTACTGTAATATAAATATGAATAAGAATGTAGTAAGAATATTAATAAAATGTGTATGGTTTTCAGAGATATAATCATACAGTTGCATGTAGAGAGAGCTAAGAAATTATGATACATTTTGGCTCTGTCCTACACTTTTTAGTGGTCCTGTTACACATTGGGGGCCAGATTCTCCAGCCCGGTAGATGTAAATTGGCCAGAAATGGCCAGTGGCCCTTCCATCTGTGCAGAGAAGCTATCACTGGCAGAAAGGTGGTGAAGAGGACACAGATCCATCCTTTAATGATGGGGCAAGATAGGGAGGAGCAGCAGTGGGACGGGCCATGATATAGTGGAGCTCCACTATAATCCTCTACTGATGAAAAGTCTCAATGGCCTAAGTAAGAAATATTCCTCAACAGTCCTAACATCCCCGAAGGCCAGGTGATGCAGAACAAATAACTGCAGCTGCCTCCCTGTAGCTCTACCTCTCTGCGGTGCTGAGGTGAGATCAGGTAGAGTAAAGAATCTAGCCACTAGTGTTCAGGAAGGTGAAAGGTATGTGTCCAAACACAACAGAACAAAATGTATTATTACATAGACATATGTCAATTTTTATTTAAGCTTTTAATTATTTTTACAAAAGAGAGTAATACAAATGTACAGGATTAATTTTCTTATACTTATCAGCATAAACTATTGGCAGTCTGCATTTTCTCCCTTATTTGACATTCATTTCTTGTTTAACAATCAAAAGCAATGTTGTGTGTGCAAATTACCACTTGGAAGACCTGGATTTGTATGCTTAATTGCTCATGTAAATCATAGCTTTAGACAGAGTGAGCCAAATTCATCCCCAATGTTACTCCATTGAAATCCCAGAGATGAATTCAGCCAACAAGTGTAGTCTTTAGAAAATGTTGACCAAAGCACAATTGTTTTATGTTGACTGTCATATTTAAGTCATTTAGCTATTGAGAAGTTCACAATTTCCTGACTCCAAGGTACAGTACAGCTATCATTTTAGACCTTTCATTGGACAATTCACATAAGAAAAGATTTGCAGGATCAGGTTCTAATATTTTTTAAATGTGTTTTTATCAAGGTAGTCAGGT
Source organism: Lepidochelys kempii (assembly GCF_965140285.1). Classification (NCBI taxonomy): domain Eukaryota; kingdom Metazoa; phylum Chordata; order Testudines; family Cheloniidae; genus Lepidochelys; species Lepidochelys kempii. The sequence continues at coordinate 69,898,953 of NC_136384.1, read as the reverse complement.
GCTAAAAAGTGTTAGAGATTTTGTTTTGTTGGTTTTTGGTTGCTTGTGTAACTTGAAAATAAACTGCTTGATTTTCAGTCAGCAAATATCTGAATTCAGGCTGACATCTTTTATGTCAAATTACTGCTTAATAAACTTTTGACCCAAATTATGATAAATTATTTAAAACCGGGGTTTATGAACAGGCACAAACCAAGAGAATTAAAGGGCACCAGATATAAATATATAAAATTTGGGTGGGTATTTCATCTCCTTATTTAAGTGATGTGTGATCTGTTCCTAAAGCAATAGTAGCTCAGCTTTCTGTCAGAGTACCAGAAGCTGAGCAAGAATACTGAACATGGTGTTGCTTCTTCCTCCTTTTTTCCAAAGCTTCTAGAGGCATCTACTAACAATTACTGTGACTTCAGATGTCCTTGTTAGTCCTGTCTCCCTTCCTCCTCTCAAACTCAAGAATTGTTACTAGAAAGCATAATTATCTGTACAACTAAAAATTATTAATTTTCTTCTGGGAATTAGTTGTAGCAATTTAAAATACCATTGTGAATCTATAACATCCCCTAACCATCACTGAGAGACTTGTGTTTTAAATGCTAGCAGGACTATTCAAAGCAGAGCATAAATTCATGAACTAATGACTAATACAACATTGTCTGGCAGAGTGTAACCTTTACTGTTACTAGCATATTGTTTCTAATATCACAGTCTACAAATTTAACACCAAGTAAGGAGAATAATCAAGTGCAATATAGTTTTCCTTGACTATGCTTAAGAAAAGCATTTCTGTTACAACAGAAAACATCTATATCATTAAATAACCGATTCACAAAATAAGACATGGAAAAGCTCTTTGGTTGATTACTATCCGAAGTTCACGCAGCCATGCATATTGCCCAGACTTTTTATGAGCTGTGAAGAAAAGAAAATGTATTTTATAGGATTTGAGCATATGAGAATATTTCAGTGACTGAAGTAATCCTGCCAAATCCCTCTACAACCTGATCTCCCCACACCACGACCCACCCTTCCTCCCTATCTCTCCTCCCACTCACCCGTCCCCCGCGCACACACAAAAGAAGGAACTCATATTCTGGGCATCATTTAACAAAGTAGCTTTGGGAACAGCATCATAAGATTGCCAGGAATGTGTCATGACTCATTATAGCAAGGTTCCCTCTGACTACCAGAGGGAAAATTAGTTGTCACAGGTTGGGGATATCACTTGCAGGGATTTAGCCTGGAGGTATTGTAAGATGTTAGAAATGTGTCATTCCTCATTATAGCAATGTTGTCAGTCTGCAGTATATAAAATACCATGTCACAGTTACTGTCTGAAATCTGTGCTGTTGATCACTTCTGTTCATATAGTCATTAGTTCACTATCCTGACAGGTCACACTACTCTGAAATTTTGCACCTTAAAACATCATGCTTCAGAAACACCAATGCTATTTAACACCAAGAGGATTTATACCAGTAGCTATAAAGCTAAGTTCCACAGACCACATGGGGTCAGTCATTGGAGAGCTAGTTGGTCACATGATGTTGCTTCCTCCTCCTTGTTTCCAGAGCTTCTAGAGGCATCCACACACTCTAGTGCAAAGAAAGGCTTAGGCACCTGTAGAAGCAGCTAGAAAATGGGCAAGTCTGGCTGCTTCCACTAGGGACAGCTGAAGTGTGAAAGGAAATAAGACCAGCCCTCAGGAAGTAGAACTGTCAGTCACCCGTTTGAGCTGCTAAGAGGAGTAGAACCAAAAGCTTACAGTGTGGAAGGAATGTCCAGAGGAGAAGGGAACGTGAGTGTGGAGCAGTATGGCCAGGGGAGGAGTAGAGAGGAGCAAGTAGTTGGGCAGTATATCCAAGGGGAGAAGAAAAGCAGGCAGAAGGAAGCATACTGTATGCAGGACTAAATAGGAGAGTGTGACCGTGCAGCAGAGAAGCATGGGCAGCCGAAGCAGTGGAAGAGAAAGGAAACAGCATGTGGGAGAGGCAAAGGGGAGATGACATAAATAACATTTTTCTAAAAGGACAAAACACAGTTAAACATACATCTCCGTTTTCCTAATATTACTTTCCACACCAACTATTGCTGTTGTTGCCACAGGGATGTTCCACACTTAGGAATGTGGGATTGTGATTGGCTGCTTTGGAGTGGGGATAGTCTGCAAGAAAATGTGTCTGTTTAAAAACTGGTCCTCAGGCATTCAGAGTCTATCTTAGATTTTATTACAACTTTAAGAAGATATTCTGCCAATTTTTTCTTGTTTAAATTGACTTTTCACTTTCCTGCAAAAAATGGGTATTTGGGGGAATTTTCTAGTTATGTTCAGTGTATGAACATTTTTGAAGGGGGTTACAAACACAAAAATAAGTCCAGCTTTCCCAAAAGAACCAATTATGGACCCATCTCTGAAGTTTTTGAATAAATGTCAAAAATTGTCTGTAGGTTACAGCTACCACTTTCATAGATCAAGATCTGGAAAAGTGAGTATAATAATTGGTGACCAAATTGTGTGTCCCAATTTGCATGGACAGTTACTGGATTTTACAATTTTACAGTTACTATTTAGCATATATTTTTGTTTGGAAGACTTAGGCATCCCATTTTCAAACTTCTCAAGTGTCCTGCAATTAAGTGTTATGATCAACATAGGAAGTTGTAAGAGCAGAAGTAGCTCTTAGTCCCAAAGAAGTAAAAGGCAAGTGGAAAAAGAAGTGAAAGGCAAGGCACAAGACCTAAAAGAATCATGACAACAGCTAAAACCGCAGAAAATTAGAGTCACAGCCCTGAATGACTAATCATAGAATCATAGAATATCAGGTTTGGAAGGGACCTCAGGAGGTCATCTAGTCCAACCCCCTGCTCAAAGCAAGACCAATCCCCAACTAAATCATCCCAGCCAGGGCTTTGTCAAGCCTGACCTTAAAAACCTCTAAGGAAAGAGAGTCTACCACCTCCCACCACTCTCTTTGAGTGTTCCAGTTTTCATTTAAATTAATACTGAGTTACAAGGTGCATAAGGAGAGCCATTAATGGCAGGCACATGGAATTCGATCTTACACTAAAAAAAGTGGAAAGTAAGAATTGTGAACCACGATCTTCTGCTGTATGTAATTGGTAAACTCCATGCGGCACTAAATTCTTCTTATAGTACGTACTGGGGCATACCCAGTTTGTTTTGACATTCAAAGCAAGAACTCGGCATGAGTGAATGCACCTACTGGACTATGGTATGATGACTACTTTTTAATTTGATTATTGTGTTTTTAATTTATTAGTACAATTAATTTTTATCGATTAGCTCTTCTATATCATGATGTTTGTCATTGAATATTTTAATGGAGAATACTTTTCACATCAGATGGATTCTTCAGAATCTCAGGTTTCATTTACAATAATTATGTTTCTAGCCCTTATTTAGTGAAGGAAACTTTAAAATTGTGACCTGAGTATAATCAATGCAGTATTGTCTACTTGCGTCTGTCATTTCTTGTGTTTCATGGTACACATATCATTGAAGAATGATATACTAAGAAATTTTTGTTCGAAGTATTTTAGTTCTGACCTACATTGTCCAATAGATTTATTAATAATGTTCTCAGCCAATTTTTTAACGTTTCCAAATATGGTGAGTTGACACAGTTGTGCTGCCCATGAGAATATTAATGTTTGTGCTCATTTAAGTCATTTCAAAAAGTTTCCTAGTCTTTCTGTCAGTCTAGGTAATTTCTGCAATGTGATGGTTCTGTAAACAGAACAGTGAAAATGTCCATGTGTGTCCTAGACTTGCAGATCAACAAGTTTATTATGGTTGGTTTTCAAGCCATCATGGGCTAGATTGATCCATTCGGGTCAGCCCAGATTGGGGCAACAGGTAACTGTACTATCCCAGGAGGGTAGAATTCCTGTCATGTTTCCTCCTTGGTTTAGGGCAGTGGCCCCCTAACTTTTCAGGGTCACACCCCCTGATTCATGTCTGCATTCCCTCCCCCTCCAAGTCGGGGCTGGGAGCAGGGACCACATCTCCTGGGGGGGGGGACGCAGACTGGGGTATGGGGGCTGAGGCTGGGGGCAGATCTGGGGCCAGAAACAGAGCTGTGGCCGGAGGCTGGGGCTTGGACCGGGTGCAAAGCCACGGCCGGGCCGCACTCAGGGTCTGTGGCTGGGAGGTGGAAATGGAGCAGAGCTGAGAGCAGAGCAGGGCTTGTGGTGCTTCCTCCCTGCCCCCTGTGGGGGCTGTCCCAGGCCCTGCTGCACCCCGCCGAACATTCCTCCAAGTGCGCCCCACAGTTTGGGGACCTCTGGTTTAGGGGGTAATATATTACAATTAACTTCATATCAAGGTGTACATTACCCACCACGCTCACACTCAGCCAACTGTTCTTGGTGGGGAATGGAGGAGTTGGGGGTGGGGAGGTCCAACGCTCTTCCCGCCTGCCATCTTTCTCTGCTCCATTAGCTCACAATGGGCAGTTTGGGGTGAGCAGCCCCTGTTCTTTCCCCTATGACCACATCCACAGTCTGAGCAGCCCTTAGTCAGCTTAGCATGAATCAAGAGGGTTGGGGGCTTTACTCCTCTTACTCCGCTCCTCAGCAAAGCAAGTACTAGGGACAATCTAGCCCAGTGTGGCTACCTGTGCTGTCCTTGATGATGACAGACACTGACAACCCATTACAACTGATGACCTAAAAAAGGATGATCATCATCAATGATCAACATCATTGTGGGTCACCAACAGCTTTCACAAAATCAAAAGTGCACTATTTTTGAGGTAAATCTTTTTCATTTTTTATTGAAATTTGTAATTTTGTCCATGTCCTATCAATGTTTCAAATTTCAGTATTTTCTTAGCAGCTCTAGTTTTGTACAATGCAATGTTTAACTTGGGATTTCCTTGTTTGTACTGTTTGTGTTGCTTGTATGCTCACTTGAGCAACCTTAACTCAATTTCAGTGAAATTTTTGCAGGAGGATAGAAGATATACTGGGTGTAAGCCTGCATGGCCACCCCTCCTGGTCTATCTCTGAGGGAGGCCACGCCTCCTCACTGTTGTGCCTTTAGTACTGCAATCAATTAGGGGGGAATTAGCAGCCTTTAAAGCTGAGGCCGCTTGATCCGAGCTAAGCAATAGCGAGTCTGTGAAGCCCAGCCCTCAGGCAGAGCAGGGCCACAAACAGTTAGGGGCTCTGGCCTGCAGTCAGGGCAGAGCTAAACAAGGGTCTAGCATCCTATCTCAGGGGACGGTAGGCTAGCACAGGCCTATTGCCATACACTGGGGAGGCTGCCATCCCAGGGCTGGTGTGGCAGGGGGAGCTGGGCCAACCTGACTCCACCAGGTCCCAGCCCAGGGCCCTAACAGTGGCATTGTGTTCCGCCACTGGGTTCAGGGGGGACTCCAGCCGCAACATGCTGACCTATCTGCAGGCAGCCACGCAGCCAGACTACATTTGGCTGCCCCGGGCTACTTCCTACATTCCCAGGGTTTAGTTCCGCCATGCTGTGGGAGTCCTCCATCTCTCAGGGGTTGGTTGTCAGTGGCAGCCCCAGCAGCTCATCAGTGTCTCAGTCGTCCAGCAGCCCTGGAATCCCTGGCCATTCCTCAGGGCAGCAGCGGTCCCCCTCTGCATCCCATTCCGGCAGCAGGGGAAAAGCATCACTCAGCAGCTCCCACCCAACTGAGCTGCAGGGCCCGCCTTTTATACTTCCACTTCCTGTCCCACCCCTCAGCTTCCAGAGTGGTTGGCAGGACTTTCCTGGCTCTACAGCCCCAGAAGCAGATTGTGGTCCCTCCTAGTCTATCTCTGAGGGAGGCCACACTTCCTCGCTACACTGAGAAAATTAAAAATTAAATTTCAGAGTAACAGCTGTGTTAGTCTGTATTCGCAAAAAGAAAAGGAGTACTTGTGGCACCTTAGAGACTAACCAATTTATTTGAGCATAAGCTTTCGTGAGCTACATTCTTTTTTTAAAAAATATGTGGAAGTATAAACAAGTCAGAACAAAATCCAAAGTATTCAAGCCCTGATCCTACAAAACCTTCCAATTCAGCAAAGCACTTGAGCACAAGCTTAAATTTAAGCACATATTTAAATTCCATTTACTTCAGTGAGACTTAAGCATCTGCTCAAGTGCTTTGTTGGATTAGGGCCAGAATGTTCTGCATCTTGCAGAATCGTGCTTCAAAACAGAACAATTGAAAAAAAATTAAGAAACCAAAATATGGGATCCTGATAACAGTCAAGGTGCTTCATATATTCAAAAAAGAAATCATGAAATAAGATATTCTGTTGAAGATAAATGACAAGCTTGAATGGCCCCAAAGAAACTGAAAATTTCCTAACAGTTTATTGCATTACCACTATGAAATTCTACAGGTAGAAAAAAATAATTACTAGCCTTTTGAAGAGTACATCACCAGATGTCCTTTATCAGCTCTATCGTATCCACATGGCAGGATGCCTTCGGTGCAAATGTGTTTCTTCATGTATGAACAGCAAACACAATGGGTTTCATCAGCTGTTGCAACATGAAAGAAAAATAAATGCACTCTTTTAAATGTTTCCTTCTCTTTAAGTTTGGTGCCTCAAAATCAGCAAAGATACTCTCAAATATATACTCACAGGCTGCCTCCGCAAACTTTAATGATCAGTACTCTGGAATCATTGTTGTAAACAAAACCTAAAGGCCAATATAACCTATTGAGTTGCAAAAGGGAATTTATGATGTAGTGTATACCATATCTAAACAGAGGCTTATTCCCTGAGTAGCATAATATTGGAGAGTTTTCTGATGTCTTAGTTTCAGCTGGCTCTAGATTTGATCAAAAGTCCTTAACACAATGGCTAAGTTACATTAAATATATGTATATAATCTATTGGGCATCCTAAACAGATGGAATATTTTGCCCTCAGCTAGGTATGACTGGGAATAACAAAGCCCAATGCAACTATTTATGTTAATACATTCATGAACATCAGAAACATGAGGGGATGCTATATTAATACTGAGTTACTGTGCAGGTACATATCTCACTGAGTATTTGACAGACAAGGTGGGTGAGGTAATATCTTTTATTGGACCAACTTCTGCTGGTGAAAGAGACACGCTTTCAAGCTACACAGAGCTTTTCTTCATGTCTGTCTGGCAATGGTACTCAAAGTGTCACAGCTAAATACAAGATGGAACAGATTGTTTAGCATTAGTTAACACATATTGTAAGAGACCATTCAAAGTGAAGTGGACTCTTAAATAAGAAATGCAAGTATTGTTGAACTTTTCTACACAAATAGCTGTCAATTTTATCTAAAACTCTTTTATGCATGTGACTTGGCCCAAGCTTTTGCCTAGTTGCGTGTAATGGTCCATATTCTGTCCATATTCAGATTCTTGTGTGCAACTCCCTTTTGAGTCATCTTGAATTGCGTGCATGAATATGAGAACAGAACTTGATCTACTGACTTTTAATAAACAGTGTGATGTTAGTTCAGAAAGGAACGTAAAGCTAGTGATGTCATGGTGACATCTTTAAAATGCTGCGTGACTGTTTTGGTGACTTACAGAACATTCTTTGCCCAGTTCATACAGCTAGTACAGTAATCACTCAGTATGTTTTAAAACTGTATTTTCATCATAAATCAACAAATAGCACAAGATGGAGCAAACAAAGCAGAATCCATGGGTGATTAAACAGACCCAACTCTCACACCCATGTAATATGTCTCCTCTACACTGTATTGGTGCTGTAATACTATTTAGGTAGAAAACACACATTTGGTAGCCATTATCCAGTAACTTACAGACTGAAGGCACCATGGACAGCACTGCACAAAAAGATCAGCAAATGAGACAAGGACCAAGGGCCCACTTTGTCTAAGGTCCTAAAAACATTTTTTCTGCTATAATAATTCTCACAGATGTTTGGGAAACAAAGATATTCCAGATATTGTGAATGACAGCTGAGCGAGTGACTACTGGCTTGGATCAGACATTTGCAATGTGCAGCTTCACAGAGTATTAGCCCTGGTCTACACTAGGACTTTAGGTCGAATTTAGCAGCGTTAAATCGATTTAAACCTGCACCCGTCTACACAATGAAGCCCTTTATTTCGACTTAAAGGGCTCTTAAAATCGATTTCCTTACTCCACCCCTGACAAGTGGATTAGCGCTTAAATCGACGTTGCCGGCTCGAATTTGGGGTACTGTGGACACAATTCGATGGTATTGGCCTCCGGGAGCTATCCCAGAGTGCTCCATTCTGACCGCTCTGGACAGCACTCTCAACTCAGATGCACTGGCCAGGTAGACAGGAAAAGAACCGCGAACTTTTGAATCTCATTTCCTGTTTGGCCAGCGTGGCAAGCTGCAGGTGACCATGCAGAGCTCATCAGCACAGGTGACCATGATGGAGTCCCAGAATCGCAAAAGAGCTCCAGCATGGACCGAACGGGAGGTACGGGATCTGATCGCTGTATGGGGAGAGGAATCCGTGCTATCAGAACTCCGTTCCAGTTTTTGAAATGCCAAAACCTTTGTGAAAATCTCCCAGGGCATGAAGGACAGAGGCCATAACAGGGACCCGAAGCAGTGCCGCGTGAAACTGAAGGAGCTGAGGCAAGCCTACCAGAAAACCAGAGAGGCGAACAGCCGCTCTGGGTCAGAGCCCCAAACATGCCGCTTCTATGATGAGCTGCATGCCATTTTAGGGGGTTCAGCCACCACTACCCCAGCCGTGTTGTTTGACTCCTTCAATGGAGATGGAGGCAATACAGAAGCAGGTTTTGGGGACGAAGAAGATGATGATGAGGAGGAGGTTGTAGATAGCTCACAGCAAGCAAGCGGAGAAACCGGTTTTCCCGACAGCCAGGAACTGTTTCTCACCCTAGACCTGGAGCCAGTACCCCCCGAACCCACCCAAGGCTGCCTCCTGGACCCAGCAGGCGGAGAAGGGACCTCTGGTGAGTGTACCTTTTAAAATGCTATACATGGTTTAAAAGCAAGCATGTGAAAGGATTACTTTGCCCTGGCATTTGTGGTTCTCCTAGATGTAGTCCTAAAGCCTTTGCAAAAGGTTTCTGGGGAGGGCAGCCTTATTTCGTCCTTCATGGTAGGACACTTTACCACTCCAGGCCAGTAACACGTACTCGGGAATCACTGTAGAACAAAGCATTGCAGTGTATGTTTGCTGGCATTCAACCAAAATCCGTTCTTTATCTCTCTGTGTTATCCTCAGGAGAGTGAGATATAATTCATGGTCACCTGGTTGAAATAGAGTGCTTTTCTTCAGGGGACACTCAGAGGAGCCCATTCCTGCTGGGCTGTTTGCCTGTGGCTAAACAGAAATGTTCCCCGCTGTTAGCCACAGGGAGGGGGGAAGGTTGAGGGGGTAGTCACGCGGTGGGAGGAGGCAAAATACGACCTTGTAACGAAAGCACATGTGCTATGTATGTAATGTTAACAGCAAGGTTTACCCTGAAAGAGTGTAGCGACTGTTTTATAAAATGTGTCTTTTTAAATACCGCTGTCCCTTTTTTTTTCTCCACCAGCTGCATGTGTTTCAATGATCACAGGATCTTCTCCTTCCCAGAGGCTAGTGAAGCTTAGAAAGAAAAAAAAACGCACTCGCGATGAAATGTTTTCCGAGCTCATGCTGTCCTCCCACACTGACAGAGCACAGACGAATGCGTGGAGGCAAATAATGTCAGAGTGCAGGAAAGCACAAAATGACCGGGAGGAGAGGTGAAGGGCTGAAGAGAGTAAGTGGCGGGCTGAAGACAGGGCTGAAGCTCAAATGTGGCAGCAGCGTGATGAGAGGAGGCAGGATTCAATGCTGAGGCTGCTGGCGGACCAAACCAGTATGCTCCAGTGTATGCTTGAGCTGCAGCAAAGGCAGCTGGAGCACAGACTGCCACTGCTGCCCCTCTGTAACCAACCGCCCTCCTCCCCAAGTTCCATAGCCTGCACACCCAGACGCCCAAGAACGTGGTGGGGGGGCCTCCGGCCAACCAGCCACTCCACCACAGAGGATTGCCCAAAAAAAAGAAGGCTGTCATTCAATAAATTTTAAAGTTGTAAACTTTTAAAGTGCTGTGCTTAAAGTGCTGTGTGGCATTTTCCTTCCCTCCTCCACCACCCCTCCTGGGATACCTTGATAGTCATCTCCCTATTTGTTTGATGAATGAATAACGAATGCATGACTGTGAAGCAGCAATGACTTTATTGCCTCTATTTGCAAGCAATGATTAAAGGGAGGAGGGGAGGGTGGTTAGCTTACAGGGAAGTAGAGTGAACCAAGGGGCGGGGGGTTTCATCAAGGAGAAACAAACAGAACTTTCACACCGTAGCCTGGCCAGTCATGAAACTGGTTTTCAAAGCTTCTGTGATGCGTACCGTGCCCTCCTGTGCTCTTCTAACCGCCCTGGTGTCTGGCTGCGCGTAACCAGCAGCTAGGCGATTTGCCTCAACCTCCCACCCCGCCATAAACGTCTCCCCCTTACTCTCACAGATATTGTGGAGCACACAGCAAGCAGTAATAACAGTGGGAATATTGGTTTCGCTAAGGTCTAAGCGAGTCAGTAAACTGCGCCCGCGAGCCTTTAAACGTCCAAATGCACATTCTACCACCATTCTGCACTTGCTCAGCCTGTAGTTGAACAGCTCCTGACTACTGTCCAGGCTGCCTGTGTACGGCTTCATGAGCCATGGCATTAAGGGGTAGGCTGGGTCCCCAAGGATACATATAGGCATTTCAACATCCCCAACAGTTATTTTCTGGTCTGGGAATAAAGTCCCTTCCTGCAGCTTTTGAAACAGACCAGAGTTCCTGAAGATGCGAGCATCATGCACCTTTCCCGGCCATCCCACATCGATGTTGGTGAAACGTCCCTTGTGATCCACCAGAGCTTACAGCACTATCGAAAAGTACCCCTTGCGGTTTATGTACTCGGCGGCTTGGTGCTCCGGTGCCAAGATAGGGATATGGGTTCCGTCTATAGCCCCACCACAGTTAGGGAATCCCATTGCAGCAAAGCCATCCACTATGACCTGCACATTTCCCAGGGTCACTACCCTTGATATCAGCAGATCTTTGATTGCGTGAGCTACTTGCATCACAGCAGCCCCCACAGTAGATTTGCCCACTCCAAATTGATTCCCAACTGACCGGTAGCTGTCTGGCGTTGCAAGCTTCCACAGGGCTATCGCCACTCGCTTCTCAACTGTGAGGGCTGCTCTCATCTTGGTATTCATGCGCTTCAGGGCAGGGGAAAGCAAGTCACAAAGTTCCATGAAAGTGCCCCTACGCATGCGAAAGTTTCGCAGCCACTGGGAATCGTCCCAGACCTGCAACACTGTGCGGTCCCACCAGTCTGTGCTTGTTTCCCGAGCCCAGAATCAGCGTTCCACAGCATGAACCTGCCCCATTAGCACCATGATGCATGCATTGTCAGGGCCTATGCTTTCAGAGAAATCTGTGTCCATGTCCTGATCACTCACGGGACCGCGCTGACGTCGCCTCCTCGCCCGGTATCGCGTTGCCATGTTCTGGTGCTGCATATACTGCTGGATAATGCGTGTGGTGGTTAATGTGCTCCTAATTGCCAAAGTGAGCTGAGCGGCCTCCATGCTTGCCTTGGTATGGCGTCCGCACAGAAAAAAGGCGCGGAACGATTGTCTGCCATTGCTCTGACGGAGGGAGGGGCGACTGACAACACAGCTTACAGGGTTGGCTTCAGGGAGCTAAAATCAACAAAGGGTGTGCCTGTACATCAAGGAGTATTTCAGGCAGGACTGCACGGAGGGTTCCAATAAGAAATGGTGCACCTAAGTTATCGTTGTTATTGGAACAAGGAGGTTAGCCTGGCCTCTGATTGATACATGGCTAGATTTACCTCGCTGCACCTTCTCTGTGAGTGACTGCAGTGTGATCTAGACAGGGAAGGAGGCAAATGAGTACAAAACAAATCTGGTCTATTTCTTGTTCTGACCCACTCCATCTATCTTTTACATCTTTGGCTGGCAGCAGACGGTGCAGAAGGACTGCATGCCATCCACATCTCATGGCTGCTCGGCAGAAGATGGTATAGTACGACTACTAGCCATCTTCATCTCTTGCCTGCCTGGCATAAGATGGTACAATACGACTGCTAGCAATCCTCATCTCTTGCCTGCCTGCCAGAAGATGGTACAGTACGACTGCTAGCAGTCCATATCGCCTGCCCGCTCACCATAAGACGGTTCAATAGGACTGCAGGACTAAAGAGAATGACCTGGTCAAGTCACTCCAAATTTAGTCCCTGCGCCCATGTCTGCCCAGGCGCTCTCAGCCGACGTGGCCAGGAGCACCTCGGACACGACGAGGACGACTACCAATCGTATTGCACCGTCTGCTGCCAGAAGGCAATGGGTTGCTGCTACTGTGCAGCAAAGCCGTACCGCGTCTGCCAGCACCCAGGAGACGGTTACCTGAGCTGGCTCCATGCTTGCCGTGGTATGGCGTCTGCACAGGTAACTCAGGAAAAAACGCGCGAAATGATTGTCTGCCCTTGCTTTCACGGAGGGAGGGAGGGAACGGGGGCCTGACGACACGTACCCAGAACCACCCGCGACAATGTTTTAGCCCCATCAGAGTGCTCCATTGTGAGTGCTCTGGACAGCACTCTCAGATGCCCGATTGTTTGCCATTGCTCTGACGCTGGGAGGGGCGCTTACAGGGTTGGCTTCAGGGAGCTAAAATCAACAAAGGGGGTGGCTTTACATCAAGGAGTATTTCAGGCAGGACTTCACGGAGGGTTCCAATAAGAAATGGTGCACCTAAGTTATTGTCCTTATTGGAACAAGAAGGTTAGCCTGGCCTCTGATTGATACATGGCTAGATTTACCTCGCTGCACCTTCTCTGTAAGTGACTGCAGTGTGATCTAGAAGAATGAGTCCCCTAGACAGGGGAGGGGGGAAGCAAATGAGTACAAAACAAATCTGGTCTATTTCTTGTTTTGATCCACTCCATCTATCTTTTACATCTTTGGCTGGCAGCAGACGGTGCAGAAGGACTGCATGCCATCCACATCTCATGGCTGCTCGGCAGAAGATGGCACAGTACGACTGCTAGCAGTCCGTATCGCCTGCCCGCTCACCATAAGACGGTTCAATAGGACTGACTGCAGGACTAAAGAGAATGACCTGCTCAAGTCACTCCAAATTTAGTCCCTGCGCCCATGTCTGCCCAGGCGCTCCTGATCGACCTCACAGAGGCGACCAGGAGCACCTCAGACATGACGATGACGATGACGGCTACCAGTCGTACTGTACCGTCTGCTGCCACAAGGCAAGGGGTTGCTGCTACTGTGTAGCAATGCCGTACCGCATCTGCCAGCACCCAGGAGACATAGGGTGACGGTTACCTGAGCGGGCTCCATGCTTGCCGTGGTATGGCGTCTGCACAGGTAACTCAGGAAAAAAGGCGCGAAATGATTGTCTGCCCTTGCTTTCACGGGGGGAGGGAGGGAACGGGGGCCTGACGATATGTACCCAGAACCACCCGCGACAATGTTTTAGCCCCATCAGGCATTGGGATCTCAACCCAGAATTCCAATGGGCAGCGGAGACTGCGGGAACTGTGGGACAGCTACCCACAGTGCAACGCTCCGGAAGTCGACGCTTGCCTCGGTACTGTGGAAGCGCTCCGCCGAGTTAATGCACTTAATGCACTTAGAGCATTTTCTGTGGGGACACACACACTCGAATATATAAAACCGATTTCTAAAAAACCGACTTCTATGAATTCGACCTAATTTCGTAGTGTAGACATACCCTTAGCTACATTTATCTGAAGTTCACCCATGCAGCACCAAAGCTTCTGTGGAAAATTCGTGTATATAACTCCAGATCATCTGTGACACTGCTGGTCAGTCTCCAAACACTCAATTTTGGGAGGAGCATTAACAACTGTCTATATAAAGACAACCCCAATCTCCAGTAACGTATAATGGTGACTTTCACAGGAAAAGGGCTACACAGATATCCTGTGCTGAATGAGGTGGCAATGTCAATAGAATAGTAAAAACCAGTAAGGACAACAGCACAATTCACAAATGAATGTGATCCTCTGGTAGAACAGATGATCTACAATAGACATAAAATTGAAGTGAAAGTAGTATATGTCTAGAGTGACCAGAGGTCCTGTTTTTAAAGAGACAGACCCGTATTTAAGCCAGCCTGCAGGGGTCCTGACTTTTTCTTTAAAACGGACAAACTGTCCTGTATTTTCTGTCCCATGTCCATACCTCCCCCCACACCGCCCATCTGTACTGGCGGGTCCTGCTGCTGGCTGGATCCCTGGTCACCACCCACCCTCCCACCAGTGGTGAGTGGGGGGGTCCAGTGGCTGACGATGGGGGTGGGTACAAGGCTAGTGTCAGGACGAAGTTGCAGTGTGCGGGGCTGGCCGCTCTCCCTGCCAGCCTGTCAGTGCAGTCCCCACTGCATGCTGGCTTTTGGCTAGCAGGGCCCCACCCCCTGCCTTGTTTCCGGCTGGCACTGGCTGCACGCTGTGGCGGCTGCTGAGTGTGGGCAGGTGCCAAGCAGTGACCGGTTACGTGTTGCTTCTTCTGTGTTGCATCGGCCCTTTACGTGCTCCCCTCTCGCTGTGCTTTCCCTGCTTTGCCCCTTCATTCCCCTGCCCTGCTGCTCCTCCATACCTCTCCCCTCTCCCCGGGGTACGTCCCACTGTGAGCGGTGTGTGGAGAACCAGCCCCTGATCGGAGCACTCAGCTCACCAACAGCCTGACCGAGGTACTGGCCAGGAGGAGCCATGCCCTGCATGTGCCAAAGACACACACAGCGCTGGCACGGGAAGCCTCTCCACTCCTCAGGTGGAGGGTGGTAAACGATTCCCAGCCTGTTCGTGCCCCAGCCCTGCAGGCTCCACATCAGCCCCCTGGGCAGGGGCTTAGCACCCTCTCCATCTGCCCCCCGACCCTGGGTCCTACCCCAAAGGAGCACGGGGCTGCTGCATCCCCTAGGCTCCCTCCCCTGCTGAGCCACCTCTCTGGCCAGGTTTTCTGAAGTCCCTGCAGTCAGATTCCTTGGACCCTGGTGCACAATGCATCTTTAGGGCTTAACCCCTTCCTGCCCACGCTGTAGCCAGGGGACAGGAGGCAGCTGGGTTATGTTGGTGGCCAGCAGCAGCCTGGAGGTGTTAGCTGCCTACTGACACTGTGCGGGCAGGAAGGGACAAAGACACAGGCAAAGTCATCCCTTCCCCCAGCTCCCCTGTGGCTGGAAGCAACTCCCGTCCCTTCTCTCCCGCACAGTGCCAAAAGGCTGCTGCTGGCCACATTCTGGTGTGAACCCTGACAGAAATATGGGGGGTGGGGCATCTGACCCTGCATGCCCCCCGACATGTTGCCTGGGGAAGACATGGTGCCAAATACCAGGAAAGGCAGGTCCATCCTGGAGATCCAGCCAGGCATGGTGGCAGGCGGAGAGCACTGGACAGGGAGGGTTGAGTCAGTCACCTTCCCTGTGTGAGAGAGGTGTACAGAGTATGTGTGTGTGTCTCACCTCTCCCTGTGTGAACCCTAAAGTTTTAAAGATAAGAAGATAACTAAAAATAATCCAACTACGCAGTATTTCTTTTTAATAAGGGCTCAGTCAGCTTGATGTTAATTTGAACGTTTGTACTGCATAGTTCTGACTGATTGCTTCAATACAAGTAATTTTACCAGGGATGTCCTATATTCAGTATAGGGAAATATGGTCACCCGATATATGTTAATATGAAAAGTGCTGTAATTATTGTGAATGACAATTCATGTTTGGATGTTTCTAGGGTGTTTAACTGAATAATTGTTTTGTAATGATTATTGGAAACATAGTGTAGGTTGTCATTAAATATTGTTGATGATAATATGCACTGGAGAGAGAGAGAGAGAAATCCAGAGAGGGCAAGCTAAAAAGATTCATTACAGTGTAGCAGTGTGCTGGTTAGAAATCAGACACCAGCACACATTGACCTATACTCTGATTTTGCTATTATTTTAAAACTAATAATGATAGAAGAGCAAAACGAACATTTTGATAAGTGAACAGTTGTCTGTTTTTCAATCAGCATGCTTTTAGCATAATGACAAGCCACTCGGAATGGAAATTAGCCAATGGATTTCATCACAGTCTATACCCATAATAATATTTATGTTAAATTATTGTGTCTCAGCCTAGCGGATAAATGCACTTTGGAGGAAAAAAAAGATTTGAAATTTTGACTGTTCTCAGAATCTGTAAACAAGAAGGCAGGGCAACGCATTGGCCATCAAGAATAAAGCATCGCTGTACATTGTAGTGCAGAAAACTACTTCATGAATAGAAACTTATCTAAAACCTGAGCTGTACATTTCAGCAAAACTGATATATTTTTTTCAAATTAGATTACTTTTCAGACAACCAATGAAGTCATAAATAAAACTCTCTGTGTTATTCCTGCTGGCAGTAGATTCTGCAAGGGGAGGAAATGAAAATCACAGTAGAAGATAGTTACGTAAAATTATTTTAACTTATAGTTTAATTAAGACATTAAAAACTAATTTTTTAATAATTTATGTACAAAAAATGCATTAGAATGCAGTATGAGAATAAGTAATGAAAAAGAAGATATTATAATGTCTAATAGATGTGCAGTGTTTGCACTGAGAAACTAATTTTCATAGATAGTAAGTAACAATTTAAAAATAATTGCACTGTAAATTATGGTACATAGTTCTGGGAAACTTTTTTCATTAAAAAGATAAGCTTTTTTTTTTAGTTTGAATGTTGTCAATATAATCTCTAAAAAAAAACATCTGCTTACAGTCTAATGGAAACCAGGGACTTTTGATGTCATACCATCAAGATTCCTTGGAAAGAGCTTTTACTAGATGAACATTGGTGTCTGCAGGCTTGGGGTCAATATTGTACCAGTATATCACATGAGCAGTAGAACTGAAGAATGCTTGCTTTTGAGCTCACAAAAATTCTAATTTTGTGGAGTGAATTCTTTTCCTTCACCACCATTAAAGGATGATTGGGGGGTTGGGGGAAAACACATTTATTTGTCACACAATTTTTGCAAACAGCAAATTGAATTGGTTGACTTTGATTGGTCACATAAGTCACTAAGTATTTGGTTTTGGTGCTCTATCTGGGCTGGAAAGTTAGCAGAAGAAGCTATTCTGACTCATTTTCTAAGATGTATTTGCTCTTTGAGCCAGTCAGGATATAAATGGTTGGCATCAGAGAGAAATGTATAGGGAAAATGTTTCTTATCCTTGATTAATTATCACCCTCATCCCTAAAGGTCCGGTTAGGATTTACCAGGGGTAGTGCCTCCATCTGGCAAAGATATTAGGAAAAAAGCAGTCTAGCCACCAACAGTGCAAGAGGGGTTGTAGAAGACCTCCAGTCTTCCTCGGAAAAGGAATATAGGGGGACTGTGTGAGGGAGGACTTAGAGTTGGTTGGAAAAATGAAAATATTTTCACAAAAGAACTGTAGATTGCTTTTTCCTGATTTGTCAAAATGTAATGGACAAAAAAATAGAATAGTTTCTGACTAACTCTGGTGAGCAGTGTGGCCGGGTGTGGTCCTCAGAGTTTCAGATAGGTTTCAAATAAACATCAAAAGTTTCAAAGTGTATTTGTAGATTTCCCCATCTCTAGGATTATTTGGTTGGCACCCTTTAAACATTTATTTTTACATAAGGTATTCATGATACTAGCAGTATTCTCCATTCTAATTGCTCATACATAGAGCCCTGCAAATCCATGGGTATCTGCTTTGTATCCGTAGATGTCCGCATCTGCAGATGCGCAATGTCCGCAGACCATTTTTGCAGATCGCAGCGTGGCTGCAGATACAAATTTTATATCCGCACAGGGGTCCACCGTGCACACTCAAATGGAGTAACTGTCACCTAGCCTGCAGGCTCCATCTCAGCTCTCTGACCACAACAGTGTGCTGGGCATTCTGGGAGTTGTAGTCCCCAGCTTGCTTTGAGGGAGGAGGTAAACTACAACCCCCAGAAGGGAGTGAGCCAAGCACCATTTTGAAGGTGGGGCTGTTCTTTAAATGAGCAGGTGGCAATGGCTGTGTGCGTGAGAATTGCTGCAACTGCATAGGGGTGCCTGAGCTCCCCAGGGGCAGGGCAGTACTGCATAGAAGGACCCAGAATTGTAGACTTCCTGCCCAGAGTGGGGAAGGAGGTACGGCAGAAGTGGAGCAGGCAGCAGGTCTCTGGGGAGAAGTGGGGCTAAGGGGGTGGTTGGGGGCTGTGCAGTGAGCTGTGGAGCTGTTTAGAGCCATGCAAATTCATGGATGCAGATATCTGCAGATAATTTTTGCGGATCGCATGGTGATACACCTTTTTGTGTCTGTGAAGGGCTCCACTCATACCACTAATACTGTATTGAATGGTAATAAGTTTAAATGAATTTAAGGTGTTCAAACTACATAGTCTAACTATGTTAAGGCTGGTTTACTGCTAGCATTTCATTGGTTTTGGTTCTCTGATTGGCAAAACCTACTCTATATGGGCTGGAAAGTTAGCAGAAGCTTTTCTGACTCACTTTCTAAGAAGGATTTGCTCTTTGAACCAGTCAGGAAATAAATGGTTGGCATTAGAGAGAAATCTGCAGGGAGAAGGGTTGCTTATCGCAGTCTGGCTATGTCAAGTGCCAGGGTTTGAATGATTATTTCATTCACCTTGTAGGCATCATGCACAAGTTATAAAAATCAGTAACTTTTTAGGTGCATTGTGTGTTCCCTCTGAGAAAGAGGCTAGCACAGGTGTTGACAGACAGTAACGATTAATATACCTGCTGCCTCAGACTCACTTCCCTGGTTCCACGTGGCCAAAGTCCTACTTTAAAAGTATGTATCCTTGTCCTCGGTCACCTCACGGGTCGTCAGATGAACTGAAGGAAATGGAAGAGAAGCTTTCAGTGGTAGGACAAGAAGAAGAGCCCACTACTGGTAAAGCTGTAACTGAGACACTTTCTGGGGGGTGGCCAAGACTGTGAGTCACCTTATTACCCCCACCCCCACCTCAGGAAGAGAGAGACTTGCTTATGCTTAATTGGATATTAGGCCCTGAACCCTCCAGCCAGTTAGCCACCCAAAAAAATCTCTTCAGGCCTCTGCTTGCCTTTAAGGGGGCTTGGCTTTTCAAAGTAAAGAGTGTTCCTCATTCACTGTCCAGCCCTCAGCCACTGGACACTCACAGAAATTACCAGATAAGCTGTCCCCAAATGACTGGTGCACACAGCAGCTTGCTTAGTTCAGCTGAGGATCAGCTCTACTACAACATCTCAGCGCTGAGATACATTTATATTGAAAAGAATCACAAGTTAAATATTAAAAGATTTATGAGATAGTAAATAAGGATAATGGAAACAAATGGTTACATATAAAACAAAACATAAAATGCAAACCTGGGTCTACACATATCAATGGTTACCTTTGCTATTTAATAAAGTAGATTTCTCCCCGCTCCCCCCCAAGGATTAAAAACCACGATCCAAGCATTCATGATCATCCCTATTCTTGTCTATGTTAAAGGATAACAAAATGTCTTTTTGCTTCTTTTTATATTTCTCCAAACCAATTGTTTTTGTCCCCAGAGTCAGGATGACTCTCCATGGCTCCCTTCCTGGTGTCCTGGCTCCAAGTTGCTTTCACATCCTTGTGTTGACTCCATGTGCAAACTGAGGCTTCCATTGTGTAGGCTTATAATGCTTAATCTACACATGAACCAAGGCAGACAGGTGAATCTACATCCCTTTGTCTGGCAAAACCTGTTTGTCCGCAGATTTTTAAAATCTTTTCAGTGCACAACTCTTTAAATATCATCTGTATATACATCTCACAACATTTATGAGAAACAGTATGACAAGCTTTTACGAGATCTCACTTCTCTCTCTTTGGAGAAATACTATGAAAGCAATATGTTATTGCTGACATACTCACTATATCCATCAGGGGTTACTGTTATAGAACAATGAACCTTTTACCAGTTGGCATGGAGGAGTTCTTAGGGTCACCAATATGTTTCCTTGTCCTCAGTCACTTCTGGGGTCATCACATGACCTGAAGGGAAGAAAAGCTTGTAGCAGCAGGACAAGAGGAAGGGCCCACTACTGGTAACACAGTAGGGTAAGCGCCTACATTGCCTGCCTCCAATTCCATAGCACCCTGGCCATCAGCCTTGTGTGGTTAGGTTCATCAGCTTTCTAACTGCAAAATGGTGGGATGGGTCTCTGATTCCTCTTGGGAAGCCAGGGGCTATTCATGGTCCTTTAGTATGGAAGCCCCCATGAAAAGCTGCTGCTTCACCTCTGAGCCCCATCACACAGAGTTTTGTTGGCCTGGAAGGCCTAGTCTACTTTCTCCCTGCTGGTGAGAATTTCACATTTGTTAGTGGCACAGAAGCCAAAGGCTGGGAGCTAGAAAAGCTAGTGGTTCAGCTGGGAAAGCTTGAGGGGAAAAGAAAAGAAAATCACGTCTCTCCAGACTCAAACTAACATTAATTAGAGACAATATACAACTAAGGGCATGTCTTCACTAGCCATGTTAAAGCGCTGCTGCGGCAGCACTTTAATGTGGCTGTGTAGTCATGGCACCAGTGCTGAGAGAGCTCTCTCCCAGCGCTGTAAAAAACAAAACAAAAACCAAAAACCCCACATCTCCATGAGGGGAGTGGCTCCCACCACTGGTGCACTGTCTACACTGCCACTTTACAGTGCTGAAATTTGCAGCGCTCCGGGGATGTCTTTTCACATTCCTGAGCGAGAAAGTTGCAGCGCTGTAAAGTGACAGTTTAGACAAGGCCTATGAAGAAAGATGGAGCATTTGCTGAAGTGCAGACATTAATAATTTACAGTTAATGAATTTCCCAAGAGTTTTAGGGAGTGACTCTACAGAGGCTTTCAAGCTGTTTACTTACTATTAGATGTCTTTGAAATCTCTGAAAACGGCTGTTTGGAAACCTTCGTGATTTAATGTTTTTGATAAAGAAGGTGGGACAAAATTGCAAGTGATTTGTCTCCACCTAAGGTTACAAAAGATCAAGACCTACAGTAAATGTCAATTTGATAAAAGGCAAAAGGGAATTAAGGGCTGGATGTATCCTATTTGTGACATTTCTGTTTCAGACCCATTGGGACAAGATTAAGTGCCTTGCTAGTCATGGAAAAATTGTACTTCTTAACAGCTAGAAATGAATTTTTCCTTAACTTTACAGCAGCACCTTGTAAAAGAAAATTGAAAACGTATGTGAAGAAATAAGGCTAACCTGCAAAGTTTGGGGTCCAGCAACTACTAGTTCATGAAAAGCAGCACTGGCTAATGTTGGTAAACCAGATTTTGAGGGATGTTACAATAAATCAGTGTCTAGGTAAGACAAGAGACAGATGCCATGTTAATACACAGCCACTAAAGGCATAAAAAAATCCTTTCCCACTGTTTGCAATTTTGTGACATCATGCATATATATAAATAAAACAGTAAAGACAAACAATGTGCTTTTGGGACAGTCAGTTTGAAGATCTGCAGAAATATGGAGAAACAGATGAAGTCAACATTTTCCATAGATGTTCAGGTGCTTTTCTAAAATTAACTTTATATATAAACACAAATCAGTGTTTATCTGCCAGATGGTTAATGAGGGCCAGCCAGGCAACTTCTATAATTCACAATAATGAGTATGGTAATGAGCCTGAATTATAAACTGAAGTGCCGAATGATACATAGTACCTACTTCAACCAACAAAGCCTTTGGAGTGTTTGATATTAAGAAGAGAAACATTGAATTTCCTTAAAGAAATATTGGAAGTAAAATTGAAAGATTCAGTTAAACCCTAATTTGATTGAAAGAATGCTCAAAGTTTGTTATAAATGTTTTCAACGTTATATCTTTATAAATGTAGTCAACATAGTAAACCAGACTAGAATCAAACCAAAAGGTAAGGTATTTAAAGCATACAACAAGTGCAGTTTATATGTCTCCAACAACGAATTTTTCTATACCAGTATCTTCTGTTACCCTTTGCTTACATAAAGGCAACATAACAGGCACATAAGAATGGTTATACTGGGTTAGACCAAAAATCCATCTAGGCAAGTATCTTGTCTTCCGACAGTGGCCAATGCCAGGTGCCCCAGAGGGAATGAACAGAACAGGTAATCATCATGTGATCCATCCCCTGACGCCCATTCCCAGCTTCTGGGAAACAGAGGCTAGGAACACCAGCCCTGACCTATCCTCTATGAACTTATCCAGTTCTTTTCTGAACCCTGTTATAGTCTTGGCCTTCACAACATACTCTGGCAAAGAATTCCACAGGTGTACTGCATTGTTTGAAGAAATACTTCCTTTTGTTTGTTTTAAACCTGCTGCCTATTAATTTCATTTGGTGATCCCTAATTCTTGTTTATGAGGAGTAAATAACACTTATTTACTTTCTTCACTCCAGACTGCTGCTAATTACATTGATTTATTTTCATAAAATTAGATATGCAAATACCATAATTGGGCATCTAGTACTTTTGTGTACTAATAACATGGGTCTAATAAGCCATTTGGGTGTGTGATTTTGGTACTGATACATGCAAAATAGGCATACCGTTTAAAAAAAAATCAATCCCAATGTGTCTCAGACAGTCGTGCATTCCAAAGAGAATAGAGAAAAATTCCTGTTCTCTGTAGCACTCAGGGGTCAGCTTGGCATGCTCACGATGGCTCAGTGTGGTGGGGTGCAGAAGGGAAAGGAATGGGAAGAGACTACACTGAGGCACTATATACATAAATTAAGACAAACACATTTCCTGCATATTCATCTGATAGCTGGTGGCTCATAAAGGTGGTGGCCACCGTTCAAATCCATGAATGGGTTCAGGCATCATGGACTGAAAGCACCATACTCTCCTGCTGGGCATGAGAAAACCTGGGCAAAGGGTCCCATCTCTACCCACTGCCTGATCAGCTACCTCCACATTTCATAGAATCATAGAATATCAGGGTTGGAAGGGACCTCAGGAGGTCATCTAGTCCAACCCCCTTGTACCCTCATGAAGTGCCCTTCACTTTTCTTGACGTTCTCCAAGATGCCTCCTTTGGCCTCCCAAAGCATTCATGTTATCCAGCACATCTGTTCAATCTCTCCTTCAGAGTGACCTCCGTTGTTGGCATATGGTCTCCGAAAGAAGAAAATCTCAAATAGGACCTTCCTCTTCTTCTTAGTTTCTGATAGGCTGGCTAACTGAGATCCACCTGTAGGAGCAAGTGAAGTCACAATAGGAGCAGCTGACGCCCCATCAGCTGAGTGTCATCTAACAACTTTTACTTATTATTTATCCATAGCTCATTACAATATGCTAATTACCCTGGATCCATACAGCTGTTCTGGACAGCTACCCACTCTGTACCCATTACCTTGGATTGGATCTGTTTGGCTTATGTGCTGCCTTAAAGAAGCATGCAATTTGAAAAAATCTCTTTGAAAATTAAACTTCTCATTAGCTTTAATGCAAGACTGAGCCCTGTATGTGGGCCATGGAGTGGTATTGCTGCACAAAACTCCCACTGGTTTCAGCTTAGACTTTCCTTTATCTACATACACATTCCAGGACTGTTTGAAGTTCTTAATTTCCCTCCAAAAAATTCTTGGCCCTTCATCTTCTAGATCTCAGCCAAAGCTTTCTAAGCTAATCACTTTATCATTTTGATGCAACTGCTTTGTAAATTCTAAGGGCTTGATTGGTCACTACCATACACCTTATGCAGTCACTTTAATCCTGGGCAACCTGCTGGTTTTCCTGTGGTCGTGGATGCTGGGAAATGTGCCAGCTTAACACTGACTGACTGGAGGAAAGTTCATTGTTTTGAAAATAAAATGCTAGCACTCTGCTCCCCCCTGCAGGTGTTTCACTTTCCACCTTCTCTTCTCACTCTTTTACTATATCTCCTGATGCTCAAAAAATGTGCCAGTGTAAGTAAAACACATTACTAAGCCTCCACTATAAAGATGGAGGGATGCTATGTGGCCAGCAGAAAGCAGTTAAGAAGGTGCCTGCGTATTAATTCACACATGTGCAAAGTGGGTATATAATGCAACCAAATCAGAATGCGAGTGTTTGATGTTCCTTTTGTCCTCTCTTTGCAGAGCTGTAGATTATTATAGTCTCATAGACTCTTGGACTTTAAATTAGAAGGGATGATCTAGTCGGACTTCCTGCATATTGCAGGCCACAGAACCTCACCCATTCAATTCTGTAATCGACCCCCAACCTCTGGCTGAGTTACTCAAGTCCTCAAATCATGATTTAAAGATTTAAAGTTACAGAGAATTCACTATTTACACTAATTTAAACCTGCAAGTGACCCAGACCCCATGCTTCAGAGGAAGGCAAAAAAATCCCAGGGTCTCTGCTCATCGGACCCAGGCAAAAATTCCTTCCCAACCCCAAATATGGTGGTCAGTCAGATCCTGAGCATGTGGGCAAGACCCACCAGCCGGACACGTGGGAAAGAATTCTCTGTGGTAACTCAGAGCCCTCCTGTAATGGGGTTCACTCACCACTGTGGTGCCTCCTGCTGGCTGTCTTGGGAATTAGCCAACATCCTCTTCAGGTGGTGTCTCACCACCATCACTCCTGCTCTAGGACCCACGTCTCTCCAAGGACCACAGCGTCCTCTTCAGCAACACAGCCCTCTGGCTGTGCCACGCTCTATGCTCCTGCCTTCCGGGGCCTGCAGTCTGCTGTTCAGCCACTTCCCTTAGTGGCAACTGCAGCAAATTGTCCGGCCACTTCCTCGTGGCCCCAGCATCCTCTTGCCCTTGCCTCAGGGCCTCAGCCTGCAAAACCCCAGCAGCCAGCCAGGAGCTGTCTCTCACTCCCCACCTCCATCCCTGCTAGCAGCACTGCTCTGTCCAGGGTGCTGGCAGTTCTCTCAGCCCTCCAGAGAGGCTGTCTGTGTCTGTCCTTCCCCCCTCCCTGGGATCCCAGCAGAGAACTACCTTCCTATGCCCTGTAGCTCCCTTTTTATATGGGCCTGCTTGGCTGCTCCCTTCAGCCCTTCTCTGATTGGCTGCCTCCTGTGCAGCCTCCCTAGGGCTCTGTTAACCCCTTAGAGCCCAGTGTGGGGCAGACGCCCCCTCACATCTCCCCATCTAGGGTCCCATCAGTGGCCATTGGAGATATTTGCCACTAGCAGTCACAGATCAGCTACATGACATTGTACGTACCATCTCCTACATTAACTTATCAAGTTCAGTCTTGAAGCCAGTTAGGTTTTTTGCCCCCACTGTTCCCCTTGGAAGGCTATTCCAAAACTTCATTTCTCTGATGGTTTGAAACCTTTGTCTAATTTCAAGCCTAGCCTTGTTGATGGCCAGTTTATATCCATTTGGTCTTGTGTCCACATTGGCGCTCATCTTAAATAAATCCTCTCCCTCCCTGGTATTTATCCTTCTGATGTATTTATAGAGAACAATCATATCTCCCCCTTGCCTTCTTTTGTTTAGGCTAAACAAGCCAAGCTCTTTGAGTCTCATCTCATAAGGTAGGTTTTCTATTCCTCTGATCATCCTAGTAGCCCTTCTCTGCACCTTTTCCAGTTTGAATTTATCTTTCTTGAACATGGGAGGCCAGAACTGCACACACTATTCCAGATGAGGTCTCACCAATATCTTGTACAATAGTACTAACACTTCCTGTCTCTACTGGAAATACCTTTCCTGATGCATCCTAGGACTGCATTAGCCTTTTTCCCAGCTGCATCGAAGTGGTGGCTCATAGTCATCCTGTGATCAACCAATATACCCAGGTCTTTCTCTCCTCTGTCACGTCCAACTGGTAAATCCTCATCTTATAGCAAAAATTCTTGTTGCTATTCCCTAAGAGCGTGACCTTGCTCTTTGCACAACTAATAAGATGCATTATCTTCAGTGGGAGTTTTGCCCAAGTAAAGACAATAAGTTCAGGGGGTTGGGATAACATTTTTGCTTTTGGCCTCACTATGCTTTCATTTTCTTCCCCTCTTTTATTTATCTTTAATAAGCACTTCAGGATCCAATTCTAACTGCCTTGTTATGCCTTTCTTTTGTTCCATTCCCTAACTCAGTCATTTTCCATACATTATCCTGTGCTGTTTGTATTTGCTTGTTCTGCACAGTATGCCTTCCATTATCCAGTTTGTTTTTCTTTTTGTTTCAAACCATGTGGATTCCCTGCCTTCTTTCTGGCTGTTAGTTGCTTTGTTGTTTTTCAGCACTTTGATATGACTCACTTCATTGCTGCTTTTGATTTGTTGCTCTGATTTGGTATATACTTTAGACATGCAGTATATGCAAAATGTTCAGAATTCTGTTCTAAAAAGAATCACTGGCCTTTATAATTATTAAAAATATTTCAATTTGCCAAATCAATTTGGAACACTAGCAACATAAACAAAGTCTGATTGAATGTTTTTTTTATTCTGCCATTGCATTACCTGACTTTGGAATTGTTTTCAGTGTCCCCCAAATGTAAACTATTTAAGTAGGATGAATCAAGCTTGATGAAGATAAGACTTTTATGATTTTTTTATAGATAAAGTAATACTACTCTTCTATGGGAGGAAAAAACAAATAGGTACCAGACACTCACCAATCACTCAGACAACCCTGAAAGATCTACAAAAAACTAGGAGAGATAATAATCTGTAAGGTTTCAATAACTCTCTGAGAAAAGGTCACACAGGAAGGAAAATGAACTACCCCTGAGATTTTTCCAGGGAAAACTCAGTTAGAAACAATTATCCTTACTACACAATTGTTTTTGGCATCACTCTCTTCATAACATGCTCATATATGCTGCTTTTTTTCTGTCATTGCTGTCATTATCTACTTTTCTTTTTCTTTAAATTTTCTTCTCTTCTCCTGCTCCTTCACTGCTCTTCCTTCCTTCCTCTGTATTCACTATTCTGATCTGTCTTTAGTTTTCCACAGTTTTTTATTTTATTTCCTTTTTTAGCACAAGAAGAAATTGAAAATAAATAAATCCTACCAGGATAGGCTGATGACTTCCATTTACATCTGGAGATAGCACCTGGAATCATGTTCTAGGAATATGGACACCCAAGGCTAGATTGGGATAGGGATTTAGGTACTTAACTGCCACTTTAGGCACCTGTGTCCAAAATGTAGATCCTCAAAACCCCTGCTCATCTGCCACCTAGCAATGTCAGTGCCTAAGTTCCCAAGGAACCTAAGTTTCCACAGGTGAAGTCCCTATGGTACCTAAATTCCTGCTGTGTAAGTAAATTCCAATACCTAAATTCCAATGCCGCTGAGCTACTCAGTGTTCATGTCCCAGCGGGATCCTCAAACTAGGCATTTCCCTATTTTCCCGCAGAGCCTGATCCAACAGGTGTGCTCAGAGGTTGCCTACCAGATTCAGCCCTGCATAAAACAGATAAAGATGGTGGTGCTACTCTTAGCTTATAGCCCAGTGGTTAAAGCACTCACCCACAATGTGGGAGGATCCAGGTCCAAATCCCCACTCTGCCTGATGTGGCTTAAGGACTCCTGCTGAATGCATTAATCACTGAGCTATAGGATATTCTGGGATGAATTTCTCTAAATCTCTCCTACTGAAGCTGTTCCACTTTGTATGAAATACTTAAATAGTTATTGGGACAGAGAGAGTGAGTGAGAATGACTCTACAACCCAGTAGTTAAGGCACTCACCTGGGAGACCCAGGTTCCAATTCCTGCTCCAATGACTATTTAAGTATTTCATGTACAGTGGAACAGCATCAACCAGAGATATTATGAGAACTAGAGGTGCAGGGACCTCACTGGGGAGGTTGGCGACCTAGGGTCAAGTCCCTGCTCCACATCAGGCAGCGTGGAGCTTTGAATCTGTATCTCCCACAGCCTAGATGAGTGTTCTAACTACTCGCTACCTCCTTCTCTGTCCTTTATGATAAAGCATCGACCTGGCATAGGCATCTAATTCCAGGAGAGGCTTCACAACTGTGAATCCTAAGTGGAGATAGGTGCCTCCCTCTGCCATAGACTTAGAGACCTAACTCCGTTTGAGGGGCAGGGACAATCCCCACCCTTCTCAGTATTTTTACTGGCTAGTTTAGCCAGCTCTCTGCTCAGCATTTTGACATTTGTGAATCCCATTCTTAGGCATCTAGCTCTCTCCATTGAATTGTACAGGGAGCCTGGGTACCTAACTCAGGCTGTGGATTTCAGTAGGTGGTAGGCTATCCAAAACTAGCCTTTAAATGCTGAGCATAAGTCCTCTTTGTGGACTCTAGCCTCCAGACTCTAAGTACTCTGAATTATTCTCAGCCTCCTAATTCTTTTCAATAATATCACTAAACTTACAAAATACCTGCAAAATTTGCTAGCACACTGATTTCCATATGCAAAATCTGTATTTCTCCATATAAATAGAACAAATTATTAGTTATTACATTATTTGTGAAACAGTAGTGCCTAGAAGTCAGGATCCCATTGTGCTACGTCAGTGGTTCTCAACTGTGGTCTACCATTTGTTCAGGGAAAGCCCCTGGCACGCCGGGCCAGTTTGCTTACCTGCCGTGTCCACAGGTTCCGCCAATCGCGGCTCCCATTGGCCGCGGTTCACTGCTCCAGGCCAATGGGGGCTGCAGGAAGGTCGGCCAGCACATCCCTCGGCCCGCACCGCTTCCCGCACCCCCCATTGGCCTGGAGCGGCGAACTGTGGCCAGTGGGAGCCGCGATCGGCCGAACCTATGGACACGGCAGGTAAACAAACTGGCCTGGTGCGCCAGGGGCTTACCCTGAACAAATGGTGGACCACAGTTGAGAACCACTGTGCTAGGTACTGTACAGTCATATGGCAAAGAGCCAGTCCCTGCTCTGAAAAGTTTATAGTATAAGTAATGTCATGCATAAATACACATTTGGGTGCACAGTAATCCTGGATCCACATACAAATGAGTGTAAATATTTACAATTGTAAATGTAAATATGGGAGGCCCATTTTAAAATCTCACCAGAAATTTGAGCTAGGATTTTCAAAGGGAGTTAGGCATCCAGGTCAATTGAAATGCAATGGGATTTGGGACCCTGATTCTCTTAGACTTAGATTATGCTTTAAGAATCAGGATAATTACTGCTGAGCCATCCTAGCCACCAGCCAGCATATAAAGGGAGTGGGCATACCTCTTTGAGCAAAGAGGAAGACTGAGGAGCATCTGAGTTTTGGGAGACATGATCAGATGACAGGTTTCAGAGTAGCAGCTGTGTTAGTCTGTATTCGCAAAAAGAAAAGGAGTACTTGTGGCACCTTAGAGACTAACCAATTTATTTTAGCATAAGCTTTCGTGAGCTACAGCTCACTTCACTGGCTGCATCCGATGAAGTGAGCTGTAGCTCACGAAAGCTTATGCTAAAATAAATTGGTTAGTCTCTAAGGTGCCACAAGTACTCCTTTTCTTTTTATGATCAGATGAGTTTATGTTAGAGGTGTTGTTTCTGCTGAATCCCATTTCTGAGTGAGTTTGGCCTCTCAGGGGCCGAAACCCACTGATATCAGAAGTAATTTTTCCGTTGACCTCAATGGACTTTGGCACAGACCTTAACTCTGTGAGAAAGGGGTAAGGACTCAATCAATTTATATAATAAAAAAAAGTGTTGTTTTTTCCCAATGGCAGTATTTATTTAATGCTTGGAAGAGTCTTAAAACCACTTACCAAGCTAAAAACAATTATTCACTGTATGCAAATAATTTTATGCATTATTTGGATTGTGAGGCTTTTGTTATTTTAAATGTTCCAGCAGAATCAAGTTCATAGTGAAACCAAAGTTCTTGATACCCCACCAAAAAGTTAACTATTAATTTATAATATAGGTTTTGCTTGGTGCAAAATTCATTGTAGAGATTAGCACAAAAATAATAATTTAGATTCACAATTATCACATAAAAATTCTCTAATAGCATTTTTGTGTCTGTTCTGCAGGGTGCTGGGGCAGGTGGGGGGCAGGAGCAAAGCAGGAAAGATTGTTTTCTACTGACATAAAAGTTGTCCCATAATGGTTAGATTAACAGCAAGAATAATTAGCAGCTCAGTGGGTAGGTTGCTACAGTTGTTTTTTCAGCTTTGGCAGATTGCACATACATACCTGTTGAGTTTTGCTACCATGTAAAAATCTAATAAATTATATTGAGGGCACATTGTGATGCATATTCTTTCCTATGATGGATTTATGTTTCTGTTTTTAAAGTCTGAGCCTTAACTAATAGTTGCAGCACAAATTAACAATAACAAAGTATGTATGGAAATTATGAGTGCATTTTCCCAGTTAATTCCAAAATAAGCTTGTTATCTACATGAAATACAACTGTGACTCCATGAATAATTCTTAATAAACTCGAATGTAAGCTGAAAGCCAACCATGATAAATACCAGTGAAATAATTCTGCTATTTCCACATCTCCTATTCAGGAGTTTGTTCATATGAGATTATTACTGTTATCAACTATTTATTCAGGAAAAAATTAGCATAAAACCTAAGAGTTTTGTAAATTTGGTACAGAGTGAATTCATCAGTATTCACCAGTATATTATTTTATCAGAAATTCTTTGATGTGCATTGCATTCCTTGTCAACATATTCTTGCTGACATATATATTTTAACAGAAAATGCTTTTTTCAAGAATCTGATTCAACTGCTTATTGAGTTGGTGTCAGGGATATGAATGACCAACCCAGCGTAGACTAACATAAAGGACCAAATTCTGATTTTAGTTATACTAGTGTAAAGCTGAAGAAAATCCCCTGAATTAGGCTTTTAAAGTCAAATAGATTACGTGAATACAAACTAGGTCTGATACATATGTTTGAGCTGAGCCATATCCTTCCCTATAGGGGAGAAACCCATGTAGGGGCCAGGAAACTCTGAGAGTTTGAACTGATGAAGATTCCTTTAGCTTCTATCACAGGACCAGGATTTGTCCATATATGGAATCGGGAGGGGGTGAAACCCATTAATTCTGAAATTATCCTGAGATCCATAGAATGTTCCTATGGCTCTCAAGATACCCCAAAAAAGAGAGATGCTTACGTAGAGACCTGGCACCTGTTTGTTGTTTCCCAGGATCCTTCTCTTCCATAGCAACATGTCTTTCCCTGCAGTGATACTCACATGCACTTCTCAGCTCCCAATTGTGGGGTAGGGAGACTTTTTAATATGTGGAGGGGGGAATTTTCAGAAGTTAGTTTGACATATGTCAGCCTTATTTTCCACAGGGAAATCCCCACAGATTGGAGTGGAGAATGATGCTTATGAAGGCATCCATTGTTAGGCCCACCCTGCCTTCTTCCATTCCATTCCAGGTATCTGCATATATTTAATATTTTTGCTATGCCATAAAATCACTCAAACACTTTTAACTAGTGCAATCCGTAAGGAAACAAAAACAATTTCTTACTAACGTGTACAGTATAACATAGATTTTATGAGCTGTCATTTAATGCTTATTTCAAAGGAGAATAAAAACTAGGGGCCTGATTTTCCTCTCATTGACACCAGCTTTAAACCAGGCCCAGACATGCCACTTGGTATTTTTCTATTATTTCAGTTTGGTTTTGACTGTAATGAATGCAGCACTGTATCTGCCCTGGTCAGGCTGAAACAAAGCTTAAGACTTTAGAGACACTCAGTTTACAAATCACCAGGCTCTATCTTCATCTGAATGGTGGGGAGTGAATATGTTTGCGTGGGATTAAGAGCTCTCTCTCTCTCCCCCTGCAAAAGCTCACAGTGCTGCAGGCAAAAGAGATGGGTGGCGGTGGGGGGGAAGGTAGGCAAAAAACCTCTTCAGCAGATCATCCCCTCTTGAGCAAAGGTGAACAAGGTAAAAAGATACTAAAATAATAATGTTTAAGCTGTCTTCTATCAACTCACGAAATCTATGCAAATCTGCAACCAGTGAATGTGGCTGTATTGAAGGTGGATGTTCCATTTAAGATAAAGGCCATGTCTAGCTAAATGCTGGAAAAGTATTTGTGGCTCTTTCAGGCCAAGAACGAAGCAGATCGCCTGCAACCATAACTACTAGCTGCTGTTAGGTGCAGAGGAATGTGGTTGCTGATGCAGCTTTGTTACTATGCTTGGAGCACCAATGTCAGCTGTACTAGCAGACAGTGCAGCATGTTAATTCAGGAGACCTTGATAAGAAAAACAACAGGCTCAGTTCAGTGGTGAAGGCATGCACCTAGGTGTATTATTGTTGAAGCATGGTCCTAGTGCCCCATAGGAACTACAGGTACACTAACACATGTAGGCCTATGACAGTGGACCCGCTCAGTCAGCTGCGGGAGTTTCTGATGTCCCTCGGCTGGACAAAGGAGCCCCTCCTATGACTTCCTCTTTTATACATTGATAAAAACAATTTACATATTACAGTCCTGACGTGGTTAGTTACCACCCTTATTCTTGTACCTGCTAGTTCAAACAAAACATCCCCATCCATTGTCTGTCATCCCATCCTAATTGTACTTGGGGTCGGTGTATTACTGTACCTTCTCCTAGGAATGTGTTTACACCATTACTTGAGAACTCTAGGTGTTCCTGTACCATCCTCTCAAGTCATGAATGTGCTTACTTGGTGTTAGCTAATACCTAGTGTATTGTTATTTTGCCAAGACCAGGCTTACTCTGGTTCACAGCCTTTGTTTCACACTGTTACTTATGCCCAAGGCTCCAGCAAAGCCTACAACTAGTTCACAGGTGACAAAAGGTGTCTCAAGTGTTCCAGAGATTCATAAGAATGGTCACACTGGGTCAGACACAGGTCCATCTAGCCCAGTATCCTGTCTTCCAACAGCGGCCAATGCCAGGCTCCCCAGAGGAAATGAACAGAACAGGCAATCGTCAAGTGATCCATCCCCTGTCGCCCAGCTTCTGGCAAACAGAGGCCAGGGACACCATCCCTGCCCTGCCTGTCTAATAGACATTCATGGACCTATCCTCCGTGAATTAATCTAGTTCTTTTTTTAACCCTGTTATAGTCTTGGCCTTCACAACATCCCCTGGCAAAGAGTTCCACAGGTTGATTGTGCATTGTGTGAAGAAATACTTTTGTTTGTTTTAAACCTGCTGCCTGTTAATTTCATTTGGCAACCCCTCGTTCTTGTGTTATGAGAAGGAATAAATAACACTTCCTTATCTACTTTCTCCATGCCAGTCATGATTTTATAGACCTCTATCATATATCCCCCCTTAGTCATCTTTTCTAAGCTGGAATGTCCCAGTTTTATTAATCTCTCCTCATATGGAAGCTCTTCCATACCCCTAATAATTTTTGTTGCCCTTTTCTGTACCTTTTACAATTCTAGTATACCTTTTTTTGAGATGGGATGCCAACATCTGCATGCAGTATTCAAGATGTGAGCGTACCATTGATTTATATAGAGGCAATATGATATTTTCTGTCTTATTATCTATTCCTTTCTTAATGAATCCCAACATTCTGTTCGCTTTTTTGACTACCACTGTACATTGAGTGGATGTTTTCAGAGAACTATCCACAATGACTCCAAGATCTCTTTCTTGAGTGGTAACAGCTAATTTAGACCCCATCATTTTATATGTATAGTTGGGATTATGTTGTCCAATGTCCATTACTTTGCATTTATCAACACTGAACTTCATATGCCGTTTTGTTGCCCAGTCACCCAGTTTCAAGAGGTGCTTTTGTAACTCTTTGAAGTCTGCTTGGGACTTAACTATCTTGAGTAGTTTTGTATCATCTTCAAATTTTGCCATCTCACTGTTTACCTCTTTTTCCAAATCATTTATGAATATGTTGAACAGCATTGGTCCCAGTACAGACCCCCGTGGGACACCACAATTTACCTCTCTACATTCTGAAAACTGAACATTTATTATTACCCTTCGTTTCCCATCTTTTAACCATTTACTGATCTATGAGAGGACCTTTCTTCTTATCTGATCACAGCTTACTTTCCTTAAGAGCCTTTGGTGAGGGACCATGCCAAAGGCTTTCTGAAGATCCAAGTACATTATATCTACTGGATCACCCTTTTCCACATGTCTGTTGATCCTCTCAAAGAATTCTAGTAGATCGGTGAGGCATGATTTCGCTTTACAAAAACCATGTTGACTCTTCCCCAACAAATCATGTTCATCTATGTGTCTGATAATTCCGCTCTTTGCTATAGTTTCAGCGAGTTTGCCTGGTACTAAAGTTAGGCTTACCAGTCTGTAATTGTCTAGAGCCTTTTTAAAAAATTGGTTTCACATTAGCCATCCTCCAGTCATCTTGTACAGAAGCTGATTTAAATGACAGGTTACATACCACAGTTAGTAGTTCCACAATTTCATGTTTTAGTTCCTTCAGAACTCTTGAGTGAATACCAGCTGGTCCTGGTGACTTATTACTGTTTAGTTTTTAAATTTGTTTCAAAATCTCCTCTAATGACACCTCAATCTGGGATAGTTCCTCATATTTGTCACCTAAAAAATGGTTGTATAGTAGGCTCTCTGCTTCTGAAGTACTTTAAAAAGTTTTTGTTATTACTTTTTTGAGTCTTTGGCTAACTGTTCTTCAAATTCTTTTTTGGCATTTCTAATTATATTTTTACACTTCACTTGCCAGAGTAGTGGCTGCTAACAGGCAATACAAGTGTGGATGGTGAGAATGCAGTCCCAAGTCCAAAGAGAGAACCTACAACAATTGAGGTGAGACAGTGGTGCGAGAGAACAAGAAATGTTCAGTTGACTCTTGTATGAAAGTTTGTGCTGCTACATAACAGTGCTGCAGTAACAGTGCTACATCTAACTGTGCTGCAAATACAGTATTATTTGTGCTGTACTTACCTAATGCTAACAGCTGTGGAATGCATAGTTCTCATTTTATGCCTATATTGTTGGATATGCAGTGTATGGTTATATTCAGTCAAAACTCTTCAGCAGCATAGTCAAATGAAAAGGTTTAATATCGATAACAGATATTTTATCTGATGTGTTCAGAGACAAATCAGTAACAGAGACAGTGATTCCACACCCAGTAGGATAAAATGAGCATCAGATCATAGAATCATAGATGCCATACATCATAGCTGCATAAAGAATCCACTGTCCTCATAATCAATATGCTAAGCAATATGACCTTCTTGTAGCAAATAGATCAATATGGTAGCTGTAGCAGGTACCCAGTCTCCCACTGACTAGTGATACATTAGCACCAGTATCTGCTGTGGCCCTAGGGGCAGAGTGGCAAAGATGCAAGAGAAGCATGCTTTGAGCAGGTTTAACTTGTTCCCTTTTTTATGCTGCTTTTTGGATGAGATAATACTAAGTAAGGAATCTGACCACATCTCTCTCTCTCTCTCTGTCTTTTAAATCCTTTCCTATGTCTACAGCTCACCTCTAAATGAGAAAGTCCTAGGTAAGAGTATTGTACTATTTCTTTCAGTCTGTAACAGGAAGCCAGGCAGGAGTGGGGAAGAGAAAAATTCTAGGCAGATTCTGCAGTGAAACAGATGCAGAGATAAAATAGCTCAATATTGGGTTGCTGGGTTTTTTTCATTCTAATAAAGGTCCTTGTTCAATGTAAATTACTTTTTTAACATTGTTACACTGACATCCTGTGCACTGAATGAGTGCTCCCCTTGCTCATTTAGGATTATATGCTAATATATCTTGTGTGTATGCATGAATAATTTACATACTTTTAAAGATTAGTCATATCTTGCATCCTTTTTATCAAGTGTATGCCATATGCCAGATGGAATAGTCTAGCCCCTTTTCTGAAGGACTCTTTCAAACAAAGGCCCAAAGGGCTTTTACCTGACGACAGAAAACAAAGGATTCAAAAATGTGAAAAAGCAGTAAAAATATTATTTTATTTTGCCAGGGTTGTTATTGTTACATGACTTCTGGGCTTAAGCAGCCATTCTGTCTTGGCTTCTACTGGACTCAAAAATTATTTAATTTCACAGACTGCATTTATAGCAGAGTCACATGTGCTCAGTCTGTGTACATGCACCCACGCACACAGCTTTGCTTCATATAGGAAATACTGGAAGTGCCATGCTGAATCAGACCAGT
This sequence comes from Lepidochelys kempii, assembly GCF_965140285.1. NCBI lineage: Eukaryota > Metazoa > Chordata > Testudines > Cheloniidae > Lepidochelys > Lepidochelys kempii. Next base: position 69,862,814 of record NC_136384.1, on the reverse strand, counting down.
GGCCCATATAATCCAGATGTGCGTTCTGGGTCTGACAGTAGCCAGTACTAGATACTTCAAGAAAAGATGCAAGCAAGCTGGCAGCAGATAGTTATGGAACATGCCCACAGAGAAAGTTTCTTCTAAATCCCATTTATTTTTGAAAATATGGAAGAATGTGGGGGAACAAAGTCAGCATGCTGGATGTTTATAGCTTTAGTTTGCAACAAGAAGGTGTATAGCACACAGCGCAATTTGTAGTTAGGGACATTTGACAAACATAACATTTCAAAAACCACCTGTAAGCTGATGGGGCAAATCAATGGTTCCGAAAAATTACATGCACATTTTAGACAATTTTATTCCTCCAGGTTTTATTCTTGGAAGATTTTAAAGTGTATTGATTAGAAGAGACACAAACCAAGGTGAATTCACATAAAGAAAATAACCAAACAAATCTCTCAGCCTGGAGCCAACAGGCCTGTGACAAGGTGTGAAGTTAGTCAAAGACCTCCTAATGGGGACATGCACGAGGGGGGCAAGAAGGAGCATGCCCCACCCCCATCTTCATGTGTCCCTGCAACCTGAGGAGGGAAGAAGCAGCAGGGTGGCTGGCTGCCAGCTGAGCTCCTCCTCCCACCACCTCTACAGCTGCTGCTTCTCCTTTCCCGCTGCTGGAGTCCCACCCGTTACCTCTGCCTCCATCCCCTGACTCACCTCAGTGGGCAGTCTGCAAAGAAGGCAGCAGCACTGGGACTCTAGCAGCAGGGAAGGAGAAGTAGCAGCTATAGGGCCGCCCTGCTGCTTCCTCCCTCCCCCGGCTGCCTCCTTGCTCCTGGGTGTCCCCACCGCTGATGTTCTGAGAAATCGGGGAGGGAGAGTGTCACACGAACCTTTTATTTGTGTGTGTTTAAGATGCCCCTCCAAAAGCAGTCAGATTTAAATTCCTGTGCATGCCCCTGCCTCCTAACTACCAAGTGTTATTTTCCTTTATTCCCCAAGGGACTGAATGGGGGCTGCTTAGGCGTACAGGTCCCAGCCTGTACACCTGTTTGAGGTCTAAGCAGGAGTTCACTCCCTGCTTGCTGGGAAATTAGCAGGATCTCTGGAAGCTGTCACATTATCAAAATGATATGGTCACTGGACTCGTTCACCTATCATCTTTTTTGGACGGGGATGATGTCCCTCGTCTTTGTTTACAAGAAGCTGGGAATGGGCGACATGGGATGGATCACTTGATGATTATCTGTTCTGCTCAGTCGCTCTGAAGCACCTGACATTGGCCACTGGTGGAAGACAGGATACTGGGGTAGATGGACCAATGGTCTGACCCAGTGTGGCCATTCTTATGCTTATCTTTGTGGGTTTCTATACCTCAAAGCAGTCTCATCACCAACCAGTCTTCACTGAGAATAATGGAATAAAATAAATTTAGTGGCTAGGCGCTCTTGAGAATGGGTTGATAAGAGAAAGTTATGGAAAAGTGAACAGCCCTAATATTTTAAGTTTTCATATCTTCCAATTGCTTTGCCTGATTAAATTAAATTCAAACTTCAAAATATTTCTCCTTTGATGGGAAAAAAACTGGTTTATTTTATAGCCAATTTTGCAGTCAAATTTGGGCTTTAAATAGAAATGTACTCACAGCCTGAACTATAATTTCTGTATATCTTGTGAAGTTTTGATAATTTCCTTTGCAAGTCACTTTTAAAAAAAGGTTTAGGTTCTGGTTGGATTAGCGGTTGGACAAAAGGTTGCATCTCTTCTTATTTGTCCTAAACAAATTTGATTATTTCTAATACATACAGTAGTGCTTCAGATACTCCTTATAGTTTCTTATTGATTTCCTGCATAACAGTGTGGTGTCAAATATGTAAGTAACACTTTCCATTTGATGCAGGTACTGAATCCTGGATGCACATTCTCAGAAACAAACAACTTGCACATAATGTCAGTATTCTGCTTCACCACTTACTTCTCTTTTGCTGTCCTGTGCAAAGCAAGCAAATCATGAAACAAACTGAGCACAAATCCTGAAACAAGTCACGTTAAAAATATCACATTAACAAATACAATGGTCCATACACCAGAACTGATGCCAACAGCAAGAGCCATAAAAATCATTCGCTGTCTATATGTGAAGTTGAGACTATGGATAGCCTATTAACTTGGGCCCTGTGTCTTTTTCCCTGAATAAGGCATTTATCATCCAAATACACTTAATCTGTAACTATATCAGTAAAAGGATATTTCCATGAAGAAAAGAATACAGACGTCAGAAAAGATCTTTTCACATGTTGGGAACTAAGAAATTGGCTGTGGATGGCTCTGGTAGCAGATTAAATGAGTAATATTGTACATGAGCATGGATTCACAATGGTGTGCTTTCACTGAAATTTGAGCACAGCATCGAACAGTGGGCTACTACATTGTAACATGAAACAATGCCAAAATATAAAGGGAACATACATAGCTTATAATACTAATCTATTTTATACAGCCTGCCCATACAAACCGTGTACCAAAACTTAGTGCCTTCCCTTCCTACATAAAGATGTATAGAAAAGGACTTACTCTAGAAGGATTGGTACAGCCTCATGTAGGGAAAAAACTGTTTTAGCACCCTGGCTGGACACAGTATTGGTGGGAATGTGTGGCCAAAGGGATGCATGGAGACTGAGTATCCATGGAGAAAATCAGGGATAAACCACTTAGACTTCAGAGCAGCTATGTGCTGCCTTCCTGACTCTGCTTAACTCCTGTGTCCTTTGTCCAGCACTGGCAGCACATTTTGCAGAGGGGGATTACTGCTGTGCCAAGTAGCAGAAATGTATGCTATGTAATATGTCCCTATTGGAGATGAGTCCATGTGGTGCACAGCAGCCGTTACTTGACCCCTGCTCCCAGCAGCCAGACCAGATATCCTTTTGAGATGCCAGAGTGGCAGTTAGGGGCTGCTAATGACGAACGTAGTGAGTAGGCACATACCGCATAGCCAATTTATAGCTACGTCTGCAAAGCTCCTTAGCCACTCCACCCACTTTTCCTGTGTTTAACATGCTTTTGTTTCCCTCCACCCTAGGCTTTGGATGAAGAAGGGGTTTCTTACAGAACAAAGTAATACAAGACAGTGAATATAATATGATATATATTTCAGAAACAAGGATATAAAGACATTGTATGGTGAATAAATCAAAGCATTCCATCACAAAGCCAATAGCGGAGGAAGAAAGCAAGTAGGAGCATAGGCAAGGGAGAAAAGATAAGTTTTAAGATGAGATTTGAAAGGAGATGGGGAGTTAAAAAGTCAGGGAAATACAGATGGCAGGAAATGCAAAGAAAAAATATCTGGCACCAACAGCTTGGAGATTGTAGGAATAGAATACAAGAGGAAGTAGTTTAAAAAAATAAAGGGAGGGTAGAGGGGAAGAGGGAGGAACACAGTCCAAAAGTAAGCTGCAGTAAATCCAGATTCTTTTTTTGAAAGGAGACAGTTTTGAACTGGATCCTGAGATGAATTTGGAATGAAGTGGCAGAATCTCAGGATAGGGGTGATGCGTTTCCACTTCTTTGTCAAAGTAATAAGGTGGGTAGCAACATTCTGCACATAGCAGGCAAGGAGATGGGTAGATGATAGAAATGTGAGTTAAGGGGTGAAGAAAGTGTTGTAGAGATGAGGATTTCAGCAGAGCAAGACTCCAGGCAATTGAACAGCTGCAGAGGTGACAGGGAGATTTGCAGACCCAGGAGATGGCAGTGGAAGGAGAAGGAGAGTTCAGGATCAAGAATGATGCCAAGGTTATGGATAGTGGAATCACAGGGAGTTCAGAGATGAGTAAAATGATGGCATTATATTCCCAGGTGCTTCTCTTATTGTTACGTGATGGAATATCTATTGGTATTTGTTCCAAAATGAAGCCAGGAAAACAAACAGTGAAGAAAAGGCAAGTAAATTTTGAAATTATCCACATGCCTGCTGACAGTGGATGGATTCTGTATTAACTAGAAATGCGTACATTAAGTTCAAGTTATTGTTTAGCAGCCTGTCACATCTCTAATTTAAAGACATATTGAGAAATGACACAGTGGATGAAAAGCCTCTTTTTAAATTATCATTTAATATTACACTCTTCCTTATTTTGTTAGAGTAAACTCAATAGTTCTGAGCTGAGATTTTTTTAATCACATGCGTGAGTCCCATGAAGCCAAGAGTCCAGAAATCCCCCAAAGTCAATTAGCCAGAAAGCTGACAGGAGGAAAAGTATTCAGTGGTTTAGAGAAGAGAGAGTTAATGTCCTGTTGCTAGGCAATAGGTTTCTAGGCCCTTCTCAAAAGCCCAGACTAGTGTGGTGTTTAGTAAAGTACACTTCATTACATAAACAAATCAGAACAACTGCACACACAGAAATTGCTCTGATTTTTAAAAGAAGAGATTGAAATTTCAAAATAAAAAACCTCAAATTGGTCCTTTAAGAAGACACATTAGGTCCCCCTCCCTTCTCAGAAACAAAGGATACTTGCTCTTCTTTCAGCTTTCTGGCTTAGTAACTTCTCAACATGTTGACTTCTTGGCCTTTCAGCCATATGTCTGTTGACCTTATGGATTGTTGCCTTTATGAGATGCAACCATATGTCTGGATCCCATGCTCAGAGCAGCAGTTCCCAGTAGTGAATTATTGCAGCAGCCTTAGAGAGAAGAGCTGACACAGCTCCCTATTGTTTCAATAGCCTTTGCAAGCTCAGCAATACAATTAAACTCTCATACTTCATGGATTTCCTCTCCCTACTGTGCACCAATAGTTTCAGAAGTGACCTATTTGGAAGTCATATACTATCCAAATATTTACTCCCCCAATAGCAGTTTTAATTCTAATATAAATTGCTTGTGTTAAATATGTTTGTGGTATATGGATAGCAGTAATCTCTTTATGTAGTGATGTAGTATGTGAGTTGATACCTTATTCCCCACTCCAGAAAAAATGGCAGTGAAATTGTTGTCATGAAATTCAGATGATGTATGTTATTAATTTAGATATGCTCTTTCTGTACTGGTTTATGGTAACCAAAATAAAGTGGGCTTTACAGATCTTTCACTTGAAGGATATAATTTAAAGTGATCGTATTTAAATACATCAGAAAATTGATTATCTACACATTTCTGGTGTACTACGCACCATAGCCTCCCTGAACCATGTTTAGAGAAACATATATGTAAATAAATACCTGCTCCACATGTATCATGGCCTCCCCATGCCTTTTACTGCTCTTCCACCCAAACACAATATTCTTCTTAACTGAGTTACCCTTGAAATGTGGTACCCAGAAACTGAAGTTTTATTATCAATACAACACTGTTTACGGCATTTTACCAGAATCAAGTACTTCCTAAAATTATGTTACAAAACAGCAAGGGGAAATTTCACCACCACAAGTAGGAAATGACTCAGCAACAAATTATTCTCTTTTCCCTTAGCAAAGAGGCAAAACCTCCCAGTTCCCTAAATGTTTACCAAGATTCCTGCAACATCCCTTAACTATCTAAGCACTTTTATCACATCCATTTACCCTTAGGATAGGGTTTTAATCTTTTTTTAAAACTGCTCTAGTTAATTTTAGTGCTTCTGAAAAGTGCTGTACTGATAGCCCAGAGAGGGAAGTTCTCTGTTTACTCACATAACAAGTACAGTCTTGCAAACTTCAGCAAAAATGGAATTTGTTACAGATTCACACTCTTGGGTCTTAAGCTTCAAGAACATGCATTGGCAACTCCCAAAACTAAAGATTTTGAGTTGTGCCCCCATCTTCACCCACATAACAGATGGTATATACACCCTGCTCTCTGAGCTCACAGCCTTATAGTGTTTCAACTGTCAGTTCCTTTTCAAAAGCTGCTGGCAGAAGAGCTCCCGGTGATGGCTACTCCTTCTGTTGTTTATTGTTGGTTAAAATAAATTATTTGGGTATTTTCTGGAGTTTTACCCTCCTTTTCAGTAAGGTAAAAGTAAATAGAGAGGAAAGTGCTATCATGCCATGTGTTATTTTTCTTATTTGTGCTTTCATAAGTTGATAGCGATTAGTATCTCTTCCTCTTTTTCTATCAAGGACATCAACATAATTGAATCACTTGGGGCTGGATTCATGAAGGGGTCTTTGACACCTAGCTGCCATTTCAGGCATCTAAGGTCAACTTTTAGGTATCGCTGGTATTCACAAAACAAACAACCACTTAGCTGCCACCTTATCCTTTAGGTGCCTCAAGTCCCCTAAATGTCTGTTGTTGGATATGCACAAAGGTGTTTAAGTCCTGATGCCACTGCTCAGCACTTAACTCATGCCTAAGCCCCAGGGGGATTCACAATCTTGGTGTTCATTTATTGGGTCCAATCTGTTAGGGCTGCTCAGACATTGCCTAACCTTCACAAAACATAACTGGGGCAAGTGCCCAGTGGTTAGAGCACTCACCCAGGATGCAGGAGACCCAAATTCAAGTCACCACTCTGTGATTCATAGCAGAGACCTGAATCTGGGTGTCCCACCTGATATATCACGGCTCTAAATACTGGGCTATAGGAAGATATTCTGGGGTGGGAATCCCTCCTGTTGAAACTGTCCCACTTTGTATGAAATACTTACCATCACTCAAACAGCAAGAGGAGACTGAGTATAGTCTACTGGTTAGGGCCCTTATGTGGGAAGTGGGAGACTTGGATTCAAATCCATGTTCTGAATCAGGCAGGGTGGGACTTAGAACCCAGGTTCTCCACAGCCTGGGTAAGTATGCTAACAATTGGGTTTAAGGGGCAGTTCTACCCCCCACCTTCTTTTCCTCTGTTTTTCTTTGAGAAAAGGGCTGACTTGGTATAGACACTTAATTTCAGGTGTGGGTTCATAGCTGTGAATCTGGAGCAGAGTTAGGCCCCTCCCTCTAGCCCAAAGTTAGTGCCTAACTCCCTTTGCTGGGCATGGTTTTGGCCACATCACTGTTTTTGGCATTTCTTATTCGCTAATTTAGACAAGCTGGCTTTTCTGAATCTGTTTTTTTAGGCACATACTGCTCCCTATGCATTGTATAGGGACTCTGGGCACCTAACTTGGGCTTGAGAATTCCACGAGGTGGCAAGGCGCCAAAAACATCTCAACTCCCCTGTGAATCTAGCCCTTAGAAGCTTTTTCAGTTCCACTGCCTCCTTTGGTATTTTAATTCTCTTGTCTGGCATATCCATGAACAGAGACTAGTAGATTATACTCAATTACTACTTCATTGTGTCACTCAGGATCTGAGCAATAGGCAGAAGCCTTACCTCATTCAGAGGTGTAAGGCAGTTAAAATCTTTCCTTCCAGGTATTAAGACAAACAGTAAAGAGTCACCTACTGCAAGGTATTGATGAAATTTTAATGCTTTGATTGGAACTTCAAGACATTGGTACCGCACCTCCTATGAGAAGCACTAGCTCAGAATCACCGTGATTCACTATTGTTTAAAGAGTAGCTGGTCATGTATTGTGACTCGTCTTCTAGAACTTTCAGGGAATTGAAACTCTCAAGCCTCTGTACATCCAGTTATGCTGCCTCCTGAGTCCGAGACGTTGACAGATATGGGCCTTTGGGTCCATACTTGGGACAGATATCAAAGCATCCCCTTTGTAGGCTCTGAGGCTTCAACACAGCATCATCTTCTAAAGCCTGTCATTTCCACACACTTTTGTTTCTAAGTATAGAGGCCTTGGTGCAGTCACCTCCTGGGACAAATGTGTAGGCAAGGCTTTGTACCTTTGACTCCAAATATTTAGGCTTCTATGCAATGATGAAGCCCTGATGCAGCCCTGGAGTGAGGTACAGATGGATCTTTAATTCTAAGTTTGAAAGCTCCAATGTGCCCTTACTGCTTGAAGCCAAAGCTCCAGTCCATCTTCCCTTCTTGGTATACACACACATACATCATTGCTTCCTTTCTGAGGCAGCGATGCACTTTGGTTTGTGGTCCTTAAAGCTCCAGAGAATTGTAGCTTCTTGACTCCAGTGTACTTTCCTTAATTTGCTGTCTGATAATGAAGTCTGATATAGGTTCTACAGTCTAGAACCAATACACATGCATCATTCATGCACTTACGCTCCAGAATAGTATTAGTCCTGAAACTAAAGCACAGATACTCTGGTGTCCAATGAGAGAGACTGTAAATGGTGCTGGTTACAGAAATCGAAGCACTAATGTTTTTTGTCCCAGACACTGTGGATCAGACATAGTGTAACCTCTGACCACCAAGATGCCAGCCAATGTTGTCTTCTGGCATTGTGCTTATGTGATGACATTGGCTCAGGAGGTCATGGCATTCCACACAGCTTGGTCTCCAGTAAGGGATACAGTGTTATCCCCAAAGGTCATACCCCATGTAACTTGCTTGATTCAAGACTGCAATATTTATCCCCTCCTCTTACACTTGTAGTGCATACATCATGTCTAGGTGAGTTTCAGTTTAAAGGGACATACACTTACACGGTTTGGTTCATATACAGCTAATGGTTCAGCACTTACGGATAAAGGATTGAGGTCCTAGTTTCTCAGATATGTGGCATTTGCGGGGCGAGGGGGGGGCATTGGGGGGGGGGTGAAAGACATCCATAGAAGGCCTTAAGCACAAGAAATTCAAGAAACTATCTGGGGAGAGTCACAGGGACCTTCCTAAGCTGTACTGTGAGCGGTGCTGCCTAGCTATTTTCATGGTTTCCTAGTCACAAACACAGATAGCCTGTTTCTTTTTTACCACATATATCTTTAATCCTCAGTTACCAAATTTGCAAGATATAGTACAGATATGGTCCATGTGCAGACTTCTAACTCATGTAACTATTCAATATTTAGCATTTTTTAAAATTAGGCCACTCATTTAGGTACCTAAATATAGGTGTAGGAGCCTAAATTTAGCCATTTTAAAAAAACCTTTTTCTTAGTCTGTATTTTATGAATATCTGCCTACATTTTATGTATTTCATAGTGGAGAGTTTGCAGAAGAGAAGCGTCTGTGCAGGGATCTGTAGCAATATAGGCTCCTGTCACAGTTTCAGTGTAACTACCTTTATTCTCTCTCTGTGGTCCCCCAAAGGCCCAGCAAAGAAAATAACAGAACGCCACTAGCCATCACCTTCAGCCCCCAACTAAAACCTCTCCAACGCATCATCAAGGATCTACAAACTATCCTGAAGGACGACCCATCACTCTTACAGATCTTGGGAGACAGGCCAGTCCTTGCTTACAGACAGCCTGCCAACCTGAAGCAAATACTCATCAGCAACCACACATCACACAACAGAACCACTAACCCAGGAACCTATCCTTGCAACAAAGCCCGTTGCCAACTGTGTCCACATATCTATTCAGGGGACACCATCACAGGGCCTAATCACATTGGCAACACTATCAGAGGCTCGTTCACCTGCACATCTACCAATGTGATATATGCCATCATGTGCCAGCAATGCCCCTCTGCCATGTACATTGGTCAAACTGGACAGTCTCTACGTAAAAGAATAAATGGACACAAATCAGACGTCAAGAATTATAACATTCAAAAACCAGTCGGAGAACACTTCAATCTCCCCCCGCTCCCCTGCTGGTAATAGCTCACCTTAAGTGATCACGCTCATTACAGTGTGTATGGTAACACCCATCGTTGCATGTTCTCTGTGTATATAAAATCTCCCCACTATATTTTCCATTGTATGCATCCGATGAAGTGAGCTGTAGCTCATGAAAGCTTATGCTCAAATAAATTTGTTAGTCTCTAAGGTGCCACAAGTACTCCTCTACTTACAGTTTCAGGCTCTCAGCTGTCAAGATGACTTGTGCCTCCTTATAGTAGGGGGGCACAAGCTAAAGGGGAGTACATATGACCACCTCATGTGTCTCCCCTGCCCAGTGATCCCTCCCGCCTTGCGCCCAGCCTGGAGCCGCAGTGTTCTCCCCACCCCATGTTAAATGCAGGGAGGGGCTCTCTGTCCTTCTCTCCCTGTGCCTCCCTCTCGCAGGTTGAGTCGCTCTCCCTGGCAGCTGGGCGGGGAGCGAGATGCAGCTGCTTCTGCCTGAGAGAGCCTGGCTAGTGCTAGAGAAGTGCCAGAGACAGTGTCCAAACATGCTGGGAGAGAGGAGCGAGGAGAGAAGAACAGAGCCCCTCTCCTTGTGAGGCACTGGAATTTGGAAAGGGGATCCTGTTATTCTCTGAATGGTCAGGAGTTTATCAGGGATAATTCTTGAGGGATCTACTACCTCCAGGCTTGCAAGTGGTACTTGGGCCCTAGTGTCCCTCCACCGCAGGGCCTTTTCCCATCCACTCCCACTTGGAAAAATGTTTTGTTGATTCTCCTTTTGGTTCTGAAATGGTCAGGTTTACTGAGTCAGGGAAAGATATGTTTCAGCCATGGGTGGGACTATTACCACCTGGACCCACTGTGGTTTACCACTGGCCCCTTGTCCCCCCAGACCTGGGTAATATGTTACTTTATCTGGATAGAAATGGGGAGCCAACCTGGCATATCATGCCCCTAGTATTATCTTGCCACATAGGACAGAATCTTCACCACCAATACACCCTTCCAAAGCTAACCCATAAAAGGCCCCAAGTCCCTCAAGAGGCAAGATAATGTGCAGAATGACAACAATGTGAACAGATCTTCACACTCTGACACCCACAGAATTAATTTAGCAAATTATTCATCTGCAGGAGAACGGGGATTAGTCAGAGAGAACAGACAGAGTGGACAACTAAAGGGGAGATAGGCTAGCCCTTGCAATGACAACGGATGCGGAATAGTAAGAAGGGGAAGTAATAGGTAAGATTTAATTAAACAAGAAAGGGAAAAAAGTGAAGTTAACTAATAGATGAAAGGTGAATATAAGAATTAGTGCTGAAGGGGAGAACTAGTAACAAAACCAATAAAATATAAAAATACAAAATAGTGTGATAAAACGTTATGAAAAATAGCACATTGAGAACTTAACAAAAATGAGAACGTAGGCTAGAGTTTGTCATAAAAAACAGAGGTTAACAGATAAGAGTTAATAAATAATAAAGGCAACCAGGCTTCAATGGGTTTTGAATCATGCCCTTATTGCATAGTAAATCATGTGTTACAGTTTTCATGGGTTAGAAGTTAATCTGCCTGAGGAGTTCTCTCTTGTTCCACAATTAAGATATAAACGATGCCATTTACACATATACAGTCATTTCTTTTAATTAAGACTGACATCTTTGTCAAAGCTATTATTATGTTTCCATAAGTGTTGTATAAGAAACATTGTCAAATGTTTAAAAAGCTTAATCACAATTAATTGCGAGATTAAAAAAAACAGTCACAATTAATCGATGTTTTAATATCACTGTTAAACAATAGTAGAATACAATTTATTTAAATATTTTTGGGTGTTTTCTAGATTTTCAAATATATTGATTCCATTTACAACACAGAATACAAAGTATGCAGTGCTCACTTGGGATTATTATTTTTTATTACAAATATTTGCACTGTAAAAAAGATAAGCAAAATAAATAGTATTTTTCAGTTCACCTCATACAGGTACTGTAGCACAAGCTATTTATCCTGAAAGTGCAACTTACAAATGTAGAATTATTTTTTTTACATAACTGTACTCAAAAATAAAACAACGTAAAATTTAGAGCCTACACGTCCACTCAGTACTATTATTCCATATTCTGTATTCCACTCAGTATTATTCCAAACAAAGCTGGTGATTTGAGACATCTTTGAAGATTGAGAACAAGTTTTATCAATCAGCTACTTATAGTAGTTGAATAAAAGGTCACTTTTCAACTTTATGGATAATAGTAATTTAGAGCTGAACTTGTCTCTGTATGAATAACACAGTATGTTTAGCTCTCACTTGTCTATGACCGTATGTCTTTCTTAACATATACTATAGTTTTCTCTCTTTCTCCAAAATGCAGTGCATTTCTCTGCCTGCCTCTGTACACATAGTTCAGTGCATGGAATACTTTTTCTCTCCACATTCTTGTACCAGGCCCAACACAAGTCTCTCAGTCATTCTCTCTCTCTACCTGTTTCTGTTTGCACTATACAGTGCACATCTTTTGTGCGCTCCGTCTCTCTGTCTCTCTCTCCACAGAACAGTGTGTGCCACTTTGCCTATGTATCTCTACACTGCAATGTAGAAGTTCTTTCTGCCAGTCTCTCTGACCAGTGCAACTACCCTCAAATGGAAGATGAAAAATTACCAGCCCAGGCCCAAAATCTTTTCTACTTGCCCTTTACCATGATTGTTATAATGATGAAAAACTAACAACAATTTATTCAATAAACCAATAAACAACTCAGAAAGAAAAAAAAAACTCACTCTAGGTGAGATGTCACATCAGGTGAGATGTCACATCAGTTCAGTTGAATTCAATAATCCGTTCTGGGCATGACAGGCTACAAGTGTTGGCAAACTGTAAAAGAGACAGAAACCTCACATGTCTGTCAGAGATAGATGCAAACTCCATGGTTAGGGCTGTAGGGAGTGCCTCTCTGCCTGTCACTCCCCATAGGGTTGCCAAATTCCTAGTTGCACAAAACCGAACACCCGAGCCCCACCCCTTCCCCGAGGCCCCACCCCTGCTCCACCACTTCCTCGAGGCCCTGCGCCCCACTCACTATATTTCCCCTCCCTCGGTGGCTTGCTCTCCCCCACCTCATTGACTTTCACTGGGCTGGGACAGGGGGTTGGGGAGTGGGAGTGGATGAGGGCTCTAACTGGGGGTGTGGGCTCTGGGGTGGGGCCAGAAATGAGGGGTTCAGGGTTCAGGAAGGGACTCCGGGCTGGGGCAGGGAGTTGGGGTGTGGGAGGGGGTGAGGGCTCCAGCTGGGGTGGGTAGGCTCTGGTGTGGGGCTGGGGATGAGGGGTTTGAGATGCAGGAGGGGGCATCAGGGTGGGGGGTGGGGCCGAGGGATTTGGAGTGCAGGAGGGGGTTGCAGGTTGAGGCAGGGGTTGGGGTGCAGGGGGGTGAGGGCTCTGGGCTGGGAGTGCTGGCTCTGGGGTGGGGCTGTGGATGAAAGGTTTGGGGTGAAGGAGGGGGCTCCAGACTGGGGGGTGTGGCCAAGGGATTCAGAATGTGGGAGGGGGCTGTGGGTTGAGGCAGAGGGTTGGGGTGTGAGAGGTGAGAGGGCTCTGGGGTGGGGGTACTGGCTCTGGGGTGGGACCTGGGATGAGGGGTTTGGGGTTCAGGAGGGGGTTCCAGGCTGGGGTGTGGCTAAGGCAGGCTGCCTGCCTGTCCTGGCTCCATACTGCGCATTCCCCAGAAGCAGCCAGCATGTCCAGGTCCTAGGAGGAGGGGGCCAGGAGACTCCACGTGCCATTCTCGCCTGCAGGCACTGCCCCCACCCCCTCCAGCTCCCATTGGCTGGGAACCGGCCAATGGGAGTGTGCAGCCAGTGCTCGGAGCGGGGGCAGCATGCAGAGCCCATTGCCCCTGTCAAGGTTCCTCCCCCACTCTGAACTCTAGGGTACAGATGTGGGGACCTGCATGAAAAACCTCCTAAGCTTATCTTTACCAGCTTAGGTCAAAACTTCCCCAAGGTACAAAATATTCCACCCGTTGTCCTTGGACTGGCCGCTACCACCACAAACTAATACTGGTTACTGGGGAAGAGCTGTTTGGACGCGTCCTTCCCCCCAAAATACTTCCCAAAACCTTGCACCCCACTTCCTGGACAAGGTTTGGTAAAAGCGTCACCAATTTGCCTAGGTGACTACAGACCCAGACCCTTGGATCTTAAGAACAATGAACAATCCTCCCAACACTTGCACCCCCCCTTTCCTGGGAAATGTTGGATAAAAAGCCTCACCAATTTGCATAGGTGACCACAGACCCAAACCCTTGGATCTGAGAACAATGAAAAAGCATTCAGTTTCTTACAAGAAGACTTTTAATAAAAATAGAAGTAAATAGAAATGAAGAAATCCCCCCTGTAAAATCAGGATGGTAGATATCTTACAGGGTAATTAGATTCAAAAACATAGAGAACCCCTCTAGGCAAAACCTTAAGTTACAAAAAAGATACACAGACAGAAATAGTTATTCTATTCAGCACAATTCTTTTCTCAGCCATTTAAAGAAATCATAATCTAACACATACCTAGCTAGATTACTTACTAAAAGTTCTAAGACTCCATTCCTGGTCTATCCCCGACAAAGACAGACTATAGACAGACACAAAGACCCTTTGTTTCTCTCCCTCCTCCCAGCTTTTGAAAGTATCTTGTCTCCTCATTGGTCATTTTGGTCAGGTGCCAGCGAGGTTACCTTTAGCTTCTTAACCCTTTACAGGTGAGAGGAGCTTTCCCCTGGCCAGGAGGGATTTCAAAGGGGTTTACCCTTCCCTTTATATTTATGACAGCCCCCCCCCCCCACTTAGAAGCTGGACCTGCTGGTGCCCCAGGACTGGTAGGGACTAACCTGCCTTAACGCTGAAGCACCGCTGACTGCGCTTTTAATGGCCCGGTTGGCAGTGCTGACCGGAGCTGCCAGAGTCCCTTTTTGACCAGGTGTTCCAGTTGAAAACCGGACATGTGGTCACCCCATCTCCCTACGGTGAAGTGTAGTGCAGTACTTTGTGTGTGTGTCTGTGCATGTGTGTGTGTGTACCCCATTTGTGTGTTTTCACTGGGTGCATATTCTGTGTAGCCTGGTTGTGATATTGGGTTTATGTATGGTACCTTGCATGTGGTTCTGGGTATAGTTTGCCAATCCCAAGCATTTAATAATCACAAAACTGGCTTTACATTTTTCATTTTCACTTTTCACGTTTTCAGGCTTTTCTCCAAGAGAGCTAGAAACTTTCCTTTGAAAACTGAAAGTTGAGATTCTCTCCTAGTCATTAGACTTCAGGAATTGGGGCTTAAGTACAGTAAACACACCAAACATTGCAAAAGTTATCAACACTATGTATACTACTGTATGTGTCTGTCTGCCAGTTCTGGCGGGGCCAGGGAGGGATGCAACTGTGTGTGTGTATGTCTCTGAGGAGGGGTGGATCTCTGTCTGTGTGTCTCTGTGGAGGGTTGTAGCTCTGTGTCTGTGTGCAGCACTAAGGGGAGGAGTATAGCTCTGTAGAACTGTGTGTGTCTCGTTGGAGGGGTGTAGCTGTGCATAGCTTTGGGGAAGGGTGTAGCTGTGTGTGTGTATAATTTGGGAGGGACGTAGCTGTGTGGGTGGCTTTGGAGAGGCGTATAGCTCTGTGCAGAGGGGAATCTAGTGTAGCTCAGTGTGTAGCTCTTGGGGAGGAATGTAGCACTGTGCATCTATGTCTAGGGAGAGGTGTAGCACTGTATGTGTGTGGTTCTACGCAGGGGTGTATCTCTGGTGCATAGCTCTGGGGGAGGAGGGTAGCTCTGTGTGTGCGTGTTGCTCTAGAGAGTGGTGTAGCTCTGTGTGTGTGGTTCTAAGGAGCATTGTAACTCCATGTGTGTGGTTCTAGGGAGGGGTGTAGCTTTGTGTGTGTGTGTGTGTGAGTGTGACTCTAGGAAGGGGAGTAGATCTCTCCTTGTGTGTAGCTCTGTCTCTGGGGAGGTGGGTAGCTCTGGGTTTTTCTACACTTAAAACGCTGCAATGGCACACCTCCTTTGCTGCATTGCTGTAGCACTTCAGTGAAGACACTACCTATGCTGACAGCAGGAGTGCAAGTAGGACGGTACCCTCCAGTACGCAGTACTGGCAAGACATTTTTAGCAGGTACAGAGTACTGGAAAGACTTTGGCCTAGCCCCCTGCCCACAACTCCAGGGGTGGGGAGGAGCTGTGCTCTGCTCCTTAAAGGAGCAGAACGAGGCTAGGGAGGCCATTCATTCTTTAAATGGCTTTAACAGCACAATACATATGCTAACAAACTTAAACAAAGGTTTCAGAGCATATGTATTGTGCTGTTACCTTGGTCAGGAGTCCTCAAGAGGGGAGGGATTGGAGGGGACAGAAGGTGTTTAAACAGTGTTTTTGATACTGTTTCTCTCCATTGGTCTGAATTATCCATGACATCCATACTGCATCACATCAAGTCTAAATCATTAGAGGAATGCCTCTGCTTGCACTGACCAGAGGATGTTTGGATTCTGATGTCAGCCCAGTTCTGCAGCCTGATGGGAATCATGAGTTGTCCCCAGTGTAGATATAATTCTTCTTTGCAGCCAAACTAGTCTATCATGCATTTTGTTAACTGGAACTGGAGCAGCAAAACAAATGTCTCATTTTCCAGCTTTGTGGGTGAGAGAACTATAAGTGAAGATTATAATGCCGAACATTGATGGCCTTAAACCAGCTGCCTCAGGAATCTGCCAAGAATGTTGCTGAAAAATATGTTCCTCATCTTAGCAACGGAGCTAACACTTATCACATATCTGCCCACCTTTATCTGAATTACATGCCTTCTGATCTGACAGCTCAGGCATTGTCAGTTTTATCCAGAACAATTTACAAACTTGGAACCTAATCCTGTAAACTCTTAATCATTTGATCAATCCCATTGAACACAATGGGACTATTTGCATATCTGTGGATCACTTCTGTGGACTGGTAAGAGTTTTAGGAGTCTGTTCCTATAAAGGAAGTTGAAGCCTGCATTGAAATGCAATGTTTGGGTATAATGCCATAATGCAGTTTAGGATACAGTTCTACTTAAAATTTGTCTTTTAATAAGTCATACATATGCTGAAATGGCTCCTCACCCAACTCCCATATTCCATATAAACAGACTGAATACTACATATTTGGGAGGAAAGTGAGTAGTTAAGCATGTTGATGTTTCTATATACAAAGGGAGGTGTCAGAGGGGACGGGAAGAGCGTGGGGGCCCCGGGCTGGGTGCAGGGCAGGGAGGAGTCATATGGAGGGTCATGTGAGGAGGTCACATGCCCCCCTTGTGTCCCTCCCATGAGTGCAGTACTGGCAAGAAAAATGATTTCTACTTGCACCACTGGCTGACAGGAAGACTTGTCCCATTGGCATAGGTAATCCACCTCCACAGGAGGTGGCAGCTAGGTTGACGGGAGAATTCTCCCATTGACCTAGTGCTCTCTACACCAGGGGTTAGGCTGGTTTAATTGTGTCGCTCAGGGACATGGATGTTTCACACCCCTGAGCGATGTAATTATATTGACCTTACTTCTTAGTGCAGATCAGGCCTCTGTGTGAGAGAGGTTCTAAGGATGGGTGTAGTTCTTTGTGTGTGCATAGCTCTGGGGTAGAAGTGTAGCTCCCTGTGTGTCTCTAGGGAGAAGTGTAGCTCTATATCTGTGGCTCTAGGGAAGGGCGTAGCTTTGTGTGTATCTCTAGGGTAGAGTCTAACTGTGTGTGTGTGGCTGTGGTTCTAGAGGGGTTGTAGCTCTGAATGGGCATAGGGAGGAATGTATGTAGCTCTGTGTGTATCTTTGGGATGAAGTGTAGCTCTGTGTGTGGGTGGCTCTAGAGAGGGTATAGTTGTGTGTGCATGGTTCTAGGAAAAAGTGTAGCTCTGTATGTATCTCTAGAGAAGGGTGTAGCTAGGGGTGATAGGAACAATTTTTATAGTGGGGGTGCTGAGAGCCATTGAACCAAACTGTAAACGCTGTGTATAATGGAAATCACTTCAAGCCAGGGGGTGCTGCAGCATCTGTTGGTGTAGTTTCTCTCTGTGGCTCCAGGCAGGAATGTAGTTCTGTGTGTGTGGTTCTAGGGAACAGTGTAGCTCTGCGTGTGTCTCTAGAGAGGACTGTAGCTCTCTCTGTGTGTGGCTCTTGGGATGAGGGTGGCTCTGGGTGGGCGCGTGTGGCCGTAGGGAGAGCCATAGCTGTATGTGTAGCTTAGTTCAGTCATTTCCTTCCCCTGAAACCTACAGCAGCAGTAGCGGGCGGACCCATGGGTTCCCATCCTCTCCCCATCTCTGCAAGGATTGGCTGGTGTCTCCGCAGTGCGGCCCGGGATTGGCTGGCTCTGGCGGTGTAGCGGGCCGGGATTGGCCCGGCTGGCTCTCGCTGAGGTTGTGTCGGGGCCCAGGCTTTGGTGCCGGGACCCGGCCTGGAGGAGGCGGGTGAGTCGGGACCGGGGAGGGGTGAGTGCAGGGGCCGGCCTGGCCGGCGGGTTCGGGGGAATGGCCCCCGTTGCGCGGGAGCGTGGCTGGCTCGGGAGGATCCCGGGCGGTTGGGCCCGGCCGCTCCGTGCCGCGGCCTGTCACGGGGGGAGCCCCGGCCCCCGGGCTGTCGCGGGCGCGACCCGTCCCTTCTTGGTTTCCCCGGGGGTCTGACCCGTTTGCCCGGGTGCCCGGTGCGGGGCAGGAGCGGCGCAGCCCGGGACTGAGGGGAGCGCCTGGGCCGGAACCGCCGCCTCGGTACAGGCCGCTTCCCCCGGGCTTGACGACGGGTCTCGGCTCCACGCCTCTCCAGGCTTGTGCAGGCCCGGGTGGGGGATCGGCCAGCGCTGCTGGCAGCAGGGACTGGGAGGCGCGAGGGGGTAGGAGGAGCTGCGGGGTGGGGCTGGGCATGGTCTAGTCAGTGAGGGGGGGGGTGCCTGGGGGATGTGGTGGCCACCGGGGCAGCTGTGACCCATAGAGTGGGAAATAAGTGGGGGTGGGGGGCGCCTAGGGAGGGTAGTGGGGAGCAGGGTACATGTGGGTGGGGCTGCTACTCTGAAACCTGTCAGTATTTAGTGTGTGTCAAGGCTGAGCCCTGGAAGCCGGAGGCTCATAGCCCCGGCACCTCTGGGCTTGCTGCATCAGTTATAAATGTAAAAAAAAATTACTTGAGTCTCAGTACCGAATTGCTTGAGGCCTGACACCTTTTTCATTACCAGTTAAGTTCTGTGGGGCACTGGGTTGTGGAGTCCTGGTCACAGTCAGTGAACACATCTGGGCCTCCATGCTGCAAACCATTCCCCTGTGTGCATAACTTCATGTGTGTGAAGAGTCGCTTTAATCAAATGGGGCTGCTTGTGCAAGTAATGTAAAATATAGAACCATAGATACGTAGGGCTAGAAGGGGCCCGCAGTTCATCCCGCACATTGAGTATACCTGGGCGTCTGCAGGATTGGGGCCATAAGTAGAAGCACATCATAAATGTGAAGGCTGGTATTGCTTCTATATAAATCCATAGTATGCCCACATGTTGAATACTGTGTGCAGATGTGGTCACCCCATCTCAAAAAAGATATTTTGGAAAAGTTACAGAAAAGGGCAACAGAAGTGATTAGGGGTATGGAACAACTTCCATATGAAGAGAGATTAATAAGACTGGGGTGTTCCAGCTTAGGAAAGAGACAACTAAAGGGGGAGATCTATAAAATCACAATTGGTGTGGAGAAAGTAAACAAGGAAGTTTTAGTTACTCTTCCTGATAATACAATAACTAGGGATCACCAAATGAAATTAAGAGGCAACAGGTTTAAAACAAACAAAAGGAAGTATTTCTTCACACAGTGCATAGTCAACCTGTGGAACTGTTTGCCAGAGGATGTTGTGAAGGCCAAGAAACTGACAGGGTTAAAAAAAGAACTAGATAAGTTAATGGAGGATGGGTCTATCAATGGCTATTAGCCAGGATGGACAGGGATGCAAAACCGTGCTCTGAAGTGTTCTTAGCCTCCGTTTGCTGGAAGGCAGGAATGGGTGACCAGGAGATGGATCAGTTGATGATTACTTGTTCTGTTCATTCCCTGTGAAGTACCTGGTATTGGCCACTGTCGGAAGATAGGATACTGGCTAGATGGACCATTGATCTGACTCCATATGGCCATTCTTATATTCTTACGATAACAGTCTGTACGTACTTAGGCTATGTCTATGCCAGGGGTGGCCAAACTGGCTTGCGAGCCACATGCGTCTCTCTTACTGTTAAAGTGCAGCTCACAGCCCCACCCCCCCCACCATGCCCTGCCCCATTTTCCACCTACCAGACTGTGTGGGGCCGGGGGTGGGGGGGGAAGAGCTTGGGACCTCTGACTTGCAGTAGGGTGGTGGTGTAGGGGTTTCTGCCCAGTGGGGTGGGCCTTCTCAGGGTTGAATTCAGGGGTGTGAATTTTTTGTAGACTTCAGGTCTCGGGCTGAAGACCTGGCTCTAGGATCTTGCAGGATGGATCCAGCCCAAGCTCTAGGACCCTCTCATGGCCCTGGAGCCTGAGTTCTAGCCTAAGACTGGAAGTCTCCACAGCAGTGAAACAGCCCTGTGGACTGAGCCTCCCAGGCCTGAGTTGGCTGGCAGAGGCCAGCTATGTGATTTTTCTTTGCTGTGTAGACATACCCTAAGTGACCTAATTATAGTGGAATTAACGATATTTTAAAATAAAGAACATTTTGAACACTTGCATAGTATCCGACCAGATACCACTGAAAGTGATTTCACAGACATGTGTTATACATTCATGTAAATACACATATATTGCACAATCTCTGCATATTCAAAGGATGAAAACAATGTTTAAAAAAATTCAAAATTGTAAACTAAACAGGGTCATATATGTGATACTATATAGTTCGCAGAGGAGCCAGGTCTCTCAGGCTTACTGACTTGGGTGGGTTTAAGGTGCTGCTTTGTGTTTTTAATGTCTCTGTAGAGACCAGTTTTCTGGTATGAATCTTGAACTGTGTTATATACGCTTATCCCTCTAAACTGTGCTACCTTTGGGGCTGAAATTGTGCTGCATGTGAATTTCTTTTGTTATATTTGATAAAATTCCATTTGACCATCTTGGGGGGTGGGGAGGAAGGGGGCCTCCCAGCAGTAAAGAGAACTTTCAAATTTTATTTTTGTGCTCTGATAGCTTTTTAAAACTTCTGTACTTCATGGACTTGATGTTCATTTAAGACTAGTGACATGATTGAAAAAAATGATTTTAAAAATAAGCTGTGTAAATATTTATGTATCTGTGATGCAGTACACCAGATATAAACCATTTTGTTTACTTGATTATACAAGTATATATTTGCATCAGAGATTGTATAGAAGTTATTTTCCCTAAAACTGTTAATGTAAGATAAATGTTTAAAAATCAACACACATGAATCAAGAAAGTAAATTGTTTACTGTAGCCATATTGCAGAGGTAATAAGGCAAATGCAAATGGTGTACAAGTGATAGAGATGACTACACATGTGCAATGTGGTCAAGCTATTGTTGCTGTAGGAAACATAACTTTTACATTTCTTGACTTAAAAAGTCAAGCTTAACATTGTATAAATAGTGCTCTTTCACAGGTATTGATTTTTGTCTATTTTGCTAATTCAGTGCATAAGCAGTGCAGTGAAGAAAGTATGTCATTATTTTGCAAATCAAATCAACATCAAAACAAGGCACATTTTTGACCCAGTTTTATTGTGCTGGGTCAGTTGTGGAGTTTTTCCATGAAAAGGACCTGTTCCCCCCCAAAGAATTCAGTATATTAACTGAAAAGTGTTTAATCTAGTGTACTGGGTTAACTCAGAGAATGCTGTGATGGGTATTAGTAGCAACAGTTCAGGATGGCACCATCATCACTTTGTATAAATACACTATTTTGCATGGAATCAGAAGTACTCATTGGTTTGTGGGTCTGGTTGTTTTTTTTTTGGTGGGAGGGCTGGGGGTTTTTTTGGTGATTCTTGGTCCCTTTTGCTTTGGCCTGGCGTAGTCTTGAAATAGATGAATCTTATTACTTTATTTTGTACTGTGATAGGGCCTAGAGGCCAGGGCTCCATTGTGCTAAGCACAGTATAAACATATAAGAGAGACTGTCTGTGATGATTCCTAGCAGTACCCAGAATTATGAGGCACCTCGCTACCATCCACCCTTAGCATGAGAAAGCCGTCTCTGCGCCTGCAGAGTGTCAGCTCCTTGACTTCACTGACCACGGGCAGCATTACTTTACGCAGGCTCTGTTATCTATCTGCAGGTTAGCAAAATGCACGCTCCAACACCTGAACCTTCTGAGTGTCCCCTTGGATTGTCCAGCCGCTGGTTCACTGGACACTTAGAGTTCAGAGATTCACTGCTCCCAAAGGAACGGTACCCCCCAGTTTACCAGCTACACCTCAGAGCAGCACTCCATTTAACACACAGCATTTCACTTTTTTTCACACCTGTAAAAATGTATTTGACAACATACGGAGATTTGAGAAGTAGCAAATAAAAGGTTTGGAAACAAGTGGTTACTTGTGAAATAAAAAACATAACACACATTCTAGAGCCTGGACTTAATTAACAAGATATTCTCCTGTCTAATGAAGTTTAGTTCACCCAAAGTCTCTGTAGCATTTTCAGAGCAAAACTATGCTCTGAAGTGTCCCTAGCCTCTGTTTGCCAGAAGCTGGGAATGGTTAACGGGGGATGGACCACTTAATGATTACCTGTTCTAGTCATTCCCTCTGAAGCACCTGGCATTTTCGGCACCGTTGGAAGACAGGATACTGGGTTAGATGGATCATTGGTCTGACCCAATATGGTCATTTTTATGTTCTAGCTAAGTTAGCTGTGACCCTCCTTTCTTAAAACAGAACACGTTGACAGTATCCTCGGTGAAGGATCCAGGGTGTACCTCAGGACCTCCAGTTGTACCCCAAAAATCCATTGTCTTTATGTGTAAACAAGATACCTCTCTGCTGAAAGTGTTTCCTGCAGTTTTTTCTCTTGAAGATGTCACAAACTCTTGATTATCGTTCTGATCTGTCTGTGGAGGGACCTCCATTGTGAAGCAGACAATATCACACATGTGACCAGCCAGAGTGAGAAGGGTCTCTTCCCTCCTACTTAAAAGGAGCATGTTTATCACCTTCTGGTGACCGGCCTTAACTTACATACCTTAAAAACATAATTTCTGGTTTAGATACTTAACTTCTTAAATATTTTCCATACATACATTTTGAAATGATTGATAATCAGTGGGATACTGTCTTTCAGTAGAGACTTCACATGTCACACTTTGGTGAATTATTGTATGTATACTTGACACAGAGGATCCCAATAAAACTCTATACCTTCCCCGTTCAGGCCCTCTACCAGTTGGCACAAAGATATTCCTGTGTCACAGTTCCTTTACCTGAAGAGCTTATAATATAGGTAGATTGTTATTTACAATGCAAGATAACTGGAGCTGTGAACATATGATTTACATTTTAATAAAGTTTTGTTGCAATACTTCTGAAAAATGGTAATGTTTGATACAAAATAGAACCATAGGGAATGTGTATGTACTACTTTATTTATTAGAATGCTCATAAAAACCCTTCTGTCTTTTTCTGAACAGATTAAGGGCTGAGAAAATCTGTAATACAGTCCATATGCCAGTATTGGCACAAACTTCACCAGCTTTATTACTTGCTGTGTACCAGCATCATAGTAAAACAGTCCCTGGAGTTCAGTTTAGGATCTACTTTTTATTAGTAGGTGAGCAAAATGTATTTGAAAGAAACAAATCTAAGTTATATTGAAACAACTTTTAAATTATTACATGTACAACTTTCAACATGTCAAAACAAGGCAACTCAAAGATGGAGGTAGGGATGGGAACTCCACAACTTCTGCATTCCATTCTAGGCTCATGCTTTGCCATGGTGTTTCTTATCTTTTCAAAAGGTGCAGCAGCATGACTTAAGGATGGAACTTTTTGGTTTTGTTTGAATCTTCTTCCTTTTGTTGGTTCCAACAGCCTTAACTTTATTGACAGATCTGGTGTGTTGTCTGTCAAAGAAATGACCAGAAACGTTTGCAGTAATGCATTGCTCAGCTGATACAAGGACAGTTATTGGAACTAATTCAACAGTGAATCATAGAATATCAGGGCCGGAAGGGACCTCAGGAGGTCATCTAGTCCAACCCCCAAAGGAACAGGTTCCACCGAGTGTCAGTCATATGCTGACCCTGTAGCAGTGAAGATGAGCGGCTCCTACCAGAAGCTTTGCCTTGGCAAAGAGAAGACTAAGCAGTCAGGGTGGTTGTTTTTGTCTGATTCTTTTAGTCAGTTTCTTTCAGTTAATAGCAATAATTTCTAAACAAATGTTACTTGATATTAGTGGTTAGAGCTTTGTTTTATGCTCTAAGAAAGCACTCAAAAGTTGTAGCTGCTGACACAGCATACAAGTTGTATTTTAGCATAGCTAAGTAAAAGAAAACTCTGAAGACCTAGAAGACGTGGTCCAGAGAACTCTAGATCTAAACCACAGGTACAGGGTGGGAACAAACAATGAGTGTAGGTAACTCACAGCTTGTTAAATATCAGCAACACAGACATGTAAGTGCTAAAATGTCCTCATCTTTTACTAATTAATTTAACATACTTCAAAGGTATGGCAGAACCAGAGTGCCACGTGAAGTATTAAGATAAGCGTTCATGACAGTGGGGAGAAATGTCTCAATCTTCTCCTGCTGAAATTAACTGTTCTAAATCAGTGTTAGCATCTAAGAGGATTGTTCAAATGTGAGAAACTTAAGATGGATATTAGACACCTTATCTGAGGCCTCAGGTGTCTGACTTAATCAAATTATATGAATTCAAAGTACATGAGTTCAGTTCAAATGAGAAAAAGTAGCAAGTTTTAAGAAAAGCTCTGTGCAGCAGCCCCTTACCACCTCCAATTCCCATAAACGCAGAAGGAAAAATGTAGCAATAAGAAATACAAAAGAAAGTCTAAGAACTCTGTTAATATTTTATTAATGTATACATACAATCACGTGATTGTATCTTGTAACTTAATCAAAATTATATTATGCGTTATTGGACTCAGCAGTCTTATACTCGTAATAGCTGGGTTACTTTTATTTTGAGCTCTGACTTCTAAAAAATAAATAGATATGCTCAAGAATAAAGAGATTTTTATGCCCTTTGGATATTGATTTTGGAGGGTTTTCCCTTCAAATTTTAACTTTTGATAGGGAAAGTTCAACAATTTTCATGAAAATTCTTCTACATAGGACCTTGATCCGCACCAAGTTCGCATGAAATGTCAAATGAAACATTCATTTGGCAAAAATATGCAAGGTTGTTCCAGTTTTTAGATTTGTTCTTTTCTGTATGCATCTGAAAGAAAGTTATAGGTGCTTGGATCGCACTGGCTATGTATGTATACCCACAGACGTTTGTACTTGCTTATTTTCATATATTCTGTCCTGTATACAGCTTTTGTGACTCAACATCTTTAAATATTTTTAAAAATAAACAGGGTTTTTGAAAAGCAAAAATATAAATTGATTATTTTATACCAGTAATTCATCTGTTTCAGTCAGAATTGGAACTGTCAGTCCGGGTTACAGAGTAGTAGAGGCTTTTTCCTTCTGAATATTTTGTCTTAGTGGGGGAAGTAAGTACTTCAGAGTTCCAAATGAAATATCGGCACATGTAAAGAAAAGGAAAATAGCCTCTTACCTCATTAAATGAAACAAACACCAGAAGCCATAAAAGGAGAGTAGACGCTACCCCAACAAGGGTCATGCTGTAGGTTACCAGGCTATAAAGCTCTGCGCATGTCTACACTAGAAATGCAAGTCGACCTATGTTAGGTTATCTCACAACCACTGCAGTAATTACAGTGCAGTTCATATCCACGCTACTCTCCTTCTGTTGGTGGTGCGCGTCCTCACTAGGAGCACTCCCATTGACTTAAGAGGAGCAGTATGGGGTGCTGAGAGACTGGGAGCTCACAACTGGGACCCCGGCTCTGGTGGGGAGCTGACAGTTGGGGGGGCAGCACCCATGGGGTGCCAGGAACCTCTGAGCAGCAGCTGAGTGGGGAGCACAGGCAGCAGTTGGGCATGCTGCACGAAGCTGGGAGGCAGCTGGGCTCTGGGGAGCAGGGCGAGTGCAGCCCGGCTTAGAGCAGTAAGCCCGGGAGCAGCCATGCTTTAGCTGGAGCCATCCACCCTCCTCTGTGACAGCCCAGCTTTCTTGTCAATTTCAGGGCTCCAATGAACAGCTAGTATAAGTAATGCAGTGTCTCTACACAGACACTGCATCGCCCTAACTACACCGACATAAGCCCTACACTTCTTGTGGAGGTATGTTGGTGTAGTAGGGCACTTGCATCCCGAGGAGCATGTGTACATTGACATAATTAGGTCAACATAAGATGCCTTATGTTGACCTAACTCTGTAGACCAAGCCTTGAACAGTGAGCAGACTTCACAGTGGAAATCTGTGAGGTAACCTCCTTTCTGATTAAACTGTCATCTTTGTCATCAAACGGTCTCTTTGTGGAAAAGCAAGGAAAGGAGATGCCCCAGATAGTTTTCTCAGGTGCTATTACAAGATTTCAATCAACTTTTCAGCTTTTGCGTGTTTTGCTGTAGCTAAAGGACAGTTTTACCTAACAGACTCAAGCATCACCACGATGCTGCTTTTTGGACTTGTATGTTTTTATGCTGTCAGACATCACTATAGTAACTGAGCACCTTCCACATGAAATCGATAACAATGGCACTATCCTTAGTGGGCGACTTCTTCTTTTGGGGGGTAAAAATTCTGCTTGTGGTGGAGGCTGTTGTAGGTCTTTTTTTGAAGTGGGTAGAAGAGACTTGGTTCAGTTGGTTGGGTAGAAGGTTGGTGTCGGTGTTGTATCATAATGGAAAATATTTTGAAAAGTTGGTAAAAGAGCATGCAGAAAAGATTGTCTGACCTCTGTCAAAGACATATAAAGGCACACAGCATCTGAAGACCATTTTTCTTTTTGTTCCTATGGATATAGAAAGAACTCTGCTTATATCGGAAAGAGGTCTTGTAACAGAAATAGTAAGTAGAGGAACACACATGTCAAGACTTGGGAAAATACAGTTAAATCCAATAGAGAACTAGGTAAGACACCCCAGGTCAAAAAGAGCTTTAGGTATGGGGCAGAATATCATTTTTAGACTCTCTAGATAAAACTTATTGCAGACTGATGGGTCACAGAAGAAATTTCCTAAGGTACTCCACAGAATTCATGATGAGTACACAGAATGTGTTTTACCCCCTAAACTCCTTGAGATTTAAAAAAAAAGAAAGAGAAGAATAAGAAGATGTTGACCTCTGTACTACTACCTTGAAAGGGATGCAATAAGACTGTATCAGTGGCATTTTCTGTTGTCTTGTGACTCATAAAAGAAAATGCTATAAATACATGCTGTGTTGGAACACAAGAATGTAAACAAGCTGAGGTTTTTAGTTATTTGTATTGCAGTAGCACCTAGAGGTCCCAGTTGTGCACCCGGACCCCATTGTGGTAGATATTAAAAAAACTAAAAGTCAGTCCCTGCCCTAAAGAGCTTACTATCTAAGACAAGAAACTACATGTATATACAACAGATAGGTGGAGAATAAGGAAACACTGCGATAATACAGGTTAGCATGATAGTCAGTGGTCTCATAGTGTCCCCAAAAGATTTGATGACAGTTAGTTTTAGTAGTGTGTATCTTTCTAGTTACAGTTGACTACCTCTCATGGATTTATGAAATGCTATTGCCAGATGGTGTTCAAATTCTCAAATCTCTAGAATTCTTTCCAAGATTCTGGTAGCATCTTCTTTGAGGATAGGGATATCACCTTTCACCCTTCCTTGAAAATATTCTATGAGAACCAGTGGCATGGGACTCAACAAGCATAGCAGCTCAGATATCAACAATATCAAAACTCAAGTTCAGGCTATTTGTAATCAATATATCTTCTCAAATAGATACGAGGCTCTTATTAGAACTCCTTTCAATAGTAACCTCTCATCCATTTGAAGATAGGGCAGCTAGCAAGGACAATTACTGTTCTAGGAAAAGAAGTTTTATCAAGTGACAAGTTCCAGAAGATGAGATACAGCATGAACTAACTCCGTATGCAAGAAAGTATGAACAAGCACCTTCATTTGTCTGCTTGAGATAAGTTTCACATCTAGACATTGTGCAATACGCTAGCTGCAACATGTGAAGAATGTAGTGCCCATCTTTAAAAAAGGGAAGAAGGAGGATCCTGGAAACTACAGGCCAGACAGCCTCACCTCAGTCCTTGGAAAAATCATGGAGCAGGTCCTCAAGGAATCAATTCTGCAGCACTTAGAGGAGAGGAAAGTGATCAGGAACAGTCAGCATGGATTCACCAAGGGCAAGTCATGCCTGACTAATCTAATTGCCTTCTATGATGAGATAACTGGCTTTGTGGATGAGGGGAAAGCAGTGGACGTGTTGTTCCTTGACTTTAGCAAAGCTGTTGACGTGGTCTCCCACAGTATTCTTGCCAGCAAGTTAAGGAAGTATGGGCTGGATGAATGGACTATAAGGTGGATAGAAAGTTGGCTAGATTGTCGGGCTCAGCGGGTAGTAATCAATGGCTCCATGTCTGGTTGGCAGCCAGTATCAAGTGGAGTGCCCCAAGGGTCGGTCCTGGGGCCGGTTTTGTTCAATATCTTCATTAATGATCTGGAGGATGGTGTGGACTGCACCCTCAGCAAGTTTGCAGATGACACTAAACTGGGAGGAGAGGTAGATACGCTGGAGGATAGGGATAGGATACAGAGGGACCTAGACAAATTGGAGGATTGGGCCAAAAGAAATCTGATGAGGTTCAACAAGGACAAGTGCAGAGTCCTGCACTTAGGACGGAAGAATCCAATCCACCGCTACGGACTAGGGACCGAATGGCTAGGCTGCAGTTCTGCAGAAAAGGACTTAGGGGTTACAGTGGACTAGAAGCTGGATATGAGTCAAAAGGGTGTGCCCTTGTTGCCAAGAAGGCCAATGGGATTTTGGGCTGTATAAGTAGGAGCATTGCCAGCAGATTGAGGGACGTGATCGTTCCCCTCTATTCGACATTGGTGAGGCCTCATCTGGAGTATTGTGTCCAGTTTTGGGCCCCACACTCCAAGAAGGATGTGGAAAAATTGGAAAGAGTCCAGCGGAGGGCAACAAAAATGATTAGGGGACTGGAACACATGACTTATGAGGAGAGGCTGAGGGAACTGGTATTGTTTAGTCTGCGGAAGAGAAGAATGAGGAGGGATTTGATAGCTGCTTTCAACTACCTGAAAAGGGTTTCAAAGAGGATGGCTCTAGACTGTTCTCAGTGGTAGCAGATGACAGAACGAGGAGTAATGGTCTCAAATTGCAGTGGGGGAGGTTTAGGTTAGATATTAAGAAAAACTTTTTCACTAGGAGGGTGGTGAAACACTGGAATGCGTTACCTAGGGAGGTGGTGGAATCTCCTTCCTTAGATATTTTTAAGGTCAGGCTTACAAAGCCCTGGCTGGGATGATTTAGTTGGGGATTGGTCCTGCTTTGAGCAGGGGGTTGGACTAGAAGACCACCTGAGGTCCCTTCCAACCCTGATATTCTAGGATTCTATGAAAGTATGTGTTCAGCTAGTTGTGGGAACACCAGCATCTACTAGAGTGCAATGTTGCCGTGATGTTGGAGGAAAAGTATTCCAGACAGTTGTCATTTTGAAAGGATAGGTAAACTTAGTGGACGCATGGAAACACTACAAAGCAACACAGATTTTCTGGAACTGTGAGTGGCAAGATTATCTTTGACTTCTTTAAAAGGGGCCTTCAGTGTCAGAGTCCTGCAAGACATTACTATAGTTGGAACAAGCAGGTAGGTATGAGAAGCTGTGTTTTTCATCAGGAAGTGATCAAGACTTGCGTGTTTGTGTGACGCCCAGCAAAATAGGACCCTAACTTGACAGCAGCCTCTGGGTGGTAGTGTTATACAAATAATCATTAAGCTGGGCAAATACAAAAGCAGATCAGTTCAATAGGAGCATTGGAACTGGAACTTGGAAACATGCAAGTGTGTTCCCAGGAACAGCTGCAATGTACTCATCTCATGACTTATAGTGAGGAAGGCATACAGTGGGGTGTTTGTCAATTGTACTCTCCAGAGCTCTTGAAGAAAAGAGCGTCGGGGGGCATCCTTCTAATGGGCCCCAAATTAGCTCAGCAGAAAATGATTTTAAAACGACATATTTTCCAAAAAATGTACTGTATTTGTTTCTTGAGATCAGTAATAAAACCCAAATCTATAAATACTAATCTAATAGCTTGGCGTTTCAAAGTTTACTGTTAAACCAAAACAAATTTTTTTTATATTCGAAGGTAGATTTTTACAATTCCAGATGCTACCAGCGCTAATAGATGTGAGACTGAATTAACAATTTAATCTTCAGAGGTTAGTTTAGCAAACAGCTTGGGGAACCTGCTGGCCTACAATGTAAGAACAGATGAATAGTTACTTAAAGTAATGTTTTTAAAGGCATTTTAAAAAAAAATTAGATTAAGAACTACCCTGCAGTTCTCTGTGATGCATACGTGCCTATGCACCTTCAAACTTCTTGAGGAAGTTTTATTTTTTTTTAAAATAGCATTTCTTAGTAAATACATTTTCTCAGAGAAAATCAGAGGAGGCAGTCTTGTTCTTGCTATAAAGTTGAAATAATTATCATGCCTTCTCTTGCATTCATACCAAGACTTATTTATTTAGTTCAGAGGTCACAGGAATTAAAAACTGGTAGAACTGTGCTTAAAATGTGGAAGAGAACTAAAGAATTAAGGCTAAACTACGTCCATATTTTCCACTTAGACTCCAGAGCAATAGAGATTCAAAGTTGTTATAGAAAGTGGGGATGTAAAATATTAACTGGTAAGCATTAGTCTTACCAGTTAACCTGCCTTAACTATTAACCCCTGGGCTGGCCCAGCAGCCCCCGTGCCGGCCGAACGTGACCCGAGCCCTGGGCCTGCCGGAGCAGCTCCAACCCCTCTCCCTTTAATTGGTTAACCGTTTAAACAATATAATTTTAATCTCTGTGTCACAGAAGGTGAATGATTAGCAGCATGCTAATTTAAACATAATATAGCCAGTACTTGGCATAAGACAAAAGAGAAATTATGCAGAAATACCTCTCAGGATATGATCTTTGTGCTGAGTTGTGGCTTTCTGTCATGTAAGACCATGCTTACATTATGGAGCCGATGCCAGCATAATTTTTTTTTTCATGTAGTCCTAACCAACATAGTTGTACTGGAATAATTGTGTAGGGTAGATCAGGCCTTCAATTTTCAGAAATCTGAAATTCTACTTTGGAACCGTAGGTTTCAGAGTAGCAGCTGTGTTACTCTGTATTCGCAAAAAGAAAAGGAGTACTTGTGGCACCTTAGAGACTAACCAATTTATCAACACCCATTGTTTCATGTTCTCTATGTATATAAATCTCCCCACCATATTTTCCAGTGAATGCATCCGATGAAGTGAGCTGTAGGTCATGAAAGCTTATGCTCAGATAAATTTGTTAGTCTCTAAGGGGCCACAAGTTCTTTTCTTTTTAGAACGATAGAATCACTTAGACAAACACTTTATAGTATTTGTCAAAGTGAGGGTGTAGCTTTTTGAACTGTCAGGTCCCCTTGAGAGAGAATATGTAATCTTATGATGGGAGTAGCAAGACTAAGGGTATGTCTACACTATGAAATTAGGTTGAATTTATAGAAGTCGGTTTTTTAGAAATTGTTTTTATATAGTTGATTGTGTGTGTCCCCACACAAAATGCTCTAAGTGCATTAAGTGCATTAACTCGGCGGAGTGCTTCCACGGTACCGAGGCTAGCGTCGACTTCTGGAGCGTTGCACTGTGGGTAGCTATCCCACAGTTCCCGCAGTCTCCGCCTCCCATTGGAGTTCTGGGTTGAGATCCCAATGCCTAATGGGGCAAAAACATTGTCGCGGGTGGTTCTGGGTACATGTCATCAGGCCTGCCCCCCTCCCTCCGTGAAAGCAACAGCAGACAATCGTTGGCGCCTTTTTTCCTGAGTTTCTTGTGTAGACACCATACCACAGCAAGCATGGAGCCTGCTCAGCTCACTGTCACCGTATGTCTCCTGGGTGCTGGCAGACGCGGTACTGCATTGCTACACAGCAGCAGCTCATTGCCTTTTGGCAACAGATGGTGCAATAGGCCTGCTAACAATTGTCCTCATGTCCGAGGTGCTCTTGCCTGCCTTGGTAAGGTCGGTCAGGAGCTCCTGGGCAGACATGGGTGCAGGGACTAAAATAGGAATTACTTGAGCAGGTCATTCTCTTTAGTCCTGCCGGCAGTCCTATTGCACTGTCTTCTGGTGAGCAGCCAGGAGATGAGGATGGCTAGCAGTCCTACTGTACCGTCTGCTGCCAGCCAAAGATGTAAAAGATAGATGGAGTGGATCAAAACAAGAAATAGACCAGATTTGTTTTGTATTCATTTGCTCCCCTCTCCCTCCCTCCGTGAAATCAATGGCCGATAATTGTTTTGGTGAGGTCTGTCAGGGGCACCTTGAAAAGTTTAATGGAGATTCAGTCCTGCCTGGAATACCGGGGGGAGGGATAGCTCAGTGGGTTGAGCATTGGCCTGCCAAACCCAAGGCTTTGAGTTCAATCCTTGAGGGGCCCATTCTGTGTGACAGTTGTTCTTGTTTCTCCTTGATGTAAAGCCACCCCCTTTGTTGATTTTAGTTCCCTGCAAGCCAACCCTGTAAGCCATGTCGTCAGTCGCCCCTCCCTCTGTCAGAGCAACGGCAGACAATCGTTCCGCGGCTTTTTACCGTGCAGAAGCCATACCACGGCAAGCATGGAGCCTGCTCAGATCACTTTGGCAATTATGAGCTCATTAAACACCACGCGCATTATTCAGCAGCATATGGATCACTAGAACCTGCCAAAGTGAAACCGGGCAAGTAGGCGACGTCTGCACGGTGACGAGAGTGATGAGGACATGGACGCAGACTTCTCTTAAAGCACGGGCCCTGGCAATGTGGGCATCATGGTGCTAATGGGGTAGGTTCATGCCATGGAACACTGATTCTGGGCCTGGGAAACAAGCACAGACTGGTGGGACCGCATAGTGTTGCAGTCTGGGACGATTCCCAGTGGCTGCGAAACTTTCGCATGTGTAAGGGCTCTTTCATGGAACTTTGTGACTTGCTTTCCCCTGCCCTGAAGCACCAGAATACGAAGATGAGAGCAGCCCTCACAGTTGAGAAGCGAGTGGCAATAGCCATGTGGAAGCTTTCAATGCCAGACAGCTACCGGTCAGTCCGGAATCAGTTTGGAGTGGGCACATCTACTGTGGGGGCTGCTGTGATGCAAGTAGCCAATGCAATCAAAGATCTGCTGATATCAAGGGTAGTGACCCTGGGAAATGTGCAGGTCATAGTGGATGGCTTTGCTGCAATGGGATTCCCTAACTGTGGTGGGGCCATAGACAGAACCAATATCCCTATCTTGGCACCGGAGCACCAAGCCGGAGAGTACATAAACCGCAAGGGGTACTTTTCGATAGTGCTGCAAGCACTGGTGGATCACAAGGGACGTTTCACCAACATCAACGTGGGATGGCCGGGAAAGGTACATGACGCTCGCATCTTCAGGAACTCTGGTCTGTTTCAAAAGCTGCAGGAAGGGACTTTTCTTCCCAGACCAGAAAATAACTGTTGGGGATGTTGAAATGCCTATAGTTATCCTTGGGGACCCAGCCTACCCCTTAATGCCATGGCTCATGAAGCCGTACACAGGCAGCCTGGACAGTAGTCAGGAGCTGTTCAACTACAGGCTGAGCAAGTGCATAATGGTCATAGAATGTGCATTTGGACATTTAAAAGTGCGCTGGTGCAGTTTACTGATTCGGTTAGACCTCAGCGAAACCAATATTCCCACTGTTATTACTGCTTGCTGTGCGTTCCACAATATCTGTGAGAGTAAGGGGGAGACGTTTATGGTAGGGTGGGAGGTAGAGGCAAATCGCCTGGCTGCTGGTCACGCACAGCCAGACACCAGAGCGGTTAGAAGAGCACAGGAGGGCGCGGTGTGCATCAGAGAAGCTTTGAAAACCAGTTTCATGACTGGCCAGGCTACGGTGTGAAAGTTCTGTTTGTTTCTTCTTGATGAAACCCCCCGCCCCTTGGTTCACTCTGCTTCCCTGTAAGCTAACTACGCTCCCCTCCCCCCTTTGATCACAGCTTGCAGAGGCAATAAAGTCATTGTTGTCTCAGATTCATGCATTCTTTATTTATTCATCACACAAATAGGGGGATAACTGCCAAGGTAGCCTGGGTGGGGGGGGGGGTGGAGGAGGGAAGGACAAGGCCACGCAGCACTTTAAAACTTATTGAATGCCAGCCTTCTGTTGCTTGGGCAATCCTCTGTGGTGGAGTGGCTGGGTGGCCAGAGAGCCCCCCACCACGTTCTTGGGCGTCTGGGTGAGGAGGCTATGGAACTTGGGGAGGAGGGTGGTTGGTTACATAAGGGCTGTAGCGGCGGTCTGTGCTCCTGCCTTTCCTGCAGCTCAACCATATGCTGGAGTATGTTAGTTTGATCCTCCAGCAGCCTCATCATTGAATCCTGCCTCCTCTCATCATGCTGCCGCCACCTATCAGCTTCAGCCCTCTCTTGAGCCTGCCACCTTTCCTCCCAGTTATTTTGTGCTTTCCTGCATTCTGACATTGTCTGCCTCCACGCATTCATCTGTGCTCTGTCAGTGTGGGAGGACAGCATGAGGTCAGAGAACATTTAATTGCGAGTGCGTTTTTTTCGCCTTCTAATCTTTGCTAGCCTCTGGGAAGGAGAATCATAGAATATCAGGGTTGGAAGGGACCCCAGAAGGTCATCTAGTCCAACCCCCTGCTCGAAGCAGGACCAATTCCCAGTTAAATCATCCCAGCCAGGGCTTTGTCAAGCCTGACCTTAAAAACCTCGAAGGAAGGAGATTCTACCACCTCCCTAGGTAACGCATTCCAGTGTTTCACCACCCTCATAGTGAAAAAGTTTTTCCTAATATCTAATCTAAACCTCCCCCACTGCAACTTGAGACCATTACTCCTTGTTCTGTCATTTGCTACCATTGAGAACAGTCTAGAGCCATCCTCTTTGGAACCCCCTTTCAGGTAGTTGAAAGCAGCTATCAAATCCCCCCTCATTCTTTTCTTCTGCAGACTAAACAATCCCAGCTCCCTCACCCTCTCCTCATAAGTCATGTGTTCTAGACCCCTAATCATTTTTGTTGCCCTTCGCTGGACTCTCTCCAATTTATCCACATCCTTCTTGTAGTGTGGGGCCCAAAACTGGACACAGTACTCCAGATGAGGCCTCACCAATGTCGAATAGAGGGGAACGATCACGTCCCTCGATCTGCTCGCTATGCCCCTACTTATACATCCCAAAATGCCATTGGCCTTCTTGGCAACAAGGGCACACTGCTGACTCATATCCAGCTTCTCCCCTAGGTCCTTTTCTGCAGAACTGCTGCCTAGCCGTTCAGCCCCTAGTCTGTAGCGGTGCATTGCATTCTTCCGTCCTAAGTGCAGGACCCTGCACTTATCCTTATTGAACCTCATCAGATTTCTTTTGGCCCAATCCTCCAATTTGTCTAGGTCCTTCTGCATCCTATCCCTCCCCTCCAGCGTATCTACCACTCCTCCCAGTTTAGTATCATCCGCAAATTTGCTGAGAGTGCAATCTACACTTGACACCGGCTGCCAACTAGACATGGAGCCATTGATCACTACCCGTTGAGCCCGACAATCTAGCCAGCTTTCTACCCACCTTATAGTGCATTCATCCAGCCCATACTTCCTTAACTTGCTGACAAGAATACTGTGGGAGACGGTGTCAAAAGCTTTGCTAAAGTCAAGAAACAATACATCCACTGCTTTCCCTTCATCCACAGAACCAGTAATCTCATCATAAAAGGCGATTAGATTAGTCAGGCATGACCTTCCCTTGGTGAATCCATGCTGGCTGTTCCTGATCACTTTCCTCTCATGCAAGTGCTTCAGGATTGATTCTTTGAGGACCTGCTCCATGATTTTTCCAGGGACTGAGGTGAGGCTGACTGGCCTGTAGTTCCCAGGATCCTCCTCCTTCCC
The DNA here is from genome assembly GCF_965140285.1 of Lepidochelys kempii. Lineage (NCBI taxonomy): Eukaryota > Metazoa > Chordata > Testudines > Cheloniidae > Lepidochelys > Lepidochelys kempii. The sequence goes on along the minus strand of NC_136384.1, from coordinate 69,826,998 downwards.
TTTTTTAAAGATTGGCACTACATTAGCCTTTTTCCAGTCATCCGGGACTTCCCCCGTTCGCCACAAGTTTTCAAAGATAATGGCCAATGGCTCTGCAATCACAGCCGCCAATTCCTTCAGCACTCTCGGATGCAACTCGTCCGGCCCCATGGACTTGTGCACGTCCAGCTTTTCTAAATAGTCCCTAACCACCTCTATCTCCACAGAGGGCTGGCCATCTATTCCCCATGTTTTGATGCCCAGCACAGCAGTCTGGGAGCTGACCTTGTTAGTGAAGACAGAGGCAAAAAAAGCATTGAGTACATTAGCTTTTTCCACATCCTCTGTCACTAGGTTGCCTCCCTCATTCATTAAGGGGCCCACACTTTCCTTGGCTTTCTTCTTGTTGCCAACATACCTGAAGAAACGCTTCTTGTTACTCTTGACATCTCTTGCTAGCTGCAGCTCCAGGTGCGATTTGGCCCTCCTGATATCATTCCTACATGCCCGAGCAATATTTTTATACTCTTCCCTGATCATATGTCCAACCTTCCACTTCTTGTAATCTTCTTTTTTATGTTTAAGATCCTGTGATCCTTGAAACACATGCAGCTGGTGGAGGAAAAAAAAGGACAGTGGTATTCAAAAAGACATATTTTATAGAACAATGAGTACACTCTTTCACGGTAAACCTTGCTGTTCGGGGGGTACTGGCTCAAGGTTCAGGGTGAGAAACAGTTCCTGGCTGTCGGAAAAACTGGTTTCTCCACTTGCTTGCTGTGAGCTATCTACAACCTCATCATCATCATCTTCCTCGTCCCCAAAACCTGCTTCCATGTTGCCTCCCTCTCCATTGAAGGAGTCAAAGCACATGGTTGGGGTAGTGGTGGCTGAACCCCCTAAAATAGCATGCAGCTCATCATAGAAGCGGCATGTTTGGGGCTCTACCCGGAGCGGCCGTTTGCCTCTCTGGTTTTCTGGTAGGCTTGCCTTAGCTCCTTAAGTTTCACACGGCACTGCTTTGGGTCCCTGTTATGGCCTCTGTCCTTCGTGCCCTGGGAGATTTTGACAAATGTTTTGGCATTTGGAAAACTGGAACAGAGTTCTGATAGCATGAATTCCTCTCCCCATACAGTGATCAGATCCCGTACCTCCGGTTTGATCCATTCTGGAGCTCTTTTGCGATTCTGGGACTCCATTATGGTTACCTCTGCTGATGAGCTCTGCACTCACCTGCAGCTTGCCACGCTGGCCAAAGAGGAAATTAGATTCAGAAGTTCGCGGGCCTTTTCCTATCTACCTGGCCAGTGCATCTGAGTTGAGTGAGCTGTCCAGAGCAGTCACAATGGAGCACTCTGGGATAGCTCCCAGACGCCAATACCGTCGAAGTGTGTCCACAGTACCCCAAATTCGACCAGGCAAGGCCAATTTCAGCGCTAATCCCCTTGTCGGGGATGGAGTAAAGAAATTGATTTTAAGAGCCCTTTAAGTGTAAAAAAAAAAAAGGGGGGGGGGCTTCGTCATGTGGACAGGTGCAGGGTTAAATCGATTTAACGCTGCTAAATTGGACCTCAACTCCAAGTGTAGACCAATGCTGGGTGTAATTAATGATCTGAGTTACAATATATAAACTAACCTTTCCTGTACCCATTTCCTTCCTCAGACTGTGCTGCAGAAAGATGGGAGAGGGCCACTTTAGGTACAGGGAAGGCCAAATGACCTGAAAGGTAGTGGGAGGGAAATATCACCCAACCTTTAATTCATGTCTTCACCTGGATCCTGTAGGTGACTCCCAAAATGTATTGAATGCGATACAGCCTTTTTCAACATACCTTCATTGTGGAAGAACAACTATGTCCAGGCCCTTTGACAGAGTCTGAGTGGATGACTCAATCCCACAAAATCTTTATCCCTTCTTTTGAGGTGGTAGGTTACTTTTCTTTTTGGTGACACTGACTGAAACAGCACACCACAGTAGAATTTCTTAAAATGAGGCTTATTAAAAACGGAAAATTAATTTAAAACAAATTGTTAATATATCTAGATCTACACTTTTGATAAACAAGATAATGCCGCCTTAATGTAGGTAAGAGAAGAAAATCTAACGTGTTCCAAGAGCAAGTCCTGTCTCTGACCTCTCGTATGAAAGTTCTTTCCCCACGTTCAGATTTTTCCCATCCCAAAGCCAGGTTACTTCCACCCTTACGACTTTCCCTATTTCCAAACCCAAAATATAGCACTTCCCAGCTTGTTCTGTAAGTATCTGCCTACCCCATGAAGTTGATTGGTTTCTGATGGGCCTACCCTTTGTTCCTGAGGATGGTAGTTCCATGTGGCTGCATGGAGTTGTTTGTCGGGCTTGCTTGTCTACGCTTTAAACACTGTGCTGCTGTAGTGCTTCAGTATAGAAGATACCTAGGCTGATGGGTGGGATTCTTCCATCAGTATAGGTAATCCACTTCCCCAAGAGGTGGTAGCTAGGTGGATATAAGAATTCTTCCATCAACCTAGTGCTGTCTGTGTGGGAACTTAGGTTGGCTTAACTACGCAACTCAGTGGTGTGCATTTATCATACTCCTGGCCTACATAGTTGAACAAACCTTATTTTGTAGTGTAGACCAGGCCTGTGTCTAAAACTTGCCTACTTAGATATGAAATATTAATTTACTGACTGACTATAATCTGTCACACAGACTATTTCAATAGAAGAAATGTTATTTAATTGTTAAATAATACTAATGTGTAAGGCCCTACCAAATTCACTGTCCATTTTGGTCAATTTCAGGGTCATAGGATTTTAAAAATCATAAATTTCATGATTTCAGCTATTTAAACCTGAAATTTCACGGTGTTGTAATTGTAGAGGTTCTGACCCAAAAAGGAGTTGTGGGGGGGTTGCAAGATTATTATAGGGCGGGGTTGCGGTACTGCTACCTTTACTTCTGGGATGCATCTGAAGGCAGAGCCGCTGCCAGTAGCAGCGCAGAAGTAAGCGTGGCCTGGTATAGTATTGCCACCCTTACTTCTGCACTGCTACTGGCAGGGTCCTGCCTTCAGAGCAGGGCCCCTGGCCAACAGCTGCTGCTCTCCAGCTGCCCAACTCTGAAGGCGGTGCAGAAGTAAGGGTGGCAGTACCGCAACCCCCCTAAAATAACCTTGTGCCCCCCCACAATATCCTTTTGGTTCAGGACCCCTCCTTTGAGAAATGCTGGTCTCCCCCGTGAAATCTGTATATTCCAGGGTAAAAGCGCACACAAGACAAGATTTCACAGGGGGAGACCAGATTTCACAGTCCGTGACGCATTTTTCATGGTTGTGAATTTGGTAGGGCCCTATTAATGTGGTGGTACCTAGAGGCTTCAACTATGATCAGGGTCCCATTATGTTAGGCACAACATACAAACACATAGTACAAACATGTAGTGAGAGACAATTCCTACCCCAAAGAGCTTATAGTCTAAATAGACAAGACAGACAGGGCGAGAGTAGAAATGGGCACAGAAAGGGGAAGTGACTTGTCCAAGGTCACAAAAGAGGTCAGTGACAGAGCCAGGAATAGAATCCAGGTCTCCTGAGTCCTGGTTCAATATATTAATAAATAGTATAGAACATCATCACTCTACATGGTCTTGTCTAGATTTAAAAAAGACACAGTCCCTTCTCCAAAGAGCTTATGATCAAAATTACACTCAAATTGCATGTTGTTTAACAGACAAAGGAATGATAGGGAAAGGAGAGAGGACAGTTAAAAACACATCATTTTACATACAGGAGTCTGGTTTTGTTTGTTTTTTTTTTCAGACAGAGAGCACATCCATCAATTTCAGTCCTTCTGTAGGTAAAATTGTACCTTTCAGTTGCAAAGCAACACTAAGGAATTACTAGTTTAGTACACTTTATTAGTTTAGTTTTAATCTTTTGTCTATAAAAGAATTCTTCTACCAGAATTAGCGAAAGGAGCAAATCACCCAAGGCTTAGCCAATGATTGAGAGCTCTCATGGCTGTCTTCATATTAGCAAAATGCACAACTCTTCTGTGGTGACTGCTGTGTAACCCACACTACATTTTTTTTTTTCCTTTTTAGGCTTTTTGAACTATAAGATGTAGATTTTTCTTCATCAGAAAACCAGTCTATATTTAGACATTATAATTATTGGATATGCCCAGTAGTTAGTTCTGAAAACTTTTATTATTTCAATTATTTAATCGCCTTACTTTTCCTGAATAATAAAACAGGTTTAGTCTAAAATGTTTCACTTTCTAATTTGAGTAATTCTGCTTTATAAGTGCAAAAAAATCCTACAGAATGCTTTTGCATTTACTGTAAAATCATTGACTATAGCAGCTTTTAAAAAGCAACACATTTTTAAAAAAATACACTGAAGTTGAAAATTTGTGTATGCAGTCCTCTTCCCAGAGCCATTAAAGATGTGTTGAAAGTCTCTGAATTTTTGGTGCTTTTAGGACAAATTTACAATGGTGCAAATGTTTGATTCTTTTGTGGTTCACTTGGATAAAGAGTGCATTACTGTCAAATGAAACCGTCATAGGGAGGAAAATACTGAAATTACCAGTGAATGTGAAATTGTACTTTGGGATTAAGATGTGTGGTAGGAAAGCAGTGAGATTAATGTAATCTTGATGTAATTAACGATATTGAGCATAAATGGTCGGCTCATATAACTTGATTCTATCACATTTCTAGAGTATTTTTCTTGGATTATGTTATACATTCTAGAGATGTAATGCTTCAGTGTTTATAAGGGTATCAATCTGATATTGGCACATTTATATATTTGACCTTATTTTTTAAGTTTTTTTTGGTCATTTGGTACTAATAATCTCTTTTGGTCAAAAGGGAATGTCGCCTCCTAAGAAGTAGAAAAGGAATGTGTTAGTGTAATCTGGTAGGAAATTTGATTACAGGAATATTCTTTTTCTAAAAGTGTAAATAAGGGGAACTTTGTATTACAATAGTAAATCTCCTTTGTCTTAAAGAAAGAAGGTTAATCCTTTCTGGTCAAACCATATCAAGGAAAACATAGTTCTGCCCGCTAGCAAGGAAGCAAGTCTACTCTACTTTTACACTTCAACTCCTTTCCTTTCTTGCTAATAAAAGTATAATAGTGGACTTTTTTTGGGAGAAGTACTTCAACAAGGAAATGTTCTTTCCCATCTCACTGCATTTAATGGCAAAACCCTGAATTATGAACCTTACCCAGAGCCCAGTGAAATCTATGAGAATCTTTCCATTGACTTCAGTGGCCTCTGGATTGGGCCTTGTATACTTCTGGAGAAGATGCAGAAGGAATATTGCAATTTGTTAGTAAACTAACTGAAAATAAAAACAATATAGTCTTGGTTAGACTGTAGAAAATGTAACACTAAAAATTACGTAGTGATAATTGGCAGTGGCAAACAGTGAATGCAGCTTCTTTATTTTGGACACAAAACACTTAGCCCCAAATTATATGAAGCATTTAGATTATCTTCTGAATGCTACTGTTGTTTGTATTATTGTAGTGCCTATGAGCCTCAGTCATGGATCAGAACCCAGTTGAGGTAGGTGCTGTATAAACTCAGCAAAATCCTCCACAAAAGCTTACAATCGAAGTAATAAGACAAAAGGAAACAGATGGATATGGACAGACAGGAGAATACAAAGAATTAATAAGACAATTGTTGCCTAATCATTGTTAATTTTTTTTGTAGGCATCATAGAAAAGGAGAGATTTGAAAGAGGATAATGAGGTAGCTTTGCAGAACTTTATGGGGAGCGCATCCCAAGAATGAGGGGCACCATGCAAGAAAGTTCAAAGGTGCTTGTTTGAAAATTTAAAAGTGGGCTAAGGAGGCTGGCATCATGGGCTATCACACTGACTGTGAATGAGAGGTGACAGGTAGGATGAGGATAGGTTGTGAAGGGCATTTGAAGTGAAGACAAGCAGCATATGTTTGATAATGATAGAGAAGGGGGAGCTAAGATTGGGATGAAAAGACAGGGCTGACATGGCCAAAGTGACGGGCTAAGAAAATGATATTTGTAACAGCAGGCTGATTGATGTGAGTAGGGCAAGATTGTATTTGCTCCAGAGAGAGACTGGAGCATGAGAACAGGAGTGGATGAAGTGCATGTTGCAGGTGAGCAAGGGCTTGGGGGTTGGCAGACTGGATCTTGCAATGGGAAAGAGGGACAGAGAGGCAAGGGTGGAGGAGAGTGAAACGTGGAGAGAATCAACCACAATAGCAATGAAAGAAAGAAATGAATGAGAAGCAAGTGGAGTTAGTATAAGACAAGGATAATGTGCATTTGCTCACATTAGTGAAAAAGTTGTTGTTACTGAACAATTTAGCAAATGTAGTCTGAGAGAGTCCCTGACCGCCTTCCCATGGGCCTCCTCTTAACCTAGAGGGTCTTCCCTATTTTCTACTGCAGGAACCATCCCTCTGATAGCTATATATGGAAGCTTAAAGATTCCAGAAGAGAATACCATATAGCAACAGAAGAGAGATCCCGTCCCTTGAGATTGAGCATACTACTTGTGTCTGGTTCTTCTAGATGGGTGGCAAAAGATCAAGTAGTCTCCAACTCCGCTCTCCACACCCACATCAGTGCACTGCACTGCAAAGCTCACGCTGAATATACTCAGGAAAGAGGAGTGGTGGCCACGAGCAGGAAATTAGTTTGTGCTAACACAGCACTTATCACCTCCCTCCTCTTACCTGTGCCGTCACTTTGGAGGGCTGGAACTGGATTCTCCCCTTCTTCCAGTTCTGCCTATGCGGTCTGGGAGCATAACAAAGTAAAATCTCATTCTGTGGTCAAGTTAGTGATAGAAAGGTAAGGGAGGTTTCATTTGACTAATTAAAATCAACAGAATCATAATTTCAATGGTATTGCATGGCAAAGGGGATGTGCTGCTCCCAGCTCCAAGTTCTCAGGTTGATGGAAATTTTGATACTAATAATTTTGATAATAATAAGTGTCATGGGAAATGGGTCAAGTTGAGTATCGTTGGAAAGCCCTGTCTCCCATGAACACAATGGTACCAAACATGACAAAGCTAGAACAGTTATGTAGATACATATTTGAGAAAATGTTTAAAAATCAACATTTTAAATTATACAATGCTTTGCTTACGGGAAAAAAAGACATTGATCTTGGGTAACCATAGGGAAATCTCCCCTCATTTAAATTTTTTTCAGTACTTTCAAAAAATTGGTAGTGCTCTGTTATGAAAGTTATTAAAAATAAACAAGTTTCTTTCATGACAAGTGTGTACATGGAAAATCTCCAGGTATTAACACCTTTAATTACATCACAGACGTTTTCATACAGTGCCACCACCTGCTCCCTTTGAATTCCATGGGATAATTCCCTATGGTTTGAATGGAGATGTGATATATCTGATTATAGTATAGTATTAATTGAAAGCAAATGTATATAAATGCTGATTCAAATATGAATGTTCCTTCTTACTTTTCAGCTGATTATTGACTACCACCTCTTGATAACCTGGATTAATTCCTTCTTGAAAAGTTTAGCCTTCTCGGTGTTTCTGTGTCTCCATGGTTATAGATGTTTGAGCTCTTTTATTCTCATTCTTATAACAGTTTAGAACTATTTTTATGGGGACAAAATCCACACACAAACACTGTTAGGGAAGTCACAACTCCTTAAATCTGCAGATAAATGCTAAAATTTTAGCTCTAATCTAAGTAAAAGAAGGTTGATTATCATTTTAAATGTTTCACTATTTGTATTATTCTCCCCTCCTTGGAATTCAGGAAGAGATGGGTGTAAATACATGCAGATATTTTTGTGCAATCAGATGCTCTATTGAGGGGAGATGAATTTGCGCAATGCTCTATTTTTAAAAGTATTTTTACCCATCTTACATGTATTTAAAAACAAAACAAAACTTCTTGCTTATTTAGGGTTGTTTGATGGAACAGGTATCGTTTTGGTGAGGATCCAAAAGGACAGTTGCCAAATTACAACAGCATATTTCAGTTACATTACCATATAAACAGTATGCTGCTGGATTCTATTTAAAATAGTCTGCATTCACAAGTATGGAGTGATAATTTACATTAGCAATGATAAAAGAGAAAAAGTTTCTAATAGAGTAGGTAGCTTGGGGCTTGTTCTAATAGAGTAGGTAAACTATTTTAGTTGCTTCAGCCTTACATACCCATCTCCTAAAGTAATTGTTGACTCTGGGTATTTCAAAGTTGATAGACCTGGGTGAAGCCAGTAGCCACTTGCTCTCTACGTCTGATAAGTGAGTATAAACATGTTAAAGCCAAGTTACAAATGTACGTATACGATATGGTATACTGTTTGGTTTGGAGTGACTTAGCTAACTAAATTGATTATAGAGGACCCAGTCATGTATCTTCTGCAAACTTATAAAGTTTGTGGATGATACTAAATTGGGAGGCCTTGAAGTTGCTTTGGAGGACAGAATTACAATTAAAAATTATTTGGACAAACTGGAAGTGTGGTCTGAAATAAATAGGATGAAATTCAGTAACGACAAATTCAGAGTACTCCACTTAGGAAGGCATAATCAATTGCACAAATACCAAATGGGAAATGACTACGTAGGACTGCCTAGGAAGGAGTACTGCAGAAAAGGATCTGGGGGTTATAGACGATCACAAGAAAAGGCACAAGAACAAATCCTCACAGACACACCCCTGGAACCCTGACCAGGAGTATTCTATCTGCTACCCAAGATCCATAAACCTGGAAATCCTGGATGCCCCAACATCTCAGGCATTGGCACCCTGACAGCAGGATTGTCTGGCTATGTAGACTGCCTCCTCAGGCCCTATGCTACCAGCACTCCCAGCTATCTTCGAGACACCACTGACTTCCTGAGGAAACTACAATCCATCGGTGATCTTCCTGAAAACACCATCCTAGTCACTATGGATGTAGAAGCCCTCTATACCAACATTCCACACAAAGATGGACTACAAGCCGTCAAGAACAGTATCCCCGATAATGTCACGGCAAACCTGGTGGTTGAACTTTGTGACTTTGTCCTCACCCATAACTATTTCACATCTGGGGACAATGTATACCTTCAAATCAGCGGCACTGCTATGGGTACCCACATGACCCCACAGTATGCCAACATTTTTATGGCTGACTTTAGAACAACACTTCCTCAGCTCTCATCTCCTAATGCCCCTATTCTACTTGCGCTACATTGATGACATCTTCAGCATCTGGACCCATGGAAAAGAAGCCCTTGAGGAATTCCACCATGATTTCAACAATTTCCATCCCAACATCAACCTCAGCCTGGATGTGTCCACACAAGAGATCCACTTCCTGAACTCTACAGTGCTAATAAGCGATGGTCACATAAAGACCACCCTATACCGGAAGCCTACTGACTGTCATACTTACCTACATGCCTCCAGCTTTCACCCAGGCCACACCACACGATCCATTGTCTACAGCCAAGCTGTACGATACAACCGCATTTGCTCCAACTCCGCAGACAGAGACAAACACCTACAAGATCTCTATCAAGCATTTTTACAACTACAACACCCACCTGCTGAAGTGAAGAAACAGATTGACAGAGCCAGAAGAGTACCCAGAAGTTACCTACTACAGGACAGGCCCAACAAAGAAAATAACAGAACGCCACTAGCCATCACCTTCAGCCCCCAACTAAAACCTCTCCAACGCATCATCAAGGATCTACAACCTATCCTGAAGGACGACCCATCACTCTCACAGATCTTGGGAGACAGGCCAGTCCTTGTTTACAGGCAGCCCCCCAAACTGAAGCAAATACTCACCAGCAACCACACACCACACAACAGAACCACTAACCCAGGAATCTATCCTTGCAGCAAAGCCCGTTGCCATCTGTGTCCACATATCTATTCAGGGGACACCATCATAGGGCCTAATCACATTGGCCACACTATCAGAGGCTCGTTCACCTGCACACCTACCAATGTGATATATGCCATCATGTGCCAGCAATGCCCCTCTGCCATGTACACTGGTCAAACTGGACAGTCTCTACGTAAAAGAATAAATGGACACAAATCAGACGTCAAGAATTATAACATTCAAAAACCAGTCGGAGAACACTTCATTCTCTTTGGTCACTCCATTAGAGACCTAAAAGTGGCAATTCTTCAATAAAAAAACTTCAAATCCAGACTCCAACGAGAGACTGCTGAATTGGAATTAATTTGCAAACTGGATACAATTAACTTAGGCTTGAATAAAGACTGGGACTGGATGGGTCATTACACAAAGTAAAACTATTTTCCCATGTTTATTCCGCACCTCCCCCCCCCACTGTTCCTCAGACATTGTTAACTGCTGGCAATGGCCCACCTTGATTATCACTACAAAAGGTTTTTTTCTTTCCTGTTGGTAATAGCTCACCTTAGGTGATCACTCTTGTTACAGTGTGTATGGTAACACCCATTGTTTCATGTTCTCTATGTATATAAATCTCCCTACTGTATTTTACAGTGAATGCATCCGATGAAGTGAGCTGTAGCTCACGAAAGCTTATGCTCAAATAAATTTGTTAGTCTATAAGGTGCCACAAGTACTCCTTTTCTTTTTGCGGACACAGACTAACACGGCTGCAATTCTGACACAAGCTAAATAGAGTCATCAATGTAATAATGTTGCAAAAACCCCACAAATGAACATTGGTTTTTTGATGTATTAGCGGGAGTGTTATAAGCAAGGTACAAGAAGTAATTCTTTCACTCTGCTCAATACTGATAAGACCTCAAGTGGAGTATTGTGTCCAGTTCTGGGTACCACATTTTGGGAAAGATGTGGACAAATTGGAGAAAGTCCAGAGGAGAGCAACAAACATGATTAAAGAGGAAAGTCATGACCTATGAGGAAAAGATTTTTTTTAAATTGGGTTTTTTCAGTCTGGAGAAGAGAAGACTGAGGGGATACATAAGTCTTCAGGTATGTAAAAGGTTATGATAAAGAGAAGGGTGATAAATTATTCCCCTTGACCTCTGAGGACAGGACAAAAAATAATGTGCTTAAATTGCAGCAATGGAGATTTAGGTTAGACATTAGGAGAAACTTCCTAACAGTAAGCGTAGGTAAGCACTGCAATAAATTACCTGTGGAGGTGGTGGAATCTCTGTCATTGAAGGTTTTTAAGAACAAGTTAGACAAACATCTGTCAGGGATGGTGTAGCAAATATTTGGTCTTGCCTTGAGTGCAGGAGACTGGACTACAGGGCCTGTTAAGGGCCCTTCCAGTCCTACATGGCTATTATTTTTGTGATTCTTTGTGCTTGATATTCACAAAGTCAAAACTCACTCTGTTAAATATTTTCAAAGTATGCATTAGCACACCAAATAATTTTAAATATAAATTAATCCCCATAGTCCAGAATGGGCCAGGTACTGCTGAACAACCTGCTTCTTCACAAAGTATTTCACACTTCTTAAATTATCTGTACAGTGCTTCTGAACTTTGATCTACTTTGGAGGAAATACTGGCTTGTTGAAAGGAGGGATTCCTGATGCTTAAATGCCACAAGACATCACCATCTGCTGTTTCAGTCATTAATGACTGAAATCATGACTCTGTAATTTGGGAGGTGAACCAAAAATCATGGTTTTCATTTAATTTAAAGTCAACCCAGTGGAGAGCTGGCTGCCATCTTATTAATATCAGACTACAGGCTGCTTTCAACCTGGGGTAAAGATAGCTGTAATAAAAGGTTGACAAAAAGAAAAAAATTAAGGCCTAAGAATAATCCCTGAAGCACCCACATTTGTTAACATCTTTGTATCTGAAATAACACTGCTTATGGAAACAACCAATGTACATTTCTCAAGTAACCTACAAAACAGTTTTGAGTGGCTCTAAAGCATAATACTCTTAAGACTTTGAAAAGTAACTTGCAGCTAATAAAAATCAAATGCCTTAAGTACATTTTAAATATTTTCCTACAGCATGGTCCTCCATTGCTTTAGGTAAATCCCAGGTGGCTAAAGATGGTGGAATGTCCTAACACTGGAAGTTAACTGTTTTACCAGTGCACATAGTGTGAAATCTGTAAACTTAGAAACTAACATTAACCACAACCAACTTCAAGAACGTTTGTCACAAGTACTTGATTTGGGAATGGCCACATTGCGGTGCAGTGGTATGTCTCTTCACCACTCTAAGGTATTTATTTGCTCATTCGTTTTCTCAGTATTTTTCCTTTTTTCATCTGGCAGCAGTGAGTCGTGAAATAACCTCCACACCAATTTGAGCCCTGGCCAGCAAAACTGAAATAACTCTTTACTGATTCAAATCTATGTTATTTCATACATTCTTTCATGCTTTCAAATATATCTTCTGGAAAGAAACAATAACATTAAATATCAGTTACTACCTTAATTATTGATGGCACAGGCATTTTAAGGAACTTGAGGACTAGAACTTTTATTTGGAATTATGAGATAGTGTTTTAATAACTTCTCAAAACTAATTGCCCAAAATAGAGAGCATGACGAATACAATTTACCAAAAACTTTTGCACTTAATAGAGGTTGCTAAATTGTTATAATCTAAGATAGTTAAAACGTCTCAAAAGTACTCATTTTGGTAGTTCTCTTCAATTATATTGATGTGCCATATAATTTTTGGGAAGGAAAGAAACTTGGGGAACTAATGTTGAGACCACCACTGTTGGTTTTTACCTTTTCCTTACCTCCATTCCCTTTTCTCCTTTTCTACATCTGTTACAGTTCTTCTGTGTGCTCTTTTTTCTCTTTGTCTGCTCAAGTGTATTTTCTCCCCATTTTTGGTTTTCCCTGAAATTGATTCATTTTGAGTTATTTTCTGAATTACCAGCAGTGATACATTTTACATAAAAGATCCCATAGGAAAACTGATTAGTATTGTACAATGCTAGGTTGCAGTCCTGCAAACACTTTTGCATGTTTATAACATTAAGCACGTTAATATATTCATTAACTTGTCTGTTGCTTAAAGTTACACACTTGTGTAAGTGTTTGCAGGATCAGAATCCTAGTTAGCTTCTTTTTGCTGTTTTAGAGCGTTGCTGTGGCTGTCTGCTTGCACAATCACTGCCTAAGGTGCACCAAGGCTTGTGGTGGGCAAAATGGTGAAGCAGCTCTGCAAAGTATGAATGATTCAGAGGAAACATAATACCCTGCAGCTGTTCTTTATAATTTACGGTTTGATCTTTACCTGGTAGCTTGCATACTTTGAGTCTGTCTTTAAGTGACAAATGGAGCTCAATCCAGCATGTTATTTCTGATGCCTTCTAAGCCACATGGGCCTTAGAAGGCTGTGAACTCTGTGATAAATTCTTAGTCTGCTGAAACAGTCTACCTAAGGATGAAAGATCCTATGTTGTAAACTAGTTGAATTTCATAGGGGATGATAACATGAAGATGAGCTTCACAATCCACTTCTCTTGTGATCCATAATTCTGGATTTTCCATTCTGTTCATCTCTCTATCCTAGGTTAACAGTAATTCTGTGCTGTGTGTAATAGTGTTAGGGGAAATGGGTCTTGTCAAACAAACCTGTTTTCATTCTTTTATCAATCAAGTTTGTAATCTCAAAGTAACTGCAGAGGTGTAATATACTTAAATTTTTATAAGGTGTTTGATTTAGTACCACATAATATTCTGGTTTCAAAAATTAGCACTGCACAATATCAATAAAATATATACTTTAATGGATTAAGAATTGGCTAATTGACAGATCTCAAAGAACAGTTGTCCATGGGAATCATCATAAAATGGGAGTGTAACCACAGGGATTGGTAATAAGCCTGATATTCAACATTTTCATAAATGATCTGGAAGCAAACATAAAATCATTCCTGGTAAAATTTGTAGATGACACAAAGATGGTGGAATAGTAAATAATGATTTGGAGAGGGCAGTTATACAGATCTTGCTTGTTAATCTGGGCCTATTAAAATAAAATGTGTTTTAGTAGAGTCAAGCGCAGAGTTCATACACGTAGGAATTAGGAAAGCAGGCCACATCTAGAGAATGAGAGATTACCCTGGAAAGCAGTAACTTTGAGAAGGGCTTATGGGTCATAGTGGACAAGCAACTGAACATGAGCTTCCAATGTGATGCTACGGGAAAGAGGGCTAATAGGATCCTTGGATGTATAAATAGGAGAGTAGTGGAGGAAGGTGATTTTATTTCTGTATATGGCATTGGTGAGAAGTAAATTAGAATACTGTGTACGGTTCTGGTGTCAATATATTTAAAGGAGTGGTGAAAAATTGGACAAGGTATAGAAAAGAACCACACAAAAATGATTTTAGGACTGGAGAAAATGCCTTGTAGTGAGAGACTTAAAGTTCAATCTTTTTAGTTTATCAGAAAGAAGATTGAGAGGTGACTTGTCTACAGTGTAACCAAGGGGAGAAAATACTGGCTACTACAGGGTTTGTAAATCTATTAGAGAAAGGCATAACAAGAACCAGTGGCTTGAAGTTGATGTCAGACAAATGCAAACTACTTGCCTCAATGGGTGGGAAACTTTATGGGGCCAGCAATGATAGGGGCAGCCCCAATTGAATGGAAAGGACATGATAAACACACTGAGGGGAAGCTGTGTAAAAGACCTGAGATTTTGCTGATGGGCTTTATGCTCATAGATTCATAGATATTTAGGTCAGAAGGGACCATTATGATCATCTAGTCTGACCTCCTGCACAATGCAGGCCACAGAATTTCACCCACCACTCCTGCGAAAGACCTCTCACCTATGTCTGAGCTACCTTGTATAACGATACTAAAACCTCCTTATCCCTACTGGAAATACCTGAGACCATTACTCCTCGTTCTGTCATCTGCTACCACTGAGAACAGTCTAGATCCATCCTCTTTGGAACCCCCTTTCAGGTAGTTGAAAGCAGCTATCAAATCCCCTCTCATTCTTCTCTTCCTCAGACTAAACAATCCCAGTTCCCTCAGCCTCTCCTCATAAGTCATGTGTTCCACTCCCCTAATAATTTTTGTTGCCCTTCGCTGGACCTTTTCCAATTTTTCCACATCCTTCTTGTAGTGTGGGGCCCAAAACTGGACACAGTACTCCCAGATGAGGCCTCACCAATGTCGAATAGAGGGGAACGATCACGTCCCTCGATCTGCTGGCAATGTTCCTACTTATACAGCCCAAAATGCCGTTAGCCTTCTTGGCAACAAGGGCACACCCTGTTGACTCATATCCAGCTTCTCGTCCACTGTAACCCCTAAGTCCTTTTCTGCAATTAGGGGAAGACATTGTGGGTTTCACAGGCCGAGGTCTCCCCTCTTTAATACTCTTTGTGTGCCCCTCTTCTTTGCGGGGAAGTAGTAGGATTCAAACGAGGTGACTGCCTGATCTATCAATCATGGAATACTTTAGTGGTCATCTCATACTAATACTTGTGTGAGTTCCCCCAGTCACAAGTGAACTTTGGGAGAACCTCTTTTGATCTTTCTCCTTCCTTTTTGTTTTCTAATATATATAAAATAAAACATAAGAATATTAGGATTATTTGTTCCTTGGTTATATGTGTTATGTCACATGACTATGTCATTGGCTCTTTAATTATGGGGGATTTATTTTATTTATTGTTGGAACAAACATTTTGGGTGCAATGGTAAAAAGTTATAGTACATTTTTTTGTGATAGCACACTATTTTAATATTATAAATAGATTATAACCACCATTATTATAATGGTAGTTCAATTCCTTTTTGCAAATGCTACTCATAAATTAGGTATATTTGCCTGCATAAACAATTTAACCCAGACGGTTTCTATATTAATCAAACTTTTTGTTCAAACTGTTGTTAATTTTGATATGGGATTTGTCAAGCAATGTAGCCAGATGTTTGGGAAAGCCCAGGTTAAAATATATAAATTCATTAAAAACAAACCATGGCAATATTAATATAGATTAATAGCTATGCATGTAATAGCTAAAATGTTTTATAATGTAACTGTATATTTTTGGCTACTGGTGCCATAAATGATTAAACATAATCAGTTTAATGCAAATATAAAAATCAAGTCTCAGCTAAGTAATATGGTATTAGGATTGACACCCCAACAAAGGTGCACCCTAAATTTGACTTTGAGAGCTTTATCTTAGATCAAACTCTGATTGGTATGTGATTGAGTCAACTAATGGTGATTAAAGTTGATGCAGAAAGTCCACATTCTGCAAAATATATTCTTCACAATACACCAAATTGGTGAAAGTGTGATGAATGGAAGGAGACGGGATATATACAGGCTATCACACATTTGTGAGTCAGCTGGTCACTCCTGTCCAATTTCTTCAATTAAGGGAATTCGGGGTAAGGTTGGGGTGGGAAGGTAGATTAAAAAAAATCTACCATGCTAACCATTTAAAGCTGTACCAGAAAAAAGACATTGCAAATTTAGGTATTCCTGTAAAGACCAACCTCTGTCCTTCAAGAAGGAAATGTGGAATTGATCCTTTTGGAATTTGGGGGAGTGTAACAGGTTTACTTGGAACAGGAATATCAATTTGGAACTTGGTGGCTTTTGAAAGAATTAGAAGGCAAATTAACTGTATGGCTCAGGAAAAAGCCAACAAGGTAGTTAACCTAATATTAAAAGGCGATACAAGTTTTAGCAATAGAAGAAAGATTTACAATTTTTGACATGCATGAGATAACAAGATTGTTTGAGACAGACTAAAATTAATCAATTAATAGAACACAATAATGATCAGGGAAGAAATCAATATATGGGGAAGGAATTATCTCTTCTGCATATGGTGACTGTAGTAAATATTATTGCAAGCACCTTACAATTTTTAGAATTGGGAAAAGTGCCCGACCTTAATTAAGAATGGACATATCTTAAATTGGTATTGTCCCAAATTCATTCAAAGAAATGGAGGAGAGAAAGCAAAATGCCTGACTAAATGTCAAGTGATATTATGTGGTGCAATTAAAAACCTAGGATTTGGGACACCACATCCTAATCATAACTCATGTTACTTATTTAAGTAAAATATGTTGCAACTCAAAATCTTTGCATATCTTGTTCATGCTGTGTTTGACCCAGATAAGGATGTATTTGGTCAACTAGCTGCTATTTACTCCATAGGTTGCCTAGAAGACAACATTATTAAGGAAGGACTGAAATTACCCTTCCTGGTGGTTTATCATCAAGAAACTTAGGCCTGGTCCATACTAGACAGGTTGGTTTAACTATGTCAGGGGTGTGAAAAATCCACATTCCTGAGCGGCGTTTGTTAAGCTGATCTAAGTCCCTGTGTTGAGCTAGCTACCATCTCTCGGGGAGGTGGGTTACCTTCACCGATGTGAGAACCGCTCCCATCAACGCAGGCAGTGTCTATACTGAAGCACTACTTAATTGGTGCAGATGTGCTGCTGTAGCATTTTAAATCCAGACATGGCAAGTCCCGCAGACTGCCCGTTACTTTCAAAAGGAGCGTCAGTGGGTCTGTAGGTGTAATGTATTTGAGGTAACAACCCCACTGTGTGGCCAGGCAGAAGGGTACCTATGGAACCTACTGAAAGCTAACTCAACAAGTGTCATGTGCAGTGCAACTGACCAAATGGAAATCTCCCATGGAGCAGGAGACCTACAATGGAAAGGGGCAATATTGTGTCTAACAAGTGAAAAAGATTTGTTTATAATAGTCAAATTAGGTGTCAGGTCACAATTCCAAATTTCTGTTTTAAGCCAAAACTACATATGATTATTGGGCATACAGCAGTCTCCCTTGTAGCTGTGTTTGAAAATGAAATTGTTATCCTTTGTAACCTAGATTATCAAGAGCTAACAAGGCAGAGTACCCCCAGTCTTTCTTGCATCCAAACAACTGTTAGATTTACAGCTAAACTAATTGTTAGAAAGAAGAATGTGCATTTAATTGACATTAGTAATGACATGGACTAAGCGGAGCAAATACTGAATAAATTATTAGATGGAACAGATGACTTATTACCAAGCCCTTTATGAATGAAAATTGGATTAAAAGGAAGAATTGTCCAAGGAAGTATGATAATGATGTATGGGAGGAAGGATTATAACATTGTCGGGATATCGAGAAATACCAAGAAGTCAACCTCAATTGATCAATACTATCCCCATTCCTTCTCAACCATGGTTGCTCCAACAATCCATCGCCACTGTAAAGATCACCCTGTGTTATGGATATGTAAACATGAGCAAAATAAAGCCTTGGCAAGTACCAGAACATCCATATATTTCCATCCACTGGTAACAGCCAGTAAAAACAGCTTACCAACCACGAGAAACTCCATTTAAAAAAAAAAAAAAAAAAGCAACCATCCCTAATTTAGGTATTAATAAAGTTTTCTGTGTAGTAACATATATAACTATGTTGCATGTAGAGCTAATCTAATCATCTGTGTGATGGGGTTCTTATTCATTCTTATTTAGAATCACCCCATTAAAGGGGGAGACTTGTAGCCAAGAATAAAATATATTAAGTATATTTAGGATATAGAGGTGAAATATAGGTATTAATAAATGTTGTAATGCAGGTTGTATAAGCCTGAGGCCTATAAGGCATTCAGTTTAGCCACACTAGGTGTTATGCCTCAACCAAGTTGGTGTGACTAGGTGACCGAAAGACAACCCTGTATCAGTAAATTGTAAGATTACAGTAAAAGATATGCTAAGTGCTGCTGATCTGGAAACTACATGACAATGGACTAGGAAATGTGCTGCAATGTGTCAGTAAATATCACAAGATGACGGATGATAACGTTTTGGGGGATTCTGTAGTAACTTGAACGTGCTATGGTAACCTATTGACATAAATGTTATACTCCTGGGGGAATTCTGTGCCAAAAATTAAAAATTCTGCAAAGAATATTGTAAAATTCTGCAAATTTTGAGTATCAAAATAACACTATATAATCACATCAGTTTCAATTATTTTGGTAATTTATTTCAAAATACCTGTCAGCAACTATGTGTAACAATACAGATACACAAATATTCCCCAAGGAAAGAAACCTCTACAACAACCAGTTCCTGCTTCTCTGCCCCTCTCCTCCAGAGTCCAGTTGGGGATTCAGATGCTCACCCCCCTCCCGAGCCCAGTCGTGGGCCTTTCCCAAACCCAGACATTCAAAACCCCTATCCCCCAGAGCCCAGCCGCAGTCCACGCCCTGGTCCAGAAACTCACAACCTCTACCCCTCAGAGGTGATCTGCAGGGGGGCCCCAGCCCAGACACCCACATCCCCTGTCCCTCAGAGCCCAGCCAAGTTGCCCCTCCTAGCCTGGACACACACACTTCCTACCCTCTTAGAGCCTAGGGATACAGAGGGAGAAACAGCCTGATGCTGGGTCCCAGGCTTGCACAGAGTTTCCTGCTTGGTGCCGCCTCCTTCCTTCAGAACGTGCTGGGAACTGCAGCTGCTGGGAACATTCCAGTTCCCTCCCCTTCCCTCTGGCCTTGCCTTTTATTTGTGAGCTGGGCTCTGCCGAAGCCAGCAGCCCCTAGGGGAGGCCAACATCTCTGCAGGCCCTTTCTGTGGGGGAAAAATGGAAATTCTGTGCACACAACATTAATTTCTGCAAAATTCTGCTTTGCACAGTGGCACAGATTTCCCCCAGGAGTAATGTTAATGAGAATTAAGGGAACTAAGAGGGTAGCCAGTGAAAAATGGGGTGCCCCTAATTAGTGGGGTTTGGAAATACGGATAAGGAAAAATGGGTTGGAACCTTTGAGCCTTAAAAGGTGGAATCATAACTCAGCATAAAAAGGTGTTGCCTGGCCAGTGTGCTGATGGAAGGGGAATGCACAGAGCGCCCTAGGATGACAATCATGGATGATGATAATGATAATGACTAACCCTTCAGGGTCCCCAGCAGGTGATATGAAATGTGAGATTTAAGTGGTGCCAGTCTTAGGGCTAAACATTTTGCACTGTCTTACTATCTACTGTTGTATTTTAGTGTAATTGTTTATCTACGTAGTGGATTTGTTAATAAAGGGACTTGTGATATATTGCTTCTAGGGTCTGTTATTCTAGGGATACTGATTATGATATTCCTGATTCTGTAGCGCTTGGGAGACCAAACCTTTCTTGACCACTGTGGTCTCAAAGATTGGTTAATATTAATTAATCAGTCAATCAATCACCAATCCATCATTAAGGCTACATTAGAGCCTTTTGACATCTTTTCCAGTTGTGAATGAGCCTGTCACAGAATATCTTATTTCGTATTTCATGGTTACAGATGAGGAAATAAGTCTTTCTTTGCCCCTAGAATGTACAGTTAGCACGGCAGAGCCCAGGAAACTCTTCAACTGTATCTGTAAAGATTATTTTTGTGTGAATTTTCGCTTTAAAACTATATTTCTCAATTATGTTAACATTTTTCCACAGTATCTGTCTTATATATTAAAATATGTGTATTTATTCGGTTTAGTATTGTTACTTGTAAGTCAATAAGGGAAAAGTAAATATTTAAGCCACTGGAAGGTGGGGAGGGAACTTGCTATACCTTCAGAATGGATGGAAACACTAAAGGCAGAATACAGACTAACACGGCTGTTACTCTGAAAACTAAAGGCAGTTTAAATTTAGATTTGTTTAAAATGTACATTTGAATTTATACCCATTCATCAAAAGAATGAAGCTAACTATAAATTTGTATTTAAATTTCAACATAACAAACTGAATATTTCTCCCAACATCACTGTAACGGGTTAGGTCACAGAGACCCACTTGGAACTGTCACCTGATGTGCTGAAACTACCTCTGAGCCTGTTTTCCCCGGTTGCGTGGGACTTCAGAGCCCTATCTTGTTGAGCCAGACATGCTAGCCTGCTGCAACACAGACCCGGGGTCTGAACCATGCTCCCAAAGCTGCAGACTAAACTGAAAACAGTTCAGCAAGTACTCCTGTCTTCAGCACCCAGACACCCAGCTCCCAATAGGATCCACACCCCAAATAAATCTGCTTTACTCTGTATAAAGCAGGGGTGGCCAACTTGAGTCTGAGAAGGAGCCAGAATTTACCAATGTACATTTCCAAAGAGCCACAGTAATACATCAGCAGCTCCCACCCCATTTCCAGCGCCTTCCACCCAGTGGCAGCCTTGCCAATCAGCGCCTTCCCCTCCCTCCCTGCACCTCCTAATCAGCTGTTTCATGGTGTGCAGGAGGCTGGGGGGGGGGGGGGAGCGAGGGCATGGCAGTCTCAGAGGAGGGTGTGGGAAGGGGTGGAGTGGGGGCAGGGCCTGTGGTAGAGTCAGGGGTTGAATAGTGAGCACCCCCCCGCACATTGGAAAGTTGGCGCCTGTAGCTCCAGCCCCGGAGTCGGTGCCTGTACAAGGAGCTGCATATTAACTTCTGAAGAGCCGCATGTGGCTCCGGAGCCACGGATTGGCCACCCCTGGTATAAAGATTATACAGGGTAAACTCATAAATGGTCCACCCTCTATAACGCTGATAGAGAGATATGTACAGCTGTTTGTTGCCCCAGGTATTAATCACTTACCCTGGGTTCATTAATAAACAAAAGTGATTTTATTAAGTATAAAAAGTAGGATTTAAGTGGTTTCAAGTAATAACAGACAGAACAAAGTTAGTTAACAAGCAAAATAAAATGAAACTCACAATTCTAAGCCTAATACATTAAGAAACTAATACAGGTAAATCTCACCCTCAGAGATGTTCTAATAAGCTTCTTTCACAGACTACACTCCTTCCTAGTCTGGCCCAATCCTTTCCCTAGTTACCATCTGAGATGGAATTAACAAGGACTGTACCAAGGGAATTTCTCCTGACTGGCAGCCCCCTTTGTTCTGTTACACCCACTTCTATAGCTTTGGCCCAAGGTGGGAATCTTTTGTCTCTCTGGGTCCCCACCCTTCCTTCTAAATGGAAAAACACGAGTTTTAAGATGGATTCCAGTATCATGTGACATGGTCACATGTCACTGTAAGAACTTATTCTTCATTACCCACATACACAGGAAAGCTTGCAGGTAAATAGACCCATTCAGAACCAATTGTCCTAGTCAATGGGAGCAATCAAGATTCCAAGCCACCATTAAAGCCACTTTGCATAATTACAATAGGACTTCAGAGTAATACTTCATATTTCTAGCTTCAGATACAAGAATGATACATTCATACAAATAGGTTGAACACACTCAGTAGATTATAAGCTTTGTAATGATTACAAGAGACCTTTTGCATAAAGCATATTCCAGTTACTTTATATTCACACTCATAAACATATTTCCATAAACATATGGAGTATAACGTCACAATCACATATTGCATCTTAGTCTAGTCATCACTGCACTAAGATTAGTAGGACCAGGGTGGATAAAAATCAATGATTTTTTTTATTTAAATCTGATTTTTTTCATAAAATGCTTTTTGAGGGAAAAAAGATAGATACATTATAGCTCAAAGATATCTCATCATGGAATAAGGATTATAAATTCTAATTCTATAGTATGAGATAATATATTCATGTAACATTTAAGACAAGTTTTGTAAATGAGTTCGAATAGTTCATGGATTAGGGAACCAATCTTATGGGGTTCCAGGGACTTCTGTGTTAATTGTTTAGGTTAATCTTTCTATCTACCCAATGGGACTCAGTGCTTAGTCTAGAAGGTACCATCAGAGATGCGTAGTTTTGCAGTTCTCAAACTGTGTATTTGTCTCTCCAGAGATTAAACATGCTTGTTAACAGTAAAAATGTTTTAAAATAATACACAGAGGTGAGAAATAACAGATCCCAACTTTATTGTCTCTCTGCAAATTTGTGCACACAGAGTCAATCCCTTACTTCTCTCTACAAGTGCAAAGTTTCAAAAAGTTCAATGAACAGAAGATTGTTGGGGGCGGAATAGATCTGGACAAGGAGAAGTCTGGAGATGAATGTGAGAAGGGAGGGACAGGCGGTAAAACAATAGTGAAACAGTTTGAGCAGCATATTCCAGGAGTCTTGAGGTCTTTCCGAGTGTAGCCTTCATTGATTTGAGGTCTACCATACCATTCTCTCACTAGAAGGGAAACCTATAACGGCAGCAGGCCGTAAAAGACACCCAGTTTTGGAATAAGAACCATTCAAGAAAATA
The DNA here is from genome assembly GCF_965140285.1 of Lepidochelys kempii. Classification (NCBI taxonomy): domain Eukaryota; kingdom Metazoa; phylum Chordata; order Testudines; family Cheloniidae; genus Lepidochelys; species Lepidochelys kempii. The sequence continues at coordinate 69,803,867 of NC_136384.1, read as the reverse complement.
TGTTTGCTGATGATGTTTTAAAGAAAGTCACATCAGTGAACTGGTAGAAGTCACTTAAGCACTTGGATTCAGAGACTGTTGAAGTGATAATCTCACTTTTAACAGCAGTAGCTTCTTCTGCCACTGTAGAAAATAAGTATTTCCTTTAGACTAATTCATTACAAATTGAGAAATTGTTTGGGACCTGAAAAAGCAGGAAAGCTTGTTCTTCTTTTCCAGATTATGAACAAACAGGAAAATGAAAGTGAAGTTGACTGAGTTAGCTGCAGAAGCCAATATTTTAAGTTTCTCATGTTGGCCTCTGGCTGACATAGTCCGTTTAATTTTTTAAAAAATATTTAATTTAACTATTTTAGTTTAAAACAATTTTAACAAAAACAAACCTGATTTTAAAAAACTTGAATGTTTAACTAAATTCAAAAATTCAGATGCTTGTTTTGTTAAGATATTATATGTTTGCTGTTGAAGAAAAAAATCCAGACTACATAAATGTTGTTGTTTTAGTTAAAACAATTTAAACGTCTGTCTGGTGATGTTCTCTTCCTAATACAGCATGGCAAGAAAATTCTCCAAATATTAATGATTAACTTGTTGAATTGGAGATAGTTTACCTCCCAGTGACTTCATAAATATCTGTTTCAGTTACCTTTGATAAATGAAATAACCAATCATTCATTCATTTTCTGATATAGCAGTAAAACTAATCTGAAAAGTTTTCCAAATAAATCACTTAAAAATGTATAGTGTGTGCCTTCTAAAAATGAAACCTCCATCTATCTCTGAGTTATGAAGAATATGTATTAAGGTTATAACAACCAACAAGAATGCACTTTTATGTAGAAACCATGATTAAATGGAGTCTTCCTGACTAGTGATTTAAATCACTAGCCCGCTGCTGGTCTGGGGTTCTGGCTGCCAGCCCCTTGCCAGCCGGGTCCCGGCCGCAGGTCCTGCTCAGCCTGCTGCCAGCCTAGGTGAATGGAACCCCAGGCTGGCAGCGGGCTGAGAGGGCTGGCAGCGTAAGATCAGCATTTTAATTTAATTTTAAATGAAGCTTCTTAAACATTTTGAAAACCTTGTTTACATACGACAATAGTTTAGTTATATAATATATAGACCTTTCGAGAGACACCTTCTAAAAACGTTAAAATGTATTACTGGCACGCAAAACCTTAAATTAAAGTGAATAAATGAAGACTCAGCACACCACTTCTGAAAGGTTGGCAACCCCTGGTGTAGGTACTCCACTTCCCCGAAAGGTGGTAGATATGTCAGCTGGAGGGCACTGTCTACGCCAGGAGTTAGATCAGTAACTATGTTATATTTACATAAGTTGCTAGAGTAGAACAAGCCTTAGAGTGGCTGAAAATTTGGCAGGTAATGGGAAAAAATGAAATTTTAGCTTGAATAATTGTAAAATATTGTAGATCAAAATAGTTAGTGGAAGAGAGACATTTGAAAAAGTGACATAGGTTTGATAGCTGACAGCAAGTTGTCACCTCTGGCAGGGCTTTGCAATATTATATGGCAGCAAGAAAGACCAGTGCAATTTCGGGCTGTGTAGACAGTGATGTCACAGAAGAAGGATGTGATAGTCCAGCACTATAAAGGTCTGAGCTTTCACCTGAAATACTGCATTCTGTTCTGGAATCATCCATATTAGCAAGCTAAAGCTATATGGGAAGGAGTCCAGGAAATGGCAATGAAAGTGACTTAAAGTGGCAGGAGAGACTAAAATTACTAAATGTTTCTTGCTTTAGTGACTGCTAAAAGTAGTAGGTCAGAGGAGAGAATATATACCAGGAAAGAGGATTTATTTAGAGTGATTTAAGGGGATGAAATTAAGTAAGGGAAATCTTAAGCAGAGTATCTGGAAAAATGTCCAGAGCAGAAGATCATTTGGACTGTGGAATAGTCTTTCAAAGGAAGTGGAGGAAACTTAATTGCTTGATGTTTAAAAACAGGATTGGAGGAAGTGTAGTATAGGGAATTTTGCTCTCCCACTGTCCATGCTGTACATCATGGGATAAATAGAGGACCTCAGCTTCCATGATTATTGATTTAGTACCTGTCTTGAGTGCTAAAGTTACTCCAACTCTGAAATATAAAAGGGGGGAAATGTGATCCTGAAAGTCTTTCTCTAAGCTTTCAGGAATTCCTGTAAATCTCATGAAACTTGATGTGCATTTAGTGTATAGATTAAAGTATATGTAAGTTAAAATACTGCTCCAAAATGAGAAGAGGTCACCCGTAATGGCTATCCATATCTTCAATAATGAAGCATAAATAATAAAATGATTCATTGTTTAAATAATTTATTTAAGATGCTATTTGCGTTTAAATAACTTCTCAGAAAAAGCATAAGTAACAAGATCCAGACTCACATAGTGCCTTTTCTTAGTGATGAAGTTCAAGCACAAGGGAAGTCCTTAAATTGAGAGAGAATCTCCCAGGAACTTCCAGATTTGTATCTTTCCCAACTTGACATGAATAATAACTTATATTATCAATCTGTAATTGAGACACAACCTGATTCTCCTTTAAGGTGCTTTATAGATGCTTTGTAACTGAGTTCCTAAAACTTATGTGAAATTATTCCATTAATGTTTACCTTGCACGCATTTTTCTTTGTGTTCACCAGCCAGAAATTCTCCAGATTTGCCTTTTAATACTGAAAACAATATAACCATTGTCTTCCTCAGAAAAAGTCTAGTACCCAGATTACACGTTAAAATCATGACAGTTACAGTTCTTTAAACTTTTCTTTGAGAATATTGACATACCTGCAGCCCAAATGGCTTCTGCTGGAAGCCTTTAGGTTGTAATAAGTAGCCCTCCTACATCCATTTCTTCAGTTGAAGTTTTTAAAGGGTGGTATCTTAACTGAGAGAAGCTCCAGGAAGAAAAAAATCCTTTTTTCTCTCCAAATTTTTTTCTTAGGACTGGCTCTGGCTTCATCCTGCTTGGAACAAAAAATTGCCTCCTTTGGTGTGTCTGTGTTGGCATAATTAATACATGCTTCAGCAGTGGTGTAGGTTTTTAAGAGAGGTAAAAACACCAGCACCCCATCTACTCTTAATATTTATACTGTTACCACCTGTGCAGTTGCACCATTCTTGGCAGTTGACCTAATATAGGTACTAACTTCGGTAGTAGAAAAAGTGCTTGAGTGCACATGAGGAAATCTCCTGATCATTGGCATCATATGTCTAAACAAACAACTTTATCCTGCTTGTCTCCACTGAACTGAGCATGGTTCTTAAAGAAAGAATATTTGTAACAGCTGGGAAAAATAGAACTTCCATTTGAACTCCAAATATATTTGCTGTCTTTGAATGTGGGCTCTCAGAGAAACTAAACTCCCTCTTGTCCTTGCCCCATCCATTTCGGTGGCTGTCAAGGTTACAAAAGCTAAAGTGTTAATTGAATATCCAGCAAAGTTAAAGATGGCCGATTGACTGGAAAAATTACTTATATGTAAGAAAGCTGCTGAACTTCTGAAGTATAGTTCTTTTAATTACAGTAATTGGGGAAATTATGCAACATGAGCACTTCTAAATCAGGCAGACTGCAACTGGAATTAACATTGCACCAGAAACTTTTATAATATCTAGTATATCAGCATTTTTTCCTATTCAAGTTTTCTTATACCTTTGACTGTATCTTCTTGGTAAAGTCAGTAGGATCCATTTAGCCTGGATCTTATTACCATAATAAGATCCCACATGAGTTATTACTTTGTATGGCTACTCTTAACAAAGTTACCTAATGTAAAGAATCCATCACTACCCCTTGTGACCTGGAATGTTTATTCTAGAAGATGTGCTCTGACTACCAATATTTTTCCCCGCCCCAGAGAGAGACTAACTGGAGCCAGCTAACTTTTGTGTTGTTACTGTTAGGCTTATTTTCAACAGTACTTAAGTTTGTGATAAAACTTCTTATGGTCGTGTAAAATGTCAGACCCATTAGCAGCAATGCATGTCATTTAAGGAAGAGCAATCAAGTGTTCTATGTTCTTTATTTGTAAATTTTTGCATATATAAGGAAAAAGCCTAATCACAAAAAACAGATAGTGTTTGTAGTGAAGATTTGAATTTGAGATATGATCTATTGACCTCACAGGGTGGATTGTGCAATGTTCAGTTCTGACCTTTTAAAGTTGTTGCTTTACGTGGCTCAAACAAGTGAAATTTTTTCTTTGAAGCAGCAATTCTTAAATCAGCACTTCTTAAGAAATACTGGATGTGAGCTACAGTTGTTCTTAACTCTTTTCTTAATCATATATTATGCCTTTATGACAAAATGCTAAGTTTATATAAAGTGTCAATATACTTTTCTTTTGCTTAGGGGACTACTGTAACTTCTGAACACTTTTTTTTTTTTTTTTTGGTAGCATGCATTTAATAAAAGTAGATTGTTCTTTCAGCAAACCCTTTACGTAGATTGTTCTGAAAAACAAGTAGTTCATAGTTGTGCTTTGGATGGTTTATCAAATAACGAAATCCTAATTTTGCAGTGCTGAGTGTTCCAGATTGAGACATTTGTGTCACTCAGAAATATGAAAGGGATGAGAAATGATAAAAATCAGGAATAGAGCAAAATTTACTGTGTCAAACTAGTTCCTGATTTCAGTTGAGCTACATTAGGGATGAGTTAGGCCCAGTGTTTGTTTTTAAGCCTTTATTTACTGCAGAGTTTTATCCTGACAGGATAAAAATTAAATATTATTTAAAACAAGGAGAAAAGTCTGGTCAAGTGTACTTTTATATGCCATTAGCATCAAAAGAACTAAAATTTAAGCTGGTAGTGTTCACTGATTATATATAGATTTTAAAAAAATGTTCATGCCAATGCAGCTCAACACTTTAAAGAGGAAAAATGGGAAATTTATTGTGGAAAATGATTCCCTGCTCAAACAAATCAAACCGTAAGGGGAAGGTGAGGAATGGATTTTTGTTTTCCCTCCCTCTTATCTAATGTATTCAGTTTTTCCTGTTTTGTTTCTTGCAGCAATGGGTCAAGAAGCTGGCAAACCTGCTTGGCCCAAACCAGCAGGAGGCTATCAGACCATTACAGGGAGAAGATATGGAAGAAGACACGCGTATGTCAGTTTTAGACCATCTTTGATGAATCAAGACAGAAATTCAAGTCAACAGAATGGAGAATGTGAAGGATTAGAATTAGACGATGTTCAAAAAGAGAAGTCTTTATGTGCGTTCTCTGTAATTTCAAACTGAGACACATTTTCTTTGGGAGGGAACGGAGATGGAAATGTATAGAATGTTGAAAGTCATATGAACAAACTTCAGGTCATATGTTCTGCATCAAAAACTCAATGTGAAGTTTAATGAACATTAGTATTTATCTTGAAATGTTTTAATTTACTTCATAAAATAAAGTAGAGCAACACTGAAAGATTTAAATTTCATAAAATTTCACAAAACATATAATTGTAACCATGAATATGCCATAGAAATCTTATCTTACCCCAGAACCAGATTCTTGAATAATTCCCATGTAAGAGGAAAATACATCATGTTTATTTGCTGCCTCAAATAGAGCTAGAAAACAAAATACTTTACATTCCATGAGCCAAATTCTTCCATCATGTAAGTCCATTGGCTTAGCAGAGTTACACCAGAAGTTAATTCGACTATTTGTAAATAATTACAAGAAAAATATGAGAGCGAAAAAGAAATACTGAAATAGCAAATAGACATTATTTTCCTCTTTTCATGAATATTCAGTTTTCTTTGGTTTGCTAATTTTAAACTTCATCCATAATTCATGAGTTTAAAGTAGCATTCAGTTAGAATAATTGAATCTAGAAATTCAAAATGACCTATTAGATCATATGTATAGTCCCTCTTCTTTTGAGTCTATTATATATTCGTAAATGTTTTTGCAGTCTAGTCTTAAATGTGCCAATTAATATTTGTAAAAAGAAAAGGAGTACTTGTGGCACCTTAGAGACTAACCAATTTATTTGAGCATGAGCTTTCGTGAGCTACAGCTAACTTCATCGGATGCATACTTTGGAAACTGCAGAAGATGCATCCGATGAAGTGAGCTGTAGCTCACGAAAGCTCATGCTCAAATAAATTGGTTAGTCTCTAAGGTGCCCCAAGTACTCCTTTTCTTTTTGCGAATACAGACTAACACGGCTGTTACTCTGAAACCTGTCAGATTTAATTATGCAAGTAATATTTACCACTCTTTCACTTAAGAGACTATTCCAAAAGCCAGAAGATCTCACTTTTTTGGAAACTCTTCACATAATTTCATTTCATTATTCTTGAAAGCTTTTTTTATTGTGCTAAGAAATTCCTGTTCCCCTTTTGTGTTTACATCTTACAAATGTTCAGAGTGAGTTGTATGCAAATATTTACCTTATTTGCATCTTCGTTTTCTGGTAGATCAGTGCTAACCCCATGACTTTTTTTTTGCTTTTTTTGGTCTGAACTTCCTGTAGTTTGTCACTATCTTTTTAGATAATGAAGTGCCAACATTGAACATATTGTTTCAGGTGTTCAGAGGAGGTAAATGGTGAAAGGAATATTACTTCTCTGTTCCATGATATGACTCCTCTACAGATGTAGCTCAAACTTTCATTGACTTTTTGCTGCTATATTTCCTTGTAAACTTATGACTAATAGTAATTATGTGCTCTATAACCCTTAAGTCTCTTCTTGGCATTTCTACTTTCCATATTTTTCCCTGTCATTTAATATTTGTGTTTTGGATTATTTTATTCCCAGATGTATGAGCTTGCATGTTTCCAAGCTGATTCTCATTTTATACTGAGAGTACTGACCAAAACACAGGAGTTATCCCCTGCTAAATTCCATGCCATCTTCAATATCTACTTAAACAACCACAAGAGATAGATAGAAGGGACCTCACTATAATGTTTCATCAAAGGCAGCACCTCTAACAGTGCAGTATCCTTTTAGTTTTGCAGTGACAGCATGCCATGTAAGCCCAAATTCTAGTGTGGGAAACCACAACCCGCATCATTGTGTTCCAGAAATGAAAGTGCTATCAACTCACCCTTCTGACATGCCATATCTTTTTTCAGATAAGACTGAAGAGATAAATAAAAATGTTGGGCTACCATAATTAGAGGTGACACTATCTGTGCCACTTATAATTCAAGGTTCTGCAGAAATCTGAGTCTGTATGATACAAGTGTCTCAAGCAGCCATCTGGATTCTAATCGTAGAAATGTAGGGCTGGAAGGGAACTTGAGAAGTCATCAAGTCCAGCCACTTGTGCTGTGGGAGGACCAAGTAAACCTAGGCCATCCCTGACAGGTGTTTGTCCAACTTCTTTTAAAAGTTTCCAATAATGGGGACTCCACGACCTCCTCTGGAAGCCTGTTCCAGAGCTTAACTACCCCTATTGTTAGAAAGTTTTTCCTAATATCTAACCTAAATCTCCCTTGCTGCAGATTAAATCCATTACTACTTGTCTTACCTCCAGTGGACATGTCCTACCTTCAGTGGACATGGAGAACAATTGATCACCTTCCTCTTTATAACAGCCCTTAACATATTGGAAAACTGTTATCAGGTTGCCCATGGGTCTTCTTTTCTCAAGACTAAACATGCCCACTTTTTTCAAACTTTCCTCACAGGTGAGGTTTTCTAAACCTTTTATCATTTTTGTTGCTGTCCTATGGATTCTTTCCAGTTTGTCCCTGTCTTGCCTAAATTGTGGTGTCTAGAATTGGGGTCTCATCAGTGCCTAGTAGAGCAGGATAGTTATCTCCTGTGTCTTACATACCACACTCTGATTAATATACCTCAGAATCATATAAGCCTTTTTTGCATCACATTGATGACTCGTATTCAGTTTGTGGTCCATAATAATCTTGAGCTCCTTTTCCGCAGTACTACCATCTAGACAATTATTCCCCGTTTTGTATTTGTGCATTTGATTTTTTTCCTTCCTCAAGTGAGGTACTTTGCACTTGTCTTTATTGAATTTCATCTTGTTGAATTCAAACCAATTCAACTTGCCACGGTCATTTTGAATTTTAAACCTGTTGTCCCAAGTGCTTGCAACCCCTCCCGGCCTGGTGTCATCTGCGGATTTTTTCTGCATACTCTCTACTTCATTACCAAGTCATTAATGAAAATATTGAATCATACTGGACCCAGGACTGACCCCTGCAGGACTCCGCTAGGTATGCCCTTCCAATGTAACAGCAAACCATTGATAAGTACTCTTTGAGTACAGTCTTTCAATCAGTTGTGCACCTACCTTATAGTAATTTAATCTAGACCACATTTCCCTAGTTTGCTTATGTATTTGAATAATGTATAACATTTTTAATTAGATCTTTTCTTTTTCTTTTTCTTTTTTTTAAAGAATATACTTGGGTACATCTATTTAACCATGCATATTTCATTCTTCTTTATTCAAAACCCTTTTCTCAGATGTATACAAGCTTTCTGTGCTTCTAACAGGGGTTTAAATTTCATAAGTGCGTGCACTGAGTTATGCGTGCAACTGGAGGTTTCCATGCAAACTTGAATATAAACGTTCCAACCCTGATTTGCATGTGCACCAGTCAGAGATATGAAAGAATGTACACGCTTTTGAAGATTTGGGTCACTGTTCACTTCAAAGCTGATTGGATGCTATACTTATTTAACCTGTTTCTAACTTTTTCCACTCCGTTTTCAAAGTCTGCCATTCTTGATGTTCATTGTCATGTCACCATCAGAGGAGTCTGCCCTCAGTTTTACTATCAAACCTAATTGCAGTGAAATCATTGTTGCTAATTGGAGCCTTTACATTTACTTTCCTTGTTAATTTCTCCTTGTAAGTCAAGAATAGCATTCTTGCTTGCAAGTACAAAATAGGCCTATTTAAAATCCCATTTATGGTACCAATAAATGGCTTCTTCAGATCCTTGCAGAATGTGCATTTTTGCCCATTAATGTATGGGTAGTCTAATTATTAGCAGTATTATTATTAGCAGCAAATTTTTCAGTTTCCTTAACTTTTGAAACATACTAAATTCCTATAATTCTCATTTCAAACTTCTATTGTCTGAAAGCAATTTAAAAGAGGCTGCCTGCAAATGTGTTTTTGTTTATAGGGCTCTTACGTATTTCTGCTGTCATGAGTGAAGCTGAAATTGTATCATTTAAGTTTGTTTGTTTAGACTTAGTTTAATAAATGGAACCAAAGATATATTAGCTGCACATAAGCACACATGTGATAAACGTACCTGATCATTCAATTGCACTGTTGTTCCAGTCAACTGCCGGCTTTTTCATGAGCAAGCATTGTTAATGAGAAACTTTATATCCAGTTTGATCACTCCAATGTATTCTTTCTTGCGATTTTCTATGAAGGTCCCAATCCATTGGTTCAAGTTTGTTCTGCTTTATCAGATGAATCTTCGTTACAGAATGGTGGATCTGAAGTTCCTGTTGGTAGAACAGAATTGAGGCGAACTGTCGAGACAGACACATCACCATTTTTTCCAGTATGCTATAATCAGGAAGGCAATCAAACCTCAAGGAGCAGTATGAATCCTGATAAAATTCCTGAGGACTGTGCAGAATATACTTCTGGCAAGTGTAGTGATCTGAATGGTCAGAATGGAATTGCTTTTGTAAACATTGACTCCTATGAACCAGATAGCAGTGATGGAGAGGATGATGGTGCACAAGTTGATCTTTCCTTAGCAAAAGAAGAAGCAGGCTTATTTCAAGAAACGCTGGATCACATGCTTTCTGAGTTGGAGAAAGAGGTGGAGTCCTTCAGTAGCATACAGTCACGATTGTCTACTTTTAATCATAATGCTTCCAGAGAAGTTTTTGAAGAACTAGGACCAGTGCCTTCAATGAGATATTATAACATAGACTCAGATCTTGGCCATCGAAATAATAGGACATTTAAAAAATCATCTGCTGAAGACGAAGCTAGAGGAAAAAATAGCTTAAGTGGTAATGCCAGTTGTGAAACACAACAGAGAAAGATGATAGCTGATGTTGCGGTCAGGACCCCTGTAGGGCTTTGTAATGAACTGAATACCAGTGATGGCAAGACTGATCAAGGAAATTCACCTGAACTGGTAGTGAGACCTAAAGTTAGAAAACAAAATGCTACAAACCCATTGGATAGAAAAAAGCTTACTAGTGATGACGAAGCAAAAAGCAGTACTAGGAGGAGGAGTGAAATTTTGGAAGCCCGGCAAGGCAGTGCAGAACATGTCTTGAGAAATAGCAAAGAAAAAATGAATTCCAGTGTGTTCTTTGACCCAAGAGACTATGAAGATGCTCAAAAGAAAACAGAAAATGATCTAAAAACTAATGTAACCATCCAAGAAAGAACAGCTGTAGTAGATGATAGAGCTTTCTGGGATGAATTTGAAGATTGCAGCAGGCATTTACCTGGTTCCAACAAAGATGAAGACAGGTAAGATTTAATATATACATTATTGTAGCATCTTAAATTTGTAAAAATAATGCACTAATCTGAATAACTTTAGCAACTATTATGAGGTAGTGGTGGTTTAAAAAAGACAGAGTATCTTGGGAATGAATATATAAAATGGCAAAACAAAAAATTGCTCTCTAAATTGTTTGTGTCCTTGTCATGAGTTGCCATCTTTCTCCTCCTCAAATTGCTGTGCAATATTAATACCTGTTGCTGTACCGAAAGCCAGAAATGCATCATTGAAGATAGGGTTTTTTAATTTTAAAATATTAACCAGCCCGTTTTTCATTCTACTAATATGTAAGGTATTTGTGCCTCAGTAAGAATTGATAATTTAAAACCGCATTGAATTATAATTTTCTGCATACAGCTATTTGTAGAGAAAGATTACTGAAATAATGACCAGTAAATACTATCTGTAATTTCTTGCTGTAGAAGCATTTCTTTTTAAAGATGTGCACGGTATGGTAGAGAGACTTAGCTGCTACAGTTGTGTATTATACTAGGAGGGTTTAGATTTCTGAAACACTGACCTTCCTGCTATGCTTCAGTGTCTCCATTCTGTATTCAGCCCAAAGTGTACTGTAAGCTAAAGCCCTCCACATACCATGGAACTCTTAGGGCATGTCTACACTTGCCTCCAGAGCGATCGATCCAGCAGGGGTTGATTTATGGCATCTAGTGAAAATGCAATAAATCGACCGCTCTCCTGTCGACTCCAGTACTCCACCAGAGTAAGACGTGTAGGCGGAGTCGACGGGAGCGGACACAGTCAACCTACCGCAGTGAAGACGCCACGGTAAGTAGCTCTAAGTACATTGACTTCAGCTACGCTATTTTCGTAGCTGAAGATGTGTAACTTAGACCGACTTAGCTCGTGCCCACTCCCCCTTCTCCTCCCAGTGTAGACCAGGCCTTAGTCTCTGTCAGAAACATAGATTATCATCCTGCATTCCAAAACAAAATATTTTGAAGATTGGTTAGTGGAAATGCAGTTGGATGAAGTAAGCGTTTTGTTTTTGAAAGCTTATTTAAACTAATATAAAGAGAAATTTTGGAAGTCCTCTGTAGTAGCCTAATAACAGGGGTGACCAAACTGTGGCTTGTGAGCCACATGCGACTCTTTACCATTGACGTGCGGCTCGCGGAGCCCCCATTCTCCACCTACCAGAAAGTGGTGGGGGAGGAGTTTAGGACCTCTGCCTTGCAGTGGGGTGGTGGGGTAGGGGCTTCTGCCCAGTGTGTGTGGGGGTCTGTCAAGGTTCCTCCCCCACTCTGAACTCTAGGGTACAGATGTGGGGACCTGCATGAAAAAACCTCCTAAGCTTCTCTTTACCAGCTTAGGTCAAAACTTCCCCAAGGTACAAAATATTCCCCCCGTTGTCCTTGGACTGGCCGCTACCACCACCAAACTAATACTGGTTACTGGGGAAGAGCTGTTTGGACGCGTCTTTCCCCCCAAAATACTTCCCAAAACCCTGCACCCCACTTCCTGGACAAGGTTTGGTAAAAAGCCTCACCAATTTGCCTAGGTGACTACAGACCCAGACCCTTGGATCTTAAGAACAATGAACAATCCTCCCAACACTTGCACCCCCCCTTTCCTGGGAAATGTTGGATAAAAAGCCTCACCAATTTGCATAGGTGACCACAGACCCAAACCCTTGGATCTGAGAACAATGAAAAAGCATTCAGTTTTTTACAAGAAGACTTTTAATAAAAAATAGAAGTAAATAGAAATAAAGAAATCCCCCCTGTAAAATCAGGATGGTAGATATCTTACAGGGTAATTAGATTCAAAAACATAGAGAACCCCTCTAGGCAAAACCTTAAGTTACAAAAAAGATGCACAGACAGAAATAGTTATTCTATTCAGCACAATTCTTTTCTCAGCCATTTAAAGAAATCATAATCTAACACATACCTAGCTAGATTACTTACTAAAAGTTCTAAGACTCCATTCCTGGTCTATCCCCGGCCAAGACGACTACAGACAGACCCAGACCCTTTATTTCTCTCCCTCCTCCCAGCTTTTGAAAGTATCTTGTCTCCTCATTGGTCATTTTGGTCAGGTGCCAGCGAGGTTACCTTTAGCTTCTTAACCCTTTACAGGTGAGAGGAGCTTTCCCCTGGCCAGGAGGGATTTCAAAGGGGTTTACCCTTCCCTTTATATTTATGACAGGGTCTCTGGACTTCTGCTTAATAGGGAGGAGGGTCTTGGGGCTTTAGCCCCACAGGGTGCACCTGCTGGGGCTTGGGGCTTTAACAGGAGTGGGTCTGAAGCCCCGAGCTGCAGCAGGTGTCTCCCATGGGGCTGAAGTCTTGAGCCCCGGCAGGTGTGCCCCAGCTTTCGAACTTTTGAAGACTGTTGTATGTGGCTCAGAGGGTCAGTAAGTTTGGCCACCCCTGCTATATAACTTTTAGAAGACTTCTCCTTCTTCCCATAGCTTCTGACTAGTTTCACTGACAATCAGTGTAGCCAGCTGTAGAGTGAAATTGATGAGAATCTTGCATGTTGCACTTTCATCTTCACTCTTTAGTTTGCCTTGTGTACCCCGTGACAGCAGCAACCTAGTGGTTCGGGTAGCTTGGCAAATATCCAGCAAATCCACCATGCATAAGCGTCTTATGCTGTGAGTAAATCTTAAATATTACAAAATGCATAAAATGTAATTTCTGTATTTGAGAATGACATGTAGTATTCGCTCTTTAATTTACTCATGTAAGAAAGACCAACTGCTGATATAATCCTCATTGAAGTTTTAACGATCATACTGATCTGCAAAAACTATAAATAGAAGAAATATCCATAGCTAGATAAAAACATAGGTGTAATACCCAAAGGAAGAATTATTCTAAAAGGATTATTAAATTGTTGAGATCTTAAAATCTTTTAAAAATACGTCTTCAACTTGTTGCTGTATTTTTTTGTTATAAAGATACTAACTACCGAAACGACATGAATGGAACATTGGGCTTGCCTCCTTGTGTTAACTTTAAAGACAGAGTTAAGTTTCACAGGCCATCCATAAACATGCTTTATGTAGCACTTTCTAGCCTAAAGATCCCATGGCAACTTTTTAAAACTACTACCAAATCTTACAAGCGTAGGTGCCTAAATTAGATCCCTAAATAAGTGGCCAAGGGGTGTGTGCGTGTTAAGAGGTGCAGAGCACCCTAGCTACCACTGAGGACTGTCACTTTTACTGGTAGGAATAGAGGAAAAAGGGGCAAGTTGTTGTTCACCTGTGTAATTTGGTAATTTCTTTTAAACACTTCACCCTGGTTGGTTAGGAAGTTAAAGGTCCTTTGCTGTGAGGGAATTCTTGAACTCTCTTCGTGTGTTGTTCAGGGGGGATTTGATTTAAATCATGATTTAAATCACTAGTCAGGAAGACTTGATTTAATCATGGATTTCTACATAAAAGTGCGTTCTTGTTGGTTGTTATAATCTTAATACATATTCTTCATAACTCAGAGATAGATGGAGGTTTCATTTTTAGAAGGCACACACTATACATTTTTTAAGTGATTTATTTTGAAAACTTTTCAGTTTGGTTTGGTTGTTTGGTTATTTCATTTACCAAAGTTTAATTAAAGCAGATATTTATGAAGTCATTGGGAGGTGAACTATCTCCAATTCAACAGATTAATCATTAATATTTGGAGGATTTTCTTGCTATGCGGTATTAGGAGGAGAACATCACCAGACAGACGTTTAAATTGTTTTATTTAATTAAAACAACAACGTTATGTAGTCTGGATTTTTTCTTCAACAGCAAACGTATAGTATTTTAACAAAACAAGCATCTGAATTTTTGAATTTAGTTAAACGTTCAAGTTTTCTAAAATCAGGTTTGTTTTTGTTAAATTGTTTTTAACTAAAATAATTAAATGGCATTTAAAAAAAATCGACTATGTCAGCCAGGTCAACATGAGAAACTTAAAATATTGGCTTCTGCAGCTAAGTATTGTCTTCCCCTTCATTTTCCTGTTTGTTCATAATCTGGAAAAGAAAAACAAGCTTTCCTGCTTTTTCAGGTCCCAAACGGTTTTTCAATTTGTAATGAATTAGTCCAAAGGAAGAAAATATTTTTTCTACACCTGCAGAAGAAGGTACTGCTGTTAAAAATGAGATTATCACTTCAGCCGTCTCTGAATCCAAGGTCTTAAGTGACTTCCTCCAGTTCTCTGGTGTGCCTTTCTTTAGAACATCATCAGCAAACATATATTTCTTGAATGGTTCTTATTCCCAAACTGGGAGTCTTTTATGGCCTGCTGCCATTATAGATTTTCCCTTCTAGTGAGAGAACGGTATGGTAGATCTCAAATCAATGAAGGCTAAAGTCAGAAAGACCTCAAGACTTCTGGAATATGCTGCTCAAACACTTTCACTTTTGTTTCTACTGCCTGTCCCTCCCTTCTCACATTGATCTCCAAACTTTTCCTTGTCCAGATCTATTCCACCCCCAACAATCTGCTATTCATTGAACTTTTTGAAACTTTGCACTTTTAGAGAGAGATAAGGGATTGACTCTGTGTGCACAAATTTGCAGAGGGATAGTAGGGTTGATGTCTGTTGTTTCTCTCCTCTATATATTTATTTATTTAAAACATTTTTGCTGTTAACAAGCATGTTATCTCTGGAGAGACAAATCCACAGTTTGAGAACTACAAAACTAAGCATCTTTGATTGTATCTTTTATACTGAGTCCCATTGGGTAGATAGAAAGATTAACTTAAATAATCTAGACAGAAGCCCCTGGAACTCCATAAAATTGGTTCCCTAATCCATGAACTATTGGAACTCATTTACAAAACTTGTCTTAAACATTACCTGAATATATTGTCTCATACTATAGAATTAGAATTTATAATCCTTATTCTATGATGAGATATCTTTGAGCTATAATGTATCTTAATTAAAACTATCTTTAGATAGGTTTTTTCCTCAAAAAAGCATTTTATCAAAATAATCCTATTTAAAAAAATTTTTTTTAAATCATTGCTTTTTATTCCCCCTCCTGTTATGCTTGGAACTTGTATGATATTCTCAATCAAAGTCTCACTTTCATGTCTTCCAAGAAAAATATATATTTCCCCCTTTGCGCATTACCAATTTCCTTTGTCTTTTACAAGCTGTTATAGCTAGTAACAGTTCTCTATTATAACAGTTATGCCTTAAATAATAGTGAACAAGAGTGTCAAGCGCTAGGTGACTGATGACCAAGGACATCTGTGGCCGCATTCATACTCGCATAACCTTTTTTTGGCTGCCTTTTGGGCGGAGAAAATAAATTTTTTGGGGGGGCCCACTTGTACTACTCAAATGTTGATGAGTACTTATTCACACAAGGAATCCCATTGAAATCAGTAGGATGCTATGTGAGCACTTAGTCAGTGTGAGTAAGGGTTGCACAACTGAACCCCCTTAGTGAGGGCTGCCAGCTGAAACCATTATTCAGCCTCTGTTAATTAATTCTCTAAGCATCCATGCTCAATGCAGCATTGTTCCCTTGGGAGTCTATTATTTATTATTATTGTTGATTTATATTGCGGTATCATCGAGGAGCCCCAGTCATAGATCAGGACACTGTTATGCTAGCCACCGTAAAAAGACAGTCCCTGCCCCAAAGAGCTTACAATCTAAGTAGTCTTAGTATCCTGCAAGCCATCTTTCATGTGTTCTGTTCTTTAAAAATACTGTTTTTTACATAGTTCTTTTGCAGTAACTTCACTTCTCCCTGCTTATCTGCTAGTGCTTGATGCACCCTGGTAGTTGACTAGGTTTGACTGATTTTACTTTACTGAGAAAGGGACAGCTTTGTCATATCTATCAGCTAGCCTCATATTATGTATCTGTCAATGTAGAGCTTCTGTCCTTTAGTTGTGCATGTGTTTTTCCTCTTGTGGATGATGATCCCTCACGCTAATCTTTGGGAGGTGATGGCATCAGTCAGCATCTCTATATATGGCTCCTGATTGCCACAAAAGATAAATCATTCTATTTCTAAAATACCTATGTTATCACCATGTTGCGTCCACTAGAGATTTCTTCACCAGATATGAAGTACTAACTGACAAAGTGGGGAAGAGAGAGAACATAAAAAAAAATCAGCCAAACCGTCATCTTCCTTCTTATATTGAAGAATGACATCTTAAAGCCTATACATTTTTTAAAAAATGACATTCATTGCTCTTAACAGGTGAGCATCTCATAAACACTATGGTATACTTCTGATTATCCAAATAGTATGGATAACATGGATTTTCTTTGGATAATCAGGAGCTCTGATAATCAAGAGGGCAGGAGCCATTCAGCAGCTTGGTGGACTCTTCCCACAGCTGGGGACTTGTCATCGTCATCCTCCTGGCAGTCCTCGACGGGGTCTCTGCTCTGCCCCATTTGCTCATTCCCATGACAGTGGGCTGCAGAAATCTCCTTGCACTTCCATAAGGCAGGTGACACCCTATCCCTGTAGGTGCAAGGGTGCAGTGGGGAGCCTGTGGTCCTGGTGAGACAAGAGCAGAGATCCCTGGCTAGGACTCTGTTCTGCTCTGCTCTGCCACAACCAGAGCCTTCCCTGCAGCTTGTCCTTGCACGGATTGGATGTCACTGACTGCAGAAGTTCAAGGAGCCCTTTCAAGGTTCCTTCCCCACTCTGAACTCTACGGTACAGATGTGGGGACCTGCATGAAAGACCCCCTAAACTTATTCTTACCAGCTTAGGTTAAAACTTCCCCAAGGTACAAACTTTTACCTTTTGTCCCTGGACCTTATGCTGCCACCACCAAGGTGTCTAACAAAAATAACAGGGGAAGTGCCCACTTGGAAACGTCTCCCCCACAATATATCCCCCCAAGCACTACACCCCCTTTCCTTGGGAAGGCTTGATTAAAAATCCTCACCAATTTGCATAGGTGAACACAGACCCATACCCTTGGATCTTAAGAACAATGAAAAAGCAATCATGTTCTTGAAAGAAGAATTTTAATTAAAGAAAAAGTAAAAGAATCACCTCTGTAAAATCAGGATGGTAAATACCTTACAGGATAATCAGATTTTAAACATAGAGAATCCCTCTAGGCAAAACCTTAAGTTAGCAAAAGATACAAAAACAGGAATATACATTCCATTCAGCACAACTTATTTTATGAGCCATTTAAACAAAACAGAATCTAACACATATCTAACTAGATTGCTTACAAACTGTTTACAGGAGTTGTGACCTGCATTCCTGCTCTGGTCCCGGCAAAAGCAGCACACAGACAGAGAGGACCCTTTGTGTCCCTCGTCCGTCCCCCCCCCCCCCGCCCGCCTCCAGCTTTGAAAGTATCTTGTCTCCTCATTGGTCATTTTGGTCAGGTGCCAGCGAGGTCATCTTAGCTTCATAACCCTTTACAGGTGAAAGGATTTTTCCTCTGGCCAGGAGGGATTTAAAGGTGGTTAGCCTTCCCTTTATATTTATGACAAGCCCTCTGCAGCTCTGGTGTCACACCCCCATTCACTCCTATGACAAGAGGGCTTTCAGAGGGTTCCCTGCACTGCTGCAGGAGCCATTTAGCCACAGGGTGGCTTCCCTCACAGCCGGGGGTTCATCCTCCTCTTCACAGTGTTGGTGGGACGGGGGAGGTGGCTCTGTTCTATTATCTGAAGCTCTTGATTATCCAAATTCCTTCCTTGTGCCCTAACATGATATACATGACCTCTGCATCATATATCTCATGCCGGGGAACAAGGAAGAGATCTGAATAATGCAAAGGTTCGGGTAATAGTGTTTTGGATACATGGGCGTATGCTGTAATTGAGTTTCGTAACACCTTGTAAGTTAGGGAAGTAGTATTCTCATCTTGCAGTTAAGGAGTTAAGTCACTAAGGGTAACATTTTCAAAAGCACTTAAGTCCCATTGAAAGTTAGTGGGACTTAAGTGCTTTTGAAAATGTTACCCAAATAACATGTTACCCAAAGAAGCATGGCCAAAATGACATAAGTCTTTGGCAGAGCTGGAAATAGAAATCAGATCTCTGGCGGTCCAATTTTCAGTGCATTTAACCATAGATCTAATCTTCTCTCTTGATATATAATTGGCCTTGTATTTTTTTTTTTTTACTACTTTATGCTCCTTGGCCAGACCCATTTACCAGTTCACATTTTTACCATTTATGGGGGATTTACAGTATGAAAAATTGTCTTCATAAACTCTTGTAACAAAAATATTGCAGGAAGCTCTGACTGAACAAAAGAATGAAATCTTCAAGGCCTTGTAAATGGATTCAAAAGGTCAAGCCTTTTATTTAATGCCTTTGGGTGGACTTTTGAGGAATACTAACATGAGGGAGGATGGGAATAACCTGTAACAGTTCTTCTTCTTCTATATGTTAGTGCAGATCCCATTCTAGGTACAGATGTGCCTCATGCACGCAAAACTGGAGGTGTTTTAATATCATCCATTAGGGCTGTGCATGTGTCCTCTGCTGCCTCATGCAGCAAGGGCATAAAGGGTGGGGGCAGTCGCTGTACGTGGCAGCAAGATAGAACTTAGCTGATGGCTGACTCACTAGGCTTTAGTTCTGGCTAAATTTCTCTAATGCTTCTTCAAGCACTCTGAAATGCCTCAGAACTATCTTTATTCTGTATTACCTAGACTGTTCTAGCATTTGTCAAACAGAAGTTGCTTGCAGACCCTCCTGTACAACCACTTTCCCATACATAGCTTTTTTTTTTTTTTATGGGCTCTTAGAATGGTTGGCTCGAAACTTGCAGGCTAGTAGTTGGCTAGTTCCACTGAAAGACAGGTACAGCAGGTGCCTATTCTTGGGAGAGTCTTGCATTAAAGCAGGTGCTTTGTCTGCCTTTCGTTTTCTGAAAGAACCTGAAAGTTTAGGGACATGCGAGGCTGAAGCTGCATCTTCTGGAGCAGTCTCAGAGTGGGACTGGATCCAGAAGAGCCAAGCTTGAACATCCTTCTGATAGTCAAGCCCACATCTTCTAGCCCTCCATCTGTTAGCCTGCGACTCCAGAAATCTCTGCAGAGAAAGTGGCATCAAAGCCCAAGTTGGATTGACATTGGCATTAGTATTGACCCTGACTTAAAAATTGACACCTCAGATATTGGAGCAAAGTGTTGCAAGTAGGAACTCAAAGCACTTGGACAGGAGCTCTAGAAGGAGTTCTGTGTGCTCTCTTATAAAGAGGGACACTGGAATACATCACGAGACAACCCAACCAAATCATTCACTGAA
Source organism: Lepidochelys kempii (assembly GCF_965140285.1). NCBI lineage: Eukaryota > Metazoa > Chordata > Testudines > Cheloniidae > Lepidochelys > Lepidochelys kempii. The sequence goes on along the minus strand of NC_136384.1, from coordinate 69,784,162 downwards.
TTGATGACAGGGCAGAAAGGAGCAGACTGTGCTTCAAGAGTTCAGAGCTGTTTTTAGTGAATGGATAGTGATCTATGTTCACTGAAAAATTTCAGTGTCCCTATCCTCTCTGGGGAGCTACATTCCCCCACCCTGTCAAAAACCCTTCAGTCATCATACCAGCGGACACTGTGTACCCTCCTACCAGAGACAGAGTACCAGGCCAGGGAATGCACAGGTGTAACATGGGGTGTCAGTCTTCCAGGACCTTGTCCCTGGACTTCTCCGCAGCAACCCGCCAGCAAATTTGATGGGATGGTTGAGAGTTGCATAGAAATCAGTGCACAGAGCATGACCTTTGGAAGCTGCATCACCCCATTCCCCCAGGTGTGATCTGTTGATAACATCAGACAGGTGCGTATGGGAGATCATAGCCTATGGCTACCCTATACAATCCATTGCTTACTCCCTTCCCCATTCCTCTTTAGGGATCCTTCTCACGAAAGTCTATTACAAACAGGAGTGGCCAGATTGCTTCACCTAGCAGCTATAGGGGAGGTTCCTCAAGAATACAAGGGAGGAGATGTCTGCTCCCACTATAACCTTATACCAAAGGGGGTCTTTGTCCTGTCCCAGACCTGAGGAGACTCAAGATATACACGTCATCTCAGGTTCAGGATTGTAATACTTGCTTCTATCATGTCATCACTCCAAGCCCAAGACTGGTGCATGGTTCTTTACTTGTACATAAAGATGCATACTTCCACATTGCCATCCACTTGGTCCACAGGACGTATCTAAGATTCACAGTGAGGCAAACCATTGCTAGTACAGAGTTCCACCCTTTGGACTCTCCACGCCATTAAGAGTGTTTGCTCAGTGTTGAGCTGTAGTGGCAGTGCACCTATGGAAACAAGAATGTTTTCCTGTGTCTGGATTGGCTGGTCTGAGACAGGTTCTAAGAGGAGGCTGAAGCAACCCTGAGTCACATCCTCTTCTTTCTCTCACAGATGGGACTCCTCGTGAACTATGAGAAGCTGTCTCTTAGATGCTAAGATGGTGCAGATGCTAAGAGTTCCAAAGAGTGCGACTTCACGTAAGTGAAAGCCTTCCTTTCAGAGGATGGATCCAGTCCTTGCTGTAGGTAGTGTGCAAGCTACAGACAAGACCAGTTCCCCCAGTGCATATGTCCACGTGCACATACATGACCTTGCTTGCCAGATTTTGTTTGCTGCCTCGTCAACACTGCTCCCCATCTGGATGTCTTATGATGAAAGGAGTCTCAGGGACAAGTTGGTGTGCCACATGGACCCCCTGCAAGTGCAAGGGTCCAGGTCTCAGAACAATCTAAAACTACATATGAATGTCTTGAAACTGAGAGTCATCCTACTGGCTTATAAGGTGGTCCTAACAGTCCTTTGAAAGGCAGTGGTGCAGATCATTAGAGACAGCATATCAGCTACACACTGTATAAACAAACGGAAGTCACTCAATCATTCCCTCTCTGCCTGGAGGTCGTTGAGTCTGGAAATGGTGCTATCAGCATGGGGTGACTCTAATAGTTCTCCATCTACCAGAGGTTAGCAATGACCTGGCTGACTTCTAGAGTAAGAATGTGGTGACCAGCCATGAATGGTCAGTGCAGAATCAATCCTGGAATTGTTATTCCACCAGTGGAGAACTTGCACTATAGATCTTTTCACCATGGTGGACAACACCAACCATAAGGAGATGTGAACTCCAGTTCCCTTCTTGTTGCTTTTCTACTTTGATGGTTTCAAGTACAACTGTATGCCTTTCCAGCAATCCCCGGGATCATTATCTAAGATCAGATTGGGCAGAGCTATGGTCATTATCATACCCCCTGCCTGTCTGAGGCAGTTGTGGCTGTCAGATCTCCAGCATCTGACTTCCAGCTTCCCCCTGCCCCAGTGTCTGCCCAGAAACAGTCTGGCAGAAGTAGAGTCAAATATTGTACCTGGACCCATAGCTGGTGCATCTGAGAGCCTGGCTTTTGGGTGGTTGAGAAGGACTGAGAGAGACTGTTCATTGTAAGACAAGGAGATCCTTCTACAGTCAGAAACCCTCCATCAGGAAGACATATTCTTTAAAGTGGAAAGATTTTCCATATGGGCAGTGCCAAATGATGTGAACCAAGTTAAAGTCCTGATAGCCAAGATTCTGGACTACAGTACTGCTCCTGAAGCAAGGAGTAGCAGCCTTTAGCTCCCTTAAAGTCTATCTGGAAGCAATATACAGAGAGCCACACTCCAATACAATCACACTTGGTCTTTCATGCCCTGTGGTGTCTAGATTCCTCAAGAGATTTCTTCATACCTGCCCTCTAGTTTCAGACCCTGCTACCATCTGGGAGCTTTATGTTGTTCTCCTACAACTCATTTGAACCATTGGTGGAATGCTTGTTATGTTATCTTCACCATCAGGACTGTCTTCTTCATAGCTACTACATCAGCATGAAGAGCCAGTGAACTGCAAGTTCTCATTCTGCTATTCTTTCACATGGGCCAAGTGATGATGAGACCATACTCTAAATTAATCCCTAAAATGGTCTCTCAGAATTCCACCTGAACTAGTCCATCACCTTGCCAGTCTTCTTCCCAAAGCTGCACTTGTTGCCAGGAGGAAAGAAGCTTTGTACTCTGGATGTATCTAAGGCCCTGCTTTATTACATCAACAGGACCAAAGATGCCCCCCTCAACTTTCTCCACACCTCTTTGTGTTGACCTAATGTGGTGCGTAAAAAGGTCAAACTGTCTTATCTCAGAATCTCTGTGTGGATTTCAAAATGCATTTTTACCTGCTACAGGTTGTCCGGCAAGCCTCTGCCTCTAAATATCAAGGCACACTCCACCAGGGCACAGGCAGTGTCTCTGGCCTATTTCAGAAATATGGTGATCTTTGAGATCTGTCAGGCAGCCATGTGGAGCAACCCTGGAGACTTTTGGGAAACATTATGCACTTGATGAGGCTACATGACTGCCAGGACAGACGCCAAGTTTGCAAAAGCAGTACTTGAATCTCTCTTTGATACAGCTGAAACCCTGACTCTTGCCATCTGGGGAGGATGCTACTCACCTAGGGTGGAATCCACAGTGACACATACTCAAAGAAAATACAGTGACTTTCCCTTCGGTAGCTATATGGTTCTTTGAGATGATGTATTTAGTGTGGATTCCATGACCCACCCTCCATCCCAGTTTTTCTGAGCCCTCAGCTATACAGGCTTTGAATTGCGAGGGCATTGTGGGAGGGTTGTGACTGTCCCACTCATGAGGCACATTTAAGGCCCTGACAGACATGGCTATTCAAAAAATCCAGACTGGTGTGTGTGTTGCTCATGTACAGCTGGAGTGGGATCTGCACTGATTACATGATCTTGAACCACAGTTATTGTAGGTAAGTAACTGTATTTTACTTTCAAGGTTATATTATTGCGTAACCTTCTTTTCCACAGTGCTGCTACTATAGATGTGGAGAGGAACTACATTTATATAACTTAACCATTGCCTCCCAGGAGACAATCTGTCTCTTTGCTGTAGAATGATAGGGAGGAAAAAAATATATAGACCACATGCTTATGAATATTGTCTTAGTGATCATGGTAGTAAATGACCCATTAAATAGTAAGCACAGGTGTTTTAAACTACAAATACAACTCGCTATCTCTTCACTTTGTTTCAGCTCTGCTATTGCTGTTACTGGTAAGCATCCCGTCATAGGGCTTGGGGAAGGCCACACACCATCAACAAAATAGTGTAACTGACTCCATATGCCATGGTGTCAAACATGTAAAACAAACCACATGAAAGAGAGTTTTGGTTTTGCTATAGTAACTTGCACTTGTGACAGTAATGGATACAAACTTTTCAGATGGGAATGCAATTTTGTTTCAAGTTGACATTTCCCCATTAAAACAGTGGGTTTCTACCACCGTAAGTCAGCTTTTGTCCCAAGTGGATTTCTCCATACAGGGAGATAATACTATGAATTTTTCTTATTTTTAATGGTGTGACCTTTTTCTTGGTGCCCTAACTTAGCTAGGTCTCAGATGTTTGCCCTTAATCTTTGGATTTGGACTCTGGCTATTATTATAAGAAATCATGCCAGAATCTTTCATATGGCTGAATGGGTAGAAGAGCAGAGTTATCCTAGAAAAGCACACAGTAAATCCCTGTAAAGCAAACAGTCCAAAAATAACTCAAAATCCTTTGTGATGGAGAACTCATACATACTAGAAGTAAAGGTGTGTGTAAGCTGTTACAGCTGACAGTGGTTTAACCTAGGTATCGGGGCAGGCATCAGGCCTCGTGGTCAGAGTGGTCCTTAGAAACTAAGGACTAGGGTCAGAGCAAGAATCAGTATTGAGAAGCTGGAGTGAAGGATCAAGCCAGAATCAGTAGTAAAAGTTAAAGCCAAGGGTTAAACCGGAGGCTAGGAACTGGATACCAGAGCTGAGGGGCAAGCTGGAGACAGTAGTCATTAGTCAAAGATCCATGGTCAAGCTGGAGGTCAGAAACTGGAGTGAGCAGGGTAAGAGGCAAGGAAGGGCAGGGACAGGACAGAGGCAGGGGTGGGAGTCAGGCAGGAGTAGCAGGAACAAGGTAACACAGGAGCAGGCATTATGGTGGGTGTTGAGTAGCCAGCCTGCAGCTGCTGCTGACTTAAGAGCCAGCCTGCTGGCCCCTTCAGCCAGTCAGATGGCAAGGACAAATCAGGCAGCCTGCTGCTGCAGGCCAGCTGTATTGTTGGGGCAGTTTGGAGATTAGCTGTGCTACAGGCCTGATTCCTGAGAGTCAGGATCAGGTTGTCCTTAACCATGGTGAAAACACTGTTCCATTATGTTCTGTAGATGGGGCTTTAACCTTGTCACTATTAAACTTTGGAATACCAGTGCTATTGGTTTGGCTATATGCTACTGACACACAAAGGGAAAATAATTTATATTATGCAGTGAAAAGATGAATATAGATGACTGACTGTGGAAGCAATAATTAGTTGATTTCACTCGTGGTAACTTGATCTATTCATTTTTAATGTAACTTGTCTTTACAGCATTCTCTCATGGACTTCTCAGATTTCTTTTGCAATTGGGATATTGTTGAACTTCTAACTGCTGTTTTACTGGAGACTCTTGAAGACAGCTTGAATTGACATTCCAGCTTTATGGAACTATTTCCTCTGGGGGATAACTATTCATAGATCAGATGGACAGTTAGATGTATTTATGGGACTGCTCCTGAGGGACATCTAACTTTACTGGACACTTACTGGATAGCTTTTATTTACCATTGTAGGTTCAGCATGCATGACCAGAGCCAGTATAAAACTGTGGATGTCTCTTTTGGTGGGGAAGCGGGGATAAATAAACGTACAGATCCTGCAACATTTTTCCCTCAGCTTGCATTTATCATGTGTAGCTTCCAGTGTACTGTGCTATTTGGTTAAACATGTTCTTCAGCAAATTCTGTCAGCATGGGTATGTACTATTAGAAGGAAACTTTCTCCATTTTCCCAAATAAGTTTGAAGGTAGGAAGAAGGTAAAATTTCAAATGTCAACTTCATAATGACTCCCAGATTAAATCCTGGTCTGCAGCTTAAATAAAAAGAGATTTTCTCCATCAGATTACAGACTCTCTGCTTCCCTACTCATTATAGTTTTCTGTAACTTTTTATTGAATGACATACTCCATTATCTCTGCTTTGATCTAAGCAGGTGTTCTCTGTCCCTGGGGGCAAAAGATCCAAGAGCTATGCAAATTGTTTTACAGAAGGTGCTGTTTGACAAGTTATGTAGACTGCTTCTGGAGATTCAGCAAATGCCTCTACAATGTTAATGCTATTATAAGCCATGAGAGTAACATCCAGTCAGATATCATCTACTGTGCTCCTTTACTGCACTATGTTGTGGGTGAAAGTTAAACTTCCTCAATCTTTACCCTTTTCTTAGGAAAAACATCTCTGCCATTGGTTCTTTTAGACCGGGGTGGGCAAACTTTTTGGCCCGAGGTCAACATCTGGGTATGGAAATTGTATGGCAGGCCACAAATGCTCACAAAATTGGGGGTTGGGGTGCGGTAGGGGGTGAGTGCTCCGGCTGGGGATGTGGGCTCTGGGGTGGGGCCAGAAATGAGGAGATCAGGGTGCGGGAGGGGGCTCCGGTCTGGGGCAGGGGCTTGGTGGGGGGGAGGGAGGAAGACTCTGGCTGGGGGTGCAAGCTCTGGGTTGGGGTTGGGGATGAGGGGTTTGGGGTGAAGGAGGGTGCTCTGGGCTGGGATTGAGTGATTCAGAGGGCAGGAGGGGTATCAAGGCTGGGGCAGGGGGTTGGGGCACAGGAAAACCTCCTAAGCTTATCTTTACCAGCTTAGGTCAAAACTTCCCCAAGGTACAAAATATTCCACCCTTTGTCCTTGGATTGGCCGCTACCACCACCAAACTAATACTGGTTACTGGGGAAGAGCTGTTTGGACACGTCTTTCCCCCCAAAATACTTCCCAAAACCTTGCACCCCACTTCCTGGACAAGGTTTGGTAAAAAGCCTCACCAATTTGCCTAGGTGACTACAGACCCAGACCCTTGGATCTTAAGAACAATGAACAATCCTCCCAACACTTGCACCCCCCCTTTCTTGGGAAATGTTGGATAAAAAGCCTCACCAATTTGCATAGGTGACCACAGACCCAAACCCTTGGATCTGAGAACAATGAAAAAGCATTCAGTTTTCTTACAAGAAGTCTTTTAATAAAAATAGAAGTAAATAGAAATAAAGAAATCCCTCCTGTAAAATCAGGATGGTAGATACCTCACAGGTAATTAGATTCAAAACATAGAGAACCCCTCTAGGCAAAACCTTAAGTTACAAAAAGATACACAGACAGAAATAGTTATTCTATTCAGCACAGTTCTTTTCTCAGCCATTTAAAGAAATCATAATCTAACACGTACCTAGCTAGATTACTTACTAAAAGTTCTAAGACTCCATTCCTGGTCTATCCCCGGCAAAGACAGAATATAGACAGACACACAGACCCTTTGTTTCTCTCCCTCCTCCCAGCTTTTGAAAGTATCTTGTCTCCTCATTGGTCATTTTGGTCAGGTGCCAGCGAGGTTACCTTTAGCTCTGGGTGCAGGCTCTGGGTGGCGCTTACCTCAAGCAGCTCCCAGAAACAGTGGCATGTTCCTGCTCCGGCTCCTATGCAGAGGTGCAGCCAGGCGGCTCTGCACGCTGCCCTATCTGCAAGCACCACCCCTGCAGCTCCCGTTGGCTGCAGTTCCTGGCTAATGGGAGCTGTGGGGGCAGCGCTTGGGGCAGGGGCAGCATGCGGAGTCCCCTGATTGCCCCTACACGTAGGAGCCAGAGTGGGGACATGCTGCTGCTTCTGGGAGCTGCGTGGAGTAGGGCAAGCCCCCACCCTGCTCCCTGGCTGGAGTGCCAGAGTGGGGCAAGCGCCAGACCCTGCTTCCCAGCGGAAACTTGAGGGCCAAATTAAAACATCTGGAGGGCCTAATGCAGCCCCCGGGCCATAGTTTGCCCACCCCTGTTTCAGTAGTTAATCAGTTTTTTTCTCTTGTTCCTTCAATTTAGATGTCAAATTCACATATAAAGAGTTTTTTTTTTATTTAAAAGTACCAAATAGTGTTTAGAAGTGGAGGATCAATGTCCGGGTGTGAAGTCTTACATGCCATGGGAATGAGGCCATTGCCACACACTTGTATCCTCCTGGCTCCTCTCAAGGGTCTTGCCATCCTTTTCTTTTCCCAGGGCAGCAAGAGAAAGGGTTCTTATATAGTATCTGGAGTGAATATTTTGAAGGTATTTCATGGACTCTGCAAACATGGATGGAGGAGGGAAAAATGAAAAATTGTGCCAAATAATATGGACATGATTTTTAAAAATCATAGTTATAAGAAGATAAACCCTCCTCTTTATAAAGAAACAACAGCTTTTATTCATAATGGTAAGATACATGAATGGTACAAAATTAATGTATTTCAGAAATATTGTTTCTATTTAGAAACAGTTCTCTACCCTTTTCATGAAATAGCTAATAATGAATTTTAACTTTGGCTTTTTTAAATTTATTTACTTATGAACCTGTCAATACTTTAAACACAACATTGGCTTGTCTCAAATTGCAGTTCTGAATGCAGTGATGGGGAGTGGTCTGCATGTTTGCCCTCCTATTTTGCTGCTACAGAAAAAGACCAATCCTCCAGTGATGAAAGCTGGGAGACTTTACCAGGCAGGGAGGAACGTGAACCTGAAGTGCAGAGCAACAGCAGTGGCCTAGAAGAGGAAAACACAGACTTCTGTTTCCAAGGCGGGTATGTATTTTTGTATTTCAGAAAGTGATTTCTACTAATAAGTGAGAATTAATAATACGATATGTACTCAAAAGTATATTTAATTATTGCCATTTTTAATAAATCTTAATTTACCATCAATTACCTCGGTTGCATCAGAAAGAATGCAGTATTTGCCTACATTTAGAACAGGAAATAACTCTGATGTTTCATACAGACCCACTGTTGGTAATTCTTGACTTCTGAATGATAGCTGTAGTAATACTGTAATGCTTTTGAGAAATACTGATGATTGCGCAAGCAACAAAAGAGACTTACTAGACTAAAACAGTCAGAGTGGATTCTGTATTATCTTTGTCTAAATTCGTTGTAATAAACACTCTTCTTCTTCACATATATTTACTTTTTATGTTAACTTTTCAGATACCTCCTCCTACAAATCTACTTCCATGTTTTTCTGTCTGATTCTTCTCTTTACCTGGTTGCTCCTCTTCCTCTGGTCATGGAATTTGCCATCATCAGTTCTTTGTCTATTCAGTCATGTGTGTCAATGACCATAGCAACTTTGTTCTTCAAAGCAAACTGTGGAGGCTTCCAGCTGAGAACTAGATAAAACTCTCCTCTGAGCCAGTCCGTATTGTTTCTTAATTGACTAGAGAGTTCTTCCTTGAGCAACAGTAGTCACTCCCAGTTTTTCTGCTCTTCTGAACTCTCAGATCCTGCTTGCCTTGGGAAATCGCTACCACTAGGCTATCTCTGTTCTGGCCTTCATAAATTTCAGGTGTAATGAATTAGCACAGACTTGCAAAAATACTGTTAAAAACTTACCAGTCCAGACACAAGATCTTTCCAGCCTTTGCAACATTGATGGTGGGAGAACCTGACATTTTATTCACCTGTCAAATAAATTACTCGCCCTGGGAGATTACACATTTGAAAGGTTATTCAGTGTATATTTTTGGGTGAAAGTGTGTAGCTTTCCATTACTCTTTTTACCCTGTAAATAATATTATATGTCAAGAATTGTGAATGAGTGCCTAAATTTGGTTACTTATATCTGTTTGTAGGCATCTAAATCAGAATGGCCTGATCTCACAGACTTCGAGGGTTGCAAGTGTTCAACACTTCAAAAAATAATAATTTAGATGATTTAGATGTCTAAATATGGGTATAGGTGACCAAATATAGGCACTGATGTTTGAAAATGTTGATCTTCATACTTTTTTTAAAATAATTGGTACAGCTTATATAGTGCTGCTATATTAGTGACAATAATAATGTGGTGAATAATTTTCTAAATCACTACTTCTCAAACTGATCTGCAGAGCTGTTTCGGTCACAATGATTATTGTATTCTAGAAATTTCATTTATCTGGAAAAGTCTTCAGAGTTCACAGGGTCTGTTTTGTTTCTGTGGGAGATTCCTTGTATGGCTCTGTGTCCAGGTTGCTGTGCAGGAATTTGCCTATTAATTAGTCTTTGAGTGTTTTTTCTGGTGTAAATTCAACTCTGATCAAATTTATTGACAAAAAATAAATTGTAAAACTTAAACAGAGTAACACTCCATGAGGCAATTTGGAGAGATTAGACCAGAGTGAGATGTAGGGATATTTGGTACTAATAAATATTGGCTCTAAATCCAGAAAGAGGAAGTAAATAGCAGAGATACTGTATCAGATTAGGAACATATGTCCACTTTAATTCTACTTAGTTATTTTATTTTCATCCCCTAATGGTGTTATAGGATGTTTTCTATTAATTGGATGTGATATATCTTGACTTTAGCAAAGTGTTTGATACGGTCTACCACAGTATTCTTGCCAGCAAGTTAAAGAAGTATGGATTGGATGAATGGACTATAAAGTGGGTAGAAAGCTGGCTAGATTGTCAGGCTCAACGAGTAGTGGTCAACAGCTCGATGTCTAGTTGGCAGCTGGTATCAAGCGGAGTACCCCAGGGTTGGTCCTGGGGCCAGTTTTGTTCAACATCTTTATCACTCATCTGGATGATGGGATTAATTGCATCCTCAGCAAGTTTGCAGATGACACTAAGATGTGGGGAGAGGTAGATATGCTGGAGGGCAGGGATAGGGTCAAGAGTGATCTAGACAAATTGGAGGATTGGGCCAAAAGAAATCTGATGAGGTTCAACAAGGACAAATGCAGAGTTCTGCACTTAGGAAGAAAGAATCCCATGCACCGCTACAGGCTGGGGACAGACTGGCTAAACAGCAGTTCTGCAGAAAAGGACCTAGGGGTTACAGTGGATGAGAAGCTGGATATGAGTCAGCAGTGTGCTCTTGTTACCAAGAAGGCCAATGGCATTTTGGGATGTGTAAGTAGGATCATTGCCAGCCGATTGAGGGAAGTGCTTGTTCCCCTCTATTTGGCACGGTGAGGCCACACCTGGAGTATTGCTTCCAGTTTGGTCCCCCGACTACAGAAGGGGTGTGGCCAAATTGGAGAGAGCCCAGGGGAGGGCAACGAAAATGATTAGGGGGATGGGGCACATGATTTATGAGGAGAGACTGAGGGGTTATTTAGTCTTCAGAAGAGAAGAGTGGGGGGGGATTTGACAGCAGCCTTCAACTACCTGAAGGAGGGTTCCAAAGAGGATGGAGCTTGGCTGTTCTCAGTGGTGGCAGATGGCAGAAAAAGAAACAATGGTCTCAAGTTGCAGTGGGGGAGGTCTAGGTTGGATATTAGTAAACACTATTTCACTAGGAGGGTGGTGAAGCACTGGAATGGGTTACCTAGGCTTGACAAAGTTTTGGCTGCGATGATTTAGTTGGTATTTGGTCCTGCTTTGAGCAGGGGATTAGACTAGATGACCTCCCGAGGTCTCTTGCAACCCGAATATTCTGTTATTCTATGAATCAAGAACTAAGGGTATTGAAAGCATGTGAGATTTGAAAGTTGCAAGGGAAGTGTACCCTAGGGTGGATATTTAGCTTAAGGAGGAGTCTACAATATACGATCTCTTAAATAAAGCTGTGATTTTTCTCTTTGGGGTTATTGGTGGCCTGGGCAGGGAGAGAAAAGGTTTTTTTGATAAAAACACAAATATCTCATGAATGACAACGAAACTATCTTTTATGTTCTATGCAGGGCAGGGCATTTCTTGTGTATTTGTCTGAAATATGTTAAATCTGGATCGAAAACCAAAACAAAATTTGAGCATTTACTGTTCTTTTTCTTTTAACTTACAAAGTCTGGCCAAAAATATAGAATTTTGTCTTCCCAATGTGCCATAGGCTTTCTTCGGGTTGTCATAATTGGAAGATCAGTAAGCATTCAAGGCAGTGCTAGAAAGGTCATTCACTATGAAATGCGGAAGGAAATGGATTAAAGAAAAACTAGGTAATTTTACCTAGAACATTCACTGTAGTGTGCATTCAATTACCTTGTTGACCAAAAAGCTGCACAAGACTTTCTCTGGGTTTTTTTTTCTGTCATTCAAGCCATTCAAATTGCAATCTTGAGGTCAGTGGCATCAACAGACTGATTGAATTATGATCGTGTATTCCCTTGGGTGGTACATTTTTTCTGTATTTGCTATATGAAATAGAAGAATCATCTGAATATACCCAATCTTTTAAAAATAGCTTTCCTTTCTGACAAGCACTAGAGTTCCATTGCTGTGTTGCAAAAGATGGCTTGTGACCAGCACAGTGCAAGCACTCTGGCATGGCAAATTTACCACCTGAATTTTGCTTTTCATCAAAGCAGTGTCTGTGGCTTGTCATGTTGGTCAACAGTGTTGTGTACAACACCCACACAATACCCATAGTCCTATTATTAGAGGTGGTCTCTTCAAGGCCTTTGCCTTCACACTTGGTGAATGAATAAAAGTGTTGCTTAACTAGTATCGGAGCAGTGGTAGTAACCTGTTGCAAACAACTGCTGAGATTTAGTGTGATTCATCCTCTTCATATGTTGGATTTTTTTCTAAATTGGAATAAAAATATAGACATAAGGGCTTTTATCCTTTCTGTCTGAACCATAAAACAATTGAAAAAGATATTTTTGCATTCTCTTCAGAAATCACGCAATTCTGCATTACATAGCCAAGAAGCTGAGACTCTTGCAGTGTGTCAGAAGTGAAAATCGTATTTTCTAAGGACAGTATACAGTACAGTCTTTACAGGGCAGTCACCCTCAATAATTCCCTGATCTGCAGCACACACAAAAAAGTGGGTCAGGGCCAGTGTGGCTGACACTTTATTTAAAAAAAAAAAGGGGGGGGGCAAACCATGGGATTGAAGGGCCCCTAAAATCACCTAATTGCAGCGGGAGAAAGCACATCTGCTGCCCCTGTAGGGGAAGTCCATATAGGTCTGTGAGCAGCAATTGAAGAACAGCAGAGGGCAGGTTTACACTCCCAAATACTTGAAACCCTGTATTGCTGGGAGACAGCGTACGCAAAATATACTGAGTAATGAGGGCAAAAGGGAGGGGCACCTGCTGCAATATTTCTCGTCTGCCCTCTTCCCTCTTGCCCAGTGGTTCTCAAACTTTTGTATTGGTGACCCCTTTCACACAGCAAGCCTCTGAGTGCGACTCCCCCTAATAAATTAAAAACACTTTTTAATATATTTAACACCATTATAAATGCTGGAGGCAAAGCGGGGTTTGGGGGTGGAGGCTGGCAGCTCACGACCCCATGAGGGTCCCTACCCCCAGTTTGAGAACCCCTGCTCTTGCCAGACATCTCACTGGGAACTAACCACTCTGTCAGAATGTTATAGCCTCTGCAAGATTATGGAGAGCTGCAGCCTACCAGGTACATGAATTTGAACATGAACTGCTCTCTCTCTCTTCTGCTACAAACACGGTTACCCCAGTTTTTCACTGCAGTGGGGCAGCCTGTTTGAAGTGTAGTGTGTGGTGAGCAAAGCTATAGGCTGTATTTACCCAGCATTCCTTGCCTATCCCTGCTTCTGTCAGACATGGATTTAGCATCACCATCTTTTTGAGAGGGAGTATAACTGAGGTTGGAGAAGCTGTTTTATCTCACTCTGCCTTCTACAGTTGAAAGGGACCACTAGATTGCAGTGAGAAGTCAGGATAACCCTGAGTGCAATAGGAGGGAGGGAATGGAGAAAATCAGATCACGGATGATTATCCTGGGCAGAGCTAGCCCTTTCCACATGATGTAACTTGTTCATTTCTTTATAAGTTCTTATACTGCCGTCATCTCTGTAGTATATGAGAGGAGTTAGTGCCCAGTGTGGGGAAGGGGACTATAGGCAGGTGACATCTCAGGGGTTTTGTTGGTGCCTGTTCTCTCCTATTCAGGTACTTGTACTGAGCCCATCATAGCGATATTGGAGTATCTTCCTGCCCCTACCCCAGTAATGTAGCATACTGAGTCCTATTCAACCTCTGATAGTTGCCGAGATTGCAGGAGAGGCATAACAATTGCAGCAGTTGAGTTGTCTCCTGCTGTCTGTCCTCTGCTGGAGATAGACAGGTTCCTTCTATGTTCTTTCAAGGAATCAGGGTTATTTCTGATTTCTGGGGATGGGGACTCGGTGAGGCCCATAACCTCAATTTTCCATTACAGCAGCACCTTAAAATGCCCGTTAATGGCAATTACAGACCTTGACCCTCACTGACTGGCAAAGTGAGCAGTCTAGAGCCAAACACTAACTTTTTAATTAAATTTCTTTAAATGCTATTAAAGACTATCTTACCTGAAAAAACAGTAACATGGGTGATGTCAATATATTAGTTCAACTTTATTCTCAGTTAGGGACCCAGTAATTTATCAAATTTAATCCTGGTGTCCCTTTCAGTGAAAAATTAATTGAAAACTTACAATTCTTTTAAAAAAGTGAGCAAGAGTTTAGGTGTTCTCTGAACTAAGCAAAAGCTTAAACTAAACGAAGCATCTTTCAATTGAGTTAGTTCAAATGTATTGAAAAACTCATTTAACACCAGTGTAGACACAGTTTTACACCTTTTAACTCAACTTCACCTATCATTCAACCTGCTAAAATCAAGCTGAAGGAGTGTGTATATTCATGTTACATGGAGTTTTCAGTTGAACTAACTTGGTTTAAGAAGGCACCTATTTCTCTTCTCTAAGCAAGGCCTTAAAGGCCATTAGGGATAGCTCTGTGGTAACAATTGGCAAATGTTAACTCTTATTAGCGTCTTCTATAACTCCACCTATTGTGCATCTCCTGCTCTCAACGCCACATTGTACCCAATATTATGTGTACTAGTTATGTATTGTTCAGCCTAGTACCTGTTGTCCTAAGTTGCAGGGTTTCCACCACTTATCTTGTGAGATTATTGCACAGTTTAAATTTTAATGTAAAAAAGCTTTTCCTGAGATTCAGCCTAAAATTTGCTTTGTTGATTTCACCTCTTAGTCTTGGCTATATACCTGTGTACTATCCTAATTAAATAATTCCTGATCATTCATGTTGATTTTTCTCTGAACTTCCTCCAAATTGTCACTATCTTTCAAATAAAAAAATCAGGAATCAGTATGATGTTCAAGGTGCAGTCACTCCAGAACTTAAAATGCAATGTTTAGCCATCTCGTAGCAGATAAAACAGTATCAGGAGACCTGTAATTGACACCTGTTAGCTCACGTAGGTATATGCTTGTGGCAAAAAATGAGGGTGAGCAGATGCTAAATCCAATGCTTTTCCTTTTACTTTGTGCCAAACTATGATGAGATGTGTGCCAGCTGTTAATTGGGCTTGCTTCTAGCAGTTGGAGCTGCTACTTTTCCTTTAGTGGCCCCATCTTGATTTCCAGAATCTAAGCTTTCATTTAACAAAAGTTTAGCTTCTCTACTCTACAGGCTAGAGACTTAATCTTGAAAATGAGTGTAACCCATGCAGTTTTGCCTCCCTAGGTCTCTAGGCAGCCTGAAACAATAGCACTGAGAATTCTGAAAAAAGAAAAGGAGTACTTTGTGGCACCTTAGAGACGAACAAATTTATTTGAGCATAAGCTATCATGAGCTACAAGCTGTAGCTCACGAAAGCTTATGCTCAAATAAATTTGTCCATCTCCAAGGTGCCACAAGTCCTCCTTTTCTTTTTGCGGATACAGACTAACACGGCTGCTACTCTGAAACCTGAGAATTCTGAGTATCCTTTCTTCATCTGGTGTGCTAACTCTCTGGGGCTGCTTGATTTAAATGTTAGTTTAAGTATTTCATTAGTGATGAAAACATGCCAGAAAGAAGGATGGTCCTCTTATGGTCATCTTCTCAATTTACTATGTGAAGCATCTAATTTTGGCAACAAGAGTGTGTAGTTCTTGGGTTGATGGTGGATGGAGCTTGGGAGAGTACCATCTCCTTCTGCTCTCCATCTGACTTCTACTTAATATTTGGATTCCAGAATCATTTAAATGTATTGTCTGTTTTCGCAAGTGACTTGCCAATGGAACAGCTATAGTATACTGATATTCTAGTATATTAATATCTATAGCTAGTAGGTTTTGCATGTCCACCAAAGTAGATTTCAGTTCTACAAGGATAAGCACCTTATTCAATCAGGTTATGGATTGAAATATAGGAAGAGAAACACCATCAACAATTGTAAAAATAGGAATGAAAATGTATTTAAAAGATAAACCAAAAGTGAGCATGACACACAGACTGTATTAGATGCTGAAAAAACTAAAATGTATTTGTATCTTAAATGACTCAGTATCCAACTCTGTGTGAAATAAAACTTCACTCTCCTATACCAATTTTGATCTGAAAGCACTTTAAAAATATCCCAAATTAATTTCATAATATCCCTGCTCAGGGTAGGCAGGTTTTAATCCCAGGTGAAGGATGTCTGAGGCATAGAGACAAAAAAAAAAAAGTTTGCTCATGGTCATGCAGTAAGTCCAGTTGCAAAGCCAGGTAGACTCCTAACTCCAGTCCAGTATACCAATGACTGGATATATGTACTTTGTTGGGCAGTGCAATTTTAATTTTTTTGTTTAAAACATATATTATGCTGACTAGACTTCACACAATCAGTCCAAAAGGGTTATGATCAGAGTACCCCTTTTTTCCCCCATTGTTGATCCAGTTCAAAAGTACAAATCTTGGGGCAACAATCAAAGTGTAAATTTAAAATATTAATTTCAGATTTTCCCTGAGAGCATAAGAATTTTCCTATGATTTTTCCCCAGATTCCTATTATATACAACAACATATACAAATCTACCAGTGAGAAAATGGAGTGCCTCTCTCTGCCTGCCTTATATTAACAGTAGCAAAGGAAATGGAACTGTTTAGTGCTATTCTCCAGACAGGCCAGTTGGCCAGTCTACAATTTTGGCTTTCCAGCTCCACTGTTGCAAGCTGGACTCCTGTTCTTGGTCACCAATCCCTTGCTTGCTGGTTCCATGGAACATTTCAAAGAGATTGCACTGTAATCCAGTTAACTGCCCTCTTGTAGGGAAAGATGGATAGCAAAATTCAGCAGGAAACTGGGCCCTGGCTGGACAGTGAGACAAATGCCTGATTCTGGCTGCAACAAAATAGCAAGTTCTGCAGTAAAAATGCTGATTTCTGTGGCATCTTGGGGAAAAGCCAAATTCCATGACCACAGAATTATGGCTGTCACGGAGCTCTGATTTTTGGTGAATGGGTCAGGTGATACCTCTCGGAGCTATTGTCTTAGGATCTTGGCAGATGACATTGGATTCAGAGTCTAGTTCTTCTGAGCCTTGGTCTACACGGAGGAGGGGTCCAATCTAAGTTACGCAACTTTGGCTACATGAATAATATAGCTGAATTTGACGTACTTAGATCGACTTACTGTGGTGTCTCCACCACAGTGAGTCAACCGCTGCCACTCCCCCATCGACTCTGCTTGCGCCTCTCGCGGTGCTGGTGTACAGGAGTCGATGGGAGAGTGCTTAGGGGTCGATTTATTGCGTCTGGACCAGACACGATAAATCGATCCCTGCTGGATCGATTGCTGCCCACCGATCTGGCAGGTAGTGAAGATATACCCTCAGTCTGAGAAAGCTGCATTTACAGCCCTTAAGAGTAAAAGAAGTATCCTCCATTATTTACATTTACTTTAGAACTTATTTTGTTTAAGTTACAGCTTTTCTAATATTTGTTTGTAGGGAACAGACCTCTTTGGAGGAGGGAGAGATTCCTTGGCTGCAGTACCATGAAGAAATTGAAAGTAGCAGTGATGAGGAAAATGATCCAGTTAGCCATTTTGTGCATCCAGGATTTTTCATGTTGGATGGGAACAACAACCTTGAGGATGACTCCAGTATGAGTGAAGACCTAGACATGGAGTGGAGGTATGCACCTGTGCATAAAAGTGATGGGTTCTCTGTGTGAGATGATATTAATGGTTAGTTTTTCTGTCATCTTGCACTTTGTGCTATATTTAGGAGGCCACAAATTGAGCATTGTTCTACTGCTTAAACAAGCCGATGATACTGGATTTTCAGGGTTAACTTGCAATAAGTGCTGTTTCTTCCAACAAGAAGACTAAGACGTGTCATATTGCTCAGGTTCAAATTTTAAGATAGTTCTGATGTACCACGTAGTTATTTCAAATTGGAGATCCTGTGGATGTAATTTTGGATTCATTTCCAGGTTGATAAGTGCCCCTATATAAATGTTGTTATACACATTTTTGATTACATAAGAATATTCATCTAATTGAATGTTGACGTATATATGATCTTGGTAAAGGTTTTTATTTTGTAGTTACTCCTCTGCAATTATAGGGATTTAGATCTGCATTATAAACCTTGTCTTATTTCTCTTTTCAGTGCTATGCACATAGAAATCATTTTTACATGTTTCTTTCCATTTCAGTGTTAAGATTACTTAGAAATATTGCAAAATATCAAGATAATTACAATAGGAGTAGGAAGATGACTTTGCCTCCATATGCCATTCATAAGACCATTACTAGAATATTTCTTACAGTCTGGTATCCACATTTTAAAAAGAAAGTTGAAAAATTAGAGAGTGCAGAAAAGAGCCTCAAAAATAATTTGAGGGTTGGAGAAAATGCCTTAGAATGAGAGACTTAAGGAGTTCAATCTGTTTAGTTTATCCAAAAGGAGAGTAACAGGTGACTTGATGACTGTGTATTAGTAGCTTTATGGGGATAAAACAGAGGGTGCCAAAGAGCTGTTTAATCTAGCGGAGAAAGGCTTTATAAGAACCAATGGTTTTCATTTCATTTTTTTTTAACCTTAGGAATATCAAGGCTGGTTTTCCAAGTACAGTGTTAACTTTCAGCCCTTAATTGAAAAGGTGGGATGTTGAATTTTTAAAATAGTCTACATTCAAAATTTTTAGGTGTTTAAGTTCAAAAGTGTGACCAAAAACAGTTTTAAGCAGCCTAATTACAAATCCTACCTTTACAATAGTTCACCTTTCACTTTTATTGTTGTGGTGACATCACAGTCTCTTCCAGGCTAGACAGGACCTGAGTTCCTAATGTAGAAAAATAAGCAGGAAATAAACTTTTTTGTTGGGAGAGGAGCAAGAGCTTTCAGAGTGTGGCTTAGCATCATGAAGACCTAAAAGGCACAACCCGAAGTCTTGTTTCAATTTTTTGGAAAACAAAAATTGGTAATATCTTTTAGGGTTGATAAGAAAACAGAAAGCATATCCCTTATACCTAGCAAATGCTGATACCTGCATCTTGCAATGTCTGCTCATATCAAAGCCTTGTCACTAAATTATACTGATGAATTTATAAAAAGTAGCTCTAAAATAAATTGCTTTTATTTTTCATGTGCATAATATAGAAAAGCATCAGATACAAGGTCAGAAATTGTGTCAGAAGCCTTGTATGGGTTTGTTCCATTGCAGAGTGTACAACTTTACTTAAAATAGATGTAAATGTTTTTGAAAAAGTATAGACACACAGTGTTTAGTCTATCTGAACATCTGTGTGCAGAGACATGAAGCACAAAATTTTCAAATGGGCATACTCCTGACTGATTCACAAACATCCTCTAATTGACATATACAAACCCAGCTTTTATGCACTCCTTAGGATTTGTATGCAGTATAGTTGAATATTTGAATATAATTGAATATTGTTAAAGCTGCACTTAAAATGGAGGCTCTGTTTCCTAATATTGCATTTTTGGTGTTTTCAGACTACTTGATGAATTTGGTGATGGCCTAGGAGTTGCTCAAGCCATTTCTTATGTGGATCCTCAGTTTCTCACATATATGGCACTGGAGGAGCGTTTGGCACAGGCCATGGAGGTATTGAAATACGATTTCTGACTTCTGTGTAAAAATAAAAACGGAACACATTAAAATGACTTAAAACCATGTCACCAGACTAGCTTAAAGGAGCCTAAAGATGATAGTTTTTTTTTGTTTTGAGTAGTAATGCACCAGTGTGTTCCGCATATATGGTCCCTGTGTGTATTAATTCATATCCGCTCACTTTTTAATGACACGCATTTTTACTACTTTTTATACTTGTAAGCTCTGCTGATCTAAACAAGTATGAAACAGTGAGCTAGATGCACTTACTAGTGTGTTATCATTTCCTAGTGCATCAGTCACTTAGGTGAAAGTAATCATGAAATGACACTTTCATGATCCAATGGAAAGGAAGGATGGAGAGCAGCAGAATAAGGCCAATGGACTTCAAAAAAGAATACTTGAAGAAAATCAGAGAATTAGTGGGTAAGGTTCCATTGGGAAAAAAAATCTAAGGGAAAAAGGAATTCACAGGAGCTGGCAGTTTCTCAAACAGTATTTAAGGGTGTTGAGGAGCAGTTAACCTGCTCCAGTGGAAAAAGGCTAGGGTGACTGGGGAAGCAGCCACAGCTGGGGCTATGCCCTGTCAGGCCACAGCGGACTTATAAAAGGGCTGTCAGTCAGGAGCTGAAGGACCTAGCTGCCTGGGAGAAAAGGGTACCTGAAGCAGAGCAGGGCTGAGGAAAGGCAAGAGGAGCTGGGGAGCTCCAGTCTGACCTTGTTAGGGGCCCAAGGCAGGTACTGGGGCTAAAGAGGTGTAGCCCGGGGATAGGCAGAGGCAGCTGGTCCAACCCCCTTACCGATGATGAGTGGCCATTACAGACTGCAGTTTGCCCCAGTGAGAGGGGGCTAGATGACGACTGGCAGAAGCCACGGAGGCAAGATGGTCTTAGAGGGTTGGGGATTCCCCTGGGAAGAGAGACCCAGAGTGTGAAGGTACAGCTGGGGCAGAACCCAAGTTAAAGGGGCACTGGGGTCCAGGAGGGACACAGGGGCCTTAGGCAGGTGAGCCACCAGCTGGCAGAGGGTGCTCCAAGGCTGGAAAAGAGCTAATTCCCAGGATGTGGGATGCTGATGAGTCATCACTCTGCTACGAAGGCACAACAGCAAACTGTCCTGATGCAAAGGAAAGATAAGAAGAAGAATAGTAAGAGGCCTTTATGACTCCATCATGAGCTCTTTACTGACCTGAAAATCAAAAAGGAATCCTACAAAAGGTGGAAACATAGCCAGATTGCTAAGGATGAATATAAATGAATACCACAAGCATGTAGGGACAAAATCACAAAGGCTAAGGCACAAAATGAGTTACACCTAGCAAGGGTCATGAGACAGTAAGAAGAGGTTCTATAAATACCTTGGGAGCAAAGAAAGACACAGGAAAGTGTAGGTCTGCTACTTAGCAGGGAAGGAGAACTAATACTAGATGGCACCAAGAAGACTGAAGTGTTTAATGCGCGTGTTACCTCAGTCTGCAATTAAAAAGGAGTGAATGGTGACCAGATGTTTAACATAATTAATATTAACAAAGACTAGGAAGGAATACAAGTCAGAATCGAGAAAGTACTGGTTGAAGAATATTCAGATAGCTTAGATGTATTCAAGTCAGCAGGGCCTTACAAAATTCATGATAGGGTACTAAAGCAATCTTTGAACCATTAGCAATTATCTTTGAGAATTTACTGAGGATGGGTGATGTGCAGGAGGATTGGAAGGGGCGTATAGTACATGACTTTTATAAAGGGAAACTTCAATATCTGGAAAGATACTGCAACAAAGTATTAAACAATCCATTTGTAAGCATCTAGAGGATAATTGAGTGATAAGTAATGGCCAATATGGATTTGTCAAGAATAAATAAAGCCAGACAAACCTAATTACTTTCTTTGACATGTTTACTGGCCTAGTGGTTGGGGGTGAAGCAAGTAGATATGAGATATCTTGATTTAGTAAAGCTTTTGGTTTAGTCCCATATGTTCCCCTAGGTCCCATAGGGAAATGTTGCCTAGATGAAGTTAGCATAGAATCATAGAATATGAGGGTTGGAAGGGAGCTCAGGAGGTCATCTAGTACAACTCCCTGCTCAAAGCAGGGCCGATCCCCGACTAAATCATCCCAGCCAGGGCTTTGTCAAGCCTGACCTTAAAAACTTCTAGGGAAGGAGATTCCACCACCACCCTAGGTAACTCATTCCAGTGTTTCACCACCCTCCTAGTGAAAAAGTTTTTCCTAATATCCAACCTAAATCTCCCCGAATGCAACTTGAGACCATTACTCCTTGTTCTGTCATCTGCTACCACTGAGAACAGTCTAGAGCCATCCTCTTTGGAACCCCCTTTCAGCTAGTTGAAAGCAGCTACCAAATCCCTCCTCATTCTTCTCTTCTGAAGACTAAACATCCCCAGTTCCCTCAGCCTCTCCTCATAACACATGTGTTCCAGTCCCCTAATCATTTTTGTTGCCCTCCGCTGGACTCTTTCCAATTTTTCCACATCCTCCTTGTAGTGTGGGGCCCAAAACTGGACACAGTACTCCAGATGAGGCCTCACCAATGTCGAATAGAGGGGAACGATCATGTCCCTCGATCTGCTCGCTATGCCCCTACTTATACATCCCAAAATGCCATTGGCCGCCTTGGCAACAAGGGCACACTGTTGACTCATATCCAACTTCTCGTCCACTGTGACCCCTAGGTCCTTTTCCGCAGAACTGCTGCCTAGCCATTCGGTCCCTAGTCTGTAGTGGTGCATTGGATTCTTCCATCCTAAGTGCAGGACTCTGCACTTGTCCTTGTTGAACCTCATCAGATTTCTTTTGGCCCAATCCTCCAATTTGTCTAGGTCCCTCTGTATCCTATCCCTACCCTTCAGCGTATATACCACTCCTCCCAGTTTAGTGTCATCTGCAAACTTGCTGAGGGTGCAATCCATGCTATCCTCCAGATCATTTATGAAGATATTGAACAAAATCGGCCCCAGGACCAACCCTGGGCCACTTGATTCCGCCTGCCAACTAGACATGGAGCCATTGATCACTACCTGTTGAGCCTGACAATCTAGCCAGCTTCCTATCCACCTTATAGTCCATTCATCCAGCCCATACTTCTTTAACCTGCTGGCAAGAGTACTGTGGGAGACCGTGTCAAAAGCTTTGCTAAAGTCAAGAAACAACACGTGCACTGCTTTCCCTTCATCCACAGTTACTATAAGGTGGATATGCAACTGGTTGAAAAACTGCACTCAGAGAATAGTTATCAATGGCTAGCTGTCAAACTAGGAAGACCTATCTCATGCGGTCATGCAGGGTTCTGTCCTGAGTCTGGTACTAGTCAATATTTTCATTAAAGACTTGGTTAATGGACTAGAGACTACTCTTATAAAATTTGCACTTGACACCAAACTGTTAAGGATTGCAAGCACTTTGCAGGACAGGATTAGAAATCAAAAGACCTTGACAAATTGAAGAATTGGTCTGAAATCAACAGGATGAAATTCAATAAAGTAAAGTTAAATGTACTACATGTAAGAAGGAAAAATCCCATGCATAAATACAAAATGGGTGAATAACTGGCTAGGTGATAGTACTGCTGGGTGTTGTAGAGGACCACAAATTGCATATGAGCCAGCAATGTGAGGCAGTTGCAAAAGAGACTAATATCATTGTGGGGTGTATTAACAGGAGTGTCATATGTAAGACACAAGGGGCAATTGTTTTGTTCCGCTTGGCATTGTGGAGGACCCATCTGCAGTGTTGATTCCAGTTTTGGGTGCTCAAACATAAAGAAAAATGTGGACAAATGGGAGAGGCTCCAGAGGAGAGCAGCAAAAATTATAACAGGTTTAGAAAACCTGACCTATGAGGAAAGGTTTAAAAAAATAACCCAAAAAACTGGGTATGTTCAGTCTTGAGAAAAAGATTGAAGAGGGACATGATGAGTCTTCAAATGTGCTGTTATAAAAAGGATAGTGATCAGTGGTCCTACTGCAGGTAGGACAAGAAGTAATCAGCTTAATCTGCAGCAAGGAAGATGTAGGTTAGATATTAGGAAAAACTTTCTAAATCTAAGAAAACAACAAGGAGTCTGGTGGCACCTTAAAGACTAACAGATTTATTTGGGCATAAGCTTTTGTGGGTAAAACACCACTTCTTCAGATGCACTTTCTAAATCTAAGAATAGTTAAGTATTGGAATAGGCTACCAAGGGAGGTTGTAGAATTCCTGTTATTGGAGGTTTTTCTTCGTGTTTGCATCCATGTGTTCAACTCAGGTATGTACCCACCCAGCACACCAAAGCCAGAGAACTTTGCTAAGCAGTATCTATACAGGCTGTGCTCCTACCCATACCTGCATCAGTTCCTTCTCACTGCCCAGAGCTTGAGTAAGAGTGCTCGTTGTGGTTTTTACCTCAAGCCTTGTTTCACGGTGCTGTCTGTGGTTTCCCCCCCATGTATAGTTGTTAGTTGTCGTTCGAATAGTAGTACCCTTAGGTTTAGTTTACTAATAGTTAGGATTTTGCCTGGTGTGATGCCCTCACTGTTGTGTGGTGTAGCGAACCCTTATAGTGACTCTCAGACTTGTTGGGGGAAGGGCACGTTAAAGAAATCTGCAAGTCCTTCAGAAGAGAGAGGCAAAGAAATGCAGATGGCCAGAAGCTTTCACTTGAAGCAGTACCTTCTGGAGCAGACCATGAGGTTTGCTTCAGCACTAGGGACCTCCAAAGATTGCCAGACCCCTTAGTGGCATCTCAGCCAGCATGGGCTGTTGTTTGGCCAGGTTTGGATTCCTCTTCCAGGAGGAAGAGAGACTGTCTCCCTTCCTCTGGTCCTCCTAGACAAAGATCTCATAAAATGGACCAGAGCTAGGAGAGGTTTCTTCTCCCCTTCTAAGAGGAGTGCAAACCAAGACCATGATTCATCTGGTACATGAGATAGAGCAGGGATGTCTACCTGTACTCTGGTACCAACGTGTGAACTCTGTACTATTGACTCTGGTACTCTGGCGTATTGGGCAGTATCAGACTTGTTTTGCCTGTCTGTTCCTGACTGTCCACTAATTGAGGAATGTTCAGGTGTGGTGGCTTCTTCTTCAGTGTCCTTTGTGCCATGTGAACTTATTACAGACATGACGTTGTTGACACCTTGTTCTGCAGCTCTTCCAATTTAGGGCGCAGAGTTGAGGTTGCCCACCTGTTTGGTACTGAGGGGCTTGTCGGGCTGAGGGGCTAGATCAGATACAAACTTTGGGAAGGCAGTTCTGCAGTTTGCTATAAGTAGTCTCTGATCTCACCTCCTACTCATTCGCTTGTGAGTCACCTGATCTCAACCACTTGAAGAAGAAAAGACAGTTACTTGGTATCTCATGACATATTGATTAAGAAACTGGAATAATATGAAATTAACATGGCACACATTAAATGGATTAATAACTGGCTAACTGTTAGGTCTCAAAATGTAACTGTAAATGGGGAATCATCATCATCAAGCATGTCTGTTTCCACTGGGGTCCCACAGGAATCAGTTCTTGGTCCCATGCTATTTAACATTTTTATCAACGACCTGGAAGAAAACATAAAATAATCACTGATAAAGTTTGCAGATGAGACACAAATTGGGGGGGAGTGGTGAATAATGAAGAGGACAAGTTACTGGTACAGAGCAACCTGAATCACTTGGTAAAATGGACACCAGCAAACAATATGTGTTTAATGGGACTAAGTATAAATATATATGTCTAGGAACAAAGAATGTAAGGCATACTTACAAGATGGGGTACTCTATCCATGGAAGTAGTGACTCTGAAAAAGATTTGGGAGTCATGGTGGATAATCAGCGGAACATGAGTTCCCAGTGTGACACTGTGACCAAAAGAGCTAATGTGTTCCTGGGATGCATAAACAGGAAAATCTTGAGTAGAAGTAGAGAGGTATTATTTTACTTGGCACCAGTGTGACTGCTGCTGGAATACTGAGTCCAGTCCTGGTGTCCACAGTTCCAGAAGGCAGCTGATAAATTAGATAGGGGAAGAGCCACAAGAATGATTGAAGGATTAAAAAACAGTGATACTCAAGGAGTTCAATCTATTTAGCTTAACATGTTATGAGATGACTTGATGCCAGTCTGTAAGTATCCACATAGGGAATAAATATTTTTTAAATAAAAAGAAAAGGAGTACTTGTGGCACCTTAGAGACTAACCAATTTATTTGAGCATAAGCTTTCATGAGCTACAGCTCACTTCATCGGATGCATACTGTGGAAAATACAGAAGATGTTTTTATACACACGAACCATGAAAAAATGGGTGTTTATCACTACAAAAGGTTTTCTCTCCCCCCACCCCACTCTCCTGCTGGTAATAGCTTATCTAAAGTGATCACTCTCCTTACAATGTGTGTGATAATCAAGATGGGCCATTTCCAGCACAAATCCAGGGTTTAACAAGAACGTCTGAGAAACGGGGGCGGGAGGGGGGGTAGGAAAAAACAAGGGGAAATAGGTTACCTTGCATAGTGACTTAGCCACTCCCAGTCTCTATTCAAGCCTAAGTTAATTGTATCCAATTTGCAAATGAATTCCAATTCAGCAGTCCCTCGCTGGAGTCTGGTTTTGAAGTTTTTCTGTTGTAATGTCGCAACTTTCTTGTCTGTAATCGTGTGACCAGAGAGATTGAAGTGTTCTCCGACTGGTTTATGGATGTTATAATTCTTGACATCTGATTTGTGTCCATTTATTCTTTTACGTAGAGACTGTCCAGTTTGACCAATGTACGTGGCAGAGGGGCATTGCTGTCACATGATGGCATATATCACATTGGTAGATGTGCAGGTGAACGAGCCTCTGATAGTGTAGCTGATGTTGTTAGGCCCTGTGATGGTGTCCCCTGAATAGATATGTGGACACAGTTGGCAACGGGCTTTGTTACAAGGATAGGTTCCTGGGTTAGTGGTTCTGTTGTGTGGTATGTGGTTGCTGGTGAGTATTTGCTTCAGGTTGGGGGGCTGTCTGTAGGCAAGGACTGGACAAATCTCCCAAGATTTGTGAGAGTGTTGGGTCATCCTTCAGGATAGGTTGTAGATCCCTGATAATGCGTTGGAGGGGTTTTAGTTGGGGGCTGAAGGTGACAGATAGTGGCGTTCTGTTATTTTCTTTGTTAGGCCTATCCTGTAGTAGGTGACTTCCGGGAACTCTTCTGGCTCTATCAATCTGTTTCTTCACTTCCGCAGGTGGGTATTGTAGTTGTAAGAATACTTAATAGATATCTTGTAGGTGTTTGTCTGAGGGGTTGGAGCAAATGCGGTTGTATCGCAGAGCTTGGCTGTAGACAATGGATCGTGTGGTGTGGTCTCGGTGAAAGCTGGAGGCATGTAGGTAGGAATAGCGGTCAGTAGATTTCCGGTATAGGGTGGTGTTTATGTGACAACTGTTTATTAGCACTGTAGTGTCCAGGAAGTGGATCTCTTGTGTGGACTGGACCAGGCTGAGGTTGATGGTGCGATGGAAATTGTTGAAATCATGGTGGAATTCCTCAAGGGCGTCTTTTCCTTGGGTCCAGATCATAGAATCATAGAATATCAGGGTTGGAAGGGACCTCAGAGGTCATCTAGTCCAAAGCCCTGCTCAAAGCAGGACCAATCCCCAATTAAATCATCCCAGCCAGGGCTTTGTAAGCCTGACCTTAAAAACTTCTAAGGAAGGAGATTCTACCATCTCCCTAGGTAACACATTCCAGTGTTTCACCACCCTCCTAGTGAAAAAGTTTTTCCTAATATCCAACCTAAACCTTCCCCACTGGAACCTGAGACCATTACTCCTTGTCCTGTCCTCTTCTACCACTGAGAATAGTCTAGAACCATCCTCTCTGGAACCACCTCTCAGGTAGTTGAAAGCAGCTATCAAATCCCCCCTCATTCTTCTCTTCTGCAGACTAAACAATCCCAGTTCCCTCAGCCTCTCCTCATAAGTCATGTGTTCCAGACCCCTAATCATTTTTGTTGCCCTTCGCTGGACTCTCTCCAATTTATCCACATCCTTCTTGTAGTGTGGGGCCCAAAACTGGACACAGTACTCCAGATGAGGCCTCACCAATGTCGAATAGAGGGGGACGATCACGTCCCTCGATCTGCTCGCTATGCCCCTACTTATACATCCCAAAATGCCATTTGCCTTCTTGGCAACAAGGGCACACTGCTGACTCATATCCAGCTTCTCCCCTAGGTCCTTTTCCACAGAACTGCTGCCTAGCCATTCGGTCCCTAGTCTGTAGCTGTGCATTGGGTTCTTCCGTCCTAAGTGCAGGACCCTGCACTTATCCTTATTGAACCTCATCAGATTTCTTTTGGCCCAATCCTCCAATTTGTCTAGCTCCCTCTGTATCCTGTCCCTACCCTTCAGCGTATCTACCACTCCTCCCAGTTTAGTATCATCCGCAAATTTGCTGAGAGTGCAATCCACACCATCCTTCAGATCATTTATGAAGATATTGAACAAAACCAGCCCCAGGACTGACCCCTGGTGCACTCCACTTGACACCGGCTGCCAACTAGACATGGAGCCATTGATCACTACCCGTTGAGCCCGACAATCTAGCCAACTTTCTACCCACCTTATAGTGCATTCATCCAGCCCGTACTTCTTTAACTTGCTGACAAGAGACCGTGGGAGACCGTGTCAAAAGCTTTGCTAAAGTCAAGAAACAATACATCCACTGCTTTCCCTTCATCCAGAGAACCAGTAATCTCATCATAAAAGGCGATTAGATTAGTCCGGCATGACCTTCCCTTGATGAATCCATGCTGACTGTTCCTGATCACTTTCCTCTCATGTAAGTGCTTCAGGATTGATTCTTTGAGGACCTGCTCCATGATTTTTCCAGGGACTGAGGTGAGGCTGACTGGCCTGTAGTTCCCAGGATCCTCCTCCTTCCCTTTTTTAAAGATTGGCACTACATTAGCCTTTTTCCAGTCATCCAGGACTTCCCCCATTCGCCACGAGTTTTCAAAGATAATGGCCAATGGATCTGCAATCACAGCTGCCAATTCCTTCAGCACTCTCGGATGCAACTCGTCCGGCCTCATGGACTTGTGCTCGTCCAGCTTTTCTAAATAGTCCCTAACCACCTCTTTCTCCACAGAGGGCTGGCCATCTATTCCCCATGTTGTGATGCCCAGCGCAGCAGTCTGGGAGCTGACCTTGTTCGTGAAGACAGAGGCAAAAAAAGCATTGAGTACATTAGCTTTTTGCACATCCTCTGTCACTAGGTTGACTCCCTCATTCAGTAAGGGGCCCACACTTTCCTTGGCTTTCTTCTTGTTGCCAACATACCTGAAGAAACCCTTCTTGTTACTCTTGACATCTCTCGCTAGCTGCAGCTCCAGGTGCGATTTGGCCCTCCTGATTTCATTCCTACATGCCTGAGCAATATTTTTAAACTCTTCCCTGGTCATATGTCCAACCTTCCACTTCTTGTAAGCTTCTTTTTTATGTTTAAGATCCGCTAGGATTTTACCGTTAAGCCAAGCTGGTCGCCTGCCATATTTACTATTCTTTCGACTCATCGGGATGGTTTGTCCCTGTAACCTCAAAAGGGATTCCTTGAAATACAGCCAGCTCTCCTGGACTCCTTTCCCCTTCATGTTAGTCCCCCAGGGGATCCTACCCATCCGTTCCCTGAGGGAGTCAAAGTCTGCTTTCCTGAAGTCCAGGGTCTGTATCCTGCTGCTTACTTTTCTTCCCTGTGTCAGGATCCTGAACTCAACCAACTCATGGTCACTGCCTCCCAGATTCCCATCCACTTTTGCTTCCCCCACTAATTCTTCCCAGTTTGTGAGCAGCAGGTCAAGAAAAGCTCCCCCCCTAGTTGGCTCCTCTAGCACTTGCACCAGGAAATTGTCCCCTACAGTTTCCAAAAACTTCCTCGATTGTTTATGCACCGCTGTATTGCTCTCCCAGCAGATATCAGGAAAATTAAAGTCACCCATGATGACAGATGATGAAGATGTCATCAATATAGCGCAAGTAGTGTAGGGGCGTTAGGGGACGAGAGCTGAGGAAGCGTTGTTCTAAGTCAACCATAAAAATGTTGGCATACTGTGGGGCCATGCGGGTACCCATAGCAGTGCCGCTGATTTGAAGGTATACATTGTCCCCAAATGTAAAATAGTTATGGGTAAGGACAAAATCACAAAGTTCAGCCACCAGGTTAGCCGTGACATTATCGGGGATAGTGTTCTTGACGGCTTGTAGTCCATCTTTGTGTGGAATGTTGGTGTATAATCCATAGTGGCCAGGATGGTGTTATCAGGAAGATCACCGATGGATTGTAGTTTCCTCAGGAAGTCAGTAGTATCTCGAAGGTAGCTGGGAGTGCTGGTAGCGTAGGGCCTGAGGAGAGAGTCTACATAGCCAGACAATCCTGCTGTCAGGGTGCCAATGCCTGAGATCATGGGGCGCCCAGGATTTCCAGGTTTATGGATCTTGAGTAGTAGATAGAATATCCCAGGTCGGAGTTCCAGGGGTGTGTCTATGCGGATTTGATCTTGTGCTTTTTCAGGGAGTTTCTTGAGCAAATGCTGTAGTTTCTTTTGGTAACTCTCAGTGGGATCAGAGGGTAATGGCTTGTAGAAAGTGGTGCTGGCGAGCTGCCGAGCAGCCTCTTGTTCATATTCTGACCTATTCATGATGACAACAGCACCTCCTTTGTCAGCCCTTTTGATTATGATGTCAGAGTTGTTTCTGAGGCTCTGGATGGCATTGTGTTCTGCACGGCTGAGGTTGTGGGGCAAGTGATGCTGCTTTTCCACAGTTTCAGCCCGTGAACTCTTAAAATTACTTTGTTGTTCCTCATTAAGAGAAGTTAATCTCCAACAATGAAATAACAATAATGATAGCCATCATGCATTCATATACATACAGTTCAAACTGTTCTAGGAATATTGGCAATTTCTCTATATTTACAATCTGAATATGGAACATCCAGTAATGGTACGATTCATGCCCAGAAATTATTTCTGCTTAATCCTAATTCTAAATTCCTTTTTTCCTCTTTTTGCCCTTTGATCCCACAGTGGTGCAGGATATATTTCTGCTGTAGATTTGGCTCAGGTCCATTTTCAGAAAAGGTGGCGATTTTTCCAGTCTTAATTACCTTGCTCTGGTAGACAACAGATGACCTCTTCTCTGTAGCATCATACAGAGCATTGCTCTAAACTTTTAGCAGTTGGCCTTCTCATGTCAAAACTAAAATTCAACAGTGTAGCCCAGTTTGATATTCCTGTCAAAATAAGATTTTGAGGTCCCATGTAGTTTAATTGAGAATCTGGAGAGGGGAGTGCTTGGGGAGGTAAGTAGATAACACAAAGTGATGTAGGTTAGTCAGGAGCATAGGGGACTGTGAGGAATTTCAGAGAGACCTAAATAAGCGAAGTGAAAAGACAACAAAACGGCAAACAAAAGTCATTGTCAATAAATGCAATGTAATGCGCATTGGAAAGAAAAAACTAAACAACTTATAACCTGTCAATTGTATCAAATCAAGGAAGCGACCTGGCCTCCATTATAGATAATTCAGTGAAGAGTTCTTGATGTGCAGCTGTAGTTTAAAAAAAAATGTTAGGGTGCATAAGAAAAAGGTTTGAGAATAGTGCAAACAATATTAAATGCTCTTATATAAAGCAGTGATGCAACCTCATCTGGAATAGTGTGTGCAGTCCTGTCTCCCCATCTCAAGAAGAATATTACAAAACTGGGGGGGGGAGGGGGGTTCAGAGAAAAGCAAGAGTGATGAAGGGAAGGGAAAAATTCTCATATGAAGGGAGATTGAAAAGTTTGAGAGAATAAGAGGAGACATGAAAAATATGTAAAATAATGAATGGTCTAGAGAAGGTGAATTAGGGACTTTTCTCCTATCTCATAACACAAGAACAAGGGAACATTTGATTAAATTAAAAGATGAGAAATTCAAAATAGATAAAAATAAGTTTTTTACTCGATCTGTAATTAAACTGTGGAATTTGCTGCTATGGGATATCGTTGAGGCCAATAATTTAACAAAATGTCAAAAGGAATTGGATAATCTATATATCAGAATAATTAGTCAGAATTATAATGCATGATCATAAAAGATTTGGAAGAGATTGAGATTGGCTAAGGATCAAATGTTAGAGGTCAGGGTGAGACCTAATGTGAGGTGCAGATTATCCCACACTTGCCTGCTGTGGGGTTCTTCACCTTTTTTTGGACATCTGATGCTGGTCACTGTTAGACAGGATACTGAGCTATATGGACCATGGGTCTGACCCAGTCTGGCAATTCCCATGTTCCCAGACGCCTCAATCTTAGGTTGCATTGTACAAAAGAAGTGCTAAATGGTGCTTTTAGATGTGTAATGTACTGTTGTAAAGTAATTGCTGCAGTGAGTACCTGGTATGTGATCCTGTAAATGCAGGAGCAACATCATTCGACTACCAGTCCATTAGTTCAAAAGGGTAAATTCAATAGACTCGTTTGTTGTAGTACACATGGAGAATTTTTTAAATCTCTGTCTATAGCTCGCTCCCTTAATATATTGGTCATGGGCCTCTTCAGTCCTCTCCTGGTAATAGCCGTGGGAGGAGATCTGGGAGATGAAAAACCCCATGAGGATCCCTTCACATTTTTCTTCATTTAATCATTCAATCAGGGGACAGGGGTTGTAGCATCAGCAGTGATTCTGTTCCCATGCCACCTAGGTCCCCTAAGACCCACGAGAAGTCAGGGCCATCCAAAAAAAAGTCATACCTCTGCATCTGCTCTAGGCTCTATACCACTCAGCTCTACCCAGATCCTTAACAGCACGTCTCAACTGGAGACAAATTGCTTTACTTCTGCTAGTCCTTTACTGAGTCACAGGTTTTCATTCAGGGTGGATTTGATTTAAATCATGTTTTAAATCACTAGTAAGGAAGACTCGATTTAATCATGGATTTCTACATAAAAGTGCTTTCTTGTTGGTTGTTATAACCTTAATACATATTCTTCTCAACTCAGAGGTAGATGGAGGTTTAATTTTTAGAAGGTACACACCATACATTTTTAAGTGATTTATTTTGAAAACTTTTCAGATTAGTTTTACAGCAATATCAGAAAATGAATGATTGTTTAGTTATTTCATTTACCAAAGGTAATTGAAGCAGATAGTTCACCTCCCAGTGACTTCAAAAATATCTCCAGTTCAACAGGTTAATTGTCATTAATATTGTGAGGATTTTCTTGCCATGCTGTATTAGGAGAACATCACCAGACAGACATTTAAATTGTTTTATTTAGTTAAAACAACAACGTTATGTAGTCTGGATTTTTTTCTTCAACAGTAAACATATAATATTTTAACAAAACAAGCATCTGAATTTTTAAATTTAGTTAAACGTTCAAGTTTTTTAAAATCAGATTTGTTTTTGTTAAAATTGTTTTTAATTAAAATAGTTAAATGGCATTTTTTAAAAAAATAAATAAATTGACTATGTCAGCCAGGTCAACATGAGAAACTCTAAAATATTGGCTTCTGCAGGTAAGTATTGTCTTCCCCTTCATTTTCCTGTTTGTTCATAATCTGGAAAAGAAAAACAAGCTTTCCTGCTTTTTCAGGTTCCAAACGATTTCTCAATTTGGAATGAATTAGTCCAAAGGAAGAAAATATTTTTTCTACATCAGCAGAAGAAGGTACTGCTGTTAAAAGTGAGATTATCACTTCAACAGTCTTGTCTGAATCCAAGGTCTTAAGTGACTTCCTCCAGTTCTCTGGTGTGCCTTTCTTTAAAACATCATCAGCAAACATATATTTCTTGAATGGTTCTTATTCCCAAACTGGGTGTCTTTCACGGCCTGCTGCCATTATAGGTTTTCCCTTCTAGTGAGAGAATGGTATGGTAGATCTCAAATCAATGAAGGCTACACTCAGAAAGACTTCTGGAATATGCTGCTCAAACAGTTTCACTTTTGTTTCTACTGGCTGTCCCCCACTCCTCACATTTGTCTCCAGACTTCTTCTCCTTGTCCAGATCTATTCTACCCCCAACAATCTGCTATTCATTGAACTTTTTGAAACTTTGCACTTTTAGAGAGAGGTAAGGAATTGACTCTGTGTACACAATTTGCAGAGGGACAGTAGGGTTGAGGTCTGTTATTTCTCTCCTCTATATATTTATTTATTTATTTATTTAAAATATTTTGGCTGGTAACAAGCATGTTATTTCTGGAGAGACAAACCCACATTTTGAGAACTGAAAAACTAAACATCTCTGATGGTATCTTCTAGACTGAGCACTGAGTCCCATTGGGTAGATAGAAAGATTAACCTAAATAATCTAGACAGAAGCCCCTTGAACTCCATAAAATTGGTTCCCTAATCCATGAACTATTGGAACTCATTTACAGAACTTGTCTTGAACATTATATGAATACATTGTCTCATACTATAAAATTAGAATTTTTTCTCAAAAAGCATTTTATCAAAAAAATCTGATTTAAATTTAAAAAAATCTATTTTTTTATTTTTTTTTACATTTTAAATCATTGATTTTTATCCACCCAGTTTTTTTCCCCTGGGGGGACTGTGGTAACTGAGTGGCTTCTCTGCACAAGAATAGGGGAGCCTGCATGGAGAGGGCAAATCCTTTATGTTTGTTATATTTACCAGATAATCTTGTCCTATTTGTGTTCATATTCATATGTTTATACCTGACCCAGAAGTCTTAGGGTGTTGAGCCTGCAAGAAGTTTGTCTATATTGCTAGTATGCAACAGACATAAGCTCTTCTATCGGAAGAAAAGCATGAGCCCCTGTTTAATTCCATCTGTAATGGCAGTCCTTGGGGGCTGTATGCCCGATTGACTGAGAGAGCTGCTGTAAGGGTGGTAGTATGGTTGGGAGCTGTTGAGCATTCTGTCCATTTAGTAATTCGTGGATGACTGTAAACAAGTTCTTATTTAGTCTTTGAGAGTGACACAAATCCTATCCAGTCAGTTTTTATATCAGACCAGGAGGGAAGACGATTCCCTTAGAACAGTGGGTCTCAACCTATTTACTGTTGTGGATCTCCTATGCAGCTCTCTATGTTTATGTGGGCCACATCCACACAATATATATACTATTTGTATGGCCCTGAGTATGTCACAAGGGACTTGGCTGAGTGCTGATTGGGCCGCCAGTTGAGAACCACTGACTTGGACTATATACCAGTGTTTAAAATTAGGTCTTAGTTGTCTGAAGCGTTATGGAAAGCAAAAGAGCTTGATATAATTGATTTTTGTCAGCAGTACATAAATGCCCAATAGGATGTTTCAAAGCATCTTATATGGCTTTAATAACTGGTTGACACTTATGATACCTGGTACATACATCACTTCTCTACGCTTCCTGGAAAACCCCATTGTGGGATAGTATCATTCTCATTTGTAAATTCAAGTAATTCTTTAAAGGTATGGACTCTATGCTTTTGGCTAAACAAAGTTAGCAATTCTGTATTGTGTTGCGAATGTTGACACAATGTATTTGTTGATACAGGTTGAATCTAATACCATATTCACTGAGCCTCTGTGAAAGTCAGGATTCAGATCCGCTCTCACTAAAATCTCAACCTTTTTCTGGTTTTATGTCATTATCAAGGGCATCGGGATGGCTCTGCATCTACAAGCAAGTCTGGAGCTAATGTAAATACAGGTTTCAGAGTAACAGCCGTGTTAGTCTGTATTCGCAAAAAGAAAAGGAGTACTTGTGGCACCTTAGAGACTAACCAATTTATTTGAGCATAAGCTTTCGTGAGCATAAGCTGTAGCTCACAAAAGCTTAGGCTCAAATAAATTGGTTAGTCTCTAAGGTGCCACAAGTACTCCTTTTCTTTTAATGTAAATACAGCTTCTTTAGGGAGAAAAGATAGCTCATAGGCTATTAAATAGCTTATAGGGAGCAGATGAGTTTTAAACTTGCATGCTGTTGTATCTATTGCACTGTCTCCAGTCAGTGTCCTCTTTATTGTTACCAGAATACTTCTAGGTGTTCCTGTATTCATGATTCTTTACCTTTTTTAGGTGAACAGTCATTCCACGCACCTGTCCTAATTTTATTAATGCCAAGAATCAACCTGTTAAATTCTCGACCTTCTACTGTCTAGCTATACTGGGAAGATTTCTGATCAATAGAGCATCCTATATATTTTTGCATACTTACTTCATTCAGAGGTACAGAATATTTTCTAGGCTGTTCAACTGTTTTCAGACATGGTTTAAAGTGGTGAGGAGACTTTCAAAATTTTATTAATGCCAAGAATCAACCCTACATGTGTAATATGTGCTTTCCAGGCTGGAGGGGAATTGGCTTTCACAATATGAAGGAAGCAAACTTTCACACATAATTAACATCAGTACAGAAACCCTGATCTATTATAATAGTGGCTACAACTTCCTAATACAATAATTTCAGCATTCTGATTAATAACCAAGCCTAATGAAAATGAGTAATTTGAGGATTTTGAGTTCTAATATACACGTACACCTTTGCATTAAACATTTTATGATGTAAATAATAGCTACCCATGTGAACCACTGGTAAAAACCTATTGGCATATCCGTCTAAAATTTGCATTTCCAGTAATCATGAGGGGGAGACCATAGGTGTCATGTTTTAGTAGATCTCTTCCTTAGATTCTATAACTTGACCCAACTCCGTTCTTCTAAGAGCTTCTTCCTTTTAATATGGCTAATGTCAATGCCTCTTCCTCTCCAAACTTAAATCCATGAAGCAATTTGAAAAATGGATATTGCCTGTTTCTGATTTGATTATCAGTTGTATCTGCTTCTTTTATTGAATTGAAAATCTGGCATATGTCAAGTGTTGTCGTTTGCTACTCCCTTGTCCAAAAGAACAGACTTACTGCATTGGTTTACTGAATGTAGGAAATGTTTAATCTCTGATCATGTTATCTTTAGATATGTTAAATTCCCTACCCTCTACTATCTAGCTATACTGGGAAGATTTCTGATCAATAGAGCATCCTATATATTTTTGCATACTTACTACATTCAGAGGTACAGAATATTTTCTAGGCTGATCAACTGTTTTCAGAAATGGTTTAAAGTGGTGAGGAGACTTTCAAAATAGCAAAAAAACTACATCTATATTATTTGATTATACCAGAAACAACAGGAATTTTGAGAAGATCTCAAGATATGTACTCCAAATCAGAATTCTATAGATGGCTCACCTCTACTCCGAGCTTCAAGATAGTTACAAAAATTGGCCAGAAAACAGCAAGAATTATCGAACATATGACTTGGTTTCCTTTGGGAGAACTTTGTATGTACCTTCTGGAACTTGAAAAGGAAACTGACTGAAAATCTGTGCTACCCAGAGGACTGTGTGTTCGGCTGTCATCTGGATTTTGATCTACTAAGGTCCCATGTTTGATGAGCATAGCCTGATTTAGAAACAGGAAATACTGTTTTAAATTCTCTTACAAAAGTTTCTAGAACCATAGTGGGCAACCTGTGGATGGTCAACGTCAACATGTCTTGCGGCCCGCAGTCAGCCAACCTGTGGATGGTCAACTGCGGCCATGCCTGTGGATGGTCAACGTCAACATGTCTTGCGGCCCGCAGTCAGCCAACCTGTGGATGGTCAACTGCGGCCATGCCTGTGGATGGTCAACGTCAACATGTCTTGTGGCCCACACTCAGCTTACCCTGATGGGCCCACAGGTTGCCCACCACTGTTCTAGAAGCAGGGGCAGGTCTACCCATTTTGCCACCCCAAGCAGTCGCCACTGAATTGCCGCCGTAGCGGGAAGAGCGGCGGGGGTGCCGCCGAATTGCCGCCGCGGGACACGGACTACCGCCCCATTCTGAATGCCGCCTTGGAATGCCTACTTGGAAAGCTGGTGCCTGGAGCCGGCCCTGTCTAGAAGATGGAGTCTAACATGATTTGGCTGGCTGGTGTTAGCCTAAATTAAGGCAAGCTACCTAGTGTAGGACACTGTGGAAAAGGTGCAGCACCATCCCACATTGGTTAGGCACACAGTGCTAGAAATTAATGTTCCTGATACTGTTTCATTTTCAAACCAAGTTTAAATGATTCCTTCTCTTGCTTTTAGGTCCTTGTAGATAGAGCCTTTAAATGGTGCACCATGCAATTGGAAAATCTAAAATCGATGTGAAGCAAGTAAAATAAAATAAAAATCTTGGAACAGAGAACGTCTTACATTTCTCAGAATACTGGCATAATGGTACGAAGGTTTTCTCTCCTATTTAGTACCACTGTCATAATGCCCACAAACATTCCAGCCCTGGAATTACATTTTTCAGAAAAATAATCTTTTAAGCTAGCTTGTTCTGGGGTACAAACAGTTAAGAATCCTGCACTCTCCTTCACTAACCTGAGTCTTTTCAAATTCAGGTAACAAGCATGTTCATGGAAATGACTTATCACCGTCTACAGGTATCGGCAATTTCTGATTATCTACATATACGGAGTGTAGGAAATATGGTGAATATGGGATAGTAAATAGCATTTTGTTCTGTAGCTTAAAAAGAAGACTGGCTGCTCCCTGTCAAATACAATGAGGTGGCCAGGAGTATCACAGTTTGGCAGCATTTTGCATGTGGGGTTAAGGGTGTTCTCAAAGTCTAACCCAAGGGTCAGCAACTTTTCAGAAGTGGTGTGCCGAGTCTTCATTTTTTCACTCTAATTTAAGGTTTCGTGTGTCTGTAATACATTTTAACATTTTTAGAAGGTCTCTTTCTATAAATCTCTAATATATAACTAAACTATTGTTGTATGTAAAGTAAATAAGGTTTTAAAAATGTTTAAGAAGCTTCATTTAAAATTAAATTAAAATGCAGAGCCCCCCGGACCGGTGGCCAGGACCCGGAAAGCGTGAGTGCCACTGAAAATCAGCTCCCATGCCGCCTTTGGCATGCGTGCCATAGTTTGCCGACCCCTGGTCTAACCACTGACTTGAAATATTATGTACAATTTTTTGATATTTGAGGAACTGGTAGGGTTGATTTTAATGATATCATCAAGAAAATCCTATCTGTCTTGTGACAGTGCAATTCATTCTTTCAGAGGTACTAATTTATTTAAACCCCCTTCCCCAATCTTCCCAAAATGTCTAATGTTCCTTATCTGAACTAGCAAATTCATTTGCTAGATACCTTTCCCCATGACAACCTAACTTTCATCTGAGGCTATTATAGCTCAGAAGTTACTGAGAAAATCTCTCTACGTAGCAAAACCAATTTGCTGTAGCTAAGGAGCACTTGAAAGGGAGGGGAAACTGTAGTATTGCAAAAATTCAAGTTTATCTTACTCTGGGAAAGGGAGAGACTGAGCTGTCACAATTAAGCATGACCCTATCCATTTTTCTCCCGTCTAATTGGTAGATTAGCCAATTGTTTATTCATAGATTCCAGAATCTTACTGAATGTCAAAGAAAGCTCCGCTTCTGTGTCCAGCAAACTTAATCTTATAAACCATTTGTGATAATTTTCCACCTGTTCTAATTAAGCTATAGAACAAGTGCTGGTATATCTTTCAACTCATTTCAGAGTACAAGATGGGCTGTAGGCCCAAATAGGAGGATGAGAGTGGAAACCTGGCTGGAAGTCTATAGACAGGAGGTGCAAAAAAACCTT
Source organism: Lepidochelys kempii (assembly GCF_965140285.1). Lineage (NCBI taxonomy): Eukaryota > Metazoa > Chordata > Testudines > Cheloniidae > Lepidochelys > Lepidochelys kempii. Next base: position 69,744,962 of record NC_136384.1, on the reverse strand, counting down.
TAAAATAAGCAATAATTAGGAAATGTGTCAGTCGGGGAAGAAGTAGAGGCCTGAGGTTGATTCCCAGGTGTTCTCATTAACTGTTTTTAATAACATACACTACTATATTTTGTAGCTTCAGGATAGCCATTTCTTTGGACTACTTTGATATTTAGGCTTGGGGAAAAGTATCAAATGAATTATTATCCCCTCCTCCCCTCCCCCATGCCACCCTTCAGATTTTTATTTTCATGGTTTCCCAAATTTCTTGTCCATTTCTTGCTTTTGATGTTTTTTTCATGTTAAAACTAAGTTATGTAATACTGCATTTAAAGATTTAAATATTTTTTAAGATTAACACTCAAAGATAATATCTTATGCAGGAACATAAATTAAACCAATTCTAACCCTTTAGAATGTTGGACTTGGTTCTGTAAACTTTCTCCCTATTTAAAGATTGAGATGGACACACTCAAAGTAAATCCAGATATAATCCAACATAGTAGTCCCTTAGTTTAGGGTATTGAGTGCTTTCCCCTTTTGTATTTTATGTTAATTAGTAATTAATTGGCTGCTGTAGATCTCAGTAACATTTTCTGTAAATATTACTCTTAGAGATTATTCAAACCTAATAAGTTTTGTGTCCATTAAAATAAATAAATTGGATGCTGACTCCCCCCTCCCCCCCAAAAATCCATGCCTGTATTAAAGTGGCATCTTAGCTGTTCAATTTCAATTGCTATTGTTCTACTGTAAGACTATTGTTAGGTACATCCTAAATTGAAATTTGTAAAATTTGGTTCAGAGCAAGTTGGGGGGTGTAGGGGGGTTGTATTATGTCTCTTCTTATCATCTAGTGTGCACCTTGGGGAATAATAGATGTTAGTTCGCTTTAATCTGCTGAAGTGCCTTAGAAATTTGAAGAATTTGCAGTTTGACCTAAGTACGTTCTTATGCAAATCTAAAGTAGTTCTTCTGGTTTTACTGGATTTTGAAACTTTTTAAATTGAGGCCTCATCTCAGTCTCAGACTTCTTATTTTAAACACTAGGGACCTGAGTTGCCAAGTATTCAGTCAGAGTCCACATTAGATATGCATATTCCAATATCTTTCTGATGAACCTCAACTTTGAAACTTGGGAACCTGTTCAAATGTCATTTATTAGTTTAGTGTGCTGTTCTTAAAAGTAAAATGTATTTTTATGAATAGCTTGTGCTTATCTCTTTGGTGAGAAGATGGATGGCTTGTTAGTGATGAAGTATGTGTCTCTGGGTGGAAGAATGAAGGAGAATGAAGGACAGTGTAAAATGGCTTAACTTGTTTTGTTTCGTTGTATTTGAACGTTTGTCACCTGTTACGTGTACAGAAATATATGTTTGTGTTAATATATATTGATAAATATTTATTTATTTCCCAATAAGAATCTCTTTTTAAAGAAAGAGTATCATAATTATTGAAGGTACTAGGCATTAAGAGCCATGTGGTGCCAGTTTAATAAAATATTTATGTCCAGATTCACTCTCCTGCTCAGTCAGCCTTGTGCTATACCAGCTACTTGAAAAGAGGTGTATGAGTTCCTGCACAATCCCACTTTCCCTTGGTCCCAGCATAAGGAACATGAGATGGGAGCGTGCTATATCTTTGTGATCCTCAGCTGCCAGAATAGGTTTTTGGGGCCAATGGTAACTAGCAAGTGAGAGCATAGCCAAAAAGTTGCTGTCATTTATGTGAGGTCTAGGATTGGGGACCCTCAAAAGTGGCTTTAATGCCATCCTTGTTTCCGCCCTCTCTGGATTTGTGCTGAGCGGAATTCAGCTGGTCCAGTGAATATGGGCTTCTGACTCTAAAATCTGTTTTTCCAGACTTGCAAGGTCTGGTTTGCATGTGATCCATTATTCCAGTATTCTTGGCTTTCTAGCTTGATTTAAGTTTTTTTTTTTTAAAGTTTTTTGTATCTTTAAGATGTAAAATCTATTTAACATGTCATCCACGCCATATAATATCTCAGTATTATGTTCATTTGCTTCAGCTCTCCATGTTGTAAGTGCAATAAATGTTCTTTAAGTTGGGAAATAAGAAAATAATAATAAATATACCAGTACATTTCTACAGTACCTTTCATCCAGGAATTGTAAAATACTTTACAAACAATTGGTTAAGGCTCTCAACATCATTATAAGGTAAGTAAATAAAATGGGGTCCGCTTCTCTGTGCACTGAAAAGCAGCTACACATTAGATGGAACATGTTTTACGTTATGCCACATAAGTTGTCAGAAAATAAAGAATACTGTATCTAGTTGAAACTGAAGTATGAATTTTAGTTGGACAGAATGTGACTAATCATGTCGTATTTGGTCAGGGACACCAGTGTTAACTCCTTACTCTTAGAAAAAGTGATCTTTAATGACCTTGTATTGGTCAAGATCTTAAGTTGTAAGTGTTAACCAAGAAATGGCTCCTCAAAGAGTACAGTGCTTCTCCACTCACCACTATACATCCGTTGAGTAGCGAGCCACAGGGAAGAGTACCATCTATTGAAATATCCCTACTCCTTGCATTATTTGAGTCTTCGTGAAATGTCACTCATCCGCATAATGACCTCGATGGATTCTGCTTTCCTCCTAAAAACTAGTATTGCTGCTGATCCATAGTCAAGCCCACTACAATTAGCCTTAATTTCTCGTTTATAGTTTTGGGCTATGTTGTAGTTGAAACTGGGAAATCTGTTAACATGAAGCCATTGGTACTGCTTTCAGAAGGTGACAACAGCAGTGTGTTACGAAGGAAACAGTCAATTCTGACCTCCTGCATCCTCTAAGTCATTCCTGAAAAGACATTTTCATGCCATTTTGTTCAGCCACTTTATAATATGAGTAAATATTTATTAGGGAGTAGCTTGAGACCATAACTCTCTTTGCTAATAACCTAATTGATATTTGAAACCAGGGATCCAGAAATAAGTAGCCAATCAATTAAGTTTCTGTTCCATTTGACCTGTAAAAATCTAGCAGTAATGCTGCTCTACAAAACTTGCGTAATCCTTTTGCTTAATAAAGCAACACAATAGCTATATTAATTTTTTTTTGTCTGGTGGGTTTTTTACATGTGAAGTATCTCTGTCATGAATATGGAAACGTAACTTTTTTAAAATAAAAACTTCCTTTTTAGACTGCTTTGGCACATCTGGAGTCTCTTGCCGTTGATGTTGAGCAAGCTCATCCACCAGCCAGCAAAGAAAGCATAGACTGTCTGCCACAGATTGTTATTACAGAAAATCACAATGGTATGGAAAAAGCAGCTCACTAAAAATTTTAATTCCTGCAAAATGTATCTAAGCTTAAATTTGTTATAGTGTGGTAGTGTACATACAGTATTTAAAGGAAACTGACGCTCTGTTATGCAGCACAATACTGAGTGGTAAATTCAGAAATTATCTGTTCACTCTGAGTAGAACATAAGGGCACTTTGGAAAATGACTTGCTTAGTCTGGTAAACTGTATCATATTATGATTAGCCACTGATATCTTCTTAACATATTTCACTTGATTTTTAATTAAACTTAAATTTTGAAATTTGTGATGTGTCTTTGTTTTTTCCCCCTCAAGCTGTTGGTCAGGAGCAGTGCTGTGCTATCTGTTGCAGTGAGTATGTGAAAGAAGAAATAATAACTGAGCTGCCCTGTCATCATTTCTTTCACAAACCCTGTGTAACACTTTGGTTACAGAAGGTGAGTTCTCCTTTGCTTGCTTGCGGGACTAGTGGTGAGTTTGTGCTCTGTCAGTTAGAACAACATGCATCTTTTTCTGAAAACTTATTACGAGATTATTTCACAAAATAATTAATTGGATTATTTTAATATTTTAAGAAACAATTTTGTTGGTGGTGAAAAGAAATCCCTAGGAGTATGCAAAGAGCAAAGTTGGTTAGTCTTGACCATTTAACATATACAGGACCCATAAACAATTTAGACGTTGCTTGCAATGTGTGTACAGCCCTAATGTTGAACTGCAGCCGTGATGGTACCAATATTCTTTAGAATGACCAACCCCCAGAACACCATACTGTGCTTCTCATTACTAGGAGGAAAAAAGAAAATTTAAATGGATTAGATAAAAAAATTATTCTTGGATTGGAGAAATTGACTTAAACTTGTTTAATTTTATTTTTTTCTTCATAACTTGCCTAGGAAGAGAGAATAGCAAACTACAAGAGTGAAGAGTGCAACATCACTAAAGATGAGGAATTGTTTAAGGTGGTTCAGAGCAATTTAACTAGAAGTAATAATGTTAAATTGCACTGGAAAATTTAGACTGAGGTCTGTTTGGTTGTGGAATTGTCTCCTTAGCACAGGGATGAAAACTTCAGTGGTTGAGACATTTAAAAGACGGGTGAATAAAGCAGTTGAGAATTGCTATTGGAAAACATGTAAAGTCACGCACACTTTGCAATTAACCTGTTTCTTTTGTCTCTTCTAGTCAGGAACATGCCCGGTGTGTCGTCATGTGCTTGCACCTGTACTCCCTGAAGCAGCAGCTGCTGCTACTTCCTTTCTCTCTGATCATGATTCCCCTCCAGTCCACAGTGCTGCAGGAACACAATAAAAGTAACCTCTGGTATGAGATGTTGCCCCAGCAAACTAAAAATGTAAATTTCTTCTGTTTTAATTACAATGTGAAAACAATTATATATAAAATATATTATATATAAAGGCTATATATAGTATATATTTTAGTTTAGAAAGAGAATGTAAGACTTTCTAAACTGTTTAGATTTACAATAATAGCTAAAATTTTCAAACTGAAAGTTAGAAAAATTTGCATCAGTTTTCTGCTGTAGAACATCTTGCTGTTAACCGTAATATCTAAAGCTTGTATTACGTTAAATTTGTCAAAAGAATGATCATTAATGTGGCACTTTATGTGTTCAAGTTCTTGCAACTGCAGTGCAGTTGGATCTTATTAAAGTTATGCTTATAAACTGTTTTACATAATATAACTGAACAATGTGTTTTTTGTTTTTTTGTTTTTGTCAAAGATAGTTGCACCAAGTGACTTTGTAATTGATCTCTCATATTTGCATCAAATGTGAAGACGTTCTGTGATCACAGCCTTAGTAAAATTTGGTTTCACTGGAAATAAACTGCATAATAGTACACTTTTTTTATCTTATGACTTTTTCCATAATATTCTTTTTCCCATATATGTGAACTATTGCTTATCTGTTATGGATACCACAATGTGGAGATTTTAGAAATATTTGCACTAGTCTTGAGCATATGATCTGGCTTTTAAATAAATAAATAAATAGGTGGGGTATGAAACTTAATGCTGGGATTTTCAAAGGAGTCTAAAGAGTTAAGTCAATGGGAGTCAGATGCCTAATTCCTTTAATCTCTTTTGCAAATCCCATGCTAAATATTTCAGTCTTGAGTTTTAGGGGGCTGGGGTGATGTTTGCTCACTTTGTGCAAACATGTTCAAAATAGTTTCTTGTGTCTGGGAATCTTTGTCTGAAAACTGGAGTGAGGACTCTTAAGACTGAATTGAGAAAAACCAGGTATACTGTAGTAACCACAGAGGCAAAGGATGGAATATAGCAATGGAATAAGCTGTTCAGTGAGATAATTATGACAGAGTCATTACTGGTAGTATAAAGATATGGTTAGACTTCCAGTATTTCTGCTGGCTGCAATCAATTGCACTAGATGTTATATTCACAAGCAAAAGCAAACCAAGAAACTGAAAGGACTGTAAGAAACGTCTCAGACTGTACTATATTTCCTCAATAACCCTTCATCTTCTTCTTTTTGCATTCATAGAAAGCAAAGCGGACATGGCAGGAATGTTGGGCTCAAGGAATTGTACGTTCCCTCTAACAACCAACTCTCAAAAACTTCCATGGGTATGGGTTAGATACATGTTTCTTACAACGTGATTCCATGGGAGCAATATATCTGGCGTCCAGTTCAGCTCCCACTAAAATCAGTGGCAGTTTTTTCCATTTACTTTAATGGAACTGGGCTGGGTCCTTGGAGAAGAGTTACTCTTGGAAAATAACTGCTTTTTCATACAAATTCTGGTCTCATTCTTCAGCTACTCAGAAATATTCCTGATTATGGCCTCCAATACAGTAAAAATGTGATCATCTTACAAACATTAACATATTTTCACAACACCACTCTGAGGCAAAGTATTATTCTCATTTTTCAGGAGAACAGTGAAATAAGGTGACTTGTCCAAAGGTCATACATGAAATATGAAAGATTACTTTTTAAAATCTGTATTTGTAGGTCTTCCTTGTATACCTTTCAAAATCCTGGTCCTTAATTGAGGGATAACACACAAAATCTCTCTCTAACTAGTGGTTGAATCAATAAATACTAGATCATAATAAAAGATTACCAGTTGAATTATATCTGACACAAAAAAGAGGAAGAGTCAAATGATGAACTGTTCTCCAAATGTTATAGCTATTGTTTTGGTCATTATGGAAGCAGTACCCTATGGACATGCAAGTTTCCGCTTTGAATATAAAAATATATCTGGCCAAAATAGCTCCTGTATGGGTGTAAGTGCTCTGAAAAGCACTATATTCTGTCCGTAATCAGTTCAAAGAGACTTTTGTAGGCTATAACTTTGTTCCCAGAGAATAGTCCACTCATCATCTTATAAAGGAACTCTGATCAATCACCAGACGAAATACTTCTATTCTTCCCTGTTACATAAAACAAAACTTTCAAGCTCTTACTTATTTACCCATGTAGACAGATTAACGTGACAAGTTACGCTCATTTATTTAAAAGTACTTATTCTTGGTCTTCTGTGCGTACAGCAATATATTGCAGAGTCTCCTTAAAAAAAGACCACAAAAATGCAGCACCAAAACAAACTACCCCATTTTGAATGTTTTTGTTGTTAATACAATATTCATTCTCCAAAAGCAGTTAAATATATGATATAAACTGACTGCACTTAATATTGTAATAAAACACCTCTAGTTCCAAAATTAGAATGCAGATTTTTGTTAGTGAAAAATATAGTATTACTCACTTTGCTTTCCCCTCCTCCCTTTCTCCTTCTTCCTCCCCTTCCCACTCCTCCCCCATATACGTTGAAAGAAAGAGACTTTGGTTGGAAAAGACAGCCGAAGAAAGTAAGTTCTCTATTTGTGAACAAAGTAGATCTGGCTGGAATAGTGGAAGCTTTCTGGGATAGCCATTATTAAATGAAAGAAACCTCCTCAAGGGGCAAGAGGGTAGTTCAATCCAGTTTTCATGTCTATTCAGACTCCTCTCTGCTGGGAACTTCAGTGAGACCACCAATTTGTTTAATGTGTCCTTCTTTTTAAAAAGAAATTTAATTTTGCCGTTGCTTAAACTCCTGAAAGATGCTTTTAGATTGAGATTTCTGTTTACTACACAGGTTCGTTATATGTGCCAAGACAGCCTTTTGAGAAATATGTATGTTGTCAATAAATCACTTGGAGTATTTTTATCCTGAAGAAATTACATTCCAGGTATCACAGTTGAAATGGCAGCCATTGAGAAAGTGGCACTGTGCTCTTTAGAATTTTTAATTTAATTTTTAGAAATTTTAGCACGCACACACAATTCTGCAATATTAATATCTCATAACTGCCAAAACAGGTTGTCCAAGCCCAGCCAATCTACCTAAACATCAAGATACCAAAATTCAAAACTGAAGTTTCAGGTAGAAAAACAAAATAATGAAAACCATTGATTTGGGTAACTGCTTCTGTCTAATACATATGAGGGATAGTTAGGTTCATATCTCAGTTTATCAAGCTCTGAGAAAACTATATGATAACGATTGTTACCCAGACCAATAGGTTGTTTGTTATTTTGTTTTACCCTATTTGATGCCCTCCAGAGGAAACTCAGTTTTTCTCTTAAATGATTTCATGCCATATTCATGGCAACTTTTTGATCCTTTTTATTAATTCTCATATGTACTTAATAGGTTAAATCAGTTATTGTACATATATTTCTGTCCAGGCCAGTCTCCTTTCAAGCCAAATAAACTATTTACATAAAAAATTGTTTTAACAGGAATTTTAGTGTAGCACTGCTAAAAACTTTATATTGTATTACACTTCAAGCTATTGCATGGCATTGCTGTCATTGAAGGGTCATGGTCATTGAAGGTTTTTTAAAATATTTTCTACATGGAGGCAAACTCTAACAACATGAGTTTACATGGTGTGGTTAGATGTTGATAGATGTTTAGCTGCTTGTGTGTGTTCCTCCTGTGTGCTGCCCCAGCCCTGCGCAGACAGCTTGCATGGCAGACCTTGAGTGAACTGCCCAGTGACTACAAGATCCATTGAGGGACGAAGGCACCCAGCCAGGTTTATTGTCGACGAAGTACGGTACTAGTATCCCGCAGACTCTACTGGACCACTAATACATGTATGCCCGTAACAATGGACCAGCTCAGTGAATGGCGGGAATTTCCGTTCTTCCCTAGGCCAGACAAAGATACTCTCTCTGAAATGCATCTTTTATATCCCTATACAAACAAGTTAGTACTGTCCATCTGACATAGTTACTGCCCCCTGACATGGCTAGTTATTACCCATCACATTATACACATTGGTTTCTATTACGTACTGTTATCCTGACCTTATCTTTTGGGAGGGGTCAGCGTGTTCCTGTTATCCCTGGGGAACGTTTTTTCACCATCCTTGATATTGGGATGTTCTGGTACCACTTGATATCAGGATGTGTTTGTGTGAGTACTAGCACTTCTTAGGAATGTGTATTTTTGTAATATTAGCCCTTTTCTTGCCAGATTCTGAGAGTAGGTTCTGCCTCAGACCAGGCCTCTAATACAAGGGCTTGTGTTTCAGGCTGTTTTCCTACTACACTGGGAATAGTTTTGTGCAAAGAGATCATATTTCTACTTTTGGGTCCAGCTCCCTAGTGCGATACAGGATGGAGCTTCTCTACCTATCAAATTTCGTTAGCCCTTTGAGGCGCTGGTGAGTCAACCTCATTCTAAGACCAACTGTCAATATCTCTGTGCCCTCTCGAAGACTCTCATCCAGTTCTATACTGACTGTGCTTGGCTAGGGAGTTCCCTGTTTGATCTGCAGTAATGTACGCTTATTTCTTCAGTTTCTTGATCTCTTTGATTTTTTTCTATCCAGCCTCAAGTGGCTTCTCTGTGGTATTGGTTGTCTTTGGTTTTCGTTGTGGACCTGCCATTGTCTTTCAGCTGGTGGTACCCCTTTGAGACTGTCATAAATATAAAGGGAAGGGTAAACACCTTTAAAATCTCTCTTGGCCAGAGGAAAAACCCTTTCACCTGTAAAGGGTTAAGAAGCTAGGATAGCCTCGCTGGCACCTGACCAAAATGACCAATAAGGAGACAAGATACTTTGAAAAGCTGGGGGGAGGGAGAGACAAAGCCTCTCTCTCCGTCTGTGTGATGCTTTTGCCGGGGACAGAACAGGAATGGAATCTTAGAACTTAGTAAGTAATCTAGCTAGATTTGCGTTAGATTCTGATTTCTTTAAATGGCTGAGAAAATAAGCTGTGCTGAATGGAATGTAGATTCCTATTTTTGTGTCTTTTTGTAACTTAAGGTTTTGCCTCGAGGGATTCTCTATGTTTTGAATCTGATTACCCTGTAAGGTATTTACCATCCTGATTTTACAGAGGTGATTCTTTTTACTTTTTCTTCTTTTAAGAATCTGAATGCTTTTTCATTGTTCTTAAGATCCAAGGGTTTGGGTCTGTGTTCACCTATGCAAATTGGTGAGGATTTTTATCAAACCTTCCCCAAGAAAGGGGGTGTAAGGGTTGGGAGGATTTTGGGGGGAAAGACGTTTCCAAACAGGCTCTTTCCCAATTATATACCTGTTAGACGTTTGGTGGTGGCAGTGATAAAGTCCAAGGGCAAAAGGTAAAATAGTTTGTACCTTGGGGAAGTTTTAACCTAAGCTGGTAAGAATAAGTTTAGGGGTATCTTTCATGCAGGTCCCCACATCTGTACCGTAGAGTTCAGAGGAAGGAACCTTGACAGAGACAACGAGAGTTTTTCAGCTGCCCCAGTTCACTGTTGACTATTGTGGCCCACTCTGGGTCACTCACTTCATCATTTCCTTTATGTGTCCTTTGGTGCTTGATGCATCAGGAGCTTCCATTCTTTATTGGTAGCATCACCTTCTTACCATGTTATGCTTCTGTGGGTACAACACTTGCCCTAAAACTTCATATACCCCATCTAAATTTACTGGACTTGGCTCCTTGGTGTATGGTATTGATGCACAGTTCCCTCTCACAATACAAAGTCTATGCACAAGTGTTGTTGGTGCAGAATTCTAACTACACATTCATTCTAGGCTTGAAATAGTTGATCAGGAAACTGATGCATGCACTGCTCAGAGTCTGACTTTGTTCACTCAAGACTGTACAGGAAGTAACTAGTTGTATATAATTCAAATAAATATTTTTCTTGTCTGCATTCTTATAAAAGCACTTAGTATGGAAGTTCAGTGTATAACACCTTATTTCTAGTCTTCTCTCGGTATTACAGAACACAGGGACCAATTCTGTGCAGTAAACCCATTCTAAATATTTTATCTTCTGTCTTTAATTTGTTGCATGTTTGAGTTGCATAAGGTGGATACTTACATCTTGTAAACAGAGCTCTTTAGCTTCCAGGAGTCTGTATGCAGCACTACTTTTATACAGAATGGTTATATTACTCACTTACTGGATCTGTAATTGTTCTCTGAAGATATTTTCTTGCATCCGTCAACACCTGTTCCATTCAGTTTGCATCAAGAGTTGCCATGTTACCTTGAGCCTGCAGTGGGGATATACAGCAACCTAATTTTTACAAAAACTCTCACAAAACTAGCAAGGTACTGTGTGATTACGGTAGCCTAGAATTCAGTATTTTATCTTAATGGACAGTGCTGTCACCAGTTTTTAAAAGCTGTTGTGCATGTATTTCTTTTTGTAGAACAAAAGAAGGGGGGCAAGTTAAATATGGGTGGACCCTGTAAAGGGTGTTTGAAGTAAGAAAAGTGAATGATGAAGCTTTTTAAGAAAGAGGGGAAATGAAATGAACTGTTAAAGGATGCAACTGGAACTATTAACTCTGTTTGGGTTGGTATCATCCGACTGTATTGAAACACACTTTCAACCTTAATTCTTCTTTACATGTTTGTTTGGGAATTACTACAATGTGTAATTTCAATTGCCTGAAAATGTTTGGTTGGTTGTTGTGTTATTTCTTTGCCTTAAGGAAACTATTGGGCCTGGTATGTTTACATGTGTGAACTTTTTTATATATTATCACACACTAATGGATAGTTGATATGGGAAAGTTCCAGAATAGACTTCTTATCTGAAGAGTGTATTTATTTCTCACTCAGGATAAGAATAATCCAGTTTAACAAGATTTTATTCTAACCTTTCTGAAGAGACAGAATGCACAAATAATTGGCTTGTTTATTAACTGAATATATGGAAATATGAATGGACAGATGCTTTCAGCATTTTGTAAATAAAAAAATAAAGGAATTACGGTTTGCTTGATAGAAAATCAACAACTGAAAACAGTTCTAGAACCTATGGATAGTTTCATAATAGGTAGGATCACAGTAATCAAAGATTGAAAAGACTTGACTGAAATGGAATGAATTACATATTATTTATACTACCTCCTATCTTAGCTAAAAGAGAAGGAAGAAACCAAAAAGGCCAAAATGAAGAGCTTTTCTCTTTGATTGCATGGTTGTTCCTGCACCTTGGAGCTACCTGTATGACTCCTTTCTTGTGGATTCAGTTTTAATGAGATTATGCAGAGTATTGAGGATCTCCACAAGGTGCACCTCCTCGAAATCAAGACTGTGGATGTCTTTCTAAAAAATACACTGTAACTCAACCAGAAGAATACAGAAATTAGTGGGTGGGGTTCTGTGGCCTCTGTTATCAAGATCATAACGATCTCCCTCTGGCCTTAATAAGTATGAAACTATATCAGAGATTAGGAGCAATGAGTGAAATGTTCAAAAGTCCCTAGTTCACACTGAAAGTCAATGTGACTTGAGTTCATCCCTCACTTAAATGCTTTTGAAAATCCCATCCAAACTAATTGAAACAAAAATTGGTCCCCATTTTGACCTGGTTCTTCTTCTGAACCATACCCACATTTTTAGAGGTCACATTTTGATGGATTTAAAATTATTACTTTTTACATTTCATTTTACTTTGATTTATTTAAAACAGATAATAGAAGTACCCATTCCAAGATGTGATTGCTTTTTACAAAAAATAAAATTCACAACAGTAAAAAGTAAGTAAATTAAACTATTTAAATACACTTCCAGCGCCTCTCTTATACCCTGCCCCCCACCAAATCATAAGAGGAACCAGCTCCAAAATCAAATTAACTAGAGCAAAATGTAAACAATCAGAGGTTTTGTAGCTATGACGGGGACTGTTGCTATTGAAGGAAAAGGCTGTGAGCAGACTGATGTGGGAGGGTGTAATATGCAAATCTACCAAAGTAACCAGGCATGCTTGCTCACTAAATGACTTTTTTTTTTGACATCTCGAAGCCTCTTCCTTTCAGGGTTGCTGCTTTATTGATTGTCTTGTCTGCTAAATATACCTTTATGAGTGTAGCATCTGTAATTGGAATTTGCAATGTACTTTATACTGCATGCAAAGACTTCCTTTTTCACAACTATATTATAGGCCATGATCCTTCTAACATGCAAATGCTTACGTTTAAAGTGCTTAATTTTAAAGTTAAGAATACGTATAAGTGTTTGGAGGATCAGAGTCATAATGTATGATCCAAAGTGCATGCCTGCACTCCAAAATTTCTAACTTAAAGAAACAAGAAATTTTCTCTTTCTGTCATCTGTCCTTGTCTGATTATAAGATATTCTTTAGTCTTGCAGCAATATTATTGCTTCCTTTGTGTTGGGGGAAAGGTTGCCTGTTAACTATTCAATGCAGAGACAACTGTCTCACAAAAACTATTTCAGATTATGTTCATTAGTTTAAAAAACAAACAGTATTTAACAAATCAGGTGACAACATACTAGACACTGATAAGAGAGTGGAATATTTGTGCCTGTTGGACTTTCTGGAAAGAACCGTAAAAGTTCTCTCATCATGCCCATTTTTGCAATAACTGACTTTCTGGGAGCTGCCCTAATTTTTTTTAATATTATTTTCTATTAGAAATATGTAAATTATTTTTGGAGGGGTTGTGATCATTTGGATGCACCTCTTCTTTTATAGTGAATGATGGGGATTTTCAAAAAAGCTCAACTCCTACTGACTTTCAGTGAGAATTGCACACCTCTCTCTCCTTTAGGCACTTCTGAAAATCCTGACCAGTATGACACTTTTTACCAGTGCTTTGGGCAACTAAATACAGATCCAGAATTTGACTTGTGTCTTATGCACTTGTTCCATGACACATTATTTTATTGATGGGCCATAGGAAGAACTGCCATCTTTCTCCACAAAAACAAAATTATTCATTTTCTAGTGGATTCGCCTGGCCCACCTCAGCTTGTTTTTTTTTTTATTTTTTATGTGGAAATAATTGTATAATAAAATTTTGAACCCCACTTATAATTTTTGGCTTTATCCAGTCCAGGACATGGTGTCATTTCCTTGTACTGTACTGATAGTGAGCCTCCATCAAAAGTCTGATCCATCTGAAATTATTTGGAAGCCCTCTTTCCACTTCCTTAAGCACTGTTCGGTATAGTATGGTGGGATATTCAGTCCCAATACAATCGTTGGTTGTGTGTATATATCAAACGCAATGATGTGCATTATCTATCAGCGTTGTTTGAATACACCCTGCCAGTTCCTTTCTTGTTCAGCAGGTTTTTATTTCTCCCTTGTTTTACTTCCTGATAATTGATATTCATTTTAAATACCATGCTTGGAGACTTTCACCAGATGGTGAAAGGAATTTCACCAGAGGAATGAGGAATTTCACCAGATGGTATCTGTATTCCTTTCTTTTTCTAGTACAATAAAAACACAGAAAAAGAAATAATATGTATTTGCAAATTTTGTTTTCATGCTGAAACTCCATATTGGAAATTAAGTGATTTTTTTAAAACTATTAGCTTTAAACATTTCAGTAGGTGTATTTTCGAGGTAGAGGTCCTTGGTATCATTACTGTGTAAGAAGCATTGGTTTAATGGTGTCTCATACATTAAAGGCTAAAACATAAGGGGCTAGATTCTCATTTACACTAAAGTCCTGCACAGGGGTGGCAACATAAAACTGCATTAAAGTGGATGTAAAAGTAATTTATGCTGCCACAGCAGTATGAAGGGACCTTTATGTAAATGAGAATCAGGCCCAATGTTTCTTAAACAGCCTTTAAACAAAGGTAAAAATAGAATTGGCGGGCACAGTTTTCAGCTGTTAAACTGAACCATATTTCACCTATTCAGACAGAAGTTTTCCCAAAGGCTTCAAAGAAAGTCAATTACACTTTATTGTAGGAGCAAGGTAATTTTTTAAAAGTTTAAGGTTGGGTACTTTGCACCAGGTTCTTTTATTAAAGAAAACAAAAGATGAAATGTTTAGTATTTTAACAATACCTTGAATAGTCCCTGTTGACTACTTATGCTAAACCAGGGGTTGGCAACCTTTCAGAAGTGGTGTGCCAGGTCTTCATTTATTCACTCTAATTTAAGGTTTCATGGGCCAGTAATACATTTTAACGTTTTTAGAAGGTCTCTTTCTATAAGTCTATACTATATAACTAAACTATTGTTGTATGTAAAGTAAATAAGGTTTTTAAAATGTTTAAGAAGCTTCATTTAAAATTAAATTAAAATGCAGAGCCCCCCGGACCGGTGGCCAGGACCCGGGCAGTGTGAGTGCCACTGAAAATCACCTCACCTGCTGCCTTTGGCATGCATGCCATAGGTTGCCTACCCCTGTGCTAAACAATCTGGTGTTCCATCCTGTATTTATCTGCAACATTAAGTTTCCCAGAGCTTAACAAGAGCTCTGTGTAAGCTCAAAAGCTTCTCTCTCTCACCCAGTAGAAGTTGGCCCAATAAACGATATTACCTCACCTACGTTCTCTCTCTAACACTGATTAAGAACAGCTAGGCACTAGTGGCTGCTTGATAGCCTGAAATAGGAAAACCACATGAGTTTTTTAAAAAGTACAAAAAGGAGTATTTTTGTCTTGTAAATTGAATAACAGTATTCTACTATGACCTGTTAATGTGTAAGATGATTCTGTAAAAGTGGAGTTAAGCTTCACTGCATATGAGCAGAATTCTCATTACAAAAATCTGAAGTTAGGGTGTGTTTTTCTAATGCTTCTTGAAAATTATAGTATAAAGATACTAGCTGCAACAATATTTGCATAGATTTGAAATAAATATATTTACTTATGCCAGTCAATTCCTTATAAAACAAATTCTGTCTAAAATGGACATTTTGATTACATTTGCTAGTTTAGGAAGATGCCACTGTGAGACGTATTGGAAGTAGGTTGCCCCTTCAGATCACCACGGTGGACTGCATTACAGGTGGGCTAGAGCCATTCATGTATTTCTGATTGTACCTGTTTTAGCGAGACAAAGTGGATGAGGTAATATCTTGTACTGAACCACCTTCTGCAGGTGAAAGAGACAAGCTTTCGAGCTTCTGTTTTGTTATTTTACAAACTTGAAGCACAAAATTAGCTCAGGAAAGGGAGTTGGGAATGTTTGCTGATTAAATCATAAAAATGGGACCTAGTCATTCAAATGAAGTAATGTAATGTTAACCTGGGGAGACTCTCCTCTGGGTTTTAAATAACTAGTTAAAAATGCACCAGTCCTTAGCTTGAAAGCTTTGAGAGAGGCTCTGCAGCAGAGAAGTACAAATGGATGGGAATGAGAGGAGCCATTTCAGTGAACGATGGTTAAAGAGGTGAGTTCTGTACAGTGCAAAGCACTATTCTGTTTTGTAAATCTACTTTTATAATCAGTAGTAACAATGTAAATTTATAAACCAAATTATTTTTTAAAATGCAAAGTCATTGAGATGTGTATGATTAACCAAAGCAACCACATGAACTTGTTATTTCTGACTCTTTGTCTCAGGTTTCACTTTGTCATCACACGTTTTGTGTTTTGTCAAAATTTAGGCCCACACTTGCACAGGAGCATAACTTTACTCCTGTGAGTAAAGCTCACTTGAGTGGAACTACTTGCAATACCTGAAGTTAATTCGTCTGGAAAGTACAAAAATAATAATCAGAACTACTGAGGGTCAGATTTAACCCAACATGTGTTCAGTTTAGTCATTACGCAGGTTTTACAATGCTTACAGTGAGATAGGTGGACTTTTTTTTTGGGGGGGGGGGGGGGGGAGTTAAATGTGGGAAAGGGAACATGGAATAAGAGACATCAAAAGAAGGTGCATTTACTAAAGGTAAGATCCTAAATTGAGGGGGCTCAGAGACTCCCCTTCTATAAATCTTTTGGAAAAATAGATCTCTCTCAACATTTTGATGCCAAAAGAAATGTCAACACTCTGTCTCTATTTCTCTCTCTATTTTCACTTTGATGTTTGTTTTTCATAGCTTAGGTCAGATTATTTTCTCACTCTTGCATCTTCCCAATGTGTAATTCTGCCATACTGCATGTAACATGTCCTATCTGTTATTACCTGGGGCAGTGTTTCTAGAAAGATGAACGTTTGCCTCTTTACTTTGACTTCTGTTTTCTTCCCGGAATTTTCTGGTTCCTCCTGTCTTTTCCTTTTCTCTGTTTTTTTATTTTTAGTCTTCCCTTCTGTCTTCCCCCGCAATCACTTGCTTCCATTTGTACAAATGAGAGTCCCATTTGTACATACATAAAATATGCATATTCCAACTCGCCACCTAGGAAACCCTCTTGTGTGTAAACCATGTGCTGATAGGGAACTGGATTTTATGCGGGCAATTTCTCTACTTTCTGTGCTAACCTAAATCACTATTTTAAAATTTGGCCCTTAAATTGATTTTAATTCATGACACACAATTAAAAGCTAATTGTGTCAATCTCAGCTCTGTGAGAGACAGGAAAAGGCTCAACCATAACAGCAAGTATAGAAAATTTGAGAAATTCCTTACAGAAAGATCAGAACTTAAACAATGAATTTCTTACTGAATTGAGTAACTTGGGATAATGGTGAGTGGCCAAACTTCTAAAACAGTAATTGCCTGAGCAGAGGAATAATTCAAATAGCAAATGAACATTCAATAATATTTACCTACAGACAAATGTATATACTCAAATTTATATGGCAAAACCAGCATTGAAATAATAGGCTGCTAGTGTGTTGTTTTTTCCTTTGTTGTGTAAGAGAATAGGAAAACATTTATTACTGTTTACATTTCAATGTTGGATCAATTGGCATGTCTAGGCAAAAGAATGAAGCACCAATGAATATTAAAAATATTTTCTATTGCTTTACAGAAGACATACTGGTGAATTACAGGATTTGAGGTGTTAGGAGATGAAATATAAAAGGCATAATATTATCTGTATAGTCATTATATTCATGAGAAACTGTCATTTTGCATGAAGGTGCAGAAAGTTACTACTTTCCCACCCATATACCAGTGGGTGAAGACATTTCTTAGTATTCAAAGGCAGCTTGCAGATGTTTCATCTTGACAGCTGGCAAACGTTTATTATCAGAAAAGTCAATTAACAGTAATCGGGTTTCTAAATAATTATAGTTTTTGTCCTTTGTTTTGGGTTGCTGTTTGCTTTTCTTGCCCAGTGAATGCCACTCACCCTCTGTATTTTTAAGCTGTCACCTACGATGGTAAGTGTAAGGATCAGACTGTCTAGATTTAGTGCCAGTCTTCCCCTTCCATGAGAGTTTGTCTAGAATAGGATTAAGAAGCTTTTTTTATCTAACATGTTCTAAAACTGGAGTCTAAACACAGCAAATTTAGTAATGTTTAGCTGGGTGAGTTGAACCCTAGAAAAGAGCTTGTGTAACTAGATTTGTGTGGGCAGTCCTCTAGCTAAAGGAGAGCCTAGGCTTCAGCTCAGTTTAACACATGCTAAGTACTACTTGGCTTATCTACACTGTGATTTTCATTAGACCATTCTAACTAATGCATACGACAAAACATTTTTACTCTAGTCTAGACCTACCCAAACTGATAGAAGGTGCCAGAATAAGGAGTGGAACAACCTAACTCATCAATGGGACACTGGACAATATTTCCAGAAGCAGACAGTGGAGCCCAGTAGGCTGTGATGACTACTAGGTTGGCAGAGCTCAGCCTTTACAGATTTTCAACACTCACCAGAAATCCTTCTGAATACTCTAACATGTGAAAATAGCACCTGCCCAGATTTAAATGTCTGAATAATATTTGTGACTCCACAAATAACTTGCCCTTTAAGCAAGATTTTCATTTATGCACTGCAATACAGTACAATTCCTAATTTTTGTTTTAAAGCCTTGAAGATGTTATAAATTTTAGGAGGGTTTATGTGATTGGGAAGAAAGTGCTTTTGAGGTTCAACGAGTTTATTGAAAAATAGCAAGCTGATATTACAGCAGGTAAAAAGAAGGGCTAATTTTGTTAAAGTATTATTTTCAGTGAGAAGTGACCTAATGCAAATTTGAGCTAACATTAGATAGTCCTTAACAAAACTGATTTGTTCATGTACATTTTGTATCCACATAGGAACCGAGCTTTGGTAAGGATCTAATGCTCCAAAATTCCTGTCACTCTTTTAATGAATCAAATTAGTATTTATTCACAATCCCAAATGCAAAAGGCCATTGCAGTGAGCGATGCAGAACCTCTTCCATCCCAGTGGTCTTGGTGTTGAAATAGAGCACTGGTAGAGTAAAAAAGATGCAGAGCCTTTGTCTTTATCTTTAAATTAGTAAGCCTTTTGTTTTTTTCTTAGACTTAATGACTAATTTTGTGGAATATCAATAAATGACTTATAATGGGATTGCTTGCTGGATAACATTGTGAAAGTTGAGTTTAAATCTTAAAATAAAATTAATTGCAAAGAGGCTTATGGGCTTGCAAGCATTTCCGTTTTTATCTGTACAACTTAAGGGTATCGCTAGACTGTATACTTCTTACAGTGGCGTGTAGAGTATATATGCCACCTGTCGCCCTAGCACAGATATAAAGAGCAGTGTGGATGGTGAGGCACTGATGTTAGGGGGCTTATTCCTTCACCCACTTACTTCCCTGGTCCTTCTCGCATGAATAGAGAGCAACAATACCCAAAGTCCAAAGGTGCAAACAATTCGATATTTATTGGGGTGAACTTCCAGCAAGCATGATTCCAGTTTCCTTCCTTAGTATCCTCCTTCCCAGCTCTGACACCACAGAGCCTTACACCTGTGTCCCTGTTCCCATTCCTACCCTTAGCCAAACATGATTCCAACTTCCTTACTCCCATTTCCCCCTTTAGCAAAACATGATTCCAATTTTCTTACCCCCATTCCCTGTTCCCATCTCCCTCCCCCGCACACACCCACCCCCTCCCACCCACACCCACTCCCACTTCCTCATTGACTACAGATTATATAGTAAAACTTGAGTTCTGCTTAGCTATACCTTAACCAATCATTTTCCTGAAATTTAACTAACCAATCCTAACATATTGTAACATGATTATGTAACCAATTATATCCCACCACCTTAATTAGTTTACACCCAGCAAAATTAATTATACAGCAGACAGGAACAATCACAGAACCAGACAGAGATTATACAGACAAACAATAGCAAAGTGGGAACTATAATGACAAGACAATACAGAAGTGAGGATTTCACATCCCAGCTATTGATAAGTGAGTTCTTGCCAGACCAGGATGCTATCAAACTAAGTTTCCTTTTACATTTTCTAGGCACTTCCCTTTCTCTGGAGGTGATAGGAATACAATTCTGTCCTGATAGTGCCTAACAGCCCAATAGCACCTTATTTCAATGTGACTAGTTTGGAATGTGAGGATGTGACTGTTCGCTTCCTAGCTTATGGCTGCCTCTGCTGCTTAGCCAAAGGCCTTAGCCTAAGAACAGGGCCTCAGACTGTCACAGTAAGAGAAGGCCCTTACACCAGCAGACAGTGATTTTGATTCTTTCTTTTATACCTCTAGAACTAGCCAAGTGATAAGAATACACCTAAATTCTTAAAGTACAAGCCTTTGCAGACAGGCCTGAATATCTTTATCCTAACAACTGATTTGGCGAGTAAAGATACAACAGAACCTCAGAGTATGTACCCTAAAGAGTTCTTTATGTGCCAGTGACATTCTGCATTGGTGATGTCTAGACCGGTGATCTGCTAGGCCTCTGTAATCCTTGACTCTGGGTGCCAGCCTTACCCTGCACTGCTGTGAGAACCCCCACTCCCAGGCTGTTCGCGCACAACCTCTGGCATGTAAGCTGCTCCTAGCTACTTGCAAGTGAATGACACTGGCTAGTATCTCCGGTCCCAGAAGCAACCCTAGGAACCTCCATCTTGCAGTGCCCAGTTATGCTCACTGGACACTGCAAGCTTATATAAATTCATCAATTTAACAAAGGAATTTATATGTACCAGGCTTGTTCTCCCAAGGGGAGTTTCTGAAACACTGCAAACCAAATGCACTGCTTCAGGTAGAATAAACAAACAGATATATTAACTATAAAGGTAGATTTAAGTGAGTATAAGTCAAAGCATAACAAGTCAGATTTGGTCAAATGAAATAAAAGCAAAACACATTCTAAACTGATCTTAACACTTTCAATATCCTTATAAACTTAGATGCCTTTCACCACAGGCTGGCTCTTCAGCCAGGCTCTCCCCTTTGATCAGTGGTTCAGTCGCTTGGTGGTGGTGGTGGTGTCTGTAGATGTAGGTGGAAGAGAGAGAGCATGGTAAAATGTCTTTCCCTTTTATCATGTCCTTTCTTCCCTCCTGGCTTTGCTTCCTCTCTCTTGTCGTCCTTCCTCCCCCCCCTCCCCCCCCCCCCGAGTCAGGTGAGCATTACCTCATTGCAGTCCCAAACTGCCCAAAGGAAGGGGGTGACTCCCGAGGGTCTAACAGCTTCTTTTGTTGCTTGGCAAAACCAGTGTCCATTGTTCTTGTGAGGCTGGGCTGGGGTTGTCCCATCCATGCCCTGATGAGGTGTGAACTGCCTCTCTGTTCTTGGAGAGTTTTTGCATGGGCTTGCTTTAAGCCATGAGGATACATTTTCAGCCTCATAACTATATACATGAAATTATAACCTGTAACAATTATGATAACATCACTATAACAACCATACTCAGTGCATTATAAGCCTTCTGACGACACCCAATATGACAAACTTTGCATTGGATACCACACAATCATTTTATAAAGATGAACATGGGGTGTAGGGTGTTCCCCCGAGGTACAGCGTGTCACAGTGCCCAAGCAGTGCCCTCCTCACCACCACCACCACCATCTACATTGCTATTTTTAGCAGAGTAGTGACTCCCTGCTGCCAGAGCCTTTTCCCACTGAAAGGAAAGGCTCTGGCAGTTGAGGAAAAGCCCTGGTATCTCCCTGCTATAAAGGCCTTTCCCTGCTGCAGGGATCTGCTACAGTCTTTCCCTGCTGCAGGAAAAGACTCCAGCAACGGGAAAAGGCTCTGGCAGGGGGAGGCAGCACAGATAGAGTCCAGTAACTCTGCTGATGAAGCCTTTCCCCGCTGCCTCCCACCTGCCAGAGCCTTCCATTGTCCTGTGGCAGTGTGGACGCAGCCTGCTTTTCACTGTGGAATATAACTACACATTCCATACATGCCACTGCCAGTAGTGTACAGTGCAGACATACCTTGAGGGAATGAGACAAGTGTTTGTCTACCACTGTTAACCTAAACTCAAAATACTTTGTCATATTTTCCAAAGGTGACAAGTACATTTCAGATTGAGAGTCTAGTTATAATGAAAACAAATCACTAACTTGTCACTGTGGTGAGAGCATGAAACTCCATCACTGGTTAGAAAGGATTATGATCCATTAGTTACATCTATTCCAACTGTATTGTAATTAATTAGTTGCTTCTCAGCCAGAGGAGCAGGACTAAGTAAGAGGCATGAGGTGATAGCTTAATGGACACTTGGGCCTCATAAAAAGGGAGAGAGTTCAGACTGAGTGTAAGCAGTGTCAGGATGAGCTCCACCCTGACATCTGGTGGTGAGGTGTGGCAAGTTGTGGAAAAGAACTTCAGGGGCCGATCTCATTTGCATAGGCACACCCACCACGCCTAGAATGAGACCATAGCTGCCCAAATGGTCACTTTGGCTGCTGTGGGATCCCCAGTGTCTCTGTTATTGGGGCAGGAAGAATAAATTGTTATTACCCTGATTATGGGAACTGTGCTTGGAACTGTACGTGGCCTTTTGTTATGATGGAGGGATTCACCATCAACTAAGTAGCACTCGCTAGGCAAGGGTCATGGGTTCCAAAACTGTGTGAATGGAGAGAGGCTGGGGACAAGTAGTAGTACTTGGTGGCATGGGCCCCGTGGTGAGGGCCTTACATGCTGATTGCACTTCCCCCTCTCTCCACTGTGGAATATCAGAGCTAATTTTGATTTCATTAGAAGTCTAGTTATAGGCTGCTGAGCTCACTTTGGGCTGACAGTGCACCAGCACTGGGGCTCCCCTACTATAAGCTGAATTCACCTAAGAGCTGAAATCACTGAGTGTTGTGTTAAGTAGTGGGGGAGCCTGAAGATATATTGTGGAGCAGTTTGCGGGACGGCTGGTGAAGCAGTTCGACGCGGAGCAGTGTGTGGATGGCAGGAGCTGCTTGTGGGCCGTGGAGCTGAGTTCGTGGGGCAGCTGAGCGAAGGAGTTCGTGGGGCGGCTGGTGGAGCGGAGCGCAGCTGAGCGAAGGAGTTTGTGGGGCGGCTGGCGGAGCGGAGCGCAGCTGAGCGAAGGAGTTCGTGGGGCGGCTGGCGGAGCGGAGCGCAGCTGAGCGAAGGAGTTCGTGGGGCGGCTGGCGGAGCGCCGCTATGGAGCTATGGGGCGGTCAGCTTCAGATCACGTAAGGTGCCTCTTACCCCCGTCCCATTTCCACCCAGGTTGGGAGGTAAAGCTCCGCCGATAAACTTTCGAACTCTGGGGCTGCCCTGACCAGGGACAGAGACTTTTGGGGCATTGGACTTTTGGGACTTTGGGTGATTTGGGGTTGCTGGACTCAAGAACCAAAGGGAAAGGGCATGCCCCAATTTGCCTGGGGTGGGGTTGTTTTTGCTCATGGGTTGTGTTATGAATCCTGTTGGTGGTGTTTCCCCAACATAATGCCACATTGTTTCTCTCTGTTATTAAAAGACTTTTGCTACACTCAGACTATGTGCTTGCGAGAGGGGAAGTATCGCCTCTTGGAGGTGCCCAGCGGGGGTGGTATATATTGGTCCCAGGTCACTGGGTGGGGGCTCGAGCCGGTTTGCATTGTGTTATTGGAATGGATCCCCTAGATATTGAACCCGGCCCTTGTTGCTGCCAACTCTGACGGGCAGAAGGGTTACATGAGAAGAGGAACTATAAGGAACAGAGGGGCTCCTGTGAAGAGGCCTTTGCCAGTGTCTGCAGGAGAACAGACACCTAAGGAAGACTCAGTCTGAGGAGCCAGTACTCAGTACTGGAGTAACTGAGAAAGGAGATTGGAGGAGAGGAATGCTGATTTGATGAGACACATTGGACCTTAGTTTGCATTTGATGAAGGGATTTGAACTAGGCACCTTCTGGGACAGAGAACTGAATTGCACACAGAGGCAGATGCTGTGGGGGGGTGCTGGAGACAAAGGCTCCGGTATCATTGTGCCTTACACAATGAGGCATTGTGGTGGTGAATGTGTGCACCATAAGTCACTTATAATAAAGATAAAATTTCAATAATTTATTCCTACATAGTTTACTTTTTGAATATTATATATTAATACGTTCAAACACAAATCTTTTGTTGTCCACCCCTTCATTTTACATATGATTGGTCTTTTAAAATACTGCATTATGTTGACTTTGAAATAAAGTTTCAATATGAAGTTTGTTGAAGAAAATCTCTCTTTTGTTAGTGTAGTGAGGTGATGTGGCCTCTCTTCAAGCCAGAGGGGGAGAAACCACTCTCTCTCCCCGGGTGGGCGGAGTCAGGCTGGGCTCGGCCCTCCCACTGGAAGTTGAGAGGTGGGGCAGGAAGTACAAAAAGTGGAGCCCCTACCTCAGTTGGAATAGAGCCAGGGAAGGAGACAGATGTGCTCATAAGCTCTCCTCTGCCTGAGGGTTAGAGCTCATAGAGTGCTCTTGCGCAGCTCAATCACAGGCCTGAGTCTACAGCAGGCATTCTCAAACTGGGGGTTGGGACCCCTCAGGGGGTCACGAGCTTATTACATGTGGGGTCGTGAGCTGCCAGCCTCCACCCCAAAATGCTTCACCGTCAGCATTTATAATGGTGTTAAATATATTAAAAAGTGTTTTTAATTTATAAGGGGGGGTCACACTCAGAGACTTGCTATGTGAAAGGGGTCAGCAGTACAAAAGTTTGAGAACCACTGGTCTACAGACTGCTCATTAGCTCTATATTACCCAGGGCCGGCTCTAAGATTTTTGCCACCCCAAGTGAAAAAATTTTTGGCCGCACCTGTTTTTTTTTCGTGCCCCCCTGGCTCCACCCCTTCCCCAATCCCTGGCCACGCCTCTTTCCCCGGGCGTGCTGCATTCCCCCCCATTGCTTCCTGCGGCTCCCTCCCCCCCCCCCGCAACCCCCTGCCCTAGCTCACCGCCGCTCCGCCTACTCCCCGAACAGGCCGCTGCTCCGCTTCTCCCCCCTCCCTCTCAGGCGAGGGAGAGGCAGCGCGTTCAGGGGAGCAGGCGGAGTGGAGGTGAGTGAGGGTGCAGGGGAGCGCAGGAAGTAACGGGGGGGTAGAGGAACCGCTCCCTGCCCCAGCTCACCTCCGCTCCACCACCGCGCCTCCCCCAAGTGTGCCGCTGCTCGGCTTCTCCTCCCTCCCTCCCTCCCAGGCTTGCTGTGTGAAACAGCTGTTTTGTGCGCGGTGAGCCTGGGAGGGAGGGGGAGAAGTGGAGTGGCAGCGGTGCGCTCAGGGGAGCAGGCGGAGGTGGAGCGGAGGCGAGCTGGAGTGGTGGGGGCACATGTCTAGGGGCGGCATGGTCGGTGCTAGAATGCTGCCCCTAGAAATGGGCAGCCCCAAGCACTTGCTTGTTTTGCTGGTGCCTAGAGCCAGCCCTGATCCTGCCTTAGGGATAGAGCTGATGGACTGCTAGTTAACCTAGCCCTGCCTGAGGGACTAGGGCCTATTGGCTATTGAGGGTTCCACCATGTTGCAAAGGGCCAGGACACTAACACCTACTCTGCTAATTTCCTTGACAGTAGGCCACACTCCCAGTGATGTAGTGAGGTGGTGTGGCCTCTCTCCAATCCAGAGGGTGAGGGATGACTGAGCCACCACTACAGTTAGAAACTAATTTATGAGTATAGAATGTCACCTAATTTTATCTACACAAACGATATATTTTCATACATATACCAGTTTTGTTGCCTGAGTACACAATTTGGAAAAAATTAGCATTCTGTTTTAAATATTTCAGTTTTAAATGCCTTATAGTAGTGGTATTTCAAAGGAAATTTTTGCTAGTGAATTTTGCACTGTTTTTGTGCAGAGTACTTAAGGTTGTCAAAATTCAATAGTATAAAGAATTGTGATGCACAAAAGGTCCACTCCAGTACATAAAAGCCCATTTTGTTTGAAGATCTGCTAGGCAAGCTCATTTATACTGGTATTGTAGGATAGTGTACACTAAATAAGAAATAGAAAATACAATTGAATTACCAATATCCTACCTCTATCAGTTTCCTGTACAATCTGGCCATTGTCCTCTCAAAATGAAATAGCACATAATGCTCTTAGCCATTTGAACAATGTTATGACTGAAGGTAGAGAGTGGGAGGATTCTGCTAGCAATTATCAAGAATGCTGAAGCATTCAATGTGATTATCCTTATCTTTACTGTTATCTTAGTATAATCTTCTACTTTGTGATCTCACCTGTCCTTCCTCTATAGCTTGTAGTGAGGAACTGCCAAATCTCATCAATTTTAATACCTATTATGCCTCTTTCTTTCTTGCTTCTATACACACACTCTAGCTTTTGGATGTTTAAAGTCCCAGTAGATCATGTGACATTGATCTCACTAGCCCATTTTCTCTCCTGAACAAACACACAAAACTCACTGGACAATGCTAATCAGCTAGCAGTAAGCCTTTGGACTTTGAATAAAAATGGAAACCCTTTTCAGTGGTCTTGGAATAATGTATTGATAGGGCCTGTGTCAAACACTGTGTGACAGTATTTTTATTTTCGTTGCAGCAGAGTTCAAAAATACATGTTGTAGTAGAAGGTTTGCCCAAAACAAAGTCAGGATTCAACACCAACATGGGTCAGAACATAAATATACAAATGTAGCCACAGACTCTGATGCAAACTGAGATTTTATCTAACAGACTTATCAGTGAGCCTAGAACAGCACCCAAAGGGCCTCCGAAGGTTGGAATGCGCCAAAATGTTACAGACCTGTCTCTGGTACTAACTCTGGTACTTGCTGTTGTCCCAACAACTGTGACATCCACTGCTAAAGCTTTTTTGTTAAAGTGGTGCTGGATTCCCACCACTAGAATGCACTGTTGTGGAGAAAGCAGGAGGCTCTGTGGTAACATCTACCCTCTCTCTGCTACTCCTCACTATTTCCCTGCCCATTGGGGGTTGCAGAATGAGAGGGAAGTGGGAGAAGCTGGTGACTGCCCCCTGCTCTTTAAGCACAGCTACAGCACCTTTAAATTATCACCACGTGGAATTACAGGGTGAGTGAGACATTGAGGAAGGCTTTATTCTCCCACCCGCAATGCATAACACACACTGAGGGAGGAAGAGGGAGATTGCCTCCTGGAGTTGTTGAATGACTGATATCATCCATGCAATCCTACCCTGAAGGACCTGCTGTCCTCTGTCTGAACACACTGGATGTGGGTGACAGGCCTTTGCATCCCTCATCTCCCAGGAAGACAGGTACAGATTGTGGAGAGTCTGTGGAAGGCTGCTTTGGGTTGTGAGACCTGATGGTTAAATTAAGTATCCAGATATCAAGCTGCTTCCTTGAACCCTAAGCCTTTTGAGGGTCAGGTATTTTTACAGCATCACATAGAGATTTTAATGTGGGGCTGTTATGTTTTAAGCTCCTACTAATTGTTTCCTGTTTGAAAGTAGCCTTAAATTCCCCAGAATGTGCACACAGCCTTTCGCCCTCCCCCCAGTTAGTAGAAGGGATCTGGGACAAATGTTTAAATGCTCTCCATGTTTTATACCATGTTTATAACTTTCCAGTAACTTAAAATACTAATGTCTGAAAAGTAAAGAAATTGGAAGGGTGTATTTTTAAAAATTGCAGCAACAACAAAATGTAGGTACCAGAAAGCATGGAAATACTAGTTAAGGTTCCAGGTGCGATATTAATTCTGCTCTTTTGTAGCTAATCTCAATTTCCCATATAGATTTCTGTTATAAGTCTCAAAACCACAACTATTGCATTGACTAGGCTAAAAGGGAAAGTTCCTAGACCTAGCCATTTCTCAGATATAAAATGAGAAAAAAAGTTAGGCTTTTCCAAGAACAAAATTCAAATCCATTTGGAAGTTGCCTAGCATGACTGCTAGGTTGGTCCACCTTAAATTTTGCAAAGTAATTAATTATTCCCTGGCAGTTGAAAATTTAAACAGAATTTCTGATGAAAAGGAACTTATTTTTTGGTGGAAACATTTATGGCTTTACACTGCAAAATGTATTCTTACTATACTGTGGTTACATGATTAAGATGAGCAAAGACTAAATGAAGAGCCTGAGGAATAATGGTAAATACAACACAATGATGTTTGTTAATTTGATGGTTTATGTTTCTAGAAACAAAGCTAACGAAATTATGCTGTTAAATTACTAAAATGGTGCTTGAAAAGGTGTTGCTTAATTCACTGTAGATTGTTTGTTAAAACTTGTACTGAAAAGGTAGCCATCACTTTGACATTATCACACTTGGATAATGATTTGCCCTAAGGTATAGGGAGTGGAAAGAGATTAAAGATTTTTTTTTTCCTCTGTCAAAATGTGGATACTGCAGTGTAGCTCCAAGTCTCCAGTTAGGAGTTCTGGTTTAGAATGTCTATAAATTGACAGTTTCTGTGGGACGCAAGGATATGTGTAGATCACTGTCCATGAAGCTTTGTGCCAACAGTCATGGAGATTAGGTTGTCAGGTTTTTTTTTCAGAATCAGCATTGCTTTTTGGGGGGAGAAATATTGTAGATTTTCATTCATAAATAATTCTGCTCATTTAATGAAATCACTGGAAGATAGTTTTGTGTTTCAAAGGATTATGTAAAAGTGGGTACTTTTAATGCATGTAAACTTCTGTTTGAGAAAGCATTACAAAATTGTTGGTTTATACAGATATTCAGGTAATGAAGAGTCTGTTTAGAAAATATACTGTCTCAGAGGAATGAGTTTTAAAAAAATAGGAAAGAACTGGCCGGCAATTAGCCAGTAACTGAAAAATAACTCAAATGGGGCAGTCTTGCAGCCCTTATTCAGGCAAAATTCCCATTGAAACCAATGTACTAAAACCCATAAATAATATTTGAAAAGTACTCTTGCTTTGCTTTGCTTCACATCAATATCATATAATCTAGAAACATAGCTCTTAGTTGAATTAATAGAAGCATTTAGTATTTGCCATTAACCCCAAGGCATTTGCAGTCTGTTTTCCTTAATTGTTAGTCATCCTATATTATTATTTTTTAAATTATTAGTTGTATTACCGTAATTCCTAGAGGTCCTTGTCAAGAATTAGGGCCACATTATGCATGAACAAATTAAAAGAAAAAAAATATGAAAAAGAAATGGTTGCTAGCCTAAGGTGCACACAATCTAAGATTATGAGAAAATGCAGTAGGTGGAAGAAACATACAATAGCGTGGGAGAGAGGGATGAGAGAATGAGATGATGGTAAAAAAGCATGTTTTGCATAAATATGTAGTCTTTGCTTGCCACCTGCCTAACCATTATCAGATTGCAATGTTAGTCATCATGGCAGAGGGTTAAGGAGGGATTTGAAGGGGAGTGCATGATAGTAGCTTTATAGATTTTGACAAGTGACTGGACTTGCTTTTACATTTTTAAAAATTCCTGTCTCAGTGGAAATTCTGAGTCAGGACAGTAGAATTAGCTGCTATGGCCCAAATGTTTTCTCTGGTTCCCACACTGAAGAGCGAGGCTGTGCATGAGGGTATATCTCAGGAGGAGAAAAAAGCTCCTCAGGCTACAGTGTAGCAAAGCAGTTGCTCGTAGTTACTACTATAACATTAGGGCTGCAGTAGTCCCTATGACATTGGTCTCCTGAGCCCTTATGTGGGGGAAATGGTCATTGGGTCTGGACAACACTACATCCATTTGGTCCTTCAACTGCCATGTCTTCAAATGCCTCGTGCAATCTGGTACACGTGGGGATACACAGATGAGTTCCGTGGTGCCTAGAGGCTTTGTGTTACATGTGTGCTCTCTAGATTTGCCCTCCTGTAGAGCAGAAGTACTTATTTTGCCCAGGCAGGAAGAGGCAGAGTTTGTACCTTGGTGTTCAAAAAGGGAATCAAGCCAACACTGTTAAAACCAGTTTTGTGACTTAATGCAAAACATTCATGCTCTTCTGTATATTTTAGAACAACTATTGTTAATGGAAGGCTGAAAGAGTTGTTTTGTTGTTTGTTCATTATGTTGTCATCTTTGAAAAAGTCTCCTAAGTTATGATCTGTCACCTTAGGTAACATAAAAGAGATGGCTTAATGTTTAGATTTGTCTACTTAAAAATCAGTGTAATACTATGATGATTATTCAGACAATATAATCTTAGAATAATTAAATACAATCTGTTACATTTTATATGTGCAATTGAAGTTATAGCATCTGCTTGCACTGTCTGTTATTAATATACAATGTGCATCCATGCATGTAGGTATATATGAGAGAACAGTGGAAATGTCAATATTAAGATGAGAAGGCAGTGGAAACAGATGGCACGTTCACTTAAAAATGTTCTGTTGTCAACTTTGGTAGAACAAATGTTCTTAATGTACTTTCATTTGTAATAGTGAGTGTGTGTGTGTATATATATAATGTATGTATGTCATACACAAAATATTATGTGCTTATGTAATAAACACACACAGTATTACAAATGAAAGTATATCGAGAGCATTATATATAAACTAGCCCTGAATATTTGTAATCTGGAGGCTTTATTCACTGAGTGCACGTCTTAAGAAAGAAAGCATCTTCCAAAATTGCATATTATTTTTCGTAGTGATGTATGTAATATATTTTTAAAGTAAAAACAAGGATACCATTTTTAATATTCAATATTTTATTTGACAGCTATACTAAAACCCTTGAATACATTGATCTTCTAGGTGCATATTTAAATGTGTATGGTTCAAGATATACATAAGCCTTGATCCTTGAATTTGCATGTAATTTCTATATGCACATTTTTAATAGTTGATAAAAATATAGAGATGGTATTATTAGTTAGGTTTGTTTGTTTTTGAAACCTGATTTATATATGCTTGATCCTCTACTTTGTGGCTTCTGCTTTCATCACAAGGGGCGACATTCATCTACAAATGGCTGCAGGGTCTTGAATCATTTATGCTCATGGAAGGCACAGAAAGTTGCAGATCTGCTTTTAGCTTTTCCTATGCCACCACGAACCTGGCCACTTTTCCATCTTTCTCTGGGGTACTTATCACTGTGGTATCTAAGCAACACAAACAAGTTATGAAGAAGCATAAGACTCCAGATAGGTGGGTTTTTTCCCCCCTTTTTTGTTCCCCCAGGTGCCAATGTGTGTGTGTTTTTTGTGTTCAAGGACTCTTTTAAATTAAGGGGGATAAATCCTCCCCCCTTAAAGGGGAAAAGATTTATCTGATGGTGTGCCTTGTATTTTGATTTGAATACAGTCGGGCTTCATTGTTTCAATTGAGATCTTTTCTGGCAAGGAGTTCCATGGTCTGGGTCAGGCTGCTGGGAAAGTTCTGTTCAGTGCTTATCGTCTCTATCTGGCTTATCACCGTGGAGTTTAGCTTTCAGAGGATATGTCTACAATCCAATAAAACACCCATTGCTGGCCTATGTCAGCTGGCCTGGGCTCACGGGACATAGGCTGCAGGACTACAAAATTGCACTGTAGACATTTGGGATCAGGCTTGAGCCTGAGCTCTTGGACCCCTGGGGTTCACGAAAGTTCACACAGCAATTTTATAGCTCCACAGCCAAAGTCCCGTGAGTGTGAGGCAGCTGACATGGGCCAACTGCGGGTATTGTATTGCAGTGTAGACACACCAGAGTCTCAGAGACCCCTGTTTGGAAATGAATGTGGAGTCAATGGAGTATGTAAAGCTGAGGCATGATATGTTCTCACTCACCTTTGTTGCTATGCTTGCTGTAATCTGAGGGAGGGGAAAAAAGCATAGATCACTCTAAGAGACGGTCTTCATCTTAGAGGAAAGGATGTAATTTTCAGGACAGTCAGAGTTGAAAAAATATACTCCTTGCCACTGCCTCTGTGGAGAGGCAATCAAGTGTAGGAGGCTTCGTGTACTATAATTGGTTGTGTTTATCTCATTCAACTACTAAGTCTGATTCAAAAGGCTGTTATGACATCTTTTTTTTAAATGCAGAGTCCCTACAAAATATCCCCTTTATGTTATTTGTTATACTGCAGTTACCTGCCTCCCTTCCTGGCAGAGATGGTGGGCAGAATACTTTAGCATCACAGACAGACACTAGTCTCTTCATTAAGGATGAAGTTAACCTTCTGTTATAAACCCAGTTTTTACCCACCCATCCTTAACTTTGCCAATACTAAACCTTCCTTCCTGAAATGTCACAGGTGATCTTATGCTGGGATAGCAATCTTTCTGCAAACTTTACGACAAATTAGTCAAAACATTTGGGAGTTACAAGGGGTCAATTTCTGCAGTGATCTCATATTTTTATTTTATCTGAAATTTGTTTTGGCTCACAACCAACTTTAAAATGGTTAGACCTATAAACTCCAACTGTGTTTGAGGCTTTGTGAGTACTGGAGCCTTTGACTGACCTAGTGGGTGTGAGGGGAGCAGATTTACTTGGCTATTAAAATCAATTCCACAAGCTTAGAACTCCCCAACATTACAAATGGGCATGAGCAGAGGGAGCTGCAGGCTGGGGAACAAGAGTGGTACAGAAGGATAGGAGGTGAGACAGACTCTCCTATGGGGAGTTGAGGGCTGGTCCCAGGGGAAATGAGAAAACCACTTGGTGGGAGCTTCTTCTGTCAGTGTAGGTACTCTACCGCCCCCGAGAGGCAGTAGTTATGTCAACGCGAGAAGCCCTCCCATCGACACAGTGCTGCCTACACCAGGGCTTAGGTTGGTTATAACTACATTGCTCAGGAGGTGTGGATTTTCCACACCCCTGAACAACGTAGCTATACCACCGTAAGTAACTAGTGTAGACCAAGCCTTGGTAGACTAGAAACTGCTTTGCAAATGAACTCCTGGAGGCTATATTTTTCAAAAGAGCTAAGACCTGATTTTCAGGTACTCTGCTGCGTTAGACACCTAAGTCGGAGCCACATTTTCAAAAATGCTCAGCTCCCAGTGTGACACTTATGATCATGTTTTCAAAAGAGCTCATGTGGAGTGATCACACTTACATATGACACATACAAAACTGTACTCCGGAATTCCTCTATCTATAGGCAAATCACACACAGTAGGCTGAGAGGTCTGTAGTCGTAGACTGAATTTCTTATAGTCATTCTAAAATCCTTATGCATCTTACACAGAAAGTGTGATAGGTACTCACTGTGAAAGACCCCCCAACACAGGGACACAGTTAATAGTTTCTGGATGACTTTCCACAAGTGCATTATGGAAATGCATAGGATAAAGAGGCACTGTTCAGCTTTGTAACTAAACAAGTAGTTTTCCCTACATGTTTGAAGCCCAGGTCACCCTTTGTCTCAAAATTATTTTCATTATAAATTCTGAAATAGTTTCCATTTACTACTGAGAAAAGTGTAGATGAAAGATCTTTTACAAAGTGATACTAACATCTGTGTTAACCCCTAATTTTGTTACAATCAGTCCTGGTTCTGATTTGAAATAGGGGAAAAATAACTTTCCTCAGTAAGTAAGATCTGATATTTGTATACCATAACACTTTTCACTCCTGAAAGATTCTAAAAGTGCTTTTTTGATAAACAAATTATATGCAGGAATCACTTCATCTATCCTATGCACTTTTAGATCAAGTCAGTGTGTTTTATTTGATATTGTACAGTACTGGTGGTCAGTACTTCTATGTTATGTGCCCACATCTTTAAAAAAACAAAAAAAAAAACCCCAACCTTATTCACTGTGTAACCTTGGGCCAAGTCACTTAATCTCTGTGTTTCATTTTACCATCTTTAACATGGAGTTAATGATACTTAACTACTTTGTAAAATTCTTTGAAATCTATGGATATGAAGGAGTAAGTATTATGAGTAATCACTTTAGAGTGTAGCAAGAGTATAACCGTGCTCAGCAACATCAGTTTAACAGGCAAGAGAAGACCCTCAGCTGCTTTTTAATAAGCTTAGGACAAAATGTTCTAACTAAAATTAGGCACTTAAATCTATAATTGGGTTTCTAAGTTAGCTGTCTGATTTTTGTCTGAGGGGCTGAGCACCCACTTCTTCATGTGTCTTCAGTCCAGTCACTTGTAGATTTCAGGCACTCAAATTTGTAAATATTGTCCTAGGACATGTCACGAACAGCACCATATCATGTAAATCCTAATATCTGGTTGACAAAAGTGATGTGGTGGAGGAGATTCTTGGGATCTTCCCCTCCTTCTGATGGCAGAATTTCAACAATGGAAGTTTTTGTCACGTGACAATGGTAAAGAATGAGAGTTACTTTCTTTTAACATGGAACTGCTTGCCTGAATCTTTGCTGCAGATTTGAAGAAACCATATGCACATCCTCACAGGTTGGATGATTTCTTTGCCTCTAACAAAGATTAACACTTCCTATGTACAGTTTACTCATCCCTATCGAAGAGATCTCTGAGGCTCTTTAAATATTTCTGAAGAACAATATTTGTGTTTGCATCAATAGCATTTTCCAAACATCTCCAGAGGATACCCAGGATTACCCAGTTCCTCACTCCCCTTCTCTGCAACACCACTCCCCTTCTTTATGGGATTTTTCATATGCTAAGAGGGGGAAATTCTGTAGGATTCCTTTTGTTTAAAACACTGGCGGCTCACCACTGGTCTGGTAGTTTGTACCCTTGTGCCTGGAAAAGTGTCATCTTTGCCAGTGATCTGCTGTTTGCTTGGGCATAGCACCTTAACCTTTCTGTCTGTTTCTGTATCTATACATTTGGGATAATAATGTTTGTGGACTTGAACACCTAGCAGAATGTTGACCCTAGATAAATAATAGCTCACAGGAGTGTTGAGATGATTAATAATTAGACTCTTGTACAGTGTTCTGAAGATGTGTAGACAGATTTAATTCTGGGATATGCCAACAGAAACAGGATCCCCAGCACTAGAAAGACTGCCTGGAGGAATGTATAGCAAGGTGCCTACAATCTCTGCTCCACTGGGAAGCTTGCAGCTGGCTAGTGCAAGTTTTAAATCTGTAGCCTGGATACTATTGTCTAGGGAAGGGGCAGAGCCTTGTGCAGAAACAGCATATGCTGATTCAGAGGCTCTCAGGACAGCTTTTTGCTGTGGTTGCAATTTTATTCTGACACCACCTCCTCCTTAGGTTTGGGTAATGAAGACAATCCTTGACCCACAGCTATACACACCAAGTCAGGAGGTGTAGGTTGGATCTTTCAGTGCAGAATCAATGTATACAAAAATTCCTTTCCATGTATAATATAAAATTTCCTGTCCTGATTTTCAGGAGTCTAACATGGAAGCTCCAATGTCATTTCCTTATAGCACTCACAGGACTTAAAATATTATAAAAAGTAGAATATTGAAGCATTGAGCCATTGGATACATCTAAATGAAATGAAAGGTCATCTTCAGCAAAAGCAGGGGTTGGCAACCTTTTAGAAGTGGTGCGCCGAGTCTTCATTTATTCACTTTAATTTAAAGTTTCGCTTGCCAATAATACATTTTAACGTTTTTTAGAAGGTCTCGCTCTATAAGTCTATATATTATATAACTAAACTTGTCGTATGTAAATAAGGTTTTCAAAATGTTTAAGAAGCTTAATTTAAAATTTAAATTAAAATGCTGATCTTACACCGTCGGCCTGCTCAGCCTGTTGCTGGCCTGGGGTTCCATCCACGTTCACCTAGGGGCCCCAGCTGGCAAGGGGCCGGCAGCCAGAACCCCAGACCAGCAGTGGGCTGAGCGGCTCAGCCCGCTGCTGCTCAGTCCACTGCTGGTCTGGGGGTCCGTCCACGAGCTCCTGCCAGCCAGGGTCCCTGCTGCCAGCTCCGCTCAGCCCACTGCTGGTCTGGGGTCCCGGCCCTGTCCATATAGAGTAGGTACCTACCTTCTCCCTGGTTCTGGCCATTCTCTTCCTCTCTTTGCACTGAGATGAGGGTGGGAGTGCACTGAGACCAGGGCTGGGGGTGAAGGAGCAGGTTGGGGTGCAGGGTCTGGCCTGGAGCTAGAATGAGGGAGGGGGCTCAGGGTTGGAGCAGGAGGTTTGGGTGTGGAGCGCTTACCTGGGCAGCTCCCATTTGGTGTGAGAGGTGCAGGTGGGAATGTGGGTGTGTGTGTGTACAGGAGCTCCCGTTTGGTGCTCAGGGCAGGGGGCTGGATATGTGTGGGGGGTGCCAGAGTCAGGGCTGGGGTTGTGGGGAGGTGCAGGGGTCAGAGCATGGGGCTGGGGTTGTGGGGGGGTGCGGGGTTCAGGGCACGGGGCTGGGGTGTGTGTGTGGGGGGGTCAGGGCTGCGGGTGTGGGTTGGGGTTGTGGGGGTGCTCCCTGCCCTGAGCGGCTCACGGCAGGGGGCTGGGGAGGATATGCCCTGATTCCACCGCCCTCCCCAAGGTCCTCGGAGCAGAGAGCTTGCTGCGGTTCTGCTTTTCCCTCTCCCACTCCATAGCAAGGGCTGTCAGCTGATCGGCCGCAGGGAGGGAGAGAAGGAGGGGCAGGAACCCAGCATGCTGGGGGAAGAGGTGGGGGAGGGGGAAGCTTGCCTGCCCTGCAAGGAGAGAGCGGTGGGCAGAAAAGAGTGGGCTGGGCAGGGGTCTGGCAGACAGCAGCGTGCCATTAAAATTTGGCTTGTGTGCCGTCTTTGGCACGCATGCCATAGGTTGCCGACCCCTGAGCTAAAGTTAAATAGCTGAGGAAAAGGCTCCTTGTGTAACATATTCTTAATATCTTTTGAGATCTGTGACTAATATTATGACAAACTACTCGAAACTGTTTCTGAAAGCCATTTCCAAGTTAACATTATTTCAATTGATTTTCCTCATCTCTGGAAGTTTTTCTTTTCAAAAAGATCAATTGCATCTGTTCGACCCTTAATTTAATTTAAAAAAAAGAAAAGGAAAAAAAAAAAAGGCATCACCTCAAAGGCAAACATTTACAGAGGCATAAATTAGTTCCCTAACAGAGAACGCTACTCAATGCACCTCTAATCCTGGTTTAAAAAAGCAGAGCCGCTCTGAAAAAACACATTTGGATGATCCTGCTAGTCTTTCTGTGTTCTCAAGCATTTTTATTTTCTGACTGGTTTAAAACCAGGAATTTCTGTTGGACCATAATCAGATTTCTGGTACTAATTTTGATGTTATCAAGACAAATTCACTTGGTAATTGGACTTTTCAGTTGAGTTTCTCAGTTATTTTTATTTCCTGCTATTGCTTAATTTAAAGTGATGAGCACCAGATATATGCAGAAGCAAATCAACCTTATTATTTGCAAGTTACCAAGCAACCACTGGGCCCTGCAAAGGATGGACCCTACCATTCTGGTCCCAGGGCTGGAATCCATCTCCCCCCTACCACAGCGTAACCAGAGGGAGGAAAAAAAGCCTGGCTCAGATTTCCAGATCTGATGTTGAACTGCACAAGCCCCCAGCAGAACAGGGCTCTGAGTGGCCTTATGCTTTGTTTGTGTCTAAGGCTGATCCTGTAGACAGTCAGCTTCCAATTCCAAAAAAATGAGGAAATGCAGAAGCAAGTCCAGTGTCACCCAAAATAATTAAAAGAAAATGGCTCTGAGAATATGATTGTAAACTCTGGGTTTGCTAAGATGTGTCTGCTTAAAGTATTTGTCTGAAATGTGATGTTTTGTGCTGATCCTGTTTGAAGGCCCACTACTGAGATAAGAATGACTGTAAATACCTCTTGTGTGGCATCCTGGAACTATGTAGCTTGTCATCTGGAGAGTGGCAACCTCAGAAGAGCTGGCTAAGAAACTTTTCTTTGTTCTGGTACAGGCCTGGAAATATTGATAACAAGTCTTTTTCATATGAGATTTCCAGTAATTCTTGGGCTTTTCCAGACAGGAAAAGCAATCACAATACCTTTTATTCTGGGTTATTTATTAAACACCAATAATGTGCTTGGTGCTGTACAAGACAAAATTACTAAGACACGCCCTGTGTTATGGTGTAGGAAACAAAGAGAAGATGCACGGAGAGCTCCAGAGGGAGGAGTTACTTTATTCTCCCTTTTCCCTCAGGTTAATATAACATTTTGCAATTTTTTTTTTTTATTTTCACTCAGGGAGAAATCAGAATTTAGGAGTTGTTTTGAATGAGGAACAGGCAGGCTCTGGTGCTCTTGAGTCTGAGAGATGGTCTTATGCGTAGCAGGTAGCATGAAAGAAGGCACAAACCTGGGAGTAGAGAAGCTTTTCTTACAATATACTTTCACTTCCATTTCTGGAAGAGTCGTACAAAAATTAAAATAAAAGCACCAAAAAAGTAGCAAAGCCTTTTTTAAATATCAGAAAGATTTCAGTTTGATTGATTGGCGTTTTTACTTCCATTCTTACTTTATTCAAGCCAGTTTGTCCATCTTCCCTGCCAAAAAGAAAAGTCAAGATCTGGAGGAGATGTAGGATGTTTGGTCTTCCCCTTAGTGTGGCTTCACAAGAGGACAGGTCTACACTATGAAATTAGGTCTATTTTCAAAAAAATTGACTTCTATAAATCGATTCTATAGTCGATTGTGTATGACCCCACTAACCGCATTATGTCAGCAGAGTGCGTCCTCACTACTGTGACAGCATTGACTCATGGAGTGGTGCATTGTGGGAAGCTATCCCACAGTTGGATTCTGGGTTAAGCTCCCAATGCCTGATGGGGCAAAAACATTGTTGTGGGTGGTTTTGGGTACATCATCAGTCTCCCTTCCCTCCATGAAAGCAACTGCAGACAATCATTTCGCCCCTTTTTTCCTGGGTTACCCGTACAGACGTCATAGCACGGCAAGCATGGAGCCCACTCAGCTCACCATTGCTGTTGCGAGCATTGTAAACACCTTGCGCATTATACTGCAGTATGTGCAGTACCTGGCTAAGAGACGGTAGCACGAGGAGGACATGGACACAGACTTTCCTGAAAGCACAGATGTGGCAATTGTGACATCATGGCGGCAGTGGGGCTGGTTGATACAGTGGAATGCCGATTCTGGGGCCCGGCAAACAAGCACAGACTGGTGGGACCGCATAGTGTTGCAGGTATGGGATGATTCCCAGTGGCTGCGAAACTTTCA
The DNA here is from genome assembly GCF_965140285.1 of Lepidochelys kempii. Taxonomy (NCBI): domain Eukaryota; kingdom Metazoa; phylum Chordata; order Testudines; family Cheloniidae; genus Lepidochelys; species Lepidochelys kempii. The sequence goes on along the minus strand of NC_136384.1, from coordinate 69,706,124 downwards.
CATGCGTAAGGCCACTTTCCTGGAACTCTGAGTTGCTTTCCCCTGCCCTGAAGCAAAGGAATACCAAGATGAGAGCTGCCCTGACATCTGAGAAGCAAGTGGTGATAGCCCTGTGGAAGCTTGCAATGCCTGACTGCTACTGGTCAGTCCGGAATTTGGAGTGGTCAAATCTACTGTGGGGACTGCTGTGATTCAAAAAGTAGCCAATGCAATCACTGACGTTCAGCTATCAAGGGTAGTGACTCTGGGAAATGTGCAGGTCATAGTGGATGGCTTTGCTGCAATGGGGTTCCCTAACTGTAGTGGGGCGATAGATGGAACGCATATCCCTATCTTGGCACCGGACCACCTTGCCAACCAGTACATAAACTGCAAGGGGTACTTCTCAATGGTGCTGCAAGCACTGGTGGATCAGAAAGGACGTTTCACTGACATCAACGTGGGATGGCCGGGAAAGGTGTATGACGCTTGCATCTTTAGGAACTCCGGGCTGTTTGAGCAGCTGCAAGAATGGCTTTCTTCCCAGACCAGAAAATTACTGTTGGGAATGTTGAAATGCCAATAGTTCTCCTTGGAGACCCAGCCTACCCCTTGCTCCCATGGCTCATGAAGCCATACAGGCAGCCTGGATAGTAGTAAGGAGCAGTTCAACTATAGGCTGAGCAAGTGCAGAATGGTGGTAGAATGTGCCTGGAGGTTTAAAAGCTTGCTGGTGCTGTTTGCTGACTAGGTTAGACCTCAGCACAACCAGTATTCCCAGTGTTATTACTGCTTGCTGTGTGCTCCATAATATCTGTGAGAGTAAGGGGGAGATATTTATGGCAGGGTGGGAGGTTGAGGCAAATTGCCTGACTGCCAGTTTTGAAGAGCCAGACACCAGGGCAATTAGAAGAGCACAGATAGGCACACTGTGCATCAGAGAGGCTTTGAAAACCATTTTCATGACTGGCCAGGCTACAGTGTAACAGTTGTGTGTGTTTTTCCTTGATGCAAACCCAACCCCTTTGTTGATTTTAATTCCCTGTAAGCCAACCATTCCCCCCCCCCCGTTTGATCACCGCTGGCAAAGGAAATAAAGTCACTATTGTTTTGAAACCATGCATTCTTTCTTTGTTAATTAAAAAAAAAAAGAAAAAAGGGGGAGAACTCATAAGGTAGCCCAGATGGGGTAGGGTGGGATAGGGAAGGACAAGGGCACATCTCTTATTGTAGCCACACTATAAATCAAAACTGTTTGTTTGAATGACAGCCTTCTGTTGCTTGGGCCATCCTCTGGAGTGGAGTGGCTGGGTGTCCGGAGCCTCCCCCATCGCGTTCTTGGGCATCTGGGTGAGGAGGATATGGAACTTGGGGAGGAGGGCAGGTGGTTGTACAGTGGATGCAGTGGTGGTCTGTGCTCTAGTTGGCTTTCCTGCAGCCCCACCAGACACCTGAGCATATCTGTTTGCTCCCCCATTAGCCTCAGCGTTGCATCCTGCCTCTTCTCATCGTGTTCACTTAGTGCTTTCCTGGCCTCTTGCCACTAAATGCCTCCATGCATTCAGCTGTGCCCTATCAGTGCAGGAGGACTGCATGAGCTCGGGAAAACATGTAATCACGAGTGCGTTTTTTTTTCCATCTTCTAATCTACAATAACCTCAGGGACGGAGATGATAGCGGGAGCATAGAAACATTTGCACCTGCAGGGGGATAAAAAGGGAGAGTAAAATTTAAGATGATACATTTCTGAGAACAAAAGGGAGACTCTTTCACAGTGAATCAAGCAAGCACAGCAGACAGCACATGTGCTTTAGGTACAAGGTCGTATTTTTCCTTTTATATTGAGCGCCTGCCAGTATGGTGACACATCACACACGGATGGGCAACAGAATTTGGTTTCCATGCAGCCATGGTAAGCCAAAGGGTATGCGTGTTTGGCTTCTAACACCTTCAGAACATGTGGGAATGTTTTTTTCAAACTGCAGCGTTCTCCTATCCCATAGCAAGCAATGCTGGTTGGGTTTGCCATTTAAAAGGAGGGGCTTCAGTTTTCAGGTGGATATGCAGCACACAGCTTCCCCCCCCGCCCCGCCACGTGGCTATTTGGGATGATCCCTTCACCCCTCCCCCCAGCGCATGGCTATGGGATGATCCCTTTTAGCCAAGCACAAACAGCCCAGCATGAACGGGGTCCTTTTACTTTTCCCTTACAAAAATTCCCCTATTTCAACCAGGTGACCATGAATGATATCACTCTCGTGAGGCTAACCAGAAAGATAAAGACCGAATGTTGCTTCAATGCGACCAAAACCCAGGACCATTTGCTGCCATGCTTTGTGCTCCAATGATTCTAGACTACTTGCTGCTGGCTTGGCGTGGTAAAGTGTCCTACCGTGGAGGATGAAATAAGGAAACCCTCCCCAGAAACCTTCTGCAAAGGCTTTCAGAGTACCTCCAGGAGAGCTTCATGGAGATGTCCCTGGAGGATTCCCGCTCCATCCCCAGACACGTTGACAGACTTTTCCACTAGCTGTACTGGCCGCAAATGCATCCCAAGTCTTCAGAGCAAATCAAACATTAAACATTATTGTTTTTAAACCCTGTACTGTAGTTACAAATGTGCCCTCACCAGAGGTGCCTTCTCCGGCTTCAGGGTCGGGGATCCCGCCTTGGGAGAGTATTGGCTCTAGGGTGATGAAAAGGTCCTGGCTGCCAGGGAGAACGGATTCACCACTTGCCTGCTGTGCATTCTCCTCCTCCTCCTCTTCCTCATCCACAAAATCCTCCTCCATGTTGCGTGAGACTCCCCCCTTGCAGGTGTCCATGGACAGTGATGGACCCTCCCTAGAATGCCATCCAGCCGATCATAGAAGCAGCATGTATGGGGCTCTGACCCAGAGCTACCGTTTGCCTCCTTTGTCTTTTGGTAGGCTTTCCTGAGCTCCTTGACTTTCACGCAGCACTGCTGTGTGTCCCTGTTGTAGCCTCTGTCCATTATGCCCTGTGTGATTTTGGCATATATATTAGCATTTCTTCTTTTTGATCAGAGTTCTGCCTGCACAGATTCTTCTCCCCATACAGCAATCAGATCCAGTGTCTCCCATTTGCTCCATGCTAGAGCTCGTTTGCGATTCTGGGTGGACTGCATGGTCACCTGTGCTGCTGAGCTCACCACACTGACCAAACAGGAAATGAAAGTCAAAAGTTCCCAGGGCTTTTCCTGTGTAGCTGGCTAGTGCATCGGAGTTCAAAATGCTGTCCAGAGCGGTCCTATTGGAGCACTCTGGGATAGCTCCCAGAGGCCAATAATGTCAACAGTGAGTCAACAGTGTGCCCTTGTTGCCAAGAAGGCCAATGGCATTTTGGGATGTATAAGTAGGGGCATTGCCAGCAGATTGAGGGATGTGATCGTTCCCCTTTATTTGACATTGGTGAGGCCTCATTTGGAAAACTGTGTCCAGTTTTGGGCCCCACACTACAAGAAGGATGTGGAAAAATTGGAGAGAGTCCAGCGAAGGGCAACAAAAATGATTAGGGGTCTGGAACACATGAGTTATGAGGAGAGGCTGAGGGAACTGGGATCGTTTAGTCTACGGAAGAGAAGAATGAGGGGGGATTTGATAACTGCTTTTAACTACCTGAAAGGTGGATCCAAAGAGGATGGATCTAGACTATTCTCAGTGATAGCAGATGACAGGACAAGGAGTAATGGTCTCAAGTTGCAGTGGGGGAGATTTAGGTTGGATATTAGGAAAAACTTTTTCACTAGGGCTGTGGTGAAACACTGGAATGCGTTACCTAGAGAGGTGGTGGAATCCCCTTCCTTAGAAGTTTTTAAGGTCAGGCTTGACAAAGCCCTGGCTGGGATGATTTAGTTGGGGATTGGTCCTGCTCTGGGCACGGGGTTGGACTAGATGACCTCCAGAGGTCCCTTCCAACTCTGATATTCTATGATTCTATGATCGTCTATTTGCATCTGTACTATCCCAAATTCAACCCAGCAAGGTTGATTTTAGTGCTCCCTCACCATGGAGGAGTACAGAAATCGATTTTAAGTCCTATTTAGGTCAACGGAATGGGGTTGCTTGCTTATAGAATTGACCTAACGCAGCTAAATTTGACCTGACCCTGTAGTGTAGATCAGGGCATACTTTCTGGGTGCTCCATGTTGATGGAAATTTCCTTTGTGGTACTCGGTAGATAACTTCTAACCTGACTATTGATTTTCTTTTCTGGACAGATGATGTACAGTAACCCTACTCCCAACATCCTGGGAAAGAGTAGAAAGCTGTGCCAGTGGTTGCTAGCAGGGAAATGTCAAGACGATTAAAAAAAGCTCATATAAGCTGCAATACAATTTCATCCTGATATGAGGCAATTTGGAAGCAGTTTGTGGAATTTAAAATAATGATGGGGTGTAAGTGCATCCCACATACTAGTATATGTCTTTGAAAATTGTGCGTCTCACACTGTGTGATTATGTGTATGTATCACCTAACTATATATATATATGAATGAAATGTGTATTTGTTCAGAGACTACAATTACATTTCTCACTTCTGTTATTTCTTAGTAACTATAATGTTCTGTTCATTATACCTGAGCTCAGTGTTGCTGGTTATATGTCCAAGTGCAATATTGTTTAAAATGAAATAATTTTTCCAAATAGAACAAACAGCCATGTACATTGGTTTTTATTGGCTGAGTAACTGAATCCATTTTATTTTCTGTTGGGAGTCTTTGTATTTGCTAATGTGTTGGTTTAAAAAATAACAGGACCTCAAAGTAATAAACTACTCTTACATTTTAAATGAATACTCTTAAGACATTGGGCCACATTCACCCATGTGGTAACTGCATTGAATTCAGTAGGTTTACCAGGTTCAATTTGGTTCATTGTGTCTAGCTTTGTAAAGCACCATGTATTTATACACTTAACAGATAAGTTTCCTTGCAGGTCAAGAAGAGATTACACTCTCCTCTGAATAGCTCCAGCAGCAAAAAGAAAACTTCATTGTAATGAAACCCGTAAAGTGCTTTCACTGTATATAAGTAAAATGAAGGAAGACTATACACATTTTTCTTTTACAGAAAAGAAATACTACAATTTGTTTTAACTACTTTTATAGGTCTCTTGGTTTTCATCATCTTACAGAGCACTAGTCAGACATGAGTAGGAAAACTATTTCTAAACTGAAGGAGTAGCATACTTGTCTCTGAGGAGAAGTGAGGAAAGGGTTATAGAGTGAGTGTGTGTTGGCCATGAAGATAGGGATAGGTGTGTGTTTGTGTTTGTTTTTTGTTTGTTTTTTGCTTTTCACCTTCCTCTCTGCATTTCCACCCTCTGTCTGTCTCTTCCCCCACCCCAACCCCCATCAGAATTGAACAATGAGGCAGATTTCAGTGATGGACTTACTTGTAAATTCTTAGAAATTTCATTCTGCACTCAGTGAATGCTGTGAGTTTGGGGAAGAGACTATATTTTTCACACGTAACACAGAGGTTGAATCCCTGTTTGAAGTGCAAAATGGAACTGAACCTTAGTTTTGGAATCATGACTGGCAGCATTCACAGTAAAAGTCAAGGAGGAAGGAAGCTGGATTGTGTTTGCGGTGTCAGCCCTGCCTGCGTTATATTTTCTACTCTATTCCTGCAGAAGTTTTCCACATCTGACCTGATATGTAGCTCCCTTCTTTCTACCTGTGTAGTCTGTCATTCTAAGTTTTCTGTGCTTTTGTTGTGTCCTTTTTCTCAGCTTTTTCTTTACTCAACAGTCTCTTTCTCTGTTTGCAGCCTGTCAGTCCCTGCCCTTCCCCAGTATGCTTTCTCTCCTCCTGCTTGAATGTTTTCCCCCCAGGGTAGTCAGGGCATCTCTGGTCCAAAGAAGAGCAGCAGGGCTGGACTGAACAGAAGATGAAACTACAAGATGCTTGTGAGAATGCATGTCTTAACTGCTCCCAATTGGTTAGCTGAGATGTGGCGTACAGGAGGAAGGAGGGAATCTTATGCATTGCAATGGGGGTCCAGCATGCACTATGTCCAAGGAGCCTACTGAAACTTGACAAAGCCATGGTTTCCCTAGGACTGTCTATCTCCTGGGGAATGACCTTAAAAATCAAGGCAGTCATGTTAAAAACACAATGTCTCTCACCCCTGGTCTTGGAAGCTAACCGATTAGGTGGTTCTTCGTCCACATAAACTTGCTATACAACTGTCACCAAGAAAATAACTATCACTCCATTTAATAGTTAGCACGTTTAAAACTAATAAAAGGAAGTGATTCTTCACACAATGCAGTTTTCAGAGTAACAGCCGTGTTAGTCTGTATTCGCAAAAAGAAAAGGAGTACTTGTGGCACCTTAGAGACTAACCAATTTATCTGAGCATAAGCTTTCGTGAGCTACAGCTCAGATAAATTGGTTAGTCTCTAAGGTGCCACAAGTACACAATGCAGTGTCACCCTGTGGAACTCATTGTAAAGGAATGCTGTAAAGGCTCAAAAGTATAAATGGGTTCAAAAGAGGATTAGATAAATTCATGGAGGATAGATCCATCAATGGCTATTAGCTAAGATGGTCAGGGATGCAACTCCATGCTTCAGGTATCACTAAACCTCCAGTTGCCAGAAGCTGGGACTGGCCACTGTCAGAGTCAGGCTACTGGGTTATTTGGACCATTGGTCTGATTCAGTATGGCTGTTCTTAGTATGTCAGTTGTTAGTAAATTACTGCATGCTACTGGGTTTCTGCATTTAAATGACTAACCAAGTAGCGCAATCCAAAAGGTGTCTACATTTCAATCAATAGATGCATCACAAAAACTGTGACTAAAACAGCTACGCTTCCTGCTAGAAAGAACAAAGGAAGCAGTTGCATTTGCCAACAATCTCAGTTTTCTTAGTGCCCTGGTTGTCTGTGGTGTATCATGGCTCCTCTCTCTGTCTTGGGCAGCTGGGAGTGAAATTAAATATTTTGGTTATTGTTGTCAGGGTCCACTGCTCCAAATATAGTTGAACTGCCAAAAGCTGCTTCCGTTCCTGCTCCTCTTACTAGCTGCTTTACTCCCCTTGTGCCTCAGGGTACATTAGCACAGGAATTGGAGGGTATAATTTCCAGCTCAAGGAGACATACCTGTGCTAGCTCTGACCAAGTTAGCGTGCTATAAATAGAAGTGTAGCCAGAACAGCGCAAGCAGTGGAAAAGGCTAGTCGCCCTGAGTATGGTCCTGTCCAAGACTCTGCATATGTACGAGGGGCAGCTAGCCTCTAGTGCTGCTAGGTCTACACTTCTGTTTTTAGCACGCTAGCTCAATCAGAACTAGTGCAGATATGTTTCCTTGAACTGGAAATTACACATTCCAGCTGCAGTGTAGGTATACCATCATAGGTCGGCATTAGGGAGAGAAGGGAAATAGACTCACTTTCTCTAAGCAGGGGGAGCAAAATTAGCCCTATTCAGGGAAGAAGAGAGAATACTGGGGGAGAAAAGGAGAACTCTACTGGAGGCACCTGTGGAATGGGACAGAAAAGGTGGTGTCCTGGAAGAGAGGAAAGGATGGTGTGTGGAGCAGCTGTAACTGTTGTGTAAAGGTACCAGGTGTGGCTACAGAGGCCAAAGGTCATCCTCTATCTTGGAAGGTGAGCCTCTGAACTACAGAGAAGTGCAGACAGGCTCTAGTTACTGTGTTCTGTGATGTTAAATGCAAATTCAGTTGCTAAATACAAGCTTTCCATGCCTTACTGAGAAGACCAATGTATAGAAGGAGGATTCTGCAGATGGAAAGGAGAAGCCTGATGTGGGTGGGGGAAGAAGTGTGGTACAGGAAGAGGAGCAGACCTGCCATGTGACCCCTGGGACATGGAGATGCAAGTGACCCTATTGTATTGATGATCCCAATCGCACTGTAGTGAAGAAGCACCTGCCCAGGCCTCCTCACAAGAAGAGGCAGCTAGGAGCCAAGATTTGTTCAGTGGGGAACAGTGGTTGCATAGAGGAGGGTTCTGGGGCCTAGAGGCTGTTTTAAACTTTGCTTAGCTGGGTAACACGTTACCCAGCTACAGCCAAAACACCTTGCACTCTGGCCACAGCCCCATTTCCTCCTTGATGTGCTCCTATGCTGGGGGATGGCACTTTTGTAGCTGGCATTGCAAGGTATTTACTTTGCCAGATATGCTTAACATTCATATGCCCCTTCGTGCTTCAGCCACCATTCCAGAGGACATGCTTCCATGCTGATGACGCTTGTTAAAAATAAATGCGTTGGTTAAATTTGTGACTGAACTCCATGGTGGTGAATTGTATGTCTCCTGCTCTCTTTTATCCGCATTCTGCCATAATTTAATGTTATAGTAGTCTCGGATGATGACCCAGCACCTGCTGGTGGCATCTGACTCAGATAATGAAAATGAACATGCATCGGTCTGCACTGCTTTGGATTGTTATCGAGCAGAACCTGGTATCAACATGGATCCATGTCCCCTGGAATGGCTGTTGAAGCATGAAGGGACATATGAATCTTTAGCGCTCTGGCATGTAAATATCTACAACAGTGCCATGCGAACGCCTGTTCTCACTTTTAGGTGACATTGTAAACAAGAAGCGGGCAGCATTATCTCCTGCAAATGTAAACAACCTTGTTTGTCTGAGCGATTGGCTAAACAAGATGTAGGACTGAGTGGACTTGCAGGCTCTAAAATTTTACATTGTTTTATTTTTAATGCAGGTTTTTTTGGTACATAATTCTATATTTGTTCAACTTTCATGATAAAGAGATTGCACAACAGTATTTGTATTTAGTGAATTGAAAAATATTATTTGTTTTTTTATAGTGCAAATACTTGTAAACAAAAATAAATATAAAGTGAGCACTGTACGCTTTGTATTCTGTGTTGTAACTGAAATCAATATATTTGAAATTGTAGAAAACATCCAAATATGTTTGTTTAAATGGTATTCTATTGTTTAACAGTGCGATTAATCATATTAATTTTTAATTACACGACTAATCATGATTAATTTTTGTGATGGCTTGATGGCCCCAATAGTAAGCTTTTCTGTGTGTTGAACTATTTAAGTAATGGTACTTAAAGGGGAAATACAGCTGATTTATGTGTGGTGTTTTTTGTTTTTTTTTTAGAATAATAGAATATCAGGGTTGGAAGGGACCCCTGAAGGTCATCTAGTCCAACCCCTCGCTCGAAGCAGGACCAATTCCCAGTTAAATCATCCCAGCCAGGGCTTTGTCAAGCCTGACCTTAAAAACCTCGAAGGAAGGAGATTCTACCACCTCCCTAGGTAACGCATTCCAGTGTTTCACCACCCTCTTAGTGAAAAAGTTTTTCCTAATATCCAATCTAAACCTCCCCCACTGCAACTTGAGACCATTACTCCTCGTTCTGTCATCTGCTACCATTGAGAACAGTCTAGAGCCATCCTCTTTGGAACCCCCTTTCAGATAGTTGAAAGCAGCTATCAAATCCCCCCTCATTCTTCTCTTCTGCAGGCTAAACAATCCCAGCTCCCTCAGCCTCTCCTCATAAGTCATGTGTTCTAGACCCCTAATAATTTTTGTTGCCCTTCGCTGGACTCTCTCCAATTTATCCACATCCTTCTTGTAGTGTGGGGCCCAAAACTGGACACAGTACTCCAGATGAGGCCTCACCAATGTCGAATAGAGGGGAACGATCACGTCCCTCGATCTGCTCGCTATGCCCCTACTTATACATCCCAAAATGCCATTGGCCTTCTTGGCAACAAGGGCACACTGCTGACTCATATCCAGCTTCTCGTCCACTGTGACCCCTAGGTCCTTTTCCGCAGAACTGCTGCCTAGCCATTCGGTCCCTAGTCTGTAGCGGTGCATTGGATTCTTCCATCCTAAGTGCAGGACCCTGCACTTATCCTTATTGAACCTCATCAGATTTCTTTTGGCCCAATCCTCCAATTTGTCTAGGTCCTTCTGTATCCTATCCCTCCCCTCCAGCGTATCTACCACTCCTCCCAGTTTAGTATCATCCGCAAATTTGCTGAGAGTGCAATCCACACCATCCTCCAGATCATTTATGAAGATATTGAACAAAACCGGCCCCAGGACCGACCCTTGGGGCACTCCACTTGATACTGGCTGCCAACTAGACATGGAGCCATTGATCACTACCCGTTGAGCCCGACAATCTAGCCAGCTTTCTACCCACCTTATAGTGCATTCATCCAGCCCATACTTCCTTAACTTGCTGACAAGAATACTGTGGGAGACCGTCTCAAAAGCTTTGCTAAAGTCAAGAAACAATACATCCACTGCTTTCCCTTCATCCACAGAACCAGTAATCTCATCATAAAAGGCGATTAGATTAGTCAGGCATGACCTTCCCTTGGTGAATCCATGCTGGCTGTTCCTGATCACTTTCCTCTCATGCAAGTTTATCAGGATTGATTCTTTGAGGACCTGCTCCATGATTTTTCCAGGGACTGAGGTGAGGCTGACTGGCCTGTAGTTCCCAGGATCTTCCTTCTTCCCTTTTTTAAAGATTGGCACTACTTTTCCAGTCATCCGGGACTTCCCCGGTTCGCCACGAGTTTTCAATGATAATGGCCAATGGCTCTGCAATCACAGCCGCCAATTCCTTTAGCACTCTCGGATGCAACTCGTCTGGTCCCATGGACTTGTGCACGTCCAGCTTTTCTAAATAGTCCCTAACCACCTCTATCTCCACAGAGGGCTGGCCATCTTTTCCCCATTTTGTGATGCCCAGCGCAGCAGTCTGGGAGCTGACCTTGTTAGTGAAGACAGAGGCAAAAAAAGCATTGAGTACATTAGCTTTTTACACATCCTCTGTCACTAGGTTGCCTCCCTCATTCAGTAAGGGGCCCACACTTTCCTTGGCTTTCTTCTTGTTGCCAACATACCTGAAGAAACCCTTCATGTTACTCTTGACATCTCTTGCTAGCTGCAGCTCCAGGTGCGATTTGGCCCTCCTGATATCATTCCTACATGCCCGAGCAATATTTTTATACTCTTCCCTGGTCATATGTCCAACCTTCCACTTCTTGTAAGCTTCTTTTTTATGTTTAAGATCCGCTAGGATTTCACCATTAAGCCAAGCTGGTCGCCTGCCATATTTACTATTCTTTCGACTCATCGGGATGGTTTGTCCCTGTAACCTCAACAGGGATTCCTTGAAATACAGCCAGCTCTCCTGGACTCCTTTCCCCTTCAAGTTAGTCCCCCAGGGGATCCTGGCCATCCATTCCCTGAGGGAGTCGAAGTCTGCTTTCCTGAAGTCCAGGGTCCGTATCCTGCTGCTTACCTTTCTTCCCTGCGTCAGGATCCTGAACTCAACCAACTCATGGTCACTGCCTCCCAGATTCCCATCCACTTTTGCTTCCCCCACTAATTCTACCTGGTTTGTGAGCAGCAGGTCAAGAAAAGCGCCCCCCCCTAGTTGGCTCCTCTAGCACTTGCGCCAGGAAATTGTCCCCTACGCTTTCCAAAAACTTCCTGGATTGTCTATGCACCGCTGTATTGCTCTCCCAGCAGATATCAGGAAAATTCAAGTCACCCATGAGAATCAGGGCATGCGATCTAGTAGCTTCCATGAGCTGCCGGAAGAAAGCCTCATCTACCTCATCCCCCTGGTCCGGTGGTCTATAGCAGACTCCCACCACTACATCACTCTTGTTGCACACACTTCTAAACTTAATCCAGAGACACTCAGGTTTTTCTACAGTTTCGTACCGGAGCTCTGAGCAGTCATACTGCTCCCTTACATACAGTGCTACTCCCCCACCTTTTCTGCCCTGCCTGTCCTTCCTGAACAGTTTATAACCATCCATAACAGTACTCCAGTCATGTGAGTTATCCCACCAAGTCTCTGTTATTCCAATCACGTCATAGTTCCTTGACATCACCAGGACCTCCAGTTCTCCCTGCTTGTTTCCAAGGCTTTGTGCATTTGTATATAAGCACTTGAGATAACCTGTTGATCGCCCCTCATTCCCAGTATGAGGCAGGAGCCCTCCCCTCACAGACATTCCTGCCTGTGCTTCCTCCCGGTATCCCGCTTTCCCACTTACCTCAGGGCTTTGGTCTCCTTCCCCCGGTGAACCTAGTTTAAAGCCCTCCTCACTAGGTTAGCCAGCCTGCTGGCAAAGATGCTCTTCCCTCTCTTCGTAAGATGGAGCCCGTCTCTGCCCAGCACTCCTCCTTCATGGAACACCATCCCATGGTCAAAGAATCCAAAGCCTTCTCTCCGACACCACCTGCGTAGCCATTCATTGACTTCGATGATTCGACGGTCCCTACCCAGGCCTTTTCCTTCCATGGGGAGGATGGACGAGAACACCACTTGCGCCTCCAACTCCTTTATCCTTCTTCCCAGAGCCACATAGTCCGCAGTGATCCGCTCAAGGTCATTCTTGGCAGTATCATTGGTGCCCACGTGGAGAAGCAGGAAGGGGTAGTGATCCGAGGGCTTGATGAGTCTCGGCAGTCTCTCCGTCACATCGCGAATCTTAGCCCCTGGCAAGCAGCAGACTTCTTGGTTTTCCGGTCAGGGCGGCAGATAGATGACTCAGTCCCCCGGAGGAGAGAGTCCCCGACCACCACCACCCGCCTTCTCCTCTTGGGAGTGGTGGTCGTGGAACCCCCAACCTCAGGACATAGCATCTCATGCCTTCCAACCAGCGGAGTCTCCTTCTGCTTTGTCGCCCCAGACATATCATCTGGTCCACTCTCTGCAACGGTACCTGTGGAGAGAACATGAAAGCGGTTAGTTACCTGTGTCTGTGTTACTGGAACCCGGACATTCCGCTTACCTCTTCTGGAGGTCACATGCTGCCAAGCTTCTTCACTGGCCTCTTGGCTCCTCTGTGCAACCTGCTCTATATCTTTAGAGCTTTGTGCCCCTAGAAGCCTATCCTGAGTTTTGTCCAGAAAATCCTCAGTTTCTCGTATGCAGCGCAGGGTCGTTATCTGTTGCTCCAGACCTTCAATCTTCTCTTCCAATATGGAGACCAGCTTGCACTTTGTACAGACAAAGTCGCTTCTGTCCTGTGGAAGAAAGACAAACATGGCACATCCAGTGCAGGTCACAACAGCTGAACCCCCCCTTCCATATCACCTTCCTACTATGAGCTTCCTCAGAGCAGTTTGCAAGACGTAACTTGAAGCTGAAATTTAGTAATTTTTGTCCTTATCAAACAAAGGTCTCTGCTTTTGGTTTTGGGAGTTTAGTGCATTGTAAGAATTTAGTATAAATTGTTGTTATACTTACTGTGTATGCTGTATGTAGTATTTTTTTGTCTTGCTGGGTGCATGCACTCAGTGTCAATTATTCTGCAGATACAGAGTACAAGTTGTAGAGTTTGTAATGTGTGAGAACAGTCTCCAAGCCAGGTGCTCCCTATAAAAGGTTGGAATATGGCATTTATCTAAAAATACCTGAATAGGGGGTGGTGCAGAGCTGTGGAGGAGAGGAGACGGAGGCAGCATGGTTACTAACACACAGAGTTCTCTGGGGTTGGGGATGGGGTGCCTTTTCCACCCTTGGGCAGAGCAGAACACATCTGTAAACGGATAAATGCCAAGGCCATAGTTTCCTTAAGGAAGGAAGTCCAATGGTATGTTTTCCAGAAGACTAATCTTATGTAAGTGACCTTTTGCACCCAAAATAGGGGCATGACTGTTGGGAGCACTCAAGACATGGTGTGCCTAGGATCATAAATTACTTTAATCCAGCCCTGCATAAACAATTAGAGGGTCTCAATTTAGAGGTTTAGAGAGATTAGTTAAAGCACACACACCATTTATGCAGTGTTGCCTATCTTGCAGACTCAAAAATCCTTTGACAAACCAAAAAAATTATGGTGGGTTTTTTTTTGTTTGTTTTTGTTTTTAAACTCTCATTGCTTGTTGGTTAGTTTCCTGATTTCTAAACTAAAAAAAAAAAAATGTATACACAGATTCGGAGACCTCTTACTCCTTATAGATAATTGGACACTTCCCCAACCACACTAAGCACTGTATTCTGCCCCTTGCAGCCTCCTCCCTCCACTGGGTGCTGATGCATTAGTTTGGGTGCATATAGTTTGTGCTATAGGTGTTAACGTGACTCAATCACTGTTCAGTATTCAACAGTGTTAAACAAGATCTGGGGCTTGGTATACAGAGCAACACTCCAATGCAGAAACTACAGAACTCAAGCCCATGCTTAGCACCATGACAAACACATCATTAAACATTCTTTTAATCTTTTATTTGAGGTACAGAAAAGAGAGGAAAACACAGCATTGGGAAAGTAAAGCCCTAAATGTGGCTTTCATTTCATTTCATTCATTGTGTGTTCCCTGTCCATTTAGATGTAGACCAGTTTTTAGAAGGAGAAATAAATAAATTAAAATATATATAAGGCGTTTTTGACAGTCTCTTAGATAGTATCAAAGATGTTAACTTCTTTTCTCCAAAGAATAGTTATTATTTGGGATGGGATGGAGCTGCCTTTGCTGCAGTTTAAAGTCCAATCTTAGAAGGAAAAGCCCCCTTGTTTGACTGTCTCTTAGATGGTAACAGCTATCCACCTAGGCAATGGTTTGGATTCAGCTGGAGCTAGTAGGGATGGCAATGTCATCTAGGTCCCCCTCTCTCTGGCCCATTTTGGCCAGGACACTACCTGGGATCAGGACAATGGAGGCCCAGGGTAATGAAAACACTCCTAGTGAAAGTACTATTAGTAGTGTTGCCACATAAGAGCAATAAATAAATAAATATAAAAATAATATATATGGAAAGGGAAGCTTACGGGTATGGTAACTCCATTAAGGATATTGGTGAAAATAGTGTGTGGAAAAATGGGTATTGAGAAAGAAGACCTTTGATACACTGATTCAACCACCAAAATACCCTGCCTGGAGGATGTGGAAGAGAATGAATTAATCCCCAAAGGCAAGGTATTTTTTTTTAAATACTATGGAAATTTGCTTACGTTACAAGGTAGAAGGAAAGGAAAGACTGTCTACTTTTATATTGTGTTCCTAATTTTTGATGTATTGGTCTGGTATTGCTGAATAGGACTAATACTTGCTACATGGTGTGAGGGCAGATTGTCGTATATAGTATAAGTAAGGTGTAGTAGCCATTAAGGACCCAATCCAGCAAAGTATATAAGCACTTTGCTGGATCAAGGCCTATTAGGTATACAACGATCTTATTGAAGAATTATTATGAAAAACAGCAAGTACAATACTTATCAACAAAAATTATATGATACATTCTATGTTTTAAATTGCAGATCTCAAATGTTTATTCTATTGAAATTAAATACAAATGTTGCTGTCAGTAATGGTACGCCTACAAAATGATTATATTTCTAATGTATCTTCCTCGTGCCATTTTTAATGCAACTATTTAAACTGTGTAGGTTGAATAACTAAATATTGCACTTATTGAAATACATAGACTATGAAAAGGACAAAGAGATCCTGGTTGTGTAAACTGTCAACCTCCAGCCATGCAAACAGCATTATAAATTTGTTCTCTCAACACCACCTTGCATGGTTTTGCTGTCCCGCCAGTGACATATAGATGCTAAGGGGGTGGTAGGGCATGCAGGAATGCCTCTAATCCTCTGTTCACTTCTGGATTCCCAAGTCCAGTCTAAATCTAATTAGAAAAAATAATAAATCAAACAGTATGCAAAGAACAGCAGATATTATGCAGTTTTGGATAATTAAATTGTGTTTTAACTTTCAAATTGAATTTTTTCCCTCACAAGCATGTGAGACATAGGCACCTGCATCTCTTCTTCGAAAAAGACCAGAGTTTACAGTCCTGCATACCAAGAAGAGAGAGACATTAAATATGTTTAATACAGCAGTATCCTAAGATTTGTAAAAATGTAGATAAAAAAATATGAAGATTTTAAAACATTTTCAGGTTTAGGGATGAGGAGGCTGCTAACATCTCAGCTTGACTGTGCCTTGTCTCTGGCCTTTGACAGGCTTTTCCTCCCTCCTTTCTTTTCCTCGCCCCCAAGAAATGCCATCTCCATGGTAAGCTTGTCAGTCACTGCCCCTAGCTACATCTCCCAGCTAGAATGATGTTTCCTGTTTAGCTTCAACAAGGAAATCTAGCAAATGTGTCCGTATTGGTATGATTCTCATAGCCATTATTGTTCCTTTCTTCTATCTACCAGCATAGTGTACATGTTTTACATTGAGAAACGTGCGATCCTCTTGCTACTACTGCTTTGGTAGCCAAAACTGGGGTTTTACCAAGGAGGGAGCTGCTGTATGGCTTGCTCTGAGACACAATCCTACTTGTATGAGCATATCTTTCACCAAAGAGAGTCTTAAATTGCCTCCCTTTTCAGTCCTCACAAACATCAAAGTCTACCAAGTTGCAGATATCAAGTCAAATACAAGTATCTATTCGTTGCCTTTTCCACTTACTACTTTCTGGGTGACACTCTCAGATTTAGAGTCAACTTGGCCTTTCTCCATGGCATGTGTCATCCTTTCTCATGAGGATAATGTGTCCTTCGGCTCCTGTATTTAATTCTTCACCTGAGCCTGTAGTTCTGCCAGGCTGGCTGCTAGCTTCACCATATGGCTCTTATTGGCAGAGATGGTCCAATATTTCACTTCTTTTTCCTGCCAACTACTGCCATGGAGCACTGTTCCCATTGCAGTTGCTCCTCCAAAGCATGCTTAGACTTCTCTAGTTCTGTCCTCTGCTCTCTGGCTTCCTCCAAAGCTCAGTCAGGGGGAGGGCCTATTTCTCCTGCTCTTATACATATGCATCCATGTAATTCCACTCCTTTGAGTACTGAGCAGAGTAGCTTTTCTCCTCACCTAACAGCTACTTTTTCCAGGTTGGAGTCTCTTCCGCTGGTGATCTAGTTACATAAGTAGTATCTCTCTCTTTCCCTGGTACAGGAAGCTTTGCCTTGGCACTCAACTTAGTTGTTTGAGTCTGCAGCTGGGAGCAGGCAGGCAGACACCTACTAGATTTTCTCAAGCTAGCATGCTAAAAGTAGCAATCTAGCAAGGGGTGTCATAGCGGCAGCTTGGGCTAGCCACCTCAGTACAGCCCCACCTGGACTCTCTAGGTACATACTTGAGCAGCTAGTCCAATCTACCGCCTGGGCTACCCCTGGCTACACTTCTATTTTTATCACACTAGCACAAGCAGAGCTAGCATGGGCCTGTCTGCTCGAGCCAGGAAGCACACTCCCAGATGCAGTGTAAATGTAAGTGCAGTACAGAACTCTCAGTTTATGGCATTGGGGTGGCTCTGGCAACTTGAAGCCGCCTCTTGCACTCTCTCAATCTTGAGCTGCTGGTGGGTGGAGCAGCCCCAGTTGTGACTTGGACAGCCCTGAGGCACCACTCAGGCAAGCTGCTCAAGTATGTACCCAGGGGGGTCAAGTGGGATTGAACGCAGAGAGGCTAGCCCAAACTGCCACCTTTGCCGCTGTGAACACACTGCTATTTTTAAGTGCTAGCTATGCTCGAGCCATGTCTACACAAGCTGGGAATCAAACCTCCAAGCTCACATGTAGAGAGACTCTTTGTTACAGCAGCCTCCTGGTGCTGCACAGTCCAGAATCTCTGGAGCACTGTTTGCTGCAGCCGTGCCTTGACATACCCCTCCCACTCTCAGCATGGCCCTCGTGCCAGGGCTTGCGAGGTAGTCCTTGGAAGATAGTCATAGGGATGTCTTCCACAGTGCCTACACCAGGGGATTTCTCACCCATCTGGAACCAGAGCTTTTAGGGCTCCTGCATACTGTTCTGATCCTTTGTATGCAGCATAAAGTGGTGGGAGCAGGGCTTAGGATCTCAAAGGCACTGAAAATTTTTTTTAATAAAGCATTATGAAATAACCGTAATATATCAAATGCAAATTCTTCAAAAAGGCAGCACCCATAAACGTTAAGAAGTATGTGCAAATGAAAACCATCCCTTAACACTGCAGCCCCAACACCCCAATATTGAATTGCTGGAATTTTTGATTGGTTTTTCCTTTAAGCTAATGTGTAGTACAAGTGATTTTTGTTGTTGCTAATATGCATATAATTAAATGCATTACTTATTTAAAATAAGAAACCCAAATCACACTTGATAAAATTTGATTTTTCTGACAATTTCATAACTGGTGGTTGCACATAAATTAATTTTCCTTTTCTTCTCTTTCAAGCTTGAAGTTAAGATTGACAGACAGTAGGTAACTTCTAATTACAGAAAAAGAAAAAAAAATATAGAAAGCCTTTAACTTGTTCATCTAATCCCCAAGGACAGAGTGATTGCTATGTAAGATTAAGTGGTGGTCCACTTCCATTTTAATTAAAAAGATCTTGCCCTCTGCAGGAAATTGATTAAATATATTAATACAGAAGTGTTAAGACAAATGATTTTTTTTTAAATGTTTCTATAGGTGTAGTAACTTGAACAATGATTTTTCCTAGTTTCCTTTCTTAGCTTTTATTCAGGACTCATCATCTCTTCACTCTAAGGGCATGTCTACACTTGTCATTTAAAGCAGAAAAAGTCCCTTTTTTGCGCAAAAAACATGGGCGTGTCTACACTTGCCAATGACTTTTTGTGGTGAAAGAAGTTTCACCACAAAAATAAAATCACCTCCATGAGAGGCGTACGGTTCTTACTGGTGATGCTTTTTCAGCGATGTGCAAGTGAAGACCCGTTCTTCCTGTTTATAGAGCTTTTAGCTTCCGGAGGATATTCCACTCTGGCCAGCAGGTCTGCTACTCTGACGCCAGGTAAACAGACATTCACCCCTCCCCCTGTAAAGCCCCGGGAACTTTGAAACTCCCCTTCTTGTTTTCTTGGCAAGTGCTCACTTATCATCTGGCCAGGTGACATTGGCTGCTCCACAAAGCAAATGATCTCCTGCTTGGAGCAATGCTGAGCTACTGGAGCTGATCAGTGTTTGGGGAGAGGGGGCTGTGCAGGGACCCAGGATGCCCCACGATCATCTTCCCCCCCCCCCTCCCTTCCCACAAGACCTATTGTCAAAATGGAGAGAGCTGCACTGTGGGATAGCTGCCCTAAAGCGCAGCTCTCATTGGGGATGGAAGTGCTGCAAATGTAAACACTTCCACAGGTGTCGGAGTAAGTGAGTACACAAACCAGCGCTTTTCTTTCACCGGTTCGCTATCACCGTTGAAACTGACAGTGCAAAAACTCTGCAAGTGGAGACACAGCCTGAATATGTGCTTCCCCTTTTATGCTCCTGTTCCTTGTTTTCATTCTAGCAGCCCAATAAAGTCTGTGGTCTACATCCAAGACTTCCTCCTTGAGCCTCATGACAGGAAAGTAGTGCCTGAGCAGATGACTACACCTCTACCCTGATATAACGCGGTAAAGCATTTCTCCTCCTCCCCCCTCCCTCCCAGGCTTGCGCAAGCCTGGGCGGGAGGGGGGAGAGGCGGAGCGGCGGCGCACTCAGGGGAGAAGAGGAGGTGAGCTGGGGCAGGGCGGGGAGCTCCTGGTGGGTGCTCTGCACCCACCAATTTTTCTCCGTGGGTGCTCTAGCCCCAGAGCACCCACAGAGTTGGCACATATGGCGGCAGCATGTCTGGCTCCGACAGGCTGCTCTGAGTGGCGTGTTAAGGGGGCTGGGCTGGGGGGTTGGATAATGGGCAGAGGGTCTGGGGGGGTGGTCAGGGCATAGGGAGCGGGGGGGTTGGATGGGTTGGGGGTTCTGAGGGGTCAGTCAGGGGGTGGGGCCAGGCTGTTTGGGGAGACACAGCCTTCCCCACCCGGCCCTCCATAGCAAGTTCGATATAAACACGGTTTCAGCTATAACGTGGTAAGATTTTTTTTGGCTCCCGAGGACCGCGTTATATGGGGGTAGAGGTGTATTAGGAATTCTCCCTTTTCATCCAGTGATGATGAGTCCTAGGGTATGGAACATACAGTATTCAGTATTCATAATGATGTTGGCCCTTTGCTGAGGGGCAGCGAACTCTGGCTTTTGCAGTTGTTTTCTATTTGGAGCAGTAATTGTTGACAAGGAATTGGATATTTTCGTGGTGTAACTTGTTTATTTACAAAAAGTACATGCATCCTGTTTCTCTGATCTGTGTTGGTAACAGACATCACACAGGCAGTTAACTGCCTGTTGCAGAAATCTCAGGGAAGACACCTTTGTCTTGGGAGCTGCGCTACCAGTGCTGGGAACTATTCCCCTCCTGGCGGTGGGAGAGATCTCTCCCAGCGCTATGCCGCCACCACACAAGCCACGTTAAAATGCTGCCACTGAAGACGTGCCCCAAGGCAGCTCGCTGAGGTCACAGGGCCTGGAAGGGTGGGCCTGGGCAACTACCTTTCTTGTGTTGCAGAGCAGCTGCTCAAAAAGGAACCTGAGAGTTTCACCTGCCAAACAAATGTCCACACAGTGCCCTTATTAATGCTCTGAGTATATTAATTATTAATATGTTAATAGTGTATTAATTAGTTATTAATTACACAGTCACACTGAATGCTTACATATCAATGACGCCGAATGTGCATGCTGTTAGCACCTTTTGCCATGTAATTGTGTATGTATATTGTTGGAACAGTGTGTTGGTTATGTAATTAGGTCTCTCAATGCCATTCTGAATAGCCCTAATAGGCAAGGGGAAATCAAGTCAAAGCTGAAGTGACTTTCCCAGCGGTGCACATTGAATGAGTGATGGAAACAGAATTAAGATTTCCTGATTCTCAAAAGCTTTCAGTTCATTTCTAAAATGACCACTATTGTCCCTATACTACTTCTTCCCTTTTCCCCATTTTTTTGCAGCTTGAACCAACTCTTATATATTTTCCAAATCTAGATCCACAGGTGAGCTGTGCTTCAAACTTCAAATCGTGATTTGACATCACATTGTTTACTATCACCCATTTTAACTGATAGGACAAAGTAAATATATGAAAACCTGAATCAAATTGATGCAGCTGCAAGTGTGGGGAGAAGAAAGAAGTTCATCCAAATTAGTCTGAACTTCACCATACCTATAGCATGCCCTTTAGGTTGTATTTATTCCTAAATTAAACCCTTTTCTTTTTCTGAAATCAAAGCTATTCCCATTCTAACTTTCCCATGCCATTTCATCTTATTTTCAGAAGAGCCCAGAAAGCAAAAATGACTCAAATGTTTTGCTGTACTGTCACTTACTAGTGTGATAGACCCAGGCCAGTTGGGTACAGCAGAGTAGCCTTATTGGGATCCAGGAAGTGAGCGGGCTTTGCCCGCCTACTGCTAAAGGATCCCCCCCCCAGCCCAAGGGGGAGGGGGGTCCACAGGACCTGGAAAACTAAATAATTATGAGGGACAACTAATGAACAACAGGGACAGGAGTGCGGTCAAAGGGTCAAATGAAGGGAACCTGATGGGGCCACCGAGCAGAGAACCCCGGACAGCGCCCACCGCTCCTCAGAGGCGTCAAGGGAGTCAGTAGACGCCGCTTAGAGGAACTCTGCCCGGAGGTGTGAACAGACAGAGGATCGGAAATAGGCCCCACAGTCACAGGAGACTTCATCGGCCAACCTCCTCACCCTGGTTTTATAGATGGCCACTTTAGCCAGGGCCAGGAGGAGGCTGACCAGGAGGTCCCACGACTTAGTGGGGCTACGGATAGGGAGTGCATAGATAAGGAGGTGCAGGGAAAAGTGCAACCAAAATCTTAACAAAATATTCGTGAGGAGCCGGAATAGGGGCTGCAGCCTGGCGCACTCCAGGTAGACGTGCTCCAGGGTTTCCCTCACGCTGCAAAAGGGGCAGGTGTCCGGGATTGGGGTGAACCGTGCCAAGTACACGCCCGTGCTCGCGGCCCCGTGAAGGAGCCGCCAACTGATATCCCCGGCAGGCCTCGGGACTAAGGTGGAATATAGGCTGGCCCACCAGGGCTCCTCACCCTCTAGAGGTGGCAGGAGGTCCCGCCACTTTGCCTCAGGGCGGGACACGAGGGTGAGGACGTGAAGGGTGTGGCACACGAGCATGTAGAGATGTTTCCTTGGCGCGGTCTGGAACCGGACTGGCTGCAGCTCACATAGCCAGCTCACGGTGAAGGGGCAGGGGGATCAGTCAGGCCCACGGGGCAGGGGCCCGAGGAAAAGGTCCGGAGGGCCTGGGGTGGAGGGTGGACGGGGCATGCCCTCTCGTAGGACCCGGTCGAGATAAACCTGAGCAGCGGGCAGCAAAGCGGCCCTCACCTCCTGAAGTATGCGCAGGGGAGTACGAGGTCTGGAGAGCCCCATGTGCTGAGCGAGCGTCAGGGGATCTAGCCAGTCTACCCGGTCGTAGTCCAGGAGGTCTCCGACTCTGGTAACTTCTGCCAGGACCAAACTCTGGCGCAGAAGGCAGATATACTGGCCACTGGATTAAGTTTTCTGTTTCATGACTGACCAGAGCAGGGGCTGTTCCATGCTAATGAGAACACCTGACTCCAATTAACCTGCAAAGAGTCAGGTGAGGCCATTAAGCTAATGTGACCACTTGACTCTAATTAAGGCCCTTCTAATACTATAAAAGGACTCACTCAAGTCAGGCAGAGAGGAGGAAGTGCAGCTGAAGGGCTGGTTAATGAAGACACTCTCAAGTCATTGGTAAGGGACCCTTAAGTTAAGGGTGAAGAAGGGAGAAGCAAGAGAGCTGTGGGGAAGTGGCCCAGGGAAAAGTAGCAACTCTGGCAGTGAAAGGTTGGCTGCTAACAGCTACTATCCTTAGGGTCCCTGGTCCAGAACCCAGAGTAGAGGGCAAGCCTAGGTTCCCCCAAGCCACCACTACAGAAACACCTCCTGGGAGGGGAAAACAGGCCCCTCTCAGGGCAGGAGGCTAAACTGTGTTGGTATGAGGCCGTAAGAGCAACAGAGACTGTGGGAGTTCTCTCACCAACTTACTTGCTGGCTTATGATGAAAAGAGCTCAGTAGACTGTGTCCCTGGCCCTAGAGAGAGAGAGGCTACGTGGAGGGTTGCAGTGAGCCTCTGAAGCTAGCATAAACCACCTGGAATCACAGGGACAAGGTCAGAGCTCTGCTACACTAGATACTGGCCGTGCTTTCAGAGGCTGTGTTTCACTTGATGGAAGTACATTACACCAAAAAGGTTATGAGGAAAATTGGTATGATTTATATTTCTCTTACAAATCTCTCTCTCTCTCTCTGTCCTTTTTAACATTTTTCGTTCTTGTCAGCTGTAGTTGGTGTGGAAGGAACCTGTAATCCTAACAGCATAATACCTGAGGACTTTTAACGTGGAAGTACTAAAAATAAAAAAGTTTGAACTGATTTAACATGTTTTACTTTTGAAACTTGTATGCAACCTATCAGCCCCAGCACAGCTCTTTCCATTCATACACCTTCATGGTGACGCATCTTGCTATAAGTGACTCCGGTGGCTATCTCAGGAAATAAAACTACATCTGGCATTTTTTGCTGTTAGACATTTTGATCAAATGAAGGAAAAAATGTGATCTACAAAACTTTGTAGTTTCCCAAAGGTGTAATTGAGGTGAACTTTGATCAATGAAAAGTGTCAACATGTCTCAGGAAACCAAGTCTGTGATTAAAGGGTGGTTAATTGGCTACACCTTTTGTTAGAGAGAGAAGCTAGCTACATATATTGATTGCAAAGATTAGTATGACTTGATTAACAAAACCTCTCAGCATCAATAAACTAATTGCTGGTTTTAAATTCTCAGTTTCACCCCAGTTACGTAAGTTGACATAAATAGCTTTGAAATGAGATAGGAAGAGGGTGGTGTGTGTGCGCACGCACGTGTGAAGGAGAAACTGCATATAAATGGAGGTCCGTTTTTTGTCTTGGACTGACCTGGTAAGGCCTAACCCTGTCCTTGCACTGAAAGGGCAAAACTAAGGGAGTTAAGATTTATTCTACTGGAGAAAATCCCAGGAACATTATAACTCTGGGGAAAATTAGATATTGGACAAGAGCTTGTAGAAATCTCAGGAAGTGGGCAAAAGTCTATTCTTACTTTGTGGGAAGGGTAATACTTACCTGAAGAAGGTATTTGTAGGCAGAAGAATTGAAGACACAGGAAGTAAGACTTGCCTTATTAAAACTGGAATTCTAAAGAATCTGTAGTAGTAGTTTGTATCCTAGTGCAGGACAGAGGACCTAATCAGGAGGACCTAATCGGAAGCTGGACACTTCTGTGCTAGCTGTTGTACAGTCCCTGTCCTGAACAGTACCATCTAACATCCGTTTCTGTCCTCTCTCTGTTAAATAATTTTCTATTCTTCCAGAAGTCCCACTAGCAAGGATGGGACTACTTGAGAAGAAAGGTATGACTTGGCCTGAGTAAAGACAGCAGAATCTGGGCCTAAATAGACAACAGATGAAGCATCGGGGTGGCTTCAGCCTCGTCTCGGTGCAGGGAAGAGAGTGGGGAGACTGAGGTGGGCTAGACAGAAAATCAGAGGGGGGGGCTCCGTTATACATCTTGTGGGCACGCATACTTATTTATCTTTTTAACAATATGCACTTAAATGTGTTTGTATATATTTTTATTCTTTTTTTTGAGGAAAACAGACCTGTTTTAAACTTCATCTAGGACAGGTCACTGGTCCAACATTGTATTCACAGAAAATAAATAGGAAAAAAACCTAAGTCAATAAACAAACAAACAACAAACAGAACATTTCTGGAAAATAATTACTGGTTAAATAATACTAATAGCTAGCTACTTTAAATTGGAGAATGTACTGTATTATATTTTAAAATTAGCCATTTGCACATGGCAAAGTAGGATATTTTTAAGATTTGGAGACTCGGAGCCATAATACAACAACTCATACTGCGCCATTTTAGATATTGGGGAGGGGGCAACTTACACACCTGAGAAAACTAGTCTCTTTGCAGATAGTAATTTAGAAATTAGCTGACTGGAGCACTGTATCTAATTCCTATATAAAGAAAGAAAAAAGTATACAAACACCAATTAAGGCCATATTTTAAGTTTATATGTAAATTTAGAACAATCAAGAAACAATACATCAAAATATTCCCAATCCCAAGCCTTGAGGTATCAGTTGTGGAGCCTTAACACAGGTATCAGAAACACAAATTTGATACTGTGTACACTATCCTTAGTAGAGATAAATAAAATCTGTTTACTTTCTCTAACAGACACACACTGTTACTGCCATTATCTACTCTATTTTAGTCAATTGTTTTCAAATCCACTAAAAATGTATTTACTTAATTTTAACAATTTTTTTCCCCCATTAGGAATGGGAATTAATTTTTCTAATTTTGGCATTTATGTTTTCCAGTCACAATCATGTATGTGACTCACCAGCATTTGACTCCATCATTACTAGTATCAGACTTGGAACCGCATTTATTTTTGTGCAAATTTTAAGTTATTTTACAGATATAATTAAAAATACAGTCTGAAAATAAGCAACCTTCATGTGCACAGTGTCTAAAATTGTGTTTAGCTAATGTTTTTTTTTTTTTTTTAAACTGGCACTGCTAAGGTGAGTACAAGCTAAATTAACATTCTGGAAGGTGTGACCGGAATCCCAGGAAAGCCATGCTGAGGAGGTCACTCAATTAGGGTGAACTGCAAAGAATGGGGCAGACCATTCCAAAAGCTGGTGGACATTCCAATACTTAGATTTACCAAGCTAGCACAAAACAGCTTCTGTAATACCTCACTGGTTACCCAGAAGCCAACAACACAGTTCCCTTAAAGCAACCCAGTGCCAGGCCTCCAGCCAGACACCCAAGTCAAATATGATGAGGATTATTGAAAGTCTTAATCATCATATAAGAAAGTTCTACCAATCCCAAAGGATCGGACACATTACCTCCCAAGTTAAGGAATATTCCAAATCTTACCCAAATACACGGTTACAGCCAATTCTTTTCTTTTAAAATAAATTTTAGTTTGGTTAATAAGAGAGCATATTGGTTAAAAGATCAATATACATACAGACATGAGTACAGTTCTGAGATCAGATTCATAGTAGAGATGGTGAATTTTGTAATTGCAAAGATTCACTAATTCTGAAAACTAGGTTGTAGTCCAATGTCCATATTCAGGGTGATCCAGACAGGACTATGGAGATCTCAGCCTTATGGCTTAACCTTCCTCTGCATGAAGCGTCAAGCAGATCTGAGATAAAAAGGATCAGGACCCAAGGGATCTTTATACAGTTCCAGGCCTTCTCTTGACAGGTCGGAGTCCTTAGGCGAACAATAGGCAATCATGGAGACTTTGAAGTAGACCTATTTCCTAAGCATTGCCAGTAATTAGCTACACAGATTAACATAAGGCAATTGCCTGTTTTCCACAATTCGCAGGTGGTTTGCTATACATCTCAAAGAGAGGAATACAGTGATATTACTATGTTTACAGTTTATTTAAATGTTAAGATGTCCTTTTGATCTCTGAATTAACACAATACAACGTAATGGGGACTGTTTGATTACATGGTTAACCTCTAACAATATATATGTGTCAACACAAACATTATCTACCAAAATGTCTCTAAGGACTGAATTTGGGTCAGTTAGCCTGCAAGCGACTTAACCCTTTCTGGCCATGTGTCACACTTTGTATAAGATTTGTTGCAATTATATAACAGTGGTATCAACAATGATTTGCATGGTCATATTTTAATTAGATAATGTCACAGAAGGATACAATTATTTGATTGCGCCACTTTAAATAATTAATGACAAAGCACAATATGGTAATAAAAGTAATAGTGATAATTACTCCAACCAGAATAGGTTAGGCATTTTAGAACTACTACTCAAATAATTCAATTTAAGCATAAGAGAGAAATCAAATTATGAAAAGCACAGACTAGTCAAAAAACATAACAGTACTGTAATCCTTAACAAACTTTGAAAGAATAAAATTACAGAAAATGTGTGCAAAAAGAAAAGGAGGACTTGTGGCACCTTAGAGACTAACCAATTTATTTGAGCTCAATTGGTTAGTCTCTAAGGTGCCACAAGTCCTCCTTTTCTTTTTGCGAATACAGACTAACACGGCTGCTACTCAGAAAATGTGTGCATTGCTCATTTCAATAGGAAGTACCGGTAAGTAACAGCAACAGCACCTCTAATACTAGGTGTGTGTATGTGTGTGTGTGTGTGTGTGTGTTTTGGGGGGAGTGTATGAGGGAGATGGTGTTGGGGGAGAGTGTGTGTGTGTGTGGAGTCTCTGTGCATGCCTGAGTGAGCGTGTCAATACAGTCTCTTTAAGCCGAGCTTGCAGGAGGCTGAACGCTTGTTCAGTGCAGCTGCAGTGCCCACTTCTGAGCTAGAGGCACCAGCACAGACAGTCCCCCCGCACCCTAGCTCAGCGGAGATCCCTCTGCAGAGACTCGGGCCCAGTCACCTCTAGCATCGGGCGCGTTTCCCCCAGCACCAAGCCAGCCATGGGTTAGCTTCCCAAAGAAGGGCAGACTGCTGCAGCAGGAGCTGGGTGGCTAGAGAGCAGCATTTGCTGGTCGGATGCCCAGCTTTGGGAGGGATGCATGGTGGCGGGTGAATCCTGGGCTCAGGAGGCCAGTCCCCGGCCTGGGCCAACCCCTGGCCTGGCCCTGCTCCTCCCGCTGAAGCCTGCCCCCGCCCCCCAGCTCTGGGCTGCCCCCCCACACCCTGCAGTGCACCGGGTGGGCGGTGTGGCCCCTCTCCCCCAGCCCTGGAGTGTCGGGTGGGAGAGTGGCATGGCCCCTCCCGGAGCGCTGTGTGGTTGGGAGGGTGGTGCACTCCCCATCCCCTGCACACCGGAAAGATGGCGTTGCTCCCCTCCCCTAGCCCTGGAGTGCTGAGGGGTGGGGCGCCTGCCTTAGCTACCCACCAACCATGGAGGGATGGCTATGAGAGGGCTAAGGCAAATTTTGGGGTAGCTATAGCCCGCGCCAGAGCCCCCCCCAGTGCCACTCCTGGGAAGCATCAGGAAAAAGGATACGATATACAAGCTGAATTCGCAATATGTGTAATATGTTACAGCAGTCAAGTCTCAAACTGGGACCTCTTTGGATCAAAGGCACAAGTCCCCACAGAGCATAAAGAGCACTGACTTTCTGAAGTGCAAGCTGGAGATGTGCTAATCTTGTCTCAGGGAAAAAGATGCTTGTTGCATTTCTCACAGCTGTCTTTAAGGAGTAGGGTTAGTTTTTGGAATAAACATTCAGAAGTCTGTTTCCTAGTAGTTAACCTAAATTATTCAAGGAATTTTTTGCTTCCCCAGTGAGTTCCAATCAGCATTGTAGGTCTGTGATTATTCACTGATACTGTGATTTGAAGTTAAGCTAGGTGCTGTTAGTTGTTTCAGATGACCTTGGAATGATTGAGGGCATTCTTACAACAGAAATTCTTCCATGTAGCCAGCAAGCTAGATGCTATTTTATTTCAACAGATTGTTGTTTCTGATTAATGATAAAATTGTCTTCGTCTTAGGAGAAGCTGACAAAGTCAATTTAAAAAAAGAAGCAAGACAATGAACAATTGAGATACTTGGAGAAGAAGTTTCTGAAATGACATGGCAAACTGTAGGGGATGATAGTATCAGAAACCTTAATTTGCCATTTAAGACACATGTCATTGTGTGATGTAAATGCACCAAAGAAGGCTGTTTTACTATTCTTCTACAATCTTGGATCGATAGCAAACAAGAACTGAGGACATCCATCAGCAGAGAAACTAACAGTACTTTATGAGAGAGGAAAAAGTGCAGGAATGATTCCAATAAATATCCTTAGAAGATGGCAGTAATTTATTTGGCTCCTGTACTAGCTTATGCTGGTAACAGTAAAGAACATCCATATTCAGTACTAGGTTAATCAGTCCTGCCCTCAGACAAATGGACATTTATGTATGTCCTATAGTAACAATGGTGTTTGCATGTGGGCAGAGATGACCTGTGCCTGCCGACAGTGGAGGGGCAGAGTGAAGGCATCTGGCTTTGCAGTGTTATTGTAACAAGCCAAGCAACAAATCTCGGGGGGGGGGGGTGACCTCCTACATCCCCCCCCTCCACCTCCCTCCCCACACACACATTGCTTTTGCACGTGGGTAGTGACATAGGAGGGGCAAGAGTTACAAGGCTGTGTGGCTGTGACATGAGGACATGTCTAGGCTCCTAGCTGGCTAGCATGCCTGTTCTGGTATGCAGGCCATGTGAAATGAGAAGAGCCTACTGCTCCTTTTTACAAGAGCATGCACCCCATTTTGAGGTGTAGTGGTCTGAGCAGGTTTAGGTGACACTGTGTTAAATGCCTGGTCTCTGACTGGAGTAGCACTAACACTGTTGGAATTGCAACTGTGGGAGATTTTGAGGAAAATTGGTAGCGTAAAGCCTTGCAAAGAAAAGGGTATGCTTTTAATTCAAAATGTACTTGGACCATCAAAATTCTAGTAGTATTAAACTCTGATCTAAAAATTACTTAGGAAATGGTGTTCACATTCTGAGCTCCCTCTCTCCCTAACTTTTCCAGCATTGGCTCCTTGCTACATCCAGTCCCTAAGGCAAGAATTTCTTCTTTAGCTGTGCTAACAGGAGGCAGTGCTTTCCTTTCTCTCCCCACCTCACTTTCTCTTTTAGGCAGTTAGCTTTTTATGTACCACTTAACTACTGCCATAAGATCGGCCCATATTGGCTCATGTCTTCACAGATGAGCCACAAAGGTAAAATGAAAGTTGACTCCAGATTTGTGTGGCTGCTTCTGCTAAGCAGGTGCTGGTGACAATCAGCAAAGAAATACTTTGAGAACCAGCTTTTAATGGATGGTTGGGCAGCATGTTCAGAGGCTTCTGCTTCTCTTCTTGGGACCACTGTTGTAAGCATGAAATTTATGAATTTTGCAAGGTGCCAGTTGGATTTTAAAGCTGAAATGTTGTCATATGTTGACATAACTTATGTCGCGCAGGGGTGTGAATAAACCATCTGCCCTGAGTGTCATATGTACACCAACATAAGCACCAGTGCGGACAGCATTATGTTGGTGGGAGAGCTTCTCCTGCCCACATAGCTTCTGCCACTCAGAGAGGTGGTTTTATTTTGCCAATGGGAGAGCTCTCTCCCGTTGGCATTAGAGCATCTTCACCAGATGCGCTGCTTCAGCACAGTTGCAGTGCTGTATGTGTAGGCATGCCCTGGCAGAATGCAATAGGATAACCCCCTTTTTATTGAGTCCTGGGAGTGTTAGCTTAATGCTGGGTTCTTTTCAGGTCAACTTTTAACTTGAATAGTATTTCTCAGATCAGAACTCTTACTTATTCTTAACCAACTAACAATTTATTAATTCAGCCAGAACTACATTAATATATATAATCAACAGTTCAGCAGTCAGATGCAGACACAACCAATTGTGTGTACTCCACACACAGTAAAGTCTTGCACAAAGTTATCACAGACTAGAGTCTCAACAGTTCTATCAAGGAATAATGCAAATTACCAAGATTTCTTATTACATTTACTTATGATTATCAGTTCTCTGGTACCTAGCACGTTTATCACAATCCCGAGGGTGTACTGGTCTTTAAGGCTTTTTGAAGACTGTGATTACTACTTTGACTAGACTGGTCCAAAAAGCTGTTGGTGTTTGTTTTCAAGCTGTCTTAAGCCAATTTGCTTAGATATATAAAGGAGTTAGACTCATTAATCAGTGTAGACTCAGAAAGATAACCTGTAGTTTATTTATGTTAAAGAAAAGAAGGGAAAATACAATCTATGTAATGAAATCTCACCATTTCCTCTTATCCTCATAACCATGAGGTTGGGGAGTGGCCTTTCCACACAGCTGGTCTGGATGTCAGTTATACTTATGATTCTGCAGATTCTGGTGATGGGCTCAATGCACTCTCTTGAGCACCTGGTGATCTCAGTTTTATATGCCCTAGTTTCAGGGCTTGTTGGAGAGATTGGTTGTTGTTTGTTTGATTGCTGTTGTACACCTACCAAGTGGGTGTTCGGATTTCAGCTCTTAGTCTCTCTGCTGCTTCCAGTAGTATCCAATAGATGATGACTGTGTATACCAAATTTTTGTAATCCTTTTCTTGTTGGAGGCTTTTTTACATTTGATTCATTTAAATAACTATATTTCATTGTTAGCCCCTACAATCAGTTAGGATCCCCTCTTTTAAGCAATTTCTCTTAATACCCCAAAGTTATATCTTGGTTTATATCTTTTAACATTTCTTCTTCCTTGTACCAGACAATTCCTATTATTTCTAAAGTGCCAGTTATTACAATGAAAACCAACAAAATACTTAAATTTGGAGGACATGCTCCATACTTTGATTTATACATAAGAATTTCACGTCCTTTAGGACTTACAAGAGACATTATCCATGTATAGAAGGATGTAGATTCAAGGCAAACAAATGTGCAGATTATAATTTGGGTTGAGAGTTGGCTTATTTATGGTATATTCGATTTATAAAGACAGCAGTCTATAGCTTATACTTTTGGGGTGAAAACTTGTGGCTTGGATTTCTTGGAGCAATGGTAGTTTGTCCAGTTTGAACTTTGATCTTACTACCACATTTCTAATTTGCTTAACTTGCATCTTCTGCACCCATGTCTGCATCCGTTCAGAATGTGCAGTGGATCACTGCATAAGAAAGCAAGGTGTCACCCTTACTGGGTAACTTTTTAGCTATGTTGGAGGAGAGAGAGAGGTGTTATCCATATGCAAATTGAGAGATTCTTGCCTAGGTGATTGACAGTACTATCACTTGGTCTTTTTAGTTTCTATTCTTGGGGAGAGGCACTTTGGCTGATCTGTGGGTCCTTAGACAAAGCATCTCACGTGATGTAAGGCATTTTCTTACTGTCTTTACTTCTTAGGTTGATCCTATTTTGGGGATAACCAGAGAAGGATAGCTTTTCTAATTTTTGAAGACCAGAAGGAACCATTAGTCATTACTCATTCACGGTGTATGTGTTTCTCATAGCCCATATACTATCACTAATCAGATTCCATGGCAAGCTGCTGCATTGCCTCTTTGCAGTGTTCAGCAGCTTACTCCCTGATGAGTGATCCCATGATTTTGGGGGAAGGATGGATGTTGTTTCTGCTCATCACTGGAACACTTCATTGTTGGCTAGTGAGGGGGCAGCCTAGTTTTCAGGTAGCAATCAGCTTAGGAAGAGGAGAGGATCTCCTACCAATTTCAGAAGCAGGGATGAGCAGGGAGTGCACGTGGCTAGGGAAGGAAGCATGGAGAAGCATAGGCAGCAGGAATGGGCTGGCAAGTATCTTTTGAGCAATTTGCAAATTGAGTAATTGCAGGTAGAGGGGTGGAGGAAAGGGGAAGGGAAGTCTTTAAAGAGGTTGAGGGTCAGTGGCATCATCTCCTCCCTTAGGGAGGGACACTTTTGGGAAGAAGAGTACATGCAAAACCTGATGCATTCCCAGGGCTAAACTTGCGCTCAAAATTGTCATGAACTAGGGATAAAAGTAAGGGATGGTTTAGCATAAACTCAGAGAGGGCTTAATTCCATTAAAGCCAGAAGAAATCCCTGCCCACTTCATCCCTGCTTACTGTTCTAGCATTTGCAGGCAGTCAAAATGATAGTTAAAATGACGGCAACTTAACCACCACAGTTCTCTCCGTGTTTTACCTCAGTACAAGTGACACCCAAGATGACTGTAACCAAAAGATTAGAGACAGGTGTATCTTTTTGTCACTTTATTTGCTTTGTGCATTTGATGGGTTTGCATATAGTCAGTTTTTCTTCTCCCCTGTTTGTGTGGATTATTATTAATTTATATTACTATAGCTATGACAAGGACTCCATTGAACTAGGCACGGTACAGACAAAACAAATAAGTGCCTGCTGCAAAGAGTGTACATTTTAAGTGTTAAACTGTAGACACTGATGGATAAAACAAACAATGGGGAGCACAAGGGAAACAATGAGAATATACTGGTCAAGTAAAGAAATCGGTTGCAAGAAACCAGCTGCCTAGCCATTTGACACCAAGAGGGGAGAGACTGATACCATTTTTTAAAAAGAGGAAAATGGAAAATCACAATGAGCAGAGGGATAAAGAGCAGGTGTCGTACATGAAACTGTCTTCTTCATGTTTTGAAACTGACTAGATTTTAGTTTGATGCCATTTCTTTAAGGTTGAATTCTAGCTTTCATTATCACCTGTCTCTTTTGGTTGCTCATACTTTTCTCAGACAAATTCCTGTTAGATTAGATTCATGTTCTGTGCTTGTTCTTTGCTCAGAGGTTACTGCTTTGTTTTGTTTTCTTGAAGCTGTAGCAATATCCCTTCAGCAGTTGTTTTGTTTTTAATGACAATGTATAAGATTGTACACAATTCCGAGATTGTGGGTCCATAAGTCAACATCCCCTAAACCAACTTTCTTCCCCCTGGGCTGTTCATGAAGAAATTCAGTTCAGTAGCCTTTGCAACATGGATGCTCAGTTTTCTTATACTTGTGCAGTAAGGTGATTCTTTTTTTACATTTCAGTCAAAACCATATATGTTGGGGTTGGAGAAGAATGTGCCCAATCATTTGTGTCTTATTGCTCTGGGAATTCAGAACAGCTGGGATCTTCGAAGTTTTCCATCTTATCTTGTGGAGTTTCCTAACTTTTGAAAGCTTGATTTCTTAATAAGAAAAGGAGTACTAGTGGAACCTTGGAGACTAACCAATTTATTTGAGCATGAGCTTTCGTGAACTACAGCTCACTTCATTGGTTAGTCTAAGGTGCCACAAGTTCTCCTTTTCTTTTTGCGAATACAAACTAACACGGCTGCTACTCTGAAACCTGATTTCTTAATGTTGATTAATACTAATATTTTGCATGAAATTTTATATTTGTATATATTTAGGTATAACATTTTTGGCACTTACTGAAGAACAAATGGGACTCACTATAACTCTTTATTCTTTTCCATCTTTTCATTCTTCATTCCACTTTTCATTTGTCTTCCTCTTTTAGTCTTTTTTCCCCCTCTTCCTTTTCGTGTCCTTTACCTGAATTGCATTCTCTCCTTTTTCCTTTGTGCTTTCAATATCTCTTTCCCCCCTCATCTCTCCTTTTATCTCTTCATTATCTTCCATCTTCCTTTCTCACCTATTTCTTACCCTTTCTTGACGCATCTCTAAAATCTCTCAAATCAGCTGAATATGAGCTCCTGGTGAGACACTGTGTCCAAAAGGGTTAATGTGATCTTTGGAAGCATAAACAGTAGGAGTAAGGAGGTCATGTTGCCTGTGAATTTGGCACTGGTGCGATCACTACCGGAATAGAGTCTCCCATTCTGGTGTCTACAATGCAAAAAGATGTTGATAAATTGTAGAGGTGTCAGAAAAGGACCATCGGAATGATTAAAGGCCTGAAAAACATGCCTTGTAGTGAGACTCCAGGAGCTCAATATATTTAGCTTAACAAAGAGATTATTAAGGGGTGACTTGATCAGTCTATAAAAACCTAAATGGGTAACAAAAATTGGTAATTGAGAGCTTTTCAATCTAGCAAACAAAGGTGTAACAAGTTCCAGTGATTGGAAGTTGAAGCTAGACAAATTCAAACTCAAAATAAGGTGCACAAATTTAACAGTGAGGATAATTAGCCATTATAACAGTTCACAAATGTTGTGGTGAATTCTCCATCACTGGAAATGTTTAAATCTAAGACTCAATCTTTTTCTTATATATTTACTCTAGTTCAAACAGGAATTAATTTAGGGAAGTTCTATGGTCTGTATTTATACAAGAGGTCTGACCAGATGATCACAGTGATCTTTTCTTGCTTTATCATCTCTGAATCTGTGAAAAAATTAGTAGGAATGGATCATTGGTTGCTTATTGCATGGCGCTTTCCTCACTGCCTATAGTGGGTTGGGAATCCTTTTCTTTCTCCCTCCCCAGATTGAGCTGCTGAAGCTAGGTGGTGGAATCACTGGGGCTGAACAGTCTGTATCTCAGGAATGAGGCCTGCCAGAGCAGGAGGAGAAAATTATTGCTACATAACTTGGAAGGTGAATACCAACACCCTTTACAAATGATAAAGCTACTAATCTACCTCTGTTCCACTGAATTACAGAGGGTTATCCTGGAGGACAAACCTGGCCTGGCAGGAGTTTGGACTGATGACTTGAATAGTTTGATTCTGTGATGATGAAGTAAATGCAGAATTAATGATTGTAGCCAAACATTTCTGGAACTGTGCTACTTTGTGTCTGGAATTCCTGAGAACCTGACACTGTACCAAATGTGTACAAAGGTATAATATACGTAGAAGGGGTGACAGCTACTTGCCATGTGTTTATCCATTAAAGGGAAGCATCACGTGCCTAAAGCAGTTTAATACTTTTGCCCTTTTTAGTTGGCCAAAAGTTGCTCGTGCCAAAAATGGACAGACTAATAATTGGGTGAACAGTGTCACTAACAGTGTCACCCAATCTGCTTCAAGAAACTTTGTAAATATTTCCCAACCCAAGAAACAAAGTGGGCCCTCCCTCCTCTTTGCCTCTTGTTTTTGGCAGCTATAATGCACCTCCTTCACTGTGGGTATGTCTACATTGCAATAAAAGACCCTCACAGCATGGTTGCAACTGGCTGTCAGCTGACTCAGGCTCACAGGGTTCGAGGTGCAGGAATATAAAATTGTACTATAAATGTCTAGGCTCTGACACCCCATGAGGGGTCTAGCCTGAGCCCAAATGTCTACACTGCTATTTTTTGCCCCGTAGTCCAAGCCTCCCAGACCTGAGCCAGCTGACCCAATCTCTGGGATTCAGTGCTGCAGGTGTTTCATTGCAGTCTAGACATACCCTATATGCAAGCTCCATTGGGAACCTGTGTGTGGCTCTCATCCCCTAAGCTGTGTCAGCCGGTATCTTTAGAGCTTTGATATGACCTAAGAGCTCCACTGGTATCCATGATGGTTCAAAGGAGATCAGCTGTTGCTAGCAAATAGAATCCTGCAATGCATCAGAGATCAAAAGTACCTGTACAAATGAAACCTCTGAAGTGTGGAATCTATTGGCAGTGAGAACCCTGCGATGTCTCTCCACTCAGGAGGTTCTGGGACATGCTTCAGAGCTTTTGAAAAGCTGTGGTAGCAGGGACAAACTCCTGGGGTGTATAAGAGCAGCATTTTGAGGATGCTGGGTTACTGCACTTTGGCACAATTTGTAAGTAGGTAGGAGGTGGAAAATGGACCTGATTCTGCACTGCCTTGCACTCTGTGTAATCACTTGCATCTGTGCAAAATCTGTATACAGTTTTACTCAGTCAAAACTGCAGGGTTACACATCCACTTGGCACAGATGTAAATGACTAGATTAGTGTGCAAGGCTGTGGAGGATTAGTTAGCCCTGGTGCATGAGCATTTTATATTGAGAAGCATGAGCAGGGAAAAAGGAAGGCATTGATAAAGAGAGAAATGCATTGGTAGAAAGGAGACTTGCTGGGTTTTTTTCTGCATTAAATGGTGTTGATTCAAGTTCCGAAGTTTGTATTTAACACTAAACATTATTACCCCTTAGCGTATAATAGTGCTTCATTCTCCTTCGTCTGAAGGGCAAATGTTTTTCGGCTATCCTTAGCCCTTCTTGCTGTAGCCAGTATCTGACCTAAAACATTTGCATGGCCATTACAGCTGCTAGGCTGTACTCTTCTTTAATGTCTGTGAAAATGGAGGTAGCCTCCATATTTTACCATCAATTCAATAGAATCATATTGAGAATGATTAAAGATTAATTTACAAACCTGAATAGAAAGTTGAAGCCAAGTGAAATTGGTGTTGAAGTTCATGCTCTGATCGTCATTAAATTCATAAGAATCGGGTAGCTTATGATGCAGTTTACTACTTCACTGATACATGAGAGACAATGCAGATGAATGACAAAATCCTATATGTTGAATTTAAAGTTCTCCATGACTTAGGGCATCTATTGAAAATGGCTTTTAGGGTGTAATATTAGTGATGCTCCCCAGCAGCCCCATTCTACTTTATGTGACAGAAGCTAGACACAATAGAGAATCTGCCCCTAGAATTTTATTAGTTGTGGGTGTGGGGGAGTGCAAAATGAATGAGGAGGGAAGGGTTGTGGGGAGCTGGTAGTGGCTTACTAACTCTCTGATTTAGCTAGGGTGGCCAACTTTCTAATTGGTGAAAACTGGACACTGAGCGCCAGAAGCTTCCCCATCCACTGGTCTGCTTCTTCCTCCCCAACCCCCTCCCCCATTGCTCACTGCTCTTTCCACATCCCTCCCTGCAGCCCAGCCAGCTGATGGGGTGCCTGGAGCAGGATAGGAGGAGGGAAAGTTGCACTCTGGGAGTGAGGAGGTGATTGGGGCAGGACAGTGGGGGAGGGAGAGCCACACTCTGGGGATGGAGGGAGGTGACTGGGAGAGGGAGGGAGAGCCGCAGTCTGGGGGTGTGAGTGGGGTGAGTGAGGCAGGATGGGTGAGGTGACTGGGGCAGCACAGGGGTTGGGATGGGGTGACTGGAGTGGGACGGGGGGGGAGAGCTGCATGCTGGGGTGACTGGGGCAGGACGGTTGAAGGGAGAGCCGCAGTCTGGGGGTTGGGGTGGGGTGACTGGGGCAAGACAAGGACGGGGCACAAAGGAGGCTGAAAACAGGTCCTGGGCAGTGAGTCCGACCACTGGCCCCGCTCCTCACACACCGCAGGATCCCTCCTCCTGGGTATCTCTCTCTCTACTGGAGCCAGGCAGTTCGTGAGTGCTCCTCCAGCCCTAGCAGCAGCTGCTCTTCGTGCCCTCGTGGCAGCAGAACAGAAACCGATTGCAGAGAGTTATTCGGGTAACTGAACTTTTGGTATCCAGTCAGTAATACTGATTGGACACTGTTGGGTCCCCTTTTTGATCAGACTTTCCGGTAAAAAACCGGACAACTGGTAACCCTAGGCTTAGCCCAGGTTAGGGCAGTCTGGACCTGCTTTGTGTTTGCACGAACTAGGGACCTTCTGCCAAATAGGGACAGCTGGAGTGTACTGCACTCAGGCTACTTCCCCTCCCCCTGGGGTGCTGCAAGGCCTGCAAGGGAGCGAGCTAGGAGCCAGCTTATGCCAGCTCCATATCCTCTGGAGACTTCTTCAGGCTGGGGCTATGCCCAGCAAAGGATTTAGGGAGGCATGTGGTCCCTTTGTGGTATCTGAGTGTGTTACCTGGCTCTCATGTTAGGAACTGTTAGAGCAACAGGCCATGCTTCCCTTGAAGTTCAATCATGTACCATCAGTAAGAGTAGTGCTCGCTGTCTAGCTTGGGCGAGGGCAGTACTTGGTAGTCTTCAGGTAAAGAGTATCCACGGTTGTGCATCTTGACCTCCCTCTTTTCCGTCACACGTTCTCTTTTCCCCTCCCTGAAGTATTGCTGGAGCACAATCCAATTGTCTGAGTCTAGTTAAGATCTTGTGGTGCTTCTTTAACACCTTCCAGTCCAAATGATCTTTGTTTTATTCTTCTTCTTGGCAATTTGCTCCATCTTTTATTTTTTAAACCATACATGGAGCAGGGTGGGATTTCACCCTGTAACAGGGTGGCTTGCCTGAAGGGCTGGAGCCAGTCAGCCCTGATTACTAAGGAGCCACATCTGTGTCATGGCAGTAGGACGCTACAGAGGTGGGGGGAGGAGGGGGGATTAGAGACTGCTAGGAGGGAGCAGGTTGTAGCAGTGTCCTGGGACTTGGGACTGAGACTTCAGCCAGGTAAGGCCTGGGAGTGGTCTGCAAAAGCAGGAAAGGGCCCAGGTAGGAAGGCCTGGAAGGAGGAAAGGCAGCCTGTGTTTTGGGTGGACTTTGTTCTGGGATTATAAATTTTATTTTGAGTTTATTTTGTATCAATAAACCTGGCCCTAAGAAGGGGTATGTTTGACCACAAAAAGCCTGGGTGCAATTTTAGTTTTATAATCCAAAAGGGAAAACAAAGACAGGCTCCCTGCTTCGGGACCCCCAAAAGCTATGAGGCATAAAAGGCTGCCAGCCTTGTTATGCTCCCAGACAGAAATAAGCTGTTCCAGAACCCAAACACTCTAGCAAAGACTAAAGCAGGAATCTTAGAAAAAGATATATGTCTGAGTGGGTTTTGTGTGAGAAACAGGCTCTGGCAGTTCTATCTTGGGAGAGGAAGAGTTGATTAGAAGCGTTGATCATACATTTAAATGGCACTTTTCATCATGTGTATGTATTCAGGATAAGAAGTGCAGAATATCATGATCAACTGAAGCAGGAAGTTGGAAGGATGTGTGTAGGCAGGCTGTATGTAACAGAATAAAATTTGGTTAGGGCTCCAGGACTAATCCCACTTTTGCAGGATGTTTAAAACGGGAATTAGAGTCAGGAGAGAGGGGTTATTTCCCCCACTTCGCCAGACTTGCTGTATAACTACAGGCAGTCAGTTAACCACTCTGGGCCTCAGTTTTCTCATGTAAATACTCACCCACCTGTGTAAAATGCTGTAAGATCCTCTCATAAAAGGCATCCTGTAAGTGAAAATTATTATTTTCAGGGACTCAGGTTCACATCTCATCTAAAAGGTGGCACCTTGCACAGCACATGAACACCAAGCTATAGATTTGATTTAGCTTTCAAGAATACTTTTCTAATGAGCCATCAGCACCCATAGCTGCGTAGTTTTTACTGTAGAGAGCTGCTTTTCAAGTACTGAGGATCAATCCTGTTAGTTTTTGAGATCTGTCAAGAACACAGGCTGGGGTGGTATGACTGAAAATATGTTCAGTAAGGGGAAATGGGCAAAATAACTCTTGGTTAAGTTTGTGTGTATAATTGCTTCTATGTTGGTGTCCTGAGCATTGCTTTTAGCCCACTGTTTTCTATTTCATCTCTTCTTCTGAAGGTTTTTAGGAGTTCAGCCTCAGGGGGTGCCATGTAGAGTGATGACCCCCCTCCATCAAACTTAATTGCTGCCCTTTTTAATCTTAGCAGTCACCAGCTTAGCAGCTAATAGCTAAAATGAAAAGTCTTGGAAATGTTATCTAATATTTAATCAATAATCCCTTCCATCAGTCTGCATTGAAAATCCTAGAAAAGCTATGAAAGGGGAAAAAATAGCCATGAAGTGAAAAAGACAGCTTAAATACCCTCCAG
Organism: Lepidochelys kempii; assembly: GCF_965140285.1. Taxonomy (NCBI): domain Eukaryota; kingdom Metazoa; phylum Chordata; order Testudines; family Cheloniidae; genus Lepidochelys; species Lepidochelys kempii. Next base: position 69,666,060 of record NC_136384.1, on the reverse strand, counting down.
CATTCCCAGAGAAGAGATGTGCCTCATCGCACAATAGTTGGATACGGACACCAGCTGTCTGTAACCCCCCCCCCCCCCCCCCCCGGCAGCGCAATTTAGAATGCAATTTGTCAAGTTTATCTCTCTTGATTATAATTCTAACAAGAACTGTGCTTTTTTTATTATTGTTATCAAGAAAAATTACATTCTTTTGCACTTGCCCTCTATTTGAAGACTGATTGCAAGGATTGTGGAATAATCTTCACTAATGCATAATTAATACACACTGATTTAATTTGACAATCAGCCCCCCCTTTTTGTTGTTGAGCAAATAATTTACATTTATATTAAAGTAGAGAAACAATTAAGGAAGAAACTGTTACATATTCCAATTGTATTGTTTGCAGCTGGAAATTGACATAACAACATAGATCGGAGACTTCTTTCTTTTTAAAAGGAACCCCAGAAAAGCTATCAGCCAGGTCAGGAAATGAAGTACTTTTTACAGTCAGTCAGAATTTCCACTGATTCATGGGGAAATTAATGGAGGAAAGAGCTGATCACAGAATCAGGCATACTTTTGAACAGGTGAGAAGACATAATAATGACAAAAGCATTCTCCCTTTATGGTTTTCTATGAAGAACCAAGGCCAGCTGTGCCAATCATTATTGCAACACTGTGCATAAAACATGCATCCTGGCAACAGTATTGAGGAGGGATTTGAAGGAGGCTATTGAAATAGCTTTATGGATGTATACGAGGCGCACTTACCAAGTGTGTGGGACAGCATAGGAAAAAACATAAAGGTGCTTGTTGAAAATTTTACCTGTGGGCAATAGAGACTGGAATCATGGGCTGATCAGAGGTGAAAATCATCTGCTCAGCACCAAATGAGAGAGTGGCCATGAAGGGCTTTGAAAGTGAATATGCATGTTCTCAGAGAGCTTGGTCTCATGGCTAGATTTTTTTTGGAACATACTATTTGCCAAATTCCAGCAAAGTGTATTCATTTCTGAGCTATTTGGATAATTGAGCTGATCCATCTCTTTGTAGAGCCCAAGGTCATCTTAAAACTGTCCCCATTTTCAAATGTTGACACCTGTTTTGCTCTGCAAAGTGGAGGGAGCAGGGGGGCCACAGCGGGCGGGTGAGGATGGGGTCAGGCAAACAAGTTATCATTCATATGTACTGGCTTGTTTTTTCACATAAAATATGTAAAGTAAAATCTCTCACATTTGAAAGTTTAGGATCCTTTTTGTAATTGTATTTTATGGCTCTAATTAGTTGTATTTATGCACTAATTTATGTATTCTATTCTATGATTCTAAAGGTAGAGTATGGAAAAGACAGGCATAAATTCATTGATAACATTGACTGCTGTCCAGTGTAGAAGGTATACTCTGATATTCCTTTAATTTAAATAGGAGGCAGTTGTGCAGGAACTGGAGGAGGACCAGTCCCAGAGCTTCTCACTGTTGATTGCCCACATAACTAGTGAGGTTTATTGATGACAGTTGAGCTTTTCATGCACAGTGAGGAATGGAAGAGTGGCCCTATCTGCAGCAGAAGTCCCTGTTGGTCAATAGGGTGGAATAGGGCACTCACCCAGTCCTCAGCCAGTGAATAATTGTATCCAGTCTTTGAGAACTCATACCTTCCCTGTCCCTCATCCCTGCTGAGTCTGAGATCTCCTCCCCATGGCAGTGCTGCTGTTTCCTTTTCCAAGTCACTGTTACATGATTTAATTTGAAGGGCATATCGCATCAACCTCTTGTTGTTTTTCCATTTGACTATCTATTGCTGCATTCTGTCTGTTCTGAGCAACAACAACAAAATAATACTTTTTCAAATGTGTTTACAGAAATACAAATTGGTCTTCTCTTTCAAAAAGGAAGGATACAAACAACAGTTTGCTTGCTTCATATTGAATGTCACTGCCACGTAAATAACCTAATGCTCTCTTCAGACCTAGATTATGCAAAATTTCTCCAGAGGATCAGTGGAATACATAAGATCAGGCTTATTCCCAGTGAGACTGGGGGGGTTTATTTTGGGGGGGGGAGGGGAGGAAATTAAGGAAGATGAAAAGGTCTTAGCAGCAAAACAGATTTTTTTTTTTTTTTTTAAACTGGTTGCGGACAAGAATCTAATTTAAGAATGATCACCATTTGTAGGAGTTGAGAGAACTTGCTAAGTTTTAAAAGGAAACTTTTGCATTTGTTTGAGAAATTCTTTTGTGAAACCTAGATATTAATAAATTGTAAGTAACTAGGGAAGAGAAGACAAGCAAGATGAAAAGGTTGCAGTCTAAGTAGGAGATATAGCAATCTAAACAAAACAAATATATTGGAAAACAACAGTAAAAAAAAACTTGTGCCAAAACATTTCAGTTACTATGCCACTGCAGAAATTCTGGGTGTAGGGGAACACAGGAGTGGCTTCAACCTAGCCTCCATTTTTGGAATGGAATGGAATGGAGTGGAAATAAGTAGTGTTGCTTCAAATTATAATGCATAGACATGTAACACTCGGATTTCCAGGTGCAATCAGGTAGTTCAATGTCTAAATGCTATAGCAAATACCCAAAGTCAAAGATGGAACATAGCCAAACTCCAGCCTGGCCTCCTTATTCCTATGCCAGTGGATTCTCTGCGAGGGGATATATAATCGAAATACTGGCATGGCCACCTCAGCTGTCGGATTGTATGTGCTCTTGTTGTGCTCCTTCAGGAGCCACCGAGAATTGCTATTCCTTTCTGGGTGTGATTGGTAAAGGTCAGATTTTACTACCACATGGACCTAATTGGTGACTTTCTTCCCCCGGCCCCCATTTTTTGCCAACCCTCAGCGCATGCCACTGTAGGCAGGTCCTAGAGCCCTGCAGAGTTTGCACTGGTAAAAGCCATATTGTTGTTTGTATTACAGTAGCTCATGTCCCAAAAGGACAAATTTCTCTTCCCATTAATTGCTTTCCAGGATGTGGAACCTACATTTCTGCTAGTGTGCATGTGCACTGCCTCCATCCCTACCCTAGCGCCTAACTCCCAGCTATGTCCTGGCAACATTCACAAACTTAGTGCATCAGGCCCCACACAAAACACAGCTAGGTCAGTCTTTTACTCAATAGCCCAGTGGTTAGAGCACTCATGCTTGATATGGGAGATGCAAGTTCAAATCCCCCCTCTTCCTGATGTGGGGCAGGGACTTGAAAGCAAGTTTCCACCAAGCTATAGAGTCATTCTTGTTATAGTTCTCTGGCTCAATTAATGTGTAATTATAACAGCTTCAACAGGAGAAATTGAGAGAGACTCGCCCTAACTAGCCTATAGCCCAGGAGTTAGGGCACTCCTTTAGAGGTGGGATACTCGTTCAAATTCCCGAATACAAATCAGGCAGAGTTAGGATGTGAATCCAGGTCTCCCATAGCTCGGGTGGCAAGCACTGGATGTTCAGAGAGAGATTCTAGGCTGTGAGTTGGATTTTATGCAGCCATATCTATGCTTATTTCATTTTCTTCTTTTAAAAGCAGGCCCACAGTGACATCACTAGGTGTGGGATTCGGGAGTTCAGCACATGTAGAATCTGATGCCCACTGCACAGCACGGCAAGCTCAGAGCCCGAAGTCTAATGGTGTTACTATGCACTTCTTCAGTTGCACTTCTGCTCATTAGCCAGCTATTTCCAGTCACTGCTGCTGAACATACATACCCCACCCACCATTCAGCACAGCCTCTGACTACTGCTTCAACTATCTCATGAAAGAAACAGACATCTCAAGTACAAAGAGACAGCTTAGTTCTTCTCTCTGTCAGCTCTGGCAATGGTGCTGCTTTAATTTCCCTGTCTATTGTCTTTCGTCTTTTACGTCTATTTTGTAAATATTTTCCCAGCCAGAAGATATCCAAACATGAATGTCATTGAATCTGAACAGTGACCCGTAGAAACTGAGAAACGTTTGGAGGCTTTATGAAGGAGGTGGGGGAAATTTGATAATTAGGGTCTTTTCTGAATATTTGTCAAAGGAAATGTCATATGTTTGAATCTATATATGCAGGAAAAATGTTAGGGTTATCTTTCATATCTACATTTTTCTCCTTTTCCCAGTTCCCACTTCTTTTTCTAGCAGCCACAAGCAGAGCATAAAAACGGCCATACTGGGTCAGACCAAAGGTCTGTCTAGCCCAGTATCCTGTCTCTGATAGTGGCCAGTGCCAGATGGTTGAGAGGGAATGAACGGCCAGGGCAGTTTATTGAATGATTCATCCCCTGTTATCTAGTCCCAGCTTCTGGCAGTTGGAGGTTTAAGGACACCTAGAGCATGGGGTTGCATCCCTGTCCATCTTGGCTAATAGCCATTTATGGACCTATCCTCCAGTAATTTTTCTCTTTCTTTTTTTTTTAAATCCAGTTGTAGTTTTGGCCTTCATAACATCTGCTGGCAATGAGTTCCACAGGTTGACTGTGTATTATGTGAAACAGTACTTCATTTTGTTTGGCTTCAATTGGCTATTAATTTCATTGGGTGACCCCTAGTTCTTGTAAACAACACTTCCCTATTCACTTTCTCAATACCATTTTTTTTATAGACCTCTATCATATCCCCCCTTAGTCATCTCTTTTCTAAAGTAAGCAATCTCCGTTTTTTTAAATCTCTCCTTGTATGGAAGCTGTTCCATACCTCAAATCATTTATGGTGCCCTTCTCTGCACCATTTCCAATTCTAATGTATCTTTTTCGAGAAGAGGCAACTGAACGGCAGGCATTATTCAAGATGTGGGCGTACTATGGATTTATATAGTGGCATTATTGTTATACCAATAAAATAAAAACCAGCAGGATCTTATTAAAGGGGATAAGACAAAATGTTACATTCTTTATGAATACAAAAAGAACCATAGCAGGCAGTCAGTTATAGCTATAACATTTCATTCAGTTTCACGTTCATTCACACATTTGTTCATACACACACACAGGTGTTGTATAGTTACCAGTCCTGAATGTAGCTTGAGTTTGTGGCTTGGGTTCGTAGCTTGTGGTGGCTAACTGTCCGGGAAAGCCGGGCACAAGGAAGAGCTGGGTCTCTGTTGGGCATGCACCGATGCCCTTCCATGTTGGCAGCAGAATGTTACCCCCTCAAAGTCTTCCATCTCACCCATCCTTTTTGTATCCTTTAGGTTGAATCCAGAGTCTATAGGTCTTGCTGTGTCACGCTGCCTCTGGGTTCGGTGTGATCGATCACCCGTCAATTGCAGACATGACTTTCAGCCTAGGACCTGGCTTTGATGTTTCTTCAATTGTACTTTTGTTCTTTCCTTTTGAGGGTGGACTCCTCTTACTTTGTCAGGGCTGTTGTCTGCATCTTCAGCTGTTGGGTGTTTACACTTTATTTCATCAGGACGGGCTGGGGCTGGAGGCTGATTCCATCATCCATACATACCTCATTCACACGTCTAAACTAATAAGATTACAGCAGGGTTTTGCAAAAATGAAGGTTGCAGCAAGTTTTTACAAGATGGAGTGAGCATTTTAAAATGGAGTTTGGGACAAGTTAAAATGGAGTTTGAGTTACAATACGGACAAGTGTAAGGAATGGCAAACAGGGAACAGAAGTTACAATGTTGAAACAATGTAAGTTTCAGCGATTTAAGCAGCAATTGGATTGAAAGTGAAACTCAATTAGCCAGTTATTGGGGTAATCGGTTTTATGAATGAATGTTGTTTCATTCATAGAACTTTGCTTTTGAAGTTATTGTTTTTAATTGTTCACTTTATTAATATTTCATTGATCATTTCTACATTATATTTTCTGTTTTATTATTAATTCCTTTCCTAATAATTCTTAATATTCTGTTAGCTTTTTTGTTTGTCCATGCACGTGTTTTCAGAGGACTACCCACCATAACTCCAAGATCTTTCTTAAGTGGTAACAGCTAATCTCGACCCCCCCCTCATTTTGTATGTATAGTTGGGATTATGTGTTCAATGTGCCTTACTTTGCATTTATCAACATAGAATTTCATCTGCCATTTTGTTGCCCAATCACCCTGTTTTTTCAGATCTCTTTGTAACTCTCTGCAGTCAGCTTTGGATTTAAGTATCTTAAGTAATTTTGTATCATCGGCAAATTTTGCCACCTTACTGTTTACCCCCTTTTGAATGTTAATTAGCAGAGGTCCCTGTGCCAATCTTTGGAGGACCCCACTCCTTACTTCTCTCAATTATGAAAACTGATGATTTATTCCTACCTTTTGTTTCATATCTTTTAGCCAGTTACTGATCTATGAGAAAACCTACCCACCAAGCAAACTAAGCAGTCCTGGGATAAGAGCCTTTGGTGATGACCTTGTCAAAGGCTTTCTGAAAGTCCAAGCACACGGTGTCAACTGGATCAGCCTTCTCAACAAGCTCGTGGAGATTAGTGTGGCATGATTTCCCTTTACAAAAGCCATATTGACTCTTCCCCAACATACTGTGTTTAGCTAGGTCTATTATAATTTTGTTCTTTACTATAGTTTCAGCCAGTTTGCCTGGTACTGAAGTTAGTTTTACCAGCCTGTAATTGCCAGGATAGCCTCTGGAGCCCCTTTTAAAAAAGCAGTGTCACATTAGCTACCCTCCTGTCCTCCGGATCAGAGGCTGATTTAAGCAATAGATTACATACCACAGATATGAAATTGCAGAACTATTTGAGCTCCTTCCGCACTCTTGGGTGAATACCCATCTGGTCCTGGTGACTTATTACTGTTTAATTTATCAGTTTGTTCCAAAACCACTTCTATTGATACCTCAGTTTGGTACAGTTCCTCAGATTTCTCACCTAAAAAGAATGGCGTTGGTATGTCCCCCAGATCCTCGGCAGTGATGACCGATGCAAAGTATTCATTTAGCTCAGTGGTTCTCAAACTGTGGGTCAGGACCCTAAAGTGGGTCACAACCCTGTTTTAATGGGATTGCCAGGGCTGGCTTAGACTTGCCAGGGTCTGGGGCTGAAGTTGAAGCCCGAGGGCTTCAGTGCTGGGCAGTGGAGCTCAAGTTACAGGCTTCCCAGCCTGGGCTGAAGCCCTTGGGCTTTGGCTTCCTCTCCCTCCCGCCCTCCGCCTGGGGCGGTGGGGCTTGGGGAGGCTCAGACTTTGGTCCCCCATTCTGGGGTCATATACTAATTTTTGTTAGAAGAGGGTCATGCTTCAATGAAGTTTGAGAACGCATAGCTTTTCCACAATGGCCTTGTCTTCCTTCAGTATCTGGATTGTCCAGTGACCCCACTGACTATTTGGCTGGCTTCCTGCTTCTGATGTACTTAAAAGAATTTTTGTTGTTAATTTTTGTGTCCTTAGCTAGTTGCTCTTCACATTCTTTCTTGACCTGTCTAATTATACTTTTACACTTGACTTGCTAGAGTTCATGATCCTTTCTATTTTTCTCACTAGGATTTGACTTTCAATTTTGAAAGGATGCCATTTTGCCTCTAATGACCTCTTGTACTCCGCTGTTTAGCCATGATGACATTGTTGGGTCCTCTTACAGTTTTTGGTTTAATTTGAACTGCTGTTGTGGCCTTTTTAAATAGTCTTCATGCAGTTAGTATGCATTTAATCCTTTGATTGTTCCTTTTTAATTTCCATTTAACTACCTTCCTCATTTTTGAGTACTTCCCCTTTTTGAAGTTAAATGCTACTATGGTGGGTTTCTCTGGTATTTTTTTTCCCTACCAGAAAGTTAAATGTAATTATACTATGGTTGCTGTTGTTGAGTGGTTCAGCTTTATTTCCCTCTTGGACCACATCCTGTGCTCCACATAGGGCTAAATCAACAATTGCCTCTCCCCATGGACAAGATGCTCCAAGAAGAAGTCATTTATGGTGTATAGACATTTCAGTGCTGCATCCCTTTCTGAGGTGACATGTACCAGTCGGTGTGAGGATAGGTGAAATCCTCCATTATTGTTTTTCTGCTTTTGTAGCCTCTCTGATCTCACTGAGCATTTCACAATTGTCATCACCATCCTGGTAAGGTGGTCAATAGTATATTCCTACTGCTATCCTCGTATTATTCATGCATAGACTTTCTATCCACAGAGATTCTATGATACTGTTTGATAAGATCTTTACTTTATTTGACTCTTTTATGCTTTCTTTCACGCATACTGCTGACTATGCAACCTACTTTTTCATTCCTATGTATTTTGTACCCTGCAATTACTGTGTCCCATTGATTATCCTCATTACGCCAAGTTTCTGTGATGTCTATTGTATCAATATCATCATTTAATGCCAGGGGCTCTAGTTCACCAATATTAGTATTTAGACTTCTAACATTTTGTATATAAACACTTGTACATTTTGTCAGTATTCAGTTGATTGCCTTCTTGTGTTGTGTTTATGTTTGACTGTTCCTCGCTAGTTTCTACCTACACTATACCAACTTCTTTCCTATCCTCTTTACTAGGGTAGAGTTCCTCCTTTAATAAATTCATCCCTAAGGAATGTTCCACGCAAACCACATGCTCCTGCACACTTTGGCTTTCCCACAATCTGTAGTTTAAAAACTCCTCTACAAACATTTTTAATTTTAAATGCCACTAGTCTGGTTCCATTTGGGTTTAGATGGAGCCCATCCTGTGTATATAGGCTCTTCCTTTCCAAAAAGATCCCCCTTGCTGCTAATAAACTAAAACTGTCCTCCCCACACAATAGTCTTATCCATGCATTGAGATCCTGCTGTTCTGCCTGTCTTTCTGGAATGGTGCATGGAACTGGAAGCATATCCGAGAATGCTACTGTGGAGATTCTGGAATTTAATATCTTTCTTAGCAGCCTAAATTTGTCCTCCAGGACTTCTCTCTGATCTTTCCCGAAATCATCGTTGCCTACATGTACCACGCCCATTGGCTTCTCCAGCACTGCATATAAGTCTGTCTAGATGTCTCATGAAAATTGCAACCTTCACACCCAGTAGGCTATTGACCATGCAGTTCTCCTGGTCATCACAAACCCAACTGCATAGAACTTCATTTATCTGACCACCTATTATCCGACTGCCTGTGTTAACTGGACAACCAGCATGCACAGGTCCAGAAGGGGGTGATCTCTCCTGTGGCCACTAGATGGCAGTGCAGTGTTGCACTTTCCCATTTATCTGTTTATGGGTTTATCTGGATTTTTGATTATCCAGTCTGGCCCCGGTCCAAATTAGATCGGATAAATGGGATTCTGCTGTGTTTATATTTCTAATAATCAAATCCCTCATTACTATTACCTGGCTCTTCCTAGTAACAGGATTCCCTCTCCAGGAGTTGTGTCCTCAGTGCAAGAGGATATCAAGACATCTTCTGAATGGAGTGTCCCAACTATGTTTCCTTCCAGTCCAGCTTGATGTTCCCCTTTCCCGAGACTTTCATCCTCAACTGCACAGAGACTGTCAGATTGGGTGGGACCTCTCTATTGTGTCCCTGCAAGTCTCCTCTGTATACTTCTGTGTTTCCCATAACTCCTCCAGTTCAGCCACTCTGGTCTCACGAGCCCGTACAATGTCTCTGAGGGCCATGAGCCGCTTACCCTGTATGCATACATATGCCACCTGCCCATGGGGCTGGCAATTTTACATTCTGCATTCAATGCAATAAGCTGGATAGCCCCCACTCTGCTGTTAGACTTCTACCTTCATTATTTATACTCTTGCAGGGGTTTTTTGGTGGGGGCAGGGGAAAGGGCAGTGTTTGTTAGGTTATCTGTCTTTTGCACTTCCTTACAAAACTCTCCTGTTTGCTGCTCCTCTGGTTGCTTAGGAGCTAGCTTTTTAAACTCCTGTTCTCCCTGAGTTAGCCCTGCCCCCTTGTCAAGGGATTCTAGCTGAATAGGTTTGATCTCACGAAAGCTTATGCTCAAATAAATTTTAGTCTCTAAGGTACCACAAGTCCTCCTTTTCTTTTTGTGGATATAGACTAACACGGCTGCTACTCTGAAACATGTAGACACTGGGTTACTTACATGGGCTGTTGGCTAAAATTCTTGTCAATTTCACAGCTCCCTTTAGGAGCCATGAAATTTGACTAGAAAGGCTAGTAAGTTCACAGCTGTGAACCCTGTGCCTGGCTTACAGCTTGGGCTGTCACCACACTGCCTTCTGGCCTCCAGTGGGCTGCAGCCAGAGCTCTCCTCTGGGAGCCTTACTGCTCCCTGCTCCCAGCTGGGCTGCTGCCCGGGCTCTCTGCTCCAAGCATGGCTGACAGGTGCCCGGGCTCCCAGCTCCCCACAGAACTTGCAGAGTTGTCAGAGTGCAGCTGCTCTGAGCAGAGATAGTAGCAGTATGAAACTGAGAAGCATGCCAATTTCATTTCTACTAGGCTCTGTGCTGTGAAATTGAGCCTGTATGGGGCTCCCAGCTGGGGCTGTCACCCCAGGGCGGATGAGGGGGCTCCAGCTGTGTGAGCCCTGCGTTGCTCATTGCCCCCAAACTCAGCTGTCCGTGCTCCACTTCAGTCTGTGCAAGCGCTCCTATTGAGAATACGTTCCACCGGCAGAAGGAGGGTAGTATGGACACCAACAGCTGATTGAATTACTGCAGTGGCTGAAGGTCAACCTAAATTAAGTCGACCTAATTTTGTAATGTAGACAAGCCCTTAGGAATCAAGAATAAGACACATGAGCATGACACATACATGCCTATTTAGAGCATTGTGGTATCCTTTCTAGACTCAAAAGACTGTAGCAGAACAGGTTTCCCCCGAGGATATGTAATTGTAGCGTTCTTCTCAATGAGAAGATAAGTCACAAATGATTTCCACACAGAAACCTAAGAAATAATATTCCTGAGTAAAAGGACACTGGAGATTCAACAAAATGCTCTGGGCCAAACAGAGTTTTGTCCTGGATCACAGAGATCACTAAGTTTGAAAGAAACAAAAGTGGCATTGGTGCTTGGATACTCTCAGCCAGACCAGATGGATTCATTTTGTCTTGAACTTAGTGGTCTTTATGATTCAGGACTGCTGAGGGTAAGGCAGAACAGGACAAAACTTCAGCCTCATGGATGAAGAATGGTAACTAACCCAGGCTGCGTGGGATTCAGCCAGACTTCAGTCCATTACCTGACTCAGAATAATTTGTCATCTGACCATTGTCTAACTGTGGCTGTTACATACAGACCTGTTTTCTTTATTGCCCTAAAGCAATGCCCCAAAGACTTGGTGCCACATGCAGCTGAGTGTATTGGGTGGTCATCAGGCTTTGTTTGTTTTTAATGGGGAAAGTTGTATGATTCATTTTAAATAGTTTCTAAGAGGAACGACTAGTCCTCCTCTTCATGTATAACACATGCCATTTATTATTTAGAGTGCCTCTTACTGTGAGAACCAGCTACTGCATCAGATAAATGATTGGGGGTAGCTCCTTTGCAGGAGCAGTGACTGAACAGGGGTATGTATGCCTAGATAGATAAAAAGCTTCTGGCTGTGGTATTTGGAGTGGAGTGATTCCATCAGTACACCTATGACCACCCAGTAATAGAGTAATGGTAAGGTGGAATCATCTGCGAAAACAACCAAGAGTCTGTTACACAAAGCTGCTTCTTGTGGTTCACACCCCTTGTTCGAATTTTTGGCACACATGAATACCCCATCACAGAGATGCCACTGATGGTTTGAACTTGGACTTTCTAACATGCCCAGTGCCCCTTCCTTATTTCCTTGCTCCTCTTCTGAATGGGCAGGTCTAAACTGGGAAAATAGGCAGCGTTTAAAAATGTGTTTGCTAACATGCTTGAACTATCACGTTTTTTGATACAACTTATTTCCTAGTCTAGACAGGGTGGGTCAATGTCATATCCCCACATTCCATTTTTCCCTCAAGTATAGGCTTTAAAGGGGGAAATTGTTCTATTGCAGTGGTTTTCAAACTTTTTTTCTGGCGACCCAGTTGAAGAAAATAGTTGATGCCCGTGACCCAACGGAGCTGGGGATGAGAGGTTTGGGGTGTGGGAGGGGCTCAGGGCTGGGGCAGAGGGGTGGGGTGAGGGCTGCGGGGTGGGGCCAGGAATGAGGGGTTCAGGGCTCTGGGCTGGGGCACAGGCTCTGGAGTGGGGCCGGGAATGATGGGTTTGGGATGCAGGAGGGGGCTCCAGATTTGGGTGGGGGGCTCAGAGCTCAGGCTGGGGGTTGGGGGTGAAGGAGGGGGTCAGGGCTCTGGGCTGGAGGTGTAGACTCTGGGTGGGGCTGGGGATGAGGGGTTTGGAGTGCAGGAGGGGGCTCTGGGTTTGAGGGGGGCTCAGGGCTGGGGCAGGGGATTGGAGTGTGGGGTTATCTCTGGTAGCTCCCGGTCAGTGGCGCAGCTAGGGTGCAGAGGCAGACTTCCTGCCTGTCCTGGCAGCACGGACCGCGCTGCGCCCTGGAAGCGGCCAGCAGCAGGTCTGGTTCCCCCCTCTTGCCTGCAGGCATAGCCCTCCCCCAGTGTAGAGCCAGTGCTCAGGGTGGGGGCAGTGTGCGGAGCCCTGTGGTCCCTCCCGTCTAGGAGCCGGACCTGCTGCTGGCTGCTTCCAGGGCACAGTGCGGTGTTGGAACAGGTAGGGACTAGCCTGCCTTAGCCAGGCAGCACCGCCGACGGGACTTTTAACGGCCCGGTTGGCAGTGCTGACCAGAGCCACCGTGACCTAAGTTTGAAAACCACTGCTCTAGTGTATAGTAAGCAGGGCTGTGGATGTGTTGTCCAGCAATGTGTCTTTTGGTTTTCATTATTCACCCTCTCTCATAGCCCTGAGAAAAGGCAGTTGCTGAGTCTAGGTGCCAGTAAGAACCAAAAACCCCTCTCCTGTTCTTGCTGGGAGTGTGATTTGTATCTAATTCTGGAAGAGCTGTACAGCATGTTTAGTTGATGGCCTCCTTTCATGCTATGCCTTTAGCAGCACATTCCCAGGTGGCACCTCATTTCATATGTAAAGTCTTTTGATTGAAGAAGTTTGGACAGGTCAGGTGGTTTATTTGCATTAGCACGCTGGTTTCTGTAGGTCTACAGCGTATGCATCCTATTCCCATAGTAGCATTTTGGTGGTCTTGCTATGTAACGAGATCCACTTTCAGCTCGCATTGGAAATACAGAAAGTAGCATTGATGGCAATGTTTTCACTGCAAAGAGTTTGCCAAGAAAGGATAAGGACAAAGTGTTAGCTGCTCTTTCCCACCAGGTGCAAAGTACACAACAGGTGTGTAGTGATCCTGAGTGTCACCTTACTGCACCCATCCCTGCAGTGGCTGAGTGTTACATGGATAGATACAACAATATTATTTCTATTACAATACGTGGATACCTAATAGGAGTTTATAAGTTACAAACTCTGAAAATACTGTAAACAGAGTGGGGTATTAGAAGGTATGCTGTATTGTATACAGGGGTGGGTTGGAAGGTGTGGGGTATTGGAAGGTATGCTGTACTGTATTGTGTACAGTGAGGTACTGAAAGGTATGGCATATTGTTGCACTTTGAAAGCTAGGGGTATAATTAATCAGTTGTAATTCCACTGACACCAGTGAAATTACACCAAGGGTAAAATTGGCCTAGTAGATTTAATTCTTTTTTTGTACTGCTGCAAAAATATCTTATTGCGTACATTGTTCCAGAAATCCTCAGCAAACATACAGTTTAGTTTGTTCCATGCACTTTAGTGTAACAAAAACTAAAATGGAAAGAAAAATTTAAGGCGTAAGCCATGAAGCAAGCAGGTCAACTGTATAACTGAAGTGACTGAGCAACGCAATAGGTGTGCAAAAGCTGGGCTGCCAAGGAGAATGTGGTGTCCGGTGGAGAGATGTAATGGATCTGCTCTGCTCCCAAAGCCAAATAGAAAGTAGCCAGTCCGTGAGATAGAGGAGGTAAATCTGGTCTAAGATGATCACACCGTTGTCCATCCCTGGTATTACAGACCGAAGGCTCAGCTCTCTGCTTATACAGCACAGGGTGAATGTGAAACAGCCAAAGGAATCTCCCCAGGGGCAGTGATGGTTCTACTGCGCTGGAACCCACTGTGTGGCATAAGGGAAAGCAAAGGCTTCTCAGAGGCAAGGAAGAAACGGAGCATGTGAGGAAAGGGGAGGAGGCAGAGATAGGCTCTGATATACCCAGTTCTCAGCTGGCTTAAGGTCATTAAGGGATCTTTCCACTGGGGCACAGTGGAGAATTAAGCCCAAATCTCTGAGGAGACCAGAGTAATGGATCACTGAAATAAGCATCTTGGCCTAGTATCCCCAATTATATAGCTGTTGTTACAGGAAATCAGTCTCTTACATTTTTAGCCCATGGCTGGACTTTTAAAATATGTAATACAGAATTAAAGGTGGATCAGCTGTCTCATTGGTTTGATGGGGTTATAGCAGCTCAAGGCCATAAAATTCTCATTCACTTTAGTAGGGTTCAAAGCCAGCTAGATAGAAAATCAATGACACATTTTTGTGTACTGTCTGAACTGAGCAAGACCTTGCTAACTTGCTTCTAAGTCTCAATTCTATTGCCCAATTTGCTGGGCACTCTTCCCGGACAAACTCTGCCTAGCTGTGTACTTCGCTGCTTGCTTGCACTCTGCGCAACAGTGCATGTCTCTTGGCAGCCATCTTCCATTGAATTTCTCTAAACCACAAAGTGCAGGTAGAATGACCGTATCTCTGAGCAGCTGCAGGAATTTTTCTGGGAAATGTAAACTCCTTGGAGGGCTAAGCTACTTCCGTTATTCAGAGCTTTCATGCCAATGGCAACGCTTGCATTCCATGCCGTTTAGCGGTCTGCTTGCATCTTTGCCACTAGAATCAGGAAAATTCCTTGACACATCACTGCCTATGAAATTAATATGGATCTAGTGTGTTAATATAAATCATTTGTTATCTTAGTGCTTGGGAATGTGAACGAGGGACAGGACTTCACTCCAGTGTTTTTAGAAAAATAATCCATCACTTTTATCAAAACCTCACTTGGTTGTAATTATAAAGCTGTATGCAGTTGTGTCGGGGTGAATAAATATAACCCCAAGACTCATTCTGGCACTTTATTCTACGGTAGCAGTAAGCACACCAAGGAAGCAAATGACAGAATGCTTAAGAATTTCTGTGAGCGCCAGCAACCTACAAATTGGCCTTAATGCTAGCCATATGTTAGGACAACTTTCTTAAGATTCCTAATGCACGTACGAAGCATACAATCCCAGTTTTCTTCATGTGTAGCTCTCTTTTAGAACAGTCTCCACCTTTATTACATAGTATCGTAAAACATAACATCAAAAGTAGCGCCAGAAACCAAAACTTTTGTCTCATGAGTACCTGCCTTGAACCCTGCTGCATACCACCATAATCTTTAAACTGTGCCCCCTTACTAACAGCAGTTACTAGTCGCCTATGAATATGAGTAGTTGGGCTGGAAGAAATGCAGCTCCATGGACAGACCAGTACACCAGGCAAATAAAGTTCCTTTTGTTCAACTTAACCAATATTCAGTTTTACTCTTTACTAATGGAAGGAAAGTTGCAAGAACACTCCAAAAAGTCTTAATATTGATGGCAGAGTAGGGCATCTTTATTGTAAAGATGGTAGTTACTCTTACGCTTCTTAAAATTTTTTGCTGCCACCATAAACCTCTCAGTTTTCAGGGCTTGCACTCAGCTCTAAGCTAAGCAGCGGACCATAGTCAAACAATAGTGCATTTCAGATCGTGAACCAAAGGGTGGAGTCCAGCAATGGATATAATCCCCTAGCCATGGGCCTAATTTAAAACCCATGTATGTCAATGAGTAAATCGTTGAATTCAACAGGCTTTAGATCAGGCTTGTAGAGACCTTGACTAGCTCTTATTTTACTGTAGTATGGAAATAATAGTTTTTAAAATGAGAATTTATGAACTGGCAACCATTAGATTGTGGCTTCCCTCATGGTTTTTATACCAATTGGAAAGTGTTCTGGAAGTTGTGTGTGTTGAAGAAATAACATAATTTGAGAGTGCTTATATTGAGTACTATATCAAATACTTAGGTTTCGGTTTTGCCTTATTATTTTAAAGCCTCTTCTGTGCAGCAGTCCCTTGTGTATTGTTCACAATAGACTAGTTAGTAATGGTAGTAGCTAGGGTTTAATCACTGCCGTGTTAGTGTTGCCCACCATATCCCCTCCCTAGCATGGTATGGCTGGGCATATATGCACATTTTGGCTTTTCTACAACAGTTTGGGACATGGGTTTTAATCTGACCTTAATGAACTAGTATAAAAGCGTCTGTAGGCTATTAGAGGTTAACATCATGCTCTAGGGCAAGGGTGGGCAAACTATGGCCTACAGGCCAGATCTGGTCTCTCAGGGCTTTGGATCTGTCCCGCAGGATTGCCACCTCCGTGGCGCTGCAGGCCCTGTGCTGGGTAGTGGCCGGCACCACGTCACTGTGTCCCCTGGGAGAAGGGAGGCTGAGGGCTCTGCACGCTGCTCTTGCCTGTGGGTACCGCCCCCGAAGCTCCCATTGGCTGGGAATGGGGAACTGCGCGCTCAGCCCTCTGCCCCTTCTCCCCCAGGGGCTGCAGGGATGTGGTGCCGGCCGCTTCCGGGAGCAGCGTGGGGCCAAGGCAGGCTCCCTGCCTGCCCTGGTGCGCACCGCTACCACTCCAGGTAAGCAGTGCTTGGCTGGAGCCTGCACCCTGAACCCCTCCTGCACCCCAACTCCCTGTCCTGAGCCCCATGGCTGCATCCCACACCCCTCCTGCACCCCAACCTCCTTCCCTGAGCCCTCTCGTACACTCCACACCCATCCATTGCCCCAACCCCTTGCCCTGAGCCCCTTCCTGCACACCACACCCCCTCCCACACCCTGCACCCCAAACCCCTGTCCCAGCCCTACATTCATGGCCCTGCATGCAATTTCCTCACCCAGATGCGGCCCTCGGGCCAAAAAGTTTGCCCACCCCTGCTCTAGGGCACAGATATCGTTTATTTGTTTTGAATAGATGTAAACTGCAGAAGTCCAGTTACCTGAAAAATCTCTTTTCCCTTCACCATTTTCACACCACCTGCAGATAGCAAGAAGTAACTAATCTTGTAATTAGAGGATCCCTGACAATGGACCTTGTAATCTGTGCATGGTTGAATGACATATATAAATACTGCATGTGCTGAATGATGTCAGCTCTGGCGTCTGACTTGGGAAACATGTCATGGTATCACTTTCAAGGTTGTCCATCTTTTAATTCAGAAAAAGGAGAGTGTAAGGGTAAACTGTATTTCATGAGATTCCTTACCATCGAATTTCTGCTTAGTGCCATTCTTATAAGTGTTGGAACAATGAGGCAATGAATTCAATAGCTTTCTGTATATAGTAATGCCAGTTCAGGAAGCCTGGTAATTGGTTTCCATCTTAAATGGAATGCTTGTCAGGATGCATTTGTTGTCCTAGGAGTCTCCTCTAAATAGCTTTATGAAGAATGAATCTGACTGGATCCAAAGTTCAATGGAACTTATTTTCCCTCCAGAAAGCTTACCAAATCTATTTTCTTTTAAAGTAAAAGTGGAAATGAAACATCTTAGCTTGTACAAATTACAGTTCAAATTGATTGTTCGAGACTATCAAAAGCATCTCTTCTATCTCAGCCATCATAACCATGTGAGAAAAGGAAACTGACTGACAGCCTCTTCAAAGCAGGCTGACTACTTCTAATATCATTATTTCCCCATAGTTTTCCTTTTCAAGCATGATCACTGATAATTTTTATCAGTGTTCAAGGACTGTGCCTGCGGAGTACGAGGGAGAGTTGGCTGAAGTAAAACCAGGGCAGGAGTCCAGCGGAATAGATTGTAGTAAGGCAGCACAAACACTCTCTCTTACACCAAAGTAGACATCATGCCTGCACAAAGCCGTGGCCCAGCGACAGAAAGGATGGGGAGCTTCCTCCATAACAAGCACAAAGGCAGACTAGCCCATTTCCACCTCAACTACTCACCCCCAGAACTGAGACTGTATCAAATCAGTAGCTTTTTGTGATAACTCAGTAAAGCTGTGAGATTATTTCCATTGCACCTCTGAGCAAGTCTTTTTTTGAAAGAGAGCACACCCCATGTATCACCAGCAGGAGAGTGAATTTGTGTGGGGGGGTGGAGGGTGAGAAAACCTGGATTTGTGCTGGAAATGGCCCACCTGATGATCACTTTAGATAAGCTATTACCAGCAGGACAGTGGGGTGGGAGGAGGTATTGGTTCATATTCTCTGTGTATATATAAAGTCTGCTGCAGTTTCCACGATATGCATCTGATGAAGTGAGCTGTAGCTCACGAAAGCTTATGCTCTAATAAATTGGTTAGTCTCTAAGGTGCCACAAGTACTCCTTTTCTTTTTGCGAATACAGACTAACACGGCTGTTACTCTGAAACACCCCATGTATGTTTCCTTGCATTTACTGATGCGCTTCCCAAAGTTTTCATCAGTTACATCATGGTAAGGAAACATTTGTTAATAACTTTCCATGAAGTTTACACTTTTATTTGCTTTTCAATTAGCTATTCAATCTTCTTCCCCCACCCCCTTAATTTCATTACAGACTATTTGGTACCATTTTTCTAAAGGGGGGGGAGAAGCATATATTCTTTTGTGAAGTACGTTGGATTTAATAAGGAGCTAACTACTGTACAAAACAACCCCCCTGAAAAAGCATTAACCATCTAAATGGGCAACAAGATACAGTCAGAGCTAAAATGTTTCCTGTCATTCATCCTGGGCACCCACTATGTAGGGATTTATTGGATAAACCAATTTCTCTTAACGTATCTTTAAAAAAATATTATAAAAATACCTATTTCTCCAAATAGCTTTTATTGGGTATAACATAAACAGACAGTTTATAACAGACAGTATACACTGTATTCTTTTTCCTTCTTGAAAATATATTGTGTAGAAATATAGAGAGAATTTAAGGTTTGCAGCACTCCTCCTGTTACTCTATATTTTGTTAATATTATTACTACAGTAGTGTTAGAGAAATTCAGGACATTTAATCCATTCAACTGGTAATCTGTAATGTCAAGGCTGCTGGCTTATTCTGCACTTTTTCACTGTCAAGTTATTACAAGGAAAACACTTAATAGAAGAAGAAAATCTTTTCTGAACTAGTATCATAATTTGTCACCCAGAGAAGTGTCAGGATTAGTTCAAGGTGATGCATGATTTATTTTAAATGTAGTTTTTGAATGCAACAGAACCTTGAATTCAGTAGAGGAAATAACGTTACCTTGTTCACATCAAGACACAACAAACCTGACCCTTATTATGTTTTGACTTTGTCTAATTCCTGCCAATGAGACTTTAGGAAAGGAAAGCATTGCTTTCATAACATGACTGATGATCAGTAATATGGATTTAACAGTAAGCGATAGTCATATCCAGAAACAAATCTTCAGTATTAATTATGTTGGTCAGCATTTCTATTTTACACATGTAAATATTGGCATAGTCAAAGCCATGAAGGTCAGGCTGGTAGCTCCTTGTTCTCTGATCTTTGCTGGTCTTTTAACTAAAGTTGTACCCAGATTTGGCTTTGAGAATCACTTCAGACAACGCTCCAAATGTGCAGCCAAAAGCAGTCTCCTCCTGTTGCAGTGACAGTAGGATGTTCAGTACTTATGCTCCAGTGCTGTTCATTTTACTGAACACTTGTTTTTAGTATCATAAGGGACATTTAAAAAAAATTCTACCTGTACTGTAGCTTTTTCCTAACATGTTGTAAAGATAAAATGGGGAAATGCCTATTTGACTAATATATATTGTGAGGTTATCAAGTTAGCTAATTATTGGCACTGGCCAAACTTCTCAAAAACAGGAGCCTAACTTCAGGCTCCCAAAGTCTTATTTATGCACCAAATGGTGGGATTTTTAAGTGTCGGAATCATAGATGTGTAGGACTGGAAGGGATCTCAATAGCTCATCTAGTCCAGTCCCCTGCACTCAAGTAATAGACTATTCCTGACAGGTGTTTGTCTAACCTGCTCTTAAAAACCTCCAACAGAGATTCCACAACCTCCCTAGGCAATTTGGTCCAGTACTTAACTCCCCTGATGGTTGGGAAGTTTTTCCTAATGTCCAACCTAAACTTCACTTGCTGCAATTGCCCATTGCTTCTTGTCCTAACCTCGGAGTTAAAGGAGAACAATTTTTCATCCTCTTCCTTGTAACAACCTTTGATATACTTGAACACTGTTAGAGCCTCCCTCAGTCTTCTCTTTTCCAGACTAAACAAATCAATTTTTTTTCAATCTTTCCTCATAGCTCATGTTTTCTAGATCTTTAATCATTTTTGTTGCTCCCCTCTGGCTTTCCTCCAATTTGTCCATATCTTTCCTAAAATGTTTCATTAAACAATTCAGTATAATATGAGGCTTTATGGTTTATGGCCATGTCTGGTAGTTGGTTGTAAATTAATACTATTGCCCTTATTTGATGATCAGTGCACCCACATTTAACCATTAGAAAACTAACCAGTTATTAAGATTTTGCAGATAAAACCATTAGGAGAGTTAATCCAGATTAGGGAGAAATTCTGCAGAGATGAAACATGCTCCATTCAAGAGTCCCAAACCAGCAAACCTATCCCATCTCCCCTGCCAGAAGACTCCCCTAATCCACGCAAGTGATTCCAACACAACCAGCCTCCCTCTATTTGGTTCTTGAACTAATGGAAAGTGTATACATAAGAATGAGGGAACAGGCAGGGAGCCAAAGTGACCAGAAGTGGGGAGATAGGGAGCTAATAAAATGTCTGTACATGGGTTGTGCAGTTCTTTGTGTGGGAGGGCAAAGAAGGGATGAGAACTTGAGCATGCGAATAGTCTTTATTTCCTTATGGACATTGAAGACATCTACAACTAGGCTTGATAAAGTGATGAGAGGCAGGAGCAATAACTCGAAGCCTCCTCCCTTGGGGAGCAACAGAGACAGGGGTACCCTCTCCTCCCCCAAAGAGGCAGGGATGGAAGAAGAAGGGGTCCCCTAGTACTCTATCTCTGCGTTTGGAGGGAGTTCTGGGCCCAATATACACAGAATCCTTTGCTAGGAGGGTCACAGTGGAGCCCCCAGAACAGTGGAGGCTTGAGAGTAACACCCCACTGATAATGAAGCAGTTCATGCCTCCAAGAGGTATTGTTTCAAGCTGTCTGCAGACTCAGGGAGACATTATCGCATCAGTTTTAAGCCTCTGGGGTGCACTAACTTCACATTTTAAATCTTTTTTTCTGCCACCATGAGGGGGTATTGATCAGAATTGATCCCATATCTCTTGTGTCCCAGGCCAGTTAAAATAAGGGGGCCAAATATTTGCTCTTCTAACTCCTGTGGCTCCTTTGTTTGCTCTTTTTTGTAGGTGCTACAATAGGATGGGCTTTCTTAGCTGCTGCTTGTACTTCCTAATTTTTAGCTGAAGGATTAGCCTTCTTGCCCTTCTCTGTGCTTTCTCCCTCATGCAATCCCCATTAAATGTGTTACCTGAAGGAAACATGCAAGTCTTTCACCTTTTCATCTCTCCAATCACACAGTCTCAGAAATTCCTTAGAACAGTAGGAACTAGACCCAAGGCAACTGGCAAAAGACAAATGGACCCTGAGCCCAAAACTATCTGCACTAGAATATTGTCCCCAGCATTAATGCAGTCAGTGTTAGGCTAGTCTCTTGAGAGTTCAGGCCAACATTTGGTTAATATTACACACCTGTCCCATTTTTGTGGCAGATAGAAATGTGGTTGCAGAGTATTAGGACAGCACAGGCTATTAACCTGCAGTTGCTAGAAAAACTAGCCGCAAGCTTGTGATAACTTTCCTACCACGGCATTGTGTTGCCTCTTTATTTCAGTCGCATTTTAGAGGCTAGCATTAAACAGTAGCACTTCTAGAGCAACAGGCTTTTAGGGAATTAGTGGGTGGAGAAGCTAGTAGCAAAATAATATACATGAAGACATAGAATCATAGAATATCGGGGTTGAAAGGGACCTCAGGAGGTCACCTTGTCCAACCCCCTGCTCAAAGCAGGACCAATCCCCAACTAAATCATCCCAGCCAAGGCTTTGTCAAACCTGACCTTGAAAACCTCTAAGGAAGGAGATTCCACCACCTCCCTAGGTAATGCATTCCAGTGCTTCACCACCTTCCTAGTGAAAAAGTTTTCAAAACTGGACACAGTACTCCAGATGAGGCCTCATCAATGCCGAATAGAGGGGAATGATCACGTCCCTCAATCTACTGGCAATGCTCCTACTTATACAGCCCAAAATGCCGTTAGCCTTCTTGACAACAAGGGCACACCCTTTTGACTCATATCCAGCTTCTCATCCACTGTAACCCCTAGGTCCTTTTCTGCAGAACGGCTGCCTAGCCACTTGGGCCCTAGTCTACAGCGGTGCATAGGATTCTTCCGTCCTAAGTGCAGGATTCTGCACTTGTCCTTGTTGAACCTCATCAGATTTCTTTTGGCCAAATCCTCTAATTTGTTTAGGTCCCTCTGTATCCTATCCCTACCCTCCAGAGTATCTACCACTCCTCCCAGTTTAGTGTCATGTGCAAACTTGTTGAGGGTGCAATCCATGCCATCCTCCAGATCATTAATGAAGATATTGAACAAAACTGGCCCCAGGACCGACCCTTGGGGCACTCCGCTTGATACCGGCTGCCAACTATACATGGAGCCATTGATCGCTACCCGTTGAGCCCGACGATCTAGCCAGCTTTCTATCCACTTTATAGGCCATTCATCCAGCCCATATGACTTGAACTTGCTGGCAAGAATACTGTGGGAGACCATATCAAAAGCTTTGCTAAAGTCAAGGAATAATACATCCACTGCTTTCTCCTCATCCATAGAGCCAGTTATCTTGTCACAGAAGGTGATTATGTTAGTCAGGCATGACTTGCCCTTGGTGAATCCATGCTGACTGTTTCTGATCACTTTCTTCTCCTTCTTAGTGCTTCAGAATTGATTCCTTGAGGACCTGTTCCATGATTTTTCCAGGGACTGAGGTGAGGCTGACTGGCCTGTAGTTCCCTGGATCATCCTCCTTCCCTTTTTTAAAGATGGGCACTACATTAGCCTTTTTCCAGCCATCTGGGACCTCTCCTGATAGCCATGAGTTTTCAAAGATAATGGCCAATGGCTCTGCAATCACATCCGCCAACTCCTTCAGCACTCTCGGATGCAGCGCATCCGGCCCCATGGACTTGTGCTTCTCCAGCTTTTCTAAGTAGTCCTGAACCACTTCTTTCTCCACAGAGGGCTGGTCACCTCCTCCCCATGCTGTGCTGCCCACACAGTAGTCCTTGTTCGTGAAGACAGAGTACATTAGCTTTTTCCACATCCTCTGTCACTAGATTGACTGCCCCATTCAGTAAGTGGCCCACACTTTCTTTGACCACCTTCTTGTTGCTAATATACCTAAAGAATCCTTTCTTGTTACTCTTAACATCTCTTGTTAGCTGCAACTCCAGGTGTGATTTGGCCTTCCTGATTTCACTCCTCCATGCCTGAGCAATATGTTTATATTCCTCCCTGGTCAATTGTCCAATCTTCCACTTCTTGTAGGCTTCTCTTTTGTGTTTAAGATCAGCAAGGATTTCACTGTTAAGCCAAGCTGGTCGCCTGCCATATTTACTGTTCTTTCTACACATCGGGATGGTTTGTCCCTGTAACCTCAATAAGGATTCTTTAAAATACAGCCAGCTCTCATGGATTCCTTTTCCCCTCATGTTATTCTCCCAGAGGATCCTGCCCATCAGTTCCCTGAGGGAGTCAAAGTCTGATTTTCTGAAGTCCAGGGTCCGTATTCTGCTGCTCTCCTTTCTTCCTTGTATCAGGATCCTGAACTTGACCGTCTCATGGTCACTGCCTCCCAAGTTCCCATCCACTTTTACTTCCCCTACTAATTCTTCCCAGTTTGTGAGCAGCAGGTTAAGAAGAGCTCTGCCCCTAGTTGGTTCCTCCAGCACTTGCACCAGGAAATTGTCCCCTACCCTTTCCAAAAACTTCCTGGATTGTCTGTGCACTGCTGTATTGCTCTCCCAGCAGATAGCGGGGTGACCGAAGTCCCCAATGAGAACCAGGGCCTGTGATCTAATAACTTCTGTTAGTTGCCTGAAGAAAGCCTCATGCCCCTGGTCTGGTGGTCTATAGCAGACTCCCACCACTACATCACCCTTGTTGCTCACACTTCTAAACTTAATCCAGAGAAACTCAGATTCTTCTACAGTTTCATACTGGAGCTCACATGGCAGGGTGCAGTTTCCATGGTGTCCGCATTCATTCTGAAGAACTAAACAATCTCTGGACCAACGTGTGGTACTTCATCTGGGACAGGAAATATACAGCTCCCAACTTAGGCCAGGCCTGTTGCATTTGCACATTTCTTACACATTTACAAAATAGCTGGAATGAGAGTTGCAATTTGATGGCAAAGCATTTCTAATGAACACACGTGGTGAGGCAGACAGCCTTGTCATAAAGCCTCTGATTACACCTTATCCAAACTTGGTTTTACTAAAACTTCACATTAGAACACCCCTTTTACAAGCTGAAGTTATTAAATTCCTTTCAATCTGAAATATCTTTATGGCCTTCTGTCCCTGTTGGTGTTCCTAGCCTCTTTGCCAGAAGCTGGGAAAGGGCGATAAGGGTGGATTGAAGAATGGTAGTGTTGCAAGTTATCCTTAATTTTATCAAGGCTTTGGTAACTCCTGAGACAGGATTTAAATTTACCAATTTCTGTAATATGGGTGTTGTATCAAATAATAACAGTACAGTATGTATAAGGCATGAGACTTTTAATTTCCCTTAAGTCCCCACTCACTGTTCAGTTTCTTCTCCCATCCCATCTCTTTTCTTCCATAGCCTCCTTGCTAGTTAGCAGGAGCAGAGCTTCAAAAGAGGCCACTGCTACTGACCCTGTGCTATGCATCAGTTGGCGGTAGCAAGTTTTCAAAGAACAAACATGTCTTCATTCTCCTGAGGCCTGCCATCATCGAGCAGCTGAGCAGAACAGGGCTGGTTGCAGCAGCTGCTTTTAAAATTCTGTTACTGATAATTAGAGACTCTTTTAATTGGATAAACTGTCAGGATGATTTTCCCAGAGTTTAGCATGCAAGACTGCATTGGAAGTGAAGTGGGAGCCAAAGTCACTGTCCTAAGCTTAATGGTCAAAGCCTTCAATAGGTCTGGACACATCTATAGAAGAGGCTACTTGTCTCATGTTTGACCCTGCCTCAGAGATAGCTGTGGCCCTTTGAGAAAATGCAGCTGACAAAGCTTGTGAGAGCCTGAGAAAAAACATTTTCAGTCATGATGAATTTGATGAATTCGCTACCAAAGGAGATAAGACTTGTTCAGAGCAGATCTGTGTCCAGAGCGTGCTCTCATGCACACTTATTTTACATAGCCTTGCTACCATAACGAGTGGTCCTTTACAAGAGCCAGTTGAATCTGTCTTAAAAAAAACAGCAGGTTTTTACAAAAAAAACCCCGAAACTCTTCTGTCGAAGAATAATTTTTTTCAATTTAATTTTTTTCATAAAACTTGGAAATAAAAAAATTGACAAAATATGAAAATTTCCAAAATCTTCATTTTGAAAGTGTATAAACCTCCCTATTTCTTTGTCTCCATTTTTTTTACGCTTTCTCCCCCCCCTTTTTTTCTCCCCAATTGAAAAAACTTAAAAGTAATGCAAATTTAGTCAATTTAGAACCAAATGTTCATTCTAGGTGCCCTAATATGAAAATCAGGCTCAAACTATCTCAACTTGGGCAATGAAAAATTGAGAGTCCCAAAGAGTCAGTGACTGCTTCTGATGCACGGGGTCTAAATCTCCCTGTGACTCTGTTTTTTCATTTATAAAATGGGAGCATCAGATCACCTGCCTCATGGAGATGATGTGAGGCTTAGTTCATTAATGTTTGCAGAGCATTTTGGAGTTGTTCAACTTACTGTCCCTATGTGTGCTCCTCTGCAGGATGTATGTGGGCCTGTGCACTCTCGAATGGGAATTGTAATTAGTAATGGCTGTGGGCCTGTGCCTGGGTACTATACATCCTCATGCTCTGGTGTAAGGGTATATTAGGGGAGGGGTGCAGACCTGCACCTGCCACCATTCCAGTTCCTTGTCAACTGCCCTCAGCTTGAGATGGAGCATTCTGTTGTCCACTGCTAGCTTCTCAGCGTCTTCCTTCCTTAAGTATTTTATTTATTAAATTAAAAAGTGAATAAAATAAGATAAGCTAGTTTTCACACAGGCTTGTGTTTTTGAGCTCCTCTTACTCCCTGCTGAACGGTACCCAAGCTCTCCTGTACTGTCCAGGTTCCTCACTCACAAAGATGACCTGGTTCCAGAGGAACCAGAATTTCCTATGCTAAGGGATACTGAGAGAGATTCCTCCCTGGGACTGCTGGACCCTTGAGAGCTGGAGCCTTTATCCCTATGTGAGACTGAAAGAGGTCCACACTTCACAAAGAAGCACACTCCTCAACAGTGACCTCCTATTCTGCACCTTCTTCCAAACTGTCATTTTGACAGATTTGTTGAGGGTTGTGAACCACCCTCAAGGATCTTTCAGCCATACTGAGGGTCTTTACAAAGGTCCCCTCTGTCATCACAGCTCACTTGCATCAGTGGGAAATAACCATCATTCCCTATCTGTATGATTGGCTCCTCAAGGGTCACTCCCTCTTCAAGGTCCACTGAGCAGCCAACAAAGACCTAATCATATTTCACTCCCAGGACCTTTGTCTAAACGTGGAGAAGTCTGCCCTAAAACCAGTAAAGTGCACAGACATCATCAGGGCCACTCTGGACTCCTCAACTACTAGAGCCTACCTACCTATCAGCAGACAGTTTCACCGTTATACTAGTCTCATCGCCACACTATAACTGAGCCCATAATCCACAGCAAGGGCTTTCCTGCAGCTCTTAGGCGACATGCTGGCATGCATGTGTGTAATGCCTCACCGAAGACTACACCTTTGATGCCTTTGGACCTGTCTCAGGGCTATTTACATCCTCAACCGTCTTTTTCCAAATGAGTGACCATTGCTCCCAGTGTTCTCAACTCCATTAATATGTAGAAGGATCTTCTCAAAGTCTGTGTGGAAGTTCTGGTGTCATGTCCACCCCACCTCAAGGGTTACCACCACTGTTCCTCCTTGAGAAGCTTCTCTAACTCAGGGCAGATCACTACATGGGCAAATATTTCCTTTGAAACATCAAGGGCTGCCCAGACAATACACTGGACAACAGAGCAACAGTGTACTGTATCAACTATCAAGGTGTAGCAAGGTCCCAATATTTATACACAGAATCACTAAAACTGTGAATATCCTACTGCATAGAAATCTCAGTGGTCTACTTTTCTGGGCCTGCAGAATAACGTAGCAGATACTCTGAGCAGGCATTTTCAATTGAACCATAAATGAAAACTCAATAACTTGGTCTTTTAGATTAGTGTTTCTCAATGACCGATCCATGGACTGGCACTGGCCCCTGAGATCTCCCTGACAGTTTAGGAAGGTAGCTAGCCGATCCCTGGTATCAAAAAGGTTGAGAAATACTGTCCTAGAGTGATTGACTGGCCATTTCACTGGGGCCCAATACTCAATAGCTCTTCTTAGAGACATACCCATCTTGGACATCTGCAGGGCAGCAACCTGATCCTCCATTCACATGTTCTCGAGGAACTATTGCTTTCTACATGCTTTCAGGGCAGATATGGCCTTTGCTGACACAGTCTTCAGAACTCAGTAGTAGCCATGTTAGTCTGAATCAGCAAAAACAACAAGGAGTCCTTGTGGCACCTTAGAGACTAAAAAATTTATTTGGGCATAAGCTTTCGTGGTCTAGAACCCACTTCATCAGATGCATGGAGTGGAAAATACAGTAGCAGATATAAATACACAGCACATGAAAGGATGGGAGTTGCCTTACCAAGTGGGAGGTCAGTCTAATGAGACAATTCAATTAACAGTAGGATACCAAGGGAGGAAAAATCACTTTTGTAATGGTAATGAGAGTGGCCCATTTCAAACAATTGACAATGTGTGAGTAACCATAGGGGGAACTTAGTATGGGGAAAATTAAGTTTTGGTTTTGTAATGACCCAACCACTCCCAGTCTTTATTCAGGCCTAATTTGATGGTGTCCACTTTGCAAATTAATTCCAGATCTGCAGTTTCATTTTGAAGTTTTTTGTTGTTGAAGAATTGCTGCTTTTAGGTCTGTTTGTTGAGTGACCATGGAGGTTGAAGTGTTCTGCTACTGGCTTTTGAATGTTATAATTCCTGATGTCAGATCCGCCTCCATCTTGAGATACTGTTTGGAAGTTTCCAACAGTGGAGCACCCATAGGGACAATACCTCAAAGTAGAAGGTGAGATCACTTACCCGTACAGGAACGGGGCTTTGCAGTAAAAAGGAACTGGAGTGGCTGCAGATCTGCCCCTCCTATATACCCTTGCACTGGAGCATGAGGATCTGTAATGCGCAAGCATGTACCTGCGAGCACTACTGACTTAAACTCTCTGATCAAAAGTGCAAGGCACACGCACACCCTATGATGGAAGGCCCATAGGGAGAAAACATCTCAAAGAACTCCACTTACCGTACAGGTAAATAACCTCTCCACCTTCAGCAGGAAGACACTATATAAAGAGCAAGATCTCGTATTGTAAGAAGATCGGTGTGCCTTTTAAAGCAAATGAAATCAGTGGGCTCAGTGGAGGGATGACTAAGTCATGCTACAATGAATGGGGGAGGAAAGGTGGGCTGGTCAGCCATCTCAAGACTAGAGATGGGGAAGTAGGTTACCAAGCCACCTCTGAAGAGGAAATCCACTACCTGAGGGAGTAGAAGAATGTCTCATGCCTGCCTTCAAAGAGGACCTACTGAAGGCCAGTGGCTGGGAGGCCTTAAATAAACCTATCCAAGCTTTTACAACACCTTAGTTTGTGTTTGGTTACTATTTAGCTCTTATTTTAACTAACTAGTTCGCCCAGCCCTAATATTTTCAGTCTCAATCTTACCAATTTTTGTTCTGGAAAAATCCCTTGGGATTTTACATAATTAGCTAAACTGACAGTGGGCTTCATAGATAGTGAATAAGGTATATGACATAAGAAAGCAAATAAAGCTTCAACTGTAACAGGTATTTAAGGAGGTTTGCAAATCTACTGACAGGAATATGTAATGGAGAGAATTTCATAAAGTAATAAACACCTTATTGCTCATAGATTTGAACCATGAATTAATTTAAAAGAGTAAATTATTGTAAATTAGCGCACACGTGCTAGCAGTGTGTGATAAAGGTGAAGTCTTAAGGTGTTTGTAAGCATCTCCAAATAAGTAATTAAAAAATAAGGCAAATAATACAGTAGGTCACTGGAAATGTCCTAAAACTGAATACAGTTCAGAGATGTCTGTTTGCCTTCAGGATTATTTTTGCTGAGCGCAATCAGATGAGCCTTCACCTTAACTGGAGACTTTTTGGAAGTATAGCTTCAAATGCAGGTGGGGAGGATTTGAGCCTTCATTCTTTCAAGGTAAATATATTGAGTTCCATGCATTTTATTGTGTGTGTGAATGCACGTGCATGTCAATCTTTTTGACAAATCCTTTAAAAAGAGAAACTCTCTGCTTTGAGTGGGCACTAAAGAGACCATATTTCTTCTGAAAATAGAGGACTGCTTTGGTGTCTGTGACTACGACGGGTGCTACCCACACTGGTGCAGTGAGTGGTGGCTTGTTGTCCTCTGGTCCAGAGATGATACACACAAATCTATTTTGGGATAAAAAGCAATAGATATTTCATATAAAATATTTGTGACAAACAGTAAAGCTCATGTAAACACTCTCTATGCTGCACACTCTTGTGAAACATGATGCCATTGGTAGAGTTAAACTGGTGTAAGGTAGAAGTAACCAGATTAAATCACATCACAGATGTCATCACAGAGGCGTCTGTGCCAAATACTCTGTGCAAATGACAGAAAACCTTTTTTAGAAAGATTATTGATTTGCAGAATGGAGGGTAAACAGACAGACAAAAGGTGAGGCTGTTCCCTACTATCAATTGAAAAAAGAAAACATGCTCAAGTTACCAGAGTTAATTGTTCTAGTTTCAAAGTCATTTTGATTTCTGCCATGGTTTTTATCCTTGTGCTCATTTTTGGCAGTATTATAATGAATGAGGAACTCATAATAATAAATATTGGCAAATGGCTGCCACATGCTAAAATATGACACCTGAACTCTAGCAGGTAACGTCTAAGGCAAGGCAGCAGGGATTGGCTCTATAAGCAGTAGTCCCAGAGACTGCACTCAGAACTCATATAAACTTAATTACCACAAAGTGGATATATATTATGCATTGTATTTGTATCATCTCTAGGACAGAGGTTACTATGGAGATAGCCCTTTGTTTTCAGTGTACAATATATTTATTTATAACAGGAAGGGAAGACATATAAACATTGATATTTAAATGAAGTCAAAACACAACCTGATACAAATATTTTACATTTATTGGAAGAATACAGTAAAAAGGGGGACTGCAGACTCGGTGGTAATTGGTCCATCAGAAGAGACAAGAAGCTATTAAAACAAACCAAAACTGTCTGCAGTTTACAAGATCATTGAATGCCTATTTTGTAACAGACTAGGAAAAAATGTTAGCTTAAGTTCAAAAGTGTAACTTCTATGTATATAAAAATTGGCAAATAAATAAGAGTTAAAATTGCAGATCTGTGTTTAAATTTATAAAGGAGAGACAATTTAAACTGTATTACACAGCTATCATTTTGAGACATTCTTAAAAACCAGATAAACCTACATAAGCCCCCCACCCCGCTTTTATTTATTTATTTTTTTTACACATGTACTTTTGGGAAGAAGCACCCATTTCCAGTGTTACGTGTTATCAATCCGTTTCACAAATATATTATTTTTAAACAACAATGAGCATAAAAGGTGTTTTACCGGATATTAAATTTGCTGGTGCATTCATTGGCACAAAATGGAAAAAAAAATCTAAATACATTTAAAAATTGTAAACTACATCAGTGCCTTGCTACTCAAGGCTACAGGTGTCAAAAGTCTGCGATGGTATGTCTGACTTTCTACCCCCGAGTTTCACCATGCAGTTATCCAAAAGAAAAATAAACACACGTACAATTGGAAAGACAGGGCCCCTACAACTGTCAGCTCAAGTGTCCTTTCTGGAAACCCCTTGATTACACACGACTGTGCAATTGCTACAGGGATGGCAACTAAATGATACAAAATGTATGTTTTGGTTTTCAATCCTTTTGCAGGATGTTTTTAGAATAATTAGGTCAGATTAGCTCTTTGGACTGTTATTTTTTGGATCATGTCCTTTGTGGTAACACAATGCCCAAGCCTAGACCCTGAGTCCTCTCTTACTAGATTTTTCTGTTTTCTTCAGCTTTTAGGGAGCTAACATCTAATAATCAGATGGGGAAACTCCCTGTAGGAAATATGTTCATTAACAATTATTATGCTGACAGAACAATGGAAGTTTTAATTGGATGCATTTCATCTGGTTGGCACTCCTATGGAGGGATTAGTTCAATCTCTTGCACAGTGGATATGCAGGAAGCCTCATCTACACCTTCTCCCTTGTGCACCTGTATAGCATCCAGACAAAAGGCTGTCACCAGCACTCCCTGGGCACTGGGGTTGTCCACCCACAGCTGCAAGCTGGCCTGGGTAAGGCATAAGGGGGCATGGCCAGGTTTCTACTACTTGTGCATCAGTTAGCAATTGGCAGCGGGTGCTGGGGGGAGCACATGCTGCACATTTTACTAATGCTATAGAGAGTGCTCCCAGCAGCAGGGCTCTGAGGCATCCTGGCTGCATAAGGCAGAATGCCAAAGAGCACCTCTATTTGGCTGCTACAGTTCTGCACACCCCTTCCCTAGCACTCCAGAGAGGAGCTGGGGCACAATTTTAACCCTTATGTGGAGCACCATTAAAATAAATAACATTAGTGACTAAAAAAAAAAGGCATGTACCTGTTAGGGGGAAATTGCATGCAAGACACACTGATATACGTAAATATTTTTTTTACCAACTTAGCTGTGATTGATTATGACACTACTGGTGTTTGATCCACCTGCTGAGGAAAAATCTATAAAGCTTTATTCAATTGGTCACCTAAAAATCAGTCATTTAATCACATATTAAATGTCCTGCAAAAAACTATATATTTAGTGGACTAAAAAGCCGTGAGTTTTTAGTCTGCAAGTCTGACCTTGAGCAGTACAGTATCTGCAGAGCTAAAGGTTACACGGTGTAAGCAAGGAAACCAGGCCTCTAAAAATAAAATGGATGACAATAAGAATGATGATGATTTAGGAATGCAGAATATGTTTGGAGTTCTGAAATGGGCTAAAAGGAGAACACGTTTCCTTATTGAGGTTCAGTGGAAACTGTGGCATCACAATACTCTCTTTATTCAGTTGGAACTGGTCTGTTGACTGCAACTGAAATAGGGTAATTCTCTCTGCGGGTGGACAGTGTTAATTACACATTGTTCCTCAAAGATGAGGAATAGAATGCTGTGTGTTGCAAACAAAATGTCAACAGCAGAATTTCACATACTGTAATATGAGGAATGTAAGTCAGCTTTCTTGAAGAAGTCTTTAGTTGGATGAAACAGTAATTCGAATGTGGACTAGGCAGTCACCTTTACCTTACAGTTACTTTGGGCTATCATACCTACAGTAGTATTTTTGAGACTCCGGAAATAGTTGATGTTGGGCCAAATGAAACCAGAGATGAAGCTGGAACTTTGTCTCTGAAGAGCAACTCACAGCAGAATGTGAAATGGAAGTATGTGAGGGATATGGAGGCATCTCATTCAGATGTCCGAGAAGGCCTGAAGAAGAAAATACTAAGGGCCATACTGTCCTCTCTCTCTCTCTCTCTCTTCCAAAGAAAAAAAAGTCTTGGAGTGAAATTTAGCTGGCTTCATAGATAGCAGTGCAACTTTGTTAAAGTCAATTGAATTGACTGCTCCTAGCATGAGAGCAGAATTTGTCCCGCAGAGACTGATCTTTCTGAAAATCCAAACACAATAATTAGAGGTGTATTTTACTCTGTGTATCCCATAATTGTGGTTACATTCATTTTTTTGTCGATGGTAATCTCTAGTTTTGTTCTTCTGCTTTATTTAATTGAATACATCTTTTTACCGGTATTCAGCAGAATGATTTTGTTTTCTTCTTTATTTCTTGGTACATTTTAGCAAGACTGATCTGATACGTCCGTACTGGCTGTCCAATAAGTTAAATTTTAGTTGTGACATGGAGAATGCTCCCTCTGTAAACTAATACTCCAGGACTGACCTTTCTCTCTCTTGTTTGACATGCTGTTTTTCTTTTCACAAATCTCCTTAGCTTGGATTGTTGATGGTTTTTGGTGCTTGTGTGTGCTTTTATGTCTACTCTTACTACACAGAGTCCAAGTTTGATGAAGTGGAATGCTCTGCATGTTTAAAACCAGTTCTAAAATTATAGCAGGACTGTAAACACAGCTATGGTGGTAATTTAGGATTATTCTTCTAGGTACCATTTTCTAGTGGCTGTTCATGCTTTGTGAAGTCATGCGACTTCATTGTCCTCCATGCTAGCCTGCAGGCATTTTCAGAATGAGCGGCAGTCTCTTGAGTTCACAGTTGCATGTAAAACTGTCCCCTAAGGTTTGTGATCTAAAACATAAACATTTGTTTGTAAGGTGATTACTCCTAAAGATACACTGCGGCATTCATTTTTTGAAAAACAAATGAACATAAGAATAAAGATGATCTAGTGCAGTTTTTTCACTTTTTGGGTTTGTGGTTTCAGCCTAGTCGAATTTTTTGTCCATATTATTAAACCACTGCATAATTGAATGTGACCAGTAGTCTCTGATCAGGAGAGAAAGTACAGTGATAGCAAGAGATCTGCAAGTCAAGAGTGAAGTACACTGATTGTGACGCGGGAAAGCATCAAAGCAGCTGCATGCCCTTTATGCCTGGCTCTAGCCATTGTGAATTAGTCCTTAGGAACTCTTTTAAAACCTTTAAGGTAAGTGCTCTCCTGTTAGAAAGTTCAAAAGGTTCTGCCTTAGTGAAGTGATAATGCATGTGAAAGAAGAAGTCTTCAAACATGGCCAGTAATAAGAAATCAAAACTGAGGCCCCAATCCTGAACTCTCTCTGCACAGAACTACACTATACTTCAGTGGGAGTTCCATGGAAGGAGGGATTTCAGAAAGTTAGTAAGAGAATTGCTTTCTTTACCTATACATGCAATTTTCTCTTCTTAATAACCATTTTAAATGTAGGTTTTCAGATTACTGGGGAAATCATGTTTTTCTTTTTAAGCAATTATTTCCCTTGTTCAAGGTCAAACCAACAAATTTGCTTTTCTGGGGTTGAACCCACACGGAGGATTTAAAAAGTATGCTACCTTGAGTAAGACCTAAATCAAAGGTGAAATCTCTAACTTCCCCTTCCTCCCCAACTGTAATGCTATATTACCTAAGGATTGTATCCTATAGTCTCAATCATCTACTAGCGAGGAATCACATTTGTCACATCAAAGGAGAAACACATCTTACGTAATAATTAATAATTGATGAAGTTTAGCAAAGTAGTTCAATGGGATCTAGCTTGGGATCCAGTGATTGCTGAGAGAGATTAAGGGGAGCAGAAACGAGTAGAATTTGAAGAGAATTGTTCTCTTTTTAATGAAAATGTAAAGAACATAAACTTTCTGGAAAAGCACACTGATGATCTGAAAACTCAGCTTCCCTTCCACGCCCCCTAAACGCTTGCTGAACATTTTGCTACCATAAGTGAAGAGAGATTTTCAGATAACATGTACTGGAAAATATTATGCCCACTTCTTTTTTTGTTGTTTTCTTACCATTCTCAGGCCAGGCCTACATTACGTGTACAGAGGTATAACTATGTTGCTCAGGGGTGTGAAAAATCCACACCTGTGAGCAATGCAGTTATGCTGACCTAACCCCCGGTGCAGAGAGCGCTATGTTGAGAGGAGGAATTCTCCCATCGACATAGGTACCACCTGGATTAACTATGCTGAGAGGAGAAGCTCTCCTATTGGCGTAATAGTGTCTTCACTGAAGACCTGCTCTCAGCCTCTTTCCCACACAACAGCAGCACTTCAGTCATTGTTGTTAGTACCTATTCTACTTTTTTTGTGCAATTCCTCTTACCCTCTGTCCATTTTTTTTCCTATTCTCCCCTCCATCTTTTTCTTTCTAAAGGAAATGTTGCTGGTTGCATACAGCAGAGCTATTGTCATACTTAACTGTCCGTAAGATACCCTGCCCAGACATACCACCGGCCTGGGGGAGGGAGAATACTACTACTTTACCTGAGCCTAGGGAGCTGTACTCCTCTGCAGTTTTGCTGACTTTCTAAATCAGAAGATAAGAATGTGAGAGAGGAAAGTACGATGCTGGGCCTCAGCCCAGTCAGGTTATATTTTAGGTTTTCAAAAAACAGGAACCGACAGCCCCAAAGGGAAACGAGTTCAGATCGGGAAAGGGACAGACCACACGTCATGAAAGTAACACTGACAAAATCTGAAGACAAAAATCAGCACCTTTATTTTCTAGAAAATGCTGTACTATGTGAAGGATAAATAAGGTGTTCGGCAACAAGTCACTTTTTAACACATTGTAAGGCTAATCATGAAATGCTCCACATGGTGCTTGGGTGATAAACACAATGAATTGAAGCTGGCATTTAAATCTGCTTTTGGTTTTCATGTCTGAGCATGCGGTATGGTTTTACCTGTCCTGCTTTCTCATCAAAGCTGACAAATTGTTTGCTTTAGGACTGCACTAAATTGCTACAGTGAAAGTTCAGCTAGCAATCGCTACACCCCATCAGCTTCAGAAAGGAAAGATATTGGCAAGTGAGTGGTAGAAGAAAGGATTTCAGCAAACTTTACAGGAAGAGGGACTTGCGATTTTAATCGGCTTTCCTTTTTAGTTGTTTCAGTGCCTCGAGTGTCAGAAATAGACATTATGCTGGGATATTCTAACTTCTGGCTCAAAAGCCTTATGATGTGTCCTCTAAGTTGTAAATAGTCCTTAATTAAATGATTATTTGTCCTCTCCTTGGGAAACCTGGGCAATTTTCTTATCAGCAAACATGTTTTAACCTGTATTTTTCATCCCTATAGTTTAAGTGAAGCAAAACATTGAGAAATGATGTTATCGTATCCTTATTAGGCAACCAGCAGCCAGTCAGTAATGTCTTTCTATAGGAGACAAATCTCTAATCTTCCTGCCCTGACACAAAGAAGTGACTGGGTCTGAAAGACAACACTGTCCATCCCAGCCTCACTTGGGTTAAGGTTTATATGAGGACAATAGAAAGAGAGATCTTAGGATATAAACATTGTGCGAGAACATCCTTTCCTTTAATGGAAACTATGTTTGGGACATTTATTCTTGAAACCCTTCTTGTACTTTCTTTCTACAGGGTTATTCTGTTTCCAAGGACCTTGAATTTAGTACAAGGACCTTAACCAGGCAAGCATGTAAGTGTCTTCCCCTCCTGCAGTAGTGTGTGTCAGGACTGTCTGAATCTGAAGAGGGAAGGTGCCCTGCCAGTCAGGGTGGGGTGGACACAATCTGTGCCCTGTACACCCCCAGAGCAATCCTGGCTCAGTCAGTCAGTCAGAATGTTTCCAAGGATTGCCACTAGAGTCTGAGTTCTCTGTACCCTACTACAGTGTATACTGATAATCATAAAATGGTGTTAACCAAGTCTAATAAAACAACTCAAGTACTTTAGGAAAGTAAGTAACTGGAAAAGGTGACCTCTTTATTTCAATAGCAAACTTTCATGCTTACCTAAACAGGTAATGACACTAACAAACAAATGCCTTTTCCAGTGCTAATGAATAAGGTTATTCTTATGGAAAGAGGATCCTTCCTCTTTAATCCATCTCTCTCTCTTCTTCCTCCTTTACATTGTATGCCATTACTGTCTGTGACATCCAGCCATTCTAACAAGCACCAGCTATAATGTCAGATTAAGATCTCTTAAAACCACAGAGATCATTTACATGATCTCTTGTTTACACATGCCTTTCTCCTGAAATAGTTCCGAGGTACTGCTAGCGTAGACCCCGGTGTTGTCCAGCGCTAGGCCAGAAGTTAAGATGGTAAGAATGCTGGCAGCCAGCCTACATTTGTGCTACCACTGGTGGAACTGCATTGGTAGGAAACCGCTCAGAAAAAAAGGCCAGTATAGACAAGGGTAAAGCATCACATGAATGAGGAGAAAGAGAAAGCAGAGACCAGCCTAAACTTCAGATTTGAACAACTCCAAGCGTTAGATCCAGCTAGAAATGTTGTGGCTAAGGCTCTAACTTTGAGGGGGGGGGGGGAGAACACCTGCTTGCTCATATTTTTGATTTACAGTAGTAGTAAAAATGCCATAAATAATGTGTATGACTTTCCACTGATGTGTATCTGCAGCATTTGAATAAGTCAAAGTTCAGCATAAACAAACATGGGTGGGTGAAAAACCAAGGGAAAAACAGTGAGGTACAGTGACCTCATGTTTCCTTAAACTGCTTTCTGCCCAAGAAAGTCTGAGGTTTATTTTGTAAATGGCACTGTACTTCCTGACACAGACAGCATATAAAGTGGTGGTAAGCCATCAAAAGCAACACTACAAAATAGTCACAGATTTTGTGACAGTTACAAAATGCACATCAAGATCTGAAACAAAAATGCAAAATGATTGCAGTTGCTAAAAGCTGTTGTCTACTTTTTCATTTGAGATTAAAAATCTAAAACAATTTTGTGAAATGCAGACTGAAGAAAAAGATTACACAGCTGCTGAGGACACAGGTCTCTGTCTTGTTTTCAAACATGTTGTTTCTCAATAGTGCACTTTCTATAAAGCCATGAACTCCATACATTTGGGAATCTTAATAACCAGAATGATGATTTCAAAACTAAACACTGAGGTTAGTTTTAAATGCTCAGTTTCAGTTGTTTACAACTGAAACTACACACTCATTATTGGCTTTCATTGGGCTTTAAAATAATCTCAAAATTATAAATGACAGTAGCACTTTTAATTTCCTTATAATGCCTTGAAAAGGAGGAAAATAATTGGTAACAACTAGAGAAATCACTCTCCATCTCCTATAATATACTTAGAGGTTTTGATTTTTAGGGTACTATTGTTACATGAATTTTAAGACAGGAGTATTTCCTGGATATATAATCATCTGAACATTTCCAAAGCCTATTAGAACCCCATAAAATGGGAAAGTGCAGATGTCAAAGCCTATTAAATATACTGAATTTCCAAAAGAGGACACTTCATTTTGCTGTATCTTAAACAAAATGTACAAAACACTGTAGAAAAACATTAAATAGCTAATATCTGCTTAATTCATTAACAATGCTAAGATTTTAACCCTCTGTTCATTTAAAAGACATCAAGACTACAGAGAAGGCAGAGCGCTGCAGCTTTGGTTCTTGAATGCTATACTTGCTTTTCCATTCATTAAATTACAGGCTTTTTCTTTGTACATTTTTGTAGTCTCCCCTGCCATAAGCTTGCAAAGTTAAGAAAAGTATTTATACACATGTATCTGATATTGACTTAACTTCCTAAAGTACATAATTCCAATAATTACATGTGACAGATGGGACAAATAAATTATGCAAAGTGTTGTCTTGTCTCGCATTAGTTCAGTTGTGTTTGTGGCATAAGTTTTTGTGAAAACACATATGCCTATATTAAATGTATTCTATACCAATGAACTCATCCTGACAGTCTCCCAAAGGGTTATTAATCATGAATTGAATTTCTGTCTGCTTTAGGACAAAGAATACAACATACTCTAGGTGCTGCAGGTATTCCATGCTTTGAAAAGCCTTTTCAGTTTAAACAGAAGTATGATATGAATTGCAAAATGTTAACTGCTCAGATAAGTGAAAAATGAATACAGTTGATGTCCTTTTACCTCTGTACATAAGAATCAGAATTGTGTGTCCTGTTTATCAAATTAAGACAAAAAGAACTGTTCTATTTTCTTGTTGAAAGGTTGGATATATGCATCCTTTGGAATAGTATAGTCTCTTTCATTCACTTAAAAAAAGTGTGTTAATCTAAATAAAAGTGAATACATTCTTGTCCTTACTTTTAGACATTAGCGAGTGCATAGATGAGGACCTGTAGTTGGGTGATTTATTGATTTGGGACATGGATTCTTCCCAGAGTTATCGTTGCATATTTCTGGCATTTTCATGCACTTTTATTCACACAAGCACGCCAGCTCATTAAGGCACGCTGTTTGTGTAACATTTAGTATCAATGTTAACTGACTAAATGACGTTTCTTACTGGTTTTGAGACAAGTATCTTTGGACCAAGTGTGAGCATAGTGATAATTAAATGTACGCAGTATTTACATAAAGAAATAATAATGATAAAGGGATGACACTAATTTGTCCTTTTATTTTCAGTTTCTACTCCATTTTCCCAGTGTGTTTGTTTCCTTTGCCCCAGAACAAACCCAGATTGCTAACAAGTCCACCTACAATGAAAAAAGTGTTCTCTAGCATGCCGCTTCACTGTTCGTTTGGACGCTAAATTTAATGAAATAGATACTGGTCGAAACACTCAGCCTACAAATACTTTAGTCACACATATCCCTTTCAATACTACCATAAATATATTTTAAAAAGCAGAAATTGCATTCTGGACAATAGAAAAGTCACCACAATAGAAATAAAATATAATGCAGCCACAAATGAAAGTTTTTCTTTCATTCCTCTGGCAGTTAATTCCTTGTTAACACACCTTGATAATGATTAGAAATAGGCCTACATCAAAACCATAGGTCTCCCAGATCATAACTTTGTTTCTAAAGTCACAGGTCTCTATGGTAGTCAGGAATCCTTACCAAGGCCTTTTGTAGCGATAGGTCCAAGCCACAAACTATTTGCATCCCCACCCCTGGACTGATTAGCTTTTATTCTTCTTCTAAGAATACTATTTTTATACCAATCTTTTCCTCCTTGACAGTGTGAGTATGCAAACCTACTTTTGAAACTGAGAACAAATCTAGATGCAACTAAAGACAGTTCTGTGGATTAATATTTCTACTCTATGCCTTGTTCAGCCTTTCAGAGGTTTGAAACAGGTAGCATTTCTTTCTGCAATGGAGACGTAGCCATTTTCTTTGGACAATACGCATGGAACGTGGTTTTAAACATGTCCTTTTGGTGACTCCAACTGCATGCAGAAAAGGCATATCAATTATTTGAAATGTGAAAAAAAAATATTCAGAAAGGTATCAGAGAACCTCCAAAAGCCAATTTGGCAGTTCACTTTCTTTTACTCATCTAAAATCAGTGCTACCAGTTACCTTCATTACTTGCTACTCTCGTTCTCAAACGTGCTTCGTGCTGGCTGCTTTTCTACAAGTGTACATTCAAAACCAACAGTTTTCTTCTTCTGCTTGTACTTTGAAAGGCAGATGATTTGGAGTATTTCCCGACAGACAGGGTATCACACAAGACTGGATGTTGGCCTTTTAGAAAAAACCTAGCCCATCAAAGGAGATTTGTGCATAAAGATTCCTGATAAAACTACTAAATTTTTCACAGGAAAAAAGCAGCAAGTAATATCCAAAGTTGAACATATTTACTATGATGGAAGCATCTGTAAGAAATCTAAGGACGTGTTTGTAAATGATGTGAATATTATTCTACAAAAAAATTATGGATTTCTTTGTTTAAAAAGAATACATGCACATCCAGAATTTTAACTGACGTTCTTTCTTAAAGCAATATATCATTTAAAATATCAGTTGCAGAAATGATTTAAAAAAAATATAAAGTTCCTAATTGAAATACTATTCAAAAATTGTGGTCCTCAGATTTAAGGTCTTCAGAAACATGGCATAGCCACCATTTTTAGTGCCACTGGTGTTGATATCTGCATCTGGGATAGCAAATTAAGAATGCAGCATAAAGTAGAAAACCTTTGGGAAATGTCACGAGCAGTTTATCACTGTAAAATAGATAGGCGTCACAGTCCCTTAAATCTATAGTGTGTGATGTTCTATTTACATGTATCCTAAATGACAGTGTTAACGTGACTAGATATATAACATTTGGCAGAATCGTTTCTTTTTAATGTATGCTTAGACATTTTCCAAGATGGTGTGCGTGTGGACGCACATATATAAAAAAGAGTTAATTTTAAAAAAGTAACCCGAGAAGAATATTGCAGATAATGTGGTATAAACGCACAGTGTTTGAGGGAAAAATATTACTTTGTTGAAAAACAGAGTCCTGTAGGTTGAGTTTGGCACTACTTTATCACTATGTCACTTTCTTTTTGACTGAAGATAGTTCTTTCTGAATCTCGCTGAATTTTGGTCGGTTTTCTGGTTTGTAGTCCCAGCACCTCTGCATTATTTTATATATTTCCTCTGGGCACTTTTGAGGTGCTGACATTCGATATCCTGACATGCAAAGATAAAAAGGGAAAAAGTTTAGTATACAAAAGTAAAATAAATTGAACAAATGTTTAAAAAATAAAAAATAAGGACTTATAATTAAAAATGAATGAGCAAAGTTTCCTGAGGTTACTACATACAAAACTTTAAAAGGTCAGATTTATGCATCTCCTAGGTATAAATTAGATGATTTTCACATTATGCTAAGGTGCTTGACTAGCAAACTAAACACTGCTCAGATTGGAAAAGGTAAATTGTCAGTATGCTCCTCCTGCCTCTTAGGGCTGCAATCTGCCTAAAAATTCACTCTCCCCATCCTAGGAAAATGACTGGCCCCTCTTCTTCCTGTCAAGTCCAATCTTTATGTCATGAAAATCCAAAAAAAAAAAAAAAAAATACAGGAATACTAACAAATTAAAACACACTTACCTTAAGGTTGTGTGTGAATTTCTCTGCTGCCCCTTTTCCCCCTGTTTCTTTATTCCTTCCATCTCCCACTTTTTCCATTTTGATTTCCCTTGCTTCTCCTTTTTATATTAAAGAAATAAGCCCCCTTTTCACTGTCTCTTTTGTCCCTCCTTACTCTAATCCCTTGTCCATGTCTCCTCCTCAATTCTGTTGTCTGCCCGCTTTTCTGCTCTTCCACTTGGCAAATTTCTTTTGTTTCCTCCCTGCTTCCATATTGTGACCAAATAAATGAAGTCTCTGGCTTCTTGGCATGCAGTCAGCAAAGCAAGTCAACAACTGCTCATGCACTAGACACAAAAGAGCAACCCTGGTTCTGGCCTTGTTAACACACACTAGATAAAATAATACATTTTACAAATTTAAAACAACATAAAATCCATGTTATGTATATGACTCCTATGGCTGTCTATATAGGTTGTGGGCACAGATTGGGGGAAGGACAGTGTGATGGAGACATCACTATGGAAGATGAACAAGGAATGCACTCAGATACCAAATATCTTAATCAGCATTATCTACTTTTGAATACTTTGTGAAAGAAAAGCTGGGGTTCGCTAGTTAAACCAATTCAAATGGAGCTGTTTACTATTTTTGTTCTTAAACTTTGCTCCAAAGGCAAAAGCTTTAACAA
The DNA here is from genome assembly GCF_965140285.1 of Lepidochelys kempii. Taxonomy (NCBI): domain Eukaryota; kingdom Metazoa; phylum Chordata; order Testudines; family Cheloniidae; genus Lepidochelys; species Lepidochelys kempii. The sequence continues at coordinate 69,623,441 of NC_136384.1, read as the reverse complement.
AAAAAACTGCAGACAAATAGTGTTTTCAGTATTTCCAGCAGCTTGGGATGTTAGCACGGAGAGTAGGAGCAATTTACTTAACAAGAGCATCTTCTGGTTTAACCTTTGTGCTGCCCAAACCAAGCAACTAACCACCCCCTTTATGTTCACCTCCCAGTCTAACCTTCATGCCTTCTTCCATAAAGCCCGACACAGTACCTCAACCTTTCGCAGATTCAATTCATTATGCCTCTATTCTCTCATCCTTCAAGATCCCACTCTTCTTCCAGGAGGCCTATAAACCCTAATCGTCTTCACAGGGAGCTCTTAGCAAGTGATTTAAAGAAGATCAGACAACAAACTTGTGGAACTAACATGACATTTGCTAAAGTTGCTTTATCATACTGTCACTTCCCATTTGCACACTATCTATTTTGTTAAGCGCATGGACCTGTTCTTCCTACAGATCTATGAAGTATATCTTGCACATGGCTGTACCCTATAAATAACAACAATTAACCTTTCTCCACTTGTTCCCGTGCTTGTTGGTTGGTCATTCCAGGGTATGGACATACACCTAGACTGAAGGTCTCCCAAAGAAGAATCCCAAAGCTCCATACATCACTTTCAGAAGTGTATCTCCCTGAAGAAGGAGAGAAAGTGGATAATATAAATTAAAAGAATATTTCTGAGATGTACTGTATGCTACCCTGAACCAATGGTAAGAATGTTATTTAAATAATGACAGCACATTCCCGGTACCGTTGCCAAGGTGAAATTAAAGCATTATAACTGAACACTAACTCTTAATGGATACTCTTAACATACCGATGATCTCATTTTTCAAGTGATTAACTAACAATCAATTATCTTAGATCAAGGCAAATATTTAAAATTTTGTGATTCAATGGGCAGACTTGTTATGCTAGTAAAGATGCAAATTTACCCAGGGCCAAGAGACTGAAAAGATTTTCATGAGCTGGATTTCTGCTATTTTGTTTTCCAGCTGAACTGAGGTCTCCTTCTCCATTCTCCTGTCCAGCAAACTTTGAAAGAAAATACATTTAAAAGTTGAGGGACAGTGAACTTTTTAAATTCTTCCTTGTTCGCAATTCCTCTTACAAGGTACTGTATTTTCCTAACCAGCTGTTCTTTTTCAATCCCCCAACCTGCCATGGCAATTAGTGTTCTGAAAAGAGCTAAAATTGACATGATTGTTGTTAACAACTTCTGCTACTCTGAAATTTGATATTGCAAAGCACACTATCATATCAAAGTGCCTTTGTGATCCAGCAGCATTGAATTATATCAGCACAGCTCATGGAATAGTGCTTTTATAGGGTTTACTGGTAGCTTTTTAATATAAACAAACAAAAAAAAACCCTTCTCCATATACCCCATCCTCACTTTTTTGGGGTGGTGGGTTTTTTTGGACAATGGGTGATATATTGTTCAGAGAATACAAAACAATTTCTCTCATCAACCCTGGAATTAAGAATCTAAAGGACTTTATCCATTCAACTATGTCAACTTTAGAGACCCTGTTTTCCCCATTACATGTTAATAAAAAAAAAGGCCAAAATTTTCCAAAGTGCTTTTGGGTACTCATCTTGAGCTATCATGAAAGGGGCCTGGATTTTAGCAGTGCTGAGCACCGACCATCTGAAAGTCAGACTCCTTTACAATATTTGAAGCTGGCCATCTAAAAACTGAAGCAGCCCAAATCACTAGTCAGTCTGAAAATTTCAGCCTATAGTTTTTACTAATAAAACTCCAACTCTGCTTTTGAACACAAAATTTCAAAATTAAATGATGTCTGTTTCTATAGCCCATCTTAATCTGATGAAAGGCAGGCACTGTGGATAAGAGCGATGAGGCTATGTGGAGAAGGCAAGAGCTCTTAAGAGTTAGGCGCCTCAGTCCCTGTAGGCATGACTGACATTCACCAAACTCCTGCTCAGCTGCCACTTAACACTGTAGGCCCTGCACACTTGGGCACTCACCTGGGCGACTCAAATTCAAATTTCTGCTCTGCCTGATTTTGGAGCAGGGATTTGAAATCAAGTCTCCCTCTTCCCAGATGAGTGCCCTAACCCCTGTGTTATAGGATACAGTGAGGCAGGGCTTACTTTCTTTGTGAGAAAGGGCTGACTTGGCTTCAGGCCTAACTCCAGGAGAGGGTTCACCAGTGAGACACGTGCCTCACTCCAGCCTGTCAGTCTGGCGCCTAAGGCCCAGATCAAAGGGGAGTTAGGCACCTCCGTACACCTTTGAGGATCTGGGCCCTATGCCTCCCTGCATTTCATTCCTGACTAGCTTAGGTGGCTCCCCATTCAGCTTGCTGACTTCTGAAAATATTTCTTAGGCAACTAACTCTCCCTATACAATGCAGGGGGAGCCTGGCACCTACCTCAGGGCTGTGAATTCCACAGGGCAGCAGGGTTCCGCAACACTCGGTGTTGCAATACCTATAGTCCCCTTGTGAATTTTACCCTTAAAGACAGTAGCTCACCACAGTGGACATAGGGTATAACTCTATTCTCCAGGTTTGAACCTCCTTTCTAAGGGTATGTCTACATAGTAGGTGGAGGTGTGATTCCCAGCTCAGGTAGACACATACATGCTAGCGCTGCTCAAGTTAGCATGCTAAAAATAGCAGTGTGGCTTTAGTAATATAGACGTTGCCTGAGTACAACACTGTCCTAAGTATGCACTTGGGCAGCTAGCCCAAGCTGCTATAGCCACACTTCTATTTTTAGCATGGTAGCTCAAGCAGAACTAGTATGTATGTCTACCCAAGCTGGGAATCACGCCTGCCAGCTTCTGTGCCGATGTACCTAAGAAGCCAGTTCAGTGAAGTAAAGTGAAACGTAGGGGCTCTGAAAATATCATCTTAAACAGTACATTTGATTCTGTCCTTTCACAAGCAGACCTGTCCTTTTAGTATTAAGAACGTTACTACAGAGGCCTACAGGAACGAGAAAATCCATTTAACACATCTTTGCATCAGTTATCTCTGAGCTTTAAAATAAAACATTTCTCCTTTATGTATCTTCTGCCCCATTTCCAACACTGCCATTTTGCCAGTATCATGCTGCTGATGTTTGAGAGCTAAATATTCAGCTAATCATTTTAAACCTAGGATATGTTTTTTTTCCCCTTTCTTTTTTCCCAGCCTAAATGAAGTACATGTAAATGATAATGACAGTTGGGGCCATCTGACATCAGAAAGTTCAGTTTGCACTTAAACTAAATTTCATTTCCAGCTGTGTTAAATTAGCTTGCCTGCTTAGTAGATAGCAATTATGGACATTCACCGTGCTGCTGGGGGTAAGATTAGTTTTCTTGTCTGTATATCAACTCTCTTCAGAGTTTGGCATCCAGTAATTTAACACTTTTCATTAAAGTCATTCAGTGGAAACAAGTTAAAAGTAATTAGTTTCTTAAGAAAGCACAAGTTATGCAGAGTCAATTACCTATCTCAGTATGATAATAGCTGGGCTGAGAAAAGGCATGCTGTTTATATATACACGATTATTTATTAGCATTCGAAGAACTGAAGAAATTATAGTGGAAGATCACAAACAAATATACACATTTTACTTTTTAAGAACACGTGTGTAATAGTTTTTAGTACGAGCACAAGTATCGTACAGGAATTTTCATATGAATGGCAAATGATAAACCACACCTTTGTAAACGTGCATTTGAACAATGTGGGGAAAAAACCCAATCAGGAAGTGAGGAAACTTCCTCACATACTCTTGCCAGGAGGAATGCCTCTCCCTTCCCCCAGGCCCGCAGAAGCACCTCTACAGCTCAGGGAGGCGGTGGAATTGTGCTGAGTTGGGCTGTGGAGCAGGCACTTTGATAGATGAAAATGAACAACATTGCTAGAGTTTTTGCCAAAAGCCAATGTTGCTAAAAGCCAAGTCATTGCCCTATCCACTGACGGACTGGTATTCAGAGGTGTTAAGTTCACAACTGCAACAGCATCCAGCAAAACCTGTTGTTGCTTAGCACCTCAGGCCATAATTCATTCATATCTTGTAAATTCAATGAAACAAAGACTTGTCAATCATTTCCTCACCCAATCCCTGATTTTCCCTAGCAATGTTTTACCAGAAAAAAGAGTCATTGCAGTAATTTTTACTGTGCCTAACCACAGTCACTTCATTTTTAAAAAACTATTTCTTGTTAGTTGAAGGTTATGTTCCTGTTCCCCAGGCTGCCAGCTTTTTTTCAGCTAGTGTAGCAATGATTTTATATTTTATTATCTACTTAACTGTAAACACTTATTAAAATAATAAAAAGACCAAACTTTCCAGATCTGAATGAACAAATAAAGCACAAACAATACTGCAAGCTAAACATTAGAATAGATACTGACCAGTGGTGGATTCACTCTAGCAGCAAATATTACAGATTTTCCAGAGGGAAAGCTTTTATTTTCACAATGTAAAATTCACCCCTTTACAAGGCCCACAAGACTTATTTAAATCCTATTGTGTGGGTTTATGCAGCATTTAATAGTGATGCAAAAGCCCCTCTCAAAGGAGTGAATTTCACTTATGGGGACTGTAGTATAATCAAAGAATGAGAGCTTCCAATACATTTTCTTTATCAAAAAATGTAACAGGAGAAATGTTTACATAAAGCTCAGTTGTAAGATTTAATAGTTTAATTTTTCACTTAAAATATTAAACATAAAACTGGTTTACAGACATGTTATTCAAGAGCTGTGGAGTTGTCCATAAGAATTTGGAAGGAAGAAGCTTTGATCAGTGGTAGAAATGCCTTCCAAGCTAGTTGTACCAATCTCAGTTCTAGCACACATGTGTAACTTGGAATCCTATAAGACTACAGGCTGAGTCTGACCCTGATCTATATGTGCTCCAGAACTGCTCTTGGATGCACCTGATATTAGAGTTGTGAGCTGTATTGGAGCAGCAAACGGTAGTCCATTTTTTCCAAGAGTTTCAATTTTGATTTGGAATAGTCACCCTCTGTGACATGTCATAAATTTTCAGTTTGTAGATTGACTTGATCTAAGCTTGGAAGAGTCTGAATCATAGACTGGCAAATGAAGTCACAAAAGTACATGATGCCCTATGGCCTAGCAGTTTGAGACACATCTTTACTGTTTTCTGAGGGCAGTTGTGAAGGTGGAGAATCAGTTGCCGTCTTGTCTGAAATCTGTCTGATGGAAGGAATGCACTTGCTGCTACTGTATCTAGTTAATCCCCAATAAATTATATCAACCGGGATGGAATCAGATTTGATTTTTTCAATTTGATTCTCAAACCTAGGGATGAAAACAGCAGAAGCACCTTCCTTGCTGATATAGTCCCATGATTTTCTTCGTACAAGCCAATAGTCTAGATAAGGGTAAACACGCAATCCCTGTCTGCGTAGATGAGCTGCTACTACAGACCGGCACTTGAACACCTGCGAAGCCAAAGAAATCCCAAAGGATAGTACTTGGAATTGACAATGGTTTCCTAAAGCTACAAATTAAAGATACTTCTTCCGTGCAGGGTGCATTGACACGTGAAAATAAGTGTCCTGCAAGTCAAGGGTAATGAACAAATCCATGGGATCTAGAGTGGGAATAACTGAAGTGTGTGTAACATACAAAAACCTGATGCACCAAATGTATTTGTTTAGATTCTTGAGTGGTAGAATCAGATGCCAACCTCTTTTTTAGTTTTGGAATGACATAGAAGCCCCACAAATTCTTGATGTACCAGTTATATTGCTACTAGATTGATTAGGTCATCTATTTCTTGATGTATAGCATTCTCATGAGAATGGTTCCTGAAAAGGAACTGCGAAGGGGTATGGGTGGGAGACAGAGACTGAAATTGAATGACAACCTGAATGACCCATTGATCTGTGGTGATTGCCATCCATGCCTCGTCAAAAAAGCACAGGTGGGAACCAGAGGGAGGGAGGAAGGGCAAACTAAGTTAAGACATGCAGACAATCATGACATATGTCTCATAATAATAGCTGTAGCTATTGAACTGACACCACTATCAGCTGCGTCCAGAGCAGCTTGAAAAGAAATGTTAGCACTCAGCAGACGTTCTTGGCAAATTGATCTGAACTCATTTCTAATTTCTGTAGGTAGTTTGTCCTTAAAGTCAGACACACTCTCCCATTGTAGATAATCATATTTAGTTATCTTAACTTGACAATTAACTACCCTAACTTGAAGTCAAACTGAAGAATAAGTTTTCCTTCTGAAAGTGTCTCGTCTTTCTTTGGTAGTTGACTTTCCCAATTGTTTCAGTTTTTCATTTGCAACAGTAATAACCAGTGAAGATGAAGATGGGTAAGTATACAAATACACAGAGCCTTTGGACAGTACTGGATGTCTACAATCAGCAACTTTTAAACTTGCTGAAGCTGAGCAGGGGTAGCTGAAAGATCTTCTGCCATTTCTAAAACTCCTTTATTTATAGTAAGAGCTACTCTACCTTGAGATTGTAAAATATCAAATAATTTCTATGCCTTTTCCTATACCATTTCTAAAAGGGCTGCCAATGTTTCTGCCGTGTGCTTCAATAATTCCTGAAAGGCTTTTAAAATCATCAATTGCTGCAGGCACAGTGGATGAAATAATCTCCAAAAGTGAAGAACAGCAACAATGTGGAGGTCCAGGAATCTCTTCATCACTAGAATTATGCTGATCCTGTTTCCATAATCTGAAGAGGAGAATGATGCAACACGCCTGAGAACCTGAATTAGGTGATTTATGTGTATATCCCATGTACTGTGGGGGTAACTTGCCTTGAATGCTGCAGATATTGTGACCATGAGGCAATGCAGGGGATCAATGCAGGGGATACAATGGAAAGTAATTAGGATTTAAATCTTTAAATTTATGAGGTTTCCTTTGTATTGTCTCTTTGTCTGCAGACTGGCTCTTTTAGAAGGAGGGTTCCTGCTGGAGTCAGAAGACGGAATCCTTCTACCGATGGGACAACAACAGGAGATTTAAAAATTTGAATAGCGCTTCTATTCTCAACCCTGTTATGTTGATAAAGAGAAACCTTCAACACAGGCACGCTTCATTCTTTGTGAGGATGAGATTTAGACAGTGAAGAACTAGAAATGCCTGTAACAGTGGTGACCCAGGCTCCGGAGTTATTCTGATATCCATGGAAAACATAAATGAATCATTTGATGCTGTGGAATCCCCTTCAGAAGACATAGAGAGTGGAGGTAGCTTGTCTCATTTAGCTGCTTTGAAGGCTCCAAAGAAACTGAAACTGCTGGAAACAAGAGAGATGCTCTCATCAAAGATGGTGCTGGGGCAGATCACAACTGATACACCAGTACCAAGAGGGATAGTGCCGGAAAGTCCTGAACAACAGTCTTAAGACCTTGATCCACACACCCTCTGCTGCCAGTGTCCTCTGTCAATGTGAGCTCCAGCACTGGCTTCTCTGGTACCCACTTCATCAGAGGAGGTAATATCTTTTATTGGACCAAATTCTGTTGGAGAGAGAGACAAACTTTCCAGCTACACAGAGCTCTTCTATTCCTGGTCTTATTGATCGATAACAAGACAGAAAATATCCTATTGCCCCTATATAAATCCATGGTACGCTCACATTTTGAATATTGTGTCCGGATGTGGTCGCCCCATCTCAAAAAAGATATAGTGGAATTGGAAAAGGTTCAGAAAAGGGCAACAAAAATGATTAGGGGTATGAAAGAGCTTCATATGAGGAGAGATCAATAAGACCGGGACTTTTCAGCCTGGAAAAGAGACGACTCGGGGGGATAGGATAGAGGTTTATAATTGGTATGGAGAAAGTAAGTAAGTGTTATTTATTCCTTCTGATAACACAAGAACTAGGGATCACCAAATGAAATTAATAGGCAGTAGCTTTAAAACAAACAAAAGGAAATATTTCTTCACCCAACGCACAGTCAACCTGTGGAACTTTGCCAGAGGATGTTGTGAAGGCCAACACTATAACAGGGTTCAAAAAGGAACTCCATAAATTCATTGAGGATAGATCCATCAATGGCTATTAGATAGGATGAGGAGGGATGGTGTCCCTAGCCTGTTTGCCAGAAGCTAGGAATGGATGACGGGGGATGGATCACTTGATGATTACCTGTTCTGTTCATTCCCTCTGAAGCACCTGGCATTGACCACTGTTAGAAGACAGGATACTAGACTAGATGGACCTTTGTCTGACACAGTATGGCCGTTCTTACAAAAGCATGTTTCTCACCAACAGAAGATAGAAGATATTATCTCACCCATCTTGTCTCACTAATTATGTATGTCCATTAGAGGAACAGCCCGTTCCCCCACCCTCCACAACAGGGTTATAATTTGAAGTCTGGGGATCTCAATTCTGCCATATCCTAACTAAAATCTCAATATACAAACTACAAACAGAAAAATAAAGTTAAACTGAAACTCTCCTCATACATGTGTGTTTTACTGGAGGTAAGAGTAACTAACAAGAAACTACAAAAGAGACTGTCATAAATATAAAGGGAAGGGTAAACACCTTTAAAATCCCTCCTGGCCAGAGGAAAAACCCTTTCACCTGTAAAGGGTTAAAAAGATAGGATAACCGTGCTGGCACCTGACCAAAATGACCAATGAGGAGACAAGATACTTTCAAAGCTGGAGGCGGGGAGAAACAAAGGTTCTCTCTGTCTCTGTGTGAGGCTTTTGCCAGGAACAGAAAAGAGTCTTAGAACTTAGTAAGTAATCTAGCTAGATATGAGTTAGATTCTGTTTTGTTTAATTTGCAAATTAAATACAATTAACTTAGGCTTGAATAGAGACTGGGAGTGGTTGAGTCATTATAAAAAGTAACCTATTTCCCCTTGTTTATTCCTTCCACCACCCCCACCCCCCACTGTTCCTCAGACGTTCTTGTTAAACCCTGGATTTGTGCTGGAAATGGCCCATCTTGATTATCTTACACATTGTAAGGAGAGTGATCACTTTAGATAAGCTATTACCAGCAGGAGAGTGGGGTGGGGAGAGAGAAAACCTTTTGTAGTGATAAACACCCATTTTTTCCATGGTCTGTGTGTATAAAAACATCCTCACTTTTTTTCATGGTCTGTGTGTATAAAAATATCCTCACTGCATTTTCCACTTTATGCATCCGATGAAGTGAGCTGTAGCTCACGAAAGCTTATGCTCAAATAAATTGTTTAGTCTCTAAGGTGCCACAAGTACTCCTTTTGTTTTGCTTAAATGGCCCATAAAATAAGTTGTGCTGAATGGAATGTATATTCCTGTTTCTGTGTCTTTTTGTAACTTAAGGTTTTGCCTAGAGGGATTCTCTATGTTTTGAATCTGATTACCCTGTAAGGTATTTACCATCCTGATTTTACAGAGGTGATTCTTTTACTTTTTCTTCAATTAAAATTCTTCTTTTAAGAACCTGATTGCTTTTTCATTGTTCTTAAGATCCAAGGGTTTGGGTCTGTGTTCACCTATGCAGATTGGTGATTTTTATCAAGCCTTCCCCAGGAAAGGGGGTGTAGTGTTTGGGAGGATTTTGGGGGGGAAGACGTTTCCAAGTGGGCTCTTTCCTGGTTATATATTTGTTAGACGCTTGGTGGTGGCAGCAATGAAGTCCAAGGGCAAAAGGTAAAATAGTTTGTACCTTGGGGAAGTTTTAACCTAAGCTGGTAAAAATAAGCTTAGGGTTTTTTTCATGCAGGTCCCCACATCTGTACCCTTGAGTTCAGAGTGGGGAAGGAACCTTGACAGGGACACTAAATGTTCTTCTGTTTTTCCTATGGAAATCTGAAGGAACTGAATGGCAGTTGGGATTGCTGTGCTCTTTATGACCTCAGGAAGGGAACATGAGGATATAAAGGACACGAGCATGACACTATTAGTGAAAAAGTTCCAAGTTCCAAGTGGGGTGCCCACACATCAGAAATGGGAGCCAGATATGCAGTAGATGAAGAGGAAAGCCTAGTTTGAGGGTCCCACCAGGACATAGGTACGCATGCTCATGGGCAGATTTTTAGGCGCCTACAGGACTTTATGGACAGAAACTTAGGCACTTACAGGGTTAGGCAGCAGCTGAGCACGGACTTTGAGGATCTAAATTGTGTAGTTAGGTGATTAAAGCAGCAGTTATGCACCTAAATTCCTTTGTAGATCTAGCCCATATACTACAACATTCATCAATGCCGCAGCTCACATGCTGCTTTTTAACTACCTTTTTCCTAATTAGAGCTTACTTTCTAATTTCACTTTAACTCTCCCCCTCCCTCCAATCTGGCTTTTTCTATTTTTGTTCTCAAGCTATAACTCATCATGTTATGGGCCATTTCCCCCTACCCACAAATAGGGCTGTTTTATTTATTTTCACTGACAACAGCAGAATGATGCATAAAATTGCAGGTTACAAGAACTACAAGTTTTAAAATATATATAATCAATTACCATCCTGTCCTCTTCTACAAGGATTTATGTAATGTTTTCTCAGGTGTTAAAAGTATCTCTAGTTTTCATAATAAAAGGCTAAATCAATCATCACCATAATTTTGAGGAACTTGCCTACTCATTTTGCTAATGATTATCATCTGGATGAATGACTAGGTAGTCTACTGTAATGTTCTAGCTCCAGAGCAGTATTATGCAAGCATTTTAATTGTTAAATCAGCAGCATTTAAGTACTTTGACTTTTTCTCCTTGGATGTTCTTGTTTTTTTTGTGAAGAAAGGGGAATCTTACATTATGAAGTAAAAGACATAACCTTAATAGGGCTGAATTGTTAATTTATTTAAATTGAAAGGTTTTACATGTTTGTTAGTCTAAACAGACCATAAGGAAGACCATATATTTGTGTACAGACCACAGTGTATTTCCTCTATACCTTCTTATCTTACATAGTACATTTTCTACAATAAAAAGTTAAAGATAATATCTCCTTACCATAGTTGAGTGCCTCTGGAGCAGTCCATTTGATAGGAATCTGCTTTAAGCCTGAAGATGAATATACCCCATCATCCTCTTGACGAGACATTCCAAAGTCACTGATTTTCAGAACATTATTTTCACCTACCAGGCAGTTCCTTGCAGCAAGGTCCCTGAGTTAGATTGAGATACAGAAAACATCCCTTTAAAAATTAAAAGCATTGTTTTTATGTTCATAATGTATTTATACTGAGATGTGAATCAACACACGGTCAACAATTTCCCACATATTTTCTATTACAACTGAATCTATCCATCAGTGATACATGCAAGGCTCCTGGCGCACAAATATTTTAATTTAAATGACAAAATAAACATATACAAGGCAATAATATACTGTGCCCATATTGCCCGTCAGGCATGTCCGTACTACACTACATGCCAACAGACCAAATTTGATGCAGAATGTAACACAGTTCAAAGACGAAGCTGGAAAGCTTTTTCCTACGACCATAAAAAGAACTAGAGAGGCTGGAAAACTATTTCTACCACAGCTGGGTCAACACCATGGGTTCAATTAAAAAAAATTAAAGCTGATCTATACTACCTGATCACTGCCAATGGAAGAAAGGTCAAGTAAAAGCCCTCTCCACAGAAACAAAGGTTCTTTTCCGTTCAAAAATCTGAGCAGCATAATTTCAGGCCTTGTATTGTAAATTCTATGAGCACAGCCTTCAGCCAATATTTTTTTAAAGAGAAAAATACTAACATTTATTTGAAAACAGATCTTTAATGTAGAAAACTACAAACCGGGGCATCGACAATAATTCCTTATAAAGCTGTCTTTACCAACAATTTATGAGATTTGTTTTCATCTTAGACAGATCATAGGATAAGAAACAGGTTGCTATACATAATAATCAATCGTTTCTTTGAAGATAATTAATACTCTAAATTATAATTTGCTTTTAAATCTATCGTTATGTTATTCTTATGAAGCTGGACAACCAGTAGGAGGTTTGAAACATTCATGCATCCCTGGGCCTGATCCTATTAATCTCTCACTGGTGTAAATTAGGAGAAACTCCCCTGATGTCAATGAAGTTACACTAGTTTTAAAACTGGTTCATTATCAGAATCAGATCCCATCTCAGCAAATATGCAGCTTTGTTTATAAAGTATGAAATACACAGTGACTGAGGCATCTCAAGTTGTATAAGAGTGTATTGTGATTGGTATGGGCGGGAGAATTGCAAAGCAAAAAAATCAAGAGATTCTAGTTCCTACAGCCAATTCCATAAGAAGTATACCAAAGAGCCTCAAGAGTGGAGGGGTGAAATCCCAGCCTCATTAAAGGCATAGGAATATTGCTATTGTCTTCAGCAGGGCCAGGATTCCACATGAGGTGAAAGCAGGGAGTGAAACAAATCAACGTGGCAATCTCTGGAAGGAAGTCTGAAATGCTGATTGACAACACAGGAATCTCTTTATTTGAATCATTCCTGAACTTTAAAAATATTTTGGGTTTGAATTGAAGAAAAGGCTATTTGTTGAGCTAATACTTATGTTTTTGCCTGATGTTTGGTCTTCCTATCCCTAAATATCTGAAATAGATCCTAATTACAAAAATTACTACTATTTTATACTTACAATCCGGGCACATAATTTGTATGTTTTCTATGTAATAGCTGGTTCTTTTAAATTACTCAGAAATAAAAAGAAAGGCATAATCTCTGCTGAAAATCTAGGAGTCCATTTTCATGAAAATTAAAGTTAGTGTGTCATTTTGAAGAGGTTGCATATGACTACTGTAGTTTAGCTAAGCATGTCTACATTAATAAGGTTCTTCAACAGACAAATGTATGAAGCTGTTGCTTTGCAAAGTATTCTCTTCTACATCATCAAATCCATTATAAGATTTGGAGTTCAAAAGCTCTTGTAACACCCTTGGACTATGTAAACAATGGAGGCCTGCAGTGTCTCCACTGATCTTGATTTCTTCAAATTGAGAGTGGGACCAAAATTTTTGCTGGTGCAGCTCCAATTCACATCCAGCCAAGAAGCTAATTTTGCTTTAATTTGCCACAAGCACAAGGCCATTTCAAGCTTTCAGATCCCTTAAATTTGCTGCTGAATCCACTACTAGATCTTCAATAAGATGCTCCTCAGTAGGATGTAGTGGTAGGGGAAACAACTTCATTCTCAGCATTACCACCACCAAACATTGGTAGCTCTGTAACCATGTCTGTTGTGGACATCTTTCTCGGTTTTTCTGGTTCTTTTTTCACTGATTATCACCTCCACCTACTTTGAGGCTCTGCATAAAGTCCTTTTTTCTGATGTTCCTGGCATTTAGCTCCTTAAGCTGGGCACATTTTCCATGAATGTTGGGTAGTCTTGCTAAATTTTCCACATGTCATTTTCCCTTTGTTTCCTGTCCTCAGAGTTTTTTGTTGAGAGCTGCCAGGTTTTCTTATTTGTGTCTCTCTGTGGGAGAGGGAGAACAATCAGATGGGAGTAGCTTTTTTGTTGAGCCTCATGAAATTGAAATTTACATCTTCATGTTTTCCTTTCTTGCTCTGTGGGGGGCTGTTCAGGTTTTTTCAGTGAAATATATACCAAACAGTTTCTTCACTATTTCACAGACATTCTTCTAATCTGGAATTAGGCCTGATGCCATCAGCATGTCATCTGCCTCATCTCCCATATTAGAGATGATATTTACTGGGTATTCATCACTCTTATTGACAAGTCTTGATGCCACATAAAACTAATTTATCAGTAAACTTAAAGCTGACACCCCACAAAAGTAGGAATTCTGGGAAATATTAGTTCCATTGCCTTTGAAATACTGCTTTGATGATTTTAGAGCATTTAAAAAAAAATCTTTCACTGTTCCTGTGTAGATTATTTTCTTCCTTTCTACTACTGTGCGATATAGACCTCTTTGCTACAGCTACTGTTTTGGACCTGTAGCCCCATTTCACATCAGAGGTCCCTTGTTTAGGAATTTACTTTTCTCTTTGCCTGTCCCTTTGAAATGGTATTTACTTGGCCTGTTTCAGAGCACTTAGCTGCTCTCTCTTCTCTTTCAGTTCTTCTGGAGGCTGTTTCACTGCTTGGACTGAGGAACACAAATCTTCTTTCCTACTCTGCACAGGGGTCTCAGATGCTCTCTCTTCTCTTCATTCCTTTCCCTTGTTTTCTCCTGTCTCTGGAAGTGGGTTCTAAAACCATGTTGGAGGCTGGTGCAGGCAGACTCAAGGAGCAGAAAGACTGAGGAGTGGCACAAGAGAGAATCAGAATTAATCCTGGATGTATTGAGATCTATATGGTAACAAGTCTTCCAGCACACTATCTACATCCTTTCATAATGACAGGTTTCAGAGTAACAGCCGTGTTAGTCTGTATTCGCAAAAAGAAAAGGAGTACTTGTGGCACCTTAGAGACTAACCAAGCTTATGCTCTAATAAATTGGTTAGTCTCTAAGGTGCCACAAGTACTCCTTTTCTATCTACATCCTATCCATCTAATTCTCTAAAGCTGGGTCAGAGATTGTTTTATTCAAATTAAATGTGCATTAGGTAGCATAATCCTACCTGTTTCCACGCTGAACGCTTACTGCATATTGTTTGTTATAACAGTTTTTGGCTGTTTACTATTTACTATTACCAGGAAAGAGGAAGAAACTACTTAGTGGCCATTAGTGTTCTTTAATAGCATGATTGATTTCCTCCGTGAGGCAGCGTGTACTAATAGTAGGTTGTTCTTCACGGGTAGGTTTTAATAGGTGGACTGCCATTTGTTTCATTCCAAAATCTCTTAGAAGTGTTTTTGTGAGCTCCAAGTCCTCTGTGGCAGGGATTAATCCAAAGAGAGGGTGAACTTCCAAAGGAAAGAAATCTCCCCCAACTTCTCTTCAATTTGGTGATAGAATTTTAACAAGGGACTTCTGAGAGCCCCACAACGGCTCCAGCACATTCATGGTATAATAGTGTTATGTCATCAATACTGTATTTGTGGTTGGAATGAATTTTAGAGCCATAGTTAAAATAATGAGGGTTCTTTTTTCCTTATGTTAACTCCTTGATCGTGGAAGGTGTGCGTGTGTGTGAGAGAGAGATTGTATCGTTATGTGTATCTAATACCTGAACTTGGGAGTTCCATGACCCTAGTACCAACAAATCAGGAATATATGATTTCTTTCCCACCAATGCAGCTACTCTATAGTGGCTCAGTATAATCTGTGCCCAACCTAAATAGCTTTCACAACAGCAAAGTAAACATTATTTACTTCTTTTCTATGTCAAAGATAAATATTGACTTCATGAAATCACTGGAGCCAAGTAGTAAATACAGTATGAAAAGAAAAAAAAAATCTCTGCCCAATCCATAGTGAAAGAATACTGAGTCTTCTGTAAAATCATTTCTGGGATTCACTAGGGTATTTGCTGCAATATTCAGATCAGCCACTGAAAAAGAAGAAGCCAGACCATTTCAGGGGGGAAATGAAGAGAAAACACACAGAATACTAAATCTGTTCAACTAATCATAAGTATATACAATGTCTTCATCTTAAAAGTATGGTGAGCTGCTACAAAACATTTAGCAAGGCATCTGTAAAGCTCTATATGAATTAAACCCCTGTGCTTTTCTGTGGATAGCACTGAATATTTATGATTTATTTTACGTTTTCACTCATACATTCAGATATTCATCCATGCACAGAGCTAGCTGAAATCTTTGGGAGACAGCATTTTGCCCCAAACACAGACATCTTCCTTCCATCCAAACTAAAAAAAAAACCCCACTAAATACTTTTCAGAAACAAATACTTTTTAAGAAGTGATTCAAAAGCTTTTAACATGTTATAAAAGTGCGTTTGTTTCTATTATCTTTCCTTCCAATACCCTGGACAAAACATTGTCTGGCACCTAGTCATAGAAAATCCCAGGGGAAAGGAAGTTTATTAGTCCCATCTATCTCTTCCTCATTCCCATTCTAATCACCCAGAGTCATCAGTCCAAGTAAAACTAGTGGTATGTGAGTACTTAAATGCCCACCATTGTAAGTGACAGACAGATAGTGTTTAGGGGTGAACTTTCCAAATGAGCTTGGCCCATTTCCACTCCTGAGAACTCATGGGCTGTTAAATAAAGATATCAAGCTTGACCCTAGCAACTACAAAATGGGAAACTTAAGTCTTCTAATTTGTAATTTATAATGCATTCTGGGAACATAATTACTGTTCCTTACAACACATTTGCCGGTAAGACCCATCTAACTTATAACTCATCTAAGTGGCCTGATAATAGAAGTAAATGGAAATTAATGAACACATGGCTTGTAGTATACACTAATACAAGCACTGATAAAATAAACCTTCACTTCATTTGCAGACACAGCAATTGTAATTTAAACAGAGAATATACACAATATGTATACCTCTTTAGTATTTGCATACATATTGTATGGTAAGAGATATGAATATCTGCACATATATGAATACCTGTTTACTGAAAAACAAGTGCCATGTTCTATGGAGAACAAATCTCTTGTAAAAAATCACCGAAGCTGTAACAGTTTACAGTGCATTGTTGATAATGTTCAGAAGATGTGTAGCTAGATCTGAGTTAGATTGCTTTTGCAGTAGAACTGTAATCCTGCTGTCAGAAGCCAGGCATTTTGGATGCCACAGCAAAGTCTAACTTATAAAAGATTTGACTTAGTTGAGGAGTGAAGAATAATGCCATTATTTCCGAAGTAGTGTTGTAAATGAAGGCTTATGAATGAACGATTTATCATAGCAGAAATTGAGACACAAGAGCATGATGTAGTCAACAGCTGCCACATACTAGAGATAAGAAAGACCTGATGTGATCATGTAGAATTTTCAGTGTTATATCCTGAATTTTAGTGCTCGGTACTTGCAGGAACAGATTTTCAAACTTACAGTGCATTATGTTACACTGAATTCAGGTCAGCGAATAAGTCAAGATTTACTTTCTCCACTTGTATACACAGAATCAGAGGACTGGAAAGGACCTCAAGAGGACATCTAGTCCAGTCCCCTGCACTCATGGTGGGACTACGTATTATCTAGACCAGTGCTTCTCAAGCTATCTGACGTGGGGGACCGTCAATTTTTTTTTTCCAATATGCATACAGACCGGCATCAGTCCACGGACCACCACTTTGAGTAGCACTGATCTAGACCATTCCTGACAGGTGTTCGTCTAACCTGCCTCCCTAGCAGGTTATTCCAGTGCTTAACTACCTTGACAGTTAGGAAGTTTTTCCTAATGTCCAACCTAAACTGCCATTTGCTGCCATTTAAGCCCATCACTTCTTATTGTTGTCCTTAACATCCGAGGACACGACTTTTCTCCCTCCTCCTTGTAACAACTTTGTGTGTGTTTGAAAACTGTTATGTCTCAGTCTTCTCTTCTCCAGACTAAAACAAGCCAAATTTTTCCGATCATCCCTCATAGGCCAATGTTTTCTAGACCTTTAATAATTTTTGTTGCCCTTCTCTGGACTTTCTCCAATTTGTCCGCATCTTTCCTGAAATCTGGCGCCCAGAACTGTTGACTCATATTTAGTTTGTGATCCTCTACGATCCCCAGATCCCTTTCTGGAGTTCTCCTTCCTAAGCAGTCATTTCCCATTTTGTATGTGTGCAACTGATTGTTCCTTCCTAAGTGGAGTACTTTGCATTTGTCCTTATTGAATTTCATCCTATTTACTTCAGACCATTTCTCCAGTTTGTCCAGATCATTTTGAATTTTAATCCTATCCTCCAAAGCATTTGCAACCCTCCCAGCTTTCGTCTGCAAATTTTGAGCATATTCTCTATGCCATTATCAAAATCATTTTATGCAACTATTGAACAGAATTGGACCCAGAATTGATCCCTGCAGGGCCCCATTTAATATGCCCTTCCAGCTTGACTGTGAACCACTGATAACTACTCTCTAGGAATGATTTTCACAATTGATAATCTGCCGCCAGTTTTGTCTAAACTTTGTAATACTAAAAACCACCTTCTTCAACCAGTGAAACTGTTGCACGGGAGGATTAGTGCTAATGGGTTACATACACTTCCTCTGTGCAACAATTGCTGGCAACTTCCAAAGGATTGCTAACTTGATAAATCAAAGCACTCCTGTACCAGATATCTCCTGCTGTTTATCCGTTTACAAAACACATCATGTGTTAGCTGTTTACTTTGAATAGATTGGAAATATGAATATTAGAGAGTCTACAGCACAGTTCAGAAACCTTTCTTTCCCAGTCTTCTCCTTTCACCTCCTTCCATTGTGCTTCATGGTTTGTTTTCACCTTCATACTATGGTAGTTACCCATAAAATGAATACCAATGAGACAACATTGCATGCAACTCCAAGCAGTTCTTTTAGAGTAATTTCTTTGAATAACTAGCGCTAATCCTCATTTTCTCAGGTAAAAGTGGGCTGGGTTACTAAAATACATGAGTATTTTGGTAGTACCCTCATGTGGTACAGTGCTTAGACACTATAGAAAAAATCTAAAGTTAATTGACTCTCAGAACCTGTATCTTGACTCTGCCACTGACGGTCCATATGGCCATGCCAGGAAGTCACGTAAGTTCTCTGTGTCTTCATTTTTCCCCAACTGTAAAATGGGCAGAATATCACCTACCTCACAGGGCAGTATTAAGGTCTAATTATTGTTTGTAAAGTGCTTTGAGATTATCAGATGAGAGGAGTGTCATAAGAGCAAAGTACTAAATTAGTTGTGTAAAACTGATTCTAAAAATCAAAATTCGTTATCTTCAGCAAACAACATAAAAATAGCCTCATCATAAATGCACCCCAAAAAACTACTCTGTTTCATTGTGATTAAGCTGGCAATTTTATACTTTTATGAAATCTATAGTGTCCATTAGTAGGATAAAATGTATATTGTGTTTGGGTAGCATTCAGCATTCCAGTCAAGGGCTATCCTGTGATATACAGCATCTCAGTGAATCTATCCTTGTGCACAAAAAGTTTTAAGAAAATATTGGTAAAAAAGGCAAACCTTATAAATAAATAATACATAGATCAAAAAGAACAAAGTGGAAAAATACACAAAACTTATGAAGCCTAAATTTTTAAATTACTTTAATTTACACAATAGTCAAATCTAACTAGAAACTTGAATTAGTAAATAACAAAATGAGACTCCATTTTAAAAAACTATATTGTAATTCTAAACAGAAATCTGAAGACACAACACAAGCCCGTGGTACAGTAGACACTCAGTGTTCCAAATAACATCAATACTAAAACTAGTGTTTTCTCCTACTATTTTTCAATACTTTGATTACAAAAACCTCCCTATCTAGTTCTCAGCAGAATGGAATTGAGAAAAGTTGTTTTGCCTTAAAACAGTACAGAATTTAAGAGAACAAGTATTGTATTAAAGTACAGTAAGACCTATGAATTTTTAAAAAAAAATGAAAGTTAAGCACCTTATCTACTAAAAAGTCATTTTCCTTGGGTTATAATGTTTAATTATACCTTTTAGATTTATCTATCATGTTACAGTATTCCTGTCAATCATCTGGACTGGGAACAATCAAACTGTTTTCCTTAAAAAAAAAATACTATACATGTAAAAATGAACAACAAAAAACAAAGAAGAGAATTAAACAGCTTCATTGCTCTGTGTAGTACATACTGCATTCACTATATATTAGGAAGAGGATTTTAAGTACTTATCAAATGACCCAAATAATAAAAATAAATATAACATCATGTTTAACATCACAAATGGTGAATAAATGTATGTGTGCAATTGTGTACACCAAATTTAAAATTCTAATCCTGTATATACATGTACATTTGTAATCTTTTCCCCTGCTTCATCCCTCCTACAAAACTTACTTTTGACTATTATTTTGTTCCTGATTCTCTCTTCCTCTATAAATGCCTTACTGCATATAAGATAAATTGTGCTATTTATGCCATGCATCTTGAGTAGGAGGCAATGTGAAACTACATTCTCCCAGAAAGAACTGCAGAGACATTATACAATCTCTCCAGGGCTGCTCTGCGCACATAGTGCAAAAGGTGATCTGTCTACCCCTTTGGTATGGAGCAGATTGCTTCAGTTGATGCTCTCTACCTGTTGTGTGGGCTGATGCAGAATGGAGGCAGGGAGGGCACCTGAAGCCCTGCACCTACATTTTTAGCAAGTTGTTCCTGGGGAGGAGCCTGGGCTTCCCAGAGCGAAGGGACTGTACTGTGGGAGACTCTTGCACAGCCACATCAGAGGCTACTTGCAGTCCGCTGCATCTGTGTGTGACCAAGCAAGAGCCTCTCACAATTTGGGACTATAGGTTTATGGTATTCAAGTGTCTCATATTCTAGAGCCACCCTTTTATAGAATCATGGAAGATTAGGGTTGGAAGAGACCTCAGAAAGTTATCTAGTCCAACCCCCTCCTCAAAGCAGGACCAATCCCAACTAAATCATCCCAGGCAGGGCTTTGTCAAGCTGGGCCTTAAAAACCTCTAAGGATGGAAATCCCACCACCTCCCAAGGTAACGCATTACAGTGCTTCACCACCCTCCTAATGAAATAGTTTTTCCTAATACCCAAACTAGACCTCCCCCACTGCAACTTGAGACCATTGCTCCTTGTTCTGTCATCTGCCACCACTGAAAACAGCCTAGCTCCATCCTCTTTGGAACCCCCCTTCAGTTAGTTGAAGGCTACTATCAAATCCTCACTCACTCTTCTTTTCTGCAGACTAAATAAGCCCAGTTCCCTCAGCCTCCCCTCATAAGTCTTTGTGCAAATGCTAACTGTTAAATTGTACAAGTACAATATAAATGAAATAAAAAAGTTTACTTAACTACTGTATAAAAAGAGGTATAAAACACTTTCTCTATAATAGTTTATTATAGCCCATGCTTTTATAGACACATAGATTTGGACCTAAATTAAGAAATAAAAAGTGCATACAGGTTTATATCAGCAGTGCACAATAGTTTCTATTCATTTACTGCTGTAATAAGACTCAGGATTGTGTTAATTTTTATAGTCTGAAGAATGCTCAGATGCTAATGAACAAACATAATTACAGTAGAATATACCTATATTTACAAAGATCTTGTGATGGAGAATGGATACATTACTCAATTGTATGTGCAGCCATGGTGCTGATCTTAGGACTTTAGAGGCCCCCCATATAACTCTCATATCCCTTTGGTGCTCCAGAGCCCAACTCTCTTTCTTCCCTCCCCAGATCCTCCTCACAGAATATGAATAACCCCAACTGATTTCCAAGAGGCAAAAGTTGTGTCCCGGAAGTGCCAGGTGGAAGTAGGAGCTCTATCAGTATAGTGTTTGCTAAATTCATAATTTTGTTGCAACTCTCGTGCTATTTGGTATTTTACATAGAGCCCCAGCTCCTGAAGTCAAATGTTTACGTGAGAATCTCAGTTTTCATTTTAAAAATAGTTTCTAGTCTAGATGTTTGTGGAGAAAAGCCTGAGTATGACCTGAGAGTAACTTTCATACTACAAAAGGAACGATTACTCACCTTGTAGTAATTTTTGAGATGTGCTTTCCCTGTGTGTAGTGGACTTTTTGATCAGAAGGCCATAAGATGGGATCCAAGGTAGTGGTGAGAAGGAACTGAAGCAGCAGCAGTATGGCAGCCCCCTTTAGTGTGGAGCATGAGTAGAGTCAAGGTACATGCATGCACTGAATGGACACTGCTAGGAAGAATTCTCTAGTCCTGGTTGCATGCAGAACCTGAAGTGCACTACACACTGGGACAAGCACTGGAACAATGTAAAATAAGATGCCCCCATATTTATTATTAGTTCTTAAAAGTTTCACAGTTTTTAAGACAATCTCATAATTTTTGGAGTGCCTGACTCAACACCTGAGGTTGGCAATACTACGTACAAGAAGGTAAAGGATGATTCTACTCTTGTTGTAAAAGATGGGCAGTGGGGAGTTGCTCCTAAGAGCCTCACTAGGAAGAAGGTGGGTTCTTACTACGTGTTAGCACAAGGAAATTGACAAGGTAAAATCACAATGAGGACAAGGCACTTGTAAATTTTAACCTGTGCTAGCAGCAATGTTGGATTAAAGAATGTTGGGGTCCTGTGCACTATAGAAATTGCCCCTTCCTCTCCCATGATTGGCTCTGTGACTTGGTGCATGTGCCGTAGCACCATTCCAACTTTTTTCCCCTCAGTGATCAAGGGCCCCCTGAGATGGGAGCCAGTGCAAGTGCACCAAGTCCACATTGGTTAATCTGGGACTGATTAGCAGGACTAGGCTCTGCTTCTATTCTTTACTTTGACCTACAAGCATGTTAAAATTACACATCACCTTATTTTTACCAGGATTTTACCTCATGTTAGTTGGCATGTTTTAGCTCATTTTTCCCCCCTAGTGAAGACTATATCTCTGTCAGAGCTGTGCTGAGAGGCACAGGAGTAGCAGGGCCAGTTAGAGTAGGGCTGAGAGGACAGGCAGTCACAAGGATAATAATGCTAGAGAAGCAAACTGTGATGCTGCAAGTACGTCAGAACCAGCAGAGCAAGAAAGTTGCAGTGCACAGGACTTGCTCCCCTACACAAAGCCCCTTGCAACAGCAGGGTTTTCATGTCAACTAGGACCATCCCTAGCAGTAGTAGCTGTATGTAAATCATTCTACTCTTCAATATTTGTAAAAATGGCAAAGATGTGGTGGTTGCTTTGTGTGTATCTAAACAGTTATTTTCATGTTCTTTTGATGAAATTTTCATCACTCCCATTTCAATCTATAATGTGGTTTTCTTTGTTTATATATACACACAGCGATATCCCTGTTGACTTCATAATAAATTTCCTGTGCTCTTATGATTGCTTTCACTGTGCTGAAACAAAATATAAGACTAAGTTATGAATACAGGTCTTTTTCCCTATAATTCATTTATATCTTGAAACAAAGGACTGCAATTCAATTTCTTTTCTGTCTTGACATATTTCCTTTCTGTAGACAGGAAAGCTTGCCTTATCTTTGTCCAATTTCAATAATTCAGCAGTGTGTTTGATAAGACTTTATTTTCTACGGTATGATATTAAGATGCAATTTTATCTATGTGGCTGGTTTTTCCTTTCTGCAGTCATGTGAGTTGAAAAGTTTTTGTTTATTTGATAAGTTCACTACTAAACTCCCCATGTCCTTATGCCTTTCATTCATTTAGCTCTCTCACTATTTTATATAAACCACACAATCTACATATTATATCCATGAAAAATCATCTCATGTTAAACTGTGATTGTGAATGAACTAACCAACCTTCATCCTTCCAATGCATTAACAGTTTTTTCATTAATGTTCTAATTTTCAGACCACAAAGAGCTAATTTATATCTGTACAGATCTTTTTATCCCTAAGGATACAAACAAATATACACAATGTGGGCTAAATTATCCTATTCTGCAGAAAGGGATGGAAAATTATGTTATTCCATCGTGTGAACTTCCTGGCTCATTATCAGTTTGGGAAAGGAGTGAATCTTGAGAAGACGACAGCAGATGTGGATGTTGCATGAGTTGCAGTGAAACCCCACAGAGTTCAGGGCATCTGCAAGGAGGGGCATCTCCTATGTGCCTCTTCCAAAACATGTCAGTATGACTCACTCAGGAACTATACTGACAATGGCTCCCCTCATGTTCCTACATACTACCCTTCAACTCTGAGGACAACAGAAGATGCCAAATAATGGCTATTGAGAAAACTATCAGCATTAACACCCACTGGCATCCCCAAGTTAATTCCATACTTTTGCCATGGAGCAGCTGTTTTCCAGCTACAGCTAGAGGGCAGTGATGCATGTTCAGCTCTTCCTCTCCACTTACCAGCCAGATAGGGCTGGAATTTGTGTGAATTTTATTCTCTCTGTGCCTAGCAGCAAAGAGGATGACATGTCTCTCTATCAATAAAACACTTCATCCAACATTGAAGTGCAGCCACCTCTAGGCATCTGTTTAGCAAGCTCAAAGCAGCACTATGGAACACTTAAGGACATGACCCGAAGAAGTGTATCATATCCAACTGAAATTACATGGGGAATTAAGAAAAGGAGTACTTGTGGCACCTTAGAGACTAACCAATTTATTTGAGCATGAGCTTTCGTGAGCTACAGCTCACTTCATCGGATGCACACCGTGGAAACTGCAGCAGACTTTATATACATACAGAGAATATGAAACAATACCTCCTCCCACCCCACAGGACAGTGGGGTGGGAGGAGGTATTGTTTCATATTCTCTGTGTGTATATAAAGTCTGCTGCAGTTTCCACGGTGTGCATCCGATGAAGTGAGCTGTAGCTCACGAAAGCTCATGCTCAAATAAATTGGTTAGTCTCTAAGGTGCCACAAGTACTCCTTTTCTTTTTGCGAATACAGACTAACACGGCTGTTACTCTGAAACATGGGGAATTAAGTGATTGAAATGTAATTACTCAACATGGAATCTGGCCAGGACACTGCAGTTAATACTCTTACTCTCAAGAAAAGTAAGATGGGAATTTTGGTGATCACGAGTGGTTAAGACCTCAGTTTTATATCTCCTCCAAAAGACAGCAATACTTGATAGCATTACTTGGTTACGCTGTTAGGATAGCTTCATGGAATAGTAACTAGCTACCACAGCCACTGTCCTTGAGCTTTCACAAATGCAAGCCTATACTTTTCATTTTACTTTCAGTGGTAATGCCGATGACTTAACTTTTAATTAGGGTTCTGTGTCCTTTGTTTATTCTGTTCTGCAGCACACTGAAGTGTCTGTCACAGCATCATTGATTTCTATACAGAATCATTAAATACCAGTTTAACGTTGTTCACAGAACTGATAACATCTGAACAGGTAGTCCACCTCCATGATGACAAAAACATTCACTCAGACATAAAATCAATGAAACCAAAGCTTGGACGCTGAATTTAAAAGAAAACATTAATAAGGAAAAAGGCATTTTTAACACTCAGACTTTCTGCTGGTTAGTAATTTTTGTTTTGTTTTTAAAGTGGGTTTGTTATACTGAGTTAAAGCACTGTCGTATTCCTGGTTTTGTACTAGTATGAGTCAATAAAATAGGAGTTTAACAACCGTTCAAAGTAGAATCTAGAGTGAGGAAACACACTAGGGCCAGATGGAAGATACTGGAAACACCTTAAAAGGAGGCCAAGTATTCATAGCTATCATAATGCAAGTTGCTTGTTCTGTCATTTCCACCCCCACGAAAATAAAAGTATATATTTCAAGCAGGGAACAGAATCATACTATTGAGCAATGCAGTTCTTCCCTGAAACTCAGCCATTTTTAAAGTTTTCACCATTCCTCCTGCAAGTTAGTATAATTTATTGTGGCTAGAATTGCTTTTAGATCAGCTTTACAACAGGAGCTAAGAATGTTGTAGAGAGAGAGGCACAAAGCTCATCCCCTGGGACAGGGACAAGAAGAAAAAGAAGGGAATGCCTTGTTCCCTCACTAGCTAATTCTCTGATGCCTCCTGGAACAGTGCTGATGGGCTCCAGGAGGATTCCAGTCCATCTCCTCTCTGCTGGAAAGAGGATGGAATTTGCACAGTCCTTGAGGATGAAATGTATACAACAGTGACAAGCAAACCTCAAGCAGGAATGATCAGATCAGATCACAACAATGGTTCATCTAGTCCTGTAACCTGTACCAGCTACATCAAAGGAAGGCCCAAGAAACCCCTGGACAATTATGGAATAACTTGCCTACAGGGAATGTTTCTTCCTAACCCTGGCCACTTAGAGGTTGGTCACTGCCCTGACACATGAGAGTTTAAATACACCTATAAAGAATTTTTGAAAAAATTCTAATTGTGGATGTTCTGATTATTCTTATGAATGTCTAATCCTTTTGTTAACAGTATTAAAACTCTTGCTCTCAGTCTAGTGGCTATGAGATAAAAGCAAACAGTTTGGATAACCACCCAAAAGAGTGGATGCTCTCAGAGTCTCTGTGTGGGAAATTATAATTAAAATTTTCTTAGAGCAGGGTTTCTTGGAAGATTCAGTATGTCATGCTTCTGGATAGACAAGAAAGAGTGCAAAACAGCTTCCACACCTGCTTTCAGTCCCAGCTAGAACCCAGAAGTGTAGAGATGATAAAAATGAAATGTAATTTAAAAAAAACCAACACACAATAAAGAGATATGATGTTATAGTTACACTGTATGCCACAGAAACAAATTACACACAGATAACACACATCCTGTTTAACCATGGAAGATTATGAACACTAATTCTTCACAGATGATATCTTTGGAGGTGATCTTCACATAGATACTTTGGCGAAACTGAGTGAAAAGAATTATGCTAGAGTATTGGATTCACAGAACACTGCAATGTAACACAAAGCTAATTTAGCTGAGTCTCCATGTGAGTAGACTGGGTACCATCCCCCTTGGTTATAAGTTGACAGGTCTTCCTAAGTGGTCTTTAAACTACATAGGAAGGAAATCTCTATCTTCATTATATTAGGAAGGGACAATCTGTCAGTCTTATAATGGAGCATGTTTCAATTTTTAGACCAGAGTCAAACAAATAAAACAACAAAAAAAAATCTTGAGGACTCAAGATAGGCTATAACAATGACAAATTGATATCCACACATCATTTTAGAAGTAGAGTTTTTGCTTAGTTAAAAACATCTAGTGTATGAAGCACTTCCAGTATGAACAGAAAGAAAGACAATGGAGATGTTCTACAAAAGGTGACTAAAAAAGAGGTATTACTACTCTGAAGGGTTTATGAATGCATGCAAGGGATAGTATAGCTATGGTGTAGTATACAAAGCAAGAAGCATTTTAAACAAAAGCAAGATGATAAAAAAAAGTCATTGCATACTGGATAGTTTAATATAATGGCATAACTAAAACTGAGGGCTTGTCTACACTACCGCATGGGGTTGATCTAAGATATGCAACTTCAGCTACGTGAATAGCCGAGCTGAAGTTGACGTACTTAGATCTACTTACAGCAGTGTCTTTACTGCGATAAGTCAACAGCTGATGCTCTCCCGTCGACTCCGCTTGTGCTCCTCATTCTGGAGGAGTACCGGAGTCGACGGGAGAGCGCTCAGAGGTTGATTTATCGCATTAAATCGACCCCCGCTGGATCAATTGCTGCCCGCTCATCTGGCAGGTAGTGCAGACAAGCCCTCATAGTGGAAGGTGGCATACAACTAGAATATTCATGCTGAGGGATCGGAAGGACAGAAAATTAGGAAGAGTTGGAAGGGTAGACATTTAAAATAATCCTGGACCATGTACTGAAGATTTTGAAGCCACAAGAGTGCATCTGTACTCATGGGAGCGTCAAAGAGTTTTCTGAGTTGCATATGATAAAGGACAGTTTTCTGATCCAAGAAGAGAAGAATTTAAAAAGAAGGGAAATCATTCTAAATCTACCCCCATTCCTACCACTAAAAGGGTACTGATTAAGAAAGAGGGTAACAGGGAGAGTTGAGGCTAATGACCATGGATTCATCAGAATAATCAGTGAATGAATGCTAGATTTCAAGACAGTCTATGTAGCGTGGGTATGGTACAAAAAGAGGAAGCTTTTAAATCTTTTGAGTGTAGTAGATTGCAAAATCCTGAAAAGTCACTATATTTAAGGTGCAACAGACTACAAATGCAGTGAAAAAATATGTAACCAGTGTGGCCTTATGAAGGACTGTTTAATGATGAGAGAGGAAAAAAAGTACCTGTACTGAAAATAGAGAAATAATTCACGTCAGTTAAAGCTTGCAGCAAAAAGATAAGGGCAGTGAAGAAGCAGAATGAACTAATGGCTAGCCAGAGGGATTATGTAGACTAAGAAGAACTTTTACAAATATCTTAGGAGAATAAAACGCTAGAGAGAAAGTAAGACAAACAAAGACAAAACGAACAATGATTCTAAAATGACTGAATTAGTAATCTGCTTTTGTCACTTATTAATGAGAAAAATAAGGTAAAGGGTTATGGATGACAGGGAGGTAACATAGGCGAGGTCAACATTGCAGTCAATGAAAACTAGGTAAGGGGCTACAGTAGAACTTCGCTAATTCATGCCTCATTAATCAGTATACTGATAATTTATAAACAAAATCTGATAATCTCTCCTTACGTCTTGGAAGACTCTCAGTCACATCCTGAATTGTAGCTCCAGGCTTCCAGAGCTCCAGCTCTGGATTCCCAGTCCAGATGGCAGATGGATGATTCTGTCCCCCTTAGGAGGGAGTCCCCGACCACCACCACCCTTCTCCTCCCTCTCGGGAGTGGCGTCGTGGAACCCCCATCCCAAGGACAATTCACCCCATACCTTCTGGTCAATGGCATCCCCTGATCCCTTCCCTAAGATGACTCTTCCAAGGCATTTTCAGCAGCAGTACCTGCGCAGAGAGCCTGAAAACAGTTGCTTACCTCTATCTGCATTGGGGGTATAGTGGTTCTCCTCCTTCTTCTGGAGGACACATGCTGCCAACTTTCTTACTTGTTCTTCAGTCCCCCCACCCCCTGCACTGCCTTCTCCGATTCTTTGGCACTCTGTGCCCGCAGTACCAAATCCAGACTTCTATCTAGGAAGTCTTCGTTTTCTCTGATGCAACACAGGGTCATTTACTTGGGTCTCTAGTCCTTAGCCTTTTCTTCCAGTACAGAGACCAGCTTGCACTTTGTACAAGCACAGTCACTTCTATCCTCTGGGAGAAAGACAAACATGGCACATTCCATGCAGGTCACGACAGCTGATCCCTCAATATCCATATTTCCTACTTTGTAATGTATTAAGAGCCTCTTCAGATGATGTATTTACTGCTTGCAGTAGCTGGAAAGGCAAAACCTTGTATGGCTTCTCCCCCTAGGCAAGCACACTCTGTTTGATTCTCCTCTGTTTGCAGCTATATGCATGTCCACCAGGGAAGCATACATGGGAATGGCGCAAGAGTGTAGGGACAAAAACAGGAAAGTGAAGGCAAAGAATGAGTTACAGCTAGCAAGAAATGTTAGCCACAACAGGAAAGAGTCTTCAAATATTTCAGACAAAAAAGATGATAGGAAGGCAGAGCTGTTCAATGCCCACTTTGCTTCAGTCTTCTCACAAAAAATAACATGTGACTGGACAACTAGCGAAGTTACCATAGACAATAACAGGGAAGGGATGCAGACTGGGATAAGTAAAAAAATAGGTCACAGATCTTCTGACCAATTCGAGTGAATTCAAATCAGTAGGGCTGGATGCTATTCACCCAAGGGTACTGAAAAAATTAGCTGTAGAAATCTTGAGGAGTCCCCAGCAATAATATTCACAAACTCATGAATGACAGGAGGGATCCCAGAAGACTGCAGAAAAGCTAACGTAGTGCCCATCTTTAAAAAGGGGAAAAGGAGGAGATGGGAAACTATAGATCAAAAAACATTCAATTTGCAAATACCTGGAGGATGAAGGGGTAATCACTAGCAGCCAGCGTGGATTTCCCAAGAACAAATCAAGTCAAACCAGCTTGATTTCCTTCTTTGACAGGGTAACTGATTTGGTGGATAGAGGGAATGCGGTGGACATAATATACCTGGAGTTCACCAAGGCTTCTGACACATTCCCACATGACATTCTGATATGTAAGCTCGAGAAATGCAAGCTCATCAGAACTACCATTAAATGGACACATACATGGTTAAACAATTGCAAACAAGGAGTAACAATTAATGGAATTATATCAGATTGGAGGGAGGTATCAAGTGGGGTTCCACAGGGATCTATTCTGGGTCCAATGTTGTTTCATATCTTTATTAATGAGCTGGATGTAGGTATAGAGAGCGTACTGATCAAGTCTGCAGAGGACACAAAAAAAGGGGGAGTTTGCCAATACTTTGGAGGATAGAGCTAAAATTCAGCGGGATCTTGACAAACTGGAGGACTGGGCTAGACAACAAAATGAACTTCAAGAAAGACAACTGTAAGGTGCTATACTTAGGGAAGAAAAACCAAATGCACGAATACAGAATGGTGTGGGGGAGGGGGGAGATGGCTTGGCAGCAGCACTGCTGAAAAGGATCTGGGAGTTCTGGTGGATCACAGTCTTAACCTGAGTCAGCAATGTGATGCTATTGCTAGAAAAGGAAAAGCAATTTTAGGTTGCATTAACAGAGGCATAGCATGCAAGTCATAGGAGGTGATAGTACCGCTCTAACTTGGCACTGGTTCAGCCTCAGCTGGACTAGTGTGTCCAATTTTGGTCATCAATGTATAAAAAGGATGTAGACAAATTGGAAAGGATTCAGAAGTGAGTGAGAAAGATGATTAAAGGGATGGAATGCAAGCTTATAAGCAAAGGCTGAAGGAACTGGATATATTTAGTTTGGAAAAGAGGAGATTAAAGGGGGGGGGAATATGATAGGGATCTTCAGATAATTGAAAGGCTGCCACAAAAAGATGGAGAAAAGTTGCTCTCTTTTGCCACAGAAGCAGGACAAGAGGCAGTGGGTTCAAACTACAGCATAGGAGATTTAGATTAAATCTCAGGAAAAAACTTCCTAACTCTAAGAACAGTAGGACAATGGAACAGACTGTCTTGGGAGGTTGCGGAAGCTTCTTCCCCAGCAGTTTTCAAAAGGAGACTGGATAGCCATCTGTCTTGGATGGTTTAGGCACAACAAATCCTGCATCTTGGCATGTCCCTTGCGGTCCCTTCTAACCCTATGATTCTCAGCAAAGAATTATCAGAATGCTTGAGTGAGGACTTGCAAGTTAAGACTTCATAGTATACCAGTAATGTTCTGTAGTTTATTTGGTAAAAGTCATGAAACATTACCAATGAAAGCTAAACTGCAGTGAAGGTGATGAATAATTTACCAATTTCCTTGAAAAACTAAATAATATCTGCAGTTAGCTAATCTCACTAGTCAAGGTATTTCTTGTGATAAGTACTGTATAGGGAACTGTAAAGAGATACTGCAGAGAGTGTAATAATTACCATATCTATTTACTGTTGGTAAAGCTGGTAACATTTTCTGTACCATCACAGTGCACCTATAAAACAATTGGACAAATAAGTTTTGAGATAAACTAACAAAAATCAAAGCTAATGTA
The DNA here is from genome assembly GCF_965140285.1 of Lepidochelys kempii. Lineage (NCBI taxonomy): Eukaryota > Metazoa > Chordata > Testudines > Cheloniidae > Lepidochelys > Lepidochelys kempii. The sequence goes on along the minus strand of NC_136384.1, from coordinate 69,592,395 downwards.
TTTACTTGCTAATCCACAATGGGTTTCATAGTCATTAATTGGAATTAGCAAAAATCTACTGTCACTGGAAAAAATGGAGCCACAGAAAGTTTTACATATTTTGGGTCACAGCAGATAGAAGAGGGAGGGTAGGGGATATTGGCAATTTGTGCTGGGAGCCTTGGCCTAGGAGGCTATGGATGATCTGACAACGGATCTGAGGGTGGGGATCAATTGGGATTTTTTTTATTGTTATAACTGATGTGATGAGATTGCAAGAAAGTTCAGAAGCAGGGCGGGGGTCACATGCAAAGTGTGAATGTGGGAGGATCTTGCAGTTAGGAAGGGATAAGGGTGCACATTTGTCACCATCTGGGCCCTTCATTTATAAATCACTGGCATTCCAGTCTCTATTTCCCTGCGTACTGCAAACCCACACAACCTCCCCAGACCCATGTATCACCCGGACCTCTTTCCCTTGAAAACACCACAAATTTAAACATAATAGAATTATGAATTGCCCCTGTTGCCTGCTTCTCTGTTGAATCATGTGCTCACTGGTGCATAACTAAATCATGATTGCCTGGGATTCAGAATGCCCCTGACACCTCTGGAAACACAGTTAATTAGGGGTGCAGGAAACTATTCCCTAAACTTAGTATGATGTAAGGATGGGAACCAAACCACTACTATGAAACTGGGACAAATCCCTGGTTTAGATGGCAATGGCACTGAGATACTTCCACACAAATGACATTCCCAGGAACCAAGCACATCTAGTTATCCTACAGATAAACATGATAATATTTTTTACTACAGGAAAAGGTGATATAGTAAAATGTCTGAACTTTAGTAAAGCATTTGACACAACACCTCAAAATCCTTCTAGAAAAATTAATTAAAAAAACTTGGCTCTGAGTACTGGGTTTGAAAAGAGGTTTACGGCTCATAAAGAAGGCAGTGATAAATGCCAAAGTACTGAACTGGGGGGAGGTGTCCAGGAGGTGCCTGTTTTAGGCCTATTTTCATTTAGCAGCTTTATTAATGGTCCAGAGGAAGAGGCAAATAGCACATTAATTAAATTCACAGCCAATACCAAATTAAGAGGTACTGCAAACACCAGTGCGGGCAAAGTAACACCACCACAAAGGAATCAAGGGAGGCAGAAATATGGGCAAGAAATAACAAAATGAGATTCAACCTGAAAAACACAAGCCAGCATGTCTGTGGAAAAATAAGCCAAAATACTAATATTAAGTGGGAGGGGAATACTTGGAGAGCAGTCATGCTGAAAGAAAGGGAATTCAAAAGAAAAACAGAAATGATTAAGGAGCTAAAGGAATTGACTACGTATAAATAGGAGTAATGGGATTAAATTGAGCATCAGGAAATAAAAGACGATAGTTTCTTAAAGCATGTCGACACTGGCAAAGTTACAGCGCCGGCAGTTACAGAGCTGCTCAGAGAGCGCCGAAGGAAAACCGCTGTTGTGTGTTCACACTGATAGCTGCCTGCGCAATAGCGTGTTCACACTTGTGGCGCTATTCAGAGCGGTGCACTCTGGGTTGCTATTCCACAGAGCATCTCTTTCTCTTTTGCCACTAAGACTTGTGGGAAGGTGGAAGGGGTTGTGGGGCATCCTGGGTCCTGTCCCAATGCCCTGTGATGCATTGCTTCACATCCCAGCAATCCATGTGCTTCTGTCTGCATTGGCACCATCTTTCAACCATTTGTGTACTGCGTGCCCTGCCCTGCCTTTTTCTGGCTGCAGAAATGGATCCCGAGCTGTTGACAAGAATGCTGTTCGCACTGACCAACACATCACGAGTGGCAGTGGAGTTATTCCTTAAACTACAAAGGCAAGAGAAGTGTGACACTGATCTCGCCACACGCAGTAGTTATGACATGAGAACGCTTGTGGCATTCACAGAGGTGCTGACCGCAGTGGAATGCCACTTTTGGGCTTGGGAAACGAGCACCGAGTGGTGGGATCACATCGTGATGCATATCTGGGATGACGAGCAATGGTTGCAGAACTTTCACATGAGGAAAGCCACATTCATGTGACTGTGCGATGAGCTCGCACCAACCCTGTGTCGCTAGGACATGAGAATGAGAGCTACCCTGTCACTGGAGAAGCATGTGGTGATTGCACTGTGGAAGCTGGCTACTCCAGACTGCTATCGATCAGTCGCTAACCAGTTCGGAGTGGGAAAGTCGACCACTGGAATCGTATCGATGCAAGTGTGCAGGGCCATTAATCACATCCTGGTCCGAAAGACCATGACTCTGGGCAACGTGCGTGAGATTGTGGATGGCTCTGCACAAATAGGCTTCCCTAACTGTGGAGGGGCAACAGATGGCATGCACATTCCAATTCTGACACCAAACCACCTAGCCACGGAGTACATTAATCGGAAGGGGTATTTCTCAATGGTTCTCCAGGTGCTTGTGGATCACTGTGGGCATTTCACAGACATTAATGAAGGCTGGTCTGGAGAAGTGCATGATGCACGCGTCTTTCGGAACACTGGCCTGTTAAAGAAGCTGCAAGCAGGGACTTTCTTCCTGGACCAGAAGATCACCATAGGGGAAGTTGAAATGCCCAGTATGCATTTGGCCGTTTAAAAACCCGCTGGTGATGCCTGTATGGGAAGCTGGACATGGCCGATGACAATATTCCTATGCTTATAGTCGTGTGCTGTACGCGCCATAATATTTGTGAAGGGAAGGGTGAAAGCTTCACTCAGGGCTGGACTGCAGAGGCTCAGTGCCTGGAGGCTGACTTTGAACAGCCGGAGACCAGGGCTATTAGAGGGGCGCAGCATGGGGCTATAAGGATCAGAGATGCTTTGAGGCAGCAATCTGAAGCTGAAAGCCACTAATATTTGTTGCTATGCTCAGGATTTCAGTGCTTGTAATGCATACTCCTGACACTAACTGGCTGACCCCAGGCAAGCACACATAAGCCACAAGACCCTCAAAATGGTGAGTAGCCGTAAGGGCAGGGTAAATCACTGTTCCTGGAACCTGCTGTACACTGGGCACGTGGCTCTTGGGCACTTGGGGAAAGCCAGCACTGTAGGGGGGTCCTGATAATCACTCCCGTCCCCACACTGTCCACAGGAGGTGATCATTATGGAAGATATCTTGCTGCTAAGGGTGAGCAGGGACTCAAGGGAGGGTCTTCTCCAAGCCTGCGGCTTCCACCCTGGCCCCTGTGCGGCTAGCCTGTGTGCAGCTCTGGTCACCCCCATGATGGCACAATGGCATGGGAAAGTTACCATTAATGGGGAAAAAAAACAAAGCAGCTCTGCCGAGGAACCTGGCAGGAGCGGATTTCCCAGTATCTCCACGAAAGTTTCCTGGAGATCTCTGAGGGAGATTCATGTGAAGTGAAGAGAGGGAGCGTATCAACAGCCTGATCCACCGCTCAAACTAGGCATGAGTTGGGAGCGAAGCCTGCTTTCTGCAACCCTCCTGCCCCCAACAACTTGCTTCAGCAATTCTCAAAATCAGATCCACTTACCAGGGGCCTCCTCTCCTGTTTGTGCTTCGCCAACTGGCAAGGCTCCTCCGGGGTAGAAAAGAGCTCTTGTCTGCATGCATTTCTAGCCTCCGAGTCATCATCTGCCTCTGGTTCACCCTCTCCCTCTTCATCCAAGATTGCCTCCTCCTGGCTCGGTCCACTCTCGACTGGCAACGAAGCCAACGAAGTATCCACAGGGGACTTCACAGTGGAGGTGGGGTCACCACCGAGTATCACATCCAGCTCTTTGTAGAACCATCAGCTCATGGGCGCAGTACTGGAGTGGCAGTTTGCCTCCCATGCCTTGTGGCAGGCATTCCACATCTCCTTCACTTTGACCCTGCACTGCAATGTGTCCCGGTCATGGCCCTTTTCTATCATGCATCTAGAAATCTGTCCATAGATATAATTCTGACAGCTGGAGCGCAGCTGTGACTGCACTGCCTCCTCTTTCCAAATACCGATGAGATCCAGCAGCTCGGCACTGCTCCAAGTGGGAGATCACCTGGTGTGTGGAGCAGGCATGGCCACCTGGAAAGATGCACTGTGACCACTGTAAGCAAGTGAACACGAAGGGGACTTTCAAATTTGCAAAGGAACGTATGGGGTGGTCACCTGAGGCAGGGCAGCAGAGTTGAAACCGATGACCAGAGAGGCGAGAACAGGCATTGTGGGATACCTCCTGGAGGCCAATCACAGCGCTGTAATCACCACAGTGTCCACACTGGCATCGCAGCACTGTAGCCACGGCGCAGAAAGCTCCACGCCTCTCGTCGGGGTGGTTTTTTTAGAGTGCTGCATCTGCGCAGTTTCTGTGCACTAAGTGGCTTGGCCGTGTGTACACCTCAAGAGTTACTGCGCTCAAAGCTGCTTTACTGCGCACAAACTTGCCAGTGTAGATGGGGCCTTAGATTGTGGAAAAGTCTCCCTAGATAAAAGGCAGAAGTACTTTCTTAAGTCATTTAAAAAATAAAACTGGAAAAAGAACCTGAGAATATATTGTAAAGAATGACCTACATTGGCATGAGGATGAACAAATTAAACTAATAGAACTTTGCCCTCCTTGATTTTATGTGAAACTTTGTAATGGTCATATGTGTTTGTACTGTAGTATTGTGCTACTGTTTATACACTATAGACTCATTAGTGAAATCAAGTATGCCCCAGGAACCATTTTCATTTTCTGAAGGGTTCATTAATTCACTTTACTCTACATGAGCAGATAAGCTTGTCAGTTAGTCATATATGCATATTCTAAACAGAGCGTTGTCTGTATCTCATATAAAGATCTGGAAGGATAATTACTGTTACTTAGGATAAGAATTCCTAACACTGCACAACAAAACAATCCTAACGTTTACACATTTATTTCAAAGTAAGTAGAATACATTGTACTAAATAGATTATCTTGACTAAATTAAATTGCAATTTTGGTCTATTTTATAAAGTACATTGGATTATAAATAATTGGCCCAATGACACCCTAAACAGAGAATAATAGTTTATTCACACACCTTTGTAAGCATATTACAGGACAATTACACAACCTGGAAAAATCTTTAATTTAAACACTAACAATGTTGTTTCTTGAGTAAAACAAAATAATGGTAGGTGTATTCAGTAGTGCCTCATTTGTGTGCAAACACATTAAATCTTAAATGTTACCAACTGTGCACAAGGAAATACCCATAAAATCAGATGTGAAGACTCAAAATCAGGCACGAAAAATCTACACATTATTTTACAGTAAAATCTGCATTAACTGCACAAAGCCCACGTAAATAGGCTGTGAGGAGGTAGGACCAGTTGCTGCTGATAGCTATAAATTGAGCCCTTTGGAAGCCTGCACCCTGGTCACTTAGAACACCCAGGACAGTAGGTGTAGTTAGATAGAAGGGACTTAAGCAGCCTGGGTTTGGAGGATAGAAGGGATCACTTGCACCTGTAGGGAGTAAGATGAGCGAATGAGCTCACCAATTGGATAGCTCTGAGAAGAAATCAAGCAGTATAATCAAGCAGTGTAATCGCATGACCAGAGAGATTTAAGTGTTCTCTGACTGGTTTATAAATGTTATAATCACCTGCCAATCACATCTACCAATGTGATATATGCCATCATGTGCCAGCAATGCCCCTCTGCCAGGTACATTGGTCAAACTGGACAGTCTCTACGTAAAAGAATAAATGGACACAAATCAGATGTCGAGAATTATAACATTCAGAAACCAGTCGGAGAACACTTCAATCTCTCTGGTCACATGATTACAGACATGAAAATTGCGATATTACAACAGAAAAACTTCAGATCCAGACTCCTGCGAGAGACTGTTGAATTGGAATTCATTTGCAAATTGGATACAATTAACTTAGGCTTGAATAGAGACTAGGAGTGGCTAAGTCATTATGCAAGGTAACCTATTTCCCCATGTTTTTTCCTACCCCCCTACCGCCCCACCCCTTCCTCAGACATTCTTGTTAAACCCTGGATTTGTGCTGGAAATGGCCCACCTTGATCATCATACACATTGTAAGGAGACTCATCACTTTAGATAAGCTATTAACAACAGGAGGGTGGGTTTGTGTGTGTGTGTTTTGGGGGTGGGGAGAAAACCTAGATTTGTACTGGAAATGGCCCACCTTGATTATCACACACATTGTAAGGAGAGTGATCACTTTAGATAAGCTATTACCAACAGGAGAGTGGGTTTTTTTGGGGAGGGGGTGTTGGGGGGGGAGAAAACCTGGATTTGTGCTGGAAATGGCCCACCTTGATTATCATACACATTGTAAGGAGAGTGATCACTTTACATAAGCTATTACCAGCAGGAGAGTGGGGTGGAGGGAGAGAAAACCTTTTGTAGTGATAATCACCTATTTTTTCATGGTTTGTGTGTATAAAAATGTTTTCTGTACCTTCCACAGTATGCATCCGATGAAGGGAGCTGTAGCTCACGAAAGCTTATGCTCAAATAAATTGGTTAGTCTCTAAGGTGCCACAAGTACTCCTTTTCTTTTTGCAAATACAGACTAACAGGGCTGTTACTCGGAAACCAGTGATATGCAAATTAGTTTCAATTATGCAAATTAACCCACTGTTTACTTTGCATGAGATCTCCCAAATGGAGCTGGCAAGCTGCACAAAACTTAGCAGCTGTATAACCCCAACTTCTCCTCATCTGCTCTCAAACAACATGCTATCACAAAAGCAAACTCCGTATCACAACAAGGGACTTCAAGGTCCTTCTGCACAACTGCTCCACATCCTGATCCCACATCTGGGGAACCACTCTGGCATGGCAGGAGAGCAGGAGGGGAAAAATGGGGAGTGAAAGAGACAGGTTGTCACTAGAATAACTTTGGATCTTGAATATTTTTATTTTATTAAAATACATTTATGTTGTTCTTTAATGAACGGGCCAAGTTTTAAAAGGTCATTGCTGTCACAGAGCATGAAAGGCACTTTTGCACTGGGGTAAGGTATATAATTTAATCTGTTCCCTCCCTCCCCTCCAATATTACAATACAATGAATTTCCATAAGAGAATTTAAGAACTAACCCTTCTTTCCTGTCTGATTACGTAACACTTGGGGGTAATCTTTCAGCACATTTTAACTGCAGTATAGTGCCCTTTCCTGTTAACTACAAAATAAATCAGTCTCACAACTCTCTGCAGCTGCTGACACACTATTCATACAAAATCTTGATACACACCTTTTGGAGGGCTAATTTTTGCTTTCACTTCCATAAGGGAGATTATACTGATACACTGCAGTAGCGCAGAGAGAGCATCTCTGAGGCATGATTTCCTGCCTTCTGTCCCCTTGCTGAAAGGAGGTAGTAATTGCCTACTGTCCTCACTTCCCCTTTGCCTCCTCAGACTGGTTGAGCTGTGCTGCTTATCCATGTGGGAAGAAGCCAAGGATCCACCCCTCTGCCCAGGCTGGCTGTGTAAGAGCATAAGAGGGGTTCTTACTCCCCCTTGTATTTCTACACCCCTGTGCAGTCAATGCCACAATAATCACAGCAGCCACAATTATTTTCCTAGGTTTGTGTTATATTGTACAACTCTGACCCAGGAATCTAATTTAGCTACTGTTCAGTTACTGTTGCCCATAGTTCTGTGTACAGTGCACACAGTTTTTGGCTTCTCACAAAAAAAAAATTGACAAATTAGAATTCAAAAACAGGATTTAAGATGATAAAAGGACTGGAGAACAACCCAAGAAGAGAGATTAAGGGACATGAATAAATACAGTTTAGAGCAGAGGTCGGCAAACTATGGCCCGTGGGACTGTCCTGCCTGGCCCCTGAGCTCCCAGCTGAGGGGTGGGGCTAGCCCCTGGGCCCTCCCCCGCAGCACCGCTGCTCCTACCGGGCAGCGCGGGTAGCGCAGCTGGCTGTGGCAGGGCTGCGAGCTCCTGCTGCTCTGAACAGCATGGTAAGGGGTCGGGGGGTTCTGGGGGGCAGTCAGGGAGCAGGGGGTGGAGGTTCGGGGGGGGCAGTCAGGGGACGGGGAACAGGGAAGATTGGGAGTGGAGTCCCAGGGGGCCTGTCAGGGGGCGGGGGTGTGGATAGGGGGTGGGGCAAACAGGGGACAGGGAGCGGGGGGGGGGGGTTGGCTAGGGGGTGGGAGTCCCAGGGGGGCCTGTCAGGGGGCGGGGGTGTAGATAAGGATCAGGGGGGCAGTCAGGGAGTCAGGGGACAGGAAGGGTGGGATCCCAGGGGGCAGTTGGGGGGGGAGCGTCCTGGGAGGGGGCAGTCAGGAGACGAGGAGCAGAGGGCGGTTGGATAGGGGGTGGGAGTCCTGGGGGGCTGTCAGTTTCCAATGGTAAGGTCAGCTATACTACACTATAGAATATTACACAAAGAGAAATCATCAACTATAAAGATCTAAGATTAAACTAGAAGAAAACAATGAGTTTATGGCAGAGATCGTATTATATTCGTAAAAGGAGACAAATGAGATAATCCAGAAGGTACTTGCAACCTTATCATTTATGATTTTTCACTATTTATCTTTGTCTGCTTTGGAGGGAAAAGTCAAAGTCAGATTGAGTAAGTAAAACATATTTATAGAACTATTCTATTCAGATCATTATAGTTGGAAGGTGTATATCCAAAATTCCATACCTAATAATCCACACATTTTAGAAGAAAATATGAATGACAGGTAATGTATCTAAGCCATACAGTTAAAATGGCTACTGTTGGGAAACTTATTTCCCATCAAGGTGTGCTACAAATACATTTTGTAACATTCAATAAAAATAATTCATTTTGCCAATTGAACAATGAAAGGGAAGAGTATAAAATAAGTCAGCGTTAGGTTATTTAAAGAGTAAGTTAAACATTGACAAAGTCTAGGAGTGAGTCAAAGAAAAGTCAGTTATGGTAAAACAGCAAAAATTTCTGTGAAAACAAGAAAGGCAGCAAAGGGAAGAATAAAAAAAGGCTTATTTTGTACAGTTTGTCCTTGCACTTATCACGTTAACAGCAATGTAATACACACAGGGAGGCTCATTAGAGATGAAGAGGACTGCTGAAAATGGTCAGCACCAGTAGAAAAACAGTACCAAAACCCAGTACTAGTGATCAAATAAAAAATAACTACTATGTACACTCCAAGAGAAAGTGCCTACAAGCAGATAAATAATTTACAGAAATTATAATCAAGGCGTACCACATAAAATGGAGTTTAGAACAGAGAAAATTCTACAGCTTTTTCATTTTGCTGAAATAGTTTCTACAGCAGGAAACTATTTAAAATATTTAACATAAATATTGTTGTCAAGAAAATCGCTATCTTATACTAAACTGCCAGGAAATTTAGAGGGTGAACAGCAGCGCTCAGCCAGGGGTGCTGGAACAATCTGTATAGTGGGAGTACTGAGAGCCACTGAACCAAACTGTATAACTCTGTATATAATGGAAATGACTTCAAGCCAGGAGGTGCAGCAGCACCCCCAGTTCTAGCATCTATGCTCTCAGCAGCTAATAAAGCTCAGATTTAGTCTTCTATCTGCATACATATATTTCCATTTGATAGGAAATTAAATACATAGGGAGAAGGGGATTGGAAATTGATGTGGAGCCAAATTCGGATTCTGAAGTAGGTCAGTAAAGACCCTGAAAATCATAAGACATCTGATTGGTGGTATACAAGAGGTAAGTCACAGAGAGGTCAAAGACTCAATGGACCACAGGGCCCGAACTATCCTTTTACAATTAAGAGAGGCCTCCAAGTAAGACTTCAGGCATGTTGGTGGAGAAGTGAGCAAAAGTTTGCTGTGCTGATTCCTGGGCTACAGCCTTCTGGAAATAAATGATTTTCAAGCTGAACCCTTAGGTTCATTAAGGCTGCTTTGCACTGCCTCTACCTAACTGGCCAATTGAGAATTCCCGGGTGGTACAGAGAAATCCTCTGTTGGGATAGTGCTGCCATAACAGCTCTTACACCAACCTCTGCACAGGCTCCTGGAACAAACCAAACCAACCCACCCAAGTTTAAATATCTCAATTTTGTTTTTTCATCATAGTAACTTCCTAAAATAGAAGTTAGTTTCTACATTTTAAAAACTGAGAAAACAGATAATGTTTATTTTTATCAAAAGCTTCAACTAGAAAAGTATGTCATAGCAGGAAAGTTGCCAAAATCATCATCATTTTCTGTTCAGTAAAGCTGTTTTCAAACAATTTATCACTTTTTAGAAGGAATGGAATAGCAGCAATTTAGGCACAGTTTTTCAATCCATTTGTTTGCATGTCTGTAATTAATACTTTTAAGTTTGTCACTTATTTCTTGCACAATACTAAGAAGGTCTGAATATTCTATACCGGTTTCTTTCCAAAATTATATGTAAGATAGGGTGCACTGTTGTTTAACTTATGAAGAATTTTAATGAAAGGTTGAGAGACTCCTTTCTTCTTATCCCAAAATCAGGTATTACAGTGATAGATGCTATAAAAATTCCTATAATATAAGGTAGACCAGAACTGTTAAAACCGTGCTATGCACTGGTTCTCAGTTTAAAGTGGTATAAATAGGTAGCTTGTCTTTCTAACATAAAAAATGCTAAAATCCTCATGCATTCTTTTTTCATTAATTTTCTGTTTAAATATATACACACTTGTTCAAAAAGCACACATGGAAATACTGAGGTGTAATATGCCACTTGCTGTTTCATATAATGCAAAAGTAAGTTTCTGGATAACCTAAACAAGGTGCTTTCTGCATTATATCCACAGCCAGGACATCTTTGGTTTATTACAGTGGTTCTCCAGCTGTGATGTGTGGAAAGTCTGAAAGTGCTCTGATAAGCTTATTTTGTCACAATGGTGAAGCATCTGTCTGTATACAAACAGTGATGTTCCCAATCCAGAACTTTACACCCACACGCCACAGCTACTTCATGCCTTTCTTTGTCAGACATTTCTTTGGGGTAAATTTGATCATGACCAGAATCGTGGATGACACCAAAATCAGAGGGGCAGCAAACACACAAGATAAAATTGTAAAGTGACCTGGCCTAATTAGAACAGTGGGGGCTACAGGCAATGAGGAGACGTTTAGTACTAATAAAATCGGACAGAGAGAATATGACCATAAACAGCACAGTAAAATGGAGAACGTTACCAAGGAGCTGCACCTTTCTCATTAAGGCAAGTTTATGTTATGTGCACAGTATGCACACGTAACCAAGCAGTCAATATGCCTCAGCAGGAAATGTTTGGGATTGAGAGCTGAAAGGAGAGGTTGTTCATTTAGAATGCTTTTTATGTACTTCTTAATCTTTTTATTGGTTATAGATTATTTTTCTCTCTCTCCCCCTCCACTATTTTGGTAAATTGACAGTTTAGTTGACTTACAGTTCTGCTAAACTTTCTGGTTTTCCCTCCTATTTGCACAGATTCCTTTAAATGTAGGTTTTAGGATTTTGTCAAACTGACCCAACTGATTGTTGCAATAGTGACTTTTACTTCCATAGCACAGCAGAACCTCAGAGTTACAACACCTCGGGAATGGAGGTTGTTCATAGCTCTGAATTGTTCATAATTCTGAACAAAATGTTATGGTTGTTCTTTTAAAATTTTACAACTGAACATTTACTTAATACAGCTTTGAAACTTTACCATGCAGAAGAAAAATGCTGCTTTTAACCATCTTAATTCAAATGAAATGCACAGAAAGTTTCCTTATCTTGGCAAATTTTTTTTTTCTTTTTTTAACCCCCCCCCTTTTTTTTTTTTGGTGTGTATGTAGTTTATGATTAACACAGTACTGTACAGTATTTTTTGGGGGTGGGGTGGGGGGGGCAGGAGTGTGTGTCTGCTGCCTGACTGCATACTTCTGGTTTCAAAGCAGGTGTGTGGTTGACTGGTCAGTTCGTAATTCTGATATTTGTAATTCCGAGGTTCTACTGTAATTTTAATACCACTTCAGTTGTCTTCTTTTCCTGGTATTTGAACGTGAACACTGAAGTTCTTCTTTTCAGGATTTCTTAGGGCCTGATCCAATGACCAGTGAAGTCAGTGGGATCCTGTACATTGACGTTAATGGCCATTGCATCAGGCCTTTAATCTTCACCAGACTAGGACATGGTTTCACTGTGGTTTTTGCCGTTGTTGGTATTTTCAGATTTTATTCCTTTATGTTTGAGTAGCTTTGTAAATTTTTCTTTGCTTACTTTCATCACAGTGCTTTTTGCTGTATCCCATTGGGCCACCTCAATCTCCCTTGTTTGTATTCATACCATACAAATTCAGGTAGGTATTTCACTAATTTTTGTTGCTCTTTTCTGAATTCCCACCATTTTGTTCATATTACATTTATGCTCTCCTAATCTCTCTGGCTGAAGCCATTCCACTGTGTACAAATACTTAAATATAAATTGGGCCAGAGAGTAAGACTGACATAGTAGGGCATTCATCGGGGAGTTAGGAGACCCGGGGAGGTTCCAGTCATCCTGCTCCACTGAATATGTAAAAAGTGGAACAGCTTTGACATGAGAGAGAGAGATACCTGGCTGAGAATACCCCATATCCCAGTGGTTAGAGCATACCCTGGGAGGGTGAGACACCTCCTCTGCTCGTTGTGTGTGGGTTTAGGCATGCTCTGAGCATGCTCACTGGATCAGGCCCTGAAAGCAAGATAGGTAGGGGAATGCCTACTTTTTGAACCCTGCTGAGGTTTACTCATCAACTAGATATTGAGGTGTGGGGCAGTGTCTGGATTAAGGCAGCTGTGTATGTGCCCATTCATTGATATTTAGGCACCCTGGATACTTAATGGCAGAAACTGTGTGTTTTACAATTTGCAGCGGCGAGTCTCAGAGCCCAGCTCTATAGAATTGGGCTTGTGCTACAGAGCTAAAACAGCAGCAAAGAAGATGTGGCTTGGGGTGAGCTTGGGCTCTTATAAGCCCATCCTCCTCCTCAGACTTCAGAGCCTGAACTCCAGCCCAGGTCTGAACATCTACACTGCTGTTTTTAGTGCAGTAGAGCAAGCCTCATGACCCCAAGTCTGTTATACCTGGGCACTGGGACTCGCTTCCACAGGTTTTAAAACACAGTGTAGATGTACCCTCTGGCACTTAGGGACTTTAGGGGCCTACAGAGTTAGGCAGAAGCTGAGTGGGGTTTTATGAAGGCAGCGGCACCCAAATGTGGGACTTATGTGCCCAAGTTTTCCTTGTGAATCCCAGTCTCAGTGCCTTATGGATATCTGTCCCCTCTGGTCCATCTATTTAGCAGTAGATGTCAAAATCATAATCTTTAGTTCCTTCTTTGCAATGTATTCATGTTTCATAAGACATGAATATGTTATTAGCGTACACATGGAAATACTCTGATTTATTAAAGTAAATAGATAAAAGAGGCATCTGATTGACTAAAGAGGCTGAAGAGTTGTGTATCTAGCCTAGAAATTCTATAGAAATATTTGAAAGATGTTTTCTCTCCTTTTTTTTGTTAATTTAAGTGTGATATCGGTAGCTTCAATCAATTACCTAGTTGAAGTGGATCTGCCTTTGCCTACAGAACCTTTGTGATGGACTGAAGATCAAAGCATGAGTAGAAATGATCTGAATGGTTTTAAAATATAGATTAAAAATATACTAGAAGGAATGCAACAAAAATATGTGGCTTACTAGCTGACATGTCTATTTCAGAGCCAAGCAGCAGACTCATTCCACTATCTGCTATAAAAGACTCTGAAGAAAGAGGCTGAAACACTTCAATGTAAAATGTCTGTTTCCTGATGAAACACAAACATTACATTTAAAAATTCTTAAAGTGTGTTTTATGCATTTTGATTAGGTTTTTATAAAAATTGTTTTTAGAACTTTAAAATATATTTCTAAGAGCTCCCTCTGCCTGCCTGTTTCTGATATTTATAAAGTGCTCATGGTGGTAAAGAATGATTTCATTATAAAAGCAATCAATATGATGCAAGAGTCAAGCCAAAGTCCAGTCAAAGTCCAGTCGCATTGCAGAATGGAAGGAGGTGGGGGGTCATGCTTACACACCGAGAGATTAATCAAACAGATGCAAGTTAAAGAAGAGTAAACAACCAAAATAAACTAAAATATTTGCACTCATAGCAGTATTATTTCACAACTGTGAATTTAACTTAAGTCATTCACTATCAAACTTGGGAGTTTTCCAAACTGTGGTCCATGTTTCAGAGCACTTGTTTGTTGGTCATAATTTCAGAGCCTCTTCCTACCCTACTTGTTTACCTGTCCCTCTTCAGGGTCCCCTTTCACAACAAACCATTAATAGATGTGGGCTTACTTCTAAATCTTAGAGAAACAGAAGAAGTGCCTCTAGAGTTAAGAAGGAAGGGGGTTTGCTCACATTTTCTAGACCCAAAGAAGAAGGGGGGCTGGTGTCCAATTCTGGATTTGAAACTTGTCAGCATTTTCTTCCACTGCTTCTTACTGAGGATGTTAACCCTAGCCTTTATAATCCTATCCCTAGATTTCCCAAAACTGGATTGTGGCTCTTGATCTCCAACATGTTTTCAGATATCAGTCCACCTGGCACACAGAAAATACCTGAATTTCCAAGTGGGAAGTTCCCACTGTCAGTACAGAGTTTTTGACAGCCCTAAAAGTATTAACCAAGTGCTTCGCAGTCATAGTAGCTCACCTGAGAAAGCAAGGGATCCAAGAATTCTCATTCCATGACAATTGCCTTATTTGAGGAAGAGCTCCACAACAGAAAAATGACTCCCTTTACATGATAAGAACATAAGAATGGCCATACTGGGTCAGACCAGTGGTCCATCTAGCCCAGTATGCTATCTTCTGACAATGACCAGTGCCCAATGCTTCAGAAAGAATGAACAGAATAGGGTAATTATCAAGTGATCCACCTCCTATTGTCGAGTCCCAGCTTCTAGCAGTCAGTGGTTTAGAGATACCCACAGCATGGTGTTGCATCCCTGACCATCTTAGGTCCATCAGTGATTATTAGCCATCTTCCATGAATTTATCTAATTTTTTTTTAAACCAGTTATACTTTTGGCCTTCACAACATCCCCTGGCAATGTGTTCCACAGGTTGACTGTGCGTTGGGTGAAGACCCTGGGTTTCAGAGTTAGGAAAGGAAAGTCTACACTCCTACCTATCTAAAGAATAGTGTTGATAGTGGCAATGCTGGATTCCACAACAGCAAGAGCTTATCTGCCACTAGATAGATTCATTACCATAATAGACCTCATCAGCAAGCTGCACACTCATCCTCAAACATCTGTAAGAGTCTGTCTCAGACTTCTTCTCTGTCACATGGCCTTCTACTCAGATATCACACAGCATGCCAAACATCACCTACATCTCATGCAAGGGCAGTTGAAATCTGTATACCTACCAAACATCTTAATAGCTAGTTATCTCATTAACACATCCTCTCCCATTCACTATCATGTGAACCAATTTTCCCTCCCTTTTGCTATGATATGGACCAATCTCTGTTTCCATTCACTGTCAAACAGACTACCCTTCCTTCCCATACTGGTTGTGGACTAACCTCTCCCATGCATGACTGTCTGGACTAGATCCCTCCATCCTGGTCACAATGGCATGGACTGGTTCACATCATGGACCACCTCCCCCTTCCTATTTACTATTGTGTTGATCAACAGTCCTCCCATTCATGTTCCCAAAAGATCCCTGTGGCAGCTACAATAACTACTTATATGAAAAAACAACAGTAGGTAAGTGTTTAATATATCTTTAGCTTGAAATGGACAGTCAGCACCATGTAACCAACAAGTAGTATGCAAGTCTTTCAGGGAGTGCAGCTCTTCACTGGCCTTGATGCTAAAAGAGGTCATAGTCTTCAAATGGGAGGTGCCCAATAGTAATAGTTGGTATTCCTGAAAACTGCAACCATGATGGATGGCAGGCAGTGGATGTGGTATATATCTTGCTGCTTTGTCCAACATATCAAACACTGCCTGCAAAGAAGGGCTATTAGCTGACCTTCAGTGATATGGATTTTAATTCTTTTCTGCTGTCCTGGAGAAATTTATCAATAAAAAGACATACTTTGCCCCAATTTAAGTCGCTATTTTTGCTAAGTGGGGCTGATAATTAGCAATATGCATTTGTAAACTTGGGAAAGAGCAGTTCTTCCTACTGAATAAATACAGTTTTGCAGGATCTTTATCCCTTGCTGTTGCTTTTGGTGGCACTTGCTGCCTAGATTGCTCGTGAATAGCAGCTACTGTCAAGCATCCTAGCACTAGATGAGCGTAGAAGTATTTGAACCCAATTGAAGACACCTGATATCACTAGTCTGCCTTTTTGGAGGTGTTAGCTATAAATACTGCTGGATTTAATAGCCCCTCATTAATAAGCAAGGTCAATCTTCCTAGGCACTGTCAAATAGTTTGTGTGATTTTTCCTGTATAATTTCAGCTGAGATCTCCAAAGTATCTGCCATTTGGGGTAACAGTTCCTGGAAAGTCTTATAATCACCAATCTGGGTAGAAGTGGTGGGCACTACTGCCTCATCAGGGAGAGGACAAGCAAATGGCTGGAATTAGCTGTTCCTCAGTCTGAATGTATTCTTTGTTACTTTTTCACTCGATCTTGTTGAGCAGTTTGAATAAGTGTCTTCTGAGTTACCCTGAATGATTTTTACAGAGGAGAGAGATTTAGCTTTTGAAGGGGAAGTAAAGGTTGGGTCACTGCTTAATTTGTGCCAGGGCTGAGCCCAGCACCTCTAGGCTTGGCAGCTCATAGCCCTGGCACCTCTGGGCTTGCCACATCAGTTATTAAAGTAAAAAAAAAATGCTTGAGCAATTTCTTTCTTTCCTTACAAATTAACTGAGTTGGGTTCATCATTGGCTGCATGCCCCATGATTAAGGCTATGTTTATGTCATGGAAGTCACAGAGACTGCCATGACATTCTCTGCTTCAGCCCCAGGGACTTCAGGACTCTGGAGCTGGCAGCCAGTGGGGCCCTGGCAGGGTTCCAGTGACACGCAACAGCAGCGACAGGGAGCCCCCTGCAATTGTAGCCAGAGTGGATGATATCTAGTATCCACTTGTCCATTGTTATTGTCTTCCAGTTATGGAGGAAGTATGCTAGGCAGCCACCAAATGTTCAGGGGGGAGAGGAGAAGGAAGGTAGGGGATGGCATCATCAATTCTCAAGGGAAAACATTTCCCCTTAAGGACCTGATCCTGCTCCAGCTAACATCAATGAGACTTTTGCCATTTATTTTAATAGTGACAGATCAGACCTGATACACCTTTACACACACTGCACCAGTTTTAAAGTATCTCTTGCAATAATCTATTTTAGACTTTGCTCTAATTACTGGTCTGCAGATTCAGTCTTTCATTACAATTCAACAGCCGAAATTTCATTATGATGGTGCTAAACCACTGTTGAGACTTAAAGATTCAATATCAGAAATCCAATATTAAAAGCAGCTTCATTCATTTATATTTTACTGGATTATAAAAAAGACTATCTTGTCAAAAAAGTGCGGTGTATTATTGACTAAACATTCAGTTTTGGTGTGAGAGCATGCTACTTGGTCAGTAGTATGAGGACTTAGTTTGAATGCTGGTTTCCTTTTCCTATGAAATCTCCCAACACTGATTCAGGATTCATGTCTCACTGCTTTCTCTCCTTTATTATTATTTTATTATTAATAAAGCTACAACGTAGCACAAATTGCTTTGAAAGAAATAAAAGATAAATATAAGATCTCTCAGAATTAAAGCTTTGGGGAAAAACAAAAGGAATAGATTGTTTTTCCCAAAAGAGATGAGAAACTGGATAATGTAGCCACCAGCAAGATCACAGATGTAAATTGGTTAAGTCTGTCAGCATTAGAGAAAATCTGTCTATATGGAAGAGAGTGGGGAATTTAAGAATGGCCAACAACGATTTTCTCTTACCCGAGGGAACCAAGCTGTAAAATCTAGCAAACTTTGTCAGGATATTTTTTAAATGACCTGTTGGAATTAGACTTTTGGCTGATGTTCAAAAGTACTAGGCATCTAAAACTCCAATTCAAGTTGTGACGTTATTGACTTGAACTGGGACCATATAGAACATTGTTGCAACCATATAGAACATTGTTGCAAGGTCCTGTAGTGGCACCAAATCTTGTATAAAGGGGGTCAAATAAGATGTCTCAGGCAAGGCTATGGTTTGCTGGTTATGATTATGCTGTCTATATGTGTGTATCATTTTTGTAGTTAAAGTTATGAATATTGTGTCTATATTGTCTGTAGTTCAAACTTGTGCGATGCTTCTGGGTGACACCCCAGGCAAGTTGGTGTGGGCTCTGCCTAGCCTGCTTGATGGCCCATTAAGGACCATCAGCTATACAACTGACCCATTGAGAGAAGGCAGACACGCCTTGTGACTCAGCAAGGTATGCAGGGACATGCCTATGGACAGAACTCTGAGGTTTTTCCATGCCATGTGATGGACAGCTTGTCTTTGGAACAAAGAAAAAAAGACCACATGGCAAGAGAATATAAAAAGCTACTGCAGCTCCTCCATCTTGTCTTCAGTCCTGCTTCATACCTCTGAAGGGACTTTGCTACACTGAAGCTTTGAACCAAGGACTGAAAAACCCATCTCAGCTGCGGATGTACTCCAGAGACTTGATTTGAACCTGCAGTTTATTCTATCACTGCTGCAAATCTGAACCAAGAACTTTGCCATTACTGTATGTAATTGATTCTATTTAACCAATTCTAGCTCTCATCTATATCTTTTTCCTTTTATGAATAAACTTTTAGATTCTAAAGGACTGACAACAGCGTGCTTTGTGAGTAAGATCTGATTTGTATATTGACCTGGGTCTAGGGCTTGGTCCTTTGGGATCGAGACAACCTTTTTTTCTTTTACTGGGGTATTGGTTTTCATAACCATCTGGTGGTGATACTGGGAAACTGGAGTGTCTAAGCAAATTGCGGTTAGCCAGTGGGGTAAAACCAAAGTCTTCTCTGTTTGGCTGGTTTGGTTTGCCTTGGTGTGCACACAAACCCCAGCCTTGGGCTGTAACTGCCCTGCTTTAAGCAATTTTTCCTGAATTGGCACTCTCAGTTGGGTCCCACCAGAACCAGCATTGTTACACAAGTCAATGGGAGCAAACAGTGCTCAGCAACTCTGAAAATCAGATTCTGAGGAATAAAAAATAAAAGTTATCAGAGCTAAATGAAAAACACATTCAGAAAATGGCCAAACATTTCAGAATACAGGAGCTGAATAAGAGACTGCTTCAAAAAAGTCTAAGAAAGGCACAGCATTTTCTCTATTGTTGAATAAATGGGGTATATCTCACAATGATTCTGGGTTTTGCATTTTTCTTAATCTTTCTTGTATAATACAAGACAGAAAGAAACATATGAATTTAAGACCTATATTTTCTTCTTTATCTAATGCAGAGATAGTACATGCCATTAAAATTTTGAGATTTACCATGTGCAGAAGTTAAATTTACTCCAGTAAGATTCCCAACCACAAGTAAAGAAAATACTATGAATACCATGGTGCAGAAAGCACCAAGAATTTATTGGCAGCCCCTTTAGCGTCCTCTTGATTTTAACTAAAGATAATTTTTACTGTGACTTTAGCAGTAAATTGTTCCTTGCCTCAATAGGTATGAAAAATATTAACCACCAATTATATCACTTACAGTTTCACTTTCTATTTCCTTTATTTTTTAAAATTAAGGAGCAGTTCTCTCTCGCTCTTAAACTGCAAAAAGCTTTGTAGTCTTACTCTAGATATTTTTCATTTTTAGTAGCAGGTTACGATATTGTCTTCTGTTGTAAATGTATCTGTACTCTAACATAGGAAGGAAAATTTAAAATCAATTAACATAACATTGAATATTCCAAATAATATAAAAACAACACACAAAATTCCATATGTAGATTTTTTTGTATGTATTGTGAAAATGTTGACTGCTTAAAATATATTGATGAGGCTGCTTGGATCTGTCAGTGCGAAAACAGAAGAACTGTCTACCATATATGAATAGGTTTCCAGGAATTATCGAGAAATGTTTATTATTATTCAACAAACTGAATTCCTTGTGCAACAGTTGTAAATTTGTAAATATTTAGAAATGAACACCTCTTGTCCTCTCTATAACTCTGTTCTTGGTTGATTGTCTTCCCTGCTGCATTATGTCTGAATTAGACTATAAGCTCCTTACTGTGAAAATATTTGACTAAAACTATAATAGATCATATTTATATAAAATATATTTTAAAAGCTAATATGAACACACAGTATTCTGTTGTGTGCCTTCTGATCCAGGGTTGAACAATGGGATTTACAAGAGCTCCACACCTCAGAAAAATCAAACCATCCACAGTAAAACTTTGTTATCCAGCGTCTTAGCGTAGTAGTACTGCACTGCAGAGTGGTTGGTTTCTTAAAGCACTGAGGTGTATACAGGTAAAGTTTTCTACACAGTAGATTATGTTATGACACTACATATCACTATGGGCAGCACATGGTGTGCATCCAGATCACTAAAAATACACTTAACACAAACTATACTGAACATAATTTAATCTTTCTTTGATGATTCAGAAGGCACTTCCAGATCTTGCAGTGCTTCAAGGTCATCATTATCAACATCAAGTATCACTGTGGATGTAGAAGGTGTAGGAAATTTGGTTGAATCTGTAATGACCCTATGACATACCCTGGAAGCTGCTTTTTTGAATAAATCCCTAATATCAGCTTGCTTATTTGTCTTCTGCCTCTTTTACATAAAAGTAGAGTGCAAAATGTGAAAATGCATAGATAGCCTCCTGGGCAGTATCCTTGTCCCGGTTACTAGACTTAGATCTGGTCTTTCCATAAAATGCTTACGATTTTGAATTATGTTGTTTTAAGTAGAAATACTCTTAATGGTCCCACATAAAGAAAAAGTGTTGTAAACTGCATTTTGTGAATTAATGTCTTAGCCAGTTATAAGAAGTGACAATTAGATGGGACAGTGACAACTGTAAGGAGGGAGCAGTAGTTGCAGAAAGAGGCAGGTTTGAATTGAACCCATGCAAGAGATGTATTATATATATAATTTTCAAAAAAATATCTTCAATTACAAAGCCTTGCTATCTTTTTATCTGGGGTTTCTGGCAACTAAAACTGAAGTTTTGTTTGCATAGTGATGTCACTCATAATGTCATTAGAATCACATATTGCATTACACACTCAGCAATTCAGTTACCTGCTATTTAATTTACACACACACAAACACACTTTTGTATAGCCATTATATAAAACAGAAAGTAAATGCACCTAACATCTAACTTTATATAGTGGCACTTTGCCGGCGAGCCACATATTATTTTAATAGAATAGGGCCTGAAAATTCTGAAAAAACAACAATGGCTGTTGAGATTTTTAAAAATCACCCTGTCAAAAGAAGACCCATACAATGTGTCATTAAGGATTAAATTTAATATGGCAATATTATTAGCAGATAATAGCACAATTCTATTCTTGTTCTAATGGATTGATTTTATCAAGGCTTGGTTGTATTACAAAGAAGAAGAAATGAATAGTATTGATTTTGCTATACAAAAGCGATTATCAGATGAAAGGTTTCAGAGTAACAGCCGTGTTAGTCTGTATTCGCAAAAAGAAAAGGAGTACTTGTGGCACCTTAGAGACTAACCAATTTATTTGAGCATGAGCTTTCGTGAGCTACAGCTCACTTCATCGGATGCATACCGATGGAAACAGTTTCCACGGTATGCATCAGATGAAGTGAGCTGTAGCTCACAAAAGCTCATGCTCAAATAAATTGGTTAGTCTCTAAGGTGCCACAAGTACTCCTTTTCTTTTTATCAGATGAAACTCTCCCATATTTGAATTTCTAGAAAGGCTTTCTAGAAAGGATTTTCTAGAAAGGATTTCTATATTTAAGCAGCTATAGAATTTCAACAAAAATAATCTGTTATCACTATATTTAAAAGAGAGAAGATAGAGAAAAGATAAAAATTGCCTTTATGCTTCTGCAGGGAACAAAAGGCCGCTGAACACAAGATTCTCTCTCATTCACCTGTTCAAACTATGGTACATACCAAAAGAGCCATGTTATCCCAAAAGAAAAGGTCAGTATCTTCATTAAAATCAATGGAGCTACAACAACTTACACCATCTGAGCAATGTGTCTGGAATGGACAAATAATATATAGTTTTCTCACATCATTACTCTTTGCTTTCTGTTTTTCTCAGACGGGCATACTCCCTGCATATGCATCAGCATTTGTATCATATCACATCTATACAACTAAGAGACCGAACGAGTTTCTCTGAAACTGTACTACTCCTCTAAGGTAGCCCTAAGAGAGGTTTCTCAATGTCCTGCCTGCTGCCACCCTGCTGATTAGCTTGAGAATTAACTCCATTTTGCTGTTAGTCCCAAATAGCATGAGGGGTTAGGGCACTGGGAAAGCATATTTAAGAACACACATGCAGACTGTATGCTTCTTAGCACCACTTGCACCATCAGAACTGTTATTTTTGTGGCCAGTGATTTATGGTATTGGACATTGTCTTTGCCACAGAACTGTAAGTCCACATACAAACTCTACAGCACTGTACTTGAAAAAATCATCTCTTCATATCATTTCAAGCAGTAATACTGATTTACTGGAAAAAAATTGTACAGTAAAAGCTGTGCTATCAAAGCCGGCACTTTATCAACCAGAAAGCTCTATTAACCGGCATGTCTGATATCTCCCAAAACGAATCTTCAGTCTAATAACCAGGACATGTATATTGCCCAGGAGGCTATGCAATTGCTCATTCTGCACTCTACTTTTATGCAAAAGAGGCAGAAAACAAGAAAGAAAGCTGATATCAAGGATTTATTCAAAATAGTAGCTTCTAGGGTGTGTCATAGGATCACTACAGAATCAGCCCAATCTCCTACACCTTCTAAATCTACAACGATAATTGATGTTGATAATTATTACCATGAGGCACTGCAAGATCTGGAAGTGCCTTCTGAACCATCAAAGAAAGATTAAATTATGATCAGTACAGTTTTAGTGTTAAGTGTATTTTTAGTGATCTGAGTGTATGCCATGCGCTGCCCATAGTCATATGTAGTGTCATAATATAATCGACTGTGTAGAAAACTTTACCTGTATACACCTCAGTGCTTTAAGAAACCACCACTCTGCAATGCAGTACTACTACTGAATTGGTGAGTATCTGTATACTATTTTATACTTTATTCATTTTATTGTATTCTAATTCTTTGAAAATTGGTATTCCATTGGTAAGTATAATTCTGAGTTAACCAGAATTTTTGACTAACGGACACCCTCCATTCCCCCAACATGCCGGATAACAAAGTTGTACTGTACTGAAATCTCAGAAGTCAAAAATAAACTGGATCTTATCCTTTGCTTCAGAAACTATGGTTGTTATATGACAGTACAAAATTATGCCATTCAGACATGGATCAACAGTAGGAAAAATGATCATATTTAATTATACATCTACATTCCCCAGATCTCCAGTTTAATAGACTCTTTAAAACATTAGCGTAAAGGAAACACATTTATTAAACAAACTGGATGGCCTCTCATTCCATTCATATACTGAACACTGTATACTCACTAGATACAAGACAAAACTTAATGGTAACTTTACTAAACAGGATGAAATTTTACCATCTCTTTTTAAAAACAACGAGGAGTCCTTGTGGCACCTTACAGACTAACAAATTTATTTGGGCATAAGCTTTTGTGGGATATAACCCACATCATCAGATGCATGGAGTGGAAAATACAGTAAGCCGGTATAAATATACAGCACATGAAAAGATGGGAGTTGCCCTACCAACTGCGGGGTCAGTGCTAACGAGGCCAATTCAGTTAGGGTGGATGTAGCCCATTCTCAACAGTTGACAAGAAGGGGTGAATATCAACAGAGGGGAAATGACTTTTTGTAGTGCTTACAAGGCCAATTCAATCTAAGTGGATGTGGTCTATTCCCAGCAGTTAACACAAAGGTATGAGTATCAATAGAGGGAAAATTATTTTCTGTAGTTTGCACATCTGAGCGTTGCTCTTTTAAGACTTCGGAAAGCATGCTCCACACCTCATTCCCTCTCGGATTTTGGATGGCACTTCAGAGTCTTAAACCTTGGGTCGAGTGCTGTAGCTATTTTAAAAAATCTCAAATTGGTACTTTCTTTGCGTTTTGTCAAATCTGCTATGAAAGTGTTCTTAAAACGAACATGTGCTGGGTCATAATCCAAAGCTGCTGTGAAGTGAAATATATGGCAGAATGCGGGTAAAACAGAACAGGAGACATACAATTCTCTCCCAAGAAGTCCAGTCACAAATTTAATTAACGCATTATTTTTTTAACAAGCATCATCAACATGTAACCATGTCCTTTGGAACGGTAGCATGAAGGGGCATATGAATGTTGAGCATATCTGGCACATAAATACCTTGCAACGCCAGCTACAAAAGTGTCATGCGAATGCCTGTTCTCACTTTCAGGTGACGTTGTAAATAAGAATCAGGCAGCAGTATCTCCCGTAAATGTAAACAAACTTGTTTGGACTATAAGGTGGATAGAAAGCTGGCTAGATTGTCGGACTCAATGGGTAGTGATCAATGGCTCCATGTCTAATTGCCAGCCGGTATCAAGTGGAGTGCCCCAAGGGCTGGTCCTGGGGCCAGTTTTGTTCAATATCTTCATAAATGATCTGGAGGATGGTGTTGATTGCACCCTCAGCAAGTTTGCAGATGACACTAAACTGGGAGGAGAGGTAGATACGCTGGAGGGTAGGCAGAGGATACAGAGGGACCTAGACAAATTGGAGGATTGGGCCAAAAGAAATCTGATGAGGTTCAACAAGGACAAGTGCAGAGTCCTGCACTTAGGACGGAAGAATCCAATGCACCGCTACAGACTAGGGACCGAATGGCTAGGCAGCAGTTCTGCAGAAAAGGACCTAGGGGTTATAGTGGACGAGAAGCTGGATATGAGTCAACAGTGTGCCCTTGTTGCCAAGAAGGCCAATGGCATTTTGGGATGTGTAAGTAGGGGCATTGCCAGCAGATCGAGGGACATGATCATTCCCCTCTGTTCGACACTGGTGAGGCCAGTTTTGGGCCCCGCACTACAAGAAGGATGTGGAAAAATTGGAAAGAGTCCAGCGGAGGGCAACAAAAAAGATTATGGGACTGGAACACATGACTTATGAGGAGAGGCTGAGGGAACTGGGGATGTTTAGTCTACGAAAGAGAAGAATGAGGGGGGGATTTGATAGCTGTTTTCAACTACCTGAAAGGGGGTTCCAAAGAGGATGGCTCTAGACTGTTCTCAGTGGTAGCAGATGACAGAACAAGGAGTAATGGTCCAAAGTTGCAGTGGGGGAGATTTAGGTTGGAAAAACTTTTTCACTAGGAGGGTGGTGAAACACTGGAATGCGTTACCTAGGGAGGTGGTGGAATCTCCTTCCTTAGAAGTTTTTAAGGTCAGGCTTGACAAAGCCCTGGCTGGGATGATTTAATTGGGGATTAGTCCTGCTTTGAGCAGGGGGGTGGACTAGATGACCTTCTGAGGTCCCTTCCAACCCTGATATTCTATGATTCTATGATTGTCTTAGCTGAATCGGCTGAACAAGAAGTAGGACTGAATGGACTTGTGGGCTTTGAAGTTTTACATTGTTTTGTTTTTGAATGCAGTTATGTAACAGAAAATATCTACGTTTGTAGATAAAGAGATTGCACTACAGTACTCATATGAGGTGAACTGAAAAATACTATTTATTTTATCATTTTTATAGTGCAAATATTTGTAATAAAAATAATATAAAATGAGCACTGTACACTTTGTATTGTATTCTGTGTTGTAATTGAAATCAATATATTTGGAAAAGTAGAACATCCAAAAATATTTAATAAATTTCAATTGGTATTTCATTGTTTAACAGTGTGATTAATCACAATTACTTTTTTTAATCATGATTAATTTTTTTGAGTTAATCACGTGAGTTAACTGCGATTAATCGACAGCCCTATTTTCAATAACTTTACTGTTATGATTTTTTTCTCTGAAAAAAAGTTTGTTTTCATTTTTAACTAAAGATTTAGTAAACCAAAAAACAGACTTAACATTCAAGTTCAGTCCAGAAACACAGTAAGTGTTTCAGATATTCTTCTATGACCCAGTTGTCACAGCAGCATATGGAAGTGCAAAAACAATTCTTTAGTGCATTACCCATTGTAATGCTGGTTCTGTAACTCATACCTCATTTTCTCTAATTTGTCATTATGATTAATCTTATAAAATACATTCACCATACAAATTTTGACACAGTAGAGAATAACAAACAGCAGAGAACGTGTTTTCTAATATAGAAGGGTGGTTTTCACAATAATGAAAACAATGTGAATTTACAAGATGACATGCTTCTGCTCTATAAGCTTTTTGTACATATAACAAATAAGTGATGGGACCACTGGATCCTAATTTCTCTTCTTTTGCAGCAAGCCAAAAATATTAAAAGATATTTATTTACACAAAAAATCTTATCAGTTTGATCATATCAAGATACTCAAAATTCATACTACTCTTTTTTTCCTTTTCCTCTTAAAAGAAATAATGACAGTGTTTATGAAAGCTGTATACAGAGCTGTGGAAATCGATACCATCAATTCATTAACATGGGATGCAGAAGGTGAATACTTTCCTCCACTGCTCCTCATCCCACTACTGGACGGAGCAGAGGTCAGTTTATCCAGTGCCTATTCAATCCTTGGTTTTCAGTCTGAACTGCTAACAAGGGTGCTAATTAAAGACATGTCTGATGTGGACATCTGTCCACAAGAAACTGAGACCACAGCAGTCTAAAACTAGATATTAATTTTATATTAGCCACCAAACTGCTGTCAGATGGTAATGACTGTCCATTCAATACTAGCATGGCCAAAGTACATTGAATTGCAGAGACTGATGGAGTCATAGATCTAAACAACTGATCTAAACTGATTGACCACTTTTCCAATGTACCTCCACACCTCAAACTCAAGGCAATAGTCTATTGCTAATAAATAACTATGTTAAAAGAACATTTTTAGGGTTGCAAAATCAAGCAATTGAAATTTAGGAAATGCAAAAATTAAAGTTGCCCTTGGTTCAACTGTCTTAACCATGAGATCATCCTTTCTCTTCCTGCTGTCTCCTGTCTCATTCACTGCACACCTTGCAACTTCTGCAACAAAGGAGACAGCGTTCTTTACTACACAACCCTGATTCATCCTGTGTGCTGAATGAGGCAGGAGACCTGTGGAAAAAATAGTAAGTAATGACGAAATTAAAGACTATCATAATTGGAGATGACTAGAAATTTTTGAAGAAAACTTAAGTTTGGAAAATGTGAATTCAGTGAAGTGATACATTTCACCAAATCTATCAGAATTTCAAGAACAATGTTGTCAAAATACAGGCAGATTTTGCTGCATCCCTGCCAGCTCTGGGGGACGGAGAGGCAGAGCTCTGACTACCTGCCTCTCCCCCGAACTCTGAGGGACAGAAAGATACAGTACTGGGGCTCTGTCTCCCCACCTACCCCTAGTTCCATGGGATAGAAAATCATAGCACTGGAGGCTCTGCTTCCCCCCCACCAGCTCTGGAGGATGGGAAGCACCTCTTTGGCTCCTGGAGCTGGGGAGTTCACAGGGACTCTTCTGCTCATTCCCCCCAAACTTGACACTTACTGCCCCATCCTCTCCAATCTGTTCCTGTCCCAAAGTCCTTTCCCACCCCTGGCTCCTTGTCTCAGTTCCATTTTCCTTGCCTACCCAGATCCAGTCTCCACGCCCAGCCAGTCCTAAACTCTCCCTCTGGGCTTGCTGTCCAAGTCCCACTCCCCGCACCCCAGTGTTCTGTACCCACCATATCCAGTCCAGTCTAGTCCCCTTGCCAACCAATCTGAGTTCCCATCTAATGGCTTGTTGTCCCATCTGTCTCTGCCATTCCACCCCATTGGCTTGCAACCCTAATCTCTCTTCACCAGACGCCTCATCAAATCTCCATCTTCCTCGCACCTTTTTCCCAGGTCCTTGCAATGTTGCCTAGCTAATCCCACTTCTCCTTCATACCCCAGCCCCTTATCAAATATTTCCTCTCACCTGCTGCCCCTTCGGGTTGCCAGCTTTCTAATTGAACAAAACTGAACACCCTTGCCCTGCCCCCTCCCAGAGGCCCTGCCCCACCGCTTCTGAATTCCCACCCCCTGCCTCTGTCACTTGCTCTCTCCAACCCTCATTCATGTTCACTGGGGCAGAGGGTTGGGGTGTGGGAGGGGGTGAGAGTGAGGGTTCCAGCTAGGGGTGTGGGCTCTGGGTTGGGGCCAGAAATGAGGGGTTCAGGGTGTGGGAGTGGACTCCAGGCTGGGCGGTGGGGGGTTAGGGTGCACAGAGCCAGCTGGCTGCACCTCTGCATAGGAGCTGGAGGGGGAACATGCCACTGCTTCCGGGAGCTGCTTGAGGTAAGCTCTGCCCAGAGCCTGCACCCTTGATCCCCAACCCGCTGCCCCAGCCCTGATCCCCCTCACACCCTCTGAATCCCTTGATCCCAGCCCAAAGCACTTCCTGTACCCCTCATCCCCAGCCCCACCTGAGCCCTCACCTCCTCTGCCGGAGCCCTCACCTCCCACGCCCTCTCCTGCACCCCAAATCCCTCATCCCTGGCCCCAGACCAGAACCCACACCCCCAGCTGGAGTCCTCAATCCCCATGTACCCCAAACTCCTGCCCCATCCTGGAGCCCCGTCCCACACCCTAAACCCCTCAGCCCCAGCCCAGAGCCCCCTCTTGCACCCTAAATCCCTCATCCCTGGCCCCACCCCAGAGCATGCACCCCCCGCCAGAGTCCTTACTCCCCCTTCCCCAGCTCAACCACCTGCCCCAGCCCAAAGCCCCCACCACACTCTGAACCCCTCATTTCTGGCCCCATCCCAGAGACCGCACTCACAGCCCTCACCCTCTCCCGCATTTCAACCCCTGGAGCCAGCCCAATGAAAATGAGCCAATGAGCGAGGGTGGAGAGTGAGAGTGACAGAGGGAGGGGGGGTGGAGTGAGTGAGACAGCACCTCAAAGAAAAGGAGGGGCAGGGCCTCAGAGGAGAGGCGGGGCAGGGGTGGGGCAAGGACGTTCGGTTTTGTGCAAGTAGAAGGTTGGCAATGCTACCCACGCCCGAAGGCCCCCGTTGACCACAGTTACCAGCCAATGGGAGCTGCAGAGCCAGTACTGGGGGCAGCACACAGAGCCTCTCTGATCATCCCAGTGCCTAGAGGCTGCATGGACATGCCAGCCTCCTCTGGGGAGCTGCGCAGAGCCAGGGCAGGCAGGAAGCCTGCCTTAGCCCCGCTGACTGGACTTTTAATGGCCCGGGCAGCGATGCTGACCGGAGCTGCCAAGGTCCCTTTTCCGGGCATTCCGGTCGAAAACTGGACGCCTGGCAACCACACACCCCATTCCCTCCCAAAATGGTTCCTACTCTCAGTTTCCTTGTACAGTCAGCCCCAGTTCCCCTCTCCCACCCAAAGACAACAGGCCATCTGGCTCTGAGATCCCCCACCCCAGGTTTTCCCCACCAGCCTCAAGTCCTAGTCTCTTTACCCAACTAGTTTCATACTCCCCTCCGACTGGCTCCCAGCCTCCTTGCCCAACCACTCCCAGATCATTCCTCCCACAGCTCTTCGTCTCCTTGCTGTCCCACTCTTGCCCTCCACTGCCCTGATTCTTAGTCCCAGCTTCCTCTCTACCCACCTCCGAGGTCCCAGACCCAATGCGATTGTCCAGCTAGCCTGAGTCCCAGTTTCTCTCCCCTGCCTTCAGTTCCAGTCTCACAGTCGCCTTGTCACAATCCATTTCCTTCCTGCCCGCCGGACCAGTTTCTGTCCCCTCTGCATTTTAATCAGATTGCTCCTTCTCCATGCTGCTCAGGTGCCAGCAAGCTGATCATTCAGAGAACAGGAGAGAGACAGGCACTATAGTTCAGGACTATTTAGAAAAGCTGGATGAGCACAAGTCCATGGGGTTGGATGCACTGCATCCAAGGGTGCTAAAGGAGCTGGCAGATGTGATTGCAGAGTCATTGGCCATTATCTTTGAAAACTCATGGCGATCAGGGGAGGTCCCGGACGACTGGAAAAAGGCTAATGTCGTGCCCATCTTTTAAAAAGGGAAGGAGGATGATCCAGGGAACTACAGGCCAGTCAGCCTCACCTCAGTCCCTGGAAAAATCATGGAACAGGTCCTCAAGGAATCAATTCTGAAGCACTAAGGAGGAGAGGAAAGTGATCGGAAACAGTCAGCATGGATTCACCAAGGGCAAGTCATGCCTGACTAATCTAATTGCCTTCTATGACAAGATAACTGGCTCTGTGAATGAGGGGAAAGCAATGGACGTGTTATTCCTTGCCTTTAGCAAAGCTTTTGATACGGTCTCCCACAGTATTCTTGCCAGCAAGTTAAAGAAGTATGGGCTGTATGAATGGACTATAAGATGGATAGAAAGCTGGCTAGATCATCAGGCTCAACGGGTAGTGATCAATGGCTCCATGTCTAGCTGGCAGCCGGTAACAAGCAGAGTGCCCAAAGGGTCGGTCCTGGGGCCGGTTTTGTTCAATATCTTCATTAATGATCTGGAGGATGGCATGGATTGCACCCTCAGCAAGTTTGCACATGACACTAAACTGGGAGGAGTGGTAGATACGCTGGAGGGTAGGGATAGGATACAGAGGGACCTAGACAAATTAGAGGATTGGGCCAAAAGAAATCTGATGAGGTTCAACAAGGACAAGTGCAGAGTCCTGCACTTAGGTTGGAAGAATCCCATGCACTGCTATAGACTAGAGCCCGAGTGGGTAGGCAGCAGTTCTGCAGAAAAGGACCTAGAGGTTACAGAGGACGAGAAGCTAGATATGAGTCAACAGTGTGCCCTTGTTGCCAAAAAGGCTAACGGCATTTTGGGTTGTATAAGTAGGAGCATTGCCAGCAGATCGAGGGACGTGATCATTCCCCCTCTATTCGGCATTGGTGAGGCCTCATCTGGAGTACTGTGTCCAGTTTTGGGCCCCACACTACAAGAAGGATGTGGAAAAATTGGAAAGAGTCCAGAGGAGGGCAACAAAAATGATTAGGGGACTGGAACACATGACTTATGAGGAGAGGCTGAGGGAACTGGGATTATTTAGTTTGCGGAAGAGAAGAATGAGGGGGGATTTGATAGCTGCTTTCAACTACTTGAAAGGGGGTTCCAAAGAGGATGGCTCTAGACTGTTCTCAGTGGTAGCAGATGACAGAACGAGGAGTAATGGTCTCAAATTGCAGTGCGGGAGGTTTAGGTTGGATATTAGGAAAAGCTTTTTCACTAGGAGAGTGGTGAAGCACTGTAATGGGTTACCTAGGGAGGTGGTGGAATCTCCTTCCTTAGAGGTTTTTAAGGTCCAGCTTGACAAAGCCTTGGCTGGGATGATTTAGTTGGGGATTGGTCCTGCTTTGAGCAGGGGGTTGGACTAGATGACCTCCTGAGGTCCCTTCCAACCCTGATATTCTATGATTCTATGCCCCACACTAGAGCAGCTGGGAGCAGCCATTACAGAGAAAGCAAGGCTTTACCCCTGTAGCCTTGGGCATGCTCAGTCACTCTGGCGGGACAGCACATGAACAATCTGGTCAACATAAGGCGCTGTCAGTGGATGAAGTATGCTCAGGGAACATGGAATCTTCTGAGATTTTACCTGCTAAAACTGAAGGAGTCTCGACTAAGCATGTGCAAACTGATTTTTCAAAGGCTTTTAACTTGGCGAAATTTGGGCAGATTTTTACAGGGCCGGCTTTCTCTGAAACAAAGCTGCCTGTCAAATTTCAAGTGCCTGCTCCAAAGCATGGGGGTGCTAGAGCTGTTCAGAAAACGGTCACCAGAATTTAACATGGGCAAAACAACGTATTTTTTCTTAACCTTATTCTGGGATATGTCTGAACTGTTTTGGCTGAACATTTTCAAAAAAATTCAGCCTGAGATAGAGGCCCTGCACGTAAATTTCTATCCCAAATGGTTAATGTTTGGCAAAGGTAAAAGCTACTGAAATAGGGTCTTATAATGAGAAGTGTTGGGCAACCTTAATGTATTATAGGCAGGGAAAGTAGTACTGCCCATAACAAAATTCTTAGCTATTTGTATATGGCTGTTAAAGAAGTTAATGTAGTTGAGAACATGAATAAAGACCCTTCAGGACAGGCTGAAAAGGTCATCTATAAATAATAACCCCCCTAATCCCTAGACTCCTGTGGGACTGAAGGTATCTAATGGAATATTGCAGAGCTTGCTCTTAGGTTTGGCATTATTTAACAACTTCATTAATTATCTGGGAGAGAAAGTAAATAGCATTTAGAGTGTGCTCAAAAGGGAGGATCAGTGAATATAATGAAGACAGCGAAATACTATGAGGGCTAGAGATACTAGGTCAAAAAATAACTAAATGAGAATCAACTTTGAAAAATTCAAATTATTTGATCTGGATGAAAAGAAACAGAAATATTGACAGTCAGTGGAAGGGAGAGAGACTGTCATAAATATAAAGGGAAGGGTAAACACCTTTAAATCCCTCCTGGCCAGAGGAAAAACCCTTTCACCTGTAAAGGGTTAAGAAGCTAAGATAACCTCGCTGGCCCCTGACCAAAATGACCAATGAGGAGACAAGATACTTTCAAAGCGGGGGTGTGTGTGTGTGTGTGATACGGACGACAAAGGTTCTCTCTCTCTGTGTGATGCTTTTGCCGGGACCAGAGCAGGAATGCAGATCAGAACTCCTGCATCCGATGAAGTGAGCTGTAGCTCACGAAAGCTTATGCTCAAATAAATTGGTTAGTCTCTAAGGTGCCACAAGTACTCCTTTTCTTTTTGCGAATACAGACTAACACGGCTGCTACTCTGAAACCTGTAAAGAGTTAGTAAGCAATCTAGTTAGAAATGCGTTAGATTCTGTTTTGTTTAAATGGCTGATAAAATAAGTTGTGCTGAATGGTATGTATATTCCTGTTTTTGCATCTTTTTGTAACTTAAGATTTTGCCTCAAGGGATTCTCTATGTTTTGAATCTGATTACCCTGTAAGGTATTTACTATCCTGATTTTACAGAAGTGATTCTTTTACTTTCTCTTTAATTAAAATCCTTCTTTTAAGAACCTGATTGCTTTTTCATTGTTCTTAAGATCCAAGGGTTTGGGTCCGTGTTCACCTATGCAAATTGATGAGGTTTTTTTATCAAGCCTTCCCCAGGAAAGGGGAGGTAGGGTTTGGGGGGATATTTTGGTGGTGGGGAGGAGGGGAGAGATGTTTCCAAAGTGGGCACTTCCCCTCTTATTATTGTTAGACACTTCGGTGGTGGCACCTTTTAACCTAAGCTGATAAGAACTGCTCCCAGAAACAAAATGGACAGAAGAGAAACTGTGGGAAGTCCTATTATCACGAAGAGTCTGAGGCAAGGGTCAAACTTTTGGGTTAGGAATCTTATAGGGGTGAGTGAGAGACTGGGGAGGTTTTGATCTTGTTTTGTTGAGAAGACTTGAAATAAAAGAAAAGAAACCATAACAACTTATCTGGATGGAAATTGCCTTCCCCGGACTCTCTGAGAAGGTTCCAGGCAGAATTCCCCCAGGGAGGCAGCTGGCTTAGCAAGAGCAATCCTGTGTCCAGCTGGAAGAGGGGGCTATAAAACAAGCCACAATCCTTTACAGGGTGGATCTCAAATTGAATATGAGTCAACAATGTGATAAAGTTGCAAAAACAATTATCATCATTCTGGGATGTATTAACAGGAGCTTCATATCTAAGACACAGGAGAAAATTGTCTCTCTTTACTCTGCACTGGTGAGGCATCAGCAGGGGTAGTACGTCCAATTCTGGGTGCCAAACTTGAGGAAAGATATAAATTGGAGAGATTCCAGAGGAAAACAAAAAAATGATAAAAGGTTTAGAAAACCTTACCTATGAGGAAAGATTAAAAAAAAAAAGGCATGTTTAGCACTGAGAAAAGGCGACTGAGGGGGAACCTGACTGTTAAGAGCTGTTATAAGGAGGACAGTGATTAATTGTTCTCCATATCCACTGAGAATAGGAAAGAAGTAATGAGCTTAATCTGCAGCACTCGAGCTTTATCTTAGGTATTAGGAAAAACTCTCTAACTTTAAGGGTAGCTAAATTCTAGGATTGGCTGCCAAGGGAGGGTGTGGAATCATCATGATTGGAGATTAAGGACAGGTTAGAAAAACGCGTGTCAAGGATGCTCTAGGTTTACTTGGTCTTGCCTCAGTGCAGGGGACTGGACTTGAACTCTTGAGGTCCCATCCAGCCCTACATTTCTTCGATTCTATGGTCCACCAATCCTGGAGCAGAGCCTGGTCATCAAAGCTTCAAGGTAGCAATTCCTTCTTTCAGTAATCACCAATCAACACCAATGGCCAGTTCCCAGAAAGCAACTCTGCCTCATGAACTAACTCCAGTCAGAGACCAAGGCAAAAAGAATGTTTTCCTGAAACTCATTACAGCTCTCTCCAGAAGTTGCCTCTACATAGAACCTTGCATAACCAAAACCAACACCACACAGCATGTCTTCCCAAGTTGAAACTTTGTCTTGTCATGTAAGCAAATAATCTGGAAGACTATGTAACAACATCACTTGATGACACCTGCCATAACATGATACAATAACAAAAATGCCAGAGCAATATGGGTTGCATATGCAGAAACATCGTGTAATACAACAGGGAGGTGAAACGGCTTATTATGAGATCTGGTGTAACCATATCTGGAATATTATAGTTGGTTCCAGTCATATTGGTGCTAGAAAAATGCAGACAAAGTAAAAGCTGAGCAAAAGAAATAAATAAGGGTCTGCAGGGGCTGACAGGAGGAAATATTTAAAACAAGATAAACACGTATATTTTGGCTAAGGGACAGCTAAGTCAGGGTCTGACAGCAATACACAAATATCTGAAAGATATCAACACCAAAGGAGGACAGGAATGATTTTCTGGAGGTTATCAGTAGAAAGAATTAAATAAAATTAAAATCTTCCTGATAGCAAGATTCATTACGCTGTAGAATAATCTCCCACATAAAGTACTGGAAGTCCTAGTGTTTGAGAAATTTAAAAATAATTGAGCACTGCATTATCATTATGTATGTATTGTACGGAAAGATCCTGCATTTTCACATAGTGAATCTGAAAGACATTTACCTGCTTCGTTTTCTATGATTCTCTACAGTAACATTCAGCAAGTCAGGGACAAAGGAATGCACAGAGCTGCAGATTGCTGAACTGCACAAGTTCTTCAGTTGTTTTCTTGTTTCCAATAAACAGGAAGGCAACCTTGTCTGGCTTAGTTCTGCACTTCTTTGTAACCATAAGAACATCTCTGCACTGCACGGGACCTTTATTTTAACTTGGGGAGATGGCTTTCTTTCCTCCTAGACAGTTATTTTTTCAGAGATATTGAATAACAAAGATATCAAGATTCTAAATTATTCCAAAACTTCAAAATGACTATAATGGAAATTCCGTGGCATGCAGGATAATTAGGTTCAGGTTTCCATTTCAAACCAACATTTAATTGAAATGCACAGGACCATAAATTACACAAGAAGATAAAAATAATGTACTGAAATACCCATTCAATATAGACCATTTCTCTGCCAAAGTAAGATTATTCCCTACAGCATATTGTCAAGTGATTTGTCCATTCATCTTTAAAGTAACTCAAACTAAGGTTTACTCATTAGCAAATGAAAAATAATAAATATTTTAAATACATAAATAAGAAGAGCAGAAAAACTCATGAACTAATAAGATACAGTAGGAGGAGGTTAAAAGGAAAAAATATAACTGAATTGATGTTTAGAAAGAAAACTGGAGGTCACAAGCAAAAAAATGGACAAAGTTTCTAGGGGAAGGATAGATGACAGAGCGAGGAAGGGAAGGAATATTAACAACAATAACAAATAGTATTAATAATGATATTCAGATTCACTGATGACAGATAAAGGTTCTGTTAAAAAGAGTAAAAAGATTGATCATATGGAAGAACCAACAGAGGCTAGTGGGGGAAGTCTGGATACCAGTCAATAATAGGGAAACAATTCTTCGCTCTCCTTTGATAGAAAGGCCAACTTCTCCCTCTGACATTTGACTAAATGACAATGTAAATGACTTGCTAATTCACAGACTCAGCTACGGTCTTCTACACAGACAGGATCTCAGTGTTACCAATTCTTTGAATTTGTTTGCAAGTGATGACATTGTGGCTAGGGTTGCAGCCAGACTCATGATAATGCAAGAAGCTCCAGCCCTGCATGAGGAACGCCCCCCCTTTGACTAGTTGGCTTCCCTGTGTGCCCACATCCCAAAGAATAGCAGACAGTCAGGCCTGCCATGCGGGCAGGAAGCAGGCACAGCTCTCCTCCCACCCCTTAGGAGTCAAAAGGACTTTTTGGCTAGGGGATGGGAAGACGGAACAGGCAACACCATTTTCTCAGGAGGGGTGGAGAGGAGGAGGGAGCAGAAAGAATCCAGCAGCTCAGGGCAGCTCCACACCCTCCTTCCCCTTTGGGTCGACCTGCTCTCTGCACCTCCTTCCCCCATTTCCATCCCTGCAAAAGACCCGGGAAGAGGGAGGTGGCTTAAGAACCTCTGGGGCTTCCTCCCCAGGCTTGAGAAGGGGAAGAAGGGGATACCACTGCAGCTGCCCCCCCACCCAGGCCTGGGAGAGAGAAGTGAAGAACCCCTACAGACGCAGGAGCAGAGGTGAGGCTGTGGGGCAGTACTGATGGGGATGCTGTAGGACAGGCAGATGTAGGTGTTGGGTAGCCAGAATGCTGAGCTCTGATCAAAAGACCGTGCAACTTGGCATTCCTAGGGAACGGTTTGCTTCTCCAGGACAATGCATTACCCAACACATCATAGGTTGTAATGATCACAGCCACAATATATGGCTTTCAACTACTTCCTCATCCATTCTATTCATCAGATTCTGCTCCCTTAGACTTCTACCTGTTCCCAAGTTGAAGGAAGACCTTAATGAGAAGAGGTTCAAATATGATAATGATGTGATTGTAAGCTACACCTGCATGGGATCAAGTCCATTGATGTCTAAGGGGATATATTGAAAAATAAATAATTGAATGCAAATTATATATTTTCCTTTGTCATGCTAGAAACTTTCTTTTGAATGCCCTCCTATGTTGTGGGGGTAACACTAAAAGGAATTCATATTGTTTTGGGAGATTGGGGAAACACTGCCCCAGGAAAAGAGGTAGTTTAATTTCTGTCGAAGAAAAAAAAAATTTTTTGTGTTTAGTTGACAACCATGTATTTCTCAGTTATTTTCAGTGTACATGGCAAGAGTTGGTACCTGGTTTGCCAGCGTCACAGTCAAGTCTTTAGGCCTCTGCCAAGCACTGATGAATCCATTGCTGGAAACCAGTCTATTTCAACTATGTGTTAGTATGGTTAAGATGAGTACTGAAATTACATTAATGGGTTTAGTGTTTAGATTTGAGGAAATGCTTGTAAGTTGCTGCATGCATTAATCTCACATAGAAGCTTTAGCACATGCTATAAAGTAATAATTAAGTTTTTGCTTTACAACTGTAAAAAATGATGGCTCTGGAACTGTGAACCTGCCAAGAGGGATTGTCTCTTGCTCATCAAGAAGGCTAACAAAACTAAATGGGCCACTGTGAGACACCACAATACAAAGACTTTGTTAATTGCCCTTTCACAACCATGAAGAGGCTATGTGCAAAAGGGTTCATCCCATCAGCTTGAGTTGTGGGAAAAGGAAATAAAGGTAGCTGACAAGAAAATTTTTCAAGTTTTTTTGCTCTTTGGACTCTGAGAGGGCTGCAGCTACGAAACAGAAGCAGAGATCCCCAGGGTCACCATGGGTTAGCCCTAAAAGACATTCAGTGCTGACACATTACTACAACTTTTTTGAACTATAGATTGTAACATTTGAATATACATGTTTGCCTTCTTTAACCTGTCAACCGCTCTCATTTCTTTTTCCTAGTTAATAAATCCTTACTTAGCTTACTATAGGATGTGCTACAAGCTTTGTCTTTGGTGTGAGATTGGCGGTACATATTGAGGTGGGGTAAGTAACTGGTCTCTTGGGACTGGGAAGCAACCTGAACCTTTTGTGATCTTTGGTGTAAAGCAACTAACTATCAATAATCCAGCTTCTCTGGGTGGCAAGATAGACTGGAATGCCTCATGGGACTGTCTGTGGTGCCGGGGTAAGATTGTTATAATGCTTCAGGAGTTCATGTTTGATAGTGGGTTGGTGAAATCTATTTATGGAACATATAACCAGTTTGAGGTGTCTGCCCTGAGGGTGGCGCACACACGCGTGAACCACTCAAACTTTCTGAAGTTTGAAGTTTCTTCATGGGTTGTGGGAGTAACGCTACAAGGGATTCAGATTGTTCTGGGAGACTGGGGAAGCACTGTCCCAGAAAAAGAAGGGGTTACATTTCCTTCAAAGAAAGAAAAAGTACATGTTGGTGTTTAGTGGACAATCATGTATTTTTCAGTTGTTTTCAATGTGCTTTAGAAGACAAGTCCAGGAATTCATTTTCTACTATTATCAGATCTTTTGTACTAATAAGCAGAAATATAATCAACTTGAATGATTAATATATTAGCAATTGGGCTCAAGTTAAGAAAGGTGGGTTAGTAAGCAGGTAATAAATTTATCTTTTTCTGATTATTGTAACTGGTAGAGTACTGCACATATTACTAAACAGCCCCTGTAAAAATAGGGCACAGAGTTACACAAACGTGTTTTCATGATCTATTTATTTGAAAAGAGAGATCAGATCCAACATCTGTCAAGAATTTCTTTTTACAGTGACAAATTGATAAAAGAAATGTTAAAAAATGGTCACATCCAAGCTCTGTCTGTTCAACACAGTTGGAGAACAGCTGCATTCAGCCAGAGGGGCAGAATTAGCTCCTATAGAAAAGAACGCTGAATCACCATACTTAGTTTAAAAAAAAAAATATCAGGACTTTTGACATACTGCTGATGACAGGAAGTCTGGGGGAAAACCCTGAGAGGTAATTAGGAGTCAATGGTCAAGTGGTCTTCCTATCCAATGACACTCCTAAATGAAGACTCCTTTGTGTAAATGTTAATGAAATCTCACCCTGATATATTAATGGACACTCATAACTGAAAGATGCATAGATGGCCAGAATGGGTATGTCTGGACATACAAGCTGATCTAGACGAGAAACTTGAAAAATGGGTCCTAGTGATAGGAGAGAGGGAGATGCTATCTATACAGCAAGCAATAACAACAAATTAACCAGAAAGATCAGTGAGGGAGGACTGATTTCAAGAGATGTAAGCTTTTTACTTTTTCTTTTTTTTACTGAAAATGCCTTATCTTCTTTACCTTATGAGAGGATTAAATTTAAATATGTTAGGCAAACAATTTCTTTTTTTTTTTATTCAACTCCTCTGTTTTAAATAAGTCTTTGTTAAGATTATTGTTGTACGGGGAATTTCACACAGATGTACACTGATGGGCCGGACCTGGCCTGCGGGCAGTAGTTTGCCTGCCCCTGCACTAAAGGGGCCAGACCACTCTACTCAGTTTCAGTCAAGGGACCTGGAGACATGTTTTGTTCCTAGAGTTGTGTTGTATTGCCATTAGGCTGCATTGAGTGAACATAATGAGAAAGAAGAACCAAGAAGGAGATGGTGTTGGTCACAATGTGCTTTCCACCTTTATTACAATTTTATCCTGAAAGGAAAAGATTTGGAGTTGCTTCAGTTAGATTGTATGGGATTAATGTACTTTCTTTGGGAAGAAATCAAGACAGTGCCAAGTTACGTGTCTTAAATTGAAGATAAAGTTTATGTAAAAGATCAGTTTAAAATCAGAAAGCCTGGACAAACTGTCTCACATTAGACTCTCTTCTATGAGCCCTGACATTTATCATGTTGCAAAGCAAGTAAATCTTTTATCACAAACCTAGGGATTCCATCTACCTTCTGCACTATGATCTTTTCAAAAACATGATCATATATCGATGTATTTCTTATTATTTATTTTAATTTAGTCTGCTTCTTTAACAGAGGAATATATTTTAATAAGGAAGAGAAATGGAAAATAATATTATGCTCAGGTGTGTCATTTGTCTTTACCCAAACTCTGTGCGTGTCTTCACTCACAGAAAGTATCATCCAAAAGGCAAAATGCAATGCAGTTTTTTTTCTATGTGTAAGTAGTCATACTGTATCAATAACAATTATCTTGAAATATAGTGGCAGCCGACAAACAAGGACATCAGCATGCGTGTAGAATGTGTAATGCCCATTTGTTGTCTTTACATAAAGCAAAACTGTTCTCTTCATACAAGGCAAAACTTCAACATAATTTAGTAAGTGAACTGAAATAAATATTTAGTCAGTTCAACTGTTCACATATTTTATATCTACTAAGCTTTTCTTGTTTTTCTGCAGATCAAAATGTTATCTTCTGCATCAGAATACGTTTCTTGAGATGGGCACACAGAAATTTCCTGGGAAATGCATCCCCATACTGTTCTAGCAAAATCGTCTTCCTAACCAATGCCAAGTCATATGTTTAAGTGGTCAAACACTCCTATGTCTTTAATTATTCCTTCTTTCAAAAATTTGTTCTAAGTCCTTGCATACAACTGATGTCAAATTAATGGGCCTGTAGTTTCCCAGATCACTTTCCTTTTCCCTTTCTTAAATATAAGTACTGTATTTGCAATTCTCCAGCCATAGGTCCATGAGTTTATGGATTTATTAAAAATCCTTGCTATTGGGCTTGCAATTTTATATGCCAGTTTCTTCCATACTTTTGGATGGATATTAGCCTGCCCCCGTGATTTGGCCTTCTTAAACTGCTTGAGTTTGGCTTCCACCTCAGATGTGATTATTTCTACTTCAATATTCTCGTTACCATTAGCCATTCTGCTGCTGCCCCAAACTTCCTCATTATACTTATTAAAAACTGAGGCAAAGTATTCATTTAGGTGTTGGGCCATACTGAGATTACATGCAATCTCCACATCATCCTCCATGCATAGTGGTCCCACTTCTTTCTTTGCTTTATTTTTATTTATATAGGTAAAGAACCTTTTACTATTGATTTTAACTTCCTCTGAAAGGTCCAGGTCAGCTTGGCTTTTGGCAATTCTCATTTTTTCCCTACACTTTCTGATCTCGAAGTAGTAACTTGCATTCCTGATCCATCCTTTCTTTCATGCTTTGTAGGCTTTCTGCTTTCCCTTAATAACCTGTTTGAGTCAGTTTTGTCTGCAACCCTTCCCTACGATTTTCCCCCTTGCTTGAGATGCAGGCACCAAATAGTTTCTGCAACTTCAATTTCAAGTAATTCCAATATCTTCCATGCTTTAATTTTGCTTCCTCAGCAAAAAACAAAACAAAAACAAACAAAAAAAACCCACCCCTTTTTTGAGGGGTGTGTGTATGTGGTTGTGGGGGAAAAGTTAAAAAGGGATTTTGTTAACTCCCTGACTTCATGGACTATAAAAATCAAGATTTGTTCTCCCTTTTTTCATTTGTAACATTCCAGCATGCATTAAGCTTATAAAATCGCATCTACCATGAGTCCCAACCTTAGTCCGTAGACTACTTTCAGAAGTAAAAGCGAATTGAAATTTTCTCCAATGTTGTAAATTAAATGGTGAAGCGATCTTGTCTTCCTACTTGTTCATAAAGTGTCTAGCACACTTTTAGCATTATATTTGTAAAGACATTCAA
Organism: Lepidochelys kempii; assembly: GCF_965140285.1. Classification (NCBI taxonomy): domain Eukaryota; kingdom Metazoa; phylum Chordata; order Testudines; family Cheloniidae; genus Lepidochelys; species Lepidochelys kempii. Next base: position 69,550,514 of record NC_136384.1, on the reverse strand, counting down.
AAATATGATAAAGGAACATTATTGTTGCAGAGTCAATCTCTCAAAAGTTAGAAAATGCTAGAATTAACATTCCATTCACACAACCTTAATTCAGCCCCTTTGGGCATATCGATTATGATTCAATCTTTAACTACATGATCAGATACCAGTTTTCCACAGGACTCCTGCCTCATTCAGAGAATGGGTAGTTTTTCAATATTTCTTTTTATCCTCTATTCTCAGTATGTGCCTCCTGTCCCTATTTAACACACACCATTCAACCCCCACACTGAATAAAGAAGTATTAATTTCCTCATGAGGTCTCAGTATATAACTGAGTACTTCACAAACATTAAAGAATTTACCTTCACAATATCTGAGAGTTTAGGTGGTATTACTGTCCCATTTTACAAGTGGTGAACTAAGGCACAGAGATAGTAAGGCCAAAATTGCCAAATGTGTCCACTAATTTTGGGTGCCCAGCTTGAAAAATGTAGGGCCTGATTTTTCAGAGTACATTCCATTCTTATAGCTCTTTATATAGTCAAAGCACAGCTCCAGCTGATGTCAGTTGCAGATGAGCGTGTCAGCATTTCTGCAAATCTTGCCCCGGACATCTAACGTTGGGCATCCAGAAAATAAAAAACACACCACTAGTGGCCAACTGTGAAAACTGTGTTTTAAGCATCTTGCCCAGCATCATATAGGACCTGTGCAGCAGAGGCAGACACAGAAAAATTTAATTCTGGCATTTCTTACCTTTTTAGTTCTTTCAACGTACACAAACATATAATTTCTTAGTTGTTTTTTTAAACAAAACCTCCAGAAATTCTGTCTTACGGAACTGAATACTGCCCTTGAACTTTGGTCATCAGGATCCAGAGCTTTATACTTTATGGTGTAACTGATAAACTGTGTTGTGCTCTTCCTTTGGAAATAGAGGATCTAGGAATTCTGTGAGGGTCCAGTGGATCAGGGGCTGGGCACTCCAAGGAAATACTTGGAGAAGTTTGCGGTTGGAGTTAACCTGTAAAGAGAGAGCGAAGCTTGCAGAGGCCTGGAAAGGCAGTGCTTGTGTTGGGGAACTGACCTACAGCAGGTACAGACAAAGCTTCCTCATGCTAAGGGCAAGTGGTAGAGAGGTGCCTCACAACCCTGGGTACCCCTGGGAAGCATCACACCAGCTTAACTGGTGACAAACTAAATTTTTCTGATAAACAGAGTTGTTTTATAAGAATACACAGGAATTTTTTCAAATACTGTAAAGAAATAGAAAAACTTTTACCAAACAGATATAATAAAAAGAATAGCAGAAAATGAAAATGCTCTCACATTTATAAAGCATCTTTCATCCAAAGGAACAGGAACTTGGGAAGTGCCATACTGGATCAGATCAATGGTTCATCTGATCCAATATACCATCTCAGACACTGGTTATTTCCAGATGCTTTAGAGGAAGAAACCCTGCAGAAGGAAATTATGGGATATCTGCTCTCCAGGGAAAATTTCCTCCCAATCCCATACCAAGCATTTAGGACACAAAGTGAAGAATACCACATTCAACTGCTATTGAACTTAAAAAATTCAATTAAGCAGAAAATTCCAGAAATGTTTTAAGGACTTGGGTTAACACTCTCGTACAGGAAGTGCTACGTGTCATTGAATAATCACAAATGGCACAGACATCAGTTTTACATATCTTCTGAAATATGGTACCTCAAGCTCCACAGCATCGTCTTGCTGGGGTAATGGCTCAATAGCAACAGTGAAAGGTGAACTACTGAATAACAAACACTATGTTTGAGAACCTTTGTTTAGACTACAGTTTTAGATTTATATAATTATGGAAGGTGCTCAGACGCTACATTGGTAAGCAAAGGATAAATAGATGGGAGAGAAAGAAAATGAAATAAAAACTCATCAGGTAAGCATGGATTACTTTGCAAACTTTGCTTTAATTTCTGAAGACCATATCGTTTAGAGTTGAAAATAAAACTGAGTTTGGTTAAACAGATTTTGCCCTCATTGGATGTTTGACTATATAACAAGAAGTGACTACTTACTATGCTTAGGAAAGACTAAAAGTTCCCCCATTTCAAATGGAGGAGTTGTTCTTTATAGCCCAATCTAAAATTGTTGCATTTTGTTGTTGATGCACAATAACTACATGTTCCATTACAGAAAGACCTACATTTCAGTAAAAGTGAAGTGATTTCCTGTATTTTATATAAATTTCATCGTTTGTAAAGTGCTAGGGGTTCCTTCAAGATAAAAAGTGCTACATAATGTAATTTATTGTTAAAAAATTGCAATGGTCAAGACAGAAATTCACAAATTGAATTATATGGGAAAACTCACACAATGCTTAAGCAGTGGCTTCAGTCTGTGATTATGAATCTCTGTTCACTTAAACTAAATTCACCCAAAACTTAATGATAACAATGTAGCTTAGTACTAGAATCTGGAAACATTTAGTAAAAATAGCACTTTCCTTTAATTTTATAAGCAGTGCATGTATTTCAGAGATCATGATGCATTTCAAAGATTCATGTCACTACATAATGTATGAAGCAGGAAAAATGTTCGTAAGATATTTATGATATTTATGATATGATAAGATATTTATCTTAATATCGTAAGATATTTACCAAACATGTTTTATTCAGCCACCGATCTGCTTTATGGTTTTGTGCTGCCAAAGGGTTTATAAATGCCTCAAATGGCAGATATGATAATAGCAGTTTTGTCTGTTCATGAAATTTATATAAGAAATGAAGTCCGTATATTCAAGAAAGAATTAAGGGAGGGGGAAACTTTTCCACCAAGGGATTAAATATTCATTAAATGATCAAGAACTACCCAACCCAGTATCTTAAATGAGGAGGAACTAAATACACTGGAACTGTATAAACAGAAGAATAACTCCATCACATATTACTTACATAGATGAAAGACATAGCAAGGAGAAAGGGGATGGGGGAGACACTAAATGAAATGTTTGGCTTATTGAGCAATTCTCTAAAAACCAAAAGTTTACCACCAAAGTTATTTTCAACCACGTTAAATATTCATCTTTTCTAGATAGGTACAGCAATTTTTATAAAGCTTGAAGCACGGTTTGCCATACTCCAATGTCAATGTAACAAATAACCACAGTTACATGACAAATGGAATGAAACAAGATAGCATTCACCTGTCTGTGACCCTGAGAACATGACAGCACTCTGAAAACCACACCACTGTTAGTCATTTTTTTGCTTGGTAATACCACCCTGCAAAACACAAGTGACAGACTGAAAACTAACAATTAAATAATACCTTGGAGCACTGTGAGGTGGTGCCACACCTACATAGTCTAGTTCTTCTTGAAATACACTCTGAGTGCCAGAATGTGGCTTTTCTAGCCACTGCCACATTAGGGACATATTCGGAAAGGCACTGCATCAGCAAGCTGTGTCTGGAGGCATTCTGCCTTTGGAAAACACAAGCAGGCTGAATACCTCCAGGTGCATTGCGGTAGCATAACAACAACAGCAACTGCTACACCATTTACAAAGGAGCCACATATATTCCCTCTCAGCACCAACTCTTCCTGGACTGCTGAGTGTGATTGGCGGGACTAATAACTGCTCTACCTCTTTTCACTTTGGGAGGGTACGCAGAAAGATCCTGCCTGCCCAATGCACACAGGTGAGGGAAAACGGGTTCCTTCAGCCATCTTCTCCACTACACTCTTGCAAGATCAGGTCATTTCCACATTGTACTGCAATGTGGAAATCAGGTTCAACACTGTACTTAAAGAGGCAATCTTAAGAACATGACAATGCTTGAAGGATTTTTTTTTTTAACAAAGAAATACTAACCAATTGAAGAACAGTCCAATACAAAACAGCAGTTCTCTCATCAAGCTTTTAGTGATAAGATTTTACTATTTCTGTAACAGAGCTGATGATATTTTGAAACATACTCCTTTATTTTAGAGCAGAGACTTCATCTAACAGGAAAACAAAATTCAAATGTATGACAATTGATTCCTTTTTTGCACCGTTTCAGTTCTGTTGCTGACACCAACTCTCTAAAGGAAAAAATCTTGTTTGCTCATGCATGATCAAACAGCATTATTAATCACCAACACTACAAAACTATTTGCGTCAGTAGTAAATAATTAAAAGTGTTCTCTATTCATGAAGCAGGAGGCCACAAAAATGGTATTATGCAAACTCATTTAATTTTACCGAAACAATTTTAAACCAATTGTAAGAAGATGGTTAGCAATGGCAATGATTGTACAATAAAGTACAAACACACTTTTCTAAACACATATAAAACTTAATACATCCAGTTGAAACAGTAAAAATACAATTGAGACCCTAAGATTGATATTCATTCCAAATGACAGAAGGCATAAGGCTTTCTTTTATTTTAAAATGGAAATAAAGCCTCCTGAGATTTTCTTCAGAATTTTTGTAATCCTTATAGTCAAGAATGCTAAAAAACAGAGAGCAGAATATAAAACAAAAACTAAACATGAAGAATGTATGTAAGAAACAAGCAAAATCAACTGAACAGAATTTACAGATACTCTAATAAAGAGGAAGAAAAAATTGTCTGGTTATATTTCCTTTATTAGATTTCTTTTAACATATGAAAATGGGAATATGTTATTTTAAAATTAACAGAACATTGGGGCAAACATCTACTATGCTGTAATGAAGAACAGCAAATAGCTTAGTGACCATGGCTGATCAAACCCCATCATTTAATTTTATCCAAATGAAGACTGGTTTAAAGGTAAACACCCAGATATTTTCAACCAAATAGTCTACATAGATATGACACCTTAATTATAAGTCACTTCAAAGTGTTTTTCAGTCAGAACATTTGACTCATTAAACAATCCAAAGCTTTCAGACATAAGGTAATAAAATTGTTCCAAGGTTACTCTTCGTAGAATTATGATAGAGTAACACTTCATGAAGAATTCTTGATTGCAAAACAAAATTTAGTGGGTCTATCCAGTTGACAGAAATATTAATGAATGAACCTTTACAAACTTTAAAAAAATGTACACCACACACAAACTATATTAAAATATTAAATTATAAAGTCGTGTATGACCTTCTCTGACCCAATAAGGTAAAGTGCACTGTATGTAGAGCATACTACATGTCAAATGTATTCTAAGAAGAGAACAATTTTCTTTCCATAGATACCACAAGTAAAAAAAAGTTGTAAAACATTTTAGGTATGTCAATATTCAAAATCCACTAGTGTCATTCGGATATTTGTTCAGCAAGTTGCACCTTTCAGGGGCTACTGTAACTAGTGCCTCTGATTGTTTTGCAAACGTATTTTGGTCGTGAGCCAGCTTGTCATTTCAACTACCTTTCCCTTATTCTTGTTCAGCTTGTCTATTTGTTAGACAAGGCTACTGATGTACACTTTCTTGATAGCTGCCTATGTCCTGTACATTACACAGTAAAGGGATAATCTGCATTTTTCTATGTAATTTATGCAAAACAAAATGTATGTGGTGCATATTTATTTCAGTTATGTAATCTTAAAGACTCTAGGGCAGGGGTGGGCAAACTATGGCTCAGTGGCAGCATCCGGTTCTCCAGACGTTTTAATCTGGCCCTTGAGCTCCCGCCAGGGAGTAGGGTCAGGGGCTTGCCCCATTCCACGCAACTCCTGGAAGCAGCGGCATATCCCCACTCTGGCTCCCACATGTAGGGACAGCCAGGGGGCTCTGCACACTGCTCCTGCCCCAACTGCTGCCCCCGCAGCTCCCATTGGCCAGGAACTGTGGCCAATGGGAGCTACGGGGTGGCGCCTGTGGACAAGGCAGTGCGCAGAGCGGCCTGGTTGTGTCTCCGTGTGGGAGCTGGAGGAGTGACATGCTGATGCTTTGGGGAGCTCCTTGAGGTAAGCGCCGCCTGGAGCCTGCACCCCTGACTCCCTCCTGTGCTCCACCCCCCTGTTCCAGCCCTGATCCCCCTTCCGCCCTCTGAACCCCTCAGTCCCAGCCCAGAGCACCCTCCTGCACCCCAACTCGTCATCGCCAGCCCCATACCCCCAGCCGGAGCCCTCACCCCCCACCCTATACCTCAACCCCCTTCCCAAGTCCGGAGCCACCTCCCACACCCTGAACTCCCCATTTCTGGCCCCACCCCAGAGCCTGCACCCCCAGCCAGAGCCCTTGCCTCAACCCCCAATTTTGTGAGCATTCATGGCCCGCCAATTTCCATACCCAGATGTGGCCCTCGGGCCAAAAAGTTTGCTCACCCCTGCTCTAGGCAAAATTCTGTCCACTTTGAAATCAACAGGAGTTTTGCTACTGACTTCTATTGGAACAGGATTTCACCCTATGGGCCTAACTCAGTCACTGTCAAACTTTGGTGATTGTACAAGCTGCAAAAATAGAATTAAAATGTACTGTATTTGGACTTGGATGAAGTTAAGGAGAGCCCCCCATTCTGAAGCAGGAGTAATCTGATTAACACTCAGAATAGTGATTCTGATTAACACTCAGAATTGACTTTAGCAAAGCTTTTGATACAGTCTCCCACAATATTCTTGTCAGCAAGTTAAAGAAGTATGGGCTGGATGAATGCACTATAAGGTGGGTAGAAAGTTGGCTAGATTGTCGGGCTCAATGGGTAGTGATCAATGGCTCCATGTCTAGTTGGCAGGTGGTGTCAAGTGGAGTGCCCCAGGGGTCGGTCCTGGGGCCGGTTTTGTTCAATATCTTCATAAATGATCTGGAGGATGGTGTGGATTGCACTCTCAGCAAATTTGCGGATGATACTAAACTGGGAGGAGTGGTAGATACGCTGGAGGGCAGGGATAGGATACAGAGGGACCTAGACAAATTGGAGGATTGGGCCAAAAGAAATCTGATGAGGTTCAATAAGGATAAGTGCAGGGTCCTGCACTTAGGACGGAAGAACCCAATGCACAGCTACAGACTAGGGACCGAATGGCTAGGCAGCAGCTCTGCGGAAAAGGACCTAGGGGTGACAGTGGACGAGAAGCTGGATATGAGTCAGCAGTGTGCCCTTGTTGCCAAGAAGGCCAATGGCATTTTGAGATGTATAAGTAGGGGCATAGCGAGCAGATCGAGGGACGTGATCGTCCCTCCTTTATTCGACATTGGTGAGGCCTCATCTGGAGTACTGTGTCCAGTTTTGGGCCCCACACTACACGAAGGATGTGGATAAATTGGAAAGAGTCCAGCAAAGGGCAACAAAAATGATTAGGGGTCTGGAATACATGACTTATGAGGACAGGCTGAAGGAACTGGGATTGTTTAGTCTGCAGAAGAGAAGAATGGGGGGGGGATTTGATAGCTGCTTTCAACTACCTGAGAGGTGGTTCCAGAGAGGATGGTTCTAGACTATTCTCAGTGGTAGAAGAGGACAGGACAAGGAGTAATGTCTCAAGTTGCAGTGGGGGAGGTTTAGGTTGGATATTAGGAAAAACTTTTTCACAAGGAGGGTGGTGAAACACTGGAATGCGTTGTCTAGGGAGGTGGTGGAATCTCCTTCCTTAGAAGTTTTTAAGGTCAGGCTTGACAAAGCCCTGGCTGGGATGATTTAATTGGGGATTGGTCCTGCTTTTGAGCAGGAGGTTGGACTAGATGACCTCCTGAGGTCCCTTCCAACCCTGATATTCTATGAATAGCTAGAACAGGAAGCATTTTGACCTAACCCTTGAAGGCATGTGCTCTAGGTCTGTTTATGAAAGACTTCCAGAATATTTACTTGATTGTTTTCGGGGAGACTGGAATAAGGAACATCACTTCATTTGTTCTTGGCCATACCTTTTCTCATATACTGTATGTATATGGAAAAGAGGTGGCTTGAATTTGGCACTAAGTGTAAGCTACATATTTAGCATCATAGAATCATAGGATATTAGGGTTGGAAGGGACCTCAGGAGGTCATCTATTCCAACCCCCTGCTCAAAGCAGGACCAATCCCCAACTAAATCATCCCAGCCAGGGCTTTGTCAAGCTGGGCCTTAAAAACCTCTAAGCAAGGAGATTCCACCACCTCCCTAGGTAACCCATTCCAGTGAAAAAGTTTTTCCTAATATCCAACCTAAGTTGGATAAGTTGGTAATATCCAATACCCCACTGCAACTTGAGACCATTACTCCTTGTTCTGTCTTCTGCTACCACTGAAAACAGCCGAGCTCCATCCTCTTTTGAACCCCCTTCCAGGTATTTGAAAGCAGCTATCAAATCCCCCTCATTCTTCTCTTCTGCAAACTAAATAATCCCAGTTCCCGCAACCTCTCCTCATAAATCATGTGTTCCAGTCCCCTAATCATTTTTGTTTTCCTCCGCTGGACACTTTCCAATTTTTCCACATCCTTCTTGTAGCGTGGGGCCCAAAAAGATTAGTTTCTTATTGGCAAATATCGATTTCACTTTACATATATAAACCAATGAAAAAAATATTTGCACTGATGATAATCCAAATTTACAGATAGGCAAAGTAAGAAAAATGTTGCTTGAGAATGTAAGATTGTTTTCAATATATTTACTTTGCATATTTTGACATGTGAAGTTGACAACACAGTTGTAACTTTATAAAGCTTTAAGTTTTTGAATCTCAAGCACCTCGCTGAATCTCATTAAATAATTGTCTGACTCCACCACATTGCCTGACCCGTCCGATAATTTCCCACAACTGTGAAAATTTAAACAAACATAGGGGGAAAAAACTTATAAATAAATATTGACATCTGTTGAAATTGTAAACAAATATAAATCTAATTCTGTCAAGCCTATATATATTGCAGATGTATAGTTCATGGTTTATAGTTAATGATTTTGAAAAGAAACGGGCATCAATCTTTTTAAAATGCCAGCTTCTGATAAACTACTCTACACATAGCACTTCCTGAATTTTTTAAAAAAAATAGTTTCTTCTCCTCTGTTGCTATTTGTAAAGGTCTTCCAGCAATGGTGAAGCCAACCTACGTATCAGGAAAAACACCAAAACTGATTATGCACAAAGTGGTGCCACATGAACAAAATAGACAAATTGAAAAAAGAAAAAATTTGGTGTTGTAATCTTAGGTATTGTAACTATTGTTGGCACAAAATTTCAGATGAAAAAGTGATTTTCAAGTTCAGAGTGTCCCAATGACAAATGGTCATACTATGCTATTAATGAAAAAAATGAAAGGAATCCAAAAGATATTAGTTTAAATCAGTCTTAATATGAAATTAAATTTATCTAAGTTCTCCTAATCATGATTTCTATTACTCTCAATTAGGAAAAAATGGGGGGTGGAGGAAGGAAAAGTACAGAAAAAATATATATACTGTAGGCATCGTCTCTGAACCAGGTATTCAAACAAGATTGGTTTGGAAGCTAAAAATAAAATTACAGTTAAATGTATTCAATAAATGCAATCCAATATTGGAAGAGAAAAGTCAGTCATAAATGCTTATCCAGCCAACTGAGATGATCCACATCTCTATGCTAATCTTGTATTTTTAATTAACAGATAAAATGGTAAAATCTAAACAATAGCATGAAATAAAAAATGAAAAGCAAGAAACAACTTTTCACGCTCAAGTTAATTAACAGAGATATAACAACTGTGTACTGCTGTATTTGTGCAACTGCTGTAAAAAAAACAAACTACCTCCTCATGCAAAAATGTTTTATTTCAGCCCACTGACTTCTGCTCTGTCTTCTGGTTCAAGATCCGAAAACTTCAGATCTTTGGAATTTAGATGAGCTCAGCATATGAATTAAACTATCACTCATATGCATTAAGCATTCTAATCCTAGCCCACTTAATCTACACACATACACACTCACTACGAAATACACAGGAGCACAACAGGAAAACATAAAACAATGGCTGGGCTGCTATTGCACTAACCAAACTGTTAAATGACCATGCAAACATATGAATCAAACAGTGAGTTTCATACAACAAGATAAATAACTTTTAAATATAAGCTCCTAACCGGCTAAATTCCAGGAACAGACAATATAGTTCAGTGGTGGGCAACCTGCAGCCCATCAGAGTAATCTGATTGTGGGCTGCGAGACGTTTTGCTCATGTTGACCGCAAACCGCGGCCACTGGGAGCTGCAGGGGGCAGTGCCTCCAGACGGTCAACATCAGCAAAATGTCTTGCGGTCCGCAATCAGATTACCCTGATGGGCTGCATGCGGCCTGCGGGTTGCCCACCACTGGTATAATTACTCCAACAGTAGTATGTTAATGGTAGTGTAGACTCAGATGCTGAGCAATCTTCAGTTTCATAATAAAAACTCAAACGCACAGTCTCAAAAGAATAGCAAAATAAATACAGTAACTGAAAAAATATGCTAGGGCCTTGAGAAGATCTTTAGCATAATACACAGAGAAAAACAGCACCGCAGAAAGAGCAGAGTATGGGAGCAGAATATTTTCCTTTTTTGTTGCAATCCACAGAATAGAAACTGTTCTGAATTATATGTTATTTTTATTTTTTGACGAAAGCAGTAATAATAAACCATTCTGCAGTATATTTTAAACAAAATAGAAGATATTCTGCTGTCAGATCCATTTTTATCTATAGCTAGTTTCCCCCCCCAACTCCCTCCCTTTTTTTTTTTAACCTAGCAGATTAATTTTCAATCCCATGTATTTTCTCAAATTCTTGTTATTTTTCATAAGGCCAATGCCTGATCATACAATTAATTTAGTTTCGCCATTACAATAAAACATTTTTCAGCAATCAACTTACCTAACACGAAACTATGTCCTTGTTTTATAGTAACGCAGGACAGTAGGAAGGTAAAAGATCTCCCATATTCTTTGTACAGCCCACATAAGGGCACGCATGCATCCTTGGTGTTCGGAGAAACACAAGGACTGCAATCACAGGGGCTTTAACCAGGAGGAGAGTAGATGGAGCCATGGCTCTGCCACACATACACACCAGCTAACAAAGATGGCAGGCTGCATGGCATAGGTGTGTATGCACACACATGCATTCAGGTTATGATGTGCCTCACAAAAAGATGCTGTAAATTACTCCACTGCCACCACAGTTCAACTAAGGAGTACAGGGAGATACAGTGGCTCAATGAAGTTGAATCTCTCCAGAGCTCCCCACTGGAACAGTTTGGGTTCCTCACCATCCCCCTTGCTTCAGATTGTGACTAAATGACACAAATTTAGTCTTTAGTAAACATATATACAAATCTGATAATCTGTCTTTCAGGCCATACTAGTTCCTGAGCTATGCTAACACGGAGAAAAAAGTAGCTATATAATACCTAAAAATGTACACTGAAACCACTAAATATATATATATTTGAGGCCCTGATCCACAATTTTTCATCCTCTGATTATCTGCCAAATTCAGCATCATCAACTCACAGACCCTAATACATTCACATTATGTGCCACCATCTAGTCAGATATTTTGCTAAGAGCTCAGAACATAGTATAATAAAGTACTACTAAAATATTATGAAAGCTGAAATATATAGCTTTTTGATATAAAGTTTACTGTCCTCCATATTTCATACCAGTAGTGTTGAATAGCTAATTTAATTGCTTGATTAAATTATAAAACTGTAGTTATTTTCTTCACCGTGTGTTTACAGGAAAAGAATATAGACACTATATCCTTTTAATAAACCATTCTGTTTTTGTCAATCAAATAATGTGGGAATTCTGAAGTTAAAGAATGACCAATTATGAAATAGGAAATTCACACATCCACCCTCCCCGTGCACAGATACCACATACTGTGTGTGATCCAGCACAGATTTCTGTATTTCACAAACCATTTCTAACTTCTGTCTAAATTGAACATATTTTAAACATATGGATGCCGCAAAGCTCCACCCACACTAATAAATCATTGTTTCCATAGTAACTAATGTGACAAAAGCAAAGGGAAACTAAAAATAGTACAAAGCGAACAAAATTTCACTAATCTCTGGCATTAACAAAATGTGAGATGATGCAATGTATTACAAAGTTTTTATCACCCTTGTTTGAGAAGACCTGCATAACTCATAGCTTTGCCACTGCTGATTAATACATGCATCCCAAACTCGTGACAATCAAAACTTTATATCCCTCATACCGCCCTCTCTCTCTATACAATGTAGACTGTGAGCCAGTCTGTATCCATATATATACTTTTCAAAAAGCTTCCCAAAAATACGGGTTCAAGAAAAAGATAATGAACAATTACAAAAATTAAACAAATGCTACTGCAAATCATCTAATTAAAACCACTAGAAGATCAACCCTAAGACCACCTGGCCACAAAATTAGTCTGATTTGGGAGATAACATGTAGAGTGGCACCAAGTAAGAAGAAATACTAAGCAGGTAATATAAGAACAATTGAATGAGTATACAGGTTTAAAAAATTCACTGTAAATGAAATTGTATCCCCCAAAATACAATGGTATATGATTGCATCTGAAAAAGCCCAGTCTCCCTTTCACAGATAACAAAAGGCAACCCCCGGATGTACAGCAAATAGCAATGGTTCCAATTAAGCTGAATGATCCAGGAAATCTTTCACCAGAGTTTGAAGAAAAGGACGGGGCACATCTCCAAAAGTAAACCATTTCTTTCTGCAATTATTTGTTTGCATTTTGCAGCTGTCATGTTTTTATGTAATGAAAAATTGCTTTGCTCTTTTTTCAATAACCAGCATTAGAGAACACAAGTTGCTTACAAAGCTACAAAATACCATTTAGTTATTTATTTTTCCCCTTTTTTATTTTCTGGAAATCCTGAAGATCTGAGCAGGCACTTTTCAGCTAACAGTGAGTAGGCCCAGGAACAAAATTAAGGGATACAAATTTATAAGGACATTTAAAAGCACTTCAATTTTATGATTTTGCTTTGATTTAAATTTTGGTTATATTTTCTGAAATGAAAATACCACACTTGGATGCATTTTAATGCGTTAGAATGCTGGGTTTTGAATCCTGTTGTTTTCCCATATTGTTTGTAATACCTCCCTAAGATTTTCAGTGTTGGATACTTTACATTTAGACTTTTTTTTTGTTTCTCTGTTTCTTATGTAGCACAAGCTATCATTAGTGTTTTGTTAATTCATCTGTGCATCATTGATAATGTTAGTACAATTTTGGGCACAGAGTTTGATAGCTAATAGTAATTCCTCAAGTGGATATAAAGTAAAGCACAAAATATGGGGACATCTACATTAATAATGTCAACATTAATAACGCTTACAGAATTTTGTGAAGTATATGGCGGATTTTTTTCTAACTACATTTTTTAGAATTTATAAAACATTCCTGTAATCCAGAATAAGATAAACATTTAACTTGACCTATCTGACAGTGGGACAAATTCATACCTGAAGTAAGTAAGGGAAATATCAATCAGGTCTCTAAAAATCTGACTTCAGTGGAGTTGTACTAGGTATGAAATTAGACCATTAAAATAGGTCAAGCAGCCCAAATCTTAGTTGAAAACTTTTTTTTTAAACTGTAGTTTAAGCCATATCAACATTGCAAACAAAATCTTTTCTCCATGATGTTCCTGTCATCTTCCACCCTCATAGTGATTCATATATGCCATACTAAAAAGCTACACATTGGGATATTTGGGAACACAAATATGGGGGTAAACTCTCTAATTTCCATTGAAATACAGAAAGCTCCACAGTGGGACTGAGTTGGGAAAAATGGCAAATATTTTACTAGAAAGTATATTAGGGACTGTTTGGAAAGTTGGCATGAGTGAACAATTAATACTGTTCTGATGCACAGAACTTCTGCTGTATACAACTTCTGCTGTTAGCCCATCTCCATGATTTTATATATCAATGAGTTTCCCTAAAATGGGAAATGTCAGCATATTAACATGTTTCTTCTGGCTATGCATGTTTCTCTTAGCTTCAGACATGACTCTAGCTGGTTAATTAGTTTCTTTAATTGTGCCATAATCTTTTCCTGCCATATCAGCCATGTTCTTCTTGACTCAGATTCTCTCTCAGTGAGACATTCATTGCATGTTTAACTTGTCTTTCCTGTCTTAATGGTTGAACAACAGAATAGCTTGGAACCAGAGTTACTAATAATTGAATTCAAATCATAGACACAGAATCAGATCTTTTAAAAAAATGTAGCCCGTTTTACAGTTTAAAGATCCATCCAGTTTATATTAAGCACTACACGTTTACTCTATTATCTAGCCATTAAAGTGGCCAAAACTGTAGTATGGAAAATAAATATCTTCCTTACCTGTGTATACAGTTTTTAGATTCGAGATACGCCATACCAGCAGCAGCATCTAATGAAAATTTCACTAACTGTTTGGTTTTTAGCTCATCCTTCTTCTTTCTTAAAAAGGAGAGGAAATCGCCTCCTAGAGAAATAGACAGATGGACAATGAGATGACAGCAATGATGCTCACATTTCTCTCTTATTAGTGACGCTTGACTGAACAAAAAGTATTATACTATCAGCCATGCTTGTCAACCAATTTGTATGAGGCTAAGATAAAAAAGAAAATGGAAAGAATACATTCCCACCAGTATGTAGCCTCCTTAAGCTGCCCTGAATATTGCTCTAATTGCTTCCAGGTGAAAGCTGTATAAAGAATGAAAAAAATTAATCAAGTCCATATTTTTACCACACTGTACATCATATTTCTCTATGTATATTCAATATATATTTGCATAACTATGACTTATGGAGTAAAGAATCTATGGATAATAGGTTGTGATAAAAAGTCGCTTTAATCATATCTTTCAGCTGCAATGGTCTATTTAAAACTGAATATTGCAATAGATGACGAGTTTGTATTTGCAGATTTATAACAGTTAAGTAATGTCTCTGCGATTGATGATTAGGGCAAAAGTAAACAAGGGAGAAAGATTACGGGAAGCCATGCACCGCTACACGCTGATGGTTAGAAACCTGAATTAAAGTATAAAATATGCCTCATTGCAGCAGGCAGTGCCAGAAGTCATAGTATAGCTTTTTCAAGTCTAAAGATTTACATGTTATTATATAGAGAGCCATTTCTCTAGCCTTCATTCCATTTTACTGTGTACTGAACTGATTCTGGTGATCCTCTCTCAACTAATGCCCCATGACAGTTTTCATATACTTTCTTGGCACTGAAAAGAGGCATTACCATATGTTAAAAGTTTCAGCAGGGATTTTCTTAGAAGGAAATATCTATTTATATTTCACATTATAAGAGATAAACTGAGGGGTTATTAGAGAAGGGTTTTATTAACAGCAGACATTTTCTCCTTCTAGCTCTATGGCTCTCAAATATTAAGCTGGAGTGTTTGTTAAAGGAATTAGCATCTTAATTGTCAACTCCTGCACTTTTTTACCCACTTTACCAAGAATTTGTGCTCCTTTCGATACAAAAACTCTAGAGGTGATGGCTTATTGAGTTGGTTCCTTAATGAAAGCTTCCAGGAAGCTTAACCTACAGCTAAAACTCTGCTGCTTTACCCCCTTTGATTATCCACGGGGCACCGCAAATATTTTGGAAACAAATATGTTTTCCTTTAATATGATTTCTGATTAACTTTTTTGTGTCAGGCGAATGTGACAAGAGAAGGTGAATAATATTTTATCATCCTTTATGTATCTTTTATTATTTAAACAGTTCTCAGGAAAAAAAGGCCCAGGACACTACAGGAAGCCTGCATATGGTCTCTATGACAAGAGTAGTGTTCTGGACTGACGTGGTCCCAGTGAAGGCCCTAACTGCTGAAGTCTCAATAAGCTGAAAACATCTGGTCAGTTTAAAAAAGTCCAGAAAACCATGGCACAAGTTTGAGCTTTGCTGTTCTTGAAAAAGGAATTAATGTTGCCAAATAAACTTTGGAGAGAAACGGGCACACTCCAGTAACAGTCCTAAAATGATGAAAATAATATTTAATGATGTTTTTATTGTGTTCCAACATGGTTACCCCACAATTCAAGCGTCTGAAGAAACACACACATATGGGGGACCCCTCAAGATGCAAAATTATAGATGGTATAAAATGTAGCAATCATTTTGGGAATTTCAGTTCGATCAGTGTTTAATCTGGGGGGAATTCGTTGACATTTATAAATTCACAGGTGAAAGCCATCAGCTAATGTTCAGTCTCTGAAAAGATCCAAATATTTCACTTAACTGCACTAAGATACGATAAACCTAAAAACTGAGTCAGCCAAAATGTAAATATTAAACAAGCTAAATTGGAGCACTTAGAGAATCTCAATACTATCCAAAAATTGATTCAATAGAACATATTAATTAAATTAAATATGTTTAGAAAAACAGGATATAAACCACTCCAGTGGACCTTTCCGAACAAACTGATGAAACTCTAACTGAAATTGCTTATAGAAGCTAGCTGCACAGAGATTTAAAAGTAGTACAGTAAGTGTGAAATGTGAGAAAAATATACAGTGAGAAGATGATAGTTACAGACTCTGGCCACAGCTGACATTTCAATGTTAATAATTACCTCATTATTGTAATCTTCATCCTCCCTTTCCCTTATTGTCCCCCCTTTTGGTTGTCTCTCTAATGAGGCATCTCTAAAATTAGATTGCAAACCCTTCTGGTAGGTACTGTGGCTTTTATTCTGTAAAGCGTCATGAACACTTTTGGATACTGTACAAAGATAAAAGTAATAATAAAATGCTACTATATTTTGGCAGTGCAACTTTCTTCTCCAGCCCCTTTGAGAAAACTAAATTAGAAATTGGATTATAATCAACAAAATCATTGTGGGTGTAGTTGTGCACTTATCTGTGTTTGAAAAAATGTCCACTACTTGAAAAGGAACAAGAAAACAACCAAAGCAGTTTAGTTCACAGTTTTGTTAAAAACAAACAACAAATGTCCAGTATTCACCAACAAATGACTCATGCAGGCCAAGAATTAAATATATATAGGAGAAAATGACAAAAGAACAGACACAGAAGAGAAACGTCTATGCAGGTCGGAGAAGGTGACCAAAGTACAAGAGTCTAAAGAGGAAACTATTCAATAGGAAACAATAATCATATGTGTTATTTGTATTACTAAAATAGGATGAAGCTCAAGAAAGCAAGAATTCAATAATTGAGTTAGCACTGCATATCACAAGGATTCAAAATCTCTTCTGGGAACTCCAACAAAGCAATTGGCATATTCCTTCCATGAAAAATTAACTCAGGATAAAATATGGAGTGTGCCACAATCAGAGTCTTCTTTTATATTGCTCAAAATAAATTTTCTAGCTCAGATTAGCTTTTAAGGGGAACTCCTTGTATATGATTGCCCTAAGAGCCTTGTTAAGAAACAACAGGATTATCTAGATGAAGTGGACAACGCAGTATCTGCTATTTTAACCCCCAATCCTGCTGGGTCTAATAAACAGCAGGGACTAAACTTCACTGCAGCAGAAAGGATGAAAAGACCAAGGCAGAAGGGGGGGGGGAACCTGCACAAATCACAAAGATTTCAAAACTGAACATTCAAAATTAGCAGTGGGAGAGACATAAGTGAACGTCAAATATGTTTCTAATTATGAATAAGCTCAAATATAAATGTGAACAAGAGTTGAAAGATCAAAAAAAAAAGGGGGGGAGGGGGCGAATAATGCATGAAAAGATCTGTATAGATCAAAACGAATACAAAAATTACCCATACAAGTGAGTTATTGTTCTCCACAATTGATATGGAACAAAACTCTGCTACCTCCTGTAACAAGCTACTAAAGATAATTAGATGTCAAAAGTAAATAATAATAATAAGATATTCATCTGAAGAAAAAGAAAAGCTAGCCAAAACTGTACACACAATTGGGAATTATAAATCAAGGCCAGAACACTTCTCTTTCCACACTGGCAGATGACATGTCTAAAAATATAAGCTACAGTGTTCTGCAGAATTTCCCCATTAATAAGCCACAACTTTAGATTCCTTAGAGTCTTTTTTAGGAAACTACCTCAAAATACTGTTTACTTTACAGCTATTAAATATTTTAATCAGCATTGTCAAGGTCATCATTGCATTAGTAACCAGAATTTTTGGAGGTATTTACAAGGAAGAAACTTGGAGATATTTTAAAAAAATCAGATTCCAAAATTGAATGTATTCTGCACAATCAACAAGACCTCTTTACGAACAGTTTCTCTGGCACCAAGTAAAAGCAAATTTCTAAAGTCGGTCTTTCAACCCCAGCAAGGTGCTCTGAAACACAGTATGCTGAAGAGAAGGTTACTCACTTTGTGCAGTAAGTGAGGTTCTTCGAGATGTGCCCCCCTGTGGGTACTCTACTCCAGGTGTTGGGGCATCCTTGTGCCTTTGCTCAGAGAATTTTAGTAGCAGTGCCCATCCGGGTCACGCATGTGTGGTGCCTGCTTTGACGCACCGCTGGCGCTTCATCTAGTATGTGCGCAACATGTACCCCTCAGTTCCTTCTCTACCGCAGAATCTACCATTTGAACTCCGAAGTAGAGGGGAGTAGGGTGGATAATGGAGAACTCAAAGGGACACACATTTCAAAGAACGCCAGGTACTGCACAAGGTGAGTAACCTTCTCTTCTTCAAATGATGTCCCTGTGGGTGCTCCACTCCAGGTGACTGTAGAGTGGGAGGGATTTCAGAGTCGGTAGGTTTTGAGCGAAGATAACAAATCTCGGCCCAGCCGTGTATCTGCCTCTAAGCCTTATGTCAGGTTTCAGAGTAACAGCCGTGTTAGTCTGTATTCGCAAAAAGAAAAGGAGTACTTGTGGTACCTTAGAGACTAACCAATTTATTGAGAATAAGCTTTCGTGAGCTACAGCTCACTTCATTGAATGCATACTGAAGATGTTTTTATACACACAAACCAAGAAAAAATGGGTGTTTATCACTACAAAAGGTTTTCTCTCCCCCCCACACCCTACTCTCCTGCTGGTAATAGCTTATCTAAAGTGATCACTCTCCTTACAATGTGTATGATAATCAAGGTGGGCCATTTCCAGCACAAATCCAGGGTTTAACAAGAACGTCTGAGGAACGGAGGGGTGGGGGGGAATATGACTCAACCATTCCCAGTCTCTATTCAAGCCTAAGTTAATTGTATCCAATTTGCAAATTAATTCCAATTCAGCAGTCTCTCATTGGAGTCTGTTTTCGAAGTTTTTTTGTTGAAGGATAGTCACTTTGAGATCAGAAATCGAGTGACCAGAGAGATTGAAGTGTTCTCTGACTGGTTTTTGAATGTTATAATTCTTGACATCTGATTTGTGTCCATTTATTCTTTTACGTAGAGACTGTCCAGTTTGAACAATGTACAAGGCAGAGGGACATTGCTGGCACATGATGGCATATATCACATTGGTGGATGTGCAGGTGAACGAGCCTTTGATAGTGTGGCTGATGTTATTAGGCCCTGTGATGGTGTCCCCTGAATAGATATGTGGGCACAGTTGACAACGGGCTTATGTGACTGCATAATGTTTAGCAAAGGTGTGTTCAGACGCCACGGTGGCAGCTTTTCATATGTCTATGAGGGGGACATTGTTTAGAACTGCTGACGATGATATTGATCTGGTAGAGTGCGTTCTGATGCCTACTGGAGATTGTATGCCCTTTAGCATAGGTGAATACATCCAGATCCCATTTGGAGAGCCTCTGTGTAGATATGGCAGCACCTTTGGACCATTCTGTGATGGATATGAATAGTTTCGGTGACGCTCTAAATAGTTTGGCTCTATCCAAATAGAACGCTAATGCTCGTCTAACGTCTAGGGTGTG
Source organism: Lepidochelys kempii (assembly GCF_965140285.1). Taxonomy (NCBI): domain Eukaryota; kingdom Metazoa; phylum Chordata; order Testudines; family Cheloniidae; genus Lepidochelys; species Lepidochelys kempii. The sequence continues at coordinate 69,530,767 of NC_136384.1, read as the reverse complement.
CACTGTAGCTTCAAGTGCGTTCTCATGTGGTTTGGGAAACAATGCTGGAAGATGTATTGGTTGATAATATGGAAGGACGAGGGTATCTTGGGGAGGAATTTAGGATGGGTCCTTTATGTAACTTCATCTTTAAAAAAGATTGTGTATGGGGAGTCTGCCATGAGAGCCCCGATTTCTCCCACGTGTCAAGCTGATGTGACTCCTTTTAGAAATACAACCTTCATGGATAGGTGTAGTAGGGAACAGGTCGAATGGGGTTCGAACAGTTTTCAGGTGAGACCCATTAAGACCAAGTTTAGGTCTCATGGCTGTGTGGGAAGTCTTACTTCTGGAAAGACGGTTTGAATGCCCTTGAGAAATCTTTTAGTGATTGGGTGAGCAAATATTGTGGTGTCATTAATTTGTTGGTGAAAGCCATCAATAGCCACTAGCCATACTTTTGTTGAACTGAGACACAGGACGGAATGTTTTAATTCAAGAGTGTAATCTAATAGAAGTGGCATGGGGTGCCGATACCACAGCGATTTGCTTAGTGGTGCAACATTCAGTAAATCTCTTCCATTTTTGTAGGTCGGTCTCACATGTAGTATATTTTCTACTGTGGAGCAGCACTTGTTTGACCTGTTCTGAGCAACCTCGTTCATCATTAAAGAATCATAGAGGAGCCATGCTTTCAGATGTAGCATCTCTATCTTCGGATGATGAACCTGAGCCTCGCATTGTGTTAACAGGTCCATCCAACGTGGGAGAGTGATTGGAGCACATGTGTTATGGATGGATACCACACTTTTCTTGGCCATGTGAGGGCTATTAGGATGACCCTTGTTTTGTCGGTCCTTATTTTCTGTATTACTCTGAATAGTAATGGCATGGGTGGGAATGCATACAGGAGAGATGTGTCCTATTAGAAATGCATCCCCCATTGATTGTGTTCCCAGACCTGCTCTCAAGAAGAATCTTGGGCATTTGCTGTTCTGGGCCGTCGCGAATAGGTCTATCTCCGGGTGACTCTATTTTTGGAATATGTGCTCATCGTTCATCCCCCACTCACGATCGTAGGGAAATTGCCTGAGCTCATCTGCCAAGGTGTTCTGATATCAGATAGGTGAGAGGCAGAGATGTGAATATTGTATTGGATGCACCAGCTCCAGAGTCTCATAGCCTCAGTGCACATGAGTGTGATCGGGGCCTCCCCTGGCCTGTTTATGTAGAAGATGTAAGCAATGTTGTCGGTCATTACCCTTATGTTCTGATTCCTTATGAACGGTACGAAGTGAAGGCAGGCTTTGCGGACAGCACAGAGTTCTAGCAGATTTATGTGTAGTCTTGTCTTGACTGGGACTGTAGCCCCTGAAGTGTGCGGTGTTGCATGTGTGCTCCCCACCCTAAGAGGGAGGCATCCGTTGTGATAATCAGTGATGGAGGATCCTGTATGAATGGGATCCCCAAGCACGTTGTGTGGTTGAGTCCACCATGTTACCGATTTCTTGACTTTGGGTGGCATCGTTAATTGTCTGTTTAATCCATGTTTGTTTGGTATGTAGACAGTTCCTAGCCATCCCTGCAGGCAGCGCATATGTAAACGTGCATGTTTCACCACAAATGTGCATGCTGCCATGTGGCCCAGAAATTGGAGACATGGGCGGGCTACAATCTGTGGGCTGTTCCTTACTGTGGATATGAGAGCATTTATTGTGTCGAATCTGTTTTGTGGTTGTGATGCTTTTGCTATCACTGAGTCAAGGTAGGCCCCGATGAATTCTAATTGTTGAACTGGTTCTACTGTTGACTGTTTTTTGTTATTTGTAGACCCAGACTCTGAAAGAAGTTTATTGTCAGTTGGGTAGCCTGGAAGGTGTCTAATCGAGTGTGTGACTTCAGAAGACAGTTGTCCAGGTAAGAGAATACTATCTCTTGTTTTCTCAGGTGCGCCACTACTACCACGAGAATTTTTGAAAAAATTCGAGGTGCATTGATAGGTCAAGAGGTAGAACCTTGTATTCATAGTGGTCTTTGTCTAAGGTAAATCTCAGGAACCACCTGTGGGCAGGATGTATTGTAATATGAAAATAAGTGTCCTGCAGGTCGAGGGCTGAAAACCAGTCCCCCGTTCCAGTGTTGGTATTATTGTTGTTAATGTGACCATTTTGAACCTTTGTTTTCTCATGAACTTGTTCAGTTGTCTGAGATACAAGATTGGTTGCCACCCCCCATTTTTCTTCTGTTTTAAAAAATAGTGGGAACAGAAACACCTCCCCCTACATTGGATGGGAACTGCTTTCACTGCCCCTAGTCAGAGGAAGTGATCTACCTCTTGTCGAAGCAGATGTTTGTGAGAGGGGTCCCTTTAAAGGGAAAGTAGTATTTTTTGTCTGCTCTTTTGCAGGTAGGAGATATGGTGGCTGGAGTTTGCCATACCGTTTTAGCGGGTTCCATTACCACCCTATTAATTGGCAATGCTATCTTGGGTGAGGAAGATGTCTCTAAGATGTCCAGTAATTCATGTTGAGTTTCTAATACTTTTTTCAGAAGAATTTTGAGCTTATCAGTCACCCTTCTGAATAAGTCCCGGAAGTGGTTGAAGTTATCAGTGGTGGTTTAGGGTGGGGGCATTACTGCCTTATCTAGTGAGGAGAATGAATTAATGTTGTTTGGCGAGTTACCAAGAGCAATGCCCTCTTCCTGTTCTGCCATGGGTTCTTCTCCTGTCTCAGTAGTTACAGTCTCCGAGGGTGGAAATGGGTATCTAGAGTCTTACCTACAAGGGCTGGGGAGTCTGCTTAGTGTCTTCTGTAAGATCCCCATGGATCCCAATATGGCCAGTGCCCAGGGAAGGCCATGGGTGGTCCCACCCCTGGGGGTCCATGACATAGTGGCATGTCGTGCGCACACGTAGCCCTTGATCGTAGTGGTCAAGTTGCCACAGGTGTTCTGATCGGAGAGAAATGGTGAGGGGAGAACACCCCTTCAACCTTGCCATCCTCACCACTTAAGAGTGGGGGCTATCAGAGATAATGGTTGCTTCGGTACCGCTGGCATCAGTGAGCCATTGGTGCCCAAAGGAGGTGACTCTGGAGTTGAGGAGACCAACAGGTCCTTCTGGTGCAGAAAGCGGTGTGGTGCCATGAACTTCAGTTCCGAAGAGTGCGGTGCCGATTGTATCGAGGGTGCAGCATACAGAGCCAATGCTGGTGCAGTCTGTGTCAGTGCCATTGCACTAGCAATATTAGGCAGCGGCGTAGTTGGCGGAGCAGCTGTCCGTGCTGGAGGTTCTTGGCAGTGTCGTAAGTACTGAGCTGCATTGTGATCAGCACCGATGAAAGCCATTTGATCAGAGACCATTTTCTGGTAGTCTGCTCTCTATGAGGCGAAGAGGACATGTTTCCTCACAGATTTTTGGGACTTTGGGCATCTTGGTGGAGAAGAGACTGGCGATCTGTGCCAGGAAGAGGTTTCCTGCCCTCGGTTGGATGTTGGTTTTAACGATTTTTCCATCAAAATAAGTTTCAGTCTCAGGTCTCTATCTCTGTGCGCCTTGGCTTTCAGTTGGTTACAATGGGCACATTTCTGAGGAACGTGTGCTTCCCCTAGGCAATGGAAAAATTGTGTCCATCTGACACCAGCACTGCTTCTCTGTACGTTGTGAATCGTTTAAATCCTGGTGAACCAGGCATTCTTTTTAGGTTTATATCTAATCCTGAGTGTACTAAAAGAGAGGAAATAATGTATTTATTTATTTATTATTTTGGAAAAGTTTGTTAGTATCTAAGGGTATGTCTACACTACAAAATTTGGTCAATATTATAGAAGTCGATTTTTAGAAATCAATTTTATACAGTCAGTACCGTATGTCCACACTAAGCACATTAACTTGCCAGAGTGCATCCTCACTACTGTGGCTAGCATCGCATTATGGAGCGGTGCACTGTGGGTAGCTATCCCACAGTTCCCACAGTCTCCGCCGCCCATTGGAATTCTGGGTTAAGCTCCCAATGCCTAATGGGGCAAAAACATTGTTGCGGTGGTTTTGGGTACATGTCGTCAGTCACCCCTCCCTCCGTGAAAGCAATGGCAGACAATCATTTTGTGCCTTTTTTCCGTGCGGATGCCATACTGCTTTCAGCAGATGGTGCAGTAGTACTGCTAACCGTCGTCATCCACCGCTTCCATTGCAACTCTGCTCTGCTGCTAATGTCTCAATAGCAAATTTCTCTATGGTGTCTGCCACGGGCTCCCAGATACATGTGTTCTTCCTCGGGAAATGTGCGCGATGCTTATCATCGTCCTCCACCGCTTCTGCTGCAACTCTGCTCTCCTGCAGACTCCATACCTTGACAAGCATTGGAGCCCACTCAGATAACCACGGCAGTTATGAGCATTGTAAACACTTTGCGCATTATCCTGCAGTATGTGCAGAACCAGAACCTGCAAAAGCAGGTGAGGAGGCGACGGCAGTGCGGTGACGAGGACATGGACACAGACTTCTCTCAAAGTACGGACCCTGGCAATTTGGACATCCTGGTGGCAATGGGGCAGGCTCATGCCATGGAATGACAATTCTGGGCCCGGGAAAGAAGCACAGACTGGTGGGACTGCACAGTGTTGCGGGTCTCAAATGATTCCCAGTGGCTGCAAAACTTTCACATGCGTAAAGGCACTTTCATGGAACTTTGTGACTTGTTTTCCCCTGCCCTGAAGCTCAACCCCTTAATGCCATGGCTCATGAAGCCATACACAGGCACCCTAGACAGTAGTAAGGAGCTGTTCAACTATAGGCTGAGCAAGTGCAGAATGGTGTAGAACGTGCTTTTGGATGTTTAAAAGCACGCTGGGGCAGTTTACTGACTCGGTTAGACCTCAGCGAAACCAATATTCCCATTCTTATTGCTGCTTGCTGTGTGCTCCACAATATCTGTGAGGGTAAGGGGGAGACGTTTATGGCGGAGTGGGAGGTTGAGGCAAATTGCCTGGCTGCTGATTATGCGTAGCCAGACACCAGGGCGATTAGAAGAGCACAGCACGGTGCGCCTCACATCAGAGAAGCTTTGAAAACCAGTTTCATGACTGGCCAGGCTACGATGTGACAGTTCTGCTTGTTTCTCCTTGCTGAAAATCCGCCCCCTTGGTTCACTCTACTTCTCTGTAAGCCAATCGGCCTCCCCCATTTAATCACCGCTTGCAGAGGCAATAAAGTCATTGTTGTTTCAGAATCATGCATTCTTTATTAATTCATCACACAAATAAGGGGATAACTGCCAAGGTAGCCCAGGAGGGTTGGGGGAGGAGGGAAGCACCGGGTGGGGTGGTGGATGTGGGGAAGAGGGAAGGACAAGGCCACACTGCACTTCAAAATTTATTGCTGCCTTCTGTTCCTTGGGCAGTCCTCTGAGGTGGAGTGGTTGGGTGTCCGGATTCCCCCCCCCCTGCATTCTTGGGCATCTGGGTGAGGAGGCTATGGAACTTGGGGAGGACGGCGGGCGGTTACACAGGGGCTGCAGCGGCGGTCTGCACTTCTGCTGCCTGCAGCTCCACCAGATGCCGGAACATATCAGTTTGATCCCCCAGTAGCCTCAGCATTGCATCCTGCCTCCTCTCATTATGCTGCCACCACCTCTCCTCTTGCTACCGCAACCTCACATCTTGCTCGTCCCTCCTGCCCTTGTGTTCATTTTCTGCTTTGGACTCTGCCATTGTTTGCCTTTACGCATTCTGCTGAGGTCTTTCAGTGTGGGAGGACTGCATGAGCTCAGAGAACATTTTATTGCAAAGGCATTTTTTCACCTTCTTATCTGCGCTAGCCTCTAGGACGGAGATGATATGGGGAATGTTGAAACATTTGCAGCTGCGGGAGGAAAAAAAGGGAGAGTAGTATTTAAAAAGACATTTTAGAGAACAACGGGTAGACTCTTTCACAGTGAACCAAGCTGTTAACATTACATAGCACATGTGCTTTCAGTACAAGGGCGCATTTTGCCTCTTATATTGAGGGCCTGCCGGTTTGGTGTGAGAGATCACACACGCAGGGCCGGGCAACAGAATTCGGCTTGCAGGAAGCCATGATAAGCCACAGTCTTTCGGGTTCTTCAAACTTTATAACATGTGGGAATGGTTTCACACAACTCAACCCCCCACAATTCTCTGGGATGATCGCTTCACCCCTCCTCCCACTGCGTGACTAGTATCAGGGAAGATCCCTGCCAGCCACATGCGAACAGCTCAGCGTGAACACACCCGCCCCGCCCCCCCCCCCGACCCCACCGCATGGTTAAAAGCAGGGATGATTTCTTTTCAGCCACAGGCAAACAGCCCAACAGGAATGGCCACCTCTAAATGTCCCCTTAATAATGTCCCTGGAGGATTTCTGCTCCATCCCCAGACACTTAACAGACTTTTCCAGTAGCTGTACTGGCCATGAATGCATTCCAAGTCTTCAAGGCAAATTAATCATTAAACACACTTGCTTTTAAACCATGTATTATGTTTACAAAGGTAGACTCACCAGAGGTGCCTTCTCTGCCTTCAAGTTCCAGGAGCCCGCCTTGGGAGGGTTGGGAGGGTACTGGCTCCAGGGTGATAAACAGTTCCTAGCTGTTGGGGAGAATGGTTTCATCCTCCTCCTCCTCCTCCTCAACTTGCTCGTCCCCAAAACCCTCATCCCTGTTGCGTGAGACTCCCCCCTTGCAGGAGTCCACGTACAGGGATGGGGTAGTGGTACGGACACCACCTAGAATTGCATGCAGCTCATCATAGAAGCAGCATGTCTGGGGGTCTGACCCGGAGCAGCCATTTGCCTCTTTGGATTTTTGGTAGGCTTGCCTGAGCTCCTTAAGTTTCATGCGGCACTGCTGTGGGTCCCTGTTATAGCCTCTGTCCTTCATGCCCTTGGAGATTTTTTCAAATATTTTGGCATTTCGTCTTTTGGAATGGAGTTCTGATAGCATGGATTCATCTCCCCATACAGCGATCAGATCCGGTACCTCCCGTTTGGTCCATGCTGGAGCTCTTCTGAGATTCTGGGACTGCATGGTCACCTGTGCTGATGAGCTCTGTATGATCACCTCTGCTGATGACCTCACCAAACTGGCCAAACAGGAAATGAAATTCAAAAGTTCCTGGTGCTTTTTCTGTGTACCTGGCTAGTGCATCGGAGTTGAAAGTGCTGTCCAGAGTTGTCACAATGGACCACTCTGGGATAGCTCCCGGAGGCCGATACTGTTGAATGGCATCCATACAACCCCAAATTCGACCCGGCGATGTCGATTTCAGCGCTAGTCCCCTCGTCGGGGAGGAGTACAGAAAAAGATTTTTAAGAGCCCTTTACGTTGACAAAAATGGCTTTGTCGTGTGGATGGAAGCAGGGTTAAATCTATCTAACACTGCTAAATATGACCTAAACTCATACTGTAGACCAGGGCTAAGCTATCTTAACTATCTCACAGCAGCAAAATGAATGCTTTTAATGGGACTGCTGGGAGCTCCATCTCAGGCCGGGGACAGTTGAGAAGGAACTGAGGGATCCAGGTTGCATGGGTAGGCTAGATGAAGTGCCAACCGTGCCATGAGGCAGGCACTGCACATGTGCAACCTGTATGGGCACTGCTATTAAAACTCAGTGAGAAAAGGCACAGTGATGCACTCGCACCTGGAGTGGAGCACCCACTGGGACATCACTCGAAGAAGAACTCAACCATTCTCACTGGATTAGAATTAAGAAAGTGACTCAACCAGCACAATAGCTGGGACAAGTACAAACACCATTTAAACCCAACATTTAAAAAAAGTAGTTACCTACCTTTTCGTAACTGTTGTTCTTCGAGATGTGTTGCTCATGTCCATTCCATTTTAGGTGTGCGCGCACCCACGTGCGCGGTCATCAGAGATTTTTGCCTTAGTAGTATCCTTAGGGTAAGCTGTGGCGCCCCCTTGAGTGCCATGCTCTTGTGTCAGTATATCAGGTGCTGCCGGCCCTACACCCTCTCAGTTCCTTCTTGCCCTCCTGCAACTCAATTAGAGGGCAGGAGGGTGAGTAATGCAATGGACATGAGCAACACATCTCAAAGAACAACAGTTATGAAAAGGTATGTAACTGTTTTTTCTTCTTTGAGTGCTTGCTCATGTCGATTCCACTCTAGGTGGGCTCAGAGTTCATGGTCGTGCAGATTGCAGCATTGCTCTGCCAAAGCCAGTGTTGTCTTGAGCTTGCTGGTAAGTGCATAATGAGACGAGACCATGTGGACAGATGACCAGCTAGCAGCCCTACAGATCTCTTAGATTGGTACCTGTGCCAGTAAGGCCACTGATGATGCTTGTGCCCTAGCAGAGTGTGTCGTCACAATTGCTGGCAGAGGCACTCTTGCCAGCTCATAGCAGTAGTGGATGCAGGCAGTGATCCAGGACAAAAACCTTTGAGCAGACATTGGTTGACATTTCATTCTGTCTGCCACCGCCACGAACAGCTGCATCAACTTACGGAACAGCTTTGTGCTATCTATGTAGGAGGTCAGCATCCTCCTGACATCCAGGGCATGCAGCCTGCATTCCTCATCTGATATATGAGACTTTGGAAAGAAGACAGGTAAGTATATGTCCTGGCAAGTATGAAACTGGGAAACTGCCTTGGACAGAAACAGATGTGGTCACAGCTGGACTTTATCCTTATAGAATACCAAATAGGGCAGTTCTGAAGTAAGTGCCCTGATCTCAGACACCCTGTGGGCCAATGTTATTGTAACCAGGAACGAAAACTTCCAGGAGAGGAGCAGAAAAGAGCAAGAAGCCAGAGGCTCGAAGGAAGGAAAAATGTCCATGAGCCTCAACAGCACAAGATTCAGTCCCAGGGAGGGACGGGATCCCGGATTTGCAGGTAGAGATGATCCAGACCTTCCAAAAAATGGGCCATCATGTCGTGAGTGAAGACTGACTTGCTTTGGAACGGAGGGTGGAAAGCCGAAATAGTGACCATGTCTGATCAATGACAGGGACAAAATTGTCAGACGCATCCCTGGAGTTTGAGGTGCAGAAGATAATCCAGGATCTCCTATAGCGAGGCCTGCTCGGCCCGGATGCACCATTCCGAGGTCCAGCACGTGAATCTTTTCTACTTGCCTATAGAATAACCTTTGCTTTGTCCTTTTGACCTTCATGAGAACTGTATGAATCAACAGCAGTGGCGGGAAGGCATACATCAGAGCCCCTGACCATGGGAGGAGAAACGCAGCTGACAGGGAGCCCCTGTCCATCCCCCAGATCGAACAGAACACATGGCATTTCCTGTTCTGCCTGGATGTGAACAGGTCCACCTGGGGAGTCCCCCATCTCTGGGGGATTGCACTGACTGACTGTGGATGGAGTGACCACTCGTGGTGAGATGAGAAGGTCCTGCTGAAGTGATCTACTAATACGTTCCTGGTCCCGGGCAGGTGTGCGGCTACCAGATGAATGGCATGGCGCACACAAAAGTCCCAAAGGCTGAGAGCTTCTTGGCAAAGGACCAACAACCTGACTCTGCCCTACCTGTTGATGTAATATATCGCGGCATTATTGTCCATCAGGACCTGCACCACCTTGCCCTTCAGGTACGGCAAGAAATTCTGGCGGGCCAGGCGAACCACTCTGAGCTCCCTGACAATCAAATGGAGGGCCAGATTCCCCCGCAACCAGCAGCCCTGTGTGCTGAGCTCACCCAGGTGTGCTCCCCAGCCGAGGTCCAAAGCATCGGAGAGGAGGGTCAGAGACGGGGACAGGGCTGTGAAAGCAACGTCCTCCAATACCGACCCAGGGTCCAACCACCAATCCAGAGAGAACCGGATGCGATCCGGCACCCTGACTACCCAGTCTAGGTCGTGTCTGCTGGGAATGTAAACCCATGCCAGCCACACTTGCAGAAGTCTGAGATGGAGCTGGGCATGACTGATGACGTACGTACATGCAACCATGTGGCCCAACAACCAGAGGCAGGTGCGAGCCGTGGTGAGTGGGTGGTTTTTCACATGGGAGATCAGGTCCAACATGGCCTGCAAGCACGCGTCTGGGAGGAAGGGTCTGGCCCACGTGGAGTTAAGAACCACTCCCACTTTACTTGTTGCACAGGCCTTCAGGTTGAATTTTTTGTCATTTATCAACAGGCCCAGGTCACGGCAGGTGAAGCACACCAGATCAAGGCGCATTTGTTCCAGAGATCTGCCCTTCATGAGCCAATTGTCAAGATACGGGAAGACCTGGACCCCTCGATGTCTCCATACATTTTGTGAAGACACTTGGGGCTGATGAGAGGCCAAAGGGCAGTGCCGTGAACTGAAAATGGCACCTGCCCAGTATGAAACGGAGAAAACATCTATGATCTTGAAATATGGAAATAAACGTCCTTTAGGTTGAGGGTGGTGTACCAGTCTCCCGGATCCAGAGAGAGGATGACGGAGGCCAAGGAGACCATGCGAAACTTCAACTTCATGAATGACTTGAGGTGTTGCAGGTCTAGAATAGGCCTTAGGCTCCCTTTTGCTTTCGGGATTAGGAACTAGTGGTAGTAGGTCCCCTTTCCCTCCATGTTCTGAGGGAACTCCTCCAACGCCCCCAGGTGCAGTAGGTTCTCAATCTCCTGAACAAGGAGTTGCTCATGAAAAGGGTCCCTAAAGAGGGATGGGAAAGAGGGGGGTGCGAGGGAGGGGCGGCCAAGAATTGCAGAGTATAGCCTCAAAATACTATCTCTAGCACCAAATGGTCCGAACTGAATGGTAGGAACCAGGTTGAATGGTAGGAATGGAGACGGTTAAGGAAAGAACCAGGTGGATCAGGCATCTCTCTTGAGCACATCCTCAAACGAGCACTTCTGGCCTCCTGGATGCTTTGCCAGACCGGGCTGTGTGGGTGAGTGGGAGAAGAAAGGGCGGCGATGACTAAAGCTCATGTCTCTATCCCTTTGCAGACCCCTGTTGAGGCTGCCAAGGCCTTGGTGGTGGTGGTGGTGTAGACCTGCTTCCTTGCAAACTGCAGCGTATGCATACCGAGCTAGTGAAAGGTGGCTCAAGTGGCCTTCAAACCACGCAGAATCCCATCCGTCTGCTCTGCAAAGAGTCCATTCCCATCAAACTGGAGGTCCTGTATTGAGGTCTGCATTTCTTGGGACAGGCCAGTGGTCTGAAGCCAGGAACCATGCCTCATGACCACCACCAATGTGACCACCCAAGCAACCGAGTCAGCCATGCCCCACGCCATTTGAAGGGAGCACCTTGCTGCCGCGGTACCCTCCTCCTCCAGGGTGCCGAATTCCTCAGCCAAATCTTGGGGAGGGACTCCTTGAACTTATGGAGAGAGTCCCATAAGTTCAAATTGTACCTGCCCAAGAGAGCTTGGTGATTCGCCACCTGGAATTGCAGGCTGACTGTAGAATACATTTTCCTCCAGAAAAGGTCAAATCTTTTGGCCTCTTTATTTTTGGGGGTTGAACTGGTGTGCCCCTGCTTGTCCTTTTCATTGGCCGCAGAGACGACCAGCGAGTCAGGAGGTGGGTGGGTATATATGTACCCAACCTGTTTGGCTGGGACAAAGTACTTCTTTTCAACCCTTTTGGACATGGGAGGGATGACCAACGGGGCTTGCCAGAGGACCTTGGCAAATTTCAGGACCCCATCATGCACTGGCAGTGCAACAAGGGCAGGGGTAGAGGCCAAGAGCACACTGAACAAGATGTCTGCCTGCTCAGCCATCTCCTCCACCTCTAGGCCCAAGTTCTCAGCCACCCGTCGAAGCAGGGCCAGGTGCTCTTTAAAATCATCTGGCAGGCTAGCCTTCGAGAGTCACACCACCACCTTTTCTGGGGATGAAGATGATGATTGTGCAGAGGAGACCCCAGGGTATCACCCCCATGGGCACCTATTCCTCTACCCTGACCTCCGAATGCGTTTCCCGCACCGAGACCAGTGCCGCCAACTGTTGCTCCAAGGCGGTGGCTGACGAGTGATGCGAAGGGGGCATCAGCATCATAGGCACACCCTACGCACTCCAACAGGGCCACTGTGCTGGCCACTGGCTGTGCTGCCAAGGCGATATCATAGAAGTCGATGCAGTCTCCGGTGTCCAATTGCACTGGGGATGCCTGGGTGAGGGGCTAAATTGCCCTTCTGTGCTGGAGAAATCCCCTTCTGGTGACCATGGTGGAGTCGTCAATGCCTGCATTTGTCAGCTGACTGTCACCGCTGGAGACTGGCACTTCGAATAGGAGGACTGGTGTCAGGGCCAGGAGGACCGGTACCGCGACGGAGATCATGCCCATGGAGTGGGTGACTGAGACCTGCGCTGAGACGACAATTGGCAGGAGGGTGAATGGTGCCAGTAATTCAGAGACCAGCACCTACCCCTAGGTGACCCATGTCAAGAGGGCAGAGACCGTGAACATGGTGCTGGTGATCTAGAGCGTGCTCCTGAGGATCTGGGCTGAGAAGTCGGAGATCTGCGGCATGGACTCGGAGACTGCTGCCTTGGCTCAGGAGATCAGTTGCACTCAACTGCCCTCTGGGAGGTCTTGGTGGCTGGTTTGCCCTCGTAGGGAGCCTGCTGCTTTCTGCGGCACACACAGTGCCAGTGGTGCTGATAGAGGCCTCTGCTCTATAGGTGCCGGGAGAGCCTGGGAATGTGTTGATCCTGCCACAAGTCTTTGTTCCCTACCACTCCCAGGAGCCAGTGGTGGATCCTTTGGGGCGCTAAGGGCCCCAACTGGGGAGGCACATCCATGTGGTTCCGGCATGCTCTTTCTGGGTCCTGGGTCAAAAGTTTTTAGATACGACACTTGTCCTTCACATGTGATTCCCCCAAGCACTTGAGATAGTTGCTGTGGGGGTCACTGACAGGCATAGGCCTGTTATAGTCCGTGCAGGGCTGAAACCCCAGAGACCAGGGCATACTCTGCCTGGGGCAAAGTCTTCGATGGGACTCTAACTTCTAACTACACTTAACAACTAACTACTACAAACAAACTATTTACCAGGCCTAAGCTCAAAGTCAGAAAAGATGAAACCGCTAGTCCTTGCTATACAAAGAAAGGCGCTCCGACTAACCACCATGGGCAGTAAGAAGGAAATGAGAGGGCATAGGGCCAGCAGTGCCTGATACACCGATGCATGAGCGTGGCACTCAGGGGGGTGACACAGAGAACCCTATGAATACCTGTCAAGGTTCCTCCCCCACTCTGAACTCTAGGGTACAGATGTGGGGACCTGCATGAAAAACCTCCTAAGCTTATCTTTACCAGCTTAGGTCAAAACTTCCCCAAGGTACAAAATATTCCACCCGTTGTCCTTGGACTGGCCGCTACCACCACCAAACTAATACTGGTTACTGGGGAAGAGCTGTTTGGACGCGTCCTTCCCCCCAAAATACTTCCCAAAACCTTGCACCCCACTTCCTGGACAAGGTTTGGTAAAAAGCCTCACCAATTTGCCTAGGTGACTACAGACCTAGACCCTTGGATCTTAAGAACAATGAACAATCCTCCCAACACTTGCACCCCCCCTTTCCTGGGAAATGTTGGATAAAAAGCCTCACCAATTTGCATAGGTGACCACAGACCCAAACCCTTGGATCTGAGAACAATGAAAAAAGCATTCAGTTTTTTACAAGAAGACTTTTAATAAAAAATAGAAGTAAATAGAAATAAAGAAATCCCCCCTGTAAAATCAGGATGGTAGATATCTTACAGGGTAATTAGATTCAAAAACATAGAGAACCCCTCTAGGCAAAACCTTAAGTTACAAAAAAGATACACAGACAGAAATAGTTATTCTATTCAGCACAATTCTTTTCTCAGCCATTTAAAGAAATCATAATCTAACACATACCTAGCTAGATTACTTACTAAAAGTTCTAAGACTCCATTCCTGGTCTATCCCCGGTAAAGACCAGCATATAGACAGACCCAGACCCTTTGTTTCTCTCCCTCCTCCCAGCTTTTGAAAGTATCTTGTCTCCTCATTGGTCATTTTGGTCAGGTGCCAGTGAGGTTACCTTTAGCTTCTTAACCCTTTACAGGTGAGAGGAGCTTTCCCCTGGCCAGGAGGGATTTCAAAGGGGTTTACCCTTCCCTTTATATTTATGACAATACCGCTAAGGCAAAAATCTCCAACAACAGTGCACGTGGGCACACGCACACCTAGAATGGAATCGACATGAACAAGCACTCGAAGAAGAACTAAATATCAAAACAGGAACACTCAGCAAGAGCCCATAGAGGCAGCCCCACCATCTTGTCTTAGAGTACAATTCCTGCGCATTTTTGTGATGATTACGCTGTTTTTGTCTTCAGTTTCAGTTTGCGAAGTTTCTGTTAATGTTACACAGTTCCTGCTTGCAAAGAGATATCCTGGCATTCAAAGGCCTGGTGATATCACTGACACAACGAGTAAGCCCTAATGTGGGAAATCTTCTCATGGGGAAAAGGTCAATCAGATTTTCTTCTATCCTGAGTAGATCTGTATCGTCTTGTCTCAGTATTCTTATTTTAAATCAAATAGGACAAATTAAGAATATTAGTATTCTTACTTGATGTTAAACAAGATAGAAATGTCAGTAATTTAAAAGGAAAGAATAAATGATCGACTCAAAGTGGAAGATTTTTTTTTTTTTAAACAAAACACTCTGCCTACTCCAGTGCTGACCAATAGCAATACTGATGGTACCATCCCAGTGCAGGTTGGGAAGAATCCATCTGAGTTGGAAAGGAAGTACTTGCAATACTGATTAAAGCCATGTGATTTAATTCTGAGGGTTTTAATGTTTTGCTCTGTTAAAGGTGGAGCGTGATCCATTTTAATATGAACAAGGAATTTTCAGTAGTGTTTACTTCATTTCTTTTTTCTGCTTTACAATTACTCTTCTAGCATAACAAAGATAATCATTTTAGTGGAATTTTGTTAACATTTCTTGTTCCTCATCTAACAAATCAGATTAAAAGAACTTTCATATTCTTCAAGAAGAAAATGTGTCAACCCTCCACAGGACATATGCCAGTCCACAAATCCCTGGAAATCTGCACATGAGCTAAGTACCACATGGCTGAAATTATACAATTCAATAATCCTTGTTTTAACTTTTGCTTACATCGTCACTAGAAAAAAATATAATGATACACAGTTTCCTATATGAACTGAATGTTTTTGGCATTCTGTAAATGTTGGTTCTGAATGTACAATATATTGGCTTTATATCTCTTTCAACTCCTTTACAATAACAATAGGTGGTTGGTATTAAACTGAGATTGAATGATTTAAAAAAAACATGTTTTTCCTCGTAAATTTAAGCAGTCAGATGAAAATCACCATTTTCATTAGTTCATCGTTAAAAAGGATGGATACTTGTTTACAGTCTCTTACATTAGTCTCTCATGCTGCAACTTTCACACATTTTGCTACTGTTCAGCAAGAGTAACATCCTCAGTTGGAGGCTTAGAAAGACGAACATATTTTCAGTGCTTGGCATGAATTACTTCTGAACTATAAAAACTTTAAGTTGTTTGAACAAAAA
The DNA here is from genome assembly GCF_965140285.1 of Lepidochelys kempii. NCBI lineage: Eukaryota > Metazoa > Chordata > Testudines > Cheloniidae > Lepidochelys > Lepidochelys kempii. Next base: position 69,515,254 of record NC_136384.1, on the reverse strand, counting down.
GGGAGCAGTATTCCTTTAAAAAGTATACAGCACATGTTATGGCTATTATTAAAACAAAATTCTATGAAAGCTATATTAATACCGAAAAGTCATAACAGAAAAAACAAATTTCAGGAGTTTTTCCCCCTAAGATAAAATTTTGGAATCAGGACTATAGAAAATGTTTGTTACTTATTCTGCTCAACTCTGATTGGATATATCTGCTGCATAGAAAATAAAACAAAGGCATTTACATCCCTAAAGCATTCTGTACAAAATACTTGCATGTCATTTCATATTAAATCCTGATTGTTTTCATCACTGTGACATGAATACAAGCTTAACTGTCTATCCTTTAACAGACAGAGGATTATTCTACTAGTAAATTCAGATTTTTACAATTCACGGTGGCAAATGTTCTAGCTATCCATCTTCACAAGAAACCGTCCAGGTGAATATAATCAAAGCTGAGCTTAGAGGATTTCATTGCAGTCTTTTCAGTTTAGAACTCTAGCTATGTGATTTTGTTACTTACTTCTTAAAACAAGTTTTAATATCAATATATTAACAACTTTATTTAGGACATATTTGAAAATATCATCTACAAGATAACAGTTGTTGGTAAAAATTAAGTAGTCTATTTAAATGGAATATGAAAGTACTCTATGGAACAACTGAAATAAAACTAAATAACTTGATAAGAAAATAATGCCATCTCTCATACATGGAATTCAATGGTTTGCATTCTACATGGCTAGATATAATTTCAGTTAATGGGACACAACACAACTAGAAAAATGAGTTCTCCTCCAACAGCTATAAGCACTACAGAAATAATTGGACCATTATAGTGTTATCATCAAGCAGAAATCAACTGCTTGGTTTACGTTTACAAAAACAAACAAACATAAACATAAACATTTCCTCTGTAGCATGGGGCATGGGTCTCTTGCTGGAGGATTCTCTGCTCCTTGAAGTCTTTAAACCACGATTTGAGGACTTGAATAGCTCAGACATAGGTGAGAGGTTTTTCGCAGGAGTAGGTGGATGAGATTCTATGGCCTGCATTGTGCAGGAGGTCGGACTAGATGAACATAATGGTCTCTTCTGACCTTAGTATCAATGAATAGGCCTAGACTGGGCTGCATAATATGAACAAATAGATGCCAACTTCCGGTACAACTAGCATGGCGCTCCATTATATCAACCTGCTGTACTTGGCATAATCCAAAAATAGCCTTTTATATATTTCACTGGGATACATGTGCTCTCTCTCTCTCTCATATACATATGGAGGTGGTAATGGAGTACTCACAGCACCATATGTCAGCACTTCTGGGGGATGACTTACTTGAAAAGATGGAAGTAATACTGTGTGGCTATGAAACTACATGTTTGATCTATTGATGCAAGTGGAAGGAAGTTGTGGTTTTCCAAAATGACAACAACTATGGAAAGAAACTAAAAAAGTAGAAAGCAACAGTTAAATATGGTAAAGCTGTTCAGTTTTACTAAATGCAATATTATACTCATATCTGGGACATGCTGAGAGAAATTCAGCTATTTAGTCTACCGCAAAGAAGCTATTATTGATGTATGTAACAAGGGATTCTGTCTTTCTTCTGTCAAATGATAGAAGATGGTCTTGTCTGCCACTGCTCTGCAGATTTATTTAGTTCCAGCAGCATTTTGCGTACATTTACAAAGTTCTGAAGGTAAAATACCCCCAGCTTTAAGTCTGCAAAATTGTCCAGTCTCCTTAGATAACAAGTGCCAAAACAGAAGAGAATATTTATTTGGATTAATAAACATTGTTAAGGCCTTCATTCAGCAAAGCATTTAAGCAGGTACTTAACTTTAATGGGACCTAAAAAGGGGGCTCCTATCCATATGTTCTAAGCATCCTTGGAATTACTCAAAAACCAACAAAACTGGTACCCCGACATTAGGAAAATATGAAGGGAAACATACCATGTGTGGGAGATGTGAAATATATAAACTATATTTCTTAGAAAAAGTAAAAAAACTTGTAAAAGCTAGCACTAGTATACTTCAGTCATTGTCTTGGAAATAGGTACCAGAGTTTGAGGCATTCCCTGGTCCAATATTCTTTAAACAATTTCTAAAGATTGTCAAATACTAAAAAATTACTTGTTAATTTTCATGGAAAGCCTAACAATTTTAGAGGTTTTAGTGGCCCCAAGTCTTTTGATTGCCTAATGGAACCCTAATCATATTACCTTTTTTGCCTACCATCAGTCCTGTATTTGTTATCAGAAGAATAAATACATATTTTTAACTGTGAATTATTTAAATGCATGTTTAAGGTGCTTAAAATGTGTTTATTATAATGCTAGGAAAATGAAATTTCTAAGATATTTAAAAGTATCTATCTGTCCAATATTCAAAGGCATAATTTTAGAGGTGGTCAAGAGATTGCTTTCATCAAAGTTGTATGCTCTTTCATTTCTCTAGTATTGATTTATTGGCTAGTTTTATAGCAGACTGTAATGCAATACACTATCCAGTGAGATTATGTGTGCATAAATATAATAAAAAGCAACACTGTTAACTGGAAAAATAGCTCAGGTTTCTCATATACATATTCCTATTAAAATAAACGGTATCGCTACTGAAACATCCAGTTTATTGAGATTATTTTACCTTGTTAAGGACAGCAAAGAATAAATGATTGTAAAAGACAGTTACCTTTTCCATAACTGGTGTTTTTCGAGATGTGTTGCTCATGTCTATTCCACAATAGGTGTGAGTGCTCGCCACGTGCACTGGTACCGGAAGCTTTTCCCCTAGCAGTACCCGTAGAGGGAGCGCCCCAGCAACCCCTGGAGTGGAGCCTTCATGGCGCGGTATAAGGGGAGCTGCGTGCTCCCCCTACCCCCAGTTCCTTCTTGCCAGACAACTCCGACAGAGGGGAAGGAAGGCGGGATGTGGAATAGACATGAGCAACACATCTCGAAGAATACCAGTTACGGGAAAGGTAACTGTCTTTTCTTCTTCGAGTGATTGCGCACGTGTATTCTACAATAGGTGATTCCAAGCTATATCTGTTGGAGGTGGGTAGGAGTTCACAAGTTCTCAGGATGGAGGACAGCCCTGCCGAACCCGGCATCATCCCTGATTTGGGAGACGATCGCGTAGTGCGAGGTGAATGTGTGAACCGAAGACCACGTGGCAGCTCTACAAATATCCTGGATGGGGACGTGGAGCAGGAAGGCAGCCGACGAGACCTGTGCCCGAGATGAGTGCGCCTTCACAATCAGTGGCGGGGGAACACCCACCAGATCATAACAGGTGCGGATGCACAAAGTGATCCAGTTGGAGAGACGCTGAGTGGAGATTGACCGACACCTCATGTGCTCAGCTGGGGCGACAAACAGTTGCGAGGACTTCCTGAATGGCTTAGTCCGCTTGAGGTAGAAAGCCAGAGCCCTTCGCACGTCAAGTGTGTGGAGGCGGCGTTTCTCACTGGACACATGAGGCTTGGGGCAGAGGACTGGCAGGAAAATGTCTTGACCCATGTGATAAGTGGAGACCACCTATTAGGGAGGAATGCAGGGTGTGGGCAGAGCCGAACTTTGTCCTTACGAAAAACTGTGCACGGAGGCTCGGAGGTCAGGGTCCTGAGCTCTGAGACCCGTCTGGCCAACATAATAGCGACCAAGAAGGCCACCTTCCACGAGAGGTGAGACCAGGAACACATGGCTAGTCACTCAAACGGGGGCCCCTTGAGACGAGACAACACCATGTTCAGGTCCCACTGCAGGACCAGGGCCTAGCACCCAGGAAAGATGGTCCAACCTCTTGGGGAACCGGCCAGTCATAGCATGGGGGAATACCATGTGCCCCTGCACCAGCGGATGGAAGGCTGATATGGCCGCCAGGTGCCCCTTGACTGATGAGGGTGCCAGGCCCTGGGCTCTAAGGTGAAGAAGGTAGTCCAGGATAAGAGGGATCAGGGCGGCCACAGGGGAGACACCCCATTCAGCTGCCTATCTGGAGAACCGGGACCATTTTGCAAGTAGGTGCGGTGTGGAGTGCCATCTGCTTTTCATGAGGATGTGCTGGACCCTTTCTGAGCATGTTCTTTTCCCTCTAGCTAACTACGGATCAGCCACACCATGAGGTAAAAAGCTGCTAGGTTGGGTAGAGGAGGCAGCCCCGGTCCTGGGAGAGCAACCGCCAGGCCCGTGAGGATCCCGTACCAATGTAGCCTGGGCACGCTAGGGCAATCAGGAGGACCCGTGCCTTGTCCATCTTTATTTTTTCCAGGACCCTGCTGATCAGTGGGAACTGGGGGGAAGGGATAGAGAAAACTGGCCTGACCAGGACAGGTGGAAGGCATCGGAGATAGTGCCCCGTCCCAGTTCCCCCCGGAGCAGAACCGGGGACAGCAACAGCCTTGCCTGTTGATATAGAACATTGAGGCCATGTTGTCCGTGAGTTCCTTGACGTTTACATGTAGGGACAGATCCTGCACCGACCACAGACCTTCGGTCTGAACGTTCCCCACATGGGCCCCCCAACCCAGGTCTGATGCATCGGACACCAGCTCCAGCAACGGGATCCTGTCCCAGAATGGGACCCTTTGGAGCATGTTGCTTGGGGTGGACCACCACTGCAGTGTGGCGATCACCGAGTCAGGAACGGTGAGGACCTTGTCCATCCTGTCCCTGGCTTGGGAGAACTCCGAGGCCAGCCAGAGCTGGAGGGGCTCCATTCAGAGTCTGGCATGGCGGACCACGTACGTGAACGCCGACATGTGACAGAAGAGCTGGAGGCACACTCTGGCAGTAGTCACCAAGAACCTTGTGACTGTGTCAATGAGCCCTTGTAGGGTCTCGAACCTGTCCGGTGGGAGGTAGGCTGTGGTCGATGAGTTGTCCAGGACCGCCCCAATAAACTCTATGCATTGGACCGGGATTAACGTGGGCTTGGTGTCATTTACCAACAGGTCCAGGGCAGGGTACGTGGACAGTAGAAGCGTCACATGATCCCTCACCTGTGACCAGGAGCTGCCCCTGACCAGCCAGTCATCCATATACTGAAAGATCTGGACCCCCTGGCACCTGAGGTAGGCGGCAATCACCGACATACATTTTGTAAATACCCTGGGGGCAGTGGATAGGCCAAACAGGAGGGCCGTTAACGGATAGTGATTCTGCCCACCAGGAAACGGAGGAATTGTCTGTACCCCTCAGAAATGTGAATGTGGAAGTACGCGTCCTGCAGATCGAGGGCAGAGTACCAGTCCCCAGGGTCCAGGGAGAGGATGATGGAGGCCAGTGAGACCATGCACAACTTGAGCCTCACCATGAACTGGTTTAGATCCCGCAGGTCCAGGATGGGCCTGAGTCCTCCTTTGGCCTTTCAGCCGTCACCACTCTGGGAGGAAAGTATACAACCAATTGTAGAAGGGAGCTTCTTGGGGGGGGGGGTAATCCCTGGAGAGAACTGCCAGGGTGCCCCTGAGCGTCCTGTCAAAACCGCCTTTTTCCCGCCTGTTTGCCTTTGGAGGACCCAGGTTGTGGGGCAGGCCGCAACTGCCTCTGAGGGCACCTTTTATAGACCCTCAACTTGTTATAAGCAGCTTCCTACTTTGGCCAGGTGGCCTGAGCGGGAGCCTGCTGGAGCCTAAACTTAGATTTGGCCAGAGCCGGGACATAGAGACCCAGAGTCTGCAGGGTCATGCGGGGGTCCTTCACGCCATGCAGCTTTGTGTCAGTTTGCTCCACAAACAGAGCTTTGCCATCAAACGGGAGATCCTGCATGGCAGCCTGCGCTCCACCGGACAGCAGGAGCCACGACGCCCTTCTAATGGACACTGCCGAGGCCATGGACTGTGCTGCCGTGTCAGCCGCATCCGAAGCCGCTTGCAGGGATGCTCTGGCAGCTGCTGTACCCTCCTCCACCAGTCCTGAATTCTTTCTTATCGCACTCCTGGAGGGAATCCTCAAACTTGGGCAGGGAACCCCACAAATTGAATTCATACCTGCCCAGTAGCGCTTGGTTTGCCACCCATAACTGAAAACTCAAGGGAGAATAAAGCCTTCTCCCAAAAGAGTCCGGCCTCCGCGAATCTTTATTTTTCAGGTAGGGGCTGGTTGGCCCTGCTGCTCCCCGTGGTTGATGACTTAACCGCCGGGTGGGTGCAGAGGTACTCGTGCCCCTTGGCAAGTACAAAGTACTTGCATTCCGCCTTCTTAGAGATGGGGGCCAGTGACCTGTGTTTGCCACAAGGCAATTGAAATTTTTGCCACCCCTTCATGGAAGGGCAAAGCTACCCTACCCGGTGCCAAAGAGGACAGCACGTTGAACAGGGAGTCCAAGGATTCCTCCATCTCCTCTACCTGGAGGTGGAAGCTTGATGCCTCCCTTTTAAAAAGTTTTTGATGGGCCCTAAAGTCCTCCTGCTGAACGAAGAGAAGTGGGGCCATTACTGCCTCATCCAGGGAGGGCGACGAGGCCGGCACGGTGCTCTGGGTGTCCGCCGGCCCTGGAGGATGCACCACTTGGTCAGACTCAGGGCATGGTGCCAAGGACGTATTTCCCACCGACCCCCTCCTCGGCGGTCTGGAAAGGGAGGCCGACGGTGCCTCTGAGGCTCTGGCTACCGGCCGGGCCCCCACCGGGGGCTGAGTCAGGGCCACAGTGCCCACTGGTACCATTGGGCAGGCCATGGGGCCTGGGGCCACTGCACTGGCTGTGTCACCGACAAGCCCTGGTTGTTCGATCGACTGGGCTGCAGAGGCGATGCCTTGGCGGAGCCTTGGAGCAGGATTCCGAGCGGGAACGGCATTGACCGCGACCTTGATCCAGATACCCCTATCTTAAGGGCAATGACTTTAGTTAGATTAAAGCATTTCGGTCCTCAGAAGACTAAACTGTGTGCCACAGGCAGAATATAGGAGAGAATGAGTTGCCATCCCTGCCTGATGCCTGAGAGCCCATGGAAGGGTGACTACAAGTGGAGACCTGGCTGACGAATAACCTGCCGCTGTCTCGGGACTGGGAGGAATGGCGGTGCTGGGAGCTACGTCGCCCATGGGACCGCGACCTTGATGCGGAGGACCGGTACCGTCTGTAGCTGCTGCTACGTGATTGGCTCCGACGGGGTGCGAGGTGCCAGCGATCGACTGGGCTGCAGAGACGATGCCTTGGCGGAGCCTTGGAGCAGGATTCCGAGCGGGAACGGCGTTGACGTCCATGCCATGACTCGCCGCGGCAATCCCTATGAGACGAGGACCTCTGGCAACGTCTGCCTTGGTTCCGTCGGTACTCACTCCGTGACATGGAGCAGTGCCGAAAGTGTTGGTCGGACAGCACCCAACCAGACAGTCTGGTGGGAGTTGAGGGCGATCCACGTGGACTATGCCCTGAACTGTCACTGGGTGGCGAACGGCATCGGGAATGTTCTCTGGACTGAGACCGGTGCCGAGCTGGGAGTGACTGCAGAGAACCCAGCAGTGGCTTGCACCTGGAGCCTGGTGCCGACATCGGCGGTGCTCCTGGTACTGGCATGGACTTGACATCCTGGGCTGCCTGCAGGGCCTCCAGCGTTTCCGAAGCAGCCGGGCTACTCCGCTCTACATGAGTCAGAGGTCTAGAGACCAGAGGGGATCGAGGACTGCCCAACACGGGTCTAGTCTCTGCCCCTGGATTCCCTCGGTGCCACTGTGAAGAAGGCGTTTTCTTTGCCTTCTTGTGCCCCGTAGACGGGGATCGGTGCCAACTGGTCGAAGATGCCAGACGATCGCCACATACTGATGCCGTGGTGCCCGGTGCCAACTTGGAGTGGTGCACCAGAGTCAGGGTCAGCGCCGACTCCATCAGAATAGCCCATAGCCTAATCTCTCAGTCCAAGTTTAAACGACTTGCAAATCTTGCAACGATCACTGATATGGGTTTCTCCCAAACAGTGTAAACAGTCTGCGTGCGGGTCACTCCTTGGCATAGATCACCTACCAGTGTCGCACGACTTAAAACCCGGGGTGTGGGGCATGCCCCAGCCCAGGCACTCTAACTGAACAGCTAACTAACTACAGGTACTAACACTGAACGAACAAAAAGTTCTGGGGACGAGCTACAGCAAAGCTGGAGCAGAGTAGTTCTGATGCACCTTCACTGGGGCAAGAAGGAACTGAGGGTGGTGGGAGCACGCAGCTCCCCTTATACAACGCCATGGAGGCGCCACTCCAAGGGTCGCTGAGGCATTCCCCCTATGGATACTGCTAGGGGAAAAACTTCCGGCACCGATGCACGTGGCGAGCACACCTATTGTGGAATACACATGAGCCATCACTCGAAGAACTAGAGTGTTTTAAGGCTGATACACTGTGAGTGATTTAGGATAAGAAAGCAGGCGATTATCCAAATAGAACTTCATCTTATAAACCTTTCACTCATTTTGTCTAAATGATGATGAACATGGCTCTTTAAATGGTGAACACTTGTTAAAAGCCAGAAATACCATTTTTGTTTAGAAATGGTTGTAAGTCAATTCTACAAAACAAAAACAGATAGTATGTAGGGTTGCCAACTTTGTAATCCCTGAAAACCGAACACCCCAGCCCTGCCCCTTCCCCAAAACCTCATACCCGCCCCAGCTCTTCTTCTGAGGCCCCGACCCTGCCCCCCCTCCATCCTCCACTCTCCCATCCCTGGGGCTCACCTGCTGCCTGCAGAGCCAGTTTAGGAGGAGCTGATGTGGAGTCTGTCTGCCTGCCCAATCAGTGGTAGTGAATATTTTGACTCAAGGTTTTATGAGAGGTGATGAACCTGTCTCACCCCTTAATTTTTTCCAGTACCTCAAAGTCCAAGACACAGACTATGAAGAAGCGGAAGTGCCGGATGGGTAGTGTGGATCTGTGCAAGAAATCATCTCAAAACACTCCAGCTACAGGTAACCTTTTCTTTGATCTTTGTCTGAACAGATCCACATTCGACAGACACACAGGAGCCTCTCAGTACTAATTGTGTCTCCCTTCCATACTCTCTCAGACATTTGGAATCAGTCTTGTCTTCAGGACTAAAGAAACTGTGACCTTTTCCTTCTCTTTTGGATCAGAAGAGGTGACATATGGTATTAAATCACTAAGTAGTGGGCTCTTTTTGTCCTTTTGGATTGGATACATTTTATGATCTGGACTCTGACTTGGCATTAAGCAAAGAAGAAGGGTCGGGGCTAACTCTGATGTGAAGTCAATTTGAGGTGCTCTGTCTGTTCCATGAAAAACTAACAAAGTTTGGATTCCCAGTCCTTGTGAGCCTTCTGAGGGCATATCTACACAGGGACACTGAGGATAGTTAAGCTAAATTCACACCTTCAATTAATTCAAAGTGCATTTGTTAAAACGCATTAAACCCGTGTGGATGATCCCGCTAAAAGTAAAGTAGCCTTAGCTAAAGCAAATTAAAACCACTTTACTTTTGAATGGAAGCATCCACACAGGGGTTTAATGCACTTCAACAAATGTGCTTTAAATTAATACTTTCAATTAATTCATAATTTCATAACATTTAATGCCAGAAGGGATCATGAGATCACCCAGTCTGGCTTTCTGTATATCAAGGGCCATTACATTTCATCCGGATACCCCTATCTTAAGCACAATGACTTTAGTTAGATTAAACCATTTCGGTCCTCAGAAGACTAAACTGTGTGCCACAGGCAGAATATAGGAGAGAATGAGTTGCCATCCCTGCCTGATGTCCCTGCAACTACAAGGAACTGATTAGGTGAGATATGCCCAGATGACCCTAACAGGTGATCCATGCCCCATGCTATAAAACAAGGTGGGAAACCTTCAGAGTTTCTGCTAATCTGCCCTGGGGGGAAATTCCTACCAAACTCCAAATCTGATGTGCAGTAGGAACCTGAGTATGTGAGCAAGACACACCAGCCAGGTATCTAGAAAGAAGATTCTCTGTATCACCGCAGAGCACTGGTCCACCTTGTTCGGTGTCCCATTTTTCAGCAGTGGCCAATCTCTCTTGTGCTTCAGAGGAAGGTGCCCCATACCTACTGTGAATACATCTGTGCATCGGGGGAATTGTGCACTGGGGAGAAAATAATTTTCCTGTAGGCGACTGACGGAAGCCCTGAAGCATGAGATTTGATTATGGTAGTTGTCTTAACACAGAGATGCAAGTGTTATGAACATGTTGAGGACATGAGAGTGAAATCCCATTCTCCTCATGTCCAATGGAGGAAGATATAAATAATGGGACTCATATGGTACATCTACACAGCAGGGTAAGCCTGGGCTTGACTAATCCCCCTTACATCCACACACCAACTGCATTAACCTAGGGCTCAAACATAAGATCCCAGGTCCCTGCAGGGCTGGAGGATCCAAGTATGTGTTAAGCTAGGATCTAGGGTCTGAGCCCTGTTGCTTTCCTGTGTGCACACGGCCCCAGCTTGACTCAGACGACTGAAGTCTCCAGATGTATCCTACTGGTTGTCTACACACCAACGTAAGCCTAGGGTTAGTGGGACTCAAATCAGTTGACCCATGTCAGGGAACCCGGGGCTTGAGCGTCTACATTGCATTTTTACCCTAGGTTAAGGATTATTTGACCCATGCTTGAACCTAGGACTCTGGCATCAACATTGCAGTGCACAGACGAATGTCAAAGTAAACCTATCCCAGAGTGCCCCCGACGTGTTGACACTACAAATGTGTTGCACTGTGGGAAAAACTCCACTTCCTACCCTGTTTCCTAACTGTGATGGTGCTACTAATGGGACTCGGGTGCCCAAGAGCACGAGTACATAAACTGCGTAATTAGCTCCACTGGTAGTTGTCTCAGTAAAATGACTGTAGTTTGAGAAGGCTTTATACTGAACTACCATCTAATCAGAGAATTGAGCTCTCCACCTCTAGGCTGAATGACGTTGGCAGGACAATTAGGACATCAGTCTCCAGGGCTGTCAAATTTTTAGAATGAAACTTGGCAATTCATAATTTTTAAAATGGGGATGTTCAATGAAGGTGTTTGGTTGTTTTTTTATTTATTGTCTGTTTTGAAGTTTGACATAAAATGTAGGTTTCAGAGGAAAAACACACACAACTCCAGCCTGGCTGATGCCAGCAGCAAAGAGAAGTGCATCCCCAAGGCTTGCAGTGCAGTGTGCTCAAGGGATCCCCAGGGGGGAATGCTAATCTCTGTGCTATGCACTTGGGGACAGGGTTACTTTGACCTGGGTCTGTGCACTGCAGTGTGGATACCAGAGCCCTAAGTTCACGCACAAGTCAGAAAATCCTTAACCTAGGGTTTAAATGCAGTGTAGAAGCTCAAACCCACTTAAGTTCCCTGAAACAGGTTCACTGCCTTCAGTCCCCTAACCCTAGGCTTACACTGATGTGTAGATATACCCCTAGACTCTCAGATTCCAAGGCCAGAAGAAGCCACCACAACCATCCAGTCTGACCCCGTGCATACACAGACTATGGAATTTCTCTCAGAAGCTGACCAAGCTTTTAAAACTTTAAAGATCTAAAAAGGTATCTAATTTGTGTTGAGGACTCCAAGCAATAGTGAGTTCACCACCTCTCCCAGTAAACTGTTCCAATGTTTAATTATGCTCATAACTAGGAAATTGCATCTTACTTCAAGTTTGAATTTGTCAAACTTCAACAATATCCAATCAGCAAAATTGAAAATCCCCCCACTCTCAGATTTTTTTTTAATGTGTAAGTACCCACACACAATGATCAGGTCACCTCTCAACCTTGTCTTTGATAAGTTCTGTAAGCTTCACATCATAACACTTGCTTTCCAGGCCCTGGATCATTTTTATAGCCTCCTTTGAAACTTTTTTAGTATTTCCACCTCTTTATTGTAGCGTGGATACCAGAACTGAACCCAGTATTCTAACAGTGGTTTAACCAATGCTGTGTACAGAGGTAAGATCACTTCTATCTCTCCCTGATATTTCCCTTTTTATACATCTAAGGACTGCATTAGCCCTTTTTGCCACAGCAATGCACTGAGAACTCATGCTTAGTCAATTAGATAATGATCCATAAATCCTGCTCTGAGTTCGTCTCCCATCCTGCAAGTATAACCTGCATTCTTGGTTCCCAGATGCATTACTTTGTATTTGGCTGTATTAAAGCACATTCTGTTTGATTGTGAACATTTAACAAAATGATTCAGATTCTTCTGTAACAATAATCTTCCCTCCTCATTATTTACTACCCCACCAATCTTTGTGTCATCTGAAACTTTACCAGCAAAGATTTTATATCATTGTCTAAACTGCTGATAAAAATACTAAATAGCATTTAGAACAAGGAAAAATACATTGTTTTGCCCATATTAAAAAAATATTTAAAAAATGTTATAGGAACCTCTAGCACCTTCATTCTTTGGAGCAGGGGAGGTCACTCTGGTAATTATGTCCTTTTGCTGTCCTTGTGAAAAACTGCCTAAATCTGCCCAATTTACATGCATCGGAAAAATCTCATCTGACATATGCTCAGTAGTCAATTTAGAATTTGGCAGCTTAACTATACGAAAAGCATGCTCTAGCTGTAGGGGCTGAACAGGACTTTCCATGCAATTGCTGTTCACGACTGCTGCTGCGGGCCTCTGTGACACCAGGACTAAGAGAAGGGAAACACTCGCTCCAGTTCTATGTCTCCACTGCTGGCACCTAGGCAGCACAGAGGAGGAGGAGGGCACAGCCACATTGGACTGCAGAAAGGTAAGGAATAAAGAGTGATGTGGCAGGCACCAGTGATTGTGGAGGAGCAGAAGAAGAGGATGGGCAGGAGCTGGAAGGAGCTGAACAGGGAGAGCTTTATGTGAACAGAAACAATGGGTGGGGAGTGGGTTAGAAGCAGAGAGGGGTAGCTTGCAGAAGGGGTGAGCGCTGGAGGTTGAACAGAAGCGGAGCATGTGAGAGACAGGAACTGAAATGTTGCACAAGAACAGAGGGGGAAGAAGGAAAGGAGCCAAGGGTGTGATGAAGGTTGGACAGGAGCAGAGGAGAAGGGAAGCAAGAGCTGGGGATGTGTGCCCCGCTTGTAGCGGACTGTATAGGAGCAGACAGGGAAGGAAGTAGGACCTGGGTTGGGAGGTGGTTGGATCGCAGAAAGGGAGTACAGGAGGAGGCAGGAGCTGGGATGGGAAGTGATAGATGTAAGGAGAAGGGGATGGGGGGAGGTTTGGATAGCAGCAGAGTGTCAGGGAGCAGCATATGGGCCCTTTGACATAGTGATTAAAGCCAGAGCTCCACCTAGTGTTTAGAGCCATGAACAGGAACTGGGAGTCAGAGCCGGATTCAGAAGCTGGCCAAGGGAGCAGAACTGGAACAGACTGGAGCAGGACAGGAACAAAGCCAGAACAGGACTGGAGCAAGGCCGGAGATCACAGATGCTGGCATAAGCTTTGAGCAGCCAGTGATCTGCCGCTGCTGCTAAGCATAAATGCAGACCTGTCGGAGACTTGCAGCCAACTGGGCAAGCCAGCCAGCCAGGAGATTCTGCCACAGCCCAGCAGGGCTCATTAACCAGCCTGAAGACTGAGCCAGCTAGTCCCAGGCGCCAGCTGAGGGAACTCAAGCCCATAGTTCCTGACACACACGGACAGAAGCAGAATGGTCTATAACCGTTAAAGCACATTCCCCTACCGAAACTGTAATAGAATCCAGAATCTACATTGAGTCTCTACATTCCTCTGCTGTTAGCTACCCATTGGCAAAGTGCCTTATTCCCCCCTCTAGTGACTGGTGCACATGGACAACGACAGCCTAATACTGGTACCAGTTCCCACCAGAAACTTGACAATTTATGCCTTAATCTCCCTGCGCTTCAGTTCAGCAGATATAAAATGAGGATACCACCACCACCACTTAATCTCACAAGGATGTTGTAAAGATAAATGCATTAATGTTTGTGAAGCATTTGATACTATGGTGAGATTACCACAGAAATGCCCATGAGGAAATTAATAATATTGTATTCAGTGCAGGGTATGGAAGTTGTACATTAAAGAGTATAAAATAAATATTGAATAACTACTTATTCTCTTAATGAGGCAGGGGTCCTGTGGAAAAAATGTGCTCATGTAATTAAAGACAGTATCATAATGCATACACACAAGTGGGATGAATTAAGTTTGTGCAGACAACCTTAATTCTAGTATTACCTATACTCTGAATGCTTGACTTAACAACCTTAACATTCTTTTAATGTTTTTTAAATGTAATCCAAGAAACAATTAAAGTGTTTAACTACAAGAAAACTTCAGACAACAGAAAAGCAGATGGAAGGAAGTTGTTTTTGTCCAAACATTCTGGCAGATGGAAGGAACTGAGGGTGAGGCTATAGCTTCTTCTACAGCCTTGGATCTGATTGACAGAGCCAGAAGAGTACCCAGAAGTCACCTACTACAGGACAGGCTCAACAAAGAAAATAACAGAACGCGACTAGCCGTCACCTTCAGCCCCCAACTAAAACCTCTCCAATGCATCATCAAGGATCTACAACCTATCCTGAAGGATGACCCATCACTCTCACAGATCTTGGGAGACAGGCCAGTCCTTGCTTACAGACAGCCCCCCAACCTGAAGCAAATACTCACCAGCAACCACACACCACACAACAGAACCACTAACCCAGGAACCTATCCTTGCAACAAAGCCCGTTGCCAACTGTGTCCACATATCTATTCAGGGGACACCATCATAGGGCCTAATCACATCAGCCACACTATCAGAGGCTCGTTCACCTGCACATCTACCAATGTGATATATGCCATCATATGCCAGCAATGCCCCTCTGCCATGTACATTGGTCAAACTGGACAGTCTCTACGTAAAAGACTAAATGGACACAAATCAGACGTCATGAATTATAACATTCAAAAACCAGTCGGAGAACACTTCAATCTCTTTGGTCACTCGATTACAGACCTAAAAGTTGCAATTCTTCAACAAAAAACCTTCAAAAACAGACTCCAATGAGAGACTGCTGAATTGGAATTAATTTGCAAACTGGATACAATTAACTTAGGCTTGAATAGAGACTGGGAGTGGATGGGTCATTACACAAAGTAAAACTATTCCCCCCCACCCCCCACTGTTCCTCAGACGTTCTTGTCAACTGCTGGAAATGGCCCACCTTGATTATCACTACAAAAGGTTTTCTCCCCCCCCCCCCCGCTCTCCTGCTGGTAATAGCTCACCTTAAGTGATCACTCTCATTACAGTGTGTATGGTAACACCCATTGTTTCATGTTCCCTTTGTATATAAATCTCCCAACTGTATTTTCCACTGAATGCATCCGATGAAGTGAGCTGTAGCTCGCGAAAGCTTATGCTCAAATAAATTTGTTAGTCTCTAAGGTGCCACAAGTACTCTTTTTCTTTCGCCTTGGATCTGAACATGATCATGAGGGACTATTCAAGTGACCTCAACAGACAAAGCTTTCTAGAAGGCATTGAAGTTTGAAATCTTACTTAAGTTTGGATCTGCGCAGAGAATACTTGTAGAAGAAAACGGGGTTTTTCAGTTTTACAGCAATACACTGCATGACCTTGCATGAAGTGGTGATTGCAAAAGACTGCACAGCTCCCTGAGTGTATGCATGTACTCAAAAATTCTTCATCAGAAGTAGTACATCTGTGCATTATATAATTCAGCTGAACATCATATTTTCCTCTAACGTGAGTCCCTACTGTTACTTCAGATTCTTCATCTCATCAAGGAGCACCACATTTCATCCTGAGTGATGGGTGAATGTGTGTACAGTGTCCTGGCAAATGGTACTGTTATATATAGCATATTATTGCGCCTAGCTATCCCATATAACCTTGTATATGGAACAAAGAAAAATGTCTCAGCAAATGATCTGGAGTCCTGTTCTTGTATACTTCCTGACCATTATTTTCTTTTAATACAATACACAGAATCTCTCTCTCACAAGGATTACACATTTGTCTTCAGATAGGAATATGAACAGCTGCTATGTAGTCCCTGAATGATTTATTGCAATTTAGTTATATCCTTAACTGGGGGAATAGTAAGATTACTTTGTGTCTTTTGTCTTATTTTGATGGCAGTTTTGTTTTTCAGATGAATAACTTCTCCTCCGTGTGAATATGAAAAATGTTGTATGTTAGTGGTTTATGATCATAGAAGCACACATTACAAATACACTTGGGTGAAATTTCCAACACCTAATGATCTGATATTTTCCATTGCATGAAAAATGTAGGTACATTCTTCAGGATAAATACAAATATACATAAGCAATAATAATAATTACCTTTGCCTGCAAATGTCTGGGTGTTTGTATTTTGTTTCTCTAGCAAACTATGGCATCCAAAGATCCTACTCTGAACTAGATTCAGGATCTGGTATAACTTCTAGGCGGGTGACCCCCAATTGTACATATCTGTTCACTTTTTCTGCAAGACCTCAGTTCACTTAATCTATTTTAATACCTTCAAACACTTAAATCTTCCTCTTGGGTAAATGGTTGTCTTTGTTACAAACTGTTAACTATGCTATCACTGTGCCCAACTGAGATCCTAACTTTGCTCATAACGGCAGTAGTCTGACCCCAAAATTTTCTTTTCCCTGTCACACAAAAGGAGTAAATGAGATTATCTTCAATAGCTTGACAGAAGAGCATCTGATTCCAGTATGCCTACATTTGTCTGTGTGAGAAAAAATATATCTGTGGGTCTGCCCATGTGCTAATCACATTCCACCTCAACTACTGCTCGGGCACACCTGAAGATATGGCCCTTCATACATACATATCTTAATGTTTCTGTTTCAGCATGCCTCTTACATTCTACTTTCCAGGTGCAGCTGGTCTTTAGGGGCTAACAGGGCAGACTGTTTAGTGTTACTGATATACTGTTAGGTACAGCACCACCTGCTGACACAGGAGACTCTCGGTGGGACTGGAGCTGTCTTCCAGTATTGAATGTTGCACTACCAATGGCTGCCACCTGACCCTGCAGTATATGGACTTCAGACAGCGTGATCAGGAGGTGACAGAGAGCAGAGAATAGAGGTTTCCGAGAAGCTATTTCAGTTCTGCTCTCTAAAGAAAGGGAATAGGTCTGTCTGCATATGCTCCCTGCTGACTCAAGCCCCTAAATCACATTCACTACATGGGCTACAAGTAACAGCATGAGAAGGCATAGAAAAGGCTTCTAAAAGAGATTTCAGATCAGATGCATATGCTTCTTGCTACCTCTGCTCCTGCTAGGACCAGCTCTAGGCACCAGCAAAGCAAGCATGTGATTGGGCGGCACAATTCCAGGGGCGGCATTCCGACCACCCCCCCGCGCCCACCCCACCCCCCTTTTTTTTTTACACTTGGGCAGTTGCGCTCTCGGAACTTGGGGTGGCAAATTTTTTGCTTGGGGCAGCAAAAAACCTAGAGCCGGCTTTGGCTCCTGCTTTGCTGTACACAACAAGTAGAAATGCAACAATAAAACAAAACACATTAATATACTTTGGGTGAGTTGTCTACTGTAGTGGCATGTTTTGTTCTATTTCTCCATGTTTAAAAAATTATAAAAGGGGTTTCTAGACAAGGCTGGGGTGTGTCAGAGCTATAGGGGGTGAGAGCGAAGAGTGTCTCTTGCACCTTGTGGAGGTGGATTGTAGGTAGGAAAGGGAAGAGTCTGAGCCTGGAAGGTTGTGTGTGTGTGTGTGTGTGTGTGTGTGGGTTTACC
The DNA here is from genome assembly GCF_965140285.1 of Lepidochelys kempii. Classification (NCBI taxonomy): domain Eukaryota; kingdom Metazoa; phylum Chordata; order Testudines; family Cheloniidae; genus Lepidochelys; species Lepidochelys kempii. Next base: position 69,497,547 of record NC_136384.1, on the reverse strand, counting down.
CTGAGAATTGGGGTGCTGGGTGAAAGGAAGTTCAGAGCTTAGCTGGTGGTTTTGATCTGTGGAAAAGTTAGGTTGTAAGAGGAGGTTTCTCAGCCTGGGAAGTTAGGCGTGGATGTCACAATGCATACATGTGCAGTGTGTTCTTGAGCAGGTGAGGGTTGGGTGGGAGGATGGATTGTTTTGGTAGGGTTGAGGGCAGGAGGAAATGAAGTCAATTAGTCATGAGAGTTTGGATAAATTGATGGTCTGTGTGTGTGGAGTAGAGCTAAGACTGGAGGGGCAAAGGTTGAGACTAGAAAAGGCAAAAGGGTCAGTGAGATGATGTTGTTCCCCTCCCTGCTTTCTACTGTAAAATGTCCCAGTTCTTCATTCTGAAAGAAGGGGGTAGGAAAGGGGACATGCCCCCTTTTCTTCCCACTTCTGCACCAACCTCCCTTATCCCACAAGATAATACTTCCCTGTAACCCTCGCTGACCCCCATGTCCCAGTTTGTCACTTAGAAAGTATGATTCTCCTATGAAAAACTGCTAACTGTAGTCCCACTAGTTATTCTGGGCACCAACTACCAATGCTAAATTTGATTTATTATTATTGGTAACTTGTGCAGCATCTAGACATACTCTGGGCCTTTAACAACAGAGCGCCTACTTAGGGGTATTCTCTCCTAAAGAATAGTTATACTAGTGAGTCTTTTTAAAAGTAATTTAATTTTTCTTTTTACATGTTATTTCTCCAATTCTTATGTTTACACTATACTGCAGTTTCTCTGTACAGCAATTTTAGTATATAAAACAGAAAACAATAGGATGGGGCCTGATTGTGCTAGATGCTCTACCAACACGTATGAACAAACAGTTCCAGACCAAAATGCTTAAACCTAGGAAAATAAGGCTCAAGGTCTGTTGCAGGACTTCACTCCTAATGAGTCTAGGAACCCCAGATGGCAGTCCTCTTCCTGTGCTACATGTCTTACAAGCCTTGCAGGAGGTGAGCTGCACTCCTGCACTTCTCAGGCATTTCAAATGGAAGCTACCTTCGCCATTTTTGCCAACTATTTGTGAAGGAAGGCCAGATTGAGCAGGTTGCACTCATTCCTGTTCCTGTTGTTTGCTTTTCTGAATCTCAAAAGGAACTCCCTACCATTGCCCTCCCCTCTATACTTTTAAAGGCAACAGCTTGGGATGACGCACAGGAAACCCATGGCAGAAAAGAAACACAAAGAAAACAGAACAGTGAATGGACAAATAAAGGTGGAAAATGGGAATAAAATAAACACTGCTGTGGACCTATATGGCTTCTTAGCAACAAATTAAGTTATATGGCTGTTTATATAGCTGTATAATTGTATTATACACTGAGACCTACCCATACCTCACGTATACGTCACGTCTGTGAAATCCACCCTTTTCACAGATCATATGGCACGATACTAGTGACATGCAGTATTACACAATATGTACCACTCATAACCACTCTAACCTGCCGCCATGCTTAAGAATAGTCCTATGTTTGATGTAACATTGTCACCAGCCTAGTGTATGCCAGTGAACCAAGACCAATGAATGCAGAAGAAACTTGTGATCTGTGGCAGATCTGAATGCTGCAGCATCTGAAAGAGAGAATCTAAAGAATGTGCCATTATGAACCTAAGTGTAAGGGTAAATGTGCCAATCTAAAGCAATGCTCCTTCTAGGCTGGCAAGTGAAGACAGTCAGCACATCTTTCCATATCTGGTGAAAGTAAATACAAGACAAGCTATAAAATAATTGTACCTATCCCTTGCAATATCTTCTTCTATTTTCAATTATATATTCAGCAAGCAATGCAGCTGTGTTCTTTGGAAAGGTGAACATAGCACATATTTGAAAATTCAGCTCTATCACTGAATCAATATGACATATCACACAGACATTTTTATTTATATCTACTGTTTAGATATAAGTTGTCATGGGATAAGAGGGAAGATCCTTTCATGGACTGAGAACTGGTTAAAAGACAGGGAACAAAGGGTAGGAATAAATGGTAAATTTTCAGAATGCAGATGGGTAACTAGTGATGTTCCCCAAGGGTCAGTCCTAATACCAATCCTATTCAACTTATTCATAAATGATCTGGAGAAAGGGGTAAACAGTGAGGTGGCAAAGTTTGCAGACGATACTAAACTGCTCAAGATAGTTAAGACCAAAGCAGACTGTGAAGAACTTCAAAAAGATCTCACAAAACTAAGTGATTGGGCAACAAAATGGCAAATGAAATTTAAGGTGGATAAAGTAATGCACATTGGAAAAAATAACCCCAACTATACATACAATATGATGGCGGCTAATTTAGCTACAACTAATCAGGAGAAAGATTTTGGAGTCATCGTGGATAGTTCTCTGAAGACGTCGATGCAATGTGCAGCGGCAGTCAAAAAAGCAAACAGGATGTTACGAATCATTAAAAAAGGGATAGAGAATAAGACAGAAAATCTTATTGCCCTTATATAAATCCATGGTACGCCCACATCTTGAATACTGCGTACGGATGTGGCCCCCCCATCTCAAAAATGATACACTAGCATTAGAAAAGGGCAACTAAAATGATTAGGGGTTTGGAATGGGTCCTATATGACAAGAGATTAAAGAAGTTAGGACTTTTCAGCTTGGAAAAGAGGAGACTAAGGGCAGATATGATAGAGGTATATAAAATCAAGAGTGGTGTGGAGAAAGTGAATAAGGACAAGTTACTTACTTGTTCCCATAATATAAGAACTAGGGGCAACCAAATGAAATTAAAGGGCAGCAGGTTTAAAACAAATAAAAGGAAGTTCTTCACACAGCGCACAGTCAACCTGTGGAACTCCTTGCCTGAGGAGGTTGTGAAAGCTAGGACTAGAACACGGTTTAAAAGAGAACTGGATAAATTCATGGAGGTTAAGTCCATTAATGGCTATTAGCCAGGATGGGTAAGGAAAGGTGTCCCTAGCCTCTGTTTGTCAGAGGGTTGAGATGTATGGCAGGAGAGAGATCACTTGATCATTACCTGTTAGATTCACTCCCTCTGGGGCACCTGGCATTGTCCACTGGGCTGGATGGACCTTTGATTGGACCCAGTATGGCCATTCTTATGTTCTTATACAGAAAGCAATATTACAAGTATTTTTCATATACCTTTTTGTTAAACATATTGTGAACAATACGGGTCCGCCTACACTGCAACTGAACACCTACAGCTGGTCTGTGTCGACTGACAGGGGCTTGCAGGGTTCAGGTTATCGGGCTGTAAAATGGGACTTTAAAATTGTGGCATATACACTCAGCCGCCGCAAGGGGGGAGAGGGAGATTCCAGATCCCCAGCTCCAGTCCGAGCCCAAAGGTCTACATCAAAATTTTACAACCCTGCAGCCCAAGCCCCATGAGCCTGAGTCTGCTGTCAGACATACCCATAATGTTTAATAGAAGTTTGTTGGAGCCCTAAACACCTTTTCTTAAACTAAAAACAGCATTCAGCATGGGCCCAGTCCCACTGAAGTCCTAATTCAAAATGTCATATGCTTGCCCACATTTTTCATGGCCTCACTCCCCAGCACATCTCTAACTATATAGCCTCCTCACTCAGTCATCCACTTAGCTCCGCTAGGCTTCTTCTCAACACAACTGGGGGTTTCTCTTTGACTTGGGCTATCTGTCAGGAAATCTCACCCTATGAGTTTACTTTTCCTGTTTACAACTCACATGAATTTATTTCTCTCTTTAGGATACAGTTGACTTTGTAAAATACTTTGTGATATCCTGAATGAATGGTGCTGTATAAAAAAATTATTGTATCATCTTCTTTGGCCCCATGGCATTTCTGGATTTGAAAATGTCAGAAAAAGAATCAGTCACGATTTTCTTGATACTGAAGGATAGCTAACTGCTTATCAGACACTGCTCCGTCTATCCGGTCAAAAAAACTTACTGTAAATACTTTGATATACAGTATACTCCAATTAATCTGAAACCCTATTCTCCAAATTCTTTCCTTGTCGCCCAGCATGATATACATGTCCTTTGCAGCATGTACCTCATGTATCTCACTCTGGGAGATAAGGAAAGGATACGGATACTGTGACGCTTTGGACAATACAGCAGAGACCCCTGGCCAGGACTGCAAGGAGGAAGAGCAGCCGCTGCTGGGGAGGCCACCCTGCTGCTGAATGGCTCCTGGCCGTGCAGGGATCCCTCTGCAGCCCAGCTGTCATTGAAATGAGTGGAGCCATGGCAGCAGAGCTGCAGAAGGTTTCTTGCACTGCCACAGGGTCAGTAACACCTGCCCACTGCAGGTGAAAGGAGGAACACTGCAGTCCTGGTGTAGCTACAGTCCCTAGCCAGGACTGAGAGGAGAAAGAGGGGGAAACCCCAACTTGGGGGAGCACACCCTGCTGCTAAATGGCTCCTGCCTTCTCAATTATTTGAACTCCTGATAATCCAAATAAAATCCATGTCCCCCATGCTATTCAGATAATCGGGAGTATACTGTACAGGGTTACTTACTTATTTGAGAAAATAATTTAAGGTCATCTTATGTGAATACCAGAGATTTGATAATGATGACAAGTTTTGACAGATTGGGAGGCTTCTGGTCTTGAAGTTTTGAACAGTGTGGAAATTTGACAAATCTATACTAACTGAAAAACTGTGTTCTGCTCAGTTTCTTATTTTCCTTACAGCTATTCCAGAATTACTGATCATTAGGATTTTTAAAAGGAGGCATATCACCAAAGAGGTGGAGCTAGAAATGGAGAATCCAATAGCTACTGCTTAAAGAAACAGAAGTCTTGAATTTTTAGCCTAGCCCCAGAAAACAGCCTTTAAAAATTCTGATGTGCCTTAGATTCCTAATTTTTAAAATAAACCCTTATAGTCTCTTTATATCTGTAGTTGGTCTTTTTTTAAAAAAATGAACAGTGAGGGGTAAAATCTGATCTCTTCCATTGTTGTCGGTAGTGCTGTAGCTATGTTGGTCCCAAGATATGAGACACACAGTAGGTGAGGTTATATGTTTTATTAGACCAACTTCTGTTGATGGAAGGGACAAGCTTTCAATCTTCACAGAGCTCTTCCTCAGGTCTGGAGAAAGTAACCCAAGCATCTGAACTAAATACAGGGCGGGACAGATTGTTAACAAAAGGGCTGCAGACATGCTGTAAGAAACCACTTAAAATGAAGTGGGCAATAGGGGTTAGCAGGCAGGCGGGTGTGTTGCAAATTGTTTTAATGAGTCCAAAAAAACCAGTGTCGGTGTTAAGTACATGGTTTTTAGTGTCCAGCAGACTTATGAATTTAAGTTCCCAGGCTCATCTTTTGAAGGTATTGTGCAGATTTCCTTTGAGAACGAGGACTCTTAATGCTTAAATATCTCCCCCACCATGTATTTAGCTCACATGCTCTTGTTACTTTCCCCAGGACAAAGGAAGAACTCTGTGAAGCTCAAAAGCTTGTCCTTTCCACCAACAAAAGTTGGTCCAATAAAAGATATTATCTCATGGATTTGTCAAGAACAAATGGTGTCAAACCAACCAGGTAGCTTTCTTTGACAGGGTAACAAGCCTTGTGGATAGGGAGGAAGCGGTAGATGTGGTATATCTTGACTTTGATATGGTCTCACATGACCTTCTCATAAGCAAACTAGAGAAATGCAACCTAGATGGAACTACTATAAGGTGGGTGCATAACTGGTTGGAAAACCATTCCCAGAGTAGTTAACAGTGGTTCACAGTCATGCTGGAAGGGCATAATGAGTGGGGTTCCACAGGGATCAGTTCTGGGTTTGGTTTGGTTCAATATCTTCATCAACGATTTAGATAATCGCATACAGAGTACACTTACGAAGTTTGTGGACCATACCAAGCCAGGACGGGTTACAAGTGCTTTGGAGGATAGAATTAGAATTCAAAATGATCTGGATAAACTGGAGAAATGGTCTAAAGTAAACAGGATGAAATTCAATACGGACAAATGTAAATTACTCCGCTCAAGAAGGAACCATCAGTTGCACACATACAAAATGGGAAATGACTGCCTTGGAAGGAGTACTGCAGAAAGAGATCTGGGACTCATAGTGGACCACAAGCTAATTATGAGTCAACAATGTAACGCTGGTGCAAAAAAAGTAATCATCATTCTGGGATGTATTAGCAGAAGTGTTGTAAGCAAGACATGAAAAGTAATTTTTCCGCTCTACTCTGCACTAATTAGGCCTCAACTGGAGTAGTGTGTCCAGTTGGGGGCACCACATTTCAGGAAAGATTTGGACAAATTGGAGAGAGTCCAGAGAAAAGGGACAAAAATGATTAAAGGTCTAGAAAATATGACCTATGAGGAAAAATTGAAAAAAAAAAAGGGTTTGTTTAGTCTGGAAAAGAGAAGACTGAGAGGGGCATGATAACAGTTTTCAAGTTCATAAAAGGTTGTTACAAGGGATAGGGAGAAAAATTGTTGTTCTTAACCACTGAGGATAGGACAAGAAGGAATGGGCTTAAATTGCAACGAGGGAGTTTTAGGTTGGACATTAGGGACTAAAGCATGATCATATGCTGAACTAAAGCAAAAGTTAGCCAAACTTCATGAAAGCAGCATTAGCCTGGGAATGGAGACATACTTGTTTATAATTTTCAGCACAGTGAACATCTGGTTCTTGCAGGGGGAACATCTGCCTTCCCTCTCTTCCCCCATAGAAACGATTTTTGGGAAAGCTTCCAGAGGGTTCCATACAGACATTTCCTTTCTTGAGGTTTTCTTAGGGAGGAGATGATTATGCCCCCCCTTTCCTTTGAAATGAATGATACACTTACTTGGAGAATTCTTTGGAACTTTCCATATTTCTTGTCCAATTTTATATATTTGCTAGATATCACCACTCCATTCATGTACTCTTTTTCTAATAAATCATTCAAAAATTTCTGAAGTTTGCTGTATGAAAACTGTGAATACATTTACTTGTGACTACTTGGTAAAGACATAGAACTGATGCTATGAAAATCATATAATGGAAGGAATGATCTTCCTTCCCAAAGGAAACAAATACACACCTTAAAAAAAACTGTGCCTTCTAGCAAGTGTGAAATAAGAAAATCTTCTCAACCCTACCAAACAGAATAAAGAAACAAAGCATTTAACAGCCTCTCAGTTTGTAATAAAAAAATAAGTTATTTATTGTTTCATGGTATAAGTACCCATGAAGAGAAACTTCTTTAAATTTAATGTGCTAACATAACTGGAAGACCAGATGAAGTATTTTAAATATATAAATATTTTGTTCAGCACTATTGCCAGTTGTATTATGGTTTGTCCTCTAGTGCAGCACACTTTGTTTGGATTTCTAGGGAAATTGCAGTCACTTATATTCTTCTGAGAAAAACTTCTAAAATAACACAGCTTATTTAAATATGTTTTGTGAGTTGTTTTGCAGAAGTGCTGAAATCTCTGTTCTTACTGGTCATTGAGAGAGAGAGAGAATCATAGAATTATAGGACTGGAAGGGACCTTGAGAGGTCATCTAGAGCTCCAATTACTCAGCACCTTTGGAAATTTGGAAACATTTAGGGGCCTACATTTAGAAGTCTCATTTTGAAAGTTTTGGCCTTAATTTGTATCTCCTTTTGTTTTTCAGAAGAAGGAAGACCACCATCACAAACTGATTCACTGAATATTAACTTTTCCCCTACGTCTAAGATGAAACTTTAAGCACCTGCTCTTAAACAAAGCTCTTAAACTGAAACAAAGGCCAAGGGAACTTTCACCAACTTTCACTGCTAAGGTAAAAATGCTAGTTTCCAAATGAAGAACACCTTTATAGTAAAAACTGAAGGGTGGTTTTTGTCAACTCTCTCCACTACCTGTTTTAATGCGTCCATTTCCATCACCAACCTTTCTAGGTTACTTTTATAGCCCCCATTACCATAGTACCTGAGTGCCTATGACAAAAGTCTTTGGCAAAATCCAAGGATTCTCTGGCAGAGGGTTATTGGCTGTACCCTACACCAATTAACATGTAAGCAACACCAGGAACAGTTTTAGCTACGGAAGAGAGACACACAAATAATTCTCTATGACGAGAAACTTCTCATTGTACAGTGATACAAAAAGAAGTATTCTGTGTTTCAAAATAAACAATTATTAGCGCCCCAAATCTTTTGTCCTATTCTATTAGCCATAAGTTACATTATGTGCATTACTTGAAGCTGGTGTGCCACTAGGCTGGTTAAACATACGGGAAAAATACACCAATGGCCTAGGAATGCAAACCCTGTAGTGGCTCACAGCCCACACATTCAGCTGTCAACAATGCAACTTCAACCCTGATGAAGCTTGGAAAGCCAAAGGGAGTTCACAAGACGTGAAACGTCATGAAAGACCCGACACAGAAGATCCCTGGCTTCGATCTCCCATGAAGCTTATGGGCAACCCTAAACCGTATCTGCGCAAACCATAGCAGATGTGGATACTTGCTGCACAAATGGAGAATTAAAGACTCTCCTGTGTGTGACTATCGTCGCCCAGAACAGACCATAGAACATATAACAACTCAATGCCCATTTCACAAATATGAAGGAGGCATCACACCAATACATGCAGCTACTCCTGTTGCAATTATGTGGCGTAATCATCTAAATATAACATGATTAGTTGTTGCCCTACATTTACATCAGCCATACAAAGATGAAGATCGCTTTGTTTAGGATTCATATAAGTACTCATTTGCTCATGAGAGGAGGAAATTCTTATTTCATCTCTTTTTAAACTATGGAAGATACAGGAATGATTCTGTAATGGTTGTAATAAATTCTGCTTTATGTCTAATAACCCTTTCCAGGATTAATGCTTTGTTAGTTAAGCCTTTTACTTCAGCCTCTAGAGAAGAATAAGGATTATTGGAATGTAATGGTCTATCCAAAAGACAATAAGAAAAATGCCAGTACAGTGTCTGTGCAATATGTCAACAGGTAATAAACTTTTGTAATGTACAAATTAATGGAAGCAATTCTACTTTCAAACAATTAATATGCTTTCATTGTCTTGGTAAGTGGTAATCTTAAACTATTCCATCCTCATTTGTTTTTGGATATTAGGCACCAAATGAAACAGAGCAATCACACCACAGCCTGCCTCATTATGAAGTATCACTTTAAAATATCCATTGCTCCCAAATGTTGGTTCAGAAATATTTTGATGGATGAAATCAGAAATATAAGCTTTGATATAATACAGTAATGAAAAAGTACATTGGCATGAATATAGTGGTTAAAAAACTATACATTAACAGCAAAAACCAACCAGGTCAATGAATTAGTTTGAAATTCATGAAATTCATAAAAAGAGTTACACGAAACTAGTACATTTAACAACAACAGAAAAGAAAGGCTAGACTGTGCTTTTTTCACTTATCCCTGAGTAAGGAGTGGCATTACAGCTGCATTGTCCCAGAAAAAGCATCAGAAGGGAATGAGACTCAGGGCTAGTCTACACTCACAATGCTGCAGCAGCACCATTGTAGCGCTTAGTGAAGACGCTACCTATGCCAACAGAAGAGCTTCTCCTGTTGGCTTAGGTACTCCATCTCCTTGAGAAGTGGTAGCTATGTCAATGGGAGAAGCTCTCCTGTCAACATAGCGCTGTCTACATCGGGTGTTCAGTCGGTATAACTGCATCGCTCAGGGATGTTTATTTTTCACACCCCTGAGCCAGGTAGTTATACTAACATAGGTTTGTTGTGTAGACAGAGCTAAGTGTCACAATTTGTCCTGACTCCCCTGCACGGTCAGGTTAAAGCTAGTCACTACAATGTAGATCTATATCCTTAAAGAGAAAAGGTATGCTTGAAAATATATTTCACCCCAAAAGATTTCTAATTAAAAGTTTACAAAGCTTTCATTTCCATTCATTTGAAACAAAAAGAAGAGAGAGAGAAGAAACAACATACAAAGTACCAGATTTTATACTCAAACTAATGTCATGTTATTGTTCCTTTCCTTTCCCTTCCTCGTCCTCACCTTTCTCCTTTTATAATTTTTTGTTTCTTTTTCCTTCCTTCCCTGTCTTGCTATGCAGAGCTTTGAATTTGCAGTGCAGTCATGGAGCTTTACAAAAACTAATAGCAATTTTTTTTAAAGTACATCAGAAGCAGGAAGCCTGCCAACAATCAATCAGTGGGGCCACTGCATGAATGAGGTGCTAAAGGAGCACTCAAGGAAGATAAGGCCATTGCAGAGAAGCTAAATGAGTTCTTTGCATCAGATGCATTCTTGCATCTTCTTCACCTCAGAGGAAGTGAGGAAGATTCTTGAGCCATTCTTTTTAGGTGACAAATGTGATAAAACTGTCCCAAACTGAAGTGCCAATAGAAGAGATTCTGGAACAAACTGATACATTAAACAGTAAAAAGTCACCAGGACCAGATGGTATTCACCCAAGAGTTCAGAAAGAACTCAAATATGATACTGCAAAACTACTAACAGTGCTATGCACCCTATCACTTAAATCAGCTTCTGTACCAGATGACTGGAGGATAGCTAATGTGACACCAGTTTTTTAAAAAGGCTCCAGAGGCAATCCTGGCAATTACAGCCTGGGTAAGCCTAAACAATCTATTAGAATTCTTTGAGGGAGTCACCAAATGTGTTCCAGGCTGATCTGGTGGTTAGAGTGTACCTTGACTTTCAGAAAGCCTTTCACAAGGTCCCTCACCAAAGGCTCTTATGCAAAGTAAGCAGTTATGGGTAGATCCTCTCATGCACCAGTAACTGGTTAAAAGACAGAAAACAAAGAGTATAAATAAATGGGCAGTTTTCACAATGGAGAACGGTAAATATTGGTGTCCTCCAGGGATATGTACTGGGACCAGTGTTGTTCATCATATTCCTAAGTGATCTGGAAAATGGGGTAAACAGAGAGGTGGCAAAATTTGAAGACAATACTAAATTACACAAAATTGTTTAGTCCAAAGCACACTGTGAAGTGTTACAAAGGGATCTCAAGCAACTGCGTGACTGGGCAACAAAATGGCAGATAAAATTCAATGCTGACAAATGCCAAGTAATGCACATTGGAAAATATAATCCCAACTATACATACAAAATGATGGGATCTCAATTAGCTGTTTCCACTCAAGAAAGATCTTGGACTCATTGTGAATAGTTCTCTGAAAACATCCGATCAATGTGCAGCAGCAGTTAAAAAAACCTAACAGAATGTTAGGAACTATTAGGAAAGGGTTAGATAAGAAGACATAAAATATTGTAATGCTACTATATAAATCCATGGTATGCCCACACCTTGAATCCTGTGTGCAGTTCTGGTTGCCCCACCTCAATAAAGATTTATTAGAATTGGAAAAGGTACCAAGAAGGGCAACAAAAATTATTAAAGGTATGGAACAGCTTCCATATGAGGACAGATTAAAAAGATTGGGACTTTTCAGCTTGGAAAAGAGACAACTAAGGGGAGAATATGATAGATGTCTATAAAATTATGAATAGCGTGGAGGAAGTTATTAAGAAATGTTATTCACTCCTTCGCATAACAGGAATCAGGGATTGCCCAATGAAATTAAGAGGCAGCCAGTTTAAAACAAACAATACCAAGTACTTCTTCATAGTCAATTGGTGGAACTCATTGCCAGGGGATGTTGTGAAGGCCAAAACTACAACTGGGTTCAAAAAAGAACTCAATAAGTTCATTGAGGATAGGTCCATCAATGGTTATTAGCCAAGATGGTCAGGGATGCAACCCCATACTCCAGGTGTCCCTAGCCTCTGACAGCCAGAAGCTGAGTGTGGACGAGAGGGGGATGGGATCACTTGATAATTGCCCTGTTCTGTTCATTTCCTCTGAAGCATCTGGCATTGACCACTATTGGAAGATAGGATATTTGGCTAGATGGACCATTTGTCTGACCCAAGATGGCTGTTCTTATGTTGTTTATATATTTACAAGTAACCAAAACCTATAGTATTATAGGAGAAATAGGGAGTTGGGACTAGCAGGTAAGAAAGGAAAATAGTCAATGAGAAGATCTTCATTTTAACCAATGGTTCAAAATGCAAGAGAGTTTGAGAAATCTTGATACACAATCCTTTTTCAAATTGTTTTGTATTTTTATTCTCAATTCGGCATCTTATCTTCTTAAAGAAATCACATGCAAAAAACCTTCTCTGCAGTAATTATTATTACACAAGAGTCAGGAAATGTTGATTTAGGCCCATAAAGCCGAGTCCTTGCAAGAATTTGTGGGGCATTTCTCCACCAAATTATTTCCTTGTACCATTTGTCCAGTTCTCTACTGCACATTTATGATTTCAGTGAGTTCATATTATCTGAGTAGGACAGGATAAAATTAAATCTTTTTAATAATATTTTCAAGGCTGTTGGCAAATTAGGCATTATGAAGTCACAAAACATATTAAACCTTCTGCTTCACTAAATCTCTCTTTCACAGCAGTCAATTAGCATGAACAAGTACCTCAAATAAGAGTATTTCCATTTTCCATAAAACCCTAGTCACTTATCTCCAACAAAAAATGCATATGGTCAACAGATTACAGAAAAAGGACTTGAATGGTTATCTTAGCAATGTGTTTCAAACTGCTGAGTTTTTAAAAACTTCCTAGATATTTTATTCTCATTTTAAATTTTTGAATAGACTGTACATTCAGATCTTTTTTACAAATAACTAGATCGCCTCTTCAATAAATCTGAAGGATATAGAGTTGATCTTGATTTAGAAGTAAAACTGGTTTATTAATGGGTAATAATAGGAAATCTAAATTATTTTGTAATAAAATATAAATAAATTACTAAGTATTTTACATACAGCCAGAAAAGTATGCTTTTTAAAAGATACCCTGGAGAGTCCTTTTTAGTAATGATACCAATGTTATTTTATTGAGACATTTATACATGGTATCTGTGGCATGGCTAATACATGAAATATGAACCAGTTGGCAAAATCCCCTCTTTTTTATCCGAAGACCTAATTACTGCTGCTTCTTCATTATGAAAGATGTCTGGTTTGACTGGAAAGCAACAGAACACAACCCTTCTTAGAAAGTGACTATAATATTAGCCTTTTTAAATTAAGACAGAAAACTGTGTTTGTAAACATAGGGGTGTATTGTTGCTTTTAAAAACATAATGAAAGGGTGTAGTTATTTTTAAAACCTTGACATGTTTGAGTAAAATGATCCCATTTCTAAATTAAACTACAATTTGGATTCTAGAAAATAATGCTTTAATCGTCTAGGTAAATACGAAAGACAGATGCTACTGTAACTAGATGAAGATCTTGCAATGAGTTATCCAACAGCTACCTAAGTCAAATTGTAAACGTAAAATAAAAAAAGTTAAAAGATGTTTCTCTTGCAATTGCCAAGCTTTCAAACAACTACAAAAGTAAAAGTATAAAAACTGCAGATGGGCAGAGGATATTTTACATAGAATGTTATTTTCAAATGTTTTCCTTGTTAACATTTTTTTCTGGTCTTTGTAGCACTTTGTATCTTCTAGATGTTTTGATTCCTCATGTCAAATCTGGTTTTCATGGTGTAAGAATCCTCTATATACATATCTTTTTTATTTCTCTCACTGTTTTCAGAAAACAGAACTACTTAAACTCAGTTATGCTCACAAATGCTTTGATCATAAAAATGTACAGGGTGAACAAGTAGCCAAATTTAATCTTATTCTCAATATTTTAACCACCCCCCTATTCCCTCTCTCACTTCTGTCTGTTTTCAGATAGAAATCCCCCTTCATCTTCTCGGGAGAAGGGGAGGAGCAGAAGGAACAACAGCTATTTCAAAGAGCAGTAATCCTCAAAAACCAGGGAACCATGGCTCCCTGGAAATGATAGTAGTAAAACATGGCAGTTTTGGGGAGGAACACACCATCTGCCCCCCAAAGGGAGAGGGTGGGAGAAGACTGGACAAGAGCAGCTGTGCCACCACCTCAATTCCCAATAAGCCAGGGTAGTTTGGTGAATATGGGAAGGAATATTTACCGCCTACCCTTGCAATGGGAGGAACAGAATTAGAAACATAAATAATAAGATATGGGATGTGGACCTGAGGCTGAAGAGGATCCTAACAGGAGCGGGAAAGAATCCATTCATTATCTTTCTTGTGGGAACAAATGATATGGCTAGATTCTCACTGGAACATATCAAGGGAGACTATCCCAGGATGGGGAAGATGCTAAAAGAAATTGAGGCTCAGGTGATCTTCAGTGGGATTCTGCCTGTTCCTAGAGAAGGGCAACAAAGGCATGTCAAGATTATGATGCTCAACAGATGGCTTAGGCAGTGGTGCTATAAGGAGGGCTTCGGAATGTATGGCCACTGGGAACCATTCATGGACAGGGGACTGTTCTCTCAGGATGGACTTCACCTGAGTAAGAAGGGAAATAGACTTCTAGGATGGAGGCTGGCACAAGTGATCAAGAGAGCTTTAAACTAGGAATCTGGGGGAGATGTCCAGGTAATCTCCACGCCAGTTATTCTCTTTGAGAGGGAAGAAAACGAAATAAGAAAGGATATTGCCGTGGGTAGGAGAATGGACATAAGGGTAGGTACATACCAATCTAATAGGTAATATTGGCGATAGAATGTCTGTGCCCAATGGAGTAAAGAATGTGAGTGAATTCAAATGGCAAAAATTAAGATGTTTGTACACTAATGCGAAGAGCTTAGGTAATAAAATGGAGGAACTAGAGCTACTGGTGCAGGAAGTGAAACCAGATATTATAGGGATAACGGAAACATGGTATAGTAGTCATAACTAGACTATGGATATTGAAGGGTATGTGCTGTTTAAGAAAGACAGAAATAAAGGCAAAGGTGGTGGAGTAGCATTGTATATCAATGATGAGGTAGACTGTAAAGAAATAAGAAGTGATGGAATGGATAAGACAGAGTCTGTCTGTGCAAAAATCACATTGGGGAAGAAAGCTACTAGAGCCTCCCTGGGATAGTGCTTGGGGTGTGCTATAGAACACCAGGATCCGATATGGATATGGATAGAGACCTCTTTAATGTTTTTAAACAAGTAAATACTAATGGGAATTGTGTGATCATCCACATATAGACTGGAGGACAAGTGCTAGTAATAATAATAGGGCTCAGATTTTCCTGGATGCGATAGCTGATGGATTCCTTCACCAAGTAGTTGCTGAACCAACAAGACAGAATGCCATTTTAGATTTGGTTTTGGTGAGCAGTGAGGACCTCATAGAAGAAATGATTATAGGGGACAATCTTGGTTCGAGCGACCATGAGCTAATTCAGTTCAAACTAAATGGAAGGATAAACAAAAATAGATCTGTGACTAGGGTTTTTGATTTCAAAAAGACTAACTTAAAAAAATTAAGGAAATTAGTTAGGGAAGTGGATTGGATTGAAAAACTTGTGAATCTAAAGGCGGAGGAGGCCTGGAATTATTTCAAGTCAAAGTTGCAGAAACTATTGGAAGCCTGCATCCCAAGAAAGGGGAAAAAATTCATAGGCAGGAGTTGTAGACCAAGCTGGATGAGCAAGCATCTCAGAGAGGTGATTAAGAAAAAGCAGAAAGCCTACAAGGAGTGGAAGATGGGAGGGATTAGCAAGGAAAGCTACCTTATTGAGGTCAGAATATGTAGGGGTAAAGTGAGAAAGGCCAAAAGCCATGTAGAGTTGGACCTTGCAAAGGGAATTAAAAACAATAGTAAAAAGTTCTATAGCCATATAAATAAGAGGAAAACATAAAGAAGAAGTGGGACCGCTTAACACTGAGGATGGAGTGGAGGTTAAAGGATAATCTAGGCATGGCCCAATATCTAAACAAATATTTTGTCTCAGTCTTTAACGAGGCTAATGGAGAGCTTAGGGATAATGGTGGGATGACAAATGGGAATGAGGATATGGAGGTAGATATTACCACGTCCGAGGCAGAAGCCAAACTCGAACAGCTTAATGGGACTAAATCGGGGGGCCCAGATAATCTTCATCCAAGAATATTAAAGGAACTGGCACATGAACTTGCAAGCCCGTTAGCAAGAATTTTTAATCAATATGTAAACTCAGGGGTTGTACCGTATGACTGGAGTTCCTATTTTTAAGAAAGGTTAAAAAAAAGCGATCCGGATAACTACAGTCCTGTTAGTTTGACATCTGTAGTATGCAAGGTCTTGGAAAAAAATTTGAAGGAGAAAGTAGTTAAGGACTTTGAGGTTAATGGTAATTGGGACAAAATACAACATGGCTTTACAAAAGGTAGATTGTCTCAAACCAACCTGATCTCCTTCTTTGAGAAGGTAACAGATTTTTTAGACAAAGGGAACACAGTAGATCTAATTTACCTCGATTTCAGTAAGGCATTTGATATGGTTCCACATGGAGAATTATTAGCTAAATTGGAAAAGATGAGGATCAGTATGAAAATTGAAAGGTGGATAAGGAACTGGTTAAAGGGGAGACTACAGCGGTGTATTCTCCTCTCAGAAGTCATCTGTTCTACCACTGGGAGAAAAGGGAGAGGAACCTGCACCTCAGAGACTTTCAAGCCACAGAGCAGGAGATTTGTCCAACCTAGCCAACAGAGAGGGGTCCGAGAGAGAGCGAGCGCGCAAGAGAGCGCAATTACATAATTGTTTGTTTTTCAGTCATGGGTCCCTAAGCAAACAGAAATGATATATTTTGTGGAAAAAAACCCTAAATTTGGCTTTTAGTTCAGAGACCTTCACTTCTATGTAATGCAATAGCCAGGAATAAATTAATAAAGTCACTTTAATAAGCTATTATAGGTTTATGTTGTGGGTTGAAGACTGCTGGCTTGAGGTGACTGGTTGCATTGACTGGCAGAAGAAAATGTTGAAACTAGGTGACAGTTTGCTCTCATTACCATGCATGGCTCTTTTTGTGACCTTCACTCACTCACTCTCTCATGGCTGTATTTCTGAAGTGTGTTCTTTTATTTATTTATTCTGTGGAATATATCATTGCTCTATAGGCTTTTTTGAATTTTCCTATCACAGTGTTCATTTCTGTGGGAGGAGTGTCATTTCTTATGCTCTGTAAGAAAGGTTTTCACTTAAAGATGTTTGTGTTTCAAACATGTTATATTCTTTAGCTATGTGTATAGCAACATCTGGGTTGTTTCCTGTGGCCAACAGTGATTGTATGCTTGTTTAACTGTGAGTCTGCCACCCTTCTTTTGAGTCCTAACATTAGCTACTTTATCCTGAGATATATTTTCTTTTCCAGTTTCCAAAATACAGGACAGTCATGAAAATGATCTGACTCTGCAATTGGAACTAGAAAGAGCCACAAATAAAGCACTAAAAAAAGGAGTACTTGTGGCACCTTAGAGACTAGCACTGAAACCCAAATCACAGCAATCTCAAAAGAGAATAAACAGCACATATCCCACACATAGGAGGTATACAAGGGAACAAAAATATACTTCACAAATAAGGAATCAGAACAGGAATCTATAGGAAAGGGCAAACTATATGCAAAAAAATGAGCAAACATAATGGGTGAAATCCCACCACAGTATGTAGCCAAATGTTTCTATTATATTCCCTGGAGAGACTACAATGTAGCCCTATAAACCAGAGTCTTCTACAGTTCTGCTTTTCACAGTGTGATACAATTTTATACAATTAAATTTTCTGTTTTGAACTAATTTTCTTAAATTGAGTTGCAGGATTATATAGTTTAAAGATCCTCAAGTGTACTCACTAGGATTGCCAACTTTGTAATATTTAAAAAACAGACACTCCAGCAGGAGTGCCGGGGACTGCTCCTGCCTGCCTCTTCCCACAAGGTCCAACCCCTGACCCACCCCTTCCCAAGGCCCTGCTCCTGCCTCTCCCCACCCACCAAGGCCCCGCCCTCTATTTGCTCCTCTTTCCCCCTCCACCATTCTGTCATTCTCTGCTTTTCCCCTCCTCTTCCTTCTGCCCAGAAGGGACTTGCCTTCAGAGCTGGGATCTGCTGCTGCCCAACACAGGTAGGAGGTGGCCCCAACTGAGTAGGGGCTGGCATAGGTAATGACCAGGCACC
Source organism: Lepidochelys kempii (assembly GCF_965140285.1). Lineage (NCBI taxonomy): Eukaryota > Metazoa > Chordata > Testudines > Cheloniidae > Lepidochelys > Lepidochelys kempii. Next base: position 69,479,489 of record NC_136384.1, on the reverse strand, counting down.
TCCCTGCCTCCCCCACCTGCAGTAACCGGATACTGTCAAGTCCCCTTTCTGACCGGACTTTCCGGTCGAAAACCAGACACATGTCCATCCTAGTATCTGCATTTGTTATTTTATTTGCAGAGAGAAAATATAAGGAGAGATAAATAATAAACACACACTGAGAAAACTGGGCCAGGTGATGCGGGGAGTGAAAGCACTAGTGTTTCACCTATGAAGATCCAAGTTCAAGTTCTAGGTCTGATCACAAGTGAAACTTATTTTAGGTAGTCTCATCCAAATTTGCCATCAGGGAGGTGAAAACCAGTAGTGGTAATACTCTGCGCACAGCCATCACTCCTCTAATATAAAGCTAGTACCCAGCCCTTCGTCCGTCTGCCCCATTCACCAGCACCAGAATTCCTAACTTCTCTAGTTGGGTTGGTCCTGTTCCTGGTGTGCTGGCCATTTTTAACTCTCGAAAAGGCTTGGTACTAGGTGTGAAGGATTGTAAATACTACAAAGGCTACTGAGGCATTGTAGCGGGGTGGTCACCCCGCTCCGGCCATGAAGGGGTTAAAACAGCCCTGGGAGAGGGCTGCCTGGGGGAGCCAATAGTAAAAGCAGCCCTGGAGAGGGCTTCAGCTGGGAAAAGCTAGGCTGATAGGGGGAAGCAGCCACAACTGGGGCCATGCCCCAATCGGGCCACAGCTGGCCCTGTAAGAGGGCTGAGGGCCAGGAGCTGTAAGATTCTCACTTTAGCCTGGGAGTGGGAAGCGCTAGCTGCCTGGGAGCAAGGTACATGAAGCAGAGCAGTGCTGGGCAAAAGGACAAAGGGAGCTGGGGAGCTCCAGCCTGGTAAACCCCAGGCTGCAGGCCTTGTTGGGGGCCTACAAAGGTACTGGGGCTACAGAGGTGCAGCCTGGGAATAGGCAGAGGCAGCTTATCTAACCTCCTTGCCAACGATGAGCAGTCATGACAGACTGCAGTCTGCCCCCGTGAGCGGGGGCTACATGATGACTGGCAGTAGCCACTGAGGCAAGGTGGGGATAGAGGGTTGGGGGCTCCCCTGGGAGGGAAAACGCAGAGTAAGGGGTACTGCTGGGGGTAGAACCCTGAGGTAAAGTGGCACTGGGGTCTCAGAGGGACACAGGGTCTGAGGCAGACAAGACACCGGCCAGTAGAGGGCGCTCTGGAGTTGGAAAGAGCTATTTCCCAGGACGACCAGCACTGGTGAGTCATCGCATCACTACAATTATGCAAGCATGGAAGCTAGCCAGAATACCCAGAGCACAACAAAGCACACCAGGATCAGAGTTAGGAAGTTTCTTGCAGATCTGAAGCCAGGAGGGGGGAAAAAACAACTTTTAGGTGGGTGTGAAGGTAGAAATGGTCACGGGTGAAAGATTTAAAATCTCATTCACTGATTTCCCCACATACCACTCTACCAGAGGCCTGCTTTTTCATCTTGTCCTGGGCCATGTGAATCCTGGACCAAAATGGCAGAAGTGTCTCAGGCCAGGATATAAGAACATTGACAGAGATGTCTGTGGAAGCCTTCACAAAGCATGGCCAGAATAAGCCTGGCTCAAGACAATGCTATTAGTCTCCCATTTTCATAAACAATAAAAGTCAGTCACATATACAACAAAATCTCATTGAGAAAGACAGTAAATCATAATGGGACTAAGATTTCACTGTTGCATCTGTGCTTCTGTTAATACTCAAGTATTATAAACAATAAACTACACCCAGACTTTCAATGAAAATATAGGCTATTTCTTTGTGAATGGAATGGTTCTTGTTACATTTCAGAATATAATTTTGAAGTCATTTTTTTTAAAACTCATCACCTATATTAACTGTGCTGCATAGTAAGGAACACCAGTGGTTACCAAGAACACAGCTTTTCTTGCTACAGACAGATTCAAAGTGGGAATAAAGTGCCTAGCAGCTGCTGTTATCTTAACAGTTGGAAACTGTCTCCATCAGCTGGCAAAATACAAACACAGCAGTCCAAAAGTGGTACAATGCTATCAGAAAAAGAAAGAATACGATTTTCCTAAATAACCTATTTTCATACTTTTTAATGGAAGAGATATACATAAAACACAAAAGAAACTTCAGTGGATAGGGCATATTATAGATCATTACTCATCTGTACCAAAGATTTACAGAAGTTGAATGTCTAAATTTAAACTCAGTTAACTCATCAATAGCAAAGACATCAATAACATAGGCAACACATGGAAAAAAGGGGTATTTTGTTCTACACTGGAGTGAGAAAAATTAAGACTATTCCTGCACTAAACAAATGTGTAGTGGTACTTTCTAACAACTTGTGATGTTTGGGTTGGTTATAGAGAAACTCACATCAGACCTGCACAGCATCATGGCTAGCATAAACCAAGCTCTCTAAAAAGTTTATAAATGTAGAACTGTTGGGATAGATCATGATAACGCTAATAAAGGCAATTAAGACATCATAAACTAAGGGCTATATGTTATAAAAACGCAAAAAAGAAATTTACCTGGAATAAGTTCCATAACTATATAAATAGGCTGCCTTTGAGTGCAAACTCCTATTAGCTTGACAATATTGGGATGGTCATATTGCTTGAGTATTCTGCATAGGGTGCAAAAATTTTGATTACGTTAGTATATTTCATTATGCAAGCTGATTAAAATAAATATCAGCAGAAAGTATCTTAAACCTCTAACATTATTTTAAAGCAAAATTTTCCTTGTTATATTATCCAAAATAAAAACCAGTTGCTTTCAATGCATCTAACATACCACTCTGTGGAATTACAATCATACCACTCTGATGAGAAAATTAAAAACTAGTGAATACATTAACTAGTTTACAAGTCAAGATCTACTTAAGTATTCTCACAGTGATCCCACCATTTGTACACATCATAAAACAACTATATAATTTGACATGACAAGGCAGTCATACCTCATGAGGCCCAGAATTTAACTGAAAGATCAGAACTGGGCAGTGCTGAGAGAGTTCGGTCAAAAACCTTGCAAAGCATCTGTTTGCACAGCTCAATCACCAACTCATTTTCCTGAGCATTAAATACAGTAAAAATAATTTAAACTGAAAACAAAAAATTAAGGATAATGATTCCAATTTAGGAAGCTAAAACAATAAAACTTGCATCTGCTCAAGTAAGGCTATGATGAGAATATTTACAGACAGAAGAATATGCCATGATTTATAAATGAAAAGGAGGGCTGGTGAGAATTCTAGAGAGACATCATAGCTTCTGAAAGTTTGCTGCCTACTAATTAACTTGAACCACCTCTTGTAAAAGAAAATGGAAAGCTTTAGTATGCTTGAATGCCATCTCAGTAAGGAATAATGTATTTCATTTTAATTTCAATATAAAATTATTTCTTGAGTTGCAGGCTGCTTAGCAAGTGAAGCAATTCCTTGGTAGCCAGCCAGGCTATTAGCATGAAATCAAAGCCATTTTCAAGGAATTATATAGTTCAGATATCCAGTAAGTCATTTGTATATAGCTAATGTTTTCTACCTTTCTATCTCCTTAAAACTCAGTTATTTATCTAACAATGAAACTATGTTAAACTCTAGCGTGAGGACAGCAAGATAACTTAAAACATTTTACAATATTGTGGTACACTCCCTTACCCTGAGAATTTAAAGGCCATGTACTTGTGTTCTCATGTATCAGCTCACATACTTGGGCTTAGTAGGCTTTTCACCAATGTTTTATAATATAATTGCTATTTCAACCTCATTTTTCCCCACTATCAGGAATATCCTTTGCCTGTCTGGCACAGCCCAGTTCTTCCAGAAGGCCTGTTTCTTCCCAAGAAAGATTAGTTAATGAGGTCAACATTTACATGTTTTATGACTACCACTACTACTCTAAAGTCTTGCTTGAGTCTATGATAAGGTCAGAACTTTGGGAAAAAAAGCTCTTAACTGGCTGGCAATGTTAGTTTCAGGGCTTATTTATGATTGCTGGACTGGTCACTAAAGATACCCGAAATCTTTAATTTTCAAAATTAAAATTTCAATTAAAAAAATTCAAGGTAAGCATATATCTAATTACATGTGGAGAACTCACCTGGCCTCTGATAAAAATTTTATTTTCAGTTCCTGAGGAAGATCTTCTTTACAAGTTTTTACAGCAACAGGAGTTTTATCCTTTAATGTTCCCTTATATACTTCACCAAAATTACCCTGAAATTGCAAATATATATATTCATTGTGCTGAGTAAACACATGATTTTTAAGTCTTCAGAAAAATAAGAAACAGATACCTCATATCAAAGAATTTTCATTAGGATCTATGTTTTAAAGATGCTTTTATAAAATCATACTAACTTCAAAGGAAAATTGTTTTATTTTCTTGCTCTTACTCTAACATCATCCAGTTCATAATCCATTTTTATATTTGATCATATCTAACATACAGAATCTGACAAGATATTCTACTGTAACTTTAAAATATTTTCTGAACAAACGAAATAAGTTGGTCTTCAAATCCTTTTTTTAGTCAGTGGAACTTCATTAACTTCTAAAATCTGGGTTACATGTTGAAAATATTACTTTCTTCCTTCTCTTCGATATTAACTCCACATCTCCAGATAAGAAAATGGAGAATTGTTTATTCCCTACTTTGAGATGCAGAATTTTTGTTATCTGATATGATCTTTGATGGGGCATGACATAGGCAACTGTACTGATTACAGTATAATCAACTATTGTTACAGCCAGTTCTCATCCGTGTTGTTACATTACTGTGCACAACGAGGAGTCCTTGTGGCTCCTAAGAGACTAGCAAATTTATTTGGGCATAAGCTTTCGTGGGCTAAAACCCACTTCATCAGATGCATGGAGTGAAAAATACAGTAAGCAGATTTCAGAGTAACAGCCGTGTTAGTCTGTATTCGCAAAAAGAAAAGGAGTACTTGTGGCACCTTAGAGACTAACCAATTTATTTGAGCATGAGCTTTCGTGAGCTACAGCTCACTTCATCGGATTAATTAATTAATTAATCCACTTTCACCTTAATTGAATCGGCTCGTTAGCACTGGCCCCCCACTTGGTAAGGCAACTCCCATCTTTTCATGTGCTAGAATGTATATTCTGCTTACCATATTTTTCACTCCATACATCTGATGAAGTGGGTTTTAGCCCACGAAAGCTTATGCCCAAATAAATTTGTTAGTCTCTAAGGAGCCACAAGAACTCCTCGTTTTTGCTGATACAGACTAACACGGCTACAACTCTGAAACCTATTACTATCTACATATAAATTGGACAGGGAGGCCAAAGGCTCTCCATATACAGGAAGGTTTTCCTCTCCCATTTTCAAAATTTTACGCTTTACACAAAGGTGAGGTTTGAGGCCCCACATTTTGCCAATAAGTGGATTTTAAAAGTAACTTGTTCTATATTCAGATTTCTGAGATGCCAAGCAAGAGCTTTTCAGTGAAAGACATATTTTTTAAATTGGCCTTTACAGCAGGATAATATGGAATAATTAGGCAGGAGAGTAGAATGAAGACAACTAAAAAGTAATTTAAGCTTACCATAAAGTTGCTGATTATCTAAACAATAACTATGATTGAGATATGGGAACTAATTAGTTCAAGACCGAAGGCGCAGCAAATCAAAAGAAACTATTGCAGGTCCAAGGGTGCTCTCAGTTTCTGCCTTTTCACTACTTAGGCTTAAGAAACTAGGAAAGATTATACTCATGCAAAGGAGCAGACCATGCACAGGAGCACAAAACTGAAGGGCATATTTCCTTTATCTGTGCTTGTTGGTTTTCTTTTTTTCTTCCCCCCCTGTAAGAACAGATATGGCTAAATCTTAAAGCTATCCCTGGTTTATCTCTACACAGATCTCTTTCCTTATGTATGCCTCTGTTTGGAGTTTTGTGACTTCAGTAAGCATAGCCAGAATTTGCAGGAAGTGGTTTCCTTGTTTTTCTGAGTAAATAAGGTTTTTTTTAAATAATCACCACACATATATGTACATGAGCACACATACTAATGTGAAAAGCAAAAAAAAAGGGGGGGGAAGAGATACAAACGGTAAGGAGAAAGAGATAAAACTCAGGCGGATGATAGCAATGCTGTTATAGTTACAAGGTACTTCTATTCTAAATCCCTATTTATAAACACAACTTTGAAAAATCATCTTACATGAAAAACACCAAGATATAAAACAATTTTTAAAAAATATTTAAGTCTGTACTTATATAATATTCCCTTCATAAAACTGAACTGTAGAATTATTACTTCCTCTACTATCTCAAGCCTCTGTTAATTTGTCTAAACTAAGATAAAAGGTATATTTCTAAAACTTGTGGGTGAAAACATTTTCAATCTTTTTAAAACCCTAATTGTATTTGAACATGTTAGCTGAGGTGAACCAGAGTTCACTACATAAAGTACACCTATAACCCTAGTTTAGACAAGCCCGATGTCATGGTGATCTTCTTTGGGCAAGAAAGTGCTAGCTGGAAATCCCTTTCAAGTCGGTTAGTATCACCATTACATTACTGCCGGGGGAATAAAAAAAAAAAAAAGCATGCAGAGACACAAAGTTCTCTATGAGCCAAGCCTGCTACTTGTACAGTGCTTCCTAGTAGTGTCAGCCCAGGGAATGAGATAGTAAATATTGATCTCATCACCATAAGACTATTAAGCTGGTCCATAAAAACGTTTAAAGAAAGTCTTTCACACTGGAGAAAATTTGGAGAAGAGAACAGATTCAAGAAACAACCAATTTTCAGAGCAACTTCACTGCAGGAGCAAGCAAGAGAAGCTGATGGGCTGGGAGCAAACTCTTTTAAAAAAAAAAACGGCTTGCAAAATGGTACGGAACAGTATGAAAACCTCATGTCAGAGAACTAGCTCAATTAAAAATATATATGATAGTTTTCTACAGTCAGAAGTCTTCCTTTTGGACTGTCTTCTACCCTAGATCTTTGTGCAGAAATCCCAATGGTATCAGTGGTGGTTCTACATGCAAAATGAGGGTAGATTATGGCTTATTAAGTATTCTAAAATTCTCTTATGCCATTAATAATAGCAATGAGAAGTTCCAAGGGGTGCCCATGCTGGGAAAACTGTGGAGCATTCACAGAAACCGGGTGCTTTTAACCATAAAACATTACTAAAATCACTTTGCAGCTCCTTCTTTGCTTAAATGATGGTGTTTTAGGAACTTTTTGACAGAAAATGCTCTTAAGTCATTTATTTAGATATTTTAAGTTAAGTACTTTTATTTTTTTATTATTCATAATGTTCCCTCTGAAGTTTGAAATTCATTTTTAATTTCCCTTCAAGTTTGTATTTACAGCTCCAATCAGGATTGCTAATTTAAATAAAGAGGCAAAACTAGAAACAGACCTGTGGCTATTGAAAATACATTTTTCTTCTAGGAGATAAAGAAAAATGGTTTCTTTGTAACCCTTCTTGCATAGATAGTGGTTCTCACAGAATGTAGGCTACACACGGCATTGCTTTTATGGAACAAACAGAAACTGCAGCAATTTTTTTTAATTACCTGGCACTGCAAAGACGACTATTAACAAAATTAAATATACATGGGTCAAGGTAATGTAGATATATTTCAAACCTAAAATACTTGACAATACACTTTGTAATTTCACAGTTTTATAAAGCTGTGTTTATTATATGGTTGAGCTTGCTAGTTCTTTAAACAGGGTTTCTTTTCTCCTCTCAGCCATTAGTAAGTAGCTTATACTTGGAAATCCAAACTTCAGATAGGACATCTTTGAACCACAGTATTACTCTCACTCAGCAAGGGCTGCAGATGCTCCTATGTTTTGAAAAAGAAAATGGAGAATAATGATAGTTCATTGTACTCTATCCTGGTTAATTTTATTTTATTCCTTGTGAAGGGAGACCGCAGGTAAGTTAATATAAGCAATCTCCATTCATTCTGGGGCAGACACTGCTCGCCCATTTATTCTCAACCTGTTCTTCAATCTGGTGACCGCTATTTAGAAACTTTTAATAGAGCTAGAGGTGGTGGGATGGAATGTGAGTTATCTATATGACTTGGCTGGTGTCTTCTGAAGTACTGCTAGTACTGCTCCATGCAGCTGGAAACAGAAAAGTATGAATAGTGTAGCAATCAGCATCTTCCTCCCTCTTTTAATTCGGAGTAATCACAGCACATTTTTAAAGTGCCTTGCCAAGGCAAGATATATTTACAGATTCATAGATTTTAAGGCAAAAGGGACTATTAAATCTTTTACTCTGACCTCCTATATAAGTAGGGACCTACCAAATTCATGGTCCATTTTGGTCAATTTCACGGTCATAGGATTTTAAAAATTTAGCTATTTAAATCTGAAATTTCATGGTATTGTAACTGCAGGGGTCCTAACCCAAAAAGGTGTTGGCGGGATGTGTCACGAGGTTATTGTGGGAGGTGTTGCGGTACTGCTACCCTTACTTCTGCACTGCGGCTTGCAGCAGCGCTTCCTTCAGAGCTGGGCAGCTGGAGAGCCTTGGTTGCTGGCTTGAAGCTCAGCTCTGAAGGTAGAGCCGCCGCTAGCAGCAGCTCAGAAGTAAGGATGGCATGGTATGGGATTGCCACTCTTCTGCACTGCTGCCTGCAGAGCTGGGCCCTCAGTAAGCAGTCACCACTGTTTGGCCGCCCAGCTCTGAAGGTAGCAGCACAGAAGTAAGGGTGGCATGCTATGGGTATGGTATTGCCACCCTTACTTCTGCGCTGCTGCCTGCAGAGCTGGGCCCTCAGTAAGCAGTCACCACTGTTTGGCCGCCCAGCTCTGAAGGTAGCAGCACAGAAGTAAGGGTGGCATGCTATGTGTATGGTATTGCCACCCTTACTTCTGCGCTGCTGCTGGTTTGCTGCCTTCAGAGCTGGGCACCCAGCCAACAGCCGCCGTTCTCTGGCCACACAGCTCTGAAGGCAGTGCAGAAGTAAGGGTGCCAATACCGTGAGCCCCCTAAAATAACCTTGCAAACCCCCCACCCTGCAACTCTCACTTGGGTCAGGACCCCTAATTTGAGAAATGCTGGTCGCCCCCATGAAAGCTGCATAGTATAGGGTAAAAGCACACAAAAGACCAGATTTCATGGTCCGTGACGCATTTTTCATGGCCGTGCATTTGATAGGACCCTATGTATAACACATACCATGGAATCTCATCCAGATACTTCTGTAATGAGCCCAATAATTTGCGTTTGACAAAAACATACCTTCCAGGAAGGCCTCCAGTCCTGATCTGAAGACTTCAAGAGAAGGAGAATCCACCACTTTCCATGGTAGTTTGTTTCAATGTCTAATCACCCTCACTATTAAAAATTTGAGCCCTTATTACTCAGTATTTTCTCCCCATGAAGCTACTTATAACCATACTCAAATCATTCTTGAACTTCGTTTTGATAAACAAAACAGACTGAGTTCTTTAAGAGCTTGTCCACACGAACCCTTAGTTCGTGGCAAGCTGGGGTGTAAATCTATCCTATCTGTTGAGCATCAAGTGTCCATGTGGACTCCGCTGCCATGCAGTAAAATTTCCCTAGTATGCTTTAATCTACTTGTTTCAGAGTAACAGCCATGTTAGTCTGTATTCGCAAAAAGAAAAGGAGTACTTGTGGCACCTTAGAGACTAACCAATTTATTTGAGCATAAGCTTTCATGAGCTACAGCTCACTTCATCGGATGTATACTGTGGAAAGTACAGAAGATCTTTTTATACACATAAACCATGAAAAAAATGGGTGTTTACCACTACAAAAGGTTTTCTCTCCCCCCACCCGAATCTCCTGCTGGTAATAGCTTCTCTAAAGTGATCACTCTCCTTACAATGTGTATGATAATCAAGGTGGGCCATCTCCAGCACAAATCCAGGGTTTAACAAGAACGTCTGGGGGGGGGGGAGGTGTGTAGGAAAAAACAAGGGGAAATAGGTTACCTTGCATAATGACTTAGCCACTCCCAGTCTCTATTCAAGCCTGAGTTAATAGTATCCAATTTGCAAATGAATTCCAATTCAACAGTTTCTCGTTGGAGTCTGGTTTTGAAGTTTTTCTGTTGTAATATCACAACTTTCATGTTTGTAATTGCGTGACTAGAAAGACTGAAGTGTTCTCCGACTGGTTTATGAATGTTATAATTCTTGACATCTGATTTGTGTCCATTTATTCTTTTACGTACAGACTGTCCAGTTTGAACAACGTACATGGCATAGGGGCATTGCTGGCACATGATGGCATATATCACATTGGTGGATGTGCAGGTGAACAAGCCTCTGACAGTGTGGCTGATGTTATTAGGCCCTGTGATGGTGTCCACTGAATAGATATGTGGGCACAGTTGGCAAGGGGCTTTGTTGCAAGGATAGGTTCCTGGGTTAGTGGTTCTGTTGTGTGGTATGTGGTTGCTGGTGAGTATTTGCTTCAGGTTGGGGGGCTGTCTGTAGGCAAGGACTGGCCTGTCTCCCAAGATTTGTGAGAGTGTTGGGTCATCCTTCAGGATAGGTTGTAGATCCTTAATAATGCGTTGGAGGGGTTTTAGTTGGGGGCTGAAGGTGACGGCTAGTGGCGTTCTGTTATTTTCTTTGTTAGGCCTGTCCTGTAGTAGGTGACTTCTGGGAACTCTTCTGGCTCTATCAATCTGTTTCTTCACTTCCACAGGTGGGTATTGTAGTTGTAAGAATGCTTGATAGAGATCTTGTAGGTGTTTGTCTCTGCCTGAGGGGTTGGAGCAAATGCGGTTGTATCGCAGAGCTTGGCTGTAGACGATGGATCGTGTGGGGTGGCCAGGGTGAAAGCTGGAGGCATGTAGGTAGGAATAGCGGTCAGTAGGTTTCCGGTATAGGGTGGTGTTTATGTGACCATTGTTTATTAGCACTGTAGTGTCCAGGAAGTGGATCTCTTGTGTGGACTGGACCAGGCTGAGGTTGATGGTGGGATGGAAATTGTTGAAATCATGCTTGAATACCTCAAGGGCTTCTTTTCTATGGGTCCAGATGATGAAGATGTCATCAATATAGCGCAAGTAGAGTAGGGGCGTTAGGGGACGAGAGCTGAGGAAGCGTTGTTCTAAGTCAGCCACAAAAATGTTGGCATACTGTGGGGCCATGAGGGTACCCATAGCAGTGCCGCTTATTTGAAGGTATACGTTGTCCCCAAATGTAAAATAGTTATGGGTAAGGACAAAGTCACAAAGTTCAGCCACCAGGTCAGCCGTGAGATTATCGGGGATAGTGTTCTTGACGGCTTGTAGTCCATCTTTGTGTGGAATGTTGATATAGAGAGCTTCTACATCCACTCCTATTTCAAAGCGTGCAGCAGGCTAGTGCAAAATAGAGTTACACCCTAGCTTCCCCCCAAACTAAGCATTGGTGTAGACATAGTTTCCTGCACACATAATTTTTGTGTCTTTTTTCAGGACCTCCATATGTCTAACATCCTTTTAAAAATGTGGACATCAGTAAAGGAGGCAATATTTCAGTAGTGGTCTCACTAATGCTGTATATGGGGGGAAGTCACCTCCCTACTCCTATTTACTACTCCCCTGTTTATACATCCAAGGATTGCATTAGCCTTTTTTGCCACAGCATCACTCTGGAAGTTCATGTTCCAGCATTTGTGTGCTATGATCCCTAAATCCTTTTTAAAGTCACTACTTTACAGGATACAGCCCCCCGTTCCGTAGGAGTGGCCTGAATTTTGTTCCTAGATGCATAACCTCACAGTTAACTGTATTAAAATACATTTTGTTTGAATGGGCCCATCTTATCAAGCGATCCAAAACACTTTGTATTACTGCCCAGTCCTCATTATTTACCATTTCTCTAATCTTCGTGTCATCTGCAAATTTTATCAGCAATGATTTTATAATTACTTGATAAAAATGTTAAACATGGGGCCCAGAACAGATACCTGCAGAACCCCATTGGAAACACTTGCATTCAACAATGTCACACTGACAGCTGATTTTTTGAGATCTGCTTGTTAGCCCATTCTTAATGCATTTAACATATGATGTATTGATATTGTCTAGTACTCATTTTTAAATGAGAAAGTCATGTGGTACTGAGTCAAATGCCTTATAAAAGTCTAAGTACATAACATCTGCGTAACCTTTATCAAACAAACATGAAATCATATTAAAAAAATCACGTTTGTTTGACAAGACCTATTCTTCCATAAAACCATGTTAATTAGCATTAAGTATAATCCAGCCCTTTAATTCTTTATTGATTGAATCCTGTATCAGCTTTTATGTTATTTTGCCTAGGACTGATGGTAGGCTAACTGGTCTATAATTAGCTGTGTCATTCATTCAGCTTGACCTTTTTGAATATTGGCATGAATTAGTCTTTTTCCATTCTTCTGCAATTTCCTCAGTATTCCAAGATTTATTAAAAAACAACATCAGGGGATCAAGGACATTTTATGCCAACTCTTTTACAATTCTTGGGTGTAAGTTAACTGGGCCTGCTGATTTATCCCTACTAGGTACTGTTTCAAATCCTTCTTAATTAGTAATTGACTGGAAAGTAGTTCACCATCTTCATGTGATATGAGTACATCATCCTACTCCTTTCCAAATATAGAAATGAAATACTTATTGAACGTTTCTGCCTTTTCGGCTTGTCATTACTCCTGAATCAGTTTTTACATAACAGCAACATACATGCATAATTGAGGCAATTTTCTTTCACAAGAAGTAATTCTTCAGTTATAGGATGTTCTGTAAATTTTTCTGTCAAACCATATCTTGATATAATCATAACTTATTTTACCATGCACATAACTTATTTTACTTAATATTGAAATGTATAACTTTTATTCAATGACTCATTGTGTCTGTCTTGCTCACCTAGGGGTAATTAATGTTTATTTTTGTGAGAAGGCCTTGATTGATGCCAGAAATGTGTCTCTTTTCCAGCATGCTGCTTTTCCATTTTCTTCAGTAGAACTGGCATTATAATTGTGTGGCATTTTTAGTGGACATAATTCTCTGTTTATCTAGTGGCAGTTTGTGTTTTTGTTTCCTTAATCTGTCAAAGAGATTTTATCCTGTGCAGCAGAATGCTTTGACAGAATTTTCCCCTCCTGTTCTTTGAATGGTTCGTCAATTCTTACAGTATAAGAAACATACACATTTTACGCTAAGCCAACTGTCTTTATGTGTTTCTTTTGATTTAAAGCATTTTTCAGGTTTTGTGGCATAGTCTAGAGCATTAGAGGCAGCCTAGTATAGTGGATTAAACACAAGTTTGAGAGCTAGGAATTCTTGAACATTAATTTCAGTACTTGTACTAACTCACGATGGGGTTTGGCATCAGTTTCACCAAATGTAAAGTGGGCCATAGGACTAGTTACTTACCGAATTTATAGAAGTGTTCTAAAGGTTTATGTTCGTAAAAGACTTTGACAATGTAAACTGCTATGTAAGTGCTAAGTATTATTTTGACTAATGCAGCAATTGTTGTGATGTTACCTACACGACTATTTTACTTGCCTTCTAATACTGAGCAGGTCATACAAAGTCAGTTCAGTCCACATAAACCATCTGATTTTTATCAGCTCACTAATTTATGTAAGCACCTTTACTACTTTGCAGAAACATTCCTCATTGCTTGTATTTATACAACACATAAAATTAGATTGTTAAAATCAGTATGTATATGTAAATATATGAAATATGCAAGCTGCTCTTAAAACACTTATACCAATCAACAAAAGACAGAGAACATTTATTATTTACTTGTAAACGTGGTGTACTTTTATGTATGCTGAAATTCAGTGCTATTTGCAATGCATTAAACTATATGAATTACTAAAGAAATTTTGTTTACTAGAAAAATAAGAGCTCCAAAAATAAGAAACTACAGACTTCACAGTCAATATATACTTGGAACTCATAGGCTAAGGAATTTTTTTTTCATTTAGTTCTGTTGATTACTTACTTTGCCCAGTAATTCTCCCAGTGTGACATCTTCATGATTGAGAACCCATTTCTTATCCTACAGCAAGGAAAAAACCAGTTGCTTAGTCCACACAATAGTATATTTCTTATAAGACGTATTTGAGCTAGTAGAAATAGACCTAAAGGAATATTTCATTCAGACCATTCAATCAACAGCATGCCAAGACATAACCTCAAGAGGCTATAAAGCAGATTTAAGAAATGTTGCTGCATAATAGAATATTAAAATCTACATTATAGCAAATTTCTATCAGAAAATTAAGCCTTCAGCATGATACCATACATGTAAATAGAGCACAACAGGCACTATTTTCATAAAACTCAGGATCTGATATCTACTATTGCTGATTTTAAAAATGACTTTAGTCAAAGTAAGGAGATAAGGATAAGGAGACTTCCTTTTGCAATACAAAAAAAAATCCCAATAAACCTAATTCTGACTTGATCCAACAAAATGGTTTCCCTTCCAGTACGTTGTAAAAAGAGCCAGTTTTTCTACAGATGAACTGGCCATGTGTTAGCATTTATTAAACCTACTGTGTGCAGTTTCACATATTTCTCAAGTAATATCCCGTAGTATAATAAAAAAAAAAAAACAATCATCAATTATAGTGTCAGTACAGTACTGAAGACCAGTCATGCAAACATTCTATTACAAAACAGCATATGCATTAAATGGCTGCAAAAGCTGCTGACCGCACTGGGACACATTTGGATTGGTACAAACATGTTTTGCTGAAACATTTCCAGAGCTGTATTTTAATACTAATAGATATGGTCACGTAGAGGAATTATTTATTTCTGTTTATTTCTTTAGATTCTTCCAGCATATGATACTCTAGGCACCATACAAATACCATCAACAACAATATCTTATATGAAAATTTATCATCATCACATTTACACCATGGATCTGTCCATTACTAATGAAACAAACCCAAATCTAAACCAGTCTGTTGCCATCCCATTAATCCATTTTCTCCCTGAATCTCAGAGTAAAAGGTGGGTTTTGTAGCATGCCTGGTAAAATAGCAAATCTAGCCTTAATGCACCAACTGAAAGCAAATTCCAAAGTCAAGGACCCCCTTACCTATTTCCTCCCTCAAATAGAGAGGTCAAATTTGAGCAGCAGCACTAATCACAGTTGCAACAGAGAAAGTAAGGTGGTCTTTCAGGTAAGCAAATCTCAAAATCTTCAGGGTTGCAAACATATTGACAACCAGTGCAGACTACAGATTAGTGGTATAATGTGCTAATTTTTTGTATTGCACTCCTTAATAATCAAGTGGCTGCACTGAGCATTAACTTCAGTTTTATAATGGTCATACTGTGTAATCCATGTAGAACAGTCTAATCTAGAGGTGACAGCAACATCAATAACTGACCAGAATTAAACTGAATTGATTTAAATTCTTTCAGATTCTCTTTTTTCTGATATTTAGTGTTGATTTAAAGGCTCCTTTGTGCCACCAAGGTTAACCTAAAATTAAGAGCTTCAATGAATTGTAAATTCACCTTTAGTTGGTCATGGATTAATTGAGAACAAGTTCCGCTTTCTAAGAAGTTCTTTTTTTAAAAACAAGTTTACTCCCAGCCAAAATCCAAAACCTGATCTGATTTTGCTAAATTCAAAAATGTATACTGGCTGTATTACAATTTACAATCAATTTAGTGGACTTATTTAGCATTTCAAAGTGAATACTTTTTTTCACTTTTCTTAAATTAGATATATTTTTAAACCTGAACCTCTACATTTTCTCATCTGGACAGAGGGAAAAAATAGGAAGCTTTTCTTTTATCAAATGGATTGAGGGGGATAGTTAAAAATATTATTTCTCAATCTGCTGCAGACTTTCCCACCCTTTCTTTTGACTGTACTGTCCCCTTTGCTTCCATAAGTGGGGGGATGGGGCGGGGCGCGAGGGTAGGAGCCTGTAGCAGAGTAAATACAACCACTATTTTGCAGTCTGTTAAAGGCAAAAAGATATTAAAATAATTTTTATGGCTGAGACACAAACTAAGAAAAGAGAAGACATTTTAACACTTTCATTTGTATGTTACAACACAGACTGTTTTACTATGTTCTTGTACCTAACAGAGTGCTTTGCTTTTGTCGGTTTGCTTCATGTGCTTGACAACATTTAAGATCATCCTGAACATATTCTGTCTGTTTTCATTTCTCTCTTTTAATTTTGCAGCTGAGGTTTGTTTGTTTTTTTAAAGTGATGGAGTATGTGAAAAATATTCAATTTTAGATTCTTTTGGACCGATCTGATTCCTAAAGAATTATCAGATTTGTTCTAATCAGATAGTAAAATCTCTTCTGTATTGATCAGTGATTGGGACATCATTTGGGGACCCCCATTAGAGAAAGGTCGGGCTAGAAGGGACCTTGGGAGGTCAGTCTAGTCTCCCCACCCTCCACGAAGGCAGGACCAAGTATACCTTGACCATCCCTGACCGGTGTTTGTCTAACCTGTGCTTAAAAACCTACAATGACGGGAATTTCACAACCTCCCTTAGAAGTCTATTTCATATCTTAACTACCCTTAAAGTTAGAAAGATTTTCCTAGTATTGAACCTAAACTTCTCTGACTGCAGATTAAGCACATTATTTCTTGTCCTACCTTCAATGGACATGCAGAACAACTGATTACTGACCTCTCTGTAACAGCCCTCAAAGTATTTGAAGACTTATAAGGTCCCCCGTCAGTCTTCTTTTCTCAAGACTAAACATGCCCACTTTTTTTTTTTTTTTAAAAAAAACAAACCCTTTCCTCATAGGTCAGGGTTTCTAAACCTTTTATCATTTTTGGTGCTCTCCCCTGTCCACATCTTCTTTGAAACATGGTACCCAAAACCGGGACACAATACTCCAGCTGAGACCTCAATAGAGTGGGACAATTACCTCCTGTGTCTTAGGGTACATCTACACTTCCAATAGCGAGTAGAGTACAGACACTGCATGCCCAGCTAGCATAGGTATACATAGCAGTATGGATGATGAGGCACTGCTTAGGCAAGCAATGTACAGACATGTCAGAACTGTAGATTATATACCCTACACAGCTCTCTATATACCCCAAAAGTGCCACCCACATCTACACTGCTATTTTAAGCAGTTTAATATTTCACTGCCGGAGCCTGTCCCTACTGCTGAGAAATGCTCTGGCAGCAAAAAAAGGCTCTGGCAGGAAAGAGGCAGTGGGGAAAAGGCTCTGACAAGGAGGAGGCATCAGGAAAAGGAACAGCCAAAGCCTTTCCCTGCTGTGTGCCTTGTGCCAAAGCCTTTCACTGCCACGTGTAGCTACACACTCCAGCATGGATGCAGCCTGCCTTTCACTGCCACATGTTGTTACGTGAACCCTACATGTTGCTGTAAACGTAGACACAGCCTTATATAGGGCACTCCTGTTAATATACCCCAGAATATTAGCTTTTTAACAACTGCATCAAACTGATGACTCTCAATTTGTGATCTACAATAGCCCCTAGATCATTTTCAATACTACTGCTTAGCCAGTTATTCTCCATTTTGTAAATGGGCATTTGATTTTTTTCTTCCCAAGAGTAATACTTTGCACTTGTCTTTACTGAATTTCATCTTGTTGATTTCAGATCAATTCTTCAATTTGCCACGGTCATTTTAAATTCCAATTCTGTCCTGAGAATGTCATGGGGGACTGTATCAAAAGCCTTACTAAAAATCAAGATATATCATGTCTACAGCTTCCCCACTATCCACTTGGCCAGTAACCCTGTTAAAGAAGGAAATTAGGTTGGTTTGGCATAATTTGTTCTTGACAAATCCATGCTGGCTCTTCTTAATAACTCTTATCCTCTAGGTGCTGACAAACTGATTGCTTAATAATTTGTTCCAGTATTTTCCAGATATCGAAGTTAGGCTGACTGGTCCAAAATTCCCCCCTTTGTTCTCATCATTTTATTGTGCGACCACTTCTTAAAAGGTAGAGATGTCCTTATGGACTAGCTCCCCTCCAGTATCCTTGTGTTTGGTTCTTAAAATGTTTCATCTGTGGACCATAGTACATACATGGATCACAACTTGAGAACTACTGCATTACTTTATCCGTAGATGTTATGTAATGCATTTATGCCTAAAATCGTACGTCAAAATTTATCTTGCACTGCAAATCTGCTAATCTCAGCAAGACACACACTGCTAGAAGGATTTAAAGAAAAAACAACAACAACTTGTCCTGTTTAACCATTCTCTGCTCGTTTCCCATGTACATGATGTGCTGTGTTGAAGAAGACTAGCTGAATGTTGTGGGTAGAGCTTTGAAGAGTACATCATGTTTTTCCTCCCTTGTTTAGCCCCTGACTGATTACCATAAAGCACACTTAAATTCATGAACAGATTTGTGTACTTTAGCTCCTCAAGCTAACTGGGAACATCAAAGCAGCAAACTTCTACACCTTTGGCAGAGGGGACCGATAGGAGGAGAGGTCCGGTGTGCAGAAAGAACCAGCGCTAATTGTGCTTTATTAGTGTTAATTACAGGATACAAGTGCATTCTTGGTGACTACTGTCTTCCTACAGGGAAGAGAAATATTTTGTATCTCACTGCCACTTCCTTCAACCATCTAGTTTTACTCCAGAGGCTCTGTGTGGTCCAGTGGTTACAACAGAAGCCTTGGAGCCCAGAAGAACTGGCTGCCCTAAGCAAGAAGATTGTATAGGAGACAGTGCAGCTCAGATTAAAAAGTATCCCACTCATTTATTAATTTTCTGTGCTTGGACAGATGGAAAAAACCTTAGGTACAAATCTCTGCCTGTTTCAAACTGATAAACAGACCCTGCAGATGTGATAATATTGCTGCTGCTCTTAAATTTTGGCATTAGATAATTTGACAGGTGAAGAAAAAAGTAATCTAGGTATGATCCATCTGATAAAGACATTCAAGGGGAAATGCTTGTGCAAACTTTATTTTTGCTTTGAAGATCTTTTGTGCTATCACAACTTCAAAACTATGTACTACTGAAGTTCATTTCATGCAGCCATCCTTTATGAAAAGGAAATAAATTAAGTCTTAAACTGAAAGAAGTTATTGTGCTAAATTTGGAACTTCCCATACTAAAATAACAAAACAAAAATTTTTTGACTTACATATACAACTACTTTGGCAAATAATGAGACGTGATATCGAAGTTTTACAAAAACACACGTCTATCCCTTCCCTCCCACTCTAAGATGTTCATGTCAGCAATTGCTAGAATACACCAAATAATCTGTTGCTGCAGCAATCACATACAGTATACTACAAAGACAATTGTGTATAAATGTTGAGAAGCTAATGAAAAACAAACGATATTTTAGGAAGAGTCTGTCACACAACACGCTCTCTTATAAATCATTAAATGCCTAACAGTTCATAGCGAAGTTGTAAATAAATGATTTACTGATTTTAATGGTCTGCTTAAAAAAATGCAAACATTTATTCCAGTTCCTATAGTATGCTTGATTAGGTTCTTCTTGGCTAAAATTGCATCATGTGACCCTTTATATCATGAAGACTTTCTTAGGGGAAAAAAATAAAGATTTAAAGAAACAAAATCAGGAAACATCAGTATACATTGAAAGACATGGTGGGCTTTCAAAAAAACAAAGCAGCCTACACTGCTTACATGTCCTGTTCAAAAAAAATGCACCCGAAGAAAGATTTACATCACTTTTATTAAATAAACAAATGGCTAGAAAAAATATATTAACTTTATCTGAAAGGTGATATAATTTTATCTGATTGTAAAAGAACATTTTAGCCTCGGACATCATTTCAGCCTTGATAATTTCACCACCCTTCAAGCAATATGTCATTGGCCTCAAAAACTAGTCTCTATTTAAAAAAGTTTATAAAAATATGAATATATATAACAGATACAGCAAGTAAATATATTTTTCAGTTACAGCAAACAGGAAATGCTCCACTCAATATGCTGACTATGCTTCCACATAAGGGTAATGGATGAATTCTTTAGTTGAAATAAAAGACCGAGTAGAGATTATGCTATATTAAAAATGCAGACAGATATATCTTATCTCAAAAATAAAATTTTAGAGAAAATTGCACTCAGAAAACTCAGTGTGGGCTATTAGAATGCTTAAATCACATATGAAGGCAGGTGATTTCTCCCAGAATCCAGTTTTACAGGGAGAGCTGGTTGTGACTCATGTATTTAGGCAGACTAACACTTTCCATTATACAGGATTTTTGCAACCCTCTTTTACAAAGCTATAACACTTACACTATTTTTTTGAAATTCAGCATGGGGAAAGACCTGGGGCAAAAGAAGTTCCTTTGCTTTGCTCCAGGATAGTCTATTCAGGTTTAGTTCATATATAAAAATTGCCATTTCTCCTTTCTCACTTGCATTCTTCAGGAAGATTTTGCTAACATGACCAAATAATAACTGAACATAACATTCCCTCAGCCATCCCTGCCCCTAGCAAATAGCCTCAATGGCCCATCCCCCATTTTGGGGCAATACATAGGATTGGAGTTTCCCCAACTCCCATGGAGGGGAAGAGGGTTGGGTCAGGCTTCCCTCAGCCACACTCTGGACCCTCCAGTCTATTACCCATTGCATTGGGATAAAAGCCTTCTCCTGATGCCAGTTAATATAACTAGTCTGTAGTTCAAGCGGTAGAGGTCTATGTTGCTGGTGATGCATGATGAGGGGAGAGAGTTATTGCAGTTGTAAGTAACAGAATTTGATTTTATCTTTTTCTTTAAAAAATGGAAATTACAAAATATGCATTTGAAATAGTGTAATTTAGGTTACACAGTAAAGGAAATGCCTGTGCAACTTTAATTCTGCCTGCTTACACTTATGCATTAAGATACAGTCTTTAATTACATTATCACATCCTACTTTTTCCAGAGAGCCCCTGCCTTATTCAGAGTGCAGGATGAATGCACAGTGAGGCAGAATTAAAGTTGCACAGAGAACCTTATATCTGGCATTTCCTAATTTTCAGTTATTTGACTGTGCAACCTAAATAATGTTCCTTCAATGTCATTTTTGAAGGCTTTTTTTATATATGACTTTATCAAGGGATCCACTCAGAGAGGTGATAAGTGCCCACAACTCCTAAAGAAATAATGGGGAACTGTGGCATCAAGACACCTGGCAGGAGACATTCAGTTCTTCACAGGACTGGGCCCAAATGCATATTTACAGTATTTATTTTTGTTTGCAGTTAAAAATAAAATAAAATTACTAGGACTATTAAACAGAATAAAATGTCCAAGTATCAGAGCTGATCAAATACATCAATAAATATTTTTGCCATAAATAATAGCAGAGTTCACAGTTATTCATGAGGTCATTAGTCATTGTTTGCAAATATCTGGGCAGCTGCTGAAAATCATGAAAATGTTTGTGAATCCTGAACATTTCAAGAATTTTAGGACAAATGATTATTTGTCTGAAAATTTATATTAATTACATTGACAGAGCCATGGCACGCACACAATTGCACTGTGCTCATACTGTCAATGGCTGTAGCCAGTAATATCAGTCTTTTGCTTTCACGAGCATGCATTTCTCTAAAACATAAATATCTTAACTATCTTATGGACCAATCTCAGCACCTACAAAATAATCTGGCTAAAATTTGTGCATTTGACTGGCACTCAAGCATTAGTCAAAATACTACAGCGCTTTAATCTTAAATTCTAAATGATAAAAGTTGATGCTTATGAAACAATGATCTTTACAAGATATTGCAGCAAGGCACCTCCTTCGTCTCGCCAGACTTAGCACTTCCCCTCTGGCGGTGGCAGGCTTGGGGTAAATCAGTCTCACTCTGAGCAGTGTTTGCCTTCTCCCTTCTGTGCTCTTTCGGTTGTATTTTCAGGGTAGGTCTCAGGGGTGATCCTCCATCAAAAAGGAAACAGTCTCACAAACACAAAAATAAAGGGGGATATCTTTCCCTGCCGCCTCGCAGAGGCAGGGTGTTGTCCTGTTGTTTGTCCCAGGGTGTTAGTCCTTTTCCTAGCAGACATTTAGGTTTGGCTGTTTCCCTTATGGGAAGGAGCACAGCTTCTCACCCTGGAGAAGCTTATTTCCCTGCTGTCACTAGCTTGGCAGCAACTTGTCTCTCTCGCTCCCCCACTTTTCTCTCACCAGAAGAGAGGTTTTAAAAGGTTTCAGGCATCCCTTAATTGGATTCAGGTATCCCTAATTGACCTCAGGTAACCCCTTCTCAGCTTGCAGGCAAAAGGGTCTTTAATATGCTAGGGCTGACATATTGGCCTTCCAGAACCCTCTTGCAGCTGTCCGGCCTGACTTTGTCGCAATATTATAAACTTCATCTCCCACAGTTTAACTACACTGCCCTACTCAAATGTATTTCATGCAGACCAATTACAGAACCCTATTGATACGCTGAAGATACTAATTTACTTTGTTATTTCAATTACATTTTGGAGATTTTTTTTACCTCTGTGTAACCACCATACTAATACACAAGCCATGTGATTTTTCCATTCTTTGAAGAAAAAGCCTTTCTAAAATATTCCTATATATTATGAATTCCATTAACTTCTACATAAGTCAGCAGTTTCATCACAGATACGACGCTCAAAATTTGTTTTTAACTAACACACTATAGGCTTATTGGGCCAAAACCTCAGAGGTTTTCCCTTTAAATTCATATTTTGTTCTGGCATTTTGTATTAATAATTACATTTTTCATGCATAGGTGCTCAGAAATACCTCAATCAACGCTAGAGAATAGCAACATATCCCACTTCTTGTTATTGTGTAATGTTAATGGTCTCTATCCAATATGCACAGGCTCAAGTCACGTTTTCAGATAAGTCTCAGAACTAGATCTGACCCATCACCTTCCAGACCATTTCAGGTGAAGACAGCTGCCGATTTTTATACATGAAATTATTTTATCATCAAATATTTTCTCTCTCTTCAGTGGGAATACCATAGCCACATAAACGTCAGAATGTGACCCAGAGACACAATGCAGCATATGCCCCACAACCCCATGTAGCCAGTGAGCTCTGCCGTCAAACACATAAAGGGCAGGGTGGAGTCTTGGTTCCATTTATTTTGTGCTCCTTTTGGCAGGCTGCTCCTGTGGGAAGCAACTCACTAGCAGGTCCTGAGCTCTCCTGAGCAGAAGAGTTGCAATTCCCTTTGGCGGGGAGGGAAGGGGGACTGGGGTAGGGGAGAAGGGAAGAGGGAGGAATATGCTTCACTATGTAATTAGAAAAAAGAAAAGGAGTACTTGTGGCACCTTAGAGACTAACCAATTTATTTGAGCATAAGCTTTCGTGAGCTACAGCTCACTTCATCAGATGCATACTGTGGAAACTGCAGAAGACATTATATACACAGAGACCATGAAACAATACCTCCTCCCACCCCACTCTCCTGCTGGTAACAGCTTATCTAAAGTGATCACTCTCCTTACAATGTGATAATATGTAATTAGAGGGGTTGCTTATTCCCTCTTTCCCCACTGTTTTGTCACATAAGGATGGCCATGATTTAGTCCCCAGGAAACTAGCACTAAAGAAATTGTAGGAAAAAGGAAAAACTGGTTTCTATAATTATTTTGTTATATGCAATACTACAGGGCCACACACTTGGTTGCTTCTATAGGCTGCGTGCATTGCAGACTTCTTCAGTTACTCCATTCATCCCCACAAGCTCCCCATCTGCCATCCTCCCATCCACCTCTGAATGCCCCCCCATTCTCCCCTTTTCCTCCACCATCCCATGTCTTCATCCCCCTAACATTGTCTCCCATTCTCCCACCATGCCAGGAGCTCTCTGTGTCCCCCTCATAACCCCATACCTCAACATGACAGGAGCTCTAGGTACCCCTCCCCATACCTCTCTCTACTACGTGCCAGGGGATGTATGTGTTCCCCATGCCCCCCATATCATTGTCCTCCATTCTCTACTCCCATGTCAGGGTCTGTGTGTGCCCCTCATTTCCCCGTCCCAGAACACCAGGGTCTCCCAGTTCCCCTCCCACCAATGCCAGGGGCTTTCTGTTCCGTCCCATTCCCCTCCACCATTATTATTTCCTTTCTTTCTGTCTGGGAGATAAGTCATTCAGGGTGTCAACATTTTAAACTCTATCAGGAGAATGGACAGAGCTGAGAGGGGATTGTTATTGTGCTGGAAGGGGTTAATGGATGCCGTGGACTGACTGCTCCATCTACAGACAATTACAGATCTAGCTGAAGCTGCTGGGTCTGCTAACCAGATGGAAGTGGCTACGTGTCCCCCTTATGTCCCTTTCTGTTTTTTTTTTTATTTTCACCAAAATAAATAGCCTTCTGTTCACTGAAGTCTAGAACATCGAGTTCAGACTAAGGCCTTGCTTTGCTCACCCAATAAATCTAAGGCAAAAAGGAAAATATGATGGCTTCTTGGAAAAGAAAATTTTAAAGTACTTAATTTAATGAGCTTCTGAATTAAAAATAAAATATTGCAAGAGGCAAAAAAAAAAACAAAAAAAAACAAACAAACCCCAAAACAACAAAAACTAAAACCGAAGCTAAGGGATTTTTACCTATTACTTTCCCAAGATTTAATCCTTCAATAAATGACACTTTGAAAATATTGACAAGACGACGACATTTCAAAGGCTTGTCTATGAAGAAGAAATCATTCACAGGAATAATTAAACAAAATGGCACAATAAGCTGCAATCAAATTATCTGTCAGACGATGTATTACCACTATTAATATTAGTGCATTAATCACTACCTGTATTTTTCCTTTTAATGCAAGCTTTCAGTCAGCCTGCTTTATTATATACGAGTTTAACACATATGTTCCATTCAAAATCTCAGTACTAGCAGATTTTTCAGAGATAAAGGACTATTCAAAATTTGATCAGCTTTGTCAGTGAAGTTCTCATGGCTGCTTTAGAAAAAATTTCTTTATTGATAAGTATATGCAAATTGTCTTGCTTTGTTAGAATCAGTTTCACAAGCAGTCAGTAATTGAACACTTGTTTAAATGGTCTATAAATTAGTCCAAGTTGTCTTGAATAAGAGTATGTCTATTTATGAAGGATTTGTTTTTATCAGCAGATACACATTTCATTCCCTTTGGGTACATAAACTATGTTTGTCTAGTTTTTCCTTCCACAGAAAATGTTAACTGTTCTGATTCTTTAAAGCAGGTCTGCTGTGCTTGGTGGTACAGTAATTTCTTTTCCCCATTTCAAAGGGCTACCTTTTAAGTACAAAGAGCTTCAAAAATAACTAATTACATATTCACAAATACCAGGCTTCGGAGAGATTTATCTTTGGAATCAGTTTCATTCCTTCTCACCTGGTAAGTCATAACTGTTTTACAGGTTTTTTGTTTTTAAACTACTACATAATTATAGTACACTATAACAACAGGACACTAATCCAGCCCCCAAATTGACCCTGACAACTTCTTATTCAAAGAGAAAATTACCCCTCTGGTAGTAGCCAGACATCATGCTAGTTCGGGCATTTTGAATTGTCCTAGATCGCTCCTTCTCCACTGTCACAGATATATGGCAACATGACTCAGTGAGCCACAGACAAAGAAATGACCTAAAGTCCTGAGTAGATTCCCCCTGGCTGACAGCTATTCTTGTCATCTCCATTTTAATTTTCCTCTATATATCCAAGCACTCAGTGCTAGGATAAAGGGATTTTTTTTTTTAACCAAGATTCAAAAGTTAGTCAAAAAGGAATTTATTAATTCAAACCTATTTTAGGGGCTGGGAGAGGGTCATTCCCTATCAATCTTTATATTACACAGTCCTTTGTTTATTTAAAAGTGCTTGACTATAAACAGAAATGAAATCCTGAGCTATTACAGTATAAGTGGCGATTCCTGAACTCTTGCAAATTCTAGTCCAGAGGTCATGGAATTCTCTCTCAACACGTTTTTTTCCCATCAGGATGTGAAACATGGAGGTGAGCAGAGAAATAAAAGTGATGTACTAGGCAAGGCAGATTTTTTCTTTTTTTTAGTGTTGAAAAGGGCATGGAAGATCAGGGAAGTTCATATATAAATATTAATATTACATAATATATAGTGAAGGTATGGCCAGCTTGCAACCTATTCTTGGAACAATATCTCTCTTTTTGTACCACAAGGGTTTTGCCTTTCCTCCTTCAAATATTTCCTGAAAATCCACTTTGTCTGCCCTGTTTTTCATAGTTAATTTACTATAAAGCTGCTGGCTTTTACTCTCCATCTTCCTTTCATTTAAGTAAACAACTTTTTTTTCCTTCGACCCTTCCTTCCCATTACACGTTAAAATGGACTGGGTAGTAAGGGCCCCCACCCATGTACCACAAGACCAGGTGCCCTGCTGGAGGTTTCCACTATTTACCGTTTTTTTCTTTCTCTTGTCATCACATTTTTTTTCTTCTCTCTCTTTTTCAACCTACCAGCACTTAAATGGATCCATGCTGGAGGGAGTACCTAGCTCAGAGGTGGGCAAACTACAGCCCGTGGGACTGTCCTGCCGCGGAGGCAAGCTCCTGGCCGGGGAGGCTAGCCCCCGGCCCCTCCCCCACTGTCTCCCCTCCCCCGCAGCCACGCCGGCAGCGCGGCTGGTTCCAGCTGGGCTGAGAGCTCCTTCTGCTCTGATCTGCATGGTAAGAGGGCAGGGAGTTGGATAAAGGGCAGGAGGTCCCGGGGGAGCAGTTGGATGAGGGGCAGGAGTGTGGATAGGGGTCTGGGGGCGCAGTCAGGGGACAGGGAGCAGGGGGGTACGGTTTGGGGTGTGGGGTCCCTGGACGGGGTGGTCAGGGGACAAGGAGCGGGGGGGCAGGGTTTGGATGGGTCAGAGGTTCTGAGAGGGGCAGTGAGGGGGCAGAGGCCAGACTGTTTGGGGAGGCACAGCCTTCCCTACCCAGCCCTCCACACAGTTTTGCATCCTGATGTGGCCCTCGGGCCAAAAAGTTTGCCCACCCCTGAGCTAGCTGAAGGCTCTTTTCCCCTGCATGCTTCCACAGGAACACGAATGAGGAGAACTAAGCAGAAAAGTGACGATATAATCTCCTCACACATGCTGTGCCTGCAACTGGATGCTCCAAGAGAACTAAAAGAAGGCAGGTGGGGCTTAAGAGGATATAACAGCTATTCTCTCTGGTCCAGGCAGGGACCGTCTCAAAACTGCTCCTTTTCTCCTCTTCCCACCAGCAACTGCAGCTACTCCACTCACCCTCTCCCCACCTCAGAGTAGCCATCCAGGGATTATAGTGCACCTCAGATGTAGCACCTTATTTTTGTTATTACGTATACATTAGGATTCTAGCAAATTCTGGTATTATGATTCTGATCCCAAGAAAATATGGAGTGACTCATTTAACTTAGTCATTTGGTATTACTCCACAATACACACATACTTGAATGGACATTTCTATAATACATAGGCAAAACACAGTGTGTTAAAGATGACAAGTCTGCTTCTGGCTTTGTCACTGCATACTTTCTAAAATATATCACTATCCTTGTACATACTGTTGAAATACACTGATTTTATAAGATGCTGAATGCACCCATGTGTGTTCATAAATCACAGTGCAAAAGCTCAAGCCAAGATTTTCAAAAATAAATACCCAAATTTAGGCTCCTAAATCCATATTTGTAACATAAGTTTCCTGATCTTCAAAACATAAGTATTTACTTAGGAGCCTAACTTTAAACACCCATTTTTTTTTTTTAAATCTTGGCCTTCATCTTTACCTCACTCTGTTTTGCCTAATTATTACTGCACCCAAGGTGAAGAACTGTCCACTAAGAATGTGGAAAAGAACGTCCCTTTTGTCTCAAGAGGCATACAGCCTGGTCCTTCAAGGGCTATGCTGCATGTCTTGCTCCCCCGACTGAAACTAATGGGGTGAAGAGTGTTTGGCTGATGACAGGATTGGGCCAGAGTAAATTACTGAGTCACTTAAACTGCAGGTGATCACTTTACAATATACCATTGGTCAAGGTCAGTGGCTGAGGAAGAAATATTTGCCTGGATGCCCAAAACTCACTAGGAATAATTAACTGCTATGGGGAAAACACCGTAGCACCCACTAAACCAACTGTACTCAGTGCTTTTTTGAAGAATGATCACTAATTATTAAAATGGACTTCCACTGGGAGTTCATCATTCCAAATTCTCAGGGCCACCATCAAAAATTTATACTTGCCTCGCTACTTACGGCAAACTGGAAGTTCTAGCAACAGATGGTGTGTCAGCAACTAACAGGAAGAGACATATTTACTGTAACACTGGCAGGACAAAACTTGAAGTTTAGTTTTTCAATGTAATGTACTAAAAACCACTATTTAAATGCTGAATTTTGAAAATGAAGCTGGAGTACTTGTGGCACCTTAGAGACTAAAATTTATTGGAGCATAAGCTGTCGTGGGCTACAGCCCACTTCACCAGATGCATAGAATGGAACATATAGTAAGATAGATAGATATATACATACAGATAAGTTGGAAGTTACATTCAAACTGTGAGAGGCTAATTCGTTAAGATGAGCTATTATCAGCAGGAGAAAAAAACTTTTGTAGTGATAATCAGGAGAGCCCATTTAGATGGTTGACAAGAAGGTGTGAGGATACTTAACTTAAGGAAATAGATTCAATATGTGTAATGACCGAGCAACTCCCAGTCTCTACTCAAACCCAAGTTAATGGTATCTAGTTTGTATATTAATTCAAGCTCAGCAGTTTCTCGTTGGAGTCTGTTTTTGAAGCTTTTCTGTTACAAAATTGCCACCCTTAAATCTTTTACTGAGTGGCCAGAGAGATTGAAGTGTTCTCCTACCAGTTTTTGAATGTTATAATTCTTGATGTTTGATTTGGGTCCATTTATTCTTTTACGTAGACACTGTCTGGTTTGACCAATGTACATGGTAGAGGGGCATTGCTGGCACATGATGACATATCACATTAGTAGATGTGCAGGTAAATGAGCCCCTGGTTGCGTGGCTGATGTGATTAGGCCCTATGATGGTGTCCGCTGAATAGATATGTGGACACAGTTGGCTGTGGGCTTTGTTGCAAGGATAGGTTCCTGGGTTATTGTTTTTGTTGTGTGGTTGCTGGTGAGTATTTACTTCAGGTTGGGGGGCTGTCTGTAAGCAAGGACTGGCCTGTCTCCCAAGATCTGTGAGAGTGATGGGTCATCCTTCAGGATAGGTTGTAGATCCTTGATGATGCATTGGAGAGGTTTTAGTTGGGGGCTGAAGGTGATGGCTAGTGGCGTTATTTTCTTTGTTGGGCCTGTCCTAGAGTAGGTAACTTCTGGGTACTCTTCTGGCTCTGTCAATCTATTTCCCCGTGTTTATTCCCCCTCCACACCCTATCCCTCACCACACACACACACACAGTTCCTCACACATTCTTGTCAACTGCTGGAAATGGCGCACCTTGATTATCACTACAAAAGGTTTTTCTTCTCTCCTGCTGGTAATAGCTCACCTTACCTGATCACTCTTGTTACACTGTGTATGGTAACACCCATTGTTTCATGTTCTCTGTGTATATAAAATCTCCCCACTGTATTTTCCATAGCATGCATCCGATGAAGTGAGCTGTAGCTCATGAAAGCTTATGCTCAAATAAATTGGTTAGTCTCTAGGGTGCCACAAGTACTCCTTTTCTTTTTCCAAGAAGTATCCATTACAGTATTCATGTGCCCCCTCCTACCACTTCCCTCAGCACTTCAAAATGTTCTGAGGGTGAGACTATATAAAGGGGCGGAGAGCCCTCTACCACCTAATTTCCTTCCACTGCAAACCCACAGACCCTGTGTTTATGAAAAGACGTAAATGGGAAGTAATTCACTCACTCTTCTGGCTGACATAATGGCAATAATGAAGGCTGTTTTAAGAGATTAAAAATACAAAGAACACTCAACCAAGGTTTCAAAGCATGGTTTCACAAGTGTACATAATGCTTTATAGAAATATGCTTATGAGTGTAAATAGGACATAACTGGAATACGTTTTATGCTAGATATGCCATGTAACATATGTTTGCAACGGTTACGTTCTTCTGCATGTGTTCATCCTATTCGTATGCATGTATCATTTTTATGTCTGAAGTTATGATCGTTGGTTCTATGCTTGTGTTTAAAGTGTTTGCTGTAGAAAGCACCTAAGGCAGATTTGGTCAACGTAGTGTGAAGGGGTTATTCAAGTAATTGGGAGTACTTGGCTACCAATGGATCTTGACAGATGCCAATCCACATCTGAGCTTTCCTGGGAACATCCTGTAGAAAACAGAGTCATGCATGAACATGTGACTTGCCCATGTGACTCCAAAACTCCATTTTGTAGCTGGATTCTACATAGGGGGAGAGAGGGGTTTCCACCCACAAAAGAGAGACTATATATGCCCCTGGGAAAACCTCTCCATATTCGTCTTCAGATGGCTCAAGAGATAGCCTCTCCACCCCAAGGAGATGCCTGAAAGAAACTGGAACAAAGGACAGTAACTACATGGGTGAAAGTGATTGCTGGACCCACACTAGAAGGAGGCTAGTCTGTCAAAGCAGCTTATTAGAACGTCTCTGGGGGTCAGATTTACCTGTATTTAGTTTCCTACTGTATTAGGCATAGACTTTTGTGTTTTATTTTATTTTGCTTGGCAATTCATTTTCTTCTGTCTGTTATTACTTGGAACCACTTAAATCCTACTTTTTGTATTTAATAAAATC
Organism: Lepidochelys kempii; assembly: GCF_965140285.1. Lineage (NCBI taxonomy): Eukaryota > Metazoa > Chordata > Testudines > Cheloniidae > Lepidochelys > Lepidochelys kempii. Next base: position 69,448,790 of record NC_136384.1, on the reverse strand, counting down.
ACTTTTTTACTTATTAATTAACCCAGAGTATGTATTAATACCTGGGGTGGAAAGCTGTGCATATCTCTCTATCAGTGTTATAGAGGGAGAACAATGTATGGGTTTGCCCTGTATAACCTTTATACAAGGTAAAATGGATTTATTTGGGGTTGGGACCCCATTGGGAGTTGGGTATCTGAGTGCTGGAGACAGGAACACTTCTTAAGCTGTTTTCAGTTAAGCCTGCAGCTTGTGGGGGACGTGGTTCAGACTTGGATCTGTGTTTGCAGCAGGCAAGCGTGTCTGGCTCAAACAAGGCAAGGTTCTGAAGTCCCAAGCTGGCAGGGAAAACAGGCTCGGAGGTAGTCTAGGCACATCAGGTGGCATTCCCAAGGGGGTTTCTGTGATCCATTCCATCACATACATAAAACCAAATTAAGATCCCAAGAAAAAACAGGATTTCTCAAAGGGGGATACATATAACATAACCTCCTCACAAACTTCGATGTACCATCAACCAAAACACGATAAGCCAAGATAGCTGTCAAATAAACTTTCAAAGATGAGTTAGAGAACTCCTCAGTTTTTAAGTGCATTAAATAATCCAAACTACAAATTATGGAAGCAGAGACAGGAGAATCAGATTTTCCCCGCATCCAAGCCACAGACTGGACCACTTCCAATAACAACACTTCTTAGAAGACAGCATTCTAGTATTAAGCAGTACATTCTGCACCATGCAGAACATGATTATTCAAGAATAGACAGAGTCAGAGTCCAATCACCCAAGCTGTCAAGTGAAGAGACTGCAGATTCGGATAAAGAATCCTGCCCTATTACTTAGGCACAAGATCCAGAGACAAAGGAATACATATAAAGACCCTGCTGGACAGCAGGAGCAGATCCGTAAACCACTGCTGACATGGCCAATCAAAATTATCTTTGCCCTGTCCTGACACATCTTCCTTGTCACTTTCTGGGTCAATGGGAAGGGTGGGGGGAAACAAACATACAGAAGTCCCCTTCCCCAGTGCAGAATGAAAGCATCTGAGATGGACTGATGTCGTGCTCTTGAACAGAAGATAAGATGCTTTCTGATGAGCTTTGTAGTGAACAAGTCCACATCTGGTTGACACCAGCTGGAAAAGAGGCTCTCAATCAACTGATCCTTCAGGGACCATTTGTGCATTTGAGAAGTGTCCCTGTAGAGACTATCTGCGATCACATTGCTCTCTCCTGCTAAACGTAGGGCCACAGGGTGAATATCATGGAGAATGCACTAGTCTAATAATCTGATCACTTCTGCACATAACTGAGTGGCATAAACACCCCTCTTTGTTGACGTAATACATAACACATATATGGTCCATTACTACTTGAACAACCATCCTGTGTTTGAGGAGAAATGACTTGAAGGCCAGATGAATGACTTAACACCAGCAAATTGATGTGCAAGACTCTCCCTTGAGAAGACCAGTGACCACAAACCGTAAGATGACTCAGATGTGCCATTCCCACCAACATTGTTTCATGCATCTGATGTTTCAATCCTTTACCATTGGTGAGGGTACTAGATACCCCTGAGAACATTTTCTTTCACTGACCACCATGTCAGTAAGTTCCGAATGTCTCAAGGCATGCTCATATTTGAAGATTGTCCAGATTTGACCTATAGACTTGAGCTATCCAGTATTACACTGGCCTCATTCTGAGACATTCAAATAGAGTCACATAAGAAGTAGCTGCCATGAAACCTAGAAAGAAAATTACTTTCCGAGTCTGACATCTTAAATCTCCTAAAACCTCCTCAATAGCCCCTATCAGAAGAAATGTCTACACTTCTGAAAGTAGAATAGCCTTGTGAGAAGGTTCCCTGAAAAGGAAAGGGTAGGGGGGATTTGAAAGGGGGTTGTTGCACAAACTGAATGGCAACGCCCTTCTCTATAATTTCTAGGACCCATTGGTCCAGGAAAATAAATCCCCGCTTGCTGATAAAACAGGCTAGCCTTTCTTGAAAAAAAAAAAAAAAAAGGAAAGAGGATCCTCACCGATTGCTTCTCAACTTTTGATCTTCACATCAAATCTAAGGCTTAATGTTGGACAAATACAATGGAGGGTTCAGCTTGATTAGCTTCAGGCCACAATTTTACAGATCTCTTCTTGTATCAGCTCTGAAAAGGTGTAGCCTGCTGATGCTGTTGTTGACATCTTTGATTTGATGAAAAATAAGCCAAGGAAGACAGCAGATAATACTATCTGATAACAGAGAGAAGTATAAGGTCTCTTCCTAGAAAAAGGAAACCCTGAGAGCCAGCCATCTATCTCATCAGTCTTTCATTTAAAAGACCATCCCCCTCAAATGAGATATCTTCCACTTTCAGTCTAGTATACAGATACAGAGAAGAAGAGTAAAGCCAACCATGTCTTCTCAGAAAAACGGCAGGAGCCAACACTGGCAAAAGAGTCTGAGAGCAGTTTGCCACATTGTAACTCTCCATTAGGATTGCATTTGTCAATCGCCTTTTGTCATCTGGCGAATACTGCATAAACTATGCCATCTTTTTCCACAAGTGGAACAGATAGCAGGCCAGAACTGATTGATAATTTGCCACCCTGATACGAAGAGAGGTTGAAGAGAACACCCTTCTCTCTAGGGAATCAATCTTGTTTCCTTCTCTATCAGCAAAAGTGGAATTTCCTGCCCAGACCTCAACCTGCTACTGGCAGCAGCCACCACCAGCAAACTAGGTACAGGCTGCGTGAGAAAATATGAAAACCCCTTTGAGATATTTGATATAATTTGTCTGCCTTCTTGGAAATATGCAGGAGTGGAGTCTTAGCAGGCTGCAGGAAACCATCGAGAATTGGTAACAACTTCCGATTCTTAGAGATCACCCCAAGGATAGCAAACACCATATGGAAGGTTTCCACTACTCCTATGGAAGATCAATTCAATATGGATGCCATGTGATCCATCAGGTCACAAAACTACAGAGCATCCTCACAAGGCGAAAGAGGCAGAAGTCATGCCCACATGCTAATCTGATGACATATTAGGATTGTAGTCTGTGTCACCATGCTCTTGTACAAAAAGAAGAGCTATCTCCTCATCATCATCTTCAGACCAAGTATCAGGTACCACTGCCTGAGATGCAAATATATCTGGTGGAACTAGATCCAAGGATTTCTCCACCACCAGATCCTTTAAAAATGAAACATCACCTTTCCGCTCATAAGGAGGGCAACTGAAAAATTCCTGTGGAGACTCCCAGTAAGACCAGTCTCTCCAGTTCCTGGGATTCAGGAACAAACTCGGAGGACCACCAAAAGGAGGCTCAAACTGGGTGGAAACCGGTCTCTCTATCCTTCCTCTGTCCTCCTCTAGATACGGATCTGGCCTTGGTGATGGACTGCACCAGAAACAGCAACAGACCGAGAGGGTAGAAAGAAACAAATGCAGAGAAAGCTCTTTGTGGAAACTCTGTACAAGTCTTGGGAGGAGAAGGTATAGACAGATCAGGAGAAAGGCTAATAATCTCCTCTGTTCTTCTCTGTTTTCAGGTGAAGGTGATGCAGACCTTGGAACCAGCAAAGCATTGCACAAGACCCTCTGTTTCCTCACTCAGACCCAAGAAATGCTTAGAACTCGAATGGTGCACATCAGCCACCAAAGTAAGAGCCCTCTTCAAATCCAAAGATGAACCTCCAGAAGGGGTCCAGGCCAGAGCCAAAGACTTGGACAGCTGAGGACCCAGTGAAATACTCAAAATCTACCCCCGGATTATCGAAGCTAGCACCCGAACAAGTCTTGGTTTTGGAGCTGTAGAGACTCTGTCAGAATCAGACAGACATGACAAATCTGACATTTGGGATCTGGCACTGGTAACAGTGGCCATTTTCCCCTTGCCTTATTCTTGTTTGGAACTGACACAGCCAAAGCAGACAACATGGCTCTTGTTTCCATAATAGGCCCTAATCCATCAGCAGTACCTTCAAAGATCTAACTGCTTTGAGCAGCAGGATCCAGAGCGAGACCCGATAAGGGTTCCAATTTTCTGGAATCTTTAAGCAGCCTTGACTTGCTGAAGTAAGTCACAGGAGCCCAAATTGGCTTCTTAGACCTTGGATCTGACAAATGCATGGATCTGGAGTGTCTAGCCTCTAGGGCAGGAGTCAGCAAACTTTCAGAGGTGGTATGCCAAGTCTTTATTTATTCACTATAATTTAAGGTTTTGCGTGCCATTAATACATTTTACATTTACAGGGGCTGGCAGCCGGAACTCCAGACTGGCAGCGGGCTGAGCGGGGCCAGCAGCCGGGACCCTGGCTGGCAGGGGCCAGCAGACGGAACCCCAGACCGGCAGCCAGATTTACAGTGGCACTCCGCTGCCAGGCTGGGGTTCCGGCCGCCGGCCCCTGCTCAGCCAGGGTCCTGGTTGCTGGTCCTGCTCAGCCCGCTGCCGGCCCAAGGTTCCATCCATCCAGGCCGGCAGCGGGCTAAGCGAGGCCGGTGGATGGAATCCCAGTCCGGCAGCAGAGTGCCACTGTAAATCAGCTCGCTTGCCACCTTTGCCGACCCCTGTTCTAGGGCCTCCTTAAGAAGATGCATCTGTAGCATATTTTGCCTTGCCTTGCGAGCTCTGGGCATGAAAGTCTGGGAGATGGAATGCCCAGAGGAAGAGTGGCCCTCTCCCGAGCACTTTAGGCACCTAATGTTGTCTTTGGCTGCTAGCAAGACAGCTGGGTACGCAGCACGTCTCTTGAATCCTGGCTTCTTATTTTTCTTCAGTTCCACCATAACCTGGAATTGAGCTACTACCATAACTTCCTATACTTATCACTAAACTAAACAATTAACAAGATGCTAGGAATATATCCGAACAGACCAGAGTGGTTCACTTCCATCTTTGGCATGCGGTTGGAAGGAATTGAGGTGGTAGAGCGCTCTACGGAACCTTATACAGCCTCACCCTCATAACATCCAGCAGGAGATGCTGAGGAAAGGGAAAGGAGGGGACATACAAATGCTGTAATGGACACTGCTTGGAGAAGGTTCTACAGTTAGGCACAACTAGGCAATGCAATACCCATCAGTGGGAACATGCATAGCCGCTCAAAGGAAAACAAAAGTTCACCCTGAAGCGGTTTGGTACAAATCATCACCTTGACACAGCATACTACAAAGTGATTAGTATTTCAAGGTGAACAATGGCACAGGAGAGTCCACTTATGCTTCCACTGGAAGAATATACCCTCACTAATATTCAACTCACTGCAATTTGAATGGAGCATGGGATCAGTCAGATCTTTATTCTAACAATATTCCTGCACACCTGCCAACAATTAAATATATTAATTATACACACCAAGGAAAGGATGTACATTAGCATAAAATAAATCTGGAATCGAAACGTCATTTGTCTTTTCTTGTATCTGATCATGAGCTGCATAATTTTGTGTGTGCGTGCGCACACATTTTTGGTTATGAACAGAATATAAAATAAGTATCTAATCAATATATAATATAAGTGTACTCCACATACAAAGGTAACAAATTAAAGGTGAATAACAGCATAGTTATGAAAAAAGCCTTAACTTAGTGATGGATAGATAATATAATGCCCTTCATTCTACGAGAGTAATAAAAAGTCTCATTTCATCAGGATTGCTCCTAAATCAAACAGAATAAATTCACTACGTTCTTGTATCTAATCATACCGTAATCAAAACTGGCGAGAAGGTCACAACTCTTTGAGATCATTATGTCCAATACCATTCTCCAGAAAAAGAAAAGTGGGCTAAGGTGACCCTTTGCTTAGCAACCTTGCAATAAATCCTTCTCTAGGCTTCTTTACTTCGTATCCATTCAGATTTATATTTTTACTTTTTGGATTACATGCATACAAAGGACACAAAGTCAGGTAGAGAAACTGACCCTGGGACTTAACTGCTGTTCATCAATTGATATATCATTCCCGTATATTCAAACCACAGATCTAAAGCAAGCACAGGGATGATTTTCAACAAGCCTACTTAAATAACCCAGAAGTTCAATCATATGCTACACATTCTTTATCTCCACAGGCAACCACAGCCACCAAGACATTACACTTCAAGTAGTATATGAAGGGAGCCTAAACTGAGTCACACAAATGTTCAGTTTTCCTCTTCTGCTTTATCAAACTCATTTGGCTGACACCTTGTCAAGTAATTCAGCCGTTCTCTGTAGGGTACTGCTATTCAGCATTTTCTACTCCATGTTTTACTAACACAAAGTAAAACTGAAAGCTGGTGGTTTTGGGAACTTTAGTTTCCAATACATATAAAATATAGGATTTCCACATAAACAGATTTCTGCTCTATCTTATTTAATTTTTTAAGTATATATTCTAGTTTAAACTAATGAAACATTTGAAACAAAATTTATTGTTTCAGCCTTGTGAAAAATTTCTGCATCTCATCCTAGATAGCTGTACAGAATTCTACTTTGTATTGGTGAAGATGTACATTCTGAAGTGGCTTTACAGTAATTAAAATCAGAAAATAATTTTATATTATGCTGACCTACAAAACATTTGGTTTTAGTTCCTTAGATCGCTCTGTTTGAAAGTTTAAGCATAATTGAAGTAGAATTTTCTGTGTAATTTGAGGATGAAAAATTCACCATGAACTGAGAAAGAGGATTATTCAGCAAATAACCAGAGGCGCCTGCTATCTTTTTATTTCCTGAGAAAAGTTGTGGGATTCAGAATTGGGAAGATTTTAGACATAGACAGACTGAAAAGGGAACAGAGGAAACTCTTGGGAACTGGAACATCACAGTCTATGTTCTTTCTTGATTGAGCTACAGGGAATTATGAATCAATCCATTCTGGAGAGTTAGAGATTGCAGTTGCTGGAATTGCATATGTATGATGAGGTTCAGACATACAATCTCTTATCTAGGAGTCTGACATGATTATTTTTACTTTCAACTCTTTACCAAATACTAAAGTTCAAGTCTGAGGTAGAGAATTCCTTATACGTATTTGCTTTTATTAACAAAGCATAACGGTGCTCATGTTATCTGCACAGGGTTGTTTAGCATAAGCAGTTAGCATATATTGTAAGGGACCATTCAAGGTAGAGTGAGCCCTTAACACCTCTGCAGTTCTAAGACAAAAAGAGGAGGCTAATGGGTTACAGCTTATTGTTGTAATAAGCCACAAACTCAGTGTCTCTGTTCAGTTCATGATTTTTAGTATGTAGCATAGTAATGAATTTAAGCTCATCTTTTGAAAGTTTTGTGCAGGTTTACTTTGAGAATAGGGACTGATAGGTCAGATATGGAGCGACTGCTTTGCAAAAAGGATTCATCCACAGATGATAGGGTGTTTTTGCCTTATTTTCCTCTGTGAATTCATTCAATAGTGTAGTGATTGTTTGGTTTGTTACTGGGGCATTTAGTGCACCTGATGAGGTACATAGCACATGCTGTGATAACCATGTGTAGGATCCATGGATCTTGAAAGCTGTGTTGTGGGAGGTATTGATCACAGTAGCAGTGGAGATATGTTTTCAGGTTTTGCATTTGTTGTTCTGGCAGAATCTAGTGCTGCTTTGAGTTGCTGTGTCCTGGTCTATGGGGAACTTGCAGCACAACATTTTGAAAAGACAACCCTGGGAGCTTAAATTCATTACTATGCTACACACTAAAAATCATGGATGGAACACAGATACCGAATGTGTGGCTTATTACAACAATCTGTAAACCTTTACAGACCCATTACAATTTATCTGTAACCTGGCGGACTTGTTCTGAACAGACCAGCTCCACCAGACTCAACTATTGGGCTTCCATGCAGTCAACTGGAGGACCTTGAGGTTCGAGCAAACTGCCATGATCTTGCGAGTTCAGGTCTGGGAGTGGCAGCAGCATCACTGACATATCCAGTAGTGTGCCGAACCAGTGTTGGCGCAACCAAGCTGGGGCTATAAGAATAACCTTTGCTTTGTCTCATTTGACTTTCGGAAGGACTTCATGTACCAGAGGAATGGGGGGAAAGGCACAGAACAGGAGCTTTGTCCAGGGGAGGGGAAGAAATCAGAGAGCCTGGGTTGTGACCACGCAGCAAGCACAACTGCTGACATTTCCTGTTCTGCTTGGTTGCGAACAGGTCTACATGGGAAAACTGCCAACTCTGGAAGATGGATCTGGTTCTTTGGGGATGAAGGACCCACTCGTGATGAGAAAAGGAATTGAGGTGATCTGACAGAGTGTTCTGGGTTCCCAGAAGGTGGGAAGCTTCGAGGTGGATAGAGTGTTTCATGAAGAAGTCCCACAGGCAAATGGCCTCTTGACACAGAGTAGACAAGCACGGTCCTCCCTGTCTATTGGTGTAAACCATGGCTGTCGTGTTGTCCATGAGCACTCTTACAACTTTGCCCATGATCTCAGGTAGCAACACCTGGCACGCTAAGCAGACTGCTCTGAGCTCTCTGATGTTTATGTGCAATGAGAGCTCTTCTTGGGACCACAGGCCTTGAGTCCTGAGGTGCTCAAAGTAAGCCCCCCCAGCCTAGATCGGACATATCCAAATTTAGGGATTCTGATGGTTGGGGGAGAACAAAAGGAACACCTGCACCCACTGATTGGGGATCCCTCCACCAGTCAAGGGAGGCAAGGACTGAGGTGGGAACTGTGACCTAAAAGTTTGAGGTAAAAATGGACTGTCGTGATGGGGTGGGTCTTGACCTTGGATATCAGAGCTGATGTTGTCTGGCAGAAGGTTCTGGCCTTGGTAGAATCAAGCACTGCACCAATAAACTTTATCCTCTGGACAGGGACAAGCATTGACTTTTGCTCATTTATCAGTAGACCCAGGGCACAGAAGGTAGATTGGATCAGATTAGACCAATAGGCCGAGGGCCTCAGAGTAGCCCTTGATCAGCTAGTCATTGAGGTAAGGGTAGACTTGAATGCCTTGTCTTCTGAGGAAGGCCACCACCACTGCCATCCATTTTGTGAAAATCCAAGGGGCTGCCAACAGGCCAAAAGGGAGAACCGTTAACTGGTAGTGGATGTTGTTTACAATGAATCTGAGGAATCTTCTGTGGCCTTGGAAGATAGAGATGTGAAAATAGATGTCTTTCAAGTCAAGGGCGGTCTACCAGTTCCTAGGATCAAGGGAGGGAATAACAGAAGCCAGGGAGACCATGTGGAACCTCATATTCTTGAGATAACTGTTGAGGTGACGCATGTCTAGGATATCACAAAGACCCCCTGTGGCCTTTGGGATTAGAAAACAGCGGTAGTAAAATCCCTTCCCTCTCAAATTCTGAGGCACCCCCTCCACAGCTTCTAACTTCAGGAAGGCTTGCACCTCCAGGACTAGATGTTGCTTGTAAGAAGGGTCCCTGAAGAGGGACAAGGATGGAAGGTGCAAAGAAGTGGACAAAGAAAAATGAAGGGTGTAACCTTCCTCCACTGTACTTAGCACCCAAAAGTCCTAGGTGACGAGGGATCATGCCGGGTTGAAGTAGGAGACATGGTCTAAAAACAAAAGGGGGGGCAGGATCTGGTATGTGAACTGATATAATGTCCTCAGGCACCCCTCCAAAAGTTCTGCTTGGGGCCTCCTGGATATCTGTGCAAGCCCAGTAGCAAGACTGAAGTGTAAGGGGGCAGCTGCCTGCGCTTATAACCCGTTCCATATTTTAAACAGGTCTTGGTGAGGTGGTGGAGTCGAGAAGTGGAGTAGTTGCTGAGGTCTGAAATGCTTCCTCAAAGGAGCTGAGGAGTAGAGGCCCAGGTATCTGAGGGTAGCCCTGGGAATCTTTCAGGCCATGGAGTTCTATATACATCTGCTCAAAGAGGGAGGTTCCCTTGAATGGAAGATGTTGGATGGGTTGCTGAACCTTCAGTGGCAGCCCCAAGGATTGGAGCCAGGTGCACCTTCTCACGACTAATGATGATGTCGTTGTTCTGGCCACCATGTCCACTGCATCTAGGGCCACCTAGAGGGAGGCCCTGGCTATGGTCTTCCCTTTCTCCATCAGAGCAGAGAACTCTTGCCTGGACTTCTGGTGCAATTAATCCTTACATTTTGCCATGGAATCCAAGACATTATAGTCATACCTCCCAAGCACGACCTGCTGGATAGAGATGCAGAGCTGCAATCCACCAGCAGAATAAATCTGTCTACCAAACAGATCCATCTTCTTCGAGTCCTTTGGCTTGGGGGTGGGGGAGAGTCACCACACTCTGCCTCTTTCATTAGCTGCTGTGACCAACAGGGACCTGGGAGGGAGGTGGGAATATAGGTGTTCATACACCTTGGCAGGAACATAGTACTTCTCTGCTCTTTTTGAGGCAGAGGTCAGAGAGGATGGGGATCTACCAAAAGGACCCGACTAGACCTATAATGGCCTTGTTGAGGAATAGGGCCACCTTTGATGGGGCCACTGTGGCCAAGATGTTAATTAGACTGTGTAAAGACTCTTTAAGCACCTCCATGGCTAGCCCCAGGTTAGAATCCACCCTTTTCAATAGCTCCTGGCGACCTCTGAAGTAGTCCTGTGGGGCTGAGCCACTTGATCCTGACACAGCTTTGTCTGGGAAGGAGGAGGAGGACGACGCCTGCACTGGCAGGGGACTGTCATCCTCTTCCTCTGCACCGACCATGTTGCATGGGCCTAAGTCCTGACTGTTGGTACTGGACTCAGTACCAGAGTCTGGGTTGGGTGCCGGATGGTGTGGCGGAGGAGCCCTTCTCTTAGATACCACTGAGTACAAATGGCTGGAAGGCAATCCTGGTACCAGGGAAAAAGTCCACGGATTCCAAAATGGCCACTGGACCTGCATAGGCCACTGTCCTCTGGGTCAGGTGCCTGCGGGGAGCGGAGGGGAACTCCGCACCAAGATCCAGTGGAATGTATGTCAGGTACTGGTAATGGCCTCTTGACTGGGTGCCAGACTCCACCTCCAACTTTAAAAACTAGTTAGCTTGGGGAGACCATGGAGTGCAGTACTCCTCACTTCTGCTGGCTGGTGCCGAAGGTTGAGGAATCAGTGCCAGAGTGGAGAAGTTTTCACCACCATTAGCAGAGTCAGTTTCCCCTCTGGTTAGTACCAGAGAACCCAGTGCTAGATAGGAGCTCAGGGTAACAATGCTCCTGTCTACTCAATGATCTTGCTGGTGCCAAAAGTTGCCTCGCCGTACTTCCCTGGCCACTGGCACCACCATGTCCTGCTGGTGTCAGTGGATGGTCCTGCAACTGACTCACCAGCACCTGCATGCAGGGTGGGACTGACAGTGCCACTTGCAGAACAGGGGTGGAGGAGTAGCCTGACACAGGTCACACTCCACTGCACTCCCCTGGTCCTTCCTCAGTTTGGGGGAACTTCCCCTCTCAGACCAGTATTTCTTGTGTTTCTTTCTTGGTACCAGTGAAAGGGAATGGTGCTGACAAACCCATGCTGCTGGAGGAGCACCCCACATAGAAGCCAAGATACTCAGTCCCAAGTCCAACCAGCTTGGCTCAGATGCCCATCTGAGTGAAGCTTCCATAAGTATGGCCATTAGTCTATCCTCCCCATCCTTTTTCTTTTCTTATAAGGCTTGAACTCAGGCAGATCTGGCAACTCCCTCACATGTGAACTTCCCCACACACTTCAGAGAGCTGGAGTGTGGGTTGCTCACTGGCACGGGCTTGCTGTAGGAGGCATAGGGTCTGAATCCCAGAGACTGGCGCATGCCTACCCCCGGGGGTGGAGAACGCCCCTTTAAGCTAAATGTGGGGAGTGTTTAACTGTATACACTACTACTATATAAACTAATGCTAGAGAATAAACTGAAATAACTGAACTTGAGAAAGAAAAGAGGAAATAACAGAACCGCCTATTGAACGCCTTGCTGAAGCAAAAGAAGTTGTTCCAGCAACTGTTATGTGCGGTAAGAAGGAACAGAGAGGATGCAGGGCAGGCTGGGCCCCTTATACCTGTGCATGAGTATGTGACACCAAGAGGCGCTGGAGCCAGCCCAATGGATACCACTGAGGTAAAAATCTCTGGCAACTGTGCCTGCGGCGCGTGCGTACCAAATGTGGGATGGACATGAGCAAGCACTCAAAGAAGAGCTTTGATTCAGATCCACACTGTGCAGGCTGGGACTACCTCACATCTAGCTTTAGACAGCCTTGTTAATAGTGTCCACATATCAGATTGTAAGCTTGTGATTTGGTTCAGCAGAAGTAAAACAGAAGTCAGTAGGACTTTTCAGTGGACAAGCACAAAGAATCAGCAAAATGCAAACGCAATTACCCTAAGCAAAACATACATAACAGGAAAATTACCCAACCCAGAAATGGGTCCTCAGGACCTGGGTGTGTCTTCCCACAGGCATAAGGAGATGAGAAAAAGAACTGGGAAATAAAATGGAGCTTTTTTGAGACAGGTAAATATTGGGAAAAATAAGGAGATTCACACACAAGAACAAAGATAAAGTTAAACAATGCCATTGTGATACCCACATTGTTATAAACTGCTGAAACCTGGCAAATGCTAGAAGACCATAACAGGAAACTTAAAGTGTTCCATCTGAGATGCTTGTGTAGTATATCCAGTGTCCACTGGAGGGATAAAGTAACTAATGCTGATGTGTGTTGCCAACAGACCGTAGAGACAAGGAAGCAAGAACGACAGATGAAGTTATTTGCACATGTATGAATGTCAAAAAAAATGTTCCTAGACAACCCCTTGCCTCGAGACCATGTGGTGGAAGACAGAAATGAGGAAGACAACAAATGACGTATTAAAAAGCACTGAGAAAGATGTCTCTGCCATGGAAACAGATTCTAATGGAATAAGAAATGTGGCACTAGAGAGATGGCCAGTGGAAATACTGAGTTACATCATGTGTCACGAGGTACACAAGCATTTATTAATCTAACCTAATCCACAGGCATTTACCCGTCTTTCTTCAGCAACCCTTCTTACTGCCCTTCCCTTAGAGCACCTGTGCAATAGAAGAGGAAAGTGAAGCTGGAGTTAACCCCCTCTAGGAACTGGGTGTCAGGTGATGTCTCTCCACATCATCATGGGTATGTTTAAATACATGACAATTTTATAATTATGTTTAATATATTATGCCTAGTTTTTTTTCTTCATATAATAATGCAAAAATTACTTCAGAGAAATACTTTTGAGAGAGATACTTCTCCCACCACACACAAAATGGAAAGTAGCAATAGTGTAAACTACTGCAAGCAAAGAGAAACTTTTCCATAATTTTTCCATTTTCAGTACTGGGGACAACAACAGGTGATTTTTTTTTAATGAATATCAAAATAATCACTGCACACCATTTTTCATCAAAAGTGGGCACTCAAGTATCATTCGTCAAAATTTGCTGAAGCAGAGAAAGAAATGAAGGTGAATAACAGATGTGTACCTTTTGATTCAGTCTGCTGCTGTGGAAATGAGAAATGATCTTGTTAGGGAAACTACTTTTTGAAGCCACCTACAGTGGTACATCTATAACGTGCATATGATTTTCATGAATCAAACTGTGTCTGAGGTCCTTCTGATGAAGTACAGAAATAAAGGTAGCTAGTGGAAAAGATTTTTCATGAAAATGAATGTGCTTTACAAGAACAGTTTTTAAAAAAGTCTGACTTCATCTTAAAAGTGCTTACAAAATAAAGATTCATGAGCAGTAGAAACGGTTGTAGAAACAGTTCTGCATTATCATCAACATCAAGCCAATACAGAATATCTTAGTAATCCCAGTAATACATATGGCAACCATAGTGCAGGTTATGTATTTTGCTAGAGACAGTCAGGCTATTTCTTTCCAATTATTATTCTGTAACATAGGCTGTGAACCTCAACCTTTTTTCTGAATCAAACTCATATGGTACACTGGCCGCAAACCCTACTGCAGGGATACACAGAGGCTTATAACTGCTACTACAATATATTAACTATAGTAATGACCACAGACCAACTGTACAGGTTTACTGCACTCTTTCCATCCCCAGCCACATAGAGGTCACCTGTTTTCCTGAACTTTTCTTGGATTATATGAATTTCATCAAATTTAATTTTAGCAATATCTTACAAAACCTTGTATTTTCTTACTTCATTCCTAAAGCAATGAGAAGTCTCAGCAGGTCAGACATGGTGCCTGACCAGCCCATATTCTTGCTGAAGTACAGTGATAAGAGCGAAGGAGGAATTCTATATCATGCTACTAGTGATGCTAGCTAGCAATGGGTGCTTGCTTATGGTGAGCCTGTTAGCAGAAACTCTAGAAGGGGTTTCTTTTCAGGGCTCTTGGTCAGAGAACAGCCAGAAAGAAATGTGAGATTCTGATTTTTAGTATAGGAAGGAAGGGGTGAGGACTGAGTCAACAGCAGAGTGAGTGACAGTGCGTGTTTGTGTAAGTGAAGCCTTCAATACCCCATTGTCCTTTTGTACTAGCCTATTTGTTCTTCATTAGTTTTCACACCTGTAAGGCTCCTGTTCTCTTGCAAGTGCAAAGCAAGGAGAAGCTACATGAAGAGGATGACATAGGGAAAATAGGATTAATAGGTATGATTTTACATTTAATTGTCTACTATTCCTTAAAAATCAGAGAAGAGTAAAAGTTTGATCAGGTTATTTGACAAGAAATAACATTTTTAATTATATCACTGAAGTATGCTTAGATGTTTTCTTTAACATGTATATTTAAATTTTGTACATTAAATGAGTGTTCGTGTATTACTGGGTTTGACTACTCAATGAGGGACTGCATAGGGATTTTTTTTTAAAATACCCAAGAGATTCTTCTAGTAGTATGCACGATTAAATTATGCAGCCAAAAATTGTTACCCTAGCTTCAGCCTCAAATTATCAAGATGTTTTTTGTTGGATGTAATTCATTCTGTTGACAAACTCCACATACTTATTTATATTCACCTTGTGCACACTCCTTTACCCAGCCTACAATCTTTCCAAGATTATCTCCTAATTTCAAAATACTCTAACTGCATAAAATTGAAATAACACATTTTGTGACATTCTTACATAAATAAAGCCAAAAATACTATTTGGGTGGCACAAAAGAGCTAACCTTTCAGATTAAGGTCCTACCAGCTTTTCACACATTAAAAAGCCCATGGAACTTCTTATAAAAGATGGAGTTGCCCCAGGATCTGGGGCAAACATTTTCCACGTGCCCACTATTGGGCAGTATACTATATGCCAGCTCACTATCGCACTCCAGAGGAGGCTGGATTTCAATGATGTGCATATGTAGGCTATGAATGGCTCCAGCACCCTTTTGCATGAATGGCACTATTAAACATGTAATACAATATTGAGGCAATTGCAAGTAATGCATGCTGAGAGACAACAGCCTGACCAGCAAGCTCAGATGGGCTAACAACTCTAATTCCTATAATTCACAAGAAAAATTAACTCCAAAAGGACTATTAAAGTCTAAAAGAAAAAACATGGAGCCATTTGCTCAATTCAAAAAAGATCGTGTTATGAGAAATTTTTAGGGTAAATGAGAGAAAAATACATTCTTACAGCATAGGCAAAAATGAAGAATTTTCTCCAGTAATATTACACTGAGCAGCCATCAAATCAGACGTTGTTTTAAATAATTATTTTAACTTCTCCATGGGGGAATCTGAAATGAAAATTCAAGACCTTTATGTGCCTTCTGTTCTGGCATAGCCTTTTAGAATTTTTTCCCCTCTTGCGGGGATTTAAGTACATTTAATAGTGAAATATTTTAAGTTGGCAAACTCTCTGCCTTTACCAATTCCTTGTAAATTAAATACACCTCTACCCCAATATAACATGACCCGATATAACACGGATTTGGATATAATACGGTAAAGCAGCACTTGGGGAGTGGGGTGGGGTTGTGCGCTCCAGCGGATCAGTGCATCAGCATGTCTGGCTCCGACACACTGCTCTGAGCGGCATGTTAAGGGTGCCGGGCCGGGGCCAAGGGGTTGCAAAGGGGCAAAGGATCTCGGGCGGGGCGGGCGGGGGGGTTGGATGGTTCGGAGGTTCTGGGGGCAGGGATGTCAGGGGACAGGGGAGTCGGATAGGGCGTGGGAGTCCCGGGGGGGCCTGTCAGGGGGTAGGGGTGTGGATAGGAGTTGGGCAGTCAGGGGACAGGGAGCAGAGGATAGATGGGTCGGGGATTCTGAGGGGTCAGTCAGGTGGCGGAAAGTGACTATTAATAATGGAAATGCTTGAGGCCAAAGCAAGTTCGATATAACACAGTTTCACCTATAATCCAGTAAGATTTTTTTGGCTCCCAAGGACTGCGTTATATCAGGGTAGAGGTGTACTCAATATGCAGTTTGTGTAGAAATGTTAAATAATAGATTTCTTCTAGGTGTGTAAAAACACCAGAGTTCTTGAGCACTGCATGTAAACATGGGTTAAAGGCAAACACACAGCAAATGTAATGTTGAAAGTCTCCTGTCATTGGCGGGCAAGATCGAACCTGGGACTTCTGAAGCTTAATCATGAGCTTCTACTTCATGAGCTAAAAGCCACATAACATAACTCTTAGCCAAGGCTGTAGCAAACTCATCAATCACCAAATGGTCTCGGTGCCACTAGAGGAAGACAGAGCATCACACCAAGAAGGCAAGGGTTACACAGACACATTCACAAAGAAACTAATGTATCGTCAGAAGCATTTTCATTTTATCTAGTCTCTCATTGTTTAAGGTTGCAACTCAGAAGGATAGAGAGTTAAGTATTTGCCATACTTTGGCCGTGCTATGTCATCAAGAACTAAGATGAACACCCTATTGGGCTATTTGAGACTTTCTAAGGGTATTCAATATTTTAAATGCTGTACCCTAGGTTAGCAAAGGAATAACAAGGAAAATGATGAGTTATTAGAATGCATGGTGTGAAACATTATTTTAAAGTGCGCAACGTGTTTTTATTTTTAGTAAAATACTTTACTATTTTCCCAGACAGCAAAATTATTGCCACACAGAGCATAAATAGTTTCTTTTCCCATGAAATGGCTTTGTCAGATATTCTGTTCTGATAAAATCAGTAGAAGAAGAACCACCAAATATTAAAGAAAACTTAAAAATACTGGGCCAAATTCACATCCTGAAGTAGCTCCACAAACTAATTTAGGTTAATTCTCCAGTTCTGTAATGAATAAGTAGTGTGTGAAATATTTCTAAACGTAAGGGAAACATCTATTAACATTAAGTTTCTTACATCTACATATACTTAAATAATAGGTTTATTAATTACTGTATTTTAGCTCATAATATTTTCTTTCAGAGAAAGATTCTCTGACCCAAAGGTAAAACAGTTAATCTTCACCCAGTCTTTAAAGGAACATTTTGTGCACTTTTGCACATTTGTGGAATTAGAAGCAAATTTCAGAAAACAGACTGAACAAAAGCACTTTAGTGAAATTACTGATTCAAAATAAATTGATCATATTCATCACTTATGAACTGTCTGACCTATGATACAGTAAAACTATCCACGTTAATTTTGGTGTAATTTACTTCCCGTTTCAATTTGCCCAGAGAAGTGTGCCCTCTTGAGGAAGTTCTTATCACTCATTACATTTAGTGAAATTTAAAAGCTCTCCAGTAGTGACACAAAAGTTACTGTAACTAAAATCAACGAGGAGTCCTTGTGGCACCTTAGAGACTAACAAATTTATTTGGGCATATGCTTCTATGCCCAAATAAATTTGTTAGTCTCTAAAGTGCCACAAGGACTCCTCGTTGTTTTTGCTGATACAGACTAACACGGCTACCACTCTGAAACCTGTAACTAAAATGAATACACATTCTGTGCTTCATTGATTGTTTTTATTTTGTTTGTCGAATAAATGATTATGATAAACTGCATTATTTTGATTGCCTCAGTCATGGTATCCCTTACAATGTTCAAAAAGCCTTTGTGTGACAAACAATGCAGTAATACCCTTTAACTTTAATTATGACACACTTATAATGGATTTCTGCTTCTCCATACTATGGGCCAAATCCTGAAGTCCTTGCTCAGACAAAGACTACTCTTCAAATCAGCAACACTTTTGTGTAAGGGTTTCAGGCAGTGATCATGTATACTTCGGTAATTTTTCAATAAAGTTTTTACCACCACTTCCTACTCCCTGCTTCTCCAGCTGTGGTTTGTGGGGGGCCCAATCTGATATACATGCTCTAAGGAGACCTCTCAGCACACCTACTGGATCAGGCCTGATTTAGGCACGTAATTCCAGGAGAAGGCTCACCACAGTGATTCCCAAGTTAAGATAGGCACCTCTCTCCAGCCCCCAGAGTTAGGAGCCAAACATTCTTTGAGTGTGGGGCTTACGCCACACCCCTCTCCTCAGCATTTCCTATTGACTAGTTTAGGTGGCTCCCTCCTCAGCATGGTGGATTTTGTGAATCCCATTCTTAGGTACTATCTTCCCCTAAGCATTTTATAGGGAGCCTGGGTGCCTAACTTGGGGCTGAGGATACCACTAAGTAGGAGGGTGCCAAAAGTTAGGCACTGTAACTTTGAGCCTAAGTCCTCTTTGTGGATCTAGCCCTAAGTGTCTTAACTCTGAATTCTCTTGTTTTGTCAGTTTAGCTATGTTGTCCCTTTGATTTAATGGTAATATTAAAATGTATAGTATAAATGCAAAACAGTTATATTTTTAAAATTTATTGTAATCCACATCAGGAAACGTCAAAGATGTCTGGCGCTATATCGTAATTTCAGAGGCTTGGCACTCCTCCTCCTATCTGCAGAGCATAAGGCATTAGAATGGCTGCCAATTTACAGCTTTACTGTAAAGATACAAAAATAATATTAAACTTTACTGCACAGAGTAATTCATTTCCAATTCAACCACTGAAAAATGATCAGGAAGACTTAGCCTACAGTAAAGATCAGTTGTTCAAAAATTCAATTTTAAAACATGTGGTGTTAAAATTATATTCAGTTTCTTACAAACAAAAGTCAGATTTGTGAGAATTAAAGCTGAGACTCTTCCTCAATGCACCACGTTGTTTCTGAATAAACGGACATCTTTACCCAATACATATAAATTAATGATCAAGTACAAATATATTTATTAATTAGCTAATGTATATTTGACTTAAGACTGAAACACTACAAGCTCAGTTAAGGATGGAATGCATGCTTTTACTTCCATTTGTCTTGGTTTTGTTAGTTTTAAAGGACTGTGAAGGTTTGCATTTTCTCCTCTGCTTTTCTTTTTAATACTTACTTTTCCATTGTTTGCAAGACACACACAAATTTAATCAACCTAAAAATAAATATCCCTCTTCGCTCCTGCCCTAATAGGTTTTTCCCTTATTTAGCCAGGATTGATTTTTTTAAATAATTTTATTTAGGATGGAATTCTAATTAACTTGACTTTTCAGCAGTTTCAACCTTTGTATAACACCTTATGGACTGTCACCACTGTTATTGACATGAATATAGTAGTACTATTAGCTAAATGCTACTCCTGAACCATTACAAGGAGCACAAAACTTTTATCGGACCCTTAAAACAGTAACTTAAAATTATATTTTTTGCAGTTAAACATTTGTAATTAGAAATCAAAAGTTTTTTTTTTATCGTGAGACTACTACAACTTTAAGGCATTTATTTTAATGGATTATTTTAGTATTTATTTCCTTTTTTTTTTTTTACTATGTATAGTAATTTATATATGAGACAAATGCTCCCTTTAGAACTTTTTCCATACAGTGGGATAATGCAGCCCTAACTTTTAATAAACTCCCATTGATACTGCAGTGGCTCTGTGCAAGTTTAGGAGACACTTGCGCTAGGCAAGAAAACACCTACCAGTCTTCCATTAGTTAGCAGAGTCATTTTGAAGTTAGGGCAGTTATTGGAGTTAACTCAATAAAATTACCACTTGTGGTTGGAGGATGAAGATGGAGTCTGTTCAGTTTGATACCTCCCACTCAGATTTCTGTAACAGCTGCATTTTGGGGCTATTGGTCAGAAGCTCCTACTTAAGCTAGCCCCTTTGAAGTTCCCAGCGGCCTATAGTTTGGAAGACTACAACCTCCTTCACTCTGCACTCACCTGTGAGAAGGCATTCAGCAAAATATTGCCTTCTCTAGATAATTCCTGGTTTCAGAGTAACAGCCGCGTTAGTCTGTATTAGCAAAAAGAAAAGGAGTACTTGTAGCACCTTCGAGACTAACCAATTTATTTTAGCATAAGCTTTCATGAGCTACGGCTCACCTCATCGGATACATCTGATGAAGTGAGCTATAGCTCACAAAAGCTTATGCTCAAATAAATTGGTTAGTCTCTAAGGTGCCACAAGTACTCCTTTTCTTTTTAGATAATTTCTGTCACTCAGTTGGCACAAAGCCATGGACCCCATTCCCGAACTAGGTATTACTATTCAGAAGCATCTCTTCTTCTTCTCTTTACTTTTTTTTTTTGGTAGGGCTCAAGGGTGGGCAAGAGAAAATCAGCGTATCAGTAAAAAGTCACCAAGGCTTCCTGACACAGAGGTCGTAATTGTAAGATTTGGCCCAAAGGATATTTTTCTTAGTCATATACTGCACATAACCCCAAACAGTGTCATGAGAACAGTACACTATGTACATACATATGCTGATTAGGTAATAGAACCTTAAGAGCAATAAAAATTTCAGTTATCAATATAAAACAAATTGATATCCATCCCTTCACCCCCAAAGCGTGCCACCTTGAAGAAAAGATTCAACTTCAAAATCTTACAACCTCCAAAGCAGGGTTTACAGCAAAAATGAACAACTTATCTTTCATAATAAGCAAGCTAGTGGGTGCTACTTTAACTACTATCAGGACAGACCCTAAAACTGGCATTTTTCAGTCACTGAACAATGAAAAACCAAAAGCTTGTGATTCTCATATGTGACATTCAGAAGTAGTAAAAAGCTCCTTTGGTGGTAATATTCATCTTAGTTATCCTCTTCTTTGTCATTATCTTAATGCCACAAAGCATCCTTTTCAATTAAGCAAGGTGTTTATTTGAGTCATAACACTTTAATCAGAGGTTCATTTTCTTTGCTGCCTCTGTGTATATATATTTGTAACTCTAATTCCTGCCTTTCATTCTATTGTCAAAGGTAAAGACCCTTCCCAAAATGTAATGATACTATGCTGAGAGTTTTGTCTGCTGTTATAACTTATTCCTATGATTAATGAATGAGAAAATATTATTTCAAAAACATCATCCACTCATCAATTTCAGTCTGAGCTATAAATACAGAATTTATCTGTAAACCTAAAAATTTAACAACTTATTTGCAGTTGTATTTAACAAATATACTGTTAATCAACTTTATAAACAACCTCCTTTATAGAATAACTAACTACAGGTGGCTCAAAAGGGCAACAGCAACATATTTACCTGGTATTCAGCAATCAATGCTTAAAAATAAATAATACTTTAATTTCTAGAACAAAGAAGTTCTGAAAGGGAATGTTTATATGCAAAACGGGAAACAACACATATCCATACACAATACCAGTACTGGCCTTACCTCTTAAATATCTAAATATGGTCACCAAACAGTCTAGACCAAAAAAATCACTAAGTTCCAGGGTAGTTCTGAAAGTCTGACAAGTAAACAATTTTGATAAATACTTTTGAAACTCAAAGTCCATGCAAATATATGTATGCAAATGATGCTAAATGTCAATTTGCATGTAAAAGAAGCCCAAGTTGTGCATACAATTACTGTACTATTATACATATCACACTAAATTATCATCATCATCAACCTGGTTTATGATATGATGATTCTTCCAGGCTTCTGGAATGAGCCCTCAAAGCCCCAACTCCAGAAAGCACCAAAGCATGCCCTTAATGTTTAGCACATGCTTAACTTCCTTTGACTTCAATGGAATTTATGCACATGTTAAGTGTTTTTTTAATTAGGGATGTTTTCCTGGATGTGAGATAGATGGGACGGATCGTAGGGAAGATGGGAGAGGTTGGTGATCAGATGAGGAAGCCACAGCAGCCCAAGCTCTGCCAGTGCACCCCAAGTCTCCTGCACCCTGAGCTCTGCCAGTTCAACCCAACCACCCTGAACTCCAACCTTCCTACATCCTCCTTTCTGCCACTGTGAGCCAGTCCCTCTGGTACCCCACAGCTCTGCCAGTGGGCCCCAATATTGCATTAAAGCTACCAATAAGTGCTGGAATATTATTAATTGGAGGGCTTGTGGCTGACTGAAAAAAATATGTACTCTATGGCACAGGATACAAGCTCTGATGCCTCAGAGTTTGTCAGCAATAGAATACATCTATTAGATAAGGATGAGAGCCTCTTTTTTTCCCCAAACGTACAACTGTCAGTATTTTGAACAGAAACCTGTCTGTAATTTCTTTTGCCAACCCTGCCAAAACTCCAATACACTCATTGTGAAACATGACCAGGAACATTATTCCACTGTAACATAGGGAAGGTCTACACTACAAATTTACATCATTGCAGCTGCATTGATGCAGCTGTGCCACTGCTGTGTGCCTCGTGAACATGCTCTAAGTTGACAAGAGAGAGCTCTTCCGTCAGCTTAATAACTCCACCTCTGCAAGATGTGGTAGCTATGTTGGCGGGAGAAGCTCTCCCACTGACATAGCACTGTCTACATGAAAGCTTATGGTTGGTCTAACTATGTCACTCGGGGGTGCGGATTTTTCACACCTGAGTGACGTAGTTATACCGAAGTAAGTATGTAGCGTAGGCCAAGCAATAGTTGTCCTTCGCTCCAGGCATTGCATGAGAGCTGGATTATAGGAGTGGGGAAGTAATAGCACTAAAACATTTGTATACCAGGGAATGAAGACTTCAGGGAAATATGCTTGTGGTGGGGAAGCCTGGCTACTGTAGTAGGGAGGAGCCAGTTTGGAGAGGGAGACCAGGGTACAGTAGTGGGGAAGGGCCAGGTGTCAGAGGCATGGCTGAGGAATACCAAAGTATGGCTGATGGGATGCAGCTGATGTGCAGGGGGACGGGGGGGGGAAGCTGGCTCAGTAGGTTAACTGTGCAATTTTATATGTACAACTGCATAAATGACCCTTAACAACAACAAATCTGTTCCTGTTAAAAAACAAACAAACAAAAAACCAACAACCTAGGAAGCTCAATGGCAAAAAACTAACTCAGAGTTAAGGTTGCTTGGTGGTATGTCGTTCCCTTGCAGAAAGCTGAGCAAAACTCAAACTTCTGAAAACCAGGAAATGTACAGTTAAGGTTGCTCAGACAACCTTATCTCTGCTCTATTTCAGCAATGCCGCAATATGTCTTGTTAACACATACACACCTTTACTTTGCCAGCCCACAGTTGCTGAAATATACAAGCTTTTCCTTCTTCTTTTACCATCCATTCACTCTCACCAACAGTATTCCCTCTAACACTATTAAAGGAGACAAAGAGTCCTGTGGCACCTTATAGACTAACAGACATATTGGAGCATAAGCTTTTCCACTACATGCATCTGACGAAGTGGGTATTCAACCACGAAAGCTTATGCTCCAATACGTCTGTTAGTCTATAAAGTGCCACAGGACTCTTTGCCGCTTTTACAGATCCAGACTAACACGGCTACCCCTCTGATACTATTAAAGGACAAAACAGGCTGGGGGGGGGGGGGATTGCTTACTCCATGAAATCCTGTGGGTGAAAGTGAATGGGTTTTAAAAGGAGGTGGAGGGTGTGTGTATTTCAGAAACTGTGGGGTTGGCAGAGTAAAAGGTATGTGTGTTAACGGGGAATAACTGAAAAAGGGTTTATAGAAGTTTCCCAATTTTTCAAAAGTCTGAGTTTTGCTCTGCTAAGGGATTACAAACCTCTAAGTAACCTTAACTTTACCATATAGTTTTTTGTCCCTCAGTTACAATTATTGTCCTCTCTTATAATGTTCTTTTTTGTGAAGCATTCCAAAGATAAATTATATTAGTTTTAAGCTATCACTTAATTTTTGCTCTTATAGGAACCTTCCCTTCACTTTAGTAGATATTTGACTAAAAGTTTAAACCGTTCACCTTTTTCTGAGATGAATAAAAAATAATTGATACTGCACTAGACAGCTAACACTAGTTCAAGATGGGGTGTACTGAGACAATGAAACAATTAATTTAATAACTTTATGGATCATAAAAAGGCTGCTGGGTGGAAAAAAGACAAAAACGTTCCAACATTAAATCTGCTTAATTTTAACAATGTTTTTGTCTTTCTTCATTTTGAGCTTACACAGGAAAATGATAGAACTCAAAAACACCATATCATCTGTGGGTGAACATTTTTCACAAAGTGACCACTCTGTACCTGACCTATCTGTCCACATCCTCAAAGGAAACCTGCGCGACACTTTCAAAAGATGAGCCTGGAAGCTTAAATTCATAACTTTGCTAGACACTAAAAATCATGGACTAAGCAGAGACACTGGATTTATGGCTTATTACAACAAATCTGTAACCCACTAACAACTCCCCCCCTCACTTTTCCCCCTTCTCCTTTCCTTTCCTCCCTGTGATTGGAGGGATGTTAACAGACCACTTCACCTTGAATGGTCCCTTGAAATACGTATTAACTACTTGTGCTAAACAATCTCTTCCTCCTTATAGTTGGCTGAGATACTCTGAGAATGTTTTCCAGATGTGAAGAAGAGCTCTGTATAAGGTTGAAAGCTTGTCTCTCCCACCAACAGAAGTTGGTCCAATAAAATATATTACCTCTTCCACCTTGTCTCTCTGATATCCTGGCATCAGACACAGCTACACCACCACTGCATACAAGAATGTTATTCATGAGACAAATAACTGTCACACTTACTGAAAAATCTGAAATATGTCAGAATTTTAGCCAATGTGTTTTTGTTCTCTATACATCATTTTATCATTTGAGAAAGTGTGGTTAGAGTTCTTTTCTTCTGGAAAGGAAAGCAGTATTGTGCGCTCTTACAAGAGCTAATTTGCTTGTACATGAGTCTAGAAAAAATATTTGTTGGCTCCACTATAAAACTTACAGTTGGTCTGACTTTACTCTCTGAGCTGTGGGTCATTAATAGCCAATGTATGTTCCTTTTCCTGGTTCTCTAAGACACTGCACAACTGATTAAAACCAAGTGTTGGTTAGGCTCAAACAAAAAAAATGTCATAGAATGTTTCACAAGCATTTATGGTCAATAGCTGCAATCTTGCAAAGTGATCTGCAAGCATGGATCTTTACTCCTAGCTTACGCTTTATGTTTGTGGACCCCTGGGCCTTGATCTACATTACAAAAATAGCTACACTGGTCAGAGGTGCGAATAATTCACACTTCTGAGTGACGGAGTTATACCGACCTAAGTGCTGGCATAGACAGCACTATGTTGGTGAGAGAGCTTCTCCTGCTGACAGAGCTACCACCTCTCGTGGAGGTGGAATTAAACCAACAGTAGACCTCTACCCCATCTGCTTAGAGCCTCTTCACCAGATGCACTACAGTAGCGCCACTGCATCTGTGCAGCTGTACTGATGTAAATTTTTAGTGTAGACCTCCCCTCAGACTCTAAACAGGAGTAAGGGTTTACAACTGTAGACTATGGTCTAGGACTGACAATACACATAAAAGTCCTTAATTTTATAACATTTGTATCATATAAGATGCATAGACCGATGTAGTAAGGGCAGAAAGGAAGAGGAATACAATGAGCAGGTTTCAGGGAATATGATTGAGAAAAGGAAACTTGCAGTGCAGGATTTGACTTTTTAAAATAATTATTAGAAACAATTAACAGTGGTAAATCAGGGGAAAGAGATGACATCTGCAAAGAATTAGGAAGTCACATATGCAGAAAAGCTGTTTGACACAGTTAAACTCATTGTGCTATAGTCTGGCTCTGGATACACATACACAGCTTGCAGTGGAATAATTGAAAGGCCCCATGCAAAGGCCCTATTTTGATAGCTATTTTATAATGGGCATATTAAAGGTCTGACTTATACAAAAACACAACAGAAATTCAGTTTTGCACATTAAAATTCTAACTTAAAAGACCCAATCCTATTATATGTATGTGTGTACAATGTATATTATACATTAAAATCATCTGGCTGGCTAATTGCTCTTTGTCAAAGCCTTTTTTTTTTTTAATTGAAATAACTTATTTCATTATAAGTTTTTAGTTAGTGATTTTCTTCCAATTCTCAAAACCTTTTGTTTTTCTAATTGTTTAATACTTTATTGATCTTAACCACCCATATATTTTATCTTATTGAAAAAACCTAATTTCCATCTCTCTCTACACATACTTTGCTCACTTTCCCTCCTCTCAGATTGCCTTCAAAAAAGAGCTCAGTCAAAACACATCTAATATGTGTTAAAATATGCTTCTTGTTCCACACTTGGACGGAAGCTGATTCTGAAATCCTCTAAGAATGATATCTTCTCTTAACCATTTTTATCATAAATCTGATATGGAAAGGTGTATGTGAAGAGAGGACAACAGGTTTCTAATGAAAAGGTCACACCAAGAGTTACAACCATAACTTGCTAAAAAATAACTGGATATAATACATTTCTTGCTGCTCATTGTTAAGATATTGTAACATTTTAAGTGTCTCTGACATTACAAACCATTTCCAAAGACTCAGAGAAGTCTCCTCAGATTTTTAAAAAAGGCAGCAGCCATCAACGTCTCAATCAATTTCACAAAAATAAACTGGGCACAGACAAAGGGCACCTGCAGTTTCTCATTCCCACATAAAAACACAAAGAATTAAAGCTACAAGCTGCCATTATCTTCAGGGCACTTCTCTCATAACCTGCAGAAATCACTGGAGTTGATCAATGTTATAAGGCTGAACTGAACCCCTGGATCTGAACAACTCTGAATTATGAGAAAGTTAGGATACAAAAGTAAACATTGTAGCTCAGATCCATCTCTACTACTAATATAATAAACAGGGCTGGATACAGGATCCCATTATTGCGGAAGTGGGGGAAATGTGGATAGTTTAGGGCTCCTGGATATGGCTATTGCAAAAAAAAAAAACACACCTTCCAGGAATACAGGGGTTAGTCAGACCCTTGGAAAATTGTGGATTTTAAGAGTTTTTAAGAAAGTAACATTTGGCTACTGTGTCAGTATTTTGCTGTGATTTGTAATTTTTATAAAGGATGAATTGTGTACATATTTTGGCCTTTCTGACAATGGGGGGGGCTCTTAAAGATAATTTGGGAGTCAAACATCCTCTTCCCCCCACCACCAAGGTAGTCAGGGTCTGCTAATAAACTAAGGCATCAAAGACCAATAGTCACGGACTTATATTCAGAGTCCAGGATTAAACTAGTGAACATGTTGATAATATGCCTATCCTATACTGGTATCAGATTTTTACAAAAACCATACAGTCACATTTATGGCAGATAAAACCCTGCTCTACTGGCAAACGACACTGCATGGAACAACAAATTAGATGGCAAAAGACCGACTTAAGAGACTTTTATTAAGCTCATGGGTAGATAATATATGTTTGTCCTTTCCATTAACATAATATCTTAGGTATTAAAATTCCCCACCCTCCAGTGGGCAAATAATTCCCTTAAAGGAGATAAGAGGTAAATTTTAAAATCCATATGCATTCACATAATAGGTATTTATTATGTTTTGAGAGAATCAGATAATTTTGTGTGGGAAAAGGACATCTTGTACACATCAATGGGTTTTTATTTATTTGTTTTTAAAAAGGATCTGCCAAGACCCAGGTAAATCAAAATCAGAGAAAAGAGATTCATAAATTCCCAGGCCAGAAAGAATAATTGTGCTCATCTAATCTGACCTCCTACATAACAGGTCATACAACTTCCCCAAAATAATTGTAGAGCATATTTTTTAGAAATCTAATCTCAATTTTAAAATTGCCAGTAATGGAGAATCCACCATGACCCTCGGTAAATTGTTCCAATGGTTAACTTCCCTGAATGATTTTTAAAAAGAAAAGAATATCTTAGTTCCAGTCTGAATTTGTCTAGATTCAACTTCCGTCCACTGGATCTTTTTATACTCTTGTCTGCTAGATTGAAGACCCCATTATCAAATATTTTTTCTCCATGTAGGTACTTAGAAACTGAAATCAAGTCACCTCTTCACCTTCTCTTTGTTAAGCTAAACTGAATGAGCTCCTGGAGTTTTCACTATAAGGCATGTTTTCTAATCCTCTCATCATTCTTGTGGCTCTTCTCTGAACCCTCTCAAATTTATCACCGTTGTTCTTGACTTGTAGACACCATAAATGCACATAGAATTCCAGTAGCACATGTGCCAAACAATGAGATAAAATAATCTCTCTACTCCTACTCGAGGTACCAAGTCAAATACCTAACATAAGTCAAAATATATTACGTCAACATTTATTTGCCTTTATTAACAAACTTTTAATCTCACCAAAAAAGATATTATGTTTGTTTGATCAGATCTATTTCCCATAAACCCATGTTGACTAGCATTAATTATATTAACCTTCTATAATTCTTTATTAATCAAGTCCCCTCTCAGGCACTCCATTATCTTGCCTGGTATCTGAATATCAGGCTAACATACTTATGACTCCAGTCATCCTGTTTACCCTTTTAACATATTGGAAGATTAGCTTTCTTCCTGTCTTCTGAAACTTCCTCAGTATACCAACAATTATTGAAAAATCAACATTAAGGGTCCTGCAACTTCCTCAGCTAGCTCTTTTAAAACTCTTAGACATTTTAAAATCAGCATGTCCAAATCCAACTTTACTAGCTGCTGTTTAACCTCCTTCTGAGGCCCTAGTGGAATGGAAAAACTGTTATCATCATCATAGGATATGACCACATCATCTGGTTTTTTCCCCCCAAATACAGAACAGAAATATTTACAGAAGACTTCTGCATTAGTATTGATAATTCTACCACTGTACCAATACCATTGTTTGCTTCTTTTTTGTTCCAAATATACTTTTAAAAACTTCTTACTATCCTTAACTCTGCTAACCATCGATTTCTTATTGTTTTCATTTCCATCCCTTTTCAATTTTCAAAAATACCCAGTGGAAACTAACAAAAATGTACTAAACGTTAAGTGTATGTTATCTGCTATGTAAAGTAATAACTATTTACAAAACGTTAATTCTGCTGTTAGAACACAATAAGGTAGAGAACTGTTTTGGTGACAACTACCAGGCAGAAAGAGAAGAACCGAAAAACGCTTTGAGTAGGCTGGCTACTTATGCCCTCAGTCTTAGAATGCTGAACTCAAAGGTACGCACTTGGCCCTCATCAACTACTGTTCAAAAAACACTCAGATGCTGCAAGACTAGGCACACATCTCCCACAAGTGGGCCCTATAGAGACAATGTCACAAGGCAAATCTGATTCACATCTCTCAACTTCTCATTTTCTTTTACTTTTATCTTCATTGTCTTATTACTTAATCTTATTTTATTTTCACATGCCTAAATCACTGATATTCTTGTATTAGTTTATTCATATTTATTACTAACTTAGGCTCCTATCTTGCAATTGGCTCCTTGCAAGATGGTGGACCACTGACCCCATATCGAACCCCACCACCAACTGCAGGATCACAGCCTTATTCATTAACATCCTGATTGTTACTGCAAGATGGCTGCATGCAGTTTCTAATGTTTTCTTTGACATCCAAAAGTATTTTAGCATCAGTATTCTTTACATTTCTATGGCAATTTCCACAAGCTCAGAAAGTTTTCAATGTCACTGTGAAGTTTTGTCAGTCAATACCAAACAGGCTAATATATTACCATCAATATTACCTTTGTAAAATTTTTCAGTAGTAACCATCAACAGCAAATATATAATTTAATTCAGTTTACAAAAAAAAGTATAGTTAACTGCAGTCGTGACCACTGAACTCAAATTCTGTTTTCGAGGGAGCAAATAGCTTATTTTTTATTTCTGATTTCCTTGGTGGTATTATTCTCTACACACCACACCTAGAGAACATCCACGTCTTCACACAGATCTATTATTATTAGTCTACATAAATCTCTCTCAGCAAACTTCAAAAACTCATGAATAAGAGGTCAAAGATTTTAGAAAGTTAAAATACACTGTGTGGTTAAAAAGGCCTTTTCATTATTTAAGCCCTTGGATATGTATTCTCTGAGGTTACTCAGAGGCCTTTTACATACTCCAGTTGTTGCACCAATAATAAATTGAAGAACATAAAGTGCAGTTTTCTCAAAACATGAGAAATAAATATAAATGAGGAGCTTTTCCATTTCAAAAAAATCACTCACAGATATCTTTTTAATGCCTTTGGTCTTTCTAATTTATATTCTATTATTTCTATGTCATCATAATTCTGAGCATGTAGTTAGTCTACATAAAACTGGACGTGGGACAGGTCTTTTGTGGCACAAATAAAATTGTTCCCTTCAAGGACAATGTAACAGAAGGTGAACACTAATTTAGCTGATTTGGCAAAGGAGGATAAACACTTGTGAAAAAAAATAGTAAGAACAAAATATTATAGCATGATTTTCTTTTGTTATGCTTTCTCTGGTATTCAACTTTCACTTTCTAAATGGGTTATTACATGGACAGCAATTTACATAAAAAGATTAAAGCTTACATAAATGTCTAAGATTGCTTCACTGCTCTAAGGGAAAGACTGGAGAGGAATTCTGTCAAGATGTCAAATGAATTTTAAGGAAATGATCAAATGTACTTTGCAGAGGTTGCACAATGCAGAGTACACCATCCAACAGTTCGTGTCCGAGTACTCGTGCTGTTTCCTAAAATAAGCATGCTTGAAGCTTCTTCACTGTCCCATAATGGTACGAAACCCAGGTCATAGCTCCAAAATGATTAAAGGAAAAAGGAGAGCACACAAAGAAAAGTGACTACTTTTACTAATTCTGAAGCTTTACAATTCTTTTTTTCATAATTGATTTTGAACCTGTAACTAAGTTTTGATTAGAATCGGAGGGGAGGGTGGGGAAGTTATGTAGAGCCAATATATCTGCAATTATTTTTTAATGCATTAAAATACTCTGTATACTCATTAACAGTTTTGTTCAACATTTACTACAGTATTGTCTTCCTGTCTGGACATGCTGAACTGGAAGTACTTTAAAAAATGTATTAAAAGTTGTCTAGTTTCACAAAGTTTTTGTAACTCTTGGTGGCTAAGAAACCACTTTCTAAATTCTTGCAATCATACACATCAATGAACCACAATATATATAGCACATGCCTTCTACATCAACAGTGCACTAGACGAGCTATTTATCATTGTGACACTGGAAGACCAGGTACCAGCTCATGCCAAAGTCCCCATGCCTCAAATGAATATTGACAAATACTCAACTGAAATCAGTCTGGCTCACTTGTGTGTTAGTATTGTTAGAACAGGTATTAGAATTACAAGAATGTGTTTAGACTTGATTGACTTCTTGTAAGTTGCTACATGCATTAATCTCACTTTAAGGTAAAATTTCAACATTGGTATTAGAGTAGCAGCCGTGTTAGTCTGTATTTGCAAAAAGAAAAAGAGTACTTGTGGCACCTTAGAGACTAACAAATTTATTTGAGCATAAGCTTTCGTGAGCTACTGCTCACTTCATCGGATGCATTCAGTGGAAAATACAGTGTGGAGATTTATATACACACAGAACATGAAAAAATGGGTGTTATCATACACATTGTAAGGAGAGTGATCACTTAAGATGTGCTATTACCAGCAGGAGAGCCGGGGCGGGGGGGGGGAACCTTTTGTAGTGATAATCAAGGTGGGCCATTTCCAGCAGTTAACAAGAACGTCTGAGGAACGGCGGCGATGGGGGTGCGGTGGGGTGGGGAATAAACATGGGGAAATAGTTTTACTTTGTGTAATGACACATCCACTCCCAGTCTCTAGTCAAGCCTGAGTTAATTGTATCCAGTTTGCAAATGAATTCCAATTCAGCAGTCTCTCGGAGTCTGGTTTTGAAGTCCTTTTGTTGTAATATTGCGACTTTTAGGTCAGAGATCAAGTGACCAGAGAGACTGAAGTGTTCTCCGACTGGTTTATGAACGTTATAATTCTTGACATCTGATTTGTGTCCATTTATTCTTTTATGTAGAGACTGTCCAGTTTGAACAATGTACATGGCAGAGGGGCATTGCTGGCACATGATGGCATATATCACACTGGTAGATGTGCAGGTGAACGAGCCTCTGACAGTGTGGCTGATGTGATTAGGCCCTATGATGGTGTCCCCTGAACAGATATATGGATACAGTTGGCAATGGGCTTTGTTGCAAGGATAGGTTCCTGGGTTAGTGGTTCTTTGGTGTCGTGTGTGGTTGCTGGTGAGTATTTGCTTCAGGTTGGGGGGCTGTCTGTAGGCAAGGACTGGCCTGTCTCCCAAGATTTGTGAGAGTGATGGGTCGTCCTTCAGGATAGGTTGTAGATCCTTGATGATGCATTGGAGAGGTTTTAGTTGGGGGCTGAAGGTGACGGCTAGTGGCGTTCTGTTATTTTCTTTGTTGGGCCTCTCCTGTAGTAGGTGACTTCTGGGAACTCTTCTGGCTCTGTCAGTCTGTTTCCTCACTTCAGCAGGTGGGTATTGTAGTTGTAAGAATGCTTGATAGAGATCTTGTAGGTGTTTGTTTCTGTCTGAGGGGTTGGAGCAAATGCGGTTGTATCGTAGAGCTTGGCTGTAGACAATGGATCGTGTGGTGTTGTCTCGGTGAAAGCTGGAGGCATGTAGGTAGGAATAGCAGTCAGTAGGTTTCCGGTATAGGGTGGTGTTTTTGTGACCACTGTTTATTAGCACCGTAGTGTCCATGAAGTGGATCTCTTGTGTGGACTGGAAATTGTTGAAATCATGGTGGAATTTGTCAACGGCTTCTTTTCCATGGGTCCAGATGATAAAGATGTCATCAATATAGCGCAAGTAGAGTAGGGGCGTTAGGGGACGAGAGCTGAGGAAGCGTTGTTCTAAGTCAGCCATAAAAATGTTGGCATACTGTGGGGCCATGCGGGTACCCATAGCAGTGCCGCTGATTTGAAGGTGTACATTGTCCCCAAATGTAAAATAGTTATGGGTAAGGACAAAGTCACAAAGTTCAGCCACCAGGTTTGCTGTGACATTATCGGGGATACTGTTCCTGACGGCTTGTAGTCCATCTTTGTGTGGAATGTTGGTGTAGAGGGCTTCTACATCCATAGTGGCCAGGATGGTGTTTTCAGGAAGATCACCGATGGATTGTAGTTTCCTCAGGAAGTCAGTGGTGTCTCGAAGATAGCTGGGAGTGCTGGTAGCGTAAGGCCTGAGGAGGGAGTCTACATAGCCAGACAATCCTGCTGTCAGGGTGCCAATGCCTGAGATGATGGGGCATCCAGGATTTCCAGGTTTATGCATCTTGGGTAGCAGATAGAATACCCCAGGTTGGGGTTCCAGGGGTGTGTGTGCACATTTGTTCTTGTGCTTTTTCACGGAGTTTCTTGAGCAAATGCTGTAGTTTTTTTTGGTAACCCTCAGTGGGATCAGAGGGTAATGGTATTGTAAGCTTCTGTAACTATAAAAGTCACCACACAAGAGAGACTAACTACTGTGAAGTGTCCATCTGCAACCAAAAGCGTTATGTCCTGCCCAACAGGGAAGGCCTTTTACACTAGATAGACTACTGTGGGATGTTAAAGAGAACAATACCCCCTCTACCCGCTCACCCCACGGAGAGGAGTCATGCAAGTGGATTCTTCGCATCAGTTGAGCTTGCAGCTCAGAGCACATGGAAGGAGGGGATTAAAAAACCTCTAAAAAGAAGGAACTGGATTTCTGTGCTGCTTGGACTCTGGGGGTCGAGGTTTCTAGGCATAAGCAAAAGATTCCCAGCTGCTTAGCCCTAAGGACAGAGAGCTTGCTTATTACAGAAGCTTTGATTACTCTTTGAAACTTAAGATTGTAACTCATTTATGTATCTATGTTTACCTGCTTTAACCTTGTAACTAACTCTCATTTCTTTTTCCTATTTAATAAATTTGTACATAGTTTATTACAGGATAGGCTATGAACACTGTCTTTGGTGTGAGATCTAAGGTGCAACTGACCTGGGACAAGTGACTGGTCCTTTGGGACTGGGAGTAACCTGAATATTGCTGTGATTCTTGGATGGAAGGATCATCCATCGCTAAGGTAGGTTCACCTGGGTGGCGAGACTGATCAGAATATCACAGGGGGCTGTCTGTGACTTCATATTAAGGCTGTTATAGTGCCTAAGGAGTTTATACTTGGTAATTGGTTGGTGAAATCGAACTCTCAGAACTCACAGCCAAGTTGGGGTTTGTGTCCTAGTTCTTAACAGTCTGCCCTCAGATTGGTACTCAAGCTCCTCAGTAACACCAGGTGACTTGACAATCATCTTTTTCCAGCAGTGGCTACGCAGCTGTGTCAGAAAAGGGTGTGTTGTGGCAAGATTATAAATCCCCTGTGAACTGATATCAACATCAGCTGGTATAATACTGCATTTTTTGTAAACTGAAAGATGTTTAAGAAATGTCTATGAAAAAACTGCAAAGTTCCTAGTCACTTCAGACTGTCTTCAAAATTTTAAAAATATTTTAATATTTTCTTATTGTTTAAAGCATTAAAGTTGTATTGTCTGCCAGGACACAACCCACCATTAAAAACAAAATAAACTTTTATAGCCCGTCTGATGACTTGCAGCTCTAAAAATTTTATATACAGTTTGGTTTCGTAAAAAGTTCCATTGACAATTAATTGCTAAATCTCAGAAAAGAGCCCCTTAATCATATATTGGACTACTATTGGTAAACAGTACTTCATGTCCCCTCGATTATGGAATTATGAGAGAACTGCTAACTTTTGTATGAGTATTCCGAAGTGCTCTAATGTCATCTATGTTTGGAGTGTAATTTGCTGATAGATAGTAACATCCTTCTTCAACTGTGGCATCAGAACTGGACACGGTATTCCAGTAGCACCAGTGCCAAACGCAACAGTAAAATAACCTCTCCTCTCAATTGAGATTACTATTTACGCATTCCAGGATCACATTAGCTCTTTTGGCCACAATGTCCCATTGGGAGCTAATGTTCAACTGATTATTCACTATGACCCCTAAATCATTTTCAGAGTCATTGCTTTCCATGAAAGAGTCCTCCATCCTCTAATACAGCCTACAGAGTTTGTTCCTCAATGTATACATTTACACTTAGCCACATGAAAACACATATTGTTGGCTTGTACCCAATTTACTACACAATCCAGATTGTGCTGAATCAGTGACCTGTCCTCTTCATTATTTACCACTCCCTCAATTTGTGTGTCATCTGCAAACTTTATCAGTAATGACTGTTTTCTTCCAGGTCAATGATAAAAATGTAAAATAGCGTAGACCAAAAACCAATCCTTGCAGGACCCCACTGGAAACGCACCCACTTGATAACAATTCCCTATTTACAATTATATTTCGAAACCTATCAGGCAGCCAGTTGTTAATACATTTAATGTGTGCCATGTTAATTTTATATCTTTCTAGATTTTTTATCAAAATGTCCAGCGGTACCAAGTCAAACACCTTACAGAAGTATACTATGTCAATACTATAATGTTTATCACCCAAATTTATAATTTCATTTAAAACAAGATATCAAATTAGTTTGACAGGATCTATTTTCCATAAACCCATGTTGATTTGCATTAATTACACTACCCTACTTTAATTCTTCATTAATCAGATCTCTTATCAGCTGCTCCGTTATCTTGCCTGGCACATCCTGAGGTCCCTTTTTAAAAACTGGCACAACATTAGCTTTCTTTCAGTCTCCTAGAATTTCCCGAGTGTTACAAGAATTATTGAAAATTTACATTAACAGTCCTCCAAGCTCCGCATCCAGCTCTTTTAAAACTCTTAGATGCAAGTTATCCAGACCTGCTGATTTAAAAATGTAAATTGTCGTTTCTTTTTAAACATCCTCCAGAGATATCAGTGAATGGAAAGAGTGTCGTCAACACCATATGATGAGACTATACAATCTGTTTTTCCCCAAATACCAGTACAGAAATATTTACTGAACACCTTTTCCGCATTATTACTGATAATTCTACCATGTTCCTCTAGTAATGGACCAATACCATTGTCAAGATTCTTTGTGTTCTTAATATATTTTTAGAACTCCTTCTTATTGCTTTTAACTCTATCAGCCATAGATGTCTCATGGTGTAACTTGCTTCCCTTATCAACATTCCACAATTCCTAACTTCTGATTTACATTTATTATTACCAACTTTCCCTTTCTTCAATTAGTTTTTTATCTCACACACACACAGATATTACATACAGTGTATCTGTGCGCGTGATCTGCCATCATGACTAGTAAACATCTGGGGAATAATCTGAGTGCTACAAAAAGGCCAGAAGGCAAGAATTTGCATAGGTAGTGGCTCTTATCAATGAAGAAACAAGGATATATTTAGTTAGCCAGTCTGATATTGCTGGATGGAGTAAAGTGATCAATACCAAAACCCTTCAAGACTTCTCTTGAACCTCATTAATTATTGGAAAAACCAGGAGTCAGGTATCTGAAGAAATAATGAAATCTTTGCTGAAGCTACCATCCTCTGCCTTCTTGGTGCCAGCAGGTACTGATGTTTAGATTAGCCACATCTTTCTAGCAGAATGCAACAAGCTCCACTGATGAATAAGGTTATCTTCCCCTTCTCCTGGGTCTCCAAAATAGAAAAAGAGACAATAAGTCTTTCCTGAACTATGGCACTCTTCAGTTCGAAAAACTCCGCTATTTGAACTAGCAACTTCTGAAACGATCTACAATCATCAGGAAGCTACACCAATGCAGATATTAAGGACACCAGCGGAAGATACCGTACTTTCCTTAACAGTAGCAAAAGACTGGTTGATATCATCCTCTGCTTCATGCCTATCTACCTTGGATAAGTAATTATGAATGCTATCCAACAGCAAAGAAAGATGGACAGTTTAAGAACCAAAGAGGAACTGACACCATGTACTAGATGGAAGCAAATCAGAACAAAGGAAGTCACATTTTCATCACAAGAGACCTGATAGGTACAAGGGACCTGGGACTGCCTTTGTGACCACCGAGTAATCAAAAACCAAGTCCTCCAAGAATAGGTCAGTAGGTCTCTGAAACAGAAACTAGCACCATGAAAATCCCTGCCACCAAAATTGCCTTGGTAGCAACAGACGCAAGCAACAAAGTCATCTTTTTTGACACTGGAAATACAGGACAGAGTGTTCCACTGACTTTGCACTGAATGATGGTAACAGACCCTGCACCAAAAGTTTCTGCTCTCTCATGTTAGGAAGCTCAGAGTTTGAAAACAGCCAACTTTATGCCTTCACAGGAGTAGGCCCTTGACTTGAGTACAGATCTAAGGGCCTAGCTTTCAGTCATTCTGATATTAGGAAAGACTGCAGTCAAGCGTGCTTGTCTTTTGGTGTCTGAGGCATAATAAATTAAACACAAGGAAAAACGACTGAATAATGGCTGTCACCAAGGCACACCAGACAATGTGTAAGTGCATCCATCTCCAGGAAGGCTAAGGGGTATGAGATATACTGCTTAAATTGTTTCACTGCACACTGGTCTGTGGGATTCAGACCAGATATGATGAACCGAGAACATGCAGGAGCTGATTTGGGAATGCAACTGTACAACAGCACAGAAACTAGACAACAACTTTTTAAACAATATACAATTACTAGTAAGAACTAGAACATTTACTAACACTACTAAAATATACTACTACTACAAGAAAACAAACCAAGACTCCAGGAACAGAAGGAAGTTGCCTATGCCCACAGCTAGCCACACAAAAGGAGGAACTGAGATGACTGGGGACTGCACAAACCTTTATAATCTCAAAGAAGAATTTTAATTATTCTTCAGTGTGTACTCACAAACAGTAGAGCTTTTTATTGTAGGATTGCTCACAAAGTGTAACAGCTGTCATAGCTCTTTTCCGATTCAAAAGTGCGTAGATACTACAATGATGAGTACAATACAAACCAGAAAATACAGAAACTATACAAGCATTAAATATCTGAAACAAATAGATAAAGAATTACAACAATGATCTCGCAAACACTGAAGAAAAAAAGATATAATTTTGGGCTCTTCAGTCTTAACAATACCCCTTTAAACCACGCAGGTCAGTCTGAATACAATTACTTAAACTTCTAAAATGAAATAATAAGCTTTGTCATGTAATTTAGATTTTATGTACATTACAATACTCTTCAATTCTGCAAACACTAAGAACAGTTCCCTAGAACATGTTGTATTGTTTTCTTCCTACTTGCACCAGTTGCTTCTAAAACCTTAATTTCTAAATTTAAAGCACTCTCTGAAACAGGCTAAACAAGTACATCAAGAAGAACAGAAGGAACCTCTATTTACATAGCAACTTCAATAAATGTTGAAATTACTTAGGAGTTAAATAGAACAGACACATGACTTCACATCTAAACTAGACAGTGCAACTGAGGTCAAGTGTTAATGTGTTTTCAATAATTTTAGATCCATTCTACTGAGCAGTTATAAAAGAAGGTAAAATTATAATCATACATGTGTCTTTGTCTTGAACTATACCTTTCTCTAAGGTTCCTTCCCCACTCTGAACTCTAGGGTACAGATGTGGGGACCTGCATGAAAAACCCCCTAAGCTTATTTTTACCAGCTTAGGTTAAAAATTCCCCAAGGTACAAACTATTTTAACTTTGCCCCTGGACTTTATTGCTGCCACCACCAAGCATCTAACAAACATAACAGGGAAAGAGCCCACTTGGAAACGTCTTTCCCCCCAAAATCCCCCCAAGCCCTACACCCCCTTTCCTGGGGAAGGCTTGATAAAAATCCTCACCAAAAATCCTCAGTTTCTCTAGAAGGCCTGTCTTTTAATTATGACTTGACCTAAGTCTGCCATATAAATTCACAAATGCCTAAACCACTGAATCTTCATAAGAGAAATCAAGAGTGTATTCATCTAGAACAGGAATGAGTAGCAATATGCATTTAAGACTGCAAGTTGTGACAGAAAGAAAGGCTCCCAACACAAAATTTAACCCATCCCTTCAATTTTTTTCAGCGCACACAGGCAAATATAAAAAATAAATTCTTGTTGCGAGCAAAAACAGAAAAATGCTTTACTTTCTTACGACTGGTATGGCAAAAGATCTGAGATTATGGTTTAGGAAAGTGATCCTGAATTATACATTGTTATGATTTCTATACGTTTTGTAAAATGACAAAGTTGCTTTCCAAATGTCTGAAACGGATTATTTTTCTGACTAAGCACAATTGGCTACTTCAGAACTACGTTAAGAGTTGAAATGGAAAGATTTAGTTCTTAATTATACAGGGTTGGTTGATGTGTGGATACGAAAGACTAGCTACTGGAAGGAAATATGGAGATTGTTAGCTCTCTCAGATTGTGCTTAGCTGATAAGGTCTCAGCTGGAGTATTTGTCCCCTCTTCTGGGTGCCACATTCCAGGCAAGAGGTAGACAAATTGGAGAAAGTCCAGAGGGGAGCAACAAAAATGATTAAAGGTTTAGAAAACATGACCTATGAGGAAAGATTGAAAAAAACTGGGTTTAGTTAGTGTGGAAAAGACTGAAAGGGGACATAACAGTTTTCAAGTACATAAAAGGT
This sequence comes from Lepidochelys kempii, assembly GCF_965140285.1. Taxonomy (NCBI): domain Eukaryota; kingdom Metazoa; phylum Chordata; order Testudines; family Cheloniidae; genus Lepidochelys; species Lepidochelys kempii. The sequence continues at coordinate 69,409,098 of NC_136384.1, read as the reverse complement.
TGTTACAAGGAGGAGGGTGAAAAATTGTTCTCGTTAACCTCCGAGGACTCGACAATAAGCAAGGAACTTAAACTGAAACAAGGGAGGTTTAGGTTAGACATTCAGGAAATTTTTCCTGACTGTCAGGATAGTTAGGCACTGGAATAAATTCGCTAGGGAGGTTGAAGAATCTCCATCATAGAAGGTTTTTAAGAACAAGTTAGACAAACACCTGTCAGGAATGGTCTAGTTATTATATAGTCCTACCGTGAGTGCAGGAGACTGGACCAGATGACATCTTGAGGTCTCTTCCAGTCTACACGTCTATGATTCTATGACTATGTAGGCCTTTTCTTGTATGTATAGTGCTTTATGAGGTTTCTTGTTTCCTTCTATTCAACAATGGTTTCTTGACTATAAGGTGAAGTTCAATTTCAAATTTTGATTGAAATAATGTTGCATTTAAGACTGGAGAAAGGAAGAAATACTTAGATCTGGTTTTCAATGTGCATCAGTGTCTTCAAGTTATAAACAGGAATAATTACCATTAAAACAGTTCTTGTTGGAAGAACAGGCTGACCCAGAGGCAGATTTGAGTAGATGGGCTTCCTTATTACGGTACTTGTTCCCCTGGACCCAATCGTCCAGTAAACACTGGATTAGTTACATCATACTCTTTTTATCTACATTAGTACGTAAATTTCTACATTTATTACAACACCCCCAAAACCCTTATGGAGTAATATGGACGCCCATACAATGAATATTAATAACCCTCTACTGAATATAATTATCCCCGCCCGATTACTATTTACCTCATTAGCATATTCTACCGATAAGTTTTACTTTGAAGATACACCTCTTTGCTACAATTGCAGTCATGAACTCCTTGGATCAGCAGTTTGCAGGAAGGGAGAAAGGGGCCATGACCCCAAACTTGCCTGTGCAGCTGGGCTATTATGGCCGCCCGAATCGAATCAACAGACCGCCTACCCGATTCAATGGTTACCCCTAGGAAGGTTACTGAGGGTAGGACCAGCTGAACTTTTCCTCCATTCACCTTTAGTACTGCTTCCCCAAGACCCCTAACTACTTCTCAGATAGCCGCAGCCACCTCCTCCTTTCCCATCCCCAAATGAGAATGTCATCCACATACTGAATACATCGCTGGCTTATGGGCCCCAATGCATCCAGAACCCACTTGAGCTCCTGGTGAAACAGGGTGGGGGCATTACTGTACCCTTGGGGCAGAACCCGCCATTGGAATTGAGACCCTTGCCAAGTGAAGGCAGTCTTCCGCGGCTGTCCTGGGCCAGAGGAATGGACCAGAATCCATTGGACACATCTAGCACAGAAAACCACTGATCCCCTGATTGAATTCGGGCAATCATTTCAGGCAGGCATGCCACTAGTGGTGCGAGGAGCGGGGTGACTCGGTTTACTTCCCAGTAATCAATGGTTAGCCTCCAGGACTCATCTGGTTTACGTACAGGCCATAAGGGGGCATTAGCTTTAAATGCTCCGTTGTAATGGAGAGATCCTGAATAGCCGCTTGAGGAATGGGGTACTGCTTTACTGCTGGAGGAGCTCCCCCGTCTATACTCACTAAAGTTTGGAGCTGCCCAGCATCCAGACTGTCCATTTCCCATCCCGGCAGGTCCTCCCAACCCAATTGAATGATTCCCGATTCTGGCCCTTTTGCTACACTGCTTACCAACCCGAGGGGGATCACCTGATCATTCCCATTAGGAATGGACCACAGTTGGCGGTTACACAGATCAATGACCACATGCTTTAAAACTGGGTACCCCTATGATATTGAGATGGACATTGGGGCCAACCACCCAGGGAGCGGAATCAAAAGGCTCTGCCTTGGACAGCCAGAGTATCCCGTCCTGTTCAATTGCCCAATTTTGGCCTCTCATGGCGTCTCCAAACAATATTTCCTGGCCCCGTTCCTGGGCAGGACCGTGTGCCAGATTTAAGCTTGATCCGGAATCAAAAAGGTAGGTCCCTTCAGGCCCACCATTCAGCTGCCCCTGGATTACCGGGCAGCTGAACTGGTCCACGGAGAGAGACCAGCTCTGAGGACTGGCCTGAGGGCTCCCCTAGTCAATGGCCACCACCGCACAGCCCAGGCATGCCTGCATTTAAAGCATGTCTCCCTCTGGGCGAAATTATTGGCTTGGCAACTGGAGCAGGGCCAGTCTCCTTTCCTTGCTACAGGGCTGGGCTTAGAGCCTGAGGAAGTTGGGCAACCGGGCTGGGACCTTTGGGGCTTTGGCCCACGCTCCCTGAGGAGGGCATCAAGGCCCTCCTCCAAGGGCTGGATCTGGGCAGAGGTATCCTTACCCGTGGGTCCATTTTGAGATGTAAGGGTTTCTCGGGCCATATTCTGCCGTGCGTACGGAGAGGCCCTTTCTACTAATGCAGGCAGGATGGCTGCCTGGAAGGGTCCTGCCTGCAACTCCAGCCAATTGTGGAGTTGGGGGCTAAGGCACTGCAGCCAAGCATCGAGAAGGGCTGCTCTCCGACCAGCCCCAAGGGGTAATAACCATTTGTCTTCAAGGTCCCCAAATACCCGAACCCAGACCTGGATGCGGGAGATGGCAGCGTGCAGGTGTTCCCCGGTATAGGGTTTAACTTAACCAAGCCTGCTGTTAGGGAATACACCCCGAAAAGAATACGGGCTGTGTCCAGGACAATCATTCAACAATCCTTACCCTGGAGGCCCACAGCCGCTGCCAAGGGGCCCAACAGCATCTCCCAGGCTAAAATCAAATCACTACCAAAATACTGGTACAGCTGGCTTTCTATTCGCTCTAGCCATTGCAGGAAAGCATTCCATTCTTGGGGCGGGGGGCCCAATTCTCGGTATAGGCTCTCCCTGTCTCCTTCGGACATGGAGGTGATGGTAACCTCTTGCCGGACAGTGGGGCCACCGTCCCCCGCATTTAGAGCCTGGGGTGGTACTTGAATACCGGACCGGCGCAGGAGTTCTGTCACCTCATCTTTTGCAGCCTGGTCCTCCTTTGCCATCCTGACCATAGTTCGTGTCATGACAGGGTAGATGGAATTTATTGAGGAATTAGGATCTTCATAGGCAGGAGGGGCGGAGGGTGCAGGAGGGGCAGAAAGGGTGGTGGGGGGTAAATAGGGGCCGGGGGAAAAGAATTCTGCTTTAAGGCATCTACTTGTCCCTTCAGGGCCAGGTTCTCAGACTTAAGATGATTAAGATCATCCATGCAATTCTCAGCCATTCTGACTGCTAGCACACTGTGATGATTTACCATGCGCTGCTGTAGAGTTTCCACTTTGCAGTATCCACGGTATGCATCCGATGAAGTGAGCTGTAGCTCACGAAAGCTCATGCTCAAATAAATTGGTTAGTCTCTAAGGTGCCACAAGTACTTCTTTTCTTTTTGCGAATACAGACAGTAACACGGCTGTTACTCTGAAACCTGACACTTTGCTTTTAAGATCCTTAACCTCCTCCCATAAACCTGACAGACCCTCACACACAGCCTGCAACAAAACAACCTTTTTCTTATTCTGGGAGCATTTGGACGCTAGAGCAGCTTCCACCCACCCCTGGATGGCTAGCCAATCCTGATGGGCCGCATAAGGACCCCCCCATTTCCCTACCAATTTATTAATAAATTCCTTAACCAGGGCTGCAGTAAAGGGCCCATTAAACTTACTCATCGAATCCATGGTGAGACGTGGTGATCAGGCACAATTCTCCCCTGGGATCTTGTTCGTGACGCCAGATGTATGAGCGTTCATATTACTCCATAAGGGTTTTGGGGATGTTGTAATAAATGTAGAAATTTACATACTAATGTAGATAAAGAGAATGATGTAACTAATCTAGTACTTACTGGACAATTGCGTCCAGGGGAACAAGTACCGAAATAAAGAAGCCCATCTACTCAAATCCCCCTCTGGGTCAGCCTGTTCTTCTTCCAACTGTTCTCCCAAACTTTGTAAAGATACTATTGTTTAAAAGAACGCTCTTTTCCTTCCGAACACTTTTATATGCAACACAGCTTCATTGAGAAGGAAACCAATGTCATGGTCTATGGCAGGGATCAGCAACCTTTGGCACGCGGCCCGCTAGGGTAAGCCCCCTGGCTGGCCGGCCAGTTTGTTTACCCGCAGCGTCTGCAGGTTCTGCCGATCATGGCTCCCACTGGCCATGGTTCGCTGCTCCAGGCCAATGGGTGCTGCGGGAAGCAGCGTGGGCCAAGGGATGTGCTGGCCGCCGCTTCCCACAGCGCCCATTGGCCTGTAGCAGTGAACCACGGCCAGCGGGAGCCCTATCGGCCGAACCTGCGGACGCAGCAGGTAAACAAACTGGCCGGCCAGCCAGGGGGCTTACCCTAGTGGGCCGCGTGCCAAAGGTTGCCAATCCCTGGTCTATGGGTTACTGAGCCAGAAACAGATTCTACCTGGAAGGTCCAAAAAAAAAGAGGGAAGAGAAGAATGAAGTATAAGAAAGCTTTGTCAGACTCAGAATGACATCCTTCCAGAAGGATGGTATGTGGGTACTTGTGATGCAGACCCTTGAGAGTGAGGAGAGTGTGTTAATTGGGATGAATTTTCAGCGCTCAAACAAAAAGACTGTAAACAGCTCAGGAAGCTGCAGAGTAATGAGCAATAATGAGTTAATAGTTAAGTGTTTCGGAAGCTGGAGTAATCACTTAAGAGGAACAGAGGAGTCTGCTATCTTGAAGCACTAACTGAATGAGATAGTTCTGATTAACCTACAAACTGCTTAACATTTCATTCGTAATTGCAAAAATCATGGTTTAAAAGGTTAAATGAAATGCAGCAAAATCTTCTACTTAACAAAATACACAGGATATATGCATACCTTAACAACAGGATTCAGCAGAACTACACCTGATTTCTTAGTAATTACTTGTTTTGTTGTGTAATGATGGTCTATAAGCTGAGGAATAGTTGGAAACCCAGTTCCTTCAAATCGGTACTGATTCTGTAAGGGGGAAAAAAATTCAGTTTCAGAACAGCTCCAATGAGGAAATGCAAAAGACGCAATTAGCAACAATTATCCACGAATAACTAGAAACAGAAAAGTTTAATTTCATAGGATTAAATCTTGGTCTCATCCAAGTCAATCCAAAAACTTCCAGCGACTTCAATGGGACCATAATGTGGGTCATAATAACTAGAAAAAATATCTATTCATTCAATTAGTTTATCATAATAAAATAAACAGATCTCAACTCTTAAATCAAAACTAGAAAGAAGGAAGTCCTTGTGATTCAACAGATGGCACAGTAACAGTGACTTTGAGACATATTAAATATGAAAAGGATATGCAATAAAATATTACCAACTTAAAGAACAAAAACCATTTATTTTAAGACAACACCGAAACATGTAAAATAAGGATGTACTGCAAAAAATATCTTTGAAAATCTAGTAAACACAGGGTAAATTTCAGCTCTCTAGCGCAGAAACAAAGCTTGAGGAACAGGGGCCAAATCTTAATTCACCATGTAATGTAGTCCCAGGCAATGTGTGATAAAAGTGATGAATGATTCACTGGCACACACAGAATAAAAATTTTGGTGGGTCTTAAATAAATAAATAATAATGTGTGACCAGCCATCTTCAATAGTACTTAGGATAAAAACCCAGCCATCTCCATACTTCAGAAATGCTGAGTGAGATGAAAGGCATTTTTGCCTCCCTGCACTTCCATCCCTCTCTTTTTTTCTTATCTGTCTCTCTCTTTTTCATTTTAAATATTAAAAAAGTCCCTGCTGTGGCTACTGTAACTCTCTTGCCATCATGCAGGAACTGTGTAGATTCTTTTACAAGCTGTACTTCCTATCACAGAACGTCAGGAAGCATTGTATCTGTAGGTGCGGAGAAAGAATGCAAGTGACATAGGTACACTAGTGGCTGGAAGGGCAATGACAAAAGATTTAGAAAATTCTTTGGGAAAAAACCTGTACTGCTCAGTTCAGCCTCTTACAGTCCTGAATTCTGCACAGGATTTCAGTGACTAGTATATGGGTTAGGCTATTTGTGCCCATATAAATGCATGTTTTTCTTCATTTATTCCCTACTCAGCTCTTTCTACAGCACAAACATTGCCATAAACAATGTGGCCATAAACATTTAGTACAAGTAAAGCCAAGGACTGGAATAGTAAAAGTGATCTAAATTGAGATTCAGGTTCAGGGCAAAGAAAATTAAATAATACTGCTAAAGAATTGTTTTTAATTTACAATATTTTGCAAGTGCACTCAGTATACTAGGGCTCTTATGGAAAATGACTTTTTGGGAACTACAATAAGTGCCTGCCAAGTTATCATCATTTTTTAGGCAAGGAAAGATAACAGGCCAGTTTGAACATATGAACATTCTCTTTGTATCTGTCCACTGCTCCCTGCCGCTCATCAAACATAAGCTGCTTGTCTTTATTTTCAAGGCCCTTCATGGTGTACCCACCCCCTATGTATCATCTCTCATTCACTGTCAAAATGTTGATGCTGGTCATCCCATGATGTCCACCTCTGTTGCCCATTTCTAAATTTTCAAGCAAGCACCTTCATGCTTTTTCCTATGCCGCCCTCACACTTGGTAAGTGCTAAACAGCCACTATTTTCCTTCAAATCCCTCCTGAAAACTCACTTCCTGTGATGCTTACGGATAAACAGTTAGGCTGCTGGTATGCAGAAATCACTGCCTCGTATGCTGACCAATATTGTTGCATTGTTTCTTTGTTACTCCTGCCAATCTTTCTATTCGTAACTGTGTGTTTTTTCCTATCTTATATGGAGGTTGTAAGCTCTTTGGGGCAGGAACCATTTTTAATTCTGTTGGTACAGTGCCTGCCACATTGGGGTCCTGGTCCATTACTAGGGCTCCTAAGCGCTACAGTAATACAAATAATTGAGAAGAATTTGAAAACTGATTAACACTGAATGACAGCAATGGATTTAGATGCTTAATAATAGTAATTCTTATTCATATTCACAGGGTTAAACTGATGACCAAATTTGGACTCAGGAAGGAATTTTTCACCAAGACTTAATGGAAAGGAACTTGAACTTCCTTTATGCAAGTATCATGGAACAGGCAACATTCATTACAACTAGGAGGTATATTCCCAGATCCATCAATTTCTTTATCAGAAATTTAGTCATCAGCACTTTTGAGCATTGGAACCGTTTTTCTATTATTATTATTATTATTTACTATTCGTATTGCAGTAGCTCCTAGGAGACCCATTCATGGACCACTGTGAAAACATGTAACAAAAACTGCACTGTAAAAATATGTAATAAAAACTGGCCCTGCCCCAAAGTGCTTACAATAACTTAATTGCTTAAATGGATTTAAGAATTTAAACTCAGACACCAAAGTCTGAAAGTTTTCAGTATAAAATATTATTTTTTATAAGAAGTTTGCACCCATTAGCCAAAAGAGGTGCTCCTATATTAACAGGTTATTCTAAGAGCATATCATCCACTGAGGAGGATAAATGGCCTCTGTAATTAACTGCAATACATTCTCTGTTTTCCATACTTTAAAAAATATATATATTTTGGACCCTATACATTCAACATTGTTTTCTTCAGGAAATATTTAAATTTATAAAAAATGTACACACATTTCTTAAAAGTTCAGTTTTAGTTAAAAACAAATGAGCAATTCTTATTTGTTTTTCACAGATTGGCTGACAAAATTGATTAGTCAACCGCTGCATCTGACTAGTTCAACATTTCAAAACATTGGTCAAATCAAACAGGCTATTTAAACAGCTGGACCACTGTCACAACAGCTGTACACTGCACTACTATTCTAGAGGCTTGGAATCAGAAGAAAATTCACATCAACAGAGACCAGGCTTGTCAATGATATGAGACAATCGTGATGTTGGTTACACAATGGGATGGAGGTTTCAGCCTCATGCTTTTATTCATGTGTAGTCGCAACTGGGGAGTCTAAGAATCAAATCTGACAGCTGTTCCTGAAGAGACATACCCCAGGCCCTTCCACTGAGAAACAATACCACACAGAAACAACTATTCCAGTAAGGGATGGCAGGTGAAACTGGAGTGAAAATGCAAGGAGATAGTCTTATCCAAGAATAAATAAATAGGAAATAACTTAGATCTCTGGGGATTGTGCACACAAAACTAGGAAAATCCATGTAGTTTTGAAAATGTCTTGTGCTTATTTTTTTTAATCTATCATTTGAAATGTATGTTACCAAAGAGAAGCAAAATAAAAAAAACAGTTTGTGTCATGCTCATTTGTATCCTATTTGTGAAACCAGACATATGAATATATATGTAACAAGTGATCACATGCCCTTTTCTGATAGGAAACATCAAGAAAACTGGCACTGGAACAATACACGAGTCCTAGAAAAAGTGACACTGAAAAAGTAAAAATGACAGGATTGTGATATTGATGCAAGGGAAAATATTTTTCTCATTTGTGTTGCTTCCACTGTTTTGTAAGTTTCTGAAATTTCTTCAGGCAATGTATCTCTATACTTGTGTGGTATTAAGTATTTAAGTTTGGGGTAGTGGGGAGAGAACATGAAAGTGAGAGATGCTGTGCAGTATTCTCTACATCTATAAAACTGGTAAAAGCCAGGAAATTTTATGTGAGTGCATCCAACAGTTAAATAATTCTTTGTAAAGGAATCTGGTGGAGTTGGCAGCTAAAATATAACTACCCTGCTATATATCATTGCAAGACTTTCAACAGCATATTTTTGGATGGTTTTTTATGGAACTATCTTTTACCAAGTCCAGCTCTGATGCAAAACTCGGTCAATAAAAACTTCTCTGGATTTTCCCAGTAGCCATTATACTTTTCTATTCTCTTTAATACCCATGCCTTATTAGATGGAGGACTTAGTAGCACTCTGTCTTCCAATAGAAGAGTGTGGCTAGCTTCTTCTGAGACCAACACTAAGCCAAAATTGTCAATGAAACAAAAACCAGGAGATCCTGAAACAGAGTCAACCCAATCCATAAACAAGCCAATGTTTGGTCACAGCCTTGGGAGTGAGAGCCTTGAAACCAAATCTCCATCTTGACAACAATTATCAGCTTAACTCCAGTACAGAACAAAGTTATGAGAGTAATTGTTTTAACTTTTGGTTAAAAGACGACATTTTTCTTTTCCAATCTATCATATTCTATAACGTGACATTTACCTAAATTTGTACAATAAATTCACTGGTTACAATTTAGTGTATGTTCCACATAAAGGCCAACACTAGTAGATACAAATTTACTGACATGAGAAAAAGGTCAACTCATCCTTGGTCTAAATTTAGAGATTACAGTTTGAGAAAACATCTCATGACTTTCCCCAAGCCCACAGAGACTGGCTGTGAAACATTTAAAACTAAAAGATTTTAACTAAAAATTTAGCATCTCAAACACCACTTGGTTGTAGCCCTGGGATGAAATCCTAACCCTGCTGAAGTCAAAGGGGCCAAGGTTTCACCCCAGAGTCTAACAGAAATCATGATAAAGTACTAGCCATCTAGCTGAAATAACTGTATTATGAATACTAAAAATAAGTTATTTTGATATAGAACTTATTTTAATGCAAGACAGCATCTGGCTTATAGCGTCTTATGTAAAGGTTTCATATTTCAGCTATAATATTTGCGGTTACTGCAAGAAGGCTCAAAAATACCAGTTAAAATATTTATTTTCAAATACTTTTCAGAGTACATATAAGTGATTGTCACTGTATTAACTTTCACTTTGCTGTACGAATTATTTCTAAAGCAAAATAGTGTTAAACTGGAAAGATCTGCAAGAGACTATGAAAATTATTTAGTGCAAGTATATGGCTGACCTCTTTTATTACGGCATTATCCCAAAATGAAGAATTAGATGAGGTCCACTGACTTTCTGTGGATTATATGAAGGTTTCTGAGTCATTGTTGCCACAGTCTCTGTTTATATAGGGTCAGTTAATTGTTTAGCTGAAGCTACAGCTGGGATTTCAGAACAAAACAAAACAAAAAAAGATTTCTGTCCTATTCCCAAAGGCCCAAATTAATCTCAGGTGGTATCATCTAATTCCAGGCTTATGAATGTAACATGCTATAAGAAAAGACAAAAACAGAAGTCCTGGAACATGGAAAGTTTGGCACTGTGCAATGAACACTGAGGAATAGTCACTCAATACAAAATACCTTATTTGCCCCAAAATTGCCTGCTACATTAACTTTCTACATTCCTTGATTATTTCAACATCTGACCAGCCCACACTCTCATTGCTGTAAGGTGCACATTTGAAAGTGTGTGTTACGCAGCTTAATATATTTCAAACTATCATTGAACTCTAGGGGAAAGCTTGAATCCTATAGTGCATGTTGTGCAGCCCTCCCTAGTGCTAACTATCTGCACCTAGTTCCTCCCCTGTGGTGCAAAATCAAGTTTCTTTTCTGTACTTCTTGGGAAAACTATTTACTTACCTCCTTTGTAAAGTGCTTTAAGATCTACTGGTGAAAAACACTACAAGATCTAGGTAATAGTATTATTTATGTATAAGGGGTCAGATGATTTTTGACTTGTGGATAAATGCTAATTTCAAGCTATTTACTATGATCAGAGCAATATTTATTACACATAACTTATAAACTGCATGTGCACACAAGAATACAAATTCATATTTCTCTCTCTCTCTCAGTCTACTGGTTCCAGAGTCCTGTTCAGCCCTGGTCTACAGTAAGGGCAGAGATCGATCTAAGTTACGCATCGTCAGCTACATGAATAACGTAGCTGAAGTCAACGTACTTAGACCTACTCACCGTGGTGTCTTCACTATGGTGAGTCAACTGCTGCTGCTCCCCCGTCGTCTCTGCCTGAGCCTCTCGTGGTGGTGAGTACAGGAGTCGACGGGAGAATGCTCAGGGGTTGATTTATTGTGTCTAAACTACCCGCCGATCCAGCAGGTAGCGTAGACATACCCTCAGATTTTTTAAGGCCTAGTCTACACTGTGAAATTAGGTCAGTATAACTACGCTGCTCATGTGTGTGAAAAATCCACATCCCTGATACCGTTGCCAATTTTGGTTGGACATATTCCTGGAACTTTCATCAATTATATAATCTTTAATTAAAGATTAATCTTTAATTCCTGGAGACTTCAATGCAATCCTGGAGGGTTATCAACCCTAATCCCTGAGCAACACAGTTAATCCGACCTAACCCCCGGTGTAGACAGTGCTAGGTCAAAGAGAGAAGTCTCCTGTCAACCTAGCTACGACCTCTCAGGGAGGTAAATTAGGTCAATAGGAGATAGTGTCTTTACTGCAGTGTTTTGAGTGTAGACAATCCCTAAATTACATCATTTTTAAGTCTTAGTGGAGTATCATCTGAGATCTCAAGAAACTATAAAGCAACCCTAGACCAAAGGGTTTAGCACATGCTTAATACTGATGGGTCAGGGCCAGGGCGCTCAGCACCTTTGGGATTAAGCACACCTTCTTTATATAGAGGTATGCTCAGTTTTAAAGCATTTATTTTCTTATTTAGGACTTGAAAACACACTCCAGAATATCACTGGCTATATCAAATTATGGTAAAGTAGAATTAATGTTTGTGACCAGATTTCCTCCTACTGGAAAACTCCTTGGATATATTAACAATAACCAAAATGACACCTTTCCAATAAGTGATCTTCCACCACCTCTCCTACCTTTAGATGAGTCTAATGAAATTATTGAGCCCATTAAAATAGACATAACTTAACAAATTGGGGAGTGCAACAGGTAAAAAAAAAATTCAAAAGAAAGAAAAGAAATGCATTAGCTAAACTGATTTTTATGACAAACTGCTCAAATTCGCCATTTTTTCCATAAATAATATTCATATAAGAATAATGGAAGATATCTTGTCCTTTTCTCCCCAACAGCTCCCTCCTACAGAACTTTTGTGGTTCTGCTCAGCTAAAGAGAACAGGATTCCTGTGTCTATGTAGGGTGTGTGCGGCTCCTAGGCAGCACGGATCTCAATTCACAGCAGCACATAGGAGACCGAACAAATCTTTTGCTATGTAAACTTTCCCATCCACGGGGAGGCTACTGTGGGCCTGGAGTTTATTTAACCTTCTCTTATGGTTTGTTAGGCTGTTTTTGTTTATGGAAATTGCCTTAGCTATTTTTGAGTTTGAAAAGGGAAAAATAAACTGTACAAAAAATTCGTCTTAGAGCAGAGATCAACTACGTAAAATTTCAGCCCCAAGAGTGAATGTTTCAGAAAATTATGACCATGTGAAAAGAGGGGGTTACATTGACATTGCTTTGGAACCTGAGCTATCATAGCACTATCAAGCACCAACTCTAAAAAAAAGGAGTGGGAGAATAAAAAAAGATAAATTGTACATATATAATACATTTAAATAATTAGTAACTTCAGAAATTTAAACATTTATAGAAGTAATTTTCTGCTTTCTAACAAAGAATAAAAACCATGGAATAACCTCATATCTTTCTTTTATTCTTAAAAATATTTCACTAACATTGTTTTTTAAAATTTCAGCATCTAACTCAACACGGGAAATCAGAGATTACCATATTTTTTTTTTAACAGATTTCATACTGGCCTTTCCATATGAGAAGACTAAAAACCTACTTCATAGTAATTCTCATAGTTTTATCCATAGTAATGAATGCCTTTTATTCTGAACTACTTATCTAAAATAATTCTTCAGTTAAATACAAGCTGCCTGACATGAAATAAACATTCAGTACTACATCAGAGACGTACATCAGCATATTGTATGATAAAGTGTCTCCGTTGTCCATCTGAAAACACAGAAAGGACATATTCACCAGGTTTCCCGTGGCTCTCTCGCACCAAGAAGTCTCCTTGCTGCTTTAACAGCTCCTGGGCTTCTATTCTTGGAATTGCACCATGATACCAATCTTGCTCTGCCAATGGTTTCTCGCTGGTTGATATTACATCAAAGAACTTTAAAAAATATAAAGGAAAAGAAGTTAGCATACTGTAACCCATTTTCCATGTTTTGTCTTTTCATGAAATCCATGATAGACTCTGACAAATACTTTCACACTTCTCTTCAATTGTCTGTTTTCATTAGACAATTGAAGTGATACATCTATTCTCAGAATCAAAGTAACTGAACACTTTTTTTAACTATGCTTTTTTAAAAATAGAGGCATATGTATATATGAAAGCTCAGTACAGATTTCTGAAAATACAGACAAAAGGAATATCAATAGTACTATCAAGACAATTTCATTTTTACTTTTAAAAAAACCTCTTTCTTGGCTGAATTATCTTTCTCACTCTCAAACTTCCTTGAAATGGTGTTAAGCTTTGAAATGAAATATTTCCTTACTCACTGAGAAAGGGGTTAGGAATTTATGAGACATTATGGGTGGAATTTTCAAAAGCACTTGCATTGACTGAGCTCTAGGTTCACCGATTTTGAATTACCCCCCACAAAAGCCTGTAAACAAGTAGCAGCATTAGGAACCAAGTTTTTCCAGGAGTCTCTCAGCATATGTCCAGTGTGACCAGCCATTTGATAGCATCGTCATCAGCCAGGTGAAGAGCCGGTAGTTATTTAGTATTTGTATTGCAATTGAACACTGAGGCCTCGCCCCATTGTACTTGTGAATTTAATCAGGAATTCTAAGGTAAGACACAAGAATTATTTTTATAGGTTGCAACTGGAGTATGACTTGAGCTTTTTAAAAATTTATCTTTGTAATTTATGTATTTATTTATTTAGTATGTGCTAGAATAGGTTGTTGTTGGTTTTACAATAAAGTCTAGTTTTCAATAATCAGGTCAGACCTATTTGTTAGGGCAAAACTGTGCAACTCCATGCTGGTGAGCACTTACACGAGCAGTCCCAATTAAATCATGCAAGTGCTTGCTATTACAAGGTGGACTGTTCGTTTTAAATTAGGAACTCCGTTTTGTTTTGTGTGTGGAACATATGTCTAAACTTGCCAAGGAAAGCCCTGCTCAGGAAAGGTGTTTGACACCTTGTTGAAAGACCATCATGGAGACCCATCTAGACCTAATTAAGTCTGAAAGTCTCAACTACTGGCCCATGAGCATGGAACAATGATTTTTCTACACACAGAGCTACAGGAAGGACATGCAGGACTGGGGAAGGGGCCTGGATCAACCCAGTGGAGCATATGGCAAGGAGCGAGCACCTCCACTTAAGAGGGGGCACTGCTCTGTTCAGGATGCCAACTATCCCCACATGTAAAGAGATCTTGCTGGAGACAGAGGGTGGGCAGGAGGGACTCTATCAGCCTGAAATGCTGACAAACATCAAACTCACAGAAGGGGCAAGATCAGACATGGGAAGGGTGCATTCTTAGGGATTTTTGTTGTTTTCAAAGATGTGCAATTGTAAAGTAATCTTAAAGTAAAATTTCTGCAGCTAAGAAATAAAGTCCTTTGCTATGCACGTGTTCCCTTGCCTTCCTGACATGTCCCAAAAAGGGTTAAACTAGAAGTCCAGAATGCCCACAACCTAGGTGGAGTTCTAGGGAAGTGTGTGTAAGCGACTGGGAAGGCTTGAAAGGCTCAGAAACTAATCTTGGGGTCTAGGGCGGCTGCAGATACAGAGCCCCAGAAGGTCTGAGCTCTGGGAATATATCCTATAGACCCAGAGCTAGAAACAATTACTAGATTCTACCCAGACAGTTTAGAAGGATGTGGGACCCAGCAATTAGGTCCATTCACAAGAGATTGGAGATTGTAGAGAGGGGAAGGTAGCCAGGTTGTAACACTTACCACATGAGTAAGGGTGACATAATCTAGCCTTTAGTGAATAGAGAATGAATTCGTCACCCGATTCTTTTGTAAAGGACCCATTAGCAAACAAAGAAAAATACAGAAATACCTCCCAGGAGATCATATTTTCGTCCTTATTTTTAATATTTCCATTCGAAAGCAGTTAAAACCCAAGATCAAATTTCTCCATCATTATTAAAATTCAATAACACCAAAGTTATTCTCCTTTGAAATTACCTACATATAAAATAAACTTTTCAAATTACTAAGAAAAAAATTCGTATAAAAGGTTAAATTAGTTCAGTTTTTGTGAAAGATGCTGGGATTGACTGCCCAAAAGAGTGAGACAGCACTGAATGTTCACAGAAAAGCTGCAGAATACTGTCAAGGCAGCAAAATCTTATGCACACTACCTCAGTGCTACTCTGGAGAGAACTTCTCGAGTGGTATTAGATCGAGAGGTTTCGATACATAATCACTTCATGGCCTTCCTGTTGAAATGTACAATAAAAGGTGTCATTTGTGATGGACTCTGTAACGTGGACACTAGTTCACTAAGAAGGAAACAAACAGACTAAGCCACACAGCTTAGTTTACAGAACACAAACAAGCAAGTCTTCAGATGGTAACAGTTTCTCACTTCCAACTTGCGTCATGTCTGAATCAATGTCCATGACTGTATCATTACCTGTCCCCAGCATAAAATAGCTTAAGAGTACTTTTTTGACATAGAGAAGATTTAGGGGAAAGAAAATGGGAACAGGTTAAGCGTTTTTTTTTTCTTTTCTTTTTCTTTCTAAGAACTTGCATTGTACTTAGATAACATTTGGAAAAAAACTGTTTAAATTTTTGTCGGGTGTTTGTCAGGTTTGAAGGCTTTGTCGGGTGTTTCTCTCAAATTTCACATAATGTTTTAGTATTCATTCTGTGGTCATTTTAGCTGAAGCATGAATTATCAATTAAGTATTTCTTCACAGAAAATAAATGAAATCTAAATCAATAAATGATGGTGCTTTTTATGTTATATAAATTATATAACTTCTGCATGAACAAACCCCCCCACTCAATAATTTTATTGTATAAATTAAAGTACTATGTTTTAAATAAACAGGATATATGATCATATGCACTTCAAAATTGCTATTGAGGGGAATATGGTTACAGCCAAGAAAGAGTATCTAAGAAAGATGTATTGTCATTTTGACATTCATTGCAAATGAATTTATCACTCTAATCACTAAAACACTACATTTCTACTACCACTTTAGAGTTAGAAGAAAATTTTGCAGGATTTAATATGAACAGTTTAAACACAAAATATTGCCCTTTTAAAGACGGTAATTTCCTTTTCACTGTTTTCCAATTCCCATATGTTTTTCTTAAACAATGTTTACTGTAAAGTGAGACTTCAAGAAACATTCAATTGCTTGATAATACAAATTAGAGACTGCAAGATACTTACATTCTAGGACTCAGATTTTATTTTATTTTCAGGGATGAAGATGTCTCTCTGTCTATCTGACACGGACATATATAGTTTTTCTCCCCCTCTCTCTATCTAATGGAGGAATTCAAATATTTAAATAGGAAGGTTTTATTTTTAAGTTTCTTTTACTAACCAAATTAGTATCACCATAAAATTAAATGGTATTTGAAATATTTATTTCTATTTATTATTCTCTTTGTCTCTCTCTGTCTCTCTCTCTCCTTTCTTCCCTTCAGGGATTTCTGTGGTTCACCATACCTTATCTTGGGCCTTTGGGGGGGTTCCCTCAGATTCCCCTTCACTCTCCCCTTATATGTCGACCAATCTCCCCTTCCTCCCTTGTGGATCCTCCCCTCCCTTTCACTTTCATCTGAATTTAATATGAAGTTGAAATAAGTTTTACTTTAACAGCTCTCATTAATTGGCTCTCAAGCAGCTGCTCTTATTGAAATGTAGAGCAAAAGGTTTCTGACTCAGCATTTTTTAAAAAATGGAGATTTCCCAACCCCATTATCTGTGAAGAGACTGAGCAACAAGTTGTCTCTGAAACAAAACAAAACAAAACCTTACCCCCGGACTTTCAGTGTAACACCACATTAAGATGGTTGATAAATGTGTGCTCTTATAAACACAGCAACCAGCCACCCACACACATACCTCAATGATACTCTATTACTTAATAATGAATATTTGTTCTATTTTCTGACATATAATTAGCTGAAACTTGTTGTATTGCTTTATTCTGTGGTCTTTAAGCAATGAGAATTTATATATATTTTTTTTTTTTAAATCGGGAAGATATTTTAATTCTCCCCCAGAGAAAAGGAAGGGCATACTCTTGGATTAGTAGAAAGACAGAAATAAATTTAGGTTGATCCTTTTAGAATTTTCCCTCTAGCACTTTCCATAACCGAAACAGCGTAATTCTTACACTGCCATTAGACACATTCAAATGTAATTTGCTAGTTCTTTTGCAGGGCAATACGGTATATGAAACCAATAGCTACTTCAGGACAAGGGAACCACAAATGCAAAGAAGCTACAGCATTTTACAAAACACTACATATTAAAGCAAAAGTATATAAACCACAAAAAGATAACAGTGATGGAAACAAAATTTAAAAAATATTTTATAACCCGAAATGGCTGAATTTGGTAAGGACAACCACCCATTGTATAAACGCTATTACCAAGTTCATTTAAAAAAAAAAAAAAGGTAAGGAACCAGGAAACACCATTACTATCATCACAACTGTCAGATATCTGCAAAAAGTACAAAATTTTTCAGGGGAAAAAAAGAGTGCATTGAATCTGAGGAGCAGCAGAGCCTATTTCAAGGTACAGTTCATTCACATACTGGTCCAAATAGGACAGTGTCCTACCAGTGACTAAAACATGGCGTCAAAATGTGAGAAGTAAGGGTTTATCTACTAATTTTTGTTTTCCTACCTCAGATCATTAAACTTTATATTACTGCTCTTTACACTTATGGATACCTGACTTGGTTTTAGTCTGACAAAAGCCATTATAGTACTCTGTTGGAATTTTGGGGTTTTCTTGAGTCTCTATCTCTTCTCTTTTCCATCTTCTCTGTCTTACTCTTCCTACTTCATTGGGCTTTGAGCTTTTCTCTCTGTTTTTCTTTCACCCTCTCTACACTCTGCCCCTATACTACATCTCTATCCTTCCCTCGTCCTTTTCTTATCCATCTCCCAAAGGTACTAGAGCACTACACGAGAAAAGCTGCAAAGTTCTGGCTTTGGTTACATAAGAGTTGCCTGGTCACACAATGGTGACTCTCCTTTCTTCCAGCTGCTAAATTCCTTTAAAAACAACTAAGAAAAATACATTAAATGCTTTTCTAATACTGGAGGAACTATTGCTGTTGTCACAGTTATGTGCTTACAAATGGGTAGGGGAAGTGGTCTGTATGACAGTAAATGGCAGGGGAGCTATCCAGCAGATAGCAGCCCGTGCAATGAAAAACTATGAGAATCTCTACATTAGATTCTGGCAGCAGATCTACAGTTGAAACCTCAGCTGCATCCAGTAAGTTGTTTGTGGCTCCTCTATTCTGGGGCTATTCCAGCATTCGTATCTTCACCACAGTTTGGAAAAGTCTTCAAGCTCTCTAAGGTACATTAGGATTGAAAGAGTATGTCTACACTGCATCCAGGAGGTGTGATTCCCGGTGTGGATAGACAGACACGTGCTAGCTCTGTTCAAGTTGGCGTGCAACATCCTCGCTGATATTTCAATGCACTAATTTGAGCAATGCTAGCATGAGTCTGTCTACCCATGCTAGGAATTACACCTCTCAACTGCAGTGTAGACATATCCTAACTCCAAGAGGCTATTACACTGACTGAGTTGGCGTGCAACAATCTGACCAAGGCCCAAAATACTTGCTATACTGCTGTGCCAGGAGAAATAGGAAAGAGTTGCAAAGGGCTTATACACCATCTCTACACAAGCCAAGAATTACCCCATACTGAAAGAATCCTCAGTTGCCTACTTAAAGCAGCTTTCTGGCCTCTTTGCAATACCATCACTCAGAGTCTCATTCTGAACGGTATCATTTCTTTTCTCTGTTGGTAGCAGCACTACTAGCAGTTCCCAAATGTTCTGAGATAAAAGCTCAGCCAAGCATCCCTTAAGGCTTCAGAGTAGAGTACTAAATAAGACACTGACTTTTTAATCACCTGTATCCCCTCCTATCAGAGACTAGGCAAACCCCATGGATAAAGACCTTGAAAACGGTAAGACAGCTACATACTAACAAATGCATGATAATTAACCTGAGCTTTACTAAACTCCCGGGTGTTTGAGGAAGTACAAGGTTTCTCTGCTACTTTCTCCGAAAGGCACTAAAAAAAAATAAAAGGTTTTCTTTGGTTATGCATGACAGTAACTATATTTCCCCCTCACTAACTGTGGACATTTACTGTTATGATAATACTGCATTTAAACCAAGGTATGTCTATTTATTTATTTATTTTTGCTTATAGCTTGTCGAAACAATGAAAATATATACTCGGAAAGCAAGCAGCTAAAATGATGTGTTCTATAATGAAATCAACACCATTGTTCTTCCAATTTTACTTCTACATGCTATGATTTAAAAATATTTGTATGGCTTTTAGTTTAAAAATATTATATTATATTGTTGTATAACACATCTGGCATATTATATACCATAATATACTTGACTGATTCGTAATATACCTGGAATACCGGGAAAAATGCACATTGAGTTTGAAATGCCAATGTTCTAACAGTTAATCTTCACATCAAGAAGCAATGCCACATACAGGGCAGCAAGAAAAATATTAATGGCCAATAACTAGTTATTGTGGCAGTTAGCTACAAAATCAAAAAGGAAACTGTACCCATGCATGTATATGGTAACCATTACTAAAAGGTTGCATTAAATCATTAACTCACCACAACACATGACAAAAATACTTAAAGAGCGCAGCTGAAAGGATGATATGTTCTAATTTAGTAGGTCACTTGTGTAATGAGACACAGAACCTATACTAGGATACTATCCTTCTCTGGAGTGTTGTTAAGTTTCTTCATAGAGCTGCCCTTCTCTACTCCTCTCCCTACTCACTCACTCACCAAGCATCATCATCTTCGCTGTCCATTCACACAATATTGTCACTAATTGGAACAAGAGCCTTCTCTGCAGCTCCAGCCATTTGGAACTGACTTCCTGTACCTCCCTGCTTCAATGGGCCTGATTCTGATCTCACACCAACATAATTCAACTGACATAAGCGTCGTTACTCCTGATTTACAGTGATAAAGGTCAGAATCAAGTCCATAGACTCTTGGTAAAATCCTGACTCCACTGAAACCAATAGAAGTTTTGCCATTAACTTCAATGGAGACCGGTTTCACTCTCAATTTCACTTCAAAATGCATCTACAATCTTAGTTTCTCTTTCGCCCTTTTTATTTATTATTTCATTCTCTAAAATGGTTTGGGATACACTTTTTATGGAACATGCCATAAAAAATAAAGTTGTATTGAATAATACTGATACGAATGAGGCAAAGGTAGTGGCATAACTATACAAAGGCTGGAGGGCAATGCACATGCTCCAGAGTATCTTACTGTAATTATGAACATATGAAAAATATTGTATTGTTATGCCAATTACAACAGCTTTATATCTTAAAAACATGATTAATCATATAATGTAGATACTTCATCTCTTTCTGGTAAAGATTTGTTCCCTTTAAGTGTAGTGCTGATCCAGTACAGCTTTAGATGTGTCAAGCAATGCAACTTCCACCATTTTCCTGGGGAAATTATCCCACAAGCTAATATATCTAAAGGCTTGTCTACATGACAGATTATGTTGGTATAATTTATGTCACCCAGGGTATGAATAAGCCACCCCCGTGAGCGACGTAATTTACACCGACCTAAGCCCCAATGTGGACAATGCGATGGTGGCAGAAAAGCTGTGTCCCGCCAGCACAAAGCATCTTCACCAGATGCACTACAGCAGCGCAGCTGTGCTGCTATAGTGCTTCTAGCGTAGACTAGCCCTCACTTTCAAGAAGTTTTTTCTACTATTGAACCTAAAAATTCCCTATCTTAATTTCATCCCATTACTGCTATTTACAGCCTTGTTTGGACCACCCTAAATAATTCCTCCTCTTTATTATGATTTATACTCTTCAAATACATATAGACATTTTGCCTCCTCTCCCCCACATCTATTTCAATTATTTTTAGCTTAACTACACCTTTCATGGTTGCTTGGTAATGATACAATACTGACTATTGAGAAGGCCCATTCATACCACACCCCTATTTCGTAAGAAGTTTCCTTTTGGGCTGAAACTTCAGGTGACGGACCTCACCCCGAAGATGAATTTTTTTTGTAAGTTCTAGTGAGCTTTATTTGGACCTTATTTGAGTTTTTGGAGCAATAACTTACTCTTCGCTCAGCTAAGTTTTGGAAGGGAAATGTTTTTAAAATAAAGTTAGACATTAAGTGAAATAGAGAAAATGCTAAATTGCATACAAGTTTTTTAGCATATGCTTCAAAATAGATCAGCAAGCGTCACACAATTTGTTTTTCTTTTCGTCCTCTTATGTTTATTTTTTAAACTGCCTTAATGCATCCACGCCTCAAAAAACTTCCTTTGTTGCTTAGGGGCCTGCTCCAAAGCCTATTTAAATAAATGCAAAGACACCCATTGACTTAAACGGACTTTGGATCAGGCACTAGAACACCAGATGTCCCAAAGAGTGCCTCAAAAATCAATACATAAGTCAAAGAGCTCCTTCATGTATCAATATCCCTAATAACTGTTTTTAGTAAGGGGTGCAAATGCAGTGAAGTGGCATATAAGGAATGCACAGTACCACCAGGTTCACCAGGGAATACCACAATGCACCAGACCGTCAATCAGTCGATAAATTAATGCTTTACAAAAATGAACTTTTTCCGGTGTGACAATGACCCCGGAGCAATGGAAGAGACATTTGATACATCTTTTGTTGGCGTGCACTAAATAAAAGTAGTTCTGACTCATACCGTTATTTCATGGTATTATCATGTCTACTGACCAGTCAGAATTTAGGATTTTTAATGCTATTTTAATATAACATTTTCCATGTAGGTTGAAGTGTGTTGTAGTGTTAAAAAAAAAATCCTATCCGGGTTGCAAAAAGCGGGACAGTGTAACACCCCATTGTCAATACTACTTACTGATGAAGAGCCCAGCATGGATTTTGGAGATCTTATCATTCCAGCTATGGAGTGACGAATAGTATCAAACCTGGACACCTTATCCTTCTTATCCTAGGTTGGGGGGGAGAAAAAGAATATCAGCAACAAAAATAAACTATACAACACCGATTTCTGAGTATATATAATCTGACGTACTTTTTCTGTTTTGGTTAAATATAAACAGATATAAACTAGCATAGCTGCACAAACTTCAGAGTTATGCCATTTTATGTCAGCTGAGGATCTAGCCCACATTTTATAATATCAAATACTAAAGTTTTGAGTAATTATTTAAAAATAAAATTACTGTCAACCATGTAACAGATCTGAAATTCTGTAATAGTACAGTCAGGTCTCCCCTAGTTCTTTAGCTGCCCTAGAGTACGTAATTTTTAATAGGACAATTTTTTAAAAAAAGAGTAGAACACCAAACTCTGCAAGTAGCTTTTTTGTATGTATCTCACTCAATTTTTACCTCCGCTGTCCTTCCTTTATTAACCTTTCCTGCTCTGTATACACTGAGTGCAGCCTGAGGTGCACACAGAACAAAGGTGTGGAATATACACCAAAAATGGGAAGAAAAAGTGAGACAAATGCGGGAGGGGGTTGTGGGAAATGGGTGGAGTGTGTCCATCCAGTACACTGAATGAAGTATGAGTCCTGTAGAAAAGTGGCTCTCAACCTTTCCAGACTACTGTACCCCTTTCAGGAGTCTTATTTGTCTTGCGTACCTCAAGTTTCACCTCACTTAAAAATTACTTGCTTACAAAATCAGACATAAAAATACACAAGTGTCACAGCACACTACTGCTGAAAAATTGCTGACTTTCTCATTTTTACCATATAATTATAAAATAAATTAACTGGAATATGAATATTGTACTTATATTTCATAATATATAGAGCAGTATAAACAAGTCATTGTCTCTATGAAATTTTAGTTTTTTTATGTAGCCCATTGTAAAACAAAGCAAATATCGAAATGAGCTGTTGCACCCCCTGGAAGACCTCTGTGTACCCCCTGCTGTAGAACAAGTAATATACCGTAATGTAAGTAAAGACCTTATGATAATGCATATGCAGAAGGGGACCCAATTAAGGTAACATGGACTGTTTTAAGCTGGCATTTCCTAACTTCTGAGTGCTTGACTTTTCAACTTTAATGTTTTTTTAAGGTAGGAAACATCATACAGAAAAACCCAATTCTTTTAAAAGAAAACTGGAAAAAAAGAAATTCCATCATATAGAACCATACTAATCAGCACATCAGCAGAGTCTGAATCTAGGAACTTTAAATCTCAACACAGAGCTCCATCACTTGAGCTAAAGGAGTAAATGATAGCAGAAGCATGGATGGAGATTTGGGGAGGGGGGCATAGAAGAGCATTGTACCCCCCAAAACTGTTTATCAGATATTTTCAAACTGTGGGGTGTGCCCACCTAGGGGGGTGCAGAAGAACAGGTGCCAGGTGGCTTGGGCCAGCCCGACACAGCGGGACTCGGGGAGAGAACGCCATCTCCACCCCAACTCACTCATTAACTACACTGTAATTTAAGTATCACTAACAATCAGTAAACCCAGAAGTTAGGCCTATACTTAATAATAATAATAGTAAGTTCCATGACCTCCCCAAATATAGAAGTGAAACTACACCTATGAGCAGAAGTAGACTATTATTGTCTCTATCAACCAATCACTAGAGAGGGATGTGATGCACACTTTGCTGGCAGCATACACAACTATTTGCTCGACAACAGTGAAACATCAAGATCATGGGTGGAGAGTAAAAAAATCGTTTGGAGGGGCTGGGTCCGGCTCTATCCCGGCCCAGCGTTGAGGGGAGATCCGAGGGAGGGAGGGTTTGGAGAGCAAGACAGTCCCACATGAACCCCGGACAGCAATGGCTCCTGTCTCACAGAGGTTGCAGACTGAGCCTGCCTGTCCCCACATAGACCCCGGGCAGTGGCAGATCCTGTCCAGGATTTGAAAAATAAGTCTGCCCAGCTCTGCACTCATTTCAAGCAGCAGTGGCTCTGCTCCTGTCCTCTGGGTCTGAGCCAGTGAGGTTGGAGGGTGAACCTGCCCAGCCCCACACTCACTCTGGCTCCGTCCTGCCGCACAGTGCTGGGTCGAGGGTTGGAGAGTGAGCCCAGGCAGTGGTGGCTCCATTCTGTCCCTTGGTGCTTCTCTGGGCCCAGCATCCCACTCTGGCCACTAGGAAGAGGCTCAAAGAGCTCACCACAGCATGTGGCACATGCCAAGGCTTTGGCTTTGCATGCAAAGGCAAGTGTGCGCACCAAGGAATGGGGGCAGTTCAGCAACTGCTGAGCTAGCAGGTAGATAAATTTGATGGAGGGTAGAGGTCTGAGCCCCCTGTAGAACTTAGCCCTAGCCACTCGGCAACTATAATTAGGAGTCAGGACCCTTGCGTTCTGTTACTGATTCTGGTGTTGATAGGGGTCTAGTAGTTACAGAAAGAGCAACCAAGTACACAGATTTTGCATATTTATTATGAAGGGCTCCGCAGTTGTGGATGCCACTTATGTCTGACATGTTAGAGGCCTGGGTTCGGATTCTTGTGCAGACTTTCAGTTACCCTGTCTGTTAAATGGATGGAGTGATACTGATTGCCTCCGAAGTTTAGGCCTTGCTCAATAAGCAATAATTTAAAGTGCACAAAAATCTGAATTCTCGTCAGTGCAAGAGCTGGGACTAGAATTCATGGTCCATCCTTGGCTCCTTCCATAATCCAGAATGGCAACTGCACTTGTTCTGTCTGGAGCTCAATCTCTGTTGGGCCAAGGAGAATACTCAGTGCAGATGGACTATTCACCAAGCCAATAAAAAGCTTTAACAGATTACATGCTAATAGAAAAGTTTAGATGTTTAAAACCTGGCTAAATCTGAGTGGACTTTCAAGAGGCCCACAAAAGCATTTCTCTATTCCCAGAACTACTGTCAAATTTCAAATTCTTGCACCATAGAGCAGAGGCACTACAGTGCTTCAAAGATTTTTCCTTATCTACACTCTGGGAAATAACTAAGCTGGTCTGATTAATCTTTTCTTTCTTATTATATTGAATTTTTTGGTTCTTCCCCAAAAACAGGGAGAACCAAAAGGACAAAAGAACAAAAAAGTAAAGGCAAGGGAAAGAATGGAAAAAAGAAAGAGAAAGGAAATAGAGCCACACCTCAGTTTCTGTCAGTCAGGAATTAATCAAAGGTTTCCACAAACTTAGATCAAATCTTTTCAAATTTGTCTGAAGTTCCTCTTCCCTTAAACATTACCCCTCTCTTTAGCTGCTAGGTCAGCCAAGTCACTGAACCAAGTTTCTATCCCGGAGGCAGTTTGCTCTTCCATCTAAGCAATATGAATCATTTGGCTATTGCTGATTTTTTTTTAAAATAATTTAATTTAAGACAGAAAGCAAGCATGGAAAATTTCAGCCCAAACCGTTAAAATTTGGCAAAGTTACAACCAACTAATATAAGAGGCTTATAAACAAAAGTGTGAGGCAACCCTAATTTTAGCACTGCTTAGCATCCCCACACGATGTCAGTAATACCCCCAAATTTGTCATGGTCCATCTTTTCTCCCTGGCCTCTTAAACAGGGATGATAGGTTGGTGCTGGTAGAAGAATACGTGGGACTCGGGTGAGGATTCTTTGGAGGAATTTTAATTAAATTGTATTATATCAATGTATTGGATCTTGAAGTAACAGGTCTATTAGGGTTTTTTGAAATTGTCTCAGAGATTTGGAACTGTAGAAGTTAAAAATTGACATAACTGAATAAATACATAAACAGTTATGCAACTTTAGCTTTTGCTGAAAGACTTTTCTAAATGGTCAACAAAATGTAAAACCGGTAAGTAAGGTTAAGATTCTGTCTTGGGTATTTTTAGTAAAAGTCAGGAACAGGTTGCAGTCAATAGACAAAAATTCACGGACGCCCATGACCTATCTATGACTTTTACTGAAAATACCCTGGGGAGGAGGAGGAAAATACCCTGGGGAAGAAAATAGTTTTGCTGGGGTTTGAAGCAGCTCCAGCACCACCACTGCTTGTGCAGAGAAGGCTGACCACAGCTGCTCCAGGCACAGGGGGATGACCCAACCCCAGCTGGTGCTCTGGTGGGTTAGGAACTGCTGCCAGTCATCTGTTCCAGCTGCCCCAGGACTCACCACCAAGAAAGCTGTTCCAGTCGCTGCCCCCTGGTGGCCTCAGGGCTGACTGCCTGTCAGTTGTTCCCGTGGCCACCCGCCTGGCCACTGTTCAGTCAGCCCTGGGACTGGTCGACAGCTATTCCGGTGGCAGCTGCTCCAGTAGCCCTGGGGTTGAGCTACTCCAGCCCTGTCGCAGACACAGTCATGGAGGTCCTGGAAAGTCACCAAATCCATGACCTCCATGACAGAATTGTATCCTTACCAATATGTAAATATTATCTACAGTGTATACCAACCATGGAAACTAAGGTACTACTGCAATTCAGCCAGTAAGCAATGCCTATTCTATTTGCTAGTTAAAATAAACAGCTATTCTTTTAACAACATTCTGCAACGTGTCCACAGTTTGCATTATAGCTGCATAAAAGCAGAATATCACCAAAAAGAAAAGGTGAAAGTTAAATAATCATGAGAATAATCATGAGGCAGATGGGGAACTTATAAAACAATGTAACTAACAGTTGTTCACCATGTTCCCAGTTACTCACAAATAAAACATTTCATTCCTTTTACCAGTCTCAAGTATACACAATACTGCACGTCATTTTAAGTTACAATCTGATAATACAACAGGCTGCCTTGAGTCCCTGGAAGGTCAATTCTATATCAATGGATTAAATGGCTACTTTAAAAAAATGCTCACTGCATTACCCTGGACACAGTACTTAATTTTGCTTCCATGCTTGCCAGGGCTCGGAATGATCAGCTCATTTCAAGCACCTTAGGTAATGACACGATAAAGGGTCTTCTTCTGATAAACGAGTCATGGGGATTAGCAGTAGCTAAATGACTGCTTCTCATATCACAGAGGGGAAAAAACTGCAGAGAACAATGTGTACATTCTGATAAGTTTCCCACAAATAAATTCAAATAAACCCTTAATTCTACACTTACAGCAGATTTTCTGAAGACAACAACTAGAAAAGCCCTGGCAACATTAAGCTACAAGTAAGGTTCTATCTTTCACTAATGGCTCTCTCTTTGTTCTAAACTCTTTTTGCCAGGGGACCCGAATAAGGCTGATCTTATTTCCATAGGGGTATTAAATACACCAGATTCAGTGCAAACAGATGATGACACGTAAAAGTCAAAATGGGAGCAGAGACCTATAGGATCTCTGCCTAATGCACAGCAGTCAGTGACTATGCCATCTGGACTTCAGAACCTGACATCACCATAGAACCTACATAAGAAACAATGCATTTCAGAGTAAGAAACTCCTATTAGATAAGACAGATATTAAAATGTAAACTTAAAACAGATAATTTGCTCACATTTGATAAACTGGAGAGGGTTCAGAGAAGAGCTACAAGAATGAATAAAGGATAAGAAAACATGCTTTATAGTGATGGATTCAAAGAGATCAATCTACTGAGTTTAACAAAGAGAAGATTAAGGGATGACTTGATTACAGTTTGCATGTATCTACATGTGCAACAAATATTTAATAATGCACTATTCAATCAATCAGGAAAAATTATAACATGATCCAATGACTGGAACTTGAAGCTATACAATTTAGACTGCTAATAAGGTGTATATCTTTAACAGTGAAGATAATCAATCATTGGAACAATTCACCAAGGGTCAGGATACACACTCCATCACAGACCATTTTTAGATCACGATCGGATGTGTTTGCTCTAGGAATTATTTTGGGCAAGTTCTATGGCCTCTGTTATATAGTAAATCAGACTAGATCAGTAGACCTCTGCACGGACACAAAATTTAACAGATATTCCGGACCTCAGAGCTCTACCAGGAACAGCAGTGGTGAAAGAAGCAGCATGTCGGGCGACTGCTCACAGGAGCCAGCGCCCAGCCCGGGCAGCTCCTCCAGAGTGACTGTGCGACCCCCAGCCTTGTCCACTGGGCAGGCACAAGGCTCACCGGGGGCTGTCCCTGGTGAGGCTAGTGTGTGAAAGCAGCTCGCACACTGCCAGACAGGAGTCCCTTCCACACCACAGTGCGTGTCTCCTGTCTGGCAGCGTGCAAGCCACTTGCACACACTAGCATCACCAGCGAGCCTGTTGCCTGCCTTTCCAGCCAAACTTTCCATCCATTCCTTTCAATATAAGTCAATATGTTGACTTCTTCAGATTTCTGAGATAGTCTAAACTGGAAACAAAAAGGTTTTGAGGCTGTGCTATGACTTTTCCATCCGCCTGTAACCTACTTTCAGAACTGCAGAAATTCTTAACTATGTACATTGGATTAAAGTTTGCTAGAGGAAGGTCTTTGCAGAATAGGAACTCCATACCTTTATTTCGATAAGACTTTTTCCCTCCTCGTAATGTAAGATATTGTGGTTTTCCAACTAACGTAAGAGGTGCTTGTTTTAGAGATAAATTTCTAATTCCAGTAGCATTAGCCTCACTGGTCTCAACTCCTGCAAGGTTATGCTAGTGGAGCTTTCTGCCCCAGGGACAATCTTCCACAAAGGTGGATTAAGGAACTGATAGTGTTATGGTGCCTCCATAGGAAACGTGGAGTTCTGACACGGTTTCCGATTGTATAAACCTCAGCCAGACTCCTCCCTTCAGTTTTCTTTGCTTCCTCATCTCAAAAGCATGGAAGTTTCGCCTCAGCTCTCTCACTTTTACTTTCCTTATTCCTCTCTCCTGCCTGAAGAGACAAAGAGGAGAGGAAAAGCAAGGAAAAGGGCAAGAAGCCTGAGGAGAGAACATAAAAGTTATGTTTCAGAGTAACAGCCATGTTAGTCTGTATTCGCAAAAAGAAAAGGAGTACTTGTGGCACCTTAGAGACTAACCAATTTATTAGAGCAAAAGTTATGGTCTCTCTTCCCCGGAGGATCCTGCACATTCTTCTAGCAGTTTGTGGCTCTCTGGGCTAGTGAGATTTACAAAGATATGCTTCTGCATTTTATTGTACCCTTTTCTGGATTTTGCTGTTGTGAGTATAGAGCCTTTATGTGTTTTCTTTGTTTTGTTTTTTATCTTCCTCTTTTTCACGCTGGTTCTCAGTCATGGCTGTGACTCTCCTGCACACTTTCTCAAACTGGTCCAGGATAGAAAAAAATCGTTATTTTTCTGATTGCTCTATGTGGTCAGATTCTGTAGGCTCTCCTTCCTAGTGATAAAGCTGGAGGAAGAAGGGGATCTGGAGGATTTGATTGACTTCTTTTTGTGCTTCCTTTTTTAAAAATGGTTTTTTGTTCACAGCTTCATTTTGAACCAACACCATATACACGAGTTTTACCCCATACATGAAGCCAACAGCTATTCGAGCACTATTTGTTTGAACTGGGAAGACCTGGGAAAACCATCAACATCCAGCTCTGTTTGCTAGGGATAGTGAGATATGATGACAAAATTTGAAAGAAAAAAATTGCATTTGATTGATGAATTCTTTTGTATTCCCAGGCAACAGCTTGGAGAAATGAAAGTAGGAGAAAATAAAATGAAAACTAAAAACAAAGCTTCAAAGAAATAGTCTTCCATACCAGCATAGGCCAAGAACGTAACCCCTTAGTAATCAAACTGCCATTCTTAACAAAAATACCAAGATAAACACACCCCATAGGCTAGAGATATGGTCAGTGATGAGCTGACAAAATCTTAACAGGTTCCCTCCTCACCCTACGAGAGGGTCGTTGCTCACCCCCGCCCCCCGACACTCCTGCCCCATCCAACCTGCTGCATTCCTTGACGCCACCCCCCCCAGGACTCTGCCCCATCAACCCCCCTCCCCTGTCTGCCCCCACAACCAGGCAGGAGGGTCTCGTGGACCACTGTAGTGGGTGTCCACCCCACCCTAAGAGCCAGAGGGACCTGCCGGGGGCAGAGGTGGGGAGTCCCAGTGGTGCTAACCTGGGGCAGCTCCCAGGAAGCATCCAGCAGGTCCTCTGGCTCCTAGGGGCGGGGTAGCGTAGCTAGGGGGGGAGCAGGGGGAACAGCTGCCCCCCCCCCCCCCCATTGATCATGTCAAAAGTGGCACCTTAGGAGCTGGAGCACCAACAGTGAAAATTTAGTGGGTGCAGAGCACCCACCGGCAGCGCCCCGCCCGCACCCGGCCCCAGCTCAGCTCACCTCCGCTCCGCCCCTCAACGCACTGCCCCGCTCTGCTTCTCCGTGTCCCCCACCCCCGCTTCCCGCGAATCAGCTGTTCAGTGGGAAGCCAGGGAGGGCTGAGAAGGAGGCGGTGGCTTCCCACTCAGACCAAGGGTGACGGAGGTTATCTGGGGTGGGGAGCAGTTCTCCTGTGTGCCCCCCACCCCGGGTTACCTGCTGCAGCGCGGGCGGCCCTCCTCGCACCCCCCCGCCTCAGCTCACCTCCGCCTCCCTGGGCCTGAGTGTGAAGCCGCTGCCTACTTCTCAGCCCGCCCCGGCTTCCCGCGCAAACATCTAGGGGTGCACAAGTGATAACATGCTAGCAGAGCCAAAGCTGTAGTTGTGGCTATGAAGTAGCTCTCCTGTAACTCTTTGGCCTGTGAAGTGGGGGTGCTAGGAAAAAAAAGCTACCTCCTTCATCAAACAAGGGATTATAATGTCATTTATCTGGAGCTAAATCCTGAAGATCTTTTGCAGTTATTATATTCAGGTAAACTACCACACACTTTAGCAAAAGTTCTGTCTGAATAAAACAAAAATGAGAAAGATTTCAGAGTTTAACCCTTCAGTGACTTTTTTTCTAGTGCCCATCACCATAACAATTGTATAGAAAATTACAACATTTTAATTAGACTACCAAGGGAATTTTTTTCAAATTAAGAGCATTGTCAGACAAATGTCACCTTTGACTTTGAAATTATCAAAAATTTGAGACCAACCCCCCTAAATTTGTTTGATCTTTTTAGATTTAAGGCAGTAATAGCAACTTTTAAGGTGATGTGCCAAAGATTTTTTTAAAATTGTGTTTTGCCTTGTTTTGTTTCTTATTATATATAATATATATAAAAAAATTAAAGGGTAGGGTTTTTTTTAAATTAAATGAGCATTACCGGAGACTAGATAATGTCAAGTCTGATCTTCTCTGATTTTATTGGAAAACTTCTCAAAGGGAGAGGGTATTTGTGAGCTATCACCTCTTAACTAAACGAAGACACCTTGGCCAACATCCTTGGCCTCCATCTGCTGCTTTACAGTACTCAGGAAGCATAAAGCAGCCAGAAAGCTGCCTTAAGTGGGGTACTGGGGATTCACCTTGGAATTCACTAAGAAATCCCTGCTTGACATAAACCTGGCATAGTCAACTCCATGTCACCTGTTCCCATTGTCCCTCCTGCCTCCAGACACACACACGCAAGCAAAGGGGTGTTTCCAATGAGGGTGGAGCAATTTAAATCAATGCAATCTAAAGAACTGATTTAAATCAGGTTGAGGCTTTGTAAAACTAATTTGAAATTTGTGCTACTGCAAATTCAGATTAAAATTTACAATGATACACTTTAAATTATTAATGATATTTTCTTAAATGCCACTGAATTTACCTGAATTTTATGAAACTACTATAGGCAAAACACAAAATATTTAGGTGTTTTTGAATATCCCACTCTTAGGTGCCTAAATAAGCCCTTATTTTGGCATCTAAGGGTGGGATATTCAAAAACACCTAAATAACTTAGTAGAACAAGTCCCGTTGACTTCAGACTGCCAATTCTGATGACATCTCTATTGCTGAAAGCATTTCAAGCTGTCAGTGTGTCAAAGCTTAATATATTGAAAGGTGGTTTTGGTTACAAATATAACACAAGCTGTTTGCATACCACTTTTATCTTGAGTTTGTAATGTCATCACAGTAAAGACAGTAATGAGGCCCCAGACTTGTCTTTTTCAGCCCAGGTGAACTTTTTAAGTATGAAATTTCTTTTTAGATCAATCTCTATGTAAAAAACAAATTCTATTAGAAATTAAGAAAATAAAGAGACAAGTTATAAAGCATCCAATTTAGCAATTTAAAACTAAAAATTGGAAAGAAAGAACTAAACACATAAAAATCTTATTTAATTAAAAACATTTTTTAATCATTTAAATAGAATACTGAAAATATATATATATATACTTAAAGTTGGTCTATATTGCAAAAGACAAACCAGAAAAAAACCGTTAAAAACCCCAACCCTGCAGTAGAGAGTCTTTGATGGGATCCCCAGATACAGCCTGGAACTCACTGTGCTTCTTTAACTCTCTAGCCTGGGTTGTCTCACACAAACATATTATAATCATATCACAGTAGTGAATATAGGGGTTCCAGTGCACTCTTTTGAGATACAGAGTGTCGCAGAGTCTCAGAGCCAAAGTAAACTGACTCAGGCTAGCACTATGAAGCTAAAAATAGCAGTGTAAATGTTTCCACTTGGGCTGGAGCCTGGGCTGTGAAACCCATCTAGGGGGGTGGGTCTTAAAGCATGGTTCCAGCCTGAGCGGGAACATCTACCCTGCTACTTGAATTTAAAGTAGTGGAGAAAGCAAGCGAAACGGATGAATTCAAAAAGAAAATGCAAGAGGTTGTTCTTATGTTCTCACTTCTCTGGCTTCCCACACAGCATTACATCAAATTTAAGGTCTCACGCCTTATATTCAAATCACTCAATGATGCGGTCCCAGAATACCTAAAAGATCGCTGTAGCATTTAATTTCAGAAAGGGGAATTACACAAAAATGAGAAGGTTAGTTAAACAGAAATTAAAGGTTAATTGCCAAAAGTGAAATCTCTGCAAGCTGCGTGGAAACTTTTTAAAGACATCATAATAGAGGCTCAACAACCAGTGGGGCCACTGGATGATCAAGGTGCAAAAGGAGCACTCAAGGACGATAAGGCCATTGCGGAGAAACTAAATGAATTATTTGCATCTGTCTTCACGGCTGAGGATGTGAGGAAGATTCCCAAACCTGAGCCATTCTTTTTAGGTGACAGTTCTGAGAAACTGTCCCAGATTGAGGTATCATTACAAGAGGTTTTGGAACAAATTGATAAATTAAACAGTAATAAATCAACAGGACCCGATGGTATTCACCCAAGAGTTCTGAAGGAACTCAAATGTGAAATTGCAGAACTACTAACTGTAGTCTGTAACCTATCATTTAAATCAGCTTCTGTACCAGATCACTGGAGGATAGCTAATGTGACACCAATTTTTAAATAGGGCTCCAGAGGTGATCCTGGCAATTACAGGCTTGCAAGCCTGACTTCAGTATTGGGCAAACTGGTTGAAACTATAATAAAGAACAATATTGTCAGATATATAGATTAACATAATTTGTTAAGGAAGAGTCAACATGGTTTTAGTAAAGGTAAATCATGCCTCCCCAATCTACTAGATTTCTTTGAGGGGGTCAACAAGCATGTGGACCAAGGGGATCCAGTGGATACAGTGTACTTAGATTTTCAGAAAGCCTTTGACGAGGTCCCTCACCAAAGGCTCTTAACCAAAGTAAGCTGCCACGGGATAAAAGGGAAGACGCTCTCATGGACTGGTAACTGGCTAAAAGACAGAAAACCAAGGGCAAGTATAATGGTCAGTTTCCAGAATGGATAGAGGTGAATAGTGGTGTCCCCAAGGGTCTGTTCTGGGACCAGTCCTATTCAACATATTCATAAATGATCTAGAAAAGGGGGTAAACAGCGAGGTTGCAAAATTGGCAGATGATACAAAATTACTAAAGATAGTTAAGTCCCAGGCAGACTGTGAAGAGCTACAAAAGGATCTCTCAAAACTGGGTGACTGTGCAAGAAAATGGCAGATGAAATTTAATGTTGATAAATGCAAAGTAATGCACATTGGAAAGCATAATCCCAACTATACATATAAAATGATGGGGTCTAAATTAGTTGTTACCACTCAAGAGAGAGATCTTGGAGTCACTGTGGATAGTTCTCTGAAAAAATCCACTCCATGTGCAGCAGCAGTCAAAAAAGCAAACAGAATATTGGGAATCATTAAGAAACGGATAGATAACAACACAGAAAATATCATGTTGCCTCTATATAAATCTATGGTATGCCCACATCTTGAATACTCTGTGCAGATGATGTCACCCCATCTCAAAAAAGATATATTGGAATCGGAAAAGGTTCAGAAAAGGGAAACAAAAATGAGTAGGGGTATGGAATGGCTTCCATATGAGGAGAGATTAATAAGACAAACTTTTCAGCTTGGAAAAGAGACAGCTCAGGGGAGATAGGATTGAGGTCTATAAAATCATGACTGGTGTAGAGAAATTAGATAAGGAAATGTTGTTTACTACTTCTCATAACACAAGAACTAGAGGTCACCAAATGAAATTAATAGCCAGCAGGTTTAAAACAAATAAAAGGAAGTATTTCTTCACACAATGCACACTCAACCTGTGGAACTCTTTGCCAGAGGATGTTGTAAAGGCCAAGACCATAACAGGGTTCAAAAAAGAACTAGATTAATGAATGGAGGATAGGTCCATCAATGGCTATTAGCCAGGATGGGCAGGAATGGTGTCCCTAGTCTCTGTTTGCCAGAAGCTGGGAATGAGCAACAGGGGATGGATCACTTGATGATTACTTGTTCTGTTCATTCCCTCTAAGGCACCTGGCACTGGCCACTGTCGGAAGACAGGATACTGGGCTAGATGGACCTTTGGTCTGACCCAGTAGGGCCATTCTTATGTTCTTCTGTTAAATACCTAAGACCAGAAGGTTTCTTTGCATTATTTTTATTTTAGCGGGGAGGCTGTTTAAAAAGAAGATTTTACAAAACTAAAATGAATTATAAAAGAATTATGAAAACATTTTTAATTTCAGAGAAAACCTCTTATTTATATATTCCTCTCCAGTACTGAAAGCGGAAGTACAACCAGCAGTGTACAAGTTACAACAGACTTATTGTAAATTTTTTTTACAAGAACAGACCAGACTGGGACAGTAGAGAGATGCAACAACATGCATGTAAGGTCCCACAGTTACAATCAAACCCACTGGCACAGTTGTCATTTTAAGTACTGAAGCCTTCATTTTGGGGGAATATTTTTTTAGACTAGATAGCTATATATATGTTGACTTTGTAATTTTTCCTTTGCCAAAGCGTACAAAACTAGTAATGAAATTCCTGGTAATGTATACTAAGAAATGGGTTACTTGCCATACATAAATACCATATCATCTTAGTGATATTCTGAGAATGCTCCTTTTTATTTGGTTCCATCTCTTTAGAATAATAGATAATCAAAAAGAATCTACAGTAGAACATGGCTTCCATTTACCACCCCTTTGACGCACTGCACTTCATTTCCTAATCACAGCACAGCAGTCTTACCTCAGATCGTGAGGTGGACACCTAACTAGGAGGGCATATTTCTACAACCCCTATATTAATGAAAACATACTTGAGTCGTCCTATTAAATTCAGTGGGACTGTTTGTGTGAGTATGTACTATGGAATGTCAGCGAAAGCTGAAGAATCTAGCCTCATTTAACTTCTTAAAAATCAAATAAAAATAAAAGTTGACCCCTAAACTCCTCAAATGCTTTATTGTATCCAGACTGTACTATTTATGTTACTCTCAGACTGTTTAATTTATTATTAACAGTGTCTGTAGAACCTTCTAGTAATAAAATGCAAAATCATAAATTATATAAAACTGACCATAGTGTGCAACATTACAGAAGCACAGTACAATTTCCAAAAATATCAGCAGCTACGATGTCATTTTGTCAGAAGGAAAAAAAAAAAAAGGACAAAAACTAAACCAAACTAAGATGTCTTGCACCATGCTCTGAAGTTTGCTACACTCAAGTCCTGGCAGACCAGTAAGTATAATGAATTCAAAAGCTAAGAAATTCATGAGTTAAATCCCCAACCTTGATCAGCAAGTGACTCCCAACTGATCTTAACCGCTATAAATGGTTATAGTGCAAGTCTATGCATTCTACTATATATCTTTATACTCTGGAAGTAGTTACCTTGTGCAGTAACGATGTTTCTTCGAGATGTGTTCCTCCATGGGTGTGCCACTGTAAATGTGTTTGCATCCCTGCACTGCTGATTTAAGAATTTTGGTAGCAGTGTCCGTTTGTCCCACACATGCATTACCCCCCTTCTCGTGCTCTGCCACAAGGCTAACCAACGCTGTGTAAGCAAACCTTCCTAAGTTCCTTCTCTACTGCAGAGTTATGATGAGAACTTGGAAGTAGAGGGAGGAAAGGTGAGCCATGGAGCACCCATAGGGACACACATCTTGAAGAACCATCGTTATTGCTCAAGGTGAGTAACTTCTTCTAGTAGCATCCCTACGGGGCTCTACTGTAGGTGACTCCTGAGCAGTATCCCTCACTAGAGGCTGGGGCTTCGGAGTTGAGTCTATTATGGATGATGGTATCGTGGCGCTGAATCTGGCATCTGCAGCAGAGTCCCCGAGGATGGCATAGTGTTCTGCAAAGGTATGTGCCAATGCCCAGGTAGCTACTTTGCAGTTTTCTAATATAGGCATACTCTTGGAGAAGGCGAAGGATGAGGAAACCAATCTCGTAGAATGTGTGTGGACTGCACATGGAGGTGCTAAATTGTGAATCTGGTAACAGAGTTTGAAACTGTTCAAGACCCATTTAGAGAGTCTTTGAGCTGAAACTGCTGTGCCTTTGGACCTGTCTGTGATGGAGAGGAAGTGTCTCGGAGATATTCTAAAAACTCTTGTTCTGTCCAAATAAAAGGCCACGGCTCTCCTTACATCAAGCATATGAAGGATGGCTTCCCTATTATCCTCATGAGGCTTAGGATAAAAGGTTGGAAGGTGATTGAGTTGGTTCACGTGAAATGCAGAAGTCACTGTGAAGTGAACTTTGGATGTCATTTAAGCATGACTTTGTCAGGGAAAGTTAACAGGGAATGTGCCATCAGGGCTGCTATCTCCCCTGTCCTTCTTGCGGAGGTAATGGTGAATTTCAGGAATGCTGTCTTCATGGAAAAGTGAATTAAAGAACAAGTGGCCATGGGTTCAAAGGGCAGTCTAGTCAGTCCTTTTAACACTAGACTGAGGTCTCACTGTGGGGTAGGAAGTTTGGATTGGGAAAAGAGGTTTGCTACGCCTTTAAGAAACCTCTTTATAGTTTGTTGGGAAAGGTACCCTGCTACCTGCTGGTGGAAGGTCGTTACTGCTGTTAAGTGTGCTTTTAACAAGCTAATAGAGTGTTCCATAAGAACGGCCATACTGGGTCAGACCAAAGGTCCATCTAGTCCAGTATTCTGTCTTCCGACAGGATGCCAGGTGACCCAGAGGGAATGAACAGAACAGATAATCATCAAGTGAGCCATTCCATTGCCCATTCCCAGTTTCTGGCAAACAGAGGCTAGAGATACCATCCCTGCCTAGCCTGGCTAATAGCCATTGATGGACCTATCCTCCATGAACTTACTAGTTCTTTTTTGAACGCTGTTATAGTCTTGGCCTTTACAACATCTTCTGGCAAAGAGTTCCACAGCTTGACTGTGCATTGTGTGACGAAATACTTCCTTTTGTTTTAAACCTGCTGCCTATTCATTTCATTTGGTGATCCCTAGGTCCGTCACGACCTTTTGTGTGTACCCTGATCATCACCAGGAAGTGAGCATACTTGTGTTATAAGGAGTAAACACTTCCTTATTTACTTTCTCCACACCAGCCATAATTTTATAGACCTCTATCTATACCCCCACTTAGTCATCTCTTTTCCAAGCTGAAAAGTCTCAGTCTTATTAATCTCTCCTCATATGGAAGCCATTCCATACCCCTAATAATTTTTGTTGCCCTTTTCCGAATCTTTTCCAATTCCAATAGATCTTTTTTGAGATGGGGTGACATCATCTCCACAGACTATTCAAAATGTGGGCATACCATGGATTTATATAGAGGCAACATGATATTTTCTGTGTTATTATCTAACCCTTTCTTAATGATTCCCAATGAGTCCTGATTTGTTGAGATTCAATAAATAGTCTAGGACTATGGGTAGAGTGGCTGTATCTGGGGTGACCCTTTTGTATTGGCACCAAGATCCAGAACTTGTTCCACTTGTGTAAGTAAGTACGATGGGGTAATCACTTTCCTACTGCGTAATAACACTTCCTGTACCTCTTCAGAGCATGATGTTTCTGTGTGCTGGAATTATGAAGGAGCCAGGCTTTGAGCTGTTGTATCCACAGGTTGAGATGGAAAGTGTCTCTCTCGTTCTGAGAGAGGAGGTAAGGAGTGATTGGAACGAGTCATCAGGGGACGTAGCGCCAGTTGTGACAGATAAGGGTACCACATCTGTGTGGGCCAGGTGAGAGCGATCAGTATCATGTTTTCTTTTTTTACTTTCAACAGGACTTTCAGCAACAGAGGAAATGGGGGAAAAGGCATAAAGAAAGCCCTTATCCCATGAAAGGAGGAGAGTCTCTCCCAAGGGATGCTGGCTGATGCCTGCTCTGGAGCACTACTGTGGACATTTCTTGTTCTGGTAAATAGTGAACAAGTCTATTATGGCTGTCCCCCATCACTGGAATATGTTGCAGCGTACCACTGAGTCTATCTCCCATTTGTGGTCAAGTGAGAATCTGCAGCTGAGACTGTCCACTGAAATTGTAACATTGTGGGAAATGCACCAGTTTCATAGCTTTAGCGCTTCCATACAAAGGGAGGGCAATCTGACACCACCTTGATGGTTTACGTAATACATGCAGGCTATACTGTCCGTCATGACCTTTTGTGTGTACCTCTGATCATCGCCAGGAAGTGAGCAAACATGTTCCTGACTGCTCTGAGTTCAAGTAAATTGATTTGAAGATATGTCTTGGATGGAAACTATTTGCCCTGTACTGTGAGATCATTGAGATATGTGCCACATCCTCTAAGGGATGTGTCAGTGGTGAGGAGCAGTGATGAGAGAGGTTGAGCGATAGGGATTTCCATCCAGATGTTTGCTGGGTCTTTCCACCAATTCAAGGATTGTTTGATTTTGGTTGCCATCAATATCAGTTTGTCTTGGTTGGCTTTGTTCGGTCTGTAAATCGAACTGAACCATGATTGGAGGCATCTCATGTGAAGTCTGACATGAGGTATCGCAGATGTGCCACAGCTGGTGCCCCAGAAGCTGAAGGCAATGTCTGGCTGATATTTGGGGGCTGGACTGCACTGTTTCCATAAGAATGGAGACTGAGGAATATGTGATGTGGGAGGAGCACTCTCACTTAGACAGAGTTCAGGTCTGCTCCTATATATTCTAGTCTCTGTACTGGTATTAATGGCAATATTTGTGCATTGATTTGCAAGCCCAGATTCTTGAGTAGATCCAAAGTTGTCTGGGTAACTCGCTGGGCTTCGGCAAAGGAACATGCCCTGAGGAGGCAATCGTCCAGGTAAAGGTAAATCATAATGTCCTGGGACTGTAAGTGGGCCGCCATCACCAAGAGGACCTTGGAGGGAGTATTCTGCACTGGTAGTGGTCTTGGCTTAGTGTGAATCTGAGGTATCACTGGTGACTCAGTATGATCAAAAAGTGGAAGTAAGCATCTTGAAGGTTGAGGGCACAAGAACCAGTCTCCCTTTCTAACGCTGGGATAATCACCGCCAATGTGACCAGACCGAACTTCTGACCCTTGACAAATTTGTTGAGCACTTCGAGGTCTAGCATGGGTATCCAATGTCCCTTTTTCTTGAGCATCAGGTAGTAGCGAGAGTAAAAGGCTTTGCTTCTTAGATGTATGGACACTGGCTCTATGGCTCCTATGCTGAGGAGATGGTCTACCTCTTGTCATAGAAAGCTCTTGTGAGAAGGGTACCCGAAGAGGGACGAGAAGGGCATGGGGCGGGGGGGGAGGGGTCGGAGATTACTCATTCCCAAGTGCTGCGGAATGGGTGAGATAGCCTCCATAGGGATGAGAGAGGTTTTCCAGCATCAGACAGCATTGAGGAGAGTGGTCTGCAGGCATCTCGACCAACCTATCAAAACTGTCATTTTGAGGTGAATGGTTGTTGAGAGCCAAAGTATGCTGAGAGCCCGGTGGTTTGTTTGGGGAACCTGGACTGCTTTCTCTGGGGCTCATACAATCTTTGAGATGAATATTGTGACAACTGGGGTATGAATGAATGCTGAGGACTATATTTTCTCTTCTGCCCAGGCATGTAGATTCCGAGCGATTGAAGACTAGCCCTGGAGTGTTTGAAAGCGTGGAGGAAAGTGTCTGTTTTCTCCGTGAACAGTGTTGTGCGTTCAAAAAGACGGTCCTCCACAGCAGTTTACACCTCTTTTGGGAAACCAGGTAAGTGCAGCCAAGGTGCTCCTCTCATCACTACGGCAGTAGAGATGGAGTATGCTGCCATGCCAGCTGCGTCGAGTATGGACTGGAGTGATGTCTTTGCCACCCCAGTTGGCCTTCATTAATGATGGCTTTAAATTGTTCCTTGTGCAAATCTGGGAATTGCTCAATAAAGGAATAGAGTTTTGAGTAGTTTAAGCAATCTTATTTTACCATTAAGGCATGACAGTTCGCAATACGAAACTGAAGAGTAGCTGATGAATATGTTTTACTCCCAAAAAGATCTAAGCACTTCCAGTCCCAGACATAGGGGGTGGATTTGAGATGTTGTTGGCAGCCTCTTGAGTTCACCGTGTCCACAATGATAGAATTGGGAGGTGGATGGGAGAAGAGAAATTCTGTCTCTTTTGCTGGCATATAATAATTCCTGTTGGCCTGTTTGCATGTTGGTGGACCGATGCAGGAGTCTGCCATATGAGTTTGGCAGGGTGCAAGAGGGCCTCGTTAAAAGGGAGGGCTACTCTGGATGAAATAGAAGAATGTAAAATGTCCACTAGTTTGTGGTGTGACTCCGTCAACTCCTGTAGTGGTATCTGCAGTGCCTTGCCATCAGCTGGGCCTCTCCTGAAAAAGCTTAAAGTCATCTGCCAATGATGGTGGAGAGGCCATCCACATCTTGTCTGGTGATGACTTCCTCCTCCACTCCATCCTCTTGTTCCTCTCAGTTATTCAGGAGGTTTAGATGCCTCAACGTGGGCCGAGGAACATACCAGCAGCTGCTTCCCACAGCCCCATTGGCCTGGAGCAGCGAACTGTGGCCAGTGGAAGCCGCGATAGGCCAAACCTGTGGACGCAACAGGTAAACAAACTGCCCCGGCCCGCCAGGGGCTTTCCCTGAACAAGCGGTGTCCCAAGTTTGAGAAACACTGCTTTAAAGCACAGCGCAGAATAAGAAGCAGTGCTCTAGGGATAGCACCAGAAGCGATTCTGCCTCAGGAAGGCATGTGTCTCTGTACTCTATAACACGTAAGGCGAGTATCTGCTGCCGTTCATTAATAGAATGCAGCCTGTTCCCTCTGCAGGTTGGTGTGGAAAGCAGGGTTGGTACCCCCTCCACCTCTTTTGGGAACCATGCATCTGTGGAGGAGTAAGGATGTACTCCCTGTACTGCTGAGTATAAAGACTGAAACCATGCATGGTCCTTACATGGGCTAGTGACTGCTGTGGAACTGATATACTCATTATTATATGAATACTGATTTGTAATAACAACTGTACCATTGCAAAAGATTTTCAGGGGCTCACAATAAATAATGCGATAATGAGGTTTTACAAATGCATGGGGTTTTTTAATAACGTGTGATATAAGTGCCTTTTAAGACATAAGTGTCGTAAAATAACATGATTCAGTTAATTTTTTTTTAGAAAACTATTTACAGGTATCATTAAACCACCAACACATTCAATATACAGTAGAATACCAGTAGTGAAATTTTTGTCATATAAGCAGTGAAACAGTATATTCTAAAACTTTTTTTAAAAATAAATCATTTTGATACTTTTGCAATCTCTATGCCTCCAAGCTACTTAGAATACGACTGTGTGACCTGAGATTTTAGCACCTCAACTTTCAAAAGCAACAAGGTTATTTAAAATTATTCAATATGGATAACTGGTAACTGTACCCCGCTTCAAAATGCACGTTGAAAGACACTGCAAATTCTTTATCATAGTAAAACAGAAGACTGATGGAATTAACTTTGATCAGCTTTAATAAGACAGGGAAGAAAATATGGTCTTAACCAGTATAGCTTTCACATTAACCATATTAAAGGATAAAGTGACACTTTCAGAAACTGAGACAGAGATATACAATCTAAGTAGATAAATGGAAATAGCCAAATGGATTTTAAACAGACAGTACAAGTTAGAATTTTACACTTCCATCTGGTTTCAACAAGTCTGTCAGTTTATTAGCAAAATCAATGTGTGCATTAATGTCAGATATGGCAATTTCATGAAAGCTGCAACATGCAATTCCCTTAACAAGAGATCTGAGACAGACTTAAACGAGGAACCTGTGTGGGATGCTTGTCTGTAATTACTTAAATTGACAGTTAACAAAAATTCCACTATTCCTGTATCTGTATGATTAGATTTTAAAAAAGTAATTTAGAGCAAATATTTGGGGAACAGAAATTCAATAATTATATACTATTTCAAATTAAATACTTGTCTAAATAGCAAATCTTTCCAAACATATGCAATTAACATGCAGTAAAAAAATGATCATGTATGCAGGCATACTGCACATAGGTGGTTTCCACCTTGCTTTGAACAGAATCTACACACCTAAATTTAGTTCTACTTGCATCCCATATTGGGCTTGGCTTTACATATAAATCAAATAAAAAGTGTCAACCTAAGATTTCTCTCCACATGTATCTGTTCATGGAGTTATGTAGAGTTTCACCTTTGCTAGACCCAAGTTCCCTCTGGCTAGAGAGAAAACTCATCTCCCCTCTATCCAAGGTAAAGTTAACAAGCTGTACTTGCACAGTGAGTCA
This sequence comes from Lepidochelys kempii, assembly GCF_965140285.1. Taxonomy (NCBI): domain Eukaryota; kingdom Metazoa; phylum Chordata; order Testudines; family Cheloniidae; genus Lepidochelys; species Lepidochelys kempii. The sequence goes on along the minus strand of NC_136384.1, from coordinate 69,366,073 downwards.
AAATGAATCTGTCAGCATCTCCCTGCAGAATTTCAACACTGGCTATACCTGGGTGGGTCAACAGACAAACTCTTCCATCCTGCTATATTTATTATACCCAAATTATTATTTCTGGTTCATCTGGGATAGTGCTAGAGAAAAACTCTGTATGAAACAAATGAATGTGGGAAAGACAGGCTGACTTGGGTCACAATGCTACCACACAATGGTACTGGTAAATCATCTAAAAGTACAAATACTAAAAACTGCAAAACAAGCTGCCCTCCATTTTTTATTTGTATAAATTTGGCAGCATCAGCATTAGACATGGGATTAGCAATAGAAACATTTAATATGTACAAACACTGCTTAAAACTAACCTAGCTCCATCAGGTAAAGTGATCTTGGCAGTATGTAAATAAATCACTAAGCAGGGAAGTTAGAGACTTTTCACCATTTTATCCTGAGGGAATCCACAAGTCCTGGCAGATCGCGTAAGTACTCAGATAAGCAAAAGTCCCCTCCATCATGTTGTTCTCCTTAAAAGTAAGCAGTACGGTAAGTAACTCATACAGACTGCTGATCAGAGGAGCTACAAGCTGAAGGAGTTTCAGTAGCACCTGCAGAAGGACCCAACTGATGACAATAAAAAAGAGCATGAACAGACATCGAAACTAGGCAGAGACAGAAGGCTCACTCTAAGAAGGAATCAAGCGAAGCAGACAGTGTCCCCCCAGGATAAAAGACATGCAGACACCAAAGCAGAGAAGATTGGGGAATACTAAGGGTGGCATAAAGGCAAACTTACAGGACAGACTGAGTTCCAAGATTGGAAACCAGAGTGTATGAAAGTAAGGACACACAATGCCACAAATCCCACTGTATGCAGCTCCTAGTCCTACATTAACCAAACCTTCTTTCTGTGGAGTTTACAAGCATCACAGGAGCCAAGTCTTTTTCTACCTCAAGAGGGCTAGTCCTTGATATCGAAACACCAGTAAAACCATGTGGCTCCACCAGAGGAGAGCTGAAGCATGAAGAAGAGACCTTCACCCTCTCTGGTGAGCAGGTCATCCATGGCCCCATTATGAGGCATAGTTTTACACACAACCAATCCACAACTTTTGCCTGGTGACATCAGAATGGTCCTTCCAGTACCTACTAGGAAAGCAAAGAAACTGCAGCTTCATAATTCACAATTGTGCTCTCAATAACTGCGCATATACACCTGTGTGCTGCATTGTGCACCTCCTCGGTTGGTACTTACGGATGGGAAAAGAGTGTCAATAAATAGAGAATAAGCTAGTAGTCACCTGGGAAACAACACAGTATACATCATGTCAGATTGAGAAAGTGTTCTAATTATCTTTTTTTTTAAATATACAGGTGTATCATGCAAGTTGTCTGCAGGCTGCAGTGTCATACACAAGTCAGCAAGAGAGACTGCTCTACTGCAGAAAAGGGTGCACCTCATAATGCTGTGGCTGGTTCTTGTCATGATAACTGTGATATCACCCTTAGGACATGTCTACACTGCAATCTGAAGTCGACCTGTGTTAGGTCAATTTATAGCCACTGCAGTAATTACTGCAATGGCTGATGTCCACATTACCCTCCTTCTGTCGGTGGTGCGCATCCTTACCAGGAGCTCCGCACAGCTCCCCGTCGGGAGCCCAGCTATCCTCCAGGCTTCTTGTCTCCCTGCGCTCAGCTGGAGCAGGGAGCCCAGGCAACAGCCCAAGCTGGGAGCCTGGGTGGCAGTCTGGCGTGGAGCAGAAACCCAGTAGTAGCCCAGCTGGAGAGCCGGGAGCTGGCTTTCTTGCTAGAACCGTTAGATTGACAAAACGGTCAACAGACAATGTACACAGTGTCTACACAGACACTGAGTCACCCTAACTACACCAACATAAGCCCTACGCCTCTCATGGGTGTAGCAGGGCACTTACATCCATCGGAGCAAGTTTGTAATGTAGACACTGACATAGATCGACATAAGCTGCAATGTAGACCAAGCCTTAGTGATGTATTTTACCACATTTTAAACACCAAAGGTATAATCTTGAAGGGAGTTAGTATGGAGACTGTTAGCATGACTTTACTTCTATTTTTCTGTAGATTCATAGTTTAAGACCAGATGGGACCATCTGTGCAGGGCAGACTAGATGGTACTTGCTATCCCTCTCAGGAGCCGAGTAACATCTGTTTAACTAAAGCATAACTCGTGTTTTCAGGAAGATATACTTAGCCAGAAGGCATCCAGTAGACATCAAGAGACAGAGAATCCACCAGTTCCCTTGGGAGTTTTTTGCAATGGTTAAATACCTTATTGAAAAACTGCACCTTATTTCTAATCTGAATTTGTCTGGCTTCAGCTTCCAACTACTTGTTCTTGGTATACCTTTCTCTGCTAGATGAGAGAGCCCTTTAATATCTAGTATATCTCCTCATGGAGATGCTTATGCACTAACCAAGTCGCCTCTCAATATTCTTTTTGATAAGCACAACATATTGAAGCTCTTTAAAGCTCATGTTGTAAGGTATTTTCTCCTCTAATCATTTTTGTGGTTCTCTTCTGTACCCTCTCCAGTTTTTCTATATCCTTTTTAAACTGTGCACATTATAGCTTTTCCACTTGGCTCAAACTGTAAGATTACATGTAGTACCACACCCCTTAAAGAAAGGGTAAGCTGCAAGCAAGAAGTGTAATGAGGTGTCCTCCCCTCACAAGGCATGAACAGGTTAAAAATGACCAGCTAATCTTATAGGCAGCAATTGGAAGAGAGCCAGCGAAAGATAAAGTTTAACGGAAGATGAACTGCTGGGCAGGGGCAGGCTGGGCTTGTATAAAGCCAGGAAGTTGAGAGCACAAGGGGGCTGCAGGGGGGAGCTTTGCAGTCACTAGATGAAAGAAAGGAAGCTAGCTATGGACAAGGAGACGTTTTATGGGGAGAGTAAACTCTGGATCCTGCCCTGGACTATAGAGTCTGGAAAGAAGCCAGAGGTGCTTTAAGTATTTGGACTGTGAATAAATTATTGGAAGATCCAGGAGGAAACTGATGGTAAGATGCCGGCAAAGCCATGCCATGAGGGGGTGTGCTCTGGGTAGCACTCTGCCACAGAGTGATTGGCTTCACATGGATTTCCTGAGATTGGGAAGCTACCAAGCTTGTGATATATCTAACACAATAAAATATACTGAATAAAATGGCATTATGTAGCAATAATAGGATTCTTTCATAGTGCCACTGATGACAGTATTGAACCTAAGTGCTATACTGTGATACAGCAGGGCCAGGAGCCAATTAAGGCCCCATCTGAAACTTAATAAAAACTCCTGCTTCAATCAGACAAGAGAGAGGAAGGAGTTTGGAGGTGTAGTGGTGTTGACCAGAGAATCAGAGTATCGGGGAAGGGATATCCTGCCCAAGCAGAACAGAGGGACTCCTCCAGTACAGAAGACAGAGAGAAACCCTGCCCAAGGGGAAAGAAAGTAAGAAGTCTGTGAAGCTGAAGGGGCTGAGACCGAAGTACGGGGTGGATCACGGACCCTTTCCCGCTCCCCTGCTCTTCCCCTTCAGGGCACTAGCAGGGCCCAAAAATAAGGGCAAGGATGAAACACTGACCCACCACACCAATGAAAAGCACAGGATGCACCACAAAAGCCTTGGCCATTTGCCACACTACTAAAGCACAGCAATTCCATCTCACTATTGTGGAAGCTTCCTTGTTCACTTTAGCACAATTTGCTATTGCTGGTAAATACTATTTAAAAGAGAAGGGCAAGGGTTTAATTTGGACATTCATTGTACATAAACAGAATTACTTCAAAGAAAATATCTGACACACACCAACTTCTCCTCCTAACTGTAACAACCTGATCTGTACAGTAGTCCCAAAGGTTTCTCTCATTTGATGCCAATGCCGACAACCTGTGCAACAATAATCACAACTCAACAGCACCAAGCTCATTCAATTTTTCTCCCTGTGGCTCTTAACTAACCTACAGGGCAACTACTTGAGCACTGACTTAAAATTTTATTTGCTTTGCTAACATTTACTAGAATATCAACTAACAAGTTTCTGCTCATTATTGGTCCCTACAAATAAGATATCTTTACAGATGTACAGGAAGAACAGAAAATACAAAATAGACAAATATAGTGGGTGAAACTGATGACCTTTTTGGCAAAAATTCATGACTTTTTTCACCACTTTGTTTCATATTATTGTGGACTACTCCATGTTTAGATTTTTTTTTTTAACACAAATTTCAGGGTACTGAAAAACATTCACAGTCATTCTTGACTGATTAGTAGAGTTGGCACCACTTGACTACTGGATGCAGTACACTTCCTCTGAATTAAATCTTGGCTAAGAGGTGTAAGCGTAGCTGGTAGTTGCCTGCTAAGTGTGTGGACTGAGCTCAGAATCGCATAGCTCTTTGATCCACACTTTGTCCTTGATGGTAACATCATGGGCCTATACTCCCACTAAGTGAACCATCATATTTCCTGGAAAAATATCTTTATTTTTGCAAAGTCCTTTAATAAAAGTTGCTATCTGGCAATGCTAGATTTTGAGGCAGCCAATTTTTTCTTGGCTGCTCCCTACCGAACAGTCTTTCTAAATTATACAAATCTACCTTCTGGCAACCACACAGTGAAAATCCCTTGCCTTCTGGGATTCAGGGCTTTGGAAAAATAAAGGCAAAACAATGTCTTGCTTCCAACAAAATTTTGTATTCATTTTCAGAATGAACTTGTGTCTAATAAACAGAATAATCCAGTCCCTATGAATTGGAAAGTTATTCACTTAAAAAAACCAACAGATAAATGCTCAAACACCACTTTGAAAATAAAGCAAAAAAGAAAAGACTTTTGATCATTAGTTGAAAGAAAGAAATAAACTGTTCTAAACACCACTTTTGTAAGAGCTTAATGAATAAAATTTTATTTCTAGGGTCTGATACTCTGGATTTTTCTCTTCGGAATAGAGTACCTGTCATTTTCAGAAACTTCAGGTCACCATGTATCATACTAGTGACATATTTTGTTATTTTTCTTAGATTGTCCCAATGACTGCTTCTCAAATAAAATGTATGTTCCTTCCAGGGCTTTGTCTAGTCACTTCTGAAACCTCTTCTAGAATGGTCTTTCTGACTCACACTCAGACTTGACAGCAGGCTTTAAAGGTGGTCTTCTACCCTGCTTGTAGTAACAAGACAAAAAACTATTGAAAGTAGCCTTCATTTTGAGGGGGGAAAAGGCTGTAGTTTGGAATGCTGGATGAGATGCTGGTGAAAGAAGAGTTTCTAATATTGCTATCTTTCAGTGGAAACAGTACCGAGAAACTGGGCTTCATGCTAGATACAGTTTAAGTGAGGTCACTCAAATATGGCTGTATGCAGACTCCATCCAATAATAATCTCACTCGTACCACCACCAGTATATTCTGTGAATACTCAAGATGCTGATAAGGTGTTGAATAACGCTGATGAATCTCTGGAATTTTTTTTTTAATTCAGTATGCTGGTGTGATTTGTTTAAACCTATGAAGATTAATTCCTTGGGCTGGATCACCAGGTATACAGCAAATATTTTTATCCAGTAACGAGACTTTTCTAGGGAGAGATTTCATTTTCTTCAGAACCAAGACTGTTTGAATTTTCCTGTTTTTTGAGGAAGTAGAAAGATGATGGAATACAAACATATATCTCTTTATTTTGTTGGTGTTACACAGATGGTTTCTAGCTCTATATTTGTTAGGACTTCAGATAAAAATGGTTACTGAACCTAATCTTCTAGATTTTTGTCCACATGGATCCCACTCTGGGTACACATGCACCCTATGCAAGTGAAATTGGATTATTTTACCCAACAGCATCTGTAGGAGCCGAACCTGCGCCTACAAGACTTAAGCCGCCCCCGCACCCCCAACTGGAGGGCATAAAAGACAACTTGGGTTCAACTTTTCCTCAGTTCTGTAACCAATACAGAATCCCAGAAGAGTAGGCCTTCACAGTAATGTAGAAGGAGGGCAGAAAATGGGATCCATGTGGACAATCTTCTCAAAGAAGAACAGTTTACAGTAAGGTAAGTAATTGTTCTTCCTCCTTTGAGTATTTTTCCACATGGGTCCCAATCCCAGCGACTGACAAGCAGCTAGATGTTTGCTCAGCAGTGGGTACTAGGAGTCCTAATTAAAAAGGGGCTGTAGGATAGTCCTACCAAAACAGGCATTTGATCTAGAAACCTCCACTAAAGGTTGTATAAGTATGGACCAAACTTCACATAGCTGTCTTACAAATTTCAGAAACAGGGACATTCTTCAAACCGGCAGATGAGGCTGCCTGAGCTCTAGTGCAGAGATTCCCAAACTTTTCTTTTTGCATACTCCCAGATCTATAAGCTGCCGAGTATCCCAACCCTTCTCATCACCGATACTTTGTATTCTTCTTAACACTACATATCCTTAGCTATCTGTCCATATTTCACTGCTACACACAGGTATAATTATAGTGTGATGTGTACAACTGAAAAAGAAACCCTGTACAAGACCCAAGGTAGATCCCTGTAGGACCCCACCGGATGTGCCCTTCAAGCTTGACTGTGAACCATTCATAATTACACTCTGAGCAGTGTTCCCTCTAATTTTCCCCACCATTATTTATTGTGCAGAATAAATTTTGTTAGGTGCACCAATATGAAGGTGATGTATGACACATCAACTTCATATTGGTACACAACAAAATTTATGTGGTGGGGGTGGGGCCGAGGAATTCTTGTGGGAGGGGGCTCAGGGCTGGGGCAGGGGTGCAGGGATGTGAGGGCTCCAGCTGGTGGTACGTGCTCTGGGGTAGGGCTGGGGATGAGAGTGAGGGCTCTGGCTGGGGGTGCAGGTTCTGGGGTGGGGCCGGGGAGGAAGGGCTCAGGGTTGGGGCAGAGGGTTGGGTGCAGGCTCTGGCTGGGGGTGCAGCCTCTGGGGTGGGGCCAGGGATGAGGGGTTTGGGGTACAGGCAGGTGCTCTGGGGCTACAGTGGGGGAGAGAGGACTCCCCACAGCACTCTCCCCCCACAGCAGCACCTCGGCTGGGGAGGGAGGGGGTAGAGGCACCTGTCCCTTGTGCAGGAGCACTGGGGCTGGGGCTGCAGAATAGCCGCCCCTCCCCCAGCAGGTCTCGGGCATGGGAGGGCCACCTGGGCCGCCCCTGGATCTGGTCCACTCCACAGTGCCCCGTCTATGGCTGGATCTGGGCTGCTCTGCAGTCAGGCCGCGCAGCACCACGCCAGCCGTACCTGGGGCCAGCCTGGGCCCGATCCAGCCATAGCTGGGTCCAGGGCACAGGGTGAATTGAGGCCAGGGGAAGGATGCCCCTCCCCCGGCAGGTCCCCGGGCGGCTTCCCTAAGAGCTTCCACAGCACTAAATAGGCTGCTGCATGGCCATGCTGCCACGCAGCTTACAGGGAACTTAGTCTCTGAGTACACTTTTCCAACTAGCTGCACACCTATCTTATAGTAGGTTCATCTAGGCTATATTTCTCCAGTTTATGAGAACGTAATGTGAGACAGTATCCAAAGCCCTACAAAAGTTAAGATACGTCATATCTACTGCCTCCCGCCTTCCACAAGGTTTTTTACCCTGTCAAAGAAGGATATAAGGTTGGTTTGACATCATTTGTCCTTGACAAATCCATGTTGACAATTACTTATTATCTTGTTTTCTTCTAAGCGTTTACAAACTCATTATTTGTTCCATCATCTTTCCAGGTATCAAAGTTAAGACGACTGGTCTATCATTCCTGGGTTAGTAAGTAGTCCAATAGCACTGAAAGGAGGAGCACTCTAGCACTCCAGGGAGATAGCTGGTGCTGAAATGCCAAAATAGAATACTTTTCACTTAGGTTTATAAGTCAGTCTTTCCTGCTTTGGAACAGAATGTTCTGAACTTCAGCTCAACAGTTTCCTTCAGTGGATGTTAGCCAGTTAGTACCCAGACTGTCTGATGTAATGATGATAGGAAAAGGAGCAGGAGATGACCTTTTTTCTGAGAGACTATGTCAGACAAAGCAGGTAAGGCGATATAGGGCTGTGGTGAGATGGTTTACCATCTCTAATTACAAGAACTGTGCAGACCATCCTGGGTCTATCATAATCATCAATTCTACACTTTCCATCAGCTTTCTCAGGACCTTGGTATCATGGGGATTGGCAGGAAGGCATACATCAGTCCTGGTGACAAGGGTTGAGAAAGACATTTGACAGGAAGCTCAAATTGTCTGAATCTGATCTTATCCACGCAGGCAAATAATTGAAGAATGAGCTTTTCATTGAAAGGGGATTCTATAGAAAAGTCTTGGTAGAGCATCAAGAAGGATTTGATCAAATAAGACGCGTACAGCTTCAGTGATGTATGTACTGGTCATAAACAGAGATGGATCATTTGTGATGAAATTTGAGGATGCCGCCTCCAAGGGCAGCAGGTTCTTGCATCTGGTGAATGCCAGAGATTTTTATGGAAATAGGAAATGATAGAGGGGTGTCCCAATGCCTGTTACCTGCTACTCTGCAAAGACCGGGACTGAGAAGAACAAAACTTCAAACTCTCTCTTCTCTCTCTGTACTACTTGTTGTTTCAATCATTCCTTTAGCATAAAAAATTATTACATCTTTGATTCTCCTGGGAGAATGGGTATTTTAAAGGAGGCAAGCAGGATAGGTGAGCACTTTTTTAAAGAAAAGGTGACCAAAAAATGAAAGAAAATACAAAAAAAGAAGAAATAAGTAAGATGGAAGAAGATCAGAAAGGACAGGACCTATAGTCGGTGGAACACATTCAGCTACAAAATTATGTAACAATATTTAAATGAGACTAAACAAAATGTGTATTTTAATCACCCATTATTTTAACAATAAAGCAACTTGTTTTTTCTATTAACTATTTTAAAATGCTTTGGAACAAAGGGGAAGAACGTTTTTTTAAATCTCAAGGAAGATTCTTCCCCTAGAGCTCTGAATGAAATAGTATTCTATCTTTGATCCACTGACATTTTATTTCCAATTTTTCCTAAAATCCTGAGGAAAAATACTGCTTCACATATATTTACAATGAAAAGAAATAATAAATCCAACCAATGAGATTGTAATGGGTAAAAATATTTAAAATGGCTTGATAAACTAGTGCAGTGCTTTGAAATATGAGAGACATGGGTTAGATTGCCATTCCCCATTTCTCACTCACTGGAGGGATGGGGGTCTAAGATAAATCAAACTCAGGTCTCCTGAATGGCAGAACAAGGCAGAAAACACCGCCTAGGCCACCAAACTAGGCCAAAAATGAGAGTTTTGATTAATAAAATGAGTTTACAGCCTATGATTTTGCCATAGATCCTTCGTATGACACAGGAAGAGGTCAAGAAGGATGTTGTATGTCAGATTTTAAAACTTTTGGAAGCATATGTAAATAAATTTCTTCAATTACTTTTAAACAGGGTTGATTTTTAAACAGGCTGCTTCAAAAACCATAGACATGAGACTGCCACCATTATGAAGGACTTTTACCCTGATGGCTGCAGGAAATTCATTTGACCTGAAGCCTATTACTGTGACAAAAATTTTAAGAGTTCAGCATAGCAAGTGATGATTGTTTAGAAAGTATGACGACTTTTTCTTCCCCTGACCAAACACTTAAATATGTTTGAAGGCAACATATGTTTTCTGTTCAAATGGTTCTCAAGGACCTTTTTACTGGAATGATTGTTTTGCAGCCAATTCCTAAGACAGCAGCATTCACGAGATAAACAATGGCTTTTTCCTCTGGGAACTTGAAAAGCTCTTCAAGTGTCTTTAGATTCACTCACTACTTATACACTATTACTGCACTAGAAATACTTTCAAGAGCTCTGAAACCTACTCTCATCTGGTCACCTCTCAGCACTGAAAGAGCTTGTACATGCTCCAGTTTCAGGCAAATAACTACTCTTTTTATTTCTAATAATATTCCCTGGTCTCAGTACCTTGTCATTTAAATCCTCCTTATTGCTCATTTCCCCTTTCCTTGAGCAGGACTGGAACACTATAGGGATTTTTCTAATAAAGTATGCTGGTTTTAGGAAGTTTAAAGCCTTTGACCTTGGTTCTATTGGAAGAATCCTGTAGGTATTTCAAAAACTGACAGGCATTTTCCTCACGGGAAGAGGCACAAAAAGACTGATATGATTTATTATAATTTGTGAATTCTAGCCCAGTGGCTTGACATCCAGCTGGGGCAGGGTATGATTGGGCTTCTCTCTCTTACCTTATCATTTGAGGACCTTCTTTCCTCCGATGTGTGTTCAGTAGGCAAGGAGGATTTGGAAGAAGTAGAGACGGAGGCCAGAGCATACTCGCTCTTATTACAAGAAGTGCAAAGTTCATTCTCCATACTTGGTGGAAGTAACTGACATTTGGAGCATTTTTGCTCCATGGTGGTTTTGACAGTGAACCAAAAACATACACCTCTGCTGGTAAACTGGAAAAGTAGTCCCAAAGCAAGATACCAATTAGATGAACTTTATCTGTCTGGGAATGCTGCCAACAGAACAGTAGTTATAATTCCCAAATCTGCAAATTAACATATGCAGTTTCTATAACTCTGCTTCCACTGCTGAGATGAAAACAAGATAGAGACAGCACCAAAGCCACACCAACCTGATCCACAGTTTCTTTCAGTTCCCCCTCTGGCAGGAAAGTTTACTCTAGAACCCTGAATTACTGGAAAGAAATGTTACAGGAACACAGTTATTTATATTATATATTTATAAGGGCTCCCCTGCCTCTCTCTGGTAAGTGCTCTCATGCTCTGTTAGGTCGATAAACAGATACCATGAACCAACAAGTTAGTGGTTATTTAATCCCAGAGACAGAGAAACAAGGGAGCCCCTGGATAATATATTACAAAGCACCAAAGTACTTTCATTTTTCTCAACAAGCAACAAGAAATAGTTATTTTACTCTCCACCCTCAGAATTGTTGTTACTGCTGTAATGGAACATCCCAGAAGCTGACAGTTTCCCTGTGCATCTCTTTGAATGTGAAAATTCTACAGCATGAGGCAATACTGGAAAAAGAGGCACTTAAAACACTGGCGATCCTCTCCTGTAATGGCATGTATTAAAGAAAAATACATACTTAAGGAGTCATATTTATCAAAGGAGTCACTGATCTCATTATTTCAGTGCATTTTAAAAAGACATATACCTGACTTTGGGAATTTTTGATTGTGGCTAGGGCAATATGATAGTTCAATCAATTGAACTAGAATCTGCCAAGTTAAAACCTGGACTGCATGGGAAGCTAAGAACAGTGACTCAAGTGAAAGCTAGAGGTCTGTAAGCAGTGGTGAGCTGGAGCCGGTTCGCACCGGTTCACGAGAACCAGTTGTTAAATTTAGAAGACCTCTTAGAACCAGTTGTTCCACAAGGGACAACCAGTTCTAAAAGGGCTTCTAAATTTAACCGGCCAAAAGTGGCACCTTAGGAGCCCTGGAGCACCCGTGGGGAAAATTTGGTGGGTGCAGCACCCACTGGCAGCTCCCCACCCCACCCCAGCTTGCCTCCGCCTCCTCCCCTGAACGTGCCGCCCTGTTCTGCTTCTCTAGCCCCCCAGGCTTCCCGTGAAGCAGCTGTTCGCGCAGGAAGCTGGGGCAGGCTGAGAAGCAGGCCGCAGCTTTCTGCTCAGGACCAGGGAGGCGGAGGTGAGCTGGGGCAGGGGGGCGCGAGGAGGGCCGCCCGTGCCACAGCAGGCAACATGGGGGGGGCCCTGCAGGGGAACCGCTCCCCACCCCAGCTCACCTCCGCCACCCTCAGCCTGAGCAGGAAGCCACCGCCTGCTTCTCAGCCCTCGCCAGCTTCCCGCTAAACAGCTGATTCACGGGAAGCCAGGGGAGGGGGCGGAGAAGCAGAACGGGTGGTGCGTTCAGGGGAGGAGGCAGAGCGAAAGTGAGGTGAGCTGGGGCCGGGCTGGGCGTGGGCGGGGAGCTGCCGGTGAGGGCTCTGCACCCACCAAATTTTTCCCGTGGGTGCTCCAGCAACTGGTACTAAGTTTCTTCAGTAATTTCTACTATAATAACAAAGGTGACAGAAATTTTCAAGTGTAAGGGATCTCATTTGAACATTTATTCTCTGTTACACCACTGTGTACAACTCAAGTAATGGAACCCTATTCTGGATGAAATATAGGAGTTAAATCTATGCACAGAACCAGGAGCTAGTAAAATGGCAGTTATGAAGCTTTTCCTCTGGCTTTCATACCACAGCTGCTATTCCAATGTCAGCCCCTCTGTGGCATTTGTATGTGGTCCTGGAATCTTTAGATCCATAAAACCACAGACCTTGCAACCCTTCCTCTGGTTTACTCTTATCAGCACCTTAAGATCCTGATATATGCAGGCGGCATCACAGATCCCTTATGTAACATTTACAGAGTAACATTTCCCCGGATCTAGTCCGGTTGCACAGTTCTTATGCAGGGCTTACATGGTAGAGAAGGACCTCGTGCTAGTCCTCTTTACTATAGGTGATTTTCAGTCTGTACATACATAGCAAAGAATGACTCAGGTGAGTTTGGATGATACAAAATGAAAATATTCTGTCTTTTGCATACATATCTGTACTTTATGATTAGCAATCTTTGTTCTAAAAGCATATGGTGATGATGAATACTGTTTTTCTGGCACTTATATTTGAAAAATTTGCCGGAAGGTGAAGCTAAGAGATTTTCTACACCAATATTCAGTTTATCAGTACCTCCAGTGTAATCCTGCAGTATGCAAGATAAAACTCCTACAGCCACGTGGCCATGCTCAGATAACCAAACAATTTGAGTATGTTCTAAAGTGGACCTAAAGAAGCGCAGTCATCTTACCACAGCATATTGCCCTGATGTGTTCTGTTTTGTTTTTAAAAGGTTACATTCTTAAAACAACACAATTTAAAAAATGCTTTTAAAATATTGTTGCACTTAATATATTTTTTCATATTAATATTCAAAGAACTAAAAAATATTTTTAAATGACTGTTTCTATTAAGTTTAAATCTAAATGGAGATTTCATTATTCCTTAAATAAAAGGAAAATTGTGTACTGTAGAGTTTAGCTTCCAGATTCTCCTTAGGTAATTTATTTTAAAACCAATTAGAGCAAAAAGCAGTCTGTGCTGAAAACTGGTTTGTCTTTGGTCCTGATACTGCATGGGTTGGCTTCAAGGCTGCTCCTGTTGTTAGACCTAGCAGTGTTTGCAGAGATCCCTAGTTCCTAACATTAAGCAAAGCCTATCACAACACATATAAAGTTTTGTTTATATTATGACATAATATGAGCAATGAATGGCTGCTTTTTAATAAACTGGTAACCTATACACTTAAAGCTCAGATCTGCCTATTGATTACTACAATTTCCTTTTACATTTTATTTTTTAAAAGATCACATAACTATCTATATACCATCCATTGAATTTTGACAAATATATTATGGTATTAGGCAATTTTTAAAAAAATAGTATTTCACTTATTTCTATTTTCTAAATTATTATTTTCCTATTATTTTGATGTTACTACACTTTAATGGAAGCCCACTATGAGTCTTCTGATTGTAAAAGAATACACTATTGCATAATTGTACAGTTCTAAGAACAGAGGTTCGAAATTGTAATGCTGGAAAATGCTTCAAATTCAAAACATTGCTTCATTATTTCATTTTAAATTTACATCCTGGGAACTAATTTCTAAAACTATAAAATATAATTACTTTTCTACATGTAAAGCTAAAATTCTGTAATCACATTACACTCAGAGGAGGGCAAAAATGGATTTAAGTAAGACTACTCAAATTTCATTTTGCCATGCAACCATGTGTGAACATGAAAAAGTTATCTAGCAATTTCCTTTTCCCATAAAACACTTGCATTGGAGACTAACAGACAACAAATACTTTATAAGTAATAAGCCAAAACAGCTCACAACATCAGAAAGTGGGAATATTTGATATGATGAAACAAAGGAATATTTAGAGACCTTCTGACAGTCAGTAAAGGCACAAGGAAAGGAATATGGGCAAATTTTATAAACCTACAGGAAGATGTATAACTAACATAATCCATTCCTTGAAAAGTCTCTCAGACCACACTACACAAAATACCAGGCACCTTTTAACAATGTCTTACAGAACTCTTTTCCCCCCCACCTTTAACATGATGATGGCAAAAACCACAATACTAAAAGCTTTTGACCTATTCCTTTGATTAAGGATTGTGTTATATAGCGAGCTTCCAAGCAGGTACTTCAGATAAAACAAATCATGCAATTTTAGTAAGAAATAAAGTTGTTTGTGTATCACGTTGTGCTGAAGTCCAAAGAGCGAGGACAAAAAAGCTTGTGGGTAAACATATTAAAGTTTACTCTATATGCAAAGACACACACTTACAATGCAAGGTGACTAAAAATGATGTCCTTAAGAAGGCAACTAGTAAAACAAGTCCTTATAATGAATTTTTCAAGTTGAATAAATAGCTAAATTGAAAACATTTGGGCTGACCTGTTCTAAGATGAAGACAACAGACGTAAATGGGTTTATAACTGAAGAAATAGTGATCTTCCTGAATGATTAACACAATAGATATGTCAAGTAATTTAAAGATGACTGGCAGAGCTACAGCTAAGATATAAAAGTCCATTATTGATTACTCATCATCTGCATAATTTAAGAAGTTTTATCATAGAAATCCTGTTAATTATTATGACAGATTGTCCATTTATCTAAATAAATACTTTGTCTAATCTCTTTCCTCCTCCTTTAGACTGACTAAACATTATAGTCTCAATGCACAGGATATCTGAAGTGGTTTGGATTACATTAGATCAGAACAGACTGAAATGTTTTTACCAATGCCCATTTTGGCAGTTTTGCTAATACTGAATTGACTTTTAACAGTGTTGGCAGTTTATGAAAAAATTGCATCTTTAAACCAGAGAGCCACCAAATACGATATAAAAATAAAAATTAAATTCCACTTAAAACTTTTCGTATTACAAGTTCTTCAAGCTTACTAATCAGAGCCGGTAAACTTCCCTCCTGTGATGAGGTCTCACCCAATGCCTTTTATACCACCTAAGCTTTGCAGATCCATGAGGAGGAGGGAAGAAGGCTGCACAATACCTTCCACTCCCTCTGAGCGCTAAGGAAAAAGAGCTCTTGGCTGACTCCAAGACAGACAGCACTTTGGAAAACAGATCGAGGACTAGCTATTTGATCTGCACTCAAAAAGAACATGTTTGGGGTACATCAGGCAGCAGTTGCGACTCCAGAGTTGAATGCAGAATTGCAGCTAAGAAAAGTTTATTGAACCCCTATTCCCGCCCCACAGCTTGAGGGAAGGAGCATGAATTCCATTTTAGTTTCCAACTTAAAGCCTATTTTCATGGTCTCTGTGGCTGAGCCCTGGTCTACACTTGGAGTAGAGGTCGAATTTAGCAGCGTTAAATCGATTTAACCCTGCACCCGTCCACACGACAAAGCCCTTTTTTTCCAACTTAAAGGGCTCTTAAAATCGATGTCCTTACTCCACCCCTGATAAGGGGATTAGCGCTTAAAACGGCCTTGCCGGGTCGAATTTGGGGTACTGTGGACGCAATTAGACGGTATTGGCCTCCGGGAGCTATCCCAGAGTGCTCCATTGTAACCGCTCTGGACAGCACTCTCAACTCAGATGCACTGGCCAGGTAGACAAGAAAAGGCCCGCAAAATTTTTAATTTCAATTTCCTGTTTGGCCAGCGTGGCAAGCTGCAGGTGACCATGAAGAGCTCATCAGCAGAGGTGACCATGCAGAGCTCATCAACAGAGGTGACCATGATGGAGTCCCAGAATTGCAAAAGAGCTCCAGCATGGACCAAACGGGAGGTACAGAATCTGATCGCTGTATGGGGAGAGGAATCCGTGCTATCAGAACTACGTTCCAGTTTTCGAAATGCCAAAACATTTGTCAAAATCTCCCAGGGCATGAAGGACAGAGGCCATAACAGGGACCCGAAACAGTGCCACGTGAAACTTAAGGAGCTGAGGCAAGCCTAAAAGAAAACCAAAGAGGCGAATGGCCGCTCCAGGTCAGAGCCCAAAACATGCCGCTTCTATGATGAGCTAGATGTCATTTTAGGGGGATCAGCCACCACTACCCCAGCCGTGTTGTTTGACTCCTTCAATGGAGATGGAGGCAACACGGAAGCAGGTTTTGGGGACGAGGAAGATGATGAGGAGGAGGTTGTAGATAGCTCAGAGCAAGCAAGTGGAGAAACCGGTTTTCCTGACAGCCAGAAACTGTTTCTCACCCTGGACCTGGAGCCAGTACCCCCCCCGAACCCACCCAAGGCTGCCTCCTGGACCCGCCAGGCAGAGAAGGGACCTCTGGTAAGTGTACCTTTTAAAATATTATACATGGTTTAAAAGCAAGCATGTTTAATGATTAATTTGCCCTGGCGTTCGTGGCTCTCCTGGATACACTCCCAAAACCTTTGCAAAAGGTTTCTGGGGAGGGCAGCCTTATTCCATCCACCATGGTAGGACACTTTACCACTCCAGGCCAGTAGCACGAACTCGGGAATCACTGTAGAACAAAGCATTGCAGTGTATGTTTGCTGGCATTCAAACGACATCCGTATTTTATCTCTCTGTGTTATCCTCAGGAGAGGGATATCATTCATGGTCACCTGGTTGAAATTGAGTGCTTTTCTTAAGGGGACATTCAGAGGTGCCCGTTCCTGCTGGGCTGTTTGCCTGTGGCTGAACAGAAATGTTCCCCGCTGTTAGCCACGGGGAGGGGAGAGGGGCTAGCCATGCGCTGGGGGTAGGCAAAATGCAACCTTGGAATGAAAGCATATGTGCTATGTATGTAATGTTAACAGCAAGGTTTACCGTGAAAGAGTGTACCCATTGTTCCATAAAATGTGTCTTTTTAAATACCACTGTCCCTTTTTTTTTCTCCACCAGCTGCATGTGTTTCAAGGATCACAGGATCTTCTCCTTCCCAGAGGCTAGCGAAGATTAGAAGGCGAAAAAAATGCACTCATGATGAAATATTCTCTGAGCTCATGCTGTCCTCCCACAGAGGACAGACGAATGCGTGGAGGCAGACAATGTCAGAGTGCAGGAAAGCACAAAATGACCGGGAGGAGAGGTGGTGGGCTGAAGAAAGTAAGTGGCGGGCTGAAGAGAGGGCTGAAGCTGAAAGGTGGCAGCAGCATGATGAGAGGAAGCAGGATTCAATGCTGAGGCTGCTGAAGGATCAAACTAATATGGCTCCAGCGTATGGTTGAGCTGCAGGAAAGGCAGCAGGAGCAGAGACCGCCGCTACAGCCCCTGTGTAACCAACCGCCCTCCTCCCCAACTTCCATAGCTTCCTCACCCAGACGCCCAAGAACGCGGTGGGGGGGCCTCTCCACCCCAGAGGATTGCCCAAGCAACAAAAGAATGGCATTCAATAAGTTTTAAAGTTTTAAACTTTTAAAGTGCTGTGTGGTCTTGTCCTTCCCTCCTGCACTACCCCTCCTGGTGCTTCTCTCCTCCACCACCCCTCCTGGACTATCTTGGTAGTTATCCCCCTACTTGTGTGATGAATTAATAAAGAATGCATGAATGTGATAAAACAATGACTTTATTGCCTCTACAAGCGGTGATTGAAGGGAGGAGGGGAGGGTGGTTAGCTTACAGAGAAGTAGAGTGAACCAAGGGGCGGGAGGTTTCATCAAGGAGAAACAAACATAACTTTCACACCATAGCCTGGCCAGTCACGAAACTGGTTTTCAAAGCTTCTCTGATGCGCACCACGCCCTCCTGTGCTCTTCTAACCGCCCTGGTGTTTGGCTGTGCGTAACCAGCAGCCAGGCGATTTGCCTCAACCTCCCACCCCGCCATAAACCTCTCCCCCTTACTCTCACAGATATTGTGGCGCGCACAGCAAGCAGTAATAACAATGCGAATATTGGTTTCACTGAGGTCTAAGCGAGTCAGTAAACTGCGCCAGCGCCCTTTTAAATGTCCAAATGCACATTCTACCACCATTCTGCACTTGCTCAGCCTGTAGTTGAACAGCTCCTGACTACTGTCCAGGCTGCCTGTGTACGGCTTCATGAGCCATGGCATTAAGGGGCAGGCTGGGTCCCCAAGGATAGCTATAGGCATTTCAACATCCCCAACAGTTATTTTCTGGTCTGGGAATAAAGTCCCTTCCTGCAGCTTTTGAAACAGACCAGAGTTTCTGAAGATGCGAGAGTCATGTACCTTTCCCGGCCATCCCACGTTGATGTTGGTGAAACGTCCCTTGTGATCCACCAGTGCTTATAGCACTATTGAAAAGTACCCCTTGCAGTTTATGTACTCACCAGCTTGGTGTTCCGGTGCCAAGATAGGGATATGGGTTCCGTCTATGGTCCCACCACAGTTAGGGAATCCCACTGCAGCAAAGCCATCCACAATGACCTGCACATTTCCCAGAGTCACTACCCTTGATAGCAGCAGATCTTTGATTGAATTGGCTACTTGCATCACAGCAACCCCCACAGTAGATTTGCCCACTCCAAATTGATTCCCAATTGACCGGTAGCTGTCTGGCTTTGCAAGCTTCCACAGGGCTATTGCCACTCGCTTCTCAACTGTGAGGGCTGCTCTCATCTTGGTATTCTTGCGCCTCAGTGCAGGGGAAAGCACACCACAAAGTTCCATAAAAGTGCCCTTACACAAGCGAAAGTTTCACAGCCACTGGGAATTGTCCCAGACCTGCAACACTATGCGGTCCCACCAGTCTGTGCTTGTTTCCTGGGCTCAGAATCGGTGTTCCACTGCATGAGCCTGTCCCATTAGCACCATGATGTCCACATTGCCAGGGCCCGTGCTTTGAGAGAAGTCTGTGTCCATGTCCTCATCACTCTCGTCACCTCGCTGATGTCGCCTACTCGCCCGGTTTCGCTTTGTCAGGTTCTGGTGCTGCATATACTGCTGGATAATGTGTGTGGTGTTTAATGTGCTCCTAATTGCCAAAGTGATCTGAGTGGGCTCCTTGCTCGCCGTGGTATGGCATCTGCACAAAAACAAGGTGTGGAACGATTGTCTGCCTTTGCCCTGATGGAGGGAGGAGCGATTGACGACATGGCTTACAGGGTTGGCTTAAAATCAACAAAGGGGGTGGCTTTGCGAGAAACTGAATGGCCCCCTCAAGGATAGAACTCAAAACCTCAAGGATAGAACTCAAAACTGGGTTTAGCAGGCCGTTGATTTCACAGAGGGAGGGAGGGAGGAGAAAATGAATATAAAACAAATCTGGTCTATTTCTTGTTTTGAGCCACTTCATCTATCTTTATACATCTTGCTGGCAGCAGACTGTGCAGTACGACCGCAAGCCATCATCATCTCCTGGGTGCTCGGCAGAAGACAGTGCAATATGGCCATCATCTTCTGCTAGCTGCAGATTAAAAGACAGTGCACTGCCGGTAGGACTCAATTGCCATGAGACAAAACAAGCGAAATGACCTGGCTGAGTCACTCCCATGTTTGCCCAGGCGCCCGGTTAAAAGAGCACCCAGGACTACGTCGACGATGGCTACCAGTCATATTGCACTGTCTGCTGCCAAAAGGCAATAAACTGCTGCTGTGTAGCAATGCAGTACCACGTCTGCCAGCACCCAGGAGACATACGGTGACGGTTAGCTGAGCGGGCTCCATGCTTGCCATGGTATGGTGTCTGCACAGGTAACTCAAGAAAAAAGGCGCAAAACAATTGTCTGCCCTTGCTTTCACAGAGGGAGGGAGGGAAGGAACGGGGACCTGATGATAGGTACCCAGAACCACCCGTGACAATGTTTTAGCCCCATCAGGCACTGGGATTTCTACCCAGAATTCAAATGGAGACTGCGGGAACTGTGGGATATCTTTGAAGAAAAATTAATTTGTATTTTTATTACACAGAAGTGATGTATGCAAAACTTTAAACTCTAATTCTGGTTTTTGAATAGGAAGTCATCAAAACGGAGTCATAACAAAAGGTTACCATTAACTGTCACTGTGTTCTTGTTTCAGCAAAAAGACAAAAAGGAACATTTCTTTACTTTTGATTCAAAAACATTCAGAGATAGTCAACATTCTGCACCATACAATCAACACACATGCATGGGGTATTTACTCCCAGATATTCAAAGCAGATATAAGGACATTTTAACAACTTCCCCGCCATTCCAATTGGTAACTAAGCTTTGGAAACTGGAGGGAGGGGACAGTGGTGTCACACTCCAGTCCAGTCTTCCATCACTCACTTCCACTGATTCCTTAATAGACTTCACCCTCTAATTTACCTGTGTTACATTATATGAAAGAACTAACAAGACCATTTGAAAGATCAAGAGATACTCCTTTTGGAACACTGTTGGTATTTTGGTCCTTCCCATTCTCCCCTCCCTCATTTTTTGGTTATGTTGTATCTAATTTACATGTAAGCCTCTTAGGACAGACACACATCTGTTCATTTGTAAAACATCACTTACATCTTTGGTGCTGTGTAAATAATAAATAATAGTAATAGAAGGAAGAGACAACAACTGGCAGGCTATAAAGGGGGAATGGAGAGGAAGAAGGGAGGGGAGTTGGTACTCAGAATAAAGAAAACAACTCATTATGTCGTATGTCATTTTCCTGTGCTGCTGCCATACTTGGAAGACAAAGAAATTTTGAAGCTCAACATTAAAAAAAATTCACATCCATCTTCCTACGTGTGCAAAACCCAATCCATAAAAGCAAATATAAGTGCCAATACCCTTGACAAACTAACATTATACATAACTTATGCATATGGCCTTATTGTTCTGTGTTGCAGCTGCATACATTTGGGGAAAGAGAGGCACACAACAAACTGGTTAAGTGGAGAACTTATTACAGATGGGACACTGATAACATACCCATACCAATCAAATATCATCATCATTCTTAACTCTATGTGATTTTCCAATATTTGGTGGAGTGGGATTTTTTCTTTATTGGGAGACAAGTTATCTTATTTTACTTATGCACATGTAAATTACACTGTGGATTCTCTGGTAGAATGTAAAGAGTTTATATGAAATGTAAAGAGCATGTAAAAGTTTAGCAAACACATTGCAAAGGAATGGGTGTTTGTGAATAGATGTTTCAAAGAGAAAGAGCTGAGATTAAAGTCAATTATTTTAAACTTGTTCTTAATGATGTGATATGCTGTAGTGATTTCAATATTTTATGCTAATTTCAGATCTATGCCTTTTACCATACTTCACCAACTCAGCTAAAGAAACCAAGGCTGATTACTGAAGGTTACTCAGTAGAATGTAGCTTATTATTCAAATAATCTATTTAATTGATTACAAACGGAAAAAAACCCATTTACCTACCCTTCATAACTGTTCTTCAAGAACATGTCCATGTTCCATTGTAGGTGTGCGCGCGCCCGTATGCACAGTTGTCAGAGATTTTTGACTTAGCAGCATCTGTAGGGTCGGCTGTGACACCCTCTGGAGTGCTGTGCTCACGCAGTGGTATATCAGCCACCGCCAGCCCTAGGCCCTCTCACTTCCTTCTTGCCAGCAACTCCGACAGAGGGGTAGAAGGGTGGGTAATGGAATGAACATGAGCAACACATCTCAAAGAACAACAGTTATGAAAGGAAGGTAACCATTTTTCTTCTTCGAGTGCTTGCTCACGTCGATTCCATTCTAGATGTCTCACAAGCAGCATCCACGGAGGTGGGCTCGGAGTTCACAGTTGGGCGGTGTGCAGCACTACTCTACCGAAGCCAATCTCATCTCATGCTTGCTGAGACATGAACATGTGAACAGATGACCAGGTAGCAGTTCTACAGACAGCTTGAATTGGAACGTAGGCCAGGAAGGCCGCCGAGGAGTGGGCAGTTACAATCAAGTGGGCAGTTACAATCACAGGTGAAGACAATTTCACCTGCTCATAGAAAAACCAGATATAGGGCGGCAATCCATGATGAAATCCTCTGGATGGACACCGATTGATCTTTTATTCTGTCCGCCACCGCGACGAATAGCTGTGTTGACTTACTGAATGACTTGGTCCTTCCAATGTAAAAGGCTAGCACTCTCCTGACATCCAGAGAGCGCAATCTAAGCTCCTCCTCAGACTGATGAGAGTTTGGGAAGAAGACAGGCAAGTATATATGTCCTGACTCATGTGAGACAACCTTGGGCAGGAAGGCTGGGTGCAGTCATACCTGGACCTTGTCCTTGAAAAACACTGTATAAGGTGGCTCCAAGGTAAGTGCCCTAATCTCAGAGACCCAACAGGCAGATTTTATCGCCACCAGGAAGGACACCTTCCAGGAGAGTAGAAGCAGGTAACAGGAAGCCCATGGCTTGAAGGGGGCCACCATGAGCTGTGCCAGCACTAGATTCAGGTCCCAAGGAGGGACTGTCATGTCATGAGCGAAGACCGACCTACCCTGGAATGCAGGGTGAAAGACTGATATAGCACCCAAGTGGACCTTAACTGATAAAAAGGGACAAGCCCTGGAGCCGGAGATGCAGAAGGTAGTCCAGGATTCACTACAGCGAGGCCTGTTCAGGCTTAATACCCCGGTCCAAGTCCCAGCATGTGAACTGTCTCCATCTGGCCAGGTAGGTGGCCCTAATAGAGGGGCTTCCTGCTGTCCAACAGGATCTGCTGGACACAGGCCAAGCACTCCTCCCCATCTGCATTTAACCATGCAGCAGCCAAGCAGTAAGGTGCAGCGTTGCCAGGTTCAGGTGCAGGAGACCGCCGTGGTTCTGGGACAGCAGATCCATCCAGAGAGGCAGCTGCAGTGCGGCCACCACCAAGAGGTCCACAAATGTTGGCGAGGCCAAACCAGGGCTATCAGGATTACCTTTGCCCTGTCCTGTTTGATCTTTATGAGGATGTTGTGGATTAATGGCACTGGTGGGAAGGCATACATCAGAGAGCCCCAACAGGACTAAGAAGGCGTCTGACAGGGAGCCTCTGTCAAGCCCCCGAATTGAACAGAACACGTGGCATTTCCTTTTCTAATGGGTCACGAACGACTCCACTTGGGTAATTCCCCACCTTTGGAGGATCACTCTGACCACCTTGGCAAGATGACCATTCGTGGCAAGATGAGAAGGTACTGCTGAGGCGATCTGCTAGTACATTCCTGGTCCCTGGAAGGTGTGTGGCCACAAGACGAATGGCATACTGCACACAGAAGACCCAGAACCAGAGAGCTTTCTGGCAAAGGGCTGACAACCTGGCCCCGCCCTGCTTGTTCAGATAAAACATTGCAAGAGTGTTGTCCATCTGGACTTGTACCACCCTGCCCTCCAGGTGGGACCGGAAAGCCAGGCAGACCATGCGAACAGCTTTGAGCTCCCTGACATTTATGTGGAGGGAGCGATCGTCCCATGACCCAGCAGCCTTGTGTGCTGAAGTCACCCAGATAGGCTTCCTAGACCAGGTCTGAGGCATCAGAAACCAGGGTCAGCGATAGGGACAGGGCCACAAAGGGAACTCCCTCCAACAGTGAATTGGGGTTCAACCACCATTAAAGTGACGACCAGATGGAGTCTGGTACTCTGACTACCAGGTCAAGATCATGCCTTGTGGGGATGTAGAGCGATGCCAGCCACGCTTGCAGAGGCTGGAAATGAAGCCAGGCACGACGGACCACATAAGTGCAAGCTGCCATATGGCCTAATAACCTCAGGCAGGTGCAGGCGGTAATGAGCGGGTGGCCCTGTACGAGTCTGACATGGCTTGAAAACAGGTCTCCAAAAGGAAGGCTCAGAAGAGGACAGCCTATAGTAGAGGACAGCCCCTAGGAATTCTATTTATTGCACTGGTGTAAGGGTTGATTTCTTTTTGTTTACTAACAGGCCCAGGTTGAGACAGGTGGAGTGCACCAGATCGAGATTCCTCTGCACTAGATCCCACGATCTGCCCTTGATGAGCCAATCATCGAGATAAGGATAGACCTGGACCCCTCAATGTCTCAGATAAGCAGCTCCCAAGGCCATGGATTTTGTGAATACCCGCGGGGCCAATGAGAAACCAAAGGGTAGCGCCGTAAATTGCAAGTGGTGCTAGCCCACCACAAAACTGAGGAACCGTCTGTGTCTGTGAAAGATGGAAATATGAAAATAAGCATCCTTGAGTTTGAAAGCGGCATACCAGTCTCCCAGATCCAGGGAGGGAATGACGGAGGCCAGGGAGACCATGAGTAACTTCAACTTCTTGAGATACACCGGACCCTCATCAGAACACACGTCTATATAACGCTAATTCGGATATAACGTGGTCGTGGCCATGGATCCCAAATTTAAGTACTGTACACTATAATTTTTTTTTTTTTAGTATAGATGCAATAAAACAATCGCTTAGCGCTCTCCTGTTGACTCTAGTACTCCATCAGCTTGAGGAGCGAAAGCACAGTCCACAGGAAAGCATCAGCTGTTCACGTAGCTGAAGTTGCATATCTTAGATCTACCCCGATCTAGTAGTGTAGACAAGCCCTAAGACAACTGCTGTAGGCCTAGAACACCATGCAAATGTAATGTAATAAAAATTTACAGGTATAGTATTGATCTTTAGAAAGATGTCAAAAATGTTGGGCAAAAGGAAAGCTTACTCGGTGCAGGAGAAAATGGACACTATCGAATGACTTAGAAATGGCGAAACCCAGGCAAAGATCAGCCACGATATTGGCATTAATGAGTCCACCTTTCGTGGATGGCTAAAGAATGCTGACAAGCTCGGAACTTACATTCATAACCTGGATGAAAAGCATGGCCTTCAAAGAAAACGAGCCTGTTTAGCAAATGATGCAGATCTTGATTCTGTGGTGTACATTTGGTTTGTGCAAGAACAGCAGAAAGGCATTCCAATCTGTGGTCCGCTTATAGCCATACAAGCAGAAAAATTCGACCGGGAACTTAATGGCGAATTCAGCTATTTTAAGGCGAGTTCAGGTTGTCTATGGCAATTTCAGAAAAGACACAATCTCTCAGATTGCTGTTTCGGGAGAAAAACGCTCTGCTGACAACCATGACGTGCAATTGTATCCTGTGAAGCTGAGGAAAATTTTATAGGCAAAGGGTTACTCGGTGGAACAGGTTTACAATGCAGACGAAACAGGAAATTATAATACAATGTTGCCTGATAAAACCCTGACTGTCAGAACAGATGAACGTAAGAAAGGAGGATATAAACAGGCAAAAGATCACTTTACTTTATTGTTTTGTGTGAACGCAACAGGCAAGCATAAATTAAAACCATTGTGCATTGGAAAGTCTCACATGCCTTGGTGCTTTAAATGTGAATTGCCCACCATTTTCATACAAGAACTCCAAAAATTGCTAGATGACAAGAGAGATTTTTGAACAACGGTTCTTCACCGCATTTGTCCCTTCTGTGCGACAGCATTTGCGGGCAAAACGCTTAGAAGAAAAGGCTGTTCTTTTGCTAGACAACTGTCCAGCACATCGTCCAGCCGAAAGACTCAGAACCCGTGACAGTAAAATATGGGTTGAATACTTACCTAAAAACACAACTTCCAAAATCCAGCCGCTTGATCAAAGTGTTATCGCCATTTTTAAGCAGCACTATCGATGGAACAAATGGACAAATGATAGAAAGCAAGTTGTCTGTCACCGATTTTCTGAAGAAGCTGACTATAAAAAAAACTTTTTACATTGGTGGCGATTCCTGGAATTTATTACGCGCTGAAATGATAAACCGCTATTAGATGGTGGGACTGAGAGAGTCGTTTGGCCACCCGCTCCTGGAAGAAAATGAAGAAAGCAGATCACAGTCTGATGAGGAATTCAACTTTGAGGGATTTACAGAGGAGAAAGTTGAAGAACAGACATGGAGTAGATGGAGGAGCTGTGCCAGCAACTGTCCAGGCTCTGTGTTACTGTTCTGCCACAAAATATCGAGTCCTGGGTAAGAGGCAACAATGAAGCAGAAGAATATTGTCCCATTGCTGAAAGTTAACAGATGACCAAATACTTCAGGCAGTACAACCAAACAACATTCCAGAAGCTGAAGAATTGGTCTTCGCCGTGGAAGAAGAAGAGGAAGATGAAGTGGACGTCATCTGCAACTATAGCCAGCTTAGAGATTACTTTGAGATGGTTTGAGACGCAAGACGTTGAGCCTGTAAAAATTATGCAGCTACATAGTCTTTTGCAGTCTGCTAAGCGGAAGCAGCACAGCAGCAAGAAGCAGAAGCAACTCAGCGACTTTTTAAAGAAAAACTAGACTAGCTTATTGTAACGTCTACTTTAAATCTCTAATAAAGCAACACTTTTTTTCTCGTTTATTGTTTCCTTCAAGTAGGAGTTTATTTTCTAAGGTTTTCTATACTTTATGGATGTGACATTTACAGTATACAGTTGTCATAAATATAAAGGGAAGGGTAAACCCCTTTAAAATCCCTCCTGGCCAGAGGAAAAATCCTCTCACCTGTAAAGGGTTAAGAAACTAAAGGTAACCTCGCTGGCACCTGACCAAAATGACCAATGAGGAGACAAGATACTTTCAAAAGCTGGGAGGAGGGAGAGAAACAAAGGGTCTGTGTGTCTGTCTATATTCTGTCTTGGCCGGGGACAGACCAGGAATGGAGTCTTAGAACTTTTAGTAAGTAATCTAGCTAGGTATGTGTTAGATTATGATTTCTTTAAATAGCTGAGAAAAGAACTGTGCTGAATAGAATGACTATTTCTGTCTGTGTGTCTTTTTTGTAACTTAAGGTTTTGCCTAGAGGGATTCTCTATGTTTTGAATCTAATTACCCTGTAAGGTATCTACCATCCTGATTTTACAGAGGTGATTCCTTTACTTCTATTTACTTCTATTTCTATTAAAAGTCTTCTTGTAAGAAAACTGAATGCTTTTTCATTGTTCTAAGATCCAAGGGTTTGGGTCTGTGGTCACCTGTGCAAATTGGTGAGGCTTTTTACCAAACCTTTCCCAGGAAGTGGGGTGCAAGGGTTGGGAGGATTTTGGGGGGAAAGGCGTGTCCAAACTACGTTTCCCAGTAAACCCAGTTAGAGTTTGGTGGTGGCAGTGGATATTCCAAGGACAAAGGATAAAATTAATTTGTACCTTGGGGAAGTTTTAACCTAAGCTGGTAAAAGTAAGCTTAGGAGGTTTTCATGCAGGTCCCCACATCTGTACCCTAGAGTTCAGAGTGGGGGAGGAACCTTGACAACAGTAATTTCATTTTAATGCGGTCCCTGCTATAACGCTGTACTTGGCATGGATCCCAAATCCCGCCTTCTAGCGAGGGTCCGGTGTATTTGTTGAGTTGCTGCAGGTCCAGAATGGGTCTTAGGCCCCCTTTTGCTTTCAGGATTAGAAAGTAGCAGGAATAGAACCCTTTTCCACCTCATTTCCCGAGGGACCTCTCCACCATCCCCAGCTGCAGAAGATTTTCGACCTCCTGAATGAGGAGTTGCTCATGAGAAGGGTCCCTGAAGAGGGACGGGGAACAGGAATGGGAGGGAGGGTATAGCCAAGAATTGCAGGGTGTAGCCCAGATCTATTATTCCTAAATCCAGCAGTCTGATGTGACTTGCAACCAGGCCAGATGGAAGAGACGTAAACAGTCGAGAAAGGGGTAAGGTGGATCCATATTAATTGGGGTGTTGCTCTTGAGTGCACCATCAAAACAAGCACTTCTGGCCCACCAGGTGTTCTGCAGGGCCAGGCTGAGCTAGTGAGCAGGAGATGGATGGACAGCGACGACTGAAACTTGTGTTTCTGTCCCTTCTCCTAGCGGAGCCCTGCTAAGATGGCCAAGGCCTGGGAGGTGGGGGAAGCCTGAATTGTTTCCTCGCCAACTGTGGCATATGCATGCCCAGCAAACAGAGGGTGGCCAGTGGGGCTTTAAGCCCATGCAGCCTCACATTCGTCTGTTCTACAAAGAGTTCATTCCCAACAGATGGGAGGTCCTGAATGGAGGACTGCATCTCCTGGGACAGGCCCGCGTTTGAAGTCATGAATTGCGCCTCAATCATGGCCAATGCGACCACCTTGGCCGCCGAGTCAACTGCGTCCCAGGCCATCTGGAGGGAACATCTGGCCGCTGTCGTGCCCTCCTCTACTAGAGCTACAAACTCTCGGGACAAATCCAGGAGCACAGAATCCTTAAGTTTCCTGAGGGAGTCACACAGATTAAAGTTATATCTCCCCGCTACCACCTGGTGGTTTGCCACCCTGAATTGAAGGCTGGCCGTTGAATAAATCTTCCTCCCCAAAAGGTTCAGTCTTTTGACTTCTTTATTCTTTGGGGTAGAACTGGTTTGCCTCTGCCTGTCCTTCTCATTGGCCGCAGACAACCAGCGTACCTGGGGGCGGATGGGTATATAAGTATTAAAACCCCTTGGCCAAGACAAAATACTTCTTTTCAGCCTTTATGGAGGTGGGAGGGATGGAGGACGGAATTTGGCAGAAGGCTTTAGCTATTTTTAGGACACACTCATGTACTGGCAGCGCAACTTGAGAGGGGGCTGCTGCAGAGAGCATATCAAACAAGGTGTTCGACTGCTCCGACATCTCCACCTCCAAGCTCAAGCTCATGACCACCCTTCGGAACAGAGCTTGATACTCTTTGAAATTATCAGGTGGATTAGCGCGAGATGGTCCAGCCACTGCCTCATCAGGCGACGAAGAGGATGACTGAACCACCAGGGGAGGGCCTGGAACATCATTCCCCATGGAGGAAGGGACTTTAGGGATGGGTATTCACTCCTTTCCCCCAGTGTCCTATTCCGCTCCGTGCACCGAGCCCAGTGCCATAGGCTGTTTTTCTGAAGTGGCCACTGAAGAGTGGTGAGAGAGGGGCATCAGCAACTGGCATGCCCAACGCATTCCAGTAAGACCACTGACCCGGCCACTGACCCAGCTGCCAGGTCAGCATCGTGAAGGCTGATGCGGTCTCTGATGCCCAAGCGGGCCACTACTGCCTCAGCAAGGAGCTGAACTCCTGATCTGACCCGGAGGAATCCCCTTCCAAAGACCATGGAGGGGCCGTCGATGCCGGAGTTTGATGTCTAACTGTCGCCGTAGGTGAGCAGTGCATAGGAACGTATTCCTGGGGATCAGTGCTGGGAACAGGAAGATTGGTACTGCCCCAGAGATCTGGGAGACGGGGATCTGTGCCATGGAGTTGGTGGATGTGAGGTCGATTGGTGCCAGATGTACAGTGTCCAACATCTCCCTCTGAGCAACTTGTGTCTAGTTGATGGAGATCGCAAACGCGGTGCCAGCCAACCAGAGCCCTCCACTGCAGAGACAGGGAACTCCGCCTCAGCTTCAAGGACCGATGGCATTCACCAGCCCTCTGGGGGGCTCTTATAGTTGGCTTGCCCCTGTAGGGAGCCTTCGCCGGATCCAACGTCATGGAGGCTCCATGGCAGCCTATTAGTGAGTCTCTGTCCCCTGCCACTCCCAGGAGTCAGCGGCAGATCTCTGGGGGACCTAGTGGGTCCAATCAGAGAGGCACCCTATTTGACTCTGGTGTGGGTGGTGGCCCGAATTAGGTCCTTTGCCTGATGTCACTTCCCCCTTTTTCCTCGGGCCGGGGAGTCCTGTTTTTTTGACCCCTTCTGGGCCTCGGCGAGGGGAAGCGGTGCCGGGCCAATCCCGGTGCCAGGGGTGCACTACGAACTAAGGACTACATGCTGGGCATAGAGTCTTGCTGGTAGGGCTCAGACGCTGGGTGAAGTGCAGCCTCTAAGCCTCAAACAAATATCACAATCCTTCTGGGTTCTTGGACCAAAGTTTTTACAAATCTGACACCTGACCTTTAAATGTAATTCCCCCAAGCACTTCAGACAGCTGCTATGGGGGTCACTCACAGGCAGAGGCCTGTGGCAGGCAGAACAGGGGTTAAAACACAGAGACCGGGGCATGCCACACCTGGGACAAAGTCCCCGCTGGGACTAACTCCCTAACTACACTACTTAACAACTACTTATTAAGTAACTGTAAACAAACTATTTACAGGGCACTGAGAAACGAAGTACAGGAAGAACCGCTATCCTCTTGCTAGGCAAGGGGAAGGCGCACCGACCAACCATAACAGTTGGTAAGAAGGAACTGAGAGGGTGTAGGGTGGCGGTGCCTGATATGCCAACACATGACCACGGCACTCCAGAGGGTGCCAGAGCCGATCCTACGGATACCACAAAGGCAAAAACCTCTGACAACTGTACACATGGGCATGCACACACCTAGAATGGAACCGACATGAGTAAGCACTCAAAGAAGAATGTTCATTACAAAAAATGTAATCAAGTATTTGGATGAGAATCCATGTTGCATGGCTAGAAAAAGACAGAGATTTGCGCAGGCCAGGAGGGAGAGAAGGGGATGAGGGAAAAAATAGTTCAAAATACAGAAAAAAAATGTCTTCTGAAGCTTTGGACTGGCTACACAGCACCAGTTTTTATAAATACTTTAGTATCACTGCCTGGTTAGAACATTAAGAAAATCTCTTCCAACCTTGACTTCTGAAGTTAGTTCTTCCAAAGCCCACATATAACACAAACTTAATAGTGTTTACAATAGCATTTTATTTTGGATATTTTACTGAAATTAATTCTGTTCAAAAACATTAGCTAGTGTAATTTCTATTTCTTTATATCTGCAGTCATTTAGTGGGTGAAGTGGGGCTTCTGTGTGGGATCATTAGAAAGCCTAGAAACTAAGGGCTTGTCTACACTACCACTTACTTTCATATAATTTACATTGCTCAGAGGTGTGAATAATCCATACCCCTGAGCGACAGAAATTACACCTAAGCACCGGTGTAGACAGCACTATGTCAGAGGGAGAGCTTCTCCTGCTGACATAACTACCACCTCTCATGGAGATGGAGTTATTATGGCGACGGGAGAGCTCTCTCCAGTTGGCCTAGAGTATCTTCACCGGATGTACTACAACAGCACAGCTGAGCTACCATAGCACTTCTAGTGTAGACTAGCCCTAAGCCTTCCAATTATGCCAAGTTCCTGCTAACAGTCCAATTGGTTCCAGATATATAAACACACACACACACGTCATCTGATCATTTAAAAAAAGTTGGATGGTTTACTTCAGACCTTTCCATGAGGTCCAAAGCCATAACCCAATTTTTAAGTATCTTGTCTGCTAGCGGCTAATATTCAAATTGCTATAATGGTGCGTGTGCAGCCAAGAACAAAAGTGAAGCGCAGCGTGTGCGCTCATATAACCATGTACAAAATTAGAGTGTGAGACAGAGTCACACTGTGTCCCTCACCTCTGATGCCCCAGAAACTGCTCAGACCCACTTTCATCTTGCATGCAGGCTGTATTTTATTCTAAAACCTGTCCACTAACAGTAGTACAGTGCAACACCACAGTTTTAAGCTCTACTTCTTTCAGCCTGCATTGACTAGGGCCCTAGGAGGAAAGGCAGTCTCCCTCTCTCTAGGGAGCTCCTTCATTCCAGGCTCAGCTAGCCCTGTCCTCCTCTCTCTGAAACATTTCCTTAAGGCTTTTTTTCAGGATGGTGAGCTGAGGGCTAATTAGTTTCTTACTCCCCACACTCTCCTTCTGATTAGTTAATGACTCAATCAGCCATTATCAGGGGTTGGGGGACACTAATTGAGGTTATGTTGATCAGAGTGCTGACCCACATGTCAGATCTCAGCACTCAGTCACAACAGATACAGAGAGTATTTTGAAAGTGGCAGCACAAAAGCTGACCTGCACCATATAGAAGGAACACAGGACACTGACTAAAAAAATTCATGTAGTTATGATTTCTAATATTTTTGTTGATTAGCCTGAGACAAAATAGGAAATTTCAGCTTTGCCAACACAACAAACTATAATATAAAGGGTGGGGAAGTCTAAAAACTGAGAACTAAGTTGTAATTTAATGAACATCTTACCTAAATCAATCATTTTTTATGAGAGTTTTTAATTTTAACATTAAGATTTGGAGCAGACAGTTTTATGTACATCTGCCTAAAGTCCTCTTGGGTTTCATGAACATAAACCAAATGATAAAGTTTGTCCAAAGGTCACTGAGGGTAGGGTTTCTACAAACTCCAAAATCCAAGCCAACTCACTAGTTTCATAATGAAGCTAGAACATTTAACCGTATTTTCTCACACACCCTCTCGTGCCAAAGAAATCTAGAAACATCCTGGCTTGTTGCCATTTTCTTACATGGTTTGGCATGCAAATCTCTCTCCTCCCACATTATTGAAGCAGTTAGTTAGCTTACCACATCTTCCTGACTTTACAGGTAGCTGACAAGGAAAGGCTAACATTACTTGCCTCCCCAACATAAACAGAATCTCTTCAGCATAGAGGTCTGTGAAGTACTCCTGCTTGTCTAACTGCTGTAATTACCCTCTTCCAGCATATGAAGCAAGCAATGCTCAAGAATACACTACTGGAGCAGTCTATTATTTTGACCAATAGCCCAACAAAAGACAACTTACAATGATTTATTAAATTATTCTCAAAAAATCACATTATAGGTGTACAGATATTTGCAGTTCTTCATTACTGACTAATGGGAACTCCCTAAAACAGTGATACACTCTGCTACATCTCTGCTCCAGAATGATTTTATGGGCAGTAATTGCAATAGAACAAGCAATTGTATTTACAGTCCCCTACCTGCTGTTAAGTGGAAAGACAGTCCACCCTCTCCCCTGAATACATTCTCTGAATATGAGGCAAAGGTAGTTTTCACCATCCCCTCAAAAGTTCACAGATGGAGAAAGACCCAGCCAATCAATAGAGTTGGCTGGTCCCTCTAGATGGTACTATGACTCCCTCTCAGTTGGCTGCCTGCAACTATACGATGTTCTTTGCTAAGCAGTCAGGCCTCTGACCCCAAAGATGAGCAATTCAACAGCATGAGTGGCTGCATGGTTCAGTATAAGCACGGGACTTACCATCGAAGTGACTGATCTGTCATCTTCTTCATAATTTACTACTGGAGGTGGCTCTTTCCCATCATTCTCCTGAACTTTTTGTTCTAGAAGTTCTTTCTGGGCTGACAATTTTGCCTCAGTGCATCTTAATTGCTGAACTGTTTGCTTGAGTTCCTCCAGTGCTTGTTTCTGGCTCAGCAAAAGCACAATGCTGAAGAGAAAAAGGAGAAGCACAAATTAAAGACTGATTATTTTAAAATGAGTTTTTCTTATCAAAACAATATTGGGGAAAACATTTTTGTAATTGGTAATTTGGTTTCCCTTTTCTACCTTTCCCACCCACTTATCTCAACTGGAGGATACCCAAGTTACTGCTTCTTTGAAAAACAGGAAGAGATCTCACTTATGTTAACTGCTCTAAGTCCTTCAATGCATGAACAAGTCAAATATCAGAAAGCTTTCAAAACCAGGAGGAGAATAAAAACAAAGTGCAGCAAGCTTATATGTTGTCGCCTCCCCTTCTTTCTCAAAGGAACTACACAGTTAGTAAAAACAGTTTTCTTTAAACTTTTCCATTAGTAAAATGGAATTGAGGAAATGCCTGTTCTTTTTTCATCCTTTAAAATTCACCAAATCAAGTACATTATTTCTAGTCTTGAGCAGCATACAGAGAAAAAAGGCATACTCAATTATGGAAATCCTAGAATGTGCATTCTAAATTTAGGCAAGTACCAAAGATTTTATTATCCCTTTTTCTGAAATGTCTTCATTTTGTGTGAGCTGGGCTCAGGTGACACAAAGACGTATGTACATGGGAGAAGGAAAATCCTGAGGGAGGGTTGTTTTGGTTTTGTATTTAAGATTTTAAGATCCCTGGATAGAGATTTTAATCTATGTTTCTACAGTATTTAGTATGTAATTAATAAATAATAAAAAACACATATAATAAGAAAAGAGGTGAAAACACTGAATTTAAAGCCGTGTAGATAAAACAACACTATTTTAACTCTTCAGACATTCTGTTAAGAGCCTGTGATTAAAATAAAAAATAGTAAGAAGGATTCACCCAGGTTCACTAGAAGTGCAAGCATCTCATTAGCTAATTGTGTGGAATTTAGCTAACTGGAAATTATCTAATTAGCATAGTGAAAAATAACGGAAAAGGCAAACTTCTAAAGCTTTTGGTATTTTTTCAATAGTATTTAATGCATTAAGAAGAAGATGACTGCCTTCAGCCCTCTCAAAGCTCATACTAACTTATGTGTTCATTGTTTTATTCATTAAGATATTATTTAAGCTATTATGCACCAGTTCACTCTTATTGGAAAGTAATGGTATCCACCTGTCATGGGGTCAATTAAATCTTGACTGAGGGTGGAAACAATGGGGTGGGGGGTAAGAGGAACTAAGTGCAACCCCAATTCTATTTATCAGTTCTTATAACTTCAGTTTCAAGATAGAGGCTAGAAGCTCGATAATCAGAGCTGGAAAAAAGTTTAATCATAGAATCATAGAAGATTAGGGTTGGAAGAAACCTCAGGAGGTCATCTAGTCCAATCCCCTCCTCAAAGCAGGATCAACACCAACTAAATCATCCCAGTCAGGGCTTTGTCAATCAAGGCCTTAAAAAACCGCTAAGGATGGAGATTCCATCACCTCCCTAGTTAACCCATTCCAGTGCTTCACCACCCTCCTAGTGAAATACTGTTTCCTAATATCCAACCTAGACCTTCCCCACTGCAACTTGAGACCATTGCTCCTTGTTCTGTCATCTGCCACCACTGAGAACAGCCAAGCTCCATCCTCCTTGGAACCCCCCTTCAGGTAGTTGAAGGCTGCTATCAAATCCACCCTCACTCTTCTCTTCTGCAGACTAAACAAGCCCAGTTCCCTCAGCCTCTCCTCATAAGTCATGTGCTCCAGTCCCCTTATCATTTTCATTGCCCTCCGCTGGACTCTCTCCAATTTGTCCACATCCTTTCTGTAGTAGGGGGCACAAACCTGGATGCAATACTCCAGATGTGGCCTGACCAGTGCCAAATAGAGGGGAATAATTACTTCGATCTGCTGGCAATGTTCCTACTAATGCAGCCTAATATGCTGTTAGCCTTTTGGGCAACAAGGACACACTGCTGACTCATATCCAACTTCTCATCCACTGCAATCCTGTAACCACTGTAATGTAAGCTGATGACTCCATTCAGCATAACACACAAAAACTGTGATTTTTTTGTAACACATAGAGGATCAGCAGCCAGAGCATATAACTGGGTCACCCACGTCACAGACTTTTTGGCCACCAAAAAGGCTACCTTTACAGACAGATGTAACAAAGAAGTGGTGGCCATCAGCTTCAAACATGGATCCATGAGTGTAGATTGTGACACTCTATACTTTGTGGGAGCATTCTGTAACCTCCTTATTCCTTATTTATATATAATTGAGATATTGCATATTAAACAGGCCATGTGAGGTATCAGGGGGAAAGATTATGATCTACTGAAAGTCACTGTTTTATCAAAATATGTATATCATGAATGCATATGAAGTTATGAGAATTGTGTTGTATGGTGTCACTAAAATATGCTGTGGGTTTGGGAAGCTCCCAGATACTAGCTCTCCAGACAATGCCAAGGAAAATAACCAATGCCCGGGCAGGTGTCAAACAACCCATCAACAGCCACTGTTCAGCAAGGAAGCTACAATTCACTGACTCACCTGCATAAGGCCACACCAGGGAAATTACTCAACCTTGCCTGGGGACTCAGCAATGCCCACCAGACATGCCTGGACTTGTGTTCTCCAAACACGTGGGGCTGAGGGTATAAAACAGAACTCAGAGGTTCCATGCTTAGCCTTTTCTCCTGTCCCCACCTGTGCTGCAAGCAACAGACACACTCAGAAAAAGACTGAAGACTCCAACAGGAGACTGGCCCAAGGGTGAAACCTGTGCACTATGAACTGCAATATCCAGTGGGGTGAGAAAAACTGCTTAATCTAGATGTTGCCCAGTCTAATAGGGTTGAGACTTTAGACTGCGTGCTTATATTTTATTTTATTTTGCTAATCACTCTGATTTTTTGCCTATCATTTATAAACACTTAAAATCTATCTTTTGTAGTCAACAGATTTGTTTAACTGTTTATCTTTACCAGTGAGTCTGCCTGAAGTGTGTGGTAAATCTGCTCAGGTTTGTAAAGGCTGGTGTATATCCACTTTCCATTGATGAAGTGGTGAACCAATTAATAAATATGCACTGCTCATCCTGAACAGAGCAAGACGGTATATTCCTGAGGTACAAGGCTGGGAGCTGGAGGGATTTGGCTGGTGCCTTTCTCTGTGTGATTCATGAGTGGCTCTGAGAGCATTCATGCAATCCAGCTGGGTGTGGGGCTCCACATATAGTTGTGCTGAGTGATCACAGCACCTGGAGGAGTTTGCTGCTTGTCACGACATTGTGAGAGACAGCCCAGGCTGGAGAGTTAAGGGGGCAAAGCAGTCCCAGGCTGCGCCCTGGGGATCCTGTCACATAGACAGTACCAAATTCAAGTCCCATGGGAGAATGGGATCTCTTATATAAGGGTACAGTCTGTCCACACCTGAAATAATTTAATGGTTTTAGGATTAGAAAACATGTATCTACCACAGATTGGTGGGTGGAATATGGAGATAGCTGCCAGGTAAACGCTGACAGAATTTACAGAGAGATCTTGATGTTTCCAGTGAAGCAAATAATCCAGGATATGCTGGATAGAAGACAGGATCAGAAAAATAAACTTCTACTGAGACCAGTTGGACACTCTTCCACTTCATCAGGTAAGCATATTTAGTGGATAACTTCCTACTGTTTATAAGAATGTTTTGCACATCCACAGAACACTCAGCCTCTTGAGATGTTAACCATTGAGCGTCCACACCTTATGACGAAGGGTGCATGGGTTGGGATGCATCTTCCAACTGTGGTTCTGTGATAGGTCAGGTTCCTGAGGTTGCGATATTCAACTTGATAGAAATTTAGCAGACTGAAGAACCAATACTGACAACGCTAGGCTGGCTTTATGAGGATCATGAGAGTTCAGTCCTGCTTGAGCTTGCATAACACTTTGTGGGGCACAGGAATAGAAGAATAGACATATAGCACCTTTGCTTTCCATGAGAGAAGGAAAGAATTTGTTAAGAAGCCCAGACCGTGCCACGCCCTACAAGAAAACAAGTTGCATTTTCTGTTCAAATAATGAACAGGTCTATCTCTGGGACCCTCTAAGACTGAAGGATGAATCTCTCAACCTCTGGTTTGAAAGACCATTTGTGGTCTTTCCTGAATGTTCAGCTTAGAAAATCTGCCAAGCTATTCTGAACACCAGGAAGTTGGGGGACTATGAGATATACTGCACTGCTGATACAAAAGTCCTATAGATCTATCACTTCTTGACAGAGATGATCAGATCTGGCATCTCCCTCTCTGTTCACGCACAACATCGCCACAATATCGTCTGTGAGGATTTGTAAGGTAGCCTCCTTGATATGAAGGATGAACACCTGACACTCCAGACAAATTGCCTGCCAACTCTGATACATTTATGTGTAGGGTGAGATCTTGATCCATCCACAGACCTTGGGTATGCAGGCTCCCTAAGTGAGCCTCTCAACCAAGATATGAAGCATCCATAATTATAGTTGTGGACAGAGAGGAAAAGGGAACTCCCATACACATGATGGTAGGATCCTTCCACCAATCTAGTGAGGTTACGACTTCTGTAGGTATGCGAATCAGCATGTCCAACAGATGATGAGATGAGGAATAAACTGACTTCGTCCAGCCCTGCAACATTCTGAGGTGAAGTCTGGCATGCTGGTTCATGTACATGCAGGAAGCCATCTGCCCCAAAAGTCTTAAACAGCTTCTTACTATTGTGGGCAGAGGGGCTTTTAAGCGACACACAAATATATAGTATTATCTAGAACCTGGCTTGTGGCAAGAATATTCTGGCCAATGTAGAGTCGAGGATCACCACTATAAATGCTGTTCTCTGAACTGGAAGGAAAAAAAACAACAATTTGTCCTCACTAATCAATGGGCTCAGTTACTGGAAAAGGGATTGCATCTGGTGAAACCAACTTCTACTTTGTGCTTGAAACAATCCCAAGATAGCCACTTGTCCAGATAGGGGAATATCTGTAGCAGACAGGCATGGCCTCCCTCGGAGATTGACAGTGAGGATTGGCCAGACCCCCCCGGTGGGCGGAACCAGGAAAGCCATACCCGCCATGCCAGAAGCAGAGGCGTAGGACAGCAAGAGGAAATATAAAAGGCAGGCCCTGTAGCTCATTTGGGGGGAAGCCACTGAGGGAAGCAGAAGCTTCCACCCTGCTTCTGAAGCCTGAGCCTGCTGAGGACTTCTGATGCCCTGAAGACTCATCTGAACTGCCTGAGCTACCAGACATGCCCGATGCTGAGGAGCAGCTGGGATTACCACTTGCAGTTTAGCACGGGGCGACGGAGGACAACCCAGAGATCCAGATACACCCCGAAGGAAGGGTGGGAAGTTTTCCAGGGACAGACGACTACGATCCGGCTGGGTTGCTGCCTGAGTCAGGTTCAGCATGTTGCAGCTGGATCCCCGCTGATCCAACAGCACACCACTCAACCACTGTTAGGGCCCTGGACTGGGATGTAGTGGAGTCAGGTGGGCCTGCATCCCCCTATCTCCTGCCACCCCACCCGATGGAGGTGGCAGGAACACAGATCTTTGGAACTTTCTGTGACTCTGATGGATAGTCATGTGAAAATATGCATTACTCAAGTCAAGGAAAGTGTACCAGTGGGGGCTAGAGAGAGAATAATGGCAGCCAGGGTGACCACAAAATATTTTTTTTAACTATGTATTTGTTTAAATCTCACAAGTCCAAAATGGGCCTGAGACCTCCTTTTCCCTTTGGAATCAGAAAATGGAGAGAATAGAACCCTTCCCTCAAGGGAGAGGAGACTACCTCCTCTATGGCTCCCACTGGTAAAAGAGACTGTACATCTTGAAGAGAAAATGGTCCCTGAAGAAGGACAAGGGAGGGAAGTGGGAAGGAAGAACAGAAATAAACTGCAGGATGTATTCCAGTTCTACGGGGCTTAGAACCCATTGAGCAGTGGCAATGAGGGCTCAAGTTTGTAGGAAGTGGGATAACCTATTGAAAAAAAATAGGGGTGGGAGAAACTATAACATGGTGAGCAAGTACCCTTGTCTTCAACAAAGCTGTCAAATAGTCTGCCCAGAGGCCACACCCTGACTTGAGAAATCTGCTTTAGGACGAGCAGGTGATGGTCTTCTCTTGAGTGTCTTGCCCCATTTTCTGAACTGATAGGGATACTTATGCAGAGACTAAGGTCAGAATTACTCTCTTTTAGGAAGAGGTGTGTAAATACCCACGGCTTTCAATATGGCCCTGGAATCCTTGAAACTATGCAACACCACATCAGTCTTTTGAGAGAAGGGGGTATGACATTCAAAGGGAAGGTCCTGGCTTGTTTGCTGAACTTCTGATGAGAGACGAGATGACTGCAGCCAGGAACATCTGTGCCTAGGACAGACACCATGACTCTATAGCTGCCATCCAAGGTTGCCTGCAGTGAATTTCGAGCCACTAGATTCCTCTACCATGACCTGAAAGTCACACCAAGTCTCCTCTGGCAACTTGTCCGAGAACTTCAGCATGCTGTTCCAGTGTGAGAAATCGTATCTAGCCAATAAGGATCGGTGAATGGAGATATGATATTGAAGACCAGATATTGAATAAGCCTTTCTACCAAAAAGGACTAGCTTCTTTTCTTTTTGGCCCTTTGGGGCAGCAGAAACTCAACTCTGATACCACTAAGGAACCTGGGGGAGGTGCCTGTAAAAATGCTCATATCATTGAGAAGGGACATGACACTGCAGTTAAAAACCCATGGCTGGGCTGTGCTATCTGACTCAGGTTCACAGAGCTCGGGCTAAGGGGCTGTTTAATTGTGGTGTAGACATTTAGGTTCGGGCTGGAGCCTAGGCTCTAGGAAACTTCAAGGTGGGAGGGTCCTAAAGCTCAGGCTGCAGCCTGAGCCTGAAAGTCAATAGTACAACTAAACAGCCTTGCAAGCCCGAGCCCGACTGGCCCAGCCCAGTCATCCATGTCTAATTACAGTACAGACATACACTTGGTTCTCGTGTGTGTCTGGGGCAGAGAAGCCAGTGTCTGCCAGAAGGACTTTGTAAGATACAAAATGGCCGGAATTCCGAAAGGCCCCGCAGAACTGAGTATGTCAACCAGTCTGTGGGAGCATTCCTGAACTACCTCATCTTGAATATCAAAAGATCTAGCGTCTCTCTTACATTTCATGATATCCTGTGAAGCTGTCAAAGAAAGAAGAGGAATCCCCAGATACCATAATCTTATCCAGTGACAAGGAGGATTAATTCAAAAGGTTTAAGTTTGAACTTCCGGTAATGGTGAGGCTACCGGTACCAGAGTTTAGATGAGCCTGTGTTTCTTACTCACTACCAATATCGGTATCAGAGACAGAAGCCTGAATAGCTTCAGAGGATCTAGCTTACTATCTGCTAGGTGACTACAGGACAAGGAACTGGGGACGACCATGAAGTAGCAGGTATGCCCCAGAGCTAGCAGTGTGGCACAGGACACCAGCCATAACCGCTCCCTATGTCTCAGTCTCTGGAACAACTTCCAAAAATCAGACAGGTACTTGGATGGTAATTCTCCTGATGACAGCAATGGCCCTTCCATCCCAGGAAAATGGTGCACAAGAGCTAACCTTAGACTTAAACAGAATCTGGAGGATCTGGTGCCATGCCTCTTGGTGCCTGAGACAGAGAACATCTGCTGGATGATGTCAGTACCAGGGACAACATATTAGGTTTACTCCTGGATTGGACAGTATGAGAAAGAGTTAGGCGTTTCAAGAACTTGACCATCAACGGTACTGTGATCTGCTGCCCCTGCCTTGAAGTAACTTGGGACTCTTCTGCTGGCAGTGAGCATGCCAGAGCCTGGAGAAGTACCTGTAACAGTAGATTTACCTCCTACCCAAATGGAAAATCCAGCATCTTGAGACAGACCAAGTCTCTTTCTGTTGCATAAGCCTCAGGATTTGTTAGCACCGCAAGACCTTCTTGATCTATTTTGTACCTGCACTGAGGGCAGTAAAAGTCAGCCTCAACAGCCCGGAAGCCACTGCCAGATTGAACAATTCTTACAAGGGTGAGGCAGAGGCTGGTACTGGGCACAGTCACTTATCCACTGTTCTGCTGGTAGATAACGCCAGGGATCTTAATCTCCTCTCAAGACTGCATATACCCATCTTAGAGGAACAGTGCTGACCAGATCTCTTATGCTTTCTCCTCAGTACCAGAGAAAAAGATAGGTGCTTTCCTTCCAACAATCTTCTCTGGGGTGGAAACAGCAATGTCTGGAGAGACACTCCTTGTTGAAAAGGAAGCACTCCGCATCGCACTAAGCACGAAGGCTCTGATGCAAGACAGCCTCCATAAGAATATGGAATCTCACGTCCCTGTTTTTTATACAACACTTTAAATCTCTATAGATCTGGCCCCGGTCTTGAATGTGGACCTCACCCAGACATTTGGAGCAAGAGTCACTCACCAAGAGATTCTTGCAACTGGCACAAGACTTAAAGCCTGAGCTAAAAGGCATCCCCAACTACTGAGCATAAACATTTGCACTAAGAGTGTCTCTGTTGGAAAACCAAGAAAAAAAAAAATGAAGAAAACCTAGACTCAGTACAATGATGAGTGCCACTAAACAACAAGAATGCCTTCCCCCGCCCTCCAAACATATATACTACTTAACCATATACATATAGACTGAAAACCAATGATAGTGTGGGGAAACTTGGATAAACAAGTTGACATGCTCCAACTACAGATCACAGCTAATAAGGAGGAATGGGGGGAAGAGAGAGAGAGGGTCATGACAGCTCCGCCCTTTATATCATCAATCCATAGGACGAGTGTGCTGAAAGCAAATGCGCCACCCTGACGGATACCACTACGGGAAAAAATGGGGCACTGGGAACGCACAAACTTGAAGTGGAACAGACATGTGCAAATCACTCAAAGAAGAACTGCATATTACAATACAAACAACTTTTTTCTTTAAAATTTTCACCTTCCAATATCTTTGCCACACTTACTCTGATTTTTTTTCACAGGTCTTAGAAGATTCTTCTATTTTCTTTTCTAGTTCCAACAAAAGCTCCTCTTTGTTCAAAAGCGTCTGCTGTGTCTGAATCAATTCTTCTACTACTGTTTTCAACCTAGAATACAGGTCAGTTGTACAAATCAAAAATATGCATTTACTACATACATACAATACAAACTGTGCACATGTGTATGTGTTGCTTTGTATATCTAAAAAAAAGAGCTGAAAATAAAAGCAGTAATCCTTAAAATAGTTTCTAGTTCGACACTTTCCCTTTCTTGGTAATATGTTTATTAAATTGCTTATTTTGTGAATGTACCTTATTATATGGGTACACTCTAGATCTGGGTGCGCACTGTTGGGAGCGAAGGCACATTTTAGGCCTGATAAAAGTCTGCTGTGATTTTTAAGAGTCTGTTTGGATAATTTTTTACAGCTTAAAACTTAAGTAGAACCACCCATGTGTAAGAAAATGAAGAGTAATCACATTTGTGAGGAAAACAAAAAGATAAAGCATCCATAAAGCTAGAAAAAATTGGTTTGAGTTAACACAAAACTTGTACCAACAGGGGTGGAGAACTGATATGAAACAGAAACTAATGCATATTCATAAGAAAAAACAACAAAAGTTATAAATAGTTATTCTAAACAAAGGGAAGCTGAAGATGTGTATTTGTCTGGTATTGGAGACGTCTGTGTGGTGACTGTCCGGATGAGCCTCCCACTTGTGTGTAATTGATCACTACTTACTCAGCAGATAAAGGCTTCATTCTTTGATGTAGTAGCACTTAAAATGCTTCTTACGCATTTTAATTTTTTTAAAAACTTGAAGCAGTTCTAGGCCAAGAGCATACACAGTAATATATAAAAGAATCAATTCCTTCCCAGCATTCATCCAGTTATTAATTCATTAATAGAGATATTCCAGGCAACAATGACATAACACAGTTAACAAAAAGGATTGGATTTACTGTTTTGGAGCTTTTCTCCTAATGGTCTACTACTGCCCACACTTTTTCAATTGGAAGAAGAGTCAAATGAGTCAAATCAAGCAGGCTTTAGCTATCAGGGAATTGTATTCCATACACACTAAAATAAGATTAATCTGCATTTCATCCTGTGATATATATTAATGATTTATCTCCTATGTAAACTCATTGTCTATTTTACAATCCCAGATTTAAGCTTGCAACACTTCAATTAACATACACATAATTACCTGTACAAATTCCTCATTATATATTAATCTCAAATTTAATATTAATTACAAATCCTTTCCCTTTAAAACCTTGATTAAGAATGTTTATTTGCTGACCCTACATGTGACTGTAAATATTTCTTTCACAACTTTCAAAAATTCATTGACCTAACTCATTTTATAGAGATTAGGCACTGTATTTAACTATCAACTATTAACATATAGAAATTTAAATCCAAATTAATATTATCATTTGTCTCTAAAGCATATAATTACTTTCAGACAGCATTAACATTTTAATGTGCCCTACAATTTTTTTTAAAAAAAGTGTATGCAGTG
This sequence comes from Lepidochelys kempii, assembly GCF_965140285.1. Classification (NCBI taxonomy): domain Eukaryota; kingdom Metazoa; phylum Chordata; order Testudines; family Cheloniidae; genus Lepidochelys; species Lepidochelys kempii. Next base: position 69,322,378 of record NC_136384.1, on the reverse strand, counting down.
TAGTAGTACCCATGTCCGTCCCAGGATATTAGAAAGACAAGATGGGTGAGATATCATCTTCTACTGAACCTTCTGTTAGTGAGAGAGACAAACTTTCGAGCCATAGAGCTCTTCTTCAGGACTTGAAGTTCCGTGTGGCTTCATAGCTTGTCTCTCTCACCAACAGAAGTTGGTCCAATAAAACGTATTACTTCACCCACCTTGTCTCTCTAATTTAAAAAAATTCTGATTTAAAATCAGAGCACCAAGTTGGAATAGGAAATTGATGTAGCTCTTCCCAATACTTCTGAACTCTGTGAGAAAGTTTGGACTTATCTTTGAGCAAGAGAAGACAAGTTAGTTGTTTTAATCTTCCTTTTGTTCTAAATAACCATCTGAAGTTTGGACACCCTTTAGGACTGGCTAGAGCTGGTATCTCAAACTATCACCCTGGTTACAATTTGTCACAGGATATTTCATCATGGACCCACATCTGTCTTCTGGACAAAAGTAGTTCAGAAAAAGACTATTACTAACTCATCAGTCACTTTAATCATAACTAGCTTTCATAATAATACATTTCCAAATTATTCATCTTTACATTGAACCTGGACATATCAAACCATTATGAAACCTTCCATATGCTGGGCTTACAAATTATCTTAATGATCTATCTGGAAGAGCTACTTGGGAATTTTTCTTGATCACTGATTTAGCAGTCTCAAATATGAATAAATATGAATACATATTTGTACAAAATAGCTATTGGAAGATTTGTTTCACTCATATGGGTACTGATTCACATTCCCACTCACCCTTTTACTAGCTTAACAGACATTCTCTACCAGTCATATTATTTGCTCTTTTAATTCATCCCACTATCTTCTAAATATAATATTTTATCACAGTATTCTATTTTGCTTGCATATGTTAATGCAGTAGCTTCCATTAAACCATCAACACTTATCAGCAAATACCAAAGTTTCTCTTTGTACTTAGAGGGGAACCACTGGTAAATGCTGACACAGAGACCACTATGTGTATACTATGATTCTTTATTGGATTATTTACTTAGCTTTACGCTATTTTTAAACATAAAACTGATCCAATTTTCCACACAATGTATTTTATAATGGAGATAACGGTTTAACTAAACTTAACCCAATAACATAATGTAGGAAAATACATATTCGGTTTAAATCAAATACAGGGATTTTAGCAGCCAAGGGAAGGCTTAAATAAAAAATGTAACTAGCAAGTTAAGTTGTAAAAGTGATATGCTCAAATTATAGCTGGTAAGAGAAGAGAAGCCCTGAATTATCAAAACTGATTCTGACAAAGAAAAATTATTTTGTGATGTAATACACTTATCATGACATTTAACATACCAGTGTCAACTTGAAGAAAGGGGCCAAATCATAAAATCTTGTCTACTCAAAGCCAGGAAAGGGGTCATTTCCAAACTGCTCAAAACTGGTTCTTAACTCAAGTGAACAATTGGCTCTGACATCACTTGTTTGTTAAAGTCTATAAAAAAAAAAGTGAGCTCGTAAAGGGTTCATTACTAGTGTCTGCCTGTGCAAGCTGGAGACAACCATCGTGGGTTTGAGCACTCCTGGGCCTAGTCCTTTGATAAGCACCTGATCATTATTTATAACTGTATTTTATGAGGACGTGATGACTGCTTACACATCTAAGGCACATTTGAAGCAACTGTATAAATACCATTTGACCTTTGAATTTAATAAAATAATTATAGCTAAATTAATATTTGGTGGTATCCTGCATAAACAATAATATCCATAACCTTCTCCACCAGGAGGAGCTCACCCAGAGCTATAGCAGCTGGCTACTGATTTTTTTTTCATACACCCTATTTCAGAATCTGGCAGTCTGAATTACTACAAATTATCACTATGTTGGGAATAATTACAAAAATAATTCATTACAGGCACAAATCTTACGATAGATAATCAACTTATAGTATGTTTCCTGATAAAGGGACACATTGCCGTCAGCACAGTGCGAGTGCACAGGGGATGAGGGACACAAAGAACCTTTCCCTTGGACAGCCTGTGCAAGAATAAGACACTTGCAATCCCTGACCTCTGGAGAAAAATTTATCTGAAGAGCAAAGAAAATACTCCCTTCATGTACCACCAAAGGTGACAAGAAGAAAAGTAGTGGCATTGCTTTGATCCTTTCCACAATCAGGCTATGGGAGTATGCTGTACCATCCTTCAGGATGATAGAGAACACACTCTTCATCTGTACACCAAGAAAAAGAGGAACTCCCCACAGCTTCCCTGGGACAGTGCAGCTTCATACGAGCTCATACTGGGGACTTGAGGCTAAACGTCACAATCTAGCCCACAGATACTTTTTTGGGGAAAGGTAGCAAACAACAGTGAGATTTATAAGAATTACATCACATGCTATTCTATATTTGCTTTCTATTTATTAAACATTTTGTTTAATTATTAAATTCACTACAATTAGGACATATATAAGAACACAACCAACTCTGCATTAATCATGGACTCATGCATAACAAATTGTAAATGTACATTGCAAAAAGCACTGATTTTCACTTAAGCAGTCTATTCCTTCAATATAGATGTGCATATTTCCCATTGCCATCAGCAACAATCACACACACACGCATCAGAAGAAGAGTAGATTACCCTAATTTAATTGCGCTATGTTCATAAGCATGCTTGAATTCTTGCTGAACAGTCAACTAGGTAAGAATCCCCAACCCAAAAAGTTTATAACCTGACCATGGATGCCTCTTTGTGTGGATTTGCAGACTGTGGCCTGCATTTTTCCACATTTGGTGTGGAACTTGGTGTGGATTTGCAGAGACTGTGGCCTGCATTTCCCCTCTCAGAAAGCCAGGCTGGGGGGACCATCCACTGTGAAAGGTGTCTGCTGGTGGAATCCCTCGGGAAGCAGGTGAGAACTACAGGAGGAGGTGTGTAGGCTAAGGCACATCCAAGCCCACAATGAATTCATTGAGAGTATTCCTATGGAGACGTCCAAGGGCAATGGTGGTGGCTTACCAAATAGACTTTAGTACTTTTCTAAGTACAGCAGCATGGAAGAAAGTATCTGTGAAAGCAGACAAAGTGGGTGTCCAGGCTGACACTGATGATGGAGCAGACGGTGTGGGTGGCTTAAACAAGAAGAGAGACCAGCGGTCAGAGATGCAGGCAGGTGCTGAGTGTTGAAGGCCTTTTAGCCAAGGACAAGAAGTTTGAACTTAATGCACAGGACTATGGGGAGCCAGTAGAGGTCCTTAAATAGGAAAGTGACTGGTCACAGCAGCGAGCAAGAAAGGTTTTGGCTCTGGCATTTCAGATGTATTTAGCTTTGGCTAAAGATACTGCTAATATCGTCAACATTTCTCAGTCAGGCTTCAGGCCATGTCACTGAACAAAGATGGCACGAGATAATCTTGAGCCAGGGCAAAGGCCACACATTCATATTTATACAGTTACACTTCTCTGCAGCATTTGATATTGCTGACCATGGAATCCTGGAACGTCTTGGAAAAGTAGCAGGATCATTCCAAGTCATTTCTCTCAAACTGGAGAGTCACATGGGCTCCTCCTCCAGAACTCTCAACCCATGGAGTCCCATATAGAGCCGTCCTCTCCTCCTTGTTCAACACTGTATATGTAACCACTTGATGAGACTGAAACAATACAAACTAAACTGTCAGCAACAAATGCAAGACGCTCGCTCTACATCACCATCACATCAGATGCAAATAGCACCATTTCTCAGTTATCCCATGGCTTGGCTGAAATCAGTAACCAGTTGAAAAGCTAAAACGAGACCTTTCAACTGGAAAGTGATGCTTCTGAGGGAAAATGAAGCACTTTAAAAGCTCATTGCCTCCACAGCATCACCTGCAGATGGTCAAGACAGTCCTCAGAATCAATCTTAATCTTGACTTCTCACTGCTTCTAGACACCCAAATAGATAGAGCTGTGAAAAATAATCTTTTCTAGCTATGACTAGAAAGAACACTTCACTCCTCATATCACATCCAGACTTCAACAATGATCCATGAAGTAATGACCTGCTGGCTTGATTGCTGTAGTTCTCTGTACCTAGGTATGACTCCACTCACCCCCCACCCCCGCCACCAATAAAACAAGTATCCAGTTGCTCAGTAACACAGGGTACCAAGAGCACATCACCCCACTGCTCTCTTCATTGGCTCCTTGTGGATTATGAGGTCAAAATCAGGGTTTAAATCTTCAAAACCCTGCATAAAGTCATCCTAAATTCTCCAGAGGTTCACCTCATTCTGTGTGATTATACCTTATTACAACAGCTCTAAGCTTCTTCCCAGGCTCTTCCATAACCTCTCCAGGCTTTGGCCTGTACCAACCCAATAGTACAATCTATTCCTTTCAGGTCTCTCACTGTTCTGAAAAATGTGATGTGTCAAACCTTTTTGAAACATCTTCCTGTGCCTACAGTTTTCCAGATTCTCACTAGACTACAACCCACAGATAGTTTCCACTTTTTGTATATTGATCCTATCAAGTACAAATATCTCTAAGCTTTCACAAGATAGATAATGTTTTTAGTCATACTGTCCATTAATTGAAGTCAAAGGAATATATCCTGTCATGGAATAAAAAGAATATTTCAAAGAACCCAACAGATAATAATCTAGTTAAATGATGACATCCTATTCATGTAAGCAAGAGTTGCAGGACTGGGCACTAACTCTTAAGGGTCTAAGTCTGAAGTTAGTCCATAAATAACTGGAATCAGTCCAGCATCTGCTATAAAATAGAAAACTATATTCTCTACCAGCATGCAAGTAGAGGAGTGCCACGTGGTGATGCTAGGATAACTTAATCTTGATATTTAAAGGATAATGTCTTTACCAATAAAATTTATGAGTTAGAACATAGATAAGAGTGGTAGAACAGTTGACTCTCCGGGAAGTATTAACAAGTGAATCAACTTGCTTTTTTTTTTTTTTTTTTTGGCAGATGTCAAAAGAGGCTCTTACACTGGGATGGTTCAGTTGGCTTCATTATTTTAACTGTTTCCCAGAATTTGTGTGTGTGAAAATCTGTCTGCCTCTATTCCAAATACACCTCTAATTTTATGAAAGCCTATTTCCATTAGGAAAGATACTGATAAAGAGGAAGTTACTTACCTGTAACTGGAGGTTCTTAGAGACATATGGTCCCCATTTGGATTCCAAATGTGAGTGCACATGAATGCCATGATCCAGAGCTAGACAAGTTGTACAGCAAAGTCTGTTGACCAACACGTGCGTCATCCTCACATCCACAGCTAAGGTTATAAGAGGCCATGTGGGTTGACGCTACTCTAGTTCCCTTGCCACTAAGCAGCGTAGTCCATAGTAGAGGGGATGGAGAGCAGGTATTGGAATCTAAACAGGGACCACACATCTCAAAGAACCTCTAATTACAGGTAAGTAACCTCCTTTTCTTCTTTGAGTGATGGTCCCCATATGGATTCCAAATGTCGGTGAGTAGTGAGCAATCATCAACATGGAGGTGGGTGCAAAGACTCACAGGAAGTGATAGTCTGCAGCATGGCACAGCCAATGGCCGCATCCCCTGCTACTGCTGGGGCAATGGAGTAGTAAGAGGTAAAAGTGTGGACAGAGCTCAACATGGCTGCTTGGCAACATTCTGCCATGGCACGTATGCAAGGTAGGCCTTTGTAAAGGTTTGTGCCTGCATGGAGTGAGCTGTGACTCCAGGAGGTGGAGGTATCTGGGAGAGTATAGCATTCGGAGATCCATTTGGAGATAAGCTGCGAGGGCTTGTCCTTTGCAACGGCAATGAAGACCCTGGGTAAAATGCAGAAGGCATGAGTGGACGTAGAAGGCCACTGCACGGCCGACGTCAAGAGTGTTCAGTGTTTTACCTCTGCTGGAGGCATGGGATTTGGGATAGAAGACCGGGAGGTGGATGTACTAGTTGAGGCGGAATGTGAACACCATCTTAGGGATGAATTTGGGGTCCAGGCATAAGGAGACCTTGTCCTTATGGAATCTGGGGTGTGTGTTGACCAAGGGGGAGGAGAGGTCGGCCATCATGGCTGCCAACTCGCTAACGTCACACCGACGTGATGGTGACTAAGAAAATCACCTTCATTGAGAGGTAGGAAAGACAGCACATCATGAGGCTTGATCAGGGCAGAGTGACATTAAGGTCCCAGGAAGGGGATGGCTTGCAGTGGTGGAAAGGCATTGAGTAGACCTTTGGGGAAACAAACAGTGGTTGGATGACTGAACAAAGTGGAACTGTCTACCAGAGGGAGGAAGGAAGGCACTGTGTGCTGTCAGGTAGATCCAAATGGAACTGTGGACAAGGCCCAACAGCTTGAGTTGGAGAAGGTAGTCAAGGACGAGAGAGATGGATATGAAGTCTAGCGGGAAATGGTGGCAGTGAGCCCAGATGGTGAACCGTTTCCATTTCACTTGATAGCAGGCCCTAGAGGACAGCCTCCTGCTGTGCATGAGGACAAGCACTGGGATAGAGCATGACCTGTGTACTCATGAGATCCACCCAAACACCAACCCGTGAGGCAGAACGGGCACGAGTTGGGGTGCCGGAGTCATCCATACATCTGTGAAAGGAGATCCGGGTGTGCACGGAGGCAGAGTGGGAGATAAGCAGAGAGGCGGAGGAGGTCTGTGAACCAATACTGACGAGGCCAAATGGGGCTATCAGTCTGACTGCTACTCAATACCGGTAAAACCTTGAGCAGAACTTGTGGGAGCAGGGGAATGGGTGGTAAGGCATAGCAGAGATTGCCAGTCCAGTGGAGGAGAAGGCCACTGCCACAGGATTCTGCCCACACAACCCTGCCCACACGACCCCCCTGGAGCAATAAGAGGGAAGTTCGCAGTTCTCTCTGACCACAAAGAGGTCCCAGAGCAGGGTGCTCCACCTGCGGAAACCAAAGCATAGGGTAGGATTCTGAGGCTCCCACTTGTGCTTTGCGTAGAAGGACTTGCTGAGCATGTCCACAAGGGAGTTATGGGCACTCAGGAGATATACACCTGGAGTGTAACACTGTTTGATGCACCAGTTCCAGAAGTGGACAGCCTCCGCACAGAAGGAGGGAGACTTGGTGCTGCCTTACTTGATGACAGACTACCACAGCCATGTTGTTAGAGAGCAGTTGAATGTGACAAGATTGTATGAGGGGGAGGAAGGCCTGACAGGTGAGGCAGGCAGCACACAATTCCAGGATGTTGATATGCATCCTGGAGAGGTCCAGAGACTGCAACCAGGTGGATGCCCCAGCCAACGAGGGAGGTATCCGTGGTCAGAGTGGCATAGGGGAGTGGGAGCTGTAAAGGGGGTGCCAACCAGGACCTTCGTTGGGTTGGTTCACCATGCAAGGGATGCCAGGACAACAGTGGGAGGCAGGACAAGTTTGTCCAAGCAGCCTGTCTGCAGCTTGTAGATAGAGAGGAGCCACACCTGAAGGCAGTGTATGTGTAGGTGGCATGAGGCATCACAGAGGTACAGGCCATCATGTGGCCGAGGAGGGAAAGTCAATGGTGGATGGAGGTGCGTGGAGTGCAGCGCCAGGTGGTAATGATAGAAGCGAGGGCTGCAAAGCAGTCGACCAGAAGGAAAACTTGGGCTGCGATGGAGTCCAGACGAGCACCAACAAAGGTGATCTGGTGGGTAGGTACGAGAACTGACTTCTCCTCATTGATGCAAATCCCAAGAGTGGCAAGGGGCCCGCAAAGAGCCACAATGGCTGGTAAGAAGCACCTGCGGGATGGTGCAACGAGGAGCCAGTCATCCAGGTAGGAGAATACCAAAAGGCCTAGACAGAGCAATTGCAATATCAAAAGGGAGGACATGGAACTGATAATGGGAGTAACTAACCATAAATTGGAGAAACTTCTGGGGATGACTGTCGATGTGGAAATAGGCATCTTTCATATCAAAAGCACAAACCAGGCTTCCTGAGAAAGGGAACGAATAATCAAAGGGAGTGTCACCATCCGGAACTTGAATTTCTTTATAAACCTGTTAGGCAGCCGGAGGTCCAGGATAAAGAGGAGGAAGTATGGGAAACAGAAGCCGAAGCTTCTGAAACTAGTAGCTGAAAGCCTATGCTGTGACATGGGTGTAATTCATAAAGTCATGTAAAAAAAGTCATGTCGTGTAAAAAAACCTAAAAACAGCTGAGAACTTAAAACCTGGATGGTAACAGACCACAAATCTCAGTGATCATAGAATCATAGACACATAGCACTGGAAGGGACCTTAAGAAGTGTTCTAGTCCAGTCCCCTGCACTCAAAGAAGGACTAAGTATTATCTACCATCCCCGATAGGTATTCATCATTGGAGTGTTTTAAGAGCAGATCATACAGAGATTCCACAACCTCCATAGGCAATTTATTCCAGTACTTAACTATCCTGACAATTAGGAAGTTTTTCTTAATGTCCAACCTCAATCACCCCTGCTGAAATATAAGCCCATTGCTTTTTCTCCTATCCTCAGAGGTTAAAGAGAACAATGTTTCTCCCACCTCCTTATAACAACCTTTTATGTCCCCTCTCAGTCTCCTCCAGATTAAACAAACCCAATTTTTTCAATCTTCCCTCATAGGTCATGTTTTCTAGACCTTTAATCATTTTTGTTGCTCTTCTTTGGACTTTCTCCAATTTGTCCACAACTTTCCTGAAATATGGCACCCAGAACTGGACACAATACTCCAGTTGAGGCCTAACCAGGGCAGAGTAGAGCAGAAGAACTGTTTCTTGTGTCTTGCTTACAACACTCCTCTTAATACATCCCAGAATGATGATTGCTTTTTCTGCAACAGTGTTACACTGTTGACTCATATTTACCTTCTGATTCACTCTGAGCCCAGATCCCTTTTTGCAGGACTTCTTCCTAGGTACTCATTTCCCATTTTGCATGTGTGCAACTGATTGTTCTTTCCTAAGTGGAGTAGTTTGCATTTGTCCTTATTGAATTTCATCCGATTTACTTGAGACCAGTCTGTCCAGATCATTTTGAATTTTAATACTATCCTCCAAAGCACTTTCAACGCCTCCCAGCTTGGTATCACCCACAAACTTAATGGTACAGAGTGTGTACGCTTATAATCTAAATCATCAATGAAGATATTGAACACAACCGGACCCAGGACTGATCCCTGCACGACCCCACTTGATATGCCCTTCCAGCTTGACTGTGAACCATTGATGAATACTGTCCTGCAACAGTTTTCGAACCAGTGTGCATCCACCTTACAGTAGCTCCATCTAGGTTGCATTTCCTAGTTTGTTTATGGAGGTCACACAAAACAGTATCAAAAGCCTTACTCAAGTCAAGCTATGCCACATCTGCCGCTTCCCCCTTATCCACAAGGCTTGTTACTCTGTCAAAGAAAGCTGCTAGGTTGGTTTGATATGATTTGTTCTTGACAAATCCATGCTATTACTTATCACCTTAGTATCTTCTAGATGAAGATTTAACCTGATTATAATCCAAATAAAAAGAGCTCTCAAGTCATGCTTGTAGCTGTCTCCATCGCTTCACAGTAACTTAACAGACATTTTAGGCTTCACAGTGATGTTATGGGTGATTGTCTGTGCTGCTTGTGTTGATTTGTGTCTGGAGGAAATATCCTGGAAAATGTGTGTTAATTTGTGAAGGTGGCAAATGAGTGTGCGTGCTGCAGTGATGGGCTATGTGTGTTTGGGGTTAATGTGTATAAATAATGGTTGTGTGTGTAGGTGTTATTGTGCTGGGAGAATTATATGAGCTGCTCCAGTGTGGCATCTGAGCCAAATAATCCATTCTCCCTCATACAACCGATGAAATTGTTGTATGCAAATTAGCTGTAGAGTAATTGGTTGAGTTACCTCTAATATTACAATGGTTTAGGACTCTTGGGATAGTATAGATACATGCCTTACTGTAGCTGTATACCGCACAGGTGTAATTCATAAAGTCAAAATAGTTAAGAAGTTAAAAACTGGACAGTAACAGACTGCGAAACCCAGTGATGATGCAATCTGGTGATATTTTGAACAAAAAACTCTCAGCCATGCTTGTAGCTGTTTCCATCACTTCACAATGACTCAGACATTCCAGGCTTCACAGTGACACAAAGTGTCATTTCTGGAATCTTATTATATAGTCAAAAAGGATGCCACATTTTTTGAGACATACTTACATTCCTTGCAAGCTTTCTGCTGTTAAGTTATTCCACATTATCTCATTAGCTTGAAGATTTTCGTTTTCTTCCAGTAAAGATGTATCAAACACTATTTCTTGTTCTACATTCTCTGGTGACCTGTTAAGTATACAAAATAATTTAAGATTTATATTACACAGTATATACACACACAGAGACGCTAAGTGTAGCTCAGAAGCTAACTATTTGTTCCTTTCCAAAATGATTATGTCAATAAAAAGCATATTTTAATCATATGGAAAACAAAAGCAGATTGAAGACAGGCAACATGATAGCTTTCCTTCAAAATAAGAGTGCAGTTTTAAAAAACACAACAAAACACAAAATGGAAGACATTTCCTTGGATTAAGGTCATTACATAACTAAGGCTTTTAATGGACCACCATATGGGTGTATGGATACATAATAACTGATCCAGTTGCAAGTTTAGGACTAACTAATAATATGAATATTAATCTATATATTAGTAACTGAGATAAAAATGCATGCACATAATTCCAAGAACTCACTGGGACTACTTATCCGAGTGACAAATGTGCAAGATCAGATCCATAAAGAACAAATAAAACTTATTCTTAAAACAAACTTTGCTTGAAATTACATAGCACATAGCTAATGCTGTGACTCAGAATTTCTAGCTCCCACAATTGTATCTGCCTACATATCTTTATCAGTAATTATCAGAGTTTAGTATTTTCTTTTTTAAAAATCTTATTGCTGAGTTTAAGACTTGTTTATTATTTAACGAAGTCCTTGGACAGTTTACAAAGATGGAGATAAACAGGTCAGATAATCTTACAAATAAGGATGAAGCATTACAGTCAAGTAACAATTTAAAGGAACCCAACTGAAAACAAACTAAGCATATACCAATTTTCAGTATTAAGGCTTAACACAGAATACAATTTCTTCTTGCGAGGTAAAAATGAATAAAAGGACTAGAATGGAAAGCTTATACCTGTGAGCTTCTATGAAGCCATTGTACTCTGAGTTAGGGTCTATCTGTTCAACAGAAGTCTGGATCTCTTTATGGACATTCACTATCTCTTCTGTTACAAGACTGGTGATCTGACTGTATTCATCAAGGATTCCTTTTCTGTGGGGGAAAAAATACAATAATTCATAGATTCAAAGGCCCGAAGGGACCATTATGATCATCTAGTCTAACCCCCTGCGTAACACAGGCCATAGAAGTCCTCCAAAATAATTCCAAAAGCATACCTAATGTACAACATGTTTTCATGAATATATATTTCAGAAAATCTTAATTTACAAACTAAAAGAACAAACAAATTCAGATAATTTCTTATTTTTTCTAGACCTTTAGTGTAAATCTTCATAATACTTGGCAGTCTTTAATACACTAAAGCACTTAGTTTTAAGAATTTTAACCCCGAACTCAACAAAAAGGGGAAAACTTTTTTGTTCTTGTTCCTAGTTTTCATTCTTCATACAACGATTTTACTAATATTTCAAAACTCTGTATATTGTTAATATTCTTATTCTGTTCTGCTACTACATTTTTAAGTTACATCTCTGTAGTAACAGATGTAAAATTAAACTATGATAACAAACAGAGTTGAATGCCTTGCAATTAGTTGTTCCTACAAATGGCTGTTCCAGCTGGCTAAAGAGAGAGAGAAAAGGAGTACTTGTGCCACCTTAGAGACTAACAAATTTATCTGAGCATAAGCTTTCGTGAGCTACAGCTCACTTCATCGGATGCATGCAGTGGAAAATACAGTGAGAAGATTTTATATACACAGAGAACATGAAACAATGGGTATTACCATACACACTTTAACGAGAGTGAACAGGTAAGGTGAGCTATTACCAGCAGGAGAGGGGAAAAAAAAAAAAAAAAAGAAAACCTTTTGTAGTGATAATCAAGGTGGGCTATTTCCAGCAGTTGACAAGAACTTAGGAGGAACGGGGGAGGGGGGGGGGAAATAAACATTGGGAAATAATTTTACTTTCTGTAATGACAGATCCACTCCCAGTCTTTATTCAAGCCTAATGTAACAGTGTCCAGTTTGCAAATTAATTCCAATTCAGCAGTCTCTCGGAGTCCGTTTTTGAAGTTTTTTTGCTGAAGAATTGCCACTTTTAGGTCTATAATCGAGCGACTAGAGAGACTGAAGTGTTCCCCGACTGGTTTTTGAATGTTATAATTCTTGACATCTGATTTGTGTCCATTTATTCTTCTATGTAGAGACGGTCCAGTTTGATCAATGTGAGAGAGAGGAATCAGACTGTACATTATTGGAAAAAATAAAGAACCAAATTATGGTCCCTCCATCAAAGGGATTCTGCGAGAGGGAGGGCTCTGGGAGCATATTCCCTACCACCACCGCCGTGCCTCCAAACAGATAACAGACAAATTAAGGAACCACTAACACAGGCAGCACCATTAGTTACTCATGACACCATATATCACTACCAAGGAACAATTGCAGCAGTACTTCATCTGAACCCCCCACTGATAATTTTAACATCAAAATGTAGAGCTGCAACACTGACTCATTAGTTTAATAAAGAATGAGCTACTTTAATCTAAGATAACAAATTAGTGTACAGTTAGTCTCCATATTACAGGCCAGTGTGCATGTGACCCATGGGACCTTTTGCTCTCTATCATTTTAACTAATCAAATAATCTGCTCTCTGAATACTCTACGCACCAGAAGAAGCACACGTATGCTCATGTCACATTCAACATATATACAACAGTAAATAAGGAAGTGTTATTTACTTCTTCTCATAACACATGAACTAGGGGGTCACCAAATGAAATTAATAGGCAGCAGGTTTAAAACAAACAAAATGAAGTATTTCTCCACACAGCGCACAGTCAAGCTGTGGAACTCTTTGCCAGAGGATGTTGTGAAGGTCAAGACAACAACAGGGTTCATAAAAGAACTAGATAAGTTCATGGAAGATAGGTCCATCAATGGCCAGAAGCTGAGAATGAGTGACAGGGAATGGATCACTTGATGATTATCTGTTCTGTTCATTCCCATGGCACACCCGGCATTGGCCACTGTCGGAAGATTGGATACTGGGCTAGATGGACCTTTGGTCTGACCCAATATGGCTGTTCTTATATGTACCAACCAAAAAACCCAACAGCAGGAATATTTAATTTTTGGCATTCCTTAGCTATTTTCTATTTTACCTTTTTACACTTTCAATATTAACTTCAGCTATCTCACTGTGTTCTGAAAGAAGACAAAAAAATTTTTTAGTATCGATCACTATTGACCAACCAGAGTAGAGTGCACATTAGAGTAGAAGGAACATTAATCTATTTTCCTTGTAATCATTTTTCAAGTAGATGCTTAATGAACCCCAAAAATGTTGCTTGCCTGGATTTCCTCGCTATTTGAGTAAACAGTGGAGGCAAGAAAAAAATTAAAGCTCAATCTAACATTGGAATACAGTCGAAAAAATTTTAAAATACAAGGTAGATGATTTGAGATTAATGTAAAAAGAAGTGGGCATTCAGGAAAGCAAATATTTATATATGTCTTAAAAAATTATATTTGTAGAATGAGTTAATTGCCTATTTTCTATACTAGTTTCTGTGATACAAATTTTCTTCCCTTCAGTTCTAGGCATTTTCTTCCATTCTGTTATCAAGTTGGAGCTATACTACATCTTACCAATTCACTACAGGGCTACCAGTCCATAAAACCAGGATTGTTCAACCATACCTCATGAAGGTGTCCCATCTCCCCCACACTAAAACCACCCAGATCCTAGCCTGAAATTCCCTGACACATCAGCTTTGGTTCTATCTTAGATTCAATGTTATCCAATAGAAGCAGTGTTCCAGTGAAAAGCCACTTTACAAAGAGTATTCTACTAATAAGGTGATAATTTATAAATGGCACCTTTTTACTTAAGAGAGCTGATCCTGTGTATATTCAGATATCCAGGTCCACTTAGTGACAAAACTACATTTTTACTGCTTTATACTCTTGTTGGTCCTGCAGATCAGAGAAAATGTTGGATTCTATTCCAACTTGTGCATCAATAGAACTATTTATTAAAATTGCAGAGATGAAGTGGGTGAGGTAATATCTTTTATCGGTCCAACTTCTGTTGGGGAGAGACACAAAGCTTTCAAGCTTACACAGAACTCTTCTTCAGGTCTTGAAAGCTTCTCTTCCAACAAATGAAGTTGACCAATAAACGATATTACCTCACCCATCTTGTCTCTCTAATATCATGGGACCAACCCAACTAAAACAACACTGCAAACAACAATATTAAATTACAATAATTTACAGCTATGGACCTCCACTGATGCGACTGGGACTACGCACTGGTGTAACTAAGGGCCTAAAGTAGCCCAAACACTCTATTACTGGTGATGATTAAGTTAAGAACTTGGCCTGATTCTCAAAAACTCTATAGAGATTGTGTCTGCAGGGCTGGCAATTAGAAAATCCAACTTGTGTACACGTAAATTATGCACACTTTGGGAGGGATTTTCAAAAGCACTCAATGTTGGTCTTATTCTCAATGGGAGCAGAGGTAGGCCAATACTCAGTGCTTCTGAAAATCCCACATTTGATATGGAGTTACTGATAGAATCAACATGAAACCCTGCGGTGTCATTTTTAGATTAACTTTTCCTAATAGTATCTCAATTGGGGTAAGTACATATTTTACCCACTACTGAACTTTTCAATTATCAGGTCTCTAAAGAAAGAACCCCAATCAGGGATTTTTTTAAAACTTGAAATGTACATGGTACGTGTTGTTTCTCAGCACTTGCCTCCATTACCTGATTGAGTGCAAAAACTGATGACAGAGAGTGTCACAACAGAAGGCATCTGAAACACTAGGATAACTAAGAAAACGATTTCTCCATGGTCTCTGTAGATAAATCCTGAGCAGCCAGGTGGAAGAAACTCCCAGCAGCTGATGGAGAAGTACAACTCAAAAAGTAGCTAGCTAATTTGGGTCAGACGGCTAACCTTCCCACAAGACCCAGGGAGAGAAAGGAGCGGGTATGCCCCCACTGCAATTAGACACTGGCAGCCGGCCCATGTCAGCTGACTCAGGCTCACAGGGCTCAGGCTGCAGGGCTGTTTAATTGCAATGTAGACTTCTGAGCCTGGCCTGCAGCCTGAGCCCTGGGACCCTCCTACTTTGCAGGGTCCTAGAGCCTGGGCTCCAGTCTGAGCCTTTGTCTACACCACAGGTAAACAGCCCAAGTCAGCTGGCATGGGCCAGCCACTGGTGTCTAACTGCAGTGTAGACATACCCCAAACGGCCCCAGGTTGGTACCACTGACAAGAATTGGATTTTTCCTGCCTCCTTTCCTACAGAGATCATAGAATTCTATTGTACCAAGTTAAGGAAGCAGCAATTTGCCCTCACCTATTCCTCTCTTTCTAGTCAGACATTAGCAAGGAATAGGAAAGATGATGATCAAGGAGCAAGTTGTTTCGTGCAAGCAGTTTAAGCTCAGAACTTGTCAAGAATTAAAGGATCCCACAGTGTCCTCTCCATGGTCCTTGAGAACAGGTACTTTTTTCAGGTGGCTTCTTCCTTCTTTTGCTATTCTATTAGCTGCTCTCCTCGCTAACCCCAACACCAAATTCCTCAAACTTGTCCTTGTGACTCACCCCACCAGCTGTTAGTTGTTTTTTTGTTTTTGCCAAACAAAACAAACACACTATAAGCACCAGTGAGAATGGCTTCCGGGCCAGGATCAAAGAAGTCAATGGGAAAAAGTTTTGGGCGGAATTTTACATTTAAAGGAATTTATATACTACTTGTTACACTAACCAGTGCGTCCAGACCAAGTCTATTGCATCCCAGGAACCTAGGGGCATACCAGGAGGCATAAGGGCTAGAGAAAAGATTCTCATCAGAATCTGGTGTCCTGCAGGTCAAGCCTCTTTCTGAAAACTGGAGCAGAAGTCCCTAGGGAACCAGACGTGTCACTTTCTCATTGCTCAGAGTCCATGGAGGTTGAGCAAGACTGTCTCACATAAATTGAAATGAGTGAGGCCTAACATCTGGGGTATATTTTGCCTTTCTATTGCTCATTTGAGCAGATGTAAACTGACTGAATTAAAGAACCACTCCTACTTCATGTGATCCCAGATGAGATCGAGAGAAATCTGGACAGCGATGAAGTAGATAGAAACAGTACATAGACATCAAATCACTGTGCTCAGCAATTGACACTGCTGTTTGTGACTAAGATGAAAAGGGAGAAATCACAAAACAAAATTAGGGTCATCTGCAGGATTAGCAAATATGAGTTTAAATTAAATGATTCATTTCAAAGTTTTAAAAATGAAGATTGAGAATTTACTCAAACCAACTAATAATGTTAGAAGTTTATAGGAGGAAATGCCCTGTCTTTGACATGTCCACATAGTCCCTTAAGCCTGAAAAACATGAAGTCCCATTTATTTGAATGGACTTTCTATAGAAAACTGCCACCAGAACAAATAATGACTTTTCTTGGCCATTCCATTTGGTAATAAATAACATTGGTTTATTATTTTCTAACAGGACTAAAATAAAAATTAAATGGGATATTAAATAAAATTGACATCATATTACAAAGCAAAAGCAAAAAGGAAAAGATTATCTCACAGTGCTTTAACCATTTCTTCTTGCATCTTCTGTAATGAATCAAGTAACAGAGGAAGCGTAGTGTCATAGTACTGGTGCTGATGTAACTGTGCTCCCTTCAGTGCCAACACATACTGATTATGCAGCATGTGAAGTTTCATAGTGGCTTTATCATAACGATCTTTGGCTTTTTCAGTCTCCTTTCCTGAAGGAAAAGAAAAAGGGAAAATTCATACAGTGATTTAACAGCACACTGTAAGATCACTGCTTGTTAATAATACCAGAAATTAAGTATTCACAATTGCATTTTAGATCAATGACAAATTCACCCCTTTTTGCACCACTAAAACTTTAGGCAGATAGTTAAAAAAAGACTAACCCTGAGAATTCTTTTAATTCTTACATCGGGCCAAATTCTGCTCTTCTTACTGATGACCAAATATGGCAAAAACTCCAAATGACTTTAGTGGGCTTTTGTGTGAATAAGTCTTGATTAAGAACTGCAAGATTTGGCTGATTGCTTTTCAAAGGTATAGCCTAACAGGAGTATATGAAAACTTAGCAGCTGCTGCCTTCTAATATGTGGGAAAAATTACAATAATTTGATGGCCTATAACAAAAGTATACAAACACGACAAATCTATGCACACAATGTTCAATCTGCTTCACCACTTCCTACTACAATATTCAATACCTACAAAGTCTCCCAAATCACTTTTCCTCCACATTATCTTCTTTTGAAGCTAGAGATTAACTTTCCTTCACACTAGAAAAATCCAACTGTAAATGATCTAACCAAAGACTCCGGTTTACAGATCTGAATTCTTTATTCAAATCTCCCC
Source organism: Lepidochelys kempii (assembly GCF_965140285.1). Classification (NCBI taxonomy): domain Eukaryota; kingdom Metazoa; phylum Chordata; order Testudines; family Cheloniidae; genus Lepidochelys; species Lepidochelys kempii. The sequence continues at coordinate 69,304,708 of NC_136384.1, read as the reverse complement.
TAAAGACCCTTTAAACTAACTATAGTGAGCACTTTCCTGTGCATCTCCAGTGTTCCGTCTTGTGTGTCTTTCTTTCAGGCCAAGATGCTGCAATAAGCTCCATGAAAGCAGAGAGCTTCACCCATACAGTGTTTATTTCAAGATCAGAGCTTTAGAATATAACCTCTCCAAGGCAGCAAGTGTTTTGATACTTGTGACACTCCCTTTATAATAGTAGTGTCTTGTACAGAGGCAAGCATACTATCAATACTTAAGTAAATGATAATTAATCTCTAAGAGTCAACTACTATGGTTGCATAATTCAAAGTACTTAAAAAAACCCACAAAACAACATTTGCATTTCTAGCAGTTTGAGGTTGTAATATTTTTAAACAGTTTCTGAAAATTATTTTGCCACTTAAACTTCAATGGTCATGACCATTATAATGCATTTTTTTAAAGCACTATCTTACGGATAAACAAAGCTTGTGCTAAAGCTATCAATAAAACCCTTCGCCTCCAACCAGAAAAATTCAGACTGTGGAAACACATTTCCCAGCTTTGCAAAGACAGCAATTGTGCACAATTGTTTTAAAAGATCATTTGTTTTCAGGTAATAAAACAAATTTTCCAATTACTTACCTATTTTTTCCATGTAGGAGGAACAGAGTTCTCAGGCTATAAAGTGATCAAGATGAACCCTTTGCATTCTGTGTACCAAACAGAAATCATGTACATCTCCACACCCTCACTAGTCAACTCTTTATCTTAGACACCTATGCTAACTACTTCACCTTCTACATCAGGATCAAATGAATTGCTAAACTCTCCAAAAATTAAATTGTTCGAGTTACACTTTGCATAGAACTCCTACTCTGCAGAGTCCACATTCTTAACTGAATACCTCTGTAGTACTTTTCTCAGGGTCACAATCGTTAGATGCTGCGTTTGTCAAAAGTAGCAGCAGCACGTTGGTACTTAAATTAGGTCAGCATAACTATGTCAGTCAGGGGTACTAAAAATCCCACAGCCCTGAGCTTCTTATCTATTTTGAACTAACCCCAGTGTAGAGGCAGGTTTATCGATGAAAGAATGCTTCTGTCAACATAAAAAGAAAAGGAGACTAACCAATTTATTTGAGCATAAGCTTTCGTGAGCTACAGCTCACTTCATCGGATGCATACTGTGGAAAGTGTACGGCTGTTACTCTGAAATCTGTCAACATAGGTATCATTACCCAGGGAGGCAGTGTTCCAAAACCAATGGAAAAATATCTTGGGTCAATATAGGCTGCATCTGCGCTATGGGATTATGCCAGCATAGCTATGGCAGCCGACCTATGCCAGTAAAGCCTCCATAGCACAGACATACTCTTATGCTTCAACCAGAGAATGACTGTATTCCGCTGGCAACATAAAACCAGAAGGCATTTGTTTTTAATTTTTGTAACTGTTATATTCACTGTACATCTCTTGGAAAAGGAGAACACCTTCGCAAAACAACATAGAAATCAAAATACCTAACATTCTTTTGATAGTTTCCATATACAGAACTGCCACACTACCAATATTTTGCTATATGCAAATTATATATACATGCGCAGCTATCCACCCAATGCACCATGACAACCAAAAGCACACAGTTGAACATATTTGTGTTAATCATCACAACCACATTGCTGCAGAGACCCTCAGTACTAAAACACCCTCAAACACTACTACAAAGGACAAATTTATTCCTTTCATCTCTAACTCAGATATGTAATTGTTTTCCATAAATTATACCTCTATGACACATCACAACTCATTTCAGAATAAATCACACTATTAGTATGCGCCCTCAACTTTTAACTAACAGCTTTTGGACTCACTATTAATATGAAGAACTTAACTAAAACACTATATCTAGATTGAATTTCTTTTACCAATAGAATTCAGTGAAGCAACATGCACAGTTGATCAACTTGTCAATTAGCAGTGAGGAAAACATCCAAGTTCTCTTTATCAGTATAATTAATTTCATAAACAGATCTAATTACAATTCTATTGCCATCACTTGTTGACAAATCTGTTTAATGTTTATAGTAATAAACTGTATATACAATATGTTGTGCTATAAACATTATAATAAAGCTGGCAAAATTCAATTATGCAAGTTTGACATTTGCATGAGAATCTGGAGTGCTTGTTAAACTATTCTAGGAAGTCAATTATTTCAGTTTTCATTATGAACTTTTCAAGTGTTTATTACATATGGTATAAACCGCATACTGTACAACATGGTAGTCCACTATTTTTAAAAAGTATTTTATTTCAAAAATTAAAGATGGCAAATGGTCTCAGCATCATTCCAGTCCTTACAACTATACATTCTGTGGTCCTATGCCTTCTAGAGCCTAATATTTACTCTGAATAAAACAGCAGAGAAACTGAATTAAATTTCTTTACAACCATTAACATATTCAGCTCACTTTCAAAATGTACACTTGAGTTTTACATTAAGTCAAAAAGCAAACAGTTCAGAGAACCTGAGTCTCAGAAAATAAACTATGTGAAAAAATTTGTTCTAGTTCTGTATTTGCAGACATACCATATCAGCAAATGTATGTTAATATGCAAGAAAGTGACTCAGATTCTCCTGTTTCTCTTTTGTTTCCTATAACTTTTTATACTTCACCAAAAGCTAGAAGTTAAAGCTCAAATTTGGAGAGGTGCTAAGTACCTGCACCTACCACTGCCAAGAAAAGAATTCATGTGTACAGCATTTCTCCAGATTTGAACTATTTGGTTCATATGGCAAAATCCTGAATTCATGTAAGTCGTTGACAAAACTCCCATTGACATCAATGGGGCAAGGAATTCAGTCCTACACTCTGCAGTGCGATATTTGTTACATAAAGTTAAATATACAAATCAAAAAGTGACAAGTACTTACATAATATGGTGATGGATGCTACAGAAAACCTTTAGAAGAACAGACAAGTTCTGTCACTTATACCATTTCCGCAGCTAATTAAAATGTTATGAAACTGTCACTTCTATTTTCAATTCAGCTACACGATGATGTACATCGGACTAATACTTAAGGCTTATATATTCTTTGTTGTTACAAAGTTCAGGTCCAATTAAGCTTTCAGTTACAGAAACTTTTTCTCTTTAGCAAAATGTATATCATGTGTATGCAGTATCATGCAACAATGAACAGATAAAACTTTACCATTAATGCGGCACTTACACACAAAATCTCCAATCCAACTACTCTGCAATATAATCTTGAGAGGATGGATAGATTTAAATCAAAACTATTTAAACACTGCAGACAGCCTAGAAAAGTAAAGACTGGAGAGGAGAAAGGCCCAGGACAGAGAGGGAGATGCACCAGGACATAATGGGGTTTCTCAGGCAGCAAACACAGACAATGCAGACTCTTGTGGGTCTACAGGTTCACCAGGCTCCCTCTGCAGCCCACTGAGAACTCTTTTCCGGACTTCTCCACACACACCCCTAACATTCCCTATGGCATTGGGCCACGGCATTACCCTACTACTGTACCCCAGGGGATATTAAAGACAATCATAGCTTCACATATATCAACTATGGCTTTCAAAGGCCAGTGTATGTGTAGCTGAAATGGATATCAATGTACTTTCCCCTTCATCAGTTGTATTAATGTATTTGTTGTAAAATTGCACAATTATTTTGGCACTGAATATTTTTACAGAATAAAACGCTATAATTTGGAACATAATTCATCTTTATTAATTCACAACATATTCTGCCAAGTGCTTAGCAGATCTGAAAGCAACCAATTACCTATTAATGCACAGTGTCACACAACTCATAGGACCACTCTCAAACAAAATTAAATAGGTGCACTGACAGTTTTATATTCAGACATGTACATCAAGCACCACATAACTCCTACCAGGCCCCAAAGAACAGCAGGGCCAGGTAGAGCACTTTACAACAAAAAACACATTACCATGGCTCACTGTTAAAGCAGTATGTCAAAGACTCCATGCATTGTATATCTCCACGTTGAGCGCTTTTAATTGCCCTCATGTCTGGCTGTTCAAACTCAGCAGGCAGCTGCTCCACCATCACCCCAACAGACACTTCTCCCTTTGCTTACCAAATATTACGCAGGACACAGCAGTTATAACCACTAGAATATTTTTCTCACTGACGTCAAATCTCGTGAGTAAACAACCCCAGCATCCCTCCAATCGACCTGAAGCACATTCAACTGGCACTCTACATCTTCTGAACCAGTAGCTGAATCTCTCCTGAGTGCTGTCGAAGTGGCCAGTGTATGGCTTCATGCACTAAGGTAGCAACAGCAGGCTGGGCCCTCCAGGATCACTACTGGCATTTCAACATTCCCAATGGTAATCCAACAGTTGACAAAGACCCTGCTGGTAGCTTTCTGAAAAGTTCCGTATTCTTAAAGATGCGAGAGTCATGCATCTTCCCTGACCAGCCCACACTCATGTCAATGATGCACCAATGCTTGCATCACGATAGAAAAGTAGCCCTTTCTGCTGCTGTACTCTGTGGCAAGGTGGTTTGGTGCCAAAATAGGAATATATGTGCAGTCTGTCAATCCATCGCAGTTCAGAAATCCCATTGCTGCAAATCCATCTACTACGTCCTGCACGTTGCAAGAGATGCAGGAGATGATTAATGACTCCCATACACTTGTTTGACAACAGTACTTACAGTGGATTTTCCAACTCCAAATAGATTTCCTAATGACTAGTAGCAATTTGGCATTGCAAGTTTCCACAGTGTCATTGCCACTTGCTTCTCCACTGTCAATGCAGCTCTCACATTACTGTCCCTGAACTCATAGGCACTGACTCCGTAGGTGCTTTGGGGCTGGAGCACCCACAGAGAAAAAACGGTAGGTACTGAGCACCCACCAGCAGCCCCCTTATGAGCTCCCCTAGCGCCTCCCAGTGGGCCCCATGGATCAGCACCTCCTCCTCCCTCCCCGCACCTCCTGCCCACCACAATCGTGCAGCGGCATGCAGGAGACTGGGAGTGGAGATCGGAGGAGCTAGGACGTGGTACGCTTGAGGGAGGAGGCAAAACTGGGCAGGAAGAGGTGGGGCAAGGGTGGAGCAGGAGCAGGCAGGGTGAGGCCTTGGGGGAAGGAGTGAGTGGGGTGAAGCCTGGGGCAGGGCCGGTGATCAAGAACCCCCCAGCACTTTGGAAAGTCATCTCCTGTGCCTGAGCTGAGAGACTGGACGATGCTCAGTGCACAGATGCAAGAAAGTGACCTTCTGGATCTGAGAGTTCTGCAGCCGCTGATTGTCATCCCAAGCCTGCATTGTAATCAATCCATATTTGATCTGTCAGTCCTCATCTCCAAAGAAAACCTGCACAACACTTTCAAAAGACAAGCCTGGGAGCTTCAATTCATAACTTTGCTGGACACTAAAAATCATGAATTGGAGAGATAGAGAGAGAGACACGAAATTTATGGCTTATTTACAACAATCTCTAACCCACTAACAACTCCTACCAGCTGCCTCCCCCACCCCTTCCTTTCCTCCCTATGACTGGAAGGGTGTTAATGGGCCTCTTCACCTTGAATGGTCCCTTGAAATGTGTTAACAACTCATGCTAAACTATCTGCTCCACACTGGATTTAGCTGTAACACTGAATATGTTTCCCAGACCTGAAGAAGAGCTCTAGGTAAACACGAAAGCTAGTCTCGCTCACCAGCTGAAGTTGTTCCAATAAAAGATTGCTTCACACACTTCGGGCTTGTCTGCACTGGCTAGTTTTTTCGCCAAAAGCCAGTTTTTGGCGACAAAACGGTGGTAACGTACACACTGCAATGTGACTTTTTCGAAAAAAATGCCTAGTTTTGGCAACAAAAAACTTCCACCCTGTGAGAGACTTTTTTCTTTTCCCCTCTCTTTATTGTCGACAAACATGCAGCGTAGACACCACAGGGTTTTTTTTTCCAGTTTTACTGGCCTCCAGAAAGTAACCCACAATTCACATGCTGCTGCTCTGGTCAGCAGTTTGAACTCCACTGCCCTGCAGCCAACCCGCTCCTCCCCCTTGCAAGCCCAAGGAATTTTAAATCTCATTTCCTGCTTGCTGGCTTCCCAGATGAGCATGGCTGGCTGTCGCACCAAACGCGCTCCCACTTGGACCACCACTGAGTTGTTGGATCTGATCAGTATATCGGGAAAAGAGTCTGTTCAGTCGCAGCTACGAGTGACCCGCAGGAATCGGGACACGTATGGGCAAATTTCTCGAGGCTTGTGCGAAAAGTGCTATGATCGGGACACGCAGCAGTGCAGAGCGAAGATAAAGGAGCTGAGGCAGGCGTACCTTAAGGTGTGGGAGGTGAACCATCGCTCCAATGCTGCACATAAGACCTGCCGCTTCTATAAGTAGCTGAATGCTATCCTCGGTGGTGACCCCACCTCCATCGCCAATAGCCCCGTGGATACTTCGCAGGCAGCAGAAAGAGGGGGTAACCCGCAGACTGAAATTCTGGATGAAGAAGTTGAGCTAGAAGAGCATGTGGTTCTCACAGCAGTGTCGCCCGGTGGGGCAGACAGCCAGGAACTTTTCTCCACTCCAGAAGTGCTCAACAGGGAGCAGGAAGCAGATGTGACGCAGGGTAAGTTGCTGTGGCTTGTGTAGGAAATTGAAACGTGGGAGGCAGGTAGTGTTTTCTGTGAGCTGGACATTGTCCTGTGTAGCTAATCTGCATGGTCAAGCAGGGTGTCGACAGACATAGAGACCTGCAGGGAATCCTTCAGAGAAAGACTCTGGAAAGTTTTGAAGAGGTAATTGTTAATCCTCTGTCGCAGGTTCCAAGGGATTGCAACCTTGTTAGTTCCCCCATTGTAGGAAACTGTACCATGCCATTTAGCAATCACTGGAGCTGGGATCAAAGTGGCACATAGTTGAGCTGTATATAGACCAGGGTGAAAGCTGCAAGCATTCAGCATCTGTGCCCTGGTTTCTCTGGTCACCCGCAGCAGCGAAATGTCAGCCAGCAGGTTGGCCGCCTGTGAAAAAGTGTGGGATAATTTTAGAATGACTTCCCTGCACAACTGCCCTGCAAGCCGTAACCTTTTGTCCGTAAGCACAACTGTCTTCCCCCCATTCCTGACCCTCACAATGATTGGGGTGCTCGTGAAGCTGTGTGCCTCCCTAGAGTCTGAGAAAGAAAGTGATTTCTACTACCAAAATGCCCTTTTTACTAAAACGTTTCAATCATTCACTGGAATGTAACAATCCCTCTTCTGTTCTGCACAGACCTTTAAGAACACGCCACACACCCCCGCGGACCGGCTTTGGCAAATAACAAAAAACCTTAGGCGCAGCAAAGACGATATATTCCGGGAGGTGCTGCAGCGCGATGAAAGACAGACCAGGGAACGCAAAGAGTGCTGGGAAGCCAAAAGGCAGGACAGAAAAGAGAATGCTGCTTTGCTAGGCAAGTGACAGAGCAGATGATAAAAGTTATGGAGGATCAGACAGAGATGCTCAAGTCTTTGATACCGCTGCAGACTGTGCAGATCCGTGGTCAACCTCCACTTCAGCACATGCAGATGCACAATTCTTTGCCAACCCCCACCCCCCTCCATGCCCACACATTCCTTTTCACTTCACAACCCTCTTGAGTTTCCCCATCACTCCACTCCCCTCACAGCTTGGAGCTACACACAGTTGTGAGGTTTTACCCTTTTTAACAACAAATAAAGGCTAAGGTATTAATGGTACAGCGTTTTTATTGTGTGTTCTACAAAAGCATATAGCAATCAATTCACTCTGGGAACAGGCTTCTAAAGCATTGGGCCCCAAAATTGTACATGGATGCACCAGGGAAGCAACTCCAAAGCAGATGTGTTACTGCCCCCATTGTCAAAATAGTTCCTCAAAGCCTCTCTGATGTTAATAGCAGCCCTCTGGGCTCCTCTGACAGCCCTAGAATCTGGCTGTTCAAACTGTGCAACCAAGTGCTCTGTCACAGTGCTCTACACCTGAGCAAACATTTCATCCTTAGATTCACACAGATTATGCAAAGTGCAGCACGCAGCTATGACCACGAGAATATTATTCTCGGTAAGGTCTAGCCACTGAGACACCTCCAGTGAGCTTTCAAACGGCCAAAGGTACACTCGACCACCATGCATCTGCTCAGCCTGTTGTTAAAATGCTCCTTACTGCTGTCCAGGTGCCCTGTGTAAAGTTTCATGAGCCAGGGCTGTAAGGGGTAAGCTGGGTCTCCCAGGATTACTATGGTCTTGAAAGAAAGTACCCGCCTGCAACTTTCTGTACAGGCCACAATTCCTGAAGATGCGTGCGTCATGCACCTTTACAGACCAGCCTGTACGGATGTCCGTGAAACGTCCTCAGTGATCCACAAGCATCTGCAACACTGTGGGGAAGTATCCCTTCCTATTGATGGATTCAAAGGCAAGGTGGTCTGGCGCTAAAATTGGAATGTGTGCGCCATCAATCGCCCCACCACAGTTAGGGAAACCCATCTCTGCAAAGCCATTCGCTATTTCATGCACATTTCCCAGAGACATGGTCCTATGCAGCAGAATGCGATTTACTGCCCTGCCGCAGCAGTGGACTTCACTACTCCAAATTGATTTGCAACTGACCGGTAGCAGTCTAGATTCACCAGTTTCCACACAATGATTGCAACTCGCTTCTCTACAGAAAGGGCAGCTCTCAATCTGGTGTCCTTGCACTGCAGTTCGGAAGATAGCTCCATGAAGGTTGCTTTACACATCCTAAAGTTTTGTACCCATTGGTCATCATCCCACACCTGCATGACAATGCAATCCCACCAATCAGTGCTTGTTTCCCTAGCCCAAAAGTGACGGTCTGCCTTATGCAGCTGCCCTGTGAATGCACAAAGCACTGATAAGCTGCTACCGTCAATATCACACTCAGGTGCCTACAATTCATCCTCTGCTAACTTTGCGATTAACTCTGAATAACTGTGCTGCCATGCGCGATGTCCTCACGACAGCTAACAGCACATAGGAGAGAAGTGCAGGACCCATCTTCTCTCGCTGCAGATGCTGGCGGGCACTACGAAAGACTGACAGTTGGAAAAATGGCACAAAAGGAAGCCAGAAACCTTTGGAGGGGTGAGACAAAGCGGTGCATGATGGTACATTTTGCACATCCCAGGATGCGCCGCACTCCATTTCCGCATTCCCACAACACCTAGCAACAGATGGTCACAGTGCATTCCTCTCACTGTCAACAAAGGTGCCCCGAATGTGGACATGATCTGTCAGAGGGAGCAAATATAAACACTTTGGCAACTTTCCTTTTGTCGATTTTTCCTTGTCGACATTAGTTTCATCAACAAAACTTGCCAGTGTAGACAAGCTCTTTGTCTCTCTAATATCCTGGCAATTCGTTCTTTTTATAGCATAACATTTACAAAACACTACTTTATTTCTGTGTGAATAACTGTATACGTATCATGTATTACATTTTTTTTCAGCCCTTGCATATTCCATAGAGTCACTGCACTCTAGCTCAAAATTATTAAGATATCTTGGGTCCCAAAAATAAATTATTGGCAGCAGTAGCTAAGAGAAATAATTTCTAGAATAAACTGAAAATATTATGCAATGCTTTTCCGTATTAGGTTTGCTAATGGGAGCCAGCAACTGACGATTCAAGTGTCACGATACGGGTAATCTGAAAAAATATTAGGGTGAGCTCAACAAAATAAGCTAACAACAAGGTATTAATGCTATACCAGTGAAGACTCTCACACTGTTTAATACACAAGACCAAGGAGTATATTGTAATCACATTGTTGGCATGGACTGACAAGAGTTCTTTGAAAAGCAGATATTGATCTTAAGGGGTAATCTTAAACTATTTCAAATACAAAAGTCAGGAAAAAATGCAATTTCTCATTTGGTGTTCTTTTAACCTTAGTGCAAAAGTGTACGGCTTTCTCTCGTTAGTTTCAAATAAAATCAAAAGTTTGTGTCAAAAATATTTTAGGCCGTTTTGTTTTTTAATATTATCCTAAGCATGTTAAGTTAGACTTATTCAAGGGAACATGAATCCCAAAACCTGAAGAGGGTCCTCTATAACTAACAGTACTCTCTTGAGAAAAGATTGTTCCTTCTCATATGCTATGTTTTTCCACACTGCTTCCCACCTTTGAGAGAAATCTCCTGATTCCCAAGTGCCTAAAATCCTTTATCTCCATTTTCAAATTTCTCTTTATAATTCACTTATTTCACCTAGCTTTCCACCATTGGTTGAGAACAAAGTCATAGTCAACCCTGTGCCTCATTTTGTAATTGTACTACAGCCATTCAATTTATCCTAGAAGCTCCTTGGCATAGGAATCTGTTTAAACTAAGTCTTTTGTAAAGTGTTATGCACATCTAAGTGATACTATATAATTTATCTCTTTGACAATTCATATATTCTCCTGAGAAAATGCTAGTACATGACCCAAAGAGGCACTGTGTTTTAAACACATTTGGTTCCCAAGTTGAGTTCAGCTTCACTGGGCTTCCACAAGGACAGAACTCAAGAGACTTTAAAAAAAATATTTTTTACTGATATACAAAGCAAATCACATCCAAACAATCTTAACTGAACTAGAACCGTAAACCTTATAAAAGTTGGTGACAAGGGGTGAACTCTGTGGAAGTTACTGATCAGCCTCCATCATCAAGATTCTGCAGTTAGATATAAAATAAAAAAATGCAAGAGCACTGCAGTTTAATTGACATCACTTTCACTAGGCCAACAAAAAAAAAACAAAAAGAAAAGGAGTACTTGTGGCACCTTAGAGACTAACCAATTTGAGCACGAGCTTTCGTGAGCTACAGCTCACTTCATCGGATGCATACTGTGGAAACTGCAGAAGACATTATATACACAGAGACCATGAAACAATACCTCCTCCCACCCCACTCTCCTGCTGGTAATAGCTTATCTAAAGTGATCATCAAGTTGGGCCATTTCCAGCACAAATCCAGTTTCTCTCACCCTCCCCCCCACCCCACACAAACTCACCTTCCTGCTGGTAATAGCCCATCCAAAGTGACCACTCTCTTTAAAATGTGTATGATAATCAAGGTGGGCCATTTCCAGCACAAATCCAGGTTCTCTCACCCCCCCACCCCCCTCCAAAAACCACACACACAAACTCACTCTCCTGCTGGTAATAGCTTATCCAAAGTGACCACTCTCCTCACAATGTGTATGAAAATCAAGGTGGGCCATTTCCAGCACAAATACAGGTTTTCTCACACACACACCCCCACAAACTCACTCTCCTGCTGGCAATAGCTCATCCAAACTGATCACTCTCCTTACAATGTGCATGATAATTAAGGTGGGCCATTTCCAGCATAAATCCAAGTTTAACCAGAACGTCGGGGGGTTGGGGGGGATAGAAAAAAACAAGGGGAAATAGGCTACCTTGCATAATGACTTAGCCACTCCCAATCTCTATTTAAGCCTAAATTAAGTGTCCAATTTACAAATGAATTCCAATTCACATCGTCTACAGCCAAGCTCTGCGATACAATCGCATTTGCTCCAACCCCTCAGACAGAGACAAACACCTACAAGATCTCTATCAAGCATTCTTACAAATACAATACCCACCTGCGGAAGTGAAGAAACAGATTGATAGAGCCAGAAGAGTTCCCACAAGTCACCTACTACAGGACAGGCCTAACAAAGAAAATAACAGAACGCCACTAGCCGTCACCTTCAGCCCCCAACTAAAACCCCTCCAACGCATTATTAAGGATCTACAACCTATCCTGAAGGATGACCCAACACTCTCACAAATCTTGGGAGACAGGCCAGTCCTTGCCTACAGACAGCCCCCCAACCTGAAGCAAATACTCACCAGCAACCACATACCACACAACAGAACCACTAACCCAGGAACCTATCCTTGCAACAAAGCCCGTTGCCAGCTGTGCCCACATATCTATTCAGGGGACACCATCACAGGGCCTAATAACATCAGCCACACTATCAGAGGCTCATTCACCTGCACATCCACCAATGTGATATATGCCATCATGTGCCAGCAATGCCCCTCTGCCATGTACATTGGTCAAACTGGACAGTCTCTATGTAAAAGAATAAATGGACACAAATCAGACGTCAAGAATTATAACATTCATAAACCAGTCGGAGAACACTTCAATCTCTCTGGTCACGCGATTACAGACATGAAGGTCGCTACCTTACAACAAAAAAACTTCAAATCCAGACTCCAGCGAGAAACTGCTGAATTGGAATTCATTTGCAAATTGGACACTATTAATTTAGGCTTAAATAGAGACTGGGAGTGGCTAAGTCATTATGCAAGGTAGCCTATTTCCCCTTGTTTTTTTCTATCCCCCCCACCCCCCCGACGTTCTAGTTAAACTTGGATTTATGCTGGAAATGGCCCACCTTGATTATCATGCACATTGTAAGGAGAGTGGTCAGTTTGGATGAGCTATTGCCAGCAGGAGAGTGAGTTGGGGGGGGGGGGGGGGAAGAACCTGGATTTGTGCTGGAGATGGCCCACCTTATCATGCACATTGTAGGGAGAGTGGTCGCTTTGGATAAGCTATTACCAGCAGGAGAGAGAGTTTTTGTGTGTGTGTTTTTTTGAAAAAAAGGGGGTGGGGGGGTGAGAAAACCTGGATTTGTGCTGGAAATGGCCCACCTTGATTTTCATACACATTGTGAGGAGAGTGGTCACTTTGGATGGGCTCTTACCAGCAGAAGAGTGAGTTTGTGTGGGGGTGGGCAGAGGGTGAGAAAACCTGGATTTGAGCTGGAAATGGCCCAACTTGATGATCACTTTAGATAAGCTATTACCAGCAGGAGAGTGGGGTGGGAGGAGGTATTGTTTCATGGTCTCTGTGTATATAATGTCTTCTGCAGTTTCCACAGTATGCATCCGATGAAGTGAGCTGCAGCTCACGAAAGCTCATGCTCAAATAAATTGGTTAGTCTCTAAGGTGCCACAAGTACTCCTTTTCTTTTTGCGAATACAGACTAACACGGCTGTTACTCTGAAAAAAAAAAAACCAGCAAGTAAAGTATAAACAGGAGTGAGTTTATTGCCTCCTTACCTATAAATCTCTCACACAAGAAATCAGAAAACAAGCCAACCATTAAATGCATATTTAATTGTTCCCCACAGAATTTTTTTTTTACTGTTCCTGCCAAACAAACATGATAAAAAGTTTTCCTCAAGTTCTATGTAAGAATATTTACTATATCTTCATGACTGCAACAGACAATAGTGATAATAAGACAAAAGTAACTGAAATGCCTCAAATTTCCGAGGTTCGGAACTTACAGGATCTGACTGTCTTCCCAGTGTGTAACAGCAGTTAAAATAAGCAACATCCTGGTACATTAAAAAGACAGAGAAACAATACTGAAACTATTTATATATGTAGTGTATGTAAGAAATCTTTATATAAAACAATGGTACTTTATTATCTAATGTAATAGGTCTAATTTTGGTTGCTTCATCCCAAGAACAAGGGATTATGATTAAAGGTTTCAGAGTAGCAGCTGTGTTAGTCTGTATTAGCAAAAAGAAAAGGAGTACTTGCGGCACCTTAGAGACTAACAAATTTATTTGAGCATAAGCTTTCGTGAGCTATAGCTCACGTCATCGGATGCATTCAATGGAAAATACAGTGGGGAAATTTATATGCACAGAGAACATGAAACAATGTGTGTTTCCATACACACTGTAACCAGAGTGATCACCTAAGGAGAGCTATTACCAGCAGGAGAGCGGGGGAAAAAACTTTTGTAGTGATAATCAAGGTGGGCCATTGCCAGCAGTTGACAAGAACGTCTGAAGAACAGTGGGGTGGGGGGAAATAAACATGGGGAAATAGTTTTACTTTGTGTAATGATCCATCCACTCCCAGTCTCTATTCAAGCCTAAGTTAATTGTATCCAGTTTGCAAATTAATTCCAATTCAGCAGTCTCTCGTTGGAGTGTGTTTTTGAAGGTTTTTTGTTGTAATATTGCAAACTTTAGGTCTGTAATCGAGTGACCAGAGAGATTGAAGTGTTCTCCGACTGGTTTTTGAATGTTATAATTCTTGATGTCTGATTTGTGTCCATTTATTCTTTTATGTAGAGACTGTCCAGTTTGAACAATGTACATGGCAGAGGGGCATTGCTGGCACATGATGGCATATATCACACTGGTAGATGTGCAGGTGAACAAGCCTCTGACAGTGTGGCTGATGTTATTAGGCCCTATGATGGTGTCCCCTGAATAGATATGTGGACACAGTTGGCAACGGGCTTTGTTGCAAGGATAGGTTCCTGGGTTAGTGGTTCTGTTGTGTGGTTGCTGGTGAGTATTTGCTTCAGGTTGGGGGGCTGTCTGTAAGCAAGGACTGGCCTGTCTCCCAAGATCTGTGAGAGTGATGGGTCGTCCCTCAGGATAGGTTGTAGATCCTTGACGATGCGTTGGAGAAGTTTTAGTTGGGGGCTGAAGGTGATGGCTAGTGGCATTCTGTTATTTTCGTTGTTGGGCCTGTCCTATAGTAGGTGACTTCTGGGTACTCTCCTGGCTCTGTCAATCTAAAAGTTGCAATTCTTCAACAAAAAAAACTTCAAAAACAGACTCCAACGAGAGACTGCTGAATTGGAATTAATTTGCAAACTGGATACAATTAAGTTAGGCTTGAATAGAGACTGGGAGTAGATGGGTCATTACACAAAGTAAAACTATTTCCCCATGATTATTTCTCCCCACCACCCCCCACGGTTCCTCAGATGTTCTTGTCAACTGCTGGAAATAGCCCACCTTGATTATCACAACAAAAGGCTTCCTGCTCTCCTGCTGGTAATAGCTCACCTTAAGTGATCACTCTGGTTACAGTGTGTATGGTAACACCCATTGTTTCATGTTCTCTGTGTATATAAATCTCCCCACTGTATTTTCCACTGAATGCATCCGATGAAGTGAGCAGTAGCTCACGAAAGCTTATGCTCAAATAAATTTGTTAGTCTCTCAGGTGCTACAAGTACTCCTTTTCTTTTTATGATTAAAGGGTTATATATTTGAGGCATTTCCTTCTGCCACTGGATTTCCATGCCACAGCTGGTCATTAGGACACTTTGAGGCTGGATCTGAACAACTGGCTAATATCTTGAAAGCTAATAAAGTGTACATTTTCAAGGGGTATGATGGAAGCCAGATTACTCGGATTTTTTTTTTTTAAACACGTTAGAAAATGCACTTCAAGAATGAATTGATATGGGGGTGTAGATAACCTTTTCCATATCTAATTTCCTGTGATTTCTAGGTCTCTCTCTACTTAAGTCAAAAAGGCAACAAACCAAAGGCTGAAACACCTTGAGTTTGTAATGCCTGTACAATAACTTGGGTCCATACTGAAGAACTATAATACAATAAACACTGGTAATATCCACTGGTTACAGTGCTTGGGATGAGTTGTTCAGCTGAGCTGCAGCTAACCTAGTGAAGTCTATAGCATCATCTTCACAATATGGATGCGAAGCCAAAGAGAGAACCTATGCCAACTTACCCAGTCCTCCTAATTCCATCCCATAATGCAGGGCCTCATGTTTAGAATTAACCTAAAAGACCTGGCTTCCAGCACCAGTTCAGGGAATTATGTTATGAGTCCTTCAGGAGTCCCAGAACCATGGATATAAGAGGTGCTGCATGTGGATGCACCAAACTAACGATTGAGGGTAACACTGCTACGTGGACACACTAAGCCCTTCCAAGGACAACCAGGACAATCATCTAATTTCATTAATTTTTCTGCAATAGTTTCCTTCTTAACAAAAACATACCTTATGTTTCTGTAGTCGCTATGATATGGAGCCACAAAATTTAAGATATCTAGGTACTAAGTTTATGTCCTGAAGTATTAGATTTCATCAACCTCAGGATCTAGGAAAGGACTTTTCCAATCTGTAAAGCATTGCACAATTCACTAGGTGCATTACAGATATTTTCACTTTCTTCTGAGTCATCATATAATGGTCATTACCAGAGCACAGCAACTGGTCTGGAGACATCTCCTACAACAATCTTTATGTTCCAATGACTCCACAGATTTGAACCAACAGAGTAAGATACAGATTTCAGAAAGAATGCATTTTCTGCCTATACAGTACAGGTTTTTTCTGGTTTCCGTTCAGTCACAAAAATATGTTCCAAGGTAGTCAAACATTGACTTTATGCAGAAATTACCAATACAAGAGTCTACCACAAAACATGTTCTTTCAAAAAATAAAAAAAAAAAGTTACAGCTAACTCAAATAAAAACAAATATTTCATATTTTAACTGCATAAAACATAAAAACCTTCATTAAAACAAGATAATGTTTTGAAGCATGTTTTGCAGACTAACTTTAAACGTATAGTATAGTAAACGTATAGTTTAAACGTATAAATTGAAAAAAATCTAAATCTGAAAAAGATGCTTGGAGGTGTAAATATATTATTTCTGTCCTTTAATATTCACCACACACCTATTTGGCTGCTTTTAAAAAGTAGTGTATCGTAATAAGAGGAAAGACAAAACTGTCAGAAACCACTGAAAGCATATTATTAATCTCAATTGAATTTCAATGCAACAGCAACAGTAATATTTGAGGAAATGGCAAAATTCAGTGGAAGCAGATCAAGTTACCCATGCAATAAAAAAAAAATTCAACCTCTAATCAGGTAACATTTTTAAATTCAACAACTCTTTCATAGTTTTCAAAAAAAAATTTTCTAATTTAGAAGCTTTGAAAATAAACCCATTTTTCCTGCCAAATTTATCCGCTTCTTGACGAACATTTAATTTTGATTAGGGCTGTCGATTAATCACAGTTAACTCACATGATTAACTCAAAAAAATTAATCGTGAATTTTAAAAAATCGCGATTAATTGCAGTTTTAATTGCACTGTTAAACAATAGAATACCAACTGAAATTTATTAAATATTTTGGTGTTTTTCTACATTTTCATATATATTCTATTCTGTGTTGTAACTGAAACCGAAGTGTATATTTTTATTAGAAATATTTGCACTGTAAAAATGATAAAAGAAATACTATTTTTCAATTCACATCATGCAAGTATTGTAGTGCAATCGCTTTGTCGTGAAAGTGCAACTTAAAATGGAGATTTTTTTTTGTTAAATAACTGCACTCAAAAACAAAACAATGTAAAACGTGAGAGACTACAATTCCACTTAGTCCTACTTCTTGCTCAGCCAACAGCTAAGACAAACAAGTTTGTGTACATTTACAGGAGATAATGCTGCCCTCTTCCTATTTACAATGTCACCAGATAGTGCGAACAGGCATTTGCATGGCACTTTTGTAGCTGGCATTACAATGTTTTTAAGTACCAGATATGCTAAACATTCGTATGCCCCTTTATGCTTCGGCCACCATTCCACAGGACATTCTTCCATGCCGATGAAACTCGCCAAAAAAAATGTGTTAATTAAATTTGTGACTGAACTCCTTGGGGGAGAATTGTATGCCCCATGCTCTGTTTTACCTGCATTCTGCCACATATTTCATGTTCATAGCAGTCTTGGATGATGACCCAGCACATGTTGTTCCTTTTAAGAACACTTGCACTGAAGATTTAACAAAACGCAAAGCAAGTACCAATGTGAGATTTCTAAAGATAGCTACAGCACTCGACCCAAGGTTTAAGAATCTGAAATGCCATCCAAAATCTGAGAGGGACAAGGTTAGGAGCATGCTTTCAGAAGTCTTTAAAGAGCAACACTCCAATGAGGAAACTACAGAACTCAAACCACGACAAAAGGAAATCAACCTTCTGCTGGTGGCATCTGACTCAGATAATGAAAATGAGCATACATCAGTCTGTACTGCTTTGGATTGTTATCGAGCAGAACCCATCATCAGCATGGACATGTCCCTTAGCACAGTGGTGAAACATATAAGGACATGAATCTTTAGTGCATCTGGCATGGAAATATCTTGCGATGCCAGCTACAACAGTGCCATGAGAATGCCTGCTCTCACTTTCAGGTGACTTTATAAAGAAGAAGCAAGCAGCATCATCTCCTTTAAATGTAAACAAACTTGTTTGTCTGAGCGATTGGCTGAACAAGAAATAGGACTGAGTGGACTTGCAGACTAAAATTTTACATGGTTTTATTTTTAATGCAGTTTTTTTGTACGTAATTCTACATTTGTAAGTTCAACTTTCATGATAAATTGATTGCATTACAGTACTTGTATTAGGTGTATTGAAAAATGCTATTTCTTTTGTTTTATTACAGTGAAAATACTTGTAATCAAAAATATAAAGTGAGTACTGTATACTTTGTATTATGTGTTGTAACTGCAATCAATATATTTGAAAATGTAGAAAACATTTAAATAAACGGTATCCTATTATTGTTTAATCTCATGATTAATCACGATTTTTTAATCACTTGACAGCCCTAATTTTGATGTGCTTCTATAAAACAGCATAAGCTAACATGTCTCATTTTATTTACTCTGCTACTCAGCAGCATCAATGTCAGCACAGCAGGCTAGTGTACAGTTCTAGGAAAAGTATTAGTTGACCGACTGCTGCTGCAGAATGGCAGGGAAAGTTTACACAGTTTTCCTCAGTAAATCATAGCAAAACAATTTTGGGGGATTTTTGTCTAACACCTCTTTCCGGCTGACACAGTTGTGGATTTCAATTCTAGAAGACAGTCTAATAGCATCATATTCTTTACATTTCATCCAAAATATCCCAGGAATCATCAAACTATGGCCCCATTTCGGCAAAGGAATAGACCAGTGTTGACCCTTACTCTCAAGTGATACATTTTAAGGCCAGAATGGACCAATATGATCATCTAGGTTGCACTCCTACGTAACATAAGCCTTTCACCAAGTAATTCTTGCATGGAACCCAATAAGATTTAGTCGAAACTAAAGCATCTCTTTTAGCAAGACATCCAGTCTTGATTTCAACTGTTTAACTGAGGGAGAATCAACAACTTGCTATAGTTCATTACCTTTTATTATTAAGAAGTTGCACCTTATTTCTGGTTTAACTTTGTTAAGCTATAACTTCACTGATTTTATAATGCCTTTACCTTCTAGATTAGAAATCCCTCTATCATCTGTTGACCCTCCTCATACAGGTAATTCTAGACAGTGATCAAATCACCACTTAATTTTCCCTGTGATAAACAAAACAGACTGAGCTTCTTGGGTCTCTACATGTAAGACATTTTCCAGCCCTCAAGTTATTCCTGCAACTCTTCTCCTACTTCTCTCCACTTTATCAACACCCTCTTTGAAGAGGGGACATCAGAACTGGACACCATATTCCACAAGTCATCTTACCAGTCTAGTATTAGATTCAGGGCTGATAGCACTACCTAGTACTAGATACCTGACCCTTCCAATTATAAGATCCTATTTCAGTTGCTTATAAGTTTACCAGACTAACTATTTGGATTGAAATTTTCCATGTCAGGTGCCTAACCGAGGCTGATTTTTTAAAATTTCAGCCAAAACAGTTCAGTTGTTTTAAAGAATAAAGCTAGGTAAATATATGTTGTTTTGCCCATTTAAAAAAAAATTGAGACCTTTACTTTGAACAACCCTAGCACCCCTATGCTTTGAGGGAGGAACTTAAAATTTGGCAGGAGGAGGGCTTTTTATCAAGGTTGTACCTTTTGCTGTTGCTATGAAATTCTGCCTAAATTTAGCTAAGTTATAAACCTTTTTAACAAGCTGCAGCTGGCACATGCTCAGTAGAGACTTCTTAAATGTTAGCTACTAAGATTTCCAAAGATTCCATCCTCACTGAGCATGCTCACGCCTCTCACAGCTCATAGCGAAGACCAGACTGCACATGCACCATTCCAACAGAACTGAGTATGCTCCAGTTCCAAAGATGAAGCCAGACTTTCCCTATAATGGCTGCTCCCAGCTGGGGCCAGGCCAGGCACTGGAACTGTGCCCTCAATGACCTCCATGCTGGCACGCAGGCAGTGTAGAAGAGGAAGCTGTCAGATTCAAATTCAGAACGGACAACAGGTGAAGCCCCAGGGCTGGGAAAGGGCAGGCTGGCATTGTGGAAGAAGGAGACGGGGAGATGGGAGGCAGAAGGAAGAAGTTGGGACTAGTTGGTCAAGGAGACTTAAACTGGTATAAGAAGCCTGATAACTGGAGAGTGGAACTGAGCGAAGAAAGAAGATGAGACTGAAACAACGAGGCATGGGTGGGAACAGACAGGACTGGGACAGGTTAAAGGGTAAAAAGGAATGGGATATAAGAAGTCAAGCTTGGGGGGGGGGAAAGGACATAAGAGTCTATGCCCACTACAGCACAATATCTTTCAGAGCCTTGAATCTCACCGTTTGTCTGCTGTCAGCAAATATCTCTGAAAGGACCTCGTGAAGTGTCTGTCTCGGCCCCATCTACTGATGGTCCACATGGAGGGTGACAACCACCTCTGCTACCAGTTACTCCCTTAGAGCAAGGGCCAGAGATCTACGCAGTGTATCTAAAGGATCCAACCCTGCTGTGAATCACGATGAGGGCCCTACCAAATTCACAACCATGAAAAACACATCACAGACGCTGAAATCTGGTCACCCTCTATGAAATTTGGTCTTTTGTGTACTTTTACCCTATACTATACAGATTTCAAAGGGGAGACCAGCATTTCTCAAATTGGGGGTCCTGACCCAAAAGGGAGTTGCAGGGGCAGGGGGGTGTCACAGGCTTATTTTAGGGGGGATGCGGTATTGCCACCCCTTACTTTTGTACTGCCTTCCGAGCTGGCCAGCAGGAGAGCCAGGACTGTTGGCCAAGCACCCAGCTTTGAAGGCAGCGCCCCGCCAGCAGCAGTGCAGAAGGAAAGGTGGCAATACCACTGTCAAAACCCAATGGCCCCCTCCCTCAGGATGTGTCTCCTGGGGAGGCAGATCAGCATTGTATGTTGCTAACACTGTTGCAGGCATAGGCAACAGGGAAGGGTTAAAGGTGTGAGTGTGGAGTGGAAGATTCCTTTGCAGGATGCAAGAGGCCAAAGAGGGAGGAAGAGAGCAGAGAACGGGGTAACTTGACGCTTCGGCTAGCTCAGTCCAAAGGTAAGATGCTGGCCCCAATCCAAGGTCAAAGCACTCAACAAGAAGTCTGCAGCTGCGTTCATATCTTACCCAACCCCAGTCAGCCATGAGAAAGGAGAACTAAGCTAAACAGGACTGTAGAGATTGCAAAAACTAGTGAGACGGCGAAGGCCTGCGAGGGGGGAAACAAAGTCTCACATCCCTGGAGCCAGTGTGTTTTGGGAAAGCTGAGGAGGCCACAGAAAGCCGGTTTGGACCGGTACAAAGAGCATGGGGAACAGAGGTCCCTGAATGAAACGCCCCCAAAAGAATCCAGGACTTAAAACCCTCCTGAGAACCGAAGCAAGTTGGAGATCAACAGCAGACCCTGGACAGATTGTGCACAAGACAAAACTCTTGTGCACTCTTCTCCCTCTTCTTCTGACATTACACCCAGGCTTGGCCAGCCTCAGGTCATGCATGTGAGTATGAAAGTGGGTTAGGGCTGGGGCACTAACGCGTTCTTCCTTTCTCTGAGTGACGAGGGAGCGTTCCCAGCACTCACCGCTGTTATTTTATTTTATTTTATTAATAAAGCTTTAAAACTTAGACCCTTGGTGTGCTCCTTAATCTCCTCCCATAACAATCCTGTGGCCTCAGCCTGATCACCTGACGCCTCAGGCAGATTGGTAACAGAAATCTGTCTTACCTTCTGCTCTGCTGCCTTCAGAATTGGGCAGCCAGAGAGCGGCTGCTGCATACTGAGGGCCCAGCTCTGCAGGAGTAGCACAGAAGTAAGGGTGGCAATACCATACCATGCCATTCTTACTTCTATGCTGCTGCTGGCAGCGGTTCTGCCCTCAGATCTGGGCTCCTGGCCAGCAGCCGCCACTCTCCAGCTGCCCAGCTCCGAAGACAGCATCACCGCCAGCAGCAGCACAGAAGTAAGGGTCGCAGTACCAGAACTCCCCCCCTACAATAGCCTTGTGACCCCGCCACCCCACCCCCAACTCCTTTTTGGGTCAGGACCCCTACAATTACAAAACCATGAAATTTCATATTTAAATACCTGAAATCATGAAATTTATTATTTTTAAATTCCTATGATGGTGAAATTGACCAAAACGGACTGTGAAATTGGGAGGGCCATAATCATGACAATATGTTATTAAATGATGTTATTCAACACTTGTTTTTACTGTTCGCTTTTTTTTAAACTCAGGAAATTTTACACACCCACACAGTCCCCTATTTGTAAAGTTGCAAAGTCTAGTAGCTAAAAAATCCCAGAAATACTAGAATATACAGCAGGGGTGGGCAAAACTTTTGGTCCAAGGGCCACATCTGGGTATGGAAATTGTATGGCGGGCCATGAATGCTCACGAAATTGGAGTGTGGGAGGGGGTGAGGGCTCTGGCTGGGGGGTGTGGGCTCTGGAATACAGCCAGAAATGAGGAGTTCAGGGTGCGGGATGGGGCTCCGAGCAGAGGGTTAGGATGCAAGGAGAGGGTGTGAGGGCTCCAGTTGGGAGTGCATGCTCTGGGGTTGGGCTGGGGATGAGGGGTTTTGGGTGCAGGAGGGTGATCAGGTCTGGAGCAGTGGGTTGGGGCACAAGAGGGGATCAGGGGTGCAGGCTCCAGGCAGCACTTACCTCAAGCATCTCCCGGAAGCAGCGGCATGGCCACCCTCCAGCTCCTATGTGGAGGTGCGGCCAGGCGGCTCCGCACACTGCCCTGTCTGCAGGTGCCGCCCCTGCAGCTCCCTTTGGCCGCAGTTCCCGGCCAATGGAAGCTGTGGGGGCGGCTCTTGGGGCAGAGGCAGTGTGCAGAGTTCCCTGGCTGCCCCTACATGTAGGAGCCAGAAGATGGACATGCCACTGCTTCTGGGAGCGGCGTGGAGCCATGCCATGCACGGAGCAGGGCAAGCCCCCGACCTCGCTCCCTGGCTGGAGTGGAGCAAGCCCCAGACCACATGCTCCCCAGCAGGAGATCGAGGGCTGTATTAAAACATCTGAAGGGCCGAATGCGGCTCCTGGGCCGTAGTTTGCCCACCCCTGATGTATAGGCAACTTTAATTCAGCCCCCTTGTGTGCACGCATTATTATAACAGTCTCTAATTACATAAACTATTTTTTCGTAGGACCCCTGCCTCATTCAATACACAGGATGGACCAACACTGGATATAGATCGGGGTTATGTCATAAAAGAGACTGTTGTCTCTCAGACTTCTAAGGTCCTAGGTATCTCAAAACTGGCATCCAGAATTAGTGGAAACTTTTTACTTAATGTCTCTATGCCTCAGTTTCCTATCTATAAAATGGTGATTATACACACACACACACACACACACACACACACACACACCCCGAAACCTCACAGGAATGTTAGGAAAATTGATGGTTTCTGGAGCACCCAGATAGTGTAGAGATAAGCGCCACAGAAAATGTCATGAGGAAATTAATAATTCTGCCTTCAGAGTACACTTTGAATAGCATGCAGTAAATATTGTACACCACACATTGAACAGTGGAGACAAAACAAAATATAGAATAGCTGCTCTTTAAGTGAGCACAGTCAACCCTATAGCCTGAATGAGGCAGGGGTCTGCGGAAAAATATCAGTCCCTTGTATGATCGGGTCCTGATCCATGACTACAACTCCCAGTCACTCTACTCACACAAATAAATAACAAGAACAAGAACAATAGAAATAAAGACTGTGTCATAATGTAAACAGCACAAGGGGGCTTACCTAAGGTTTTGCAGGTAACTTTAATTCTGGCATTTCCAAACTTGAGGTCTCAACTTTGCAACCTTAATAATGTTTTTTTAACAGCTATTTTGTGTGCAATACAGAGATCATCTCCCTCCCTATTCTTATTCAACATGCCTTTTTTTATATATTCAAGGACTGCATTAACCCTTCTGGCAACAGCACTGCATGGGGCGCTCGTGGTCATCTGGTTATTCACCATCACTTCAAACTCCTTAGGCCACAGCTTTCCAGAATGCAATTCCCCATCCTATATGTATGGCTTACCATCTTAATTCCTAGATATACGTTTTATTTGGCTTTATCAAACTGATATGTGTTTGTGAACAGTTTACCAGGCAATCCAGATACTCTCTGTAAGTGACCTTTTCTTACACTATTTACCACTCCACCAATTTTTAGCAAGAAATCTGTAAACGTTATAATCAATGATTTTATACTGTTTTCAAGATAACTGAAGAAAATATTAAATAGTGTTGGGACAAGAACCAATTCCTGCAGGACACAGATGGAAACACATCAAATTGATGATGATTCCCCATTAAATATTACATTTTGAGATTCATCCATTAGTTTTTATATGGTTGTGACACAGGCAGACCAGCCAAACTGCATATGACCCATAACAACTTAACAAGAAGCATTACGATTGTAACAAGACAATTCACTTGTATGTGAATTTCAAAGATGTACTAGACCAGCAATCATTAACCCATTCATTTGTAGTAACAGAAATCTAGGGTAAAGGCTAAATATATCTGCCTGTGTTTACATATATATCCTATTAGAAGTTTACCAGTGTAACCAAATTAGCTTTTGGATGCTAAATCCTTTCCATGCCTTAATTGCCTTCACAGACAACTTTGTTCAGTTAACCTTAGGATCAAAGATATGAGACACTGCAAGAAATTAATATACTGTCTTCAGTTTATCTGTCTCTGTTATAATGAAGGACCGGCTAATTACCTTATGCAAATGAGTAACTAGATTACCTGTGTATGCATAGGAAATTTAATGTTAACTTCAAAGATTTCAGAGGAACAGCCGTGTTAGTCTGTATTCGCAAAAAGAAAAGGAGTACTTGTGGCACCTTAGAGACTAACCAATTTATTTGAGCATGAGCTTTCGTGAGCTACAGCTCACTTCATCAGATGTTTACCGTGGAAACTGCAGCAGACTTTATATACACACAGAAATCATGAAACAATACCTCCTCCCACCCCACTGTCCTGCTGGTAATAGCTTATCTAAAGTGATCAACAGGTGGGCCATTTCCAGCACAAATCCAGGTTTTCTCACCCTCCACCCCCCCACACAAATTCACTCTCCTGCTGGTGCTAGCCCATCCAAAGTGACAACTCTTTACATAATCAAGTCGGGCTATTTCCTGCATAGATCAAGGTTTTCTCACATCCCCCCCACCCCCATACACACACAAACTCACTCTCCTGCTGGTAATAGCTCATCTAAACTGACCATTCTCCAGGTTTAAATCCAAGTTAAACCAGAACATCTGGGGGGGGGGGGGGGGGGGGGTAGGAAAAAACAAGAGGAAACAGGCTACCTTGCATAATGACTTAGCCACTCCCAGTCTCTATTTAAGCCTAAATTAATAGTATCCAATTTGCAAATGAATTCCAATTCAGCAGTTTCTCGCTGGAGTCTGGATTTGAAGTTTTTTTGTTTTAAGATAGCGACCTTCATGTCTGTGATTGCGTGACCAGAGAGATTGAAGTGTTCTCCGACTGGTTTATGAATGTTATAATTCTTGACATCTGATTTGTGTCCATTTATGCAAGGTAGCCTGTTTCCTCTTGTTTTTTCCTACCCCCCCCCCCCCCCAGATGTTCTGGTTTAACTTGGATTTAAACCTGGAGAATGGTCAGTTTAGATGAGCTATTACCAGCAGGAGAGTGAGTTTGTGTGTGTATGGGGGTGGGGGGGATGTGAGAAAACCTTGATCTATGCAGGAAATAGCCCGACTTGATTATGTAAAGAGTTGTCACTTTGGATGGGCTAGCACCAGCAGGAGAGTGAATTTGTGTGGGGGGGTGGAGGGTGAGAAAACCTGGATTTGTGCTGGAAATGGCCCACCTGTTGATCACTTTAGATAAGCTATTACCAGCAGGACAGTGGGGTGGGAGGAGGTATTGTTTCATGATTTCTGTGTGTATATAAAGTCTGCTGCAGTTTCCACGGTAAACATCTGATGAAGTGAGCTGTAGCTCACGAAAGCTCATGCTCAAATAAATTGGTTAGTCTCTAAGGTGCCACAAGTACTCCTTTTCAAAGATTTGGTTTCAGAGTAGCAGCCGTGATAGTCTGTATCCGTAAAAAAGAAAAGGAGTACTTGTGGCACCTTAGAGACTAACAAATTTATCAGAGCATAAGCTTTCGTGAGCTATAGCTCACTTCATCGGATGCATCAAAGATGTGGGTCGTGTGCTCAACAAAGAAGAGTCACCTGCTGTGCTCAGAGCACTTGAAAACCCTGCTTCAGCTCTAAAGAGAAACCTCAGGACTGATCCTTTCATCTCTAGTCTTCTTAACTTGAAACAGGAAAAGTTTAAGCCCTGGAACTGAGATCTTCCAAGCAGTTTTTTGGAATAGTCTTTTCACGCATTTTTCAGTTAACAGACTTTACATCCATGCTGCATTTGAATTCTAACCTTTGAGGATGATTCCAGAGAGACTTTTGCAAGCCAGCAGACTCGTTCATCACTGCTACAAATCTGATATAAGGACGTTACAGGCATCTGTAATGTATATAAACTTTTAACCATTCAGTAACTTTTATTTAATTAATAAATCTTCAGTTTATTAAGGATTGGCTGACAGCATGGTATTAAGGTAAGATCTGAGAACATATTGATCTGAAGTTAAGTGTCTGATCTTTAGGGATTAATACGAACCTCACATATGGGTGAATTAGGTTTTCAATAACCCTTCACTGTATTACACCCGTTTGCCTGAATAGGAGTCATGAACTGGAATGCTTAAAGGGGACTGTGTCTGGCTTCTTGTTAACCAGTGTGGTACTACAGAAGTTCTTTTGTTATTAGTGACTAATTACAGAATAAACCACCAGTTTGGGGGGATTGTCTGCCCTGTTTCTTGCAGTCTGCCTTAAGTGTGGCATTCCATCCCAGCACCCGGTCACAATAGTATGTTGATATTTTACTATGCTAATACTTTAATCAGAATGTCGCTCCTAAAGAGAAGCCCAGGTGCATTGCATCAATATAGTCAACAACATCAATCATATTTGTAAACCATAGATTCCATGCCTGCCAACCTTACACAGTGTGAGGAAGTGAAATTTTCACTAAGCATCCTAAGACAAAAACCTCCCCCCTAAAAAAGTGTGTTGTGGGATCTTTAACATTCCCATATTGTAAGCGTCAGTTTTTTAAAATGTCATCTAACAGAACTGCACACAGTAAATGCAACAGAACTCAATTTATCTATATTAGAAAAATGAGGGACTGAGTTAGAATTTAAACTCCTTATCCCAGCTATTCTAGGTGTTTCAAACCTGAAGACTTCTTTAAAATCTTGCAGTAAAGCAAAAATATAAAGTTAGAACTTGTACACTTAATACTAGCTTATTAAGCACCAATATAAAAAAACTCAACTATTATAACTCAGTTGTGCATTTTAAAAGATACGTTATAACCGTACTTCAAAAAATATTTATATAATCTGTATCTGTTTATACATATTGCATAATTAATGATACCTGAAACATGAAAACATGCTTAATAATTAATACAACTGCAAAATATTTTGAAGATAAACAGGAAATAATATGGAGGGGTTGAAAACAACTGAGGGACAGTTATGTGCCAAACATTCCCCTTCTCCTCATTTTTTTACTATCCTGTTGCTGTCTGTGTGCAGGGCAGCAGGACTTATGCATTTTCACTCCTCGTTCTCCCGGCCCCTTCCACCCAAGTTTTTAAAAGGGGTTTGCAGCACTTATAAAATAAAGAGAAAGAAGAAACCACCTTCTTTTGTTTATTAAATTCCAGCATCAGCTTTAGTTTTTCTATAGGAAGTACTAGAGTATTTCTTCAACATTTCTAAAAGAAAAACATACTGTACCCACTTTGCTGAACCCAGCAATCTTTCTGGACATAAGTCCTCCCCATAATGCTTTTTTTTTAAACGCAAGTTTTTATTAAGTGATATTATGGAAGTAAATGAAAAAAAATAAATGGAGCCATTAATAACTATGCAAAAAGACTCATGCCCAATAACTTTCTACAAGCAAATACGAATCAAATGCAGGACTGTCTAGGTTTTTAGGATTCTGAATATCTCAAGAATTAAGAACACTCAAACATCCATTGTAGAAATGTTGAGATGCTTGCAGCTTTCTTGGTATTAAGTAAATAATGTGATATACAAGTGTGCCAACAGATTTTAATTTCTAGCAAATGGAAACTTCCCTATATAATCATAGGCATGTCCCAGACCATAAAAAGTTCAGAAGAGCCACTGACACAAGCAATGGGCTGAGGCCTAGAATCATAGAATTGGAAGGGACCTCAAGAGGTCATCTAGTCCAGTCCCCTGCACTCAAGGCAGGACTAAATATTATCTAGACCATCTCTGACAGGTGTTTGTCCAATCTGATCTTAAAAATCCCCAATGATGGAGATTCTACAACCGCCCTAAGCAAATTTATTCCAGTGCTTAACCACTCTGACAGTTAGGACGTTTTTCCTGATGTCCAATCTAAACCACCCTTGCTGCAATTTAAGCCCATTGCTTCTTGTCCTATCCTCAGAAGTTAAGAAGAACAATTTATCTCCCTCTTCCTTGTAACAACCTTTTATGTACTTGAAAACTTATTATGTCCCCTCTCAGTCTTCTCTTTTCCAGACTAAACAAACCCAATTTTTTCTATCTTCCCTCGTAGGTCATGTTTTCTAGACCTTTAATCATTTTTGTTGCTCTTCTCTGGACTTTCTCCAATTTGTCCACATTTCTCCTGAAAAGTGGCACCCAGAACTGGACAAAATACTCCAGCTGAGACCTAATCAGCACAGAGTAGAGCGGAAAAATTACTTCTTGTGTCTTGCTTACAATGCTTCTGCCAATACATCCCAGAATGATGTTTAGCTTTTTTTGCAACAGCGTTACACGGTTGACTCATTTAGCTTGTGATCCACTATGACCCCCAGGTCCCTTTCCGCAGTACTCCTGCCTAGGCAGTCATTTCCCATTTTGTGTGCAACTGATTGTTCCTTCCTAAGTGGAGTACTTTGCATTTGTCCTTATTGAATTTCATCCTATTTACTTCAGAACATTTCTCCAGTTTGTCCAGATCCAGTTGAATTTTAATCCTGTCCTCCAAAACACTTGCAACCCCTCCCAGCTTGGTATATAACTTTGTAAGTGTATTCTCTATGCCATTAGCCAAATTATTGATGAAGATATTGAACAGAACTGGACCCAGAACTGATCCCTGTGGGACTCCACTTGTTATGCCCTTCAGGCATGACTGTGAACCACTGATAACTTTCTGGGAATGATTTTCCAGCCAATTATTCACCTACCTTGTAGTAGCTCCACTAGGTTGTATTTCCTTTTTACGAGAAGGTTATGTGAAACAGTATCAAAAGCCTTACTAAAGTCAAGATATACCACATCTATCGTTTCTCCTTTATCAATGGGGCTTGTTACCCTGTCAAAGAAAGCTATCAGGTTGGTTTGACATGATTTATTCTTGACAATTCCATGCTGTTATTTATCATCTTATTATCTTTTAAGTGTTTGCAAAATTGATTGCTTAATTATTTGCTCCATTATCTTTCCGGGTACAGAAGTTAAGCTGACTGGTCTGTCCTTATTTCCCTTTTTACAGATGGGCACTATATTTCCCCTTCTCCAGTCTTTTGAAATGTCTCCCATCTTCCATGACTTTTCAAGGATAATTGCTAATGGCTAAGGTATCTCCTCAGTCAGCTCCTTGAGCATTCTAGGATGCATTTCATCAGGGCCTTGGTGATTTGAAAACATCTAACTTGTCTCAGTAATTTTTCACTTGTTCTTTCCCAAGTTTAAACTCTGATCCTACCTCATTTTCACTGGCATTCACTATGTTAGATGTCCAGTCGCCATCAACCTTCTTGGTGAAAACTGAAACAAACAAGTCATGAAGCACCTCTGCTGTTTCCACATTTTCTGTTATTGTCTTTCCCCCCTGATTGAGTAACAGGCCTACTCTGTCCTTGGTCTTCCTCTTGCTTCTGATGTATTCGTAGAATGTTTTCTTCTTTCCTTTTATGCAGTGATGAGCTGCCAAAATCTTAACAACCGGTTCCCTCCTCACCCCACGAGGGGGTCATGGACCGCCCCTGCCCCTGGGGACTCCTGCCCCATCCAACCCCCTGTGTTCCTTGACACCCCCCCCCCAAGACTCCTTCCCCATCCACCCCTGTCCCCGACTGTCCCCAGAATGGGGCAGGAGGGTCTCGTGGGCCACCGTAGTAGGTGCCCACGCCACGAGCCAGAGGGACCTGCCGGGGGACGAGGTGGGGAGTCCCGGCGGTGCTTACCTGGGGCAGCTCCCAGGAAGCATCCGGCAAGTCCCTCTGGCTCCTAGGGGCAGGGTAGCGTAGCTGGCGGCGGAGCAGCCGCTCCCCCCACTGATCACACCAAAAGTGGCACCTTAGGCACCAACTTCGTGGGTGCTCCGGGGCTGGAGCACCCATGGGGAAAATTTGGTGGGTGCATAGCACCCACCGGCAGCTCCCCGCCCGTCCCCAGCTCACCTCACCTCTGCTCCACCTCCTCCCCTGAACGCACCACCCCGCTCTGTTTCTCCGCCCTCCGGCTTCCTGCAAATCAGCTGTTCACACAGGAAGCCTGGGAGAGCTGAGAAGCAAGCGGCGGCTTCGTGCTCAGCCCCAGGGAGGTGGAGGTGAGCTGGGGCAGGGAGTGGTTCCCCTGCGTGGCCCCCCCGGGGTTACCTACTGCGGCGCGGGCAGCCCTCCTCGTGCCCCCCCGCCCCAGCTCACCTCCGCTCCGCCTCCCTGGGCCTTAGTGCAAAGCCGCCACCTGCTTCTCAGCCCTCCCAGACTTCCCACGCGAACAGTTGATTCGCAGGAAACCGGGGTGGGGGTGGTGGATGAAGCAGAGGAGGGTAGCGTGTTCAGGGGAGGAGGCGGCGGCAGAGCGGAGGTGAGCTGGGGCTCGGTGCGGGCCGGGACGCTGCCGGTGGGTGCTCTGCACCCCCCAAATTTTCCCCATGGGTGCTCCAGCCCCGGAGCACCCACGGAGTCAGCACCTAAGGCGCCACTTTTGGCCGGTTGTCAAATTTAGAAGCCCTTTTAGAACCAGTTGTCCCGTGATTCTAAAAGGGCTTCTAAATTTAACAACCGGCTCCAGCAAACCGGTGCGAACTGGCTCCAGCTCACCACTGCTTTTATGTCCCTAGCTAGTCTGATCTTGTTTTGTGCCTTGGCTTTTCTAATTTTGTCCCTACATACTTGTATTTGTTTATATTCATCCTTTGTCATTTGAACAAGTTTCCACTTTTTGTAGTACTTTTTTTTTTTCGAGTTTTAGATCACTGAAGATCTTCTGGTTAAGCCAAGGTGGTCACTTGCCATACTTCCTATCTTTCCTACACAGTGCGATAGTTTGATATTGTGCCCTTAATGTCTCTTTGAAAAACTGCCAACTGTCTTCAATTGTTTTTCCCCTTAGACTTGCTTCCCATGGGATTTTACCTACCAACTCCCTGCATTTGCTAAAGTCTGACTTCTTGAAATCCACTGTCTTTATTGTGCTGTTCTCCCTCCTAGCATTCCTTAGAATCATGAACTCTACCATTTCATGGTCACTTTCACCCAAGTTGCCTTCCACTTTCAAATTTTCAACCAGTTCTTCCCTATTTGTCAAAATCAAATCTAGAACAGCCTCTCCCCTAGTAGCTTTCTCCACCTTCTGAAATAAAAAGTTGTCTCAAATACATTCCAAGAACTTGTTGGATAATCTGTGCCCTGCTGTGTTATTTTCCCAACACTTGTCTGGACAGTTGAAGTCCCCCATCACCACCAAGTCCTGTGATTTGGATGATTTTGTTAGTTGTTTAAAAAAAGCCTCATCCACCTCTTCTTCCTGCTTTGGTGGTCTATAATAGACCCCTACCATGACATCACTCTTGTTTTTTTACCCCTTTTAGCCTTACCCAGAGACTTTCAACAAGTCTGTCTCTCATTTCTACCTCAACCTCAGTCCAAGTGTATACATTTTTAATATACAAGTCAACACCTCCTCCCCTTTTTTCCCCTGCCTGTCCTTCCTGAGCAAGCTGTATCCTTCTATAACAATATTCCAGTCATGCACATTTGACTGATTAGGGAAATAAACACTCTTCTCTCCAATCTATTACGAAATGAATTGTGCTTTATCTGATTTTAGAGTTAATTTTCCATGGATTCTTAGAGCATCTCATGTTTGACCTCAGACTTTGGCTTCATGGTAATTTCAGTAGTCTTATAATGCCTAGTTTTAGGAAGGGTACTTCCACTAGTACTTGGAATAATGAAATAATGATTGCAAATTATTCCCCCTTATTCTATTTCACACTCCTGGGCTAATATTTATTTAGAACACGAAATTTCACAACATTGGGCCAAGTTCAGCAAATCTACACCTTCCTAAATTGGCTACATTCATGGTGCCAAGCTTCTGCATGGCAGCCCAAGTTCTTCTTTGGTCAGTCGGTCTCTCTCACACACACACACACATCGTGAGTAAGTATTTTTAATATGGGTTACTCTAGTTATGAGGTGATCGTTTCTTCATGTTTATTTTGTAAGTAGCAGAAAGTACCAAAGACATGGCTTTCTTTATGTTAAGGGTGACAGAAACTAGAGTGCTGCAACTCAGTAGAGCCATTCTGGGGTTTACATATTTACATTCTTAGGCTTTGTCTACACTACATAGTACAGATCTTACATCGGTACAGCTATACCTCTGCAGCTGCACTGCTGTAAGGTCTCCCATGTAGTCGCTCTATGTCAGCTGGAGGGAGCTCTCCCGCCGGCATAACAAACCACTCCTCATGAGCAGTGGCAGCTATGTCAACAGGCGAGCGTTTCCTGTCAACATCACACTGTCCACACCAGTGCTTCTGTTGGTGAAACTTTTATCGGTCGGGAGGTGTTTTTTCACACCTCTGACTGACAAAAGTCCTAGTGTACACAAAGCCTTAGTCCGGGTAGATTATCCCCTTGATGAAGTTCTCCCCCCGCTTTCTCACTAGACACTACACAATTAGAGCAGGTTTGTCTACCAGAGCACAAGAATTACATCTATTTTAATTGGGTACTAATTTTGTTGTAACATTGGAAAATTTCCTTTTTAAAAACCTTGATAAATTGCATGCTGTATCACTTATAGAGAACCCTATGACCCCTATTCAGGGTCATAACCCAAAGTTTAGAAATGCTGTCACACATTAAACTGGTGTGCGAAGATTGTATTAATTGAATAAAAATGTGCTACAAGAACATACAAAATGAAGCTGGGGGTGAGGCAAACAGTGGTAGGACAGGTAAATCAGTCCAAACAAAAATAATTTTATTTTCGTTTGTAGCACTCAGAGGTTTTGGGAAATGCTAATTTCAAATACTCAGAAGATCAGTAACACAACAGCCTCAATCCTAATTACTTCTGACCCCAAAATTCTAATGGACTTGAATGGGAATTTTGGATTCACAAGAAATGCAGAATCAGATCCCCAGTGAGCAGAAGAGAAAGGAATAAAAGATAGAGCATACTGATATTACAAAACCTTTTCCATTTCCTAAATAGCCAGTAATGCCTGTACTTTCTTGGGAACGATCACAGAAACTTGTATAAAGAAAAGGAGTACTTGTGGCACCTTAGAGACTAACCAATTTATTTGAGCATGAGCTTTCGATGAAGTGAGCTGTAGCTCACAAAAGCTCATGCTCAAATAAATTGGTTAGTCTCTAAGGTGCCACAAGTACTCCTTTTCTTTTTGCGAATACAGACTAACACGGCTGTTACTCAGAAACTTGTATATAACTTTGGAAACCAGATGGAATGATAAAGTAGTGACAGATATTTTTATTTTTTTAAAATAAATCTGATGACCATTAAGTACAGCGAAGCCCAACTATGTGTAATTGTTACCTAAGCCTCCCAACTCACTCCTACCTCAATTATCTGTAGCATCCACCTGTTGTTTATTGTCTGAAATATAGAATTTTCCTGAGTAAGTTTCCTGAGGCAGGAATTGTTTTCTTTGTTAGTTATCAGTGCAGTGCCGAGCACAATGGGGCTCTGATCCTTGATTAAGATTATAGGTGCTAATGTAAAATAAATACTAAATATGAAGAAAAAGTAAAAAGTTGGGTTAGAGCATGTTGTATTCACACTCCAGTATTAACTGAATCTGATTTATTTCAAAGGTTAAAAATGTTTAGAAACATACAGAGAAAAATATTTAAGATCTCAAACAATTAACAAATATACACATAGGCTTTAAGATAGGGACTTCCAAAGGACTCTGAGTAACGTAGGCATTCACCTTCCTACTGAATTTCAAAGTAATTTGGATACTTAGCTCCCTCAGACACCTTTGAAAATCCCAGTCTAAAACTACAAATACATACTTAAACAGAATAGTTTATGATCAGTTTCTCTTCTATTTAAATGTCAAGAGCCAAGTTAAGTCCCTCAGGGTCTGAGTTTTCCCTGCTACAGTTGCTATAACCAGTATTTAGAGCATAATAAGATGTAGTGAGATCACAGCTGGAACTCCACATTATCAATGACATTCGCTACTACAGCACCACTACAGTCAACCTGTTTTATCTATTTTATGATCTGAATAAACCTAATGAAAGGATGAAAGTTTAAAAGAAAGGGCCATCACATACCCCATGAATTCTTTAGAAAACTGTACTATCAAGAAATGTGTAAATATATACTATTACAATTAATCTGTCTTATTTCAGCTTTGTGATATTTCATCAACTGAGCTGCTTGAAACAGAAATGTCACTTTGTTTTATTATATCTATTTTCAGGCAATAATAATTATTAAAGGCAATAATAAAAAGAGCTAAAATGACCACTATTTATTAGTCAGTAGTAAAATACCTTTAGCCACAGCTTCTTTATACTTCTCTTTGGCAGAGTTAACTTCTTTTATTAATTGTCTGTAATTAGATTTTAATTTCTCCAGTTCTGACTTTGTAACCTATGAATAAAGCAGAAATAGGAAAGTTACTAAAACACTTACCTTTAGGAGTTAAAGGCTTCTTAACATTAGGAAAAAATAATTACAGGATTTAATTTCAAAGATATTAAGGATGTATGCTTTTTTCATTATTTCAGAGATGCTCTTGAATATATTGTCATATGCTATCATTAAAAGAAAAAAAAGTCTGGTGTGTAAGGGGGGCCTGCTGTCATCACAAATGTGTGGTGGAGCACATCAGGACATCTAACTTATTATTACTGTGATAATGCCCAAAGATCACAATAAAATCTTGCTAGAAAAAAAAGCAGGATTTTAATTAGCTACTGTTTACGCTTATCTGATTCCTTGTTACACGAAAAGAATTTCTTCCAAAGCCTAAAACAGAAAAGTGACAAAAGAGCTTCTGGATTTTAAAAATCTCTCAAAATCCACTAAAGGTGCCTTTGGATAGAAGAGTTAATCTCTTGTGAGTCAGGCCAACAACTATGAGGTCTAGAGGAGCAACTGGCTCCTACAAAGAGATTGAGAATGGGGGTCAGAGAAACATTCTTTCCATAGACAACTGGACCAGCTCCGTGAACCAGGACATTTTTGGCAAAGGAGCTACAAGAGTAGCATTGCCTTTTACAGTTCTAATCTTTAGCACATTGTGGAGGAAAGGAAGTGAGCAGCAAGTACAAAAGACCACTGAAGTATGGGACTGAGAAGACATCTGACAACCCAATGGGCTCTGGTATCAAAAAGAAATCCTGAAGAGCTGTCCTTGACAAGAGAGGCAAAAGAGATTCTTTGATAGAGTGACCTCAAACATTCATGGACTAAGAGAGATCACTTGTGCTCAGTCAACCTGAGAGAACACTTAGCTTTTCTGCAAAATGGACTGCTCTTAGGCCAATACATTTTTTCTCCAGTATGAGGAATGTGAAGACTGGGACAGTTGGGGTTCATGATTCTCTTTTGCTAGGTCACATAAGCCTCAGCTACTGAATTGTTTTACAAAACTAGCAATTGGTTACCTGTCAGAACTCCACAAAAAGCAACCAAGGTACTTCTTTCAATTCTTAGCTCTAGTCTAAACCAGTTATGAGGCAGTTTAAGTCAGAGCAGGACCATTTCTTATGTTATCCTGCTCCCACAAGCATGCATGCATGCACATACTCAAACAGTCAGATTTCCATGTGTTGTTAAAATAGTCCAACAGACACTGGACAGGAAAGGACTTTTTGACAGACTAGACCAAAGATGGGCAAAGTACGGCCCACGGGCCACATCCAGCCTGCAGGACCCTCCTACCCAACCCCTGAGCTCCTGGCCTGGGAGGCTAGCTCCCGGCCCCTCCCCCGCTGTTGCCCCTCCCCCACAGCCTCAGCACACCATGCTGCCAGTGTAGTGTATTAAACTGCTCCGCATAGAAATGTGCTACTGTTGGCAGTTACGGAGAGCAATTTACTACACTACACTGGTGCAATGCTCCGGGCAGCACAGCTATAGCACCGCCAACCACCGGTGCTCTGTGCTGCGCGTTAAGAGGGCAGGGAGCAGCGGGGGGTTGGATAGAGGGCAGGAGAGTTCGGTGTGGAGGTCGGGGACGGGGGCGCGGATGGGGTCGGGGCGGTGAGAGGGCAGGAAATGAGGGGGATTGAATGGGGGCAGGGGTCCGGGGGCAGTCAGGAAAGAGGGGGGTTTAATGGGGCAGTGGGGGCAGTCAGAGGCAGGGGTTCGGGGGTGGTCAGGGGACAGGGGGGTTGGATGGGGCAGGAGTCCTGGGGGGTGGGGCATCAGGGGGCAAGAAGCAAGCGGGGGCAGATAGGGGGCGGGGGCACAGCCTCCCCTAACCAGCCCTCCATACAATTTCCGAAACCCGATGTGGCCCTCAGGCCAAAAAGTCTGTCCGGCCCTGGACTAGACCTACAGGTTCCCAAGGAAGAAACTGAAATACAGTTGGAGCTATGAAGCAATTGGTTTCTACAGATAAATATCCCAGGGTACTGGCTAGAAGAATGAATCAAACAGACTCCATTTTGAAGTTCTGAAAGGATGGTAAATCAGTGAAACCAAAGTAAATAAATGAAATTGGACTCTTAAATGCCTCGGGTACTGATGTTAGTCATCCCATGATTAGGTGCTGAGCACAATTACAAACTGGTCCTTTTACAGAAGAGTGGAGAACAAACACAGGGAAATGAGATTAGTTAGGAGAAATCTTTATATTTAACTGTGAAATGGATCTGACTCACCTGTCTCAATATGCTCTTCTGTCAGTGATGAAAACAAAGCCAGAAACTCCCTATCTAGATAAATCTAAGAGGATTAAAGTAGTCAAAATTATCTTTGGTTTATCTACATGGTGCCTCAGTCCACACCAGAGGGGTGTACATTCTAATGCAGACCAGAGTGTCGCACACCAAGTGTCTTGTGTGGACCCTGCTGGTGCACACTAACATTCCCTAGTACATGTCAATGTAGTCATATTTCAAACAATAGTATATTAATCAATGCCAGTTACTGCACAACCTGCTTGTGTGCATCAGAATTAACACTCCTGCTGGTGTGGATTACGGTACTGTATAGACCAGTGGTTCTCAAAGCCGGTCCGCCACTTGCTCGGGAAAAGCCCCTGGCACGCCAGACCGGTTTGTTTACCTGCCACGTCCACAGGTTCGGCCGATCGCGGCTCCCACTGGCCGCGGTTCGCTGCTCCAGGCCAATGGAGGCCGTGGGAAGGGCGGTCAGCACATCCCTTGGCCCGCGCCGCTTCCCACAGCCCCCATGGGCCTGAAGCGGCAAACTGCGGCCAGTGGGAGCCGCAATCGGCCGAACCTGCGGACGCAGCAGGTAAACAAACCAGTCCGGTGCGCCAGGGGGTTTCCCTGAACAAGTGGTGGACTGGCTTTGAGAACCACTGGTGTAAACAATCCTTAAAGTGGGTACCTACTAGCATCCAGGGCTGTGATGTGTATCCGATATTTTTGTCTTAGTAACATCATACGCCCCTCTTTTTCTCCAATTTGTACAGAAAGAAGAATATCTGAAATTCGCAATGGGATTGGAATAAACCTCAAGGTAGAGTCTTCACCACCGACATGTGAAGAAAGCATGATTTTTGTTTTCAAGTAAGTCCTTAGGGATGTATCAAGGAATACCTCAAACAAGGATTCTCTGGAATACGAAATGACCACGTTTTTATTTTGCTTTAATTACTCCTCTAGGGCAAGATTTTATCCAGTGTGTCCTATGGACTCCAATCAGCACAGCTGATAATCTTGTTAAATATTGGATAGTGTCCTAGGGGGCTATGGGTATTTTGTTATTCTATCTAACAAGGCAGAAATTCTGCTGTGTACTATGGAAGAGGTCTTATGTGGACAAGTAAGTAGCTCAATGAGCCATTCAGTAAGTGCTCCAAAGGCACAAAACCACTGGACAGACAACAGCAGGTAGGACTATAAGAATACACAGTATCTCATCAGAAATCAATCCATACACTTGTCTAGAAGACCTCAGGAAGGGCTTGAAAAACTCAACACCTAGAAGACAACAGTCTACTGGCCAGGGTAAAAAATACCTGTGTGACCTTGCTCCAAAACCATGATCTGCTTCAGCTAAAAAGTAGGCCTCGTAAGGCTCATCATGCACTGTAGTTAATTGTAATTTACTGTAAAAAAAATTAAAAATACATATATGTATGTTACTAGGGTTGGTTGATCAGCAGAATTTTTCTTGTCAAATATAAGGGTGATGTTACACTCCATATTTATGAAAATATGATGGTATGAATAGGACATAACTGAGATATACTTTATGCAAGATGGATCATGTAAGATATGATTTACTGAATGCAATTATCCGATTTGTATGCATGTATCACTTCCTTATCTAAAGTTAGGAAGATTATTTAACTATTACAGCTGTGTGTATTTGGAAGACACCCACCAGACAACTGGCCATCACAGCCCTGATGGCCCATTCGGAAGAAACAACAAAACTGTGAAGATACTAATCTCTCTCCTTCCTGAGAGTCCTCCAGTGACTAGTGTCACTAGCTGTGACACTACTCGGTCAGGTGGTCCTGCCATATGGTACTAAACATTATCTTGGACTTCTAGTAATTTTCCACTCACAGGAGGGGGAGGTCAAGTTTGGGAAACAAAACGCTTCCCACCTCATGTAAATTCTATTTAAGGCTGGGAGGGAAGGCATTCCAGACTCTCCTTCATTGCCTACCCAAGAAGAAAGATTGCTGAAGGTACTTGTAAAGGACAAAAAAAAACAACCTGAAGGGAAAGGCAGGGGTAAGTCCAGACAGACAGGGGTCCAGTCTGTAAGAAAAATAACTGGACCTCTGAGCTACAGAAACTCTGAATCCTGCCTAAATTCAACATCTGGGGTGAGAAATTACATTTTGTAACCTGTTTCTTTAGTGAATCAAGCTTAGTTTGCGTGTTTTGTTTTATTTGCTCAGTAATCTGCTTTGTTCTGTTTGCTACCCCTTTAACAACTTAAAATCTGCCTTTTATAGTTAACAACATTTGTTTTGTTATTAAACCCAGTTTCTGTAACCTCTAATGGGGGTGTGGGGGGCAAGAAGTTGTGCATATCTTCCTCATTGAGGGAGGGAATGGATTTCACTAGACCTTTGGGTCTGCACTCCAAGTGAGGTGGGCACCTGAGAGCTGGGGCAAGTCCCTTAAGCTGAGTCTTCCCGCAGCAGGCTGGCCCTGCCTGTGTCTGTGCTAGAGGAGGCCTAGGAGCCTGGCTCAGCAAGACAGGCTAAAGGGGGCCCATGCTGGCAGAACAGGCGGGTTCATTGGTATCTCAGCACATCAGGTCCAGGTGGCATCTTGAAGGGGGGCAACCCATCACACTATTATCATATAAATGTTATCTTTTTTTCTGTCCTCTAGCAGAACATGGTATAGTACAGAGTTCTCTACAGTGTTCTTCCACTACCACCTCCTCCATTTTTTCCCTTTCTCTAAATTGTTTTCTACCCATCCTAGATTTTGTCTCTCCTTTTTTCCCTTCCCCTTGTCCCTTCACTCACTCATTCTCTCTTGCTCCATATTTTGTACTTTTTCTTCCCAACTTATTCCATCAATCTTTCCCACCACCCCAGAATATTTGATACACCCAAAAGCACATCCATTCATAGGCCCACACATAGGACTTGGAAGTTTTAACAGGCACCCAATAGTTTGACTTTTCAGCCTATTAACCCCAGAATAATGAGGACAACACCCATGTGACATGTCAATCTCCCACCAGCTTCTGGGAAAGAGGTTGCTGGGATTCCTAATAGGAAGCTGTCCCCTTAAATTTCAGTAGTAATATTGTACCCAATGAAGTTAATCCAAGGGATGATTATTGCTCATTGAAAACTTGTTGTCATACTTGTTTGGGGGCTCCATTATTCATATCAGCCTCAGGATCCTAGGTATCAGATACATTTGAAGTCCACCTCAAAACCCACTATGTCTGCTGAAAGGGAGAATTTTTTTTAAACACAAGCTTAGATACCTCAGAAACTTACAGCACTCATCAAGAAAAGCTTTTACTTGCCTTAGATTAGTGGATTTTTCAAGCCCTGACCCCAGGAATGCCTAGAGGAGACAGGAGAAGGGATTCACACAGTCACGCTCTACTGGAAGGAGAAAATTTCCAGAGCGGTTAGCCTAACTGAACTCACTTGCAGGACAGTTTCCCACCTCTGTCTTTTCAGCTAATAACTTGCAGAAAACATGGAGGAACTGGGTTAAACAAGAGGAAAATGCAATCCAATTATAATAAATTTGTATTTATTTGTACTGCAAGATGAAGAGGAATGGTGACACCTGCAGTATTCATGTGACTATTTATATGAAATAATTCTATATACTACTTTAGAAAGCTTTAGTAATTTAGTAATTTTTTTAAAAAATCTTGTTTAATAAGGTACCTTGAACATCTCTGCCTCAATTTGCTGATGAACACCTATGTAACTCTTCTTTACTTGTTGCTTGTCTTTGATCATCATTGTAAGTCTATGTAGTGGCCCAGAGTTAAGATCTTCTGCATGTGTCTTCATTATCCTGCTAAGTTGCTCTGTCTGCTGTACCATAAGCAGCCAAGACTGGAAGAAGGAAAAGGGAGAAAAGAACTTATCTGCTATTGCACTATCAAAAAAAACTGTTGGAAAAGTACATCGTCATTTAAAGGGGTTTTAGAAAGAATATTTTTGAACATTTGCCTGAATGCACACTTTAAATATAGTAACCATGTC
Source organism: Lepidochelys kempii (assembly GCF_965140285.1). Classification (NCBI taxonomy): domain Eukaryota; kingdom Metazoa; phylum Chordata; order Testudines; family Cheloniidae; genus Lepidochelys; species Lepidochelys kempii. Next base: position 69,263,334 of record NC_136384.1, on the reverse strand, counting down.
TTTAACCCACCCACGAAAGGGAGTTAGAGATGTATTAATGATGTATCATAGTCACATTTCAGCATCACGCCAAAGTCTGGGTCTGTCATGAAAACCATTAACCCTCACTTGAGTGATCACCCAAATTCCTTTACTTTGACAGACATGCTCCCAATGTCCTTTCTTCTTCCCTTTCCTGTATGTGTTTCCTGGCAGATTTTTCCTTTTATTTAAATCCATGTCAATTACATTACTAATTCTCTTGGCCATAGCCGTGGTAATTTTTAGTAGAGTAAATGATGTTACACGCAGGGCCAGAACCTCAGCTGGAGAAAACTGACATTGCTCCATTAACTTCACTGGAGCTGCACTAATGTACATAAGCTGTTGACATGAGCCTCAAACTAGCATTTAACTTGAATAAAAGTATTTGATAGCCCATGGAACCTCGTCCAGTTCTGCTAAAGAGAATAGAATGGGGTTCACTGGGCATTCAACTTCACGATAGTAGAATTTTTGTACTTCAGCACTGCTATGAATTACCATGTCCCAGTTGAAATTACAGAATTTAGATGGATACAATATATAGTTATCAGTGTCAGAATACGGCCAGCACACTCAGATCAATGCCTTGGTCTAATAAAATGTGGGGTTTTTTTATGTTTTTTTCATTACCACAATTGACTGTGTTCTCCCCTTTTTACATCTCATCTGAAAAAAGACACTTCCATCTGTGCATGCCCCCTTAACACCAGACTAGACTGAGTTTAACAGAAACCTAAATGGAAGGCCCCAAACCTATTAAATTATCCATAGCATTTCTTACAGTACTTAAGTGTTCTCTGGAATTCGCTCATCAAGGTACTGAAATAGTCCTATTACATTGTACTTAAACAATAGGATCTAAAAGCTGAAAAATAAAATTAAGGAACTGACTACTTACAATCATATAGGAAAAGTTATTTTTTCTTATCCAAGAGAGAAAAGAATATACTATTCTCAACTTTGTTGTCTAAAAAACTGTTGTATGGCATTGCTAGCACAGAATAGCTACTGCATTTCACCCCCTCAGAAATGCCAGCATTTTAGGTATAGCAATCACTCCAGCACTAAACATGCACAGTATTTTATACCGTAATATTTGGGATTCTATGGTATAAAAAAAATACACTTATTTGGTGGGAAACATTGAGTTCTAGTGTGAAGTATACTGTGTAAAAAACAAGATAAAAATATTAGACTCCCATGGTGTTTAAACTGAAAATCATTCTCTTAGTTAGACAAAATTAGAGCAAAGAAGAAACAGAAATGACAAATATTGTAATAAATAGTAACTGACGTTTACAATAACTGAAGTAAAAGAAATGTTCAAAATACACTGACAAAGTGGCCGAATGGAAAAAAGGATGGGGACACTATAATGAAAAGAGAATTCTTTTGGGAGGGAAATCATATTGTTTATAGACTATATGGCCAGAAGTGAACATTTTAATTGTTTTCTCTGATGTCCTGTATAACACAGGCCATAGGACTTGCCTGAACCAACTCCAATATTCATTTAAAAACTTCCTGTGATGGGAAATCCACCACAACCCTCGGTAATTAACCTCACTATTAAAAATTTGTGCCTTATTTCTAATCTAAACTTGTCTAACTTCACCTTCCAACCACTGAATCTTGTTATACCTTTGTCTGCTAGATTGAAGAGCCCTCTAGTATCAAACTTCTGTTCCCCAAGTAAGTTGTTATAGATTATAATCAAGCCACACCTTAACTCTTTCTTTGTTAAACTAAACAGATAGAGCTCCTTGAGTCTTCAACTATAAAAAACAAACAGTTACCTACCTTTCATAAACGTTCTTCAAGATGTGCTGCTCGCGTCCATTCCATGTTAGGTCTGGGCATGCCCACATGCATAGCTGCTGGACATTTTTCCCCTAGTGGTATCCGTAGAAAGTGACCATCACAGGTGGTAAGAAGGAACAGAGGGCTCAGGGCCAACAGCACTCCATATACCAGCACATTAGCACACAACTCCAGAGGGCACCAGAGCCAGCCCTATGGATACCACTAAGGGAAAAATCTCCAACAGCCGTGCACGTGGGTGTGCACAGATCTAACATGGAATCGACAGGAGCAAGCACTCAAAGATGATAACATGTTTTCTAATTCTTTAATCGTTCTCCTGACTCTTCTCTGAACCCCCTCCAACTTATCAACATCCTTGAACTGTGGGCATCAGAATTGGACACAGCATTCCTGTAGCAGTCACACCAGTACCCAATACACAGATAATATAATCTCCTTACTCCTACTCAGGATTCTCCTGTTTATACAACCAAAGATCACATTAGCCCTTTGGCCTCACTGTTGCACAGGTAGTTCATGTTCAGCTGATAATCCACCTTAACCCCCTCATCAGAGTCACTGCTTCCCAAGACAAAATCTCCCCTCTCCCAAATATGGCCTACATTTTTTGTTCCTAGATGTATTGACTTTCATACTAAATTGCATATTATTTGCCTGTCCCCAGTTTATTAAGCAATCCAGATCACTGTAAATCAGTGACCTGACCGCTTCATTATTCACCACTTCCTCAATGTTTATATCCTCTGCAACTTTATCAGTAACAGTTTTATATTTTCTTCCAGGTCATTGATAAAAATCTTTAGTATAGGGCCAACAACCAATCCCTGTGAAATCCCACTAGAAACACCTGCGCAGTGGTGAATCCCATTAACACTTACATTGAGACATACGAATTAGCCAGTTTTTATACATTTATGTGTGCCATGTTGAATTTGCATTGTTCTAGTTCCTTAATCAAAATGTCCCATGCAGTCCCAAGTCAAATATCTTACAAAAACTTATTACATTAACACTTCCTTTATCACCCAAACTTGTAATCTCAACAAAATAGGCTATCAAGCTAATTTGATAGGATCCATTTTCCACAAACCTGTGTTGATTGGCTTTACCTATATTACTCTCCCTTAATTCTTTATTGATCAAATCCTATATGAGCCATTCCATTATTTTGCCCAGGATCAAGGTCAAGCTAACAGGCCTATAACTACCCAGGTTGTCCCATTTACCCTTTTAAAATATTGGCATAATATTTGATTTGTTCCAGTTTTCTGGAACTTCCCTAGACTTAATATTAATATTAACCAGTCCTGAGAGCTTCTTGGCCAGCTCTTTAAAACTCTCAGATGCAAGTTATCCAGACATGCTGATTTAAAAAAAAAAAAAAAGTCTTCCTTTTGTAGCTGCTGTTCAATGGACAGGGAGTTGTGTAACCACACCCCTCTATAATCTTGGCTCTCTGCACACGGATGTCTAATTGTAGCAGCTGCATCAACCCCCTCAGTTTCTGTTGGAACGGAAAGTATTTCATATGTAGCAGTATCATATGATAGCAGTCCGGCTTTTTGCCGAACAGAGCAGAAATATTTATTGTACACTTCTGCCTTTTCTGTATTATTGACAAGTCTATCATTTCCATCTAGTAATGGACCAATATCATTTTTAGAATTTCTTTTGTTCCTAACGTACTCAGAAAAACGCCTTCTTTTTGTCCTTAACTCTGATGGCCACAGATTTTTCTCCTTCCCTTTTTGCTTCCCTTATCAATTTGCTATAATTTCTAGCTTCCTATTAACATTGAAGCCACTGTGTAAACACCATTAATTTTTCCAACAGCAGAGAAGTGGAAGTACAAACTGGGCTAATTCAGCTGCTAAATCATAGTACAGGGCTAATTTTGCTGCTCACAGAAGGAGGAGGTGTCCCACCCGATGGCAACCAGCCATCCAAGAATCTTTAGAACCTTTATAAATATGAAGGTTTGTAAAGAATGAGACATGACAACCCTATTACTGTTTTATTATTAATAAGCATATAGTATTTTGTTTTCTTGCTCATAAGTAAGGCTCCGTGTTTGTCACAGAGGTCACGGATTCCATGACTTTTTGTTACCTCCTGACTTCTGCAGAGGCTGGTGTCCCTGGCCCAGGGGCCACCTAAGCAGCTCAGGCAGTTCCTAGGGCAGTCTCGGTCCCCCCTGTTTCCCAGGAGCAGGAGTTTGGGTGAGAGGGGACACTCAGAGCTGGGGTGCAAGACGGTACTTATCTGGGCCCCCCCTTCCCCGGGAGGATGACAGGAACCCCCCTCCCTCAGCTCCTAGATCCACATGCTGCCTTCACCCGCAGGCACTGCCCCCGCAGCTCCCACTGGCCACAGTTCCCAGCCAATGGGAGCTGCAGAACCGGGGCTCGGGGCATAGCAGAGGCATGTGGAGCTAGGAGCTGGCGTTGCTGCTTTCCAAGAGTCTGGTAGGGAGCCTGCCCCAATCCCACCAACCTCCTCACCCCAGCACTTGCAGTGCCCCCCCCCGGGCCATGTCTCCCCGCTCCCCAGCACCCACGGCAGCCCTGGGCCATCCCCCACAGCACCTGCAGGGCCCCCTGGGCTGCCCTCCCAAGCCGCCTCCCCCTCCGCCAAGTTTTAGTCATGGGTTTATAGTAAAAGTCATGGACAGGTCACAGGCCATGAATTTTTGTTTACTGCCTCTGACCTGGTCCATGACTTTTATTAAAAACACCAGTGACTAAAACATAGCCTTACTCATAAGTTAAGGTGTCATGAACTTTTTTTTTTTTTTTTTTGGAGGGGGGTGGGTCAGTTGTTTCCATTAGTGCCTCGAAAGAGGGGAGGTTTACCCACTCTTTTTCTATCATGTGTGATTCAAGGATAGATAAAGGATAAGAAGCCTCTTGGTCACTTGTTCCAGTCCAATTCAGATTAAAAGTGATTTGGTGCCCACTGTGAAATAAGTGAGTTGCTCCAGTCCAGCGTTTTCAGCAGCGAGGCCAAGAACTGAAGAAGCCATTAAGACAGAGAATAGACCTCTCACTACCAAAGCAGTCGTAAGTCAGGCCTAAGGCTTATTAACAGGTGAAATGGGGACGCTTGCTTTGCCACTGCCGTTGCTGTACCTGTTTTGTATCTATTCAGTACATAAGGTATTGTTTTTTAACCTTTCATAAAAGTTTTTTTTTCATTTTAAACTGTATACAAAATACTATACTTAACAATATTACAATTATGAGAAGAAGTCTGAGAAACTTTGGCCTTAATTAATGCTTTGTTTTTACAACTACACACCATGGTGTGAATAATGGTCAGAATGTCAGCCTTAGCTCTGAATTTCCTGGCTTTTTTCTATTTTTATCACAACCTGTACATTGTAAAAACAATAGTTTCTGTTTAACTCTTTAAAAAAAAAATCTTACTACAACACACTATAATCACAAAACCCCTAAACATAAGAATAGGTGGGTCAGCCCAGGGACTACAATGCCAGAGCTCAAAATTAGGGATTCTAGCTTGGTCCACCTTTTTCAGTCCAAAAGGAGAATTTGCATGATACACATTCCACCCAGGAACTGCCGCACCTCACTTCAAACTCTTTACTAAAACTAACTCTCAAGAAGCTGCACTAGTGGAGTCCAATGGGCACATGGTTCACGTAGAATTATAGCTGGTCCTAACCCAGAAGGAAAATTGGAAAGGTGGGAGGATAAAGTAGATGAAACACAAGGCTCAGAGTGGCTTAAGCAATCCACCCACAAAGGGACAAAAATACCACAGGACAATAACACACTTTTCAAGTTCATCTTTTAAGTTTACTTTATAACTAAGAAAAAAGGAGTTAACAGCCAACTACCTTTTCTATATAATTAAAACAATGACTCCCCAATTTCAGCTTCTAAATAATGTTCTCTTACCTTGGATACATTGCTAATATAATCCAGTTGGGAAGTACTCTCTTTATCAACTTGATTACAAAGATTCTGTAATGTGGATGCATATTCTTTGTCACTTTTTACTCGCATGGCCATAAATTTCTTCACAGTTTCCAGTAGTCGTAACTCCCAATCTTGCAATTTTAACAAAGCATCATGAGAATACTTCAGGTCACTTCCAAACCCCATCTTTATAAGGCACTATATGCGCTATGGGCAACAATAGAGGTTCTTCTAGTCACCACATCTGCAGACAGAAAATTAATGAGAAATATATTGAAAGAGGAACCTGTAAAATGTAATGATCACAAAATTATGACACATATTGAAATTTAAAGCAAGAAGCAACTATTTTAATTTAACCACTCATCTCTGAACTAATATAGTCAGTCAGCCACAATTTTCAACAGCAAGACTCAGCTCTGTCTTGCACATTAACCACTTAGAAAACTGCTAGCAGAGGGGAAAGGCGGTCCTGGGGTTAAAGCACTAACCTAGGACTTGGGAGATCCAGATTCAATTCGCTATTCCATCACAGACTTCCTGTATGAATTTGAGCAAACTGCTCAGTCTCTCTTATGCAGTCTTCTCCATCTGCATAAAGTACTACCGTAACAGTACTTCCCTATCTCATAGGACTGTTTGTGAAGATAAATATACTAAAAATTGTGAAGTTCTTCGATAATATGGCAAGAGGTCCATACAAGTACACAAGATATATTAAATTCCCAAACTAAATAGATTGATTTGATTAAATAGTTGAGACAAAGATCAATGGAAACAGACATATTACAAGACAAAAATCCCAGATTATCCTGCCTGACTCCTAATAACCACAGAGCCTCCTTTCTTCACAGTACAGTGCTCCTGATAATCCACAAAATTCCTAATAATTAGTCAATTGTCAGGTGTTAACACTTTGCGAATCAGTTTCCAGAAGGCTAACAGCCATATATAAACCCCCAAACACAATGTAAAAAGACTAATAAGGTTTCAAAATCAAGTGCTCAAAAGTTCAGAAATGCCACCAGTGCAACCTTAATTCAGCCCCTTTGTGAATATACATTATGATACAGTCTTAGATTCAGGGGCAGCAGAGCCTTCCGAAAAGTGGGGGGTCCAGGGCCTGGCCCCATAAGGCCCTACCCCTCCTCTTTCCAACAGGGTCCTGCCTCACCCCTTCCCCCTGAGGCCCCTCCTCTTCCCTGTAAGGCCATGCCCCTACCCCACACCTTCCCCACAATTCCCCTCCTCCTCCCCCCAAGGCCTGCCCCCACACCCCTTCTTTCTCCAGAGGCTATGCCCCCAGCCAAGCCAGAGCAAGGCCATGGAGCCCACCGCCCACCCAAGCAGGTGGGAGGGACCCAGGCTCCCCACTGTTGTCCGTGCGGCTCTTACTCCGGCCAGGGGGCGGGGCTTTGGAGCTGCAGCCTGGCCATGGTAAGAGGCATGTGGGAAGCTATGGGGAGCCACGGCACAGATCCTCCACCTGCCCTGGACAGGGACACAGGCCGGGGGCTGCTCTTGGGCCCCCCCCAGCACTGCCGGCAGGTGGAGCGTCCACACAGCTTCCACAACTGCCCAGGATCCCTGGCCTGGCTCCACCAGCTTCCTCAGGGAAGATGGGAAGAGGCTAGATTCACCATGGCAAAGAGTTGGAGGGCCACAGCTCCCTGCACCCCCCGAACCACCAACGTTCTGACACCACTGATTTGATTATATGATCACATACTATATTTTTTCTCCACAGGATTCCTTGCTCATTCAGAAGGGATGGTGCTCACCGGATGGGTAAGAACTCAATATTTCTTTTATCCTAATCAATTTACTGCACGCCATCCAAACTATGCACAGAATAAAGAATTAGTCAAGGTGGATAAAAATCAATGATTTTTTTAAAAAATGGATTTTTTCTTTATTTAAATTGGATTTTTTTGATAAAATGCTTTTTGAGGAAAAAACCTATCTAAAGATAGCTTTAATTAAGATACATTATAGCTCAAAGATATCTCACTGTTGAACAGGGATTATACATTTTAATTCTATAATATGAGACAATATTCATGTAACATTTAATAAAAGTTTTGGAAATGAGTTCCAGTAGTTCATGAATTAGGGACCCAATCTTATGGAGTTCAAAGGGCTTCGGTATAGATTATTTAGCTTAATCTTTCTATCTACCCAATGGGACTCAGTGCTCAATCTAGAAGATACCATCAGAGATGCTTAGTTTTGCTGTTCTCAAACTGTGGATTTGTGGCTCCAGAGATAACATGTTTGTTAACAGCAAAAATGTTTTTAAATAGTATAGTATAGTATAGTATAGTATAGTATAGTATAGTATAGTATAGTATAGTATAATATAATAATATAATATATAATATAGAGATGAGAAATAACAGACCTCAACCGTATTGTCCCTCTGCAAATTTGTATACACAGAGCCAATCCCTTACCTCTCTCTATAAGTGCAAAGTTTCAAAAAGTTCAATGAATAGAAGATTGTTTGTGCCGGAATAGATCTGGACAAGGAGAAGAAGTCTGGAGATAAATGTGAGAAGGGAGAGACAGGCAGTAGAAACAAAAGTGAAACTTTTTGAGCAGCATATTCCAGAAATCTTGAGGTCTTTCTGAGTGTACCCTTCATTGATTTGAGATATACCAAACCATTCTCTCACTAGAAGGGAAAACCTATAATGGCAGCAGGCCATAAGAGATTCCCAATTTTGGAATATTTTAATGAAGTTCCTCTACCTGTGGGTAAGACAGGCATGCATGCAAAATGCAAACAGTGCAACAAAGAAATGCAAAGCCTGGTTTCCTGAACGAAACAACATCAAGAGAAGTGTTTCTTCTCAGGAGGAAGCTGCGTTGAAGATGATGAAAGGAACAAGTCTGAACATGCAGGATCTTCAGGTTGGTAAATTTTTTTATTTCATACTTCTTTCTTAAGGACTGCTGGTCTTCCTACTGGACTATTCTTGAATTCTCATATTTGAGAAAAAAATATAGTTTTTACTCTATAGTACTATCATTTTAGATGCAGTTGTGGCAAAAAAAAAAATAGCTGTAATAGGCACATCTTCCTTTTACAATTTCACCTTTAAAGTAGTACTGAGTGTCAGTGAATGCAATAAGTAACAATGAACAGTATGCTAATAAAAATTAAATAACTGCATTGACTTATTTTGTTTAGGAGAATCCATCCTCAACATACAGGATTCTGAAGACTATCCACCTTCAAGATCACCATAATTTTCTATAGTTTCAGAGTTATCTGCCAATGATAGTGTTTCAGTCACATCATGTATGGCACGCAGCCACAGTAGATCACCTGTAGCAAAAAGAAAAAAAAAAATCTCCGTCATCCAGAAACAAGCATAGATAAGTTTGTGATACGAACCAGCAGATTACAAAAAGAGGTAATTGATGAAAAAATTGTCGGGTTTGTTTATGCAACAAACTCTCCTTTCCGTATGATTGAGAACTTACACTTCATTAACATGGTTTAGTCATTAAGATCAGGATACAGTCCACCCAAAAGAGCAGATGTTGCAAGCAAATGGCTGGATAAAGTGTATGAAAGAGAAATTGAGCAGTGTGCAAAAGGTCTAGAGGGTGAAATTGTTAACCTGAGTCTTGATAGGTGGAGCAATGTCCACACAATCCTTTTGTATGTGCTTGTGTGACAACAGAAGAAGGGAGTATCTTCCTTACAGAAACAATTGATACATCAGGAAATGCACACAAAAGAGAACACTTATAAGTAGCAGCAGTAAAAGCTATAACAAACTGTGGGGAAAAAAATTCAAATCCCTGGTACGCAGCTTGGTCACAGACAATGCTACAAATGTATCCAAGATGAGAAGAAATTTAGAAGAGAGTTAAGAGAGTCCCAAGCTCACAACATACGGTTGCAGTGTTCATTTGATACACCTCCTAGCCAAAGACTTCAGTGATCCAGAAATAAAGGCTAATGTTGTGAAATTGCAAAGTATTTCCATAACAACCACTTTGCAGCAGCTGCTCTGAAAAAAATTGGAAGGAACCAAGCTAACTCTCCCACAAGACATGCGATGGAACTCAGTAGTGGACTGTTTTGAGCATATATCAAGAACTGGCCTAATCTGAGGACAGTTTGTGAACAGAATCGTGAAAAATCAGATGGCACTGTCACAGCCAAAGTTCTCAACATTGGGCTTAAGAGAAATGTTGACCACATGCTGAGTACCCTGAAGCCTATTTCTGTAGCCTTGAACAAAATGCAGGGGGAAAATAGGTGTTTTATTGTTGACGCTGTTGAAATTTGAAAGGAACTGAATGAGATCTTAAAAAGAGAAATATGCAATGACAGAGTTAAATTACAAGCATTAAAAAAAACCAATGGGGCAAGCACTATCTCCAACTCATTTTCTTGCAAATATTCTCAATACCTGGTACCAGGGTGAAACCTTAAATGCTGAAGAAGAGGAGGTGGCTATGACATGGACATCCAGCAATCATCCCTCCATAATGCCAACTACAATAAACTTCAGAGCTAAGGGTGAATGATTGAAGAAATATATGTTTGTTGATGATGTTTTAAAGAAATTCACACAAGTGAACTCGTGGAAGTCACTTAAGCACTTGGATTCAGAGACTGTTGAAGTGATAATCTCACTTTTATCAGCCGTAGCTTCTTCTGCCGGTGTAGAAAGAATATTTTCTTCCTTTGGACTGATTAATTCCAAATTGAGAAATCATTTGGGACCTGAAAAAATAGGAAAGCTTGTTTTTCTTTTCCAGATTATGAACAAACAGAAAAATGAAGGTGAAGATGACTGAGTTAGCTGCAGAAGCCAATATTTTAAATTTCTCATATTGACCTGGCTGACATAGTCAATTTAGTTTTTTGGGGGTTTTGTTTTGTTTTTTTAATATTTTATTTAACTATTTTAATTAAAAACAATTTTAACACAAACAAACCTTATTTTAAAAAACTTGAATGTTTAAATTAAAAAAAATCATATGCTTGTTTTGTTACAATATTATATGTTTGCTGTTGAAGAAAAAAATCCAGAATACATAACGTTGTTGTTTTAGTTAAATAAAACAATTTAAATGTCTGTCTGGTGATGTTCTCCTCCTAATACAGCATGGCAAGAAAATCCTCCAAATATTAATGATTAACCTGTCGAATTGGAGATAGTTCACCCCCCAATGACTTCATACATATCTGCTTCAACTATCTTTGGAAAACGAAATAACCAAACAATCATTCATTTTCTGATACAGCTGTAAAACTAATCTGAGAAGTTTTCAAAATAGATCACTTTAAAAATGTATACTGTGTACCTTCTAAAAATGAAATCTACATCTATCTCTGAGTTGTGAAGAATATTAAGGTTATAACCACCAACAAGAATGTACTTTTATGTAGAAATCCATGATTAAATTGAGTCTTCCTGACTAGTGATTTAAATCAATTTGATTTAAATCAAATCCACCCTGGGACTTGGATCTCCGAAACCCTCCTGGCCGAAGCATGTTGCTAGCGGCTTGAAGGGTGGGCCTGTCAGCTTTGCTAGGATGAGGTTTAGGTCCCAAGGAGGGTTCGGTTCCTTTATCTGAGGGAACATCCTCTCCAGGCCTTTGAGAAAACCAATTACAATTTCATACGAAAAGACCAATCTATTGTCAATCTTAGGGCAGATGGTTGAAATGGCCACCAGGTGGACCTTAACTGAAGAAAAGGGCCAGATCTTGTTGTTTCAAAAGCAGAGGGTTCTACAAAATAAATTGCAATGAGGACTGTGCAGGTGGTACTCCGAGTTGGGAAGACCAGGTAGAGAATCATTTCCCTCTACCAGGTAAATTGCCTTGGTGTAGGCTTTTCTACTGCTTAATAGGATTCTACGAACCTGCTCCGAGCAAGCTTGCTCTTCAGGATTCAGCCATGAAGCTTCCAGCCCGACAAATGAAAAGAACTGAAGTTCGAGTGGAGCAGCTGACCATGGTCCTGGGTGATCAGATCAGGGTGCAGTGGGAGACTGATTGGGGGCTCCACTGGAAAGCTTCAGAGGGTGGTGAACCAGTGCTGTCTGGGCGATGCCAGGGTTATAAGGATGATCTTCCTGCTTGATCTTTGACAGAACCTTGTGAATTAATAGAATTGGGGAAAGGCAATAATAGAGGCGAGTTATCCAGGCCAATGGGTAAGGCATCCATTAGAGACCCCAGTCTGTGGCCCTGCAGGGAGCAAAACTGATGGTATTTCCTGTTGTTCTGGGTAGCAAACTGGTCTATAAGGGGAGTCCCCCACTTCTGGAAGATGATGTCCCTTGCCATGTCCAGTCGAAGGGACCATTTGTGGTGAGTGGAAAAGGACCTGCTGAGGCAATCCACAAGTTGGTTCTGTGTACCTGGCACATAAGATGCCTCTAGGTAGATGAAGTGTGTAATGCAGAACTCCCACAGTCAGACTGCCTCCTGGCACAGGGGGAAGAATGTGCTTCTCCCTGCCTGTTGATGTAGTACATGGCGATTATATTGTCCATGAGAACTGAGAGTGCCTTGTCTGTAATGTGGATTAAAAATGCCTTGGCAGGCCAGGCAGACTGCCCTGAGTTCTCAGATATTGATATGGATTGAGAGCTCAGCTTGAGACAACAGGTCACCCACGCAGATTATGCCTTGATTCAACCACCAAGTCAGTGAGTTGAGGGGAACATAAGTATCATGTCCAGATGATGTTGCGAGGGTGAATATACAGCGGCCAACCAGGCCTGGGAAGATCTGAGATGTACTCTTGCAGTTGTACTACATATGTGCATAATGCCATGTGACCCAGAAGGCTCATGCATATTTGGACTGTCGTGGTCAGATGTGCCTGAGGGGAGCTTATCAGAGTCAAGATTGAGCGAAAACGATCCCGTACAGGCAAAGACCCTTCTTCTGGAGGAATCCAAAACCACCCCTATGAACTATATTCTTTGTACAGGGCTCTGGGTAGGACTTCTGGTTGTTTATTAATAGGCCCAACACCTGGAAGGTCGACTGGATGAAATGGATGTCAGATTCCACATGAGTTCTGGACCGGCCCTTGATTAACCAGTCGTCGAGATATGGGAAAATGTGAACTACCTTTCTCCTGAGGAAGGCCGCTACTACTGCCAGACATTTGGTGAAGACCTATGGGGCGGCTGACAGCCCGAATGGCAGAACTTCCAATTGCTAATGAGTCTGGTTCACGACAACTCTTAGGAACCTTCTGTGCTTTGGAAAATCTATATGTGGAAGTATGCTTCTTTTAGGTCGAGGGCAGCACACCAATCCCCCGGATCTGGCAAAGGAATGATGAAAACCAAGAAGACCATGCACAACTTTAATCTCTTTAGATCTCGTTGATTCACTATCCAAAGCTCCAGCCCACCCGTCAAGTAGGCTTTCCTCCCAACAAGTCCCGCTTCTTGGGGTCCTTCGCCTTGGGTGTGAGCCCTGCTTGACGCTCACAGTCCTTCTCACTGGTGGTTGCCACCCTTAGAAGACTGCGTGAAAGAGGATGTGAGAATAGAAATTCGTACCATTTAGCTGGCATGAAGTATTTTCGCTCCGTCCATTTAGCTGTAGGCAGGAGGGAACCAGACGTCCGCAAGAGCACCTTAACTGAGTCCACGATCACCTTGTTAAGAGAGAGAGTCACTCTTGAGGGACCCGCCGCTGACAAGATGACTAATAGGCCGTGAATCACCTCTTTGACCACCTAGCCTTGGATACCCAAGTTCGAGGCCATGCACTTTAATAAGTCCTGGTTAGCCTTGTGGTCATTTTAGGATGGTGCTACACTGGTAGCCGCCAGTGCCTCATCTGGAGAAGAGGAGGAGGAGAAAGCTAAAGCCGGTTGCAAGGCCTCTGCCCCTTCATTCTATCTCCACTGAGACCTGTGAAACCTGCCCTTGAGGTTCAGCAGCAGGCTCGGCACCGGAGTCTGGGTCTGGCATCTCACAGCACAGTACCGGAGGCACTCCACTTTCCGAGTCCATCAAGTATGAATGCCTCGAGATGGTGCCCTGGCCCAGGGGAAACCCCCATTGCATGGTTGCTGGTCCCCATGGTCCCACAGACAGAGTGCTCAGCAGCACCATAGCACCAGATGTCCCAGCAGAATAGGAAGAGAAGTAGCTTGTGCGGTCACAGCAGCGTGGAGAGTGGGACTCCAACGAGGAAAACGAGCTGCAGCAAGGAGACCATGGCAGTGCCAACCCTCTCAGTGCTGGTGACTGGTGCCGAGGAAAAACCCAAGGCCAGGCTATCAAAGGGGGTTTTCCCCTAGAGTGTGATCACAGTATCACGCAAAACCTGGGAGAGGGTTCTCTGATGCTCATTGAAACCAGCGCTATCGAGTCCTGGATCTCTGAGGCAGTGTGAGCAGGTTTCTAGCAGCCACAAATGCCTCTGCAGTGGACAGTATCACGAATTGCCCAGTACGCTGCCTGCCTGAACTGACCTGACAGACACCACTAAGGGAAAAAATTTCAGCAACAGTGCTCGGGGCATGCACACATCTACACTGGAATGGACATGTGCAAGTACTTGAACAATATCCTTCCTGGAATTCCGGGCCTCATTCACAACACAAATAAAAGTTAAGAACTGCCAGAGTTAAGGAGGAGTGCTTGACTTTGCAACCTTAGCATAATACTTTTACCATAGCTTTTGAGGATTTTATTTCCCAAGCTTTTTAAAAAGCAAACTCAAAAAGCAAAAATTTCATTGTGAGGAACCACACTGACCCCGACTTGAGTCATCAGCCGCATTGGGCTCTTTAGAACAATAGAACAGTCCTCTGCTGCTTGAGCTGAGTAACAGGTAACAGTAGAAGGTTGTTCTCCTTTTTGTAGACCTGCCACTAGAGAGAGGGATGGGACACACACTTTGCCATTGGGTTTTCAGAGGTTTCAAGCCTCTCTCCAGTTCTTGCACATCTCTCTCTGCTGCTGCTAACCTCCTCGGCTCTGTCCCATCTCCCACCTGCTTCTATCCTCCCTCTCTGATTCCTCCCCCTGCTCCGATCCTTCTCGCCTGCGCTTTTCCTTACCACCCCTCCTGCTACCCACTCAAGCCTCCCCATTTCCCCCGCTCCCCCCATTACAATCTTGGACAGTTCCTGGCCTTGTCATCTCCCACTCACCCACATACTCCTATCAAGTCCCCCAACCCCTGGCTCCTATCCTCTCCATTTCCCTGGATCCTGCCCTTCTTCCACCCCCCTGCTCCTATCTTTCTGCTCCCTCTACTCGTGCCCCTGCCCCCCCAACTTCTATTCCTTCCCCCCTGAACTCTTGCCCGTCGCCCCATCCTGTCTTGCATCTCTTCCCCAGTTGTTCACTTCTCTACATTCTAACCAAGCAGCTTCCTCCTTCTCCTCCATGAGCACAAGAAAGACAGTCTCCCTGCTCTTCCTTCATACGCTCAGCACCAGGGTGGTCCACAGAAGCCAGGAGGTGCAATTTCAAGACAAGTCCAGCTCAGCCTCTACAACCCTGGGCTGAAGCAGGCGTAGTCATTGCACATGTGCAATTCGGTCAGCACACAGGAACTATTGGGGAGGGAGAAATTGATCATGCTCAGTATAGACGAAATCCTCAGAGAATTTAGTCACCAAAACCCTAGCAAAACTTTGCTGAGCACATGTGGACTAACATTTGTCAAAGGCTTATAATTCGGCCAAATCTCGGCAAATTATCACAGGGACAGCAAAAGGCACTTTCCTGAGATCAGAGCAACCTCCCAGCCAAATTTTATGTCAAAGCATAGAGAAGCTAGTGTTTCACAGTGAAACAGTTCTAACAATTGTTTTAACGTAGGCAAAACAACGTATTTCTCCATAACTACATTCTCAGTAACAGCTGAACTGTTTTAGCCAAAAGTTTCCACACACAAACAAATCATCAGCCTGAGGGAGACACACAGCATGGAAAATTTCAGCCCAAATCGTTTAAGTCTGGAAAAAATTATGAGCAACTGAAAACAGCGACTTAAAATGGAACATGTCAGAAAACCATTAACTACAAACATTGGTACCTCCATGGCCTATAATTACTAATCATATTACCCTTATATCACATATAAAGACAGACACCTGCAACAGAGTAACAGACTGACAATTTCCATGTTCTCAGTGTGAAAGACTTAAATGGAAGCTATGGGGATTTGAAATTTGACATTCCTGTCAGTCATCACCAAAGGCACAACAAACCATTTTTAAAATTTATATTAATTTCTTCTATGAAGCTGTCATGTCAGGTATGAGCCCTCCAGTTTGGAGAAGTTAAGGACATAAGTCACCAGGTCTATTTGGCAAATTTTAGCTAAGAACATTGTTGATGGTGAGGGACTATGCCACAGGCAGCAACACTAATGACATGTCCATCTAATGGTAGAGTCTTTAAAATAATATTCATAATTAGGCTTGGCAGAACTCCATTTTTATTTTTAAGCACGTTTCTAAACTTATTGGCAAATTTTCACAGTTTTAGTAAAGTATTGGAGGGGTCAAACAATTATTTAATGATATTTACCACAGATTCAAAAAATTAAGGCTTTATAACTGTTAGAAACACAAATTCTCAACATCACATCAAAAATATCCTTAAATCTAATAATTTATTAAGGAGGACTTCTCCTACTTTGCCGATCTATAAATTTTGATTATTAATGGAAACAGTTTTTAATTAGTTGGTGCATGTATGGTGAAATTAATGTTTTTTGACATTTAATGATAAAAATTTAATCCTTCCAAGCCTATTCATAATCATCTTCATTTTCATATTTTTACACAGAAAGGTTGAGAAGTATGAAACCTCTAACCTTTTAAAAACCCAGGAGTTTTATTAACATGTATGAAAGGGAATGAAAACCTTTAGCCATCTAGTTATTAGGAAGACTGATAGCTCCATTTTTTATTCTGAGTACCCTTTAAACCTATATATATATATATATACTTATGCAGGCTAGGTTCTTAGCTGGAGTATCTTTTCTCTACCACAATCACAAAAGATTAGGCTGGATGTTGAAGTTCAGGTTGAAAGCTGTTCTACATTCTTTTTTGTATATTTTTCTAGCAGAACTCCGCCTTTTTCCAAAAAAGTTCTTGCTGTCATGGTAGGTCAGCAGGCTTCTGCTGAGCCTCCTAATGGAGACCTAAAAGTTTGCAAATGAGTAGGCCAAAAGCCTGATAAGAGTAGGGTGGAGTAGGACAGAAGTCTCCTTGCTAAAGCATTACTAGTTTGAATTGTTCAAAAATACAACCCCTGCCCCCATCATGCAGAGGTCTGGGCACAAGCATATGAATTAAAATATACATACATACATATTTTGGACTCTGGTCTCTGTTTTAGATCATCCTGAGCCTTCCATTCCAGAAAAAGATGAAGAAATATCAATTACTTTTTCAGAAATCATCAAATTCCATTCTGAAAGCCTAACAGGGAAAACAGGTTCCAAAGTGGAAGATTCTTAATTCAGACAGCCCTGCCTCCAGACCCCTCCCAATTAAATTAAGGGGCTGTTAGGATCAGCTGAAGTGCTTAGTATTAACTGCTGAAGGATTGCAAGGGCCCAGATGCAGTCAGTCAATGAGGATACCCATGTCCTAAACCCATGTCCCAAACCTAACCTGTAGGACTTTACAGGTTAAAACCCATACATTTTATTGCACAGGAAAACAAACTGGAGCAAGTGCAGATCATGGAGCAGTAGTATGATATGAGAAGAGCTGTCAAACAAATGAATCGCCACATTCTGCAGAAGCTGAAGTTCCTGGATGGTGGTAAGGCGTAGCCCCAAATAAAGAGCATTATAGTAACACAGCGTTCAAGGTGACAATACCAGGGGTAGTTATATACAAAACTTTTTTTTTTCAAGTTTGGTATTCCCCTGCTCAGGGTGCCACAAATGATTACATCATTTCTAATGCTTCATTCAATGCCCCTGAACTTTGTTTAATAAAAACTCACTAACATCAATGACTTGAGAAACATACAGAATACCAGAGTTTATGAAACAGAGAATAAGCAAAATAATTATTTCCTTCAAAATAAATAAACAAAAACAAAATAAGGATATCAGTAGTTAACATTACATTTGTAAAAAATAAATAAATTATAGAACAATGTTTTGAGATAATATGTAAGAATACCTAAAGTATGCTGATGATCTGGTCATAGTGTCGCCTATGGAAACTTTCTAAAATATATGTGCCCTATTGATCAACCTTGTAAAGACAAACCTTGATTCAGAAAGAGACCCAAAACAACCAAAACTGAGTAAAATGAAGACTTAAAATACCTGAGGCTCGTAATAAACACATAAAATAACATGACACTGGCTATAAAAGCACTTCAAGAAAAAGCATTGTGGTGGGCCTTTAACACCAAAAAGGAACCAATACCACTACTGTCACACAACCATGACAGTTCAAACCAATCCATTCTACTTTATGGGAGTGAAGTCTGAGATCCAACCTTAACTGACTCCCAACACACACACTTATGTGCACAGGAACCCCAGCAACAACACTGCAATAAAGGCAGAGCAGAATTCCCCTCCTAATAAACATAAAGAAAAGAATATTGAATTTCTGGTTTCATATCAACCAGGGCAGCAAACTCTACTCTACTCCAAAGCACTAGAGAATCAAAAATTAGATCAAAATGAAAGCCTGATCCACTCATATAGATCTCTGGTCCCAGGGCTCAACAACTCTAACTTCCTGACCACTGGAGCAAAGAATGCTACCCAAAAGCAAAAAATGCTCAAGTGCTAGACCAGCACCTAAAACACTAATATAAAAGTTATTGGGAAGAACAAATTTAAAAAAAAAAAAAAACACAGCAACAAGCTCGAGGAGAATTATCATGGTAGCAGAGTAGCACACAACAGTGAAATGTTGCAAAACTAAACGCATATTCCCACAAAATGCAGAACCAGTGACAAACTAGAGGTAGAAATTGAGAGGCATAAAGCACAGTGTAAATCCAGAAAGGAATGACTGTATGGCCAATGTAACAGAGGGAAGATTGAGACCGGAAGGCACTCTCTATTCCAAATTGTAGAATATGAAAAAATTCAACAAAAATTTGTCCTTAGGTTATCAGAAATCATAAAAGACTTTGCCTCAAAAAGTGATGACAAAAAACTGTCTGACCTTGGGAGAAAAAAGAGAAATGGCAAAGATGGCATTACGCTACGTACAATCCGATTAAGAATGGACAATAATGACAAATGGACACAGGAATATTCTCTTCCATTAATGTCTAACTTGGAAATTCCATCCCATCCAGTCACATTCAAATTTGGTCATGATTCAGGACCTTAAAGCCTAAATATTGCTATGTGCTTACCCAGAGATGAGACCACCAGCCCTAAGAAAGCTCTAATGGATGCACACCATTTTATGGTTGTTATACATATTCTGGTAGTGCCCAAATATGATTTAGAAGTTTCCAGACACAGAGAACCATAATAGTGGTGTGAAAGACAAACATGGGCCCTGGTTCAGATCCAGTATATCAATAGCTATCTAATATGATATTCTGTCTCTGACAGTGGCCAATGCCAGATGCTTTAGAGAAAGGTGAAAGAAACCCACAGTAAGAAGATATGGGATAATCTGAGCCCATCCTCATAGATCTCATCCTAATCCTCTAATAGACATTGTCTTCAGACCTAAAGCAAGAGGTTTAATATCCCTTCCAAAGTTTGTCATCATTGCTATAACAACTCTGAATATTCCCTATATCTATCTAGATATCAGATCCATTCATGAATTTTTATAAATTCTTAGCCCCAATTATTTACCATGGCAATGAGTTCCACACTTTAATCCCACATTGGGTGAAAAGTATATCCTATTCTCAGTTTTGAACTTCCCACCTTTTAATTGCACTGAATATCGCTGTGATATTCAAGGCCCTCCTGCTGGAGGCCTCAGGGTTCTGCCACACCCATCCCAGGAAAGGAGCAGTGCAGAGGTGGTTGTGAGGAAGCAACCAAAGGGGCTGCTGGAACGGTCGATCAGGGGCCAGGAGAACCCTATAAAAAGGAGCTACAGAACAGAGCAGCAGTTAGTTGCAGCCTGGAGCTGGAGAAGAAAGGACTGCAGGCTTGGCTGCCTGGAAGAGCAGGAGGGCCACGGACAGATCAGTCTGCTGGCAGGGACCGGGGGAGTGAGAGGCTCATGCAGGGTGGATTTGATTTAAAACATGATTTAAATCACAAGCCAGGAAGACTCAATTTAATCATGGATTTCTACATAAAAGTGCATTCTTGTTGGTTGTTACAACTTTAATACATATTCTTCACAACTCAGAGAAAGAGGAGACCCAAACTGGATCTCATCTACGGCCTGCTGCCATTATAGGTTTTCCCTTCTAGTGAGAGAATAGTATGGTAGATCTCAAATCAATGAAGGGTACACACTCAGAAAGACCTCAAGACTTCTGGAATATGCTGCTCAAACAGTTTCACTTTTGTTTCTACTGCCTGTCCCTCCCTCTCACATTTATCTCCAGACTTCTTCTCCTTGTCCAGATCTATTCTGGCACAAACAATCAATCTTCTATTCATTCAACTTTTTGAAACTTTGCACTTTTAGAGAGAGGTAAGGGATTGACTCTGTGTACACACATTTGCAGAGGGACAACAGAGTCTCTTATTTCTCACCTCTATATACTATTTATGTATGTATTTGCTGTTAACAAAAATGTTGTCTCTGGAGACACAAACCCACAGCTTGAGAACAGCAAAACTAAACATCTCTGATGGTATCTTCTAGATTGAGCACTGAGTTCCATTAGGTAGACAGAAAGATTAACCTAAATAATCTATACAGAAGCCCCTGGAATTCCATAAGATTAGGTCCCTAATCCATGAACTATTGGAACTCATTTACAAAACTTTTCTTAAACATTACATGAATATATTGTCTCATACTATAAAATTAGAATTTATATTCCCTATTCCACGATGAGATATCTTTGAGCTATAATGTAGCTTCATTAAAACTATCTTTAGATTGGTTTTTTCCTCAAAAAGCATTTTACCAAAAAAATCCAATTTCAATAAAAAAATCCAATTTTTTTTTTAAATCATTGATTTTTATCCACCCTGGGCTCATGGCTGGCTGCTAGGAAGGAGCCAAGGACAGTCTGCTGGTGTGGAGCATTGAGCGAGCTCCTGGCTGTCTGCAGGAACTGAGCCTGGGGAGGATCACAGGAAGATAGCGTTTCCAGGGAGGAAGCTCTGGGAATGTGGCCCCATACCAGGGCTGGACTGGCTTAAAGACCATGCACATACCCAACCAGGATGGCTGACCCAATTACAGTCCCCTTGTTCTTAGGTTTGGGGTGGGAGAGGGAAAAAACAGAAAAGCCCAATCTACCTTCTCTATGCTATTCATTATTTATATACTTTTATCAACTCCCTTCTTATTCATCTCCTTTCTAAAATACACAATCCTGATCTTTTCAAGCTCTTTTCATATAAGAGTTTTTCCATGCCCTTGATCATGCTCATAGCTCTTTTCTAAACCCACTCCAGTTCTAAAATAACCTTTCTGAGATCAGCCAGCCAGTATTGCATGAAATATTCAAGATGGGGCCACTTCACTGATTTATAGAATAGTGTCAGTATTAATTATTCTCCAGTCCATTCCTTATGCATACTAAAATAGCTTGTTAGCTTTATGACTGCAGCTGTCAATTGAGATGTCCATGACAACATCCCAGTATTTACAGCAACACCACATACAAATGATAGCACTTTAGGCTTCAAGTTCAAGGCTTTGGTACTGATCCTCACAACCATCCACAGGAGCTATACAATTTACTTGAGGCAAAATCTACTGATCACTATACTTACCTACATGCCTCCAGCTTCCATCCAGGATACGTCACACGATCCATTGTATCTTAGGGCTTGGCTGTAGACAACCACATTTGCTCCAATCCCTCAGATAGAGACAAACACCTACAAGATCTGTATCAAGCATTCTTAAAACCACAATACCCACCTGGGAAATGAGGAAACAGACAGACAGAGCAAGACGGGTACCCAGAAGTCACCAACTACAGAACAGTTCCAACAAGGACAATAACAGAACACCACTGGCCATCACGTACAGCCCCCAGCTAAAACCTCTTCAGCGCATCATCAACGATCTACAACCTATCCTGGAAAACGATCCCCCACTCTCACAGGCCTTGGGAAGCAAGCCAATCCTTGCTAACAGACAGCCCCCCAACCTGAAGCAAATACTCACCAGCAACTACACACCACACAACAGAAACACTAACCCAGGAACCAATCCCTATAACAAACCTTGTTACCTTTTCTGTCCCCATATCTACTTTAGAGACACCATCATAGGACCCAACCACACCAGCGACACCATCAGAGGCTCATTCACCGTACATCTACTAATGTGATATATGCCATCATGAGCCAGCAATGCCCCTCTGCCATATACATTGGCCAAACCAGACAGTCTCTACGTAAAAGGATAAATCGACACAAATCAAACATCAGGAATGCTAACATACAAAAGCCAGTAGGAGAATATTTCAATCTCCCTGGACACTCAATAGATTTAAAAATAGCCATTCTTCAACAAAAAAAACTTCAAAAACAGACTTCAAAGAGAAACTGCAGAGCTACAATTCATTTGCAAACTTAACACCATCAATTTGGGCTTGAATAGGAAGTAGGTGTGGCTGGCTCACTACAAAAGAAATTTTCCCTCTCTTGGTATTGACACCTCCTAATCAATTACTGGAGTGGACCACATCCACCCAGAATCAATTGGCCTTCAACACTGGTTCTCCACTTGCAAGGTAACTCCCGTATCTTCATGTGCCAATATATATTTATGCCTGTATCTGTAATTTTCACTCCACACATTTGAAGAAGTGGGTTTTTTACCCACAAAGGCTTATGCCAAAATAAATCTGTTAGTCTTTAAGGTGCCACCGGACTCCTTGTTGTTTTTCCACTAAAACAATGTAACTGATGATCGAAAACGTGAAACTAGTAAGGGAGGGAGGGAGGGAGAGAGACTTTTCTCACTATCTGGCCCACAACTATGAACTTCACACCCACAACACTTTAGAATGATCATGAAACTGCTGGAATGTAGGACACACTCCTTTAACTCTGCTTTTCCACAATAACCACATTCAAAACGTTATCTGTATTATACAGAAAAAAATTCCAATTGTAAATAACAAACATTTGCCTAACTTTTGACTGTGCCCTTTTTTCCTTAGCTTTCCTATGTCACTTGTAATCTTAAAAAAGTAAGCTCCTCTGGGCAGGGACCATTTCACATTATATATTTGTGCAGCGCCTATCACAAAGGGACCATGATCCTGTTCAGGGCCCTCTAAGAGTTGCCAACTTTCTAGTCGCACAAAATCAAACACCCTAGCCCCGCCCCTTCCCTGAGACCCTGACCCCCCGCTCACTACACTCCCCCTCCCTTAGTGGCTCACTGTCCCCCACCCTCACTCACTTTCACTGGGCGGGGGTAGGAGTGTGGGAGGGTTTTGGGTGCTGGCTCTCGGAATGAGGAGTTTGGAGTGTAGGAGGCAGTCCAGGCTGTGGGGGTGGGGCTGAGGGATTAGGAGTGCGGGAGGGGGCTGCAGGTTGAGGCAGAGAGTTGGGGTGCAGGAAGGTGTACGGGCTCTGGGGTGGGACCAGAAATGAGGGGTTTGGAGTGTAGGAGAGGGTTCCAGTTGGGGGTGGGCTGGGGGGAGGTTGTGGTAGGCTTACCTCAGGTTCCCAGTCAGCAGCACAGCAAGGTTAAGGTAGGCTCCCTGCCTGTCCTGGCTGCATGCACCCCAGAAGCAACCAGCAGGTCCAGCTCCTAAGCAGTGAGGCCAGGAGGCTCCACACTCCGCTCTTGCCCGCAGGCACCGCCCCACCCAGTTCCCATTGGCCGGGAGTATGGAGCCGGTGCTCAGGACAGGGACAGAGGGCAGAGCTCCGTGCCCCGCCCGCCTTGGAGCCGGACCTGCTGGCCGCTTCCGGGGCGCAGCGGTGAACCAGCAAGGACAAGTAGGGACGAGCCTGCCTTAGTGCCTCAGCACCACCAACCGGACTTTTAATGGCCCACTCAGTAGTGCTGACCGGAGCCAGCAGGGTCCCTTTTCGACCAGTTGTTCCAGTCAAAAACTGAACACCTGGTCAGCCTAGGCCCTCTAGGAGCCACTGTAATACAAACATTCTAAAAACAAAATAAAACAAGAAATTCCTTCCACTTGGGAGATGGACAAAAAAGAATCCCATATGTTTCTTTTTAGAAAAGTACTACATTGTACCATTGTCATAAATATAAAGGGAAGGGTAAACCCCGTTAAAATCCCTCCTGGCCAGAGGAAAAGTCCTCTTACCTGTAAAGGGTTAAGAAGCTAGGATAATATCGCTGGCACCTGACCAAAACGACCAATGAGGAGACAAGATACTTTCAAAAGCTGGGGGAGGGAAAAACAAAGAGTCTGTCTGTGTGATGCTTTTGCTGGGGACAGAATAGGAATGGAGTCTTAGAATTTAGTAAGTAATCTAGCTAGATGTGTGTTAGATTATGATTTCTTTAAATGGCTGAGAAATTAAGCTGTGCTGAATAGAATGGATATTCCTGTCTGTGTGTCTTTTTGTAACTTAAGGTTTTGCCTAGTGGGATTCTCTATGGTTTGAATCTAATTACCCCGTAAGGTACTTACCATCTTGAGTTTACAGAGCTGATTCTTTTTTACTTTTTCTTCTATTAAAATCCTTCTTTTCAGAAACTGAATGCTTTTTCATTGTTCTTAAGATCCAAGGGTTTGGGTCTGTGGTCACCTGTGCAAGCGGGGTGCAAGGATTGGGAGGATTTTGGGGGGAAAGATGTTTCCAAACAAAGCTTTCCTAATAAATAAACCCAGATAAACGTTTGGTGGTGGCAGTGGAAGTCCAAGGGCAAAGGGTAAAATAAATAGTTTGTACCTTGGGGAATTTTTAACTTAAGCTGGTAAAAGTAAGCTTAGGTGTTTTTTTCATGCAGGTCCCCACATCTGTACCCTAGAGTTCAGAGTGGGGAAAGAACCTTGACAACCATAAACTGGAATGGTGGAAAATTATGAGATGACAAATTTTACGATGACTAAGAGTAAAGTGACCCGCTGACTTTCAGCTCAGGCTTACTAGCAGAAGGTAAAAGTTCACATACCTTTTTAAGCTTTGATGTTCTACGAAGATATCCTTAATCCTCTGGTCCAGTGTTCAAATCTTCTAACTGTTCCTTTTTTCCACCTCTCTTTTTTTTTTAAAATGTTCTTTAAATTCCCAAGGAACTCTGTGTAAAAACAGACATTTATTTTTTCATCTATTTTACTGCCCTCTTTAGTCCTTTAGAATAATTTAAACTTCAACCAGATCCTTTACATTTTCAGATTGTTTCATGTCTTCAACTGATAAAGGGCTTGGAGGAAATAGAAGGAGCAAAGATTTTTGTAATGACCAGGACCCATATTCTGCCACCGGTTTCTATACAGAACTCCAAATGAAGAAAACAGTTTTGCTTTTATATTTATATATATAATGTCACAGAATGGTTAAAATAGCTAGACTGTCTGAATTTACTGGAAGTAGAGAAGCTTATTTACATTTTTGGGGGGCATTTACATTCATTAATTTACAATAGAAGTGTGCAAAGAGCAACTCCTTACCCCATCCTCAACAATATACACAGGATGTATATATATATATACACACACTTCCATGCTGCTCTGGCTTTACAGTAACTCATACACTGTAACACAAACACTGAAGGCTAAATTTCCTTCTCAAGATTGGAGTTTCCCTCCATAACCTCCTCTCTCCTAATGCCCTCTGCTAAGAGACAGCATTCCACCTCCTTCATTTCCTGATAAGCCAATTCACCAACATGAATCTCCAGAAATTACCCTGAACAGAGTTTTAGCATTCAGCAGAAGAGCCCTGCATTCCTACATAGGGTCTTAGAATTTGCCACTCTACTAAAGACAGACCACTTATTTAGCATACACACACCACAGTAATTGACAAAAAATTATGTATATAGATTTGTATAATTTTGAGTGTGTTTACAAACTGCATGGGACAGACATATTCAAACGGCGTGTGTCAAATATATATTACATACTTTCACAATTATACCAAAACAAAGATAAATCTAGACTAGGATTTTCAAAGGAGCCTAAGGTTCTTATGTACCCAGCTCCCAAGTCTCCTTGGCAATCCCAGCCTAAGTGCATTTCCTATTGCTAGTTCTAGTTTAGCCATTAATTACCATCATCCAATATTTGCATTACAGAAGCACCAAAGATCAGGGACCCACAGTGCTGCTGCCTCATGCTGCTGTGCAATGGTATAAAGAGCAGAGCCGCCCCTCCTCTACTCAGTTCCTTCTTACTGGATAGACTCCAATATAGAGGGGAAGGAGGGTCAATGTGTAGCACATGTCCATTCCACTGCAGGGGTCTCACAAGCAGTTTGATCGGAGTCTATCTGAATAACGACTGAAGGACTAGATGTCCAAAACTGGCATCACCTCTAGACTGTTGGGATGGCATATGTACTGAATATCAAACTGTGGTTCCACGAATGTCCAGAATAGTCACATGGGCTAGAAAGGCTGTAGAGGCTGCCTGCAATCTGATTGACCATGCTAGCATCCTATTCAGTGTAGTTATATTAGGCATGCCATAGCACAAATGTATACAGGAGGAAATCCACAATAAGATTCTTTGAAAAGAAACGGGAAAGGCCCTTAATTTTGTCTGCAATTGCTAAGAACAACTGCAAAGAGGGTCTAAATAGTTTAGTCCTGTCCAAGTAAAATGTTAACACCTTCCTAACATCTAATATGTGGAGTCTCTCCTCACCCTTGGAGTCTCTCTTCATCCTTGTGAGCACGAGGCTTAGGGAAGAAAGTCATCGCTCTGGCAGCATAATCCACAACACCTAATGTGGCCTAAAATTAGGTCCTGACCACCACCTTTCCCACAGCCCAAAACTTGTTTCCCCTCTTCTGGCAACTTGTCCGTGCACTTTAAAACAGGGGTTCTCAAGCTGGGGGTCGCAAATTATTGCATGGGGGAGGTCACGAGCTGTCAGCCTCCACCCCAAACCCCACTTTGCCTCCAGCATTTATAATGGTGTTAAATATATAAAAAGGTGTTTTTAATTTATAAGCGGTGGGTGTTGCACTCAGGGCACATCTACACTGGCAAAGTTACAGCGCAGGCAGTTACAGCGCCACTCAGAGAATGCCGAAGGAAAACCGCTGTTGTGTGTTCACACTGACAGCTGCTTGCGCAATAGCATGTTCACACTTGCAGCGCTATTTGGAACGGTGCACTATGGGTTGCTATCCCACAGAGCACCTCTTTCTCTTCTGCTCCAAAGACTTGTGGGAAGGCGGAAGGCACTGCAGGGCATCCTGGGTCCTGTCCCAATGCCTGTGATGCATTGTTTCGCATCCCAGCAACCCCTGCGCTTCCATCCACATTTGGCACCATCTTTCAACTGTTCGTTTACTGTGCGCCCTGCCCTGCCCCTTTCTGGCTGCAGGAATGGATCCCAAGCTGTTGACAAGAACGCTGTTTGCACTGACCAGCACATCACGAGTCGCAGTGGAGTTATTCCTTAAACAAAGGCAAGAGGAGTGCGACACGGATCTCACCACACGTAGTAGCTATGACAGGAGATTTCTTGTGGCATTCACAGAGGTGCAGACCACAGTGGAATGCCACTTTTGGGCTTGGGAAACAATCACTGAGTGGTGGGATCACATCATGACACATGTCTGGGATGACTAGCAGTGGCTGCAGAACTTGCGCATGAGGAAAGCCACATTCATGGGACCATGTGATGAGCTCGCACCAGCCCTGCGGCACAAGGACACAAGAATGAGAGCTGTGAAGAAGCGCTGGAGAAGCGCATGGCGATTGCACCGTGGAAGCTGGCTACTCCAGACTGCTCCTTATCAGTTGCTAACGAGTTCGGAGTGGGAAAATTGACCGTTGGAGTCGTGTTGAGGCAAGTGTGCAGGACCGTTAATCACATCCTGCTCTGAAACACCGTGACTCTGAGCAACATGCATGAGATTGTGGATGGCTTTGCACAAATGGGCTTCCCTAACTGTGGAGGGGCGATAGATGGCGCACACATTCTAATTCTGGCACCAGACCACCTAGCCAGAGAGTACATTCATTACAAGGGGTATTTCTCAATGGTTCTCCAGGTGTTTGTGGATCACCGTGGGCATTTCACAGACATTAACACAAGCTGGTCCAGAAAGGTGCATGATGCACGGATCTTTCAGGAACACTGGCCTGTTCAAGAAGCTGCAAGCAGGGACTTTCTTCCCAGACCAGAAGATCACCATGGGGGAAGTCAAAATGCTCACTGTGATCCTGAGATACCCTGCCTACCCCTTAATGCCGTGGCTCATGAAGCCAAACACAGGGCAACTTGACAGCAGCAAGGAGCGGTTCAACAATAGGCTGAGCAAGTGCAGAATGACTGTGGAGTGTGCATTCAGATGTTTAAAAGTCCGCAGGCGATGCCTGTATGGGAAGATAGACATGGCCGATGACAATACTCCTATGCTTATAGCTGCTGTGTGCTCCATAATATTTGTGAAGGGAAGGGTGAAAGGTTCACTCATGGCTGGACCACAGACGCTCAGCGCCTGGAGGCTGAGTTTGAACAGCCGGAGACTAGGGCTATTAGCGGGGCTCAGCGTGGGGCCATAAGGATCAGGGATGCTTTGAGGCAGCAATTTGAAGCTGAAAGCTACTAATATTTGTTGCTATGCTCAGGATTTCAGTGCTTGTAATGCTAGGAGGTGATTGGTGCACAAGATGTAAGAAGGGGCCTTAACATAGCTGTATGTTTGACCTTGTGCTTGACCATGCATTAGGGCTGCACTAGGGATGCTGTGTAGGCGAGTATCTGAGTGTCTGTTGTGGGGACAGTTTGTCCGTGTGCTTGATTGGTTGTTTGAAAAGTGTGAATTGGGAGTGCTTTGTTCCAGGTGAGCCTTGAATGGGCCTGACTGTTATAAAAAGCAAGGCAGCTGCGAACCAGCTGAGCTGCAAACAGCAGAGAGGCTAACAGAGGGAGTTTGCCCGGGATCTCTTTGAGGGCTGTCATAAATATAAAGGGAAGGGTAAACCCCTTTGAAATCCCTCCTGGCCAGGGGAAAGCTCCTCTCACCTGTAAAGGGTTAAGAAGCTAAAGGTAACCTCGCTGGCACCTGACCAAAATGACCAATGAGGAGACAAGATACTTTCAAAAGCTGGGAGGAGGGAGAGAAACAAAGGGTCTGTGTCTATCTGTAGTCGTCTTGGCCAGGGACAGAACAGGAATGGAGTCTTAGAACTTTTAGTAAGTAATCTAGCTAGGTATGTGTTAGATTATGATTTCTTTAAATGGCTGAGAAAAGAATTGTGCTGAATAGAATAACTATTTCTGTCTGTGTATCTTTTTTGTAACTTAAGGTTTTGCCTAGAGGGGTTCTCTATGTTTTTGAATCTAATTACCCTGTAAGATATCTACCATCCTGATTTTACAGGGGGGATTTCTTTATTTCTATTTACTTCTATATTTTATTAAAAGTCTTCTTGTAAAACACTGAATGCTTTTTCATTGTTCTCAGATCCAAGGGTTTGGGTCTGTGGTCACCTATGCAAATTGGTGAGGCTTTTTATCCAACATTTCCCAGGAAAGGGGGAGTGCAAGTGTTGGGAGGATTGTTCATTGTTCTTAAGATCCAAGGGTCTGGGTCTGTAGTCACCTAGGCAAATTGGTGAGGCTTTTTACCAAACCTTGTCCAGGAAGTGGGGTGCAAGGTTTTGGGAAGTATTTTGGGGGGAAGGACGCATCCAAACAGCTCTTCCCCAGTAACCAGTATTAGTTTGGTGGTGGTAGCGGCCAGTCCAAGGATAACGGGGGTAATATTTTGTACCTTGGGGAAGTTTTGACCTAAGCTGGTAAAGATAAGCTTAGGAGGGTTTTCATGCAGGTCCCCACATCTGTACCCTAGAGTTCAGAGTGGGGGAGGAACCGTGACAAGGGCTGCATTAGGGAGGCTGTGTTGGTGAGTATCTGAGTGTCTGTTGTGGGGACAGATTGACAGTTTGACCATGTGCTTGATTGCTTGTTTGAATACAGTCAAACACGTGGCTCTGAGAAGAAGGATAAAGGAGTTGCAAGAAAAGGAGTACTTGTGGCACCTTAGAGACTAACCAATTTATCATGAAAGCTTATGCTCAAATAAATTGGTTCGTCTCTAAGATGCCACAAGTACTCCTTTTCTTTTTGCGAATACAGACTAACATGGCTGTTACTCTGAAAGGAGTTTGAGGCGCAAGTGGTGTTTTTGTCCATCCTCCCCGTGCAAGGAAAAGGCCTGGGTAGAGACTGTCGAATCGTGGAAGTCAACGAATGGCTATGAAGGTGGTGCCGAAGAGAAAGCTTTGGATTCTTTGACCATGGGATGGTGTTCCAAGAAGGAGGAGTGCTAGGCAGAGACAGGCTCCACCTAACGAAGAGAGGGAAGAGCATGTTCGCAAGCAGGCTGGCTAACCTAGTGAGGAGGCCTTTAAACTAGGTTCACTGGGGGATTGAGACCAAAGCCCTGAAGTAAGTGGGGAAGTGGGATACCAGGAGGAAGCACGAGCAGGAGAACGCAAAAGGGGAAGGCTCCTGCCTCATACTAAGACAGTAGGACAAACAGCAAATTATCTCAAGTGCCTATACACAAATGCAAGAAGCCTGGGAAACAAGCAGGGAGAACTGGAGGTCCTGGCAAAGTCAAGGAATTATGATGTGATTGGAATAACAGAGACTTGGCGGGATAACTCACATGACTGGAGTACTGTCATGGATGGATATAAACTGTTCAGGAAGGACAGGCAGGGCAGAAAAGGTGGGGGAGTTGCACTGTATGTAAGAGAGCCGTATGACTGCTCTGAGCTCAAGTATGAAACTGCAGAAAAACCTGAGTGTCTCCGGATTAAGTATAGAAGCGCGAGCAACAAGGGTGATGTCTTGGGAGTCTGCTATAGACCACCGGATCAGGGGATGAGGCGGACGAGGCTTTCTTCCGGCAACTCACGGAAGTTACTAGATTGCAGGCTCTGGTTCTTATGGGAGACTTCAATCACCCTGATATCTGCTGGGAGAGCAAAACAGCAGTGCACAGACAATCCAGGAAGTTTTTGGAAAGGGTAGGGGACAATTTCCTGGTGCAAGTGCTGGAGGAACCAACTAGGGGCAGAGCTCTTCTTGACCTGCTGCTCACAAACCGGGAAGAATTAGTAGGGGAAGCAAAAGTGGATGGGAACCTGGAGGCAGTGACCATGAGATGGTCGAGTTCAAGATCCTGACACAGGGAAGGAAGGAGAGCAGCGGAATACGGACCCTGGACTTCAGAAAAGCAGAGTTTGACTCTGTCAGGGAACTGATGGGCAGGATCCCCTGGGAGAATAACATGAGGGTGAAAGGAGTTCAGGAGTGCTGGCTGTATTTTAAAGAATCCTTATTGAGGTTACAGGGACAAAGCATTCCGATGTGTAGAAAGAATAGTAAATATGGCAGGCAACCAGCTTGGCTTAACAGTGAAATCCTTGCTGATCTTAAATACAAAAAAGCAGCTTACAAAAAGTGGAAGATTGGACAAATGACAAGGGAAGAGTATAAAAATATTGCTTGGGCATGCAGGAGTGAAATCAGGAAGGCCAAATCACACCTGGAGTTGCAGCTATCAAGAGATATTAAGAGTAACAAGAACAGTTTCTTCAGGTATGTTAGCAACAAGAAGAAAGTCAAGGAAAGTGTGGGCCCCTTATTGAATGAGGGAGGCAACCTAGTGACAGAGGATGTGGAAAAAGCTAATGTACTCAATGCTTTTTTTGTCTCTGTCTTCACGAACAAGGTCAGCTCCCAGACTGCTGCACTGGGAAGCACAGCATGGGGAGGAGGTAACCAGCCCTCTGTGGAGAAAGAAGTGGTTCGGGACTATTTAGAAAAGCTGGACGAGCATAAGTCCATGGGGCCGCATGCGCTGCATCCGAGACTGCTAAAGGAGTTGGCGGATGTGATTGCAGAGCCATTGGCCTTTATCTTTGAAAACTCACGGTGATCGGGGGAGGTTCCGGACGACTGGAAAAAGGCTAATGTAGTGCCCATCTTTAAAAAAGGGAAGGAGGAGGATCCTGGGAACTACAGGCCAGTCAGCCTCACCTCAGTCCCTGGAAAAATCACAGAGCAGGTCCTCAAGGAATCAATTCTGAAGCACTTAGAGGAGAGGAAAATGATCAGGAACAGTCAGCATGGATCCACCTACAGCAAGTCATGCCTGACTAATCTAATTGCCTTCTATGACGAGATAACTGACTCTGTGGATGAAGGGAAAGCAGTGGACGTGTTGTTCCTTGCCTTTAGCAAAGCTTTTGACACTGTCTCCCACATATTATTGCCAGCCAGTTAAATAAGTATGGGCTGGATGAATACACTATAAAGGTGGATAGAAAGCTGGCTAGATTGTCGGGCTCAACAGGTAGCGATCAATGGCTCCATGTCTAGTTGGCAGCCGGTATCAAGTGGAGTGCCCCAACGGTCGGTCTTCGGGCCAGTTTTGTTCAATATCTTCATAAATGATCTGGAGAATGGCATGGACTGCAACCTCAGCAAGTTTGCAGGTGACGCTAAACTGGGAGGAGAGGTAGATACGCTGGAGGGTAGGGATAGGATACAGAGGGACCTAGACAAATTAGAGGATTGGGCCAAAAGAAACCTATGAGGTTCAACAAGGACAAGTGCAGAGTCCTGCACTTAGGACGGAAGAATCCAATGCACCGCTACAGACTAGGGACCGAATGGCTAGGCAGCAGTTCTGCAGAAAAGGACCTAGGGGTTACAGTGGAAGAGAAGCTGGATATGAGTAAACAGTGTGCCCTTGTTGCTAAGACGACCAATGGCATTTTGGGATGTATAAGTAGGGGCATTGCCAGCAGATCGAGGGACGTGATTGTTCCCGTCTATTCGACATTGGTGAGGCCTCATCTGGAGGAGTGTGCCCAGTTTTGGGCCCCACACTAAAAGAAGGATGCGGAAAAATTGGGAAACGTCCAGCGGAGGGCAACAAAAATGATTAGGGGACTGGAACACATGACTTATGAGGAGAGGCTGAGGGAACTGGGATTGTTTCGTCTACGGAAGAGAAGAATGAGGGGGGATTTGATAACTGCTTTCAACTACCTGAAAGGGGGTTCCAAATAGGATGGATCTAGACTGTTCTCAGTAGTAGCAGATGACAGAACAAGGAGTAATGATCTCAAGTTGCCGTGGGGGAGGTTTAGGTTGGATATTAGAAAAAACTTTTCCACTAGGGGGGTGGTGAAACACTGGAATGCATTACCTAGGGAGGTGGTGGAATCTCCTTCCTTAGAAGTTTTTAAGGTCAGGCTTGACAAAGCCCTGGCTGGGATGATTTCGTTTGGGATTGGTCCTGCTTTGGGCAGGGGGTTGGACTAGATGACCTCCTGAGGTCCCTTCCAAACCTGATATTCTATGATTCTATGTAAGTTGCTTTCCAATGCTCTTTTTGCTTTACGTAATAGAATAAAGATTGCCTTCAAACACACACACACACTCTTTTTTATTGAAAGACAACAACCAGAGGAGAGAGTCAAACAAAAAAATTCATCAGGAGAGGAGGAGGATGGCGGGGGGGGAATAGAGAGTCTCAAGAGGAGGAAGGGTCCCAGGACAGCTACAGATTTGTGTATGTCAAGGGGTCATCCCCAACCTTCTCCTTTGAAATACGATGCAGTGGGTGCTGTACTTCAGCAGGGCCAAAGTGCAGATGGATGGGTGAGTGCAGTGGGTATTGGGAGTCCACATTGCTGGACTTTGAAGAGGGAGAAGTGGAATGCTGAAGATAGTGTGTGGAGCCAGGAGGTTGATAAGAGTGCGTTGGCGGGGTGTGGGAGGCACATGGGAAAGAGTTTTGCGAAAGCGGCTGCTTCATAACCTCATGCATAAAGTCCTCCTTAGTTTGTCTTGGACACTTTCTAATTCTTCGTAACTATTCTGCCACCAATAAAGAGGGAGGCGATGCTCCCCAGGTCATCTCTGTGAAGTTTAAATGCAACATTTTACAGATGCAGTATTATTTGCAACACAACCCTGTTTCAGTGCTTTAAAACACAGCCAGCACTCACACACCTGACGCTAACTGGCTGACTCTGGGCATGCACACATAAGCCACAAGACCCCCAAAATGGTAAGTAGCCGCAGTGGCAGGGTAAATCACTGCTCCCACTGTGTGGGGTAGGGGGGCTGATAATGATTCCTGTCCCCACACTTTCCACAGGAGGTGATCATTTTGGAAGGTATCTCGCTGCTGAGGGTGAGCAGGGAATCAAGGGAGGGTTTTCTCTAAGCCTGCGGCTTCCACCTTGGCCCCTATGCAGCTACAGTCCCCGCCCCCCGTGACAGGGCCGTGGGAAAGTTACCGTTCATGGGGCAAGAAACAAAGCAGCTCTGCCGAGGAACCTGCAGGAGCAGATCACCAAGTATCTCAACAAGAATTTCCTGGAGATGTCTGAGGGAGATTCCTGTGAAGTGAGAGAGTATCAACAGCCTGTTCCGCCGCTCAAACTAGGCATGAGTTGGGAGCGAAGCCTGCTTTCTGCAACCCTCCTGCCACCACCAACTCACTTCAACAATTCACAAAATCAGATCTTCTTACCAAGGGCCTCCTCTCCTGTTTGTGCTTTGCCTAGATCCACCTGCTATGACTGGCTAGGCTCCTCCAGGGTAGAAAAGAGCTCCTGACTGCATGCATCTCTGGCCTCCGAGTCATCCTCTGCCTCTGGTTCACCCTCCCCCTCTTCATCCAAGATTGCCTCCTCCTGGCTCAGTCCACTCTCGACTGGCAATGAAGCCAACGAAGTATCCACAGGGGACTTCGCAGTGGAGGTGGGGTCACCACTAAGTATCACGTCCAGCTCTTTGTAAAACCGGCAGCTCTTGGGCGCAACACCAGAGCGGCGGTATGCCTCCCATGCCTTGTGGTAGGCGTTCCCCAGCTCCTTCACTTTGACCCTGCACTGCAATGTGTCCCAGTCATGGCCCTTTTCTATTATCCATCTAGAAATCTGTCCATAGGTGGTATAATTCCGACTGCTGGAGAGCAGCTGTGACTGCACTGTCTCCTCTCCCCAAATACCGATGAGGTCCAGCAGCTCGGCATTTCTCAAGCGGGCGATCACTGGGTGCATGGAGCAAGCATGGCCACCTGGAAAGATGCGCTGAAACCACTGCACGCATCACTGAGCCAACAGGAAGGGGACTTTCAAATTTGCAAAGGAATGTATGGGGTGGGGCTGACTGTTGGTCACCTGAGGGCAGGGCAGTAGAGTTCAAACTGTTGACCAGAGAGGTGAGAACAGGCATTGTGGGACACTTGCTGTAGGCCAATCACCGCGCTGTAATCACCACGGTGTCTACAATGGCACCGCAGTGCTGTACCCACAGCGCAGAAAGCTCCACACCTCTCGTTGAGGTGGTTTTTTTACAGCGCTGCAACTGCACAGTTTCTGCGCACTAAGTGGCTTGGCCGTGTGTACACCTCAGGAGTTACTGCGCTCAAAGCTGCTTTACTGCGCACAAACTTGCCAGCGTAGACAAACCCTCAGAAGTTTGCTATGTGAAAGGGGTCACCAATACAAAAGTTTGAGAACCACTGCTTTAAAACATTGTCCCAGAAGGAGAAATCATAACGTCGCAGCAAAGCCTGCTGATTAGTCATCTGGGGGTGTACTTCAGCACTTGAATAAAGTTTCCTTCCAAAAAGATCAGGCTTTCATCCTTTTATTTTAAAGCAGATGCTTGCTGATACTCTTATTGACAGCTGAAACCACCTGTCAAGGTTCCTTCCCCACTCTGAACTCTAGGGTACAGATATGGGGTCCTGCATGAAAGACCCCCTAAGCTTATTCTTACCAGCTTAGGTTAAAAAATTCCCCAAGGTACAAACTTTGCCTTGTCCTTGAACCCTATGCTGCCACCACCAAGCATGTTAAACAAAGAACAGGGCAAGAGCCCACTTGGAGACATCTTCCCCCCAAAATATCCCCCCAAGCACTGCACCCCCTTTCCTGGGGAAGGCTTGATAAAAATCCTCACCCATTTGCATAGGTGAACACAGACCCAAACCCTTGGATCTTAAGAACAATGAAAAAGAAATCAGGTTCTTAAGAAAAGGATTTTAATTAAAGAAAAGGTAAAAGTATCACCTCTGTAAAATCAGGATGGTAAATACCTTACAGGGTAATCAGGTTCAAACATAGAGAATCCCCCTAGGCAAAACCTTAAGCTTCAAAAAGATACAAAAACAGGAATATACATCCCATTCAGCACAACTTATTTTATCAGCCACTTAAACAAAAGGAAATCTAATGCATTTCTAGCTAGATTACCTGCTAACAAGTTCTAATACTCCATTCCTGTTCTGGTCCCAGCAAAAGCATCACACAGACAGACAGAGCCTTTGTCCCCCCCACCACACCTCCAGCTTTGAAATTATCTTGTTTCCTCATTGGTCAAGTGCCAGCGAGGTTATCTTAGCTTCTTAACCCTTTAAAGGTACCAAGATTTTATAGTTCTATATACAGAAAGGTGGTTACCCTTCCCTTTATATTTATGACACCACCTAAGACCCCAGGGGAGAAGGCATGAAATGTTCAAACCCCTGCAAAGGAACATAATACCCACTCATTTCTTTCAGCTGTAGGTGACAGGAAAAATGCAGTTTGACACAGCATTTTAGTGGGCTCCAGAATAATTTCACTTATTGAAAGTGCAGCTTGAGAAGTTCCCACTGATCCCAAGTTATCAACTAATCTGTGAGTCCTCTCTTGAACCCCTTCCACCTGAATATCTAAGGCGAAAGCCACCCTCTTTAGAAGGTCCTGGTGGCTCTATCATCAGACAGTGGAGGTACAGAACCCTTTGACACAACAGTCTCATCTGGTAATGAGGAAGAAGCCAAGGCAGTCTGAGATGGAATTCCCTCCAATTCTTCCAAGGGGGAATTTACAGAAACAGATAGCTCCTGTTTGGCACTGAGCCCGGTACTGGGAGCAACTTCTTGCAGGTCTTGACAACACCTACTGGAGGATGTAGAGAGAGGAGATGGCAAAGATGATCTAGAAGCAGGAGGAAACTCCCAAGGGTTCCAATATAACCATTGATATGGCCCCAAAACCATTTTCTTTCTAACATAAGAACAGCCATACTGGGTCAGACCAAAGGTCCATCAAGCCCAGTATCCTGTCCTCTGACAGTGGCCAATGGCAGGTGCCCCGGAGGGAATGAACAGACAGCTTATCATCCAGTGATCCATGCCCTGTTACCCAATCCCAGCTTCTGGCAAACAGAGGCTAGGGACAACATTCCTGCCCATCCTGGTTAACAGCCATTGATGGACCTATCTTCCTAACCAAGAGTGTCTACCAGCTGGTCATCATGGAGCTTCCACTGGATATCAGGGTGGAAACTCTTCAGAGGAAAGTGGTGGCTTACATGGCATGACCATGACATATATGAACCCACTTATAAATTAGATAATGAACCAGAATCATCCAACCAGGGAAGTGCAGCTTCTGTTGGTGTCTGGAATCCAGGGAAGATGGCATCAGTGAAATCATTGACTGTTTACCTATCAACAGCAGCATACAATGGAGGCACCACAGTAACTGCTGGTGCCCGCTTAACCATAGATTTTCTCCAGTAGCCAGAGAATCCTCATGAGTACCAAGCAAGAAGACTCCTGTATTGCCAGTGAAGTCAGCACCAAGAGGCTCAGCAGACCATGTGTTGCAGCATATGCTTCAGGTGTTGTCAGCATCGGTACAGACTCCTGCTGCTGCTGAGGCAACAAAGACAGCACCACAGAGCTAGGTGGTGCTGCCCTAGAGGTTGATCTCAATGGCACAGCATCAGACTCAATGACCTTGTCTGAGGACCTGCATGCACCAGGGCATAACTCAGCCTTACGTGCACTCTACCCTTTTTCTCCACATGCTTACTGGATTTTGGTGCTGTGGACCTCGATCTCTTAGACACGGAATCTTTTGATGTTGTCTTCTGACAACAGACGTGCTCCGTACACACTGATGGTGGACACATGGCTGCCTCCCTTAGAAGGTCTTTTAATCTGAGCTCCTGGTCTCTTCTAGTTCTGGGCTTAAAGTTCCTGCAGGTTTGGCACCTCTCTGTGACGTGAGCTTCACCTCAGCACATCAAGCACCTGAAATACAGGTCACTAACTGGTATCGGAATCTTGCAAGCACCACAGGGCTGGAAGCCTGGGAAAGGAGGAATGTCCTAGCACCGGACTCTGGTACCCAAACAGCAGGAATCACAGAGTACAAAAAATACGGCAGAAAAAGGAAACTTCATTTATCCTATTACTAAAACTATCATCAAGTACAACTATATACACAACACTAACAATAGGAGAAAACTTGCAATAGCAAGGAACAACTCCCCAAGAACCACCATGGACAGTAAGAAAGAACTGAAGAGGTCTGGGAACGGCTCTACTCTTTTTACCATTGAACAACAGCATGAGGCAGCACAGTACGCATACACATCCCCAGCAAGTATCTCTGAGGGAAAAATCTCCCACTGAACATGCACACACCTGAAGTGGAATGGACTCGTGGTATCATTCAAAGAAGATTACCTTCTTAGCAGCAGCATTTTAATGGACTTAAGGGAAAGAAGGTTGCAGGTAGCAAAACCAGAGAACAGGAATACATGGAATCATAGGGTTAGAAGGAACCGCAAGGGTCATCTAGTCTAACCCTCTGCCAAGATGCAAGCAAAAAAAATTAAGAATTGTGAGGCACATAGATACTGTGGTAATGGAGCCCATGTAAGTACTTAGAATAGCTAATTAGAGGAGGTTGCAGGAGTTAAAATACAAGATAAGGTCCTAGACCACAGCTTAAGTGGAGTGGGAAGTGAGGCTGGTTCTTACAAATATTATGTATGAAAAAGAGACAAGACTTGGACATAGCCTGGTGCATAGGTGTAGATGCAAGCTAAACTGATGTGCTATATTTAGACGGATATGAAAGTGTCCACTTAAAGTTTTACCAGTTTAACATTATACTTTTAGTTAAATTGGTTGAACTTTATTGTTTAGACAGCTGGTGTGAATGGGAGGAGAAAGTGTTGTACATTGTGCCAGAGAGAGGGTGAACAGACTGTTTTACAGTTCTGTGCAGATTCTTTTTAGAAAACTAATAGTAGAGATGCACCTCATTTGAAAATCGTTAGGACACAAAGGGCTACAGGACAGGAGCTGAGATCTAAATAGACAATAGTCAATAATCCTTTCAGGTAACACTGTTACACTACAGCAACTAAACACCATTTTATTGTGGAAAAAGTGTGGAACTCCCATTTCTAACTGACAAAAATAGAAAACACTCTAGAAATGATACTTATTTTACAGGCATAATGGAGTACTAGCAGCTGTACAACACATAAGGAAAAGAATATATAGGCAAAGGTTGTGAGCATTACAAAAGTCACCACCACTGGAACGGGCATCTACTCTGGATGCAGACGCCCTTGCTAGAAGCCCCAACTGCAACTGAGACCCCACTGTGGCAGGCACGGTACAGACACACACAGAGTAGGAGACAGTCTGTGCACCCAAGAGTTTACAAACGCAAGTTTGTTTCCAGCTCCCACATCACAAATATATTTCATATATTTCAAAAAAAGCCACCAAACAACGATTAGACGAGAAAAAAAGTTACTTACCTGTACAGTAACTGTTGTTCTTTGAGATGTGTTAAAGGATGGGGCCACCCTGATCCCCTTTCAGTTCCTTCACACAGGAATCTTGATGCCATTAGACTCTGAAACAGCAGGGAAGTAGGGTGGTTCATGGAATATATACTAGCACAACACATCCAAAGAACAGTTACTGTACGGGTAAGTAACCTGTTCTCTCTCCTTCCAGCAATTGCACACATATATATTCCACTTCAGGTGATTTCCAAGCAGTACTCCTTAGGTGGCAGGAAATTCAGAGTTTATTTGGTTGGACAAGGAACGAAATACAGATTCCCCAAAGTCTGAATCAGCTCTGGAAGCTACTCCGAGGGCATAATGTCTAGCAAAAGCACTTCAAATGTCCACGTTTTGGATGTTATTCAAAAAGGCCACAGAGACACCTTGAGCTCTGATGGAATGAGCAATTTTCTCTCAAGAGGTGATACATTAGTCAGACTGTAACAAGACTTGATACAGATCAAAATTATATGTGCATAAACTGCTTGGTCTCTCATTCTTTCTGCATATACAATATAAAAAATTGACAGAGAAATCATTTGCTTCAGATGGATTTTAGTTAAAAATGGAGTGTGGGGTCTCAAAAAACTCTCTTTGTGAAAGACTGCATAAGAAGTCTGAGTTTAAGCCAGAAGTGACCACAAGATCTAATCTGACCTCCTAAATATCACAGGCCACCACCATCACCCACCCACAAACTAAACCCAACAACTGAAATTAGACTAATGCATTACAGCCCACAGGAAACTAAACGATTATCTGCCACAGGCAGAGAATAGGAGGGCCCGAGGTGCATCAGTGCTCGAGACCCGCATAATGGCAGGGAAATTATTAACATATCTGACATAGATCCAGATAATCCTGGCAAATGACCCATATACATATGCTCCAAAGGCAGGCAAAAAAACTCAAAGTCTCGGGGAAAATTCCTTCCCAACCCCACATACAGCGATGAGTTAGACCATGAGCATGTGAGCAAGAACCAGCCAGCCAATCACCTGAGAGAAAGAACGCTTGGCGCGACCTCCGAGGTTGACCCTCCCCACCCACTATCCTATCTCCAGCTGTGGCCATCCCTGACGCTCCAGAGAAAGCACGAAAAAACCCCTCCCAGAATGCAGGAGTGAGAGGAGGGGATTCCTTCCTGATGCTGCCAGTGAAGCATGAGCTTTAGGGACATAAACCGGAAGTGAGCCCCATAGCATCACAAACAACCCTATCATCCAATCACACTCAGACTGGTCCACCTGTCTCTTACAACTAATTAAGTTGTTTGCCCCCACAACTCCTATTGGGAGGCTGTTCCAGAAGAACATCCCTCTGATGGTTAGAAACTGTCATCTAATTTCCAGCCTGAATCTGTCATGGTCACCATAAGAGCTTGTAGCTCTCCTGCTCTCTTCTCTGATGTTATTGCTACCATCTTAGCAGACAGTGAAATAGAAGAAAGGTCAACCATTCAAATGGGTGACTCATGAATCTTGTCAAAACTAGGTTTGGTACTAGTAGGAAGGGATGACTTCACAAATAGGGAAGTTAATCCTCATTAAACCCCTTAAATATCTCCCAACCATGAGATATAAGAAAAAATCAATAATCTTTTAACAGGATTAGGCTCATTTCAAGGGCTATTAAGCATAATGATGGGGGAAAAATGGAAACAAAATACATTTTCCATTCTTCTCCTTAATATCTTCACTAATAGGAAACAAGCAAATAGCAACAAACATAAGGAAAATGAGACTCAGGAGCAAAATTAAAAATAATTCTGACCCTTTATTTTACCACTGACAGTGGCACCCTCACCCCAATTAGGCATCTGAAGATGTCTAATGGTTCAGTTTATATGTAGTGAGTGAGGGGAGTGATCACAAGAAAGATCCTTTTGCAAATATCTTTCACTTAAGGAGATGTGCTCTCTGTTCAGGAAATAGCAATGTTGTGAAAAAAGCCTCATTATCCTCAAGATACCATTTTACCTAATGCTTCACAATCCTCTAAGATACATCTCATCCACTCTGACACACGTTTTCCATAACTTTCTCTTTCCTTTTCAAATGGAAGGAAACGCAGTGGTCTTCTAGCTTTGTCATGTTTCAAGTGCTCTTTTATGCAGGTGTCTTGGACTTACACACAACAAGAAATTCACTTTTGAGACTTGTCAATGGAAGTGTCTAACTTTGGGAATAAACTCTGATGCTGTTTTAAAGACCATTTTATCATCATGAAACACACTGTGAGGCTCTTCCACAGCAGGGCCATAAGTTCTGAAAATCATCTAGCAGATATCATTGTGATGAAGAAACAGGTTTCAATAGACTGAAAATAAGAATATTACCAGAAGCTTCTTCCAGAAGCTTTTGTTTTTGGGAGGGTTTTTTGTCTCTTTGTTTTGTCTAAGATCAGTGGTAGAGTGTGTTCCAGTAACTGGCATATGGTTGGGATAGAGAGTCCATTTTTGAAGAGACAAGCATTTGAATCACTTCCTCCAAGCACACAACCTGGGCTACAATTTTCCTCTCAACTGCCAAGCAATTAGATTTAGAGAACTGACATTAGGTTGTAATACTTGATCCTAAGACACAAAGTTTGGTCTCTTTAGGAGAGAAACAACAGATCCTACTCCCTGAAAAAACGTAGCTATGGTTTGGTGTTTTGCCAGTTTGTAAAAAGATCTGCTAATAGCAAGTCCAGAAGATTTAGCAACACCTCACTATGAAGAAAACATTCTTTTTTGACATGGACATGGTGACCAACAAGATATTCCATATGTATTCTCTGCCCCAACATGTCCATTGTGTTTATTCTTATTTTTCCCAGATAGGCTCGGGTATTCCCCACCATTAGTTTGAGCCTCCTGGAGCACGAGAGGAAATGATTGTACTGGGAACCTGCACTCCACAAGCAAGGTTCAAGGTGGTGCACGTTCAGGTGCATAACATCAACTGCTGTACACTTTTGGTATGCCCATTTCAAAGATGGTATTACAATGCATGAAACCCAGGAGAAGCTGAAAAAAGTATAATCATGACAATCCTATTTTTGGATAGCTGGCCAATCCTTGTTTGAATTTTGTCACACCTTTCAACTCTCAGCAAAGTTCCTGTCAATGAGATATTATTTCTACTTCCAGGTGAGAGTTACATGATGGGCATAGTGAACACTATACAAGTTCAAAATTTATACTTAGATTTTTGAGCTCTTTTTATATTACTTCTCAGCTTCCTAGAATAATGATGCTCAGATAAGAATGAAGGCGTAAATATAGGTTGTCATGGTTACCAGGCAAGCTGCACAGTTGTCCCTTCTTGGGCTATCGCCAAGTGCATCAACCAAGTGTCAGGCCTCAGACCTTTAGCTCTCCTTGGGAGGAATTCTGCAAATTCATCCCCTCTTACTGCAGGACCTGAGTTCAGCCCCCCGAATATCAACTCTGGCTACCTCAGCAGGGCTAACAGCATTTGGACCTGTTTTTTCTCCAAGCCAAGATATAAAAAAACAAAACCAGAGTCGTACACAATTTCCTTACCTGAGCTTAAACCTATTTATAGCTCTGGTGGGTCTGTCTTATTCCTCATTTCTGACTTAGGAGAAAGAGCCTGAACTGCTTGCAGCCTTATCAGTTTGTCTCTGACTGAGGGCTTGTCTTCACTACCAGGGTAAATAAACCTAAATTGCCCTAATCCAGCTACGTTAATCATGTAGTTGGCATCATCATACCTTAGGTCGACTTACCCTGCTGTGTACGCTGCATTGCACCGACGGGAGACGCTCTCCGATCGACTTACCTTACTCTTCTGAGGGAGCTGGAGTACCGGAGTCGATCAGAGAATGCTCTGCCATTGATTTAGCGGGTCTTCACTAGATCCACTAAATCGACACCCACTGCATCGATTGCAGCAGTGTCCGTCTCCCCAGTTGCAAAAACAACCCGAGTCTTCTGAGCTTGCCAGTTACTTCACTGACACACCCAAGGCCACCTCTCCCAGCTCACTCAAAACCCCCTCCTTTTCTAGGTTCTTTTAGATTTTAGAACTCCTTT
Source organism: Lepidochelys kempii (assembly GCF_965140285.1). Classification (NCBI taxonomy): domain Eukaryota; kingdom Metazoa; phylum Chordata; order Testudines; family Cheloniidae; genus Lepidochelys; species Lepidochelys kempii. The sequence goes on along the minus strand of NC_136384.1, from coordinate 69,219,561 downwards.
GATCCCAAGCTTAGGCTTGGAAAGAGTAAAGCCTCCTAATCTGGATGGATCCAGAATTTCTCCCTCCCCCCACAAACGGATGGCCCAGCTATCATTACCTTTGGAGCGGAGTACCTGAGGCTGACTAACCTGAAGAGTTACTGACTTTAAATGGGTCATTGGTTTCCTTTTCCTTCTCGGTTCTGTAACCCTTTATAGCCTCCTCTGACTTTATGTATTCAAACAACTGAACAGAGAAACAGTCATACATATTTATAAAAAATACAGGCATTTTTCCAGTTGGCAACATAGGTGTCCTACACTACCACCATGGGGCAGGAGTGAGGAAAGGAAGACAGTGACTTTTCAAATAGGCAAGCTTCAGTTGTTAATGGTCTTGATAGGGTTATGTACATAAAACTCAGCCTAATCTACTGAAATTACAAGATCTCCAGAGCACATTACAGCACGAATTGAGGCTGTCTCCATCCTGAAGTTTGTCATTTTTGTGAACACACTTGGATTGTTTCAGATCTAAAACTGCTCAGCCTCTACTTCTTTTATTCAATGGAAGAAAATGAAACAGAATACTTAACACAGGAGAAGGAAGTGGAAGATGTGGCCTCATAAACCAAACTGGATGATCAGGGTGAGATTTTGAGAAGAGAAGCTGCACAAGTATCTGATAAGTGTTTTCTTCTGTAGCTTTGGTTCCAGTATTTATTGCACTTATAAAGTTGCACCTCTCTGGGTACACAACTGTTGTAGCTAGAACAAAAGGACAGTTACAATGTCAACTGAGGTTTGAACTCTCTTTTGCCTGCCCTATAAGGAAGTGTTAAACAGCATTAATGGATTTGTTGGACTTGTACACTGCTACCTTCACCAACACAGTTGTATTCCTGTGAACTTGGAGGAACAAAAGATCTGCACAAAGTGTGTGTCTGAATTCCAGAGCACAGCCACCAGTGACAGAGTCACAGAACTGGCAGGCATGCCTTGAACAATAGGGCACATATCACATCACAAAAGTACCCTCCATTAAAGAGGAAGCCATGAAACTCATTGTTTGTGGGGTCAATGGTCTTCAAGACATCACACTAGTTCATGGGTGCTCTAGCCACTGGCGGCTGTTGTAGAGTCTCCGAGTGCAACTGCACCCACAGAAATCAGGCCCAGATGTGCACAACTCACATGGCTGAGAGCACAGCTGGCACCAAGGTCCCACTCTGCCTGCCAAACTCATGACAGCTCCTCTCAACATCATGGACCAACAGAGAGCCAGGAACCAACAAGGAGGAGCAATGCAAGCTGGCTCTCCTTGTCTGACCTGGAACAGAGCTACTGAGTGGCGGCAGGGAGAGGAAGATGGGGGTGGGAGCCTGTTACACTGCCCCTGAGTCAGGGGTACCTAGTCATTCTGCTCCTGCCCATTCTGTGCTCCAATGCCAACTTTCTCCTGGGGATCCCAGGGGAAGAGGCAAGAAAGGCTAGATGTGGGGCACAGAGAGGAAGACCATAAAATCCTTTCCCCCCAAGGAAGCCTCCAAACAACAGGGAGAAGTAAGGAGCAAGGGGATCAGGGAAGCATGGCAGGGACCCATAGGAGTGGATAAGGGGGGTCCCTCAAGAACTGAAGTTCCTGGGAGCAGGTGGGTGTAGGGGTTCATATGGGGAAGGTAAGGGCTGCTGCTTTTCTGAGTTTCTGTTATAATCGTAATTAAACCTTTTAACGCAGAACTGCATACATGTGCTGTACAAGAGTTTTGCATAATCAGTCTCTTGTACAGTAGCACATGTATACAGTTATAGCAGCACAGCAGGAGTAAGTCCAGTGTAAGGAGACTTGATTATGATTACTGTTTATTATGTCTCTACCTGTCTACACAGTAAAGATTTACTGCACCAATGATACTGCCAAGAATGACCTTGAGCAGATCACTGCAGACTACGTGGCTCTGGGAAGAAGGATAAAGGAGTTTGAGGCGCAAGTGGTGTTCTCGTCCATCCTCCCCGTGGAAGGAAAAGGCCTGGGTAGAGACTGTTGAATCGTGGAAGTCAACGAATGGCTATGCAGGTGTAGTCGGAAAGAAGGCTTTGGATTCCTTGACCATGGGATGGTGTTCCAAGGAGGAGGAGTGCTAGGCAGAGACAGGCTCCACCTAACGAAGAGAGGAAAGAGCATCTTCGCAAGCAGGCTGGCTAACCTAGTGAGGAGGCCTTTAAACTAGGTTCACTGGGGGAAGGAGACCAAAGCCCTGAGGTAAGTGGAGAAGTGGGATACCGGGAGGAAGCACAAGCAGGAGCGCGTGAGAGAGGAGGGCTCCTGCCTCATACTGAGAAAGCAGGACAATCAGCGAGTTATCTCAAGTGCCTATACACAAATGCAAGAAGCCTGGGAAACAAGCAGGGAGAACTGGAAGTCCTGGCAAAGTCAAGGAATTATGATGTGATTGGAACAACAGAGACTTGGCGGGATAACTCACATGACTGGAGTACTGTCATGGATGGATATAAGCTGTTTAGGAAGGACAGGCAGGGCAGAAAAGGTGGGGGAGTTGCACTGTATGTAAGAGAGCCGTATGACTGCTCTGAGCTCAAGTATGAAACTGCAGAAAAACCTGAGTGTCTCCGGATTAAGTATAGAAGCGCGAGCAACAAGGGTGATGTCGTGGGAGTCTGCTATAGACCACCGGATCAGGGGATGAGGCGGACGAGGCTTTCTTCCGGCAACTCGCAGAAGTTACTAGATCGCATGCCCTGGTTCTCATGGGAGACTTCAATCACCCTGATATCTGCTGGGAGAGCAATACAGCGGTGAACTACAGCCCAGTCAGCCTCACCTCAGTCCCTGGAAAAATCACAGAGCAGGTCCTCAAGGAATCAATTCTGAAGCACTTAGAGGAGAGGAAAATGATCAGGAACAGTCAGCATGGATTCACCAACGGCAAGTCATGCCTGACTAATCTAATTGCCTTCTATGACGAGATAACTGGCTCTGTGGATGAAGGGAAAGCAGTGGATGTGTTGTTCCTTACCTTTAGCAAAGCTTTTGACACTGTCTCCCACAGTATTCTTGCCAGCAAGTTAAAGAAGCATGGGCTGGATGAATGCACTGTAAGGTGGACAGAAAGCTGGCTAGATTGTCAGGCTTATCGGGTCATGATCAATGGCTCCATGTCTAATTGCCAGCCGGTATCAAGTGGAGTGCCCCAACGGTCAGTCTTCGGGCCAGTTTTGTTCAGTATCTTCATTAATGATCTGGAGGATGGCATGGATTGCACCCTCAGCAAGTTTGCAGATGACACTAAACTGGGAGGAGAGGTAGATACGCTGGAGGGTAGGGATAGGATACAGAGGGACCTAGACAAATTGGAGGATTGGGCCAAAAGAAATCTGATGAGGTTCAACAAGGACAAGTGCAGAGTCCTGCACTTAGGACGGAAGAATCCAATGCACCGCTACAGACTAGGGACCGAATGGCTAGGCAGCAGTTCTGCAGAAAAGAGCCTACGGGTTACAGTGGAAGAGAAGCTGGATATGAGTCAACAGTGTGCCCTTGTTGCCAAGAAGGCCAATGGCATTTTGGAATGTATAAGTAGGGGCACTGCCAGCAGATCGAGGGACGTGACCGTTCCCCTCTATTCGACATTGGTGAGGCCTCATCTGGAGTACTGTTTCCAGTTTTGGGCCCCACACTAAAAGAAGGATGTGGAAAAATTGGAAAGAGTCCAGCAGAGGGCAACAAAAATGATTAGGGGACTGGAACACATTACTTATGAGGAGAGGCTGAGGGAACTGGGATTGTTTCATCTACGGAAGAGAAGAATGAGGGGAGATTTGATAGCTGCTTTCAACTACCTGAAAGGGGGTTCCAAAGAGAATGGATCTAGACTGCTCTCAGTGGTAGCAGATGACAGAACAAGGAGTAATGGTCTCAAGTTGCAGTGGGGTAGGTTTAGGTTGGATATTAGGAAAAACTTTTTCACTAGGAGGGTGGTGAAACACTGGAATGCGTTACCTAGGGAGATGGTAGAATCTCCTTCCTTAGAAGTTTTTAAGGTCAGGCTTGACAAAGCCCTGGCTGGGATGATTTAATTGGGGATCGGTCCTGCTTTGAGCAGGGGGTTGGACTAGATGACCTCCTGAGGTCCCTTCCAACCCTGATATTCTATGATTTCATAGCTGCTTTAAGTGTTCATCAGCTAATGCAAAATTACAGTTTAATACCAGGTAGAAATACCCTGGAGCTACCAGACTGGGCCCTCTCTGTCTCCTCACACCCCATCCCTGTGCAGAAGGCAGCAATTTCACAGGCTTGGACCCTCTCTGACACACCCCATCCCCTGCCTATTTATTCTTCATTATGAAAACAGGCCTACACTACACCATCTAGATGTCATTATAATCAACTGGCATTTAAAGAATTCCTGGAATTACTGAGATATATGTCTCTTAAATAAAAGGAGATGAAAAAAACTTTGCTCATGAAACCTGAATCATCTTTATTACTAAATAAAATTGGGACATATAGTGAGGAAGGTATATTGGTTTCAAAGTCAGTTGTATCATCTATGCCAGATTAGCAGTTACTAGGTACTAGTGTTCATACATAGACTTCAAAAGAACTGAGAGTATAAATGACAGACCCTTAGACGAGAGGATTAGAATACAGTCTCACTGACAGTTAGAACCTCAAGCAAGGGGATGTTGGGGAAAAGACAGAGCTCATAATAGAAAGACAGACACAGAATGCTTGAACTATCATCTCCAATTTACTAAGACTAGAACTACAAAGGTTTAACCTACCTACCTTGGGTGTTGCCTACTCTGTACACTAGATATGATATTATTCCATTTGCCTTGGATTTAATTCAATTTACTAATAAAATACAATTTACTAATAAACTTTAAAACTTCGTAATCTGAGTGGCACTGTGATCCTATGTGCCAGGCCACAATAAATGATCAGGGAGCCAGGCTCAGCCTCGTGGGACAGAAGCCACTACTGCAGCATAAATTCTCTCTCAAGCATCCTCCCCTTCCCACCAGCCTGGGATTATGGTTGCAGTAATGAGGCAAAGGGTGCTGCTGCAAGTGGTTGGTGCCCTTGGGCAATACATGTAGGAATGGGCAGTGGCAGAGTGCACCCACTGAACTGGGAGCCTGCATCATCCCCTGATGCTATAAAGTCCCTGTTCAGGGACTTTTCTACTTTCCTGTTCATTAGGACTTCTGAGGAAGAATGCCACTAACAATATCTTTAATCAGTGAACCCATCTTAGCATCACCCTTACAAAAAATTAATATGGAATCCTTAATCTCCTGAATTTAAATATTAAAGATCAGTTGTTTAATCTTTTGCCCTTGTCTTGGAATCCTTTTCTAGATCAAGTGAAGAACAGAGTAAGAACTCCTGCTTATCTTCAAAGGAGAGGTATTTCCTGGGGTCTTTAAATTTGCATTTGCTTGCACAGGTTACATAGGCTGGACACCAATGATACTTGGTTACTTTCCTTTTCGTGGCTTCACATCCATCTCGAGGAAAGACCCTTCCCATATGCAATGGTCAGTGTTCCTAATCAGACTTTAATATTTCACCCTCCACAAGACGCAGGACAAGGGAGACTTTATGTAGAGGTTGCTCTAATGGAAACATTTTTATTCAATCTTAAAATACTGACAGTGTCTCATTAATAAAAAAATTACTTAAACAAGTTTAGCATTATTAAATCCAATTTACTTTTTATTTATATTTGCTTTCATTGTCAAAGTTGAGAGAATTTTTTTAAAAATAACTGTCCTTTTCATTTGACTAGTCATTTCTGACTCTGTATATGGGCCCTACTAAATTCATGGTCCATTTTGGTCAATTTCATGGTCATAGAACTTTTTAAATTGTGAATTTCATTATTTCAGCTATTTAAATCTGAAATTTCACGTGTTGTAATTGTAAGGGTCCTGACCCAGAAAGGAGTTGGGGGGGAGGTCGCAAATTGTAGGGGGTGTTGCAGTACTACTACCCTTACTTCTGCGCTGCTGATGGTGACAGCGCTGCCTTCAGAGCTGGGCGGCTGGAGAACGGTGGCTGCTGGCCAGGAGCCCAGTTCTGAAGGCAGAGCCACCATCAGCAGCAGTGCAGAAGTCAGGATGGCATGATATGATATTGCCACCTTTACTTCTGCACTGCTGCCTGCAGAGCTGGGCCCTCATTAAACAGCTGCCACTCTCTGGCCATCCAGCTCCCAGCGGTGCAGGAGTAAGGGTGGCATAGTATGGTATCGTCACCATTACTTCTGCACTGCTGCTGGCAGGGCACTGCCTTCAGAGCTGGCCACCCGGCCAACAGCCACCGCTCTCCAGCCGCCCAGCCAGAGAGAAAGAGTGGCAATACCGCAACCCCCCCTAAAATAACCCGCAACTCCCTGCAACTCCTTTCTGGGTCAGGACCCCCAATTTGAGAAATGTTGGTCATCCTGGTGAAATCTGTATAGTATAGGGTAAAAACACACAAAAGACCAAATTTCACAGTCCATGATGTGTTTTTCGTGGCCATGAATTTGGTAGGGCCCTGCTCATTTGTTTCAGAAGTTACAAGGTGTGTAGCAAACGAGACAGTTGAATGTTACCCTGGAGAAGTGGATTCTACGCCTCTGCAATAGAATTCCTATATGATGTTGGGTAAATCATTTACACCCAACTTTTCACAGGTGGTCACTAGTTGTGTGTTCCCTCTGGCATCTGATTTGCAAATGAGCTGAACACTCACATATGAAGTGCTATATAATGCTAAGTATTCTGAGAATTCTAGTCTTGGGCATCTCAAAATGGAAATCCAAAAAATGGTGCATATTTTTATCTTAATGTATCCTTGCCTCAGTTCCCCATCAGTAAAATGTGGATACTACCCTCTCTTCACAGGTGTGTTGTTAAAATAAATGTTTTTAAGCAATCAGATAGTATAGCAATGAAAATCATGGAAAAGCCCATAAGAAAATTAACTGTTCTGTATCCAGACAAGGGTTTGAACAGTTTGTAGGAAAAAAGGCATATACCACTTTTTAATAATGAGAACAAAATATTGAATTGATGAAGTGAGCTGTAGCTCACGAAAGCTTATGCTCTAATAAATTGGTTAGTCTCTAAGGTGCCACAAGTACTCCTTTTCTTTAAGCAAGCACCGTCCATCCTATGTACAGACTGAAGCAGGGGCCCTAAGCAAAAAATAGTATTTAATTACAGGATCACATACTATCATTATTCATAAGCACATGGAGCCAAATTAAGGCCAACCTTTATGTTCTTTTTACGTAGCTTTTTGGTATATTAAATAATGCAAGGTAGAATCCTTCTGCTATACATCATGATATAGTCTCCTCCCCCTCCTGCCCCTCCACAAAGAAAATAACCACAAAATTTGGCACTAGCATTTCTTTTCACCCCAGAAAGGATTAGCAAAGATGTTACATGAAGAAACTGAGGTACAATTCTATACGGATCAAGCCAGTACAGTAGTCCCCCAGTTTTGTGAAGACAAAATTAACCCACAAAAAATTAAGTTTTTCGTGATTAGATTAAAAATTTCAAGGCCAGAAAGGAATATTATGGCAATCTATGATGACCTCCTGTATAATGTAAAGCTGATCACCATAACCCTAAGACATTCCCATGGCAACTATGAAGAATTTCCTGGCACACAGTGAAAAATAGGTCTGATGCACCTTTATTTGCATAAGCTGGCTAGTGACAGGTTCAACTATTAGAAAGCAGTTAGAAATTAGAATGGTTGGATTCTGCCTTCAGTGTGACAAAGGAGTACTGAAAAAGGAAGTGGAGACCTGCATAGCATACAGCAAATACAAAATCTAAGTGAGGTAAGAAGCATCCTGCAGAATACTTAGTTTGAACAACTGTTTGAATGTCCAGGTTAGCAACGATACAAGCCTAGACATCTATGCTGAAGCATAGAAAAATGTCATTTTTATCATTAGTTTTAAGTTAAAAACATAAGAATGGCCATATTGGGTCAGACTATCTCACCCAGTATCCTGTCTTCCAATAGAGGGTGATCCCTTGGTTCTTGTGTTATGTGAAGGAGTAAACAACACTTCCTTATTCACTTTCTCCACACCATTCAAGATTTTATACACCTCTATCATATCTGCCAGAATTGCCTCTGGAGCCTTTTTAAAAAGTCAGCATTACATTAGCTATCCTCCAGTCATCTGGTACAGAGGCTGATGAAAGTGATGGATTACATACCAGTTAGTAAAAAGAAAAGGAGTACTTGTGGCACCTTAGAGACTAACCAATTTATTTGAGCATAAGCTTTCGTGAGCTACAGCTCACTTCATCGGATGCATACCGTGGAAACTGCAGCAGACTTTATATACACACAGAGAATATGAAACAATACCTCCTCCCACCCCACTGTCCTGCTGGTAATAGCTTATCTAAAGTGATCATCAAGTTGGGCCATTTCCAGCACAAATCCAGGTTTTCTCACCCTCCACCCCCCACACAAATTCACTCTCCTGCTGGTGATAGCCCATCCAAAGTGACAACTCTCTACACAATGTGCATGATAATCAAGTTGGGCCATTTCCTGCACAAATCCAGGTTCTCTCACCCCCTCACCCCCCTCCCAAAAACCACACACACAAACTCACTATCCTGCTGGTAATAGCTCATCCAAAGTGACCACTCTCCCTACAATGTGCATGATAATCAAGGTGGGCCATTTCCAGCACAAATTCAGGTTTTCTCACCCCCCCACCCCCATACACACACAAACTCACTCTCCTGCTGGTAATAACTCATCCAAACTGACCACTCTCCAAGTTTAAATCCAAGTTAAACCAGAACATCTGGGGGGGGGGGTCGGAAAAAGCAAGGGGAAATAGGCTACCTTGCATGATGACTTAGCCACTCCCAGTCTCTATTTAAGCCTAAATTAATAGTATCCAATTTGCAAATGAATTCCAATTCAGCAGTTTCTCGCTGGAGTCTGGATTTGAAGTTTTTTTGTTTTAAGATAGCGACCTTCATGTCTGTGATTGCGTGACCAGAGAGATTGAAGTGTTCTCCGACTGGTTTATGAATGTTATAATTCTTGACATCTGATTCACGGCTGTTACTCTGATACCAGTTAGTAGTTCTGCAACTTCATATATGAATTCCTTCAGAATTCTTGGGTGAATATCATTTGGTCCTAGTAACTTATTACTGCTTGATTTAACTATTTGTTTTTTATCTTTCAGATGAAATATATATAGTAGGTTCATTCTCAGGAGTGAGTTACAACCTCACTAACTACACTTTTACTGGATCATATATAGCTTTCTCCCACTGTCGAGCAACTATAATTGAACATGGTGGAAATTCTATGTTTCATCATTTTTCCATTTTAAAAATATAGAAAATTACAAAATATTTTAAAAGTTGAGATTTTACAGCAAGCCATTCAAATGTCATGATGTTAGAAACTTAAGGTTGACAGTGCAACCTTACATATATCTCCTTATGTACAATCAAGATATATGATATGATAACTTAAGACTTTTTTCTATAGGACCCCTGCCTCATCAGTACAGAAGTTTAATAATGCTCAGTGAACAAGACTGCTGTTCAGTATTTTTCTCCATGCTCTGTGAACCACCATATAAATCATTTACCATTCCAACACTGGATCAAATAGAGTTTGGGGGGTTGCTTGTTTTAATTCTTTCATTAGAGATTTCTGTATGGTACCTCACCTGAATTTTTCTGATATCCTGGTGAGAGTGGGAATTTGCATTATCCCCATTTCACTTATATAAAGCTAAGGCACAGAGAAACAGTCTGCAGATTAGGCAAAAACAGAACACTGAGCTTCTTTGGGGTGATCCATAACACCATTTATCCTATTCCAAGAGAGCTATTACATTCATTATATACACCATATGGTTTTTACAATGATTGAAGAGAGGCTGTTACAGCTACCAGCTTCACTGAACATACAACTGCATTAAGTGAGGCCACAGATCAATTCACTACGCAGGCTTGCCTCATTCCCTGTCAAACAATCTGACTGAAACGGATTGTCCTATGGTTATAAAACAAAATATGTGGATATAAAGTAAAAAACATAATACTCAAGAAAAAGGGGGCAGAGTCAAAGCTACAGACAGCTTTCATTTTCTGAAGAGTGCTTCACAGTGAAACCTTACCATTCTTTTAATGTAGGTTTATCTTGTATGAAACTGCATATACATGCTTTGCTTCTTTGTCATGGTCTGTAAATAAATCACACTTGTTCTGGATTATCCAATGAAGTATTGTTTATAAATCAAGACGATAAAAAGCCTAAACCAGCTTGCCCTCACAATACAATACATTCAAGCCAGAAAGGCACGGGAGAGAATATAATCTGAATTTCACTCTGTCCTGAAAAGTAATTGTGACATCAGGAAAAGGAAATCCTACCACCTAGGCTTGAGAAAGTCTACTTGCCCAAGACAAACAGGAAAAGTTAACTTGCAAAAGCAAGCAGGAATTTGGAGTAGGTGAAGAGACTGCAGGGAAGGGAGAGCCAGCGAACAGAAGGGGCATATGATTTTAAGAGTGTAGGTAAGCAATTTAGATATTAAAATAATGCTGAACATTAAGTGGTTTGATATATACTGAACAACATTCATATATGACTAAGTGAGATTAGACCAGTAATACTTAAGACTGAGGTTCAAGAGCCGCAAGCAGCTCTTTAATGCATCTCCCCCAGTTCTTTGCGGCACATAATATTCAAACATTGTGCGATTTAATTAACCAATCTAAAATATTAACTAATCAGGATGCTTTTCCTATGTTATCAGCCAATTGTAGAATACTTGGTCAGTCATTTTGCTGTGAGAATAACTATATATAAAGAAAGAGAGTAAATGAAACAATGAATTCACACTACTATGGCTCCTTTAGGTAATGCTGATTGCTAATCTGGCTCCTGAAGCACTGAGGTCTTGAGTATCACTAGATTAGACCAACATGCAAAATACTCATTACTGCAAGGACCATATAGGAAAATATTTTTAGAATTAGTTTTTTATGCCATGTAAGAATTATTATCCCGCACCATAGAGATATTCTATTTTCATACCTTTAAAAGAAAACTTCCAAAGACAAGAAAGAAAGGGTGGAATAATTTAAATGAGCACTCTGCACTGGCCTAACTCAGCTTCCATTAGCCACTGAAGTCAATGGTAAAACTTCCAAATATGGGAAGATTTTCAAAATACAATTCACTTCTGAAAAGTGCTTCAGTAGAAATGGCAGTGGGATTCCAGATCTAGTCTCTAACTTCGAGATTCACTAATTCATCAAGAGCTTTTTTTAAAAACCTTTTTCTCATAACTGCCAGTTCCACAAATAGTCCGCTATAAACTGGGATCTTTCTAGATCAGGCATCACTAGAAATAAAGATTACAGAGCCCAATATCTCTATAAACATCCAAGAACAGAATTTGGTCCTGCAATGGCAAAATAATTAATAATTCCAATGATGTGCAATCCAGAAAAATCCAACTGAATTAAAATGTATTAAATATGACAGTACATAGGAGTATCAGATCTGTTGATTAACAAATACCATATTCAGTTCCATTTCTGATCATAATCAAATTAAGCAGGGGGAAGCGAATGTTTATCTCTGAAAATATTTCTACTTTCACTCCTCTATGTCAGGTTTCAGAGTAACAGCCGTGTCAGTCTGTTTTCGCAAAAAGAAAAGGAATACTTGTGGCACCTTAGAGACTAACCAATTTATTTGAGCATAAGCTTTCGTGAGCTACAGCTCACTTCATCAGATGCATCCGATGAAGTGAGCTGTAGCTCACGAAAGCTTATGCTCAAATAAATTGGTTAGTCTCTAAGGTGCCACAAGTACTCCTTTTCTTCCTCTATGTCAGACTTTAAGCAACCTTTTAAATGTTTTTCTTGAATATATATTGAAAAATCACAATCACAAAAATCATAATTATGCATCTTGCTTGTATGAAGTCTCCCTTAGAATTAATCAGAGGCAGGACAGTTGTAAAAAACCAATGTTTTATATAATATTTTTGGACTTCAAGATATAGATACATTTCTAACTGCTTATAGATTATTAAAATTATTTACTCAGCAGTAGAATTGTCAAAGGAAAATTTATTATACAACGTAACAAACTGAAGATCTAAGTATAAGAAAAATCTTTTAGTTTGTAATCAGTACTCCAGTAACTGGAGCTGATTTCACATCGCATTAGGGGAGCATTGCGAGCATGAAGCAGCAATGAAGCCATTGCAAGTGACCACAGGTGGTTCATCCCAGGGACAGGAAATCCACTCACAGCATAGTAGATCCTACTACAACAACCATCCCTAGAGCTTGCCTAAGGGGCATGGCCAGGATTTTCTTTTGCCCTGGTGTTCAAAATCGACTATAACAGCTCTTTGGCTATTGGCAAATGGTGCAATCTAGAGCAAGCGTTCTCAAACCGAGGGTCGGGACCTCTCAGGGGGTTGCAAGGTTATTACATGGGGGGGTCGCAAGCTGTCAGCCTCCACCCCAAACCCCACTTTGCCTCCAGCATTTATAATGGTGTTAAAGTGTTCTTAATTTATAAGGGGTCGCACTCAGAGGCTTGCTATGTGAAAGGGGTCAGGAGTACAAGTTTGAGAACCACTGATCTAGAGAAATCCTTAGGAACTAATTTAGAAATGGAGACAGAACAAGCAGCAAAACAGCACACACAGAGAATGAGAAAAACACAAAGTGGTTGAAGGCTCCCTCTTGCCTCCAAGTCAAGTGGTTGACTACAGGCAGGCAACCCATCTGAATGAGAGTTTCTAAACCGGCACAAAACTCTTAAACCAAACCAGCTGCTCTGCCTTCTTATATTTGGTCTGATAGAAAGGAAATGCCCTGCAGGAAAGGACAACACAAGATATCAAAGAGCCTGGTTTTTCCACTTCATTCTTTTAAGCTTAAGTGTTATGCTGACAGCAAATTAGAATAGTGATGATGGTCCTAAAAGCTCTCTTGTTCAAAATCCTTTCTATAAATTGTGTGCTGTAGCTCCAGTATGGAACTATGTTTAAAAAAGGAATTTATCTTGAGCCAAAATAAAGTGTTATAGTTATTTTTTGCAAGCCTTTACTAACAAGCTTATACTTTGAGACTAATGTTGCATGGATATTAATATTCACCTCAAAGAAATCTCTGAACCAAATTTAAAAACAATTTTTTTTATTTTCATGAATATTTAGTCTTTAAAAACAAAACCATTTGCAACAGCAACTGTAATAATAAAAATCTAGTGTAGAAACTATACTATGTTAATTTAAATATAAATTATTTTAAGTCCTCTCGCTGTTTAAAAATGTATTCCATATGCACATTTTTGTAGAACAGAGAGCTTTCTATTATGATTTGAGACGGTGAACACTTTGTTTTATTTGTCTTAATTCTCTCCTCCATTTTTAAGAAAACTGTGAGTACAATGTAGTTTGTATACAACTCCTAAATAAGTACATCAGAACAATTTATAATTAAGTTAGTGTTTAGTGTTGAGTAATAAAAAAAGAGGCTTTAAAGTAAAATTTAACATTTAGTAGGAAGAATATTTTCTCCAGAGGGAAATACACTACATAAACTCTCTCCTTCTCCCACCTACCTGTCAGTAAAATGAACCCCTTTCCCTTCTCTAAGCCCACTTCCCACACTCTAACAGACTCCTCCCTGTAAACAGATTACCTCATGCAACTAGGCTACCTCCCTGCATGAAGTAGCTCTGTCTGGGCTTTCCGCCAGTTTTTCCGTGCCCCCAGCATGACTGGGAAATGTACCTTACTTCACCCTGTTGGTTCCCAGTTCAAACACGAGGTGAGCGACTGACAGCAAGCAGAAAAGGCAATGTGGAGAGTAACATGAGATTCAGCACGGGGGAAAATAGGATCAATATATACTTGCCCAAGGCAAGAATCCTGTGTCAACCCACCTCCCACTAGCAAGACACCGTTCCTCCTCATGCTACAAAATAATATGCTAAATTAAAGAAGTCCGTGAAAAGTACAGGCATACATTTTGAAGTTTGTATCAATTCAGTGGGCGCTATATTATCCACTTCTGGTCCAGTTTAGTAAGTTAGCTCTCTCTTTCCTTTTGCATAAAGTCTGAGCTTCTAAAAATTCCACCCTTACCTACACTTTACTTTCTTCATCTCTCATAGAATGCTCACTTTTTTTATCAGCTACCTTTTCCTCTTTCTAATCTCTCATTAAAATTAATTTATTCTATGACATTAACAGTAAGTCAGCAGTATAGAATAAAAGATCACACCACTTTAAGCTTGGACCTTGCTGTATATATCACCATAAATAGATGAGAAACAAAATGATCAGAGTAGAGGCTTGAGGGAAAGAGTTGTACACTCACAGCACTGAACCAATGTCCAATATTCAAATTAACATGTGATAATCCAGCAGAAGAAGCTATATAAGCAAATCAAGGACAGAATTTGCATTGGAACAAGTAAATCATAGCATTCCTCAACACAGGGGCTGTCACTGCCTTCCACCTACATTTCCTTCCTTCCCCCTCCTTGTTTTAGGGAATTACAACTACCTCCCTTTTCTAAATGGGATCATGGGTCCTGAAATTTGTGGGAAAGAATTTCTTGTTGTAACATAGGGTCTTCATATGGGAGAGCTTGAGAACCACGGATCTAAATCCTCCTTCCCACCTTTAACACACATCCTGCCTCCCCCTTCTCTTCAACTAATTGTTACACCCACTTTTTCCTTCCAGTTTTATTTAGACTGTAAATTCTTCATGACAGGAACCTTGAGTACCCAAGCTTGTCCAGCATCTTTTCATAATAGGATCCTCAATCCTGACTGCAATCTCCAGGCACTATCATAATACAAATAAAAGAGATGTAGGATTGAATCTATGAGATCAGAGTTTTGGAGACAGTGACTTCTAATACAAGAGACAGAAAATAATTTTGTACATAAATTACCTAAAATCTTGTAATCTAATAATCCTTAATTTGCTATTTTGTGTATACTATATAATATTTAATTTAGATTAAGCAAAGGCATTGGGGTTTTTTTTTAAATTAATCTAATGTTTAAGAGATGACCTCTGAAAGTACTGTTGCTGACCCTACACAATCACACAAACTTGCTCTTCTTGTCCAAAGATCTCCTTAAAGGTCACTTCTTTCATGTTAGCCTTCCAGCAATAACCTCCACCCATAAATTCATTGTAGACAATATGTTCAAGTTGACTACACAGAGAACAAAAAGGAGAAATTTACCAGATGCATATGTTACTATATGTTTACTCCGTGATCATTCACTATTGTAACTCAGCCTCTCCATACCTCTCTCCTTGTTCATCACATGTTTTAATTCTAAACTGCTCAAGGCAGGGACCTTTCACTTATTATTTAAAAGCACCATGTACCTTGATTGCGCTATGCCAATAATAAATCTAATCTTCTGGAGAACACATCTTTGTTTCTTAATAAGGTTCCACGAATATTCTGCTTGAAAATATTCACTGTTTTTTAGTTTGAAACAAATTTTATTCTAATCTACACAAAATGCATCTGCCCAACTTTGTCAGTAGCTATTGTTTGAATCTATCTTACATGGACATAATTTCTCTGCCTTTGTTTTCACTACAGTGCCATTTATTTTATTTTAACATAACCTCAGACTGACAACATCTAAAACATTTCATGTAGGTTTGTGATAAAAATTTGAGTTTGAAGACAATTATCAAGAGTAAGCTGCAGGTGGGTTTTTGCAGTGTTCATCCACAGGAATTCATCAAGGTCCAGAATTTTTAGTGTGTTAGGAGCAGCTAGATTTGTTCTCTATTTTGATTGTAACCGTTAGGAGCCTGGGGTCAAAAATCAGCAGGCTCCAACTTTTCCCTTTTCCTTTGCAAAGAACTTTCTCAGGCTCATCCCCACACCCTATCCCCGTCCCCACTCAGAACCCTAGGCGTATTACTACTGTTTATTAAAACAGTGCCCAAGATCCAATCTAGAATGGAGTCCCATTGTGCTGGGCACTGCACAAGCAGGAGTACCCAGTCCCTGCTCCAAAGAGCCTACAGTCTGAACAACCAGGGTTGTAGCACACCAGCAGCGCGAACAAAGCAAGGGTACAACTAATGGTACATGAGCTGCACAACTCGGGGGGCGGGTTTCGCTAAGCGGAAAGGGGAGGGGAAGGGGTCGTGCACTAAAGGGGGCGAAGGAGCAGCTGTGGAGTGAAGCACCTTGGCAAAAGATGAAGGCTGAAGCAAATACACAAGCACCCCCCACAGCTGACACCCAGCAACGCCTCACCCTCGTGCGCCGACCCCCGGCCAGCGCGCAGCGACGCCCGCACCCCGCGCTCTGCCGCCGCCGCTCAGGCCAGGAGTGGGGGCGACACTGACGAGGCTGGAAAGGGCGGGGCACACAGCGACCCTCGCTACGGGAGAAGCCGGGTCGGGCGTCGCTCGCTGGACACGGGCTGACAAGCGGCACCGGGTGCTCGCAGGCGCCCCACGGGCCAAGGGACCCGGCTGCCGCCGCCGCCCCTGCCCGGCTGCAGGTAACTCAGCGAGCTGGGCCTAGCCGCCCCCCATCCTGCCCCGCAACAGCCCCGCAGACGAGGCCGAGGCGGGAACAGAGGCCACCTCTCCGGTCCCCTTCCCACCCCGCTGCCCCACCCAAGCCCCGCTGCCGGGATACGGGGCCGCCGAACGGCGCCGCGCGCGGCACCTTCCTACCTGACAAGCCGAGCCCCTCTACCACAGCGCGACGTCACAGCCCCGCCAGCGTCCCGTGAGCGCCGCCAACGAATCAGCGCGGACCTCTCGCCACTCGACAGCCAATCTACATGAACCCCGCCCCCTTGCGACACTGTTGGTCCAGCAACCAATTCCGTAGAGAGGAATGACCTGTCGTTCCCGCCCCTGCTCCAAAGGAAGCAAGGCGATTGGCAGAGGAGTCTACTGGGTGGAACACCGGAAGACTTGAGGCGGGCGTGGCCTCTGTCTGCCCTGGCCGCTGTAAGCGGTGCGCTCTGCAGGTTGGCGACGGCGTTGGTGCGGGACGGTCATCCGGGTTCTAATTCCGCAGAGGTGGCCGTCCTCCTCCTCCTCCTCCTCCTCCTGCTGGGTGGCCTGAAACTAGGACTCACCCGCCTGCTTGGTGGTGCGGGCGCACGCTGGTACTGTTGCGGTGGTTCTTTACTGACAAGAGCACCCCTTCTGTGGCACCACGGAGACCAAGCTGCCTTGTCAAGTGCCCACCCTGTTCCACCTGGATATGGTTCCCCAGCAGGGGCTAGGTCATGCAGTCAGTAGCTGCCCGAGGCAGGGTGACCAGATACCAAGTGTGAAAACTGGAGAGGGGGTGAAGGGTAATAAGTGCCCATATAAAGCAAAGCCCCAAATATCAGGACTGTTCCCATAAAATCAGGATATCTGGTCACCCTAGCTCCAGGCCTTTCAAGATGTGCCTTGTCAGGGTTGTTCCTTTCCTGTGCATTCAGGAAAAATGTAAAGCGTTAAAAACTTTCACTGCCACTCAGGTGAACTGGGATGTGAATCCTTTACCTCAGGGAGCCTGCATTTAAAGAAAAACACCCAACAGCTTGGGACAAAGAGAAGTAGACTGGAGATAGAGTTGTGAGAGTCAGCCACAGAACAAAGCATGCTGCGCAAGGAATGCCAGGATATCTCATGCACAGAAGATAGTCTCCACTGCATACTGTAATCAAAAGTAAGGGTAGGTCTACACTTAAAATGTTGCACTGGAGCAGCTGCACCACTACCACTTAAGTGAAGATGCTCCTATGCTGACAGAAGAGTTTCTGCCATTGGTAGTTAGTCCACTGCCTCAAGAGGCGGTAACTATGTCAAAACGAGAAGCTCTCTCACCAACACAGCACTGGCTACACTGGGGGTTAGGCTGGTATAACTATGTGACTCAGCCCTGGTCTACACTGGGGGGAGGGGGAATCGATCTAAGTTATGCAATTTCAGCTATGTGAATAACAGCTGAAGTCGATGTACTTAGAACAACTTAACATGGTGTCTCCACCGCAGTGAGTCAACTGCTGTCACTGCCCTGTTGACTCTGCCTGCACCTCTCGCAGCGCTGGAGTACAGGAGTTGACAGGAGAGTGCTCGGCGGTGGATTTATCGTGTCTAGACTAGACGTGATAAATCAGTCCCCACTGGATCGATCACTGCCTGCCAATCTGACGGTAGTGAAGACATACCCTCAGGGGTATGGATTTTTCACACCCCGAGTAACATAATTATACTGCTATGCTGGGTCGACTCTACAGGTTTATAAGAGGAAAAGTCTTGATTTTTACTTTTACAGGAAATGGTTCTTGTGTCCTACTCACAGCTGAGATGACTAGAACTCTCATTCGTGATGGGAGAGTCAGAGTGACAGGCCACAGTTACTTTACACTCTCTTGGAGGGAAGTGCAGGGGTGTTCAAAGATGGTGAAGGAGAGGCTTGCACATTCATTTTTTCCTCAAGTTCATCTTAGGCTAACTTCTCCGAGCTTCCCTTCTCTCTCACTATAATGTCCTTCTCTCACCTGGACTCTGAAATACACTGCAGCTTCACCTACAAAAGTAGGAAGATAATGAATGTAATGCATTGCTGTAAATTCCCCAGAAGGACTGAGAAAGGATTCTTTAATAAGTAGATCTTACTGCACACTCATTTACTGCACTTAGAGTTACTGACAAAAATTCTCTGCCCTGAAGCTGCACTTTCCATTTCCACATTGCACTTAAAAGGCAGACTAACAAATTGTTTAATTCCATGTATGTTGTATTATGCTAATTAAAGAGCAGTAGATGCCTTACAGAAAACCATTTTTTCTGACTTTTTCATGTTACTATAAAATGGGTAAATCTCACATACTACACTTTTCACCAGGTTCAGTTAGGTTACTACAAATGAATTGTTATGCTAACCTAGCTGAAGTCATGTACACATCATTAGATTCTAGTGAATGTGACTATTGGCAATATAACAATACAATCATGCTATCTATAGAATACATCATTAGTGCAAAGAGTGCTAGTAGTACTATTATGGGTATTTAGTATTTACTCTCTACTGTTTAGGATAGAATTTCCACACTACTAAAATTATATGATGAAGCATTAAACTGAACTCCTGACCACCTGTGATGATTAACAATATTAAGCACTTTTCACAAGAGAAAGGATGTTCTTCCAAGTACCCTGCCAAAATAACATTCTGGTTATCTTTATTCCATTTATAGTTTCAACTGATACATTATTTTTCACATTCTATCCTGAAAAAAAAAAAAGGAACTTCTGGTAGAATGCTGATTGTCAAAGTGGCTATATACCAGTGGAGAATGTAAATTCTGTTTATGTTGCAACCTATAAAAGACATCTCACAGCAACATGGTGTGAGAAGCCAAAACAAACCACCCAAAAAAGCTTTAAGTCCTCCCCTGTGTGAGATATAATAGTTCAACAAAAAAAGGCCTTCCTTCTAAAAAGGCATACACACGTTCAGATACACATCCTTCCTGCTACCAATTTTTTTTTAATATGTAAATATATAAAAACAACCTCTCCCTTTCTGGAGTCCACCTATGGGCACAACATTCACCCATTGCTGGCTCTTCCCCATCTTGCTTACTTCCATCTCCTTTTATATCTAGCAGCTGGGCCCGACAAGTTATTGAGTTCAGCTGCAAGTATCTTACACTCCAAAGTGTAGAACAGGATCTTCCTTACTATTTTTAACTGAACCAGTGCGTTATAATGATTTTATTGCAAAAGTGTACCAGAGAAAGCAGTATACACACTGTACTAGTACAATGGCCAGACTCAAAGATCTGTAGCAAACAAGGAGGAGATCATTTTCCAAGATAATGAAACTGGCCTGTTGTCTTCCTGCACTCTATGAGTCAAGTCCATAAGAATAAAAATTCATCAAGCTTCTCCCCCGCCCCCCAAAAAATCACCAAAATATGAAAATCACCGTATGCTGAATATGAAAAAAAATGTGTGTCACTGACATCTATAAAGATCACCGTAGGGGAAGTCAAAATGCTCATTGTGATCCTTGGAGACCCTGCTTACCCTTTAATGCCGTGGCTCATGAAACCCTACACAGGGAGCCTTGACAGCAACAAGGAGCGGTTCAACAACAGGCTGAGCCAGGGCAGAATGACTGTGGAATTTGCTTTTGGCCATTTAAAGGGCCACTGGTGCTCTCTGTATGGGAAGCTGGACCTGGCCGATGACAGGATCCCCACAGTTATATCCGCGTGCTGTGCCCTCCATAACATTTGTGAAGGGAAGGGTGAAAGATTCACTCAGGCATGGAACTTGGAAGTTCAACACCTGGAGGCTGAATTTGAACAGCCAGAGAGCAGGGCTATTAGAGGGGCCCAGCACAGGGCTGCAAAGATTAGGGATGCCTTGGTGCAATTTGAGGCTGAAAGCCACCAGTAATGTCTGGTGCCCTGCACGGGAGTGAAGTGCAGTGGTTCCAATGTTAGTAGGAATCTGTGTTTGCTACGCTGACTTGCAGTGAATGTTTCTTTCCTGGGCTAAGGTATCTTTTACTTTGTGCAATAATAAAGAATGTTTTCAAAGCCAAAAAATTGAAAAGAAAATTCATTTATTGAAAAGAGACACAACTGCTTGGGAAACAGAAAGGGCAAGGGGGTGGAGAACGGTACCATCACAGATTTGCATATGTCCTATCTGGAGTACTGTGCACTGAGTGCTGCACTTCAGGATGGCTATACTGCATGGTGATGGGGGTTGAATGCAGTGAGTAAGGATCGTAGTTTTCAGGGCTGGGTGGTGAAGCTATAGGTGTTGGAGGGAGCTGGTGGCGGTAAGAAGCCGGATGTTGGGGAAAGTGGTTTGGAGGTGACATGGGGGCACAAGGGAAAGAGTTTTGGGACAAGGGCTGCGGGGGGGGAGGGGGGCGTGGTAGTGCTCGGCCTCCATTGCTACCAGCGCCTGTATCTAGTCTGCTTGGTGCTCCATGATGCTTAGCAGCTGCTCCGTGCTTTGGTGCCGGCGATCCGCATTCTGCTGGCAGACCCTCCTTTCACTCTCCTGCCACTCCTGCACTTTTTGATTTTCATTACTTGAATGCTGCATTACTTCATGCAACATGTCTTCCTTGCTTCTACATGGCCTCTTTCTGATTCTTTGGAGTCTTTCAGCCGGTGATAAGACGGACGGCTGAGATCTCAAGCTTGCATCTGTAAAGGCAAAATTCAACACTTAACAGAGGCAGCATTGTTCACACCAGACAGAGCAATGATTCCCCCATACTTAAGGGCAAGCACAGTCTACACAATAGCAGAATTTGCCCATCCCAAAGTGAGCGCACATAACCCACGGGAGCCCCAAAATGGTGAGTAAGCACAGGGTCAAGCGTGACTGATTGTTTCACGGCTGTACTGTCCGCTGGGTTTCTGTGCCTTCGGGAGAGCTAACAGCGGCAGGGGCCCCCTATACTGAACACTGTCCCCACATTTTTCACAGGAATTCATCCTGGAAGATATCTCGCTGCTGAGGGTGACCTGGGAAGCAAGGGAGGGTCTTCTGCTACAATGCGGCTTCCGCCCTGGCCCATATGCAGCTTGCCTGTGTGCAGCAATGGTCCCCTTGCCCCTCATGGCAGAGTGGCATAGACAAGTTAGCCTGACTGGGACAAGGACCACAGTGGCTCTCCCGAGAAACCTGCACAAGCGCATTGCCCAAGTTCTGGATGAGACCTTTGAAGAGATCACTGAGGCCGATTACTGCAATGTGAGAGAGCACGTCAACGCCCTATTCCGCATCCAGGCATGCATGCAGCCCTAACCCTCCTTGCACCAAAAGCCTGCACCGAAAAACTTCCTTCCCAAAATAAAAGCCGCTTACCAGGAATCTCCTCTCGTGTTTGTCCTTCCCCAAGCACTGGCCCCCGCAACTGGCTACCTTCCTCCTGGCTGCATGCATCTAGGGATTCCGGGGTGTCTTCCTCCGCCTCAGCACCCTCGCTCCCGCTTTGCTCCTCCTCCTCCTGCCTTGTTGCACTGGGCTCTGAAGTTCCCATGGTGGTCCCCGGAGTGGAGGTGGGGTTGCCCCCAAGTATCGCATCCAGCTCTTTGTAGAAACGGCAGGTTGCGGGGGCAGCACCAGGTGGCGGTTTGCCTCACAGGCTTTGTGGTAGGCATTCTGCAGCTCCTTCACTTTAATCCTGCACTGCAGTGCGTCCCAGTCATGGCCCCTTTCCATCATGTCCCTTGATATCTGCCTGAAGGTATCGTAATTCCTATGGCTGGAGCACAGATGGGACTGGACAGCTTCCTCCCCCCAAACACTGATGAGGTCCAGCAACTCGCCATTGCTCCATACTGGGACTTGCCTGGCGCGTGGAGGCATGGTCACCTGGAAAGATTCGCTGGAAGTACTCCACGCCTGGCTGAGCAAACAGGAAGGGATTTTTCAAAATTCCCAGAGAATTTAAAGGGCGGGTCTGATGGTTGGTCACCTGAGGGCAGGGCGGTAGAGTTCAAAGTGATGACCATAGTGGCTAGCACAGGCATTGCGGGACACTTCTGGAGGCCAATCAGAGCGCACTATAGGACCAGGGCATCCACATTGGTGCCGCAGCTCTCCAGCGGGGGCACAGCAAACGTTATTCCACTCGCCAAGGTGGAGTACCAGTAGTGCTCTAGCCATGGAGTCAGAGCGCCCTACGTGCCTTGCCAGTGTGGACAGGTAGTGAGCTAGTGCGCCAGGGGCTCCTTTATTGCGCTGTAACTCACAACTGTAGCCAAGGCCTTAGTGGAAAATCATCAGAGGCATCACCAAACAATCAAAACCTCTTAGAGGTAAAAAAGGAACATTACAATAGACTGAGGTTTGCCCTGGCTGTGAATGGAAACAAAATACTGTTTTCAGTATAACAAAGTGTAGGAAAAGGCACTATTCATTCACTGAGGAAACCACTTGAGGAGCAAGGGTACTTTCATGAAAATTTGGGATCCTTGTTATTCAGAAAATACTGAACTTGGGGCAGGTGGGGTGGTGAGGAAAATCTGTATTAGATACAATAGGTAACTACTGCTTAAGTATAGCCACAGGTTCACATTTGATTATTTTATTTTGTATTGTAAACATTTGCTTCCAGCACTCTTTCTTCTTTCTATTTAAATTTTTATTCTTTCTTAAATAAACCTACTTTTGTTTTATCATAAGTGCTGTATGGTTTACAGGTAGTTTCAGGTAAAACTGGGGTACACTCCACCTTTGGGTGTAGAGGATCTGAAATTTCTATGAATAGTCAGTTTCAGGGGCTTGATACCACAGGGAACAATTCAAGGGTGAAGTTAGGGCTGGCATAGCCCAGAGAAGAGAGCCTGAGTGGCTGAGAGGCTGTTGGTGCCAGGAGTTTTGTCACAGGTGCCCTTCTCTGTTCTTTTGGACCACTGCAAACAGGCTGGACAGTTCCATGTTTATAAGCACCAGTGTGTTATTGATTGGGTCTCCTCTATCGGTTCACCAGTACAGTCTTGTGCAGCAACATACAAATTAGAAGTAAACTTCCCCTTTGGGCCATTCTCCCAGAAGTACTCCTGGAGGGAATTCTGCACCAAAAAGTTAAAAATTCTGTGCACAATATTTTAAAAATCTGCATATTTTATTTGTCAGAATAACACAATATAATCATGCCAGTTTCAATTATTTTGGTAATTTATTTTAAAATTTCTGTCAACTAGTATGTCTGTAACAATACAGACAACAAAAAAGAGTCAGGAAATGTTTTTTGACAAATAGATTCCTTACTAGGCATATTAATATAGAACTTTGAGTAATAATTCATTGAAACTACAATACACAAACATATTTCCCGCACCCCTTAAAAGCAGTGCAAAGGCTTGGAGTAGTCAGGGGTAACAGAGGAGCTGAGGGAGAGAGAAGTAATTGCTGGGAAGGAGCCTGGGAGTCTACCTGGAGGGTTGTTGGGTGTGGATGGGAGAAATATCGAACAGGTTGGTGGGAGGGATTGTTAGGGAATTGGGGAGTCTCCCCCATGCCTGACTGACCCCTAGCATCTCCCATTCAGTCAGGCACATCTGCCTCTATTCCCATGTGTCCCTGCACTCCCCTGTCACCATGTGGCCCTGCACTCCATCCCTCCATCCACACGTGACCCTGTACTCCCACTTACCCTCCCATTTGTCCCCATGTGGCCCCGCACCCACACTCCCATTCAGCCCCTGGCTCAATGCTGTCATCCCACTAGCTCCTGTGCACCTGCCCCAGTCTGTTCCCCAAACTAACCATTCTGAAACCCCAGTTTGTGACCTCCCAGAAGCCCTGTGTGCCCCACACTGTCTGCCACCCCTATGTCCCTTACCTTTTCACCTGGTCCCAAGGGCAGGGTGCTCTAAGAGAATGAGCTCTCAAAACTGGAGACTCATACAAAACCAACCTTCCACACAAAATTCCACATGGCTGGACTTTACAAAAACAAGACAAGCCATTTACAACACACACTTGACTTCTCTACAGAGGAAAAAGGACATTAAACTATTTAAACTCCTACATGTCACAGGGGCTACAAGAGTGGTACCCTTAACTCATCCAACAATATTGTTAATCTATCCAACCACACACTTAGCCAACAGAAGACACTGTCCTATCTTGAAGACTCCCTTTCTGCCGCAGCCCACCCCACACACATGATACAGTTCTGCGGTGATCTGGAAGACTACTTTCGCCGTCTCCTACTCAAGGAATATTTTCAACACACCACTGAACCGAGCACTGACCTACAGGAACCCTCCTACCAACATTACAAGAAGAAGAATTCTGCGTGGACTCCTCCTGACAGTCAAAATGGCAGACTGGACTTCTACATAGAGGGCTTCCGCAGATGTGCACAGGCTGAAATTGTGAACAAACAGCATCATTTGCACCATATCCTCAGCTGTACAGAACGCAACACCATCCGCAGCCTCAGAAACAACTCTGACATTATAATCAAAGGGGCTGACAAAGGAGGTGCTGTAGTCATCATGAACAGGTCAGATTATGAAGAGGAGGCTGCCAAGCAACTCTCCAACACCACATTCTACAGGACACTATCCTCCAATCCCACTGAGGAGTACCAAAAGAAACTACAACATCTGCTCAAGAAACTCCCTGCTAAAGCACGGGAACAAATCTCCATAGACACACCCCTAGAGCCCTGACTAGGGTTATTCTATCTGCTATCCAAGAGCCATAAACCTGGAAATCCTGGTGCATTGGCACTCTTACAACAGGATCATCTGGCTATTTGGACTCTCTCCTCAGACCCTACGCTACCAGCACTCCTAACTTTGGGACACCACCAACTTCCTGAGGAAACAACCATGCATTGCACATCCTGGTGCATTGGCACTCTTACAACAGGATCATCTGGCTATTTGGACTCTCTCCTCAGACCCTACGCTACCAGCACTCCTAACTTTGGGACACCACCAACTTCCTGAGGAAACAACCATGCATTGGTGATCTTCCTGAAAACACCATCCTATCCACCATGAATGTAGAAGCTCTTTACACCAATATCCCACACGAGGATGGACTACAGGCTGTCAGGAACAGTATCCCTGATGAGGCCATGGCACACCTGGTGGCTGAGCTTTGTAAATTTGTCCTCACCCACAACAATTTCAGATCTGGGGACAACTTATACCTTCAAGTCAGCAACACTGCTATGGGTACCCAGCATGGCCCCACAGTTTGCCAACATTTTTATGGCTGACTTAGAACAACACTTCCTCAGCTCTCGTCCCCTAACACCCCTCCTCTACTTGCACTACATTAATGACATCTTCATCATATGGACACACGAGAAGGAGGCCCTTGAAGAATTCCACCTGGATTTCAACAATTTCCACCCCACCATCAACCCCAGCCTGGACCAGTCCACACAAGAGATCCACTTCCTGGACATTAAAGTGAAAATTAGTGATGGTCACATAAACACCACCCCATACCGGAAACCTACTGACAGCTGTACTTATCTACATGCCTCCAGCTTCCATCCAGGATACATCACACGATCCATTGTCTGCAGCCAAGCTCTAAGATACAACCGCATTTGCTCCAGTCCCTCAAACAGAGACAAACATTTACAAGACCTCTATCAAGCATTCTTAAAACTACAATACCCACCTGGGAAATGAGGAAACAGATAGACAGAGCAAGATGGGTACCCAGAAGTCACCAACTACAGGACAGGCCCAACAAAGAAAATAACAGAACACCACTGGCCATCACGTACAGCCCCCAGCTAAAACCTCTTCAGCGTATCATCAGTGATCTACAATCTATCCTGGAGACTGATCCCTCACTCTCACAGACCTTGGGAAGGAGGCCAGTCCTCGCTTACAGACAGGCTCCCAACCTGAAGCAAATACTCACCAGCAACTACACACCATACCACAGAAACACTAACCCAGGAACCAATCCCTGTAACAAACACCATTGCCTACTCTGTCCCCATATCTACTCTAGCGATACCATCATAGGACCCAACCACATCAGCCACACCATCAGAGGTTCATTCACCTGTACATCTACTAATGTGATATATGCCATCATGTGTCAGCAGTGCCCCTCTGCCATGTACATTGGCCAAACCAGACAGTCTCTATGTAAAAGAATAAATGAACACAAATCAAACATCAGGAATGGTAACATACAAAAGCCAGTAGGAGAATACTTCAATCTCCCTGGACACTCAATAGATTTAAAAATAGCCATTCTTCAACAAAAAAAACTTTCAAAAACAGACTTCAAAGAGAAACTGCAAAGCTACAGTTCATTTGCAAACTTAACACCATCAATTTGGGCTTGAATAGGAAGTAGGTGTGGCTGGCTCACTACAAAAGAAATTTTCCCTCTCTTGGTATTGACACCTCCTAATCAATTATTGGGAGTGGACCACATTCACCCCGACTGAATTGGCCTTGTCATCACTTTTTCTCCACTTGTAAGGTAACTCCCTTCTCTTCATATGCCAGTATATTTATGTTTGTATCTGTAATTTTCACTCCATGCATCTGAAGAAGTGGGTTTTTACCCATGAAAGCTTATGCCCAAATAAATCTGTTAGTCTTTAAGGTGCCACCGGACTCCTTGTTGTTTTTGTGGATACAGACTAACACAGCTACCCCTTTGATACTTGAGGAAGGCAGCCTCTCCCCCCTCCCTTTCCATGGCAGTGAGCCAGCTGCTCTCTCTCTTCTGGCACCGCAGCAGCCCCTGGTGGGAAAAAGGTATAACTGTAGCACCGCCCTGGCAGAATCTATTATTCTATGGGTTGAAAAAATCTGGGAGGGGAACCTGGTTTCTGCACTTATGCAGTGGCGCAGAATTCCTTCAGAAGTATAAGAAGGAAGAGGACAAGTTCTTGCAATTCTGAGATCCTGTATCCCCGACCCCTGCCAGCCTTCCTCCTTGCACTTTCTTCCTGTTTTTAGCAGTTCCAAGCTGACAGATTGATTACTCTCATTAGCTTTTCAGTCTGCTGCCTAATAAAGTGAATGAAAACCTTTCCCCACAACTGAACCCACTCCAGGGAGGAAACAGCTAACTAATATCTTAGTGATCAGAGTGCTAGGTCCTAGCAGTCTGTCATAAGCTGACACCCAACTACCACAAGAAAGACTCCCCTCTCACTGAAGGCAGGTCCCCTCTCACTGAAGGCAGGTCCCCTCTCACTGAAGGCAGGGAGTAACAAGGTGACTCACAGTCCTGGATATCCTGAGAACCATCACAATAGCCATCAGAAGTTAGATGGGAATAGAAATGGAAGCCTACACTCAGACTTTAATACTGGGTCGAGACCAACATTTCCACAATTCTGAATTTCAGCCACAGTGTTCTCATTTTAACAGGGCATTGAGATGGGGGTCTACCGACCTTATGCTGAACCAAGGCAAGCAATAGAGCAAAACTGGTCTAGGGAAACCCCACCCCTCAGCAGGTGCAGGGCATGCTCTCACTGGAGGAATAGATTAAAAGGATGCGCAGAAAAAGTGTGCAGGTTGCAACAGGAAGCAAGGCTGATGCTCAGATAGGAGTAGTTACAGCTTTGTTAAGATTGTTATAGCAACAGTTGATTTCCCTACCCCTTGAGAACTGTAGGTTTCTTTATGCTAAAGTTCTTGACCCACTGCTGGTTATTCCAAGTCTGCATGACTATGTGATTCCACCAGTCTGTGCCTGTGGCCTTGCTCCAGAAGTACCAGTCTATGTGGAGGTCATCAGTGGTTACACTGAGAGTCGTAAGCAGCAGCAGCCAGTTCAAGTCCGCCATGTCTGTTTGTTCTCCATATCTGACAGGTACCTTTGATAGGTCAGAAAAGGCTTCCAAAATGTCCACCAGTATCTCATGGGTGCTCTGCCTGTTTCCTGAAACAGGAGTGAAAGTCCACACAGGACAAATTCTTCAAATGGTGACTCTTCCATGTTGCTGGCAGCATACAGACCCAAAAGATGGCTCAGCTGGATGTTGTGGCAGGCTGCAACAACTTCCTGTTAGGTGCTGGGGAAGACAGTCACGTTTTCCCATAGTGCCTCATGAACAAAGGGCTACAGTGACTTGGGTTTACTTGGGTTTGCATCATGCAGTGTAGATGCCTGAGCACAGGTGTGAGACCTGTGTTAACAAATTCTAAACCTCAGATAAATATTCAGTGTGGAGGCCCACATCTGGGCTTACAAACACTGAGGCTGCAGGCTTGAGTCCCACAGACTCTTGGTTTACATTGCAATCCAGATATACCCAGGGCCTAAGTCTCATTGAAAGTCAATGGAAGTTGGCATCCTATGTGCCTAATTCACTTTTGAAAATAGGACCTAGCTGTCTAAGTCACTTAGGCTTTGCAGCACTGGGTGAAGCAATGCCTAAACTTTGAAAATCTGAGCCTAGACCCTTATCTTGGATTTCAAATACCCTCTCTTTTAGATGAAAATAATTTGTAGTGTCAACAATTCTTTTTTAATTTAAAAAATAGTAATTAGGGCCTGATACTGCAATGAATCCAGTACAGTTCTCCATGTTGAGTTTATTGCAAGACTGAGACTTAAAATTAGTAACTAGCTTGCATAAAACCAAATATGTATGCAATGGAAAGAAAATAACCAATAGCTATTTTTCTAATTGTAAGAGGAGATGTTTGTTAAGATGCCATTTTTTTAGGTTGGACTTTTTTTCAGCTACATTGAATTTGAGAAGTCTTAATTTAATTGCAAAAATGCTGAATAAACAAAGGGTTAAATTGTCTGAAGAAGCAACTGACACATTGCGGGTCATGGCTTAACTGCAAGTGTAGACCAGGTTAGACCTTACTGTGGAAGCTTGCTTGCATAAATAGTCCTTACCCAAGAGAAATTGCTCAAATGAATAGGAAGGACAAATATGAGTAAGGTAGGGTTTGTAGGATCTAGTCCATGGTTTAGATAATCTAGCTGACCTTGATTATTTAGAAGCTGTTTCAAGGTTAGGGTAGTATTTCTCCCTTCAGTTTTGTGGGAGAAGTTGAAACAGTTTAATCTTAAAAGCCAAACATTTTTTCCATTAAAGATGTTTAATTAGTTAATTTGAGACTGCCGCTACAGCATGCTCTATTTCAAGCCTTGCTAATGTTTATGCAATAAGAGGAGGTAAAAACAGAAATCACTTTGTCTCAAGACAACCAACCTCTATAACATCATCTGCTATATCCTTTGCCAGTTTCTTACCCATCAAATAAGTTCCAACCTTTCTTTCACACTCTATTTGACTGTCCCTATGGCCCTGGAAATCCCATGTGATTTTCTCCTTTCATAACAGCTTTTCTAGTCCTGTTCGATTAAGCTCCAGCTATCCAGAATCCTTTCCTTTTTGCTTTTCTGTCTGCTATCCCTTCAAGTTCACTACCAGACCTATATTTCAATGCTTTCTCTTAATTTTGAATCCTCCTCTCCACCCTTGTCTAGTTTCTTCTGCTTTCTTATACATAGTCTTAAATTCCCAAATGAAATTTGGAGTGTGTGCTGCACAGTGCTAATCCTTGTGCTGAGAAACCTTAAAGTTGTACTTAGGGGACAGATCACTACTTTGTGTTCCATTATTAGAAAGAACAGCACAGAGAACAATATCAAATTTTAAATGAAATTACATGCCTAGAAGGGGAGTATAAATGTAAGAGGGAGAGTACCTCATTATTGCTCCTCTAAGCAGCTAAAACAAAATTCAAGTAATTGTAAATTTAAAAAAATAAAAAATAAATCTCTTGGATATACTAAAAATGCTATTATGCACACAGCAATAATATGGGAAAGTTATTAGAGAGGGACATTAAGAGTAAGAAATTGCAGAGGCAGATTTCTGTGAGGGATAAAAAATAATAAGCTCATTAATAAATATCCTGAAGTAGTCAGCTCTCAGACTTTTGAGCAGAAATTGCATTCCTTGGAGTACTCAGCCAGTCAAGTGATATAAACTCTTCTAGTTCACTTAGATTTGCTACAGGTCTTTGCTGAGCCATGCATGAAAGTATGTATCAATAATGTACTGTATATTCTTGGAAAGATTTGCAACTGCCAGTGGTGCACATCCACGGTTTCACTCTCTTTCCTCCACCCCTTCTTCGATTTGCTACTACTGCAAGATAGGAGAAATATGGCAAAGGAGTTAAAAACACAAACTAGTGAAAAAAGCACTTGAACTTTTATACCAGGTGTCATAAATATAAAGGGAAGGGTAACAACCTTCCTGTATACAGTACTGTAAAATCCCTCCTGGCCAGAGGCACAAAATCCTTTTACCTGTAAAGGGTTAAGAAGCTCAGGTAACCTGGTTGGCACCTGACCAAAAGGACCAATAAGGGGACAAGATACTTTCAAATCTGGGGGGAGGGGGGGGTTTGGTCTGTCTGTTCTGTGTGCTTGCCAGACACAGATCAAGGAAGCAAGCAATCCAGCTCCATTAGAATTGGTAAGTACTAGCAAGGGAATGTGTAAGCTTATTTTTGTTTTGGCTTGTGATTTTCTCTGTGCTGAAAGGAAGGTGTATTCCTGGTTTTCTTTTTGTAATTTCAAAGTCTGGCCCAGAGGGCAATCCTCTGTGTTTTTGAATCTTTTGTTACCCTGTAAAGTTATTATTTCATCCTGATTTTACAGAGGTGATTTTTATCTTTTTTTTTTAAATAAAATCCTTCTTTTAAGAACCTTTCTGATTTCACAGGGGTTTGGGTCTGTGATCACTTTGTAACCAAGTGGTTAGGATAGTATTCTCAAGCCTCCCCAGAAAAGGGGGTGTAAGGGCTTAGGGGGGATATTTTGGGGGAATAGGAACTCCAAGTGGTCCTTTCCCTGATTCTTTGTTAAATCACTTGGTGGTGGCAGCGTACCTTCCAAGGGCAAAGAATTTGCGCCTTGGGGAAGTTTTAACCTAAGCTGATAGAAATAATCTTAGGGGGTCTTTCATGCAGGTCCCCATGTCTGTACCCTAGAGTTCAGAGTGGGGAGGGAACCCTGACACCAGGAATGGAGAACTGTTATTGCTGTGTAAGGGACTTGTGCTCTTCAATTTCTTTTACATAGTGAATAACAATCATATGTTAACATGTAGTGGAATGATGAACTTGTGGGTAAGAAACAGAACTGGGAGTCAGGAGTTCTCTTCCCCACTCTGCCACAGACTTCCTATCAGTCTGACCTTGAGTAGGCCATTTTCTGTGTACTTCAGTTTTATCATATGTAAAACAGGGATAACAATACTGTTATAAGCTGTGTGAAACTTTTTTATGGTATTGACACTGATAGGTGTGAACTCACCCTTCAGTTAACATAATGGTAAGCATAAGCTCCTCCTAAGACAAAGGAAGTGTGTGAACCCATCCAGGAGCTGAGGATCATTTTAGGCAGATGTAAGTGAGTGAGAAAGCAGAACAAAAAGAAATTGAGAACAGACAAGAGAGCAAGTGCTTAAATAGGCAGCCTCAATTACAGCAGGGTTAATTGCTTCCCTTAGAAGAAAGCTGGTGCGGATGACATTTGGGGTGGGATGGAGGCTGAAAATAGCATTCTTGGTGCTGTGAGTATAAGAAGCTGTTTCCTTCTGCGTTCAGAGACACAAGACTTTGTACATTCTTTGTGAATAAAGAAAGCTGCATCCAAGAAATGCCTGATTCCATCAATACCCAGCTGGAGCACCCACAGGGCCTTAACTTTGACTAGCCACTCAGGTCAAAAGGGACAACAGTACTTTCCACCATGAACATTACAAGGAGTAATGCCTGGATACTCTGGTATCTGTGGGAGTAAGTGCCTAAATACCTTTCTAGGATCTGGGCCGAGGGCATTAACAAATGCCTTTCAGATCCTCGGATGGAAGATGCTATACAAATTTGTTTATTTTATTTTTATTTTTATTTTATTCTTTATTTTTATCATCATAGGGCATAGAAATCCCAGTCATTGATCAGGACCCCATTGTGATAGGTGTTGAACAAAAAGACAGATCCTGCCTCAAAGACCTTACAAGCTAAGTATAAGACAAGGGACAACTGATGGATGCAGACAGATGGGAAACAATAAGGCAACAGAATGACAGTCAGTGGTCTCAACACAGTGGCTGTCTAACTGTTTCCAAGTTTTTTGGTAGGTCTCACAGCAGAGTAGAATTTTAAGGAGGGTTTTGAAGGAGGATAGCATGGTAGCTCTGCGGATGTTTATAGGGAGCCTCTCCCGAACATGAAGGGCAGCATGGGAGGAAGTACAAAGGTGCTTGTTTGAAAATTAAACAAGTGGGCAGTAGAGGCTGGAATCAAGGGCAGATTCGAGGTGGGAATCAACTTTTAAATACTGAATGAGAAATGATAGGTAGGGCAGAGATAGGTCATAAAGGGCCTTGAAAGTGAAGACAAGTGGCTTATGTTTGATACGATAGACAAGCGGGAGCTCATGCGGGGATTGAAAGAGAAGGGTGACATTGTCAAGCCAATGGGTAGGAAAATGATCTTTGAAGCAGCATTCTGAATAAATATTAGCAGGGCATTTGTTATGTCCAGAGAAAAGGATGTCGCAGTAACCAGGATTCAAGATAATGGGAACCTCGATGACGACAGTATTAGTTGATGAATAACATTTTAATGATTTACATTGCAAACCTGTTGATCCTCAAAGTGTAAAATTTTAAATTCTTTTACACTCACTGCATATAGAGTTACATGATTGCTTGCTATATTTTTCTACGAATGTTTTATCCTTCCTCCCCTCTCCCTTCTTTTGTAGTTAGTATTTTGAATTTCAATGTGTGTTGCCATGACAACATCATGATCTGACTGGAGCTGCTTTCTGAGTGTTTTCCAGTCTATGCTGTGCTATTTAAAACTACACATTTTCTGTTGAAGGTGCCTGGAGATTTCCTCAGAACAACCTGATAAGCTTTTCCCTATCAGAAGCTATGCTGCAGACACACGTTCGTGATTCCTAACACCTACTCTTGATTCCTATCCCCAGGCATAAATTACTTTGAAGAATTGCTTCTCCAGGCCATGCTGGCTAAATCTGAACTGGTGAGGATGGGTGTGGAATATATACTATATACCTAGCAACACTGTCATCCCACTTTCCTTCAGGAAGCAACATGTGAACTGGAACCCCTAGGCAAAATTTTCCAGAGAGATTGACCCCCGAATCCACCAGCTGCTACCATCAGCACCAGAGAAGAGTGGGAAGGAGATAGCAAGCTCCCTTAATCTCTACAAACCAGGAAGAAGTAGCCAACTCAGTCCACTCCCAGAGAGTCAGGACTTTGGGGCATTTGGCCCCAGGGTATGACATAGTTATATCCTCAAAAGCCTCATGATATCAGCAGTTCCAAACTCCAAGCTGCTATGTGGGCTTTGGGAAGAGACTGACTGTTGGGGAGGGCCAATGTAGGTAATAGGTAGGCCACAGTGGATTCTTCACAGCTCCGGGCTGTAATGACATCAGCGTATATGCTCCATAACTGATCAATGGACTTTCTGCTCTCCTGTAGCTGTCACTTTCAGGGACCCTTCCCTGGCCCCTGGACAGGAGCAGGGAAAGAGGAATAATTTTGAGGGTCCTGTGGTGCCCAATGTACATGGGACAGGTTTCACAGGGTAGGGAACTTCCGAAGAAGTACAGGGAGGTGAGATTGTTGTGGGGATCATCATTTTTTTTTAAAGAACTAATAATGCTAATCTGTATAGAAAGGTAGAAAAATACATGCTATGGAGGTGCCAGTTGCAGTCATTAGTTACAATTCAACAGTTCAACTCTCGCCTCTCCTAATGTTGTCTAAACTCCCATACAATTTACAACCCTTATTATTGACTGCAACAATTAGCCACAGTGTAGAAGACAAGAGCTGCTAAACATTTCCATTTTAAAACAACTTAGTAGAGAGCTTATGCGAGGTCACTGCAGGCACAGATCCCGAGTCTCACATAAACAAAACCAATATTATCCAGTACATCACAGGGTGACTTAGGTGCTGCAATGGTCAACCTAACTTTTAGGGGCAATGCCACAAAGTCGAATTCCCAGCTCTGAGGCACGCAGGCTCCCTATATAATGCCTGGAGAGAGTTAAGTGTCTAGAACAGGGATTCACAGATGCTAGCATTCTGAGTGCTGAGCTGCATAAGCTAATCAATAGGAAATGCTGAGGAAAGAGATGGGGACTAAGTCTCATCACTCAGAGGGAGTTAGGCACCTAACTCCAGGCCAGAGGGAGGTGTCTCGCTCCACTAAGGATTCACAGCCTTGAACCCTTTCCCAGAGTTAGGCACCTAAACACCAGGTCAGTAATTTTTCAAGAAAAACTGAGGGGGAGCTGCTGTCCTCTATCCAGAAGTCAGAGCACTAATCCAGGATATGGGAGAAGCGGCTTCAACTCTCCATTCTGGTTGAAGTGGAACAGAAACTTGAATTCAGGTCCCACAAACCCCCTGTGACAGCCCTAACCACTGGGCTATTAGGTATTCTGGGGAGGGTAGCTCTCAATCTCTCCTTTTAAAGATGATCAGCTTGGTTTAATATACTTTTAGTACCAAAAAAAAAAAAAGAAAGAAAAAGATTATCTCTATAGCCAGTAGTTATGGCACTCATGTGAAATGTAGAAAACCCAGTTTTGAATTATTCTGAGTCAGACAGAGTGAGGATTTTGAACTTGCCTTTGCCGCAGCCCTGGACTAATGGATATGTGAAGAAAAGAACAGCACCACTATCTTCTTCTTTGGCTGTTTTTTATAGTAGGGGCGGAGGGAACTGGTAGCTATGCTCTAAGGCAGTCTCTGAACACATCTGCTGTGGAGATATAGGGAGGTAGGGATGCCTAGTTTGTGACTCACACAGTACGAGTTGAGGCACAGAGATGCTTAGTTGTGTCAGGATTGACATGGCTCTGGGCATGGCCATGGGCATGGCCATGAGCAAAAATTTAGCCACCTAGGGGACTTTACCATTGGAACGTTAGATGTCTAAAAAGTTTAGGCACCTCGAGGGTTAGGCAGCAACAAACCAGGCATCTTGAGGATCTAAATATTGTGCTTGGGCACCAAATGTGGCAGTTCGATGCCTCAGTCTCCACAGTGCCTTTCAGAGTAGGGTGACCATACATCCTGCTTTGGTCGGGACTGTCCCTTTTTTTAGGCCCTGTCCCAGGCGTCACGACTTTTTTGACAAAACTGGGTATTTGTCCTGTTTGCTCTTTTCAACTGATCATCAGAGGGGGGCCTTGGGCAGCCCCATGCATGGGAATGCGGCGGAGGGACTCCGATGACCGGTGCTCAGCTGGCCCCAGGGGGTTCCCAGGTGTCCAATTTTCAACTGAACACCCGGTCAAGAAGGGACCCTCCCCCCAGTCCAGTGAAAATGAGCGATTGAGTGAGGTGGGGGAGAGTGAGCGACAGAGGAAGCAGGGGATGGAGTGAGCAGGGCAGGGCCTCGGAGAAGGGGTGGGAGAAGGGTGTTCAGTTTTGTTCAGTCAGAAAGTTGGCAACCCTAGGCACCAGTGTGGAGGGGGACCTCAGGGTGTCCTCAGATGGGTGGGAGGCAGGGAGGGCTTGGCCCGGCCTTGTGCGTCGGAGGGGTTGCGTGGGTGAGCGGTGCGATTCAGGCAGCCCCAAGCATGGGGAAGCAGCAGGAGGTCTGGGGCCAGCCCTGGTGGGGGGAGGGACCTCAGTCCAGCCCTGCATGGGCAGGAGACAGGTGGGGCATGGGCTGGCCCCACACGGTGCAGGGCTCAGGCCGGCCCAGGGGTGTACCATTTTCCCTTTGGGAAAATATGGTTACCCTATTTCAGAGTGACTAAACCAGTTTGTTATCCTACTTCTAATTACTACAACCCACATTCCTTTTCCAGATCCAGGAATTGAATCCAGGATTCTTGATCACTAATATTCTACTGCAGACCAGCCAAAAGTTGTGTAACCCCTCCTCCAGGTGCTGGGCTAGAAAGGAGCTAGCAATTACCCTGAATCTCAACTAGTAAGGGCCTCAGCTAAAAATCTGAAGCTCAAGGGAGTGAAGCCATGCTGCCTATATATGTGGGGGGAAGGTCTGGTTACATGTGATTCACAAAGTGAAAAGACCACTTTAAAACAGTGACTTCAGCAAATTAAGGCAAATTAAATTCCCAAATGCATGGAATGTGTGACAGTCAGATGTGCTGATATGTTGAAATACAAGCATATGAGGTCACTATTAAGCATTTCTGTTAGAGTCCAAGTTTGGTTAAGATGTAGTACATTCTGCTTTGGGGTATCTGTGGGAGATGGAAGTGAACCCCTAATGGAGTCTTGGAGTGTGTTATTGGATGTGTGGGCAATATGAAGTTGAGCAAGTCTTTCCCCTTAACTTCTTAAGGTTTTGTGTAGATGGGGTGTGTCCTGTTGCAACCTTTGCTATTACTAAACATAGTTTTTTGTTTTGCTAATTGGATACATTTCGAGGCAAGATTCAGTGTTACTGAAGCCACAGACATCTCAATTAAACCCCATATGTTTTCCACATCACAGAATTATTTGCCAGTGCAATGGTCTGGGTGGCAGGGTTGAGAGCTTCTAGGGCAGTGCAGCTGCAGAGCCTGGCCTGACCTGATGCTCTGTGCTGGGCGGTGGGCATGACTGGCTCCAGCCGGGCGGCTCAGCTGTAGCAACACCAGCCACCAGTGCTCCAGGCAGCGCGGTAAGGGAGCAGGAAGCGGGGGGATTGGATAGACGGCAGGGGACTTTGGGGAGACTGGTCAGTGGGTTGGGGTGTGGATAGGGGTTGGGGTGGTGAGAGGGTGGGGAATGGGGGGGATTGAATGGGGGCAGGGGCCCCAAGGGAGCAGTCAGGGAGAAGGGGTGGTTGGATGGGGCAGGGGTCCGGGGGAGGGGGACTGTCAGGAATGAGAGGAGGGGTTGGATGGGGCGGCGGGGGGGCAGTTAGGGGTGGGGGTTCTGGGGGCCGTCAGGGGACAGGGAGCGGGGGGTGCGTGGATGGGGCAGGAGTCCTGGGGAGGGCCATCAGGGAACGGGGGGGTTGGATGGGGCAGGAGTCCCGGGGCCGTCAGGGGGCGAGAAGCAGGGTGGGGGGAATAAGGGGTGGGGACCAGGCCACACCTGGCTGTTTGGGGAGGCACAGCCTCCCCTAACTGGCCCTCCATACAATTTCCAAAACCCAATGCAGCCCTCAGGCCAAAAAGTTTGCCCGCCCCTGCTTTGGCAAGTCATAAGAAATACAAACCTTGGGTAGTGCTAGTGGCTAGAAACACTCCAAGTCAGAAGACATTTATGGTTTTATTTTTCTTTTGCTTTGAAATCTTTCTGGAGTGGTACCAGAATTCTCCTTAAAATTCTGACCATCACCAACAAGTGGGCTCTCAGCTTGACATTTCATTTTAGCAGAATGTGGTTTGGATTTCTAGGCCTCAATCCTGTGAGGTATTTAGTGTGTTGTTGTTCTTATTAAGACATGGAAAACTGGTATTTTAAAACTATTACTCGTTAAGCATTGCATAACACAGCAATAAGAGCCTGCTTCAAGCTACAGCTAGCTACAATCTGTTTTGCCTCGTGCAGTCCACAACGCCACCTTCCAAAATGGAGGATGGCCTTTGGTCTTTGCAGCCACAACCACATCTTTACACAGCAATGACAGCTATTCCACATCTTCTGCTTTTATACAAAAGCAAAAAACAAACCTTATTTCTACACCAATAAATTGAATCCCACAAAAAAATTCTTTTTCAATAAGTTTCTTGGGTGTTTATTTGAAAACTATTCTGTCACTACATATTGTTGCAGGTGTTAAAACAGACCATTTAGTAGAAGATCCTGGAATTGCAACTGCATGTTGTGGTGACATTAGTCCAACACATCATTACCAAGAAAGCACAGTGGTTCTGTGCCAGGGTATTAATATCCTTGGAAGTCTCATCTAGTTATACCATTTCTGTGCAGATTAGTATGGCTCCAGGCAAGTCCAGTCCATAGGCTGTTGTAAGAGTGAGCACATGTGCACATTTTTCCATATGAACCCTAGTAAGTCTTTGGTCGGTGAAGCACTGGAACCAGAAACAGGTGATTAAAGTTTCTTCTTAATAAGAGTCTTACACAATGATAACTACGCCACACACTGAACTTTTCCAGCAAGGTGCTGCTCACCTTCCCATTGAAGCCCTTGCTGATTATTGGGGGGCTTGTGCCCCGGCTTGCCCCTCCTTGTGCACACCTGTGTGCCACCATTCTCCTTCATGATGTTGTGCTGTGATTCAAGCAGGCTTCTCCAAACGACCAGTATCCAGGTTCCTGCCCCATTCCACTGAGCCTTCTTTAGTCCTTGGACTTATCTTCTTCTCTTTCCAAGCCCCTTCCCTTCTTGAGGCTCTGCTGTGATTCAGGCAGGCTGCCCTAGCTCACCAGTCTCCTTTCTGGTTTGGGATCTCATCTCAAAGGCCCTCTCTCCTGACTTGATGCTCCCCTGTCATTCTCTTCTGCTAGGAGTCACCTAACGGCTGGGTTTTAGCATGTTAAGGAGGAAGCTACCTGATTAACACCTGGCTTCAGCGAGTCTGATTCTCCCTTGAATACCTGTTTCCTTGGAGCAGGGTTCGGCTGGCCCAAAGCACCACTATCCCTTAAAGGGGACAGACCATCCTGTTATATCAGACCACTTCCAACAAGCTCATATATCACCAGTAGTACACGTACCACAGTACTACAGTAAAGAAACTGTGCCCTCTAAATTCTGACGTAGGTTTCTACATGAGAAATACTTTCTGAATTAGCCTCTTCAACTTCGGTATTTAAAGGGAAAAATCAGCAGAAAATATTAAAATAGGAACTGTCTTCCCGGTTGCAAATATAATAATTGATCTTGTTTCAAAAAATATCTATTTTGTCTTTATCTCTATTTCAGTCCTGATTGTATCATAATTGTACATTAAGTGCAAACAGTGTGCTTCTTAGAAGATTGAAAAAAAAAAAGGTTTTTTAAGTCAAGACTCTGTTCTCCTTCACTGATAGATGTTATTTAATGTAGATGATTGCATTTGCAGGACTACTTTGATATAATTTAAAAAAAACTAAAACCAAAAACACCATTAATGTATTTGACTAGGATGTTGTATAGCGTTACTGTATGTAGTTTATTTTATAGGCACTCATCACTATATTGATTTTTATTAAACACAGAAGTTGCTTGGCTGCCTTTCATTAACTATCTGGTACTTGGGACAATGTTTGTGTTTATGTACAAAGTTGTTGTTTTTTTGCAAAAACTACCTTAACATCTCTACGTCTTTTTTGGTTTCTTTTAGATATTCATGCCAATACACCAAGAACACACTATTTGTTTCTTTTTCATCCTTTTATGTCCCTTTGTCCTTTTTACATACTGTATGAATGCAAAGGCTTGCCTGAACTTGAAAAGTAGCACAGACTGCACCACACTGCCACAGAAATTTCTTAATCTAGGAGTGAAACTCACCAGGCAAGAAGGGGTTAAAGAGCAGCTTTGGACCCACAAGGCATGCCGGTCGTGGAGAAGGAGCCTTAAAAAGGAAATTTCAACCAAAATGCTACTGCTATTTCCGAGAACAAGGTTAGGAAAAATGCATCATTTTGCCCACGTTAAAAACTTCCAGCAACTTTTTCTTTGAGAAGCTCTAGTGCTCCCAAGTTTTGGAGGAGGGTCTTGAAATCTGGCAGAAGTGGCCTTTGTGTCAGCTTTGAGCCTTTTGCCATCCCTGTGAAAAATTAACCCAACTTTGGCATGCTCCAGCCTGGGGTAAAGAAGAACTTCACTTGCATTTGGAAACTACTGGCTCCTAAGAGCCCTGTGGAGCAGGGACTCAGACCTGTGGTCCCTGACAAGGAGGAAGGGAAGATTCTTTCTCTGAATGATGTGTTTGTTGGTTATTTCAGTCAGGAGTGACAGTGGTTGTTCCTGACTCTTTCACAAGTCAGGAAGGCCATGGGTTGGATTCACAAATCTTGGGCCAGGACTCCTTTAGTATGTCCAGAACATCTTGATGAGTGAATGTAGTGAAATCTGGGACTGCAAGTGATTATTGATTAGTGGATATAGGTGGGCTGGATCCATGCTGTCTGAAAAGACTTCCCAAATGTGTGTGATGGTTCTTCTCAGAGGTTGGTGCTTGGCTCAGGTGCAGGTTGTAGGCATTCAGGATGGATTGATCCATTCATCACCCTGAATAACTCCTTGAGGAGAGATTTGACAGCCTCAGTGCAGGCTGATTAGAAGGTTGTCTTGGTCTGTAATATAGCTAGGCTTTGAAGAATTTGTTACATTTCATCCTGTCTGAATCATCCTTTGTTTCCTGCCATCAGTGCTGGAGTCTCCACTCATCTCTACTTGTCCAGTGCAGGGTGTCAAAAAAAAACCCAGGTTTCAGAGTAGCTGCCGTGTTAGTCTGTATCTGCAAAAAGAAAGGAGTACTTGTGGCACCTTTGAGAGTAACAAATTTATTTGAGCATAAGCTTTCGTGAGCTACAGCTCACTTCATCAGAATGCATCTGATGAAGTGAGCTGTAGCTCACGAAAGCTTATGCTCAAATAAATTTGTTACTCTCAAAGGTGCCACAAGTACTCCTTTTCTTTTTAAAAAAACAGGGAGATTTGTGTGGGTGTGAGGAGTAAGGGGCAATTTTGGGGCTAACATGTAAGTGGTAGAAGCCAGTTTAGAATGGTAGTGATTCACCAGGCCGCCAACTTCTTGCCCTATGGGTGGAATGGACTTGGACAGAGAGTTGTATGGGGAGAATGGGACTGGCTGGGCAAGGAGCCTGGACTGAGATAAGAGGCCTGAGGAGTGGAGATTGTTACCCGTATCTGAGGAGAATGGGATTAGGATAAAGAAACAGGACTGGCACAAAGGCAGGTTGAAGTGGATGAGGCAGAAGGAATCAAACTTGGAGCAAAAGTGCAGAAGCTTCTGTGCTCCCTAAAGCATGCTCCCCTCCAGAGCCTTGAATGGAACCCAAGATTCCTGAGTCTTACCATTCCTCTCTGGTTAGCAAATGTCTCTGGAGTGCTGTGACAAAGTGCCTCATCCCCATCAAGGTTGATCCACATAGAGGATTACATATTACAATTTACAGTGGCTAGCATTAACTCCATTAGCTCAAGTGGCTGAAGTTTGGGTGGCGGATCTAAAGGTTCCAATCTTACTGATGAAACATGGGTGACAGTATGATGCCAAATGATGGAATTTCTAGGGTCTGTTTAGTTTGATTTTAAAAAAAACCTAGCAAATTACTCACAAAAATTATATTAAAAGAACATTATTAAGGTTGTAAACTCAAGTACCCAAAAGTTAGTAAATGCTACAATTAAGATTTCCTATGCAAACTTAATTTTTCCTTCTTGTGCATCTGCTTTATGATACAGTTTTAAATTACATGATCACATACTATTTTCTCCACAATACCCCTGCCTCTTTAAGTGCACAGAATGGACCTGCTATATGGGTAAATCAGTGTTGTGTAACAAAAGGAGATTTTTATCCACAAACCCCTGCTTCCTCCGTGAAAAAGTTGGAAGGCGTGTCATGAATGAGGCAGGGGATTTCAGGAAGAGAAAAGATGATGGCATGATTAAGATACTTAAATGTTGCCCAGGGGAGTTAGATTCTATCCTAGCCTCTGCCACAAAGTTCCTATGTGATGCTAAGCAACTCAGTTAAAACAAGTTTTTCAAAACTTTGCACAGGTAATCTTAATTCTGGCATTTCCTAAGTTGAATGCTTGACTTTGCGACCTTAACAATGTTCTTTTAATGTAGGTTTTTGTATATAAATATATAGTTTCCACTGAACTCTTTCTTTTCTCAGCTACAGGCAAAACACCAGGAAATCAATTGCAGAACTTCTTGAAATTTAGCTTATAATAATTGTGTTTTTTCCATTTTCTCATTGTTCAGTTTTTTAAAAACAATACAGCTCTCTCAAAATTGTTTCCCACATTCATCTTCATAGGCTGTATGCATAATTAGTAGCTCAGTCTCATATTAGCATGTGGCCAGCTGTCACAGGATGGCACTATAGGGAATCCAGTATAATTTTAGTACAAGCTGCAGAGTCACATCATCCATAAATCTAAAATTCACTTGATGGTTTATAAGGGACATAATTATCATCAGACCTGGAAACAAATCCTTCATTGCTTTTATCTTGAGTCTCATCATTTACTTGGCTTAAATTATTTTAATTATATAATAGATGTTGAAGCTCATCAGTGATAAAGTTGCAAAGTACAGTCTCAGTTGCAGAACTCTTTTAAAGTCTTCCCAAAGACCTCTGATTCTCCCGCCCCTCCCCAAGCCTTTCAGGGTTTTTGGTTGCTTTTTTCTTAATACTTTGCAGCCCCTGAAAGAGATCTGTGGGCTGCTATCACTGAAATGTCATATCTTATGATCATGACTAAAAATAATCAGAAGCATACGTGTGTAGCCTAACTGCAGCCTAGGAATTTCAGTGTGAGTACAGATTTTATTGTCGGAAAGACTATAAAAAGTGTCAAATGGTCACCTGCTCCAGATTTCTATCAAAACCTGACTGTTCACTTCCTTAATTTCTTATGCTGATTTAATTAGTAATCATTCTTTTATTTTTCACATAAAACAGTCCTATAGTTTTCCTGAAAAAAGAGACAGAAGATGAAATTTAGCTCAGAATCATCTTCTTACTTTAGTAGGATCAGAGTCTCACATTCCCACTGTGTGTTTAATCTTTTACCATGCTTTACAAGCTCCTGTGAATTTTGGCATAAATCTCTGATTAAGGTGGCATAAAGCACTGAATGACTTCTAGAAAGTTTTTTAGAATGCAGTGTCTAATAATAAAATTTATTGTATTTGTATAGTACTGTCCAGCCCTAAGAATCCAAAAGTGCCTTACAAACTGTGGACCTGATCTTACAGTCCAGGTTCATGCTGAAAATAACAGGGTCTAGATCTTTGGAACCAGCCACATGCAACCAAGTGCAACTTTTGAGGGGCAGCTGCAAAGATCACTCTTACTGCTCATTGATCCTCAGGCTTCCAAGTTCTGGTCTAGTCCTAAAGCATTTTTAGAGTCTCTTATAGCCACTCTAACTTCAGCCACTTGTAGTGACCCCTTCAGGGCTATTGCAGCAGCTAGTGATCGCTGGTCTGCGGCAATACTCTCATCCCCTTTTCCTGGCTACATTGCCCTCGGTTGCAGGAGTATCGGGGTGGGGGGTGCAGAGAAGAGGTGGCGTAGCACTTCAGATAGCTGGTTAAGGCAAATATAAGTCTGCTCCTTGCTACCAGAGAGGCACTAAATGTCTCAACAGAGATTGTGATCAGACTTTGGAAGTGCTGCTTGTGTTATGATTGCAGGATTGAGGTCTATGCTTAGGAAATACTTCACCCACACCTGTGTGCAGCCACTTCTCAAACAGAATGACCGTGCTGTATCTTAAGCGGGGTGGGGGGAGGGCATTGTCTACATGTCTGGGGGACAGGGGTATACCTCTCTCAGGGCAGAGGCATGGATGTTGTTGCGGCTGCCGAGTGGATCAGCATGAGGACACTGACTCATTCCCTCCAGGAGACTGCTAAGAGGGGGGAGAGTAGATAGATGCAAGCTAGGCAGGAGAAGACATCTTTCACTCAGATTCTTCTGGAAGGGCTTTGGAACCAGAGGATATACACTGGGAGGAGCAAGTGGAAGTCAAAGGAACTTGCAGAAGTCAAAGAAGGATCAAGGAGGCTGGGGTGAATCAATAGTCCTTTGGGAGGGAAGCAACCCTGGGGGCTGCCCTGTGGAGTCTTTGAGGGCATACATGGCAATAAGACCGAAGAGTGATGATCTCCTTTTTGTGCATGG
This sequence comes from Lepidochelys kempii, assembly GCF_965140285.1. NCBI lineage: Eukaryota > Metazoa > Chordata > Testudines > Cheloniidae > Lepidochelys > Lepidochelys kempii. Next base: position 69,175,098 of record NC_136384.1, on the reverse strand, counting down.
TGACAGGAATTGCCTCACAACATACCAGTTCATTACAGTGTTGAGATGGGGACTGGTGAGCCTGGGGCTCCCAGGCTATGAATTTGGTTCCCACTCATTCAGGATTAGGGTAGCAACAGCAGTGACACAGCTGGGTTTGGGGGCTAGGCCAATTCAGGCAATTGGGTGTTGGCATTCGGAATCATAAGGAACCTATGTGAGACCCCAGGTGGAGGAATCAATGTTCATTTTCTGTTGTGTTTTCATTCCAGATGTGGGAAGATGGGCCAGGCAGGCAGTGGTATGGATCTGTAGGCACAGTATTGTACTGGGTGCACAGGTGGGCTTCCATGTTGTCTGAGGGTTCGCAGCTGGGGCTCACTGATTAAGCAATCCTGAGCTGGCATGGAAGGAAGGGCATGTTATGTGATCAGCTGATGCTCCTTCTGTATGTTGTGGGGGCTCATAAGTGGGAACCACATATAATTGTGATGCACCTTGGGGGAAATGATTTGGGAGTGTGTAAAGGAGTAGCCTCAATGCTTAGAGTGAAGAGGGACCTGGGGGAGCTCTTGGAACTTTTTCCAGGAGTAAAAATTGTGTGGTTGGACGTGCTGCAACACAGGGTGTGGTGGGGAACTATGAAGGTCCCCTTGGGTTGACAGGCTAAGAGGTATGTGAGTAGGGAGGTGGCCAAATTCATGGGGGTCATATGGGGCTCAGTAAGTTTGAATCCTGATATAGCATACAGGATACGAGAATTATTCAGGGAAGATGGGGTTCACCTCTCAGACGTGGTGGCTGACACTTTTTTGGCTGATATTAAAGGGAACATTAGGAGACGCCTGGGAACCTGGCTGGGTATGCAGGGGAGTGGCCGCCTAGTTAATTGCTGGCACCTCCTTGTGACAGATGTCCAGTGTAGGTACTCCAGGGAAGGGATACCGTGATCAGACAAATGGTTTGGTAAAGGATTTGAAGGAGGTGTTTGTTAAAGTAGCGGAAACAGGGTGGGATTCAGGGTTCCTATGACTGGCACGGCAGGGAGCCACCCCTCCTTCTTTATAGCCTACCTAACTCTCATTCAAGGGTTGGGGAGATGGTAAGATCCCAGCACGGGGTTGGCTGGGGACCAGGATGAAAAAAAAGCAGGAGGGCCTGATGGAAGCCCTCCAGGTAGATATTGAAATGATCATAGAATTACCTGCACTGTACACTTTTATCTGCTGGGTACTCCCAGACAGTAATATAAAAGTTGTGGTCTAATTAAACGCATCCAGTTTTTGAGCTGTAGCTCACGAAAGCTTATGCGCTAATAAATTTGTTAGTCTCTAAGGTGCCACAAGTACTCCTTTTCTTTTTCCAGTTTTTCCTGTCCACTTTCCAGTATAGCTGGACAATGGATTTAATATTTACAAGGGGATTGGTTTATGTCTCATTTTAAAGAGTGCACCCCAGAACCTCATTTCTGTCTGAAGACTATGCTGAGGCACTTGAAGAGTAACATGTTTTATTTCTATTAGGCTGGGCCTGTTCACTCCTTGGATTTCTTAATTTGGGCCGCCTATCCAGAGTGGATATTGCTGTAGAGTAGTGACAGGATGTTTTATTTTGATTCAACAGAAATGCCTTTAAGACCAACAAAGAAATTCCTAGCAAAACCAAGAAAGATCAGAGAATGATACAGACAGCACCAGCTTCACTGATGTCTGAACATCCTGTTACATTATGCGTCAGTTCATCTGTGTAGACTGATGGTGAGTGCCTTCTCATTCTAACAGCATACCACAAAGCTATCTCAGTTGGTTTATTCTGCCAAGCATCTGTCACTTCATGCTTATTGTATCCCCTATTGTTTTGGACCCCTGTCTGGAACTTTTTCTTCCCTTGCTTGATTTCTGTACTTCATTGGAAATTTTTTACCTCCTAATTCGTTTCTTATAACCCTGATGTCTGCACTAAATTCCTGCTGGTTTTCTTTGACCTCTAGCTATATTTCTGGCTGATAGTTGCACTTTATTTATTTTTTTGGATTTACTTTTACATCTACTGTTCTTTAGAAAAGTGCTCTCCTGACCAGTGTTGTTATACTTCAGGTTTTTACCAGCTATTTTTCAAGATGTGAGTGGTGTCAGAAGAAGTACTTTTTCTTTGATTGGCAGTTTTAGGACCCTACACTACGCTATGAAATTAGGTCGAATTTATAGAAGTCGATTTTTTAGAAAGGGATTTTATACAGTCAATTGTGTGTGTCCCACTAAGCGCATTAAGTCGGCGGAGTGCATCCAGAGTACCACGGCTAGCATCGACTTTCAGAACGTTGCAGTGTGGGTAAGCTATCCCACAGTTCCCGCAGGCTCCGTTGCCCATTGGAATTCTGCGTTAAGCTCCCAATGCCTGATGGGGCAAAAATATTGTTGCGGGTGGTTTTGGGTACGTCGTCAGTTGCCCCTCCCTCCGTGAAAGCGACAGCAGACAATCATTTTGCGCCTTTTTTCCGTGCGGGCATCATACTGCTTTCAGCAGAGGGTGCAATAGGATGGCAAACCATTGTCATCGAACGACCGCTTCCGCTGCCACTCTGCTCTCCTGATGCTATGAATCCACCTGCAGGTCCTCTATATGACCGTCATCATCCACTGCTTCTGCTGCCACTCTGCTCTCCTGGTGATCTCGCAGGGCCACTTCCGCTGCAGCTCTGCTCAGCTGCTATTGTCTCACCATACCACGGCAAGCGTGCAGCCCGCTCAGCTATTGTGTCCTGGCAGCAGACGGTGCAGTAAGTCTGCAAAAACGGTCATCCAACCACCGCTTCCCCTGCAACTCTGCTCTCCTGCAGACGCCATACCACAGCAAGTATGGAGCCCGCTCAGATCGCCGTGGCAGTTATGAGCATTATAAACACCTCACGCATTATCATACAGTATATGCAGAACCAGAACCTGCAAAAGCAGATGAGGAGGTGATGGCAGCATGATGACGAGAGTGATGAGAACATGGACACAGACTTCTCTCAAAGCACAGGCCCCGGCAATTTGGCCATCCTGGTTGCAATGGGGCAGGCTCATGCTGTGGAATACCAATTCTGGGCCCAGGAAACAAGCACAGACTGGTGGACTGCATAGTGTTGCAGGTCTGGGATGATTCCCTGTGGCTGCGAAACTTTTGCATGCGTAAGGGCACTTTCATGGAACTTTGTGACTTGCTTTCCCCTGCTCTGAAGCGCAAGAATACCAAGATGAGAGCAGCCCTCACAGTTCACAAACGAGTGGCGATAGCCCTCTGGAAGCTTGCAATGCCAGACAGCTCCCAGTCAGTTGGGAATCAATTTGGAGTGGGCAAATCTACTGTGGGGGCTGCTGTGATCCAAGTAGCCAACGCAATCACTGAGCTGCTGCTATCAAGGGTAGTGACTCTGGGAAATGTGCAGGTCATAGTGGATGGCTTTGCTGCAATGGGATTCCATAACTGTGGTGGGGTGATAGACAGAACGCATATCACTATCTTGGGACCGGACCACCTTGGCAGCCAGGCATAAACCGAAAGGGGTACTTTTCAATGGTGCTGCAGGCACTGGTGGGACAAGGGACATTTCACGAACATCAACACAGGATGGCCGGGAAAGGAACATGATGCTTGCATCTTCAGGAACTCTGGTCTGTATGAACAGCTGCAGGAAGGGACTTACTTTCCAGACCAGAAAATAACCGTTGGCGATGTTGAAATGCCTAAAGTTATCCTTGGGGACCCAGCCTACCCCTTAATGCCATGGCTCATGAAGCCATACACAGGCACCCTGGACAGTAGTCAGGAGCTGTTCAACTATAGGCTGAGAAAGTGCAGAATGGTGGTAGAATGTGCATTTGGACATTTAAAAGTGCGCTGGCGCAGTTTACTGACTCGGTTAGACCTCAGTGAAACCAATATTCCCATTGTTATTACTGCTTGCTGTGTGCTCCACAAAATCAGTGAGAGTAAGGGGGAGACGTTTATCATGGGGTGGGAAGTTGAGGCAAATCGCCTGGCCGCTGATTACACACAGGCTGACACCCAGGCGATTAGAAGAGCACAGCAGGGTGCGCTGCACATCAGAGAAGCTTTGAAAACCAGTTTCATGACTGGCCAAGGTACTGTGTGACACTTCTGTTTGTTTCTCCTTGATGAAAACCCACCCCCTTAGTTGCCTCTAAATTCCCTGTAAGGCAACCGCCCTCCCCTCCCTGCTTCGATCACAGCTTGCAGAGGCAGTAAAGTCATTGTTGTTTCAAATTCATGCATTCTTTATTAATTTGTCACACAAATAGGGGGATAACTGCCAAGGTAGCCCAGGTGGGGTGGGGGAGGAGGGAAGGACAAGGCCACACTGCACTTCAAAACTTATTCAATGCTAGCCTTCTGTTGCTTGGGCAGTCCTTTGAGGTGGAGTGGTTGGGTGCCCGGAGCTGCCCCTGCCCCCCGTGTTTTTGGGCATCTGGGTGAGGAAGCTATGGAACTTGGGGAGGAGGGCAGTTGGTTGCACAGGAGCTGCAGTGGCGGTCTGTGCCTTTCCTGCACCTCAACCATACACCAGAGCATATCAGTTTGATCCTCCGTAGCCTCAGCATTGCATCCTGCCTCCTTTCATCATGCTGCTGCCACCTTTCCTCTTGACCCCGCCACCTCTCCTGTTGCTTCCGCCACTTGTCCTCACATTCATTTTGTGCCTTCCTGGACTCTGCCATTGTCTGCCTCCATGCATTCAGTTTGGGTGGATTGCATGAGCTCAGAGAACATTTCAACGAGAATGCGATTTTTTCACCTTCTCATCTGCGCTAGCCTCTGGGACGGAGATGCTAGTCACAGCGTTGAAACATTTGCAGCTGCAGGAGGAAAAAAAGGGAGATTAAAATTGAAAAAGACACATTGGCCATTTAAAAGGAGGGGCTGATGTTTTCGGGTTAACTTGCAGCACAAACCCAACTAAACCTCCGCACACACCCAATTCTCTGGGGTGATCGCTTCCAGATCTGTGTGGCTAACAGGGGGGGTGATTTCTTTTCAGCCACAGGCAAACATCCCAGCAGGAACGGGCACCTCTGATGTCCTCTGAATAAAATTCCCCTATTTCAACCAGGTGACCATGAATGATATCACTCTCCTGAGGATAACACAGAGAGATGAAGAACAGATGTTGTTTGAATGCCAGCAAACACTGGGACACACACTGCCATGCTTTCTTATGCAATGATTCCAGACTATGTGCTACTGGCCTGCTGTGGTAAAGTGTCCTAGTATGGAGGATGCAATAAGGCTGCCCTCCCCAAAAACCTTTTGCAAAGGCTTTGGGAGTACCTCCAGGAGAGCTTCATTGAGATGTCCCTGGAGGATTTCTGCTCCATCCCCAGACATGTTAACAGACTTTTCCAGTAGCTGTACTGGCCGTGAATGCATCCCAAGTCTTCAGGGCAAATTAATCATTAAACATGCTAGCTTTTAAACCGTGAATTATATTTACAAAGGTACACTCACCAGAGGTGTCTCCTCTGCCTTCAAGGTCCGGGAGCCCGGGTTGGGACAGTACTGTCTCCAGGGTGATAAACAGTTCCTGGCTGTTGGGGAGAACGGTTTCTCTGCTTGCCTGGTGTGCGCTATCTTCAACCTCCGCCTCCTCCTCATCTTCCTCATCCCCAAAATCCTCATCTCTGTTGAGTAAGACTCCCTTGCAGGAGTCCATGTACAGGTGTGGGGTAGTTGTAGGGGCGCCCCCTAGAATTGCATGCAGCTCATCATAGAAGTGGCATGCCTGGGGCTCTGACCCCGAGCAGGTGTTTGCCTCTTGGGTTTTTTGGTAGGCTTGCCTAAGTTCCTTAAGTTTCACACGGCACTGCTGCGGGTCCCTGTGATAGCCTCTGTCCTTCATGCCCTTGGAGATTTTTTCAACTATTTTGGCATTTCGTCTTTTGGAACGGAGTTCTGATAGCACGGATTTGTCTCCCCACACAGCAATCAGATCCAGTACCTCCCATTTGGTCCATGCTGGAGCTCTTTTGGGATTCTGGGACTCCATGGTCATCTCTGCTGATGAGCTCTGCGTGGTCACGCCACGGTGGCCAAACAGGAAAAGAAATTCAAAATTTTGCGAGACTTTTCCTGTGTACCTGGCCAATGCATCCAAGTTGAGAGTGCTGTCCAGAGCGGTCACAATGGAGCACTGTGGGATTGCTCCCGGAAGCCAATACCGTTGAATTGCGTCCATACTAACCCAAATTCGATCCAGCGATGTCAATTTCAGCACTAATCCCCTTGTCGGAGAGGAGCACAGAAATCAATTTTAAGAGCCCATTAAGTCGACAAAAATGGCTTCGTTGTGTGGACGGATACAGGGTTAAATCAATCTGGTGCTGCTAAATTCAACCTAAACTCGTAGTGTAGACCAGGGCTCAGAATATAAAATAAAAAGCACAGTGATTAGGCAATATTTACTCTACATGTTATATAGAAAGGAAACAAAGAACAAGGAAATCTATTGATATTCCAAGCCAAATGCTGACACTAAAATGGAGTTAAGGTTGAGAGTAAGTATGAATAACATAAGGGTAAAAATCTTTACAGGGACATTGTAATCATCTCAAAACCAAATATAACAAACCCAGGAAATTCAAAGTTAAGGTTACATTTAAAAATGCAAACATTAACAGTTAAGACACCCTAACAACTTTAACTTTGCCCTGAAATGATTCCATGCAATAACCAAGTGAATTTTTTATTTAAAAATTTTAGTATTTGTACTTAGATTAAACTGATTTTTAAACAGTTAGATTTTTCAGCTTTTTTCATTTTTTTTCTCCCCTCTTGGTGTCACTTTCCCTGCCTAAGTGGCTGAACCCTATAGATATTTGAGTCAGTAGAGCCTTTGATCTAACAGATCCAGAGGTCTTGGATAAGCCGTCATGGGATAAGACAGAAGGTCATCTCATGAATCAGTGGTTAAAAGAGGGAAACAAAGGGTAAGAACAAATGGTTAGTTTTCGGAATGGAGAGAAGTAAATAGTGGTGTCCCCCAGGGGTCTGTACTGGGACCAGTGCTGCTCAACATATTCATAAATGATCTGAAAAAGAACATGAACAGTGAGGTGGCAAAATTTGCAGACGATGCAAAATTACTCAATATGGTTAAATCCAAAGCTGACTGTGAAGAGTTACTAAGGGATCTTACTGAACTGGGTGACTGGGCAACAAAATTGATCAATATTGATAAGTACAAAATAATGCACATTGGAAAACATAATCCTGACTATACATAAAAAATGATGGGGTCTAAATTAGTTGTTACCACTCAAGAAAGAGAGTTTGGGATCATCGTGGATAGTTCTCTGAAAAGATCCACTCAATGTGTGTAGCGGCAGTCAAAAAAGCTAACAAAATTATAGGGGCCATTATGAAAGGGATAGATAATAAAACAGAAAATATCATAATGCCACTTGTGATGGGATATTCACCTCATACCCGCCTAGAAGGGCGTAATGAGGCTGAGGAGAGACCAATTAACCAGATAGGCCACAGCTGAGGGAAATTAGCTGGCCTAAGTAACCCCCTGAATAATGATAGAACTCAGCTTGGAAGCAATAGGTGGGGCTAGGATAAAGCCAGGAAGCTGGTAGCAGACTGGAATTGCAGTGAACACCTATAGCCATTCTTAGGATAGTGCAGCAGAAAAGAAGAAAAATCAAGTTGGAGCTAGCATAGGAAAAGGTGGTAAGGTTTAACAGGATGCAGACTTAGCTGCTGATTAGAGGGTCCCTGAGGTAGAACCCAGAATAGAGGATGGGCCTGGGTTCTACTGGGGAAGTGGCATGGTTTGGGTAGAGGAGGTAAAACTCTTCTCTTGGAAAAAAGTTTCCAGAAGGGGAAAAAAAACAGTGATTTGGCAAGAGGGCTATGACAGGAAGCACCCTGAGTCAAGCAGAGTGAGGGTGGATGGTGGTAGTATATGCAGCAAGCAGCTGAAGGAGGTGTTGGACCTTGGAAAGAGCTAATCCACTAGTGGTGAGTGAACCTCACAATGCCACTGTATAAATCTATGGTATGATTAAACTGTGAATACTGCATACAGTTCTGGTTGCCCTGTTTCAAAAGTCCTATTAGAACTAGGAAAAGTACAGAGACGGGAAACAAAAATGGTTAGAGTTATGGTACAGCTTTCAGAGGAGAGACTAAAAAGACTGGGACTGTTCATCTAAGCAAAGAGGTGACTGGGGGCAGGAGGGATATGTTAGATGTCTATACAATCATTAATGGTGTGAAGCAAGTGAACAGGGAAGTGTTAATTATCCCTCCACATACTACAGAAACCAGAGGTTACTAATGACATTGAGAGGCAGCGGGTTTAAAACAAAGAATGTACAACTTCACAGAGTTAACCTGTGGAATCTGTTGCCAGGGCACGTTGTGAATACCAAAAGTAAACTGGGTTCAAAAAAGAATTACCTAAGCTTATGGAGGATAGGTCTGTCAAGGCCACAACCCCATGCTTCAGGTGTCTCTAAACCTCCGTCTGTCAGGACCTGGGACTGTATATCAGGGGATAGATCATTTGAAATTGCCCTATTCTGTTCATTCCCTCTGAAGCATCTGGCACTGGCCACTGTTGGAAGACAGGGTACTGAGCTAGATAGATCATTAGTCTGATCCAGTGTGGCCATTCGTATGTTTAATTCCTGCTGCCAATCCACCCAAAAATAATGTGTTAATATTTCTAATGATCTGAAAATATGAAATAACAGTCTTAAAAATTAAAATTTTAAAAATAATTTAACAGCAACTTCACTGAAATGCTAAAGCAGCAAAAAACAACCAGCGTATATGAGTGGGTCTGGCCTTTATTTGCAATTGACTGGTTGACTTAGATGACTGTTAGTGAGACCATTGCTAAGTAGAGGGAGAGTCCAATTCTTGAATCCTAATATGTCTGCCCTTTAAAGGGTTCTCCCTATGTTTCTGCCCAGTTTCCCTAGCCATGTTGTCTTCGTATATAGTGGTGCCAAGGTAGCATTGCCATGGGGAGTCTTTCAAGCACTCAAGCCCAAAATAGCATGTGGACACAAAACTTTTAAAAACAGGGATAGTTAGGCCACGCAATCAACAATGAGAACTTTTGACAGTGGTATATGGAAGTATAGACACGTGACTCACAACAATAGAATTATTGCTTGCAAAGTAGTTGTAGAATGGTTTGCCTTTGTCACAATAGTCATACTTAAAGCATTACCTGAGCTATGATGTGACCCTATCTGTAGCCTGTATAATAGTCATGACAATGAGATACAAGGTTTGTTAATTTTCTCTATAAGGAAAGTTTAGAGTTTTTGTTGTCCTATATTTATAATCACTTGGAACAAAGATATCAATGCAGCTGATTTTCTTTTTATTTAACTCAAACTAATTAGTGGATTTAATTGGAAATACCCTGATTTCTAGAATAAATTTTATGAGAAAGGGCTGTAACTTTGGGAAGTGTACTCTACCTTTCATACATTAATAAGGGGTTGGATTCCTGTTTGAAGTATAAAATGGTTCATGTCCCTGCTGCAAATCAGGTAGAATGGGGATTTGAAAACAGGTTTCTGATATACCAAGTGAATGCCTGAACATCTTGTCTATTTGGTATTCTGACACTTTCACACTTGCCTGAAAAATTCCTAATCTAGTCACCCCAGTTGTCTTGGGGTGAGGCCTGATTCAGTAGACAGGTGTCCTGGATTGAGCCCCACAGAAGATAGGAGGCAGAGAGCCTGATTTAAGGAGCCTGCCAAGGCTCATGTGTGAGGGTGGGTGGCAAGCAGCTTGGTAGCATTAGGACTTGGGCACTTTTGCACAGACTCAGGAGTGGCAATGTAGATAGTTTGAACTTTTCTGGGTGCCCACAGGTATAAGCAGCAGTGGAGTGGGATTTGAGGATCCCAGGTGGATTTATATAGTGGACTTTGCCACATAAACTGGCAGTTAAGAACCTATGTACCTCTGAGAATCCCTTGATCTCGGCCTGGCCCTCAATACTGTACCATCTGAGCGCCTGACATGAAAGCATATACAAAATTAGGAGTGTATGAAGGCACAGCTGGGAGCGATGTGATACTCCAAGTGGAGGGAGATAAGTCATGACCATGAAGGTGTAAAGAAGAAGCTTGAACTTTATTTGGAAGAAAAGAGGAAGTCAGTGTGTAGTGATTCAAAAAGTAGGGGAGGTATGGTCAATACACCATGTGCTGTATTATACATATGTTTATCACTCTATTATTGCAGCAGATGACTATTGGTATTTAAAAAAAATACAAAAGAAATCCCATTATCGCTGTACTAATTGTATTTTATTTGAGAAATATGGTTCAATTTTGAAAAGGCAGTACTTTTGACTGACAGTGGACATAGCAGCAGCAGCAAGCATGGTGATTCATAAAATGAACCATTGAGGCTATGGGAAGCACAGGAAAAAGTGAGATGAGCAGATGAAACATACCACACAGTAGCATTTCTTTTTTCTGTACATGCAGTTTGGTGGTTTTTTTCCTGTGCTTTTAGCAAGAGGAAAGGCACTGATTGCACCATCCCACTCAATGAGAAATAAGATATAAATTACAGTGTACAAATACTGATTATGCTTCTAGAACCCTACAGGAAGAAGCAATGCTATTTTGTCTTTGGCTGTGTGGGCCTGCCTTATCTTTCACCATAAGAGATTAAATTCTATAATCCTATTTTAATAAATTAGGATGCAAGGGCCATGCATAGCAGAAGGAAAAAGGAGCTGAGACTTAGAGTTGGAAAGACAAAGCATTCTTATGGGGGAGAGGGGAGGGGAGGATTCAGCACTGGAGATTTTTTTTTTTTGAGTATTTGTTGGTCTTTTGTCCTGAAAGCTTTTTTTTTTTTTTTTCCCCCCCCTGGTGTTGCATCCTGTCACTCTCCTCTTTAACACGAGGATCAGGCAATTTGGAGTTAGCTAGAAGATACCTATAGAAACTCTTTCAGTATGTTGATGACACCCAGCTTTTTATCGCCACTTCATCCCATACAGACAGTGTGGTAAAGCATGCTTTCAAAAGCTTGGTAGGTATTGGGTCATGGATGACAGCAAGTTGATTGAAGTTCAGCCTATGCTAAGGTGATGAGAGATTATGAAAAAGTTACATCGGGCCCCTTTGACAGTGTGCATCCATGAGTTCACTTGAGTTCCTAATTTGGGAGAATCTTGTTAGATTCCCTAGTGATTTTAGACAAAAAATAGCTGCAGGGACCAGGATGGCTTCCTTTCATCTGCAACAAGTCAAGATACTCTCTTGGTGGGGATCTCACTATTATGATTGAATCCTTTGTTGGCTCAATATTAGATTACTACAGTGCACTCTATTTTCACCACAAAATCCATTTGAAAATGGAAGCTAGGGCAAAATACAGCTGCCAAATTGTAGAGTATGAGCACGTGAAATCTGTACTCTGGTATCTACACTGGTGGAATGTTTCTGATTACATGGTGCTGGCTTGACCTTCTAAGCCACCTTCTCCTTTATCACATCAAACATAAACTGCTTGTATTCACTGTCAAGGTCCTTCACAGTCAATCACCATGGTATCCATCATTTCTCATTGAGCTGACAAGGCTCACTTTTGATTGCCCAGGTGCCAGACTCCACTGACGACTTGCTAAATTTTAAAACCAGCATCTTCATGCTTTCTCCCATGCTGCCCCACGCACTTGGAAGGCATTGCCTGTAAACATCCACAAAGCTACCTCATCTTCAAATCCTTTGCCATGATGCCTATGTAGAACTAGATAGTGGTTAGGCTGCTTGTGTGCAGAGACCACTGCCTACCATGCTAACCAATATTGTCTCATTGTTCACTCATATTTCCCCTTCTGTCTGTATCCATCTCTTGTCTCTTACTTAGGTTGTAAGATCTTTGGGGCAGGGACTGTCTTTGTTCTGTGTTGGTACAGCGCCTGACACAGTGGGATACAAGTTCACGACTGGGGCTCCTAGGCACTATAATAATACGAATAAACAATAATAGAAGTCTTGAGACCTGTTGGTTTGAAGGCAAGAATGCCTCAGTTGTGACCAGCATTTGTGCTCAAGCCCCTTTATAAACACGACTGGAATCAGAGGACCTGGGATCTATTCTTAGCTGGTTGATATTGGGCAAATCACTTAACCACATCATACCTCAGTTTCCCCATCTGCAAAATAGCAACAATAGTATTTGATGATCCCCTTCATAAGGTACTTCAAAACCTTGAATGAAAGGCACTTTGTGATTAAGTATTGCTTTTATTATAAACGAGGGGGCTGTCTCAGCAGCAGCATTTTGTGAGGGTGCTTGATTCTGGAATTCTATTTTAAATATTAGAATAGTTTTAATTCAAACTCCTAACCCTAGAAAGAACGGAACCATTTTTCTTTTAGTAGTAGATGCTGTCTGTTGGCTCTATATACTATTCTCACCCACCCCTGAAAACAAATATCTTTTGTGTTTTGAAAGATTACATTGACAACAATTACTTGTTTAGGTCTTACATGCCATTGTTGTTTGTTCTGACTGGAAAATATTTTTCATTATAAATCTCACGGACCAGAAATCAGGATACAGTAATAGATGTCTTACATTACTTCGCAGTTTTTAAATACTGACTATAAAATGCCTTTAGTGTTTGAGAGGGGGATGCTGAATTACCCCATCATTCACTTCTTGACCTTTCTGCTCCAACTGGCAACAAGCATACCAATTGTTTCTGAATAGAAACTGGACTGAAACCAGCTGGCTGTGGCTGAGTGAGGGGTGGGTGATTTGTTGAGGAGATGGGGGAGTGTTCAACAGTCAGGAGTGGGTTAGAGTCGCTTTGCTCAACAGTTGGAACAGGATTGCTGGGGGGAGAGGAGGGAGAGCTTTTCAGAGAAGGAATTGTAGGAGGATTCCATAGAAGAGTTGTTCAGGTCAGATTCCAGAGCAGTATATTCACTGAACTACACTAAAGATGAAGTTGAGTCTGCAGTATTTTAAGGGATACATCTGGTGATGTTACAGACTAGATCCCATTTCTTTGTAATGCAAGCTGGTCAGTCTGGCACTGTTCTGTTAGCTTTTTTTTTCTTCTTGAATGAAGAGTGAGTAACTTGTTCCATTCTGTGACCCCCCCTCCCCCCGACATTCAAGGGTTGTCAAAATTTTGACAGCTAATATTTTGTGAATTGAAGTGACCTTTTTAAAATACTATGTTCTGGCCACATGGCCACCCCTTTCCTCTCTGGATTTTGGGACAGTAGCCAAGGCAAATACAGAATACTGAAAAGATTAGTATCACATTATCATAACTCAGATAGTCACAGAGTGATTCCTCATTCTTCTGACAAAGCTCCTCACAAATAAAGGAGGCTAGATGGTACCGACAATTCACTTGGGTTTATTTATAGGCACTTACAAACATTTTACCTTCTATGTCCCATTTTCAAAAATGACTTGGGCACTTAGGGTCAGATATTCAAAGATACTTAGGCCAAAGTTGCTGATAGGTGCCTAGCCTGCATAGGCACTCTTGAAAATCACACTAGGCACCTGGGTCCCATTGATTTCAGTGTATTATTAAAACTGGTAATGAAGCTTTGAATGATTGGAATGTTAAAATAAATGGTTATCTATTTAGGAAGGATGAAATGTACAAAAAGGGAAGGAAGTAGCACTCTACTTCAAAAACAGCATTACCTGTTTGAGTCACTGCTAATTCAGAAGCAAATAATCTTGAATGCTTATAGATCGATGTGCTATCAAAGCACAAGATGGGGTATTAGTTGGTGTCTGTCACAGATCATTAAATCACACTAGAAAACAGCTTGATCAACTTATTTAAGAACACATCTGTAATGTGTATGGGGGGTGAGGGGAAAAGCTGTGTTATGTGGGACTTCAATCTGGGTGACCAACTGGAAGCCTCAGGGTGCAATAGTAAAACATCAGAAAACTATAGATTTCCTAACTCAGTGTTGCATCCAACATAGGGGAAACCTATATTAGTCCTCATTTTGATAAGTTAAGAGGAATTGATCACAGAACTAAAAATTAGTGGTTGCTTTGGTGCATTTGAGCTTGACTTGATTTCATTTGTTGTGTGCAAACAGGATAAAGTCCAAACCAGCACTTAGGAATTTAAAAGGGCCAATTTCACAAAGTTGAAAACAATTATAACCAAATTATCTGGGAGAAAAAAAAATCAACAGAAAAATGTGAATAATTGGCAACTGCTAAGAATATTTTACTAGATACCTGAGAATCCTCAATCAAGGAAGAATACTACAATGATTAAAAAGTTAACATGGTTTAGAGTGGAAATGAAAGCAACTATAAAATTTAAATATATAACAAATGGAAAAAGGGGGAAGTTGATAGCAATGTACATAAACTGGAAGCTAAAGAATTGTAGAAAATAAAATGGAAAAGAAAGATACCAAGAGAAATCAATGGCTAGCAGAGTAAGGAGTTTAAGCGTATTAGAAACAGAAGGAATTCTAAAAATAGTATCCTACCATTATTTGCCTTTTCTGCATTATTGACAAATTGTACCATTTCCATGGATGTTCAATAAATACTTGTTTTGTAGTTAGGGATAGGCTATGAATACATCACTCTTCCCCTATGATAATGAAATACTTTCAATTCCAACAATAACTCAGGATGTTAAATAGCTGCTATAGTTAGTCAAAGGTGTATGCAGAGAGCCAAAGGTGTAAGGGGCTGTTGCCACCCAACTTGCTCTCTGCTCCTTTGCACCACATTATCACGATCCTAAAGTAGAAGGGAGAATCAGGGAATGTGTATGTGCAGAACACATTTTGTACAATAGTTATCATACCATTTTAGTGAAAGAAAAAAGTTACGTGGTGATGAACATATATTCCACTTCAGGTGACTCGCCAGCAATTCCCATGTCGATGGCTGGACTTCAGAACCATTGAATAATAACCTAAACACCAACATGCTGAAGTTTGCATTAGCTCAGGAAGTCTGGATAATGGCTTAGCACCTTGAGAAGGTTTGCCTAGATCATGTAGCAGCCCTGCAGATGTCTACAAGAGACATAGCTTGAGGCATTCTGGAATAAGCCATTATCCTTGTTGGAGGAATGAGTTTAGCAAGGTCATGGCAATATTTTTATAAACTCAAATACCCAAAGGAGACAGTCTTTGAGCTGAGACAGGTTGTCTTTTAACTCTCTAAGCATATGCTACAATCCACCAAGAAGATGCTCTGAACACTTTGGTCCAATTGATAGAAGATAATGCTCTACAGCTATACAAGGTATGAAAGCTCACTTCACTTTTATTTGCATGAGGCTCAGGACAAGAGATGGGCAGCTAAATCTGATTCAAATGAAAAGCTGAAATTATTTGGACATAATTTCAGGATGGGGCCTCTGAGTAACTTTGTTTATGAAATACCATGAATGGCTGGCTCGCTAAGAGATCCTGCAGCTCTGAAACTCTAACAGCGGTAACTGCTATCAAAAAAGCAGTTTCCATTGACAGGACTGATAAAGACTGTGGCAGACCAGGTGCCAGCTTATGCCAAGCCCCTAGGCCTCACTGAACAGTGACAAATGCATAGGTAGAAGCCTGTTTGCTATTAGATTTATAGAGGTGTGTTTGAACTTTATGAAATGTTTGTAGGATGCTGCATGCATTAATCTCACTTTTAAAATCTGTATCCCATGTTATAAGACACTAGTTAAGGGTTTTTGCTCTAATTATTAAAGCATTTTCTATGAAACCAGAAACCCCCATAGTCAGAGAAGCATTACCAACTGTGAAATACTAGTTTCTGATGAGGTGTCATCTCCTGCCCAACAAAAGAAGGGCTATACCAGACAAACTGTTTTTGTCCACTGATGTTCAACAGGTTTTGTTTTCCCCACACCAATTAAGAAGGGATGTGCACAAATGCTTGTCCCATCATGGCTTGAATTCATGGAGAAGGAAATAAAAATCCCTGTCAAGAAGAAACTATCAGAATGTTGCTTGGAATTTGGAGAGGGCAATATTTCTAAGAATAAGCAAGGAATCTCCAAGCTGCTTAACTTAGTTTAGCCCTAAAGGACACAGAGCTTGTACACTGTATACGACTTTTTGGAACCTCAGTCTAACTCATATGTTTACTTGCTTTAACCTTGTAAATAACTCATTTCTTTTTCCTAGTTAATAAACCTTGAGTGAGTTTTTATTATAGGATTGGCTACAAGCATTGTCTCTGAGAGATCTAGGGTGCACTTGACCTGGGGTAAGTGACTGGCCCTTTAGGACTGGGAGTAATCTGAATATTATGATTTTTGGTGTAAGGGACCAACTATGACAAGGGAGACCTGTCTAGGTGGCAAAATAGACTGTCAGACTGTCTGTGACTCCACATTAAGGCTGTTAGAATGCCTGAGGGATTCACACTTGATACTGGGTTGGTGAAATGTAAGTATAGAACACAACAAATTCAGGGTTTATGCCCTGGTTTGTAACAGTCTACCCTGAGGTTGGTACTCACAGCCATGAGCCACTCCACACAGCTTGACAGACTGTCACCATTAGTTCAAATGGGGGTCCTACTGAGCAAGACAGAACTAAGTTCAGGGGGGAACTGGAAATGACATGAGGATCATCTTAGACAAGACTTCTAAGGAATTTTTGTTACCATTGGGTGTGAGAACCGAGGAACTATTGATGGGTGGGTGAAAAGTTGAAATGGCCATCAAATGAATTAACACCAAACTAATTGAGAGATGTGCAGGTTTCAGATTGAATGAATGGTCCAGCATATGCATAACTTCAGTGTGAGAAGCTGAGAAACCATGAGACTGAGCCTAGACTGAACCTTTTCCTTTGAGCTGAATATAACTCTCATTGAGTCCTCTCTAGTGCTGTGAGTCCTGTGAGATGAGCTAAATCGTTGATCAGCCAGAGATGAGATGAAGGCTCTGTAAATCTGGATACAGAGTGACCTTGATTTTGAGATGGAAGATCTTCCATCAGGGGCATGATCAGCAACTGTACTGAGAATTGCAAGAGATCAACTAAAATACCAAATAGCCATTATCACAGAGGGAATCCCAGGTGAGTGCCCTAACCATCATGGTATAGAATCATTGGCCCAGTGACTATTTATCCAAAGACTTGCTCTTTAACCCTTGGTTCCCTAGTGTGGGGCTTATATACCCATCACATACCTTCCCTCTCTGGCTAGGACCCAGAGGCAGGTCTTCCTCCTGTCACCTCCTCCATCCCAAGAAAAGAAATTAGTGTTTGTGTGCCTTTCCCAGATGATGGCGTACCTGCAAGTCATAGGACTGCAGAGAAAGGTACCCTTTTGTGATCTGGGCATTGGTGTCCTTCATGGAGTTTAGCCAGTGGAGGTGGGCCATGGTCTGTAGTGTATAGAACAGAGTTCTTTAGGAGAAATCTCTGGCCCATTTTACAGCCAGGGCTTCTTTCTTGATCATCAGGTAGCCCACCTCTGGAGGGAACATCTGTTTACTTGTGAATAGGATCAGATATTCTTTGCCCTCGACCTCTCAGGACCACATCTGACATGTCCATTTGTGGAATGGATTGTTTCATGAAGTCAGGGTGGAAGAGAACTGGCCCCTGGATTAACTGGTTCTTTAGACTTCTGAAGGCCCTGTCACCAGCCTCCATCCACTGCTCCTCCTTCAGGGCTGGTGCCTTCCCACAAGTTGGTAAGAGGGGTGGCTACTGTGGCAAAGTTGGCCTGTAATAGCCAGCCAAGCCTAGGAATCCTAGAAGATTAGAGTTGGAAGAGACCTCAGGAGGTCATGTAGTCCAACCCCGTGCTCAAAGCAGGACCAACACCAACTAAATCACCCTATCCAGGACTTTGCCAAGCCAGTTCTTAAAAATCTCTAAGAATGGAGATTCCACCACCTCCCTCAGTAACCCATTCTAGTGCTTCACCACTCTCCTAGTGAAATAGTGTTTCCTAATATCCAACCTAGACCTCCCACTGCAACTTGAGACTTACTCCTTGTTTATCATCTGCCACCACTGAACAGCTGAACTCCATCCTCTTTGGAACCCCCCTTAACGTAGTTGAAGGCTGCTATCAGATCCACCCTCTTTTCTGCAGTCTAAACAAGCCCAGTTCCCTCAGCCTCTCCTCATAAGTCATGTGCCCAACCCCCTGATTTTTATTGCCCTCCACTGGACTCTCTCCAATTTGTTCACATACTTTCTGTAGTGGGGGGCCCCCCAAAACTGGATGCAATTCTCCAGGTGTGGCCTCACCAGTGCCAAATAGAGGGGAATAATCACTTCCCTCTATCTGCTGGCAAGGCTACAAATGCAGCCCAATATGCTGTTTCCCTTCTTGGCAACAAGGGCACATTGCTGACTCATATCCAGCTTATCATCCACTGTAATCCCCAGGTCCTTTTCTGCAGAACTGCTGCTTAGCCAGTTGGTCCCCAGCCTGTAGCAGTGCATGGGATTTTTCCTATGTAAATGGAAAACTCTGCACTTGTCCTTTGTTGAACCTCATCAGATTTCTTTTGGCCCAATCCTCCAATTTGTCTAGGTCACTCTGGACCCTATCCCTACCCTCCAGCATGTCAACCTC
Organism: Lepidochelys kempii; assembly: GCF_965140285.1. Taxonomy (NCBI): domain Eukaryota; kingdom Metazoa; phylum Chordata; order Testudines; family Cheloniidae; genus Lepidochelys; species Lepidochelys kempii. The sequence goes on along the minus strand of NC_136384.1, from coordinate 69,156,480 downwards.
TCCCCCAAGCTTAGTGTCGTCAGCAAATTTGCTGAGGGTGCAATCTATCCCATCGTCCAGATCATTAATGAAGATGTTGTACAAAACCAGCCCCAGGACCAACCCCTGGAGCACTCTGCTTGATACCGGCTGCCAACTAGAGATCAAGATGTTGATCACCACTCATTGAGCCTGACAATGTCATACCTGGTTTTTTTGGCTGACTGCATCAGGCAATTTCCCAGCACTTGGTCCTTGTCTGCCGGGGGAGCAGCCAGCTCTGCCCCATAGTGTATCTGAGGTATGTCACCGATCTGTCTGAAGTAGCACTTGGCAGGGTTCACTACAAGTCCTGCCCTCTCAAGGGCTCAAACAATTGTGGTGACATGCAGTATGTGATCTTCCCCATTACAGCTATAGGTGACTGTCATCAATGAATGTGGCTGTGTACTGATCACAGGGCCACAGTACCTAGTCCATCCACTGCTGAAAGGTGGCCAGAGTGGACTCAGCCTTTCCCAGTCTCTCGGGTAGCTCACCCACCTGGGGCATTGGGTATGTGCAGAACGTCAATATCTCATTGACTTTCTAAAAGTCAGGGCAGAATCACATCAAGCCATCAGCTTTTGGAACCAGCACAATCCAATTCCTCCTTTTACTGTGGGACATGTTAACAACTCCAGGTTAGCAGAGCTTGTAGTTTGTGGACCACATTCCTTGGCAAGGGTAGGTGACACTGGCATACTCTTGGCTCTGGTGCTGTCGCAAAGTGATGGTGGGTTAGAGCTTTCCCTAGGAGGGCCAACAACAGCCTGGGGAATGCCTGAGTCAGTGGCAGCATTTGTGCTCATTGCATCAGGTAGAGCTCTGTCTCCATTGGCATGGAGCCTGGGTTCAGAGATGTCATGGCTTGAGGCCCCCCACTTTGGCTATGGTGGGTACGGTGCTACCAGTGAGTCCTCCTGAGATTTCAGGCCTTTAAGAGGTTGAAATGATATGTTTGCATCTCTCCATTTTCCAGGCAGATGGATCTCCCAGTCTACAGGCCCTACCCTCACTGCTTCAAATGGCCCTTGCTACTGGGCCAGTAGTTTAGAGTTTGCTGTTGGGAGTAACACCACCCTGTCTCCAGGTTCACCCCATCACAAGTCCCCTCTGTTGGGGGTGTTTTTTTGTTTTTTGTGTTCTCTCCCTTCTATATCTACTGTATTTTATCACAACAATTTGTATTCAACCCAACTCAAAACACCTACACAAGCCTAATGGGACTCACTTACCTACTTCACTTCAAGCATATATGAAAGTATTTGCTCGATCAGGGATCTAACAATATATTTTTTGAAATAAAAGTTTTAACAGTTAAAGTGCAGGAGGTTCTTGCTTAATGTGCATCTCTCTTTCAACATAATGACTAGAGGTTGTTGGGAACTGGCATTTCCATTCTGTAGGAAATTCTGACATTTAAATTTAGTTCTGAATCAGAAACATCAACATTTCTTATGAAATGAAAATTCTGAAATTTTGACTCCAGACCATCAAAACATTTTGAGTGTCAGTGTTTCATTTTGTTTTGGCTTTTGTTTGTTAATCTGGTATTGAAAGGAAGCTATAAGTGAAAATGACTCTGACCCCTTCCCCTAGAAAACCTTGTCAAAATCATGTTTCTGCAAAACATTTGGATTTTTGACAAAACTGTATATTTTGACCAACTATTCCATCAAAATTTGTATAACGAGCTCTAATGATGTAGTTTCTACTTAAGTATCTACTACTTAGTGTGCAATGTCTGAGGTCACTGTCATTCCCCCTTCCTCCATAAGGTGTAGTTTCTACTCTCAGGAATACTCTATTTGTCAGGTATTGTGCTCCTACTCGCACTGAAAATCTCTTCCTTTACCTCTACTACAGACTAGTATTTGTTTCTGTTGCTAGAAATACTGGTACTTTTTTTAATCTTTGTTTTTTGGTGGGTTCCTCCCCCACCTCTTGCGCTATAGATAAGCGGCAGCATACAAAGCTTTGCACATGCATAAGTGTTTGCCTGACTGGTATTCTAGTGTCCTAAAAATCTATAGGTATCTGTCCTCAGGCATTTTCTGAGGTCTGCATAGGAGTCCCTTTAACTCAGTCAGTAATGGGACCATTATGGTTTGTAGATACTGCTGTCTAGTTTTATACAACTGTTTTTATGATATTGTACCTTTTTTGCTTTTTACATAACAAATGTAATATGAAGGAACAACATGGGCACAGGGCAGTCCAAATAATGTTTTTTACTTCCTGGATCCTGTACAACTTACAAAGCCTAGCTACACTGCAGTTCTGGGAGGGTTCTGGTGCCTTCTGAAACAGAGGACAATGAAGCCACTAGAAGGTGTCAAATCATTTCTAGGGATACCACCAAATTCCTGTACACAGCTAACTGATACCCTTTAAAGATGAAGTACAAATCAAAAGACAAATAGCATATAAACTTATACTTAGCTGATGCTCAATCTTCTCACTGTAGGAAGCATTCAGCACAAAAACACTTTTTTAACTTCCTCTTTTAAGATACCTCCCCCTTTACTGTAGAATCAGTGATTCTACAAACTCTGTGGTCCTTACTCAAGCACAACTGCTATTGTGTTCAGGGGAGTCTTTTGTTCAATCAAGGACTGCAGAATTTGGCCTATGGGTTACAACTAGACTTTTGGTATTTGCTGTCACAGTATGACACTGATACTATCTGGGATACTTATTTTCAGAGAACCAGGAAGTACCAAGTGGTTTACAGAGGGAAAAATATTTTAAAAGTGAGTTCAGTGTTTGTTTCATGGCCTTACCCGAATAGTCATTAGTGACTATTAGCGGAGTTGTCCCTTGGGTACAGCAAATCAGGGTGACCACTCCTGGCCCTGCTCTTTGGGAGGCTCAACAGGCCAATGCAATTGGCTGGCGTGATTGGTCCCAGAAGTGACAGATTCGTCTCTTTCACCCCAGGCCCTGCACCCCACTAGGGACAGCCCTGGCTATTAGTCACAATGATCAGGGATGCAATCCCATGCTCTGTGTCCTTAAACTCCGATTGCCAGAAATTGGAAGTGGACAATGGAGTGGATTGCTTGATAAAGTACCCTGTTCGCTTCCTCTGAAGCATCTGGTACTAGCCACTGTCAGAAGACAGAATACTGGGCTAGATGGACCATTGATCTGACCCAGTATGGCCATTCTTATGTTCTTACCCTGTTCTTCATGCTGAGTAATGAAAACTGTTTAGCACTTAATTTTAATTAATCATAGATTTAACTTTTGATTTGCAGTTCACCTTTAAAGAATAACTGAGCTCACCAACAACCACATACCACACAACAGAACCACTAACCCAGGAACTTATCCTTGCAACAAAGCCCGTTGCCAACTGTGCCCACATATCTATTCAGGGGACACCATCACAGGGCCTAATAACATCAGCCACACTATCAGAGGCTCGTTCACCTGCACATCCACCAATGTGATATATGCCATCATGTGCCAGCAATGCCCCTCTGCCATGTACATTGGTCAAACTGGACAGTCTCTACGTAAAAGAATAAATGGACACAAATCAGATGTCAAGAATTATAACATTCATAAACCAGTCGGAGAACACTTCAATCTCTCTGGTCACGCGATCACAGACATGAAGGTCGCTATCTTAAAACAAAAAAACTTCAAATCCAGACTCCAGCGAGAAACTGCTGAATTGGAATTCATTTGCAAATTGGATACTATTAATTTAGGCTTAAATAGAGACTTGGAGTGGCTAAGTCATTATGCAAGGTAGCCTGTTTCCTCTTGTTTTTTCCTACCCCCCCCCACCCAGATGTTCTGGTTTAACTTGGATTTTAACTTGAAGAGTGGTCAGTTTGGATGAGCTATTACCAGCAGGAGAGTGAGTTTGTGTGTGTATGGGGGTGGGGGGGATGTGAGAACCTGGATTTATGCAGGAAATAGCCCAGCTTAATTGTCATGCACATTGTGTAAAGAGTTATCACTTTGGATGGGCTATCACCAGCAGGAGAGTGAATTTGTGTGGGGGGGTGGAGGGTGAGAAAACCTGGATTTGTGCTGGAAATCACTTTAGATAAGCTATTACCAGCAGGACAGTGGGGTGGGAATAGGTATTGTTTCATATTCTCTGTGTATATATAAAGCCTGCTGCAGTTTCCACGATATGCATCTGAAGAAGTGAGCTGTAGCTCACGAAAGCTTATGCTCTAATAAATTGGTTAGTCTCTAAGGTGGCACAAGTCCTCCTTTTCTTTTTGCGAATACAGACTAACACGGCTGTTACTCTGAAACCTGAGCTCTTTTTGCACAGCACAACAATCTGAAAGTAAATAAGCTAAGAAGGACAGTCCAGTAGGAATAAACTGTGGAAGGTAACTAAAATTAAAGGTTTTAATTAAAAATGACTTTTCTAAATCTACAGATTATGCTGGCCATTCTTCTTGGAAAAATTACACTGTTTGTGACAGACATAGGCATTGCACTCTTTCAGAACTTGTAAAACCAGCTCTAGCCTACTTTCATACTGCCTTAATAATTAAGAGGAGCATCTATCCTTAAAGAATTTTTTAATTCAATTAAGTTTAAGGATAGAAGCTCTTCTAACTCTTGTTAAACCAATATGAAAGCTGGCTGGAGACTATTTTACAAACTGACATTGGAATTTCTCTGCTAGTGTCAGAGATGTTATACTTTATAGGCAGATGGTTGTATGCCAGGATTAGCTTGAGAAGTGTCAATTGTAATTAAAAACAAACAAAAAAACCCCACCTCTTTATCTAAGCAATCATAACCCCTGTCTGGTATTTCCTGGCAGTTACTGACCAGCTGGAGTTGTTGAGTTAAAGATCCAAGGCTTTAACTGGCAGGAAATGATCTTCTAGATGGTCCTTATGCCTGTTAATTTTTTAAAATATTTTTATGGTTTAAGAAATAAAGCTCATTTTTAAAGTAATTTCTGATGCAAACTTAATTGTTGCCATGGACACTCTGTTTATAGTCCCAGGCCCAGATTCTGAGTCAAGATCCACCCAGAGAGGCTGCTGGGGTGGGGAACAAGTCAAAGAGCTGGTTATAGCGATTCACAGGCTGACCTGGCCCTGGGCCGTAGCATAAATTAGAGCAGACTTGAGCTGCTTTGATTTGTCAGCTTTTATCTCCATGTAACAGGTATGGGTGGGGATCTGGGCAGCAAAGCAGGGTGTGAGTGAAAGTACTTTTGGGCTTGGAATCAGGAGGTGAATCTATTGGAGTATGATGCTATCTCACCAACATAATGACAGGTTTCAGAGGAACAGCCGTGTTAGTCTGTATTCGCAAAAAGAAAAGGAGGACTTGTGGCACCTTAGAGACTAACCAATTTATTTGAGCATGAGCTTTCGTGAGCTACAGCTCACTTCATCAGATGTTTACCGTGGAAACTGCAGCAGACTTTATATACACACAGAAATCATGAAACAATACCTCCTCCCACCCTGCTGGTAATAGCTTATCTAAAGTGATCAACAGGTGGGCCATTTCCAGCACAAATCCAGGTTTTCTCACCCTCCACCCCCCCACACAAATTCACTCTCCTGCTGGTGCTAGCCCATCCAAAGTGACAACTCTTTACATAATCAAGTCGGGCTATTTCCTGCATAGATCAAGGTTTTCTCACATCCCCCCCACCCCCATACACACACAAACTCACTCTCCTGCTGGTAATAGCTCATCTAAACTGACCATTCTCCAGGTTTAAATCCAAGTTAAACCAGAACATCTGGGGGGGGGGGTAGGAAAAAACAAGAGGAAACAGGCTACCTTGCATAATGACTTAGCCACTCCCAGTCTCTATTTAAGCCTAAATTAATAGTATCCAATTTGCAAATGAATTCCAATTCAGCAGTTTCTCGCTGGAGTCTGGATTTGAAGTTTTTTTGTTTTAAGATAGCGACCTTCATGTCTGTGATTGCGTGACCAGAGAGATTGAAGTGTTCTCCGACTGGTTTATGAATGTTATAATTCTTGACATCTGATTTGTGTCCATTTATTCTTTTACGTAGAGACTGTCCAGTTTGACCAATGTACATGGCAGAGGGGCATTGCTGGCACATGATGGCATAGATCACATTGGTGGATGTGCAGGTGAACGAGCCTCTGATAGTGTGGCTGATGTTATTAGGCCCTGTGATGGTGTCCCCTGAATAGATATGTGGGCACAATTGGCAACGGGCTTTGTTGCAAGGATAAGTTCCTGGGTTAGTGGTTCTGTTGTGTGGTATGTGGTTGTTGGTGAGTATTTGCTTCAGGTTGCGGGGCTGTCTGTAGGCAAGGACTGGCCTGTCTCCCAAGACTTGTGAGAGTGTTGGGTCATCCTTTAGGATAGGTTGTAGATCCTTAATAATGCGTTGGAGGGGTTTTAGTTGGGGGCTGAAGGTGACGGCTAGTGGTGTTCTGTTATTTTCTTTGTTAGGCCTGTCCTGTAGTAGGTAACTTCTGGGAACTCTTCTGGCTCTATCAATCTGTTTCTTTACTTCTGCAGGTGGGTATTGTAGTTGTAAGAAAGCTTGACAGAGATCTTGTAGGTGTTTGTCTCTGTCTGAGGGGTTGGAGCAAATGCGGTTGTATCGCAGAGCTTGGCTGTAGACGATGGATCGTGTGGTGTGGTCAGGGTGAAAGCTGGAGGCATGCAGGTAGGAATAGCGGTCAGTAGGTTTACGGTATAGGGTGGTGTTTATGTGGCCATTGTTTATTAGCACTGTAGTGTCCAGGAAGTGGATCTCTTGTGTGGACTGGACCAGGCTGAGGTTGGTGGTGGGATGGAAATTGTTGAAATCATGGTGGAATTCCTCAAGGGCTTCTTTTCCATGGGTCCAGATGATGAAGATGTCATCAATATAGCGCAAGTAGAGTAGGGGCTTTAGGGGACGAGAGCTGAGGAAGCGTTGTTCTAAATCAGCCATAAAAATGTTGGCATACTGTGGGGCCATGCGGGTACCCATAGCAGTGCCGCTGATCTGAAGGTATACATTGTCCCCAAATGTGAAATAGTTATGGGTAAGGACAAAGTCACAAAGTTCAGCCACCAGGTTAGCCGTGACATTATCGGGGATAGTGTTCTTGACGGCTTGTAGTCCATCTTTGTGTGGAATGTTGGTGTAGAGGGCTTCTACATCCATAGTAGCCAGGATGGTGTTATCAGGAAGATCACCGATGGATTGAAGTTTCCTCAGGAAGTCAGTGGTGTCTCGAAGGTAGCTGGGAGTGCTGGTAGCGTAGGGCCTGAGGAGGGAGTCTACATAGCCAGACAATCCTGCTGTCAGGGTGCCAATGCCTGAGATGATGGGGCGCCCAGGATTTCCAGGTTTATGGATCTTGGGTAGTAGATAGAATATCCCAGGTCGGGGTTCCAGGGGTGTGTCTGTGCGGATTTGATCTTGTGCTTTTTCAGGAAGTTTCTTTGGATGGGCTAGCACCAGCAGGAGAGTGAATTTGTGTGGGGGGGTGGAGGGTGAGAAAACCTGGATTTGTGCTGGAAATGGCCCACCTGTTGATCACTTTAGATAAGCTATTACCAGCAGGGTGGGAGGAGGTATTGTTTCATGATTTCTGTGTGTATATAAAGTCTGCTGCAGTTTCCACGGTAAACATCTGATGAAGTGAGCTGTAGCTCACGAAAGCTCATGCTCAAATAAATTGGTTAGTCTCTAAGGTGCCACAAGTCCTCCTTTTCTTTTCACCAACATAGTTTCTGCTGCTCATTGAGCTAGTTCTATTATATTGACAGAGCTCACTCCTGTTGACATAATGTGGCTACACAAGTGATCTTACAGCAACACAGCTGTATTGGTGCAGCTCTTAATTTCATTTTGTACTTTTCCATTTATATCTAAATTAAATCTTGAGATAGGATCTCCTTTTCAACTGGGTCATGATCAATTGAGCTCCAGTCTTTCACAATCTCACATAAATACATCCATATGCCAGTGCTGTGAAGGATTTCACTATTTCCTGGGACAGATACTTAAGGGAAAGTTCACAGCTGCTGAAAATCTATTTTTCCAAGTTTATTTTTAAACATGACACAAAGTTGTGCTTATATGATTAAGCTCCATTACCCACTACCTCAATCCTTCTTCAGACTCACTGTGTATTTTTAGGATCAAGCCTTCCTAGGAGGCTCTCTTAGCTTGGCAATAAATATATCTCTAATATGAAGATAAACAAAGACTTGAGGACAGGGTTGGCTCTAGGTTTTTTGCTGCCCCAAGCTACGAGAGCGCAACTGTCCAAGCCCCTCCTCCCCTCCCCCCCCCCCCCACAAAAAAAAAAAGGGTGGCCGGAATGCTGCCCCAGAATTGTGCCACCCCAAACACATGCTTGCTTTGCTGGTGCCTAGAGCCAATCCTGCTTGAGGAATTAAGATTCTTTTTTCTGTTTGTAGAATCCTCCAACATGCTGTTTCAGAATACTGATGTAAATCAGCCACCATTGGTATTAAGAAGTTGAATTTTGTATCACTAATAGAATTACTTTCCAATAATTATTTGATGGAAATACCCATTTCATCTAAGTATCACTCTTGTGTCTATGGAACTTCATGTGGATTTGGCAGGACATCCTTTAGTTTAACATTCTAATCTAAGACATATGACCCAACATCTTAATGATAGGCTAAGACAGCTGTCAGATGAACTCTTAGGGAAACTTCCCTTTATCCTCCATCTCTGACACCTGCAGGAGGTACTCAAGTAGTTTTTTCTTTGTGGTTTTTTTGTTTTTGTTTTTTGGTATGAAGCATGTAAATGGATTAATTAGAGCTTTTTTGCACTAGACCACAAACAGTTTTTGCAGATACTAATACTTTCCATAGACATACTGTCTTGGTTTTTTTTTCTTTCTTGGCTGGTAGATGCCCACTAGATATTTCTTGTTGGACTAACCCCAAGCCTGCAGGGTTTCTTGAAACAGGAGACAAGCCCCTAACAGACCTTGCTTTATATGTAAAACTTAGTGGACTGAGTGGTGGCTGCAAACAATGGCGAAAACAACATGGGAAAACCAAGTCTTAGTTGTCTGCACGTTCCTCGATTTCCCCACTCCGGAGGCAGTGAGGCATTCAAATGACAAGAGGCTGCAAAGAATCTCTGGTGCCAGGTTGCCAAAAGGAAACCAGACAACTCTCTCAGTGTGCACTTATAACTGCAGAATACTGACAAGGGAGGAATCTATTAAACCATCTCATGGAGGAAAAGGCAAAAACAACCTGCAATGTGCTGGGTGTTTGTGAAACGTGATGAAAGAAGGAGATAGAAGTCAGCTGGAGGGATGGAAGCACGGTCCTTCTAGGAAAAGGAGAAGGCAGGAGGACAGTTGGAGTCAGATTCATCATAAACAAAGAATGGTCTTGAAAAATTCTCATTACATTTTAAGTCATTGCATATCAGGGTTCTTTACCTCCAACTGAACTGAAATAGTACCCTCAAATCATCCAGATCTATGCTCCCACAAGTGTATGCGAAGATGATGTGAAAGGATTCTATCAGGAATGGGAGGGAACCCTTGCCCAGAGTTCCACATATATGATTGTGATGGGAGATTTTAACACTAAGGTTGGAAGAGGGAGAGAGGGCAAAAAGTTCATAGGAAGGTACAGTATCAGAGAATGAAAGGTGTGAGGAGAACAACTAGCTATATTGGCAGAGACTAGGAGAATGTTCATTGGTATGATCCAGGTCCATCTTCTGTTGGCCTTCTTTTGGAACCAGGTGTTACCAAACACAGGCAAAAAATGAAAGATTATTTTCTGACCAATAGACAATGCATTGTGCAGGATATTTCAGTAGTGCCATCATTCAATATTGGCAGTGATCATCGCTTATTGAGAGCGAGCCTATTGAGAGCTGTGTTAGGGCAGCAAAAAATGGTCGCTGTCAAAGATTGAACATCAGCTGTCACACAGAGGGCAATGGAACAAACCATTTTTGGGCATTGCGCTCCACGATCACATCCCCAATGAAATAATTAGGCAGCAGTCTAGAGTGCGAGATGTTATTGAAAGCAGGCTCAGCAAAATGCAGCGGGCGGGACGTGGCCCAACTCAGTGACAACAGACGGACTGCAGCTATATCAGAGTGGTATCCGCGAGAACAGAAATGGCCATGCTGTCGGCCTCCAAAGAGGTGGGATGACTTCCTCATAACAAGGAGATATGGACAAGCATGGTGAAGGATGTCTAGAGCGAGAGAAGATTGGAAGATGTGTTGTGTTGTGATCAGCTCAGTCTCAACCGATAAAGGACCGACAGTCTACGCAGTGGACTGATTGCTGTTATGGAATATCCAGTCTCCAGAGTTTTGAATGAAGACTGGTAAAGCAGATGGCCCAAAAGAGGCTCTAGGTCTTAAATGGTGGACAGCACAGAACCTTTTGAGAACCATTACATTAGTGCTTTCGGGGCTACTTCTCTCCATAACAATAAATAAACCTGTAGTTCCTGGAGAAATTGAGAACTCTGGGTGAAGAATTCATCCCCATGAGCTGCCTGTCCTAGGTAGGATACATCATGGTTACGGTTACAATTTAGCAGTCCCTGCATTTCCACCATGCCAGAAAAGTTTGGAGGTCCATTTGAGATATGAAGTCTTTGTGTACATTGTGGCCACTTGGACCTCAGAATCCTGAGGTGGTCTAATGCCTTTGAAACTATGATTATTGTTAATCCCTCCTATCATGGACCTGTCTTATAGCTTCTGGTTCTGGCAAGTCCTTTTTTACCTGTTGTTCAATGGTCTGGATGCCAGTCTCAGTCAGGAAAGCTTTGAGATGTCTCACATATATGTATTCCAATTTGTTTCCAGGATGCTGAATAGTTCTCTTGAACCCTAATGACTCCATTACCCTGCTCGTGGGGTGGTCTGAATCTTGGATCTCTTCCTTGATAAGTTGGTAAAGGAACACCCATACTCCACTGTGTAAATATATGGTCACTATCATCAAGCATTTTGTAAAATTGGACAGTGCCAACACCAACTCAAATTGGTGATAGTGTTACAGTATTAGACATATGAGGTATGTGTCAAGTACAGGGTGCATCTGTGACAACAATTTTCAAGGTTGATATTCTGCTCTCCTGTTTAAAACAAAACCCTATTTTGAATTTTTCTTTGACCAAATAAGTGATGGGCCTCAGATGGGCCCGTGTTCTGCCCGTCTCCAGGACTGATGCCCTAAAATCCAGAACTCAGTGGGTCAGCTATTGCCAGACGCTTTCTGTCCTCCTCCACCCCATCTCCTTTCGCTCCTGGAAGAGACAGACAAGGCAACATATCCAAGAGGGAGTTAATGTTTTTGGCCTTAGTGAGGGCTTCCAGAGGAAGTTCACACTGCTTCACAAGGATTCTGGTTCTTTAAAGCCTTATCCTGCACTGAAAATAGATACCAGATAGGAAAGCAACATAGCTGAGAGAACAAAATGCCAATGAGCTGAGACAAGCCTTCCTTTTAATTGTTTGTTGCTTTGCAGGCTTGGAGCTGGTGAAGACTCCTTACCAGGTGTAAATACCTTTTTTTTTTTTTTTTTTTTTTTAGGAATTTTTCACTAGTTTCCGATGCAAGGAATTCTAGGAAGCAGTCTAGGCTATAAAAGCCTAGATGTAACTGAAGACAGGATTTAGCTCTTGCTTGTCACTTGAGGATGACTGAAGAGTCTATTTCAAGGGAGACATTATGCAGAAAACCCTGGAACAGCTCTCACAGCAGGGGCACAGATAATTAGGTAGAGCTTATATGTTTGATTTTTTTTCTCACTTTGCAATAAACAGTTTAAGTTTTGCAGGATACTACATCAGGACACTATCAAGATGCCAGCACTTCTATCACAGTATCCTTAATTTAGATGCTCCACTCAGAGAGCAAGTATGACACAAAATTTGTGCCAACTAAAATTTAAAGGCAGTGTTATCTGTTGGATTGGATAGAGCTATCGCTTCATTTATTGGGCAATGACTCTAAATTATTCATACCTGATCTAAGCAGGGCCACCAGAGTGTTCACATGACAGATTAGGAACCAATGTGATTGGATGGCTACCCAATTATCCATCAGTATTTTACCACATCTGATCATTACAAATTAAGCTATTGATTGTCACCATTTTTCTATTTTTGCAAAGAGAGGATGCCTTCTGGCATTTAAAACTGCCTGCAGGGTTGGTGATCAAGGAAAAGAAAACATACAAACATAACCCAGAATAAATGATTCTTACATATATTTTGCTTCCACCTGTAGGAGTCATAATGTAGACTGATCCTCTTATTCTCATTTCTGCCAGTGACTAATCTAACTTCATTCTCCTATCCATACTGGCAAAAGTACCAGAATCATGTGAGGATGATTGATTATAGGTTTAATGAAAGGCCCTGTGTACTCAGGGGCATCATCAGCCTAGATCCTGTGGCAAGGTCCTATGGTTTTTTTAACATACCAGTTAAAAATTTAAAGTTTTAAACAGGAAGATTGTGATGAATTTTATATTTAATACAATCGTCAGAAATATCCCTTTTTATATTGAATTTAGTTTATTTTACCTCTTCCTTGAGGCACAGATTTGTTTTTTGTACTAATGATTCCTACCCATCTATAGGAGTTGCCAGAAGAAGCTGGAGGCTTTAGCAGCTGTGGAGGGGGCAAGTGGGCCTTTAACAATGGAGTAGCAAGAAGTTTGGGACTGGGAGATAAGCCATTAGCTTCATATTTCTGCTAAAATAAACATCAGTAAAATAAGTGTTGACATTAAAGTGGTTGTCGTCATACATCAGCATGAATGCCACATTGAAACAGGATAATTACATCTAACTGTCAGCAGAGTAAAAAAGATAGGACTATATCCATTTTACACTTAGCCATTATGTACAAAAACCTTAAAACAAACTATCAACATAACTTTTATTTTTTTAAAAAAGAAAGCTTAGATGCCAGTGCAAAATTCAGTAGCAAGGGGTGGATTGTGTTAGATATGGTGTGTGCTAGACTGTGAACTATACAAGGCCTTGATTTAATGCAAACATAAATTAAGGACACTTTTGCATAATCCATGTTCTAAGCATGTATGTTCTGTTACACTCCCTGATGAGGGACAGTTTTAGAACTGGAATTTTATGACACTTGCTGCAAAATAACCAACACATGCCCCATTGCTGCTCAGTCCTTTTGGAACACATGCAACTTTGCTGCTGCACACCAGAGCTACCCCCATTGATCCTTTCAGGAGACTGTCAATCCTTAAAGGGACAGAGTACAGGTAAATCAAACGCTCATATTCCCTTATGAGTGCTACATATGCACTTTTGATCCTTTAGGGAAAGGAAAAGGAATAATGCTGAAAAAGATGTAGTAGTATTCATGACATCTCTTAAAATAGGAAACTGTCATTTATATAATCTACTGTGGCATGTCTGTCTCCATTTGTGTAATTTAAATGAGATTATGCATCAACTGTTTTATAGAATGGAAAAACTAACTATAGTAACTAGCAAATTATGACTAAGACTTTGAAAAATACCTTCCTAAAATAAGGCTTCGAAGCCAAGATTTTCAAAGGTATGCAATGGCTGTCTGTTAAGCATCTAACATAGTGTCTAAGGTCCTTCTAGTTACCTGTGCCATTTTCAGAAGGGGGGATAAGCATGAATCAGGTCTTACTGGCATATTTCTGGGGACAAATAAGTTGTAAAAATTCTATGTCTAATGGGAAATGAGGAAAAATTCTGAAAGATATGCTGGCACCTAATTTGAGCTTTTTGAATGGGAACCACACTGACCTCATCAGGGGACCTATGGGATTGGTATACAGGTGATGCCTCGTAGGGGCAGTATAAATCCTGGTTCATGCCCCTTGTAACCCAATAGGGTGTGCGGATGCACTGGATATTTGCACATATAGAAAATTAGGCAGGGTCAGCCAACAATTACCTTTCCAGGAGCAAGACCAGGTAGTCTTCACCAAAATATTGTGTGCATAAATTTAGATATTTATTAGGCCTTATCTACACAGCTAGTTACTGCGTGGTCAGCCAGTGTGTGAATCTACAGTGCACCAGCTTGCTGTGCAGTAACATCCCATGAGGACCCTGTTGTAGTGCAGTGAAAGACCTAGAGTATGGGTCGGCATGCTACAGTTTCAAGAAGTATTCTAAAAATTCCATCCCATAATCCTTATTTAGGATCGCCCTAAAGACTACAACCTAACTGTAGTGCTCATTTTTAAAAATTTTGGCCTGTCATTATGCGTGTAGTACAAAGGAGAGCTGTACAAACAGGGTCCTTTTCATTCAGATCTGGAGGACAAATCCTGGCCATCACAGGGTGTAGTGGAGAAATCTGAGGAGAATGTTCTGATTTCAAACAAATGACATTTACTCCATAGTTTAATCTATTATTGAAAAATTATCACATACATTGCTAAAGAAGCATTATTTTTATGCTGAAGTGAGACTTTTCCAGTTTTCTTAACTAATCCTAATTGGGTTAAGTGAGTTAGGTGTTATGCCCTTTTTTATATTAATAATAAATTAACCATATATTAAGCCACTTGGCCAAAGTGTTCTCCCTCCTTGCACCCCCCACACCCAAATAGGTTAGTTATTTGGTTTTGTAGTTTAAATGCTGTGGGCTTTTTTTTTTTTTCCCCCATCACACCCACCACGTAAGATACTTATGTGTGGAAATTACATATTAGTTAAAATCTAATTCTCCCAAACACACTTGTGGGCAGAGAGAAATATCACCTTGATATTTACTTCAATGATAGACCTATGCAGTCTCTCTGGAGCTGTGAAATTGTTATCTAGGACATAGTAATCAAAAGGGGAGGTGATCATTTAAATTCCAACATGCACAAAGCCTTGCTCAATGAAGGTCACTTATAAATCAAATCAATGTCATTTCATAAACACCCCTAAACAACTGTACTCCATTATCTAAATGGGAAACAGAGCTGTTAATGGGTATCTAAGGACTGAAATCAATTTAGCTTATAGGCACTCAGCTGTTAGAACAGTTGTGAATGTGTCTGAATGTTGTTAAACATTGGTTAGTATTACCATCCCATACACATTTTGTAATGGGGCTAGAATGAAACTTTAAAATCATTGAAGGGTGGGGCTTGCTGATAAAGGTTCAGTTTTCTTTATGCCCCGGGGTGTGTAGAGTTTACCATCAGCTTTATATCAAAGCACTAGCAGTGCTAGGTTCGTGAGTCTCTAAGGTGCCACAAGTCCTCCTTTTCTTTCTGTGAATACAGACTAACACGGCTGCTACTCTGAAATAGGTTTTGGAGACTTACTCCCAAAGGCACTCTTTGCTTGTGATGATGCTCTGAAGGAGAATGTGACTGGGCTGTAATGTGCAAACAACATACACTATTGCACTGCATGCTTAAAAAGCATCCATGGGAAGAAGAGACTTGGAGCCATGAAGCAGACCTGTAGGGGATGATGCAGATATTTTGAAATGGAGTTTGGAAGCTGCCTAATTATATAGCTCAACTGTCAGTGTCTTTAGCCCAGCTGTGTTTTTCTTGTGATTTTTTTTTTTTTCATAACGTGATGATGTTACTGGGAAGGGAGAGCCTCTGGTATCAACTACAGCAGAAGTAGAAAAACTCACCAGAACAAAAACAAACATTTTGCTCTCCAAAACAGGTGAGGACCATGTCAGCTCCACTTTTTAGAGGTAATTAGAAAATGTGAAAAATTAAGGGGTAATCAGTCTGGTCAGACTCTACCAATCCACAAAGGTCTGAATGGTACTCCTGGGGGAATTCTGCGTGTGCCTAGAATTCATGTCCCTTGCAGATTTCTTTGCTTCCCTGCAGAAAAATGACTTTCTGACAGGGAAGCAAAGAGAACCTGCAAGAGCAGTCATGCACCACTCCCTAGCAGGCCAGGTACATAGTTTCAGGCACCTGGAGCAGCCGACAGAGACCTAGTGGCTCCTATCCTGAGGCAGAATCAGTTGCTAGTCCCAGCTGAGGACTAGGTAGGAGAGGATTGGACTTCCTCTTCCCCTGCAAGGAGTGGCTGGGGCTTTGTCAGATCCACCCCCAGCTGCAGGAAGCTCAGCATCCTCCCCTGCTTTCTACCTCCATCACTCATCAGCTGTGGAGGGAGGAGTCACTGTATTGGGAACTGCTCCCCCATCTGCCCAACCCCATGCAGCTGGACTTCCCATACCCAGATATGACTGCTAAGCCTCACCCTACACACCCAGAACTCATGTAGCACCCAAACCCCACCCCTCTGAACCTCAACTCCTCCATCTGGAACCTCCCTGCATCCAGACCTCCACCCCTACACACAGACCACCCCCCACTGAGCTCCCTGCACTGAAACCCACATCCAGACCTCCACGACCCTCAGACCTCGCTGCAGAATTTTAAAATATTGTGCACAGAGTTTTTAATTTTTTTGGTGCAGAATACCCTCAGGAGTAGAGAGGCAATGGAGTGTACTTGCACTATCTTGCCACTCTGAAATATTGGCTGAAAAGAAAGCTCTTTGATTGAACCAATTTTGACCCCACATCCTAAAGAGGAGTCTCTTCAGAAATGTGTGCCCTCGGAAGAAGAGAAAGTGAACTGGTTTTTGGGAAGCTGCCTGGTGTTCAAGAGTTTCCAGTAAAGAGTAGAGAAAAGACCTCATGGAATCAGAGTTTGAAGAAACAAAGGAAACTATGAAATAAATGTCTAAACTTGCAAAACACTCCTAAAAAAACAACCTTGGGCTGGAACAAAACTTGGAAGCACTTGGGAATTAAGTTAGGGTTTGAAATATGCATATTCTTGGAACATCAGCTTGGTTTTTTTTGAGCCCCAAGCCATAGCAAAGCAAATCACTTGTGGACACTCCAAATGATCCCATATATATCTATATATATATTATAATAAAAAGAGGAATTATAGAGCCCCTACATGTAAAAACAAAGTGTACAATGGAGGAAGCACAACTACTACCTTGTGTAATACGTGACAGAAAGGGATTGCTGAAAGCAGCTAAGCCCATAAGGAATCACTTACCAGAGTTAACATATTATTTTTCTCTGGTCAAACCCCTGTCATGCAGGTTGATTCAATAGTTTGTATGTCTTAGAAAGGCCATAGAAAGAGTCAGGATTAGAAACAGCTACATTATTCTTAGCAAAATTGCAGATAATCTCTTGGCTCATTAGTTCAGCTAAAGCCCTGCTGGAAAAGATCCTTAAAGCCAACTGATCTAGCTCAGCTGAATTATCAGAGGAGAAAGGGCTAATGTTTAAATAGTAATTACTGCAAATAAGAGAATTTTTACTTTAGGGTGTGTCTACACTTTGAGCTGGGGGTATGATTCCTAGCTCAAGGAGCCATACCTCTGCTCGCACTCTCATTTAGCTAGCATACTAAAAATAGCCACAGGGGCATGAAAAGCAAGAAAAGCCAACAGAGTATATGCTTAGGGTCTTGGATGGGTACACATTCAGGAAGGCTAATCCCTCTAGCTTCTCGCACTGTTGCAGCTACATTCTATTTTTAACATAGTTAGCTAAATCCAGAGGTAGTACATGTTTCCCTGAGCTGGGAATCACGCCCCCAGCTCAAACTGCAGACATACCCTTAGTTGCCAGACATCTTATTCTATTGCAGATGGATTTACTGTCTATCCATCAATGGAATGCTTTTCCCCCTTCTTCTGTTACAATTGTGTATAGCTGTATCACAATGGCAGTGCATACACAGTGAAAGCAATTAGGAGAATTCTTGTGGGCCATAGTAAGACAAAACTTACATTTTCAGCAAGTTACGTTTGACATCTCCCTATTAAAAATGGCCAAAATTTTCATATTTGGATAACTAAAGTTAGGCACCTAAATAAAAATGTCTTTCTTGCATTGGGGATGCTTCAAATTGTAGCCAATACTTGAGGAGGGGAAGGAAACTCCTCTTAGCATAAAGGATCATAGGAAGATCTCCCAGGTTTCTGTTTACAAAGGGAGCAGTAAAGATTAATTTTAACCCCTTTCTTCCTAGCATACAGCTCAAGTAGTAGTAAAATTTTCCAGATCCATAATACCTCCGACCATACTGTATTTGGTGTTCAGCCTATAGTCTTTTAGCCAGGGCTAGATTTGGCCATGTGTTCTTGCTCCAGGCTATTATTAGTACTATTTGTATTGCAGTACGGCCCAGAGGCCCAATTCAGGATCAGGGTCCTGTTGCTCTAGGTGACATACAGAAGACTAGGAAAACACAATGCCTTGTACTGGTGCCAAACATGAATATTCCCCTCTCCTCAGTGGCACAAAGTCATCTTACACGAGACTGGAGCACAGGTATTGAGCATGTGTGGCAAAGTGACTCATCAAAACACCCATTGGAGTTATCACTTTGGTCTTGGTCTCCCTGTGATTTACATGCTGTAAATGAATTGAATTTGCAAAGAAAGAAGACAGGAGACATAATGAACAAAGTGGAGCCACACTGCTGGGGTACCAATGCAAAGGCACCAGAGATGCAGTGCAAAGGGACAAGGAAAGGCCTCTTTGGATCTTGGGGAACTGCCCGTTTCTAAGACAGAACAGTAAAGCTGAATCTCTGTAAGATTTTCTCCCCCACATCCCTCTCCTGTGGGTTTTACCTTGGACATGAATGATCTGGGTCAGAAATGTCTTAGTGTAGCTAAAGTTATGTGTTATGGGGAAAGTACACTTGCCTAATCCTTTCCCAGAAAGTGTGTCAGATTGATGTGGGTAACCTAATTAACATGAAAAATGGAAGAGAGAAATTGTGAGCACAACTAGTATTACTAAGTTACCTGCATTGATTCATTTCATGGCAATAGGTGAAGATGGTAGCAGTAATTGTGGATACTTAGCATGGCTCTGCTGCTCTCATAACAACACCAGTCATCTTCTCTGAAAGTTGAATGGATTAAACAGTTGTTCACAGCGTTGGGCCAGTTGGTGCCTTCACCCTGGGGACCACCATCTTCTTGGTGTTTGTCTTCAATAAAAAAGGGAAAATTAGGTTAGGGTTTTTTTAATTAATAATATTCATTCAGCCACAGAGCACCTGAACACATGAACAGCCTGCCAGATCTTTGTACACACTCAGAGGGCTAGTACCACACACTAACAGGTTGCAGACTGATGCAGAAGTACCATGAGAGCGATGCACTATTTGCTTTTATATCCATTGTGAAGAACTATTGCTGCTGTTCATTTAATAGAATTTTGGTGAAATAGGTGATTCTACTTCAATACACTGATTATATTTCATATAAAGAGTTAATAAGAGTATTTAATTAAGGAACAGATGTTGGTGTAGGTAATTCAGCTGCTGCTCTTCTTCCAGGTCCCAGTAATAAACTATGACCTCGAAGAAATGTTATTACTATAGATGTATTATGGCTGTCCTTATGGTGAAATTGCTGGTTAACAGTGAAGTAAGCTTAATTATTTCTGGATGCTATAATATTTAGAAGTGTTACATAAGGAAAGAGATGATAAAAGATAAAAGCAAGCTTTTTAGGAAGCCTGGAGATAAGACAAAACTTGAGGGATAAAGAGGAAACAGACCACAAGAGGAGATACTAATTCAAAGAAAAAAAGAGAAAAGTAGAGGAGAGCGAAAGACAGAAAAGGTAGTGACACATTACTCATTGGCAGGAAAAGCAGCCTGAAACTGTTGGTACCTGTAGGGGAAGTTTAAATAATCTGATCTATGCATTATGTGATTTTTTTTTAATTAAAATATTTTTGAAAGACCACTAGGGGATAGGAGAAGGGAAGGGAGCCTTATATGTCTTAGAATAACTTTCAAATAGACTTTTAAAGCACTTTTGAAAAATATACATGTGGAGGATTCCAGAACTTGTTCTCCTATTGAGATTCAAAGCCTTTAGCAAATTAAGCTTCATGCCCAAGCATTTCTATTATGGCATAATGGCAAGGACTTTAAAACATTTCTGACTCTGGGGGTTTAAAGTTAATAATGGCCTCTGCAATGCTTTCAATGTATTTATAGTTTTTGATCTAAGATAGACATAGTTTAATTGTGTTTAAAAAAAAACAGGTGAAATTTTTAGGAATTTTTTTGCTCAGCTACCAAGAACAACACTCACATGGATCATCCATTGTTGAGCTCCTAAAAAAAAATTAGAGGAAACGTTATTTAATATATGCATAGGCCAAGTTTACTTTTTCCAGATTGTTTTTAAACCAACAATTTTTGAAGTTATAGTTTAAATAAGAGAATAAAGTAATTTAACATGTTATATTTCTGGTTGAAGGTTTTTATATTTCAAAATTATATAGTCCCTTCCTGCAAACTCTGTACAACACAGTGCTATAACTATGTCTTTGTGTCAAGCATAACTAATAGAGCCTACAATTTGAATTGATATGCATTATTTAATAAAAACAGAAGATAATATGCCCTTAGGGACATTGTTTTTGGTCTGCTTGCATTACTTTATTGTATATTTAAAATATCTTAAAAGAAATACATGGAATAACCACATGTAATTCTGATCTAAACTTCTCTGTGTAAAAGGAACTTTGATGCTGTCAGAAAAATAAGCTTTTCTGCTATTCTTTTGAGGAGCAAAAAGAAAACCACTGATTAGGTTCTTATTTTTCTAATTTTCAAATGATTTATTGTACTGTATACTTATCTTTTATATGCCCGAAGGTAATTATGACATTCCAGGGTGCAATCCAGACCCGGGAAGGGGCTATATCACCACCTGCCCTGAAACCTTGAGTGCCTCACAATGTTTTGCTGCTGTATTCCCATCTGGGTTGCTCCAAACAGCCTGCCAGCATGCAGGTCACACCCTGAATGTCTGTGTTTAGCTGCAATCTTCCAGCACACTCCAGTTGCACTCAGGCTTCCACCAGCCTCGGTTACTACACAGAAGGTGACCCCAACATATTGCCAGTCCTGGATTTTCCCCCCAAAACCTATGATCTGTACTAGGCAGCCCTCCCTTAAACAGTCCAAGTATATTATGTCCATTGCCCCTTGAAGGGGATCAAGATAAAACCGTTTGTCACCTCAAATGGAATTACCCACACAATTCACAACACTTTTTTAATTAAAGAACAAAAAAGTGTATTTAATTAAGAGCTGTTTTAAGCAAGTACAAGTATTGAGGCATAAAATCAGAAATGGCTACAAGAGAAAAAAAAAAACATGCTTTCTAAACTTAACAAACTAGACATGGTTCAAGAAAAGTCCCTTACCACATGGTCCAGTAACTTTGCTGACTAAACTCTCAGGCCAGGATCTGTTTCCAAGCTTCAACTTTTTTTTTTGTCCTTAGGTTTATAGTTGTCACCCTTTGAAATGCATTTTCCTGAAAGTGATCTCCTACATAAATTTCTTTCCAACTGTGACCAAAGAGACATTGACTCTGGTGGAGGATGTTCCATGCTTTTTCTTTACACCTGCATATGCTGAAACAAAGATTTGCCTTGTTTCTTGCCTTCCTTTCTTTCCATGCCAATGAATGGCTGCTTGATACATGATGGCCCATCAGCTTTGACACCTGGGTAGAAGCGTCAGCTTGTCCTTTGACTTTGAGATATAGGTTTACCCACTTTCTGGACTGCTCTGGTAAACACACTTCAGTCATGATTTCAGCTTATCTTCATAATTTTATATATAATGTTACTACATACATGTCACCATATTATTGACCAGCAAGTTATTAGTTTTCTAATGATACTTTACACGAGATATTTTGTACAAATATTATTACAGTGGGGTGTAGGGTGTGAATACAGGGGTTCATTCCACCACAGTAATACAGTGGTTGGACTATCTTTCCTGGATTCAAGTTACTCCATCTGTTCTACTTCTGAAGTTTTTCTTATTATATCAAAGCAACAGAACCTCTGAAGATATTTTGTCAGGATTCTCATTCCTTGGGCTTGTGCACAAGGTAGAAGGAACTCCTCAAGCTCTAAGGATTTGTTTGATCCGTGTGGGTTAAGGCACAGCCACTCCCTACTACAATGGTGGTGCATGTCACCTTTTAGATTTAAAAGTCACATTTGGAACCCTTCCAGTTAGTTCCAGATTTGACCAGGACATAAAGGTTCAGCAAAGAAAAATCAGTAAATCATTAAACAAAATCAGTGCCTCAAAAAGTTAGAACAACATCTTTGAAAGGTAAAACCGGGCAAACAAACCAAAAAGGTTCCCTTCTGAACACAAAAGGGAGGTAGGTGAGTGCAAATCCTACCAGAGTTCTGTCCGCAGAATTACAAGGAAAGTAATTCCATGTTATCTAAAGAAACTATCTTTGGAAGCTTTCAAAAGCTTTGGGTTTTTGATGTTTTGGAGAGGGAAGTTAGGCCTGCT
The DNA here is from genome assembly GCF_965140285.1 of Lepidochelys kempii. NCBI lineage: Eukaryota > Metazoa > Chordata > Testudines > Cheloniidae > Lepidochelys > Lepidochelys kempii. Next base: position 69,134,093 of record NC_136384.1, on the reverse strand, counting down.
TAGCTTATGTTGATGATGATGCTGTGGCCAAATGCCCTGTGTTGGGGGAAACTAAGCCCTTTTAAGTCAATCATTGATTTGAAAGTTTTGTAAATTGAGTATTTCACTTCATGGCTATTGGAAGGGGGGGGCATTTGATAAGACACACATCTAAAGGAAGGCAGAGTGACTCTTAACTCCTTTATCTTCTCTAGATAGGTTCTTGCTGGTATAGAGTAGATCCTATTCCATGCCTCTTGGTGGAATGTTGAGATCTGCAGCCAGTCAGCTGTGTGAACATTCACTCCTGAAACAGGGCTCTTGCTACCATATGCCTAAATCACAGGACTCCTGTACCTGATGTTGTATCACAGCCAGAATTTCAGGCACTAGCTTTTTAAATTCCTGATATTTGTCCTGTGAAAGAGATTCAATAAGGGCAAATAAATTTTTCCAGAGCTTGTACCTTTTGACTATGAAGGCTTGGTTATCTAAATTGTGAAGGGTAGCAGCTGCACACTGAATTTTGTTCAAGAAATCCCAGTACCAAAGCTCAGGTGTATAGGTACCATGTGTTTACAACTGGTCTTTGTTCTGCCCATGGGCACTACAGATCCTGAGTTCTCTGGTGAGTGGGTGGAAGACATAACCAGCAGCACCCTCAGAGAGGACATATTTTTGATGCCTTTCAAGTCAGAGCAGTGATCTTAGGTGTCCCCCATACCTTCTTCGTCTATTGACCCAAAATAGGGTGGAAGGATACAGTAGCCCTACTGAACAGGGTTTTGTGGACCAAGTACCTCTGCACTGTGGCCCCTAAAGATACCTGTCTCAGATTCACCTGACTTAGCCCATCTTTCCATAAACTTGCTCTCATGCAAATAGTTCTAGCAGAAATGGAGATGAACATGATATTGATACCATAGGCTGCTGAAAAAGAAGTAGAAATCTTCAGGAACCACTCTTTTCTTACCCTAAACCCACGTAAGCTCTCTTAAACTAAGTAGGATTGGGCAGTGCTAACACTTCACTTAGAGACTTGCAAGAACAGCTAGGTGCCTGGGCCAATCCCCATCTCTAAAGGCATATGACAATGTAGAGCCAGGATTGTGTCAAAGTTTAAGAGTTGAAAAGGGCAGCATTCATTTCAGTGAGTTGCAGGGGATGATGCAACACAAAGCAGCTGTCTCAAAGCTCTGGCTCTCTGCCCAGCCTTACCTCCCCAAACTTCACCTTTGTGGCGTTCACGCAGCGGGACTTCCATGTTTTCTAAGGAAGGAAATGAAACCACATAGGTTCCTTTGCCTCCCTTTACTTACTTAATGGACATTTGGGGCTGGTATTTGTCCCCCTCTTGTACTCTTCCCACCTAAAAACAAATGAAATAATTGGGTCCAAAGTTTGTAAAAGACTTTGAGATCCTTCTGTATGAAAGTAATAATATATAAATGTGAGTTCATTCTCAGTCTTATCAGTTTTCTTAAATACCACACATTGTTAATCATTCTCAGGACAGTACTAGTTTTATTTGTTTGTTGTTGTTCTGTCTTTGAGGGGAAAATGCTAATTTTTAATAATTTACAAGAAATTAACATGACAAAGTAATTTCATACTGTTATTCTTTTTATTTTTGTGTTTTCAAATGTAAATGGCTTAACAGGCTTGTAGAGACCAAAGATGACCAGTATTCTGTATTCAGTAAGAAACTCTTTGATTCCTGTTGAGTATGGACAGCTGGATGTTAGCATTTGCATTGTGCTTAAGAGCCATCATGTAAAAAAGACGCACACACATAAAGGCTGATTGTTTTTCATTATGCCCTTGAGCAGCACATCATTAACAAAACTTTGTCCAATTAGTTTATGCTGTGGAGCAAAATTCTACTATACTTTCTAAATTAGCAGAGAGGAAACTCATTTAAACCTGCCGTAAGTTTCAAGCTAGTATCTCTTAGGGTTTCTAACTTACAGGAATGTAATAACTGACCTATTGTGCTATGCCCTAAAGCAACACAAGAGTTGAAACAGTATCTAATTAACCTCCTGCTAAACCTCAAATGTCAGGCAGGAATATCATCAAACCTAAAAGGTTTTTTAATACAGTAGACATGGATGGAATTAGTTGTTCTCGATTTTGAGTCAATTGCCCTGAAAGGTGACAAGTCACTAACAGATAGGCACTTTGCATTTAAAACCTGGGACTTTGCCAAAAGGGAAATCTAAGGTCTTCTATATTTCAACCTATGTTTGTAATGGTGAGACAGACACTAGTACCTGAAAATTACATTTTGCTTTTTTTTAAGCTTGAATTCGTTTGCAAGTAAATTGGTTTTCTGTTGGGAAGCTGTCATCACTGACCAGAATGTGCACATGATGATCATTCCAATTCATGTAAATGTAGAAAGGAAAACTTATTCACGTTGTGTAGCAATTCCAATTTGAACATTTTACTTATCTGCTTTATATTCTTGATACACAGATGTTAAACCTGGATATAATGCAGAAATTCAGTAACAAATAAATTTCCCATATAGCTTAATAAAACAGAATCACAGGGAAAAAAAAGCTTAGAAATTAAGATGCTCTTGGTGGGTCCATATGCTAAGTGAGTCAGTATGAAAAGCACCTCAAATTATCTTGTACATCTGCATCAGAGGCTAGAGAACATAAACTTCAGTATTTTAATTGTTTATGCTCAAATGTGTAGAGTTATGTGCTGGGAAGATGATCGTGTTTCAGTAACGGAAGGGTTTTGGTCAGAGTCCAGTTACGCTCTGAACATGGAGAGGTGTGCTCCGCACCTGGAATAGTAGTTCCATTTTATGCTATTTGTGAACCATAAACATCTTGTTAGAATGATTTTGCTGCTGTGCTAGCTGTGCAATGGAGAGAGAGAAAAGTTCACTCGAGGTTCAACTCTGAACATAAAGTTACCTCTCCAGGTAGCATTTTATTGCAGGGTTTGAGATTTTAGCACACGTTTGGCTAATTAACTGCATTCCTTACATGCACTTTCACAAGCAGCAAACTCGAAATCCCTTCCTCAGAAAGCACAAACCATACTAGTAGCTCTCATGTTTCCCTCAAACTCTGTGCTCTGGCTTCTGATACAACACTCCTTTTTCCCTCCCTTCACTGTGGTGCCACACCCGTATTTTAAGGTTTTTAGCTTAAATAGTAGGATGACCATATTTCTCAAAGGGAAAACAGGACACTGCCCCCCCCACCCCCCTGCCCCACTAGGCTGTCACTGGAACCCAGCCTATCCCCTGTGCAAGGCTGTGGCTGGTTGGTGGGACTCTGTTTCCCCCACACACACACACAAGCCCTGCCTGCCCCGTGCATGCTGGCACCCTACGTGCCCCTGCCAGAGCCCTGCCTCCCCCATTGCATAAGGCTGGCATTGTAGCTTCCCCCCAAACATTCCTCTGCACCGCACCCCACTTTTTTGACAAAAGTGGGGATTTGTCCCATTTGCTCTTGCCAACTGATTAAGTCAGAAAGAGCAAATGGAACAAATGGCCACTTATGTCAAAAACAGGGATTAACAACCGGACTGTCCCAGCCAAAATGGAATGTATGGTCACCCTACTTAGACTCCATGACACTTAGGAACATAGGATAGGAAGGGACCTCCTGGGAAACCAAGTTCAGTCCCCTGTCATTGCAGGCAACCATGTCACATAAGTGCATTCATAAATTTATCAAGCTCCATCTTAACACTAATTAAGTTGTTTCCTGCACACACACTATTCCTATTGCCCTGCTGTTCCAGAACCTCACTCCTCTGATGCTTAGAAACTTTGTAATTTCCAGATTAAATTTATTCATGGCCAGTTTATACCTATTTGTTTGTGTGTTAACATTGTCCTTTCACTTAAATAGCTCTTCACCCTCCCTGCTGTTTACAGTCCTGGTGTACTGATAGGGGGCAATCATCTCCCCTCACAGCCTTCAGTTTGCTAAGCTAAACAAGACAAGCTCTTTTAGTTTCCTCATCCTAGTAGCCCTTCTCTGCACCTGTTCTAGTATGAATTAATCTTTCTTGAATAGGGGTGACCAGAATTGTACATGGTATTCCAGATAGTGTCTTTTTTTCAGTGTCTTTTTTTCACCTCGTAGCCTTTCTACTCTGCTGTGTAGGTTCGTACATCATTCTTATCTCTGTAATATCTGCACCTCCCAGCAGTGCATTAAATGATATAACATCTGTCCCGTGTTGTTTGTTCTCTCATCCTCTTCCCAGGCGGAAAAATATGTAAAGCTGAATGTCTTGTTTTGGTAAGGATTTTTTTAATTAAAAAAAAACCCATGTTGCTAAGGATTGGGCTATTCTACCGCGGTAAATCAATCTAACTTACGCAACTTCAGTTACATGAATAACGTAACTGAAGTCGATATAGTTAGATCCACTTATTGTGGTGGCTACATTGTGCTGTGTAGACGGGAGAGCGTCTCCCATTGACTTCCCTTATGCTTCTTGGGAAGGTGGAGTACACAAAGTGATAGGAGAGTGCTCTCCCATCGATTTAGTGTGTCTTCATCAGACCCTCTAAATCGACACTCGCTGTATTGATTGCAGCACTGCCAATCTATCGGTAAGTGTAGACATGCCTTAAGTATCTGTTAAAGAAGGCCAGGTCAAAGTAGTATGCCTTGCATTTGGAGTGGAAGGTGGTGAGATCCATCCTGTCTATTCAGAATGTAAACTCCTCAGGGTGGCGATTGTCTCTCACTGTGTGTTTGTACAATGCATAGCAGAATAGGGTCCCTACCTTGTTTTGGGTATCTAGGGCACTACTGTAACACTGTAACTAATGATATTTCTGATTCAATCACATACCATATTACGAAGCTGTAGGATTACTTGAAAAGTTCTGCTTTATTTTAAAATAACAAGAGTACTTGTGGCACCTTAAAGACTAACAAATTTATTAGAGCATAAGCTTTTGTGGACTACAGCCCACTTCTTCATCAGCAGAAAAACAAAAACAAAAACTTTTGTAGTGATAATCAAGATGGCCCATTTAGACAGTTGACAAGAAGGTGCGAGGATACTTAACATGTGGAAATAGATTCAATATGTGGAATGACCCAGCCACTCCCAGTCTCTATTCAAACCCAAGTTAATGGTATCTAGTTTGCATATTAATTCAAGCTCAGCAGTTTCTTGTTGGAGTCTGTTTTGCCGATGAAGTGGGCTGTAGCCACAAAAGCTTATGCTCTAAAAAATTTGTTCGTCTCTAAGGTGCCACAATTATTATGGTTTTTTGGGGTTTTTTTTTTTGTGGATACAGACTAACACGGCTGCTACTCTGAAACCTGCTTTATTTTAGGCTCTGTCTAGTAAAATACATGTCAGTCTCTGGGTTTGCTCATTTTAGTTATCTCAGTACCTACAGTAAATAAACTTTTACTATTTTTCTATGCATGAAAATTTTTCATTTAAGAAAATTAGAAAGATTAAAAGACAGCAGTTATTGTATGGTGTGTTACTTTCTATTTATCTGTATTAGCTTCAGATGCAAGATAAGTCTCCATCGTTTCTGTAATGAACTTTGATTTTTGTGGTTTGCTATCAGAACAATTCTGATTTAGGACATTTTGTTGTTCTAACTAAAAATTAGAACTGCATAGATTAAGCTACGGGCATGCAATATGGTACGACAAGGAAATCTGGATTAGCTTCTCATCTTGATTTCTTGTTCCTGGGAAGAGGCAAGAAGAGAAATAAAGTTAGGATATTCTTCTGGTTGGCAGAGTTTGGGAGGAGATAGAACCCTTGACCACTTCTGGTCAAATGAAAGTGCTCATTGACTGACTGCAGAAGGAAGCAACATCTAACATTACTGGAAGAGGGGAAAGGTTTTTGTCACACCAACGGACTTTTGAGGGAGGATTAGCATGACCTGGAAGGAGAAAATTGATGGACTTCAGAGATGTACCAACTAGGGCTGATTGTGCCCCCAAAGATCTGTATGTAAGGAGAATCTTTATTGCACAGATCACATCCATGCTTCATGAAAATTGGAGGAGAGAGAGAGGAAGCAAAGAGAGGCAGCAACCTCCATGGCAGCAGCTAGCTGTCTTCCCCAGAGCCTGTGGAGCGAAAAGGGGATGAGGGCTAAGGGGGGAGGAGTACTGATGGGGTTGTCCCCTTCTGTGCCTTGTGAAATGTGGTAGAGAAAGTAATACAGTACCAGGTTGTATTATCTCTCCCCGTACGTGATGGTGATACCTCATTAAGGATTGTCCTGGAGTAGCTGCTGTCTGAGGAAGCCTCGACTCCACATCCAAACACACTGAAACTCAGCAGCTTGGCCCCAATTCCAGTTGTCATTTTTTAGTTCTCCTACACCTCTCCACTTTCTTGTTTGGGCTGCACCTGAAAGCAAAAATACCTAAAGCGGAGCCATTTTTCTGGTATTTCCACCAGTATTTCCAGTTTCTCCCCCCAGTAAACTTCAGGTAATCTACTCAGCTCTTCTCTGACAGGGACCTCTCAGAACCCCAAAATCTTTGTGGTTTGTTCATCACTGGTAAAGACAAAATCCTTTGTCACTATTTCTGCTGGGATATGTCATACATCAAGTTGCACCACTCTGATCACCAAAAATGTCATGTGGCATGGCAGTCTGATAAAACAAATGGAACAGTAGCAGGGTGCACTTAAGATGCAAGGGTTAATTTCTATTAATTATGTAAGGGTCATGCACAAGAAAGTTTGAAGTATTTTTATGAATCATGTAGAACCTTTCAAAATTCCTAGATCTGTTTAAAAGTCATGGCAGCAGGCCAGCTGACTCTGTAAGTTCCATATGAAGAAAGAGCAAGAGACAGGAACAGAAGAACATTGCAACTTAGAAGGTATTTAAAGCCTTGCTAAAACTAGCATTTCCTTGCCAAGTTTGATAGGGTATAGCTAATTTTAGCAAGTTTATTTCCCTATAATCTCCCTCTCTAGAGTATCACATGCCTTCAAAAGAGAAAGATTTTTTTATTTTCCAGTCTGAGTTCACCCTCAGCCCACACCATAATGATGAAATACAATGTAAAGAGTCATAAAAGTTTACGAATGACATATTTCTGATTACCTGAGGTTTCCTTTAGAAAATTCTCATCACAGATTCCACTGGGCATGATTTAGCCTAGTTGGGATTAAGGACACTCAGCAAGATATGTTCTAGTCTAGATAGATCCTTATAGTGTGCTCATCACAGTAGTATCTGAGCACCTTCCGGTAGGACATAAATAACATGACTTCTAAAATCTGACACATTTCCTCACCCCAGGGGGAGAAGCATGTGCTGTGGATTGTCTTGTTTTGTAAATGTGTTTTTTGCGAGCACGGGGTTGGGTGGGATTCATTTTGTGTTTTATTTGCTTTTTAAATATACATGTTGCTATGTATGTGTTAGAGGCTGCAAGGTTAAAGAAATGCACCTCACACTTGGAGAAGAGATGGTGAGATTTGTTATGGTCCTTAGTTCTTGTGGGATTTTGTTCCAGAATTTTAGGTCAGCCTCTGAGACAGGAGCCTCTGGGAGCCTCTGTCTCCCACACAGATGAGTTTTACCCTTACTGTGAACAGTTCCATTGTGCCAGAGGAGAGAAGATGTCGACCACAGTGCTCATTCAGAATCCTTAGTAGTCTTTTAGATATCCTGGGTCAGATACCCTGGACCATGAAGCACCTTGAACATAAAGTGTAAGACCTTGAACTTGATTTAAAATGTTCTGGGGAAATCAATGGAGAGAGCAAAAGGCAGGCGTGACATGCTCACACTAGCCTTGGTTGCTGAGGAGACACGCTGCAGTGTTTCTATACTTGTTGGAGTTCTTAAGCATTGAAGCTTTCATGCGCAGTTATACTGCATTACTGTAGCCCAGCTGAGAGGTAACAAAAGCATGAATAGCTGAGGCCAAGTCATCATCTGACAGGATGGGACAGAGTCTCCTAGCCACCCAGAGATTATAGAAAGTGTAATTCATGAATGCTGCTAGGTGAGAGCTTAGTGTGAATGAGGAATCCAAAGTAATTATGTAATTATTCTCTGTTGCTTAGCCTGATCAAGTGAATTTAAGAGGCACAAAAACAGTGAAAGAGAGTATCTGCCCACTAAATCTGAGATGCGGGTGAATCAACAACCTCACCACTTTTCACAAGTAATTTTACAACGGTACCCACTGAAAGAACACTGCACCCATTTTCCTTTACCTTTTCCCCTTATCGTTCAGAAAGGAAGAAGCAATTTTCACAGTGAAAACACTAATGCATTTAAAATACATTTGACATTTCTGGGTCCATGTTGGTCATTCCCGTCTTGCTGAAAAGTGACATTGGCAATATAACAACCCAAAAAGCAATAGTGCTGTAAGTAGATGCAGCCATGTATTCCATGTAGGTGTGTATGAGCAGTCCCCTTCAGACCTGGCAAGTGAAGCCATACCACAGCTCACACTGCCCAGGCCACAGACCATGGAATTGAGGCCATTGCTGGGCCCAAAGGCCTCCTCGATGCTGGTGAACCCTTTGCCACCATTGTTGTCTTGGTGACAGATCCCATTGTCAAGTTCAGTGCTGGCATCCTCTGCCCAGTCGGGCTCGACACATGCCAAGCAAGGGGCCAAACGGTCATTTTGAGGATGTACGCGAGGGCGACCTACCAGACTGTTCCCCAGGAACCACTCCATCGTATATCCTCTATCTGCACACCACACTAATATCATCCCGGCCTGGCTTGGTCTTAAAGCCACTGCTGTAATCTAATCCAATCTAAGCAGCTAGGCACTGGGAAAGCACAGATATTACACCATCCAAGTGTGATGAAAATGAGACAAAGCTGCAGGTCATCTTCATACAAATTGTCTTGCAATCTTCTTCAGTGGCTTCATTGAACTTGAATAGGAGAAATTACAAAATCGAGCCTTGTGGAAGGTGCCACAAAAAATCCTTCCAGGCAGGCTACTGTGCAAAAAGCACCCTTTGTGACTTCTTGTGGAGGAAACAGTAGAATTAATCAAGAGCAACACCATCCACCTTGGCTGGGTTGGTAGGCAGGTTAACAAAACTTCAAGTCAACTATATCAAAGAATGCTGGCAAATCTAAAAGAATTAGTATGAACTTCTAAACATGATATCCTCTAACAAATCAGCCAATGAGACTAGAGCAGCCTCCATCCCATATCCATATGTAAAGTCAGCTCAAAAGGGACCAAGGAAGTCTGAGGCCTACAGCTGATGCCAAAGTTATTTTATCATAAAAATCCAAATCTTTCTCAAGGGAAGATTAAAGAGACAGAGATCATTAGCAACATTGCCAGCATTCAGAAATGGTTTTATGATTAAAGGTCAAACAACCATTGGTTTGAGAGAAGCTGGCCATCCATCTTCCCACAGGGAGGCTGTGGAGTGGACTAGTTGGTCCAGTTGCAATTCTTTCACCAAGCTGTTTTCCTTCCAGGCTTTATTTTGAGCCATTGTGTGCATTAGTTATGGAAAAAACCCCACAAGTGTTTTTAATATAAACACAGATCCAAGAGCAAGAAAAAGTCATACTCAAGCCAACAACCCAGCTCTTGAACAAACAAGTATAAAGGTGAACCTCAGAGACCTAACTTCCGATGACCATGTAGATGTTCTTCATAGAAATTTGCTGTGTTCTCTCTGAGAGCCTGATTAGGCCTTCAGTTCTCAGCTCCGTTTCATTACTTCACCTTGTCCACCGGCGTAAGAACTAAACATATTAACTCCTTGCTGTCTGGAAAAAAGATAGTGTCTCTGCACCTGACACACATGATTGACTAGAGTCTATTTTATCTCAGTTGGAGGGGGAAAAGGCAGCAGCACAGAGGTATTGACAAGCCCAACTAACAAAGGGACAGTACCTCTCCTCTTCTTTCAGCATGGATACGAGCAAAGCTAAAGAAGGAACTTAAAGTAGGGAACCAGGAGGTGCAAATCATTAGTTCCTTCTGTATTTCATTCACCTTTTTGATTATTGGATTCCCAAGCAAGAACGAGACACCAGCATACTGGAAGCACGTTTGAGGGTAGCCAGACGATGAGTTGCTTTCCTTGCTGGTCCTGCTACGAGCTGCTCAGTGAGAATAAAGTTTGACAGTGAATTGTTTTCTCATCATCAAGTTTCCATACTAAACTACAAAGAAACAGTACCTCATGAACTGAGAGCTGGCAGGGGATGTGAGCCTCCCAAAAAGAGAGGCTACTCTGCAAGCTACTTTCATTGCTCATGTGTCAGGTGAGTCTCACATTCAATGGTACTCACATCACAACTGAAGCAGAATACCAGTGTTCTTTTCAGCCTCACGTTGGATGTTTTTTTTTGCTTTTTTATCATCCAGGATTTTAGGTAGATGTCAACAAGTTTACTGTAGCACAATGAGAAATTAAATGTCACTTTTCCAGACTGGGTTATGATTATCTAGGAGTGCTGAACAATGACTAAGATAAAAGTGAATACAAAATTTATAACTGGCTAAAATCATTACTGTTTTACCCAATGGAATTACCCTGGATATTAATTTTATTTATTAAGACTAAGAGAATAGAGGTCAAGGACGCAAAGGACATTGGAGCTTATTAAGCACCGTACACAGTGCCAGAACAACTTCTGAATAGTAATTTTGATTCTAACCTTTCATTGGAAGAAATAGGAAATAGCTTCATGAAAATCCACTGAAAACCTCTGTAGCATTTCCTGGTGTTTAATTACTAAAACATGGATCTTCAGTGTACTGAAACTTAAACCTTAATCTAGCTCTTTTTGTAAGAAATCCTCAATTATAAAGATGGGAAATCTAGGAGGGTTTGCTTAAGGGAGCTGTGATTTGAGACTATCTTCTTTTTTTGTCATAAAAGTTGAAGGTACCTGGGTTGTGAGAGAAAGGTGCCATTCATTCCTGTGCAGAGTGTCCACACAAAACTCATTCCGCACACTTATGCTCCATGGTAAGATCTTAAACAGCATAAAGGTCTTGTGTGGGTTCTCTGTACTGAGGTGAATAAAATGTCCCTCTATGGCCCAAATTCCCTGCTGGTGTAAAATAGTGCCGCTCTGTTGGGTTCCGCTGAGAATTTGGGCCCTAGGGCCTGGATCCACACAAACGTAAGCATTGTGATGCTGACCATTGCCTAAAGGCGCCTTAAAAATCACTGGAATCCATAAAGTCTGAGTTGGGTGCTCAGGCTATATACAATGCACAGGGAGAGAGAGAGGCCCCTATGAATGGGATCCACAAAAAACAGCACACTAGGCAGGGAGCCAGCTAAACTACAAGTTTGAGAGATGGCAACAAGAGGGGTGTATCTTAAGCCCCACCCTTCTCAGGGAGAGACTATAGAATCATTTTCACCTTTTCTCTGGCTCAATTAATATTTATTACAAAGCAGAACAGCTTGAAAACAGGAGACTTGCATCAGAATAGGCCACAGGCCTGTGGTTAGGATGTTTTGCCTGGGAGGTAGGAAACCCCTATTCCAATCCTTTCTCCTTATCAGGCACATGGGGGGAATTGGACCAGAGTCTCCCACATCCAGGTGAGTTTCCAAACCACAGGGCTAAAGGCTGGTTATCCTTCTCCCTGTTTTGTGTGGAGTTAGGCAGGTGCCAAAGCCATTCTTGCAAGAAATGCCTTCGGTGTCTAAGCCTATCTGACTCCAGAAGACAATTCCCAGCTGTGGATTGCAAGCAGAGATAGGCATCAGCACAGATTTAGGTGCTGAAGGCCAGATCTTTACATATATTTAGGCATCTAGTGAGAATTTCAAAACATCTAGGTACCTAACACCCATTCAAATGAATGTGTTTTAGCCTAGGTGCTTTTGAAGATCCCACTAGGAGCCTAAATAGTTTTAAAAATCTGTCTCTGAGCACTGTAATGTCTAAGTTCCTTTGTGAATCTAGCCCTAGATTCTTAAGGGGTTGTTAAGTGATACCTAGGAGCATGCACCCTCTGCACAGGGTGAAGTTCATATATAGAATCATAGAATCATAGAATCATAGAATATCAGGGTTGGAAGGGACCCCAGAAGGTCATCTAGTCCAACCCCCTGCTCAAAGCAGGACCAATTCCCAGTTAAATCATCCCAGCCAGGGCTTTGTCAAGCCTGACCTTAAAAACCTCTAAGGAAGGAGATTCTACCACCTCCCTAGGTAACGCATTCCAGTGTTTCACCACCCTCTTAGTGAAAAAGTTTTTCCTAATATCCAATCTAAACCTCCCCCACTGCAACTTGAGACCATTACTCCTCGTTCTGTCATCTGCTACCATTGAGAACAGTCTAGAGCCATCCTCTTTGGAACCCCCTTTCAGGTAGTTGAAAGCAGCTATCAAATCCCCCCTCATTCTTCTCTTCTGCAGGCTAAACAATCCCAGCTCCCTCAGCCTCTCCTCATAACTCATGTGTTCCAGTCCCCTAATCATTTTTGTTGCCCTTCGCTGGACTCTCTCCAATTTATCCACATCCTTCTTGAAGTGTGGGGCCCAAAACTGGACACAGTACTCCAGATGAGGCCTCACCAATGTCGAATAGAGGGGAACGATCACGTCCCTCGATCTGCTCGCTATGCCCCTACTTATACATCCCAAAATGCCATTGGCCTTCTTGGCAACAAGGGCACACTGCTGACTCATATCCAGCTTCTCGTCCACTGTCACCCCTAGGTCCTTTTCTGCAGAACTGCTGCCTAGCCATTCTGTCCCTAGTCTGTAGCTGTGCATTGGGTTCTTCCGTCCTAAGTGCAGGACCCTGCACTTATCCTTATTGAACCTCATCAGATTCCTTTTGGCCCAATCTTCCAATTGGTCTAGGTCCTTCTGTATCCTATCCCTCCCCTCCAGCGTATCTACCACTCCTCCCAGTTTAGTATCATCCGCAAATTTGCTGAGAGTGCAATCCACACCATCTTCCAGATCATTTATGAAGATATTGAATAAAACCGGCCCCAGGACCGACCCTTGGGGCACTCCACTTGATACCGGCTGCCAACTAGACATGGAGCCATTGATCACTACCCGTTGAGCCCGACAATTTAGCCAGCTTTCTACCCACCTTATAGTGCATTCATCCAGCCCATACTTCCTTAACTTGCTGACAAGAATACTATGGGAGACCGTGTCAAAAGCTTTGCTAAAGTCAAGAAACAATACATCCACTGCTTTCCCTTCATCCACAGAACCAGTAATCTCATCATAAAAGGCGATTAGATTAGTCAGGCATGACCTTCCCTTGGTGAATCCATGCTGGCTGTTCCTGATCACTTTCCTCTCATGCAAGTGCTTCAGGATTGATTCTTTGAGGACCTGCTCCATGATTTTTCCAGGGACTGAGGTGAGGCTGACTGGCCTGTAGTTCCCAGGATCTTCCTTCTTCCCTTTTTTAAAGATTGGCACTACATTAGCCTTTTTCCAGTCATCCGGGACTTCCCCGGTTCGCCACGAGTTTTCAAAGATAATGGCCAGTGGCTCTGCAATCACAGCCGCCAATTCCTTCAGCACTCTCGGATGCAACTCGTCCGGCCCCAGGGACTTGTGCACGTCCAGCTTTTCTAAATAGTCCCTAACCGCCTCTATCTCCACAGAGGGCTGGCCATCTCTTCCGCATTTTGTGATGCCCAGCGCAGCAGTCTGGGAGCTGACCTTGTTAGTGAAAACAGAGGCAAAAAAAGCATTGAGTACATTAGCTTTTTCCACATCCTCTGTCACTAGGTTGCCTCCCTCATTCAGTAAGGGGCCCACACATTCCTTGGCTTTCTTCTTGTTGCCAACATACCTGAAGAAACCCTTCTTGTTACTCTTGACATCTCTGGCTAGCTGCAGCTCCAGGTGCGATTTGGCCCTCCTGATAACATTCCTACATGCCCGAGCAATATTTTTATACTCTTCCCTGGTCATATGTCCAACCTTCCACTTCTTGTAAGCTTCTTTTTTATGTTTAAGATCCACGAGGATTTCACCATTAAGCCAAGTTGGTCGCCTGCCATATTTACTATTCTTTCGACTCATCGGGATGGTTTGTCCCTGTAACCTCAACAGGGATTCCTTGAAATACAGCCAGCTCTCCTGGACTCCTTTCCCCTTCAAGTTAGTCCCCCAGGGGATCCTGGCCATCCGTTCCCTGAGGGAGTCGAAGTCTGCTTTCCTGAAGTCCAGGGTCCGTATCCTGCTGCTTACCTTTGTTCCCTGCGTCAGGATCCTGAACTCAACCAACTCATGGTCACTGCCTCCCAGATTCCCATCCACTTTTGCTTCCCCCACTAATTCTACCCGGTTTGTGAGCAGCAGGTCAAGAAAAGCACCCCCCCTAGTTGGCTCCTCTAGCACTTGCGCCAGGAAATTGTCCCCTACGCTTTCCAAAAACTTCCTGGATTGTCTATGCACCGCTGTATTGCTCTCCCAGCAGATATCAGGAAAATTAAAGTCACCCATGAGAATCAGGGCATGCGATATAGAGGACAGTAACTATTTCTCTTCATGAAAACCTGAACTTTCTCCCCAGAAATCATTTCAACAGCCAAGCCTTTATACTAAACTTTTCTACATTGTTATGGAAAAGAGGGAATGACACTGTATATGGCTCTAGAGGGAATAGCAAATGCTTTGGGGCTAAAAGGAATAGGAGGTCTTCACAGGTGAATGCAAACCTTACATGAAAATTGAATTAAGCCCAGAAGTGTGTGCTGAATGTCTCCCTTAACTCGTCTCTGGGAGTGTGTGGGACCAATGGGATCCGGGACCTCACAAAATGATGTAATTCAGCAGACAGTATCAGACAATCGAACAGAAATGGAGAAATAATTATTTAAAAAGTAAATGATCCATTTATGTGTGTTCCATGTCAGCCATAGTCTGGTACTGTGGGCAGCGTTTTTATTAATTAGTCAACAATATTGCTGGTCTCTTTACAGACCAGGGTGAGGTGACAAGGGCCCTGCACCCACTCAGCATATTTTTTTTTGGACTAGTTCAATTTTCATGTTAACTGTGCTGTTCACCTTTAAGCTTTTGAGCTGTTTGCTCACGTTGAAGCTATTAGGATTCCCTTTAGTTCATTCCTGGAAACAGGCCTAGTGACCTCGGTAAGTCAAATGAAAGGGGGAAAATATTGCACAGCATTTCATGGGACAAAAAGAATTTGAAAGTACATCTGTTGTTGCCTATTGTGGTTACTTTGGGATTTTGTCACATTTTGACAAAACTGCCTTTTCTCTGGTGGCAAACAGGTCCATAATCATTATTCCCTATTTTTGACAGATATAGTCTGCAAGCCCAGGGTGCTTTCATCACATTGGACAGACTCCAAGATCAACCACTATGCTGTCTACACTTATCAGTTATGTGAACTGTGCCTATACTCTATGCCCTGGTCTACACTAGGACTTTAGGTCGAATTTAGCAGCATTAAATCGATGTAAACCTGCACCCGTCCACACGATGAAGCCCTTTATTTTGACTTAAAGGGCTCTTAAAATCGATTTCCTTACTCCACCCCTGACAAGTGGATTAGCGCTTAAATCAGCCTTGCCGGCTCGAATTTGGGGTACTGTGGACACAATTCGACGGTATTGGCCTCCGGGAGCTATCCCAGAGTGCTCCAGTGTGATCGCTCTGGACAGCACTCTCAACTCAGATGCACTGGCCAGGTAGAAAGGAAAAGAACCGCGAACTTTTGAATCTCATTTCCTGTTTGGCCAGCGTGGCAAGCTGCAGGTGACCATGCAGAGCTCATCAGCAGAGGTGACCATGATGGAGTCCCAGAATCGCAAAAGAGCTCCAGCATGGACCGAACGGGAGGTACGGGATCTGATCGCTGTTTGGGGAGAGGAATCCATGCTATCAGAACTCCGTTCCAGTTTTCGAAATGCCAAAACCTTTGTCAAAATCTCCCAGGGCATGAAGGACAGAGGCCATAACAGGGACCCGAAGCAGTGCCGCGTGAAACTGAAGGAGCTGAGGTAAGCCTTCCAGAAAACCAGAGAGGCGAACGGCCACTCCGGGTCAGAGCCCCAAACATGCCGCTTCTATGATGAGTTTAGGGGGTTCAGCCACCACTACCCCAGCCGTGTTGTTTGACTCCTTCAATGGAGATGGAGGCAATACGGAAGCAGGTTTTGGGGACGAAGATGATGATGATGATGAGGTTGTAGATAGCTCACAGCAAGCAAGCGGAGAAACCGGTTTTCCCGACAGCCAGGAACTGTTTCTCACCCTGGACCTGGAGCCAGTACTCCCCCAACCCATCCAAGGCTGCCTCCTGGACCCAGCAGGTGGAGAAGGGACCTCCGGTGAGTGTACCTTTTAAAATACTATACATGGTTTAAAAGCAAGCATGTGAAAGGATTACTTTGCCCTGCCATTCACGGTTCTCCTGGATGTACTCCCAAAGCCTTTGCAAAAGGTTTCTGGGGAGGGAAGCCTTATTGCGTCCTTCATGGTAGGACACTTTACCACTCCAGGCCAGTAACACGTACTCGGGAATCATTGTACAACAAAGCATTGCAGTGTATGTTTGCTGGCGTTCAAACAACATCCGTTCTTTATCTCTCTGTGTTATCCTCAGGAGAGTGAGATATAATTCATGGTCACCTGGTTGAAATAGAGTGCTTTTCTTCAGCAGACACTCAGAGGAGCCCATTCCTGCTGGGCTGTTTGCCTGTGGCTAAACAGAAATGTTCCCCGCTGTTAGCCACAGGGAGGGGGGAAGGTTGAGGGGGTAGTCACGCGGTGGGGGGAGGCAAAATGCGACCTTGTAACGAAAGCACATGTGCTATGTATGTAATGTAAACAGCAAGGTTTACCCTGAAAGAGTGTAGCCACTGTTTTATAAAATGTGTCTTTTTAAATACCACTGTCCCTTTTTTTTTCTCCAGCAGCTGCATGTGTTTCAATGATCACAGGATCTTCTCCTTCCCAGAGGCTAGTGAAGCTTAGAAAGAAAAAAAAAACGCACTCGCGATGAAATGTTCTCCGAGCTCATGCTGTCCTCCCACACTGACAGAGAACAGACGAATGCATGAAGGCAAATAATATCAGAGTGCAGGAAAGCACAAAATGACCGGGAGGAGAGGTGGCGGGCTGAAGAGAGTAAGTGGCGAGCTGAAGACAGGGCTGAAGCTCAAATGTGGTGGCAGCGTGATGAGAGGAGGCAGGATTCAATGCTGAGGCTGCTGGAGGACCAAACCAGTATGCTCCAGTGTATGGTTGAGCTGCAGCAAAGGCAGCTGGAGCACAGACTGCCACTACAGCCCCTGTGTAACCAACTGCCCTCCTCCCCAAGTTCCATAGCCTCCACACCCAGACGCCCAAGAACTCAGTGGGGGGGCCTCCGGCCAACCAGCCACTCCACCAGAGAGGATTGCCCAAAAAAAGAAGGCTGGCATTCAATAAATTTTAAAGTTGTAAACTTTTAAAGTGCTGTGTGGCATTTTCCTTCCCTCCACCACCACCCCTCCTGGGCTACCTTGGTAGTCATCCCCCTATTTGTGTGATGAATGAATAAAGAATGCATGAATGTGAAGCAACAATGACTTTATTGCCTCTGCAAGCGGTGATTGAAGGGAGGAGGGGAGGGTTGTTAGCTTACAGGGAAGTAGAGTGAACCAAGGGGCGGGGGGTTTCATCAAGGAGAAACAAACAGAACTTTCACACCGTAGCCTGGCCAGTCATGAAACTGTTTTTCAAAGCTTCTCTGATGCGTACCGCGCCCTCCTGTGCTCTTCTAACTGCCCTGGTGTCTGGCTGCGCGTAACCAGCAGCCAGGCGATTTGCCTCAACCTCCCACCCCGCCATAAACATCTCCCCCTTACTCTCACAGATATTGTGGAGCACACAGCAAGCAGTAATAACAGTGGGAATATTGGTTTCGCTGAGGTCTAAGTGAGTCAGTAAACTGCGTCAGCGCGCCTTTAAACGTCCAAATGCACATTCTACCACCATTCTGCACTTGCTCAGCCTGTAGTTGAACAGCTCCTGACTACTGTCCAGGCTGCCTGTGTACGGCTTCATGAGCCATGGCATTAAGGGGTAGGCTGAGTCCCCAAGGATACATATAGGCATTTCAACATCCCCAACAGTTATTTTCTGGTCTGGGAATAAAGTCCCTTCCTGCAGCTTTTGAAACAGACCAGAGTTCCTGAAGATGCGAGCGTCATGTACCTTTCCCGGCCATCCCACTTTGATGTTGATGTCCCTTGTGATCCACCAGAGCTTGCAGCACTATTGAAAAGTACCCCTTGCGGTTTATGTACTTGGCGGCTTGGTGCTCTGGTGCCAAGATAGGGATATGGGTTCCGTCTATGGCCCCACCACAGTTAGGGAATCCCATTGCAGCAAAGCCATCCACTATGACCTGCACATTTCCCAGGGTCACTACCCTTGATATCAGCAGATCTTTGATTGCGTGGGCTACTTGCATCACAGCAGCCCCAACAGTAGATTTGCCCACTCCAAATTGATTCCCAACTGACCGGTAGCTGTCTGGCGTTGCAAGCTTCCACAGGACTATCGCCACTCGCTTCTCAACTGTGAGGGCTGCTCTCATCTTGGTATTCATGCGCCTCAGGGCAGGGGAAAGCAAGTCACAAAGTTCCATGAAAGTGCCCTTACGCATGCGAAAGTTTCGCAGCCACTGGGAATCGTCCCAGACCTGCAACACTATGCGGTCCCTCCAGTCTGTGCTTGTTTCCCGAGCCCAGAATCGGCGTTTCACAGTATGAACCTGCCCCATTAGCACCATGATGCATGCATTGGCTGGGCCCATGCTTTCAGAGAAATCTGTGTCCATGTCCTGATCACTCACGTGACCGCGCTGACGTTGCCTCCTCACCCGGTATCGCTTTGCCAGGTTCTGGTGCTGCATATACTGCTGGATAATGCGTGTGGTGTTCAATGTGCTCCTAATTGCCAAAGTGAGCTGAGCGGCCTCCATGCTTGCCTTGGTATGGCGTCCGCACAGAAAAAAGGCGCGGAATGATTGTCTGCCGTTGCTCTGACAGAGGGAGGGGCGACTGACGACACGGCTTACAGGGTTGGCTTCAGGGAGCTAAAATCAACAAGGGGGGTGTCTTTACATCAAGGAGTATTTCAGGCAGGACTTTACGGAGGGTTCCAATAAGAAATGGTGCACCTAAGTTATTGTTCTTATTGGAACAAGGAGGTTAGCCTGGCCTCTGATTGATACATGGCTAGATTTACCTCACTGCACCTTCTCTGTGAGTGACTGCAGTGTGACCTAGAGGAATGAGTCCCCTAGACAAGGGAGGAGGCAAATGAGTACAAAACAAATCTGGTCTATTTCTTGTTTTGATCCACTCCATCTATCTTTTACATCTTTGGCTGGCAGCAGACAGTGCAGAAGGACTGCATGCCATCCACATCTCATGGCTGCTCGGCAGAAGATGGTACAGTACGACTGCTAGCCATCCTCATCTCTTGCCTGCCCGGCAGAAGATGGTACAGTATGACTGCTAGCAATCCGTATCGCCTGCCTGCTCACTATAAGACGGTTCAATAGGACTGACTGCAGGACTAAAGAGAATGACCTAGTCAAGTCACTCCAAATTTAGTCCCTGCGCCCATGTCTGCCCAGGCGCTCCCAGCCGACATGGCCAGGAGCACCTCGGACATGACGATGACGGCTACCAGTCGTACTGTACCATCTGCTGCCACAAGGCAAGGGGTTGCTGCTACTGTGTAGCAATGCTGTACCACGTCTGCCAGCACCCAGGAGACATAGGGTGACGGTTACCTGAGCGGGCTCCATGCTTGCCGTGGTATGGCGTCTGCACAGGTAACTCAGGAAAAAAGGCGCGAAACGATTGTCTGCCCTTGCTTTCACGGAGGGAGGGAGGGAAGGGGGGCCTGACGATATGTACCCAGAACCACCCGCGACAATGTTTTAGCCCAATCAGGCATTGGGATCTCAACCCAGAATTCCAATGGGCAGCGGAGACTGCAGGAACTGTGGGATAGCTATCCACAGTGCAATGCTCTGGAAGTTGACTCTAGCCTCGGTACTGTGGAAGCACTCCGCCGAGTTAATGCACTTAATGCACTTAGAGCATTTTCTGTGGGGACACACACACTCGAATATATAAAACCGATTTCTAAAAAACCCACTTCTATAAATTCGACCTTATTCCGTAGTGTAGACATACCCTATGGGTGATACTCTGCCCAGTGAAGCATTCTGCTTGTTGGAATGAGCTATTCTCTCCCTGTTGACTGAAATATGCTACTACAGATGTGGGGTTTGTTCCGGTCAAAGCTGCTCTGTCCATGACACAGTCAAATTATTACCAAGGACTTGTAAACTTCCCTTTTGCCTTCAGTTCATATTGGTGTTTTTTCCTGTAATCATCCCCACTTCTCCTGTATATAGAATGTCCAATATTAAAAAGCAGTAAATCTGTGCAGTTGTGATGGTGTTTACAGATCCCACACAGAGCCTAACAAAAAGAAGGAGCAGTACTGGGCCAAAAGTTGCAAAGCATGCTTCAGGGGGAGGATCTGCTTAAAAGGATACTCGGTCAGGGGTGCGGTGTGACAATAAATTTACTTGAAAGGGTCATATAGAAAGTATTACAAACACATATAAAGGTAGGATTAATCTATTTAAAAGTATTGCTGAGATTAAGTGGCAGAACAGATAAAAAATTGGTGATGATGCTATACAGAGCATTAATAAGATCAGCCATATGTTATGGGTGTCCAGCCTTTAGTTCTGCATTTGGAGAGGAGCTTAAAAAGTTAGTCAATTCAAGCTCAAACACTACAAACTCAATGTGGTGCATTTCTTAATAACACAATGTCTAATGTAGGTAGCTACTAACTAGAGAAATGCCTGTTAATTTAAGGGTGAAAATGTTAGATCTGACACTTTGGGCTAAAGTTAAGGGAAATGGCACAGATAAGAACACTGAACAAATATATGAGGCATGTTGGGAATTAAGTGAACTAAATGTAGCCTGACACAGTAAACTTCATCATGCTCTTGGGGTTAAAATGTAGGTAAAAGAGTTAAGTGAAAAGGAAGGATTAGACGAGATTAAAATCTATGGCTATGAGGCAGAAAATGTATACCTGGAAAATCATCTCTCTGAATGTGGACTTAGAATTATCTAATAAAGTAAGGGGAAAGAAAGAGCCATCTTATATGACAGATAAAGTTTGAGTTTATACATACTAAATGGAGTCACCATTGCTGAATATAGACTGACAAATTTAAAGATGAAAAATCAGGTAGAGTAGGAGTAGCATTTTGCATCCTTGAGATTGGAGTAAAGAAATCTAAAAGAATATCTAAGTTTGTAGCCAGCCTGACAGCTGAATTGGTAGGAATAATGTGCAGATGACTGCAGCTGTTATCTTTTTTGATTCATTATCAGGTATATTGGCAATTAAAAGGAGTACCTCAAAGCAGGAGTGACCTAATGAATGAAATATTGTTTTTGACAACAGTTAGTATGCTCAGACATGAACATAGCACTTCCACCCCCTCAAGTTACCTGGTGCCAACAATTCCCTCCTCTGAAAGCACCCAACAAGAGGGGCAGGCTGTGGGATGGACAATCCGGGGGGGGAAGCACCCACGTGTGAAAGGACCCCTCTAGGGTGGTGGTGTCCGCAGCAGCAATGGCTGGGGCTGGGGTCTCTTACTCTCTCCCCCAATCAAAGGGTCAGACCCAGATGGGGACACCGAGCAGAGAACCTCGGACAGCGCCCACCGCTCCTCAAAAGGATCAAGGGAGTTGGTGGACGCCACCCAGAGGAACTCCGCCCAGATACGTGAACGGACCGAGGATCGGAAAACGGCCCCACAGTCACAGGAAACTCCATCGGCCAACTTCCTCACTCTGGTTTTATAGATGGCCGTTTTAGCCAGGGCCAGGAGGAAGTTAACTAGGAGATCCCGCAACTTTGTGAGGCCACGGATGGGGAGTGCATAAATAAAAAGGTGAGGGGAAAAATGCAACCAAAAACGTAATAGGAGATTTGTGAGGAGCCGGAACAGGGGCTGCAGCCTGGTGCACTCCAAATATATGTGTGCCAGGGTTCCCTCACACCACAAAAGGGACAAGTATCTGGGACGAGGGTGAACTGCTCCAAGTACGTGCCTGTGCTCACAGCTCTGTGAAGGAGCCACCAACTGATGTCCCTGATGGGCCTCGGAACCAAGATGGAATATAGGCTGGCCCACTGGGGCTGCTCACCCTCCAAAGGTGGCAGAAGGTCTTGCCACTTTGTGTCGGGGCGGGACACTAGGGTGAGGGCATGAAGGGTGTGGAGCACGAGCGTGTATAGATATTTCCTTGGCGCGGTTTGGAAGCGTACCGGCTGCAGTTCATGCAGCCGGCTCACAGTGAAGTGTGGGGGGGGTCAATTGGATCTGTGGGGCAGGAGTCCAATTAAAAAGTCCGGCAGGCCTGGGGTAGAGGGTGGGCGGGGCATGCCCTCAAGCAGGACCTGGTCGAGGTAAGCTCGAGCAGAGGGCGGCAAAGCGGCCTTCACCTCCTGAAGTACACACCGGGAGGTATGAGGTCTGGAGAGTCCCATGTGCCGGGCAAGCATCAGGGGATCCAGCCAGTCTCCCCAGTCGTAGTACAGGAGGTCTCTGACTTTCGTGACTTCTGCCAGGACCAACCTCTGGCGCACCGAGCGGGACTCCGCCACCTGCACACGGAGCTGGGGGTTGTGTAGCAGGGGCTCTGTGAGGAGATCTACCCCCTCGGTGGCCGCCACAGACCTGATCATTAAAAACAGTTTCCAAGTCCGGAGGAGGTCCTGGTAGAAGACCAGCAGCCCGGAGATGTCTCGCGGAAGGCCTCCCGGACGGAGATAAAAGAGCTGCTGGTCATATTGGAGCCCTCGGATGCGGCGCAGGATGGCGTGCGCCAGTATGCTCCACGCCGAACTGCCTGCACCATAGAGGAGCCTCTATAGGGTCTGGAGGCGGAAGACACAGACCTGAGTGTGTAGACACTTCAGGCCCTGTCCTCCTTCCTTCAGGGGTAGATGAAGAACCCCTACAGGGGCCCAGTGAGTTCCTGACCAAAAGAACCCCAGAACCGGTGTCCGGAGGTTGGTCAGGAAACCCGGGGCTGGGACCAGGGTGTTGAGCCGGTACCAGAGCATGGACAGGACTAGTTGATGTTAGGGATTGTCTATAAATGAAACAATTCCTAAAAAATCTATACCACCAGTCATATTAAATCAGACTATTTATTTATGCTGTGCTACCTAGAAACTTCCACTTTAAATGAGTTGCATCTGCTTACACGGGGAAAATGCATACCTCATGAAGCGGTGCATAGGTCATGTGGTGACTCTCTGCAAAGACATGAATTTCACCTGGTTTGAATTCAGCCCATAGGGGCTCCCATATAAGGGAATTTCACTTCCTGACAGGAATTTGAAGGAAATTTAGGGCATGTCCACAAAGGAAACCCAGGAAAGTTGACTAATCAACTAAAGGTGTGAAATCAATGTGCATAAATTAAAGTGTGTTTAATCCTCTCTCTATCAAGGATACTGTAATTCAGGAATGAAGTGGTCTGTGTTCACTGTAATTTATATTCGTATAACAACGTCGCTCAGGGGTATGAAAAATCCACACCCCTGAGTGATGCGTTTGTAGCGACCTAATCCCCTGAGTAGACAGCACTACATTGACGGGTGGGCTTCTCCCCTCAACATAGCTACCATCTCTCATGGAGATGGATTAATGAGGTTTAGCAGTCTTCACTGAAGCACTACAGTGGCTCAGCTGCGCCACTGTAGCATTTTAAGTATAGACCTGCCCTTAATCCTCTTTACCTAGGGTTTGTCTACACTGCAATCACAAGGTGTGATTGCTGTTCATGTATGCACACCTGAGCTAGCTTAAATCTAGCTAGTTTGGTTAGCAGTCGCAGTGAAGCTGCAGCAGGGCAGGTTCCACAAGCCCACCCAGAACACTGGATAATTGCTTTGCTGGCTAGCCTGCACTGAAGCCCATTGTCCTGCAGCTTCACTGCTCTAGTACTCAAACTACCTAGGGTATGTATACATGAGCTGTTATCACACCCCGCTATTGTAGTGTAAACATAACCATTGTGAGCCGAAACGTATGCTGTTTTCTCATGCCCTAGTGGTAATAAACTCTGCAGGAGAGAAAGTGGCCCATATTTGCTATTGCATCAAATAAATTGTCTTCTTTAAATATCTGCTTTTAATTTATTTTTATTTTGGTTATCAATATACACAGGTCTCTTGAACTTACTGTTGGCTGATATGTGATACAGTATTGTGTACAGCAGGCTTGTCTAGTCTTTAGATGAGCAGAGCCCATTGTAATTATGTACAGCAACACATAAGTCTAAACCCTAAATTCCTGAAAATGTGACCTTAGGGCCAAAACAGTAAAAACCTTTACTGCTGGAGTGAGTCTTCTAATAACCTCAGTAGACAATAAAGTTATTGGCACCACAAGCTTTGCATTTATAAAACCAACAAACAAACAAAAATAAAACAGGTGACTTGACATTTCATATTTGAAATCAGGAGTGTAAATACATGTACATAAACCTTTGTATCATGATCTAACTAAGGAGATGCACTGTGCTGCTGCAGGCTGTATGAGCACAAACCAGTTTTATTTCACTAGCTCAGGAATAACAGATGTCTGGTACAGAAGAGATAATCCTCTCTCAAGAGAAGGCCAAGTAAAAAGAAGTAGGCTGAAAAAAAAAGAGAGGAAAAACCAAAGGACTGGACTGAATTTTATTTACTTTCACTTTTGTGAATTATACTAGATATATAAAACTATTTATACAGAGACTGGCCCTAGTTCTCCAATGTACTCAAGTTGTACTAGGACATGGTGGAGAGTGGCATTTACTACCCACAACATGCACATTCTTTACCCTTGTGCTAGGGCTTGAAGGACCAGACTTATGACCATGGAAATTGCCTCTCTAGTGGGAAAATTCACCTGTGGGTATCTCTGGCTGGTTTAGGTTACCTTTGTGCTGCTTTTATGGTGCAATGTGAACTTGGCAGGCCAGGAAATTTGGCCTGCTGAATTTTTAAAGGTCATACCAACCCTCATGTTACAGACTGGAGATGACCAGCTTTTTGGAGGGGGTCTGGCATTACTTGCTTGATCACATTCACTTCTCACCTTGGAGAAAGCCTAATTAAAACCCTAATTGAAAACGAGTGGTTTTTGAATGATTATGTATGCTTGGTCTATACTACAGAGTTAGGCTGACAAGCCAGCTGACACTGACCTAATTATGTCAGTGTACACACTATAGCCTTGCCCCTGTGGATGTAAGTGTTCTAGTACACCGACATAATAACTCCACCTCCACAAGAGGCGTAGGGCTTACGTTGGTGTAGTTAGAGCAACGAAGTGTCTGTGTAGACACTATGTTACTTATATTGGCATAGAGCCATGAAATTGACAAGAAAGTCAGGCTGTCAACCTGGGGCTGATGGGGCTCTAGCTAGAGCCCAGCTGCCCCCGAGGCTCCCTGCTCCCATACCGGCTGCGCCTGCCCTACGTGGAGCTGGGCTGCGCCCCGGGTTCTGGGTCCCCAGCCTGGCTGCTGCTCAGGCTCCATGCTCTCCACTGGATTCACCCTGGATTTCCTGCTCTCTGCTGGGCTGGAGCCCAGGAGCCTCCTGGACTTAGGGTACGGAGCTCCTTGCTGGGGCAGGGTGGGCAGCTGAGCTCCCGCATGCAGAGTTGTGTGTGGAGCTGAGAGCCTGGATGGTAATTTACTGCGGTGGTTGTAGGGCAACCTACCACAGCTTGACTAAAGTTTCTAGTGTAGACATGCCCTTAGTTTACTACAGCATTTTAATGTCATGCATAATACAATAACAGTCACAGATGGAGACCATAAAAACATAAAAATTGCCATACTGGGTAAGATCAAAGGTCCATCTAGCCTAGTATCCTGTCTTCTGACAGTGGCCAATGTCAGGTGCTTCAGAGGGAATGAACAGAACAGGTAATCATCAAGTGATCCATCTCATCGCCCATTCCCAGCTCCTGACAAACAGAGGCTAGGGACACCATCCCTGTTCACCTTGGCTAATAGCCACTGATGGACCTATCCTCCATGAACGTACTCGTTCTTTTTTGAACCCCGTTATAGTGTTGGCCTTCACAACATCCTCTGGCAAGGAGTTCCACAGGTTGACTGTGCATTGTGTAAAGAAATACTTCCTTTTGTTTGTTTTAAATTTGCTGTCTGTTAATTTCATTTGGTGACCCTAGTTCTTGTGTTATGAGGAGTAAATAACACTTCCTTATTTATTTTCTCCACACCAGTCATGATTTTATAGACCTCTATCATATCCCCTCTTAGTCATCTCTTTTCCAAGCTGAAAAATCCCAGTCTTATTAATCTCTCCTCATACGGCAACCGTTCCATACCCCATATCATTTTTGTTGTAATTTCCTGAATCTTTTCCAATTCCAATATCCAATATATCTTTTTTTGAGATGGGGTGACCACATCTGCACACCGTATTCAAGATGTGGGTATACCATGGATTTATATAGCGGCAATATGATATTTTCTGTCTTATTATCTATCCCTTTCTTAATGACTCCCAATATTCTCTTTGCTTTTTTGACCTCCACCACACATGGAGTGGGTGTTTTCAGAGAACTATCCACAGTGACTCCAAGAAGAAAAGGAGTACTTGTGGCATTAGAGACTAACTAATTTATTTGAGCATAAGCTTTCATGAGCTACAGCTCACTTCATCGGATGCATACTGTGGAAAGTGTAGAAGATCTTTTTATACACACAAAGCATGAAAAAATACCTCCCCCACTCTCCTGCTGGTAATAGCTTATCTAAAGTGATCACTCTCCTCACAATGTGTATGAATGCTTTTTCATTGTTCTCAGATCCAAGGGTTTGGGTCTGTGGTCACCTATGCAAATTGGTGAGGATTTTTACCAAACCTTCCCCAGGAAGTGGGGTGCAAGGTTTGGGAGGATTTTAGGGGGAAAGACGTGCCCAAACTACGTTTCCCAGTAAACCCAGTTAGAGTTTGGTGGTGGCAGTGGAGATCCAGGGACAAAGGATAAAATTAATTTGTACCTTGGGGAAGTTTTAACCTAAGCTGGTGAAAGTAAGCTTAGGAGGTTCATGCAGGTCCCCATATCTGTACCCTAGAGTTCAGAGTGGGGGAGTGTGGGGGGGGCGGGGTGAGAAAACCTGGATTTGTGCTGGAAATGGCCCACCTTGATTATCATACACATTGTAAGGAGAGTGATCACTTTAGATAAGCTATTACCAGCAGGAGAGTGGGGTGGGGGAAGGTATTTTTTCATGCTTTGTGTGTATAAAAAGATCTTCAACACTTTCCACAGTATGCATCCGACGAAGTGAGCTGTAGCTCACGAAAACTTATGCTCAGAAAATTGGTTAGTCTCTAAGGTGCCACAAGTACTCCTTTTCTTTTTGCAAATACAGACTAACACAGCTGTTACTCTGAAACCAGTGACTCCAAGATCTCTTTCTTGAGTGGTAACAGCTAATGTAGACCTTTAGTCATGACCAGAAAACCAGCTGAAGCATATGTTTTTCATAAAGGCTTTGAGGATTTTTTTTCTGATCGTCTTCTTCAGTAAATTCGTATTGAAATTGAATATGAGACAAAATTGCTTTTAGAATAAGGCATAACAACATTGGGTCTGATTTTCAGATGTAATCAACACCAGCAGTTTCCACTGACTTAACCTGGCTTTCCGTGTTTAGCACTTCAGAAAAATAAATTCCCTTGTCATGTGCCATTTGGTTTGAAACTCACTGCCTCAGTGCCTCACCTTCTCCTGCTGAAGCAAAACTCAAAAATTTACAAGTAACAGAAGTGTGTGTGTGGGGGGGAATAATAAAAAGCAGAGTAAATAGTGAAGCTACCAGACAGAAAGTGGGGTTTTTAAGTTTTTTGTATTTTGTTTTCTTCCCTGTCTTCTCATCTCATCTTCTCCCACTTACTTCACTATAAGTTAACAAGGCATTTCTCCTCAGACCACCTGTCAGATATTTGTGATTAGAGTGTCTGCTTATATGGGGAGAATCCCAAGTAGTCTTTTGAATTGGAAAGAAGAAGCTTTAAAAAAAATTATTCATTTTTTTCTTTAAAATTTGAATAGTTAATGGGGACATTTTCAATATAACTAACTGGAAAATTATTCCTATTAAATGTGCTTCCTTTTGTGTTAGATGCCTTAAAATACCTTACCTAGATAGGTAATTACCATATCTTGGACACATTTCAAAATACAAATCATGAGAGGGCATGTTCCCACAGGAGGACCCCAAAACATGAGGAGAACAAATGAAACATGTACATGAACTTGTATGAATTAGCAAACAATTGTGAGTATAGGGACAGGAAACTGGAAACTGTGAGGGACAAGCCTGTCATAAGGACATTAAATAAAGAGTTTCCTTGAACTTGCTTGTCTGAGAGTAGCTGGCCCTCTGCAATCTTTTATTAAACACTCCAACCACTAAAACAACACAGCAAAAACAGACATAAAAAAAAACAACATAAAGGGTCAAAAATAGAGACCATACTCATGCAAGACAACCTAACCGTCCTCTTCTTTCTGTCTGATATTCCCTTGACAGGAGAACCTCAACACTAAAGGTTTGTGCCCATCCTCCAAATACCATCCATTTGGTGTCCAAAGTCCAATCCAAGAAGAAATCAACCTTGATCAGTTGTCCTTGCTCAATACCATAACAGGTGCTACATCTCTCCATAGAAAGCCCCATACATATGCTGAAAATTCTGCTTCTGGCATCCTTCCAAAATGTGGGTGCAAACACAGCTCCTTGATACACAGAAACACATCGTTCCATAAAAACCAAAGGATAGAGAAAGACAATCAGCCTACAGCTATAACAAAATCCTCAGTCATTACATAATACTGATACTCTGTGCCCCAACATATTAATCAGTTAACTATACTCTTGGTCCAATGTAATTTCCCCCACCTTATACAGTAATCCTTTTCCAATTCCCACTATATCATGAGCTAAAACACATTCCAACATCCTCTTACTCCTTCACACTTTTGTCCCAAATTTACTTCCAAAGGCCTTTGTGCCTATACACTGGGCTTTTCTCCCTCAAAGGAGAGCAGCCCAACCCAAACTCAATCCATGTTAAACTCCACCACGTCCTCTCCTTCTCTAGGCTGCATTTCCTCTCTGCATGCCCCAACACCCCCAGCTCCTTCGGGATTGTGTGCATCAACTCCTTCACAGATTCCCACATTAGAATCATAGAATATAAGGGTTGGAAGGGACGTCAGGAGGTCATCTAGTCCAACCCCCTGCTCAAAGCAGGACCAATCCCCAATTTCTGCCCCAGATCCCTAAATGGCCCCCTCAAGGGCTGAACTCACAACCCTGGGTTTAGCAGGCCAATGCTCAAACCATTGAGCTATCCTTATTTCCTAATAGGTCATAGGTTTCTTCTGAAACCACCACCTCACACCTTGCCTTGTACACAGGACCATGCTGATGAGATAGAAGGTCTCTCCTTCCCACTATACCAGACGTGATATACCAGCCTTGAAAAATCCCCATATCCCCATTGGGCCCTCTCTTGTCCTAAAATAACTAGCACTTTCAGCATCCTTGCTAATCCCACCTGAACCTTCTGAGCCCACAGGTATTCCCCAACAAATACGCCAGAGCCTTCTGGACCACCACACCCTCCTGAACACAGCTGTTGCCTGGGACGTGCCCAGTCTTGTTTTTGCCAGGTTATCTATACTTCCCGCACGGCCACTTTATCAAGGCAAAGCCTCCAGGCCATCTCTTTATATTTAAAGGGGACCCTCTGGAACCTTAGAAGTTTCAAAGCCCCCAAAATGACTGAAGGGCTAAAATCTATATGCTATTTATGTAACAACCTGAAATATAGACCATGTCAGCTCTTTTTACAGGCCCAAAGTCCAGAGTTTGGTCAAGAGGCCAGAGGCCTAGCAAATAGTGAACAGTATTAGCTAAGAAGCAGAATAAACAAAAGACAACCTTGCTTATTGCTGAGATAAGCTTGGTCAGCAAGATGTCAGGTGAAGAATTATAATTGGTGGTTTTATCTAAAAGTTGCAAACAGACCTAAGGAATGAAAGGGGCCCTGTT
Source organism: Lepidochelys kempii (assembly GCF_965140285.1). NCBI lineage: Eukaryota > Metazoa > Chordata > Testudines > Cheloniidae > Lepidochelys > Lepidochelys kempii. The sequence goes on along the minus strand of NC_136384.1, from coordinate 69,103,924 downwards.
TCTTCTGTAGGAAGAGGTGCCTTTCCACACACCAACCTTGAGTTTATGGAAGAGGTTCAAACATGTTAGTATGAGATATGACATCCTCCTTCTCACAGATGTACACCCCTCCTCCAAGCCACTACCAATGCCTGCCTTAGAAACACAAATGAGCAACTAAAAAGTAATCTTTATTGCCATGTGCTTTTCATTTGTCTCTTTGCTTTAACCCCTAGGTATGTACCTGTGGACAATCAGAGGAGCTACTTCATTCCTATGGACCCCAAATCAGAATTCAACATATATATTTTATACTAACACAGTTTATACATTTTTAAAGGAAAACACCTGTGTACTAATTGTATGTTACTTGTTAACCTGAAACCATGGGTGGAGACATTATGTAATCTTTTTACTATTGGCTACTGTGCTTATCTTGTCTTGCTGCTAGACCTATCCAGGGGTTTGGGACTGCCTACCCCGTCATTTCCTCTGCCCATGGAAAATCCATATAATCCACTGTAATCAATTGTTTGGCATTGTCTCTGAGCCTAATAAGCAAGTTGACACTCCGCCAGCGCTGTGTGTAACAAACCCACATGCTTGATTCTACACAGTGTCCGTTTGGTCCTTCAATGACTATCATCTGGACCACCAGCTGGCTGTAAAGGCTCATATACCTTCGCCTCCAACACCTGCTGGTACATCCCCTATCTGGTCTATCCTCCTCTCATCTCACCCCAGCATGTCCACCATTAGACAGGAGAGATTCCAGAGGACTGGAAAAGGGCAAATATAGTGCCAATCTATAAAAAGGGGAATAAGGACAACCCAGGGAATTACAGACCAGACATCTTAACTTCAGTACCAGGAAGATAATGGAGCAAATAATTAAAGCAATCAATTTGCCGACACCTAGAAGATAAGTAACAGTCAGCATGGATTTGTCAAGAACAAATCATGTCAAACTACCCTAATAGCTTTCTTTGACTGAGTAACAAGCCTTGTGGACAGGGGGGAAGTGGTAGCCTTTTCATACTCCATTTCAGAGTGTAATCTGGTTTTCCGAATCAGGTCTTGTAACAATCCCATCTTCCACTCTCGTGTCGTTGGTGCTCTAACACAATTCACATTCAATGTCCCCATCAGAGGATCCAGCTCCCCTGTCTGCCCCTGCCCATTTTGCCCCTGCAGGTCATATTCTCACAACACATCTTGTTCACTTCGGACAGGAAGGTGGGAGGAGGGGGGAAGAGAGAGAGAGACTGACTGTTAATAGCATTTTTATTTTTAAATCATTAGGAAGTGATCATGCTCCACTGAGGGGAAACTATATAAGTATCTACATAGAACAGCTAAGTTTGTGATGCAAAGACCATGCCAAACTAACATGATCACTCTTTTTTGACATAAGTGTTGGTGAATGAAAAGACTACAATTTATCTGTATTTTAACAATTTATAATACTACACAGAAAACTCAGTGAGTGGCTGGAGAAATATTGTTGGGCTAGTATACAGTAAAATGGGTAATCTAGTTACTTAAGAAAAATATTATTTATCCCGATCAGACCAAATTACTGTGCGAGGATGTGTAAAATGGGATAAGTCAATATGGGAACAAGCATTATTCACCATTGTCATTAATGACCTTGAGAAAAATGTTAATTCAACATGAATTCAGTTTGGTGATGAGACAAATAGAAGGTACAGCAAATATAAAAGCTGATATATTAAATGTGCAGAGGGTCTGGATTATCTGAAACACTGGGCAGAACAAAGTGAGATGAAGTTAAATATTAACAGACCTGCCAAGACTATTTTCCAATATAGACTACAGGTTTTTGTCTGCAGGAAAGCTCATGTACACTGCTGGTCTTGTGCCCACTGATGTAATGGTAAAGGCTCAGTGAGGGGGATTTCATATGAAATTAGAAAGTGGTGTGGGGGTAAATACCCTTGGTATTAAAATATTTCAGTCATCTGCTTTCTTGATTTCTCTCAATATAGATTAGCCAAATCCATATATCCCGGGTTCTCTCACAAGCAAGTATCTTTCTTTCATTTTTTTAATGTCCAAATTTCTCACTTCATCCTATTTAAAATTTACTATGAGAACTTATTGGCGCTACCATGGAATTTTACAAGTGGCTCTGAAGTCAGAGAGCCATCACTTTTGCATTTTTGAAAGAAGTTCATCCCTGACTTTTGAATCCATGATCTTAAAATATAACTACCAGTTCTTATAAGAGCACCAGTGCAGTCCTTTTGACATTTTTGCGGTTGTTATAATGAAGCAAGGGATAGTACTCCCAGGGAATCCTCCCCAAGTTACTGCTTGCCAAACTGGAAATGTGGTATGAATGCTTTTAATTTATTTAATGGATTTATATACAGTATGTGACAAACAAACGATTGAGTAAATGTGTGCAATTATACCCTCATAGTGGGGTTTGTTACAGCATAACTTTAAAAAAGGAAGGGTGATGCTTCTGATGATCTATGCCTGAATTTATACAAATGTATGAAAACTTAGTTAACTTGCAAATCTAACGCTTTGTTGCAGAGGATGTTGGCAGGTGTGTGTTTATAAAAGCCTTCAACATAATACAACTGGGGAAGTAATTCAGCAAAGATATATATTCATGAATTATTTAGAAATCAGTCATGAAGAGAGATGTAACTGAGTGGTCTGCCCCTTTAAGAGCTAGGGGACCTCAGGCCAGCCACCCTTATTCTGAGACAGAGCACCTTTAAGATTAGGTATTTGGGCCTGGGGATTATCAGACACTTGTGGGAAGGGCTTGGGTGACTCCTCGATGAGCACTTGATTCCTATAACCACTGAAGGAATGGGGTGCAGAGTACAGAAAGCAGGTTGGCTCATATGGCAGTTGCTAGAGTAGGGGGATGTCCAAGCAGATGGTCTGGGGAAGAGCTGCTAGGAACAGAGAGACTCTGGCAAGGTAACCCCTGGATCAGGGGAAATATGGTTTAGCTGTTGGATTTATGTTGAACTGTTGGGTTTTGCTGAAGATTATTGGTGCCTCTGATAAATGAAGTCCAGAGGAAAAGGGCCTGATCCAGACTCAGGGTGTGGCGCCAATCCTTTGTGGGCTAGGGAAACAGATGATCAGCCCTCAGAAGAGACTGAGGAGTAACGTTGGGAAACACACTAGATGAGTTCACAGCATAGTGTTGTGAAGGGCCAATACTGTTCTGGGATGTGTAGAAAACATAGAGGGATCTCTTCACACTGCATTGGTAAGAATGAACCTGTGATATAATGCTGGAGATTGTTTTGGTGCCAACAGCTTTAAAAAGACATTAGTATGATAAAATAAACCTAAAGAATGGTAACTAGAGCAATGAAAGGATTTCAGAACAGTTTCAATAATTAAATTTGTTTAAATAAAGCTAAGGAAGAAGGTGGTATCTTCATAGAAAAACATAAAAGGGAAATTATACAAGGGAGGGAAATACTATTTAGATCTGATAATACTAGTAACAAACAAGCGGGGAAGACAAATTCAACTTGGAAAATAGGAAAGTCTTTTTTGATGACATTAAGGACAAGCAGACAGCAGATCGGTTTGCTTAACAGAGGAGTTAGAGCAAACTAAAAGCAATTCAAGTCAAGGCTAGATCACATTATGTATAGTATAGACTGTTTCTCGCTTGGCAAAGGTGCTGCTCCCACCTCTGTAATCTCCGATTGTGTAGTGTTCTGCTTTAACTGAAGATCTGACAAATTTTGGCACTTGTGAACTTTTTTCTTATTTACAGTAGTAATAGATTTAAAGTATCACTCTTAATATTTTCTGCACTGTATTGACAAAAAGTGTGTGGTGCCTAAGTGCAATGTGAAAGCATACTTGTGTATGTATCAATATGTTTCCATAGCACACATTAGAAATGTAGGCACTATCCATGAAGAAAACATAGAGTTAACTTTATTAATCTGTTTCTGCCCTCATCCATTATGTTCAGTTCAGAATGGCTTATGTTAAAATATTTAATTTTTGTTATATATGTATGTGTTCTGAATGTTTTGGAGGATGCCTCTGTCTGCTAGGCATTCACTTGGCATTCCTGTCCATAGAATAAAACCATGTCTCCACACTAACCCAAACCAGACTAGAAAAATATCATTATTTGTATAGTAAAATGTGATGCTTTCAAAGTAATTCTTACCATATCTAAAGTTAATGAGAAATTCAGTGACTCCCTCACCTAGCTTAGCTGAAATATGCTTCTCAAAACATCCTTTAATTAAATTTTACAGTGTTTTGCTTTTTAAGTCCTATTGCTGTTGGCTGTTATGAAAATAGGATAAGCGTTACTGCTGGAAGGAGAAAAATCCATTTTTTCATCCAAGAAAGCACCCTTTGGCTAATCAGCATAGCGTGTAAATAGTGTGTTAGACGGTGTTTCTGTCTAAGGGGAAGGAACACTGAAGCTGGCAAGATACAAGTAGAAACTCAGCCAAAGATGCCAGGTAACTTGCTGTAGCCCCACAGTTTTTCCATTTGGAGAAATTAACTCTTAGTCATATTGATTTGGAGGAATAGAGGTCAGTGCGAAAACTGGATGAATCATTGTTTTATTTTTTGGGTACTCATGTGGGATACAGGAGACCCAAGTTCAAATCCCTGTTCCAAGTATAGATATAAAGCTTTAACAGAAGAGACTGAGGGAGACCCACCCTCCAGTACATGACAGTTTGGGGGCACTCCCCTGCAAAGAGGGAGACCTGGGTTCAAGTCTATGTTGCAGAGCAAAGAATCAAACATGAATCTTCAACATCCCAGGTAAATGACTTACTCTGTAGGTTAACTCATTGGGTATGAGGGGCCATGAGTACTGCTTCTGCTAAATCCCTTGTGAATCTAGTCTGAATTATTTTGTCTTAAACTGTCAAATATGAGAATAGTTTTAGTCAACCTGAGACTGCATTTTTTGGGCAAATAAACCATTTGTCTGAAATTTTTTTTAACTTGGTCCTAGCCAGAATATAATCCACTGTGTTCAAAGTGCAGTGTGTACTGAGTGAGACATGATCATCTCTTTAGCGGGGGGCGGGGGTGTTATCTCCTGGAAAACAACACATGCCAATGATATTTACTGCATTCCTAGTAAATGAAAAAGACTGACTTACTAAGTAAATTGCTTAAAAGGCCCCAGTAAAAATGAGATTTGTTTCTTCTCTCCTCCCCCCCAACCCCCCCGCCCCAAAAGAGAGAGGTCAACAAATGTAATAGTCATAGGCGCTGACTCCATGGGTGCTCCAGCCCTGGAGCAAACATTAGTGGGTGCTTAGCACCCATCAGCAGCCAGTTTCCCCCCTCCCCGACCCCAGTGCCTCCGGTCCGCCAGTGGCCACGCTGATCACTTCCTCTCCCTCCCTCCCAGCGCCTCCCACCCACCACAATCAGCTGTTCCGTGGCTTGCAGGAGTTGCTGGGAGGGAGGGGAGAAGCGGGGATGGAGCATGTTCAAGGGAAGGAAAGTGGTGGAGCAGGGGCTGGAAGAGGTGGGGGCTTGGGAAAAAGAGTGGGGTGGGGCATGGGGCAGAGTAGGGGTGGGAAGAGGCGGGGTATGGGTGGGGACTTGGGGGAAGGGGGTCAGTGGGGGTGGGGCCTGGGCAGAGCAGGGGGTTGAGCACCCCTTGGTCCCAGAGAAAGCCAATACCTGTGGCAATAGCAGATCCTGAGTTTCTACTTTATCTTCTTACAATTTAAATTGTTTACAGACTTACAGCTTAGATATAGAGAAGACATAGAAATTTACTTCTTTCTGAAGATGTCATCTCTGGGATTTCCCTCTTCTTTCCATCTTCCAATTACTTTGGGTGCTACTTTTTTAGACTATGAAGCAGTACTTCTCCTGAGCTAATAAGCTCCAGGACTTCTTGTTTTTATCCTCTGAGTTTTAGCCAATGAAATGGTTACTACCAACTTAACAGGGAAAGTGGTCAACTGTTATACTGAATGTATTATGATACTCAAATGTACTCTCCATCATCTCAGCTCTGCACTCTGGCTGCTATAAATCCTTCTGCTCCGATAGTCTATAGCCCTCAGGACCATATGCCCATACAGATAAGGATGCATTGACTTCTTATCCAGTCATCCCTCTGACCCCCATCTTCTCAAAATCTACCCTTTGATGATCCGTACCTCCTGAGGAAGGTTTCCTTGCCCCTTTTACTTCTTGAACTAAGATTAATTCTATTTCCAGTTACACTAACTCTAATTCTCATTTATACTCAGGCCCATTGTACTTAATATTTATTGTTAAATTGTGTGATAGAGTAGGAAGGGGAAAGGAGAAGAGGTGACCATACGTGTTGTAAGCAGTGTATTGCAATAAAGCAGTTTATTCCACGATTGATCAGTCTGAGCCTGGATCGAGGCAGCACCTGGGGGTTAACCCTGCAGCACAAGCTATATTCTTCAGTCTGTGCACTACAGTGTTGGAATTATTATTATTTATGCAGGGTATTAACATAACAGTAATTTAACCATAAAATCCTTTATTAAATCCAAAGGCTGAATGGTATTTATACAATTGCTTATTATTTAGGCTTTTAGGCTTGTTTAGAGCAATTCACTACATCCAAACAGGAACAAAATATTTATAAGCATTATCAACTGGCTAAACTCTGGGGTGCTTAGACCCATATTAATCAGCTCTAACTTGGTTAGGCAGATATTAGCAATGAACCCTTTAAGAGTTTGTTTTTATACCCTTTAACAAACAAGTGATGTCTTTGCCAATTATCAGATTTTAGCTAAGTCCAGATGAAGGAGTTTCTTATATAGCTAATTATATTCTGCACCTGATACCCAATTAACCATGTTTTATTTCTATTAATTCAGCCCAAACCTGAAATAAGATAACACTGGTATTTCAAAAGGCCTCTACAAGTTTAGCACAACAACTCTTCTTTCTCATGATTTCATTCTTTTTTGGTCATAGGCTTTGGATCTGTTGCTCATGCTAATATCCTAACTCAATTTAAAACCATAGTTCATACAGGTTTAATTTGGGCCTATATTCCTACATACAGAATATCTGCTTGTCCTGTCACCTGTATATGGTAGCTGTACTCTGTACTTACTGCACCTGGATCCTGTCTCATTACCATCACAAAGAACACTACAGGCTTATGGATGGGGAATTTTGCTGATCTCTACTGCTGCCTTTTCTCTCTTCCCCTATGCTAATCACAAAGTAAAAAATATGATCGTTTAAGCTTCATACACAATGTCACATCTTTGGTTTTTATAATCCTTCTCTTGCCTTTCTGTTCCTCTTCCTTCACTGTTATTTCTGTATTGGTCTAATTTATGCTCCCCATTCCACTTTATGTGGGAATAATCTTCAGGAACCATGCTACAAATTTCTCCTTCAACCTCCAGCTTCTACAAAACTACCCTCGAGGGATGGGATCCACATCACAGAGCGTCAAGCAATGTAAATTGTTGCAGCCTCTGTGCAGTAATTTACTCTGCTTTGGCACACGTCTGTGTGCAAAAATGTGGCAGAAATTTGCCTATCTGTCCACATCCATTGAGCTGTGACTCCCTGGAGCATACCATGGAGGAGACATCCCCTGCCAGCTGTGAGCTCTATACCTAGGCTCCCTTCTGTTAGCTCTTCAGGGAAGGGACTGTGCCAGTTTGTTTTCTGCAAGGAATCTTGCAGATTTGTGGCACAATATGAATATTAAATAATAATAATCCTGAGGACAGTAACCAGTCAAAGCAGAGGGATTTACATAATCAATGTGTGGCTGTAACTGTGCAGTTATTAGGCATATGTCCCATCTCTGGCTGCAATGGCTCTCAGCCAGTCAGTATGACTATTAGCATACTATATTGTTAAAATACCAGTAATAATTGTATGAATAACTTCCTGACAGTTCTTGCCACTTGATGTCATAGAATCATAGAATATCAGTGTTGGAAGGGACCTCAGGAGGTCATGTAGTCCAACCCCCTGCTCAAAGCAGGACCAATCCCCAATTAAATCATCCCAGCCAGGGCTTTGTCAAGCCTGACTTTAAAAACTTCCAAGGAAGGAGATTCCACCATCTCTCAAGGTAACACATTCCAGTGTTTCATCACTCTCCTAGTGAAAAAGTTTTTCCTAATATCCAACTTAAACCTACCCCACTGCAACTTGAGACCATTACTCCTTGTTCTGTCATCTGCTACCATTGAGAACAGCCGAGCTCCATCCTCTTTGGAACCCCCATCCAGGTAGTTGAAGGCTGCTATCAAATCCCCCCTCACTCTCGTCTTCTGCAGACTAAATAACCCCAGTTCCCTCTGCCTCTCCTCATAAGTCATGTGCCCCAGCTCCCTAATAATTTTCGTTGCCCTCCACTGGACTCTTTCCAATTTATCCACATCCTTTCTGTAATGGGGGACCAAAATTGGACGCAATACTCCAGGTGTGGCCTTACCAGTGCCGAATAGAGGGGAATAATCACTTCCCTCGATCTGCTGGCAATGCTCCTACTAGCTACAGCCCAATATGCCATTGGCCTTCTAGGCAATGAGGGCACATTGCTGACTCATATCCAGCTTCTTGTCCACTGTAATTCCCAGGTCCTTTTCTGCAGAACTGCTGCTTAGCCAGTCGGTCCCCAGCCTGTAGCAGTGCACGGGATTCTTCCTTCCTAAGTGCAGGACTCTGCACTTGTCCTTGTTGAACCTCATCAGATTTCTTTTGGCCCAATCCTCCAATTTGTCTAGGTCACTTTGGACCCCATCCCTACCCTCCAGCATATCTATCTCTGTCCCACAGCTTAGTGTCATCTGAGAACTAGCTGAGGATTCAATTAATCCCATCATCCAGATCATTAATGAAGATGTTGAACAAAACTGGCCCCAGGACTGACCCGTTGATCATGACCCATTGAGCCCGACAATCTAGCCAGCTTTCTATCCACCTTATAGTCCATTCATCCAATCCATACTTCTTTAACTTGCTGACAAGTATACTGTGGGAGACTGTATCAAAAGCTTTGCTAAAGTGAAGGAACAACACATCCACCACTTTCTCCTCATCCACAGAGCCAGTTATCGTGTCACAGAAGGTGATTAGATTAGTCAGGCATGACTTGCCCTTGCTGAATCCATGCTGACTGTTCCCGATCACTTTCCTCTCCTCTAAGTGCTTCAAAATTGATTCCTTGAGGACCTGCTCCATGATTTTGCTGGGGACTGAAGTGAGGCTGACCGGACTGTAGTTCCCCGGGTTCTCTTTCTTCCCTTTTTTAAATATGGGCATTATATTTGCCTTTTTCCAATGGTCTGGGACCTCCCCTGATCGCCACGAATTTTCAAAGATAATGGCCAGTGGCTCTGCAATCACATCAGCCAACTCCCTCATCACCCTAAGACGCATTAGATCTGGACCCATGGACTTGTGCATGTCCAGCTTTTCTAAATAGTCCTTCACCTGTTCTTTCACCACTGAGGGCTGCTCACCTCCACTGAAGGTAGGACAAGAAGTAATGGTCTTAATCTACAGGAAGGGAGATTTAGATTAGATATTAGGAACATTTTTCTAACTATAGAGCTAGTTATGCTCTTAAATAGGCTTCCAAAGGATATTGTGGAATCCCCACCATTGGAGGTTTTGATAGGTTGGACAAACACCTATCAGGGACGGTCTATGGTTACTTGGTCCTGCTACAGCACAGGGAGTTGAACTTGATGCCTTCTCAAGGTTTCTTCCAGCTCTAAATTTCTATGATTCTAATACTGTTTTCTTTTTTCAGCTGGTGGATCTATAGCTGCTGTACTTCCAGAACTACTACTGCTGGTTTCTTCAGTGGAGTTTTATTGAATGCTCATGTAGTTGAGTTATATGGAAACTTTAGGAGGTCTGTGTGTAGTAGGTCTGAAAATGTTCTGCAGAGGCTCACATCCTTCATGCTAATCTTCAGTGCAACAGACTGAACTGTTACACTGGTGTAAATCTGAAGTAACTTCATTATCTTCAGTGGAGTTACTCTGGATTCAGAATGATGTAATTGAGGTCAAAACCTGGCCCAACGCCAGAAAGTTTATGAATATACAGTTATGCTTTACAGCTGGACATCCACATGAGCTGACAGTCTAGTTTAAAATTAGCATTTTCCATAATTTCTTTCCTTGCCCTCATGTCTGATCTTATATTTGTAAGATTCAGTCCTGTGAAGTTATAAGTATCAATATATGCCATAAGGTAAGAATACAACTCCAGTGCTAAAAATCTGACATCTAGGCAATAAAATTATTTACAGTTTAAAAACACAATCCAACTCATATTTAAAAGATACTATCCTAGATCTTTAGCTTGGCTAAGGGGCTCACAAGGCAACTCAGGAGAGGATAATAGTACAAGCGTGACCTTTGTGCTCCCCTAATCCTGTGCTGAGGGTTTGCCAAGCCCACCTCCCCACATAATTTATTGGAGCCTCTCCAAAGTTTCCCCAAATTATGCCAGCTATCAATTGCCCAAGTAGTCACTATGGCTGCTGTGGATCAGTGGGGTGGGCATACGGAGGCCCAAAAATGCCCTCTGCATCAACACCGAGGAAGAAAATTGGTACAGCAGCCTCTTTATCAAGTCAGTACTACTGCAAAACATCTTTACGGTTGTGATCATCCCCTGTCTGGCTATGCAGCCAGACTTTACTCGTGTGTGCTTGGATTTATTAATTTTAGCAAAATCTACCACCACCATAACATAATTTGAACCATTTGGTATTGGCTGGAGTTCTAGGCTCTTCTGGGACCAATTAGTTTTAACTTATAATGCTGAATATTACACGTGAGTAGTTACTGAATATTTTTCCCATTAAAACTTCCTGAGCTTACTGAAGTGGCAAATTTTGTTTTATTTGCATGAATATAGCCTCTGCATTGCATGTTCTTTCAGAAAGGTACTTGTTATACCAACAGAAAAGGTCTGCACTAGCTTGTTTTCGAGTCAGATCTTATCCTCCTTATAAATGTTTCGCATTTGACATGGTTTAAAGGGGGAAGAAAAAATCCACACAGTTGCAGTAGATGAACATTCCTGTGGCTCAATTTTAAAAACTAGCTGTTAGCAGGTTATATTGTCACTTGTATTGTTTTTCCTATGGAAATTCTTGATTATGAGTTACCCTGGAGGCAAGTGACTCAAATCTGTTAATATTTATATGTTGCTCTTGTTATTAATTTGCAACACACTAAATGGTCAGTTTTCAGAATGCAGAGGTAAATAGTGGTGTTCCTTGGGGGGTCTGTACTGTACTAGTGCTGTTCAACATATTCATAAATGATCTGGAAAACGGGTAAACAGTGAGATGACAAAATTTGAAGATGATACAGAACTATAGTTAAGTCCCAAGCAGACTTCACAGAGCTACGAAAGGATCTCACAAAACTGGGTGACTGGGCAACAAAATGGCAGGTGAAATTCAATGTAGATAAATGCAAAAGTAATGCACACTGGAAAACATAATTCTAACTATACATATAATACGATGGGGTCTAAATTAGCTGTTAGCACTCAAGAAGGAGATCTTAGAGTCATTGTGGATAGTTCTCTGAAAACATCCACTCAATGTGCAGCAGCAGTCAAAAAAGTAAACAGAATGTTGGGAATCATCAAGAAAGGGATAGATAATAAGACAGAAAATATCATGTTGCCGCTATATAAATCCATGGCATGCCCACATCTTTAATACTGCATGCAGATGTGGTCACCCCATCTCAAAAAAAGATATATTAGAATTTGAAAAGGTTCAGAAGAGGGTAACATAATGATTAGGGGTATGGAATGGCTGCTGAATGAGGAGAGATTAATGACTGGGACTTTTCAGCTTGGAAAAGAGATGACTAACGGGGCATATGATAGAGGTCTATAAAATCATGACTGGTGTAGAGAAAGTAAATAAGGAAGTGTTATTTACTCCTCAGGTCACTTGTCAGGATCATCTGAATATCTTATTTAATCAATTTCTTGCCATCGCAGGGGCCTTAAGTATTGGTGCAGCTCGGTCCCTCCTATTCTCTGCCTGTGGCACATAATAGTTTAGTCCCTGAGGGCTGTAATACATTGGTCTAATTTCAGTTGTTGGGTTTAGTGTGCAGGTATTGGCTGGTGTTGGTGTCCTATGATACACAGGTAGCCAGACTGTGTGATGATCCCTCTGGCCTTAAATTCTGACTCTATGACTCTGTCTGCTTGAGCATGTAGGCAGCCTGACATAAAAGCTCTACAGGGTGTGAACTACCCTATGCATCTTAATAGGATGTTAACTGTTCCATCCCCACCGAAGACCATGTATAGCAGGAGGAGAAGAGCCCAGTTGGCCAGGTCCACCCATGCAAACATATATACCGCAGCTGCTGAGGTAATTATTGAGGCCCCCCTCTGCTGCTACCACTGCCTCTCCAGGAGAGAGGCTAAGGGAATCCCTGCTGAATGAGTGGACCTTCCGGAGTGAAGTCCAGTGTTGTTAATGGCCTAAAGGGTGAAGTCCTACATTGCCTTAATCCTGTCCTGACCTAGGCCCTAGTAAGGTTTTGTTTCCTTTCTCCTCTTTTCTTTTTCTTCCTTGCTTTGTAATAGGGTGGAAATTAAAAAATTTTTCAAGCTACAATAAAAGTAAAGAGGAGGGTTTATTATGACAAAAGCAAAAAATACTGAAATGGTCTAACTCTCTGTTATGTCTGGGTATAGCAGCAGATGGAACATTACTTTTATCCCTATTAATTAGACACCTATAAATAATAGGATGAGCAGGACATCATGGTCAGTGAATATCAGCTGATTTCTTCATCCTATTTGTTCTCTAGTAATGAGCCACTTTTGATTCTGAGCAAATGCACAGATCCCCAAAATGCAAAAAATTCACTTCTTGAATATCAAGATCTGTCAGACAAGTCATTGCCTCTGAAGTGTTTTAAAATGTCTGAAATGATTCAACTCCATTAGGAATAAGTATTTTAAGAACTTCACGTTGCAAAGTGTGTGAAATAATTTTCATCTTTGAAGATGAAAAGCAAGTAGTGTCTAACTTGAAGAGCTTTATTTTGAGCCTTCAGACAACTTTCTTTTACTTCCTGCCATATAATTTGTGATCCATCAGCATGAACGACTGCAAAATATAAGGAAATGATTTGTCAGTTTTAATAACTATTTCAAAACGATATTTTATGTACTTCTGTACCAGATATGGGCTGGTCACAGAACTTGCTTATGCACACCAGATGTGTTCATAACACCCTTTAATGCTCTTCCAGCGATGGCTCAGGTAAATAAGGTATTTTATGCACAGTATCACCTAGTGACTGAAAAGTATAATACAGTATAGCATTCCATTACAGATATCACTTCTGTTTCCTGCAAAAGTTGATGGAGTTATCCAGAAGACTATTTTTCATTACAAATATTTATCAGCCAGCCCTGCTGGATTGTTTTTGGGGGGATGATCACTGAATGAATGATGTACATTATAACAAACCTAGAGGAATGCTTTTATGTACTTAATTTCTTTTATTAAACTTGAGCTCTACCTCTTTTTCTTCTAGAAAGTGTGTGTGTGTGTGTGTGTGTGTGTGTATATTTAAAAACCATTGGCAATAGCCACTTATCTGTAAGCACCCAAAACATATATTTAGTCAATTGGTAACCCTTTATAAATGATACTTGGGAATGGGTCTATATAGAACATATGCGATTCAACTATGGGCATATGGTGGGGCATACAAATCCCACAGTAGCCAATCAGCCCCAGCACACTTCATGTGCAAGAGCTGTCAGGTATGAAGGGTGCTCAGTCTGTGTAGTGAGAAAGTGGAAGAGGAACTATCTTCTGATTTTCATTGTGGGAAAAGAAAGGATGGTCGTGAGGCTATCGCAAAAGATAGGGAAATGAGTGTTGTGCATTCTATTTCCATTTCTGCAACAAGTTTCCTGTGTGATCTTGGGCAAGTTATTAACTTCCTTGAGCCTTACTTTCCCCATCTGTAAATATAGGATAATGTCAAACAATTAATCTTTGTAAAGTACTTTGTAATCCTAATACATAGAAGGCACATTAAATTGTACAGATCCCTGCAGCACTGTCACTGGAAGGGCTCTGAGTTGCACTTTTTCTCAGTTGGAGACTGATTGGGAAGGAAAGCAGACAAGGAGCTACCACGTTGCATGAGAAATCTGCATGGGTCAAGGAGCTAACTGAAGTATGTGATCTTGCAGGACCTCCTTGTGCAAGGGTAGACCTGACACCAACTGTTATTTTGATTTGTTATCAACTACCAGGAACCTGTTGGTGGGTGATAAGGCAAGCCACTGCAGCTGGGGCCTGCCTAAAAGGAAGAGAGCTGAAAGCTGAACCCACTAGTCACTAATTCTTTTTATGTATTTATCTATTTTTGTACATTGCTATACTAGCTGTTTCTATGCTAAGTCATCTTCCGTTTCACAGAACTGCAGTATTCTTTGACTAAATGTGTCTCTATATAGTTATTTGCAGCTTATTTTCTGAGGTCTAGAGGGTTTAACACGTACTCTGACTCAAAGTGTCTCATCTATAAAAACAGACAAAAACCTAACAGGAAAGTAGCAGTTACTAGTGTGCATAGCTGTGGGCTTTGCAAGAAGTGCCTAGAATTACAGCTTGTTGGAACTATAGGTTGTTGCCTTGCAGCAAAGGTGCTATCCCTCTACATGCCCTAATGGCATAGGATTGCAGGAGCACTGCCTCCCCCAATGGAGTTTCACCCAATGGAGTCTTCAGGACACTTTGGTTACTGATGACACCAGCCAAGTCACTGCGAGAATTCAACTCCTTTCAGAGGTACAGAGTCCTCAAGTCAAAATCCAACATAAACACAAACCAAAAGAATCTTCTGCCAGTGCCAATTCAGTACCTGCTGTTTACTATGGCTCTAAGTGGCAGTGGACCCCAGTCTTTATGCTGCTTTCTTGTTCTTTGCTATAAGCTGTGCTGCGATAGTCACAAACCATATCATTCAAGATTTTTGTGGAAACAGCCCGTGTCGCTGGAGGGCTCACATGCACATCCCTTAGGATCAGTTCATTTGGGACAGTGGCTGGGGAGAAAAGAGGAAGAGGGGCTTAAGAATGAAATATCCCACTTGTCCACGTCCATAAATTGGGAGGTAAGCAAGATAGATTATCTGCTGGTTCTGAGACCCTCAAATCAGTTCTGCTCATAAAAGCTCTAGGTTTATTTGCTATTAAGATGACAGTATTGGATCCTAACAGGTGGTATGTTCTGCTGTAACAAATACTTGCAAACTGAAGTGTCTCCATTATAATGCTATTGTTTTCTGCAAGATGTGTTCTCCACATGGATTCCACTCTTGATGATATACAAAGTCTGATTCTTTTGGCCAGCAGAGTCAAACTGAAACCATGTCTGGGCCTGAGGTGCCCTCCCACTTGAGGGCATAAAGGATGGAGCAGTCCCAATCACCCATCAGCACCTTTGCCAATACAGAAGTCCATAGGAGCAGTACTCCATAGTAGTTGATTCCATGACCCACCCTCTTTCCCCGTGTGAAAAACACATTTAAAAAACCAAATCACTCCAGAATAATACTGGTTTTTCCCCCCTCCAAGTGGTTGTCCACACAGATTCCACACTTGATGACTAACAAGCAGTTGTCTATTGCTTGGAGGTGGGCAGCATGAGTCCTACTTAATTAGACTACAAATCAGCCTTACTAAAACTGGCATCCGATCTGGAAATCTCTGTTAATTAATAATGTATTGTAAATGTGTTTGAGCTCCATTTAGTGCTCTACAAATCTCAAACAGGCAGCAGAGGCTGCCTGAGCTCTTTTTATTATTTGTATTACAATAGCATCTACCAGTATGGCTACAGAGCAAAGAAAAACCCATGGGTGGCCCATGGGGGTTACATCTGTAACTAGGGTCAAGCCAGTGGCTTCACAGTAACACTCTTTACTGAAGTGATAAAGACACAAATTTAGGAGGAATCTCAGTCTTTGAGCCAGTGGATAGAAATGTTTGGGCTCTAGGAAGAATGCAAGTACTGTTCAGTGTCATTCTTTCTGTCAGCCAGTAACTAAAGTGAGAACTTTCAAAATTGTGAATGGAGATTTACAATTTACATGCTCAAATCCCAGGAACATTAGTGGGAGCTTTTTTACCTAACCTGCCTCCATGCCCTCCTCCCATACCCCACTTGTGCAGCTTTAAAGATGCAACTTTTAGTAGCATTAGCCACATCACACATGTTCCTGTCTGTAGGGACAGAGATTCAGTCAAAAAGCCATCTAAATAATGGTTGGTTCTATGGGGATAGAATAATGGGGTGCTGCAGGACTCATTTAAGTTACTTCAAACAGCAAAATCTTTAGGAACAGATCTAGGCTATTTCAGTTAAGTAATTTCAATTTAAACGTGGGCAAAACATAGTAAGCCGTTTTACCTATTTCAAATTAATGCCAATGCATAGAGAGAGAAAGCAGGCCCAGATTGTAACCTCAGGCTAACCCATAGGGAATGTAGACCTATAATTAACCATCATTAGGTATCACTACTGCTCAACTTAATTGCAGCTCAGAATGCATTTATCTAGCAGTGTAAAGTACTTTATATGTCTCATACAACAGCTTTGTACAGTTGCATTTCTAAATAAATCCACTTTATTACAAGAAAGCTTGGGTGGGAGGATTGGGAAGCATGAAGCTGTGTAAATATGAAACTTTATTAAGGAATAAAATTGTATGTCATTCAATGGGAATAGGTGCCATATGTTCCAGTTCTTGCACGCATTGCAGTAAATGGGAGTTTTGCTATTGACTTTCTGGGAGCAGGACTAAGCCCCTAGGATCACTGACCACTCCTATCTGACCACTGACATTTATTTAAACTTTAAAATAGAGGCACCTCCAAGGGTCTGCCTCATGATTTTTGATCTTTTAAGGTTGGCACTATTGCAGATTTTCTAAAGAGCTGTGCATGCAACATGCTGAGCTTTTCAGAAATCTGCCTTCTATTTTGATATATAAATGGAAGGCGAAATCTTTTGAAAAACTAGCTCAACATCTCTCATAGTTCCTGTGAGGGTGATGCACCTTTTCACCAGCTCATACATGGGACTGTGCCTTCAAGCCCTCTATATTTGCCTTTTGTAGTAAGGGTCTTTTCGCCTACTGATCTGGTGCAATAGAAATGTTGAAAAATCCAGTAGAGGACCTGATCCTACAACTTCTACACACTTATGTAGACTACATTGAGACTACTCATGAGTAAAAATTGCAGGAACAAGACCACATTCAGTGATCGGAATGCAGTATGGCATAACTATTTGGATAAGATTGTATCAATTTAGTAATTAACCATGACAAAATATTACAATAAAATATTAATCCTAAAAGAGAAAAATATATATATATATGAAAAAGTAGTATAATGGTAGAAAAACTAGAAATGCAAGAAAGTTATGTGTACATAATTATTGTATGTGTTTTATAGTTTAAGCGGGGCTTGCTATTTTGCCAAGAAATACTTGGCAGAAGATAGATGGTATCCATTGGTGCCACACATTATGGGTGTACCTGTAGTGGTCCCTCACTCACAAGCGAGGAGGGAGGCCACTCCACCTCACTACTGCAGGCAACAATAGCTGGGCTTACTGGCCCCCATAGACGACTGGTGCCTCCCCAAACTGGGCAATCTAAAAGGGAGGACATGTGACCACCCCATGTGTCTCCTCTGACCAGCAACACCCCCTGCACCCAGTCTGGGCCCGCCGTGCTCTCCCCTCCCCATGTTACCTGCGAGGAGGGGCGGCTTTGTCCTTTTTCTGCTGCACCATGACCTTCCACCCACCACAGCACGTTTGACCGTTCTCCCTCGCAGGTGGGCCCGGGCAGGGAGCAGGACAGCGCTGCTTCTCACGTGACTGAAGCTGGCCGCTCTGGGTCGCTGCTCTGTGCAGCGCAGCAGCTGCCTGAGAGCCTGGCTGGGGCAGCAGTGGTGGCCCGCCCCAGGTCTGGCTGCCAGGGACAGGAGCCAAGCAAGCTGGAAACATGCTGGAGCAGGTGGGGGGACTCCAGCTCACTCGGCCCCTGTCCCTGGTAGCTGGGCCCGTGTTGGGGGCAGAAGGGACGGGCCGCCCCGCCACCTCAGGCAGCTGACATAAGAAGTGGCTAGTCCCACCCCTTCCACTCCCTGCCTGAGCCCAGCTGCTTGTGGGGTGTGGGGGAGCAGGTGCAGCGGGAGGACAGAGCCCCTCTCCCACCCACCCCCAACAGGCCAATATGAGGGAGCGTTTGACCCCGCATGCCCCCCACATGCGTTGCCCCAGCTAGAACCGCTGGCCGAGGCAGAGCAACAAGCAGTCCTTAATCCTAACCCTTCTGGCTGGGGCAGACAGCCGTCAACAGCCAGAGAGGAAGTGTACAGCCAACCCCAAGTATGGGTATGGCAACAGGGGTACAGGGGCCCAGGTCCACCCCACTCCACTGAGCCCCAGCCAAGGGTTTTGTTAGTGGAAGGTGGTCCCTTCATTAGGTCAGCAAAGAAACAAAAATACACTGCTTTGCTTCCTACCAGCACAACCAGACCAAAGTCTAGTTCTGCTGGACTACTTCCTACCCAGCTCAGACAGCTTTGCTCTATTGGCCCCAGGCTCCTTCTCACCGCTTCACAGTCGGATGGCGTCCTTTCAGGCAACTCCTCAGAGTCCTCTGCCTCTTCGGTCAGTAGGGCGCTAGTCTGCTCAGTTTCTCGTCCGGGATCCCGCAGAAAGCTCAGTTCCCCAGAAAAGATGTCTGTCTGTTCCAGCTCCAACTGAGCTACAGAGCCCTCACTTTTATACTTCCTGTCCTGCCCGGATACTTCTGGCAAGTAAGGCAGGGCAGGACAGGAAAATAGCCTCTCTCTAGCCCAGAGGGAGGCCACTCCGCCTCACTACAGTGCCCTTCAGGATCTCCATTAGAAAATGTGTGAAATAGAGGGATATGAGATAAGATGCTGTACCATTTTAATATAGGTTTTACCACGGCAGATCTCTTAAGTTACTGAAGATTTCACAGCTTTTCTGGCTTTGTTATGTTTGCATAAGGGTTATGTATACCTTCAGTTTGGGGATCTGCAATTGTTAGAAGGAGTGAAAATGTTTAACTTTGTTGCCCATTGGGGACTAGACTGACAAAGCTTCAAGGAATATTGAGAGCTGTATTTTCTCTGAAAGGTTCTGCCATGGCTGCTGCTACAAGATAAAGGGCCAGGTTCCATGTAGGTTTATGCTGGCATAAACCCTGGCAAAGACCACAACCTCATTTCCATGGAGAGACTGTAGGGACTCAGCTCTGCTCGAAACATTTCTAACGGATTATCATAAATGGCTCCCTGAAATAGGAAATGGGATTTGATAATTTTCTAGTCATATATATTTTTGTCACTTTTATGAGGCAATGTACAGGTTATGTTGATAGAGTAAACTGGGCAAAGTGAAAGATTACAGACTGTTCATTTACAGACATTTTATCATTTGGCTTTTTCAAAGAAGCAGAATTTTTGAAAAGAAAGTATATTTTTGGTGTTAGCTGAGCTTCCCGGAAACACACATTCAGTCTTAACTCCCTCTTCAAAACTATTAGTTTCCAGATTACTCTTTAAATATAAACTTTTCCTAAATAAAGGTAAAAAGTCTCCTGGCAAGTCTGTTACCACAAAGGTTTTCAGCCACATTGCCCTTTGGCTTGCATCACCTGTTTCTGACAGAATTTCAGGCACATACCTAGTAAGGTTTTTCTCAAGACAGCTTTTGTGTTCAGTCCTGTATCTCTTTTGGGGGCAACCTTCATCTTGGTCTGGACTTACTCATTCTCTGGCTTCCCATCACTTTGTAACCCCCAGATATTGGTCAGGTATTTTTGGGATTGGCTCACTCAAGTTTTCAAATTCCTTTCATCATCTTGTAGCACGGGGTGGCCAACCCGTGGCTCCGGAGCCACCTGTGGCTCTTCAGAAGTTAATATGAGGCTCCTTGTATAAGCACCGACTCTGGGGCTGGAGCTACAGGTGCCAACTTTCCAATGTGCTGGGGGTGCTCACTGCTCAATCCCTGGCTCTGCCATAGGTCCTGCCCCCAGTCCACCTCTTCCCACCCCCTCCCCTGAACCTGCCATGCCCTTGCTCATACCCCCCCTGCCCCCCCGCCTCCTGCATGCCACAAAACAGCTGATCTGGAGATGCAGAGAGGGAGGACGAGGTGCTGATCGGTGGGGCTGCCGTGGGCAGGAGACACTGGGAGCAGGGGGAGCTGCTGACGTATTACTGGGCTCTTTGACAATGCACATTGATAAATTCTGGCTACTTCTCAGGCTCAGGTTGGCCATCCCTGTTGTAGCATTTTATAAGTTATTGCAACTAATTTAATGATAAATCCTTCCAAAGACAACTTTCTAAAGCATATTAAACAAAATGTAACCCATTTAAAACCACTTATTAAAAATAACAAAAATGCCAGTTTAAAAAACAGCAACCAGTTAAATGGCTTGTGCATGTTAATTAGGAAGTGTTTCATGCAGCTTCTCCTTTCCTTTCGGTAAGCAGGGGAAAAAAGCCATCAAATTCAGCCAGATCTTCTCCTCTATTTTCAGTATTTATAACAGAGTAAACTAATTTAAACAGTGAGTCAGCAGAGCTACACTAATGATCTTCCTCTGAGTACAAGGAGAGAGGAAACTGAGGTTAATACCTAGTTCCTCAAGAAACAGGCACTGTTGTATGCATTGTCACACCTCTGTGTGGCATCAACAATTTTTTTTTTCCCTTGAAGGTTATTGGGGCTTTCCTGAAAAAGGATAATCCCTCCTCTCCGTTTGGTACTTAGAGTGGAAGAAACAATGAAACTTTCAAAAAAGCATTCTATATGACATACAATCTGTCAGTAACACTTCTCAGATGTATAACAAATAAGGAGCAGTCTAGATATACAGTGTCCCATTCTCATTTGCACAAAGACCTCTATGCTGCCAGAGTAATGTAAAATGGTTATAGTGTAAATGACACTCAGACTCATATACTTTTAAACGCCTTTGTACAGAATAGGAGATCCAATGTCACTGAGTACACTCTTGTATATAGATCTGACCTAATAAAATGTACAGTTGCATTAGAATCTGATCCTACATTCCTTACAAACCAAAACTCACTTTGCATTCATCAGGCATTCTGAATGTTCATGGAAAAATTAGGCCCATTATGTACAGCACTCAGTTTGTGATCTTCAGATTGAGAATATGGGATAAATAATATAATTTTTCAGAGCACAATATGGGCCCATGTGAAAAAAGACATAATAAATAAGAAATTGGTTCTAAAAAATGTTGCATAGATACCAAGGTCATAAGGATCATTGTGATAATCTCATATGACCTAGTATAAAACACAGGTCATAGAGTTTCACCAAAATAATTGCTAGAGCATATCTTTTAGAAAAACATCCAATCTTGATTTTACAAAAGTCTGTCTATTACATCAACACTATTACCTTTATCAACCAAACTTGTAATCTCATAAAAAAAAGATATCAAATTAGTTTGATATGATCTATTTTCTATAAAGCCATGTTGACTGGTATTAATTATATTATTATCCTTTTAATGAAGTCCTGCTTCATTAACTTGCCCAGGATTGACATCAGACAGAAAGCCCTATAATTACCTGGGTCATTCCATTTATCCTTTTAAAATATTGAAACAACATTAACTTTCTTCCATTCTTCTGCAACTTCAAGACTTATAGAAAATCAACATTAACAATCTAGTGAACTCCTCAGCCAGCTCTTTTAAAACTCTTGGATGCAAGTTATCTTGGGCTGCTGATTTAAAAATGTCTAACTTTAGTAGCTGCTCTTTAGCATCCTCCTGAGAAGTGGAATGGAATGGAATACTAGTGGAATGGAAAAAGTGTTATCATATGCTATGACTACATCATCTGTTCCCCCCCCCCGCAAATACAGAATACTCCTGTAAATACTCCTCCTCATCCTTGACTCTACTAGCCATAGATTTCTCCTTGTGTCCCTTTGTATCCCTGATCAATTTTTTACAGTTCCTAGCTTCTGATTTGTATTCATTACTATCAGCTTTCCCTTTCTTCCATTTGTTATCTTTTTTAATACTTACCCTCACTTCCCCTCTAAACCAGGTCAGTTTTTTTATCCAATATAGCCTTCTTCCTCAAATGTGGATTGTGACTTTTTGGGCATCTAGTAAAGAATTCTCAAATAATTCCCAATTATCAGTCAACATTTTTCTGATTAAATTTTTTCTGTCAGCTGATTTGGCTAATAATTGTTTTCAACTCTGTGAAAGTATCAAGTACATATATTACTGGTCTAGACTTTATTCTTTGTGCACATTATAAACATGATCAGGTCATGACTGCTTGTGCCTAGGCTACCATTAATTTTTAGTTCTGTTATCAGTTCTTCTTTATCTGTCAAGAAAAGCTCAGATATTGAATTCCCCTGTGTTGAAGGCAACGCTTTTTGGCTTAGGAGATTGTCATCTATAATATTTAGAAATTCCAAGGATGTTTCAGTACAGGCAGCATGAGACTCCAGCATGTGTCATTCAAACTGGAGTCCCCCATGATCACACAGCTTTTTTTCCTATACATTATAGATAGGTACATAAGGAGCACTGGCCCTGGTCTTCCACTAGGAGAATGGCAGCCATAGTGAGACAGTTCCCTGGTCCTCAGTTGACTTCTTGAAGTTGGAGCAGAAGGGGGAGCCTCCTGACTTCTACAACTAGCTGAAGGTCTACAACAGCCATTGGAGGATTAATCGCTATGGAGCTCTGCTCCTCCACACCCCCTTTTGTCCTTGGAATGACCCCCCTCTTCCCTGATGCTAGTGGCAAAGAGGTAGCTGGTGCAGAAACCAGTGTAGAGTTCCCCTACAGAAGAAGAATTCTCTACTGTCTGTCTCAGGCCATTTTAAGGCCATGTGGCATTAGCAAACTGGAGAATCCAGACTACTGTATATTTTATGCCACAGTTATTTATTTTACCTCCTGTGTAGTTAAGATCACTATATGATACCTTAGAATACAGAATCTATAGTTTAAATTTTATGGTAGCAAGGAAGTATGAACCACAGTCATAGAAGCACTAGTTATGTGTCCCTGAGAAAAAGGTAAGAGACAGATTTCTGGGAGAAGTTCTGTCTGTAAAGGGACTTAGAACTGTGAATAAAGAATCTGTCTCCTGATGTTTGATTCCTATTGTGTTCAGAGAAACAGGACATTTTTACATTCTTTGTAATTAAACAAGATTGTAGCAAAGAAATACCTGACTCCATCATCTGTTTCTCCCCCAGATGGAAACAACCCAGAAGACCCTGCAATGTGGCTAATTGCTCAGGTTTATATATTGTGATTGCATCTATACAGATGATCAAATCTTGTGTGTTACTGTAAATGTCTTAACCATTTAACAGCTGTGAGAAGGGCATTATATAAGTCCATGAGAGAACCAGGCAGCCTTGCTGATGGGTGCAGCCTGCAAATATGTGGCCTAAATCTTTTGATTTTGACTTCACACTTTGCCACTGCAGCCAAAGGCCCCACTTATAGTCATTATCAGTGCATCTGATCACACCACTTCTGAAGCAATCAAACTTTCCCCAAAATGGCATGGAAGGTCAAAACCAGAGGCCTGGACTGTTGGATCTGTCACGAGATAGGCATTGGCCATGTTTGTAGGTTGTTCTTGCCACCTACCACACCGCATGCAGGTGATATCAAGGTTCCTTTGGCAAATTGTCCAAATGGGGGTGACTTGAGCTGAGATGATGGCTCAGTGGATTAAATACATCTTGAAACAGGGATAGGTGTGATATGTCTTGCATCTAAAGGAGCATATTCCACAAGGTGGCTTGCACCTGATGTCAGGAGTGGGGATGTTGAACAGGACTGGCAACCAGGCCAGGTTGATCAGTATCATGGTACCCATTATACACATGGTTCCATTCAGCTGAGTATCTATTAGTCCGGAGGGGTGGGGGAGAAGGAGGAGGCTGAGCCACACTGGGGAGCAATACTCTGCCACAAAATAGCACAAGACATGCCAAGAGTATCTTAATGTCTGCACATTGGCTCCCCAGGTAGAACCAGCTAATTTGCTGATCAGGTTGTTTCTTGTCCTTATTTTCTGTGAGGTCTTGGTAAGATGTTCCTTGAAAGTCAAGGTATATTTCAGTGTAACACCTGAAAGTCTTTGGGTTGTGGTCCAGCCTATGATAATTCAGGAAGATGCTGAGCTGTTTGTTGGTCTTTGTGTGGTATAGATGGAATCAGCTGGAATGTCTCTTTTTGGTACTATATTTAAGTAACTTTCACAATAGTGGGTCAGATCTCTGATGTTATCATTAAGGACTTCTTCCAGGTGACTGACATCCTGGTCCTGTACTCCCAGACAGATAAAACACCAGGCAGTGGTGTTGATAAAACATCTGGCAGTAGTGGTATGAAAATCATTTTTAAAGTTTAAAAAGTGTCAATGCTAGACTTTAACCCTGAAGCAGAGCATTGTTATGGGACCTCCAGGAGCTATTTTGTGTGTGTGTTGTGTTGTGTGTTTTTTTCCAGGTAAAACTTGGAAAAGATGGCCTCTCAGCAACAGTTCCACAACCATGAGAACCCACTTCGTTAGGACCAATGACAGTTTGTACAGTAGGCCTGTCTATCAGATCGTGTCATATGCAACAGTAGGATCTAGGAGTACTGTCTTCTGCCTGGTCTGGAAGGAATTCTCATTGTAAATGGTGAGTGTCAGCACTTGAACACAGATATTTAGCTACACTCAGGACATCATCCAAGGTGGGGGCATTTCTTTGAAGGATAAGCTTTTCAAGTAATTTGTACACGCAGCTTAGCAAAGAGATGGGTTGGTAATTTATTGCAAGCTGGTGATCTCTCTCTCAGGTTTTGGCAGGGCTATTACTTTTGCTCTATGCCAGAATTTAGGTATTTTATTCTCCTGAATGGCTCTAGATGGAAAGGTGGCTAGCTTTTGTCTGCTAATTTTTCCCAGGTTCTTCAGGAATTTAGGGGAGTTGTTATCAAGCCCACAGGCTTTACCATTTTTCAAAGGTTTCATTGCCATTTCTATTTCTTCTGCAGTGAAAGGCTGGAAGACTTCTTTGATATGCACTGTTTACATTGCTGCCATTTCTTCTTTACCTCTCCTTCAACCCTTTTGTTCTTATTCATCTTAGCAACATTTATCAGGTGGGTAGCAATCCTGTTTGGAGAGACAGGGTAATGGGGCTGTACTGGAAGCTTCCGAGAAGCATTAAGTTATCTGATGAGTGCAGGCCTTGTGGTAGGATCTTGACATGTTTAGGTCCAGGGTAGCCTGATTACACCTTGCTCTTCTACAAATGTTCAATCTGTCTAAAAGATGTGTGCCAATGACTGGATTGCCACTCTCTTCATAATTCTTGAAGAGTTCTGTACTCTCCTCATCTGGGCAGGGAACATATTATAACAGCATCTTGGAATTGACTTGGTGGTAACTTTGCAAATAGTTTTGGTGATCCGCATGTAAGCTTCTTCAATAGAGTTGTTGTGTGGGATACAAGTGATGTGGTGGTGAGTGAATTGAGCAAATCTGGGTCAGTTTGCTTTCTGATAGTTCTAGAGAGTGTTTTTATTAGTGCTCAAAATAAGCATGATTACTTTGACTTTGGTAAGGATCCGACAATGTTGACCATATGGAAAGTTTTTCAATACACTGCTTATAGTCAATTCTTGCCTGTGTTGATTGTCCAGGTGAGGTAAGGAGAGTAGTCTTACTTCCATCGGGTACAATGAAAAGTACTCAGTTGTCCCTGTTGATCATTCAGGTCGAAAGAGGTAACACCAGTCACAATTGATTTAGTAGGAGAAAAAGAAATTACTAGGAAGTCCATTTTGCACTTAAAAGTCACAGTGAGACACATAGAAATGAAAAATTGTAAGTAAAGCACTGTAGGTGAAATCGTGGCCCCACTGAAGTCAATGGAAAAAACTCCTGTAGATTTCAATAAGGCTAAATGAATGAGTTAACACAGGACAGTATGTGTGTAGCCAAATGCACAGAGTCCGATCTGGTCTGATCTGCCAACAAGGATCTTCAGAAAGCAATGACATTTATGGCCTTATTTTAGAAAGAGAAGAGTTTAATTTTGCTTAAAGTAAAGCCCTTTGAAGCAAATATGTCATTGGGTTTAGCCAGATTTTTATAACCTATTGCAAAAAATGCACTCTTCTTGTAAGTATAAAATATAATGCAGTATAGTAGGCAAAGGATGTTAAGGATGCACTTTTTAGCCTTAACATTGAATTTCCTGGATTATGTCAATTTAAAAAAGTCTTAATGTTATCTTTAACAATTTTTGTGTGTGTGAATTTATTTTCTCCATGTTACTTAAAAGACAAAAAGTTGCAGTGAGGAAACTACAATAATTCCAAATGAGACACTCTGTAGTTTTCTTGAAAAAATCTGTACTGAATGCTTGGAAAGTAGTATTTTGGTAATAAAGTAATATTCTTCTTTAAAAGGCAGTTTCTACTTTTAAAAGTTACAGGATAATTTATTTCAAATTTTGAGCTAATTTTAATTCAAAATTAATTTCACTGCTTTTTTAAATTTCAGGATGCATATTTTTGTCTAATACTGGTAATTCTGTATATTTTTCACTCAAAATTTGAAACTTGTAATTTTAAAAAAACCTTTGTAAACGAAAAGGAAGTGGTGCAGAGCTGAGACCTTTAGCACCTAAGTTTCTGTATTAAATAAAGTTTTATTGACCAATGACAAAGGCTAACCTAACAATAAGGATTTTAATGACACCATAGACAGCAGACATGTACTTATAGCAGTATTATGGGAGACCAGAATACACCTTTTTGGTAATCAGTGTAAATATGCTGTTTCACTGCAATCTCAATTATACAGGCTTTTACAGATGACAGCGATTTTAAGAAAATTATGGCAGATCAGAATATTTTGAAACATGTGCCACCTCTTTCCCCATCCTCCCTCCTCTTATTGACAGCCTGCCACTTAGGTTCTAGTTTTCTTTTAATTGTACCTTAGCACCTGAGCTGTATTTCTTAAATGTTTGTTTTCTGAGTAAAATGCTGCCATCTTGAGGCTGTCTTAATTAAAACAAACAAACAAAAAACTTCTATTTTTTCCCCTACACTTCATGAAGTATTCATAAATGTGGATTTTTAAAAAAATTATTGAAAAGTTCTTCAGCTCAAAAGAAGCAGCTACTTTTATAGCCAATCAATTAATGGAAATATTACTTCATTTAACAGGTGTACACACTCATATGCCCAAATCCTGCAAAAACAAACACCTGTCACGGATGTTCTACATAATACTTAGACCTGCCTCAGTGTAGTCCTCAGCAGACTGGACTAGATAACCTATGGAGGTCCACTCCAATCTTACATTTCTGTGATTCTATGTGCTTAACTTTATGCACATAACCACATGTGCAAGTCTTTGCAGGATCAGAGCCTAAGTTTTAATAATGAATCAGGTACTGACAGATTCTGAATTTATACTAAGAAAAAAATCTCTGACATAATCTTTAGGATGTTATACGAATGTATGTGAAAATGAAACTGGCAAACGTCATTTATTGCAGCAGACATTTCAGATGAACTGCATTAAGCAGGCTACAAGGCATTCAGCACATCAACAATTACATTAACTTTCCTTTTCCTTCCTCACATTGCCCTGGCTAATTGTGCTTAGCAAAGTGATCACATAATGCAGCAGAAAGAAGCACGGCTGGAGTGAAGACTGGATCTATAAAAGCTCTGATAACATAGTAGATTTTTTTCATTTAAAATTTATGACATGGTTTCCTTTTTAGTACTATATACCCCTGATGATATACAGTAATATAAAGATAGGAATTTTCAGATTACCATTTTTCCAAAGATTTTTGTTTAATGTGGCACACAGAAACCATCATACTCGCTCTATAAATATGATCTTATGTATGCCATCCATAAATAGATCAGGATTCCAAAAGGCAAAAGAAATCAGTACCTGCTTGATCCTGAAGCATATTTATGGACAAACACTAACCCAAATAATTCAATTAAATTAAAAAAAACAGTTAACATACTTTTAAAGTTGAAATATCACAAACTTTAAAAGTCAGAAATTCAAATTATTATTCCCATGGACATATTCAGTCACATTATATGTATTATGTTCTATTTTCTACTACTGTTTTATTAGTTAAATGTAAAATATTCAGGATAGCATGGGTGAAATTACTTAATGGAATTATGGAAATTATGGAAATTACTTAATCTTTTGGGATTTCCTAAACTTTATGTACCTGATATTGGGAACTGGAACATATCTCTTCCAGTTGTGACTTCCACGAGCCTCATGAGCAAGAGCCCCGAGATCATTGCTGAGTCTGTCTCCCCCATATAGTACAGCAACATGTTTCTTCTGGATCCCGAGGTTAGTAATGTCACTGACATTTTCCTCTTTGTGATTTATTTTCACAACCCAAATCCAGTGAGAATAAACATTTTAAATTTGGTGATAGTGATGAACAAAGGAGTGGAGGGAGTTTAAATTAAATTCTTTGGAGCGCTTCAGTTAAAGCTTTGGGGTCATTTTTCCGTTTCCCTTGTGTCAACTATGATAGGATAAGAGACTGATCTTGTGGAAACAGATATATGAAAGTTTGTGAGATTCAGGAGATCAGATACTATGATAATAATGGCCATATCAGTACCATAGATAAAATGATTAAAGGAATAAAAACCTTCTCTGATCATCAATGACTTTCAATATGAGAAAAATCTCACTTAGAAAAGGAAAAGTCCTTGGCCAAAACTATTCTTGTGAAATGCCAACCTTCTATTCCTCGTAACGATCGTTTTACAAAATGTAATGCAGCCAGTTGCTGGGAATGAAGATAACTGAAAGTTGAAAGTAGACCAGTTCTCCTTCAACCCAGCTATCCTCCTTGGTGAGTATATTAATATCTGTATATGCCCTATATAAGTACATTATTAACCAACTTTTTAAAAGTAACCCAGAGTCACTGTGTAAAAGTGTATATGCTGCCTAGATGTCCAAATGCAATTTCCATAATTTCACATGAAAATAAAGAGTTAGGTGACTATCATTTGCAGGAACAGTCACTGTAATTTCATGGGCATATGTAGGCACATGACTGCCCATACATTTTGCAGATAGACCTCAAATCACTTTCTAAAAGAGTCTGTTGGCTTCTATGTATGCATAAATACACTGTACAGAATACATTTTAATTTATACTAGAGCCAAATTCTGCTCTCATTTACACCTCTGTAAATCTGGAATAACTCCATTGTTGTTGGAGTTACTCTAGATTTACATTGATAACTGAAAGTAGAATATAGCTTTTTTCCTCCCTTGCCTCTTACTCTTCCTGTTCAGCACAGGAGAGAAGGCACCTTCTCATTCATCTCATCATTTTTTCTTTATCATTTTATTTTATCAATTTATTTTATCAATTTATCATTTTATTTTCTTCCTATCCTTTCCCTCTGACAGCTGCTGACATGATGCTTTGTCAAATAACCTCTTCCTAAGCTAGACCCAATTGCACTCAAAGTTGCAGCCAGCATGGGAACATTGCAAGAGAAATAATGTTATCAGCAACCAGTCTCCTAGGGTCCAGGTCACCTCTATGTTTAACTCATGGACATAGATGCAAGCACAAAAAAGGTTGGGTGGATGGTGAGGGAATCAGTAGACTTATTTGGACTCACAAGTTGAGGGGGAGGGGCAACAAGCTAGCTTCACAGAAAAGCTTAGTTCTATTCTTCCCAAAGGTCTCCCCAGTAACTCCACAACCTATATTTACACCATAAAGGTATGTGTGTGACTATCTTTTGTGTACATATGTGTATACCCAGTGATTTGTCACTCCCTTCACCCCATTATTCTGTCCCCTTCATTCTCTCCCTTTGTGTTTTGTTCCCCACCAGCCTGTGTTCTTAGTCCCTTCTGCACTCCCCCATGTTCTCTGTTTCCCTCACCCATCTTTTGGATCCAGGCAGTATCTGCTTCCTTCCAAGCAGTACCTTCTTCCTTTCCATTGGGAAAGTCACTGCTGGGTGTTCTCTTCTTCCTCTCATAAGTTGCAGCTTGTGGGGTCACGAGGGAGGGGCTCTTCCTCCCTGCCCCTGTGAATATAACCAGAAGGTAGGAAGTTTGACTTTTCCCTCTGGTTTTCCCTGCTGGATCTGTATGGTGCTGCCTCTGCTCTGCCTGTCAGATTGTAAGCAGCTCTTATCCTCACTCATCATCTATTAGTAGACTCAACAGGGGATGGAAGCAAGAATGCTGAGCCCACTGCTGGTGGAACTCATCCCCATTTGCTTCCCCTCCAACACAAGCTCAAAGTTGGGTGAGAAAAGACAGGGGTTGTGCAGTCTCACAAGTAATGTTATTTTGGCCCCTGCTGCAGACAGTCTTGCAATGATGTGAAAAGCTATGGCCCTCATGCAATTTTTTAGAAGTAAAACTAGAGAGAAAGACGCATCCCCACACCCAGCAATGCCCCTGTAGCAGAAGCTTTAACTGAGAGTTTATAAACCATGAGCTCTAGTCTCAGCTCTTCCACTGACTGCTGTTAAAATTTCTGTGCACTTAACCACCCTTATTATGAGCAATTTCATTCCTTTTCTGGTAATTTTCATAAACCTATTTCACAGATAAGATCAACAAGAGCTTGCACAAAATCACTTCAGACAGAGCTCACAACAGAAGTGAGCTCTCTAATAATAGACCTAAGTCTTTGTCACAGTCTTTTGAGAAGAATTTGTGAACGTAGGTGTTTGTTTAACTCTTACTAAGGCAGTGTGACTCTGTCACTGTCTACCTACAGCACATGTAGAGATTTATGGCTCTGCTACTACTTCCACACTGAGAGAGCTTGTTTTCTATCTGCAGTGGTAAATGCTCATGCTTTCACATGCAGGGTCCCAGTCTCAACAGACTAACCAGACAGCATAGTTGTTACATTTGGACATGCTGTCTGTAATCACTAAACAATAATCTGCTCCCAGAGCCAGGAGAAGAATCCTGGTGCTCAGTGTTCCACTGCTATCTTACAAATACTGTAACCCACTAGCACTGTGTGTATTGTAGGGGATGGTTCACATATCAGATAACAGCATGCTTTCACTCTCTAAGGCTCCTCTTGTAGGTGGAGTGGATGCTATAGATCTGAATTTTGTGGTTTCAAACCTTTCTAACGGTGAATAAATTGAGCAACTGTCTTGTCAAGCTTAAATGGAATAGAAGTATTGCAAACGTTAGGCCTCAAACTTCTGTTTACTTTAAAATGTAAGCCTTGCAAAAACAAAGCCTAAGCTTGTGGCTTGTGGTCAGGACGTGCTGCAACCAGATAACAATTTATGCTGACTCCTATGTACTTATCAACCCCAAATTACCCACATTCAAGATCTAATTGGCTACAGAAAATAAACAGGCCTGAATTATATGAACAACTAAAAATTGGACATAAAAATTAAATATGCATCTGTCATAAATATAAAGGGAAGGGTAAACCCCTTTAAAATCCCTCCTGGCCAGAGGAAAAATCCTCTTACCTGTAAAGGGTTAAAAAGCTAAAGGTAACCTCGCTGGCACCTGACCAAAATAACCAATGAGGAGACAAGATACTTTCAAAAGCTGGGAGGAAGGAGAAAAACAAAGGGTCTGTGTCTGTCTGTATGCTGCTTTTGACGGGGACAGAACAGGAATAGAGTCTTAGAACTTTTAGTAAGTAATCTAGCTAGGTATGTGTTAGATTATGATTTCTTTAAATGGCTGAGGACAGAGCTGTCCTGAATAGAATGACTATTCCTGTCTGTGTGTCTTTTTTGTAACTTAAGGTTTTGCCTAGAGGGATTCTCTATGTTTTGAATCTAATTACCCAGTAAGGTATTTACCATCCTGATTTTACAGAGGTAATTCTTTTCTTTTTACTTCTATTAAAAGTCTTCTTGTAAGAAAACTGAAGGCTTTTTCATTGTTCTAAGATCCAAGGGTTTGGGTCTGTGGTCATCTATGCAAATTGGTGAGGATTTTTACCAAACCTTCCCCAGGAAGTGGGGTGCAAGGGTTGGAAGTATTTTGGTGGGAAAAATGTGTCCAAACTCCATTTTTTTCAGGAACCCAGATAAAGTTTGGTGGTGGCAGTGGAAATCCAAGGGCAAAGGGTAAAATTAATTTGTACCTTGGGGAAGTTTTAACCTAAGCTGGTAAAAGTAAGCTTAGGAGGTTTTCATGTAGGTCCCCACATCTGTACCCTAGAGTTCAGAGTGGGGAAGGAACCTTGACAGCATCAATTATACAAGTAGGGCAACCACATAAACAATGTGGCCAACCCTGATTGGTTGATCTGTTCTAAAACACGGCCGTCAAATCAGATAAAAAGAACGAAGGCATGGGACTGTGTGTATGTGTGTGTTTTCGGTACCCACACCCCCTGAACCGAAGGGACATGCACTTCTCGACTGTCTGTATCTGGCCAATGCGGAAAATGGCTGACTGAAGGGTAACATATTTTCGGACGAGTGCAGGGTAAGTCTATGGCGTAACGAAGTCTGGTCACTCGAGCTGAATTGATCATAGTTGTATCGATACTGTAGTATAAAATCAATAGTAGGTGGCTGATGCATAATAGCTTTGCATGTATTTGTGCTTCTTTTTTAAGTAGTCTGAGCAGATGCATGTAGTGCTGTGGTTCACTAGCTCCTTATTCGTATAGTTGTGTTGCCACAATATTGCATGTACTTATGCTTGTCTTTAATATAATCTGCCTTTTGTATTAATTCTTATTCAGTGCTGGTCTTTGGTTTTCCTTTTCTTGTTTTGTTTATGCTGTTATTGTCATTGAAAATCATTAAAAGCCTTTCTTGAGGAATAATTAGTAGTTATAAGGACACCACTTAACCTCATTACATCTGTGTTGAGTGGTGGGAAGTAGCGAACACCCCGGGGTGAAATAGGGCCCCAAGGTGTGCCTCCTTCTTCCTTTATCTCTGCATTAATGAGCCATGTGAGGGTAAAATACATTTATGTATAGAAATTAGTGTAAGGATGCTGAAATGATTTTATATTGCAAAAATCACAGAGCTAAAATATGATTTCATCTTTTAAAATCTGATGATTTGGGGGCCAACTTCATGGTGTTTGGGGGTGTCATAAATATAAAGGGAAGGGTAAACACCTTTAAATCCCTCCTGGCCAGAGGAAAAAACCCTTTCACCTGTAAAGGGTTAAGAAGCTAAGACAACCTCGCTGACACGTGACCAAAATGACCAATGAGGAGACAAGATGCTTTCAAAGCTGGGGGGGGGGGGGGAAAGGGTTCTCTCTGTCTGTGTGTGTGTTGGTTTTTGCTGGGCCCAGAGCAGGAATGCAGGTCAGAACTCCTGTAAAAAGTCAGTAAGCAATCTAGTTAGATATGTGTTAGATTCTGTTTTGTTTAAATGGCTGATAAAATAAGTTGTGCTGAATGGAATGTATATTCCTGTTTTTGTGTCTTTTTGTAACTTAAGCTTTTGCCTAGAGGGATTCTCTATGTTTGGAATCTGATTACCCTGTAAGGTATTTACCATCCTGATTGTACAGAGGTGATTCTTTTACTTTTTCTTCAATTAAAATTCTTCTTTTAAGAACCTGATTGCTTTTTCATGGTTCTTAAGATCCAAGGGTTTGGGTCTGTGTTCACCTATGCAAATTGGTGAGGATTTTTTTCAAGCCTTCCCCAGAAAAGGGGGTGTAGGGCTTGGGGGGATTTTGGGGGAAAAGATGTTTCCAAGTAGGCTCTTTCCCTGTTATATTTGTTAGATGCTTGGTGGTGGCAGCAATAAAGTCCAGGGACAAAAGGAAAAATAGTTTGTACCTTGGGGAAGTTTTAACCTAAGCTGGTAAAAATAAGCTTTGGGGGTTTTTCATGCAGGTCCCCACATCTATACCCTAGAGTTCAGAGGGGGGAAGGAACCTTGACAGGGGGTCTGACTCATTACTTTTGAACTTTTTGTGTTGACTACTTTTGTCGTCCTTCCCTGTCTGAAAATTGGAGGCAGGGAATGATCCTTGTGTCCCCTTTGTACTGGTACTTCCAATCATGGATAAATTAAACAATGATCTTCCCTTTTGAGAACGTGTTTACTTGAACAGATAATTTCACCCCTTGAGCACCTATTTGTGGGCTCAGCAAATGAAGTGCTCAGCAGTCTGACCCTAATATAGCCAAACATTTAAGTACATGTTTAACTTTCAACAGAGGAGTAGCCCCACTCAAAGTTAAGCATTGCTTAAATTCTTTGCTGGATCAGGGCCAGGGTTCTCAGCATCTTGCAGGATAAGCAGGTGATCTCTGTCAAATACACAGTTGTGATGCATGAGAGAGAAAAATAGAATAGCTTCATTTCTTTTAGCAGCCCAGAATGGTTTAGTCCTACCTTTAGCTCACCATTAACTACATGTATCCTGATCAAATTTGCAAGGAGATAACTTTGATAAATGTCATACATTCAGAAAACTTGATTGTAGTATATCCACTAAATCTTTAGCAGCATAAACTAGGTGGGATAGATGATTTTTTCAGTGTCCAGGTAGTGCATTTAATTGAATTTCTTCTTTTTGCGAATACAGACTAACACGGCTGTTCCTCTGAAACTTGGATAGTTAGTTATTCAGCTTTTGGTTTTATGCCTTTTAATCTCAGCTAATATATGCAATAATCATTCAGAAATGCACTGCTAGTTATGTCCTCTTGCTTAAATTAAGGTAGTTAAGACTTCACAGCTGATCAGATTGCTTGATTACTCCATTATCTAATATTTCTGTCTCATCCCGCTGCCACAGCAAACCTTCACATGGTGCTCTTCTTGCATGAAGCAATAGTGACATCCAGTGACTAAATATATATATTAATCACAAGCATCTATGCCCATTGACTTCTATGTATCCCTCAGGACAAAAATTCCATAATTGAAACTTTATGGGTTTACAGCTTCTAATAGGCCAAATTCTCCTCTCAGCTACACCAGTGCAACCCTATTTGGCTAGCTGTGTAGATGTTTAACAGTAAGCAACATTTAAAAATGTTGCTTGAAGAATTACAATTACTTTAGTCTCAATACAAATTTACTGGGAAAAAATCTGACATACTCATAGATTATTAGATCACCATTTTACAAAAGATTATAGGACCAAACTTGCTCTACCTGATCATAGAAGATATATATGACCAGATTTGGATCTAATCTACTCTGAAGTTAATAATTCATTTACCCTATGATATTTGATATTTATATCTGGGAACAAAGAATGTAGGTCATACTTACAAGATGGGGGACTCTATCCTAGGAAACAGTGACTCTGAAAAAGATTTAAGGGTTATGGTGGATAATCATTTGAACATGAGCTCCCAATGAGACACTGTGGCCAAAGGGGCTAATGTGGTCCTGGGATGCATAAACAGGGGAATCTCGAGTAGGAGTAGAAAGATTATTTTACCTCTGTATTTGGCATTGGTGTGGCTGCAACTAGAATACTGTGTCCAGTTGTGGCATCTATAGTCCAAGAAGGATGTTGATTGGAGAGGGTTCAGAGAAGAGCTACAAGAATGACCAAAGATGAGAGAACATGCCTTATAATGATATATCCTAGGGCTCATTCTATTTAGCTTAATAAAGAGAAGGTTAAGAGGTGACTTGATTATTGTCTAAAAGTAACTACACAGAGAACAAATATTTAATAATGGACTCCTCAATCTAGCAGAGAAAGGTGTAACATGATCTAATAGCGAGAAGATGAAGCTAGACAAATTCAGACTAGAAATAAGATGTAAATTTTTAACAGTAAAGGTAATTAACCATTGGAACAATTTACTAAGTTGTGGTTTCAGAGTAACAGCCGTGTTAGTCTGTATTCGCAAAAAGAAAAGGAGTACTTGCAGCACCTTAGAGACTAACCAATTTATTTGAGCATAAGCTTTCGTGAGCTACAGCTCACTTCATCGGATGCATACTGTGGAAAGTGTAGAAGATCTTTTTATACACACAAAGCATGAAAAAAATACCTCCCCCCACCCCACTCTCCTGCTGGTAATAGCTTATCTAAAGTGATCATTCTCCTTACAATGTGTATGATAATCAAGGTGGGCCATTTCCAGCACAAATCCAGGATTTAACAAGAACGTCTGAGGAAAGGGGGGGGAGTGGTAGGAAAAAACAAGGGGAAATAGGTTACCTTGCATAATGAATTAGCCACTCCCAGTCTCTATTCAAGCCTAAGTTAATTGTATCCAATTTGCAAATGAATTCCAATTCAGCAGTCTCTCGCTGGAGTCTGGATTTGAAGTTTTTTTGTTGTAATATCACAACTTTCATATCTGTAATCGCGTGACCAGAGATATTGAAGTGTTCTCCGACTAGTTTATGAATGTTCTTGACATCTGATTTGTGTCCATTTATTCTTTTACATAGAGACTGTCCAGTTTGACCAATGTACATGGCAGAGGAGCATTGCTGGCACATGATGGCATATATCACATTGGTGGATGTGCAGGTAAACGAGTCTCTGATAGTGTGGCTGATGTGATGGTGTCCCCTGAATAGATATGTTGGCAACGGGCTTTGTTGCAAGGATAGGTTCCTGGGTTAGTGGTTCTGTTGTGTGGTATGTGGTTGCTGGTGAGTATTTGCTTCAGGTTGGGGGGCTGTCTGTAGGCAAGGACTGGCCTGTCTCCCAAGATTTGTGAGAGTGTTGGGTCATCCTTCAGGATAGGTTGTAGATCCTTAATAATGCATTGGAGGGGTTTTAGTTGGGGGCTGAAGGTGACGGCTAGTGGCGTTCTGTTATTTTCTGTGTTAGGCCTGTCCTGTAGTAGATGACTTCTGGGAACTCTTCTGGCTCTGGTATTTTTGACGTCTCTGACTCAAGGAATATTTCCAACATACCTCTGAACAACATACTAATCCACAGAGACCTCCCTACCAACACTACAAAAAGAAGGATTCTAGGTGGACTCCTCCTGAAGGTCGAAACAGCAGACTGGACTTCTACATAGAGTGCTTCCGCCGACGTGCATGGGCTGAAATTCTGGAAAAGCAGCATCACTTGCCCCATAACCTCAGCTGTGCGGAACACAATGCCATCCACAGCCTCAGAAACAACTCTGACATCAAAATCAAAAAGGGTGACAAAGGAGGTGCTGTTGTCATCATCAATAGGTTGGAATATGAACAAGAGGCTGCTCAGCAGCTCTCCAAAACCACTTTCTACAAGCCATTACCCTCTGATCCCACTGAGAGTTACAAAAAAACTACAACATTTGCTCAAGAAAATCCCTGAAAAAGCATAAGATCAAATCCACACAGACACACCCCTGGAACCCCGACCTGGGATATTCTATCTACTACCCAAGATCCATAAACCTGGAAATCCTGGGTGCCCTGTCATCTCAGGCATTGGCACCCTGACAGCAGGATTGTCTGGCTATGTAGACTCCCTCCTCAGGCCCTACGCTACCAGCACTCCCAGCTACCTTCGAGACACCACGGACTTCCTGAGGAACGTACAGTCCATCAGTGATCTTCCTGATAACACCATCCTGGCCACTATAGATGTAGAAGCCCTCTACACCAACATTCCACACAAAGATAGACTACAAGCCGTCAAGAACACTATCCCCGATAATGTCACGGCTAACCTGGTGGCTGAACTTTGACTTTGTCCTTACCCATAACTATTTTACATTTGGGGACAATGTATACCTTCAAATCAGCGGCACTGCTATGGGTACCTGCATGGCCCCACAGTATACCAACATTTTTATGGCTGACTTAGAACAACGCTTCCTCAGCTCTCGTCCCCTAACACCCCTACTCTGCTTGCGCTATATTGATGACATCTTCATCATCTGGACCCATGGAAAAGAAGCCCTTGAGGAATTCCACCATGATTTCAACACTTTCCATCCCACCATCAACCTCAGCCTGGTCCAGTCCACACAAGAGATCCACTTCCTGGACACTACAGTGCTAATAAACGATGGTCACATAAACACCACCCTATACCGGAAACCTACTGACCGCTATTCCTACCCACATGCCTCCAGCTTTCACCCTGACCACACCACACGATCCATTGTCTACAGCCAAGCTCTGCGATACAACCGCATTTGCTCCAACCCCTCAGACAGAGACAAACACCTACAAGATCTCTATCAAGCATTCTTACAACTAAAATACCCACCTGCAGAAGTGAAGAAACAGACTGATAGAGCCAGAAGAGTTCCCAGAAGTCATCTACTACAGGACAGGCCTAACACAGAAAATAACAGAACACCACTAGCCGTCACCTTCAGCCCCCAACTAAAACCCCTCCAATGCATTATTAAGGATCTACAACCTATCCTGAAGGATGACCCAACACTCTCACAAATCTTGGGAGACAGGCCAGTCCTTGCCTACAGACAGCCCCCCAACCTAAAGCAAATACTCCCCAGCAACCACATACCACACAACAGAACCACTAACCCAGGAACCTATCCTTGCAACAAAGCCCATTGCCAGCTGTGCCCACATATCTATTCAGGGGACACCATCACAGGGCCTAATAACATCAGCCACACTATCAGAGGCTCGTTTACCTGCACATCCACCAATGTGATATATGCCATCATGTGCCAGCAATGCCCCTCTGCCATGTACATTGGTCAAACTGGACAGTCTCTGTGTAAAAGAATAAATGGACACAAATCAGATGTCAAGAATTATAACATTCATAAACCAGTCGGAGAACACTTCAATCTCTCTGGTCACGTGATTACAGATATGAAAGTTGCGATATTACAACAAAAAAACTTCAAATCCAGACTCCAGCGAGAGACTGCTGAATTGGAATTCATTTGCAAATTGGATACAATTAACTTAGGCTTGAATAGAGACTGGGAGTGGCTAATTCATTATGCAAGGTAACCTATTTCCCCTTGTTTTTTCCTACCACTCCCCCCCCCCGTTCCTCAGACGTTCTTGTTAAACCCTGGATTTGTGCTGGAAATGGCCCACCTTGATTATCATACACATTGTAAGGAGAATGATCACTTTAGATAAGCTATTACCAGCAGGAGAGTGGGGTGGGGGGAGGTATTTTTTTCATGCTTTGTGTGTATAAAAAGATCTTCTACACTTTCCACAGTATGCATCCGATGAAGTGAGCTGTAGCTCACGAAAGCTTATGCTCAAATAAATTGGTAGTCTCCAAGGTGCCACAAGTACTCCTTTTTCTTCTTAAGTTGTGGTTGATTCTCTGTCAATGGCAATTTTTAAATCAAGGTTGGATATTTTTCTAAAAGAGATGCTCTAGGATTTTTTTCGGTAAAGTTGTATAACTAGATGATCACAGTGATCTTTTCAATCTATGAATTAAGGGGGCTTCTCTGATTTTGCAACAAAGCTTTACAGTCGTTGAAGTTTATAGGATCCTGTCTTGAGCAGGCTGGGTCTTGTCTTCAGTTAATCAATGCTGTAAAAAGAATATTGGCAATCTGAGAATCCCATAGAACTTGCAAAGCCAGAGGGAACTCTGAAGACTAACTGCTAGAAAAATCCAGATTGCCTGAGACAAATATCTATTTGTAAATAAGTAACAGAGCAATTGAAAATAATATGTTAATTAGTAATTGGGTAAAGCTTCCATCCTTAGGTCCAAATACTGATTCATATGTTTCATATTTACTGTGTGTAAATAGTCTTTTGTTATGTGAATTGGCCCCTGAATATTCCCACTGTATTCCACCTCAAGTGCTATTGGGTTTCAAGGACTTTCTGGAAAGCAGTGCCCGCTGGGGCCACAAAAATGCCCTCTCACTGCTCTAAATGTTTGGAGCTAAACTCTTTCCTTTATGCAGCCAGTAGTGATTATAGGGCCCTTCAGTTTGTATCTGGAGTGATTTCTGGGTGTGTAGTCTAGACTACAGAGTTAGGTTGACGTAAGGCAGTTTTCGTCAACCTAACTCTGTAAGTGTCTACACTACAGCATTGCTCCTGCCAGTGTAAGGCCCCCATTATGCTGACCTAATAACTCCACCTCCACAAGAGGTGTAGCGCTTAGGTTGATGTAATCAGGTCAGTGTCTGTATAGACACCGCATTACTTACATCGTCTGTCAGCTCCACACCCTGCCCAGCTCCCTGTAGGGAGTTCTGTGGGGAACTCAAAGCTCAGCTTCTCAGCACCTGGCAGCCGGGCTCCCAGCATGGAGCTCCGTGGGGAGCTGAGATCCCAGGCTCTCAACACCAGGCTTCCAGCAGGATGCTCTGCAGGGTTCTGAGAGCCCAGGCTCTCAGCC
Organism: Lepidochelys kempii; assembly: GCF_965140285.1. Taxonomy (NCBI): domain Eukaryota; kingdom Metazoa; phylum Chordata; order Testudines; family Cheloniidae; genus Lepidochelys; species Lepidochelys kempii. The sequence goes on along the minus strand of NC_136384.1, from coordinate 69,063,472 downwards.
CCTTCACTGTCCCTCTTAAGTTGGTGCAGGTGTTCCTGGTGTGGACGCTAACCACCGCAGAAGGATAGTGTGGATATGAAAAACTGTGGTAATTACTGCAGTGGCTGTAAGTTGACCTAACATAGGTTGACTTAATTGTGTAGCATAGACAAGGACTTAATTTATGGTTTGTCATAACTAGTTACTTAAGTTTGGTAGTTCATTACCCAGTGTAATTAGGGGCTGATTCCGACGCCAGTATGGTACTTCAGCAATGTATAGGGGCTGTGAATGACTTGCAATTTCTCCCCCTTCCCCACCAGAGAAGAAACACTGGGCCAGTGCAAGAGGCTATATGCTTCCCGCTCCTAGCAAACCTTGGACCAATAAAAGATGTTATCTCCTTCACCATCTCTCTAATTGTTGCATAAGATTGTGTGGCTGCAGAGACCAATAGTCATTCTCCCTTTTGAAAGATGGGGTTCTGGACTGCAAGCAGCAAAACAAACTGTGGCAGACTGAATCTTTCAGCAGGCTCTCACTGCTGTGTTACATAATGCTTAAATAATAATAATTGTTAATCAGTCTTTCTATGCCTCAATAAGAACAACACCACAGATATAAGTAAAAGTAGCCATAGCACTCAGCATAAGGGAGATTCTGGGCTTCATTGGCCATTATCTTTGAAAATTTGTGTGATCGGAGGAGGTCCCGGACGATTGGAAAAAGGCAAATATAGCGCCCATCTTAAAAAAGGGAAGAAGAAGAACCCGGGGAACTACAGACCAGTCAGCCTCACCGCACAGACCAGTCAGCCTCACCTCAGTCCCTGGAAAAATCATGGAGCAGGTCCTCAAAGAATCCATTTGAAGCATTGGAGGAGAGGAAGGTGATCAGGAACAGTCAACATGTATTCACCAAGGGCAAGTCATGCCTGACCAACCTGATTGCCTTCTATGATGAGATAACTGGCTCTGTGGATATGGGGAAAGCAGTGGACGTGATATATCTTGACTTTAGCAAAGCTTTTGATATGGTCTACCACAGTATTCTTGCCAGCAAGTCAAAGAAGTATGGATTGGATGAATGGACTATCAGGTGGATAGAAAGCTGGCTATTTCATCGGGCTCAATGGGTAGTGATCAACAGCTTGATGTCTAGTTGGCAGTCGGTATCAAGCGGAGTGCCCCAGGGTTTTTTTCAACATCTTCATTAATGATCCAGATGATGGGATGGATTGCTCCCTCAGCAAGTTCGTAGATGACACTAAGCTGGGGGGAGAGGTAGATATTCTGGAGAGTAGGGATAATGTCTAGAGTGACCTAGACAAATTGGAGGATTGGACCAAAAGAAATCTGATGAGGTTCAACAAGGACAAGTGCAGAGTCCTGCACTTAGGACAGAAGAATCTCAAGCACCGCTACAGGCTGGGGACCAACTGGCTAACTGGCAGTTCTGCAGAAAAGGACCTAGGGATTACAGTGATGAGAAGCCATTGTCCATCAATGGCTATTAGCCAGGATGGGCAGGGATGGTTTGCCAGAAGCTGGGAATGAGCGACAGGGGATGGATCACTTGATGATTACCTGTTCTGTTCATTCACTCTGGGGCACCTGGCATTGACCACTGTTGGAAGACAGGATACTAGGCTAGATGGACCTTTGGTCTGACCCAGGATGGCCATTCTTATGTTCTTAAGCCGGGTATGAGTCAACAGTGCCCTTGTTGCCAAGAATGCTAATGACATATTGGGCTGCATTTGTAGGAGCATTGCCAGCAGATAGAGGGAAATGATTATTCCCCTCTATTCAGCACTGGAGTACTGTGTCCAGTTTTGGGGCCTCCACTACAGAAAGGATGTGGACAAATTGGAGAGAGGCCAGCGGAGGGCAACGAAAATTATTAGGGGCTGGGGCACATGACTTATGAGGAGAGGCTGAGGGAACTGGGCTTCTTTAGTCTGCAGAAGAGAAGAGTGAGGGTGGATTTTATAGCAGCCTTCAACTACCTGAAGGGGGGGTTCCAAAGAGGATGGAGCTTGGCTTTTCTCAGTGGTGGAAGATGACAGAATAAGAAGCAATGGTCTCAAGTTGCAGTGGGGGAGGTCTAGGTTGGATATTAGGAAAAACTATTTCACTGGGAGGGTGGTGAAGCACTGGAATGGGTTACCTAGTAAGGTGGTGGAATCTCCATCCTTAGAGGGTTTTAAGGCCCGGCTTGACAAAGCCCTAACTGGAATGATTTAGTTGGGGTTGGTTCCGCTTTGAGCAGCGGGTTGAACTAGATGACCTCCTGAGGTCTCGTCCAACCCTAATCTATGATTCTGTGCAGTGCAGCTAATAGGCAGCTGGGGAAAGGCTACTGCAAGTTAGGGCAAGGTTCATTGCACAGTAGCTGCCAGAGGGTATGCAATGGTGCATGTATACTGCTTAAGGAAAACCTTGCTCTCTGCTTTTGTCTATTACTCCCATCCTCTTCAACTCTGTCTAACTCAACCTTTTCTTTGTCTCCTCCTATTTGTGGCTCAGTGTTTCCCCCTGCTAAAATATTTCCTACACCTATAACTTACTTCCAAAGCTAGCCCACCTTTCCCCATCCTTCTCCTCCTTCAAATGTCTCCTTAAGAGACTTCAAACAAAGCTATAAGTTGTACACTTCCCCGCAGTGAAGTGCTCAAATCCCCTTTAATAGCTTATTGATAGCTTTCAAGTAGGGTTGTCAATTAAACAGTTAACTCACACAATTAACTCAAAAAAAATTAATCAAATAAAAAAATTAATTGCGATTAATCGCAGTTTTAATCTCACTGTTAAACAGAATACCAATTGAAATTTATTAAACATTTGTGGATGTTTTTCTACATTTTCAAATATATTGATTTCAATTACAACACAGAATACAAGTGTACAGTGCTCACTTTATATTATCATTTTTATTATAAATATTTGCACTGTAAAAATGATAAAAGAAATAGTATTTTTAAATTCAGCTCATACAAGTACTGTAGTGCAATCTCTATCATGAAAGTCCAACTTACAAATGTAGATTTTTTTTTTTTGTTACGTGACTGCACTCAAAACAATGTAAAATTTTAGAGCCTACAAGTCCACTCAGTACATCTTCTTGTTCAGCCAATCACTAAGACAAACAAGTTTGTTTACATTTATGGGAGATAATGCTTCCTGCTTCTTATTTACAATGTCACCTGAAAGTGAGAAGAGGCATTCACATGGCACTTTTGTAGCCGGCATTGCAAGGCATTTACATGCCACATACCCTAAACTTTCATATGCCCCTTCATGCTTTGGCCACCATTCCAGAGGACATGCTTCAATGCTGATGGTGGTCGTTTAAAAAATATGTATTTAAATTTGTGACTGAACACAGGGGGAGAATTTTAAGTCTCCTCCTCTGTTTTACCCACATTCTGCCATGTACTTCATATAGCAGTCTCAAATGATGACCCAGCACACATTGTTCATTTTAAGAACACTTTCACTGCAGATTTGACAAAACACAAAGAAGGTACCAATGTGAGATTTCTAATGATAGCTACAGCACTTGACCCAAGGTTTAAGAATCTGAAGTGCCTTCCAAAATCTGAGAGGGACAAGATGTGAAGCATGCTTTCAGTAGTCTTAAAAGAGCAACACTCCTATGCCGAAACTACAGAACCCGAACCACCAAAAAAGAAAATCAACCTTCCCCTGGTGGCATCTGCCTCAGATGATGAAAATGAACATGCGTCACTCTGCACTGCTTTGGATCGTTATGGAGCAGAAGCAATCATCAGCATCGACACATGTCCAATGAAATGGTGGTCGAAGCATGAAGGGGTATATAGATCTTGAGCACATCTGGCACATAAATACCTTGCAACACCAGCTACGACAGTGCCATGCGAACATCTGTTCTCACTTTCAGGTGACATTGTAAACAATGTCAAATATTATCTCCTGGAAATATAACAAAACTTGTTTGTCTGAGCAATTGGCTGAACAAGAAGTAGGACTGAGTGGACTTGTGGGCTCTAAAGTTTTACATTTTATTTTTGAATGCAGTCATTTTTTTTACATAATTCTACATTTGGAAGTTCAACTTTCATGACAAAGAGATTACACTACAGTACTTGCATTAAGTGAATTGAAAAATACTATTTCTTTTGGTTTTTACAATGCAAATATTTGTAATAAAAATAAATAAAGTGAGCACTTTGTATTCTGTGTTGTAATTGAAATCAATATATTTGAAAATGTACAAAACATCCAAAATATTTAAATAAATGGTATTCTATTATTGTTTAACAGCATGATTGTGATTAATTTTTTAATCACGATTAATTTTTTTAATCACCTGACAGCCCTACTCTCAAGACAAATCCTCCATTAAGAACAAAAAATATTTACGGAATAAGATAACAACACTTCCTGCTAATCGCGAACTGTAGCCTGTGAATGCCTTGCCCTGTGCTCCTTCGTTTATCTCCTCCCTAGCATGTAGTGCCTCACAGAAAAAAACACAGAACTGCTTATAGAATGTACAGGAACTGTGGCATCTCTGCTCCTCCTGAGGACTCACTCTATAGCACAGCCCCCTTTCAATTTTTTAAATTTATATTTTATTAATTTTTTTCCCTCAAAAAATAAGGGGAGAACAAAACAAACAAACAAAAAAGGAAGGGGAAGGGAAGGAAAAGGGAAGGAAGGGGGACTGGTAGGAAGAAAGGAATGCCACATCTCAGTTTCCATCTGCCAGGAATTAATCAAAGGTTTCTAAAATGTTAGAGCAAATCTTTTCAAATTTGTATTGAGGTCCCTCGTCTCCAAAACATTTCTCACTCTTTAGCTACCAAGTCAGTCAAGTTGCTGTGCCAAGCTTCTACCCGTGGAGGCAGTCTGCTGTTCCAGCTAAGCAATATAAATCATTTGGCTACAAGCACAGCTCAGCAGAACCAAACTTTCTATGAGTTGGAGAGTTTCCAAGATGCTGAGAAGTAAGTAATTTTAAAGTCGGTATCCATTATCATATTACTTCTCCTGCCGACTTCTAGCAAAGAGGATAGTACCCTGGGACGGTCCCAAAACATATGAGCCAGTGTGGCTCTGGGAGAATCACATCTCCAGAAGCAGTCTGTTTTACCAAGGCCCATGCACTGTAACCTGTGTAGGGATCAGTGTAAACAAAATACAGTTTTCTCTTGGATTAGCCTTAATCATAGATCAATAGTATGGTTTTTAACGTTTTGTGAGGCACTTATACATTGGCTAGGTTTCCAATATATCCATAAATCTTTTTTCCAGGCTTGGTCCAGGTAATCTAAATTAGGGAGGGTCTTTTGGGCCAGGACGTAATTTTTTTTTCAATTGACATGTTACATACACATTCAGTGTGTTACGTTCTCTTTTTTTCCCTTCCTTGATTTTGTGTTGCCTACTCTAATGTAAAGCTCCTTGGGGCAGAGTCTGTCTTTTATAAGTTTGTAAAGTGCCTAGCAAATTGTGGGTTCAACACAAACAATAATCAATCATTTGTAGACAGGCTTGTAGGAATCTTGAAAGAAATCTGTCTTCAACACAGTCTTAAAGAAAGAAAATGTGGGAACATTTCTTACAAAAAATATAAATCACAGTTGTGCGTTTGATAATTTGATTTTGATAGAACAATCGTTTTAAAATCACATCACAGACAGAATGTCTAAATGTAACCACCTTGTTTGGGCAGTTCTCTTACTATGGAAGTAGGAGCAGAGTCATAAACCTCTACATGCTAGAGGAAGACACGTCATTATACTGCATTAGTGTATGCATTACACAAGCACCTGCTATGGCAGGTATCGTCAGGTAGCACTGGTATACATAATCTTCAAATTTATTTTTCTTTGAGTGAAAACAAATGATAAGCCTTGGAAAGACATGATGTGTGTTGTTGTTAGTTTTGTTATGCAAGGTTCTGTGTAGCTGTTGTGGTCCTTGGAGGGGCAGTTGTGCAAGCAGCAGGAGCATTTGCTGTCTGCCTCAATCCTTGATTAGAATCAGTTCCTGAAGTAAAGTTGCTCTGTGGGAACCAGGCATTGATGTTGGACTGGGATTATTGAAAGATGAGATTGCCAGCATGCTGTTTGACCACCTCTGTTCTAAGAGTGGTTTACATGTGTAAATAAAACAAGTTACACTTAGAATATACTCAGACTCCACATCACTGACTTCTCTTCTCTGGGAAGGCAGCCTTCAAGACCCCAGCATTTACGAACTTTCAGGAGATGGGTGATTCTGGTGTTAGTATGAGATGCTGGTGTCTGGAGAAGGAACAATACTGTTATAATTTTTAAAGTGATATTGAATAGACTTGTCCATAACATTCAAGCCAATCATATTGACAGCAAAAATATCCCTACCAAAAGAATAATTTAAAAAGAAGTTTACTATTTCTTTCTTAAATAAACATATTAGAATATTTATAAAATGAATTTCCTATACTTGGTTCTCCTTGCATAAATGGAACTAGTCTTAAATCTTAAATTTAAGCATCACCAAATACAAGTGATTTGTTTTGAATATTGAAAAGAGATGTGTAATAAAATTGAACTTGTTTAATACCTGAATTATCTCTTTGATTTTGTCAAGCTGAATTGTTAACTTAAAACATCATAATCTTCCATGAAAAACACTGCATTTCTTAAGGAACAATATACACTGCATAAATTCATCACAAAGCCTCTAAAAGAAAACTTTCTGTTAACCCAGAACACACCAACTTTCCTCTGAAACATAATTCAACATGCACATAATAAAAGAACTCGTCAGAGCTTTGATTAAAAAAGAACAGGTTCCACAATAACATTTTTAATAGCTTAAAATAAGTTTAGGTAATTTTATATTTGAGAACATCATCAAGTTTTAGTGCTCTGTAATTTTACTGTCAGTTGATAAAATGCTCTAAGGTTAAATCAGCTGGAATCAGAAGGCAACCTAGGTCACAGGCTGTGTGATCATGGAACAATGAAGTGATGGATCCTGCTCTGATTCTTTGAACTGTACTAAGGAATTCATTGATTCCAAGACCGATGAGACACAGTGACTTATAAACTTAGTATAAGGCATTCCTAAAAGTTCTGGGAAGATAGGAGCATTTTGAAATGCAATGTTCACTGCAAGGGTCAATCTTTGTTGCATCAATAGAGGACTAGAAATGTTCATACTAAGTCCGGCTGCATAAACCCAGAAGATAATGAATTTTTTTCAGGGTAGCAATTTCAGACTGGATAGTGTTCCAAAAACTGACTCATCAGACTCAGAAATCCAATATTTGCATGTATCTCTTTAGATTTATTCTGTAAAATACAAAATCCCTGAAAATGAAACTTCAATTCCTAAAACTGAGCAGCTTTAATACTTGAGCAGTTATAACTGTTTCAGAGCTCCTTTCATAGAGATTAACTATTATTCCAGTATACTAAATATTAAAAAATGGAATTTAAGCACATTAAAACAGAAGCTTCATAATGAACTACAAAAATAGGAATTCATATTGAGAAAAAGCTGCTGGCATCAGAAGATTTAGTAAATCTCATGTGTGTAAAGTGATGACTGTAAGTCAGTACATTCACCATATATTTTAAAAAGGACAGTCAAGTTAAAAATAATACAAAAACAAATAAATACATTTTACAGATGTAATGCCCTGCGTGTTTGGAGTGGTGCTTTGTCCCCCTGTAGTGTTGGCTAGGCCCTGTAGAAAATTATGAGCTTGCTACAGCCTTGGCTAACAGAGATGCGTCTTCCAGAGGTCCCAGGGTTGATCCTTGCTGCTCATGCCCATGTGTGGGTAGGCTTTACAAGTGGTGGCCCAAACAGGGATTTCAGGCAATTCAACTGGGAAACAGCCTCGGAAGCTTGGGAACATGTTTCCCTGCCCAGGGGGCGTATGTAATCACCTGCTTTCTCTGAGGGGCACTCATGTAGTGGTGGCTAGGCCCTCTAGAGCAGCAGTTCTCAGACTGTGGGTTGGGACCCCAAAGTGGGTCGTGACCCCATTTTAATGGGGTGGCCAGGGCTGGCATTAGTCTTGCTGGGGCCAAAGCTGAATCCCGAGCCCCACCTCCTGGGACTGAAGCTGAACCCCGAGGCCCACCTCCCAGGCAGCAGGACTCAGGTTACAGGCCCGCTGCCTGGGGCTCAAGCCCTTGGGATTCAGCTTTAGGCCCCTCCACTGGAGGTAGTGGGGTTCAGGCTTTGGCCCTCCTGCCTGAGGGTTGGGGCTCAGGTGGCTCAAACTTCGGTCCCGCCTCCTGGAGATGGGTAATAATTTTTGTTGTCAGAGGGGGTTGCAGTGCAATGTAGTTTGAAAACACCTGTCCTAGAGAATGCTGAGCCTGTTACAGTCTTGGCTAATAGACAGGTGTCTTTTAGCTTGTGCAGTAGAAGCTAATGCATTTAGCTCCAGAGGTCCCAGTTTTGATCCCTGCTGCCAATGCCCATGTGTGGGTTGTTGCTACACATCTATTGACAGAGTGAAAGATAAAGGAGTTAAATAGGTGAATGGTCAAAATAAAACTATGATCCTAACTTTGCTCAGCAACTCCTACTGATTTTAGCTAGAATTGGGTGGGTGGTCATCACTTGTGGAAATAGAGCCTGAGAAATATCTATGTTCAGTGCCAATGCAATAAACCTAAAAACAAAAATAGAACAAAACCTAGAATGCTTGGCAATGGAAGAGGACTGTAACATAATGGACATTATTAAAACTTGGTGGGGCAGATCCTCAGCTGTCCTGCAGTAGAACCCCTATTTTATGCGCCAATTGAGGCAGTCTTAAAATTGAACATCTCAAAAGTACAGTAGGCACTATACATAAATTGCAGTATGATTCACTGCATTGCTTTCTTCTTGTCCTTCAAATCATGCAAAGTGATTTCTAATGCACTGAAGGCATCAATGTGAAGGGATGTCAACTTGTTCTTCAATGACATCACTTCTGTTATGTGATTCCCTCCTCCCCCCCATCAGGAATAATAACTTGTAAAACTGGTCATTTGTAAGATTGGTATTTGTAAAATGGAGATTCTACTGTCAGTGGAAAGATGACAAGTTACACCAACTGAGGATCAACCCTGGTGGTTTTACAAAAGTCCATAGGATACAGTATCACGTGAGTATAATCTATATAGGAAGGACAGATTAGGTCACAGAAATTGGAAAGTAGCATTATACCTGAAAGATACCATGTAATCTAATTAGATGAAATTTCTGTAGGAAAGGACCTTACAGTAAAACCTGTACTGATACAAATTCCAAGGCATCTGAATTCCAAAATATTAATATGGTTATATTTTTTAGTATAAAAACATAGAGACCCAAAAAAGTACCACCGTGGCTAAACAACAACTTAAAAGAAGAAGTGAAAGACAAAAAGGCATCATTTAAAAAGTGGAAGTTAAATCCTAGTGAGGAAAATAGAAAGGAACATAAACTCTTGCAAGTGAAGTGTAAAAATATAATTAGGAGGCCCCAGAAGAATTTGAAGAACAGTTAGCCAAGACTCAAAAAGTAATAGCAATTTTTTTAAGTACATCAGAAGCAGGAAGCCTGCTAAACAACCACTGGAGCCACTGGATGATCGAAATGCTAAAGGAGCACTCAAGGATGATAAGGCCATTGTGGAGAAACTAAATGAATTCTTTGCATCAGTCTTCATGGGTTAAGGAGATTCCCAAACCTGAGTCATTCTTTTTAGGTGACAAATCTGAACAACTGTCCCAGATTGAGATGTCATTAGAAGAGGTAAAGAATAAGTCTTCAGGACCAGATGGTATTCACCCAAGAGTTCTGAAGGAACTCAAATGTGAAATTGCAGAACTACTAACTGTAGTCTGTACCCTATCATTTAAATCAGCTTCTGTACCAGATGACTGGAGGATAGCTAATGTGATGCCCATTTTTAAAAAGGGCTAGAGGTGATCCTGGCAATTAGAGGGTGGTAAGCCTGATTTCAGTACCGGGCAAACTAGTTGAAACTATAATACAGAACAAAATTGTCAGACACAAATTAACATTGTTGTAAGCAAGACACAAGAAATAATTCTTCCGCTCTACTCAGCTCTGATTAGGCCTCAACTGGAGTATTGTGTCCAGTTCTGGGCACCACATTTCAGGAAGAATGTGGACAAATTGGAGAGCATCCAGAAAAGAGCAACGAAAATGATTAAAGGTCTAGAAAACATGACCTATGAGGGAAGATTGAAAAAACTGGGTTTGTTTAGTCTGGAAAAGAGGAGACTGAGAGGGGACATGATAATAGTTTTCAAGTATTAAAAGTTTGTTACAAGAAGGAGGAAGAAAAACTGTGTTTCTTAACCTCTGAGGATAGGACAAGAAGCAATGGGCTTAAATTGCAGCAAGGGAGGCCTAGGTTGGACATTAGGAAAAAACTGCTGTCAGGGTGGTTTTGCACTATAATAAATTGCCTAGGGAGGTTGTGGAATCTCCATCACTGGAGGTTTTTAAGAGCAGGTTAGACAAACAACTGTCAGGGATGGTCTAGATAATTAGTTCTGTCATGAGTGCAGGAGACTGGACTGGATGGTCTCTCGAGGTCCCTTCCAGTTCTATTATTCTATAATTTGTTGTGGAAGAGTCAACATGGTTTTTGTAAATGGAAATCATGCCTCCCCAATCTATTAGAATTCTTTGAGGGGGTCAATAAGCATGTGGACAAGAGGGATCCAGCGGATATTGTGTACTTAGATTTTCAGAAAGCTTTCGACAAGGTCCATCACCAAAGGCTCATAAGCAAAGTAAGCTGTAATGGGATAAGAGGGAAGGTCCTCTCATGGATAAGTAACTGGGTAAAAAGATAGGAAAAAAACAGGTAGGAATAAATGGTCAGTTTTCAGAATGGAGAGCGCTAAATAGTGGTGTCCCCCAGACGTCTGTACTGGGACCAGTACTGTTCAACATATTCATATTCATTCTGGAAAAAGGGGTAAACAGTGAAGTGGCAAAATTTGCAAATGATACAAAACTATTCAAGATAAGTCCAAAGCAGACTGCGAAGAGCTACGAAAGGATCTCACAAAACTGAGTGACTGGGCACCAAAATGGCAGATGAAATTCAATGTTGATAAATGCAAAGTAATGCACATCAGAAAACATAATCCCAATTATACATATAAAATGATGGGGTGTAAATTAGCTGTTACCACTCAAGAAAGAGATCTTGGAGTCCTTGGGGGTAGTTCTCTGAGAACATCCACTCAATGTGCAGTGGCAGTCAAAAAAAGCAAACAGAATGTTAGGAATAATTTAAAAAAGGGATTGATAATAAGATAAAATATCCTATTGTCTCTATATTAATCCCTAGTACACCCCCATCTTGAATACTGCATGCAGATGTGGTTGCCCTATTGCAAATTAATAAGCAGCAGGTTTAAAACAAACAAAAGGAAGTCTTTCTTCACACAACACATAGTCAAGCTGTGGAACTCATTGCCAGAGGATGTTGTGAAGGCCAAGACTATAATGGGTTTCAAAAAAGAACTAGATAAATCCATGGAGGATAGGTCCATCAATGGCTATTAGCCAGGATGGGGAGGGATGGTGTCCCTAGCCTCTGTTTGCCATATACTGGGAATGGGCAACAGGGGATGGATCACTTGATGATTATCTGTTCTGTTAGCTCCCTCTGGGGCACCTGGCATTGGCCACTGTTGGAAGACAGGATACTGGGCTAGATGGACCTTTGGTCTGACCCAGCATGGCCACTGTTGAGTTCTTATACTAATGGATTCCTATTCAGGAAAAGGATATTGTGTGCACACTGCTGAGGGAGATGAAATAGATAACTAAATCTAATACAGCAGTAATGCTCAGTGACTTCAACTATCTGTATATAATCTGATTGTATATCATGTGAAGACAAGGTTTACAGAAGCTATTTGTAGACATATGACTACTTCTTAGAATAAGTAGTTCTACACCAGTCAAAAGGAGAGGCTTTACTGGTAATTCACTGTGATGCTTCCTGGGGACACAGAGTTGTGAGGTACCTCGCTACCAGCTTAGTGTGAGGAAGTGTTGTCTGTGCCTGCTGTGAGTCAGCTCCCCAGCTCCACTGGCCATAGGCAATACAAGCACTGCCTTCCAGACCTCCACAGACCTGCTCTCTCTTTCCAGATTTGTGATAGGCACATATCAACTCCCGAGCCCTGTAATCATCTCCCTGGGTTTCCGGCCCCTGTTCTACTGGACACTCACAGAATTCACAGATTCACTGCTCCCAAAGGAACAGTACACTCCAGCTTACCAGTTTCACCTCAGATCATTACTCCATTTAACATGCAGCACTTACATATGTTTATAGTGAAAACATGTAAAAGTTTACTTAACAAAGTACAGAGTTTCACGTGATACCAAGGAGTATTAGACACGAATGATAACATCTAAAATAAAATCATAACATACATTCTATAACCCAGAGTTATTTAACTAAGCACTTTCATGTTTTATAAAGCAATGCTCTCTCAAAGCCTTCCATCATTTTACGAGACAAGTCACGCTGTCAGCTTTCCTCCTCAGTGAATGCTCCAATGTTTCTGTTTGCACTCTGTGGTGCTGGAAAATTTTTAAGAGTTGGGGTGCTGAAAGCCATCCCCCTTACCTCTGTCCACCCCACTCGAGAGCTGAGGCCAGGATCCTGGGTGCCTGGGGCTGGCAGCCGGGAGTTTGGGGGTGGTGCAATACCCCCCCCCCCCCCCCGCACCCTTAGTTCCCATGCCTATGTTTGCACTCCCAGATATATCAGAACAATCCTTTGTCCTTATTCATCACAAGATACTTCTGTGTGGGTTGTTTTTCCTGTATACTTTTTTATTGTAGATTTCACAATCCTTTAATCAGCATCTGGCTCAGTATGGAAATAGGCCTGCATTGTGACGCATACAATACACAATGACCAGACAGGGAGATAAGCGTCTGTTACCCCTGGCCTGAAAGGAATCCATCCCAGACATGACACCTCCTTGTTACTTGCCTCAGGAACATAATTTTAAGTATAGACACGTAATTCCTTAAATATTATTTGTGCATACATTTCACAATGATCATGGTGACCAGTGGGCTACGGGCTTGCAGTAGAGCCAGCACGTGTCACCCTTCAGTTCCCTCTGCCATTTGGCACCAAGAAATCCCTGGGTCACACTCAGGTAACACTCAAGGAACATAAACCTCAACTTCAGCTTTCCCCCCCACCTAGTCATTCCTAGTTTACTGCAGGCAGTGGTGGATTAGCCACTTGGCCCCATGCCCAGAGGCCCCGACCAGCTGGTGGCCCCCTGGAAAAAATCCACTACTGGCAACAGAAGCCTGGAGCCCCGGCCACCAGGCGGGCAGGGTGGGGGAAGCCCCCGATGGCAGCAGCTCTGAGCAGGTGGGGTGGGAGAAGCCCCAGTGCCCTGACCCCGGTCCCCTACAGAAGTGTAGGGGGGATGGCAGGGAAGTCCCAGCACCCAGACCCCCACTGCGGCCCTGGGACTGGAGGAGCTCTCACTCCCTGCTGTGACCCCGGGACCGGGGTGCAGGGAGAGAGCTCCTCCGATCTTGGGGCTGTGGGGGGGAGGGCGTGGTATGTGTGTGGCAGAAAGGAGCAAAGGGGTTGCAGGGCTGCAGTTCTGTGGGAGCAAAGTGGGCGAGAGACCCTGGGTGGAACAGGGGCAGGCCCTGGGGAAGGGACAGAAAGGGGTGGGGCCGCAGGCAGAAGGGGTGGGGAAGAGTCTCCCACTTGCTCTGGCCCCGGGCCCCAGCAAACCTTACTCTGTCTCTGGGACATACTTTGTGGGAAGCCAAACTCTTGGTGGTTTTGAGCCTTGTTAAGTCTTAGCCCATCATTGCTGAAGACTAAGGTGTCTACACTGCAATTAAAAACCCATGGATGGCACGGACCGGCTGACTCGGGCCTGTTTAATTGCAGTGTGGGGCTTTTTAAATGGAGTGTAGACATCACGGTTTGGTCTGGAGCTTGGGCTCTAGGATGCTGGTAGGTGGGAGAGTCCCAGAATTCAGGCTGCAGCCCAAGTTGGAATGTTGCAGCCTGAGCTGGAATGTCTACAAGGCAATTAAACAGCCGCACAGCCCAAGCTGGAGTCAGCTGCCACAGGCAAGTCATAGATGTCTAATTGCACCGTAGACATACCCTAAGTATGATCTTGAAAAATACATGTATAACTTGACTCACCTTGGTAGCCCTATTTAGTTCAATAGGAACTATACACATAAATCAAGTTAGTCCCATGCTTGAGTGTCTGCAGGAGTGGGCCTGAACATAGGTATAATGCAGTGTCAGTTGGTGCAATACCTAGCAACCATGCTTGTAAAAGGAGAAGCAGTTACTTTGTGTGGGGCAGGGGAGGCAGGAGTGAGGCTGTTTTTGCGTGTATGTGGAGGGGGGAGAAGGGTTGTTGTGGGTGTATGGAGGAAGGGAGAGGGGCTATTGTAGAGATGTATGTGTGGAGAGTGGAGTTGTTGTGGGGATGGCGATAAGAGGAGGAATTGTGGATGTGGGGGAGTGGTAGGATGACCAGACAGCAACTGTGAATAAACGGGATAGGGGGTGGCACGTAATAGGCGCCTATATAAGAAAAAGTCCCCCAAACCGGGACTGTCCCTATAAAAACGGGACATCTGGTCATCCGAGCGAGTGGAGCTGTTGTGGGGATGTGCGTAGGCGGAGAGTGGGGCTGATGGTGTGTGCATGTAAGGGGAGTGGGGCTGCTGTGTCTGCTTCCGGGGAATGGGGCTGTTGTGGGGTGTGTCCTGGAGGAGTGGGGCTGTTGGGGGTGTGCCTGGAGGGTGAGGACAGCCCCTCGCCGTGAGCCCGGGGAGTGACTTCGCGGAGGGCGGGCTCCAGGCTCCTTTCCAGGCGTCTCGCTGAGCATCCTCGGCCCCAACAGCCGTTGCGGGTTGGCGGCCCGAGTCCAGCCCGGCCGCAGGCGGCAGCAGCAGCGCAGAGTGCTGGCCCCGAGGCGGCCCCTCTTGCTGGGCCGCGAGCGGCGCCTGGGTAAGGTCAGGGCGGCGGTAGCGGAAGCTTCTGCCGGTTCCATGTCCCGGAACAACCGGCGCCGCCTCCCGCTCGCTGCCACCTGCTGCCGCGCCCAGCGACCGGCCCCCGCCCGGGCACCATGACACCCGCCGCCCCTGCCACCGGCCGCAGTTGACACCGCGACGGGACCTGCCTGGGGGCGGCGGCCGGGCCCCCGCAAATCCCCGCTCTGGAGCTTCCTATATGGGCCACCTGCTCTCGAGGGAGGGAACCAGCCTAAGCCGGGAGAGGAGTCGCCGCCGTTGCGGGAGCAAGGTGCCGCCGCGGAGCCGGAGCTGCTTCCTGCGCGGGCCCTGCATGCTCTGCTTCATCGTGCACGGCGCCAGCCCGCCCGCCCCGGAGCAGCCCCTGCCCGGCCGGGACTCGCCGCCTCTCTGCGCGGCCCTGAGTTCCCCGGAGCAGCGCGCCGCCCGCCGCCTCCTGCACCTCTCGCCCGCCGCCTGGGAGCAGCGGGGCCCCTGCCAGCGCCTGCTCCTCTCGGGCCTGCTGCCTCCGCCCGTGCGGGCCTTCCTGGGCTCGGCGCGGCCGCCCGGCGAGCCGGCCCCCGACATGGTGTGTAAGCGCAAAGGGGCCGGCCTGCCCGCCTGCCCCCCCTGCAAGCAGCCCCGCTGCGGCGCCACCGCCCCGCCGGAGCCAGAGGCCGCCGTTTGCGAGTGCCCGAGCGAGCAACAGCTCTCTCCCCCGCCCTGCGCCTCAGACCGCGCTGCTGGCGGCGGGGGGCCGCTGCCCAGGGGCTCCGCCGGGGAAAGTGGCGGCAGGGGGGAACTGGCCGCTGAGCTGCCGCCGCAGGCGGAGGAGGAGGAAAGCAACGAGCCGGACCGCCAGGAGCCGCTGGAGAACCCCAGCGAGTGCTGCCGAGAGTCTCTGCAGCCGTCGACCCCTGACATCAATCAGCTGCCGCCCTCCATCCTTCTCAAGGTGGGTCCGGGTGCGGGGGAGGCCCCGCCAGAGGGGGCTGATTCCTCGCCAGCGGCTAAGTGGGAGCCGGAGTTGAAGGTGCTTCAAACTCCTTCTGCTGATGGTGGTGTCTGTCGTCATCAGGAGTGCTTGCATCGACTTAAGTGGACCATTAAGTGGACCAGTGTTGGGGGTGACAGCAGGAGTCTCTCCTTCCCCATCCTGGGGTCTGATAGCAGGAGTCGAAGTGGGGAGGCTCCAGCAGTGAGCTTGGGACAGGGCTGACAGACAGGGGTGGCAGAGCTCAAGCTGTGAGCCCTGGGGTGGGGCGGACAGCTAAGAGATGATGTAAGTAATACAGTATCTACACAGACATTGCAACACCCTAATTACATCAACCTCTTACAGAGGTGAAGTTATTAGGTTGATGTAGTGGGCAACTTACATCGGTGGGAGCAATGTTATAGTGTAGCTGTCTACAGAGTTAGGTCAACATAAGTTGCCTTACATCGACCTAACTCTGTAGTGTAGATAAGCCTTAGCTGCCTCAACAATGCCACTTCTCTCTGCTGCATCCCTTTTCCTCTAGGACCTTGCAGGATGTGGATCCATGCATGGAGGTTGATGGGGTCTGCTTATGAAGATAATGGGCGTTCCGGGGTTGGGTGGGAAGGGAAAAGGCATGTGATTACTTCAGTAGCTTTACAGAATAATCTGGGAGACATTTAGTGAGGGTAACCTTGCCTACCTTCTACCTTGTTCCCTTCAGAGTTCCTCTGGGCGGTGTCCACTGGCTCCCTTGGCACCTTCGAGGAGCAGTGGGCACTGTCCGGGGGTCTCTGCTTGGTGTCCCCCTAGGGTTCCCTTTGTTTGACCCTTTAACGCTCATACCTGCCCCAGTTACATTTTTGGTTGTCCCCCTTAATTATTTGCATTCCTGGACCTTGTGGAATCTCCCCTAAGGCTGGGGGAACATCCTTTAGCAATGGACGGGCTTTTGCCCACCCGGTTCCCGAAACGCAATAGGACCTTGTTCCTTTCTGAGAGTCTTACCATGGGATGTGGAGTGACTGAGCTCTTAGTGGTAGGTAATGAGTTCAGTTTCAAGACTTAGCTCAAGGTTAATTTAAAGAATTCGAATGTGTTCTCTCCACCCCCTGAGCCCCTAAGGCATAATCTCAGGTGAACTTCAGATTTAACCTTTCCTTGCCAAAATTTTCTCTATCATGTAAATACACCTGTTTGTTACAGCTGACAAGTACTAGGCTGTTGGAGTTGTGTGTGATTGAGGGAGACACATGGGTGACCACTGATGGGAGAATAAGAGATGCTGATAAAATGGAAAGGATTTTCATTTGACAAGATTGTGACCCAACTCTTGGGTCACACTTCAGAGGAAGTGCTGTTCAAAATTTATTTGAAATTAGTTGTACGTATTAGGCAAATCTGACTCTGTACAACAATTGTAATACTCTTCCTTAGGCATATATTACAATAACGCCTTTTAATGTATGGTTCAGTGTGGGAAGTAAAATAAAATAATTCATGTGGACTTGTGTTACAAATTTACAGAAAAGTGCTTAACGTTTTGCCATCAGTTTCTATCTATTTTCCTTTGATTCTATTCATGTATAAAATTCTATTTGTTCTGTTCACTTCTTGTTCCACCCTTGGTGTTTAGTCTTCAGATACTTGTAGACTGTTATATCTCCCCACTAGCTATTTTTTAGCCACGCTTTTCATGTTTAGCTCTTAATCTTTCCTTATGCATCAAACTCTCCAGTTCCATATTTGCTTTGGTTGAGCATTCTGATAAAGAATTACACTGGAGTTGTACACATTGGGATAACTGCTTCCCTATCCTTCGTATTCCATGATGCTTATTTGCAGCTTAAAACTGCATTAAGTTTTTTATGTTGGCATATTGCATTGCAAACTTGTCTGTTTTGGTATCCATTACATGGGTTTCTTTTAGCAGGACTGCTTTCCACATTTCTCCCAACGTGAATATTATCAACTTTCCTGGATTATTTTTCTTAACATACTGTGTTTACTGTCTTTCCAAGTACAAATTGATGTGGTTTTCCCCATTTTGCTAATTTCTTGGTCCCTTAGTATTACTTTTGTCCTCACTAGTGATCAGAGTGCTTTCTCATTTTGTTACCTTTCTTTTTGTGTTGCTAACCAAGATATTAAATGAAATATTACTGGATCCAAAGATGGATAGTTGTTACCTCTTCCATAACTTAAAACATTGTTTCTTTACCTATTTATTTTCCTTACATACATTCCCCAAGCCAGTCCTACTCATACAATTCAGCTTTTGTGAGAGACTATTGAATGCTATACTAATACTCAAGCATGCATCATATTTCCTCATCGACTAAGGTCCCAATCCTGCTGACACTTAAGTATTTGCATAATTTATAGGAGCAGCTTCATTGAGTTGATGTGCTTTAAATGTTTGCAGGATTGGGATCTTTCTTCATAATGCTGTGAAAACAATTGCTTTGGTCTGGCAATATTAATTCTTTATAAGCCTATGTTGCTCATGGTCACAGTATTCTCTAGGGATGTTAAGTGTTTGTGTTTTTCTTCTTAATATTTGTTCTATTATCTTACTGTCACTAACTTCTATTCCTAGTAATTCTGAGGATTACTTTTTTTAAGATCATTGGCACATTTGCTTTTCTTTGGTCTTGCAGTACTTCCCTAGATCCCCAGGACTTCTCAAAATAGCAGCTTGGTGAGCCCACTAGCCCAGTGGTTCCCAAACTTTTCTGCATCACGCCCCTTTTTTAATTTTCAAGAAACCCTCAAATCCTCATGCCCCCCATCTCTCCTTTACCATCATCCAATCCCCCCTGATCCTTGTCTGCTGACTGCCCCCACAATTTGCAGTCTCTTTGACTGTTGGGGAAATCACAGTTCTTCTAGACCAGCTGTCCATCTGATTTCTCCAACACCAGTAGCTAGTAGGGGAACCCAGACCCGCTACCTGCACTGGGTTCCAGACTAGGGACCCTATAACATGTACTGTACTGACCTAGTCCTTACTGCTGTTTCCCCAGGCTTCTACCTATATAACTGGCTTCCACCTTCTCTGGGTATGCCAGCCTCCCAACTCCCGTCTCTCAGGAAGTAACAGCAGCCTGCCTTCCTGCTGTCTCTTGTTGCTCTCAGCTTCTGGGCTTTATACAGGCCCAACCTGTTCTTGCCCAGCTGAGCCTGCTACTAATTAGTTTACAAAACTTAAAAGCTGTATGTTTATTTCCTCTAATTAGTGGCCTCTTTGTAGCCTACATCTCTCCCTGATTTGCTGCTTAATTGGTTAATTAGGTGTGCCTCCCTAATTTATTTTCTCAGAGCCAGTTTGGGGAATACACCCCATCACAGGTGCTCTCTCTGGACCTTGCTTAGGGCTCTATCTTAAATATTTTTCTTTAGCTAGTAGGCATTTGACAGACTTGAAGCTCTACCTCTCTCTAGGTTTGGGAAAGACCTTTCCATATCTTTTTCCTAACTTTGTAGCCTCCTGGCTACTGCAAGGAAGTAGGTAGAAAATAAGTTAGCATTATTCTCTCCAATTAATTCCAATTTTTTCCTACAGTTGTGCACAAATTTTTCCAAGCATGAAACTGACTTGGTGGGGTGTCTTTGTTTTGTTTTGGAAAGTTCACTGCTGCCCATAGCATTCCAAAAAAACAGTCTGAAACTGACTGGTCTTGTTAACCTCATCATGCTGCTTCTGGGTGAAGCTAGGAGTAGCATCAGAGGCACTGTTATTGTCAGAAAGATGTTTTGGTTCACGTTTTGAAGGCTATCTTTGCAACCATAATGTTTAGAAACTTTTTTTTAACATCTTAAATTCTGCAGAAATTGATGGCTTGGGCTTCTGCACTTGTCATTAAAAACTTCTGACTTATCAGTGTTCTGTTGTAAGCATGCTATGTACTATAAAGATGAATTTACAAAGAGTTCAGTAAGTGTCTCAATTTAAATTGCTGCACAATGGTATAGAACAGCATGGGAGAGCAGATCATAGGAAAAATGACTGGGGGATTGGGAGAAGAGAGGAGGCATATTTGTGAAGGGAAAGAAATAGACTGGCAACGGGAAAGAAGAGGTGGGACTGGTTCAGATGCTGTATGAATCAACATTAATTTTTGACAGGTTTCAGAGTAACAGCCGTGTTAGTCTGTATTCGCAAAAAGAAAAGGAGTACTTGTGGCACCTTAGAGACTAACCAACTTATTTGAGCATAAGCTTTCGTGAGCTACAGCTCACTTCATCGGATGCATACTGTGGAAAGCTTATGCTCAAATAAATTGGTTAGTCTCTAAGGTGCCACAAGTACTCCTTTTTTTTTTCATTAATTTTTGGTGGCAGACTTATGAAAGGCAACCTTAAATATTTGAATGCTGTAAAGTAATCGAGCATCACCTGCCTGATTTTGCAGTCAGCATGAAACAATAGTTATGAGAGAAGTGAACTCTCATTCACTTTTTTTGGAAGCATCCATGGACTTTTCCCAAGATGTTGTGGAACACCTCCCACTGCAAAAATGCTATGCATTTTGCTGCAGTCATGTGCCTTCTGTCTCTGCCCTGCTGGAGTCAGCCTGTAGCTGCCTTTTGCTCTCTAAAGCTTTTCATAAAATTGGTTGGGGGTTAATTGGATTGTCGTATGTGTTCCTGAGCTGATTTGTAGAGCCAGACAATTGTGGATCAGGAAGTCAAGCTTGCAGCCAGTGCAGGGTGGGGATCCAAAAGGGCAGGCTGGGTACTTGGGCTGCCTTGTGAACAGCACAGAGCCAAAGGCTGAAGAGATGAGCTGTTGGAGGCTGGCTACCAGCCTCCTTTCCCTGACATGCATGGTGGGGAAGTAGGTTCCGAGATTGGACTGACTGAACAGCACTACAACAGTCAAGATTTATGGAGCTGCCTGGAGAGCATAATGAATAACACCATCAAAAAATAATCATTGCTGAATATAATTGATGAATTTCTCAGTTGAACATGCTCATTATGAGCTGTAGTAGTAAGTGAGGGAGGAGATGGGATAGAATAAAATATTACTGTGTAACTTAGTGATGTTTGTTACAGAATTTGAGCCCTTGTCCTACTGAGTACACATGGGACCATGCCTGTATCCGATGTTCAAGTGTTAATACAGTTTTGTGTTCAGAATGAACTTTGAAGATGAAAAGCACTATACTATATGAGTGCTATGTAATTTATCTAACACAGACTTCAGTTGTGTTCCATTCTTTGAGGTACCTGACAGCTAAATATATTTGCTTTTTTTCCGTAACTTTTTCCTGGGAGAAGTGTTTCAGAGAAAATATTTTTCTGTCAATTGTTGTTACCAGATTTGCCCAATATTTGGGGTGTGCTAATTGATTAGGGTTACTCTTCTGGGGTGTGTGTGTGTAATTCTATCAATGTACTGCTTGTATCACTTGTGTTGTCATACGGAGCTCTACTTCTCCCTGCTTCAAGTTCCCTCCCAATGGAGCTATCCTGCAGGACCTAGGTTCCCCAGGGCTGGGTTTTTCCAGCCCCAGCATCAGACAAACGCACACATTAACAGAGCACATCTTAGCAGCACTCCCAGGCAGACCCCTTATATGTTCCTGGACTCAGCAGGCTGGGTCAAACAGCACCTCCAAGCTGTCACCCTCAAATGCCATGGGCACCACACCAGAAGTGTGGGGCCCATGCTTGGGGTGGGGGCAGCACGCAGAGCCCCGTGGTCCCACTGCCTAGAAGCTGGACCCGCTGCTGGCTGGTTCCGGTACTGGGTCTCTACCTGAACTTTGAAAAACACTGCTATAAAGGATTTACTGTCTCTGAGCTTTCCGCCATTGTGTCTGTTTTTACTTTCTTTTAACCATATTTAGGAGTTCCCTAAGAGTAAATAGTAGCAACAGTATATTATTATTAATAGGTGGCAGCATCTGCAGGACATAGGCTGGA
Organism: Lepidochelys kempii; assembly: GCF_965140285.1. Classification (NCBI taxonomy): domain Eukaryota; kingdom Metazoa; phylum Chordata; order Testudines; family Cheloniidae; genus Lepidochelys; species Lepidochelys kempii. Next base: position 69,041,525 of record NC_136384.1, on the reverse strand, counting down.
GGGGCCTTGTCTGGCAACAGCAGCCGGGCTAGCAACTTAGAGTAGTAATTGTATACCTAGTACCTTTTTTCCTAAAGCTCTGGTAGCAATTTCTTTCACTTCATTTTGGACCAAGGACTTTTGGCTGACTTTTCATCTCCCACTCATTGTCTCCAAGTGCCATGAAAGCTTCCAGCATTTTTTCTTCAGTCTTATCTGTAGTCGCAACCTTCTTTTTTCGCATTACAGCCATACCTCTGAAAGAGGACTGGGTGTGACTCCTTTCCTAGCACCTCCGCTCCTATATACCCTCTCTAGAGTGACACGGATCATTCCATCTTTGAAGATCATGGTGTGTCTCTCTAGCATTCAAAGCCTCAAATTGGGATAAGGATAAAATGCTAATCCTGCACTTGGATGCCTTGCATTGCAGTGATTTGTATTGTTGAACCTCTGGGCTATCCTTGTATGTGATCTCTGAGGATGCTTTTTAAAAAATTAATGAATATGTTTGTTAATAAAGCATTGTCGCAGTGTTTAAAAGGTGTGCCATGTCTCAGGCACATGCAGAACATCAGATGTAAAACTGTGCCTGAACTAAATGTTTAAGTAGAATCCATGCTCTATACCATATGGTTTATATGACTGAGATAAATATCTCAACAAAGCTGTTTTGTTAGTCCTGTTTTTCATCCTTGGCTGAACAAGTTGGAGACAAAGAATAGAAACAAGTGGAAATTACAACTATATGAATATTTTTTCTGTCTGTCTTATACACAGGTTTTCATGGTCCACTAATAAGGAAAGCATTTAATTCTGTGTCTCATATATGGTAACCATATCTGACAAAGTTTTTCTTCTTTTACAGATATTTTCCAATTTATCCTTGAATGAGCGCTGCCTTTCAGCATCATTAGTTTGTAAATACTGGCGTGACCTCTGTTTAGACTTCCAGTTCTGGAAGCAGTTGGATCTCAGTAATCGTCAGCAGGTATGAAGACATAATTATGAAAAATTGAGTACATTTGGACAATTCAAAATTTGTTAAAACTAAAATCAAAATTGTGAAGTACATGCTGGTAGTTGGTGATCTTTGTTCCTTCACTTTTCAACTTTACTTTTCCTGTTAGAAGCAGAAGATGAGTGAATTATGTCTTAATTTAGATTTTCTAAATGCACTTTTGCTTTACTTTGAAGTCTGTTAGAGCACACCTTCATTCTGTTCTATTTAAATCAAGTGGTGTGTTACCTGTCATCTATTCATTGTATACTTATGTAAATAAGACTACCACTGTTTAATAGCTGATCTTGGAGTAGAGGCCTGCCTTTGCTTAAATTGTTGAGAATTGGTTGCTACTAGATCTAGTTTTTGTGATCTTTGTCCAGCTGGTAATTGGTTCAGCATAATCTTAGGGAGAGGCGTATCTGTGGTGTTTTGTGGGTGTTTTTTTTTTTTTTTTTTTTAAATGACCCTCTTCATCAGTAGAGGGTGCACCACTTAAACATGGAGTCTGTGTGTCTCCTGGGTGAACCAAGTCCAGAATTAAACCTATCTAGGATTCACAGAGCATAAAGTCCATTTTGCTCCTCCCTTAGATTCCTTACGGTGTGTGACAGGAATCTTATTGGGCCTGGTGTTGGAGTTGTAGTTGTATATGGTTATTTTTAAATGCTGGCTTCTTATTCTGTAACAGCCTATGTGATTATCAAAGTGACTTGAGAATCCACTCAAAACAGTGGTTACACACTGTAGTTTATCTTTGGGATAGACCTGGAGATTGAAAATATGAAGGTAGTACATTGGTCATGGTCAGATGAGCCCTTCCTTTAGACCAGGGTGGGCAAACTTTTTGGCCTGAGAGCCACATCGGGGAATATAAATTGTACGGTGGGCCATGAATGCTCACAAAAGTGGGGTTGGGATGAGGGCGGGAGTGAGGGCTCTGTTTGGGGGTGCGGGCTCTGGGGTGGAGTTAGGGGATGAGGAATTTAGGGTGTAGGAGGGTGCTCTGGGCTGGGACTGAGGGGTTTGGAGGGCGGGAGGGGAATCAGGGCTGGGGCAAAGGTGAGGGAAGGGGTGCAGGTTCTGGCTGGGGGTGCGGGCTCTGGGGCAGGGCTGCGGATGAGAGGTTTGGAGTGCAGGCGTGTGCTCCGGGCTGGGATCGAGGGGTTTGGAGAGCGAGAGGATATCAGGGCTGGGGCAGGGCATTGGGGTGTGGGGAGAGGCTCAGGGGTGCAGGCTCTGAGTGGTGCTTACCTCAAGCGGTTCCTTGAAGCAGTGTCATGTCCCTCCTCCAGCTCCTACGTGGAGGCGCGGCCAGGTGGCTCTGAACGCTGCCCCATCTGCAGCCACTGCCCCGGCAGCTCCCATTGGAGCATGTAGGAGCTGTAGTGGGGCCATGCTGTGGCTTCTGGGAGCCCGTAGTGCGGCTCTTGACCCAGCGCCCCGGCTGGAGTGGGGCTGAACCGCGTGGTGTGGCCCCCGACCCAATGCCCAGGCAGAGCGCCAGGGCGGGGCCAAGCTGCAGACCCCGCTCCCCAGTGGGAACGGCTCGTGTAGTTTGCCCACCCCTGCTTTAGGCTGAGGTCAGGGCTTAGCCTTACTTCTGATAAAGTGGAGGTATTGGTCTTATGGTCTGCCCTACGACCATTGGTCTAATGCTCTGATGTAGGAGGTTCCTTGTTGAGTTTCCAAGTGTGATATTTGACCACTAGTCCATTTGGTTGATTATTTAATAGGATACTAAACCAGTTTTTTAAAATGCACAGTCATATCTTCCATCCTTATGGGTGGGGTGTGTGTGTGTTTTTAGAAGTCACTATGGTTTTACAAATAGCCATTGGCTGATTAAATAAGGGTGGAGGCTTGAGGACCATTAACGGCAAACCGATTGTTTATTCCTGTACTGTACAAGAAATGGAGGCAAAAAGTTTTTATTTTCATCTGCCCATAGCAAAACCAAGATCTCATACAATGTAACTGAGTGATGAACAATTTTGTCAATTTAGCTGGGTTTGCTTTACCTCTATTTTTAAAAGTAAACTTTTCTTCCTTACTGTTTCTGTTTCTTCATTTGGATAGGCTTTGTACTGTATTCTGTCCAATATGGTAAAGCTTTGAATTGATTCATAGGCTTAAACAGCTGGAATTTGGCTGTCTTTTCTACTTTAAAAGACTTATATTATGCTAATAAATTATTGGTTTGAATTGATGAAATGTGTTTAGGTGCCAAGGAGATGAGTGCTGTTACAAAGGAACTACTGTGAAAGGCATTGTATAACAATTCCTGGTTAATGATGACTGAGCGTGGGCTAACTGACATTTTTAAAAAAATCAAATTTTCTATTTTTTTTAAAATGAGAACATTATTTTTTAAGAGACTTTCTATTCCTGTTTTTTTTTTTTTCCCTGTCAACATATTGGATTTCCAGTTATCATCAGACTCTCCAAGCTGCTGCTGTCATTAAAAAACCGGGTATCACTGACATCACTGTAATGTTGAGATGGTAACAGCTATTGGATGGCTGCCAAAAGCTATCCAATACATAGCTTCTTAAGTGAAGAGCAATATCGAGTAATTCCAAGCAGCACGAGCACAATAGCTCTCTACTGTGTTCATAGAAAAGTACCACAGCAGGAGTGAGATTAAGGCCAGGTCTACACTCGGAAGTTAAGCTACATCACACAAGGGTATGAAAAATCCCAGTCCATGAGCAATGTCATTAAGATGACCTAACCACCAACACAGACCATGCTAGGTTGATAGAAGAATTCTTCCATTGACCCAGGCACCGCCTCCTGGGGAGATGGATTAACTATACTGATGGGAGATGGATTAACTATCCCCTCCCGTTGCTGGACTGAGTGTATATGCTGAAGAGTTACAGTGGTGTAGCTGTAAGTGTTTCAAGTGTAGACAAGTGCTTAGTTTTTTCCCCATGAAAGACGGTGGTCCCCTGTTGAGGGTGTGAGCAGGCCATTTAAAACTATAGCTTTAATTGTCATCAGGGATTGGGACAGGACTCGTACAAAGGTAACTGTCAAGTTGATTACAGTAATTCATGCTTGGAATCTGTAAAAAACAGAACTTTTTCCTCCCCTCCTTTGTGCAAATGCTTCCTGCTACCAAGTCATAGTACTCGTGTATTCACATATGATATCTCCTTCATTATTCGCTCTATATACATGTTTTTAATCTAAAGAATCAGATGACTATGAGAATATTAAATTGAGAATTTGAATTTTGTTGACAGGTCACTGATGAATTACTGGAAAAAATTGCATCAAGAAGCCAGAACATATCTGAAATCAATATTTCTGATTGTCGCAATGTGTCAGATACAGGAGTCTGTGTGCTAGCATTTAAATGTCCTGGACTTCAAAGGTATACTGCCTACAGATGTAAACAACTTTCAGACACATCTATCATTGCAGTAGCCTCCCAGTGTCCTCTACTTCAGAAAGTACATGTAGGCAACCAAGACAGACTCACTGATGAAGGACTCAAACAGGTAACCTTAAATTTTTGTCAGTGATACCAAACTTGATATTGTCTTTTGCAGTGATATTAGGTTGTGATGACAGACTTTCTTCTAAAATCAGGCTAGTCCTTTTCAGCTGTATGACGATTGTTATTAAAGGGGTACATAAAGAGGTCAGGAAACTGAGGATTTTCCATACAGACCTTCCATAAAAGAAATATTACTTGGAGTGCCTGGTCTGGTGTAGTGTAAATACATATCTTGCAAAATACGAAAAAAAGTAACCTTTTGCTCTGTTTTGTTATGGTTTAGAAAAAGTTAATCCTTTAGACCAATAAGTTTTCCCCCGATGCTTGCTCTTAACATAAGAATGGCCCTACTGGGTCAGACCAAAGGTCCATCTAGCCCAATATCCTGTCTTCCAACAGTGACCAATGCTAGGTGCACCAGAGGGAATGAACAGAATAGGTAATCATCAAGTGATCCATTTCCTGTCTCCCATTCCCAGCTTCTGGCAAACAGAGGCTAGGGACACCATCCCTGCTTATTCTGGCTAATAACCATTGATGGATCTATCCTTCATGAATTTATCTAGTTCTTTTTTGAACCCTGTTATAGTTTTGGCCTTTACAACATCTTCTGGTAAAGAGTTCCACAGGCTGACTGTGCATTGTGTGAAGAAATACTTCCTTTTGTTTGTTTGAAACCTGCTGCCTATTAATGTCATTTGGTGACCCCTAGTTATTGTGTTATGAGAAGGAGTAAATAACACTTCCTTATTTACTTTCTCCACACCAGTCATAATTTTATAGACCTCTATCATACTCTCCTCCCTCCCCCCCGATGTCTCTTTTCCAAGCTGAAAAGTCTGTCTTATTACTTTCCTCCTACCCCTAATTATTTTTGTGGCCTTTTCTGAACCTTTTCCAATTTCAGTACATCTTTATTGAGATAGGACAACGACATCTGCACGCAGTATTAAAGATGTGGGCATACCATAGATTTATATAGACAATATATTTTCTGTCTTATGATCATTTATCCCTTTGTTAATGATTCCCAACATTCTGTTTGCTTTTTTGACTGCCGCTACACATGGAGTGGGTGTTTTCATAGAACTATCCACAAGGACTCCAAGATCTCTTTCTTGAGTGGTAACAACTAATTTAGACCCATCGTTTTATATATATAGTTGGGATTGTTTTCCAATGTGCATTACTTTGCATTTATCAACATTGAATTTCATTTGCCATTTTGTTGCCCAGTTAGCTAGTTTTGAGAGATCCTTTTGTAGCTCTTCACAGTCTGCCTGGGACTTAACTATCTTCAGTAGTTTTGTATCATCAGCAAATTTTGCCACCTCACTGTTTACCCCTTTTTCCAGATCATTTATGAATATGTTGAACAGGACAGGTCCCAGTACAGAGCCCTAAGGGAACCACTATTTACCTCTCCCCATTCTGAAAACTGACCATTTATTCCTATCCTTTGGTAACTGGTTAAAAGACAGGAAACAATATATGAGAGGACCTTCCCTCTTATCCCATGACAGCTTACTTTGCTTAAGAGCCTCTGGTGAGGGACCTTGTCATAGGCTTTCTGAAAATCTAAGTACTGTAATGTACACTGGATCCCCCTTGTCCACATGGTTGTTGACCCCCTCAAAGAATTCTAGTAGATTGGTGAGGCGTGATTTCCCTTTACAAAAACCATGTTGACTCTTCCAACCCCCCAACCCCCCCCAGAAATTATGTTGATCTATGTTTCTGCCAATTTTGTTTTGTACTATAGTTTCAACCAGTTTGACTGGTACTGAAGTCAACCTCACTGGTCTGTAATTGCCAGTATCGCTTCTAGAGCTCTTTTTAATAATTGGCGTCACATTAGCTATCCTTCAGTCACCAAAGCTGATTTAAATGATAGGTTACCAACCACTGTTAGTAGTTCTGCAATTTCACATTTGAGTTCCTTCAGAACTCTTGGGTGAATACCATCTGGTCTGGATGACTTATTACTGTTTAGTTTATCAGTTTGTTCCAAAATCTCCTCTAATGATACCTCAATCTGGGACAGTCCCTCAGATTTGTCTCCTATAAAGAACGGCTCAGGTTTGGGAATCTCCTTCTCATCCTCAGCCGTGAAGACCAATGCAAAGAATTCATTTAGTTTCTCTGCAACGGCTTTATCATCCTTGAGTGCTCCTTTAGCATCTCCATTGTCCAGTGGCCCCACTGGTTGTGTAGTAGGCTTCCTGCTTCTGATGTACTTAAAAATTTTTTTGCTATTACTTTGAGTCTTTGGCTAGCTGTTCTTCAGATTGTTTTGGGACCTTCCTAATTATATTTTTACATTTCATTTGCCAGAGTTTATGCTCCTTTCTATTTTCCTTACTAGGATTTAACTTCCACTTTTTAAAGGATGCCTTTTTGCCTCTCCATGCTTCTTTTATTTTTACTTGTTTAGCCACAGTGGCACTTCTTTGGTTCTCTTACTATGTTTTTTAATTTGGGATGTACATTAAAGTTGAGCCTCTATTATGAGGGCATTTTTTGGTGAGTTCTCCCTGGAAATAGGACTATACGAATATGAAGCTGATACCTTAGTTTTTTGCCTTTGGTCAGGATGCAGGAATTCTGAACTTTGCCTCAGTATTTGAATTATTTTCTCTTGCTCTGTATTCTTTCACGCTAAATACAGTGGTTTCTGATTTCCCTTTTGCAGATTAGACATATTCTTCTATTAAATGGACATAGAAAGCTGTGCTACTTTAAAAAGTAACTTCTAGTTTTTACTTTTTTTCCCCCTCCTTCCATCTGAATTTTTTTTTAAAAATTTCTGCCTCTGAAATCACAGTTAAAAGAACAAAGATTGGGAGACTCCTGAAACTAAAATCTATTTAAAGCAAAATAGACCTTCAAAATAGAACTTGGCTAATTAATGGGAGACTTGGTGGGTGTCTTTCAAGTTATATCTTGAGTTTTCATATTGTGTGGAAAGTTGAAATTTCCATGAATGTTTTTTAAGTCATTTATTTTAATATGAAATAAGTCTTCAAAAACCTCTCGGTTTTTTTAGAATGATTATTCATTTGTTTTATGTTGTTTTCAAAATCAAGATTATTACAAATTTTCATCTTATAATACACCAATGGTGACAAGGAAGAGAAAAACCATAGAGTTTAGAAGTGTGTGTAGGGATAGGAAACACCAATGAGGGAAGAAACATCTCTAGTTTTGTCTCAGTTCTCCCTACCCTCCTCCAACGATTTCTGGTTAGTGTGTTGGTGGTGAGGAGTTTAGTTTTCTGGGAAATTAATGTGTTGTAATTTTTCCTTCCACCTCTTAATAGCCCTCCCCCAACTCTTTCTATAGACCTCCCCAGTACTACTTGCCTTATTTGCCTGAGCAAGGACAATTCCTGGATGACTCTATCTGTACCCCATTCTGATTATATCCTCTGCAATAAGGGTAAGCAACAGGAATAGATGAATTATTAAGGAACACAGATCCTATATTCACACAATTACCTAGTGTTTTAATAATAAAAAATACAGACTAGATCATGTAAATTCAATCACTTTTTTTCAAAGCTCACCCAGGCATCAGCAGGCCTTTGAAGAAGATGGAAAAATTGAATGTTGAAGAGTAAGTCAATATTCGACTTCAGCAAAACACAACACACTGATCTTATCAAAAGAAGTTTATTTCCCCAACTACACTTTGAGATCACAGATGCCTAAAAGACTATATGAATTCAAGTTTCCAGTACTACTGTTTGTGATATCATCTGTGTCAGGAAAGATTCTGGAGTCTGGCCGGTTTAGTCAAGTGAAATGAATTTTCAGATTTTTTGAACAGTGCATTTAGTAAGAAATGTTGATTGTACATATAAAGCTTGATATTAAAACGAACAAGTGAACCTACAAGCATGTCTAATTTTTATACACAGCTACTATGTGGGACAGAGTCTATGTAACTGGGCAGATTGATGCTGGAGTCTTAAGCAAAGAAAGTCATCTTGAATTTTTTACTTTACCGGGTTTTTGGTGTACCCTTCAATTCAAGCTCTTCCTGGACCACTGTTGTGCCTTGACTCTTAAATCTCAATGTCTCTGTTGCTCAGAAGAGCCTCTAGGAGCAGCACTGAAGTGAGGTGTGTGCTGACTTTGAGGAGGGAGTTAGGCGTCAGTAAACTAATACATAATGTATTGTCAGTCAACTGAGTATCATAATGATTTAATTGTGCATTCAGTGCTTGCCCATTTTTAAAAGTTCAGCGTATGGAACTACCTGTTCTCAGTTTTGTAGCATAATGTTGTTTTGGTGGGAGCAATTAACCTACAAAAACAAGTGAGAGAAAACAATCCTCCTTACACAGTGACTGTGTAATTGAACCACTTGTTGGCATTTAATAGGTTAACATGGAGGCTGGGAGGAAAAATGAAATTCTTTGGATTGTTCCAGAATTGTAATATCTACCTGAGTTTTTTGCATTTTTCATTATGAGCTGTACATCAGGCACTGTGACTATTGAATCACCTTCATTTTAGGCACGCATATATCTTGCTGCACATCTATGAACTGTAAATTAGGATAAAAGCTGAGAGTATAATCTTATTTCAAAGGGTACTGTAAGTATTCAGCCTTCCTATTACAGTTGTTATGTGGCAACCCAGTTCAGTTCAGGCTGACCACTGGCACAACTTCTTATATAAAGAAAAGAGGTGAAACGTTTTTATAAGCCAAGATTTTTAAAAAGTGTCTAGTGATTTTTTTTTTGATGATCTACCCCCCCCCCTTTTTTTTTTTTTTTGCTTGTCCATGTGACAGAGTGGCCTGTTTTTCAGAAATATAGAGCACTTAGCCAATGAAAATAAGGCCCCTTTAAGGTTCCTCAGGTTAGGCAATCAAAAGTGGTGAAGTTAAAATAGCTAGTTACTTTTGAAAATTTCAGGGATATGGTAGTAGCTGTCCATGCTCAAATGCCTATTCATGATTTGAAGAATGTAGCCCATGAACCATTTTTAGTAGTTGTTCATTTTCTTACTGTAGACAGGACTTTAGTGATCTGGCAACTAGAAGTTCAACTTGTTAAAACAAATACACTAGGAAGTTTTGTTGCAAAATGGAGATGCTAAACAGAATTGATGTATCTGTCTCTGAGGTAACTTTTCCTCAGTCTGTCTGTTTTTCCCAATGCAGACAGTGCAGCAGATACCTCTGATTTTGCCTTTGGCCACAGACATTTCCCATAAAGGGATTTCCTTTACAAAAGGTCACTATTGTACAAAGATGTGCATTAAAATACTGGTTATTCTTGCACCCCAGAGAATTTCCATTTCTTGACTACTTCCATTAAAGATCAGGTAATAGTGTACCGCCAAATAGCTACACTTTTTCTTCAGTACAATGGAGCCCTTATCGCTACCGCATTCCATCCTGCACGTGGGAGTGATTATGAATTACAAACTTCACAAAATATGTATCCTGAAGTGGTCTTAGTCATCCATTCATTATGCTTTAATTTTCTCAGACTGAGTGCAGTCTGAGTTTTTCAGGAATGACAGCCTTCTGCATAGACATTGTGATCTGGGCAAGGTTTCATGAGAATCTCTGCCGAGAGTCTTATTTTATTTATCCACCAAAATGGGTCACCCATGAACTAATGAAATACTGAAGCTGGTAGTAATCTAAGTTCAGGTTCTGATGTGGGCAACTTATCTCAGAACCAGAGGGAATGGTTATCACAACAAATGGACTTTTTGACTGTGGACTTTGATTCCTCGGACAAGTTAGTTCAGGATCTGTGGTCTCCACAGGAATGTCACAGGTGTATCAATTGTCTAGATCACTGAGCAACCTGATTAATTTATTGGGCAATAATTTCAGTAAAAGGTTGCCCCATGCTATCATTAGTGAAAACACCATAGCCATGTCTGTGTGAACAGGCAAGGAAAACAGTCACCTTCCCTATATGAGGAAATTGAATTCTATGTTTGTTAGATTTCAGAGTAGCAGCCGTGTTAGTCTGTATTTGCAAAAAGAAAAGGAGTACTTGTGGCATCTTAGAGACTAACCAATTTATTTGAGCATAACTTTCGTGAGCTACATCAGATGAAGTGAGCTGTAGCTCACGAAAGCTTATGTTTGTTAGAGAAACTCTTCCCTCCATTTGGGAACTTTCATAAGAAAGGTCTTTTTTTCATAGCAGACAAAAAGTGACCTGTTGAAATGGCACTTGCACAACACTGGCTTTTTTGTCGCTCTCTCTGTTGGTAAAGATTTGGCTATCTAGCTGCAGACTTTTTTGTCAGGCAAAATTACAAAAGACCTTAGCTCTAGATGCTCTTTCCTAGCCCTTCCCCAATTTGACCCCTGGTCTTTCATTAAGTACATGGCAGTACAGTCTATTGGCACCTCTCTTAAGCTGCCAGGTTGTGCCCCAGAATCTAAGCTTTAATTCTGAGTGTAACCAATGCAGCAATATTGATCTGTGTTTGCAGAGACCTGAAACAATAGTTCTTATTATTTTAGAGCTATCTTGTTTCCCTCAGTGAGATATCCTGATGATTTTAATATCAACATCGCTACCTATATCAATTCTAATCAAAGGATGTAAGAAGGGAGATGAAAGTTCACATTATGGAATAATGGTGGAAATCTCCTTTGCAAACAGATTGGAGAAGATCTGGAAGACAGGGTAATTGAATTCAGATTTTTGTCAGAACAGTGTGTTGTGGGATCTATCTTTACTCTCCGTAACTCCAGCACAATGGTGCCCTTGTTACTGGTATTGGTGGAACTTGCCAAGTGCTGCATCATCTCCTATCCCATTGCATGGTAGGAGGGGGGTTAGGGCTGCCCTGTTCCCTGGCTGGAGGAGTTGGGGGGCCTCTGGCTTGTGATCTGTAGTTGATATTTCCAAGCTCAAATCCAAATTGTGCTGGGAATGGCCCACCTTGATTATCATGCACATTGTAGGGAGAGTGGTCACTTTGGATGAGCTATTACCAGCAGGATAGTGAGTTTGTGTGTGTGGTTTTTGGGAGGGGGTGAGAGAACCCGGATTTGTGCAGGAAATGGCCCAACTTGATTATCATGCACATTGTGTAGAGAGTTGTCACTTTGGATGGGCTATCACCAGCAGGACAGTGAATTTGTGTGTGGGGGGGGTGGAGGGTGAGAAAACCTAGATTTGTGCTGGAAATGGCCCAACTTGATGATCACTTTAGATAAGCTATTACCAGCAGGACAGTGGGGTGGGAGGAGGTATTGTTTCATATTCTCTATGTGTATATAAAGTCTGCTGCAGTTTCCACGGTATGCATCCGACGAAGTGAGCTGTAGCTCACGAAAGCTCATGCTCAAATAAATTGGTTAGTCTCTAAGGTGTCATAAGTACTCCTTTTCTTTTTGCGAATACAGACTAACACGGCTGTTACTCTGAAACGTGTTGTTTTATGTAGCTCTATTTCTCATGCTTCCTAAGTAAAGCTACTGATAGTCTTAGCTCCAGAAGCTGTGGCTTTAAGTAAAATATTAAATATCGGGAGACTTATAATATTTCCAGAGTTCGCTACAGGTGTTAACGTTCCTAATTACAACCTAGTTTTTTAAATATATACACTGGTTGAATGCGGCTAATGACTTAACTGAATTGAAGGACAGCAAGCCAGATCTTTTACAATGTTTCTCACATTTTAAAAAAATTAACAGATTTTATTTTAAAATCCCCACATTTTTTTTGTCCACAGCTCAAAGTGCTACAAGTTTGGGGAAGATGCACTTTATTTTGTGTATGAAATAAAGAAGTCGAATCCTTATTAAAGGGGAAAAACTGATCTCGGCCTTAATAGCGGCACTACTGCATATCTATAAAATATATAGACACGTAGGTGCAGTCCTGAATGGCACTGAACAACTTCTTTCCTTCCATATCTTAGGAGCTTCTAAAACAAATGAACAAGAGTTTTGTTCAGATTATTCCACGTGTCGTCTTAAAAAACAAACGAATCAATGTGAGCATTTTTTGGCTTGTCATGCAGGAAATACAAGTGCATTATCTGGGTTATTTAATACTGTTTGGCTGATTTTCATCAATGAGGGAAACTACAATTAAAAGAAAAAAGGGTATAAGAGAATACTCTAAAATAATTTGTATAGTTTTCTTCAGCTTGCTTGATTACTCTGAAAATCAGTTTACGATCAAATATATTTATTTACTTACTTCAAGTGTAAGTATGGTCAGTATGGCTATTGCTTCTCAATTTTCTTTACAAGTGTCTGCATGATAGTGTATTGAACCAAGTTTCCTGGTCAGTCAATGAAGGAGGCTCTGGAAAAACTGCTTGTTACCTCTGAACTTTTTGAGGTCGTCTTGGCTTTCAGAAAGTTGTTTTTATTTGCCAGTGGTTGCTAGGTCTGCAGTTAGTTGCTCTTTTTCCCAACTGCTGCCTATAAACCCCCAATTTTTTTTTTCAGTGGTTACTTTGGTACCTAGCTTTTAAAATTACTTGTCAATTGATTAAATTATCTCTAATGTGTCAGTCTGGAGATTAATTGTATTACAAATTTTTGGCTATTATGCCTGAGTTTTTCAAGGCTTGACTGCCATTTGGAACTAAGGTTTGAGTATCTAACTTGCAGAATGAAAGAGAGAGTTACTTGATTCTGACTGCTTTTATTCTTATTAGGTATGCCCCTCAAAATTTAAGGAGAATTAGAATTAATGAACATATATTTTAAACTGGTACTTACAACACAATTATATATTAAAACAAATGTGTTGGAACTGGCATGGGGCACAATCCTCCTGGGCTGCTCAAAGTTGTCCTGTCAGAAATCTGATTTTCCTAGGCAATGTTGTAAACTTCTTTCAGGTTCTTCAATTTCGTCATACTATAGGAACACAACAATCACACTAGTGTTATTCACAAACAAGAAAAAGTATCTTTCAGATGAGCATATGCTTCAAAAACATGCTACAAATAAGTTTATATTCTTGTATGTTTGCTGTTTTTCTTTAAGTATTAACATTAATTTACTTACTTGCAGCTGGGCTCAAAGTGCAGAGAACTGAAAGACATTCATTTTGGCCAGTGTTACAAGATCTCCGATGAAGGAATGATCATTATAGCTAAAGGATGTCTGAAGTTGCAAAGAATATACATGCAGGAAAACAAATTAGTAAGTACATGTTGAAATATATGAAATTTTAAAAATGCTCATGCTGTCCTTTGTTGTTCTGGGTCCAACTTTTCAGCATCAATATTTTCTCTAGATTTTAGTTCTTAATGCTATTTCTAAATACTTTTTTTGAAGTTGCTAAAACAACTTCTCAATTTGAGATTTTCAGTTCTCTATAGATAACACAGCTGACTGACAAACTGAATGTCAAAACTCTTTTGGTATGTACTGATTAATCCTCTTGGAGGACAGCATATCTAATACCACTCCAGGTAAGTGTATGTTTTTGCACTTGTTGCATGATCTACCCTACAGACTTTTTTTTTTTTAAACTGCTTCAGTCTAGAAATAGATTTCTTATAAAATATGTTCAGGTGTCAGGTAGATAGATAAATAAGAACAAGTCAAGTCCGTGCACAACCTTCTGCAATAATTACACTCTTACCAATACATTGTTTAATAGGAAGTCAGTGCCACTTTCTCTGAACTTTCAGATGTGTAGTTTTTGTAATGCCTGATCAGAAATGCTTGCAAGTACAACAATTTAGTAGTCTAATCTGGAAATGTGAAACCATTTCTCAATCAGGTTCTAGTAGAGCAATCTTCTTTAGATAAAAGGATGCTATAACTGTGCAAGTAATTTATTGAAGAGTAATACAGCGTCTTTTGTGACCTAGATATTGGAGGCCATTTCTGAAGTGACAAGTTGTTACCATCAAAGCCAGCAACTGCTGAAAGCAATAGGTTAGAACAAGTGAGTGTCATGTATGTAGGTGAGCTGCATACTATAAGTGTATGTTTGTTTAAATGGTTCTTAGCCAGTTGATCTTTAATCTCAATTAGATAGTTTCACAGTACAGATACTAAAGCAGAATGGCTGTCTGTGTGTGGTATCTAATGAAAAATGAGCTACACTTTGTGGTGAATGATAGAGACGAAAGAATACTTTGTATTTGCAGAGAAGTATGGGGCGCAGCAAAAATTAATGTGATTGCCAAATGTAGCCCAGAAGAACATGGAAAGGTCACTTCTTCATGGTGAAAAAATGGCATTTTTCAGTACAAGAGACACTAAAATGATGGTAAATAATATTGACTCAAAGTGCCTGAAAATATTAAAACAAAACCAGATTTATAGTAGTATAAGTTTCCAAAGATCAGGAGAAATAATACACACTACAGAATACATTGGTGAAGAAATTTTTTTTTTCTTTTGAAAAGGCTGTTTTTTGCTTAGTTAGATTTAATGGTACTCCAAGGAAAGGCAGAAAAACAATCTCTGCCAGATGTGAAGACCCACGATTTGTGCATAATAGCATATGTAGATTTCAATAAGTAATAACTGCAGTTGTGCATACCAAGTTATTTTATGTATTTGTGGCTGCTAAAGAGTGGAACTAGCTGCTATTGGCATAATCACTATAAATATATGGTTATGCAGTTTCTTGTGTAATTTGACCCTCTGTGTACCTGTTTTATTTTAATTATGGCATCTGTCTTTACCCACTGTATTTTCATATTTCTCACCTGAAGTCATAGTCCTTGATTTGTGACATCCTAACTATTTGCATTAGAGAATTTTCATAACAAGGATTTTGCTACACAACAATTCAACTTATTTCTGAAATTATTTTTATTAGGGTCATTGTAGAATACTCATTTCTGAAATAATTTCTGAAATTATAACCCCCTTTTAGGGACACTGTAGTCAGAAATGAGTATTCTGCAATGACCCTAATATAAAATTATATTTTCAGAAATGAGTTGAATTGTTGTGTAGCAAAAATCTTGTTATGAAAATACAGAAGGTAGAAAAACTTTTTTTTTTTTTTTAAACATTTCCTGTAAGTAGTATGCTGGTTTAAGTTGTAATTCGAAGTTTTGTCTTTATCTTCACTTATAATGTATTATCACTAAAGCTGAGCAGAAAATGGGATGAAAACTGAAATTATTTCTTTTGAGATTTCAAATCTCAACTATTTATAGGTTTTTTTTTTAAACTGTAATTTTAAATTTCCAAATGAAATATTGTTTTGAACTGGAAACTCAAAAGCTTTCATTTTAGGAAATGTCGAAACACTCTGTTTTGACAACTTCAAAACTTTTTTTAGCATTTTTTAGAGTTGAGAAATTTGTCCAAACTGACCTGTTCCTGCAGAAAGTTTCAGTTTGAATTGTATTTTGCAGCGAATTAAAAAAATTTCAGCTCTAACTATCACAAAAAGAAACTGAATTTGTCACAAAGTATTCCTTCTCTAGAATCTTGAAACTAGAAATGAATTGTGAGACTGAGAGAACTAGATGACACAGGATATTTAGTTAATGGAAATACTGTAATATTCAGTGATGATACTTATTGGTAGCAAAGCTTTCAAAAAGCTGCTAGGTTATTTAAAAACTCCAAGCCCTACGTTTTCCAGCCCCCTAATGCAAAAACCTCATCTGCTATGGGTCAGGACAGTAGGTTGTGAGTTTTAAACTGTGTCACAGTTGTGTGGTAATAATTTTCAGTTTAGAAATCTGAAGGAAAAGGTTCAGAATCATTTGATGCCATGGGGTTGTCTGAAAACAGAGTGATAGTAAGTGGCAAATATGTGCTGATCTATGGTTTGCTTTAAGCAAGTCATAATTTTGTAGACTTAGCTTTATAAAACACCATATATTGCTGGTTGTGCTTAGTTTATTGCTCCTTTGAAATTATGTTCGCTGTGCAGATTGTTCTAGCATCTTGTCAGATTTCATTTAAACTGAGATACATGAAACAGATTTATCCATGGACTACTTCCCTCAAATCACACATTCTCTAGCAAAATAATTTTAAAAAAAGGCCTGACATATAATTTGTATAAATATATTCTTTTTTTTCTTTGTAATTTGTTTTATGGACTAATAACATCCTATAGAAAAGCTGTTTTTATTCTAAACGTTCTGTTGTGGCTTCAGTCTATAAGATTGCGGAGCAACTCCCTTCTCTCTCTGAGGAGTTGAAAATATGTACATTTCACTGACTATTTCTCCTAATAGGAAACTGTAGCAGTGCAGCATAGAGTGCTCCCTGGTGGCTGAGTTTGCATGTGGACTCATCTCAGAGTTTGTTATATTAAAAAATGAACAAACAAAACTAGGAAGCTTCAAGTTTACAGTGAAAACAAACTCATCAGTAAAAATTCAGCTTTTCTATCAAATGCATAAACAGTATAATTAGGTCCCTGTTTATACCCTGTGAAGGAATCACAAACTAATTAATGAGCTTATTCTGTCTGGGGGATCTTGAACAGTGTAAGACACACAGTGTAGGACTAAGGGTGACACCTGAATATCCCATCTGTAATTCAAGAATGGCTGGGCATAGCACTCTGGTATTTGTCTGGGAGTGACTTGCATGCTAGAGACTAGGGTGCGTGGCCATAGTGGCAGCTCAAATGGCAAAGCAGGGCATAGTGCACACTGGACTGGTGAGTTAAGGGGACGGCACAATGCAACAGTCCAGATTCTACCCTGGGATATGTCACATAGATCTCGTATCACAGAGCTGTGGCCAGGGGGAGGCTGGCACAGGAGCCGCTGTGCTGCCTCCACTAGGTTTAGGTGAGCAGCTAATTTCTGTACACGGGGAATTCTTTGCTGGCCACCTCTAGTCAGAATCCTATGGCCACTTTGCATCACCTTAGTAGTGCATAGTAGTTGTAGTGGACCAGTGAAGCTACCTCAGACGTGCAGGCAGCCTGAAAAAACACCTGAAAGTGGCAAATTGCCCTGTTTTTCTCACTGGATTGTGTCTGAAACCCAATGATTATAGTATAAATGTCAGCATTGTTAATGGTTTTATTGCAGATCACTTTAAACTGGCATTTCTCAAACTATGGGGCGGATCTTGCAAGGGAGGTGTGGGAGCATGTCAAGGGAGGTGCGAGCTGTGTGGTTTTTAAGAGCTTTGTCAGCCCCAAGTGGCTGGGACTTGTGCAGAAAGGCTGTGCACACCTGGTGGTGGGTATAAAGGAGGCAGCTGGAGCCCCACCACTGGGCTCAATCTCTCCTTCGCCCACCCCATCCCTCACCTGGAGGTGGCTGGGTGGCATCAGCAGTGCAGAAGTAAGTGCTAAGTCTGCTGTGAAAAATATTTACAAATATCACTTAGCCACTCTTACTTCTGTGCTGCTGCTGGTGCATGCTGTCTTCAGACATGGGCGCCTGGCCAGCAGCCTCTCCTCTCTGCTCTGCCTTCAGAGCTGGGTGGTGGTATATGTACTTGGGGAGGGGTAAACAACAACTGACACAAAGAAGGGGACCTGATCAGATAAGATTGAGAACCACCGCTTTAAACAGCTAGGTAAAGTGCTTATTCCATGATCTCCATACAAATTCCAACTGCTTCTGACCCAGCAGCCAAAACCTCCATTGCTCCCAACAGCTTTTGTAATGTAGTTGTAAGTTGCCAGTTCAAAAATCGGTAGCATATCAAACGAAAATGTCTTAAAATTATATTTGATATCAAAGTAACACCAGATGTTCTGTAATTTCTTCATTATTTATTTTCATATGTAAACACGTCCTTTCTTTTTTTTATTCAAAGTAAGTCTTAAAATCTTCCCTTTGCAGCACTGTTGCGGTGTAGTTTAGGTCTGGCTTGCTGTAGAGTAAATACACTTTTGCTTATAACAAATGGTTTGGAACAACCCATGCTATTACAGAGCCATCCAGCAGCAAAATGATGTCTTTTAGAGAGAGGATTGCTTTGCAATGAAATATAGATTAGTGAATACACTTCAGTTGCCTCTTATATTGCAGAGTAACTCCATTATGAGGCTGGTGGGTAAGAACAGGGAAAGCAGAACCTTTTTGTTTTTTTGGTAACTGGCTGTTCATAGCACCAAAAGCATGCGATGCACCTTACAAAATAGACAGACGCATTCCTTGCTTTGAACTGCTGACCGTTGAATGGTGGAAATGGTGTACCATAGAACCTCAGAGCTACGAACTGATCGGTCAACCATACACCTCACTTGGAACTGGAAGTATGCAATCAGCAGCAGAGACACCCCGTCCACCCCCCCCAAAAAAGCAAGTATAGTACTGTGTTAAACTACTATAAAGGAAAGTTTTAAAAAAAAGATTTGACAAGGTCAGAAAACTGTTTCTGTGCTTGTTTAATTTAAATTAAGATGTTTTTTCTTCTGCATAGTAAGGTTTCAAAGTTGTATTAAGTCAGTGTTTGGTTGTAAACTTTTGAAAGAACAACCATAACGTTTTGTTCAAAGGTACGAATATTTCAGAGTTACGAATATGACCTCCACTCATGAGGTGTTCATAACTCAGAGGTTCTGCTGCATTAAGTGGAAGTTACAAACAATAGACAGAGAAAGAAGATGGGAGAAGTTATACTGTCACTTGGTTACTTTGTGTACATGTCTTATTACATGTGGACTGTTTTGTTTCTATCCCATTAGAATGTCATGCTTGCTTGCTTGATTTTATATTCTCTCTAAACAGGAGAGAAAATACAGGCAAAGCAGGGTGTTCTCCCCCTCCCCCCCCACTCCCCATTGGGCAATTGTTCAGTCTGATAACATAGTAAAAAGTAACAAACATTCCACTTTGCAAGCTTGTTGATTTGGTTTGATTTTTATAATTGCTCTGACAGTTTCTGATTTTATAATAGGGTAAAAACTTACATCTAACTACTTTACAGTAGCCGAACATAAATGGAAAAACTGTTTTAGAACCAGGCTTTCAAGTTTAACATACTGGTGTGAGGATATGGTTTTTACTTAGCTGCTGCTGCTGCTATTATTTGTCTGGCTGGAGCTAACTTCTGCAAGGCAAATATTAAATATATTTCAAATGAAATAGTAATGTAGATCAAGATGGTAGGAGATGAATTGGTTAATATTCCTCACCCTATCCCTCCAAAAAAGGTGATTAGTAAATTACTGTACATACTCACTAAATGAAGCACATAATCCTTGTCCTGCATTCAAAGGCACTGAAACCTCTCAAAAAGTGTAAAGCAACAGTATGGTATTGCCACCCTTATTTCTGCAATGCTGCTGGCAGTTGCATTGTCTTCAGAGGTGGGTAGTTGGTAGGGTGACCAGACAGCAAATGTTAAACAATCGGGACGGGAGTGAGGGTAATAGGAGCCTATATAAGAAAAAGACCCCAAAATCGGGACTGTTCCTATAAAATCGGGACATGTGGTCACCCTAGTAGTTGGAGACCTCCCCAGGCTACCTCCCCTCCCTGCAGCAGCAGTCTTTATTTCAGCAGTTCTCAACTGGGTTTGAGACCCCTGTGAGCCCACAGTATGTTTTAGGGGGTCTGCCAAGCAGGACCAACATTAGACGCACTGGGGCCCAGGGCAGCCAAAGCCCCATCACCCTGAGCCCCGCCATCTGGTGCTGAAGCCTGAGCAACTTACCTTTGTGGAACCCTCTGTGGCATGGGGTTTGGCCTTTGCCCTGCTTGCTACCCCCTAATGGTGGCCCTGGCTTTTCTGTGCAGAAAGACAGTTGTTGTGGTACAGGTGGGCCATGGAGTTTTTATAGCATGTTAGGGAGCCTCAGAAAGAAAATGGTTGAGAACCCCTGCTCTATTAGGGAACTTGAAATATGGTAACCTGAGCACAAAATCTAAAGGTTATCACATTTTTTTTTTTCTGATCCAGTGACTGTCCTACAATAGCCTTGTTGATTCCCTTTTGGGCTGGGACCCCCAGTTTGAGAAACTCTCTGCTCTTACCAGATTGGACTGGGAAGGGTGTTTTGTTTTTTTTTTCCCCCCACCTCCACCCCTTCACCTTCCTGTCCATGTGTACTTGATAGCAGAATCTGCAACAAGTTGTTCCATATTTATAATCTTTGCTTTTCCCCATGCTGTTTTAGGTTTGTATCTTTTAACAGAGTAGAAATGGATTGTAAAATCTCATGCCATAATGATTAAATGTAGCTATAAAATTAAGAGTGGATGTAAAGTGGGCAATCATTATAGTCCCTATATAAAGGAGACACTAGGCAAGGTCAGTTCAAGACATTTCAGTATAAATGTTTCTATCTCTCTATTGAATACATGTATGTATGTATGTATGTATGTAGAAACACTAACTTAAAAACATATTTATACACTAAGTGAAACCCTCCTCTCTCTCCTTAGTGGTACTTAAAACCTATAGGAGAAAATAAATTTGCTTCTAACTTCTTCCACATAGTTACTGTGAAGTAACTTGATCATTGATCCCAAGGGTATGTCAACACTGCAGTTGCAGTTGAAAACTTGCAGCTAGCCTGTGCCAGCTGACTTTGGTGTGTGGGGCTTAGGCTCAGAGGCTGTTTAATTGCAGTCTTTCTCCACATTAGGCAGATGGGTCCAGGATATGGTTTGACAGGGTTACATTGTAGAATTTTCAAAGATTCCAAATCATTTTCTCCTTCTTCCAGTATCCTCAAATCTGCAAAAGAGGCAAAATATGTAAAAGCCTATAGATTGTCCTTTGTGAATTGGCATGATAGAGTTCCTGAGACAGAGAGGTTCTCTGACCAGTACTTGGTCTTGTTTTTGGTATCTGGGAGATCCGGGGAAGACAGCACTGTGTTGGACTTTAAACACGTGAACAAATTCGTAAGGAGAAACAGATTCAAAATAGACACCTTGAAGTCAATAAGGTGGTCTTCCAGGGAGATTACCTTATGGCCTTTGATTTGAAGGAGGCCTATCGTCGTGTGCAAATTCACCAGCACACAGGAATATTCTATGATTTATTCATAGGACCAATCTTTTCAATACTGCCTTTTGGACTGCCATCCATTTTCAAAGCACTGCCTTTTGGATTGCCACCCATGCCTCAAATGTTTGCAAACGTTCTTGTTGTTCTGTTGGCTTCTCTCAGGCAGAGCATGTCCAACGGGGGGTCGACACAAGAAACTCAGACCACAGTGCAACATCATGAATTTATAGTAAATTTTGATAAACCATCTGCGGCCATCTCAGTGCCTGCTTCACTGTGAAGTGTTGATAGACAGACAGGACCTCAAAATCTTTTCATCAGCTAGGAGATCAGATTGGCGATTACCCCTGTGAAATGCCTGAGGATGTTGGTAGGCACTCTAATGAATATTCTAAGGATGATTGTGTCCTGCATAGGGACAGTGCTTTGGGCAAAAATGTGTCAGAGGACTCTCCAGGGATTCTTCTATCCTTCCACTGCTATCTTCTGATACTTTCCATTTCAGAAGGTGAACAGTACAGTACTTGTTTGAATTCACTGGTTTGCTGGATGTGTCCAGAGAGATTCCAGGGAGGCCTGGCCATGGTGGAGCCAGAGAGGTCTGTCATAACTGACATGAGTTTGAAAGGCTGGGGATCGTTTCCTGAAAGTCAGTGATTCAGAGGATTTGGTTCTTCTCAGAATGAAAGAAAAGCACACATTGTCTCAAAGTGAGGACAATAAAGTATGCTCTTCAACAAATGGCTGAAGCATTGCTGAATGGTCACATCCTGGTAATGATGGACAACACACCAACGGTGGCCAGCATAAACCATCGGGCGTGGGTACAGGGTCAAAGGATCTACAGAAGGAAATGGCATCATTGATGCAGTGGACAGAAGGCCCATCTACCATCTGTCAGGGTCTCGCACATAAAGGGTGCCAGCAATATGAAAGCCAATTGGCTGAGCAGAAGGAGAAGAATCAATTTGGCAGAATGGAGTCTTCACAATTAATCCTTCTGGTTGATCCCCAAAACTTTCAGCACTCTGATTCTGGATATTTTTCTGTGTAAGGCAAACTGGAAGGGTCACCAATACTTCTCAAGTGAGAGAGAGCCAGGAGCCTTAGGCACATATGCCCTGCCATTCAAATGGCGAAAGGGCTTACTTCATGCTTTTCCCCGCAATGCCCATCATTGCCAAGGAAATACAAGTCAGGAAGGAGGAACAGAAGTGATTTTAATGGCTCTCCATTAGCCCGGGAAGTCTTGGTTTCCTGACCTCATGAACGTAGAATTGTACGGTTAGAAGGGACCACAAGGGTCATGTAGTCTAACCCCCTGCCAAGGTGCATGGTTTGTTGTTGTGTCTTAACCATTCAAGACAGATGGCTATCCAGCCTCCGTTTTCAAAACTCCAGTGAAGGAGCTTCTGTAACTTCCCGAGGCAGTCTGTGCTATTGTCCTACTGTTTTTACAGTTAGGAAGTTTTCCCTGAGATTTAATTTAAATATGCTATGCTGTAGTTTGAACACATTGCGTCTTGTCCTGCCCTTTGGGGTAAGAGAGAAAAAACTTTACTCCATCTTTTTTATGGCAACCTTTCAAGTATTTGAAGACAGCTATCATGTCCCCCCTTTAATCCACTCTTTTCCAAACTAAACATACCCAGTTCCCTTTAGCCTTTGCTCATATGACTTACATTCCATTTCTTTGATCATCTTTGTCGTCACTTCTGGATCCTTTCCAGTTTCTTTGCATCCTTTCTATACATTGGTGACCAAAATTGGACACACTACTCCAAATGAGGCATAACCAGCGCCAAGTAGAGCAGTACGATCACATCCTATGACTTGCATGCTATGCCTCTGTTAATGCAATGTTAAATTGCATTTGGTTGCTTTTTTTTTTTAATTTTTTTTTGCAATAGCATCACATTGTTGATTCATGTTTGAGGTCATGATCCACCACAACTCCCAGATCCTTCCCAGCAGTGCTTCCTAGCCGGTTACCCTGCATTCAGTATTTGTGCATTTGGTTTTTCTTCCTTAGGTGTAGCACCTCACATTTCTTTGTTGAATTTCATTTTGTTGGCTATAGCCCAGTTCTCCTCCAATTTATCAAGATCCCTCTGAGTTGTAGCTCTATCCTCCAAAGGATTGGCAACCCCCACTGGCTTTGTCATCTGCAAATTTGATCAGTATGCTCTCTATACCTACATCCAGGCCATTAATAATGGTGCCTCCACTGACGTGTTGTTCCTGAATCCAAGGCTGGATTTATCATCTGGCGGTCCAGTTTTTCCCCAGGATCCAAAAAGATTATATATAGCAGCCTGGCATTTGCAAGCAAGTTTCTAAAATGAAAGGGTTGCACGGCTTGTTGCATTGAAACTCTGTTGGCATCTAGGAGAAAATCAATAAATGGGGCTTATTTTAGGATGCGGTCTAACTTGAAAGCTTTGTTCACAGGGAGATGTGTTCAGCATCATGTAGCCAAAGTGTCTCATGTTCGGGAATTTTTACAGGATATTTTTGTTCTCAGGTTACAAGCTAATCACTTGAAAGTATGTTTCTGCACTGTCAACAATTTTGAGTGTAGCCAGAAAATCTTCCATTTCCCGCCATTAGGACATATGTTGCTTCATTAGAACAATTGAGATACTGTGTCGCCCTACAGCTCATAGAACTCTGTCTTGGGATTTGAACGCAGGCACCTTTTGAAGCTTTGAAATCAGTTTTATTGTAATATTTGACTATCAAAATGACCTTTGTGATCTCTATCACCTCAGCACCCAGGGTATCTGAGCTGGAAGCATTAACAGCTAATCCGTCTTGCTGCATTTTCCACAAAGATAAGGTGGTTTTGAGAATGGATCCCACCTTTTATTCCAAAAGTAAAGTTGCTTTTCCCCTCGTGCCCCTCCCCCCCCAATCAAATTCAGGAGATCTCATTGCCTTCATTTTTGTCCAAGTCCTTTTCATCCAAAGGAGAATCTATGGCATTTGCCGATTGTAAGGTAAGCCTTAAAGCTTTATATTAAAAGAACTGAGAGCATAAGGAAAAGAGGTGCAAAGGCATCTAAACCATCTGTCTTATGGTGGATATGCTGGTTCATTGCTGAGGCATATAGAGCAAAAGGAGTCAATCCTCCAAATAGGCACAAGAGCTCACTCAGTACAAGTAGTGGCAGCATCATGGGCTGAGAAAGTATGAGAACTCTTGTAATGAAATCTGTAAAGCTGCGACTTGGTCATCCTTGCATAGTTTACCAAGTTTTACAAGTAATTTTACTTGGTTTTCAGCTAATGCAGCCTTTGGCAGCAGGCAGGCCCTGCTCAGTGTGGTGTGACTGCTTAGGGTAAGGGAGTACTTTATCTCAATGATGTTATTTTGTTCCCTGATAAGGTCTCTCACTGAGGATCTGTGGTCCTAGCGCTGAAAGAGATTGGGAGAATTTGTGGTTGCGCACCTGAAAAAATTCTCTTATTTGACAGGATAGGACCATAGATCCAGCCCTCCCTGAAAAAGGTAACTAATGGTTAAAGTTATCTGCAGTAATAAAAATCTCTTATTCATAGTGTTCTCTTTTTAAGGTTTTTTTTTTTTTTAATTTTCTTTTTTTTTGCAAGGTGCTGATGGGTCAAGAGATTAGTGTTTTGTTTTGTGGTGCATTGTTGTGAATCTATGACTAGTATAGATACCTACGGTGCAAAGAATAGTTAAGTGTATTAGAGGAATACTCAAAGGCCAGCAAAGCTTTCTTCCTAGCTACAGTCTGATCCTTTGCTTATTACTATGCATGAAAATCCTTGCCTTTTGATCCAGTTAAGAAGTTTCTATTTTGAAATATGTTTTAAGGGGAAAAAAAACCTTCTTGTCAATATCTCAGAGAAATATCAGTAGTGTTCAGATTTTTGGTTAAATATATTTGGTTAAAAGCACTTGAACTGCTATATAAATGTTTAATGTTTAATTTTTATGACAGTTCTCTGTAAATATCCTAGTACTAAATACACATCTTTACTTTGTGTATTGGCCTTTAGGTGGCAGTATTGACTTTGTAGATGGCAGTAACAGGCCTTTGTGTCCTTGGTATAACAATAATGAAATGCCAGTACGCAGGCTGTTTTTAAATACAGTACTGGTACTGTATGTTGCAGTATCCTTTATTCCTGTCATATACAAGTCACTGGATGACTATCTGTTTGTTGGTTTTTCTTTTAAAAGCCATTTCAAAATATGTTGACAGCGAGCACATAACAGGTAATTTAGCCTACATATTTAAATCTTACAATACAGATATGCATATTTTAGTTGCAATTTTTTTAAAAGCTTTGCTTTTTAAGTATAGGTCATTGCTTTGTTTCCAAAAATGTTAGCAAAGAATGGGGGGCAACTGACATGAGTTGTGGTGTTTGGGGAGTATATTAAACCCTTTCTTTTATAAAGTAAAGTTAGTTAATCGTGTAGGACAGCAAACATATCCAGGGCAAGGAATATATGGAGTAGAAAATAAATGTGCTGAGGCTAAACATCATGCATCCTTAGGGAAATGTTGGGGAGAAACAACTATTGTTCCTCGATTAGACTTTTGCCCTGTCTTAAGGTCGTATGTCTGTATTGTGAGTTGTGAAAGGTGAGAGGTTGGTGGTTGCTCATAGAGCACAAAGACCCCATCTTCTCAGGATGTGGTGTATTTGGGAATTCAACCTAAAGAGGATGGAAGTCTTCATCTAAGTACTGACATGCTGTCAATAATCAACAGCTAGTGTAAGGTGGTACCTCAGGAAATTGGAGGAAATTCTGACTAGAACTGTATTGTTCATGTTCAAAATAAAATTAATTTTATTTTACTTATTTCTGTGTGCATGCACATTTCTCTCTGATACTGTGTATTTTTTATGTATCATATTACGTGCCCTGTATAATACAAAATAAAAATACTAAAGCTCTTTGAAAATGTATCTGAAGAGCTATGTTTAGTTATTTTCAAGTCTAATATATTTTATTACTTCTGAGTATGACTTAAACAAATCCTATTTAACTCCTTGCTGTCAGGTAAGTCAATAGCTCCTTATCAGTTAGCACTGTTGCATCTCAGGTGCCTCCTCCTCTAATGTTATATTAACATTTTTTTCTTATTGCATAGTTTGTTCAAAAGGCATTTTGGTATGTGCAGGAGGAAGATACCGCTTAGAGTGGAGCAAATCTTTTTATGTACATAGTCACTGTTTGTTTTTCACCATCTTTAATAAATTAACTTAGTACTTAGGCCCATTATTACTTTTCAGAATTCTAATAACTTTATCAAGCAAACAGTACTTAAATAAAGTTAAATATATATTCAGCTTTAAAATAAATTTAGTGCTTTTGAAACATGCCAGATTGACAGCATTGGAAACTGAAGTCCTCTTTTTGTCCACTGAACAGGTACAACGTGAGCAGCAGCAGTGCAAGCTTCTCCACACTGCCCCACCCCTGTGCTGCAAACCCTGACCTAGAGGATTCCTCTAGGATGGGTAAGAGAGTAGTTCAGTCTCCATGCTTGTTCAATCGTTACTGTGGCTGCCAACGAGAGTCCCCATTTGTGATAGTTGATAGCATCAAGAACTGGACTGAAACCACCAGCTCATTTTACATTAACCACCGAACATCTGTCCATGGTAATAACTTCAGTTACAGCAGACCTGGACCATTGATAGAAAAGTGAAAGGCTCCATGTCCCTTTGCCAATTCTCCAAGTCTAATCAAATATATAAACATTAATTATGATCACTACTTCGTTATACTGTACAAAAAAGTGTACAAATTATAATTATTTTGTAAAGTTAATGTCGTACAATTTTTAAATGGCTACCTCCTTAAGATTAAGGGCCATAATTTAAAAAAAACAAAAAACAAAACTTCAGTTACATAATTGTACTACTCTGTACACTGCAGACACCTTTAAGTGCCTTTAAGTTAGCGATTTTTTTTAAATGGTTTATATGACTTTGTCATTATACAATGTTACATACAGTATTTTTAGGCACTAAGCAATTTAAATTGTAATATGTATCAGCTTGTGCATTGTATATCTATTCTTTTTACTACATGAATTATGTTTTCAGTGCTCTGTTAGGTAATAAATGGGAGATAAATTGAATAAGAAATTTTTATAATTTTCCAATTGCTAATTTTAAGTTATCAGACACATTTTTGTATAAATTTATAATTTGGACATTTGATATTTATTAATAAAACATAAATGTAAATAGGTTATTGAATATCATTTGTGATATTTATTCAGGTGTTAACTTGTTATAACATTCCTGGCTATAAATATTTCAGATATACGTGAAAAACTTGGTGGATACACAGGAGCTGTGCAAATTGCAAATGAATATAACAGAAAAGATTACATTCAGTAGAGCTGGTTTTATGGTTTAGATAAGATGGAAATTAAAAAGTGATGGATACAAAGCACTGGTAAAAGCTGTGTCTATGATTCTGGTCAAAGCGTAAATGTGGTATGATCCTGACTATTCTTCCATAAACAACATATTAATATATTTTGCATACAGTTGTATGGATTCAATGCTTTTATTAATTATTGTTGACAGGAGACTTGCCAGTCATTAAAATGCAGGCACATTAGCACTACGTAAACTTGTACATTGAATTTACAGTGTATATTAATGGATTCTAGTTTTAAAATTCTTTAAATCTTACTATATCAATCATAGCGTAATGAGTGGAGTTCAAATGGAAAATACGAAATTTAAAGCTGAATGAGAGTTAAATCCCGCTTTGACCTGAGTAATCTAATGGAGTCCTATATTGTAATTTAAATTAATACTGCAGGTAATGGGACTAATCAAGTGCGTAAGGTGGAAGAGGTTTGTCCCTGTTTTTATAGAACATACGTTTTATTTTTATCAAATATCCTATTGATCTTTATTGTAATTAGTAGTTATTTAAAAATAAAATCCTAAAATTTCATTATTGCTGTGGTTTTTTGGTAATTTGAACTGTTGGCTTTTATGGATCAAGGAGAAATGTTAGCAAAATTAAACCAATAGAAAGGTTGCGTTAAGCAAATCTGCTCCAAACCAGGATATCGCTATAGTTCAGAAAAATTATTTTACAGAAGCTAAATATTTTACTGAAGGATATTTGTAAAGGTCAAGGTATTTATCCTGAAGAGCCACAATCACCTTTTTTGTGAGATTTATTATGCTTCAAATTTTTTACCAAAATGAGCAGAAAGAATTTATTAGAAAAAACTCCAAACTGTCTGAGCAGGATAATTCAATGTTGTTTATCAGGTTCGTGTATTATGTAGTGGACATCATAAATCTTTGGTTAATCTGAAGTATATGTACCTGATATTTATATTAAAAACAATAAAAAAATCTGCCCTGAGCTGGATATGGAGCCCCTTTGATTGCTTGAACATATGCATTATATTATAACCCAGGTCAGTGATGATCAAGCCATTACATTTTATACTTCTATAAAATGAGAATTCTATAGTGTTAGAGTGACCGAAAAGGGGTTTCCGCAGGTACATATGGTTAGGTGAGAAGAAACAGAATGTTTTAGCATTTCTGAAGTACTTGATATCTTTAAAGCACTGTACAAATAGTAAACCTCTGAATAAACCCGTGTGACCTAGCTAAGTGTTATCTCCATTTTATGGATGAGGGGGAAATGAAACATAGAGGTTGAGACCTGTCAGAAGCCACACAGTGAATCAGTGGCAGAGCTGGGGCTAGAAATCGTGATTTCATTCTATCCTGGCCTGTGTCTAGTCCATTGGAGCATTTACCTACCTGTAAAAAGCTAGGAGCAAATTTTTTCTAACTCGGGAGCTCAAAGTTAGGCACCTACATAAAAATGACCTGGCAATTCAGAGTTGGTCAGCACCCAGAGTTTCCACTACAATAATTTAAACAAACAAACAAAAAAATTCCACCCACCACTGTGGGACAAGAATGATTCTGAAAATCAGTCCATTTTTACTTTAGTGTCTCTCAACTTCCAAGCTTGAAAAACTTGATGCTAGCTCCTTATGTCACAACTAAATTAAATAAAGAACTATTCAGATATTTCCTTTTAGTGTAACAACATCTTTTAGTTGAAGAGAGCACTGAAAAACTCTAATTATATGCGATTCTCCATTTACATAGTCATAATCTTGACCTCTTTTGTGTTGCTAAAATTTCTCAGCCACTCACTTAAAAGTGAGCAATGAATCAAAACAGTTGTTACTTCCTGTGAGCTGTAGTGCCTTCTGTTGAAAAGAGATCACAGTTATGATGCTATGAAGTGAGTCCTCATAACTGTTGGTATCATTTCTTTAAAATGGTAGCGATTTGCATCCATCAAAGATAATATAAAATAGACTTTTTATATCAACAGAACACAGACAAGTTTATGCAAAAATAAAATGCCAAACAAGCCTTCCTATTTAAATCAAGCAGCTCTAACAAATACCAGTAAACATCCTTTTAGCTTTGTGAAGCTAGGTTAAATGATCATATGTTCGTCCTTGTTCTCAGTTTTAAGCAGGACTTCAGCGATTTCTGTTCCCTCAAAGGAGATATTGATTATCACCATAAGTAGTTCAAAGTTTGGGAGTATAACAGTGCTACCTCATGTTCCATAGTCTATCAAATGCCTTTTTTAGTGCAAGAAACTTCTACAAATTCTCTTCATCCATGCCAGTATAGTGCACCTATCACCGTAATAGCTAAGCACCATGTGTAATCATGACCTTTTGATTTTATGTTTTGAGCTGATTTTAGCACAGTTACTACTGCATGGTTGGACACAGGTAACATTGTTGGCATATGCACAATAGAGGCCACAGACTGAATGGGCATGGAGACTGAACTATTCTGTCAGTGTTTAGAGGTAGTTACTCCTAAATCAAGGTTAAGCCTTTTTGCTTTTTTTCTCCATTGTTATGAACAACAGAACCATCTGTCACCCATGTTTACAATCTTGGGTTCCTATTTCATGCTTCACTTTCCTTCTTGCCAGGCTTCCTGGTTGTCACCATGTTTTGCCACTTCAGCAACGTAAAATCTTTCCTGTGCTGTACAGATCAAAACCACAGTCAAACCCTGCTTTAATTACTGTAACCTCTACTTTGGCCTTTCTCCCCACATTAGTCCTGTTTAGTTTGCCCAAAAATACAGCTGCTAAAATTATCTTCTGTTAATCAGGCCTTGTTGCTTCATTCTTCAAATCCCTTTACAGACTTACCTTTACTTGTCATTTCAAAGTTCTTGTCCTTGTCTGCAAAGCTATGCACAACTTCATTCTGGCTTCCATGTCAGATTCCATTTCTTACCATGCCATTGCTCAGTGATTCTATCTTTGCCTCCTTTGCTGATTTCTTCCACTCCTGTCTTTTGCCTTCGTCCATGGTACCCCCATGCCAGCATCAACATGCCAGGTGCATTACCCTTTTTGCTGTTTTCACATATCTCCTACAGACTCTTTTGGTGTGAAGTCTTTGAATACTAATCTGTGTCAGTCTGATGTCCTCTCCACTCCAGTATTGTAGAAGAGGGATACTCACGCTTCATATATAAAAATTATCTTCTTCTGGGTTTCATAGTGAGATTTGTTTTGATTGTTTACCTTTATAAACTTGAGGTGTAGAGATTCTGTACTTATCTTGTGCAGCATTAGAACATGATAATGCATGCCAAATAATAAGACCCGTTAGTAGGGGATTGGGGGAAAGATTGCATTGCCACTGTCCCATGCTCCACTTATTTTGCAGATAAATCAGGAGACCAACTGTGTTTAATAGAAGAAATACTTGTTTACTGTGCAGAACTGGTTAAATATCTGTCCCTAGACGACTTAAATGTTTGTTTGAAAAGAGTGAACTACTGTTACAGTAAAATGCAATGAAAATGATCAAAGGGGAAACAAAAGTTGCTTTTTAATTTACTCATTTGTTTCTTGGTCTTGTGTGAACTTTACTTTTGTTCTATGTGCCTAACCCAAAAAAAAAAAAAAAAGTATGTTAACAATTTATGAGCTGTACAGAAATCCAGACGAAAAGAGCAATTAAGACTTTGGAAGGGTCAGTGAAAACTTGCTGCTGTTAATATTTTTGTGAAGCTCCAAAATATTTAGTTTGATGTGACAACTAATTATTTTATTACTATAGTACTGGTATTGGAGGGCTAATAGCAGTAGAAGTAACAATAACCAAATTTATGGTACTTTTTTAGCCTTTAAATGATTGGTTGAGAATAAAACAAAAAGGCTATTGTCAAATTATTTTTAAATTAATTTGAATTCATGACTGACAAAGGTGAAACACAAAATATTAATAGTTTCCAGGTTATACAATTCATTATGCTTTTTTCTTCTTCTGGCCTGGATTCAGATGTTGGTCAGACTGGTTAAATTTAATGGTCAGTCTTGTCCCTCAGTAGATGTTTAGTCAGCATAAAATATACAAACTTTGGTATATTTGACTTTACATCTCTAAAATAGTATGGAATAGTTGATCCAGACTGAAGAGCATTAGAGTTTGTAACTTTTTAGCTACTATGATGATTGATCTATAGTGCGATCACTGATAGGTACAAGGATATAGACAGCTCAGCACTGAGAAGGTTGTGGAGAAGACAATACTACAGCAGCAGCAATTTTGATTGTCTCATCCAGACCTCCTCTTGCAGCTTCCAGGGAGTATAAACTGCAGTGGTAACTCTCACTCTTTTTAAAATGATTCTTACCAGTGCTAAGGGCGGTGTAGTCATAACTCCACTATCACCGCTTCCTGCTCCGTTTGTAAATGCGGGTGCCAGTGTCTTTTTCACGGAACAGTAGGATTGCTTCTAGGCCACTCTGCATTGATATTGCTTGTGCCTCTTTCTTCCCACAGCCTTCCTTTTATATCCGTGTAGGGCTAGCCAAAGTATAAACCTCTTAAGACAGGTCTTTTTGCACTACCGAAGTCTGCTGTGTTCAAAACTCCTTTTATACAGTTATAAGTTGTTTCAGTGGTGCACAAGGCTCACCACTGCTTCAGCAGGTTGTTCTGCTCCATTGTAGTGCGAGTGTAAATCAAAAGTGCTGGTGTCTTTTAGTTGCATTGTTGCAATTAGTTTATCTATCACAGTCCAACAATACTGAAAAAGAAATAGGTCCATGTCTGAAGGAAAACTTATTTTTGGTGAATAAACCAAACGTTTTTCAGAATTTCAGCTGTGAAGAGCTTGCTACTGCAGAACATTAAAGGTTAAAATCAACCCCCCTCTCCAAATTCTCCCCAGGCAATCCCTTCTCCACTTCTGCTTGGTGGATGGGATGTGAAGAATCTCAGATGCACACATGACCCATACTAATGTCACTCTTGGAGGGTAAAACCGTTTTGGATTGTTAAGAAAGTTCACATGATCAAGTTTGTACAATATGTGTATATTGGGTCTCCTTTCTCTTGTCTCTCTCTAGTGAAAGCTTTTGGCAGAATTTTGTTCTGGATTACATAAAGGGATGCTGGTAGAACATTTTGACAGACTTTTTAGGATGAAAAGCTTATCTACAGCACCTTTTTCATTTATTGTGGAGCAGAATTAATCTCTGTCCTGGTTAAAGTTGATTTCCTATATTTAGGCCTGTGGTATGGACTTTTTTTTTGCGCCTCCCTCTAAAATCCACTGCATCTTTTCAGAATCCTGTACATGTCTTAAGATTGTGGAACGGGGGGTTTAGAATCTGGGGGAAGTGAGAGGACGAGAGGGAGAATAGTAGGTCTGCAGCTACATGTTGCTGAACTGCAATGACAATGCTCCCACTACTGGTTCTCCATAGCCTGGCAAACTGAAAGCCAAGAGAGATTTTAGTGCTTTTGAGGAAACAGCAATTTGTTATGAGGTAATAGTTTTAGTGAATATACATATCAGATGGTACAATATCTCTTTATTGATGTGGGAGTGGGAATGGTTCTGCACCCCAGCTTCTTTTGAAAGCTCATCTGTGGTGTGTGTGAGGGTACCTCCAAGCCTAAATTTTGGTTGGCTCTGCAGAAAACTACTGGCATTTTTGCCACACATATGACAAATCTGGAAGGACAGCATGGCCATCTCTGACAGCAGTAGCCTACCTGAATCAAAAGTAGGCTACTGCTGTCAGTATCTTTCCTGCAAATGGAAGTAGGGAATTAATTGTTAACGTATCATGCAAATGTAAATACTGTCTCTTTTTCCTTTGAAGCCGTCTATTTGCGGATCACTTCTACACCCGCAGGAATAGTAAGGAATTTTATAAGAGGCCATGCAGTATTCATTCACTAGTATAATCTGATGCTGCTGCCTTAGTTTGTCTTTTTTAATATCCCTTCACCTTCCATCAACAGAATTTTGTAGCTTAGGAGCTAGATGGATGCAAGCTGTTTACTATAACTGTGAATTCAGAGCTTTTAAGGAGTTTTCCCTAACTTTCTTCTTTTATTTTTTAAGGGATGTAATTAAACTAGGGTGGGGTCATCTTGGTATCCAAAAACACTCTAATGGCAGTGTTAATTTAAAAATTGAATCCTAATCGCTATGAAATAAGGCACTAATTCTGGAAAAACTTAAGTCTTTGGTACTATTTGTGCATAAAGGTAACTGTTTGGAAGATTGGGACTGAGGGTTTTAATGTAGGTATTTAGATATCAAGTTTTAGTTAAAAAATGTACTCCTAATTTTAAAAAATGTATAGTTTGCAAAAAAAATAAAATAAAAATAAAATATGGAAAACTGCTTGCTGTTATTGACCATTGTGTCTGCTAGGAAATGTTTCCTAGTAACTTAATTTGAAATATATATTTATTTTAACTACATATGTGTGTGAGGTTTGAGGAATGCCTAATTTTTCTACTTTAGGGCATGGGAATAGTGCTATTAAGATGGTAATATACATTTTGGCTTATTCTCATTTGTTGCTTAATATTGGTCAAGTGATTAAAGATGGACAGGGTACCTGAGCATATGAGAGCTATTAAAGGAAAATGCACATAGACTAGTTATCCCTCCAGTAATGTTTAAGACCTGATATTTCTGGCCAGGAAAGTGTGTGCTTGATTACAGCTGGTTTCTGTTCTGCAGAGGATATTAGCTACACTATATTACCCTACAAAGGAATCAATGTAACTAAACATAAGTGATTTTTTTAGCGTGCTGTTTGAATAACAAGAATTCGAAGATTTCATTACCTGCTTTTAAAAAAATTATTTTTAATAAAATTTGGATCCAAAAATGTAGGAGTTCATTTTTGTCCAGTAGTTCAAACAGAAATTTTAACGGGTTCATCTTGAATTTAACCATGCTATTTATCTTTCTGCTTCCAGTATTTTTAGGAAACATTGGTTTGAAAGAAGATAAATTTAGATGCATAAATGAAAGGCAAAAGACAGATTAAAGATTTAAATCCAGTGGTTCAAGACCTTGCACCCAAAATGAATGTGTTCCTTTTATCTGGTAGCTGTGTTAACGATGTCATTCTTTATGGATCAAATCTACCCTGCTGAAGTCATTAGTATGCTGAGACTGTATTTTCTAGAACATTTGGCTTTTACAGTACTTAAACTATTCATCAAATTGGAGTTTAATTCCTATTCTTTGTACCGAATACTAGATTATTCCATTGCTTACTTCTGACAAATTTTATTATTTTATAACTAAAACTGGATTACACCATCCTAAAAGTTAAAATTAGTTTTTTAAACAGTGTCCTTTTTAGTAATTTTTATTTTCCTTCAGATTTCTTTAGGGAAGGAATTACCCTAAATAATTTTCTTTGCAGTACTGGTTGGGGGTGGGAAGCAGGGGAGATTTTATTTCTTTTTTTAATTGCTTTTGCCCATTTGGGGACAAATTCCACACTTCATGATTTTTATTTTACTCTGGACTTATATTTACCACCTAGGATAATTAGGCAGATTCATGAATTAAAGTAGTAGGTATTATTACTCTCATAACCTACAAAAGCAGCATGTTTATAAAGGAAACTGGTTTTGGTTGATACATATATTGCAAGGGACCGTTTACTATTATTATTTATTTATTATTTATTAAACTATTTTAAAATTGGGACATTACTGAATAATTGATGATGATAATTTAGTTTAACGCCTCTAGTTAATGTTGCCAAATTCTATAAGACCCTATTTTCAGTTGCTTATAACTTTGCCAAACTTTTACTGTTTGTTTGGGCTGAAATTTTCCATGTAGGGTGTCTGTCTCAGGGTGATTGTGTGATGCTTCAGCAATAAAGGTTCAACTGTTTTTGAAAACCCTTAAGGTTAGAGAAAAATAAGTTGTTTTGCCAATGTGAAATCCTAGTGTCAGGGAAATGCCATTTGCTGTCCCTGTGAAGAAAATCGCCATAAAGTAAGTCAGTGTATAATCCTCTGAAAAATGCAATTTGAACATGTTCAGCCAAGATTTGTTGTTGGCTGGCAGCACTATTCTTTGAAAATTGTCTGTCTGCTTTGAGCATGCCTCATTCCCACACAGCTCCTATGTTCCAGCCGGACTGTGCGTGCACAGAGTGACAAAGCATGTTCTATTCCGGGTTGGAAGGGGCTACAAAGCAATTGCTCCTCCCGGGTGCCAGGAGCTGCTATAGTCCTAGTAACCTGAACTAAGATCTAGGAGTCTGAACTGGGTCCCTCTATGAGCACCCAGTAGGAACTACCTGACTCAAATACAAAGGGTTGAGGAGCAGAGACGGGAAGAGTTAGGAGCAGAGTGAGAAACTGAAGTCTGTGTAAACAACTAATGTACACTCCTTTTCTGGGCCTAGAACTGAGTTGGAGAACCTTGAATCTCAACATTCCTCAGATGCCTAGCCAATGGCTGTGAAACCCACTAGCAAAATGTCTCCTCTTTTTCTTATTGATCCCCATACAGGATAACAATCTACTACTCCTATCAATCTGTGACTCTAAAAGTCCTAATCTTGTTCATAATGTGGGGGTGGTCCGAATGCTTCTGCATGATGAAATTTTTTTCCCCAGTTTGTTTTTATAAAAACTTAGCAGTTTTTTATATAATTTCCTATGTTAGAATATTATGTTTGCAAAATCAAGCACTCAGATATAAGAAATTGATATTGCCAACCTCAGTTCTCGCATTTTCCAACTTTTTTGAGTGTTTGATTTTGCAATGTTAACTTTCTTCTAACATACATTTAATTACTCCGCCCCCCCACCCCAACAGCGTGTGCACACACAAAACTACGTATAGAATGTTTAAACAGTTTAAACAAAAATCTGGTCTATTAAAAACACTGAAGCACAGTGAAACAAAACCCTGTGTAAGTAAATCTTTCATCTAATGTACATTGGATATCAGGTTTCAGGCCATAAACATGGAATAATATGTGAATTAATTGAATGAAATACTCCTGAAATCTCATTGGTTTATGTATAAATGCAGTCAGATCCTGTACATACACAAAGAAATTGCATCACTAGATCCATGCTTCAAAATGAGCCATAAAAAATTGTAGACCTTTGATATAGATTTTGTCCATGTTTCCAAATTAAGGTTGGGTGGTGTGTGTGTGTGTGTGCTGCCTCTTTAACTATTATTTTTTATATTTTAGTTCTACCACCAGTCTTCTTAAATGTTGTTCCCTTCTGGCAGCTGGCGGATAAGCAAGACAGTGTATGAAAATTTTTATTTCTGCAATATGCTGTTAATTTAGCACTTTCCTGAGAATATATTGGTTTCCATGCTGGTTTATGGAATTAGAGATGTACTATTCTATAGTAAATTCCACTCCTTTCTTTAACAACCTGTTGCACTTTCTTTCCATTTGCAAAGGCACTTAGAGCCAGTTAGCAATGATAAGGATCTATGCTGAAGGTTAATCAATCCTTCCAAGAATGGATGTTCAGGACTACTGGTCTCTGCCTCAGTTGTATGGGCCCCTTTGAGCTAGGTGTAGAGACCCAGGCTGTGTAGTCTCACTAAAGAACTTACAGTGGCGCAATTGCATTGGAGAAGCTCTCCTACCAACATAGCATTTTCCACACTGGTGCTTAGGTCGGTGTAACTTATGTCACTCAGGAGAGTGGCTTATTCACACCTCTGAGCAACATAAATTATATCGACATAAGTGGTAGTGCAGATATAGCCTAAGTGTCTTCTGACTAGGGAATAACTCACAACCTTAAGAATGAGCCCGTCTTAACAAGGTTCTTGCATATACAAATACTAATTATGGATAGGTTTTGTTTTTTTAAGAGTCTTTGAATGATCTTTCTCTCTCCTAGCTAATTGCATTCCAGCTCTACCTCTGTGCACCACAGCCCTGGTTGTTTGAAAGGTTCCAAATACAACTTTATCCAATAATAGTCATAATTGGTAGCTGGAAGCATGAGCTCTAATGTGGGGATATGCCAAACAACTGCAGCTGACAACATTTGTGAAAACTTTTTAGTCTAGGTGTTTCTGTACATTCTTTTGATTCTCTAATTTCCTGAGTTTTCCAGACTTTACCACATTTGTCAAACGTGGTAACTTCACATCTTGTAGGCACCACCTACATTTGCTGAAGGAGAGTCCGGCATCATAAAAAATTTCTATTCTGAGCTCTGATGTTAGAGGTAGCTTACAGTGAATCTTCTGGATGTTCTATATAGATATTAAAGCTGTGTGATACTTAGCCCAAAAAGAAGTGCCCCCTCCAAAATGCGGTATTATCGTTGACAGTTTGTCCCATTAAGTATTTTGATGACTACATTTATTTGTTACATTTATGCCTTAATTTGTGAACAGTGTGGCTGGTTAAAGTGGCTCTGGGAACTGTAGCAGAAGTTTTTTATACTATTTTAATTTGAGTACTACATTCAGTTATACTGTTTGAATTCTTTTATTTTCCCTTTAAAATTATGTAAAATATACATTTAAAATCTGTCTGCATGTGTTTTAAAGTACTTGCTTTTCTAACTGTAGGTTTTTGGTGTTTAATTTTTGGCAGTGCATTGGTGAATATTTGACAAGTCATTGGCTCATTATGTTCTTGCAAGGACTGAGCCTCAAAGCTCCACCTCTATCCTCATTCTCTGTGCTGTTTCCCAGCCAGTCTGAGCTCCATAAGAAAGGAGGAGGAATGCTCCTGAATTGGCCCTTGCTTAGCTCTGTTGTTGCAAGCTCTTGTCAGGGGAGGCATATCTTGTGTTTCTGAACATGGGTCTCATTCCCATAACCCACTCACTGACTAGTTTAGCCAACTGCGGGGGTGGGTGGGGAATGGCTTGAGCGTCTCTTCTCATCCATGTGTCTGTCTTAAAAAAAAAAAAATTGAAGAAAACTTCAAGATGTGGGAATAAAAGAGAAAAATAGAAGCAAACTGCTTAATTTTGAGAGGTTTTATATCTTCATTTCTTTTGGTTACTTTTACAATTAACTATCACCTTTAACTAGATTGAATTTTTCAGATAGTTTCAGAACTAACCTCTTTCCCCATTCCTCTTAAATGTTTTGAGCCTTCCCCTCATGAAAATTTAATACTCCACCCCACTCAACTCTTATCTGGAAAAGGGTAGGGCTAATAGAGTGATCTCATTATGGTTCATGTTCACAAATTTAATGCAGCCTGTGTCGACAGTGGTTTCTTTTCATCAGCTTGTAATGTTGTCGTCTTTTCTGTTCAATTGCCTACGTTAAATTAATATTGTTCTATCTTCATGATGATGTGGGGTTTTTGTGTGTTCTGTTAAACAAGTTGACTTTTAATTGTCATGTTGTGGAGGGGTTTTTTTGGTATTGAGTTTCTCTTTGTTTCTTCTCTAATCTGACACGTTCTTTCTTTTTGCTCATAATATTGTTTCCTTTACAGTTTCTAGTGTTACTGAGTTCCTAGAGAAACCACATAAAGATTTGGACTTCTTTCTGTATTTCTGAATTATCAACAGCCCTTTTTTATATTCTATTCATCATATTGTGAAGATCACATTTTCATCTCTTTATCCACCATCCCTCCCTGGAGGCTAAATGTAATTGTGTCTGCAGAGATTTTAATATCTTTCCCACTGAATCAAAAGTGTGTAAGAAATGTCTCATTCATAAGACGTTTCTGTAACAGGGCGCAGGTGGGCCCCTCTATCTTTGGCCAGTTCTGTACCCACAAACTAGCCAGAGACCTCTGCTTTGGTGCATTCACCCATGCTCTTTTTATAAGCTCCCACCACCTTGTAACTACAGACAGCGTTCAGCTTACAGCCTCAGGGACTGCTAGCTTCTGCAGCCAGCAGGGGAGAGCAGCCTCTAACTCCCTGGCTCCTCCCTTTCCTCTCCCCCCATGGCTTCCTTCCTGCCAGCCTTTATGCAGCCCCTGGCTAACGAGGCCTGCAGTTGTTCTCTATTTGCCACTTAGGCCTGGGCCTACTCAGCCAGGTCCAATTTCCCTTTCTGGATTGGAGCTGGCATGACAGGTCTGGCTCAGGGTTTCCTAGCCTGTAACAGTTTCATAATGGCTGTCACCTTTTTTTTTTCATTGTGAGCAAGTGGTCTGCTTATATAAAATCTTCAATGTGCCTTGGTTACTTAAAATATATTTTGCCTCTTTATATTAGTGTTGTCTTGAAAAATACATGAAGGAGGCTGACGAGCCTGAAGTCATACAAGGCTTTCTTTCTTTAAAAAAAATAAATAATTTGTGTGTTACAGGTTCTTTCTCTCCATTTTATGACATGAACACTTATTTTTTCCCCCATTGTTGTTCTTCCGCTATGCTCTTGAGATACTTTATGATGTCAGTAGTGATGTTTTTTCCCCTCGAGCACACTTTCTCTTGACTGCTTATTTTCTCTGCTTGTTGTATCTTCACCGTTTATTTTCTGCTTACAGATGTTGGTGCCAAGGTCAGTTTGTAGAACTGTTTGTCTAGCAGTAAAACTCTGCTACCTTCTGTAGGATGCCATCTCGCTTTATAATTGTTTCATTGTTTGTCCTGCAAAAACTGTCACTTTTTTCATTTGAGAGTCATTTCCTTTTAGCCCTTTTTTCCTTCCAGAGTGATATTTTGTTTCTAGGATGCCTTTCTTTAGATCACCCATGTTGTCAGATGCAGAAATCACAAGGTGTATATCTCCATCTCTTCAGCATGTTTTTATTATGTTATGCAAATAATTTATCTTCTTTGTCCAGGGTTTATAGATATATGGTTTATTAAATAAAACATGCTTTTCTGTGGTTTGTTTGCAAGAACTTAAAATCAGAAACTAATTTCAAGCGAGAGAAAAATGTACCATCTTTTCTAAGTTAATTCTCAATATTTTGTACACTGATCAGTTTTGTGTTATGCAGCTTTGTTGATCTATTTTGATTCCATTTCAAGGATTTTCATGTATTGGCACCCTGTGGTCTTTTCTTTTTTTTTGCTTTTTGTTTTGCTATGAACAGTTTTTTGCCAATAAGCTAACACTGTATATAAAAAATGAATAGTACTGCACATATTTAAAATATACTTATTTCAGAAAAAGGTTGGCTTAATTTTGCTGAAAATGGGAAATCAGCCTCCAGATTTCATATTTACGTAGATCATGGATAAACAAATAATACAACTGGATTAAACTAGTTTATGACCTGAGTCCCAGGGGAGCCAGCTGAGGCCACTCAGGGTGAACTGGAAAGAATGGTGCAGATAATCCCCAAAGAATGGTGGATATTCCAATATTTAGGTTTACCAAGCCAGCACAAAACAGCTTCTTTACTACCTCACTGGTTACTCAGAAGTCAACACCACAGTTCCCTTAAAATAACCCAGCCTCAGGCCTCCACATAGGCACCCAAGTCAGATATGATGAGTGTCAGAGTTCCCTCCCCACTCTGAACTCTAGGGTACAGATGTGGGGACCCACATGAGAGACCCCCTAAACTTATTTCTACCAGTTTAAGTTAAAAACTTCCCAAGGCACAAATTCTTCCTTGTACCTTGGATTAGGTAATGCTGCCACCACCAAGTGATTTAGACAAACTCAGGGAAAGGACCAGTTTCTACTCCCTAAAATTCCCCCAAGCCTCCACACTCCCTTTCCCGGGGAGGCTTGAGAATAAATAAGATGAGCATTGACCAACCTTGGGCTTTTTTAGGACACTAAAAAAAAACAACAAAACCCAATCAGATTCTAAAAGAAACTTCATAATAAAGAAAAAAGGTAAAAGAAGCACCTCTGTAAAATTAGAATGGAAGATAATCTTACAGGGCAATCAGATTCAAAAACACAGAGGATTTCCCTCTGGGCCAAACTTTAAAGTTACAAAAAGAAAATCAGGAATACACCTTATACAGAGAAAACCACAAGCCAGAACAAAAATAAGCTAATGCATTCCCTTGCTAGTACTTACTAATTCTAATGGCGTTGGATTGCTTGCTTCCTTGATGTGTGCAAGCACACAGAACAGACAGACCAAAACCACCTCTCCTCCTCATCCCCCAATATGAAAGTGTCTTCTGCGCTTATTGGTCCTTTTGGTCAGGTGCCAGCCAGGTTACCTGAGCTTCTTAACCCTTTACAGGTAAAAGGATTTTGTGCCTCTGGCCAGGAGGGATTTTGCAGTACTGTATACAGGAAGGTTGTTACCCTTCCCTTTATGACAATGAGGATTAATGAAAATCTTATTATCATACAAAAAAGGTTTTACCAATCCCAAAGGATCAGACACATTACCTCCCATGTTAATGAGTATTCCAGATCTTAGTCAAATACCCACTTACAGCCAATTCTTATTAACTAAACTAAAATTTTATTAAAAAGAGGAGAGAGAGAGAGTATGGTGAAAAGATCAATATACATACAGACATGAGTTCAATTCTTGAGGTTCAGATTCATAGCAGAGATGGTGAGCTTTGTACTTGCCAAAAGTTCTTTTTGAATTTAGTCCATAGATTATAGTCTAATGTCCAATATCATATTCAGGGTGTTCCAGCTTAACTGGAACTCAGTCTCAATCTTGTGACTCAAACTTCCCCTGATGAAGCTTAAGCAGATCTGAGATGACAGGATCAGGACCCAAGGATCTTTTATTAAATTTCAAGGCCTTCTTTGACAGATCGGAGTCTGTTAGCTTACAGTAGGCAATCAGGGTGACTTTGAAGTAGGTCCATCACCGGTACTTAGCTACATTAATTAACATAGGGCAGTTGCCTGTTGTTCCACCATTCGCAGATTTACTATACATTTCAAAGAGAGATTAATAGAGCGATATCCTATGTTTACAGTTCATTTAAATGTTAAGAAGTTATTTTGATCTCTGAATAACAGAATACAGCATAGACAGTGACTGTTGGATTATATTGTTGACCTCCAATATGTATGTAAATACACAAAAACACAAACATTATCTCCCCATATGTTTTTACGGGTTAAATTTGAGTAATTTGTTCTGCAAAATGTTTAACCCTTTCTGGTCATTTCACACAGTTATGAATCTGTACTGGTTTCTTATATTTAGATCAGTGAAGATCTGTGCTTTCCTTACAAATATATATGTGATCACTGTGCTGCTACTTTCCAAATTGTCTCCTCTGCACAAAACTGACACAAGCAATCTGTTGTGGCCTGGCAGTTTGTCCCTTGCCCCTTACTACTTTTCTGGTATGGATCTTGCAAGGGCCTGGTTCAAAATTCACCATGTTAAAGTGGTGATTGTGCACTGTATTAGAGTGTCTTGATGGCTGGGATGAGAATCTGAATTGATGCCTCTTTTCCGTATTTTCCTTCCTCTCTCTCCAGGAATGCTGTGGGTTGCAGATCAAGCAGTGGACTGTGACCCCCTGCTTACCTAGTTGATGATCTGGCCATGTGGCAGTTTGTGTGTCTTGAGGAGTTCTGGCCCAGATCTTCAAATGTGCCAAAAGTTAGATTCTGGAGCCAGATTAGCAGCAACCAGCAGCTCCTTTAAATAAGTTGTTGGATTTTCAGTTGAGTTTGGCTCCCATTCAAATATCTGTTAGGAGCTGCTGGTTGCTGCACCCTTCTGAAAATCTGCCCCCGTCATTTAAGTGCCAAACCAGGAGCTGAGCTCTTAGAAAAGTTTTGCATGTTGAGCACTTTTGAAAATATGGTCTATACATTTATTTTTAGTCTCCTGAGTAAAGATGGCCAGAGTTTCAAAGGCATTGAGCATACTCAGCTCCCATTACCTTTCAAAAGTGTTGAGTATCAATAGATTCCTTTGAAATCAGGCCACCTTTATTTCATGGATTATAGCTACTGAAATTTGTAAATTGACACATTCTTCACATGATGATAAAATGGGAACTGTATGAAATCTACTGGGCTATGCTTGTACTCTGAATAAGACCTTTTAATCTGTTCTTCCAGACTGAAGAATACCACCATTTTCAAATGTAATATCTGAATATTTACAGTTGGGTGTCCAAGATACTATTATATAATTACAGTAAGAGTCTGAGAATGATTTTAAACATGCTGCATATAGTGTTTTAATTTTTCTTCTTTGCTTTGATATAGTGTCCAAATACTGTGTGTTTCAGTGATCTTTGAAAAGATCATATATAATATGTAGTAGTCTTATTCTGTGCTGTAAGACTTCCTGAAAATGAAATTATTGCTAAAATACATAGCCTTACTAAACTCTGAATTAAAAAATCAAAATTTGTAATTTTCCCATGTTCTTTTATAGTTTATAAGTTGATCATAGTCCTCTTATATGAAATTTCTATGTAACTGCTAAAAGCTGCATGCTTTTATTGCTGTTTTTATGTATGTAAAAAACAAAAATTAAAAAAAAAACCCTTCTCCAACCCTTTTCCCTCCCCGCCCTTTCATTGCCGCTTGCCAGCTGGCCTGCAGTGACCTCACACAATATCAGTTGGAAACCTTTTTTCAAAAAAAAGTCCTTAGTTTAACTACAGGACATTCAGTAGCTTTTGTTTTCTGAGGAAAGAGGATTTAAACAAACTCTCTATTACATTTGTTGAATGTGTATTTCATAGTAACCACCATGAAGTTCACAGCATTTAAGGAGACGACGAAGCTGAGATGAAAAGATATAAATTCATGAAGGCTTGGCTTCACAGTTGGCGTATAATCCTTTCTGCTGTCATTGGTACCCTAACCCCAGTACCCACCAGAACAAAAGAAACTGAATTGGAAATTGTGGGAGCTAGGGAATGTTCTGTTGGCAGCACA
This sequence comes from Lepidochelys kempii, assembly GCF_965140285.1. Lineage (NCBI taxonomy): Eukaryota > Metazoa > Chordata > Testudines > Cheloniidae > Lepidochelys > Lepidochelys kempii. Next base: position 68,997,007 of record NC_136384.1, on the reverse strand, counting down.
TCTCATGGCCCATAGGCCTTGTCAGGTCTCAGTTTGATACCCTTTATTCTATCTGACAGATGTGAGGTAAGTTCTATGAAGGGGAAGTCATTACTAGAGTGAGGGCAGTGTCAGATCAAAAGTAACCAGTGATCAAACAAGGTGAAGGGCTGTGGAAAACAGGCTTTTTTTTCTGGCCTTGACACCTGCCTGATCATTGAGGGGAACAGTCCTTGTGTGTCAGGTTGAGTTGATTCTCTTTGATGTACAGTGAATGAGTGAAGATGGAAACTGAACTGGAGAATGGAAGATTTTGGTTTCCCTTTTCTTTCGGGTCAATTAAAGGTGCTTTGTTATGTGACACTGACATTTGGCTATACAACTGCATGTCCTGTGTATGAAATAAAATGTTCAGTCTTGGGGTATTGTATTTTAGGTGCCTTAGTCTTGCTAATTAAATTTGAAGTAGCACAAATTGTGCTTAGTGAAAAAACAATCTGGTGTATTAGTATTTAAGATACACTTTTCAGAAAAGAATCAACTCGTGGTTTAAAACACTCAATCTTTCTAGAATAACTTGTTTAAAATTATGATTAATATGTGCTACTGTTGGGAGAAAACTCTTCTATTTTGTGGAGTTACTTTGAAAACTGCAGGATTTGGAAAGTGTCTCTGCTGTTAGTATACTCACACAGTAATGTCTCTCTCTTGCCTTTCAATCTTGATTTCTACATTTTGGTAGAAAATAATACTTTTTTTCAAAAGTAAGAAAATTTACCCACAAAAAGTACTTTTGCTTGTATCATTAATAAAATAAAGTGTAAAATATTGAATACTTTCAAATGAAGCATGTCTATAGAAAGCACCCAAAGGATTTGTATAAATCGCTTATTGCCAGTTCAAATGTATTGATAGCACTTACTGGGGTTCTAAACCTAACAACTAAACATGTAGTCTGTTCAGCAAATAGAAATATATTATGTAAGGGCTAAATATACAAATATTATAAATAGAAAATGAATTTTATAGTTGCCTAGAGTTTAATTTTAGGCTCTCCATGCATTCCATTGAATACATGATTGTATAAGCTACTGTAGTTTCAGTGAACTTCATTGGATCCCACAATTAGGATAATTTCTGCCTCATTTCTTTGCATCCTTTTTGATCTCTAGTTCAATATTTTTTACAATATTTTCATATTTCTGATGGATGGATGTCTTAATATTTGTAATAGGAAATATTGTACAAAAATTCTATGGAAAAGAAATTCAGTCCGCTCATAAAGTGTGGTGTTAACTGTAACATGTTCACAGATACGTACTGAAATTAAATAAGTCTCATATTCTCATACCTCTAAGTATTGCACATCACATCACAACTATATTTTTGTTTTCCTCTTTGCAAAAGTATATCGGGTATACAAACACACGTGCAAAAATATTGAAAATTTAAAAAGAGACAGGTACTTTAAAAAAGAAAAGCATTTGAAAGAAGAACTGTTTGATATAATCTTAAAGAAGCTGTATTTTAAATGAAATATTCTATATTACTGCTAATTATGGTCTGTTTTTTTTTAAAGATGATATATCTGTTTCCACGTGTTTCTATATGTTTTTGTAGTTAAACTGGAAATTTGACAATATGGATTTCCCATAAATTTTAGTCAGTATTGGACCTCTTCAATATTTCTTTTATTTTTAAAAATAAAATATTTAAGTTAGGTTAAGTTAGAGATAAACCTACCAATTTTAATTAAAATAATGGAAACTCTAATTGTTACCATCTTTTCTAAGCAATGCTGAAATGCTTGTGCAGTTCTTAACATTCCAAAGTTCAAATTTGAAAGATCACAGAATTGACTGTAAACATTATTAAAACAGTCACACTTGACAACATACAGAGGAAATCTTTCTCTCTCTTTCTTTCTACAACTGTAAATTTTGTTTCTGTAGTAGGTCTGAGATTCCTATTAAAAGAGTAATTTGGCCGTCAGGTGGTCTCTTAATTTTTATTTATTTAGGGCTGTCAATTAGTTGCAGTTAGTTCACGAGCTTAACTCAAAAAAATTAATTGCGACTGAAAAGATTAATCACAGTTTTAATTGCACTGTTAAACAATAGAGTATCAATTGAAATGTATTAAATATTTTGGATGTTTTTCTACATTTTCATATATATTGATTTCAATTACAACACAACACAATACAATGTGTATATTATTTTTTATTACAAATATTTGCACTGTAAAAATGAGAAACAAAAGAAATAGTGTTTTTGAATTCACCTAATACAAGTACTGTAGTGTAATCTCTTTATCGTGAAAGTGCAATTTACAAATGTGGATTTTGTTGTTGTTACATAACTGCACTCAAAAACAAAACAATGTAAAACTTTAGCGCCTACAAGTCCACTCAGTCCTACTTCTTGTTCAGCCAATTGCTAAGACAAACAAGTTCGTTTATATTTGCAGGAGAAAATGCTGCCCGCTTCTTGTTTACAATGTCACCTGAAAGTAAGAACAGGCGTTTTCATCGCAAGGCATCGCAAGATATTTGTGTCAGATGCATTAAAGATTCATATGTCCCTTCATGCTTCAACCACCATTCCAGAGGATGTGGGTCCATGCCGATGACAGGTTCTGCTTGATAACAGTCCAAAGCAGTGCAGACCAACGCATGTTCATTTTCATCATCTGAGTCGGGTGCCACCAGCAGAAGGTTTGATTTTCTTTTTTGGTGGTTTGGGTTCTGTAGTTTCTGCATCGGAGTGCTGCTCTTTTAAGACTACTGAAAGCATGCTACATACCTCGTCCCTCTCAGATTTTGGAAGACACTTCAGATTTTTAAAACTTGGGTCAAGTGCTTTAGAAATCTCACACTGGTACATTCTTTGCGTTTTGTCAGATCTGCAATGAAAGTGTTCTTAAAAGGAACAGTGTGTGCTGGGTCATCATCCAAGACTGCTATAACATGAAATATATGGCAGAATGTGGGTAAAACAGAGCAGGGGATATACAATTCTCCCCCAAGTAGTTTAGTCACATTTAATTAACGCATAATTTTTTTAATGAGCGTCATCAGCATGGAAATGTCCTCTGGAATGGTGGCTGAAGCATGAAGGGACATATGACTCTTTAGCGCATCTGGCATGTAAATATCTTCCGATGCTGGCTACAACACTGCCATGAGAACGACTGTTCTCACTTTCAGTTGATTTTGTAAACAAGAAGTGGGCAGCAGTTTCTCCTGCAAATGTAAACAAACTTGTTTGTCTTAGTGATTTGGCTGAACAAAAGGTTGGACTGAGTGGACTTTGCTTTATTTTTGAGTGCAGTTTTGTAGCAAAAAAAATCTACATTTGTAATTTGCACTTTCATGACAGAGATTTCACTACAGTACTTGTATTGGGTGAATTGAAAAATGCTATTTCTTTTGTTTTTTACTGTGCAAATACTTGTAATAAATAAATATAAAGTGAGCAGTGTACACTTTGTATTCTGTGTTGCAATTGAAATCAATATATATGAAGATGTAGAAAACATCCAAAATATTTAAATAAATGGCATTCTATTAACAGAGCAATTACTCGTGATTAATTTTTTAAAATTACTTAGCGCTATTTTTATTAATTACTAATAAATATTACATTGTTTAATTAACCTGGGAATTAACCTCAGGCTACTCTTCCAGTTCAGGTTTCCCATATGGTCAGTTACTTATAAACACAAGCACACAAATTAACTTTTCCATCTGTGGCTGTTTATTAATATCAGCTTTTTGAAAGAGAATATATCAATACTTTGGTAGGACAGTGCTTTAAATTTTGATTATTTTCTATCTGATGTCATGACACTACAGCTAAGAATCCACCAGCCAATGGAAATTCACGACATTTTTGGTTTTTTAAAGTTTTTTAGGAGGGTGACCTGTTACAATTGTTTTCATCCTCTTGTATGGTGCCCTGAGTATTCTGGGAGGAGGAGAACTATACAGATAAAATGATGAAGTGACCATTATACATTTTTTTTTTTTTTTTTTTTACTGAAGCAACTCACTGTGTAAGCTCCAGAGGGGTTAAATGCTTAAGGTCTCAGTGAAATGCAAAGCAATGATGCAGCTTTAACTAGGAGCCCCCATTAGTGTTTTCATAGTATTCAGTTTGTCTTAAAGATTTAGAGGATTATCATCAAGAGCTTTGCATTCAGTTTGACTCCTCTTAAAATGTTTATCATTTAATGTGTAGATTCAGTTAACATGCTTCTCTTTTTGAACATACCTCCTAACAACCCCCCCACCCCCCAAAAAATTCAGAAAACAACCCAACAATCCCAACTTTGTGTGGTGTCTATCAAACAGATGTGTACATGTGCTGTCAGGTATCACAAGTAATGCACCTAGCTCTTTTTGTTTTGTGGTTACAAGAATTTGTGCATTCCTCTTTAAACTACTGCTTCAAGAAGAAATTAAAATAAGAATAAGTTGATTTACAGTAAAATATTTTAAAAAGTAGTAAATGTAAGTTAAATTGAAAACTAAATACCTTTATAGTATCCCACTAAGAAAACTGGCACTAATTTTGTAAATTAAACTACCAAGTACTTAAAGTAATAGATGCTCGTTTTGTGTGCATTGGGACTCCTTCGTAAAAGAAGTTTACTGGATTTGAAATGGACAGTTTGGATGCAGCATAAATTTATACTAATATTTAAATTCAGTTACTCAAATAGTTTAGTAGAATACTGTATGGTACTAAATAATACTGATTTTGTCATACCATTGGATGATTTTGTCTGAACTATTACTTCCCTAGCCCCAGGTATTGAAGGGGGTATTGGTTCACCCTCAAATTCTCCTGCTTTTTTAAGGATATTAATCTTGTGAGTCTCCATAAAGCGTGCCTGGAGAAAACCCCCAGCATTTTATATTTGTGTACATCTCTATCTCTGTCTTGATTTTGAGGGGTTTTGGAGAAAGCTGTGTATGAATCAGTTTTTTTTCTTTAACTGCCCTCAAGCACTTAATTCTCCTATGTTGCTGTAAAATGCATTTTTACCAAAATGTTTAGTTTTGCTAACAGTGCACAGAGCTGACTACTAAATATCTCAACTTTTCAGAAAACCAGGGAATTTCAAATAGCAAAAGTAACTTTATTTCAATTTAACATGGCAGATACTTCAGGTATGTTTTAAATGCTGAAACCTTTCTGTCACATCTGCTGTGCTATCCGTCATTAACATGCCATTAGTACCACCAGAATATTAGGATGTCTGGTATATTCAGCATGGCTAGTGTATTGTGCCTGGAACATTAAAATAATGAACAATTAAAATATTGTATCCGAAAATGGTATAAGCACCTTGGATATGAATATCCAAACTGTGCCTTGATGAGCATTTTAGAAAAATGTATATACTGTAGCCTGTAAAATTCTAATGATCAGCTTCATAAAAGCTAAGTCTTGAATTGTCACTGTTGCATTAAGGAATTTACAACTAGTTGTGTCTTAAAGTTGTTTTGACTGCTGAGGTATAATAAAATAAAACAGTCTCATATTTATAAAATCTTTACATTAAGAGGGGGAGAAGTCTGCACATTGACCAAACCAAACTGCATCTTGAACTTCCAAGAGAGTGGCTTAGAAGCAAGTGAGTAAAAAATAATTGTAGAAATTCTAAAAGGTGGGGGGTTTTTCTTTTTGGTTTGGTGTGGGTGTGATGTGGTTTTTTTTTTTTTTTAGAGAGAGACGAGAGCGAGCGTGACATTTCAAGTAGTATTTTGGAGGTCGGAGGATATTTTCTTGGAGGAAGACTTAATTTAAATCCATTAGAATTCCAAAGACCCTTGAGATGCACTAAATTATAGAATCCTACTTAATATTAGTATCTTTTTCTCTCGACTGCTTTGAGCTAACAAGGGGGGCAGGCGGGCAGGGAGAGTTTGGAAGCTTTCCAAGACCTCAGTCTATGTGTATGAGAAGTTATGATTTCTGGCTGTGAAGTCTGAGTTTTACTGGGCAGGCTTTTCTGGTGGGTTAAAGCCCCCCTCTATCCCTTCCCAGATGGTAACTGGCTTTTATAACAAGAATTACTTGACATTCTCAGACCTAACTAAATGGGGCATCCACTGTAGGGTTCACATGCTGCCAACTGAAAGAAAGTGACAAATGAGAACAGATGACAAAACAGACTGGTATAGTAAGAGAGAGGAAGAAGAAAAGAGAAAACAAAAGGTATGAATATAAAGAAAAGGGAGATGGACATTGGGGAAAAATGAGGAAATAAAAAACAGAGGTAAATAATGAGCTCCAGCAAGTTTCAGGACTTCAAAAATTTATTACAGGAGTAAAAATATGCCCTTTGCAATTAAGGATACAGTGAAGATTTGATGATCTTAACTATGAGGTAATCTAGTGCTCAGTAATAGTGAAATGGAATGTTATCAGCAAAGTTTGCAAGATATTTCAGTGGTCTTTTTAGGTAAGGCCGGGGGGTTTTGAGTCTTTTTTAGAACCATTTTTCGAGTGTAGCAGGTTAGAAATATATTTGAAATTGGTTTATATAATCTGATCTCTGTATTTACCTACTATTAGTGGTTAGAACTGCCCTTTGATTTAATTGTCTAGAGAAACTTATCATTTGCATAGTGAATACCAATAAACAGAACAGATTTCTAGTAAAGGAAAAAATTACAAAAATATATGGGCCTTAGGTGTTAGAAAATGAATTCTAAAGAATTCCACACTTGAAATTATATATTTATTATTTTTAACTATTTTAAACTACTTCCACTCTAGAGTACTTTTTAGTGTTGTAAAATAAAAATAACGTAGAATGTTATTTTTAAAATAGCCAGAGGAACATGAGAGCTCAACTGAATTTTGTTTGAACTGCTGTAAAATAATTCTGAACCTCTTTTACAGAACTTAAAAGGGACCAGTGAGTCCAATGGGAGTCTTGGCAATTATTTCAAGAGTAACAGGATTGGTCTAATTCAGTAAAATCTAATACTCTCCTGAAAAATTAAAATTAAAACAGAATCTAACACATATCTAACTAGATTGCTTACTAACTCTTTACAGGTTTCAGAGTAACAGCCGTGTTAGTCTGTATTCGCAAAAAGAAAAGGAGAACTTGTGGCACCTTAGCGACTAACAAATTTATTTGAGCATAAGCTTTCATGAGCTACAACTCACTTCATCGAATACATTCAGCGGAAAATACAGTGGGGAGATTTATATACATAGAGAACATGAAACAATGGTGTTACCATACACACTATAAGGAGAGTGATCACTTAAGGTGAGCTATTACGAGCCGGGGGAGGGGACCTTTCGTAGTGATAATCAAGGTGGGCTATTTCCAGCAGTTGACAAGAACATCTGAGGAACAGTGGGAGGTGGAGGCGCGTAAATAAACATGGAGAAATAGTTTTACTTTGTGGAGAGTGGGGTGGGAGGAGGTATTGTTTCATGGTCTATGTGTATATAATGTCTTCTGCAGTTTCCACAGTATGCATCCGGTGAAGTGAGCTGTAGCTCACGAAAGCTCGTGCTCAAATTGGTTAGTCTCTAAGGTGCCACAAGTACTCCTTTTCTTTTTGCGAATACAGACTAACACGGCTGTTACTCTGAAAACATCCCCCACTGTTCCTCAGATGTTCTTGTCAACTGCTGGAAATGGCCCACCTTGATTATCACTACAAAATGTCTCCCCCCCCCCCCCCCGGCTGGTAATAGCTCACCTTAAGTGATCACTCTCCTTACAGTGTATATGGTAACACCCATTGTTTCATGTTCTCTGTCTATATAAATCTCCCCACTGTATTTTCCACTGAATGCATCCGATGAAGTGAGCTGTAGCTCACGAAAGCTTATGCTCAAATAAATGTTAGTCTCTAAGGTGCCACAAGTACTCCTTTTCTTTTTGCGAATACAGACTAACACGGCTGCTACTCTGAAATCTAATTAAAATCTAGTATTTTTTTAGCAGCTGTAATGCTCTTAAGCAATAACATCTCTGCCATCAGAATCCCTGAATTGTTTATGGCAGTCCTTATAATTAATTGAGCATTTTGAGGTCTAAACTATTATACAGCACCACGTGCATTTTAAAATGTAAATAAAGTGTCATTTCTGGGAAGTCTTAGGTATGACTGTATAAATATGTTTTTTGTTGCTGGTATTTAAAAAATGTATTGCTACATTCAATGGGTAGTTTATAATTGGACTTGTAGACATAAAAACCTAATAAATCTGCAAAAGTCCCAGATATGTATAAATGTCAAACATGTTTAAGTGACAGGAATCTGTTGTACATCCTAAAGGTTTGCAAGAAGGTGATTGTTAAATACCTTATTTAGAAAACAAAACAAGAAACCATCTCATCCAGTCCCATACTTAAATTGACCATCTGCTGAATACAAGGTTCACAAACCTTGGCAGCAGTGAGATATTTTAAATTCATATGCTAATATAAATAGAAATGCCAAATTTAAAGCTTTGATAAATCAGGAAATATAAAAGTTGCACTTGAAGGCTCAAACATTTTGTTCCAATTTACTGTCTGTTTTTCATAGTCTGAATATGCTCTCAGAAGGAAGTTTTCTTCTTATGATGGTAGTAGCAGTGTACCCTTTAAGTAAATTGCTAGAAATTGGTGATGCAATTTAATATTAGTTGATTAAAATGATGACTGCTGTTGCTGGTTGTGTATAATATTAAAAAGCTACCAAGCTATTTAAATTTTCACATTACTAGGATATTTATTTTGATACTTCTGCCATATATGTAATTTTCTAAGGAACAGTTAGAAAATCATATTACCGAATTTGTTCTGCATTTTTGTTTTCTATAAGAACAATTAAAATTTCAGGGCTTTTTTCCAAATACAGTAACCAACACATTAATGTCTTGCATTTTTTTTCTTAGTTTCTTGTCCTTCCTTTTTTCAGTGGCTGTTGCTCAATGTTCGAGTTAAAGAAATCGATAACTTGAAAAATAATGACTTTTCAAGCTGAAAATAATGTGAACTATTTTTGTTACTTAAGTAACTTAGTTACAATGTGGAAAGCAATTTAGATTGGAAGCTCCTTGGGGCCAGGATCTTGTTTTCTATCTTTGCCTCAAAAGCTCTGTTCTAAAGTAGTAAGATTTTTAATTTGGTACTTGGGGGTCCTATCATTCCTTTGCCAAGCATGGTCCATGGTGTAAAGTTATCTATTACAGCCAAAGTCTTACTTTTCAACTACATGCACAAAGTGAAAATAACCAGTTTCTATTTTTGTAGGATTTTATCCTGTGTGGGGATAGCACTGAATTGTAACATGGAGACATTATGTCACAGCATACATGGGATTTGGGAAGGAGTTCCTCTTGAAGGGAATTCAAAATTTTGGAAATATTGCAAAGGATAGGGCAGTACCCACCAAATTAAAACCCTCTGTAAAAATTGCGGATGGTGGAACGTGTGTGGAGAAAGTCATTAGTGAAGCGCAGCTCACCTTTGCATCCTGTATTCTATTGTGTTTGTTCTCTTTCTTACCCCAAAGTAAATGAAATAACCTGGATGTTAGAGTGTAATAATAGAAATCGGCTGTAACACGGCTGCCAGTCTATTTCAGCCTTATGGAAAAGCCATTGCAAATACCTAATTACTATTCAAGGCAATCTAGTAACTTCTGCGCTGTTACAAAAGCATTTTTCCGACTTGCAAATAAAAAGCATCAACAATTCTCACGTCTCAGCAAAGATTTCGTATCATAGGGCTGTAATGAGGTCTCAGATTACCACGATTTCATTTTTACAAAAAAAAAAAAAAAAAAAAAGATAGAGAGAGAACATAATGACTTTATTCTAAATAATTAAAAGTAAGTTACATTTGTCAAAATAAATTAAGCTATGTTTTGTGATGCTCTAGCCTTGATTTTTTATTTTTTTCATTTACTTGCTACTTTACAAAGTTGAGCAATATTTAATGGGTTTCCTAGTTATTATTGAGGTTCTACTGACTGTTTTTGGACACGGACCATCTTTGGGATATGTGCGTTCAGTTCCAATTACTCTTTTGTTTTAAATAAGTAAATAAATCTAATAGGCCTCTGTGCCCAGTTATATATTTCCAGTTCCCTCAGCTCGCACAGTAGTTATTTGAATATATTTTCTGTAGTCTTCTTCACTATTTATTTGGTAGCATATAGGACAAAATGTAGAGGATTTGAACAAATGAGGCATTTTCTGTACTCTATCATATTAAGGATCACAGTATTTCATAAATCTAATGAGCATTAATGAAGGTAAGTAGCTTAAGGAAGGAATGTTTGCTTAAAATATTACTAACAATGTTCACAGCACTGGAAAAAATATATATGTAAAAATGTAAACTAAATCCTGCCTTTTTTCATCACCTCTGCTTGTCCATTTCTCTTTTTCATAAAAATAGGGTTTACCTGGGAGAAATTGGGAGGGATAACTAGGCTCATCAGATTAAGAGGAAGGCAGTAATGATATTGTTTTAGGACCCAATCCTCTGAAATGCTGAGCACATTGAGCTGCTTTTTAACATCATAGGTATAGCCTTCTATGTTTTACCTTTTATTTAGGAAGTGTGAATGTTCATTTTTATTTCAAATTTAACTAGGAAATATGCATTTGACAAAAGCTAAACATGCAAGAAACTGGTTCTACATACTATTTGTCCATTTTCGTACTCTGCTTGTATCAATATTTCTCGAAAATGCTTCAGTGTTTTATTTTTAAAATTGGAATAAATAAATTATTGATCATGTAAAAGCACTTTAACTAATGGTTTTGTGTATTATCTACATTTTAGTCCTGGGTTAAATTGTTTTCTTTTTATGTTACATTAGTAAAAGCACATCCACTCTTGGTAATGGAGAAGATCATTGTAACAGTGTGAGCATTTTTGCACTCTCTCTTTATGTAAAGGAGATTAACACTTGTAGATTACAGCACAGCTGCTGGATGGGGTTTTTTTTTGGTATTTTTTGGGCAAGCATATTGGTTTCCTTTCATAGAAATAAGTGTCAGTTTGCAAATTACTCCAATATTTTGAATCTTGCCTTCTATATATAGAGGCTTGATCAATGTGCTTTTAAAATGTATATTTAATGTATATTCTTTTAATGTTCAGAATAATTTTATAGGGTACATAATTGATTATACCATATTCTTAACATCGTGATAAAGTATAATCAAATTAATTTACCGAGGCTTACTCTACTTTTGTGTTTTATATGCTAGTGAATGAAAACTACACAAGACTGTCAACGGAAAAGAGTAGTGAACGCTTCCAATAAAACAAACCAGACTTAAGCATCTGTTGTGTTTAAAAACAATAGACCTGTAGGCACCTGGCTCATATTTGTATGCCTTCATTATAGATTAGGTTCCATTGCTTTATTAAAGAACATTGCCATTTGTAACTTATATATAAAATCTGCATTTCAGTAAAGTACACTATGCGAATTAAATGCTCACATTTATACTATCTGTAGTCTTGAAAGATTTGGATATATGCAGTGGTCTTGATACATATTTAAAGTGATAATAGTAAGACAGGCCTTAAATTTAAAGTATCTTTAAATTGTATGGGATATTATAAATTAAAATGTGATTTTTTTTTAATTAATTGTTTTCATCTAATTGTTCCACAAGGCTGAACAATTTAAAAAATGAGACTAAACAGAAAAGTATGGCACACAGTGTAGGTTCCAAGAATAAATAAAAGTGCTTGCAAACATGAAATTTGTGAAGATATGGTTATATATCTCTTTGTTTCTGTAGTACCTATTAGTACCACGGATGGGATAGTTGGTTTGTTTTTACTTAATGATTCTTGCAATATATTTAATTTTACCCAAAAGCACTATGAATATGTTGTGTTTTATTCCCCTAAGCCACATAATTTTTTAAAAAGAAGTTTAATTTTGATGGCTAAGCATGTTGAGAATTCCGGTAGTAAACAAAGCAAGAGATTTTGAAAGCTAGTTCAAGGCATATCTTCCCTTTCTAAAATGCACATGTGTAAATAAATTATATTTATGCACAAGCGTACATGCAGACACTGATATATATTTATGCCTGCATAATTTTTAATAACTGGAAAATCAAAATAAATTAAAAAAATTCACATATGCAGCTAAGTTTTAAACTCAAAGAAATTGTATGCTATATACTCTAAAATTAAACAGATTTTTCCACTTAAGATCAGACATTTTCAGTAACACGGCTTCACTAAGAAAACCAGTGGCATCTACATGAATATTTATTTGAATTTTTAAAATACAACTATAGGTAGAATGTAGCTAACCAATAAGATTTGAACAGTTTAATACGGAGTGCCCACCCATTTATTATGCTGAGAAAGCTAATCTGTCCTTTTTTAGGAAATGTCTAACTTCTGATTGCTTAGTGCAATAGTAGAAAAACATAATATGTGACTCATAATTTGGAGTTAGTTCTTGACATTTTAACGTGACTAGCCATTATCTAGCTGTTATCAAAGCTGTAATTTTACTTTATTGATAGCAAATGTAATCAATCTAAAATGCATAGTAGGGTTTTTAGTTTGCATAGATAACACGATGGCTCTCAGAAATTGTGGAATGGTTTCTTATTGACACAGCTTCTGTGTACTGTTACCACACTGTAAAAGTAATTTGTTTGCTAGTAGTATCTTAGTGTTCTAGTAGGTTTCAGAGTAGCAGCCGTGTTAGTCTGTATCCGCGAAAAGAACAGGAGGACTTGTGGCACCTTAGAGACTAACCAGTTTATTAGAGCATGAGCTTTCGTGGGCTACAGCTCACTTCCTTAGTGTTCAAGTAGTAGTACTTTACCTGGTAGCGTTTAGTGGAAAGTTTAGGTTGTGGCACACAGGCTAACCTGAACGTACTCAATACTTTACATTTTCTCTTTCTAAATTGTAGAAGTATTCTTGAATTGTATTATAAACTTAAAGTGTTAGGTTTGATACTGTGGAGACTTCAATGTTTGTAAAAAGAGAGTATTTTATTCATGTTAAATTATGATTAAAAATATTGTATCTATAAATAGGGTTTTATTTTGCTAGAAATATTAACCACTGTGAAGAATATCAGATATACAAGAACTTAACATCTTGCAATATTTGTCTGAATGGAGACTATATGTGGATGACAGATAACTTTGGAAGTGTTTTTTAAATCTTTTTTAGGTGGCTGCTCTTTCCTGTGCAATAATATTGTAATATGTTTTCAAGGTCCTTTTTTTTTTCTTAATGAAGTGTGCTCTGCTTCGATCACTGTGAATATTTTAAAAGCCACTACATTTTAAGGTAACCTGTTCTGATAGGCTATTGTTATCCCTACCTTATGAGCTTTAATAGTTCGTAATATTTTATTTTGGCAGTAGCGTAGCTCTTGTAAGTGCCATTTTTGCTAAAGCGTGGTTTCTTGATTTATTTTTTAACATGGTACATTTATTTTACTTAGTTTATGAATGTTGCTTTTTGAAAAATATTTTAAAAGTATTTTTGTTTTTATTACGATAAGTTGAACAAAATGGTTTAAAGTAATAATTGTATATTGGCCTTCTGTTTCCTCTTAGATTTGCAGATCTGCTAAATGATAATTTGAAAGTAGATACTTTTTGCTATTAATAATAATGTTTTTTTTAATGCCAAGAGCCCTTAATTTTTTGTCTCTGTATTTGATTGGTATTCTAGATATGTCACAAGAAGAAAGGGGAGCTAATGTGATGCTGGCAACTCTTTTCGGAAATTCTTTATTGCTGAACATGAATAATAGAAAATCTGAAAATAAAAACATAAATGATAAGAAAAGATGAAAACAAATAAAACTCTATACTGTCAGAAAGGGTTCACTGAGGTAGGGGTTCATAAAATGTCAATAGTTAGTGCGAATGGATTTTTGGATCTTTATTGTTTGACTAGACTGCCTAGGTTTTGATCTTTTGCACGTAAGAGCCACATTATTCAGTGTAGTTTGACAAAACTAGAAAGTAATTAATCTATCTGCCATTCTGAATTGATTATTAGAGAACCTTGTCATAGTGTACATAATGTATGACTTTGTCTTCTGTCGATAGTGATATATTTACAACGTACAGAATTTAAACATGCGTCAATTTCTTTTAATATGTCCTTGAAACGATCTGCTTATACTACACTTTGTGAAAAACACTTAGTTCTTGACACAGCAGAGAAGTAATGTGTTACTAGAAAGTGTAACTCATTTTAGCTTTTTGCATGTGTTAATGCAGCATCATGGTAGTGGCTCTATAACTCTGGTGCTTTTAGGACGTCTGAAAGTGACTTGATTGGAATGAAACCTAGTTTCCTTTCTTTCCTAGTTTTCAGATTTGTGTTTGCTATCACTGCGAGATCACAAAAAATATTGTTTCAATCAGTGTAGTGAAGTACTTTAATCTTTCATTATATGAAGGATGGTCTTGTGCCTAAAGCACAGGATTAGAGGTCAAGAAATCTGGGCTATATTCCTAGCTCTGCCTGATTATGGGACTTCATTTTTATTCCTCTTTCTTCCCGACAGCAACAGCCTAAAGGCCTGCAGGCTGGGAAGGGGAAGAGAGAATTAGTTATTTCTGTTGTTAAATACTTGAGATGTGCTCAGACACTATACTACTTGGCACCCTGTGAGGAGATAGATTAATGAACTTCCTGTGTTACCTTCAGTAAATTACTTAACTCTTCTGTGCCTTGATTTCTCAATCTGTAAAATGGGGATAATAATGTCTACCTCATAGGGGGTGGGAAGAATAATGTTTTCAGTGTGCTTTGAAATCCTGTGTTGGGAAGGTGCTATGAAAGTTCAAATTGTTTTATGTGGTTTGAATCTTAGAGCATAGGAATACTTAAATTGCATTGGGGAATCAGAAAAATAAGGCTAGAGAGCCCCTTCTGTCCCATCAAAATTTAGCAATAATTTGAAGACAGGGCAACTGAAATGTCATTTATCCAGCCTTTTATGCTGTGACTGTTCTCCGAGTACCCAGGATTGAGAATCACCTTGTTACCTTCCTGCCTTCAGCATGAGAGAGACTTACTTGTGCTTAACTGGGGATCGGCTCGTTGAAACCACCAGTCTGTTAGGCCAGAGGAGAGTGCTTGGGTGGCTATGCCAGCCTTTACGTAGGCTTGTGGGTTAACAATAGGTGTACCCGAGTTCCTGAAGCCCTTTGAAGCATTCCCCTGTAGTATCCAGCCCCTTACCTACTGAATGCTCCTAGAAATACCAGGTCTGCTGTCTCCAAGGGAACAGTGTACATCCCAGCTTGTATGAATCAGCTTAATATCACAGCATTTAGATATATTTATAGTGAAATGAAGGATACATTTATTACCAAAGATGCAAGAATAAGGATAATGGAAACCAAAGGGTTACATATAAAACAAAAGCTTCACATGCTTTCTAGAGACTAAATTTAAGTGTTAGGTTGACCTCCTGTCTAGTGAAGTTTTTCACCCAAAGCCTTTTGCAGCATCTTGAACCAAAGCTGGTTGTGGTCCCATTTTCATGAGAGTAAACGCACTGCCTCTTTACTTCTTGATGGGGTGTCTTTTTTGTTCCCCAAATATAGGCCAGCAAACCTTTGAAGTGTATTGCAAGATAAGGTTCTCTTCCCCCATTGTGTGCTCTTCCTTGTTGACTTGATCTCTCTCTGACTTGGTATGTGTAAATGTGCCTCCATTGTGATAGCTTACAGTTTACATGCCAACAGAGAGACAGGTGAATAAACTGTTGTTTGTCTAACAAGAAACGTGTTTCTCCCCCTGTGGTGTGATACAGAATCTAAGAACATATTTTCAGTATAGCTCCATAACTCCTTACCTAATATCGGTCCAACATTTCACAACAATGACCAATGTGACCCTAGGTTTCATTTAAGACCTCACGTGACATTCTTTGATGAATCAGAATGTACACACCAGAATCAGGATATTCTTCTAACCTACTTGACTGTTGCCATTGAGGGGTTTTTGGGTCATATCTGCGCACTAGCTATTTGCAGATGGGAGTGAATGTGACCTCTGACTGAAATAAAGAACAACTCAAACAAGGTGAGGATCAAGAAGAACTAAGGATGTATCTACATTTGAAGTAAAGAGGTGAGTAAAGCATTGGTAGGCATACCGGTGTTAGGTTTAATCTAGCTAGCGTGGGTAACAATAGTAATCTAGAGGTCACGCTACAGTCTTCAACCTGGACTAGCAACCAAGCCTGCCAGGGACCCAGGGTACATACTTTGGTTGCTAGCCGGTGCCACCACATCTATGTTAGCTAGTTTGAACTAGCACGGATAGGCATACCTGTGATGCAGTCACATTTTCACTTGCAATGTAATCATACCCTAAATCACTAGTGTGATGGCCACTGCTTCTTGAGGCTGCACTCAGAGAAACAAAACCTGTGGACTACTATTCTCAAATATTTAAGTTGATTGTGCTTCTGCATACTATGCATTGTGGATAGATGAAGAAGAAAGATGGTAAGAGGAGAGGGAGAGATTCTGAAAGTGAAAGGGAAAGGAAAGAATACTGATAGAGGCAAGTGTTTAATACACGTCAGAGTTTTAATATTGGGAAGTTGTATGTGTGGTAAGGAAAACACTTCACATCAGGTTGTCTAATTAAATCTGTCTAGTTCATGGTAATGTATATGTATGTTAAAAAGTTACTTGAAGTCAAAAAATAAATACTGTAGGTTTATAAAAATTCTGTTGAATTTGCAGTTTATATATTGAACACACATAAAAGATTTAATTGCCAGTATATAAAGATACAACGCATCAAAGTTATGCTGGCATTTTCTACTTCGTCTTTAGTTGGAAGGTACATTTTTTTTTATAAATACCATTAGTTTTATATAAAACATGTAGTGACCAGAATTCATACAGTCTGTCATGATTTCCATAGAAGTTTTACTAAATTAAAGAAAAGCAAAATTAAAATTTTTAAGATAATGATTCCAGGAGTTGCATTTCAGTACTCTGTCTCTGAAATACTTCTTTAATGCACCTGACGTTTGCAAAAATAAATACCTTGTCTTTATCGGTTTGGTCAATATACTTTGAATAATAAGACTTTGCTCTTATATAGCTCCCTGTTTTCAAACCACTCTAAAAATATTGAGTAATTAGTCCTCCTTGAGGGCATAAGAATTTAACAGTTTAACGTTTCATACAACACCTCAGGTCCTTGGGCCTATAAGAAATTGAGATGTCTTCTAACTTTTGGGAAAAAAAAATTCTTGTTCACATTGTATGTACTTAACTGACAAATGTTGCTAATAATTGTGATATTTTCAGAACTCCATTCATTAATTTATATTCTGAAAATTCCTTTCTCTCCACTTTTATCCTACATATATCTGATTACCTACATGTCTAGAGTTCTTGAGCTCTGGATGTAAATATTGCAGACTACAGTTATATATGTGGACAGAGAATGATGACAGACAGGAAAAAAGCTGAACCATAAGAAAACATTGAAATGCTGGTCCAGATCCTTGGATATTGTGTGGCAGCTTTACACTGCACCAGTGGCACATTCTGTCATGAGAAAATCACCCCAGTGTAGAGAGATCTGTCAGTGCTTCAGGGCTGCAATATCTTCTCCTTTCACACTAGTGCTGGCATAAAGACATGGTTGGCGTAAAGGTGCATGGCTTGTGTTTCCAAATGACCGGCTGATTACCAACTGCACTATAGAGCTTTTGGGGCACTGGGAGATGTTGTGACTTGGAACAGACGTCAGGTTGCATAAATTACACTGGGAGCTGCCTCAGGATCAAGGGAGCAGAGCACATTGTCTCTTGAGTTGAATGCTCGCGCTCTCTATCTCTGTCTCTCGCACTGCACTGTGAGCTCTTTGCGTTATTTCTTTCCTCATCACTAGGAATTGTGAATGTTTGATGTAGTGATTGGTAAATGGGTTTTGCAGGAGGGCTGTTAAGAGCAGAGGGAGTAATGGTTAGAGTTGTGGAACAGGGTCTGTGGTGTACTGATGCTATTTAGTGTTTGCTTCTGATTGGAATTTCTACATACAATGCTTCAAACCTCGTTCTGGAGAGGAGAGCTTATTTAGAGATCCAGGTCTCACTGGCATATCAGTTTTACCTTGAATAGAAGCCACTAAAGGCCTTAACTTAAAAATGTGTTGGAATTCATCATGATTTTGGCTGTTTTTGAAAATACCTTCTAGTTTTTCAAATGTAACACAATTTGAAATAAAAGCCAGCAAGTTTCCGACAACAGAATGTAGGGCTGGTCTATGCTTGAAAGTTTATTTCAGGTTAACTCAGGTATTTTTCAGAATCAATTGCCTTGTGTCCAGATAAACTTTTCCCCAGAAATTTTCTGGCATCACATTCCACATTCATTAATCTACTATGGAAGTGAATTTACTCAAATTCAGAAGAAGTTATTCTGCCATAATGTAGGTGTGGATTCAGATAAGCTATTCCCGTTCTGGCAGTACTCTGGCTGCTGTCCTTTACTGCATTGCTGCACACCTGCTTAAGCCCGTCTGTTTGTCTGTGTGCCTTCTATTGCAGTCTTCTTGACCTAATGTTGTTTTGCTATTTAAATTCTCATGCACAGCCCTTTGTGATTGCAGCTTCTGGAGAGTTCATGCACCCAGAGTCACATACTGGTTATACAGCAGCTGTATTCAGCAACTGTGCTCTGTACTTCCCAGTTGTTCCCTGCTGAGGACTTGGACTTCCTTTCCCTCTGGGGAGAGGAAACAGTCCAGTTCCCTCATAGCCCCAGGTACTCAAATGCCAAGATATATGATAGGATATCAAACCAAATGGAGGACGGGGGCACTCTAGGGCCCTGGTCTAGTGCCACAACAAAAGAAAGATGTTCCAGCCGGGTTATAAAAACAGAAGATTATGACGACTGTTCGGGAGGAGAGAAGGTTTGTATGGTCCTGAGCCTGCTGTGAGGAGCTGGACTGGATTTTTGCAGTGGAGGCCATCATCAAACCCTGACATTTTCTGGACAGCACTGAAGACACCCCAGTGGATGCTGATTAGGCAGATTGACTATCCATGGTAGGATTAATTTGATCCACAAAACCCTGAGATGCAGGTGAGATCCCCACCCCCATCCCAGGAGGATGGGACCTCTTCCAGTAAATGTTGGGTGCTATATTACAATGCAGTTGTTGTGGGGGATTTAAATAACTTTGTGCTGGATACTGTCAAGGCACTGCCATATTGGGCAGATGTGAGCTAGGAGCCTCTCACCTTTGCTTGCATTTTTGGTTTAAGTTGGCACTAGATTTAAATTTGTACTGTTATGTTCAATAACATTTATAATTCAAATCTTGGTTCATTTATTTACAGCTTTCACCCAAGATACCTTCAAATTCTCAGCCAGATCCTTCCTATTTGTCAGAATCAAATCTTGCCTCTCCCCTCGTTGCTTTCTCCACCTTCTGAAATAAAAAGTTGTCTACAATGCATTCCAATAACTTGTTGGATAATCTGTGCCATGCTGTATTTTCCCAATAGATGTCTGAATAGTTGAAGTCTCCCATCATCACCAAGTCCTGTGCGTTGGATGATTTTGTTAGTTGTTTTTAAAAATAGTCATCCATCTCTTCTTCTTGGTTTGGTAGTCTGTAGTAGGACTCCCACCGTGACATCACCTTTATTATATACCTCTTTTATCCTTACCCAAAGACTTTCTACAGATCTGCCTCCCACTTTTGTCTCAACCTCAGTTCAAGTGTATATATCTTTGATATAAAAAGCAACACCTCCTCCCTTTTTCCCCCTGCCTGTCTTTCCTGAACAAGCTGTACCCATCTATACCATGTTTCCAGTCATGTGAATTATCTCACCAAGTCTCTGTGATGGCAATTATGTTGTAATTGTGATTATTCACTACAATTTCTAGTTCTTCTTGTTCCTTATACTTCTTGCATTCGTATACAGACATCTAAGATGTTCATTTGGGGTTCCTTCTACATTATTTTTTGTTTCCTTTGCCCCTGCTATGTTTACCCCTATGTTCCCCATCTTCCCCAGATTCTGATCCTTCATCAAGATCTGTCTCACTTCCCCCCACTGTCAGGCAACCTTAATAGGTGGTGGTACACAGAGCATATTCTACGTGAAGAAATGGGATTATATGTAGATATATATGGTGAATTGAAACAAGCATCTAATAGAACATAGGCCATTTAGAAAAAGAGAGTAAGGCTTCTGGAAAACCATAAACCCTGCAAACCCCATAATTCTTCCTGTAAGGATATAAAATGAAGTATTTTAGCTTGTTCAAGGCACTTTTTCAGTGTAGTGTTTCTTGATAGTTGCAGTGGGAGAGGTTTAGATTGGATATTAGGAAAAACTTTTTCACTACGAGGGTGGTGAAACACTGGAATGCGTTACCTAGGGAGGTGGTAGAATCTCCTTCCTTAGAGGTTTTTAAGGTCAGGCTTGACAAAGCCCTGGCTGGGATGATTTAACTGGGAATTGGTCCTGCTTCGAGCGGGGGGTTGGACTAATGACCTTCAGGGGTCCCTTCCAAACCTGATATTCTATGATTCTATGATCTATAATTTATTCAAGCAACTTATTGATGCTCTTTGATATTTGTTTGAACAGGAAAGAATTGGTGAGAGAGGCAGGCTGCTGTTTGCACAAGTTCCAACTAAAGAGAAAAGGGGCTTACTTGAACTTAAAAGATACAAGGTTAAGAATTATTCATTTGCTAGTATTGTTTGGAATTTAGCACTGTATGAAAATACTGCAGTAGTCAATAAACAAATAAATGTCTTTATAAATGTCATCAACTTTTGACTGATTATTACAAACAGTTTTTAAAATAACAGCACAGTCTAACTTATTCCTGGAATTGTGCATAGTGCTTAATAAATTGTTAGTTAAAGGAATGGGTATGTAAATTTTTTTGAGAGAGCCATGAATATGAACATAGGAACCAGAAAGCACTTATGGCTGGTAATGTAGAAACCTGATGGTCAAGCACAGGAATTACTTCCTCTAATTTTTTTTTCCAAATGTATGGTCTATTTGGTGAGTAACTCACAGGGTAAGTCTTACAAAAAAACAACGACCCGAGGTGTTCAGATAACCTGAAGTGGTCAAATTATTAGATACCTTTTTCCACAGACAAGGAAACAAGCGATTGGTTTTTCTAAGGATGGAACCCAGTCTAAGTATAGCACAAGAGTCAGTCACCAAGGTTCTAGGCAGAAGACCTTCATTAACAATGCAACTACATCTTTATAATTCAATTTCCAAGGCTAGCCACAATAAGGGAGAAAGTTCTTCTGAACAGTAAAAGACTGTCAGACAACTTGCACCTTGGAGATCATGTGGGAGTAATATGCTCTGGGATAGAAAGAGATGTCTCAACCAAAGTTTTTCCAATGATCAAAATCCAGCAGTGCCCTCAAACATGAAGGGATTACCACTGAGGTTTCACATCAGTTACTTTATATTTACAATATTTTTAAACAATACCAGCAAATGGAGAATCATTCTTAACCTCATATGTTTTAACAAATATGAGATGCAGGATGGAGTCCCTGGATTTTTAGACAGCTTCCAGAAACATAGAGGATTTAATGTCTTAGATCTGGGGGATGCTTAGCTGTACTTCACGATCAGGAAATCATACCAAAGTGTGTTTGAGGTGTTATTAATAGAACAGACACTTTCATTTGTGAACGAGTTCTTTTGAATTAACTACAACTACACTTTTTTGTGAGCATGTGAATAATGAGTATTGCTTCCCTTTAGTCATTAGAAGTGCATATTTTCTCCTTTTTGGATGGCATTTTGACAAAGATATAATCTTTCAAGCTGTGCTGTTACCTGGTTGGGCATGAGGGAACAAACCTTGAAAGTGGTCACAAAACTATGACAACTAATCACTCAAGTGTCACAGTTTTGTGATGAATTTCAAGATCCGTTTCTTCATACGCTGGTAGGTGATTGATTTCAGCACTACCCCCAGATATTTAATGTAAGAAAAATGTTCCATAACATTGAGTCAATCATGAATATTAAATTCAAAAGATCTTAATTGGTTCGAGAGATGATGAGGGTTTTGGGTAGATGGTACCTTTTTTTATAGGTGTGACATGGGCCAAATACCTCTTTAGTTCCTTGAAAATGTTTAATCAGGGACCTAATTTTTCAAATAGGTCATGCAAGTCTACCTTAGAACCTAGGGCCAAGAGTTTAACTAAAATCCAGTAGAAATCATGGGAAAAAAAAAAAAGTACAGACCTCTTTAATCTGTTATCTTTGCAAATCTCTCTTAGCCTATTATGTGTGGAATGGTCCTTCAGAATCTGTTAGTCAAGCCTCCGTCTGCCTCATTCAGATTACGACTATAGATTTGCTTCTACAGAAACAGTGTGCACACACACTAATATACGTATGTTTGTGTTTTCACTAGACAAAAGGGCTATCAAGACATATGAACACCCAACATCATAATTGTATATCTGAAATCCATGTCTTTCCTTACCGCTCCCCTTCCTGGTATATGTTATAGTCTTGTTTGTTTCAAATCCATCCATTCGTTTATAAACATTATGGGACAGGACCTATTCTTTATATGTTTTCTGTGAGGTGTCTAGCACACTTGAGGGTGATATAAAATAGTTGGGATTTTTTTTTTGTGATGGCTTAGAAAACAAACCACAGATAAATATTCAGTTAATATATTAAAATGCTTTATGCAAAGTTGTTTCAGGAACATCTGTATGCATTGTCCCATTTTCTGTTTTGACTGATGAAGTTGAAATGCAAACATAAATAAGGTGTGTGTACAATATGTATATTAGTATAGTGTAGTATATGGTAATGTTAGGATTTTCTTTAATAGCCCCTTGGCTACGTTTTTGGAGTATACTTCTATCTATATATCCTCAAACAGCTGAAACGATAGGAACTATAAAAGCATATTTGCCTTTTAGGCAGGAAAAACTAATGGCAAGGATTGTTAGAAATTTGTGTGAACTGGTTCTATTTCTATTTTCTCATGTTATTGTTTGTATGTGGTTGGTGGGTTATTGTTTCCAGCATTACCTAGAAGAAGCTAGGTATTGTATAAACATAAAAGCAGGTATTATCCTTCCCCCAAAGAACTTACAATTTAAAACACAAAATGATGCCTCCTCTCCACCACTCCCTACTCAATTTTAATGTGTTGGGATAATTACAAACAGATGAAAAGTGAATTGAACAACCTCTGCTGTTGCAACGAGTGCTCTATAGAAGTCACAGAACTCAGCAAGCCACCACACTGTTGGTGTCCAATAATTTTTAATTAATGGAAGTATAATGGTAATTTTGCAGTAATATCTAAGGCCCTGTCAAACACCTCATTTAACAGAATAATTAGGAGAATATTTGCCAATTTGGATATTCAAATCTTGGAATCTTCCGAAGGATGGAATGGATTGATTGTGAACTGTGCTAGATAGTCGTTGGAATGTTCCTAATATAATAAGCAGTGTTGACATTAAGTGTTCATAAGTAGACTTCAAAGTTAACAGCTCATTTAGATGAATGAGTGAAATTAATTCCTGATGCTTACTGTTTTAGTTTTTCCCAGTAGAAAACAATTCAAACATAATTCACATACTGAAATGGATCTGAAAGCTTTGAATACTAGCAGGCTTTTTAAAATGAATTACTAGATTCTGGACTTTTGTGGGAAAGACTGTGAATCTTAAGTAATGTAACGGTAAGGAAAATCTGTTCTATGTAAACATAACACTACCTAAGAAAAGTGAATAAACAATCACTACTGCCCAACATTTCATGTAACGTTATCACAAATGTTAGGCATTGTCCTCCAGGCCATAAACTGGAATGTTCTCAGTATCAGTGCTGACTAATATGAAGGCTTGAGTGAATGAGATCCTGAAATGTGACCTTGTCTCTAATTCAGGGTCCATGACATAGGCTCATAGTGAAGGAGAATAAAGAGAAAATAAGGTTTATGCTAAAGAGTGGTTGCTAGCAATTCATACTGCTAAATTCTGTCTAGTTTGAGATTTTAAAAATGTTTGTTCTTAAATTTGTGGCACAGGTAGTTTTCCATAGGATATGAATAAACTTACTTAGAGTGTTATCAGATTTTCTTCAAAGCATTCAAAGACATTTTGAATACTGGAAACTCTTTAGTTTTATTGCACGTGGAATGGGATTATAATGTGTTGGTGTGTTGATTTTTTTTTAATGATGGATTAATACAAATTATAAAACTTTATATTTTTCATTGCTGTGTAATCATTAATTCTTATAACAAGCTTATGAAATACATTAATGTCATCTTCATTTATGGAGAAACTGAGGTATAGAGTGTGACTTGTATGATGTCGTGCAACAAGTCAGTGGAAGAACTAGGGGTAGAACTTGAGTCCAGGATCGAAACAGTGTGACATTTACAGGAATGTGGTCATTTTGAGTGAGGCTAGCATTTCTAGCCAGCAATCAAGCTGACTATATTCTTGTAGTGTGCAGTATTGTAGCCATGTTGGTCCTAGGGTGTTAGAGATACAAGGTAAGTATCTTTTATTGGACGAACTTCTGTTTGAGAGAGAGCGAGAGACAAGCTTTTGAGCTTACACAGAGCTCTTCTTCAGGTCTGAGAAACGTTCTCAGAGTCACAGCTAAATACAAGGTGGAGCAGATGTTTTAGGATAAGTAGTTAACGCATATTTCAAGGGACCATTCAACGGAAGTGGCCCATTAACACCCCTAGAGTCATAGGGGGGAAAGAAGGTGTGGGAAAAGGCCGCTGTGTGTGTGTGTGTTTGGGGGTGTGTGTGTGTGTGTGTTGTTGTTGGGTTATAGATTTGTTGTAATAAGCTCTAAATCCATTGTTGAAGTTGTGATTTTTAGCGTCTTACAAAGTTATGAATGTAGCCTCCCAAGCTTGTCTTTTGAAAGTCTTGTGCAGGTTTCCTTTTGAGGAGGAGGACCGATTAGACTGATTGCTTTGTGAAAAGTCTTCATCCACAGGTAACACAGTTTTTGTCTTTTATCATTTTCCTTTGTGTGTTCATTCGAGAGCATAATAATTGTCTGCTTTCACCCACATAGTTGTTGGGACATTGAGGTACACCATATGTTGTGATAGGCATGTGTTGAACCCATGTATCTTGAAAACGTTGCATGGGGTGTTGATCATCGTAGCAATGGAGATATGTCTGCAGGTTTTGCATCTGTTGTTCTGGCAGGGTCTGGTGCCGCTTTGAATTGGTGTGTTCTGGTCTGTGGGGAGCTTGCTTCTGATAGTGAGCTTGGAGAGGTTGGGAGGTTGTTTGAAGGCTGGAAGAGGGGGTTCAAGAAAGTTTTCTTTCAGGTTAGGATCTCCACTGAGTATGGGTTCTAGTTGTTTGATGATACCCTATATAGGTTCCAGTGTGGGGTGGTAGGTGACAACTATGGTGTGCAGTTGGTGGGGGCGGGGGAGGTTATTTCTTTATTGAAGCAGATTCTCTTGGGATATTTGGGTGGGCCATTCCATGATGCAATCTACTTCTCTGATGGAGTGTCCTTGTTTGATGAAGGCAGTTTTGAGTGTGTTAAGGTGTATATCGTGGATGTTCTCCCTGGAGCATACTTGGTGGTATCTGAATGCCTGGCTGTAGATAAGATTTCTTGATGTGTGTTTGGGGTGGTTACTGGATCTATGAATAATATGGTGGTGATGCATGGGTTTCTTATATATAGTTATCTGTTCGGTTCCATTGTTGAAGCTGATTCTGGTGTCCAGGAAGTTGATGCTAGGGTGGGAGTATTCCAGGGAGAGTTTTTAATAGATGGGTGATGGTTGTTGAAGTTGTGGTAGAAATGTATGAGGGAGTTTGTCCTCTGTCTAGACAATGAAAATATTATTTATGTATCTCCCGTATATCATTGGTTTTGTGATGCATTCTTATAAATGGCACTGTTTTGCTAGTTGGGAACACGATCAGAAGTAGCAGAGGCAGACTAAATTCTCTGCTGCTGTTTTGATGGACAGAAGAAAATGAGAGACAGAAAATGTTTAAAGCCTTCACTGTATTTTTTTATCTTTGCATATATCTGATCATCCTCGATCTATACCATGCCTGATTATATCTTTCAAGCTTTTGTAGCTTGTCTCTCTTTCTATAAAGTCAATAGGTGTCAGGAGTTAAAATCGAGCACATTGCTTTGAAAATGGCTCCCTTCTTAATATAGTTATGATTTCTTTTATTAAATATGGATTTCCATTGAATGCTTTTATTTATTTTTAACGTTGAATTAGGAAGTCTGTGACTGATAATAGATATCAAATATATTTACAGGCATCCCATATCTTATCCACAGGGCAGCATGCAATAAGTCTGAACTGACATTTGCTTCTGTCAAAAAGGCATTAAAAATATATGTTGCTCTTTAAAATGAGGCACAAAAGGATCTGTATGTTTGTTTTTTCTACTGAGACATCAAAGTGAGTGCTAGGACTGTATCAAAATCTGAACCCTTATATATTAGTAATGTACAGTAAATAAATCCGTGCTTTTGGGTCTCTGAGAGGTTAGTCCTTTTTCTTTTAGGTTGTATTTCTTAAATAGCAAGTATTCCTAGCATAGTGATCTCCTATTAATAAAATATCTTTAATAAAACAGGAAGTTAGAAATGAAGTACTGCATAAAGTACACAACCTTTCCCCCCAAAAAACCCTGAACAAAACTCTCCATTCGTCACATGTACATTCTTTGTTATCATGAAAGTAAGTGTTTTCTTTTAAAGAAGATCTTTCTGTTTTTCAATGGACTTTGAGAACTTGTTTGCAAATTGCTTGTAAAAAATTCACTTTCACCTGAAATTGGGTATATTGTACATACAGAGCTGTAATCTCAGACCAAAGTGAGTTAAATATGTTTTTAATAAATAATATGGCACAAATATTTTATTTAAAATTTTGCCTGGTGCTGTTTCTTTGAAAGAGTGTGCTGGCTATTAATCTGTACTATGGACTAATGTGTTTTACTTTAAAACAAACAAAACCTATTGTGGTTTATAAAGTAATTATGGTTTATGTGCCGTTCTTCTTTTATGTAAAGATTTTTATTAGGCCTTTTATGAATGTTCAGGTTAGCATAATGAACATTTAAAAAATCTAAATAGGAAATTTACCATTTCCCTTGAGTAAAGTCAGTTAAAATGCTTCATTTAGTAAAACAAAAATATAGAACTTTTACAGTCATAACTCTTCATTTTGTTTAGTGTATTAAATAGGACATCTGGTTTTAAGTCAGTGTAAAAAATAACAAATAATGTTCAGCAATGAGAATAGTAGAAATTTAAAGTTTTCAAAAGTTGAAATAAGAAGAAATGGTGAAAGAAATTATTTTATAAAATTATTTTATAAAATTATTTTATATTATTTTATATTTTATGGCTATTTTGACATAAGCTTCCACACAGAAGATTAACAATTTTTCATGGTTTTGACTTGTGGTATTTGTAGAAAAATCATTTTACTTGCTGTTAATATAAAGCTGTTTTGTGACTCTACATTTGCATTGATATATAATTCAAGAGATGTTATCTTCAGCCTTGATGTCCAGCAATCAAGTATATGATTAAACGGTTATGGATTGTTAGCAAGAAGTCTGTGTGTGTGTTTGCACTAAATGCATTTTTAATCTAAACAAAAATTAAAGTAGAACACATTGAACACAAGCTTCATGGCCAGGACATAGTGTCATAATTCATCTTCTGTTGTATTCCATCTGAGTTATAATAAAATTATTTGAATACTTGAATTAAAATTTCAAAATATTTCAAGCATGTTTTAAAAAAAGATTAGTGTGGTAGGAAAAATATTTTCAGAAATGAAAATAAGTCATAAACACATAAACAATAACACTCTCAAAAGAAAAGTAAATGACAGAAAAGTTAAGAAAATGAAGAAATAGGGTGTTTTAAAGTTAAAGTTGACTTCTCACAGAGTAAGGCAAGATTATTAACTCTGAACCTTGTGTAATTGTAATGACAACTGACTGAAGCAGGTAAGTACCTAAAATACTGACGAACAGAAAGGACCTAAATATTTTATGGACTGGATAAATACTGTTTAATAGTCAAAATGAGCTTAATTGCGAAATTAATAGCTTGATTAAATGTATGGTACATTTTTTCTGAATTATATTCAGTCTTTTATTACGGGTCTAACTATAATTAACAGAAATCTTAAAATACTTGTTTTTAACGTTGACCAATTTGCACATACATAAGTTCCTTAGTAGTGAATACAGTAGCTAAGCGAAAGTATTTTGCAACGTTATAAACTTGCTTTCACTTACTCATAACTTTCTGAATAAACAATTTTCTGCTGAAACTTTCCATGCATGTTCTCAGATGAAAGGTAATTTTTTTTTTTAAATATTTGAAGGAAAATGGTCAAGCGATTTTTGAGTTGTGTGAGGCAGAAGAAATATTCCCCCCCCTATTGAAAATAAGTGCGCACAGTTTTTTTTCCTGATCATTTTGATAGCACAGAAGGTTGTTGCTGGAATAATTATATGAAAAAATTATAACTTTCTCATTGAAATAGAGAGAAAAATCCTCCAAGCTCTTTACCATATTAACATCAGGAAAGGAGAAAATTGTGGGCCTCTGAAAACTGCATATCCCATGATTTTGTGATTTCCCTACAATTTTTGCTTAATTCTCCAACGTTCCGCTTTCATTTAAAAAAAAATCTATCTTTCTTTCTTGCTAAGATACAGATATATAAAAATGGGGAATATCTAATTGCCGAATTGCAGCATCAATGGTGTGAACTCAGCCTTCCCCAACCTCCTCATCTCAAAAAGATATGAACTGCAAATTCTAATTGGAACCATTTGAATGGTAACATATTAAGCGCAGGCATCTCTTCCCCGCCCCCCTTCTTTTATAAAAATGGAATGAAAAACTAATATGGCATTGACGTTTAACACTTAAAATCACAAAATGGCAGGAATTTCAAAAGCCAAAGTTTCCTTCAGCAACATTAGGTCAGCGGCGTTGCACATCCTGTGTTTTATGGCATACATTTTATAGCTTTGATCCCAATCCTGCAAAACCCTTACTCATAGAGGTAGTGCTTACTCATGTGAGCAGTCTCATTCATCTGCATGAGGCTTCTCATTTAAGTACTTTGTGCATATATAAGATTTTCAGGATTGGACCTTTAATCAGTGATTTACTAAGCTATGCATTTATCCAGAGGAACAACATATGGTACAGTTGGAATGTAAAATTTTATATTTCCTTTGTTTTTGAAATGTACTTTGAAGTTGCATTAATGGTAATTTGCACTTGATATGGCACTTATTAAAACAATCAACTATTTTACTAGTATTATATCAATAATTTTTTCTGTTAAACTGTTCATTTTCTGTAGTAAACCTAGTGTAATTGTTCCTTTTCCATCATTAAATGTGACCAACAAAGGAAAATTAGATTGGGTTTGTCCCCCTTTTTTCTATTCTGTTTTTTGAGTGTATGGTATCTAAAGATGCGGAAATTGGTTTTGGTTCTTTTTTTAATATTTTTTTCTTCTTGTTTTACCTTAGAAATATAAGGAATATTATTTCCTATTTGGGAATGGCATGGTGGGGCATGGTCTATTTAGAGGTCTAAAGAACTGTAAACTTTCCCAGCCTAATTTAATTGGTGGATGTTGAACTGTTAAAAAAAATATTTTCACCAAAGGGCTTGTCACACATTTGAGTTATGTGGGTGTTAACAAATATAAAAATAAACAAACAAAAAATCCCAGGATTTTAAACAGAGGCTAGAAAATTGCACCACTTTAAACTAAATCGTCGGGAAAAAAATCAGTCTGGTTAAACTGATGCAAGCCCCTCATGGAGACACACTTAAATCAGTGTAAGTCAGTAAAGAACCAATGCAAGCTTAACCAATTTAAGCAAAGCTTAAACACATTTGTATGTGTGTCAGGAGTTTGTTGATTTAACTAGATCAACTTTTCAATCACTTAAGCTAAACTGATGTTTTTTTCTAGTATAGATAAAAACTTAAACTTCTTCCTCTTGCTCAGATATCACTTCCTAAATACTTGCTATGTCATAATCTTCCTAGTGTAGTTCTCAAATCATCCACAGAGTGTGCAGGGGAGAACAAAGTAAACAAAGTCTGAATTCCTTATCGAGAAAAAATCATCAGGAACTCCCATTCTTTTTAGGGGAATTTTTTAGCTTTCTTTGTTCATCATAAAGGGCAGTAGAAAAGGCACCACCACACTTTCTCCCTCCCCTACCTTTTTCTGTAGTAAGGTATATACAGATTTTTTTTTTAAGAATACTGTATAATTTTAAGTAAAATTTCCTTAAAATTAGAAATTTTATATATTCCATTTAGCCCAATCTATGAAATTGAGAGGTGAAGGATCCATCCTGCTGTCTTTTGAAGTCCATGGCAAAACTCTTGTTGAATTCAAAGAGAGCATGAGTGGTGCTCAAAACAGCCATTTTAATGCATGCCCTTGGATATTTTACTTTTGATTATTCATTTAAAAAAATGAATAGTGTCCTTTGAGAGCTATCTACTATTGATATTGACTTTTTGGGTTGGTAAATCTGAGAGTTTGTATACTTTCTGAGAGTACAGTATAGTAAAAGTCAAGTTTTTTATTCTTTCTAATAGCATCCATATAAATACCTTGTGTGTAACCTTGTTCAAATCTTTTCTCTTAATCAATAAATCTTATTTTACACTTTTGGCTTTGCCATCTATAATCAGGTGCATATCATGTAGCAGTTTCCAATAACTGAAATAGTTTTCACTTTACTTTTCATTTTAGAAAAGAAATCAAAGCTAATTGAAAAGAGAGCTATTATACTTGGTTGACTTTATTGATTATCATAATCTTATTAATATCGAATGCAACAAATCATATACATCTATTATTCCTGTAAAGATGACTGGCCAATTAGAAATAATATGGAATTGGCGGCATAATGTTGTATGGCTATTGGACAGTTTTATTAGAGACAGTTTTCTGCTTTATCCTTTCCTCCTCTCCGTGAGTCATTTTGAGATTTTTTTTTTTTAAGATATACTGTTGTGTTAAGACAAATTGGTCAACAAATATTTAATTTAATCTGTGTCCAGTTAAAACATTTATGTGTAAATACTTGTATCCACATAGGTCTCCTGCTTTCTTCCTTGATTCAAGCCATTAGCCAGTATTTGTGTCTATGCAATATTTGAAGAAGATTGTTGTATGTGAAAATTGTGTTTTTTGTAATTTTTTTGTGTGCAAAATCTTAATGTTATGATTATACCAGTGTAATTTTTTGCATTTGCCACATTTGGTTTTTAAAGGAAGTCTATGGGAATAGTTGCACAGTGATATTAATGCACAGAGTTTATTACAATATTAGCAAATATGCGTGGGATCACACATTCAACATACTGCATTTATATGAATGTATAATCGCTACATGAATTATTTCAGTGCTTTGCTGTCCAAATATATACAAGCTTCTGATGCACACTGAGACTGATAAGCGCAGTACAGGTTCTAAACAGACAATATATATGTTGGTTTTCATTTGTTTCATAATTTTTAACCACAGTTTTTTCAAACTTGGAAAAGCTTGAGAACTGTTATACAATCAGAAGTTGAAATTCAGACAAATGTGTTTGAGTACAAAAATGTCTTTAATAACTAAGGTGTGAATTTTTTTTCATTACCTGATTACTGGCTAATGGCTGGATTGAAGTTTGTCAAACTTCCCCCACAAAGAGAATACAGCCTTTGAACTCAGAACATGCATGAAAAAATTGGGCACAGAGAGCCATTTTCCTGGCAATTTACATGTGCTTGAAAACAGGGCCTTAGAATTTGTGGGTTTTTTCAAAACCATGGGTTAAATTGCTTCCTCCTTGTGAAAAGACATGGTAGTGGGTTCTTTTGGAAAAAACCTCTCTCAAGATTGCTTCATGGAAATTCTTTCAAATTATCCTAGTGGAAATAGGGAAAAGCAAAGTTTTTCTCTCAGGGTAAAGTGGTGCAGAGACCTCATTCAGACCTGGCAGATCCCATTAATGCCGCATTACTAGGGGTTCCCTGACCACACATGATTACATAATTTGGTATATTATCTTTTCTGGATAAATTCTACGAGGTTAGAAGTGGGGCCATTTGCATTCTCACCCACCCAGTCTTCATCTTGTTATCCAGAGTAGACCCAGAGAGAGCAGGGCAGAGGATGTGGGTGAGTTGTTAATATCATCTGTGTTGTGAATCCTACAGGCAGGATGTGCATACAGAAGAACTCAGGTTATCTACTTCTCATTCTAATTTCAGAAAAACAACTGGGGAAATTTTGGATATCAGCTTCTTGCTGATATTTTTTATTAATCTCACAAATTAGAAATGGGAAAATACTATTAAATCATCTAGTCCATATGACTTATGTTTTGATGGTGCCCATCACCATCTAAGCACAGTACACCATCCCAGTACAGCACTGGAACCTACAGTATGTTTCTACTTCTTTGTCCAGCGTAGTTTTAATGGTCTGAGACAATGAAACTTATGTCACTTTATCAGTGAAATTATTCCACAATCTAATGTCAGTGTCCATTTGTTTGCTGATATTCAGCCAAATATTTTTCTTCCATAATTCCTAATTATATAAATTTGTAGCAACCTAAATAATTCCTCTCCTTTATGTTTATACTCTTCCTGCTTTACACACTTTATATAATTGCAAATGATTATTATGGCTAAGACTTTTTTTAAAAATGAGTGTCCAAAGTTACACTGTCTTAAATAAGTAGCCTGATTTTCAAAAGTGCTGCGCACTTAGCAGTACCACACAGTTGGTCCATGGTTTTTCAAGTCTATCTCTCATTTTTTGTATATACATATTTACATACACATATTGATTAGGAGAGTCTGTGTAGATCCCTCAACATAGCAGCGAAATTACAACAATGGGTTCTTTTGAGTCTGAAAATTATTCCCCTATCCCAGGCTTGTGGACCGAAATATAAAAATTACATAAAATAAGACTGTCCTGGAATATAAATATCGTAGCATGAATGTGTTTCTTAAATGTGAACATACACTATGGATTGATTGCAAGTTTGGAATTAGATTTGTCCTTTTAGTGATGTCATACAATGATATGTTCAAGCGAATAGCAAAGTGCTGGTAATATTTTTTGGGGGAAGAGATTTATTTATTTTTAAAAATGATTCCTTTTCTGTCCTGTCCAAACAATTTGATTAGTGTGAATATTTGACACACAGATCTATACTTAACTCAGTTTTCTTTTTTGGTTTGCAGTTAACCTTTAAATAAGTTGCATTAGCCCTTAATCAGAGTAGCTTAATTGAGATACATGAAAGCATAGCTAATAGGATAATATTTTTTGAATGAGATGCTGTGATTGAATTAAGGGAATGTCTACACTACGAAATTAGGTCGAATTTATAGAAGTTGGTTTTTTAGAAATCGCTTTTATATATTCGAGTGTGTGTGTCCCCACAGAAAATGCTCTAAGTGCATTAACTCGGCGGAGCGCTTCCACAGTACCGAGGCAAGCGTCGACTTCCGGAGCGTTGTACTGTGGGTAGCTATCCCACAGTTCCCGCAGTCTCCGCTGCCCATTGGAATTCTGGGTTGATATCCCAATGCCTGATGGGGCTAAAACATTGTCGTGGGTGGTTCTGGGTACATATCGTCAGGCCCCCGTTCCCTCCCTCCCCCCGTGAAAGCAAGGGCAGACAATCGTTTCGCGCCTTTTTTCCTGAGTTACCTGTGCAGACGCCATACCACGGCAAGCATGGAGCCCGCTCAGGTAACCGTCACCCTATGTCTCCTGGGTGCTGGCAGACGCGGTACGGCATTGCTACACAGGAGCAGCAACCCCTTGCCTTGTGGCAGCAGACGGTACAGTACGACTGGTAGCCGTCATCGTCATGTCTGAGGTGCTCCTGGTCACCTCTGTGAGGTCGATCAGGAGCGCCTGGGCAGACATGGGCGCAGGGACTAAATTTGGAGTGACTTGAGCAGGTCATTCTCTTTAGTCCTGCAGTCAGTCCTATTGAACCGTCTTATGGTGAGCGGGCAGGCGATACGGACTGCTAGCAGTGGTACTGTACCATCTTCTGCCGAGCAGCCATGAGATGTGGATGGCATGCAGTCCTTCTGCACCGTCTGCTGCCAGCCAAAGATGTAAAAGATAGATGGAGTGGATCAAAACAAGAAATAGACCAGATTTGCTTCCCCCCCTCCCCTGTCTAGGGGACTCATTCTTCTAGATCACACTGCAGTCACTTACAGAGAAGGTGCAGCGAGGTAAATCTAGCCATGTATCAATCAGAGGCCAGGCTAACCTTGTTCCAATAACGACAATAACTTAGGTGCACCATTTCTTATTGGAACCCTCCATGAAGTCCTGCCTGAAATACTCCTTGATGTAAAGTCACCCCCTTTGTTGATTTTAGCTCCCTGAAGCCAACCCTGTAAGCGCCCCTCCCAGCGTCAGAGCAATGGCAAACAATCGGGCATCTGAGAGTGCTGTCCAGAGCACTCACAATGGAGCACTCTGATGGGGCTAAAACATTGTCGCGGGTGGTTCTGGGTACGTGTCGTCAGGCCCCCGTTCCCTCCCTCCCTCCGTGAAAGCAAGGGCAGACAATCATTTCGCGCCTTTTTTCATGAGTTACCTGTGCAGACACCATACCACGGCAAGCATGGAGCCAGCTCAGGTAACCGTCACCCTATGTCTCCTGGGTGCTGGCAGACGCGGTACGGCTTTGCTGCACAGTATCAGCAACCCATTGCCTTCTGGCAGCAGACGGTGCAATACGATTGGTAGTCGTCCTCGTCGTGTCCGAGGTGCTCCTGGCCACGTCGGCTGGGAGCGCCTGGGCAGACATGGGCGCAGGGACTAAATTTGGAGTGACTTGACCAGGTCATTCTCTTTAGTCCTGCAGTCCTATTGAACCGTCTTATGGTGAGCGGGCAGGCGATACGGACTGCTAGCAGTCGTACTGTACCATCTTCTGCCAGGCAGGCAAGAGATGAGGATTGCTAGCAGTCGTATTGTACCATCTTATGCCAGGCAGGCAAGAGATGAAGATGGCTAGCAGTCGTACTGTACCATCTTCTGCCAAGCAGCCATGAGATGTGGATGGCATGCAGTCCTTCTGCACCGTCTGCTGCCAGCCAAAGATGTAAAAGATAGATGGAGTGGGTCAGAACAAGAAATAGACCAGATTTGTTTTGTACTCATTTTCCTCCTCCCCTGTCTAGATCACACTGCAGTCACTCACAGAGAAGGTGCAGTGAGGTAAATCTAGCCATGTATCAATCAGAGGCCAGGCTAACCTCCTTGTTCCAATAACAACGATAACTTAGGTGCACCATTTCTTATTGGAACCCTCCGTGCAGTCCTGCCTGAAATACTCCTTGATGTACAGGCACACCCTTCGTTGATTTTAGCTCCCTGAAGCCAACCCTGTAAGCCGTGTTGTCAGTCGCCCCTCCCTCCGTCAGAGCAATGGCAGACAATCGTTCCGCGCCTTTTTTCTGTGCGGACGCCATACCAAGGCAAGCATGGAGGCCGCTGAGCTCATTTTGGCAATTAGGAGCACATCAACCACCACACGCATTATCCAGCAGTATATGCAGCACCAGAACATGGCAACGCGATACCGGGCTAGGAGGCGACGTCAGCGCGGTCCCGTGAGTGATCAGGACATGGACACAGATTTCTCTGAAAGCATGGGCCCTGACAATGCATGCATCATGGTGCTAATGGGGCAGGTTTATGCTGTGGAACGCCGATTCTGGGCTCGGGAAACAAGCACAGACTGGTGGGACCGCATAGTGTTGCAGGTCTGGGACGATTCCCAGTGGCTGCGAAACTTTCGCATGCGTAAGGGCACTTTCATGGAACTTTGTGACTTGCTTTCCCCTGCCCTGAAGCGCATGAATACCAGGATGAGAGCAGCCCTCACAGTTGAGAAGCGAGTGGCGATAGCCCTGTGGAAGCTTGCAACGCCAGACAGCTACCGGTCAGTTGGGAATCAATTTGGAGTGGGCAAATCTACTGTGGGGGCTGCTGTGATGCAAGTAGCTCACGCAATCAAAGATCTGCTGATATCAAGGGTAGTGACCCTGGGAAATGTGCAGGTCATAGTGGATGGCTTTGCTGCAATGGGATTCCCTAACTGTGGTGGGGCTATAGACGGAACCCATATCCCTATCTTGGCACCGGAGCACCAAGCCGCCGAGTACATAAACCGCAAGGGGTACTTTTCGATAGTGCTGCAAGCTCTGGTGGATCACAAGGGACGTTTCACCAACATCAACGTGGGATGGCCGGGAAAGGTGCATGATGCTCGCATCTTCAGGAACTCTGGTCTGTTTCAAAAGCTGCAGGAAGGGACTTTATTCCCAGACCAGAAAATAACTGTTGGGGATGTTGAAATGCCTATATGTATCCTTGGGGACCCAGCCTACCCCTTAATGCCATGGCTCATGAAGCCGTACACAGGCAGCCTGGACAGTAGTCAGGAGCTGTTCAACTACAGGCTGAGCAAGTGCAGAATGGTGGTAGAATGTGCATTTGGACGTTTAAAGGCGTGCTGGCGCAGTTTACTGACTCGCTTAGACCTCAGCGAAACCAATATTCCCACTGTTATTACTGCTTGCTGTGTGCTCCACAATATCTGTGAGAGTAAGGGGGAGATGTTTATGGCGGGGTGGGAGGCTGAGGCAAATCGCCTAGCTGCTGGTTACGCGCAGCCAGACACCAGGGCGGTTAGAAGAGCACAGGAGGGTGTGGTACGCATCAGAGAAGCTTTGAAAACCAGTTTCATGACTGGCCAGGCTACGGTGTGAAAGTTCTGTTTGTTTCTCCTTGATGAAACCCCCCGCCCCTTGGTTCACTCTACTTCCCTGTAAGCTAACCACCCTCCCCTCCTCTCTTTAATCACCGCTTGCAGAGGCAATAAAGTCATTGCTGCTTCACAGTCATGCATTCGTTATTCATTCATCACACAAATAGGGAGATGACTACCAAGGTATCCCAGGAGGGGTGGTGGAGGAGGGAAGGAAAATGCCACACAGCACTTTAAGCACAGCACTTTAAAAGTTTACAACTTTAAAATTTATTGAATGACAGCCTTCTTTTTTTTGGGCAATCCTCTGTGGTGGAGTGGCTGGTTGGCCGGAGGCCCCCCCCACCGCGTTCTTGGGCGTCTGGGTGTGGAGGCTGTGGAACTTGGGGAGGAGGGCGGTTGGTTACAGAGGGGCAGCAGTGGCAGTCTGTGCTCCAGCTGCCTTTGCTGCAGCTCAATCATACACTGGAGCATTCTGGTTTGGTCCTGCAGCAGCCTCAGCATTGACGCCTGCCTCCTCTCATCACGCTGCCGCCACATTTGAGCTTCAGCCCTGTCTTCAGCCCGCCACTTACTCTCTTCAGCCCGCCACTTACTCTCTTCAGCCCTCCACCTCTCCTCCCGGTCATTTTGTGCTTTCCTGCACTCTGACATTATTTGCCTCCACGCATTCGTCTGTGCTCTGTCAGTGTGGGAGGACAGCATGAGCTCGGAGAACATTTCATCGCGAGTGTGCTTTTTTTTCTTTCTAAGCTTCACTAGCCTCTGGGAAGGAGAAGATCCTGTGATCATTGAAACACATGCAGCTGGTGGAGAAAAAAAAAGGGACAGCGGTATTTAAAAAGACACATTTTATAAAACAGTCGCTACACTCTTTCAGGGTAAACCTTGCTGTTAACATTACATACATAGCACATGTGCTTTCGTTACAAGGTCGCATTTTGCCTCCTCCCACCGCGTGACTACCCCCTCAACCTTCCCCCCTCCCTGTGGCTAACAGCGGGGAACATTTCTGTTCAGCCACAGGCAAACAGCCCAGCAGGAACGGGCACCTCTGAGTGTCCCTGAAGAAAAGCACTCTATTTCAACCAGGTGACTATGAATTATATCTCACTCTCCTGAGGATAACACAGAGAGATAAAGAACGGATTTTGGTTGAATGCCAGCAAACATACACTGCAATGCTTTGTTCTACAGTGATTCCCGAGTACGTGTTACTGGCCTGGAGTGGTAAAGTGTCCTACCATGAAGGACGAAATAAGGCTGCCCTCCCCAGAAACCTTTTGCAAAGGCTTTAGGACTACATCTAGGAGAACCGTAAATGCCAGGGCAAAGTAATCCTTTCACATGCTTGCTTTTAAACCATGTATAGCATTTTAAAAGGTACACTCTCACCAGAGGTCCCTTCTCCGCCTGCTGGGTCCAGGAGGCAGCCTTGGGTGGGTTCGGGGGGTACTGGCTCCAGGTCTAGGGTGAGAAACAGTTCCTGGCTGTCGGGAAAACCGGTTTCTCCGCTTGCTTGCTGTGAGCTATCTACAACCTCCTCCTCATCATCATCTTCTTCGTCCCCAAAACCTGCTTCCGTATTGCCTCCATCTCCAGTGAAGGAGTCAAACAACACGGCTGGGGTAGTGGTGGCTGAACCCCCTAAAATGGCATGCAGCTCATCATAGAAGTGGCATGTTTGGGGCTCTGACCCAGAGCGGCTGTTCGCCTCTCTGGTTTTCTGGTAGGCTTGCCTCAGCTCCTTCAGTTTCACGCGGCACTGCTTCGGGTCCCTGTTATGGCCTCTGTCCTTCATGCCCTGGGAGATTTTCACAAAGGTTTTGGCATTTCGAAAACTGGAACGGAGTTCTGATGGCACGGATTCCTCTCCCCAAACAGCGATCAGATCCCGTACCTCCCGTTCGGTCCATGCTGGAGCTCTTTTGCGATTCTGGGACTCCATCATGGTCACCTGTGCTGATGAGCTCTGCATGGTCACCTGCAGCTTGCCACGCTGACCAAACAGGAAATGAGATTCAAAAGTTTGCGGTTCTTTTCCTGTCTACCTGGCCAGTGCATCTGAGTTGAGAGTGCTGTCCAGAGCGGTCAGAATGGAGCACTCTGGGATAGCTCCCGGAGGCCAATACCATCGAATTGTGTCCACAGTACCCCAAATTCGAGCCGGGAACGTCGATTTAAGCGCTAATCCACTTGTCAGGGGTGGAGTAAGGAAATCGATTTTAAGAGCCCTTTAAGTCGAAATAAATGGCTTCACTGTGTGGACGGGTGCAGGTTTAAATCGATTTAACGTTGCTAAATTCGACCTAAAGTCCTAGTGTAGACCAGGGCTAAGAGATGTTTAAAAGTGAAACAATACTTTTAAAGTAGAATTAGCCTATAAATATAATTGTACAGATAGATAAACTTTAAAATAAAGTACTTGAAAATCTGTTGTTCCTTTCTGTACTTGTCAAGACACGAGTTTAGGTTTCTATTATAGATGACAAATCAAACCTCAAAATAAGAAAAACAGGGGATTCTGCTCCCTGCTGTTGAGAAATTTACCAAATAGTAGATGAGAAAAACAGAAACTGAACTTGAATTTTGTAAGGGTGTGTGGGGGGGAATCAGTTTTTTCAGCTCCCATGGCTTTATTCAGAGTCTCGTGATTGGTGTTTTTCTTAAAGTCCCAGCTGCTGGAATCATGTGACAGCATTAGAATATCAGCTTTTTCAAAAAAAATAAACTTCTACCTCTTATGGTTGGAAAGTAAAGCCTACAACCATGAACGAAGGACTAAAAACAAAAAACGAACCCTTAGTAAAAGAAACCTAATTTACTATTTTTAACAATCTCGCGATTTTTAAGTCAAGGTCATGATTTTTGAATGCTTGGAGTTAACAATACTGAGGAGCAGATAGTTCTCTTAGGCCTGTATTTAAATTGCCTCTTGTTCCCATTCTCCTCAACTCTGTTGGACTGTCCCTAGATTGTGAGCTCAGACATGACTCACGATATGAAAATTTATTTTCTTAAGATACTGAAAATTTTTAAGAAAAGCATGTAGTAGAGAAATCTCTTAACATCAATAATGTTTCTGAGCAAAAATTGCAACTTCATTTTGTTCCACTTAGTTTTTCTTTGTTTAAGTAACTTCTGTTTTCTGTTCAGATTTACTCTTGACTTTCAGTATACAGTATCTGTATTATTGCTACTGCCTTTTGTATTCTGGAAATGCCAACAATGTGGTTAGTAATTTCCAAACACGCAGACACATAATTACTGCCCTGAAGAGTTGATAATTTGCTCTTAAAATAGTGTAACGTATGTGACCAAGCAGGAATTATATCCCACATATTCCTACGTGACTTGAAAACAGGCAATAAAAAAGATTCCTTTGACTGTGGAGTAGATGTTTTGGCATAGAGCACTTAAACTATGTTTATTTTGTTCTTTGATTGCATTTAAACTAAACTGGCAATTGTTCCCCCTACTGTTTATTTACTTGTATTGCAGAGATGCCTAAAGGCCCACTGAAGAGGTTCCAAAGGATGGTGCATATATTTAACACCCCAAACTTTTCATTTCAGAAAAGTTGACCTAGATTGTCTTTTAATTGTACAGCTAGAATATCTATATTGAAGCAAAGAAGGTGCTTTACCCTATACACTATTTTTGAAGCATAACTGACTAGAAAAATCCCAATACTTAACGACGCTGGAGGGTAGGGATAGGATACAGAGGGACCAAGACAAATTGGAGGATTGAGCCAAAAGAAATCTGAGGAGGTTCAACAAGGACAAGTTCAGAGTCCTGCACTTAAGAAGGAAGAATCCAAAGCACCGCTACAGACTAGGGACCGAATGGCTCGGCAGCAGTTCTGCAGAGAAGGACCTTTGGGTGACAGTGGACGAGAAGCTGGATATGAGTCAACAGTGTGCCCTTGTTACCAAGAAGACCAGTGGCATTTTGGGATGTATAAGTAGGGGCATTGCCAGCAGATCGAGGGACGTGATCGTTCCCCTCTATTCGACATTGGTGAGGCCTCATCTGGAGTACTGTGTCCAGTTTTGGGCCCCACACAACAAGAAGGATGTGGAAAAATTGGAGAAAGTCCAACGAAGGGCAACAAAAATGATTAGGGGTCTGGAACACATGAGTTATGAGGAGAGGCTGAGGGAACTAGGATTGTTTAGTCTACGGAAGAGAAGAATGAGGGGGGATTTGATAGCTGCTTTCAACTACCTGAAAGGTGGAGCCAAAGAGGATGGATCTAGACTATTCTCAGTGATGGCAGATGACAGGACAAGGAGTAATAATAGTCTCAAGTTGCAGTGGGGTAGGTTTAGGTTGGATATTAGGAAAAACTTTTTCACTAGGAGGGTGGTGAAACACTGGAATGCATTACCTAGGGAGGTGGTGGAATCTCCTTCCTTAGAAGTTTTTAAGGTCAGGCTTGACAAAGCCCTGGCTGGGATGATTTAGTTGGGGATTGGTCCTGCTCTGGGCATGGGGTTGGAGTAGATGACCTCCAGAGGTCCTTTCCAATTCTGATATTCTATGACGTACAGCTTGATTGTCCATGTCATTGCATTGGCTGGGCTTGTTCAGAGGGGTGCACGTCCGTGGGTTGGCTCAGGGCTCCCAGCAGGCTCCAGCAGTGCTGTGCTTCAAAGTTCTCCATGAGGCCCAGTGCCTACTACCTTGCTACTGGGGCTGTGAGGCTCTGCAAGGCATAGTTGATTTTATAATGCCTGCATCAAGATAAATTCAAGTAAAAATAATCTTTGTTTTGTTGTTGTTGTACTCTAAATTTCAGTGAGCAAAGCTATTTTTTTTAAATCTTATTTTGTGAGAATCTTTTACTGCACTGTCAGGAGTTGAATATTTTAGAGGAACATTGAAGCTGAACAGCTTTCTCATAAGTTTGTTTTGACAGTAAATGATGTAGAAGTTTATATACAGGTTGCTAAAAGTAGATGACAAAATATGATGCAGAAATAGATTTTCTAAATGGTTTTACAGAATATAGTTCTTTAAATAAAAATAACAGGACTCTTATAGGAAGCAATGTCATGAGTAGGTTTTGAGTGACAGAATGACGTATATTTTAGTATGAGCAATGTTTGGTTTAAATCAAGGCAAATCAAAATTGTAATGTTCAAATAAAAATATGTTCTTTAAATGTTCACAGGAAAACATCTTGCAAAGTAATAACTATTGACTAAGTCTTTAAACCTTAAAAGACACAAAATACATCTTCGTTCAAGTGGAGATATCGTAAGCCTGACAGTGACAGTGTGAAGAAGGCTCTTCTCATAAATAACTTCATAAATAGTTCCAAGGTGTCTGAGTAGATTCTTGAATCACGTTTTTCTGGAATACTCTGCAAATGACATTAACTGCATTGGGATAGACATAGTTCACCAATATCCTGTGCTGTTCAGAATCATTACCTTATTTAAGATTTTCATGGTATTTATGGTGCTGTGTGTGTGAAAAACATGAGTGCTGGATAGTTCTTCCCCCTCTCTTCTCCCACCTTATTTAGAAATTATACTGCCAGTGTGCTTGTCAAAGAGCACTATGAATAGGGAGATAAAAATACCGGTAGTTAGATGGCAGTGTTTTATCCTTGCACGTTATTGATCCATAAAGACTTACAATGTATTATTCTAAGATTGCTATTGCTATAGGGGACCGAGGAAAGGATTAAGAAACTGCATGTTCAGATTTCAGAGTAACAGCCGTGTTAGTCTGTATTCGCAAAAAGAAAAGGAGTACTTGTGGCACCTTAGAGACTAACCAATTTATTTGAGCATAAGCTTTCGTGAGCTATAGCTCACTTCATCGGATGCATACAAGTACTCCTTTTCTTTTTGCATGTACAGAAGTTGTCATTTTAATAACTAGCAATTTTGTTTGGGGTAGGTGGAGCAGTGAATAATACAATCAATCCTATCAGCAAGTATTTTTACAAATTTTCCTAGTTTATAACAAATGTTGTACATACCATCGAGGTCATTTGATGGTGTTCCCGAGATATCCTTTTCATATCATTACAATACTGGTGTTTTGAATAAACTGCCATGTCCAATTCCTTGGAGTTTCCTCAGCACAGTGAAGCAATGAGATAGGAAATAAGACAGCTGCAAAATGAGACAATCACTTCAAAGTAATAGTTCTAGTATTTTTTGCAATAAGTAGTTTTTAGTACAGATCCTCCTCTCTTCTTAGTCCCTAATAAATGGCTGGTGCCCAGGCAAAAAACATTTCCAGTAGAAGCAAAAGGCCTATGTTTGACCAGAATTCTGATAACCTGAGCAGATGTGTTTTCCTTCCTTTTAGTTTTTGCCTGCTGTCTTTAATGCTCCTTTGCTCTTGTAATAAAAACTCGATGGTAGGGGCAGAGATGGGAAACACACTTTATAGACTTGGGAAAGGTTGCGCTGAGGTGTATCCTCCAAACATAATTTGTGTAGGGCATAAATATATTTCTTTATCATGAGGAAGATAATACCAGATTTGTGTTAGAGATGGAACAAATCTAAAGCTGCCTTAATGTACAGTTAAAAGGTTCAGTCAGGCCTCCTCACAGTATATGTTATTGAATCCATGCCAGTCTGACAAGAAAAAGGGTTTTATTTAGAGTACTAGGTGATTATTACAGGGATTCATGTAAGTTAGTTTTGAGAATATTCTCTTCCTTTAAGGATCCCAAAAGGAAAAAGTTCAGTATTGTGAGGTATGGAAAACTTGGGTAGTTTCATTGAAAACCTCTACACAATAAAACATTCTTATATTCATTCAGTGGAAGATTCTTCTCTGTTGATTTCAGTGGAAGATTTTGGGAGATATTAAAACTTGGGTAGCAAGCATTTAACTATACTTTTTCTCTTTT
The DNA here is from genome assembly GCF_965140285.1 of Lepidochelys kempii. Classification (NCBI taxonomy): domain Eukaryota; kingdom Metazoa; phylum Chordata; order Testudines; family Cheloniidae; genus Lepidochelys; species Lepidochelys kempii. Next base: position 68,953,199 of record NC_136384.1, on the reverse strand, counting down.
TCATTAAGAAGTATCCTGGGGTAGCCATTTACTAATACATGTTTATATTCAGCTAGGCTTCTGGATGTTATTCCTAGCCTGTCTCCTCCACTTCTATTCATATCTTTAAAGCCAAAGTGTTAATCTTGGCACAAGCATAAATAGTTATAAACTGAACATGAACAAATTTAGGTTGGAAATTAGAAGAAAGATTCTAACCATGAGAGGGGTGAGGTTCTAGAGCAGCCTCCCAATAGGAGTAGTGCCGGCAAATAACTTAAATAGTTTTGAGAGAACTGGACAAATTTAACAGTAGAATTGTATGATGGGGTCGCTTGTGATGATAGAGGGCCTCACTTCTAGTTTGTCTTACGTTGCTAACGCTCATATTTCAAGGTTTCAGCCGGCCACTATGTTCTGGGTTGTTTTTTTTTTAATCTCCTCCTTCTGAAACATCAGGGATGGGTGTTGCTGGAGTTGGGACATAGGGCGGAGTGGGCCGGGCTCTGAGGTGGCACTGAGCATTCTCTCTCTCAGGTGCTTGGCTGGCTGAGGATCTAACTCATTGGTTCTCAAACTGGGGGTCGCTGAGCCCTGACACCAGCATGCGAGCCCTGAAACCTGCACCAGGCTGTGAGCCCCGACCGTGACGCATGGCTGCGAGCCCGACTCCTGTGTGGAGCTGCGGGGCTATGAGCCTTGACCTGGGCACACAGCTGCAGAGCTGCGAGCCCCGACGCCGACAGGGATGCGGTGCTGCGAGCCCCGACCCCAACCCTGGCCAGGACCGGGGCTCTAGCTCCGTCCAGGCATGGGGCTGCGAACCCTGACTCTGACCCCCCCAATGGGACTGTGGGCCTAGACCCCAACCCTGGCCAGGAGCGGGGCTTTGAGCCCTGAGGTGGGGCATCCAGGACGCTGTGAGCCCCAACCCCTGTACTGGGTTGTCAGGGGGAGCCCGGTCATGCTGAGGGTTATCAGCCAGGTGATCTGCCAGGCACGAGGTTAACCTCCAGCCCTGCCACACACAGGGTTGTCAGCCCCGAGCCCTGCTACCTGCTGTGAGCCCGGCCAGGCACTTGATGATGAGCCACCATCATCACCATGTGCTGACCTCAGAGCCCCAAGCTCCTCCAGCCCAGATCCACCCCAAACTTGGCTCCACCCCCAACTCCACCTCCAGCGCTGCTCCACCTCCAAAAAAAGGGCACCAAATAGAAGTTTGCCCAGGGCGCCATTTTTCCTATGGCTGGCCCTGGTACCGAGACAACATTAGAGGGCTTGATTCGCAGCTGAACAAGTACTTTATTAATTAACAGTCAGACACACAAGTGCAAACTTTCTCCTGAAAACAATGGCCAGTTGTACTGCTAAAACTGCTAAAAAACAAAAGTATCTCGAGTCTTACATTATACTTGGTTTTACCAGTATCATCACCTCTGATATTGAAAAACTGTAATGTGTAATTTGCTGTGAAGTTTTGTCTGCTGAATCAATGAAACCATGCAAAGTGCAGCGACATCTTTAAACTAAACATCCTGAGCATAAAAATCGAAACGTGGATTTTTTTCAAACGCAGACAAGAAGCAACAAAAGGCGGCCAGGCTTGATGCTGGTGGACGTGTCCGACCGCAAACGTCCTCAGCTGTGGAGGCCTCTTTGTTGTGTCACTACGAGCTGCCCGTACCAAAGTGCCGCATACAGTAGGTGAGGAGTTTATTCTGTCAGCATGCAAAGAGCTTGTGGCACTTATGGTTGGCAAGGATACTGCCAGAAAACAGAATATGCTCTCTATGTCTAATGATACCATGAAACACAGAATATGTGAGATGCCTGACGATATCAAAAAACAAGTTGTACACAAAATTCTGCTTTCAGTATGTTCAACCTGCAACTTGATGAAAACTACTGATGTTACTCACTGTGCACACCTGATTGCATTTGTCCAGTATGTTAATGCCGGGGATATTAAGGATGAGTTCTGATTCTGTGAACAACTTGAAACAACCACAACAGCACAGGACATTTTCAATAAGGTGAATGCCTTTTTTTTCAAAAGCAATGGCATTGAATGGAAAAATCTTTGTGGTATCTGTACTGATGGTGCTCCAGCAATGATGGGTGCATGGTCTGGCTTTCAGCAGAAGGTAAAGTGCGTCTCACCTAATGTGATTGTCACTCACTAATGTGATTGTGTGGAATCCATCGTCAAATCCTAGCTGCAAAGACATTGCCAATATGCCTTAGTGCTGTGGTGGATGTTGTTACATGAGCAGTGAACTACATTAAAGCTCATGCTCTGAATAGTAGTCTCTTTCGAGAGCTCTGCAATGAAATGTGTGGTGAATGTGAAGTTCTGCTTTTCCATACTCAAGTCCGATGGCTTTCTAGGGGACGCGCATTAAAGCGCGTTTTTATACTCCGTGAAGAGATGGTAGAGTTTTTCCTGCGAAAACAGAAACGAGCTGAACAAAATATTGACAAGAAATGGCTTCTCTGCTTGGCATACCTAGTTGATATCTTTGGTAGCCTTAATGATCTCAATCTGTCACTTCAGGGAAAACGTTCAACATTAATAGACCTGACTAATAAAATCAAAGCCTTCCAGATGAAGTTGGATCTGTGATGCAGGAAGCTGGACACAGACAGATACGGCATGTTTCTGACACTTTCCTCATTCAGTGAGGAAGAGGAGGAAGTTAACATTGATAGTGCTCTCAAGTCAGCGATCAGTGAACATTTGAGAGCCCTTCATGAAGAGTTCTCACACTACTTCCCAGCACTACGAGAAGCTCTTCATTCCCTGGTGAAGAACCCTTTCAGTGTGACAGCTGAGCAGTTACCTACTGAAGATATTCACACACAGGAACAGTTTGTCGACCTGATCAATGATGATGAAGTGAAAGCAAAATTCACACAGCTGACTCCAAACCAGTTCTGGTGCTCAGTTGCAAGTGAATACCCACTGGTGTCTGAAATGGCCCTGAGAGTCCTTCTGCCACTTCCCACTACCTACAAATGCGAGAGTGGATTCTCCAGCCTTCTCACAATAAAGATGAAATCTCGAAACTGGCTTCATGTGAAGTATGACATCAGATGCACCCTTTCTAAAACAACACCAAGAATAAAACTTCTTGTGTCAAATAAACCGCATCATTCACCTCACTGATTTTTGGCAGCTTCAGGTCATTAATTGCTGTCAAGTATTAAAATAAAATTCTACTTAAAAATAACTTTTCCACTTATTTTTAGTTTGATAAAAAAGTGTTTTAGTCTTAATTTAAAAGCAGTGAGAAAGGTAAATTCATTTTAAGTAATAGGGTTTAAATTCACTATTTAACATAGTGTTAAATATCCAAAATGTGTTCTTAATTTCTAAGGGGGGGGTCGCACTCAGATGCTTGGTGTTCAAAAGGGGTCACCAATACAAAAAGTTTGAGAACCACTTATATCTGTGTGTGGGTTTGGAAAGCAGTTTTCCCCCAGATGAGATTGGTAGTGACCTTAAGGGTTTTTTTGCCTTCGTCTGCAGCATGGGATGTGGGTCACTTGCAAAGATTATCTGGATATATCATTTAACTTATTTCCCTGCCATTGCAGATGCCTAGGGCCTTGGTGAACCTCATTTCCCTCCTGTTCTCTGTCAGTGACACACAATAGTCCAGCTTCCTGTGGGTTGTAATACTTTGGTCTAATATCTGTTGTTGGGTTTAGTGCATGGGTGTTGGGGGTATTCATGGTCTGTGAGATACAGGGGGTCAGACTGATCTGGTGGGCCCTTCTGGCCTTAAACACTATGACTCTGAATCCCTTCTACAGCATAGAGTTTCTAGTAGCTAGATGTGCATTCGCCTTCTGAAAATTCCACGAGGGAAGAGACAGGGAGAAGAGAATCCTACTCCCATGGTATGGAGTGGCAGTAAATCTACTCAGCAGCCAGGAGACATTAGTACCAACCCTGGCTCGTGTACTTCTGCTCTGTAGTAGAAAATGGCTGGTGAATCAGTACAGCCTTTGCTCTGCTCCAGATTTTCCCTCTGAGTCCTCACTGAACTCCACACCCCAATGCAGGCTCCTCAAATCTTGTTTCTCCCTTCCATTACAGCAGAATTAGTGTGCCCGCACAGCTGCGAGGCATAATTTACCTTTAAATACATTGCATGAAATCGTGACTCTGTTAAAGTGAATGAGAGCTTGGCCATTGACTTCAGTGGGGCCATGATTTCACCCATTGCTCTACCTGGAATCCACAGGATGACAAGGAGTTGCAGTCTGACAGTGTTGGTAAATAAAATGGACTGACATATGTTTCAGCAAAGTATAGAAATAACTTGATATACATAAGTAAAACTTACTCAAACTCATCTCAATCCTTAATGGAATGTATAACAAAAGTATTGTAGTATATTACAGAAACTTACATTCTAGAACTGGATTTAATCTGTTCTCCTTTCATGTTTTTTATTAGAAGTTTGAAGTGCAAAAATAAATAAATGTTGTGTTCTACTAGTTGAATTGAATTCAAGTTTACTTTCAATTCTTATTTGCATTGCTAATTAGTCTCCATAAGTTCTTATGCATGGGTTGATTCTTAATATGACAACTTACTTTTTAGATGTGTTTTGAAGATATTGCTGGTATGCTTGAAATAGTTTACATATTATTTAAACAGACACTTGTAACATTGCAAATATTGGTAGTTTTAGTTGTGCAAAGTATTGTATTTAAGTTCTGAATATATGGTTATTGTAATTGGTTGCTACCAGTGCACATTAGCTGTGTAATTCTCACTTTATTTTCATCACAGACAAAAATTAAATCTCTAAGAATTCTGTGTCCTCTCATCTTGTTCAGAGCTTCTCTAATGCCATCAAATTGCAGTTTTGGCTTGATTGCAGGTTTAGCAGATCCTGTTTTTCCCTGTCATTGATTGAGAGACTGTTATACTTCCATATTTGTATATTTTTGTACATAGTCATAAAAAGGAAGAAATATGAGAAAATATTTATGTAAGGACTTGGATGTATTGTGCTGATACGCAGGAAACTACATGAGGTTCCTTTATGGAGCACCAAATGCAGACTGGATGTATATGAGCACAACTCTAGGGAGACAAATTTATTTTATAACAGATCTAAGTTTGGCAGGGAGTATTTGCTTATGTGCCCACTGGGAAATACACCACATTGCTTAAATGGCTCACTCATTATACAACAATTTTTTGCTAGACTGTGCAAGAGCTAGAGCAGAAAGTAATGTGCAGGAACATTAGGAAACATATGAGTAATGGCCAGTCTTTCTTTTTCCCAAGATATTTTTCTCCATTTCGGGGTAGGCCGGAGGGGCCCATATTCAGGCATATTTACTTGAACCAACAAGAAATTTCCTAATTTGGGTCTAGACTTGTATATTCAAGTTTTTCCCTATCTTCTCCCCACAATATTTTTCTCCGTGGACCGGATCAATAATAGGTCTTTCCTATCTTCATGTCAGCTTCAATGTAATGTCAAGTTTTACAGAATGTTTAGTTTGAGTATATAATGGTAATCTTTCTCTCACTCTAGGAGACTGTCCAAAGAGCATCAAGTTTGCAGCCTAGGACTGATTATTACCAGCTAACATGGTGTTGAATCTCATGCAGACTGGGTATTGAGTGAGGTTTTGAATGAAGATAGCCCAGCTAAAAGCAAACCGATTTCCTAACCTAGACACACCCATTATGTAATCTTAGACTATAGTGTTGACCCCAGTTATACCTGTTATCCTGACTTTGTGGTCTGATAGTTCCTTACTATATGCAATCAGTTGCCTTTATGGTAAAATAAAAAGGAATTCAATAGGTTCTGTTCTGCATATGCTCAAATTTGAGCAATTCTCATCTTTTTATTTTTATTCTGAAGATTGGGTCGCTGGTGCCTATGTTAAAGATCAAACTGGGTTTGAGGTGCATGTGTGCTTTCCTTTAGTCTTCCTGAAGCTGTTCTTGATGGACTTTTTCAGTAGCAGTGTTGCTAAGTTTTACAAAATGTGATGTTTTGTGCCAGGTCCCAGCTCTTGGAGTAATGTGATTATCTGAGAATCTCACCTTTCATTTTTTAAAAAGAAAGTGGAACAGAGTGGGGTGCTAAGATCCCAGTGCACAGAAAAAAGCCTGAAAAAGTGAAATGTCAAAATGAAAAAGGCAAATGAAAATCAAAACTTTATTTGTTTTGAATTGTGGCTTAAAAATTATAAATCTCATTACTTTTTGGGGCCTAGCTCATGATGATTGAATACTTGCAGTGGGCAATACTGCAGTAATAATTGCCATGACTAGAATAGGAATTGGCAATGAACTTTGTTTTTAGCACTACTGTGTGTGTTACACAGAAGTAAATTAACAGGTATAAAATATTTTTTCCAAATATTTAAGTTTAAAAAGAAATTAAATTTGTGTATTCATATTGTAATGGCAAAAGTTTAGGACTAGGCATTTCCCAGGACCTGAGAGAGAGCCCAGGGATCTGGTCATGAGAAGAGGACAGTATTCTATAACTGTCACTGTTGGTGGGTGGCTGGGTATAATTTCTGGAAATTTTGTGTATGGTTTGGATTACTTCAGTGAAAGATCAACAAGACTCATGTACATAGTGGAAATATGTCAATAAATTGCAGTATACCTGACTTAGGGTCACAGATTTCTTTAACAACTCAATCTGACTTGCTGCAAGGCCTGAAAAAGAACTACTGCTTGGTCAAAGCAACAACAGAATTAATACGGAATAGAAAAACTACTTCTTAGGCTTCTATTTATAATTAAAAATGGACATAGATGGTAAGATATAAAAGTAATCTGTAATAAAGAAATATAAAATTCCTTGCTGCACAGTTCAAACTGGGAATATTTCTCTTCATGTTACAATCCTAGATTTGTTTAGTTGAGTTGCAAGCAGCTCAAACAGTAGTACATCAGGGGGAGTACCTCCTATCCCTAAGAGATTGATCACAATCAAGCTTTAATTGAAAAAAAAAAAAAACCAACAACATATCTACCCTTAAAGGTTGCAAAGAAAACCTTCTAAAAGTGCTGAGTCTGCTATTGACAGAGAACCCAAAACTATTGCAGTAAAAGAGTATACTCCCCTTATTAATTTTAGTGGTCTGTTAATGCTAACAGACTGTCTCTGGAAGACATTTTTAAAACGTTTTCAGTTATTTATTTTAAAATCAGAATTGGGAGGGATGTCATTCTCTCCAAATCCCAGGCGGCATGAGAACAGGAAACCTATGGAAACCCATGCAGAGCCAGAGAAACTATATAAGTGTTCTCCATTAAAGGCAGGAGAGAAGGATGACCAAGTAGATGGGCATAGCTGGGGGCCAAAGACAAAGGAAGGGAATAATCGAAGCAGACTGTTGTGGAGGGTGTTGTATAAGAACCTGAGTAGCAGGCCTGGATTAACCAATGTGTACTCAAAGCACTTGTACAGTGCCTCATCTCAGGGGAGGGGAGTTCCCTGACCACTGGATAAAAACAAAAATAAAACTGAGTTCTGCTGTGACCCCATGCACCAGGTCACAATGCAACTAACTCATATGTGGCCTGGCCTCCTCTCCATCATGACCGAGGGATGTTCAGGCCAAACTGAGTGGCACAGGGCTGTGAGACTGTGGGGAGGACGATGGAAGTGAGTGGATCTGCCTTAGCCTTGGAGAAGTGCAGAGCACTGAGCTGGGGGGTACTAATGAGTGGCCACAAAGGTCACAGGGATGGTGGGTGAGAGGCTGGGGGTAAGTTGTTGGTGTGCTATGGGGTAAGTGGGAGTGTTGGTGGGCTGTGGAGTGTGGAATTGGAGGTGAGTGGAGATGTGGGTTGGGGTCCAGGATGTTGGGGGCTTGGCCAGTGGGGCTCTGGGGAGTGGCATACAGGTGAGTGCTGCTGGGATGTGTGTGGTAGCTGTCAGAGTGGAGGGTTGTTGGGGTTTGTGGTGTGGGAAGAGGTGAATTTTGGTATCTGTGTGGGATGGGGGAGCTTTAAGGAAGGTGGGGGTCCCCAGTTTGCATTTTGCACAGGGCTCCAAAATTCTTTAATCTGGGCCTGCTGAGTAGAATACAAGAGTACAGAATGAAGGGAGAAGGGGCCAAAGGAAGTGGAAGTGGACAAAGGGGCTACAGGATGTTAAATAGAACTAAGGATGGAAAGAGGCAAGAGAGGACAGGGATTGCCAGCTTCTTCTCAGACCCTGCTATGTTTGCACAGCGTAGATCATCACATATTTGCTATTCTACCTATGACTACAGCTAATGGAGAAAATTATTCTTCTTCTACTGTTACACAGCTGAAGAACTACTAACATTGTAAAATGACCCAGAATTATTCACTGCTGATGGAATAGTGTTTATTCATTGAGAGTTGACTGAATTGGTTGCTTTTCAAGAAAACCAGGATCTTGAAGATTTATTGCTTTCTATTCATTATATTTACACAAAGTTGGAGCTCATTTACGAAACAAAAAACCAAAAAACCAAACTCATTGAATGATTAATAGTGTCAATGCTTAAATTTTTTCCGTGGATGTAGTGGCTCTTTAAGTAATTTATGTATTTTAATGGAAATAAATGTGATCCATACTGATTTAAATAATAAATATGAATAAAGAAAACAACTTTTCAGATACAGTACTGTGTATGTTGCACGTTGGATATAACACAGAGATTCATGTAAGCAGTAAGACAAATTGGGTTCTGTAGCATGAAGCCGAAGTTAGTGTTACTTAAGTCTTAATGGCGATATCCGTAGGACAGCTGACAATCTGTAGCAGGGGTGGCCAGCCTGTGGCTCCGGAGCCACATGGGGATCTTCGGAAGTTAATATGCGGCTCCTTGTACAGGCACCGACTCCGGGTCTGGAGCTACAGGCGCCAACTTCCCAGTGTTCCGGGGGGTGCTCACTGCTCAACCCCAGTCTCTGCCCCAGGCCCTGCCCCCACTCCACCCCTTCCCGTGCCCTCCCCTGAGCCTGCCATGCCCTCACTCCTCCCCCTCCCAGCCTCCTGCACACCACAAAACAGCTGATTGGGAGGTGTGGGGAGGGAGGGGAGGCGCTGATTGGAGGGGCTGCTGGTGGACAGGGGTCGCTGGGTTGGGGGGAGCTGGTGCGGGGCTGCTGACCTATTACTGTGGCTCTTTGGCAATGTACATTGGTAAATTCTAGCTCCTTCTCAGGCTCAGGTTGGCTACCCCTGATCTATAGGAAAAGGTTGATAACTCCACAGAGTTTTTACACCAAATTCTGTGGAATATTTTTAAAATTATCTGCCAAAGACCTCCCTCCCCCCAGTTTAATTTAAAATACACTTGCAAACACAAGTTGTTTACGACATTATTTGTGTGTGACCTATTCAATAGTGCTCAATAAAATAGCTCTTCCATTTTCACATTTATTTTTTACAATCTCCCCTTCTGGGAGAACTTTTTGTTTTCCTCCCCTACATGAGAGAAGGAAGCCACTAGCCAGTTTGTTGCAAAGAATTCCCTCAGATCCAGTCATAAGGCCTGCCCCTCAAAGTCGAGGAATAGAAATTGAAAGGGTATGATTTCCCTTTTATCTGTTCATTAATCTCCTTATTAGTAACATCTGGCTGATGTCCAATTCCAAGTAAACATTGCCCACTCACAGTGCTGAGCTCTATGGATAAAATGTACTCTTTTTTTACATTGGGCTGACAAAGAGCTTCTGCACCACATAAGCCCTATAATGGAGATGTGTGTGGAGTTTCTTTTTCCTTCTGTGCATACCATGGAGAGAAGGAGGTTGCCAACAGGTCTGAATAGGATAATAGAAAGTGGGGATGGAGGAGGGCTATGAGAGGCCCTGATATCTATTACTAGGCTGATCCACCATCCAGTATTTGTGGGTCACAAAACCCACAAATGAAGTTTGTGAATGGATAGTTTTTGTCTTTTCCAGTGTGTAGGCTGAAATAAGTGGCTGTATTTCAGTTGTGTGGCCTTTCTTACAGTTAAGAGCTGTTAATTTAATTTCCATAACCCTGGTTAGTTCCCTGTAAAGTAAGCCCCGTTATTAGTTTATTTCTGGAGTTCTAAGATTTTCATAGTGTGGCACATGTCATAATATAGGGAGTGCATTGTGAACACATTCCTTCCCATTCACAGTTGCACTGCCTCCCCTCCCATGTGAATTTGCCTGATATATCTGTGATAATGAAAGCAAAGACGTAAATGAAGAATTGTCAGGAGGTATATAATCTTAGTTCTCTTTAACCTAAGTGTTTTGTTCATTTCATAAAAATTAATCGCACTCTGTTTAATCCTTTACTCTTTTAACACATTTTTAAATGACAAATTTTGTTGTAAAATATGCTAAAATGAGCACAAAATAGAGTGGAATATATTTTATACACCACCTAGGGTCTGTTCTTATAGAACAATGCTATAGCTAAGAGCTTGCACATTATACTTCATTATATTTTTTAGATGATGTTTACAGTGCCAGTGTTCCAGGGCTCATACTTTTTAATTTAATGCTGGAGTAGGTTTATAAAAATAACCCTACATTAATAACCAGATTTCCAGTCAGATAGATGCTTGGGCATTGTCAGCTTGTGAGATTTTTTTGGTTTTGGCTTTTTTTGAGGCATATATAACAATTAATTTGGTTTTGGTCCTGCTTCAGCTCTCCTTTTTGGTTTTGTTACATTATTTTCAGTGATAGGTAAGTTTTTGCACACGGGGAAAAATCTGGTAAGTATTTGTCACACAAGTGTACCAAGAACCAAGAATATCACAGGTGCTTTCCACATAAATTGTATGAAGAGAATTTTTAGTAAATTCACGCTGTTTGATTGCAACTCATTAATGAGTTGGGTCGATGTGTAAAAATCTCTCAGAAGAGATATTTGACACTATTTGACACTGTGCACTGGGGTTGAAAAACATGGACTTGCCATAAAGCCAGTGTTAAAACCAAGTGAACATATGATCCTCTTTGAATTTCAGAGGAGATGTTTCAGTTTATTCCAATTGCTTTAAATTTTGCTGCCAAAATACAAAACTACGGTTTTAAAGTATACAAATAAATTGTCTGTGTTGTTTTAAAGGGTACTTACAGTAGAGAAAAAGCGTCTCTTTACTTCTTGGTTTTGTTTTTAAACTTAAGGGTGAGAAGAGAATAGGTTAAAAGAAACAAGTTGAAATAAAAATAAATGTACTTTATTTAGACAAATTCAGACTATTAAGTAAGGCGTAAATTTTCAACGGTAAGGCTAATTAACCATTGTAACAATTTACCAAGGGTTGTAGTGGAATCTTGATCTCTGTGCAGTGTAAGTACAAGAATGGATGTTTTTCTGAAAGATATCCTCTAGGAATTATTTTGGGGAAGTTCTATGGCCTATGTTATACAGGAGATCAGACTGGATGATCCTTGGAATCTATATGAAGCTATGATTGTGTAATTGGCCAGTCATCACAGGCTATTAGGTGGAAACTGTTGTGAGCTGTTAATAATGGAGGCATAATCATAGAGTCGGACTTATGGAAGTTTTGTTCTTGCTTGAAAGAACACATTGATACATGAGTGTAATGTAATAGAAAAATCCATCTCCAATCCACTTGTTGAATCGTATTGCAACATGACTAAATGTCGTCCAAGCCCTAGTTACTAGAGGCTTCACATTCCTAAGTATAAAGCTAAAGCCAACCAATGATAACTGAAGACAAAGAATTATAACAATGAAAGAGATCGGGGGAGAAGAGAAGGAGAAAGAACACTCTAAGCAAAGTTGCTTAACTTATGACAGGTAATGGCAAACAGCAGAGTCCACTAATAGAGTCTAGTATGGCTAGCTCAATGCAAATCTTAATTACAGTATTCAGTAGATATCCACTTCCCTTAAGGAGGTAGTTCTTCATTTAATAAACATTTTTTTAATGTGGGCACTCACCAATTATTGTGGATCCTTGAGAAACCTTAGCTATACAAGTTCTGTTTTATTCTTGGTCACGCTTTTATATTAAGCGTACATTTTATATATAGTTTATAAAGGGATAATACATGATAAATGTTTTAATAGTTAATGGTTGATTTCAGCAGGTCAATATGCTGAAAAACCATCTGCAACACACACCGGTCATAGTGTTACCTGAGGTTCTTTCAACCCAAAGCTCTTGGTAATTTTTACTCTGTGTGAGGTGGTGTCAGGAAATAAATCAGGGGAGACACGGCCGTCCGACCGATAGATGGCTGGCACAAACAGGACAACACAAGAGTGCTTTCACTTAAAGCTAAACTTTACTTAGTCTCAAGCACTTATACACACGTCTGCAACAGGTTAGTAAAACACCCCAACCCTGGATAATTACCAAAGCTGAGTGTGGCTCTCGAGTGACACAGCGGCAGGCTTCCAGTGGCCAAATCTTCCATCTGCCGGTGAGGACTGCAAGATGTATCCTGAGGGAGAGTCCAAAAAGAGTCTAACTACCTCAAACTTTTCCCCCTTATTTATACATTAGTAATAGAATGACATGTCCCTTAAAGAAAATGTGTTAAGTAAGCAGTTTCAATAGTCAAGCAAGAGGTTCCTTCTGATTATCGATTAACCAGGTGGGAGGTTTTCCAGAATTTGCAGCCTTGAGGCCCCCAATAGACATTCCTGGGGTATATCCTGCTCTTCTAAAATGCATGTATCCGCCACTTCAACACAGTTCTTATCAGGAAGGACGTGGGGTCAAATTGCCCTCTCTGTGGCACCCAAAGACCTCCCTCCCTTCCTGCCTTGGTTAAGCTAAGCCTGCTGACTTGATGAATTTACAGCCTGCTGACTTGGCTGCTTTTAGCAATAAGCCATAGTGGTTTCCAGCACTTTACTGTTTTGCCAAAGTCTCCCCATACAATAGCTGCAACAGGCTTCTAACATACATTATTTATTAATTGTTTGCCGACTATTCATATATATACTTTTGAAATAAAGTGGGATCCTGTTCTCCTTAGGATCTTATACTGTGTTCACTACCAAGGTATCTTAATGATCCAGATTATGCAAAGAATTATATAGTTCAGCCAGGCACTAGTGGGAATTTGACTTAGCTGGCATTGTCAAAGTTCCTGGCATGGCGAGCTATTCAAACTAGAGGAAAACAGTTGGGAGACCAAATGAAAAGCTGGTGCTACTACTAAATGAATTGACAGAAGCTGTACAAGACTTTGACAAACAATTCTAGCGTGAAATATTATTGAATTGAAAGGAGTCATTCCTTGTATAGTTTTAACAAATCTGAAAATTTGATGGCAAGCGGATGGTCTCTAAAGTCACTTAGGTAAGGTCAGGTTTCTGTACGTAGAGCTTGATTGAATCGATATAGGAGAAATCAAAATAATTCAAGGAGGATTCAGTGCCAGAAAGAGAACTTCCTCGTGTATGTGTTATATGAATTTCTTTTTTGCTACCTACAATAACTGACTCTCACACTTACCTAAGGTCACCCACAATGAGAATCTCTTTGTTTTTGTAGTCTTTTGTTATAAATTATAAGTGGCCTTTCTACACAAATTGTTGGAAGAAGGAAGAGAAATAAAGATTTGAATAATTAAAGCCTATTTCTCTAATTTTGTAATACCAGTGAAAAAAACTTAGATTAGGTTGGCAAGGGTATATAATGGTAACAAAATATCATGTGGGGACCAGTGATAGGTAATCTAGCTTAGTACTAATTACAAAGGCAGGGTCTTGGGTGCTGCTAAGACTGTACAGTCAACTATTGTGTCAAGGAGGATTTAAAAATCGGATGTTGCTTTGCACTGGCCACTTTGGTCATTTTGAATGTGTTATTTCTGGGATTTTGAGTAAGCCTCACCCAGCCTTTGGAGAAAGGATCATTGAGACATAAAGGCATTTAGGGAGGGTGGAGTAAATGGGAGGGAAAAAAAAAAGATTATTGTTGCTCCCAGACTGACTGAGGGGATTCTCACTTCCAGAAATGAAAAATAAACAATTTGGAATTCTCTGCCCTGTGTTATGTAGGGGAGAGGATCATCATATAAAACATTGCACTTGTTTCCCATTCTTCCAACACTAGTGTCCCCTTTTTGAGACTGATCTTGGCAAATGTCCAGTGCATTGCAGACAGACTTCCCAGTGGAAGAAAATTCTGTGATGCAGAATTTGTGGGTATATTCTAAGTCTCTAACTTCTTATTTAGACACATACAGCAATCCTGGATTTTAACAACACTGATAAATGATAAAACAAAAATTCTTCATCCAGTAATTGGAGGAGATTGCAGAGTAAAATAAATGATTGCCTGTCTTGGATTACTGAAGGCATTTAAAAATATGAATTTAACTTATGAATTTAACATGTGATTGACAGCCCTGGTGACTGGTATCTTCTTTGTGCAGCGTACATACAAGACAAATAAAATCGTAATCTTCTCCACGTTGCTTGGTCAGTGTAGTTTAACTTCTGTCCTGAAAGGAACATATTTAGGGGGGAGGTGGGATAGTTCTGTGTCCAGGCTAGTGTGTCGGCACCTTGGTACAACTGGGACTAAAGATGCTAACTGTGGTGGTGTCATATATGAATGACAGAAGATGATGTAAGAGTAAACAAATTGGGGTAATAAATTTTAGGGATAACTTCTTAGGATTTGGAAATTCTTGTATTTTTCTTTCTTAAAACTCTTCTATTCTTGTAAAAATAATAATGTAAAATTCATCAAAATAAGCAGAACAATGTTTACTCTTTTCCCAACAATTTTAATATATATTAAAGCATGCTGTAGGAAATAAAGTATGTAATAAAGACAGTATAGATTTCTAAAATCCTTAGTGAATAAACTATGTATCTGGTTTACAAATCTCTGTAGATCATTTTCAGTGCAATTGTGCTATGTATTCTGCAAAAAACATTTAGAGAGTTCTCTGCATTCTAAACGTTAGCAGGATCTTATATAATTGCACTCTAAGGGAAGATTAAACGCTGTGCTTTGGAAGCAGTATTTTTAACAATCCAGAGTAAACAACATCTTGAAATGAATAACATTTTAGCATGAAAGCAATATTTTAATAAGCTAAAGAAAATACTTATTAGTTTTAGAACTTTATTTCAGTTTCACAAGAAATAAGTTCAAACTTTTTGATAGTCCTGTTCAATATAACGGCAGTCAAATAGTGCTTTATTAAATGGTGGGGATTATTAATGTTGAATCAAAGATAATTTTACTGTAATACTGGTATTTCTTTAAGTCATAATTAAATTCTGAAGGCATGCGAGATGACTGTACATATAATTTTTCAAATTTCCTATGCTCTTTATTTGCTGAGATTTAGCCTCTGACTAGGTCAGCAGTTAAAGTAGATCAAAATAGGAAGGGAAACGCACCAATTTTGGTGGCTATCATCACAAATCTCTATGTGAAGTGATGTGATGTGATGATTTAATGACTGGGTGCATCCAGGCGGAGAGAATAGGACCAAAAGAAGAGATATTCCGAAAGGAGGAGGTTTGCGTTTGCAGGACCCTACCCAGCAAACAAGTGTGAGTGCAATGGGCATAGCTGGCCACTTGAATTATTAAACTACTTTGTAGCTCGTACAGATACAGACAGACATCATCTTCCTTTCCAAATGCAAACGGATGGACATCATACCAAAAGGACTGAAGGTAAAAAATCCATTACAGTCTACATACCACACAGACTATGCTGACAGATTGTGCCACACACTCTCAAAGAAACTGCGGAACCACCTGTTCAACGTTCTCTACAGCAAACAGCGAAAGATTAAGAATGAGCTCTCAAAACTGGATACTCTCATAAAAAAACAACCTTCCAAACAAACTTCCTCGTGGCTGGGCTTTACAAAAACTAGACAAGCCATTTACAACACACACTTTACTTCTCTACAAAAGAAAAAGGACACTAAACTATCTAAACTCCTACATGCCACAAGCGGCCACAACAGTGGTTCCCTTAACCCACCCAGCAATATTGTTAATCTATCCAGCTATACTCTTATTCCATCAGAATAATCTGTCGTATCTCGGGGCCTCTCCTTCTGCCCCTCCACCCTTACGAACATGATACAGTTCTGTGGTGATTTAGAATCCTATTTTCGACGCCTCCGACTCAAGGAATATTTCCAACACACCTCTGAACAACGTACTAACCCACAGAGACCTTCCTACCAAGACTACAAAAAGAAGGATTCTGGGTGGATTCCTCCTGAAGGTCGAAACAACGGACTGGACTTCTACATAGAGTGCTTCCGCCGACGTGCATGGGCTGAAATTGTGGAAAAACCAGCATCACTTGCCCCATAACCTCAGCCATGCAGAACACAGTGCCATGCACAGCCTCAGAAACAACTCTGACATCATAATCAAAAAGGCTGACAAAGGAGGTGCTGTCGTCATCGTGAATAGGTCGGAATATGAACAAGAGGCTGCTAGGCAGCTCTCCAACACCACTTTCTACAAGCGATTACCCTCTGATTCCACTGAGGGTTACCAAAAGAAACTACACCATTGGCTCAAGAAACTCCCTGAAAAAGCACAAGAACTAATCCGCATAGACACACCCCTAGAATCCTGGACACCTGGAAATCCTGGACACCCCATCATCTCAAGCATTGGCACCCTGACAGCAGGATTGTCTGGCTATGTAGACTCCCTCCTCAGGCCCCTACGCAACCAGCACTCACCGCTATCTTCGAGACACCACTGACTTCCTGAGGAAACTACAATCCATCAGTGATCTTCCTGAAAACACCATCCTGGCCACTATGGATGTAGAAACCCTCTACACCAACATTCCACACAAAGATGGACTACCAGCCATCAGGAACAGTATCCCGGATAATGTCACGGCAAACCTGGTGGCTGAACTTTGTGACTTTGTCCTCACTCATAACTATTTCACATTTGGGGACAATGTATACCTTCAAATCAGCGGCACTGCTGTGGATACGCGCATGGCCCCACAGTATGCCAACATTTTTATGGCTGACTTAGAACAACGCTTCCTCAGCTCTTGTCCGCTAATGCCCCTACTTTACTTGCACTACATTGATGACATCTTCATCATCTGGACCCCTGGAAAAGAAGCCCTTGAGGAATTCCACCATGATTTCAACAATTTCCATCCCACCATCAACCTCAGCCTGGATGTGTCCATACAAGAGATCCACTTCCTGGACACTACAGTGCTAATAAGTGATGGTCACATAAACACCACCCTATACCGGAACCCTACTGACCACTATACTTACCTACATGCCTCCAGCTTTCATCCAGACCACACCACATGATCGATTATCTACAGCCAAGCTCTACGATACAACCGCATTTGCTCCAACCGCTCAGACAGAGACAAACACCTACAAGATCTCTATCAAGTGTTCTTACAACTACAATACCCACCTGCTGAAGTGAAGAAACAGATTGACAGAGCCAGAAGAGTACCCAAAGTTACCTACTTCAGGACAGGCCCAACGAAAAAAAAACCAGAACTCCACTAGCCGTTACCTTAAGCCCCCAACTAAAAGCTCTCCAACTCATCATCAAGGATCTACAACCTATCCTGAAGGATGATCCATCCCTCTCACAGATCTTGGGAGACAGGCCAGTCCTTGCTTACAGACAGCCCCTCAACCTGAAGCAAATACTCACCAGCAACCACACAACAGAACCACTAACTCAGGGACCTATCCTTACAACAAAGCCCGTTGCCAACTGTGTCCACATATCTATTCAGGGGACACCATAATAGGGCCTAATTACATCAGCCACACTATCAGAGGCTCGTTCACCTGCACATCTACCAATGTGATATATGCCATCATGTGCTAGCAATGCCCCTCTGCCATGTACATTGGCCAAACTGGACAGTCTCTACGTAAAAGACAAATCAGATGTCAAGAATTACAACATTAAAAACCAGTTGGAGAACACTTCAATCTCTCTGGTCACTCGATTACAGACCTAAAAGTGGCAATTCTTCAACAAAAAAACTTCAAAAACAGATTCCAACGAGAGACTGCTGAATTGGAATTAATTTGCAAACTGGACAGCATTAGCTTAGGCTTGAATGAAGACTGGGAGTGGATGTGTCATTACACAAAGTAAAACTATTTCCCCATGTTTATTTCCCCCCCCCCCCCCGATTATCACTACAAAAGGTGTTTTTTTCTCTCTCTCTCCTGCTGGTAATAGTTCATCTTACCTGATCTCGTTATAGTGTGTATGGTAACACCAATTGTTTCATGTTCTCTGTGTATATAAAATCTCCCCACTGTATTTTCCACTGCATGCATCCGATGAAGTGAGCTGTAGCTCACAAAAGCTTATGCTCAAATAAATTCCAGCCTCTAAGGTGCCACAAGCACTCCTTTTCGTCTTGCAGATACAGACTAACACAGCTGCTACTCTGAAACCTGTAAACTACTTTTGTTACAGTCTTGAAAGTTGGATTATTAGTGAGATCTGATTGTGCCAGGTGCTCTGTATAAAAGTCAGTTTGACAAGTTTTCTATCAAGAAAACTTGTAGTGTTTGTTTAATGTTAGCCTTTAAAGAAAGGGACAGGAAACTCTTTTACCAGACCAAATCTTGAATTATAAGAGTATATCTATAGCAACTGCAGTAGGCTTGACTTTTACATTATATATGTTCTCTCTCAGAGTGAATGACTTCAGTTTCTAGGAAATAATGTAAACTATCTTAAAACTCACATCTGAGTAAAGACAACAATATAACTTTACTACGTTAAGTAAATGTTCTCACAGTTGAACACCAGCATATTTTTATCTTTTGGAAATATTTGTGATTAAACAAATGTGCCCTGTGCAACAAACAGTTTGACTATGCTAAGCAGACTTTTGGGGATGCTATAAGTTTTGTGTTCCATTGAAGCAAACCCAGTCAGTAAAATGTACTGAAAATGTAAGTGTTCATTGTTGTCTTCTAGGGTATGTCTTCACAGCAAAGGAAAACTCGTGTCTGGCCTGTGCCAGCCAACTCAGTCTCTCAGTGCTAAGGCTGTGGAGCTGTTTAATTGCTGTGTAGACTTCTGGCCTTGGGATGGAGCCCAGGCCCCACGACTTTGCAGGGTGGGAGGGCTGTAGAGCTCGTCTCCAGGTGGAGCCTAAAAGTCTACATAGCAAGGAAACATCCCTGCTGCCTGAGCCCCGTGGCATGGACCAGCCACAGGTTGTTTTTTTTTTTGTTGTGTAACAGACCCATAGTGTCTGGACCTTCATGAAAAAAAGATGCATCACATGAGGCTATCTCAGGGTGCAAAAGTGTTTATATGTATAACTTATTTTAACAAAACTCTAATGGATATAGAATTATGGTAATTCAAATGCTTTGATCTTAGCTACAGGAACCGGAATTGAATCTTGGTAGCTTTTGTTAGAGGCTGGATATATGTAAGAGAAGAAATCCTTTGAATGTTCCTTGCCCTTGGCCAGAAGAAAGACCTGATAAAAACTTAACTAGATTGCAATAATCAGTAGCAAAATTTGAGATGGCCCATTGTAACAAATGATGAGAGAATTGATGAGCCTTTGCCTAGTATTTCCCATTAAGCAGTATGTAAATCATTTTGAGACCTGTTACAGAAATACTAATGAAGCAGTACAGAAATTATTTTAGGTATTGTAGCTATAAAATGGCACTATGTCTTCCTTTTTTTAACCATCTCCTATTGAAAATCTTCATCAGAAATTAACATACATTACATAAACTGAAATTACACTACTGAATACTTGAAACATAGGTTGGATTTTGCAGTATTTTCAACTCTTAAAATGTCATTATAAATTCATAAATTGTTCTGAAATAACTTCATCAAAGAAGTGGAGGATATTGAACAACTGGTACTAGAGAGGGATGATTCCTAGAGCAGCTTCAGATCATGCAACAAGGTTTCTGGGCTTGAGAAACCAGCATGGATTGTTGGGAAAGGATTGGTCTGCAGATGTGGGATGACTAGCAGGGATGAGATAATTTCAGGATGGCAAAGGCAATCTTTTTTGAGATATGAGCTGAACTAGCCTTGGAGCTGCAGTGACAATGCACCAACACACAATACCCCATACCCATGGAGAAGGGAGTTGCCATTGCCATCTGGAAGCTGGTCACCCCAGAATGCTAGTGGTCCATAGCCAACTGATTCAGCAACGGAAGGGCCTTTGAATGTTAGGGCCTTTGCCATGCAAGTGTGTAATGCCGTGAAAAAAGTACTGTTGCACCGGGTTGTAAAGTTTGGTAATGCTCAGGAGATTATTGATGACTTTGCACTCATGGGGTTTCTAAACTATAGCGGGGCAATTGATGGGACCCATGTGCCTATTATCTACCTTCCTTCTGCCATGCCTGCTTCCCCAGAGCTCAGAATTTATAACAGAAAGGGGTATTGCTCCATGGTGCTCCAAGGCCTGGTTGACCACTGTGGCTGGTTTACAAACATATATGCAGAATGGTCTGGGAGGTTCCACAATGCTTGATCTTTTGGAACTCAGCTCTGTTTACTTTCATGGTTACAGGATAGCTTACCCACGTGGTCATGATGGACATTAAAGGGTGGAGATTGCTCCAGTTACCCTGGGAAACCTGGCTTATCTTTTGCTTCCCTGGTTAATGAAGCCATTCAGAGGCTGCTTGGACAGAAGGAAGGAACTGTTTAACTGTCACCTCAGTAGTTGCAGAATGGCAGTGAAGTGTTCATTTGGCCATTTGAAAGGAAGGTTGTACTCTTTGTGGAAAAGGTTGGTAGCTTGAGAAAAAAAGAGTACCTAAGATTGTAGCTGCATGTTGTAATTTGCACAATATTTGTGAGGATTAAGGAGAAAGCCTTAGTGAGGGTGGGATACTGACGTGTGGAGACTTGCTCAGCGGTTTGAACAGCCAAGAAGACATCCAGTAGAAAATGGAAACCTCCAAGGCAGTATTGGAAGGGATGCCTACTATTGCTCTTATATTGACTCTCAGGTCTGAAAATGTGCAACTGTACATCCCAGCTGTTAGCCCATGGAGGGGCGTTGGGATGGATTGTGAGCAATGCAGTTTCATTTTTGGGTGGTGGATGTGGCATGTTGTGGCAGTCCTTATTTTATCTTGTCAGTGCCTAGATACTTTTTGTAAAACCCTATGAATTAATTAAAATGCACAGACTTTCTGTGTAAAATGCATTGATGCATCTTTATGAAGCAATTTTAAATGGTTATTATTAAACAATCTATGATTTAACACCAGAAATAAACCTTTAATAAAAACAATATGAAATAAACATTCCAAGTGACACAGTGCAGAGGACGGCAGACCAATGCAAGGGGAGGGGGGGATTCAAGTCACAAGCAAATATATGCCTTGCCTCTCTGCCTCTTGTTCTTGGGCGTTAGGGTGACCAGATGTCCTGATTTTATAGGGTCAGTCCTATAAAAGATTTTGGGGTCTTTCTTATATAGGCTCCTATTACCCCCCACCCATGTCCCGATTTTTCACATTTGCTGTTTGGTCACCCTATTGGGCATTCTTGTGTTGACTGGTGATGCTTGAAGTTATCAGGGGTGTTGGATGGCTCAGAAGAGCTTGGCTCCCAAACTTCTTCTTGCTGCTCTGAGCAGGGGTCTGTGAAGGGAATGACCCATGGGAGCAGAGCTGATGGGGTACAGTGGGGATGAGTTGCTGGTGTTCCCAACACACTGTATAGTCAAGACGCTGCAGGACATGACTGGGTCCTGGTTTACAGCATTACATTTCCTTCCTGGTGCCCTAACAAGACCCTGGGTTGCAGCAGAGCACTCTGGCTCTATATTGTCTCCAGGAGTTGCCTCTGCATCTCCCTCTGTTTTTCAATTGTGTCATGGCAACACTGTGCTTGACCACTGTAATGCTGCCTTTGGCCACTACAACAATCTTTCTGGAAAACTCCATTTCTTTTTCTCTCTCTGTCCTCAACTGCAACCAGCACCTCTCTGTTCTTTTGGGCTATTGTTTGGGGGTGGTGGTGGGGGAGGGGAGGAGTCTGTAATGAGGTTTGCAAATATTTCATCCTGAGTTTTCCTTTTTGCCCGTCCCCCCCCAGGGTAGCCAGCCACTCAGACGTTGGTGAAGGTCCTGCAGGTGTTGCTGGCTGCTGCAGGTGCTGTGGCTGGGAGTAGGGAAAAACCACAAGTAGTTATTGTTCATATTCATATTGTTCATAGAGAGGCTAAGTTAGCATTTTTATATGCATTTCTGACTTTCCCTTCTGGAGAGTCTTCCCTGTATTGGGAGAACTTGAGAGAGGGTAAATGGTGTGTGCATGAGGGCTGTATTGGGATTTCTGTTTGCAGAGTATATGCTCTTTGGGTTTGACTTTGTGCCTTGGAGGGTGGGGAAGGGGTAATGGGAAATACGATCCTGGTTTCAGTTTGCAGTTTTGCTTATTTGGTGTCGGAGGGCTTAGCAGGGGCATCTGGGACTGAATTGGGTAGTAATCTCCTTACGTCTCCTTTAGGCTGTCCCACTTACTTACTCAGAGGTAAGTAACTAGAAGGCAGAGAATGGCCATAATTCAAAAAGGAAAAGGGGAGACCATTGAGAGATGCTGTGAAGTTAATCATCAGCATATTCCTCCAGAAGTGCTGCAGGAGTGGAAGGGAGTTGGAGCTATACTGCGGAAATGACCATGCAGCTTCCCCTCATAACGGCTGGAGCAAAACAGAGCAATTTCTCTGTCTTAAATTCTGCTTTATCTCCCCTGCAGACATGGTGAAAGTGCCGAGAAAAATAGATAGGGTTCTGCAATGATTATCTGAACCTTTCAGTGTTCCCAGTTTTTCTCGGTGGAAGCCTGTAAAAAGCCATCACGAGCTTTGCCATCCCTAACATAAAGCTCTTTTCCTGGAAGAATGAGTGTTATAGGGCATTTAAGCCTAAGTGGGGAGCTGTAGTCTTTGTACCTTTATGGGCATGCAGTGCCACATCTACTTCTTGTAAACTGACAACATGAAACAAATTTCTTTTCCTGTAACCACTGTCTGAGCAAACTGTTGAATTTTCCACAATTGAATGTTTCATTATCTGAATCTGCTGTGGAAGGTGAGGAGGGAGGATACTGTGGCTGTGCCACGTTGCCTGACTGCCATTTT
This sequence comes from Lepidochelys kempii, assembly GCF_965140285.1. Lineage (NCBI taxonomy): Eukaryota > Metazoa > Chordata > Testudines > Cheloniidae > Lepidochelys > Lepidochelys kempii. Next base: position 68,930,087 of record NC_136384.1, on the reverse strand, counting down.
GAGCTGGAGAACCAAGTGCGGGCAGAGTTTGCTGGGCAGGACAGAGGCGGGGTGGGGAAAGGAAAATAGGTAGATGAGCATATACCCTCTGAGTTGTTGGCTTGAAAATGGTCAATGGTCAGGGCTTTAACATGACACAGAGGCCGATTTGCCTGGCTGGAGCAGCTGCCATTTAAAAAATATGAACGGGGGCAAAACGGAGAGTGTGGGCTATGGGAGGGAGGGGAGCCAGAGACTCTCAAAGTCTCCTAACTCACATCTGCCTCAAATGGCTTTAGCTGTGGAACGTCCGGAACAGAAACTAACAGGGCAGTATAGCATACAAATAATATTAAATTGTAACTAGAGATACTCATATGATGAGTTTCCCTTGATAGGGTCGGCCTTCTTATTCCTGGCCTGTGTTTCTGGCTGGGAATTGGGCTCATTTCCTGCATGGCAGGAATTTAGTTTGCCTGTGAACTGACCAGTGTCAGGGTAGAGCTAAGAGAGCTAATTCTGGGGAAGCTCTTCACTGGCCTCCTGGTGTACATGCTCCAATGACTTCCTTTTTGGCCTCTGGGGAGGGGAGAAGCAGAGCCAGCAGCAGGGTCCACAACCTTCTTGGGTTGGGTAGTTGTGCAATTGATCAAAATCCTGTCCAGCGCCTCAGAAAATGGACAGGTCACATGTCCACTGCTGGAGCTTTTCCTAGTATCCTTGGTTTTTAAAGTACATTTTTGTGAGCTGTTTGCTCTTTATCTTGCACTGATAGGCATCCTAGTTGTGGCCCCTCATGGCCATTTGCTTAGCAATGTCCACAAAAGATCCTGGTTCTGATGGCAGCTTCCAGCACCAACCCTTCTCCCCAGATGACAGTCAGATCTAGAATCTTAGCTCAACTCAAGGCGGCTGCTTGAGATATATTGTAGGGCTTCTGGAGTAATATCACAGCAATGCTGATATACTTGAATCTAGGACAAACGGGTAATTCCTGGCTATGCACCAGTTTTTAGACAGGGAAGGGGACGTCCGGTAACCTTGATGCTGGAGCAGTGGACACGTGCATGTAAACGAATGCCCACAAAAGCAGTATGGGATAGCAGTTGGAGGACTGCCAAAGTTGTGCTCAGCATCATAGTGTACACATTAACTATGGACCAAACTCACTTGGTTCGCATAAAACATCTTCCATTTTGAAAGAGGACTGCAGGGTTTGTGATAAATGCAGAGTTAGTGCACTATAGTGAATTGTGTTGTGTGAACACAAGCATTTTCAGACCAGATTAATTTGAACTAATCTGATTTAACCACCTCAAGTAGACAAGCCCATAGTCATAGAACTAGTCATTATGCACATGAGTAGCTTCCCTGACTTCCGTGGGATTATTCCCATTCGTAAGGTTCACTTGCGTTCCAGGTTTTGGCTCTGTATTAGAAATAATATACTATAAGGCCAGGAAGGGCCATTGCAGACTCGTTAGTCTGACCTCCTGTGTAATAGAGGCCATTGGATTTCGCTGAATTAATTCCTGTTTGAACTAGAGCATATCTTTTTGTAAAAAACATCCCATCCTGGTGTAAAAATTGTCAGTGATGCACAATTCACCACAACACTATGGTAAATTACCCTCACTATTAAAAATGTATGCCTTATTTCCAGTCTGAATTTGTCTAGCTTCAACTTCCAGCCACTGGATCTTGTTAGAGCTTTGTTATATTCCATGTTTAGATTTCAGCTTTAAACACTAATGTATATTTCATGTGTCCTATGACTAGAACATGTGTAGGTCTTCTTCATTAAAATTCATTATTGAAAATGTCCACTGTAGTAAAATGTTCAGTTTATTGTTGATGATCAAAAATTGGACTTGCAATTTTGGCAACATAACTTTCCCCATGTTTTGAAACAATCAACTAAATTAAGACATGAACGTTCATTTTTTGGTTAATAATCTAGAACTTTTATTGTCATATGGTAATATAGCTCACTTGAGCAACTATAAGATTATTTCTCTTTTATAGGGTAAAAAAAAACCTAGAAAAGTTTTATAAAGCCATATTATGAAGAGAATGTATAACTGTAAATATTACAAATAATTAAAAAGAAAAAAGAAAATTGGATAATTTCCTTACCTGCTGAGACTAGAGCACAGGAGTCTGTTATCCCCCTGCCACTCCTGCTCCCCCCCATGTTTATAATACTGAGTTGGCAATAAACCTGAAAGCTCTCTATATTACTGCAGATTTAACCCAGAGCTCTTGAGTTGCCTTTTTGAATAAATCCACAGTTAAATTATCCAGCTATTGTACTGAGCCTTAAGAAATTAGTAATGTGACCAAAAGCATTTAGATAAGGTGGGCATAGTACTGAACCATTAATGAAATTTGGATGTCTTGTACATTGAAGAATAATGATAAATTATCATCATCTTATCTTTTGCAGATGTTTTGTAATTACTGTAGGGATTTGTGAATTAAAATAGTCACTTCAGCACTGGTTGCTTTCCCAGAATATTTGCTCCAATTATCATTTAAATACAGTATGCCATTTGTAAAAAGTAAGCATCTGTACCATTTCTTTTAAATTCTGTGAGAACCTTTCACTAAATTTTAGATAAGTCCTTTTTTATGTATTTATATTGAAGCTGTTTTCCAGCAATTTTGTCTGTGTGGAAATGTGCCCCCATACCGTGTGTGTGTGTGACAGAGAGAGAGAGCGAGAGAGAGCCATATTCCCATCTAACTCAATACTACCACTTTAAATTCTAAGTTTTATATTTGTGCACTTTAAGGTAGCATGGTCAATTTCTATTAAACTTTCTTTATTAATAAAGGTTAGAAATAAATGTTAATGAGTGCCCCTGGCATGCTAGGGGAAGGTGCCTTTAATTGCCTCTATACCCAAAAATGGTTGCTGCAGCCTGATGTAGAAATGGATTTCAGTGAAACTGAACAATTTAACAGTTCAGATTAAAAACGTAATAATGAATACTCATTTCTAGGGAGGCATCTCTTTTAGGCTTCTTTCAAGCTCATCTGTGATTGCAAGTTACATTTAGTCTTTGATGTATGTTCCTCTTTCCTTACTCAACCAATAGGGACATTCCAGAATATACAGTGTGATAGCTTCACCTATGAGGAGGTGAATAGACGAATCGGTGTGCACGCCCTGTATATAAGGTCCCGGCACATCTGTCATACTATATTTAACAGGTTTTTTTTCTTTGCCTCCTGTTCCTGGAAGCATGAAGCATGCCTTTGTTCTCATGCCTAAGTTCTTCTCTTCCCAATCCTGGAAAAAGAGTGAGGAAAAGAAACGAGAGTGTGCCGGGAAAATAGAAAACCAGGGGCAGAGAGTCCTTAACAGTGAGTCCTCTGCTTCCTTCCTATCCTCCTTGTAGGACAGGGTGGTAATAGCACCAGCAGCTGTGAAAGGCAAAAGCCCCCAAAAGCTTCCATCCCTAGGGGCTCTTAAGTTGCGTTGCGTAGCACTCATCCCCACTCTGTTCAGCCATCTTGCCTTGTTGAGCAACTGCCTCTATCTTAGCTTCTCTGAATCAGGAAGCCTCTGTCCATAGCTCTTCACATGTAAAAAGTGAAGGAATTTGTTTTGCAAATTAATCGTTTGTCATAAATGCTCTGTAAGATAATAGTGTAGAGGGACTGTCACAGGAATCGTGAATAACAGTTAGCCATGTTTGGCAGATGTGTAAGACGGGTACTTGCTTTCACGTTATGTACAAGTGAAAAATACAACTCCTCTGTCCGGTATAGAAAAAGTACTAGATAACTGCAAATTTTTGAATTAGGCTGTTTTGTATATGCTTAACTTAACAGTGACAAGGTAGATTCATTGTGCCTTATTGTAAAGCAATGTATTGCTTTTTTCCGTCCTCTTTCCTTTTGAAGGACAGTATCACAGTTGTATCTCCTCTTCTGATAGGCTCTGATGTCTTCATAGAAAAACTTTGAATCGATTATAGTAAAAGAAACATTTTGATTGATTACTGTGCCAGTGCTCATTTACAAATTATAGGTTTCAGAGTAACAGCCGTGTTAGTCTGTCTTTGCAAAAAGAAAAGGAGTACTTGTGGCACCTTAGAGACTAACCAATTTATGCTCAGATAAATTGGTTAGTCTCTAAGGTGCCACAAGTACTCCTTTTCTATTTACAAATTAGTTTACCTCTTATTTTCCCAGCCATATAGCTTGATTTAATACAAAACATCCCTAATTATGCAAAGATACTGACAGTGCTGGTGGTGGCAGTATGACACCCAAAAGCTGGGCCCTGAAGTATGCATCTAGGGATGACAGAAAGGTCAAAGGCTACTTTTCCCAAACTTGCTGGCTCCTATGGCTTTTTAAGAGCTTTTCAGGGCTGAGCGGAACAAGAGCTCTGGTATGCAGAGCTTAGCTTTTGACTGAGGCTTCAGACAAATCTCTTGGGCTTTAGTTGGCATTCTCATACCTGAAACTCTGTTAATTGGGGCTCGGATTACTGAGGTTGGACTGTATGCAGAATTGTATAATATAATTACTCATACGTTTCCAAGGTAATTTTTCTACATTCCTCAGACAAACCCTCAGATATGAACTACAAAATGACAGCAACTAATTCATTTGTTAAAATCTCTTTGGTGACGGTCATTGTAATGTTGAGTACATTTACTAAAAATTCCTCTAAAATAATACCACCATGCTCACAGTTTATTACTCAGAAGGCAAAACTTTCCCCAAGTGCTCTTTAATCTGACTTTAAATGATCTAAATGTTTTCAGTGCTATTCTATAATAAGGGATTGACCATAAACCTCTCCGATTAAGTGGATCAATCGCTTGCATTGAAGCAATTGTCACAACTGCCTTATCCTTTTAGACAAAATGGCAGAGTAAGTCTCATCTTTAATTATGCTTTTGTAATTTGACGTGCTTTAGCAATGTGGTAACCAGATTTCTTTTCTGAACTGATTTTTAGTAGTACATTTACAGTAATCTCTGTTTACAATAGTACTTTTGCTTTTGTCTGTATTCGCAAGAAGGGTACACAGAAATAGGAACAGTTTTCCTTACCTCTTGCCTTATAACATGCAAGTAGTTGTCATAACTTTAAACATTTTCATTTCTTCTGTGTTATAAAGGAGCCTACTCCCATGTTGCAATAAAAGCTGGTAAAACCATTTCCCCCAAATTTCTCCTCTGGCATATTTATAAATGTATTTATTCTAAAGTTCACAGTAGTGAATTCTGTAGGGAAAATTGTGTAGATTTTCATTGTTATAGTTTTATGTCCTTAGATTTGTTGTAGTTATATATGATTGTAAATATAAATTTTTAAAAATGTGTGTTTGTGTATAGCTGTTGTGATATGCTTGAAGTAGTTTTACCAAATCCAACCATGTCATTGCCTGAACAGTAGCCGATAAATACCATGTTAGCACATGTTATTATCATCAATTACCAATTGCCTAACTATTATTTGGCTGATCTGAATGTTCTGAAAGTAAAGTCTTTAGCATTAAATGTGGGAATCACTGATCTTAAGGACTATTGCTCTTATAAATCATTTTCAGAAGTTGCTAACAACATTTCTTCAAATGAAAGAAGAAGAAAAGAGCAGTAGCGTGGCTGAAGTTAGTATATTGAAAGATATTTGTACAAGTCAGATGACAAATTATATTCTTACAGTTTATAATCCGAAAATACTAATTTATACTAATTATTCTTTTTCTCCTTAATGAATAGATTAGTGGAAGCCATTGAAATATTTGGAAAGAAATATGGTCTAGAGCAGTGGTTCTCAACCTTTCCAGACTACTGTATCCCTTTCAGGAGTCTGATTTGTCGTGTGTACCCAAGTTTCACCTCACTTAAAAACTACTTGCTTACAAAGTCAGACACAAAAATACAGAAGTATTTTAGAACACCATTACTGAAAAATTGCTTACTTTCTCATTTTTACCATATAATTATAAAATAAACTGATTGGAATATAAATATTGTACTTAGATTTCAGTGTGATATTCGAGCCTGTTTTTCACTTGAGTCTTGTCTGAAGCTGGAGCTCTGAATGAGAGGGCTGAAGCCTGAGCTTCGCTGCCTGGGGCTGAAACTGTAACTTAGCTTCACGGGGGCCCTTTTGGTGTGGGGCCCCAGAGAGTTGCCCTGCTTGCCACCCTCTAATGCCAGCCCTGCACTTGCAACCCCCCTAAACTCACCTTGCGACTTCCCTGGGAGTCAAACCCCACAGTTTGAGAAACACTGATCTAGATGAGTTGATGTACCCCTGGAAGATCTCTGTGTACCCCCAGGGGTACATGTATCCCTGGTTGAGAACCACTGGTCCTTAGTTTAAAGAAGGGGGTAAGGAGCCATTGAGAATCTGAATCTGTGTAATAAGTATCGATTACACAAACTTGTGGGTGCACTTAAGACTTCAAGATAAAAGAAGCTGCAAGAAGATAACTTTGGTATCTCAGATACCAGTGTGTTGGCAATTCTTGGAAAAGATTGATTTCTTATCTTAAAATTATTCATTTTGGCAGTGTGTCTTTACACTAGATTAAATATTCTAGAACTAAAAACAGCCATGCAGCTAGGGATGCAGAAGTATCATGTCATGGGACAGGATTATGATAATCCCACTCTCTTATTATTCTGGTGTGACAGCCTCTGTGATATTGAGATGCCTCCTGGGCTCTTCATTATCAGAAAGATGGAAAAATTGGAGGCATTTTAGGAACGAGATCTGGAAATAGTTAAGGGGCTGGTAGTTTTATTTAAGATTAAAATATACGTACTTTTAGGTTAGCTAAATGATGACTACACAGGAAATAAATTCACAGGTACTTGAAAGATTTAAACACCAAGGATAGACAGAAATTCTTCATATACTTATATATCCAGGTTAGAAGAGAACCGAGAAAGAGGAAGAGTGGCCAGGATGGACCAAGTTGGGCTGTCCAGCCTTCTGAGTTCCCTCCAAAAGGCACCTTTGTAGCTCAAGTGATAACGGTCTGCAGTGACATGGTGAAAATTTAGGCCTCCAATCCTGAAGATGATGTATGATATGAGGTCTGTTTAATTTGCAGATATGGAATTTGCTTTCATTTCCTTTTTAAAAAAAAGTAATTACACACACAGTCTATTCAAAATGTTATGGTTTCGTTTTAACTGTTGCTTTATATAACCTTTTTATAAGTGTACCAAGGAAAGGGAAATGTTAGACTAATGATCAGAAAAAAGGTTTCTAACAGTGATTTCTCTTGGTTTGTGGCATAGCCTTCGTAATAAAAGGCGAAGAAAGCCCTGGAAAGAATACTCTTAAGGGGATCGTCATGCTGGCAAGTGGTCATTGAGATGACAGAATAGGTTTTTTCCACTTCCAATTTCTATGAAAGCATACCTTGTAGTTTCTTTTAGAAAATTATATTTCAATCAACCAGTGAGGGTCAGTGGGTGGGTGCGCATGAATTCACATGAGTGGCCAATCTTGTTCCCACTGAAGACAAGAGGTATCTCCCTTTATCCATTATGAAGAAGCAGAAAAGGGCTCAAACAATTTTTTCTTTGCAGGTGATCCTTAAAAATAGCCCTTAGTACAGCTAAAGGGACAAATACTGCCTTCCTCTGCAGGCATGGATGTCCCAAAATCCAGTGGCTCTATTATAGTTCCTGTAAGCCAGTGGGTTAACTCACTGTCCTGCATAACAAAGAACACTCTCCATCCACAGGAATCCAGCTCTACGTTGCTACTTTCTCCCAAGCGGACATGGTAGGCGTAAGGATGGGGGAGGCACCACCTGGGTCCTAATACTACCATACTGTGCAGGCTAAGCTAGGGTGCGCACACCTTGTGTGACACAGAACACAACTAGATGGGGGCTGCACACCAACATGTTGTTGTGCAGGAAAGATTTCAGGGTGAGCTGACAGAGACCTATTTTGTTTGTATGCATTGGGTTCCATTTTTAAAAATGTGGTCCTTGATATTAAAGCTGAGATTATGTACAGTAATGTATGAGTCTCAGGTGAGTTCATACTGGGTAATGTGTGGTTTAGTGCCTGTGCACCAGGTAGGTAAAAGTGTTTTGGTTTGAATTTTGGATTTCCTTGCATTTGTCAATTTGTGACCATTAAAAACACTAACTTTCTTTAAACATAAAGCTGAATTCAACTACAAGAGACAACAACAACAGAAATTCAGTCTGGCTTATATGAGCCCTGAAAATCTTTCTGTATGGAGAAAGAAAATCTGGAAAAATAAGAATTGCATGGTTGCACATTAACGTCAATTTGTAATATGCATTTATAAGTTAGGGAACACAATTCCTATTTTAATCCAAGCTTTATTTATAACATTAGCTCCTTTTATGTATTTCCAATTATTTCTGTTTCAGCTTCTCTTTAACTTTGTTAATCAGTTATTTTCAGTATTTTTTGTTGAAATTTAAGTAGCTTGTGTTATTTTTCATTTTTGTTTAGAATTATCACCTTTGCTTCAGAGATAATCTTTTTTTGCAGACTTGAAACTTGAATAGAATACCAAATAGGCTAATATTTAGTGAATTTAATTCAGAATATCCAAAATAGTGAATCTGAATAAAATAATGCAGAACTGCAATAATAGAAACTAGTCCAATAAATTAAAGGAAAATGGTTAAGCCAGGCCTAACTTATCATAGATCATTTTAATAGGTGAAAAATATCTGTGCCATTAGTTCCAGGCCAATGTCTTTCCCATTCACAATGCTTTAGTGCATAACTTATAAATCTCTGCTCATCAGCTTATATGACTATTTCAAAGCAAGACTAGCATTGAGCAAGGCAGAATGAGTGAAAGTCAATGAAGGTCGAACAGGCAATCAAATTATTACAGATTCCTCAATGAGCACTAATGTACTTTTGTAATGTGATTAGTTGCGAATTTCTGTGCCCTTGTTGACAAGGGGTCATTTTTAGTAGAACTATAGTATATTCTTTGATTTGCTTTGAGTTGCACTGACTAACCTGTGTGTGTTTACATGCAAAGAAAGATAAGGAAAAGAAAGTTATTTTGGTTGCAAAGTCAAGCACTCAGAAATTAGGAAATCCCAAATTTACAGATGCCTCTGCAACCTTATTTCTGACTCTTGTGCTTCCGTACTGTGGACTGAATGATGCAGGGGTTCACTAAAAACAAATTATGTGATCATGTAAGTAATGATTATCATAATGCACACATACAAAGGCACAGAATTAAGATTGTACAGTCACTAAGTCTGACATTTCCTAACTTTCAAGTGCTTGATTTTGCAACCTAAATAACATTTTTAACACAAACTTTGTGTAATTTCTTAGTTGCTTTTTTAAAGGAAATGAAAGAAAATTCCATTATCTGCAACTGTAAATAGCCTTCATATATTGCATCATCATCAGGATTGGCGCCCTAAACTTTCACCATTGCAATGCAGACTGTTCTTACTTGAGCTACAGAACTAATTATGTTAGCTGGGTATAGAGGGTGCCTCTGGGGGGGAATCAGAAAGTTGGAGAGCCCAACTTGGTCCAGCTGGCCAGTCAGTCTTCCTCTTTCTCTCTGATCTCTTCTTACCTGGATGAAGGTTTTAAACACCAAAGATAGGCAGGTCTGATTTAGTGTGGTATAAGGATTAGAGCTGGGGATTTCCCAGGTTTTCCCAGTACAGCTGCTGCTGCTGCTTTGGCAGCAGCGTGTACTTGGCCTAGAATTTTCATGTTCCATTATTATTTTGCCAGTGTTTTCCTTAGGCCCATTTGTGAAAGAAAGGAAATGGCGATTTTTACACTTTGTATCTTAGCAAAAGTTGAATGGAATTTCCTGGGACAAAGAAAGGGAACTTCTGTAATTTGAGGGCGTTCTCTTTGCTGAATATCAAAGGTCTTCTGCAAGCAGTGGAGTTGGGGAAGCTTCTCAAATAAAAGACTGTAAAAAGTTTTTATAATGTAAAGTGCAACCTGAATGTTACCAGCTCTTCCTATGAAATATTATAATTCATTCTCTCTCTCACACACACACACACACACACACACACACACACACACACACACACGTTTTGTTTTCTGAGCTGAAATCTTACACTTGTTATATATGTACATTGTCTGTTCTTATGTATTGATGTCTGTCTATTTATATACATGTTCTATTTATATATAAATCTCTATATAAATAGCAAACACAAAATACTAATAAAAGAACATTACGAATACAAAGTTAAGCACTCAAAGTTTAGAAGATGCTAGCATTAAGCTTGTCTGTGCAATCTTAATTTGGCCTCCTTGAGCATTTGCATTTTGATACAGTTTTTAATTACATGATCACATACTATTTTTTCCACAAAACCCCTGCCTCATTCAGTGCACAGGATGGACCTACTCTCAGAATGAATCAGGGATGTGTAGTGACCTTTGGTTCATTTGTTGCAGAAGTTGGAAGGTGTGTAGTGAATGAGGCAAGAAGTGTGGTCTTGTGGTTAAAGTAATTTTGTTTTGTTTTTTTAAAGATGCATATACCTCCGTTTGAATAACTCTCAAAATTTTTGAAACACTTCTCTCCAGATGAAAACATTGCATTTTCTGTAGGCCTGTTGACTCTTTGCAAGGAAAAGTAATGTCCAAGTTAGGTTTGGTAATGGGATACTGTTATCAGTGATTCTGGCTGGATGCAATGCTAAAATATTTGACCACAAAGATATTTTTTGTTTGTTTGAAAAAAAAAAACAAACCCTCCCAATCCATCTCTTCCACCTCCCAAAATATCAAATCAAAACAGCTACCCTAAACACATCTAACACTAAATATCTGGCCAGACACTGAAGGACTTATATCCATTTTTCCATAGAAGTCTGTCGCTTTAATCATGTCCCAGCTGATTCCCATTTTTTATCGCAGCCAGGGAAAAGAGCAGCCATGTGTTAAAATTTCTGATTATTAAAATGTCTGGTGACATCTGTTGCATACTCCCTGGACACTGCAACATTAAAATATCCATTTGCCGTGTATAGCATTTGGGCTGAAAAAATTCAGGAACTCCTGAGTACAAGTATGGTGAGGAATGTTAACTAGGAAATTACAGTGCTGACCAAAGAAATTTTATAATTTTCCCTTGAAAATTTAAATTAGCCTCCACAGTTAGTGGAATTTCTGCTGACTGGCAGCCAAGGAGGCTATCTATTATTGAACTGAGTCCACAGTTGTTAAACTGTTTCAGTGCAGTACTGGTTTTTGCAAGTCAATATTTAAGAGCACTTGTGTATGTTAGCAATACCCTATTGATGTCTGTCTAAAATTTAATCAGTTCATGCATAATGTAAATAATTTCTATGAGACCGGAAAACATATGACTTGCATACTGTAGAAAAGGAGTGAGAGACCATATTTGATTGGGTGTATACTAAAATTATATATGACATTGAAAAGGTCCACTCAAGTAATAACCTATTTTACCAGTAAAATATCCTTTGTGCAAAGATTACTTGGTATGTAAAATGTTTTGTTGAGTACATTCATGTATTAGCAGGAAAGCATTGTGAAGTTTAGTAATTTTATTATTTGCAAACAAGTCAAATATTTGACATGTTTGTCATGTATTTAATATTAGTCATATATTTAATATTAATGTGAGAAACTGCAGAGCCTTATTATAAATCTATGGTATTTGACCATCTAACCCGGTATTTGACCATCTAACCCACTATTTGCCCACTCCATATCAGCACGGGGGAGGGAATGTTACGCCACACTGAAAGAAATGATGCTCATACTCCAAGATGAGGTGGAGGAGGGAGTGTCAGAGCTAGCTTCTTCTCCAATATCAGTGAATGGAGGAATGTGCATTGGGCGGGTGTGGGGGAGGTGATTTCTCTGCCTTCCATTGGCTGGCTAAAGGGGGGAGTAGAGCAGCCAGTTGGCTATCATTCCCCCCTCCCCCATTTCAAATGTCCCCAGGCTTTCAGTAGCCCTCTTACGCTCTTTGTCTACCCCAGTAACCCATCACTAGAGTGAACATAGGTCCCATAACAGTCCTATTTCCAGTGACCGGACCCTTGGGGAGCCAAACCCTGCCAGTGCTGCTTTTGTTGCTGCCCTGATCTGGAAGGAATGTGTGCAAAGTTCTCAAATTAATAAAGTTGCAGACTGCTACTGAAATCCATCTATAACAGGGTAGATGGCCCCTCAAATGAAATTGGACCCAGCTCTCCTGTTCCAGTCCAGATGTGCTATGGTTTGGTATAATGAGGGAGGGTAGGGCTATCTCTGGGAATTATAAATGAAAGTCCAGAACCCAGAGAAGGGAGAGTTCAGATCCCAGTGTCCAGAGTGGGGGACGGGTGAGATGGGAGAGTCCTGAGAATAGAGAGAGCTCAGAACAAGAGCAGGGCTGTGCTATGAACTTCAGAGAGGGGATGCTCCTGAAGAAGGGAGCAGTGAGAATTCCCTAGTTGGGCACTGGGGGCACATCGAGCTGGTGAAAGCAGAAGGCAGCTAGGGGTCAGCTACAAACCTTCTCCAGGCCAGACAACCACAGGCAGAGCGGGCTGGTGAGGGATGAAGGCTGAGAGCATCAGCGGGAGATGTCTGCTGGCTCTCTAAGCCAGAGAGCTGAAGTAGGAAGGCTAGAAAGGGCTGAAGGCTGGGGAATAATGGAGGAGTGAGCCCACGGATCTCTCCAGGCAAGAGTTGGAACTATACCAGGAAAGGAAACAAGGCAGAGAAGCACCCCTGCTGGAGGGGCCTGGGTCAGGCACACTGAGGAACACTGCAGCTATACCTAAGAGCCAGAGCATGGTGAGGTGGCGTGTTGATGGACTGTTGGACTGGAGAATTTTGGACTATGGTTGTGGGATTTTGGGTAATAAATTAAGCACATGAAAGGCTGTTTATATGTGAAAAGCTATGGTGTAGAGTTACTGGGGACCCTGTCAAGAAAGGGAAAACTGAGGCAGGCTTGCTGATCATTCCTGTGTGTCTTGATCAATCTCCTCCAGAATTTTTTTTAACTTTTCAAGCTCCTTAAAAGCTTTAAAAATTTTTTTGTTGTTTCCCACATTGTTCTACTTTTCCTTCTACTCCAAAATGTGGAATTTCCCTCCAGAATTATCCTGGTCTAAGGTCAATAATGGCTTTTCTACACATAGAAATGTCATGAATTTAAATTTGTCTCATGATCCAAGAAGCCTAAAATTAGTCCTATCTTCCTGTGGGGACCCAGCAGCATTCTTTTCTAAGGTGCTTGTCAGCAAAGAGGACATGGGTGCATGCACACAGCATTTAGTTGTATTAAGAGCGTTACATGCATACTGTGCATGGAAAGGAAGATTTACCCAAATGAACATTCATTTTCACATGTCAGAAGTTAACCTTCAAAAAATATTCTAAGTAACTATTAGTGAAGAAAAAATGCTCTTGATAACATTCATTTTAATTTTCTTTTTATATTTTACTGATTATAAAAATAAATTTTAAATATATGATTTTAATTCTCATAACCTTGAATATTTTCCAGTTGATTTGTTTGTGGTTCAGCACTGTTTTGAATGCACAGTTTTAAATGATGAAATGTTGCTCATGTGTTAATGAGGAACAAAAACATCCTGTGAATGGCAGATAACAAAATGGTACTGAAAAAGAAGATCAATCAAAAGAAGGTGAAAAGAAAAATGAGGGCTTCTGAGCTCTCTTTAAAGTAATGTTGCAGACTAGAAATAGTGTCATAATGCTCACAGTGTTTCAAGAGAAAAACTTGAGACAAGTGAAGTTTAGAACATGTTAGAATGTATTGGAAAAGTTATTTATTGTATCAGAATTAGAACATATACTGTAGAGCTGTACATGAGGTTGTAATGCTGTATACAGTAATCATTCTTCTTACTATTGCAGATAAATATTATAGTGTAAAACAAAGTATCCTCATACTTCCAAGGGACAGGAAACAAGATGTATCTAGATGTATGTTTTACTGCACTTAGAATCAGCTAACTTTTGTAGCACGGTAACTTTTTCAGCATATATACATTGGGGTCCAGTCCTATTCCCATTGAGGCCAATGGCAAAACTATCTATGACTTTAAGGCAGCAGACTTTTGTGCACTTTGCTATCTTTAACTGAGCATATAACTTTATATATGATGAACATCCTTTTGATTCAACCTCAGGAAAGTGGAAAATGAGAAGGGAAACATGATGAAGAGGTTTTATGACAATAAAAGCATAGACTTGATTTGTTTATGGTACGTTGTATATTCTTTGCTTTAAACAAGTCTTCAGGAGAAAATACAATACAAAACAATGCAAACTCAAAAAAAACAAACAAACCCCAAAACCACAAGTGGCAACAATGCCTATTTTGCATTTATTAATACAACCCTTAGCTTAAATATGCTTCAGGCACGTATTACATTTGAAGGTGAGCTTAATATTTCAACAGATGAATGTTGATGCCAGTGGCTTCATTTCTTTTAAAAAGTACCCCTTTTGATTTGTTTTTATATTATGCTTTTAATATACTGTACTTAAGGATGGTGAGTTTTCAATGTCTGCTTAAAGTAGATAAAGTTCTAAGCTGACATTCTTAACAAGTAAAGCCAGTGTGAAATAGGTATTTGTAGTGAAGAATAGAAAATCTAATAAAAATATGTAATTGTCTGGATAGTAAAATTGAATTCCAAACTGTGATGGAGAAAATTGGGTTTGGTTGATTTAAGCCATGCCTTAATAAACCATTGGGAGAAATACAGTAAAATATGGAGAAATATAAAGGAGTTGAAAATTTAAGACGACTAAAAGTTTAAGGAAAGGAGTTCAGACTATTGTCCTTCCAATGAGAGAACATTTTTGTGCAGAAAATCTAATATTAGAATATTTAAGCATCAAATTGAGTGCAGCACATTGCTCATGTTACATTTTATTAAGTTTTGTTGCAGATATAGACTTAATTATAAAGCTTTCTATATAGATAGATATAGATGTAGAAAAAGTAATATTCCAGAATAACAAAACACGCAGCCTGTACACCTGGCTTATAATGGGAGGTGGGGGGAGAAGGGGAAGGAGCAGAGATTAAATTGGAAAATTAGTCTCTCGTATGGAAAGTGAGGACAAAGCATTATTTACAACTGCTAGCCTATGTATAATACATTCACTTCTGTTAGTCAAAGATTTACTCATTGACAAGAAATTAGGATTGTGTTTTAAGATGAAAAAACCTTATTCATTCTAGATGGCTTAGATTTAGTGGAAGTTGTTTGAAAGATGAAGTAAAAAATCTTCTTGAAATATAACATAGTTCAAGTACTGTCTGCACAGCCAGTAATGGGGACCATGAGAGTCTGCAGGAGCTGGCAATAATTTTCATTTGTTGATGTTCTGATGTTGTGCAAAGTTATGTGAAAAACAGTTGGAATGGATTGTTTTTCCCCTGCAGATAAATTCAGTAGTAAAATTTGAAATTCACTGTCCATCATCTAGTAGTTACTGTCTTTCTCTTTTGCTGGGGGAGATGATTCTTTTTTATCCCATACATATATATCTGCAGACCTGTAGGCACGCTATACTTTCTCGCTCATACTGTCAAGACAAAGAGAACTATTGAACCAACAGTTCACCACTGTTGCTGAGATGCTTGCTAGATTTCATTGAATTGAGTAGATAAGAGTGTCATCTTCAACTGCTTTCTCTCTATCTCTTTGTGTAGGTGACAGATCACTCGGTAAAAGCATTTGCTGAACACTGTCCTGAGCTGCAGTATGTTGGGTTTATGGGATGCTCTGTTACATCTAAAGGAGTCATTCACCTCACCAATGTAAGTACAGTAGCTACAGTACTTAATTATCACCAAAACTGTTGGCATCAACAGTATTATGCTTGTACGTATAATAAAATAACTAGAACTGAGTAGAACGGAAAAAGATTTTTTTTGTGGTCATAAGAAAAAAAAGTCTTTGAAAAGTAAAAAGTGGGCTTTCCCTCTTCAACGGTATACCATAAACATGTTGTGTAAAAAAATCTTCCCACAGAAAAAATAGTGTAAATGTCAAATGTCTTGTAGGCAATCAGTCAGATTAGATGTATAGATTCAATAGAAAAACTTTCTGAAGTTCCGTGCCCTCAGTTAATTGCAGACATAAAATTGTGGATGCAAATAAGACTTTAAACACCTGCCTGTGTGCACCAGCATATATTTTACATGTGTATGTATATGCATACATATACTATGTATATGGATATCTGTATTATGTAATATATAATGTAAATCACTCTTGATAATTATCTTTTATGTTTCCTTATTTCCTTTTTAATCAGTGTGGGAACATGAGAGAAATATGCCAGGCTCCAGAAATTGGTTTTGGGACTGGTCTTATTTAATATCTTCATTAATGATGTGGAAGAGGGGATAAACATATTAATTACATTCATAGATGATATTAAATTGGGAGATGATGCAAAACAACAGGAAGGACAGAGAAAAATGCAAGATTAGCAATATAGCTGGGAAATAACAATGACATTCAAATAGGAAAATGCAGTCTAGTACAACTGGTAGAAATAACCAGGAATAGGGATGTCACAGGGTGACTGGACCTTTAAGGGATGAGAGGTGCAGCCCAACTTGTGACACTTAGGTTACTTCTCCTGCTTGTCATGTGACTTTGTTTATATGCCTAAAATCAGGCTTTGGGGGTGGCAAGCCAAGGGAGAAGAGAGGACAGACAGCCTGGAGAGGAGCATTGCAGGGGGAAGCCTACCTGCCTGCTTCACAGCTGAGGAGGAGTGTGGAATCCCTTTAACCTATGGGAAGGAACTGAGTTCCCTACAAGCTTAAATTAGAAGCCACAAGGGGGTGAATAAGTATGGCTATGAAGGGTCAAAGGAGACTACATTGTATACTTACTAAATTAAGCTCTGGAAAGGGGGGTGTTACTTTAAGAACTCCAGGCTGTGGATAAGCTATTGGGAAAACCAGGAGGGAACTGAGTGCAGGTTATATCAAGACCATGCCATGCAGGTTAGTGCTGTGGGATAGGATCCTACCTTAAATGTGAGAGAGAAAACTGTTAAGCAATAGTGACCAAAGAGACCTATGGGTGGCAGGTGACATCAGAGAGCATATGAGATAAGAATTTGTAATGTAATATGGCTGCAAAAAATACAAATACAATTTTGTGATGCAATTGTGTCGGCCTCTTGTCATGATAGTGGTTAATTATAGACTCTCTGTACTGGTCAGACCATCTCTAGACTATTCTGTTAAGTTCACATCACCTCAGTACTTGAAAATGTTATTGAACTGGGAGGAATTCACAAAATTAATAAAGTGGCTGGAGGGACTAATTTACTTGAAAAGTTAAAAAGAATTAATTATGTCTAGTTTGGATACATGACCGTGTTGGATACTGAAATCATGTCCTAGCATCTGAAAGGTGTAAACAACATTAGGAGAGAGGAATTACTTAAGTGGGACAAATAGGACTAACCTTCAGTGTCTTAACTGATATGTAAGTATTGTCCTGGGTATGCAGGAAGAAAGAGAAGATGTAAGGAATATGGTTTGATTAGGCTGAGACTTTATTAACTTGTCTGAGAAATACCCTGACAATAACTTGTATAGTGCAGGTCATCATTCTTTCCTTTATCATTCCCATTGGTATGGGAGGGCTGCTGCCAGCTCTCCCCCTTCCCAACCTGGTTCCTGCTTGTTGTTGGAATTCTGCCACCTTCCTCTTACAGGACGGTTAAAGGGGGTTGGGCACTATACTATATATTAGGAGCGCCAATTCACTTTCGCCAGCTTCTTTAGAGGATGCCTTCCTGTAAGTCCACTTCTGACTGGTTTATCAGGGAACTGGACCCCCTATGGAATGAGAACCTGCCAAAGAAGGCAGCAGCTAGTTTGGTTGCCTCATTTTATCGTCAGCTAACAATTTCCCGATAGCTAACAGTTCCTACCCTAATACTGGCAAAAAATATATCCATGCTGTGGTCAGACAGGTATACCCCGTTATCCCTAAATAACTTGGATACCCCATACAATATTTCCTGATGGGTAAAGCTAAGATTTAGTTATGGGTAATTTTAGTAAAAGTCATGGACAGGTCACGGGCAATAAACAAAAATTAATGGCCCTGTGACCTGTCTCTAACTTGTCCTATATAACCCTGACCAAATCTTGGGAGTTCTGGGGGACTCTGGGGGCACAGCTGCTGGTCTGCATAGGGGGCTCTGGGGCACCTGCTGGTGCTTGTGGGGGCAGCACTCCAGCGTGCCTGATGAAGCTTGGGGGGCGAGGGATGGGCTGGGATTGTCGCTGTTGTGGTGGAGCAGTGCCACAACTCCTTTTCTTCTTGCTGGCCAGACAAAGCCTCACCACATTCAGGTTGCATTGACTTCATTTAATCTAACCTATAATTTACTAAGAAATAGAGAGGTTAAGTAATCTGTCTAAGGTCCTGGAGAGATGACCTCGCATGCTTTTGATGCAGGACCATCCTTTCCCTTATTCTAATCTAGCGTTATCTATTATTTAAGACGATTACATCATCTCCTTTCACCAAGTGATCTTAAAATATACAAATATTTGTTAATATTAAGAAAATATTAGGTTTCTTCCTCTGATTAATATTAATTCATTTTTCTTAATATTTTCAATGTGATTTTTTCTTTAATAAATGAGGTTTTGTCATATCTGCACGCCAGAGTTCAAACTGGCACTCGGTGAAATATAGACTAGGGGAAGACTAGGAGAACCAGCCAGAGGAACCGACAGGCTAGTGAAGGGAGTGTGTGGTGTTCTGGAAGTGTTGTGGTGCTCGCTGGGGGGTTTGTTTTGCTGTGGGTGGTGGTGTGTTGGTTTGGTTTGTGTTTCCTGGACTAACAGGACTTAGGTGTGAAGGCTATGACAGATACAGAGGCAGCAGTGGTGGTGACCCAAGCAGTGGAAGATACAATGAAGATGACTGGATGTGGAAGCTGTGGTATGTGCAGGATCCTAGAGGGAGTATCTGAAAAGAGTTTCATCTGCATGAAGTGCTGCCTGATAGAGCTGATGGAAGAAAAGATCAGAGGATTGGAGATGCAGGTGGAAACTCTGATTGAGTTTAGAAGCGGGTTTGAGCAGATGATGGAGCAAAGACATGAGGGGAGACTGCTGGGTGGGTGAGGAAAGTGGACAGTGGAAGCATGTGACTAAGAGAACCAGGCAGAGAAAAAGATGGGCTAGTGAAGGAAAAACAGAGCTGAGGAACAGGTTTGCGGAGTTGGAAAATGAAGAAGGGGCACAGCAGGTGGTCACTGAAGGTGGGAGGGCAAGGAAGAAGAGAAGAGCAGCTAGTTCTATAGGAAGAGACGAAGAATCAATGGAGATAACACCAAATATGAGCCCCAGGAGGATATAGGATGGGTTGCAGAGGATTGCAAAGGGAGGATAGGAATCGAGAGGACTTGCAGCCAGAGGGAATGGGATAGACCGGAGAATCGCACCATCACCAGGAAAAGGCAGGTCTACATGATTGGGGACTCCTTACTGAGAAGAATAGACAGCCCTGTAACAAGAGCTGATCCAGAGAACAGAAGGGTGTGCTGTCTGCCGGGTGCAAAGATACGGGATGTGGACCTGAGGTTGAAGAGGATCTTAACAGGAGCGGGAAGGAATCCACTGATTGTCCTTCATTTGGGAACAAATGATATGGCTAGATTCTCGCTGGAATGTATCAAGGAAGACTATGCCAGGCTGGGGAAGACGCTTAAGGAAACTGAGGCTCAGGTGATCTTCAGTGGGATTCTGCCTTTTCCTAGAGAAGGGCAACAAAGGTGTGACAAGATTACGATGATCAACAGTTGGCTCAGGCAGTGGTGCTAAAAGGAGGGCTTCGGGATGTATGGCCACTGGGAGGCATTCCTGGACAGAGGACTGTTCTCTCAGGATGGACTTCACCTGAGTAGGGATGGAAATAGACTTCTAGGATGGAGGCTGGCACAACTGATTAAGAGAGCTTTAAACTAGGAATTTGCGGGAGATGGTTGGGAGATGTCCAAGTAATCTCCATGCCGGATTTTAACATTCAGAAGTAAGAAAGGATACAGCCGTGGGTAGGAGAATGGACATAAGGAGGAAGGGAAGTTTAGATACCAGTCTGATACTGGCGGTAGAATGTCTGTGCTTAATCAGGTAAAGAATGTGAGCGAAGCCAAACAGCAAAAATTAAGATGTTTGTACACCAATGCAAGGAGCCTAGATAACAAAATGGAGAAACTAGAGCTACTGGTGCAGGAAGTGAAACCAGATATTACAGGGATAACAGAAACATGGTGGAATAGTCGTCATGACCAGAGTACGGATCTTGAAGGGTATGTGCTGTTTAGGAAAGACAGAAATAAAGGCAAAGGTGGTGGAGTAGCATTGTATATCAATGATGAGGTAGACTGTAAAGAAATAAGAAGTGATGGAATGGATAAGACAGAGTCTGTCTGGGCAAAAATCACACTGGGGAAGAAAGCTATTGGAGCCTCCCCTGGGATAGTGCTTGGGGTGTGCTATAGACCACCGGGATCTGATTTGGATATGGATAGAGACCTCTTTAATGTTTTTAATGAAGTTAAATACTAATGGGAATTGTGTGATCATGGGAATCTTTAACTTCCCAGATATAGACTGGAGGACAAGTGCTAGTAATAATAATAGGGCTCAGATTATCCTGGATGCGATAGCTGATGGATTCCTTCACCAAGTAGTTGCTGAACCAACAAGAGGAGATCCATTTTAGATTTGGTTTTGGTGAGTAGTGAAGATCTCATAGAAGAAATGGTTGTAGGGGAATAACCTTGGTTTGAGCAATCATGAGCGAATTCAGTTCAAACTAAATGGAAGGATAAACAAAAATAGATCTGTGACGAGGGTTTTTGATTTCAAAAGGGTTAACTTAAAAAAATTAAGGAAATTAGTAAGGGAAGTGGATTGGACTGAAGAACCTGTGGATCTAAAGGTGGAGGAGGCCTGGAATTACTTCAGATCAAATTTGCAGAAACAATCAGAAGCCTGCATCCCAAGAAAGGGGAAAAAATTCATAGGTAGGAGTTGTAGACCAAGCTGGATGAGCAAGCATCTCAGAGAGGTGATTAAGAAAAAGCAGAAAGCCTACAAGGAGTGGAAGATGGGAGGGATCAGCAAGGAAAGCTACCTTATTGAGGTCAGAACGTGTAGGGGTAAAGTGAGAAAGGCCAAAAGCCATGTAGAGTTGGACCTTGCAAAGGGAATTAAAAACAATAGTAAAAGGTTTGATAGCCATATAAATAAGAAGAAAACAAAGAAAGAAGAAGTGGAACCGCTTAACACTGAGGATGGAGTGGAGGTTAAGGATAATCTAGGCATGGCCCAATATCTATACAAATACTTTGCCTCAGTCTTTAGTGAGGCTAATGAGGAGCTTAGGGATAATGGCAGGATGACAAATGGGAATGAGGATATGGAGGTAGATATTGCCACATCCGAGGTAGAAACCAAACTTGAACAGTTTAATGGGACTAAATGGGGGGCCCAGATAATCTTCATCCAAGAATATTAAAGGAACTGGCACATGAAATTGCAAGCCCATTAGCAAGAATTTTTAATGAATCTGTAAACTCAGGGGTTGTACCGTATGACTGGAGAATTGCTAACATAGTTCCTATTTTTAAGAAAGGGGGAAAAAAAGTGATCTGGGTAACTACAGGCCTGTTAGTTTGACATCTGTAGTATGCAAGGTCTTGAAAAAAATTTTGAAGGAGAAAGTAGTTAGGGACATTGAGGTTAATGGTAATGAGGCATGCATTTATAGTGGATTAGTTAACAACACTGTAAACCCAAGTTTCAGAGTAACAGCCGTGTTAGTCTGTAATCGCAAAAAGAAAAGGAGTACTTGTGGCACCTTAGAGACTAACCAATTTATTTGAGCATAAGCTTTCGTGAGCTACAGCTCACTTTGTCTGCATTAGTAGCTGTCATATTCATTTTGGCATTCAGAATACAATAATCATATTCTATTATGGAATCTACAATACCAAATATGTTTACATGAAATAATTTTTCTAAACAGTAGCAGAATTTACTTAACTAGGATTTGCTGTGGAACATAACCAATATATACAAAAATTAAAAATAAGGAACGCCATTACATAAAGGAAAAGTAGACAAAAGTGCTTATAATAATTTTATATATACAAAATACAGTGCTTCAAATAATTTTGAAAGAATTGCGGCTACTTTTTTGTTCAGAATGTGTATAGGTACATTTTCATCTGGATTTTTGGAAATTCATGCATCTGACTCCCAATGTACATACAAGTGTATAAACTCTGTTAAGTTATGAATTAATGGTATTGGAATATATAATATCCAGCTCCTAAATATAAATTTGCCTTTTTTTCCAGGTGGTTTTACAGTTATTTTTACTAGTAATTCATAAGTGATTGCTTCTGGGTTACCAGGTATTAGTTTCAGCACCTATGATTGGTTCCATTAAATATCAGTTTTATTTTTTAAATTGTAGATACATGTGGGAAATGTCTGATTCCATAATGAGGTGTAGAGCTCTTCCTATCCTAATGGGAGAGAGTGGCTTTACCAAATGGCTAATTATTTATCTCATCAAGGACTTTGTTTTGCTTGTCATACTCCTTTCCTATCTTTTCCCTAATGTTTTACTTTTAAAGATAAAGATTGTGATGGGTTCGGTCACAGAGATCCCCTTGGGACTGTCACCTGAAGTGCTGAAATTACCTCTGAGCCCGTTTTCCTTCCCAGGAAACCCTGCCTTGTTGAGCCAGACACTCTAGCCTGCTGCAACACAGACTCAGGGTCTGGGCCATGCCCCCAAAGCTGGAGACTTTAACCAAAAACTGCTCAGCAGATTACCTCTCCAGCACCAGACACCCAGTTCCCAATGGGATCCAAACCCCAAATATATCCATTTTACTTTGTATAAAACTTATACAGGGTAAACTTATAAATTGTCCGCCCTCTATAACACTGATAGAGAGATATGCACAGCTTTTTGCTCCCCCAGGTGTTAATAACTTACTCTGGGTTCATAATAAACAAAAGTGATTTTATTAAATATAAAAAGTAGGGTTTAAGCGGTGTCAAGTAATAACAGACAGAACAAAGTAAGTCACCAAGCAAAGTAAAGCAAAAACACGCAAGTCTAACTTAATACATTAAGAAACTGATTATGGTTTCTTGCATCTGAAGAAGTGGGGTTTTTACCCATGGAAGCTTATGCTCATATAAATCTGTTAGTCTTTAAGATGCCACCAGACTCTTTGTTGTTTTTGTGGATACAGACTAACACAGCTACCCTCTGATAGTTGAGTACAGGTAATATCTCACCCTCAGAGATATTCCAATAAGCTGCTTTCACAGACTAGACTCCTTCCTAGTCTGGGCCCAATCCTTTCCCCTGGTACAGTCCTTGTTAGTTTCAGCAGACATATTAGGTGGTAACTAGGGGTTCTCATGACTGGCCACCCCTTTGTCCTGATCCACCCACTTTTATAGCTTTGGCACAGGGTGGGAAACTTTTGTCTCTCTGGGTCCCCACCCCTCCTTCTAAATGGAAAAGTACCAGATTTAAGATGGATTTCATTATCAGGTGACATGGTCACATGTCATTGTAAGACTCCTAGTCTCCATTCTTCCTGGGTTAACCCACATGTAAACAGGAAGATTTGCAAGTAAACAGCCATTTACAGTTCATTGACTCTGAAGTACCCTTAATGGCTTCCACTTAATATGTTTACATCAGTAATACAAGTTTAAATCTTATTCTCCTAACTTCAGACATAGAAATAATAAATGCAAACAAATAGGATGAACACACTCTTCATCGGATGAAGTGAGCTGTAGCTCACGAATGCTCAAATAAATTGGTTAGTCTCTAAGGTGCCACAAGTACTCCTTTTCTTTTTGCGAATACAGACTAACACGGCTGTTACTCTGAAACACTCTTGAGACTATAAGATTTGTAATGAGACCTTATAAGAGACCTTTTGCATAAAGCATAATCCAGTTACATCATATTCACATTCATAAGCATATTGCATAAAGTATATGGAATGCAACGTCACAAAGATAATGGGTAAAAATTTGTGCTCTTAAAATAAGACAAGTTATGACCAAGTCATATAAGACAGTGCCATCATTGAGCAGCTGAAACAATCACAGTGTTTACTAGCACCTGAAATGATGGCAATGAAATAAGTGTCACTGCAAACTGTAGCCACTGTGCTGCACTAAATACACCAGCTGTGAAGTGGTTGGTATTGCTGAGTAAATCCCTTTCTTGCTGGCTTGCCCCTGAGGCTATGAAAAATGTCAGAATTATTCTACCTTTGAGCCATGTAGTTCAAGAAAGAGTCCAGATATCTCATACAATGGGATGTAAGGCTATTGTACGGTATATAAAAATGGGCTCACTGCACTCTGGCAGCTGAATTTCAGAATTCATTGTAAGAGGACACCTTTCATGTTTAAAGGAAGTAGGGTTAATCAGTTCTTCTGTATGTTAGGTTAAATGGAAAACTGGTTTCCAATTTCCTTCTTTAACAAAACTTTTCTACTATATTCTCTATGTTTTCCATGCTGTACCTTTTTATGGAAGGTTTACTGAAAATTCTTCCCATAAGAGTTTTTTTCCATGTTTCATGATAATATTTTGCACCTCTATAGCATCTTTCATTTGAGGACTCTTTAATAAATATGTGTGCGACATAAGTATTGCGATCCATGTTTTATTAAAGAGTAAACAGGTACCGAGAGGTTAATTGATTTGCTGAAGGTCATACAGCAAGGAAGTAGCAAATAAGCTTCGGAATCCAGATTTCTTGATTCTCAATCCATTGCTCTTAACATGATATATTTCTTATGTTATGTTTTACGTTAGGTTTAAAAATAGTCCTTTTACAAAAGCTATAATTCCTGTATGTTGTGGGGAAGAGAAGTACCTTGAATGTATGTGTTTCTTTGAATGTTTTCTGCTCCTAAACATGATGAAATTATACAATCAAACAAACAAAAACTAAATACATTTTACAAAGATAGAAGTATTTGTTCTTGTGTCTTAGGTAAAATACTTATAATCTTAGACCTAAAATAAATCACAGTAATGAGACAAATAGGTGTAGGTAATCCTAGGACTCCATTCTTTAACTGTAACCAGCAGAGTCTTCCGTTTCCTCTCAATCGTAACTTAAAATATTGTTACCATTGTCAGTTTCATAGCTGTAATGTCATTTTAAAAATAGTGCCACAAAACAGCTTGACAGTTCTCTGTGATGCCAAAAGGATTTGGTCAGTGGTTCTGCACTCTTTTGGGGTGGAGGAAGCACACTTAGTGAAGGATTGGGTGATTACACACTTGTATACACAGTAATGCGCTATAGGGATTTCTTTTTTAACTATTTCTTTAGAAATCTTCAAGTTTACACATCCTTGCTATGTAAATATCAGAAACAAAACCATTATTACAAGAGTTAGTTTTTGTTTAAAGAGACATTATACAGGATTAAAGTAATCAGATATTTTTGCTTAATAGGGTGTTACTCTATTACAGAAGGAGTATCATTACAACCCCTATGTTGTTTCTAGTGATTTTATTAAACTGAGTGAAATCTTTATCTATACATATTTAATAGACCAGGTATGTCTATCAAATATTAATTTTAAAAAAAGGGACAGGTGTGCTGAGTTTTTTTGCAGGTGAATGTACTTGTCTGAGTACTGAATAAAAGATAACCAAATAGTTATGTATCTATTCGTTGTCTGTTTTGCTGGGTACAAATTGGTGTGTTAATTTTTCCGTAATCACAACCTTCCATATTTTTTTTAAACATTCCTCGATGGTTATTTTTCTTTTCCCAGTAAGAGTCTACCAAGAGCCAAGCAGCTAGTAGTAGATAAGAGATCAGTTCATTTCCTTTTGTGTGGCTGTTTCCACTAGGAAGCCACAGGGAGATTACCAAAGAATCATTTGGTAATAAATATCCATCAATGTGTGAGATTTGGTTATGGATTGCATCCCAATACTCTGATTGGGCATGTCCACCATGTATGAATAAAATCTCCTCTTTCATCATGATTTCTCTAACATTTGTCCCTATCCTGTCTCTGTATTTTTAATCTGACTGGTGTAAGGTATCATTGAAATAATACCTTAAAGAAGTTTTCTTTTGTAGTGCTACAGGCTGAGGTTGCTGGTCCTCTTTTCCAGATCAAACTCGATTCGTCTGAGCTAATTTGTCTAGCCACAGCCTTCTTCCCGTGTGTCATATATGGACACCTTTTTGTCTGCAAAGATTTATATCCGCTAGTTATAAGTTTTTTAAAAAGAAAAGGAGTACTTGTGGTACCTTAGAGACTAACAAATTTATTAGAGCATTTGCTTTCGTGAGCTACAGCTTGAAAGCTTCTGCTCTAATAAATTTGTTAGTCTCTAAGGTGCCATAAGTACTCCTTTTCTTTTTACGAATACAGACTAACATGGCTGCTACTCTGAAACCTGTCTTTATAATTTTTTTGTTTCCTAATTGACCAGACACTATTGCTTCTATTAAAGTTAGCTTTCTGTATAAAACAGTGTTTCTAGAAAGTTGAGAAACATAGTGCCTGGCTTGAAAGTACTGGTACCAGGGGACAGTGGGCCAGTTAAAGTTAGTTCTGATCTCTAAATAAATTAGAAAAGTTTCTTTATTGAATAGCTAGCCAACCATGTACATTCCACATTTCTCCCATCTTTGAAGCTCTCTAGTTCTTGATTTGGGTTAAAATCTGGATTATCTGCAATGGGTGTCATTGGTGAGGGAAAAGAACTGATATCTCTAGTTCTATCCCAAATCCAAACCCACTGCTAAAGGATGTGTGTAAATTTTCTGGTGGGTATGATTTTTTTAGTAATCTGTGGTAGGCTAGTGATATTTACACTTTTGCAATCTTCTTGTGGCTAGGTTAGAGCACCCCCACTCCCCTACAGTTTAGAGCTGTCTGGCATGTTAGTACAATAGAACATTTGGAACAGCTAGTCCACTCTGTTTAATGGGTCTGTACAAAGTATCTGCTATCTCTCTTGGACTTGTCTTATTCAATATAAATTCTACCATCATCCTCTGTATTCCTGCTAGGGTGGGATGATCACAGAAGGATTTTTAAATAAGAAAGAGATCCTTGGGTGAATATTCATTTTGACTGTGGCTATTCTTCACCACCAAAAATTGGCATTCTTCCGCTAGCACTCCAGACCTTTTCTTCATTTGCTGAAGTGGTGTTTTGACATTTAACTCATAGAGCTCTTCTAGGGTTGTTCGAGATTTGAATTCTGAGATATCTTATAGAATTTGTTGCTCATTTGTATCCAAGTGTTTTCTGGAGGAGTGACTTTTCAGAGTCTAGCAAATTTATAGCTAACGTTTCAGATTTGGCATAATTTACTTTAAATCCAGACACTTTCCCAAAGTCCTGGATTTCTTTAGAAACTAATTTTAGGGAAAATAGTTGGTTTAGATAAAAATACTATTACATTATCAGCATGTAATGCTATTTTCTGATGTGTTCCCGCAAATTTAAGCTTTCGAGCAAATTGCCTATCAATTTTATTTCCTTTTTCATTAAACTGCTTTGTATACCTGCGGGCTTTTCCAGAGGTGTCTGTCCATTAACATATGCAACTGTCCTCTAGTATTAGTAACTGTTATCTTTTTTTTCTGAACCTGGGTTTTTATTAATGTCTTGTAACCTTTTCATTTCCTGTTCTAGTTTTATTTTTTCTTCAGCTCCTTTTTTCAATTGAGAACCTCTGCTTTTCAACTGACCCCTAAATATGCTTTACCTGCCTCCCAGAGAAGCCCTCTTTTTTTTATTTTTTATTTTTTTATATTGTCCATATAATTTATTTGGAAGTATTGAACAATTCACTCTTCAATTGCTGCAACCCAGTCTTTGTCTTGGAGAAGCAAGCAGTTCATTTTCCAATACAGTGATTTTTAGGACCAACCCAGATATCAAATATTGCTTCCACTGGTGCATGATCTGACCATGTAATGTTGCCGATTTCCACAGACCTTGTCTGCTTCGTTAATGACTTAGAGATTAACATTAAGTCTCTTCTAGTATATAACCGATAAGGATGTGAATAATATATGCAGTCTTTTTCCCCTGGGTACAGTTTTCTCTAGAAGTCTGAAAGATTGAGTTGTTGGTACAGAGAAGTCAATGCTGTATCTGCTTCCCTGTCCCCCATGTCTTTTTTTATCAGATCCCTCCCAGTAAGGAGTCGGTGTGGAATTGAAGTCTCCTCCAAGTAGAATTTCCCCCTCCCCATAGTGTTGCAGTGTTTTAAATAAGTCCTTTAAAAATTTTTTTTTTGCTTTTGGTTGGGAGCATACACTGAGCCCACTGTTTTTAATAACCTAGCAATTGTGCCCTTCAACAGTATAAATCATCCTTCCTTATCCTTAAATTGATCTTTAATCTGAAAAGTACATGTTTAGCAAATATTATTCCTACTCCTCTTTTCTTTTCTTTAGACAAAATGTCTGTTGAAACCAGTTACCTTTCATGTCTATAATTTGCTCCTCCTGAAAATGAGTTTCTTGAAGTAGAATAATTTGAGAGTCGGTTTTAAGTTCTACCAGGGCTTTTTTCCTTTTAACAACATGATATAGCCCTTTGATATTCAAAGATGTTACTCTCAATGTGTCTTCCTTTTAAAGTAACTGTTCAGCTTATTGAAAAACCTGAAATTATTGTGATTCTTCAGCTGTTTGATAAAATGAACCCTTGTGTTGCCAGTGACTCTCTTGTTTTTAATTATGTTGCATTCACTATTGTGTGCCTGAATATGGCTTAGTTTCTGTTTGTAAACTTCCATATTTACTTCTTGTATTAATTCTGCCTGGCATCCCCACTTCTCTTCCCCCTTCTGCATTCCCTTCACTCTAAATTGACAAATGAAATACCAACGTAACATGTAAAACAGTCCCAAAACGACTATGCTTTGCTGAACCCTCATCCCTGTACTCTCCCCATAAGCACTTGGATTGCTTCTCTTGCAATCCAA
Organism: Lepidochelys kempii; assembly: GCF_965140285.1. NCBI lineage: Eukaryota > Metazoa > Chordata > Testudines > Cheloniidae > Lepidochelys > Lepidochelys kempii. The sequence continues at coordinate 68,901,013 of NC_136384.1, read as the reverse complement.
AGGAGGTACATTCTCCACCTATAGGACCTTGACCCTCACGTTTAGGGATATATTTCTATCTGATCATTTGAGTTATGGGGAGGGTTTACACAGAACCCGTAAAGACTCCTTCCCAACTCCTCTCTATCTTCTCTAATCTCCTCCAACCTTGAAATCTCCCCTTCCCCCGACTCCCTTCGTATTGTTCTTTATTTCCTCTACGTTTTAAAGTACAGAACACAACTATTAAAGTAAGCTTCATACTGTTTTGCTTATAACATTAGCATAGTCACTGTCCAGTTGTTCATTCCCGGTGACTCACAAGAAGTCCCTTCTGATTAGTTTTTGGATTATTGTCAGGTATCTGAGTTCTCTTGTTCAGCTTCACTTCTGCCATTACTAGTGTATGGTCTCTCTTCTTTTTTTTTCCTGTCTTCTTTTTCCTGGGTTTCAACATTCACCAAGAGATCTTTTTAAGTAGCTTAGTTGTAGTTACTATCTCTGGAGAATCTTCTTGTATTTCTTGAGATTTGGATTTGTATCCTAAGTGACTGGAGTGTATTTTTTCCTTATTTACAGTCTCTTATTGTATAATACTGATTTTTGGAAGATGAATCAGATTTTAAATGGGAATCCCTGTTTATTGTGGATATCTTCCTTCTTGAATGCTGCTGTAATTCCCCCCGGCTCTCCTCTCTTTTTTAAAGTTAGGGCAGAGAGGTCATGGAAATTTTGCAGCTTGTGGCTTTTGAGTATGAGCTCTCAATACTCTCTGGCTTTTTTCATAACTACATTTTTTTGCTGATAGTCATGAAATTTCACAATGAGATCTCTGGGTTTATTAGTATTATGAGACCCAAGTAAGGGGAGCAGCACCCTGTTTGCTCTCTCCCCTTTTCCAGAGAGTTCAGATGTAATAACTGCGCAATTAAAGTTTTTACATACCAAATTGGGTGTCCTCCTTCAGTGTTGTCAGCCAGTCCCATAATTCTGAAATTGCTGCTTCTTGGTCTTTTTTTCTATATTCTCCAATTTAAGGCAGCATTTCTGTCTCTTTGCTGCACCACAGCCAGGCAACACTGCAGCAGTTTTTCTCGCTTGCTTTTCTTAGGTCTCCAACACTGTGACTGTATCTTCTAAGTCAGCACCTTCTTTCTTTACTGCGAGAAGCCTGGTCATCAGATCATCTCTCATGGCCTTATACTCCGAGAACTCATGTCTGCTTTGGTAGCTATTTGATTTTCTTGAGCCCTGGCATTTCTGCTTGATTTGGCTGCTACATGTTCACTTGGAGCCTGACAGGCTTCTCCATACTGTGAGCCAGAAACATTCTTCTTCGTGAGATGTCCTTTTCAACTGTCAGATTTTCTCAGAGAATCCATCCTCTGCAACTATGTGCTCTGTGTTTTGGGGGAGTGTAGCAGGTTTTGGGAGTCGATGGAGGCAGATTGCTCCTGACCCTTGCTCCTTATTCCAGGCTCCCACTGCTGGTTCCTGTTTCTGCTCCAGTTGATACTCTGGCTCTGACCCTTGGCTCCTGATTCCTGGATCTTGGCTCCATCTCACTCCCTGGACTTAATATGTCAGCTCCTGATTTGGTCTTTTGCCACTGGGCCTGGTCACCTCTGCTCCAATCACGAGGCCAGGCAACCACCTTGACCATTAGATAAGACTGCCCACTACCCAGTCCGCAACAGTGTCTTGTGTACTGCAGTAGCTCAAATAGTTGTGCTGGGAATAGAGGATGACCTGACATTCCATTTTACTGGGTTTGACCCAGTTTGGGTAGAAAGATAGAGGGTCCCAGCTGTTTTTAGTAAAATCAAGGATTTTAATTTGGTTTTCCTGTTTAATTTGGTTTTCCAGTGTAACCCAAAGACGTTTGGTCAGCTGCCTGTCTCATTGCCAACATGTGCTGCTTTGTCCCCAATCAAGTCTGCATTTTCCCTCCCATGATTCTGTGCTGGCTGCTTCTCAGGTCTTTAACAGATACATTTCTAGCAGATATACTCTCTTTAGAGTTGGTGTCAGTGAGTTTCAACCTTTAGAGGTTAATCTTCTGTCTAATACATTTAATAAAGCCAAGATAGATTTGTATTCATATTGAAGCCTACTTCCTTGTATTCATATTGTAGCCTAATAGCTTATCATTTTATGAACACTTCCCCTAATGCTTGTATGGGTGAAGTTGAGTGCATGATTTGGTTTAAAGTATTCCTTTTGCATTAATCCTAATTGGGCATGTCTTATTTTTCTCATCACCAATGTATCAGGTGATTCTTCATCTAAGAAACCTTTTACAGAATAAAGTTGTCATAATATCTGCCTAGCCATATTCTGATAATAGCTGCAACTATGCTATGTTGCCAAGAAATGTCCTGCACAACTTGACACAAAGAAGGTGCTACATGCCTGTGTGTGTGTGTGTGTGTGTGTGTGAATGGCTGGTTCTATGAGGGGAGATGGGAGGTGTTGCAGAGTTGGCCACAAGGGATGAAAGGATTTCAGGGCTCTATTAGGACTGAATGAACCTCTTAGGTATATGATTAGTTTCCAAAACCACAAGTGGTGAATTATACATGACACTTTAGTAATTAATATGAAAAGAGCAACATAGAACATAGCAGCAATTTTCCACTTTCAGCTCATAATCCCTTAACTATTTTGGGCAACTATACATGCAGCTCAACTTTTAAATACACATACACAGAAATTTGAAAAATATGAGTTGGGGTTTTTTTGGTTAATATTTTCAACCTGCTGTCATGGAGCAGCAATTTGAATACAAATGTCCTTCATTTTGTCACTGCACTGCAGAGTCTGTTGTTGTGAAAAGGATGTATGCATAACATTATTGCTTTATTCAATATATCTCATCAGTAGTCATACTATTTCTCCCTAGTGAATATACAAAACACTGAATATATAAAACACTTTGAGATCGATAAATGATGCTAGATTCTCTCATTACGTAAACTCTTAAAATGTAGTCTCTACTGTGCTTGCTAGGGGTCTGATCATTAAGGGTGCAAGTCTGTCACGGAGGTCAAGGAAGTCACAGATTCCGTGACTTTCGGGGACCTCTATGTATTCTGCAGCCAGCTGGTACGACTGACCCCAGGGCCACTGGAGCAGCTAGGGTAGCCCCAAGACTGGCCACACTGGCCCATCCTCAACAGTGGAGGTCCCAGGCCACTCCTTTTTCCCCCAACAGGGACCACCCACTCCGCCGAGCTCCAGTGGGTGTCCCGGAGGGGCCCCCCCCAGAGCACTAAAGGGCGCTCCAGAGCCCCCCCTCCTGAGCAGCAGCTGCTCTTCCAGAATCCCCCCAGGACACTCAAGATTTAGTCATGGGTATATAGTACAAGTCATGGACAGGTCACGGGCCATGAATTTTTATTTATTGCCCGTGACCCATCCCTGACGTTTACTAAAATTACCAATGACTAAATCTTAGCCTTCCTGATCATACATGGTGTTGAGCATACTTCTCATTGTAATCGGTGGGAGTTAAGAGAATGCAACATGTTGCAGGATTTGACTTTAAAAATGTTTTAAAATAAAACTTGTAGACATCTGGATCATTAAAGTACTCTGTGGGAAAACAATTTCTTCCTGACCTACTCAATCATCTTTCCTTATTTTTTTAAAAACCAGGGATGATTACTATTTAATGACAGCCATAGATATGAGTAGTATAACTGAAGTTAATCACTGAATGTAAAAAGAAGCCATTTACCTCCATCTTTAGTAAAGTCTAATATTTGTACCCAGCATTTTAGAATGTGAGATTCCATTCATATCTTCTTGGTGACCTCAAGTTTTTAATGGCAGTTCTTTAGAAATGCTTTAAAGTGACAGGGCTTGATTTTGCTCTCTTAGGGCAGTGGTCTGCAAAGTGGGGTGCGCAAGACGATCGAGTGGGGGGCGCAGCAGAAGAAGCGCTGCCAGAGCAAAAGGGTGGCGTGGCAGGAGGAGCACCGCCGGAGGGGGGAGGGAAATAAAAGGGGGGGTGGGGGGCGGTCTTGAGTCCTCCAGCCCGTGGAGGAGCAGCTGCGCAGCCAGCGGCCGGAAAGAAGCGGCACTTTCCCCTTCAAAGCCGGCCGGAGAGAAGCGGTGTTTCTCTCTGATCGCTGGCTGCGCGTTTGCCCCTGCTCCTCCTGAGTCCCCCGGCCCGTGCTCGCAGGGCCGCATTCCGAAAGGGTCTTTAGCGCTGCAGGCCAGGGCCCCGGGGCCCCGAAGCCCCTAACCCCCCTGCGTTCCGGGGGGGTGGAGGGAGGGCAGCTCCCAGAATGGTGCCGCGTTGCGGAGAGCCACCTGCGCACCCCCTGCACCAAACAGGAGCTGCCCCAGGTAAGTGCTCTGCACCTCCGGCCTGCCCCAGCCCTGAGCATCCTCCCACACCCTAGCTCCCTCCCAGACCCCGCACCCCACCCTGAGCGCCCGCTGTATCACAAAGTGTTAAGCCAAGATTTTCAAAAATAATAAAGCGTATTCAATCACATTGCTCTCACTAAAAATATTATTAATAATAATTTTTTTTAGTGAGAGCAAAAAGGTTTTTTGTACTGTTAATAAAATAAAATATTTTTTTTAAATATTGTTTTTCATCTTTATCTCATCATTTTTAATTTCTATTTTTGTGTATGTTTTATAATTTACATAATATATTAGTACAGTAGTACATGTATATAATTTATACATAAATAAATATACATATATTGGGGGTGCATGCTCAAAAATTTTTTACTGATAGGGGTGCGTGATGAAAAAAGTCTGGATACCACTGTCTTAGGGAATGCCTACAAGGAGACACACAGGAAAGTTAAGCTGAATTAATGTGAATTTAGAGTGCATTAAGCCCCTGTATGGATGCTCTCATTCATAAGGAAAGTGGCTTTAGTTCCTACAGGGTATTAAGCTAAAGCAAACTAAGGCACTTTGCTTCTGAATGAGAGCATCCACACTTGGGTTTACAAAAAGAAAAGGAGTACTTGTGGCACCTTAGAGACTAACCATTTTATTTGAGCATAAGCTTTTGTGAGCTACAGCTGAATGCGTCCGATGAAGTGAGCTATAGCTCACGAAAGCTTATGCTCAAATAAATTGGTTAGTCTCTAAGGTGCCACAAGTACTCCTTTTCTTTTTGCGATTACAGACTAACACGGCTGTTACTCTGAAACTTGGGTTTACAGTGTTGTTAACTAATCCACTATAAATGCATGCCTTCAGTTAATTTGTCTTAACTTTCCTAAGTGTACCTTTGTAGACATGCCCTTGCACATTGTTTCTGTGCCTGACTTTATTGATTTTCTTAAAGAAACAATGAAAAGTAAAAAAGGTCAATGACTTACAGGTTGTCTGTTTCCAAATACTGCACACTTCATGGAATCTCCAGTAGAAATATGCAAATGAGGCAATTTTGCCCCTGTCAAGGCTGCAAGACTGGACAATACTATGTAGACACAACATGTTAGGGAGGGGTATAATAGTAATAAAATGGGAGAATATATACATGAATAGAGAAGGAGAAGATGTGGGGGGCAGTGAAGAGGAGTTAGGTGGAATGGAGATCTGGCCTTGTTTGAACCTTCTCAATATTTTTTATCCAAAGGTATCTAAAATTTCTTTGTATTCAAATAATTGTTTTCTATGGCAATAAACTGTTCTTTCTTTGGCTAAAAGAAAAGGAGTACTTGTGGCACCTTAGAGACTAACCAATTTATTTGAGCATGAGCTTTCGCGAGCTACAGCTCACTTCATCGGATGCATACCGTGGAAACTGCAGTAGACATTATATACACACACAGACCACGAAACAATACCCCCTCCTACCCCCCTGTCCTGCTGGTAATAGCTTATCTAAAGTGATCATCAAGTTGTTTCATGGTCTCTGTGTGTATATAATGTCTACTGCAGTTTCCACGGTATGCATCCGATGAAGTGAGCTGTAGCTCACGAAAGCTCATGCTCAAATAAATTGGTTAGTCTCTAAGGTGCCACAAGTACTCCTTTTCTTTTTGCAAAGACAGACTAACACGGCTGTTACTCTGAAACCTTTCTTTGGCTGTAACTCAGACAGGTTTGAATTCCACTGCTGTGTTCTGGGCATAAGTCTACTCTTCCATATTTGCAAAATCATGCTGTGACAGGGTCCCCGCGGTACAACCTGGACTATGGGACTGCTGAGCCCTCCAAAACCCACCAGCCTGTGATGCTGATGTCAAGCTACAAACCTCTGACAGGCACTGTACTTACACAGACATCCTTAGGCAGGTCCACACCCAACTGTGTTACATGAATGATCTCCCAGCCACTCAAGAACCATTAATAGAGAGACTCCAGCCAATTCCCCCCAGCTCTCCAGCCTTGCACCACCAGAACTTTGCCGATTTGCACTGGTCAGAAGCCTGGTCAGTATAAGCTCACTGGTACACCAGTCTGACAAAAGGGTAGTGGACATGCAATAGCTCTTGTTAACCTAAGCTGAGTTTTTGCAAACACTTCAACCAAAACACAGTTTTAGGTAAAATATAAAACAGATGCATTAACTACTGAAAGGTTGATTTTAAGTGATTATACATGCTAGTCATAAAGGTCAGAGATAGTTACCTTAAGAAAATGAAAAATAAACATGCATTCTAAAAACTAAAATTGTAGTCTAAGCAAGAGTTGAATCAAACAATGTCTCAGTCTGACAGATGGTATAGCAGGTTAAGTTCCTTAATGTACCGACTAGACTCCCTTTCTAGCCTGGGACCACTCATCCCAGTTCAAAGTCTTTGTCTTCCAAACAGATCCTTTTTCCAGGATGAAAATGTTGAGATGTGTGGGAGAGAGGCCAAGTGATGACATCACTTCACCTCTTTTATATTTTCTTCGAGCGGTTGGTTATGAGCGTCTCCCAACCTTACAACATACTTCAGTAACACGTGTAGCAATGCTTCATAACTTCACAAATTATGATAGCACCATACAATTCAATAGGATATTGATGTTCAGCAGATCAAGACTTTTAAAATGATACCTCAAAAGGTATACTTTGTACAAAACATATCATAAAAATATCACCATGGTGAATGTGGGGATTCCAGATTGGTACTTAGAGGTACGGAGTATCACACATGCGCTTTGTGATCATTGCAGCCCTAAAGAACCAAAGTCTGTGTGGCAGAGTTAATCCCATTTTACCAGGTAAATGTCCTATGATATAACTTTCATCTGCGGTTTGACTCCTGAAGCGGAGCTTTATTTTAACTCTAGAGTCCACCTCTTTCCACAGCTGCCTGACTATTGGACAGTCCCATCCGTGCATCAGGGTTCTTTTTTCTTTTTTTGTTGTATTAAGCATAGGCTGAGATCCACAGATGCACTTTTAACATTATATACTTTGCTACTGGGATTCTTTTTAAGGGATGTGACAAATCCTTTGTCCAAACTAGGTTCCCAGTAGTTGTGGCCTCTGGCAGTCTTAGGGCATCTGGATTAATTGATACATTTAAAGCGGAAAAATCCCTTTTTTATACGCAAAACCGTGGGAGTGTCTACATTTGTCAATGACTTTTTGCATTGAAACTCAGAAGTTTCACCGCAAAAATGAAACCACCTGCATGAGAGATGGACAGCTCTTCGCCCCCCACCGCCCCAACCTGTCATCAAAATGGAGAGAGCTTCACTGTGGGATAGATGCCCTAGAGCGCTGCTGTCATCGGGAATGGAAGTGCTGCTAATATAAACACTCTCTGAGGCCCGAGGAATTAAGTGAGTACACAAACCAGTGCTTTACTTTCACCGGTTCTCTTAGTTGTAAGTACTGCCACTCCACTGAGGATGGCAGGCCATAATGATGCTTTAGTGTTAGAAAATCACTGACTAATCGAGAAACGTGTATGATGCCCCTGCTCAGGCAGTTCTTCCAAATCATGGGTTTGTTCCTAATTTGCAAGTCTTGGTTGCCCCAAATAGGTGCTTTTGCACACTGGCAAGGATTAAATTGCTGCATCTCTGCTTGGATAGCCCAAATCCTTTGTGCAGCCACCACAGTATGCAGCTTATTTTTTTCTTCATCGGACAAAAAGAGGAGCCAAGGAACCCATGGGGGCAGAACAGGTTCGGGGGGAATTGGATGCATTAATACACGTTCCATTTCCATCCTCATGATTATAACAGTGTTAGCATGTTGGAACCAATCTAACATCTGAGACATCATAAAAGCATATGATTTATTTTGTAGGCCTCTGAACACAACCTGCTTCCCCTTTGCCTCTTGGGAGTTGGAGTTTTATTAAATGATAGTTGTGAACGTTGACCAGGGTCCCACCGGAAGGCTCTGATAATGCTATTAAATTTTCTTAAATAAGACAAAGGAATATATGCAGATAGGCCACTTAGAATGTAGAGGAGCCTAAGCAGAATATTCATTTTTATTGTGATAATACTTTCCCATAGACTCAGGAAGAGAGGATGCCACCTATTTGTGTCACTAACTGTTTGAGAGAGTACAGGATCTAAATTTATTATCACTAGTTTATTAATATTTCTTGGAACTTTTATAGATAGGTTCATAACTGCATCCGTTTGCCTATGAAAATTCCACTAAAGAGTGCCCTACTACATGCCAACTGGGAGATTTCCAATAGTTCTGCTCCTCCCCCCCATTTTATTTTGTATCCAGATATTGATAGAAGTTTTTGAATTAGTGCTAAGAGGGCTGGAATTGTGATTTCTGACTTGCATGTAACATCAATTTATTTACCATGGAACCATGTTGGAAGAGCCTATATGGCTATTGCCAGGGCTCAAGAGCCAAATCAAACAGTAATGGAAACAACTTTCCTGAAGAGGCTGAAAGTAGCCGAAATCACATTGTTGGTTATGTTGTGGAAGGTGAGGTGAGATCATAACACTTGGATCCAGGAACTAAATACAGCTCCAAATCCAAGTTTTTGTACGGTATAAAACATACCTGTAGCCCACTGTATCAAAAGACTTCCCTGCATTTAAGACTAAAATGGTATATGGTTTGGGATTGTCGTATTTTATTGCTATAATATCAATTAGTCAGGCATCGGCAACCTTTGGCACACAGCCCGCCAGTTTACTTGCAGCGTCTGCAGCTTCGGCCAATCGCAGCTTCCGCTGGCCATGATTCGCCATTCCAGGCCAATGGGGCCTGCGAGAAGTGGCAGCCAGCACATCCCTCGGCCCACACTGCTTCCTGTTGGCCTGCAGTGGTGAACCGCGGCCAGTGGGAGCTGTGATCGGCCGAACCTGCAGATGAGGCAGGTAAACAAACCGGCCCGGCCCGCCAAGGGCCTTACACATGCCAAAGGTTGCTGATCCCTGCAATAAGTTGGCGAAGCTTAACAGAACCATGGCAGCCTCTGACAAACCTGACTTGATTTGGATGTATGATAGAGCCCAAAACCTTTTAATAGAATCATAGAATATCAGGGTTGGAAGGGACTTCAGGAAGTCATCTAGTCCAACCCCCTGCTCAAAGCAGGACCAATCCCCAACTAAATCATCCCAGCCAGGACTTTGTCAAACCTGACCTTAAAAACCTCAAAGGAAGGCGATTCTACCACCTCCCTAGGTAACACATTCCAGTGCTTCACCACCCTCCAGTCTCCTTGCCAGGACTCTTGGCAATATGTTGACATCACTATTAGTAAGTTAAATTGACCTGTAATTGGAGTATAGTGGCATCTCTTCCTTGTTTAGGAATAACTGATATTAAGGCTTCTCTTATCATAGGCAGAAGGGTACCCTCTGTAAGTGACTAATTAAATATTTCAAGCATCTTGTCAGACAGAAGTTCAAGGAAGTGTCTATGGCATTTAACTGAGAAGCCATCGGGCCCAGGGGCTTTCCGTACTTTTATATTCTTAATTGCCCAATTAACTCATCTTATGTTAGGGGGGTGTCAAGGTTTCAACACTAGATTGCAGTAATATTTTGAAAAATTGATCCAAAACTCTTGTGGAGAGGTTTGTGTCTAATTTGTACAGATATTTATAGAAATTAAAGAACTCTTTATTAATATCTTTGTGATGAATATAATTTACCATATTTGTCATGGCTGGTTGTGATTCTACATGCAGATGCGTTCTCTCTTATGTGGCATGCTAACAGCTTGCCTGCTTTTTCATCTGATACCCAGAAATCCTGCCTAAATTGAAATAGGGTGAATTCAGTGTGTGCCAAGTATATCTTGGTGAATTTATATCTACAATTGATCAGGGATCATAACCTATCTGGAGATGGGACTGTGGCATAAGAAAAATAAAGCTCATTTACTTTTTTCTCAAGGGCCATCATATTTTCTCCATGTTCCTTCTTCTAGGCAGATGCAAAACCAATAATTCTACCTCTCAATAGGCCTTGAGCATCTCCCACAATAGCCTGCTAGAAGCTGTTGAAGGTTCATTTATCTCCAGGAACAGACCAATTTCTTTTTCAATAAGAACTTTGAAATGGAGATATAATAAAAGTGAAGTAATAAATGTCCATCTACATGGCCATTTCTTACCCGGCTCTTTTGATAGTTGAAGAGTTTTACAGGGGCATAATCAGAGACAACAACTGGTATCGATGGAAGAATCAATTACAGAATTAACCAAGTCCCTGGAGATCAAAGGTAATCTATATGGGAGTAGGACTCGTACTGGGGAAAAGCATAAATAGTTCCTACTTATTTGGATGAGCTGTCAAATATCACATAGTCCCAGGACTTTAATGTGCAATTCCAGGCCATTCTATTTTTGGTTAGTTTATGACCCTTATGACAAAAGGATCGAGCCCTTAATTAAAATCCCCAGAAATCATAACAGGGGGTGTGGGGTTCTCCATATAATTTAGTAAATAGTATATGAAAGATTTTGGAATCATCTAGATTAAGTCCATACAGCAATTATTATTTCAGATTCATTTACTGTGACTTTATGGGTTAAAAATCTGCCCCTGATCATCTGAAGTTGACTTTGACTTTGTTACTGCCAGCACTTTTTGGAAGAGTACGGCTGCTCCTCTGTATTTGGATGAGAAGCAGCAAGACACTGCTTCTTCTACTGAGTCACATTCTAATTTAACAGCCTCATCTGCGGTCAAGTGTATCTCCTGCAAAAAGCACTACATCTACTGTTGCTTTCTATAACTAGTACACTTTTTTCTTTTAACACTCCCCACAGAGAAGGGGAGAGGGAGGAGCAAGAATCTATGGCTAAAATGCTGCACATGTTTGTTCCACAATTTTTGGATTGTCTTAGAATCATAGAATATCAGGGTTGGAAGGGACCTCAGGAGGTCATCTAGTCCAACCCCCTGCTCAAAGCAGGACCAATCCCCAATTAAATCATCCCAACCAGGGCTTTGTCAAGCCTGACCTTAAAAACTTCTAAGGAAGGAGATTCCACCACCTCCCTAGGTAATGCGTTCCAGTGTTTCACCACCCTCCTAGTGAAAAAGTTTTTCCTAATATCCAACCTAAATCTCCCCCACTGCAACTTGAGACCATTACTCCTCCTTCTGTCATCTGCTACCACTGAGAACAGTCTAGATCCATCCTCTTTGAAACCCCCTTTCAGGTAGTTGAAAGCAGCTATCAAATCCCCTCTCATTCTTCTCTTCCATAGACTAAACATCCCCAGTTCCCTCAGCCTCTCCTCATAACTCATGTATTCCAGTCCCCTAATCATTTTTGTTGCTCTCCGCTGGACTCTTTCCAATTTTTCCACATCCTTCTTATAGTGTGGGGCCCAAAACTGGACACAGTACTCCAGATGAGGCCTCACCAGTGTCGAATAGAGGGGAACGATCACGTCCCTCGATCTGCTGGCAGTGCCCCTACTTATACATCCTAAAATGCCATTGGCCTTCTTGGCAACAAGGGCACACAGTTGACTCATATCCAGCTTCTCGTCCACTGTAACCCCTAGGTCCTTTTCCGCAGAACTGCTGCCTAGCCATTCGGTCCCTAGTCTGTAGCGGTGCATTGGATTCTTCCTTCCTAAGTGCAGGACTCTGCACTTGTCCTTGTTGAACCTCATCAGATTTCTTTTGGCCCAATCCTCCAATTTGTCTAGGTCCCTCTGTATCCTCTGCCTACCCTCCAGCATATCTACCTCTCCTCCCAGTTTAGTGTCATCTGCAAACTTGCTGAGGGTGCAATCCAGACCATCCTCCAGATCATTTATGAAGATACTGAACAAAACCGGCCCCAGGACCGACCCTTGGGGCACTCCACTTGATACCGGCTGCCAACTAGACATGGAGCCATTGATCACTACCCGTTGAGCCCGACAATCTAGCCAGCTTTCTATCCACCTTGTAGTCCATTCATCCAGCCCATACTTCTTGCCAGATGATTGCCACTTGCCAACCTCCAGGGAATAGGGTAGGTGCAGGAGGATTGGGTTGATACATCAACGTTATTTGGAGCTGCCTGCAGGAGCTTGATGCAAATCACATTCATGTAGGTTGTAATTTTCTTGAGTGCTGGTGTTAGAGAGAGAGGTGAAAGCGGGTGTGGAAGAGTGAGTGTAATAAGGGCTCTGGAGAGGGGGAAGGAAGAGCCCAAAAAGACAGGTTAAAGTAAAAACATCAGGATACATAACGACTTGACCTATTACCAAACATGAATGGGCTCTCTTTGGTGTGTCGTATTTTCCCATCTCTCCTGAGTGATAACTCCACTTAAAAGGTAAATCATAATGAAAAAGCAGCAATTGTCCAACATGTAATGCTGTAAACTAAATTAAACCAATCATCAGTTCTAGAGAGAGTTCAAGGCCAGGAGCTTCATCAATACCCACTATTTAAAAACAGACATCCTATATTTCCTAGACAGCAAAGAAATAAGCACGTTGTAAGGAGATAGAAAGGGAGTATACAGTCCACAAATGTGATATTTTCTTCACCTGGAATGTCAAGTATATGCCTGTGTGTTATCCCCTAATTGTCATCTTTTCAGTTTGCCAAACCAAACACCAAAGAACTGGTAGTACAGGTTGGAGCACTGTGAGAGATGATGTATGTTGTGGGGATTATTTTCCCAGGGCCACATGCTCCCCTCCCTTTGTTTTACAACCAAACGTTCTCTTTCCATTCTCCATATTAATGAACATATAACTGATGGGAGAAATTCATCTGCTTTACAAATTGTAAATTTATGCACCAAATAGCACAACTCTCAGTCCAATTCAGCCAGTGACTCTTCCATACTATTTTCATACTCCATGTCCATGGACTCAGGACTCAGGACTGAGCTTATAGAAAATGTTAGTTTGGGGAAAGGGACTGAAGAATTTGACAGGAGGCAGGGCCGGCTCTAGGTTTTTTGCCACCCCAAGTGCCCCAAAAAAAAAAAAAAGGGCCAGAGTGCCGCCCCTTGAAAAGTGCTGCCCCACGCGCATACTTGGTTTGCTGGTGCCTAGAGCTGGCCCTTACAGGAGGCTTTAGTGGGAGAGGGAATGAAGCAAGAGGGGGAAAAATTGGGGAAATAGAAGATGGAATAAGAGGAGCCAGGGAGGCATGGAGGGAGAGTAAGGTAGGGGAGGTGGAGAAAGAGATAAGCAGTGAAATAGAGAGGAAGTAGGAGCTGATAGGGATGGCAGAAATCACTAGTCCATGTAGCTCAGCAACCGCTATTTTCTCCTGCTCCGTTAGCCCACATGGGGTACAGCTGCATTACTCGGCCCCTGTGCATCATACGAGGAGGAAAGCTACTTCTCATCCTTCCAGCACATCCAATGTCCCGTCACCAGGCTTTGAGGACCCACCAGTAGCTAGTTGTGGTGACACAGTAAGGTCTCTCCCTGAGATGAAATTTTAAAAGATGGAATCAGAGCTCTCAGGTTCCTACGGAGCAACAGGCAGCTGAACTGCTGCTGTGATCTCTTTGATATACTTCTGTGCTGAGGTAACACATAGATCTTGTATAATCACAAACAAATATTTCATGTTGATCTATCCAGTTAGGGATGTCGTCAAATATTTCATTGACTTCCCAACACAAATACGGGCACAAAGGCACCAAGTATTGTTAATACACATTTAAATAAATCATTTTCACAGTCAATTCTCTCCCATGAGATCAGTTTAGGATGAGGTGTTCCCCTTAACAACCCTTCTGGGGGACTTCACTTTAGCCATTTGATGAGATGTGATATTTATGTCCCAAAAGTTAATAAAATAAATGCTTGGCATAGAAGAGAGAGTCCAAATAAGTTAGTTAGTCCCAGTCACTGGATAAGTTTGGATGTGCAAGTAGGGTAGACATACCGATTGGGAAGTAAACTTGGCATAAACTAGAATAGATGCTTAATTCATTGCAGGCGATTTAAAAATATTTCTGCTTCTGATTGCTTTTGGAACAGATACACTTCATCCCCCAACCTTGATGTAGAACTGTGCTGCAAACTTCTTAAAATATTGGAGCCCTTGCTGCTTCGCAAGTTCCCTTGCTCTTCTAAAGGCTGATCTCTACTCAATCACATCTTTTGCTAAATCTTGAGGAAATCATTATAGCATTTTGTGACATCCCCCCAAAACAGTTCTCTCTCTTCATGAGCTAGCTGCATTATTTTTCCTTTTGCAGTAAATCTGAGAAATTTAACAATCAGTGCATGAGGCTTTGGCTTGTTAGGTCATCTTAGGAGCCCGGGACCTTTGTGTGTTTCTAAATTATATTTAAAATCATCCAGCAGATGGAGCACTTCTGCAAGAAGCCAGGGAACCAATTCTTGTGGTTTGCCTTTCTCTGCTTCTTCCGGTATTCCTGTAATTCTTAAATTACTGCAGTGAGCCCTTTCCTCGAAGTCTGCCACTTTAGATTTAGGAGAAGGTAAGTCTGTTAGGCTTCTCTTCACCTGGGTAGAGAGCCCTTGTACCAGATCTTCCACTGAGGATATTTTCCTTTCTGCTTCATTCACCTGTCCTGTCAGAATTTGTAGAGAGGAGTTAATCGAGGTAACAGTCAATATTATTGTGGCCGTTGTGGCCTTGATATCTGATAACACCTGCAACAACTTTCTCCAGCAGAGGCACCACAGACACCGTGCCTGCATAGCCATCTAGTTCAGGGGCCGAAGGGGGAGGGGGGGTGTAAATGGAATTGAATTAACTGCTATTTCCTTCTTTTCTAGCTTTTTCTTTTTCTTTTTACTTTCATATTTTTAATTCTTCTATTTGTACAATTCTTTCTGTTTCAAGAGAAAGGGTATGTTTACACTGCACACTCCGTTTGGTGGTGTTTAGAGTACATACACAACACGCCTTCCAAGCCCAAGTATATATAGCGGTGTAGATGGTGAGGCTCTGGTTAGGTGAGTAGACACTCCTGTATCCCATGGGTGTGTACCCCACTGGGTTCTCTACTCAACCAAGCAGTGTCTCCCCATCTACACTGTGATTTTTAGCAGTATAATGTCCTGCTACCTCGCTCTGCTGGAGTCTTTCCCTGCCACAGGTGGGGAAAGGCTCCAGTAGTACCCTGAAAGACTCCAGCAGTGGGGAGCAGCCAGAGCTTTCTCCCCTGCAGCGGAAGACTCTGGCAACAGGAAAAGCTCTGCTGGGGGAAGGCAGCAAGAAAAGGCTCTGGGATTTACCTGCTGCTGACCCTTTCTCACTGTCTCCCCCCAACCAGAGCCTTCCAATGACACATGTAGCTATATATGACACTGTAGATGCAGCCTACCACAGTGTAAACACATGTCCAACATGCCACCACCAGTAGTGTGCAGTGTAGAAGTAACCAAAGAGTAAGAGAGAGTTGTTTCGTACTTAGGGGAAAAAATGCAGAACTCAGCTTCTGCTTCACTTTGACTGCTGCTGGTAGTCAGTTTTGAGCTTTGGAAGTAAGTGTTGGAGAAAAGAGGGACTAATTGCAGGAACAGTCATCCTAAAAGTAGTCAGTAAGAGGGTATTGCTGCCTGTCAGAAGGCAGAGGAGAATTATACTCATTCTCATGCTCTAAGATGCAAAACTTAATTAATAGAATATTCTGTTCCTGCATTGTCTGTTTCTGACCGTGATTAAAAGTCTCGCATGTTTAGGACACTCAAGATTCATGCCTGACGGATCAAAAGTCCAACTGTTTACAAAGGTTTTTTAGTGTTCTGTGCTCTAAGAGCAAATATGTAAATAGTGAAATGATCATGTGTCTTGGTGCTGGAGTGGTTTGTAAATCAGTGGAATGGGAATTTGTTTGTTTTTGTATTATAGTTAATTGTGTATTAATGAATACATACTTTGCATAAAGATTTCAGATGCAGATCTTCAAAGTCCAGTTTAAACGATTAATTCCTAGATTCCAGCATGGTTATATTATTTAAAAGATTCAAGACAAATTTCTAAATCTTTCATGGACAATTATTTTTTTCTTCTACATTTCAGGTACAAATATAAATAAATGTTTTGCCAGATATTCTGCAACCTTGTGCAACTAAAAATCTACTGGTCCACTTAGGCCTAGAAACAAAATTCCTTAGTGCTTTGGAGTTTTGTGTCCCTTGTTTCCCTGTGGGTCGTTGTAAAGTTATTTGGTTCTTTCCCCTACTTGTAAAACTTGAAACAAAGAAGGAACACTGAACAAAGTTTGTGAAAATTCTATACAGCTTTTCTTTACTAAGTCTTTATAATGTGTTGCAGCATATATGATGGTTGGAGTAGAAGACTGGGAGCCAAGAACCTTGGATTCTATTCCCATCTTTCCTACTGTCTTTATTGTGTGACTGTGAATATATCATCCACTGTAATTCAGTGTCTCAGTTTCCCCATCTGTAAAATTGCAATAATATCCACTTTGTAGAGTTTTTTGAATCTTTACACTTCAAAGTGCTTTTTGATCCGGGATTAAAGATGCTACATAAATGCAAAGTAGTAGTAGCAGTGCGATTATCAATTATTCATACATTTATAGTATTCGTGACTTACAGGGAACTTAACACTGTGGCACTTATGCTTTACAAAATACTTCCTTTGAAATCAAATGAGAATGCCATGAGCATATGACAAGAGAGCATACACTCAACTCTAATTTAATTCATGATGAAAATTGATGCAAATATATTTAACACAATTCACTAGTAGCTAATGTCCACTGCCATGTAGTCCTTACCAGTTAGATCAGGAGGGATATGGCCTTTCCTTTTCATTTGTATAGCACCCACTGTCAAGAAACCACAAGGCTCCACTGTAGCTCAGTTGAACTAGGCACTAATGAAGCCAATAGACCCACCACTGATGTCTGAGCAATTCAAATCTTGTATACTATTGGGCTCTCCCAAGCCCAAAACAATCCCTAATGGTTGGCTTATTCGTAAACCAGGATAGCCTTAGCAAATATGATTGTGTGGGATGGCTTTCCAGTGAGAATCACAGTTGAGATTTGCATCCACTCCTGGTTAGTGGCAGCTGGAGTATTGGCACCCTGATATACCCAAGGTAAAAGGAATGCTGACCAGATCTTACTCACCTTCCAGAAAAATCCACCTCAGTTTGATTATTAGACCAAACATTTCACACTCATTTCCTTTGTGGTCTTTGATCCCATGGTGACTAATAATTACTTCTGGCCAGTTGTGCTTGTGCTACATGGTATGGATAAGGATCACTAGTTGGTACAAGGACCTGCCTCGGATACCTTCTCATGTAATTTGGTTGAGTTCCTGTTAAATCCCAGTTGTGAGCCTCACTTTTTACCATTGACATGGTTTTGAAATAAAGGGGTATTCTGTGAGTGTTTGATAGCAACCACCTCTAGAACATAGTAGGAAGAAGGATAGATACAAACTTTCTGCCTATCCTAGGAAATTTTGCTACACCATCAGATGCACCCCTAAAAATCTCTCCAACTGCCATTTGTCAATGGCTCTCACTTCATGGTCTAGGGATCATCTATAGCAGCTGAGGTGGGGTCCTTGATATCAAAGGTTCAAGTTACATATTGTCTCGAAGGAAAGCCCAAGAGAGAAGGTCTTGCAGTGGATTGTCAGAAATTGGTACTGGATAAGGAAGAGCTCTATTCACAGAACAGAAAGCTCTTTCCATGGGGGTGGAGTGATACAACTTGACTATTGTGAGCTGTCTTGGTAATGAATCATTATAGGATGATGATCTAGGGCAAAATATTCCAAAGTGTGTCACTTAGAAACCTAAATTCCATTTTCAAAGTGGTTTAGGAATTTAGGCACTTAAGTCTCATTGAAGGTCATTGAGACTTAGCCTCTTAAGTTATTTAGGTGCATTTTAAATATCTTACCCGTAGCTCATATTCCTTCTGGTCTGTCTGTGAGAACTGGTTGTGAGGCTCAAATCAATCCTAAAATATATACTTGTTCCCCTAACTATAGTGAGTTGGATGTGTCCCATCTTCTAGTCCTTACAGGCTGTTCACTCACCTGAAGTTCCCCAAAGATAGTGATGGTGAAGTAGCTTGGAATAAATGATGCTTGAAGAGCCTGGAGCTAGCCACTCTTACTAGCTAAATGGATCCCTTAAGATTTGTGAGGAAATGTACATTGTGTATTTACAGTAATAACAATGATAAATATTAAGTCTAAGCTTCTCCACTGGTCAGGGAACTAGGTAGGCTACCTGTGAACAAGAGGATATGACAATTAATAGAAAATGAATAGAATAAAATAGAATAGGATGGTGGAGTGATGGTAATCTCTAAAGATATGTCTACACAACAAAGGAAAACCAGCAGCTGGCCCATGCCAGCCACTTGTGGGATGGGTCCCAGCACTCAGG
The DNA here is from genome assembly GCF_965140285.1 of Lepidochelys kempii. NCBI lineage: Eukaryota > Metazoa > Chordata > Testudines > Cheloniidae > Lepidochelys > Lepidochelys kempii. The sequence goes on along the minus strand of NC_136384.1, from coordinate 68,882,281 downwards.
CTCCAATCCAAGCCTGGAAGTCTACACAGCAATGAAACAGCCCAAGCCCCATGAGCCCGAGTCAGCTAGCATGGGCTAGCCATGGGTGACTAGTTGCTGTGTAGACATACTATAAATGTGAATTGGCCATGGAGTGACTGTGCAAACAAGGGATGACATCGTGGCCTCATTGAACTAAATGGCAATTTTGTTAATGATTTCACTGAGACTAGAATTTAATCCTAGTTTTGGGGGGTGTCTCCATCCAGAGCAAAAAGCCTTTACTAAGAAATTGTGTATTCTTATTTATGACACCCCCTATCCTTCCTTCCCTGAGTTGACCCTATCGTTTTGGTGCCCCACTTGTAAGTCACTTGCAGTAGGCCTCAGAGGCCTCATTTTTCAGAAGTGCTGATCATGCAAATCTCCAGTTTAAGTCAGTGGAAACTGCAACATTGGGAGCTGTTGAAGTTTTCAGCACCTCTGAAAATCGGACATTGAGTCTTTTTATCTTTATTAAGTGGTGCCCTTTGTTGGACACTGTAAAACAATAAATAATAATAATAAAACTCATGAAGGGAAAAAAGAGCCAGCAACATTGGTATCTGTGAGTAAACATAATGGGGCTTGAAAAAGAGTGCTTTTGGCTGGCCTTCACTTCTTGTAATATGTAGTCCCTTATTACCTCCAGGAGTTCCCTGATGGATATTTGGTATTGTGGTATGGTGCACACGCCCTGCTGAATTGCCCAACAGAATTATTTCCTGCCCTTTTAAGACACTCATGCTTCATGGGATGGTCTTGTGGCTAAGGCAATGGACTGGGATTCAGGAGATCTGGCTTTAATTCTCCACTACAAACTCCATGTGTTAACTTGGGCAAACTTTGTATCTCAGTTCCCCATCTGTATAGTGAGGATAAGAGGATAGTTGTCTACCTCGCAGAGCTCTTCTGAGGCACCTAGATACAGTGATGATGAGCACCATATGAAAACCTCAATAAATAAATCATTGAGAGACTCTGGTACATCGTTGATTAGCAGCCCTCCAACAGTGAGAGCTAGGGCAAGTATGTGTGTTTGATTATTCTTTAGACCTTGTGTCTTTCTGGGATTTGGAGTGATTCTATGCAAAAACATTTATTCAGAAAACAGCAGTGAACTATTCCCTGGTAACAGTCTTTCATAATGTATAGATCCATTCTTCAGTTATAAGTGAAAGAGGAGAACATCTTTTCTAATATTGCTGTAGGATGTACATTTATTTGGATTGACATATAAAATATTATTGTAATGATTTGTTTGATGTTTGTGCATGCCGTTGATTGACTAAATGGGGGTTGCACTGCTTGCGGAAAATTTTTGAAGGGAACCATTAATTAGGATTACCATCCAAATTCATGACTAGCGTAAGTAAGACTTCAGTGGACTGTCATGTGGCCTGTTATTCCCAAAATTATTACTACGTGTCAGATTATTTAATATAACCATTTAGTTGAGGCGAATCCACATCCCAATAGCAGCAGAGTAATTGCAGTTTCACTGCACAGATACAAAGGGAGATGGGATGCCTTTGTGGGGGACACTGAAAGTGTTTCTCCCCTGGGCTGTGTAGAGCCCAGTGCTGCTGAGGCTCTCTTTCCAACTAAGTGCATGTATTAGACAGGAGAAGGGCCAAGAAGATCTGCTGCTGCTGTATGAGTCCATTGTCCCCCAATCTATCCGAACCCCATTTGCCATTCTTCTCCCCCTCCCAGTATGCATGCACAAAGTAGTAGGAATAAGTTAGGGTTACAGAGAGCCTTTCAGCAATTGGACTGGAGTAGCCTCTACATAAAGTTGCCCTATGTCTCATTTTGGCTGGGACCCTCCCTTTGTAAGCCCTCTCCAGAGTGTCCTGAAATTTTTTGGAAAAAGCAGGGTGCAGAGGAACATGCGGAGGGGTGAGCAGTGATGCCAGCCCCATGCGGGAGGATGGGAGGAAAGACAGAGCTCTGGTGGGGGGCAGGCATGGCTCTAGCAAGCAGCAACGTCAGCCCTAGCCTCACACAAGTGGCAGGTGGGCTCAGGTGAGCAGAGATGCCAGCCCCAACCTTTGGGAAATATGGTCACCCTATCTAGTATGTGCGTTGCTACTCACCCAAGCACTGCCTGCTCCCTGTGCGGGGAGAGGGCTCAGGTCATTCCCGCGCTGGGGGTTTGGGCGAGCGGCTCAGGCCAGCCCCGTGCGGGGTCCTATTTTCCCCTTGGGAAATATGGTCACTCTACCTCTACAAAACAGCTCTGCAACCTGGGGGTAGCATTCTTTTTCCCACTCCTTGAGGAAATATTCTCCATCCAACCCATTACTGGGGACTGGGTCCCTGAATTTAACTCTTAATCAGCAGAGTTTTGTAGGCAATAAATCTATTTAATTTCTTTTCTAACTTTAAATTGGAGAAAGTTAGACCTTCTGGAATAAAACATGGTTACACCAGTTCTAAAGATTGCCTGCATTCTAAGTCCCCAGTTTCTTTTAAATATCTTGACTTAGTGTTTAACTACTGAAGTGAACAATTTATATGATCTCAGTTGTAAGCCTTTACTTAATCAAATCCGTGGTGGTGACTTAAATCACTGAATAGGATTACTATTCTTTCATACAGAGAAGGTAAATTTAATTAAAATGTCAGTATTACCTAAATGCAATTATTTGTCCTAGAGTATGCCAGAGATTATTTCAGACAGCTTTTTTTTTTTAAACACTAGAAGTTACTATGACTAAGTATATTTAGAAAGAAAAGGATTGAGAGTTATTGTCTGAGGAGTTTGTGGCAACTTGTGTACATTAACTCAAAATATGCCTCCTGCTATATCCATCCTTCACTTACGTGCATACTGAGTTCATCCTTTTTTATTTTTACAGGGAAATACTGAAAAATATTAAAAAATGGGAATACATCAAGTTAACGTTAAAGTTACCCAGGCTATATCGTTTGTCATATTGTGCTCCTCCCAGGAAGGCAGGATTGTGTTCTGTGTGCCTTTGAATTTTGTGTAACCCTACTCTGTGGATAGATATTTGTTTAAATTCTCCATATATAACTATAGTTAGATGTAGTATTTTAGACTGTTAGGTTAATAAGATAGTACTCTTTATACAAGATCACTCTGTCCGGAATGAGCTGGAAGCTGCCTGTTCCTGGAGAGAGAGAACACAATAAAAAGACAGCACAATTTTTGATGTAGGTCTGACTACTGTAATCAGGGATCAGTTAACTATTCTGGTAATAGTAATGTCTACTGTTTATAGGAAGATTGAGTATTTTAGGGGTATCCTTCCTGTCTCAATGAATTTGAAAAAAGGCTTTGATTTAAAGGGAAGTTGTCAATATGAAAATCACATTTCCATATGAAAACTATCACAGGTCTCCCCAAAGTGACTGAAAGAGATTAGAGAAATTAAGTCGATCAAAGCGAAGGTGTTTTGATTACTCTCTGTAAATACTTACATGGAGAGAAGCTTTCAGATAGTAGAGGCCTCTTCAGCAGAGAACGGGCTTGTCCACATGGTAGGATAGAGGTTGCGCGCTAGGGGGGTGTTGATTTTTACTGCTCAGTAACATAGGCACTAACTGTTCCCTCGTTCTCATGCTTTAACGTAAAATGCGCTAGGGAACATTTAGTGCACACCAGTAAGGTCTACAAGGACCAGTTAATGCATGACGCATTAGTGGGTGTTAAAAACCACACATCCCTAGTGCTTATTACTACATTGTGTAGGCAAGTCCAAAGATATAACAAGATACAGTATTGCCAACTCTTGCGTTTTTATCATGAGACTTACACTACTTGTAATTTTCTTAAAGCTTTGGCTCCCAGAGTTAAGTGATTACATTTGCATCTCAGCTCTTTCTTTTCTTTTTTTTTTAAATGTCTCCAGCACTTGTGGTTGCAAAGAAAAGCTTGAAAATTGTGATCTAAAGTTTGTTCAAATGGCTCAAAAACCAGAAGGCAAATACCTCCCCTGCAAGTTTTTTTAAACACCTCATTATTTTTAAGCCAATCTCAAAATTTTGGAGGGGGTCTAACTTTGACTGCTTTTGGTTGACAATACTGAAGACCAGTGGCTGTGAGGATATTCACCATTGGATTACTTAACAATGGATATGAGGATTCCCCATCATGTAGTCTTTAAATCAATTTAGATGTCTTTCTAAAAGATACACTTGAGTTCAGCTGGAAATTGTGGACTCGATGTAGAAACTGTATCATGGAAAAGCAATGCGATGTCCTGCAAAGATTAACTTTAAAAGTCAAAGTCACATATTTAAGTTCTAAAGTTGTAAAAAGTTTTTGAAAGCATTAACTTTATTTGCCTTCAACTAAACCACCACCAAAGAAACATTTTAGTATTTCAGGAAAAGAAAATGCCGGAAGCCTCTGATTTCATACAGCCAAAAGCCAGAGCAGAGTTTTGCAGGTACTAAACCTGGGGCGGGGGGGAATTCATAATAGAACTGCTAAAACACTCTAAACTATAGATATGCTAGAGGGCCCATATAATACTAGCCAACAGTTATTCTGTCATTTTAATTGTATTACATTTTCAGTAATAAACTCTTCTCAAAGAAAAATCTGGTTGTCTCATGCTGATGTCTGTATTATGTTTCTGAGTGAGAAGGGCTTTTCATGAACTGTAATGCATCTTGCCTGTCTGTCCTATACTGCACATGATTCCAGAAAGGTGTAAAAGCTTTTATAACAGAATGTGTCAGTACTTACTGAATATTAGTACCTTTTCAGACACTTTCCTCTTTATTGTATTTCTCTCAATAGCTACGAAACCTTTCCAGCCTGGATCTACGTCATATCACAGAACTGGATAACGAAACTGTGATGGAAATAGTGAAGAGATGCAAAAACCTTAGCTCCCTCAATCTCTGTCTGAACTGGATCATTAATGACAGGTAACTTAATTATACCATCTAACAGCAGTAAATCTCAGAAGAGCAAAGTTAACCCATTGTATTGAATAATTGGAGTCAGTGATGATTCATAGCAGTTTGGTGGGAAAGAACTCCTAAAAGCAAGCAAACTGTTTTTCAAACTGATGTTTCTGTCTATGTTGGGTAAATCATCTAGACCCTTATTTTCTGGTGCGTCCGTCATATTTTTTAACAGTAGAGAGTGAGTCACTTATAAATGAATGAGGGCATTATTCAGTTTTTCTTGTAGATAAAGTCAGAATGTGCTCCTTGATTTGGTTGCTTGAGATATAGAATTCCTGTTTTGAATACTTCTGCAGACAGGTGTGCAGTATTTGAACATTGCTCATGGGCACATAAAATCCAAACAAAAACATGAGTATGCAAGGAATGATAATTTATTTGTAGGTTCAGTTTGTGGAACTTGTATTTGTTAAAAGTTAGAGAACTGTATTACTGCCAGGCTTTTGGCAAAAGAAATAGTGTGTATCAGTAAAGAATTATCCTTAGATTAACTTTAGCTATGACTTTATATGTTCCTGTTTCTTTCTGTCTGTAAACTAATCTTGTATTTAAAATTAAGAAAAATCTCATGGGAAATTTAAGTTTACACCTTACATGGGGTGGAAAATATTGTTAAAACATGAGACTAAAAAGTTAGAAGTGTCTTTTAAAACAATTTGAAAATATCTCAAAGCCAGTTCTTTGAAGTGAAAAGCAACAAAAAATTCTTCTGAGTGAATTTCTACAGAAGGAGTTTTATAAATGCTGAAAATAGAGGCCTTAAGTAGAAGCCATGAGATATCCTTAAATTACAGTGGTTGTTCATAGTGCATTTCACACTAACCATAAAGACATTGTTTAACAGTTATAATATATTCCTCTTCCTAACCACAATCACAATTTTATTTTTAAACCTCTTACAATCTTTTTTCTTTATCCATTAAAAATTATACCTGAAATAAAAATGGGAAGTAAGTATTGAAGCATATGATTAAAGAAATATTCACTCTCTCTCTCTCTCTCTCTCTCACATATCTATATATCTATGACTGCCTTAATTAGTTTTCTGATTTTTCTTGAAATGGCCAACAAATTTATTTTTAACTTCATTACATTTTACTGATATTTTCTTTTTAATTCACACCAGTACCAATTCAATATTGTTTTAGAATTTTTGTGGGAAAATGGGTAAAACCTTTTTGGATAAAGGTCTTCTCACTCTCCCTTTGTCTTTATTTTTAAATGCCTAACATATGTTTGTGATGTACAGTACCATCATAGACCACTAACATGAATACCAATTATACCTCAGATTCAGTCATCCTTAGGCTGAGTGGTTAATTCCTTTGATAATTAAATGGGCACAACAGATATAGTAACATACTTTCTTATAGGTTTCAGAGTGGTAGCTGTGTTAGTCTGTATCAGCAAAAAGAATGGGGAGTACTTGTGGCACCTTAGAGTAGACTAACAAATTTATTTGAGCATAAGCTTTCATGGGCTAAAGCCCACTTCATCAGATGCATGCAGTAGAAAATACAGTAGGAAGATATATATATATATATATACAGAAAACATGAAAAAATGGGGGTTGCCATACCAACTCTAATGAGAGTAATCAATTAAGGTGTGCTATTATCAGTAGGAGAAAAAAAACGTTTGTAGTGATAATTAGGATGGCCCATTTCAAACAATTGACAACAAGGTGTGAGTAACAGTAGGGGAAAAATTAGCATTGGGAAATAGTTTTTTGTTTGTGTAATCACTCATCGACTCCCAGTCTTATTCAAACCTAATTAATGGTGTCCAGTTTGCAAATTAATTCCAGTTCTGCAGCTTCTCGTTGGAGTCTGTTTTTGAAGTTTTTTTGTTGAATAATTGTGACTTTTAGGTCTGTAATTGAGTGTCCAGGGAGGTTGAAGTGTTCTGCGACTGGTTTTTGAATGTTTTAATTCTTGACGTCTGATTTGTGTCCATTTATTCTTTTGTGGAGAGACTGTTCGGTTTGGCCAATGTACATGGCAGAGGGGCATTGCTGGCACATGATGGCATGTATCACATTGGTAGATGTGCAGGTGAACGAACCTCTGATAGTGTGGCCGATGTGATTAGGTCCAATGATGGTGTCCCTTGAATAGATATGTGGACAGAGTTAGCAACGGGCTTTGTTGCAAGGATAAGTTCCTGGGGTAGTGTTTTTGTTGTGTGGTGTGTGGTTGCTGGTGAGTATTTGCTTCAGGTTGGGGAGCTGTCCATAAGCAAGGACTGGCCTGTCTCCCAAGATCTGTGAGACCCTTGATGATGCGCTGGAGAAGTTTTAGTTGACGGCTAGTGACTTTCTGTTACTTTCTTTGCTGGGCCTGTCCTGTAGTAGGTGACTTCTGGGTACTCTACTGGTTCTATCAATCTGTTTCTTCACTTCAGCAGGTGGGTACTGTAGTTGTAAGAATGCTTGATAGAGATTTTGTAGGTGTTTGTCTCTGTCTAAGGGTTTGGAGCAAATGCGGTTGTATCATAGCGCTTGGCTGTAGACAATGGATCGTGTGGTGTGGTCTGGATGAAAGCTGGAGGCATGTAGGTAAGTATAGCAGTCAGTAGGTTTCCGATATAGGGTGGTGTTTATGTGACCATCACTTATTTGCACTGTATTGTTCAGGAAGTGGATCTCTTGTGTGGACTGGTTCAGACTGAGGTTGATGGTGGGATGGAAATTGTTGAAATAATGGTGGAATTCCTCAAGGGAAAAGAAGCCTTAGTGTGCCATGTTATAAAATAGGAATCCTTATTGTCTTGTGCTTCTTTCTGGAGTGTTTCAGCTTGAGAAAATGGCTTTTTGTGGTTGGAGTCCTGGGATCCAGAGGAACATTTCCCACTCTCACTGTTGCAGAAGAAGGTAGGATTATATTCCCTGTCTCTTAGTAGACTGGAGAAGAAATGGTCTTGCATGTTTGATGGCCCTTTCGAGGCTGAGAATAGGGAAAACTGACCATTCCCTTAAGTTCAAGAAAGGAACAATCAGCAATTTTCTGAAGTGTTTGGATGGAGGCTTACAAGATGCCTCTAGAAGACAACACTAAGTATGCAGACAAGGGCAGGAGCTGTTGTTGTTTTGGAGGTAGGGAGTGTCCTATGGGAGAAGTCATTTAGGTGAGTTTTTTCAATTTTGTATCAAAACCAGTGAGTTTTGCTGCTTTTGTACTGAATTTCACTTTGAGGATTTGGATTTGTTTGTGTAAAACAAAAACTTAAAAGTGAAACTCTGGAAGTGTTGAAAACATGCAAACCAAACATACTGGTAAAGTTACATGTAATCTGGTTGACGAAAAACTAGACTTTTTGTTCAGCTTTAAGGTATAATGGTGAATAACCATGAAATGCATTTGATGTAGAACAGCAGTGAAATGAGGACAGACACATGGATGTGGCAGGCCACAATTTTTATTAATCTTAAATACAAGGGAGGGGCACTACCTACCCATGACCCATACACTCCTATGCTAGGCATTTAGTTCCAGTGTAGGTGTTACAGAGCTCCTACCATATAACCTGTAACTTGTGTGGTAGGCTCTCCTCAGCCTGCACCCCCAGGATTCAACTTGCTCTGAATCCAACACACATACCCCTGCAAGGAGAACAAAGGGTGCGGAAGGGTGGGGACCTCAGCTCCATGAAAGCCACAAAGTCTTACCTTACCCCATGAGCCCAGGGCCCGTCACCAAAATCCCAGGTCTTTCACCTCTGGGAATTGTTCATTTTATTATTTTAACTGCACAGGAAAGCAGATGCAAGTTGTGATGAATCAAGAACTCAACCAAGTACCTCAGTTAAGTACCAAGTGCATTGTTACTTAACCTACCGTGGCTTGACAGTGTGTGCAGGAAAGGCGTAAAACTCCCTGGCTCATGGGAGAAAAAATTCCTTCCTGACCCCAAAATTGACTAGACCTGCAGCATGTGTGAGGCCAGATTCCCATTCCTAGTTTGGGGTGGATAGGGTGGACTGCTGGGACGGAGTTGAAAGATGCTCCCCATTGCTCCTGCGCCAGGTTAAATCCTGGGAGCTGAGGAATTCTGGCCAGTCAGCACCCCTCTCCCCAAACTGATCAGTGTGTGTCAGAGGAGTTACCTGGTGTCCCACAGTGAGTGTCTCCCTCCCTCACTGCTGGGCCTTTCACCACCAGTCCCATAAAGTTCCTCTACCTGTTGAGGTGAGTGAGTGGGTGGCATTTGCAGATTCTTTGGCAAAAGTAATCAAAGTTTGCATTTCAGATGCAAAGTACCTTAATCTGGAATCACTAGTACTGTGGCAATGCACCAGTCTATCTACAATGTTAATTCCTCCTGGTTGCACAGTGCCATCTCCCATTATGCTGCAACCGAGGCATTTCTTGTTTTCAGGAATTTAAGCCTTCAGCGTGCAAGACTTTCACATGTCTTGTATACCCTGTAAATCATCTCCACATGCAGAAACTCATAAGATCTATTGATTATTTTTCATGTTTTATTAAAGCTATTTTGTCATAAGACGTCTGTGTCTTCAAGGCAAGCACAGAGAAATAAATTCATTTTCATTTTTACCTACAGGAAAAATATGTTCACTTAAGATAACTGTGAATTAGTTTTAATATGTAAAGAAAATAGGTTTCTTGTCATGACAAATAAACCAGTCTGTCAGAAGCTGAGGGCTAAATAGGAACTTGAAAATAGTTTATTTTAAAATGGCTTATTAGGAAAGTCTAAATATGTTGAATACCTGAGTAGGTATTCAAAGTCGCTCTGAACTTGCACAATATATGTATCACTTAGGTAAAACAAAATGTGGAAAGAATTCCTTACTACCTGTTTCAAATGTGAAGAAAATCAAAAACTGTCGTCAATTCCATTAATAGACAGACTTGGGGAAAATGGTCATTATAGATTATTAAATCATTTTGTATCCATACTTTATCATCTGATGGGTACAAACAGGAGATCTCTGTACACCCCTAGCTGCTGTAACACGCTTTGACACTGTATTTAAATATTTCTGTGGACCCCAATATTTTCTGCTTGCTTTCTTTTTACATCAAATTTCAGTTGATTCAATAAAAATGGTGACATTTGGAAATAAAATTAATGGGGGATTTGAGCAAGTGGTGGTTTACCAAATGTTTGCAGAGTGCCCCATAGTATGTCATTTTCCAAGAAAGGTTTTGTGAACTTGTGCTATGTGTTGTATCTATAAATGATCAAGGATCAGGCAGTAGATGATCTGTTATTCTTTTGTAAAAGTCATGTCACAGTGCACTTGGAATTGCAGTCCATGTCAATTTCAATATTACTTAATTCACCTAGAGATAAGTTTAAAAACTATACAAATGAAACAAAACTATATACTAAATATGGCACACACACAAAGTAGATTTTGTTTTACAGAACTTCTAGTTTATCTTAAACTTGGGTGCTCTGGAAAGGAGAGATGGAATTTTCACTCAAACTTTTGGTACAAGGCTTGAGCAATTTTTGTTTTTCCTCTCCATGAATGGCAATGAAATTTTTGGCATATTACGGGCTGCATAAATTGCCTTTCATGCTAAAACACTTTATTGGTAGTATTTGCACCACAGATGGTCTGTCTATGTCTATTGTGATCAACATAAGTTTTGAGTGGAGAGGGAACAGTACAGGTTTTTGTTTTTATTTTTAAATCATTACTAGAGAATTGAGGCAAATAATTTTAATTGGTGTGACTTTGTTTCTCTTAGCCAAGAGCATGTTGTACTTTTTCCACTGTATAAGAAAAGATAGAATCAGTGGGCATGGGAAAAGTAGCCACTGAAAAGATACAACTGAAAATGGAAGCAAAGAGGTAGAACTCAGCAGAGCTGAATTTTCAGTAAATCCACCAAGTGCTGAAACATAAAGTTTTTAGTTCTGTCTTGTACTTCCTTCTTAAGAAAATTGTGTGCAGTTGCATATATATTTTTGCAAGCCATTAAATATGAGGACCTATCTGCATGACAAAATTGTCAGTATTCGGGGACACTACTACAACACAGTAGTGCCCCAGCTATAATTAGAACACAGTTTGATCCTGCCTGTGTAGATGGTATCAAATAGCGTTATAAACATGTTTCAGTAGAGTTGTAAAAGAGTTTGGTAACATGGTGATAATACTGGCTGGTGCTATATAAAGAGGCAAAACCGACTAGTGTCAAAGCACAGTGGGGGGTACTACCATGTTATTACCTAAAGTAAATTATTATTAGAGCCATAACTACAATAGGGAAATATATGAACAGTTTCTATTGTTGCTCACACAGGTTCATCTGAACTAGTGTTAACAACTTTGGGAGACTGAGTGGAGATAAGGCTTCTTTTCAGACTGCCAGTTGCATTTGTTGCAACCAGTGCTAGATGATAAAGTGCTGAAAATGGTGTCAGCAGCTGACTAGCTCCCTTTGCTAGTGCTCCCAAAGTTGCTAATGATGGGTTCAGCTAAAATGGTGTTGGCAGTGGTGGAAAATGAGGCATTAGGACAATAACTAAGCTGTTACTCTCAGGTGTCTACTAAAATGCAGAATCACTTGTTGCTAGAAACAATCTTAAATGTCTAAAAATGGTCTAGTACATTTTAAAGCTTGTCCATTACATGTAATGAAACTAAAGCTGTTCCTTTAGAAAGTATAAGTTACTACATCTTGATGTTGAAGCATTATTTTAATAAAACACATTTTAAATTCAAATGTACATAGCCTTCCTTGCACCGTATTTTTACATGAGAAAGAGAATGTACGCTCTCTTTATCGGTGGTCGCTCTCTTTATCGGTGGTAGCTACAGTAGTAAATGGTGCGTGTTCAGATCCATCATCTTTAATCTGACTGAAGTGGAAATGTACTTCAGGAGCATTGATATTTATTCTTCTTCCTATCATGTAATATAACTTGTGCTTGGGGATATTTTAGAGTCTTCCAGAAGAATAAATGTACTTTGTACTGTATGACAGCTGACATGAATTACTATAGGTAAATCCTAGCATTTCTTAATTCTGAATGCATTCACTTCTTTCAGTTGTCTTCTTTCGGTGTTGTCTAAAAGATCATATCCCTTGTGTCTTGCTATTATGCATTTTGATGTCTACATATTCGTAAGACGTTTACAACCATCTACGTTTAAAAAAATGCTCAAACTCCACCACTAAAAAAATAAGTTATACAACTTACCTTACTTAAATAAGTTATACAACTTACATTAATGCACATATGACCGATATTGCAATCCTCTGCAATATCTTTGGGGACCATATTGTATTATGTATCACTGTGGGCCAGAAATTGGGGGGGGGGATGGTTACCAGAACTCGTCCAGGAACAAAAAACAGTGTATGTGGGGCTGATTAAGGTGAATTGCTTAGGTTGTAAACACTTTCAGAAAGGCACCGCCCTTTGGGAAGGCTTGCATATACTGGTACTCACTGGATTTTCCAGAGATCAAAGAAAGGACTTTGGGTAAATAGCCTGAGTTTAAACTCAGGGCTCTTCTTCCTGATCCAGCAGACAAACAGGGCATTCTGTCCAGGAGGGGCCCCAACCCTTGCATTACGGTGTCATTGTTCTCTGGCTGCTGATGGGCACCTCTTACAGTACGGTTACTGAAAAATGCTTTGGACACCCCATCTGCCTATATGGGAGTCTCTGTGATATAAATTGGGTCATACCGTCCACTTGTGTTTGAAGAGGATGAAGCTCTCGGATCCCACTGCCCTAGTCCCTTTAGTATGGTCTCAGATTCCCTAACCCCAAAAGGGGTAGGGGATAGAGGTACCAACCTCTACCTTGGAGCTTGCCCAACCTATCCTGTCTGATCAGTATACCAGGGACATTTTCTCCATATAGGCGGGGTGGTGGTGATGCTAGTGAATGGCCTGTCTTAGGGCAGTTCCCCCGAAGGCTTCCAAATGTCTCCCTTGGGAACTATAGAACCACTGTCTGCTCTCTCCCAGCTGCTGGGAACTTCCTGCTTTTAAGCCCTTATTCCACGCCAACATGATAGACAAGGCTGGAAGGACAGGGGCCAGCCTTGCTCACAGCAGCTCTTTAATCCCTTTGTCACTAGTATGGGGTTTATAAAGGTTTGGAAATACTTTAACTTACTAGGGCCCCATAGGGCTGATGAATGATGAACTTTTAGCATGCATATGGGAATGTTTGTTGTTTTTTATGTTTTCTCTGTAATGAATGCATGTGCTTGCTTGGAAAGAGCTGTGTGGTAACTTTTAACTGCTGGCAACACAGTGTTAGTAGCCCTCAGAGAGAAAGAGAAAAGCCCAGGTACTGACTTTTGGGAAGACTGGCTTGCTGGGGATTTCACGGTGTAAAGAAAGGAGCTGTGCAACTTTAAGCCCTGCACCCCACATCAGAAGGGAGAGAAACATGAATCTCTGCCCAATGGAGGTGATTGCTGGGAGCTGGAAACCTTAAATGAGTGGAAAGTGGAAACCTTAAATGAGTGGAAAGTGGAAACCTTGAGGGAGAACTGAGGGGGAATACAGGTGCAGTTACCTGAAAATGTGACAGTGTATTCATAAAATTACTTATTCTCTGAGAGTATCATACTATTGTGCTTAATTGAAGTAAATTTAGAAGAACTTTTACAACTTAAGTCTTTCATAACATAATTAGTTGATGAGTGTAAAATATTTCAAACTTTTAAATTTGGAGATAAAGTCTGACCAGTCAATAGAACTGGAATACTTTGGATGAGCTCCTACTTTAAATTGTTTTATTCAGAAGCTGTTTTATTTTGAAGATTGAAACTGTCTGTGAAAACAGTGTCTTTGTGATGAATACAGAGGTTGCATTAATCTAGAAGCTAAAGTAAATGGGGAAGACACAAAGTGTTTGTTCCTTCACCATTAAAAACAATCGGAGCTTTGCCATTGAATTCTGTGGACATAAGATCAGGCTCAGAAGTTTAAGCCAAGTGTTAAAAATGTTCATATAATTAAGACAGATGTAAGATCACTGAGACAAGAGGGATCAATCAGGAAACTATCACAAGCATTTTCTGGCAAACATAAAATTGCTGGATGAGAAATTTGTCAACCTGACTTCTGTAAACAGAAAAGTATGAGGCACGTTAAGTAAGGACGAAGTAAAGACAACTTCCCCAGAACACCAGTCAACCTAAAAGACCAGTGCCTGTGCTTTTTCTTCAGTGGCTATGAATAGCATATTGCCAGCAGTTACAAGTTACCACACAGCTCTTTCTAAGCAAGCACATTTATTCTTAAGATAAAGGCATTGCAGAAAAACCATAAAGACAACAGACATTCCTTTGCACATGCAAATAGCTCATCAGAAGTTATTCATCAGTCTTACAGGGACCTAATAGGCTAAAATCTTTCCAAACTTTCTGTGAGGTGTGGGGCCCCCCTTTGAATAGAAAGTGCTGTCCATCTGTTGATTCAGTTGAATCAGGCTATTTATCCAAAAGTCCTTTCTTTGTCCCTTGATCTCTGAAGAATCTAATTTGCCCTAGTATCTCTCTCTTTGGGGTTATTACAATTTGGGTCATTGGGCTTAATCACTGCCCACTATTTTTAGTTTCTGGTGGAGCTGCAGCAGTCCTCCCTCATGAAGTAGAACACAAAAAGAAAAGGAGTACTTGTGGCACCTTAGAGACTAACCAATTTATTTGAGCATGAGCTTTCGTGAGCTACAGCTCACTTCATCGGATGCATACCGTGGAAACTGCAGCAGACTTTATATACACACAGAGAATATGAAACAATACCTCCTCCCACCCCACTGTCCTGCTGGTAATAGCTTATCTAAAGTGATCATCAGGTTGGGCCATTTCCAGCACAAATCCAGGTTTTCTCACCCTCCACCCCCCCACACAAATTCACTCTCCTGCTGGTGATAGCCCATCCAAAGTGACAACTCTTTACATAATGTGCATGATAATCAAGTTGGGCCATTTCCTGCACAAATCCAGGTTCTCTCACCCCCCTCCCAAAAACCACACACACAAACTCACTATCCTGCTGGTAATAGCTCATCCAAAGTGACCACTCTCCCTACAATGTGCATGACAATCAAGGTGGGCCATTTCCAGCACAAATCCAGGTTTTCTCACACCCCCCCACCCCCATACACACACAAACTAAAACTCTGTGTGTATATAAAGTCTGCTGCAGTTTCCACGGTATGCATCCGATGAAGTGAGCTGTAGCTCACGAAAGGTCATGCTCAAATAAATTGGTTAGTCTCTAAGGTGCCACAAGTACTCCTTTTCTTTTTGCGAATACAGACTAACACGGCTGTTACTCTGAAGTAGAACACAGTCATACATAAACCATTGATTTAATACAATGGACTCCAAAGATGCTTCAACTTAAATTCAATAAGGATATAACAGGAAGTTGCGATATCTGTCAGATGCCTCCATGCATCTTTGGTTGGAGACTTTCAGTAGAAGTGCCCATTTGGCCTGCACATGTGCTTTGGATCTCCTTCTGCCGTGTTCTAAGGCTATATCGAGCTGCACAGGCAAACCAACCTCAGTTCCTTCTCAACTGCCCTACGGCCCGACACAGAGCATCTTGCGTACCTGCTTTAAGCCCTTTAGTTTTTACATCTTAGACTTCTTTAGTTTTAGCTTACTCATTGGACTTTGAAGTACAGAAGGAACTGAGGATCATTTATCTATGCAGCTTTGTATATCCTCAGTATGGGACATGAGGAGGTCTGGAGCACATGCGTGGGTTGAACAGGCAGTCCTACCAAAAGTCTCGAATCCAAGGCTCTTGGGACACGTGTGCTCCTGAAGTGGAGCACCCATACAAACACTCATTTAAAAAAACTCCAGTTTCTGAAGAAGGTAAATAACCTCTACAACTGGCATTGCTCTAGTCAGAGAGCATTTTAAAACTACTAATAAACGTATTTAGTGAATTCAGAATATTCTTTATTGTTTTCTGGTTATAGTGTTATGATTATGAGGAAATGGATTACAAATTCTTATTCTTGGAATTTTTGATAGTTTCACTTCAGTGAATGTTAGGTGTGTTAATAGATAAGGACGTGTCATGTATCACATTTTTCTTCATTTTTCTCTCAGATATATTTTGGTAACATTGGAAGTTGTCCTGATTAAATGGAATAAGTTTTTGGAGCTTTTATTTTGTTAATGGTGTATAGGTTCTATGCTTTAAAATGTGTACATTATTGGATGATTTGATTAATTTTTCTCTTTGCAAGTAATAGTTTTATGTGAATCAGTATATTATAGAATTTAATTGAGTGGGGGGCCTGAGGATTTTGGAGTATCAGATAATTCTGATGCAGTGTAAACAGGAAAAATATTAATAAGGTATTTACATATGTAATTAAACAAAAGTTGGCTTTCAATTGTTTTATTGCTCTTTGTGGTTGCTACTTCAGATGTATTTCTGTTAGATTAATTATAGCCAAAAAAGTTTGCTTGTTTATAGGTTTCAGAGTAACAGCCGTGTTAGTCTGTATTCGCAAAAAGAAAAGGAGTACTTGTGGCACCTTAGAGACTAACCAATTTATCTGAGCATAAGCTTTCGTGAGCTACAGCTCACTTCATCGGATGTTTATATTCCCTCTATTCTGTTGTCTCTCCAAGTCAGCTGTATCTGTTGCAGCTTTCACATGACTGTACCTAAAGGTGTTGACTATTAGGAGTTTTTCAACAGTAACCTAAAACCTGATTTTACTGTACTCATAAAATTGATTCATGGTAGCGTCTTTGACAAGAATTTATGGGAAACTAAAAGGACAAAATTATTATGTCTGATTCACTATCTCCTCCACGTTATATTCTGCCAACAATCTGTAATTTAAATAAAAATGCAAGTTCACATCTTTAGGTTCTCGCCATTGTGGTTTTAGGGAATTCCGATATCAGTTTTCTTTTAAAATCAATTAAAATGGTGAAGCTGCATTGTTCTGCTTACTGAATATCGAAGCACATATTCTGCAATATTTCATTATAACAGTAATGTAACATTTATACACACAATGTCTCCACTGACAGATTTAGGAGTTGTCACTCATTCTTTATTTCAGTAAAGTAATTTCTTGCATGATTTGCTTTTTGTTCTCATTGAGCAATAATGTATAGGTAAAAGGAACTTCATCTGATTATTCTTAGTAATCCATGATGAAATTTCTGTACAAGCTAGCAGTGTACATATTAAAGTGCCATTCCACAGAGCTTTCTTTGGATGATGGAAGTACAGCAGCCACTTAAGTATGTTTACTGAAAAACAGTCTAGGGCCAGTTCCCCAAACACCTCTCCTAAATCAAAGTGCTTACTATAGTGAGTAGTCCCACTGAAGTCAGCTTATAGTAGTAAGCACTACATCCAATTAGAAGTGCTTGTGAATTGAGGCCCTTTGGCATTTTTACATCAATTTCTATTATAGGAGACAGATTTTAAATATCAAGCATTTGATTGAAACAGATCCTTCTCATAGTTGTTTTTAAAGTTTTACCAGACATAGACTCAGAGTATATTCTCAGTGATTAAGGTGGAAGTGTATGTTTGTACCCTTCTTAATTCTACTTTTACATACCACCAGTGTTAAAATAAATGTCTCCTTAGAAACCATTTTCTGGTGGAGATGGATTTTACCAGAAGTGTTAAAATATTTAAGCCACATTGCCACCCTTTTTATTTTCTTCTTTCTATACTTGAGAATTGGGAAAGGCAATTAAATAGCTCAGTGTTGTCAAACTGCTAAAATGTATGATAAATGAAGCTCTGTAAATAGTGAAAATATGCTAAAGGTGATTAACTCCGACAATTTTCATGTAAGAAGCTTGAGATGATAAATCTCTCCTGTGGTTAGTTATTAATTCAGTGCAAGGGATTTAGCATCAGCCTAAACTATTTTATGAATTGTGGCATAAAAAAATTTTTTAGAAGTTAGATACATGCATGTTAAACCAAAGGAGAAGTTGTTTGGACTTGATTGGTAGTAATTAAAAATGGCAGATTTGACGTAAGTGTGACTTGGCTATTTTCTATATGACAGTCCTTACAGAAATTAACAGAGTGCAGTGGACCCTGAAGGTATGAAAAATGACAGAATATTATAAATGAGTCCTTAGACCTACCTGAAAACTGAAAGGTTTTATAGATATCATTCCTCTACAGATAAAATATTTGCAGTGGTATAATTTAAAGTACAAAACAGTAAAAAAAACCCAGTTATTGACACATAGAAAACAAGACACAATCTTTATTGCAATTATAGTTTCATTTTGAGGCTACCACCTATAATTTACCATGCAACTAGCATGGACACTCTATTTACACAAGAAAGAGAAAAAAGTGATGGTTGTCTTAATGATTTACGGCACTGACTATATTGTTTAGAGTCTGTCAGTATTTCTGTTATAAACACCATTTTTGAAGGGTGAATAACTCATCTTTTAAATTTGCCTTGGGGTCTGTCTTGGTGCATGGGATATCAGCGCAAATGTAGATTGTTCCTTTTTAAAATTTTTGTGCGTGAATTTGCTTTTCATAATAAATGAGTGATTAATATTACTGAGTGGAATCTGACATAGTGTGGGCAGGAGCTACGCAAGGTGCCACAGACAGCTCTGCTAAATCCCTTGAGTCCACATTTATAGTATCTCTGTGATCCCAGGTCTGGGAGCACTTTTAGCAGAGATTGCTAATAGTCCTGAATTTTTGTGGTGGTTTCGTATGGACAGATATTCGCTGGGAACAGAGGGCGAAATGCTCATATGGTCAGAATCCATGGCTGGCCAAGATGATGTGCAGGAGAGGAGATGTGAACTTCTGCTTCTACAGAGGTAGTGATCCAGGGAAGGTTGTGGGGAGGAGGTTATCAGGACATGATGAATCTCTGAGGGAGCTTAGTAGCATTAGGATGGTGAGGTGAGGGCTGCATCAGAGCTGGTACAGATTAAGCAATGGGGAATGCAAGTGTTAGCAAAACCAGCAACAGGTATACATATATGTATATTGGGAGGGGTGCAGTGGCTTCTGAAGCTTGTGAGAGAGCAGACTTCTGGGAGTGTGTGTGGAAAATTAAGAGAAAGGCTGGTGTTCTGAGGGAGGATTTAGGAGCAGTAGTGAGCACTACTAGTTGTGGTGGAAAGTAGGAGAGGATTAAGGAAAAGCAGCACAGTGGGAAGGACTATGCCTAGGGGAGGCAGAAGGAACCCCTGACTCCTCACCAAATATAGTTTCTCAACTCTCACCTTTCACTGGCAAGCTTGTCTGTCCCTCATTTGTGTCTTAAAGAAGGCCACTCAGTACTGGCTTGTCCCTCTCCTAATAAGATCTGTGTCTGCATAGATTGGTGGGCTGATTTGGAATACAGTCACCCTCTTAAAATGATGCTATATCAAGGGCACAGGTGCTTATCGTAATAATAAAAGAGGAAGAGATTCAGGCAGATAGTCGTAAACAATCTTTGACTTTGAGGACCATGAGGTGTTACTACTTACTTCCACAGCCATTATGAAGGTAAGGAAGACATTTTCTGTTCAGAAACATAAGACCCTCCAATATTAATACTTACATTTCTATTGTGGATAGAAATAATTCTTTCTCCTGTGGCATCATTGCAATTAGTGGGGAGGTCTGGCCAGGACCTACCTGTTCTTTGCTAGCTCTGCCCCATAGTGAGGCATATAGGCTTCTAAGAGAGAGAAAAAAGTTTGTAGCAGCATCCTAAAAGAGAGTCAGATACTGCATAGTGTTTTCATGATGACCTTACTTTCAGCTCTATGGAGGTACCTTCAATTTCTGTCCATGAGATATGAAAAAAGACTGGAATGAACCATTAACCCACTAGGCAACCTGTCTTCCAAAATATTATATTGGAATTGGTATAGTCAGTTTACAATTAAATAAAATCAATAGGTTTCTTTTCTGCCGGCCTCTGAGACAAAAATGTTCACAAATAGAAATGTCAAGCCATTAATCTATGACTGCTTTACTTCTGGCCCATAAAAGGATGTACTACTACTTTTAAACAGACTTTCTTTAAAAGTTAGCAAAAACAGCAAGGCATTGCAGGTATATATGAGAGCACAAAAAGGAGGTTTGTGTCTGCCAGACATACTCGGTGCATTTGGCATTTAAATACAGTGAACTGGCAACTGATGTTTCCGTTGATTTACTGTGGTATTTTGGTGTATTTTCTATTGTGCTTATTTGTAATTATTTTCCTTCACTGTATATTTAAAATTGTTATGCTTTTGTGTGTCCTTTTTTTCCTCCTATTGTGGGTGTGCGCATGTGTGAGATCATTGTTGAGTTATGTTATATTTGGGGGACAGGGGAAATATTCTATATTTGAATAACTGCTAAGGATATTAATGTTTTCCTGCTTGCTTGACAGTTTAAAATTACTGTTAAATCTTTACAGCTCTCAGGAGTGAAGTGGGGGGAGAAGATTTTATTTGAGATGAGGCCACACTACAAAATTCAGATACAGATTCAACTCCATATTTTAACCCAAAGTTTAGGATGCTATGGCATGTTGCAGATTGAAACTCTAATTATGACATTGAAACCTGGGTTCAGATCTGGGTTTCAAGCTCTACATCACTTTGAGGTGTTCAAATTCTTGTTCCTGGATCATTTCCTATACTTTGCTAAAGCAAATTATTAACAACTATATTTTTAGAAGTTAAGAGTTGTTGCTCTGTTACATACAGATGACATTATCTTTGGAGCTCTGTTGCCAGTGTTATTGAAGTTGCATGGCTTACCACAACTAAGAAACATCAAACATATGAACAAGTATAAAAAGGGAAGTGGGCTGGGGAAATACTGGAATAAATTTATATTTGACAGAATGCCAACATGAGACAAAAGCTCTCTTATAGGTCTCCATTAACTAGGGCTAAAGGAAGAGAAAGCTGTTTTCTTTAATTCTTTCCACGTAAGTATAAATTGATAAATTAACCATCTGTACAGGCATACAGCTTTTGAGAATCTAATAATTATATTTTCAATTTGGTTAATGTTTTGGATCATAAGTGGCGTGCTTACTATAACTGAGACTTTAGAAAGTTTTAGACTTCAAAGCAAAGTGCACCCTTGAAATGTATTTGTTTACTTGCCATAATATCTTCAAGTGGAATTTATTCCCAAAGTTTAAACATCATTATATTGTAGAGAACTGCCTTTCTGTGGTGAATCATGGCAGCCATCCATCAATAGGACATAACAGTGAACTTGTTAGACCGAAGACTGAATGAAGTATTGCCAAGCAGGTCTTGTCAGATGACATTCAAATATTCATGCAAGTCATTGCAGGCTCTTGATAGTGGTTGCCCACTGTGAATAAAGCAACTGCTTTAACTGGAAGTTCGTAACTTCAGAATGTTATAGACGTATTGTTTACTCTGTGCATACCCATGTTTCTTTCAGTTCTGGGTGTACACCAATTTCTTTACTGTTTAGTTTCAAATGTATAATACTGTATCTCCGATTTTAAAAACCATCACTTTTTGGACACATTTACATACATGAAAAAATCGAAGACAGTGGATTCTACTTCTGGAATTTTGATTTAACGTGAATGTTGTCTCCTACTTCAAGACATACAATGTAAGTGGTAGAAATTTTAATTAAAATTTAAATCTCAGGAATGATGCAAAGTTATGACTCTTTGTTTAATTTACATTTTGAGAACCTGATACAGTTGCATACTTTTTTTGTGATATGTAGTTTTGTGGATCTGAAATTGTTTACAGAGTGTTTTAATAGAATATACATATGTGACTTTTATTAATCTGTTTAAATATGTTTCATGTAAAGTTTTTTAAAATAGTTTTTTATTGTGTTTTAGTTATAGTAATATATCACTGTCTGTGGATATATCCACACTATGAGCTAGGGGTAGCTCATGTACACATACACATGCTAGCTTGATGAGTGCCTCACATTCAAAATGGAGTTTGCAGCTTGGTAAAGATACATATAGAGTTCAAATATCATAGACAATTCATAAACTGTACAGACAGAGTCCCCAAAATCATCACAGTGCTTAATACCCTGATTTATACATTCAAAGAACTTCTTGGGAATTTCTTTGCTTTCTTCTGACCCACATAATCCAAAACATGCTTTTAGTGATGTTTGAATCTTGATTCTCAGATAGCAAAGTCATGATTTGAGGATTCTCTTCTTATTTAAAACAGTTTTGATCGTGAGCCTGGAATAATTTGCATTCTGGAAGAAAATTAAGGACCATTTAAATGCCTACAAAATGTTACTGCATAGTGTATGATACACTGTTTGCATTTCATGCATTATTTCCCCACAATTTTAATGAGCTTTCCCAAATTCATTCCTACAGGAGCAGAAGTAGGTAAGTGACAGACGCACCACTATTGTTTACTGTACAAGGTTACCAGATAGCAAGTGTGAAAAATCAGGACACTCTTTTTTGGTGTGTGTGTGTGTGTGTATGTGTGAGAGAGTGAAATAGTTCCATATATAAGACAAAAGTCCTAATATCAGGATCGTCTCGATAATGTCAGGATATCAGGTCACCCTATTACTATAACAAATGTGCATACGTTGAAGTATTTTTGCTTACTTGTCATTTTATACACCAGAATTATATGAGCTTGAAACATTTTTAACTTGGTCTCATCCATAACCAAAATATGATCCCCACCTTCCTTTTACCGTTTTCTGTTCCCACAAGTACTTAAAAAGTAATTATTTTCTGAAGCAACAATTTTGGTAAATATTCTCCCTTTCATACAATTTTTAGGTAATTTAAGAGGACCTGCACACCACTTTCCTAGAATTCAGTTGCCAGTTCGCTTCATGAAATCAGAAGTTACTTTACATAAAATCATGAATACTTTTCCTCTCTTCCTCAAAGAGCACAAAATCTAATATTACATATAAGCAAAATTAAGGAGCAAACACAATAGTGGAATAGGAATGGGGAGGAAAGACAAAGACTATTGTAATAAGATTACAAGGTTCCTCAACAAAGGATGATATGCAAGAAGGATATTTTTTCATAAAATGTGTAAGTAAAATAAGTACATGACTTTTTAAGTATAAATATTTGTCATGATTTTTTATAGGTGTCACAGTTAGAAATGGGTCTTAAGGAAGGATTTGAAGGAGAGGAGGTTATTGGCCTTGATCATACATAGACACCTCCCACCCTTTGAGACACTCCTAAACAAGCAGTGCCTCTCACTTCTCTTTGGAATGCTCCAACCAGCAAACCTGTTTTCCCCTCTACCCACAGGGGAAGGTGCTATGCTGGAGGCCTTTCCTGCTCTTCTACTCCCAATTAACTTTTTCTTTCAGTACTGCATGAGGAGTCCAGGGCGAGGGGGCTGAGGCTGGTGCTGCCAAACTTGAGATCTCTGCTGTACTAGACCTGCTTCCGGTTCTGTCCTGCTCAGAGTACACGGTTATGTACTGCAGGCAGCAACTGTCCGATGCTGTCTGCTGCACAAAGTGGCACAATAACTGTCTGTTGGCCAAAGGGGGAATTGCTAGGAGCTCAGGTGAAAAGTCCGAGCTACTAGCAGTTAATGTACAGGATTGAGAGTCCCCTCAAAATCTGACCTACATTGTGACAAGTTTTGGCAACGCTGCTGCTGCTGCTGCTGCTTCTGAAGATGCCAGCAAGCAGGCTGGAGGACACCCAGAGTAGCAGAAGAATGAGCCCAATTCCGTTAGGTGAAATTTGTTTCAGTTCTTCTTTCTCTGCCAAAAGGGAATTTGATAGCATCATCTTAATTTGTGTTTATTCCCTCCCAGCACAAAGAGGCCACAGAGGACAGCTAAGGAGTAGAAAATGTGTGCGTGCTCCTTTATAATATTGGAAGGGTAAAGAAGGACATATACTGTCTATGTCGAATAAAATTGGCCAGTATTTCATTAAATGGTTCCGAATTTAGAAATGTAGAAACCCTTTGCAATACAGATGATGTAATCATCTCCTTGAAGGTCTACATTCATGATGTATCTGGAATATTACATTATCACTAGTAGATGAAAACCCGCTTTGTCATGCACATGTGGCAATTGGGACAAGTAATATACCATATGTGCAGTCTCCCTCAGACAGCCAATTAAATTGTTGCATGCAAAATAGCTGTCAAGTAAAGTTGATGATAGGTTAATTAATCTGTGATATCATTATGGTCTAGAAACTCTTGGCATGGCACAGATACATGGCTTAGTGTATCTATACACTGCATGGGTGTAATTCGAAAAGTCAGAGTGACTGAGAACTTGAGAACTTACAAACTGGACAATTAACAGACCACAAATTCCAGTTATGATTGAATGTGGTGGTATTCTAAACAAAAAGAGCTCTCAGACATACTTATCGCTGTTTCCATCTCTCCATACTGTCTCAATGGACATTCTAGGCTTCAGAGTAACACAGTCTGTACCACAAGTTAGGAAGTGATTCCCTGCTCCTGTACGAGAGCTAGTATGAATATAAGTAGTAATGAAGCTGTGGTTGCATGGACAGTGATATGTTGCCCTGGGTTTATACCCGTTGGTTTTACTTGGCACAGCTAAGCTAAGTTTTTTTGCTGTTTGAAATATTTGATAAGAGAGTTTGCCCTTTCCATCGTTTTCCATACTAATGAAAAAGCTTCAGGAATAAGTGTGGAGTGATGCACTAAACTCTTGCAAAAATTCGGTGACATTGAAACTTCTTGGAAATTTCTTCACCTTCTCCTAGTTCATATAATAATAAAAATGCTCAGCGATGATCTTATCAGGGTTCTCAGTGATTTGGAGAATCCTTTTTCTTTCTTATTCAGATAAGTTTTTATCACTTTGTTGGTGTGCATGGAATAATTAGCATGCTGAAATCAAAGTAAGGTCCAGTTAAATATCCACGTGAGGTAACTTCATGGTGGACTTTAAGCATGTGTCCTACAATTTTAGTTTTCTTAAATCTATTCACTAAGAGGTAGACCCAAACACGGATAGATCCACTATTGTACTTAACCTCAGTATATGCTAGGGAGACCAGACAGCAAGTGTGAAAAATCAGGATGGGGGTGGGGGTAATAGGTGCCTATATAAGAAAAAAGACCCAAAAATCAGGACTGTCCCTATAAAATCGGGACATCTGGTCACCCTAGTGTATGCCCACACAAAATTGTATTGTTGAGCAACCTATGTGAGGAGTAATAACTGTTTGCTGAGTCTCAGATCTTTTACAACTATTCAATAACTGGTCCAATATTTCATGTCTATCTTTATATGGGTTATCTATACTTAGGTTTGCTGCTACTCATTAGAGCAAAAGGTTTGAGAGGCAGTGTCTAGAAAACTGTCTTTTTTTGTATTTGCTTAACGTAAGCTACAGTTTCTCTTGGTTGAAGTTGTTGCTTAATGTATGCTTATCAGGTTCAATTATGTGTTCCAAGATGGTGTTTCCCTTTGCCTTTGAGTCAGGAGTCCTAGTTTTGGAAAATTCTTTAAAGATTTTTTCCTTTGGTTTACCTGCCATTCTTTCGTGCCTGGTTGTTCCCTGGACAGCTTAACCTTGCAAATCTTGAATAGCTTTTTCATACTCAAAGGAAAGTAAGGTTCAGTGTGTCCTTGGCGCTTTCCCTCACCTAATTACTTCATAGTTATAATTTCTTCTCTCTCTGACATACATTTGTGAGAATTTACAAAAGCAATAAATGAACTCTTGAAAAGAGGAGGAAAGAAAAATTAATTATAATCTATTACAATATCCTTTGCCAAAATGTACTCAAGTCAAGCAGAGCAATTAGTTACCGAATTAGACAAAGCTTTATGTAGTGTATTTCTCTTAATGCTGTTCTGATCATAATGCCAGTAAACCTCTTATAGGTTTGGCCAAGACAACACTGTGATGTATTTTTTGAGACATGTATAAATAGGCTTTCTTCTAATGAATAGGTTCAGTTCACCAATTTGGGCCAAGAAAACATGTTTTCATTATAATACCTTTGCTTATTTATAAGGCTGAGGATAAAGTCCTTCAGAAATTTAATAATTGGATTTCAAAAGAGGGATCTCCACATATGTGAAAGCTAGTTTTTGATTAATGACTTGGCCTTCCATGCATTTCTGTGAAGTTTAGGTTTTGTTTTTCCAGTGTATAGTGCTGGATGCAGCTCTTCAACTTTAAGTACTCAATTACACTGCTCTTTGCAGCATCAAGATTTTAATCACTGTCAATTGACATTATCAATAAAACATTTGGCACAGATCATATTTCTCCTGTACTTTACAATGAATTACACAAAATGCACAAAATGTGGGAACAGTTGAAGATTAAGCAGATTATAGAAGCACATCCTGCACATGTCATCACAATATCTCAAAGTTTTTTTTAAAAAAAAAAGAAGAAGAAAAAAAGGGTTTTCTGGGTTGTGAAGGCCATGTCCCCTGCTCTTCTGTTTGTCCAGAAACTCCTTGCCCCAGGGGGTGACCATTTAAATTCATGGAGTTTCCACACACTTCGTTCCTCCTCTTTCACATTTTGTCATGGGAAGATATGGTATGACCCAAATTGGATCTAATGATTTCACTAGTATTCTGATTAACAATATTCTGCATGAGATTCACTAAAATACAAAATTGGGCAGAAAGAGATGTTGTTCTGCTCTCTTTTTTCATTTCCCCTAAGCCAAATATAGATAATAAATAAATAGATGTGCTAACATGGTAAAAATGTCATTAACTTGCTTTCAGGGGTTTTATTACTATGAATTTGCAGTAAACATGTATTCAGGATTGTTAGTTTAAATACAAGATTATGGGGTATAGTGGGTACAGTGTTTTTGTTCTTGGTTTAATAATTGTGTTGAGAGACTTGTACAAATCTCAAAACCAAAGATGTTTTGTGGCATACTTTAAATTTTCACTTTTTGTAAATAAAAAGTTGATTTAAAAAAATAAATACAAATTTTAAAGCTCAATGGTGTATAATGTGTACTTATTTAGTTATTTAAAATTTATGAGGTTGAAAATTTTAAAAATGGATTCCTCATAAGGATTGTCAGTGGCAGACACATTTGCTAGGTGTATTGTGTATAACAAATTATTTGGCTAGTGCAGTGTATTGCTTTGAAATACAATATGCAAATACTTCTCAGCCATTACAGTGAATACTGTCAGTTATATCTGTATTAATAATTGTGAAAATATGCACTGACAGAAATGTCTCACTTGATCCTGTAGAAGTTGTAGTAGTCTGTTTTATCAACTATTTTTGGATTATGCCAGTGAGTCTATCACTGAGACTTTTAAAAAACTGTTGATTATACTTACCTTTTTAATATTTCTGTGGGAATTTAAAAGTGTAATGCATAATATTAGTGCTAAGTATTATCATCCTCATCATTGTCATCACTGTGTTCATACCTGTGCAATTCTGTACTTCAGTGTCACGGGGCAAACTGAGAATGGTGTGGACGTTTTAATTCAGCTCTTTCATGGTACTTGCTGTTGCTTTTGTGTCTGAGAGATTCATGTGCTGCTGAAGCATGGTTGTTTTTAAGGCTTGTTTTCTCATTTGTGTTCCACAGTCCTCCATTTGTATCTACTAAATGTTAGGCTAATAGCACTGAGTAGCCTAAAATAGAGTCTATGTAAACAATTGCTTCTGCTTTATATTTCCTGTACTCTCGAGTTCTATAACACTTAGTCTTTATAAAACATTTTGTGATAATAGTTCATCTTCAGCTTGTGTGTTCTGAATTTTTTTCAAAACGTCTAAACTTGCAGACAAAGACATAATAAAATCCACCATCAGGAAGCTGAAGCTTGACAAATTCAGAGTGAAAATAGGGTGCAGACTTTTCACAGTGATAGTAACTAACTGTTGGAACAATTTACTGAAGGCTGTGGTGACTTCTCAATCACTTGGTGTTTTAAATGAAGATTGGATATCTTCCTAAAAGCCATGTTTTAGCTCAGCAGAAGTTAGGGGCTTCATCCAGGAATTACTGGGTGGAATACTATGGGCCATATTATATAGAAGGTCAGACTAGATGATTATAATGGTCTCTTCTATTTTCAAGTTCTATAAACCTATATGCTTTAATGTAATATGAATTAAGATAAGTGAAGACAAAACTGGGTATTTTAGAAAAATAAAACTGAAGCAAGATTTGTAATTTTCACTATTTACATCCTTTTGTTTAAATCAGGGGTGGGGAACATTTTTTTAATCAAGGGCCATTGACCCACAGAAAAAATCAGTTGCGGGCCACACACAGCCCTGTTTGCAGGGGCGGGGGGGGGGGGAGAAGGGGGCACAGAAACTCGGGGCTTCCCCTAGGCTCTGGGGTGTTGCTGTTCAAATACAAGACAGCACAGAGCTTTAAGCAAGCAAACAGGCTGGTCTGCCAATGGACTGGTCCTGTCAGCTTTCCACCCTCTCCTTTATTCTTTCTCTCCCCCCGCGCATTACATTCTCCAACAGATAAAAGGAATACACTGGCTTTGTTTAATATTCTTATTTACCAATTTCTATCTACCGCATTCCTTGCTCTTGGGCCTTGAGCCCATCCTGGGAGGCTTCCCACGGTTCATGTCATCTGGGCGAGATTCCAAGGTTCATGCCCTTGAGAGGAGCTGTGTGTGCACAGCTCTTACACAACACTCCGGGTGTGCCCTGAATGTTGCCAAGTGCATGAACCCTGTATGAATCCTACAGTGGGGTGGGGCCAGAAATGAGGGGTTCAGGGTGCAGGAGGGGGCTCCGGGCTGGGGCAGCGGATTGGGACGTGGGAGGCGGTGACGGCTCTGGCTAGGTGTACGGGCTCTGGGGTTGGGGTGGGATGACGGGTTCGGTGTGCAGCAGGGGGCTCTGGGCTGGGGCCAAGGGGTTTGGAGTGCAGTAATGGGTTCAGGGCTGGGGCAGGGGGTTGGGGTGTGGGAGGAGGTTCAGGGTGCGGCCTCTAGGAGGGAGTTTGCGTGCAGGAGGGGGCTCAGGGCTGGGGGTTGGGGTTAGGGTTGGGGTGGGGGTGCCAGGTCTGTGAAGGAATTAAGGTTCAGGAGGGGGTTCCGACCTGGGGCAGGGGGTTTGGGGCGTGGGCTCCAGCCAGGCGGTACTTACCTCAGCCAGCTTCCGGTCAGCGGCGCAGCAGGGCTAAGGCAGGCTCTCTGGCTGCTCTGGCTACGCATTGCTCCCTGAAGTAGCCGGCATGTCTGGCCTCTAGGCAGAGGGGCCAGAGGGCTCTGTGTGGTAAGTGCTGCCCGCTCCTGCAGGCGTTGCACCCACAGCTCCCATTGGCCACAGTTCCCGGCCAATGGGAGATGCAGAGCCAGCGTTGGGGGCAGGGGCAGCACACGGAGCTTCCCTGATTGCCCCTGCTCCTAGGGACCACAGGGACGTGCTGGTTGCTTTTGGGAGCTGTGCGGAGTCGACTGGAATATAACGGCTCGGCAACCTTAGCTTCCCACGACAGTGGGGCGAGCCAGCGCTCGCAGCTTGGCATGGAGGCTCGAGCCTTCCGGCCAGCAGTGCAGAGACTTGTCATGGGTCGGATGAAATGAAGCAGTGGGTTGGATCCGTCCCGTGGGCCAGAGGTTCCCCATCCCTAGTTTAAATAATGATTTAATAACACACAAATTAGAGATATAAAACATTTATTTCAGGATCAATTTTTATGGATAATTATGTGCTCCAAGTACCACTTCTTAGTCACAGACATCGTCTCGTACTCCTGGGGGAATTCTGCACCAATGCGTAAGTGCAGAATTATTGTCCCCACAGAATTTTTTTTCTCCTCCAGAATAATTGATTCTGAAAGGGAGGCAAAGGGAAGCAGCAATTACATCTTTCATCCACCACAGTCTGAAATGGCTCCAGAAGAGAGGCCAGCTGACTCATGGGCTGGAGCAACAAGCTGTGGAGAAGGAGGGGGCAGGGGCTGCCTTCCTCACAGTGCCCTCCCCATGGGGTCAGGTGCGGAGGCATGGGATATCTGGGGGATGGACAGAACAAGGCACATGGGATTGCTGGGGTGGGGGGTGTCACACAGACTGAGGTTCAGAAGGGCCAGCGGGGGGAACAGAAGGGAAGGAGGCCCAGGAGCTAGTGTGGTGACATTGAGCCAGGGGCTGAATGGTAGTGGGGGTACAGGGCCACATGGTGACAGGGAAGGGGAGGTGTAGGGAGTGTGGGTGGCTGAGTGGGGGTGCAGAGACACATTGGGCAGGGGCAGCTATGCCTGGGTGAATGGGGAGTGGGGGTTCAGGGTCAAATGGAGACAAGGGCAGATGAGCCTGACTGAATGGGAGAGGCTAGGGGTCAGACTGCGTCTGTATGGGGCTGGCTCTTCAATTCCCTAACAATCCTTCCCCCACCCCCAAAAAAGCAACAACTGTTCCATGCTTCTGCCACCCACACCCAACAGGCCTCCATGTTAATTCCCAGGCTCCTTCCCAGCAATTACTTCCCTCTCCCTCAGCTCCTCAGTTACCCCTGACTCCCCCAAGCCTTTGAACTCCTTCTGAGGGCTGCGGGAAATAACATTCTGTATTGTAGTTTAAATGAATTTTTACTCAAAGTTCTGTATTAATATGCCTAGAAAGGAATCTATTTGTCAAAAAACATTTCCTGAATCTTTTTTGTTGTTTGTTTGTATTGTTATGGACATACTTGCTGACAAGTATTTTGAAATAAATTTCCAAAATATTTGAAACTGGTGTGATTATATTGTGTTGTTTTGACAAATAAAATATTCAGCGTCTTGCAGAATTTTAAAATATTGTGCACAGAATTTTTGTGTGTGTGTTGGGGGGGGGGGAATGCGGGGTTCAGAATTCCACCGGGAGTAATCTAGATCCATTTAGTGAATGCATGAAATCACACTGTGGTGCATAGTAACTTAATGTGCTTACCTTTCAGAAATGAAAAGATAATCACTCTTTTAAAAATGCATTTTTACCAAATTGTTGGGGTTTTTGCACTTTTTGTAATACAGTATCTTCCCATAATCTTGCATTACAAATACCAAAAAGAAAAGAATAAGCTTTGTCAAAAACTCCCTTGGGATTTTTTTATATTGACAGCCAAAAGGCAAACTGCCAGGAAGAAACAATAACAGGTGCTAATTTTACTTCACTAGATCTTGCCCTAGTTTTTGGCCCAGAGACTTACAGGTTTATTATAATCGTATGTTTATTCAGTTTTTATTGGCATCTTTCCAGATTTGGTTATTGACATGCCTAAAAGTAGCAGAATGTAACCTCTGAATTTTTGAAACAGGTTTTAGTCAGTAGAGATATAAAAATCATATTGTTAAAAAGACGTGTGCTAAGGGGACTGTCTTTTGAAGCAGAGATCTTAATATGGATATAAAGCAATGCTCAGACCAACAGAGTCTACTAATGGACACTGAGTCTTTTTGGTTTCTCTGTATGTTGTTACCATTTAAACAATAAACATCCTGTAAATAAGAATGAAATAATTAGGTCTGGAATGGAATGGTGCTGTATTTGAGATAGTTGTATGTATTATTTTGCACGAAAGCATTTAGTGCCTTCTAGGGCACTGGGCAAGCCATGGCCGTTTGGTTTAGAAGAAAAAGAGCAGTGCTTCTGCGTTTGGAAACAGTTCCAAGGAGTAGAAACCAATCATGATAGTAGCAGAGAGCTGTGGGGGAAGAATCAGTCCCCAGTTGAGCCCTGCAGGCTGCCCTCACCTGCTCAACCTCGTGGAAAAAGTGGTGCCATCAGATACTGCTTTCTTCAGTTTTAACTCTGGGCAGTTTTTACTCTCTGTTGATCAGATTTGAGCTAAAAAGCTTCAATGGCTTTTCCATTTTATTTTGGGAACTGATTTTATCACTAACTTTCCTTCACCTTGTTTTTCCTTTTTAACTGGTGCATTGAGTACTGTACCTCTGGCCTGCAGGGTAGAGTAAACACCCTCTTTTGAGACTGCTGATAATGCCAGTCACTGTATCAGCCAGCAAAGAATGCTTTAATAGCTGGCACTCTCCTCTGCATGCTATGTGTTGCTGGTCATGATTAGTCTCTACCAGCAAAGGGCAGGAGAGTAACGGTGTTAAACAGGCTCCTTCATCTAAATAACTTGCGCTATCTCAAGTCATGCGGTCATGAGTAACCTCATCAATATGTAAAACATATACGACTATATTACAAAGTAAAAGGGATTTCAGGAAACGAGCTATTTAAAAAAAATAAATATCAAGTGTCAGATTACCATATTTTAAAATCCTTTTCTGAGATTGTTTAGGTGAGAGACCTCCTCACCTGTGCCCCCCAATTCAAAATACCATTTGAATTTCAATACTCATATAAATTACTTGTATAGAGTGAAAAGGGGCAAGCCAACAACATCTCTTGTTTATAGGGAAAAATAATTGTTTCATCAAATATAGAGCGTTTTGATACATAGATACCTCCGAAGATGATGCTTTTCCCACTTCAAGATTATATATATGAGTAGAGGTAGTATTTGTAAAATTGTTTCACATAATTTGGTACTCCAGATATTTCAGTATGTTGTGAAATTTCAGGAGACTGAACATTTTTTACTTTGAGGCACATGATAAATTAAAAAGGCTTATTACACAATATTTTATTCAGGAGGTTTATTGTGACTTTTTGAAGAGGAGATTCCATGGAGAATACCTAGTGTAGAGAAAACATAGGACTGTAAGCCCCTGAGTCACATGCTGATTGTGCCACTGATAGGACTTTACATTTATACTTTGCTTTTACATAGCACTTTGCAAGTATTGTTTGATTACAGCTCATAACATCATTATGAAAGAAGCTGTGTTTTCCAAATTGGGAAACTTCTGTTCAGTGAAATTACGTGACTTTCCCAAGATCATATAGCAAGTCAGTTTATAAAGAGGACTAAAATCCAGTCTACCGTTAAACACAGCCTCACAGGAAAGTCACTTAACCTCTCTGTTTCCCCATCTGTAAACTGAGGGTAGCAATTCTAGTCTACCTCCATCTATATGTTTGTGTATATTTTTAATGCTGCATATCTTTATTATTTTACAGTGTTATAATAGAGAATTGTATGAAACAGTATTTAATAAAAAAGTAGAGCTTGATGGTCAGATACCGTCTCTCTTATGTGTTTAGTAGTACTTGGTAATTGCTTTTCTAACGGGAGAGGGAAATGATTTTTAATATAGAAGTGTCAGACATGCAGCCTAATCCATGAGAAATCTGAGCTTTTTTTAGATGCTTTTTTAAAACAGTCCTTGTTCAATGTGTACTCCGAATAATGGGGACATTTGATTTTATGTGGATTCTGCCTTTTCTATCAGTTACAGTGAGCCAAAGGGTGTGTGAAAAATTGAAATGATAAAAAAAAATTCTTTAATATGGTAATAGTGACAGACAGCAGTGTTCACCTTTACAGGATCAATGGATGCGTTGGGGGATAGATGATATAGAGTGTTCCTAAAATATTTGTCACTTTTCATTATCGTATATGATGTAATAGAATTTTCTCACCCCAACTTAATTATTTCTTTCTAGAAATTAAATCTTGCCCACATGAGTGCAAATGTAAAATGCAGTTGTACTTTAACACCAGCATACAGCTGGTGACTGAGAACCACTTCCTTTGCTTTTTATTTAATATGTATGTGAAACGATAGGGATAGCGATTCGTCTAATTGCTGTACTGTAGTTACAATTATAGAGAAAAGGTCAATCTAGTCATCACCAATTAAAGTAGGAAAAAGCTACATTTATAGCCCTGAAGAGCCATTATGTCAATTTTATGCTGTTCATCAGGGTATAACACATTTTCTAGGATATATAAATCTAATCTTCCTTGGTAGCAGACTCATTTCATTATAGGCATTTGGTGCTGTAGAGGAGAAGTAACCCTGAGCAACGTCTGTTAATTGCACATCCTTTCATTGTATCTCATGTTTTTCAGGATTCATGTACTGTTAAACCTGGCAATTGTAATGAGTAGAAATGGATGTTCCAGATTGCTATTTGACCTCCTATTCTTACATATTTAACAATGTGAAGAATGAAATTGTGGAGTCTTGTGTCTTCTAACCTTTTCTTAAAGGCTGTGAGTGATAGTACTAATTGACTTCAGTTCTAGAATTGGCTACATTTTTAAAGGGACTGTTTTCACAGTTCCTAACATGATAGCAGGTACTCCCTGGAACTTTAATATGTAAAGTATTACCAAAAGCTTAAAGGGATATTCAAGAACTTACTTATTCATGTGTCTTTGCTGTGTGGTCAAAGGGCTTTCTCTCTGGTTCTTCATTTTAGTTGACCTGATTCTACTCTCATTCTGGTTAAAATCATGAGTAGCTACATTGATGTGGATAGGATTACATTACTATAAAACTGGTGTGATCATAAAATTGGCCCACTATATTTATCTTAAAAAGTTACTTAACATTTTGAAACAAATAAAACCCCACATTTTAATAGATTATATTTGAAACTCACAAATATTAGGTACTTTTAAAGAAATTATAGAACAGCACAATTATGGTGGATGGCATATATTATATTATTTAAACTTACATTTTTAGTCATTTGACTTACTGATTGCTGCAATAGATTAAATACAAGCTATAATATAAGGTTTCAGAGTAACAGCTGTGTTAGTCTGTATTCGCAAAAAGAAAAGGAGTACTTGTGGCACCTTAGAGACTAACCAATTTATTTGAGCATAAGCTTTCGTGAGCTGCAGCTCAACTTCATCGGATGCATACTGTGGAAAAACAGTATGCATCCACAGTATGCATCCGATGAAGTGAGCTGTAGCTCACGAAAGCTTATGCTCAAATAAATTGGTTAGTCTCTGACAAGCTATAATATAAGTTTCTAAATGTTTCAGAATGTGTTTGAGTTAAAATATAATTGTTGTTTGCCCCCAATGCTAACAAAATTAAATCTGAGGCCATGTCTCCATGCCCTAAACTTATTACTGTATGTCTGTCGTCATGAAGCATGTGATTTTTTTTCCTAGGAACATAAGAATTTTGAGGCAAATATTTCCTTTTCAGCAGAAGACTGAACAGCTAAAAATTTCTGTGAAAAATTACTACACTTTCACTACAAATTAAATTTAAATGTGAAGGCATACTTTCAGTACAGCTTCTCTGCCAAAGCCATCTTGCATTTCAAGAGGAGTGTCTGAAAGTAAAAACTGGTGGAAAGCAAATTAGGAAAAAAAATAATTTGACAGTGTACTACAGTTTTATTAAAAATTCCTCTTAATGATTCTTTTTAAAGTAGGTGGATGGGCATGAGCAAGGAAAATTAATATAATTCCATTAATTAAGCTCAGTGTTGATTTAAATGTTAAGAAAGGCAAAGTTTTGGTTACCTGTGCATAATGAAAGTAGTATAAGTAAGCAAGAATGCAAAAATAGTTATTGATCTTATAAGATATACTAGTTAGATATGTATATAAGATTTTTGTAGAAAAAGGTCTGGTGTATATATGGTTATTTGAGAAAATAATATGAGACAATAACTTGAGATGATAGAATTAAAGATTGTATTGTAATCCATAAATACAAGGGGGCAAAGTTAAAGTTTCATGCACAACTTTTACATTGTTTTCTCAGTTTGGAACACTTAATGCTATATTATTAATGTTCTCTTAACATAGCTTTAAAATATAATTTCTTAGGTTTTTTTTTAAACAGAAAAAACAAATTCTATAGTTTAGATCTGTTTGGTGCTATCTTGCCAGAATACTCTATTGTGTACGCTATATGTAAGAATTTTGCAGATGAGAATCTTCACTAAATTCTATGAACGGGGCTGCTTTTATGTTTCAAGAGGCACAGTGAACGTTGCAAGGACGCCTGATGTCTGGATTCCTTTTCTAACCACTTAAAATTATTTACAGTAGTTAAGGTGCACAGCGAATGCTTAGAAAATATGCGGTGAATGAGGCTAGGGCTTCTTCTGGTTCCTGAAATGCAATTTTCAGACTTATTGTTTGGTCAAACCAAAACTATTTTTCACCAGAATGCTTAAACACACTTCCCTTCAGAGAAAGCAGTTTTGAAATTTCTATGCTCAGCCATTTTGCCACTAGAGCTGTTAATAAATAGGGGTAGCATTTAAAAAAGTGCTTAGGAGGTTTAGAAGCACAAGTCCTTTTTGAAAATCTCTCCCAACATTGTGTGTATATATACACTCACACATACTCTCACACATATTTTCAACTTGTCCTGCAATTTGGCTTAAAGAATGGCTCAATCATTTTAAAAAGAAATCTCCTTAAGACAAAGACAAGGCCTGGAAAGCTTCAGGTCAAAAATGACTTTATCAGGACATTACAAAGGACTAAAGCCAGCATTGTAGAAAGGAGGTGCTTTTGCTCTCTGTATAATGTAGTAATCCTTAACTCCCAGTATCTTTCATTTCAACAGCAAACCAAATGTTGTGAACACTTAGAAGAAATATGTAGTGGTGTTTAATTATCTTGTCCAATTTTAGATAGATGTAGCAGTTTGCAGACAGAATGAAAATCTAACCTTTCTTAAAACTTGCGTATGTTTAATATTTCTAATTTTAAAAAATCTATTATGATTCTGACATAAGCACACGTTTACAAGTGTTCTTCCTGCCCATTCCTTCCTCTCCCCCTCTCCTCCCTGCTCTCCCCTCTCCTTCCCCAGTTGGAAAAGGTTTGGCACAGTGTCAGACCACAGTCAAAATACATTTCAGCCCTTTATAGATAGAAAAATAAAATAGTGAATTATACAGTAGTATTTTAAACTTTTCAGCATTATTTGGGAGACTTATTGTTTTGTGAAGACTTAGAGCGTTGTAGCAATTACAAGCCCTGGAGAAATTAATTTCTTTGTAAAATGGTTCTGGGACGTTGCCAGAGAAGGTATTTATGTGATAGTTAACCTTCTTTTCCCCTCTGTGAATCTGTACTAAATTTCTATGAAGTAAGGGTTGGTTTTCTGTGAAAGAGGTGAACACTTTGAAAAGATTGTAGAAAAGAACTAGTGTGAATATAATGGTATTATTGTAAACTGACATCTTATGTTCAGTTGTGCTAGGTTTTTAGGTTTTAGTTCCTGAGATCATACTGACAGAGAGTGAATATCTCCCAATGCTCCATTTTAAAAAAAGGGTGAATGGATGATCCAGCTAATTATAGGCCTGTAAGCCTGACATCGATCCTGGGCAAGGTAATGGACAGCTGATACAGGACTTGATTAATAAAGAATTAAAGGAGGGTAATGCAATTAGTGCAAATCAATGTAGTTTCTGGACAATAGATTCTGTCAAAATAACTTGATAGCTTTTCTTTTATGAGACTACACAGTTGCTTGATTTAAGGCAATAGACTTCTATAAGGTGTTTGACTTGTTTCTGTACAATATTTTGGTTAAAGCACTAGAACAATATATAATTAACATGGCACTCAGCCAGTTTTTAATCCATTTAATAACTGAGACGTCTCAAAATGTAACTGTAAATGGTGAATCATCATAAAATGGGTCTGTTTCCAGTGGGGTCCTGCAGGGATCTGTTCTTGGCCCTATGGTATTTAACGTTTTTTTCAATGATCTGAAAGAAAACATAAAGTCATGACTGATAAAGGTTGGAGATGACACAAAAATTGAGGGAGTGGTAAATAATGAAGAGGACAGGTCATGGATTCAGAACAATCAATCACTTGGTAAACCACATGAAAGCAAACACTGTGCGTTTTAATACAGTTAAATGAATACATCTAGAAACAAAGATTGAAGGCCATACTTACAGAATGGGGGATCTATCCGGGGAAGCAATGACTCCGGAAAAATTTTTTTGGAGGTGAGGGTGGATAATCAGATGATTATGAGCCCCAGTATGATACTGTGTCCAAAAGACCTAATGTGATCTTGGGATGTATAAATAGGGGAATCTTGAGCAGCCATAGAGAGGCTATTTTACCTTTGTATTTAGCACTGGTGTGGCCACTGCTGGAATACTGTGCCCGGTTTTGGTGCCCACAATTCAAAAAGGATATTGATAAATTGGAGGTTCAGAAAAGAGCCATGACAATAATTAAAGGATTAGAAAACATGCCTTATAGTGATAGACTCCGAGATCAATCTATTTAGTTTAACAAAGAGAAGGTTAAGTGGTGAATTGAATACAGTCTATAAATATCTACATGGGGTACAAATTTTTGATAATCAGCTCTTCAGTCTAGCAGAGAAAGGCATAACAATATCCAATGGCTGGAAGTTGAAGCTACACAAATTCAGATTGGAAATATAGCGTACATTTTCCATGGTGAGATTAATCAATCATTGGAACAATTTACCAGGTTTAGTGTGGATTCTCCATTGCTGACCATTTTAAAATCAAGATGGAATATTTTTCTAAAAGATATGCTCTAAGAATTATTCTGGGGATATTCTTTGGCCTGTGCTATACAGAAGGTCAAACTGGTGGTCACAATGGTGCCTTTTGGCCTTGGAATCTATGAAGTACCTCCTGTCACTGAATTGAGCTCAGATGCATTTTGTGTAGTAGAAAGAAAAGCTTCATACCATGTTATAAATTGTTCAGTATTGGCCAACATAGGTTTCAAACAAACAGAATACAGTAATGGCATTTCAGACTGTTAATGGAAATATATGGACAACATGTTTTCATATTTGTGTGGAATTTTTAATTTTTTCCATACTCTTATTTAAAATAAATAGATTTGATTACTCTAATCAGACCAGCATAGATCCTAGAGTTATCAGTTTCCCCCCTGCTCCTAGTCTAGAATGCAATAGCTAAACTTCTTAGGATTACAGTTATTGATCATGTATTTGTATAGACAGTCTTAAAAACTTAGTTGCAGATTGATCTAGGTAGCACTCGACCTGCAAGGAGGCTACATCTCTTTGGGATTTGCCATGATGCTGCTGATGATTGTATATTGGTTCTTTCATTGCTATTGTAAGGGGTTGACAGTAGCACGTTGACTGTAATATAAAATGCATCAAAAACTGGTACTATGTTTTGTGCTTAATCTTATTGTATCTTTTATCTGGAGTAGATCCTTTGTCTCTGCTCATTTTTAATTAAAAACAAAATGGACAAAACAAGTCCAGTGTAGAAGTCTTTCCACATTTTATTATTTTTATTTGAAACTCCTTCTGAACAGTTTTCAGGACAGCTTCCTTCTTTAGTGTAATTTAATAACAAAATTTAAAAAAAAATCTTTTCTACTTAGCGAATGGTAGTGAATATGTTGCACATTCTTTGTTTTCTAGTTGTCCGTGTTTTAGATCAAGTGTTAACAAATTCCACTATCTAACTGGAAAAAAAGGATAATTTAGTTTTTGTGTACTAAGTATAGTAATCAGTACTGCTTCACGTAATCATGGCAATATATGACCTTATTTCCAAATGCATTTTTTGATGGCTTAGCACATACAATATCTGTACTTTAGAAACAAATTGTGATTTCTGGGACTTCTGAGTAGGTCAAAAGTCCTAAGCATTTCCATTAGCTCATTTTGGTAGGACAGTAATGTGCCAAGTTAGAGGATTTACTTGATTTTTTTTCAGCCCCCCCCCACCCCCCATGGAAAGAGAAAATCTTGAAGGAAAGTTTCTGAAACATTATTCATAAGAGCACAAATTAATCTAGCATTTCCAGATGTGAGGCTTTCATGCAAAAAACCCTGTAGATTAGTTGAATGCAATGGACCTACATAGGGTTTTTCAGGCTCTTTGCTAAAGGAACCATATATCCCATAAACATTACTAAATATGACTGTAGTTCAGACATCTTGCCTAGGAAATCTCAGTGAGATTTCTGGGGAAGAAAAACATAAAGCACTTATTCTTCTGTCTATTGTTATGTACATTCAGTTAGTTCAAAATTCTGTAACTATAATGCATTTGCTGAGAAACAATCTCTTGTACATGATTTCATGGCATATAGACTTCTTTATAATTTTCATTAGAGTTTTCATAATCCCAACACGAAGTTTATCATAATCTATAATCCCCAGAGCCTCAGAGGTGAGGGTTTTTTGTCTGGGACAACACTTGCTTTTGGCCTCTTTAAAATTTGTAAACCCCACCCCCTTCTTGTGAGCTTGAAGGGGAGAGAAAGGGGCCTTTGTGGTTGATTGGTTGGGCAGCCAATTGGCTCCTGTGCAACCAAGGGTAGATTTTGTAAGCCCTTCCCTAGCCCTATTCTGCACAGGGAAGAAAAATCCCCCTCCTCTTTTGGGATTAGGGTAGGACCAGGTTTGGGGGCCTTTCTCTGGATGTTATGCTTGTAGCCTTTTTTGGGCTGGGAAGGAATTTTTCCCTTACTGCCAGATTGGCTTGTGTAGTGTGGGTTTGGTTTTTGTTGGCCTTACTCTCGGTAGTCCAGGGACCTGGTGGGTAGGTTAGATTGTAAAATCCATTTTGTTGCAACTTGGCAGGTACCCAGTGCAGATACTTGTTCCACAAGTGGTCATATTTTCTGATAAACCAGAATTGGAAGAGGATTAAAAGAAGACATCTCCTAAAGAAGGTGAAGAATTGGGTTGGGGATCCTAATGTTTGGTACAGTGAGACAAACACCCATCTTCCCCACGCCCATACCCTTGTATAAAGGGGAGGTGATGGGGTCAATTGATAAAATGTCCTGTTCTGTTCATTGCTTCTGAAGCATCTGGCACCGGTCACTGTTGGAAGACAGGGTTCTGGGCTAGATTGAAAGTTGATCTGGCTCAATATGGCCATTCTTACGTGCCCCAGAAATGGTGCTGGAACAATTTGTGTAGTGGGGGTGCTGCGAGTCATTGAACCAAACTGTAAATCCTGTATATGATGGAAACCACTTAAAGCCAGGGGGTGCTGCTGCAACCCCAGCACACCTACTTCCAGCAGCTATGGTGCTGGGATCAGTTAATAGAGCCGGGGGCTGAAGCCCTGCACCATATGGAATGGGTTACAAAGGAAGGATGACTTTCACTGAACAAGTTATGCCAGATATGCTAATGAAGTTGTGGCCTAGTTAAAACACATTTTTGCTGTCTTCCTGTGATGTCCGCGACAATTAACAAGAAGCATATCTGGTTCTTAGAATCCAGGTAAAGTTCATCTTTGGGAGGGAAGGGGAACATGAAACAGAATCTAAATTATGTATTCTTATGGAATCATCACTAATTGTAATGCCCAGGGATTTAAAAAACTTTTTATGGATAACCTAGTACTGGTGTGGTTGCTTCTATATAATCTAAGTAATGTTAGTGGACAATGCAATTGATAACTTTCTTCATGAAAATCATTTATACTATTTTTATTATAAAATATGTTTTCAGAGAATATCTAGGACTGTATCTCAAGAATACAGAAATATACATTACTGTATGCTCGAAAGTATTTAAATTTATTTTACAATGTATATAACATGACTGTGACAACTACTGAATGTTATTTATGAAGTGTATGAATGTACGTATTTGGAGCTAAATCCTTTGAGGCCAGTGGGAGATAGATGCTCAGCTTCCTTTCTCTATTATTATTCTTATTTATTTGCTTTACCATTGTGCCTAAATGTCCATCTATTGTTCTCTGATTTCATGTAATAATTGGTTAAATCCAAACCTTACTAGGCATTGCTATACTTATTATTTACTCCAGGAGAGGAGCCTGGCACAAGATAGAATGGATTAAAAGATCACGGCTGGTGGGAGAAGAAATTTACTTAGTCTGTGTATAAAGCAAGTTATTAGAATTAAGGCTAAGATTTTGTCACAGGTATTTTTAGTAAAAGTCACAGAAGGATGAAAGCAATAAACAATAAATCATGGAAGCCCGAGCCCCGCCGCTGACAGCTAGAGCCTCGCCACCCAGGGCTACAGTCACGAAGGTCACATACAATTATGGAATCCGTGACCTCCATGACCAACTCGTAGCCTTAATTATAATTAAAACAATAAACTAAGTCACCCCTCTATCTTCGTGTTATAACTACAAGCTTTACCCACACTCTCAAGGCTACTTGTAGAATTGACACAATTGCCTCTGAACAGGGTGAAGGCTTCTCTGGAACAAAAAACGATGCACATAGAATGCGTTTACTCTGTAGACACCACTCTGCAGAGATAAAGAAATCTTAACACTTGACAGTTGTTGGTAAAAGGATGTGGAACTTCATTAACCAAGGAACTAAATAAGGAAAAATAAACTATTTAAATAATATATTTGGTTCAAAAAGAAACCGTGAAAAGTTAATGTTCTTTGCCCTAAACACATGTTGTTGAATCTAATCCTTCTTTGTCACTGTGGTATTTGAGCATCTTACAAGAAAACAGAATTGGG
Source organism: Lepidochelys kempii (assembly GCF_965140285.1). Taxonomy (NCBI): domain Eukaryota; kingdom Metazoa; phylum Chordata; order Testudines; family Cheloniidae; genus Lepidochelys; species Lepidochelys kempii. The sequence goes on along the minus strand of NC_136384.1, from coordinate 68,840,007 downwards.
TAGTTTATGTAGAATTAGTCACTTCTCTGTTCCTATCTCTCCTGTTGAATGGGAGGGAAGGGTATTTGAATTTAAGTTTGTTTGTTTTGGGGGCCTTTGTCTTAACTTGGATCAAAAGGTGTTGAGAGTTGAGATTGCTTTGATTTCTTGAGAACAACAATTCCACAGTTGAGGGCTACCTACTGAAAAATTCTGGCCCCAGCTCTCTCATGTCTTACCTTTACTGTGGACAACACTGTCCTCAAGGAGTGTAACTGATGTGAAAAATTGTAGGCTTGGAGGGGAGGTAGATTTGATATTTAGTGGAGAACAAGTGTAATAATAAAAACAATCATAGAATTGTAGGACTGGAAGGGACCTTGAGAGGTCTTCTTGTCCAGTCCCCTGCATTCAAGGCAAGACTAAGTATTAGCTAGACCAGCCCTGACAGCTGTTTGTCTAACCTGTTCTTAAAAATCTCTAATGTCCTACCTAAACCTCCCTTGCTGCAATTTAAGCCCATTGCTTCTTGTCCTATGCTCAAAGGTTAAAGAAAACAATTTTTCCCTCCTCTTTGTAATACCTTTTATGTACTTGAAAACTGTTATGTCCCCCGTCTTCTTCTCTTCTCCAGACTAAACAAATCCATTTTTTTCAATCTTCCCTCATAGATCGTGTTTTCTAGACCTTTCATCATTTTTGTTACTCCCACCTACGCATTTTGCTGATAGGATATCCTCACTTGTTCTCAGATGTAGGACATGTGCAATAATAATCCAGCCTTGAGGTCCCAAAAACTTGGATCATCATTCCTAAGTCAATAGTGGGAGCAGACTCATTTGAAGAAGGTTTTTATAGTGTTAGTTATAAATTGGGTCTACACAGAGAAACTCCCTTAATGAAGTGAGAAGAGACGCTTCTAGCTAGTTCTTCAAAAACCGCTTCATCTTCCTACCAACATGAGTTTCCTGGGTTTAGGTTCAGCCAGCTGCTTATCATTCATGCATTGGTATTACATAAGTATTGGAAGAGAAGGAAGATCATATTTCCTAAACTTGTTGGGAAGAAGTACCGGCACTTGAGTCTCTCAATCTCCCTTCATGATCATTTAAAAGAGATGATGAGATCCTGTACAGCACACATTATAAAACCTAGGCAAAATGGGATAATTTTTGGATTTAGGTGTAAGCATTAAGAAGAAATGTGAGGTTTTGTGGTAGTTTGTTACTCTACAAAATATAGGGAAAGCATTGGGCTAGGTTTACACCTCTTTCAGACTTTATATATTCAGTGAAATTATTAAGACTTGACACACCTCATTTAACCTTCATATTTAATATATTAATTTCAAATTGTAATTAAAATGTGACTCCCAGAAAAATTGAGCTTTTCAAGTAGCTCAGCATCCTGAAACAAAGCTTTTTCAGAAAAACAAAGAGTAGAGAATTTGACTAATTCATCTAATTATTTTATATGGTAAAATACTTTTTTGTTTTATTTTTAGCCAGGGAATTGTGTGGGAAAATTGGCAGACATCTCTTAGCTGTGGTGCTAGAGATTCTTCCTGTTCCTTCCCTTCCAGTAAAAAAGAGGTCAGGAGATGGAAAAAAAAATTATCAGTATGCACAGAAAGTATTAAATGTGTTCCTGGGAGCCATGTTAAAATGCAAAACTGAGTGTCTGTGTAATTGGTTACTTAATATGGGTACTGTTCCTTCAGGTTAAAAGCTAGTCTGAATCACTTCTTTTGCTCTGAAATTGTGTTCCTTCCTCAGAGCAGTTCTGATCAGATAAAGTTCTCTGAGTTAGGCTGATTGTTTCATTTATGGGAGCAGTAAGCAAATCAAATAATTAGCCATAAAGAGGTGTGGTCTGGGCAAGGTATTCAGCAAATAGAAGGAAAATGAATGATCTATAAAGTTAGAAATAATTGCAAAGTAGTTGTGCATAAAGGGATAGGCTGTTGAGAAGCAAATTCATAGAAAAAAGTTTGAGATCTCAATTTAGTATTTGATAGTTCTAGTTATAGTCAAGATATTTTATATAGACTGCTTAAACTAAACTAAATTCCTCTTGCAGATGATATTAGATTCTTCTGTAATTTAATTCTTGAATGGGAAGATGAAACCTTCGTCAAAATAATATAAAAATGGTTTAACAATCTGTGGTTGCAAACTTCTATATTTTGAAACAGATCCCGAGTCCTTATCTAGTTCTCCCTCACTGTCTTCAGTGGGAATTAACTTGAGTACAAGAATTAAGACATAAGTTCTATAATTTTCAGTCATAATAAAAAAGAACAGATATTCCCTCAAAATAAACTGAATCTCAACCCACCAACCACTCACCAGGCCTGAGAGGAAAGATGAGCCTTGCACCATGCTATGAAGGTCAAAATACTATATCAAACCATGGGATGGTCTCTTTCCTAACCAGGACCAAGTAGAGAGGGCATTATTCATCAACATTTACACCCACTTGAATTGAACACAGAAATTAATAGGAAGCCAGTACAGTCCCTGACACAGTGAAAATCAGATAACTATATACAGGCAGAATCAAGAATAATCTAGGTAGAAACCTCATTTTGGGAGAATCCTCCATTGTAGAACCTTTAAAGCAAGGGGTCATTTTTATTAACATATTGTAATAAATGTTGTTGAATGCTTGGTCATTACTTAAGTACCTTCTTTCTGATGCAGCGGGACAGGAGTCAGCTAGTAGAGGGCTTCATAATTCCTAGAATACAGGAAAGAGAAGTAATATCCTAAGGTCAGAGAGGCCAGACTCAGAAGAGAGACAGAGGTTTTCATGACGGCATGAGCAGCAGGCTGGCAGCAACAACCTTAGAGCTGAGACTAGAAGCATTAGAACTGGGGAGACACATCCTGTTGCCGGCAGGTGGCAAGCAATAGCCACTAGAGCTCGGTGAATTATTGAGCTGGGCCACCAAACTGAAAAATTAAAAAAAGGGGGGGATTTAGGTTGACCTAAAACAATGAATTGTTGGTTTCTCTTGCTGAAATGAAAAACCAAAAGCATGTAGTTTCTGGTCAAACTAAGGGCTTGTTATAACTTAAGTTGCTCAGGGGTGTGGAAAAGCTACCCCTCTTAGCGCCATAAGTAACACCAACCTAAGCGCCTGTGCAGACAGCACGATGTAAGTGGGAGAAACTCTCCCGCTGACATAGCTACTGCGACTTGGGGAGGTGGAATAATTATACTGATGGAAGAGCTCTCTCCTGTCAGCATAGAGCGTCTGCACTAGAAGACCTACAGCGGCAGCTACATCGGTACAGTTGCGCCACTTTAGCGGTTCATGTGTAGATTAGCCCTAAATGTTGAGTGCTCTGCACTTTCATTCTGTTTTAGCTAAATTTCACTAAATTTCAAAGTGAAAAGTCATTTTGAAACAGAGTTCAAATGTTTTGTTTCAAAAACTTTTCAACTGTTTTGGAAAGTTTTTTGTTTGTTTGTTTGTTTCCCTGGCCAAAATTATTAGATGAACAGTTTTGGTTGGCTCCAGACTATATTTTTTTACAAATAAACAATTTGTCAACATTTTTGCCCATCTGTACTAGCCGCAGATAAAAGATATTGAGCAGTGGCCTTCATTGAAGAGAGTGTTCAGACATTATGAGACACTGTTACCCATGTGCCTTCCAACAGCACTGCCTCTAAAGACTTAGTTAAGAACTGTTGGGTTGATTATTTTGTTGTAACTGGTAAGGAAATTGTGTGTATGGTATTTGCATGTTTTTGTTTATGGCAGCCTTGGCAAAATAATTTTCTGTTACTCAGAATGTGAAAGTGTTTATGGAAACTTGCCAAGGTCTACAGCCAGTACCGCTTTGTGCTTGGATCTCCTATAGAGCTTGCGTCTGAGCTCATGGTCCACAGAGCAGGCTACCAAACTTCCACAGGGGACTGGGAAGTACCACTACTCTCACAGCATCATCCTGCAGTGGGGATAGTTACAATATTTTTTTAAACAGTTTATATTCAAGCTTTGGCCCATATCTTTCTATTCCTGGACACTATTGTTACATGAGTTATGTCCATAAGTGATGGGAGAACTGGCAGAATCTTAGTTTAAAAGCTTTAAATTCATTTAGCAGTGAATGGCAAAGATTTGAGTTTAAAAAGTCCCCAAGCCATTAGCATCCCCAGTCTACAACAAAATGTAATTTATTCTTTTGGAAACATTTTAAAACATTTTACCTTCACTTGCTTGACAGACATGAATTCAGGATTTCGTAACCTCACAAATCCCTTCAACAGTTTAGCAAAATGGAAAGAAAAAACATCTTATGTCCTGATTTTCAGGACGTCTGCACCACTCCCATTAATTTCAGTGAGATTTATGGATGCCCTGCATTTCTGAATCTCCGGTCACTAATGAAGAAGAAATGGAAAAAGATCAGGTTTAAACTAAAGAATCAGAACTGGGAAATTTTGGGAAGCTATTTGGTCCAGCAAGTAGGCCACTGGATGGGGACTGAGAGATTTTGATATTATTCCAGGCATTTCTTTTACTACATTTCTGACTACTGAGAAAACATTTAACCTGTCTCTGCCCTCATTTCTTCTTCTGTAAAATGAGGGTAATGATGCTATAACTCAGTTTTATATATCACTTTGATAGCTACTGATGTGGCTCTTTATAAATACTAAGTATTGATGGCTGTTATGGGCAGGGATGGCGTCCCTAGCCTCTGTTTGTTAGAAGCTGGGAATGGGTGACAGGGGATGGATCACTTGATGATTACCTGCTCTGTTCATTCACTCTGGGGCACCTGGCATTGGCCACTGTTGGAAGGCAGGATACTGGGCTACATGGACCTTTGGTCTGACCCAGTATGGCCATTCTTATGTTGTTAGTTATTTTAAAACCAGATTTCAGCACAAGTAGGTAGTACTGTCTTGTGGCGTGACTGTACCTTTGTATTCACTTCCGATTTTCCCATCTCCGCTGTAAATTTTTGATAATGGTGGAGCCAGGCCACATGTTGTCCATTTTCTTTCGGTGATCAGAGAAAATGTAATGACATTTAACATGCTGCAAATAAGGAGAATGCTATCCAGTTGGGGTTGTTTTGCATAGTTAGAGTAAATTGGAGTGAGTATACTGGAGATTAAATTTCTCTGTAGTTTAAATAAAAAAAATTGCCTTGTCTTTTGTAGTTTTATCCAAATGAAAGAAATGCTTAATCTTTAAAGTCACTGACTTTTGGAGGAAGTTATCTTCTCCTCCTTCCCACTGGCACTTTTAAGACTTCATTTTTCTTAGTGTTTTTCTACTGAGATTGTGTTAATCTCTTTTCCTACATTTTCATGTACAGTTCCTTCCTTCCTGATCTATTTATTTATCTTTCAGTTTATAAAATGTGCCTGCTGCTGAAGTCTCTGAGCATACATATCCTTAGGTTCTACATGTTGTGTGTCTATTCTGAAGTTGGGGCAAGCCTCCTAGCCCAGATCAAAAGACTCATGCTGGCAGTCTTTGAGCTAGCCTGCTAAAATAGCTGTGTGTGGACTTTGCAGAGACTAGGGTTAGCCACCTGAGCTCAAGCCCGCCCAATGTCCTAGTCTTGAGTTTTGAGGACTAGCCTCAGTCTCCACTGGAGCCGCAACATGCACGCAGTTATTCTTGGTGTGCTTGCTTGAGCCCCGCTAGCAGAACTGTGTCTGCCTGAGTTTGGAGGCGTGTGCCAAGCTGCAGTGTACATCCCTTAATAGGTCAAATAATTAGCTCCTCCCCAGCCTCTCATCTAAAGCCTATGAAGAGATTATCTTTTCTCTGTGCCTGTAAAGTCAGTAAATTTCAGTTCTGTGAATTCCAAAGTCAAGGATCCTTCCCCAAGAAGGATCTGTCCACTGAAATTTAAATATGTGGTCTTGTTAGCTGATGCTTGGCCCTATGGGGAGAGGGTGGAAGCAAGGACTGACTACATGTGATAAATGTTAGTCACATTGCTTAATACATTGCTGGATAGCATTCAGATACTATACTGATGGGGGGAATGTAAAAATCAATACAGAATATATCAGAAAAAAACTACATTAAAAGGAACATTAAGGTTGCAAAGCACTCAGAAGTTAGGAAATGCTAGAATTAAGAGTGTATGTGTATCCTTAATTGAGCTCCCTTTTGGGTATGTGTTATAATAGTCTACAATTATATAATCACATATTATTTACTCCATTGGACCCCTGCCTCATTCTGTGCACATGACAGAGGTACTCCCTGAATGGATAGCTGTACAGTATTTCTTCTGATACTCATCATTCAATATGTGGCCCAGTCCTTACTCACTGCATATCATCCAAACCCTCCTCTAAATACAGAATTATTAATTTTCTCAAGGACTTTTCTGTAGCTCATCGCCATAATATCTGGGTGCCTCACAAACATTTCTGAATTTACCTCCTTATTTCCCTGTGGAATTTTGAAGATATTTTAATCCTCATTTTACAGATGGGGATTTGAGACCAAGAAAGATTCAAGCCAATATTTCAAGTGTCCATTAATTTTGAGTCCCCAATTTAAGATGCAAGGGCCTGCTTTTCCAGGCCTTGTTTATAGCATTTAATATGTGTAAAGTTGCAATTGATTTCAGGCGGAGATGTAAGTGCTGAGCACCTTCTGCAAATTTGACTCCATGTGTTTCACTCTGAGCACCTGTAAAATAAGAAACACCCAATAATTTAGTTCAACACCTGAGAGAATTTTTGATTTACGTAACTTGTCCAGGGTCATATAGGAACTTTGGCAGACATCGGATAGAATCTAATTCTCCAGGATGTCACTCAACTGCCTAAATCATAAGACCATCCTTTCTTTTCTTGTAGCTCCCTGCCTCATTCACTATACAGCTTTCAGCTTCTGCAACAGAGGAGGCAGGCCTCCCGCAGATAAATCTTATTTATTACATAATGCTGATTAGTTCTGTCCTGTACACTAGCAATCCTGTGGGGGAAAATAGTTTGTGATCATATATTTAAATATTACATCATAATGCATATGCATAGGGGGGCTAAATCAAGGTTTCATGGACAACTTTTCTCTCTCCCCCACCACAGCTTATCTCTGCCCCTCCCTTTGCCTCCATCCCCTTCTGCTATGCCCCTTCATTGCCCATTTGTCTCTATCCTTCTGTTCTTTATTCCAGTCAGGCAACTTCCTTCTCCTGGACAATAGCAATGGGATCCTGGAGAGCACTGGAGAGTCAATCTCCCTGCTGTCAGTTCCTGTGGCTCGTACCACAATAGTCCCTAGATTCTAGGAGATGTAACGGCAAAGTATGTTGCTCAGCCCCTGCAGTCCTGGGATGGAGCATGCGTAGTACAGATAGAATCTATGGAGAATTTAGCTGCTGTTCTTGAACATGAACATCTACTGAGCATTTGCAAACTATAGTTTTTCTGAGACTTAGAATTTGGCTGAATTTTGCTAAATTTGGGTAGATTTTCATAGGGGAGCACAAAGCACATCACTGAATCCAGGCTGATGCACCTGCCAAATTTCATTTCCCTGATGCAAAGCATGGAGATCCTAGAGCTTCTCAATGAAATGGTTGGTTATGAAATTTTTTTAACAAGGGAAAAATAATGTATTTTCCCCCAATTTAATTCTGAGGAATGGCTGAAACGTTTAAAACAAAAAACAGCCTGAGGCCCACATACCAGAACTTCACCCATTCAGTTCAAGAGTGGCAACGTTATAAGCAACAGGGTAACGGGGTCTTATAGTGGTAAGTGTTAGACAACATTAACTGTAGCCATTGCTGGCAGCTACACCTATATGAATAGAATAGAGCGGAGCTCTTGTGAAACTTTCACAAGCCAGGGCAAGGCATTCTTGATACTGGGCTCTACCTTGTAAAGAGATCCTAAATGTTGTCCTTCATTATCTACTTTCCATAATTCATGGTGGTTGAAAATAGAAGTAGGTACATTCAAATGTTTTGATTTGGAGCAATATTATCCTCTTTTATAGAATATTATTGGAAAGTGAAAAGACTATAACTTAGCATGGCAAATGGGAAAATATGTCTGTCCTGCTTTTCTGAATGAACTTGCACTTGTTAAGTCTTTTTTAGCTGGACAATTACTTAATACCTAAAGCCCTACTTCATTTGTGAAATTGCAAAAATTGTGGATTCCACCATATTAGTCTTCCACTGCAGTTTTGATTTTAATTAGCTTATTTTGCACAGTCCACAATTTTGCATAGATTTTGAGGTTTGCAACACACACTTTTTCTCCATTAGTACAGTAGAACCCCTTTTATCCGAGTTGACAGCATCTGGGGCTCGGGCTGTCATCCCCAGGCGTCTGGGGCTCAGGCTGTCAGCCCCGTGCATTAATGACTATAAAATAGTTGCCGCAAAATGTCTGATTATCAAAAAAAGTAGGAGGCATAACATAATACTTGAATGCTTATATTGTTGCAGGAAATTGTTCTTAAACAAATAGGTTTTCTCTGGCTTTTCCAAATACTGCAATTAATAAAGCTCCATTATTACTTTTCTGTGATTTTTTCGTGCCTTGTCCTCAACTGAGCCACAATATTTGACAATCGTCCTGCAATTGAGTTAGGGCCTTATTAATACCACATTTCTCACATCTCATGGATTTCTCCTCGGCAAAACTTTCTGACACACTATTCTTTTAAATTTTAATTTGCTCCTGTGAATCTGTTTTCTGAAAAGGAAATGTATCAGATATTCACATTTTGTAAGTCCAACTCTATTAGTTGCTTGAAGATATATCTACTCCAGTCCTCAACTAAAATGAAATTGCATCAGGAATGAACAACACAATGCAAGCAGTGAGGTATTATTGTGATGGGGACCAAATAAGATAAAGTAAGAGAGAGAGAGAGAGATTAAAAAAAGAGTAAGAGATACTGTGACAAATTTTTGTGGCTTTGATATGTCATCTGTAGAAGCAGTGTATATGCATTTGTACAATATTGTGTATAAGATGTGTAATATTATGTGCATATATATCATAGTTAATGTATATATTGCATTGCATATTGTAGAGAGAGCTGGCAGCATCAATGTTGCCTGACATTTTCCTTTATAAAATCCCATTTTCAGTTGGTACAACCTGTGTGCTGGAGGATGTAGGGGTCCTATGGGCAAGACTATCAAAAGGCTCACGCAGAAAGAGGCAAATTAAAGTTGCACAGGCAACCTTACCATTGGCATCACCTAAATTTTGAGTTCTTGACTTTTCAATCTTGATAATACTCTTATAACATCGTTTTGTGTGTGCAATCTAATATATACATATATACACACACTACTCCTAAAGCTATTTCAGAACCACAGAAGTATATTGTCTTTCTTTTTCCATTTATCTATATCTTGCTTCTTTTCTCTTATCTACTGATATGGCCCCCACCACTATAACACCTGAATGTTTTGCATTGTGGTGTCCCTTCCTCCTCTTCTTTAATTTTAGTTGAGGACTGGAGTAGATTTTGAATTAAGACAAATTTCTGATAGGAAAGACTATATGAATGTATTAAACATACTGTGAGGAACAATATAGGCAATGAATTTAAGTATATGAAAGGGAAAAAGCACTCTGTATACTTTTTAATGTCTGACATTTGACTTGCTTACAAATTGCCAGTAGTATTTTATAATCTGGTATGGCCATTGCCACAGAAACATGAAAATATTTTCAATCTTCGTTGACAGCATGCCTGTGTATTTTTGCATAATTTCATTCTAGATTGGATTTGTTGTATACTTATAGCTCTAAGGAATTCCTTTCATGTACTGAAAAAATTAAAATGAAGTCCACCATGCTATCACTTATTATTCCTGTGTATTCATATTATAAATATCATCTTGGGGGCTAGGTGGTGCAGTGAATTTGTGTAGTCATTTTTCATTTGTGATGGGTCATCAAAACATTTTAATACCTCCAAATGCAAAGTTATACATCAAGGATCCAAGGCATTCAGGCCATACTCTACAGACTGAAGGACTGTATTCTGGAAAGCAATGACTAAAAATGATTTAGAGGGGTCATAGTAGAGAAGCAACTGACCATGAGCTCCCAGTGCAATGATATGGCAAAATGAGCTCATCTGATCCCTGGATTTATAAACAGGGAAGTAATGAGTAGGAGGAAGGAAGTGATTTTACCTCTGAACTATGGCATTGGTCAGACCAATACTGGAATACTGTGCAAGATGACTTGATTACAGTTTATAAATCTCCTTCAAAAGGAGGTGTTACACAAATAAAAATGATGCCAACAGGATCTTGTAAGAGGGACAAGGCAAAATGCCACGTTTATTGTAAATACAACAAAATATTCCTATATGCAGTTTCTATATAAATCCATTCACACACACAGACATTCACAGAGGTTCTGCAAAAAGGTTGTTATAGTTACCAGCCTAGACTTTGCTCGTGCCAAGTCACTGGCCAGGTGGCCTGGACATGAGAGTGGAGCCGAGTCGTTGTCAGATGCACATCCAATGCTCCTGGAGGGTGGTCGTAGAACCAGACTCAAAGAACACAGTCCCTGGACCCAATTTTTATAGGTCTCTGGTTCAATATGAGTCTATGGAAGTTGCTTTATCATGCTGAATTTACAATGGAAATGACCATCAATCAGCAGGTGGTACATCCATGATGGCTAGGTGTTATCTTCTTGTTCTTCCTTGATGCGTTTTGGGTGGATTCCGGTTCGCCCTCCGGGGGTTATCCAGTTATCTCCACTTTGCATATCCTTCGGCCCATCGATACCAAGGTTGAAATTTTTAGGATTAGGCTGGCACCATTTACTAACCAATTAACTCTCTGCTTCAGGCTCTCAATTCCATGCACTCATCATTCATTCTTTTACTTAACAACACAATCTATGACTCTTGATTCATTTAACAATTTTTTTTTCTCCACTATCTTTTTTTCCCCTCTTTGGATATCAAGATTTACATAGGCATGACAAGGGGCACCCCCGCGGGGGGAAAGCATCAGGGTGTTGTTTTAAAGAACAGCATTGTTTTATCAAACTTCTTATCACTTTCCAGCACAGACTCTTTATCCTGTACAGGCCTGAAATAATGAGCACTTTGGCCTTGCATTTGTTACAGAGTGAAATTCAACAGCATGGAACTGATGTTCATACCCTTTTAAAATACCTATATACTCTTTTGTCTATCTTTATTTCTACTACTACGTAACTAAATTATATGATACTTATATAACTTTGAGGGTGACCCAACAGAGGCAATAATGGCTACTAAAGGACTCTGTAATCTAGCAGAAAAAAGAGTAACAAGAACCCATAGCTGGAAACTGAAACCAGACAAATTCAAATCAGAAACAAGGTACAATTAACAACAGTGAAGTTGATTAACCAGTGAAACAAACTACCAATGCAAATGGTGTATTATACATCTCTTAAAGTCTTCATTTCGTGACTGGATACTTTTCTGGAAGATATGATTTAGCCAATGCCAAATCATGCTTTAGTCAAACCTGAAATATTGAGCTCAGTATAGGGGCAAATAAATTGGGTGACATTTAAAGGCCTGTGATATATAGGATGTCCTAAATGATATAATGGACCCTTCTGGCCTGAAGCCCTGTGACTGTATGACTATGATGATTTTGAGGTAACTGGTTTTAATTGCGTTTGTGTTTGGGAATGTAAAGGGATACAGCAGGCCTTTCCTGTTCCTGGTGCTCCCTGTAGGTTGTCAACTCCACTTAGCAGATCTTCAGATCTTGGTGTGAGTTGCACTGTCAAAAACGAACCCCTTCCGGGGTAGCAAAGAGTTCAACAAATAGTCTGTTTGCTCTCACTAGGGTTTTCGGCCCCAAAACCAGGCCCTTTAAATTCAGCCCTTTGCTGTCACTTCTAAAGAAGCCTTGTCCCCTTCTCAGGACTTCATCAGTGGCCACTGGGGGAACATCCACCCACCTACTACTCCAGGTTCTAACCCAGGGACCTATAAACAGCAGAGACACACTGTTCCTTTCAATTAGTTGCTGCTACTTCCTCTTTCCACTTGGCCTCTTTATCTTCAACCCTCACCTTAGGGTTAAAATTCTCAGATCCAATATCTCCCAGCTTAAGCAAATGCAGCTACTTGAGCTCCTGTGGCCAGAGAGGAGCACTCCTCCTTGTCCCTTTGGTCTGAGCCAGGAACTGACTTGCTAAATTTCTGCAGGCCCTTTTGTCTGAGCCTGCTGGGCTCTGATTAGTTGCTTCTGTGCAGCCTCTCTAGGCAGGCCTGGAGGACCCATCTTTGCTGCTTCTTTTCTGGGGCAGGGTGTAACAGGACTGTGTGGCCTCCTGCAGAGTGCCATGAAGGTCAGGTACACCCCATCACTTGGAGTAATTACAGTCAACTTTGTATGGGGGAAAATACATTTGTATTAGGCTGATTACCTTGCAGAGAGTTGTATCACACCAAAGAACTTCCAACACCAGTTGTTTAACAAGGAAACTAAGTATTTTGACTATTCAGACATCAAAGAAAATTTTATCCCCATCAGAATCTGCTAGAATGCACTTACAATGACAGAGAGATCATTAATAAATCTCAAATAAACTTAATGTAACTGTTTTAGTGTTCTAAACTAATTGAGGTTTGAAACCCACCAGTAATAATGGTTGTACTAGAGAGGTCATAGCTTGACATAGAAGAAGGTGATCAAAGACTTCATGATATCTATAACAAGGTTTCTGTGATTGTGCCAATTTGTTAGGCCAGTCCTGCATATCTCAAACAGTGCACATGAAGTACAGTCCCAGAACAATGGCAGCTAATGCAGAGACCCATAATTCTATCTCTTGGCGGAAGGAAGAGAAATTCAGATAGGTTTAAGATTGTCAGTATACCTGCTAACTCGAAGATGGCATTAGTTCAAAATTGTCCTACTCCTTTATATGTTTAGATTTACGAAAGAGGCACATTTCATTGTAATCTCTTTTCTGTTAAACCTTTTAAAATGTTCCACAGTTTCTCTCTGGATCATGTTTCTGTGTTTGTGAATCTGAATCTATAAATATAAATATTATTTTGTAAACAATCTCCGGTCTGATCTATGAATCCAGATTAAATTCTAGTCACGCTCCATCATTTTGTAGTATCATGTTACTGCTACAAATATCCTAGAATCATCACACATCGTCCTAAATATGACAATATGCCTGAGAAAAGGTGTTATTTCTCATGATACTTTACAATAAGGAAGTTGATCTACATGGGGTAAGCTTGGTTATGGTAGACTTTTTAAATCAGAAACTAGATGCAACAGTAATAGCAATGAAACACTATATTACAAATGTTACTCAAAGAAAATATGATCTCAAGTAACCTTTAAACTAAGTCTCATATAAAATGTATGCTTTAGGCAGTGATTAGCCTCATAAATTCTGGTTCACAGTATATCTATATAATTATTGTAAAAACCTAAAGGATGTTAACGGTTCATTAAATTGACCATGTTTTTTTCTTTACATATTGTATAATGCTTCTGTAATGTCTTATAAAAAGAAAAAAGTAATCAGTAGTTAGATATAATTGACCTAAAGAGTTTTTAGGGGATTACAAACTGAGCCAGGCAAAGTGGCATAAGCCCTTAACGTTTTATTAAAGAGTTTCCTTAAAATGTTTGTACTGTCTTATAGCTGTAACAACTTAAATGTGAGATTCTGTTGTTTTTATTGGGTATGCTTTACTTGGTTCTATATCATCTTTTATGTAAACTATGGCTTAGTTAATCTTTTTTCTCATTCCTCATCTTTTGTTGAACTAGTTCAAATCTGGACTTTCACCATGAGAAAAGTGGAGGAATTTAAGTACTTTGTGCAGGGCAGGAGGGAGACGGTCAGTATCAAACTGATGACGAGTAAACACTTGTGGCAGGGCTTGTGAGTCAAGATCTCTTCCAGATTCAAGAAAAATAGCATACATTGTTTACTGAAAAAGTTATGACACTGGCAAATCACCAGTACTGATGGGATCCATCCCAGAATTCCTAGGAAATTAAATAAGAGGCTAGGCGAACCACTGGGATTTTTTTTTTTTGTAATTCACTGAGTATAGGGAGGTTACTCAATTACTGAACCAAGATGTAAGTAGTACCAGTTTTGGGGACAGGGCTGTTTGTTTATTTTTAAAAGATAGCAGCTGGTAATTACAGGTGAGTAAATTTGACTTCTGTTCCTCAAAAAACAGGAGTTAGACACTTAGGTTTACTAAGGCAATATGATATCTTCAATGGAATAACCAAAAATATTGATGAAGGCAGGGCACTGGGTGTGATTTATCTGGGTTCCAGTAAAACATTTGATGTTTGAATGGTAGCTTAAGATGGTAAATATAGATATGGGGTGTGCTCCAACAAACACCTTTACACTTTTACCCTTGTTGTCCCCTGGGAAGAGCTCCCTGTAAAAATTTCCGCTACACTACTGTTCTTTCACTTTCTCCTTAAAAGCAGCCTCAGCTATTACACCTACAAATCACTAGATAGTGGCTAGGAGTTGGTGTGCTGTGACCACTGCCTATTATGCTTATAATAGTCTTGGTGTTATCTTGTACTCCCCCCATCTCTTTGTGGTATCCAATTTCGGCCCCTCTTATACTTAGGATTTAAGCTCTTTGGAGTAGTAACTTTCTTTTTGTTGTTTTTTGTACAGTGCCCGGCACAGTAGGACTAGGGACTCTAGACATTACTGTAATAAAATAATAAAAACTATAAATAAATAAAACTATAAATAAGTAAAAATAACTAAACACTCTCCTTTATTTCCCAGCTATGGTGCAACAGAAGCAGCACCTATTTCCAAAGTAATTAATAATATGCTGTTTCCTTTCTTCACCTCCTCTGCTCTGGATTAGGCCCCAATTCACCAAAGGATTTAAGTATGTGCTTAAAATGAAGCTTGTGAGTAATCCATCCCTGTTCTGCATGTGTTTAAATCCTATTAATTTCAATGAGACTTAAACATGTGCTCAAAATTCTAATATCCTTGTACAGTGGAACTATGCCAACTACACTTTGTGTGGGGATGACTGTGCATATGGACAGTGAGGGAGAGAATACTTGTCACCAAAAGTGGATTTGTCTCTTATTTGCTAATAATATTTTAAAAATACTAAACTGATTATAGAACGTTATGACCTAATTGTTAGCTAAATACAATGTATTGTCTTAAAGCCATATTTTAATTTTACAGACACGAAAAAGCATTCAAAGCAGAGAAGCTTTTTTTCATATAATCACTTTTAAAATGAATAAAGAGAATAGGTTTGCCAGGTTTCATCTTGGAGTAAATATTCATAATAGGTGTGACTGAGAAGCTGACAGACCCTTAACTTTTCTTGAGCGCAAACTCTGATCATACCATAAACATTGCTTCTGATGTTTTTCATTGTGGATATTTGTAATCATTGTATACTGTACCTGATCAGCTTTGTTTGTTCTCCTGAACAAATGGCCATCTACACTGTAAAATAAATATGGTAAAAGTAAATATGGGAAATTCTCAGATTCTTGGAAAAGTTCAGATTCCAGTGAAGTTCAAAAGTACACTTTATATCAGCTGACCCATTCTGATCCTCTAAGACAGCGGTGTCCAATAGAAATTCGATGCTAGCCACACTGCTAGCCACCCTTGTGGTTTTGAATTTTTCTTATTAGCCACATTATAAAAAAGCCACATGCATTAGCCACAATTCAATAGTCTATTAGCCACATGTGGCTAGTGGCGAACATATTGGACACCGCTGCTCTAAGAGCAGCACCCACATCTGTGCTACCTTAAATGTTCAGATTTTATTTTTTTTTAAATAACAGAAGTAAGTGGCAAGTGTTTGATTGAAGTAATTTCCTCAATGAAAACTTCCACTGCAAATTAACAAGGCAAATTAACAAATCTGTATAAGCAACATGGTTGTGGTAACAGTTTTATTGTTACTTGTCATTAAAGGCCTCAATTGGAAAGGATGGAAGCCTGATAGACAAAAAGAGTTTAAAAGTTGTACAATTGCAAGTAAAGCAGTGAAAAAAATCTTTATGTAGACCAAATCATATGTTTGCAAATATAAACCTAATCTCTAGTCAGTGGACTGAGTTTTTGTTGTCCGTATCTGAGTTATCCCTGAAATATTAACAAAACTGACCATTACCTCTACCCTTCTATTCTGGAAATATTTGAAGTAAAAATAATTCTAAAAGAGGCTTCAATAGTCAAGAATTGACATTCCCACCTCTAGATTTATATGTTCTTGATTCTTTCAGAAAAAGTCAGAAGTATTAATATTTACTTCTAAAAAATAGTAGTTGGCTAGAATTTTGAATATTGCTGGAATATTGCTCCATAAATTTTCATTTTGTCTTATTTCTTACTGAGCTTCTCTCTTTAATTCCTAAGTTAAAAAAAGGCCATTCATTTAAATGTTTTTCTTCATTGTCTTTTAGATTTTTAACATGCAATTAATTTTTAAAAGGCTGCAATTAGTGTTATTTATGTAGATTATAGAGACCGAAGCAGTTAACATATTGTAACAAATTGGCGTTTATTTATAATAGCCCACTGTTTTGAGGACTGAGATTGTCTCTTGAGTGTCAGAATGTTGTTGCTTTGAGTTGACTTACCAAAAAAAAAAAAAAAATGAGCATCTGGAAGTTTCAGTCACAAATTATTTACAGTTTTACCTTATCATTCTGGGTCTGAGTACAGATTTAGCTCATTAAACACCTTTTAAGAATCACCTGCTGCTGGGAGTAAAGTGGGAAAAAAATTCCCAAAACAGTCTTTGAAAAATTACTGTTTGCAAAAAGATTACAGGGGAAGCAAAACATTGGATGCAAAGTAATTACAGTTAGAGTGCAGCTTCACAGTTTCTCAAGTACCAGTGCAAAAGTGATAAGACGTGCATGAGAGAAGTAATTTTGAAGATGTATTCAAATAAATAAACACAAATATTTAGGGTAATTAAAATTCTAATTCCTCCTGCTGCTATCTTCTTATCATTGTGAGAAGATGTTAAATATTTATAGGGATGATGACCTCTTGAGGTCCCTTCCAGTCTTACGATTCTATGATATGGATCACAGAACATTTTGATTCGGAGTCTAGGTCAGTGTTTCTTAAACTATAAACACCTAACAATGAGAAAATCAAATAATAAGTTTGCTCAATAGCATGAATAGTAGTTATATTGGATGAGGTGAATGTTTTTAAAAGGGAGCTGAAAAATATTTGGAAGTGAATGTGATGACAGTAAAGTGTTAAGGATTAGAAGATTTCCAAGGCTCCCCAGAGTATTTCAGCCAACTAGTGACTGGATTTAGATTCTTGTATGATTTGGAGCAAGGTGTCTGCTTTCTTTTCATTGCTTCCTGGAAATTAGTAAGAAAAAGGTCTCACATTCCAATTCCAAACAAGTAAAAATATATAAAGTTCCACTTAACAATATATTGTTGTTATTTTATGTTTTGACACAGACAGGAGGAGAGGCAGAGCAAGTGAGGTCTCTTTCAAGACACGTTTTAGACTTTTGCTTTAGTTAGTCTCTGCTGACAGTGTTGGGTAGTTGCTTTGTTGTGCGTCAGCTCAGGTGCTGCAGTCCTTGGTTGCAGTGTTGAGTTTTTTGGTGGGGGAAAGTCTGTGCACAAAAATGTGTAATTGTATGTGTAAATACAGGCATGCAGTCAGGCAATTGTACATACTACTGGCTATTTAGGCATCTAAAATAGCATTCTCATCAGTCTCTAACAGACATGTGAAGACCTATAAAGATCCAAAAAGAAACTGTGCGTATGTCCATAGAAACATATGTTTTTCATTTATCGTTTTAAAGTGTAAAGTCACAAAAGGGCACTCCTGCCAACCACATGCTCCAGTCTGTCTCCACTCCCTGGACCCATCTGCTACTGAACAGCTCTCCCTGCTGGGATATTGTCATAGAGAAATCAGCCAACCTTGCAATGAGTCTTCTTAGTGATGAGCAGCAGGGGGAGCTCTAATCAATGAAATGATGCTCTGTTCTATGTCTGACCTCTTTAAAACAGCCAGAGGCAGTTAGACAATCTATTTCCCTGTTGCAGCAAGCAGCGTAATCCATGCGACAATCCAGAAATCATACAAACTTGATACATTTCTAGAATTCCCATGTATGCTGACAGACATGACTATGTCCAGTGCTAGTACATACGGTATGATTGGTGAACATGGTGGTGGTCGTGGCATCATTCCACTTTACATTCTCCCTTCTTCTGGGTCACCACTGCTGCTACCCTGCTGCGTGCCCTTTAAAAAGTTGCAGTGGCGGCAGCCTGACTTCTGCTGCTGTGTTCTATGACAAGGTTTGATTAACAGCTGGTTCCAAGCTTCTGTGTTTGAAAATAAATTTTCTTAGGTATCACACTCTTAAAAGGGACAAGTCAGCAATGGCAGTGAGGGAAGGCAGGGGAGGGGATTGAGGATCAGAGGAGGAACATAAGCCCAGCTGCATAATTAGACTGTAAATCCATTGAAGAGGAGGGGTGATGAGATAAAACATATAGACAGAACAGAGGTGGGTGTACTGAGGCTACCAGAGCCACAAGATTAGCTTTCTGTCTACAAAAGAAGTATCATAAGGGTTTAATAATTGTTGTGTTCTGACACATTCTGCTTCTCCTACCCCCACCTTCCTATTTAATTGACAGATACATTTTTAAAGAAGGCCTTGGAATTTTTTGGTTTATGTTTTATAGCATGTGAAATAGTGAATTATGAACATCAATAATTGGTAAACCAAGTAAACAGCAGCAGGTGGAAAGGATATGCACCAGAGAAAAGCAGAGTGAGATTAAAGTAAATAATTTTTAACGTGCAGCAACTAGAATGATCCCCTCAGGAACATTCCACCAGCTGGGGAATTGGTGCAGCACTTTGCATAAAACCCCATTTTGCCCATTGTGCTTTCTGTGCTGGCTTTACACAGGCCCAGAATTCCTCCATACAGAGATGTGGTATCTGCCTTACACAGGAAAGAGGAAAATGTAGTATTGCCAATCCATTTCGGTTCCTTCAAACCTTGTAGTTTACCTACACCAGCAGTCCAAAATGACACTGGTAGAGCTCAGCACCTGGCCCATGGGTGGTATTATTAAGTTTTATAAACTTTAAAAAAGGTACTTTTAGCTTGTTTGTAGTACTCTGCTATAGTCATGACAATAAATGCAGTGTGCATTATAATTAGTCCACAATAGTTCCCTTGTGTCATTTCTCTCATTCACGTGATACTGACGTGACTGTGATACATGCTGACAGACATGACTATGTCCAGTGCTAG
Source organism: Lepidochelys kempii (assembly GCF_965140285.1). Classification (NCBI taxonomy): domain Eukaryota; kingdom Metazoa; phylum Chordata; order Testudines; family Cheloniidae; genus Lepidochelys; species Lepidochelys kempii. The sequence continues at coordinate 68,820,692 of NC_136384.1, read as the reverse complement.
TACATACGGTATGATTGGCGAACATGGTGGTGGTCGTGGCATCATTCCACTTTACATTCTCCCTTCTTCTGGGTCACCACTGCTGCTACCTTGCTGCGTGCCCTTTAAAAAGTTGCAGTGGCGGCAGCCTGACTTCTGCTGCTAGATACGTGTGTGTGTCTGTAGGTGATGCAGTGAGTTTGTGTATGCACACAGACAGATGTGCATACACTTAACTCACTGCGTCACCTAGCCTAGTGCCATGACAGCAGGAAAAAATATTCTTACACTGTACTTCAGGGTGGCCACTTATCGTTTCTCTGCAAACTAAAGCCACAGAAAGATTCCATGCCACACTGTATATAGTGCAGTTGCATAACATGCTTGCACTTTCACTCACTGATGCAAGTGTGCGATGCCTATATCTTTGCCACTGTTTCGTTAACCTTGACTCAGACTGCCGCTGGGTGAGCTCAGGCTGGCTCTTCCTATAAGTCTTTGCTCCTGTTTGGTTGACCCTAGGTCTCTGATGTCTTGCTTGCTGCTCTTATATTTCTTCAGTTGGCTCTGAATTCCCTGCCCCACTATGCTTGGGTAAGCTGGTGGATATTATGCTACCAGCAGCATGTTTCCTCTTTGTTGTCCCTGATGCCTGAAGCTGTCCCTTAAATCCTGAATAACATTACTTACACTTCCAGTAATCACTTCTACTTCCCACACCTTGGGCTACTGTTGTTCCCTGTTTTCAGCTTACGTGGTTTCATCTTAGTACGATGAACCTTAAAAATTCTAACCTGAACCTGGCAAAAAGCACACTTGCAATCATTTCCCAACCCTCTTCTGTCACTCCCACACTTTTCATATTCAGAATTCCAGACTTGGCTAACATGGTCTCTCATTCTCCAAATCTGACTAGTCCCCTGACTTCAAACTGCCGTCTGTAATTCTTACAAATGTAAGCAATTATTGGTGTTCGGCTACTCTGCTGTGTCTATTTTTGTTCTCTTGGATCACCTGTTTCCCCTGTGTGTTACTGCCTCCTGCTTTGAAAATTGACAAAATGCCTTGACATTACAAATCTTGTAGCTGGTGACATCTTGTATCAGTCATCCTAAGAGTAGCACAGTGATTATGTGACAAATTCAAGTCGTCGGTTTAGATTTCATTGGTTGGGATTCCATGCTTTATTGATGTGCTTGCAAAATTGACCAGTCTCTCCTATAATTTTCACTCTGCTTGGGTTGCCAGTCATCAATAGCAAGACACATTTGAAGAAGAGAGTTATTAAATGTAGTTAGAAACATTCATTTTTAATACTTACACAACCATATCTCATACTACTGTCCTTATGTGGTCTCAGTCAATATCCTGAGATAAACACATTTGGCCACAATGATTCGTGCAGTTGTGATATTGAGGAATGAATGTGAAGATATTGATGCTCCAGGTTGTAGCAAGAAGCTGTCCATCTACTTACTGTACGGATCATGGCTTGATCGCTCTCTCTCTTTCTCTCTCTCTCTCATCAGCAAAGTACATGCACTAAACAGATGTTGATAGAATTCTGGATCATTTCAAGAATCTGGTGGTGATCTTGAAATCTCTCAATTGGCTTGACCCAGGCTATCTCAAAGACTGCTATTTTCTGCTACAACCTGGCTTACCCTATCTATTTAAATCACTTGATTTTAAAAGATCATTGGTTTAAATCAAGTTGCCGCTTTGTACAACTAATTTGAAAATGTGTGCTATAATTTTGATTACAATTTATAATGAATTAAATAACTGCAGTGTTTTTAAATGCCACGGTTGGTAGGATGTTCTTATTTGAACTTTACTAAGCTGTTATAGCAAAAAACCCACAAAATATTGAAAGGCCCTGAATCTACAAATACTTAAGCAGGTACATAGCTTTACTTCTGCGTCTTCAGTGGAACTTGTCATGTGCTTGAAGTTAAATGTGCACGCAAATGTAGCATCAGAGACTAAATCTTTCTCTTTTTTTCTCTTAAATCTTTTGTCTTAGTGGCATAAAATCTTTGTCACTTAAAAATAACTTTGGTTCAGTGTTAACAATGGAAAGCTATTTCAATTTTCAATACATTAACAAAGTTGTTGTGAAGTCATTTTGTAGACACAGGCCAATTTTTTCCCCAAAAACAGGAGCTTAAAGGTGATAAATACAGACTCTTCCTAGCAAGCACACCACTTTTGTGTATTGGGTATGTGAGTTATCTGCAATATGAAATTGCCTATGTATAAACATATCTATTTAGCAGAATTAAGTTTGAGTTGTGTTCTGGTGCAATTTGGTCTTCTCTGTTGGGATAGGACCAAACCATTTATCCAAAGATGGGATAGGACCAACCCATCCACTAGGGAGGAGTATAAAAATATTGCTAGAGCGTGCAGGGGTGTAATCAGGAAGGCCAAGGCACAATTGGAGTTGCAGCTAGCAAGGGATGTGAAGGGTAACAAGAAGGGTTCTACAGGTATGTTAGCAACAAGAAGAAGGTCAGGGAAAGTTTGGGACCCTTACTGAATGGGGGAGGCAACATAGTGACAGATGATATGGAAAAAGCTGAAGTACTTAATGCTTTTTTTGCCTCGGTCTGCACAGACAAGGTCAGCTCCCAGACTGCTGCACTGGGCAACACAGTATGGTGAGGAGTTGAGCAGCCCTCAGTGGTGAAAGAACAGGTTAAGGACTATTTAGCAAAGCTGGACATGCATAAGTCCATGGGTCCAGATCTAATGCATCCAAGGATGCTGAGGGAGTTTCCATTTTGAAGCACTTGGGGGAGAGGAAGGTGATCAGGAACAGTCACCAAGGGCAAGTCATGCCTGACCAACCTGATTGCCTTCTATGATGAGATAACTGGCTCTGTGGTTATGGGGAAAGCAGTGGATGTGATATATTTTGACTTTAGCAAAGCTTTTGATACAGTCTCCCACAGTATTCTTGCCAGCAAGTTAAAGAAGTATGGGCTGGATGAATGGACTATAAAGTAGATAGAAAGCTGTCTACATTGTCAGTCTCAACAGGTAGTGTTCAACGGCTCAATGTCCAGTTGGCAGCCGGTATCAAGCGGAGTGCCCCAAGGGTCTGTCCTGGGGCCAGTTTTGTTCAATGTCTTTATTAATGATCTGGATGATGGGATTAATTGAACCCTCAGCTTGTTCTCAGATGACACTAAGATGGGGGGAGATGTAGATACGCTGGAGGGTAGCGATAGGGTCCAGAGTGACCTAGACAAATTGTAGGATTGGGCCAAAAGAAATCTGATGAGGTTCAACAAGGACATGTGCAGAGTCCTTCACTTAGGAAGGAAGAATCCCGTCTACCACTACAGGCTGGGTACTGACCGGGTAAGCAGCAGTTCTGCAGAACAGGACCTGGAGATTACAGTGGACGAGAAGCTGGATATGAGTCAGCGATGTGCCCTTGTTGCCAAGAAGTCCAATGGCATATTGGGCTATATTAGTAGGAGCATTGCCAGCAGGTCAAGAGAAGTGATTATTCCCCTCTATTTGGGACTGGTGAGGCCACACCTGGAGTATTGCTTCCAGTTTTGGTTCCCCGACTACAGAAGGGATGTGGACAAATTGGAAAGAGTCCAGCGGAGGGCAATGAAAATTATTAGAGGGTTGGGGCGCATGACTTACGAGGAGAGGCTGAGGGAACTGGGCTTATTTAGTCTGCAGAAGAGAAGAGTGAGGGGGGATTTGATAGCAGCCTTCAACTACCTGAAGAGGGGTTCCAAAGAGGGTGGAGCTAGGCTGTTCTCAGTGGTGGCAGATGACAGAACAAGAAGCAATGATCTCAAGTTGCAGTGGGGGTGGTCTAGGTTGGATATTAGGAAATACTGTTTCACTAGGAGGGTGGTGAAGCACTGGAATGGATTACCTAGTGAGGTGGTGGAATCTCCATCCTTAGAGATTTTTAAGGCCTGGCTTGACAAAGCCCTGGCTGGGGTGATTTAGTTTGGGTTGGTCCTGCTTTGAGCAGGACTAGATGACCTCTTGAGGTCTCTTCCAACCCTAATATTTTATGATTCTATCAAGGTTAAAAACAAACAACAGCTCCACATGTATTATCCATCAAGGCTAAAGTATGGGGGTAAGGGGTTTTGTTTTGTTTTGTTTTTAAACTTGGTTAATTCCATCCTTGCAAGAGTGACCAAACCCTGTTATAACACTTTTGATATTAAACTGGGTTAAACAGCTACTAATATTAAACAGGGTTGGGTTTTTTTGGTCATCCATAGTGTAAAAGGTTCTTGGGTCTTTCTAGTAGTCGCTCTCTTAATACCTCAGATCTTATTTAATCCCTTCCCTGTGACAATATAGATTTCAGGTTGTCTGAATTCTAGTTAGTTATCTTTTTAGACTCACTTAAAATGCATGTTAGATTATGGTTCATTATATGAAGGTGAGCAACATAACAGAAATGACCTTATATACTCAGACATGCATGATAGTGGTCTATTTTGTTTTCTTTTATAAAGTTATAAAACATTATTTTAAAAGAGAATAAACTGTCACAACTGTTCTGATATACATTTGGAACATATGGCAGTCCTGTTTTATATCCAAAGTATGAAAAATGCGAACTACACAAACAAACCCGCTATGGGCACACCTGATTTTCACATTGTTAATGTCGTTTGCTTTTAAATTAGCCTGGATGAAATTAAAGGTAATACAACATGAATGCATGATTAATTTTGATTCAGACTATGGGAAAATATCTTTTACCATGTGCATTTTATTTATAGCCCATTTATATTTTTAGTGCTTATTCTTTCTTTGGCCAAACATTTTTCTCTTTTTAGTTCTGGTAAAGTTAGGAGTTTGAAATCATTCCTAAAACTGTCAAGAGAAAAGGGTTAAAATGTTCGTCTTTTGTGGTGGGGAGTGGATTAAAATGGCTTTGTTCAATTTATCTTTTTTCTCTATTGCTTTCAGGAAATATTGAAGAGACCAAAGAAATTTTTCTAGATAACTGAAAAAGCAGGTTCACAGAGAGTGCTTTTGCTTTCCCCCAGATTACTTCTAGAATTACTTTTCTCTTGAATTTGTCACATAAAGATTATCAAAGTGTGGGTGAATTTTTCAGTAAAGTTTTTGTTTTCCACAGTGGATCAGTTTTCTGTGCTTATTCTGTTTGAACGTAAGAACAAGCATTCTAGGTCAGAGCAATGGTCCACCTAGCCCATTATCCTATCTTCTGACAATGGCCAGAGCTGGATGCTTCAGTGGGAATGAACAGAGCAGGGTAAGCTATTGAGTGACCACCACTTGTCGTCGAGTCCCAGCTTCTAGCAGTCAGAGGTTTAGAGACACTCAGAGCATGGGGTTGCATCCCTGACCATCTTTAGCTAATAACCGTGAATGAAGCTATTCTGCCTGAACTTACCTAATTCTTTTTTTAAACCAGATATACTTTTGGCCTTCACAACATCGCCTGGCAACAGGTTCCACAGGTTGACTGTGCATTGTCTGAAGAAGTACTTCTTTTTGTTTGTTTTAAACCTGCTGCCTATTAATTTCATTGGGTGAGCTCTGGTTCTTGTGTTATGTGAAGGGTTATAGAACACTTCCTCCACACCATTCATGATTTTATAGAGCTCTGTCATATCTCCCCTTAGTCCTTTTTTATTTAAACTGAACAGTACCAGTCTTTTTAATCTCTCCTCATGTGTAAGCTGTTCCATACCCTTAATCATTTTTGTTGCCCCTCTTTGAACCTTCCCCATTTCTAATATATCTTTTTTGAGATGTGGTGACCAGAACTGCGCACAGTATTCAAAGTGTGGGTATACTGTGGATTTACATCGTGACAGTATGATATTTTCTGTCTTTTCCTAATGGTTCCTAACATTCTATTAACATTTTTGACTGCCGTTGTGCATTGAGTGGATGTTTACAGAGAACTATCCACAATGACTCCAAAATCTCTTTCTTGAGTTGTAACAGCTAATTTAGAGCCCATCATTTTATATGTGTAGTTGGGATTATGTTTTCCAGGGTGCATTACTTTGCATTTATCAACATTGAATTTCATGTGCTGTTTTGTTTCCCTGTCACTCAGTTTAGTGAGATCCCTTTTCAGAGTAACAGCCATGTTAGTCTGTATTCGCAAGAAGAAAAGGAGTACTTGTGGCACCTTAGAGACTAACCAATTTATTTGAGCATAAGCTTTCGTGAGCTACAGCTCACTTCATCGGATGCGATGAAGTGAGCTGTAGCTCACGAAAGCTTATGCTCAAATAAATTGGTTGGTCTCTAAGGTGCCACAAGTACTCCTTTTCTTTTTGAGATCCCTTTGTAACTCTTTGCAGTCTGCTTTGGAGTTTGAAGAGAGTTTTGGAGCAGTTTCGTTGGGTGTGATCTTTTATTTGGAGGCTGTGCTAGTTTTATTTGATTTTTGTATGCTTTTTTATATGTATGTATGTATGTATTTCCTGTAAATGAGATTGTGTAGTACCACATGTTTGCAGAAGTTGGAAGCAGCATAGTTCCTTGGGTTAGTTAACACAGTTGGGATTTTTGTCTGCATAGTTCAAAAACTATCTCATAAAGAAGTGTGAGACAGCACAGCATAGGGATGATATCTTCTCTTTGATACGGTATTAGCAGTAATTTATTAATGATTAGGGTGACCAGACAGCAAATGTGAAAAACTGGGACAGGGGGCAAGGGGTAATAGGAGCCTATATAAGAAAAAGCCCCAAATATCAGGACTGTCCCTATAAAATCGGGACATCTGGTCACCCTATTAATTATACTTATCTTTGTGAACACATTTAACAATGCTGTAGTTTAGATCCTATGTATTTATGGTTAATACCTTTTTGGTAAGCAAAATTAAAGTATTGGAAACTGTCAACAATAGCTAATCTTCAATAAATTGATTTAATTGCTTATGTCACAATAATTTAACATTATTTTCAATTAAAGTCCTGTGATATTTCTATTTGAAACATTGTTTCTAGGAATTGTGCTGTAGGTATATCAAAGGATAAATTGTGCATTAAAAAGTATTGTTGAATCCCAAAGTATTTGATCTGAGGTGTATTCAACATAGAAGAGCTAGGCAAGATGCCAACTCAATGAAACTTATATTTTCACTTAAGAGTTTTTATTTTTCTCTCTGAGACCAACTTATAGGAAATGGAACTAATTGAAAGTAGTTATAATCTATATCTATGGTAAACCATCCATGCTGGTTTTGTAACAGCAAGACTGAGTATAAATATTAAAATCATTACAACAGCTTTGCTTTAGCCAATCAGAATTCTAGGTCATCAGAGTTCATGGATTTGTAATTTTAGAAGGGTTTAAAGTGATGGTTAATTGAACCCCTGAAACAAAGAGCACCAATCTCTAGCTTTCTGTTCTCAGTAAGAGAGCATGAGATCAACTAATAATATATCCTCGGGAGTGGTGGTGGGGAATTAAACTAATGTTACATTTAAACCAATCACTTCAAATAGAAATGCAGATAAAATTATACCTGGATGGTACTTCTTCATATTCCTAGAACCTAATTTTTGGATTCTCACTTCCAGAGTGGAGGTAGAGAGAAATTACAGACTACTTTATCAGGTGATAAACCATGATATTATACCTCAGCTCAGAACCCCAATGTCCCTGTCTTGAGATGGCATTATGGTTAGTTTTGGAAGAGGCAGATGCTTTGCTTTTCCAGCCAAACTATTCTCTAGGATGGTATGTATTCTGAAGGGGCGCAAAGGAAGAAAGGCATCTGAAAGAGGGAAATAAAGAAAGTGTAGAATGAAGGGGTAATTGAAAACTGGAGATCTGGAACTGCAGGCTGACAAATAATAATAATAATAATTAACACTGATAAAAAACCACTCTTGAACCTCTGCCCCTGGAATCCTTTTGCATATGCACTGAATTATGATAAACAAATGAAGGTTCTCTTTCTGCCCTTATATTGTAATAGAGTGTGTGTGTGTGTGTGTGTGTGTGTATACATCCTGAGATGATTGGAGAGGGGAAAAATTTAATGAAAAAATATGAGTCAATTCAATATTTTCTTTCTGTTGGAACAAGTAACAGGTTCTACTAAACGTGTTTCCAAGAAAATCATGTCTAAATGGCAGTCGGATAGTTTGATTGCATTTGTAATTGTTACAGTGTGGTAATGTGAAGGACAATCCAAAGGATGTCAGTCTTTGTGGCCAACCTCCAATCTATTTCTTTCCAGGGCTATTTTAGGGTCTAAACCTGCAAATACTACTTAAGTACATACATAAGTGATTGCGGCATTAGGCCCTTAAATTGCGCATACTCAAAGTCAGAAGAGTTAGGCAGTTTCCTAATACCAGATCAGTTGCACTGCTACAGTTAAGCATTAGTGATGCATCAGATTCCTCTAGCAAGGATGCCTGTAACTGTGGGGAGACCCATTGAAAGCAATGGAACTCTGCCTGGATGCAGAAGTCTATGTTAGCAAATCCCAATGAATGAGTGAATCCTAAATGGATAAGAATCCAGTTCATGATTCTAGTTTTTTCTTGTAGCAAGATTCATAGCTTGCATTAAGAAGAATAATCCTTCCCTGTACCAAAAAAATGGGGTTTTGAGTTTTATGGTAAAGCCATGTGACGTAATCCTTTCAGAAAAACTCTCAAAAGCAACTTACGATATCTTGTTAAATATCAGATTAGAAAAGTGTATTGTTTAAATCACCTTCTGAAGAGATTTGAATTTTCAGATATTAATCAAACATAAATGTAATAATGCTCCTCGAAATGGTTTGGCATTGTTTGATGTTGCTTCTTTGTTAAAATAATCCTGATGATTTTAGCCCCTTAAAGCACTTATGATTTTTTAGAAGTTGTTTTTCTGAATGTGTGGCTTTACATGCTGAACCTCATAATTGGTATCATCATCAGCTGCATACTAAAGTGTTCCCCTTTAACTTTCTTTAACAATGATAAGAGAGATCAACATCACATTAAATTTTAAAGATGCCCAGAAATAAAACTGTGGTACAGAACTTCACATAATTTTCATCTATGCTGTGTAGTCTCCTAATGCATATGAAATTTTATGAGCTAGGTACAGCCATCAGAAGATTTTTAAATAAATAAATATATAATCTTAGAGTACTACTTGCCGCAGGGCAAGTTATAATAAGATGGCAACTACACTCAATGTGACATTAACCCTTTAACTTTTCATTTATTTTACAACACTGTTGATCTTGTAAAACAATATTTTACCATTAAGCCATAAACTAGTTAGGCTAACAGACCATAACGGTATGACTCTGCAGATTTTAGGTAGAAAGCATCTCCTGTTAAAAATGATAAACTAGAGAAATACCAGAGCTGTTTGTGAGTAAATAAGCATATTTTTGCTGTGTGAGCTTTCTGATAGATGTGAAGCAATGGATAATAAACTTGAGAAGAGTGACTGAATTAGCCCTGTCTTCGCATTTTAGGGATGAAGGTAATGAGCCTCTTTTGAAGAGATTATAGATTAAAAAAAATATCATTAACACATGATTCTCCCATGAAATTTGGCAGATAAACTTTTAACATTCCTGAAATGGCATTCCTTGGAAGTGTCATAGTATTTAAATGTAGAGTACATAAACATCTATCTGGGCTTAATTCCTCCTTTAGGAGTCCACAGAGGTTAACAGCTTCCTGAAAGTTTTAAATTAAGTCATAATGATTGTTATTTTCCACAAAATTCATGTAGTGGGGGTCCTAAATCCACATTACAGGAATTCTGGTATTTTACAGGGAAATGAAACAGTTCATAGAAATTTTTTTCCCCATGCATTGGTATTAGATTTCGAATAGTAATATTTTATAGTTGTTTTTATGCTAAAAGATCTATAAATACTTCACAGATATTTACATATATGCAACATCACTGACATGCAGTCATCTCTATATTGGAAGGCAGCAGTTAACTGGCACACAGGAGGAAAGGAAAACTTTGACTAAAAATCATAGACTAAGCCTCTACTTATCATGGAAAGCAGCGTGAGAGTCATTTGAGTTTTCCTTTTAAGAAAATTAATGTAAGTTTGTGGAAAATCCAGCTCTGATTGGAATGCCCATATAACTCATTAATGTGATATGTTTCTGAAAGCATTTTCCTACCTAATTTCTTTCTGTAGCCCTGATACGCCAGTTTGGAATTGTTGGCTCATTGCTGTGATGTGAGTGGTAGAGAGAGGCATCACTTAAATTGCATGACTATTGGTCCTGCCCTGTGTCTCCTTGATTGCTTTGTATCTCTCTTGAAGGAGCTACAACCCTCAAGATCCCCTTGAAATAAAATTGGTGGGTCCCTTAAGAGATCTTACGAGTTTGTGGCTGACATGCTCATTGTGGCATGGTTGGAAGAATTTCTGTCTTCCTCTAACAGGGCTGTGTCTCAGTCCTATTATATATGTCAGGACTCTCTAATCTCATGTCCTCTTATCTCCATGATATGTCTCAAGACTGTTTAAAAATGTCTTACAGTAGCAAGCACCACCATAGTGACATTCATGTACAGGAAGAAAGAATTCTGCAAAATTCTGGATCATGGTCCTTGCACATTATGATGGTTACTTTTTGAAAGATCCTTAGACCAGATACCAATGGCCTGATCAAACTCCCATTGAAGAAAATGGGATTTTTTCTGGGACTTCAGTGGGCTTTGGATCAGGCTGTTAGGGACATTACAGAAATCAGAGGTGGTATGTATCTTCTTCGGAGACACTTCAGTCCTCTAATTCTTCTAGTCCATATGTATAGTAAGTCCATTACTGATTTTTGACTTTCCTTCTATAATGGATCACTTAGGGACTGATAGTGGAGAAATTATCAACGGAATTTGTTGTTTCATTCCAACTTCACTCAAGGGAGAGTTGGGAATACACAGTTCTATTAATCATCCCCACTGAGAAGCTGTGGGGAAAAGAGGCAGACATATCGCGTTTCTTAATTAGTGGTGGTGCTTTGACCAGTGGACCCTCTTGATAGTCACCCAGAGTCTATTACGTAAAGATTCTAGACCTTCCAGACCAATCCTCTCCATAGTCCATGCACCTGAAACATTAGCTTTCAGTGAAAGGTTCCCTATCCTGATGGTTAGTAGTGCCTGTTAAAATGGATCTCTCTGAAACCTGACTACTTCATAGTGACCACAGGGGCTAGGCTTGTGATATGGGGCCCTGATTAGGTGTGCAGAATGGTATAAGGAAAGTAGTTCTTTTCTCCATGTGAGGATTTTTCTATTCTTTTTTCCCATATGCTTAGAAAAATCTCCTTACTCTTAAGTCCAGCCATCGGGAAAATGTAATTACGCATTGTACTAGGAACATGAATCCCGTGTCTCTCAGTTTCTTGCTATTGTTCAGATGGGACACGCTTCTTTAGGGAGCCCTCTCCTTGTCCTCCTTAGAAGCCAGATACCCCACCGTTATAGTAGCTACATCAATTCACACAGGAATCTTTTATGGATGCCTTTGTGATCTTGTATAACTGTTGCTTCTAGTGGTTGGGTTTTTTTGGCTCCCCCTCAGTGATCTTCCCTCCTTTATTCCCCCTTTTTTCCTGTAATGGACCCTTTCAAATTCATTGAATTAGCTTTGAATTTTAATGAGTAGTTTTTATTATAATTATTTTATTGTAGTTTAAATGTTCCTGCTGTTCTGCACAGCACTAAAAGCATCTGATTAGAGGAGGGGTCTTTAAGAATAAAAGGATGATGATGAAGGAATGAATTATTATGAAGTGAATAATATCAAGGAATAATGCACACCATTTTATTTCCTACCGTTTTTTTCTGAGATATGGAATAATGCTGCATTCAGTTTGCCAGTTTGGAATAAACATGGCATGGAAGAGAATAGATTAGAACCACTTCCAGCTGATTAGAAACCAGTGAGCTGGGACAGTTCCCTGAACCAGCCAGGCCTGTGGGGAAAAGGGTATTTAAAATTGTTAACAGCTACCAAAATTGTTCCAAAGCTATGTTAGCTAGATTTTTGTACCGTCAGCAAGCAGAATATTGTTTTCAGTTCTTTGTCTTTTAAATGCTGCTGAGGGAGATACATAAGTTATAATTGATACAAGTGAAGAGATTTAGAATTTTATACTCCTATAAATTGGCACAGTTACATAGACTAGAAGAATGACACAGAGAAAATTATTTTCCGGGGCAAATAATACAAATGCTGTTTACACACACTAAAACATTTTTCAATCCATTCATTTTCAGTACTAGCTGTATAGTCCATTTATTGTTGTACAATAATGTGGGGGACAAAGTGAAGAAGTTTGCAGTACTTTTGTTTATAAGTTAGGGCTGTTAGGTGATTTAAAAAATCATTTGCGATTAATGAAACTGTTAATAATAGAATACCATTTATTTAAATATTTTTGGATGTTTTCTACATTTTCAAATATATTAATTTCAATTACAACACAGAATAGAACATGTATAGCACTCACTTGATATTTATTTTTGATTGCCACTATTTGCAATTTGTAAAAAAGAAAAGAAATAGTTTTTTTCAGTTCACTTAATACAAGTACTGTAGTGCAAGCTCTTTATCGTGGAAGTTGAACTTACAAATATAGAATTATGTACAAAAAATAATTGCATTCAAAAGTAAAACAATGTAAAACTTTAAGGCCTACAAGTCCACTCAGTCCTACTTCTTGTTCAGCTAATCGCTCAGACAAACAAGTTTTTTTACATTTGCAGGAGAATAATGCTGCCCACTTCTTTTTACAATGTCACCTGAAAGTGAGAACAGGCATTTACATGGCATTGTTGTAGCTGACATCGCAAGATATTTACGTGCCAGATGCGCTAAAGATTTATATGTCCCTTCATGCTTCAACCACCATTCCAGAGGACTGGAGGGCAGCCTAGGGGTACCACAGATGCTCAGGGGGGTGGCCAGGGGGCGCAGTGGGTGCTCAGGAGAGGGGGTGCGGCAGGCTCCCTACCTGGTTCCACGCCTCCCCAGAAGTGGTAACATCCTTCTTCCTCAGCCCTCTAGGTGGAGGCATGGCCAGGCAGTTCTGTGCACTGCCTCCGCTCTGGCTCCACACTTCCCACTGGCCGGGAATTTCAGCCAATGGGAGCTGCGGAGGAGGTGCCTGCAGGTGGAGACAGTGTGCAAAACCCCCTGGCTCCTCCACCTAGATGCTGAGGAAGGGGGATGTCCCACTTCCAGGGATCCCCCCCCCCCGAGATAAGCGCCACCCAGAGCCCGCCTCACCCCATCCCGGGCCTCAACTCCCTGCCCCCTCGCACCCAAACTCCTGCTGCTGCTGGGGGTAGGATGGCCTGAGACTGCCCCAACAGCAGCAGGTGTGACTGGCCCAAGGCTGCCTGAGCTGCTCAGGTGGCCCTAAGGCCAGGCACACCCAGCCACTGCAGAGGTCACGGAAATCCGTGACTTCCATGATCTCCATGACAAACTCGCAGACTTATGCATAGCATATGCATTAGCCTACTCACAACCTTAAACACATCACATAATCTCAATTGCATAGTAATTTCTATATTAATAATTTGATGCTTTATTCCTGCAGTTAGGGCCACATCCATTTCTCAATATTGTTTCCTTCAAAAGCAATTAAGAATGGAGAAGCCCCTCCAGCCTTCATGATGTCTGGAGAGTGCAACCAATATTGGAGAGGATGTGGGGTCGTTGCTCAAATTATATTTGGTGGATTGTTCAGTACAAATTGTAATGATGACTATTTATTATATGCATTTCCAGTGTTCTCATGGAACCCGAACGCATTGGGGTGTTCACCATTTGGTGTTCAAATTTATGTACTTGAATGTGGGACACCATGTCCATGACAGTATCACTGCATATTCTGTATGATATTCCCGCTACTACTAATGCAATCCTCTAGGTAATAGTGCAGGCTTTGCATCATTCTCAGCACAGTGTTCACAGTTTTGTGACCTACAGTTGATTTTTCTACTCACATCAACTTCTGTTTATTACAAAGCTGTCATTTTCCTCATGAGTTGGAGGTACAATATGTATGTAGCTAATTTCTTTGCTAATTTCTTGCTCCTTGTTTTTACTATAAAGGGGATCATCTGGCTTTATAGCACAAATACTATATATAAAATAATATGTATAAGCAGTAAAATACATGCACAGCATGAAAAGGGGTATTTTAAAAAACAAAATTGTGACAGAAGTTAATAGGGGATAGAATGGACTGAGGGGATTTAGGACCACAATATTAAAAGTGTATCCAAGTGAAACCCCTGAGACACAAGCACAAACTGAGATTTGCATGCATTTTTACTTGATCACTTCTTAAAATTTGTCCCATGCTGACTTGAGAGGGAAAGATGTAATGGAAAAGACAGTGTGATACAAATGAGGAATGGACATGCTAAAAAACATAAGAAACCATGTTATACAAAGCCACAGAGTTAAATTTTATGGATGTAGAAGGAAAAATAAGTAAAGAAATAAAGTTAGCACCATGTAACAGTTAGCTCTGGACCACCAGCTAGTGGTCTGTGGCTCATCAGTTGTCCATAATCAAAATTTGGGATTGTCTTCTTTGAATGTTCCCCCATAGGCATGTAGCACAGTACCTTGACCTTGAGATTACTATAGCTTTAAGTGAGTTCCAAGATTCATCTCTATTTGTTTTTCAATTTGAATCATGACAATACACAATATATCATTTAAGGAGTAAGATGGAACAAAAGGAAAGTAAATAGAGCTAATGTAAATAGATTAGACAGTTATAGGGCAGAATGATACAACATTAAGTGGTGAATTTGGATATTATGATACAATTAAGGTTTTATATATAGAATGTTCAGATATAAAACAATATAATGGACTAATCGGCAGCTCTTGGGTATCAATGGCAGCTGCAGCTCTGTATTTAGGTGGATGGTAGAGAAAAACATTTTAAACATTCGATCAACAGAAGCTGCTTTAACACTTTTCTTGTAGATGGAGGTGGTCCCAGTTTGCTTTCCAGCACTGAAATCTCAATGTTGTTCTTATTAATATTGAAATATAAATGTCACCAGGAATGTTTAGTTCTCTTCCAACTTTGTGCTATTATTTAACTTGGTGAAGATGGGTATAGATTTTAAGTTTACATTGTAACAGATGGCTGTTGCTAGTTGTCTAGCACACAGTGGATGCATGGTTCTTTCATGGTGCTACTGAGAAACTACAAAAAGGAAATCAGTTTAGAATAACTGGACTCTTAAGTCTGAATACTAAAATATACTTGCCATTTACATGTTTCAGTTACTTAGTAGAAAGTAGCAGGAATAACTGTATACAAAATTTTAAGTTTAGAATATGTTTATTTCCTACAATGAATCTATTAAGAAGAAAAATGGGTTGTATAACCCAAATGTGTAAACAACCACGATTATCTTGTCCTGCTTCTGTGGATTCTCTGTCTGAAATTCAATCTGGAAGAGATTGAATGTTGAACATTGATTTATAAATTGAAACCCATCACAACACAATGGTAAATAATTTCATCCGTAATTACTGAGCTAAATTATAGCTTTGAGAGCCAGTGTAACACTGAAGAAATGGGGAGGGAGAAGAGAGCATGTGAGCAATAGGAATGGTATGCTATAGCTGTATAAGGCATAAGGTAACCAGGATCCCAGAAGGCAATTTGATCCACAGCAGCATTTACTGTACCTGCACAAAAGATGTAAAAGACCTATAAAAAGACTCCCCACTGCTGTTCTCCTCACACTTGACGGTAGGTATGGGGTGGAGGCTAGGGCCTGTACATAGGTAGAAGCAGCTCCCTGCGCCCTCTCTGCTACCTACCACATGTGTAATCTGTTTAACTGTGAATAGCTCCGTCCATAGGATTATCAATCAGTGGTCTTTCAGTAGTCCATATTTCTTCTTCTTCTTCAACGCTTAGCCAGACACTTGGCCATAGCGATCGTTCACCATTTGGTCCATTCCTGCACAGCCGCAAAGACTTGACGGCCTGGGAGTCCAACATCGGAACAGACTTGATGAACCCATGTAATAAGGGGTCTGCCTTTGGGCCACCTCCTCCCCTCGGTTGGTGGAATTTTATCCCAGATGTTACAAGCCACCCGGAGAACGGAGTTTGCTGGAACGTCTTGTGGCATCCCTGCAACATGTCCAAAAAGCATAAGGCCCCTCCTGCGGACAATGGCCCCAGTAGTCTGTAGACCCAAACGACCATAAACATCTGCATTACAGATGAAGTCATTCCACTTTATGCCCAGTATATGACATTGACATTTTGTGTGTAACGCCTCCAGCTTTATCTAGTCTGCGCAGCGTAGTGTCCATGTTTCGCAGCCGTACAACAGTATGGGAAGGATACAGCTCGAATAAATCCTGAACTTGGTTGTCATACTAAGATGATGTTGATTCCATATCTGTTATAAATGGCCCATGGCAGATGCTGCGATGCCAATCTAATGGGAAACCTCTGTGTGAGAATTGAAGGAGATGGTAAGTATAGAACCCAGATAGTAAAAGCTGGAAACTGACTTAATGGTTTCATTGCTCAAAGAGGCTGGAGTCACAAGTGGACCTGGTTCAAATTTTGCAGTTTTGTCTTTGACCATGAAACATGGAGACCAATTTTAACTGACTCCTCCTCCATCTGCTGGAGTGCCTCACGAAACCTGTTGGGGCTCTGTACTAAAAGAACAATGTCGTCAGCGTGGTCAAGGTCTGTGAGTAAGAGATCACTGATCTCAATTCCTATGGACCTGATGGAATGCTGCAGTATGAAATCCATTTCCCGACGAAAGAGTGCAGGGCCAGAATGCAACCCTAACACCAGATACTGATTTAAAAGGCTCTGACATCCGGTTCCTTAGACGGACACAGACAGTGGTTCCATTATGCAGCTCTCTAATCAAGTCCAGCAGAGTGGTAGGACACCTTCATCCATTAAGGCCTTCCATAATGCGACACGGTCTCCTTAATCAAATGCAGCCTTAAGATCAACATACACTACGTGCAGGGGCTTCCTGAACTCACGATGTATCTCTGACAACAAGAGAAGGGCCAAAATGGCATCTAATGTGGACCTGTTCCTCGTAAAGCCTGACTGTTGAGGACGACACTTGCGATATAGCAAAGGCTCTAGGCGTGCCAGCAAAACATGCACAAACACCTTCCCTGGAACGGAGAGCAAGGTGATCGGCCTGTAGCTCTTACATTTGCTGCACAGTCCCTTGCCCTTATTGAGTGAGATCACAATACCGTCCTTCCAGGCAATTGGCAGGGTTCCAGTTCTCCACAAGCGAAAGGATGGCCAGAAGTGATTCTGCTACAGAATCAATAGCACATTTTAGCAGCTCTGAGGGGATGCCATCAGCACCGGCTGCACATCCATTTTTTAGTTTAGAGATGGCACACTTCACTTCATCCAATGTTGGTACATCAGTCCATATTTGGGCTCAAAAAATCTAGATAAATTTACAACAGATATAAGGTTGTGTTTGTGCATGTATACAGTGTTTGGTATCAGTATACATTATTGCATACAAGATGCCTTTCTAAATTTGTATACTCCAAGGAACAAAATCTACATGTGACGATAACATAAAGGTCATAAGAAAAGGAGTACTTGTGGCACCTTAGAGACTAACCAATTTATTTGAGCATGAGCTTTCGTGAGCTACAGCTCACTTCATCAGATGCATTGGTTAGTCTCTAAGGTGCCACAAGTACTCCTTTTCTTTTTGCAAATACAGACTAACACGGCTGTTACTCTGAAACCTGTCATAAAGGTCATACTATCATACTTCAGCATGTACTAAAATTGCTAGGTTTTTGAATATACAACACCTTTTTTCCTGTATACAATTATTTTCTTGCCTGATTTGCTTCAATCAGCCATTTAGTGATATATGTATAATTGTGCGTCCATAACAGTAAATCTCAATTAAAATATATGATGTTATGAAAAATTTATAATAATTTTAAAACCAAAGATTCTTACTTATTGGGAACATAATGAGTGGGATTGACTAATCAGTGACAAATCAAAAGTAGTTTTAAGCGTAAGCAAATTGTAAAGGTTACTGTGCACAATAAATCAATAGGCAATTGTGCAGTTCCTTAGAGTTGATATAGGCAAAAAATCATGAATTTGTAACCACATCATGAAGTGCCAACTCTTCTGTTACATTTATCCTTGAGTATTTATTACAGTACAAACAATCAGAAAGTCAGTATAGTGGCCTTCACATTTGGCATTACTTTGTGCAGAAGGTTGCTTTTCGTACTCAATACAAATTCTGCAGAAAAAGAGTCGTGTATAGCTAAGGGGAAGAACTTGTTTTGTAATTACATTAACTGGTAATCATAGCTGATGAAAGCAGCATATCCTCTTATCATATATTGTTGAAATGAGGAGGAAACAAAAATGCATTTCTTGATAATTCATTTTTAGCAGTTCTGCATTTTTCCATTTGAAATCTTAATCTAAGAGATTTAATTACATAATTAGGAACCCAAAGTTTTTGCTCACTAAATATATTTTAATTATAGAGTTCAAAAATATTGTATGCCTTTGTTTTACATGAATTGTGTCCATAGAAGGTTGCCCTAAATCATTCTACTATGTAGTAGACAGTGGCATATGCTAACTATCCAACCCAGAATTTATCCAAATTTGGGCTAATTATACACAAGCCAAAATGATCTTTTTGGCTGCTCACCCTTAGCAATGCTTTGAGTTTTCTAGGCCAGAGGTTTTCAAACCTTGGGTCATGACCCAGGCACTGGGTTGCCTTGCTCAGCACCCAGGGACCCTAGCAGCCGGCCAGTAAAAACTAGTAGTCCCTACCTGTTCTGACACCACGCTGCGCACTGGAAGCGGCAAGCAGCAGATCCAGCTCCTAGGCAGGGGGGCCATGGGGCTCTGAGCACCAGCTCCGCACTCCCAGCCAATGGGAGCTGGGGGGGCAGTGCCTGTGGGCGAGAGCCACATGGAGCTGCTTGCGTGCCTCCACCTAGGAGCTGGACTTGCTGCTGGCTGCTTCTGGGGCACAGCAAGGTCCGCAGTGCCAGGACAAGTGGGAAGCCTGCCTCTGCACCCCGGCTGTGCTGCTGACCAGGAGCCGCCGGAGATAAACCCGTGCCCCAACTGCTCACCCCAATCCCCTGTCCAGCCCTGATCCCCCCCAAACCCAGATCCCGCTCCTACACCCCAAATTCCTCATCCCTGGCCCCACCCCAGAGCCCTGACCCCCCTCCAGCGCTCCAACACCCTGCCCCAGCCCAGAGCCCCACCCCACAGCCTGCACCCCCACACCCCAACCCTCTGCCCCAACCCTGAGCCCCCTTCCACACCGCAAACCCCTCATCCCCAGCTCCGTTGGGTGATGGGCATCAACAATTTTCTTCAACTGGGTCACCAGAAAAAACGTTTGAAAATCACTGTCCTAGGCTGTTCAGCCTCCAAAGTTCCATGCAGTGCTGATTTCATCTTCATACAGTACTGCTTCTTTTCTTTCCCTGGAGAACTGTGTAACTCAGTGGCACATACATAGATTTGTTGTTTGCAGCAAGTCATCTGTTCTGGTTAGTTTGACCTTCAGCATGGCTAGAATGCATAGCTTTCCAAGTTATGCTGAATTTCTGCTAGTTAGGCCTGTTAGGTTGTTGCGGGGAGATCGGGAGGACAATTAAAAGAAAAGTGCAGGGAGGCTGAGTTCTTTACCATTGAAATATAGTAGACTTATTTTTCACCTTTTTACCAGGTGAGCTTGAACTCTGGAGACATTTCTGATTGTGCAGTAGATATGAAAGAAATTATTCTAATCTCTTGCCTAAATTGGGTATAAAAGATTTTTTGGAATGTTCAGTGTGCAGCTAGATGATTTCACCATGCCAGTATTGTGTTCTGAGTGTAGCAGCACCCAACCAGCAAAATTAATAGGTGCAAAGTTCATAGGCTATAGATTTTTTGCCAAAGTAAAATTCAGATCCACAAAGTTGGGGTGGGTATAAAGGATTTATAAAAGGACCTAGGCACCTAATGGCCAGAATCAGGCCTTGCTCTGCTGCCCACAAACCCTGTTGGCACCTAAACTTGCTCAGGGCCTAAATTTTTCAGTAAAAGCTCCCTAGGCAGCTATTTTTGTGCCTCTCACAAGCACATTGCAGCCCCGTATCAGGTGTCCAGATGTCTAAGCTCCAGACTGAGGCATGGACCCTGGGAAAATAGGTGTTCCTCCTAACTCACCTGTGAGGCCCAATCCAGTAAGCATGCTCAGATCTCACCTACCGGATTGCGCCCATGTAGACAAGCTTACACAAAATGGGGGGAAGGGAGTGAAAGGCTGCTTTAAGATAGTGGTTAGATAGGGTACTCACCCAGTTTTGAAGCCATTGCACTGTGGATAAATAATGAAAGAATCACTGGGAGAGAGAGTGAGTGTGAGCAAGCAAGCAATCAAGCATGCATGAGAATGATTCTGCAGTGTGGTAGGGAACTCACCTAAGAAATGGGAGATTCAGGGTCCAGGGCCCTGTCTCCAATGAATTTTTATTTATTTATCCACAGTGCAACAGCTTCAACAAGAGAGACTGAGGGAACCCCTCATAACAATATCCAATATCCCAGTGGCTACATCCGTCCCCTGAGAGGTAGCAGATCCCAGTTCAAATCTCTTCTCTCCCTCAGGTGGAGGGGGGAGTTGAACTGGTGGTCTCCAATGTGCCAGGGGAATACCACTGGGTGAAAAGTTATAAGGGAACGCCTTCTCCTCCTAAATTTCTTTGTGAATCTAACCCTAAATGTATTCAGGTGAGGTTTTTTTTTCATATATAGAGAAGGTTTGCTATAAGAGTTTCCAGATTTACTTTAACAATTTTTTGGTTGTAAATAATCTACCACGTTAATATTTGTCATATAAAATATATTTTTGAAATAAATTAAATCAGTAAGAAACAATCTACTCTGAAGTGGTTTTATAGCTGAAAAACCAGGCATTGCTTAGCACCGCTATTTACAAATACTTCTAATTTATTTAATATAAAATATTAATATTTTAGTTTAAATGAGTACTGTAGCTTATAGTGGAGATTAAGGTCATACAGTTGTATAAAAATTAAGTGAATTTTGGTTTTGTACTTTCATCAGTGTTATATTAATTGCTTAAGACAGTGATAGGCCCCTTTGAAGCTATTCTAAAAATACTTTTACTAGATCCTTTTAAATAGAATCAATAAACAAGGGTGTCAAAGCTTTATCGTGTTTTTTAATTTTCACTTCAAACAGTTTTCAGCTAAGGTGTTCTTCAATTAAGTGTTGAGTTTTTAACCCCCTTTTACTTGTTTTTTCCTGTTTTGAAAAGTAGTATCTGCAGCTAGTTGTTAATATGTATAAATTCACTGGTTCACTCTAGTGCAAAAAAGGGTCATTCTGGAACAGAAAGCAAAGTGATTGCAGAATTTGAAGCAGTTTTTGCTGCTCAGCAGGGTCTGTTAAAAAAGGGTCAGGCTAGCACCTGTTGCAAAGATGTTCTGACCTTGTCACAGTTAGAAGAGACCTGATGCTAGAATGAATGGTCTCTTCATGCATTTGTAGTAATAACACTATAGCTACCATGAGAAAATAGGCCACTGTAGCCCAAAATGGTTAAGATCACTTTTTAGAAGATCTACTAAAATGTCATCCACATTAGAACTGCATTTTTTAATTCTGCTTGCCAAATATTTGAGACCAATATATATGTAACCAGGATTTTCACCCTTCCTGTTTATTAGTTCTCTCCCACTGCCACAGTGATTATAGCCAGCTTCCTTGCAGCATCTTTTGTAGGTATCACAGTCCATTTTAAGTTGAGTCTTCAAGCCCATTCCCTCATTTCTGCTTCTGCCTCCCTTAGAGTCAGAGGACAGTGTGCATCTTTCTGAAGTGCCTGACAGAGGACTTGTCTACACAGCCACTGGAAGTGAAATAACTAACTCTCTGGTTTTAAATCATTTTGTTGTTTCAGAGCAAATCTGGATGATTTCCTCTTATTTTGCATTAAGATGATCCATACTCAGGTTTGTACCAAAATAGCAAAGGGTGTGAATGAAGACCCAAGTTAAGTAATTTCACTTCCCATTAGTATGTAGATAAATCCAAAGATTATACCCGCTAGATTTCGACACAACCATTCCATGTGTTTGGGGTGGGAGTAGTTACTTGTCATTGGATGGAAAATCAAAGAGAAAATGGTAAACAGTTACGATGTAAACAGAATGATGTAAACATAGGCAAATGCAATACGAAAAGCATAGCTATGCATGATCTAAACTTAGGTACACAGCATGTTGGTTAAGAAAAATTAAACTATGTATCTTAGAAAATTCTTTCTCAGACACATTCAGCCGGCTTCTCTCACGTTTCCCCAGGCAGGAGTATGACAATGAAGTTTCTGTTTGCCAGGGAGGATCTTAGTCCTTTATAGGAAAACATCTTTTCTTTGATTTCCCAAAAGCATCTTCCCTTTCTTGTGCTGAAGGAGATCAGTTATCCATTGTCTCATGGTCCCAGACCAGTTTGAAGCCGCTGCATCCTTCTCCCCAGCCTCCAAGTGCTGTGAGCAATAAACCATATATTCTTTGATTAGCTGCTTGTAGTCCTGCATTTGTAGCAATTTGTCATAATGACCCTCCACATTTTAGCTAAACCTATGTTTTCCCGAACAGTTTTGTTCAAGAATAATGTAATTTGATCATCTGTATTAGAGATTAGTTTAATACAAATGTCAGAGGGTTTGCCGTGTTAGTCAGTATCCACAAAAACAACGAGGAGTCTGGTGGCACCTTAAAGACTAACAGATATATTTGGGCATAAGCTTTCGTGGGTTAAAAAACCCACTTTTTCAGATGCATGGAAGAAGTGGAGTTTTAACCCACAAAAGCTTATGCCCAAATAAATCTGTTAGTCTTTAAGATCCCACTGGACTTGTTGTTGTTTTAATATAAATGGATTGTTCTCCTTTAGTAAATGATTTCATATTTCCTAAATGAAGATTTCTCACCCATTTCAAATAGAAGATCCTGTGTTTCTTGGAATGCTTTATGGTTGGCCAGTCTTGTGGCCTATAAACTGTTATGTGCAGGAGATGCAAGTCTCTCACTCGCTAAACCAGCAAGACAAAAGCAGATTGTGGACTGTGATGGGAGGAGAGTCTGAGAGTTTAATTTAAAAGATTTGATCTCCAGATTCTGATTGGGATGCTTGTTTCAGGAGACACATTGGCCTGCAAACATGCTATAAAACAGGTGACAGGGCAAAAGCCATATCATTATAATAAAATCTTATTTTGTCAGCATATTAATTAAACCACACAATAAGCATTACAAGACATCTAAATGAATCCGGAATACACATTATTAGCCACATTTTTATTTCAAGATGTACAAAGAAAATGATTGACCTATTTTTCTTCCTATTTTCATTAAGCATATAAAATAGACTCAGTTCTATCAATTTTGATTACTTATTTGGGCTACTGAAATTGACTGTGAAATTCTATGTAATGGAAGAATATAATTCCCTTGTCAAATATATTGATCACTTGTAAAGAATTAACTTTGCTGTTTGTTTAAAAGCTCATATATGATAGTGAGTAGTGATGTGGCTGCCTCCCCCAGAAAACAATCATTTGATAGCCAAATGATACTAAAAATTAAAAAAAAAAAATCCATAGTAATAGAGAATTACACATTTGTATTTTGAATATATAATGCATATTTCTTTTTGAAATGGTGTCTCCTTACTGTAAGTGTAGCACCCAGAGTCTCCAGTCAGGATTGGCACCCTTTTGTACTTTCCTATTGACCCTACTCTTGTCTAGTGCTTTTATAAGTTGAAACTAGTGCACAGTTATTTTCCTTCAAATTAAAAAAGCAGATTGAGGTAATCATGTCAATCCCCAAAGAGTTTTGGATGTTTATAGTCTAGTTTGGATGAAATGGGTTGCTGACCTTTTTGTTAGTCCATCACTACTATTATATAAAATATATGTATTTAATAAGAAAGCAGCATTAATAGCATATTAAGGATTTAGAAATCAAATATTCAAAAGTCAGGAAATTCCAAAGGTTACAGTTGAAAACTCCTTATATCTGCTTGCTTGTGTTCATGCTTTAAAATATGGGCTTTATATCATTATTATTTATCAAATAATACAGTGTTGTCCAAATCCTGCTGTTCTTATATATGAATAGTCCCACTGAGTGGAATTACATGCGTGCATAATGCAAATAGGAGTTTACCTTATATAATATAACTAACATATAATGCATAATATAAAGACATAATATGAAAAAAAAGTATAAATTCATGCATCATACTCAGAGTTAAAGTCAAACTTTAATTTTGAAATTTCTTGTCTTCTAGACTTTGATCTTTCAATCTTAACATTGCATTTTTAAGTCTTAACGAGATCTACAGACAAGTCAACTTTGAACATTCTGGTTTCTACTGTTTTGAGCTAGCCAAGGGCAGAAATTCTGATTGGAACATATGGGGGAAATATTTTTCATAACTAGAAGACTCAAAAAATATTTTATTTTAAATCACTTTTCAGCTGTGGCTCAAAATAGAAAAACTTTTAGTTCAAAATAAATTTTTTTGAGTGAGGTCTGAGCATCTAAAAGGTAGGCTAGAGTGTAATCAGAACTAAACCTTAACTAAATGCAACCCATCCCTGTTGTATTAAAAACAGTGCCACTTTTAGCCCTAAGATATCTGCTTCTCTATAATAAACTTCATTTCAAGCCATAAAGGTTCATTCCAGGCTGCTATGTGGAATACAAAATAGGTTTGGGGAAAATTTCTTTAAATTAGTAGTATTCCAAGAATGGGCTCTGTGTAGTTCAGTATTTGGTATGACCTATGGGAAAAGGACAAAGAGGAGAGAACAAGATGGGAGGAGTGTATTTCCTTTGCAGATATTGTAGCTCTGTCAGTTTGGGGGAAGGAATTGGCGTAGTTAATTGTTTTCAGCACTTATATGTTAATAGTACTGATTAGATACTCTGGATTCTGAAGTTAATATTGGAGTTGTCTTGGCTGCTTACCTATATTTTTAGTATAAGTTCAAGCTGTTTTTATCTTGGTTGTCCCTTTGACAATGTAAAAATTGTCTAGGTGAGGGAAAAGCCAAAAATCCAAAAATAATAAGTATGAGTGTTACTTGCTGTGTACAGTCACTCTCTTTCTCCCCTACAGCTACTTCTCATTTATGTCTTTGCAGATTGTCTTTATAGATTGCAACCAGTGCTCAATTAATTATTTTTCTTAACATCAGAAAGCTAGATTGAAGTATGTTTCTTCAAACATTTGCACTGGAATACCACTTTCTTCCTGATTTTCTATTCTAGGCATTCCTCCATCTTTTCCTCCTCCACAAATTCTCCACTCAGGAGACACACTCACATTTTTAAGTTCCTCTGATAAAATGCCATTAATCTCAGTTCCTTTTGTCAGAGCATTGCTCAGGGCTCTGTCAAAAGAGGTATTTCACTTCATTTAACGCAGCTCCCTGATTGTTTATGTCATTTACAACACTAAGGACTCTGGTTCACCTAGTTTGTGTAAAATTTGACTGGAAGTATATTATTAACAGATATATCTCTATTAATAATCAAAAGTTTCCTTGAAGTACTTTTTTATGCCCTTGTAATGCTTACTTTGGGAAAGTTATACTATTAATACCTTATTGTCAGTAATCCAACACAAAGGCAAATTATCCTTAAAAATATCCACAACGCTACCTCATTATCCAGTTGCAAATCCCTTTTCAAAACTCTCCTTTGCTGTGATGCCTATGAAAAACCTGAAAATGATTAGGTTGTTGGTGTGCTGAGACCATTGCCTGTTGTGCTGACAGACATTGTCTCATTGTTTCCTTGGCTTTCCCTGGCTCTATCCATCTTTTGTCTCTTGTATTATACTTAATTTATTATGTATTTGTCATACTGTAGCCCCTATGGGCCATAGTCATAGACCAGGACCCTATTGTGCTAGGAGCTGTGTTATGCTATACAAAGCACACAAGATCTTTTATAGGGGAGAAGGCAAAACGCCAAATTTATTGAGAATAGAGCACTTAGCATATGCTTTTCAGTCGCGCACACACACACACACACACACACACACACACACCATGCACACAGTCCCATCAGTCGATGTTTATAGTTACCAGTCCAGAGTCTGAATCAATCTAGTGGCCAGCCAGATTGGTCACAGAGGGGAGCTGGGCTCTGTCAGTCGCGAGCCAATGCTCCTGGAGTGTGGCAAGACGAACCCAAAGTCCCATGGCAAAGCACCCTGTTCTTACAGTCTTTTTTTCTCCGTTGAAGTCTATGGATTTTGCTGTGTCAGTCTGTGACTGGTTACTCCTTAATCGATGTTATCTTCTGGTGTTAACATTCCAAAACACCTCCGAGAGGATCATCCTGTCCTGGATTTGATTTAATCAATTGTCTTTAGGGGTGCCAGCCCTCACCTCAGAGTCGTCAATCTGCCCTTCCTCAATCATAGATGCATGTTGATGGTTCTCTGGTGTCAATAAGTCTTGATCAGTGTCTTCGTTCCTCCTTTCTTGACCATCTGGTTAACAATGGCCTTCACAACTTATCTTTTCCTGATGCATGCATTCCTCATTCACACAAACAGTCTTTTACAGAGACCTTTAAGAATGCAAACAGCGGCATTTTACATTGAGCAAAAAGACCTTGTAAATTAAACCTTGCTAAATTTTATAACCAAAACAATTCACATTGAGGCCCAGCCCTTCAACGTTCCTCTAATCTACTTAACATAGACACAATGCAAGATCCTGTCTCTTACTAACCAAACCTTAAAACAAAGAACTAAAAGGGCTCAATTTGTAATGAGTATGGGAAACAGAATCCCATGGTACCAGAGGGTCATTCCTTTCTGCTCTTCAAAAAGGGTGACTGGCAGGATGAAATCAAATCATACATTAATTCTCACAGTACAATTATAAAAATCCTTCTCCCACAGCTGTACAGTCAGGGACCATCTTTTTGTTATGTTTGTATAGCACCTAACACAACAGGGTCCTGATCCATAACTAAGGCTCCTAATACAAATAATAAACAATAATATATGAAATAAAAGTATGTTTATAAAACTAATGTATTAATTTTATTGCTAAATTAAAAACTACAATCAACTGGCATTCAGATTGTGTGCATATCAATTACTTAAAGGCAGGGGCAGTGGAACCGAGGGGCGGGGAGGCTTGTATCCTTGCAATGGAAATATTGTGGGTGGCTGATGTATGTTTCCACACACCCCAGTGTTGTCTGCCCCCATACTATCTCTTGGAGGTGAGAATGGGACCTGGCTATGTTTTTGCTCCCCCCATCCATGTACATGGGGAAGGAGTGGAGGTGAGAGTGGAGCCCAGAGGAGGGGCTAGAGTAGCCGCTGCACACGACATTGACCCAGCTGCCAGGGAGCAGTTAGGAAACACCCAGTGGAGACACCCGGCCCAAGTGAAGGGCAGGACTTGGAACACATGTGCCAGCTGGCATGGTAAGGTGAATGTGCGGGTTCATATCTTTTACTGAACCAGCATCCGCTGGTGAAAGAGACAAGATTTCAAGCCACATTGAGCTCTTCTTTAGGCACAAAAAGTGGTCTGACACCAAGAGCTAAATTTTATTAAGTATCCATTTTTGCTGAATTTTAACTCATAAATTAATTAATCTTTTACTTGAAAATTCTCAGAAATTTCATTCTGTACCCAAAGTGTCGAAGTGTTTTAGTTTTGGGAAGGATCCACTCTGTTCATCATACATAACAAGTGGTGGAATCTCTGTGTTTTAAGTATAAATCTCAACTCATCCTTTACTCCGGAAGCATGACTGGCACGTCTATAATACTACTACTACTAATTATTATTATTATTTATTGTTATTAATTGCAATTGCTAGTCTGTAGTTGCTACCTCTGACAGTTCCTCATTGTCATTCAGCAGCCTGTTACTTTCTTGGTGCATGTTACTGGACGTACATTATTGATGAATGATGGGTATTTTCACTACAGTTGACTCATGTTATATTTAATGCATTTTTTAAAATTGTTTTGTATTAGAGCAATGTTTTTGGATCCTTTGACTTACTCTATGCATAATTTAGTTTTAAATCCTCAAGATGATTTCTTGGGTTCTCTTATTTCCCTTTAAAAAAATAAAAGGGGCAGATGTTATCTTACTTTTCCTTGTCTGCATGCTATCCTGTGCAAGGAAAATGTTAAAGGGAAAGTTAATTTTAAAAAATAAAACTTTTTTTTTATTCAATAATTAAAAACTTTTCCCCCATTTATATTGGTTGATATTGAAATTCAAGAGAGAGGTAACTCAGTTTAGTTCAAAAGCCACTTTCTAAATGAGAGGAATTAACTGGGAACAGTACTACATTAACACACCCTGCCAACAGCTGAGCTCTGCATACAAAACACTTGTTCATGTTTTCCTGAACTCCTTTGATTGGACCTAACATTCAGCTTACACTGAATGAGCTCTGTCTGAACCTTGGCAGGAATTGGAGAATGTTGATGTGTGTTGTAATGAATAGTGGAACTTCGAAAGGCTTAAGTGTGCTGGCACAAGTACTGTCTCAGTATGATGAGCTAAACACAGGCATTGTTCAATGAGAAGCCTCTGTGTCTTTTTTGGAAATTAAATCTTGGCCAGTGAACATTAGATCTGAATTGAATTTCTTTGTCTTCTTACTGTGGTATTCCATTCATAATCAAACATTTCAAGCAAAGTTCTAAAGAGGTTCTTGAATGCCACCTCCTTCAAATATGTCCTGAAACAAGTGGTTGATGTAAGGATGACATAGTCCTCTCTCTCTTAATTGGTAACATTCCTTAATTTACATCAAAAACCTTAAGAACAAACTTCTTGCTCTAGTCATAGTTACAGCTGGAAAATAGCATAGAGATTTATGACTGTTGGGGACATGATTCTTCTGAACTCAATGGTAAAATGAAATTTACAATAGAATGTATAATGTATGGTACTTTTATATCTAGAATGCCTCCTGAATTTGCAGTTGCACTTCTATATTTGTCTCAAAATAAATCTAAAGTCAAAGAATCCATCTGTTTTCTAACAAATGCCTGCTGTTTGCATGCAGAAAAATATGAAAGTAAAATAATTATTTAAAGTATTAATTCAAACTCATTAAAATTAGGGCTGTCAAGTGATCAAAAATATTAATCGTGATTAATCGTGCAATAAAAAAATTAATTGTGATTAATTGCACTGTTAAACAATAATAGAATACCATTTATTTAAATATTTTGGATGTTTTCTACATTTTCAAATATATTGATTTCAATTATAACACAGAATACAAAGTGTACAATGCTCACTTTATATTTAATTTTGATTAAAAATATTTGCACTGTAAAAAACAAACGAAATAGGTTTTTTTCAGGTCACCTAATACGAGTACTATAGTGCAATCTCTTTATCATGAAAGTTGAACTTACAAATGTAGAATTATGTACAAAAAATAACTGCATTCAAAAGTAAAACAATATGAAACTTTAGAGCCTAGAAGTCCACTCAGTCCTATTTCTTGTTCAGCCAATCGCTCAGACAAACAAGTTTGTATACATTTGCAGGAGATAATGCTGCGCGTTTCTTGTGTACAATGTCACCTGAAAGTGAGAACGGGTGTTCACATGGCACTTTTGTATCTGGCGTAGCAAGATATTTAGATGCCAGATGCACTAAAGATTCATATGTCCCTTCATGCTTCAACCACCATTCCAGAGGACCTGCGTCCATGCTGTATATAAAAGTTTGTTACAAGGAGGAGGGAGAAAAAATGTTCTTCTTAACCTCTAAGAATAGGACAAAAAGCAATGGGCTTAAATTGCAGTAAGGGAGATTTAGGTCGGACATTAGAAAAAACTTTCTGACTGTCAGGGTGGTTAAGCGCTGGAATAAATTGTCTATGGAGGTTGTGAAATCTCCATCATTGGAGATTTTTGAGAGCAGGTTAGACAAACACCTGTCAGAAATGGTCTAGATAATACTTAGTCCTGCCATGAGTGCAGGGGCCTGGACTAGATGACCTCTTGAAGTCCCTTCTAGTCCTATGATTCTGTGATGACGGGTTCTGCTGGATAACAATCCAAAGCAGTGCGGATTGATGCATGTTCATTTTCATCATCTGAGTCAGATGTCACCAGCAGAAGGTTGATTTTGCGGGGGGGGGGGGGGGTGGTTCGGGTTCTGTAGTTTCCGCATCAGAGTGTTTTTCTTTTAAAACTTTTGAAAGCACCTCCACACCTCTCAGATTTTGGAAAGCACTTCAGATTCTTAAATCTTGGATCGAGTGCTGTAGCTATCTTTAGAAATCTCACATTGGTACCTTCTTTGCGTTTTGTCAGATCTGCAGTGAAAGTGTTCTTAAAATGAACAGCATGTACTGAGTCATCATCCAAGACTACTCTAACATGAAATATATGGCAGAATGCGGGTAAAACAGAGCAGGAGACATACAATTTTCCCCCAAGGAGTTCAGTCACAAATGTAATTAACACATTTTTTTAATGAGCACCATCAGCATGGAAGCATGTCCTCTGGAATGGTGGCTGAAGCATGAAGGGGCATATGAATGTTTAGCATATCTGGCACATAAATTCCTTGAAATGCCGGCCACAAAAGTCCCATGCGAATGCCTATTCTCACTTTCTGGTGACATTGTAAATAAGAAGTGGGCAGCATTATTTTCTGTAAATGTAAACAAACTTGTTTGTTTTAGCAATTGGCTGAACGAGAAGTAGGACTCAGTGGACTTGTAGACCCTGAAGTTTTGCATTGATTTATTTTTGAGTGCAGTTATGTAACAAAAAAAATCTACATTTGTAAGTTGCCCTTTCGCAACAGAGATTGCACTACAGTACTTGTTTGAGGGGAATTGAAAAATACTGTTTCTTTTTATCATTTTTATCATGTTATCATTTTTACAGTGCAAATATTTGTAATAAAAATAATATAAAGTGAGCAGCATACACTTTGAATTCTGTGTGGTAATTTAAATCAATATATTTGAAAATTGTAGTAAAACATCCAAAAATATTTAATAAATTTAAATTTGTATTCTATGGTTTAACAGTGCGACTAAAACTGCGATTAATCACGATTAATTTTTTTGAGTTAATCACGTGAGTTAACTGCGATTAATCGTCAACCCTAATTAAAATTGATCAGACTACTAACTTTTTTAAAACTTCACTTTCTACTCCATTTCCTCCCCAATTCAAAAATCTATCACAATGGGAATTACTGAGGGAGCCAGGCAGGCGGGTGTTGAGGAATAGGAATTTGTACAGCAGTGCTTCATTTGTGTTATGAGCCTTGTGTATTCCATGATTCTGCAGTCACGTGATTTGCTGTGGAATCCATCCCTCCCTGAATTGTGCTCTAAAAGATATATTCATGCATCTAGTCATTCCACCAAGAACCCTCTGTAGAGGTCACTGTCCCACATGGTTCTGCTTCTCAAATGCACAGTAGGGTGACCAGCCATGTCCATATGTCCCTCATCTCAGAGAACCTGCAGATGGTATTTTTTGGATCTGGGGAAGCAGGAGAAGGATTGGCAGGTGGGGTGTGACCCTGTTGGAGCCAAGCATCATTCTTGAACCAGAACAAGTTCTGAGTAAAATATAATACAGCCCCAGACTGTATTATCTTTCTATGCCACTCTACCTACTCACCCATTCTCTATGATGAGAAATTGCAATAAGGGGGTTCCTTCATCCATGTGGATCTGGTAGATATGTGATTTTTGTGCTCAGGCCTTGCTGCCTGTTCCATGGGGGAGCAAACCTTAACTCCCAAATGAAATCAACAGGGAAAAGTTCAATGCAGTTTTTTAGTACAGTAGAAGACACACACACACAATTTTGTGCCTGTGTTAATCTGGTCTTCCAAATGACCTCACAGAATACACTGCTCTATTTGGTACTGGTGATGCTATGTGTTTGTCTTCAGGACATTCTGTTCCCTACTGAGGCATTAAGGCATGGCATTAAGGCCCAGTGTTTCCAGGATGCACTGATTCAAATACAGTTAGGCAGTGTCATTAAAGTACAAACATGGTTGATCCCTGGTTGTGTTGTAAACACAATTCAACCATATTTCTTACATCGGATGAGAATATCACAGACTTGTTATAAAAACAAGTTTGTATTGGTAGTGTAGACAGGGACTTAATTTGGGAGGAGAACAAGGGACTGGATTCTTCAAGTTTCAAACTCACCCTAACCTTCCTGGTCCTACAGGGCCAAAGTACTACAGAGAAAGCGGGTGGCTCATGTTGCTCTTGAACAACCTCTTCTGGCTGACACTTGGAGTGATATTGATGGACTCTGGAGGGATGTTTGGTATGACATGATATTTTATAGGATGATGGGGTTATTGAAGAAAATAAAGAGGGCAAATTAAGGGTTAAAGTCACCCAAATGGCTGCAGAAGATCAATGCAAACAGTGTATCGGACATCTTGATTTGATGTCAGTGTGCTTATGAGGACAAGGAGATCTTTTTCTATATGTTTTGATCCTTACAATGATAAGAAATATAAGCCATTATGTCTAGCTTTCAAAGCCAGTGAGAAGCTTAGTAAGAGCACTGGAAGTCTGTTTATTTCCTTCTTTGCAAGGGGAGTTTCAACAGTACCCTCCTGGGCATGATGTAAATAAATAAATACAGTCTCAACTAATAGTTTAGAAATATTGTCGTATTCCAAAAAGAAAATACTTATCCCATCATGGGACAATGATGACTCAGGTTTGCCGACTGCATTAGCTCCCTAATGGCAAGATTTATGCCTGATATGTACTGCTCAGCATTCCTAGATAGAAACTGTTGATAATACAAAACCCTTTTAAAAGTAGTTCATGAATTGCTATTTTTTCTCATACTCTTTCAAAATATTTACCAGGTTTGTATGTAAAGGGCATAAACAATCAAACATACATAATTAATTTTGCATTTTAAAAACATAGAGATACCTTTGTAACTTGTTTGTGTAGAAGAGTGTTTTACCTGTGGTTTATCCCAGTTTCTTGATTAACTCATGAGTCTCATGGTACTTAATTTGGATGGAGTAATGACTGAAGGAAAGCATGTCTGATTGTTGTTGCTTAGTTTCACCGGTTGTGCTGTGTGCATGTATTATAGTGGTGTAAGGCAGCTTTATTTTTGACATATCCAGGACTTGATGGTAACACGGATAGTACAATACCTTAAATTCCTTACAAGACTACAATTTGTTTTTTTATTATACTTACTTGTCCAGGTGAAATGTTTATGTTGTTTGTTTATGTTGATTTTAACAGATATGTATTG
This sequence comes from Lepidochelys kempii, assembly GCF_965140285.1. Lineage (NCBI taxonomy): Eukaryota > Metazoa > Chordata > Testudines > Cheloniidae > Lepidochelys > Lepidochelys kempii. The sequence continues at coordinate 68,787,264 of NC_136384.1, read as the reverse complement.
ACTTGGTATTTACTCAGGGGGTAAACTCGGTGTTCAGCTACTGTTAATGACCTTCAGCTAACAGTTAAGCACTCATGGTACGAATTGAAATTCAAATACTGATTGTAACAAGGTCAGAGATTTGCACTTCTATCACAAAGTTTCCTCATGATTCCTGTGTAGTTTTTAGTAAAGATTTACAGTGATCAGTGTTACTGAGTTCATTTAAAGACTTTTTCTATTATACCTCAAGTAATATTCAGTAACTTCAAAAATTGTATTTGCTTTTTCCATAACCTCTTGTATGGTATTGTTTGACTGTCATCGTTCTAAGATAAAATTTTATATTAAACCCCACAGAGTTTAAGATTTTAAATCTTATTCAACAATATGTACAGTTAGACAGATCCACCCTTCTTGGAAAACACTATTTGGGAATGTGTAAAAGGGTTCAATTACTGGCCAGAACATGAAGGGACTTGATGCAGATTCATGTTGTCGGACATGCATAAACGCAGGGTCTGGCTGGGAGCTGTGGGGTGCTACCTGGGTGGACAAGGCACGACAGATGTTGATGGGGGTGGTCAAATTCCTTGGGTTCATAAGATGCTCGGCAGTTTGGGTATCCTGGGGAACCAAAATTACTTGGAGTTTGGGGTTCCCCCATCAAGCTTTGGAGCTGATTTGTTTTGGCTGATATAAAAGGGGGGGCAGTAAGAGATGTCTGGGAACCCAACTGGGTTTTGGTGGGGAGGCAGCCAAGCTAATTGCTGGCACCTCCATGTGGTATTCTTACGTAATCCACTGAAATTCAAGTAAAGTAGTTTCTGCTGAGAATTTGAAGGGATCAGTTTGACAATATACATTGAAATTTCATAAATCGGAACAGCAAACAAGCTTTCAATATAAACCTTTCAGTAAATTCTTTAATCTGTCCTTTTAGAGAACATAATTTGGATAAGAACTGTCTGTACCTTCTGGTCTGTTAATTCTCCCTTTAAAAATTGTACATTCCCCAGTAACATAATCAAAAAGGGTCCAGTTACATATGCAGGGAAAAAGTAGTTAACGTATCCTAAAAAATATCCTTTGAAATTCAAAGGAGGCACAGATACACACAGTGAAAATCTTCATGTTTACATGAAAACAGGCTAGATATTTGAATCAGGGTTTAATGACTCGTATACTGTTATTGTCGAGGTCCTCTCTTGTTTGATAGAATATTTTGAAGTAAAAAGATAATGAATAAAATTAGGGCAGAATTTCTACCATAGCATTACAAATTAACTTTTCTCTCACCTTTCCTCTTTCTACACATGCAAAGGGCTATGGGCTGTGCTGCACTAGAAAATTAGATGAGCCCAGCTATCTCGCTGAGGGGTGTAAAAAGTCCACACCCGTGGAAGACCTAATTAATCTGACCTAACTCCCAACATAGACAGTGCTTCCATTGACCTAGCTACTGCCTCTCCGGAAGGTGGGTTACCTACAGAGATGGGGGAAGCTCTCCTGTCACTGTTGTAAGTGTCTTCATTGAAGTCCTACAGTAACACAGTTGCAGTGCTGCAACTGTGCTGCTGTAGTGTTTCTAGTATAGACATAGCCTTAGAGATTCATGTATGTAATTGAACCGAGAATTTAACCCATCATGTATTTACACTTTTTCCTTTTTTATGTGTACTCTACTGTGTGAGTCACTGGTTTATATCATAATCTAGTCAATAGTAAAAAAATAAAAAGTGACCTCACTGAGTTTCTAAATACACTGAAAATATTTAATATAAATAACAAATGAAACAATATAAACTTAACTAAAACTCATTCATTTGTATTGCTTCAGTTTAGTTGATAAATGTTAATATAGGTAATCTGATAAAAGTATTCACATAATATAAAATAGTATTATAAAATAAATGATAGTGCTAAGTAATGACATCTGGAGAAAACAACATCAGACATCATTTATATTGCTTTCCCATCTTGCTTTTCCCAAGATAAATGAGAACTTTTTAGTATCTATCTGCAATGCTAAAAAGTGATGTGACTAACTGAAATCAAAATCTATCTTCATAAGTAGTGAATAGTTTATCATATTATTAGATCTCTGTGTGAGGAACTGTAGAGAGATATGGTACATATAGACATATTACTAATTATTTTGCACTTGGTCTATTTCCTGTAGCACATCAGTACAGTCAAATGTTGGGAGATACTTTAATATGTATAGAAAGAAGAGTAGTATATACAGACTTTTAGGGACTGGTGGTAATACATTTCTACAAAAAATTATCAGGTAGGGATACTTATTGGACTGATTGAAACCATATGTAGATATATAATGTATGTAAGTATTTAATCTGATAGACAATGGTACAATGATTTTTAAGTATATAATTTGATTTCTGTGTTAAAAAATTTGCTTTGGCTCAGTGGATGAGATTTGCAAGCTTTCTCACACTTATTAATTATACTGGATTTTTAGTTTTAATTAGAGTAGCTCTTCTGGGACTGAACCTTTTTACCATTAGGCCATTTGAAACCTATGAGATAAAAAGGAAGAGTTCTTTCAGAATATTATTTACATGATTTTAATTAATGATTATAATCTCCATGGTCATTTTTGCAAAAGAGCATTTAATCCCTTAACCAGTTTTCATGATTTGCATTTTGCAAAAACACGTAAGCCCCATAGGCTTATTATCTCCAATTTTTTTCAAACCAAACTTCTTTTTAGAAAATTTTATTTTGTTCCTGCTCCAAGTCTCATTTCCTACCATAACACCTGTTTCTCATGCAGAGTGAACTGATAGGTAGAAAAGTAAAGTTTGCTTCCTTTTGCCAAGACAGAACATAGCCCTTGGCAAGGTTACCTTTGAAAACAGCTTTTCATGCAGAGACCGTATACAACAGTATTGCTGTTGCCAAGCTCCTCTGACTTTCGAAGGGTCGGAGCAATAGTGTATTCTTTCTCATTGCTGGCGGCACGTATATGTAGCATTTCTTTTGAGGAAAGGCACTCTAGTGTTCCAAACAGAAGCTAGAAGTTTAACCTTCTAGGAGGAAGGTCAATGTTAGTTTTATTGATAACACAGAAGGAAAGCAACTTTATAGGAATATAAAAGTTAAATTCCGTGCTGAGCAGAAACTGTTAAAAACAATGAGTTTTCAACTGTTTTTATGAAAATCAGTGTGAAAACTTTTATGTTTACAAAGTTGCTTCTTTAGCTCTCAATGCAGACTTTTGTTTAAAATGTCCATATTGACGATTTGGAGAACTGATTCCTAACCTGTATTAGCATACAGACTGAAATGAAAGGTCAAAATTTCAGGTGCACACTTATAGATAGATTTCCCCTTTCATTCCTAATTCAAGTTGTGCAGCATTAGGGAAAAAATGTACCCTTTAATGTTAATTTGGTTTACAAACATTGATTACTCATAATGCTGGAGAGCATTTGCACTGTGTGTGTATTTTCAAGTCTTTGCAATATATGATATTTCACAAAAGTATAGTTTAGGACCATATAGTTTGTGCTTAGACATGAAAATTTTGAGTAATGAGAGGTTTCAGAATGGCAGCCGTGTTAGTCTGTATCAGCAGAAAGAATGAGGAGTACTTGTGGCACTTTAGAGATTAACAAATTTATTTGAGCATAAGCTTTCGTGGGCTAAAACCCACTTCATCAGATGCATGCACTGGAAAATACAGTAGGAATATATATATGTATATGCACACACAGAGAACATGAAAAAATGGGGGTTGCCATACCAACTCTTAACAAGACCAATCGATTAAGGTGGGCTATTATCAGCAAGAGAAAAAAAACTTTTGTAGTGATAATCAGGATGGCCCATTTCAAACAGTTGACAAGAAGGTGTGAGTAACAGTAGAGGGAAAAGTTAGCATGGAGAAATAGTTTTTAGTTGGTGTAATGACTCATCCACTCCCAGTCTTTATTCAAGCCTAATTTAATGGTGTCCAGTTTGCAGATTAATTCCAGTTCTGCAGTTTTTCGTTGGAGTCTGTTTTTGAAATATTTTTGTTGAATAATTGCGACTTAGTGTCCAGGGAGGTTGAAGTGTTCTGCAACTGGTTTTTGAATGTTATAATTCTTGACGTCTGATTTGTGTCCGTTTATTCTTTTGCGTAGAGAATGTCCAGTTTGGCCAATGTACATGGCACATGATGGCATATATCACATTGGTAGATGTGCAGGTGAACAAGCCTCTGATAGTGTGGCTAATGTGATTAGGTCCTATGATGGTGTCCCTTGAATAGATATGTGGACAGAGTTGGCAACGGACTTTGTTGCAACGATAGGTTCCTGGGGTAGTGTTTTTGTTGTGTGGTGTGTGGTTGCTGGTGAGTATTTGCTTCAGGTTGGGGGGCTGTCTGTAAGCGAGGACTGGCCTGTCTCCCAAGAGACAAAGCAAAGCAAAGTTGCAACAAAGCGCGTTGCCAACTCTGGACAGTCTCTATGGAAAAGAATAAATGGACACAAATCAGATGTCAAGAACCTCCCTGGACACTCAATTACAGACCTAAAAGTCGCAATTATTCAACAAAAAAACTTCAAAAACAGACTCCAACGAGAAACAGCAGAACTGGAATTAATCTGCAAACTAGACTATTCCTACTAAAAGAGTAAACCCAATTTTCTTGAAGGATTGTTTTTTAAAATTAATTTTAACTCAAAAGCTAATTATTAATAGATTTACTTCTACATTCTGTCAGTGGGTAAGTGCTGTAATTTTGGGGAGGATGTGGTGAATTTTTCATAATACAAATAATAATAAAAAGATTGAATTCTACTTTAAGTGCAAAGGTGAACTCAGCCCTAACTATGGAGCCTCAACTGGAACCTGCATAATGCTTTCTTCCTCTCTGCAGAGCTCTTCCTCTGCTTTTCCAAAACAGAGCATTTCTTATCTCTGTTTCAGAACAAGTTTAAAACCCCAGTTTGATATGGAACTCGGGGCCTGGGGCTTTCTCTTCAGTTAAATATTTTGAATGGACAATATCTAGCTGTTTTGAGAACCTGTCTTTTCTGTGTTTACTACATACAGACATTATACATGGAGGATATTTCCCCCCATGTGTCTGCAACCCTTTTGAAGTTTACACATAGAACTTCTATTGCACACTAACAATGGGCTTGCTAATTTAATAGACCCCTATCTACAGGCCTTGGTTCACCAGGATAAATAGTTTGTCCTTTTTAATATCTTGTCATAAAATTGTATTAATTCACATTTTCAAAACCACTACAGTTTCCTCACAACATCTCAAGAATGCACCAGCCAAACCAAGTGCTTACCTGTAGTTGGTAGTATATTTTCAGTTACAATACACAAAGTGTTAAGTAATATAGAAACCTATGCTTAGTACCTGTATCTTGACTTTGTTTTTTAATTGGATATGTGCTCTAGAGGGCATTAGGTTGAAGTGAACAACAATATAGAAACAACATTGTATTCCTTGAGTATAGCCAATTAATCTCCCTCTACCTTTCAAAATAGTTAGGTCTAAGTAACTGTTGTATAAATTAGGTCCCACTGCAATTGCTATACAATAAACAAAAGAGAGCCAGCTACAATGCAGATTAAATGCAGTATACATTTGATAATTCTCAACCCCTAGTGAGATAATCCATAAAACCTCATTGTTTGCACCCGCCAAATAGTTATAGAAACCATGACCACAATGATTATGTAGTCCCATTGTAATTGCATATTTAAGTCTTGCAAACAGGTGTTCATAAAGACAGATTGTTATGCCTTTAATTAGGTTCTCTGGGTCTAGTACACTGTATAGTATTGCAGAGTGTTGTTAAGAAGTGTTTACTTTTAACTAGCTGTGACATAAAAACTTCTCTAAAGGCACTTGCAAAAAGAAACCAACCAAAGAAAAACAACCTCACCCCTACCTCTCAGGGAAATAAAACAATGATGAAACCTGCTGGGAACTAGATGGCTCATATTTTGTGCACTGGTTTTTCACCTCTTCGCCTCTCGGTCACTGCTCTGAATTCAGGGTAGGTCCTCATTGACCAAAAGTAGTTTTGTGTTCAGGCTATTCAGTGACCTCTGAGTAATGAGTGTGGTCATACTCCACATATGTCCACATCAGAGTTGTTGCAAACTAGCAGTTTCGTTGGCAGTGTCATTGAAGATGCCAAAGTTTGAATGGACCTGGAGACTGGATAAGCTGTTCATGCCTATGTGCTTTGAAAAGAAAGAGATGAACTGTCACTGACAAAGATCAGACCCTACTTATTATTAAAAAATATTATCATAGAGAAATCAAGAGGAAAATATTGACAACATCTTTCCATAACTATACAAATTATATATTATATAAGCTTTATATTGTGTTCTTGAAAGTCTTTGTGGTGTTGAAAGTTATAGCTAAGGTTGAAAATCAACTTTTTTAAATGAATTCCTATGTTTACATGATCATGACTGTTCCTCAAATTTTAGTTTACAGCTGAAATGTCCATGCTTAAATTCTCACAAAAGGTGAATTTATTTTGGTAAAAGTATGATCAAATGCCATTTAGAATAATGCAAAAAGAGAAAATATCAGTTTTGTATTTTAAAACAACTGATTGATTTGTGCATAGCACTCAGAAAAACCAGATTAATTTTAAAATGCCAATCTTCTCAGCCAATGGCTGTTCTTCACTGAGACAAATGCTATGTTTGGAAACCATATTTTAAAATAATGAAATTTATAACCAATTTAAAATTTGTTTTTGCAAACGTTCAATAAACGTTGTCTTAGACTTTGTTTCTAAATTGCCTGCAGCACAAAAAAATAGATTTATTTGCATATATGTATTATATAATATTATTTAAACTATGCAAATTATAATAATACAGATTCATGCTGAAATCCATATTGCCACAGCTCACATATGATTTTATTTTTTGTTTCTGCATTCTCTTTGGTGTATATAAAAATAAAGGAAAGTAAATAACAAAACCTATATTAATGGAGCATCATGGTTGTAACTTGAAATATGAGATGTCAGGAAATGAAAAAGTCAAGTTCACAATACAACATGAAGTCAGCTCTGCTGTTAAATATATGTGTAGTACTTTTTATTAATATTTAGATACCTATGGCCAGAGTCCAGCCTCCACTACAGCAAATCTTGTGCTGCCCTGGGGCGCATAAAGAGGCCTTAAAGCTTCCTTCAGTTGCTCCTACCCAAAGCAAAGCTTCCTTGTAGGGGGGAAGAAAAGCCAACGTCTCAGTGAAGTCCACTAGGAACATCACGTTGCCACTTTTTTTCATGTTGGAGACCTTAAGACATCACATTGTTTAGGCCATTACAAAACCACACCACCTCCTTGCCGACCCTTGTTGTAGTCCCCAGTGTATAGGATGTGTCAGACCAGAGTAGCTTTGGCAATCCTTCTCTTTGGAGAAACTTGAAATCTGTTCTAAATTGCATTGAGCCAAACTGGTACCTGGATGACCACAGGAACAAAGGTAGCTTAGAGCCGTGTTTGAGCTGTAAGGTCACCATACCTATAGAGGTTACCATTAAAAAGCCAATATTTTCCCATTGTCACCACCCAGTGGAATCTGAGATACTGTAGTTAGGGCTAGGCAACACACAAACCAATTCACCTGCAGCAACATAATCCACTTTCCTTTCATCTGGTCTACCACAGATGTTGACTACAAATGGAAGCGAGTTGCTCCAGCATTTGTATCAGTCTCTGATTAACACTGTCTTTGAGAATTGAATCTCTTATATTGCTTTAGTCCCTCACGGCAGCAATGACTAAACCAACCATAAATTGTTTTGCCAGATTTTAATCTTTAGCAGTTGCTCACTATGACTTTTGAAAAGCAACTTCTCAGGGGAATTTCCTTAGAGGTGTCTTACTTTCAGATAATACTGTATACCCACATCATAAAAGTCAGACCTCTTTAAGGTGTCTTATATTGGCAGTCAAAATCACTAATCACTTTTCAAAATGTCGGCCTTCAAAACCACCAACTTGCCATCTTAAAGTAATCAAGCATAATATCATCTCTTTTCTGAATACACAGATCTAAATATAGTTTTTCTTTGGAAAAAATATGCAAGTGATGGGCTATAATTAAAAAAATGGTCCTCTCTAAATTTAGTTTCTTTTGTTGGTTAAACCCCTCCTGCTGATTTGAGGGTTCTGAAATGTTTTCTATACATTAAAAAGTCAGAGTAAAGAAGTAATAAAGCTGACCCTACCCTTCTTGCTTACAGTGTCATTCAAAGGTTAGCATTTATTTATGGAGTAAGTGGTAGTTTTTAGAGCCAAAGCCCAAATATATTTTCTCCTTACACGCATCTTTATTTGGGGTTTCAAACTTTTCTTGTCTCTTTTCAACTTCATCCCACCAAATCACAATAATCAAAAAGTAAGAACAGAAGAAACAACACCAGTTATGCTACTGGTAAGCAATCACTGCTTATGATTTTAGAAAGTAGAAACTGTGTAAGCCCATACACTCATTTTTCAAAAGGAATAGCTATGGCAGGTCATAAACAGTTGTAAAATAGGCATGGTGTGTGTAGACTAGGTTGATCTAACTGGGTTAGCAAATTACACATTAATAAGCAGTTTTCCAATTTACCAACCTTTATCCTCATTTACTCTTTTTTTATTTATAGTACAATATATTTCATAGACGTTTATTGATGTAACTTTTGGTTCGTTTTGTCAGTTTCTAGGCTTTTCAGTAGATAATGTACTATGTGCACAGGCCTCTTGTTAAACATTTTCATAAATTTGTTTAAACTACGAATTTCAAACTCCTCCTTTTGCAATCATAGTATATTCTGAGGACTCTTCTGGAGAATCCCTTGCTTGCTACAGATCTAAAGACTATGTTTTCTCATTTGCTCTGCCATTTAGTGAGTTGTTTATGGGCACAAATACCTAGTACAGTTATCATTTCTAACTTGTAACATGGGATAGTGCTAAAATAAAGTATCATTCTGAGGTATGGACAAGTTGTTCTTAATGTTGTACTAAGTGTAAATGAAAAGAACTAGTACAATGTGAATTTCTGTGTAAAGAAAATAGTTTTCCTACCCTTTTATTCTTTGGCTTAGTTCTTGCATTTGTCAGTTTCACATTTGTCTATTTTTTTTTAAACAACAACAACTGCAAGTTTAGTGATACAATCAGCATTGAATAAGGCCTGGACTGCCTCCAGCAATTCTGTAATGTCTTCAGTACCATGGAGCTGATGTAAAATGATTTTACAAATGTGTCAGTGGTTGAGGTCAGAAGCTTTATAACATTCTGTACAACTTATATGACATTCTTTAGATTGTGATAGCTTTGATCCAGAAATAAAATAACAACAACAATAAAAATTTTTTGTATAACTGAGAGTTACAAAGGAAAAGTCTTGTTTATAGATAACATTGTTTTTGATATGACTACCTGTTCAATATCTTTAAATAGTATCATAGTGTGAAAGTGATTAGTTAACATCTTACTGCATTGGATTTCGTGTTCCTATATGCAAATCAGACTGAGTGCCTTGTTCTAAACTTTGCCTGCTTGTACTTCACAAAAAAAAATTGCATTTGTCAAAGATAGCTTGCACCACCACTTAACCTGATTATTAAAAAGTATTGCAGGAATCATAGATCCCCGTGTGATGTTCCACACAACGTATATGCAGTGTTGCAACATATCCGTTGCAATACTGAAGCACAAGCAATCATTAGAGTCAACTTTCTGCTTTCAATTTGTTTATGAGTTACTTTCTGTCAAAACTAGAGCATTACTGTAAAGGCAAACAGCAGTTTCTTTAAGATTCAAGTCATTAACAGAATATACTTGAAAAATCAAGGATTAAAAATAGTTACATACTCAAACAAATTATTTTGAAAATCATTTCTACTATCTTCAACAATCTGGGTTCAGTGAGTTGTCACCATTATTTTACAGGTCGTAGCTGTTTATGGTGTTAACTATTGAAGGGAAACCACATAACTGAACGCAAATCAGTTTTAAAATAATGGTCCAATTTGTGCATTAGCCTACACTCCTGTGTGTAAATCAGCATAATATTACACCTATTTTATTTAAAAATGTAAAATGCTTGTTTGTAATTTTAAAATCTACAGTAATTGTTTCTTCGAACTCCCTGGTATGTATGTCTGTATCCATGTGTTGTCCTTTGTCTTATACTTAGATTCTAAGCTCTTTGGGCAGGGACCACTTTTTTTGTCTGTTTGTACAGCACCTAGCACAGTGTATCTTGGTCCATGACTAGAGATTTTAGGCACTACACTGAAACAAATCTATCATAATCATAATTAATAATATACATGGATCAAATTGGAAAACATAAGTGTTGATAATCTCCTAGGCTTTGCCTGCTTGAGATGCCATCTTGAGATGACACTGGCAATAGATTTTGCATGTCTTTGAAATACACTTGCTGCTCTTCTTTCTTGCATGCTTAAATCAATCAGCAATGAAAAATAACAATTAATAGTTAATCTTTCCATTAAAATTATTATGACTCTTCAGAGATTGTGAACTGTTACTTAAATTAATGAGCAATTATTCCTGTGACTGGAACCCACTTCAGCCAGTGGGAGCTACTCATGAAAAAAGTGCTCACTAGCGAGAGTGAGGGTGGTCACAAACTGACCCTTATATTTTTTGTAATAAAGAATTAAACAATGAAGTTGAATTCAACCCATATGTGTGCATATATCATTAGTGATTTCTGACAAATTCACACTTTTAAAGTGCCATTCATCTTTAACGTAGCTTGTTTATATGTTGTTTATTATTTTTTTCATCTAGAATAGAAGGATTTTTTTTTATAAATAATAGAAAATGTGGGGAGGTTGGTCTCATGAAGAGGGTTTGAATAATTTTTTCTTTTTACACAAATTCTTGCATAGTAAGACTACTATTGACACTTCTTAGCCTGTTCAGAAACGTAACATACAATACACAGAGCATTATGTGAAACTGTTTTTGCTTTATTATGATGGTGAGACTAAAATTCTCACAGTACTTTATTAACCTAAAATTCATTATTCTGAAAAGAAACTATTTTGAAGCCTTTGTGGGCAATAAATTTTGGCTTTTTGGAAAAGAAGTGCTATTTGTCTTTGAAACTTAGAATATTTTTCCATGTATATGTTATCTCAAACCTATAATAAATCTTTATTTTTATCTTAGAAATTATTTTTCTCCAGTTCTCCCATTTACCATGCAAGTGGTCTTAAATGGTAAATGTTGTTACTCAGAGGGCGTTCCTATAGTAGAGGACTGAGATGAGTGGGTGTTATTTTGCTTGAATTTTGAGACTGTATGTTACAAAGAAAGCATTCTCCGAATGTTGTACTGTATGTATTATTTAAATCACTGAATTAAAAATAAAATTAAGCAATTATAATGTGCTTTAGTCAAACAATAACATTGATCTGTCCAACAAACAGGTCAAAATGGCTGAACCTTGAAACAGTATGTGGTTTTTAACTAAGTTATATGTGGATTTCAAATGATAACTTGGTAGTGTGTAGAATTCTTTTGTCTTATTATTTAAGATAATGTAAAGTTCCTTTAGATTTATTATAGTAAAATAAGGAATTAGGGAACATAGTATATAGAGTTTCAAAATTCAAATAAGCTATTTAAAATAATATAATGAACTAGTCTTCCCTCTCAAATAAAACACTGAATATGAATGTATTAACAGATACTTTATTCTCTGCCAGTTTTAACGATTTCCAACCTTCTAAAATTTATATAAAATAAAAAACATAAAAAATTGCTTTGCCAGTGGCTGGTTCTCAAACTGTGGTCAGTGGACAGCCACTGGTCTTTGAGCCCTTTCTATTTATCTGCAGAGTGAAACCTGTGAAGCAGCCCTGGCAGAGTGGAGATCAATTAAAGGAGAGTTGCATCCATGAGAAGATCTTTCTCTTACAAAATGTTCCTCAGAATAGCAATTTTGGAGAACCACTGGCCTGGCACCAATATCAATGGCAGAGGATCACAGTCCTGGATTCAGGTTAGCAAGGACTGTGAGTGCTACAGAATAGTGTAAATGAATCATTCATATGCCTCCTGTTGCTCTCCAGCAACGTTGGTAGCTAACAGGTGGAGCATTATTTTGTAGTGCCCATACGTTTTCTGGTAGCTTCACAGGAAACACATAGAAGATCGGCTCATGATCAAGGGAGCTTAGAATTTGAATGATGGACTTTAGGATAAAACATACACAAGGAAGAGGAGGTATGAGGAAGTGATTTTTGTGAAGCATACATATGCCATGGTTGTTTGGTTTTCTGGGTAAGTGAGCCAGTGTTGACTTGGCAGTAGAGGAGTTACATATAGTTCTCCTTATCCTGAATTAAACATTGCCAGGGTTTAACAGGATTTGTAAGGAGAAGAAATGGGGAAATGAATGATGACTCCTCAAAGGGAGGCCTGGATACATTGTACTTGGTTGTTTTTTAATTATAAGACGTTTTGCAGAGGTTTTCATTGAAGAGTTTTATTTATTTATTGCCTTTAAGTTAGTAATCGCAGGATATGTTAGGAAGGTATCTGTAATGCTATTTTATTAATTTAGGGACAGATACTTCCTGTACAGTGGCAAGGAAAATCATTTCCTTAAATGTTTTGACACTTTAAATGTTTTCTCCTCATTCTCACATCTAGTGTGGATGTTCTGCTGTGCCCCACACAGAAGTGGAGGAGTGTTTGGCCCACAGAACTTGTGATTTTCAGAAAATATATGCAGCTCTCAAGGATGCACTAGAATCTAGGGCCTGTACCTTCAGACTGTCTCCCAGCCTCCTCTTCCCCCAGTTTGTAAGCGGTTGCCCTGCAGCCCCCCATTGTGGGAGGATCCAAGTCTTTCTGGGGAAACGCACACAATTCATTGCTGACTATATTAGCATGAACTTGTCCCAGGGTTTTCTTTGACGCTTTGAGGGAATGTTCTAGAAAGCAGCCTTCCTCCTAGTTATCCCTCTTCAAATCTGCAGGGGCCAGATCATGTGGGGCACTTATAGAAAGGCTCACATTGGGTTGGGAGATGCATGCCATAGAGCCAAAGCAACAGGCAGAATAAAACTACCCATTTGCAGAGACTTCAGCTCACAGTGAATGATACAGGGTTGTCCTCTGTCCCCCTCCATTGTTTGACATCTCCATAGAACCTATGGCACACTGTGTTAAGTACAATTTTTACATAGAAGATTTTAATTTAAGGGTTACGAACCATGTGCTTTCTTTATTAATGGAAGACATCCTATTCTATCTGGGGAGCTGTTCACCTGAAAGACCTTCAGATTCTAATGCATATTGAAGTAAAACTAGTCTGTAAATAATGTGAAGAGACTCAGTGTTACTTCCAGTAATAACAGTGCCCCAGGAATCCTTGTGGGAACCTACCTGTAAGGTGTAAGGAGGACACCTGAGAAATGTGTATATACAGTGTAAATGTATATACATGCATTGTGTTCAGATAGGGTTAGCAAAACAAAATAACACAATCAGAACTATGTCCATGACTGTCACTTCCATAATTGATTCACTTATGAAAAATAACTGCAAAAATTAGATTTGCTCCAATAGAATGCAGTAATGCCATTCAGAGGAACATCCCCCATACGTTGCCTATATTTCCTGAGGCTTTCACATTAACTATGCACACCAGTCTATCTCTGTGTTGACAGACTATTGAACATATTCCTGTGAAACGATAAAATGGTGGGAACTTTGCCATTGACTTTGAATGATACCAGGATTTCACTCCAAGAGTTTGTTTAAAATATTGGTATTGTGTTTGGTTATCAGTAACCTTCTGGGCCCTTCTTTTAATTGTTCTTCTGGGTAGGTCAATTATAATTTTAATATCTGAGTTGCAATATGGCCACTCTTCTACAATATATCAGCTTGTTAAGACACTTCCAGCTCTATACCAGCCAAGCAATATTCTGTCTACTTTGACAAAAAATGAAATTAAAGCCATTACTCAGGACAGAACTATAACAGCATGTATCATTTGACATAAAGTGCTCAAACTTTGTAAAGTACATAAGCAATATCCCACTTTGGTCTTTATCTAAAAATCCTATGTTTCCACGAGCTTTACAAGATAACATTTTAGTCACTGGAAGTGCCAGAAAATCAAATTGCTATTAAATATTTATGGTGGAAGACACCTAATGACTTACAGGGGATGCTGAAAGAGAGTCAGTATCCACAGAGTGCACTTATCATAGTTTGTTGTTGTTGTTGTTATAATTAATTATTTAAGTGCTGACAGTTTGCTCAAAGTTGTACAAAACACAAATAAAAATAGTGTCAGCCCCCAAGAACTTAGTCTCCATCAAAGACAAGACAGTGTGTACCAGGAGATCCAGAGGAAGGAGCTAATTTATTTTCTTTTTAAAGCACTTTAGACCAATTGGCAGAAGAAAAGACCTGGAATTAGCAGTGTTATTACAAAGTTGCAGTTTTGTTGTAGCTGATCATTTTTTTTTATGTTGATGCTAAGTATACTTGTTTTCATATGGATTGCTAGTTATTTTAATGTCCATGTGGCTTGATTTTTGTGTTAATATGCTTACTTATTTTTTAATATAATGTATCATAATAACATAGGAAGGGCAAAAGCTATAAAAAGGGAATTAAAGGCCATTTTTTATTCATGTATTTTTTGAATATTCCTTCTGTAGCTGATTCTAGATGCAGTTTAGCCTAATAAAGCATACCAAATGAAGCTACACAATCACTGCACCGCATCTAAAAGTGGGGGGCGGGGGGGGGGCGTTGTCCAGTGTTGCTGGAGAAAGGCAGCAGTGCTTTATGGCAGCAGGGAAGGGGGGAGGGAAACAAGGTCAGAAACTGCTGCAAAAAAGGTTAGCGGTGGTCAGCTTTCCAGCGCTGACTCACCCCCCTGAGAAGGGCTGAAAGCTTTAAAGGTGCAAGCCCTGGCGTTGGAAACCCCTTTCTTCATGCAGCAGGCAAGGCAGCACCTACCCTTCTTCCCCTAGAGATGCGTTTATCAGGTTGTGTTTGCTGTGGGCATTGCGCTAGTCGTTCATTTTTAGGGGGGCTGGGAAGGAATTGTTCCCTCACCGCCATATTGGCTTCAGTAGAGTTGGGGGGTTTTCACCTTCCCCACAGCAGGTGTCAGGGAAGACCTATTATGGTGAGGAAAAAAGTGGTTAGGCTGTATATCACAACTTATTTTGTAAATGTGGGGCAGATGTCCAGTGCAGGTAAAGGAATCCAGTGCCCAGATAAATGGCCTAGTAAAGGACTTAAAAAGGAGGTGCTGATTAAAGGAGTGGAACAGTGGGAGATTTTGCGGCTCTTATGGTTGGAACGGCAGGGAGCCAATCCCCTTTCTTAAAGTCCACTTTAATCCTCCTCCAAGGGGGGATGGATGGTAAGGTCCAAGCCACGGACTGGCTGGGGAACCTGGATGGAAAATGAAGGGGGGGCTGGTGGAAGCTCTGGGTAGCTATTTGAATGATCATGGAGTTGCCTGCACTGTACACTTTTATCTGCCGGGTAGGCCAAAACATCTAATAATAAAGTTGCGGCCTGATTAAATCCATATCTAGTGTCTTCTGTTGTTCTTTCAGTATAGCTGGACAATGAGGGAGCTGTGGGTTTGTTTGTTTGTTTGCAAAAGGAAAGGTCTGTATATTTTAATTTTAATTCTTTCAAATGTATGCACTTTTACTTTTTGAGAATGATAGCTACTTTTTTATTTTTGATCACAGCCTAATTAATCAGAGGTCATTGACGAGCACAAAGTTTTAACTTATCTGAGCACCAGAGAGACTACTTATTTCAATTACACTATACTTTTGTGAAATACATTTGCTAAAACATCTTATTTTACAAACCTGAATATTATATTGATATTGTGAGTACTTACTTAAATTGGAACTGAGAGTACTAGAATATATCCACAGGTTTAAACTATCCTTCATTAATTCAAATAATATAAGTTTTTGCAGACACTTAATCTATTAAAAACTTCAGACACAAAGAAGTTACTTTTAAAATTAAATGCTGAATATCTGAATTTATTCCAGTTTCCATTCCAAGAAAAATAGGACTGTCAGAAATTTAAAGACAATCCTGTGTTTAAAAGGTAAACTGATGTAATATGTCATATTAATAACCTGCTATACATTTATGCCACTCTGATCTAGAGTAGGAACAAATGCAGTGGGAAGGAGCACAGCAAATGGTAGTTTATTTCGATAACCACTGCAATAATTGTTGAAGAAGTAATGCATTTCTTATTGTGCTACCTATATTTGAAGTTGAGAGTTTGTGAATGTTACAGTTTGATAAAATTTACAAAACATCTTTGCAACTGTGTCTCCTTTTGCATTATAGAAGAAGGAAGGCATAGGGCTGTGGCCCCTTTTTGAGAGGGTAGTAATTAGAAGTATATAGAAATAATATAATGATTAGATAAAATATTGTACAGAGTTTTCTTTTATGTGATTCTGCCTGTTCTAAAGTCAATTTATGAAGTGAAAATGCTAAATCTCTCTTCCCCAGCCCCAGTTTTTTTTTCTCTCTCTCTCTCTCTCTCTTTGGTTCTACACGTTTTATTTCAGGCTGAGACACTAAATCTGTGTGTATTTAGTTCACAAATTTCTTTCAAGTTCTATTGCTGCTAGCTATAAAATATTTGGAATTTCTCTATGCTTTGCATCTAAGTCTTACCTAGACTTGGACATAGATCACATATGTACATCTGAGATATATGGAGGACCAAAAAGGCTTATTTATAGTTTTTGTGATGTAGGGTACACACTTTATACTCATTTTTAGGCTTTTAGAGAGAAGAGATGTGATTAATGAGATTTGGGAGGGGCAGGGAGTAGAGGTTGTTGGTTGGGGCAAAAATGTATTGGAGCCTATAAAACTACATTTCTTGGTTCGTGTTCTCTCATCAGAAATCCTAATCTTAGTTACAGCAATATGATGATGGTGAGATACATTGTAATGTGTTATTGTAAGAAATGTTTCATATCAGATATTTTACTTGGTTTTATTTTTAGTTTGAACTCTGAAAACAAAATTTAAGACTCAGGACAAAGAGAAACTGACCAAAACTGGAAACATTTAAATGAATACCCCTGTAGATGAAATGTTGACTATTCAAATAAATGGGATCCGGATATCAACCTTTCCTGGTTTTGGCTTGGCAAAAACAAACCAAAAAACTATAACAAAGCTTTGCTAAAACAAAATCCCCTCAAGTTCAGTCCCTCTCTATGTAGAACCATGTAGCTGAACTGTCCCACAACTCTGGAAAGTTGGATGAATTGGGATCAGAACTGAGCCTTCTTTGAATTTAGCTTTCCAAAACTAAAATACTCAAATGCACATTTTTGGGGTAGCTACTTAAAGAAAATTGTGTGAAACATGCTGGCTTACACTAGCACAGGGTTATCATAAACCAGTGGATTTAGTAAGCACGGATTAGCATCCTGAGCATAGAGTTCATATGATCCTTAAGTGAAATCCGATAAAAGTTTCCATTTTCATACTGAAACTGACAACTTTCATCAACTATAGGTACCAGATTCCTATTCTAAGGGAGAGCCAATGTGACATTCAGCATCCTTTCCTTCAATATCTGGGAATGGCTGGCCAGCCTCTTCTATTCCTTCTGTGCTTGTTGTCATTTGTAGTAAAACACATAGTTTGGGGGTTTGTTCTGATAGCAAAATTCAAACTGGATTGAGTTTCACAGGAGCTATACGAGGGCATAAACCACAAGGGGTGTTCTAATACAGAGATGGTGGCTCACAGTTACATTTGCAGACAGTATTGTGCAGCATGGTTTAGAAGTGTTGTATTAGTCTTCATATATTGCTGTAAATATTGCTCTACTGGTCCAAGGAAGGCACCTGAGGAGTCTTTCCCTCACTATCTTCAGGGATTCTGTTTTTCTCTTAAATGCCTCTCACACCTCTCCATTAAGAACACTACATCAGCACAACAAATTCATCGATAGACTTCTGATAGCCTAACACAAGTTTGTAGAAGTACCTCAACAGACAAAAAAAAAAGGAGTAGTTGTGGCACCTTAGAGACTAACAAATTTATTTGAACATAGGCTTTCGTGAGCTACAGCTCACTTCATCGGATGCATTCAGTACAGTAAGGTACAGTACTGAATGCATCCGATGAAGTGAGCTGTAACTCACGAAAGATTATTTTCAAATAAATTTGTTAGTCTCTAAGGTGCCACAACTACTCCTTTTCTTTTTGCAGATACAGACTAACACGGCTGCTACTCTGAAACCTGTCAATAGACAAAACCACTCTAAACTAGCCTCCCTTATCATCTCCCCGGTGCCCCACCCCACAGCTTGGAGTGAAAGAATGAGCTGGAGTGAGAGAACAATTTCTAACTTTACCCTCCCACATGGTATTACAATGTCTGTACCATGCAACACACTTTAAGAAAAGAAAATCAAACAAGTGACTACAACTTAAAAGAAGGATATATACGGTATGCTATATTAATGTAAAATAAAAAACCTTTACAAATGCTACAGTTAAAAAGACTTGGAAAATGTCAGCAACAACATAGGATACAAACTACAGAGAGTAAAAAAAAATTTGGGATACAAACTTTTCCAAATAATTTATAGGATACCAATGAACCACAGGCAAAAAATACTACTTAAAGAAAACTTCAGTGGAAAATGGGAAGCTCAGAATAAAAAGTACTCCTAGCGGAATGAAGCTTTGTTTAAAAATAACCAAAGAGACAAAGCTTAAAATATTCAATTTTTAACTCGAGTAAGGAATAGTGAAACTGAATCGAAAAGTTTGTGACTTGTTCGAAAACTCTATTAAAAAAAAACAAACCCAAACAAGCTCCGGTTTCTGTTTAAAACTATTTTGACATTCAGGTCTCATAATACATACATTTATTTGTGTAAACACCACACTTTTATGGCAATGTTTCCTTGTCTTTTGTAATGAAAAGTGTTTTATTTTATTTATACTATATCTTGCATCCAATTAAACAAAAAACAAAAAGATCCTTTACAATGTCACAGTTAAAGAGGCTTGGAAAATGTTTGCAACATATAGGATACAAAATACAAAGATCAAAAAACATTTTGGATACAAACTTTTAATAATAATTTATAAGACACCAACGAACCACAGGCAAGAAAGACTACCTCTTATAATCATGTTATTTATAACCTATTCTTCCAAAATATAAAATCACTGGTTTCTCAGGATAAAATTATGTGAGATTAGGGAAGGTCAAACTAATTAGAATAACTTAGTATTTTCTGCCCTGAACTTTTGGCCAAAATGTGAATCAAACCTAAACTTAACCTTTTTTAAAGGTCTGAAAAGTTCAGTTACATTTTTATTATTTTTATTCATTTATTTGAACTGTCATGCATCTCCAATTTCCAGGTTGGTCCGAAAGTCTGAATGGTACTTCAAGCCCAAGCAGAAGCAGGAAGCACTGCAAAACTCATAGAAACACTAGTCTCTTGAGATGATCAAATGAATTTTGTAGAGTCAGAAAGTTGGTTAAGTTCAGATAAGCATCTGGCCTTTAAGATGCTTTCTGAAACCAAACTCAGACTCTGAATGTTGTGGAATTTGTCCATCATTAGTCGAGAACATGCACAGTAATGGAGTTTGAAATACAGTCTCGTGCCCAGGGAATTCATCAGTCCAGAACAGAGTGCTGGTAGCCAAGCCTACAAGCATTCCTGGAGGCAGCTCAACTGGATACTTTTTGACCCTGATCCCTCTGTTTCATGACGGTGGAGATGTTGTTAAGGGCGCAATCTGCCCTAGTGTGCCTTCTTTGGAGTATTTCACAAAGTGGGGGTGAGGAATTCTCCTTTTTGTTCTTTGCACATAGCTCCCATTGTCATTAATGAGAGCTCCATAAGAGATCCTCATTTCTTGAAAGTGCACCCACACTTTCAAAAGTGTAAGTTCTGAAAATGAAGGGTCTCCCTTCAACAAGTGTTCCTTTACATTGGCTGAGAAAGTTTTCCAAGCCCATCAATTAAGGCAGCCTTTCTGATAGACCCAAGGTGCATCTGACTGGAAACTTGGCACATACACACAGTGCATTTTGGAACATTCTTAAGAAGGAGTATGTATAATCTGATTTACGGGGCAGTAGGGTCCTAGCAAAGAGGCTGCGATAGCTATTAGATATTGCAATATTATTTGCTGTGGTACAAGTGCTTTAAAAGACACCATGCTGTTGTCATGGGCTTCATGTTGCTAAGAAGTCTATGAGGGAAGTCATATAAGTGGAAAGAAAGGAAGTATCATATTTTTCAAGTGAAAATTAAGTTTTGGAGAAAAATGCAAACTTTCTAATATTTTTCAGAAACCACTGGCTTTCTTAAGCTTTGTTCTTCTTATACTCGCTTATCACCTTATTACTTCATTTAAATCATTATCGAAGGTGAGAAATTTTCAGTATGTAAGAGACACCAGAATATGACACTTAATAGAATCATAGATGATCTTTTGCACAGTCACAAATAAGTACTAACGATTGTTTCCTGGAATGCTGATTTTAAAAAAAAAAAAAAGATAAGACAATAATGAACTCTCTCATTTCTCATACCATTGCAGGATTACCTGTGTCTCAGAGTCAAGGCCAACTTCGCACTTAAGACAATTTGGATAGAAAAAGGATTAATGAAATTAAGTATATAATGCAAGATGATAGACTGGCCTCCTTTGGTTATTCCTGGGAGAATTTTGTGCCAAAAAAATCAAAAATTCTGTGCACAATATTTTAAAATTCTGCAAAAATCTGCTTTTTTTAAATCAAAATAACAAAAGTATCACTCTAGCTTCAATTATTTGGGTAATTTATTTCAAAGTACCTGTCAACAAGTAATCAACAATACAGACATACACACAAAAATTTTCCCCGGGAGTATAAAGAAACCTCTACAACAGCCTAGTTCCAGTTCAGTGCTACTGGAGGGGCTGCATGGGGCCCCCCAGAGACCAAATATCTGCACCCTTCTCCCACCAGAGCTCAGCTGCAGAACATTCCCCAGCAAAGACACCCAAACCCCCTTCCCCCAGAACCCAGCTATGGGGCACCCCCAAGTCCAGACATCTGCGCTTCCTCCCCCCAGATCCCAGCTGCAGGGCACCCCAGAGCCCAGACACTTGCACTCCATCACCCCCAGAGCCCATCTGCGGGGCACCCCCAGAGCCCAACATCTATACTTCTCTCCCATCAGAGCCCAGCCACAGAGCACTCCCCAGCCCAGACACCTGCACCTTGTCTTCCCAGAGCCCAGTCATGGGGTACCCCTAGCTGAGACACTCGCATCCTCCTCCCCCAAGAACCCAGCCATGGAGCACTCCTGGCCCATACACTTGCATCCTCTCTCCACAGCTTCTTTACTGTCCTATCAGGGGACGAAGTATGGTGCCGCCCTGCCCTTCCTCACCATTTACCAGAGCCGGGTCTCCCAGACCCTCTCCTGTCCCTGATGAGGATCAAGGATCCCTTGATCCTTGATGAGGATCAAGCCTGTCAGCCAGAGCGTGCAGAGCCTCCATCCCCCACCAGACTAGGTGCTCCGCTCACTGTCAGCTGAAAAGCTAGGCTCTGCAGAGCGTGGGGGCCTGCAGCCTCAGTTCTTCAGGGAAACATAAAATTCTGTGTGCAGAATTCCCCCAGGAGTAATGTGGAACTAATACCAGCTGCCACTGTCTCACAGTTCCTTCTTTCAGAGGCTATGCTCAAGGATTCATTCAAGGCTAGGGGACAATTGATTTGTTTCAACTCTCTGACCTCTTGAGGAACACGTTAAGAAATATAGGGGAAAAGTCTCTTTGTAGGAATAGCTTACAGGTGAATTAATGCTTTGCAGCACTCTCAGTCTCAGTCTCAAAGAAAAATGGGAAAAAGAAATGACCCTTCCACATTTCAGTTGAGATAGTAAGGCTATCTGGCTTAATGTAAAGATACATCAGATACTCTTTATCCTTGTGATTGTTCCAGAGCAAGATATTTAACAGGTGCTACTGAACTATGAAACATTTGTTTCGCTAGATAGGCAATGCCCAGCAAATGTTAGAAATGCAAACAGCTACATGCTAAACTTTTGCACATCCTGTGTATCTGTCAAAAAAAAAAAAAAAAAGCATGTGGTCTGAAAAACCATATTCATTGCTCTTTCAAAAACTTAGTGTCACTATTTTTCCATCTCCATACTTGTGTATTTTAGGAGTGCTAGATGACTTGGTATTACCACTTAACATTAAGAAATGCATGGCAGTGAGTATTCAAGTAGCCCAAAGAATTATTTGAAGAAAATGAAATCTGTAATTCCTCCCTCATACATAGACTGGCTTAGTGAGCTCTTTACTACAACATTAATGGGGGAAAATGACTGTCTAATAGAAACAACTGGAAAATATAGGAGGATGTCTGGTTGCACACAAAACTATTGCATACTTCTTCAATTTAGTATATATTAGTTCCCAATACTCAGAGGTTATGTTCTCACTTACCTATCTATTTAGTCATTTAATAATTGATGCCCTGCACAACCTCTATGTGCCTCCATGGTTTTTTTCAAAAGTTTTGCAAATAATGAACACTGAATTATGTTATTTTTGTTATTTTCATCTTATGCATGTATTTATACATGATTGTTATGTGTTTATAATATATATTAGGGCTGTCAATTAATCGCAGTTAACTCACACACTTAACTCAAAAAAATTAAGCGTGATTAAAAAAATTAATCGCTATTAATTGCAGGTTAAATCACACTGTTAAACAATAGAATTTAAATTTATTAAATGTTTTGGATGTTTTTGTACATTTTCATATGTATTTTATTCTGTGTTGTAATTCAAAAAAAGCACAAAAACAAAACTATGTAAAACTTCAGAGCCTACACGTCCACTCAGTCCTCCTCATTCAGCGAATGGCTAAGCCAAACAAGTTTGTGTAAATTTACAGGAGATAATGCTGCCCTCTTCTTAGAATCATAGAACATTAGGGTTGGAGAGATCTCAAGAGGTCATCTAGTCCAACCTCCTGCTCAAGCAGGACCAATCCCAACTAAATCATCCCAGCCAGGACTTTGTCAAACCAGCCATTTAAAACCTCTAAGGATGGAGATTCCACCACCTCACTAGGTAACCCATTCCAGAGCTTCACCATCCTCCTTGTGAAATAGTTTTTCCTGATATACAACCTAACCCTCCCCCACTGCAACTTGAGACCATTGCTCTTTGTTCTGTCATCTGCCACCACTGAAAACAGCCTAGCTCCATCCTCCTTGGAACCCCACTTCAAGCTGCTATCAAATCCCACCTCACTCTTCTCTTCTGCAGACTAAATAAGCCCAGTTCCCTCAGCCTCACCTCATAAGTCATGTGCCCCAGCCCCCTAATCATTTTCGTTGTCCTCCACTGGACTTTCTCCAGTTTGTCCACAATTTCTGTAGTGGGGGGCCCAAAACTGGATGCAATACTCCGGATGTGGCCTCACCAGTGCCAAATAGAGGGGAATAGTCACTTCCCTCAATCTGCTGGCAACACTCCTACTTTTGTAGCCGGCATTGCAAGGTATTTATGTGCCATATATGCTAAACATTTGTTTGCATCTTTGTACTTTGGCCACCTTTCCAGAGGACATGCTTCCATGTTGATGATGCTCGTTAAAAAAAAATGTGTTAATTAAATTTGTGACTGAACTCTTTGGGGGAGAATTGTATATCCCCGGCTCTGTTTTACCTGCATTCTGCCATATATTTCATTTTGTAGCAGTCACAGCTGTTGACCCAGCACATGTGGTTCATTTTAAGAACAATTTCACTGGTATCTTCTTTGCGTTTTGTCAAATCTGCAATGTAAGATTTCTAAAGACAACTACAACACTCGACCCAAGATTTAAGAATCTGAAGTGCCTTCCAAAATCTGATCGAGACAAGGTGTGGAGCATGGTGTCAGAAATCTTAAAAGAGCAACACTCTGATGCGGAAACTACAGAACCCGAACCACCAAAAAAGAAAATCAGCCTTCTGAGGGTGGTATCTGACTCAGATAATGAAATTGAATATGCATTGGTCCACACTGCTTTGCATTGTTATCGAGTAGAACCCATCATCAGCATAATCCCCTTGCTGAAATATATTTTACTGAATATCCTAATTTTGAAAATATTCTCTTTTATTTTTTTTAGGGTTCATTCTTAGTCTTGGCTGTTGGCCAAGTGGGATCTGACTAAAGCCTTGTAACATTAAACAGAACATTAAAACCGTGGTTTCCAACCACCGGTAGGGGTGCTATTACTGGTGCTTCAGCTTTAGTGACTGCTACTCTATATTTCCTCTTTATGCCATAACTTCAAAGATGAGCCGGGCCTCTCTGAGACAATTTCTGTCATTTAGGGGTTTTACCCATAAACAAACAGAGGTCATCTGAAAGCCTTCCCATTGATTTCAGTCAGCATTGGCTCAGACCCAATCTCGTACAGTTTCCTGAAAAATTTAGCAAAAAGAAAAGGAGGACTTGTGGCACCTTAGAGACTAACCAATTTATTAGAGCATAAGCTTTCGTGAGCTACAGCTCACTTCCTCAGATGCATATCATGGAAACTGCAGCAGGCTTTATATATACACAGAGAATATGAAACAATACCTATTCCCACCCCACTGTCCTGCTGGTAATAGCTTATCTAAAGTGATTTCCAGCACAAATCCAGGTTTTCTCACCCTCCACCCCCCCACACAAATTCACTCTCCTGCTGGTGATAACCCATCCAAAGTGACAACTCTTTACACAATGTGCATGACAATCAAGCTGGGCTATTTCCTGCACAAATCCAGGTTCTCACATCCCCCCCACCCCCATACATGTGGGTGGGGGGGATGTGAGAACCTGGATTTGTGCAGGAAATAGCCCAGCTTGATTGTCATGCACATTGTGTAAAGAGTTGTCACTTTGGATGGGCTATCACCAGCAGGAGAGTGAATTTGTGTGGGGGGGTGGAGGGTGAGAAAACCTGGATTTGTGCTGGAAATCACTTTAGATAAGCTATTACCAGCAGGACAGTGGGGTGGGAATAGGTATTGTTTCATATTCTCTGTGTATATATAAAGCCTGCTGCAGTTTCCACGATATGCATCTGAGGAAGTGAGCTGTAGCTCACGAAAGCTTATGCTCTAATAAATTGGTTAGTCTCTAAGGTGCCACAAGTCCTCCTTTTCTTTTTGCGAATACAGACTAACACGGCTGTTACTCTGAAACCTGAAAAATTTAGGAAACACTGCATTGAGGCATTTCTTTTGAGGAGATAAATTAGAAAGAATTACCCAGAGTTTGCCAACAAATACTGTATTTGCATGAAGAGAGGGAAAGGGAAGATCACATACATTTTGAGCCTTAGCAATATGGGCATAAAATTAAAAAGGTTGGAGAGAGGACACTCAATGGCTTAGAAGAGTGATAATGAAATATAAAACTTTTCTTCTGTCTCCAGCTCCCACTTCAGATTGATGTATTGGGAAGCAAGGTGTACCCAGAGGAAGTCAATATGATGCTTCCCAATTCTTGTTTGGCTGGAGCTAGGAATTTTTCATCACAGTGGGCATTTTCTCTTCTCCAGGCTCAGCTCCACTGCAAGACTGTCAACCCGGCAGATTTACTTTTTAGGTTGTACAGTCCCACTTAAAATTCCTCCTTAGCTGACTGAATGTCAGCTTAGAAACAGCCACATGTGGTATTTAAAAGTAGGTGGATGCACTGAAGTGCCACTTGGGGTAAAGAGCAGCCACTGTGTAGTTAAGAAAAGGAGTACTTGTGGCACCTTAGAGACTAACCAATTTATTTGAGCGTGAGCTTTCGTGACCTACAGCTCATAAGGAAGCTCGTGTAGTAGCTAGGTCAGTGGTTGTCAACCTTTTCTAATGTGGACTCCTAAAAAATTTCAAATGTAGGTGTGGACCCTTTTGAAAATCTTAGACATAGTCTGTGGATGCCCAGGGGTCCGTGAACCACAGGTTGATAACCACTGTTCTATGGTAACAACAACCTTTTCTGGGCCCTTAGACGTAGTCTGCAGACCCAGGGGTCCATGGACCACAGGTTGAAAACTACTGATTTAGGTTCATTAGTTCTGAAAGCTGTTTTCCCATGAATAGAGCTCTCATTATGCCATCTTTAAGCCTGACATGAGAGAGCCTTCTAATGCAAAGACTTTTGAACCAAAAGATGCCTCTGTTTCTTTTTTGTGGATTGTTTTCCAAGATTAGTATTGGGAAACTGCTCCTCCCCTGTGAGGCTGCTGTCATGTGGAATTCTGCAGGGTTCCATTCCATCACCCCTCTTGTGTAAAGTGTATAGAGAGTTTTTCAGTGCATTAGTCTGGAGACTGGGCTATGGTTTTTCAGTACTATGATGAGTCTTGATACAAGGCTTTACCTCTCCCTCACCCAATCTTATTCAATGTCTGGGTAAGATTTGGGAAAGAATGGGCATTAGCAGGCTGAGACTTCGACTAGACAAGACCGAAGGGATGTTAATTTGGTAGGGAAAAAAACCAGAGGATATAGCAAGAATTATATGATTCCCATTGAGGGGGTGTGTCTGTTATTCACAAGTCAAATTCACAAACTAGTATTCTTGTGAAAAGTGGGTGCCTACTTGACATCACTGAAGACTGAAGTCCTCCATCCATAGAACAGTTATAGTACAGAATTCTAGACAATTACTACTTGTAAGATAGCTCAACTCCGAGCTGG
Organism: Lepidochelys kempii; assembly: GCF_965140285.1. NCBI lineage: Eukaryota > Metazoa > Chordata > Testudines > Cheloniidae > Lepidochelys > Lepidochelys kempii. Next base: position 68,760,457 of record NC_136384.1, on the reverse strand, counting down.
GGAATAAAAAGACATTTCTATGGTTGTTTAGGATTTAAGGTTCTTAAGGGTTTAGAGGGTTTCAGCCTCATAGGGTATGTCTACACTGCAGTTAAACATTGATGGCTGGCCTATGTCTGTTGACTCGAGCTTGTGGGGACTGCAGGGCTATAAAATTGTGATGTAGATGTTTGGGCTCAGGGACCATCCCGCCTCATGTGGATAAAAAATTTTATGGAAGATTTTCAATAACAAAATATGTACCTACTGGCAATAAAATGCTTTCATAACTTTCAAAGTTTTTTTTCAATGGTTTCAACAGCTTTGTAAGAGAGTCCAAAGGTCTACGTTTCTGTCTAGAACTCAACAGTCGTGACAGGTAATATCAGCAATATGGAGAAGATTAATTTCACTCACTTTGATTACATATATCAAACAAGATCAGATGGTAGCAACTTTCTGTCACTATTCAATAAAATTGTTTCAGGCTGGTAATCTAATGGAGAACAACTCCATAACCTACTACCAACCCTCCAAATTACTCAGTGTGAAAAATTATTTTTTTCTGTTTGGTGGAAATTCTGTATTGGCTCTCATTGATTCCGTCTACGAAGTTTTGTTGATTTCCTTCTAATCCACATAATTTTAATGACAATATTTACTTTTTTTTAACACGTCCATACTATGATGCATCTGTCCAAAGATTTTTTTTTTAGAGAAGATTCAGCAGGATCAAATTAGTTATATGTCCATAGATTGTTTACTACCCTTTTGTCCCAAAATTGTAATTTTTTTAGAAACCCAACTTGTAAATTCCTATAATTGGTAAGCGTGAGCACAAAATTTTTTTTGCTTCTCCAGTTGGTGCACTTTAAGTGATTTAAAACAGTTCCTGTTAGCTATTGCATACTGAATAATTTCTTGATGACCAAGTAATACATTACCACCAATTTTCTCTTTGAAAAATTTAAACAGCAGCAAGACATTTAGGATGAACATCTAAGATTACATTTCCCATTTTTCAGAAGATCCAGCATGTCCAACACTTGATCCTAATTTAATCCACTCCCATATTTTAGTGCAAGCTGTTTTTAAAATGACATCTATTTTGTTTAGCAAGGAGAGACATTCAGTCTCTTCTCTTACACCATGCTTGCTTGCATTTCCCCCTTTTTCCTCAATAAATCCTTTGCATAAATGATCAAGATGTGTCTCTAAGGGGACAATTTGAACATTAAGAATTCCTAACTCTCACTGTGTAGGATTTTATATTCAATTTTTCTTCTTGTTTCTGTTGTTGATATTTAATTTCATTTAAAATAGTAGTAGTGTTTTAAGTTTTGAGTGCAATTATATAATCTGCTGATATGGAACATTGTACATATTGGTGAACTCGGATCTCTAGAAATTGTTGTATTTTAGTATGTCTAATTTTCTTCCCCATGTGTCCTCTAGCTTTTTATGTGGCGTTTTCCCCCATAATTCACACCAACATGCACTGGGACAACTTCTGAGTCCCAAGTCTTAGCCAGCAGTGTGCAAAGCATATATATGAAGAATGGGATTGTAGATTTTCTACTGCTGTGTTTTGAGATTTGTGGTGATGGTTAACAAGGCAGGGGTCTAAATAATTTTTCTTGTGGCAGAATAGAGAACTGAACTATTAAATGTTTCAAGTTGATTTATATCATAACAGTAACATAAAAGCCCACGTAGATTTACATATTTCCCTTGAACTACTAGCGGTACCATTTGTTTTTATATAATGCTGTTTGAATTCAGATGATCGAATTCTACACGCTGGCATCTATTTCAGATATGTTTATTTATTATCTTAGATTTGCTTAGTATTGTATCCCAGGAAAAGTTTACCACACTTTCAGCTTTACTGGCCATTATTTTATTAGTTTTGCCAGTTTTTAGTATTATTTATTTAATTACTAGTAAGTATATATGATATTCAATAATTCATAGCTGTTTTATTATTTTATTTATTTTTGCATCTCTACAACAAATGGGAGTGCTTTGTAAATGACATTATTTGATTATGATAAATATGAAGGAAAAGCACTGAATTAACTATTATTCTTTTAGGACAAGATTACCACCTTGAAATCAGCCCTGAGTAAGGGGCAGAACGTAGTAATGTTGTGTGGCCCCAGAAGCAGAACATAAACAGAATTGTGACTGAAGAGTCACAATTTGGTCACTGGTTCCCCCTTGTTTTTCTTATGTTAACATTTTAGATAAACTGATCAGAACTAACACTGGTGTTTTTTGTTTTTGAAAGTTTTAAAAATCTATTTTGGTATGACAGTAAAACTGAAGTATCTGGTGAAAGAATTTTGCTGTTTTTCGAATCATAACTGCATGAAGCAAAACAAGCCTAAGTCTTGGATTTATCTACAATTAGACAATCCTTGATGTGTCATATTATAACTAGTCTTTTTATTATAACCCACTAATAAACTCGCTGGAACTCCAGCATCAGGAGTATACTGGTTTCTGTAAGAGTGGGAAAGTTTACACTAATTGTGAATGTCAGCCATTCTAACATGTAGTCCAGAACCAGTGAGGTGCTTTGTATTGTTTCTGTAGTAATTGAAAGGGAAATTAAAATTTTGTGAAGTCCAGTTGTTTGAGGTTTACAGGTTTTTTAACTCGACTAATATCAAACATTTTATCAATTTCTTGCGAATATTTGTTCCTATGTTAACTTATAAAACAGATCCAACTTCAGAGATGTTCCTCATGCTTTCTTTGAGTAAAGCTATGGAACATTTAATTGCTTGCACCCATTTTCATGGATGCATGAACTTGCTAGATGAATACCATCAGAGCAGTTATTTCTGCAATTATCCTTGCTCCTGTTTGTATGCAGCCCTATACTTCCTGAACTGTCTGTGGCTGCATGGGGGTTACAGTCCTCTCCCTGGCAAACAAAAGTTTAAAAATAAAAAATACCCGAACGGGGAGTCACACTCTCAAAACTCTTTCATCAAAGTAGCAAAGATTGCTTTAATTCATGGAGCCACAGCACTCCTTATGAAGACTGCCAGATCTTGCTTGAAGGAGCAGAGAATGAAATGGGTGTGGGTGGGACAAGAAGCCCATTTATTTGTTTTTAAATAAATACTTCATATGTTTATAGTTTTTATAGCATTTATGGAGTCATTGAAATTAGAGATGGAAAAGATTTCTCTGTTAGTTATAGCCCATTGCCCTACCTTTGCCAACTTGTTTTCAAGTGTTTTTTATAATGTAGTTTTTAAATGACCACTATTTAAACTATTCCTCGGCATGTTTCCTGATAACCATCCTGAATTTTCCTTTGCGGAATTTCATCCCATCCTATTTATAAACTCTTGGAGTATCATTATAGACCCAGACAGAGATAAATTATTTTCTGAAAGTCCACATTTCTTGGTCAAAGTATAGTCAAGGTCTAGACTCCAGAGAAAATAATACAAAAATAGTAATAATAATGATTGCAATAATAATACATAAATAAAAAGATTTTGTGGTCCATTGAAAAGCATCTGGTGTCCTGATTTGACCCGTGATCTGCCTATTGATTACCCTGGACCCAGATTTTTAAAGGTATTCAGGCATGTAGGAATTGACTGTTAATGGAATTTAGGCTTCTATGTGCCTAAATCCTTTTTGAGAATGAGCTTTAGGCTCCTACAGGAGTTAGGTGTTGCAATGCTGAATGCAGTAATGCCTGAATACCTCTAAAAATCTGGCCTTAAGTGTCTAGGTAATTAGAAGACTTATATCACTGAAGGACCTGATAACCTCCCAAGTATTTATGGATTTATCCTCCACACATCCCAATGAGGAAGGAAAATTTCATTATTCCCATTTCACTGATGCAGAACTATCACCCAGAGGCATGAAGTGAATTGCCCAAGTCAAATAAACCAGTTTTCCTGAGTCCCACTGCAGTGCCTTTAACCACAATATCATTCTTCTCTCTCTCTCCCTCAAATAGGTATACACTACTACCCATCCTGGCTCCTAAATCCTCCTTAGTAATCATTTAGACAAGCTACACCTATTTATTTATCTTCATTTTTTTGATAAGTCATCCCACTAGACAATCATTTTTATTGCTCTTCTCTGAATTCACACCGTGTGTGTCAACCTCTTCCTGGTTGCCCACCCATCTTAAGTCAAACATTATAATGTTATGCTGTTCTGCCATTACTGCTTTCCAAAATTTTCCTAACATTGTATACCTTTGTTTTGATTTATTTTTTCCTCACTGTATTACTTTGCATTTAATGGGTTCATTCCCATTGAAATTCCAATTGCTGCTTTTCACATTATTTGTTTGTTTCATCACATTCATAACACACTTTCCTTTTTTAACATTAACTTTTCAGACTTTGAACTTAAATAGTGGATTATTCCACTAAATTTCAGGAGTTAAAACTTGTAGTTGTTCAAGAGTGTTTTCTGTTTGGCAATGTATATTTGAATTGTTCTTTCTAATTTGCTGAAGGTTTTTGTTTGTTTAAATCATTGCACAGGACAATTTAGCTGATGTAAGCTAATGTACAATGATGCTTTATTTTGAAGACAGGGTTACTTGCCTAATTAATTGTGCTGGCCAAGAACAAGAAAAAAAAAGTAAAGCATTCGTATTATTATAGGTAAATTAACATATACCCATATCAAATCTGTGGTAAATGTTTAAAGGGTCTGCTTTTAGTACACTAAAGGGAATTACACTGATATTTTGATAACAAAAAGAACAAAGATTTTCTTTTTAAAAACTGCAGAATTAATTGAACTGATGGACAGTGGATGCTGTGTTTTTTAAAAAAAAATCTATAGAAGCAAAATCCTGTTTGCTGTATTTATTATTGGTTTCTGAAATAAGCAATGTTTTATTAGAGCTGGATCTGGCACATGCCTGGATATATGATGTACAAGCTTTTCCTTTAAAAAACAGCTGAATCATGCTTTCTGCTGACCCTGAAAGCTGTAAAAGAGTATGAGATTTCTCATGTTCCCACTTCAGGATATAAATAGTATAACTGCCCACAGTAAAGTTACCACAGAGCTCTTTATAAGCAAGCACATTTATTCTTAAGGTAAAAGCATTACATAGAAAACATATTTAAAACAGTCAAAGAGTCTACATTCATGCTAATAAGCTTGCCAGAGATCACCCCAACTCCCAACCAAGGCCTCTGGCAGGTGAACAGTACTTCAAACCCCACCAAGGGGTTTTGCTATGGTCACAAGTTCACAACAGCTATTAGCTCAGAAGAAGCACATTCATGAAAAGTTTAGTCCCCTCTTTATAAAACCCGGGTCTTTAATCTGAGATAAGTAATTTGTAAACTGTGAGTTTCTTCTCAGAGCATAGCTTCAAAAGTCTGGGGTTTTGCATAACCGTAGGATTTTTCATTTGCATACACTTCTCCCTAGAGATTTCCTGGGAAACCCACTTAACTTTAAAAGTTCACATTGTTTCAAATAGTCCTTTGAAGCTCATAATGCTTCCCAGGTTTTACATTAGTCAGAACTTCTCTCTAGAGATGTGTCAAAGTCAGATTCAGGACTCACATAATTTCTCAGACCACTCTGTTTATTAGCAAAGCGCTTTGCCAATGCACCCAGATATGTGAGCCCTTCTCTGAGACTCAGGCTAACTTATTTATACAAATAAGCCAAAGCCAATTTAACATAAGAGACAAAAGGAAGCAGAAACTGACAAATATACATACATATCTTATTTGCATACTAACATTTACCAATCTCCTAGCTCAGTAGGAGCTCTAAGTTAATTAGTTTGAGGACCCATTGTCTCACACTCCTTAATGTTTCTCTTCCTGACAACTATATTTCAACAAACCCTTCAAGTAGCATTTCTTTAATGAATTATAATTTCAATATAATTCATTCTACTTTCACAATCCCTCCTTTTCGTCAAGCTACGCAATAAACAACAATGACTGGGTTCCACATATCAATCGTTCTTTATCTCTTTGTTCATCAGTGATATTTAAAATCATCAAATTAGCACTCTGGTTTGGGGCAGCTATCTGTGTAGCATGCCTGACACAATTTTGGATACAACAGGAAAGTAACTGAAAACATACAAAAATTATTAGGATTCCAAACAGGAGAGTTAGGGCTCCCTGAAACAACCAGTTTCCTATGCCAGAGAAATTGAAAAGGTTACTTAGCCACTTCCATAAAGAACTTGGCTCTTCGTGCAGAAGATATGCGATTTGTTCTCAGTGGCTAGCATGATCTATTACCTCATTGGTGTTGTCTGGTATATACACACAGCAGTCTTTTCCAATGAGAGCACAAGTTCCTCCTTTTGCTGCCAGCACTATGTCCAATGCCTGACGGTTTTGGAGGGCCATCTGTCGGATTGCCCCTGTTTCTTTGGCCAGGGCTCTTAAACTTTCTCCGGTTTCATTTGCCATTATTTCAACTACTGCTTGTAACCTTAGGAGCCTTTTTGCATGGTGTATTACTCCCCCTCATGGTATGAAGGAACCGCCAATGGCCTCTTCCCAGGTTAAGGGGCTTATGTTATTTACATACCATTGGGCATCTGTTAAGTCCCTTCTTTTTCACCTGAAATTGCGGATGCGTTCTCAAGGGAAGGTTCCTAGCACTCGGAATTGGGGAAGAGTCGGGCGGGATAACAGATTCCTGACCAATTAGCTGGTAGTGCGGTATAAGCTGTGGTCCCACACACCCAGTGATGGCCTATTAAGGCCGGGAAGGGTCGGTTGCACCCATTTGTCATATAGGTGTTTGCAAAGGAGGAGGAGTATCCCCCACAGGGTACAGCGTAATTCTCCTTACGAGGAGTGGTGTTATTTGCATGACTGTAGGGGGAACATGAGATTGATTTCTCTGTTTGATCCCAGATTGAGAAAAAAATTCATATCTCCATACCCGGCCCGCCACTTTTTAGTTTTGTTTGAATAATCCCATACACCATTGGCCACAATATGCTGAAGGCAACGGCTTTTCCCCAGATCCAGCCCTGTCCCATTACACACCCAACACCAGTGACCTTTTCCCTCCACCGCACTTATCCATTTAGATGCATTTATTCCCACCGCTTCCCAAGTGTCATTGCTGTTCCATATTTTGTTAAACGGACGAGGCCCTCCAGTGAGGTTTGGGGACTTGAGTGGGATAGCCAGGACAGGAACACCAGTTTGAGAGTGGGCTGGGATGTGGCTGCAGACTCAGCAATTAGAAATATTAAGGGTCTGAGGTATCCACACCTGCTGCTGGATAAAAGAATTATCATCGTGGTCTCCCCAAACCGTAAGATACCAGCAGCCGAGAAACAGGCAGAGGCGCATGTTGGAGGCAAGGCTCTTCTGGTTCTGACAACCTCAACTGAGGGAACCGTGGTTTTACGCCCACCGGGTTTTTTTTTTTTCTCGTCTGCTTCTGGCAACCCTTACGAGAGCGTAGATTGTAAGGTATTGCAGACTGTTCCTCTACGTCTTCTTCTGGAGTCAAAATTGACTCTGCATTGTCCTGAGGTGATGATTGGTTCTCTGGGGATGGTGCCTTCTTACACTGTGAAGCATGTATCCATGCTGCGATGCCAGATAGTTTAACAGCCGTCTGTGTAGTAAGCAGTACCTGATGAGGACCCTTCCACCAGGGCTCCAAGGAGTGCTTTCGACGATGGTGCTGTACGTAGACCCAATCACCTGGCTCGAGGTTGTGGCAAGCGTCAGAGGTGGGTTCCGTGGGCCAGGCGGCTCGAACCTGTGAATGGAAGTGACTTACACTTGCATTAGTCCCTTGCAATACTGAAGAAGCACACTGTGAGTCAAGTTTAAATCTGGAACGGGAGTAATGGTAGTCATAGCTCGCATAGGGCGTCCCATAACAATTTCAAAGGGACTTAATTTATGCCTTTGGGATGGAGTGGATCTCATGTCCATAAGGGCTAATGATAAGGCTATTGGCCAGCTTAATCCTGTAGAGTCAAAAATTTTAGCAAGCTTATTCTTAAGTACACCTGTCAAGGTTCCTCCCCCACTCTGAACTCTAGGGTACAGATGTGGGGACCTGCATGAAAGCCTCCTAAGCTTACTTTTACCAGCTTAGGTTAAAACTTCCCCAAGGTACAAATTAATTTTATCCTTTGTCCTTGGAATATCCACTGCCACCACCAAACTCAAACTGGGTTGACTGGGAAATGTAGTTTGGACACGTCTTTCCCCCCAAAATCCTCCCAACCCTTGCACCCCACTTCCTGGGAAAGGTTTGGTAAAAATCCTCACCAATTTGCATAGGTGACCACAGACCCAAACCCTTGGATCTGAGAACAATGAAAAAGCATTCAGTTTTCTTACAAGAAGACTTTTAATAGAAACAGAAGTAAAGGAATCACCTCTGTAAAATCAGGATGGTAGATACCTTACAGGGTAATTAGATTCAAAACATAGAGAATCCCTCTAGGCAAAACCTTAAGTTACAAAAAAGACACACAGTCAGAAATAGTCATTCTATTCAGCACAGTTCTTTTCTCAGCCATTTAAAGAAATCATAATCTAACACATACCTAGCTAGATTACTTACTAAAAGTTCTAAGACTCCATTCCTGTTCTATACCTGGCAAAAGCAGCATATAGACAGACACAGACCCTTTGTTTCTCTCCATCCTCCCAGCTTTTGAAAGTATCTTGTCTCCTCATTGGTCATTTTGGTCAGGTGCCAGCGAGGTTACCTTTAGCTTCTTAACCCTTTACAGGTGAGAGGATTTTTCCTCTGGCCAGGAGGGATTTTAAAGGGGTTTACCCTTCCCTTTATATTTATGACAACACCATTTCGTCTTTCAACTGCACCTGCACTCTGTGGGTGGTAGGGACAGTGCAACAGGTGTTTGATATGCAATACACGGTCCAGGTGTTGAACAAGTTGTCCAGTAAAATGTGTATCCCGATCACTGGACAGAGTAGCAGGAATTCCCTTGGCAGGCATAATATAATTTATCAAACATTTGGCAACAAACAGTGAGTCAGCCTTGCAACAAGGAAAGGCTTCAATCCAATCAGAGAATAAACATACCATAACCAATATAAATTCATATTGTTGACACTTAGGCATTTGTAGAAAATCAAGTTGCGAATGCAAGAACGGTGCTTGAGGCAGACCCCGGAACCCCTGGGCCACTTTTACAGGTTTAGCAATAGTATGGCTTTGGCAAATGGTACAGGCTGCACAGTGGCAGGCTGCAAAAGAGCTAAAATGGGGGGGCCACCATCCTGTCTTAGTTACAGCAGAGACCATCCCCTTCTTTCCGACATGCGAAACACCATGTAGCAGGGCGGCCAGAGATGGGTAGAGTGAAAAAGGGGCTACAAAGGTACCAGTAGGCGAGCGCCAAAAAGAATCGGGATGTAGAGAGCAACCTTGGGCAACCCAGGATTCTTTCTCAGTTTCTGGGGCAGAGTCTTGGAGCAGGGTGAGGTCAGTGAGGGACCATGAGGGTAAGAGGAGAGCGGAGAACAAGGGAATCAGACATTTCGACTAGGTGTGCTGCAGCAGCCACAGCACGCAGGCAGGGGGGTAAGCCTTGGGCAACAGGGTCTAAAGTGGCAGAGAAATAAGCCACTGGACGGTTCTTTTCTCCGTGCATCTGAGTGAGAACTCCAAGTGCACACCCAGATTGTTCGTGGCAGAAAAGGGTAAAAGGCTTAGAATAGTCAGGCAGCCCTAAGGCAGGGGCAGAAGCCAAACCCTGTTTGAGGGAAACAAAGGCAGAATTGGCCTCAGGGGGCCATGGCAGGGGTCAGGCACAGAGAAAAGAGTGAGTTCCTGGAGAGGTTTTGCAAGGGAGGCATATTGGGGAATTCATTGTCTGCAAAATCCAGCCATAACTAAAAACTTCTGGACCTGGCGTGGGGAGCAGGGTCGGGGAAAGCTAAGGATAGCTTGGACGCGGGTGGGAGAAAGTGCATGGGAACCCTGGGAGAGGAGAAAGCCAAGGTATGTGACAGAAGCTTGACAGAGTTGTAGTTTAGAGCAAGAAGCTTTGTGACCCTTATTTGCTAGGGCAGTAAGGAGCACTAAAGAGTCCGTTTCAGAGGCAGACAATGAAGGGGAACAGAGGAGTAGATCATCTATATATTGGACAAGTGTGGACCTGGACAGGAAAACAAGGTCAGCAAGGTCTCAGGCTAATGCTGGGGAAAAATATGATGGGCTTTCAGTATACCCCTGGGGCAGTGTGGTCCATGTGTACTGTTGCCCCTCGTAAGAAAAGGCAAACAGGAACTGGGAGTCAGGGTGAACCAGGATGGAAAAGAAAGCAGAGCACAAATCAACAACAGTAAAATGAGTTGCATCTGGTGGGATAGAAGCCAGAATCTTTGAGAGAGGCAAGTTTTGATTCTGTCCACCTATGATTTGCCTCTTCCCACCACTGCATGAAACAATCAACCTCTCCTTTTGCCAATTTAGTTTTAGGTTGGCCGAGTTTGCTTTTAAGACGTCTACTCAGTCTTTGTCCCAAGATCCTAACAGTGGCCACTGAATTTTGGGATTCTCCTGAGTTAGCCTAGACCATTTTTCCAGAAATTTACAGGAGTCCAGACCCTTCCTAAAATACATAAAATGAGCCGGTGTTCCTTTAGGGAACTGTCCCGACATAGACATCTGGTTACCCATACAGGAGGACTTTACACACCAATCACACAAGAAGGAAAGTCGGGTTTGTCAGAGCGATGCCCGGTGCAACACACAAAAGGAGCCCACAGGCTACTGCCTCAATCGCCCTTGTTTTCACACCAACGGTTTTACCCAAGGCGCGGTGCGGCTGCGATTGTGCAGATTTCACTCACTCAGATCGTGGGGACAGGGACCCTTTGGTCAGCCGATCCCCGGATGGAGATGGCGCCCAGACTCAAACACACCATAGGGAGGATGGATAGACACAGAGACAAGACAGTCCTCAGTCCGAACAAAACACAGAAATAATTACCTGACCAGATTCCTGATGTCAGATCCCGGGATCCCTACCAGAACAGAGTGGGAACCAACAGGTTCAATGGCGTAGACTTCACTGTGGTCATGCACTCTTCCGTTCTGGTGGAGGACCGCTCGGGCCAAATGCCCAGGTGCCGGCTTGCCACGGCAGTCCTAAGAACAGTCAGGAGTCACACGGCCCCAGTGAAGATGGTTGCCATCTTGGTGGAACTTCCAAATTGTCAAAGTCAGATTCAGGACTCACATAATTTGTCAGACCACTCTGTTTATTAGCAAAGCGCTTTGCCAATGCACCCAGATATGTGAGCCCCTCTCTGAGACTCAAGCTAACTTGTTTATACAAATAAGCCAAAGCCAATTTAACATAAGAGACAAAAGGAAGCAGAAACTGACAAATATACATACATATCTTATTTGCATACTAACATTTACCAATCTCCTAGCTCAGTAGGAGCTCTAAGTTAATTAGTTTGAGGACCCATTGTCTCACACTCCTTAATGTTTCTCTTCCTGACAACTATATTTCAACAAACCCTTCAAGTAGCATTTCTTTAATGAATTATAATTCATTCTACTTTCACAGATGTTACTTACAATTCCACAATAATACAAAGAATCATTGAAATGTAGGGCTGGAAGGAACCTCAAGAAGTCATAAACATTAACATTTTTGTTACAATGAACTCATAGATAATCATAGAGTTTAAGGCCAAAAGGGACCACTAGATCATCTAATCTGACCTCCTGTATAGCACAGGCCACCAACACCACCCAGCACCCACACACTAAACCCAAAACTGAAATAAGACTAAAGTGATATGGCAAAATTTGTGAATGATACAAAATTATTCAGGATAATTAGATCCAAAGCTAACTGTGAAGAGTTGCAAAGGGATCTCACTAAGCTGGGTGACTGGACAACAAAATGGTAGATTAAATTAAATTTTTATAAATGCAAAGTAATATACATTGGAAAACATGTTCCCAAGTATACATACAAAATCATGAGGCCCAAATTAGTTACTACTGAAGAATGAGATCTTGGGGTCATTGTGGATAGTTCTTTGAAAACATCCACTCAAGTGTTAGCAATTGTTAGGGAAAGGATGGAGGATAAAACAGAAAATATCATAATGCCACTATATAAATCCATGGTATGCCCACACCTTGAATACTGTGTGCAGTTCTTCCCATCTCAAAAAAGATACGTTAGAATTAGGGAAAGTACAGAGAAAAGCAACAGAAATGATTAGGGATATGTAACAGTTTCCATATGAGGAGAGATTAAAAAGAATGGGACTGTTCACCTTTAGAAAAGAAATGATTAAGGTGGGATATGAGAGGTCTATAAAATCATGAATGGTGTGGAGAAAGTGAATTAGGAAGTATTATTCACCTCTTCGCATAGCACAGGAAACAGGGGTCACCCAATTAAATTAATAGGCACAGTCAACATGAAGAACTTGTGAAGTCCAAAAGTATAACTGGGTTTGTCAGAAAAATAAAGGGAAGGGTAACCACCTTTCTGTATACAGTGCTATAAAATCCCTCCTGGCAAGAGGCAAAACCCTTTCACCTGGAAAGGGTTAAGAAGCTAGGATAACCTCGCTGGCACCTGACCCAAAATGACCTATGAGGGGACAAGAACATCTGAGGAACAGTGTGGGGGGGCAATAAACGTGGGGAAATAGTTTTACTTTGTGTAATGACCCATCCACTCCCAGTCTTTATTCAAGCCTAAGTTAATTGAATCCAGTTTGCAAATTAATTCCAATTCAGCAGTCTCTCGTTGAAGTCTGTTTTTGAAGTTTTTTTGTTGAAGAATTGCCACTTTTAGGTCTGTAACAGTCTCTACATAAAAGAATAAATGGACACAAATCAGACGTCAGAGAACACTTCAATCTCTTTGGTCACTTGATTACAGACCTCAAAGTGGCAATTCTTCAACAAAAAAACTTCAAAAACAGACTCCAATCAGAGACTGCTGAATTGGAATTAATTTGCAAACTGGATACAATTAACTTAGGCTTGAATAAAGCCTGGGAGTGGATGTGTCATTACACAAAGTAAAACTATTTCTCCATGTTTATTTACCCCCTACTGTTCCTCACATGTTCTTGTCAACTCCTGGAAATGGCCCACCTTGATTATCACTACAAAAGGGTCAACCCCTCCTCACCCCCCCCCCCCACTCTCCTGCTGGTAATAGCTCACCTTACCTGATCACTCTCGTTACAGTGTGTATGATAACACCCATTGTTTCATGTTCTCTGTGTATAGAAATCTCCCCACTGTATTTTCCACTGAATGCATCCAATGAAGTGAGCTGTAGCTCACGAAAGCTTATGCTCAAATAAATTTGTTAGTCTCTACGGTGCCACAAGTACTCCTTTTCTTTTTGCGGATACAGACTAATATGGCTGCTACTCTGAAACCTGTCAACGTGTATCTATATTACTAATAGGTAATCTGAGGGATTTGATCAAAGTTGCATACAGTTGTACAGTAGTGGCAGAGATAGCAATAGAAAAACAGTCTTGAGTCTCAACCACTAGATCACACTCACCCCTAAAAAGTCAGGTTTTATCTCTGTCTGATGTTTTAATGCTACTATTTACCCAGGGATTCTTGTATACAAAGTGTTTTACACAAGTGATTTTTGTGCCACAAATTTATTTGTAGTGGGGAAAGCCAGGGAAATTCCTCTCTCTAAATTAAACATTCTCTAGCTCAAAATTCAACAACTTCCATACGAGATGATGTCTCTTTCCTTATGTCTAATGTATTCTTCTTTAGTTTGCATCATTACTTGGTAAATATATTACAGTATGTTATTTATTTGGTCTATACTTTCAAGAACTTTACATGCATTCCTTCCTTCCTTCCTTCCTTCCTTCCTTCCTTCCTTCCTTCCTTCTTTCTTTCTTTCTTTCTTTCTTTCTTTCTTTCTTTCTTTCTTTCTTTCTTTCTTTCTTTCTTTCTTTCTTTCTTTTCTTATCTATCTAAATAGTAATTCTGAGTTTATAGTACTTTGCTAAGTACCTTCACCCCACCCTGTCCTGTATGTGGTTTATAATGCATGGTAATAGTTGTTAATTACATTACTTCCCTCGTCTTTTCAAAGTACACTACCGTAACTCTTGAGAATCCTTAATAGCAGTTATCAATAACCTTTCTATGTCTTTGGCCCTTAATTGAGTGCTTTTAAAGATTTTTGACCGCTTCTATTTTCCTTGATCTTGTTGGGGAGAGATGCCTACAAAGAATTATTTAAATGACTGAGGTTTGGCTGTTTTATACAAATCATTGAGATCATAGGTGGATCGTTTTATGTGAGGTATAAACAAAATTTAAAACAGAGTGATAACTTAACCAGACAGTGTATTCCTTTTCTTTGATCTTTTTTGTCCTGTATTTAATTATGATAAGAGAAAAACAAGCTTTTAAAGTTCTGCAATCTTTACAAAACATCTTTCTTTTATTTATTTGGTGACTTCAGTAGTTTGAGAATGTTTCAATAACAACTTTAATTCTATGGATTTATTCCAGTAACAACAGAGGTTTGTGACCTTTATCTACCTGCCTTGTATGTTCTTTAAAGGATGTGTAGATATAAATTTTTTTTTTATTGCTTAAGAAAGAGAAAGTTATTCTTGTTCTTTCCCCCACCCCTGGCCTTACTAAATAGAGGAAATTTCCCAAATTGCATGAGGAATCAGTCCTCTAAGTGTGTAAAGATATGTCTTAATAATGCCTCCCATTATCTCGGACAAACGTCAACATTGCTATTTAGGTACGGTACCCCACAGAGCCTAAAAATATGTCATGGGCTGTGATCTTGTCAGCTGTCATAAATTAAGCAAAGTTAGTTCTAGTAAAAACAAAGCAAAGTTAGCTGTAGCTCACGAAAGCGTATGCTCAAATAAATTTGTTAGTCTCTAAGGTGCCACAAGTCCTCCTTTTCTTAATGTTAAACTAGTATAACTGGATGTTTCTGAGAATTGGTAAGGGGATACAGAATCTTTCATCACTAGTCTTTCACCACAGTTCAGATATAACCTACATGAGAAGTTCTCAGAAATCATGATCATTTCATGACTGTTGGTGACCTAAGTAAAATGAGTTCATAATTTCCTTATAATTGCCTACAAGTGTCTCAAGTAATGCCGTTCTCAGTAAGGAGGACAGAAGTGATTGGCCATGGAGACTGAAGTTCTGTCTCACAGGGTGTGTTTCCTCCAGTTTAAGGCTAAGGCACGGTTGATAGAGCCGTGAGTCTAAGTCACACTGCCATTGTCTGTGCTGTCCATCTTATATGGATAAACAGATGGCGTAAGTCTCTCAGCCTGGCGGTCCACAAGCGCTAAAATTATTGAAAATTTTAGAAACTATCCCCAGTGTAGGTGCTGCAGTCATGGTGCTTATTTGTCGGGGAAGCTGCGGTGATAAGAGTGTCTTCTTTTGGATAAAATTAAAAAGAAAAAAACCACTACCCAGATCCCTGAGCATGTAGGACACTTCCAACTAGGAGTTATCTAGCAGTGTCAGCACTGGTATCTCGGCAAATTGGCATGCGATCCATTGAAATGGCAAATTACCTCTTGTTTCCCTATATTTGACGCTGTAAGTTACTCACCATTTTTCAAACCTAAATTGTTATTAGGTGCTGCTGATACTGTTTAAAGTTGTGTTGCATTTCAGCTTGTGGTCTCTTGTTCAGCTAGTGTATGTGAAATGCTGTTTGGACTCAGATCTTCTAGGTAAAAAGTGTACTTAAAGTTATAGAATTATTATTCATCAATATGTGGGAGCTGATGTACTGTAAACCATTCAAAACACCATGCTCATATGCCACATCCATGTGTAAAATTATATGTCGGTTAAGAAAGAGGGAGAGAAATCTAGCTAAATTGTCTTTCTTATGGATGCGAAGCCCAGAATTGTAAGGAAAGTAACCAAAAAAATGTCATATGCAGTGGAGTTGTAGCCATGTTGGTCCCAGGATACTAGAGAGACAAGGTGGGTGAGGAAGTATCTTTTATTGGACAAACTTCTTTTAGTGAGACAAACATGACTATGAGCTTATACAGAGCTCTTCATGTCTGGGAAACATACAGAGTGTCACAGCTAATAAAAGGTGGAACAGATAGTTTAGCATCAGTAGTTAACATTCAAGATGAAATGCCCATTAACACCCCTGCAGTCATAGGGAGGAAAGAAAGGTGGGAGTGTGGAAGGCAGCGTGGGGGCAGGCGTTGTTAGTTGATTATAGATTGTTGTAATAAGCTGTCAATCCAGTTTGTCTATTCAGTCCATGATTTTTAGTATCTAGCAAAGTTACGAATTTAAGATCCCAGACTTTTCTTTTGAAGGTGTTGTGCATGTCCTTTGAGGATGATGACTGAGAAGTCAGATATGGAATGATCACTTTGTGAAAGGTGTTCATCTACAGGTGATACGGTGTTTGTCTTTTATCATTTTTCTATGTGAGTTCCTTTGAAATCATAGTGATTGTCTGGTTTTACCCACATAGTTGTTACTGGGGCATTGAGTGCACTAGATGAGGTACACCGTATGTTGTGATAGGCATGTGTAGGACCCATGGATCATGAAAGGTGTTTTGCTGGGGGTTGAGCATCATAGCAGTAGACTTATGTTCTTAGGTTTTGCATTTCTTCTTCTTTCAGGGTCTGATGCCTCTTTGAGTTGGTAATCCTGGTTTGTGGGGAGCTTGCTTCTGATGATGAGCTTGAAGAAGCCATCCTAATACCCATGGCTGTTCCTGTGGTTTGGACAAAGTGTTTGTTGTTGAATGTAAAATTCTTTTGAGTGAGGATAAAATGGATGAGAAAAGAATGCCAACAGGAAAGGCAAAGTTGTCCAGTGCTCAAAAAAATTTCCACAAAGACCTCCCACACCAAATCAGTGATATAGACTACTGGCAAGAAAAGGACTGTTGAAGATTGTGATTACTAAGGTGAAATTGATAAAATGTAACCTGGCTAAAAGGAAATGTCTCAGTAGCGAATTTCCTTTGTCTCCCACCCTCCAGGAAAGTGGTGCACAACAAATCAAGATCTGAGAATTGCCTTCATGCTGAGTACTAATGGGACAGTCCTGGGCTCAGTATGATATGAGGAAAGAGGACATATCTAAATTTGCCAGGACACAAACCATTTAGCACTTTACAGGTGAAACCCAACAATAAAAATTGCAGTCAAAAATCATGTCAAGCACTCCCTTGCAGGAAATACCACATAATAAACAGTCACATTCTGCCCTAATTGAAATTTCTAAACAGTTTGAATAGTCTAACCTTTATTAAATATTTAAATATTTATTAAATATATCAATAAATTCTTTGCAGAACACAGATGACAAAATACATTCTTGGCAGCCATTGCTATCTGAACAGCAGCTAAGAACAAGCAAAGCACCTATGTTGTGAATCTGAGTAACAAATGCTAGATATATCCCTTATTTGTTTTCTCATGTAATTATGATGGCTGAAATCTTGGCAGACCAGGGATTAAACTGTGGACCTCCAGAGCTAAAAGTCTAAAGCTCACTCACTTGGGCTGTAACATATTCATCTCCTCTGAAGATTGGGGACAGAAGGGGACCTGTAACACACACCAGATAGTTACATGATCTCTGTAATGCCTTCTGGTCACTTCACCCAGCACATAAGCATTAGCTAACTCAAATCTAGGTTGAGTCTCATCAGTGTCCCAGTCCTGGTTAGGCACTGTTATGACTGAGGTAAATAGTACTGGATGGCTTAGATGAAATGGAGGTGTAGAGCTTTGTGTCATCCATATTCTGAAGACACTGCAGCTTATACCTCCCTATTAGCCTGCTAGCAGCCTCATACACCAGCTAAACAGGAGAGGATGGCAGAATTAAAACTGGTGAAACCCAACAAGAGAGATTTCTCAGTGCAGATAAACAAGATCATCTGGGATCTTGCTAAGAAAGAAGAGAATGGAGCTACTCTCATCATTCTGTCAAAAAAAAAACCACATGGTTATGTTAAAGATAGCTGACACATATAACAGAATCAGCACTGATGCCTGATCATTGTGCACAGCCAGAAAGAAATCATCTTGAACCAGGATGTAATAATTATTTCCTTAACTGATGCTGGAATCTTGCTTTCCAACAGCAAAATATTGATGATTGATTCCAAAAATGCCTCAAAGACATGCCTTCACGAAACAAGACCGGCAAGTATCCAACTTGCATGTTGCAACCTGTCATAAATATAAAGGGAAGGGTAAACCCCTTTGAAATCCCTCCTGGCCAGGGGAAAGCTCCTCTCACCTGTAAAGGGTTAAGAAGCTAAAGGTAACCTCGCTGGCACCTGACCAAAATGACCAATGAGGAGACAAGATACTTTCAAAAGCTGGGAGGAGGGAGAGAAACAAAGGGTCTGTGTCTGTCTGTAGTCGTCTTGGCCGGGGACAGAACAGGAATGGAGTCTTAGAACTTTTAGAAAGTAATCTAGCTAGGTATGTGTTAGATTATGATTTCTTTAAATGGCTGAGAAAAGAATTGTGCTGAATAGAATAACTATTTCTGTCTGTGTATCTTCTTTGTAACTTAAGGTTTTGCCTAGAGGGGTTCTCTATGTTTTTGAATCTAATTACCCTGTAAGATATCTACCATCCTGATTTTACAGGGGGGATTTCTTTATTTCTATTTACTTCTATTTTTTATTAAAAGTCTTCTTGCAAAACACTGAATGCTTTTTCATTGTTTTCAGATCCAAGGGTTTGGGTCTGTGGTCACCTATGCAAATTGGTGAGGCTTTTTACCAAACCTTGTCCAGGAAGTGGGGTGCAAGGTTTTGGGAAGTATTTTGGGGGGAAGGACGCGTCCAAACAGCTCTTCCCCAGTAACCAGTATTAGTTTGGTGGTGGTAGCGGCCAGTCCAAGGATAACGGGTGTAATATTTTGTACCTTGGGGAAGTTTTGACCTAAGCTGGTAAAGATAAGCTTAGGAGGTTTTTCATGCAGGTCCCCACATCTGTACCCTAGAGTTCAGAGTCGGGGAGGAACCGTGACACAACCTGAATGTCTTCTGGCACCTCCAGAATCTCAGAGAGTAACAGCAACTGAAATTCCTCTTCAAAAACAGAAATGGTGCTAATAAGAAGGGAAAATATTTGAAGAACTTGTCAAGACTCAGACCTCACCAGTGACCAATGGCATTAGACCACAGATCATCAAGTTGGTGTGAAGCCTTAGGCTTTTGCTGGACTCATCGCCACTCCAGGAGTAATAGACTCAAAAATTGCTACTGCAGTGAGGAATTTTCGATGGATGACTTACCAGGAAACTGCATCTTTTTTTCTCGGGAATGGACCAGCATCCTTCATGCTAAAACTCATTCTGTGATGCCAGAGTCTGAAAATTACAGGTGTCAAAAGAAAACTGAAGTTGGTGCAGCATATGGTAGCATATATATCAGAACAGTGCAAGACATCGCCTCTGCTTTGTGAATTCATTGGTTCTCCATTCATTTCAGAACAGAATTCAAAGATCTGGTCCTAACCTATAAAGCCCTTAATGAACTGGTAAAGATGAACAGAGAAAATGCCATTTGTTCTTGACTGCTACTTTTCATCATAATATGGTCCAGCTCTCAGATACCAATGTACTAAGCACCTTGTAAAAAACTGCAATATAAAGACTGATAGAAACATAAGCTGAGGAAGCTCTGCATTGTCACCAATAGACATGATTCTGCTACCATGGAGACAGATAGATCGGTATGAATCTAAGTACTTGTGGCACCTTAGCGACTAACCAGTTTATTTGAGCATCCAATGAAGTGAGCTGTAGCTCACGAAAGCTTATGCTCAAATAGATTGTTTAGTCTCTAAGGTGCCACAAGTACTCCTTTTCTTTTTGCAAATACAGACTAACACAGCTGTTACTCTGAAACCTATGAATCTGAGTGATCTTATCTGCAAAATAATTTGAATTTATAATTTAATAGAATGAGGTTACTTACGCATCCAAAATGAGTTCTGTTTTCCCTATCTTTGAGCAACAAGGTTGTCTACCTGTCCTGCAAATAATCAGCAAACTGTTTTGGGCTTCAAATTAAACAGCATAAACGAGTAATTTCATTAGGAGTTAGAGAGAGACTAATATTTCTCAAATATCCCAATCAGTATTTCCTAGGTATAGCCTAGGTAAATAGTAACCACTAGCCTTGGTAAATAGTAACCACTCTGAATTAGATTTTGAATAATATAAAGCAGCATGTTGAAGGTTGGGAGTATTGTTTGCGCCTACTGACTACCAGACATCAGCAGAGTTGTTTAACCATCTGGGGGGAAAAGTAAGCATACGTTTTTGTTTTCTTGGTGCTTATTTCTTCTCTGATTTCACAACTTTGTACATGTGGAAACTGTAATTCCTCCTCTCCCCTCCCTCCCCCCACACACTGTTTCTAACAAGCTAACCCTAAGCATTCTAACCTAACCCTAAGCTAACCCTAACCCCTCTAACCTTCTAACCCTAAGCATTCAAACTAGCTACATTCGTTTTCCACCATCTTCCCTGGTGAGTAAAGAAGTGTGCCTAAACTGCTTATATACCAATTGAGTGGCAAATCAAACCAAACCTACCTGATTTTAGTGACTATCAAATTTCTAAGCTAAGGCCAATAATACAGTCCTTACCTTTGGAAAGCTTGCATCAACTGTAATATTTCTTAATTTAATAAAAAGGTTAGGAAGGACAATTCATATGTTAATAAATTGTGATCAAAATAAAAAGCGTAGCTTGCTTTGACTCCAACAAAACCATTTTACCACAGGAAAAGTGAGGATTGATGGGTTTGCCATTTTAGTGACTTAGACTGCTTTATTAATAATTCTTTGGAAGCTGACATTCCCTCAAAATAGGCAGTGTTTAGTCTCAGCGTCCTTGACTGAAATTGTCTACCTGCCAATGAGCAGAAGTGGAATCCACAAGAATTTGTTTGCCTATCTAGCACATAGATTTTAACTGATTTAGATAAGAATGGTCCATCCAGCTCAGTATGCTGTCTTCCAACAGTGGCCAATGCCAGATGCTTCAGAGGGAATGAACAGAACTAATATCAGTGATCCATCCCCTGTCGTCCACTCCCAGTTTCTGTCAAATAGAGGCTAGGGATACTCAGAGTATGCATCCCTACACATCATGGCTATTAGCCATTGATGGGGCTATCCTCCAGAAAGTCATCCAGTCCTTTTTTTTAACCCTGTTGTAATTTTGACCTTCACAACATCTCCTGGCAAAGAGTTCCACAGGTTGACTGTGCTTTGTGTAAAGAAGTATTTCCTTTCATTTGTTTTTTTATAGACCTCTATCATATCCCCCCTTAGCACTCTCTTTTCCAAGCTGAAATGTCCCAGTCCTATTAATCTTTCCTTGTATGGAAGCTGTTCCATATTCCTAATAATTTTTGTTGCTCTTTTCTGTAGCTTTTCCAATTCCAATATATCTTTTTTTAGTTGGGGCAACCAGATTTGCATGCAGTATTCAAGATGTGGGTATACCATGGATTTATGTAAAGGCATGGATTTATGTCTTCTTATCTATCCCTTTGCTAATGATTCCCAACATTCTGTTAGCTTTTTTGACTGCCACTGCACATTGAGTGGATGTTTTCCAAGAACTCTTCACAATGACTCCAAGATATCTTTCTTGAATGGTAACAGCTAATTTAGACCTCATCATTTTGTATGTATCATTGGGAAGTATGTTTTCCATTGTGCATTATGTTGCATTTATCAACACTGAATTTCATCTGCCATTTTGTTGCCCAGTCACCTAGTTTTGTGAGCTCCCTTTGTAATTCTTTGCAGTCTGCTTTGGACTTAATCATCTTGAGTAGTTTTGTGTCCTCTGCAAATTTTACCACCTCACTATTTACCCATTTTTCCAGATCATTTATGAATATGTTGAACAGAACTGGTCCCAGTACAGACCCCACAAGGAACACCACTATTTACCACTATTCACCACATTTTGAAAACTGACCATTTATTCCTATCCTTTATTTCCCATCTTTTAACCATTAATTGATCTATGGGAGCACCTTCCCTCATGTCCCATGACAGCTTACTTTGCTTAAGAGCCTTTGGTGAGGGACTTTGTCAAAGGCTCTCTGAAAATCCAAGTATCGTATATCCACTAGTAGATCGCCCTTGTCCACGTTTGTTGCCCCTAAAAGAATTCTAATAGATAGATGAGGCATAATTTTCCCTTAACAAAAGCCATGTTGACTCTTTCCCAACATATTGTGTTAATCTATGGGTCTCAAAGGTCTGTTCTTTACTATAGTTTCAACCAGTTTGCCTGGTACTGAAGTTATTGGCCTGTAATTGCCGGGATTGCCTCTGGAGACTTTTTTACTAATTGGTATCACATTAGCTATTTTCCAGTCATCTGCTATAGAAGCTGATTTAAATGCTAGGTTACATAGCACAGTTAGTAATTCTGCAATTTTGTATTTGAGTTCCTTCAGAATTCTTGGGTGAATACCATCTGGTCCTAGTGACTTATTACTGTTTAATTTATCCGTTTGTTCCAAACCCTCCTCTAATGACACCTCAATCTGGACAGTTCCTCAGATTTGTCACCTAAAAAGAATGTTTCAGGTGTGAGGATCTCTCTCACTTCCTCTGCAGTGAAGACTGATACAAAGAATTCATTTAATTCATTCAATTCATTCATTCAAAGGGCTTATCTTTCTTGAGTGCTCCTTTAGCACCTCAATCATCTAGTGGCCCCATTGATTGTTTAGCAGGCTTCCTGCTTCTGATGTACTTAAAAAAATGTTTGCTGTTACTTTTATAATCTTTGACTAATTGTTCTTCAAAATCTTTTTGGCCTGCCTAATTATACTTTTACATTTTATATATGGGAATTATTTTGATTCAGGGATGTAACCTGTGTTTTTCTGTATCTTATTACAACTACTCAAGGATAAAGTTTCCAATTGGGGCAAATTAGTCACACTACCTAAATATAGCTTTAAAAAACCTTATCCTTTGGTTTTCTGTCTAGTTAGACTATTTCCCAACAAGATTTTATTATTCATTTTAGGATTTTGGAAAAAGCAGACATTTTTAAATACTAAGCAATATTTAAAATATGTATTTGCAAAACACAATTGGCAGTATCCTAAGATTATAATATAAAGAAGGAAACTCTCCCTTCCCAGTCCAGGAGAAAATATTTTGCTAGATCACCTCTGAATTACAGATGTAATTTTATTTCCTATAAGCAGAGACAGCGTCATCAGGCATTTTTCTCAAGTAATGTACCAGTGATAGGAGTGCTAGATAGGCAACCTTGTTGAAGGGAATTCCTAATCGTTTCAATAATAGGTCCTGAAATCTTGCCTTTAAACGTTTTATAAGAGTCACAGCCGTCTGTCTCTGCATCATTTCTAGATTTAAAGTGAGTGAAACATCTTAGAACTGTGGTATACCCTATCAAGATTTATAGTAATATTTCAGTCCAATCGAGAGGCTTAAGATTATACAGAAATTTCATATCAGTTTTAGGGTGGGGTATTGAACTTCAGATAAGATTTATACTGAAAATTTCCCATGTCTTTGTTAGTATTGCATGACATAAGAGTTCTGCCAAGGAAGTTTTGTAAGCCTTGCTAGCATTTTACCTGTCTTATTACTCTGTTGAATAAGTCAGTGTCTTGCAAATAATGATGGAGCATTAGCCTGTACTAGGTGCTTTAGAGTTTCACTTGCACAAATTTTACACTAGTGAAATGCCATTTTACTTAGTGTTCACAAATCAAAAGGTGCTGTTCCCTTTGTAGAGGCTGAGGCCATATCTATACATACTGTACTGCAGCGGTGCAGCTGAAGCACATCTGGTGAAGATGCTCTGTGTCAGCGGGAGAAGCTCTCCCTGTGCTCACGAGAGGGTTGGAATATACACACCTTTGAGTGACATAAGTTTTGCCAACGTACATTGTAGTGTAGACATAGCCTTGAGATTGGGGAAAGGTATTCAGTGTCGCAGCTAAATACAAGTGGAACAGAGTGTTTAGCAGAAGAGGTTAACACTAGTTGCAAGAGATCATTAAAGGTGAAGTAGACTGTTAACACCTCTGCAGCTGTAAGAAAAGGATGGTTATTTGGTTACACGTTGTTGTAATGAGCATAAATCCTGTGTCTTTATTGAGTCTATAATTTATTGGGTCTATCAAAGTTATGATTTTAAAATGCTCGTCTTTTGAAGGTGTTGTGCAGGTTTTCATTGAGGATGAAGGCTGAAAAGTCAGATACGAGTGATCATTTTGCGAGAAGCGTTTGCCCATGGGTGCTAGGGTGTTTTTGTCTTTTATTGTGGTTTTGTATGAGTTCATTTGAGGAGAGTAGTGATTCCTCTCTATTTAGTTATCTTGGTTCTTATTTTTTACCTATAACCATTGTGTTTAAGCAGGAACTTGTAAGAAGCAGTAGCTATATAGAGAGAGGGAGAGAGAGAGAGTTACAGACACATGCTATATAGATTTTAATGACTTCTGGCAATAGGATTGAAATACTTAGCACTTAAGTAAAAAGAAAAGGAGTACTTGTGACACCTTAGAGACTAA
Organism: Lepidochelys kempii; assembly: GCF_965140285.1. Lineage (NCBI taxonomy): Eukaryota > Metazoa > Chordata > Testudines > Cheloniidae > Lepidochelys > Lepidochelys kempii. The sequence goes on along the minus strand of NC_136384.1, from coordinate 68,735,847 downwards.
CCAATTTATTAGAGCATAAGCTTTCGTGAGCTACAGCTCACTTCATCGGATGCATGAATACATCGGATACAGACTAACACGGCTACTACTCTGAAACTTAGCACTTAAGTAGTGCTTTTATAATTTCAAAGAACTTACTGAACAAACATTATATAAACAATCTTCAAAACACCACTGTAAATTAGAGAAATATTATTTACTTCCATTTACAAAAGGGGGAACTGAGATGCAGATATTTTGTAATATGCCCAAAGTCACACAGGGAGTCATTGTCAATACCTGAATTAGAGCTCAGGAGTTCTTGACTCTGAGTTTTGTTTTCAGTCCACTACACCACATTGACTACTATGTTCTTCTGCACTATTTATTTCCAGAAGGGTTAAAAGAAATAAAATTCTGGGGGTTTGGGTTCCATTTCTGTGAGGCACAATCAGTAACAGTAATTGGCCCAATTATGGTAATGATTTTACAATAGAGACCAACCAAAAGGTATTGATGGGTGAACCTCAATAGAATTAGTTAAGATAAGGATTTAAAATTTTAGTTGCTTAACTTCAAAAGCTTCACCAAATTTATTCTAACTGCTTTGGTCTGGAAATTGAGCTGTGAATCTTGTGAGAACAGGGTTTCTTGTGAAACTCAGCCTAGAAATAATGTGCATATTTTTTAACAGTGAGGGTAATGACCATTGGAACAACTTACAAGGGCTTTGGTGGATTCTGCATCACAGGAAATTTTAAAATCATGAATGGATGTTTTTCTAAAAGAGATCCTTTAGTTCAAGCACAGCTATTGGAATTGAAGCAGAAATTAATACAGGGAAATCCTATGGCCTGTGTTATGCAGAAGGTCAGATGGTCACTTCTGGCCCTAAAATGTGTGAACCTATGAAAGTGTTCAGTGTGGCCAGAAGTAGCACTTGGGATGGTACTCTGGTACTTAGATACATGTCCTTGCTGAGACCTGAGCTGTATGAACACTGAACATTTTGGTTAGTTTTCTTAAAACTTCAAAGTATTAAGTGTTGGGTGAAAGTTTCTGTTCATTCCTATTTCATTAAAAAAATGCACCCAACTCTTCTAGAAGGATATGTGTTTTAGAAAAGCATTTTCAAAAGGTTCAAGTATAATGCAGTGCCCTTTATGTAGAAGGGCTTCCGCACATTAAACAAGACTATTTTCTTGCTGTAGAGAACAGCTGGTTTTGAGTACTCTGTTTACTAATATGCCAGAAACAAGATGACACAAAAGCATTTAACAAACAAATAAAAACCCATCATCATTGAGTCTACATTATCATTATATATGAAGGCCTCTTTAACTCTGAAGTAAACTGTCATAATCCTTAAAATGCAGAGTTGTTGTAGCCATGCTGGTCCCAGGATATTAGAGAGACAAGGTGGATGGGGTGATATTTTTTATTGACCCAATTTGTGTTGGTGAGAGAGATAAGCTTTCGAGCCACACAGAGCTCGTTCTTGAAACCTGGTCTCTTTCACCAACAGAAGTTAGTTCAATAAAAGATATTACCTCACACACCTTGTATCTCTAATAATCTGTAACAGGCAGAAGGAAGTGGGACCAGCCTTGCTAGCAGAGGTGCTGTGCCTGGCCAGAGTTTAAAGCTGCCTTTCTCTACCTTTATTAGGGGAGAGTTCTGTCCAGCATTCTCAGGAGTGAATCTCTTTTGCACCCGTAGGAGCTGCTGCTCCAATGGTTAAGAGGTCCCTGAATCTTTCTCCATGTGTGAGATCAAATAATTATACTTGGCACTTATAAAATGCCTTTCATCTGAAGATCTCAAAGCCCTTTTCAGTATGAGTTATCCTCACAACACCTCTCTGTATAATTCCCATTTTACAAATTAAATCAAGTCACAGGGAGGTGAAGTGTTTTACCCAAATTCACAGTTGCTTGCAAAGCTAGAAATACAATCCAGATATCCTGACTCCCAAGTCCCTACTCTAATCCCTATACAGTGCTCACCACTGAAATTTTTACAGTTTTGCTGTTTCAAATAGGTAATATTACCATCATTTTCCTTATACTCAGGCATGGGGAGTGTCATAATGTGTGAATTATTTGCAAAGGCATTTGTACAGATTGTGGTGGTGACGACTGTAACACAGAGTCATCCATCTGAATCATAAATAAAATTGACCAAAATGCAAGTCATATGCAGGTTTCTCAAGAAAGCAGTAAAGAGCACTTAGTTCTGACCTTAAGTAACATAAATCTGAGTTACTAAAGAGCAATCTTGTACTTAAAAGGAGATCGTGTTTAAATCAGTTATTAACAGGTATACAGAAAAAGTGGAGGGGACATGGTGGAGGAGGGGCTCTTTGAGCAAAATAACCTGTTTTCCTTTTTAAAATCATTTAGAGGGCATAATAATTAAGTGTTTTATTGTGTTTTTTGAAACATAGTCTGTGAATGTGTGTGGGGAAGTGCACCATCCTGGCAGCAGTTCCTGAGGGCCTGATTTCCATGTCGCTTACACCATTACACTAGCATACTCTTATTTACTTCTTGGTTTACATCAGTGTGAGAGGACAATCAGGCCATCTAGCATTCATGGAGACATAATACCTTGATGAATGATTAAGGGGCAGCCAAGTGTGCAATGTGCATTCTATCTACAGTGGCTGAGCTTTGCAGGCTGGCGTAGAATGAAGAGCCAGGCCATGCCCTGTCCCACTCTGGCCCCTTTGGTAATTCTAGCACTGGTGACTCTAGAGGCTCTCCTGATGCTTGGTTTCAGAGTAACAGCCGTGTTAGTCTGTATTCGCAAAAGAAAAGGAGTACTTGTGGCACCTTAGAGACTAGCCAATTTATTTGAGCATAAGCTTTTGTGAGCTACAGCTCACTTCATCGGATGCTCCTGATGCTCGTACTTTGGGAATGTAAGGACTGAGATGTTGGCTATCACATACCCTGGGTAGAAAGAGAGGCCCATACGCACTCTTCCTCTCTTCCCTCTTCTGTATGTCCATACAGGGCTAGCTCCAACCTAGCCTCATGTTGCTTCTTTGTCGTTTAACCTAATAATATACAATAGCACAACTAAAATGTTTAAAAAGGAAGGCATTATTTATTTGTTCAATATAGGCAAAAATCACTGCTGGCAAAAATTTTCCAACTCTATTGTAGTCAGTGGAATTGATTGCTCTTGTTTATTCAGTGGAGATATTGGCCCTATGAATTTAAGATGTTACACTCGAAGTTCTTGCTATTAAAAAGGTTGATGGCCTCTCTTCATCTGTCATCCACGTTTCAAAAGCTTATAGAAAATGGATAAAATGTAACATTTAATTGTCTTGCAGTCTCTAGCATCCCTCGTAGTGGACTTTTCCCTCAAGGTTCGTCCAAACAAGTCCTAAATCTTTATTATTTTCCACAGTTGCTGTTATTCTGTAAATCTGTTGTAACGGCACCTAGTACTTCCAGTCAAGTGAGGAGCCTGGTGCTTCAAAAGCCACCTCCAGTACTATTAATGTGTAGGCCTGCAAGGAGAATGAGACAATTAGCTGATTCTCCCCTTCTTTTCTGTTTTTCAGTCCCCCAAATTAATACAAATCAATTGCTAGTGTTCCACACCATTAGGGTAGCAAAAATTCTAAAGACATTTAATTTTAAAAACTACTAGAAATTTGAAAATAAATATCTGTCCACTTTTTGTGTCTTCTAGCATGACAAAACATTTATTAATTTCTGCTGTTTTAAGTAGCAAAGCTTCTTGGTAAAAATGATTTTCTAATGACATTGGCTTTCTAGAGAATACAACTTTGCTAGTGAGAATTTAATGACTGCCCTACGATAATTGTTGTTAACTCGTGGAAGTGGTGACATTTTGCAGATCAGTCCCTGACTACACCATAGTCTGCTCAAAACGTGCTTTGCACACACTATTTAATGCTTTTAATTGCAAGTCTTAGTCTGCTTTCTCTTGCTTGCAATTAATGTCTGTTGCTATAGAACATCTCTAATGCTCAACTGAAAAGTAATTTACAAGCATATATTTTCTACTGAAATTTAATTCAGCAGATTATTTAATTGTGTCCTATGATAGTGAAAAGAGAAGTGAAAAGCCAGTTTCTCATTGGTATAGAGCATTCACAAACAAATATATAGAAAGGGACAAATTTATACATACCTTAAATACAAAATAAGCAATAACAGGCTGTCCTGTGTCCAAATATACACACTCATTTTTAAATAAAGAGTCATAGATTTTGTTTACATGGTGTTTTGGAAAGATTCATTTGATTTTATTATAGTTTTTATAGATGCTGGATAATACAACGCTACTTTCATTTTGTTACTTCTCCCATTGTTCCTCTGAAAATGAGTACAAATTTCCTAGGAGTTCATCGGTTCCTTAGTATCCTATATCCGATCCCGTTGTCTTGATGGGAGATTTTTCTGAGCTACAACTGCATTATTTGCCTCTATGAGTTTTTAAATTATTCTGATTTACTGATTACTGAGTACTGATTTAATCCCTTTTCCCATTCATTTTATGCTTATCCTATCTGCAGCCTTTCCTCTCTACTACCTCTATCTTACTTGCAAAGCCATCCTTTCTGAGAACCCTGATGCATCTCTTTCACAAAAGTGTTCTGTCTCCACCAGTTTGTACATTAGAGCTCCATGTTCATTCCAAAATCTGCTTCTCTTCTCAATGTACTACAGTGCTGTTCTTGCTTATGTTTTAAAAGATAGCAGGCATTTGGTTTTCTGCTCACAAAGATATCTGTGCTAATCAAATGCAAAAGTGACTTGGCGTGCACATTCTGATGTTTTTTGAATCTCATCAAGTCATGTATTAATGTGTCTCTAATGGTATGATTTCTTTTCACACCTCTACGGTGATTGAAACTCAGTCCTTTTAAGTGAGATCTCCTAACCAGTGTATGGCGGTTCCAATTAGCTTCTCTTGGGCCTGAAGTGCATCACAAACGGTAACAAGGTCTCCCAGGAACACTTTTGTTGCAAGTACTGTAGTCATATTTCCTCATTAGTTCCTTTCAATTGTCACTAATGCCATGTTCCAAGCTTTTGAGAAGTAGACCAAAAACAGAAAAACTAGGTATCAGTGTAGAATAGACAATTATTTTTCATATTTCAAGACCCCTTTGAATGCCTTTGATAGTTTTGAAGCTTACACAGTTTAATTTATTAACCATTACCACTCACTAAAGTCAGAGGATTTAGTGATTTGTTGCCTCGGAAAAGAGAAAAAATATTTTGTCATGGCCGATGGTTCATTTTCTAAATTTGTGATTTTTTAACATTATTTTTAGTCTTTTAATTAAATTTTGCACAAACTATGAGCAAAATAAGAAAAACATAAAGTGTTTAACCATGTTGTGTGTACTTTTATATGGGTACCGTCAAAACCAATAGGCCTCAATTTTTGTGTCCAGATCATGCTTTTTTCTGCTCCACTTGTCAGCGCAGTTCTTGGGAGGATAACAGTTTTTGGAGACTCTTGCCCTTGCAGATGCTCTAAAGGAATGATTTTTTTTTAACATTTCATTACTCTGCCTGCTTGTGTATGTAGAACTGAGAAGGGCTGAGGAAAGGAACAGCACAATATGGAGGTGCACTGTTGCACACTTTCTCCAGGGTTTGTCAACAGTGGTCCTTCTAACCTAGGAAGCTGAGATTTTAACAATGTTGCAGTTGTTTTTTGTCAAGTTGTCATGCTTTTCAGAAATATTAAGACATTTTTAACTAATAGGTGTAAGAGGCAGTTTTGATCCTGTCATCCTCAGAACACCACTTAACTATGGGAGTTTGAAACTCCATTCATCATCACAGTACTGAACAGATTCTGGTTGCTTACAAATTCGTAACACATTTCGTAACACTTCATATTTACGTTAGTTATGTTCTTCTTCTGTGAAATATTATTTAATTGGTTTTGTACTGTAAAATAATTTTGTGCTATTTGTATTTTCCTGGGCTCTGTACATTTGCTTGTTCAGGCTACCAACTATCAAATTTGATGATAATTAACTGCATATCAGTCTGTCAGAGAGTAGTCTTCATAAAACTTATGGTGGATGTGGAAAAGGCTTGGCAAGATGGCACAAGGGCTTTTCCTTTGGCATCTTCAGACTGAGTGAATGAGTAATTACATCCCTCCCATAAAATACACTATTTATAGTTCGCTCTTCTTTGGAATTTTTCCTTTGTTAGATGGTTCTAAATTCTCCTCCTTGAGAAAAGTCACAAATCAAGTCAGAAGATTATATTTTTAGTGAGCTCAGTTCCTGAGTATCTTGTTTTTATTCTACAAGCTCTACTAATTGAATTTCTTTAGCCCTTTGATTAGGAATAATTCATTGTTTTGATTATAAAATTGAAGGGCTCAAAAGAATATGTACATGTAAGTGTATTTTCATAGTCTGGGAAAAGCAAAACTTATTTTTATCGTTATTCTAAGACGCACTCCTATTTCCAACTTTCTTTCTGCAAAAACGTTTGCTCTTTCTATAGGTAAATTGACATTAAATAATGAATTGTTCAAAATAATATTTTTTTAAAAATCTAACATTTTATGAAAATGGGTGCAAATCAGCCACAGTATAAACTTAATGTCTTAAAAAGACAGATATGGCTACAATTTGGGGTAATTTTTTGATGGATTATAGCAAACAGACTAAATATGACTTGGTCCTTGCTTTGTAGAAAAGGTTAATATCATTTGATGCTTTTACCCTTTTTCTTTGATTTCATTTTTAACAATGATTAATAAAGGTAATGAATATACAACTACTTTCCCCTCTCCCTTTCATATTGTAAGGGACATGTTCACAAAAATAGTTTTAATATGTGTTCTTTCCTATACAAGTTGATTAGTATGTGGGGGAGGCAATCTAAAGTGTTTTTGATATCCCTACAAATTAATTTACATGCGGGTGAGCTACAGAAGGGAACTAAAAGTGAGAATTAAATGGTGGAGCATAGAGGCAGCTGAAGGTGAACACAGGCATTTCTATAGCATTGTTCTAGCTATATTAAAAATTGCATGCTTTCAAAGAAATATGTGATCAATTCATTTATTTGGATGCCCCAGGTGATTCAGTGTTTTCATAAAATCAAAAATGGTCACATTTTGACAATGGGTTTCATGTATTCAAATGTAGTGCAATCAGCTGAAAATTGTGAAAAATTTACTCGGATTGTAGAAAGTTGAACCGTGTTTTCAATTTAAATTCTGTGTAGTTGCTCTGAAAACTGTAGAGGATTCCACAAGCCATGCAATGGGGGTTCAACTCTCACAATTAGAATAGCACAATTTGGGAAAATTAAAGAATAGTCCCTTGGGTCCTAGTTAGTGAACTCACGTGATTATGTTAAAATTTAAGCTTTCATTAAAAATAATGCAATCTTGTATTTATGCTCATGGAGAAAAGTTGCAAAATATAAACTGAGTGTAAATCAGTGCAGTGCATCTGTCTCAGTCTTCAGCAAACCTGAAAAACAGTTCTCAGAAACATAAATTGCCTCCAGAGTTGGGTGCTCCTGAACCCCAGAAACCTCTCCTAATGCCATTCCTAAGAGGTGTGAGGCCATGACATGGGTAGGGGAAGCCATTTAGGGCAATGGATTGCCTTCACCTGGCCCTGAACATGGTGTCTTTGCAATGTTTCATAATTGACGACAAAATGAAAAACTAGGTTGTTTCTTTGGTTTGACTCTCTTCAGTTAGTAATGTTCAGGATTAATTATAATGCTGTGTACTTGCTCAGTTAACCTTCTCTTGGTAAACACTGACATAATTATAAAAAATTCTAAACCTTATAGAATACATCTCATGAGACACAATAATATAAATAATTTTTTCCAAGATTAGAAGTTGGCCCAAAGTGTGTAATGTATGTAAGAAACATTTTCAAATTAGGATTGGAACTTCAGTTCTGTGCCTCATGACTTACTTCATAAATGTTAATAGGCAACATATCAAAATGTTCCTGTTAATTAAAAGGGCTGTTCAGCTTTTAATTTATCTAATTTGCAGATATATGGTAGACTGCAAGTAGTTCTTGTTAAAATGTATCTAGTCTCATTTTGTAGGAGGATAATTTTCTTTTTATTCAGATTATGGATGTGCGTAGTAAAACAGTATTATCATGGAATACAATACAGAAATAAAGTCTTACATTTATTTGTCTTAAAAATAATCACTTTGTGCCACCTCACAAAGGCAACAAATTCCTCTGCCAAAATGAGGTCCTCCAAAAATGTAAATGCATTTAATAAATTTTATACAATAAGAGGGTTTAACTGTCTAGATAGTTTCTGATTTGTATAAAAGTAACCTGATGAACCTGCGTAGTTCTAGAACGTAAGAATGGCCATACTGGGTCAGACCAACAGTGGCCAATGCAGGTGCCCCAGAGGGAGTGAACCTAACAGGTAATGATCTTGTGATCTCTCTCCTGCCATCCATCTCCACCCTCTGACAAACGGAGGCTAGGGACACCATTCCTTACCCATCCTGGCTAATAGCCATTAATGGACTTAACCTCCATGAATTTATCCAGTTCTCTTTTAAACCCTGTTAGAGTCCTAGCCTTCACAACCTCCTCAGGCAAGGAGTTCCACAGGCTGACTGTGCGCTGTATGAAGAAGAATTCCTTTTATTTGTTTTAAAGCTGCTGCCCTTTAATTTCATTTGGTGACCCCTAGTTCTTATATTATGGGAACAAGTAAATAACTTTTCTTTATTCACTTTCTCCACACCACTCTTGATTTTATATACCTCTATCATATCCCCCCTTAGTCTCCTCTTTTCCAAGATGCAAAGTCCTAGCCTCTTTAATCTCTCCTCATATGGGACCTGTTCCAAACCTCTAATCATTTTAGTTGCTCTTTTCTGAACCTTTTCTAATGCCCGTATATCTTTTTTGAGATGAGGGGACTACATCTGTATGCAGTATTCAAAATGCGGGCGTACCATGGATTTATATAAGGGCAATAAGATATTGTCCATCTTATTCTCTATCCATTTTTTAATGATTCCTCACATCCAGTTTGGTTTTTTGACTGCCACTGCACGCAGCGTGGACGTCTTCAGAGAATTATACACGATGACTCCAAGAGCTTTCTCCTGATTAGTGGTAGCTAAATTAGCCCCCATCAAATTGTATGTATAGTTGGGGTTATTTTTTCCAATGTGCATTACTTTACATTTATCCACATTAAATTTCATTTGCCATTTTGTTGCCCAATCATTTTGTTTTGTGAGATCTTTTTTAAGTTCTTCACAGTCTGCTTTGGTCTGAACTATCTTGAGCAGAAAGAAAAGGAGTACGTGTGGCACCTTAGAGACTAACCAATTTATTTGAGCATAAGCTTTCGTGAGCTACAGCTCACTTCATCGGATGCTTACTGTGGAAAGTATAGAAGATCTTTTTATACACACAAAGCATGAAAAAATGGGTGTTTACCACTACAAAAGGTTTTCTCTCCCCCCACCCCACTCTCCTGCTGGTAATAGCTTATCTAAAGTGATCACTCTCCTTACAATGTGTATGATAATCAAGTTGGGCCATTTCCAGCACAAATCCAGGTCCCCCCCCCCACACACACACAAACCCACGCTCCTGTTGGTAATAGCTTATCTAAAGTGATCACTCTCCTTACAATGTGTATGATAATCAAGGTGGACCATTTCCAGCACAAATCCAGGGTTTTTTCAAGAACATCGGTCGGGGGTAGGAAAAAACAAGGGGAAATAGGTTACCTTGCATAATGACTTAGCCACTCCCAGTCTCTATTCAAGCCTAAGTTAATTGTATCCAATTTGCAAATGAATTCCAATTCAACAGTCTCTCGCTGGAGTCTGGTTTTGAAGTTTTTTTGTTGTAATATCTCAACTTTCATGTCTGTAATCGCGTGACCAGAGAGATTGAAGTGTTCTCTGACTGGTTTAAGAATGTTATAATTCTTGACATCTGATTTGTGTCCATTTATTCTTTTACGTAGAGACTGTCCAGTTTGACCAATGTATATGGCAGAGGGGCATTGCTGGCAAATGATGGCATATATCACATTGGTGCATGTGCAGGTGAACGAGCCTCTGATAGTGTGGCTGATGTTATTAGGCCCTGTGATGGTGTCCCCTGAATAGATATGTGGGCACAGTTGGCAAGGGGCTTTGTTGCAAGGATAGGTTCCTGGGTTAGTGGTTCTGTTGTGTGGTATGTGGTTGCTGGTGAGTATTTGCTTCAGGTTGGGGGGCTGTCTGTAGGCAAGGACTGGCCTGTCTCCCAAGATTTGTGAGAGTGTTGGGTCATCCTTCAGGATAGGTTGTAGATCCTTAATAATGCGTTGGAGGGGTTTTAGTTGGGGGCTGAAGGTGACGGCTAGTGGCGTTCTGTTATTTGTGCTGGAAATGGCCCAACTTGATTATCATGCACATTGTAAGGAGAGTGATCACTTTAGATAAGCTATTACCAGCAGGAGAGTGGGGTTGGGGGAGAGAAAACCTTTTGTAGTGGTAAACACCCATTTTTTCATGCTTTCTGTGTATAAAAAGATCTTCTGTACTTTCCACAGTATGCATCCAATGAAGTGAGCTGTAGCTCACGAAAGCTTATGCTCAAATAAATTGATTAGTCTCTAAGGTGCCACAAGTACTCCTTTTCTTTTTGCGAATACAGACTAACATGGCTGTTACTCTGAAACCTATCTTGAGCAGTTGAATATCATCTGCAAACTTTGCCACCTCACTGTTTACCCCTTTCTCCAGATCATTTACGAATAGGTTGAATAGGATTGGTCCTAGGACTGACCCTTGGGGAACACCACTAATTACCCCTCTCCATTCTGAAAATTTACCATTTATTCCTACCCTTTGTTCTCTGTCTTTAACCAGTTCTCGATCCATGAAAGGATCTTTCCTCTTATCCCATGACAACTTAATTTACATAAGAGCCTTTGGTGAAGGACCTTGTCAAAGGCTTTCTGGAAATCTAAATACACTATATCCACTGGATCCCCCTTGTCCACATGTTTGTTGACCCCCTCAAAGAACTCTAATAGATTAGTAAGAATGATTTCCCTTTACAGAAACCATGTTGACTTTTGCCCAACAATTTATGCTCTTCTATGTGTCTGACAATTTTATTCTTTACTATTGTTTCAACTAATTTGCCTGGTACTGACGTTAGACTTACTGGTCTGTAATTGCCAGGATCACCTCCAGAGCCCTTTTTAAATATTGGCGTTACATTAGTTATCTTCCAGTCATTGGGTACAGTAGCTGATTTAAAGGACAGGTTACAAACCATAGTTAACAGTGCCACAATTTCATATTTGAGTTCTTTCGGAACTCTTGGGTGAATGCCATCTGGTCCCGGTGACTTGTTACTGTTAAGTTTCTCAATTAATTCCAAAACCTCCTCTAGTGATGCTTCAATCTGTGATAATTCCTCAGATTTGTCACCTACAAAAGACGGCTCAGGTTGGGGAATCTCCCTAACATCCTCAGCCGTGAAGACTGAAGGAATCGATAATGTGAAAAGAGTTGGTCTCAGTCCAGTTCCCAGAGTGAAAATCACCATCACAGTTGATGCTAATAGGCGCCCTTGTTGGCAGTGTCAGTAGAGAAGAGAAGGACTGGAATGGACATGGAGACTGTATTGTCCTCTGTCCCCTAGGATTTTTACTTAAAGTCAAGGTTGAGATGCAATGGTAAGAAAGTTTTCAGTCTTTCTACATTTGCTGTATCTGCTCTCTGGTTGAAAAGAGGACTTCACTCTTCAGTACTGCCACTCTAACAACTTTCCACAGACTAAGTTCACCCAATTTTAGAAAGGAAAATTAAAAAATTATTAAAAATGTGACCTGATGGATGATATAAATTTGGTGAGGGAAATCAAGGTCAAAGTGACCTCCACAGGAAGTTTTTTAAAAAAGTAGGTTTTGGTTCAGGATTTGAGGAGAGGGAAGGGGACAGATAACACCGAAAGTATGTGATGCTGTTATCACTGTAAATTCTAACAGCTGTTCTGATTTAAGAAATCAAATTGTCAGCATCAACAATAAAATCAGGTTGGGGAATATACTGCTGCTCCCGCTGCTGCTGTGTGGAGTGTGTTCCTGAGGGTATAAATGTATTTTTCCCAAAAGATTATGAAGAATTCAAGCATACATATTTTCACTTTAAAGTTAGCAAATATTTTTATCCTGAGTAATGCAGTTGGATTGACTTGGGAGCTGTAGCAGTCTATTGGGTCAATGACCTGCAAATTAAAGAGGACCCATTCTGGCTCTAAAGGAATTGTTACAATCTATCTTGCAAAAAATCCTCTTTTAAAAATATGTCTATGTAGAAAGTTACCCACTCAGCAGGCTATCACAGCTCGTCTAATGAGCAAGGAATACATTTTAAAATTAGCAGAACAAAAAGACATTTTATGGTACACAATTGATACTGTGTAAATAATACAGTTGTAAACATAACATATAAAGAGATATTAATCCAGATTCAGTTATAATTAAATTATAAAGGATAAACACATATTTTACAATATATTTAGTTCATTTTCCCCCTTTTTTTTGTACTTACAAGTTAAAGAATGAGAGAATTCACAGATAAAGAACTGTTCAATTATATAGTTGTGACAAACCAAACAGAAATGTAGAAATTCAAACCCCATTTTCATAAATTAGACCTTCTGTAAGAACATATTGGAACACAAATGGTACATGCTATTTCATGACCTGATGAATGCTGATCTCTGCAATAATCACAGTAAAAACATAAAACTGAATTTCAGCCTGACATTTATAATGGCTGGTATATTCTGTGTCGCTATTGTAATGTAGCTTATGCTTTTTGTCTGCAAAATCTCTCAAAGCTTAAACATTGCATGAAGCAGATCTTGTATCTGATAGTTGCACTGAATTTTACAACAGAAATCAAAACATTTCTGTAACATTTTTTTTTCAAATAACCTCTATGTGATATTGTATATTGAAACTGCATTAGTGTGTCTTTTTATAAGGGTTGTCACAGTCCCACCAGGCTGTTGAGTTTGGGTCCACACAAGTCAGACCATGTATACTTTTAAGCTTACCTTGCTCTGTCTCTTTCTTTGGCCTCTCTTTTTGGGACATGGAAATCTTAGTAGTCAAAAATGTGTCTAATTGAACTCATACATTTTTTAGCATCTGAGTTTAAAAGGTGTGGTAATAATAAATTCTATTGAAAGAGTTCTAGGGAAGGTCACAAAAAGAAGAAAGTTTTGTATAATGCGTTCAGAATTACCTTGTTGTGTTACCGTTGTGGATGAGTCCTTATTGATTTAATATGAAATGAATTCTTGCAAGTGTGACTCTTATTTTATGTGTATTCCAGATGTGTGGAGGTCATTGCTAAAGAAGGACAGAACCTGAAAGAGCTGTATTTGGTATCCTGTAAGATTACTGACTATGGTATGTAAAATGGCTATTGTTTTTCACCCTTTATCAAGACTGATCTGTTGAAACTTTACATGGAGACTTAAAAAGTGGAATTTACCTTGTGATACTTGTAAAAATGTTGCTGTGACACTAGACAGAGAAGATTTAGAATGAAGAAGCTACAGGACAGGCACTCTGTTAGATTTCAGAGAGCTGCAGATTTATCCTTCATATAGAATTGACTAAAAAAATTTGATTGATCTCTGTGATGAGAGTTTGAGTGTTGATCGATAAGCACTCAAATTTAAATTAATTTGCCTCGTACTCTTCCTTTTTTCTTTGCCCTTAGTTTAAATGGAAATTTGCAGGGTCTAGTAAATATCTAGTCTTTTTAATGAACTCAGACTGATTCTTCCTTTCAAATCTTGCACTGTTCTGGGATCTGAGAGTTGAAAACAGAGATTATTTTTGGCCCAGAAGAGAGGAAGGGCCATGCAATGCTTCATGAAGAGGCAAATCACATCCACTGCACACCTAGCCCGAGAACAGTGGCTTGGTGCAGGGGAAACAGTGATCCTGGGTTTTGGGAAAAGAATCCCTCTCAGGATGCAAAATGATAATGAAGTCACTTTATGGCTACTGCTGCAGTTTTGGGGTTGTAGTAGCCTCTGCTCTGCTTGAAACCCCTCCCTCCCTTCATGTAGTTGCAGATCCGCTAGCCATGCCGTATCCTCAAACCTTTCTTCCTTGGAAGGAAGGAATTCCTATAGAGTTCATGGCATCCTGTCCCTCATCCCAACCCAGTGAACTCACATCACCCTCTAAGGGCCTTCTTCGGCTGAAGGGGCTGACAAGGGAGCAGTAGTTTCCCTCAAAAGCAGTATGACCAGACTAGCAAGGTAGTGGGGAAAGGAAGGCAGATGAATGTATTGTACTGGATTTGATGGAAAGTGAAAGGAAGTGGTTATGCATAGATGAGACATGGGAAGAGCGATGATTGGGAGGATGAGTGGGGGGACAGGGAGCATCTCCATAGGCTTGGTTGGTTAGATACCATAATTATCCAAACTGCACTGTTACATCAAATATTTTAAGGTTTGCCCATCACTAATTTATAAGATTCTATAGTCGTTTCACATCATCAGTGTTCTTGATCTTGTAGTCATTGGGACTTTTCAAACAACTTTTGCAGGTGCTACTAATACTAGATGCTCATGCTGATACTACTAATAAATTAATTACCTTTGTGATAGTGTTAGTAAATTGTTCAGTACAGTAATTGTGGCACTGAACAATTTTTAACATTATTATTGAATTAGGGTATGTCTACACTACGAAATCAGGTCGAATTTATAGATGTCGGTTTTTTAGAAATCAGTTTTATATATTCGAGTGTGTGTGTCCCCACAGAAAATGCTCTAAGTGCATTAAGTGCATTAACTCGGCGGAGCGCTTCCACAGTACCGAGGCTAGAGTCGACTTCCGGAGCGTTGCACTGTGGATAGCTATCCCACAGTTCCCGCAGTCTCCGCTGCCCATTGGAATTCTGGGTTGAGATTGCAATGCCTGATGGGGCTAAAACATTGTCGCGGGTGGTTCTGGGTACATATCGTCAGGCCCCCGTTCCCTCCCTCCCTCCGTGAAAGCAAGGGCAGACAATCGTTTCACGCCTTTTTTCCTGAGTTACCTGTGCAGATACCATACCACGGCAAGCATGGAGCCCGCTCAGGTAGCCGTCACAGTATGTCTCCTGGGTGCTGGCAAACGCGGTACTGCATTGCTACACAGTGGCAGCAACCCATTGCCTTCTGGTAGCAGACGTGCAATAGGACTGGTAGCCGTCATCGTCATGTCCGAGGTGCTCCTGGCCGCGTCGGCCGGGAGCGCCTGGGCAGACATGGGCGCAGGGACTAAGTTTGGAGTGACTTGACCAGGTCATTCTCTTTAGTCCTGCAGTCAGTCCTATTGAACCGTCTTATGGTGAACAGGCAGGCAATACAGATTGCTAGCAGTCGTACTGTACCATCTTCTGCCGGGCAGGCAAGAGATGGGGATGGCTAGCAGTCATATTGCACCATCTTCTGCCGGGCAGGCAAGAGATGAGGATGGCTAGCAGTCGTATTGCACCGTCTTCTGCCGAGCAGCCATGAGATGTGGATGGCTTGCAGTCCTTCTGCACCGTCTGCTGCCAGCCAAAGATGTAAAAGATAGATGGAGTGGATCAAAACAAGAAATAGACCAGATTTGTTTTGTACTCATTTGCTTTCCCCCTCCCCTGTCTAGGGGACTCATTCCTCTAGGTCACACTGCAGTCACTCACAGAGAAGGTGCAGCGAGGTAAATCTAGCCATGTATGATTCAGAGGCCAGACTAACCTCATTGTTCCAATAAGAACAATAACTTAGGTGCACCATTTCTTATTGGAACCCTCCGTGAAGTCCTGCCTGAAATACTCCTTGATGTAAAGACACCCCCTTTGTTGATTTTAGCTCCCTGAAGCCAACCCTGTAAGCCATGTCGTCAGTCGCCCCTCCCTCTGTCAGAGAAACGGCAGACAATCGTTCCGCGCCTTTTTTCTGTGCGGACGCCATACCAAGGCAAGCATGGAGGCCGCTCAGCTCACTTTGGCAATTAGGAGCACATTAAACACCACACGCATTATCCGGCAGTATATGCAGCACCAGAACCTGGCAAAGCGATTCCAGGCGAGCAGGTGACGTCAGCGCGGTCACGTGAGTGATCAGGACATGGACACAGATTTCTCTGAAAGCATGGGCCCTGCCAATGCATGCATCATGGTGCTAATGGGGCAGGTTCATGCTGTGGAATGCCGATTCTGGGCTCGGGAAACAAGCACAGAGTGGTGGGACTGCATAGTGTTGCAGGTCTGGGACGATTCCCAGTGGCTGCGAAACTTTCGCATGCGTAAGGGCACTTTCATGGAACTTTGTGACTTGCTTTCCCCTGCCCTGAAGCGCATGAATACCAAGATGAGAGCAGCCCTCACAGTTGAGAAGCAAGTGGCGATAGCCCTGTGGAAGCTTGCAACGCCAGACAGCTACTGGTCAGTTGGGAATCAATTTGGAGTGGGCAAATCTACTGTTGGGGCTGCTGTGATGCAAGTAGCCCACACAATCAAAGATCTGCTGATATCAAGGGTAGTGACCCTGGGAAATGTGCAGGTCATAGTGGATGGCTTTGCTGCAATGGGATTCCCTAACTGTGGTGGGGCTATAGACGGAACCCATATCCCTATCTTGGCACCGGAGCACCAAGCCGCCAAGTACATAAACCGCAAGGGGTACTTTTCGATAGTGCTGCAAGCTCTGGTGGATCACAAGGGACGTTTCACCAACATCAACGTGGGATGGCTGGGAAAGGTGCATGACGCTTGCATCTTCAGGAACTCTGGTCTGTTTCAAAAGCTGCAGGAAGGAACTTTATTCCCAGACCAGAAAATAACTGTTGGGGACGTTGAAATGCCTATAGTTATCCTTGGGGACCCAGCCTACCCCTTAATGCCATGGCTCATGAAGCCGTACACAGGCAGCCTGGACAGTAGTCAGGAGCTGTTCAACTACAGGCTGAGCAAGTGCAGAATGGTGGTAGAATGTGCATTTGGACGTTTAAAGGCGCGCTGGCGCAGTTTACTGACTCGCTTAGACCTCAGCGAAACCAATATTCCCACTGTTATTACTGCTTGCTGTGTGCTCCACAATATCTGTGAGAGTAAGGGGGAGACGTTTATGGTAGGGTGGGAGGTAGAGGCAAATCGCCTGGCTGCTGGTTACGCACAGCCAGACACCAGGGCGGTTAGAAGAGCACAGGAGGGTGCGGTACGCATCAGAGAAGCTTTGAAAACCAGTTTCATGACTGGCCAGGCTATGGTGTGAAAGTTCTGTTTGTTTCTCCTTGATGAAACCCCCCGCCCCTTGGTTCACTCTACTTCCCTGCAAACTAACCACCCTCCCCTCCTCCCTTTAATCATTGCTTGCAGAGGCAATAAAGTCATTGTTGCTTCACATTCATGCATTCTTTATTCATTCATCACACAAATAGGGGGATGACTACCAAGGTAGCCCAGGAGGGGTGGTGGAGGAGGGAAGGAAAATGCCACACAGCACTTTAAAAGTTTACAACTTTAAAATTTATTGAATGCCAGCCTTCTTTTTTTTGGGCAATCCTCTGTGGTGGAGTGGCTGGTTGGCCGGTGGCCCCCTCACCGCGTTCTTGGGCGTCTGGGTGTGGAGGCTATGGAACTTGGGGAGGAGGGCGGTTGGTTACACAGGGGCTGTAGTGGCAGTCTGTGCTCCAGCTGCCTTTGCTGCAGCTCAACCATACACTGGAGCATACTGGTTTGATCCTCCAGCAGCCTCAGCACTGAATCCTGCCTCCTCTCATCACGCTGCCGCCACATTTGAGCTTCAGCCCTGTTTTCAGCCCACCACCTCTCCTCCCGGTCATTTTGTGCTTTCCTGCACTCTGACATTATTTGCCTCCACGCATTCGTCTGTGCTCTGTCAGTGTGGGAGGACAGCATGAGCTCGGAGAACATTTAATCTCAAGTGTGTTTTTTTTTCTTTCTAAGCTTCACTAGCCTCTGGGAAGGAGAAGATCCTGTGATCATTGAAACACATGCAGCTGGTGGAGAGAAAAAAAGGGACAGACAGCGTTATTTAAAAAGACACATTTTATAAAACAGTGGCTACACTCTTTCAGGGTAAACCTTGCTGTTTACATTACATACATAGCACATGTGCTTTCATTACAAGGTCGCATTTTGCCTCCCCCTACCGCGTGGCTACCCCCTCAACCCTCCCCCCTCCCCATGGCTAACAGCGGGGAACATTTCTGTTCAGTCATAGGTAAACAGCCCAGCAGGAACGGGCTCCTCTGAGTGTCCCCTGAAGAAAAGCACCCTATTTCAACCAGGTGACCATGAATGATATCTCACTCTCCTGAGGATAACACAGAGAGATAAAGAACGGATGTTGTTTGAACGCCAGCAAACATACACTGCAATGCTTTGTTGTACAATGATTCCCGAGTACGTGTTACTGGCCTGGAGTGGTAAAGTGTCCTACCATGGAGGACGCAATAAGGCTGCCCTCCCCAGAAACCTTTTGCAAAGGCTTTGGGAGTACATCCAGGAGAGCAGCGAATGCCAGGGCAAAGTAATCCTTTCACATGCTTGCTTTTAAACCATGTATAGTATTTTAAAAGGTACACTCACAGAGGTCCCTTCTCCGCCTGCCGGGTCCAGGAAGCAGCCTTGGGTGGGTTCGGGGGGTACTGGCTCCAGGTCCAAGGTGAGAAACAGTTCCTGGCTGTCGGGAAAACCGGTTTCTCTGCTTGCTTGCTGTGAGCTATCTACAACCTCATCATCATCATCTTCTTCGTCCCCAAAACCTGCTTCCGTGTTGCCTCCATCTCCATTGAAGGAGTCAAACAACATGGCTGGGCTGGTGGTGGTGGCTGAACCCCCTAAAATGGCATGCAGCTCATCATAGAAGCGGCATGTTTGGGGCTCTGACCCGGAGCAGCCATTCGCCTCTCTGGTTTTCTGGTAGGCTTGCCTCAGCTCCTTAAGTTTCGCGCGGCACTGCTTTGGGTCCCTGTTATGGCCTCTGTCCTTCATGCCCTGGGAGATTTTGACAAAGGTTTTGGCATTTCGAAAACTGGAACCGAGTTCTGATAGCAAGGATTCCTCTCCCCATACAGCGATCAGATCCCGTATGTTCCGTTCAGTCCATGCTGGAGCTCTTTTGCGATTCTGGGACTCCATCATGGTCACCTGTGCTGATGAGCTCTGCATGGTCACCTGCAGCTTGCCACGCTGGCCAAACAGGAAATGAGATTCAAAAGTTCGTGGTTCTTTTCCTGTCTACCTGGCCAGTGCATCTGAGTTGAGAGTGCTGTCCAGAGCGGTCACACTGGAGCACTCTGGGATAGCTCCCGGAGGCCAATACCGTCGAATTGTGTCCACAGTACCCCAAATTTGAGCCGGCAAGGCCGATTTAAGCGCTAATCCACTTGTCAGGGGTGGAGTAAGGAAATCGATTTTAAGAACCCTTTAAGTCGAAATAAAGGGCTTCATCGTGTGGACGGGTGCAGGTTTACATCGATTTAACGCTGCTAAATTCGACCTAAAGTCCTAGTGTAGACCAGGGCTTAGTGTATTATCAGTGTTCACTCAAACATATAGCCCTCAACACCACTAAATAAATAAATGTTATGTCAGCGCCCCCGACAGTTCCATTCTTGTGTTTTGTGTTAAAAATCATGAGTGATGAATGCTGTAGAGAAGCAGTGCTCATAAGCACCACTTAGCCGTTGTGCGCAACTCAGGAACTCTTACTTAAGTGGGGAAGGAAGGTGCCACTCTCTGTACAAAGCTCCAGAGGTCCTTAGGGGGAATGGAGCCTCTCACCAGCAGAACCAGCAGAAAGGATGGTTTGTTGTGGTCTGGTTTAAGAAATTTCCCAATGGTCTTATTATGCTGTTGATTTCACATGCATAACTGTTCAGGCCCCACGAAATGGCAGATGCTTCTCTCTTAGTGGAAGCATGTTATTCTATAAATTTTCAGGATAGGTGTCATACAAAATGTAGACTCAGTAATGTCTTAGCCAAATTTTTAGTATCATATTACACTGTCCAAAATTCTGGGAGGGAATAACTGTATGTGAACATCCATTACTGCTTAATCTACCTGGTAGTCTATTGAGGATATTAGCATATGCACTTGGTCCATGTCGGTCTGGTAGATTCAACACACAATTAATGCCTGCTTTTTATATTTAAAATTTGACTATTTGCCAATTGTGACTGTACAGATTTCCATACATATTTAGCAAGACACCTGAGCAACTCTATTTTCCCAACTAATTTTGAAGATAAAACCAGGATTTTTAGAAAGAGACCAAGGAAATTATGCACCCATATTCCATTCAAGTTCATTGGAATTCAGATGCATAAATCCCTTAATATCCTTTGAAACTCCCAGTCCACATTTCTTGATACATTAGTGATTAACTTAGTGGAATTGCGACTGCTGGTTCAAGAGCCTAATTGTCTCAAGGTTCAGTTAGCAAAAATGCAAATTCCATAGCTAAATAAAATATTGTTGTTTGAACAACCTATTTTAAGCACACCTTTAATTTGAGACATCAGACAAGAAAAAGAGATTAGTGCTAATAGTGATTGCTGACTCATAACTAATACCTAATATAGGGACAGATGTGTGAAATAATTATGTGTATTCCAAGAAAGCTAGACTATGAAATGTCAGATTTAGCAGTTTTCATAGTCCTGATTTGATTTTGACAATAAGATGTTGTGAGAAAATAAAAGAAGCAATATTGAAAATGGAAAAGGAGTACTTGTGGCACCTTAGAGACTAACAAATTTATTTGAGCATAAGCTTTCGTGAGCTACAGCTCACTTCATCGGATGCAGTCAGTGGAAAATACAGTGAGGAGATTTATATACACACAGAACATGAAAAAAAATGGGTGTTATCATACACACTGTAACCAGAGTGATCACTTAAGGTGAGCTATTACCAGCAGGAGAGCGGGGATGGGAGGGGAAATCTTTTGTAGTGATAATCAAGGTGGGCCATTTCCAGCAGTTGACAAGAGCGTTTGAGGAACAGTGGGGAGAGGTGGGGGAATAAACATGGGGAAATAGTTTTACTTTGTGTAATGACCCATCCACTCCCAGTCTCTATTCAAGCCTAAGTTAATTGTATCCAGTTTGCAAATTAATTCCAATTCAGCAGTCTCTCGTTGGAGTCTGTTTTTGAAGGTTTTTTGTTGAAGAATTGCCACTTTTAGGTCTGTAATCGAGTCACCAGAGAGATTGAAGTGTTCTCCGACTGGTTTTTGAATGTTATAATTCTTGACGTCTGATTTGTATCCATTTATTCTTTTGTGTAGAGACTGTCCAATTTGACCAATGTACATGGCAGATATTGCTGGCACATATCACATTGGTGGATGTGCAGGTGAACGAGCCTCTGCTAGTGTGGCTGATGTGATTAGGCCCTATGATGGTGTCTCCTGCATAGATTTGTGGACAGAGTTGGCAATGGGCTTTGTTGCAAGGATAGGTTCCTGGGTTAGTGGTTCTGTTGTGTGGTTGCTGGTGAGTATTTGCTTCAGGTTGGAGGGCTGTCTGTAAGCAAGGACTGGCCTGTCTCCCAAGATCTGTGAGAGTGATGGGTCGTCCTTCAGGATAGGTTGTAGATCCTTAATAATGCATTGGAGGGGTTTTAGTTGGGGGCTGAAGGTGACGGCTAGTGGCGTTCTGTTATTTTCTTCGTTGGGCCTGTCCTGTAGTAGGTGACTTCTGGGTACTCTTCTGGCTCTGTCAATCTGTTTCTTCACTTCAGCAGGTGGGTATTGTAGTTGTAAGAATGCTTGATAGAGATCTTGTAGGTGTTTGTCTGAGGGGTTGGAGCAAATGCGGTTGTATCGTAGAGCTTGGCTGTAGACAATGGATCGTGTGGTGTGGTCTGGGTGAAAGCTGGAGGCCTGTAGGTAGGAATAGTGGTCAGTAGGTTTCCGGTACAAGGTGGTGTTTATATGACCATCGCTTATTCGCACCTTAGTGTCCAGGAAGTGGCTCTCTTGTGTAGACTGGTCCAGGCTGAGGTTGATGGTGGGATGGAAATTGTTGAAATCATGGTGGAATTCCTCAAGGGCTTCTTTTCCCTGGGTCCAGATGATGAAGATGTCATCAATGTAGCGCAAGTAGAGTAGGGGCTTTAGGGGACGAGAGCTGAGGAAGCATTGTTCTAAGTCAGCCATAAAAATGTTGGCATACTGTGGGGCCATGAGGGTACCCATAGCAGTGCCGCTGATTTGAAGGTGTACATTGTCCCCAAATGTGAACTAGTTATGGGTGAGTACAAAGTCACAAAGTTCAACCACCAGGTTTGCTGTGACATCGGGGATACTGTTCCTGACGGCTTGTAGTCCATCTTTGTGTGGAATGTTGGTGTAGAGGGCTTCTACATCCATAGTGGCGAGGATGGTGTTATCAGGAAGATCACCAATGGATTGTAGTTTCCTCAGGAAGTCAGTAGTGTCTTGAAGATAGCTGGGAGTGCTGGTAGTGTAGGGCCTGAGGAGGAAGTCTACATAGCCAGACAATCCTGCTGTCAGGGTGCCAATGCCTGAGATGACAGGGCACCCAGGATTTCCAGGTATATGGATCTTGGGTAGCAGGTAGAATACCCCAGGTCAGGGTTCCAGAGGTGTGTATGTGCGGATTTGTTCTTGTGCTTTTTCAGGGAGTTTCTTGAGCAAATGCTGTAGTTTCTTTTGGTAACCCTCAGTGGGATCAGAGGGTAATGGCTTGTGGAAAGTGGTGTTGGAGAGCTGCCTAGCAGCCTCTTGTTCATATTCCGACCTATTCATGATGACGACAGCACCTCCTTTGTCAGCTTTTTTGATTATGACGTCAGAGTTGTTTCTGAGGCTGTGGATGGCATTGTGTTCTGCACAGCTGAGGTTATGGGGCAAGTGATGCTGCTTTTCCACAATTTCAGCCCGTGCACGTCGGTGGAAGCACTCTGTGTAGAAGTCCAGTCCGTTGTTTCGAGCTTCAGGAGGAGTCCACCCAGAATCCTTCTTTTTGTAGTCTTGGTAGGAAGGTCTCTGTGGGTTAGTATGTTGTTCAGAGGTGTGTTGGAAATATTGCTTGAGTCGGAGACGTCAAAAATAGGATTCTAAATCACCACAGAACTGTATCATGTTCGTGGGGGTGGAGGAGCAGATGGAGAGACCCTGAGATACGACAGATTCTTCTGCTGGGCTAAGAGTATAGTTGGATACATTAACAATATTGCTGGGTGGGTTGAGAGAACCACTGTTGTGGCCGCTTGTGGCATGTAGGAGTTTAGATAGTTTAGTGTCCTTTTTCTTTTGTAGAGAAGCAAAGTGTGTGTTGTAAATGGCTTGTCTAGTTTTTGTAAAATCCAGCCACAAGGAAGTTTGTGTGGAAGGTTGGTTTTTTATGAGAGTATCCAGTTTTGAGAGCTCATTCTTAATCTTTCCCTGTTTGCTGTAGAGGATGTTGATCAGGTGGTTCCGCAGTTTCTTTGAGAGTGTGTGGCACAATCTGTCAGCATAGTCTGTGTGGTATGTAGATTGTAATGGATTTTTTACCTTCAGTCCTTTTGGTATGATGTCCATCTGTTTGCATTTGGAAAGGAAGATGATGTCTGTCTGTATCTGTACGAGTTTTTTCATGAAGTTGATAGATTTCCACTCCCTACAGCTAAATTCAGTGCCTTGCATAATGATAGGTTTCAGGGTAGCAGCCGTGTTAGTCTGTATTCGCAAAAAGAAAAGGAGGACTTGGGGCACCTTAGAGACTAACAAATTTATTTGAGCATAAGCTTTCGTGAGCTACAGCTCTCTTCATCGGATGCATTCAGTGGAAAATACAGTGGGAAGGTTTATATACATAGAGAACATGAAACAATGGGTGTTACCATACACACCATGTTTATCCCCCCTCCCATCTCCCACTGTTCCTGAGACGTTCTTGTCAACTGCTGGAAATGGCCCACCTTGATTATCACTACAAAAGGTTCCCACCCCCACCCCCTGCTCTCCCACTGGTAGTAGCTCACCTTACGTGATCACTCTGGTTACAGTGTGCATGGTAACACCCATTGTTTCATGTTCTCTGTGTATATAAATCTCCCCCACTGTATTTTCCACTGAATGCATCCGATGAAGTGAGCTGTAGCTCACGAAAGCTTATGCTCAAATAAATTTGTTAGTCTCTAAGGTGCCCCAAGTCCTCCTTTTCTTTTTTGCGAATACAGACTAACACGGGTGCTACCCTGAATATTGAAAATGTAATACTAATTGATTATTATTTGAAAAATATTACTAAATACAGTGCACTGAAAGATTTGCCTTCATATTGAAAGTTAGAAGTCGATTAAAATTCTCTAACCTGTAACATATGGTCATAGGCAACATTAGTTTATCTGACACATTGCCACCATGGAATTTAATTTGGTGGAATGAAGTACAGAACGATGAGATTAAAAACATTACTGTAGTGGAGGGCAGCAGACTCTCTAGGTCTGTGTTTAGACACCAACAAATCTCCAAAACCTCTTTTAGTAGATCTTCTGTTCTCAGTACAGCCACACAGGACTTTTTTTTTTTATATGGAACATTTAATTATATTAGACAAAAAGAATAACAAAAAAAGGAAACCAAGATGGATTTGAAATAGGCAGCAGATGCTAAGAGTTGTTAACTGCAAAGAAAAAAGAAATATATTGTTGCTGATTGCACTGCTACTGTTAAGAGTGTGTCAGCACTTCTATTATAAACTTCTCACAAGTATATAGCACAGCTGTAAAATTTTTCCCCAAGTTAACACTTGCCACATAAAGTCTCAATCTTGTAATAAATTTATTTGTGTGTGTATGAATGCATATATATAAAATCACATACAAATACATTTATTACAAAAACATGACTATATATATAATTATAATTGAAAAAACAGCCAAAATTATTTGGCTTTTATAAAAACACACATATGTCTGGTTTTAAAAAGCAAAATCATTTTAGCTGTTATTCAGTTTTACTCTGTATGCTAAAAATGAAGTGTTTTGGTTTGATGTTTCTCTGTCCTTTTTTGACCCAAAAAATAGCTTCATTTCGGGATTCTTTTGTTTGTTTTGAAATGCTTAGTGAAAATTAGTTCTTGATATATAAAACTTGTCTGCCATTCAGTATTAAAATTTATGAATGTTAACTTATTTCATAATGTTTTTATCTTTATATACATATTAATATAATGCCACATTATAAGACAAATTATTAGGATACTAAATAAGGATTTAAATATTCTTTTCAGTCTGGCATACTAGGTAAGTACTAAGTGTTTTAAATATTTGACGAGGCATACAATTACTAGACAAAGTTACCAGAGAAGCTGCCTGCAACATATGTGACTGAACCACTATGATCTCTATAGTAAACACCTGTTTACCCATGACCACTGACAGAGTGAAGTCAAATCTCACATTATTTCCTTATGCCATTTTGCCTTTTTACAAACAATTATGAATTAAGCATTGACTGTCAAAGTTATTTTTGAATTTCCTGCCTTTTGTTGATTTGTGTCTCAACCTTAACTTTATTTACGCATAGGGGCTTTGTATTTAATCTTTTACAAAAGTTGGACTTTCTAGCTGTAGGGAGACTGTCAAATGGATTAGGTTAATGTGAAGATGTATAGCTGTGAGAGAAAGCAGCAATCATATACACAATTGTGTAACTGTCTTTTCAGTTTTCCATTCTAATTCTGTAGTTTATTGATTCCCTGGGTATTGAGAATTTATTTCTAAGGAATACTTCCAGGAGTAAAATATTACTTACAAGGTTAATGATGGTGCATCGTGCTTGGTACAGAGAAAAACACAAAGGTGGGATTTATGTTTAGAGATGAAAAGATTTGATGAAATGAGCTGGTGTGAGAGTAGGAGGGTCTCATGATCTCGCAACTGTGCTACCCAGGCAGTTACTAAGAATTACTAAGAAAGCTTGGCTTTCTCAGCTGTGGGGAAAGATAACCTTGGGTTTTAGAGTCAGTCTCTCTCGCTTTCACCAGAAAATTCAATCCTGGACCTGAGAAACCTTTTTGAAATAAGTTTTGTCAAAACCAGTAACTTTTTATGAAAAGCTTTGGTTTCGATGACTTGGTGTTTTTGGACAAAAAAAGTTTCATCCAAAAAAATGCCTGAAGAACTCCACCCATCATTTCTGTATACTTATTGTCACTTGTACACTGCAAAAGATACAACTGAGCTGGAGTGCTTGTCTTGTTTCATTTTGATTCCCTAATAGTTCTGGACTTTGCAAAATTAAGGAATTCCCCACTTCCAGCTGTTAATTGCGTGGGACTTCTCAGGCACAGTGAACGCGAGTGTAATGTTCTCTTGATCCCTTAAGATTCTGAACACTGAAGCTGAGCTGAAGAACTCCAGATTTCTGGCCTTTTTGTTCTCTAGCTAGTCGCTCATGCATATAATGATTAGGGTCGTTCCTCCCTTACGTCACCTCTTCTCCTCACGCCCTCCAATACATTTAGTGCTCCTAAGAAATTTTGAATGTGAGTGGCAGAGGGAAGAGGTTTCATTCAAGAATTTCATGGATGTAGGCTCTATTTACAAATACCTGTCTGGAAGGCCCTATGATAATGTTTGTACTGACTGGTGCTCCACTGTCACAAGCGAAATCATTATTTCAAGTAGCTTCTGTCTTCCTAATTAGAAGGAAAAAATTTAAAAGAAAAAAAATGAAGTATAATTAACAAGATTAAACTATAAGTGCTGATGAAAAAATGTTATGTTAGAATAATATCATTATAGATTCAATATACACTATATCATCACTGGTATTAAAGGAACTTGCATATAAATTCTGCCTAAAGAATAAATGTCCCTCTTTCTTAAAAAGTGCCTAAAGCAGTATGTGTGCATGTATCCTTTCTCACGGACTGAATATTGCCTGAGTAAACTTGATTTAAATATTAAGAAATTGTCACAGGGCAGTTTGCCTCTGTGATTAAAAATAGGTCCAGCTTTCCTGTGCCAAGGCAGGTGCTCCCAGTTGAGCTAATTAAGGAGGGAAGGGCTGCATCTGGGTTATAAAGGGTCAGAGGGATTTCTGCGAGGGCTTCGGGGAGAGAGAGTCTCCTCCACAGGGAAACTAATGATCCAACCAGCAGACCAAATTTGGTGATGAATCTTGGTCATGTGCCACCTAAGGCACATTGCGCATACGCTAAGAAGTGGTCCCCAAAGAAGGATGTTGGGGTCGTGGAAGAAGACCCAGCGCCTCAGTACTTGTTGGGAAAGGGCACACAGTTATTGTCAACAGAGATAAACTCCCAATAGATGTGAGCTGAAAAAGGAGAATCAATAGAAAATATATTTGCTAGTCAAAAAGATTTTCTCTTTATGTATTACGGATTATGCAAGCTCTCCCTCAGTTTCTATCATTTAAATACACATAGCTTTTACTGCTTCTCTCAAAATAATACTAAATTGCTACATTGTCGAGTACTTCTTTTCTTGTTGCGAATACAGACTAACACAGCTGCTACTCTGAAAACTGTCAATTGAGCTTCAAGTTTCCCTTATTTGTTTTCTTCTCAAAACTGGTCTTTCCCTATTTCTGTTTTCCTTCACAGTTGTACACATAAGTATTCTTTTCTCCTCTGTTTCTTTCCTCCTTTTTATGGCCTAGATCATGCAAAAATTAAAAACATGAGTACTACTCTCATGAATAAAATTAAATGTAAATAAATCTTTGCAAGATCAGGGCCTATATTTTTATCTTCAATGTTATTTTCTGTAATTTTCTAAATTCTGAAATTTGTTGTTTTCCAAGGAGTCTTTCTTTTCAAAAAAGTACTTTGTTTCTATATTCTTCTTTTGTTCTCCTATTATTTGGGAACTCAACAGTGAGCACCTGTTGAAGACACACAAATAAATGAACTGTATCTCAGATGGTCTGCAGAGAGCCCATTACTTTTTTTTGTTATTTTGCTTTGATGGGTTGCAAATTTTACTACAGTGATCTGTAAACTTCAGAGAGAGTTGTATAATCTTATATTCATTAATGATACTTCCCTTGGAAAAATAAATATAGCAACTAACAAGTTTAAAAAAATACTAGAATGTTCTATGTTTTAGAATCATATAAGAGGTAAAATCTTTCTTCCTTTCAATGAGACTGTGGCAATCTGGAGAATTAACAGCATATTTCAGAACCTTTTAAGTTCCCCTTAATTTGAAATTAGAAACATGAATTATTTATTATATACCGTAGCTAGGTCATTTTTATATATTTAATGTATTTTTATATTTTCCATGTATTTTCTAAAAAACTAAGTTCTGAATTTGACTATTTACTGATTGAGAGTACAATCTTGCAAACACTTATGCACAGGAAGCCAACAGGTTTATTCATGTGAGGAAAATTCAACATATGCACAAGTGTCAATGTTTGCAGAATCAGAGATCCAATTTGTAAAGCTCCTTCTTTTTAGCAGTAGTACTCAAGCAGTGGATTGATATTTATTCATCTAAATAGAGTTTCATTATTAATCATTATTTTTTTAAAAAGTCAATTAAAACTTTGTCAACACTAATCTTAGCAGCTGAAGCAACAACAAAAACAAAAAAACCTTTTCTACACACTGGCAGTCTCATATGTAATTCATAACTATCAAAAATTTGTTTTCTCTGCTTAACTTTTAAGACTATTCCTAATGTGATAAGAATTCTGTGCAGTTTTCTTTAAAAGTTGGTTTACAGTGCCACTGTGCATCTTGAAGCCTCATACAGTGAGATAAATTACAGCAATAATATATTTTTCAAATACTATATAGTTGCAAATCCTTTGTCCTTCAGTACATAATAAAGGATTTTCTCCTCGAACAATGAGGTAAACTGAATTTTTAAGGGTTTTTTGTCTTGCTAGCTGGTGAACTGCACCCCTTTGTGTGTGCCATCGCCAAAACACTGTGCGATATAATGGCTAGTTAGAGGAACCTGATGTAGAAGCACTTTTGGATCAGTATGCACAGAGCATTAGTCTCCCACCTGTGATTTGCATTCCATCTCTTCTGAGGTGGTCATTCTAAATTCAGAAGACTGTTATATTGTATTTCCCTCCCAGTTCCTCTCTGTAAGAGACATCCACAGCTACTGAGGCTTGCATTTAAATTCTTCTAAAAGGAACTTTCACAGTGTTTAAGGGTTTGTTGTGTTGAACGGATGGGAAACTAGAGGCAGTAGAGAATGGACATGATAGCAAAAAAAATTTAAAAATCCACAAAATTACAGAGTAGTTTCACAGTTAACCTTCTAAAGATACAATATAACAGCTTTCTGAATGTGCATTATTTTTGACTACTAAAAGGACAATATTTTTCTCATCTAATAAAAAAAATAGCAGTGACCTGTTTCTGTTCAGTACTATATGTAATCACAAATATATTTTCAGATTTCCATTTTATACATTTACTGTATTAGGACATAATAATTTAAGACTAAACTTTAGTTTGACCCAGAATGTGTGTTCTGTTTTCGTGTGATCTTTCAATACATTTTGCAGTTTTATGTGACCTTTTAAAAATAATATAAAACTTTTTTTCCTCAGTTAACATGTTAACTCTAGATTGCGTATAGTGCATCAACTGCTTGCCTCAAAACAGTGGCGGAAACCGAAATATTTGCTATGATATCTAATCAAGTTAGAGAACTGATAGCCTTAGCTCTGCATTTATTTATTTTTGTGGACTTGCTTTATGTCTGACTCTTAACTATATTTGATCATATTTTCCCTATGATGAAATACGCTCTGGTTAAAAAAATCTGTTGCCATCACAGTAAACCATAGAACTCTTCCAGGATCTAGCTGCAGAATAGTGTAGATGCTATGTTGTTACTGCTGAAGAGGACATAGTTCATTTAATAAGAAAGCTGAAAGGCTTTGTGCTTCCAGTAATAAAAATGACATCAAGGACCTACTCTGGTCAGCCTTAAAGATTTAAAGAGTTTGCCTTTAAAAAAAAAAATGTTCAAAGTCGCTTTTAATTTATGTATTTAAGTTCCTCATAAGTCAAGTGGAATGATTCTACCTTTTGAAATGTCAAGGTTCTTTTTAACCTAGCTTAGCTAACGACATTACTTGATTTGCAATTCTCTTTCATTCGGTGTCATATTGTTGCTTATTTATTAACTGTACATGTTGAACCACATTACTTCTAATTACAGAATGCCAAAAGCTTAATAAAAGGTATCCATAAATATGTAAGCACTGGGTCTTAATAGAACAAACAAACAAAAAAGAATCTTGCAGTAGGGGACATCTGAAAGTGAATAAAGTAAAGGAAATAAATAAAGTCCTAAAAGACACAAGTGCTTGATTTATGAAAGACAACAAATTATACATAGCCTGACCATTTTGAAATCCAGGTTGTGGATTTTAATTTTATTTTTTAAATCTTTTTATAACAGATAACTGTAATAAATCCATAGCCCTCAATTATTTACATTTTTACAAGAAAAGGTTTTGAGCTTGTCTGAACATTTTGTGCTAGACATAGTAACTGAGTATTATTCCCTTCCCATTTTTTTCATTAGCCCGAAGTCATCAATATTCTTTGTGTATGGTCATGTTACCACATAATATGTAGGATATATTATGCAGCTAAGCAACTCTCTCTTATGCCCATGTTTGAAAACGCATGTTTGTTAAATATGATGCAGCTGAGCTCCTCCATCAAGCTTAAACATGTAACTCTATCGGATTAACTCAGGGTTTAGACTGCGCTCCTATGTCTATATGTCCCAGTTAACTACAAAATAAGGATTCCACTCTGCCATGGGACTGGACATTAGTTTTGTTTAGATGAGTAAAGGAATACCCTCATTCTCTTCAATGGGGGAAATTCTTAGTTATCACTAATGTAAAACAGACAGACAGCACTATAACAGAATAAAGGGAAAGTATGAAGAAAATAGTACCAACAGTGAGCCCAGTGCTCCACAACGAGTGGGGTACTCAGGCCTTGTTTCGGGTGGGGGGAGGGAATTAAGCCTGAAGTGAACAGGAGCGTTTGTGATTATCAGGTGAGGCTCATCATCTTTATGATGAATCCAAACAGAAGGCTTAACAATTATTTTATATAAATATAATGGAATATCTTATATTATTTTATTTGTATGATCAGAACCTCTAGGCGCCCCAGTCATGGACCAGGACCCTTTTGGGCTGAGCACCATACAAACAGAAGAAAGAGATAATCCCTGCCCTGAAGAGCATACAGTCTAAATTTGAAACATGATTAGTCTTTTCATTTCTGTGAAAACCCTTTAATGATGTATTCATGCATACAGAAATTGGAGCAATGTCTAATTTTGCACACTTATGAAAGAAACAGCGCATCCCAGTATTTTTGATGTTTTCTGTAACATTTGCATAATATCTTGCAAAACTAATAACTTTCAAGGAATACTGTGAATGCTTAAATTTGCCCAGTAATGTAGGGGAAAAGGATTGGTATTAGAATTGGTCTGTGTTTAAAAAACAAAAAATAAAAAACAGCTTGCACAGGTGTATACTTAGTGCTCAAAGTACACATTCTCCAAACAGACGTCAATACTTCTTCCCGTGCTGCCTGTTCACAAAGTGTCATGAATTCAGTGGCCTCATGTTCCAGGCTTGGGGAACCTAGAGCAGAAAGTGCAATTTTTCTTTCCTGTAAATTATATTTCTTGAAGATGCTCTTCCACTTTGGGGTGCACCACAAAATAGCTGACACTGAAGGTCTGACCATTTTTTCAGTTGTCTTGTATATATTACCAATTTTCGAAAGTGGTGTTGGTGTTCATTGGTGTTGTTTTTTTTTTAAATGTGTTTAACTTCCTGCTAAATCATTTTAACCTGGAGAGTATAAGGTCAGGCTGCTCCTAAGAGGGAGCGCTGTTGGTCCCCAAATTCAACCAGCAGAGCAGTCCCTTTACCTCTTTGGAGTACGGCATGAGGAACAACCTATCAGTTCTTTGGTAAAAGCCTGTAGCCTACATTTGCCAAAGCGACTAGTGATTTTGTGTGTGTCAATTTTTGCGGGCCAAACGTATACAGCTTCAAGTTAAAGGATTTTCAGAGTACATGTGCTCAGCATTTTCTGAAAATCAAGTCCCTATAGGGCATCTCAAGTTGGGCACCTAAAATCACTAGATGCTTTTGAAGTTTAGGCTTTAAATTTTAGTAAGCACTCAGGAGATTGGAATATTAGGAGTGAAAACACAATGCTTTTTATCAATAGCATGAGCACTCAGCTCGTTCCCAATGGGGTCAGGCTTTGGCAAGTATCTAGCTCACACTGTGAATGCTCAGAGGCTTAATGCCAGTATTAGCGTAGTCATTCTATATGTATTCCATAGTAGCATTACATCATCTCATGAGCCATAGTCTTGGTACCTTTCCTAACAGTGTCTCTCACAGAAACACAGTTTGCAGGTAAAACAAAAATTAGCTCTTTTGCTAATTTGAAATGAGGCTGCAATTCAGACATTTGGAAATGAATAAATATTAATAAAATGATAAAAATTAAATGTTCTTAAAGAACTTCCTATTTTAATTTTTTTTATATTTCAGACCTTTAATAGTCAGTGTGTCCTTTTTATTTTTTGCATATTTTTGTAATGTATCATTTTTATTTTTTCTGAATGATATGAAAATAAGTGATTTTTCTCTGGTTTCAGAGTAAAATCACCTTTTAGCTCTTCTGTTTATCTAGGGAGAAACAAACATCTTATTAATTACTTGTATATGCCCCATAGTGAGCAATTGCATAAAGACAAACTAAAAACACATTGACACTACTGCCTGCTGCTTTGTTTTAACTCACTGGAACAATGAAAAACTAAGAACTGCTTTAATTGGCTAGATATTAATGCTGGCCATATTCAGCATTAGAGGGATAGTTTCTATATTCCGAGGCAAATCTATGCACAACCCACTTCCACAGGAAATTGTGCCATATTGAAAGATCAAGTTATAACATGGTAGTGCCCTGAATTGATCATAACACATTTTGGTTTTGCTAATGTAGACAATACCAAACCTTGTTATTCAAACCGTGTTACAGCAGGGTCTAACTGTAACCAGAGTCTGTGCCAGCTTCTGCCAGCAAAGAACCCATCATAAAGTTTAGCAACATAAAGTTTAAAGTCTGTTGAATGGAGTCCCAGTGATAGACAAAATCTCTCCAGCAAGGGGACCGCTGTAACCTGAAAAATGAGTGATATTGACTGAAGGAAGGGCCATGGGTTGAGCAATCAGTGAATGCACTGATGCAACATATCCTTGAGGTACCCTCTGCCTCAGGTACCCAGAGGTACCCTCTGTATGTTCTGGCTTCCTTTTGCCCCTCAGGGCTACCGCCCCAGTACTCCCTCAAAGCAGCAGTTTGTACCTCTTTGGGCCAGTGAGTATGAAGCAGGTAGTGGAGGGAAACCTTTCCAGTTAATCTATAATTATTTTTCTTCTAAAGAAGTTAACTTTGTCATATTGATCAACTTGCTTATTTTCCTAGATTGATGTTCAAGGGGGACCTAAACCAGTGTGGAAAAGTTTGGAGTATGTTACCACTCATACAACCTCCTTTCTGCTTCAGACTCTGAAAATAATACCTACATCTTTCATTGAGATAAAAGATAGCAGCCATTGATTTTACTAGGAGCTACAGAAAGATCTCCATTGTCTCTCTTTGATGAGATAGGGACAACTGGACTCTCTGTTCTGCCTAAACAAGGCCCATCAGTTTTGCAGTAAACAGATCTTACCCTTCCTTCCATGCCATGTTGTTGCACCTTGTCAGACAATTAAAGGGGGAAAATTAACAGACCACTCTGTTCAAATGCTGTTAGGAGAATAAAAACTAACAACCTCTTTAATCAATAAATACACAAGTGCATTTTGAAATTAATGGAGACTCCAAACTGGGATCACATCCCTCACAATGGTGTGTTTTCCCTTTGCAATTCATTTTCTTTCCTTACTTGTTTATGATTTATGGCCATGGGAGTGCACAGGCAACTAAGACTTCAGTTTGCTTGTCCAGCAAGAAGGTATGGCTGTCTCAATTTCTGACTTGTGTTGGAGTTCTCGCTCTCTCAAGCAGGGGTTAAAGTGTGGGGAAATAGAGGAAAAATGCAGCTCCCTAACCTCCTAAGTTGGTGCTGTGAGAGCTCCCTCTTTTATTTCAGACCACTTTAAACACTGATTTCAAGTAAATTAAAATTATTGTTGTTGCTGCTCTGCTTTTGTTTGTTCCATTTGAGACTGGTAAGCCAGGGTTTCTTATTCTTATTCTCTTGTTTTTAGTGTGTCTGACTCTCACTTGTATGTTTTTTCCTTGCCTGGGCTCAATTTGAAGGTGTAGTTTGCTAGTAACCTGATCCGTGGTCTCTTATGACAGGGTAGTGGGAAGAGAGGATCAGGGCTTTTCAGCTCTGGTCACCTTGTTTTGCAGATAATGCAGTCAACAGCTAGATTTTCAACAAACGTGGACAAGGGGAATCCAGTGGACATACTGTACTTTGATTTCCAGAAAGCCTTTGACAAGGTCCTTCACCAAAGGCTCTTATGTAAATTAAGTTGTCATAGGATAAGAGGAAAGATCCTTTCTTGGATTGGGAACTGGTTAAAAGACAGGGAACAAAGGGTAGGAATAAATGGTAAATTTTCAGAATGGAGAGGGGTAACTAGTGGTGTTCCCCAAAGGTCAGTCCTAGGACCAATCCTATTCAACTTATTCGTAAATGATCTGGAGAAAGGGATAAACAGTGAGGTGGCAAAGTTTGCAGATGATAATAAACTGCTCAAGATAGTTAAGACCAAAGCAGACTGTGAAGAACTTAAAAAAGATCTCACAAAACAAAGTGATTGGGCAACAAAATGGCAAATGAAATTTAATGTGGATAAATGTTAAGTAATGCACATTGGAAAAAATAACCCCAACTACACATACATTATGATGGGGGCTAATTTAGCTACAACTAATCAGGAGAAAGATCTTGGAGTCATCGTGGATAGTTTTCTGAAGACGTCCATGCAGTGTGCAGCGGCAGTCAAAAAAGCAAACGGGATGTTAGGAATCATTTAAAAATGGATAGAGAATAAGATGGACAATATCTTATTGCCCTTATATAAATCCATGGTCCGCCCACATCTTGAATACTGCATACAGATGTGGCCCCCTCATCTCAAAAAAGATACATTGGCATTAGAAAAAGTTCAGAAAAGGGCAATTAAAATGATTAGGGGTTTGGAACAGGTCCCATATGAAGAGAGATTAAAGAGGCTAGGACTTTTCATCTTGGAAAAGAGGAGACTTAGGGGGGATATGATAGAGGTATATAAAATCATGAGTGGTGTGGAGAAAGTGAATAAGGAAAAGTTATTTACTTGGCCACCAAATGAAATTAAAGGGCAGCAGGTTTAAAACAAATAAAAGGAAGTTCTTCTTCACACAGCATTCAGTCAACCTGTGGAACTCCTTGCCTGAGGAGGTTGTGAAGGCTAGGACTCTAACAGGGTTTAAAAGAGAACTGGATAAATTCATGGAGGTTGAGTCCATTAATGACTATTAGCCAGGATGGGTAAGGAATGGTGTCCCTAGTCTCTGTTTGTCAGAGGGTGGAGATGGATGGCAGGAGAGAGATCACTTGATCATTACCTGTTAGGTTCACTCCCTTTGGGGCACCTGGCATTGACCACTGTCGGAAGACAGGATACTGGGCTGGATGGACCTTTGGTCTGACCCAGTATGGCCATTCTTATGTTCAGCCAAGCTAGAGTAGTCTATGTAGCAACTTTAGAGGCCTGCAAACTTCGTAGCAGCTGAAAGAAGGTTTTATTTGATTTTAAGAGGGAGATTAAAGTTTGCAAGCTCTTGGCCAGTCAGATACTTCAAAGACAATTATTTCTGCCAGAAAGACAAGCAATAGTTTAATTTGCTAACTATAACAGAGTAGGCTTTGGGATAAAATAAGTACAATTTGATTACTTGCTACTGATACAAAAGACAATTTGATTTGATTTTAAGATGAAGAAGGCCTCTAATGGTAGGGAGATGGCTTTTATGAGTGAAATTCCCTCTCTCTGATACCTAGCTACAGCCTTACAATTGAAAACTTAGCTGCTTGTGCCAAGGCCAGGAAGTATAATTTATAAATCAATCCTTGAATTGTATACTAATTTAAAAAATGTATATGCAAACTTTACAGACCCAGACTTGATTGATTAAAAAAATAGAATGAAATGTCTGGATTACATGAAACCATCCCATTGGCTTTAAGCATTAAAAAACAAGGTAGATAAAAATAAATTAAAAACAGATTTTTTTGTATTTAATTAAATACAGGTATATGTTAAAAAAAAATCTGTGTAAAATTACATTTAAAATTGACAACCTGTGTTAAAGCCTAAACTACTTACAGTCTATTAAAATCATTTAAATTAAATACAAAACATAGTATAAACTATTACTGCCAAGTTTTAAAGAAAGTCAAAGTACCAGGAAGTCACTGACTAAGCACCTGGAACCAGCATTTGTTGAAGTGCTAAACAAGCATTTGACAGCAGTAGCCTCTTCGTCAGATTCAGATAAAGTATTTTCTTCATTTCAGTTTATTCAGCTAGTTCAGTTCAATGACTAGTCCATTCAAAGTTAGGAAAACAAGCTTTTCTGCTTTTTCTCTTCCAAACTGTGAATAAAGACCAGGCATGAGAAAATGAGATCTACTGGTTCTAAACCTTTGAAGGACTGGTGACCAGAAACAAGCAGTTCAATTCATTCAGTACAGATAATACTTTCTTTATTTAATAAACCAGGTAGCTTTAAATGCAAAAAGTGTTTGGATATATAATGGAAGAGTCATTGGTCCAGAGAGAGAGAGAATAAGTATAAGAGTGACTCTGTAGCCTGGTGGTTAAAACTCCCACCTGGGAGGTGGGAGACCCGAACTCCCAGTCCCTGTGCCCCAAAGCCTTTTAAAGTATTTATCCACAGTGGAATAGCTTCAACAGGAGAGACTGAGGGAGATGCCAGTTCAGATCTCTTCTTGCCCTCAGGTGGAGCAAGGACTTGAATCAGGAGTCTCCCATATCCATGGTGAATATCCAAACACTATGCTAAAAGTTATGAGGGAGCCTCCCCTCCGCAGCCTCTTGCAGAAAAACATTGTGTAAGTGCCTAACTCCAAGAGAAGGTTTTATTTTATTTAAAAAAGGATCCCTGTCTTTTCTCAGTCATTGTATAAGGATCCTAGGCACCAAACTCAGGCTTTGTGAATCCTAGGGATTTTCTAGGCACCTTAGCATTGCCAAAACTAAGTTCCTTTTCGGCTGTAGCCCCCTTTGTTTACCCTACACTTAATATTAAGGCTGTTTGCTGTTTATACCCACCCATAACTTATGCCTTTGTTCCTGTAGCCCTTCCTCCCCTGAGTAACCCATACAAGTAGGATGAATAAACTAAGGCCCTTCGTTCCTCGTTTTTGTTTTATTTTTTTAATTTCCCCGGGATTATTCAATGTTTATTTCAAAAATTAAAAAGCAGGTGAAAATCAGTGCATAAAATTAACATCACAGTTTTCCGTGAAAATATCAGGGTTAATATTGTAGGCATAGAAGGACAGAAAAACAAAACAACAAATAGAGAAAAGTAAAAGTTTGTTTATGAAATCATTGTCTTTAATTCCCATTGAAAAAGTAAAGCACCTTTTTAAAACAAAAAGTTTACTGTTGGTGACTTGCACATACACTTGACAAAAGGGTCTTCATTCTGAATTTCAAAAGTCCAGGCTAGCGCAGGCTTGCAGCAGTTTTTTCACAGTGTCTTTCCCAAGGCTCATTCTCCTGCAGACTTGGTCACATCCCTGGGCTCAGCTACTCACAGGGGCTATAAGGGGGGCAGTGGTTGAGCGGAGGTTTTGCCTAGCAGAAAGAGCAGGTGCCTGATACTCAAGGATCCCCAAAATCATCATCTTTCCTTTCACAGGCATGGGACATGGATTGGCAGCAGATCCCAGTCACTAAGGCTATGTCTACACTGTGCTTCAGTTCAGTATAAATTTCATTGTGCTCCAAAGTGTTGCACTGTACATGCCCCGTGCGGATGCTGCTGGTGCAATCTAAAAAGTACCTAATGCATGTTAACATAATCCTTGTCAAATGCAAACTAGGTGCTTTCTAGGCTGCACCGGCAGCATCCACATGGGGCAGTTACAGCACAGAACTGCGGGGCATGTTGCATTTCACACTATGTAGTCTGAACTGTGAGGCCATGTAGACAAGCCCTGAGACACAGACCCGCCAGCAGCACAGAGGCTGCCACTACCCTCCTCCCCACGCCCTCGGCTCCTCAGGGTCACAGGGGGGATTGGAGCGACCTGTTCACTGGGGGCAGGAGGGGTCTCTGGTGAGTGAAGCAGACAGGGCTCTGTGCCCTGGGGCTCTTCTCGAGGCAGTGACTCATCTCTAAGCCTACCTGCTCTTAGGAGCTATCATGGGAAGGAAATGGGCAGCCACCAGCCAGCAGTTGCCCTTTCCTGCACAAGCACAATGTGCTGTCCACTGGGGAGTCTGTGAGCGGGGAGCTGGAGCAGGGGAATTTGGGTATGTACAAAAAGGTTGAAATAAAAAAAATTGAAATACTGGATTTTTAAAAACCTGGGGATTTTTCTGAGATTTTTGGTAAAAAATGAAAATGAAGTGCACTAGAATATGCTCATTGAGCCATTAACATTTTTTAAAGCTGTACATAAAATTGAAAAAAGGAACAAAAGTCTTGGAGTCATCGTGGGTAGATCTGTGACAACATCTGCTCACTGTGCAGTGGCAGTTAAAAAAGCTAACAAAATGTTTGGAACAATTACGAAAGGGATAGATAATAGAAAATATCATAATGACACTATATAAATCCATGGTATGCCCACACCTTGAATACTGCATACCGTTCTGGTTGCCCCATCTCCAAAAAAGATGTATTAGAATAAGAGAAAGTACAGAGAAGGGCAACACAAATGATTAGGGATATGGAACAGCTTCGGTACGAGGAGAGATTAGAAAGACTGAGGCTCTTCAGCTTGGAAAAGAGATGTCTGAGGGGAGATATGGTAGAGGTCTATAAAATCATGAATGGTGAGGAGAAAGGTTTCAGAGTAGCAGCCGTGTTAGTCTGTATCTGCAAAAAGAAAAGGAGTACCTATGGGACCTTAGAGACTAACAAATTTATTTGAGCATAAGCTTTTGTGAGCTACAGTTCACGTCATCAGAGAAAGTAATTAAGGAAGTGTTATTTACCCGTTCACATAACTTCACCCAGTGAAATTAATAGGCACAAATTTGAAACAAAGAAAAGAAAGTTCTTCTCCATACAACACACAGTCAACCTGTGGAATTCATTCCCAGGGGATGTTGTGAAGTCCAAAAATATAACTGAGTTTAAAAATAATTAGATAAGTTCATGGAGGATAAGTCCATCAATGGCTATTAGCCAAGATGGTCAGGGATACAACCTCATACTCTGGGTGTCCCTCTGACTGCTAGAAGCTGAGACTTGATGACAGGGGATGGATCACTCAATAGACTACCTTGTTCTTGTTCCCTCTGAGACATCTGGCACTGGCCGCTACTGGAAGTCAGGATATTGGGCTAGAGGTACCATTGGTCTGATCCAGTATGGCCGTTCTTTATGTTAGAGCAATTCTATATTATTAGTTAAATGTGATGACTCTTTTTAAAATGCAAACACTAATATGACATTTTAAAGGGAAAATGAAGAGTGAAAATTTAAAAGAAAAAGGAAATAAATGGAATAAAAGTGCTGTGATCAAGAAAGTTCACAATTTAATCTGATGTCCTGTATGGGTGATGAACTGAAAGCTGCTTGCTAGCTAGATCCATGGACAGAGATTTCTTCAGTTTGAGAAGATGTGAAAAATCAGAGGAGAAACTATATATTGAAAAGAGCCTTGCAAACAATTCTTCATTGGGAGATGAGGCACCAGGGAGGCATTTCTTCTGCACTCCTCTGGACTCAGGTAAACCTGAGTGTGAAATCACTTAGAAAGAAAATCCTCAGGAAAAGTGGCAATGCGCGTAAGACATCTCTGCTTTAGACTCCAAATTAGATAAACTGACCTGTTTAAAAGGAAGACCGGACATGGCTTTGGGTTGCATGATCCATGCAGAAGTCAGTGCAAACTAATGGAAGAAGGTTTTCGCATTAGTCAAAGAAAGAAAAACATCACTGCAGTAGAAACTGGAAAATGTGGAAACAAATGGCAGACACAAATTGTGCAGCTGGCAAGTCTGTTGGAGGGCAACAAAGGGAAACACCCTGTTTGCTTTGTAGAAAATGGCTCCCTGAAGTTTTGATTTTGGCTATCATAGATGACTCTATTTATTTGGAGAAAGTTTATCAAATCCCTCTCAGGCAGCAATAAATAACTCTTTATCAGAAGCAAGCCTGGTAATTTTTAGAACACCCTATAAAAAGGAACAGACAATTTTCATGGCAAGAAAAGAAACCTAGTGTTTTGTACAAAAACAGGATTTCCCTAGACCAATGTGTCAGCCAAACAACCCAGGCAAAACAGCAGGAGCTGATTCCACTTAAGCATTTCTATATGTTACTGGGAACAGAGGGCTCTCTGTTATATCTTGCAAAGCTGTGCATTAATGATGAGGCTAAAACCCTTTGGGGAGACAAACTTTTATCAAAATTAGCTATGGAATCAACACTTGTAGATTGTGTGTTTGGAAGATAAAATAGCATTAGATGGCAGTAGCTGAAACACCCCAATAATCGTGTTTTGCTGGATCTTTAGCCTCACTTTGAAGCCCCCAATCTCCCCTGACATGAGAATCTGCCCTGTTTGAATGGTGGTTGTCGATACTGATCAGAATGTTTTATTGTTACTAGGCTTCTCTTTAGCCAATCAGCGGCATGCTGGTTTGGGAAAGGGTTGAAATTTACCTTTTTTGTTGACGCTAGCCCCAGCTCACTTTACCACCACCTCTACCCTTCTTCCTTTCTGGAAGTGGAAGGCAATCTTTGGATTTGCAAGGAATAAAGGCAGGAAAGGCAGGAGAGTACCACACCTACATAAGGAGAGAGCTTCTACAACACAATCAGAGAGGGGAGGGGATATCTTGGGGGAGGTAAGAGGAGCAGTAAAAACAAGGGGAAGAAGGAGAGAAGCAGGAGGAATGGATGACTGGAGAGGAGTAGAAAAATGGGAATAATTAAAATTTGAATTGCAAGCTCTTCCTTTCTCCCCTCCTCCCGGTTTTTAAATCCCATCCCTCTCCTTTACAAGCTATTCATTTGGGGAGATTGGCTTCAAAATTCTCTGCCACCATTCTTCCATTTTCCTCCCCCCCCCCCAAAAAAAGACCAATTTTTTTTTAAAAAGAAGTAAGAAATTAAGTGGTCCGGAATCTCGACCATGAGATAAATTTACAAACAAAACAATTTGCAAAGGTATCTTCAACTGATGGTTCAACATTACTGGGTTATAGTAACAAATAAAAAATAAATAAATAACAAAAACAAATAAAACCTAAATGTATTTAACAAATTTTAAAAAGCTTGCTTCAATAACAAGAGAGAAGACACATTTCTAGTTTTGTGAAAAATATTTTTCTTATGAATAAATGGTCTGTACTAAGGTGACAGCTCTTCCATATTGGAGAGAGCATGCTATTTTTATGCTTTTTAACATTCATGTTTTTAAAAAATGCATTTAATAAAAGTTCATAAAATACAATTACCAGCCAACATTAACATTCCTACTCGTGTTCAGTATGACCCAGTACAAGGAAGCATCCCAGTTCAGAAAAATACTTAATCACATGCTTAAATGCAGCATTGAATAGGAATGGGTTTAAACACATGTTTAAGTGCTTACCTAAGTCAGGGCCAAAGCCAGTAAAGCCTGTATGTGACTACTGGAATAGAGACATGAATCTTACTGATCACAAGTCGGGTTATTTTGCTAGTTTCCATCTTTGCTTCTAGGCAAGGTAGTGAATGTATCTGAATCACTTATATTTTAGGCTCCAGTTGCTTTATCGAGGTCTCTTGGGTATGTGTACACTTCAAAAAAAGACCTGCGGCAGCGAGTCTCAAAGGTCAGGTCAACTGACTCAGGCTTGTGCTGCGGGGCTAATAATAGCAGTGTGGGTTTGAGCTGGAGCCCAAACTCTGAAACCCAGTAAGGGAGGAGGATTTCAGAGCCCGTGCTCCAGCCTGAGCCCGAATGTCTGTACTGCTGTTTTTAGCACCGCAGTGCAAGCCCTGTGAGCCTCACTCAGTTGACCAGGGCTCTGAGTCTTGGTCCTCTGGGGGTGGTTCTGTGTACGTGTACCCTCAGTGTGTTGGTTGCAGTGCTTTTTTCTACTTTGCCTGGGGCTTTATGCTTTTTGTTTTGAAAAGACAAACCAAGCACAAAGCTGTTACTGAGAGTGCTTACTTCCCACAATAGGTCAGAAGACATAAGAACATGGCTCATCTTCTAGAGTCATTGTTCACATCAATGTTTTCTAAGAATATCTTCTTCCTCTTAGTTGCCTAGAAAGTTAAGAAGGTTGATGAATCAGGTTCAAAACATACATGTCTGTGCTAGAAGTTGATGTATCTGGTGCAATAGCTGACATATCAAGTCTACTTCATGATATTTGTTTCAATTAATGTTGTCAACAAACAATTTATGGAAATTGATTCAATAGATTTGTTTCGAGTGAGGAATGGCTTTGTTTCAATTAATGTGCTATATATCTTTCCATATAAACTGTATCAGATACATTCTATAATATGTTTATTTCCATTTATTTTTATAGATTTTTCTATGACACTCATCATTG
This sequence comes from Lepidochelys kempii, assembly GCF_965140285.1. Lineage (NCBI taxonomy): Eukaryota > Metazoa > Chordata > Testudines > Cheloniidae > Lepidochelys > Lepidochelys kempii. Next base: position 68,692,925 of record NC_136384.1, on the reverse strand, counting down.
TAATAGTCTTCCAAAATTATCAAAAAAACATACCAGCCTTTGCAAAAATCTACTAACCTATCCTTAAAATAAACACAAATATGCACAAGGCCCCCCTCATACAAGCACTCTCAATACATGTAGGTACACACCGGTGGTACTTTTCTCCCAATGTGCTCAAACATGCCTGCAAATTCTCACCCTTGGGTATCTTTCCCATGCACACCACCTCAGATGGTCGTACTTTCTCTCATTAACATACACTTCTGCACACACTTTTCCCTTCAGACTGATATTTCACAGCAGTTCACACCATATTGCATACTGTCTTGTACACACACATTTCAAACTTATTTCTCTCAGAACTAGTCAACCAGCCCATCCCACTGATCACTTACTACTCAGTTCCTGACTCTGTCACACACACACCCCAACTAACCTATTTAGGCTGTACATCACACTCATTCACGGTTCACTTGGCCCCAACTCAGCAATTTTCTTTCTCCCATAACAAACCTAGAAATAGCTGTCTTATTTCTTATGAATACTATGCGTACCTTTGTGTGTTTGTTTATGATGGACTACTTGCTATTGGGTGAGATCAACAGGCAACCAAACAGGAAAGGCAAAAAGAGTGATCTAGATAAGGAGCATCCAAGCAAACACTTAAACAATAGCCAGGTTATTAGCTGTAAATAAGTTATCTCTCTGGTGCCAACAAAATAAAAACAGTTGTTTTGCCAAAGCTGAGAGGAGAGAGAGACAAAAGACATTGTCTAGTTAAAGGATTCACTTTGTAGAAAGCAGGGGGAGGAGCGAGTGGATTGTCAGTGAGATAGATGCTGACACTGAGGCCATGTATACACTACAGGTAGTACAGTGGCATAGCTACAGCACCATAGCTATACCACAGTAACCCCATAGTGTAGAAGCAGACTACAGAAAGGGAAGGGGGTTTTCCATTGCTATAGGAACTCCACCTCCCAGAGCAACAGTAGCTAGCTTTCTTCCATTGATCTAACTCTGTCTAAACTGAGGATTAGGTTGGCTTAACTACAGCACTCCGTTGTCTGGAGTTTTCACACCCTTAAGCGCCATACCTAAGTTTTAAATGCAGATCATGCCAGAGACATGGAAGTGCTATAAGACAGTCTGCTCCACCTAATCCAAAGATGGAGGAAACTGGGCTAGAGGAACTTTCAGAAGCTGGCAAGGAAATATTAAAGTATAAATAAGACCATGCATATAGGCCTTTTTTTGTTTTAACCTTTTGCTCTGTGTGTTCTGTACCTTTGGATGAAGCAATAAATAACCCTTTGCTTTGACGAAGCTGTTTTTGAATCACTGTAATTAGTTGCTGTCACAGGCTCCCAGACTGAAAAGACTTACAGGCCTCATATCCAGATGGGCCTTTCAAGTTAATAGAGTTGCAGCCCACAGATCCAGTCCAAGAATGGTAGAACTGCTTGGTTGTGCCCAGAGTGAGTGCACCTGGAAGCCAGGTCTGTCACCTGAGGATGCACTCAAGAGAGACTGAAAGGTGTCTAAAGTTTGCCCTCTGGCATCCTCAACTTAGCAATTCTCTTCTCTGCTTCACTTCAGAGCTGTAGCAGTCTCCTCAGTCCAGTCAGCCTCTCATGCCTACAGTGGCTTTCTCAGCACTGCTACCCCCAGCTGGTTTGCTAGTAATCCCCTGAAGGCAGGTGCCTTATCTCTCCTCCTAGTGATCCTTTTGTAGCACTAAAAGAAAAGGAGTACTTGTGGCACCTTAGAGACTAACCAATTTATTTGAGCATAAGCTTGCGTGAGCTACAGCTCACTTCATCGGATGCATACTGTGGAAAGTTTAGAAGATCTTATTATATACACACAAAGCATGAAAAAATACCTCCTCCCACCCCACTCTCCTGCTGGTAATAGCTTATCTAAAGTGATCACTCTCCTTACAATGTGTATGATAATCAAGTTGGGCCATTTCCAGCACAAATCCAGGAACGTGGGGGGGGGGGGGGAGGTAGGAAAAAACAAGGGGAAATAGGCTACCTTGCATAATGACTAAGCCACTCCCAGTCTCTATTCAAGCCTAAGTTAATTGTATCCAATTTGCAAATGAATTCCAATTCAGCAGTTTCTCGCTGGAGTCTGGATTTGAAGTTTTTTTGTTGTAAAATAGCGACTTTTATGTCTGTAATCGCATGACCAGAGAGATTGAAGTGTTCTCCGACTGGTTTAAGAATGTTATAAATCTTGACATCTGATTTGTGTCCATTTATTCTTTTACATAGAGACTGTCCAGTTTGACCAATGTACATGGCAGGGGGCATTGCTGGCACATGATGGCATATATCACATTGGTGGATGTGCAGGTGAACGAGCCTCTGATAGTGTGGCTGATGTTATTAGGCCCTGTGATGGTGTCCCCTGAATAGATATGTGGGCACAGTTGGCAAGGGGCTTTGTTGCAAGGATAGGTTCCTAGGTTAGTGGTTCTGTTGTGTGGTATGTGGTTGCTAGTGAGTATTTGCTTCAGGTTGGGGGGGCTGTCTGTAGGCAAGGACTGGCCTGTCTCCCAAGATTTGTGAGAGTGTTGGGTCATCCTTCAGGATAGGTTGTAGATCCTTAATAATGTGTTGGAGGGGTTTTAGTTGGGGGCTGAAGGTGACGGCTAGTGGCGTTCTGTTATTTTTTTTGTTAGGCCTGTCCTATTACCAGCTGGAGAGTGAGTTTGGGGGGGGGGGGGGGTGAGAAAACCTGGATTTGTGCTGGAAATGGCCCACCTTGATTATCATACACATTGTAAGGAGAGTGGTCACTTCAGATAAACTATTACCAGCAGGAGACTGAGTTTGTGTGTGTGGGGGGGGAGGTGGGTGAGAAAACCTGGATTTGTGCTGGAAATGGCCCAACTTGATTATCATACAAATTGTAAGGAGAGTGATCACTTTAGATAAGCTATTACCAGCAGGAGAGTGGGGTGGGAGGAGGTATTTTTTCATGCTTTGTGTGTATATAATAAGATCTTTTAAACTTTCCACAGTATGCATCCGATGAAGTGAGCTGTAGCTCACGCAAGCTTATGCTCAAATAAATTGGTTAGTCTCTAAGGTGCCACAAGTACTCCTTTTCTTTTTGCGAATACAGACTAACACGGCTGTTACTCTGAAACCTGTCATTTTGTAGCATTGTTTCCCTAGTCACAGTAGATGAGCTGGAATTCTGCTCAGCCCCCTGTCTTGCTTATAGAGATTTCCACTGGAACTTTGGAACCTCCCTGGACGGGAAGGTGTGTGGAGTGGCCTGATGGACCCTGGTTACGGGAGGAGGCTGGGGTCAGCTGTGAGAAGGGGCAGCAGAGCAGGATTGTCCTGTCCATTGCCTCAGCCATCTTGGGGGGAAAGGAAAGAACAGATCTGGTCAAGGAAAAGGGTGGGTGGGGTGGAGTCTCAAAGAGTTGTTGATCTTCACTTCCTTGCCTTTGCTATCTGTTTCCACACTTGCTCTAGTGCTGAATTGCATTAGAGTGGAGCTCCCAGTATAAGTCTGACTGTGTAACAGTTTCAATTGCACTCATACTGGCCAACAGCTGCAACACTTGATACACTTTGTCCACATTTTTAAGAAAGCTCAAATTCTCTAGAAGTTGACAGCATTAGTCATGCTCACCTGGACAATTTTCTTTTCCATCACAGGGAGAGGTATTTTTCAAGTCTGCAGTAGTATCTGAACATCTTATGTGTGATATGAATGTTTTACAACCATTATATATTTGACATCTTAATGTACACAATTACTGTCAGGGTGTAGCATGTCTACTATTCTCTTATTCTGTATGTAAGGGCAATTCATTCTACTTAGGTGGTTCTCTGTGTAATCTGATGGTCTAAGGTGAAATTTGCACATAGTAGTTCTCATTCAAAAACAATTGAACCTCATTAACTGGCTGTCTGAATCAAGTGCATAAACAGTGTAAGATAGAGAGAGATTATTTATGAACTCAGAGAAGAAGGCATTCTTTATATAAGAAATACTACACAATCGTTGCTGCAGCAGTTAACTTGAGTTACTTCATTTCAGCTAGCCTAGGTCAAGTGCAAGCAGCAACACTGAGAAACTCCTGAGCTATACAGAGTGATTGGATTAGCACCACAGAGTGACTGAATTAGCAGAATGATTGGATTGGCAGCTGAGTTGTTGTTGTAACTCAGGCCTGGTCTACATTAGAAAATTAGGTCAGCAGAACTACCTTGGTCAGGGGTGTGAAAAATGACCTAAATCCCTGTGTAGATAGTGCTAGGTCAACAGAAGATTTCTTCCATCAATGTAACTACTGCCACGTGGGGAGGTGAATTACCTATGCTGGTGAGAGAATCCCTCCCATCAGGGTAGGTAGTGTCTACACTGAACCACTACAGTGATGCAGCTGTGCGATTGCTGTGTTTTAAGTGTAGACATACCATCAGGCTGCTGTATCTCTATTGCATTATGAGCTCCAGAATCAGCAGCACTCCAGCTTCCACCCACCCTCCCTGATGGGCCAGCTAATGTAAAGCTTAACTTAACTTGAGCTAGAGACTTTTTGTGTGGACTGGAGTTGGGTTAGGTGCACAACTCGAGTTATTCTCAGGCTAACAATGCATTGAAGACAAGCCCTCAGTGGTGTTCTTTTCTGCATTACCAACTAATTTGTAATGTAAAAGACAAAAAAAGCACAAGAGGCTAATTTCAGGAGATGCTTCTAGGATGGTCTCTAACATACATCAAAGTATGAAGAGCTTTCAAGAGAAACATTAGAGTATTCTCTTTGGTAATCCTGGAATAAGTACACCATCTGTGCCGCTTTTATTGAGCTTTTAGCTTTCTCTTGAGGCACTTGGCAACATGCTATGTCAACCTGATACCAGAAATACAAGGTTTCAGAGTAACAGCCATGTTAGTCTGTATTCGCAAAAAGAAAAGGAGTACTTGTGGCACCTTAGAGACTAACCAATTTATTTGAGCATGAGCTAAGGTGCCACAAGTACTCCTTTTCTTTTTTCAGAAATACAAGAGTCGATCATCTTTACCCAAGAGTTTTTATAAAGTTGCATATAATGCTTTTAAAAACAGAAATAGGAACACAAGACTGAAGTATCTCTTTCCAATGAATTTTATTCATGAAGATCTGTAACAAAGTAAGCCTGTTTCACATGAACTATCAAATGTTAAGGAAAGTGGATTGCAAAAACTTGTATTTTTACTCATTTCCATTTTGTCACCATGAGGTTAAAAATGAACTTGACATTTGCAAAACTCCATGAAAAGGAATTGGTTTGTATCTTTGGCATTATGACATAGTGGGGCTATAGCTGACCCCATGTTAATTTGTTCAGGTTCCATAACAAAAGTCAGACTGCAGTTAATGCTTCCATGGAAAGGCTTTTATTTCTAACCCTTTATGCTCGCTAGTTAAAATTGCATATGAATCTTATATTATGTTTCTTACCCCACAGAAAAAAAGTTTGTTAATGGTATCATTTCAGCCTAGACTCCTTTACATTATCTCAATGTACATAGAGAGTATATTTGACTCAGAAGAGTCTAAATTTATCACTACCCATTGTGCTGCCTTACCATACGAGCAGAATGATGTGCGAGCTTCAGTTAAGAATTTTCTTGCTTTTGAATCTTAAGTCAAACACGTAATCAATTCCAGTATATTTCTTTGGGGTTTAATAAAGGAATTAGTCACAATGTTTAGATATGGTTGTAATTATTGTATATGTAATTTGATTTAGAAGAAACATCTATCTCCTAAAATGTGTAAACCAGAAAAATGCTTAGCAGCAGCTGAGCTCCTGCAAGTTCTGTTAACTAATCAGAACACTAAGTCATCTCTTGACTCCCACTGAGTTCAGTTGTAGATGCAAGAACTCAGCACCTCATAGAATTCAGCCTTGTGTTTTCATGTGTTAATTTCCTTACTCAAGACATTCGCTGAGCCTGAAGAACACTGGCGTGATGTACAGTAACAGCTCCTTGAGAATACATACTCTGTATCAAGGCCTACTTGGTGTCTAGGCTATTTGATAGTGCCAGGGATTAGTTGAAGACTGTTTAGAGGGTTTTTTTTTTTAATTTAACCCTCCACATATTATTTATTACTACCTTCTGTTAGTGCCCACCTTGTGTGAGGTGCATACACACAAAGGAAAGCAAATCCCTGCCCCAAAGTTCTTACAATCTAAAAGGTAACACTCATAAATTGAACTCTGAAATGTTTATGCCTGATTTAGATAGTGAAAATAGTTTATAATGGACATACTGACAGACCCTTAACTATGAAGGCACGACAGAGCATCAGTATAATTCATCTCTCACAAGGAATGCTTTTAAACTGTTTATTGGAAATCTATTAAATATGACAGGAAGACAGACTGAGATCTATTTCTAAACATGGCATTATAATCGGTACATACACTAATTAAGAATGGCTTACAGAAATGTTGTCTGCAACTCCCATCAATTAAACAGAAATGTTCAATAAACTGAGGGGGTGAAATTTAGTAATTTCAGAAGCACTATTTAATACTGACAGTACATTCAGCATGCAACCAATTTTTTTCAGACTCTTGATGGAGTGAATTTCTGTACTTACATATTAAACTTTTTTCACAAGAAGTTAAAGTTAATTGCCATGTTTTTGTTGTCTTTTAAGTATGCATTGAACCAAGGGCTGCAGTCTTATAAAATGAAACATCCATCTACAAAACCTGAATGACAAGCTTGCTATTTAACTTGTACCATTTCCTTGACACCCTAACTTTAACATCTTTTGAGTGGATACTGAATGGTACAGATTGTATTGCTGTTACCAGATTCTACTGTCTTTAAATGTGCTCTTCTGCAAACAAAGCAACAAAACAAATTCATGTTTTTATTTTTAGATGAGAGCACATGTATATTACATGCCATAAGCATCACTTAAAACTGACACACCTTTGAGCCCGCATTTTTTCTTCCCTTCATATTCAAGTAATGGAGAGTTACAGGAGTTGTAACAAGTATCAAACTACAACATATTTCTGTGCTCTGTCTGCTTATAAGAAACGCCACTCATCTTAGAACTAACACAGACCTACTGTTAAACCACTTTCTTTACTCTGAATTTTTAACATCAGAAATACTAAACCATGTTTATTAAAAACTCTATTATTATGTAAATTAAATCCATGTTATTTCACACTTTTCCTTTTTCATTATTTTGATGTGTCCGTAATTTTGTGTCTCTGACACACATTTGGGCCTAACAGATTGTGAGCTATACATAAATGAGGGCATATTGAGTGTGAATTTACTCATTCATATATATTCCATATGGACACACAATAAAAAGGCACAGATGTACGTACAATTTGCTTTTAGTTTTTATTTATTTAGATGTTTACACTCATGTTGTAAAAATGAACACCCATCCTTTGTTGCAGGTGCTTCTTCCACACTTTAAAAAGAGACTCCCCAACTATCTGCCATTGCCCAAAAGTGAAAATATAGAATAACCCAGCAGTTGAAAACATATTTAAGATCTTGACAGTCTCCCATACGAGTCTTACCAGTCCCTCATCACTACAGAATATAAATGAGCCTTGCAGCATGCCCTAGAGATTGATAAACTAGACTATTATGGACCTGGAAGGAAAACAAGTTCCAAAGTAACACATTTGCTTTGTAGTCCTGAGCACAAAAGAAGTTTGAATAAAATTTATATTTATTATTTATTTATTGTATATATGATCAGACAAATTTCTTGGCTAGAAGCCCCAGTCATTGACCAGGACTCCATGGTGCTTGGCACTATACAAACACAGAACAAATTCTATGTTACGCAAGCTAATAGAATTAATAGTAATATTAAAAAAATCCTTACGTATCATTGTGATGTCATTCATTGAAGCTTACAGATAATCAGATAAAGTAGTTATAAGAACTTTGTCTTATTTATTATAGGCAAGGCTGATAGCATTGACTATTATTAAGGTTGCTCAACATTTCCTATTATAAGACCATGTTTTCAGTTGATTTAACTTTGCCAGACTTTAACTGTTTGAGCTGAAATTTTCCATACTGGGTATCCTCAGGCTTAATTTGGCTGGGAAATTTCCGCCATTTCTGAGAACAAAGCTAGGGGAAAATACATTGTTTTGCCCTTGTTAAAATTGTTTTGAGACCTATACTTTGAAACGTTTTACTGACTCCAGGCTTTGGAGCAGGGACTTGAAGTTCGGAAGGGAGTGGTCTTTTTATCAGGGATGTGCCTCTTGTTGTTCCTATGAAAATCTGCCCAAATTTAGTGAACTCATTTGAAAAATTTAACTTTACACATGCTCAGTAGGGACTTTTAGCTCTAACAGCTAAAATCTCCTCAGTGAGCATGCTTGAGCTTCTCACAACTCCTAATGTTGACTGGACTATGCGTGCACCATCTCCGCAGAACAACTGAGCATGCTCACAGCTCCTGTATGTGACCAGACCAATGACCTAAATATGATGGGAGGCTGGGACTGAACCTCCCTGCTCCTCCCACAACCTGGGCTTCAGCAGTTCTCCTATTCTCTGTGCTAGGTAGTGCCACTGAGCCCTGGGTAAAACTTACTCCTCCCAGGGTTCCCAATCCAACCTCCAGGGTCATAGACCCCTTCTTCTTCCCTGGCACAGTGACCCCTCATGGTGTCCATCCCCAAAGACTGGCTGAGTATGCTCTATCCCCCAGCTCCTGGTGCTGACCAGACTGTGTATATGCCATCTTGGTAGAGCAACTAAGCATGATCCATCACAGCTCTGTAGGGCTTCAGAAGGGCTTTCCTTGTAATGGCTGCTTCCAGCTGCTCTGAGTCAAACCTGGGCACTGGAACTGAGAAGTTCCTTCTCCATTTTCCCTGGGAGCCTGTCTTTTATGCTCTTAATCACCCTTTACAGGCACCCAGGGAAAATGGAGAAGGAAGCTGTCAAGGTTTCCTCCCCACTCTGAACTCTAGGGTACAGATGGGGGAACCTGCATGAAAGACCCCTTAAGCTTATTTTTACCAGCTTAGGTTAAAACTTCCCCAAGGCACAAATCTCTGTTTGTCCCTGAACTGAGGTATGCTGCCATCACCAAGTGATTTAGACAAAGAATCAGGGAAAGCATCACTTGGAGTTCCTATTCCCACAAAATATCCCCCCAAACCTACACCCCCTTTCCTGGGGAGGCTTGAAAAATAAACAAGGTGAGCACAAACCAGACCCTTGGGTTTGTAGGACACTAAAACCCCACTCAGATTCTTAAAAAACAGAACTTTATTATAAAGAAAAAATAAAGTAAAAGAAGCACCTCTGTAAAATCAGGATGGAAGATAATTTTACAGGACAATCAGATTCAAAACACAGAGGATTTCCCTCTAGGCAAAACTTGCAAGTTACAAAAACCAGGGATAATCTAGAGCAGAGAGAATACATATGCACCAGCAGCAGACACAATTTTCTACACTCTGGGTCTTAGTGGCTCTCCCTCTCCCCCAAGTCTGGCACCTGAGGCGCCTGAGTTCGCCTCATGGTAAGGCCAGCCCTGCAACCAGGGTATGTCTCCTACCTTCTCTTTGGTGGAACCTGTCAAAGGCATGCTCTGGGTAACCTGCCTTTAACTACAATGTTCTAAGAACATAATTTCCTATATATATATATATATATGCCTATCTCCTTACATATTATCTATACATACATTTCACAAAGGTTATGATGACCAGTGTGACACATATTTTCAGTAGAAACTTTACATGATACTCTTTGGTGAACTAGAATATAAATTCCAGACCCAGGGGATCCCTGTAACTCTTGTGCACCCGTCCATTTAGCATCAAGAGGTTCCTGGGTCACACACAATGCTAAAGAATGTTGATGAATTGTCTAATTCTGACAAAAAAATGTTTTGTTGAAATTTTTCCGACCAGCTCTAATCATTACCTTGGCTGGTTTAACAAGCAGTAGTGCTGAAGAGGAGTGATTGTGAAATAAAATGGAAAGGGGGGGAAAAAGCTGAAGCTTTTAGACCTAATCAGTAAATTGGCATGTTCTTCATTTTCCCACCCGTTTTTTGTGGGAAAGCGTTAATGCATTAAGCAGACTATAAAAACTATAATTGTACACCACTTATTTTCTATTGTCTCGTATATAGTCTAACCAGATTGTATCTTTTCTTTTGTGGGACATTCATCATGCCATAACCCTGTCTTTGGTTATTTGAACCTGATGAAAGAAGCACATACTTCTGATTTCTTCTTCTCTTGCTTAACTTACTTAAGCAATTTCACATCTTTGACATAGTCTTTTGCTGTCCTTTCTTTTTCCCCATACCATAAAAAATAGTAAGGAAAACAGATGGGCTCCTAGAGAATTGTTTAGATGTAGATAATTGACTGCCTTAAAAATTAATGCTTTAAAATGTTCTCTTTTTTAAAATGAAGGGGACAAAATTGCCTTCTTTGGGACTTACTCTAGCCTTCCACAGGGACCCTGTCTCTCTTTATTACCCTTCTGCTCCTTCCACATAGTGACTGACTGACACTTTCTGTTTCTTCCTACACACACTGTCTGGACGCTATTAGTGGGCAAACCCCCTGCAGCTCCTACAACATGGAATAGCTTTTTATAGCTCTCTGCCTCTCAAATTTATATCTATTTTGAAATTTCATCTGCAAACATCTATATTTACTCCCTTACTTGTACCTTTTAGTTTTTCTCTTTCCCTGTTCTCATTGTATATTTTAACGCTGTGTTATTTATTGAGGGAGGATGGAGGCCTGTCCCATAGTTTGAGAACTGCTGTACTAGAGCATACCTTTTAGAAAAACAACTGTCTTATTTCTGTAGATATGGAAGTCCAAACTTAAAAAAAGAAATGTAAATGAGTCCTTTATATGAACAGACACATTTATGATAATGACAACAAATGTAAACTCCCTACTGTTCTGTCTGCCAGCACTAGATTATTTTGTCATAGACAAATGATCACTCACATGCTTAATACAAGTATAATTTCTCTCACACCTAATTTATGGGAATCTGGTACTAGGCCTTATTCATATTAGAATAGAGCAATGGTTAAGAAATAGGCCAACTAACTCTTTTAGCATGACAAATCTGGTGCATAGCCAGAAATAACATTAAGAAAACACTGTATAAAGGCCAAAGAGACTGTTCTTTTTTCGAACTAAACATGGAAGGCATAACTAAAGAGGTTTCTTAGGCCCAATCCCCTCAGCCCCTGGAGTTCACTATACTAACACCTATCTATGTGAGGCATTAGAGAGACAAGGTGGGTGAGATAATTGGACCAACTTCTGTTGGGGAGAAAGACAGGCTTTTGAGCCACTCTACCTTGAGTGGTCCCTTACAATATGTACTAACTACTTATGCTAAACAATCTGTTCCACCTTGCATTTAGTCGTGATGCTGGGAGTATATTTCCCAGACCTGAATAAGAGTGCTGTGTGACTCAAAAGCTGGTCTCTCTCACCAACAGAAGTTGGTCCAATAAAAGATATTACCTCACCCAACTTGTCTTTCTAATGTCCTGGGGCCAACATGGCTACAGCTACATTGCATACCTACATAGGGTAGTCAGACCCATATAAGCCAAGAAATATAGCTTTCCTTTCCTAAAAAGTTTGGGAGTTTCATTTGAACAAAAATATGCAATTAGTTGCAATTCAATCAAACTACCCATACTATATCTTGGGAAGGATTTATGGTTCGGTGAGTACCTTCCTGCCACTTATAAAGGTACAAAAAGATAGATTGATACCAAACAGTAACCTTAGAAACACAGAATGCTAGACTCTTATTTACAAAAGGGTTTCTGTTTCTTTTGAAAGCGCATACACATGTCAGGAACTAAGAGAGCTCTTGTAAGGAATATTTCCACCATATGTCCCATAATACGTGTTCATGGTGTTTCTAAACTGAGGTAAATTTAGTTTCAAATCTGCATGTATTTATCAACAGGTATTATGTAAAGTCCAGTACTCTGCTTGTGCACATATGTCTCACAGCTGGTTTTATAAATGGCTAGTTGTACAATATTAACATATTAGAGATCAGTCATAGAATCCTTATGGTGTATTGTATTTTCTCTTCTCTCTGACACAAGTAAGATCCACAATCCGATGTTTGGTTTCTGAAGATTCATAGATTCTTATTTCTCATTTGTTTTTTCTCTCTGTCTACAAGGATATTTAAATACAGCAAACTAGTTTCTTAGCCCGAAGTTGTTTCTACTTTTGCTGTAAAAAGCCAGTAACATTCAGAATTATACCTTGAAATGTTCATGTTTCATGCTTAGTGAATGCACACCCTGCTAGCTGGGCCCAGGAACAGCAAAGACACCTGCAGGGGGTGGGGAAGGGAGATCTCAGCCAGGATCAGCTGTGGCTGTGTTCCAGGTGCCTCTTCTTTCCCCCAACCTTCACTTCTGTCAGGTGGGACCTGCTGCTTCACTTCCCCCAAACTACTTGTTTGCCCCCATGCTGCATGGTGTGGGGAGGAAAAAGAAGGAAGTTACATGTTACATCTGAGACAGTCCAGGCCCTTGGCTGGAGGAGTTGCTACAGTTTAATAGAGTGGGCGACTAATCAGTGTTAGAATTTGGGTTGGGGATGTATACAGGTTGCTTCACAGGCAGGGGTTTTCATTGCAGGATCTTTGTTTCAGCCTCATCTTTAAATTAGTTACTGGATCTCCTGTGATGCAAAGGCATGGCTGATCGTCAGCTTTGGGATCTTGAAGGCAAAATTAGCCTTCAGGATCCCAAAACTGACCCCACAAAACTGCTTTGTGGGCTTTTTCATCTTCTTCTATATATTCTAACTTCTAATTTGCTTTTTCTCTCTGTCTACAGTTGATAGAGTAGGAAGGGTCCTGTTGAGGGCTGCGTAGGTGATGATCCCAGGAACTCACATGGCATGGTGAGGGGGTATGTCTCTATATTTGGTGCAGCTTGTGGGTTTTTCTTCCACCTCCTGGAATACAGAGGGTATGATTGCATTAATTAACTTTTTATTACATGCAGATATTATCAAATGCATCTTTTCCATAGGCCAGAAAGCTGGGGAGCCACCTGGGCCGTGGCCCAACCATTTGGCACTATATATACCTTCAAGTCAGCAGCACTGCTATGGGTACCCGCATGGCCCCACAGTATGCTAACATTTTTATGGCTGACTTAGAACAACGCTTCCTTAGTTCTCGTCCCCTAACAGCGCTACTCTACTTGCGCTACATTGATGACATCTTCATCATCTGGACCCATGGAAAAGAAGCCCTTGAGGAATTCTACCATGATTTCAACAATTTCCATCTCACCATCAATCTCAGCCTAGACCAATTCACACAAGGGGTCCATTTCCTGGACACTACTGTACTAATAAGTGATGGTCACATAAACACCACCCTATACCGGAAACCTATTGACCGCTATACTTACCTACATGCCTCCAGCTTCCATCCAGAACATACCACACGATCTATTGTGTACAGCCAAGCTCTACGATACAACCGCATTTGCTCCAACCCCTCAGACAGAGACAAACACCTACAAGATCTCTATCAAGCGTTTTTACAACTACAATACCCACCTGCTGAAGTGAAAAAACAGTTTGACAGAGCCAGAAGAGTACCCAGAAGTCACCTACTACAGGACAGGCCCAACAAAGAAAATAACAGAACGCCACTAGCCATCACCTTCAGCCCCCAACTAAAAGCTCTCCAACGCATCATCAACCTACAACCTATCTACAACCTATCCTGAAGGATGACCCATCACTCTCACAGATCTTGGGAGACAGACCAGTCCTCGCTTACAGACAGCCCCCCAACCTGAAGCAAATACTCTCCAGCAACCACACAACAAAAACACTAACCCAGGAACCTATCCTTGCAACAAAGCCCAATGCTAACTCTGTCCACATATTTATTCAAGTGACACCATCATAGGACCTAATCACATTAGCCATGCCATCAGGGGCTCGTTCACCTGCACATCTACCAATGTGATATGTGCCAGCAATGCCCCTCTGCCGTGTACATTGGCCAAACCGGACAGTCTCTACCCAAAAGAATAAATGGACACAAATCTGACATCAGGAATCATAACATTCAAAAACCGGTAGGAGAACACTTCAACCTCTCTGGCCGCTCAGTAAAAGATTTAAGGGTGGCAATTTTGCAACAGAAAAGCTTCAAAAACAGACTCCAAGGAGAAACTGCTGAGCTTGAAATAATATGCAAACTAGATACCATTAACTTGGGTTTGAATAGAGACTGGGAGTGGCTGGATCATTACACATATTGAATCTATTTCCCTAAGTTAAGTATCCTCACAACTGCTTGTCAACTGTGTAAATGGGCTCTCTTGATTATCACGACAAAAGTTTTTTCTCCTGCTGATAATAGCTCATCTTAATGAATTAGCCTCTCACAGTTTGTATGGCAACTTCCAGCTTGTCTGTATGTGTGTGTGTATATATATATATCTTCTTACTATATGTTCCATTCTATGCATCGGATGAAGTGGGCTGTAGCCCATGAAAGCTTATGCTCTAATAAACTTGTTAATCTCTAAGGTGCCACAAGTACTCCTGTTCTTTTTGCGGATACAGACTAACATGGCTGCTACTCTGAAACCTGTCATTTGGCATTTGGTGACACTCTGGCACTTCAGAATTTCCCACTCATCTTCTCCCATTGGCTCCCTCTGAGTCTCATTCTCTTCCCTGACGTGCCATTACTGGGTTGCCTGGGGAGATGTTGTGGATGGGAGTGGCTGAAGGGGCACAGGCATCAGATAGTTTGAGCTAGAGGGCGCTTAAATCTGAACCACATGCCACCTGCTTGCACATCCCAGCTTGGCAGGTGAAGCTCCGGCTCCAGGGACATCAGAGCAGCAGGATGAGCAGGAAGAGTCTCCAGACCTTGGTGGTTAGGCAAGTCTGCTGGGACTGCATCACAATGCTGCAGACAGCACCCAGCCCCCTCCCTGCTTGTCCCTTCCTGCTGCTTTGGAGTGGAGCTGGGGCTAGTGTCAGCAGTGGAAGTGGGGAGGGAGTGAGACGGGAGGGGAGGAGAAGGGGAAGGGGCTGCAGAGGAGGGAGCTAGGCAGTTCTCTGTGCTCCCCCATTCCACAGCTCTCTGCCATAGACCTCGCACCCTTCCCACAGCTCTCACCTGACTCCCCTCAATCCCCATCCCACAACCCTTACCAGACCCACAAATAACACCCCCACTCAGCCCCCTGCCCCTGCTTAAACACACACCTGGACCCATCTCCCACCCCCGCAAATAAACCCACTGCCCCAAACCCCACAAAATCTCCTCCTTCCATGGTCCCCACTCATCTCACCTCCCCACCACACCAGCCCCCATCTTCTCAAATAACCCAATCCCTTGTTGCACAGCCCCCAAAATAAACATGCCCAGAAAACATCACCCTGCCAAATCCCTTCTTCAACCTCCCTCTTTGCCCACGGCTGCTCCACTGCTCCTTACTGCCCACAAGGCCCTTCTCCTTCCCACAACACCCAAATCCATCTGCCCTACAGGTCAGTCCAAATGGCCTGAACTCCTGGTTGCACTAAGCCCCCTCTCCCTTCTTCATTTGCTCCAATCCTCTATGACTCATCCAGGAAGCCCCCACAGGGCCTTTCACCCCTTTAGCCCTGGCATCAATATCCCATCTTCACTTTGGAGTGTTATGTGAGTGTGGTGACCTTTTCCCTCTTCCTCTTCTCCTCCTTGTCTTCTTGGATAGGGGCTTCCTGAGAGGGAAGAGGTGGATCAGACTAGTGGAAGTGTGCAGTATACTGTAT
The DNA here is from genome assembly GCF_965140285.1 of Lepidochelys kempii. NCBI lineage: Eukaryota > Metazoa > Chordata > Testudines > Cheloniidae > Lepidochelys > Lepidochelys kempii. The sequence continues at coordinate 68,677,074 of NC_136384.1, read as the reverse complement.
GGCTCCACAGTCCTTAATCTTTTCACAATGTTGATTCTGTTGCCTCTGTAGATGGATACAGTCATGTCTGTTCTTTGACAAAATTGGCCCAGTGGCTGAGATGCCACCTGCTTGTGTTCACACAATGGGGACCATATCTTCCTGCAGCTTTTGCTGGACCCCACTGGCCTTTTGGTGAATGACTTTTCACTAGGGAACCCACTGATTGTCCACTGATACCAACATATGGATTTAGTTTAATTTCATGTATTTGCAACTGTATGACCCCAGATTACCCACCATGGACATATGTAAAAGACAGCTTTTTGAATTGGCAGGGGGAGTCATACCATTTATAAGGGTAAATCAGTATATGTGCATGTCTTTCTTTTCTGTTAACAGTAAAATAAAATGCATTAGATTATTGGTGGTTATCTTAGGTAGGATTTCTTTTGTTTGGTTTGGTTCTTTGTTGTTTTTATAGCAAGATTGGACTTTCTAGCCTTTTTGATTGCATTGGTTAATCCTTAAAAGAGGGCTAACATCTGATTTATTCAAAGACACTTAGGAAGATGGGAGTTCAGTGTTTCCTGATATAAGAGTTGTCGTGATGTGGGAGATTATAACGTATGTAGTAACCAAGTCAGCAATTTGGGATATCAGTGGAGGTCAGAACAAGTGTGGATACATGTCAGCAGCTTGCCATGCCTGGTAACCACCATGAATCAGTATTGGGGTTTAGATCAGGGACCTGCTGATTCCCCATTGCTGTGATACAATGGGAGAAAAACGTTCTCCTTCTCTTCACACATGCAAGGACTTTCTATTCTAGGACTCTACCTTAATCTCAACGTTCAATTTGTGTATTCGCACAACAGTGTGCTTTGAATATAGGAGGGTATGGGAAAATGAACACTGTTAATGAGATGGCGCTCATTGCTCTTAAATCTGGGAAAAGTCTAATTCAGTATTCTACCAAAGCATTTAATTTCGTAAATATGTTTTATCAGTGTCACTGGCAGTGATGCACTTTTAGCTTCAAAATTAAGAGAGAAAGTTCCATTTGAGTTCATTCCCAAGACCAGTTCCTGTTCACATAGGGTAAACATTACTTATAAAGATGATTCTAAAATTTAATTATTATTTCAAAGCTGTTTTAATGATGTTTATAAATGTTATAAATTGGACATTTAAATGAGTCCTTCCATTACTGTATAATTAAGACTGACTGAAAGTAAAATTACATTTTAATAGCCTTCTCTCTTTTCCATGAAGGCAATGGCAGAACTCCCATTGACGTCAGAAACTGCAGCATTAGGCCCTAAATGTCTCTGTCTTTGTTGTGAGTAATCTCAATAGCAAAATACTGTATCTCCTTACAAGAGTACTGTTTAGCCAACCATTGAGTGGCTGGTACAGTGCTTGTTCCTGAGAAAATGTTTCTGAGCTAGCATAGAGATTTTCATAAAAACTGATAGATATCATAATGTTTTGGCAGATTTTAAATTGCCATTTCATTTGAGAGAGAACTGTATTGCTCTAGCCAGCATCAGCGAACTGTAGTAGCCTTTGTTTTCTGTACTGAGATTATTCACTGGGAACTACACTGAACTTACCTGGACCACTTTGACATGCATCCACATCTAATTATGCTCCAGTGATGCAAGGCCAAGATGATGTAATGGAACATGAAATCCAAGTGAAAAGCTGAATGCGACATTAAGGCTCTTCAACTCTGCTATTTATTATTGCGGCAGAGTTAGCACCTAGATCCAAAGAACAAATAACTTGGATAGTCTCATTGGAATATCAAAGTGGATAACCACAATGGGATGAAAGCTTTCTCAGAGCCATTAAAAATGTCAGGCCAAACACCTTTAGTAAAATGTAGAAGAACTGGAAGAAAAATATGTAGCTGCTGATTATGATGTTGGTGTCAACAAACAATTTGTTTTTAATGTGAGTTATAAATACGTCTCCAACAAATTCTGTTCTAAATGTTGCCACTCACTGTGGTAATAACATAAATACAGTGACTTGTATTAGTGCATCTGTCTCCTCCAACTGATACCTAAGGTGAAGATGTGAGACAAAGGAGAAATAGGTGAGTTTCAGGGCAAGAACATCAAAACTATATATTTGAGCCTGATCTTCCTTTCAGAGATATCCTGGTGCACTGTGTGTGTGTTAACTTCTGTACACATATGGTATAGCTGATTTTACAAAATACTCTTTTACAGTGGTTGCACTTCAAAAGTTTCTTCTGTTTTGAAAGATTCTACCAGTGTGAGATGTTCCTTATATTTAAAACCAGTAGAACCAATAATATTTCTCAAATGAAGAGAAATTTGAGGGCATATAGGGAAATATGTAGGAAAAAAAGTAGCTTTGAGACCAAAACGTATTCTGTTAAGAGCTATGGTCCCGTAATAGGCTTTATTTAAGAGAACGGTATTGTTTCATATATATATATATATGATTTAGTCCATTTTATTCAGAACATCCCATACGCAGAATGTATACTTTTGTTAATTGAGAATTTAAAAAAATATTTCAAATAATTCTCCTATGGCACTTGTTCTTTGCAGTAGACTTTACTGCAGCTGATTATATTGTTTGGGCTAGTTCCAGCCCTGTGTTGGGTCTTCTTTTGCTAGTGTAACCTATGGACAAGGAAAGTCCACTGGAGGGGACATTGTGGCAGAGAGAAGGCAGTCACAACCTTTTCTCTGATAAAGACAGAGGTGATACAACCCAGCTAGTGAATTTCTAAAAGTAGGAAGTGCTAGCTGGAAGGAAGGGAAGCCAAAGCAGATGGGATGTGTTAAATCAGTACATCCTCTGGGGAGACTCTGTAAATGTAGGAAAAGCCTTGGCCTGAGGCCAAATTAGTCTATTCTTGTTCTGGGGAGGCAGCCCTACAATGTATTGCTTACGTTAAATTCCCTTCCCTTCTTCTATGGAAACAAAGTTTCAGAAACCTGGGTAAAAAGAGCCACACAAGCTCTTAAACTCATATAATTTGTTTAGTCTAACTTTAGTATGTTCCTACATATTGTGCTTCTAATAATGAGAAAAGTAGCTAGGCCTATAATAAGCAAAAACAATGTAGACAAAAGAGAACATTGATTTAAGGTCATTGTGTCAAATGCAGCAAAACACTCTGTTTATAGCAGGTCAGGCATGAGTTTACAATTAGCACTAATTACTGCAGAAAAATCAAAACAGCAGCTTTAAGGAAGGACACTTTTCACTGCAAGATCAAAGCCATGTCTGTGCAGAATAGCAAAGCCTCCACTATTTAATTGTACTGAAGTGCTAATTGGATTTTGAGGTGCTTTCATGTGTTCCCCCAATTAACCAGTCACCCCTGACCAAATCCACATAAAAAGAGATTACGAGTTTTTAAAGCTTTTGTCTGCTTGATTTTGGTTGGGTAGAAGGAATGGTGCCTTCTTTCTATGTAAATTGCGGGGGTTTGGGTCACAGTTACTAACTTGCTTGAAATGAACGGATATGGGGCAGAGCAACAATATACTATGCTGTAAATAAATAGTTAACTGGCATCTAGAAATCAGTGGAGGAAAACAAAAGCTACAGCTAAACCTTATATTTATGTTTCTTAGTTTACTGATACACATTTTGAAAAGGGAGATTTTGATGCCTGGGGCAATTCCTGTGATTAGTGAATTGTTTTTTATTTTTGTCAGTGTTTTATATTTTTCATTATGATAGAACTAGCATTGCTTATTTTTAGTATTCATTTTTTAGACATATTTGCAAACTTTTCCAAGCATTTTTTAAATTCTTCAGTTTGTTTTTATGACATATGTAAAACTACTGTACACAATTATTTTAAATTTTTTAAAAATCTTTATTAAGTTATTAATGTTCGAACATTATATGCATATGTGAAAATACAAGAAATATGATGTCAAGACACCAGTAATGCAATTCATGAACCTCAGAGAGTTGGGAAAAAAACCCAGTTTGTCAGTAGTAAAAGTTAGTTATCTAGTAGTCACAAATTGTGAACCTTTTAGGCAAGGGGTGGAGAAATTGCCTCAGTAGTAAGCTGTAGGCATCACCTTTAACATACCCTAAAACTCCGTCTCCAGCTTACAAGCAATACATCTCCTCATCCAGATTCAGATAACTTGCCATCATCCAACCTCTAACTCAACTAAATCTGGGAAAGCACGGACAGTTCACCACACAGATCTGATGAATGTATGACATAAAGCTGAGTTTTATCCAAGTATTTGGGCACTGCAACCCAAATCATCATGCTGTTCCCTTCAGTGACTTCATATACATATTGAACAGGAAGAGTGACACAATGTGAACTCCACAAGAGAAATTCCTAGAGGCAGGTCAATAATTGATCACAAACATTGTATTAGTACTTCTCTGACAAACCATTCTAACAATATCACCTGTTCCTGCCAGGGTCCACAGAGGAGTCAACAAAACCTTTCCATCAGTGATATCTATGAGTATGATAAATGTAGAGTGATTGGCACCCGGGTGAGTCTACCTAGGGTATGAGAAGCTATACACCAAAGCTGTACACAAGTTACTGTGTGCTCACTGGTGCTGCGGTTACCTGTGTGTGTCACTAGGACTTCTGGGGGGCATATTCCATGGTTCTTTGTGCTGCACTAAGCTGAGCTGCTCTAATTCTTTCCCTGTGACTTGTGACAGAATTTATCTGTCCTTCTGGGCACACAGGAAGAATTGTGGGAAGGCATTAGAGGACTGTCAGCTTGAAGCCATTTGGTCTGTGTCCTCATACGAAAGTGGGTGGATTACCAGCCTAAGGGCATGGCTACACTTGCAAATGTAGAGTGCTGGGAGTTAAACCAGCCTTCAGAGACCGCAGCAGGGAAAATGCTGCCGTGTGTTTACACTGTCAGATTCAAGCACACTGGCTTGGCCACATTAGCAGCTCTTGCAATACCACAAAGAGCAGTGCATTGTGGTAGCTATCCCAGCATGCAAGTGGCTGCAACGTACTTTTCAAATGGGCGGGAGGTGGAGTGTGACAGGGAGTGTGTTGTGTGTATGTGGAGGGTGAGACAGTGTGTTTTGAGGGGACTGAGAGAGAGTGTCAGCATGCTGTCTTGTAAGTTCAGACAGCAGCAGACCCTCCTCCCCCCCCGCCCCTCTCTCTCTCACACACACACTCACAACAACAGCATTCCATACTAATGGTTTGTTTTGTCCCGGAGCAGATAAGCATGCCGGCTGTCAGAAATGGAGCTTTGAAGGGGGATATCCGCATTCCTACAGCCAATTCCAAAACAATGAGAAGAGTGGCCACTTGACTTGACACCTGGGCATTTCAGCCGGAGCACAGCAAGCATTATGCTTCTTGTGGAGGTGGATTACCAGGAGCGCTCCAGTTCAGGGTCCAGGTGCTCTATGTGCCTTGCCAGTGTGGACGCATCGGGAATTAGGGCTCCCGGGGCTGCTTTAATGCGCTCTAACTTGCAAGTGTAGCTAAGCCCTTTGTGAAAGTGGCACTCCAACTCTCACCTGTACCACCTCTGGGTCAGCTAACTTGGGATTAAAGCACCTCCAAACTCTAGTAAGAAGCTTTTGTGAGTAGGTGGGAGGGAATTTAGAGGTGACTACAGAATAGGAGCCTGAGTTAACTCTGCAGTGAAAACATATCCTAAGACTTGACAGATGGACACCTGACCATTGTTCATCACTAGGAAGAGGCTAGGAAGTGAACCAACAAGGCTCAGTCTCTGCAATACCTAGGCCAAAACCTGACTGAAAGAAATCAGGAAAATCTGAGGACTCCAAATGGCACCTGAACTGTCATGCCATGATTTTCTCAGTAATCTTCCTGAAATAAGGTGCTCAGTTGGTAGAATTGACAGCACTAACAGATAAGTGTCAAATAACCAATTGCTAAAGGGTTCCTGGTATCCTGCCCTCCCATTGGCTCATCGTGGTTATGAGAGGGGTCTCTCTTCTTTCCTTATTAATCAAACTTTTCCATGTTTTTTACTGAAGACAGATTTTTAAAAGGAGAAGCTGTGTACAATATCGGAACTACACCAACACAAGTAAGACTGTTCTATTTAGTAATTTCACTATAATTACTTTAAAGTGTTTAATTGACTTAACCAGGAACAAGCTGTGAAAATAAACAATGTAAAGACCTTTATTTCAAACAAGGTTTGAGATAAGGTCCAACCCCCCCTCACCATTCTTTTACTTTCTGATTTGACAAAACACGTTCTCCCTACCTCACTTTATTGGTTTTTATATTTCCTTTTCAAAGTGTGGCCACAGGCTCCAACCTTGGGACTTCATAGTATTCTCTCTTGGTTCCTTTTGGCTGATATGAAGGCTGAGCTGTGCCTGGTGGATGATCTAAAGATAAGGGTGGACATACAAGGCAGGCTGCAAAAACCGTAGGTGGCTTTGCACTTCCCGGATTCCTGGAGTTGTGTAAGGGATTTATTAACGTAGGCTGCCTGCAGGCTAACAGCACCCCAGACTGTTGCAGTATCTGACATACAGTATGACTCCATCAGGAACTCTTTAATGACCTGAAAATCAAAAAGGAATCCTACAAAAAGTGAAAACATGGATAAATTGCTAAGGAGGAGTACAAAAGAATAGCACAAGCATGTAGGAACAAAATCAGAAAGGCTAAGGCACAAAATCAGTAACACCTAGCAATGGACCTAAAAGGCAACAAGATGAGGTTCTTAAAATATATTAGGAGCAAGAGGAAGATAAAGGAAAGTGTAGGTCTTCTATCTATCAGGGAATGAGAGTTAATGACTGATAACATCAAGAAAGCCGAGGTGTTTAATGCCAACTTTGCTTCAGTCTTCACTAAAAGGATTAATGGTGACCAGTTACTTAACACAAGTAATATTAACAACCAGGCGGAAGGAATTCCAGCCAAAATACGAAAAGAACAGGTTAAAGAATATTTAGATAAATTAGATGTATTCAAGTCAGTAGGGCCTGATGACATTCATCCCAGGGTATTTGAGGAACTAGCTGAAGCAATATCAGAACTGTTAACAATTATCTTTGAGAACTTATTGAGTTCCCAGTGAGAGTGAGGTCTCGGAGAACTGGAGAAGGGAAAACTTAGTATCTTTAAAAAGGGGAAGAAAGAGGACTGGGGAATTATAGCCCAGTCAGCCTAACTTTGATAAGATACTGGAACAAATTATTAAACCATCAGTTGGTGAGCATCTGGAGGATAAGGAATAGCAAGCATGGGTTTGTCAAGAACAAATCATGCCAAACCAGCTTAATTCATTCAGGGTTACTGGCTAGGGGAGAAGCAGTACATGTGATATATCCTGATATTAATAAGGCTTTTGACACAGTCCACATGACATTCTCATAAGCAAACTAGGGAAATGTGATGTAGATGACGTTTATATAAGGTGGGTGCACATCTGGTTGAAAGACTCTAAAAGTAGTTATTAATGGTTCACTGTCAAATTGGGAGGACGTATCTAGTGGGGTCACACAGGGATTAGTCCTAAATCTGATACTGTTCAATATTTTCATTAATGACTTAGATAATGGAGTGGAGACTGTGTATAAAATTTGCAGATAACATCAAGTTAGGAGGGGTTGCAAGCACTTTGGAGGACAGGATTAGAATTCAAAATGACCTTAACAAATTGAAGAGTTGGTCTGAATTCAACAAGATGAAATTCAATAAAGACAAGTGCAAAATACTTCAGTTAAGAAGGAAGAATCAAATGCACAACTACAAAATGGGGAATAACTGGCTAGGTTGTAGTACTGATGAAAATGATCTGGGGTTATAGTGGACCACAAATTGAATATGAGTCAACAATATGATGCAGCTCTGAAAAAGGCTAAATATAATTCTGGGATGTATTAACAGGAGTGTTGAATGTAAGATGTAGGGGGTAACTGTCCTGCTGTTCTCAGCAGTGGTGAGGCCTCAGCTGGTGTGCTGTGTCAAATTCTGGGTGCCACATTTTAGGAAAGATGTGGAAAAGCTGGCGAAAGTCCAGAGCAGAGCATAAAAAATGTAAAAGTTTTAGAAAACCTGACCTATGAGGAAAGGTTAAAAAAAAGCCCTGAGCATGTTTATGTTTAGAAAAGAACACTGAGATGGAATCTGATAACAATCTTCAGATATGTTAAGGGTTGTTATAAAGAGGACAGTAATCAGTTGTTCTCCATGGCCCCCCCATTTTGTGTCTCTAGTATCCTGGGACCGACACCACTGCAACTACACTGCATACAATTGTTTTCCATGTCCACTGAAGGTAGGACAAGAAGTAGTGGTGTAAGGGTGTAATCTGCAGCAAGGGAGATTTAGGTTAGATAGTAGAAAAAAACCTTTTAACTATAGGGGTAGTTAAGCTCTGAAATGGGCTTCCAAAGGAGGTTGTGGAATACCCATCATTGGAGGTTTTTAAAAACAGGTTGAACAAACACTTGTCAGAAATGATCTAGGTTCACTTGGTCTTGCCACACCACAGGGGGCTGGACTTGATGACTTCTTGAGGTCCCTTCCAGCCCTACATTTCTATGATTCTATGATTACTGGAGAGCAGTGTGCTCCAAACACACTCTTCCCTGACATATCCTTGTACCTGGGGTTCTGAGGGAGTGGTGAAGAGCCAGGTACAGAAGCTCTGTCACCCAGGGATTCTCCTACGCCAAAGGAATACTTAGATAGCCACTTAGGCCAGCTTTAAGGTTACTTTGTGCTGCTACAGTGTTGCAAGGCAGTGCTGAATCAGAGCCTATATCTAGAGACCTGTGTCTTTTGCAAATACAAAATAACAGAAAATTAAAAATGAAAAACAACCTATAAAACAGAATAAAATTTTAAAAGTCACCCTGTAGCAGCTGCTCCTGTGCTGTAGGGCTGGGCCAAGTTCCCTGCTCCCGGCGTTGTAATCTCCCATGTGGGGTTGCAGCACCACTCAAGTTTGGCCTGTCACCTCGCCATCATAAACCCTGTCCTGCCAGCTCACAATGCCACTGAAATTTGGCTCAGCCACCCCCCATCATGATCCAGAAAGGGTGGCAGAGCCAAATTTGAGTGAGTGGTATTGCAACCTGGCACATAGGGTGGCAGCATCTCTCAGGTTTGGCCTGGCCACTCCTCCATCATCATGATAGGGGCAGGGGAGGGGGAGAGGAACTGAGAAACTGAGACAAATTTGAATGTGTGGCATTGTGACCTGGCAGGACAGGAGCAGCTGCTGCAGGGTGAATGTGGGGCAGGATCACTCTGCAAACTCCACCTGCCAGGCATCCCACCTAACCCCCATTGCCCCCCCCCCCGGGGGGCAGGACCCTCTCTTCCCCTGCACCCCCATGTGGATAAAAACAATAAAACAAAATAAGAAATTCCCCAAAAATTAAATGAAAATATATATATAACAGGGATTTCATGGGTCTCCATCTATACCCATGTTTTAGTAAGGTACTTAAGTATGTGCCTAACGTTGAAGCAGGAATTCCATTGAAGATCCATTTTCCATACTCTAAAGTTTTTGAGTTATTTTATTTTACTGTTACAGCTACTGCTCTTGAACTTTGAAACTCATTTATTGATTTTAGAGGCTTTAATTCCTTCTTGAGAGTCAAGTCATATTATAAAAGACTGCGGCTTCACTACTGTGATTTGTGAAAATAGCAGAACCTTCATAGTACCACTCCTTCATGTTTTGCAACAGTCAAGGAAAATAGATTAATCAGACATACCATTGCGTGCAATACAGAACTCTATATCTACAGTATTTGTTTACAAATATACACAGATAGCTAGAAAAACAGCTCACTAAAGCTTATAAACATATGTATAAGGCACACACATTTCTTTCTTGTTGCCTATTTTTCCTCTGTTTTATACGTAGTAATAATGTCCTGATCCTGCAGGAGTGTTGATGGGAGTTATGTAACAGCAGGAATGAGCCACCAGTAGTGCTTCTGAACACGGCAGTTTATGTTTCAGTAAGGTGAAGTAAGTTGAAAGGAGTAGCCACTGCTGGCTCATGTCTTAGCAGCTGGATGTGAGCATTAATGTTTCATGGGAATCTTTGGAAGCATGTCTGTCAGTGGGTGGCCATCATCATAGCTATCCCTGCTCTGATTTTTAAGTGCCTGCTCTTGGTCAGTAGAAGGAGTAACTGAAAAACCTAAAGATGGCTATTACCCACATAGTTTACATACACTGTATTCCAGTTAAGCACTTAGCCTTGGCTGCTCACCATCTCTACTCTGTCATGTCCTCTCTTCCTCAATCTTGCTCACATTGCTTGGATATAGAACTGCACATTTCTCCACACTATGCATAAGAACGGCCATGCTTGGTCAGACCAATGTTCCATCTAGCCCAGTATCCGGTCTTCCGACAGTAGCCAATGCCAGGTGCTTCAGAGGGAATGAACAGAACAGGTAATCAAGTGACCATCCCGTCGCCCATTCCCAGCTTCTGGCAAACAGAGGCTAGGGACACCATCCCTGCCCATCCTGACTAATAGCCTTTGTATTTATCTAGTTCTTTTTTGAACCCTGTTATAATCCTCACCTTCACAACATCCTCTGGGAAAGAGTTCCACAAGTTGACTGTGCATTGTGTGAATTAATACTTCCTTTTGTTTATTTTAAACCTGCTGCCTATTAATTTCATTTGGTGATCCCTGGTTTGTGTGTTATGTGAAGGGGTAAATAACACTTCCTTCTTTACTTTCTCCACACCAGTCAATTCTATCGTATCCCCCCTTAGTCATCTCTTTTCCAAACTGAAAAGTCCCAGTCTTATTAATCTCTCCTTCTAAGGAAACTGTTCCATATCCTCAATCATTTTTGTTGTCCTTTTCCAATTCCCATATATCTTTTTGTAGATGGGGAGACCAGATCTGCACACAGTATTCAAGATGTGGACATACCACGGATTTATATAAAGGCAATATGATATTTTGTCTTCTTATCTATCCCTTTCCTAATGATTCCCAACATTCTGTTAGCTTTTTTGGCTACTTCTGGATGTTTTCAGAGAACTATCCACAATCACTCCAAGATCTCTTTCTTGAGTTGTACACCTAATTTAGACCCCGCCGTTTGATAGGTATAGTAGGGATTATATTTCCAATGTGAATTACTTTGCATTTATCAACATTGAATTTCATCTGTCATTTTGTTGTCCAGTCACCCAGTTTTGTGAGATCCCTTTGTAACTCTTCTCAGTCTGCTTTTGACTTAACTAGCTTGAGTAGTTTTGTATCCTCTACAGATTTTGCCACCTCACTGTTTATCTCTTTTTCCAGATCATTTATGAATATGTTGAACAGCATTGGTCCCAGTACAGACCCCTCGGGAGGACACCACTATTTACTTCTCTCCATTCTGAAAACCTACCATTTATTCTTACCCTTTGTTTCCTATCTTTTAACCAGTTACTGATCCATGAGAGGACTTTCCTCTTATCCCATAACAGCTTATGCAGAAGCGTCTCTTCTTAATGCTATCACTTTGGCTGTTTGCTCTTATTTGAACATTGTTTATTTCCCTCCAGAATTAAGTACATAATATCTAAAATATTTTTCTTATGCTTTTGGTAGGTAGATAAGATCCAGGGCCAGATTCACCACTGTGTTACTCTGGTTTCACATCAGTATAGCACTGGAGTAATGCAATGGTGAATCAGGCCCAGGTGTTTACTAAGTATTCTATGGCTGTACTCTACATGATGGATTTGACAAAGTACCTATTCAACTTCAGTGATTAATTTACACTTTGGGTAAAGGAATCCTTTGTTAAAAATTCAAGCAAAAAGTTAGAGCTAACAAAGAGTTTTGAGATCTTGTAGAGGTTCTCCAGCCATACAAGGAACAACTTTTAACTACTGATATTTTCAAGGTAAAAAAATTAGCAGAAAAAAGCTCATGAGGCATTACGTATATACATCATCATCATAAAGAATAAAAAGAATCCCAAAGCCTAGTTTTAAAAATAATTCTGTACATGTCACCTTTAATAGGTAGTGCTCAAGGAGTGTGTTGATAGAAACAGAAGGGGACTACTTATAAGAAATGTATCTTGTTGTACAAGAAGTGTGCATGTTACTGTATTTTTCATTTTTCCTTTGTTGTGCTCAAACAATATGCTACAGTGCTAATGAAATGTTAAGATTGCATCATTAAAAATATAGGAATTGTCATACCAGATCAGACCAGCGGTCCAACAAATTCTGGTGCCATGCCTCTGTCAGTGACTGGTACCAGATGCTTCACAGGAAGGCGCAGAGATCTTCAAAATAGACATTTATGGAATAACTTGTCCAGAGGGGAAGATTCATTCTAATCTCAAGGTGTAAGCAATGAGCTTACAAAATTTTAAAAAGGAAATGGGAAAGTGAAAGCTCTACAGTAATGTTAATCAGGTCAAGTTGCTTCTAAGTAGTATTTTTTATTCCAAGAAAGAGTTTTGTTAATTATATATCTTGCAGTAAACGTATGTTGCTGTTTATATTGTTAAAAGTATACAGTAAAATAGAGTTTGCAACATAGCCTGAGTGAGTTAATATGCCATAGTTAAATTTTGTGACCTTATTGTTGCATTAACATAGTTTCCTGCATTTAATAAGGAAAATTATTTAAACAGACTCAGTTTTACTATAAATACATTCTGTTCTGTCACCAAATAGTCTTTGTGTAATCTGTCTAGCTTTTGAGGAAGCCAGACTCTCTCTCTCTCTCTCTCTCTCTCTCTGTGTGTGTGTGTGTATATATATATATATATATATATATATATATAAACTTAAATTGTGTATTGGTATACCTGTTTATGTATTTTAAGATTTAGAGCTTTTGTTTGGCCTGAGACCAAATATTATAGGATCATTAATTGCAGTGTAAGCTTTCAAATGATGCACAAGTAAGGGACTTGACCTGATTTGACCACATCATCTAGCGGGAAGAGAGAGAGATAATTCAGACTTCATATTTACTCAGCCTGAAGTCTTTTCTGAGTTGAGACTGACAACAGTCACATGTTATACTCATAAAACCCAAGGAATCAAAACTGAAAAGTTTCAACATCAGCAAGAGATTATTTCAAATGTAATTAAGACAGCAGAAACACGTTACATTTAAAGTTGATGCTGCTCTTTAACATGTAAATAATTAACTCTCTACTTTTATAGAATACATACTTGGCATCAAAGCTTTACATGAGTTAACGTGTTGAAGTGCAGTTTACTCACTATCACTGTGTTGAGTTCAGTCAGAAATCATGTCGCATGACCTTGGCAATTGTCATGTTCATCCTTCTCCTTTCTGTGTTCAAAAATTAAAAAAAATTTAAAGGAAACTTGAAAAGCACCAACTTAACTGGAGCTTTAGTGTTTCGGGGGAATTCTTCTTCTGAAGTCTACGAAAAAAGTGAGTGCAATTTGCATTAAAAGATTCAAGCTTTCCTTTCTTTTATACCTTATTCCTTCTTAAATTATCCAGGTGTTTCAGTCTTTATGTAACCACTATTACCATACCAGTCTCGACACTTCAGATCCTGCTGAATGCAGTGAAGTCGGTCGGGGGGGGGGGGATGAAGATGCTCAGCAATTCCCAGGAACAGTTCTTTATCTGAAAGGTCCTAAGGATGAACATCCTCTTTTCTCTTCAAGTTACATGAGATCTCTCACTTCCCTTCCTTTTAAATTTGTTGGATGACTTGAAATGTAGGCCATTTAGACTAGAGTACTCCTTTCATTTGCTTTTTTAATTTTGATGTGATTATAATTGGCTGATGAAGTTTTATTTTTGGGTACATCTGCGTTTAGTGTTTTTTTTTGACACACATGAACATTGATTTTTAATTAGTACATGTGGCGACTAAACAACTGGTCTTTGTAGAGGTTAGTTTAGAGGGAAATTAGGAACAAGGATGCAAAGATTATGTGAAGAGAGGGAAAAAAGCATAGTTGCATTGAAAGAATAGGATTTGGAATAAATAAGGCCCAGCTCATATTCTGTCATTCTCTCCGTGCATTTTTCATGGAGAAGGGCTGTTGGTAACACTCACTAAAGTGCTGCAACATTTTGCAAATTTAAAAAGGTCTGCCTCAGATCGATTGCGACCTTATCAATAGGATAGTTTCATTCATCTGCTAAGCAGACTGCTGTCACATTGTACTATAATAGCTTTAGGCTGAAGTTACTCCTGTTAGAAGATAGAGCGTTTAGTAATGCTTTGAAATGGGTCTCACACAAGGTGAAACAACATTGTCCAGATTTCATGAAGACACTAGTTTCACTAAAACAATCAAATTAAGTTCTCAAAGCACAAATGTAATTGATCAAATCGTAAATTCTATGACTGACTGACAAATAGTGTTTTGTTTTCACTGATGAAGAGATATTTTGCATAATATACTAGATTTGTAGTTAATGAATTTCCCCATATATTGGAGAGTACTTAGAGTTTATTAATATTTCCTGATCACAGGTGGCAGAGGTAACCCATGCTATAGTTAAGGTTTCACAACACTTTCCATTATAGTACCCTATTTCATTTTCTTATAACTTAGCAAACTTAGTCTGAACTGAATTTTTCCATGACTGGTGTCTGCCTCCAGCTAAACTTTTGGAAAGTTTCAGCTAACAAGTTTCAGCCATTTCTGAGAATGAGATTAGGGGAAATACATGATTTTGCCCATGTTAAAAAATTATCACAATCATTTCACTGAGAAGCTCTCATCACTCTATACTTTGGAGCAGGACCTTGCAATTTAGCATTGGAGATTTGCCTTGGTGTCATAGATGTGCCTTTTGCTGTCCTTGTAAAAATGTACCCAAATTTTGCCAAGTTATAACCTCTGAAAAATATTTGTTCACACATGCTCAGTAGAGACTTTTTAGAGGAATGACTGGCAGGGAAATGGGAGCAGGAGCTTCGGAAGAGAAGAGGACCAGGAGCTGGCAGAGCATGTAGGGTTGCCACCAGTTCAGATTTTACCTGGACAATCCGGTTTTTGGTTTCTGTGTCCGGGTGCCATTTAGGGTTGCCAAGCACCCAGTTTTCAACTGGAAAGTCCAATCAAAAAGGGAGCCTGGCAATGCTAAATGGCACCCAAACCAAAAGTCTGGTTACCACAAAGTTGGGTGAGGCACGAGGTCATTTACCCACCTCCTACCTGCAGACAGTCTCCTTGAGACAATCCAGCAAGCAAAGGGGGAAGAGGGGCAGAGGAGTGGTCAATGGAAGCAGGGCGTTGGGGGGAAGAGGTGGAGCAGGGGTGGAGCCTTGGGGGAAGAAGTGGAGCAAGGGCAGGGCCTCAGGGGCCCAATTACTAGCAATTAAAAAGATCGCAACCCTAGGGAGACAGGTAAGAGCAGATGGGTACAGGAAACTGGGGGAGGGGCAGGAGCAGAGGAAGGGGAAGGATAGGAACAGAGCAGGGGAGAGCAGGAGTAATGGAGGGAAGAGGATAGGAGCAGAGGTGGAAACATGGACAGGAGCCACAGGAAGAGATTAGGGACGGGGCAGGAATCCAGTGTGGGGAGGCGATAGGTCAGGAGTCAGGGGATGGATAGTAGCAGGACAAGGGACAGGGATAGTCTTGCAGAGGCAGGGACAGAAAGGTTCATAATCACTAGGGCATATTCCCCTGCAGAACTTGGAACTGAACCCAGGAGAGAGTCTCAGATTCCTTGGTTGTCTAGCGAACAGCTGTGAGACTCATTTTTAAAGCATGAAAATGGCAGGTCCACACAAGTCTGGTGCTAATGGTTTCTCCATTATCTCAAGTGGCAGAGGACTGTACTGTGGATCTAAAGTTCTCAACCCCACTGATGACGGATGGGACTGGGGAGTGTCAATCTGGTTTCACAGGATGAAGTTTTTGTTTTTTCATTTGTAAAGATTTTTAGTACTTAGGAAATGACATAAACCCCCCCAACATTGATAGAATATTAACATTGCAAAGTCAAGCACTGAAAAGTTAGTAAATGCCTGAATTAAGGTTATTTGTACAACCTTAATTCATCCCCCTGGGGTGTATGCATTATGGTATAGCCTGTAATTACATAACCTGTTTTTCCCCAGAAGATCCCAGCCTCATTTGTAGAGAACAAATCAGAGTTGTGTAGTGAATGAGTCTGTTGTCTCTAGTACCCCTGCCTCATTTGTTCCAAAAGTTGGAAGGCATGTTTTGAATGAGACAGGAATCTGCAGGAAAAGAAAGAATGGTCTCATGATTAAGGCAGGTGAATGCCATACTGGAGAACTGAGGTCAGTGTACTGAGTGAGGCAAGGGTTCTATGGGGGAAAAATGGGAGCATGTGGTTAAATGTTTTATCATAATACTTACAGACAAGGGACCTTAATTAAAGTTGTATGGACAACGGTGGCATTTCCTAATTTTGAGTACTTGTCTTTGCAACCTTGCCATTCTTTTAATACAGTTTGGATGTAATTTTATGTATATATTGGAGCAAATTCTCCAGCCCCCTGTGGAGACACAAAAGGCTGGATTGGTAGAAGAACAAATACTGGTTATGCTGCGCAAGCTGTGGCCAGATAGTGGGAATACATGCAATGGGCCACTTTCTGTGTACACCAGAACTTCTCTCTGTGGTAGTGGAATCAGCACTACCAGAGAATAGGGTTTTTGGGTCATAGAATCATAGAATATCAGGGTTGGAAGAGACCTCAGGAGGTCATCTAGTCCAACCCCCTGCTCAAAGCAGGACCAACCCCAACTAAATCATCCCAGCCAGGGCTTTGTCAGGGTCGGGACCACGCAGCAACATATATCCACTAGCCATACTGCAGCCCTCATACTGTACTTCCCCTCCCACTGCTCCCATTACTTTGCAGTGGTGGAGGAGCTCTTAGGCCTGGAAGTGAGGATTCTATCCCTCTGCAAGCCTCCACTCAGAGGACCTGTTTACTTAGGCTGTACACTGTTGCCCAGGATTTGACCCAGGGTAATGGTAAGTAGATCCTATAGGAAGTTTGTTGTGTTTAGAAGTGTTTATCGTTATGGTACCATCTCAGATTGCTAAGATCAGTGTTTTCCTGCATATGTGCTGCTGTGATACTAAGATAATGCCTGGTATCATCGTGCTGTGATTTCCCATTCACATGGGCTCTGATGGAGTGACAGTTAACAATAGTGTGGTGATGCTGGAAATCACTGCAGCAGCATTTCAAATAATCAAGGTGGGGAATACAATCGCCACCTTAAGCATACAGTTCTGTTCATTTTTCTGTCCCCTTCTTTGGCTAATTTTCAGGCAAACCCATGTATGTATATACTTTACAGTTTAGTTTTGTGTCTTTTCCCTGGGTTTCAGACAAAAGGAATGAACTAAAGTTGAATCCTAGGAATAAAAAATGAAAGTAAATTCCTTTTAAAAACTTCCCCCGCCACCACCAAAATAAAATAATAAAAGCGAGGAGAAAGAGACAGACAGACGGACAAACTGTTACTCTGTAAAATGCTGCTGCATTAGCCTCTGCTACATCAGCATTGCTGTTAACTTGGCTCTTCAAGGAGAACTAACATAGAGGGATGAAGGGGCGGGGACAACAGCATGATATCAGCACTAAGTATCATGGGGAGAGAAGGCATTCCTAATACCTTGAAAAGATCAGGAGGGTTACTGCTGTGATGCGGTAATAAGGGATGCTGCCATTGTATTTACATGAACTGTTTTATAGTTCAATGCCAAAAACAGGTCATCAAATACACGTTGATAGAAGAAAAAGTGTACCCTTTTAGAACGTTTTCAAATGAATAGTGGTCTGTTTGCCGTAATAATGATGTGTAATTCCATATGTGCAATCTTTTTTCAGTGATTACATCCATGTGCTTTTTTTTACTGCAAAATAAAAAGGGTCTTTTGGAGCTGTAAAAATGTGGCTTCTGTTAAGTCCTATACTTGAAAAATGGTCAGTGTTTTTCATCAGTCTGTGACTTATTTTAAGACATTTAATTTATCTATACCATATATCTCTGGAAAACAACTTGCCCTGAAAAATTAATATGCAACAATTGTTACTATTACTATTTTATTATTTTGTTAAGCACAGAAACTGATGAAAATAAGGAAAATATTTTCTCCATTTTACTTATTGTTCTATGTTCACTTATTCTTTTCAAGTTAATGCTCTCTTCTGTCTGTCTCCCTTTCTCTGAGATTTCAGTTTCTTTCATTTGCTCCTTCTGCTCATTTGTGATCCAAGCCATTTTTCCTTGTAACTTCTTCTCTTAATCTTCTGTTATCTTATTTGAGTTCCTCTCCTCCATTTTAATGAATATTGTATAGTATTTTGTTTATGTAAATCCAACACTTATCGTATACAATGAAAATATCTGGATTACATGTGATCCCAGTGTAAATTGGAGCTTCAGTGCACAAAGACCAAACTCTGTCTACATGCCATTACAGTGCTACCTATTGTGGAATATTTATATCCAAAAAATGTATTGAATTGAAGATGACCATATGAGTGAAACTAATTGATTAGCACAATCTTTAGATAGATGCTGTAATATTTTAGGGCTTGTCTATTTGTCTAGTCCAGGCATTTCTAATGTACATGTGTCACTTTAAGCCACAATTTAATGAAACAGGTAGCTAAAGTTAGCTCTTAAATCTACATATAGTCACCTAAAGACGTGGCCTTATTTTCAAAAGTGCTCATCATTCCTCATTTCACAGAGATGTCAGTAAAAGGTGCTGGAGGCTAAGAACATTTGTAAAATCATGCTTTAAACACTTAAATGTGGATTTAGAAGCCTAACTTTAAGCATCTGTGTTTGAAAATCTTGTCTGTAGTGTCTAGACACAACTGTAAGGTCTGTGCCTGCTTCTAAACCTACTGCTTATTTGGCTCCTGTAAATCTTCGTGTTTCATAGCTTTTAGAAGAAGATCCATGAGTATTTGAAGTTTTAAAGTTAAATTTCTTATTCTGAAATGGAGGGTTCTTTAGAAAGTAGGTATTTGGTCAGGAAGTAGAGAAAACTGGAATACGCCTTGACAGAAAGTACATTTTTCATTAGTTCCTGTGAGACTTAAGTAACTCTTTGGCACCCTCTAGCATTTCTTCTTAAAGAATTGTTTGAAGGTGGTACTTCACATGTGGTTTACCACTTTATGACAAGAAAAAGTGTGTTTGTAATAACATATCTCATGGGGAATTTGCAACTTTCCCGACTGGAGCAATAGGTCTGATTTTCATACAGTAATGTTTTTTAGCAGGAAAACTACAGCATAGTGGATAGGGCCCTGGATTGGGAGCCAGGAGACCTTTGTTCTCTCCTGACGCTGACTTACTATGTGATCTTTGACAAGTCACTTCACCTGTCTGTACTTCTAATTTTCTTCCCACCTTTTTTCTCTTTTGTTTATTTAGATTGTAAACTCTTGATGCAAGGACTGTCTTTCACTATGTATTTGTACAGGTACTAGCACAATGGTATCAGTTAAGAACATAAGAAAGTTTGTTTGTAAGAACATGGTATCAGTTAAGAACATAAGAAAGGCCATACTGGGTCAGACCAATAATCCATCTATCTTATCTTCTGCCGGTGGCTGGTGCCAAACGCTTCAGAGGGAATGAACAGAACAGGGCAATTATTGAGTGATCCATCCCCTGTCATCCAGTCCCAGCTTCTGGCAGTCAAGGCTTAGAGACACCTGGAGCATGGGATTGCATCCCTGACCACGTTGGCTAATAGCCATTGACAGACCTGTTATCTAATTTTTTTTAACCGAGTTATGCCTTTGGCCGTCACAGCATCCTCTGGCAAGGAGTTCCACAGCTTGACTGTGCATTGTGTGAAGAAATACTTCCTTTTGTTTGTTTTAAACCTACTACTATTAATTTAATTGGGTGATCCCTGGTTCGTGTGTTATGTGAAGGGGTAAATAATACTTCCTTCTTGACTTTCTCCATACTATTCATGACTTTATAGACCTCTACCATATTCCTCCTTCATCATCTCTTTTCTAAACTGAATTGTCCCAGTTTTTTAAGTTGCTCTTTGTATGGAGGCTGTTCCACATCCCTTATCATGTTTGTTGCCTTTGCCTATAGTTCTTCCAATTCTAATATATCTTTTTTGAGATTGGGTGACCAAAACTACATACAGTATTCAAGGTGTGGGTGTACCATGGTTTTATATAGTGGCATTATGATATTTTCTGTCTTATCTATCTCTTTCCTAATGGTTCCTAACATTGTTAGCTTTTTTTGACTGCCACTGCACGTTGAGTGGATGTTTTCAGAGCGCTATTCACGATAACTCTAAGATCTCTTTTTTGAGTGGTTATAGCTAATTTAGACCTGTGATGGGGTATCTGTCCAACACGGGCAAAGAAGGAGTTAATGGAGCCCTAGGGAGGCTGCGCAGAAAGTAGTCAATAGGAGAGGGGCTGTGAGGAGCAGCCAATCAGGGCCCAGAAGGCCGACATAAAAAAAGCCTTAGAGCAGAGCAGGGTCAATATTGCCTGGAGCTCGAGGAGGTGGGACTGTATCTGGAGTAGGCTGCAACCCTGTAGCACCTGGACAGAGCAGTGCAGGCAGGAACCCAGGGAGACGAGAAGGAGCTCTAGATGGGCTGCTGAGACTGAGGAGGGTGCTGTGGCTGCGGGAATGTCTCCCAGGGAAACATAGCAATAGGTAGAGGCAAAGGAATACAGTAAGTGACTGCGGTCTGGAGGGTCCCTTGGGCTGGGACCTGGGGTAGTGTGCAGGGTCGGATCGTCCCCCCCACACTTGCCACTGGGGAAGTGGCAGGACAAGTGACTGCAGTGGCCATGTGGAAGTGGCTGGAGTGGGAACTAAATTCCCCTGGAAGGGGGGAACATAGACAGTGACATTGCCAGAGGGCTGAGCCATGAAGAAGACACTGCAATTCCTGATGCTATGAGAGAGGCAGCAGGAAGACATGATGCTGTGCATACCATGGACGAGGGTGTTGGCCTCTCGCTAATCCGCAGGACAGCTAGCAGGAAGTGCCATTCGGGCTGGCTGTGAGTGATGCCCGCTGTGACAAGACCCCATTGTTTTGTATGTATAGTTGGGATTATGTTTTCTGTGTGCATAACTTTGCATTTTCAACATTTAATTTAATTGCTGTTTTGTTACCCAGTCACCCAGTTTAGTGAGATCCCTTTGTAGCTCTTCTCAATCAGCTTTGGATTTAACTATCTTGAGTAATTTTGTATCATCTACAAACTTTGCCACCTCACTGTTGGCCCATTTTTCCAGAGCATTTATGAATATGTTGAACAGCCCTGGTCCCTGTACAAATTCTTGAGGAAACCCCACTATTTACTTTTCTCCACTGTGAAAACTGACCATTTATTTCAGAGTAACAGCCGTGTTAGTCTGTATTCGCAAAAAGAAAAGGAGTACTTGTGGCACCTTAGAGACTAACCAATTTATTTGAGCATAAGCTTTCGTGAGCTACAGCTCACTTCATCGGATGCATACTGTGGAAAGTGTAGAAGATCTTATTATATACACACAAAGCATGAAAAAATACCTCCTCCCACCCCACTCTCCTGCTGGTGATAGCTTATCTAAAGTGACCGCTCTCCTTACAATGTGTATGATAATCAAGGTGGGCCATTTCCAGCACAAATCCAGGGTTTAACAAGAACGTCTGGGGGGGGGGGTGTAAAAACAAGGGGAAATAGGTTACCTTGCATAATGACTTAGCCACTCCCAGTCTCTATTCAAGCCTAAGTTAATTGTATCCAATTTGCAAATGAATTCCAGTTCAACAGTTTCTCGCTGGAGTCTAGATTTGAAGTTTTTCTGTTGTAATATCACAACTTTCATGTCTGTAATCGCGTGACCAGAGAGATTGAAGTGTTCTCCGACTGGTTTATGAATGTTATAATTCTTGACATCTGATTTGTGTCCATTTATTCTTTTACGTAGAGACTGTCCAGTTTGACCAATGTACATGGCAGAGGGGCATTGCTGGCACATGATGGCATATATCACATTGGTGGATGTGCAGGTGAAAGAGCCTCTGATAGTGTGGCTGATGTTATTAGGCCCTGTGATGGTGTCCCCTGAATAGATATGTGGGCACAGTTGGCAAGGGGCTTTGTTGCAAGGATAGGTTCCTGGGTTAGTGGTTCTGTTGTGTGGTATGTGGTTGCTGGTGAGTATTTGCTTCAGGTTGGGGGGCTGTCTGTAGGCAAGGACTGGCCTGTCTCCCAAGATTTGTGAGAGTGTTGGGTCATCCTTCAGGATAGGTTGTAGATCCTTAATAATGCGTTGGAGGGGTTTTAGTTGGGGGCTGAAGGTGACGGCTAGTGGCGTTCTGTTATTTTCTTTGTTAGGGCTGTCCTGTAGTAGGTGACTTGTGGGAACTCTTCTGGCTCCATCAATCTGTTTCTTCACTTCCGCAGGTGGGTATTGTAGTTGTAAGAATGCTTGATAGAGATCTTGTAAGTGTTTGTCTCTGTATGAGGGGTTGGAGCAAATGCGGTTGTATCACAGAGAGAGGCAGCCTAATAACATCAGCCACACTATCAGAGGCTCTTTCACCTGCACATCCACCAATGTGATATATGCCATCATGTGCCAGCAATGCCCCTCTGCCATGTACATTGGTCAAACTGGACAGTCTCTACGTAAAAGAATAAATGGACACAAATCAGATGTCAAGAATTAGAAGTAGACGATGGATCATGTGGTGTGGTCAGGGTGAAAGCTGGAGGCATGTAGGTAGGAATAGCGGTCAATAGGTTTCCCGTATAGGGTGGTGTTAATGTGACCATCATTTATTAGCACTGTAGTGTCCAGGAAGTGGATCTCTTGTGTGGACTGGACCAGGCTGAGGTTGATGGTGGGATGGAAATTGTTGAAATCATGGTGGAATTCCTCAAGGGCTTCTTTTCCTTGGGTCCAGATGATGAAGATGTGTATATAAAAAGATCTTCTACACTTTCCACAGTATGCATCCGATGAAGTGAGCTGTAGCTCACGAAAGCTTATGCTCAAATAAATTGGTTAGTCTCTAAGGTGCCACAAGTACTCCTTTTCTTTTTGACCATTTATTTGTATCCTTTGTTTGCTGTCTTTTAACCAGTTACTAATCCATGAATGGATCTTCACTTTTATCCCATGACTATTTACTTTGCTTAAGAGTCTTTGGTGAGAGACCTCATCAAAGGCTTTCTGAAAGTCCAAGCGCACTATATCCACTGGATCACCATTATCCACATGTTTGTTGACCCCCTCAAAAGAATTCTAATAGATTGGTAATCCATTATTTCCCTTACAAAAGCTGTATTGGCTCTTCCCTAAAGATTTTGTGTTCATCTATGTGTCTGATCATTCTATTCTTTAGTATAGTTTCCAACAATTTGCCTGGTATTGAGGTTAGGTTTACAGCTTGTAATTGCCAAAATCTCCCTAACATCTTCTGCAATGAAGACATATGTAAAGAATTCAGCTAGCTTCTTTGCAATGGCCTTGTCTTCTTTGAGTGCCTTCCTCAGTCATCCTGTGGCTCCACTTATTGTTTGGCAGGATGTACTATTTCTGATGTAGTTAAAAAAAATTACTGTTAGTTTGTATCTTTTGCTAGTTGTTCTTCAAATTTTTTTCTGGCTTGCCTAATTATACTTTTACATATAACTTGCCAGAATTTATGTTCCTTTCTATTTTACTCACTAGGATTTGACATCCAATTTTTGAAGAATGTCTTTTTATGTCTAATTGCCTCTTTTACTCTACTGTCTAGCCATAGTGGCATTTTTTTTTTGGTCCTCTTACTGTTTTTTGTTTGTTTTTGTTTGTTTTTTTTTTCATTTGGGATATATGATAAGCCTAGTTTGGGGAAAGGCAGGGACATTGCCCCTCCAAACTGCAAGCCTCAGGCAGGTGCGGAATTTGCCTCCCCCCACGCCTGGCCCCACTGGCTCACGGGAGCTGTCCCCCCAAATGTAGAAGTCAAACTATGCCTATGGATATACGTTTAATTTGAGATCCTATTCTGGTGTTTTATAAAAAGTTTCCATACAGCTTGCAGGTATTTCACTCTTCTGACTGTTCCTTTTAATTTATATTTAATTAACTTCCTTATTTTGGTTCCCCTTTTTAACGTTAAATGTTACTGTGGTGGGTTTCTTTGGGATTTTCCCCCCTACGAGGATGTTAAATTTAATTACATTATGTTCATTATTACTGTGTGGTTCAGCTGTATTCACCTCTTGTACTAGATCATGTGTGCCACTTAAGACTAAATCAAGAATTGCCTCTCCTCTTGTGGGTTCCAGACTAGCTGCTCCAAGAAAAAGTCATTGATGATGTCTAAAAATTTTATCTCTGCATCACTGCCTGAGGTGACATATACCCAGTCATCATGAGGATAGTCAAAATCCCCCATTATTATAGGATTTTCTATTTTTTATAACTTCTCTCAGTTCCCTGAGCATTTCACAATCAGTCTGACCATCTTGGTCAGGTGGTCAGTAGTACATTCCTACTGCTATACTCTTATTATTCAAGCATGGAATTTCTATCCATAGAGATTCTGTGGTGCAGTTTGATTCATTTAAGAATTTTACTGTATTTGATTCCATGCTTTCTTCCACATATAGTGCCACTCCCTCCATTAGCATGATCTATTCTGTTTTCCCTACATATTTTCTACACTGGTATTACAGAGTCCCACTTATCATCATTCCACCACGTTTCTGTGATGCCTATTATATCAATGTCCTAGTTTAATACCAGGCACTCAAGTTCACCCATTTCAGTATTTAGACTTCTACCTTTCGGATACAAACACTTATAAAATGAGTTAATATTTAGTTGTCTGCCTTCATGTGATATAATTGAGTGGGACTCTTGTTCGTTTGACTTTTCTCTTCAGTTCCTACCTGTATTTTTTCAACTTCTATCCTCTCTTCTTTACTAGGATGTAGAGTATCCCCTTAAATAAATCCTCCTCTAATGGATGTCTCTCTCCAAATTGTGTGCTCCTCCATACCCGTCGCCTTTCCCCCAGCTCTGAGTTTAAATACTCTTCTACAAAGCTTTTAAATGTACATGCCAGCAATCTGGTTCAGTTTTGGTGGGCTCTCTAGCTGCTACTATAATACAAAAAATAAATAACAATCAAATTAATACTGTTTTAACATCATCTATGCCAAGTGTGTTATGGAATATAGTGAATAAATGCAGGTATAGAATTAAAATCTATTTAACTGATTTGATTTCCCTGCTTCAGGTTCTCTTTTTGAGTTTAGACTTACCATGATTTGGTAAAATATTTGATCTACTACTTAACTTTCCAAGCGGTGTGGTCATTTTTAAAATTTACCAGTTCTTTATTATTATTGTTGTTTTGTTTGTTTGTTTGTTTGTATTGTGGTAGGAGCAAGGCCACATTGTGCCAGGCACTGTATAAACACACAAGTAGACACAGTCCAAAAGAGCTTTCACTCTTTAAAACCAATTTCAGACCAAAAGGAACAAAGTACTGGGGAAAAACCTTTAGTTTCTCAATAAACATTTTATTTTAAATCTCCCACTCTGTCAATGTGAAATCTGTATAATAGGCTTCAGAGAGACACACAGAGTGACAAATTTACAATCTTATTATGTCTGTATAGTCATTGTGAAATGACGGAAACAGCTACAAGCTTAGGTGAGAGCTCTTTTTGTTCAGAATATCACCAGGTTGAATCATCACTGGGTTTCACAGTCTGTTACCATTCAGTTATTAAGTTCTGAGCCATTTTGAATTTTGAGTTACACCTGTGCGGCATACATCTGCAGTAAGGCAAGTATCTATGCTATGCCAAGAGCCCTAAACCATTCTAATATCAATCGCCACCTTTACGCTACAGCTGATTTGCATGCAACAGTTTCATTGGTTGTATGAGGGAGACTGCACATATGGTGGATTACTTGGGCCAGCTGCCACACCTGTACACTTAACTGCCACCCACAACAATTAATACAGATCTCCCAGCACAACCTTCCCTACAGACAAATCAACACAACCACCCATACAACAATACAACAATCATACACAATAACCCCAAACACACATAACCCTTCACTGCAGCACACACCCCTCATTTGCCATCCATACAAATCAACACAACTCTGCCAGCACAACACAACCACCCACACAGCATAACTAGCATACACAGTAACCCCAAACTCACAAAGCCCCTCTCTGCAGCACACATCCTCATCCACTTCCTGCGCAAATCAACACACATTTCTCAGCACAACCCCCCCGACAGAAATGAACACAACCTGCACGCACAATAACCCCAAACGCACATAGCGCACGGCCTTCATTTGCCACCTGTAAAAATCCACAGTTCTCCTAGCACAACACAACTCCACACAAATCAACACAGCCATCTACACAGCAATACAGTCAACCCGCACAATAACCCCAAAACATCACTCTGAAGCCTAGAATGTCTGTTGAGTTAGTGTGAAGCGATGGAAATAGCCAGAAGCATTGAGAGCTCTTTTTTGTTTAAAATATCACCAGGTTCAATCATTACTGGGATTTGAGGTCTGTTATCATCCAATTTTTAAATTCTAAGCCTTTTCCATTTTTTTACACACATGTTTTTTACAGATTACACCTGTGTGACAGCATGGACTTTCAGCTACTAGTTTGTTTGAATTTGAATCACTTAGGTGTAGCCTACCTGTAAAGACACACATGGCATACGGGAAAATTTATTGCAGCTTTTAGTCACAACCAATTGAACTACAGTGAACCTAAGCCAGCACTGGAAGTTCTAATTGGGCCTAAGCTGTACCAATGTGCATTGGTAACCCACACCATTCAGAGCCAGCTTCAGTGATTCACTGGGCTTGACACCATAGGTGAGATTCCCTTATTCCCTAGAAATGGTCCAACATGGTAGGCTGACCATTCATAAAGGAACTCTTCTTCCTGCTGCCCCAAATCCATTATCATTATTTATTATTTGTATTGCAGTAGCGCATGGGAGTCCTCATCAAGGAGCAGAACCCCATAGTGCTAGATGCTGTAAACACAGAATAACCCCCCACAGAGATACAATCTAAATATAAAACAAGAGACAGCAGGTGGAGACAGACAGATGGGAGAGTACAGGGAAACAATGAGACAACATTGGTCAGCATGATAGATTGCTGATAGATTGCCCCAGAAGCTTAACTGTTGTCAGGGTTTTGTAAGCATCTTGGAAAGGGAGTTTTCAGCAGAGTTCAGAAGGAGCATAATGAGATAGCTTGGCAGATATCTAAGGTGAGCTCCTCCCAACTGTGAGGGGCAACAGGAAAGCAAGAAGAGAAGCAGGAAAGAACAGAGGTGCTTCTTTGAAAATTTCACAAATGGACAATGGAGGCTGGCATCATTTTCCAGTTGGAGGCAGGAGCCAATGTCTTGATAGTGAATAAGAGATGACAGTAGGGTGGGGATAGACCAGGAACGGCCTTGAAAATGAAGCAAGTAGCTCGTGTTTGATGTGATAGAGGATGGGGAGCCAGTGGAGGGATTCAAAAAGAAATGTGACATGGTCAAAGCAACAGTCTAGAAAAATGATCTTTGCAGCATCATTCTGAATGGATATGAGTACAGCAAAATTGAATTTGTCAAGGCCAGAGAAAAGGAGGTTGCAATAACTGAGATGCGAGATGTTGAGAGCCTGGGCGACAGGTTTAGCTGTGTGGATAGAGAGGAAAGGCCACATTTTAGGGCTTGTCTGCACATGGAGTTATTCAATACCGGGGACTGCTATTCTTAAATAACTCTGTGTGGACACTCTTATAAGGATGCCTTGATTCTTTTAGCTTAATATACTTGAAAGTGGGCTAAATAGCTAAACTCCCTTTGTACTTAAGACCTGTTATGCAGAAAGAATTGCTGAGATTTAGACATAGCCTGGATGTGAGGGGTCTCAGCTGAAGATGATGCCTCGGTTATGGGCCTCAGTGACAGGCAGGAGTGTGGAGTGGCCCACAGCGACTGAGAAAGGTGGTGGAGGGAAGATTAAGAGCTCTGTGGTGCTATATATATGCATACATCACATATGTGGAGGTGATATCCATGTGAAATATTTCTCTCACTTTCATTCTATGGCCCAGGGACTTATTGTAACATTCCAAACTCCTGAGCAACTCAAACAGCTGCTGTTTATTCCCCTTCAACTCCCACCCCCAATATGAAATTTTCCATCAGAATTACACAGCCCAAGATCTAGGAAGGCAAGATTCAGTCCTGCATCAAAAATAACTTTTCTATATAGAAAATGTCTGATATTGCCTTCCAAAGTGTCCAGATTTTATTTCATCAGAGGAGTAGGGAGAGAAACTGTAGAGCAGTTAAATACAAGTATATTACTGTGGGTACAAAACATGGTTTTGCACAGTGAGTTAGAGTACTCAAAAGATGCTGTGCCCCTCACACCTAACTAGTCCATTGTGTTAGCAGTATCATCCATGTTCAGCTTGTTGCAGGACACAGGTCTCACCAGCTTCTCCTGCTATTTAAGATGACTTCAGTGACTGTCCATCCTGCAAATATGTACATATTGTCATACAAAGAAAAAGGCAACCTTTTGAAACTTCTTATTAGAATTCCAATATTGCCAGTATCGGTATACTGTATTATTTCTGGAATTACAATGACCATTTATCAATTGGCATCCCTGTTTTCCATGTTGTAATTGACAAACAGATAGCAGACAGCAGACCACCGAACCCACATATCATTACACTATGGATCTCAGTTTGTTCCATTGACTGACCAAATCATGAATATATATTTTAAGTACCCAAACTTATTAACTGTATAATGTGTGCTCCATAACTGCCATGTTTATTGCTTTCT
Source organism: Lepidochelys kempii (assembly GCF_965140285.1). Taxonomy (NCBI): domain Eukaryota; kingdom Metazoa; phylum Chordata; order Testudines; family Cheloniidae; genus Lepidochelys; species Lepidochelys kempii. The sequence goes on along the minus strand of NC_136384.1, from coordinate 68,648,218 downwards.
ATATACTTCATACATTGTATACATTTATTTCATTTATATTTAAAATAAAACATAAAAGCATTTATAAGCTACCAATGTGGCGGTATCTGAGTGCATTTTATGTGTCTTCGATTTAAAGTAAAAATATTTCCCAAATGCAGGAAGAATATAATCATGATCCCACACAGCATCATATCATTAAGAAGAATAATGAAAATCTTGCTAGTAGAGTAAATACTAGGGCCACACGAGTGAAAAGCCATGTGGTGCGTCTTGCAGTTTACTGAATATAGCTGGGCTTGGATTTAGATATACTTCTGGCAGAAGTGAATTTCAGAGATGATTATGATGACTCTCTCAAATTAACTAAAGAGTCTGGGAGAAATGCAGTGTGGTAGGATAGAGGGAGTGATAGTTTCTGAGGTAACTGGGCCTTCACTCATTTAGGACTATAATTATATTGTATAATATATGATGTACATGCTATATGTTCCTAATACACTATATAATCATATGTGAGTATATTTTTATTGAAGTTTTTTTACAGGACCCATGGGCCTGATCGAAAATCCAGTGAAGTCAATGAAAAGTCTTTCATTGACCTATTTATTTAAACAAAGAATAAATCCAAGTCTCTTGAAGCTCTTGCCATAAATTACCAAAACACCAAACTCCTATTCACCCCACAATTCTGATTTCCCTCAAAAACCAACCTCTGCAGCAGCCAGTGTAAATAGACACATTTCAGCATGCTCTGAAGATCCATAGAAAGGCTGTGTTAGACTGGGGGAAGCCTGTTCCACAGCCAAGTGCTCCTTACAGAAATGCTCTACTGACTGCTCCCCACCCCCCATTTTAAATCACAGGCCTCCAGTGTGGGTGCCTTGCTGATCACAACTGTAACAATATGGTTTTAGATGAGGTCCTACATGAATGGCAGTGATAAATTTTAAAAAACGCATTGGCTTACTGTAGTATATTATCTTTTTTTCTGTATAAGATATGGTTTTTAATACCACAGATGGCAAAGTCATGGATGAATTATGATTATACATTTAATGTGTCAAAAGTAAAAGTTATATCTCAGGGTTACTACTTTCATATAATTTATGAAATATGGGGACTGCAATGATTGATTTTTCAAATTTTAGAAATGCTTTACTCTATATACGTATGTTTGGGTTTGGCATACAGCACAACTGGGATTTTTTTTCCTGTCAAAAAGTTTCCCTGCTGGCGGGGATTTTTTTGTTTTGTTTTTTTAACGCAAAATACTGAATTTTGGAATTGGTTAACTCCAGTGGTAATACTGAGTATTAGTATGATAAGATTTGTTATAGCGTCAGATGTGTGGAATGTGATCTGTGCCTATTGAAGGTTCCTCCGTATTGGGGAAATCTTTAGCTTAGGGAAGCCAACTAATTTATGACCCTTTTGTGCCTCTAGAATAATGCAAAGGGGCAGTATCGTGGGAGACAATAAAGCCTCTGGTTCACATTAAGCTTGCAGAGTCATGCTTTTCTAATTTTTACCAAACCTTTTTGATTGCTTAGCACCACTCAATGGAAGTTAGTGGACCATTTGACAAGACATACACAGAGCTCGATTACACAGCCCTTCTTTGGGGCTGGTGTGGAGCAGCACTACCGGTGGGATGCTCCCAGAGGAATTGTACATCAGCAGGGCAGAATTACTCCACGAGTTCCCCAATGTTATGCTCCCGGCTTGTGGGCATGGAGAGGTTAGGGAGAGAGGGGTGTTAATGGTCTTTGTAATCCTTGCCCTTGCCCTCCTCTTTTATTAATTTATTATTTTGAGGCACTGAGGAGCCCCAAGGGGAGCAGGGTAAATCAGCCCCCTGATTACAGGGACTATTCTTACAGGTGAACCTCCTGTGTAACACCGTAAGGGCCAGGCACAATCTGTCCAGTAGTAAATATATCATTGATCCTTCTTGCCAAATGATCCATAAAGAGGCTAGAATGATGAAAAGTATAGAGAAGTGATTAAATGTCTTCCGTGGCAACACATAGAAATTGTATCCTTTTCTCCCTCATCCCTCCTGAAAAATATTATTTTGCTTCCAAGCAGGGCAAATGCAAGAATTGTGAATTCTAGAAAGATGAAAGGTGATTGCAAAAACTCCCATTGACGTCAATGGGAGCAGAATCAAGCCCTATAACTTAGACGTGATTGGAACAACATAAAATGCAGGCTAATAGCAATAACATTAAAACACTGAATGTACTAAGGATATTAGATCAGGAAGGATAGATTTCAATTTACTGTAACAAAGAGCCATCGTCTTGTTCTCAGTGTTAGAATAGCAGAATTTCTTAAAGCAATGCCCATGGTGATGTTTTATGCCACATGTGAATGGAAGATGACTCGTCTCTGTGGCACTTAAAACATGATGAGAGGAAAACTCAAACCATTAGTTCCCGTGAGTTACATTTTTCAATTATGTTTGATACACATATGGTTGTTACAGTACTAACAGTGCCCCTTGTTGCTGGGGTAGTTTTAGCCCTTGCTTCTTTGTGGTTGCCCATGCTTGACAGGATATGCAGAAGCATGATTCACTGCAGAGAGTTATGAAGACAGATTTCAGTGCTGTGAATTATCATTTTTTCTGCAGTAACATTACTATTTAGATACAAAAAGTAATATGTCATGATAAAGGTCTTATGATGTACTCTTCTGTTGTTCTGGTAAATCAGGAAGAAAATCAATTTAGGCACTTCTGTACTGGCCTCAGCTATGGTAAATCAATTTACCTTTTCATTTAAAAGATGTAATGTTTATTTCATTTAGAAACTGGATTGTATTTAGTGACATTTACATTATAAGCATAATATAATATGTAAAACAATAAAGGGCAAACAAACATTGTTTGCAGTGATGGAGATGCAAAAATTAACAATCCTGCTCTGTTTTTGTATAGCTGAATGCTGTTGTCATGTTTCAAGGTTACATGATTGAAACATGCAGGACAAGAGTATAGATTTGCTTTATGTTATGTACATTGTATTTTAAGCATGCAAAATGAAAGCCACGGACTGTGTTACTTTTTGAGCCTTCCTACAGTAAAATGCAAAGGGTTTGCACACTTCTGGTTTTGCTGCTCTAATTATGTGATTTTTTTTTCCATTTTATAGTGAGTTTTATAATGAAATACCATCAAATACATAGTGCAAAGAAGACTGATCACAAATTTAAACGAAAAATTCAATATAATTATATTTATGTAAAAAAGAAAAGAGACAATATATTTTCGATAAATATTTTTTCTGTCAGTTGAAATAATATAGGTTACGAATTAAATCAGAAAATTGTCATTTTAATATAACAGCTAGGTTGTTAATGTAGATTTTTGTGTTTTGATGCTATTATTTTATTTGGTTTCTGTGGTTCTCATAACAGATAAAAAGAAAGATGTTTGAAATCATAAAATATATTTATAACACAAATTCTAGTTCTGTGAGTAATGAAATAATGATGAATTAGGCTACATACCCACTCACTGACCTGAGAATAATAACCCCAAAATAGACCTTTTTAAGTATAGTTAATACTCCTCCTATATCATAAATAAAAGACAGAAAGAAATGGGAAAAGTTAGCTTTGGTAGCATTAATATGCAGGCATGTTGTTGTACTGCAGGGTTGCATATATTTAATTTGTTGACCTGGCACCCAGTTTTGCAAACCTCTATTGATATTAATAGTCCTGTTGAAGCTCCCTGTGTGATCTATGTGCAAAAATTGTTGTTTATATCAATTGATTAAGTAAATTCTCTTTACTTATCTACATATAAAACCTTTATATTCATTAGTTATACTTAGAAATCATGACTGTAGTCTACAGTTGCAATTTTTTGAGGGAGAAAACATGAGTTATCAGTTCAAGTTATCCCTATCTATTTTATGTTAGACCTTATATAATTTTTTATCCCTGTGTCAGCAATGGAAATTAAGCACATTTTCTGATAGCCAGCTGGGCTTTTGATTTAGTAGGATTGATATTCCAGCCTATTTTGTTCTCTAATTGGATAAATAAAGATATAAATCAACCAAGAAGTTAATATCTATGACATTTAAAAAAAATCCAAGTTTTGATACAGAAGAAAGTGTTTTAATTGTTTCTCAGCACAGTTAAGTATGTCACCCACCATGAGAATTGTTAAACATCTCTAAATAAAGAAGTATTGCAACTACAAATCTTCATGAGATTATAACTCTTTATAAATGAAAATTAAATAAACATCAAATAAAGAGACTTACTCTGATCCCTTTGGGAACAAATCAAGCTACAAAACAAGAAACAGTTAGTGACATAATATTGAAACACCAGGGAAAATATAATTGCTGATCAATAAAATAAACTCTTATGTAGTTAAAGAGAGTTTCTAACTAGATGTCCCTTTCACAAGAGAAAATTAATTTTAATATTATGAAAAACAGTTGCAAAACTAAAAAAGAAAAGTTTAAAAGGCAATCTAGCAAAGTCAATATCTGGCAAATCAGATATATTTATGAATGATTATACTGATCTGTAGTTACACAGTATAGCTCGGGGTGGGCAAACTTTTTGGCCTGAGGACCACATCTGGATGGGGAAATTGCATACAGAACCATGAATGTAGGGCTTGGGCAGGGGGTTGGGGTGCAGGATGGAGTGAGGGGTTGGGGGGGGTGGAATGTGCAGGAATGGCTCAGGGCAAGGGGCTGGGGCAGAGCAAGGGTGCAGAGTGTAAGAGGGGGCTCAGGGCAGTGGTGCAGGTGTGCGGGAGGGGGGCTTAAGGGGTTGGGGTGCAGGGAGGGGTGCAGAGTTTGGGAGGGGGCTCAGGGCAGCGGATTGGGGTGCAGGCAGAGCGCTCTAGGCAGGAAGTTGGGGTGTGGGGTGCAGGAGGGGTTCAGGGTGTGAGCTCCGGCCCGGCACCACTTACCTGGAGCGGCAACGGGGTGGCAGCAGCGCGCACTGGGGCCAGGGCAGCCTGCCTGCCTGCCTGCCTGCCCTGGCCCTGGCCCCACGCTGTGCCGCTCCAGGAAGCGGCTGGCACCATGTCCCTGCGGCCCATGGGGGATGAGGCCAGAGAGCTGAGCATGCTGCCCTTGTCTGTGGGTACCTTTCCCGAAGCTCCCATTGACCACAGTGCCCCGTTCCTGGCCAATGGGAGTTTCGGGGGAGGTACCCACAGACAAGAACTGCAGGTGGAGCCCTCTTCCCCCCTTCCCCAGGGGCCTCAGGGACGTGGTGCCTTCTGCTTTCTGGAGTGGCGCGGGGCCCACGGCGCCACCAGGATGGCAATCCCACTGGCCAGATCCAAAGCCCTGAGGGGACAGATCCAGCCCACGGGCCATAGTTTGCCCACCCCTGGTGTAGCTGGATCAACCATAATAAAAATGTGACTTAGAAAACGCCAGTAAGTGTAGTTTAGTTTTTGGCCCGAGGGCCACATCTGGGTATGGAAATTATATGGCTGGTTATGAATGGTCCCAGCCAATGGGAGCTGCAGGGGCAGCACGCGGTGCCTCCTGGCTGCCCCTATGCATAGGAGCCAGAAGAGGGACATGCTATTGTTTCCAGGAGCTGCACAGAGCTGTGGTACACACGCGTGGAGCAGCCCCTGACCGCACGGAGTGGCTCTCGACCCCGCTCCCCACTGGAGTGTGGGAGCGGGGCAAGCCCCAGATCCCACTCCCCAGCACAAGCTTGAGGGCCACATTAAATCGGCTGGCGGGTCGGATGTGGCCAGTGAGCCGTAGTTTTCTCCCTCTTGTTCTAGACATTCTGTGCCTGAGGGGCTTCTGCAGATCCCTAAAAAAAAAAAAATGTAAATATGCTCTTAAGGCCAAATCCCCGGGGCAGGGCAGGCAGAGATATCTCAGGGGTCCATTCCTCTTCCAGCACCATTACCCTCAAGACATAGGGAGGAGGAGTCTGCAGTCCTGGGATCACAGGGTGGCTGGGATTTTGACATACGAGATCGCCCTCTCTCTGTTCTAAAGCTCCTGCAGTACTTTGGGAAAACGCTGTGACTGCATGGAGATGCAGGCTTACCTGTGAATTTCCTTGTTTTTCTGCAAAAAGAACAGGAGGACTTGTGGCATCTTAGAGACTAACCAATTTATTTGAGCATAAGCTTTCGTGAGCTACAGCTTCATGCATCCGATGAAGTGAGCTGTAGCTCACAAAAGCTTATGCTCAAATAAATTGGTTAGTCTCTAAGGTGCCACAAGTACTCCTGTTCTTTTTGCGGATACAGACTAACACGGCTGCTACTCTGAAACTTGTTTTTTTGGACTGAATTTCAATCTGAATGCCCTTTTAATATCATAGCACTATCTATCTCACTGTTTTTAGAAACTGAAAAAAGATTATAAAGTGCATCTCAAAAGGAAGCAAGAGAAATACTTCTCCTGCTCTTCTGAATGAGTATTGAGAGTGACCACAAATGTGTAGCACTTCAACGGAAGGCACTGTACAGTGTCCAATATGACTTTAATTATTCTTATCCTGTTACGTGCCTATAGATATTTCAAAAGCCCAGCAAGAAAGGCTATAAAAATATAATGAAGCCTTAAAATTATACATGTATAAAAGCTAAGCATATGGCTGTTTGCTAGAGGATATGTTAATAGTGATATAGCATATGGGTACCCATATGGGAAAGAATTGCCCTGGCAGTGCTTTGGAGATTAGACTAATATATCACTACTAAGCAGCTGTAAAACCCAGTTCCTTGGTCACCTGTTGATTGTTACTGGTAGTTATGCAAGGTGCTTCTCTATAGCTGCAAGGTAGAATGTAGACCAGATATTTGTGAAGACAGAAATTATATATTTATAAAATATCGTGTATTGGAATAGAGTCACAAAATGTCTAAGTTGCAAGTCAATAATAATGTGCTTTTCTGCATTAAAGAATACATTTTTCTCGCTTTTATTAAAACACTGTATAGAATTTCAGTAGTGACTCCATAACTTTATATTTCTTAATGTGACTCATGAAGCATTTTCTCTTATTTTGTGTCTTTGGTACAGAAATTTGGCATGCTCCTCCCTGTGTTCACAATTGACAGGCAGCAGGAACTGTCATGTAGCAGAATTTTTCCTGCCTTATTTGTGCTCATTCTTTCTCCTGTTGTGACTTTTTGACCCCAGTTTTTTCATGGAAACAGTAGCATCAGGAAGTACTCAAGTACTTTCTTCTGTATACAAACCTGCATTTTTACAGGCATGCTTAAGTGTGAGCATGTGGATTTCCTTTACATTCAACTATGGCAGCATCAGTATGGAATTTCCTGAGCTTTTGCCCCCAGGGATAGGGATTTGGGGGGCTAATGTTTATTGTTGTTTGTTCATTTATTATTTGGTATAGCATTAGGAGTATGTTTTACAGACCCTGAAGAGCTTACAACAAGATATATTCGTTCTTATCCATGCCTGGGGAAAAATGAATACCTGCAGGAAATTCACTGGCTCCACCACCTGGCACTCTGACTAATCTGCAGTTTTAATGGGATTAAGGGAATGCTGAGGCAATATTATGTATAACTCTATTACAGCAACCTTCTTCCTGTACTGCACCTTAATTCTTTGCTGAAGAACATATCAGAGTTCTGTCTTTTCATGACTTTTCAGAAAGTATCACAGAGTTGAACTCCAGGGCTATTGTAAATTAAAATATTGATCAATAGGTGTTAATCATTTCCAGTCAGCTTCAAAGAGAAAATACCATACAGTTTCTTAGTAAACAAATATTTAATACCCACAGAAAACATTGTAAATAGTATAAAATATTGTAAATAGTATTTGCAATATGAATAACTTTTAAACTGATATGCAGTAGATCAACTAGTGTTCCTTACACAGATTTTCCCACTTTGTTGCCATTATGTATATTCGCATGTAAGATTCCAACGTAACATTTACACACATATAAACACATTCCCCTTTGATCTTCTCTTGGAGATGATTTCTTGGTCTTTATGGAGTGGCCATAATATGTAGTGTGCGTCACTTGGACTCTTTAGAGCTTGAGCAGAAAGGCAGCATTTCAGTCCTTTCAAAATACTTCAGAACCCTGTCACCAAACAATCAATCTGGGGATCTCTAGTAACATTCAAGACATTGGGTTAATAGTTCACTGGTCCTCAGTTGCTGGTGAAAGAAATATGTACCCTGTATCCAAAGTGGTACGTATATTGGGACCCAGCCCTCACAGCAGACTCATCTCCACATCTTGTGTGGATCAGCTACTAAGTCCACAGGACTGCCTTTAACTCCTATATTTATAACCTCTTTCCCCTGTGGCTTATGTTTCCTTCTTGGTTACATCAGTTTGTAGTAGTGAAAATCACCTTACACTTGGTATATCAACAGCCATCCCCACTCCTTGTTTTACAAACAAACACTAACAGATTTTCTTTGGAGGTCTTTTTTTCTACAAGTGTAACTAATTAAATCTTATGATATTACAGCCTAGGGTGATACAGTTGCACGCTATACTCAATCCAATATTAAAGACTAGCACAGAAAACCCAAGGTTCTTTCACGGTAACCTTTCTGGATGTCACCATGTCGTCCCTGAGCCCACTTTTTCCCACCCTTACTGCTAAACTGAGCACCTGGTTTCAGTCATTCACACATAACAGCCCTTAAGGTGTCTCATTCCAAGCAGTGTCCTGACATATCAATATAAATTTAAAAACTGCAACTTCAGAACAGCCTTCTAGTAGATCAAAGATATTCTTCCTAGAATAAATGAGAAGCAGAAATGTAGCAAAATACTCATCAGTAAGCAAATTTTGAGTATGTCCCAAATAAAGCCACAGAAAACAACATTAATGCAAGATTCATGCTAGAAAAAATTTGCTGTTAAAGAGATGTAAAACCTGTGATAGAGATGGCACATTACTTCAACAGATATACTTATCCTTTTGAGCCCTGGTCTACACTACGAGTTTAGGTCAAATTTAGCAGTGTTAGATCAATTTAGCCCTGCTCCCGTCCACACGACGAAGCCATTTTTGTTGCCTTAAAGGGCTCTTAAAATTGATTTCTGTACTCCTCCCCAACGAGGGGATTAGCACTGAAATCGACATCACCAGGTCGAATTTGGGGTAGTGTGGATGCAATTCGATGGTATTGGCCTCCGGGAGCTATCCCAGAGTGCTCCATTGTGGCCGCTCTGGACAGCACTTTCAACTCAGATGCACTAGCCAGGTACACAGGAAAAGCACCAGGAACTTTTTAATTTAATTTCCTGTTTGGCCAGCATGGCGAGGTCATCAGCAGAGGTGATCATGCAGAGCTCATCAGCACAGGTGACCATGCAGTCCCAGAGTCGCAAAAGAGCTCCAGCATGGACCAAACGGGAGGTACCGGATCTGATCGCTGTATGAATGAATCCATGAGATGAGATGAATCCATGCTATCAGAACTCCGTTCCAAAAGATGAAATGCCAAAATATTTGAAAAAATCTCCAAGGGCATGAAGAACAGAGGGTATAACAGGGACCCACAGCAGTGCCGCATGAAACTTAAGGAGCCCAGGCAAGCCTACCAAAAATCCAAAGAGGCAAACGGCCGCTCCGGGTCAGACCCCCAGACATGCTGCTTCTATGATGAGCTGCATGCAATTCTAGGTGGTGCCCCTACCACTACCCCAACCCTGTATGTGGACTCCTGCAAGGGGGGAGTCTCACACAACAGAGATGAGGATTTTGGGGACGAGGAAGATGAGGAGGAGGAGGATGAAACCATTCTCCCCGACAGCCAGGAACTATTTATCACCCTGGAACCAATACCTTCCCAATCCTCCCAAGGCGGGCTCCCGGACCTTGAAGGCAGAGAAAGCACCTCTGGTGAGTGTACCTTTGTAAACATAATACATGGTTTAAAAGCAAGTGTGTTTAATGATTAATTTGCCCTGAAGACTTGGGATGCATTTGCGGCCAGTACAACTACTGGAAAAGTCTGTTAACATGTCCAGGGATCGAGCAGAAATCCTCTATGGATATCTCAATGAAGCTCTCCTGGAGTTACTCCTGAAGCCTTTGCAAAAGGTTTCTGGGGATGGCAGCCTTATTCCGTCCTCCATAGTAGGACACTTTACCATGCCAGGCCAGTAGCACGTAGTCTGGAATCATTGCATAACAAAGCATGGCAGTGTATGTTCCCGGTGTTTGCTGGCATTTAAGCAACATCCGTTCTTTATCTCTCTGTGTTATCCTCAGGAGAGTGATATCATTCATGGTCACCTGGTTGAAATAGGGGAATTTTATTAAGGGGACATTCAGAGGTGGTTGTTCCTGCTGGGTTGTTTGCCTGTGGCTGAGAAGAAATCATCCCCGCTGTTAGCCACGCGGTAGTGGGAGGGGTGAAGAGATGATCCCAAAGAACTGGGGGGGGCACGCAACCTTTTACCAAAAGCACATGTGCTTTGTAATGTTAACAGCTTAGTTCACTGTGAAAGAGTCTACCCATTGTTCTCTGAAATGTGTCTTTTTAAATACTACTCTCCCTTTTTTTCCTCCCACGGCTGCAAATGTTTCAACACTCCCCCTATCATCTCCATCCCAGAGGCTAGCACAGATAAGAAGGCAAAAAAAATCGCACTTGCGATGAAATGTTCTCTGAGCTCATGCAGTCCTCCCGCACTGAAAGAGCTCAGCAGAATGCGTGGAGGCAGAAAATGGCAGAGTCCAGGAAAGCACAAAATGAATGCGAGGACAGATGGCTGGAGCAACAGCAGAGGTGGCGGCAGCGTGATGACAGGAGGCAGGATTCAATGATGAGGCTACTGGAGGATCAAACTGATATGCTCCAGCATATGGTTGAGCTGCAGAAAAGACAGCAGGAGCACAGACCGCCGCTGCAGCCCCTGTGTAACCAACTGCCCTCCTCCCCAAGTTCTATAGCCTCCTCACCCAGACGCCCAAGAATGCAGGGGGGGAGGGGCCCTCCAGGCACCCAACCACTCCACCCCAGAGGACTGACCAAGCAACAGAAGGCTGGCATTCAATAAGTTTGGAAGTGCAGTGTGGACCTGTCCTTCCCTCCTCCACCACCCTACCCAGTGCTTCACTCCTCCCCCACCCCTCCTGGGCTACCTTGGCAGTTATTCCCCTATTTGTGTGATGAATTAATAAAGAATATATGAATTTGAAACAAGAATGACTTTATTGCCTCTGCAAGTGGTGATCGAAGGGGGAGGTCAGTTGGCTTACAGAGAAGTAGAGTGAACCAAGGGGGCAGGTTTTCATCAAGGAGAAACAAACAGAACTGTCACACCGTAGCCTAGCCAGTCATGAAACTGGCTTTCAAAGCTTCTCTGATGCACAGCTCACCCTGCTGTGCTCTTCTAACCGCCCTGATGTCTGGCTGCACATAATTAGCGGCCAGGTGATTTGCCTCAACCTCCCACTCTGCCATAAACATCTCCTCCTTACTCTCACAGATATTGTGGAGCACACAGCAAGCAGTAATAACAATGGGAGTATTGTTTCGCTGACGTCTAACCGAATCAGTAAACTGTGCCAGCGTGCTTTTAAACATCCAAATGCACATTCTACCACCATTCTGCACTTGCTCAGTCTATAGTTGAACAGCTACTGACTACTGTTCAGGGTGCCTCTGTTTGGCTTCATGAGCCATGGCATTAAGGGGTAGGCTGGGTCCCCAAGGATAACTATAGGCATTTCAACGTCTCCAACGGTTATTTTCTGGTCTGGAAAGTAAGTCTCTTCCTGCAGCTTTTCAAACAGACAAGAGTTCCTGAAGATGCGAGCGTCATGTACCTTTCCCAGCCATCCCACGCTGATGTTGATGAAACGTCCCTTGTGATCCACCAGTGCTTGCAGTACCATTGAAAAGTACCCCTTTCGGTTTATATACTGGCTGCCAGGGTGGTCCGGTCCCAAGATAGGGATATGGGTTCCGTCTATGGCCCCACCACAGTTAGGGAGTCCCATTGCAGCAGAGCCATCCACTATGACCTGCACATTGCCCAGAGACACTACCCTTGATAGCAGTAGCTCAGTGATTGTGTTGGCTACTTGGATCACAGCAGCCCCCACAGTAGATTTGCCCACTCCAAATTGATTCCCAACTGACCGGTAGCTGTCTGGCATTGCAAGCTTCCACAGGGCTATCACCACTCGCTTGTGAACTGTGAGGACTGCTCTCATCTTGGTATTCCTGTTCAGGGCAGGGGAAAGCAAGTCACAGAGTTCCGTGAAAGTGCCCTTACGCATGCAAAAGTTTCGCAGCCACTAGGAATCATCCCAGACCCGCAGCACTATGTGGTCCCACCAGTCTGTGCTTGTTTCCTGGGCCCAGAATCGGCATTCCATGGCATGAGCCTGCCCCATTGCCACCAGGATTTCCAAATTGCCGGGGCCTGTACTTTGAGAGAAGTCTGTGTCCATGTCCTTATCAATCTTGTCATTGTGCTGCCATTACCTCCTTGCCTGGTTTCGCAGGTTCTGGTTCTGAACATACTGCAGGATAATGCACAAGGTGTTTACAATACTCATAACTGCCGTGGTGATCTGAGCAGACTCCAGGCTTGCCGTGGTATGGTGTCTGCAGGAAAGCAGAGTTGCAGTGGAAGTGGTGGCTGATGACGGATGCAACGAGAATAGATATTTATAGAGAACAACGAGAGGACCTGTGAGGTGGATTCATAAGAGCAGGAGAGCAGAGTTGCAGCGGAAGCAGGAGCCCATGACAGCCAACATGGAGAAATTCGCTATCAAGACAAGAGCAGGAGAGCAGAGTTGCAGCAGAAGTGGTGGTTTGATGACAACGGTTAGCAGTCCTACTGCACCGTCTGCTGAAAGCAATATGGCGTCTGCACGGAAAAAAGGTGCTAAACAATCGTCTGCCATTGCTTTCACGGAGGGAGAGACGACTGATGACATGTACCCAAAACCACCCGCGACAATGTTTTTGCCCCATCAGGCATTGGGAGCTTAACCCAATATTCCAACGGGTGGCGGAGACTGCGGGAACTGTGGGTTAGTTACCCACAGTGCAATGCTCCAAAAGTCGACACTAGCCACGGTACTGTGGATGCACTCTGCCAACTTGATGCGCTTAGTGGGGGCACAAACAATCGACTGTATAAAATTGCTTCCTAAAAAATCGACTTCTGTAAATTTGACCTAATTTCACAGTGTAGACATACCCTTTGATAATCCCTCTCTTTTGAAAGGCAGTAAGCCTGTGAAAGATTTCATTAGATGTTTGTGTGAGTGCATTGTTAGCGAATGTCAGTTTTTAACTCCACGGTCTTTATTAAAACAAAACATCCAAATAGTATGCATGGAAATATGGGGAGGAAAGATTTTTTTTAAAAAAAAGGATGCATAAATGTTCTCCATTTCATATAAGTATCAGTAATTGTTTACATATCAAAGTAATAGAAAATTAAGGATCAATAGATAATTCTTGCAGTTTCTTAAACCTGCCTGCCCTTGGTGAGCCCCTGCAATTACCTAGCAATTTTTAAAATTCTATAATAATACCTCAGTGAGGAAAAAGCACTCATTAAAAATAATGTTTTAGAAACATTTAGAAACTGAATTTCTGTACACTTCTAATTTGATAAACTGCCTATATATTAAACGGAAGTATATAGGGGCAAGTATAAGTAGGGGCATAGCGAGCAGATCGAGGGACGTGATCGTTCCCCTCTATTCGACATTGGTGAGGCCTCATCTGGAGTACTGTGTCCAGTTTTGGGCCCCACACTACAAGAAGGATGTGGATAAATTGGAAAGAGTCCAGCGAAGGTCAACAAAAATGATTAGGGGTCTGGAACACATGACTTATGAGGAGAGGCTGAGGGAACTGGGATTGTTTAGTCTGCAAAAGAGAAGAATGAGGGGGGATTTGATAGCTGCTTTCAACTACCTGAGAGGTGGTTCCAGAGAGGATGGTTCTAGACTATTCTAGACAGGACAAGGAGTAATGGTCTCAAGTTGCAGTGGGGGAGGTTTAGGTTGGATATTAGGAAAAACTTTTTCACTAGGAGGGTGGTGAAACACTGGAATGCGTTACCTAGGGAGGTGGTAGAATCTCCTTCCTTAGAAGTTTTTAAGGTCAGGCTTGACAAAGCCCTGGCTGGGATGATTTAATTGGGGATTGGTCCTACTTTTGAGCAGGGGTTTGGACTAGATGACCTCCTGAGGTCCCTTCCAACCCTGATATTCTATTATTCTAAACTTTTAAGCTTGCGAAAGGATCAGTGAAGTTGTCTGCATTTACAGTACTGTCCCTCATACTGGTTGATATAGTCAGTAGCCCACAGCATTAACCCTAACCACATGATCTCCTGACAATTTGACAATAATTTAGCCTCTAGCAAAAACACTGGGAAGAGTATAATAGCACGAATATTTCAGAATTTCAAAAGGTTGCTTGGTGAAAAATCATTTAAAATAGCTGCCCGCTGTCTCTCCTCCAGGAAAACAATTGGAGATATGTGTTTTAATCTTACTAAATCAGAAAATCAGACCAACTTAAACTGTAGAATATTTTTATAGACTTTTGTTATGCCTTTTTATTTTCTGTAGCAGTAAAATTCAACAACTCCAAATTTCTTTCAGAAATGGATTTTTTATTTTACTGGAGTTATTTCTTTCTTCCTTATAAAAGCTGAAGTGCAATACAATATCTGGTTCAATTTGGAACATATTATTAAGTTAAGTTTCTCTTAAGGCTCCAATTTTAGGTGTATTCAGCCACTAGCCTAATGGTACATTTGCTATGAAGTTTTAAAGTCTAGAAAAGCTAAGTTCAGACATTAGGCTAGCAAAGACTGAGGAAAATTGCTGGGGTGATGATCCCAGGTGCCCAGGGAGGGATACAAACCTACACCACGGTAACAATGTCTTAGCTGATACATCTAGTGGAATTGTGGTCAGAAAGGCAAAGAGACATTTAAGTACTTTTTCAGCTGGAGTCATGGAATTGTGCTATGAGACTAGTAAACTTTATGAAGAGGAAAAAGAAGCTGCCAAATCAAAAAGAAACAAACACCTAGAAAGTCAGCAAAAGCAGCTGAAGTGGAAAATATGGCTAAACCAGCTGCCCTCTGAGTTAGTTTAGTGACTACTCTGGGATTCTCGCTCCCCAGTTAATGGAAATTAGAAATTACCTATTGTGGTTACCCTGTGTATTCTGGGTGTTGCATGCTGCTTTAAAATCTTAAATGGGCAAATGTATACACGTTAAAATCAGTCCTGACCGTGTGGCTGCCAGGGATGTTGTGTTCCCAGAGCTTCCTCAAAAGAATCTGAGAGTGGGTAACTTTTTTATAGTCCTGTATACGGTGAGAGGTTCATGTTACAATGTGGTATACCAGGGGACAGCCCTGGCTATAGAGTTGGCTTTGGAATAAGTAAACTGTGAAGGAATGGGTAAAAATTCCCAGGATGATTGCATTGAAAGATAAGAGAAACATCCCTTTGTGGAGGACCCGTTAACACTGTCTCTGTAAAAGGTACTTCTGCTCTGAGAAGTAATTTTGTAAAAATGGCATTATGGAGTTCTACTTGTATTGGGTCTCAATGATTTATTTCCATGCTACATTTCCTCAGTCTACAAATAAAAAAAATGGTGTGTTTTTTTCTGCCAGCCCTGCAAAGTCTTCTGGGATCTGAAAGTTAAGCTGGGTTCTTCCAGGCTTGTGGAGCAAGCTTTCTGCAGGCAAAATGCTGTACTTGCCTTCAGTGGGGCTGCACAAGAGTAAGCGAGGGAAAAATTTGTTTTGATACAGTGGGACTGTAGTTGGAATTTAAGCCATGCCTATCTGAAAAAAAAAAAGTTACACTGCTTTAACTGAATTATTTTTGAATCAATCCAATTAAATGGGGCGAATCGCTCATTAGATATTTTTAAACTATTTAACCCTCATTTAATATGTTTTAGGGCTTGTCTTCACCATTGTAGCTACACCACTATATTGCTTTAGTGAAGACACTCCTATGCTGGCGGGAGAGCTTCTTCTATCGGTGTAGTTAATCCACCTCCCTGAGAAACGGTAGCTGTGTAGAAGGGAGAAGCTCTCCCATCGACATAGCACTGTCTACATGGAGGGTTAGCTCAGTATAGCTATGTCGCTCAGGCATGTGGATTTTTCACACCCGTGAGCAACACACTTATACCGATATAGGTGTGTAGTGTAGACCTGGTCTTAGGTGGAGTTAGTAAATTACTGAATAAAGCTAAACTAATTTAAGTGAGGGCTTAATTGGTCTACGTGGATTTACATTAAAGGTTTGCACTGGTTTAACTGGATTAAACCAGTGCAAATTTTCTCCTATAGGCACAACCTTAGTTAAATAATTTGGTTCATGTGTGAACCAGAAAAGAATCCAGCTTGGGTGCTGTCAGAAGTGAAAAGCAGTAAAACTTACTTTTGTCAATTGAAGTAAGTGAAATATGTGTTTGAATACACACATGTGGACCCAGATTCTCCTGAGTTGCTGAACTGTGCTTAGCACAAGCTTGTTGGGGGGTGAGGGTGGGGATAATAGGTGGTGGCATTAATCTACTTTTGGAGATCCCTAACATTTTTTAAAAAACAGTTACATTTTATAAAAAAGAGAGGTTAACATGTTTTAAGATAATGTTAAACCTATATTGGAGACTGTTGGTCACTTCACTGTTGGTTTGACTCCAGTGGAGCATTTTGGCTCCACTGAACCTGCACTGCCAGGAGAAGAGCGAGCATCAGCTTAATGTCAGAGGTACTGCACAGCCATGGGGCTTCCCCATGAATAGCCCTCCCTTCCCACAGATTCTCTGGGATTCTCATAGTTTCTGGATGTCCCATAAAGTTCACTTTTTGTCAGGGAAAACCCAACAGCCCCCCAAATGAATGATTCTGGGGACCCGTGCAAGGAGATTCTCACAGGGGTTTTCCTCCCTCAAGCTTCCTCCCATAAAAGGGGTTAATCAAGCAGTCTTTCCAATCTCCTTTAATCACCACTGGCTCAAGTCTCCCCTTTTGCATAGCTAGACTCAAATAAGAACATTCTTTGCTTTTGTTATCAAAATAGAGCAGCAATCTGTTACATCTGAAATTGTAAGAATCATATTTCCCTCTAACCTTCTACTGCCATTCCAAACTTCCATTATGATAGTTTTTCTCAATGTATATTGAATCCTCTGCAGTACATTCTAATTCAGGAGTCCCATGAGATTTGGGATAGATTTGTTATCCAATTGTTTCTGTTTGCTCAGCCCAATGTAACTTTCAGATCATTGTCCATAATAATATTTTACAATAATTTTCCTTTATTTGGTCCTTGCTGATTTCTGTACTGTGTTCTGTTGAAACCACTATGGTCATAGACTCAAATAGACCATCCAAGGAAGCCAGTGGGTCTTGCAAATTTACAATCTGCCTAGCATGATTGGAAATATTCCTCAGCAGATCCCGTTGATGCATGAGACATCAGATTCTGTTTCTTAACTGTTATTCTGAGTCCGACAGTTTGTCCTGCAGGTATGGTCCACATTTTTTGCACTAGCCAGGATGTTTGTCCCAAATATCCAACAGCTGCTTAAAGAAACCTGTATCAGGTGTCAGTCCAAAGCACAAATTACTTCATGCTGCTCAACAAGTGCACTCTATATGCATCTGCCTGATTCATTTGCATTATAGTAAAAGACACCCTCAAAATTTGTGTTTCTTTACAGGATGGACCTGCATAAAATTGGAAGGTAAACCTATCTGATTGAAACACTCAAACTAGTTAATTCACTTGTGCTTTTAGGAAGAACTATCCAGCACATAATTTATGTCAAATACACAAAGCTGTGGCTGACAGGAATGAGGGACTATAAAATGATTTGATATACACTTTCTGAATTCCCATCATTCTCAGAAAAGAAATAGAAAGATAAGCTGTTTAGGAACAAAGTATCTAAAGGCCCTGGGTATTGAGTCTTTTTAGCCTTCACAGTGTTCAATACTGACAGTTGAGTTTCTTTTCACCACTGATATGGCAAGACTCTTTGAGGTACTGTATATTAGAAATTTCACCTTTCATTGCCTTGTATTATTTGCCCTCCATTGAACTATGTGCAAAAAGGTAGACTGTAAAAGACAGTGCATAACAAGGCAAGATTCAAATTATTCAGTCCAGCAAAACTAAAGAGATTCTGTGGTTTCTGCACATAACTGAATTTTGCCAGCGCAAGAAGCCCTCTGAAGATGTTGGTAGGAAAAAAAATTAGAGGACTTTTTTTGAAATGCCACATTTGAAACCAGCACCTGTATGCAGTTATAATAATTAGTGTAATTGGAAGGAGGCATGCAACTTAATGAAGTATGAAATGCCATAGTCATTTTAAAATTAGGAGTACATTGAACTACAATGCTTTCTGCTCTTCTTGTAGAAATCAGATATTGAATAAACAGTCAGCCTGTTAGTGAGAAGAGATCCATTTTCTGAAAATATGAACTTTCCATCCAACTGCTGTAGTCTTGTTGATCAACAGAGATGAAATTATTTTGTAAAGATATTCCATCCTTTAGTCTCTGACTCTTAAATTCTTGTGTAAATATTAATACTTTTTAAGAAATAAAATTGTTGCAAGGTGAAACTACAGTATCTGAAGCCCAAAGATAAAATGCAATAGTAAGAATAAACCTTTTAAAAATCAGTTAAACTTGCTGCTTCCCAAAGCAAATTATACAACATAATTGTCTTATGTGAATAAAGGTTTAAATGAATAAACGTTTTAGAACCAAGGGTGGAACGGATTGCTACTGTATACTTACTTTCCTGCAAAGCTAGTGAAAGGATTTCATTTCATTTCCCTTTTTAATCTTAATGAAAAGCTATTCCCTAGAGTTTGAACATGCTCCATAGGTGTCCTATTTTCCCATTATTTGCCTCTACATGCTTCCCCTCTTCACCAGACTTTATGATACATCCAGGTTTCCTACACCAGTGGTCAAAGAGAAACAATATTTTCTCACACTTATTATTATTTAGAATCTCTTTTGTTATGGAAGATAGAGAGTATGTCCAAGGGATGCTTTTCCCAGGACAGCACTAACGGTTTTTTAAATGGCCTCTGCAGGCAATCGGAACCTCACATCTCTGAGAGTGACACATGCAACCCTGAAATACTTTCTTTTCTACACTTAAATGCCAAAGAAGGTCAGTAAAAAAATAAGTAGGTGGAAAAAAGTATAATTCATGCTGCTACATGGAAAGAGTGATAACACTTGCAAAACAGCAATGCTCAGCTTTGAAGAAAAAAGCAGTATTTTGTAATTCCTGCCATGCTTTTGGGGCTTTCTTTGGAAAAACTTGATATGTCAGCACATTGAAATTAAACATGCAGAAGAAAATGATGTGATAGTAAATAAGGAATCATGAAGAGCTGTGAAAAATGTTTAGTAACCTGAGCATAATTCATGGAAATGAAATACAGTATGAAGGTTTTAGCACATATAAGAGAGGTAGCTTGACTAGTGACTAGCTGAAATGGTAGCAAGTTGGAACTTGCAGTTTCTTCCTGACTCTGGCCAAACCACTTAACATCTTCAGTTCTCCAGTTAAAAATGGAGATAAGTCACCTTTGTAAAGTGTTTTGAAATCCATGGATGAAAGACATTACATAAAAGACCAACCCTGCAAGCCCTTATTACTCAGTCAGTTATTATTCTAATTAAACATTTATATTAGAGTAGCATTCAAAGGCCCCAATGAAGATTGTGGTCACATCGTGCTGGGTGCTGTGCTAATACAGATAAAGCGACAGTCCCTGCTGCTGAGAGCTTACAATTTTAAAAGACACAAGAACAGATGAGGGGTGGTATATGGTGATGTAACATAGGCAAATGAACATGGTGAGGACTGACACAATATAATTAGTTTTATGTTTTATTGTTGGTCTTCTTTTGTGGGTAGAGGTAAAATGAGGGGGTATGGCAGAAGTAGGGGAATAAATAAGAAAAATGGGAACAAGAAAGGAAGTAGTGTGCATTTTAGTGGGACTAATTGGATGAGTAAAAGCTTTCAGGATCAGGCTCAAAGTACCAGATACTATTATTTATGTATTATATTTACAAATTAAAAATGGGGAGTAATTTTTCCTGTATGAGAATGTGTTTCTGTAACTCCTAGACTATCTCTGTCATATACTGTAAGTGTACGAGGATACTCAGTTACACACGTCAGTGAACTTCAGAAGATGGTGCACTCAATGAAAACATGGCAAAACAATCATACTTGATAAACACTTCATTTCATGAGGAGTAGGGTACTCAGATATCATACACAACACCTGAAATAATCACATCAAAATATTATTGTAGCTTTTAATTTTGCTTTTATAATATTTAAGGAGAAACTGCATTTTATAGTAAGTTGACATTTATCCCACGTTTTTGAAGGATCATTTTCTTTTAAAGAACTTTGTGGAATAGCATCTTGTGGGTTTTGTCTGCGATATCATATTATAAGAGGGAAAAGAACAGTGCTAAGGTTGGTAATACTATAGACCAACACCACAAATCTGGCATATCTTTCTTATTTTTGTTGACAAAGAAGATATTATTCATCCTTTTCTTCTCTCCCCCACTCCCAAAATAAGAACCTGATCCTGCTCTCATTAGAGCAAATTGAATCTATGGAACTGGTTTTTGGAGCAGAATTGGGCCCCAATACAGTCGTATATTTGTAAAACAATTTTCAAAACTCTATGCCAGTAATTCATTAATCCAGACCAACCCTGTAATAAAACAGTATGAACACAAAGCAGAAGGAAATCAACTTCATTTTTCAGTCTTTGACATTTTATTGCTATTGTATGAATGTAACTAAAAGGACTTCTTGTAGCATAGCACTTCAATATAGTTACCCTGTGATCAGCTCTACGGCCAAAGGGGACTTTTCAACAGTTATATTTTTCATTCATTTCATTGAAGCTGTCACGCAGCTAATACAGGGGACATTGTAGACAGCTGCTATCCACAGGGCCCCGGGCTGGAACCTGGTACAGAGGGTGGGCCCGGGTTCCCCCCATCCCCCCAACTCCTGATCGTCCACAGGAGGAGTTGACCTGGTCTGTGAGAAACACCAGAAGGGAAGGTCTAATTTGGAAAGGGATCTGGCCTGTCCCTGACCCACTAGGTGGGACACAAAGACTGCGGGGATTGTTCTCCATTTCCCCCATGCTGGCCAGTGATTAGGTTAGCTGAGTGAATGGCAGGTTTGAGCCTCTAGCAGAAGCAGACAAACTGAGGGCTGCCGTGAACCTCTGAGGCGAGTAAATCCACCAAAAAGCGCAGGACTCACCAAGGCAGAGGAGGAACTTTGTCACAGCTGGTGTCAGGGGTGGAATTTAGGTGCACAGTGCAGCAGAAGAAGGGTGTGGTTTTTTTTTTTTAAAAAAAGAGTTTTTAGAAAAAAAAAGAGAGAGGTTTTTTTTTTTATTCCCACCGCCACAATGGATGATGTAGTGTGGGCACTAATACAAGCCACGGCTGCCCAGCAGGAGGCTACCTGTATCCAGGCAGCTGCCCAACAGGAGGCAGTGAAGCTGCAGCAGGAGACCAATCGCTTGTTAATGGACCAGGCTGCTCAAGAGCGTGCTATGTTGCGGGAACTTGTAAACTAGGTAAAGGCCCTTACAGAGCTGAACCGTGGCCATGATGGGATGCAGATCATACGGGCCAGCAATTGGCTGCAGAAAATTACTCAGGAGAATGACATAGAGGCATATCTCCTGGCATTTGAGAGGACAGCCCTGCGGGAGGCTTGGCCCCAAGAACAGTGGTCTGGCATCCTCACCCCGTCCCTGTGTGGGGAGGTCCAGAAGGCCTACTATGATTTGCCTGAAGAGGCTGCGGCAGACTATCCCAGCTGAAAGCAGAGATCCTGTCCAGATCTGGGGTAACGACCATAGCGCAGGCCCAGCGATATCATGAGTGGAGGTACCAGGAAAACAAAACCCCGCAGTCTCAATTATATGACCTCATCCATCTCGCATGAAAGTAGTTACGAACTGAGTCCCAGAGTCCGGAGGAGATACTAGGGGTTCCGATCATTGACCGGTACATGGGAGCACTGCCGCCAGACCTTCGTGCCTAGGTAAGCCAGAACGAACCCTCCACCTACAACGAGGTTGTCGCACTGGTAGAGAGGCGAAGGACGGCGAGGGAGCTGACCCGACCAGCTAAGGAAGAAGCACCCTGGGTTAAACTAGCAGCCCCAAGCCCCGGAGTTCGGGCAGTGGGGCCGCCAGGAGGGCCCAGATGGAAAAAGAGAGGGGCTGAAGGCCCGTCGGAGCACTGAGGAGGAAGAGGATAGTGTCACTAAACTACCCAAACCAAGAGACCGGGGAATGCCTAGGGCCCCATACAGATGTTACACCTGTAGGGAGTGGGGACACATAGCTGCACAGTGTCCCAATGCCGAGGAGCCTATGCAGTGTAACCTGGGGAACTGGGCAGACCCATGCTCCTTAATCCACTAACCCCGCATATGTACACTAGACCAGTAAAACTAAATGGGTCAGAGACCATGGCACTGGTTGATTCTGGGAGTGCGATCACGCTTATTTCAGGGAAGCTTGTGAAGTGTAGTCAGCTGCTGCAGGCAAAGCGCACAGGGGTGACCTGTCCATGGGACAGTTAGTTACTACCCCACCATTCCAGTAAAAATTGAAATCCAGGGGAACACCACTGAGGTAGCAGCAGGTGTAGTCCCTAAACCCCTATACCCGGTGCTCATAGGGAGGGACTTTCCAGGGTTTGGAGACTTACTCCCGGTAGGGGGATTGGAGAAAGGGGGAAACCTTGAAGTTAGTGAGACATCCGCAGTAGTTTGTCAACCCCCAATCTTCTCTGAAATATCTCCATGATTTGTTCTCTACTCCCAGGCAGGGTAGAAAGATGAAAAGGGAAAGAAAGGCAGCTAAGGCCTTGGGGACCCAGATCGTGGCCCAGAGACAGAGGGTCACCCTTGTGGCAGGCGGACCAGGGTAGCTGGAAAGGAGGCTGCCCCGGAGGAGGAGGCTCCCGAGCCTGACGCCCATCCTAATGTCTCTGAACCAGGAGAGGCAACAGAGACTGGCCCCCTTGAGCACGGGCAGATTAGCCCCGGGAGAGAAAATTTTGGATGGGACCAAGCTGAAGACCCAAGGTACGACAACTTTAGGAAGGAGGTGACCGAAATCGATGGGGTCCCTGTGGAAGGGAAAACCCAGGGACCAGGACCCTACTTCATAATGGAAAAGAATCTCTTGTACCAGATTGCATCAGTACAGGGGCAGAAGGCACAGCAGCTTCTAGTACCTCAAAAACACCAGAACGCTGTATTAACTTGCCCATAGTTATCTTTGG
Organism: Lepidochelys kempii; assembly: GCF_965140285.1. Lineage (NCBI taxonomy): Eukaryota > Metazoa > Chordata > Testudines > Cheloniidae > Lepidochelys > Lepidochelys kempii. Next base: position 68,624,854 of record NC_136384.1, on the reverse strand, counting down.
GGGGGGGCATTTGGGGGTAGAAAAGACCCTGGCATGGTCCTAAAACGGTTCTTCTGGCCTGGGGTGCATGAAGAAGTGCGGAGATACTGCGCCTCCTGCCCAGAGTGTCAGCTGCACAGTCCCCGTCCCCACTTGAGGGCACCTTTGTTACAGCTACCCATCATAGAGGTCCCGTTTGAGTGAATAGCCATGGACTTAGTGGGACAGTCTACCCAGGGCCACCAATATATAATTGTCGTTCTGGACTGTGCTACACGGTATCCAGAAGAAAAGGAGTACTTGTGGCACCTTAGAGACTAACCAATTTATTTGAGCATGAGCTTTCGTGAGCTACAGCTCACTTCATCTGTAGCTCACGAAAGCTTATGCTCAAATAAATTGGTTAGTCTCTAAGGTGCCACAAGTACTCCTTTTCTTTTTGCGAATACAGACTAACACGGCTGTTACTCTGGTATCCAGAAGACATCCCCTTGCGGAACACAGCCTCTAAAACAATAGCCAAAGAGCTAATGGGGATCTTTGCCAAAGTGGGGCTATCAAAGGAGATACTGACGGAGCAAGGAACCCCATTTATGTCAAAACTAAAGAGGGACCTATGTGACCTTCTCCACATACATACCCTGAGGACTTTGGTCTATCATCCACAGACCGATAGGCTGGTAGAAAGGTTCAACCGAACCCTGAAGGCTATGATAAGGAAGGTGGTAAGTCAAGACGGGAAGGATTGGGACAATCTACTACCATACCTTATGTTTGCCATCCGGGAGATACCTCAGGCCTCAACTGGGTTTTCTCCCTTTGAGCTATTATATGGATGCCACCCCCACAGCATCTTGGACATAGCCAAGGAAATTTGGGAGGAGGAGCCCAATGAGGGGAAGAATGTAACTGAGCATGTGTTACAAATGAGGGACCGGATAGCACAGGTCACTCCCATTGTGCGGGAACACCTAAAGAAGGCGCAAGAGGCCCAACGAGTTCAGTACAGTTGCCAAGCCAAAGTTTGGCAGTTCCAGCCTGGAGACCGAGTAATGGTGTTGGTATCCACAACAAAGAGTAAACTTTTGGCCCAGTGGCAAGGACCCTACGAAATAGTTGAACCCGTAGGGGAGGTAAATTACAAGGTGCAACAACCAGGACATCAGAAACAAGAGCAAATATATCATGGCAATCTTCTGAAACCCTGGCATGCACAAGAATCATGTGCAGCTGTCCAGAAAGACCTACCCCATGAAAACAAACCTTCCGAACAGGTGAGGGTGTCTCCCGATTTAATGCCAGACCAGAAGAATGAGGTGTCTAAGATGATCTTCCGGAACCAAGATGTGTTCTCGACAAAACCAGGTCGAATAACCGAGACACATCACCACCGGGGGCCAGAGTAACAATGAGGCCCCACTGGGTGCCAGCAGCCAAAAAGGAGGAAATAAAAGCAGAAGTAAAAAAAATGCTGGAGTTGGGGACCATTGAAGAATCCCCCAGACAGTAGTCCAGCCCAGTCGTGTTAGTGCCCAAACCTGATGGCACCACAAGGTTTTGCAAAGACTTCCGGCGACTAAACGAGGTATCCCAGTTGGACTCATACCCCATACCTTGCATAGATGAACTAGTGGACCGTCTGGGCAATGCCCGGTACTTGACTACCCTAGACTTGACAAATGGGTACAGGCAGATTCCCCTTGCCGAAGAGACAAAGGAAAAGACTGTGTTCTGTACACCAAAGGGTCTTTTCCAATATACTGTCCTCCCTTGGACTACATGGGGCCCCATCTACCTTCCAGTGCCTCATGGACAAACTGTAACGCCCTCATAATCATTATGCTGCTGCCTACCTGGACAATGTGGTCATTCATACCCCAGACTGGGAAACCCACCTAGAGAAGGTGGAGGCAGTCCTCGATACCTTCAGGCAAGCTGGCCTTACAGCAAACCCTGCCAAGTGTGCCGTAGGGTTTACAGAGGCCAAATATCTTGGCTACATTTTGGGAAAAGGTTTGGTAAAACCCCAACTGAATAAGTTAGAGGCCATCCAAAATTGGCCCCATCCAAATTGCAAGAAACAAGTCTAGGCATTCCTAGATGTGGTGGGTATTTCCGACGATTTATCCCCCACTTTGCCACAAGGGCAAGCCTTCTGACAGACCTAGTGAAGGCCCATGGATCTGATCTGGTGAGATGGTCTGATGCAGCAGAGAGAGCGTTCACAGACTTACGGGCTGCCCTCTGAAGTAACCCCATACTAATAGCCAGATTTCACCAAGGAATTTATCCTGTAGACAGTTGCATCAGAAGTAGGGATGGGGGCCATCCTATCACAGATGGTCAGGGAGGAGGAACACCCAATTCTCTACCTCAGTAGGAAACTCCTTCCGAGGGAACAGAAATATTCCGTGGTGGAGAGAGGGAGAGTGCCTCACCGTAAAATGGGCCACGGAAACGTTGTGCTACTACCTGCTTGGGCACAGATTTTTCCTCGTAACCAACCATGCCCCTCTTCAATGGAGGCAGTGGAACAAGGAGAAGAATACATGGGTGACCAGGTCATTCTTATCCCACCAAACTTTCCAGTTCTGTGTGAAACACAGAGCAGGGAGCCATCACGGCAATGCCGATAGCTTGTCATGTGTGCACTGTCTGGCATCCCAAGCTGCCCAACCCTTGGTGTTGAGCAGGCGAGAGGGATATGTGACAGACCCAGACCAGTGGGGTACAGGAGTCTGGTAGAAGGCAAATATACTGGCCACTGAATGAATAGTTTTCTGTTCCCTGAGTGACCGGAGTAGAGGCTGCCCTAGGGCAATCAGGAACCTGCTAAAACCAATTAAGACAGGCAAGCAAATTAAGGCACCTGGAGCCAAGTAAGAACCTACTAGAATCAATTATGGCAGGCAGGCTAATCAGGACACCTGGTTTAAAAAGGGGAGGGAGGGCGCAAGGAGCAGGGAGTGAGAAGGCATGCTGCTGGAGGATTGAGGAGTACAAGCGTGATCAGTTTCAGGAGGAAGATCCTGCAGTGAGGATAAAGAAGGTGCTGGGGGAAGGCCATGGGGAAGTAGCCCAGGGAGTTGTAGCTGTCATGCAGCTGATACAGGGGACATTGTAAACAGCTGCTATCCACAGGGCCCTGGGCTGGAAACCAATGTGTAGGGGGCAGGCTTGGGTTCCCTCCATTCCCTGACTGGACACAGGAGGAGTTGACCTGGTCTGTGAGAAACACCAGAAGGGAAGGTCTAATTTAGAAAGGGCTTTGGCCTGTCCCCGACCCTCTAGGTGGGACACAAAGACTGTGGGGATTGTTCTCCATTTCCTGCATGCTGGCCAGTGATGAGATTAGCTGAGTGAACAGCAGGTTCGAGCCTCTAGCAGAAGCGAACAAACTGAGGGCTGCCGTGAACCTCTGAGACGAGTACATCTGCCAAAAAGCGCAGGACCCACCAAGGCAGAGGCGTTATATATATTTGTCACAATATGTATAACTTTGGAATTTCAATAGGCAGCTCAAAGAAGGAATGAAGGAGAGGGATGACCATAGTAGAAGGAAGAAGAAGAGAGAGAATAAGGCAATATAGAAGTCTGAGATCTTCACTTGTCTTTTGTACTTTCTTAATTTTTTCCTACATTTGAATTGTTTTTATATTCCAGGAAAATTTCTCAAATATTGTAAAACTTTCTCAATTGATCATTAATTCAATCTGTTGGTTCCTTTTAAAATCCTGCCTCTTTGATACTGTATATAGGTCCTATTCTCCTATATGTTGGAGTAACCTATGTAGAGGAGTTGTATCAGCTTATTGAATTTTTATGCATTCTTCCATCATGGAGGCAGGTTTACTCCTTGTGGAAGAGGTAGGTAGTTCTAGTCCCCTAAAACTGCTGGCTTCCCAAAATATACTTCAAGCTGTGGCTTCCATGTGAATGTCCCTTATTTTTGTACTGCAGCTTCCTTGATCCATGGTAGTTATAGGCATTTATGCGTATTGAGCTACCCTTAGGTTCCATTTAATTCTTCTCATGACTTTTTGTCTGTTTTATCTAATCAGATTTAGGCATTTACACTGCAGTCATCACCATGGTATATGAGTATCTGTGAAAGAGATCTGGTATATAAAAACAAACAAAAACAGGATTTTGTGAAAATTAAAAATAAAAGTTGCATTGGTGCTTTTCCACATAAAAGCATAATAAATAATAGGGTTTTTATCTGTGAAAGTTGTTTCACGCACAACAGATTTATTCCCCCCTGTTGAAATGGCTTCCATTATTTACATTAAGGCAATTTAAACTTATTTTATATGTACTTTCTAATCCACAGTCTGAGGAAGTTACAGGCCCTTTTAGTTTAATTTAATAGTGTCCTACAGTCATGGCAGTAGAGAACCACAATTGAAGGAACTGTTAAAAGTATTACTTATTTAAAACCAGAATCAAAAGGATAAGACTGTAGAAAAATAAAATTAGAAACACCAGTAAAGATACCCTTTGAAGGTGAGCAGTAAATATTTTTTTAGTGGGCTACCTTTTTTTATTCTTTGATGTATAAAGAGTTAGTAGTTAGTTTTACTTTTAAAATATCATACATGTCAAATCTAATCATCTGTTTTTGCAGTAGGATATCTGTAGGGGGTCTCAGAGCATCTGTACTTTTAACTGAAAGGTTCCGGGGTTCTAAATCTTTAATAAAACGTCCTTTCTACAGAATGTTCATTAGTCACTGGCACTACGTAGGTAATAAGAAAACATATTTGAAATAATCTCACTGAAAATCCCTCTCAGTTGTTCATCCTTCTGTTCTTGATTCTTGTGATTTCTTAAGTTCTTTAGTGAATTTCTGATGGAGGAGAGGGTGTACCATTTGTTCTTTTATGACAAGAATGTTCAAGCCGCCTTTATGCATCAGAAAGAAGCTAAAACACACACACCATTTTCCCCCTTTGAAGATCACTTTTAAAGCCTTTAGCTAGGAACTCTGATAAGACTGGCTGTAAGTGGTGCCCAAACAGCTACTCTCCACACTTGGGCAAGCAGTCACATACTTCCTTAAATCTTTGATATACCACTGTCTTCATTATTCCAGTACTAAAAGCCAAGTCATCCTTTTTCAATAAAACTAAAAATGTATCTCTTGGAACTGATTTTCTGTTATTTTCTCATTGCATTTCCACCCATTAAAAACTATGCTGCTAGGCTCTGACTAAACAGGTGTGAAGAAGCCCGCAATGCTCAGCACAGAGAGGCTTCTGGATATGTGCACATGTGCACAGTCTTCAATGCAAATAATATGCCTACACTGGAGAGAGGGAAATGGGGAGGGGGGAGGTAGGGCAGAGGTAGAGGTAGAGATGGGTGTGATCAAGAAGTAATGGCTTCAGTATAATCCTATGCATGCAGAAGATTGGCCAGATCCTTGGCTATGTAAATGAAATCAGTGGATCTATGCCAAATTACTCCAGGTTAGAATCTATCTCGTGTTTGTAGTGTTCATTTCAGTATGCTCCTGTTGCCACTCTGAAGTATTGCTTTATGGGCAGTGTGGAAGAACTGATCTTAGGTGAGAGTGAGCACAGAGGATCTCATAAGGAACAGCTGCAGACATAGAATGCTTTTGATGTTTTCTATCAACATTATGTCTTACATGACTTATTACATAGGCTAAACACAGTTTTCTCACTGAACTATAATGCTGCAAGTAACCAAGCATCATATTCAGCAGCCCTATAAGTGGCTCAAGTGATGCTCTCTCTCATATCTCATCCATACTCTTGTGGGATCAGGCCTTGTTATTCAGGCAAAACTCTCACTGAAATCAGTGGAAATGTTAGTATGAATATAAAGTGCTGCATGGGGCTCTTAGATTTACACTTTTCAAAATTTTCACATGGAATAGCCAATTTTTTTAACGTTTCCTGAGGTGTGTACTTATTTTTGCTTTAACAAGTAACTATTGACGTAAAACATCAATACAAAGAAAAGGAGTGTCAACTTATTGAGATAACGTGTAGACAGAACTGTTTTAGATAATATTCGGCCACTGGGATGTTTCATTTTTAGCCTGTGCATCATTGGGGAACATTAGTACCAAAGTTGTCTGTTGAATTCTCAAGGTCTATTCAGAACACCTGGGCATTCCTTAATGTGATTATCTTTTCTGAGATCTTTGCAGCCTCTTAACGAAGATGAAAACAGACACCTATCTCTCTGTGAAGTTGTTTGAAATGAGCAATAGTCTAAGAAAGTATTCTAATTGAAAGGTTTCTTATACCTATTGAGTGCTGGAGGACATTGGTTTCTTGATGATGTATTATATCGAGGATGGTTGCGTGGATACAAACTGACAGATGCTGCTGTGGGAATTGTGCACCTGGCATCGCCACCCTGGTGACCAGCATATGAATTCTGCAGCGTAACTGATCTATAATTATTCAGAGAAAATGCCCCCTTAATTTCCTTCAGAACTAACATATTTTCCACATGCCAGGATGTGCTAGGTATTTTTTTCAATAGTTTTGTCTTTTACCTTTATTAAAAACTAATAAAAAAGAGAGAGAGAAGCAAAAACATAATGTCTCAACTATTATTAAAGAATATTACGTCACTGAGATTTCTATAGCACTATATTAAAAATGGATTTTCCAGTTTTAGCAGAATTGCTGTACTCTACTACTAGATAAATACATTTAGAAAACAATTAAATACTCTATGCAAATATGGTTTCCTAACATCCCTAGACACTTATTTTTTTTTTACTAGAACTGCTAAATATAGTAGACCTAGTTAGTCTGTGTAAGATTTATCTGAATTTAGTCTTGACATCTAAAAGATTGCAGTTGTTGTTAACCTTATAGCATGTTAAATGGAGTTATTAATGTGAATGGTTTGTAACTCCAATGGAAACAGAGTTTGCAAACTAGAATAGAATAGATAAAGCTGGCAGTACATCTGAACTTCCAATCTTAATTTATTGTGAGTGTAAATATATGGTGGGGAGATAAGATGCAGCTAAATATCCAATATAAAATTCAGGAAATCTGTGAAATCTGTGTTTATGTCCTATGAAAATGGCAAAGCACTCTGGTAATAGTTTTGATACAAGGAACTCATACAGCTCCTAGTGGAGCTATGCAGTAATTTTCATGGCTTTATAGTCACAGCACAATCTTCCAACACTGACAGATTATACCATGGAGACCTGTTAAACACTTAGCCTTGGTGAACACTAAATATATCCCTGCAATACGTTTATTGCCAGATTAGGTACTTATTTCAGAGGACTTCATTGTATGTATGTATTGATGTAAATAGGTGCACAGCTGGTTTATAATAGGTTTCTTTATGTTATGGATTTGATTTTTGAAAAATGTTGAAATGTTGCAATGTGGAATATTTATTAATTTAATAAAGAGGATCTTTTAAAAGTATTAACTGAAAATTTTGCAGCAATGATATGGCATTTACTAAAACTGAACACCAAATTTGTTACTGTTATTTTGCTTATATAGCTGTTTTATTTTTATTACTACACCTGCAATTGGTGGCATTATTTTATTACTCCACCTGTAGTTGGGGTAAGTTTGTTGTCTGTAGCATGTGTATCTGTGTTTGTGGTGTGCTTGCTGCTTGACTGAAATATTTTTGTTTGTTTGTTTGTTTGTGGGACTGTGTGCTGACCATGTGTGTGTTGAGCCTAACAGCCTGCCAGGCAAGGCTGAGAGCGTCTTAACACCGCTGTGATCCGTAAGCCTTTTAGCACCCATCAACCCTTAACTGGGGGGAGGGGCTACTCAGGGAGACCAGGGCTTTAAAAAGCCCGTTCCTGAGGCCTGGTCTACAGTACACGGTTATTTCGGAATTAGCCGAGTTACCTCGAAATAAAACTAATTCCTTCCACACAACCAAACCAGTTTTTTCGATTTAAAGGGCTCTTTATTCCGATTTCGGTACTCCACCTCGGGAAGTGGAGTAGCGCTAAAATCGAGATCGCAGTTCCAGATTACAGGTACCATGGACGCAATTCAACGATATTGGCCTCTGGGAGCTATCCCAGAATGCTCCCTTGTGACCGCTCTGGACAACACTCTGAACTCCGATGCACTAGCCAGGTAGGCAGTAAAAACCCCGTGAACTTTTGAATTTCCTGTTTGGTCACCATCAGCACAGGTGACCATCAGCACAGTCCACCGTCACAGGCGACCATGCAGAGTCCACCATCTCAAGAGACCACGCAGTCCCGGATTCACAGACGAGCTCCAGCATGGTCTGAATGGGAGGTACTGGATCTCACTGCATGTTGGGGAGACTAATCTGTTATGGCAGAATTACGTTCCAAAAAAAGAAACGCAAATACGTATGCTAAAGTCTCCAGGGCCATGACGGAAAGAGGCTACTCCAGGGACACAGAACAGTGTCGTACAAAAATCAAGGAGCTCAGGCAAGCATACCAAAAAGCCAGGAAGGCTTCTACCATGAGCTGCATGCAATTATGGGGGGTGACGACACCACTGTCTGTGAACACCTGCAAGGGGGGAGTAGCACGGAGTGAGGAGGATGAGTTTTTGGAAGACGAAGAGGAGGACGAGGAGGAGGAGCCACAGTGCACAGGAGGCAAGTGGGAAATCTGTTTCCCTCCCTAGCCAGGAACTATTCTTAATGCTGGAGTTAATAGCCTTCCCTCCCCACCCCACCCCCAAGCATGCTCCCGGATCATGACCCTGGAGAAGGCACCTCTGGTGAGTGAGAGCTTGATCAGAGTCACACGATGGGGGGGTGGGGGGTAACCCAGCCGCACTGGGCTGTTCGAGTTTAGTTTAAAGGGCTCATTCCTGCTCAGAGCCTCATCGGAGCCCCGCAGTGGGTGGGTGTGTGGGGTGGGGGTGTTGTGTGAAGCGATCATCACAGAGAGCCCGCAGACTGCCTGCAAGCTGAATTCTGTTGCCTGGCCGCATGTGATGGCTTACTCTCACCAAAGTGGCAGGCACTTCAGTATAAGAGGCAAAATGAGACCTTGTACAGAAAGAACATGTGCTGTGTAGTATGAATTACCTGTTTCACTAAGAAACAGTGTCCCCTTTGTTCTCTAAAATGTATCTTTTAAAATACTACCCTCCCTTTTTCTCCTCCTGCAGCAGGTGCAAATGTTTCAATGCGGCCCCTATCTACTCCGTCCCAGAGGCTGGTCCGGATTAGAAGGCGGAAAAAACGAACTCAGGACGACATGTTTGCCGAGCTCATGCAGTCCTCCCGCAATGATAGGGCGCAGTTGAATGCGTGGAGGCAAACAGTTGCGGAGTCGCTTAAAGCGTTACATGAATACGAAGAGAGGAGGGACGTGGGCGATGAGAGCAGTCAAAATGCTATGGTCAAGCTCATGGGGGAGCAAACTGACATGCTCCGCTGTATGGTGGATCAAATGCGGGAAAGGCAGCAAGACCACAGACTGCCACTGCAGCCCTTGAATAACCGCCCTCCCTCCTCCCCAAGTTCCATAGCCTCCTCACCCAGACGCCCGAGAACACGGGGTGGGGAGGCTACGAGGACCCACACAGTCAACCCCAGAGGATTGCACAAGCAGCAGAAAGCTGGCATATCCTAAATTTTCATTTGGTTTCTAGACTTGTCCTTCCCTCCTCCGCCACCCTCCTAACCCAATACCCCCCATCCCCCTTCTAGCTTCTGATTTCACTCAATGTTTTGTGCAACAAATAATAAAGAATGGTTTTTAAACAATTGTGACTTTATTTCCTTTCATATATGTATAGGGGGCAGGCAACTTAAAGAGAAACAAACACAACTCTCACATCGTACCCTGGCCAGCAATGAAACTGGCTTTCAAAGCTTCTCTGATGTGCAGCATGCCCTGCTGCGCTCTTCTAATCACCCTGTTGTCTGGCTGTGCGAAACTGGCCACCAGGTGGGTTGCCTCAACCTCCCACCCCACCATAAATGTCTCCCCCTTACTCTCACAGATATTGTGGAGCACACAATAAGCAGCAATTATAATTGGAATATTGGTTGTGCTGAGATCTAACCGAGACCGTAAACTGCGCCAGTGAGCTTTCAAACATCCAAAAGCACATTCTACCACCATTCTGCACTTGCTCAGCCTGTAGTTGAACTGCTTCTTACTACTGTCCAGGGTGCCTGTGTACAGCTTCATGAGCCGTGGCATTAAGGGGTAGGCTGGGTCCCCAAGGATAACTATAGGCATTTCAACATCCCCAACAGTAATTTTCTGGTCTGGGAAGTAAGTTCCTTCCTGCAGCTGTTCAAACAGACCAGAGTTCCTGGAGATGTGAGCGTCATGCACCTTTTCTGGCCATCCCACGTTGATGTCAGTGAAACGTCCCTTGTGATCCACCAGTGCTTGCAGCACTATGGAAAAGTACCCCTTGCGGTTTATGTACTGGCCGCCCTGGTGTTCCGGGGCCAAGATAGGGATATGCGTTCCGTCTATTGCCCTGCCACAGTTAGGGAACTCCAGCGCATTAAAGCCATCCACAATGGTCTGCACATGTCCCAAAGTCACTACCCTTGATAGCAGCTGGTAAATGATTGTGTTGGTTACTTGCAGCACAGCAGCCCCCACAGTAGATTTCCCCACTGCAAACTGATTCCTTACTGACTGGTAGCTGTCGGGCGTTGCAAGCTTCCACAGGGCTATGGCCACTTGCTTCTTTACTGTGAGGGGTGCTCTCATTCTGGTGTCTTTGCACTTCAGGGCAGGGGACAGCAAGTCACAAAGTGCCATGAAAGTAGCCCTACGCATACAAAAGTTTCTCAGCCACCGGGAATCATCCCATACCTGCAACACTATGTGATCCCACCAGTCTGTGCTTGTTTCCCGGGTCCAGAATCGGCGTTCCATGGCATGAACCTGGCACAACAGCACCATGATCTCCCAATTGCCACATGCCATGCCGTCTGTGTCCTTGTCCTCATCAGTATAGTAATCGCGGTGTCGTCGCTTCCTCACCCGGTTTTGCAGGTACTGCACATACCGCTGGATAATGCGTGAGGTATTTACAATGGTCAAAACTGAAGCAGAGATCTGATTGGGCTCCATGGCTATGGCGCCTGCACGGGTAATCCTGGAAAAAGGGTGCGAAACGTAGGAGAGCAGAGTGGCAGTGGAATCTGTGCTGTTCGGTTCACGGTAGCCGAACAACGGCGGAAAATGGTTGTCTTCTGTGGCTTTCACAGAGGTGGGAGGCCAGGACAGACAACATGGAGAAGCTCGGAAGCGTAGCAATAGCGGGAGAGCAGAGTTGGTGGCAGAAGCTGTGCTGCTCGGTTCACAATGACGGAGCAGAGTTGGCAGCGGAAGTGTTCGATGAGGAAGAGAAAGAGTAGGGGTAGTAGAGATTACATAGGAAGATGAGAGGAAATGAGAGGTGGATTCATAGTAGCAGGAGAGCAGCGGTGCACCGTCTGCTGAAAGCAGTATGGCGTCTGCATGCCAAAAAGGCGTGAAACGATTGTCTGCCGTAGCTTTCTGATGACACACACCCAGAAACACCCGCGAGAATGTTTTTGCCCCGTCATGTACTGGGAGCTTAACCCAGAATTCGAATGGGCGGCGGGGACTGCAGGAACTGTGGGATAGCTACCCACAGTGCACCACTCCGACATTTGATGCTCGCCTTGGTACAGTGGACACAATCCGCCGAATTCACTCGCTTTAGTGGGGACACAGAAGACCGAATGTATAAAATAGCTTCCGAAAATTCGAATAGAATAATTTTGAAATAATTTCGTACTGTAGATGTACCATAAGTGACCAGAGGAGCTGGGGAACGGGAGCAGCTAACAGGGGAGTTTGGCGAGGGAGTTTAGAGGGGGAGTGTGAGCAGGGGCTAGAACCCAACATTCTTTAAACTTAAAAGCCAGAAACACCCCCTTGATATAAACCCAACAACAACAAAGGAACCAGCTGCAGGAGTAAAGAGAGAATCCAGGCAGAAGTCCAGCAACAGAGTGGGGGCTACCCAGTTTACTGCACCCAATGCAGCATGTATGATTACCTGCCCTATGTGCAGGTGGCATATGTATGCATTCGGTGCAAGGAGCACCTGGCCCTCAGAGATCGTGTACGGGCTTTGGAGACCAGAGTGGCTGAACTGGAGTAGCTGAGGAGACAGAGAGGTACATAGATGAGACTTTCCGGGACACAGTAGAACGGTTCCATCCCCGGTCTGACAGCCACTGTGCTGTTGAGGACGATGAAAGTCCCATGGAAGGAGAGCATCTAACTGGAGCAAAGGGCAACAATCCTATAGTTGCAACCCTCCTTCTGAGGATACCTCTCTGGGGGAAGAAACTCCAGCTATTAGAAAGAGACAGGTATTATTAATGGGCGATTCAATCATTGGAAACACAGATAGCTGGTTTTGCAATGATCAGGAGAACCACATGGTGACTTGGCTGCCTGGTGTGAAGGTTGCGGATCTCACAAGACATCTAGATAGACTTATGTGTAATGCTGGGGAGGAGCCAGTGGTCATGGTACATGTAGGTACCAGTGACGTAGGGAAGGATAGGAGAGAGGTCCTGGAGGCCAAATTTAGGCTGCTAGGTAAGAGATTGAAGTCTAGGACCTCCATGGTAACATTCTCTGAGATTCTCCCAATTCCAAGTGCAGGGCCAGTTAGACAGGCAGAACTGCAGAGTCTCAATGTGTGGATGAGATGATGGTGTAGGGAGGAGGGGTTCAGGACAGGATGCAGAGATAAAGTTTCTTCACATCTTAAATGACTGCTGCTTGGAGCAGATCCTGGAACCCACCAGAAGAGAGGCAATTCTTGATTTAGTCCTAAGTGGAACACAGTATCTGGTCCAAGAGGTGAATATAGCTGGACTGCTTGGTAATAGTGAACGTAATATAATTAAATTCAATATCCCTGTGGCAGAAAAAATACCACAGCGGCCCAAAACAAGCATTTAATTTCAGAAAGAGGAACTACACAAAAATGAGGAGGTTAGTTAAACAGAAATTAAAGGGTACAGTGCCAAAAGTGAAATCTCTGCAAGCTGCATGGAAACTTTTTAATGACACCATAATAGAGGTTCAACTTAAATGTATACCCCAAATTAAAAAACATAGGAAGAGAACCAAAAAAGAGCCACTGTGGCTAAACAACAAAGTAAAAGAAGCAGAGAGGCAAAAAGGCATCCTTTAAAAAGGTGGAAGTTAAATCCTAGTGAGGAAAATAGAAAGGAGCATAAACACTGGCAAATGAAATGTAAAAAATATAATTAGGAAGGCCAAAAAAGAATTTGAGGAACAGGTAGCCAAAGACTCAAAAAGTAATAGCAAATTTTTTTAAAGTATATGAGAAGCAGGAAGCCTCCTAAACAACCAGTGGGGCCACTGGACAATCGAGGTGCTAAAGGAGCACTCAAGAACGATAAGGCCATTGTGGAGAAACTAAATGAATTCCTTCACAGCTGAGGATGTGAGGAAGATTCCCAAACCTGAGCCATTCTTTTTAGGTGACAGATCTAAGGAACGGTCCCAGATTGAGGTATCATTGGAGGAGGTTTTAGAACAAATTGATAAATTAAACAGCAATAAGTCACCAGGACCAGATGGTATTCACCCAAGAGTTCTGAAGGAACTCAAATGTGAAATTGCCGAACTACTAACTTTATTCTGTAACCTATCATTTAAATCAGCTTCTGTACCAGATGACTGGAAGATAGCTAATGTGATGCCAACTTTTAAAAACGGCTGCAGAGGTGATCCCAGCAATTACAGGCCTGTAAGCCTGACTTCAGTACCAGACAAACTGGTTGAAACTATAATAAAGAACAATATTGTCAGACATATAGGTTAACATAATTTGTTGAGGAAGAGTCAACATGGCTTTTGTTAAGGGAAATCATGCCTGACCAATCTACTAGAATTCTTTTAGAGGGCAACAAACCTGTGGACATGGGTGATATAGTAGTGGATATAGGATACTTTTTCAGAGAGCCTTTGACAAAGTCCCTCACCAAAGGCTCTTAAGCAAAATAAGCTGTCATGGGATGTGAGGGAAGGTGCTCTCCATGGATCAGTAACTGGTTAAAAGATGGGAAATAAAGGATAGGAATAAATGGTCAGTTTTCAGAATGGAGAGAGCTAAATAGTGGTGTCCCCCAGGAGTCTGTTCTGGGACCAGTCCTATTCAACATATTCATAAATGATCTGGAAAAAGGGGTAAACAGTGAGGTGGCAAAATTTGCAGATGATACAAAATTACTAAAGATAGTTAAGACCCAGGCAGACTGTGAATAGGTAGAAAAGGATCTCTCAAAACTGGGTGACTGGGCAACAAAATGGCAGATGAAATTTAATGTTGATAAATGTAAAGTAATATGTAATGCACATTGGAAAGCATAATCCCAACTATACATATAAAATGATGGGGTCTAAACTAGCTGTTACCGCTCAAGAAAGAGATCTTGGAGTCATTGTGGATAGTTCTCTGAAAACATCCACTCAATGTGCAGCAGCAGTCAAAAAAGCGAACAGAATGCTGGGAATAATTAAGAAAGGGATAGAAAATTGGACAGAAAATATCATGTTGCCTCTATGTAAATCCATGGTATGCCCACATCTTGAATACTGTGTGCAGATGTGGTTGTCCCATCTCAAAAAAGATATATTGGAATTGGAAAAGCTTCAGAAAAGGGCAACAAAAATGGTTAGGGGTATGGAACAGCTTCTGTATGAGGAGAGATTAATGAGACTGGGACTTTTCAGCTTGGAAAAGAGATGGTTACGGGAAGATATGATTGAGGTCTATAAAATCATGACTTGTGTAGAGAAAGTAGATAAGGAAGTGTCATTTACTCCTTCTCACAACACAATAACTAGGGGTCATGAAATGAAATAAATAGGCAGCAGGTTTAAAACAAATAAAAGGAAGTATTTCTTCACACAACATACAGTTAACCTGTGGAGCTCCTTGCCAGAGGATGTTGTGAAAGCCAAGACCATAACAGGGTTCAGAAAAGAACTAAATAAATCCATGGAGGATAGGTCCATCAATGGCTATTAGCCAGGATGGGCAGGAATGGTGTCCCTAGCCTCTGTTTGCCAGAAGCTGGGAATGGGAGACAGGAAATGGATCACTTGATGATTACCTGTTCTGTTCATTCCCTCTGGTGCACCTGGCATTGGTCACTGTTGGAAGACAGGATATTGGGCTAGATGGACCTTTGGTATGTTCTTATATTCACTGAAACACTGAAGATAAGATAAGTAAAGCATAGCACACCTTGATCTGGTTCTTTTTTTTTCTTGAGGGGATCCTGAATGTAGTTGGTCATTACTCTTCTATCCTGAGAACTCTTTCATGTAGAGTGTCACAAGGCTCTGTTCTTCCATCCCTCCAGCTCAATGTGTATATGCATTCCCTAGGGATGAGTCATTTTGGGTTGCAATGGAACCTGCATCTTCTTTTCATGAATCTCTATGGAGCAGTTTCTCTACTTTTCTGGTGTCTAGCCAAGACTGGGGCCTGGAAGGGTATGTCTACACTGCATTGTAAATCCAGGTCTATGGAACCTGAGCTTATGGACTCAGTGGGTGCATCTGTACTGGAATAAAAGATTTGCAGCACAGCCAGGGCTGGTCTAGGACATCTGACTCAGGCTCATGGGACTATAGACTTGCAGTGTGCTTTTGGATGCGGCCTTGAGTCCTGACTCTGAGACCCACCCACCCCTTGCAGGGTCTGAAAGCCTGCACCAAATGTCTACACTGCTATTTTAGCTTCACTGCCCAAGCCCAAGTCGTTTGACCTGGGCTCTAAGACTCGGTGCTACATTTTTTTTTATTGCAGTGTGATCGTACCCAGTGTTTCCAAGGCTGCATTTGAGCATCCATTCTGCACTGTAAACCTGGACTTACAATTGCTGGACCTGGGTCTCACAGTGTGCTAACACATCCATACTGCACTACACAGATCTTCTGTCTCAGGTCTGCAGCTTGAGCTGTGTTCAGATTCCAAAATGGCAGGACTTGGACCTGAGTCACAGTGGGACTTGGCTCTGACCCACTTCCCTCACAGGGTCCTAGGATTTGTGTTTGAATAGAAAGGGAGCTTGGCCATAAACCTGAGTGAGAGCCTGGGATTAGTGTGCAGTGTAGACATACGAAAGAAGGCTCCCTGGTTGATTCTTAGCCCTTACTAGACAAAAGTGAAGCCAGTTGGCTTTGAGGAAACACCCAGACGGTGAAAATGGTACATTTTTTCCTGCCTTTGTTAGTAAAGTGCTGAATGTAAGTGTATTGTTGGCTTGATGGCTGCTTTGAATTGATCAAATAGTAGCAAGTAATCAAGAATGATATATTTGGCTAGGAGATTGCAAGGTTTCTTCTTAGTTATGGCGCTCACCATATTAAAGTTCAACTCTAGAAAAATTCACCCAGAATCTTGTGGTGCCATACAAAACTTTGTGTTTGCTACTCAATATATTAAAATTTGACATCTGTGTTAATCTACAAAAATCCACTCAAAGTTTAGCGTGTGCTCCTAAACCTTTTTAACCTCTCATTGTAAAATCAGTACAAAAATGTTCTGTGGATTCAATGGTATTTTGCTATCCTAGCTTTTCTCCTCTCTCATTTATTGCAATGGAGTTCTTACTGGAGTCTGCTTGTTACTGTGTCCCATTTCCCATCAGTTACCCGCTGTTGGTGGCATCTTCATCTCTCCTGTTATCTGTCTGTGGCATAGCACATAGGTTAGTCTCTAGAAGACTGAAACGCTTTTGTCTAACTGAAGTCTTTGGGGTATATCTGGGTGAAAATTAATGGCCTGTGATATACAGTAGGTAAGACTAGATTATCTAATAGTCCCCTCTGGCGTTAAATTCTATGAAACATGAAACCTTTTCTTCATCTGTCAGCTTTAGAGCAGATGAAGGCAATGTGCTGTATTTGGAGCTACATCTGAAGGCCACTCAGACATTCCAGCTAGTACAGAATGTGGCTGCCAACTAATTTAATGGTGTTTCATTCAGAGAACATATAATATGCGCTCCAGAGTATGCTCTAGTTTCCAGCTGGTTTCCAGATGCAGTTCATGATGTTGGTTTTACCTATTGAGCCCTATATGGTTTCATCCTGACTTCCTTAGAGACAGCCTCCCTTCTCTTGAACTATTCCAGGAGCTGAGGTCATCTAAAAGGCACTCAAGTTTACAGTGTACAGTTTTAAAAGGCTTTTGGTTTCAAGAATTCGGGAACTCTGGAATTCTCTTTCTCCACTGGTCCAACAGTTAGTGTGGGGTCAGGGGCAGCTTTATCCTGAATTAGGAACTTTGAGTCATTCAACTGACATTGAATCAGTTTGATTTATAGTTTCTATTGTTATGTATTATTTTAAAAGGTCCATGCATTGAGAGATTTTGATAAGCGCATTTTATGCATTTGACAAATAAATAAGTTTAGTGTTCTTTGCTTTTTGTAATACAATGATCAGACCTTCCATTTGCTATTTCAGATGAGATAGCAAAATTTGTAATCCGTACACTGCATAAGGGCAACCGACCTTTCCAAAGGCCTAATGTGATAATGCTTTTATGCACATTTTAAATGGATTGTCTGCAAAAAGAAAACACTTTCTGCAAATAAGAGGCTTGACTCTCCACTCCATTGCACTGGGTTTACACAACATAACTCTATTAACTTCGATTTACACCAGCATAAAATTAATGCACTAGAGAGAGAATCAGGTCCAAATGTCTTTATTTTTTTTCTTAAGTAAACATTCCTTTCACCCCAGCCCAAATCCAGCAATTACAAAATGGGTGGGATTAACAGAAAAATAAGTTAGTTGCTCATTGAAGGATATATTTGTAAATTTAAAAACAAAGTAAAATAACTTTGCATCATACGCAAAATGGAACAAAGCAGTTGCAGACTTACAGAATAACTCTGGGTAAACTCTAAATTTTCTTGGCACTACTGTGTTCTGTACATGTTTTGTCATTATGTCAAGATATTGGAATACATGTGAAAATTTGTACCTGGTGTAATTCAGACTACTGCTCCTCTAATTTTCCAAATGCAACATACCTGTGTAAAAATATGCACCCTGAACTTGGACAGCCTGTACTTGCATTTAAGAATTATGCTTTCCCTGCTGCACTATTTATTCATCTTTTATCTGTTTTATGCCATAGTAGTTATCACCTTTCATAAATCCAGCCACCAGTTTGCTAACTTTTGGTATTATTACTGCTAAGAAAATTAAGAGTATTAATTCTTTGGCTTTCTAGCACTATTTATGTTGACTTCCTAGAAAAAGGAATGTTTGTTTAAAACAATTTGGTTTACATGCTTTCCTATATTGTAATTCATATAAACAATTGTTTTGATTGTTACTATTATACATAATATATTTATTTGTAGTATATATAAAATGTATCTTTTCTAAAATGGAGTTCCTTTTCTTCCTCTGAAGTACTGTAAGGAAAGGATAGTGGGACCTGGAAAAGTAAATGAATTCTTAGAAAAAAGGGACTATGACTTTGTGATGTACCTATCATCACACTCCAAGACTAAGTTCTTAGCATGTTGCAGGGAAAAGAAGTTAATACAAGGTTTTTATCTGTTAACCTCAGAAAACTGGAAATTATACGAAGTCTTCAATTCTTTCACTCTCCTTTACAAGACCAAATTAGGGAGGGTTCAGAATTTGGGGATTTGATCAGTTGTGGTTTCCTTCATTAAAAAAAAAATCTGGAGTATCTATATCAGGGGGAGCCTGGAAGGGGTTAATACTCGTACCTCTTGATAGGGAACTGTTCCCATAATTCTGCTGAACCTCAAGCTTCCAGCTATCAGTTTTCGTTCCTTCCTGCTGAACTCAAAGGGTTGCCAACTTTCTGATTGCAGAAAACTGAACACGCTCCGAGGCCCCGCCCCTGCTTACTCCATCCCCCCTCCCTCTATTGCTCACTCTCCCCCACCCTCCCTCACTTGCTCATTTTCATTGGGCTGAGGCAGGGGGATGGGGTGCAGGAGGGTGTGAGGGCTCCGGCTGGATGTGCAGGCTCTGGAGTGGGGCTGAGGATGAGGGTTTTGTGGTGCATGAGAGGGATCCAGGCTGGGGGGTGGGGCTGAGGGGTGCAGAGTGTCGGAGGAGGCTCTGGGCTGGAGCAGAGGCTTGGGGTGAGGGCTCTAACTGGGGGTGTGAGTTTTGGGGTGGGGCCAGAAATGAGAGGTTCAGAGTGTGGGAGGGGTCTTTGGGTTGGGGTGCGGGGAGGGGGGGTAAAGGCTCTGGCTGCGGGTGTGGGCTCTGGAGAAGGGCCCAGGATGAGGGCTTTGTGGTGCAGGAGGGTGCTCCAGGCTGAGGCCGAGGGCTTTGGAGGGTGGGAGGGGGGTCCAGACTGGGGCAGGGGGTTGGGGCGCAGGAGGGAGTGAGGGGTGCAGGCTCTGGGCAGTGCTTACCTCAGGTGGCGGCATGTCCCTGCTCCGGCTCCTAGCCAGAGGTGTGGCCAGGTGACTCCACACGCTGCCAGCGCTCAGGGTGGGGGAAGCACACAGAGCCCCAGTGGCTGCCCCTGCACCTAGGAGCTGGAGGGGGAACATGCTTCCGCTTCCGGGAGCGATATGGAGCCAGGGCAGGCAGGAAGCTTGCCTTAGCCGCGCTGTGCTACCGACCGGACTTTTAACGGCCCAGTCTGTGGTGCTGACTGGAGCCGCCAGGGTCCCTTTTCAACCAGGCGTTCTGGTCAAAAATCAGACGTCTGGCAACCCTATGAACTCAGGAGGAGAGCCCCTTCAAACACTAACAAACCAACAGCAGGGAGCCACACTTTCCTGCATCTCCTATTCTCTGCAAGAGAGAAGACTTGACCCTGAGGATCTGTAGAGATTTTCAAAATTTGAAGACAGTTGTACCTTAGAAAGTGCTAAACTGGTTGAATAAAAGCCTGGGGTACACTTGCTTTGTCTTAACTAGAGTTTTAGAATGTGGTAACCAGAGGCACTTCATACCTTCTGTAGGCAGAGCTATACTCCCAGTGAGAGAGCGCAGCATGTGATGATGATGCTGTCTGTTATATCTGTAGGCAGTAGCAAGGGGTGCCACAGAGACTCCTCTGTCTTTAGCAATTTCATGACAGGAGGGGATGTGTAGGGCATGGGGGAGGGATAATGGGGACCAAGAGAATGGGCAGAGGTAGGAATCATGGGGGCTTACAGACCCCAGCCCTTGCACTGAGAGCTGTTTTGTCCTTTACCTCCAATTACTCATTAATATCCCCTACCAGAATTATCCCCCTTCCACTTGCCCCCTCAAGCCCCAGCTGGGAATTGCTCCCTTCCCACCCCTAGGGCCTTTCTCCTTCCAGGGTGGATATTTGTAGAGGTTGAGCTGAGAAATCCTTCATTGTGCCCTCCCGCCCCATCCCTGCTTCTTCCACCACCAACACTCCCCTCAGGGTTTCTATTTCCCCACACCTCTTGGTCCCTCCCCATCCCCAATTCAAATTCTTCCCCTCCACATCCCTGCTTCTCCCCTGCCACACCCCCTAAGTCCCTGCTGTTTCCTCCCATCCAAGTTCCAGCTAACCCCACCACCACTGCCCCATCTCTCCACTCCCTGCTGCTTACTACCACCACCACTACTCTTGCCCCCTCCCAACACTCTGCTTCCTCCCCTCTCCCTAGGGCCTCTGCTCCCCTCCTGTAAAAACCCTCCCTGTTATGCTAGCAGTGGCACTGTTCATGAGTTTTAGATTATCCCAGCAGCAGAAAAGGCTGGGGATGGGGGGGAGCAGAAGTTGGAGAAAATACCTGAAATTGTTAGATTTTATTCTGGCTTTCCAGTGGTATCACAGGTAGACATCTCATCTGGCAGACACTGCTAGTGGCTTTATTTTTTACAAAAGTGACCGAAAAGTTTAAGTGCAAGGGATAAAGGTTTACAGAAGTAAAGACAGAGATTTGGCACAAGTACTATTTTGTATGAAAAGGAGGTTGAACTTCTGAAACAATTATTGTCAATATGATTGAAGACAAAGAGAGCGATAAAGTAAGGCCAAAAGCAATAACAATAAAATGCGGTGGAAGTCCATTTCAGGTTTGGGGACGTATCTTCTACAATATAATAGGACAGGAGACATGTTCAGAATAAAAACTGTGCTCACAGTTGAGAAAAACAAAGAGGTATTGATCCATTTCAGGGATCAAAATTATTTTTTACACTACATGCGCAAAGGTGTATTCAGTGCTGAAAATTATCTGCACTAGTATGGTTGCTATCTGTGAACAATGTTCACTGAAACTTCAGACCAACAGACAGAAAAAAATAATTACTTCTGTAACTTCCTGAAGAAAGTTTGTCTCACATTTTTTTCCTGGCTATTGAAGAAAAGTGAAACTCTGGATTTAAGTTTAAAAGCACTTACTGACCTTTTGTTTTTCATGCCTGGGCAGTAGTCTCTGAGAACACAAGCTTGAGTTAAATATGCACTGTTTTGGTTTTTGATGGCATCTAAATTATATGCAACTTGGAAATAACTTCTCAACATTAGTTCTTCTACAAGAAAATTGCCTTCATACATTCACACCCTTGGAATCTCATATCCCAGAACTGTGAACCTAGACTGGGGTCTTGACACCATGCCCACTAAGCCATCTGTAATAGCAGGCACAACAGCTCAGTCCCATTACTTCCCATCCGGAATTCAGAAACTCTGAAGGCATGCTAGGAAAGAGTGAATTTATCTGCAGAGATCATACATTTGGAGATTTTCAGTTACTGGTGACACATTTTTTTCTCTTCCATGGCTCTACGTGGTTCATTCTTGTAGACTAGAGAGCTGGGAACACAGTCCGTAACAGCACTCTTCCTCTCGAAGTTCTAAAACTCATGCCCAAATAATACGAGTAAATTAACTAAAGGAATTATTTAAGGAGTTAAAGTGTTTCTCCAGCACCTATAACTGCCTTAGAGACCTCAGAGATTGGAACTTGGCCAAGGTAAGTATTCAAAGCTGCCATAGGTCTGATCGAATGAGTCTTTAAACCATATAAAAGTAGGGTTGCCAACTTTATGATTACAGAAAACCAAACACCCTGGCCCAGACCCCGCCCCACCTACGAAAATGTAGTCTACGCCAATTTGTCTCATTACTCTGATTTATTTTAGGTAATTTTGCTATTATTTATAACCACCCTTGGGAAAAAACACTAAAATTATACTGCATATTTTACCTAAGACACAAGAACTAGTACTTTTATCACTATGTTAAATATATTTAGGTTTTGTTGTCTGTTTAATTTCACCCATGTTTAGGAGCAGGATTAATTCAAAGCAACACATACATTCAAGGTACTTCCCTTCCCCACAACATACGGGAATTATAGCTTTTACAAAAGGACTATTTTTAAACCTATTGTAAAACAAAATGTAAGAAGAAATGTACCATGTTAAGATAGAGTTGCCAACTTTCTGATTGCAGAAAACTGAACATCCTTGCCCCACCCCTACCCTGCCCCTTCTCCAAGGCCCCGCCCCTGTTCCCTCCATCCCCACTCCCTCCATTGCTTGCTTGCTCATTTTCACTGGGCTGGGGGTGCGGGCTCTGGGGTAGGGCTGGGCATGAGGGGCTTGGGGTTTAGCAGGGGGCTGGGGGTGGGGCCGAGGGGTTCAGAATGTGGGAGGGGGCTCTGGGAGGTATGGGAGGGGGTATGGGAGGGGGCTCAGGACTGGGGGCAAGGAGTTGGTGTATGGGGTGGGGTGCAGGCTCTAGGCAGCACTTACCTCAGGTGGCTCCCGGAAACAGCCAGTATGTCCCTGCACAGAGGTGGCTAGGGGGCTCTGCGTGCTGCCCTTGCCTGCAGGCGCCACCCCCGCAGCTCCCATTGGCCAGGGTTCCCAGCCAATGGGAGCTGCAGAACCGGCTCTCAGGGGGGGGGCAGTGCTCGGAGCCACTCTGGACTCAGGACTGGCTTTAGACCTTAAGTCTGAAACTGTTAGTGTCTGAAGGTGAAGGGAACCTTTCCTTCTTCCCGTCTTTGTACAGTAGATAGCAGGACACATGACTCCAAGAGTGTGGATCTGTGGAGACAAGATATTCAGTGAATCTCAGTTATTGGTGGGTAACCTAGTTTCCTTTAGAAGTAAGCAGTACCATTTAGCTATTATTAATTTTGGAGGAAGAGGTTGATAGGGCTTCTCTTGCCTTTGTTTTGAAGCATTTGAAAGCAGTCACAAGACTTCAAGAGGCTGGGTCATGGAACCACACAAACAGAGAGCTTAACGTGGTTGTGATGTAGGCTGGTCACTAGGTGTCCAGGCCATACGTTGTCATTACAAGACATTGACAATCCATCACGGGGTGATGACAGGCCAGTATTTATCTGAGACTGCTTTAACCCCTCCTAGCCATCTCCCAGCATGCCTCACATCCACCAGTCCATATCCTGCAACTTATGTGGAACATCTGCCGAATATAATTTTGAAACGTTATCTGTTGTCCTTTGCTATCAAGAAAAGGAAACGTTCTTTGTGTATTACCACAGCATACAAAACATGTAGAAAATAAATAATTAGCTGTCAAGGAGAGATTAAAGAGACACCATCACTGAGTTATAGTGGTGTGTGGTATAATGGTTATATGGCAGAGTTGGACTCATTTTTTACTTTACATTTTCAATATTTTATACATTCTGCTTTTCTAAATGCCAGTTTTTCTGAATGCTTACAGCTTGACATTAAACTGAAGATTTTTTTCATATCTATCTTCTAATGTAGTGTGTCTACGTATATATATACACACATGTCCTCTCTTCAACCAGCAGACATCCTTTACCAAAAATGATTTTCAATTTAGCCTTGGATCTCTGTTGAGCCAGTTGCCCAATATTAAGTTATAAGGTGAGTGATCCAGTAAATTAGATTCTCAGATAAGATCACAAAGGTACAAAACTATGTTTATATTAACTGGCAAAAGGAAATGATTTCCAGTTGACCAGCTTAGCCAGATAAGCTTAACTTCTGCATTTTAGAAAAACACCATTGATTTGAATTTTGTAAAAACTTTCAACTATAAACCTTAAATATGCTTGAGTAGCGTATGCATTTAATTTTGGTTTAATAAGGTAACTGTATTTTAATTAAATACTTGTTGAGTATTAAAACTGTTTCAATATCAGTTAACAATATAGTTTAAATCCTGTGATCCTCACTTCAAACGCCCATTAACAGACTGCAGGCTTTGGCTCGTAGTCCATAACGTTGAAGTAACATAGCAGATAATCCTCAATCATTTTTCATAATCAGTTTGATTTAGTTAATATTTCATTCAAGGTCAAATCTTTCTTTCTCACCATATTAAAAAAGAAAATGGGGGCCCCATGTGTGATCCCACAATTTTTACTAAAGCTTCTCTTTATAGTGATAATCTTTCTGATATTCACAATATAATGGGTAACAATAGAGCTGTGCAAAACATTCACATTGAAATCAATCACGCAGTTCAGAGAGGGTTAGAGTTCTATTGTGTTCACAAATGATTTGTGAACCTGGACTCAAGTTCCAGTTTGCATAGCTCCCTCTTTTCCCACATATGGTTGGATTACTGCAAAACCTTACACAATGAATTCCAGTGTTTGAAATAACCTAGATGTGTTTCTGTCCCTAGAATTGTCCTAACCACTGCAAATACGGCCAGTACCTTTTTTCTTGGTCATTGAATGCTTCCCGCAAAGTACCTCAACAAATAACTAAAAAACTCAGTCTGAAGTATCTTGCAAATCCAAAACTGTATATGCAGTTTCTTCTCTCTCTCTCTCTCTGCAGTGTAGTTGTAGCTGTGTCAGTCTCAGGATATTAGAGAGACAAGGTGGGGGAGGTAATATATTTTATATATATTTTATTGGACCGACTTCTGTTGGTGAGAGAGGCAAGCTGTGTGGCTTGAAAGCTCGTCTCTCTCACCTACAGAAGTTGGTCCAAGAAAAGATATTACCTCATCTACCTTGTTTCTCTCTCTCTCTCTCCCCCTAGTTAGCCAGTTACTATAACTAGTTGAGTATCTATAAAGTACCTATCATATTGATAGTCCCCATAGAATGTAGGTACTGGTAAATGGACATCTAGTTGGAATGAACTCAAGCATTGTCCTCTGTTACAGTAGTGCCATGCTGAATGACTAAATACCCAGTAAACCCAATAAAGCTATCAGTTTCGCTGTTAATAGATCTTCTGTTGAGGAAGGATTTAGCCAAATTAAAGTGCTTTCCTATAGGGTCCCTCAGGAAATGGCCCTTACTAGTGAAGATCCTGAGGAAACTGAGATTATGCTATTGAATGCAAAGTGCACTGAAGAAATACTCAAAGAAAAACAGGGTTTTTCAAGCCCTTGGGAACTAACATTTTTGTTTGCATTTCCATCATGTTAATTATTATTCAAAGAGTTCCCGAGGTGATTACACTAAGCTACTTTCATGAAGTTTTATCCCATTTATTATGCATTGCAGCTAATTAATGTTGGAAGAGTTATTATTCTAAGGAAGATGGAAATAACGTGTAACCATTCAGCTACAAACATCTTGCATATGTACTGTAGGTGTCATTATTTGAAAGAAATTTGATGAGTCCACTGCACACCCACTGTAATAAACTGTTTATTTCTTTTCATGGGAACATGGCTACAGTTGTTCTGTTGGGGTATCCAAGACACATCTAAAGTATTTAATAGAGTCTGTCAGTTGTGTTGTCTGAAAGTAGTTCCTTCATTAAGTTTTGAGTCTGTCTGTGATGATTCACAGTATGAAGCCATTTTAAATTTTTGTTCATTTTTTCCTGAGTCTCAGTAGTATTCACTCTAAACATCCATTTACACCGATTTATATGAGCAAGTGAGATTAATACAGGTTTAGTTAATCATAATTAACTTAGTGGCAAGATACAATATTGTGGTCATTGGCTATCCCTCCCAATTCAAAACTGTGTATCTTGACTGAAATGGACCAATCATAAGGTTAACGAACACAGACACCTTGCTAAAGTTAATTCATGTTGAGGTTTGGAGTGATACACACTGACAAAAGTTGGAAAATTCAAAATTAAGTCTGACAGTTTGTGCTTACCTTTCCTGATTGTATAAATGTGTTGTGCCACATCTAATATGTAACTTCATTCTGTAACCTGGGACCTAAGCATAGAATCATAGAATATCAGGGTTGGAAGGGACCTCAGGAGGTCATCTAGTCCAACCCCCTGCTCAAAAGCAGGACCCATCCCCAATTAAATCATCCCAGCCAGGGCTTTGTCAAGCCTGACCTTAAAAACTTCTAAGGAAGGAGATTCCACCACCTCCCTAGGCAACGCATTCCAGTGTTTCACCACCCTCCTAGTGAAAAAGTTTTCCTAATATCCAACCTAAACCTCCCCCACTGCAACTTGAGACCATTACTCCTTGTCCTGTCCTCTTCCACCACTGAGAATAGTCTAGAACCACCTCTCAGGTAGTTGAAAGCAGCTATCAAATCCCCCCTCATTCTTCTCTTCCGCAGACTAAACAATCCCAGTTCCCTCAGCCTCTCCTCATAAGTCATGTATTCCAGACCCCTAATCATTTTTGTTGCCCTTCGCTGGACTCTTTCCAATTTATCCACATCCTTCTTGTAGTGTGGGGCCCAAAACTGGACACAGTACTCCAGATGAGGCCTCACCAATGTCGAATAGAGGGGGACGATCACGTCCCTCGATCTGCTGGCTATGCCCCTACTTATACATCCCAAAATGCCATTGGCCTTCTTGGCAACAAGGGCACACTGCTGACTCATATCCAGCTTCTCGTCCACTGTCACCCCTAGGTCCTTTTCCGCAGAACTGCTGCCTAGCCATTTGGTCCTTAGTCTGTAGCTGTGCATTGGGTTCTTCCGTCCTAAGTGCAGGACCCTGCACTTATCCTTATTGAACCTCATCAGATTTCTTTTGGCCCAATCCTCCAATTTGTCTAGGTCCCTCTGTATCCTATCCCTGCCCTCCAGCGTATCTACCACTCCTCCCAATTTAGTATCATCCGCAAATTTGCTGAGAGTGCAATCCACACCATCCTCCAGATCATTTATGAAGATATTGAACAAAACCGGCCCCAGGACCGACCCCTGGGGCACTCCACTTGACACCGGCTGCCTACTAGACATGGAGCCATTGATCACTACCCGTTGAGCCCGACAATCTAGCCAACTTTCTACCCACCTTATAGTGCATTCATCCAGCCCGTACTTCTTTAACTTGCTGACAAGAATAGTGTGGGAGACAGTGTCAAAAGCTTTGCTAAAGTCAAGATGCAATACATCCACTGCTTTCCCTTCATCCACAGAACCAGTAATCTCATCATAGAAGGCGATTAGATTAGTCAGGCATGACCTTCCCTTGGTGAATCCATGCTGACTGTTCCTGATTACTTTCCTCTCATGTAAGTGCTTCAGGATTGATTCTTTGAGGACCTGCTCCATGATTTTTCCGGGGACTGAGGTGAGGCTGACTGGCCTGTAGTTCCCAGGATCCTCCTTCTTCCCTTTTTTAAAGATTGGCACTACATTAGCCTTTTTCCAGTCATCTGGGACTTCCCCCGTTCGCCACGAGTTTTCAAAGATAATGGCCAATGGCTCTGCAATCACAGCCACCAGTTCCTTTAGCACTCTTGGATGCAACTCGTCCGGCCCCATGGACTTGTGCACGTCCAGCTTTTCTAAATAGTCCCTAACCACCTCTTTCTCCACAGAGGGCTGGCCATCTATTCCCCATGTTGTGATGCCCAGCGCAGCAGTCTGGGAGCTGACCTTGTTCGTGAAGACAGAGGCAAAAAAAGCATTGAGTACATTAGCTTTTTCCACATCCTCTGTCACTAGGTTGCCTCCCTCATTCATTAAGGGGCCCACACTTTCCTTGGCTTTCTTCTTGTTGCCAACATACCTGAAGAAACCCTTCTTGTTACTCTTGACATCTCTCGCTAGCTGCAGCTCCAGGTGCGATTTGGCCCTCCTAATTTCATTCCTACATGCCCGAGCAATATTTTTATACTCCTCCCTGGTCATATGTCCAACCTTCCACTTCTTGTAAGCTTCTTTTTTATGCTTGAGATCCGCTAGGATTTCACCGTTTCGCCTGCCATATTTACTATTCTTTCGACACATCAGGATGGTTTGTCCCTGTAACCTCAACAGGGATTCCTTGAAATACAGCCAGCTCTCCTGGACTCCTTTCCCCTTCATGTTAGTCCCCCAGGGGATCCTACCCATCCGTTCCCTGAGGGAGTCGAAGTCTGCTTTCCTGAAGTCCAGGAGCAACATGTAGGCACAATAGAAAACATTCAGAACAGACTGCCAGCCAGAACTTTTAATTTTATTGTGTCTTTTTATCATGTGTAGGGAACTAAAATTTACTTGCATGTGTTAAATTCAAAAGTATTTTTTTTAAAAAAGGAAGAATCAAAATATCAACACATTTGGAACACTCATAGTGTGAAGTTCACTTTATAAAATATAAATCTCTATGTTTTTTTAAATAAGGCTTATGAAACAGATTTATTTTAAGTACCAAATTTCAAAATATGAGTGTAGAAAATACACGTGCAGTTGCATTAGGGTGTATTTAAATCAAGTATTACACTTCCAAATGGCTAATGACACTTAACTAGCCATTTACAAGTATGAATCCTTGATTTGCATTTGCAGATTTTGTAATTTTACATGCAAATGTAGGCACATAATGGTGCATCCATCTCTAAACTCCTCTGTTTAGCCTTTTGTGCATAATCCACAAACACAATGTTCCTACCCTTGTTGATTATGCTACAACAGTTAACTGTGAATAGTATTCCCAGAGCTGTCCTGGCATAAATGAATGTTGCTGGTGTAGAAACGTGTTTTGGCATGATTAGTCAGGTGTCTGCATAAATATAAGATGTTGCAAAATTAATGCTGTCACTGTCCACATTTACTTCATATTTACCTACCAGCCCCTGGCAATGTCCTCTTCTGAGTGCAGCTCACACCATCATCAGGGGGTCTGCTGATGATCCCACTGCACTGGAGTTGCTTGGATGTCTTCACAGAAATTGCTGTCTGCCTACTCCCCAGCTCTTCTATGTGTGTAAAGGAGGTCGCCGGTGACTGGGTCTCCACCTTAGGCAGCAACTTTATGTTGTGCATATATGCAGCATGCTCATTAGAGCAACAAAAGAAGTGGGCATACAGTTTTCAGTTATGTAGATTATACATTTTTGTTTTAATTTATGAACCTTGAGAGAGACTTTCTAAGCAAAATAGCTATGTTAATTTTAGCTCCATTTTAATGAAAAAGAATGGGCTAGGGATAGGATAGAAAAGGAACAAAACTGGTGGTTGGGTAAGACACATTATTTTCCACAAAGTTAAAAGGATATTACAAATTGTGCGGAATATGAAACAAAAATTTAAAAATATGATAGATAGCAATAAGCAATTGGAGGCTCAGAATTGCCTCCCTTGGATTATATAGCCTCATCATTCCCATTTCATCTGATTTAATTTTTTTTTTTTTTTTGGAAATATGCAATAGTGATGTCTCAATCACATCTCTTGGTGATGTATTCCATTTCCTATAATTGCCACTACTGTTAAGACTATTTTCCTAATGTCAAGCTTAAACGTTTCTTTCCTGTGCTTCAAGCTATTGCTCTTTTTTCTACCATCATCTGAAACTGAATACTTTGTCTTTTATTTACATTATAATCGTGAAGATCTCTATAGAGTGTCTTTTTATATCTCCTAACTCTTCTCTTTCTAGAGTATATGTACTATATATTCTTTTTTAAAAAAACCTACATTAATTCAGTGTTGTTTACAGTGCAAAGTCAAGCACTGAAAGTTAGGAAATGCCAGAGAGAAGTTGCCCTTACTTTCTTATTTTTGCTCTTTTGTGCATACATGCAAAAGAATGCTTAAGATTTTGAGCAACAGATCATACATAGTGTGTGGCACACTGAAACAAAGTAGTACATGCACAGTGCTAATATAATATCTAGGAATTTAGGCAGCAAGCCAGAATTTGCGTTAGTGGAAATGATGATTTTCAGCAGCTCAGAACTAAGCCAAACCTAACAGATTTGCATGGGACAAGCAAAAGACACCTCCTTCACCTTCGTGTATCACATTGCCAATTTCAAAGTCCTGCTACAAACCATGGAGGTCTTTGTAGCTTTTTTTTTTTAATTTAATAAATGATCTAAATAATTTTTATAGCAGAAAGCATAATCATGAAGATTGTAAATTAAGCAACGTCACTCCAGAGCTATGCATATTTTCACTTATCATTTTAGTTTTATATGTAATCCTGTGTATCTGTTTAGTTTTCACCTTTTTTCCCCTCCAATTTGCATTGCATTTGAAGCTCCTATTTAATTTGCTATGTATTAGGATCCCTAACTCTTTCTCAAACTTGCTACTCTAGAGCTTGATCTAAAGCCTATTAAACTCACTGGGAGTCTTTCCATTAACTTCAGTGGACTTTGGTTCAGACCCTCATTCCCTCTTCCTAGCTGTATGACTTTACAGGTTGAGTAATGAATCTCATCCAGTTGCATGCATCTCACTTTTCCAGTCTTTCCAAATCATTTTGCAGGAAGACCAAGTATGAAGGAAATCAAGGATAAAGTGACTTGAACTACTAAAAAAAATGCAATCTCTTGTTAAAAACAGCCACAGAGGATTAGAGGATTGTACTAATGCAAAAGTTGTACCTATATTTTTTAAAGGCTGTAGTGGTGATCCTGGGAATTATACACAAATAAACTTTACATCTGTACCTGGCTAACTGGTTGAAATGATAATTAAAAGCAAAATAACAAAACACCAGGAAGATAATGATATGATCAGGTCTAACTAATATGGGTTTTGCCAAAGAAAATCATGTCTCATTTACAATTTACCAAGGATTGTGGTGGATTCTCCATCACTAAGTATTGTTAAATCAAGATTGGATGTTTTTCTAAAAGATCTGCTGTAGGAATTATTTTGGGGAAGTTTATGGCCTGTGTTATACAGGAGGTCAGACTAAATGATTGCAGACTAGATGATTGCAGCTCCCTTCTGGCCTGGGAATCTAGAAATCTATAATCTGTGTGAATTCTCTGAATATATCAATAAAGTAGTAGATAAATGATAGCCAGTTGACATAATTTATTTAGGCTTCCAAAAGCCCTTTGACTTCCCACATCAAAGGCTACTAAAGAAGTTAAGTAGTTACAGGCTGTAAGGCAAAGTATTGTGATGGATGAAAAACTGGCTAGGAGACAGAAAACAAAAAGTAGAATTAAATAGTTAGTTTTCATCATGGCAAAAGGTAAACAAAGGAATACCTCAGGGTTCCAACTAAGTTCAGTATTGTTTGTTATATCAATAATCTGGAATGGCGGATGAATAGTGAGGAAGCAAAATTTGCTGGTGGCACAAACGTATTTAGGTAGTTGGAACTAAGAGGATGGTGAGGAACTTCAGAGAGATCTCAACAAGCTAGGTGAAGTAATGCACATTAGAGTGAAAAATGTAAACTACTCATACACCTTGCAGAGTTCAAAATTAACTGTATCAATTCAGGAAAGAAACTGGATAAATACCAGCTTTGAACTTTGAAATAATTGAGCTGTCACCATAGACCAGGAATTCCCAAACTTGGTGTGCGGCTTGTTCAGGGTAAGTCCCGGTGGCCTACGAGACACTTTGTTTACCTGAGTTTCCTCAGGTACAGCCGCTCCCAGCTCCCAGTGGCCACGTTTCGCCATTCCCAGCCAATGGTCTCCCCTTCCATATTTCTTGAAGATATTATCTCTTTTCTAGTCCCCTGGTTCTCCTTCTGACTCTGATCGAAACTGAAGGTTATTTTAGCTAACATAATGTAGCCTAAGTAGATAGAATATTTTTCTAATACAATTAACTAGATACATTTTTCTTTGTTTTAAAGGTGTATAAATACTGTATCCTTTCCAAACAGATTTTTAATAAAAATTACTGCATTCCCACTGGTTGAGTGATTTGTCACCTAGTTTCCAAGCAAAGGTCAAAATATGCATTCAGATAAAGGGAATTTAACCAGATTTGCTAAACTCATAGAGAAAACAGACTTGCTCTAAGGAAGCAGTCTGACTCTCTCCCTTTTCATTTCCTCACGGCATCATATTAGATTGGTTTCCCAATGTGGTCATGCCCCATATTCCTTTTGCATTTGATTGCAGTCCCATACGTCATTCGTAAGAAATGTTGCCGGAGCCACAAATGCACAAAGGTATAACAATAAAATTATCACAGCAGACCTCAAGCAGCCTGAGGCAGGTGAGGCCCACAGAAATACAAAACATACTTATTTTATTAAAAAGCAGGTTTGCTACCCAAAAAGAGATGGTATAGCATTCCATTATAAAAATATTTCCGGGTGGACAAAAGCTTGATTATCTCTCTGTCTTGTCCTTCTATCTACCTACCTACCTATCTATTCACCCACCCTTTATCACCATATTTTATGAGCTCATTTTAAATATTAAACACTGGAAATACAATACTAATCTCTCTCTTTCTGTTTTCTTTCCTAAGCTGTGGGGGAAATGGTGAAATTCATTTTTAAAAAATGTTTTATGGTATGGATGTGTGTGTGTATTGTGGGAAAAACAAGTTGAACAGATGAGTTTCCATTTAGTTGAGTGATGAAATCCATCGTCATTTTTTTTTATTTCATAGGAATTACTCATGTTTAAAAGGAAGCATATGCTTAAGTTGTGTGCTGGATCAGGGCTTTAGTGAGCTCCATATTCGAGGTCCAGTTCCTGTGAAAGTTCTGGCTCCTGGGTTCATCAGCCTCCGTATTAGTCAACTGGTCTGTGATTCCACTGAAATGTAGCTGTCGTGGAAGATCATAACCCCAGAAGGAGATGAGATCTCTCATGTAGCTAGGACCATAGTAGCCATGGAGGGCTGTGACTATCAGGACAGAGGACTTGAACTGGACTGTTCATTCTTTGGAAAGCTAGTGCAGAGGGTGAATAGCTGGGTGGTATGCTCACAGTGACCTGTATTGAATAGCAGAAGGGCTGCTGTGTTCTAAACGTCTACCAATTTGAACTTTTTCACAGTGTTCAGATTTGTTTGTAGATATGAGTTGCAATAATTAAGCCTAGAGGTCACATATGCTTAGGTTACTGATGGTAAGTCTATGTCTGCTAGGTTGGGAAGCAATCTTTAGTCTAGTCATGGACAACCTTCAAACCTGCCAATGTGTACAGGAGCAACTGAAATATTATAAGAGGTCTTATTATAATTTGTTCACAAGTGGGTCTTTGCACAACATGGATCAATTAGGCCACGAGGGGTTTGGTTGGCAAGCTGCAGCCTGCCACATCCATGTAGGTTATCACAGCAGTTCAGCGCAAGTCTTGGGGGACACGGATCCTACAGGCAAAGCCTTTTTAATTGAGCTTTTGCACATGGCATCCAGTTTGGGTCCAGAGCGCCAAATTCTGTTGTCCTTGGCCTTATTCAGACAAAGTATCTGCAGTCAGTGAGGGATTTTGCCTGAGCACTGACTTTAGGATTACAGTGGGTTCATTTTTAGAAGCTGAAAATAAATAAAATTATATTTTCTGAAGGACTGAAAAATGCATTATTCAGGAGTACTATGCTCCACTAATAGTTGATCATAAGGGAAGGCTCTTTTTCCTATGTAAGCTAAT
Source organism: Lepidochelys kempii (assembly GCF_965140285.1). Taxonomy (NCBI): domain Eukaryota; kingdom Metazoa; phylum Chordata; order Testudines; family Cheloniidae; genus Lepidochelys; species Lepidochelys kempii. The sequence goes on along the minus strand of NC_136384.1, from coordinate 68,591,141 downwards.
GTTTTTCTATATTAAATGTATATTCAGTGTTTCCTACATATTTATAATACATGCACGCAATCTAGATTCGCTATTTTTATCCTTTTAATTGTTAAACATGTTAGTATATGGTGAACTTAAAATCAGCTTCAGCTGCAATAAGTCATCCCTTTTACTAAGCTGTATACTTCACCAGTGAATAGAGTTTATTTTAAGATCAAGGAATTACTTAATTTTCTGAATGCTATTCCACAGATGAGTGGAAATGCAATATCACAAAACATTATATGTAATATCAGTTTATTGCATTGAAGTCTCTGTAATTTATCTGCATAGTTTATATCATTCTTCTTTTAATTTAATAGAATAGAAATTGACAGTGAAAAAGATCTTTCAAATCCTCTTGTCTGATCCTTGCCAGTACAACATTGTTCTCTGTAATCTCTCCAGAGCTTTGTCCACTCACTTTTTAAATGACTCAAGCAAAGAGACTTCCACAATTTACCCTGGGAGAATATACTACAGTCCAGCAGATTTGACTCTTACAAAATTTTCTTAATATTCAATCTACATTTTCCTTTGCTCATTTTCATTCTATTTCATCTAGTTATTTCCCCCTGGACCATCTTGAAAAAATCCTCACCCTTCTTTGTTCTTAAGCCCTTCAATTGCTTGTAGATGGTTATCACAGACCCTTTAATAGTACATGAGCCAAGATATACATGCTGTAAATAAAATGTAATGGCAAGTACCATAAGAAGAAAACCATTACCTGGTATGATTTAGTGGAAAGATTGGTTTCTACTTGATATGTAAGCCTTTAGTGAGCTTAAAATTTTTAATTCTTATATTTTTAAAGGCTTAATGATTAATTAGATCTAATAAACCAACATGAGGTTGTTTTAAATGAATGTATATATATTTATAGTGCTATGGTTTTCTCTAGTCAATCATGACCAATATTTGAAGACATCTCTCTCAAATCCTGTCCTGTTGTTGGCTAATGTGGTGCTTGTTGCATATACAATGTGTAGCTGACGGAAAGAAGTGAACAGCAGCACAATTGGATTTCATAACGGTTTATTTTCAGTTAAACTGCAGTAGGTCTTGTTGATATAGGAAATGTTCTGCTAGGGCCAGGTGCATTTTAATAAAATTATTTCTTTAAATAAATCTAATTATGTTCAGTTACACTAGACATTCAGTCACTTTACCTGGATAAATTATGCAAATCATAGTGTGTTCTTCTTATATTTTTCCCAGGTAAAAAACTATGTTAAAATGGAGTTAAGCTTAGGACAACGTATCGATAATTTAGGCTAAACACTAATTATAGAGATGTAATTATTCTAACAACAATATTTTAAACCTGGAGTTAAGAAATAAATTTAAAATAACTTCAAATATGTTAAGGGATGGAAATACAGAGTTAGAGCTCTCTTAAACCTTAACTCTGCCCTCTCATGGCAGTAACCGTATGATTAAGGCATTTCAGTGTTTGTGGTCCCGTATTAAATCAAACTGATTTCACATTAGATTTTTTTCATTTATTTACCCTGATGGTATCCCTGCAGGGAAGAGATAAAGTTAACTCATAAGTATTTAACAAATTTACTTGTATATTCTTAGAAAATTCATTCTCTACTGAAAGAATAAGTTCTGTAATTTTGGGGAAGACATGCTGTATTTTTCAGCCATAAAAAAGAAGCTGAACCCTTATTTTAAGTGCAACACTCATCTGCACCTTAACTGTGGGGCTACAACAGGCAACTCCATTTTTATGTTAAATCAGGACAATTTACTAAGACAAACCTAGAAATCAAATTAAAGTTAAAATTAACCCAGGTGTCATTTGCTGGTGGATGGATGGGGAGGTAAGAGGCTAGGGATATGGTAGGCAGAACAGATCGTGGGTGTGGGCAAGGCGCGGACCCCCCCTGGCCTCTCTGCCTAGGAGTTGCAGGGACATACGGGTAGGAGCCCCCCACCCCGAGGTAAGCACCGCCCTGCACTCCAATCTCCATCCCCTAGCCCTGAGCCCCCTCCCGCACACCCAATTGGACACTTTAGAAGTCACAGAAAGTTACAGAATCCGTGACTTCCATGACAGACATGCAGCCTTAATTATAATATTGCAAAATTTGGCAGGGAGAATCAAGGACAGGTGTAGTGCCTGAAATGACTTGTAACTTATTTTTTGAAAATTACTAGATTTCAAATTGACAATGTTCTTTTTGTCTTATTGATATTCCTTCTGTAGGGTTTTAAACCAACCTATAGAATTTCTTAGAGAAGTATATACTTGCTATAATTTTTTTTAGATTGGTTTAAAAATTCTGTAGAAAATTTATAATTTTCTGTTCTGTTTTCATAAGGATGACACATAAAAGGGCTGTGTAGAGGAGAAATGCAACAAAGCTATGTGCTCTCCTGCCACCACATCACTTGCCATTAGCCACTCTGTGTTAGCAGTACATTTTTTACTCCTGAAGGAATTCTGCTCCAAAAAATTAAAAGTTCTGCAAAATTCTGCAAATTTTATTTATCAAAATAACACTATATAATCACACCAGTTTCAATTATTTTGGTAATTTATTTCAAAATACCTGTCAGCAAGTATGTCTGTAACAATACATACACACACACAAATTCCCCCATGAGTAGAGAGTTAAAGAAACCCCTACAACAACCCAGTTTCTGCTTCTTTGACCCCTTCTCTCCGGAGCCCAGCTGGGGAGGAGGGAGGCAGACACTCACACCCCCTTTCCCTGAGAGGCCCCCTCTTCCCCCGCCCAGAGCCCAGCAGCGGGCCCCTCCCCAAGCCCAGACCCTCACACCACCCCCCATGAGTCCAGCAGCCAGGTCCCCCCCAGCCCAGATAATGACAGACCCTACCCTTCTAGAGTCCAGGGATTCAGAGGGAGAAACAGCTTGATGCTGGGAACCAGGCTTGCACAGTTTCCTACATGCTGCCACCTTCATCCTTCAGGACATGCTAGGAACAGCAACTGCTGGAAACCCTCCAGTTCCCTCCCCCTTCCACCATCCTTGTCTTCTATTTGCGAGCTGGCCTCTGTCAGGTCCCAGTGGCAGGCAACATCTCTGCAGCCCATTTCTGTGGTGGGGGAAAAGGAAATTCTGTGCAGACAATATTAATTTCTGCAAAATTCTGCATTGCACAGTAGCACAGAATTCCCCCAGGAGTAATTTTTGGAGATGATAGAGAAACAGAAGGAATGGCCCCAGGGGAATGTTCAGAATAGAACTGGAGTGCTGATGCTCTACATCAAATCTGCCCATGAAACCATGTCTTAATGTATGCAACAAATTGCAGAATAAATTAATGATGCCAGTTAAAGGATTAAATTAATGTGATCCCTTTTCGCCCAGTTGGATAGCCAGTTTTCGGGGTCTTGACAGGTTGTTTCCATTAGGAGGCGACAGAGTCAGGATTTCTGTGGTGCAATCCTGTTTATTTACAAAGAATATATAAAAAGTCCTGTTACCATTCACAGAGTAGGAATCAAACAATAGAAGAAAGTTTCCTTTCTCAGTATTCCAAAGCCGCCTCATCTGGCACTCTTCCCAAAAAGCTCTTTCTCTTAGCTTACTATCAGTGTCATACTGCAAGTGCTTCTCTGGCTGTCCTTGGCTTCCTGCTGTTTTCTTGATTGTTTCTGTGGTGTTTCTGGCTGCATCTGCTCAAACACACACTCAACTCCACCAAAACAATACCCAGCCCTCTACATTTGCGTTTAACCCTCAGTAAAACAACTCTGCCCACATAGTACAGCTCTTGACCAGTCCTGCATATGGCCTGTGTTTTGGGCAGTGGTTTCTATTGTTTCCGCTATTTGACTCCAAAAGGAGCTTCACTTCTTACATTTATCCTGAATGAAGGATGACTGTTACACCCATCAGCTTCACAAGGTTTGACCCTATACCCAGCATAACATTACTGTAGCATTTCCACACACACTTGGAGAGAACAGGGCAATGGCAGCATGGCATCGGAAATAACCAATCTGCTAGTTTGTGGGTTAGAGATGCTGGGAGGATGATCAAGGCAGACAGGCTACTCATAAATATAGTAAGGCCTGCAAGATAGGCCTTGTTTTGCCTATGCATCCCCAGGTTCCTCACACCAGCTAGAACATGCTCCTGCCCATTACATATTTGCACCAGTTCTGCAATGCAAGAGGGAAAATATGCTGCAACAGTTGTGGAGTTTGGTAAATAAAAATGTTCATCATTAAGAATGTTATATGGGAGAAGCTGATATGCCCATAGGAAGCACAGCAAGAAACTTACTTCACAGTTTATAACAATGGACACAACTGTAATTCCTTTTCCAAAAAACTGTAGCTATTACTATGTGATTTTGTATTAAGTTTAAAAAGATCTATATTTCAAAACAAGCAGAAGCCATGAATAACAATAAATCTTAGACATAGCATAAGTAACAAAAAATGTTCACAATTTTTTTTATTTCTATTAAAAAATTGTCACTGACGAGGCAATTCTAAGGTGCAGCAAACTACTGTTGTTACAGCATCAGTACAAGCTATGAAAAGCAACAGTGGTGTACTATAGACTATATTGTTATAGAAAACTTTATGCACACTGAACAACATCTGCTACCTGTAGTTTTTTAAAAACTTGTTTTGATGAGTCATAAAATGCCCTATTATTCTCTGAATATTCCTGTAGTAATTGTTTATCAGGTTGGCAACCCTGTAGCAGAGTGTTTGCTCATAAAAGGAATATAATCTCAGTTGTTCTCGCAGGAGAGTCTGGTGGAATTGTCTCGTATTCTATAGTTATTTCACGGATGGATTGATCCTTCAGAAAATCAATTGAAGGAGTCCATACAGTATACAATTCTGCTAACAGATCTCTAGAAACATCTACTGTCTTATCTAGTGGGATAATATATCTTGTAGCACTTTGACAATATATAATACAAATAACAGTAAGTTTGTTTGTTTGTTTGTGGTTTAGAGGGGAAATGCTCCAATAACTGAAACTGAATTGAGTCACTCTGATAATTTTTAACATTACATTATTTGTTTTCTGTAAATAATTCAGAGAAAGAGTTCTAATTAATTGTTTGTAATTCACCATAACACATTTCCTTTCTTTCACTAGAATATACTTTTAAATATTAAATTAATGCTTTTAATTCCTAATTTGGAAATATACAGGTTGTTACGTAGAAGTGAAGTATTAATGTAGAAAATGTTTATCAGAAGGAAAACATTATGCAGATGAGTAGAGAAAGCTATGTGCTGTACAGCATATTTCTAAGGGATATTTTAAACTTAGCTCCCAGGAAAAATTATGAAAAATGCTCTAGGAGGAGTTTAGTTCCAATTGCATGATTTCAAGTGTGTGCATGTGTCTATTTAACCTAGTTCCTCCATCTCTGCTATTAACTTCTGTACTTTGTCTTTCTTATTTTTACAGCCCTGATAGCCATTGGACGATACAGCATGACAATAGAGACAGTGGATGTTGGGTGGTGTAAAGAAATTACAGATCAGGGAGCCACCCAAATTGCACAAAGCAGCAAGTCTCTCAGATATTTAGGGTTGATGAGATGCGATAAGGTAAGCAGCTTCTGTGAAAAGCGGATGTAGGCTTCTGAGTATATGTATGGAATGTGTGAGACAGACTTGTTTATTTTTTCCTATAAAAATATCTTTCTTCTTCGAGTGATTGCACATGTCCATTCCATTGCAGGTGTGTGCACCTTATGCACAGTTGTTGGAGAACTTTTTCCCTCAGCGGTACCCACTGGAGTGACTTAAGCACACTCTGCCACTGGGCACCACTGTGTGCCGGCGTAAGAGGGAAGAGCTACCTCCAATCCCCTTTAGTTCCTGCTTACCACCAGTGATGGTTGTTGGAGTGCTTCCAGTCTGGCTAGCACAAGTTTATTTCCCTCACTCTTTGTATATAGTCTGTTTCTTGTTTAGTACGTAGTTAGATATAATGTATAGTTAGTGTTAGGTTTTAGTTGTTAGGTCACTTTTGGACCAGATTTGATTTTTGAGACTGGGACTGGAGCCATGCCTCTCTCTCTGGGGTTCAAGTCTTGCCAGTCATGTGCCAGACCAATAACCCACACCTCATCTGCCTGAAATATCTTGGGGAGTTCCACATCAGTGACAAGTGTCACATTTGCAGAAGATTTAAGCCTCACTCAAAAAAAGACAGCGCAGCGAGTCTTAAGTGTCTCCTTATGGAGGCGGCACACCTCCTCCATCAGAGCCCTTGGGTCCAGAGTATACTCCAAGTGCAGCACCATCAGTGCAGAGTTCCCCTACTGAGATGTCTTCAACACCATGCTCTGTGTGTCTGGTACCAAAGAAGAGAGACAGATCTGCCAAGGACATGGTACCTTGTCCAAGAAGACCTTTGGTACCAAGGCCAGCTAAAAGCAAGATCTCTGGGAGAGAGGAAGTGGAGCACTCCTTTGCTGCAAAGACTCTGTCGACTCTGGGACCTATCCCAGGTCCACCAAGGCCATCCCCTGAAATTTCTATTCACAGACCCAAGACCCAATCCCAGTACAGATGATGCCGGGAGCATACACTGCTGCCAGAGAATTACTTAACCTCTCAGTACCGGTGTCCCTGGCAATGCAGAAAGTGTTCCACTCGTACCAATAACTGTAGTACCTATGCCAGCTCTGCAAGAGCATATGGTACTGATCCCAATTCTGGTACCTGGGAGGCCAGTACACTCCAAGGGCAAGCCGCCATTAACGTCCCTTGTACCACCATCTCTAGGTTTGGCTTACCTGTCTCCTGTCCACATGGGTTCTGCTCCACCATTTTCGCAGGACTCACTCATCTTTGTCAGATACAGAACTGAGGCTTGTTTTGTCCCATACTAGCTAGAAAGCTTACCCTCCATCAGAGGCGTGTGGTCCATGGATATTCCAGCAGTTCCAACGCTGGGCACATCACAAGGGACAATGGCATGTGCAACCATGGGGCCCACCATCCACATGTTAATGGTCATTCTGGACATCATGGGGTGTCCCTCTCCCTGTTAGGACCTCTCCTCACCTGTCTGAGTTGACTTCCTTGAGGGTTCACCAAGATCATTGGCATCACAGATAGTGTACAGGCACCAAGCAACTGGAAGTTGCTCAGACAGCTCCTCCACCACAAGAGGCAGATCAGCCATTGCCTCAGCATCCTGGTGCAGCTTCTTCCTCATCACAAGATGAGGCTGTAGAGATTGTGAGCAATTCTTCACCCCAGAGGATAACAAAGCTCACCAAGAACTGCTTAAAGGGGTGGCCTTGTTTTAGACATTCAAGTGGCAGAGGTCTGCGAGAAATCCCACAAGATAATGGACATTTTAGCTTTTGCAGGACTCTCCAGAGTGGTGCTTCTGATTAACTAAGCAATTTTGGAACCAGTTAAAATCTTTGACAGACCCCTTCTTCCCACCTGCCTATGGCAAAATGGGCAGAGAGGAGATACTGTGTCCCTTCTAAGGGCTTCAAACACCTCTACTCTCACCCATCCACAGACCCTTCAGTGGTGGCAGCAACTAATGAGTGGGAGAGGCAAGCATTGGTGCCAAGCATTGGTGCCAGTGAATAAGGAATCAAAGAGGCTGGTCTGTTTGGCCGTAAACTTTATTCAACAGGAGGTCTACAGCTAAGAATTGCTAACCAGCAAGCTCCACTAAGTCACTATAACTTCACCTTGTGGAAAAACATAATGAAGTTTAAAGACAGGCTACTGGAGGACTCCGGGCAGGAGTTCATTCTCATGATAGAGGAGGGTAAGCTGGTGGCAAGAACAGCTCTTCAGGACAGTTTGGATGCGGCGGACTTAGCAGCTTGTTCCATGGCATCTGTTATCTCTGTGAGGAGGTGTTTGTGTCTGCAAACTTCTGGTCTCCCCCCTGAAGTACAGCAGACCATCCAGGGTTTGCCATTTGAGGGGCCGTCCCTCCTTTTGGAAAAGTCTTGGATCTATTTTAAATCTAAGAGAGTTAAACAAGTACCTGAAGAAAATTAAGTTCTGCCTGGTTATCCTGACTTTCATAATTCCTTCCCTGGAACAGGGCGACTGGGGTGCTGCTCTCAACTTTCAAGGACACTTACTTCCATATAGAGATGTGTCCAGAGCACCCCAAGTTCCTCAGGTTCATAGCAAATGGAACACATTACCAAGTCAAAGTACTTTCATTCGGCCTATCAGCATCCCCTCACATTTTCACAAAGTGCATGGTGCCAGTAGCAGTATATCTGCGAAGATAGGGAATCCATGAGTTCCCCTATCTGGATGACTGGTTGGTGAGGAGCCGGTGATGCTGTCAAGTGCTGTCCAGCAGGGCCATCATTGAATCCACCTTCAGTGCCCTAGGTCTGTTACTCAGTCAAGACAAATCAATTGTAAAACCTGTACAAAGAGTTTATTGGAGCACTACTGAAGGCTATGCAAACCAGAGCATTTCTGCCTCAGTCAAGGTTCCAAACACTTCTAGATCTGGTTCTGAAAGCACATTCTATTACTACAGTGCACATTTGCCTCAGACTTCTGGAGAACATGAGCACGTGTACTTACGTGGTGTGACACGCGAGACTATGCCTCAGTCGGCTTCAAGGATGTCTAACATCAGTGTATACCCCCTGTTGTCATCGTCTAAACAGAGTGATTCATGTTCCAGGGGTAATTTTGTCCTCTCTGGACTGGTGGACGGATCCTTGGAATGTTTGTGTGGGTATCCCTTTCTTTCTCCGCAGCCAGAGCTCATTTTGGTCACAGATGCCTCATCCCTAGGTTGGGGGCATACATCAGAACTCTACAAACTCAAGGGCTGTGGTTCTTGCAGGATCTGACTCATAAACATCAGATAGCTATGTGCTATCTATTAAGAAGGAACTGAGGGAGGATGTGGGCAGCTCCGCCCTCTTGTACCAGCATGCAGTGATGTGTGGTGGTAGAGGGCATTCAAGCCACCTTAATGGGTACAGCTGAGGGGAAAAGTTCTCCGACATCTGAGCACAAGGCCTTCACACACCTATAATGGAATGGATATGTACAACACAACTCCACAACAGCTATGGAAAGGTAGGTAACCTTTTTTGCCTTTCATTGTTATGGTGGTAACTCTTGTAGCGTGTTGTATTTGCAGGTTTAAAATAGGAATTAGCCACAGAGAGAAAGAGAGCATATCTTTTTGCTGACCTAGATTTCTGACATGCATCCTTACGCTACTGGCTCTGAGCGCTAACACAAGTTTTGTGTACAAGCTATCCTTTTCTGATTTGATATATGATTGATGTCTCATATCATTAATATAACAGTCTGTCTTAAAAAAAAGTAGAAGAATTGTAAAAATGCTGTAGTGTTACTTTCAAAGGAAATTATTTTCTGTAGCTCCATTCTCTTGATCACCTTTGTATAAACATATGAATCAAGAATGTGGATGTTGAGATAAGGTTATGAGAATTTGAATTCATGACCTTTTGGAGTAAAAAACTTAATCGCATGGAGTATTTTAAAATTGTCAGCACTTACTGCTTTTTCCATTAAAAATAATTGTAAAGATGAATTTTGTAAAAAAGAATGTTCAGCTATAATTTTACAATTATTCAAAAGTTGGTAAATCTAAGATATGAACATTCCACCCAAATTTGGGTTTAGGCAGTTTAACTTCATGGTATGTGCAGTGGGAGACTTTGGGGAAAGAAGGGTTTTGGGATTATCCTGTGCTAGAGCTAATGAATTTTCACATCAGGAAGTCCAGACTCAAAATGTCAGAGTTTAGTGGGACAAGCTGGGAAAATAGGCACACTGATCAGAGGGAGAGAGGGTAAACAAAAAAGCTACAGCATTCATATCTGAATTCTCTTTAATCTCAATTGAAATGTGTATTGCTTTATATAAATAATGTATTTATCTAAATGTATTTTCAAGGATTAGTTGAATGTTTAAACTGTATCAAAATGCAAACTTTCTTAATCTGAGACTTTTTCTGTTTTAGCTTCATTTACAACCTCTTGGGTTCAGTCAGAAATAAGAACAATGAAACCTATTTATCCAAAAAAAAAATCTCTTCCTTTTCCTTCCTCCTTTTTCCTCCTTTTCACTGTCCATTCTATAAAAAGAAGAGGTAGAAAGCATAATTAAAACATACATCGATTGGATACAGAGCTGTGTGAGCTGCTCAATTCTATAAAGGTACTCAAAATCAGACCTGGTCTCACTTTAATCACATTCTGGTCAGAAACACATTTAAGCTTGTGTCTAAGGAAAACACATGGTCAAGTGTTTTCTTGAATAATTATATTTTCCTGAAACTGGGCCCCTGCTTTCAGAGTCTTCAGGTCTAGAGATGAGTGAATAATGGGGTTTGTTGAGGGTTTTTTTTTGTTTGTTTTGAAGATGAACCGAAAAATCAGGCTGGGGGGAACTTTCTGGTTCGATTTGAACTGAAAACAGCATTTTCTTAATGTTTTCATTGAATCAAAAAAAAACCAAAAGTTGTGTTTCAAATCAGCATAAACATTTTGAGTTGACTCAAACTAATTTTTCTGAAGTTTTTGTTTTGATTCAGCCATTTCAGGTGCTTTTCCTGTTTTGTTTCTCTTGTTGTTTTTAATTGGCCAAATTTGAAATTGAATCGCTGTTTCAAATCAATTTTTAAAAGAAACTAAATGTTTCAACTCTTCAAAAAAAATTCCCAACCAAAACTATTTGTCAAATTCAACCTGAATTTGGTGAATATTTTTGGGACCTGAAAAATGCATTTTTCAGCACACACACAAAAAATTGTTGAAAACAATTCACCCACCTCTGCTCATTTCACACTCACAAAAGTTTGGTGAACATGGGCAGAGGTTGTTTGCACATCTGTTAAAAATAATGAACCTCCCTCCAACAGCCATCCTCCCTTCCTTCCCTTCACATAATCCTTTTCACTCCATTCTCAAAGAAGTCTCAGTTAAGAGGAGAAGGTCCCAGAGTCCATAGGGACTGACTCTGTGGGTGCTCCAGGGCTGGAGCACCCCTGGGTAAAATTTAGTGGGTGCTCTGCACCCACCGGCAGCCAAGCTCCCCTCAACCTCCTCACCACCTCTTCCTCCTCCCTGCCCCCCGAGCACACTGCATCCCCACTCCTCTGCCTACCTCCCAGCATTTCCCGCCCAGCCGCCGCCAATCAGCTGTTTGGCAGCGTTAGCACGCTCTGGGAGTGGGGGAAGAGCAGGAACGTGGCGTGCTCAGCGGAGGAGGTGGGGAAGAGGCAGGGCCAGGGCAGGGATTTGGGGAAGGAGTTGGAATATTGGCGGAGCAGAGGGGGAATTGGGATGGGGACTTTGGGGAAGGGGTTGGAATGAGGATGGGGAAGTGGTGAATGGGGGTCGGGAAGTGGCGGGGCCTCATGGAACAGGTGGAGTGGGGGTGGGGCTGGGGGCAGAGGGGGGATCGAGCATCCACGGGAAAGAGGGGAAGTGGAGCCTATGCCAGAGTCCATGGGACCAGAGATTAAATGACTATGAGTCCTTGGAGGTTTGAGACCTCTGATCTCAAATCTCCTAGTGAACATACAGGGATTATTTCTTTCAGTCCCCTGTGAACCAAAGTTCAGCTTGTGAACCACATTGTGAAACAAGCACAGCCCTAATTGGATACAAGTTTTAGAACCACATTTTTATCATAAAACAATCTGTGCACGACAACTATGCTATGAATTTGTTGTGATGTGGAGAGCAGTGAAGAAAAGTATTTCAGCCAGCAATGAATAAAAAATTCCAGCTCAACTGTAAAGTTTTAAATAGCATCACACAGCCTCAGCTTTTATAGTTTTCCAGATTGAGGGGAGGATAAGCATGTTAGAAGAATTGCTCTGGTTTTTGAAGCTGACTCTACTTAATCTCCTAAACTTTAGTGTTTTGTTAGAGCCAATAGAAGAAAACAGTGTGTGAGTTGCCTTTGATGAATTGGGCTAAGATTATGTACTTAGAAATTGTTCAAAGCGTTACTTGACCTTGGGAATTAGAGCTAACCCTGAACCACCTGATCAATTTTACATATATTTATTTTGTGGATTAGTTAAAACTGCTTGTACAATCAACAGGGATCTAATAAGAGCAATAGGTTTATCCGGTCTTCAGTGGCTATAGACAATCAATTGCCTTGATGCTGAAAACAAGTTTTACCACATCAAACAGCAGCTAAACCACATATACTGCATAATCTGTATTCCTGTAATTGATGGCTTATGTTTTCCTAGTTTCTTTCAAAAAGATTGTGCAACATTTGGGAAGGCAACTGAACTGCAAGGAATAAAAATCTCTGAGAAAGTTGCAGGACAGATGGAAAAACAGTGTTCAGGATTAATTAAAAAAAATGTATTGGGTAACCAAAGCTTTCTGAGAATTGAATTAATTCTGTAGAGCAAACATTGTGGTGCTAGGAGTACCATGGGGGGACCCTTTTACTTCTTTGTGGAGCCTTGGTGTGAAGAAAAGTAGCAGCCTGAGAAGGCGTGAACTAAGTAAGGAATCTTAGAAGCACCATCCCTGAATTTCACGTGTTGAAAGGCAATGTGAAATTGGCAGATATAAGATGACAAGCCCTTTCCCACAGCAACTGAATAGAGATGTTACAGAACAAAATAATTTCTTTCACTTTTTTTTCCAGCTTTGTGCAGAACTAATTTTTTCCAATGACTGCTCATTTAGGTTGAAAATGCCAGCATCCGGGTATCTGGGGCATCATTAAAGCAAATTCTTGGAGCGTGGAGAAAGATTTATTTGCATGTCTTTCTGATTAAAATCCATGTCTTTATATTGTATGAGTTTGCAGTCTGGGGGAGGTGAGAAGATTTGCCCCTTCTGACTAGCCTTCCCCCCCCCCCCCCCAGAGCAAAATCAGTACTAGGTAGGTACTGTGTGTTATGCTTTTCTAGGAATTTCCATGCATTCAAGAGAGACGTTCTTAAACACAAAGTTGCATAAGGAACATATATAAATAGATTTTAAATGGTTACCACTAAAATACCCTATGACTAAATCTCCTTGGAATTTCTTTGATATGCAATTGACATAAATTAGACTTACACAGGCGTCAAGCGTCCTCCCAGAAAAGATCAGAGAAGCTGCAGGGCTGGGTAAAGGCGTGCTGTGTTTGATTCCATTGATTATCTAACTGCCTTTGGGCAATGGGTCTCAGCCAGAGTGTTATTGATCCACACCATGAAAATAATCAAATTAATTCATTTCTCATCAAACTGCCAGTGCCATGACCTTCTTTTTCTTTTCCCCCTGTGCGCCTGCCTCCTAACGTGCACAGCTCAGGAGCAAAATATTCACTGCTTTAAAATAAATGTCATTGTTTTCATGATGCTCATGAGAAATGTCAATCTTAACATTATATCCTTGTAATGAGGAAGATTATTTAGGTTGGGTTTTTGTATTGTAGCATTTTAAACCCAATCTTCTAAACATCAGAGTTCATTATTTAGTCAAATCAATAAAAGAATAAGGCCCAAGGCCACTAAGAAAATGCTGAAATCCCTTTAAAACTACCAGTAGTAGTTGTGCTGTACAGCTCTTGGTTTTTGCTGAGACAAAAAAAAATGTTTAATGTAATGTAAAAATATTCAGCAGACATACATTTCTCTAGAAAAATAATTACATTAAAGGAACTACTGTTCCCCTTAACAATCTGATACATATAACTCTAGATATATTAGAAGATATTGGAAATAGGAATTTCTTCAGGTTTTTAGTTGTAGTGGTGAGGAAGGGGAGTGGGGCATTTCTGATAAACTTGGCTTTTATTGCCAATGGGTAAAGATTTTTAAAAGCACCTACATGACTTACGTACCAAAATTTTCAAAAGTGACATAGCAATTAGACACCTAAATCCCATTGACTTTCAATGAGAGATAAGCTCCTAATGGCCAGATTTTTAAAGATATTTAGGCACCTAAGTCCCACAGAAGTTGGTCACCTAAATACCTTTAAGTGTCTAAGTAGCTATTGAAAATGTAATTTAGGCTCCTAAGTCATTCCCCACATCTCTTTTAATTGTTTAACAGGGTAAGAGTTCAGACACTAATAAACTAAAGACAGAAATAAGATGGAATTCTCCCAGGTGTAAAGGAGTCCACACAAGGCCAACTTCAGCTTCCCATAGCCCTTCTGTGGGCAGAGTGGCCACGTGAGGGCAGAGGGATCTGCACCTCCTGCATGCCATTAAGAAGAGCTCTGTGCCAGCCCTAGATAGACCAGCAGAGAGGGAACAGGGAGGCCAACAGGTAGATTTTAGGGGCAACATTTATGAGCTTCCAATGATTCAAACCCCCCCCCCACACATAGGAGGCAGAATTGAGCTATGGTCACAATTCCAGACCAGAGGCAGAAATAGTGCTCATGGATGGGCTGCATTGCAGCCCCCTGGCATACCTATGGTATCTAGTGGTGAATTCCATTCCCTCCAGGTCTGTGGAGTTCCCTGCAAGAATACTGCATACAACATGTTGTTTTTGTGTCACCTCGCCCTGGGTCTTCCCAGAAAAAGGTTTCTTTTATTTATCATTACATGTTTGTGTATCTTTTACTTACGTCTTTCAACACGTTACTTTTGTTCTGTCAGCAGTAACATATTAAGCAGATTAGCAATTCTATATAAAATAATTGGGAAAACTACAATTATGCCAGCAAGGACTTAGACTAAGTGTTACCTCATCTGCTCATTCACGATACAAAATTATTAAAATACAAATTATTAAAAATATAGCTATCAAAACTCTTCATCTTACCATTAACAATTCTTCATTGTATATTTCAATATTATAAGTCAGTGCATGTTATTTTGTGCTACCCTCAATCTATTAGAAAGGAGTGGGGGGGAATACGATGTTTTCTTAATGTCAGCATTTCTTATCTTCTTTAAACAAGGGTTTTTCATTCAAAGTCCAGTTTTGTTTGTGAATCATTACAAAGAAACTTCATTAGAAATTTTCCTGTGAATGCATTTTGAGGGTTTCTCAATTTTAGGTCCTTAATATTTAGTTGTTTTTAATGCTACGCCAACAGCTCTATGCTTTTTTGTCATTTCAGTCACATGATCCCAAATATATTTTCTGGAAAATTATAACAGATAGGATTTCAAACACCAACACTCACTGTTTAGGATTTGAGCTGGACATTTTAACCTTTAGTTTGGATATCCTTATTTGAAATTTCCGGCAGTGTGTCAGGGTGACTGCAAAGATGCAAGTCTTCAGCTTTCTAGTTTACTTTTTGTAAACACGATTATTTAAACTTGTACCCCTAAATTGTCATCTAGACTGATACAGGAGGTTCCCTACAAAGTAGTTATTCCAGTTCATTTTTAAAAAATCCAACATGATTCAAACTGAGGGAAATGTGACAAACTGGGTCGCATTAAATTAACTCATTTATTGCTAAAAGAAAAGGAGGACTTGTGGCACCTTAGAGACTAACCCATTTATTTGAGCATGAGCTTTCGTGAGCTACAGCTCACTTCATCACTTGCATCCGATGAAGTGAGCTGTAGCTCACGAACGCTCATGCTCAAATAAATGGGTTAGTCTCTAAGGTGCCACAAGTACTCCTTTTCTTTTTGCGAATACAGACTAACACGGCTGTTACTCTGAAACCTGTCATTTATTGCTGGAACTCATGTTTTAATGATTTTATTTGGTTTCTATAGTGTCCTTTATAACATCCCATCAGTTTTTGGCTTATGGCAATCTGAACCCTTATCTTTCCTAAAAAAATCTCTTGCATTATGCCTAGGAAATATTGAATGAAAACTTCATTAATTTTCCTGACTGACGGTTTGGTTAGTTGGACTATCTGTCATAATAATCTTCAGTTAGAGGTTGTGAGTTTCCTATCACAGATTCTCACAACTCTGGATTCTTTGTGCAATCTTATGGTGTTATTTGAAATGGCTATCAGAAATACTAGTGTTAAAATGCAGCAAACATTTCTTGAAAACATACATAAAATGGCATTGAAAAACCCAGCCCCCAGGAATAGTGACAGAACTCAGCACCTCCAGTCTGACGCTGAAGTGAAGTTAATTTGACAGAGTTGGCTGTGAAGGAGTACACCAATTTCTTTCATTAAATTCACCATAGTCTTGGCTCTTCCAAGCTTTCTGTTTTTAAGAAATTTAAGTTGATCTTCAACAGGAATATTTCTGAAACCATATAACTTATCCCAGAGGCTTTCTTAGATCATCTGCAAAATATATTTTCCATCAATACTTTTATTGAGATTTTAGGACATATAAAGTGCCAATCAATACAACTGACAAAAGACCAACCCTTTTAGGAAACTACAAGAGAAAAAAAAAGGTCAAACTGATCCCTAAAATTGAAAAAGTCTGTTAAGAGTGTTTTTTCAATATGGTTAGGTGATGTCACATTTCAACTGCAAATCCTTAGTGTGATGAGGACCTGTGTTTTTTTCATGAAGAATGTGATTTGTAAAGAAACACCAACTTATGAACAAGGTTGATGCCTCAGTGTATAAAGAATTTCCTGCTTTTGTATATATTAATAAGCATGGTCTGTGCAACATTTTTCAACCTTTTGTGCAAGGTCTGTTGCTACTTACACAGATTGCTTGAAAATGAACTGAGTGGAAGGGCGATAGGATCTCAGGTGCTGGATCTTTATCCGGGCCAAACCATTATTAGTCAACAATGCAACTACAAGAATATAGGGCCATGTCTTGATTTAATATAATTAGCATAGCCATTGGCCTTACCATTTTAAAAAGCTAATAGAAGCTAACTTGAAATAGAGCAAAATGCCTGACAAATTACTTCCACTTTAAAAAAAATCATTTTGAGAATTAAATTATGGTTTGATCTTGAGAACTGCAAAATCTGTTTTTCTCCCATTTAAAAAAAAGTCTGTAGCACTTATTCTCTCCCTAAATCACTGTAATTTGTTCAAATGACATTGCTGCATATTTAAGAAGATTCTCTGTATTTTTGAAGTAACGTGAAATGTAGGAGCTTCCATTGATATATCTGTTTATGAATAATGAGAGAGAGAAGGTGGGTGAGGTATATGAATAATGAAGATATCGGATGCATAAGACCACTGAACCCTATTAGAATGAAATTACAGCAATCCTCCCTCCCCTGATAAAGACCCCACTGTCTTTTAAAGTATTCATTTTGCCCTTTGATTTTCAATATGAGCATTTTAAAAAACGGAACAATAAATGATTCTTTTTTTAGCTAACTGGAATAGCTTACCCATTAAGTGCATGACTGAAAGTGTCTGCTAAAATGCAGGGGAAGAGAATTCAAGTTAACTGTATGCTATTGTATCTTTAGTTTAACTATTTCATTTCCAAAATGTGTGCAAGTTGTAGGCAGCAAAGTTCGACAATGGGATACATTGAGGACTCAGTCCTTTAAAGACTTACTACAGGGCATACACAAGTCAATAGGTCTACTCATGTACCAAAGGCCTGATCCAGTTCTTAGTATAGTCATCGAAAGGATTATTCATGTCAATGTGATCAAATCTAAAGCCCATTGGTAAGTATTTGCAGGGTCAGGCCATTGTTGAGGGGAAAAGCAATGTGAACTAACCAATATTATGTATGGAACACAAAAAGTGAGGGAATACTTTCTAGAAGTATTGTCTGAGTAACTTTTTAATGATGTCTGTTAACTGTGAAGTTTTTTAACTGATTTTTGCACTTACTTTTAAATGTCTCCCAGTTTATTAAACATTACAGTAATATGCTCACGGAACGGAGGAGATAGCTTTGATAATCCATAGTTTTCCACAAAGCAAAACAGCCATCACTATCTTATCAGTATGAACATTTCAAGAAGTTGAAAGAAGGTCCATTGTTTATAAATAAATACCATCGTTTCACTGGGCAGTCATCACTTACAAAATATTTTTCTAAATAAGGACAAAACAGCCTACGGAGTTTGCGGGGTTTATTCATTTGAAATAATTGTGAATAATTTTGTATACTATTTTTGAGGTTTGTACTCTCAAGTGCTGTACAATCTGTGTCTAGAAGCAATTAGCTACTTTGTTTGAAACATACAAAAACAAACAACCAAAAACACTTTGGAAAGGCTTCTCTTACAAAATAACAAAAGTAATAGGCTCCTAATGATCCTGGAGACTTGAGAATGAAACATCTTTGTCATTTATGGGAATGTAATACTTGATATTGCAGGAGATGTAAGAGATAATGGTTAGCATGGCCAGCTTTGGGATGTGGGCTCTTCAAGAACTAAGTACGCTACAGAAACCTGAAATTGATTATTTTGTTAATTTGCAATAACCTTTGTCCTCTCCAAGAGACCACAGTGATTGTTTGAGGCAATAGCATTCAAATGTATGAGCAACTTCTCAACAAAGCCTTTGTCCCTGCCGGGTTGTGCATCTCTGTGTGAGCTGAAAGAAATAGAAAAAGGGGACACATATTCCACAAGTAGATTTGCCACAACTTCTCAATTGGAGTTTCATGATGTCAGTTCTTTTCTGAAACCTCAAAAGGTACTTGAGCTAATTATGGAGTTTGTGTATTTCATTTGTTTAATTTTGGCGCACAAAAATATCAGACATATTTATACTTCTACATAGTTTCTACCCCTCCTCCTTTTCCTATCCCACGCATAACTGGGAAATAAATTGCTATGGTCTTTGCAGTACAAAATTAAGTGGTTTGAATGTCATGATAATCATATTACATCAATATTTTGGAGGAGACAGGACTTGTCAATTGCATTAATCATCAATCCACAAACATAATGATTTTGTAAAAGAACTACATCAGTTAAGCCAAAATGCGTTCTTTGTCTAAACCAAAAGGGAATTTATTCAGACTGTAAAATGTTGTACTAATATAGTTAGTGCTGTTATTTTATTATTAAAGTAGTCCTAAGCAAGGGTTCTGCTTCTGGGAATTAGGGCAGTCTTTTTAACTCTGTGGAACATATCTGCCTTAACTGATCAAATGCATAGCACTTCACACAAAACGATTCCAGAAATCTTTCATTTTGTTGTGGCTATAGGCAACAGTTATAATTGAGCCACTTGAGAATGTTACTCATTCGACTGTTAGCTGGGGGGAAAAAATCAAACATTTGTTGTTAAGTATACTTTTAAAAAACTTTGAATTGAGGAAACAGTAAACTAAAGCTGGAGAAAGGAGAAGAAGAGTGAATAAATTTGACTACTCTATAATTCCCTTCCCTCTAAATTTTGGATTTCATCTTTAAAACATGGGAGAGATTGTGTGTTTGTGAAATATGTCTAACAAAATCTAGTCCATGACTCAATAACCAAAGTTCTTTCTGTACTGTGGACTCATGGCATATTTCTCCCCACAATATAAAGACAAACTTCCCTCTGCATTCACAACATGGAAAAATGGGCTTCCATATTATATCATCAAGCATGCAGAGAGAAAGCTGCATGTACCATTTCCATGGAAAGTCCACTCCCCTGAGCGACACACTTATACTGACCCAACTCCCAGTGTAGACAGTGCTATGTTGACAGAAGAGCTTCTCCCATCAACATAGCTACCACCTCTCCCATCAGCGTAGGTAGCATCTTCACTGAGTGCTAGCGTGACTGCTCTACTGGTTAAGCTGCGCTTTGGATTTTGTGGATTTTCCACACCCCTGGGTGACGTAGTTAAACCAACATAAGTTGGTAGTGTAGACCAAGCCTGGTGTAACTTAGAGAGCCCTTGGGCCTGTCTAAGTTTCAGTAGCCTCCCAAGGCTGCCCTGTGAGCCACAGCATGGACCAGAATCTCTTCAGGGTTGTGTGCTGCAGCCCTGCCCCTGACATACTCCTTACACCGGGGCTTTTTGAATGTGTCCTCTGAAGGCAGCCTTTATGGCTTTTTATTACAGTACACTAGAGGAATCCTCTTGCATTCTGGAACTGGAGCTTATAGGACCCCTTTACACCACTTCTGCCCTTTTACTCAGCATAAAGGGTCCAGAGCAAAGGCAAGTTATCGTCCCTGGAGACTTAGTTTAATTTTATAATGACTCCTAAATTATACTGAAACATAGTACTTCTATAGATACAGAGATTTCAGCAATTACAGCTTTGACACCAGAAAGGTATAGATGGTCTGTCATTACCTCTGTCACTGTCCCCACTGCAGTCCGCTCTTGGCAAATGTTGCTATCCACTTCACTGAAAAACTTTTAGATTCAGCTGATTGTATTTCAGCTGCAGCACCTAATTTCACTGAAGAAGATTCTTGAGGCTAATGAGGGGCTTAAATAAAAAATTGATTCTCTTGGATCAAAATATGATGTATTTGACCAACTTTATCTTGAGGGCATAATGGAGGCAGTGAGGAAAAAAACCTAGAAACAATTCCCTGATATAGAAGTTACAGAATATAGTATTAAAACTCTCTCTGGAGTCCAATATAGAACACTGCACAAATCCAGGTTTTCTCACCCTCCACGCCCCCCCCCCCCCACAAATTCACTCTCCTGCTGGTGATAGCCCATCTTTACACAATGTGCATGATAATCAAGTTGGGCCATTTCCTGCACAAATCCAGGTTCTCTCACCCCCCAGGAAATGGCCCAACTTGATTATCATGCACATTGTGTAAAGAGTTGTCACTTTGGATGGGCTATCACCAGCAGGAGAGTGAATTTGTGTGGGGGGGTGGAGGGTGAGAAAACCTGGATTTGTGCTGGAAATGGCCCAACCTGATGATCACTTTAGATAAGCTATTACCAGCAGGACAGTGGGGTGGGAGGAGGTATTGTTTCATATTCTCTGTGTGTATATAAAGTCTGCTGCAGTTTCCACGGTATGCATCCGATGAAGTGAGCTGTAGCTCACGAAAGCTCATGCTCAAATAAATTGGTTAGTCTCTAAGGTGCCACAAGTACTCCTTTTCTTTTTGTTAATTTCTTAAGTTCTTTGGAGCTTTTTAACCCTCATGTTCAGCTGTGAATGGCCTATCAATTCATTGATCTTGCTTTTAGGGACAAGGACTGTGTTTTCCTTATGTGCAGATAGCATCTATCACATTGTAGGTGCTATTGGAATACAAATAAATGATAATGTATTAGATAATGTAATTGATTTATCTTAGCTAATAGCCTTTCTTTTGACATTTCAATTGTTGGAGATTAATGAAAGTTGGTTGGAGAAAAAAAATAACATTTAACATGAAGATGTAAACATTCACATTTTTCCCTCGGTGTCCAATGTCATACAGGCTTGAAGGGGGAAATTGCTTTCTTTAAGTGCTGAACTTATTTTTGGAGGTTTCTGTTTTATTGCCAGGCAAATTACATCTTATCAAAGATACAGACGCTTAATTTTTTATGATTTTAATTATGAAAATGCTTGTTGGTATCTTAATTTAACATTAGAGGACCTGATGACAAGGACCAAATGATTGACATCTTTTTGATTTAAAGCTATTACCTCCTCTTGGAGAATATACTATTTATCCCTTTGAGTAGGATACTGAACCTTTACAACTGCTAATGATTTAGTATCTGATTTGGTCTGAGTTTTTCTGGTGGTAAATAGCAAGATTTCCATTTGGTTTCAGAGGGAATAGTCTACGGCCTTATTTTTCAAATACAGTTTTTTTCTCATCCTAGAACTTACATAGGTTTTTATAATGGCTGAAAGTTTTTTTAATCTTTTTTTTTTACTATGATGTAAACTGGATTGATTTATCTTGTCTAATATAATTTTGTCATGTTTATGATTACTTTTATTAAAATGAATTTTTAAAGTGTTTAACAACTAAATATTTAACTAAGTCAAACAATTTCATCATGTATCATGAAACCTGGGGAAAAAATTCTCCTCTGGCATGAGAGTAAGCTTGCTAGTTTTCAAGCTCAAAGTGGTTTCTTTCTGGACTTTTAAAAGTTCCAAATATGAACATAAGAGAAACCCTAACTGCAATCTTACCGGTAGCAACTAAGGTTTATATCTAGAGTCTGAATAAGAAAATTAAGGTTTTCAAATGACCTTAAAACAAATCTCTAGAAATCCTCATGACAGCCCTGGAAACTAGTTGTGTCTGTAAGTTTTTGTCCACGTTCAGATTTTGATTGAGAGACAGGTGATTTATTTCTTGCTCTTTCTTCCATGGTGTTTTTGCCTGTCCCCTTCGTGCTCAGGTTTATCCTGTAGGCCAACTACATGTAATGACCTATTTATGCTTGAGCTTGCCCCCTGGCTTTACTGTCTTACCTTCAAGAACTGTCTGTTCCTGCAGACTCTAGATTTGTATAACCTTCAATTTCACTCCCTCCCAAGTGGTTCTAGTTGGGTGTCCTCTTGATACTCACTGGACCACAGTCTGCCCATTTGGCAACCACAATTGCTAACAAACCTGTGTGTTTTTCCCCCCACTTATAAGATATTTCTATATTGTGGCACATAAAAGCCAGCAAGTATAACTGCCTATAAAGACACATATGGCATTAATGGCTTAAGCGTTAAGTGCTTTTTTATAGATTCATAGATTTTTAAGGCCAGAAGGGATAATTAGATCATCTATCTGACCTGTGTATCATAAGCCATTATATTTCACCCAGTTACTTCTGTATTGAGCCCAGTAATTTGTGTTTAACAAAGCATGCCTCCCAGAAAAGCATGCAGTCTTGATAGAAAGACCTGAAAAGATCCACCACTTTGTGGTTACACATTCCCACTGTTAAAAACTGTGTGCCTTGTGTCTAGGTTGAATTTGTCTGTTCCCTATCATATGAAAATCTGTTTGCACTATTATACACATTGCTCCACTAAACCCTAACCACGACATCTAGTAAGAAACCCCAACTTGTTTGAGAGTGAGTGCAATAACATCCACACATTAGTGTTTAAAGATAGTTAAATGATAGTTAGATGAGTGTAAACTCTGCTTCCTGGGTTCCCAGCTAGGAAGGTCAAAATGGCTGACTCTCCTTTCTGAGCTTCTTCATTCTGTCTACATTAATGTAATGTAAAAATCATGAAATTTGGGGGGTTTAATCCAGTGATTCAGGTTTAGTATTCCAGAGAGGGAGGTGAGGGATGATAACATGATGAGTTCTGTACTCTATCTTTGCTCTCTGCAGAAAGCCTGAAAGGTATTGGCTGAAAGAAAACTGTTTGTTGACTGTTCTGAATAGGACAAAATGGTAACAAACACAGTTATGGAGACTCTACTTCCAAGAAGCATTTCTGCTGAATGTTGCTGTTAGTTTAAAAGTTTGTATTCACCAGTGAGTGTCAAATATTTTGGAGGTCTGATGCAACCTCTAATTTCATTTGGATTTATTAAAAGATGCTTCTTGTTTTTCAGCACCCACGGGTGTTACTTTAACATAGCTGTTTACCAAAAGAGTACAGAGCTTGCATTTTTCCTGTGTACATGGAGGAGAAGTTAAACCAGTTTTCTATCCAAGTCAGCCTCAGATAGATGAATCTTCCCATGAAGATTGAGTGTTTCTATTATCAAAGCAGAAGAACTGGAGATTAAAGTCTTCATTTATCCCTGACAGAAAGTGCAATCACTGTTCAATCTCTGCAATCCCTGCTAGAGTTCTTGGGTTTTTTGAGAAGGAAAAAAGCTTTATTAGATGTTGTAGCTTTAAATATTCCAAGAAGACTCTCAATGACGAAAACAAACATTATTTTTCATTTTTTTCCTTGAATGTTGGACACTAGAAAAGTGGAGGATTGTATTACCGGTACATCCTGTCAGTGTAGGCTGCTCAGTATTTAAATGAAATATTCATGCATTGTAAAATGCCTGAGTGTTCAATAAAGATTTCAAAGAAAGGTACCTAAAAGTTGTGGTTCTTAGGTTAATCTTTTATTTATCTAAAGGATGAAGGAAGCTGTCTACTTCTGTGATATGAACTGCAATCAGCTTAAAAATAATTGACAAATTAATCCCCTCACAGCATTCAATTGTAAAGGTGTTAGGTTTAATTAGGCCTGTCTGATTGCCTTGTCTAATCAAGAATAAAGGTGGTACCTTTGATGGTTAAGGTCTAGCGGGGACATCCCTGATCTGCCAGTCTTGTACGTTTTAATTATTGATTCCTACCATTTCAGCCCGTCTCACCAAGGACCTGAGTTCTGTGTTAGCTTTACAATGAAAGGCTAAAAACAATAGCTGCCACCAAAGATATATGTAGAGCTGTGTGGGCTTTTAAATATTTCTGAGGACTCTTTAATCTTTGGAAGTGCTGACCCATATTACCATATGATGTTCATATCCAATACAATTTGTTCTTATTGTTTTCTCCCTACATAATCATGTGATTTGATGTTCTTCATTAACAGAGGCCCACACTCTGATTCACGTTGATTAGTACCATTTCAAAGGTGCTGATTGTGGAGTTACTACTTGCTGTAAGTAAGGGTATCAGAACCATGCCCAAAGTCGGGGGGGTTTTTCACTTATATTCAGTACTCTTACAGCCAATTTCTCATTTTTCTGTCACCAGGAAAATCTTACACTTGGTAAGCTTCTGTCTGGCTGGTAGAGTTTGAATGGATACTGCTCTGTGAAAAGACTCCTAATACAGGTGTTTGTCACTCTGACCAGTGCAGTCGTGAACAAGATACTGTAGTCTTTGAACGTTTACAATTTTGGCTCCCCTGAGTGTCCAGGGTAGTGGCACATGGGATCTTAAAAGGTTTTAATCTGTTTGGTAAATATTATCAAATGGTTTAAAACGAATGCTTATTTCAAAATAAAGATTATGTGTTTGACTTTCCTTATCATTTTCCACCACAAACAATGGTATTAACTTATGACTTGCATTTTTTGTCATGATGGAGCCGTGATTTTTCTCATTTTTGTCATAAAAAACAACCGCACTTAATTACATTCAGATAACCCAAATTATAAACCAAGGGTCCAATGCTGCAAGCTCTTCTAGCATAAAAAAAGACTTGCAGGATGAGTCATGCAGCTTCATATTCAGAAATCCAAACCCTGATATGTCTTGTTCTCCATATCGGGTTGCATGTTTTATTTACTTAGTGTGAGTTATAGAGTCTTTTCTTTGGTTGTAGGTGAATGAAGCAACAGTGGAACAGCTAGTGCAGCAATATCCATACATAACCTTCAGTACTGTACTGCAAGATTGCAAGAGGACCTTGGAACGGGCTTATCAAATGGGCTGGACACCCAGTATGTCTTCTGCTTCATAACGACCTATGTGATACTACAATTCGACTAATGCATTCAGCAGGTCTAATGGGGACTGCAGATTTTGGTTGTACAATGTTGCAGGAATATTTTAAACCTTTTCATGTTTTTAAATGTCATTTTGCTTTCTGTGAAATATATGTTCAAGAGTCCATCGTTCTAAAAGAGGTTTTTATTTTATTTTTAAGTTTTAAATTAATGTTTTTTAAAGCAGTGAACATTTTATGTCTGGTGGTACCTCCTGGAATTTTGGAACAGAAACTGGACTCTCTAATTGTAGTTAGACTCACGTAACTGTTCTGAATGTGTTTTGTCATCCTAAAAATCTGCAAATCCCCAAAGACATTGAAGAGGGCTCACAACCTTTCATGTTGCAATATAATTGTGAGTTTACACAAGTTACAGTAAAATGGAGTTGACTATACACTGACTTTGATGTACTGTAAAACTATGTACGAATGTTGAAAACAAATCTTAAGAAATGCATTGTATCCTTTTTGTTCGCATAAACACAATGTAAAAGCCTTTGGCAGATTTCCTGAAGTGGATTCCTTCTAGTTCTGTGGATGGCTTGAGTTATATTAGATGTTAAGCCTATTTTCTTTTGTTCTATTCCCTTTGCCTCAGTCATGCGTGTTTCCTTTGGTTTGTAAGTGATACCTCAATGCTAGTACCAGTGTAACTGATCGGTATAGGCCTCTGCTGAAACTGGGAGCTAATCTTAATCCATATTATTTCTTAATCCATATATTACTGACACCACCCATGTATTTTAGGATGCACAGTAATATAAGAATCCACAAATAATTGTGATTTTCTTCTAAACATTTTGCTAATTACAAAAATCATTATTTTGAAATTCATTTTTGAATGGAAACCTTAACAAATGATGGTAACTATTGAATGGTTATTCACGTAGACAATCTTACTTGTTTTATGTTGTAGAACAGCAGACGTGATTTTTCCTTAAATAGTCATGTAGGAGATGTTGTATAGATTTCTCAATTTTTGCACCTTGCCATTTTTGTAATAGGTGAGCTAACAGCGCTTTAATTTACCACAGATAACCAATTCCCACCTTGTGAGGTCAAATGCTGCATAGAAGACACCCGCTGTGGGAAATAAGTTATAAGGCCATGTTTATATAGCTTAAAATAAAGTTGTTGTTTTTTCTTTGTTTTTTTTAATTAAACTTTCTGAATGAACCAGTTTTCTTTCACAACGCTGTCATGTTACCGAATTCTGAAATTTCAAGTAAAAAGGAAAGTTCAATTAATAAAAGCCACACCGCTGATTTTCACCGATGTAGTGTGTGGTTGCTAATGTGGGTTCCACTCCTGCAAAGCAAGAGCGTGGCATAGGTGACTTCAGTGGGACTCCATGTGGGCATAAGGGTCCAACCACATGCATCACTTTGCAAGATCAGGGCCTTACTCTAGAAGAGAATAATTGCTCTGGAAGAAAAATTATTCTGGCATCCTCTAAATCGTGTATTTTAAGCCTTGTACTCTCTGCTTTTCATATTTGTTCCCAAGCTCTTGAAGACTACTTTGGTTGGCAATTGTGTACTCTGTTTTTTAATCCAAAACTGATTTATAAGATAATATATGCAGAAAATAGTTGAAGTGAATACATAAAAAGTTTAATTTTCTATATGTGTTGCAAGAGTTAAATTTGACAAGTGTTGATAAGCAGCCATTGAACATACAGATGTTGCAGCTTTGGTTTGAAGTTGCATTAACCTTTAGACTGTTGCAATTTGGTGAAAGGATGATTTTTTGAGGTGTATAACACTGCGTATTTGCTTTTTAAAGGTTATACTCTTTTAATCCAAAATATCAAATGCTCAAATTTCAGCTGACAAATTGCCATTATTGTCCAAGTGTTTTGCTAATCCAGAAGAACTGATGCAGCATAACCTAGAGAACAGTTTTCATATGTCCGTGCAATTCTGCCAAAACTGTATTCCAGTCCCATAGCATTAATTCTTGACAATTACAGAAAGCATCAACTCAAAGTCCAGTGACAGTTGTTAAATGTTTTCTTATTAGACACTTCAAAATGAAGCTGAAAACATTTATCTGGAAAAAATATTAAGTAGAGTTTTGCTTGGAATGTCATAAATACATGTGAACACATATTATGCTGGACTTTTTATTGACTCCAAAATGGCAACAGTATTTTCAGAATAAAGACAGTGAATAATATTGCAGATATAATGGAGAACTCAAGTCATTTCTCTTTAATGTCTTTTTATGAATGCAACAAGACAATTCACACAATTTGTAAGTTTCTATTTTTCCGTGAAAGTTTTGACTTTGAGATTGGTTGCAATAAAAGAGAGAAGCAAAACTGTGTGTCTTTTGTTTGGTTATGTAGATTACTAACTCTGTTTAAGTTTTTGTATGTAATATTGGCCTATTACATCACCACTTTTTTTTTTATCTTCTGTTAGGTCAACTCCCTGCCAATGCAGGATTTTTCCCCTGTTGTACATTTGCTAATGCATTTTCCAGTCTAGTTTTAAATGTCCCAAGCAATGAGTCTTTCACCCTTGGAAGATTATTCCATCATCTACTCGATTGTACTATCAAAATATCCAGGTTATATTTTATCTGTCTTATTTCATTAACCATTATACCCACATGTAGCTGCTTAAATAATTCCTCTTCATCCTTGGTATTTACAGCTTTCAGATGTTTGCAGACTGTTATCCTATTATCATGTCCTAGTACTCATTGTGTAGCCAGGCTATACTCATTTAGCCCTTTTAATTCCCCCTCAATAAATCAGAACTACCTAGATACTACAATGATAGGTACATGATAGACAGATTAGAAAGACACGTGACCTCATTAATTTTGCTATTCTTTTCTAAACACCCTCTAGGAAAAAGCGTTCACTGCTTCTTTACCCCTCCCACTATTCTTTCCTCTGTTTTCAAAATGGAAAACAGCTTGCAGTGGAATCCAGACAACTTCCAAGCTGGATTGTCTTGGTTTCTTCAATCCCATTCTATATGCTCCATTATTTTATTTCTTCAAGGGAGTCTAGCAATTTATTGGTACCTGTCATTGTTAAGACACTTTATCCTCTCCCTCTCAGAACTCTTTCAAAATCCTCATTTACTGCTCACAATTTATGTAGTCCGAGACCTTTAATCTGCCTTTACTCCACTATCAACAATGACTCATAGCCCCAAGCTATTCACGCACAAACATATACATCGAGTTTATTTATCTCTATTTTGAAAGCAACTAGACTCCTATCAAGGATCAGGGCCCTACTGTGATTGACTCTGAAAGTACATAATACAAATATAGACCCTCCCCCTGAAGAATTTACAGTCAATAGAGAGTTTTCAAACATAGAACCCTAGGCACACACAGAATCCTAGGGGACCAGACTTTATTTTCAATCACTTGCCACTCTAATTCCAGATTTTAATTCTTCTGTAATCTCCTTTGAATCACGCTCTTTGCAATGGTTGTATAACCATTTTTTTTCTCAGCACCACCACCCCCAAAATAAAAGAAAAAAGGAAAAGAAAGAAAGAGTGTGTGTGTGTGTGTGAGAGAGAGAGAGAGCGAGTGTGTGTCTGTACACGCACCTTTCTGCCTCCCCCACTTAGAGAAGTTCTGTGAACTTCCTGGGTTCAACAGCTAATGTGAATTCCCTAAGAAAAAGTAAACATGTTCTTTGAACATTCACAGAACCTTCACCCACAGGCATTCTATCCCCTCTATGATGCAGAATCTTTCTCTGCCTAGTCCAAGAAACTGCCATTCATGACAGCAGAACTGAAAGACAGCACATTCTGCTCCTGAAATCACAATATTGAGATAGATGCTTTGTTGATTGACTCAGAGATATTATTAAAGGTGTCTTATATATAATGACCTAGCTGATTTTTCTTTTTAAATGGCCATATAGAGTGGAATCCCTGCAAAATGGGGAAATTTACTTTGTGAGAACATAGGGTTTATAGAGAGGGAGCTGAATAGGTTCCTAGGTGAACTGGCTGATGTTCACCTAGATTCTCAAAGGTTCTGACCCATGTTGCTGACTTTAAAAAATATCACTCAGTGTCCTCTTTATACATTTTATTAGAGTTATTAAAAATAAAATCAAGACAAAATCATTACCAGACTACATAAATGCTGCCAAAATATACAATACAGTCATCAAATCAAAATCATATTAAGTTCAAGTGAACAAGTAAATAAGCATATTGGATTGCAATTAAGACCAATTTAGTGAAACAATTGGATTAATGCAGCAGATAATCAATCCTTACAAATTCTAGAAAGGAATCCAAGGAGATGGCTGTCAGTTTGGTTATACACCACAACTAAAGAACTTTGCCAGTGGTGTGCAATCAAAACTTAGCTGGTTGTATATTTTAATATTGCAACCAAATTATTGTTTATCTCTTAAATCACAAACTCAAAGCTGATTAAAGATTCCTCCTTGGATTTTACTATCACAGGCATAGGTGCTGAAACTAGGGATGTTGGGGATGCTGTCACACCCTCTGGCTTGAAGTGGATTCCATTTTTTACAGGGCTGACAGTTTAGTTCAATTGCTCTCAGCACCCCCACTATACAAATTGTTCCAGCACCCCTAATTAATGTGATGGCTAACCTTATCTTCTCCCCAAATGCTGATACAGACATTACTAAGATTCTTTGATCAACAGAAGCTTCACTTTACAATTTACCACTGATAGTTTTAAAGGCTTCTTAGGACACTTCTACAAAATAGGGACACTTTTAGCAAAGATTTTATAAGGGAGTGTCTTTCCGGTGCCTTCCATATGTGGACTTTACAGGTACTTATACACACAGGCACGCACACAACCACACTTTCACACCCTGAAATGATTAACGCCTGGGATGTTGCCCAACTAATAAAAACAAAAGTCAAAACTAGAAAAAGGAAACACAAGATACTCACAATAACAGCGGGTTAAACTCTTCAGCGCTGCAATCTTTGGGTTCACATGGAGTACGAGGAGGAGTAGCAGTCAAGGAACCAGACGATGACATTGCAGACATAGTATTTCATTCAGGCTTTTCCAGGTGCAAGGAGACTGGTCAAAACTGGCATGGTCTGTCACTGATGATTTGACTGCCTAAATGATTGAACTCAGGGTTCTTTTGATGGCTTGTTGCCTGGAAAGGCACACAGACCGTCTTCCTTTACCTCAAACTTTATATTGACAGTTCTATCTTACTCCACTTTCAGAACCTCCCACCAATGCCTTTGGGCAAATCAGGTGTGATGTATGCTTTGGATGCCAACAACATGGTGGTCCAATCAAACTGGAATGGAGGAGTTATTAGGATACTATCGATTTGGAAGAGTCACACTTAAGCCATCAGTTCTTCTAAAAACATTCTTGTTGCGTACCATGTGCACTGTGAGTCCATAACACCAAAAAATATCAAAACTAAAAGAGGCACAAGATTACTTTTGAGAAAGATGACAGCGTCTCAGCCAAATGACAACACTCTTGAACTTACCAACAAAAGATAAAGAGGGCTCAGCCTTTTCTGGTTGCAAAACTTTTGCAATAACTGGTTGCAAAAGATCCTAATAGGAAAAAACAAAACAGCAACCAATGATAATCATGCATTCATCAGCAATTGTTAAAAATAACTTTAGACCTCCTATGATAGGTCATAGATTTTCTTGCAAACAAGATAGTTGGGAAAATTCTCTTATTTCAAATGGGGTGAGAAGTGATACCGCTTGTCTGTTTGGAAATGTCCATCTTAACAGAAAGTTACTTTAAAGCTGACCAGGATAGCCCATTTAAAATTTATGCTAGGTCTGTATATGCTATTTTGCTCACATTCTTATCCATGTCTCCCACCCACTCCTCTGGCAGCATAGACCATGGGTTTTTTTGTTTAGTTTAGTGTTACTGGTGAATTTGGATCTGGGACTGTTGAGTCTGCTCTGCAATCCACAGACACACACTCACACACGAGATACTCCAGCGTTGAATATTTAATTTTCCATAGGTCAGCAACATTTAAAATATTCGATTGGGTGACATGCTTTAGCAAGCTGTTGCTGATAGACAGATGTGGATGTATGCATGTTGCTGAACCAGACAGGTTGGTTACAGAGTTGGGGGTTCTCTTTGCACCCCTCCCCTTTGGAGTTTTAGAGAGGGGTTGTTTGCTTTTTGTTTTTTAAGGATTAACAGTGGAGCATTTACAAAAAAACTAAAGTGGAAACCTTTATGGTTGTTTTAAATAGAGATGTTGCCTTGGTGAATTCAGGTGGTTAATCCCCAAAATGATATTCCTCTGTAAGATTATACTAAATGTAAACATTTATATTTATTTTCTTTTTTACAATTTTACTGGTGACAAGAGTCTGCTGGTCTTCTAAATTATAACTGGAAAAACTTCTGTACTGAGTCATCTGTTGGGGAAAAAGTAACAAACTATTAGATTAATATGAGGAGCTGAGTAAAAAGGGGCTATCTGTCGGAAGTGTTCCATTTTTTTTTCCTCTTTCCTCTTTTGGTTTATGTAGGTTCATTCCCAGTTAATTTAACCTATATTCAGCTAGATAATCAACGGGAAAAATGGTTATTCCCTGGACTTCATGGGAGAGAGGATTGCTTAAAAATGAGCTTAGGTTTGCCCAAAACTCAGCCCAGGTGCAGATGTCTACAGAAACTGAGGCCCTCTTTCAGGTCTGTAACAAAACTTGGATTGGTTGAAGTGTGCTTCTTTTTGAGTTTTGTTCAGAATGTTTTGCACAGTTCTGTATATGAAACTAAGTGGTGCTTCTGTTGGGCTTTAACTGTAAAAGCCTGACAAAATTAAGCTAACGACTTACTGGTAAATATTTGTTTAAGCCCCCAAATCCCTGTAATCTCTCCTGCCACGATTGTGCTCCAGGTACTATATCATCTTTTCTCTGCTTCTAGTCAGTGTCACACTGAGAAGTAGCATGGGGCTGATGACTGGGTGTGTGCAGAGCAAAATACTGAGCTTTACAGACAGGTATTTATTGATCAGTAAATTACACACATAATTTCTTTTCCTATTTTGTGACAAAAAATACAGAAAATATTTAATGCTGAACTAGTCCAGGGCAGAAGAAAACTAGTCTCATTTGGTATCTTTTAGAATTACGCTTGAGTTGAAGAAAATGATTTGTTTTGCTATGTGATGGTTTTGAACTAGGAACGTTATGTATTTCACTTTTTATGGGTTAAGCCCAAGAAAAGAGAAAATACTGTAGCACAACCAAGGATCAGGGTGCAAGGTAATGAGAACACTTTTTAGAATTCCATTTCTGAGGTTGTTTATTCCGGAGCTGGTTAAGCCTGGGCCAGACTGATTGTTTCCTGTCCAATGTCTTCAATTAAAAAACAGACATCAGTAACCTCAAGGTAAGAAACAAGCATTTGCCAAACATTCAAACTTCAACCAAAAGCCTTAAGTGAGAGAATTCCTTGCTATTACATTGCTCTTTTCTTGCCTTCAATATTTCAGGAATTTAAACACATACAGTCCTGTTCTCTTCCACTGCCGCAGCTGTTCTTGATCAGTTGCCCCACCTCTATTGTTCATCAGTGCAGAAAAGAAAAAGTAAGGTGGGACAAAAGGGACGAGATACACCATGTAACAAAGCTTTAGGAAGTTTGCTTACATTCAGACCTTCTGCAACACTTTAAGCTGGAGAAGCCCAGGGTATCCTTTGCAACACAGGCCCTCCTCAGTGTCCTAGAATGCAGGCCAGGGCTTTAAAGAACAATCTGGTCCTGAAGTGGTAAAAGACTACTAGAAAATGCACTCACCTTAAACCCATTCAGAAAATTAGTACAGAATGCAGTTGCTCATTAATCAATGCTTCAGACTGCGTTTACCGTACCCCGTGTCCTGTGCATTGCACTGGGTGCCTATACCTTTTTGGATGGAGTTTCAGGTATTTTGTTTAACATGCAGTATGAAGCCCTAAATGATTTGAGATTTGCCTGCTTGAGACACTGTTCATCTCCCTGTGTTGTACTGCCATAACTGCAATCACTGAAGGTGTTATAGCTGTCAGCCGCCTAGTTTAAAATAGCAGGGGCTAGTGGCAGGGCATTTCCCATAGAGAATCCTCTGGGCCACCCTCTGTCTGAATTAGGCGATGATGCTCATATCACACTAATGTGAATGGGTAAGGTGAGTTTCCACCTTGCTGTTGCTATTGCTTGGCTGGAGACATTTCTGTAAGGCTAAAATAATAAAGATGGAAAGTTAGGCCGAGATTTTAAAAAATGGGTGAATTAAATTTTGTGGAAGTTGCTGCGTATGGAGCACTTTTGATCATCTGTTCTAGTTACAGTATTTAGGTGCCTAAATCTAGATTTAAGAGCCTAAATTTCAGCCTCTCTTGTCTTAGAGCTTGACCTTAATTTATTTTTAATATGAAAAGTGAAATGTGAACAACAATATAGAATGTAAGTGAGCAGTGGAGAGATTCTAAAATTGTAGAGTTGCACATTTTTCCTGTTCCTCATGTTCAGGTAGGGTTTTTTCTTTTGTATGTATGTTTCAATAAGCCCTTTATAACCCCCATCGTACAGTGTCCTAGCAGTCCCTTACTTAACTTGAGCCCATTTATCAGGGCTGTTGGGGAAAATGTGTCACAAAATGGGTGGAGTTTCAGTAACCTCTGCGATAAATGTAGTTGATACCCACTTTGCATGCTCGGAAGTGATATGTCAAGCACTTGTCATGTTTTAATTTCCCCTTCTCCCCAAAGTCCTTATATATCGCTGAAGTCAACTTTCAAGATTCAACCATTACTTGTTTTGGCCATAGATGTGTTGTTATGTTTTTCCCACTATTAAAAAAATGTTTCTACAATTCCATAATTTAGAACCTGAAGGGATTTTGTTCACAATTCTCTCCACCCCACCCCACCCCCAAACAACTTCCTTCCCCCATGCAGGGGTGAAAGTAAGTTGAGCGACTTACTGGTACTCTGGGACCAGCTCTGGCCCCCGGAAGGGGCGGGGCCTAGGGTGGAAGGGGTGGGGTTGAGGGGGTCAGAGCCAGCCCCAGCCCACCCTGTAAGGTAAGTGCCCCCCCACCGGGGTAGCAGCAGCAGCAGCAGCCCGGGGCTCCGTGGGCTATTTAAAGGCCCCGGGGCTCCCCTCTTCTAATGCCCTGGCCCTTTAAATAGCTGCCAGAGCCCTGCAGCCGCTACCCCAGGGCTCCAGCAGCGGGGCTCTGGAGGCAATTTAAAGGGCCTGGGGCATACCGGGGCATACCGACTTACATTCACCTCTGCCCCCATGTTCACTCAGACACCAATCATGGGCAATTTCAACCCAGTTGGTTAATATTTTAGAGAAACAAGTGTATGTAAAAAAGCTTAAGAATGAAAACTGGCTTGTTACTTGATTACTTGGGCATATGAATTGCTATAATTGTGTAATACTCAAGAAGTCTGCAGAAGCTGTAGACTTAGCTTTGGACAGAGAATATCACCATTTAATACTTTCATCACCTTGCAGCTGGACTACAGCAAAGTGATATGCCTGAGCATGATGCCTTCTGCGCACCAGAAACTCCAGCTAGTACATAATGCTTCATAATCTCCTCAGCAATATCAGCTACCATGAACATATCACACCTGTCCTCCACTCTCTACGCTGGCTTCCCATAGAATACTGAAGCAAGTTCATGGTCTTGGTCCTTCTCTTCCAAGTGGTCCACAGCCTGGGCCCCAGATATCTAAAAGATAGACGAAAGCTCCAGGATGAAGACTGTGATTGACAACTTCACTCCTCTGGCACTCTGAACTCTAGGTTACAGATGTGGGGACCCGCATGAAAAACCCCCTAAGCTTATTTTTACCAGCTTAGGTTAAAACTTCCCCAAGGTACAAACTATTTTACCTTTTGCCCTTGGACTTTATTGCTGCCACCACCAAGCATCTAACAAATATATAACCAGGAAAGAGCCCGCTTGGAAACATCTTTCCCCCCAAAATCCTCACAAACCCTATACCCCCTTTCCTGGGGAAGGCTTGATAAAAATCCTCACCAATTTACATAGGTGAACACAGACCCAAAACCTTGGATCTTAAGAACAATGAAAAAGCAATCAGGTTCTTAAAAGAAGAATTTTAATTGAAGAAAAAATAAAAGACTCACCTCTGTAAAATCAGGATGGTAAATACCTTACAGGGTAATCAGATTCAAAAC
This sequence comes from Lepidochelys kempii, assembly GCF_965140285.1. Lineage (NCBI taxonomy): Eukaryota > Metazoa > Chordata > Testudines > Cheloniidae > Lepidochelys > Lepidochelys kempii. Next base: position 68,555,703 of record NC_136384.1, on the reverse strand, counting down.
ATAGAGAATCCCTCTAGGCAAAACCTTAAGTTACAAAAATATACAAAAATAGGAATATACATTCCATTCAGCACAGCTTATTTTATCAGCCATTTAAACAAAACAGAATCTAACTCATATCTAGCTAGATTGCTTACTAAGTTCTAAGACGCCATTCCTTTTCTGTTCCTGGCAAAAGCCTCACACAGACAGAGAGAACCTTTGTTTCTCCCCCCCTCCAGCTTTGAAAGTATCTTGTCTCCTCATTGGTCATTTTGGTCAGGTACCAACGAGGTTATCCTACTTCTTAACCCTTTACAGGTGAAAGGGTTTTTCCTCTGGTCAGGAGGGATTTAAAGGTGTTTACCCTTCCCTTTATATTTATGACAGGAACCTTGGAACTTTCTACAACAAGGCTAAAGTTTGTCAGGGGCTGACCGAAGACCAAACTCCACCAGAACCTAAAGACCATCACAAACCTCTCCAAGTGCAAGGCACATTTCTTTATCTTTCCTTCTCTAACAAACATTTAGCAACATGTGTGTGGATGGCTGTGTAAAATATGAAAGTGTGTGTGTGTGTGTGTGTGTGTGTACAGCTACTAGATTAATAACATTTCAAGGGAAGGGATGAAAAGGGAATGACATCTGTGTAGGATGGGGACTGGATCTGGAGGTCTTCAAGAGATATCAATAAGGTTACACCTAAAATATTATTTTAACGCCATTTAAAGAGGTTTGAATTGAATCCCAAAGCTCAGCTGCCTGGATGAACTTACCAAAGGTAGACTAGGCCATGGAAGTGGATCCACTTAGAGTCTTTTCATTTTGAGTTAAAATTATGATGCACTTTAACTGCAAAACTAAAAGGCCATTGTCCAGTGTATGAACCTTTAAAATAATAAGACAGGATCAACAAAATATCCTTAAAACTATAGAACTACCAAATTTAATAGAAATACTGGACACTTCAGTTGAGTGTACATTTAAATTGGATGTTAAGAAACAATTGGGAGGATAGGTCACAGGACTCAGAGCCCGGAAAGAGGTGATCAGATACTAGTTCTGCCCCTGAGTTGCTGGGTGCACTTAGGGAAGTGACTTAGCCCTCTGTGCCTCAATTTCCCCAATAACTAAATAGGAATAGCAATACTTTGTGTACCTCCCATTTGGCTATATCCATTCATGTTTCTGAAGTGCTTTGACATCTTCAGATAAAATAGATATCCAGAGTATTATTGGTTTATTTAATAATTACTATTGAAAAAGATCATTAGCCTTTCCAAACCATTGCATCAAGGTTCCAGTTGGGCCAGTCTGGAAATTTTCCATCTTGGCTGCCCATTGCCTTTTGAAACAGAAAATCCAAATTCATGCAATCAAAGAGTTTACATGAATAGCCTCAGATTAACTGAGGCAAAGCTGTTTCTTTGCTTTTTCCTCTGTTTGTAGCTCTGTGCACACAGCTTGTCAATGATTCCACCATGAAGTCTAGCTGAATTATTGCTTTTTTAGCAAGCACCTCTGTACAACAGAAACTGTAGAACTCTGTGTTCTTACAACATTCAAAATGCTGAATATAGTCAGGCTTTTCAATACAATTGACATAAAGAACAAATGCCATAACCCCCTTCATGTTTTCAATAAAAGTAATTTCCATTTGTAGTCTCCTGCACATGGTCACAGGAACAGTTAAGTGTATGAAGAATATTTGCATTAGCTCAGCTACAGATAGAAGCAAAATGCATTTATGGATCAATGTAATCCATTCATTGGTTATGGTCCCAAAGTCCTTCAGGGAGTGTCACATATCCCCAAGCTGTCCCTGAGTGCTAGATTTCGCCATTGCATCTCTGAGCTAGCTGAAAGACAAGTAAAATGACATGTAGCCAGGCAGTTAGTTCCCTATTGACTAGGCATCTGTGAAGGCTCGAGGCACTAGGTCCTCCAGGAAGGCTGTGCAGTAAATTAAACTCAATAAATTTGCTTCAGAAAAATACATGCTCTGTAGAATAGTACCAGGAAAATGTAGATGCTGTACTAAATCCTTCCCTTCTTGAGGCTCTTCCATCAGAAGTGGACCCAGAAGATGACAAAAACTGGTAGGTCAGCAATTAAGCATGGAGTTGTCTGCCCCTCAAAAACCCACATTTTTTTTCTTTTCAGAATGTTGTATGTATATATGTGTGGGTCAATAGGAGTCCTAAACTGTAACGACCTTTTAATTAAGTTCTATTGAGATTCCTGAAATTTGAGAACAAAACATTACGTCATAATCCATTATGAAACAAATTGGTGCCACGTGACATTTTTTAATAAAACGAGTGATATAGGCACTATTTTATAACTAGGCAGAAGAGCTGGTACTTGATAGGAAAAAAACTTACCCACCAGCCAGTTTTCTGAGTAAAAGAGCTTATCTGAATCTCAACACAAGCTTTTTTAACAACAGAAATGAATACATTTAGGCAGTGGCCAAGGGCAACTCTAAAGGAAGACAGTTGGTTACAGTAGCTATAATTCTCTAAATAAGGTCATCTGCTTTTCTAGACCAGCCCTTTGCCATTCAGGGAACTTGCCCACTATATCTGGGGAAGAGGAATGAGTAGGGGAGGAGGGAACTACATTAATCAGATGAAATCAAGAATCATTAAGAACAGAAATGAGCAATTCTCTCCAAATTTTCAGTGTTACAATGCTCATATGTTGAAATCCTAGGAAATGCTAGGAAACACAAACTATTATTGACATTAGATTAAGAGTAACATTTGCAAAAACACCCACATAACATAGGTCTTAATGCACATAGGCCTTTTGAAAATTTTACCCAAGATGCCCACATACCATGGCAATAGGTGCCATAGAAATTTATCTCTTTTGCTCTTTCTGCATCCAGGAATAGTCTGAATCAACATAGATGAAAACAAAGCTGACCTAGCCAACAATTATGCTGAAATATGGACCTCTGACCTTCTTCTCTCCTTCCTTTTGCTTCACAACATCTAACAACTTGAATTCTTAGTCTCTGCTATGGGATAGCTCTGGAAACAGAGTCTGTCACTGATCCAAACCTTTTCTTCTTTTCTGGATCCTTAGCTCTCTTGGATCGTGCACCTGACACGGAAGCTGAATTTTACTTCTTCCCTGCTAAATTGGTTGGAGGTGGTGCCAAAGCCAGTCTCTGAGTACCGGCTGTGATTCCTGCAGTAAAGTTGCCTGAAGCCTGCTTTGTCTCTTTGCTCTTGTGGTATCAATGTTAAGCATATTGGACAGATATAGAGAGAATGTCCTTCCTCCAGACATATGGCAGGCACATGCATCTGATGCTGCGAATACCACCGGGCATGAGACAGATCTCCTGAAGCCAGGTTTCATAGCCTGCTGATCCAAATAAAACAATGTAACCGATGTACTTATGTAACAACTAGCCTCTACAAGTGATCGATTGACTAGGGAGCTGAAAGGATCAGACAGCAGCAATGTAACCATCCAGCTGGTTGCAGTTGAAGGAACTGAGGCAGTGGAGCACCATGCTCCTTTTAAACCCTTGCCCTAGAACGTCCAGAGTTGGGGGGGATAAGGAGGTGTGTGGATGCTCCAGTGGCTACTGCTAGTAGAATTTTACCATGCAGGCTACACCAGCTGGAGTATTCCCATGAGTAGGAATATGCAGAGCACATTTGAAGGAAGACCCTTTGTTGCCCCTTGGATGCAAAGCACTATGATAGTGTTATACTCTGGTCATTTGATATGTCATCTCTTTGCATTGTTTTCTTTGTCTGTGTGGCCTGTAAGCGCTTTGGACAGGACTCTGTTCTGTGTAGCACCAAGCACACTCTGAATGTTCAGTAACGAATAAGCCAGCAGCTTATTGTTTGTCAATGAGTAAATGTTATTCCTCTCCAATCACACTGCATTTTCATGGCCCCTCCAAAAACTTCACTTATCCGTGTATAGTTCTTCTCTACTCAGTTTTGGATATAGTGGTCCTTTTCTTCTAGCCTCCTCAGTAGGTAAGTTAGACATTCTTAGACTTGGTATTTTGGTAATTATAACAAACGCTCCTTAGCCATTTTTGAGATGGTTGCTGTGTAGCCAAAGAAGCTTTTCCTTTTAAAGAACATTGGTTAAACCATGCTCAACATTATCACTATCAGGAAAGCAGCAGTTCAATCATGCCCTTTTACCAAGATTTTTGACATGGCTTTATGATTTGTTATTTCACCCACAAAGAAGACTCTTAATACTAAGTACTTGTCAGGAAGACAATAGAAAATGACAAGAAAAACAAAGGTAACTAAAACAGGACCTCATTATAAAATTAAGTACCACAAGTTAATTCAGTAACTGAACACAGAATCATAGACAATAGGGTTGGAAAGGATCTCAAGGGCCAAGATGCAGGATTTCTTGTGTCTAAAACATCCAAGACAGATGGCTATCCAGCCTCCTTTTGAAAATCTCCAGTGAAGGAGATTCCATGACTTCCCTAGCAGTCTGTGCCATTGTCCTACTGAACATAACTACCATAAAGAATCCCTCATCTTATGTTATGCTGTTGCAGCTGGTAAATGATATGCAAATGCTAACATATTAGAGATAGTTTTTCCCAGAGAGAGAGCTTAAATGAAACTTAAATAATACATTTTGTGATAACAAAAAGAATAGTTTTTGGTGTGGCCAAGGGCAAATCAAAAAATAAAAAAGGAAGACAATTGTCTCGTGTTAGCTGCCAGCAAGTTAGATTGATTGTTTTGCAGACATTCTAAAAGGAAGCCAGATCTACGTATGATTTGCTCTGTATTTATTTTACTCAGGTGTGGCACCGAGGAAAATTTTGCAGCCCTCCTCAGTGTTGGTCTCATTACAACAAGCCAATGTGAGAAAGAAGGATTTACAGGGGCACAATCTCAGTGTGAAGCCAGGCCATGATTCAAGCTCTCAGCACACATTTAGGAGCCATTCCCCTATGGATCTGACAATATCAGACCCAGAGGAGCCTTTCCTTAGGGTGAGATCTAAGGAGCAAAATAAGAGAGCTGATAAGATTTTTGTTAACACGGCTCTTCACAGAATTACAGTTAAAGCTGTAGTTCATCAGGTAGATTGTACTATGACTCCAGTAATAGTTGAACCAGGTACGGCATCTAAGGACACGTCAGGTGTGTTACTACAAACCATCAGGCTAACTGCTTCTCCAGGAGTCAGCAGCGAACAGGAAAGGGTCGGGAACTCTCAGCTGCTGCCTTCTCGACAGACAGCTTGGGGATCTCTGAAGAAGAACTTCTCTCTGCTTTCTTTTTTAAGAAGATTATTATCTATGGTCCCATCTGAGCTGTAAATGGATTGGGATGAGAAGAGAGATGCAGATCACAGATTAGAACCAGGAAAAAATTTTTATAATCAATTCAATGCAGCCCCACAGGATCCGCAGGCACAAAGATATTTCCAGCCAGATCCATATGGGGTTTTGGCATGAGTGGCATGTAGCTCCTTGGATAAGGTGGTTTCACTGGCCATTTCTGGCATCTTATCAGGAAGGACCAATGTATGGGGACAGAGCTTCAGCAAGACAGCATCAGGAGGACAATTCAATTGTCAGTTCCAAGGGTAAAGACCACCCAATGCCGCTTACTCAGAAGAAGTCACCTATGGAAATAGGTGAAATATTATCTGATAAGGAAGAACTGGAGCTGGCAGAATCTGATTCAGAATTAAAGGATATGCCTTCTCCAAATGAAAATGTGGGGGACATCTCAATATCATCACCATCGGAAGATGCTATAGCCTTTCATGAATTAGTATCTAGAATGTCAAAGATGTTTGATGTTCCTACTCTTTCTGTGGAGAAATCATCACTTACTGTCTTCAGTATTTGGGGACAGTGGCTAGTCAATGAGTTACACTTCACTGTTTAGAGGGATTGCTTCAACCAGCAATGGAAATCTCGAAAACTCCCTCAACTATTCATCCTCTATGTAAGAAGGCTTACAAATTATGTAAATTCCCTCGAGAAGGACTTGCAATGATTCATACTAATCCTCTTCCTAATTCATTGGTGGTCAAAGTGGCACTTCATGAGCTAAAGGTGTCCTAGCTCACTCAACTCCATCAGATAAGGAAGAGAAGAGGCTGGATGTACAAGTAAGAAAAATACCTTCTTCAGCTGCATTAAACATACATATATCCAGCTATGAAGCTGTCATGGCTAGGTACCAATTCCACCTCTGGAGCAAAATGTCCTCTTTTATTAGAGTACTTCCAGGGGAACACAAAAAACTTGTAAAATGTTATTTTGAATGAAGGACTGAATGTTGCTAAGCAACAATTGAGAGAGGCTTTTGACTCCTGAGATATTTCAGCAAGATCAATAGCTTCAGCAGTCTCACTAAGGAGACACATGTGGCTAAGATCAGTGGGACTCCTTCCCAAGACAAAAATGATGATTGACGACTTTCCATTTGAAGGAGCAGGTCTGTTTAGTATTTAGACTGATGAAGTACGAAAGACGATGAAAAATGTAAGATCTACGGCTAGCTCTTTAGGTTTCTTTAATACAGGAAAGGGGCCATATTCTACTTCCTTTCATGAGTATCAAAGGCAATAGCTTCCTTTTTCTTCTCCTTCATTTAATTACAACTATCAGAGAAGGGCATTTCCAACTTTAACATTATACCACCCCCCACAACACCAGCTACAACAGAGGAAGAAACTTAAAGCTCGTAATAATAAAGAGAAAATGTGTCTTCTTAGTCCTCTATAGTTCCTCCAAGACAGTTGACATGAGGACATGGAGCTTAAAGCCAGTCCACCTGGACATTATTTATGCACAGTTTTTGGACTGGTTGTCCCATTGTTATTACCAATGGGAGTTAATAACATTGGACAAGATGGATTTAGAAGTTCTCATGTGGCTACACAATTTAATTCAAAAGTGCCCCCACCCCACCCCACCCCACAAGCCATCTACTTCATATCTGAGCAGGGATTAAAGCCATCTCAATTTGCTGAAAAAAGAGGTTCCCTCGCTACTGCAGTTAGGTGCAATGGAGGTAGTTCTGTGAAATCACAGAGGGAAGTGGTTTTACTCACTTTATTTCCTAATCCTCCAAAAAGACAGGGACCTTCACCCTATTCTGGATTTAAGGAGATTAAACACTTACATAAATAAATTTTACTTCCACCTGTTGTCTCAAACTTTAACTTCTCTTTCCCTCCAGGAAAGGTTTGCAGCTCTGGAATTAAAAGATTCAGACTTCCACATTTCTATATGACCATGTCATTGGAAGTACCTGAATTTCTTTGGTGGAGAGGACCATTTTCAGTACAAGGTCCTCTCTTTCAGGTTGTCTACAACACCCAGGGTATTTGCAAAATGCCTGTCTGTTGTGGCAGCACACCTAAGAAGGCATGGGATGTATGTATACTAGGGCTGTCAAATGATTAAAAAAATTAATCGCGATTAATCATGCGATTAAAAAAAATTAATAACGATTAAAAAAATTAATCATGATTACTCACGCTGTTAAACAAATAATAGAATACCATTTATTTAAATATTTTTGGGTGTTTTCTACATTTTCAAATATATTGATTTCAATTACAACACAATACAAAGTATATAGTGCTCACTTTATATTCATTTTTTACTACAAATATTTGCACTGTAAAAAACAAAAAAATTGTATTTTTCAATTCACCTCATACAAGAACTGTAGTGCAATCTTTTTATCATGAAAGTTGAACTTACAGATGTAGAATTATGTACAAAATAATAACTGAATTTGAACGTAAAACAATGTAAAACTTTAGAGCCTACAAGTCCACTCAGTCCTACTTCAGCCAATCACTCAGACAAACAAGTTTGGTTACAATTTGCAGGAGATAATGCTGCCCACTTCTTGTTTACAATGTCACCTGAAAGTGAGAACAGGCGTTTGCATGGCACTGTTGTAGCTGCAGTCTAATATTTTTCAGAGTTTTAATGATTCATGAACAAATTCTTCCAAAATCTCACTAGCAGAGATCTTGTCTTCATTCATTCATTCATTCATTCATCTATTTATTTTTACTAAATGATAGATTTTACTCACCTCAATTTTAATTATTCCAAAAGAGAAACAAAAAGATACTCTGGGTGAAATCCTGGCCCCACTGAAGTCAGTAGGGCCAGGATTTCATCCACACTTTCTATCATAGAATATCAGGATTGGAAGGGACCTCAGGAGGTCATCTAGTCCAATCCCCTGCTCAAAGCCAGACCATGTGACTATCATGTGATCTATAGAAGCAGCATAAGTAGTAATACATTGGCCCCTTTTCTACTGGTTCGGACATTATCTGTGAGGCTTGCTGGTTAAAGGAAACAGTTATAACACTGCTGGCACAAGAAGAAAGGACAACAAGAGCTTTGTGAGAATGAACCTACTAAATAATATTACTGAACGTTGCGCAACTCTGAGAATTTACTGCAATTATTCTAGATGAACCTTGGTGTTTAAGTTAATGGATAAGATGTGCTTCCAGATCTCTGTCTTAGTTCTTTGTGCCTGCAGCCATCACTATGGAGTCTGAGCACAAAAGTTTTTGAGGGAACTGAACACTGTAAAAGTAATGTTTATGCAAAGTTCTCCTCACATACCAGCTGGAGTTAAGTCTGCCTCTGTAAAATCAGATCCATTTCTTTTCAATACCCTATCGAAATTAATTTGTTGACTCAGTCAGATTCACTGGCATCTGGTTTTCCTCACTTCCTACCTTTTACTACTCCACTTCATTGAGGAAACATATACACAGTGAGAAAAATGGGATGTTTCGAATCAGCTTAACACAGTAGGTTTTTCTTCCATCTCAAAGCCTTCTCTGATTTCATGTTATGGATTTAAAGGTATGGCAAGGGACACTGGTTTTTATTCTTTCTGGGAAAAGTGTGTTGACTTTAATAACATTTCCTACCATTCCTGAATAGAAAATGGGCCAAAACCTAGTGGAGTTATGCATGGGGTGAATTTGGCTCAGTGTAATGAGATTAACTAATTTCTTTTTTAACTGTGAACCTCATTTCAATCCAATCAAAATTTTAAATCCAACGTCCTATAACATTTTCATTCACAGATAATTGGGCTTTTTAATAATTTATCCGTGTTGCTGGAGAGATGGGGGGGAAAGGACTGGAAGTTTAAAACACAAAGGAGAAAAGTTAATTTAAAGTGATGTTTGGAAAAAAGTCCCCTTTGAGATCCTGTTGTGTAATTGAACAGATTAAGAGAACTGACAGTAACTTCACGGTGTGTCTAAGTGGAGGTCTCTACGGGTCAACTCTCGGATCCTGTGCTGACATGTTAAACAAGTTTGTCAATTTTCCATCAGATTGATTTTTCTCACAGGTCTGGAAGCCTCGTCTCATTTCATCTTATTTCCACAGGGGTTCTTAACATTGCAAACTGCCGTTTACTTTTGTCTCAAAGTGTGAGGAATGATTTTTATCTCTTAGTGGCAATCAAGGCAGGAGGCTCCAGAAATGGAACTCTCTGTTTACCCTGTAGCACATTGCATTCACCCACTGGTTCTTTTTTTAAATTCTTCCCCCCACTCCTCCCTTTTCCAATATGATGTGGAGGTTTTGAATAAATTTTTAATAATTATGAACAATTTACTTAAGGCAATTGTCTGTATCCAATTTCTGAAGCATTGTTTTATGAAGAAAGAAATGGACAGAAGTCATATTTTCCTTTGCAATTTCCAGCATAATGAAGAGTCAGCTTGAGAAAATATGGTACCCCCTAAAAGGTCACAAGAAAACCTATTAACGTCTATTTACATTTCAGTGTCTGTTCTCCCCTCCTGTTAATATTAAGGGAAATTACATGCATGGAATAAAGGGAGAGCCTGTTTCTCAGTGGCCAAATGCTGCTAAAAAAAACCACTGTGTAATTCTGAAGTAATGCCATAAGTGACAATGGAACGACTCTAGATTTACACCAGTGTAACCAAGAGCAGAATTTGTCCTCATGTCCGTAAGCCCTGATTCTATTCTCATGTGGTTGCATACGTGTGCAATTCCACTGACCTCAGTGGACATCCTGATTAACACCAGTGCAAGGGCCTGATCCGGTTTCCACTAAAGTCAGTGGAAAGACTGCCATTTACTTGAATGAGAGCTGGATCTGACCTTAAGAGAGGAATCTTAGACCCCAGGGATCTGATTCTTTGTTGTCCTACATCTAATGTAGTCATTTACCCCTGTGCAAAGTAGGTATAAAACACCACCAAATCATAATGGGAGCATTTTACATGTACTTCTCACTGATGTAAATGTCTGCACAAGGTGCAGGCCAATGGGCCTGATTCTTATTTACACTAACCCAATTTACACTGTGCTGGCAATGTAAAGGGGCCTTGTTATGCCTTCTTTAGGGCTCCTTTATATTACCAGAGCAGTATAAAATGGCCATAGTGTCAATGAGAATCAGGCCCATTCTGGAATGTAATATGCTCGAGTCTAATTTAATAAAATAAAATAAAATAATGATGTGAAATATTACAAAACAGTTTATCTTATTTTTGCAGTATTTTCCATATTTTAAAAAATGTTTTCTGTAAAACTTTTTGATTTCACTTAAAGTGAAGCTTTTGGAACCAAAATCCTGTTATTACAAGTGAGGAAATTACAGTTCAAAAGGAAAGGGAATTTTGGGATTGGTTAAAAGGATGCCGTCGATCCTATGGAAATTGTCCTCTGCTACCTTGCAAGTTGTATTAAGTCATGGACTTACCGTCTAACTTTCACATGACTATGTATTTTGTTAAAAGCTTTGCTAGTTCCTGAAAATCAAGACAAACCCATTAAGCTTCATCAGGACATGGAATGAGCTGAATTTTGTTTTATAAATTTGGAGAAGCTTTAGTTTTAGTTTTTTGTAATCCTGTGTGGACATTAAAAATTACAGGGCACTTTCCTAAGAGTAAGGATATGTTTCAAATATTCCTCATTATAGTTTCTGACCTGCACAGTATCAGACTGTGATGTAATATGTTAAAATTGATGTAGAAGGGTATCATCGATATGATATTGGTCAGATAGGTATGTCTAGGTAATAATTGAGTTAAACAAGTAAGAAAAAGGGGACAAGTGCAGAAAAAAGAGCAACAGTTTAGCCATTTGTGTGTTTTAAGTGCAAGGTCAAATTGAAGCAGAGAACTCAAGAGTTTCGAAAACTGGGTTCTTTTCCTGGCTGTCACTGATACACTGGGCCCCCTGTCACACCCCTTCTGTACTCCAACCCCCTGCCCTGAGCTCCCTCCTGCACTCCCTACCCTTCCTGAACCCCAGCCCCCTTCCCTGAGCCCCCTCACTCACCCTCTTGGTGCCTCTTTCCCAACCTGAAAAACAAGGATCACGTTTTCCAACTGCACAGAATTTACTTATGATTTATTAATAGATGTAAAATTCTATAAAATTGCACAATCATTATTATAGCCATATATTCATATATTTTCTATGGAAAAAATACTATGCAAAATGGCCCAATTCAATTTGTTTTTTAATTTTGCTCTCAGGCTGAACTCTTGTGTTACAAGTTTCTAGCTGCAGCAGATTTTTACTGGTTGATTTACAAACGAGTTTCTGATGTAGTTTACTGATTACCATTGCAGTGCAAATGTAATGGAGCTCTAATGAGTTTTTTGGTCAATTTGTAATGTGGGCTTAGGGGTTGAAATTGACAGTGGTGCTAGGTTTCAGTACCACAACTCCTATTAAAATTAACAAGAGTTGTGGCAGCTAAACCTCCAGAATGATCTTAGAAAATGTATCCCATGGTGAGTTTCATCGAGATTTATGTCCTGTCGCTACCACCTTAAAAAAAAATATTTCAAGAGAGTTGGCTAGTACCAAAAGTAACAGTGCTATGTCTTTACCACATAAAAATATACTAAAATTTTCCAGATTTCAAACCCTTTTTGTATTGGGATAACGTGAATTTTTTTACGCTTTAAGAGTTTTGTTGGTATTTGACTTTAACTAGTAATTGCCTGAACAGTATTTTAATCTGAGAAGTTCATGCTTAACCTATTTACCATCACTGTAGAACGACAGAGTGATGGAGTGCAACTGCAGGAAGGGGCATCAGCCTGACAAGGCTAATCCCAAGACATGGCCAGAATGAGGCACTCCACTGGTGAGTAGAGTACCCCAGGACAACCTGGTGGAGAATGTGTGTAGGCAATTACCCCTGATACAAGGGGAGGGTTGAAAGACTGTGCATGATGATTGCCCCGGATAAAAGGGGAGTAAGAGACTGTGGCAGACAGTGACCCAGATACAAGGGGACTGTGAAAGGCCATAGCAGAGAAAAAAGGGAAAGAGACAGTGGAGCTGCAGAGTGCAGATGTCTTTTTTGCTGAGGGTCCTTATCCTCCCAAGCTGGACCCCAGAGTCACCGCCCCTGTTGAAAGGGGCCAACAAACAGCAGGGATGGATCCAGGCTCTGCTGAGGTAGGTGCTAGAGAACAGCTGAGATAGTGGGAGGCACATGTGGCCCTGTAAAGCTATTTGACACAGCTGGCTGAAGAGAAGCTGTATTTATTTAAACTCATGCTGGAAGAAATTAGCAGAGGCTGCAGATTGCAAGATTGGAAAGGAGGGGCCAAGAGGCCAGAGGCCTGGCCAAAGATGTTTTATACCTGTGGGCAAAGGGGACACCTAAAAAAGAGAGTGCTCTTACCTGTATGGAGGAAAGAAGCCTTATTCAGAAGGCAGGAAAACAAGAAAGCCCAAAAGAGTCCAACCTGTGGGGAGAACTGGAAAGGGAGAGACATGTTTTGTCTGTGCTCAGCATGGGTACCTAAGAAGGAGATGCCCATGAACTGTTAGGGGAAGGCTAAGCCAGGAGAGCAGGCTAGACAACAGAAGGCTGGAGTACAGCCTACCCACAAGTCAAGGACAAGGGTTTGTTTTGGGTTCTGTGAAGCTGGCCATGTAAAAAGGCACTGCCTTCTTAAGAAATTGTGGGGTAGCAAAGGGGAAGCCATGGACACCACTGAGATAAAAAAAAGGGAGAGGTGTCTGGGGACCAGAGTGTGCTGGAGACTGTCAGGGTAGACATGGCAGTGATGACATGGACCTGGCAGATGGCCAACCCACATGCCAATCGTGGGTTGTTAGGAAATAGCAGATAAAATGATTGGGAAATAGAGGGCCCAGACAAACACAGAAGCAGAGCTGGCTCCTGTGAGCACTCAGACCCTGAGTGAAAGGGTGATGGGGGATCCTGTGGGGCAAGTAAAGGAGCTATAGGAGAAATTAGTAGCAGTGAAGCAGGCCTTGCAAGAAGCTGCAGGGACCTATCATTGCAGCGAAGAGAATACCAAGACTCCATGGAAGAGACTGCTCCTTATGGTGGGGGACCTGGAACAGGAAAGGGATGACCTGCAAGCCCATATCAGACAAATGCAGGGCGGGAGGCATCCCTACCCCTGAGGTTACAGGATTGAGCAGGAGGGTATGTGATGGGGAGTCCACCCCACACCATGCCAGGGGTTAAGGTGGCAGGTGGGCTAATTAACTGCCTAGTCTGCATCTGGAGGAGGAGCCAGGGAGTGGGGACTAATTAGGGAGGAGAATCAGCTGGACAGGACCAGGAGAGCCCTGTATAAAGCTCAGGAGCTGAGAGCAACTAGGGGTTGCAAAGAGAGAAACATGCAGTCACTGTCAGGGAGAGAATGCCAGGTAGGAAGTAGCCCAGGGATACAGCAGTAAGGTTTGGGACTGTGCAAACATTGCTTGTTGTAGGGTCCCGGGGCTGGGTTCCCCTACCGACCACTGGGGAAGTGGCACTATTCAGGGTCAGTGAATGGGAAGACTGCCTGGGACAGTGGGTCCTGAGAGACTTTGATACCCTGGAAGGGGAGGATTACAGTGACCTGGCTGGAGGGCTAAACCAAGTGGGAGTAGTTGAGTGCAAAGAGAACAAGACAAGGAAACTAATGGAGTGCAACTGCAGGAAGGGCGTCGTCCTGGCAAAGCTAAGTAAGACATGGCCAGAAGGAGGCACTCCAGTGGTGAGTAAAGCACTCCAAAACCCGGGGCCTAAGCTTTTGGAGCACCAAAGCTATTGGAGTCAAGGCATAGCCCATCAAGCCTTGTCTTTCCAGGAAACAGGCAGACCCTCCTTAATTAGTGAAGAAAAGGGGCAAAAGGGAGGACTTTCTACCTTTTTTTAATCCTCTCTTTAGAGCCAGTGGGAATTCAGGGAACTCAGCACCTCACAGGGCTAGACCTTTCTCCTCCTGGTCTTCTTCAGATTCTAGGTCTAGGCTCAGGGGACAGCAGACCTATTCTTGCCTTCCAAGGATAAAAGGCACCCACTAGGTCTAATGCCCTTTCAAGTAACTGGATGACTCAGCAATGTAATGGTGAGAATGCAATCCAGTGGATGATGTTTGTTTGCTAAGTTTTCTGTATCTAAATAATTGTTTAAGAAACATTATTTGTGAAGCACTTTCTTGTACTGAAAAACAAATTCATTAAAATTTATCCTCCCAGAAGAGGGAGAATTGTTTATTGTCTTGGATCTAGCAAAGATATAAAAGGATACATTGGCTGGAATTTGAAGGAAGTCAAGTTCAAACAGGAAAAAAGATAAACATTTTAAAGTCAGGGTAATTAAGCATTAGAACAGATTACCAAGGGATTTGATAAATTCTTCATTATTTGCAGTCTTGAAATCAAGTTTGGCAGTCTTTCTATCAGATATGCTTTATTCAGTCACAAGTTGCTGGGCTAGACACAGGAATAACTGGCCTGTACTTTGCAGAAGGTCAGATTAAATGTTCTTAATGGTCCCATCTCACCTTAAAATCTATGTACAGTATCTGTTAAAATATTCAGTGAAAGCAGATTAGGCCATTGGGACCCTGATCTATGCTACATCTCCATCCTGTTTTAAAATATGTTCAGCTGAATCAATTTTAAAACTGGTTAGAAATTTCCACTATGTTGACTAGACCAGGGATCGGCAACCTTTGGCACGCAGCCCACCAGGCACCATCCCTCGGCCCGCGATGCTTCCTGCAGCCTCCGTTGGCCAGGAGCGGTGAACCACGGCCAGTGGGAGCTGCGATCGGCTGAACCTGCGGACTAGGCATGTAAACAAACCGGCCCGGCCCATCAGGCTAAAGGTTGCCGATCCCTGGACTAGACCTTTGAGTCCCTTGGTCAGTAGATGATTTACTTTTGTGCTTTCATACTGTTCAACATCATGGAGAGCTAATTTTCATCTAAACATTGTCTTATCACCTTATCATCCAAAGTATGTGATTTATTTTCCCTTCGTGTATTTTAGTAAAATCTTCAGAGTAAAGAATTCAGTGTCCCCAAAAATATGTCCAAGACTTTCTATTTCTTCCCATTCAAACCCCAACACATCTGTGAGCTATGCAGCTACCTTTGTGTGTATTGGTGTCTGTCTCACTTGAGTTCAGAATTTCTGTGTTTTGTACTGCCATAACATGCAGCATTTCATACTGGAGCAGAGGTTTCCCTGACCAGGTCTATAATTATGGGTGGCGGGGGGGGAAGGTAAAGCTGTCCTTGCATAGTGGGGAACAGAGTTCCTGTGTCCCAATTTTGTTCCATGCTTAGGCACGAATGAAGTAGGCACCTTGAAAATCCCACATATAAAATAAGATTAGATTAAGATAGATGTGTGTGTATAAGGGGATAAAAGGCCCATACCAGGGACAGGAGTGGTGTGTGAAGAATGGCATAATAAGGCATGGCAGGTGAGGATATCTGCAGTGATAAGTGAAAGATTTAAACTACATCACAAAATCTATTGTCTGGAAAAAACACTCTTATCCCTTATAGGCAAAGCAGTAGTGAAGACAGATCCTTTTACTGAACTAATCTTTTCTCAGATAAAGTTCTAGATGGAAACTCTGATACCAAACAGTTTAAGCAAGATCTTTTATGGATGCCTGTTGGGGACTTACTGTTTTCGTAAGATGGAGCTCATGGATGGCCAATTTTTTAGTATAAATCACAGGCGGAGTGGATAATTTTGAGTCTCTCTCTTCATATAATGTGTGTGTGCAGTTCACACTGGTTTTTTTGATAGAACTCCACGCCCAGAAAGCCAAAGTTGTTTCCCAAAATCCTATCTCAAAAAATAGAAAGTGATCACACTCAGCCAGCAACAGCAGAATGTCAGCAGGAAGGCACCAACACCCTGGAGCAGCATCGTTTAGAGCTAGAGGCACAATATGTTTTTAATCCAAGCCCTGATCTCGCAACTCACAAGAAATTAATGAAAAAAGATTTAGGTGAAGCAGTTACCCAGTCTGCAGAACGGCTCATGCTGGAATATCAGTATTACGAAAAACTAGTTTTCATGTTACAAACAGCAGTGATGAAACATTTAGGCATAGACAAATAGCAAACCAAAATAACAACCAAACAGCCTTGCATTCTAAAACCTTAAATGACAGGTTTAAAGATTTCTTTATGCAAAACTTTAAGGCTCCCTATAATGTAAATGCAATAAAATATTTGCTAAATGTGTGTAAACTAGGAAAGCTTAAGGGTGATAATAAGGAAGAGTTGGATGCTGGGATTACCATATGAGAAATAAAAGCCCCAGCCCATCCATGAACTATGGAAAGGCATGGAGCAAGATGGCCTTGCAACTAAACTATAGAAACTACATGCAGAAGGTCAAATCCTGACCCCGTACCAAGGCCAAGCACATTGCCTGGTGCTGGGGTTCTCTGCTGCAATCAGGGGAACAGAAACTTCCCAAAACCTCATCCTTTTCTGACATGCACAATAAGAAATGGACATTGATCTTCCACTTGGCACAACCCTTCTTCTGTCTGCACAGGAGCACGTCACTGTCCCTACTGTGCATGGTAGTTACTCCACCTAACTCCATCTCAGACTCCAGTTGATCCCTGTTCAGTGTCTATAGACTTACACAGCAAAGGAGAAATCCTGCATCCCTTTTATGAACACATAAAATACAGCAGAACAACTGTGGTTCCTTTGCACAAGTTGGGACAAACCATGGAGAAGCTCTGCAAGAATACTCCACATCCTTTGATTCATTATTATCATTAAACAATGGCCTTCTCCAGGAATCTGTACTCAGTCTGATGCTCTTAAATATATACAGCTGACCTGCTGCTCACCTTGGCAAAGAAGTTCGTGTACGTTGATGACATCCGCTTGGAAAGAGCCAGATGGATCTTTGAGGAGCTAGAGTCCTGCCTGCCATCTGACCTTGTCACCTTCGCCAAGTACTTTTCAAAGTGGTGACTTAAGCTAAATGCCCTAAAGACAGAATCATCTTGTTTCCATCTCGCCTGCTGGTTAGCTCACGGACAGCTGCAGGTCCTTCTGAACAATCAGCCAATCATTACTGAACCATGCCTTATTTATTTGCTCTCTGTCCTTTTGATAACACATTCAGAAGACACACGCCGAAGTCCAGTTGAGAGTCACACTTGTCTGCAGGCTTGCTGGCAACTCAGGCCAGGTGCCTTCTGGACATTTCCCAGTGCCCTACTTATTTCACCTGCTGAATACCGTGTGGCAGCTTGGGGCTCCAGTCTTGTGGCAAGCTGGATATCAACTCTGCCCTTCATATCATCACTGTGCCCCAGATAAGTCCAGTGTCCAATCTTCCAGGCCTGGCTGGCATTGTTCCCCTTGCAATTAGGTGTGAAGGCAGGGCCCTGGCTACATTACTGCACACAGCTGGCCATCAAGACAGCCTTCTTCGCTATTCCCTCTCAACGTCACATCAGAAATGCCAGATAAAGACAAGATGCCCCTTTTCTGAAATAGTTGAGCATCTCAGATGGTACAGTCGACATGACTTGTCTAAGGAACAGTGGCAAGAGGTGGTGTGGGACTACATTTTGAATCAATGGCACATTTCTTGGCAGACTGACAAGTCAGATCTGCTCTCGCATGAACCAACAGGATATGTTGTGCTCACAAGTGGTTTAACTCATATCTGTACCACTGGGGCTTCATGAGCTCTCCATCCTGCCCCTGTGGAGCTCAGGAACGAACATGCATGCCATCTGGCTGTGGACTCCCGTCTTTATTATCTTGATAGTGGATGGACGCGCATGATGTCTCTGGATGCTGCTTCTGAGACAGAGTGGCAACATCACTTACCCAACATTTAAGAAATTGTTTGCATCATCAGAAGCTGTCCTCCAAAAGATTATTATTATTATTCAACATGTGCGATAGCACCTAAAGGCTTCCACGTGCTAGAATCCATACTCATGGGAGTGGTACAAACATACAGTAAATAAATGGCAGTCCCTGCCCTCCATGCGTACAATCTAAAAAACAAGGCATAACAGGTGGATCAGACAAACCTATGGGTCAGGGTAGAATGGGGAGATGGGTAGGAAAAAGAATAAGATATTCACAATGCTGAGCCAGTCATGAGTAGTAATCACAGCTCATCACCTGCTTGGCCATTGTCAGGCTAGAGGTCACTGCATACTTGCCATGGAGCAGTGCAAAGGAAAGGACTGTGGGCAGGCCAGGAGCAGAGCAGGGCTGTGGTTAGTGGGTCCCCTGGCTAAAAACTTCACAGAGGGGAAACATAGTAGACTGTAGAGTGGCTACATCAGAGCTTTGCAAGTTTGATGTGGGATAGATCCATAGATCTCTTGTACAAAGCTGTTTACTCTGTGTGGGTGACATTGGTTTCCCCACAAATGAGCTCCTGTTCTGTATTGGGTGGGTTATGTCTCTGGTTGGGTTATATTCATTTTAGCTGTTCCACTGCCTCTTGACTCCTGCTCTATTTCCACCAAGATCACTGCTGACTTTTCATTTAAATGCTATAACAACACTGTAAAAGATTAGCTTAATAAAAAGACTTTAGAAAACATAAAAATTGCTTCCATTCTCTGAGCATCTTTCTTACCTCCAATCTAATGCCAATTTGCATGACCCAGACACACATTTTATATGCTCCCTGACCTCCCAGACGACCTGAGAACATAATGTGACAGACAGACAGCAGTATGAGTATGCAGGAAAACAATGCAATAGAACCACACTACTGTGCTTAGATTTTACAGGAGTCAGCTCAGCACACATGGACCAAACAGGCATCTAAGAAGTGAATGTGCCATGTGTATTTCCCTCCCTGTCGGACTATGCTGTGTTGTTAGTTGCTTGGATGCAGTTCTGAGAAGTGGGTTTTTCCAGCTGAGAACAGATATCTGGTTAACAATTTATAAATCTACCCTTCAATTTCCCTCTGACCTAGCAAAATAATGGAGCACAAATAAACCTATATTTAAAGCATACTGCCTGCCTCTTCCCAGGAACTGCTCATGATAGCAAAAAGACAGATAAACAAATAATTTTCTGGTTTTAATGAACACATCCATTATAACAGCAATAGTTATGGCAACAGGAATTATGTACTTGGTGCAAACATCTCTTGTGCCTTGTAAACACCTCAGCCTTCTGTCAGTGCCCCCTCTGGGGCTATTTACAGCCTCAGTATTACAAGGTAGCTACTGTCTAATTATACACAGCTGGATTGGTTTCTACCACTCAGGTCCTTAGTTAACCCTTAATAATAATTAAATTTTTACTGTTACATTGTATATCAACTTTAAACTTTCAAGATTCTAAGGTGTCCCAGTAGAATTGAAAACCTATTAAGTTATCAAGACATGCATGCTTTGCAACTTCTGTTTTCATTAGCAGAAGAAGGTCCTAAAGAAAAAAGAGAGCTGTACAAAGGCACGGTAGCTGAGGTCTCAGAATTTAATGCAGCAGCACTCAAACTGCAAAAGGGCCAGAACCTGACATCCTTACTTAGTCACACATTAACTTTGGTGAGAGCTTTGCCTGAGTAAGGACTGAATTAGACTCTCAGGATTTGGTCCAGAGTAGATAGAAGATCCATGCGTCAGCAGCACAAGTAGCCAGGTCAACTTAGGTAACAGATACATTGCTCAATCCTAAAGGAACCTGAGCTTTGGAGAAATTTTAGAAATCCTGTTACCTACTCCACTGGAGCCTGGAAGCATCTTGAGTCACTACTCAAAAAAAGAAATGGCCAGCTCAGAAGACAGAGAAGGGGAAGGACAAAGAATACACATTGCTAGAATAACAGGATGCTATTGAAAACCCTGTAAGACTTCCATGAGGTTTTACACTGAATAATCTGATTCAGGTTCAGACCAACAAGGTGATGGGAATCCCACACCAGAAGCCCCCCACCCCCCTACAAATATATGGGGCTGCTAATGCAGTGTGAAAAGCTGAAGTGGGGACACAGGCAAATTAAACGGCTCCAATTCTGCCCTTCCCTCGCATCATTCCTCCCCTTTCTCCAATCCCATTCACTTAAAATACTGGGATAGACTCTGATCCTGTTGACACTGGTGGAAATAATAATAATTTAAAAACCCAGGACAATTAGATTTATTTCAGGCCAGGAAACCTTCACCGATGGAGATGGAAGGTGGAACAGCTGGTGGAGAGGGCAGGCAAAGCCTGGTGACAAAAGAGGATCTACTTCCTGGGAGCAATTCCAGAGGAAATAAACGTCAGAGTGAATGACTTACAAGGTACTGTAACCTCATTTGTTGGCAAACTGGATAATCTTACCACACAGATAAATATTCTTGAGTTGAGGTCTGATGTTGTGAGCTCAAAGCTATTAAAACAGCATGGATTTAACAGCATGTGAGGAGAAGGTTAAGCAAACATCTGAGCTGTAAAACTCATTAATGAGACATCATAAAATAGTAGGTTTGAGAGATGAATTGCTTGAAAAAACCAATCAAGTCTCAGAATATTCACAAATATCGGACCCAGAGGGACTAGCAGAGGGGAGGAAATGTGCCACAACTCTGAAAAATAACTACTAATGGATTGGGATCAGCACAGAGGATGACTCCCTGCACACAGAAAGGTAAATTCACCCCAAACAGAAGGTCAGCCTAAGGCCTATGGACACTTATGTCCTATTTTGAGGGCTTAGGTGGGACTTAAGTGGTGCTTAGGCCTTTTGCTGTATCCCACTGCACAAGAGTGAATTCACCTGGAAAGCTTGCAAAACAACAGGAGACATTATCCCCAAATCTGGTAGACAGAAAGCAGCTGTTTGTTTGGTGAATTTCCCAGATAAAACCAGGAATGAGACCCTGGTCGAAAATAGAGAGAATGTTCCTATACTAAGGGGATTTTGAGTTTCTCCAACACAAGTTTTCAGACTTATGCAATATATATATATATATTTCTCCTGCTCAGGGAGATAATTCTGGGTAAGAAAATGGAGACATCTGAAGGGGAAAAAACTAAGGAGGACCAACCTATTTTGGAACTTTGACTAGGATTGCCAAATTTGGTTGAACAAATTCCTGGAGATTTTATCACATGACATAGTCTTTAATTAAAGATTAATCTTTAATTCTTGAACACTATAGGACAACCCTGGAAGGGCTGGCAATCCTAACTCTGACTCAACCTATTTTGGAACAGTTAAATCAGTGGTTCTCAATCAGGAGTCAGAGACCCCCTGGAGGGCTGCAAGTAGGTTTCAGAGGGGCTGCCAAGCAAGGCCAGCATTAGGTTCACTGGGGCCCAGGGCAGAAAGCCAAAGCCCCATTGCATGGGGCTGAAGCCCAGGGCCTTGAGCTCCGCCACCTGGGCTGAAGCCGAAGCCTGAGCAATGTAATTTTGTGGGGGCCCCTGTGGCATGGGGGCCCTGGCAGTTGCCCTGCTTGCTACCCCCTAACGCCGTCCCTGGTTTTTATTTGCAGAAAACCAGTTATTGTGGCATGGGTGGGCTGTGGAGTTTTTATAGCATGTATGGTGGGCGGGGGGCCTCCAAAAGCAAAAGTTCCCAGAGTTAAATAACAGAAAAAATATAGATTTAGAATGAGACCTTGATAGACCTATGGGTCATGCCTAGAACTTTGCCTGTCTTTCAGCCAGGAAAATTATTAAACCCTGACACACACATCCTTGGTTTCTTGTTCAAATTTGAATCATAGAATATCAGGGTTGGAAGGGACCTCAGGAGATCATCTAGTCCTACCCCCTGCTCAAAACAGAACCGATCCCCAGTTAAATCATCCCAGCCAGGGCTTTGTCAAGCCTGACCTTAAAAACTTCTAAGGAAGGAGATTCCACCACCTCCCTAGGTAATGCATTCCAGTATTTCACCATCCTCCTAGTGAAAAAGTTTTTCCTAATATCCAACCTAAGCCTTCCCCACTGCAACTTGAGACCATTACTCCTTGTCCTGTCATCTGCTACCACTGAGAACAGTCTAGAGCCATCCTCTTTGGAACCCCCTTTCAGGTAGTTGAAAGCAGCTATCAAATCCCCCCTCATTCTTCTTTTCCGTAGACTAAACATCCCCAGTTCCCTCAGCCTCTCCTCATAACTCATGTGTTCCAGTCCCCTAAACATTTTTGTTGCCCTCCGCTGGACTCTTTCCAATTTTTCCACATCCTTCTTGTAGTGTGGGGCCCAAAACTGGACACAGTACTCCAGATGAGGCCTCACCAGTGTCGAATAGAGGGGAACGATCACGTCCCTCGATCTGCTGGCAGTGCCCCTACTTAAACATCCCAAAATGCCATTGGCCTTCTTGGCAACAAGGGCACACTGTTGACTCATATCCAGCTTCTCGTCCACTGTCACCCCTAGGTCCTTTTCCGCAGAACTGCTGCCTAGCCATTCGGTCCCTAGTCTGTAGCGGTGCATTGGATTCTTCCATCCTAAGTGAAGGACTCTGCACTTGTCCTTGTTGAAACTCATCAGATTTCTTTTGGTCCAATCCTCCAATTTGTCTAGGTCCCTCTGTATCCTCTCCCTACCCTCCAGCGTATCTACCTCTCCTCCCAGTTTAGTGTCATCTGCAAACTTGCTGAGGGTGCAATCCACACCATCCTCCAGATCATTAATGAAGATATTGAACAAAACCGGCCCCAGGACCGACCCTTGGGGCACTCCACTTGATACCGGCTGCCAACTAGACATCGAGCCATTGATCACTACCCGTTGAACCCAACAATTTAGCCAGCTTTCTATCCACCTTATAGTCCATTCATTCAGCCCCTTTAACTTGCTGGCAAGAATACTGTGGGACACCGTGTCAAAAGCTTTGCTAAAGTCAAGGAACAACACGTCCACTGCTTTCCCCTCATCCACAGAGTCAGTTATCTCGTCATAGAAGGCAATTAGATTAGTCAAGCATGACTTGCCCTTGGTGAATCCATGCTGACTGTTCCTGATCACTTTCCTCTCCTCTAAGTGCTTCAGAATTGATTCCTTGAGGACCTGCTCCATGATTTTTCCAGGGACTGAGGTGAGGCTGACTGGCCTGTAGTTCCCAGGATCTTCCTTCTTCCCTTTTTAAAAGATGGGCACTACATTAGCCTTTTTCCAGTCGTCCGGGACCTCCCCCGATCGCCATGAGTTTTGCTTTTCCTCTTTGATGTTTAAAGCTTCAGTAGTTGTAGTAAATGCTGTGTATAACTATGTGTCAGCTCCAACAAGGCAATTTGTATGATATGTTTGTGTTCTTTCTGTCTTAAACAAAGAAAACAAGAACATGATTATCTTAATGCAAAAGGTTTGTGGAGATATTAAAATGGATAAACATAGTTTGGAAACACCTGACTCTTTCCAGTCACATTTTCAAATGGCCTCTGTTTGCAGAATCAAACACCCATTAGTGTGTGAAATTGCCACATTTCTGAGTGCAGATCAGATTTGCACATGTCATTTTATGTGTAAGGGGCTAATTTGCATGTGGTCATTTTATGTACAAGGGGCTGAGAGTGAACATACACCAAAAGGAAACCATTTGAAAGTTTAGCCTTTTGTGTCTTAGAAATATATCTTGAAAAAGTACATTTTTCTAGTTCCTCACCCTTTCCCAGTTCCATTTCCTCCTCCCTTGGGATATAGGAATATCCCAAGGTAATTTGTTGTTGGACTGTTGGAACACTATAAGTGTAAGGTTCTGAAATTATTATTTGCTATTTTCTTCCTTGCAAAGTTGCAGGTCCTTATCATTATTTTCTTCTGTCCTGTACCTATCAAAATTCATAAACATTTTTAAAAGAAGTTTCTATGTTGTTCAACTTTGAGTAAGGGCAGAAGTTCGAGGTGGGGTCGTGATAGTTCTTAATTATCCAAAATTGTTTAGATGTCTCTAACTGTAATGGATTTGCACAGCACTTAGATACCAAGATGACAGATGGTGAAGAGAGATTTGAAACAGAAATGGCAAAAAGGCAGCTACAGAATATTAGACAACGATACAATATTGTACATTGTATCAACACTAACACAATATACTGTACTTTGGAATATATGTTTCATAAACGCTTTTTGTTCTGTGTTTGTACAGTACATAGCACAATGGGATCCTAGGCACTATGATAATTCAGATAAGAAGAAATTAGAGAAGATTGGTTTTTTAACATAGTCAAATGCTACTAAAAACTAGAGCTGGTAGAAAACCCCATCTTCTTTTGTGTGGCAAAGTATCAAAATATTTCAAATTAAAATCTTCATTTCAATTCCATTTTCAAAAACTGAAGGAAACTTGAAATTTCAAAATTAAGTGTTTTTTGTTTTTGTTTTTGTTGTTATTGCGTTCCTCTTTCTCCTGCTTTTCCCTTTTTTAGCCACTTAATGCAAAAGAAGGAATTCTGTCTAGGGGTTTTATTTTCCCTTTTTTCCTTTTTTTTAAATCTCCTTTTCCCGCCCACTCTGTAATTTTTCAAAATGTCTCCAATTTTGAAGCTTACAACATGGCAAAAAGAAAACTGAAACATTGGAACTTTGTCACTCTGCAACTTTTCCACAGTTTGATAACTTTTGAAAAGTTACAATGCAGCAAAAGTAAAAAACCAAACAAGAGAAAAGTGAAGAACTCAGCCTCTGAACATTTTTCTTTTTCTTTTTCTTTTTCTTTTTTTGCACTCACTGGGGGGAAATGGAGAATGGAGAAAAATTAAAATATTAAATTTTAAAATAATTGATTTATGAAAACTATAACAGCACAAAAATTTCAAATTGAAACTAAAAATGAAAAAACCCAACCCTCATTTTGTTTTGAAATTACCCATAAGAAAATTGGAAAATATCAAATGAATATAAAAAATTCATTTTTGATTAAACCCAATTTTTTGGCAAGAAAAAATTTTGGTCAAAAAAACATCAAACAGCTCTGTGGGTTTGGTTTTTCTGTTTTTTTTAAACCACACAACCTCTTATTTTGCTCAGTGAAGCCTGTATTTCTCAGCTTATGTTACCTTGCTTTCAGTTTCCATGCAGCTGATGATATTATGGAAAGAAAAAGGTTACTTTGCAGACTAAAAATATGCAAACCCTTGAGTGCTTGCAGTATTTTTTTAATCAATTTTATGTTGTGCAATAAATAGACAAAGTATGTGTGAGGATTAATTTATGCAATGTGCTTTGAGATCCTCAGATGATCTATGTAAATGCAAAGTAGTAATATTCATGTGACCATTTTTAGAATGTTCATATTAATTCCATGTTCATATTAATCAGCAGCAAGATGAAAACCTCACAAAATAAAAAATAAGCATAGTTCTGCCAGGACTCTGTTAAATCCCCCATCCCGTGTATTTCCCAATAATATTCCCCTGTTGCTTTGCTGGGTGATATTGAAGGATGTGAGAATAAACCACGGAACTTGCAACAGAGTAAAAAAAATAAAATAAAAAGCTCCTCTTTGTTATATTAAATAGTATCCCGCAGTGTTTCAAATAAAATCTCATTTGATGGATCTCATCTCTTCTGTGAGCTGTATTTATATATTTAAAAAACAAGATCTTTGCTGCATTGCCAGTTCCTTGTCAACTCTTTTGGTGGCCCCTGACAGAGCAACAGGGGAATATTATTGGAAAGGGGAGGTGTAGGGGAAATTAAACAGAATTCTGGCTGCATTCAATTTTCTGTAGTTTGGGGAGATTTTGCACCTTTCTCAGAGACTGTAGCCAGCTGGGATTTGTACATTCCATTTCCTGGGCTCCTCACAAGGCTGAGAACTAAAGAAAATTAAAATACGTCTGTGAACTTGGCTTCATTTCTCTCTCAGTAAAAACTTGTCCATATGTTTGCTTCTTTTTTCTGTGATCCCTTCTTGGTTTTTCAGACTCTCTCTATATATCTGGTAAGCTTTTATTTATTTCAATTCTATTACATAACCATTGTGTGGCTCCATTGGGATTAAGTGTATACAAAAAAGCCTTAAAGGAAGACTCAGCCCTTCTAATGCAGCTTAATAAACTTCCACTCTTTTGCGCATGAAAATAACTTTTTTATTTATCTATATTTTTACTCTTTGATCAAATTCACTGTTAATGAAAGGTGATGGATTGACAGTCCTGGAAACTGAAACCGTCTCTCTGTTCAGACAACAGGCTATTCAAGCTTCTCACATACACCTGTAGGGGCATCCCTTACCATGCTTACGCAGTGCTCAGCCTTCCTGCTGAGATTTCCAAGCAACAAGGTGGTGATTTTGTGATAGAGGCACCTGACTGCTGTGGCCTGGCCTGAGAGTACCAAACTCATTTCACGCAGGCGCCAAGTAGTCATCATAGGGTCATAACTTTTGGTCACTACTAATCTAGTCTGGATTTAAATCAGCAAGATAGAGATGAAAGACTCCAACCCTCATTATCAGCCTCCTGAGCCAGCCAGTCTTGCTTATATATTTATGTACCTAATTTACCTTACTCATGCATTAATATTTCTAACACATTAACTATACACTTCTTTCCTGGACCACCACCCATCTCTTGAGCCCAAGAATCATGCCCTGAAAGTCTGAAATGCACTTGTTGACATGGGCAAACATTTTCAAACTTCAGAGTAACAGCCGTGTTAGTCTGTATTCGCAAAAAGAAAAGGAGTACTTGTGGCACCTTAGAGACTAACCAATTTATTTGAGCATGAGCTTGATGGTCTCTGTGTGTATATAATGTTTTCTGCAGTTTCCACGGTATGCATCCGATAAAGTGAGCTGTAGCTCACGAAAGCTCATGCTCAAATAAATTGGTTAGTCTCTAAGGTGCCACAAGTACTCCTTTTCTATTTTCAAACTTGGGTTCCTAAAATGAAGCACCTAAATAGAAGTGACCTGATTATCAGAGGTAATTGGCACCAGCAGCTCCTACTAACTACATTTGGAGTTGCATTGCAGGCAAATAGTCCATTCACTTGCAGCTGAGTTCAATATACATAGCACAAAGAAGGAAATAAATCTCTGAAGAGTTCCTGTTGAAGACAAGGAGAGCAGGCTAGTAGCAACAGCTTTTCTGATTATCTTCCTGCAGTGGTTGATGCTACTGACCATCTCACTTGCATAGTGGCTTAAAAAAAACAGCCACTGCAGCAGTAAGAGTTGGGTCCTGTCATAAATATAAAGGGAAGGGTAAACCCCTTTGAAATCCCTCCTGGCCAGGGGAAAGCTCCTCTCACCTGTAAAGGGTTAAGAAGCTAAAGGTAACCTCGCTGGCACCTGACCAAAATGACCAATGAGGAGACAAGATACTTTCAAAAGCTGGGAGGAGGGCGAGAAACAAAGGGTCTGTGTCTGTCTGTATGCTTCTCTTGCCAGGGACAGAACAGGAATGGAGTCTTAGAACTTTTAGAAAGTAATCTAGCTAGGTATGTGTTAGATTATGATTTCTTTAAATGGCTGAGAAAAGAATTGTGCTGAATAGAATAACTATTTCTGTCTGTGTATCCTTTTTGTAACTTAAGGTTTTGCCTAGAGGGGTTCTCTATGTTTTTGAATCTAATTACCCTGTAAGATATCTACCATCCTGATTTTACAGGGGGGATTTCTTTATTTCTATTTACTTCTATATTTTATTAAAAGTCTTCTTGTAAAAAACTGAATGCTTTTTCATTGTTCTCAGATCCAAGGGTTTGGGTCTGTGGTCACCTATGCAAATTGGTGAGGCTTTTTATCCAACATTTCCCAGGAAAGGGGGGGTGCAAGTGTTGGGAGGATTGTTCATTGTTCTTAAGATCCAAGGGTCTAGGTCTGTAGTCACCTAGGCAAATTGGTGAGGCTTTTTACCAAACCTTGTCCAGGAAGTGGGGTACAAGGTTTTGGGAAGTATTTTGGGGGGAAGGACATGTCCAAACAGCTCTTCCCCAGTAACCAGTATTAGTTTGGTGGTGGTAGCGGCCAGTCCAAGGACAACGGGTGGAATATTTTGTACCTTGGGGAAGTTTTGACCTAAGCTGGTAAAGATAAGCTTAGGAGGTTTTTCATGCAGGTCCCCACATCTGTACCCTAGAGTTCAGAGTGGGGGAGGAACCTTGACAGGTCCTATTATCCCTCAGGCTAAGAGGAGAAATAGGGAACACCTACAGTTAGTGAAGAAATCTCATCATAGAGCCCGGAGTTCACAGCTCTCCTATTGCTTGCATGGAGGGTTCTCCAGTAGGCCTTGCCCCTGGGGGCTCATTGCTATTCCCCCAACAGGGTAGATCAATGACGTTCAATTGTGGTTTCATTTTTACAATGAATTCTGCACAGGAATTGCAGTCAGATAAAGGCCGTGCAGCCTGATTTTGAAATATGGCTGAGCTGATCTCAACAAAACCTGGAGGGACCAGCAAATGGCAAAACAGCTTGTACTGCTCAGACCCAAAAGCTTTCCTTCCTTTGTCTCTAATTCCACATGCTAAACATCTTGGTCCCAGGAATAGATGTACAGCAGATGTCATTAGAGCTTCTTTTCATTTCCTTTTTTTCTCTCTCTCTCTCACTGATGTTGTTTAATTTAAATCTCACTAATTCTGAGACTCCAAAGCCTGCAGAGAAGTGTGACTCAACTGGACTTCGGCGTGTGTCTCCTCAATATGTCGTCGAAAAGACAGAGAGCAAATAAGTAGGGCACAGTTCAATAATGTACTGGTGACTTTGAAGACTAAATCTTGGGAAATGTAATACAGCCTAGTAAAAGGGCTACAACTCTTACCCTTTTTTGTTAGTTCCTAAAGAGGGAATTTTGCAACTTAAGAAACTTCTTGTTTTATATCAGAGTGCAAGTGAACAAGCCACTGTATAAATTCACAACTAGTGATTCCTACTTAGCTGCAAAATTAAAAAGGAAGAGGAGGATTAGGATCAGTGAGGGAGAGATTTATAGGTATTACAGGAAGAGAAAATGATAAATATTACAGAGGGTAAAAAATGCAGAAAAGAGCATAACAGAATTTAGAAGATTTGGATTTTATTTAATTTAGCATTGTCCCAGTGTATCAATATCAAAATTCTTTTAAACTCAAACAACTCAGAGAGTGAGCTGGATTTCATTACTACGTATGTATCATCCACAGAAATATAAAATAAGGTCCAACTGCAGAATCTTGACTTTAAAGGTCCCAAGTTGAGTAGGCAGAACTGGCAGATAGGAAAAAATCTTTTATTTGTAAATGGAATGCAGTTGGTGGTAAATCAGAAGACTCAATAAACAATGAACCATGATTCAGTTTTACTGAGTCACTTTTCGAGTAGAAGTGCACTTTACATTTTCAGAAGAATTCTGTAGTGTGGACAACACGAATTTTCTCCTACCTGGGAATCTTTGCCCCATTTTAAATAACACACACGAGATTTTTTTTTTGTTTGGTTTTTTGAATGAGTTGTTTCTGGATAGGCTGGATTCCTGCAGAGCGAGGATCCACAATCTCAAAGGGCTCTTTACAACATGGAAGGCCACAGATGTTTTTTTACTGACTCAGCCCTTCTCTGGCTATTTTATTGTTTTTATTATTTTATGTATTTAGTCACTCTTTCAGGATCACGTATACAGTGACAAATGTGGGAGTATGGGGTCTTAAAAAGTGCCATTCCCAGCTAATATAAATTGAGATTTATAGAGATTTACACCAGCTGAGGTCTGTTCCAAAGTATTTTAAAAGGGCATTTTATGTTGTTAGACAGTAAACATATTTTCAGCAAGCTGGAGTGCTTGTTCTTGGATCTTTAAGCATTCCAGCTTGCTGAAAAAATGTTTGCTATTGAAAAAAGTACAATGTACTTTTAAAATACTTTGGAACAGACCCTCAGCTGGTGTAAATCCCTGGGGAATGTATTTTAACACTGCAGGATATTATGTTTAGACTCGTATTTTACAGTCCCTTTGCACTCAAAAACCCACTTATACATGCACATTTACTGAGAATCTGCCACTAAGCTAATTGCCTTCTGGGAGTCTCTGTGGTGCAGAGCTCTGGAGGTACTTGGTGTAAATTTTTTAAAGAAGCCTGCTCTTTATCACATGATAAATTCAGGTTTCACTGACCAAAAAAACAAGCTGTAGGCATACCTACGGAGTGTTGTAACATCTGCTACCAGTCAAAGTCTGCAAAGGGCAAATTGACCCAAGCCCCATTACTGGTGCACATAGATGGCTGCATGGACTCTCCCCCAGATACCTCACAAAAAGGGAGGAAAATATCAAAAGGAAGTTAAGGATGTTTTTGACAAAGTCCTTCACAGGTGACTAAAAGACAACTAAGTACTCCTAGGGTGAAAGGTAAAATAGTCATGTATTAAAACCTGATTGGAGGCAGGAAATAAAGTTGGGATAAATGGTCAGTTTTAAGATTCTGTGGTTTTTCTGGGGTTGTTTCTTACATGCATTAATTATCTGAAAAAAGTGGTAAGCATGACCTGGCAACATAAAATGATGTAGATTAGACAAGCAGAGAGGACTCTGAGGAAATTCAGAGACACCTATCAAAGCTAGGGCAATGGGCAGCACCAGACCAAATAAAATGTGTTGATGATAAAATTGTTAGGTTCTAAATTAACTAGCTACTCAGGAAGAGAGGCCTTCCCATCATTCTGGACAGCTCACTGAAAAACTCTGTTTGATGTACTGCTGAGGTCAAAACAGCCTAGTGTCAGGATGTATAAAGAACGGGATGGAAAATAATTGTGTATACATAATGAAGCCATCACATAAACTGATGGTGCACCCTGGTGAGTTCAGTTCTGGTCACTCCTGTATCAAAAAAGCTACAGCAGAAATTAAAAGGGATTGATAGCTTGGGCATGGTCTAAAGAGAAAGAGTATTGGGCTGAATTTCTGAGATCTTTTATGTAAGATCCATTAAAGGTGGTTGATTCTCCTTAGCCTTCACAGTGAACTTGCTTCCTAATTTATCAAATGTACCCATGTACTAATAATTAAAACAAAATGGAAATGAATGTCACAAAGATAAAATGTTCTTTGTCTTCCTGATTTGTTGTACAATGTTATATAACTGACTATGGAAAACAGACACCAGCATCCCTTTGGACTACACCAAAGGTACTAATATCTCTGTCAACTTTTAAATCTCCATCACAGTAGTCAGAGAGTTGCTCACAGTAATGAATGACAGAGGCCATGTGGCCAACTAGTCTGGTAATAGGAAGTCGTGTTGGAAAAGCTCGGCTCTACAAAAGGGACTTAGGCCTTGTGATGCTGAGCATTGCAACACCTAACTTTTAGGTGACTAGAAAATCACAGGAATAACAATGTGATCCACAAATCCTGAAATAGTGGTAGAGGCTTCTATACAATGAATGGGGAGGAGAGGCACCTTTGAATGTGAATGACAAAACCTCCATGCTAGGTGGGAGCCACCTGAGCTAGCAAATGATGATGAGTCCTAAGCTCCAGCCCTTCACAGAGATAAGCACCAAGACTGGGCTACAGGAAGGTGCCTATCTCTGCTTGCGGTCCATGAACTGGGGGAAAATAGATGTGCCTAAGTTGCATACAGGGCCTGATCTGATAGGCATGCTCAGGGGCTGCCTAACGCCACACAAAGCAGCACTGGTAGAGGGAGAGGCAACCTGAACCAGGGGGTCTCCCGCATCTTGGGTGACTTCCCCATCCAATAGGCTATAGATGGTGGTGCTGCTGCTGCATGTGAACTTGCCTGAGAGTTCTGATCCTGTAGGTGCGCTCAGAGGCTGCCTACCAGATCACGTCCCTGCGTGTGCCTTGGGCAGCCAAATCCCTGTCTTTCCTGGGTTGTGAATTGCTCTGGGGCTTAGGTGGGAAACGGCTCTGTATGCCTATCCTGAGGCAGTAGTGCACATCTTCAGGCAGGAGACAGGTGCCCAAGTGTTTAAAGGGAGGCTGCAGTGTGCATGCCCAGAGGAAAAAACTTAGGTTCTAAGTCAGTTTAGTTGCCTCCAGGGTTAGCTGAGTGGGAGTTCTGTGGATTGCAATGGTGACTAAAAACTAAGTACCTTTGGAGATCCAGCCCAAGATGCCTAAGTACTTTTGTGAATCCAAGCCTAGCTCAGCAGGCCAGTCTTTTTGCTATGAGTGTATACTGCGATGTGCAGCCTATTCTTGTAGAGACAGACTTTTGGAAACAGTGAGGATGATGAGGATGGTATACTCCACTGAATGAAACTTATGCTCCTTAGTCAGTCTGCTTTTTGAAGAATTCAGCTGTAGAAATGACATTTACCAAGAGGCTTAGTGCAGCCAAGTGATAAATGGGGCAAGTTGGGTGTAGATGAAAGGGCCTCTCTTCCTCTCCATTCATAGACATGGGCAGGCAGTGGCATGCTAAATAAGTACATGGTGAGTCATGTGTGAAAAATTCTACTGGTAAAAGATAATTAGAAGTTAAAATGTTACTCTCATCTTCAGAGAGTTGCTAAAATAATGGAGGGTACGTGATACCATTTGTGTTTGAAAGAGAAGCTAAATAATTTAATATTACAAACCAAGATGCTCAGTACGGGGCAGAGATGATGAAATCCCCGTGCAGTCTGTGTTGTGCAGTTGCCACACTAATTACAGATCAATTACTTCCCAGTTGTTTGCAACCTTATCAAAGAATAGTAAATTCACCGAGAGCAAAATGTGATAAGATGACTTTTCATTATTACAGTAGATTTGTTGAAACAGCTCTGACACTGAGATTAATAAGAGCTTTCCCAGAGGTAATATGATCTGTAAGCATAGAATGAGAATTTTAAAAGCCTAAAACTTGATTTTAGGCACTGTCATAAAAATCCTTGCTTCTTTAATTGTTATCATGAGAGTGATTTTAATACAGAAGGGGGAGGAAGGTTTGATAAACTGAAAGCTTGTTACTAGAAATGTTACTATACCTTTTAGCTTCCATAGATCAGGTAGTGAGTGAAAACAAAGTACAGTAGTATAAAAATGTACACAATTCACAGTATAAATGAAGTTTAAAATATTTATAATAGAGTGTAAGAAGGGTGTTTTTGTAGAACAGTGGGCATGAATAAAAAGTAGAGATTCTCAAGTATGTCAAGATGGGTGAAGTATGGTACTTAGAGTAAAACACGGCATGTTCTGGATTTTATTCCCAGAACTCCCATTGACTTACTGTGTGACCCTGTTACATCAGCCAAGCTCGCTGTCTGCCTCAGCTTCCCCATCAGTAAAATGTTATAACCTACCTCGTCAGAGCCGTTCTGAGGCTGAATTCATAAACGTTTTGAGAACTTGGGTTGGAAGAGAGCATTATTATTATTTTAATATTATCTCTTTAATATTTTACAGCCATTTTTCCACCTGAAGGCAGACATGAAGAAATTTAGGTTTGGTTTGTATAAGTATCCCAAATCCCGCTCCAACCTGACCTGAAGTGCAACAAAGAAATGTTTGTGTCACAATGACATTTGCATGAAGGTATCATTATTGCTAATTATCTGTACTGTGGTAGCAGCCAGAAGCACTGTTCAGGATTGAGTCCCATTTTGCTAGCAACTGTACAAATACATAGTAAGAGGAGGCCCTGAATAGTTTGCAATCTAATTTGTATACAATCTATTCATGGTGTGGTGCCAGCCCAAAGGAGCCTGCACTCCGGTGGGAAACCACACTAGCATTATAGATAGCAGAGTAGGGCTGGTGGCATGGGGAAAGGGCACCAGCTGAATCTCTCCTCCTTTCTGAATTCTGGGGATGGACACTTGGAGCATCAGCTCTTCTGGGTTGCTACTGTAACATGATGTGTATGTGCTGGTGACACAAGGAACACTCTGAGACACAATTATCTCTCAAACAGGACCGCAAATGGTTTGGATTTGGTTCAACAGATTCCAACAAGCCAGTTCATGTAAGGTCAAATTGTCTCCCAAATTCTTTCTCTATTCCTTCATATATTCATTAACCCCTTGGTTGCCTTCAGCCACAGTGTATATTATGGACCCACTCCAAATCTCATGGACTTCTGTGGAAGTTGGATCAGGCCTTATATGAAGAAGAGGCTTTCATACAAGACCATAGAGATGCCCTGTACACTGAAAATAGAAATGTCGAATGCCATGGCCCTGAGTTTTCAGAAGAATACCAAGGGAGTCATTGTGCCATGGATTGCTGCAATCTTTAGACACATGTTGTAAATAATTAATTAATTAATCATGGTAAAGTGCTTTTAAAGAGGAAAAGTGTGATTTGTGTGATTAAGCAATATATTCTTCTTAAGAATCCTATTAATTACTGCACAAACATTACCTATATTAAAACAAATATATATTCCACAGACTGGAAAACAAGCAAGGAGCTCTCTCAATTTATTGGGTAAATGTATTTTAAAAATATCATAAATATAGTTTAATACTTAAATTAATAAAAATGTGTGATAAGTATTTACTGGATCTGATCTCTCGGGTAAATATAACTCGTTAAGTGTTTTCTTTTCTTCTTTTCTTTAAATTAAAACAAAAATATCTCTGAATGTGGACATTTAAATAAGGTTTAAGAGTTTGATACAAAGGTTCAAAAGCCAGGAACATCAAAGTGCAGACTGGCATGCTGTCTTAGTGAGCTCACAGTTACAGAAAAGGCACCAGCAGTGTGCTTTCAGGACAGGAGGAATGACACTCTTTACTTTCATTTTCCTGGCGTTGGTCAGTTTTGTGTCACAGGTGCACATTATTTAAATAACTTTATGTTACATTACATTTTCTTATTTGTTCATTGGAAAATTGATAACCAGATGTAAAGAAAAACCTGATTAAGCTGTGAATGACACAGATTCATAGTGACTCTCTGCTCCTGGGAGTAGACAGCAGTTAATAGTGGGGTGCACCAAAGAGATAAGGAAGCACAATAGCTGAGGAAAATTAACTTGAATAAAAGCAGTGGGCCTGATCATGCTTCCATGGATGTCAATGGGGCAAAGCTTCCCTTGATTTCAATGACAGCAGAATTGAGCACTAAGATAAAACACAGTGGTGAAAGTAGCTTACACCAGATATATGTGCTGATTACTTCTACATTTGCAGGATCATACACAGAAAAGGACTTTGAGTCATTGTTGCTAAGTCATTGCAACTGTTTGCCCACTCAGTGGCGGCAGTTAAAAATCAAGAGACTCATGGGATAGAAAATAATATGAAAAAAAGTATAATGACATTATTTCAAAAAAGGGTACTCTGTTATCTAGAGTATCGTACCCAGTTTTGGAGAACAATCCTATCTTACTTACTTAGGCAAGACTCCCAGAATCATAAGACTGGAAGGGACCTTGAGAGGTCATCTAGTCCAGTTCCCTGTGCTCATGGCAGGACTAAGTATTATCTAGACCACTTCTGACAGGTGTTTGTCTAACCTGCTCTTAAAAATCTCCAATGGTGGAGATTCCACATCCTCCCTCGGCAATTTATTCCAGTGCTTAACCACCCTGACTGTTAGGAAGTTTTTCCTAATGTCCAACCTAAACCTCTCTTGCTTCAATTTAAGCCCATTGTTTCCTGTCCTATCTTCAAAGGTTAAGAACAACAATTTTTCTCCCTCCTCCTTGTAGCAAACTTTTATGTTTTGTGTTTTGAAAACTGTTATGTCCTCTGTCAATCTCCTCTTCTCCAGACCAAACAACCCCAATTTTTTCAATCTTCCCTCATAGGTCATGTTTTCTAGACTTTTAATCATTTTTGTTGCTTTTCTCTGGACTTTCTCCAGTTTGTCAACATATTTCCTGAAATGTAGCTCCCAGAACTAGACACTCTACTCCAACTGAGGTCTAATCAGAAGGTATTCCTATGTCTGCTGGAACTAGGGCTAATGGAGAGACCAAGAGGAGGTGGTTTGTGCCAGACCTGTTTAGGGGCTCTAAACAGCTAAACCAATCCCAGAGACGAAGGCAACCATATGGGTTTTCCTAGCTTGCATCCGCTACTGCTACCACTTGTGGCAGCTGAGAATTGTCAAGGTTCAGGGCTGCCCTGCCTATACCTCCT
Organism: Lepidochelys kempii; assembly: GCF_965140285.1. Lineage (NCBI taxonomy): Eukaryota > Metazoa > Chordata > Testudines > Cheloniidae > Lepidochelys > Lepidochelys kempii. The sequence continues at coordinate 68,519,417 of NC_136384.1, read as the reverse complement.
CTTGCTTTTGGCTCAAAGCTGGTCTGCCTTTGACATGCCCCCTGGGCTGGATGCTTCTGTATGGACTCCACAGAGCCAGCAGAGCTGATCCTACTCCTGGCAGAAAGGCATCATTTGCTGGTGCTACTTAGATTCATGGATGAATCTAGCCCCCCCAGTTGCTGAGTGAGGATCAAGCCCTTAGTAAACATATAGCAGAAATTAAAAAGATCCAGAGAGGGGCAACAATGAGGTGTGGACATGACAGGAGATTGCATAAAGTAGGACTGTTTAACAGGACAAGAGGAAAAAGTAGACGGAACTTGAAGGAAATATTCACATAATTGCAACGTACATATGCAAGGTGCAATAAAAACTGATCCCTTTCCCTTTTTTAGTCTGTCCTATAGTATGAAAGTATGGAGTGAAATTAAAAAGCAGTACATTCAGACCAAACAAAAGAAAGATTGCTTTCCTCTGAGATTTCCATCAGTGAAATCTCTACTATGGAAGCTCATTGAGTTAAATAATCTTGATAATTTTATGATGACTTATAATATTTATAGCTTTGCAAATAAGGATCATAGTGACAACCATAATGTTTTGGTGGATCAGGACTAAATCTTTTATCTCTGTGTGTTGCCCAGTTAGCTGGGTGCATTATCAAGTGTCTCTTCCCTTTACGTCCCCCCGCCTTTCTCTGAAGCATCTGGTGTTGGCTATTGCATAAGCTAGGAAACTGGGCTCTGTGGAATCAATGGTCTGATCCAGTATAGCAAATCCTATGTTGCTAAATCAAGGCTTTAAAGAGGTTTCTTAGTATTCAGAGAACTCTTCCTTTTTTAAGCAACACCGGGAAAGAATCTGGCCTTTAACCCTTGGCATGGTACAACAGATCAGAGTTATTGTTAGTGCCCTTTGGCCTTTTGCATGTCTGAAAGGCAAACTTCTCACAGAATTAGAGATAATCACTTCTGAATGTTTTGCACCCCTCAGGTTTCAAACAGCCAGTTTCAAAAATACTACTTCAACAATTCCTGTATCAAAAACACTATATATCTACTACCACACTGCCCAAATATATTTCATTTGAATGTGCTTTCCATTAATTATCATAGTTCACCTCACTGATTTTTTTTTCCTTCATGGATCAGTTTAGGAGTACATTGCTGTGCAGTTGCTGATTTTATTCAAACAGATCAACAGCTCCCTGCAACGAAGTGTTTCCAGGTTAAAACTGCCATCATTCCCACATGCCAGTCACAGGAAGGGATTGTGAGGGTGGAGTGGTTAGTTATCTCCAGCCTCTACAGAAATCTTCTATAGCTAACAGTGCCGCTGGTAAGCAGATCCACCATTTCATTTACATTTTAAAATCATTTCAATCATCACAGCAGACTGACGGTGGTGTACATTTTGCTTTGGATGCTACATTTCTACCATTTGTCTCCACATTTTTCTGTACTAAAAAAGCAACATTCATACATTTTTTTCCAGTAAGGAAACACTGTACCAAACCCAAGAGTGAACAGTACTTTTAAAAATAATGTGTCTACGTCTTGATGTTCTGATGCCCCAAGATCCTACCTTGCTGCTGGTCCCCAATGGCTAGCTGGTCACCTTGTTGACTAATGGAATGTCTTCAATTATCCTGCTACACACAAGGATCTAGTTAGGAAGGAATTATAGTATGACAGCTTCCATGAGCCGTTTGTTCTGCAGCCTTAATAAATGGTAAGGACCTAATTCTTACAAAAGTTAGTCATGTAACTGCATGCACAAATGGAGTAACTGTGCCCAAAGGTATCTGTAATTAGCCACTAGTCTGTGCAAGTACTTAGTTTGTACAAGTACTTGGGTACTTATGTACACAAATTTGATACATAATTGCTCATCTGTAACCCTGCAGGTTATATTTTCCAAGGAGAGCCTAATGGGTGCACCAGCAAAAATTCAAGCATACATACTATGCTCATACTTGTTCATGTAAATTAAACTATTGTGCATCTATTTTATTTACAGTCACAATCACCCACTTTGATAATGACTGCAAGTTTTTTGCATGGCCATTTTACAGGAGTGCCCAGTGCACTGATCTTTGAAAATTTGTCTTTAAAGTTCCAAGAGTCTGCATCATTGGGCTCTATTTTGGGGAAATTTCACTTAGCAAAATAATAATTTTCCCTCTACTGTCCTCCCTTGATGTTACACCAAAGAGCAGAGCACCACAGAAGCAATATAAATTAATTAGAAACTTGTTATGTTCTCTATGGATTAGATTTAGGTACCAGACTCTCAGCTTGCACTCATTCTGATACAAAGCTGGAGGGGAGATAAAGTGACCTAATGATCAGTGTGTAATTTGGAGTCTCCAGTCAGGACAAAGCTTTCTGTATTCACCACTAGCTGAGCAGTCTGGGGCTGAAGTGGACTAAGGACTATTTCAATAAATCTTACAGATTATTTAACAAATATGAAATTATTTTCTTAAAAGGCTTCTTCTTCCACTGCTGATTTCTATCATGGTGCCTGGAGTGTTCTGCTTCCATTTAATGCCTTTTGTCCTTGAACTGTTGCCTTCTAGAACCCAACCAGTCTTGATCTTTTTGCAGCTCCCACTTCAGAATGTGAAGATAAGGAGCTCTCTAACATGACTGCTCTTTCTCTAGCCATGGTATTTCATTTTTTTTTTAATTAAAAAGGCATGTCTGTCTGCAGTTTTCTGCTACAGTTACAAAACACAAAGGAGGTGCATATCAACTACTCTGCTGCTGTTGCATTGTGAAAAGTCATGAATTATGTTCTCCCAATTGCTGGCTTTTCCCCCTAGTTTCAGTTCCCATTAAACCATGTCTGCCAAATTAAACAGTTAAAAAACAACAAGAAAACAAAAAAGCCACCACAGACAATGCTACAGTAAACTCTACTGCAGAGGAGTTTGGAATGTGATTTTCCTCCCTCCCTAGAGAAGTGATATGATCATACAAAACTGTAAGAAGAAGAGGCAATGTTACAGTGCTGATTTGTTGGGTTTTTGTTGTTTGGAGGAGGGGATTTTGTTTTAAAGGCATATTGCCAAAAACAGTAGTTTAGGCCCAAAATTTGACAAGCACTCAGACTCTAGGAAATGAAACCCACAATGCTATCATTTATCCTCCACTTCCAGGAGGTTAGGTTGGGGATAAAAAGGATTGATACTCTACTAAGGCTTTGCCTTCAATCCCCAGAGTAGGTGGATGATTGTGCTGAAGTACTGAGTGCTGAAATAGTTGACAGTGTTGCCATTTAAATTTTCATCATTAGGTTTGAAAGCTTGCAGAACATGAGTAAATGAAGGGAAAGAATCCCGCAACACCCCAAACTGTCTGTGTTTAAGGCCTCCCAAGGCCAATAAATCGAAATTCTTATCCCACAGCCATCAGCATGACATCTGAGCACCTTACAAGTGTACTGACAGTTCTCCACTGTCTCTTTCTCTTTCCTGCTTTCATAGGTATTTGTTTGTTTGGTACATATATGATTCAGGTTGAGAGAGCATTTGAACTGGTGCAGAATTTGACTTATGAATATGAACTGCCAAGTCTGCAGTCTTTGTTCTACATCAGGTCACATTCAGAGGCATTTCTTTGCAGCCATAAGGGATAGAAACTTCATTTTATTAAATAAAAGCTTAAAGTCTGCAGAAACTGATGAGACAAGAACTAGCATGGTCTGCTGTCATCTCTTGACTTAATCTAGTCCCTGATCGGTCAACTCATTGTCTCCTTCCTGGGCATCCTTTTAGTCTGGTTACCTGGACACTCTGGTTACCTTCCCTAGACCTGAAGATGAGCTCTGTGAAACTCAAAAGCTTGTCCCTTCCACCAGCAGAAGTTGGTCCAATAGAAGATGTTACCTCACCTACCTTGTCTCTGAGCTTCCTTTCCTAAGATTTCAAATGATCTGTCTTCACAACAACTCCTAGGGAACAAGTGTCCAGCGCAAAACCTAGCCCCTCCCTCAGCATTTCTTAGACTATAGGACTGAGTTCTCTATGGAGGCATAGACCTTTCCCAGGAGACTCAAGAAGCCCTTGGAAAGTGGGAAAGAAATACTTTTTCTATTTTCTTTCTTTTCCTTTAGGACTTGACAAAAAACAAATGGCCAGAACTGAACATTCAGAAATGAATATTTAATACTCAGTAGATGACTCCTAATTTTTTCTGTTGGAAATGATCCAGCAAAAGAGAAAAATAGAAAGGCTGTTCTGTCTCATTCCAACCATTCAAAATAGAATGTCCAAATATACCATATTTTCAACATCAAAGGCTTTGCTTTCCCGGCCCTCTTTCCTCCACACATGTCCTCATTCCAGTTTTCAAAATGTTAGGCCTGAATATTTTTTCTGCCTTTAGGGGAAGAATGTGATGATAAAATTCAGGGAACCTTGATCTAACTTCCTCCCTGCCCTCCCAATGGTTTGTCAAAGTTGTTACTTTCCAGTTTCTATGCAGCCTGGAACCTGAAAACCTCAATTCATCCACTAAATAAACTGAGAGGCTAAATGCTTGATGGACTGTAGTTTTGTAGAGGTGGAATCCAGCCCCGTGCATGGGGCCTAAACACTACTTAAATTGAACGTAAGCCTTCAGAATAGGCCCTGTTTCTGCACTGGGGGAAATGTCCAGCTACCCTTCTCTTGAAGCCATAGGCACAGCTATAGCCGTCCTGAACACTAATCTAACTCTCTAGGCATACCATGAACATTGCTCTGTTGAGATTTTTAAATGATGTCATCCATCTTTTTATTCCATGTTACCATTTCCTCCATCATAATAACAGTCTGATACTGCCCTTTGGTTTAGTTGGGTTTTAGGGCAATCTTTTGTGTCTGCTAGGGCAGCTATCCAAGAATACCACATATAAATCCTCACCCCATCTCAGAAACATTCCTAACACCCCCTAGCCGGAGGACTGATTCAGCATCTCCTTTATGTGCTAGCTACTTGAGCCTGATCCACAGTACAACACTTCAGCAGGTTTGAACACAGTTGTGAACAATGGAAGTAGTGCACACCATGTACTAGGTCATTGTCAGTATCATGGCATCTAATTCAATGGTTGAATCATGGTAAAATTTTGTAGCAGTGACATAACCTTGCACTCCAGAGTAAGTCCTAAGTTCTGTACTGAAAGTAATTCTCCTTCAGTTTGCCAAAAGACTGCAAATCAGGTAGATCTGGATATTTTAAAATAAACGAGGAATTTTTAGGTTAGCTTTACCCTAAGCTAAATGAAAAGCTAAGTATCTGTGTGTTTGCTTTGTCAGAACCCAACTGAATGGCAGCTGCAGTGAGCTAGTGGATTTTTTTCTGGTGCACTATTTAATGCTGACTCATTGGAGTTGTTTCACTGGGTTCACCAATAAATCCAAGGATTTCCCCATGACCACTTTCTCTAAATACTAAAAATCCTTCCCCAGGGCCCCTCTCTTTGTGATGAACTGAAGGCATACTGCTGATCCTATACCAGCACACTCTTCACTCGGCAGATTGGTATTTTTTGCAACTGAAGGGGAACTGTGAAGAAGATTATACTCCAATCACAGGGTAATGCTCAGCTTTCAGAGCTGGGCCAAAATAGTAGTAACTTAGTCAGCAGAGCAGTGATTTGATCCAGGCTCATCAAGAACATGTTACTCACACTCTCTAATGCCGCTATGGAGGGCTTAAGGTGTGACCCAGTTAATTTAGGCACCCCTGCCCTTTTTCTTTTGTGGGCTTGGGATGTGAGGCACCCATCCTTTCCTGTCCAGGGCTCAGAGCAAAATTTGGTCAATTTAAGTACCCATCCTTATCCCATTTCCTTGGGGCTTAGGGCTTTATGGGTCCACAGGACCTTTTTCAGTGAAAGTGCCTTACACACTAAAGCTGCGCTTTAAACATTTGTTTATTAGCAACACACACCGAATACATATGCTCATCAAAGCTATTATGCTTACCACTTTTAAAACACAGTCTTATTTTATCCAATGGACAGTCAGTCTCCACTTGTATGGAGTTCCGGTGACCTTACATCACGGTTGTGCAGGGGGTATGATGTTTCGCAGCTTGTTTTTGCACTGCAGTCCAGAATTGATTTCCAAGAAATCTTTGTTTTTTATGTACATTATATAGGCAAACCTTTTAAACCTATTATATTGTTCACCACGCCTAGTTAACAAATTACCCACTGGCACCTATGTGTTTTTCTTTTTGCCAAAGTTTTTTACATTTTTATTTTTTTGCCCAAATTGTAACTTATTTATGATCTTTTTTTGTTTGTGCAGATAGTCAGCATAAATTTGCTGGTCAGAGCTTATTTTATTTACTACCATTTCTTTTTGAGTGTTGTTTTATTCTTTTTAAAACTTCTCAGTGCCTGTGTGTCTTTACTTTACAACCTTTGGGGTGATTATAACTTTTGTTAGGGGCATTTTTGCAGGGAGCTTTATTAGCTTTATTAGCAGCAGAAAATTCTTTTTTTTAAATTTCAGTGGTGAAGTCCCTGAGTTTCACCCAACACTGGTCCAGGCTAATATAGCATGGGGGTGGGTTAGGTGCCAGGCCTACAAAAATAATATTTCATATAATTTTTCTGACTGGATTATCAGTCACAAAACCCTCCTTGTGCTCCTATGCCATGTACAGCTGTGTGTGTGTGTGTGTGTATATAAGCATAAAGTATCTGCATCTCTTTTTTGGTGGCACAAAATGCAAAAGTATTTTTTCACAAAGAACGAGTTAGCAACCTCTAAAATAGCTGAGATTTGGACTTGTTGAGGAAAGAAACCAGAACAAATAAGGCAAGCTTCATGTCACTAACTTCCCTAATACAACACGGCAGAGTATGCTGAAGATCTCTTATAATTCATATTTGGATGTAATGTTAAGATGGAGTGCTTTGTGCAGTTGCTTAGCACTTCTCTGAAACTGATTGGCTTGAGATGCTGTGAAGTTCAGCCTTGTTATTGGCACATGTTAAAACAACATGTAAACTTTTCTTGTCTCTTTGTCTCCTGATAGTACTGAATATGGTGGGACAAAATAAACAGAACAGGCATCCACGGGTTGGAGACAGTCTCTGGGAGAAATACAGTCCTGATATTATTGGCAAGCACAACTCTTATTGACTTCAGTGAGAAATGCACTAGATTACTCCAGGGATGAGTTTGATCTTCAGTCTCTCCCTAGTAATGAGTGCACTGGCAAGAACATTAAGCATAACAAGCAAAGAATTAGCAGCCCCAGCATTATCTGTGTGTTGTTGTCAAAAGACACGGACAGCAAGCAGGAGACAGAAGGCAAGGTATCATATGTGCTTTACTAGTTTGCAAATATATACTAATTCTATCACAAGCAACACATTGACAAAGTTAGGGCTTATTTTTTCCCCTGCTAAAACCATACCCAAATAATAATTATTTAAAGCCCTTAAGCCATCTATTAATAAGTTATCACTGTAAGGGGCAAAGGCCCTTAGAAAGAGGATTATAACAGGAATAAATGCAGTGCTCCCTCAGAGACAGAGATAAATTGCTGAGAAATGTTTCTACCATGAGAGCTACTAGGTGGCACCTAATCAAGTTGCATAGGGTCCAGAGGAGGCTGGCAACATCTGAATTGGGTAAGCAAGCCTGGTTTGTCCCCCCAGGCCAAAGAAGCTGAAAGAAAGGGCCACTTTTAATCACCTCCAAAGAAAAAGGGAAAAATAAAGGCAGAAGGAAAAAAGATGTAGGAGTCAAATGAAACAGAAAGAAGCAATATCAGAAAAAGCAGTAGGAGGAGACAGACAGAGGAAAATATGAATAACAGAAAAGCAGGGATAGTCAGAGACACATTCTCTACCCTCCCCATTCTGTAACAAACACTAAACACAGCATACGCCTGGCCTGCACCATGCACCATGATTCTGATGGTGGTGTTTTTCAGTACATACTCTGCTTCTCAGCTGAATCTGGCCATAGCTATTAAGCTGGGAATTCCCATAATGGGAAAGTGGAGCTCTCAGATGGCAGAAAGACAGTGGAGCTGGCTCCTGTGCCAACCCCTACCTCCTTTACACCCACCCCTGGCATGTGGTGGGCAGGGAGGAATGGGGAAACGGTAAGGTATAGTCACTCTTTGCTGAATCTCATTTGGTGTATCGTTCCAGAAGAGGCTATACCCAGCTGGAATGTTAGAGTGAACTCAGTCTTGGACCAAACTAGCCCACAAAAATTAGGTAGCTGCAAGTAGCTTCTAGATGCATGTACCTTGCTCCCCTCTGCTAAGCAGATCTTGACCCACCAAAGAATTTGGCTCTTTAATCTTTGTCCCTCTCTCTGTCCTTCCTCTTTTCCCATCTTTTGTTTCCTCCCTTCTGTGCCCCTCATTTTTCAGTGTTCTCTGTTTTGTTTTTGTGTTATCCCCCCATTATCTTACTCATATTCCTTTGTTCATTCTCCGCTGGTTCATCTTCAGCCATGAGGAGAATGGCTTCTCCCTTCCTTCTCCCCGCTCTGAGCCCCAGTTTTATTCCCTATACAAGAGATTCCCCCTTCTCTAATCAGCCTCTGGTTAGAAGTCCCTTGTCTCACATCACTGCCCCCCTTTCCACAGGACAAGTTGCTCTTCCCTTCTTTCAACCATTCTGTGCTCTTTTCCATCCTTTCTCTGATTGGCTCCATGTTGCTGAAGGCTAGAGAACAATGCAAAGTCTAGAGGTTGGGAAGGAGTTGGGCTTTTCCTGAAACAGGGAGATTGCTCTTGCTCTCATCCAGGTGGTCTGCAAAAGGGTGGAGAAGGGGTCTCTGACAGAGACTGCAACAGAATAAATCCTTAGGAGATTTCTCCTAGAAATAAGAGAGAAATACGAAGCCTGGGACTGAATCTCCACTCCAGTACACTGGTTCTACTTCAGTATGTTACTAGACTGAGTGGACAGCCAGGCTCCCTATGTCTAAAGAAAGAGACTCTGTCTTGACTTACACCCCATGCTTCCCTACTGAAATCATGGGGATTGCATGCAGTGTACCTTAGAGTAAAATTTGGCTTTAAGTTTCTAGGAGCTCCTTAACCTCATGCTTTAAGGCTCTGCACAATTCTCTCACTGCCCACCTCTCAGCTGTCATTTGCTCGTGCACCCTATCTTTAACTGTATACGTTGGCCAGCTCCATCTCTTCAGTGCTACCTTTGTCACTTTCTCTCACTCTGAATTCCATGCCTATTTGTACAATGGCTCCTATATGTGGAAAAGCCTCCCCAATGCCTGTGCCTCAAATCTCTTCTGAAACCCACCTAGACTTCCATTGCTGGTTGACTGCAAACATACTCATGCCTCACCTATTCTTTTTATTGTTTTCTTTCCCTTTAATTTATCAGAGCCTTAAAGCAGGGACTTGCCTTTTTTCCACATCTCTGGAACACCATGCATGCTCTTTGATGCTGTATACATAAATAATCATCTCCTGAAAACCCCTCCTGTGGAGTGTGGATGAATGAGGAAGGGATGAATCCTCTTTTTGTTATTCATCACACCTTCCCTCTCCTGTCCCCCCTCCCCCAGGTTTCAGCTAAAATGGCTAAAGTAGTAAGCAGAAGACTGCTAACTAAAGACTGTATTCTTCTATGAGTGTGACCTTCCTACTGAAGGCAAAGGAAGCTGTGTGGATTTGGACATAATATAGCACTAAAGCTGGCTGAGCTGTAAACCCTAAAAAGGAAAACACTTGTGGCTAGTTTAAGATTTGTTTCTTAACTAGAGCAGGATCAGCCATCACCTGCCATGTATGATTGATCCGCAAATTCTGTTGAATGCACTCATTCTTGGAAGTCACTAGGGTATAACCGTATACTCAGCTGTATTTGAATGCTGCATAGAAATAAACGTCACATTCTCTGGTAAAATGAGAAATAGATGGGCTTCTGTTGTGAATAATGCAGGCTTATCAGTGAAAAAACAAAATGGGATGAATGATGCTTATTTTGTTTTCCATATTTACCATTGCAAACTCTAATTCTTTACCCCATGAACAAATAAACTGTGCAGGAATGGACTGATTTCTGATAAAGCAAGGGTTGGTAAAATCCTTGGTGCAGAATGAAGTGTATTTGGTTTGTGTACAGCATACAATTAGATTTCCTCTCTAATCTCCTGACCTTCACTGATGCTACTAACTCAAGGCTATCCTCTCAAATGAAGCAACACTGTACAGCAAAATGTGCACTGTTCTTATGGCACAAGGTGAAGTGGGACAAACTAGTATGAAAATAGGTCTCCTCCTAGGGTGAAGGCCTTTTGTCAGGTTAAAAAACATAGCTCTCCAGCAAACATTTGTCGCTGGTCTCTGGAGAAACATTCTTTCCTTTTTAAACAGAGCATGTGTAAAAAAACAAGCTGAAGAGTAATTACTGAACTTAGTCTTAAACATAAGAGCCCACAAACCCATTTTTATTCAGTGGGAATTAAAAGATTATAGTGTCTAAAAGGACAAAAAGCAGCATAGTTTCTTCATCTATTTGACCTTGAGGTAGTACTAATTAATTGGCCAATGGAGCCCATCTCAGAAAGACATGCAGTTTGCAGTACAACTGTGGAAGATAATTATTCAAGAAGCTGACCAAGGACTAGTGGCTTTTGTTAGAGAAATACATTATAAAAGGACAGAGAATCTGTTACACCAGACTGACCTTGTCTTTCAAAAATGTTTACCTCTCTCTGGCAGTGGCTAGTCTTGATCATTAAGAGGAAGTCAACACCCCATAATGCACCTACACAATTGTGCAATATTATACATAACTGAGGGATGGGTGGGCTTTATTTCTTCTTTCCACTCTTGTGCCCAATTCTGCTCCTGAAGCAGGAGACCACATTACCAATATCTTGAATAACCATAAGTGATATCAGTGGTCACAAAATTAATCAGACCTTTTTATCTTGCAATAGTATTTAACTCAGTGACCCCCTGTGACAGTGAACTTTATAGGTTAACTACACATTGTGTGAAATAAAGCAAAAGAAAGGAAAAAACTAAGCTTACTGGCCATTATATTACAGATCCTCAGTGGTGTGCCAGCTATTTCACACATTATTTCCTTTAGAACTCTTGGACAAGTCTTATATGTACCTAGTGATTTACTGTACTTGAATTATTTCAGTTCCTCCCTACCGTTCTCTGGCTGACATGCCCATCGGTATGGTATTTTAGTGCTTCTTTGTCAAGGCCACAGTCTCCAAATTCCATCACAGTCTCTTTGTTTTTCTCTCTTTGTTTTGCTGCCTGCCCTAGTGACAGGTGCTTAGTTCTAGCGTTTAGTCATGGCCATGGCGTTCTCTCTGGTGGGTCAGCCTCCAGGTTGCCCTCCATTGCTGCACAATCTCTGTCAGATTGGACAGCCAGTGCTGGTGCATGCTAGTCTGAGCTCTCCCAGCCAGACTTTCTAAGATTTTATCCATTTTTATTATGTTTATTATGCCATTTAAAGATGGCATAGACCCAAGCAGTGGGCCTCAGTGAGAGGAAAGCGGCACAGAGCACGAGATAGGGAAGGAACTCAAGCAGCAGAAAATTGCTACCATTTTCTTCCACTGGGAGGTCTGGTGGAGGCCAGCATATCATGAAAATTAGTTCTTGCTAGGAAAGGGGCACGATCGGGGTGACTGACAGAGCAGCGAGTCCCTTTAGCTCGCTCCACTAGCAGAACCCTTATGGCATGCAGTCTACAAGCTAACACTTACCCCCAGTTATCCTCCATCAGAGTAACCTCCCCTGGAGAGAACAGGACCAGTCTGTCATAGGAAGATGTATTTTATACTTCCCTGTGCCAGCTGTGGTGAAATGGTCTCGCTCGCTCTCTCTTTCTCGTGGCCCTAAGGTTCTCTGGCTAATTGATCAGACAAAAGGTACTCAAATGAATGATTTTTCTAGTATCCAAATATATTTGTACATAATGGAGGACTATTTGTAAAAACACACGATAAGTTGCTCTGAATCCGTGAGATCCTCATTTAATTTCATTCTAAATCCTTGCTTTACAAAAAGGTTATGACATGGGGCTGGGAAGATTCATCCCTTCTTCAGTGCCCTGGGATCTCCCCATTGAAAAGTCTTATTACTCAAGTTTTGCACTGGGTTCAGGGTTGGCCTTTTAGAGCACTGTTAAATATATCTATACACTGGGGTATCTCAACATCCTTTGGTTCATTTAGCTGTAATGTGGTGTGATGTCGGTCCATCTATGAAACACAAGTTTGGCTCATTGCATTATTAGATATAATGTTGTTATCTGTGTTTATGTATTTTGGCAAAATTAAAGAAACCAAACAAGCCTTAAAATGCCTTTGCTTAAAATATCTGTAAAAAGGTTGAGAGGGTTTTGCAAAGTGCTGGATTAGGAGCTCTGGACAATGTGCCCTGAACTGATACACCTTATGCATCCTGATTATACTGCCCCACTCATATGTCACAATTTTGTTACAAAGGGACCAGCAGGGCTACTCAGTCTCCATGTCATTGTAGTCCTTGTTCCTCTCATTTCAACAGCTGTCCACTAGGAACTGGACCATTTAAACTCACTTCACATGTTTTCACTGAGCAGCCATCAGAACCGACATGAACATGAACTAGATTTGAACCCCCATGTTTGTTGACAGATGGCTTCTCCATCCTGCATTGGTTGCACTGGGTCAAAACTTACCTGGGGTTTGGCTTTGTTCACAAGAGGAACTCAAAGTCAAACATATTTCTTCTCCCAGGCTTGGCTGTTCCTTGAATTTCTCCCTGAAGATTGCTCAGCCCACATGGTAGTTTCTCTCCAGAGAGTCACTGTCACCTCTCTATTTCCCAGTCAGCATTGAGGTACATTGGTAGGGTGGTGTGGAGGAAGCTTGAACTACTTCTCTCTTCTTTTGTGGATAAAGAGCAGACTTCAGTCTCCAGCTGGCACCTTCTATGAGCACTAAATCCTCATGAAAGAAAATGCATTTTCTTAAACAAAGAAGCATCTGCCGAGCATCCTTAGCCAATTCATAGCAGATAAATACATGGTGGGCAAACAGCTGGATCACCCTATTGAGATTCTTACTACAGAGAGGTAATAGCATTGGTTTAGAATGTTTTAGAGAGTATATTTGTTCACATTGGGTGGGCAGGAACCAGTAAAAGTTAGAGAGAGGCTCATTTAGTGCATGGTAGGCTGCTACTTTGCTGCTGCCTGTTATTGACTAGATGACACTGACTGCAGTGCTTCAAACACAGTAATTCATCAGACAGATGCTGACTAGTTACCCATTCATTGCTTATTTATGAGAAATGAAAGATTTCCAAAGGTTCTGAGAACCCAGCAATCAATGCATAGATACTTCCGGTTATAATTCAAGCTAAATTCTATTTTATTATCTGAAGTAAAAAAAATAAAATAAAAGCCCTCGGGGGCAAGCCAACTTTTGTTACTGAAGGAATTGCCCATTCAGGGTGGACTCTGCCTCCCAACTCCTCATTAACTATTTATCAATTCCTTGGAAAGAAAACCTACTGTACAGTGAATCCCCATCAATATTTAATATAGCAATGCCTGGAGCACTGGATTGACTTTCTCACTTGTGCAAAAGGGAAAAGCACTACATATGCTAGCCAGTTCCTTACTGGGGAAAACCTCAGATAAATCCCAGTGTTTATTACTTCCTTTTTACTGGTTATTTTATTTTATATACTTAGCATTACTAATGATCTGTTGCTGAGTATTTCTGCAAGAGCTCTTCCCGTTCTCATCCCATGACACATAGCAACTAAATTTATTGATCATCATTCTGTTTTGTCTGAGAGACAGGGACGTTCCGTGTTGACCTAACGCTACCATCTCCGGCTCAAAAAGTGCCTTTGCCAGACTTGCTGATTGGTCATTTGTTTGAAGTTGTGTTATGAAACAAAATGATCATGTGTGTAGCTTGTATCATTGCTCTGGTTTTAGTCCCCTGGTTTATGAAGCTCAGATTGTAATCTGTCACTGGACCATATTATTCATTAATAGAATTTGTTTCCAGTTTTAGATCCATCATAAAAATGTTTAGTGATTCCTCCTAGTCCTCCGGTTGTTCCAACACTATCAGGCTGGCCAGTTCTTAATATTAGATATTCTGCCATCATTCCAATTAAATTTACAGCTGCCAGACTGCAGTTAGCCAAACCTCACTTTCCTCATAATTTCTATGGCTCAGATCCTGACCTAGGGTAATATGATAACAAGGGAGTAAGGAGCAGGTTCATCCTTTATTTCTGCATCACTTAGACCCAGCTCCTCACCAGCCCAACCAATCCTGAGAGTGGTTAGGCCAGTAATGAAGGGCTGCAAAGGGGACTTGCACTTGTTGCATGACTGTGGGGTGGGATGCTACTTAAGAGACAGGGACCTTGAGTGACACTTGACAGATCCTGATCACCCTATCCTGGTTGTACCTACTGAGGTTTTTGTTTTTCACCTCAAGGCAGCAGTAACTCCCATAGACCTGCTGCAGTAGGAGAGAGAAAGATCAGAATCAAGGGTCCCTAAAAGGGATTAACCAAACAACCTTAACCCATTATAATTCTGAGGGTTGCCAGGGTTGTCTGTTCTCTCATTACTCACCCTATCTGATTGTTCTCTCTCAGCCAATAGTTCTATTTCAGGACTGTCAGCTAGGACTCATAGCTCTGGGCTCTGGTGAGCAATTTATTCTCCCTGGCAATCAAGTGTAGAGTAGCATGTCCACTCCCATTTAGACATTTAGGAGGAAATAATATCATCTCCTGTCCTCTGGTTGCCATATATGGCAATCGGGGAGAGGACTGAGGGGACACTTAGGAACTATCTGGCCACCCTGGAGAGGATCACTTCAGGGTGTAATCATGGGGTGTCCATGACTTGCTAAAGCCTTCGCACCCAGTGGCTACATTGCCTGATTTTGTCCCTTAGTTAATTATAAGCTAATATGATTTCTTCCATAACCTTGAAATACTTTGCCTTTAATTCTTTTCCTCTGGCTGTTCACATTACTCAGCAATGATCGCTCTCTTTCTTCTCGGTTCCCTTTTTAACCGTTTGGGAGCATCGTGGCAATCTGCCACGCAGTGTTGGGATAGTTTTCTGGTTCTGGTTTATTCCTTAGTCTCCTCAAAATTTATTGCAAAGTTTTAGTTTATGTAGTGCCCAGTCCTACTGGCAGATGCACATTGGAGCTCTCTGAAATTTGGAGTAATTTATCTGTCAGAGGAACTGCCAGCAGCTTCTTTGCTAGACTGTTGATCTTCTAGTCTGTGGCTGTCATCCAAAAAGCAGGACTCTCCACATTTGTGATGGCAGATTCCCCAAAACGCCGTGGTTTGGCTAAAAAGAGGTAGATTTAGCAGAATATGTAAACTCATGTGCTACCATTGGAATTAAGGGTAGTGGAAATCCACTTATCGTGGCAGTGTGATTTCTTTCAGACCTTGGGGCCTGACCTGAGAGGCATAAGCAATAAACCTTGCTCTTCAGATATGTAGGTAATATGGAGCTCTCTCCTTATCTGAGGAATAGGTATTTTTTACATGTCTTTCAGCTAAATCAAAAATCCAAATCCAAAATCACCCTTGGATATCAGGCAAATTTGTGCTATTTCCTGGAGGACTTTACCTCCATAAACTAGATTTACAGTCATCTTCAGACAGCATGTAATCACTTCAGGGTGTAATCAGCAAGGTGTACAGATGCAGTGAATCTGCTGCCTGCTCCCCCACTGGCCAGCAGCTATATTAAAAAAGCCTGCTTTTAAAAATAGATAGGCTCACAATGTGTCTGTGCAACTGCAGGCATAATTTGCATGTGCACCTTGATTGTACAAACATTTTATGTAATTGTATATGGAATGGTTAATCATGGTGCAGAATTGCACTTGCGTTTCTTTTCTTCTTTTCATTATTTTCCCCCTTTCATCCTCTCCAGCCTTGCTTGTAGAGGTGGTAGAATATTATTTGTTGAATAATCTATTCCCATGGGCGGAATCTATGAATCTGAAGACGACCTGAAATTTGGTGGGATGGCCATGCCCACAGCAACGTATGGAAGTAGCTCTGTTAGAAAGTTCTGGAATCAAAGATCTCTCTCTATAGAGAGCTGAGACTGCAGTACTTCCCCAGAATTTTGCTTCTCTTGCAGTGAAGACAGCTTGCTTATTCTCTCTGCTCTTCTTGGAACATAACTAAGCTTTTTCCTTAGAAGGGATTTGGAACTGTGTGATCTGAACATATTCCTCTCTCTTTTTCTGTATATTGACCCTTCTCTTCCCTTACTTCCCTCATGGATAATAACTCGGAAGCTTTCAGCACAGGACTTCAGAAGCAAGTTAAGAGTAGATGGGCCCTGTCTGCTAATTACTGCTCTCTACCACCTTCAGTGATGCCACCGTTGAGTCTCCAGGCACCCCACCCACCCCCAACACAGGGCCTCATCCTTGTGACATGGCTACATCTCTTCACAGAGCAGCAGCACATTTCAGAACTACAATGAATTGGGCAGTTCACACCCCTGAGAGTTATTGTTTCAGGCTGTTTGCAAACTCAGGAAGGCATCAGTTATACTTAAGTCATGTCTTCAAGCTTTTCTCTGAATCCCTAGGATCTAGAAAAATAAAATAAAATAACCTTCCCCCATGTGATTTTGACCTCATTAGGTGACTCCAGGATCTGGGTTCTAGTCATGGGCCTATAGTGCCTGAGCATTAATCTGGCCCTGATTGGGCTCCAGATAATCAGTTTAACATTCAATTACTGTAGCCCTCTTGCAGCTGTAAACCAGCTTCTCAATGGGATCTATGTGTGAGGAATTTTAGTGCTCCTAAATGCAGCTGATCCAGCAGCTGTCAGGAAGACTGAATGGGAGACTCTATTACAGCTTCCCTGTGCTTTGTCACACCTCTATTTACAGGTAGAATGGAACATTGTAGAGCTTGGGGTTCCTGTGGGTGATCTTTCTTTGGAGGGACCCTTCTAGCTTCTGTGAGTTCAATCCACTCTCATTCATTCTGTGTATAAGATAAGACAATTTTGTTCTCACCCATACGTATGTCTTCTCATTACAAGAGTGTTATTGCTTTGAGGCAGGAATTGTGCCTATCTCTGTGTTTGTACAACATCCAGTGCAATAGGGCACCACTCCTGACTGGGGCCTCTGTGAACTAATGCACTATGTCATAAACAATCATGTTAATATGGCACAGTGGCTTCAGGTAATTTATGTAACCAACTGCTGTATTGTAAAATGATTAGAACAACACTTACAAAACCAATAATATTTCCCAGGGATGTCCTGCTAACTAATTATTATTTGTGAAAGTGCTTTGAGATTCTTGGATGAGAGGAGCTATATCAGATCTTAGCAGGCCCTTAAGCATATCCAACCTGTTTTATCCAGTTCTATTTATGATAATTAAAGAAAGGGGTCCATAATCCTTTTACGAATTTCATTCTTTTAAAAGGTTTCAGAGTAACAGCCGTGTTAGTCTGTATTCGCAAAAAGAAAAGGAGTACTTGTGGCACCTTAGAGACTAACTGGTTAGTACTCCTATTCTTTTAAAAAGATGTTGAAATCTTCTTTCCTTTATTCCAATTAATGGGCCCAATCCTGTTCCTACTGAAGTTGATGGGAAAATGTTTGCTGCATTCAGTGTTAGACGGACTGGGCCTTATGCATGTATCAAATGTATTTTCATTATGCTATTCAATTCTTAAGTATGGTGTGATATGGATGTAACTGCCTGTGTCATTTATACTGTTTTCTTTGTCGATGACCTCACCAGTGCATTAGCTGAAGTGCCTGGATCTTAACATAATTGTTTCTCCTTTCTTTGTGGGAATAACTGCATAATCGCAAAAGGTCAGGTCACATCAGCCTAGTCCAATAAGACAGAGTCAAAACTGGTTTTGATCGTTCTGCTTTGGAACATCTTCTAATTAAATTCAAATACAAGCATGTAAACACCATGGAGGAAGAAGAATTGTTTAGGGCTATAACTAGCAGGAGTGGGATGAGAGTAAAGCAAAGCAAAATGTAGCTCAGATATCAAAATAAAAATCTTTATGGTTAAGTCTGTAAGACTGCAGACTATTCTCCCCAGAGAAGTGGAAGATTCATCATTTGAGGCATTTAAAACTCCACTGTCCAAATCACTGGAGAATATACTGTAGGGAGCATTTCCACTTCCATTTTCCATGATTCTGTGCAATTCATTTTAAAGCTATTGCATTTGCTCGTACAATGCTGCTTTCTCACTGTAAGATTCGGTTCTTTCGCTGTCACTGATACCATTATTACCATTATCTTAAAAACAAGTAAAAGCTTAGCTGAAAATATGCATTTCATTAGTCTTTTTTTACTAGAATCTTTTTCCAGTTGGAAGATCAGGCTACAGATATCTAACTAATGCAGCATTGAGAACAGTGCATAAAAATAAATAGGCAGACAAAGCAACATTTACTCATTGTTTGGGTAAGTGGGGAGAGGGAGGTCTTAGAGTACGGGAGAACAATGAGAGAAAAAGAGACAGTGTCCTTAGGAGAGGAGATAGAAGGGGGAGGTCTGGTGGTTCTGGGAGAATTGAAAGGGGTGCATGGCGGGAAGAAGAAGGAGAGAGAAAAAAGAAGGTGGGTAGGGGAAAGGGAGTAATGTGATGGGGATTCTAGTGGGATGGAGGCTCTCAAAACTAATCTGGCTTGGGGTTCTCAATATCCTAAAGCAGGCAATTATAATTTAAACATATAAAGTCAGATTTTTTTCTGGCAGGGAGCAGAGTGGGGTGGGAGGGAGGCTCAAGAATCATCTCTGATTTTCCCCTCCATTCTAAAGCCCTTCATTCAGAAGAAGGTTTTAATATGGGGGGTCCCTGGTATACATTGGGGTTGTGTTCTTGAAAAGGGCAATGGATACAGAAATGATGTAAACCGGGGAATTTTTCCCCATAAGAAATAATGGAATAAGGGGGGGGGGGGATGTGTTCACAATTTCACCACACTCGCCTATGATAATGCTCTTTTCACCTTTACAGTGTATGTTTTTACAATGTCAGGTTATACAGTACACATTTTACACATAAAACATTAAATAAAAGAATGTAGAACCCTACTAACACCATTCAAACACATAGAACATTTTAATACAGTAATAGAGTATAAAACAGTGTCAATTACGCTCTGCCGGCTGGGTTTTCTTGGGCTGGCTTTTCTGTGGCTGGCTTTTTGGTTGCAGAAGTCTTAAAAAGTATTTTATTGATGTCTGCTCTCCTGCATGAATCTTTGAAAGATAGATCTTCCTGTAGCAAGCCACTGCATCACTGAAAGCCCTGGAGACTTTGGCAGACCATTCACGAAAAGGATCACCGTTCTGTATGATTTCCGTCATCTCATCCAGAAATCAAAAGAAACGGGAGAGATTCTTTGTCATCAGACTCCTGGCTTCCTGCCCCACAGCATCGTCAGCATCGTCCTTGCTTTCTTCAGATATCCGTTGTTGGTCCAGCTCAATCAGTTCCTAATTTGTTAGTTGTTCAGCGTGAGACTCCAACAACTCCTGTACATCCTCCTCCTCCACCTTCTTGAAGCCGACATCCAAATTGACAATTTCTTGCTTGAGAGCACGAACGGCATCAAATCCTGTGAAGCTGTGGACAGCATCTGGCCATGCATGGCACCAAACACCGTTCATACATTGCGAAGTGACCTCTTCCCATGACACATCAATTTTTCCACACCACTCAAGATGTTGTAGGACTTCCAGAACTCCTTTATACTGGGCTTTCCTTCACCTGCCGTCTCCTTAATCAGCATGGAGAACATCCTCAGTAGGTAATAAGCCTTGAACGTGGCCGGCGGAC
The DNA here is from genome assembly GCF_965140285.1 of Lepidochelys kempii. Classification (NCBI taxonomy): domain Eukaryota; kingdom Metazoa; phylum Chordata; order Testudines; family Cheloniidae; genus Lepidochelys; species Lepidochelys kempii. The sequence goes on along the minus strand of NC_136384.1, from coordinate 68,499,559 downwards.
GCAAGTACAGTACTGTACAATAGGGGAACGTGTTCCAATTCATGTCGGTCCCAATCCATGCAAACGATGGATATGCAGATCAGGATCAACATAAATTGTAACACGTTCCCCTATTGATGAGCGACGGATATCTGAAACCATGGATAAGGGGGAGATGTACACCAGGGACTCCCAGTATGCTGCTGTTCCGGGGTAACTCCTTCAGAATTCAGGTTTAAAATTTGTTTTTAGAGTCTAATTTTAAACCCATAGTATTTGGATAGATTAGAAATTAAGCAAAAGAGTTCACTCTTTCCTAGCGATTATTAATTATTATTAGTCATAAAACATGTGATTTAGTCCGTCCCCCGGCCCGCGCCACTTCCAGCAGCTCCCATTGGCCTGGAGCAGCGAACCACAGCCACTGGGAGCCGCGATTGGCTGAACCTGCGGACGCAGCAGGTAAACAAACTGGCCCGGCCCGCCAGGGGCTTTCCCTGCACAAGCAGCGGAGCAAGTTTGGGAACTACTGTCCTAGAGCATATCTTTTAGAAAAAATCCAATCTTGGTTTAAGAATTTTCAGTGATGGAGAATCCACCACAACACTTGGTAAATGGTTCTAATAAATTGCCCTCACCTTCAAAAATGTACACTTTATTTCCATTTGAATTTGCCTACCTTCAACTTCTAGCCAGTGTTACACTTTTCTCTGCTAGATTGAAGAGTCCATTATGAAATATTTGTTCCCCAGGTAGATACTTATATACTGTAATCAAGTCACCCCTTAACCTTCTCTTCTTAAGCTAAATCGATTGAACTTTTTGAGTCTATCATGTATTCTAATTCTTTTATGATTCTTGTGGCTCTTCTCTGAACTTTCTCCAATTTATCCACATCTTTCTTGAATTGTGGGCACCAGGACTAGTCACCGTATTCCAGCAGTGGTTGCACCAGTGCCAAATAAGAAGATAAAATAACCTCTCTACTCCGACTTGAGATTCCCCTGTTTATGCATCCCAGGATCTCATTAGCTCTTTTGGCTACAGCCTCACACTGGGAGTTTGTGTTCAGCTATTATACACCCCCACCTCCAAATCTTTTTCAAAGTCACTGCTTCCTAGGATAGAGTCCCCGATCCTGTAAGTATGACCCACATTCACTGTTTCTAGATATATATACATTTACAGTTAGCTGTACTAAAATGCACATTGTTTGCTTGTGCTCAGTTTATCGCCTCTATATTGTTAGACTTCTTTGCCTGCTGGAATCATCTCATATTTGCATATAATGTCAAACAAAATTGATAGTATAAGACTTTGAATATAATGCACTATTGCATTCCAACTCACTATCAGCAGGATATGTTATCTCTCTTGTCCATGACCAACTATATTTTTCATATATTCTGCACCATGCATCCTGACTAACCAGGATCTATTACTGGTCATACCACATTCAGTAAATCATAGAACTTTCTTTTATACGTTGGAGTAAAATTTGCAGACTCCTTAAATCCATGAAAAATATTTTTGTGTGTCAATTTGTTGCAAATAAAACATGTTTACTTTGGTGAACGCAAGTCCTGGATTTTAATACTAAGGTTTTAATGCTATTTAGTTGTACACTTTAAACATTCTCTTCCAAGCGACTAGAATACTTGCTAACACTTTAAATAGGATGTACAATATCAGCAGAGAACAGTTAATCACTCTGGGTGAAATCCCTCCCCCACTGGAGTCAGTGCGACTTTTGCCATTGACTTTAATGGGGCTATAATTTTATCGTCTTTTCAGACCAAATCAAATACTCCAAATGAAGAGTCTAGGCTCCTAAACAGGACAGAGGACTTATTGGTAACTAGGACCAAACACTTTAAAACAACACTTACGCAGACGCAGTACAAACAACAGCATACCGTGTATGTAGAAACTTTGTGCAATGCTGTAATTTTTACTACTTCTGTATCTTTAGAAGTTAAGCTGCGCTCTTTTTAAACGCATGCTACCAAATTACATCCAGGCAGCCTTTATTATAAATCAGTGACAATATCAAAAAGAAGCTAAGAAGGATCAGAATCTCTCTCATGTGTAACCTGACTTGCTATTAGTGCAGTTACTTAAATGAGTATAAGTGACAAGGAGATGAGGAAAGGGAGAAAGGGTAGTGGACGGTTCTTGGGAAAATGATACAAGGCATCTGTCTTTTGATTCTCTAAAAGGCTTGTCTGCAGGGGTTCTATTGTGTTCTAACATTTTTTAAAATACTTACAAGTAACTTTAATATATTCCATCCATCCAACTATGCTTAGAGAAAATAATGAACTGAATAGCGATGATACTTTGAAGGGATTAACTGATTGTTGCGGAACAAACTAGATCAACTGCAACTAAACCAAAAACTTACTGAATTTATTATTTATAGTTGCTACCAGACAGAAAAGCAATATAGTCAAAATTAAGTAGTCTTTTTTTGAAAATTGTAGTTATTTTGATAAACAGTGCTGTCAAAACAGCAAACGTGAATGCCACAAACTCTAGATCATTCACTTTCATGTAAGGTTTGCAAGGTTTTAAGTGAGAATACTTCATAGTTAAAGTATGTCTTCCCTTGGGGATCACATGAGCATTTAATTTTTGTTCTGGCATTGCGCCTATTGTGTTTATGAGGTTCTTTGGAGAAATAGAATTGATGACCACAAAGGAAAAATTGAGAGTTACTTATTTTAAACCACTATTATAACCTTTTAAGTTTTTCAGGAAAAATATGTTTTCTTCCAGATATAAAATAGAGGCTTTACTGTGAAAAGGTTTCAGAGTTCCATATTTATCCTACCAGTAAACGTTCATATCAGGCTTTGTATTGTAAGGCTATCTATTGTGTTATGATGGTATCCTTTGCTCTTCTGCCCAGTTACATTAAACTATTATGAACTATATTCTCTTGATTTAGAACATATAAAATGTCTGTTGGCAAGTATAATTTTATAGGCAACATTTGATTTTTCACATAGCCCTTTACATTGTTAATAGCCATTTATTGTGCTTTTAATCAATAATGATTTCTCAAACACATATGTAAATATACAACACACATACGGTAACACCATCTTTAGCAGTAAGCCCTAAAGCTTGTGCAGCAGCAAATGACCATATATTGTGAGGTACGTGCATAGCAAGAGCAATCCTGCTGTGGCAGGCTAGCATGCCACTTGCTGATCTGACTCTATATTTGCTATCTTGTAGCTGTTGCCATGGCCTCTGTCATGAGTGACTTGCATGCTGCTTTGTTGGCTTCTTGCACAGAGTTACATCATGGTTGCACATACACTTTTCTAGTTTTCCATCTTAGCATCCACCTTACTGGACACATTCAGCATCTTACAGCAACAGGCAATTTGTGTTTAACTATACACTGTTGTAGGTTGTGGTAGAGTATAGGATTTACCTCAACACCATGTGCAATGCTGCTTGTGCGCTATATTTGGAAAAAGTACACTATTTAGGAAGGAGAATTAATATGATAATTGATATTTCCTTAAAAATTACTTCCCAGAACTGTGTTTAAGGATATTTCCAATCATCCTGGGAACTCTCCAACTCGCGGAAAGCTTGGTTCTTTAGACCATGGCTTGTAGCCAAATGACTTATATTGCTTGGAAGAGCAGACTGCCTCCAGGGATAGAAGGTTGGCACAGCAGCTTGGCTGACATGGCAGTGAAAGAGCAGGTAGCATTTTCAGAGAAAGAGGAACCTCAGACAAATATGAAAGATCTGGTCTAACATTTTAGAAACTTTTGATTAATTCCTAATGGATGGAAACTGAGCTGTCGCTCTCCTTCAAACTTTCCCGACCGCTCTTCTTTTCCTTCCCCTCCAGGCCCATTCCTTTACTTTTTTGATCATTATGTCTTTCCCCCCGTCTGCTCCCTTTATTTTTTTTTGGGGGGGGAAGTCAATAAAATATAAATATAAAAAATTGTACACTCATTTTGCTGCTTATGAACCTGTGTAGACATGGGCAGAATTTAATCTGCATCATATAACAAGTATGTGAATATGCCAAGTGATGATGATAATATACCATGTAAATCTCTTCTGATGAAACTCAACTACAAATCATATTCTAATACGTTAGAGAAATATTGAACTGGTCAAACCTTAAGTAACTTAACTGCATTGAAAAATGTTCTTATTTTAAATGTGTTTTTGCCCTAGAGCATCACATCCTGATGTTTTCCGAAGTAGGGTCTAGTAATAGGGGAAAATGAATTGTTATATTCCTGTTTCATTGCTCAGGGGAAAAGTGGCAATGTTTGCACAATAGATAACATCGGTTGTCACTCAAAATGAAAACCTTTATGCTGTCATAGGAGATAGCAGATTAGCTGATTTCATCGGCAACCTCCACAGTGACATGATTTTCTACTCTAAGTGCCTCCTCCATGTCCCTGTTGACATAGGATTTTAGAAGTGTAAAATAATTAGTTTCTTTTCTTTTGTTTATGCAAAAATGCTAAATGCTGTTATTCAAATAGAATACACAGTAGATTTTGTTAGATAGTAATAATCACCTTTCATTAAGAGATCTTACTTCGGAATTCTCTTCATGATCACATTTCTTCTCTTTTATGACTTATCAGTAATTACTCAATTCTTGACTTCTGTTCAATTATAAGATATTAATATATTTCACATCTATCCTTCATTCATTTATAGCTAAATTCTATAATCTTTGGTGACTTCCTCACTTTGAAATTAAAGTCTGATATATTTTGATTTCAAGAACACCTTTCAAAATTCAAATAGATGACATGTGCCTTTCAAATATTTGTGACAAAGATCCAAAATGCAAAACAAACATCAAAATAAATCTTGAAAAGGTGTGGGATTAATTTATTACATATGTATGAAGATTTCTATAACTTTGTTTTCAAGAACCAGCATTTTCTTACGTTAATTTACAGTAAACAAACAATGAGTTTATACTAGATTTGTCTGGGTAGAAGCTACATAAGGGTCTAATATGTATAGAATAATTCACGTTGAAACATTTGAAAGAGAAATTGTGAGCTAACTTTTCAAAAGGAAGTACCTCCTGTCTTACCCCAAGGCACATACAAAATTTAGTAACCCTAGCCACCTTGTAGTTGTGAGGTTAGTAAAATATAACATTCTAACATTTAACCTATTTGGATCTCTCAAGTTATAGCACTTTGTAGCTTATGCCACTATAGATGGGCAGGGGAGCAATATTAGTTTGGAATTGGTGCAAGCATAGCATGGCATGCATACCATTGGAGATATCCTAGAAAATGAATTAATGAAAACATTTTCACAGTCTCATCAAGATTACAGCCTACCCAAAGACTGGTTTGGACACTATATACAACTTGAAATATATAATCACAGTGTCTCAGAAAATCGAAGTTCTACCTCAGGTCCATTTTGTCTGGTCTATGTTAATTCAAGTGACCAGCTACATTATGGCAGCCTCGAATATATGTTAAACATCACTCAGGATTCCGGAACAAGTTTACAGTTGATTTCAGGCAAATATTGTGGAGAAATTTTATCATAAACAAGTTGGCTATGCAACCTCGGAAACATGACTCAATGGATGTTCATATCACAGCAATTTTATCTAAGATTATGCACCAAATGGTCTGGGCACCATCTCACCTTTTAAAAATCAGTCAGGTAGGCACAAGTATCTGTTGGAAACAACCAACCAACCATGGAACCCTAATTCACATGCTTTGGAAGTGTATGTGGCAACTCTATCTTGGATAAAAGACTTCGGCCCAGATTTTTAAAAAAAGAAATATTAAGTAATTTTGGATGTCCTAGACACCTGGAACATAATTTTCAGAAGTCCTGGACACCCATAATTACAATGCAAGTCAGTGGGAGCTGTGAGTGCTCAGCACCACTGAAAAATGGACTTCAGGAGTCCCAAGTCGGGCACCCAAAATTAGAGGTCACTTTTGAAAATGTCCTTAGATTTTAACTTTAATAGAATGTGCAGCATCTAAATGTATATTTTAGGCAACACATCTCAGCCTTTTGAACAACAATCCATCAGTAGTGCACTTGAATATTATTTGTGTCCGTATGCTGTTCATGAAAGATTTTAGTGAAAGCTTCTTTTCCCTATCTGGATTTCCATGAACTTTATTAGCTTGCTGTTTGTGGCATTTTTCAAGTTTAAGCCCATTTTGTTGGCATAGATAACATGGGGCAAGTATTTAATCAGTGTTCCTGTATTTGGCCAGGCCCAATCTATGTTCTCAGGAGAGTCAACCCAGCTCAGCGGAAGGCATGCAGAGCCTGCATAAAACTCTAGGTAGCTAAGTGATATGTCAATTGAACTTTCTGACTGAGATGGAAAAATCTGTGAGAAAAAAAGTTCTGCCAGCCACATTTACTGTGTCTTTCTGATTTAACAGGCCTAGTACACTAATTATTTTCCTTGGGTAGCTGTCTTATTAGTTCATAAACAGTATTGCCAACCCCAAGCATCCAAACATCATGAATTTTGTGTTCTTATTAATCATCTTCTGCTTTTTAAACTTTTATGGTGCACTTTTCAAGCTTTTCACTACAACCATGAGGGCTAGAAAATTACTTTTCTATATATGAAAGCTGAGATTCCAGGAACTGGGGCTTAAAAAACAAAACAAAACAAAAAAACCCACACCACCAAGTATGGTGATATTTGACAATGCGGCAAATATCTTCCCATTTGCTAAGGGGCCATTGATTTATTTCACCACTTAAACCTCTGATTTTTCTTTGTTGCATCCCTATTCCCTCAAGCTTGCAGCACCACATGGTATTTTTAGAATTTGCCTGGTCACTGATTTTATATTTATTTCATATCCTGTTCATAATCAGACAGACCTTCTCCGTAACATGAACATGCTTAGACCTAGAATCAGATTGAACAAATGTCTTGCTGCTAATATATGAAAGAGACTATATCCCAAGGCAGAAAAGGGATCATGTAATTTTCTTAACATTGGCCACCTCTCAGTTAGGCATCTCCACCTTCAGAGCTGTTGCCCAACTACGTGCCTGTATAGGAAGAAATATGACTATAATGTTCATGAACAAGTCACTGATCAGTGTACAACTGCAAGCATAAGCATTTCTCCCTGAGTTTGGTAAAAACACCTGAAAATAATGATTTATTTGCATGTTGTTTCCTTTAACTGAACTTTCCCAGCAGCAGCTGGTGACATCTGAAGTTGCATGGACGAACGGGGCATAATATAAATGCCTAGTCTGTGTTAGGCTTCTCTCCTGCTTTTCTTCCACTGCTTTACATTTTGTCTTACTGGGTGGGTTTTGTACACACCTCTGAAAAGCAGGGCAGGCATTGCTTGCCTTTCATGCTCTGGACTGGCCTGGACCATCTCCAGCCTCTGAAGGCTTAAAATGTACCCTGAAAAGCTAATTCTCCTTATTTTGTAAATTCTGAAGGAACAGATTCCCTGTGTGGGCCCTTGGAGGACACAAGATATCCCTTAAAAACATCACTTGGCCAAACAGCATCTCTGACTATTTACCTGCTTGTTTATCTTTGTTGCTGAGCCTTGATCCTGAAATGACTCCACACCTGCACACAGCTTCATACCTTCAGTGGAGCTTTACTCATGGGGCTGCCTGCTGGATCAAGACTATATACAACAAGTTGTCTAAAAGTTTCCCGATGTCTAACTTTCATTTATTTTCACACATCTATTTTACCACCCAGACAATTCAGTTTAACATAGTCTTTCTTAAGCCTAAGAGGTCTGTAATGTAAGAACTGTCTTCATTAAATGTAGTGAGTCATAATCAATTAATCCCACAAAGAAGGTATTTTTAAATTTCTCAATAATCTTTTTAATTTAAAAAGAGTGCATGTGGGGAGAAGTAGGATGTATGGGCAAAAGGAAGTTAGAGCACTGCTTAAAAACTATGGCTTCTGTTACTTAGCAACAATTGCCTGAACTGCATCAGCTGGTCTGTTTTACCATATAATTATTCTCATTGATTCATCATTAATGACAAATCAAGACAGCTGAACATGACTTCCTTGGGTGGCCAGAGAGACTAATCTGAATATTTAGACTGGATAGAGAAGCAAACTGTTAGTTTAATATTTTCAGCATGGTAGGATACAGAATATTGTAATTTAACAGAATTTTTAATTTAAATGTTCATCTTCATAAATATATCAAAATTAGGAAACTGACCAACAAGAACACTTATGAGTAAAAACCACATGATACTGAAGGCAATTACACTTTTTATTTGATAGCTATTTCCAATTTTACATATATTCTGTGACGATATAATTTCATATTGTATGGGAAGATTTTCCAAATATTATTAATTTATTATTATTTATTATTATTTTTTATTATTAATTTATTATTATTAATTAATTTATTATTATTAATTTCCAAATTATCTCCCATTTATGGATTTGAAAATCTCTCCCTGTAATGCTTTGTATATCAAGTTTTGCTGGAAAAAAATGTTTGATGCCAGTTTGAAGTTCAGGGAAATCCTCTGCTTTCTTCTCAAAGGTCTTTCTTGAAATATTTAAACTCTAAAGTTTCCAGGCTAGCAGCCAATAGACATGTGCAGAAGATGTCTGTCAACAGCCCCGTTCTTTTTCTAATTGGTGAGTTCAAGTGCTCTGGGTGCTCAGACAGATACACAGATTTTGTACTGAGACGTTGAAACAGAAACAGTGTGGATGGTTATTGATAACTTTCATTGAAGGTATAAATGAATTCCAAGAATAATTTGGTAAAAAAATAGGCAAGGTTTCTGGGGGTGTCAGACAGCTGTTGAGAACAGCACCAAATGAAAATTTTCAAAAATATCATTGACAGTTTGTATTTACGCAGCTCCTTTCAACTGAGGATCTCAAAGTAATTCATCTGAAAATCTACAAACATTAATTAATTGAGTCTTGACACATTCCAGTGAAATAGGTATATCTATATTAGCATCTTTTAGTACAGGGGGATACAGAGGCTGAGAGGTTAAGAACGTGGCCAAGGCCACACAGTGTCATTGAAAGAATTGCGAATAGAATTGAGAGTCTTCCATTCATCCTCTCTTCTAATTAGTAGAAAATGTAATTAAATATTTGAGGCAAGTTTATCTGTGATCATTTGATTCTCTACTTTTCCACAAAATTACACAAACTCAAAAAAAATGAAATAAAAAATCCATGTGTACGTTACACACACGCTATCTCACTTAGGTAAATGCATATCTAAGAGGGGAAAGAAAAAAAGAAAACAAATCCTTAAGTCAGAAAATCACCCAGCAAGGAAGGCTTTTATCTGGCTCATGAATATTTGCCTATGCTTGAATCAAATAATGAATATACTTCTCTGTAAAGAATTATTGAATTATTATTATAATTCAATAATTATATTGAATTATTCTCTGAATTATTCTCGCTAACATTATTACGTATGCCTTTGGTACTACTCATGTTGTATGAAAAGTATGTTCAAGATTTTGTTTTGTATTACTCTTTAATAGCCTACAGTGTCAGGAGTTACAGTAGAATAGAGGAGGATTTATAATTATTAATCATTCTGTTCACTTATTAATTTTAAAAACAGTCTGAACTACAAGTTTTGAAAGTCATATTTCAGTAGTTGTTTTATGGCAACAGGAAGGGATTTTAAAAATGTAAGGAAATGTGATGTTTGGAAGTTCTGAAACAGAAATTTCAATGTATGCAATAGATAAACAAAAGCTCGGCTTTTAATATATATTGTTCTTCATAAAGAACATAAGATAAGTTAGAGAGAGTCCACTAAGAGAGTCAGCTATATAAATAGGATCTTGTTTTAGGTTAAACCCAATAAAATTCCGCTTAAACAAAAATGTAATGAAAAAATTTCCCTCCCTTTCTACAAAACATACACAGAAAATTCTTGAAACTTGCACTGTTTGCAGTTTTAAACTGTTTTTGCAGAGGGTTAGTATTTCTTAAAGCTCTTCTTTGCACTCCCCTGTATTTTTAATTATAGATAAAATTCTAGTGGTCAATCCTTTCCCCAGTGAAGTCATCAGCTTCAGTAGAAGCAGGATTGGGCCCCAGTTGTTTTACTCTTAAAATAGGATCCAAAATTTATACCTCAAAAATCAACACTGCAAACCAAAAATGCTACACATATGCTACAGGAAAAGTTTTAAGGTGCTCTGTCTTATTGTTTATATTTGTGCATTTAGCTGACACCAAACTATCTTTAGTCTAGTTCATCTGGCACTTATGAAATATATAAGTTATTTTAACAGAACTGCTTGCATGAATAAGACAGGCAGGATTTGGCTCAGTATGTAATTCATATCTGTTTAAATGACCAACTATTGCTCTTGATTAATGGTTCAAAACACTGTGTAGTTACTTAAAAGTCCATGAAAAGCCAAGTATTTCTCTGCAGCTTTCTCAGGTATATTAAAGGAAAACCCATTATAAGTGTAAGTCTAAAGCTACTCTTAGTTATGTACTTTAAATTATTTCAAGATACCTAATCAGTTAGCCTAATGTTTAACAGCACCACAGTATAACCAAGGCAGTTAAAATGCTATGTAACTGCCAGAAAACACATATTACATAATTCATATTTAAACATTTGTTAAGATTGTCAAGCGGGGGATAAGGTGGTGGCTATGGAAGCCATTCATCAGCCAATTCAGATCTATTGCTTATAAACTTGGAAATACTTTATTCAAAACAGTTTAACTGAAGTTAATGCTGAACAGTTCCCAGTTAACAATCCTTATGATTCCACAAAATGCATACAAGGCCAAGGTGCTCATTGGAATGCAGTAGCAGTTTACATCTTTGATGTCAATAATTGCTTAATCATGCAACTACAAAAGGAGGCATTAAGACAGTGGATGACATCTTGTTGGATGTTAGATATTCAGTATGCCCATATAAATTGCTCATGATGTGACATCTGCAAAGAGCACAGACCTTTCAGTCACTAAAGAATTATTTTTTTTAAAAGATGCTTTTTGTTTTGTTTTGGTTCAAAGTGCTTGTTTCTCTAATTCTCTGCATTGTCTATAAACAAATAAAATACAGCCATCTATAGTTTATTAAACAAAAGAAGGTGGTGAGAGGGAGACAGTACCATGACAGCTATGTCTTTCTGCTTCAGCCAGTATTCTCTTTTTTTACGTTTACAGACTGTATTAATTTTACTCACTTTACTTGTGTTCTGCACCTCCCTGTTGCTGTTAGTATACAAAGGGTCTGCTCCTGTATACCTTGCAGAGTATTGGATGTGCAGGATTGAAACTCAGTGGAAATATATAACAGACTATCTATCAAAAATGGCTTAACTAAAAAGTCAGCTTTTTCCTGCAATATTTCTTACAAGACACCAAGGGAAAAATAAATTAAAGGAGCAAAAGCCAACCACTTTTCTTTTTAGCTGTGGTTAAGGAGATCTCTTGAAAGGGTCTATAATAAGATTTCTTGCCCAGGCAATGCAAGGATGTCTGTGTATAATATTCCTATTATCAAAATAGTTAAAGGAAATTTAACATAAGATGAATCCATTCAGGCACAAAGAACTCAGCCCAAGCTATCAAAACTTGGGAAGCCTACAAAAGTGACAAAAAATAATAAAGGTCATAAAATTAGAAATGCTATTTTTTTTTTTTTTAGAAAATAAAATAACTTAGCTTTTTGGGGGGTATTTGTTACTTCTGGAGTCTTAGATGGGTTTTTTTCCCCCCAGGAATATTTCATGGGCTGCAACATGTTAGAGTAGGAGGCTGAAGGTAACCCTGGTAAGTAACAACTAGGTAAATCCTTTTAAATCCATGATAAGGAAGTAAAAACAAAACAAAAAACACTAAAGTTGTAACTTTTGTTTAGATAGATTTTTTTTTTAAATAGTTCAGGTGCTATTAGTCCTTGCCTTGTAATTGAAATATGTTTTTTTTTAATTGTGGCAAAGCTGAATATCCATTCACAGCTTCAAAATATTTTTATGTAGTAGAGTGTATACAAATAGAAAATATTGATTTAAATATACTTTAGATGCAGAGAAAAATGCATAATGAGATCAAAGCCTAAAGCTAGAGCAGCTGTGAATACTATTTATATGAGGGATTTTTACTCGTTTAAAGGAAAACACACAACAAAACAGAGAAACTGAAGTGGTGTTTGACCTATTCATTTTATTTGGTATTTCGGACTAGTCCAGTGTGGGGACTTTTATCGGGCTCACTTTTCTAGTCTGTTTAAGAAATACCAACATGAAGTGCGGCATGATAATCTACCACTGGAGGGAGTCTGGGAGCTTTCAAACAGCTCAAAAGCACCGGGAAAACGGCGAGCGACAGGGGGAGAAGGACACGGTGAGAGAGGTTTTTATTGAAGCAAAAGAAAATACAGCGGCGCCGGCACGATTTCAGTCCAAAACTAAAGGTGCTTGGGTCAGACGAGACAGGAATACTTGAGAGGGACCTGGGAGGGGGATCCCCGTTGGTAACTGTAGCCTGCGTGCTGTGACCCTTCGCAGTCAATGCCCCCTTCTGTCCATAGAAAAAGAGCAAAGCCCTTGTCCACAACTATTGTCCCATTCAGGCAACCTCTTCCTGAGGCTTTTGCAAACTTCGGAGCTAAACGGGTTTGTGGCTTGGGGGGACAAATGGAAGGTAAGAGACCGTGTGTCTGTATAGACACAACACCCCCCTTCAAATTAGGGATGGAGAAGCTCACCTGATCTAAGCTCTCTGCCAGCGCAGCATAGCACGGACAGCTGGTGCATGGTGATGGCATTTCTGCCCTTTGAGAGATGTTAATGAAACAGAGCCGAGTAGCTCCATTATTATTAGCTCATCCTCATAGTTTACACGTAGAACTTGCAGTGGTTTTTGGGCGGTTCATTTTGCCGCATTAACACCAGCTCCGCCGATGCGGGGTTACATTTGTCTGATAATTATCCAAGGAAATATTTGCAGGACACGCCCAATTATAAACTCTCGCTTGAATAAACTACTTTAAAGACACACACACAGCCGTTTAGCAAGCCAAAATGCAATTGTTGGAAGAAGAGGATTAAATCTGTTTTCCAGACTGCTAAACAACCGTCCGGTTTTAATTTGATTATGTAATATTTAAGATTAGCGTTGCAATTTTGCAAACCAATTCAATTGATCCTGTCGCATCTCCTCCAGTAACAGCTGATGTCAGATCCCCGGTGGCGTATAAATCATATATTTAAATCTAAACTAAGTGATGAAGGAGCTTTATTGCACGATTGAATTATTTTCTACACTCTTTTCAGTGACTGCTGTCCACTCTTAAGATTGAGTTGATGGGCGTGTATGTGAGTGAGAGAGGACCCCTAGACAGAACCTGGGTTGACATGGTTACATTTAGCAGTAAGGCCATATAGGGACCACTCGGAGCTCCTTGTAATTCAATTAGTCAGGTTTCAGGAAGGTGAGGCTGGGTAAATTTTTTGGCATGGGGTAGGGGAGAAGAAGGAAACGCCCCTTTTCTCGCGTCGTAAACCAATCCGCGTGCAGTAAAAAAAAAAAAGGGGGGGAAAAAGCAGTCTGTAAGCAAACAGCAGGCTGTGCCCTGACTGGCTGCGCCGGCACATCCCCCCCTCCCTTGCTCAAGTAAACTGCATGCAAAAATCCCACATGATCAACCAGCAGCGCCTGTGCTCCGAGCTAGATGTCTGCGCCTCCTCCGTGCATCTACTCCTCGCACACACCAGCTTCCAGATCTCTCTTCTGACGCACACGCATGTGTATGTATGTGCGTGTGTGTATATATATAATAGATAGATATACCGTGTATATAGCTATGCAGCTGTCTGTTGCACACGCACATGCACACAGACGCCCAGAGCACTAGGCTCCTAGATTTTCCTAGGCTGCTGATGTCGGATTTACAGGCAGTGAAGGGACCAGCGTTGCAAAAGGGGGCGTGACAGTTTAAATATCCCCCCCTCCCAAACATTTTTTTTTTCAAAACTGACTCCCCCCCCCCCCTCCCCGCCGCTGCATTCAAGTGTATTTGCTTGCTAGGGCGGAATATTTTTTTCTTCAGAGGGAAAAGCTGCCGGGCAAGACCAAGACGAAGGCTTGATTTGTTTTCTGATGTAGTCCTCTGAGGGGTGCTTGCTTTCCTCCCCCTTCCCTCGCTCCTTCAAACTGTTTCGTCCTTCGTCCCAAGTCGATGGTTCAGGGATGGACCCTGCTTTATTCTAACACAGACACTTTGGGAAGCTGAGGGAGGAGATTCCTGCGGCTCCATCTCGTTCCCTGTGCAGAGGAGGCGGCTTGACACCAGCATCACCAGAGGAGTTTGTGGGCTTTCAGTTTCCGCGCCTGCGGGGTTCGGCTGGTTTTACAGCCTCTCCTAAAACACCCTCATTTCCATCTGCTCGAGTCCCGCGCCGCAGTACTGCTTGGATTGGCCGCTTTTTGTGCCTTTGCTGTGGCTCGGTCCGTGGTGCATCCAGCGCCCAGGAACAGGAAGGACAAGAAAGCCACCCCACGAAGTCTCCTCCACCCGAGACGCTCTCTGCTGCAGAGCAGGCTCCCCAGCTCCATCCGCGCAGCAGCCGGACTCCGCGGGGCTCGCTTGCTGCCCTTCTGCAGTGTGTGTGTGTGGGGGGGGGGGAGCCGCAAACTTTGTACTTGCTGCACGGATTCGCCTCCCGCCCGGCCCAGCTGCCTGGACACATCCCCAGGAGCCCGGGGGGGAGGGCGCCAGGGGGAAGATTTGTTGCTGCTGGTGCCCCTCCATCCTCGCGCGCTTACCTGAACCGGTTGCAGCTGCCTCCAGAGCCGGAGGGCTGCGAAGGAAGGAAGGACCTTGAATCCCCTCCCCGCATGTGCCACCAGCCACCAAGTAACTTTGCAAGAGGCCGGAGAGCGGTGCCTTGAGAGGAGCCCCCAGCCTAGCGCTAGCAGCCTCCCGGCACCGGTGTATGTCTCCTCGTGGGCTCCGCACTGGACTCCCGGCTGCCGCCGCCCGGCTCGGCTCCCACATCCCCCTGCCGGGGTGACTAAGCTCCAGCGGCTCCTGAAGGGACCTAAGGATCCTCCCCCCCCCCCGGCCACACCCTATCGGGGGGGCGTCTTGCTGCGGCTTGTCAGTGCAGCCTCCGTGTGGCCCCCTCCCTGCTCTTTCTGTGACTTGACTGCCTGAGTGGACACCCCCCGGTGGCGGTGTGGGCCGGGACTCAGTGATGTTGCACGTGGAGATGTTGACGCTGGTGTTTCTGGTGCTCTGGATGTGTGTGTTCAGCCAGGATCCCGGCTCCAAGGCGGTGGCCGATCGCTATGCCGTCTACTGGAACAGCACCAACCCCAGGTAAGAAGGGCGAGGGGCGGGCGTGGGAGCCGATCCCCGAGCACCCACTGTGCTGGGCTCTTCTCCCACGGGCGGCGTGAGGAGCCGGGCATCGGAGTGAGCAGCGCCGCACGCCGGGGGAAGATCGGAGCGCTCCTCCGGCTGTACACGTGCTCCGAGCACAGGGGACGAGGACTGGGAAGGAGAGGAAGGGGCTGTCCCCCTACTTCACGTAGCCGACAGAGAAGGGCTTCTGGGCAGCGCCCTTCGGGGCTGGAGTAGGAGGCTCTCGACCAGTGCCTGGAAACCTACTTGTCTGCAAGAGGGGCGAAAACTTTCTTCTTCGGGCTGCGTTAAGTGCAGCAGGAGGGGGAACGCTTAGTTTGGGTCTTCCCGGTTCTCCATAGCAAACAATATTGCATCAGGCTAACTGCCCCCTTGTGCTTGGCACTCTGGTTCCTTAGAGGGCCAAATAGTGATACTTGTGTATCAAAGTGGAGGTGCGGCATCTACAGTTAATAATGAACTCTGCGTATGTGTGTCTGTACATATATCGGCATCTGTGTAAGCATATGCGTTTATAAACATTTTAAAATCTAATTCCCTATTCTAGATCGGTAGTGAAACCCATTTATACTGACCTCTGCTGCAGGGAAACTCTTTATAATGATGTGAAATGAAAGTCTTGAACTGTTTCAGTGCACTGCCGCCTCCGTTATAGCGAACCTGTTTATAGTGGATTTGTTCGGGGGGGGGGGAATTACTTTTCTGTAAGAGGGTTTCGCTAGGGAGAGAAGGGAAACGTTTTGCCTGGATTGAGATTGTTAGAGGCGCCTGGAACTGGCTTCCTTGCGGCCACATGTAGCAGCTGTTCCATATCAGGGCTTCAGAGATGGAGTAAAGGAGCAGCGTCCCTCTGCATGAATTTATGTAAGCTGGTTAAGTCACATTAACGGAGCAAAGAAGCCTCCAACTTCTAAAACTTCAGCACTTGTAGATGAGTCCTGGACTGAACGTTTCCCATGAAAAAGGGCAGCTTCTCTTGCTCAAGTTGTCATAGCAAATTCAAGTGCAATAGTTAGTGATGCACTCACAATGAAAGGGGCATCTGATGGTTTAGAACTACATTTATAAATGTTGGTGTGGGAGGAGGAACCAGTTGTTCACTGAGCCACTTAGTGAGAATCAAACTGTTCTTGAATTATAGTTGACAAGACAAATAGACCGCAAGCTTTCCAGTTGGGATTGTGCTAAAAGATTTTTTTTTTTGTATCTTTGCACGTTTTTGGATAGTGTAGCTATAAATGAAAGATTTTTATTTAAAAACTTTCTATTCATAATGTTAAATGAACCTTCTTTGAAATAAGAGGTTTTATTTAACATCTATCAGTGTTCCTGTTATTTCCCCTTTACTTCAGTATAATGATATTTCAGTCCTGTTCCAAATGGTATCCATATGTTTAGGTAAAAAGTCACCTGTTGTATTTTTGCCTTGTTAAAGTAAATGTGAGCAGATTTTTTTTTTTAAACCTGTCAACCTAGTCAAAGTAAATTTGAGGACCTTAGGTTATCTCTGTTTTATGTTTCTGATACTGCTGTTTGGTTTGCGATTAGCACATTGATTTTTGTTACGTCATGTTTTTTAATACATCTGCATTGTTTGCAGAATATCTTTGTACTCTGTATACCATTGGTATCACCTATTTTGAAGCCAAAGTTAACTGGCAGAATTTTCAAGTGCCTGGAGTTTGCTAGTTAGCTTAGTTCTTTAATGTTATGCTTCTGATGGCAGCTTTTCAGTAAAGTTAAACTCATGTAAAAGAAGAGTGACAGAAAATAATGATTTATCTGGATAATTTTTTAGTTGTGATGAGTAACTATACTTTTTTAAAAAAAAATCTGTCACCATGGGCATAATGTTAAAGTACTACTAGAGTAGAATTAAGGAAGGTCCTACCTCCCATCACACTTAGATATATTTTAAAGCATATGCCTCTTTAAAAAAAATTGTGTCATCAAACAAAGTTTTCTTAAAATAAAGTTGAAATGAAACACAATAAAATCATTTAAAAAAAAATCAACCCTCAAACAAACAATGTTTACTTACTCTACTGTAAAGAGAGAGAAATATTTGAGGGAGTAAATTTGACCAAATGATATGCACATGTTGCTAGTATGGAGATTTTTTTTTAAAAAAAAGTCTATAATTTTAACTTTTCTGCTTCTCTGTGTGTAGTTATTATGCATGGCTTGTAAAAAGGTGAAGATACTTGAAATAATATTTAATGTGACAATAAGTAGTATGTATTTAATGGGTTGCTTTGTAATGATTTTTATTAAACTTTATAAATTTACATCACTGTAAAATAACCTTTTGTAACTTAAACTTTCAACATCTTCAAAGAAAACTTTGTTTTGTTAAACTTCCAAATACAGGAGGAGCATGAGTTCATTAAAAATTATTTTAAGCCATCTCTTCTTAAAAAACAAAGCAAAACTAAACAAAAAACACTTTCTTGATATCTTAAAATAGGAAGCAGCCTTTTTTTTTAAAGTATCTGTTTCTATATTACATGTTTGTTCAAGAGTTAAAATATGGTAAAGTTATAAAGAGCTACTCTTCTGTTTTATAGAGTAGTGGCAGTAAAACTCTGTATTTTGTTCATGCCTATCAAGTTCCACAATCTTGTGCTATAAAAACAGGCAAACATCTGTTTGAATATACATAAGAGGATGGGAGGAAAACTTGCTTTGTATTTTGTATTGCCTTTGTCAGGATCTAAGTTCAGAAGGTAACATTCAGTCTGGTTATCAAAATTTTAAAACTAGTCAGCTGTTCAATAGTCATAACTTGTCAGTAATTTTTCTTTGTATGTCAGAGGATTGACTGCATTTTGTTTTTACTAACATGTGGCAATCAAAAACAATATCTAATTGGATATTAACAATCTGAATTGGCAGGTGAAATAATGTTGTATTTCTTTGACCTCTAATGTAGCCATAATAGTTTAACTTACTTTTTTATAATATTTATCCAAAATTACCAATCCATTGTGAACTAATTATTCAGTTAAAAATTCAAATTTCAATTCAAGCGTAAGAAAATAGAAAAATGCTCTACAATACAGTTTCTTCAAACCTTTTGAGTGAATAGATTTTTCATTTACTTCTAACAAGTACAGCTATATCTTGGTTTTATAGTTACTAACCTAACTAAACAACTTATGAAAACAGAAATAATTCCTATTATTATTATTATTATTAAAAAGTCATATTAACAATCTGATGAGTGGTGCAAATAGATTAGTGCCTGCAGTATGAAACACACTTCCTTAAATAAAACACCATGAGTATATTACAAAGGTTTGTATTGGATATTTTTTGAATAGATGCCAAAATCCTGGTAGAATAGTTAAAATATCTTCTGTAATACGGTTAGTAATATAACAAGTAATTTATTTTTAAATCATCCAAATGTATTTTCAGAAAAATCACTTAGAAGTATCATTTTGCTTACTTCCTATTATGTCACTTTAATTAACAAAATATATGACTCCTCATAAATTCCATATGCTGATTCCAAATAAAAACATATGTTCCACTTCTATAAATGTGAAGCTTTTCTAAAATGTGGTAAAATAAGGTTGCTTTATTACAGGTGAAACTCTGTGTAAAAATTTGTGGATAGAATATTTTACAATAGGTATTCTTGAAAATTTTATGCAAGTGATTTTTATACGTGGTTTTGTAGATGTTAAAGTGCTTGTGAATTCTGATCTTCTCCTAAAACACATTAGTCTTACATCTGTGACTGCAGAAGTACCACTTCACTGTAGAGAAATAGTAAGATTCTTGTCATAGCCACGTTCCTGTGTGCAACATTTAACATAGTTTTGAGAGTTCATTCAGAATGCAACATATTGATTTCATCTGACTCATCAGTACCTTGATGATGACGATTCGGTCACCGACATTTCTCCCGTTTAGGGCCAGATCCTGCAATTGCTAGCTACTGAGCACTTGCCATTGTGAGTAGTATTACTGAAGTCAAATTGGACGACTTGCCGTAGTAAGTGCTATGCGCTGTACTCATTGCAGGATTGCATTTCAAGACTGCAATTTCTGTTTAATTATATAAGTTATTTCAAGAGTTGCATGTTATGTAGAATTTATAAATTGATTCTGGTTTTAAAGAATTTTAAATAGTGTGTGTTTCTAGTTAGGTCAAATCTCTTATCACTAATACAAAGGGCAAAATCTTGCTCGTCTCACTTGGAACTAATTCTGTTGAAATCAGCGGTATTTACATGAGAAGGGTGTATGCCGTTGGCTGTAATAAATAATTTAGGTAAAAATATATGTAATTTAAAATTCAATATAATTATTTGTATTCATGGATTGATCGCTCTAAATATAGATATGTGTGTATATATGAGGGTCTACTGGAAACAATATAGTCAAAATAATTTTAATCTCTAACTCTATGGTTCTAATAATCATAAGTGATGCCATAATTTGACTCATCAATATTAGAGTTCTCATTAGGACAGTTGCTTGAGGTCTCAAGTACAGAGTAGAAAAATGAGCGTGTTCCTGTAAATTCCATGAATAGATTAAAATTTCCAATGCAGGTGTCTAAAGTTAGGAAGCTGAATCCATAGTTAGGCACTTAGCCCTTGATTCAGGGAAGTATCTGTGTTCACAAAAGCACTTACGTACCTGTTTAAGTCCCATTATAATAAACAGGACTTAAGTATATGCTAACAGATAAGTGTTCACTTAAGTGATTTCCTGTATCAGAGCCTGAAAGAAGTGGACTGATTTTTCAGATTCGTTTTCAGAGTTTATGAGCACCCTCAGCTTCTGTTGACTTCTCAAAACTGTGTCCTACATCTAAGTACCTCAGCATGTTTTTATGCACCTGCGTTTGAAAATTTGGCCATAATATGTTGATTTCAAATGCACAAGTCGTATGGATGGGTTTATTTTTTAAAACCATGAAATATTCCTGCAGAAATGAGGGAAATTACATGGAAAGCGTTGGAGCTCAGAGAGTATAGATTTCAACTGATCAGTTTGAATCGGTGTTGGGAGCAAAGTGGGGAGAACCAAGGTGTTTGATATTGATCATTCAGAATTTGTTAAACTTCAAAAGGGACATACTGCTTTCAGTACCAGAAGTATTCAGTCTTTCCATCTTTGGGTACGATATGTCTTGTATTTGGAGGGATAGTTTTATCTGGCAGCTCAAATCGGAAAGACAATAAGATCTCTGGCCCAATACATTTCTTATGATTAAACGTGCAGCAGTAGAGGCTTCAGTAGTTCATTTCACCTAGCTTAGCAGATTTTAATAATGTTACTCTTCCCTTTGTGACTCTGAAAAAATACCTTTTGGTTGAATTAGTCATGGCGTCCCTCTGTGAAACCTGCACAATAGTTTTACAGGCCCACATCTTTGCAGGGAGGAAATTTAGTTAAGGGGTAAATTACTCTCCTGAAATTCTTCCCATTTAAACTTTTGCAAATGCCCATAGTGAGGGCATTTCATTACACTCTGCCCACTGGCCCTATTTCCTTGGAGAAGGACAGATAAAGATGAGCCTTTCTTTTTCTCCCTTGTTGCTATGAGCCCAGCAATCTACCAGTGCCATGCTGGGCTGGGAAAATGAATGAATACAATTAGTCCTTCAGGAGTCCTGGCCTTTGCAGTCTTAGGGAGGGGCATACATACACACACATACATGTACATAGACACATAGAAGTGTCTTTAAAAAGTGGTGGTGGGGGGGGGAGAATAGCATAAATGTAACAACCACCAAGAAAAGAAAGGAAATATGAAAGTTTTTTTTAATTAATAAAGATGGCTAAACTCACAGGATGAACAGTGTGTTGTACAAACGGTTTCCCAGCCATCCTCTTCCAATAAAAAAAAATACAATTTCTTATTTGATTAAAAATAAAAAAATGTTGAATAATGTGGTTTTTAGTTCTTGGCCTTCCCCTCCACTACCCTACTTCTTTCACACATTGGTAGTCCCTTAGTAGCAATGTATATAAACAAATGTAATATGAAACACATGAAATTACAGGCCTCTGCTTCAGAAAACAAACCACTGAGAATTCTCTGCATTTATTAAAATACAGTGCTACTGCTTTTTTCCTGAAATAATCCCACATTAGGAAGTACGCTATACTGCTTAAATATTGTGATTTAATTAAAAGAGCACATAAAGTGGGAGGGTTGTGGGGAGTTCATGTTGCTGTGAGGCAATAGTTCATGTTGGAGAAAACAATATTGAGGAGAAGACACTCTTGCAGTCTGAGAAACTATGAGTTGAGTGAAATTCTTCCTTGGTTAGCAATATGTGTCCTTTTGTTTTGGTTGACAGGTTAAGGGTTTTATGTAAGAAATGTCTTAAAATTGAAATGCAGAGAAGCTCAAGAATTTTTTTCTTCTTCTACTCACTCCATGCCCTTCTCTCCACTTCTGAGCACTGCTTTGAAAAAATGTCTTTGGGCTCATGATTAATCTAATCTTCTACTGTTGCTGAATGATGTATTCATTATTGAGAAGAGAGGATTCTGTTTTGTTTAAATTTTCTTAACACTTCTGCATAAAGATGTAGTCAGCAGCATACTAACATAATTAAATGGACATGTTTAGTTTAAAACAGGCATATTATTGAAACTGCTTTCTGGTGATTATTACAGCTATTGTGAGTAAACCTATGGTAATGTACTTCAGCATAGTTGAATATAAAAATAAAAATCTTCAGGTCTCAGAATTCTTTCTGGTACTTTTGCATTGTCTCTGTTAATTGTACTCTCTACATGATGGATTACAATAGTTGAGCCCATTTAAAATGGAATAGTATTCTTTACTGTGCCAGCCTCCATATAGTTGAAACCCTGGTTTTTAAGGATCCTAAGATCGATTGCAAAATAGTGAAATGATGCATTCCGGTATTGGCAAAATTTAAAACAAAAAGAATCTATATTAAAATCAACCATTTGAAAGAGAATACACTATTTTACAGTGATCATGAGCTTGGATTTCACTCAGGTAGAGTTCTATAGGTTCCAATAAAATAAAATAAAATCTTTGTCTTAAGAATTATACTTTATATATTTGACATTTGAAAGGTAGATGAAAATGAACTGTCAATCCTTATTTTTCATTTAAGTTGAGAATAAAAATGGGTTTAACTAATTTATTTTTCTTCAATACTTGCTGCAAAACGTAGAGAAATGTTTGTAATTGATACCCATGTTTGACTATCTCGTATGCTAGAGTTTTTCCATGATTTGTTTCAGTTAAATAAAGGAGCAATAACATGCATTTCAGTGAGAGAGCATCTAGTAGCTAAATGTGTGAACGTTCTGCTAACTGACAAGGTATATACTTGAGTTGCTGATACTGATGTTTGATAGCAAGTTCTTCATGATCGGCAGTTTTCATTTATAATCTTCAAGCCTGTTTGTTTTTTAATTTCTATTGCAACTACTTTGTAATCTGTTAGCATGAATGGGCAAAGATTCAGGCATGTCAAAAACTTTCAATAAGGTGAAATCTATGAATACAGTATTTACAGCAGAAGTGTGTTTTTACTTTTAAAAATTTCCTTTTCGCTCATTAAGTGAATATATTTGTCCGGGAGACAATTGCACAACAAAAACTACTTTGCTGCATTATTATTGGTAGGTTGCTTGGCTAACTTTTTACTTTCATTTCAGTTACACCAAGTACTTTCCAAAGAGCCATTTTTGGTTGAGTTGAGCCTGTTCGGCTCTTGAGGAGAGCAGTGAAATGGAAATGGAGAGTAGAGAAGGACTAAACCATTTGAGAGTCATTTGGTGAGGTAAAAACTGGACTGGGAGAAGCGTGAGGTTTCTACTTTTATCTCCCTTCAATTTGCTAACATGTTGCTAAATGCTGTGTTCTATTTTATAGCAAATATTTGGCCTGTTTCTTTTTTTTCTTTTTCTTTTTTTTTAAAAGATTAAAATTTCTGCGTCACGTGCTTTTGTATAAAACTCACTCGCTGTGCCAGAATTAATCTTTACTTTATGGCAAGACATCCGTTGTTCATTAGAAGAATATATTCTTTTTTCTCCCCAAAGTTCTTTTTCATTTCTTTGCTGTTGGGTGAATGCTTGCCAGCCGCTGGCAAATCCACATTGCACTCGAGTGGTCCACAAACACACGCTGTATACCTTAGCACTTCCCTAGTGGCTAGTAACGAAACATTGCATTTTTGCTTTTTGTACATTTTAAAGTAGTAATCCACATATTCAGGTTCTTTGTTATGAAGAACCATCTTGCCTCCTACATACGTGCATACTCCTCAGCCCCCACAGTTATATAATCTCGTAGGGAATTATTGAGGGACATAATGATTTTTTGATAATGCACATTATTATACTGTGTGGTTTTGGTTTGTATTTTGTTTTGCTTAAAGTGTAATTTCCCTGCTGAGTATGTTTCTCCAGATACCAAGTGCTTATCTTTACTGTGGAATCAGGGTTCAGTACATTCTAAATCACTTAATAAAAACAAAACTTTTGTGGTGCTGTGTAACCAAACATGTAGATTTTTGTTTGATGCCAACTTTAAAATTTATTCTATCTGTTGATATGGTGATAATCTTTACTGTGCCAATCTGCTGTCTTGGACTGGCAATATTGGTTAGTGATTGGCCCCAGGCTGGCAACAGCTTTACCAGAACTGCCATTGTCTTTCTTTGAATTAATAAAATGGCTCCAAAGAACCTTAAAAATTAAATAGACATTCTCTATTTTGATTCACTCAACATGTTTGTGACAGATGTTTTATAATAGTAAATATGCCCTAAAATAGTGGGGGAGGGAGAAGGAATGGAGAAATGACGCGCTTTAACAATGAACAGATAACTTGTTCCTTAACTGACCAACAAAGACCTCTAAAGGCCACTGTTGCCAAAATATTTTTCCTCTGATTTAGTTATGTGGTAAACGCAAAAAATCTTTATTTGCTGGTCCAAGCTTTTGAGGTTTACATTTTTAAGTTTCCTGTAAATTATTAGTGTTTGTCAAACCTGTAACTGCAGCTACTGTTATGCTCCTTGTATAAAAATACAACAGAAAGAGAGAGTAAATAAAAAGCATTTTTTCCTTATGACAACAGAAACTTGTTGTGCCTTAGTTTAGCTTAGTTGGTGAGTTAGTGGGGTTGGGTAATTTGGAGATTTATTATTTGCCTGCCCTTGATAGCATTAGAAGTTTGTCTTTCCCTGCAGTTTTATTGGTATCAGTGAGGTTTTCTTTGAGTTGTACTGTAAAGTTGCTGTTGAACAAAAACAAAAATAATTCAACTTAAAAGAACAGTAAACATGCTCCTAGAGAGAGGAAATGTATTCTCCTATCATTAGCAAGTAGGAGTTGACAAAGTAGAAGCTTTCAATCCTACTTTCCCTCCTAGTGTTTTCAGGAAAGGAGGGAATAAAGAGAGACGCTGGAATTTCAAAGTGGTGACCTTCTGACACTCACACACAGCATGGTCATTGCACTGGCACAGAAAGTGCCTTAAGCTACCAGAATGGCAAACTGATTTTTGAAGTCACTGATATGAGAGCCAGCTGAATGGGGGATGGAGGCTCTGCCATTGACTTCACAGCTATTTGCAAATTTCCATTTTATTTCAAGAAACTTTAACTTTTAAATTCCAAAACTTACCATTTAAGAATAATGTTACTTTGTTCAGTTTAGCCAGGGATTTGTGACTGTTACATAAACTTACTACCATTTGGTCCAGAATTCTGTGGTTATTCTTCATAGAGATCTGCTGCGCAAAGTAATTTTGTTCATCTGGTGGTGGGGAGGGATGAGAAACAATGACGGGAGGTTCATATCAACATTCTTCTGCAAGTAAAATCCTCATCCACGTTATTTAGTCACTAGAGCCTTTTTTAAAGATGTAGGCTGAGATTTGGAACAAGTAGCAAAGAACAGGTTCAGGCCGTCCCCGTCCCCCCCTTCAGATTACATGAGATCTCCTGGATAACCACTGCATGCATAGTATAGAAAAGACCTAATATTTTACATGCTGCCCTTTTGTATTTGTTTACTATTATTACTTCAATACATCTTTTTATAGTTCTCTTAGGGCTTAGTTTATTAAAAATTAGTGATCCATCACTAAGAGGGGTACAGTACAAACAGCGGTGCTCCCGTCAGACAGTTTTTGTGCCAGACCGAGGAAATAATAGGGATGTGAAAGCTGCCAAAAAGTGCGTCTCCCAATTGCTAATTAATCAGGCAAAAAAACCCACAAAAACAAACAAACCCCCAACTTCCCAGGGACAGAACTAGAGAGGCTGTCATAGTTGATATTGGGAAAATGTACTCTAAATATTGAATAAAGCTATTTTAAAACAAAGTAAGGGGATATGTTGCCCTTTTAGCTGCTATCACAATATATGTATTTTCTTTAAAACTATTTAAAAAATGTTAACTACAAATTTGAGTTGGTGGGAAATTTTGGTGGTGGTGTTCCTGATGTTGTCAATAGCTTGAGCTTCTTAAATAACATGTCACTTTTTTTGAATGAACACACATTGTTTTCCCTATTGAGCATTCCCCAGTAATTTTAAGGTGGGGGTCATTTGAAGCTGTGTAGCACTAGAGTAAGTGGTAATACAGTATAATATTAGTTTTAATTGTCAGTAAACAGTCACAGGGAAAATATATTTGAAAAGCCCACATTTTCAGTAATTTGGGCACTAGAATAGGGAAGAAAGACCTATTTTTGTGAATATCTTCTATCCAAAGCTGCAAATCACTTCTGGCACAGCTCCCATCATAGTTGCTGTGCCTTTAATTAAACGCCTGCCATTAGTGTATTTTTTCCATAACATTTCAAATGGAAAAGGCAAGGGGTCCTTGCAGAGCTGTGACTGTCAGGGGAACAAAAAAAACTAATTACATACTGTACTGTCACCATTGTCAGCGCTGCTTTTAGGGGGAAAGAACATGGAAAGTGTGTGTATAACAATGTGTAATGCATGTGCATGTATGTACGTGTGTGTGTGTATCTAGATAGATATACACATTTATCAATATAACTGAGTTTACCCAAGAGTTACTGTGTGTGTATATATAAATAATTGTGTGTACAGATGTACACAATTATATTTATCAGTATAACTGAGTTTCCCCAATAGCATGGGTGTGTATAACACATTCTGACTCTATTGGGGAAACTCAGTTACATACACTCACAATTATATTTATCAATATATTTATATTTACATACACATGTTCATATATAAACACATGCATTATATATTTAGTGTACACACACTAACACTATTGGAAACTCAGTTATATTGAAGTGCCATTTACATGTTTGTTCATAATTTCTGCCTTCAAAAGACTTGAATTCTTGCAGAATTTTCCCCCCTCCAATTTGTGATCAAATCATATATATATATTATTGCTCTTGCAGTTCACCCACTTTTTCCTTTCTCTCTGTTGCACATGCTTTCTGTGAACTGAGCTTTCCAATAAAATTGCAGGGATCAACACTGTATTTGCCTGCATTTATTGAAAGGGTGCAAGTCATCTGTTCTATTGTACATTTTAGATTGCAGGCTGGATAGTAAACTTGATCAAGAAGTTGAATAAATGCAGCCAGTTATTTTCAAATTACTCTGTATAGTCAGGTGTGTTTTTTTTTTTTTTCTGCTTACAATCTGGGGATGTGGGCCATGTGCAAGGCCCTTTGTTTTCTGTTTTTATTTTGTTTTAAAATTTTCCAGGAATTTATTGGTGGTTATTACGATTGTTAAAAGAATGGGTAAAAATTAGGGCCAAAAATTAACTTCATAGTTTTCTGGGTAAATCTGAGGGTTATTTCTGGAGGAATGGGAGTACAGAAAAAAGCAACAAATAGAGAATAGTAAGAGTGTTGAATGTAAAAGCAGTTTAATTGTGGTTTATTTAATGAACTGTTCATTAACAGTATGTACACACATGCACACACATTGCCTTGCTTTAACAGATAAACAGTTAGTGTAAACGTGAAGTTATTAACATACATACTGTAAATGTAACGTATTGGATTTTGTTAACATAATCTGTTTTTTCATATACTTGAATGGTCCAAAATTTGGTTGAAAATCGGTAAACCCCCAAATAATAGCTTTTGTAAAACCCAGGAATCTATTGGTAAGAAATGAAGGATTTTAGCCATCTGCAATGAAATCGACAGGCTATAGGGCTTTGGGATGTCTTTGGGATGTTTTGGTTTCGTCAAACATTTGCCCAGTTCTTTTTAATATAAAAGTCTGCTTTCAAATATAAGGCTATAAACACAAATGAGGATAGAATTGAAATTTTATCAACATTTCAAGCAGTAAGTAAAGTGGAAGAGAGAGACAGCACATCATGCCACTTTTTTGTTATTACTGTTACTTGCATAGCCACCAAAATGTAGACTCTGCTTTACTGACTGACTAAGCTCAAGAATTTAAAAGATGGCTGAGTAAAGTTAGGTTCTTAGGGCCAGATTTTTAAAGGTATTTAGACACCTAAATATGCAGCTAGATGCCAAGGGAGATTTTTAGGCGTATCTACATACCTAAATCTATAGAAATTAGGTGCCTATGTGCTATGAAAATCTAATTTGTTGTATATCTGCCTATGTAGCCGCCTAAATACTATTTACAGTCGGGTCCCTAAATCCTTAGGAAGGTGCCCACTGTTCTTTAAATGCCTTGTTTTTTTTTTTTTAAATTGCTGGAGGCAGTATGAGGTGATAATCAGTTTGGGAAATTGGGGCACTTATTTTCAGTATGTGTATAAATGAGGATTTTAGGAGCCTAATTTTAGGCACCCATTTCTTTTAAAAATCATGGTTTGATATCCCTGTTCCACAACCATTTAAGCCTAGGCCGTAGTCCGCTCCTGTTAAAATCAATAGGAGCCTTTCAGTTGACTTTAGTTGGTGTTGGATTAGGTTCTACGTACATAACTGTATTTATGGACATAGTCCCCTAGACTTCACTAGTTATGCGTGAGCTTAAATGTGGGCCATGTATATCTGCAAGACGCACTTTATGTATGTGAGTCGTGAGGTTAATGGGGCTACTCAGGCATAGAGTTATTTACGTTTGTAGAACTGGGTACAAATCATTATTAAATTTGTTTTTTACAGAACTGGAACCTCCTTGTTTGAGGAACTGGAAGGAAGTGGGTTTTAAACAATTGTTGCTCTGGCTTCAATAGAGTTAACCTCGAGAATGAATTTTGCACGGTAATATTTTATTAGGTAAACAAAATAGGGAGTAGTTAAATTATGATGTGTGTTGGATACTTTACACCAGTGGCTGTACCCCTTTCGGGAGTCTGATTGGTCTTGCATGCCCCCCAAGTTTCACCTCCCTTAAAAACTTCTCGCTTACAAAATCAGACATAAAAATACAAAAGTGTCACAGTACACTATTACTGAAAAACTGCTTACTTTCTCATTTTCACCATATAATATAAAATACATCAATTGGAATGTCAATATTATGCTTGCATTTCAGTGTATAGTATATAGACAAATATAAACAAATCATTGTCTGTATGAAATTTTAGTTTGTACTGACTTGGCAAGTTCTTTTTATGTAGCATGTTATAAAACTAGGTAAATATCTAGATAAGTTGATGTACCCCATGGAAGACCTCTGGGTATCCCCAGGGGTATGTGTACCCCTGGTTGAGAATCACTGCCTTACACAATACAGACCAGTTTACTACATGATAACTATGGTGAATAAAGTCAGAAGTTTAAAAAGGTAAGACCATAATTAATCAGATGTAAGAGTGCAAAATATGTAAAAGCAGATGAAATCTCCTTGAAGTATCATGTGATAGGTTACTCTTTCAAGACCACCTGGAACTTGCGAACACTTACTTGTGTGAATAAAATTATGTGGTGTTCTATCTACATGACCAGCTTGTTGCATTCCTTTTGAGAAGTGGGTTTCTACTTCTGCAGTATAGCTCTAGCCATCAACTCTCCTTGCAGTATGAGCTCTGTATTAGATGATTCAGTCATCCCTCTTCCATTGCCTAGAATCTCAAGCACTGGGTCCTGCACTGTAAGTTTAACTAAATTAGGGCTGAGGGTGTTAGGAGGGTGTAAATTTTAAAGATTGTCATTTAATATGCTGTCGTGTATTTGATGGTTTTGTTGAATTTAGGTGGACTGGAAGATCCCTTGTGAGGTCTGATGTAATGGGGAAAATGTAGGGGAGATTGAAATCTCCGGAAGTTGAGATGTTGATTTAATTTTAAAAGACAAGACTTGGTGAAATAAGACCATTTTACTTATAACTACTGAGTAAAATAAAATAATTTGAAAACTAAGCTCCAATCTTGTAAATCGATTCAGCCCTTCACTTATGTGGAGTCTCATTTACTTCTATGGGGCATGTTAGCAGATCCCATTGTAGGATCAGGGCCCAGATAATGTTTTTATATGTATTCATGCTGAATTTATCTTAAAGAATCCAACACATTTTTGAAAAATGTGTGTATAACTTTGTTTTTCAGGTGAATTTCTTTGAATTTGGCAAAATATCCCATGGATTTCCAGTGGCATTATTCCGATCACTTCACAGGCTCTCTTTTAAAAAGATCCTATTATAGATGTATTAAGAAATTAATTTCTGAAGCCACCTCCAAACAAAAATACCAGAAACACTTCTTACACAGAGCATCATTTTGTAACACATTTAATAGCATAATTGTCCTTTAAATCCATGAAGTATAAATCAGACAAAGTCTCTTATTAACTTGGAACAGAAGTTGTCTTGCAAATAGTTTCTTTGCTTTCATTAGCAAATGTACCATAAGCAGGCTGAGCATTTGCTTGAGAACCATAAAGAGAATATTTATTAAATAAAATAGTGGCATTATGTTAAATATTCTTAGTTTAAACCAAGTGATAGGAAATCCATAAGTGTCCTGGAATGTCATTTGATGTATATTAGCATAGCAGGTAAGGAGTGACAGCATAGGGCAAAGGGGAGGAAAATAACTAAAGTGGGAGAGTTGTTCTTTTCTTTCCCATTACTATTTTCATGACTACCTACCACTTGATAGCCATCAGCAAACTCTCTCTGTCTGAAACGTACAAAATTTATGTGCCAAAAGCGCTTACGGATAGATTTTCTGCCCTAGTTTCTAGTCCCATTCAGGTTAGTTTTTTTGTTTTTTTTTTAATGGTTTGTGTTTTACAGTCTATTTTCTATTTTACTTTAGCAGACCCTGTCACTGAGTGAACTGTATTTTATAGTTCAATATAAAATGGACTCCTAGCCTTTCATTTTCATATTAGCCATCTTGATTTACTGCTGATAAAATGGCCTTCTTTAGAACAAAACATTTGGAAGAGTTTCATAAGCACTTTATTTTAGGTGCTGGGTTTGGAGCTAATATAATTTTATTGATGAAAGTGTGTTTGCCTGTAGACTATAGCGTAACTTCTCTGGGTAAATCAGACCGTTGTGCTTCTTAGCAGTGACATTGAGGCAGTACCCAATTAGGACTTTTGTTCTCATATACAAAGGAAGAAAGTCTGAATCTGTGTGTGTGTTTCTGTTTCTATAAAGCAGGTGCTCTAGGTGCCTACAAGATTGTTGATTTTTAGATTAGAATCAGTATGAGGTAGGTTAAGGTCTTTGAACTGTGTGTTTCCTTGCATATCAGTAAAGTTACGCCCTTAAGACAAAAATGTCCTCTACATTCCACATGTTAATCAAAATGCCCAGGGACAAAGCTGGGAGGGTCTGAAGCCGTAACACACCTAGATCAAGGCAGAGTTCCTGGATGAAACAGTTTAAAAATGGAATTAATATTTGGTAAAGATGTTAGAGATTTGTATTTTTCCTCATGGTTACCACTAGTAATGACATTGCACTTAAATGCAACATTCTCATGTTAGCAGTCAGAGGACAAAAGATCAAAATCAGGATCAGGTTCTTGGGCTGTACAAGCAGGCTATCTAATTTTGAAAAACATCTAGGTTAATTAATCAAAATTACTAATTTAAAATAGGATATTTTCTGCTCTAAGCACTTATATAGCCCACATCACAATTGTGCCAGATATTATTAAATATTCCTCAGTGAGGGAAAAATGTGGGGAAAATATAATCCTGCCAATTCAAAAGGCACCTGAGTGGCATGAAGGATCCATAATCATGACAATAATATGGGGATATGAAGATGACCCTTACTGTGCCTGGGAGTATTAATCGATATTTAAGTGTTGTGGAGATGCTAATAAAATCAACACTGGGTATATACTGTAAGTACATTATAGTAATATTTATTTGAAGAACCTATTGTAAAAGTCTGAACTGGTTGCATACTCGCAGATATGCTGACGAGATGCTACAACTATTTGCATACAACTCCCATTGCATACATCCTACCAGTGAAGATTAAACACAGAAGGATTTGCATCTCTAAATACAGTGAAATAGTGTATAACTAGTAGTTCAACTAGTTTTAGTAGTGTCAATGTATTTCAGAAGTTAGGGTATGATTGAAAGAGTTCCCTAAAGAGATTTCCCATGCCTCACTCTTGTGCTTAATATTTCAGTTCTGGTGTTTTAAGTCTATTTTATTTTCGTATTTCATTGGTTTTCACTGCATGTTTTGTCCCTTTTAAAAACTATTTTCCTCCTAACTTTGACCTGTGGGAATTGTTTTAAGAATGATGTAACACTCCCTTAAAACTCCTGTTTAGCTTGAAAAATGGGAGAGTACAATATAAAAGGGTGGGGGAAGAGAAACTGGCTGTGAAGTGATACCTGGAGTCATTTATCCAGGAATCTTTCTTGAAAACATCTAGTCGTCTTCCTTTCAGACTCTGCTTAGGAGAAGCAGTACACTCACAGCATCTTTCATTCACTCTGGAATCCCTCTCCGTCCTAGCCCTGCTTGTCCTTAGTCTGTAATCTGATTGCGCTAATCCTTTGTAGCTATTATTTTGTGCTTATAAGCATTTCTGTTTTACCTGTAAAATGGAAAAAAGGAAAGCAGCTTAGAATCCTTTCTATTCTCCATTTAAAAAAAAATATCAAAAAAGTGCTAGCAGGAAGAGGGGGAAATGTAAAAAACAAAACACAACTTTCCATCATTTCAAAAAAATAGTAGTGAACTGCTGTTGCATGCCCTTTAACCCCAGGACTGTCATAAACTATGATTTTCAATATGTCTGGACACATCTGAAGTTTAAGATGTAATTTTTCCTATTCTAAACTACAGTTTGTCAGAGTCTTTGGTTGAAGAGTACAAGTAAACTGGGAAAATGTGAAAGCTACATTTGGACAAGTCTCTAAGCATTTTAAAAAATACAGTTACCTATCAGTTTGAACAGGTAAATGATGATCATTATGACTCTGGTTATACCTAACCTTCATAATTTTTTTTAGTTTACTAGAAGACAGTCCTATTTTATTTGGTTTTTATTTTAATGATTGCTGTTCCCTAAGATACTGTACTAAGAAATCATTTTAGTGTCCATTTTTAAAAAAATTGATCCAGAAGTTGTACCTACGAAATGTGTATGTGGAAAATGCTTAGCTAAAAGTTGAAAATGTGTAACTGCCTACTTTTTCCATTTAAAACAAGTCACTAATGTGTTTTCAGTGACAATTACTTCTGTGCACACAACTTAGGTCGTTAATGTCATAGAGGGGAAAAAATATTCTGTCTCCTTTTTCTAGTTCTGTTCCGCTAGCAAATTTCAGGTGTATTTTTAATTATAATTTCAAAACATCATCAAACAATATGTTTAGTCAGGCTAAAAGAAAATGGTACATTCATGATCAGTGTCCTTGCATATGTGGTTAACTTGGGTCACTTTAACTGGATTTGCATACTGTAGCTGTCTGATATGTGATTTTCAAACTCTTCTAATCAGCTTTAAGGGGAAGAGGATTTTCCTAATTCTAAATTGCTAATTAGTCTTGAAACCTAAATTGTTTCATTGTTTAGAATCTTCTGCACCTTTATGGTCTTCCTCCTCCTCCTTTTTTCTTTGTTTGTTCCTTCTCTCACCGTGATTATTTTCATGAAAAAGTGGTTTTGGTTGTGATCTGTTTACCTCCTCATTGCTTCCGTGTTAAAATAAAATCTGGCAACCTCTTAGGGTTCCCCACTGGTAAGTTCTGCTTGGAAGGAGCCTTAAAACAGTGGTTCTAAACTGCAGTAAATATTGACTGGGTCTCTGAGCTGAGCCCTTCTCAAAGCCTACCCTGAAGACTTGAAAAGCTCCTATTGTTGCTCCTTAGTCAGCACTCCATAGCCAAGGCTAAAGTATGCATCTGTTAGAAAAAGAAGAAAAGCAGTGGGGGAAATTAAACAGGGAACACTGCTGATCTCCTAACTGCTCAATGTGGAGGAACGGAAAACCTACAACAAAGAGGGCAAGAGCTTACTCTGGGTTACAGAAAACTTTGCAGAAGTGGAGTGCCAAACATTGGCTGCCCTCTCTCTGTGGGAGAAGTTAGATACATGTAGCTGCTTGCCTTGGCTAACAGTTAGTTAACAATATGTGGCTAGGATTAGGTAAGGCTCTTAAGTGAAATCCTAAAATTGGTCCCTTCTGTCAGTCTCTGGTGGCTGCCCATGTTGTAGTTAAAGATTCCCTAATACGTTTTGGAACAACTAGGTAATGAGCCTGGATTTTTGGCTAATAGTCTTTCTTGGGTTCTGATAACAAATGCAATAACTATTTTTGAGTGCTCAACTGCTCCCATATTTGCCAGTGTCCAAGAGGTGTCTATCTCATTACTGTAAAGAATATTGGGATACTTCAAGTATGAAAGGCACTGTATAAAAACAATTTTTTATTTCTCTTCTGAGAGAACCGTTGTCTAAACTTGTTACTGCATTGGCCCTTTCCTTAGGAAGGGACAGTGCATGACATTGCCTGCTCCTAAAAATGAGCTTGTAGTTTACTTTAGTTGTCTCCTACAGGACTATGGCAAGTGGAATCCTAATCTTTCAGAGGTGTATGTATGATGAATGGAAGAAAGCCTTTACTGAATCCTGTGAAAATTGTCTAATGATCTGCAAGTATTCAATGTTATGCATTCACAAGTGCAGTAAATATGCCAAGTTGGTTATAGCTCATGAAAACAGTTTTCTAAATCCATGTTGTGCAATATAGTATTTCCAAGAATACAGAATACATGATCTTTAGATAAGTGTGGAAATAACACATGGTGTGCATTGCAGTTGGGGGGACTTGCCCAACCTTCTGTTAACCAGGAGTGTCAGTTAATCAGAGGCTGGCTAAACAGGATTGTAAAGTAATTCAGTATAGAATATTGATTTAATGACTTTTTTTAAAGTTTGACAATGATGGTTTTCAACAAGCAGAGAGATTCATGCAAAACTCATATAATTGACTGCAATAGTATAAGAATACTCAACCACTGTGCTGAAGATCTATGTCCAGTATCATTAGCTAGTCTGTGTTCACAAATAGTAGAATAATCAAGACCTATTTAGAATTAGAAATGAGACAAAAAAGGGCAGATTTATGTTTTTTCCATAAATGTATATTTTTCCCTTTAAACCAATAATCTAAAATCACATTTTTTGTGTGTGCCATAAATAGTAACTATCACTCGTATTTTTAACAGCTGGAAATTTTTGTGTTTTAGTGACAGGTTTCAGAGTAACAGCCGTGTTAGTCTGTATTCACAAAAAGAAAAGGAGTACTTGTGGCACCTTAGAGACTAACCAATTTATTTGAGCATAAGCTTTCGTGAGCTACAGCTCACTTCATCAGATGCATACTGCGGAAAGTGTAGAAGATCTTTTTATATACACAAAGCTTTTTTTTTTTTCATACTTTGTGTGTGTAAAAAGATCTACACTTTCCACAGTATGCATCCGATGAAGTGAGCTGTAGCTCACGAAAGCTTGTGCTCAAATAAATTGGTTAGTCTCTAAGGTGCCACAAGTACTCCTTTTCTTTTATGTTTTAGTGAAAACCGCATATACTGACTTATAAAAGTAAACATCCGTAGAATAATTTCTCATGTGCTTCAGATGCAAAGTGACTTTCAATAACGACAGTATAAGGAAACCAAATGATTGGATTGGATCCAGACCAGTTTCCTTTTCTTTTTATATCAGTCTTACTTAGTCTGAATGCCCAAACTCCTGGCTTCTTGCTGGATACAATGACTTCAGTGTTATGGTCGATTATTTTATATGCAGAAAAATGTAAAAATTCAGAGTTATTGTTCTCATAGCAACTGGTATTCAGCCCTCTTGAAAATACTATAAGTAATATTTTCTGTTTCCATATAATGTGTGTGTATTGAGGGTAATTTTTCTTCCTAATGTGCAGTAGGCAAGTGGAGCCAAGTTACCGCTGCTATGAAATACAAAAATTAGAATGTCCTGCTCTTGTGTTGGTAAAACCTCAAACATAATTTTTCTACTGGAATAGTTTATGATTTTTTTCGGGGGCTGGGGGTGTATTTCTTGATTAAAAATAGCGATTGTGACACATTTATTTCAACGTTCTCGTATCCACATGCCATCACATGTGAAAACACACTCTTCTCTTTATATATGTAACCCTTGAAATAAATTGAGCTTTATTTCATTGAGCAGATATTTATTTACTGGTATATGCACACTCACCCATGCAAATATTGGAATAACACTTGGAGCCTTATCCCGCACCATGGAAATCAATGGGAGTTTTGACACTAATTTCAGTAGCAGCAGGATCTTGATGCATACATAAGGGCCCATCATGACCCAAATAAAGTAAATTGTGCACCTGTCACTGAATGGATAGGAGCAGGATTGGGCCCTCAAACCTTGGGGGGGGGGAACCCCCTCACCCAACATATTGGCATACCTAATGTGGTTTCCCTTATATATTGATTTTTTTTTTAAATTCTCGTCTACTATTCAAACTTAGTAAAGGCACATTCCTAACTGAGGACTACAACTCAAAAATAGTTTCATTTTGAATATTCAAATTTGACAAGTATGATCAAATTTATGATCTATTTTAAAAAAAAAAGTGTTTGAAAAATACCTTAAAGCTTAAGTGCATCTTTCTGACAATTGGGTCACTCAGAAATGAGCAAATGGAATTTTAATAAATTATATTACATTTGTTTGTCTAACAGATTCTTAATACATCCTTCTCCTTTGCTGCACTGGTTATATTCTTATCAGCCTCTCCAGCTCCTCATTTTTAAAAAGACACCAATTTAGAAAACAGATTACACTGTAATATATGTTTTGTTCAGTTTCCACTCTAACGTCCCAGTTCTGCAAACACTTATGCATGTATTTAACTTTATTTAATCCTAAATTAGTATTGTTCCTAGAAGATGCAATATAAATTTAAAGTTTGTTTGTGTATAATTGATTATATCTATTTTTTCTTAGATGTTGTCACCCACCTTGTTGTCATCATTATTTATTTTTTCTCACCTTTTAAATAATAGAAATTTAAAAGTAAATAGTATCCCAAAGTTGAATGGGTTTACCATAAACTTTGAAAATGTTTTCAGTGATTCCTTATTTTACTGGATTCATTGTAGTTTGAAAGAATTTCACAACAAGAACTGAAAAGTTAGATGAGCTGAACCTATCAAAGAAAACTTTTGAATTTTATAATGTTTTAAATTAAGCTTTTAAAATAATGTTTTAAATTAAGCTTTATAGACTGAGAGTCAACAAAGGAAAGAAATGAAATAATCTAAGCACTTATTAAACATGTTTGCATGAAGATTGTGCTAATGTATGCAGAGGCAGGTTACAATAGGCTATGTAACTGAACACTAATGCACCTGTTAACTATCTACTCAGCTTCACATTGAAATAGACCTGCTTAAGGAGGAAGGGGGAAAAAAATCTAATTTATTTACTGACCCCAAGCCCCATTTCAGCATACATTTCCCTTAGCTGTTCCCAAATCAGATTCATCTTAATCAGTTTCCTGGTTGATTGGAACTGATTCAACACATTTCCTGTGGCACCGTGGATTTTTAATGAACTGATCGAAATCACAGAGCACAATGAAGAATGGTTCTCCTAGAGGTTAGGGTTTGTTCTCAATCAGCCATTGCTTCAAGTAGATTGATCAGGAAACACACACGGCAGCCTAGCCATTGCAAACCGATGAATATATTCATGTTTGCCTGTGTGTTTGCATTCAGAAATTTGTTGAACGTGTTTTTATGCCTTTTCCTGTTCCTCACTTCCATGTTATCTAATAGTTTAGTGACTCACTCTCTGACCTTGCTTTAGTTTTCTAATGGCATTTGTTTTTCTTTATGTGCGTTCCAGTTTTTTAAAGACAAACATAAAAGTAGGTGATTTAGTATTTTGAATGACCAAGGATGGATTTTATATATGGTGCAAGTGATCAAACATTTATTATTATTATTCCGTTTTAAAGAATGGATAATTCGTGATTTAGGAATAGGAAGTGGAATGTAATACATAGCTGCGTAATACAGTTTTAAATCCCAGAATGCATTTGTGTTTGTTTGATTCTTGGTTACGATTACTAGAATTTGTATTACACTCTGTACAAGTCTATGTGAGTGCATACAAAGTGTGTATGTGTGAATGTGTTACATTTTTTTAGAAAGGTGGTTGTGATGCACACCAACAAAAAAACAAGCAGTGCTTAGGAAAGTGTCCTTAAGTCAACCCATTATGCTTATGTATTGCAGTGAATGTTACATAATTTCACACATTTTTTGTAATTCTACAGTACCTTAAAGCACCTGGTCATGGATCTTTCAATTGATGAATTATAAGATTTCTTTTGAGGCTATTAGAATATATTTTATCTGTGCTGTGGAACCCTTATCATGCATATCTTATCTATCAAAAAAGTGAACCTGTTCCTGTTCATAAAATTGTTTTGAGTACATCTAATGCGTTAGTCTATATACCCCTCTCTCTCTCTCTCTCTCTCACACTCTCTCTCTCTCTCTCTCTCTCTCTACTATTTGTGTGTGTGTGTGTGTGTGTGAATGAGTAATATTTTACAAAGCCTGAAAAGGAGAGAGTTTGGCTGGTTTTATGTATGTTGGTTAAGCGATTACTGTGCACATGCTTAGAATACTTTTCAGTGATCATATTTCTAATATTTATAATTTGAGATGTCAAAATTTTTGCACTTGGATGCTTGAAGTTAGGAACCCAGTAAAAATAATCTGGCCCTGCCTTTTACTTAAATGCCTAGCTTCACACCTTTACTGTGAAAATGTTGGCATATACATTTTATCATTCTCTGACACTTAAAAAGTACAGTATAATTATTTAAAGATTATGACAAAAATTAAGACCTAAGATCCAGTCTGGTATGTATCATGTTATCCGGAGGTAGACTTTTAGATACTAATTAAGGTTAAGGGTCCAATTAACATAAGTGGGTTTATCTTTGAAGCAGTGAAAGCCTCTTAACTTTAAAAAAACATAGTGTCATTGTTTCTGATTTTATTACTGAAGAATTATTGACATCTCTTTATGCCCAGAAAACATTTTTTGTTTATCAGTGTATGAAATATTTTAAGGTATTGAACAAATTATTATGAGGATATGTTTAGTTTCAATTTTTAGGATTCATTTTGTTGAACTCTACTGAAACATGACATTTCACAGCTGAAAGTCTTTGGTTTCCTAAGCGTCCTCTCTCCTGATAGGTGTCCAGTAGCGCCTTTTCAAGAGCTTATCTAAATAATTGTCGAAATGAGAGAAAGCATTCACTTACTTGGTGAATTATAAAACACACACACACACACACACACACAACCCCCCCCCCCCCGCGCTTTGGAAGGGTTAAAGCTTTTCATGAAGGTTAATAGAAAATAAAGAAGTGTAGCAATGTAGTGTTAGTCTGAGGAATTTGAGCCAAGGTGTCTGTCTATCTCTAATGGAGGATGACAACGAAGGATTTAAGAAGTCATCCCACTTATTGTCTCCAACACAAAAACCTTCCGCCTGCATCTTTCAGTTTGCTTCACCACTTCTCAAGGAGCCATGGGCAAACTGCTGAATTTTTATTAATCAGCTTATCCTAATGAAAAGACCTTTTCAGAAGAATGGGGAGAGACATACATACAGAAAACTGTTTTTGAATCCTTTTACATAAACAACATGTAGGAGTTTTCTTCTTAGAGGTTGGGGGAAGACAAGTTTCAGTTCTGCTTTTTACTCTTTCATCTGGCTGTTCTCTCCCTCTTTCTTTCACCTAATTTTATACTTTCTGTAACCATATGTTGATGAGTGGTGGGTTTTTTTTTTTTTAAGACAACTAAAAGGCAGACTTAGTGGTGGGAGGGGGGAATGGGCGGAAATACCTTTGGGAACTGAGGCAAGAAAGCCTAAGCTGATAAAACATGACTCTCTTCTGATGGGGGCCCTGCTTGGATAACTTGCCCTCTTCTAAATTCTTAGTCTCCCTTTCTACACCCCTCCTTCCTCTCCTTTTCTCTCTCTTGTCAAACCCACTTCATAAACAGTAACAGCTGGAGGTCTTTTTAGTGGCATTCAGGGATTACTGCCCTTCAGGATTTTAATAAGCCCCAATGCCTGAAATGCCTGTAAGGGTGCTCTCTGAGACAATTACTATTCAGGATGGGGATTGAGGACCCTTCAGTGGCCCAGATGGCCAGGGTTCTGTGCACAGGGAGATAGCGTTCCAAGAACAACAGATCACTGGAGCAAAGAGGGTTTTTTTTGTTGGTTAAAACTGGGAGCAGGAGAGGGAGAAAGGGAAGGGAATAAGGGGGTTCTCTCACCTTCCAGCTAATCAAAGCAGAGTTTACTCATTCTGTACTTAACTGGATTTAAAGCTGTAACCTCTTAAGAGCAGCAATTTTAGGTTACCACAGTCCTATGGTTGACTTGCACAGGGCACTGTAAAATGTAGGGCAGCTGCTCTTCGTAGTTTAAATGTACAGTACTCCTGATGATAAAGAAGCATAACTAAGTATTCCTTTTGTTAGGACCATAATGAGGTGGCTACCCATAATACTTCAATACTGAGAGTGGGTGGCAAAGGTTGTGGCGATAACAGATTTTTAGCTATGAGTGTTTTGGAGGGGAAAGTCTGGAAAATGCAGTTTTTCCACATAGGGCAAATATCCAGTCAGGAAGAACTGACTGTTTCAGTTTCCCTTTACCTAACATACTGCATGGCTTCCATAGGGTAATTCAGAGCCCATGGGAGAGAAGTGGTTTGCTATCTCAGAGTCCTGTCATGCAGGGATTTCCCAGAGAGAATCTATTTTTAGCCCCAGGGCTGATATGAAATAGGCGGGATGGTAGAAAGTTTGGAATTTGTTTGGGTTATCAAAACCCTCTGATTTGAGCAATGAAAGGGCTTCGATGGTGACTTTGCTACAATCAAATCAGTTTGGTCTTACTGTTCCTAACAATGGGTGGGGAGGAGTGGCTTATTAGCTGAACAGCTGTTCTCTGTCTGTGTGAACAGACATTAATTTTTTAATCCTTGTATCCCCTGATGGCAGAAAAATCCTTTTATGCCTCTTTAGATTAAGGTTAATATTTGCGGTACTGAGTTCAGATATTCCATTTGCTGACCACTGGTGTTTGATTTTTACAATGTATCCTTTATTGTTGTACATCAAACTTAATTATAAAAATAATTACAATAAATAAAATACATCATTACATCATGACAGAGAAAGTGAACTTGCCTTAATAAAAAGTATACATCTGGACTAAGCCTCATGATTGAAAAATCTACATCAGTGGTTCTCAAACTTTTTTTTTCATGGACCACTTGAAAATCGCTGAGCGTCTTAGCGGACCACTTAATGATCTTTCTAAATGCTGTTTGTACCGTCAGTGCTTTGGATAAATGCACTGTATAAAAAAAAAGTAGTAATAATTAACGTTATTTTGTTCTACAAATAAAAACACACAACTCCTATTTTTATATCAGTCGTCTTTTCTAATGTGATGGATATGCCCTCTCTCCCTGGCTGTGGCAGCCCTGAGTTGGGGTTCTCTCCTCCGCCACAGAGCTGAGGCTGGGAAGGAGGGCTGTCTCTCCCTGGCAGCTGCAGCCCTGGAGCTGGGGAAAGTTGCCTCTTTCTCTGGCTGCTGCAGCCCTATGTCCCAAATTCCTCCCAACCCCTCTTCTCACCCCACTGCCCCCCCCACCTACCCCCTATTCCCCCCCCCCCAAGGCTGGCACCTCACCTTACATGTGCGTCTTCTCCAGGGTCTATGCATCTAATTCGCGGAGCCACGACTGTGTGGCTCCAATAATTAGGTGGGTGACCCTTCATTCTCTCGTGTGCAGACCACAGTTTGAGAACCTCTGGTCTAGATGGATGAGGATACTTCTGTAGGTATTGATTTTGAGGCTTTTGTCCTGTCTGCTGCGTCCCGTGTCTCCCCTCCCTCTGTAGTCAATACCCCCGACCCTTCATCTGTCTCTTAAACTACCTGTACTGAGGATACTTATAAGGTTAAGAAATCATTTGTAATATGAACAGTAGTACAGCAAGACAGTCAGTTCACCTGCAGATAATGTTTCAGTAGCCTCTTTCAAACTGACAAGTGTAGCTGCTTGAATATGCTCCCCTTGTGAAGCTGAAAGATCTGGTTTGTTTTTCTTCTGCATTGCTTTCACAGGTCATTTTCCATAAAAATCTTGCTCCTTTGGCTTTATTAGGGAAATAAGTTAATAAACGGATAAATAAATCTCATAAAGCAGGAAGGACCTAACCCACTAGTGGGTGTCAGTAGTCGAAGTTTTGCTGACCTTGGCATGAATTGTAAACTGTGCAGGCAATGTAAATCTTACGGCAGTTTCTAAATGGGCGAAATCCAGCTTGCCTTGCTTGAACGAGTAGACTTGCTAAAGTCAGTGGGATCATTTATGTGAATAAAGTGAGTGGCATTTGGCCCACTCTAATTTGTTAGTCTCTAAGGTGCTACAAGGACT
This sequence comes from Lepidochelys kempii, assembly GCF_965140285.1. Taxonomy (NCBI): domain Eukaryota; kingdom Metazoa; phylum Chordata; order Testudines; family Cheloniidae; genus Lepidochelys; species Lepidochelys kempii. The sequence goes on along the minus strand of NC_136384.1, from coordinate 68,457,201 downwards.
CCTCATTTTTTTTGTTTTGTTTTTTGCTGATGTAGACTAACACGGCTACCACTGAAACCTGTATAGAAATAGTATCTCCTTTAGTCTTATCTTTTCTCTCAGTTCTCCAGGTTAAACTCTCAGGAGATATAATATTTTAAAACAATTTTATAAAATATGGAAACTTAATTCTTGTCTGTTTTCACAATTGAATTAAGAATACCACAAAAATGTAGTAAGAATATACATTTAATGTTATATGTAATGAAAACTATACAGTTCCCCACCCATGAAGTCCATTAATTTCAGTAGAGTTATGCTAGCATATAACTTGGCTAATGTAGTAAAGTGGTGAATCAGGCGAGTGTTTTTAGAGCATATGTAGAAATATATAAAATAAACATGATGCGCTCTCTCTCTCTCTCTCTCTCTCTCTCTCTCTCTCTGTGATTGATTATATATCTATGTTTGTGACAAGGGCAGTTCTTCTTTCTGATCAGCATGATGGATCTCTTCAGGATGATCCTGCTTTCCCATACCTTTGAAGGATTCTAATTTATATTAAGGATGGTGCCTTTTCAAGGAGATTTCTGCTCTATTTCTGTAGACACTTATACCATGTGCATCACCATGATAGGTGAGCACCTCTGTGGTATCTAATTGCTGCTAAAGAAAGGGTGCACAGAAGAGATTATAGTGCATATCAGAGAGGAGAACTTGAGCTCAGTATCACACCCTTTATTCTCTCAGGAGCCTTTAGCCTTAAATGGCATCTGTGGTTTGAGTTACAGAGAGGGGCCATTCCCAAATGCTCCAGGTCTTGCCATGTTATGATAGGATTTTTTTCCCAGTTCCCTCCCACTTTTAAGGGAAATATTTTAACTACATTGACTTAACACACAGAATCCTCCCGCCCCCACCTCCATTGTCCTCTGCCAAGAATTCTTAGTCCCTATCTGAGCCTGTAGCATTCTTCATTAATAAGTGAGACCTGAGAAATAGACCATGATCTTGGATGTTAACCTGTTTAAAATAACTGTTTGTTTTAAATGTATGGCTCTGGAGTTTTTATTCCTTATTTCCCCCAAAAGGATGTAAATGATTTTAGTCTCTTCACGTTTTTCTCATTTCTGCGTCAGTGAATTGAGTATGAGCTGTGATTTGCCTGATGCTGTCTACGACTGCCAGATGCTAGAAGGCTGATGGAGTCATGGAACAGCACTACAGTGCTTGGCATTCTAGATATCTTGAACTGAGAGGACTTCTGTAACCTGATTAGACTCTTGCTTTTTTTTTTTTTTTTTTTTTTTTAGAGATACAGTCTCAAGCTACAATACTTACAGTTTCCTAGTTACTACTAATGGTTTTCATTATTTATTTTATACATTGTTGGTTACAAATGTTGCAGAGTTAGGGCGGAGAGGAGAAAATGATGAGCTCATTTGCTATAGTTGGATTGTTAACAAAAACCTAAACGGTCTGCACTGTTACATGGTTGCATAAATCATCCTCGGAAAATTTGCAATAGTTTTAAGGTCAGCTAGATAAAATAAAAATGTATAAAGTGGCACACAGATATTACTGTAATCTGTAGGTGGCATTTAGTAGAACATGCTTATAAAACTGAACCAGCAATTTTGAATCTGCTCTAGTGGAACTAATGGCCTTGTATTCAAATATAATTTATGTTAGAAACATGTAATTCCTTCAACTAATGCTCTACTAATTGTGGTATTATATTGTATAAGTGCTAAAATAATATTAAACCTGTTTAATTTTAGAGACTTGCTTCAGAACTTCAAAAATATTTTAGCTTCCCATTTGAGACAATCTTTACTAGGCTTCTGCTAACACAATAGTATGTTGCTGCTACCTCCCTATCTCCCTGTTTGTCCATCCTCCGTCCAGGCTCATCAACATAGGATCACACAACATGATGTAATGATACACTAGAAATTCATTGATGTCAGGCTAGGATGCCTTTCAATGAGATGAGCTGACATGTCAGTCTCTGTAGATATGGAAATCCGTAAAAGTAATGATAAATGGATAACAGGATAGTAATTAAACTGGACTTGCACTCAAAGCCCTCTACAAATAGGAGAGCTGTGAAGATTAGGTACTGTTAAGTAAGTGTTGTTATGAGATGAGAAACTGAGGCATAGAGTTTTAAGTGACATGTACAGGGCCAAAGAGCTAGATTGGGTCAGAGGCTTCACTGGAAGACCATTCCCTGTACTCCCCTACCTAGCTCATGGTGCCAGACTACACCTCTCTCTGCATGAATGATCAGTTGACTCTTAATCAGTGTCTTATTTACTCTGTGTCCCAGTCAGTAAACACCAATAAAAGCATTCAAAAGCATTTGCTCGTCATTTCCTAAAAACTTGCCATGGCTGCCTGGCGCTTCTGGTTTTGACGGATTATTAGTCTGTGAAGGCAAAGATAAAGCATTTCCTTGTATTAAATTTGAGCACGCTCTGTGCTTTGGGCTGAATGAAATATTAAAAGCTGTTTGCGATCTCACAGATGACTATGGCAGGCAAACTTTCGCACGCACATAGGGGGAGGAAAAAAGAAAACCTGGCTGAGACATCCATAGGCAACAAGACCTGCATAGGCAGTTTGTCCATGTTTGGTGGTAATATTTCCCTCTGATGCACTTTTGGAAAGGAGGGAAGCGATTAACACCAATGGCACATGTTTTACATTATTATTTTAAATGTACTTAGGCCACCTACATTTGTTAATCCTCTGATTTACCACAGCTCCTGAACCCATCAGTCGTCAGAAGACTATAATAAATTCTATGAATAACAGGATCTAGTTTACAGGAACGTGTGCATAAAGTATAATATACTTACATAAAATCTCATCTAAAGCATGATGAGGAGAGGAGGATTTTTGCAGCATTGGCTAATCCTTCTAATATTCTATAATAATACAGAAGTGGTAATTGTCCTGTAGAGATTTTGTCCAGTGCAGTCCTTCTTGATTACAATTACCTTGCACATTGGCTCACTGCTGAGAACTTTCATCCCATGGATGGCTGGTTTTACAAGTTTGGCCTTATCTGTCAGTCTGTCTATGTGGAACTGAATGGAAACGCATCCATGTTACTTAATAGAGAAACTTTGTCTTAAGTGTAGTGAACCCTCTCACTATGAGGATGTCTGTTACCTAAGGGCTTAAAATCCATGATAATTACCATGTCTATAAAATGCCCCTCATTACAGCACATAAAATGCTTGGCTTCAGAGAACCGCTTTGTGGAGATGGTTGCACTGTGCCCGTCAGCATAAAATAAAACTCCTGGATTTAAAAAAAAAAAAAAAAAAGCATTGCACTTTATTTAATTTGCGCATCATACAGTAAAAGATATCTCCAAATTCTCTGGCTTTGGCGTGGTAGTGACTTGAAGCATGGGCTGTTCATCAGCAAGGCACTAAAATGGAGGGCAAAGTGACACTTGTAGAGGCCTGTAGGCCCCACTACAATAAAAGCTATGGCTCTGGGGGGAGCACTGTTCACGAGGGATTAAGCAAGGCTGTTCTCAGTAGATCAATACTGGAAAAAAATACAGTAAGAACCTCGTAACCTGCCAAAGAAGTTGTTTTGAAGTGTTCATATAACAGTAAAGGGGCAAATTCCCCTCTTATTTGAGGGGAATTTAGCAAAGATGCACCTAACGTGAAGAAATACAAAAACTCTTGTACTCAATTACAAATGGTTAGCTTGAAGCAAATAATGAAATCATTTCAGAAAATAACTGAATGATTAGTTATTGAATTTGGCCACATGATTTGCTGAGTCATATGGATGCTTTTAAGTAGGTTTGCTTTTTTGAGCAACTACTTCCCCCTCTTCCCTGTACCCTCTTTAATTTGCCATGGCTAAATCCCAACACATTTTTGAAACCACAATTTGAAAACTTAATATTTTCAAACTTGAAAAAATTACATTTATAAATGCAATGTTTCCTTTTTTCTTAATTGTGTCCCCCTCTATTATTTTGGAGTATTTCTGTATGTTGCAGTCACATCTCAGATAGAAACAGTGTTGACTTGAATTGTGTCAAAACTAATTTCCTGAAGTGTGGACTATCAAGTGGAAACATTCCATGTATCCTCTATTGCAGTGTCCAAATTATTAGTGAATTTTCCAAGCAAACAAAAAATGTAATTTAGATCCATTCATGTCGTCTACACTTCATCTTGAAGATCCCCTTGTTTTAAGTCAGTGTGAGCTGGACCTAGCACGCTTTAGGAAAAAAACCCCAAAACTATAAACTGCTGGTGTTACAAATGCTGAATCATGAAACTGATGTTAGAGAAAACTTTGTGTATATTTAAACTAATCCAGTGCTGTTTTGAACTTGTTCCTCTGCTGTTTTTGTCTGAGCAAAGCCCTCATTTTAAGTCTTTGTCATGCATTTGAAAGGTTGGTGTTGCACATTTGATCCTTGGCAGGTTGCGAGCTTGTTTTGAATCACATATTAAAACCAAAATGAAAGCTGTTCGGAGCAGAGATTGGAAAATGTCACTTTTTACATCAGTGTCTAAGTGGCAGGAGACAGGTACTGGAGTGGAGAGGAAGGAAGTGAACTTACTGTTGTCAAAGTACCAAATAATATTTTCCAGTATGCTGTTCTTTAAAGAAGTAAGTTTCTGTCCCCCATTAAGTAGCCAGAGAATGCTTTTTATGGCTGTCTTTTAAAACTTTAAAATCTAATTTTTCTGTCTGAAGACCCCTTTTCTCCTTTCCTTCGATTGAGCAGTAGAGGAGGGAGCCTAAGACGCTCAGAGTTAAGCAGAGCCTTCCAACTTCTCTTGAATATAGATCTTTGAAACTCTCCAACTATTCCAGCATTTGTGATGCTAATATATTTTTTTCTAATTAATAATAATAATAATAACTAATAATTAAAATATTTTAACTGTCCCCCACCCCCTTCTGCAAACTGGGGAGTTGTCAGTACATTAAGAATCTGAGCCTTCTCTAGCAGTACGTTAGATTTTGCCAGCCTCATATCACTAGTAAAAGGAACATGGCACGCAGGTGTTTAAATTATTTACACTCATAATAGGCCTTTATGTTACATTGCCGAGCCAGCCTCTGTTATTCTAGTGCATAATTGATGGTGCTCAGAAGTGGAAAAGTTAGAAAAGCGGAAGTAATGTGATGCGAAAGTGCAGTGAGGCAGCTCCAGCTGGCACAGCCTATCGGGACTGAACAGTCTGAGGCAGAACAGGATGGCGTGCACACGCCCACCAAGGAGAAGACATCAGAAGTAACAAGTCTTGACTTGGCATGTTGTCAGGAGTTTTATTCAGGAGTTGAGTGGGGAAAGGAGTCAGCCCTTCAGATTTCTTCAGCCAACTCATGTGACTAACATAGAGCTAAAAAGTTGTAAAGGTTTGTCACAAAACACCTTCATGAAGCTTTCAAAGGAATTGGAGATCAGCATTCCCAGACAGGGCCAGTTTATAGTGAGACTTAGCAAGCTTTTCTAATGGATTGATGACTGGTACGAATGCACTTTATGGCAAAAGGGAGTTTAATCCCCTAGTACTTTTACTATAGGGACTCCAATAACAGGAACATTTTATAAAGAGGCTTGGAAACACGGCTAAAAACTGTTAAAAGTTTTGCCCATTTTATGTTACACAAGAATTTTGTCATAATAAAATCCAAATACTTCAAATTTTAGGAGCATCCTTTGTAACATTGTTGCCGTCTTGGGTGAAAATGCATATAGAACACATCAAAGAGTAATTAAGTTAGCTGGAATTATTACATGAAGTGGTGTTTAGAAAGAGCTTGCATGCATGGATTTCAGATGATGTCATTTTTGTGCATAAATAAAACACTTGTAATGCCCTGTTTGGAAATTAACCTGGAGGTCTTTCCTAAAGAATACATCCCATTTAGATGGATAGAAGTCATTTTAAATTTTTATTTCATTTATTTATAAGAAAGAATCAGCAACTTTATTTTGCTGCCTACTTTATATAGGCTGCATGTGAGTCTTGTATGATAATGCACTTTGCCTCCTGATGGTGCCTATTTAGGAAATAGGGTTGCTTTCCCCAGTAAGAACTGAAATAGGCTTTTTCTTAATAAATAAATAACTGGTTGTCATTTTGGGCTGGACTTGCATCTATTGACGCACATAGAAGTTTTGCACTAACTTCAGTGGGTGCAGGAGCAGGCTCTTTGCTTCCAGTTCTTATGCGTGAACCTCCTAAGGTGCAGAAAACTAGCAGTGCTTGTGGGCAGGTTGAGATCCTGGGAAAAAAGTAGGGATGAAACAGTCTTGTTTTTCTCCTTGTTCCTTTAGAGCTGGCCAGAGATGATAACAGGAGGTTAGGGCAGGCAGTTGAGGAAATGTGATGCAGATGATGATTTTCATTCTTCAGGTTTTTAGCACTGGAATTCTTTCTTCAATGACAATATTTGTCCTTAAAACAAATGAGTGTTCAGCTATGTACAGTAGCTAAAGGTAAAACTTCTTCATAATTGGCGGTGAATAGTGCGAATGAATTGGACTTTCTCAACTCTTGTGAAAACAAGTGTTGCAACTTGTACAAACACTACTGATGTAATTGAAATGGAGATACTGTAATGTGGGACACACAATGGAAGTAATGAAACATTCCATGTTTATCTTTTGTTTCTAGTAGAAACAGATAAATTTCTACGAACTGGAGCATCTGGACACAAGCACAGTGGTTTAATGCACTTTAATTATGTATTCTTATTCTAACAAACACTAGTGTTGTTTGTGTGCGTGTTGTAAATGTCCGCACTCTAGTTAACTAAACCTCTGCTTGTATTACCTTTATACAGAGGTAGCGCTAAACACAGGCGTTTGCATGCTAAACACTCCCTCTGTGACAATTCTTTAGGTGATAAAGTGGCTAATAACTTTTATTATTATTTCTATGCAGAGAAAATGAATGTTTCATTCCTATTCATTGGGAAGAATAGTACAGAGGTCCCAAATCAATTCATACCCATGCTTTAATAACCCTGCCTCATTAACATTTCCTATATTAATTCTGCCAATGAAAGAAACAAACAAATAAGAAAAGAAAAAAAGAAATAAAGGAAATCAGACAAAGATTATTATGACAATAAAAATGACAAAAAAGGTATGAAATGATATCTCATAGAGGAAAAGGCAGTCTCATAACGTTTAATGAAGCAACACAAATCCTTACCACTTCTTTGGTGCTGATACTATAAAATATCCTAATAAGCTATAAAGAAAGGAGCCTACATCCTGTTGAAAATAATGACTGTTGCAAAGTCCCGTGCCACAATGTTAAGAAGGTAAAAACAGAGGAAAGTAGACACTGAAAGGAAGAAAACCTCAAACAGCTTTTTCCTAGTGCTACAGCTATCAAGCTCTCTGTGGAAGTGCTGTTAAGAAACAGTTTTTTTGTTAAAATATATTTATGAAGGAATGAATTAACACTTTTAATTATTTTTACTTATTTTATTTTTTTCCTATTTCATCCACTGCTTCAGTGTAGACTATGTATGTCAACAGGAGGGGTTCTCCCATTGGCATAAGTAATCCACTTCCCTGAGATGCCGTAGCTAGGGAGAGAGAAGAATTGTGCCTCTGTCTATGCAGGGGGTTAGGTCAGCATAGCTAAGTCTCAGGGTGTGGATTTTTCACACCCCTGAGAGATGTATCTATACCAGTGTAGACCGGCCCTCAGTTTCTCTGTGGTGTGGTTAAACTACCAGTACAACGGGAGTGTTTGTAAACTGCTTTGAGATACTTGGTTAAAAGGTGGATTCCTGCTTAAGAAGGCCAAAACTAACAAAATTTTGCTTCTGATTCTGCAGTCTTTGTCCAGGTAAAAATCCTATGAAGTTCAGTGGCAGTATTGCATGCATAAGAATGTGGGGCCCTTCCTTTTGAAAATATGAATTTAAGCTGAACATTAACTTTATTCTTCCAGTTATAGACATATGAAAAAATTATTTAAGTTGAACCATAGAAACCTGTGTAGAATTTGACTGAAATCTACAAAAACAGTAATGTACTGAATTAATGCCCAAAACTTCATCTGACACTTGCTTCACTGTGCTTAATTTTTGCAATCCTCTCCAGGCAGGAAGTGATTTTATTTGTGTTGCCGTACTTCAAGAGGGTGAGAAAGGAATTGAGTTTTTGACCTGAACTCTGAATTTTTCCTTGCTTTTGTGGGATTTAAAGTCAGACCATTTAACTTTCTGTATTAAAACCACAAGAAACTATAATCAACATAACATATGCCTGTTGTGTCAAAATCTGCCATTCTTATGTTAAAGAAGGGGGCCATGTTTAATGGCGAAAGCATAGGATAGAAAGTTCAGAAATCAAGCTTCTGTTCCTAGTTGTGTCAAGGACTTGCAGCGTGACCTTGGGTAAGTCACACAACCTATTTGTGACTGTTTCCTTTTTTTGTAAAATGGAGATATGACTTGCCTAACTCACGGGGGTGTTGAGTCTTAATTCACTAATGTTTATAAAGTGCTCTGAGATAGGCGGATGGAAGCTGCTATATAGAAGTGTAAATATTATTGATTTAGAATTAATGAAGGGGGAAAAAAGGGGGATCTCAGTCAGGATGTATCAATACTGAAGTGTGCTTGGCATGATCTTTCACTCACATTAAAACAAAGATTATTGCAAGTGATGTCCATGGAATAGTGTTATGCATTCACTGTAATCATAATTTTCAAAATATGTTGTTTAAAGGAAACCAAATTTATGAAACTAGATGAGTGTCTCCTTTTTTGCTATATATTTTTCATATTTATAAGCTACATGGTCATTATTAATCTTTGAAATTAAAGCTATTGCTCAATAAAGAGCAGGAGTATTGATGCTAATTAAAGCTCGATTTTGGAAGCCCTTCCATTCATGTATTGCTCATTTCAGGGGCAGTTTTGCATATGGAGGGACAGCAATAATCCTGTAATACTTTGCAGTAACTAAGTGTTAATTAATGCTCAATTACAGTGGGATTTTTCTAAAATTAGATCTTTCATTGACCCGAAATCAGAAAGTTTGTTGTATTTAATGTTTAGTGACTGAATGTGAAAAGCATTAATGTGAATGAATATTGTGAAATCTACCATCTTTGTATCAAACCTCTTGCTCTGCAGAAGAGCTTGCACTGCAGGCATGTGTTGGGAGAGATTTTGTTTTTTAAATTTTTTAAAAAGAGAAACCTCTGGAGACATTGGTAGGTGGCTAATGAATATACTGTCTAAAGGATAGGAGTACTTGTGGCTCCTTAGAGATGAACAAATGTATTTGAGCATAAGCTTTCATGAGCTACAGCTCACTTCATCAGATGCATTCATCGGATGCTGTAGCTCACGAAAGCTTATGCTCAAGTACATTTGTTAGTCTCTAGGATACCCCAAGTACTCCTTTTCTTTTGCGAATACAGACTAACACGGCTGCTACTCTGAAACCTGTCTAAAGGATGACAGTCAAGTACATGAGACCTTGTGATGCCGTGCCCAGATGGGCCTGCGACATGAAGTCCAAACCACACATCTATCATAACGAATTAGAAGGCGCTTAATTATATTGCTGAGATGGTGTCTCCACCTCCTGATTGCCATTTCAACTCTTCTGACTCACTCGAGCATCAAATCTGTCCGCGATCGCGGGACTTGCCCTCTGTATGCTATCAGTGCAGGGAGAGAGCACGGCTGGCATGGAAAAATTTTTTAGCCGACATTACCCATCCTGAAATGAGCCAGCTCACAGAGCAGGAGATGGGAGATTTCAAGAACAATGGTTCACTTCATTTTGTTCAATAATTTCAATTATTTTCTTTTCATCTTCAGAGTTATAGCAGGTCTTAAATTTTTACTAAATACTGTCTGCTGTACTCTTTGATTTAATCACCTATTAGGTGTTTCAGTGTAAATACTAGTTATTATGTACACGATGCCATAAATGTCCAGATATCTAAGGATGTTTCATTTCTAAAACAAAAAGAAGTTAGGGAAGGATGTTTCTAGATATAGGTTTGAATGTATAAACAAGTTGCCAGCCACCTGCTTTGTTGCCTTTATATTTACTCTGCCATGTAGATCATAAAAGCAACGTAAAGGCTCATACCTCAGAAACGTATTTGCACAGATAACAGGACATATTTTATCACATTTCATGTGTTTACTTGACCTATTTTTTTTGTCCCTACACACTTGTCCTCTGTGTTCAACCATATAGTTCTGTGCTTAATTCTGTCTAGGTGGAGGTGTCTTATGGAGAAAGAGAGGACAGCTTAAAAAAGTGGCAGCCAGGCAGACAATTTTTCGGGAATTGGACATCTGCATGTTCAGAAAAACTTCATGAAATTTTCCTGAATCCTTTTTAGTTTTATTTTGTGAATGTTGTGCCATTTGAAAAGGAACAGAAATAACTGCACACCAAAATATACATAATATAAATATATATAATCATTATCTGGGGAACACTACACAGCAGATTCAGGGAGGTGGTTCTTCCCAGTATTTATCTTATCTTTTTCTGGTGGAGAAGGAAGAATTAGTGCATCCTTCAGGGGCACAAAGGATTTTTCTGCCAGAGAAATTTATAGCATTGAGTAAGTATTTTTCATAGCTGCCAAGTGCTCTTTTTTATGTTTTTGGAAGTAATAAGGCAGGATTACAAACTATAAATTATTATAGTGGTCATTGCTCACTGGCTTGCCCACCCATTCACGCTGCATAATACTTTATGGAAAGTTATGTTTAATGTCACTTAATGAGTACTTAGGACCGAGTGCTCTCAAATGCTTTGATGGGCTGTTAAATTTACAAATGTCCTGCAGCTATAAATTACCATTAAAGATTAGCAGAAAGAAACAGAGTGCATTGCCATATATTTCACTGATTTACTTTAACTGGAAGGTTCTTCTCCCAGAACTGGAAATCCACAAATGAAGAGAGAGGATTTATCAACCATCTGTGGTGACTTCTGTTGATATGTACAGCGTAAATTCCCCCTTTTTTGGTGAATTTTGGCATGAGCCTCTTTATTTTGGGGGATTTTTCTGAGGAAGCATTTAAAAAAAATATTGAAATCATTACAAACCAGCAAATTAGAGTAAGTATAATTTCTGTAATTAATAGTACTACCCAATTGGGGTAGTCAATAGGTGGGTCGCGGGTCAAATCTGAAGCACCAGACGCTTTTGAACAGACCCCAAAATCTTTTTATTTACTTAATATCAATAATGTTGGTTTTTTTATTATCTTCTCTGGAGTCTGGACCTTTACTGTACCTTGACCAAGAAATTTGGACCTTGACAAAAAATAGATTACCCCTGTACCCAATCATAAGAGTAGATAAGAATATTTTTTATCACAGGCATAAAAAGAGGCAATGACTCTTATTCTCAGTAGTTATTTACTGTTTCTCCTAAATAAATAATGGTATTAACCAACACAAACTAGGGGCTCAATTCTGCAAAATATCTACTTGTGCATATAGTCCTTACACAGGGACTTCACTAAGATTTACTACTCATGTGAAGAAGGGTTGCTTAGGTGAATAAGGGTTTGCTGGGTTGGTCCCAGGCACTTGTAGCTCAAGAAGTGGTTTGCAGCTGGAGTTTTAGGGACAATTTCTGGTGGAAATGTAGTGTCCCATCTTTTTGGAACAGAGATGTGTGTTTTTCCACATGTAAAAGAGAGTTGAGAAAGTGCAGATGACCTGGATAGAAGATGGAAGTAGGAAAAAGAGATGCATTGATTTAATTTAGGCTCCAAATTGTACATTTAAAAAAAAAAAACATTTATGGCAAATTATTCCCTGATTTATATACCCTTGGATTTCAGATGAGTTATACTGTGTATCAGTTAAGGATTTGGCCTCTTAGGATATTTTTACCACCTCCATTGCTCTTGTTTTCCCCACTCCTCCTGCAAAAGACTCTTTCCTTTCCACTGCTTTTAATAACTGCACAAAGTTTTGGAAAATTGATTGCTACCAAATTTGTACTGAATGAAAAGTGCGTATGGGCAACTTAATTAAGGAGTAGCAAGAGTGCGCTCCTGTATTGATGTCAGATGATAATTGAAGACCACCTGGTGACAACGATTTTGTAAATATTCTTTATTGCTGTAGGTTTACAAGTGAAAACCAGTGAAACCACTGTGGTATTTAACTGTAGAGATATTTGCAAAATCAGCCTACTCTGAAGAACAGTGCTGTGGTTTTAAATGTAAAAGTAAAGATTACAATTTCTTCTGAAATTTACCACAGTGAGATGCTTTTGGGATGAACTTTTCCTTTTCAGAGATCCAAGAATACCATTTTGAAACTCTTCTTTTGCATATTGATAATGTTGCACCAATTGCTGTTCTCCCCCACATCCCTTCCCATCCCCTATGCATCATATGGAAGTAGATTTAAAAATGTGTGAATGGTTTTTAACTTCATTTTTGTTTCTTAGCTCTGATATACATCAGAGCTGCTGGACTAATACTTACAGCCATGACCCTCCATTTACCTCCATGACCTGTATGTACTTCCCAGGGCAGCTGATATGGAATCACAGACATGATGTAACCTTTGGAAATAGGATATATAGCAGGTAAATTTATTCCTGATAATTATTTATCAAATAACGTTAGTAGAGGATGTGGAGCAGAAATTAATGGTTAAAATACTATGATTACTGATTTGCACTATGTTATATTTATAGTCCCATTGAAATGAAAATGCTCTGTGGTTCTTGTCCCAGGTAATATTTTTCAAAGTTTTTGTATATCACAAAATACACACAAAATATATTCCTCCTGCTTCTGTGCCCTCTAGTAAGTCCTATTTACTGTCTTCAGAATAGGTTTGAAACAAAAATAAGGTTTAGGAATTTTGTAATTGCTAGTATGTATGTTAATTATGTGAAGGACATGTCACATACATCCTTCTGTGTGTTTTATGCTACCTGTGCTGTGTAATACCACTGTTAAATTGAGGAACAGCACAGGTTAGACACTGTACTACTGTTGAATCAGCTGTATGACATGCCTTTCACTTTATTGGTGTATGGTACATGTTGCAAAATGCAGCAACTCCTTTCAGATTGGAAAATTAGTAATTGTTTATGATGAGCTAGCTATACGTTCTAAAGTCTTAACAAGAATATTGTACACATATTAGTCTTCCCCCAAAATTTGACACGTCAAAAGATGATGCCAAATGTACTTTCAGATATATTTCATAGTTTATTCAAACTGAGAGTTACTTATTTTCTTTTGACAGGTTTCAGAGTAGCAGCCGTGTTTGTCTGTATTCGCAAAAAGAAAAGGAGTACTTGTGGCACCTTAGAGACTAACCAATTTATTTGAGCATAAGCTTTCGTGAGCTACAGCTCACTTCATCGGATGCATTCAGTGGAAAATTCATCGGATGCATTCGGTGGAAAATACAGATGAAGTGAGCTGTAGCTCACGAAAGCTTATGCTCAAATAAATTCGTTAGTCTCTAAGGTGCCACAAGTACTCCTTTTCTTTTCTTTTCTTTTCTTTTCTTTTCTTTTCTTTTCTTTTCTTTTCTTTTCTTTTCTTTTCTTTTCTTTTCTTTTCTTTTCTTTTCTTTTCTTTTCTTTTGTTTTGTCAGACTGCTGGTCTAAGGAAAATGGGTACAATTATTTTTTATGGAGCAGGACAGATGTGGAAACACACCAATATATTCAGAGAGTTTTATGCTACTGTTACTCACACCTTCTTGTCAACTATTTGAAATGGGCCATCCTGATTATCACGACAAAAGTTTTTTTTTCTCCTGCTGATAACAGCCCACCTTAATTGATTACTCTTGTTAGAGTTGGTATGGCAACCCCCATTTTTTCGTGGTGTGTGTGTATATATATATTTATATCTCTCTCTCTATATATCTTCCTACTGTATTTTCCACTGCATACATATGATGAAGTGGGCTTTAGCCCACTCAAGCTTATGCTCAAATAAATTTCTTAGTCTCTAAGGTGCCACAAGTACTTCTCGTTCTTTTTGCTGATACAGACTAACACGGCTACCACTGTGAAACCTGAGATACTGCTGAGTATGTGCAAGATGAAGCTAGGGTGTCTAGACCCTATGGTAGGACAAGTAGTAGTAGTAATTAATGTTTTACTGGCTGATATTTAAAAGGTTCATGTTTAGGTTCACATATTAGTACTTTTAACTGACAAAGAAATTATTGTACTGTGAGGGAACCCTCAATTTCTGCTCTACCAAGTAACTTTCTGCATGCTGTCATGCAAGTAACTTTAACTTCTCTTTGTGATCCCATTCATAAAACTGGGATTAAAAACAACCACCTTTGTAAACTGCTGTGAGAGCTACAGATAAAAATAATTAAGTGATACTTTATGTAGGACTAAATTAAAATAGGCCAATAAACATAATACATTTAGTAAACATTTTTTTTATAAATGGGTACTTTCTTTCAGATACACACATACAGGTACACCTATCGAGTACCTGTCAGCAGAGACTAGCGAAGATGAGTTATTCCAAAGTCAGTTATAAATTTGCTGCCTCCAAAATGTGTGTGAAACTGAATATGTACATTATGGAGCATCTTTACTTTTATTTCCTAACCCCCAGCTCCCCATTCCTCATGTCTTCATGACTGTCTTTGTGTCCTGAGTCACTAATGTGGAAGGGGATGGTGAAAATTGAATCCCAGACTCCGTTGAGTAGGGTAGATTGTGGCCAAATCTGAATGATGTCTGGAGACTGCTAATGCAAACAAGATTGCCCGGTATCAACCTTTCTCCTGAAATCTGCAACACACGTCCCAGAAGATTGCTGTGTCAAATTTGGCCCATGACTTTCAGCAGCTTTACTTGATAACTCTCAGACTTCTTGTGAAAAAGTTCCTGTTGACAATTAAGCTCTCATCAGCTTTATTAAATTACATTTCTGTGCAAGTGTGGTAGATGGTTTTTTTGAAAACAAATAGTGGTTTGTTTTCAATGGTGGCAAAACAGTGGAGAGTTTACCTTTGGAAAAAAAAAAACAAATACTCCCCCCCCCTCCCTTTTTTTGTTTTGTTTTTGACTTAGTCTAGTGGAACTTACAGCTCTTGCCACAGCTAGGAATAATGCAGCAAAGATAAACCGCATAGTGCACTTTTGTTGATTGCATCTCAAGAAAAGTGAGGTTTTGAGTGATGGGCTGGGAGAGTATTTAGTCAGATTTCATGTAAGAACAGCATTTAAAGTCCAAGTACTGGAGAGTTGGTGAGGGGGGGAGGGAGGTTGTCCCTCCTTTAGAAATTTGAGAGGAAAAGATATAGACTTGTGCAGTTCAGTGAAGATCTAATCTTTTTGAATTCATTGCTTGTGAGTTGTTATTTCTAATCACACGCTTGATTGGCTCCAGCTAAATGACTCGGACTGAAAAGGCAGGGTGTTTAAATCTAAAACTGCAAGTACATATTTTAACTGAAAATAGGGATCATCATGGAATGTGTTCTCAATCAGTGCTTGACACCCCACTGAATATATAGTTAAAAAAGAAAAGAAAAAGAAAGTAAACTGTGCTGTCCTTGGGCAGGAACAGAGCGTAACAGACTGTGATTGAGCTCTGAGGAAGAAAATGAAACTCAGGAGGGTATATCGAATGATAAAAGTGAGCTCTTTGATGCCATGCTATATATAGTTAACAGGCCACTTTACTCTGACAGGAGAGTCAGGTGCCCCTTAAAACTCCTTGCTATGATTATAGTGTTATTATGAGGTTTCAAATTTTTTTTTTTTACAATGGAATTGCTGATTACAACAAAATGTGGCTACTTGGGGATATTATTTATATTGGGAGCAAACGCGGGGCACAATTTGGCCAAGCCATTTCTCATATAAATTGTTCTTACTCAAAGGAATAGTCCAGGTCTCCTCAATGAGAGACTCCTGAAAACAACCATGTGGGATCAGTCCCAAATTTTTTATGATCGCGTATTCCAACTACGTGCAGAATCATTGAGGTAACTGAAAAGCTAACTTAATTTGGTTTTGGTACAACAAAAAAATAAATCAAGAGAAGGAAGAATCTTTTAAAACAAACAGAAGAGTTATGCTACCTGCAGATCTCCTTTCCACAGGTATTGCAAAATTTTCTTTTCCTGTGGTTCAGACATCTAACTTGCCACTTCCCTTTGCCTTTTAGTACACATAATATGTTCATATACTGAGGTTTTAATACAGAGAGCTCTTTGTAATTTTACAGTTTAACAGTAGCCCTTTTCTTAATTTTCCTACAAATTTTATGATAAACTAAGTACTTCTAATTCTTACACTATTGTGTGTGGTTTGTGTGGACATCCAAAACGGTATAGGGAAATCAAATAGTATGTTTGAACAAATGATTTTGAACAAATAACTAATTTGGAATTGTTAATTTCACATAAAAGTGGAGCTGACAAAGTGACTAATATCTACAAGGCATAACTGTAAAGTCTTTTATTTTTAAGAAAGGAAATACGATGGCAGTCATTGGAGATAATAAATCTAAGCATGTCATTCGTTTTGGTTATTTTAGGGCCAAATCATAGTCCCATTTAAGTCAATGATAAAATTGCCATTGACTGCAATGATTTTGACCCTTTTGAAAACAAAGAGAGTCAAACATTTCTAATAAATACATAAGTGTGCCAGACATGTTTAAATGTTCTGTTCAGCATATGTGAAGTAAAAACAGACATGGTCAAATTGTAAAGAGTAGGCAATTTTAATTTCCTTTGTGAGTTTTGAGATTAGGATGATTTCTGTCTAGATAAATTAAAGTATTTCTACATGTTAAAAACAAATATGTGATTTTTCTCTCGCTTGAGTGACATTCGGAATACTCATCATAGAGCATTTACAGCTTTGTACACGTGAGCATTTAGGTAAAGCTTTAAAAAGGGAAGGAAATATGGAATGTGTTTGTGTCCGCATGTAGATTGTGTAGTACACAAGTTACTCTGAGATTTCAGTTAATCTTTTTATGAAGGTTATCTGATAGTGACCATGGACAGGTGTTGGAACGGCTGTCGGGTCCCCAGGGATCAGAAGGTTAGACAAACTGCCCCTAGAATTTGAACAGGGCAGTTGTTTCATGTCAGTTTAATTATCCTTATGTTTTATGAGACAGTCGGTCAAGTCATCTGGAAATCTTAAGAAATCGGAGGCTTTCACAGCTCTGAGGGCAAAGTTCTGATTGGGTTTGTTTGATAATCATTTTCTTTGTGATACTCTTAATGCAAGTCGTGGGCTGATAAAACCACAAGGCATTCTTAGTGCCAAAACAAAATTTAATCAAGATGGTATCATTCAGTGAGAAATGCCTTTCATTCCAGTTTTATTTATATGAATTTAGTCCATAACTCAGTATATCCGCTTGGGGTCATTACTTTGATTATAATTTAGCAATTTAACTCCTGAAGTGCTTCAAATAAAAATATCCTTGAAGGAATAATAAGTTTAAATAGTGCTGAACTGGTAGAAAATAGTTTTTTAATTTAGTTCAGACTGGGAGCACAAACTGCCAGGAAAAAAGAGACAAAGTATAAAATATATCACACTGTGCCATGCAGCCACAAAACTTAACAGGGGGAAGGTTCATTTTTCCTTCTTTCTAGCACATTTGCGTTAATAAATACCCAATGATAATACATAATAAGTAATAGCCCAAATAATATTTTTGTTTATTTGTTTGTGGCTTTGATTATACAGATCTCATTACTAATACTGGAGATTTAAAAATGTAACTATGACATCCTAAATTAACAACTTAGTTACTAAATGGGGAAAAGACATTTTAACATAAATAAAAATAAAAATCTCTAGTCATTTCAGCCAGCCCCATTGCTTTTATAAAGCACTTGAGATTTTATTTTCATTAGCACTGAGAGGCACTTTGAAATGAGTAGCTAGAAAATAAACTGAGATAATTCAAGTTTATATTGTTGAGTTAATAAAACTAATAAAATCTGAACATTTCCCAAGGTTTTCCATTATTACTATTTAATTTTTTTTATTGCAGTATAAAATTGTTAGGTTTATATAGTCTAAGGCATTATGAAAAATTCCTCTTCCTATTTTATGTTCCTTTATGACTTGTTGAAGAAAATGAGTCTTGTTTTGCAGCTTGTGAACAAGGAAATGCGTTCTTCAGCGGTTTCGGCCGGGTTGGGTTCATCATTGCACGTTGCCTCTTGGTGTGTGCTTGAAGGTTCAATCCTTTAGCAGTTATTCCTCTAAGAGGATTCTGGGATCTTAGTGCAGATTTTACAGTCTGGTAAACAGAAAATGTATTCTTTTAGCAGCTCTGTTCCTTTAGCAGCTATTCATTAAGTAGGTTTCAGTGTATTAATACAGTGACTGATAGGAACATCAGAAGTTGTGCCTTCACATAAGGATGTCTATTCGCTCCTTCTCTGTACCGCTTCGCTTTGCCATGCTGTGGGTTTACTTTTGTCTTGTGCCGCTGCACAATTTTTTAAACAAGTCTCCTTCTCTTTTCATCGCTGACCTCCCCCCCCCTCAAATACCTATCCTTGCAGAGTAGATTTGCTCAGACTTGACTGTGCTGAGGAGGTGAAAGGTCCTTGCCAGGCGGAAATGCTGGAACAGATTTTTAAAATAACGTAGATCATTTATCTAACAAAGGTTGACTTTGCCTTACCATATGCCTGCCTGCCTTCTATTTATTTGGACCATCGCCCTGTAATGTGCACTTTCTAATAACAAGAAGCCTTCTCCTAATCTCAACAAACAGTCTGGGAATAGACCAAATAATTTGGAAAAACTGTCTAAGAGCTGTTCAGCCGTAACTCACATGTTGTACCTCCGGTATTGATGTAGTGTAATCCCCTTATTTTGCCATTGGATATATTGCATTATTCCAGGTGGAATTTTTTTCAGTTCCAAGTTATGTTGTAATTTGCATTCATTAATTGATTCTTAGTACAACTATGTGACACTTAGCTCTGAGTAAATATCAGACGTGACAAAAAAGATGAATAAGTTAATGATCGTGAACAGTGCAGAAGTCTGTGTAATAAGGCCCAGTTGAGTTTTTGATATGACATAAAAATGCACATATGCAACCAAGTATTTGAATGATCTGAAAATCCATTAAATGTTTCTTAGGGAAGAGAAAAAAAAGAAAAGCTTTTGGTGACTTTTATGACTAAGTTCACGTTAAGATTTTCCAGACTCTTGGTCATTTTCTCTCCTCTTTCTTTTACTTCTGTATAATTAGTAATTTGAGCATAATATAAAGCCTGCTGCAATATGGAGTTGCCTTTATTTTCTGTTAACAGACTAGTAAATAAGAAATCAAACTTGAATTCATATTACATCTAATTTTTAGTACTCAAAAAAATAAAAGTTACACCTTTAGATTTAATTCAGGGGATAAAAGATGGCAGAAACATTTACAGAGCATAATTTGTCTTTCAGAATGCCCTCATTTTGATTGTGCCCTGCCCTTCATCATACCCATAATTGAAAGCAGATGCTGAGTGAAAGGGAAAAATTGAAAGAGGGTTTTTGCTTTAATTAAGAAAAATATCACTTACTGATATAGCTGAATGTTTTGCAATATGAATTGATTGTTGTTGTGGTTGTGTCCTTTGTTACTTTCCTGGAATCAAGATGGAATCCTGCACAAAGGCTTGGCTCAGGAGGAGTGAGACATCAAGTAGAGATAATTTCATTTCTGTGTCAAATCAATAGAGCAAGATACCTTCCTCATATTTTTGTGCATGCCAATATTAGTTCCCACCCCCTGATTTCAATACAAAAGGACTTTCAGATTTGATTTATTGTATTCACCAATCTTTCCTCCCTTCCCCGCATTTTGCTTTGTCTAGAAGCAGATCAAGTCGGTAAAGAGTTAATTTCCGGTGAATACGAGACAGGAGTTCTTCCATGGTATTTCGTGCTAGGTTTCGTGTCTGTCACTGCCCCTCTTTCATGCTTCTGTGAGTATGGAAATGATTTGAGACAGAAAATTGTTGGAGTGGGCAAATGGATAAGTGCCCAGGTCTTGTGACCGTGCATTGCATCATCAGAAGTGTCTCTGTAGAACTCCTCTGGTATTCTTGGCACGCAATGCGCAGAGGGGATGAGATCGAGAGAGCACGGATCAAAATCTGCACTTCCAGAAAATTCCTTGCTCCTCAAACAGCCCCCAAACTTCACTTCCAAAATCCCCCCATCAGTTTAGTAAGTGGCAGGATTGCTGTAGAAGTGCCAGGCAGTACGGCAATAAAATGTGAATAACACGAACAATTGGTCACATAATTGTGTTAATTGTTTTTTGCTCTTAATGGTCTTAGATTTTGTATAAAATGCTGTGTGTGTTGCCTTGAAAATGATAGGGTTGTGTGTGTGGATTTTTTTTGTTTGTTGTTGTGGGTTTTTTTTTTTTTTTTTTTTAAGTTTTCAGTATGACTCTAACTACTGGATAATGGCTCATATTTTTTCCAGTGCCCTAAACCATCCCTCTCAAAAAAAAAAAAAAAAAAAAAAAAAGAAAAGAAATTATATCAGGAAGAAACTCACCCACAAAGTAATAAGAAAGGGAATCATTGTGGCATCTCTCGTGGTAAGACAGGAAAGGTAACCTCCGTAGCCCAACAACTTAAGGGACTAGCCCAAATAGCTAGCTTTAAAATACCATGGCATGGATGATGTAACACATTTATTAGCGCATCTAAATTGACTGTTGCACTCTCGGATCATCATGAGGAGGAAAGGAAGCACCTCCCAAAGGTACTACGATCAGCAGAAATTCACAATAAATAGTGTTCTCTTGATGTGCCTGAAAACTGTAGAATATAGTAACAGTATTGTTAGTAAAACAGAAAAAACTGATGTCTTTATAGATGCACAAAGTGGTGTGATTTCCGTGAGAGGAGCTCACCCAAACTGTGCCGTATCCTTTTATAAATAATACCATTGTGCTTTGTGGTGATCGGAACACTTAGCTATCGGTCTGTATTAAAACTGGAAATAATAGAACAGGGTTCTATTTTGAAGAGCAGACTTTTATTATTATTATTATTTATTATTCCCATCCTGTTGGGTATTATCTATCCTTGCTTCTTAAATGAGAGGTGATCTTGCTGATGAATAAAATCAAAAGCTAATATAATTTTTTACTTATTCAGATTCTTCCATCTTTTTGGTTTTGTCCTTTTGGAAATAATAAATTGGGTTTGTTATCATGACCTTTCAAGGTGTTCAGTTCAGTCATCTGTTAATCAACCAGTAGGTGGAGGAATGGAAAAAAAAGGTGGAATATAGACAAGCTTCATACTTGTAAGTCTCCCATAGCCTTGAATAAAGTGCTGGACGAGGAAGAAATGTGACCAAAAAATATTCTAAATGATACTACTCAAGGTTAGCTGCAGTCGCCTACATGCTGACAGATAGCTGTTCCTCCAGTGATTCAGCACAGCAGTCACGCTGCATGTTGGGAATATTTGGTATGTGTGGTTGGTTTTTTGGGGGAATGTCTTGGTGTCTCTGGCTGCTTGCTCAGTTCAGATTCGTTCCGCTCAGGAATTACTTACCTCATTTCAACTTGAACCTGCCACTCCTGCAGCTCATGTTATTAACACAGACGGACAGATCAAAGGAGACAAAGCCCCAGGAAGAGGGAAGTAGGGTAGCTCTAGTTGGCATAAAAGACCATTAGTTTTAATTATTAGGTTCTTTTATGATGCAACTTTAATAATGGAAAATGAATCGCTTTAAATAAGCAAATATTCTCAATGTTGAATTATTACTGTTTTTAACAAAATTTGTGTTTTAGATTGTATGCAGACTTAGAACCCAATCCTGAAAACACTTATGGATGTGGTTTTACTACGACTAGCCTTCTCATCCACGTCAATAGGAATACTCACGCTAGTACACACTATTCTCAGTAGTAAGCATTGTGGGATTTGGTCTATAGGAACTGCTTATAAAATGGTTCAACCTTTAATGTATGGAACATGACTCAAGAAATTTTGAATAGGAAGCCATGCTTGGCAGGTATCAGCACATATAATTGTAGCCGATGGTAATTTTTTTTTTCTTCTTCACAATTAGTCCGTGTTTTGATTAAAGATAAAGTCATAATTTTCATTAGGAACTGTCTTTATTGTTACAGTTTATAGAGTAAGAATCACACTCTGGATGGAGGGAACTATCTGATCAGAGCCAAATGCAAAGAGAAGGAGCTAAGAGCACAAGGAGACAGAGCAAAGCTGTGCCCATGGAAGAATAGGAGGGTCAGTGCCTGTTTCTAGCAGTGCAGACAGATCTGGCCTCATCCTTCCTCACCTTCAGTAAGTGCCAAGGGGACACAGCTAGTTCCCTTTAAAGCTAAAAATGTCTCCTCTACAGAGCTATAAAAATAGACCACATTCTCCAGTCATTGTGAGCCCTTGATAGTGGTTACAAATTGAATATAATTGTGCTGCTTCGCTTTACTGCCACACTGTGGAGAAAGAAGCCAAACTTTGGAAGCTTTACTACATTTTTCACAGCATGGTAGTAAAGCAAAACGATGCAGCTGTATTCCAATCACAACCTGGATTTGCATTTTTGCCTGCTAAAAATAAGCAGCTAGTGAAGAGATCCCCAAGATTCAATTTCACATCTGGAACGGGAATCGATATGTTGCTCTTCCCCCAAACCAGGCCCCCTGCCCTTATACCATTGTAAATCAATACAAGAGAAATTAATTTTGATAAAAACACATTATTAACTGGGCAGATGAGACCAGATTACATGCACCACAAAATTTGAAAGTGTTCCTGGATGAGATAGGAAAAGTTTCAGGTTTTGAGAAGCACATTTTTGAGGCAACACTTCATATAGTAATTGGAGGCCAAAGGATGAGAATCCGATATTGTCCGGCACACCACAGATTCAGTAATGGCTCTGAAATCTCTTCTGAAAGGAAAGTAGATTTAGATTAAATCTCAGGAAAAACTTCCTAACTGTAAGAACAGTAGGACAATGGAACAGACTGCCTAGGGAGCTTTTGGAAGCTCCTTCCCTGGAGGTTTTCAAAAGGAGGCTGGATAGCCATCTCTCTTGGATGGCTTAGAGACAACAAATCCTGCATCTTGACTGGGGGTTAGACTAGATGACCCTTGTAGTCCCTTCTAACCCTATGATTCTATGGTTCTATGTTCATAAGCGAGGGAGAGAGAGAGAGAGAGAGAGTGCTCTGACCAGACCTATATGGAAAGAGCCCTCTTTACTACTTGAGCCTTGGATCCCTGCCAAATTAGTTTTCTGTAACGAGCCAGACAGATTTAGTGAATGACACATGTGTACTAAAGCCTGATTGTTTGTTAGTAATTCAATTTTAAGAGTAATTCAATTTTCACTGCTGTGTGCCTGCATGTATCTTGCCTTACATCCTACAAAGTAGCAGCAGCAGCGATACATGTGTTGGTTGCTTTGTTGACTTAATAGTATCGGGATCAGTTTTGGCTCAGTGATGCTCTGTTTCTTCTTGTGCCGCATTTTATTTAAATAAAGTCTCCCCCCAAAAACAATACAGCTTAAAGGTCTGAGGAAGATGGATCACTGGGACTGCAAGGCCTGACAATTAATCTGCTTTTGTCCTTTTTTTTTTGGGCAGGCTATATGTAACATAGCAGCCTGCTCTAGTTTGCTCTCAGGTGAAAGCTGTTCATTTTAGCATGTGTAAAGGTGGTTTCCCATTTAACACACAAGATTTATTTGTCCTTTTCTCTTTCTCCTCTTCTTTCTTCAACCCCACTCTCCCAAATTTCCAGTTTTGGTACTATAAGCTGGTAAACTCAAATTCTCTTTTTACATTTTACATGGTGAAGTAATTATCGGTCTTTTTAAAATAAATAGGCATTATTGGCTGGGAAAAATACATATTTAGTTTGCCTTGAGACATGTTTTTGCAGGCATTGATCTCTAGGTACCCAGCTCCGCCGTGAACATTTGGGTGAATAAATAAATATGGCATAGATGTTATCTGCAAACCACTAAGATTTTGTGAACTTGTGGCATAGCTCAGTAGGCAGGTCTTGTTGTCTCCCTTCAGTCAATCCAGTATTTAATTAAATGCGTGGTGAAGTGCTTTGTAAAACCTAGATACTATGGTTATTGGCACCATATAAATACCTAGGTCTGATAGGTGGGAGTGCAGCTTTTTTCCCCCCTGCATATTTACGTGAAAACCAGTATCTGAAGCTCTTTTTCCCAGAGTTCTCCCTTCTCTTTATAGGGCACAGAGCTGAAACATTTTCTTGACTTTAGACTCTTGATTCAAAAACACATTAGGGCCAAATTTTGTAAAATTCCTCTTCCTTCATGAGAGTAGCGATATGCAGGGTAGTAAAAATGAAGCCCTTAATTTGGTGCAGAAACACTCTTTTATATTACATATTTCTCCTTGCTAAGAACATGCATTTCCCACGCAGATCCCTGAAGGGAACAATAGGATCGTGGGTTTAATTAACCCTCCCAAAATGGAAGTTAGGGGAAGAAAATGTGCACATTCATTTTGGGGGAGGTTTTCAAGAACATTAAGGGATTTAGGAGCACAGTGTAAAGTGAAGCTTTTGAAAATCTTCCCCTTTCCACTTATGTTGCACTAATTTAATATTACAGTAACCGCTGTGTTATCCAGCACTTTACCAACTGGAAAGCTTTATAAACCAGCATTTCTGATCTTCAATAGGGTTGACAGATATCCGATTTTCAACTGGAAAGTCCGGTTGAAAAGGGACCCTGGCTGCTCTGTTCAGCACCGCTGATCAAGCCATGAAGAATCAGGTTGGCACTGGGCTGGCAGGCTCCTTACCTTGCGCCGTGTGGCTCTCCAGAAGCAGCAACATGTCCCTGTTGCTCCTACATGGAGGAACGGCCACGGGGGCTCTGTGCACTGCCCCCATCCTATCCCGCCTGAGCACTGGCTCCGCAGCTCCCGTTGGCCGGGAACCACAGCCAATGGGAGCTGCAGGGGCGGCATCTGTGGGTGGAGGCAGCGCGTAGAGCTGCCTGGTTGTGCCTCCGCCTAGGAGCAGCAGGGAGAGGTTGCTGCTTGCAGGGAGCTGCCCAAGGTGAGTGCTGCCCAGATCTGGCACCCTGAAATCCCTCCCATGCCCCAACCCCCTGCCCTGAGCCCCCTCCCACACCCAAACTCCCTCCCAGAGCCCGTGCGCCGCACCCCCTCCTGCGCTCCAACCCCCAGGCCTGAGCCCCCTCCGGCACCCAAACTCCCTCCATCTTAGTTAACCGGAATTTTGGACTTACCCCCCATTCCTCCAACATGCCGGATAACAAAGTTTTTTTACTGTAATTATGAAGTTGCAACAGAACCTTTCATAAATTAGATAGTCTTCTACTTCCCCCTCTTTCAAATACTATTTTTAGAGATGAGGACTGAACTAAAAGTGAATGAGAATGTTTTGTTTAAATATAAGATGATTTTTAATTAATAAAAAAGCATATTAAAAAGTCAGTAAAAGCAGACCTTAGGCTTATGGACAGCAAAGGGCCTGGCACTGGGACAGCAAAGGCCGCAAATATCATCTTTTTGATAAGTCTCAAAAGGATCTATTGCCACTTCTGTTTCTTCAGAAAGCCAGTTAGAGTTAAGGGACCTTCTTGGCTCTGGAACAATCCAATTTCCTTGCATCTCTGATCTGCATGCCATTGTCTAGGGAGGCAGCAAATCCAGATGTTTAGTTGGCGTCTTGGGTAGAGTTGGGAGCGGGAGGGGGGACTTTCTTATGGGGAAACTTTGAATGGGAGGCTATCACATATTCAGTGAATTGGAACAAGCAGACTGTGCTGTGTCTCATTCATCCATGTCGTCTCCTTTTTTATTATCTGTGTCTTTGATATCCTTCCTGCTCCAAAATTACTTGAATTGATATTACATGAGTCAAGGGCTGTGATGAAAAGGGTTGGGACAGGCATCCCCAAGGGAGTGGACTTCCTCCATTATAATAGAAAAGAAGAACACTCCCAAAGTTGTTCCTTTGGCAGCCCGAAGAAGAGGGAGAGACCATGTTGGTGAGTGCATGCGTGTGGGAATTCAGAGAGAAATGCAAGCAGAGGGAAACCTCTCCCAAGAAAAATGTCTACTTTAGTTTTTATTTTAAATCATTTGCAACATCTCTTCTAAATTAAAGCTGAAACTTTAAACCATTTGGAATATGACAGGTTTCAGAGTAACAGCCGTGTTAGTCTGTATTCGCAAAAAGAAAAGGAGTACTTGTGGCACCTTAGAGACTAACCAATTTATTAGAGCATAAGCTTTCGTGAGCTACAGCTCACTTCCTCAGATGCATATCGTGGAAACTGCAGCAGGCTTTATATATATACACAGAGAATATGAAACAATACCTCCTCCCACCCCACTGTCCTGCTGGTAATAGCTTATCTAAAGTGATCATCAGGTGGGCATTTCCAGCTGGAAATGGCCCACCTGATGATCACTTTAGATAAGCTATTACCAGCAGGACAATACCTCCTCCCACCCCACTGTCCTGCTGGTAATAGCTTATCTAAAGTGATCATCAGGTGGGCATTTCCAGCTGGAAATGGCCCACCTGATGATCACTTTAGATAAGCTATTACCAGCAGGACAGTGGGGTGGGAGGAGGTATTGTTTCATATTCTCTGTGTATATATAAAGCCTGCTGCAGTTTCCACGATATGCATCTGAGGAAGTGAGCTGTAGCTCACGAAAGCTTATGCTCTAATAAATTGGTTAGTCTCTAAGGTGCCACAAGTACTCCTTTTCATTTGGAATATGTGTGAATAAACAAAACCCCGTCCTCACCCAAAAAGCAAAAGGTGCTGGCAGCATGCCATGTTAAAATACTGTTGTTTGAGAGTTTGAAGCATGATAGAGGTGGTGGAAGGTCAACTCAGAAACAGAATCTGCCATTCACAGAAAAAGAAAACTAAGCCTCCGATCTCCAGTTCTCTTGACTTTGTTGCTCCGATGTTGGCTCACTCAGTTATCATTACTGATATCTGCTAAAACTACAATTTAATGCCAATTATGGTATTTTGATAAGAAGAGGTTGAAGGTTTTGTTAAATAAATGTCTCTTCCCATTGCCCCTATGCTTCTGGTTAGGCATTAGTCTCATATAGGTTAGGTTATGTTCTCATGCCTTTTGTATGATGGAGGGAATTGATCCCCTTATGGGTCACACACACTTTCTCTCATAAGGGGTTTAAGGGAGGGAAGGAGAGGAATATAAACACAAAAACCACATCCTGACAGCTGCCTCCAGTTAGCCCTGTTTTTCCCCCTGGCTCTTAAATCTTACAGCAGCTCCTAATTTGTCCCACATGACTCTTCTCCCAACGGGGCTGTTGTCCGTTTCCTCAATGCTTTCATTTGATCCAAAGCAAACAGTTAATGAAGAATAAACCAATTCAGGCAGCTGTCAATGGGCCATCAGCTTTCAGGTGTCATGGACAGGAAAAAGAGGGCACATTATTTTGGGGGCAAGGAGGGAAATCGGGACTGAAACCTGATGCTTTTTTAGAACTGAAAAAAATCTCCAGGTCAGGTATGCTTAAGACAATGAGATCACAGTATGTCCTGGAGAGAAATTTTGGGCCTTCTGGTTTTCTTTTGTTAATGCAAGTTGTACCCTTTCACAGTAGGACCCCGAGAAATTAAAAATACATATGTTGTATATGGTGAAGAGGCTACTCTTCAACAGAAAACATGTCCCAGTGCATTTCTGGTAATTCGTGAGATTTGCAGGCTCATTTCCCAGAGACCGGAATAAACATGCAAACATCCCTGCTGCTAAACGTAATGGCAGTTGCACATTTATTTGCTGGTGTTTAAGATGAGATTTTTTTTAGATACAAATGTGACTTGCCTGTTCGGTATGAAAATAGCTAGCAGGAGGAAAAAAACCACCTTCGCTTTAAAATCAGACATATCTAGAGTGGTAAGACTAGTGTTTTACTGCAGTCCAATCCTGTTAATCTCTGCTATGGATAAATTGCTTATCAGACCTGTGAAACTAAAGAAAGCAATTCATCACATCACTTGAAAACTTCTGTAGTCTGTGTGAAAGAAGGATCTGAAGGATTTTTGTGACATTTCCTGAAAAGTAAAGATTTTCTCACAAGAAAGAGACTTTATATTCTTATCCAAGTGCCCCTTTTTTTGTAAGCATCTCAGTAGTGACTTTTAATAACACAGAATTATGTATATGTTGGCTCCTTTTCTCTCTCTTTCCTTCCAAAATTACAATTTAAAAGGAAAAGAAAAATAAATGGCAGTGCAGTTATGTATTGGAGAAGATTGTGTGTCTATATGCGTGCTACTTTGCCTTTTTTGAAGGCATTTCATTAAAAATTCCGTCGAGGCATGCATTACATCAGCACCTTATCAGCAGCTGAGGAAGCTCCACTTTTCTGCTCACTCAGTACTTGTAAAAATGGAATCCATATATCGGTTTCCTCTTATCCCATAGAAAATCTCTGGTTAAGCATCTGTTTAAGTGAAGCTTGTTACATGTGATATTCATCTTGCGGGAGCAACAACAGAGCATGAGGCTCAGACTTGCTCAGCCTGGCTTTTGTTTCCATTCATTTGCAGTACTACTATTACTTAGAGCTGTTTTCCCTTCTTGTTTTGCCATTTTTTTTTCATTTTCAAAAAATAATGTTTTACAAGCTTTTTGTGAAATATAAGATGGCATATTGTTTCAATAAGTACCATAGCACCTAGGCCAGATACTGGTTCAGCTGCTCACTAAAGAAATTAGAAAGTGTCAATACCAATGGAAGGAAATATCTTTGTAGATACAGGCAACTTTTGGCCATAAGGTGTTTACTAGTTTTGCGTGGTGGATGCTGAACAAGAGAAGCCAGAGGAAAATTGTCTGTCTGTCTGTCTGCCTCATATAGGTTAGGTTATGTTCTCATGTGTGTACATACACGAGAGAGAGAGAGTGATTTTTAAAGTACAAAAACACAGTAAAAACAAGAAAATAAATTACAAACTCAAAAATAATTGCCTGCCCCGAACAGTACAAACTACACTTCCAGTAACCCACCACTGAATAAATTGATCGAAATTGCTTATATGAATATAATATCTAAACTGCAAATGAGGGCATAAAACCACTAAAATTCAAAGAACATTGGCAACCCCAATACCAAATAATTTACGTCATTTTCTTTTTTAAAATGGCCATCTTTGCTTGACACAAAGTAAAGTTTGCAAAGCATAGTACAGATCTATGTACGAATCTATATCAAACAGTAAAAATAAATGCAGTAGGAAAAAAATCAAAGGACAATAACTAACAAATACCCTGAAATAAAACACATAGTGGCTTTAACTTGGAACAAGTAAAAAATCATATGAGAAACTGTCTCCTCCATGTCACAAAAAGGACATGACACAGACCCCTTTGGAATTAAACTATGCACAAACACATTCATGGCATGAAGAATTCTCTATTGGAGATCACCCATCCTTTTTACAATTGGAGGCTTGTATACAGTTCACCAGGGTGGATGGGTGGAGTCCATCACAAGAAGCGGTCTTCTCCATACTGTATTGGATAATCAACAAGCATTCAGAAATGATGAATCTTTACCACAAGCACATACAATGACTTGTGGGCTAAGAAGTTGAAAGTAAATTTAGAAGATACACTGAAGGTAAGCAAGCTGCCAGGCTTGTCAGCATTCCAATCCACAGTAGGAATACCAGGCAAAAAAAATAGAAACATTTAGTAGAATCAGAAATGGCTTGCTCAAGGAGGCAACTGTCCAGACTGGCAATACTGTCCCTAGGAAGGGCAAAATCCTCCTTCTGATTAAAATCTGAGAAACCCAGTGAATTGAGAGCTTGACAGCCAAGATATCCACTGAGACTCGTGTAAAATTAGTAAAATCAATTAAATGAACCTGTTTTGTTACACCTGCTGCATTAAGGGAAGAGACAGGACTCCTAGAAACAAACCCGTGGAATCCTCATGGCAGGGTCATTAAAAAGGCGTACAGCAAGCAGCCCTGGGAATTCCAGCCTCCTATTCTGTGGTTTATAATCTCCAAGCTTTGAAAAGGCTTTGATTAAAAATCAGGTAACACCTCAAAATTGAGGCACTCAGGTTCCAACAACAAAAATTCAGAATCGAAACTCAACCACGCTCCCCCACTTGCCTAAAAAAAGCAAAGGCCCGTTGCTTCAAGGAGGAAGGTTCTCCCCAAACAGCAGCTGCTGCAGAGATTGTAACCGAAAAGTAGTGACTCTGCTCAGAAAGTCAATGAGACCTTGACACCCTTCTGCACACAAAATACTCTGCCTTGTCAGTGATGGCTGTCAAGAGTTTTGGACTGGCTCAAATGCATTAGTACCAACCTCGGGGAAGACCCAAATTGGTTTTGAGTTCTATACTTAGATTTCAACCACCAAGTATCAAGTGTAAACTCCTGAGGCACTATAACAGCCAGTCACATATAGTCCCCTTGCATACCTCCATCTTGTCAACGGGGCAAGCTTACCTTTAGGGTAGATAGTCCCTTACACCAAAAAAAATCACAATAATATTCAGGTTACTCCCAATCCCAAAGGACTGGTCACTTACCCCAGGTCAATTGCACTTTAGCTATTACATCAAAGATAATCCTATAATAAATTAACTAAAGATTTGTTAACAAAGAAAAAGAAATGAGATTTATTTACAAGGTTAAAGCAGATAAACATGTTCACCCACAGACACATGAGTTACAGTCTTAGGTTTCAACAGGTGATAGAGAGTTTGCATAATACAGAAGCTTCTATGTCCTTTAGGGCTAATCCAGGCTAAGCAGCTGGGGATCCCTTGCTTATGCATAGAAATCTTGACATCCCAAAGTCCAAACAGCATAGAGATACCATTTTTCTTATTAGGGATTTGTATTCCTTTCCCCCCCCAGAGTTCAAGCAGATGAGATGAGTTTGTGAGCATATCTCCTCTTCATGGGGGGAGGGAGAGGAATGCATTTAATAAAGTCTTTGTTTTTTGTTGTTTCACAAGGGCTCATTTGGTTTCCATGGGCCTTCCTGGTGGACAGGATCTTCTGTAGAAAGCCAACATTTCTACATGAATTAATGCTGCTTTCCTGTTTGTTTGACTTACACAATCACAGAGGATTATGATACAAACACTCACTGTCACCTTATAACATGGGGTACAGATGTTGTAAGTAAGATGAATACATGCAGCATCCTACATGCGTTTCATAAAGTCTAAACACTAAGCACGTTTTTATATTTCTAATACCTGTTTTAACAACACTAACACACAGGTGAGCCAGACTGGTTATGGCTGTGCATTCGTCTTTGTTCAGTTGAGGTCTAGGGCAGGGGTCTCCAAACTACGGCCAGCAGGCCGGATCTGGCCCGGGGCTTCCATTTGTCTGGCCCTCCAACCAACAGGGGAGAAGCTGAGTAGGCACGCCAAGCAGGCAGGAGGAGGGGCCGCAGGCAGCAGCTCACATGGGGTGGCAGCACAGCTGAGCTGTGCAGAGGAGTGAGTGCCTCTGGGAGCCAGTGTCCCCCCAAAAGAGGAGCCAACTTTGGGGAGAGTTGATGCTGCAGCTGAGCAGGTACAGGGAGAAGCAAACAGGCAGGCTGCAGCTGAGTAGGCACGCGGAGCAGGCAGGGGGAGGGGTTGCCGACAGCAGCTTGCGCGGGTGGCGGGGGGTAGCTCAGCTGAGCTGTGCGGAGGGGTGAGTGCCCCCGGGAGCCAGTGTCCCCCCAAAAGGGGAGCCAACTTAGGGGAGAGTTGCTGTTGCAGCCGAGCAGGCACGGACCCCTGCCTTAGAGTAAAAAATACAAGCCAGATGCTTCATTACATCTCCAATAAATGGAGTAAAGAAGATGGAAATTAACAATTTCATAATGGTTAAATTTTAACTACAGCACTAATAGAACCAAACAGTCCCAACCAACAGTGGGAACCTGGAGCTTCTCTTACCAAAGTACAGCCAAACTTTCAATCCTTTGTCATTTTCTTCAGCATAGCAGGCATGCCTAGCAGGCACAGGGAGAAGGGAGCAGGCACGGGGCAGAGCAGACCCAAAAAGGGGAGCAAACTTACAGTACCTGCATCGATTAACTTTTATACCTGATTTAGAATTTAATGCAACACTGACACAGTAGAGTAGTGTTGTTTTTTTAAGTATTTTGCAGCTGGTCTGACCCCCTTGCCGATGATGGGTGGCCTTTACAGACTGCAGTTTGCCCCAGTGACAGGGGGCTAGATAATAACTGGCAGTAGCCACTGAGGCAGGTGGGGGTAGAGGGTTGGGGGTTCCCCTGGGAGGGGAGACCCAGCGTGTGGGGTTACTGTGGTGGGGCAGCACCCCAAGGTACTGGGCACCAGGGTCTGGGAGGGACATGGGGCCTAAGGCAGGTGAGACACCAGCCTGCAGAGGGCGCTCTGGGCTGGACAAGAGCTAATTCCCAAGATGACCAGCAGGAGGTGCCATGCCGGTGAGTCTCACTTTGCTGCAGTCCAAAAGAACCTTCTGAACTCCTTTCTAAAGTGTGAAGGGGGATCCAAAATAATAGAATTATGCCACAACATAAAGGCAGTTGGGGGGAGGGATAGCTCAGTGGTTTGAGCATTGGCCTCCTAAACCCAGGGTTGTGAGTTCAATCCTTGAGGGGGCCATTTAGGGATCTGGGGCAAAAATTGGGGATTGGCCCTGCTTTGAGCAGGGGGTTGGACTAGATGACCTCCTGAGGTCCCTTCCAGCCCTGATATTCTATGAAATGATTAATGATTAACACCCACTCTTAGAAAGAGAGTTGAGGCAAACACCACTTCCACTTTTGCAACCTTCCCTCCAGCTTTTCCATAACTCCCTCCCAACTTTGACCCAAAGTATCATTTGGTCCCAGCATAATTCCCAGTGCCTTAAAGCCATTTCAGCTCCACAGTAGCCTCCGATGTGTCGAAAGAATAGTAAATATGGCAGGCGACCAGCTTGGCTTAACGGTGAAATCCTAGTGGATCTTAAACATAAAAAAGAAGCTTACAAGAAGTGGAAGGTTGGACATATGACCAGGGAAGAGTATAAAAATATTGCTCGGGCATGTAGGAATGAAATCAGGAGGGCCAAATCGCACCTGGAGCTGCAGCTAGCGAGAGATGTCAAGAGTAACAAGAAGGGTTTCTTCAAGTATGTTGGCAACAAGAAGAAAGCCAAGGAAAGTGTGGGCCCCTTAATGAATGAGGGAGGCAACCTAGTGACAGAGGATGTGGAAAAAGCTAATGTACTCAATGCTTTTTTTGCCTCTGTCTTCACGAACAAGGTCAGCTCCCAGACTGCTGCGCTGGGCATCACAACATGGGGAAGAGATGGTCAGCCCTCTGTGGAGAAAGAGGTGGTTAGGGACTATTTAGAAAAGCTGGACATGCACAAGTCCATGGGGCCGGATGAGTTGCATCCGAGAGTGCTAAAGGAATTGGCGGCTGTGGTTGCAGAGCCATTGGCCATTATCTTTGAAAACTCGTGGTGAACGGGGGAAGTCCCGGATGACTGGAAAAAGGCTAATGTAGTGCCAATCTTTAAAAAAGGGAAGAAGGAGGATCCTGGGAACTACAGGCCAGTCAGCCTCACCTCAGTCCCCGGAAAAATCATGGAGCAGGTCCTCAAAGAATCAATCCTGAAGCACTTAGAGGAGAGGAAAGTGATCAGGAACAGTCAGCATGGATTCACCAAAGGAAGGTCATGCCTGACTAATCTAATCGCCTTCTATGATGAGATTACTGGTTCTGTGGATGAAGGGAAAGCAGTGGATGTATTGTTTCTTGACTTTAGCAAAGCTTTTGACACGGTCTCCCACAGTATTCTTGTCAGCAAGTTAAAGAAGTATGGGCTGGATGAATGCACTAACAGGTGGGTAGAAAGTTGGCTAGATTGTCGGGCTCAACGGGTAGTGATCAATGGCTCCATGTCTAGTTGGCAGCCGGTGTCAAGTGGAGTGCCCCAGGGGTCGGTCCAGGGGCCGGTTTTGTTCAATATCTTCATAAATGATCTGGAGGATGGTGTGGATTGCACTCTCAGCAAATTTGCGGATAATACTAAACTGGGAGGAGTGGTAGATACGCTGGAGGGTAGGGATAGGATACAGAGGGACCTAGACAAATTGGAGGATTGGGCCAAAAGAAATCTGATGAGGTTCAATAAGGATAAGTGCAGGACCCTGCACTTAGGACGGAAGAACCTAATGCACAGCTACAGACTAGGGACCGAATGGCTAGGCAGCAGTTCTGCGGAAAAGGACCTAGGGGTGACAGTGGATGAGAAGCTGGATATGAGTCAGCAGTGTGCCCTTGTTGCCAAGAAGGCCAATGGCATTTTGGGATGTATAAGTAGGGGCATAGCGAGCAGATCGAGGGACGTGATCGTTCCCCTCTATTCGACATTGGTGAGGCCTCATCTGGAGTAGTGTGTCCAGTTTTGGGCCCCACACTACAAGAAGGATGTGGATAAATTGGAGAGAGTCCAGCGAAGGGCAACAAAAATAATTAGGAGTCTGGAACACATGAGTTATGAGGAGAGGCTGAGGGAACTGGGATTGTTTAGTCTGGAGAAGAGAAGAATGAGGGGGGATTTGATAGCTGCTTTCAACTACCTGAGAGGTGGTTCCAGGGAGGATGGTTCTAGACTATTCTCAGTGGTAGAAAAGGACAGGACAAGGAATAATGGTCTCAAGTTGCAGTGGGGGAGGTTTAGGTTGGATATGAGGAAAAACTTTTTCACTAAGAGGGTGGTGAAACACTGGAATGTGTTACCTAGGGAGGTGGTAGAATCTCCTTCCTTAGAAGTTTTTAAGGTCAGGCTTGACAAAGCCCTGGCTGGGATGATTTAATTGGGGATTGGTCCTGCTTTGAGCAGGGGGTTGGACGAGGTGACCTCCTGAGATCCCTTCCAACCCTGATATTCTATGATTCTATGATTCTATACTCTAGCAAAGTCGGGGGCGGGAGATCACCAAAGCCTCCAATACGAGTGTGCCACTCTTCTCCCACTTTATATGAGCTGAGCAAGCCTTCATAAAAGAGTGCTGAGACTCTGTCAAAACCTGGCCATCACAATCATGAGTAACACAGTCACGTCGTCAGCAGAAACTTGCACCGGAGTATAAGCTGGAACAGGGAGAGAAAGGCCACAAGGCTCTTTTGCAACATGCATAACAGAGGCTTGATAGAAAGAACCTATGGTAACCCAGAGAGGGAACAACCCTATCTGATTCCCCTGCAGACTGGAAAGGGGACTCTTAAAGCACCGTTCACCTTAAGTATTGTTAAACAGCGACTGAAAGTAGGAGACAAATCTGGGCCCAAAAGCACAAAGTGTGCAAAACAAATATCCATGATCTACATGATCAAAAGCTTTTTCTTGATTAAGGGAAATCAACCCCACATTCAAATTTAGACATTTCTGAGGCTGAAATTACATCCTGCAATAAGAAAGTGGACCACTCAGGGACATAATGGGCTCAATAAAGGTGCACGACCAAACCAATCAGTCTATTTTTTCCAAGGCCTTTGAAAATAGTTTTTCTAGTTGGAGCAAAGCAGGGACAGGAGCAAAGCAGGGACATGAGTCTCCAATTCTTCACCTCCCCAAGATCCCCCTTCTTAGACAACAATATAAGAACCATTTGACAACAAACAAATGGCGATATCTTCTCTCCGCTCTCCTGAAAAATCTGGAACAAGTGAGGCCCAAGAAGGATCCAAAGGCCTTATAAAACTCAATAGGCAAACCATCAATACCACGTGCCTTCACTGGAGCAAAGTCATTTAGGGTAGAAGTCAATTCTGTGGTTGTCCGATCCTGTTCAAGTCTGTCTACGTCCAACACTGAGATCCTAAGAAGAGCCTCAAAGAGCCGCTGAGTCTCAGATGGACACACTGGCTCTGTGGCATACAGGTCTGAGAAAAAAATCACTGCAAATTTCCTAATCCTTACATGATCTGAAAACTGTTGCCTTACGATGTCTTGAAGCGGCCAATCATCTTCTGTTTCTTTTCCAGGTCGAATTGAAAGTGAGTAGGCTCATCCGCTTGAGAGAGGCCATGAAATTGGGCCCTAACCAGTGCACCCTGAACTTTGCTATCCAACAGAACTCTTTGTTTATATATATATATATATATATATATATATGTATATGTATGTATGTATGAGGGCTTGAAATATACATATATTTCAAGCCCTCGTACAATCCAGCATCATTACTGTCATGGAAGACTTGAAGTTCTACAATCCCCCACTCTAACTTCTCCATACTCTGGCAAAGGCCCAGGGTTTTGTGCTGCGTGTATTGCTGACAAAACATTTAATATTAATTTTATCCGTCTCCCACCATTGCCTCAAGGAGGGGAAAACATCCTTTGAGGCAACCCAGGCTCCCCAAAAATGAACATCTTGTAAAAGGTGACTGTTAAAATACCAGTATGGGTGTCTTGAATAGAAAGGAGAGAAAAGACAAATAAGACCCCAAACCATTTTCTGAAATCCCAGTCGGGACAGTGTAGCTAGAAAGCAAATGAGACAAATGAGTGAAAACAGCCCCAATGCGCCATAGAGAAAGAGGTGGCAGTAGCACTCAATCAAATGTAATGCTGCACATAAGGTTGAAAATGTCACTACGCGTCAGTAAGGTCAGAAGCCTGTAAAAGAGTTGCAAGTCACTGAACAGACCGTGGGTGCTGTTCAAATGATTCCTATCTAATCTCTCATTAAGAGTACAATTAAAATTACCTTGCAAAATTAAAATATCACTTGTCAAACAATTTGTCAAAAGAGCACCCAAGCATTGAAAAAAACACACCCTCTCTTTCCCTACAGTAGGAGCATAGAGAATAATCAGAGAGACTGCTCAAAAGTAGCTTGAACTGTCAATAAATAGCT
This sequence comes from Lepidochelys kempii, assembly GCF_965140285.1. Lineage (NCBI taxonomy): Eukaryota > Metazoa > Chordata > Testudines > Cheloniidae > Lepidochelys > Lepidochelys kempii. The sequence continues at coordinate 68,420,234 of NC_136384.1, read as the reverse complement.
TGCAACAACTTCTGCTTGTGACTCTGTCCACAAAGAGAATGGCAACCCCTGCACTTGCAGTGGAACCATGACTCAGAAAATCTCTCCCTCGCCAATCAGCAAGCCAGCCAGTTTGGTTGCCTGCATCTGTTTGTCTCTTGCAAAAATGAAATGTCCACCTTTTTTTGTGATAGGTGCTCAAAAAGAGCCATGCATTTTTTAATTTCCCTGTACCCAATCACATTCAGAGAGCCATATACAAAATTATCCCTCAGACCAATACTTATCAGAAAAAATAAGAAATAGATCCAGAAACCCCACCCCAAACAAAATCACCAAATTTTCTATATCCATTAATCCCCAGATTTCCATTGGTCAAGGAGACAAGCACTTTGTCATCAATTTTGTCAATCTGTATAACTTCTTTTTGTCCAACTCAGACATGTCTCACAGTATTCTGAGCAGACAGTAACAACCGATTAAGGTCAGGAAACCAATCTGCTACCTCTACTCCACGTTTCCCTGTTGTCTCGTCCAGAAACCTACTAATAGCATCTGGGGTATATCCCCTCTCAGGGAGTTCAGTAACTTAAGAATATGTGAGTTTGTCATCCACCACATTCTGACTTAGAGTCACTACCAACCTCAAGAAGGGAAACCTTAGAGACCGGAGGGAGAGGGGCTGCTGGGAGTGGGGTGGGGATCAAAACTAATACCGGAGAATTCTCCATGCCCCCAAGAACCACCCTCAGCAATGGGCATCCCAACTACATTGACAAAACTAGCCCACTTTGCAGCACCCTCCAAAAATGGAGCTCCTGCCTCCTACAACAGATGCTTTTTGCTTTGGGGCTTTGTCAGCAAGCCAGATTCTTCAGCTGAGGCTGCAGATTCCATAGCAACAGGCTCAGCCTCCGTTTTGCAGTCAGACTCAGGCCACTGAGTCAGGAGCCACAGAACCAGTAATACCATCTCCCTCAGGTTATAAAGGGGGCACTACCCCACCTCCCCCGAACCAACATCCCCAGAGACACTGGAGCCTGATGGGACCCAGTATCTTTCCCAGCCACCCAGCACCCTTGTGCTTTACTCTCAGAAACCTCCACGTGCCCAGGCACAGGGTCACCATTCCCAGGGCAGTCTGCCTCCTCTTAGGCCACTTATCAGCCAAATGTGTCAGACTCCCACAATGAAAGCAGGCCATGTCCTCAGTGGCAATAAACACAGTGTAGTTAAACTCCTCAATCCTTACTTCAGGGAAACTTTCAACTTCGAAAGCATTGTTTAAATATCGTATAAACCTGCCTACAATAGGATAACACATGCCAAACCTCTAGGATATTACAACCCAAAGGAATCCGTCTAATAGGGCTAGTGATCTTACCATAACTCACCAGGTCTCTACCCAGTTGCTCCTTTCCTAAAAAAAAAAAAAAAAAGGAGGAGCCTTAGAGATAGTGACAGCAGATGTTGAGAGGGGCACTACAGGGACAAAAACATCCTGCACAACAGTCTCCTCCACAACAGTTTGCTTAGCCATGCCAACAAACAAAACAGCATGGCTCATGTGGGAGGCATACTACATTTTTAAATTCAGTCATCTTCTACATACTTTGAACATGCTCCTCCCAAGGAGCAGAGTCTGGAGGCAAAATCCGCAACCCATGGCAACAGGTTAAACCTTCATGATCCACAAGAAACTGAGCCAGTGGGCAGACAAAGCTTGCGAAAACTAAAGAAATCCTGAAATTAAACCCATAACAACCACAAAACTAAACAAGCACAGAAAACCGAAACCCCATTTCCCACCAGAAACACAGAGGGAACAGCAAAGCACTCCCACTCACTCCCACAATCCTTTGAGAGAGATTATTTTTATTTTATCGATATTTACATCTCTCCCACACACACAAAAGTGTGTATAAATACACACACACGTATGTATACCATTATAGGAGTGTGTGTGAAATAAATATCAACAAGATAGACTTTGGGAGTTTTATTGCTGATGTAGTTGGGACTAAGTTTGCCCTATGGTATAAGTCAGTCTCTTGCAAATCACAAACATTGCAAAACATTAGCTTCAATTAACAAGTTGGAGTTGTAGGGAATGCTTGTTAATTGGCTTGAAAAATGCATAAACAGAAGCTGAGTGGATATTGAGTGTATATCTTTAGCTTCACTGTTCATTGTAGTCAGCCCCGCCTCTCATTCTTGTGAAATAGCAATTAGAAGAAAGCTAATACTTTCTCATGGAAGTTTAGAGAGAAGGGAGGTCATGTGTATGAGCTGTAATCTCTGACCTATTTTTACATGCTCTTACTTCAGCTGCATCATTACATTCTCTGCAAGAGAGGGCAGGAGTTGATTGTCAGGTTGTCCTAAAGCCAAATTCAGTGCTGTTCAGGTGAGAGAGTAGGTACAGATTTTGAAGACTAACTTTCAGGATGATAAACATAGAGGGTCTGTTCGGAATGAGATGTTCCTCTTTGTGATCTTCTTCTTGAACTATCTTAACATTTTTATAAATAAATCCTAGGGCATATGCCATCCCCAATGTGGGAGAGACCTACGATGGGCACAAGGCACCTAGGTAATGTCTATACCGCAATTGGAAGTAAGCTTCCTAGCATGGGTGGTCAGATTCACATTAGCTTGGCTTGAGCTAGTGTGCTAAAAATAGCAGTGTGGGCACTTAGGCTTGGGTGGCAGTTCAGGCTCTAAAGCCTACCAGATCCCCTTGGTCCAAGCGTGAGTGGTTAGCCTGAGCCTGTGCTGGTTCTGCAACATCCACACTGCTATTCTCGCGCACTGACTCGGGCTGAGCTAGCACAAGTCTGTCTACCGGGACTGGGAGGCTTGCTCACAGCTGCAGTGTAGACTTATCCTTAGCAAGGTCCACCTCATTTTCCCCTTGATCTTTTCATTGAAGGACGGTGTTTGTGCCACTAACCACAAAAACAAACAAAGAAACAGAAAAGACCCCAACAACCAAGGACAGGGCCATCTGTGTGGAAGCCATTTGCCTCTGTACTTCCTCTGGGCCCCCCTGCTGTATCCCTCTGCCAAGCTGCCAGGGACTCTGTCGCTAATATTTCCTCTGGAGTTTCCGTAAGAGGGGATGGTGTGCAGAATGTGCAGGAGGTATGTACAAAAGTTAATACTGACTGATGTTCTGCTGAATTTGGGGAGAGGGCAGAAATTATGTATTTCCTCCTCTCCATGGAATTCAAGTAAAGGGCGGGGTGAATAATGAAGAGTTAGCATTTTCCCCATCCATGGGTTCTCTCCCCTTTTCATTTAGGGGATGTGGGGACAACTTAAGTCTTATTTTATGTATCTGTTTTTTAAAAGAAAGTCTCTGTTTTCTCAAAGAAAAAGAGTACTTGTGGCACCTTAGACTAACAAATTTGATTTGAGCATAAGCTTTCGTGAACTACAGCTCACTTCATCTGTTTTCTGTTATCTTTGCTTCTGGAACTCTGAACATTTGATTTCTAGAGCCACAACTTGTAGATCCTCATCTCCTACGTTAGATGTATCTATTTCTTAATGAGCCCCTCGTATTCTAGTTAGCTGGTTCTGCATTTATGAAGTGACACAAAGACCTCCCTTTGCAAAGTGCCACTGCCTTTCCCACTCCTTTATGAAGACAAATTATTAATTTTTCCCTCTTAATTAGGTTCCATCTGCTGTTAGTGTCTTGAATTCTAAAGGTTATAGTTATTACCATATTCATAAAACTGCCCAACCGTGTAAGAGAACTTTAACAACAATTTTAAAGCCAAGATTCTCCATTATGCTTTATCCAGGGTACTGTCTGCAGTTAATGGTAGGGGAGTGGATCATACAGGACAGGGTTCTACATATTCTCTCTCCATTGCCTGGTCTTAAAAACATGCCACACTGCGAAGAGAAATATTTCTGTAGTCCAGTACACATCATATAAACTAGGGCGTTCAGCATAAAATACATAAAGAGGAAATGTGCGTAGTTGAGTGGCTCTTGGATGCAAGACAGTGGTGCTGAAACAATTTTTATAGTGGGGTGCTGAGAGCCACTGAGTCTTCCACACCCTGTGCTGTGTTTTATGCTCTTGTTTGTCAGTGCTGTATGTGTATAGTTTGAGAGTTGCTTGAGGATCCGTTGGAATGAAAGGTGATATGTAAATGTTAATTATTAGTATTACAACTATTGTGAAACGATTGCAAATTTATTTTCCTAAATTTATCATTGTCTTTAACTTTGAGTTAGCTGTCCCATTGTGGAGTATACCATGTTGCTGACAAAGACTGACTAAAACACATTGTAATTGTTATCCATACACAGAAAAACAAAGTGTATTGTCTGTCTGGTGCACTGTCTGAGCCAGTTTGGACACCAGAAGTAACAATCCATTCAAGAATAAGGCATCAGTGCAGAGAAGTGGTCTTAGCAGTTACTATTCAATTAACTCTTGCTATTGCTGAGGGAGGATGAGCGGTCAGTGTAATTTGCATATAGAAGCCTATTTCAGAAGGACTCAGTGAGTAGCTATGTCTTTATGGGAGATTAAAAAGTTTGCTTTTTAATTTTAGCTATTAGTGACAGATTTCAGTGTGCGTTGCTCATGGTAAAGGTGCTGGGGGTGTCTCTTCAATAGATTTGTTTGCATAGTATAAACTGTAGTCAAGATAACATCACACTTGTGACTAGAGCTTTGTGACAGGGATATTTGACACAGGCTATAAATTCTTTTCCCACCAGACCTTTATATGTGTTCTCAGGCATTTCAAGAATTCCATCCTGCTCAGTGCTGCCCTTAGGAGAGTTCAGGATTTAGGGAAAGAAATACATCCCAGGACCGAGGTCAAAACTGTATAGGTTGTTAAGCTGAAACATGTATTTAGGTATTGATAGCACAACACAGTTCAATTCAGTGTGCCTTTTTTAGCTTGACAAGCTATGTTAGTGTTGCTAAAATAGGTTTTAAAGACAGGCCTCTCAGGTATCTGTTCGGGGTAGGTGAGATCTGCCCACCATAGGGACACTGTGTTTGGAGTCTGATCCCCTGAGTCTGTTAGTCAGCAGTGTTCAGTGCTGACTTGGTGGCAGTTTGCTACATACAGTGCCATCTTCACCACCTTTCTCCTAGGATTAGGCACAGTTTTGCTTCGTGGCTCTTGAGAAGTCTTTTATGGTTCATAATAATTTTGAGGAAATATCTCCCTCGTGTTTTGGGTATTGGAGTAGAAAGTGCCTCTCTGCTTCTGATTGTCCTCTAAAAGAAAAGGAGGACTTGTGGCACCTTAGAGACTAACAAATTTATTAGTCTCTAAGGTGCCACAAGTCCTCCTTTTCTTTTTGCGGATACAAACTAACACGGCTGCTACTCTGAAAGACTGTCCTCTGTTGCATTGATTGCACAGTTGCTTTTCTCTAGGTTTGGATTGTGCTCTGTGCCGCTCAGTTTCCATCTATAGGTTATGGTAACAGTTCCTGTATTTTGGTGGGAATCTACTTGTGCATTTCCTTGAATGGGCTAGCCTGTTAGTATAATGGGTGGGTGCAGGCATGTGTAGCAATCTAGCTTTTTGCTGTTTTGGTATTTCTTTCCGGTGACTGCTATATATTGGTGTATTTGGTCTAACATTTTGGGTCAGAATTATTTGCTTCAGAGTTCAGAAGGTTAGGGTTGTTGAGTCCAGGGAGTGAGGAAACAAAGATGTGGATCATGTTTTCATTTGGATTCTGTTTGTCTTTCTGGGTCATGCTAGAGAAGGTAGGCCTCATTTAAAATAAATAAATAAATAAATAAATAAATAAATCCAAGCCTCCATGTATGAGAAATCTTAGATTAGTACTATCTTGCAGTAGTTCAGCTTGACTGGATGGCCACTTTTATTTTGTGTGTAAGGAGAAAGAAGGGGAAGTACGGCAATAAGGATCTTTTTCTGGCATAGCTCAAGGAACTAGAAATTTAGAAATTAGCAGTTTTGGAGAAAATAATATAATTTTTGGTTTACTTAGTGGGGAAGAGGGAAAGGTCCAAAGCAAATATACTTTACTGTCTAAGGCAGTGGCATTCAGAGTAAAATTTTGTTCTCTTCTTCTGGGATTCACAGCAGTAGCTGAAGCAGAGAATAAATGAGGAATTAAGAGCTGGTCTTGTTTGAATCTTTTTAGCATCATGGTGGTAAAACAGCAACAACAACAACAACAAAAAACAACCTATAAATGAAATGGAAAGGAGTGAAGGAAATGACCCTCCCTCTCACAGCCTGAGTTCCCTTGTGGGGGCTGCAGAAATGGATTGTGGAAAAGGTTTCTGCACCGCAAGATTAGGCATGGGGGTGGGGAGGGAGATGAGCAGGGCCGTGCTTAGGCATACACAGAATACACAGCTGCGTGCTCTGTATGCGACAGCGGCCAGTCCCATCCCCCAGCTAGTCCCCCTGTGGGGTGTGTCCACTGCAAGGGGAAGGGCTGTTCCTAGGCGGGTGTGGGGCCCGGGACAACTCCCTCTGCCCCTGCCCCGCCTCTTCCCGCCCCCATTTCCCATCCCTTCTCCAAAGTCCCCTCCCACAGCGACGGATGCGGCCCAGGAAATGAGCGGGGGGGGCCTGGCCGCTGGCAGCAGGGGTCAGGCCTACCTCCGCACTCACCGGCGGTGGCAGAAGGCAGAGCATCCCAGCTCCACTCCGCTGGCTCCCTGCTGTGTCGCTCCGCTTCCTGCCGCCGGTGAGTGTGCGGGGCTGAGGGGACCCCTTCTCCCAAGACCCCTCCCACGAGCGACATGGCTGGGGTGGGGGGGAGTGAAGTGGGCTGGCGCGGGTCGTTCCGCTTCCTGCTGCCAGTGCCAGGCTCCCTCTAATCCCCCAGTCTGCTCTGGGCCTGTGGGGCCCCGCAAAGCGGCCCCCCACAGCTCCTGCCTCTGCGGCCCCGCAGGCCTTGAGCACAGCCCTGACTCTCTGCAGGGGGGAAGGCAGGTGCTCAGGCTGCGTAGGGCACCATAACTGGTAGAGGTGGGGCTGGGGATGTGTATGACTGCCTATATCTATATATCTTTGTCTGTGCTGTGACATAATTTGGAATTATTTTTCAACTTTAGTGCTGCAAGTTGAAGTGTAGTGTATGGCCTGAGGGCCCTATTTCTGGCCACTTACTTAGCTGTGTTGTAGGAATAAAGGGAGAAGTGATTTTTGTTTTTTGCTCCTGCTGAACAGGGGGAGAAATGCTGATGCAGAGCAGGTTGGTCAAATGCTGTCTGTGCCTTAGGAGCCAGAATGGTGTACACATTCCCATTTTGCACTAGAGCCAAAGCACCTGCTCTGTGAGAGGAATCAGCTAAATTACTAGATGTAATTGATGTTTGTGCAAAACAGGGAACATTTGTTTTTCTCTACTTGTGGTTAATGCTCAGCATGATAATGTAAATGAGTCCTTGACTCCCCCTCCCTCTCCTATTCCATCACACATACTTTTTACCCTTTTCCTTTGTCTTGTGGGTACTAACAGTTGCTAAATGGTTTTTATGGAGGATAATATATTTAGGAAGCAATTTCCATTTGAGATTTTAACTGCTGCCTCTCCCTTTCTACGACTTAGGGAATGGAAAGCAAATATAATACAGTTATCTTTCCAAGATGAGTCACTTTAAAGCATGTGCACGTAATATATAGTTTTTAATAATCTTTCCTGCCATAGAGCATAAACTGGTCTCAGAACGAGGACAACCAGATGAAACTTGCTTCCCTGTAAACATGGCTTGAGCAGAATCAGCCAATTTCAAGGCAGATTAGTGTCTGGGCAATGAAAACAGGATAAGGAAAGTATGAATATAAGGATAGCAGGAACATCAGTTGAAGAGCAAAAAATCTGCATGAGATCACTTTTTATTTTATTTATTTATGACACAGAAATATTTTTGGTTGACTACATTATGTCCTGCCTCTCGATTCTTCCATGCTTTAAGCCTAGAGAGATGTGTGGCAGGGCAACGTTCTTCCGTACATTCTGCCAGCTCATGATACCGGTCTGCAGATTGCCTTGGCATGTTCAGTGTTACCACAGACCCATGTAAGCAGCAAACATTTTCCTAACATTCGTCCCAGAGCATGCTTTGGTTTGCTTGTCTAATTTCTTACCAAACTATACTTTTTAATGAGTCTGTTCCCAAGCCAAAGTAGTGGGTCACCGTGAGTTTTTGGCTTCATCTTCACACATGTTAAATTGTTTAGGCCTCTCAATTTGTCTGGATTTGATTAACTTTTGTTGTGCTCAGTGGTTTGCCTGCTGGTGACTGGCTTCATGAGGCCTGTTCCTGCTAGTTTAGACTCTGGGAGCCGACCCATTTCTCCCTCAGCTTCCTTCGTGGCCTTGTTTATTTTCCTAGCCAGCAGGACGGCCAGCCTCAGAGTGGAGGGAGACTACTTGTCACTTCTCAAAACTGCAGGCGGCATAAAACAAAACAAAACAAACAACCCCCCACCCCAATAACCCCCAAACACAGAGAGCAGTAGAACAAAATTTGGTGGCAGAGAGCTATCACTAACTAATCAGCTGTAGCTTTCAGCTCAAGGGTGGTGTTGCCAGGATTCTACCACCATGGTATTTCAGGGCTAAATGAAAGTCCTACAGTTTCTAGTGGACATAGTGCTCTACTTGAAGGTGAGTCTTAGACATCTAAATGGCAGTGGTGTCTTAAATCTGGGCCACCTGTGCAACTGTATAAGGCTCTGCTTTCTCAGGGAAAAACTATACTTGTGTATAGGTCACACTATACTTGTGACCCACCATTGACTCCACCTTTCTTGATTACTGTGGCTGTGAGCCTCTTTGGCTCTGGTTACAGTAGGTCACAGAAGATGGAGATGCTATTCCCTAATTGCTCTGCCCTATTATCCCAGTCTCCATTTGGAAAGTCACACTTAAGTTCCACTTCCTGGCTTCCCAGTTCATGTAAGAATGTCCTGAGAAGCCATAGAGTCTCATAAACAGGTGTGTTGAGTGTGTGTTTACCACAGCCTGATGAATCACAGGCTGGTAGAGGCAGAAAGGGGGCAAAAAACAAAAGGTTAAGATGGGTACAAAGAGGCTGAAGGGCCCAGTCATTAGTGGATGGGGAGTTGGATGTATCCCTGCAAGTCTGGTCCTATGGAGCTGGATGAGGAACCTAGGGCTGACATTGACAAATCGACACTCTTGGATGCTTTGCCAGAAGTGAGACCATCCCCTTTGTACTCTCTCATTATTACAGCACAGAATGCATTGTGTGATTAAGTAGGTTTCCCTTGGAACTTGGTATTTGATATTGTTTCAACGGAGCCCCTTTTCCTTTGCTGCAAATAATTCCAATATATCTGAATATTTTACTCCCTTTTAAATTATTGTGATCAGACAAACAGGTTAAAATTGCAATTCACTATGAGTGTCACGTGTCGGAGTTATGCACGGTATGTTCATTGTTCAGTGTTTCTTTCGGTGGGTCTTGTGGCTCAGGTTGTGAATGTTTTAAATAGTAAATCAGCCTGTTAAAATTGGCTGAACATGAAGCTGTTAAAAGCTGAAGACTCATACATCTCAAATAATGAAGAAGAAAAAATACATACATTGTGAATTCATTGTTCAAAGTGATGGCTGAGGTTGGGCATGCTCAGAAATATAAGTAGGTAGGTGGCAGAACTGTCAGGAGTTTTGAAGCCCCTTTGATATTTACACTGGTCGATCTGTTTTATTTGGTAGTCCCACCTTGCAGCAATTTAACTTAGTCTGTTATTAGAGAGTATAAAATATACCAATGAATCAACCTGCCCAAAGCCCATTCAGAATATTGTAATTCCATTTCTTACCATATGGTATCTTGTATTGATTTATTACCTGACAAATGCTGCTAGATAACTTCACTTCTAAAGAGTTGTGTTTCCATGTCACATTTCTTGCTAATTTGAGGGAAGGGACCTTTTAAGGCTCAATTGTGGTGATGATGGCAACCTTTTCTCATGGGTGAAACTTTTTTTTCTCTTCAGAAAAGCACTAATTTTCTCTGGGGTGTCACTCTTCCATTAATTTGGAGCATTTTGTAATCAGATCCATCCCATTGTACTCACTCAGACAGACTTTGTCAAAGACCTGAGTTAATTTAAACATGAAAAGTTTGCTTCCTCCCTCATTTTGTCCCTCATTTTAGACTTAAATTTCCCCTGTCCCACAGAGCGTGGTGTTCTCACTTCTGTCAGAAAACTTGAATCAAATCATGAAATGGAGGTTTATGCTGAAATAATTAGCCATCATTGAGCTTCCAGCTTTATTCTCCTTGTGTAAAATTGCCCCCCACCCTCCTTTATTTTTAAGCTGCTGTTTCACATTCAGACCTTGGTAAACTGAGATGTTATGGTTTAGCTGCTGTTTCCCTTATATTTTTTAGAAATATGTACCTAAATGATGTAAAGCTTTGAGCATGACAAATTTCTCCCCACTTACCCTTGAATACTTACTTGCTTTTTTTTTTTTAATATGAAAGAGATTATTTTGCACTTTAGGAGATACCATGTAGTTTCCTTCTGGGGGGTAGATGGAGGCTTAAATTGGGGAAATTTGGGGCCCTTATTGTCATAACCTTTCAAACCATAAAGGAATCCAGGTAACTAGATTACAGTGATTTACAGCTGTTTCCTCAAAAAGCCAAAGTTCTCTTCATCTGTTGTTTGAAATGGAATGAGGGTTTTTTTTTACACACTAGGCTGACTGGAAAGTAATTCTCTGTAGTAATATGAAGAAAAGAGAGTATTATAGAAAATACGCTTTCAGAGGTGAAGCTTTCTACGACTCATGCCTGGTGTCACTCTTTATTTGCCATGCATGTTTGAGAACTAAGCCTGTGCACCACATACAATAAAAATTCCAATTCAATAGTAAATAATTTCTCTGATGAAGTGAGCCAGGGAGCAAGTTCCAATTTAAATACTCAGCAGTACTGTGTGTTTTTAAGTTGCCGGATATCACTGTGGTGTCTGGCAGGAGCTCAAAGGAGCATATTTTTCTTCAAGTTAATCAGTGATAGGAGAAATTTGTAACAGTTGCATTCTTAGTGTTCTGTTGCTAATTTTGCTCTGTACACCTGGCATCTCAGCTCTCACTCTGCTTCTGTAGAATTTTGTAAATTTGCAACAACAAAAGAAGAGAAGTTAAGGAGCTGTTATTGACTATGACAGAAATGCTATTGAATGTTCTACTGAGAACCAATTCATGCTTATATTTGGGATGGACAAATTAGTTAGTTTGGATAAAATGGGAACTGACTCAGTTGCCACTTAAAACTGATGATTGATGTTTGATGCAGTTTAACTTTGTTACAGTTTTTGTATACCTTTGTACTCTCTGGTTTCATCCCCATGTGGAAATATTTCTTGAGAGTATTCTTGTGGTATTTTAAAATACTAGAAATAGTGTGATAGCCTTAATTTTATTAATTTGAATTCCCAGATTAATTAATATCCCTAATAGATAGGATAATTGGTTGGATTAGGATCCAAATTATAGGGCGTTACCAAAACTTTGAACTTTTTGCAGTTCATGCATCTTTGGATTGAACATTTAGCTGGGAATTAGAACTGGGTTTTATTCCTACATGTACCACTGACCCTCCCCCGCAACCCCCAGACCTTTTGTAAAACATTTGTGCCTCTTTGTGCCTCAGTTTTCCTATCTATAAAATGGGGCAAAGGTTTTTTTTTTTTCCATTTTGCCAAAGCACTTAAAGATCTATGGATGAAAAGTGGTATAGTATTTGAAACTATTAATCATGTTTTTCTTTCTTTTTATTTTTTTTTATTTCAAGGAACATTTTAATGAGACAGGAATTTTTTTGTTTGTTTGAATCATCAGTCTCAGTGATGTCACTATCACTTCTGAAGGAAACAATTATAATACAGTAGAACCTCAGTTACGATCTGACTGGTCAATCAGACACCTCATTTGGAACTGGAAATATACAATCAGGCTGTAGCAGAGACAGACCCCTTCTTCCCCCCCAAAAGCAAATACAGTACTGTGTTAAATGTAAACTACTTAAAAAAAAAAAAAAGGCAAGTTTAAAAAAAAATTGACAAGGTAAGGAAACTGTTTCTGTTTCATTTAAATCAAGATTATTAAAAGCAGCATTTTTCTTCTGCATAGTAAAGTTTCAAAGCTGTATTAAGTCAATGTTCAGTTGTAAACTTTTGAAATAACCACCATAACGTTTTGTTCAGAGTTACAAACATTTCAGAGTTGTGAACAACCTCCATTCCCAAGCTGTTTGTACCTCTTGAGGTTCTATTGTACCACTAACAGAGGGTTCTGTCTTCAAGTGGGGAAGAAACAGAGGAAGCAGATTAATAAATTAAAGTGAAAATCCTGGTTTCATGCATATTTCACAATCAACAAAAACAGGGGAACAAAAATACAGAATGTATATGATAGACTGTATAAGAAAAATCTCTAACAAGAATACCTCTCAAAGTTTTTCATGAGCCATCAGCGGGGCCTTTAACTTGAATTGTAAGCAGCATCAATTACACTATGGCTGCTGTGTAACTGCAACATGTTACATTTTAATTGTATTTAGTTAAATAGGCTTCCCTAGCAACTTCAAGAGTGTCATTACATAGCTGGCTAATACAATGCCTTTATGAAGGGGTTGCATTATTGTTTCAATCTTTGTCCAGAGCCCATGAAATCACTCTTTATGTCCTATATAATCAACAGGTTACGATAAATTTATGAAAGATTTATTAACAAAGACTCTGACTGTAAGTATTCTGTGTTTTTAATTGAATAGACATTCCACTTGTTCCTCGTGTTACAGATGCTGTAAACAGGGAGGAATGCGAATGACAACTGAAATTACCAAACAGTGTGGAAGTCAGAGAAGTATAGTTTAATATAGTCTTTCACACAATTGTGTACATCTTTCAATTATACTGAGTTATGGGGTCAAACAGTCCACAGGGCCCTACTGTTTCTCTATTTCACTTTCCCAGCATTGTGGATATCCAGTATGTCAGTGAGATTGAAAGAACTTCTGCTCCTCACCCCAGGAGTCTTTTAAAGGTAGGCGTAGACAAGGAGCTGCTGACCCATTTAAGGAAGGAGAGGGCTGAAATTAGCTGATCTTGGGAGAACATTTTGCTTTGGAAATAATTGAAAGTTTGGTCTGGATATTATTTTGTCTGAACTAGCTCGCTGTTCTCTCTTAAGACCATATAGGAGTCTGACCTTTTTAATCACAACCTTTTTAACTACAGAGTTAGCATACTAGCTATTTAAAAGTGTAGAATTTTATAGTTGCTAGAAGCTTTTTTTCTTTTAAAATTCAACTTCTGAGAAGAAAGAAAACACTTATTGCTAACTGAAGATAATTTGTGAAGTCTGTGGTCAGAATAAAGGCCTTCCCCCACTCTCCTCTCCTGCCAAATGCCAACTGCATAATCCAGAGGTTTGGGAAGGAGACCTAAGGTCTTTTTGAGCTCCAGCAGGCCAATGAGATTTTTCTCAGTTTTTGGATGGCAAACCTTGGCAACTCTCTTCTAAGCAGGGAGAGAGCAACCTTATCCTTTTTTATAATGACATTTTTTCTAATTTTGTTTTGGACAGGTGAGTCTTGGGCATTATCCATCTGGAATAGCAGGTATATTATAAAAAGCCCCCGTATTGCAAAGCGCTGTTCTCATTTCCAAGTTCCATCAGACATATAGTAATTCAGATTCTGGCAGTAACAGCCACTATGGTTTTCATAGGTCACTATGTCTACAGACAAAAAGGCATGTACTGAAAACACTTTTATACAAGCAGTATCTGAGGAGAAAATAAACTCAAAAAACCCACCCTTATACCAGAGGTGTAGGTTGTGTATATCTGTTCACGATGACAATAAACCAAAGATGAATAATGGCTTCAGAAGGACTCCAGAGGACCTGAGAAAGTAAAACTAATGCTGTTTGATTCTTTGGGAGGTGAAGAGGTTTTGGCTTACATTTTGCACTGAAAAGAAGTGCTGGCAGTGAAGGCTGAAAACCTGTTTGATTGGCCTGTGGTCTTTTTGATCTGTGGACACAGTTTAGTGTATTGTTGGGGGGGGGAATGTTTTCCATTGAAGGAGAGGGATCAGATGGCTGCCCAAGTACACTTCCATTTTTGCTGTTCTTGAGTTTCTTCCATCTGGACTGGAGAAGGGCATGAAATTTCACTCCTCCAAGGTCCAGTGTGCAGCCATTTTGGCTGCTGAAGATCAGGACACATTACACCATTCTCCTACTATAATTAGGGCCTTACCAAATTCACAGCCATGAAAAACGCATCACGGACCGTGAAATCTGGTCTTCGGTCTGCTTTTAGCCTATACTCTACATTCATGAGGGAGACCAGCTTTTCTCAAATTGGAGGTCCTGAAGGTTATTGGGGTTGGGGGTTGTGCTATTGCTACCCTTCTGTGCTGCTGCCTTCAGAGTTGGGTGGCTGTTAGCTGGGCGCCCAGCTCTGAAGGCACCGCCCTGCCATCAGCAGTGCAGAAGTAACGGTAGCAATACCATACTATACCTGCTTACTTCTGCGGTGCTACCTTCAGAGCTGGGTGGCTGGAGAGTGGCAGGTGCTGACTGAGGGCCCAGCTCTGCAGGCTTCAGTGCAGAAATAAGGTTGGCAATACCATACCATGCCATCCTTACTTCTGCGCTGCTGCTGTCAGCAGCTCTGCCTTAAAGCTGGGCTCCTGGCCAGCAGCTACTGATCTCCAGCTGCCCAGCTCTGAAGGCAGCACCACTGCCAACAGCAGTGCAGAAGTAAGGGTAGCAGTACCGCAACCCCCCCCCCCCGTCCCACACAATAATCTTGCAGCCTCCCCACAACTCCTTCATGGGTCTGGACCCCTACAATTACAAAATCATGAAATTTCAGATTTAAATAGCTGAAATCATTAAACTCCTATGACCGTGAAATTGACCAAAATAGACCATGCATTTGATAGGGTCCTAACTATAATCTATTCCTTTGAAGCTGTTTCTTCTGAGAACTTTGTGTATATATAAAGCAGTTATTTGTTTTGGACTTATATGAAGTTATTTATTAGAACTCTGCAAGCTAGGTAAACAGCAGCAATGCTTGATGTCTTTTGTTTTATTTTTTTATTGGGTGCTGATGGAGTGCTTGGTGCTGTACAGAATAAAGAGGCAATGTAGATCCTGACCTTGAGACATCTATAATCTCTTCAGATGAACTGAAGTCAGTCTGAGTTGCTTTGTGAGAATGTGCCATACCAAAATTTCTGTTGTGCGACTATCACTTTCTGTAAAATTTAAACTTTTTTTAAAAAATTAAGTTTCTAGTCCTTCTGATTGGGAAAAAAAGAACCTTCTAAATTTAACCCTAATGCGTGCTAGTTTCTTGTAACTGAAAGACAAAATGAAGTTACAGGTGAGTGTTGTGAACTGCCCCAGTCATCTTAATTGAATGTTGATTCTATAACCTAAAGATAATTTAACTGTTAGGATTGTCTATCATGAGAAGGATCCGAGTCTCACATCTTTCCTCTGTATTGTGATCTTGATAGATACAGTGACTGGATTGCATAGTCAGATGGTTGAAGGGTGTCAAAGCATTTGTTTTCTTTTTATAAATAAGAATAACAACATTTTTTGTGTTAACTGGGTATGTGAGACTTCATGAAAGAAATATATTCTAAGGGAAGAGTTGGTGGAAGCAGTGGCATACCAAGCCCAGAAGAGAGATCCAGGCATATGAAGCTTCATAGATGAAGAAGCAAAGATGAAACTCTTCTTAAAATCCCCAACTCCAGACTGACATTGAAACATTCCTTCAAGAGCAATTTGTTTCTGCTCATGAATTTCTTGTCTACTAGTTTTTCACACTAGCGACAACCAAACATCAATGTTAGTAGAGCAACAGTTATGGTAAAATGCCTTATTTGAAGATGATGCAGACCGTTCCTGTAGTACTGTACATAGTCTTATATGTCCTATTGCAAGGAGATCTAATAAAAGATTATGGTTTAGAGCAGTGGTCCCCAAAGTGTGGTGCATGCCTCCCTAGGGAGGCATGGAGGAATATTTGGGGGGCACATGGCAGAGCCAACGCTAGTCCCCAGAAAGGGCAGAGAGGGAGCACTGCCCAGCCTCACAGTACCCTCCGGCGAGCTCCTACACCCAGCTGCAGCTCCACTCCACCTCCCACCTAGCTCCAGCCCCAGCCGCAACTCCACTTCGCCCCCTGCTCTGCCCCTAGCCCAGCCACAGCTCCGCTCCGCCCCCTGCTCTGTTCCCTCTCCGCCCCCAGCAAGTTCTGCCTCTAGCCCCAGCTCCTCCCCCATCCTCAATTGTGCCCACAGCTCCGCCTTCAGCGCAAGGTCCTCTGCTGAGGAAGCCTTGGCTGTGCAGAAATGAAGGGAAGGGGTTGTGATAGATTCTATTACTGGTAAGGGGGAGCATGACAGGAAAAGTTTGAGCACCACCAGTTTAGACTATGTGTCCCTTCCCCTTAATCTGTTTGGTTTTTAGATTGTGAGTCCTTTGGGGGCAGATATTGTGCCTTTACTGCTTGGAAAACATCTGTCATGTGGATGCTATAGAAATAAAAATAGGCAACTGGTGGTAGCCTATAATGGTAAGGCGCGGGATCTGGGAAGGGTATAGTTTGTAGAAGAATTAGAATGAATTAGATTTCTGTTGTCTAGAAAAAAGGTGACCGAAAAGGGACATAACTGATATGTAGAAATGGAGAGATACATGGGAAGTTGATGGTACAAATATTTGATGGGGAGAAGCTCAAAACAAACAGAGCATTAACTGAAGCTAATCTAGGACCAAGTATGAATGGTGTTTAGGAAAAAATTCTCTACCCTAAAGAGATTTAACACTATAGCTTGATGACAAATTGCCTCAAGCAGAAAAAGGAGCTGCAAACACAAATATATTCATTAAAAGGCAGATAGACCTATAGCACACGGCCTTCTTTCCATCCTTGAATGCTGCTGACCTAACCACTGGGCTATAAACCGTCCTTACTTGTGCTCTGGTTAAGTGCATATTTAAGTATTTCATGTACAGTGGATCAGGTTCAACAGGGGATAGTGAGAGAGACCCACATCAGAATATCCCATAGTTTGGTGGTTAGGGTACACACCTGAGATGGGGGGGACCCATGTTAAATCCCTTCTCCATTATCAGATGGGGGGAGGTGGGGAACTGAAATCTCCCACACCCCATGTGAGTCCCCTAATTACTAATCTCAAGGTCTTTCCTCCTTTTCTCATGGCTGCAACCCTCTCACTTCTCCCCCGCCCCCCATTTTGTGTGAAGTTAGGCACGTACCTTTCTTGTAAGAAATGGCTTAATCCAGGAGAGGGTGCCTGTCTGTGAATCTCAGTTGGAATTAGGCACCTCTCTCCAGCCTGGATTTAGGTGACAGACTCCCTAATAGGGGTGGGGTGTAGGCCATACCCCTGTCAGAATTTCCCGTTAGCTGGTTTAGGTGGCTTCCTGCTCAGTTTTCTGGCTAAGGCAACTCCCATCTTTTCCTGTGCTGTGTATTTATTCCGCCTACTGTATTTTCTACTCCATGCATCTGGTGAAGTGGGTTATAGCCCACAAAAGCTTATGCCCAAATACATTCGTTAGTCTCTAAGATGCCACAAGGACTCCTCGTTGTTTTTGCTGATACAGACTAACAGGGCTACCCCTCTGAAACCATTCTTACATGCCTAACTCTTTGTATGCACTGTATAGAGAGCCTGGGCACCTAAGTCAGCTTGTGTGGTTTCCAGAAGGTGGCTAGAGGCCTGAAAGTTAGGCGTTGCTCAGCGTTGCCATTCCTAAATCCCTTTGTGAATCTAGCCCTTAGAGTATGCAGTGAACAGTGGTGCCTATGGTGGTTAAATGATTTAAGAGGGAAGAACAGGTAGAGGAGGATCTTGGAAAAGATTCACTATGTCCATCTGCTGGATGTAAACAAAATAGCTGTAGAGTCCTAACCAGTGGTGAAACAGAAAAGAAACTTATAAGTTAGGACTGTGTCAAACCCATAGTTTCTCTTGCTTAACAAACATAAAGGGAAACTCCTGTATTAGGTCACACTAGGATAATTCATTGGTACAAAAGCTTCTTTCTACCATGAGAGTACGCTTTGTGGTAAATACTGTTTTCAAATTCCTGATTGCAACTTTTCTAGTATTTGGCATACCCCTGACTTAATTTTATAAATAAAGCTGCAGATTTCATCCCTTTAAATAGCCTGGAAAACAGTCAGTTGATAAAGCACAGTGTAATAAAAAGTGGTGTAGAAATCAACAACCAATATCTGGTACAATGATGTACTGCTAGTAGCTTATTTCCTTAAACAGTTTTCTAAACCTGTTACCTGATTGTCATAATCATGCCAGTTACTGGGTTTTAGGGTAGTACATTTACTTTGTAGGGACTTGGTGTAAACATATCTTTTTCAGTTTATACATTTGGGAATGAAAAATCACCTCAGTGGTTGTGCTGAAGGGAGGAAAACATTAGAAGGATATCAAATTAACAATTGCTCCATTTTATTACACATCAGACACAGCCAAAATGTTGGCCACATTAAAATAAGTTGGGTTTAGAGCACTTGTTAGACTTGCGTTTGAAGATGATCCTTTAATGACTGAAGTCCGTTGTGTATTAAATGGGTGAATTTACTAAGAGTCTTTAGAGACAAGTTGATTTATGTAGCACAGCATATGAGGTGTTGAAGGCATGTGCCTAAAGGAAGTGGCCCCTAGGGAATATTTCTTCTAGGGGAAAGGTTACCATGGTGATGCCAGTAAAGCAAGAAATGAGGCAATAGGTTGTGGTGGCTGGAAAGTGAAATGAACGACTCTGGAAGATGGCTATTCTTGATACCTTGGATGCGAAAGAATGTTTTGATTTTTTTTATTCATGTTTAATCTGATTAATTAGTTACAAATTTCTGTCTGTGAGAGAGACATTTTACATGGTGTATTTTCCCTTATGGTCCACTTTGATTAACCACCCGTGTCTTTTCCCAGATGGGAAGCAATGGAACACTCCAGTTTCCCTCTTTGCTGTATTTCAGGGATTAATTGGAAATAGTGTCATGCTTTCTCAAGGGACAATTTTTCATACTAATGTTTGCAAAGCAGAGCTAGTGCCCTGTGCTGTGGCTCTTTACCATATTACAAAGGAATGTCCTTCTAAGTCTTTGTCAATGATGGGTATAAATCAAAGTAAGAAAAATGATACATAGTAAATTTAACATTACTGCATTTTTTAATATATAAGTAGGCTTAACTTCTTTTCCTGTCTTAATCCCATCAAGATCAGACTCAAGCAGCGTTCACATCCACAATTGAAATGCACCAGCCTTTTTCTTTGTTAACATTGGTCCAAACTCTCCCCACTGCTTTTGTCAATAGATCATTTAAAGGCAGGCAATAGAGTTAAGTTTGCCTTAAGTCTTCTTTTCTTCTTCACAGCTTCAAGCTCAAGGGCATCTTTTTTAATAGGCATTAGTTAGGGCCCAGAATTAAGTAGACATTTGTGAAGGAGACTTGAAGTTTGGAACAGAATTGTCCTTTATACTTTTTCACGGGGGGAAAAATCTTCTTATGAGAATAAAGGCTGTAGGCTAATCTCTTGCCGTCTGGAAAATGGAGAAGCCAGAGGTTGTTGGCATCGGGTCATATCCCTTATGTAAACTGTCAAATTCTTTTCATATTAATGGCATATTGAGTTAAACCCATGAGGTTTGTATCAGCCACAGCTAATTTATTGATTTATATTTTGGTTGTTTCCTATTAAAGTTTAATATCATTGACTGATCTTTGATAGAAATTTGTTGCCTGTTTTTGGATATGAATTTTCCTACCTTTTGCTTCCTCCTTTCCTCCCCCCCCACCCCCGCCCCCTTTGTTAGCAGGTGATGGTGTTTGTTAGACTCCATTAAATGAAATCCACTTAATTTTGGAGTTTTCTTAAGTGACTTTTGCAGCTAATTAACTTGAAAGGAAGCTAGGGATAACTGTTGTGTGCAATGAGATCGCCTGTCACATGCCATATTTAATCCTGGCACTGTAGACTACTGGAGAGGTGCTACCATCCAATGTGGAAACTATTTGGGGATGAGACTTGATGGAACCTTAAGCAAATTCAATCAAATTAAGATGTTGTTTTCCTTGGAGGACTTATGCCTTGTGGTGGTGGAATTTTCTTTTCTTTTCTTTTTTTTTTTTAAACAGAGAACTTGAGTGGGGGGAATAGGTTATGCTGTCATATGGATATCTTCCTTGTAATGTAATATAATGCTGGCATTTTGGCATTGTCAGTATCTTCAGCAAACCTTCCCCCCTCCAAAAAAAGGAGCAAAACAGAACAATGATTGTTTAAAATCATTAATTCTCTAGGCCTAGAAATGTAGCCTCCAATGGAAATTGGGCCAAATAGCTTTTGGACATATTGACAACTTTGTTCAAAGACGAAGAAACACTTGTCAACAGCTGCTGTTATCAAAGTTGTTGTGTATTGATTTTTTTCCTCTTTTCTGAAACTTTTCATTCTTCTTCCTTCCCCCAAATAAAAAAGAAACCATGAAGTTGGTTTTAGACCTTTTGATAGCTAAGGGCTGAACAACGTAAACTACACCAAGGAAACACACTATGTCTTGTTATTCTAGCAGACAGCCTTTAATGTTACATGCTGGAAATAATGGCCAATAAAACAACACCATATTGTTTTCCTGCCAAATACTGCATACTCAGAATACATTGCCAAAATGTAAAATGTGATTGGTAGTGACTTGCACAGTAGTTTGTTTCCCGTTTCTCCATCCCTATCTGTCCTTTTATTGCACAAGTCTTACTAAGACCATTAGGATGAAAGTGACCAGAATTAAAGTATAAAGATTGATATTTTCATATTATAAAATCATTATTATTTGATGACCAGAAACCTCTCCACTAGGGATCAATGTGTCTTCCCCGCCCCCCTTTTCTGTTGGTGTATTGTCTAAACCAGAGCACTAAAATGAGGCCAGATAACCAAAGGGTCTGACTGTTGTTTGTTCTATCCATTATATTTCTCTGCTCGCTTTTAGATTCCTCCTCTGTCCCCTGTGTTTGAAGTAGAGAGATGGGAACAAGCAGAAGATTGAGGTCCCAGGGGAAGTCAGTTCAGCCTCAGCCAGGGCAGTTTGTTCTCCCCAGTCTGACTAAAGGGACGGAATTTGCTCAGGAAGCTTTGGGATGGCATATCCGGTAGAGGGGAGAAAGAGAGAGGAGACTTGTGGAGGGACGATCAAAGGCTTTGTCCACACTTTGTAATGTGTACTGTAAACAGCGCCTTTGTCATCTGTGTGTATGGAGCTGAGTGGAACATATTGGCAGTTTTTCTTAAGTAATGACAGGTTTCAGAGTAACAGCCGTGTTAGTCTGTATTCGCAAAAAGAAAAGGAGTACTTGTGGCACCTTAGAGACTAACCAATTTATTTGAGCATAAGCTTTTCGTGAGCTACAGCTCACTTCATTGGATGCATACTGTGGAAAATACAGAGAAAACCTTTTATAGTGATAAACACCCATTTTTTCATGGTTTGCGTGTATAAAAACATCTTCTGTATTTTCCACAGTATGCATCCGATGAAGTGAGCTGTAGCTCACGAAAGCTTATGCTCAAATAAATTGGTTAGTCGCTAAGGTGCCACAAGTACTCCTTTTCTTTTTTCTTAAGTAAGTGTTTCCAATTGATGATGGTGGGAATGTGCTTGCAGACATTGCCTGTGTTACACAGGATTTTCTATCAAAACCCTGAGATACTACAATAGCGGTGATGTGGTATGGAAAACTTGCTACAAAATGTCAGTGTAATTCTGTGAAATAGCAATAGCAAAAAAAAAAATTGCAAAACGAGAGGTCTGAATTAAGTGAGAGTATGGAATGAAGTATTATGGCATGATAGAAAAACAAGAATACAAAACTGATCTTGCTGTTATCTTTTCACGGGTTAGACAGAGATCCTGCTCTAGTGTTAAAATAATTTTCAGTGCTGTGTCATAGTGTTGGACATTAGGGATTTAAAATTATTGCATGAAAGCTTCCTGTGATAAATGCTTGCTTATTAAAATTGTTGCAAAATGATCTTGCCTTCTCAGTCCCCAGTGACAAAAGGTATTTTTGTGGTTGACGAGTACTGTTCTCTTTCTTCCTAAGTCTCTCGCTTGCAGATCAGCCATCAGGTTAGTAGTCATTCACCACTGTCCTCTTGGAATTAATCTGACTCAAGAGAATTAAGATTGCAAATATATCGTGATTTGGGGGCTGTTGCTTACGCAACCATTTTCTTTTCCTGTCCCTTAGTAGGGATTGAACTCTCATTGTTTTGTGACCCTTTGTCAGAGTTTAGCTGAAAATATCTGATGTCTCTAGAGCAAGTTCTGAGCAGGGGCCAGCAGGGGGGTGCCCTTACCAGTTAAAGGCAGACATGGAAGAGTACAGTACCATGAGAGAGGGAGAGGCTGGGGAGGAGCTCAGGCAGTCAATTTGAATCTGCCTTCCATCCCTTTTATTAGGTTGAATAGCTAGCACTAAAGCATTTCATACCCTTCATTCTCTTGCCGTTCCCCCCCACCACCCAAAAAAAAAAAAAGATATATCTGTACTGTTTCACCTCTGTGGTGGTGCTGTAGTCAGCGTAGGCTGCAACCTGGGAATTGCGCATTCTTTATAACACCTGTCATAACCATACAGCTAAGGGCAGCCTAGAATTCCTCCTTACCTGTAAGGGGTTAAGAAGCTCAAATAACCTGGTTGGCACCTGACCAAAAGGACCAGTGGGGAAAGAAGATACTTTCAAATCTTGTCAGGGGGAGGGGGGAGGCTTTGTTTTGTGTGTTCTCTTGGGAAGCAGAGAAGCATCAGGTCAGAAAACTCCTTCTCCTGTAAGCCATTGTAAAAGTCTCTCATATTACAAAAATTGTAAGTAAAAGCCAGGCAAGGCATATTAGATTATCTTTTGTTCTGCTTGTGAATTTTTCCTTTGCGGGAGGGAGGTTTATTCCTGTTTTTTGTAACTTTGAAACTAAGCCTAGAGGAAGTTCTGCTGTGTTTTTGAATCTTTTGTAACCCTGTACAGTTATTTTCCATCCTGATTTTACAGAGGTGATTTTTACCTTTTTTTTTTTTAAATAAAATCCTTCTTTTAAGAACCTGACTGATTTCTCTATTATCCTAAGACCCAGGGGTTTGGGTCCATGATCACTTTGTAACCAATTGCTTAGGATAGTATTCTCAAGCCTCCCCAGGAAAGGGAGTGTAAGGGCTTGGGGGGATATTTTGGGGGAACAGGAACTCCAAGTGGTCCTTTCCCTGATTCTTTATTAAATCACTTGATGGTCGCAGCATACCCTCCAAAGGCAAATAATTTGTGCCTTGGGGAGGTTTTAACCTAATCTGGTAGAAGTAAGAGTAGGGGGTCTTTCATGCAGGTCCCCATGTCTGTACCCTAGAGTTCAGAGCGGGGAGAGAACCCTGACAACACCCAGTCCTCCTTGTTTCTTTAAAATGTCTTTCAGAGGGAAAGTTCTATGTCAGCCTCTCCCACAGAGTAAAGGGGGCAAACATCATCTTTAGGGACCAGGAGCAAGTTTTCAGACAGTAATATTCCCAAATTACATTATGTAGTTGCTAAAGAATGTCAAATCTTTCTAGAATAAAGAAAACCTATTTTGCTATCTCGGTGGAGAGCTGTGTGTTCCCTTGTCATTACTGGTGCTGCTCACTGTCTTTCTGTGGATTTGAAGTTAGGGAAAGTGTTAGAAATTTGAGCAGGAACATTCCACTGAGTGATTTCTGGCTCTTGTAGCCTGGAGGATGAAATCTGGGTTGCTGGGTGCCATGGTAGTTCATTCAGATAGTGAAATAATGACACAACTAGATATTCCTAATGAACAATAATGTCTTTCCTTATCATTCTTCAGATGGATAGCACAGTATAACATCATCTAAGTGTAATGTGAGTAATGTTTTTAATGAAGTACAGATGACACATAATTTTTACTGGGTTTAGACCTGTTATGCTGTACCCAGACAGCGAGCCAGCTGCACAGTGAAAAAAGTTCACTGGTTGTATTGTCAGAGATTGTAATCATAATGTGGTGCTTTATCACTGAGCTCTTTGGCTTGAATGACTGACCCAGTGGGTTCCCATGCACTATGCCCCGTGTTGGATTAAGTGCATCCCTGATGCTGGGGTGCTTCCCAGGCAAAACTAAAAGAACAGAAGCCATGCAGCACGTTGCACAGCTTTTGAAGGTTCATGCGCTGGCCACTTTACCTTTAGCTGGGAATGGTACCCAATAACAGCTGCTACCAATTCTACTGTTAGTTACTCATTTTCACTTAGAGACAAATCTTCCCAAGAAGAAAATGTGTATAAACATCATCATTTTAAATGAATAAGCAGAAAGCCATTAGTTCTTTTTACAGGTTTTCTGGTATATCAAGAATTTATCAGTTTATGGGTGTTCTTTTACTTCAATAGGTCTATTTATTTGATTGAATTATTTCCCATTAGGAATAGTCTTGTAAATACTACCATGTCTGTCATAGCTCAGATTTAGGGCTAACACCTGTTGGTCCCTATTGTGTTTACACACTGTATGCACATTTTCATTTAGTTGTAAAGTCACCTGTTGAAGCTCCCTGTTACAGAGAGCTTCATTGTTCACTAATTAATGTCATGAATCCATTTGAACACTAACAGGAGCTTGTTATAATTGCTCACATACAAGTAAAAACTTTCTCTGTATATTAATTAATTGATACAAGGGATTAAGATTATCACATGGGAGGCAATGCAGTTTCTTTCTTAATAAGTTGCCTGGAGTGGGTGCCAAACCAGTTCTCGATCCCATTTGAGCAGTGTGTTTTGATAAAGGCATAGATCAAACTATTAAGCTCCCTATGGCAGCAGGAATGTAGATCGTTTTGGTTTGCTATTACTGCTGATCTGCAATGTAAGATATTAATCAAGACTAATTATACGCACTGGCTATGAAACAAACTCAAGGCCAGCGCAGGGCATGCTTCTCTATGTAATTACGGACTTTAAAGGTACTGGGGTAATTACTAGAAATTAGAGGACCTTCTATTTACAGACATCACATCTCAGAATAGCAACACAGTGCATTGGTTATTTCTTTACAGCTCTGTCTGGTTTGTTATGTCATGTCAGTCTGCAATTAGATAGGCATCACTTAATTTCCTATTTTTCAGATTCCATACTCAGACTCTACCAAAGTGGTTTTTTTTAATTTTTGTTTTAGAAACAAACTTTAGATAGTGAGGGGCATCATGTGATATTACTATGGAGGATGTGGAATGTGATCTACTTTTGTTAAACACTCTGATAGAAGATCCCCTTAACCTAAGCTATTTTTCAGTACAGTTTAATCACTTTGTGTATAATATGCATTATAATATATGTTAAGTATATAATGTATATAATTGTCTGTAAACACACAAACCCGTGTGTATATGTATATAATTATATACACATAAGCATGCATGGACATTCTCACACGTGTGTGTGTGTGTGAGAGAATGTCCATGCATGCTTATTGTGTATATAAATGGTACAAGTGGTCTTTCTCTGGAAAGTGGCAAGATTGCTAGTGATCATGAACTAACACTTAACTGCAGTGACAGAAAGGAAACTGGAATGAAGAAAAGGCTGATATTCGACAGTGGAGATGATTGCTGATACTCTTGAGTTTTTATTACCGTGGTCCATCAAAGATGTGCTAAGATTGATTACAGAATTATGCAGGACTGTCATTCAGGGCCATATCCAGAAGAATATACCGAGAGAAGGGAATTCAATAAATATTCCTTCTGCTATTAACTTTACACTTTTGCAACTGTAATTGTAAGTACAGGAGGGAGAGCTGAGTCTCTGAGGGTATGTCTACACTACGAAATTACTCCGATTTTACAGAAGTCAATTTTTGGGAACAGGCTGTATAAAGTTGAGTGCACGCGTCCACACTAAGCACATTAATTTGGCGGTGTGCATCCACAGTGCTGTGGCAAGCATTGACATTCTGAGTGGTGCGCTGTGGGTAGCTATCCCACAGTTCCTGCAGTCCCTGCTGCCCATTGGAATTCTGGGCTGAGCTCCCAATGCCTGATGGGGCCAAAAATTTGTCGCGGGTGGTTATGGGTAAATGTCGTCAGTCAACCCTTGCTCTGTGAAAGCAACGGCAGACAATCATTTTGCGCCCTTTTCCCTGGACTGTCTGAGCAGACACCATAGCACGGCAAGCATGGAGCCTGTTCAGCTCATGGCGGCAGTTATGACCATTGTACACACCTAGCGCGTTATCCTGCAGTTTATGCAGAACCAGAACCTGAAAAACCAGGTGAGGAGGCGACGGCAGCGCGGTGACGAGATTGATGAGGACATGGACACAGATTTCTCTAAAACCGCGGTCCCCAGCATTTTGGAGATCATGGTGTTAATGGGGCAGGCTCATGCTATGGAACGCCAATTCTGGGCCCGGGAAACAAGCATAGACTGGTGGGACCGCATAGTTTTGCAAGCTTGGGATGATTCCCAGTGGCTCCGAAACTTTCACATGCATAAGGGCACTTTCATGGAACTTTGTGACTTGCTTTCCCCTACCTTGAAGCTCAAGAATACCAAGATGAGAGCAGCCCTCACAATTGAGAAGCGAGTGGCAATAGCCCTGAGAAAGCTTGCAACGTGAGACAGCTACCGGTCAGTCGGGAATCAATTTGGAGTGGGCAAATCTACTGTGGGGCTTGCTGTGATACAAGTAGCCAACGCAATCATTGAGCTGCTGCTATCAAAGGTAGTGACACGGGGAAATGTGCAGGTCATAGCAGATGTCTTTGCTGCAATGGGATTCCCTAACTGTGGTGGGGCGACAGACGGAATGCATATCCCTATCTTGGGACTGGACCACCTTGGCAGCCAATACATAAACTGCAAGGGGTACTTTTCAATGGTGCTGCAAGCACTGGTGGATCATAAGGGACGTTTCACCAACATCAACGTGGGGTGGCCGGGAAAGGTTCATGACGCTCGTGTCTTCAGGAACTCTGGTCTGTTTAAACGGCTGCAGGAAGAGATTTACTTCCCAGACCAGAAAAAACTGTTGGGGATGTGGGGTGGTGGTGGCGGCTCCCCCTTGAGTTGCATGCAGCTCAGCCAAGAAGCGGCATGTCTGGGGCTCTGTCCTGGAGCGTCCATTTGATTCTTTGGTTTTCTGGTACGTTTGTCTGAGCTCCTTAAGTTTCATGCGGCGCTGTGTTGCATCCCTGCTGTAGCCTCTGTCCATCATGGCCGTGGGGATTTTTTGAAATGTTTTGGCATTTTGTCTTTTGGAAAGTAGTTCTGATAGCATGGCTTCATCTCCCCATACAGCAATTAGATCCAGTACCTCCTGTTTGGTCCATGCTGGAGCTCTTTTTCGATTCTGGGACTGCATGGTCACCTGTGCTGATGAGTTCACCTGGCCAAACAGGCAATGAGATTCAAAAGTTCCTGGGGCTTTTCCTGTACACTTGGCCAGTGCATCCAAGTTCAGGGTGCTGTCCGGAGCAGTCACAATGGTGCACTCTGGGATAGCTCCCAGAGGCCAATCCATCGAATTGCGTCCCCACTAACCCTAATTCGAAACAGCGATGTCGATTTCAGCGCTAATCCCCTTGTCGGAGAGGAGTACAGAAATCAGTTTTAAGAGCCCTTTAAGTAGACAAAAATGGCTTCGTTGTGTGGATGGGTGCAGGGTTAATTTGATTTAACACTGCTAAATTCAACATAAACTCGTAGGGTAGACCAGGCCTGAGTTACAACAGCTGTTAGGGTTTTTTGCATTCCACATCCTTAGTGTGAATTGATTGCTGGACTACCAAAGGAAACACAAGAATCCCAGTTTGTGCTTTTGTGATGTATTTTATTATGGTCCATGTGGCAATGAGAAAAAATACTGTCTTTGTGTTTTTAATAATAATTGCTGGTAATGGTAATAGTTCTATCTTCTTTTCACAGATGTATTTGATTGCAGTTCACTGACTGCCACCCTTAACAAGCTGGAAACTGTTGCTACTGTCAAATACCTTTTTTATCTAGGTTTGAACTTCTCTGGTATGAATTGCTTATAGATGGAGTCTGAGCCAGTCCATTCCCATTGTGTGTGCAGAACTAGACACATGAATGCCCAAAATTAATCAGATCTAAGGCAAGAATAGAAAGCTCTCACCCACTTACATGTTTCTGAATGCAGCTTTGAGTTGGAGGGAAAGAACCTATCAAATGTACATGAAAAATGGTGAGTTTGTGAAGGCCAGGGAATTGTGCAGCTTGACTGGACCTGCATGCCACCATGTGGGGGTGGGGGATGGAGGAGGTGGTACAGGGTGGGAAGACTACCAGTCTGTGAGGTTTTCTTCTAAATGATTTTCTCTGATTGATTGATGCTACTGAGGTCATAAATGAGCTCCTTGCTGAGGCAGGGTTGGAGGTCAAAGTGTAGTGCCAGCTGCCTGGCCTGCCATAGCACAATAGCAGCACCCTTCTATACATAAGAAAGGAACATTCCAGCATAGACTTCGGACTAACCTTTCCTTTTGCAAACCTCAGGATTCTCTTGGGCGGAAATTATACAGTGTCGTTTATAATTAACCCTTTTCCCCCAACCCATGTGCACTTGAGTGTTCCTTAAAATCATCTATAAATACCATGCATTAAACACTCCATCCTCTCTTCTCTTTCTCGGTTATGTTTAAAAGTATGATAGTGTAAATGAAACTGAAATAAAACTACTCCTAAAGGTAAACTTTTGGAATGATGCACTAAAAATGTGGTGGTCAACTCCCATAAAATAACAACTGGAATTATATGCCACATTCCCTAGTCTTGTGTTTAAATATTTAGCTTGAGATGCAGCAGAAAAATTGTACTTTTTAACAAACATATGGAGCACTGTGGAAGACTAGAAATCACATTGCTAAAGAAAATAAATGAAATCTTGGCATTTATAGAACGATTATAATAAATACAAAACCATCAAATGTGCATACATTTTTAAAAATTCCTGAACACATCCTGATTAAATTGAAAGTTGGTCCTAACATACTGCTTTTGGTCTTATGGCTGCAAGATTTTTTTATTCTTTCTGTGGTTTGTATTCCACGTCATGTTTACTTTTCTCCATTCTTCTGTTCCTCATATGGAAACTGCATAGATCTTTCTGTGGAAAAAAGAGCTTTGTATCACACTTCCTGTGCAGTGCCAATTAGTTCCAGCGTGGACTTTCTTTGTGGCTTTCTCTTGGAAATACTATAGCACCATTATTGGCCTTCAAATCTGCTGGAGCAGCTACACTTTTCCAACCTCCAGCCCCAAGTCATGCCAAAGGTCACACTAGAACTAACCTCAGAGGGTAAAAAACAAAGTAAGGGTGTACCTTTTCTCAAAGAGATGACCCTCCTCAGCTTGGCCTCTGCAAGGCTCTAATATATTGATAAAGCTTAACAGCTTGTAAAAGCACTAACGGCTTGAGGATAGCCATGTTAAACAAATGGCTGGCTCACATTACTCTTTGTCACTATCAGATTTATAACTCAATATCCACCGAAAGACTCTTCAGGAAGTTGAGGCAGGGGAGTGAATAGATAGGAGGATTTTGTAGGGACTCAGCAGATCATTACTCATACACATTATTTAGAAACTTTAGCTAGATACTCCTCTCTTATCAGCATCCAAAGAGAATTTTGGGAAACTCATATATAAGTAACTAAGTAGGACTGTTGTGCTTCATATCTCTGTCAAAAGATTGAGTACACCTCTAAATCCAGTCAGATTCATAGTCAGACTCTTAATTATTAGTCCAATTTGAATAGAAATTAGAGAACCGTTTTTAGACTGAAAAGCTGCCTTTCTGATGATTTCGAGGAAAACAAAACACTTCAGCTCTTGAGACTAGGTCAGCCCCCAGCTTTCTGCTGGCAGGCACAGCACTTTCATCCAAGTTAAAATAAAACATCCATAGAGAAGGAAACACTTTAGTTCCTTCCCCACACCTCATTTCCTGTCAAGTCCCTTGAATTGTCTGGCTCTAGCTGCAGCCTGGGATGGAGTTGGACAGTAAGGTTATAACTACCATCAGACATTTAAAGTCAACAGAGCAAGCTCAGCTGCAACCATCTTCAGAGCCTAGGAACAGCTAAAACTTGCTTTGTATTCAGATCTGGTTGTGGCCCACCCAAATCCCAAACTCATCATTATTGTACATAGATAGAAGTTCCTGTTGAGAAATCCCAATATCCAGAAGAAGGCAGAACCCTGCTACTTCCCCAAAAGTATGAAATAATTATTTGTTCATTGATTTATGCCAATCCAGGTGCCTTTAAAATAGTAAACTAGGAGACAAATCCAGAAAACAGGCAACCTACTTGTGCCAGTTAATTAAAACTTTCAGAAAAGCAGACTTTGACTCCCTCAGGGAACTGATGGGCAAGATCCCCTGGGAGAATAACATGAGGGGGAAAGGAGTCCAGGAGAGCTGGCTGTATTTTAAAGAATCCTTATTGAGGTTACAGGGACAAACCATCCCGATGTGTAGAAAGAATAGTAAATATGGCAGGCGACCAGCGTGGCTTAACATTGAAATCCTTGCTGATCTTAAATACAAAAAAGAAGCTTACAAGAAGTGGAAGATTGGACAGATGACCAAGGAAGAGTATAAAAATATTGCTCGGGCATGCAGGAGTGAAATCAGGAATGCCAAATCACTCCTGGAGTTGCAGCTAGCAAGAGATGTTAAGAGTAACAGGAAGGGTTTTTTCAGGTATGTTAGCAACAAGAAGAAAGTCAAGGAAAGTGTGGGCCCTTACTGAATGAGGGAGGCAACCTAGTGACAGAGGATGTGGAAAAAGCTAATGTACTCAATGCTTTTTTTGCCTCTGTCTTCACAAACAAGGTCAGCTCCCAGACTACTGCACTGGGCAGCACAGCATGGGGAGGAGGTGACCAGCCCTCTGTGGAGAAAGAAGTGGTTCGGGACTATTTAGAAAAGCTGGACGTGCACAATTCCATGGGGCCGGATGCGTTGCATCCGAGAGTGCTAAAGGAGTTGGTGGATGTGATTGCAGAGCCATTGGCCATTATCTTTGAAAACTCATGGTGATCGGGGGAAGTCCTGGACGACTGGAAAAAGGCTAATGTAGTGCCCATGTTTAAAAAAGGGAAGAAGGAGGATCCTGGGAACTGCAGGCCAGTCAGCCTCACCTCAGTCCCATGGAGCAGGTCCTCAAGGAATCAATTCTGAAGCACTTAGAGGAGAGGAAAGTGATCAGGAACAGTCAGTATGGATTCACCAAGGGCAAGTCATGCCTGACTAATCTAATTGCCTTATATGACGAGATAACTGGTTCTGTGGATGAAGGGAAAGCAGTGGACATGTTGTTCCTTGACGTTAGCAAAGCTTTTGACACTGTCTCCCACAGTATTCTTGCCAGCAAGTTAAAGAAGTATGGGCTGAATGAATGGACTGTAAGGTGGATAGAAAGCTGGCTAAATTGTCGGGTTCAACGGGTAGTGATCAATGGCTCGATGTCTAGTTGGCAGCCGGTATCAAGTGGAGTGCCCCAAGGGTCGGTCCTGGGGCCGGTTTTGTTCAGTATCTTCATAAATGATCTGGAGGATGGTGTGGATTGCACCCTCAGCAAGTTTGCAGATGACACTAAACTGGGAGGAGAGGTAGATACGCTGGAGGGTAGGGATAGGATACAGAGGGACCTAGACAAATTAGAGGATTGGGCCAAAAGAAATCTGATGAAGTTCAAATAGGACAAGTGCAGAGTCCTGCACTTAGGATGGTAGAATCCAATGCACCGCTACAGACTAGGGACCGAATGGCTCGGCAGCAGTTCTGCAGAAAAGGACCTAGGGCTTAGAGTGGACGAGAAGCTGGATATGAGTCAACAGTGTGCCCTTGTTGCCAAGAAGGCCAATGGCATTTTGGGATGTATAAGTAGGGGCATTGCCAGCACATCGAGGGATGTGATCGTTACCCTCTATTTGACATTGGTGAGGCCTCATCTGGAGTACTGTGTCCAGTTTTGGGCCCCACACTACAAGAAGGATATGGAAAAATTGGAAAGAGTCCAGCAGAGGGCAACAAAAATGATTAGGGGACTGGAACACATGAGTTATGAGGAGAGGCTGAGGGAACTGGGGATGTTTAGTCTACAGAAGAGAAGAATGAGGGGGGATTTGATAGCTGCTTTCAACTACTTGATAGGTCAAAATGCCCCCAAAAATTGTTGATCAGATCGAAAGAAACTTCCAATATCTGTACATTGACATCAGTGACAATCGCCCAAACAAAATACACCTCACCTCTTCATTGAGTTTCTTACTAGGAACTTAAGTTGGATCATGTAGAATATAGTATGTGATAAACTAAGTCCAGCTGTCCTCTCTCTATCAAGATGGAAATCTCAAGTCTACATCTCTAGTGGTAAATGCTGTGAAACAGAAAAGCATTGTCCCTAAAGTGAAAGTAGAAAAAATCATTTTCCAAATCTCATAATCCAACCTTGAAAAACTTGATTTGCCCATTCACTAAAGTGCGGGGCTTTTTCATCTTTGATTTTGATAGGCAGGTAAAATATCTTTAGCTTTTTAATTATCAGTGATTGTGGTAAAGGGCAGGCAAGTAGATTTTATGCCTGGCCTGGTACAATTTCATTACAGTTTTGAAAGTCTGCTTGAATCTGAAATTCCCTCTTACCCAAATGCAAGCTGGTTAGTTGGTTTGTTGATTTATATTTTAGACACCTATTGATAGTATCTATGTTCTTACAAAAGTAAATTTAAACCAACACTTCAGTTGGCTCACTTAGATCTTGAGGTAGGATCCAGATCTTCACTTGACATATCCTTGAAATCAATGGGACTTTGTGCATTTATAAAAGCGTCTACTTTGTAGTCCCATTGCAGGATTGGGGCTTTATCCAACCTGTGGCCTGATTATCCAGCCCCGCACACCTACAAATATTTCTGATGCCTATACAACATTTTTGATAAATGAGTTTGTATTGTAATTTTATTCCATGGAATGAATGTCAAAAATATTTGTTTTAAAACAAATGTAAAGAACAGGAAAATCAGCTCTTCAGTGGAAAGAATCTGAGCGAACTCTAATTTTAAAGAGCATCTTCATATCTCACAGTGCTCACAATAATGAATTAGTGATTAGAACCAATATGAATACCATATATCTATAGCTAGTCTATATAGTCAATTTTAAAACATATATATATATATAGGTAAACAATACATTTGTCTTTGCATAATGATGCACCTACCGCGCTCTCTATAATTCCACTCATTATACTGCAGAGATGA
Source organism: Lepidochelys kempii (assembly GCF_965140285.1). NCBI lineage: Eukaryota > Metazoa > Chordata > Testudines > Cheloniidae > Lepidochelys > Lepidochelys kempii. Next base: position 68,386,809 of record NC_136384.1, on the reverse strand, counting down.
CTACTGAAATTTCCTCCCCAAGTGAGGCATAGAGTGTTTTAAGAACTTCTTGTCAAGAATTAATTTTTCCTCTTGAGAAAAAATATTCTTTTTCCTCTCGATATTGCTTAACTCAGTGAATATGCTGACATAAACCTTGAAAGAGGGTCATTCTGCAGTTAGAGACAGATGGATCAGCAGTACTACAGATTATTTTAAGTTGGTTTTCAGAACAAGGGGATTCACTGAACCAAGTCTCCAAAAATGACAAATGCCGCCAGAAATACTGTCCTTTTCCTCCTCCCCCTCATTCCCATTCCTGCCTTTTTGTTTTTCGGTGCATATTGTGAGTCTGTAAGCAATGGATGGAGAGGAAGATAAATATTTACCATAGTTGTTTTCAGAAATCTCTTGAAATTTATTTGTTGTTAAAACTATATACAACAAGATTGTCTACAGTACCAAAAAATTTAGATCACTATGCACTTGATGCTTTCACTTAACCCCCTTCCAAATATTTTGACATCATTTTAATAAGAATTTATTAAAGATGAAACTTAGCAAGGTTAAATACTATCTGAATGCAGAGTGGTGATACTGTTTGTAGTATTGCTTGCCAGATTTGAAGTTACTTTCTAACTCTCAGTATTTACAGATTAATTTATTTGGAGCTTGTCTCCTCAGAAATAGCCATAATTCCAAACTAAGGGCTGAATCCTGGTTTGTAAAGGTTGTGTATCCTTTTGGGACAGGGACCCATGTCTGCATCAGTCTTTGCGCAGCACCTAGCATGGAGAGAGCCTAATTATGCTTGGGGCTCAGGGTGCTATGGTCATATAAATAATAATTAATAAAGGGTGAGAACTCTCAGTTTGGGGCTAAGGTAGTTTAAAGCTAACCAGTGTGGCCTCCTGATCTGGGGTTGTCCAGGGCTCTCAGCGTAACTGCCTGTCTGAAGTTCAGTATCCCCTCGCTGCATGGAACCTCAACAGCACTTCCCAAGCTAAAGTGATGTAGCTCTCCCCTCTGTAGATGCTACAGCAGGTGGCAACATGCTCCTATAAACCTGAAAATAATCAGGATGTAATTCAGTTGGTGGTGCTTTAAAAAAAAAAAAAAAAAATCAGGCATGTAAAATGTATTAACCTTTTTAGCTTCAAGGGCATGAGCTCTTTCTCAGCAGATTATAGCATAAAGATGAGTTTTACTAAACATTTGTCTTGGCTGGGGGTCTAATGACGTTACATCTGTAATGCAAAGAACAGTATTCTCCATTGTCAAGGGAAAATATTAAATACTGAGTATTTTTATATATATATATAAAATATATAATATATATATTATAAAATATATTTATATTTATTTAAAATATAAAATATATAATATAAAATATTTCACATCTAACCCTCTGCTATTGGCAGTTCTTTGTATACACCAGTTCTATGGCAAGTTAACTGAACAAAAGCTATGGCCAGTTTCCATTAGAATTGACGATGTACTTTGCAGTCAAAATAGTTTAAGGTGACTATGCCTGTTAATGTGGAAACTTGCTTTAAATAAAACATCACAATAATACTGCAAATTGCAACTTTATTTACAAGGCAAGGAGGCAAACTCTAGTAGCCATACAGTCTAAGGTATAGTTTATTGGGTAGTGGTGGGAGATGAATAAAGAAACAAGCCACAATAACAACAGCTAGAAAGCTAATGGAAAATAAATTTCAGCTCCACACAGAGACCACACAGATTTGTTTGCTGGATGTCCGACTAGATGATGGGGGAGCATAGCTGTCTTAGGGTTTTGAAAGTTTTATCAGAACAAGGTAATGGAACTGACTGTCTGACAGACAATCTGCTTTGAGAATTCCAGTCAGCTATGAACTAGCGTGTTGACTAATAAGTCAGTAGCTTGCTAAGCCTTGTCATTACCTAATATGTTTTTGTTTAACAACTTGGGGCCTTGCAGGAGTGCTCTGTTTCCATTGTTGTCAATGCCTATTTTATTCTTTTCCCTGCTTCAGAGCTCTGAATGGTTCCAAAAGTTGCAGCTTGAAGGTTCAGTATAAGGTAGTGGGGTTTTTTGTATTCTTACCATAAAAGCTTTACTGGTATTACTGAGTTACATTATTCTTATTTTTTTTTTAAATCTACAGAAGTTAATGATCCCCCTACAAATTGGATGCAATATTAGAGTAATGTCAGCATGCTGAGATTTTATATAATATCATTGCAATGAGACTGCTTGCTTCGTGTTATTAAACCAAACTGCTCGATGACTTTAATAACTATTTACTTGGTATATAAAAATATCCATCTTGGATAAAGATGCTTTTTGTTGTTTGAGTTTGAAATTTAAATAACTACTACAGTTATTGATCCAGTATACTAATAGTGTATTTTTTGGACCCTATAAAATAGTTTGAGCCCAAACTATTTTTAAACATTGGCCTTTAGTTTTGCAGGCAAAGTTTTGTACCCACCAATAATTGCGTGTACATTTTTGTGTTCAGGTGCAACTGATAGTACTATCTAAATAGTTGTTTGCCAGTACAAGTCTGGTAGCTAGATTACTTTTAGTGCTTCCAGATGTGTCTGAAATTCAGGCACAGAACTGTGAGAGCAGTTAATTTTCTCTGTTTTTTTAATTCATATTTTGTTGCTTAGGAAATGAATTCCCTTTCATATCCCCAACAAAAATACTCCCTGCTCCCGGACCTTTTTTATGTAGGATGTACTATATATTTTTCTCAGGTACTGAAGAGCAAGCTAACCGACAGAGGGAGTAGAAGTTTAAAGGGACTCTGTCATGTTAAATATCTCAAAGGCTATTGTAAGCCTAGCTTGTAGGACATAAAGGACTATAAAAAGGCCTCAAAATAAGTCTTGCACTCAGTGGATTGTCATAACAGTGCATCGGCATTGTGATGACAGAATACACGCATCACAGCAAGCAACCATATCCCATAGGAAAAGCGTAACTTGAATATTTTTATTTCCTTTTTGGATGAGTCATGACGATGACAGGAACTGAAATATTATTCACAATAAATGGTCAGAGCAATAATACACTTTTTTTAAAAAAAAGCTTTAATCTGCATTGTTTTCAGTCCTCCATATACAAGTAGTTAAATAAAGCACTATACACAAATTGCTAGGTCATAAGTTAAAGAAAAAAGAAGGGATTTTTTTTTTTTGGGTGGGTTGGGGGAACCAGGAAAAGGGGCATGAGGGAGAGGGGAAATACATGAATAGTTGGAGCACATGACTGTGAGCCAGAAACTCTATTAACTTTAATCTGCACAGAACAATTTGCAGTTTGCCCTGTAAAATGGGTTTAATCATATTCTTACCTTACAGGAATGTTCTGAAGATGAATTGTTTAAAGTTAATATAACATTCTGAAGGTGGAAACATGCTGGTGCTGCAATTATATTATTTATTTCTACTGTATTTGTAAAATGAGTTTTCTTCCAGTTTGAACATTTTAAAAATGTTCATTTTTTCTCTTTAATTCACATTCACATTTAATTCACAGTACTATAGCTATAAATTATTATTTTTGACAGGCTGTTTTAGAATTGCACAATTTTGACCCAGCTTTGCGTACACTTAAGCAAGTGTATAACTTTACTCCCATAATTAGTCTTACTGAGGGAAGTTAGTAAGACTACACACATGTATGAAATTATGTATGTGCTTAAGTGTTTGCAGAATTGGGGGCTTTTTTAGGTACATTACCGTCTCTTAAGACACTGTTTCATGAATTCCAATCTAAAATTTGCCTTTGTCAAAGTTCAGTCTAAAATCAAAACTCGTCAGATGACCCCTGGTCAGTAGAAATGCTTTCATAAATTCGTGTATGTTCAATACATTTCCCCTCCCCCCCCCCGGCCCCCATAGGTATTGTAGTGTTTACAATCCAAATGTTGTAGCTTTGTTCTAGGGCAAAAGAACAAGAAAGTGAAACAGGTTTTTTCTGAGCTTAGAACAGGAAGTTCCCACTAGTTGCTTGGCGGCTCTGGAGAGAACAGACCACAGCTCTACAGCTTCCAAAAGAGACTCCTGGAAACCTTCAGGGGAATTGCCATCAGGAAGGCCATTTATCAGTACCCCTGTGACTTCAAAGAGACAATGAGTCTGGTGTACTGCCTGGATCGGATAGGTTCAGCAATCCCCAAAGCAAGCCAGTTGGGCAGTTGGTGCTGCTATCCTCTACCCTTTTCATGGTTAGGGGATCTGAGACAATACTAAAGGGATTAGGAGTGGGAGCCAAGAGCCCTGTCCCCTTCAACCCAAAAGGACTCTCTCTCTCACAATTTGTATCCTAGAGATGCCTACTTAGGCAGATGTGGGGTGCCGTAGGGGCTTTCAGTGTCAGCCCAGTACAAGGCACCTGTCAACAGCCCAAAAACTGTGACTAGTTTCACAACAGAAAAGAGATCTGTTTTTTTAAATAGGATCTTTATGTTGCTGCAAGGTTTTATGCAGGACTGTGTGATATTTTATGCTAGTTATTAAATGATCCAAATTGTATATTTCCAAACAACTTGGATATAACCACAAATGTCAGCTTAAAACACTGTGGATTTAGTGCTGATGAATGCATTGGAGCCCTGGTGAAGTCCTCTGTTTATCTACAGAGCTGCAGCAGAGTAAGCTTTCCACATACCCTGCCTGCATGCTGATCTGGGAGCAGGGAGGAGGCTTCCTCTTGGGGCAACAGGGCTAGTTCAGTCACCCATCCACGACCCATACAGTTCTTGGTCTCTGAGCCTGCAAACTGTGGTAATGAATTTGTAATGCAGCAGCTGGAATGAAAATTCACCTCATCGAGGGGCTGCTAAACATTCATTACACAGAAACAGCTTTTAATCCCTGCTCAGCTGGGCTGGATTCAAACTAGTGACCTATAGGTGAAAGTCTGTGTAACTCATTAGCAATGCCCCAAGGCTTCCAGCCACCCAACAAGTGCTAATGTTAAACCTTTGAGACAGAGGCTTGCTTTCTTGACAGATAAATTTATTAAATTAAGTTCTGACCTTTTAGGAGCCCACAAAGGCAGGATCTTCCACTTTATGTATACACAAACAAAATCATCTACACAGCACTATTTGTTTCTGGCAAATACATTTTACAATCTAGTGCCTCACCTGTTTCTTAGAGACAGCCATCATTAATCCAAACAGCAATAAAACAAATATTGATGTCAAAGTTCTCTTCTAAATGCAATATCTTGCAGTGTAAAATCAGAATAATCACCCAGGACCTAGCAGACTACTTGAACTAAAGGAGGAACCAGTGAGAAAAGTAAGTTATCTTCTGTGTGGGGCAGCCTCTAGAAGGGACATGAAATACACTTTGCCAGTAGGTTTTGTGACTATTTGTGAGATAGTAACAGAATGTTATTCAGATTCTTGGTTTCTGTCCCTGGCCGTGATAGCAGAATGTGGATTAGTTGTTGGAGCAGAGTTAGAGCACATGCATGAAAATAGATTTGACATCTTCCATCTGAAGGTGACTGTGGCTGAGACTTGGCCATGTCATACAAGAAACTGGGTTCCATATTTTCAGCTCTTCCTGAAGTGAACTTGTGCAAACTACTAATATCCTTATTTGTAAAAAGGAGGAAATGTTAATTGCTTGTCTTCTGGGATGTGAGAGCGAAACCTTTGTCAGTAATAAGGGTAACTGTACAGAAATATTAATATCTCTCAGTGGAAGAGATAACACCAGAACTCCTGGCTCCCAGCCCAGTGACCTGCCTTGAAGCCAAAGGGGAAAGGGTGTCTCTCTCTCCAATGAGTGAAATTTTTATCTAAAATGCAGGCACTGTTTTTCTCTAGAGTGTTTCTTTTAACTTTAATGTATGTTTGGAAGGTAAAAGGGGAAGTCTCATATTCTGTGAATTCTGCACTTTTCCTGAATTAGTATCTTAAATTCAAATTCTTTTAGCCTTGCTCACATGAATAATTCTGCTGAAGTCAATGGGCCTATTTGCCTCAGTAAGACCAGCAAGATTTGGCTCTTGGTACTTATAGCCTTACCCTGTAGCCGTTCCTCATACATAACTTCCCTATGAAGACAATGGGAATTTTGTGTAACCCTTCTGCCCGCCAGAGTTGGCAGCAACAAGGGCCAGGTTCAATATCTAGGGGATCCATTCCAATAACACAATGCAAACCGGCTCAAGCCCCCATCCAGTGACCTGGGACAAATATATACCACCCCCGCTGGGCGCCTCCAAGAGGCAATACTTCCCCTCTCGCAAGCACATAGTCTGAGTGTAGCAAAAAGCCTTTTAATGACAGAGAGAAACAATGTGGCATTATGTTGGGGAAACACCACCAACAGGATTTGTAACACAACCCATGAGCAAAAAAACCCACCCCAAGCAAATTGGGGCATGCCCCTTTCCCTTTGGTTCTTGAGTCCAGCAACCCCAAATCACCCAAAGTCCCAAAAGTCCAATGACCCCAAAGTCTCTGTCCCTGGTCAGGGCAGCCCCAGAGTTCGCAAGTTTATCTGCGGAGCTTTACCTCCCAACCTGGGTAGAGATAGGATGGGGGTAAGAAGCACCTTACATGATCTGAAGCTGACCGCCCCACAGCTCCATAGGCCTTCGCTTCGCTCCGCTCTGCCAGCCGCCCCATGAACTCCTTCGCTCAGCTCCGCGGCCCACAAGCAGCTCCCGCCGTCCCACAAACTGCTCCGTGTCCCACAAGCAGCTCCCACCGTCCTACGAACTGCTCCACTGGCCTGTCCACAAGGCACTCCAGCCGTCCCACAAACTGCTCCACAATATATCTTCAGGATCCCCCACTACTTAACACAACACTCAGTAATTTCAGCTCTTAGTCAGTTCAGCTCTTTGGTGAATTCAGCTTGCAGTAGGGGAGCCTCAGTGCTGGTGCACCATTAGCCCAAAGTGAGCTCAGCAGCCTGTAACTAGACTCCTAATGGAATCAAAATTAGCTCCGATATTCCACAGTGGAGAGAGGAGGAAGTGCAATTAGCATGTAAGGCCCTCACCAAGGGGCCCATGCCACCAACTATTAATACTTGTCCCCAGCCTCTCTCCATTCACACAGTTTTGGAACCCATGACCCTTGCCTAGCGAGTGCTACTTAGTTGATGGTGAGTCCCTCCATCATAACAAAAGGCCACGTACAGTTCCAAGCACAGTTCCCATAATCAGGGTAATAACAATTTATTCTTCCTGCCCCAATAACAGAGACACTGGGGATCCCACAGCAGCCAAAGTGTCCATTTGGGCAGCTATGGCCTAATTCTAGGTGGGGTGGGTGTGCCTATGCAAATGAGATCGGCCCCTGAAGTTCTTTTCCACAACTTGCCACACCTCACCACCAGATGTCAGGGTGGAGCTCATCCTGACACTGCTTACATCTGTGTGTGGAAAAGCTGCAGAACGGGCTAAGCAAAATGCAACTCACAAGATTACCTGATGTTCAGAATCAAAGTACATCTTATACCTTTTAAGTTTCAAACTTTATAATGAGGGCATATAACACTTACTCCCCTTTATATACTTGGACCACTTATTGCCTGCCCCCTCTCCCCCCAAAAGAGTATGAGGCTGTAGAGTGAAAAGGTTTTCACCCTTGTTCCCCCTGGTTAACAGAATAAGTAATACCTTCAAGCACCTGTGTGGTGCAGGTTCCGCCATGCTGAAATGCACTAACAAAAAATAGCAAGGATCAGTCCAGAATCAACGCAAAATAATTTTTTAAAATTTTTTGTTTCATACACATACATAGCATAATTGTGAGAATCGGCTCTTTTATTTTTAAAAAAATCCCATACATGTGTGTGTTAAAGAAAACTCCAAATAGCCTACTTTTGAGGATTTTAAACAAGGGTGGGGGGTGGTATATTCTGGAGAGCATCACAGGAATTTTTTATCAACTTGCTTAGTGAGTATATTATTTACACATACACACAGTTCCTAGACTTTGAGGAATTTGCAGGTCTTAGGGGAAATTTCTGAACAGAATTCTCATTTAGGGAAATCTAAACAGTTTATATTCAGAGTCTAAAAGGTGGCATTCCATCATGGAGGGTGAAAGAGAAATATAGGAAGTTCTATTGTAACCTTATTAAAACATTACCCATGCACTGGAAATGCCACTTCTCATTGGAGATACCGGTATACTTTTGCACTGTAACACAGATTTGTTTTAATAACCTTAAATTGGCATTGAACAAAGTTAAACTATACAGGTAGATTGTGTAAACAATTACACGGTCTGCTTGTGCACTGGGCTGTTGCCTCTCTTACCCTCTTCTCTCCTGCCATGTCCCCCTCACCCACTTTTTCTTCACTGTCTCCTGTCCCTTCACTTTTCTTTCTATTTAGCTTATCCCCTCTTAACTAAATCCACCTGAAAATAGTAAACATGGAACTAACATGATGTTTGTTGCCATCACATTGATTGCTCTGCTTGTTGTTATACCTCTCTCTCCCATCCCATGTCTATCTTTTATCTCATTGTAAGCTCTTTGGGGCAGGGATGATCTGCTATTCTGTGTCTGTACAGTGCCTAGCATGATGGGATCTGATCTTGGTTGATCCTTAGGTACTACTGTATTAAACATGATTAATAATAATACCGAAAGAGGTGAAGTAACTGCTTTGCTGTCTAATGCCAGTGCTCAGTTAGGATCTGATTTTGAAAATTGGCGCTGTGCAATTGTGTATCCAATTTGTACCCACAATTTATATCATTACAGGAGCAGATGGCGTTCTATGCTACCTGGCTATTTGCATATGTAGTTACCCAGATTGTGTGTTTTAATATTTGGCATACATTTACACTCTTATTATAGTGATTGTGAAAGGACTGGATTGAAATGCCAGGACGCTAATTTACTCTTTTTATCTACAGTATAGATAGGGCACAACAATAGTGGTGCAGGCTTCTGCATACTCTACCTACCCATTTGCCTCAGTTCTGGGGTAGAGGTTAGTTGAGTCTCTATGGCTCCTTCATTCCTGGGCTTATCTGCCAGGAAGGGTTCCAGTTATTACAATATATCACAGTGGTTTTTGAGGCATGGAGAGCTGTCCAGCAGGAACTGGATGAAGACCACCAACTCATTTCAAATAGTCTGTCTGATAGCAATGCTTTTTACACATTTTGTCGCTATGCACAAAGAGCTTATTCACAGACATGTAATATGGTGTCAGTACATTTACTGCAGTAAAGCACCGAAGTTTGTCTCACTACAGTTCCACATTTCAGGAAATGTCTGTGCAGCATGTAATTTTCATAAAATACCTTGGTACATTATTCTGGGAAGAGTGTTTTCTTTTCGCAATCACAGGTATTGCCGATATTATGCTCTTGTTTGTCCACGAAGAACCTCTGCAGGAAAAATCCATCAATTTTTATTTCTTTTTGCTCTTTTTGACATGTGTTCATGTGAGTTCAGTACTTGGGAACGGTGCTGGATTGATGATCGTGGAGACTGAAGTGCTTTAGTTAGTCATGAAATGGGTACACAATAGGGACAAACTGACCCACTGCCCTGCCTCACTTCTGGGCCACAATTTTAGATGCCATCTGTGCAACAGTGGTGTCGCATGACAAAGCCTATACCTGCCGGAGTGATCTTTGGAAGGGTGAGTGGCCTTATAGCCCTCCCCATGGAGGTTGTTCAGTCTCCTCCTTTGCTGAGACTGCTTCCCCAGATGCCAAATACCTCTTGTTTGTTTTTTGGTTTTCTTCTTTGTAGTATGGTCAGTCACTTGTAAACTGGTCAAATGACTGAAACCACCAACCAGCTTCACATAGACCACAGAAGAGTATTTGGAGGTTAATATCATTTGGTTACTAACTAGCTACCTGGTCTGCACTTAAATCTTTTACCTGGAGATGAAAGACTTTTACCTCTGAGTCATCCAGTGCCTTCTTAACTGTGTTTCTGTATTGTACATTTCTTCTCTTTTTGGGAACAAGACGTAGTTGATTAAGAATGTTATCTAGATGTGTTTAGACTTTTAAAATGTGCTTATCACAAGTCTCAGTGCATATACAAAACTTAAACCAGTAATTAAAAATATTTGAAAACTAGCTCAGTGCCAACAAAGGACTTCCCTAATAGCCAGCTCTAAAACGTCAGTCAGTACCCACCTCCTCCCTTGGAAAAGCCTGACAATATAGATAGGGCTTGCAGCATGCCCTGAAGATAATTCCATTATTGTATTGCAGTGATAGTGTTTACATTAAGTTGTATAAAGAAGTTCATTTCTTCTTTTTATCCTGTTTAACAACACAAAACTTGCAGCATCTTCTCCCCCATACCCAGGCTGCATATGTATGTGTTAGGGAGAATGTGGGGTGGAGGGGACTTTGAATTGCAGCAGAAGTTTACTATGATCATCTAACCCTAGCCTAAGAAATGCTAAGTGGATCCTACCCCCTTGACTTCGTATATGGAGCAAGGCTGAGTCAGGAAGTAGCACACCTTCATTCTGCGCCATCATTTTAGGCATCATCTGTGCAGCAGCTGGATTGCAGCACAAATCCTAGGACCTATACCGAAGAGGGTTGACCACCTTCCTTAAGGCACTGCTACTCTAACTAGCCTCTACGTTGTGCTCAATAGTAGTTCTTTCTCTACATTCCTGTCTGCTAGCATGGGCTGCTGAAGGTATTTCTGCCTCAGTGGTCCCGGTCCCTGCTGGGTTATAATGGTGTACGGTGTTAGTGGACAAGGGAATAAATCTCCTAGGAAACAGTTAATTGGTTCTTGTAACAAGTACCCATTAAATTCATGTAAACTTGTATAATTGGTAACTGTCCTCCTTTGTGCCTTGTCCTCCATTAATTGTATGTAAAGGCTTCTTGGGGTGGGTGTGTGTGTGCAGTTCATAGGTTATGTTGATTTTAAAAAAAATCCAAGTGTACTGCATATGAATATATCTAGTTTAACTGTATGTTGTTGCTTATTGCCTGGCCATTTGAACAAAAATATGGACTATATGGAGTTTATGAATTCAGAGCTAGTGTATAGATAGTTCAACTGCTCAAAAAGGCAGAAATTACTTTGCACTAGTATACTAAGTGCATTTGAGGCGTGCCCTGGTATCATTCTGTCTCAGGACTGGGGTCATGATGAGGTGTGCATCTCATATGTCAGAATTTATATGAAGCTATCTTTCTGAAAAAAACTTTTCCCTGGAGTCCTGGGGAGGGTTTTCTCTGTGTTAGTTTCATTATACTGTAGTTTTCAGATAGGGCAACATAGCGCAGTATATCCATGGTCTATGTTTGCAATAAGGGAATGAGTCTATAGTAATAATACAAAAAGCTACTTCTCTTGAGGCTTGATTAAAGCAATACTGTTTGGAGATGCTTGGTTGTCAGTTTGGGCTTGTGTCTATCTTCTTTCTTGCCTCATTCTTCCATCCATCACTCCAGGGATCACAGAAGGAAGAATACTTGCTTAGGCCTTGGCAAATAACCATTCATCAGCCCACTAGCTTTAAAAGAGACCATTCATTGGTCTGGTAGAACATTACAGCTTACCCAGTGTTCCCTGGTGTAAGAAAAGTCACATGACCGGATCTAAAAACAAAAGGAATCCCACAATATGTTCTCGGCATTATTAATTAAAATAACTGGTGTTGAAAGGAAAGCACATGAAAGCTTTTGTTGCATGATCTCAATATTTTGTGGAAAGATTCCTTTCCTTCCTTGTTTCTCAGAGAGGATTGTTCAAAATAATAAGCATGCCCCTTGCCCCCAAAACCATTAATAAACTATTTTCTGTCTGCACGGTTTCTTATTTCAGAGTAGTAACTCTGAGACTTTGTAGCTCAGGAAAGAATAAATGTAATCAAAGCAATTGGCTGCCTGAGATCTTTTTTAATGCACTGCTTTGGACACGGCACATATGCTCTGCAAATAAATACAGAATTAGTGTTCCTGTTGGAAGCATTTGGTGAGAATGAGTGATTTGTCTTGCTTATGAAAGGTGCATATATTTTCCTCTCTTAGCTGTTTATCAGCCTGCCGTTTTTCTGCTTATGGATTCAGAGATGGAATTTATCATTTGTTAGCTCATGAGCAGATGTGCTGGAGACAACCAAATTGATCAGTGAGGATGAACAGAACACTGGTGTCAGAGTTGGGAGGGCAGCTCTTACAAATTGTATTACCTTCCTATTTTTTCCCCTTTTTCATAGGTTATTTTCCATTAGCTCTCCTCCAAGTTGCAAGGAGAGGAAGGAGAGAATGCTTTTTTTGTTTTGTTTGGAGACAGGCACTTCAGTACAGTGAATGAGAAGGACAAGGCAGACAAAGACTGCACCCAGAGTGAAATCACTTTGCTGCAAACACTCTTTAATGACATCAGAAAGGCATCATTTAGTGCCACATATCAGTTAAAAAAGATCACAAGTATTACTTGCTGTGTTACCATGAGGAGTTATTTTAATTGTTGTCTGTCTTTCATACAAATCCCGGTTTGAGGGAAGGTGATGGGAGGTGAGAGAGCGCAAGCTATTTGACAAAACTGATTGACTTTTGAAAGTTTCATTTGCTTTTAGCTTGTGCAGGAAAGACTGCTGGAGCTGGGTTGATTACACAGCCATCGAAGGCCTTTCTTGCCAAAAAGCCCTCCTTTGCATTTGTGTACTGTTGAAAATTGTGATCTGATGCCAGAGGATTGAAGAGCTAAACACATGTTGCTGAAGAGCTACATGTGGCTTTCAAACCACAGGTTCCTGACCCCAGCCTTAAGTAATTAACAACTGTCTCTGGAATGATGCAATGCTCTACATGAATCATTAAGAATAAATACCTGCCCGTCTTCAGTAAATGGGAAGGTTTGAAAATGCATTGTTTCTGGTTTAGATGCAGGGGACAAGGATAGATATCCCTTATGGGATTTGGGGATGGGATTTATTTTTTCCCCCTTTGCATTGTGGTAGCACCCAAAGGCCCTAGTCCTGCTGGTTAGCCTTTCATGGTAGGTGCTGTACAAATATGAGGATGGATAGACATTTGATGTAATCAAGATGCCTAATTGGAGCTGGAGTTCTTTTTCATTAGATAGCAGGCTCTCTGCGCAATGTTGCTGCTTATGAATACAAACTTTTTCTATGGGGTATATTATTTCATAATGTTTTTTTAATTAAGAAGACTCATAAAAGTTAGCATATGTCATATTATGCTTAAGATCATATAAATACAAGACCTTTTGAAATTGCAGCTGATGGATTAAGTACGTATCGGTGGCAGTCAAGATCACAAAATCAACTTAGTATTTTGCTTTCCAGGATCTGATATCTTGACAGGTAGGTAATGTTTGTGAAAGATGTGGTTTTGATGCAGTAAGGAAAGTGAGAGGTGCAACATGTAGCTTTTATTTCCCATTTATTATTTTATTTCCCCCATTTAGTGGGGATTGAGGTAGGGCTTTTAGAAGGCAGAGAATAACATATGTCTCAAACCTGTCATTCAACTTGTAGCCCCTTCATGCTCTCAGTTATGCTAGTCATCAGTATTTTTAAAAGCTCATTGCTGCCGAGGTGGAACTGTGTAAATATAATTAGTAGGATATCTAAGATTCAGTTAATTAAAAATTTAAAGGAAGAGATTGTCAATATTAGGAACTGGAAAATGGGTGTAATTTCAGCAAGAGTTGTAGGTTGGGTTTTTTTCTCAACAGGATTTTTCACCGTGGTGTGTGTGTGTGTTTTTTTTTTTTCCCTATCGTCCAGTTTTGGTAAGGTTTAAAAAATAATTTTCAGAGTTTGCAAGGACACAATATTTCCTGCTCTTGTGTACTTTAAAACCTAGAGCTTTGCAAGTATACACAAGAGAGCCTGTCTCTCAGGAGCAAACTTGTTTCACAGTCAGTGCAGGGTAGAGGTGATTTGGTACCTACAGAAGTCACAAGGAAAAGCTCGTCCTTGTTCTGACTGGTTGTCAGGTGCTCAGGGTTGCTGTGGACACTAGATTTCAGGGGCTGTGTACTGCTTAGTGATGATCTTGTAGGAGATAAAAAGGCCTCTTGTAAATATAAGCACTACAGTTCTTCCCTTCCCCTGTTTTCTTCTTCAGCAAATACCAAATTTCATCTGCATTGGCTGAACTGTGCTGATTGAATACTAGTTAGCGTTCTTCTGTTCTCTATAATCTCCTCTTCATTTCTTTCCTAAATGATCTTAGTTGCTTAATACAGAGGCTCCATTCTAAAGCTTTCTTCAACAGTTGGCTGTCTTTTCCTAACTGTAATGATGTTAAATGTAAAGAGTGATGTATTCTAAGTGGACCCTAGGCGCAGCTCTGCTGCTGATTCACTATATGGCCTTGGCAAGTCAGATTGTAAAAATTGGCCTGTAAAATTGGGGATAATACCATATATCAATACCACATATGAGTATTGTGAGAATAAATTAATGTTTGTGAACTGCTGAGATATTATAGTGCCATAATATGAGAGCCATAGAAAAGCCCATGAGGAAATGAATAATCCTGTATTTAGAGTAGAGTTTGAAAAGTGGTAGCATGCTGGGAGTCTCACAGTGTATCAGAGTCTTGAGACTCTCAGCCTGCTCTTGATCCTGTTCCTGTTTGTGCCTTAGCCTTGCCCAGGCCCTGTTCCAGTCTTGTCGCTGCCCTGCTCTAAACTTGCTCTAGCCCTATTACTGACCCGCTCCAGCCTTGCCTCCACTTCCTGCCCCTCCCGGACCCTCAAACTCTGACTACCCTGCTTTGACCTATGGCCTGTACCTGGACCCCAGCTACGATACGGATTTGCCTTGTCCCTGGGCTCTGACCACCAGGCTTTAAACCCAGGCTTGTACTTGGACTCTGGCTACAGTACGAATTCTGGCTTGTCCATAGGTGTGGGAACTAGGGATGCGGGGGGGGAGGGGGCGGTGCTGTAGTACCCCCAGGCTGCCGGCTCCACACCTGGGGTCTTGGTTGCTGGCTCTGCACCTCAGCTCTTGCTAGGGAAAGATGGGGTAGACGGGGTAAAGGGCCTGGCTTAGAGCACCCCCACTATTAAAAATGTTCCAGTGCCACTAGGCTTGTCTATGAACTGTGATCTCAGTTATGACCCTAGCTGGTCCCCGGATCTCGGTTCCAGTGCCACGCTGCATCTGGCTTTGGCAGAGGTGAAAGTAAGCCGGTCCGGTCCGGCATACCGGCAAGAGCCAATACGCCGGACTGGACTGGCTTCCCCATGCTGGCGATTTAAAGGGCCTGGCAGTTTGAAGGGCCTGGGGCTCCGGCTGCTGCAGGGAGCCCCATGCTGACTATTTAAATGGCCCGGGGCTCCCTGCAGCAGCCGGAGCCCCAGGCCCTTTAAATTGCCACCGGAGCCCTGCTGCCGGAGCCCTGGGGTAGCGGCGGCAGGGCTCTGGCAGTGATTAAAAGGGCCAGGGGCTCTGGCAGCTGCTGCCGCAGTGGACCCCAGGCCCTTTAAATCTCCGCCTGAGCCCCGGGGTAGCAGCAGCAGGCGGGAGCCTCTGGGACTCTGGCAATTTAAAGGGCCCGGGGAGCCCTGGGGCTCCCAGCCACCTCTGCTGTTGGTAGCTCTGGGGGTGATTTAAAGGGCCCAGGGTTCCCAGCCGCCGCTGCCAGAGTTCCAGGGCCTGTAAATCTTGATGTAAAGGTCCTGCCTCTTCTGGTTGAGGCCATGCCCCCTGCTCAGGACTCCGGCGTACCGGTAAGTCCTTTAAATTACTTTCATCCCAGGGCTTTGACCTCTGCTCTAACCACTAGCCCTGGCTACTGGGAGGCAGTACCTGGTCCTGGCATAGCCTGTACGAGCCAGGAGCAGCAATTGCAGGGAAGTTCTGTTCAGGCCTGGACTAGAGCATGCTGGAATCTTTGAGGAATTTGGCTGCTAAAATCTAAGAAACCTTTACTGAGCATGTGCAAATTGTGATTTTTCAAGGGTTATAGTTTGGCCAAATGTTGTGGATTTTCACAGGGATGGTAAAAGGCACATCCCAGACATAAATGTACTCCCTGCCAATTTCAAGCTTCTGCTCCAGAGCACTGAAATGGCTGAACCATTTTGGCTGAGATTCTGGCTGAAATTTTCCAGAAAAATTCATCCTGAGGTAGATACCAGCATGGAAAATTTCAGCCCAAGTGGTTAGAATTTGGAAAAGTTATAAGTAACTGACAACAGGGTTGTATATTGGGAAGTGTCGGGCAACCAATAATGGCTCCACCAGTAATATAAAGAGCTTCTGCTGAAAACATGTGAGGTAACAAGAACACAATTTGCTCTGCATCATGGTGCTCCATCCCAGTACCAGAATTGTTGTACGGGGCTATGGATGTGTTCAGGAAATTCCCTTGTGAACTGCAGATACATAGAGAAAAGTGTAGAGAAAATCCCACTAGCAAATTCACAAAAGATGCCATTCTATGGCCTCTCTGGTTGTTTTTATCCTCCCTTCTTCCCAGCATACAGGCAGGTTTCACTGCCCTGAAAGTTGTGTATCACATGTGGTGACTTCAAATGCTCTGATCCCACTTCTGGCATTTATCATCACTTTGCATCTTAATGCAGTTTAGGATAGCATCAATTAACACAGTTGTATTCATTTTTAATTATAATTTCTGTGATATTTGGAGCCCAAACGTCTAGTAATACGATTCCTTGCATTTCCTCCTGTGTGACTACTATAGATCTTGTTGCTGTGGCTGTTTGGGCAATACACCACATACTGTTTCACTGATAGGCACTTTGTAGACACTTTTAATAGTAATTTACCAACATCATCTTCCTTTGCAGCATGCATTAAATAGGTGCATATGTACCTAAACTTAAAAGAACCAGGGAGAAATAGTAGAACTTAGTACATCTGACTTTTTTTAAATTTTCCAAATAAAATCTTTTATATAACTGTGTTTAAACCCCCCTCCTTTTTTTTAAATGTGAGGGTGGGAAATATATTTTAAACAGAAAAAGATCTGCATTGCCACTTAAATTCAAATGCCATCTTAAAATAAATTCTGAAGTTGCTAACACAACTGTTAAAATCATTTCTGTCTCTGAGGACGATCTTTTTCTCTTGCTTCTATTTTTAAACGCGTAAGTTAATTTAATGCTCAGGCAAGTCGGAGACAGAGAACACTTGGGTGAGACACCCATGCCAGTGCGTTCCAGTCTGGATCTGCAGCACCTTTGCTCTTTTATTCTTGGGCAATTCCTGAGCAGAGACTGTCGGCTGCATTGTGTTGGTTTGGGGCAAACAGCGTGGTGTCTTTATGGGAACTAGTATTTGTCCACCAGTTTTATCGCTTGTGGCTTCCTATAACCTTAATCCTACAAATACTTCTGCACAGGCAAGACTCTCTTTTTGTAAGGTGTCCCATAGAAGTCAAAAGTAATCTTTAAGAGAGTAAAGTTGCAAGCAAGTGTAAGTGTTTCCAAGATGGGGGACAAGTTTTGAATACAGCTCTTCTGTTGTGAAATACTTATTAACTAACCCATTGTATCACACAGATCTCCGTGTATTTCAAGTAAAGAATTTTTCCTCCTTTTCTTGCAGCTGAAAATATTTTGTTTAACATAAAACCAAATTTATTATGAAGTGGATCAAAAGAGATATTACATACCGATTGTGAAATGCAGTATGCAGGATATTTACCAAGACAAGACGCCATCCAAAGTGTCTGAATCTTTGTTATCTTCAAATGGTAAAAGTTTTTGTATTAAATTATCTGGTAACCAGGAGAACACTGTGTCTGGAGTCTTTTCCTTGCTGGAGCACACATTAGGGCTATTTGCTGGCAGAAGAAGTATGTATCTCCCCTAATGGTGGATGGTGCATGAGCAGCTCAGCTGTCAGGTTCCTCACAGATACTAGAGTTCATCATTCCCATCATCACTGGACCAGCTCCTGTAATCTGCACCTTCTTCTTTCCCTCCCCTTTGGCATGGAGACGGCTTGTCCTCTGCACAGCAGGCTCTCACTGTGCCTATAGGACCAGATCAAAAAGAATGTTTTATATGCCTCTCTCTTCACCAGTGTCAGTGCACTTTTCTGTCAGGGTTTTTTTTTTTTTTTTTTTTTTATTTCCTGAAGGCCTTTGTCACTCTTTTCTCATTGCATTCCCACAAGGTCTTGCAAAACATAAAACATAGAAGATGGAATAAATCTTCTCCAACATAGGAAGGGGCGCCAGGAAGATAGAAAAATGCAGATATGAAATTTCTGTCCCTCAAAATACATTTAAAATACAACTTTAATCTGTGTACAAGATGTATCCCATGATGCTTTTGCATTAAATACAAATACTTTTCTTATTAATTATTATTTGATTTGCTGCAGCTCCCAAAATGTACAAGGCACATAAGTAGACATAATCCCGACAAGCAGACATCCTAAAGACCCCAAACTCATAACTTGTATATGGTTGCAGAATTGGATCCTTTGACAACAACAGGTGAAGGGAGAGAGAATAAACACATTACAGATTATTTGAAATAGAACTGGCTCTCTAGCCATGACTAGTTGGTTAATTTCTTGTCATGTACAAGTGGTCCTTGAAGGTTTTGAAGGAGAAGAGGGTAATGGTGTGTCAGACTAGTTCAGAAAGGGTGTTCCATGCAGGGAGGGGTATATGAAGGAAAGCATAAAGCCCACGGTATGAGTTGCTGTTACAGTAAAATGGAGGACAGGGCAAGGGGGCATGATGCAATAAGAGACCAGGGCAGTTAAGTAGAGATAAGAATGTGCAGAGGTATAAATGAACTTGAGGGTGAAGACGAGAAATCTGTATTTAATCAGAAAATGAGGGATTTAAAGGGGTATGTTGACATGGTTGTGAATGACTGAAGGGGAAGATGACTTGAGCAGCGATGTTTTGCGTTTACTGGACGGAATAGAAAAGTGTTAAGTATGCCAAAGAGGAAGATGGTAGCCGTAGATCGATCATATATGATTTGTCCAGTAAATATATAAGAAAGTAGAGAAGGGGACACTATGGTACTTAGATGTTGAATGTTTTATGCCCTTCATTTTTGGAGTCCTCTGGGCCTGATCCTTTTAGATGTGGGTTGAATATTTTACTTTTCTGTCTTACTTTTTAAATTTCACCTTACTAAAAATACAATAATTTGCTTTAAGTTTACAAGTAACTAAGCCAAATAAATAAACGAGAGTGCAAGAAAATCCTCCAGCCCCCAGAAGAAAGCTTTTGTGCAAAGTTGCAGTTTGAAAAGAATTATTATCTGTAAATGCTCACTGCACCTGTGAACCAAGGGGGTGTAATTTAAAAGACCAATCAACTGATAATATGATGTTATAATTCTACCTATGTGCACATGTAAAGCTATTATATTTATATATATAAAAAATAGCACATGCCCTAAGAAGGGGTTGAGATTGGTTTTTACTTTCAGTTCTTTGAAACATCCCCCCCACATTGTTTCATCTTTCTTTTAGTGTATTATACAGGTCGTTTGTTCAGTTCATAGAGTTCCCTCGTGCTCTTAAAATAGTCTGGAAAAAATAGTCCATGGTGCTAAGAAAGCTGATGAGCATTTTAGTGTGAAATACCAGTAGTGGCTGTGGTTGGTATCTGCTGAAAATATAGTCAGAAACTAGATGCCACAGGCTATTCTGTGGCCAAAAGCTCTTCAAATAACAAAACATCAGTAGTGTAGCCACTGCCTTCAGGAGTCTACTGCTATTTTATATGATTTTGTATAATTAGAATATAAATGGTCTGAAATCATTTCAAGATCTTTATAAAGCCTAAGAGGATTTTTTTTCTTAAATTTCATTCTTATCTGGTAGTAGTCTCTTTGCAAGGCAGGGTTTCTGAATTAAATACACTACCAGGAAACTGACCCAAGTTGTCATTGTTGTCTACATGCTCTGCCTATAGCCCTTCAAAGGAGGGTGAAATCCCTTGTGTAAGCTGTAGCCTTTTGCATTTCCTCTGTAAAAGGTTCAGCTCCCTTAAAAACATAAATTAAATTAGCACATGTTGCACCCTTAAACAGTCCAGACATGTAAAGCATAGTTATCTTGCCGAGAAAATGATCACAACAACATTCAAAGAGCCCAGCAATCTGCCAAGGACATCTCAATGTGGCATGACCTTTTCAGGATAAATGGGATTTTAAATTCAGCCTTTTCATTAGCGTCCTCTCTGTGTATTATGCCTTGCAAGTTGGAGCTAGCTTTGAAGCTGAAAATGTTGTGACAGTGGCTATTGTTCCTGTGTGTGCATTGTTAATTGTAATAGCAGGAAATGTGCGAACCATATCAAAACAAGCGAGAACATAAGAGGGGAGAAAAGTCTGGAAACTTCAAAGTGAACAGTAAATAAAAAGGTGCAAAAAGCCCAAACAAATATGTTCACAGACAGCAAAATGCTGTACAGAAGGATTGGGTTTTTTTCCTCTGAGAGAATGATATGGAAATAGTAACAGCCAATCTTCCCCTATTTCTAAAACACATCTTTCTGTGAAGGAAACATTTAAAGGGCTCTGAAGAGAGGAAGAAGAGTAAGGCATTAAGATGCAGAACTACTGCTTGGATGCTGAAGGCATTCAGATGGGGGAGGGATGTTGCCCCGCATTGCACCAAGTGCATTTGGTACCGGGGTGTTGCTCCAATATGCACCATACACCTATTCTGTAATAAAAAAGACTTAATTTTAATCCTTTGGGGAGGATTAGGCCATCAGTCTTTCTCCTAAGACACCACACTGGTGACCCAATAGTGACCCCATAGTTGTAAGAGTCAGACAAACCAGGTGGGAAGACATTGCTAAAACAGACTGAAAAAGTGCAAGGCATGATGATATCTGGGAACACACACTAAAGTTTGGATGGGGATAATCACTAGGTCAAATAGGAGGTTCATAAGGAAGAACAAAGTTTTAGGAATGAATGAAGATTACATGAAAACATCATGCTTAAATCTATTGTATGAAATAGGAGTGTCATAGCTTACTGTGTTCGTAGAGGTTACCTGGATTTAGTTTTTATAAGAAAATAACAGAATAGATGATTAAATAACTTTTTGGGTTTAAAGGAAATGCACAGTTTTCTGCATCAATCATTTTTTGTGCTCAGTGGATGATCTGAATGAAGGACTTTTGTGCTCCAAGCTCCTCTAAGGCTTTGTAAAGCCGTTACTAGAAGAGATGGCAGAGATTTGATTTGAAGAGGTCAAGAGTAGGATCTCATCTCTAATACTATCTGATTCCGAAGACAATGTCCCCTTTTTGTTTAATTTTAAAAAAAAAAAAAACCTCAAGACTAACATTCTCTCCATCACTATTGGTTTCTTAGAACTCAACTGACAGTTCCCCCCTCTCTCCTTTCAAAGAGAGAGGCAGAATTTGAAGATGTTTCACAAAGATTTGAAGGGTCCCACATGTGTAAACGAGGGCAGAATTTGGCATGCAGAACCTTTAATACTAGTGAGGTTGATATACACAATACAGACAGAACACAACTTGACTTGCGAATTCTGGTTGAGTTTACAAGGAAGGCAGTTAGAAAAGACATTCTTTTACCTCTAATCTGAGCAAATGTGATCTAGAATTGATTCAAACAAAATATAAATTGAAACACATAATGTCCATTTTTACAGAATAATTTTTCAGAGGAGAATCACATTTTAAAAGTGTTGCAATGAAATGTAAAAAGAACGGGTGAATAGGAAGTAGAGCCAGAGACACTGTGTGTTCTACTAAAGACTCTGCTATTGTCAGTCTATTTTTATGTGGAAGATGCTCAGATACTGTAGAGACTGGCAAGAGTAAAAATCCTGTGTGTGTTAGGTTTTAGAATTTGTTTCCTGAACAACTCAGGTGACCTGGGAAGTTTTTAAGAACCCTATTTCTGTAAAGAACCCCACGAAGCATGGTGTTGAAATTTCCATGAGCACTCTGGGGAATTTATGTTTGCTGTCATTTTTATGTTTCGCATCTCCATAGTATTCCTTAGCTGTAAGCTTGTGAGGAAAAAAAAAAAAGGCAGCTCAGGACTTAAAGTTTGGAGTCTCATCTCAGGGTTTTGGCAGTAGCACTGAGAAATTTATCATGAAGTAGATTAGCGTATGAACAACGCCAGACAGAGATGCTAGTGGGATTTCATAAGGTAGAAAAGAGACTGATGTAAAAAGGTGAAAGAAAAATGTGTGTAGTCTATTTATTATGAAATATTCGTGCTTGACAGTTAAACCATAAATAGCATTTTACCTTTAAAAATTCACTAGGTTTTCAGCATTTGCAATTATCAGCATTTGCAACCCAGCAGTTCTTTCAAAAGTAATTAACAGCTCTTGTAGTTCTCTGAATATGTAGCATGCTCACTCTTTCTAAAACTCTCGCGCACATATGCATACCCTCTTCCTTCGCCCATGTAGAGCAGGAGCTAGGTCCTGTGTCATATTCTTGATGTAGTAGAGATAGTATCAAACCTCTCCCTGTTTACACATCCTTTAACTGTATTTATGGTGAAAGTCAAGATTTTGAATTGTTCGCTGTTAATTGGTTTTATCTGCTGCTATCATAAGAGCCTTATCTCCGCAGCCAGTTGCATGGATAATATTTGGAGATCAGCATTCAAGCCCAGCCACACAGTGTCATCCAGCAATTAAATGTTATTTGATTGTTCTGTCTGCGGCTCAGGTGCCACGGAGCTCCCATCTCTGGTTGAGTCTTTATAGCATCATAAAACTGTTCTCAAGGGAAATCTGGTTATGGAAGGCTTTCCGAATGGAAATGGTTAGAAAAGCCTGGGTAAAGTGCAGTTCAAGCTCAGTGGCACTTCTAATCATTGACTATTGGCTAATGACTATGCAGTTCAGCTCTGAAAGATGTTTAATTATTTCTGTTGTTGGCATTTGGTGAGGGAATAAAAAGCCTCTGTCTCATGACATGGATGCTTACATGTACTATGGGGGAGAACGTTAAATGTCTCAATATTGCTTTTCTTATGGACTTCCCCAAGTGTTTTACAGGGCTGATTAGGTAGCCTTTCTGTTGTTTTGTTGGGCGCTTGGCTTTGTTCCTGCTGTATTCCTTGATGTAAGAAAAAAAGAAGCATGTCTTAAAGCAGCAGTGGTGAGCACCTGACATAGCTAGAGTTCAAATGCTATTATAGTGTGTTTCTGGCCCCTTTGGGAGTGAATTGTTTCTTGACCCTATTTGGCCATTATAGTGGAACTATAAAGAAACCCAGTATGTGCATTTTTTGGTAGAAACACTAAGTGTTCTGCTCATTACACCTTTTAATTGCTCAGTTGCACCTAGGGTGTAGATTATTGTAGCACCTGATTAATTTCACCCCAGATGGGGGTAGAGACCAGTAGGATGACAAATGGAGTTGCTAAGTGGAACCCTGATCGATAGAGTGCTGTCCATTTGAGTAATAGACATCACTGTCATATCAGCTGTTAAAAAATTAGCTGAGATGGGTCCCCATCGGTCTACGAAGTATATAACCTGTCCAAGACAAGAAGCATTACCAAGTACCCCTAACATAAAAGGTAAATCTCAGGAACTCAATCTTTGAGCTGTTAGAAGCACACATTCACTAAATATATTAGCTATTTATTTAAAAAAACCAAAAAGAAAATGCTTTTTTATTTCTGGTAGAAAAAGACCACATATTTATTGTGCAGGGTATGGAGATCTTTGTGAACATTTTTATTTATCAGAAGTTATGGTTATCCCCTTCAATCATTTTCCTTTCTCCTTGGTGGTAAAAAGCCACTACCATTCCCAGAGTCAAGAAGATTGCTGATGAATACTTTTGAACTAACAGCATATATCTGGGACATTGGGTAAGAGAGACTCTAACCAGTACACAGGTTTCTTATTCTACCCAGAGGGTAATCAACGTTGCCAGTTCATTTATCACAGTTGTCCTTGTAAAATACCTGATTCTGCAACTGGGTTGTTGGCCATAATTTATAATTTATCATAATTTATCTTTTGAAGTGGCCATCACCACATAAATCCTCCCCCAGCAGTAGATGGCCAGATTTTCTGGAAGTACACTTATCGTGATAACAGCTAACAGCTAACCTTAACAGCTAGCTACATTTCTTCTCCTGAAAGGGAACTGTTCTCAATGCACATGTTCCTGTTACTGGCAGTTGCTAAGTCTGAGGACCATGGAGGAGGAGGACTTCCTGGAGAGGCTTCTCTGACCAGGATACTGAAGGCTAGTGGCTTCCTCACCTTCAGAGGGTAAAATATTAAATGTTACTCTTTGCCTCTCTTCACTTTGCCGCCACATGAGTGCCTTTTTATATACCTTTTGCCTACTGCTTCCTCTCATTTCCTCCCTGTCCCACCTTTAAATACCAAGTCCCTTCCACACACTGCTACCTGGTACATACTTCCCCTCTTGTCCCAGACCTCCAGAGTTCTCGCCACATCCACTTGCTGCCTCTCCCTGCCCTTTCCTCCTTCAGTGCTGCATCTTTTCTTTCTTAAAGCCATTGCTTTCTTTCCTAAAGCCATTGCTTTTTTTCCTATGTGCTCCATCCATCATCCTCTTTCACATGCCTGGACCCCTTTCTATCATTGTGCTACCACATTTTACTTGTGTCTCAAATCCAGGATTGGTGTATTCCAGCACCATCTCTCTCACAGCTGCTTCCTATACCAGTAATTGGGAGGAGTGAAGTAGAAATGTCCTCCCTCCTATTCTTTTTCTTTGTCAGCAAGCAGAACAAGTGATGGAAACTCCCAAATCCAGTAAATAGTAGAACTGGATGTGGTTCACTGACTCTAAATTCAGCAGCAAAGCTACAGAAAGCAGAGAGATTTGTTGACAGTGGATCCTGTGGCATATTAGAATGTAGAATTTCTGTAGAAATTAGAAATCAGCCTAAAATGCAGAGGAAATAGATTTTAAAAAATGAAATGAAATTAAACAAGAAAATGGATTTTATCGTAAACTTCAGTGGGAGCAGAGTTAGGGTAATGCTGAGCACTTTTGAAAATCTCACCTTACAATGATATTTTGAAGGAGCTTTTTATTTGAGGTAATAACTATTTCCTGGGCTGATTAAACTCTAAGCTACAGATGAAATAAGCTCTCAGGCCAAAAGCCCAAGAATTTATTAATCTAGGATGAGGTTATTAATGAGTTTTTTCATAGATATCAGAGTTGGAAGGGACCTCAGGAGGTCATCTAGTCCAACCCCCTGCTCAAAGCAGGACCAATCCCCAATTTTGCCCCAGATCCCTAAATGGCCCCCTCAAGGATTGAGCTCACAACCCTGGGTTTACCAGGTGCTCAAACCACTGAGCTATCCCTCCCACCTCTCAAATAGGTTACCCTCTCAAATTGTTGGTACTGTATATGGAAATGTTTAAATGTGTTAAATGAAAGAGGGGCACCCAAAATGGGCTGTGAAACCACTGAATGGTAAGCTTTTTTTTAAGTTAAAATGTCCTTCAGCTCTTCCTTCCTTTTCTCTTCCTGTTATCTCTCCTTATTTTCATCTTTCTTGCCTTTCTCTTATCACTCCTTGTGCAACAGGTTAACGCTTCTCCCCAGGCTGCAGTGTATCTTTATGTTTTGTGTCAGAACTGACCCGAGAGGGAGAGACTGCACACAAACAAAGCAGGCAGTGTAGTCAAACAAAGACAATACAAGTGTATGCAAATTATTATGAAGACAAGCCCTTCTGACCTGTAGGGAGGGAAGCATGAGAAGGACTGATCCTACTCCTGTAGTAGTCAGTGGCAATGGGATAAAGTTGCAGTTTGAAGCAGAGAAAATAGTTCTGTTGTTTTAAATTTTAATTATTTCTGTTTCAGTAGTTCCACAGACTCAATTTCTTTACTTATTTGTATTTAGTTTTTCTTCATTCACAGACATTTGTCTGTTTCAGCTGAAGGTAGTGAGAAACTAAGATGGGATCCTTTTGGCCAACAGCCGTTTGGCTGTTCTGGGTAGAGGTCTAATGGAGCTGAAGAAGTGTAGTAGTCAATCAGAATACAGAGGTGTGGGCATTTACATTATGGTTATTGAGAAATAACTGTATGGTGATTGTGTATTGCAGACAACATCAGCCCACCAAAATAAAGGGAATTTCATAGCTACAAAAACAGTGATTCTCAAACTTTTTTTACTGGTGACCCCTTTCACATAGCAAGCCTCTGAGTGTGACCCACCGATCAATTAAAAATGCTTTTTTAATATATTTAACACCATTGTAAATGCTGGAGGCAAAGCAGGGTTTGGGGTGGAGGCTGACAGCTTGCGACCCCCCCACGTAAGAACCTTGCGACCCCTCTGTTGGGTCCTGACCCCCCAGTTTGAGAACCCCTGTACAAAAATGTTTTGTCATGGGTCAGTAACTGTCAAGGATCCCTGCGCTCTGGCTGAAATAGTTTCATAGCATAGTCAATACTGTTGTATATAATATAGTAAATCCCTCTAACTTTCTTAATGTTTTTTCTAGGACTCTCATTTTGATGCAGAATGTCTGGTTTTTGGTAAAATTTAGCATTGATATGCTGCAAAATGTAGGGAGTTTTGCTTTACAGTTTAGGTGCAATAGGCCAGTGTACCTGAGGCATTGAATATTATTCCCTACGTATTGCATTGAAATATTTAGATTGAGGAAGCATTCATGTTTTTCACTCTCCATCCCTAGACTCCACCGTCTTCTGCCTCTCACGGTATGGAATATACAGGATATAATGTTCATTGCTTTATCTGTGTTAATGCTTTCTGTTTAATTAGCTGGCCTCAAATAATCTCCAGTAACTGGTACCCACCAGATTCAATCCTGAATGTGAACATTGTTATGTGGAGTAGAGTTTCACTGGGTGGTCAGATGTGGGTCACTAATTTTCAGCGCTGCTGTTTAACTATTAATGAGGTCATGGCCTATGGGACAAATCTGATGTTACCTATCAGATGTCTTACATATCCCAATAGGCCTCTCACTTTTAGTCAAAGCTCTTGACTAATAATTGTCTCCTGCAGTGTTCACATTCCATTGTTTCATCTTTTACCCTGACCTTCTTCTAGATTAGATATAATTCCTTGTGCCCATCTCCACACTCCTCCATTTTCAGCAGGCCCCATAAAACAAAACTGTTCCCATACTCCATTAACCTCCTTGTCATGCAACTAATTGATATACATATTTGCTTTTTCAACCAAGGCTACCAAGTTACCACCAGTATATTTCTTGCTGAGAGGCATCACTCACGTTCATTCCAAAGTTGCCTATACAAACTTGGTATCCCCTCACTTTCATTTTAAAAAATAATTTACATCAGAAACAAAGAATTATGAAAATAAAGTGAAAGAATTATGCTAAAGGAATGAATCTCTTAGGATTTTAAGTTTCCTGCATGAATCAAATTTTGGGTCTTTCATTTTGGGTCTTTGTAACACGTGGTTTTGACGGATTGAGAGGTGTGGTCACCAGTTCCAGGAAGTCTGGAGAGGCATCCAACTTACTGTTGCCACCACCTTCACTCTTGGTTTCTTGTTTACTAAATAAGTTGAAAAACTCTAAAAATGGATGATATAATTCTTAGCTGTCAGCAGCCTTACCATATCACATTTGACAGCAGATTTCATAATCTGAAGGGACATTCTGCTGTATCAAGTTTCATGGGATGTTGGGAAGGCCAAAATTATAACTGGCTTCAAAAAAGAATGAGATAAATTCATGGAGGATAGGTTCATCAATGTCTGTAGCCAATCCCATGCTCTTGGTGTCCCTAAACCTCCAACTGCCGGAAGCTGGGACTGGGTAACAAGGGATGGACCCGTTGATAATTGGCGTGTTCTGTTCATTCCATCTGAAGCATCTAGCTCCGGCCACTGTCAGAAGACAGGATACTGGGCTAGATGGACCATTGGCCTGACCCAGAATGGGCATTCTTATGTTCTTCTGACTTCAGAGTAAATAAAAATGGCTTTTTCAGAGCACGCTACTGCTTGCTCTGTATAGCATGTAATATGAAAACTATTGACATAATGATCAGTATTTTTGCCTTTCCTTACTGCACATAGTTGCTGTAATTTATAAGATGCTGTAACTCTCTCTCTCTCTCTCTCTTTTTTTTTTTTACATATGTTTGTTTGTACTTTTTGACAGGTAATATTTGAAATTGGGAAAGCCAACAACAAGGGAAGACTCTTTTTTAAATTCAGGGCTATCTTCAGAAAGACCTTGTGCACTCCTCTTTCAGAGCAGTCATCTTGCAATAGTGATGTGACAGTTATGGGGCCTGTGTTTTTTTATGTTTTGGCAACTCTGCTTTGCCCATTGGAATGGTTTTATTTATATATATTTTTTCAGGTAGAAAAAATAGTGCCAGTCATGATTCTTGCAAATGAGCATTCTCCTGTAAATATTGAACAAATCTGCATTTTGATTCAAGTCTTTTCATTCCATATACATTTTTTTCAGTGTATTTCTGCTCTCCTGATAAGGGACATTGCTCTACTTTACATGTTTAGATTTTTAACTAGAAGTTTTATTGAAGTTTACAGAAACATTGGCCGTGTATGAAATAATTTTGAGGAGAAAGCAAAAAAGAAAAATGTGGAAAACTTGAACAGCAATAAGTATGGTAGAACTGCTGTCAGTTCACCTAGTGTTAGGAAAGTGATTGATGTTAGTAACCAGGAAGTCTAGGCGGTTTGGAATAATATACTTGAGGTCACTCATCTCAGAGAGAGGGGCTCTGTTCTAGGAAAGATGATATCCATTCTGATAGAGACAAACAGCAGTTCCCTCCAGAATCTGACAAGCATATATCTGCTATGTATAGGACAATCCTAATGATTAATGACTTTTCCAAATGTTATTCCTAGAAACTCCAGATCAACATGTGTGATCCACTATTTCCTTGTCACAGTGCTTGAGTGTTGCTGTTTTATGCCATGGGCCTGCTGATCCTCTCTGCTGTGTTTCTCAAAGCATTTTTCACTCTCTGCCTTCTTTAACTCTCTCAGGGCACAGATACATCAGGACATGGAAATAGATAATGAGGCTCCAGAAGGTCTGTGGTTCTACCAGTGCAGAGGGTCTGACTCTTCCCTCCAGTGCCTCAGGATCTGTGAGGGATTAGAGCCTGATTTCCCCACAGTCATCAAGTCCTCTGCTCCTCTAGAGTGGCTGCAAAATCTCTTTTTTGAGAAGTATATGTTGTGTTAACTTCATGAGGTTTATTGTGGGCTGGATTAAGGCATAGGGACATTATCGACCCTGGGGGCACTTAGTACTCCAGCTTCTGGAGTTATGTGATTACATCAGAATCTAAATTTTCATTTTTAAAAGGAAATTTCTGTTTTCACGTTTGTGAGGAAAAGCTTGAAAAAGTTAATTGTTGCAGTGATCTCTGCCTAGAGCCATGTCTACATTATGCTTTACTGGTATAGGAATACTGGTGTAGTATACCAACAAAGCTCTCCTGATGAAGATACAGCTATATCTGCAAAACTGATCTTTGTACCAGTATAAACCTCCTCCCAGAAGCAAAATAAGTTATACTGGTGAATGTGCAGTTTTGCTGGTGTAACTGTCTACACTAGGGGCTTCTGTTGAAACCGCTATGTTGGTCTGAGATCCCACCTTTTCACATCCATTCGCGACATAGCTATGCTGCCCGAAGTTTCTAGCGTAGATGTGGCCATGTCTCCAGTGGAGCCAAAACAATAGCTCAGAGGTATGAACTGCCCCATTAATCTTAATGATGAGACGCTAATTCCAAGACGAGCTACTGTGGGTGGGTGGAGTAGAGTGTAGAGAACCCAGTCTATTTACCCAACAGATGCTGGGGTAAGTACGAGGGGCTGTCTTGTTGCTACCTCTGCCGTCCGTTTTCACTCCTGGGGGAATTCTGCACCACTGCGCAATCCAGATTTTCTTCAGAACTAATATTTTCTGCAGAATTTCATTTTTCTCTGCAGAATTGATGCTGCAGAGCTGCTGGCTGTCACTAGGGGCTGCTGGACCCCAGCAGAGCCTGCCTCTCCAGCTCACAAATAGAGGACATTGTCGAGGGAGAGGGGAGGGGAGCTGGAATGGCAGCTACGGTTCCCAGCATGTCCTGAAGGAAGGAGGCAGCATGCAGCAAACACCAAACAGGCGCAGGATTCAGCATCAGGCTGTTTCTCTCTCTCTCTCTGCATCCCTGAGCTGTGGGCGGTAGGGGGTATGGA
The DNA here is from genome assembly GCF_965140285.1 of Lepidochelys kempii. Lineage (NCBI taxonomy): Eukaryota > Metazoa > Chordata > Testudines > Cheloniidae > Lepidochelys > Lepidochelys kempii. Next base: position 68,356,647 of record NC_136384.1, on the reverse strand, counting down.
TTTCTGGACTGGGCTGTGCCCCACGGCTGGGCCCTGAAGCGAGGGTGTGTAGGTGTCTGGGCTGGGGTTGCCCCGTGGCTGGACTCTGGGGGTGCAGGTGTCTGCTGGGGGTTGCCCAGTGTCTGGGCTCTGGGGAGTGGAGGGTGTGGGTGTCTAGCCTGGGGGGGCACCCCACGGCTGGGCTCTAGGGGGTAGGAGCTGTGGGTGTCTGGGCTGGGGCATATCTCCTGGGAGGGGTACAGGTATCTGGGCTGGGGGGTGCCCTGCAGCTGGGCTCTGGGCGGGGATGCCCTGCGGCTGGGCTCTGGGGGGGGGAGTGGTGATGTGTCTGAGACTAGAGGGGCAGATTTTTTCCCCCAAGATGTGTCCAGCTGACACATGTGACACACCCAGACTCAGCTGCCCAACAAAGCATAAAAGAGAAACAGGGACTGGGTTATCGTAGGGGTTTCTTTAACTCTCTACTCCTCAGGTTAAACTTTTTTGTTGTCTGTATTGTTACAGACATATTTTCTGACAGGTATTTAGAAATGAAGTATCAAGATAATTGAAACTAGTGTGATTACATTGTGTTATTTTGACAAATAAAGTATTTTAAAGAATTTTAAAATATTGTGCAGAGAATTTTTAATTTTTTGGCTCAGAATTCCCCTAGCTGTAGCTTTTTGTTGCATTCCGGGAGAGAGGGTCCTGTGTCATAATATACGTAAGGCCGTGGATTACCTTAACCCAGCCCTGGGTTCATCTTGTCCACTGACCATATTCCCCCCCCCCCCTTTTCTTCAAGAGAAGTGGACTAAGAGTCATATTTTAGAACATATGTAAGCTATTTGTGACCCCATTGCTTAGAGTCTGTTAGGATCTTCAGTGTGAGACCCTATTTATAAGTTAATAGGTGCTTGATTGCTTACACTTCTAAACTCTTTTAAAAAAAATAAAAAATGCTAGGACAGTCCCGAACCTTCGGAAATATCATCACATTCTAATTAGATATTTCTAGTCTACAAAATAACTGTCTAATACTTTTAGAAATGCACATTTTCATGTAAAAATGATCTGTCTGTAACTCCTACGCTAATAGTTACAAGCACAATTCAGTGGCATAATTCACCTGCATATAAACACATGAATTCTTACAATGTGAACAATCTGAGTTTGATTAAAGGCAAAGAACGCAATTCTCATACATGCTACTAAATCTGTGCACTATAAGATTGTAATTGAGGTGATTCACTGTAATCTGCATTTCTCCGGTAATCACCCTGCAGACTGCAAGGACTGAAAAGTTGAACGAATTATTCAAAAAGTCATGAGAAGAAAGATGCAAAGCTTCAGTGTCTGTTGATAACAGGCAAAATTAATTCTTGAAGCAGATTTGTTGTGATTTTAGCCTCTAGAGTACTTTAATTGTAGTTTCAAGGAGATACATGTATAAGTCAAGGAGTAGTATTTTGTATTTGTGAAGATGGGTAGGAATTTCATGGTAGTATGTCTTTGGAGATCATCTACTTAGTCTTACTGAAAAGCACTTTTACATCTGAACAGTGATGAAAAGGATATTGAAAATGGTGCATGTCGTTATTCTTATTATATGTATATAGATACGTTAGCACAGGGATCGGCAACCTTTGGCCTGTGGCCCGCCAGGGTAAGCCCCCTGTGGGCTGGGCCAGTTTGTTTACCTGCCGCATCCACAGGTTCACAGGAAGCGGCACGGGCTGAGGGATATGCTGGCCTCTGCTTCCCACAGCCCCCATTGGCCTGGAATGGCAAACCGTGGCCAGTGGGAGCTGCGATCGGCTGAACCTGTGGATACGGTAGGTAAACAAACCGGCCCGGCCCACCAGGCCGCCTGCCAAAGGTTGCTGATCCCTGTGTTAGCAGCATGATTCTGCATTCCTCACACACTCAAAGTTCTGATGGGCATCAAGAATGCAGAATCAGGCCCCAGAAACTTCTTTATGATGCTAATTGAGCTAGAAGATTTTTTTTTAATGTTGTGGTAGAATTGGAGGGTGGGGTAGATGTTGAGTGGTTATGATGGATTAATGTTTTTCTGCATCTTTTATGTTGCTCATATGGGGAAATGGTCACCATGTACTCCAAAGGCTTTTTCAGATTCTCTATTCAAACAGATCAATCTGACTCTACAAGTGCAAATATCTAAACTAAGAAAATGCAAATCTGATCGATTGGGATGAAGGTTTGCAAATCGCAGATGTATAAAAGGGAGGACATAGCATATGGCAGGATACATCTTAATGCATCCAGCTCTAGGAAGCAGATGTGCAGAGTTTACCCTATCCACTACTAAAAATTATGCTTAAGTATGACTTAAACTCATAAAAGGAAGGAAATTCACAGTTAAAACTGAAAATCCAGTCTGATATAACAGCGTTCAATTAAGCTCTAACTCACGTTATTGTAACAAGTTAAAAAAGCATGTGTCTTAAATCATTCATGAAGGTAAATCTACTTACCTGTTCATTTTCTTCTCTTTGTAGAATTAAATCAGGTCCTTAATGTTACATAAAACGTACATTTTTAAAAATATGGTTAAACTTTGCAGTATGTATCATACTAACGTTTTTAAAAAGTAGTTTTGGTGGTTATCTGTCACATTGAAGTGATAAGAATTTAAAACGCATAATACAAGAACTTTTAAATTGGCTGTTATTTACTTTGGCTTTTACTTGAAAATCCCTAACTGTTCCCTTAGAGCTCTTACAGATGGTCAAGTAAATACAAAGGAATATATGCTGTCAGTACAAGGCTTTCTGCTGGGGTTGTGCCAGAAAATCTGTGTTGCTAAAATTTTATGACATTATAACTTTAAAAAAGTATATGCACAATAATCTGTTTGTAAAATGGAATTACTCAGGTTTCTTTAATTAGGATAGCAAAACCAATAAGTTTCAGAGTAGTAGCCGTGTTAGTCTGTATCCATAAAAAGAAAAGGAGTACTTGTGGCACCTTAGAGACTAACAAATTTATTAGAGCATAAGCTTTCGTGAGCTACAGCTCACTTCATTGGATGCATTAAACCAATAAAACGAATTAGCTTACACTTTGAAAAGCTAATCATCTGTAAAAATGCTCTGTGATTTTAAGGAAGGAATCTGTTTTAGTTTCACGATTACAATAGAAAACATAGAAGAGCATCTTAAGACTCCATTATCCCGTTTATTTTTTGCAGACTCATAACTCTGAATTTTGGTGTATACTGATATGTACAATTAGTATGTGCAGGTATATTGTTAAATAGTGGTATATATCAAAATTCTTCACCCATCCTATTCGATTCCTCCCCAAACTGGTCAATTCCTAGTTCATATCACAGTATCCATAATAATAAAAGCCACTAATTGTCAACCTTCCTCGAAGAAGTAAGGAAGACTAATTGGACATGGACACTAAACTACTTTTCACTCCTAACAAAAACACACACTCAAAAATGTTTGCTTCTCTTGAAGTCTCTTAGCTGTGTCTTTTTTCCCTTTCCAGTGGAGTTTGCACTGGGAGCTGCACTAAGTGCACTAAAAAGTCCACTAGTAAACTCTGAGAACTAACGAAGAATGCCATGTTGCAACATTACACAAACACGATTTAACAAATAAACCCCAAAGAAATCTTAAAGGAAATGGGTGGAAAAAAGTGCCAAAAATTTCATACCTTTAGCAATACTCACGCAAACAAATGGTCTTCAAATTCTGTAGGCTAAATATATTGTTTTGGTCAACTTACAAAATCCCAAAGAATTTTTTTTTTTTTAAATTCTTTTGGCATGACTGAGAAATGTTTCTCACACATAACTCTCATGGGCTTCAATATGAATTATGTGAGGGGAACATGTCCCAAGGTCAAGTTCTTTGTGATTAATTATAAACATTTTTCCAATGTTTGTTTGAAATGGGGAGTGCTAGAACCATGCATTACTAGACAATTTCAGGGCATTAGTTTTTCTTAGTAGTTACTGTACATTACAGATATTTTTATTGTGACCTTTTATAGACCATGTGCAGCTTTGAGTTACTAATTTTGAGGTGTTGGTGTGTAAAACACAAGGCTTTTTTAAATTATAGGGAAAACTTGGGTGATTTGCTTTATAGTGGAGAATGCAGCATTTTGGGACTAACTCTTTATCATCTTTACTCATCTGAATGTTCCTATTGACTTCACACCCCACATGACATATTTCACAGACTCTAGTCAATATCCCTCTGCCCTTGAAAAACAAAACCTCAGGTTGATCCATAGTTTTTCTAAATGTTTTAAAAGAATTGTAGCTGTATAAATGTACATATTTCTAATTCTGTGTGTGTGTGTGTGCGTGTTTACCAAATGACAAAGAATTTATAAATTGCTGGCTCGTAAATATGTAAATAGTTCTGGGAAATAATTTCTTGTGCTTTTGTTATCTAGAATAGACTTTTGATCTTATTTTCTTTGGCTACCTGTAAGTAAGCATCTGTATAGCTCTCAAAAAAAATTTTTTTTTAAGCATTTCTAAACAGATGAGCTGTGGGACTGTCCTGTCGTTTACTTTGATGTCTGGGTAAGGCCCAAGGAAGAAATGCTGTATTTGACTCTGTATAAATAACCAGAAAATGTCAAGATTTTGACAGGGTGATTTAAAACCACTAGCTTAAAAATTAACTCTTCTGATTGTAAGATTATAATCACCAGAATGACGTGTAGAAAATTGTTGCTTTAAATTGCTATGCATTTGAATTACTTTATGGCATTAAGAATGGTTAAAGCACTTGGGGAAACAAAAAAGGTCTGCTTTTGCTAACTGCGTGCCATAATCCCCAAACAGCTCCCGCTACCTGTATTGATTTGTCTTTTGCCAACCAAATATAAAAGCAGCCATGTCCCTCCTCATCTGCATACAGGACAAGTAGGAAACTCTCATTAGGTCTTACAAAGGGGTTTATTTAAATAAAGAAATAAAGCAGAGGGATGACAGATAAGCACACTTAAACCCTTTGAGTGTTACGTCAAGCTTGTAGAATGTGGACACCAAACATGATAAGCTTTGCATTCTTCCTTAATGATATAGCCTTGTAGAGAAAATAATGTTGTGGTCTGGACTATAATCTCTCTTTATGCTGCTCTGAAGGCATCAATCCTTGCAGAAATATGGATGTGCAGGTGCATTTCTAAGATTTTCCCCTGTCTGGCTCTGAAAGCAAGAGCAAGTTATTCCTTTTGACGCTTGTGTGTGTCTGTCTCTGTGTGTATTTTCTTAAATATAAGCATATGTGTGTGCATGTAGGGTGGCAGGGCTTTCTGGGATTTTATACATTGTTGCTCAGTGTGGGGTGAAGCAGAGATCATCTTTGGCCAGAGTATGTGCTTACATGTATCTTCTTCAAAAGTGTTGTTGTTGATTCTTCATGAAAACAAGTAGCATTACTCATCTGCCCACCACTTCTCACTCTGCTCTCAAACAGAGATGGACCTAGTCTAAGAACATAGGTAGAGTTTCGTTGCCCTTGGCAAAAAGGGATACCTACTGCAACTTGTGCAGGTGGAGAGGAAAGGGGATGAGGAGCCTTTCTGTAGGCTCCTTGGCATTACACACGCTGCCTGGAGTCATCAGTAATCCTAGTCCTTGTTCATTGCAAAGGAAAGGAAAACACAGCACCACCAAGATGAGTAGATGCCCCCAAAGGGCCTGCGCGAGCTTTTGGCCTATCTCCTTTAATAGCCAGCAGAGCTGGTAAAGGATGAACAACTGCTGTGTCTGTTAGAGTATCACAGCTTTAACATTTTGCATCTGCAAAATGGTGCCATCTTCTGAGTGGAAAGACAGTACTCCTGAATAATGGTGGTTCAAGAGGGCTACTCAAGCCCAGTGAGACCTGGAGAAATGCTGCCTCCTGATCTTTTTTCCTGAAACAGGTGACAGAATGAGAACATTACTAGATGGAGAAACATTTGGGTCTATTCTCAAGTGCAGTCCAGGGGTAGAATATCAGAGCTGAAGCATGTCTACACAACTGGGTAATGTGCACTACTGAAGTGTGGTTTCTAGAGCACGCTGATGTTTTGTGTGCTTATTGGTCCATGTAGAATCTGGTGTTGTGCACTAAAAGTTCCCTAGTGCATTTGGTAGTATACGCTATGTTAAAGCGCAAGGGAACTTTTAGTGAGCACCAGCAATGTCTACATGTACAAATTTCAGTGCCACATGTTAGTGTGCTTTAGAGCACACTACCCCGCTGTGTAGACCATTGCAAACCCCATTATGCCTGACTTTGGCTACACGGTTAATTCCACACTATTATATGATTCAACACACACTTTAAAAAGTCATGAGACTTTGCAATCAAGTTCAAGGGCATACCGAAGGTACTTTTACTGACGTGTTTGTATACATATAGCTTATTTGTGAAAGAGATTGAGGATCTGTTCAGCACAAAGAACTGAGCAAATGAAGAATTGGTTTATCTCTATGACTTACAGAGAAGATGTTTAAAAACACAAAACACCTCTTTTGCAAGCCTGAGAGATATCCCAGAGAGTTTTAATTATTTGTTCATTTATTTTGTTGGAATAGATATTTTTATTTACACCGTTCTGTGTATTTCTTGAATCTGAATGGTTAAGAAGATGGCAAAATGGAGGGTTTTTTAAAATAGTTTCAGTTGCCCAACATCTTGTAAGGTGATTTGAGCAGGTTAATTTAAAGGATTGCGTGATCTGACAGTGCTTTATTTTTCATAAGAGTAATGCCCAATCACCTTTTAAAGGTGATATATTTGTAACCTATTTCTGATGATCAAGGTTTTATAATATAGAATAGAGTGTGTATATGCAGTATGTATTTAACTATATTTGAGTATACTATATATTGGAGGTGATAGCCTTTTCATAATTGTAGGGGGATTGTGAAACATTCATTTATCATCAGTTTGATTGCCTCATCTGCTCTCTAATGCATCTTTCTGGGACTTGCTTTAAAATTTCAAACTGCTACTATTTAAAAAAATCAATCTTCCAGAGAAATGTTTATACTCTCTGGTACCTTGCTGAAAGCCCTAGAGGTCAAGATTTAGTCCTTAGTCAGTAAAATTTCTTCCAAACATAAAAGTCATAAATTTAAAATCATGGCCCTGCAAGTCTAGAAAGGGGAGCTCTATCCTACTGGAAAGTGGAGATGATTCCCAGTTGGACTAAAGAGAATTCTAGCCCTGGAAGGATTTCAGGTAATCAAGTTTAAAGCCATAACTTTTAGATATTGAAAATAAATCATTTTTAGAAGTTTTTATGACTTCCTCTGAGTTCTATACAGTTGAAATCATGGTTACTAAAACCTCTAAAAATTTAATCTAAGATAGCTCTTCCATGTACAAAAAGTCACAGTTTTCAAGTTCAGTTTGTCTGGAATTCCTAAGCCTGGAAATAAGGGCTGTTTATCATATTAGAAACCTGAGAAATTCTCATGTTCTAGAACTTCTGTTTCTAGTTGTGAAGGGTTATAAGAAATCAGACCTTTAAATCTGTCACTTGTCCAGGATGGAATATTATCTGAATGCTGGGCTCCACAACAGAGTAATTTGGGAATGAGGAGGAGGAGGAGGAGGTTGAAAAATGTATATATTGGTGGTTTAAAGCTGTTCAGAAATTTGGAAAGCATGGGGAAGTCCTAGGGGAGATGGATTAATGGGCAGGCCTAAAGAGAGCTGGTCAAAAGGGCAAGACAAATGCAATTTATCATGTGGACATGACCACCAAGTGTGTGGGAGGGGAGGGGGGAAGGAGAGTGCTAAACAGCCAAAACAGACTTGTTGGACATGTGGTTGGAGTGGACGATTCACTAGAAAGGTGAGATTTCCACAGATAAGTGGATTCCCTTCGCTGAAGGGTCCTGGTCCATGACAAGGACACATAGGCACTATGGAAATACAAATAATTAATAGCGATAATATATACACAGATCCCCATATGGCTATATTTCCTAATGTTGTTGTAGGGCAAGTATTTTGGAGAAGATTCCTTTTGCCTCCTCAATATATGGCTAGCTGAAATTTCCCTGTGGACTGCAGTTTACTGGATTGGCCGTAAGTTTTTATGTACAAGTGTTGCTTGAGACCAGAAACTTGGAAGGTCAGGGAAGAGGGAGGGATTCATTATTTTACATGATACCATAACACATTATGTTTGACTAAATAGCTCAGAGTTGATAACTGTTGACTACTCTAATCACTCTATGGTATTGCAATTAAAGTTAATTTATAGCATGAGTAGCAAAAATATCCTGCTCATTATACATCACTATCAATCCAGGCCGGATTAGGTAGAAGTAAATTGTATAGTAAAACTATTGAAAAAACGCACAATAACTAACACTCTTGTTAGTGTGCTAATAATTGTAGCTCAATTGACTACTTCTTTGATCATAGAATCATAGAATATTAGGGTTGGAAGCGACCTCAGGAGTTCATTTAGTCCAATCCCCTGCTCAAAGCAGGACCAACACCTACTAAATGGCTGACGTGGTGTTGGAAAGAGAATCTTGGGGAGACAAAGCTATGAAACTAGCAATACACTGGTGCTTTGGGGATTGTATCCTGAAGCTGACAGTCTGGGATTTTAATATAACTGTCTGTGTGTGGGTGGAGGGTGGTTCCTTGTCATGTAACAGAGTGGCATATCTAGAACTGAAGAATGCTTCTCTTCCAGTTTATAGTGGTTTACTCCATTTGTAGAATTTACTGACAAGCCAGCTGTGTTGTTTGCTAACCATATCAACTCGCCTGTATAAAGAGGGAAAACCTAGAGTACAGTACATGAGAACAGTTATTGTTATACCAGAGACACTATGATTTATGAAGCGTCAAACCAGGTTTCCTTTGAAGAAATCCTTTCTTTACATCTGTCTTTTGTGCTTACTTCTGTTGTCCTGGTGACACAGTATCCCTCTAGGCTCCTGAAATAGTTCTGTGGCCCTGCTGAAATGAATGGAGGGCCTCTTTTTTCTGTCTACACCGGGGAAACAAAGCTAGTGAATGAGGAATCAGGAAAGAATGGGAAAGTGAGTCACTGTGCTTTGTCACAGGTACACTCACTCCATCACACCTAACACAAACTGAGCAGTACTCAAAGTTCAAAGGGAAAAACCAGGCCCTACTCTGGTATCATTTTGCCTCAGTTCCAGGGCTTTCGAACTTAAAATATTTCCAAAGTGTGTCTTTATTTTTTATTTTATTTTAAGAAAATACCTAAATGAAGCTGTTTTAAGTGGTACTGTTGTTTCGTTCACCCCGAATGCTGTATGGAAGTTTGCGAAATAACTATAGCACTTGTTTAAGATTTTATTTTCACTCTTAAGATGCGTACCAATATTTTATGCTTCTGTGTGTTGTAAGATTTTTAAGGAATGTCTGCCTTGCCAGAAATAATCATCCAGACAAGCTTTCAGAAGATATTTTATTTTGCAAGACTAGACTTTGCAGGTGCTCTTTGGCATCAATTTTCTTGTATTTTAGAGCATATCGTTTTTCCTCCAAATTTTGCTGCTGTATTTCTTACTGTTTCCATATCATACTAGAATTCTGTGCCAGGCTGTCAGAACAATGGGGTGAATTAAATAGATCAAGGCCTTAATTCTGTTCCAATGGAAAACAACAGCAAAATTCCCAAGGTCTACAGTACAAACTGGATTATGCCCCAAATGTTTTCCGCACAGACCAGGATAAGGGCCTGCTCCCACTGATGTTAGTGGGACTTTCTCAATGGGAGCAGGAGGAGCCCCATGAAAATATTTGGAGTTCTCATGCCAAGACAGAATAGCTTATATCAGATTTTTGTTGAGGGGAAATATTTACAATCATACTTGCAAGAGGTGCATGAGCAAAGAAATTAACATTGGCTTCTTATACATTAACAGATATGTTACCAACAAGAAGTAAGTCAAGGAAAGTTGTGGGCCCCTTACCGAATGAGGGAGGCAACCAAGTGACAGAGGATGTGGAAAAAGCTAATGTACTCAATGCTTTTTTTGCCTCTGTCTTCACAAACAAGGTCAGCTCCCAGTCTACTGCACTGAGCAGCACCGCATGGGGAGGAGGTGACCAGCCCTCTGTGGAGAAAGAAGTGGTTCGGGACTATTTAGAAAAGCTGGACGAGCACAAGTCCATGGGGCCGGATGCGTTGCATCCAAGAGTGCTAAAGGACTTGGCGGATGCGATTGCAGAACCATTGGCCATTATCTTTGAAAACTCATGGCAATCGGGGGAAATCCCGGACGACTGGAAAAAGGCTAATGTAGTGCCCATCTTTAAAAAAGGGAAGAAGAAGGATCCTGGGAACTACAGGCCAGTCAGCCTCACCTCAGTCCCCGGAAAAATCATGGAGCAGGTCCTCAAGGAATCAATTCTGAAGCACTTAGAGGAGAGGAAAGTGATCAGGAACAGTCAGCATGGATTCACCAAGGGCAAATCATGCCTGACTAATCTAATTGCGTTCTATGACGAGACAACTGGCTCTGTGGATGAGGGGAAAGCGGTGGACATGTTGTTTCTTGACATTAGCAAAGCTTTTGACACTGTCTCCCACAGTGTTCTTGCCAGCAAGTTAAAGAAGTATGGGCTGGATGAATGGACTATAAGGTGGATAGAAAGTTGGCTAGATTGTCGGGTTCAACAGGTAGTGATCAATGGCTCCATGTCTAGTTGGCAGCCGGTATCAAGTGGAGTGCCCCGAGGGTCGGTCCTGGGGCCGGTTTTGTTCAATATCTTCATAAATGATCTGGAGGATGGTGTGGATTGCACCCTCAGCAAGTTTGCAGATGACACTAAACTGGGAGGAGAGGTAGATATGCTGGAGGGTAGGGATAGGATACAGAGGGACCTAGACAAATTAGAGGATTGGGCCAAAAGAAATCTGATGAGGTTCAACAAGGACAAGTGCAGAGTCCTGCACTTAGGACGGAAGAATCCAATGCACCGCTACAGACTAGGGACCGAATGGCTAGGCAGCAGTTCTGCAGAAAAGGATCTAGGGGTTAGAGTGGACGAGAAGCTGGATATGAGTCAACAGTGTGCCCTTGTTGCCAAGCAGGCCAATGGCATTTTGGGATGTGTATGTAGGGGCATTGCCAGCAGATCGAGGGACGTGATCATTCTCCTCTATTCGACATTGGTGAGGCCTCATCTGGAGTACTGTGTCCAGTTTTGGGCCCCACTCTACAAGAAGGATGTGGAAAGAGTCCAGCGGAGGGCAACAAAAATGATTAGGGGACTGGAACACATGAATTATGAGGAGAGGCTGAGGGAACTGGTATTGTTTAGTCTACGGAAAAGAAGAATGAGGGGGGATTTGATAGCTGCTTTCAATTACCTGAAAGGGGGTTCCAAAGAGGATGGATCTAGATTGTTCTCAGTGGTAGCTGATGACAGAACAAGGAGTAATGGTCTCAAGTTGCAGTGGGGAAGGTTTAGGTTGGATATAAGGAAAAACTTTTTCACTAGGAGGATGGTGAAACACTGGAATGCATTACCTAGGGAGGTGGTGGAATCTCCTTCCTTAGAAGTTTTTAAGGTCAGGCTTGACAAAGCCCTGGCTGGGATGATTTTGTTGGGGATTGGTCCTGCTTTGAGCAGGGGGGTTGGACTAGATGACCTCCTGAGGTCCCTTCCAACCCGGATATTCTCTGATTCTATGATTAACAGTTTCTCTATCTGTAAAATGGGTCTAATGATGGTGACCACCTTTGTAAAGCAATGAAACAATGAAAAGCAATATGTATCATCATTGCTAGGTGGTGGTATTATTTATTAACAGGATGGTGCTTCAGTAAGACCAAAAGAATACAGAATTTTAACCACTTGTTGAAATTTTAATCACAACTTATAGAATCAAATGTTACTCCTGTAGCCTATGTGAAGAAATACAGTAAAGCATAAAACGTGTAATCAATAATTTGTCGATAATTCTGTTCACTGAAGCTATACATTTAAACACTGAATAGAATTACTTTTTCCCCTTGATATAAAGATGTGATTGTTTTCTAAAACGCTAGTTGGAGACAGATACTACTTAAGATATGATTTCACAAGTCGGCCTTCAGAGCAGTAGCTGGAGAAGAGGAGTGGAAGTAACAGCCAAAATAGATGGGTAGGACATGGAAGAAAGAAAAGTTACCCATATGCAGTCACATCATAAACCAGTTTATTAACATGCCAATGAAAGCAATTTGCTCTGCATTAACCAACAAAGAAAACTGGTTTGTAAAGATGAAAGGAATGGAAATTTCATGCTTTTCTGATGTATAGATGGTGTACCTTCTAGTGAAGGCTATCTGACTGCAGAAACAAAGATCAGAATCCAAGTAGCAAAAATGTTAAGAATTGCTTGCAATCCTGTGATGCACTGAAAAGATTTCACGTTATGGCTGCAGTAAGCACTCAGCATGGAATTTCTGTTGAGCAGGTCTTCATCTGATTTGAGGCTGTGATTTCCTGTCTTTATCACACTTCATGAAATCCCAATCCTAAAATTTAGGTTATTGTAGATTACAGAAACTGAAGCCTGTGTACCCTGGTTAAAATGAGTTTTCTAAACAACTTTACTGCTATAGTAACTCGTATAGCACATTTTCACATGGGAGCCCAGACATAAGTACACAGCAGCAAGGTGCATGCTAAAAAGTGGTTACAAAGGTAGTTTTATGAAAGACAATCTCAGAGTGGAGGGATTTATTTTTTCCACGATGAACCCTCTTGCTTTCTAGTTGGTACTAATTGACTAAGAATGTAATTTGCAAAGTTTGAGACACCCCCTAGCCTTCCAGGCTTTGCTTGCTTCATTGTTCAGCCTACTGTCTGCCCTTCCCCTATTAAGCATGGTCAGTACTCAGAACTTGCCTCTCCAGAGATGTGTATGTATTATCAACCCTTATACAGGAACCAAAGGCTTGTCAATCACTGTGACCTCCAAGGGCCTCTAACAAGCCCAGCAAACAAGGCGCTGAGGTTTGAAATGGCCTTTTATTTTTCAATCAGGTTTTTTGGAGTGGGGTTCTCTAATTATTTGGAAGTGTATGCAAACACTGAAGGAGCATTAGGAGCATCAAGTGGGGCCTCTGCTTTTATTAGGAAACTCTTTCTCTTCTAAATAGATGTCAAACATATTCTTCACTCTTTAGACAGTTAACCTTTCATCACTCCTGTAGCAGAAATTCCACACTCTGAGCTATGCTAATTTGCTATTTGCAGTATTCTAAAGCAGAAGAAAAATGTCGTTCTACAGGGCCTTCATTAAAAAGCCCTTTATCTGTGTTCTACATATTTTCTGCATTCCAGCTAGTTACATTTTATTAAACAAAAACACCCCTATATGTCCTGTCCTTCTAAACTATAACAAGACAAAAAACCCAAAGAGAAGACAAAACTGCACTGTAGATAACTCTTTGCCATGCTTGTATTTGGTACAATACTGTCCTGGCTTCACCTGCCATGAAGCAGGAGACAGAAGATTTCTTAGTCATCCAAACTTGCATAAAGATAATCTCCACCCAGTTCCAACAGTCTGTGTGCTGCCTCTCTGTTGGAACAGCCAAATTAACAGAGCCTTTTTCTGCATTGTTGTTGTTCTACCAATGGAAGAGTTTTAGCAGAGAGGAAGGAAACTAAGAGAAATCAAAGGGACTAAGAAATATATGAGGAATAAGCAACAGGATTGAGTTGAGGCTTAAATGTATGGAGGGAATGCAGCCTTCACAGACTCAGAAGCCTTCTTTGCTATTTTCTTTTGTCTTTCTTGTCAATACCTGGCTCTACTGACTAGGGCATGTTCTTATGTTGCAGCCCAAGCAGGCTGCATCAGTTGCAGCAGAGCGAGAAGGAGATGTCACAAGTCATGCCTATCTTTCATAAAATCCACATGTATTGCAAGCCCAGGCCTTTAGGCTATGTCTATGCTGCAGTCGGAGGTGTTGATTCTAGTGTAGGTAGCGTTCATCTTGCTAGCGCAACCAAAAATAGCCTTTAAGACGTGGTAGGCATGGGCTATGCATGTCTGCCCAGTACTTGGGTTGTTAGCTGACGTTTGGGTCTGTGCTACTAGACATAGCCTTAGCTGCTTCCCTGAGGGTGCACATGCCATGGTTGTGTTTCCCTTCTTCCACTTTTCAGTTGGGTGTAGGGAGAGAGAGAGAGAAAAAACATTCTCTGGCCTGGTCTAGATTAGGTAAAGGTGTTGAGGTTGACATCATGTTAGATAACATGATGCCATCTATGACTTTGTCCCTCTTGTAGACAGATTAACATCTTTTCATGTGTTTATTGGTCATGTGCCCCTCCCCACCTCCTTTCCCATGGCAGGGAGACATTCTCAGTGTCCACTAAAAGAACATTTCATACACTTTAGGAAACACTGTAAAATTTTGTGTAATCGGTCATGCAGGGGGTGATTGTTCTCTCCGAATCTGTGCCACAGGTCAGGTGTCAGTATCTCCTTGGCACCACAGATATGATCTGCTTTTTCCACAGATGTGTAAACCCTGACATCTTCCTCTTCCCCCTACCCGTTCACGGAAATGGAATGACCTCTGTGAAGGCTCTTCATGGTTTTCCTCCCAAGATCTCCCACCCCAAGTAATGAGTTTAACTATATTCCCAATATAATCCCATTTCTCTTCCCTTTTGTGTTTGCATTATCCTAATGATTTTTGCTGGCAGGCTAAGCAACTTGCATTTGCAAATGTAGTTGTATAACAAGCATCCATTTAGCCAGATTCAAGGCCACTGGAATGTTTGTTTTTCCTTAAATTTTGTTAAATTGTTATTTATTATTATTTGATGTTTCCAGCTGAGGTGAAATATCACATTCACTACAGACTCCTGAGGAGGGCAATAGCACTTACATGATAGAAAAATAATAACTGAAATTGGGTTTTAAACCTAAATAGTTCAAACAAACTCTGATAATTAAAGAGCGATAAAGTACTTGGAAAACATCAGGTTCCTTAATCACTTTTCAGTGTTTTTAGCTTGTGCAGGTTTGGGGTTTTTGCCCCAAAACCACTTCTTTTCGTCAAATAAATGATGGTAAACAACTCTCCATTATGTGAGCTGTTTTTGCAAGGACCACACTGGAAATGTCCACCTACTCAGGCAGACAAATCTAATTCTTCACAAGTGATTGGACATTCAACATGACTTTCGTATTGTACACAGGTAAGTGGAAAAAATAGAGCTCCGTAAATGAGTCCAATATGGGATGGTGGTGGTGTGATATTTTGTCTGCGTACCATGGGGTAGGAAGGGTGAAAGAAGGAGGAGAAATAATTACAGACAAAACAGTAACCTTTTCTTCTTTCAGACATTCTCATAGGCAAAGAAAAACACACAAATGATTCCTTTCCTATCATGTATTTAGACATTCCGTTAAGATGGATCTTTGTGAATTCCCAGGTGGAAATCCCAATCTGTATTTAGTCTAAAGTACTTGGAGTGGGGGTGGAAATAATCTCTTGACAGGAGCCTTTGGCGCTCTTTTGTTTAGGTCTAAAGAACCAGCTCAGTTTAGGCCTCAACAGGGGGGATGTTTCCAAACTTAGTGCCAGAAAAAGAAGGAAGATGAATTATTATTATAGTTTTTAATGATGTGGCAAAACACACAGCTAAAACCAGGAAATCAGGAACAGAACAGCCAGCAAGTGTGACGGTCACAGAAATAACTCTTTTGACTTTTGCTTTATTTTTTTATTTGGCTTGGTTCATGTAATGAGAGATTTGTATTCCCCCTTCCCCTGCCTCCCCCCCCCCCCCTTTTGGTATTAGCTGTTGTTTTTATGTTTACTGCAGATGTTCAGGAAACTAATTCCAAACCCTGCACCTGTGCAACACTGACCCAGGTCTACCTTGCCACATCCTGCCTTTATCGGTTGCACAGATCAATTTGCAGTTTATTCCTCTTCCCTCTCTCCTTTTAACCATTCATCAGGCACTCTCTTCCAACAAGTTGGGAGGGTGAACACTTATTTCTGTGTCTCCGGGCTGTTTTGGAAGAGCAACAAGAGACCAGATTTTTATCAGGTTAAGGTGCCATCTATTAAAATAGTATTCACATTTTCATTATGAAACCCATTTTGAGGGATTTATAACTTGGATATAAAAATTTTGCTTCAGGCTGAAACTTGTCATACATATTTTAATCACAGGGGAGATTATCATCATTCTCTCTCTGATTCTCTGAGCCAGTCCAGATTCTTAGGATATAGTTCTCCACCCGCCAGAAGATGGAGACGGAACAGTACATTGAGACTCTTTTGGGGTAATGTCATTTCCTGCTTGCTGGCTCCCAAAGTTCACTTGTTTCTGTCACCACCAGATGACACATCAGTGCATTTGTGAATTTAGGGGAGAGGCCAGAACAAAGAAGAAAATGAATAGACCTCAGAGGTCTACTAGTATTTCTGGTCACACATTAGTGTGCAGTTGCCCCTACAGCACCCAAGTGAGGTTCCTATAATCTTCAAGACCTGAACTCGAATCCAGCAAGTCCCTTTCTCTCACAGAGCAGATCCCCATAGTAGATTCTTCCCCTCTCTCCACCAGGGAGTGGGTAGAGTACTGAGAGGCTGGAGGGGGAAATTGGGGAAGATCCACAGTAAGAGTAACTACCTTTTACAAAGATCCCTTCAGTGGGGCCCAGGTAGAAAGTGGTTGCTAAAGAGGGTTCCCATTCTTTCTCTAGGCACCTTGCGCCTGAGGTCCCAGAGGTGTCAGTGCGTCTAGCTAACAAGACCATGTTAGGCAGCCTGCAGAATTTGTCCCTGTCACAGTGCCATTGCTTCTGCCCAAAACCAGGCTGCTACTTCTTCCTTCTTGTGTTTATTCATATATACAGATCAAAACATATACCTAATCTAAATTGCCTGTATTTTAAATTAGAGGCAGGACAGGAACCAAGCAATAACAAAAGTAAAGTCTCTGCTCGAAGACTTAGTGTGCTGAATATGTCACTCGCTTTGTGCCAGACTACAAGCAGGTCTGAGAATAAGATGGCTGCTGCACAGTTCTATGTGGTGGGAATTTTAATGGCGTCAGCAGCAGGCTGTTATCCACTCCTTTTCCAGCTACACAAGGGCACATCTTCTTCTAGGTTCCACTCTTGCTCCTCCTACTGGGCAGTAGCTCCTTTCTCCCCTCACAAAGGAACTGCTGTCAGGCTGCACAGCAAGAGAGTCAGGAATTGTGGGGGGGGGGCAGGGGGAGGGTTCAAATATAAAGGAAGGGTGTCCGCTGACGAGAGGTGAGACCATGAGGGCGAAAGTGCGCTATATAGCACAATAGTAAAAACTTTAAAACGTTTCACAACAATTTTATTAGATTTAACTCATCTTTTAAAAAAATCACACAAATTAAAGTTGACTATTCAAGCCTACTGTGAAGCGCTACATCTACATCCTTCTTGGTTTCTTGTTGTAATTTTGCACAAATCTCTTAATGACTTTCTTGAATGAATCATGTTCATCTTTGGTGTCTTCTAATTTGTCCGGTACATCCAGTCCTTCATGATATGTTCATAATTAGGCAGAAGGTGACTGCTTTCAGAAAACAACATTCTATTCAATGAAGAAAAAGAATGCTCAACAGTAGCTGTTTTGACTGGGAGTAGCAAGAGATGAATTCCTACTTCTTTCATACCAGGAAATGGAGCACAAAGATTGGGTTGAACCACTAGTGATGATGATGAAGAAGAAGTTGAAGTCAAATCTTCATTCATTTATCATATGATATTTCACTCTGTGTTCAAATTTTCTATTTTGTCCTTATCACATAGCAGCCTCATTGTTGGTAGTGCCTCACTCCACTCAACTGTCAGTGTTTCATAGGACATACATCTGTAAAAACTATGTAGAGGCTGAGTAGAATCCAGAAGTTGCTGCTGTAGATTTGTAAGAATCACATTTGTGTACTTTTTCCGCTGACTTAACAAACACTTCCTGTTCTCTTCACATAAAGAGTCAATATAAGTGCCTTAATTAGTCAACTTCTGAACTGAAGTCTTTGCTTCTTCCACTATGTTTTCAATGGATATCTCTCTGATTGATCCAAATGTAGCTTCTATTGCTGGACAAAGATCTACTACTGTTGCAGCAGGTGCCTGGATGGCATTGTTTAATGACCCAAGTGCTTTCAACAGTAGACTTACAAAAGAGAGAATGGAAATAGTCTTCTCTGAACTTAGTAGCAAAAGTAGTCCACCAGCCTCACTACAAAGATCCATCCCATCGCGGGAGATACTTTCCAAAGTCAGTAATAACGGTTGCAGTAATTTTAAGACAACAACCAAGGATCACCCATGAAAAACCCAGCATGTTTTCCTAGATTGGACTCCCACATTCAGTCCCAGTGTATCTTCTGTTTTTTGCAAGATGTTCAGTCCTTTTGGACTCTTGCTGAAAAAAAGAGTATTACGAAGACATTACATTTATGGCTTTTTTAATGTCTTTTGAAGATTCTGCAGCTTGTACTAGTGCTAGTTGGAATAGATGGCCTCTGCAGTGTGTATAGAAGAGATTGGGGTTATACTTTTCTCTGAACAAAGCTTGTACTCCACTATGTCTTCCAGAGAAGTTTGCAACTCCATCAAATGCACAAGTAGCCATCTCTTTGAGGTTCAATTTACAAGCATTTATCTCTTCTAAGATGTGGGTTATCACAGATGTAGCCTATGTGTCTTCTATAACCTGAACATGTAGGAATGGATCTGCTGGACTTTTACTGACATCAAGATAACATATGCAGTGACTTAATACTTGACCCCATTTGCATCATTGCATTAATCAGCCATGTATGCGCATTTTCTGAATGTGGGGAGAGAGTTCATCACTTTTTCAACTGCTGAGTCTTTCACTGTTGCACCGCTTGGTTCTAACCAGTCAGTTGAGTTTCTTGCAGAAAGATAGTGAGCATTTGCCAATATTGGTTGGAACCAGTGTCCAACTTCAGGATTAACAAGTCACAATACATTTAACATTGGCCTCCAGTTTGTTGTCTGTGGTATCTCTTGCTTAAATAGAAAGTATGATGTGACAGCCATGTTTGTTCGCCTAAACTATGTTGTGTCTCCAGCATTCTTATCAGCCTCATTAAGTAATTCTAATATTGGCTTTTACAGTGACTGGCTTATAAGGCTTTCTGCGTGTCGATGCAGTCCAGAGGCTTGGTGCAGCCTTTTCATGTAGGTTGTCAGTATTGGCTTTGCTGATCGGTCTAGCAAACCAAGCTGCTCACTTTTTTACTATATAAATCCATGGCATACCCACATGGTGAATACTGCATGCAGTTCTGGTCGCCCCATGTCAAAAGATATATTGCACCCCACTCACAGTTGTTGCCCTTGGTCAGTGGAGACCCAGAGTTCAGAGGTACTTTTGAGTGAGTTCCCCTCCCACCGTGGGGGGAGGAGGAGGGAGAAGGCACTTTGCTCGTTCCTCTAGCCACTCACCACTTGTTCTGGCAGCTCGCTCCGGTCGCTGTTTGTCATGTCACCATTCACTCCACCACTCGATGGCCCTGTGCTGCCACCTGCCATTGTGACCTCTGTGAATCTTTCTCTTGAGGCTCCACCCAGCTCTCAGTAATTTCAGCTGTCTGTGATAGAGCCTCACTGCTAGTGCAGGCGGGGCAGGGTCTTCCACAGAAAAGCTGTCCCACAGCATATCTAAGCACTTAGACCTGACTATCAGTGATTTCAGCTGTAGTGGTCACTTAACAAAACAAAAAGCTCTCAGAGAGCCTAATCAGGTCTATCTTTAAACAGGCGAGGGGGCAGGACAAATAGGGCCTGTTACTCTTGTGCAGAGCCCACACCAGCAGGCAAAACCCCTGTATCCACACTTCCCCCCCCCCCCCATTGGGATCTGGCATCCAAACACCCTGCTTAGCAAGGTCAGTTCAGTTGAGGGTGACCAGTGCTTAACTGGTAATGAAAGAGGTGCCAGGGCTCAACCAAGTTTTTGACTTTCATAACTGATGTGGAAAGTCCCGGGGCTATGAACTACCAAGCCTAGATGTGCTGGGGCTCAGACTTGGCAAAAATTAAGCACAGAGGGTGACCCTTTCAATCAGGACAGGCTAAGTATAGCTCTGCTGCCCTTGATAATAAGGATAACAACATTTCATTACCCCCACCATTCAATACTAAAGTGATTTATAACCCAACACCAGCCAAAATTGATCGTGTGGGCAACTCAGCTCTGTCTGCTGGATACCTAGGCAGAGTAGGTGTGTTCATGTAAATACAGTGTGGTCCTGAAGCCTTCCCCTCACCCCCCCCCCCCCCCGGCTCATCACTAGCTGTCAGGGGAGAGCTCACTCAGATCTTGCTTACAAACCATAATGTGAAATTATAAGGTTTGCCAACATTGCCGAAACGAATGCACTGACATTGTCAGAAAAAAACAACAGCTGTGTGAGGAAGCTAGTCTTTGTTCATACTTCTCAAACCTATTATGCTTTTTCAGGTACAAATATTTTATCATACACGGTATATGCTTTTCAAGTGTGTATTAATATTTCGGTTTCAATTCAAAATTCCAACTACTGACTAAATTGGCAACACTACATATAACTAGTTGACCACTGGGGGGAATGTTGGGGAAATTCGGGGTAGGGGATGTATGCACCCTCTGGGGGAGAGGCTGTAGGGTAATCCCTGGTCAGGAAACCAGCTGCTCAGTAAAATCCTACAGAAGGTTTTCAGTGTAGATTCTGCAAGTTTATGAAAACAGCATTTATTAAAACATGCGAAGAAAAAGGGCCAGACTTAGAGAGAGGGGAGAAGAAAGAGACTCCTCCCCTCAGGAGCAAACTCTGTCCTCTTCCAACACACTTTACTGTGGGTCCAGTTACAATAAGGATTCTTTATGGAACAAAGTAGGGAGAGATCTACAGCACTAAGAAATGTCTGACTGATTCCACAGCTAAAGAAAAGGAGATTTCAGTCTCCTCAAGAAAAGGGATGTGTCCCCTTTAAATACCTAGTTATCACAGATTTAAAGTTTGGCAGAGATAAAACCAGTGGACCCATACTGTGGATCCTGTCCTTTTGAACAGCCAGAGGCCCCAATAGCCTTGTTGGTAGAGCCACATGTTATAAATACGATTACATTTCATAGGTATTCTCCTAATAAGAAACTTCAGATTAATAGACTTTGTGTTTTATTTGCAAGAACATAATTGAGAAATTTCAGGTTGATCATCTGTATCTAGGATGGCTAAGCCCTGAACAGGAGAATAGAAGGTTTTGGGTCATCTGGTTCCATCTTTTTGGCTTCCATGCAGGTGACATAAGCTTGCTAACCTTGCAGATTTATAAAGGTAGAAGGGAGGTGAGATTACTCAAAGCAAAACTTGTGGATGTTGAAAGGGATATTTTGGGTGTGTTTTTGACTTAGCATGTTATGGGAAACTCAGTTTTGTGTCATAGCTAGGATTTAAGTTGAAAATAACTTTCCCATCTAGATGCTGTGATCAGGTGGATGGATGCATAGGTTTGGGGTTTTCCTAACAACATTAACATTTCTAAATAGATTTTTCACATGATCTGCAATTTAGGCACAATATGTTTTAGGATTTGGAATATACATGTCTTGAAACTTGACTTAAATATTTTAACACTTTTTGTTGTTGTTTTATGAAAATAATAGAACTTCCATCATGGTCTCTCATTTTTACTCTCTTCTGTTAAGCTTTTGAATGTGTGTTTTGTGCTACACATTGTATACACAGTATATTGCATAAATGCATATCTGGGGTAGGACAGTTACATTTTCTCAGTAAAACATATGAGATATAGAATCATTCCCCAAAGTTTCCAAGTTGAAGTAGAGTCACATTTCAAAAATTTACCTCTCTGCACCTAAGATAAATGTTTTTTTTCTAAAAGTAAACAATGAATACTATATACAAATGTATTTGTTGAGTACTGAATATATTCCAGAGTAGTTCACTTTGCTCTTGAAAGATTTACTTGAATATTCCCCTTGTAATACTGAGACCATTGCTATCTGTTTTCTAGCTCTTTTTTTGCATTTACTTAGCTGTGCTTGTCTTTTACTGTTAATATCACGACAGCTCATAGTAATTTGAATTAAAGATATACAACTTCTTTTTCTTTTACACAGAAAGTCTTAAGGTAGCTGTAACTGTATGATAAACTTGGAGCATGTATTATAGCAACACCTTTAAGTACAGGAAACACAAAGAGTTTGCCAGAGTTTCAACATAAACTCTTGTTTTCAGGATTATTTTTAACTCCATCATAAAAACTTGTTCTTGGTATAGGAGCAGTTTCTTTTATCACGACTAAAAAAAGATGTGGCTGGATTTTTTAGGTATGTTAGTGTTTTTTTGGTTTTTTTTTACTCCTGAAATTTTGTTTAAAATGGAGGAGGAAAGTATTGTATGTTTGTGATGGGTTTTTTCTTTTTGATTTTATTTAAACATATATATTCTTTTTCTTCTTTTCATCCCAAAGAATTTTTACTGGCAGGGGGAGCAATTCAGCATCGCCATTTTTTCCTGCTTGTTCCTCCATTAAGCCCAGCTTGGTCATGTCCCCGTGTACAAACTCACACCATCTATTGGTGGTTGGACTCTAGGTCAGACAGACATTGGTTATGTTTGTATAATTTTCTTTGATATCCTGTCATCTGTTTGTTTTCTGCAATGTCCCTGGCATTGTACTCTTTTTGACGAGACAATCCCATACCTTGATTTCACATCCTATTCTTCTTTGTCTTAAAATCATTCCACTTTAAGCCTGCCATCTTTCACATAAATCTCATCTCTACTTCCTCCAGCCTTCTGATGTCTTAACAGCAGGGACGTACTGGCCGCCGCTTCCCACAGTTCCCATTGGCTGGAAACGGCTAATCGTGGTCATCGTCAGCAAAATGTCTTGTGGCCTGCAATCAGATTACCCTGATTGGCCACATGCGGCCCGCCAGCTGCAGGTTACCCACCACAGTGCTAGATGAACAGGGCAGTTTACAAGGCAGAAGGGATATTAGCACTGAACCACCATCAGAATTGAAAACAGAAAGAGCAGTGAAGCAGTTAAAAGGGGGAATGTACATATTGACAAATGTTTTGCTCAGAACTAATGTGTTATCACATTTGGTATATAACAACAAAAAACAAACAAAAAAACCCAGGAGTGATTTAAAGGCTTTAAAACCATCTGTGTGTACATTTATTTATTTTTAAATCCATAGCTTCAGTTATTTGCATTAGGCAGGCTTAGTGCACATGCATGGGTGCCAAACTGACTTAATAGATTGTAATTACTCCAAAGGAGCATTCACAGTCCATCAAGGCAGTAATCTTTGACCTAGATATTTACATGACCGAAACAATAACTGAAGGAATTGGGGAAGGCAAGCACTCACTTGTGCTTAAATAAGGTATTGCTCAAATGAGCATGCTAACTCCAAAGGAACAAATGTCGTTAATCGCTTTGGACACAATCCTGAAAGGTACTGAGCACTTCTTGAGATGTCTTGAGGACCCATTGGCATCCAGTGAAATAAAGTAAATACTTTGTGATAAATGGAACTAGATAAGTATCACACAGGGTTTTTGTTAAAACAGATTAAAGGAATTAGCTTTCAGTGGGCTTTCAAAGGTGTCACTAATAGCATAAGCTGAAGGTCATAGGATTGCACAGGTGTGGTAATAATACCTAATAATAATGCCTAATTTAGTGTCACTTTGCAGTAGTACAACCATGCAGCTCTACCTTGAGAAGTAACTGTAACAGTGACTTTGGTGGGATTCCATCTTTATTGTCTCTCAGTGACTTCCACATCAAATATGTTCAGTTTACAAGTCAAAACATGGTTGGTTCGGTTTTGTAACTATTTTCCTTGCAAACTCTGCCTGATCCACTGAGGATCGAACAGGGATTAAACGATTACTCCATCCTTTGCAACAATAAAGCTTCTGCAGGCCAAATTAGGCCCACAGTTAACACTCTTGCAATCCAACTGCCTTCTTATTATGCCTAGTATATCTGTGCAAGTCCACACCTGCCCTTCTAACAGGTACAATTTACTAAACACTCCTATGGATGAAAATGATTAGATGGAATCTTCTTTTCATTACTTTTCTCAACTGTTTTGGCTCTGCAGGGCTAACAGGAATAAAAAGCAGTAAAAGCTAATTTTTGTCACTAAAGTCCACAGATATGACTGAATGCACACAGAAAACAGATTCGACAGCCAAGAAGCTGCCATTTTTACCCAAATTCTATTAATATTAAGGATATGGCTTGACTAGGGAAAAGCTTGTTTTGCCTTGAAACTTGACTGTTTTCTTCTTCTTTACTTCTATTGCCTTCTGCTTAACATTGCTATTAGCAAATAGTAACAGGGCACAATTCCAAACTTAAATGTTGCTTTCAACAAAACAGACATAACTTCAAATTAATGATGCTTTCAAGACCTATAGAGCCTCCAATCCATTACTGTAAATATGTGTTACTATGCTTGTAAAGGCCTATTCAATTTTAATGGGATTTTTTTATATTCTTAATGGTGTAGAATACTGGTACTTTGAAACAGTCATGAGGTAAAGATGATTAAAAAGTGTATATCTTATATTAAGCAGGGTATTTCCTGAGAGGGAAAAACACTAGTAGGAGGTAAGAGCCTTAATTGGCATGTGGCTTAAGATTCACTTAATAGAAGTATGTATCCTGAACGCCTATGCAATAAGCAACGTAAGTATAAATAAGCAACTTCAATGCAGATACGATTTTACATGACAACCTTACGAACAGCCATCCTGTGGTGCACTTTGAGTTAGCACCTCTTATCTACCACGCAGGTTCCCAATTCAGTTTAAATTCAGGCAAAGCCAGTAATTCTATTTGTTTTGGGTAGATTTATCAAGCTGTTCCTGGTTACACCTTAGCTGTGGACCATCTGTTGACAGTGCATCTTTCTGTGAAGTAGTTTCTGCAGGCGATGAATGGGAAAAGTATTGGAGCACCAATGCTATAAGAAAGCAGATGCATGCTATCATAGAGCATCCTTCCCGCCTTTCAATCTGCCAGGTCCCTGTATTGATGGAGTGTTGTATGCCTGCAAGCTAGTCTGTCCTAAGGCAATGAGAAGTGCTCTCTTAGGGCCCATTCATCAAGTATTTCTGCTGGTGTTCGATGGACAGGAATTATGAATGCATAGTTTAATACAAGAACAGAAAACATGGTCTGATTTTTCTTTGCTCTTCCCTATCTTATACTTGAACCACATATGCATGTTTTTCAACAGTGAACTGTTAAAAGATTTGGTATTAGAAACAACAGGGTACAGTAAATCCCAAAGTTCCAGGAATGGATGATTTTTAATTTTGTTTCCACAACTGCCAGTTTATCAAATCAAATCAAAAGACGCTAGACCAGTACACTATCTTAGGGGACCATTTTTGAGTCTGACCTTGGCATGTTGGAGAATGTCTAAATGATTGGGTTTTTTTATGTTATAGCTATTAAAATCATGACTAAGGTTGGTACTATATTTTCAGTTCACCGCAGGCAGCAGCTTCCTATTGCAGGAAGATTCAGAAGATGGCATTTGTGAAATAGCATGAACTGCTTCATCCTGTGTTTTGAAACAGTTGGAAGAGAGAGAGATGGACAGATAGTGTGATCGATTGGGTAATGAGTTATCCGTTTAACTCTGTGAACCTAAAAACTGAATAAGATCAGTGAAGTAAAATGACTGGTTATTTTTTTATGGTAGGTGGTGTACAATAGCCCACTGGATACAACTAGCAGTATGCCAGACGGTACAGTTATGAGCCTCACTTAAGGTTTGCTCCTCACTCTGTTCGTATGGAAACAGAATTTACCCATGCAGATAGTGTTAATCTACTCAGATTACAGGTTTGTTGTGGAGTCCTCACTGGAACTATGGTTTCTGTTGGGCAACCATACAATTTGCATAGGCACTTTCATTAGTTCTCATCTTCAGTGAGCCAGGAAAGGTGTGGAAGCTAGATAGGCAGGAAATTGTGTGTCCATCAAAATTTCACATAGTGCACCCACCACTTAAATTTATCCAAAGGTCCATGTATCCTGGTTCAGAGACACATAAGGTAATGAATCACAAAAGTGACAGTTTGTGCTGCTATACGATTCTGAGAATCTTGATGTAGTAATTTCAGCACATGATTAGGTTAATCGTGAATTCACTTTAGTTTTATAACAAAATATAATGATTGCATATTAGATACAAAGTGCAAGAATGTGGCAATGGAATTAAGATTAATGAGCTGTGTTAATTCTTTAAGAAAAAGAAAACAAAAATACAGGGAATTTCTGACCAACCCAGGGCAGTCTGATTTTATTGCAAAGCCGTTTAATGAATATGAGGTTGATTTAATCTGCCATAATGTTTGCACTAAGCTACCAATGCAGTAAATGTATTGTATGTGAGCTCTGATAGTGCAGCACGGTAGCAGATCAGTGAAAACTATAAGTCCATACAAAACCATACATGTAGGGACATACTGCAGGTGATGCTGGGAAGAGGGTTTACCTTAGAGCTGGTAATCTGTTAGCTTCTAGTAGCCAGTGATTCAGAAAATAAACCCTGGGCTTCAAATAGGATTATTTTGTATTATTTGTATAACAGTAACAGGAGGCCCAAAGGAGGATTGACGGTCCACTTTGGCAGGAAACCGTGCTTGCCCTGAAGTGTTTCTGATCTGAATAAACAAGATGGGCAAAGGATCAGAGGGAAAACAGAGGTACAGAGAGGTGAAGTGGTATGCCCAAGGTCACAGAGCATGTCCGTGGCTGAACTAGGAATAGAATCAGCATCTCCTGACTCCCAATCTAGCGGCCTAGATCATGCCGTTTGCCTGCCAGACTGCCCCTTTGAAAAACAGGCATGTAATCCAAGTCTTAGGGATTTTCCTTTTCCAAGTCTTTTCCTTTCTTCACTGTATGCACTAGATTTTCACTGGACTGCTACCAACTGATCACAAAGCAAAAACTGTGTGTGTGTGAGTGTCAGTCTGGTTCCCTCCTATATGTGCTGGGCCTAGGGTGACCAGACAGCAAGCGTGAAAAATCGGGATGGGGGTGGGGAGTAATAGGAGCCTATATAAGAAAAACACCCCAAAATTGGAACTGTCCCTATAAAATAGGGACATCTGGTCACCCTAGCTGGGCCCAATTCTTCTCCCACTGGTAAAAAAAAAAAAAAATCACACCGAGTTCAGGAGGAGCAGGACTGTGCCCATTGTGTGTTTAAGTCTCGGGTTTATGTTCAAACTGAGGTAATGGCCCTCATGCAATAATGCTGGGCAGTCTTTACGGAGACTTCAGTAGGCAATAATCTACATGATAAAACCATCTGAATAATTTTGTACACTCAATAGTGCTTGAACAGCATCTGAAGAAATTGGTCTTTCCAGGTCATGGCTGCTGGCTGTTTATAGGGGAGCTTCATAAGCAGTGCATTCCTGTGTATCTGGTTTGGTGATGCATGAGGAACTGTTTTCAGTCTTATTTTTGATATTATAATGTCAGGGTTGTAGAGCACAACAAAGCACCTTATCTTGACATATTCAAAGATCGCAGTTGTGAAGTTCTCTTCAAGTGCTTAACTGTTCAACTTATTGTAAACAAACAGTTCTTGTGTTACTGTTTCCTGTCTGTGATGACATTTCCTGTCGGTGAAGTGTATTGGCTTTAGGCTTTACAACTGACAGTGTCCCTTTTTAATGATACAAAAATTGAAAAGAGAAAACATTTTTAAAAGGTTGTTTTTAGGCTTTTCTGATGTTGCACATTGTAATGCAAAGACAAGATCGTGGGGCACTTTGTCCAGCAAGAAAATGCAGACTAATAATAAATACTGTTTTTTGGGGTTTTTTTTTATCACAATGGAAAAGATTATACAGGCATCAGCATCCTTTCTCTACATGTTGTAAATGAGAATCTCTTTTTTCTTTCTGCCTCTCTTTTTATTTCTTTCCCACTATGTGGCCATTTTTCAAAGAACCCAAATGAAAACAGAGCTCAAATAGCAGAATACTTGTTTGTGATGAGCTGATACAATAGGAAGGAAGTAATCAGCATCTGTTGATGGGGCCCTGCAGCAGGGGTCAGGCTGCAAAAGTATGGCATTTGGATAAAAAATGAGGCTTTAGTCAGGAGACTGTCACAGTGCCAAGTCACAGCTGCCTTCGAGCTATTGATCAGTGTGATTTCACCAAGCAAATTATTCCTACCAGGATAACTGCAAAGCACAACAGCATTGAGACACTGACTGTGTTTTGTTTATTTAACCTCCCCCCAGATATTCTGTTTGGTTTACCTGCGTTGTGATGTGTGTGTCATTCTCTGCATGGAAAATTGATGCATCTGTGTGGGTAATATTTCCACTGTAAGGCATTCAGATCTTGTTTTCTCACTGTTGCAATAATGCATTACAATAAAAAAGGCTTTTACTGGCAGGAAAAGAGTATGGAAGAAATAAAACTCCCAGTTATGGCAGCTTTAATTAAAAACAACAAAAATGTTTTATTCCTGTTTAGTCATTAGCTGATACCTGGATATTCCTTATACATCTGGGCTAAGACTTTTGCCAGAAGAAATCTAGTTCAGCCATGGCATGAGTGTTTGGGTTTATGATTTTTCATTCACTGCCTGTTAGTTTAAAAAGAGGCGATCACAACTTAGGGTGAAAATATATCAAGATTTTTGTGTCACAAATGGCAAAAAGCAAAGGTGTTGTGCACATATGGAGAAAATGATTCTGTATAAGAGAAGTATAAATGAGAACTGGTAGGTATTAAGTAATTAAGGTGGCTTAAATATGCTTGCCAAATTCCAGCTGTTGACTGAAGATGTATATAGAGTGTTTTGTTTGTTTGTTTTTTAACAAGTTCAACTGGACGTTGATAAGACCTCCCTAATGGACAGCATCATCAACGCTACAAGTAAATGGCAGTTGATGGGTGAAGAACCAAGCTCTCTTTAGTTCCCCAAGTGATTTGCCATGGGATCTAGAGTAATGGCTATCTGTGTGCTACTTCAGTTCAGCAAAGACTCTTATGTATAACCTGTAAATTTATTTCTTAAAGGCAGATTTGATCTTCAGACTGTTATTGAAGGATCCATAGGCTGAAGACACATGCTGGGTAGAAGGTTAAACAGCTGGAGGTGGTGTCTGTGATGCTATCTCTGGGTGCCCAGCACTGAGAATCACCCTGATACCCCCTCTGCTTCCAGGGAAAGCGAGAGACATGCTCTTGCTTAACTGGGTGTCAGCTCCCTGACACCACATTTCTGTTAGCCAACTAAACAGTCTCCTCAGAGTTCTGCCCGCCCGCCCTTCTTTTACTTTTGCAGGTTAACACAAGGTTCACCCCAATCCCAACTGAAAGCATTCTTTGTGGTATCCAGCCCCTGCCACTGGACACTCGCAGTAATTACCTGGTTTGCTGTTCCCAGTGGAACAGTATGCATGCAGTTTGACTGGTACAACTCAGGATCAGGTCCTTCATAACATCACAGCCTGGAACTATATTTATAGTGAAGCAATCATAAGTTTATTATCAAGGGCTAAGATTTGAGTGAGAACAATAACTGTGGGAACAGAATAACAATAACAGTGGGAACAGAAATGGCTACATATAAAACAAAAGTAAAACATGCTTTCTAGAATCTAAACTTAACCTTAACAGGCAAAAATCCTTTTCTAAAGTAGTTTCTCACCTAAAGCAATCTCCCATCATCACCAATCCACATGGCTGGGATCCACTGTTCATGGATGCAAAAAGCAGTGTCCTTTTTGTACCCTCAGTGATGGATGAGCGGTTGCTGTCCCAGTCCCCCAGTTATAGTCCAATAAATCTTTGAGGTGCTGCACCCTGCCCCAAACAAAGCTCTTTTCCCCCTGCGCATCTTCTCTTCTTATTAAATCTTGCAATTCTTCATCTGCATTTAGCTCAGATTGATGATTTTGATGAGACAGTACTCAATTTATAGTTAATCAGATAGATTGATAAACCCTTTGCCAGTTGGCATTGAGGAGCTCTTAGGCTCACAGTGTCTGGTCCAGCAGGAAACCAGATTTTCACTTCTGCTGAGGAGTAACACTTTGATACAAACTATAAAGACTTATTTCCAGTCTATGGAGATAAATTTTAAAATATCACCAGTCCATATATTACACAATGATATTGATAACCAGCATGATCCTGGTTTTCATTTAAGATTTTACATGGCTAAAGACTATGAAAGAAATGTGTTAGATGTAGTGAGTTGGTCAGGCTGATAGGAGTTGCTGTTAGAGTACAGTGACCTCTTCACCAGTTGGTATTTAGTGGCTCTTAGGGTCATAGTGGTCATGACATTTTCTGTGGAGAAACCGACAACACTGAGTCTTAGATCTGACCTTTTCTAGTAGAAGCATAGGTACAATACACGTGCAAAAACTCCAAACAAAACACTAAGCTACTTGTTAACAAGATGGTATTACTGAAAGAATTTGCTCCCAACAATTAGCCTAGTAGATCAATGTCATGTTTCTTGGTGTGTAGTGGACACTATTTCTAAATCTATCGTGATCAGAAACTGAGCACTGGGAAACTACATTTTGGTGTCCGTCACTGCTTGGTTGGTGCACATCTGGAACTAACCACTGGAATTGATACTTTCAGATATAACAGTTCATTATTCTAGGCATGCTGGTGAGTGACGAACCTTCAGTGAACGAACGTTTTAGCACCCACTCATCTTCAGCTGAGAGCTGGTTTTCACAGGAAAATTGACCAGAATGGCTATTGTGGACTAAACTGTTCTGCAGTAGGTATTCTGAAGTTGCTCTATATGTGGGCTATTGTTCTTTAAATTCACATCCTCCCTTATTCTGGAATAACTTCTCCATGTAGACAAGCCCTAGGTAGTTAGAAGTAACTGCTTAGTTTACCTATGCAAATAGGAAGATATTTTGATAAAAATATAACATTTTAGTTAAAAAACTAGAACAGTATAAAATTAACATGGTACACATTAAATTGATTAAAAACTGGCTAACTGTTAGGTCTCAAAATGTAATTGTAAATGGGGAATTGTCATTGAGTGGGCGTGTTTCCAGTGGGGTCTCACAGGGATCAGTGCTTGGCCCTATGCTACTTAATATTTTTATCAATGACCTAGAAGAAAACATAAAATCATCCTGGATAAAGTTTGCAGATGACACACAAATTCGGGGAGTGGCAAATAATGAATATGGCATGTCACTGATTCACAGTGATCTGGATTGCTTGTAAATATGCATTTCAATACAACTAAATGTAAATGTATACATTGAGGAACAAAGAATGCTGGCTGTACTTAGAAGACGGGGGACTCCTATTCTGGGAAGCAGTGACTTTGAAAAAGTTTTGGAGTCTTGGTGGATAAACGGCTGAACATGAGCTGTCAATGTGATGCTGTGGCCAAAACTGCTCATGTGCTCCTGGAAGGCATAAACCAGGGAATCTTGAGTAGGAGAAGAGAGGTTATTTTGTCTTTATATTTGGTACTGGCGCGACTTCTGCTGTAATGCTGTGTCCAGTTCTGGTGCCCACAATTAGAAAGGGATGTTGATAATTGGAGAGGGTTCAGAAAAGAGCAAGGAGAATGATTAAAGGATTATAAAACTTGCTTTATAGGGATAGACTCAAGGAGTTCAATCTATTTGGCTTAACAAAGAAAAAATTAAGGGGTGACTTGATCACAGTCTGTAAGTATCTACATGGGGAACAAATATTTAATAAAGGTCTGTTCAATGTAGCAGAGAAAGATACGGCACGATCCAGTGGCTGGAAGTTGAATCTAGAAAAATTCAGATTGGAATTAAGGGGTACATTTTCAACAGTGAGGGTAGTTAATTGTTGAAACGATTTACAAAGGGTCATGGTAGAGTCTCCATCATAGATGATTTTAAAATCATGATTGGATGTTTTTCTAAAAAAATATGTTCTAGAAATTATTTTGGGGAAGTTATATGGTATTAAGGCCAGGAGCTCAGACTAGATCATCACAATGGTCCCTTTTGGCCTAGAAATCTATGAATACATAAATGTGAGTGCAGGATTTTTCATCCAGGACAGACACTTTAAGTATTGATCCAGGTACAGATTGGATGAGAACTCATAGTTCCCAAGTATAACCATTTGAATAATGCTGGTTGTGAGGACCAAACTAGTGGTTCCCAGACCCCTTTCCATTTAACAATATGTGATGGACAAAGGTGGTGGCAGTAACCAGAAACAAAAGGATCCATGGAGCATTCTCTCTCAAACAATTATATAAAGATTTTCACAGGGGTTGGAAGTCTCTAATTAGAGGCCCATACAGAAATGTTCAAAATATTAAAACTAATTTTAGTTATTAAGAAAATGTGCAATCTAAAATCAGGTGTAAATCTTATAAGATATTAACTGTTCTAATTTGGAAACATTCTGTATTTCTTGCTTTTCCATATCGACAGATTCTTTAAGAGTCAGTACAATTAAAAAACCTCCCTCCTCCCCCCTTTAACATTTTTGGTCTGTTTTGGAGTGTTCATTAGGGTCGGAGGGTTGAGAGTTCATAATAGTGGTCAGTTTGGACAGAGGCATAGCCTATACAGAACGCATATCAGTATGGCCATTGGGAATTAGAAAAATGTTCTCTTATTCCTGATCAATACATTTAGGGCTTGTGTATATGGAAAGTTATTGTGGCATAAGGGCAGTATGAATTTATGCTACTGTAGTTCTACTGGTGTAATTCCCTGGGTGGATGGACACTCTTATTCCAGAATAAGAATAAATTTATTCTAGTTTAGTTTATATTGCTTTGGAAGCAGTTTAAACTGTTTTGGAAAAGGCCTTTTATTCGGAATTAGTGTGTCCACATGGGTAGTTATGCCAGTAGAACTGTGGAGGCATAATTAGATTGGCATACTTTTGCGACTTAATTTCCTTAGTATAATAACCAACCTGGATAAAGAAAGATACAAATTCTGTCACAGCTCTGTGATCTCCACTGTAGAGGTTATTCTCAAATACTCACACTTGAGTCGATCCAAAATAGTACAATATGACAAGTATAACCTGAGCTTTGTAGGGGATTATTGTGTTTCATTAAGTTTTATTAAAGCTGCGAGTGAAGGACTTTATGCTTGAGAGCTATAAAAATTATTCTCCTGCAACCTTGTTCTGTAAAATTGTGGATGCCAGTCTGGATTGCGATTCATATTCACAGTGGGTTGGTTCCATAGGAACAAAGAAGGAGGTGTGGGAATCTGGACTCCAATTACCTCACACATTCTGCTGCTGAGCTCTTTAATTTTTCTTATCAGTAATTCACTTCAGATAACAACCCTGTAGATAAAGTAGGCCTTCAAGGAAAAGGGGGAAAATGGAGGTTTTATTGGCTTTTATCGGTTTACTAAAGAGTGTTTGGTTATAAAACATTAACACAATATTATTCTATCTA
Source organism: Lepidochelys kempii (assembly GCF_965140285.1). Classification (NCBI taxonomy): domain Eukaryota; kingdom Metazoa; phylum Chordata; order Testudines; family Cheloniidae; genus Lepidochelys; species Lepidochelys kempii. The sequence continues at coordinate 68,323,131 of NC_136384.1, read as the reverse complement.
TAACAAAAAGTAAATGAATAAAAGTAACAATTATAAGCCAGGGCAAATAATGACTAGAATATATTTGCCTTTCCCTGATCACTGGGGGCCTCCAATTTTTTTCTTCTTGTCTCCATGATTGTCTTCATTTACAGCATGTCCACCGAACATGCTAATTACAGTTAACCCCTTTTTCCTTTCACAGCAAGTCAGAGGGACTTGACCTGCTCTCATTCTGATTTGTATTCATTTAATTTTGTACATGTCTTTCCTCTGAGACTGAAGTCTTGTCTTGGGAGAGGAGCATATGAGAGAGTCATTAAATGAAGCCAAGAGGTTCCTATTTGGGACCTGAGGTTATGAGGATCTTTATTATAAGGAAAACCTGCAGTGCTACGTGTGCATTAATTACAATTCTCTGCACGTTGATAGTTTCAAATAAGAGTTCTTACCAAGTTTTTTGTTGTTGCTGTTGTTAGAAAATAATGATTATAGTGATCGTGTAATCTTCCTTTTTCACACCATAAGATGATACTTATAAAAGAGTCGGGGTACTTGGGATGATGAGTGGTGGAAGGATGTAATTAACAAGCAGGTAATTTATTAATTTACAACAGTAGATTTTACAAAGACATTACAGATTTTTAGCAGCAAGGAGACCTGTTTGGCGACATAGTCCAACTTCTTAAATGTGAAGGTTTCTTTTGTATGTTGTGTTCTAGTTTTTTGTCCCACTAAATGATGGACTGCTACATCTTCCCTTTGAAAGTTTGCCATAGTAATAAGTTCTGTTTTTAGGAAGTGTAAAGTGCAGTTGTAGTTTTAAAAAATACACTGTGGAAAAGTGTAATGAATATACTTTTACTCAACAGATTTGTTCCGAGTGTGTACTCTGGGCCATTTTAGCTTATTAAAGTACTTGAAATTTTTCCCCAATTCTGCATTCGCAACCCAAGAATAGAAGAGAGCTGAACTCTGATTCACGCATCATTGACAGAATTCAGAGTAACAGCCGTGTTAGTCTGTATTCGCAAAAAGAAAAGGAGTACTTGTGGCACCTTAGAGACTAACCAATTTATTTGAGCATTGACAGAATTGTTAATTAAATTTCTGAGCCAAATTCTGCTGCCATTTGCATCTGTACAATGTCACTAATGACAATGAGTTGGCACAGGTGTAACTGAGGACAAAATTTCATTTATAGAATCTTTTATTACTGGTGATGATGGCTTAGTTGGAAAGAACACATCTTGATTTCCAGGTTCCAGATTGAGTTGCAGGGCTAGCAGTTAGAAAAGCCACCCTTTTTGCATATAAACTATGCAGATTTGCTCTAGAAGTCATTGAAATACACTAAATCTAGAACTTCATAAGATCATTTTTACAGTCACTTTTTAAAGCACACTTCCTAGATCTAAAAAAAGGAAATTTTAAGTTTGTGTCTTTAGCATTTATTTGAGGGAACTGCTCTAGACAATTGGAAGTGCAATTTTGAAGTGAAACTGTCCAAGCAGAACATTTGTTTGTTTTAAAGAAAATTCTTTCACCTTTCCATTCATATAGATAAGAGATGGCTCATATTGATTTGCACAACATCCTAGAGGAAAGACAGCATATTGGAGCAGAACTACATTACACCACAATTCACATGATGACATGAAGAGGGAAAATTAGTTTCAAAATGGAAACACAGTACCCACTAAATCCCACAAAACCAGGGAGTTGCCTAATGCAGAATAAGTAGAAACCCTAGTATACCCCAACTTTTTCCAGTTGTGCTCAAGATAACAAGGAAATAATTAAAGAGTCTACCATTTTGAATTACAGACCTTCACCAAATTTTAATTTCCTGAAATGATTAGCCCACAGTTTTTCTACTCAAATATTTTTACACTGAATTGGCAATTCTCATTTTCACCTGGTATGTCTGCTCATATGTGTCTGTTCATAATGTCCTTGCCTGCCCAATTTATTGAATTTATTTACTTCTGAGTATTTGATGGTGGAGTGAGAGATTATTTAAAACAAAACTCAAAAGGTTGATCTGTTTATAAGCATTTACTGCATCAGTATGAGTTTTGACTCATAATTAATTTTTAGATGTCTTTGCCAGATCAGAGGTGTCATTTACCAAAGCCACATCTAATACACAAATTGATAGAGTTAGCAGCTAGGCATACAGATGTCCATGTGATTTGTTTACAAAATAAATAAGGGATTATAGCAGCATTTTTTCCATATGGTTATTGATTGGTTGCCTTACATATTTTAGTGCTTTTAAGTAAAGAAAACCATAATTTACTCTTATTGTTTTCTTCACACTGAGATTAAAGATTTTCAGGCCATGCTCTTATTCATGTAAGTAAACATCTGAGGAAACCTGCTTTTAGATTTTTTTTTAATCCTTCCTTACGCCCCTTTACTCACTTTAGATTATATTCCTTTTGTTCATGAGATCTATAGCATCTTCCCAGCTACAGTAATAGCTACTGATCAGTATTCACACATTAGCCCTATATTAATAGACACTGTGAATTCACAGTCCTTCCACCTACAGAGACATGAGGAAGACCAGCCATTTCTAACACAGTGGACTAGCTAAATTTAACAGTATCATTTTAGCCAGAACAATGATTTGTCCTAACATAATATATCTAATTTGTTAGCTTGTGGGCTCTGAGCATTTAAAAAAAATACTCATGTATAAAATCTTGCACTTTTTTCATGATCATGATGATTTTAAAGCTTATGGGTCTCTGTGGCAAAGAGAGAGAAATATTTTATTGAAAGTATCTGTGGGATTGGTTTTAAAGTGTTTTTAAAGATCAAAATATACTTGAAAAGAGAGCCACCGTCATGTGGAAATGTAATACTTCTGCTAATACAGAACCAATAGTTTTCAATCATAAAATAAAAGTTGAATTAAGACTGCGGATGGAAGAAAACAACAATGGAGATAAAGTTTAAATTTCTTTTTAATTTGAAAGTTCTTGCAACATTTTTTCCACCTCCTTAATCCTTGGTGGAAATTGTGTGCTGTGCATGTTTGTTTTTTCCTTTGGGTAAAGCTGCAATAGACTTGAGTTTCTTATTAGTCGAAGGCGTTGGTTGAACACTCATCTGTGTTGTGAACCAACTTGACTAGTAATTAACGTTTTGATGCCCAGAAATATGAAGAATGCAAAACCCAGTGGCATTGCGTTGAGATAAAGCTTCAGCAGGAGAGCTCCTTGCAAACTCTCACAATTAACTTACTTTACAGATTATCTGAGGGTCTGTCGGGTTAAGTTACCTGCATGACTTGGAGACTATTTGACATGTGTATATAACCTCAGTTTAAAAAGAAACTATTCAAAACAAAAGTGTGAAGCCTGAGTGTCTCCTACTGGTGCACAGGATGGAATGATCCCGCTGTGCCTTGGGGAGACGGGCGTTCTCTAGGGCAGGACAAGAAATGTTTATAACTGTCTCCCTCCTTGTGTGTGTAATGGATTCCACTGGGAAGGGCAACTTTATACAACTTCTGGGCCTCTGTGTGAAGGCTGCCCTGGGGATGTGCTGACTTTTGCAAGTGTATCTCAGGGCTGCATTATGTTATGTTCCCCACTATCACAGATAGTTATGGACTTGGATAATAGTAGTAAATAAAATGAGCTGGGAGTGGATTAGTCTCCTATAGGAACCTTTGTCTTTAAAAGGTAATTTCTGGGTTTGGTTTGCATTATAAATTCTCCACTCAGCAATGCTCATTGAAATCTAGAAGCTTGAGCAGACCAGTATCCATCAGGAAGGGAAGAGTGAGTCATGATTGACCACTGGTCTTGTAAAATGTATGCTGATCTGGGAGAACTCCATTTGTCGTGCCTGGATGCAAACTGTCACTGGTTGTAAAATTTGTGCTTCAAAAAAACAGACGGTGTCAAAAACAAGAGAAGACAGAGATAAATTACACATACACAAACAATCTAGCCAGGCTTTGGCTGGTGAGAAAAAAGCATGGAAGTAAGCCAGATATTGACGGAGGTTTTAGGATGCAAACAAAGTAGGTAGATTAAGAGTTACATATCTGCATTAAGCAGGAGCACAGGTTCAATGGGTTCCCTCATGGGGCAATTTAGTCAGAAGACTAGTTGTTGGACTAGAAGTGGTCTGTGTGAAGAGAAGAGAGAGCATGTTTTCTCATACAAGTTTATGTATCATTAAGGATTTCAGGATTTATTTGTAATTTAACTTGAAAGCCATTTTGCACCAACAAAGTGAAATTTAATTTGGACCTTCAGTGGAATTTGTTTTCTGTGGGGAATCTCTTAGGTAAACTGTATTTCAGCTGTATATTCCTCATATATGTTTCCTGCCTAATATAAATTATGCAGCGCTTTTACCTTTAACAGGACACTGATCAGGAATATAAATGGGTAAAAAAAACAAAGCCGAGGAATACAAATATTTTATTCAGAGTATTTAATTTTTATATGTTCATGAATAGTCATGTAGTCCCAGCTCTCTAAGATGAACAAATGATGTTTAAAAGAGTAATATGTTATTTCAATATATTACAAAATGATTCAGCTAGTTGGGGTCACATATTTATTATTCACACTGAGTACTGAGTAGCACTGCTATTTTACAAGTAGTCCCATTAAATCAAATTGCCTAGTAGTATCTTACCTTACAAATAGTCCCATTGACATGATAGGGACTATTTTCAGACTAAAGTGCTACTCAGCTTGAGTAAAGGTGATGGAAACTGGCCCTTAATATTATTTGACCAGTGCTACTCAGAAATATTTTAGATTTTATTAAATGTGGCATTTTCCCAATCTTAGATCAGTCTCCCTAAAAAAGAAAAAAAAAGACTAGTGAAGTTTAGTGAAAAACAAACTTATTTAAAATTCAACTCTGAACATAAGCATGTGCAGAGATTACTTTCTTTAGCACTGTAAAATGAATTCTTCATGTGATCAGGAAAAGAAACAGACTGATCTAAACCCAAATTCGTTATCTGAAAATGCGCTCTAGATCCCAAAACCATACGCATTTCATCAACTCCCGTTTGACCACTGATGCTTGTGTTCTTAAGGCTGATCTTAAAATAAGCAACAAAGGATGCTGGCCATCCTGCCATTGCATGGAAAGGGAATAAACGAATAACTGTAACTCTGAGAATTGTGACATTTCAAAGATGGAAAAGTAGACACAGTGATACCTTTTACTGGACTAGCAAAGAGGTCCAATAAAAGTAGCACATTATCTTGTCTACTTTTTCTTGAGTACTGATGCGACTACAAACATTTTGTGCACTACAAATTTAAATGCTTTTAAATGGATTTTTCTGTTTATCTGTCATTTAAGAAAGTTGAAACATTGTGTAATATATGGACATACCTCAAGGGGTTGCGTTCAAGAAGCTACATCTAGTACACTGTATTTGGAAAATGTATTTGGCTATTTAAACAAATTTATTAGTACTTTCTGTCCTTCATGATGGAGAGGAGAGAGGGTGGGAGAGGGAAGTGAAGGACTCCCCCAAATCCTGGACTTTATGAATTGAAGACAGGAAAGTAGGTAAAGGCATGCAAAGTAGTCAAATACTCTTGTGGCTAAGGGATTAAAGATATGTTAATATAGTTCTGTTTTGTCTTTTTCTGTTTTCAGCTAAAATTAACTGTACTTTCCATAGGAATATAATCAAAGAATCTTCTGTTTTAAAAAAAAACAAGTTTATTTTTGTCAAGGTTCCTCCCCCACTCTGAACTCTAGGGTACAGATGTGGGGACCTGCATGAAAAACCTCCTAAGCTTATCTTTACCAGCTTAGGTCAAAACTTCCCCAAGGTACAAAATATTACCCCCGTTATCCTTGGAATGGCCGCTACCACCACCAAACTAATACTGGTTACTGGGGAAGAGCTGTTTGGACGCGTCCTTCCCCCCAAAATACTTCCCAAAACCTTGCACCCTACTTCCTGGACAAGGTTTGGTAAAAAGCCTCACCAATTCGCCTAGGTGACTACAGACCCAGACCCTTGGATCTTAAGAACAATGAACAATCCTCCCAACACTTGCACTCCCCCTTTCCTGGGAAATGTTGGATAAAAAGCCTCACCAATTTGCATAGGTGACCACAGACCCAAACCCTTGGATCTGAGAACAATGAAAAAGCATTCAGTGTTTTACAAGAAGACTTTTAATAAAAAATAGAAGTAAATAGAAATAAAGAAATCCCCCCTGTAAAATCAGGATGGTAGATATCTTACAGGGTAATTAGATTCAAAAACATAGAGAACCCCTCTAGGCAAAACCTTACGTTACAAAAAAGATACACAGACAGAAATAGTTATTCTATTCAGCACAATTCTTTTCTCAGCCATTTAAAGAAATCATAATCTAACACATACCTAGCTAGATTACTTACTAAAAGTTCTAAGGCTCCATTCCTGTTCTGTCCCTGGCCAAGACGACTACAGACAGACACACAAACCCTTTGTTTCTCTCCCTCCTCCCAGCTTTTGAAAGTATCTTGTCTCCTCATTGGTCATTTTGGTCAGGTGCCAGCGAGGTTACCTTTAGCTTCTTAACCCTTTACAGGTGAGAGGAGCTTTCCCCTGGCCAGGAGGGATTTCAAAGGGGTTTACCCTTCCCTTTATATTTATGACACGCCCCCCAAATCTCAGCTAGGGTGAAACACTGGCTGGGATTTCTTCCTGGAGCTCTAGGAAAACAGAGTTAATAAGACACATGCATCTCTAAATATACTACCAAGTACATAAAGACTAACAATATTTTCCACATCTCAAGGACGATTTTAACCAGTTGATTCTGGGAAACTTTCACGGGAGAGTGCATCAGCCACTTTGTTAGAAGCTCCTGAGATGTGTTGGATGTCGAAATCAAAATCTTGGAGAGCTAAACTCCACCGAAGAAGTTTTCTGTTAGTTTCTTTGACGGTGTGAAGCCACTTTAGTGCAGCATGGTCGGTTTGCAGGTGGAAACGCCGTCCCCAAACATATGGGCGTAGCTTTTCCAGAGCGTAGACAATGGCATAACATTCTTTTTCAGTGACTGACCAGTTGCTTTCCCTCTCAGACAGTTTTTTGCTGAGAAACACTACAGGGTGGAATTCTTGATCAGGTCCTTTCTGCATTAAAACTGCTCCCACACCACGCTCGGATGCATCTGTGGTTACTAGGAACGGTTTGTCAAAGTCTGGGGCCCTTAGTACAGGGTCAGACATGAGTGTCGCTTTAAGCTTGTTAAAGGCCTTCTGACACCTTCCGGTCCACTGAACAGCATTTGGCTGTTTCTTTTTGGTTAGGTCTGTCAGTGGGGCAGCGATTTGGCTGTAGTGCGGTACAAATCGTCTGTAATAACCGGCCAAGCCTAAGAAGGATTGAACCTGTTTCTTTGACTTTGGGACAGGCCACTTTTGGATAGCATCCACTTTGGCCTGTAGGGGGCTGATAGTTCCTTGACCCACCTGGTGTCCAAGGTAAGTCACTCTGTTTAGGCCTATTTGACACTTCTTAGCCTTAACAGTTAGTCCTGCCTCCCTTATGCGCTCAAGGACTTTTTGTAGATGTTCCAGGTGGTCTGCCCAGGAATCTGAAAATATGGCCACATCGTCAAGGTAGGCGACTGCATATTCTCCTAATCCCGCTAGGAGACCATCTACAAGTCTTTGGAAAGTGGCGGGTGCATTTCGCAGCCCGAAAGGGAGTACATTAAATTCATACAGCCCGAGATGTGTGATGAAGGCTGACCTTTCCTTGGCAGATTCATCTAGCGGTACCTGCCAGTACCCCTTGGTTAAGTCCAAGGTAGAGATGAACTGGGCCCTTCCCAGTTTCTCTAATAGTTCATCTGTGCGTGGCATGGGATAGTTGTCTGGGCGAGTTACAGCATTTAGCTTACGGTAGTCCACGCAAAAACGTATTTCCCCATCTGGTTTGGGAACTAGAACCACTGGAGATGCCCATGCACTTTCAGAGGGGCGGATTACACCCATCTGTAACATATCCTGGATCTCCCGTTCTATAGCAGTTTTAGCTTGAGGAGACACCCGGTAAGGGTGGACCCTAATTGGGTGAGCATTACCTGTGTCAATGGAGTGGTATGCCCGTTCAGTCAGTCCTGGGGTGGCTGAGAACGTTGGCGCGTAGCTAGTGCACAGCTCCTGGATCTGCTGTCGCTGCATACGCCCAAGGGTCATGGAGAGGTTCACCTCTTCCACACCACCAGCACATTTCCCTTCGTAGTAAACACCTTCAGGCCACTCAGCGTCGTCTCCTCCCTGGGCTGTAAACTGACAAACCTTTAATTCTCTGGAATAAAAGGGCTTTAGAGAATTAATATGGTACACCTTAGGCTTTCGGTTGGAGGTGGGGAATGCTATGAGATAATTAACAGCTCCCAGGCGCTCCTGGACCACGAATGGCCCTTCCCACGATGCTTCCATTTTATGGGCCTGGAGCGCCTTTAAGACCATGACCTGGTCTCCTACTTTGAAGGAACGCTCTCTGGCATGTTTATCATACCAGGCTTTTTGCTCTTTTTGAGCATCCTGTAAGTTTTCTCTAGCAAGGGCTAAAGAGGTTCGGAGGGTGTTTTGTACGTTGGTTACAAAGTCCAGAATGTTAGTTCCTGGAGAAGGTGTAAATCCCTCCCATTGCTGCTTCACCAACTGCAATGGCCCCTTAACCTCACGGCCATATACAAGTTCAAATGGGGAAAACCCTAAACTGGGATGTGGTACAGCTCTGTAGGCAAAGAGCAACTGCTGCAATACTAGGTCCCAATCATTGGAGTGCTCATTTACGAATTTACGTATCATGGCCCCCAAAGTTCCATTAAACTTCTCCACCATGCCATTTGTTTGATGATGGTAAGGAGTGGCAACCAAGTGATTTACCCCATGAGCTTCCCAAAGGTTTTTCATAGTTCCTGCCAGGAAATTAGTCCCTGCATCTGTGAGGATGTCGGAGGGCCAACCTACCCTGGCAAAAATGTCTGCTAGTGCCTGGCACACACTTTTAGCCCTGGTGTTGCTTAGAGCTACTGCTTCCGGCCATCGGGTGGCAAAATCCATGAAAGTCAGTATGTACTGCTTTCCTCTGGGTGTCTTTTTCGGAAAAGGACCCAGAATATCCACAGCTACTCGCTGAAATGGAACTTCAATGATGGGGAGTGGCTGGAGAGGAGCTTTGACCTGGTCTTGGGGTTTTCCCACTCTTTGGCACACCTCACAAGACTGGACATAGGTAGAAACATCCTTGCCCATTCCCTCCCAGTGGAATGACCCCCCCAAACGGTCTTTGGTCCTGTTCACCCCAGCATGGCCACTAGGGTGATCATGGGCTAAGCTCAAGAGCTTGGCCCGGTATTTAGTTGGAACTACCAACTGTCTCTGAGGATGCCAGTCTTCCTGGTGTCCCCCAGAAAGAGTTTCCTTGTATAAAAGTCCTCTTTCTACAACAAACCTGGATCGATTAGAAGAGCTGAGAGGCGGTGGGTTGCTCCGTGCCGCCGTCCAAGCTCTCTGGAGGCTTTCATCTGCTTCCTGTTCGGTCTGGAACTGTTCCCTTGATGCTGGAGACATCAGTTCCTCATGGGATTGTGGACCTAGGCTTGGTCCCTCTGGAAGCGATATAGGGGATGGAGCTGTTTCTGTTGACTGTGAACCGCTCTCCGCTGGTGCACTATGTTGGGATTCAGGCTCCGGCTGAGCCTCTTGTGTAGGGTTATCGGCTGCTGCCAGTTCAGGTTCGGTGGGGCCCTCTGGTGTTGAGGTTGCAAGTACTGGATTCAGTGCTGACACGGGGTCTGGTGTTGGTTGTTTGGCTGGTTCCGGTTCTGGGACTGGTTCCGTCTGGGTCTCTGGGACTGGATCCACTACTGCTGTTGCAGACATTGGCCTGGGGTCCAGGTCCATCACCTCTGACTGGGTCCTGATAGAAGTTTCCGGAACAGAGCTAGGCCTCACGGCTTGTTTAGCCTGGTTGCGGGTGACCATTCCCACCCTCTTGGCCTGCTTCACATGATTGGCCAAGTCTTCCCCCAACAGCATGGGGATGGGATAATCATCATAGACTGCAAAAGTCCACATTCCTGACCAGCCCTTGTACTGGACAGGCAACTTGGCTGTAGGCAAATTGAAAGAGTTGGACTTGAAGGGTTGAATCGTCACTTGGATCTCTGGGTTGATTAAATTGGGGTCCACTAAGGAAGCATGGATAGCTGACACTTGTGCTCCGGTGTCCCTCCACGCGGTGACCTTCTTCCCACCCACACTCACAGTTTCCCTCCGCTCCAAGGGTATCTGGGAGGTATCTGGGCCTGTGGACCTCTGGTGTGATTCCGGTGCAATGAACTGTAATCTGTTGGGGTTCTTGGGGCAGTTGGCCTTTACATGCCCCAGCTCGTTACACTTAAAACATCGTCCAGCTGACGGGTCACTGGGACGAGGAGGGTTGCTGGAGAACGGGGTGGTGGGACGATAAGGGGTCTGGAGGGTTCTTTGGGAGGTAGGTGGGGCTTTGGGCGGCCCCCGGTAATAGGGTGTGGTCTGGGGTGGTCCCTTCTGGTCTCCGCTCCAACTGCGACCAGTTTTCTTCTTCTCTGCCACCTCCACCCATCTGGCTCCAATCTCTCCTGCCTCGATTACAGTTTTGGGTTTCCCATCTAGGATGTATCTTTCTATTTCCTCAGGAACACCCTCTAAGAATTGTTCCATTTGCATTAGGAAGGGCAAATTTACTGGAGATTCAACACTTGCTCCTGATATCCAGGCATCCCAATGTTTCACAATGTGGTAGGCATGTCGGGTAAATGACATGTCTGGTTTCCACCTTAGGGCTCTGAACCTCCGACGAGACTGCTCGGGTGTTATCCCCATTCTGACTCTCGCCTTGGATTTAAACAGTTCATACTTGTTCATGTGTTCTTTAGGCATTTCAGCTGCCACCTCAGCTAAGGGTCCACTGAGCTGCGGCCTCAGCTCTACCATGTATTGGTCAGTAGAGATGCTGTACCCAAGGCAGGCCCTTTCGAAGTTTTCTAAGAAGGCCTCAGTATCATCACCTGCCTTGTAGGTGGGGAACTTTCTGGGATGGGAAGTGGTACCTGGAGAAGGATTGCTAGGGTTTGTTGGTATATTCTGCTGGGCCTTTATCCTCTCCATCTCCTCCACATGCTTCCTCTCTTTTTCCCTCTCCTCCTCCACATGCTTCCTCTCTTTTTCCTTCTCCTCCTCCACATGCTTCCTCTCTTTTTCCCTCTCCTCCTCCACATGCTTCCTTGCCTCCATTTCCCTCTTGTGGGCAGCCTCTTGGTGTTGTTCTGCCTCCCTTTCTTGTTCCTTCTTCAGCTGCATGAGTTCTATCTGTCTTTCATGTTCCCTTTGTTTTTCCTCAGCCTGAAATTTGGCTAATTCCAGCTGTAGTCGAGCTGAGGATTTGGTCATTCTAACCTCTCTGTTTTTAACTAACTTTACACCTGAGGTTTAGAAATAAACAAACAAAACTTGGCTGTAAAATTTTGCTGTGCTGGAATAGAATACCTATTCTCTGATAGTGATTGTCAGCCTACAGAAAAAGACAATTCCCTTGTCTCTGCTCTGGGCCCAAATTAAAGCAAAAAACCTCCAACTACTTGGAAACCTGCTTACCCAGCCCAACGAAGAAAAAAAAAATTTCTTTTCAAACCTGTGCTCCTTGTAAAACAAAACAAAAAAATCAAAATCCTAAAAAAAACCCTGCCACTTTTGTCTCCAGGCAAATGGGTAGAGCACACACCCCCTATTTACTTTTAGGAAGAAAAGAAAAAAAAAAAAAACCTCTGGGTTGGAAGACTGTGAATTTCCCTGCAGGAGTTAAGTACCCTGCCTCCAGGCAAATGAAACCTGCAATTCACAAGATAATCCCCTTTTGTCTCTGCTTGGCCACAAAGCAGAGAGAAACCAAGCTGCTTTCAGTTTCAAAGCTGCCTTCTGGACTTCCTAAAAATTCCTTTTTAAAATCTGTATTTCTAGTTCAAAAAAATCTCAACTGGATCTCAAAATGATTTCAGGTTAATCCCACCACTGTGCCACCATGTCAAGGTTCCTCCCCCACTCTGAACTCTAGGGTACAGATGTGGGGACCTGCATGAAAAACCTCCTAAGCTTATCTTTACCAGCTTAGGTCAAAACTTCCCCAAGGTACAAAATATTACCCCCGTTATCCTTGGAATGGCCGCTACCACCACCAAACTAATACTGGTTACTGGGGAAGAGCTGTTTGGACGCGTCCTTCCCCCCAAAATACTTCCCAAAACCTTGCACCCTACTTCCTGGACAAGGTTTGGTAAAAAGCCTCACCAATTCGCCTAGGTGACTACAGACCCAGACCCTTGGATCTTAAGAACAATGAACAATCCTCCCAACACTTGCACTCCCCCTTTCCTGGGAAATGTTGGATAAAAAGCCTCACCAATTTGCATAGGTGACCACAGACCCAAACCCTTGGATCTGAGAACAATGAAAAAGCATTCAGTGTTTTACAAGAAGACTTTTAATAAAAAATAGAAGTAAATAGAAATAAAGAAATCCCCCCTGTAAAATCAGGATGGTAGATATCTTACAGGGTAATTAGATTCAAAAACATAGAGAACCCCTCTAGGCAAAACCTTACGTTACAAAAAAGATACACAGACAGAAATAGTTATTCTATTCAGCACAATTCTTTTCTCAGCCATTTAAAGAAATCATAATCTAACACATACCTAGCTAGATTACTTACTAAAAGTTCTAAGGCTCCATTCCTGTTCTGTCCCTGGCCAAGACGACTACAGACAGACACACAAACCCTTTGTTTCTCTCCCTCCTCCCAGCTTTTGAAAGTATCTTGTCTCCTCATTGGTCATTTTGGTCAGGTGCCAGCGAGGTTACCTTTAGCTTCTTAACCCTTTACAGGTGAGAGGAGCTTTCCCCTGGCCAGGAGGGATTTCAAAGGGGTTTACCCTTCCCTTTATATTTATGACAATTTTCTTTAAACTTTCTCCCAAAATTATAAACTACTAACAGTGTTTGTTGATCAGAAAAATTTGGGTGTTCACTGTTAGGCAACTTTGGGACTGGTTAAAGTATATATGAAGTATTCTTGAACAATGGACCTGTTTTTAAGCATAACTTCCATCTATGTACTAGACAGAAGTTTAAAGCCAACAGTTTAACATGTAAATTGAAGGTTAATGAAAGTTAATACTGTAGCAATATTTTTCACGCTTTTCACTCACTTACAAAATTTTTCCTATAATCTTTCATGCATTCAGAACTATGCAAGCTGTCTGTAATCTACTAAATCCCTGAGTAGCTGTGTGATTTCAGGTATCTTCATTTAAATAGCCTGCTGCTTGCTAGCTCTCACAGGACTTACAGACATTAGCCTTGTGGGAGAATGGAATAGTCCCTTAAGCACAGCAGGATATGGCTCCTGTAGGTGTTTTGGGGTCACAAAGTCACAGCTGTGTTACCTGTTCTTTACTAATTAAGAGTTACTATGAATCTCTTTGACAATTAAGAACAGAATGAACTTTAATGTAGATAGGCACTGTGGGACAGTAAACAGTTCTAAAGCAAGTAAAGAGCCGGCACAGAAAATACTGCTGACAGCATGGACTTTCTTTTAATGATGTAAATTGCAGTGCATTAATAAATGTCTAAACTCACCATTGCAGGATCGAAGCTTGTATCAGGTAGGGACACTGTCAAAAATTCTTGCAACCATTAGATTTGTCTATTCCATGCTTCACAATCTTCAGAAAACTATTGGTCCTAACAGTCTCTTCTGAGAATGACTGTAATAAACATCATGAGAGCCAATGCTCATTCCCTGATTAGTGGTTAAGAGCAGCACAAGAAGGTTAAAGTTACAAATGACCTGGGAGGAGGTGGGAAAGGGGTGCTAGGGAGGATCTTACATAGTCAGAAGATATTCATTAAAAAGGGAACCCTGGTTCCCCAAAAATCAAGGTTTCCTAATTCAACCTAGTAATTACAGATGCATCTTGGGGTTTGGTGGTTTTGTTTTTGTTTTTGTTTTTTTTTTGTTCAGTTTATATTAGCCGGCTATTTGGTTTTCCAAGTAGTTTTAACTTAAAAGAAGGTTCCTTTAAAAAAATTGTAAAGGGGAGGGATGCTCTGAGATTACTCAAATTTTCAGAGGGAAAAATATTCTTCTTGTTCATGTTTCCCTAGGAAGGTATATATTGTTGTATGCTAATAGGCTGGTTGAAAACTGGAAATGTAAATTAAATTTAACGAGGTGCATTCTTTAACAATAAGAGATTAGGGATTGGTTGATATGGGAGGCCATTGAAACACAAGTGATTGATGCCAACCTGTTTATATCCCCCTCCCAGAGAAGGAGGAAAAAAAGGGAGAGGTGCAGTTTGATGTCTATATGAAGTAATCTCCAGAAAGAAAAAGATTATATTTGTTAAACTGTATAAAAAAAAATCTGAAGATAATATGGCTTTGTTCACAGTGTTACATAAAGAAGATTAAAGACAGGAAACAAGCTGCTTAAACACTGTAAACTAATTAGTTCGACGAATTGTTTTCCCGAGGTTCATGAGATATGAAACATTGGCACCAGTGCATGAAATACACTCTGCCTCACTGCTCTTTTCAATTTATTTTTCTGTTAGTGTCATATGTATATATATATAAAAAAGAGCAGCCAAAAAGAGAGAGGTTACAGAGGGAGACCAATGCCTGTCAAATGATTGAAGCTGACATTTTGTCATCTTAAGCCTGATGCAGGAGGGCTTTTTTCTGATATCCTTGTATAAATACCAGCTTTATTTTCTGCCATCACAGGCTACATTGCACAAATGATGTCATGACAAGGCCCAAAGGAATTCCTCTTGTTGCTCAGAGCCACTTTGGCAGCTCCAAGCTAAGCTAAGCACAAGTGAGCTGACACATCATTAATTAGTTTGCCCAGTATCAGGATGTTCTGGGGGAGGAGGAGAGTCAGAAGGGCAATGGCAATGGAGTGGGGACAGGTGTTCGGCATCTTTTTTTTTTTTGTTTTGTTTATTTTTTCCCTTCCCCCTAAGTTGACACATTTATCAGATAACATGCCAACCAATGCACAGGTTCAAGGCACTTTCCAAATTTGTGTTTGCATCTGCTGTCAGATCTCCGAACTTTTATCCGATGATTATGTTGTTGTCATATTTATAGGGTCCCAGAGAAGTAAATGACAAAGCTCCTGTTGACGTCAGTGGAGGCAGGATTGCATCAATAAACTTAAAAAACCCCAAACCCTTACAATTATATCCTTTTCCCTTCTCTTTCTTGCTCTGCATGTTTCTTTGTAAATGTGTATACAATATAATAGCTTATATGGAGACATGTATGCACAATGTGGTAGAGTGGAGAGAGTGTGTGCACAAGTACAATAATAGTTTTGGTTTGAAAGAAATGAGGAGGGAAAATCCAATTTTGACTTTAGGGTGCATTGCTTAATAGTGTTGAAATATTAATAAAGTGAACATTTTCAATTTAAATAACAGCCCATGGGTTTTTGAATAATATCTGCGGGGCACTGAATATACAAATGAGACATAGTAGAAAGGACATGGTATACATTTAGTTGCCTGTGTGGAGGAAAAAAGAGTTAAGATTTTTGCCTCTAGGTTTTCTAATAATCTTTTGCTTTATGTTGAGACACTCAACACTATATTTTCTGTACCATGTACAGAATCTGCAAGTTATTGGTATTTGCTTTATTAGTGAATATATATATATAGAGAGAGAGAGAGAGAGAGAGAGAGAGAGCAAGTCTTTTACAAACTTTATATTTTAGGAGGTAATCTGTGCCTGTGTTTGAGTTGTTGAAATATGCTGGTATACAGTAGAGTATTGTTGCTCAAAGAAACAAACCAGTTGTTGAAAAGGGGAAGGAAAAAAAAAAGGCTGTGGGTGAGGAGAAAAGAAGACATTATCTTTCAGAGTGAATTAAATTGTCACTTCCTGTATCCTAGAGCACTCCAGTAATGTCCCGTTTCATCAGCGACAGTAACTACCCAACATTCTTCAGTAGCTCCTTGACATCAAAGCTCTTTAATGACCGCAAATCATATTTTGGCCTAAATAACTGAGTGCAGCTGTACATTTTTAAGATTTTTTTTTTTTTTTACTACTTTCCCCACCTTGATTTTTGCTTTTATTGAGGTCAGTGCATTAGTGCCTAAAAAGTGAATCCAGCCTGGAAATCATTGTAGCCTGGGCACTGCTCAATTATTACTTTTAAATAGGCAAATCAGATTCTAATTAGCACCACAATCAGAACTATTAGTGCTATTTTTATTCCCCATTATAATGTATTTGCTTACAAATGTACCCTGAGGTTACAGATGTTTTATTCATTATTTTTGTTGGCCACAAAGGTAGCGCTTTTTACTTCTGATTTGAGAGGTACCAAATTGAGCAATACTTTTTAAGTCACTAGTCACAAAGACATGAACAGCAACACGTGTCAATTTTACGGCACATCCCAATGAACTACAAAAATCAGTGCCTATTGGGTAGGATGATTGCCTCCTGGTAAATTGTAATTGTTCCATCTCTTCCCCACTCCCTTTAAAAAAAAATAATAATGACAAAACACCTTTGCAGCTCATATTAAAGTAGAAATGTAGGCATGGCAGCTATTGATTTTAATGGTTGTTCTGTTCAAAATCTGATGGAAATATGTGGCCTATTACCATTACTAACTTTGTTAAATACTCCATCTGACTGAAAAATTTGCATTAGTTACATTAAAATGTAATGCTTAATATCACTTAGTTATATACCCCTGGAAGGACATATGGTGTATACACTATTGTATCATTTCAATAAGAAGAAACCTTTAGCCTTCTTAATGGATGAACTTCATTTTAAAATGCTGACTAATGAAAAATGAGCCAATCTACTGACAAAAGTAAATGGAGGAATAAAACCTCAGTCCTTTTTTTCAAAAATAATTAGATACTAAGGGGCCTTTATAGGTTCCAGAAGTAAGCCCCTGTGACCCTGTCCTATTTATTAAGACTGATGAACTCTTGTTAGTGTGTTTACCATTTCCCTCCTGCATTACTATTTTTTTTACAAGCTGTCTAGAAGTTTGCAACTTTTATGCTATATATATTTTTCCATCTGACTTTTATGACTTTTCCCATAAAATTTATTGGCTGGCTGAGTCTCACAAATCTTAAACTACTTAATGGTTCTGGCTGCATCCATTATATCGCCTATATTTTTTTCCAGACATCTGTGTAGATATCTTCTGAAATTTACAAAACCTTTGTAAGTAATCCCATAGGCTGAGCTGCCCATTGAAATCTCTACCAGTGTTTGTTGCTGCTAATTACTTAGTGTAAACCTGTGGGAATCAGGCCCTTTCTTAATGAGTTTGGGCAAGTGACTAAAAATTCCTGTGTAATTTTAAGGAGATTTACTACTCAATTTCAGACCTAAAAGTCACAATTCTCCAACAAAAAAACTTCAAAAACAGACTCCAATGAGAAACTGAAGAATTGGAATTAATTTGCAAACTGGACACCATTAAATTAGGTTTGAATAAAGACTGGGAGTGGGTGGGTCATTACACAAAGTAAAAACTATTTCCCCATGCTAATTTTTCCCCTACTGTTACTCACACTTTCTTGTCAACTGTTTGAAATGGGCCATCCTGATTATCACTACAAAAGTTTTTTTTCTCCTGCTGATAATAGCCCATCTTAATTGATTAGTCCTGTTACAGTTGGTATGGCAACATCCATTTTTTCATGTTCTGTGTATATATATCTTCCTACTGTATTTTCCACTGCATGTATCCAATGACGTGGGTTTTAGCCCACGAAAGCTTATGCCCAGATAAATTTGTTAGTCTCTAAGGTGCCACAAGTACGCCTCGTTTTTTTCCCCCTACTGTTGTGACTTTTGGTCAAGACTGGTGTCCTGCATAGACCTGGTCCACAGTGCTGCCTGTGTAATTTTGTTCTTTGTTAATTTAGAGAAAGAGAACTGTGTTTGGCACCACTCTATAACAAAAAGAGCTGTGTAATGTGGCACAAGTGGGTTATTAGATATGACATAATGAGTAGTATTTCTATCATGGAATTATATATCTGTCAGTGCTTTTGTCAGGCAATTTTTTCAGAGGTTGAAGTCCTACTTGTCTGTTTTCAGTGGGTATCAGTTAAAATGTCCAGAAATCCCAGTGCAACCAATCAGTTTTGCTTCCTCTAAATATCCGCCTTTGATTGATGGCTTGTTAAAATGAGTTAGGAAGCCATGGGGAACTCAACTTACAGTGTGCAGACACAGCCATAACTTGACACAAGGAGTATTGATTTGCAAGGGTTAGGCAATAAAGCTAATCCTCTCATAAGTAGAGATCTGTGTAATTGAAGATCTGGAGGCTTTTTTTCCCTTCCTCTTTAAGTCAAGAACATATACGGATCCCATGCGTTTTTAAAATCCCCTGCATACATGCATAGTTGTAATGTCTCATATGAAGAAAAAACAGACTGACTAACAAATTGTCTTACACATTCATGCAGGCACTTGGCCTTGGAAGCATTTGAAACAAGACACTTTGGTCCCATACGGGGGGGACTGTAATCTACTTCTAAAGGGGGCAAAAGATTTGTAAGTCTGTTCCTGCTCTCACATGGCATTGTTATCAGTAGTCTATCTCCCTATTAGGGTCTGTCATAGGCACCTTATTATGTGACATACTGATTCTGTTGCTGATTTCTGTGCTCTGCTCTAGAATATTATGTAGAGTTCCAGATTTGTGAAAATAAGTGTTTATTCCATTTCAACACAGTTATTTGATGTGTTCTGAGTATATATTGGATATCATATATTATACAAACAGTGTTCAAATGCTAACGTCTGCACTGACGGACAGCCAGGAACTTGTGGGCCACGCCTCATAATTTGCCATAAAACTGACCAGATTGCAGCCACTTTTATCTGTGTAGGCTACTAATGTGATTGCTTGGATCAAAATGGAGCACTGAATGCCAGGATCTTAGCAAGCTGCCCTCCATGTTAAAGATGTGTGTTGCTGCAGGCCATATTGTAAAATTCTGTGAACCGCAATTGGTCAATGGGCCACTTTGGCCACCTCTCTCTATACTAAAGTAGAAATGAATTCAGTATTTAAGAGTGAGTTGCTGATTCACAGTTTTAAAGTAGTTTTCAGTACCAAGAGTAGGCAGACCTCTCTTCTCTGTCACTAATTCACCACTCAATAACTAATAAGGCCACCCCAACTTCACTTCTCTTTTTATGCTGTTAAGAGTTGTTCTTTCAGTTAAGATAATTTTTTAAAAAATTATGTCTTTAAAATATTGGAGATTAAAATTAAAGATTTAAGTATCATAAAAAATTGGTTGAGTACTTCCTTTTAATCTGGTAATATAATCCTGGCTATATTTCTGAGTGATAGAGTTGCAGAGATAGGACATAGTTGGATCACGATGGACGAATGAATCAGAATCATGCTTTCTTCTGATAATGGAAGAGGTCAGTTGATTGAAAGGGGGTTATCTGAGAAATAGAATTACTTCTGGGGGAATTCTGCACCACTGTGCATGCGCAGAATTTATGTCCCCTGCAGATTTTTATGCTTCCCCACAGAAAAATGACTTTCTGACAGGGAAGCAAGAAGAAGCCACAAAAGTGGTCATGTGACCCTCCCCAGCAGTATGTTTTGGATGCCCAGGGCAGCCGGCAGAGAGGTAAATCACTGTGGGGCAAGGGGCGGAACTAGGGAAGACCCAGCTGGTGGCTCCTACTCTGTGCCAGGCTCAGCTGCTAGTTCCAGCTGAGCTGGGGAGGATGGGACTTCCTCTTCCCCTGCATGGTATCTAGGGCCAGATCAGACCCACCCCCAGACTTCTCCCCCAGCTGCAAGAAGCTCTGCAAACACCCCTCCCCCCACCACTTCTTGCCCCCATTGTTCCTCAGCTGCAGGGGGAGGGATCCCTGTCAAGGTAGCTTCTCACCCATTCACCCAACCCCAGGCGTCCAGACCCCCCCATATGGACACCCTCCTGTCGAACCTCACCCTCCACTGCACTCATAACCCTCCCAATGAGTCCCATTCTCCCTGCACCTGGACCACCCTAATGAGCCACCTGCACCCAGATCCCCACCCAACTGAGCTCTATCCCCCACATGCCCAGCACTACACCCCCCTCCTTCCCCCCCCCCCCCCGCTGAGCCCCAACCACCTTCACCTGGACTCCCCTGCAGAGTCCTATTACTGTTGCACCCAGATTTCCCCCCCTCCGAGCTGCCTGTACCCAGATTTCCCCACACAGAACCCTCTCAACCCACACCTGGATCCCCCCACACTTCAGGCCTTTGCTGAACCTGCCTGCTCACACCTCGTGCACGAGGCATGGAGGGGCAGGGCCTAGGGTGTTTCTGGGCAGCCCATTCGTTGCGCTACGTCAGGATTGGGTGCAGCCTTACTGCTGAGTCCATGTCCCAGGGGAGGGAGGCAAAACTGCACAATCATTTCCCAATGCCATGCTTGAGCCTCCACATTTATTTGACAAATAAAATTTGCAGAATTTTGCAGAATTTTAAAATATTGTGTGCAGAATTTTTATTTTTTGGCACAGAATGCCCTCAGGGATATAAAGTGAGGAGAACAAGAGTTGCAGTTGCATTGAGCCTTGGTGCAGAAGCTTGGACGTGGTAAACCCCTGACCCAAGAGATGAAAAATAGTAAGATTGAGTTCTGCATGAAAATCCTGTTGGAGAAATGGCTGTATTATACCCAATTACAATTAAAGAGAATGAGTATTCCCAGAGGATGTCTCTGCAGCTAGTTAGTTAGGGACATGTATTTTGATCATGTGGTTTACTCATGCACAAATGGAACCCTTCATGATCATGTTGAGAACAATTAATTTTGTATCTCTTGCATTATTGTTGCCTCTTCTGCAAGACATATAATTGTTCATTACCTCCCTTTCCCCTGGAGATAGATGAGTGTTTGGAAGGCCCATTGTTTGGGCCTTCCAAGCCCAAACAGACATTCTGTATTGTTTGGACAAAAAGAAGCATTAGCTTAGTTATAACAACTGCCTCATGCTAATTCACTGGCGATCCTTAAATTCTAATAGTGATGTAACAGGATGATTGAAAAATAGTTCTATGGTATGTAAAAAGAAAAAGAGTACTTGTGGCACCTTAGAGACTAACCAATTTATTTGAGCGTAGCTCACGAAAGCTTATGCTCAAATAAATTGGTTAGTCTCTAAGGTGCCACAAGTACTCCTTTTCTTTTTGCGAATACAGACTAACACGGCTGTTACTCTGAAACCTGTTGGTATGAATGTAGAGATCTTTAAATATTGTTGATTTGTTTTTATCCAGATCTGTCCCCTTTCCCTGATTTCTTTTTCCTTAAATGTTGTTTCCTTGTTAAATTTGAGTATTTGTAATTCTGTTTAGCGTATAGTATTAAATCATGTGGATTACCCAAAAAGTGGAACTCGGTTACTGGATTGGGTGGAAGGCACTGCTTTAAAGTAAGATCTTGGCAGGTGTTTATCAACTGCCAATCCAGGACCCAAGAGATAGAGGTGGTGATGCCATGTGAACTTTAATAGGACCCAGGCCTATCATTCCAGATGGTATCAGTGAGTTAGCTTGCATTCATAGCCATCAGCTGTTAATGGATGACTGATGTTTATATGTGCATATGGCTTAATGTTTCTGTGTTTGTGATATCATATTTATGTGGCTGGCGCACAGATATCAGGAAGGATAAGGGATCCACTGTTCTACTACCATGACCAATTAGGAGAGAGCTCCACTAGGTCTAATGGAAGAAGCCTTTGGTAATAGAGCTGGAGAAATAAAAATTCCACTTCCAGATCTACTAGTGTATAGGAGATTTTTTGAGTAACTGTATCCGGTTTTTGCAGCACATGGATTCGGTAAAGGTGACTACAATAATGACTGTACACACCTTAACCATAAGCCTTACAGTTTTAGTGTAACACACGATTATTACTCTTAATAGGAAGCAATATCAGCTACTTGTCTTTACATCAGTTTGATAGACATTCTCTCCACTATAAATGACTGTAGCTTAATAAGATATGATTAAGCAAGTTTAGCATATTTAAGTAATTCAAGACTCTTATTAAAATATTTAGTGGGTAGGAGAACATGTTTCAGTTCTTAGAAACGTGTAGCGCAGCCTAGATAACAAAGTTTAGGTAGATAAAGAGCATTGGCAGATGGTTCAAGACTCTATTAACAGTGTTAAGGTTCCAGAATATCAATGAGTTTGCAAACATTATATTTCGCTCTTTTCATCAGCTTTACATTTGCTTTACTTTATCAAGCAGCTTTATTTCAGAAGTGAGTATGGTTTAGATAACTGATCTGCCTCATGTTACTGATCTGTATCTGTTTGTGTTTCTACCCCCTTTACCTCCTACATGAGTTGTACCTTTCTGGTGCAAATAAGCTGCCACTCCCCCTTCCCCCCCTCCATGCTTGATCTCTATACTACAGATGTCTCTAATTAACTTTACTGTGACAGGCCAACAGGATACAGTTACAGAGGTTGACAGGTCTCAGTGTCCTTGGAGACACTACCCTGTCACCTGATGTATTCCTCATGCTAACATTCTTTTGGCAAGCTTCCTTAGTGATTACAGCCATCAAATACCCGTGTGTTTAATATGGGGAATGTGGAGTGATAGTGACTAAGAGTCAGCAAAGAATGCAGGACTTGAAAAAAAAATTCCAGTAACTACTTTTGGTTATTGATATAAAAGATGTCACTAGGTCTGCTTTCAGATCTGGCAGAGTTCTGTTCGTATATTGCACCAAAAACCAGGTTTGTTTTATTCTTAAGGTCTTACATGAGATGTTTGCAGTGCTGGTATAGCCATGTTGACCCCAGGTTATTACAGAGACAAGGGTGGCTACCTTTTATTGGACCAACTTCTGTTGGTGAAAGAGACAAGCTTTCAAGCTACACCGTGATCTTCAGTCCATTTCAGACATCCGTGTACCTTGAAATCTTCTCTTTCACCAACAGAAATTGATCCAATAAAAAATATTACCTCACCCACCTTGTCTCTTTAAATGAGATGTATCTGCTTATTTATTTAACTCCATTAATCTATTGGAAGGGCTATGCTCTGGCGTTCACTTTATCATAGGCTAAACATTACTGCAAATGTCACTGGTGGCGCAGCATGGGAGTGAGAGTAGTAGGGGGTTATAGTCCTGTACCACGATATTAAACTGATTGTATTGCACAATGCTGATGCTTTTCATCCACCTGAGTAGGATAACTTGCTATGGAGGGTACTTACGCTAGAGAAGAATGTCCTGAGCTTTAGGGGCATCCACATTGCCTGGCTTTGTCCTGGATGAACTTTTCATTTTGGGGTGTCTGGAAAAAGTGTGTGTGAGAGCGAGGGTATCATGGCAGTCCCCATAAAGGAGGAGATATCCTCAATATTTTATCTGGGCTGGCCATCAGCCATTACCAGACCAAGTGAGGAAGGAGACACACACTTCAATGTCAGGGGGCAGGAGACACCATTCCCACAACGAGCGACCAGTTACAGAGTTAGGCTTGTAATCAGAGTTCCAGAACCCACTTAATGAATTTAAGATTGAGAATCTCATTCTCTTAGAGCTATCACTTGAGAATCAGAGTAATTATTTCCTATTGCCCTTTGTGGAATACAATTATAATTGCATTACTGTAACAGTGTTCACATTAACACTTACTTGTTAATGTCCTCCTAATTTGGAGGAAATCATCACTTCTTCATATTTCATTGCCAGAAAAGACTGTGAAATTGAAAGAAGAGCATTTGAATCCACTGAATAAGGGAAAAGGCGCAGCTGATATATCATTGGCTTGGAAGACAGAATTCAGATATATATCTCTATTTTTCTGAGATATGTTTCTCTTGTCCTTTAAGGTACTCTACATCTGCTTCCTCTCAGAGGTTAAACTAGACTGAGCAATCGTTCATCAGAGAGAAACAGGGATTCCTGTGTGGCATGAAAACTATGCTTGTGTTCATTGTAGGAAAAGGGCAGTAACTTTCTCATGGCTGACATCCTGTCCAAGTGCTGAAAGATACATTAGCAAGAACAGAAAGACACCACTGTGGCAAGGTCAGCCAGATGATGGTGGTCTACAAGTTTCCACATCCAGATGACTGTAACTCATTCCTTTACACCTGACTGAAGTTCTTTATAGAAACAGCCATTAGGCATGAACTAGACTGTCCACTTAGCAGCACTGTCAGATACTTATACAGTAAAATTTCTAGAAGAAACATAGGAAATGGTCATTGCATTGCCTCATTTTTATCATAATGAGCAAATATTTGACCTTGTTAAGGCATTAGTGGCTTGATACCTCCAGTGATTAAAGCAGTTCGGTATAATAGGGGGAGCTCACCAGTTTTGATGGCTGTCATCACGAGTCTTGAAAAGACATCACCACAAGATCGACACAAAACTGCATCACCACAAATGTCAAGACTCATGACAGGGAACAATTGACTATATGTATCCAAAGGGAATACGCTATCTGAAACAGGTCCCTTATCCTCAATGGGAAAATTTGTGGGTACAAAGGCTTATGGGTGTGGCTGAGCACATTCCTGAGGCTCCTGTGCCAGTTCTTAGAAATGCCATCATTTAGAGTTGATCAGATTGGAGAATCTGTAATGATCAAAAAACAAATAAAAATGGGGGAATCCCTCCCAAATTTCTTACATTTTACCAAATGTTAAGACATTTCAAAGAAATTGTATAAAGAATCTGTTATCCATCTTTCCCTCCAAAGAAAGTCAGAGGCAGCACAGGGAGCTGGCGGTGATGTGGAACAAAGAGGAGATGCAGTGGGATGAGAGGAAAGTAGGTGAATAGGAGATTCTTTGCTGGAACTCTTCCTCTTTCCCTACTGGGTGAATCTGCTCCTCCACCAATTGGTGGAAAAGGATCGTGGTGGAAAAGGATCAGGGTTGTCCCTATCCATACGCAAAGTACACAGCTGCGTATGGCACCAGGAAATTTGGGGCACCAAATTTCCTGGTGCCCTGCGCAACTGTGTGCTGCTCCAGGCCCTGTCCTTGCCCTGCCCCAGCCCTGCCTCCCCCCCACTTCCCTGAGGACTGTTGCAGGGCCAGGTCTGTACTCACCAGTGGCAGAAAGTGCAGTGACCCGGCCCCTGGCACGCCACCAGTGAGTGTGGGGGGGGGGGGAGCAGTTCCTCCCATGGAGGTCTGGGGCCAGCCTCCTCCTCCCCCTCCCCGCAGAGGCCTGGGGCCCCACACACACACCCTTTGGGGAGGCTGCATAGGGCCCCAGAATAGCTAGGGACGGCCCTGGAAAGGACAGGAGCCTCATAAACTCCTTAGCTAGACACCACCACCTCCTGCTCCCTCTTTAAATTCCTCTTGCTGGTAAGTCCTCACCTAACAATCCAAGAATGATGGGGAGGCAAACAAGTAAAGCAGCACTCCCCAAAGACAGCAGAAGGTGAAGGGAGAGGACAAAGGAATAAAAATTGTGCTACCCATTATTTTCACCAGCAGTTGCTGCCATTTGTGCATTCGTTTTCCTCCACTGTCAAGTGGAGATGTGTTAGGTATCACAGTGTGATGTTTCACTTCATCAAAAACCTTGTGACCGCTGGCTGTACGTATACAGCTCTCCAGCTGGTTGTACATGTATAGCTCTTGTACATATACAAATAGTTAGAGTAGCCGGCAGTTATATCTCAACAGGTTAGAGTAACTGCAGCGATGTTCCCTTTTGCTGGCATTGAAATGGTTAATCTTTTTAGTCATACTTGTTTTAACATAGACTTTTATCACAAAAGAACTGTCAGGGCTGCTGATTCAAAAGTGGGCTGTTTAAAAAAAAATAAGTGTGTGTGAGAGAGTGGTTTTCATATACCATTGGAATACCCTGGGGACCTCCTTATTTTGTAGGAGTGTGATAGCTTAATTCTGGAATATTTCAAAAACACCTCTAAAAAGTGAGGCCCCTCCTCTAAATAAGGCCAACTGGCACAATTATGGTTCAGGAATGGCTGTAGAAGGATTGCTCTTCGTGTGAGTTGATTTCTTATCAAGTTGTGTGCTGACAAGTGAGGAACTACAAGATTCATTTTCTTCTGCTCTGTGACTCATTAGTTTTATTTCTCATAAATGCCTTCCTCTCCCTCCTCCTTCTGCCTTCTAACTAGAAGCTAAAAAATTCTGTCATTAGAAGCAATTTTGTCTTTTCTGCCTTAGGAGGACTATTCCAAACAATGTATGTTCATTTTTGAAGATATGAGTCCTGCCTGTTTAAAGCTGTGGTATAATTCCTTTTTATTTGGTGATAAACTTATTTTCAGTCTTCCAAGCTCTGGGAAAACATAAGACTTTCAATAGTTCTCTGTTTTAGATTAAAAAAAAAAAGCATCTGTGATTTAGCACTGCTTTCCATATCATTCAAGACAGATTTTATGTAGATATACTTGTTACATCCAAGGCATACTAGCTGTGCACCTGACCTGCATACTGCCTTCCTATTTCAAGCACAACATGGTACTGGAGTTCTACAGAGGCCAAAAACAAACAAACAAACAAAAATCCTCCCAAAACACAGAGACAAAAGAAACAAAATAAAATAGTAGATGCTATCTGTGAGAGAGATGGCATGTCAGTCACATGCATGGTAAGAGACCCCCTAGGCTTTCAAGTTCAAATGCTTGAGCACTCTAACCTATTCTAGTCATTTGGAGGCAGTCTGAAGAATTTGAAAGCTGATTTCAGGGAAGAACCACTGCAAAAGTTTATTTCCCTTCCTCTAATTTTCTTTGTTTTGTGCAGTATGATGCCGATAGCCAGAACACTATGTTGTTACGCTTTATGGGAAGTTCATAATTGTGCAGATTATTATCACAGCCAGTCACTCCACCTTCATGAAACAATTTTTTGGGGGTGTGTGGGGGGGAATATGTGCAAACCAATACCAACCCCTTACTCCAAACAAAAAGAACACCCCTCCTTCCCAAACTCAAATCACATGTGAGTTTTTGACTTTATATATTTGTATCACTGGATCCAAATTGGATGTTGGGATTTGCTCTTGCTATGCCTACCTTCCTTTTGCTATGCCTACCTATGGTATGTGCCATGGGATTGTGTGTGTGTGAGAGAGAGAGAGAGAGTGTGTGTTGCACTTAAGACATAGACTTTCAGTTATAATATTGGTGTCAGCATGCTCTCCCATCCACTCTTCCATTTGAGCTGCCCAGGTTTCCCGTATTATTGTTGTTAAAAAAAAGATCCCATGCTTTAGTCACAACTTCACCATAAGCACAAACCTTATAGCCAAGAGACACGTAATGAAGTCTTCTCGAGACTGTGAGTTTTCTGTAAGTGTCTGGTGGAGAGGAGGTAAGGAGTCAAGAGAACAATGCTATGAATTCCCTTCCATTTCCCCATGACCTTCTCAACCTCTGCCTGTTTTTGTTTTCAGCATAATTTACTATCCCAAAACCATTAGTCTGACCCTCTTGGACAAACTCATTTTGTTAGAAAAATAAGGGTGGGAAGGGAGGGGAAACTGGATATTTGTAAATTTGTAGGACATTTCTTGTGGCTCCTGTGGTGGATATGGTTAGAAATAATGCCCAGTACTTATTTTGGCTACCTGTTTTTTTTGGCTTTTAATTAAGCTGGACTAAACTTTTCATAAGCTAAATTTCCATGACAGGATGCTTAGCAATCCAGATGAGCCACATTTATGATGGAGAACACATTGATATATGTAATTTTCTTGACCTGCCTTGAAGAGGAAGTTTTCCTTTTCCAGAGCCCCTTTATTCTAAACCTTTTAATGACCTGGCCAGAGATTCTTAAATAGAATGCAATAACTCCTTAGACTCTTTGTGAAGTATATGGTGCAGAAGGATGACATGATGCACAAGAGGGTTTTTACCATGAGGGAGGAGGGGTTTGAGAGAGAGGAAAAGGATACTCATTTCTGCCTTTATCTTCTTTCAGCCAACCTGGAACTCTGTGGATTTGACTGTGGGACCCGTAAGGGGTTAAAAACAACAGCAGAAATCACATTTTTAGCAAAATCAACAGAGTCACTCTGACAAGGACATTCCCAGATTTCAGGGACATATGGTCACTCTACTTGGCTTGAGCTCTGAAGGTGTAGAAGGATCAGTTAACTACCTGGAGAAAGAGGGGTTAGATTTAAGTGGGGATGTGAAGTAGGTAATGTTGAAGGGTATGTTTCGGAGAGAGGATTTTCTTGAGGCATTAGCAACAGTGGCACAATTAAAAAGCTGTTTCTAAAATGATGCTATAAAATATTTTTTTAGAAAGCAATAAAAGTTCATGTCACAGGTGTGAATGCTTAGGCATTGCTTCCTCAGTGGCTCCATGAACGACACAGAGGACAAAGTAAAGAGTTTTACATTCTAAACAAATTTCTGTCTTTAGTCAGAAGGACCCAGGCTGCCATCAAAACCATCTCTATTGCACTATGGGGCTTGGAACTGGAAGCAGTAAACCATTTTCCAGCTGTGTATTTTCCTCTGATTACCTGAAAACCTCGCTCCCCCCACCTGGTGTGTGTGATTAATTTCTATCGTATGAAATATTTTATTCAAAGTTCTCACTGTACTAAGTTGAAGGTTGGGGACTTGGGGCTAGGTACTGTGTTTCAGCCTATGAGTGACTCCATTTATGTTAAGGGATGATATTTGCTGAATCTTTCTCTCTGGGTTCAATAAAGCTGTCTGTGTTGCAGGGAGCTGAGTTATGATAGCTCATTGTAATAGTTTCAGTCAGGAGATGGAACTGCGTGCCATATAGAATGAGAGTTCTGGGGCCAGAATACTCTGTGGTAACTGGATCCAGAGGAAGAGTGCCTGGAATTTGTCTTTTAGTGAAATTGTGTGCAGTAAATTTCCTACTGATGCTGTATCAGCAAGTAATTACTTCTGTTGTATCTTAAAAGCTTTTGATATTTAAGGTTCTTAAATGCTCTTTTAAATTTTATCTGTTGCTTTGAATAACTTCCCTCCACACTTAAAACCCATTCTGCTTCCAGAGTTTCTGAAAGTGGACACTGTGCAAGAAAATTACTGCTGTACTTAGGGGAGGTCTGCCAGCTAGGCATTTTGGTCCCAGATATATAGCTCAGTAATTGCATCCTTCTATCTTTAAAGCTGATCATGAGTCATGTAAAATCAGGGCTATGTAGTATGGAGGAGTCCTTTTCTGTTCTCAAGAAGAGGAAAGAAAAGATAATATGTGCGAACGCGCACTCTCTCTCTCTCTCTCTGCATATATTTACAGTTTTGTACAGGGAAACAAATCTAGCTGTAGTATTCAACGATTAGGTATTTTTCAGGAAAAGTGGGGGTTTTTTGTGTGTTTTTGCTTAACTTATTTCCTTGCTATATGATAATCCAATAATCATTTAATATGTTACTCTTGGTTTTGGCTAGGAAAAGACCTCCGTGACTGTTCAGAAGAAGGCTGTGATAGTACAGTTAAAAGCAACAATCAGTCTCCATAAATATAGAAAGAGAAGAACATTTCTCAGGGGAATGTGTTCAGTGTATGCATTTCCTCATATCTGTTGGAAAAAATTGTGTGTTTTGGAAGCAAAATGTAACACAACATCCAAATGTTTTGAATAAGTTGTTTAAAGTCAGTTAAGTGGAAACAGGTTTGTGGTTTTTTTTTTTTTTTTTCATCTAACCGAGTAGGACTAGAGGCCACTCTGAGTTTCAGCATGCAAGAAAGAGAGCTCTCAGAGGCACATAAGAAATATGAATGAGAATTCCAGCCACACAGGTGCGGACTTCTTTTTTCTGGCCAACAAGCACAGTGTGCTTGGAGTCTTATCGTTAAGTTATTCAGCAGTGTGGGTGGTTTGCTTGGAACAAAGTTTGCCATTGAATTAAAAAATACTAACACTATGTCTACAGTGAAGCAGATGTTTAATTTTCTGTTTGTTTGCTGCATTTTTCAATACAAAGCCTGGTGTTTAGGACACAGCTAACTAAGTGCATGTAAAATATAGCTGTGTCGCTCCCTCTGTCAAAAGATAATTACATGCAGTAAGGTTTTCAGTATGATGAAGTACAATTTTTGTACATCACAAGACCTATCTAGGCAAATCTAATTTTTTTTTAAGAAGTTTCAGGAAATAATTGATCAAAAGGTTACTGCATGTAGGGCACATTGGAATATAGTTAATATGTACCCTGCAGTAGGAGGTTCCTTTTTGAAAACATCTATAAGCATTTGGTGAGAACTTCAGAACTCTGTGAAGCTGCCTTTGATTCTGAGGACATCCCAGATATTACAGATGCATTCTCCCCCATCTAATTTAGGTATTGCCTATATTAAATAATTGCAATTTGCAAACTAACATGATTAAATAGGTTAATCATCTTATTGCTGCATTTGCTTAACTTGTTTTGTGCGTTTTTAATTTTGGTTTTACTGTTTAAAGAGGCAAACTGGTTCCGTCTGCCTCCACTAAAATGGTACTGCACTCACTGATCAGTTAAAGTGATAGCTGTGAAGTTGGATCTTGTTATCAAATGTTCTCGATCCCACTTGTTCAAAGCTTTAAACCTTATTTAAATCATACACCAGTGTGTTCTCTTTATCAGTCTTCTTTCCTTTTACATTTAACTTCTTACACAAAGCAATTGCTTGATGTGAGAACTCCAAGCACGAAGTCAGGTGTAGTAGGAGATGCACAATTTCAACATTCCTTTTTTGTTGTTAAAATATTGTCTTTTCCCCCCATCAATATTGTATCAGTGTTAGGTCAAATCCCACATCTCTTACTCACTCGCATAGCCCCACTGCAGTCAGTGTAACTATTATTCCTGTGCTTAAAGTGACTCTTCCATAGTCACCTGCGTAGTTCCTTTACTTTGATCATGCAAGTGGTGCCACTGGCTTTAGCCCTGTATCTGTATTTGGTCTACATTTGAAATCAGCCTACTTTTAAAAACAAATAACTATATGTTTGAAGGCTAGAGAGTCCAAATCCATAAAGAGACTTTAGCATCACAACTTTGAGGTGCCTAGCCACCAAGTGGCATCCACAAACCCTGAGTTAGATGCCCGGGTTCCCTGTATAGTGCACTGGGAGAGATAAGTGCCTGAGAATAGGACCTACAAAAGCCAGCACGCTGCTCAGGGGGCCACGTAAGCTAGCCAGGAACAGATCCCCAGGACAGTGGTGTGTGCCAAGTTCCACCAGTCTCAGGGAGCTTGGTGCCTAAGTCCGGGCTGGAGGGAGATGCCTTTTGTTGCTTGGGATCCCTAACCAAGACCTGTTCTCCAGGAGTCAGGCATCTAAGATGTTTCTTGCAAGAAACTCCACACAGAATGGGCTGGGAGAGGAGGAGGTTTCCCCTATAACCATTAGCCCAGTGATTAGGGGACTTATTCAGGTTGTGAGAGAGCCTTTTTCAGTTCCTCCCTCTGCTTGACACAGAGAAGCAATTTTAACCTGGGTTTCCCACCTCTCAAGTCAATGTCCTAACTACTGGTCAGTAGAGTCATTCTTACTCTCTTGCTGGCCCAATGCGTATGTAATTATTTATATAGTGGAACAGCTTCAATAGGAGAGACTTACATCAGAATATCCTATAGTCCATTGGTTAGGGCACTGACTTCACATGGTTTGAGGATCACTTGGTTCAAGGATCCTGCTGGGGCTTAGACATGAGATAGGTGCAGGCTGACAGGTAGTGAGAGAGTAGTGCACGTGCCCCAAGGAAGACACTTAGGAACTCAGGGACTTTTATTTTGAAAATTTAGGCGGTGAGAGATTTTTAGGCCAACTCCAAGGTTAGGTGGCAGCTTAGCAGGGGTTTTGAGGATCTCATTGGTACCTGTATTTTTGACTTGAAGAATTGAAGTGGGAGTTTGTCAAGGTTCCTCCCCCACTCTGAACTCTAGGGTACAGATGTGGGGACCTGCATGAAAAACCTCCTAAGCTTATCTTTACCAGCTTAGGTCAAAACTTCCCCAAGGTACAAAATATTACCCCCGTTATCCTTGGAATGGCCGCTACCACCACCAAACTAATACTGGTTACTGGGGAAGAGCTGTTTGGACGCGTCCTTCCCCCCAAAATACTTCCCAAAACCTTGCACCCTACTTCCTGGACAAGGTTTGGTAAAAAGCCTCACCAATTCGCCTAGGTGACTACAGACCCAGACCCTTGGATCTTAAGAACAATGAACAATCCTCCCAACACTTGCACTCCCCCTTTCCTGGGAAATGTTGGATAAAAAGCCTCACCAATTTGCATAGGTGACCACAGACCCAAACCCTTGGATCTGAGAACAATGAAAAAGCATTCAGTGTTTTACAAGAAGACTTTTAATAAAAAATAGAAGTAAATAGAAATAAAGAAATCCCCCCTGTAAAATCAGGATGGTAGATATCTTACAGGGTAATTAGATTCAAAAACATAGAGAACCCCTCTAGGCAAAACCTTAAGTTACAAAAAAGATACACAGACAGAAATAGTTATTCTATTCAGCACAATTCTTTTCTCAGCCATTTAAAGAAATCATAATCTAACACATACCTAGCTAGATTACTTACTAAAAGTTCTAAGGCTCCATTCCTGTTCTGTCCCTGGCCAAGACGACTACAGACAGACACACAAAACCTTTGTTTCTCTCCCTCCTCCCAGCTTTTGAAAGTATCTTGTCTCCTCATTGGTCATTTTGGTCAAGTGCCAGCGAGGTTACCTTTAGCTTCTTAACCCTTTACAGGTGAGAGGAGCTTTCCCCTGGCCAGGAGGGATTTCAAAGGGGTTTACCCTTCCCTTTATATTTATGACACGCCCCCCAAATCTCAGCTAGGGTGAAACACTGGCTGGGATTTCTTCCTGGAGCTCTAGGAAAACAGAGTTAATAAGACACATGCATCTCTAAATATACTACCAAGTACATAAAGACTAACAATATTTTCCACATCTCAAGGACGATTTTAACCAGTTGATTCTGGGAAACTTTCACGGGAGAGTGCATCAGCCACTTTGTTAGAAGCTCCTGAGATGTGTTGGATGTCGAAATCAAAATCTTGGAGAGCTAAACTCCACCGAAGAAGTTTTCTGTTAGCTTCTTTGACGGTGTGAAGCCACTTTAGTGCAGCATGGTCGGTTTGCAGGTGGAAACGCCGTCCCCAAACATATGGGCGTAGCTTTTCCAGAGCGTAGACAATGGCATAACATTCTTTTTCAGTGACTGACCAGTTGCTTTCCCTCTCAGACAGTTTTTTGCTGAGAAACACTACAGGGTGGAATTCTTGATCAGGTCCTTTCTGCATTAAAACTGCTCCCACACCACGCTCGGATGCATCTGTGGTTACTAGGAACGGTTTGTCAAAGTCTGGGGCCCTTAGTACAGGGTCAGACATGAGTGTCGCTTTAAGCTTGTTAAAGGCCTTCTGACACCTTCCGGTCCACTGAACAGCATTTGGCTGTTTCTTTTTGGTTAGGTCTGTCAGTGGGGCAGCGATTTGGCTGTAGTGCGGTACAAATCGTCTGTAATAACCGGCCAAGCCTAAGAAGGATTGAACCTGTTTCTTTGACTTTGGGACAGGCCACTTTTGGATAACATCCACTTTGGCCTGTAGGGGGCTGATAGTTCCTTGACCCACCTGGTGTCCAAGGTAAGTCACTCTGTTTAGGCCTATTTGACACTTCTTAGCCTTAACAGTTAGTCCTGCCTCCCTTATGCGCTCAAGGACTTTTTGTAGATGTTCCAGGTGGTCTGCCCAGGAATCCGAAAATATGGCCACATCGTCAAGGTAGGCGACTGCATATTCTCCTAATCCCGCTAGGAGACCATCTACAAGTCTTTGGAAAGTGGCGGGTGCATTTCGCAGCCCGAAAGGGAGTACATTAAATTCATACAGCCCGAGATGTGTGATGAAGGCTGACCTTTCCTTGGCAGATTCATCTAGTGGTACCTGCCAGTACCCCTTGGTTAAGTCCAAGGTAGAGATGAACTGGGCCCTTCCCAGTTTCTCTAATAGTTCATCTGTGCGTGGCATGGGATAGTTGTCTGGGCGAGTTACAGCATTTAGCTTACGGTAGTCCACGCAAAAACGTATTTCCCCATCTGGTTTGGGAACTAGAACCACTGGAGATGCCCATGCACTTTCAGAGGGGCGGATTACACCCATCTGTAACATATCCTGGATCTCCCGTTCTATAGCAGTTTTAGCTTGAGGAGACACCCGGTAAGGGTGGACCCTAATTGGGTGAGCATTACCTGTGTCAATGGAGTGGTATGCCCGTTCAGTCAGTCCTGGGGTGGCTGAGAACGTTGGCGCGTAGCTAGTGCACAGCTCCTGGATCTGCTGTCGCTGCATACGCCCAAGGGTCATGGAGAGGTTCACCTCTTCCACACCACCAGCACATTTCCCTTCGTAGTAAACACCTTCAGGCCACTCAGCGTCGTCTCCTCCCTGGGCTGTAAACTGACAAACCTTTAATTCTCTGGAATAAAAGGGCTTTAGAGAATTAATATGGTACACCTTAGGCTTTCGGTTGGAGGTGGGGAATGCTATGAGATAATTAACAGCTCCCAGGCGCTCCTGGACCACGAATGGCCCTTCCCACGATGCTTCCATTTTATGGGCCTGGAGCGCCTTTAAGACCATGACCTGGTCTCCTACTTTGAAGGAACGCTCTCTGGCATGTTTATCATACCAGGCTTTTTGCTCTTTTTGAGCATCCTGTAAGTTTTCTCTAGCAAGGGCTAAAGAGGTTCGGAGGGTGTTTTGTAGGTTGGTTACAAAGTCCAGAATGTTAGTTCCTGGAGAAGGTGTAAATCCCTCCCATTGCTGCTTCACCAACTGCAATGGCCCCTTAACCTCACGGCCATATACAAGTTCAAATGGGGAAAACCCTAAACTGGGATGTGGTACAGCTCTGTAGGCAAAGAGCAACTGCTGCAATACTAGGTCCCAATCATTGGAGTGCTCATTTACGAATTTACGTATCATGGCCCCCAAAGTTCCATTAAACTTCTCCACCATGCCATTTGTTTGATGATGGTAAGGAGTGGCAACCAAGTGATTTACCCCATGAGCTTCCCAAAGGTTTTTCATAGTTCCTGCCAGGAAATTAGTCCCTGCATCTGTGAGGATGTCGGAGGGCCAACCTACCCTGGCAAAAATGTCTGCTAGTGCCTGGCACACACTTTTAGCCCTGGTGTTGCTTAGAGCTACTGCTTCCGGCCATCGGGTGGCAAAATCCATGAAAGTCAGTATGTACTGCTTTCCTCTGGGTGTCTTTTTCGGAAAAGGACCCAGAATATCCACAGCTACTCGCTGAAATGGAACTTCAATGATGGGGAGTGGCTGGAGAGGAGCTTTGACCTGGTCTTGGGGTTTTCCCACTCTTTGGCACACCTCACAAGACTGGACATAGGTAGAAACATCCTTGCCCATTCCCTCCCAGTGGAATGACCCCCCCCAAACGGTCTTTGGTCCTGTTCACCCCAGCATGGCCACTAGGGTGATCATGGGCTAAGCTCAAGAGCTTGGCCCGGTATTTAGTTGGAACTACCAACTGTCTCTGAGGATGCCAGTCTTCCTGGTGTCCCCCAGAAAGAGTTTCCTTGTATAAAAGTCCTCTTTCTACAACAAACCTGGATCGATTAGAAGATCTGAGAGGCGGTGGGTTGCTCCGTGCCGCCGTCCAAGCTCTCTGGAGGCTTTCATCTGCTTCCTGTTCGGTCTGGAACTGTTCCCTTGATCCTGGAGACATCAGTTCCTCATGGGATTGTGGACCTAGGCTTGGTCCCTCTGGAAGCGATATAGGGGATGGAGCTGTTTCTGTTGACTGTGAACCGCTCTCCGCTGGTGCACTATGTTGGGATTCAGGCTCCGGCTGAGCCTCTTGTGTAGGGTTATCGGCTGCTGCCAGTTCAGGTTCGGTGGGGCCCTCTGGTGTTGAGGTTGCAAGTACTGGATTCAGTGCTGACACGGGGTCTGGTGTTGGTTGTTCGGCTGGTTCCGGTTCTGGGACTGGTTCCGTCTGGGTCTCTGGGACTGGATCCACTACTGCTGTTGCAGACATTGGCCTGGGGTCCAGGTCCATCACCTCTGACTGGGTCCTGATAGAAGTTTCCGGAACAGAGCTAGGCCTCACGGCTTGTTTAGCCTGGTTGCGGGTGACCATTCCCACCCTCTTGGCCTGCTTCACATGATTGGCCAAGTCTTCCCCCAACAGCATGGGGATGGGATAATCATCATAGACTGCAAAAGTCCACATTCCTGACCAGCCCTTGTACTGGACAGGCAACTTGGCTGTAGGCAAATTGAAAGAGTTGGACTTGAAGGGTTGAATCGTCACTTGGATCTCTGGGTTGATTAAATTGGGGTCCACTAAGGAAGCATGGATAGCTGACACTTGTGCTCCGGTGTCCCTCCACGCGGTGACCTTCTTCCCGCCCACACTCACAGTTTCCCTCCGCTCCAAGGGTATCTGGGAGGTATCTGGGCCTGTGGACCTCTGGTGTGATTCCGGTGCAATGAACTGTAATCTGTTGGGGTTCTTGGGGCAGTTGGCCTTTACATGCCCCAGCTCGTTACACTTAAAACATCGTCCAGCTGACGGGTCACTGGGACGAGGAGGGTTGCTGGAGAACGGGGTGGTGGGACGATAAGGGGTCTGGAGGGTTCTTTGGGAGGTAGGTGGGGCTTTGGGCGGCCCCCGGTAATAGGGTGTGGTCTGGGGTGGTCCCTTCTGGTCTCCGCTCCAACTGCGACCAGTTTTCTTCTTCTCTGCCACCTCCACCCATCTGGCTCCAATCTCTCCTGCCTCGATTACAGTTTTGGGTTTCCCATCTAGGATGTATCTTTCTATTTCCTCAGGAACACCCTCTAAGAATTGTTCCATTTGCATTAGGAAGGGCAAATTTACTGGAGATTCAACACTTGCTCCTGATATCCAGGCATCCCAATGTTTCACAATGTGGTAGGCATGTCGGGTAAATGACATGTCTGGTTTCCACCTTAGGGCTCGGAACCTCCGACGAGACTGCTCGGGTGTTATCCCCATTCTGACTCTCGCCTTGGATTTAAACAGTTCATACTTGTTCATGTGTTCTCTAGGCATTTCAGCTGCCACCTCAGCTAAGGGTCCACTGAGCTGCGGCCTCAGCTCTACCATGTATTGGTCAGTAGAGATGTTGTACCCAAGGCAGGCCCTTTCGAAGTTTTCTAAGAAGGCCTCGGTATCATCACCTGCCTTGTAGGTGGGGAACTTTCTGGGATGGGAAGTGGTACCTGGAGAAGGATTGTTAGGGTTTGTTGGTATGTTCTGCTGGGCCTTTATTCTCTCCATCTCCTCCACATGCTTCCTCGCCTCCATTTCCCTCTTGTGGGCAGCCTCCTGTACCTCCTTCTCCAGCCGCATGAGTTCTATCTGTCTTTCATGTTCCCTTTGTTTTTCCTCAGCCTGAAATTTGGCTAATTCCAGCTGTAGTCGAGCTGAGGATTTGGTCATTCTAACCTCTCTGTTTTTAACTAACTTTACACCCGAGGTTTAGAAATAAACAAACAAAACTTGGCTGTAAAATTTTGCTGTGCTGGAATAGAATACCTATTCTCTGATAGTGATTGTCAGCCTACAGAAAAAGACAATTCCCTTGTCTCTGCTCTGGGCCCAAATTAAAGCAAAAAACCTCCAACTACTTGGAAACCTGCTTACCCAGCCCAAAGAAAAAAAAAATTTCTTTTCAAACCTGTGCTCCTTGTAAAACAAAAAAAAAATCAAAATCCTAAAAAAAACCCTGCCACTTTTGTCTCCAGGCAAATGGGTAGAGCACACACCCCCTATTTACTTTTAGGAAGAAAAGAAAAAAAAAACAAACCTCTGGGTTGGAAGACTGTGAATTTCCCTGCAGGAGTTAAGTACCCTGCCTCCAGGCAAATGAAACCTGCAATTCACAAGATAATCCCCTTTTGTCTCTGCTTGGCCACAAAGCAGAGAGAAACCAAGCTGCTTTCAGTTTCAAAGCTGCCTTCTGGACTTCCTAAAAATTCCTTTTTAAAATCTGTATTTCTAGTTCAAAAAATCTCAACTGGATCTCAAAATGATTTCAGGTTAATCCCACCACTGTGCCACCATGTCAAGGTTCCTCCCCCACTCTGAACTCTAGGGTACAGATGTGGGGACCTGCATGAAAAACCTCCTAAGCTTATCTTTACCAGCTTAGGTCAAAACTTCCCCAAGGTACAAAATATTACCCCCGTTATCCTTGGAATGGCCGCTACCACCACCAAACTAATACTGGTTACTGGGGAAGAGCTGTTTGGACGCGTCCTTCCCCCCAAAATACTTCCCAAAACCTTGCACCCTACTTCCTGGACAAGGTTTGGTAAAAAGCCTCACCAATTCGCCTAGGTGACTACAGACCCAGACCCTTGGATCTTAAGAACAATGAACAATCCTCCCAACACTTGCACTCCCCCTTTCCTGGGAAATGTTGGATAAAAAGCCTCACCAATTTGCATAGGTGACCACAGACCCAAACCCTTGGATCTGAGAACAATGAAAAAGCATTCAGTGTTTTACAAGAAGACTTTTAATAAAAAATAGAAGTAAATAGAAATAAAGAAATCCCCCCTGTAAAATCAGGATGGTAGATATCTTACAGGGTAATTAGATTCAAAAACATAGAGAACCCCTCTAGGCAAAACCTTAAGTTACAAAAAAGATACACAGACAGAAATAGTTATTCTATTCAGCACAATTCTTTTCTCAGCCATTTAAAGAAATCATAATCTAACACATACCTAGCTAGATTACTTACTAAAAGTTCTAAGGCTCCATTCCTGTTCTGTCCCTGGCCAAGACGACTACAGACAGACACACAAAACCTTTGTTTCTCTCCCTCCTCCCAGCTTTTGAAAGTATCTTGTCTCCTCATTGGTCATTTTGGTCAGGTGCCAGCGAGGTTACCTTTAGCTTCTTAACCCTTTACAGGTGAGAGGAGCTTTCCCCTGGCCAGGAGGGATTTCAAAGGGGTTTACCCTTCCCTTTATATTTATGACAGAGTTAGATACCCTTTTGAGGATTTGGGCTGAGGTGACTTAGAGGAAAATGCTCTCTGAGGTTGGTCTGTTTATTGGACAGGAGTGGGGGAAGTTGAGAAGGAACCTGCATTTGTCCTTTTCCTCTCACCACATTATGACCCATCCTATGATCACTGGTTGTCCAGATGGAACTTTTTAAAAAAAAATGTGGCAAATCTAGATGTCTGGAATCACTGGCAGGGTGTCTTCCAATGGAATATGATGACTTTTAGGGAGCTGCTACATTCCCAAAAGTATCTGAAACCAATCTGTACCATAAATGGGTGGTCATGCTATTTAGTGTGATCTGGGAATATAGGATAGGGGAGAAGTATTTAGCAGAGGAAGTGGGCAAGATTATCTCAGCTTTCCTTTTCTGAAGTTACCAGTTATTTGTAGGGAAATGGGGCCTACCTTTTCCTTTAAAATTATTTTTCTTCCAGCAAACAAGTTTAAAAATAAAAGGAGTACTTGTGGCACCTTAGAAACTAACAAAATGTAAGGGAGAAGAGATATCAAGAGCAGATTTTTATATATATATATTTTCTCTTTGATGAATTAGATTTTACTCAGTCAAGTTTTCAATAAATCACTTACACTGATATGCTTGCTAGGTGACAGGCTGCTACTGAACCTCATTATTCATACGTGTCTGTGTGATGTGACTGAATCAATTTGTGCTGTATCCATTTTGTACTCATGGATAGTTCACACTCCCTTATGATCAGAAATATTCAGCAGGCAATAATGGGAGACATGGAGCAGAAATGGATTGAGCCCACAATCCTTTGCTTTGTGGCACTAGGTCTTTCTTTCATCCACTTTGTGTCTTTTTTTTTCTTGCCTCATCAATATGTACAGAGCAGCAGCTAAGTCAAAAAGCAGATACACTCTAGCTCTTTACAAATCAATCCTTTTACATTGTAACAGGCACAGAGTTAAATGAGGGTAGAGAAAGGTCTCCCTATTGTCTGATTGACAGAAGAGGGCCATGCCTGAATGTAATTGCTTATTGGATGTAATTCTGTTCAAAGACACTGGCACGCCAGTCTTGCCAGTGCTTAGGCTGGTATAAACCGAAAGGCTAGCGGAGGGCATAATTTTTTGTTGCTGCAGTACTGTGCATAGCAGGTATGAACTATCTGTCTTACAAATTTCACTTGATAAATAAGGAAAAAGTCAAGGAATCTCTTTAAAATTTATTTGCTGGAGAAGTATGTATCATATATATCAAACATCTATGTTTAAGACTATACACACTGTGATATTACGTATCATCATGTTTCTCCTATCCAGCCACATTCCTCTTATCCAGCCTTTTTCCTTTGCCTATCTGAGAAATGCTGCTTAATAAAATGAAATAGAGAAACAGGACCGTATGTGAAATCAAAGATGACAGACATGTAAACAACAATAGGAATTCAAAATGTTCCAATTATAATCCCTCGCCATTTTATCCCTTGTGTGCTTTTGTTTTAGTATATAACAGTAGTGCCTATTGGTTTTTGGCAGGTGATGACATAAATGTAACCATTGGAAGTGAATTCTAGTAGAGTTGTCCAGTACCTTAATATGTCATGCAGCATGCTGATATGTCATCTTGCAGGTGGTGCATTCCTCTGCAGGAATGGACTCATTCTCTCTGTCACTAGAAAGACGAAAAGTCTTTTCTTCCTCTTCTTCTCCACCATCATTTCATTGCCTGACGAAACTCACTCCCTGAAGCTTGCTTTGATTGTATCTTTAATTCTCAATTGTTCTAAGTGTACTGGGAATTAAGTTATAAATTGCACATGTCCCCAGGCTCCACAAACTAGCTACCTGGGGCATTTAATCATTGTGCACGCTTGAGTCCCACTTTTCCTCAACAAGGCTGAAAGCGTCTAAAAAACCCTGAATGTTAGTATTAAAAAAAAAAACAGTCAAAATACAAGAAAAAGCAGATTTAAAGGATGCATAGCTAGAATGCACAGCACCACTGCCATGTGTCATGCATCTCTTATGACAAGCATTTGGCAGCCCCTTTGCACAGCCCTGCTGGGTTGTCATGTATCCAAATCTGCAGGGGGGCAGCAAGAATTACCCCTGGCAGGGATTCATCCTTCCTACCAGGGGCCACAGTGGTTCTTGTGGAGATGGTAACCCTCCTGTCTTTCTGCTTCCACTCTTCGGTGGTTCCATTCTTTCTGCTGGATCCCAGCCACCATAATGGAGAAGCAGCAGCCATGGAGGGCAGAGGAGAGGAGGGAGTAGAGCAGACACACAGGGCTGTGGGGTTGAAGAGGCATAGGTAAGAATCAGGGAGAGCATTGGGGCAGAGATGGCACTGGTAGCGTCGGGGAGGGTGAGGAGGCTGTGCAGCAGGTGCAGAGGAGATACAAAAGGGGGAGGTGATGACAGTGGGGAGCAGCTAGTAGTGATCATAAAGTGAGGGCCCAGTATTGCTCCAGACTCTTCACCCTCTCTTCTGATTGCCCAATTGCCTGTCCTCCCAACAAATCCCTTGTCTCTAGCCCTCGATCAACTGAGTCCGTATTGCATCCTAACCCTCTGCTAACTTAAAACTTGCACCCCTCAGCTTCCACTGACTCCTCTTATTCTCTATTGACCTGAACATTCATTCCTATAATGGACTAAATTCTTTCTCGCCTCTCTGCATGTGGGAAACCCTTCTCATTTCAAGAGGGAATTCCAAGAGACTTCTCCT
Source organism: Lepidochelys kempii (assembly GCF_965140285.1). Lineage (NCBI taxonomy): Eukaryota > Metazoa > Chordata > Testudines > Cheloniidae > Lepidochelys > Lepidochelys kempii. The sequence continues at coordinate 68,281,239 of NC_136384.1, read as the reverse complement.
GCCCATAAAAGACAACTTCATGCTGAGCTCCATCTTCCCTTTAAACTGGGTGAGTGGGAGGGAATCTCTTCCTAGTGCAAGAGTAAAATAAAGAGATAGGTGCTCTCAAAACTGTGCTAGCCCACCAGATGGCATGGAAACAGCATGGTGTGAGCTGGGAGATCCAGGTTTGAGAACAAAAGCAGACTGTCTTACTCTTAGCTGGTTGGACTTGATGGAGAAAGGAGGGTAAATAAATTGTTTGGACAACAAGGAGTGGCTAAACATGCAAACACCTCCTACTGACTGATTCATAGAATCATAGAGATGTAGGCCTGGAAGGATCCTCAAGAAGTCAAGTCCAGTCTCCTGTGCTTAGGCACGACCAAGTAAACCTAGACCACCCCTGACAGGTGTTTGTCCAGCTTGTTCTTAAAAACCTCCAATGGTGGGGATTCCACAACATCCCCTGTGGAAGCCTGTTCCAGAGCTACCTTTACAGTTAAAACGTTTTTCCTAATATCTAGGCTAAATCTCCCTTGCTGCAGATTAAACACATCATTTCTTGTCCTACCTTCAGTAGACATGGAGAACAAGTGATCTAATAGCCTTTAACATATCGGAAGACTTTTATCAGGTCCCCCCCCCTCAGTCTTATTTTCTCAAGACTAAACATGCCCAGCTTTTTAAAATCTTTTATCATTTTTGTTGCTCTTGTCTGGATAGTCTCCAATTTATCCACCTCTTTCCTAAAGTGTGGCACCCAGAACTGGACACAGCACACCAGCTGAGACCTCACCAATGCTGAGTAGAGTGGGACAGTTATCTCCCGTGCCTTACATACATAATGCTGTTAATACACCTCAGCATATTAGCCTTTTTCACAATGGCTTCACATTGTTAACTTATCATATTCACTTTGTTATCCGCTGTAACCTCCAGGTCCTTTTCAACAGTTCTAACACCTAGCCAGTTGTTCCCTATTTTGTAGTTGTGCATTCGATTTTGCTTTCCTAAGTGAAGTACTTTGCACTTGTCTTTATTGAATTTCATTTTCTTGATTTCACACCAATTGTCCAATTTGTCAAGGTCATTTTGAATTCTAAATTAATCCTGTTATCCAAAGTGCTTGCAACCCCTCCCAACTTGATGTCATCTGCACATTTTATAAGCTTACTCTCCACTTCATTATCCAAGTTATTAACGAAAATATTGAATAGTATCAGACCCAGGACTGACCCGATATACGTTCTCACAGTTTGTGAGCGAACCACTGATAACTACTCTTTGAGTGTATGGTCTTCCAGCCAGTTTACAGTAATTTCATCTCGACTGAATTTCCCTACTTTCCTTTCCTGCAACAGCAGAGCTACAGTCCTATAAAATCCTCTCTTTCCCCGATACACATAAAGAACTAGATGAAGATGGAAAACATGCAGTAATTGTTTCTCACCATGAATTATCTCCTAAGGATTCTATATGGACTGGCCTCATCTGCAGCTAACATAGGTGTATGTAGAACTCAGTTTTGGAGAACTGATCAGAATACATCCAAAGAAAGAAAAGCTGGGTCTTAAATGGTAGGACAAAGTTCTCTGAACTGATCTTCCTTGACATACTTCCCTCTAGGTCAGACGTGGGCAAACTATGGCCCGCGGGCCACATCTGGGCCGTGGCATCGTTCTGCCTGGCCCCTGAGATCCTGACCCGGGAGGCTCACCCCCGGCCCTTCCTCTGTTGTTCCCACTGCACTGCCAGCGCAATGCTCTGGGCAGTGGGGCTGCGAGTTCCTGGGGCAGTGCAGCTGCAGAGCCTGGCCTGACCCGGTGCTCTGTGCTGCGCGGTGCATGGCTGGCTCCAGCCGGGTGGCTCAGCTGCCTGTCCTGGCGCAGCCATGCCGCCAGCCACCGGTGCTCCAGGCAGCACAGTAAGGGGACAGGGACCTGGGGAGGGGGGTTGGATAGAGGGCAGGGGAGTTTGGGGGGGGGTGTGGATAAGGGTTGAGGCAGTCAGAAGGCGGGGAACAGGGGGGTTGAATGAGGGCATGGGTTCCGGGGGCAGTCAGGAAGGAGGGGAGGGGTTGGATGGGGCGGCAGGGGGCAGTCAGGGGTGGGGGGTTCCGGGAGCGGTCAGGGAGTCAGGAAGGAGAGGGGGGGTTGGATGGGGAGGTAAGGGGCAGTTGGGGGCGGGGTCCGAGGGCGGTTAGAGTACAGAGAGCAGAGGGGGTGGATGGGGCAGGAGTTCCGGCGGGGGGGGGCATCAGGGGGTGAGAAGCAGGGGGGTCAGATAGGGGGCGGGGGCCAGGCCACGCCTGGCTGTTTGGGGAGGCACAGCCTCCCCTACCGGCCCTCCATACAATTTCTGAAACCCGATGCGGCCCTCAGGCCAAAAAGTTTGCCCATCCCTGCTCTAGGTACATACATGTCCCTCATTGCTGTCAAATCCAAGTGCCTCACAGTCATTAATGACTTATTTCCTCACAACACCAAGAGAGTGGGGAAATGCTATCCCCATTTTTTTCAGATGGGGAACTGAGAAACAGGTCTGTGTGCTCAAGGTCATACAGGAAACCTGTCACTGGGAATTGAACCAGAACTCCTGTGTCTCTGTCCACTGGTCTGTGCCCTAGACCATCTTTCCATCCTATTGTACTTTATAGTATTGTGGAAATAGTTCACATGACAGAAAGAAAAAAAAACGAGTAATATAAGGGAGATAAACTGGAACAATGAAGAGATTCATATTAGGCCTCTGACTGTATCCTACTATCCCAGTATCTCAAAGCTCTTTTATACTATACTTTCACCATGATTATATTGTGCAGCAAATCTCTTCTTTGTAAGTACAAAAGTAGAGTAACAAAGAAATCTTACGATACAATCTTATGTTTTCTCCTCTTAGTAATTATGCTGTGACATTCCCACAGTTCATCAGGAGATGGAACTCAGAGTAATGTTGCTTAATCAGATGATAAGTAGCTGGGAGTTGCATTCCTTAATGCATTCAATACCTTGATAAGAGATCTGTAGTTTGCAGGGGGGAGGAGGGGTGGAATGTCCTTAGATTTTGTCAGTTGGTTCCAAGAGTTGGGTCTTTAAATCTGTATCCCATCATTCTTTTCTCCCAGTGCATAGAGCTTGTATTCTGAACCAAATGAGCTCTTCTCCGAAGGATGCAATCTGGACAGAAAGCTTGTGATGTCAAAGCTTAAAATCAAAACAGAGAAATGTATGAAAGTAATGTTTCCATTACAGGGTTAGGCGTTAGCATTTGAACAGCCCCCTGTCTGCAAAAGGAACATGAAATAGGCAGCCCATGTATACAGCCATTTGGCTATTGGAGTGCCTATTGCAGTGCTTTGAGCTGACCTAGAGTATACTTAGAATGGACCCAAAATCTAATAATGATGGACTCCACCCCCACCTCCCAGCAACCCACAAGCCAAACAAAAACACCACATGTGGTGCTGAACCACCCAAATCAGTGGCGTAAATCAAAGTGTTCTTTTGGTGTTGCCTGAAGTTACAGTAAATCAGTGATGAGGGCAGCTCCCGTTTACTGACCTGGTATGAGCCTGCTCAACAAACCATTGATGACATCCAGATAAACACAAAACCTGGGCACAACACTGCGTTGCTTGGTTTGCATTTTGATTTGCAATATTCATTCTCCAAAAGGGATATATGAGCTCTCTGGAGGTTTAACAAATGTGAAGGATTTGGAATATGTTTGCTGACGGAAGCAGGCATTGCATGATATAACCTTCACCTTTACCTATGCTCAAAACACTGTATCCTCCTGCTTTGCATGTTCAAACAAGCCCTGCTTGGCTAGATTACAGTGTGTGAACAGCTGGTTCCTGAGATGCTGCAATGTCCTGATGTTACCCAAACAATCAATACATTTTTTTTTTAATACTTTAGCTCAGAGGGAAACTTTGGTATGTCAGGAAAGGGCTACAGGTGGTTTCTCTGTGAGGATTCCACCAATGTATCTATCACAGTGAGCATCCCTAGAATAGAAACAAAAACTAATCAGCAGATGTTGAGCAGATTCAGACTCCATTTATAACCATCTTTTACAGGAGAGTCTCCTTGGCTACCCCATCAACCATACAAGCGTAAACCAACATGCATCAACAAAATTAACAAGTGAAATGTGAGCCAGTATGATCAAAATCTGTTTGAATTGGATCCTGATTCTAGTTACTATGCTATGGGTGAAGTATTACATTTCCTGTTGAAAGAATAAACTCTTGCAATATAAATATATCTACATAAGGAATACCATACATGTGCATCTATGTATATCAATGCGTGGACATAAAATCAAAATAGTAGCATGCCATATACAATAGGTACTCAGAATCATTATTTTCTGTTGGTAAATGAAATTTGTATGCTGAAAACTTTCTGAATTGGAGGTTCTGCTTCACTAAAGCATCATGGTTATAGGGCTTCTGAATGGATGCTGATACTAACTGGACCAAAGTGTTGGTTTTACAGTTCGCTGGGAATCTTGTGAAAAATAGCAATTTGTACTGGGTCAAGTGAAGAAAATTCTCCATTGCCAGATTGCTATGAGTTCTGACTGTGTAGATGGAGAGGCACCACCCATTTTCTTAAATCCATAGCTGACTGTGTGGAGTGGGTGGATAGCAAAGAGCAGGCTTTCCCCCATTCAAATACCTAAACAGCTTTTTTGAAGCAAAAGGGCAATTCTTCCTTTAAAATCCTCATTTGGCGTCTCTTGACATGTATCGGCCTATATAACAGGTCTGCTAAATAATCTTTCTCACCCACACATTTACTCATTCTTTCTTGGTTAAACGGTTTCTGGCAATGCACTTGACACCTTTGAATGCAAGGGGGTTTCCCGATCTCCTTCTGGACACACCAGGTAGGAGCATGAAAGGATCTGGGCACAGACAAACATGGTTAGCTGGCTTTTACTTATCCTGACAAGAAGAATTTTAAAAATGTGCCAGGGTTAGCGGGTCAGAGGCTAAAATATGGATGTGTTTAATGTGTATTTTGATTGTCCCTCTAAAAGACAGTTTGACACATTCTTTCAATGAATTGTCTGCAAAGTAAATATGCTCAAAAGCAGAGGAAGGGGGAAAGTCTTCAGTCTCAAGAACCAAAATTTTATCTAATTAATGCAGCTATTTGCAAGCAACAAGCAAACTAGCTGGAAATTCCTTTGATTCCTGTTGCAATTTGGATATGTAGATTGAAGTATTTGGTGGTGCAAAGTGTTTAACTTCTCTAACCTGATCATAACGTATACAACCAGGGATATTGGCTCAAAGGCCTGCTACAGTGTGGGCTTATTGGCATTAACCTTTTGATAACTCATTTAAAAGACATTAATCAAAAACATGCCATTATGTTCAGTCAGCCAGGTGAAAGGAAATATAGACCACCTTCATACATTTCATGTAACTAAAGCACCAAAAGTTCCATTTAAAGAATCTCCTCTACATGTATGAAATATGGATTATGAAAGCAAAGGTCTATTTTTAGCTCCTCTGTCCTTTTACTTCTCAGCTTTTTATGTGTGATCAACTTCACAGATTTTGAAGATATCAAATAAACAATGCTACCACACTGCTTGACATGATGTGCTTTTTGAAATTATCAGCCTAGAAATAGAATTTGTCATTGTATATTACTGCTCATTCAAATAAATACTCATCATTTTCACCAGAAGACAAATACTAATGGAAACATGAATTCATTATAGTCAAGATAGTAAAAATGGTAGAATACAGCATAGCAGTACAGAGACAGCATGACACAAAATCTGTTTATTTTAAATATTGCAGGTTTTCCTAATGATCATAATATTAATTCCACATTTTCAGAGAATCACAGTTGTACAGGAAACTCTGGAGAGATGAGCATTTTATCAAGTGTAAAAAAGAAAAATGTATAATTCTGTTTTGAAGGGGTTAATTAAGATAAAACTGGAGAAAAATGTTGTCTACTTAAAATATCTTGAAAGTAATTTCTGTTTTATGCAGTTAACTCTTAATGACACGTATCATTCAGCAGAGGTTCAGGGATTTGGTAGCTCTTGTTTTTTCGGTGACACAGTATGATTGGATCCCCACTTACAAGAAAGGCTGGAGATCAGCATTTGCTTTAGTCTATATGAAAGCAATGTCAAAGTCACAGAAGGAACATGTCCAAACTAATTATGAGGAGAATTATTGGCTTTGTTCATATAGGAACCCCTTTATGTTTGATGAGTGGGTAAATTATGTGATCTGGCATTCATTCTGCGGTGCATCATCATTATCATCATCATCATAAAAAAAGCCCTCGGTTGGCATTTTTGCCTACAGGCTGCTGAGAGCTGATTATTCTTCTAATCAGAACCATCATAATCAAGGGAGACAATTAGCTAGGTTATCTCTCTGCTGATTTCTCTGTGGCCCTTAGCATCAGATGGTTTTGAACATGCTTGAATCATATCAACAAGTATTTCTGTAATACCTGTTCTGCTCCACCGGCTGTCATTAGGACCCTCTTTTCATTCCTTGAAGTGCTGGACTTTTGGCATACTTATTTATAGTAAATCGAGGCTGCAAGGTATTGCCATCTTTCAAAGGAGAAAACTTGCCAACAGATGGAGAATTTAAGCATCTAGTCTGCAGCATAAAACTGTACTACGTGTATTTGTGTCTAACCCTGAATTTCTGCCATTACAGATACGTTTTAGTTCATAAAGTAAATATATATTTAGAATAGATATGTAATCAAATATACAGCATGGATGTGTCATACATGCAGTGAACCTGTGTGTGTTAGTAAATAATTTTTGCAACACAGCGTGCTCCTTCTCCCAGCATTCGCCTTCTGTCATGGGTTCTGGTTTTCCATTAGTATTTTTTCATACAGCAGATGCTGTTCTGCTTAGTAGGATTTGTCATACCTAGTGGCCTTCTTAATAGCTGAATGAATCAAATATTAGATAATGGGAGTGATTCTGCTCTCAGTTACATCAGTGTAAATATGGAGTAACTGCACCGAAAGATGAGAGCTACTCCAGAATTATACTGGTATAACGGACACCAGAATTAGTTACAGTATCTGTTGGGATAGACTTCTCTGCCAGTACAAACAACGAGGAGTCCTTGTGGCACCTTAGAGACTAACAAATTTATTTGGGCATAAGCTTTCGTGGGCTAAAACCGAAGTCATCAGATGCATGGAGTAAAAAAAAACAGTAAGCAGAATATATATTATAGCAGATGAAAAGATGGGAGTTGCCTCATCAAGTGAGGGGTCAGTGCTAACCAGCCAATTCAATTAAGGTGGAAGTGGCCTATTCTCGACAGTTGATAAGAAGGGGTGAATACGAAGGGAGGGAAAATTACTTTTATAGTGCTAACAAGGCCAATGCAATAAAGGTGGCCCATTTCCAACAGCTGACAAGAAGGTGTGAGTATCAGCGGAGGGAAAATCACTTTTTGTAGTGACCCATCCACTCTCAGTCTTTATTCAGGCCTAATTTGATGGTGTCCAGTTTGCAAATTAATTCCAGTTCTGCAGTTTCTCATTGGAGTCTGTTTTTGAAGTTTTTTTGTTGAATAATTGCCACTTTTAAGTCTGTTATTGAGTGTCCAAGGAGATTGAAGTGTTCTACTGGTTTTTGAACGTTACAATTCTTGAGGTCTGATTTGTGTCCATTTATTCTTTTGTATAGAGACTGTCCAGTTTGACCACTTTTCATGGCAGAGGGGCATTGCTGGAACATGATGGCATATATCACATTGGTAGACGTGCCGGTGAACGAGCCCCTGATGATGTGATTAGATCCTATGATGGTGTCCCTTGAATAGATATGCGGACAGAGTTGGCAACAGGGTTTGTTGCAGGGATTGGTTCCTAGGTTAGTGTTTTTGTTGTGTGGTATGTGGTTGCTGGTGAGTATTTGCTTCAGGTTGGGGAGCTGTCTGTAAGCGAGGACTGGCCTGTCTCCCAAGGTCTGTGAGAGTGAGGGATCGTTCTTCAGAATAGGTTGTAGATCCTTGATGATGCGCTGGAGAGGTTTTAGTTGGAGGCTGTAGGAGATGGCTAGTGGCGTTCTGTTACTTTCTTTGTTGGGCGTGTCCTGTAGTAGATGACTTCTGGGTACCCTTCTGGCTCTGTCAGTCTGTTTCTTCACTTCACCAGGTGGGTATTGTAGTTTTAAGAACACTTGATAGAGCTCCTGTAGGTGTTTGTCTCTGTCTGAAGGATTGGAGCAAATGCCAATATATTTGAGATGAGCTATATCAAAACCCTTGATGACTCAGTGATACTTCTGTCTTCACTCACTTGCACCAGCTTACCTTTTTATAGTGCACAAAAGTTTAGGTAAAAAGTATGCTGGAGATTTTTGCAATATATAGTTTGTTTGTGACAACTGCTACTTAAGAGTATCTGGTTGAGCTACTTGATAAAAACAATCTATTCAACAAGTTTAGCTCTCTTATGTTCACAAATTGTGAATACATTATGGATTTTACAGATTTTTCCATTATTTAATGTTTTTCAATGAACTTATTTGAGCTACAAATTGTCAGTGAACTGTTCACACAAGTATCCAGTTAGGTATCCATTATTTGGAATTTGCTATTGGAGCTATTTGACTGATCACCTAAGTCACACAGTATTCTCTTTGCTCAGTGAATAACCTAAGCTTTATAAACTCTTTCATGAATTTTATTTTGACATGAAAGCCATTTCACTTCCTGATTAAACAAACTCTGAAATGAGCCCAGAATTCTGCAAATATTCATGTAAACAAACTTTGAATATTTGCAAATGGTGAATAATAAAAGGAGTATAAACAGGATGAATTGATATCCATTCTGATATGTCAAACTGTTTGTAAACCAGCTTTAAACTATTCCACCAGCTCTGTTTAATTCAGTAAATCCCTTTATAAAGCCAATAGTTACAAGAGAAAACAGATGAACCACAAATAGACTTTTTTAAAAATGGGCATTAGCCCTGTAGCTAAGGCATGTGAAAGAAAACGAAGGAAGTGGCAGATGATTGCACCAAGTAAGATGATCTGTAACATTTTTTTTTTCCTTAGAGGCTGCAATGTTTTGGGGTTTTTTGGTATTATCCGTGTAAACTCCATTGCATATATCTAACATTAAAATTTGCACTAAAGTATGAATATGTTTTGAGCTTGTTCAGTAGTAGAAACTGTTCCAGTTACTACTGTATGTTGGAATTGCCTTCAGATTAAATACAACATATTTGCCAAACTTTCAGATTGTCCTGTCCTTAGATGAAACAGTTCGCTCTGTCAGTATGTTCACTTTTTCTCACTAGTAGGTGAATGACTAAGCTAGTCAGGATGGTGGACTGATTCTGCATGTGTTCACTCACTTGTGTGCTTTTGTCTGATGTCAACAACAATAAACGTTGCATACAGGCTGAAAAACAAGCAATTCAGTATTTGGCACCTGTGGAAATAAAGGGATAATTTGTTGAACTGTCACCTGAACTGTTAGGCCCCAATTCAGGAAAACATTTAGTGGTATTGTAACCATATTGTTCCCAGGATATTAGACAGACCAGCTGGATGAGGTAATATAAATATGTATACACAAGAAACCCACAAATCACCACACTTAAGAGATCTAGTAACCATCCCAAATACGCCAAGAAATCCATTATCTACACCGAGGCACTCAGATACCACAGAATATGCTCCATAGTGAAGGTCTGGGATATCACCTTGACACGCTTAAAACTGCCTTCACCAAACCACAAGACACCAGAGAAGTAGATTGCGTTGTGGAAGAGGCCACCCAAATACCCCTAGAGAACTTGCTTAAATATGGGAGGTGGGGGAAGCCTCTGACTGCACACCCCTAATTGTTACCTATCATCCCACTCTGGAACCCGTATGGGGTGTCAGTAAACCATTACAACCCATATTTGATGGGGATCACATCCTGAAAGAAATCTTTCCCAAACCTCCTTTTCTGGCCATTAAACAACGCCCAACCTTGCCAAGGCAAGGCAAGGTCCCCACAGATCAGGACACACCAAATCAAAGTGGCACCAGTCCCTGCCATAACAGATGCAAAACTTGCAGACATATCTCCACTGCTACAATGATCAATACCCTCCCATAATATGCATTTCAAGATCCATGGGGGTCCTACACATGCCTATCGCAACATGGTGTGTACATCATTCAGTCCCGGTCTGCATTAGCAAATTAGGTCAGTATAACTGTCACTCAAGGGTGTGAAAAATCTACACCCCTCAGCAATGCAGTTAAATTGACCTAACCCCCAGTATAGATAGCACGAGGTTGATGGGAGACTTTTCCTGTCAACTTAGCTGCCACCTCTCAGGGAGGTGGAGTATCTAAGCCAATGGGAGAAGCCCTCCTGCTAGCGTAGGTAGTGTCTTTATTGAAGTGCTACAGCATCACAACTGTGCCATTGCAACATTTTAAGCGTAGATAAGCCCAAAGCGCACTAACTGCCTCAATAACAGCTATGTTGGTGAAACGAAATAATCACTATGCTCTCAAATGAACTCACGCAGAGAAATGATAAAGACAAAAACACAGTATCACCCGTGGGAGAACACTTTTCACAAAGTTATTACTCTGTCTGACCTCTCTGTCCTTGTCCTCAAAGGAAACTTGCACAACAGATTCAGAAGGTCTAACTCTGCTAGACACCAAAAATCATGGACTTAATAAAGACACTGGCTATATGGCTCATTACAACAGTCGTTAAGCCACTAACCCGCCTTTGTTCTACAGCTGTAGAGATGTTAACTGCCCACTTCACCTTGAATCATCTCTTGCAACATATGTTAACTCCTTGTCCTTGTCTGTTCCACGCTTGTATTTCGCTGTGACACTCTGAGTACTTTTCCCAGGCCTGAAGAAGAGCTCTGTGTAAGCTTAAACCAATAAAACATATTACCTTCCCTTTGCCCTTCTCTTCCCCCTCCCCCCCGCCCCGGTCTCTTTAAAAATGTACTTAAGTCCCATGCATATGGGCAATCCTGCGTAGGGCTACTTTCCAGAATTGGGGCCTTAATAATTAGATAGATAGCTTTAACCTTTAGCTCTTTTTAAAAACTGTGGTTAGTTGTAGCCTCCACAGCTTTGAACCAGTGTGTCAGGCTTTATTAGTTCTCATTATAATTTAAATAGAAATCTATTTCATTCCAGTATTAGCAAGATAATTCTTCTGTCTAGTGACAGTGTCCTATAAATTGCTTCAAAGTACATCAGAATTTCAGTATTTGAACATGTTAAGATGTGAATAAGTGTGAAAATACCAAAACTAAAGAGCAAAAGGTGCTTATTAATAAATGAATAAATAGTTTGGAAACAGAAACAAAATAGCCAGTGGTATGGTGGTGGAACAACTCAGTTCCCATAGCTCAGTGAAAACAATACATTGCTCTAACTAATGGCAACAATTTTCCATTTGACAGATTTGTCTGTGTTTCAGAATTACAAAGGTGTTTTTTTCGGATTTAGAAGAAACTGTTTTTCTGCTCTGGAATGGATCAGAAAATATAGATGCCCAGGAATAGTATAGAATGATGGAATCAAAATGCACAGGGTTGGGTTTTTTTAATAATTTTAACCACTGTTGTTCCCTTGACATAAAAACAAACAAAAAAAACTCATATATAAAATTCTTCTTAAATTTTCATCATAATAAACTCAAATTTACTGGTGAAATAATTAATCATTTAAAGTAAATTGCTTGCCTCACTGCTGGGACATGCATACATATGCATAATAACAAAGAGGTTTTCAGTATATTTCCCTTTACAGAAGAAATGAAAAGTTAGGGAAATAAAGAAAATGACCTCCATCTGCCCAGCATACTGTCTGCAAATTTGGTGACGGCCAAAGCCTTAAATTACCATTTCCTTTTGGGAGCCTGGATAGCATAATTTCCTTCCTAAAGCCTTTGGAATAGGAGGAAGGTTATCATTCAAAGGCGTGCTCTACAGACGTTTCTTGCTGTCATTGTTTTGTAGTGGGGAGCAGGTGTAAAACAGGTTTGATTTTGCGTGCTGCACCATAAAAATTCCCACAGCAGGTGTTATGGAGCATAGATAACTTCCCAAGAACCTTAGAAATTGAGACAGTCTGCAGAATTGAGCATAAGAGGATTGTGCTATTAATCCAACACGTTTGACTATTGATTGTAAGGTATGCACATGTATGGGAGTTATATAAAGAGAACAATAGAATAATAATCTCCACTGTCCATGAAGTGCATTAACATTTTACAAATAAAGGTAAACTAAAGTACTTACTCTGTTTTTACTCAGTCCTTGCTTTGGCCAAACTCCCATTGTAGTCAGTGGTAGTTTGACTGAGTTTGGATCAGAGGATTTGATCAAAAATAAGGAAAACCTGGAATCCCCACTTTGCCTCAGCTCATTTTATGCAAATATGAAAACATCCTTGGAAAATCAGTGACTTCCATTTGGACCCAGTGTTCTAAAGTCTTCAATTAAATTGTGATGTATCTGGCTTAAAATGTTACAAAATGGGAAATTCAGAGATAATATGGCAAATCAAATCTAAAACTACTGCATATTCCTCCCAACAGTAAATAATTTTACATACCAGCTATGCTGCAAAATCACATTATCTTGGGACTGATTAGAGATCAAGTTTTATCCTTAATTCTGGGTAGGTTTTAATTAGTGATGGGGAAACCTTGGGAGGTTCAGAGGTTCCGTTCAGGTGTTCATCAAACCTTTTGACTCAACACAACACTTGAGTGGAGACATCTAGTGAACTGATCTTTATTCCAAGCAGGTGTTATCTCCCTCCCTTGTGATTTCCCATCACACCCCCAAATCTTTCCTTTCTTATAACTGTCTTATCAAAAAGAAAAGGAGTACTTGTGGCACCTTAGAAACTAACCAATTTATTTGAGCATGAGCTTTCGTGAGCTACAGCTCACTTCATCGGATGCATACCGTGGAAACTGCAGTAGACATTATATACACACAGAGACCATGAAACAATACCCCCTCCCACCCCAGTGTCCTGCTGGTAATAGCTTATCTAAAGTGATCATCAAGTTGGGCCATTTCCAGCACAAATCCAGGTTTTCTCACCCTCCTCCCCCCCCCCCCCCCAAACTCACTCTCCTGCTGGTAATAGCCCATCCAAAGTGACCACACTCTTCACCATGTGTATGAGAACCTGGTGAGAGAACCTGGATTTGTGCAGGAAATGACCAACCTTGATTATCATACACATGGTGAAGAGTGTGGTCACTTTGGATGGGCTATTACCAGCAGGAGAGTGAGTTTGGGGGGGGGGGGCGGAGGGTGAGAAAACCTGGATTTGTGCTGGAAATGGCCCAACTTGATGATCACTTTAGATAAGCTATTACCAGCAGGACAGTGGGGTGGGAGGGGGTATTGTTTCATGGTCTCTGTGTGTATATAATGTCTTCTGCAGTTTCCACGGTATGCATCCGATGAAGTGAGCTGTAGCTCACGAAAGCTCATGCTCAAATAAATTGGTTAGTCTCTAAGGTGCCACAAGTACTCCTTTTCTTTTTGCAAAGACAGACTAACACGGCTGTTACTCTGAAACCTGTCTTATCAAAAGTTACAGGTTCTTTCCTCTGTCCTTAGCCCCTTTGTCTTTGAAAACCCATGTAGCAATAACATATCTGGCTATAGTTTAGTAATAATTTTTTTAAAGGAGAAACCATTCATGTATAAGTATAAATATCTATAAAATAGTGTAAACTTACTGATAGACAATCATGGCTCCAATCATTGGTAGATGTGCAGGTGAACGAGCCCCAATCATTGCAGCCAATAATAAACAGGTAATGTGTTTACAGAAAATACTGCCTCAAAGGTGCATGTTTGGGAGTGCTTTACTGCTGTTACACTGACCGTAGAAATAAGGAAAACAATTTAATTTGTCTATAGTATTCTCTATTACTTATCCTAAACTGTAGTGTAGCATTCTCTGTTCTTAAAACAGTTGTGGTGTCCTGCCAATGAGGTGGCCATGATTCAGCTGTGGGAGAAGTGATCTCTGTATAGAGCAGGCTGAAGATGAAAATTGTGTACATATTTTGCTGAAGCCCTTTGGGATGAAGGTACTATGAAGAGATTGAGGGTGCATTTTGGTAGTTTTAACCATTTTGAAAGTTATGCTTTTGAAAGAGTCTTTCTTTCTCTCAAAATAAAATGGTCAGATTCTTACTCATGTTGAGTGGAAGTCATACATATGGAAAGGATACATTTGTGGGTTAAGTGCTATTGAATGTGAATAAGAGATGCAGAATCAAATAATCCCCATAATGGGAATATAATTAGAAACAGTAAAAATTTTCAAAATGGTAAAAGTTTTGTGTGTGCCCATTATATAGAATTATATCATTTACTAGACCTCATTCAGTTAAAAAATATTTGTAATTGTTGTCCAACAGACAAAATATTACAAAGATTACAATCTGCTTTATAGGGCTTGAAATATGTGTTAACTACTTATGATAAATAATCCCTCCCACCTTCTATTTAACTGTGACACTCTGAGTATGTTTCCGAGACCTGAAGAAGAGCTCTGTGTAAGCTTGAAAGCTTGGTCCAATAAAAAATATTAGCTCACTCACTGTATCTCTCTAATATCCTGGGACCAACATGGCTACAACACTGCATACAATATCTCAGCACATTTTCTTATGCCAGATACCAAAACACAGATTGTATTACAAACTAATTGCCATTTTAAAAAGCAAAGCAGAGCTATTTGAATCATTTTTGTAAGCATAAAACCCTCCCTTGAATCAGTATCTTTCTATTTTGTTTGAACTGGATAATTTACAGAGGCACATTTCTCTGGAAAAAATGTTTTAAGTGCATTTGTTCTGAGACTGTGTGTACCAACATTCAGTCTGATAGCAAATTTAATAGATTAGTTGTACTGTAAGTCTTTAGAAAAAATAACAGTATTAGAATAATATTTCTATCATTAATAATAGCTTTACTTGATGCTGTAATTTCTAATATAGAATTGTATTTTTTCTTTAAATTTCAGTGTGTGTGGAATGCAAGAGTGTCTTTTAAAAAGACTTGAATATAGAAAGTTAAAAAGAGTGAAGTTTAAATTATTAAATGTCCCTCTGGAACCCTCTCTAAAATTGTTCTCTTGATGTCATTAAGGTCAATCTTTTTTTTTTCTTACGATCTCATAGCTAAACATGGTTGAACTTTTTGTTACAAACAATTTATTCATTGATTGTGGCCCATTTTTCTGATATCAAATAGTCTGTGAATAGGTAATGACATTTTACGCATTTGTTAGTTATTCTTAACGGTTCAAATAGATTTGGCAAATGTATTTGAACTTGTGTTATTCATGACTTGTTCATAGCAAGTACCTCTTTGAGTATTAGATATTAGGATTTCCCTGATTTAGTAGTTAGTTTCCTGTCACATTGTATAGCTTACATTCTCTGATTTGATCCTCTTACTTGTATAGATCCTGATTCACAAAACCATCTGTATTCAGGACAGCATTTCATCATTTGCATTATCTTTAAGCACTTGTTAAAGCCCATTGAAAACTACTTGAAACAAGGGTCATGCTACTATTCAGTTGTTGAGATCCTACAGGATATTTTGCAAATAATTGTGAGAGCGCTACCCATATTGTATTTTAAGATACATAGGTCTTGAAATAACTGTTTTTCCTTCACAGTAACAATATTTTAAGTATGTTACAAAAATTGTTTAGTCCCAGAAGTGAAAGTAGTATACCCAAGACTAACAAATTACAAGGAAAGTGTCCATAACTGAGTTGTCCGGTGGCACCGTAAAGACTAACAGATTGATTTGGGCATAAGCTTTTGTGGGTAATGCATCTGAAGAAGTGGGGTTTTTTTACTCACAAAAGCTTATGCCCAAATCAATCTGTTAGTCTTTAAGGTGCCACCAGACTCCGTCTTGTTTTTGTGGATACAGACTAACACGGCTACCCCTCTGGTACTTCATAATTAAGTTGGAAATTAACAATATACTTAACTTACCTAGAAAAGGTGACATACGTATTCTGTGTTTTTGCAGCACCCTCCCATAGGTTCTAAATGATAGCCTAAGGAAGAGAGCTTATATTATACGTTGCTTTTTGGGTGTTCATGTTGCTGCTTGAATGGAACCAGGCTGGTTCATGGAACATTTGTGGTGTTAGGTGTTGCTATTAAAAAGTGGTTTTTCATCTTACTGCACTTGGTTATAGGATGTGGCATTGACACCATTTAGGTGAAAAGTTGTGAAATTATGGCAGTACATAAGTTTGTTAAACATGAAAATAAGGAGATTTTTTGGTGAACAATGTATAACTTTTGTGTTTGCCGATAAGGAAATTAATAGTTAATGTGATCCAGCTAACTTTTAGCAATCCTAGTAGCTTTTAAAAAAAATCTAAATTGATCGCTAAACAGTTAAAATAAAAGTTTATTAATCACTTCAGAGATTAATTATAAGCAGGTATATAAACAGTTGGAACTTTTTATACCCCTACTAACTATATTTGCTTAAATATAAATTCATTGTCATTTACTGTCCAAGGCTTCAGCTGATACAAATCGACATAGCTATTTTCCCATAGAGTATTGAAGTCAATGGAGCTATGGCGATTTACACCAGCTGGCTCTAATTCTTTAGTCTGACTTTAATATATCAGTGGGAAAATTTGTTTGCAAAGATGACCTGCATTAGTGTCAGTGAACTATTTATTCTGTACTCCTCAAGGTGGAAATTGACTCCACTTTATGTATATCAATCACATTGTAGGTCAACCCGCCTGTCGTGCAAGTGTTCTTTCTTTGGCTTTGAGTGTGAAAAACAAGACCTTTCGGCAAATGGGGCATTGTTCTCCATATCCATTAATAGACGTCAGTGCATGCCTCAGGCAGGATTAATCAATACCAATCATGGAATCACATTCTATCAAGCCTGATAGACTGCGGCTTCTAGGTTAGACACATGGTCAACATATGTTGTTATGTAGTGCAAATCTGGACTGTTTAACACTAACTTATAATTATTAGTGCCCTGTATTTGCCCAGTTTAATTTAAAACCCTCCTCAATTTTAACTTTGAATGGGGGAATTCTGCCCCCTAATCTCTGCTGATCCTAAAGCATGCATGTTAGTGTGCCTGAAATCTGAGATGCAGACCATGATGTTCATTTAAAAAAAAAATCTGCCAGTTAATAAACAAGTTTTTTGAGATGGCCTAGGCTAGGGCATGAATATTGATGTGGATCTTGTGTTTGCAGGTAAGTTTGTATTACACATACTATAAAAGGAAAACCTTGAGAGTTTCTGTGAATATCTGTAGGGGAGTGAGTGTGACTGAGGGGATATTGTGAGTGGTGAATATTTTGAAGGCAGTGTATAGAAATGTGTGGATGTTAATTATCAGCTTCACAATCCACCTCAGATAAATTGGAGTAAATGTTGAGTGCCAGGCCACGAGTACCATTACTGGAGAGAACTAATATGAACAAAAGTAATTGGGAAATCCACATGAGCACATGTCCACAAATCAACCTAGCAAAGCGGCTGGCATTGTCTCAGGCATTATGGTTCCACAATCTGGATAAAGAGTCTGTGTGGAAACCCAGACTGATTTGAGTGTCTTCTTGGGTGTGGTTCCCTGCAGTTTGTGTGACTCAGGTTATCAGCACTGAAGTTTAATGTGTAAGTCTAAGGGTATATCTACACTCTGAAATTAGGTTGATTTTATAGAACTCGATCTTTAAAAATCAATTTTATACAGTCCATTGTGTATGTCCCCACTAAGCGCATTAAGTCGGTGGAGTGGGTCCTCACTACTGTGGCTAGCATTGACTCATGGAGCAGTGCACTGTGGGTAGCTATCCCACAGTTCCCACAATCTCCACTGCCCGTTGGAATTCTGGGTTAAGCTCCAAATGCCTGATGGGGCAAAAACATTGTTGCAGGTGGTTTTGTGTACATGTTGTCGGTCTCCCCTCCCTCCCTTCTTGAAAGCAACAGCAGACAATCGTTTTGCATCTTTTTTCCTGGGTTACCCATGCAGACGCCATAGCATGGCAAGCACAGAGCCCACTCAGCTCACCACTGCTGTCGTGAGCATTGTAAACACCTCGCGTGTTATCCTGCAGTATGTGCAGTACCTGGCTAAGAGATGCCAGCACGAGGACGATTATGAGGAGAACATGGGCACACGCGTTCCTGAAAGCACAGACTGTGGCAATTGAGACATCATGGCGGCAGTGGGGCTGAATGATACAGTGGAACGCCAATTCTGGGCCCGGCAAACAAGCACAGACCGGTGGGACCGCATAGTGTTGCAGGTATGGGATGATTCTCAGTGGCTGCGAAACTTTCACATGCATAAGGCCACTTTCCTTGAACTTTGTGAGTTGTTTTCCCCCACCCTGAAGCGCAGGAATACCAAGATGAGAGCTGCCCTGACAGTTGAGAAGCGAGTGGTGATAGCCCTGTGGAAGTTTGCAACGCCTGGCTGCTACTTGTCAGTTGGGAATCAATTTGGAATGGGCAAATCTACTGTGGGGACTGCTGTGATCCAAGTAGCCAATGCAATCACTGACGTTCTGTTATCAAGGGTAGTGACTCTGGGAAATGTGCAGGTCATACTGGATGGCTTTGCTGCAATGGGGTTCCCTAACTGTGGTAGGGCAATAGACGGAATGCATATCCCTATCTTGGTACTAGACCACCTTGCCAACCAGTATGTAAACCACAAGGGGTACTTCTCAATGGTGCTGCAACCACTGGTGGATCACAAGGGCCGTTTCACCGACATCAAGGTGGGATGACCAGGAAAGGTGCATGACGCTTGCATCTTTAGGAACTCTGGGCTGTTTGAACAGCTGCAAGAAGGGACTTACTTCCCAAACCAGAAAATGACCATTGGGGATATTGAAACGCCAGTAGTTATCCTTGGGGACGCAACCTACCCCTTGCTTCCATGGCTCATGAAGCCATACACAGGCAGCCTGGACAGTAGTAAGGAGCAGTTCAACTATAGGCTGAGCAAGTGCAGAATGGTGGTAGAATGTGCCTTTGGACGTTTAAAAGCTCACTGGCGCTGTTTGCTGACTAGGTTAGACCTCCGCGCAACCAACATTCCCATTATTATTGCTGTTTGCTGTGTGCTCCATAATATCTGTGAGAGTAAGGGGGAAACATCTATGGTAGGGTGGGAGGTTGAGGCAAATCGTCTGGTGGCCGATTTTGAGCAGCCAGACACCAGGGCGATTATAAGAGCACAGGGAGGTGCGCTGCGCATCAGAGAGGCCTTGAAAACCAGTTTCATGACTGGCCAGGCTTCGGTGTGACAGTTGTGTGTGTTTCTCCTTGCTGCAAACCCACCCCCTTTGTTGATTTTAATTCCCTGTAAACCAACCACCCTCCCCCCTTCGATCACAGCTGGCAAAGGAAATAAAGTAACTATTGTTTTGAAACCGTGCATTCTTTCTTTGTTAATTTAAAAAAATTGAGATAAGTGACAAGGTAGCCTGGGTGGAGTGGGGGAGGAGGGAAGGACAAGGCCACATTGCTTATTGTAGCCACACTACAAATCAAAACTGTTTGAATGACAGCCTTCTGTTGCTTGGGCCATCCTCTGGAGTGGAGTGGCTGGGTGCCTGGAGCCTCCTCTCCCCTCTCCTCCCTCCCCCACCGCGTTCGTGGGTGTCTGGGTGAGGAGAGTATGGAAGCTAGGGGGGAGGCCAGGCAGTTTACACAATGGATGCAACGGGCGTCTGTGCTCTTGCTGGCTTTCCTACAGCTCCACCAGATGCCTCGTCATGTCCATTTGCTCCCACATTAGCCTCAGCATCGCCTCCTGCCTCTGCTCATCGCAGTCACTTAATGCTTTCCTGGCCTCTGCCACTGAATGCCTCCATGCATTAAGCTGTGCCCTATCAGTGCAGGAGGACTGCATGAGCTCGGAAGACATGTCATCGCGAGTGCATTTTTTTCACCTTCTAATCTGCAATAACCTCAGGGACGGAGATGACAGGGAGAGCATAGAAACATTTGCAGCTGCGGGGGGATAAAAAGGGAGCATAAAATTTAAGATGATACATTTCTGAGAACAAAAGGGAGATTCTTTCACAGTGAATCAAGCAATTCACACTAGACAGCACATGTGCTTTAGGTACAAGGTCGCATTTTGCCTTTTATATTGTGCGCCTGCCGGTATGGTGACACATGACACATGGCTGGGCAACAGAATTAAGTTTCCAGGCAGCCATGGTAAGCCAAAGGGCATGCGGGGTTGGCTTCTTACGCCTTCATAACATGTGGGAATGGTTTCAAACCGCAGCACCCTCCTTTCCCATAGCAAGCAATGCCAGTTGGGTTTCACATTTAAAAGGGCTGCAGTTTTTGGGTGGATGTGCAGCACACACCTCCCTCCACCCCACCGCGTGGCTATTCTCTGGGATGGTCCCTTCCCCCCACTGCATGGCTATTCTCCCTTTTAGCCAAGCACAAACAGCCCAGCATGAACGGGGTCCTTTTGCTGTTCCCTTACAAAAATTCCCCTATTTCAACCAGGTGACCATGAATGATATCACTGTCCTGAGACTAACACAGAAAGATCTAGACACAATATTGCTTGAATGCGACCAAAACCCAGGACCATTTGCTGCCGTGCTTTGTGCTGCAATGATTCCAGACTACTTGCTACTGGCTTGGCGTGGTAAAGTGTCCTACCGTGGAGGACAAAATAAGGCAGCCCTCCACAGAAACCTTTTGCAAAGGCTTTCAGAGTACCTCCAGGAGAGCTTCATGGAGATGTCCCTGGAGGATTCCTGCTCCATCCTCAGACACGTTAACAGACTTTTCCAGTAGCTATACTGGCTGCGAATGCATCTCAATTCTTCAGGGCAAATCAAACATTAAACACTATTGCTTTTAAACCCTGTACTGTAGTTACAAACGTGCCCTCACCAGAGGTGCCTTCTCTGTCTTCAGGGTTGGGAATCCTGCCTTGAGAGGGTATTGGCTCCAGGGTGATGAAAAGGTCCTGGCTGCCAGGGAGAACAGATTCACCGCTTGCCTGCTGCGCATTCTCCTCCTCCTCCTCATCCACAAAATCAGACAGTGGTGCGGTAGTGGTAGGGTCCCCCCATAAAATGGCATGCAGCTGATCATAGAAGCGGCATGTATGAGGCTCTGACCTGAAGCCACCGTTTGCCTCCTTTGTCTTTTGGTAGGCTTGCCTCAGCTCCTTAACTTTCATGTGGCACTGCTGTGTGTCCATGTTGTAGCCTCTCTCCACCATGCCCTGTGCGATTTTGGCATATATATTAGCATTTCTTCTTTTTGATCGGAGTTCGGCTGTACACATTCTTCTCCCCATACAGCAGTCAGATCCAGTGTCTCCCGTTTGCTCCATGCTAGAGCTCATTTGTGATTCTGGGGGGGGCTGCATGGTCACCTGTGCTGCTGAGCTCGCTACGCTGACCAAACAGGAAATGAAATTCAAAATTTCCCAGGGCTTTTCCTGTGTACCTGGCTAGTGCATCGGAGTTCAAAGTGCTGTCCAGAGCAGTCACATTGGAGCACTCTGGGATAGCTCCCAGAGGCCAGTACTGTCAAATTGTGTCCGCACTACCCAAATTCGACTCAGCAAGGTTGATTTTAGCAGTACTCCCAGACCAAAGTCAATTTGAAGAGCCCTTTATGTCGATGGAAGAGGGTTGGTTATGTGGATGCATTCATTTTAAAATCGACCTAATGTGGCTAAATTCAACCTAACCCCATAGTGTAGAACAGGGCTAAGTAACGCCTTTGACAGAATAATAACTCCTCCTCTACTCTCCCTTCCTCCTTCCCCCTCTATCTGGCTCAGTAAGTTAAATGCCCACAGCAATGAAAAAATCAATAAACAGGTAGAGGCTGCAGCTTCAGGGATTAAAGCTATCAGAACTGGGAGAAGCTGAGGACGGGAGTCCGACCTCTTTGGGATCCATTCTGACATTCCGCACGGCATGAGGGTGTCCCTTTTCACTCTCCTACTTTATCGTCCTCGTGTCTTGGCATGACTGTGTCACTGAAGCCCCACAGACCAGGCAAGTGCTTCGCTTCACAGGCTGTAACAGAACAAAAATTCTTAGAGATGAAAAGGAGGGCATGTGTGTTTACTTTGAACCGAAGTTCTTTTTCAAATGCAGACTTTGAGAGAGGACAGTGTTATTAAAAGGAATGAAAAATGTCCACATCATCAATAGGCAGTTTGGAAAGGCTGTGAAGTTAAGTGGGTAAAGGTGTTGCAGGACTTGAGCATCCCTAGAGCACTCAGATTTATAGATGGGAAATAAACGTTGATTTTTGTTTCCCCTTCCCTCTTATGTTTTCTCAGGAAAGAGCAATTAGTTTCTATTTTTTATGATTACATTATCATTGCATATATATCTTTCTGCAGAGCTGGCTATAAAAAAAACAATGTAGGACCCAGCTGTACAAATAAACATAGTTATGAGTGTGAGGAGGCTATATTAATAGTAAATGGAGCACACACATTTTTGCATAGTTAATAAACAGCTTTTAAAAAGAAGTCCTCCTTATTTTTAAGTCAGGTGCCATTGGTAGTTGCTTTAATGTAGCTATAGTTTCATATGCAGCACTGAGACTGGGAAAGTTTTTTGAGGGCATAGTGCTTTTAATGGAATTTGCATAGAATGTGCTATCTGAAGACATTATACTTATACACAAGAGGAAACAAAAAAGGATATATTACTTTTCTGCTCAAATCCACCCCTTTCTCTTTTATTTAGTGGTGTCTCTGATGTAATGCCATCAATACAAACCTCGTCCTGCTGACTATAGTTTTCTCAATGTGGAGGGTCAGTTTCAACCCTCAGGACTGCTCAGTTCTAAATGCGTTCCTTTGATTAAAAACCAAAGGTCAAGTTAGCTTTGCTCTCTTCTTTCTTCCCACTCCCCCTCTCTTTAAATAAGTTGTCTGTCAGTTTTAGCATGTAGCATAATGTTCCATATATGTTGTCAGTTTATAAGAAGGGTAAACTTGCTGTTTAACAAAAAAATAAAATGTCTACAATGAACAGAGCAATTGATAACCAGGGGGAAAAGGATGAATTCCAAAGGGAAGGCAAACTATATAAACTGGCCCTGTGCTCTTGAAGTCCAGCTTAATGCTATTCCGTTCTGTACCATGCCACTGTGCTGTCTCGTCTTTGATTCTCTCCTCTTTCCCCCATTCCAAGGAGTATGTCATATTTTGCTGCCAGTGCAGGAAGGCAGCAGGAATAAGAGGTGAAGTTAGGTTCCTAGTACATTTGTACAAAGTGAAAAGGCAGGAAGACTGTATCAGTTTTACTGCGAAGGCGATAGGTTGTTGCAGTCTGTTGTGAAACAGTAATTTGAAGTCTGATGAACTCTCAAGTGCAGGGACTGGATTCTGCTCAGCTGCGTAATTGTGATGGAAATGGGCCAATGAAAGCAGAGGCTTGGGCACAATCTTTTGGGTGCCTATCTTCTCACAGAAGCCTGACAATTGCGGAGCAGCTTTAGCTGAATGCCTGTGACCATGTCTTATTTTGATCAGCTGCGTCATAGCAAAGACATGTAATTATCATAATCTAACAATTAGTCTGACATCCTTTCCCAGTGTTTAATTACCCCCGATAAATGATAATTTAATAGAGGACTTAATGACAAGAGAATAACTTGCACTTTGCTTCATGTACTTAAGTTGCCTCTTTGTCTAGGCATGTTTTTGTGGCGCTGCTTGAAGAACAGTCTTGATGGTCATTTCCTTTGTTTGTTCTGTCAGTCATTATTTTGTCTCCTAATATTCTTTTCTAATAATATTTGAACTTCTCCTAACTTGTGAAATTGTAACATATAGGACCAAAAGATGATGGTAAAATCTTCTTTATTACTTTCATTTTTGTTTGTTTGCTTGCTTTCTGAGGTTGGGAATACACTTTTAGATGCCCTAAAATGTCACTTATTTCATTATACACACTTTTCTTAGCATCTGGAAAATGCTAAATATTCTTCTGGTTTGAATGGAGCTGAAATTAAAAAAGCTCTTTGATTACTTCATTGTTTGTGCATCAGAATTAGTGATGATGTCAGCACAGCTATATGAACAGAGTTTATTAAATGTTGTGACAAAGCCAGTAAAGGCAGCAGAAAAGCATTAATGGGTGCCACAAAAATAGCAGCTCTAAAATAAATTCACAGCAGTAAAATTATGTACTTAACCCCTGAGGTTATTAGCAAGCATGAAACCTTCCCCATCACATTATAAGAAATTTTAATCAAATATGGGTCTTGGGGGGACTGTTTAAAAGAACAAAGAATAAATAGACATAGGTTTTCCTGTTATGAGTTACCATGCTTCCATCAGGATTCAATGGAAGTAGGAGTTTAATTTTGGATGTTAAAAGGCTTTGAATAAATCTGTTTCTTATGAGTTGATTAAGCCACTGATAATGTGTTGATCGTGTCATTATAAGTAACACAGCACACCTGTAAAGGGGATCAGTGGTGCTTAGGATAGATACATACATCAAATACATCTGAAGGGACATCAAAACGTTGTCATAGTAGACATCAATATCTCTTCAAAAAGGATTTAATTTTGCCTGAGATTGTACTGTATTATTTCATGCAGAAATACCCAAATGTACATTCAACTCTCAAAACAAAAGCCTTCTACTGTTCTGTTTCTGACAAAGCCCAGCTAATTCATTCGTTTCATCTTTCTTTCTTTTCCGCTCTCCTGTTAAATTTATGTTAAGAATTTGTTGGTTCATTGAGCCTGATTCACTGTTGCCCTGCACTTTGTATCATCAGTAACACGAGGACAAATGGGTGTTTAATCTTCTGATTTGGTAACATCCGCTTTGCGTAGGTAACAAAGAATCAGGGCCACCATCTGCAAGTGACTACTTCTGGGGCTATAATCAAGACTAGAATTTCAACATTCATGGTTACAGCACTTACTTGAACTAAATTCCTGTTAAAATTAAAGACCTTTCATCCATTTGAGAGAACAAACTTTGAGTAAGGGAAGGAATGATGCTACAGAAGGAAGTGTTTCCTGTGCACTCAGTGTGAAATAGAGGAGCTCCTAGTAGAATATGTACTTAAGAAAGGATATGACTTCTATCATTTGTATGGGAGAAGCAACAGGGAGAAGCTAATGCAGTTTTTTATTCATCTATATGATAATGGGCAATTAATGTCAGTTGCGCTATGTTTTAAACCAGGTTTTTATATTATTTATTTAAAGAAGGAAAGAAAGAAAAGAAAGTGAAGTAGAGCAGCATGCAAAATATTATTTCAGTCTAAATACCTAGTTAAATAAATCATTTCTTATTTCAGTAGCCAACAAAGTTATTAAATTCAAGATGAGGCTTGCATATGCTTCAGAATTTATAATTGTGAAAAAATGCATGTGCACAGACTGTGTGCTTGAATTTGCATTAATGGATAAGCAGAGCACCAGAATTAGGTTCAAAAGATTTTTGTCATCATGATGTTTCTGTCATTTAAATTGTCATGCAGCTTTTTCACCATGTTCTGAATTCCTAGTGTTGAGAATTAAAAAAACAAAAACAGGAGGCATCTGAGAAATTAAGTATCCTTATGTTTGTTGTTTCTCCCAACTATTCTATAGTGGTATCAGCGTAAGTTTTGTGTAATGATCTGGTATGTGTAGGTTATGGAGAAATTTTGGATTAGAAGGTACTTAGCTATCTGTTTTTGTGTCTTCTAATGCCTCTTCCTCTTCCACGTGAGTGGATCCCAGTGCAGGATCAGGGCTGACGTAAGGAAAAGTAAAAGAGCATCTCTGGTGTTGGGAGAGACAGTAGGAGAGCATAAGGTTTGCATTCTCAGCTGAAAGGAACAACAGAAGTGGGGGAGGAGGAAGATGCTTGTTATGACATAAACACAGGCTGCTGTTTTTCTCATCCTTTCTCAAAACATATTTGTAAACTAATTCCACTTCCATTCTCTGTGTTGCCGCGTTCTACAAGCAGTTGGCTAACAGGGGCTGATATATGCACTTATTTAAAGCCAAAGCTTTGTCTCACTCTAGTATTTGGTTTTACACTAATAATATTAGGTTTGCAGCTGGTAAATGTCAAATATATTCCCTTTGGATTCAGTTTAGGGTGCTTTAGGGGCAGTTTCATCTTCTAGTTTTTAGCTAGTTACTAATCAGCATACTTAACTTTTTAATACAAGAAGTGTCCTGTCTCTTTTTGTTTTCCCTTTCTGAGCATAATATGGCACTTGAAGGGGGGAGAATGTAGTCTTAATATACTCTGGTAGGCATGTTGGAAATTATGTAACTTCTTTGGTAAAAATAAAATAAGTTTTGAAAATCTAGTAAGCCTCTGTTCCACTTAGCTTGGACTCACATTAACTTGGTTACTGGATCCCTCAGAACATTACAGGAGAGGGAATAAATGTCCTGTCTGCTTCCTTCCTCTCTAATATCCATTCTGTCTCCTTTCAGTATTGCTGTTACTATATTTATGGAGTTGCTTGATAAAATATCTGGTATATGTTTTCCCTGAAGCAGGTTCACTGCTGTGCCAGCAATATCAGCTAAAGACCAATTTACATCACTTTAAATATGCACCATCTTCTTCCTTTTTCAGACATTTAAATGTGAATGCTTTTTGGTGATAGAAAACGATTATGGAATGAAAGTATAGACACTGTAGGGAAAAGTGATTACAAAAAATACCAAGAGGAAAAAAATGACTTAGCTGTGCACTTCAGCTGCAAATCTGCTTTGCAGTTAGTGTTTCCTTCAAGGCTTTCTGTTTCCAGCTGTCCATATTAGTGACATGGGAGTAAACTGAAGAGCTTGAAGAAGACCATAAGGTCCATGACTTGTAGAGGCAGAAGGAAGTTCAGCCAGTTCTTAATTTGTGCCGGGCCTGAGCCTGGACTCCTCTAGGCTTGGCAGTTAATGGCCCTGGCACCTCTGGGCTCCTGGCCGGCAGCCGCTGCTCTCCAGCCACCCAGCTCTGAAGGCAGCACTGGAATACACTGTACCATGCCACCCTTCTGCAGTGCTGCTGGTGGCTGCGCTACCTTCTGAGCTGGATACCCAACCAGCAGCCACTGCTCTTTGGCCACCCAGCTTGAGCCCCAGCACCTCTTTCATTACAAATTAAGGACTGAGGTCATGTCTGTTAAAAAGTAACGGTCGAGGAGAAAAGTTAGGTCATGGATTTATTTATTTATTTGTTTATTTTTGTTCAAAGGAATAAAATGGAAGGACACCACTAAAAAGGGATTAGACAATTTCAACATTTATAATATTAGGTGGAGCAGCTCTTTCACTCCCACTAGAGATGAAGTTTAGATCACAGATTTTTTATTAGTCTATTTCTTTATTTATATGATACCCATTACCATAGCCTTGGTTCTTAAGCACAATAGCTCCCATCCCTAAACCATAATTGTCCCTCTCTATTTGGGAGAGGTCTAGTACCAAGGAACCCGGTGAATAACCGTGCAGGAAAGTTTGCAGTGTCTGCATGTGTATCCCACACACCTTCTGGGTGTGGTGGTCTGTCCCATCTGGTGGCACTGAGACCACTTAAGGAGAGAGATAAAGGAGTCTGCTCTACAGCTTAGCTAACAGCCAGTTGGCTTTTAGCTCGTGCAGCAGAGGCTCATGCATTAAGCTCCAGAGTTCCCTGGTTCGATCCCACCCACTGACAACTGGGGTCTGTTGACGTTACACATGCGCAATAATTAAAGCCAGGTAGGGCACATACTCACTCTTCTTTACTAATTAAAAAATGGAATTTTAGAAAAATACAAATAAGGAGATTGTTGGGAAAATTGGGTTTCTGTATACACACAAGATATCCCTGTTTGTAACCTCTAGGTTACAACTAATAATTTAAATAAATGAGTTTTTGTCTGAAATGACAGTAGTTCAAAAAGGGTTTTCCATATTACAGGAAGAAACCATGGGGCTGTGCGTTGGCAAGAATTCTACAGCTATATCAGGCTTTTTCCTTTAAAAATCTGTTATTGAAGCAAAATTATTGTAGGGATATGAAAATGTATAGTTTGCTCTGAATATTTCCTTGGAGGACCAGCAGATCATTGGTTTTCTCTGAAATTAGGTAGAAGGACCCAGGTGGCAGATTTCAAGCCCGTCAGGTATTTAAAATATGCCCTTCAGCTGAAAAGAAGTATTACAGTTAAACCTGTCATTATCCCTTTATCATTCTGTGGTGCACTTGACAACTGTAGCAGTCAAAGAAAGAAGCCACAAGTAGTGATGAGCAGTCAGCCTGAAGTGGAATGGGTCAATGTTTGGTTGCACAAGTTGCCCTAGGGGAAGTTCACATCCATTGACAGACTTACAGATGTTGGTTTATGGAATCTTTAAATGTATCAGGGTGGGCTCATGTGAAGGTGTTGAATTCCTTCTCATAGTTTCTTCCACAAATAATGCCAGGCATTAAAAAGTCAAAGTAAGTGACACTTGCTAAACCTCTTCCTTTCAATGTCTAAAGAATCTTCAGTAATAATAATAATAATATAAAGGAGTGCATCTGGGCCACTGCCTTACACTACATTTCTCATCTGGCTCTCATTCAGAACTGTCAAGTTAGGCTGAGTGCTGATAATTCATATCCCAGTATCCTTTTATCTGAATGTAGCAATATCTCCTCTGTGTACTTTGGCAGTGGAGTTACACTGCTTTTCAAATACCTTTAAAAAGCAATCCAGGCTTTTCTTCCATCTTGACAAAGTGTTGCCAGTAATGAAGAAAAAAGTAAACGTAGTTGTGCTGCTGTAGTCAATTTAAGTATTTTTAGCCCAATCAGCTTGCAGCACGTAAGTGCTTACTGCTGGATTGGTGATTTTGTGCGTGTCTGTGTTGATGTGTACAGTGAGACTGATTTGGTGAACCTAGTGCATTTTCTCTTTCTTTTCCTCTTTTTGCTTAATTTTAAATTAAAAAAAAAACACTGTTCAGAAAACCACAGGAGAAAATACACTTTAACTTAGTGTAAATTAGCAAGAAGATAATTCTACATGCTGAAGGAATGAAAGTGTGAATGATCATGGTACTGCATAAACAGGTGCAACTCTGCTGATGTCAACAGAGTAGCATCCATTTACACCAGAAGTGAATTTGGCCAGGATTATTTTGAAAAGTGAATGATGTGGCTGAAGTGAAATGAAGTGGAAGTAATGACCTTATCATTCTCGAAAGAGAAAATCTATAGCTAAGTATCCTGAGTTAACTCTATCTTTTGTCTTCGTGTTTCGTTTAATTTTAGATTCCAGAGGGGTGACTACCACATTGATGTCTGCATCAATGATTATTTGGATGTGTTCTGCCCTCACTATGAGGATTCGGTGCCAGAAGATAAGACTGAGCGCTACGTTCTTTACATGGTGAACTTCGATGGCTACAGCTCCTGCGATCACACCTCCAAAGGATTCAAGAGGTGGGAATGTAATCGGCCTCATTCCCCGAATGGACCATTGAAGTTCTCAGAAAAATTCCAGCTCTTCACTCCCTTCTCACTAGGATTTGAGTTCAGGCCAGGCCGGGAATATTTCTACATCTGTGAGTATCTAGAGATTTGTCATTGTTGCATAGCAGCTGTAAGAAAACAGGCTAACTTTTTCACCTATGTTTTATGGAGCTGCAAAAGACCAGCCTATATGGGTGGCAGATGCCTCTTAGTAAATGCAGACTTCAGGATCCCCAGATTCATTAGCTGGGAATCTAGAGTAAAAATCAGATTAAAAGCAGTTTCTTTTCCCCACATGAAATAGCATGTCAGCCTGTTCAATGAACCTTTGCTGATGTTTAAAGCTAGAGATACTACTGTAGTTTTTCAAACATTCTAAAAATTCTCAGGGGAAAATAATTAACTTTGTATACATAAGTCCCTAACTGTTCTTATTTGTGTGGCTGAAATACCCCTGCCATCACCATCATCGTCGTCATCATCAGAGGGGAAATACTGTATACCCTGAAGATGCAATAGCTGCACATGCCAATGGTCCAATATTGTTTGAAGTAATAATGTCTCAGAGTAAATACTTCTTGTACCAAGCCAAAGAGAACTTTATTCAGAGCAGCTGTTTCTTTAAGTGTGGGGTATATGGAATGCGGTGGAAGCGGGTTCGAAGTAAATTAGCATGAATGAATGCATCAGTAAAAAGTGATGGTGAATGCTGTGTGCTGCAAGCTGTGTTCCAAGGAGACCTGTACCAATTTAGGCAAGAGAGAGATGAGGAAGTGAGGGCAGAAACCTAGAGGAGAGGCAGGATAACTGCTGGGGATAAAGGAATACAAATATCAGGAGGCTAAAACTGGAAAGTTGAGCTAACTGGAATTTCATGATCTCATAGCCGGTCTGGATAGCTGTCACTCCTTCAGTTATCTTGTTTGGGTAATACTCCACCAAAGATCTCATTTCATCCATTTATTATGTACCTGAAGTCTCCTGTTTCCTAACAAGATTCCAGTATTACAACTGCAATATTTTCCCATGCTTTCAGTGTCAGACAAGGGAATTAAAAGCTTTAAACAGGGCTGAAGTTCTCAATAAATATTGTCTTCATGTCTGGAGATGGCCTTTCTACTGTGAAACAGTCATTCTACCTCATTTCAGCAGAGAAACTGAATACATAGCATTCCTATTTTTCAGCCTCATTTCTTTAGCATTTTCCCTTTTAAACCTACAGGGAAGTGTACTCATAGTGAATTGTTTTCAACTTCCTTTCCTCCCCATCAAATAAAGTTTTATAATAAGAGGGATTTCAGCATCATAAGAATACTACCTTGTTCTCTCTCTCGTGCTGCAGTGCAATAAAAAAAAAAGAACTGTAAAAGTTTTATCATTTCAGTACTGGTTCCATGAGATAGTCATGAGAAAACATGTAAAAGCCTGATGCCATTTCACATCTTGTAAGTGAATAAAAAAGGGAATCATAGCTATGTGGAGAATGTTGTAGAATAAATAATGCACATTGTATTGAAAACATGAAAACTGCCCATTAACGTCCGAAGGAGTTTTCTGTCACCAAATATTACAAAATCAGGCCCCATGTAAGCATCAGGTTTGTCTTTTAAGTGAATTTTTTCCTTCTTAAAAATCCTGCTGAGAAAACAAGCAGGGATATATAAGATGAGGAATGAATTCTAATTTGCATCATGTGATTGCTTTGCAATAAAATGCTGTACAACTACCATACCACACACACTGTTCAAACCTCCTTATTTGCTTTCTAGACTAACAAACAGTAATAAAAGTGAAAACCAAACAAGAATGTAGAGAAATCTCAACTTGGTCTAACTAGTTAATAGCCTGATTATCAGAAAATACAAAATCCACTGAGCTTTATAAACAAGACATTATTATTCAAATGCACCCACTGTGCTTATGACTGGTTTTCCTTGTTTGTGGTTAAATTCAATATTTCACTAAAAATCATTGTGTCTTCTATAACATTCATTTAACAAAGTCATTTAACTGTCAAGGGTTCCCATCAAAGTAATTGTTCCAAAGAGCGTTAAAATATCAGGAGTTTTATGCTGTTCAACTGAGTTTAGCTGGAATTACTTTTTTTTTAATGAAAGACAAGAGCACAAAATTAGCAGCTAAGAGATGTCCATTTACCAGTAGTATATTGGCCTGGTAGTCAGTTAAATTAGATTTTCAGCCATGTTTCAGAGACACAAAAACATTCTCTCTCCTTTGCTATAGTTGGAATATTTCTTCCTCTTCATTCTTTCACTCATTGTGAGCAGTAGCACAAAGTAGCTAATACAGTGATCCCAGAGAAGCATTATATACTGTGGTAACAATTAAACATGAAGATTCTCAAAGGAAGGTTGTCCACCATGATATCTTTTTTTTTCTTCAAATATGGGCTGAATGAACAAGATGGTAAAACAGTTCCTTGTTCCTTTCTTGAAGTTATCAGCATGCCCTCCATTGCAGGCCGCAGAAACAAGCATTGCTACCTTACTGTCTGAATGGTTAATATGCTCATTGCTCAGCAGGGGGATGTTTCATCTACCCATCAGATCCAAAAATTTTGACATTTATAAACATGTTATC
The DNA here is from genome assembly GCF_965140285.1 of Lepidochelys kempii. Taxonomy (NCBI): domain Eukaryota; kingdom Metazoa; phylum Chordata; order Testudines; family Cheloniidae; genus Lepidochelys; species Lepidochelys kempii. The sequence continues at coordinate 68,249,082 of NC_136384.1, read as the reverse complement.
CAAGGACAGAAGGCTAGTAGCTTTCAGGTTGGTGTATTCTGGGAAACAGGATTCAAATTGTCCAGTGACTAGATAGCCTGGAAAGTAAGAGGAAATTGAGCTATTGCCTGGGTTGGTGTAGTGTTAGGCTAGATTTCACACTCCTTGGTATTTATTTGCAAAAGTTTTTAAATAAGAGCCATTATCAATCTTCCTGCCGTATGCTTTAAGGACAATTTTTGTCCCTCCTACTTCCACCAGTCTCAGGAAATGTAATAACCATAAACCAATTATTTTTTTTCTACCTGAACTATCCTTTTTATGAAATATCGCTTCCCTTTATTGCTCCATGTCCTCATTGGCATTTGGCACACAACATGTATCAGCGGAATGGAGTCAGATCTCCTTGTTCTTTATTTCCCCCATCTAGAAATCTTAGATTATTACATGTTTTGTATCAGATCATCTCTATTTGCACTTGAGAGATGACTTCAATAATATAAACCTGCATATCAGCAAAATATCAGTTAAGTAGGTTTACTTTTGGAAGGGGAAAAGTTTATTAACTGGAGTTTAGTTCCAAAAACCTAACTGCTTACAGCAGTGTTTATTAGGGTAATTTTAGTGGAAAAAATAATGGATCAAATTATGGGGCTCAGTCCTTCTTCAGACTACCATCTGTGGAGGGTAGAATGTGTTAGCCTGACTAAAAACCAAGTAAAGATCATGGGATTTAGACCTTTATTATTATTGTTACTACTGAAGCAAAAGCAGACAGAAGAAGATGTAACATACTGAAAGAGTGAGGTGTACCCAAAGAACTTGAATGTTTCATGGAATTTTTATGTTTTGAGTAACTTCTTTAAGGAGGGAAACAGAGAGAGCATGCAGTCTAATAGCAGAAAGGGGGGAAAAAACAACATAAGGAAGAGGGAAGTTTCAAACTGACCTTAACATTTGGATTTTTATATGGTTCAGAGTACAGATTTGTCTTGAATATGTTTCAGTATTTTTATCAATGATGTGGAAGTAACTATAAAATCACTGCTGATAAAAATTTACAGATGACACAAAGATTGGCCTAATGGCAAAAAATGAGACAGTCTGGAAACTCATATGGAATGATGTGGATTGCTCAGTAAACGGAGTCCATTCAAATGAAATGCATTTCAGCACAGCCAAATGGAAGATTTTACCTCTAGGAATAAGGAATGTAGGCCACACATACGGAAATGGGGGACTGAGACTCTGAAGCAATAATTCTGAAAAGGATTGAGAGGTCATAGTGTATAAACACCAGCGTGGCTGGTCCCTGTGACCCTGTGGCAAGAATTTCTAATGTGATCCTTGGATTTAGATTTACAGGGGAGCAGTGAGTAGGAGTAAGGTGATCATTTTACATCTTTAAACAGCACTGGCAGGACCTGTACTGGGATACTGCATTGAGTTCTGGTGCCTTCATTTTTTAAAAGATACTGAAAAAATTGGAGAAGGTGCAAAAAAGAATCACAGAAATGATTTGATGGCTGGATAAGGAGCTCAATTTAGTATAGTTATGAAAAAGTAGCCTGGGAGGTGACTTGATTATAACTTATAAATACCTTCATGGGGAGAAAATACCAGATATTAAAGGGGTCTTTAACTTAGAGGAGAAAGATATAACCAAGGCCTGGTTGTTATAACCAGACAAATTCAAATCAGAAATAAGGCATATATTTTAATAATGAAGTTAATTAACCATTAGAACAAATTACTAAGGGAAGTGGTGGATTTTCCATCTTTTGAAGCCTTCAGATCAAGACCGGATGACTTTCTGAAAGATATGCTTTAATCAGACACAAGTTACTGGACTCATTACAGGGGTAACTGGTTGATATTCTATGACCTGTTTTATGTAGGAGGTCCTACTAAATGATCTAATGGTCCCTTCTGTCCTTAATAACTATTAATCTAGGAGTCTTTCTGAGCTTGTTACTACTAGTTTGTACTGATGGGTATTCCCACTCAGGTAAAAACAGTCAGTTACCTAGCATGATATTAATAGGTTCTTTCCCACTGGCTTGTACATACCTCTTTGGATTGCCAATCTATTTACTGTCGTAAAGTAAAGGAGATTAATACAACCATATCTCTGTGAAGTTAGATTTGTAGGGCAAAATTTTCAAAAACTCCTAAGCTCCATTGTTAAAAATTACTTAGGCACTTAGAAGTCTAAAGTTTCATTGAAAGGTAGTGGGATTAGGGTGCCCGATTTTTTAGGAAATATTAGCCATTAATATGTTTTCTGTGTAAGTGTTGGGATGCGGGAGAGACCAAAAACAGCACTATGTGGTAGTGACATTCAAGGTGGTGGTGTTGTGAAAGATGTAACAGGAAGATAGATTCCCAAATTCAGTCCTAGTGTAAGTGGATAGAACCCCAGTGAAGGCTGTAGAGTATGCAAATGCTGAATTAGACCTTGAGGCTACTATGCCAAGAATCCAGTCCCTAAGTGCCACAAATACAAAACTGTAAAAGATTTACCCTTCATGGCGAGAAGCATCCTCAAATCTCTGAATGAGGTTGGCATTAGAAATGTCCAGGACAGTCTAACAAGAAAACTGGCAGTGATCTGCTTGTTACCAGAGCTTGGTATGTGCAAACACAGACCAACAAGTAAAACAAGAAGGGCATTGTCCTGTTCTCATGGAAAGTTAAGTCACAAAGAGCAAAATAATTTTCCATGACTAAAAACCTGGCAAAGCTTCACAAATTGCCAGTGTGGCCATTATCCCTTAGGATTGTTTTAGCTATTGCAGGAGTTTTTTGATCCTTTAGAAGGGGTGGAGAGGCAAGGTGGTATATTGGACTGTAAAGCTATGCTAGAGAAATTTATTGGGAAACCACGTAACCTACAGCATATTAGTAGGTTATGTGGTTTCCTAATAAATTTTGGTCTCTGAGTCTATTGTACTGTATATTAATTTTAAAAGCTATATTAGAAGGATCATAGAGCTCCCTACTTTCACAGATGCACTGCACAGACTAAAAGTGTATCTGGGCAAATGTTCTGTATAATGAGGCACAGGATTTAATGAAATAGGACTATTTGATTGTAGATAGGGACCACCGCTTGCTCTGGAACAGGGTTGGATTTGTGTGATGAGGGGACAAAAAGGGAGGATTAGAACTGCAATCTTGTCCTTTCAGAGATTATTTGGAGAATATTTAAATCAAAACTAAAAGCTGTGGCACTCCATGAGAACACGCTATTCTTTCAATCCAGGAAATCAAGTTAGTAAAAACAATCAAGACAGGTCAAATCAGAGTTATTGTTTATGCCCTGATATGTCCCAGGATTCCAGAGCTAGTTTGAAAGTCACCAGAACAACTATTGATATCACTACTTATAAATCTGCTGACTGTGAAGCACTGTGCGGTGAGATCAGCCCAGAATTGCTCTAGCTCCTAGTTTGAATTGTATGAGCAAGCTCCTGTTGGAAAGTGAGATACGAAAGAGAAGCTAGTGTGACTACTCTGTTGCACCTTGCAGAATGTTGGAAGTCAACCCAGAATTCCTGTAGATTAGATCAGTGGTTCTCAAAGCTGCGGAAAGCCCCTGGCAGGCCAGGCTGGTTTGTTTACCTGCTGCGTCCGCAGGTTCGGCCTATCGTGGCTCCTACTGGCTGTGGTTCACCACTCCAGGCCAATGGGGGCTGCGGGAAGCGGTGCAGGCCGAGGGATGTGCTGGCTGCCCTTACTGCAGCCCCCATTGACCTGGAGCGGCAAACTGTGGCCAGTAGGAGCCGCAGTTGGCCGAACCTGTGGACGCAGCAGGTAAAAAAACTGGCCCGGCCCACCAGGGGCTTTCCCTGAACAAGTGGTGGACCGGCTTTGAGAACCACTGGATTAGATCACTATCTTTTCATAATGCAGAGATAATGAGGTCTTTTTTTAGGAAATCAGTTGATCGATATTCTCAGACTCTTGCAGTAGTGGCAAAGCAATAGCTAACTAATAATATCAGTGAAGTACATTTTTTCACATCTAGTGCCCTTAGAAAACATGGTTTCTCTATAATCTCTCATTCCTATAAAGTCAGGTCTCTTGGGACCCAATTCTCATTTACACTAAGGCCACTTTACACCACTCTGGCAATGCAAAGGGGCCTAGTAGTGGGTATAAATTACATCCACTTTTAGACCCCTTTGCAGTTCCAGAATGGTGTAAAATAGCTTAAGTGTAGATGAGAATGGGCCCTTGATGTTCACAGATATGACCAACATTAGAACTCAGGTAAGATAATGATTAATTCTTCTCTGAAGCCTTACCATGGTTGTGTAAAAATATAAACCTCCATTTGAATGACTGGGCTCTGTTTCTCCGTTAAACTGTCCTGGAGCTATTGCCTACTCCGTCATTCAGCAATTTCCGTGTGGCTTTTCATGAGGAAAACTGGTACTTTGCAGTCTTCTGGCACTACTTCTCAAATTAGAGTCCAAATACAGCATTAGGTGGTAAATTAATTTCACTAGTGTTATAATTCTTCCATATTATAAAGACTTTTTAACATTATTTTAATGTCGACAGAGCCATTCCTTTTTATTTTGTTAAGTAACAAATCTTCCACACAAGTGGCTTTCCTTTTGAGGTCCCCACAAAGGAGCATTAAGTTTATGGCCTTGTCATCCTTGCCAAACGGCTAAAGACTTATGTCAGAGCAGGCGGAAGATTTAAGGGGTTGTTAGTCCCAATGGAATCTGGATTCACTCCATCAGGGCTGGCTTTTCCACTTGTGAAGAGTGATGCTTACACAGTGGAAAGAAGGATAAAATATGGCTCAGTGAAGGTCTACCCATGGAGATCTGTGTGTACCTGTGTGTGGGGTATTCAGGTTTTGATGATTGTCTTTCTCTTTTTAAGAGTCTTGATATTCAGAACCCACCTGTCTGAAGTAGCAGCACCCAAACCTTGGAAAACACAGAAACTCGCAAAATCCAGCAGGACACTGATAATTTTGATTAATTAAAATATTTTTTTCAGTACATATTGTTTCCCTTGTCTTGAAGTATGATGTGTAAGAAATTAATTGAAAGGCAGTTTAGTTTCATTGTGACCTCTGTAGGTGCTCATCCTTTCTTGAGATGCTTGTTTGTAATGTTTTACAGCAATACTCCCTTGTGAATCACAGGCATATTTATGCCTGTAACAGCATTCATACATGAAGATGGTCTGTCTTTCTTTCTTTCTCCACTGATGAGAAAATACAACTGTCACGAGAGGGTATTATACAATAGCTATTATCCTTTCTATACGAATACCAGTAAATTTTGTGTATTGTACAGACCTAAAAGAAGACTTTTTTTCTATAGTTTCTTTTCTTAGCTCATTAGTCATGAGGTTTAAAATCTGGTATAATTCAGGTTGAAAATTTATAACCTGAAAAAGCAGCTACTTCGCTTTGGAAATGAAGACTAGTCTGGTGGTTCAGTGAGAGTTTCATAGGGTATGTCTACACTACGAAATTAGGTCAAATTTATAGAAGTCGGTTTTTTAGAAATCGGTTTTATATATTCGAGTGTGTGTGTCCCCACAGAAAATGCTCTAAGTGCATTAAGTGCATTAACTCGGCGGAGCGCTTCCACAGTACCGAGGCTAAAGTCGACTTCCAGAGTGTTGCACTGTGGGTAGTTATCCCACAGTTCCCGCAGTCTCCGCTGCCCATTGGAATTCTGGGTTGAGATCCCAATGCCTGATGGGGCTAAAACATTGTTGCGGGTGGTTCTGGGTACATATCTTCAGGCCCCCGTTCCCTCCCTCCCTCCATGAAAGCAAGGGCAGACAATCGTTTCGCGCCTTTTTTCCTGAGTTACCTGTGCAGACGCCATACCATGGCAAGCATGGAGCCCGCTCAGGTAACCGTCACAGTATGTCTCCTGGGTGCTGGCAGACGCGGTACTGCATTGCTACACAGCAGCAGCAACCCATTGCCTTGTGGCAGCAGACGGTGCAATATGACTGGTAGCCGTCATTGTCATGTCCGAGGTACTCCTGGTCGCCTCTGTGAGGTCGATCAGGAGCGCCTGGGCAGACATGGGCACAGGGAGTAAATTTGAAGTGACTTGATCAGGTCATTCTCTTTAGTCCTGCAGTCAGTCCTATTGAACCATCTTATGGTGAGCAGGCAGGCGATACGGATTGCTAGCAGTCCTATTGCATCATTTTCTGCCGGGCAGGCAAGAGATGAGGATGGCTAGCAGTCCTATTGTACCATCTTCTGCCGAGCAGCCATGAGATGTGGATGGCATGCAGTTGTTCTGCACCGTCTGCTGCCAGCCAAAGATGTAAAAGATAGATGGAGTGTATCAAAACAAGAAATAGACCAGATTTGTTTTGTACTTATTTGCAAACCGCCCCCCCCGCCCCCCCCGTCTAGGAGACTCATTCCTCTAGGTCACACTGCAGTCACTCACAGAGAAGATGCAGCGAGGTAAATCTAGCCATGTATCAATCAGAGGCCAGACTAACATCCTTGTTCCAATAAGAACAATAACTTAGGTGCACCATTTCTTATTGGAACCCTCCGTGAAGTCCTGCCTGAAATACTCCTTGATGTAAAGCCACCCCCTTTGTTGATTTTAGCTCCCTGTAAGCCAACCCTGTAAGCCGTGTCGTCAGTCGCCCCTCCCTGCGTCAGAGCAACGGCAAACAACCGTGCATCTGAGTTGAGAGTGCTGTCCAGAGCAGTCACAATGAAGCACTCTGGGATAGCTCCCAAAGGCCGATACCGTCGAATTGTGTCCACGGTACCCCAAATTCGACCCGGCAAGGCCGATTTAAGCGCTTATCCACTTGTCAGGGGTAGAGTAAGGAAATCGATTTTAAGAGCCCTTTAAGTCCAAATAAAGGGCTTCATCGTGTGGACGGGTGCAGGTTTACATCGATTTAACGCTGCTAAATTCGACCTAAAATCCTAGTGTAGACCAGGGCATAATAAAAGGTGTTGGCTTTATTTCCTTCATTTTAAAGGTCCTACAGTTAAGCCAGGAAGACTACACTTGTTTGAGTTTTTAAATTTCTTTTTAAAGCTGTCATGTCAGAAGAATTCTCCCCAGGCATCTTTTTAAGAATTATGAATGTATTCAAAAAGTTAAGAAATTAAGGTTAACTAAAGAGCGTTAGGAAGGGATATGAGGGAATTTAAAACATTTTAAATGTGTTAATAGTACTTTTGTTTTGGGGAAACAGTTGTTTATTACTAGGCGCCCTATTAACCTTTCAGTCAAGATCTGATCAGCATAAACACTGATGCTACTTTGACAGCAGTGGGCCCAGACATGCTGCACGAGTAGGAGTCTTGTCTTTGATAGTTGGTTCACCCAAAGCGCTTGAGATGTTCTGAGTGAATTGGAAGGGTTTGCTAAATGTGTACGTTAAAAAAATACATTATTTTTTTATTTTGGTGTGATAATATTAGACAGACGAGCAAGGTTACCTTTACAAGGGAATTCATGCTTAGCTTCATGTGTAGATTAAAGGACTAGTGGCTATTAGAAAGCATCAGAAGAATTAAGTTCTGGGTCTGTTTTTAAAAAAAAATCAATCTGGAACAGTCGCCAGAGACTAACAGATTTTGACGTTGGTAGTGTTCTTCGAATCCTCAAAGGGTGTATTTAGAAGCTGGTGAATAATTTGGTACTCAGGAGAAATCCATATAAGAAAATTAAGAGAGAACCCACAGAAGTATTGGTCGCTGTTGTTTGAGTTTTTCAAAGAGAATGTCTTTCAGAGAAGTTGAAAGAAGATGATTTGGATTCATACGCTTCAAAAATTCAAGTGCTATTAAGACACTTAAGGGGGAGGATACATAATACATCTGCAACTTTGAAAACTGTTTCATGAGCATATTGTAGAAGGTCTTGACCCCTGTAGGAGGATGAATGAATTATGTTGCATTCCACTGTTATATGCTCCATTGATACTGGACATTAAAAGAGAGTGTAGGGGGAGCTTTTTTCTTTCTTTTCATCTAATGTTGGAAGAAAGCCAGCCTGTCTCTGGGGGGAAAAGCACATGTTGAATTTTGTTATATCTGTGATTCCATCAAATCCCATGACTTAACAGGGGATGGACTGATTAGTACCTGGATAAAAAACCTCCAAGGAGCACGTAGGTGCTCGGTGATTCAGTAGGTGACATTCTTGCCTCAGTGAAAATACTGAACCAAAGTCTCAACATAGAGCTAGGGAGCACGGTATTTCTGAAGAGTAATGTCATTTAGATATGTAAAACTGAGGTTCTTAATATTTATGGTAATTAAAGATCCCATAGGATATACTTGGATACCACTGAGCCTGCCTGTTCCACCACCCTGGGCTCCCTTACACTGTCCTGCTGACGATTGCAGCTGGTACAGGAACCCACAACGGGAGAGGCAACTCTCGATCTAGTCCTGAGTGGTGCGCAGGATCTGGTCCAAGAGGTAACTATAACAGGACTGCTTGGAAATAGTGATCATAACATAATAACATTTAACATTCCTGTGGTGGGAAGAACACTTCAACAGCCCAACACTGTGGCATTTAATTTCAGAAAGAGGAACTATGCAAAAAAAACCCCAGAAATTAAAAGGTACAGTGACTAGAGTGAAATCACTGTAAGCTGCATGGACACTTTTCAAAAACACCATAATAGACGCTCAACTTAAATGTATACCCCAAATTAAAAAACACAGTAAAAGAACTAAAAAAGAGCCAGCGTGGCTTAACAACCATATAAAAGAAGCAATGAGAGCTAAAAGGCATCTTTTAAAAAGTGGAAATCAAATCCTAGGAAATCAAATCAAATAGAAAGGAGCATAAACACTTCCAAATTAAATGTAAAAATGTAATAAGAAGAGCCAAAAAGGAGTTTGAAGAACAGCTAGCCAAAAACTCAAAAGGTAATAAAATTATTTTTAAATACATCAGAAGCAGGAAGCCTCTAGTTAAAAGTCAGGTTGACAGAAGGATGTGACGTCGGGGATACAAAAGGAGCACTTAAAGATGATAAAGTTATTGCAGAGAAACTAAATGAACTCTTTGCTTCAGTCTTCACGGCTGAGGATGTTAGGGAGATTCCCCAACCTGAGCCGTCTTTTGTAGGTGACAAATCTGAGGAATTGTCCCAGATTGAAGTGTCACTAGTGAAGGTTTGGAATTAACTGAGAAACTTAACAGTAACAAGTCACCGGGAGCAGATGGCATTCACCCAAGAGTTCTGAAAGAACTCAAATGTGAAATTGCGGCACTATTAACTATGGTTTGTAACCTGTCCTTTAAATCAGCTGTTGTACCCAATGACTGGAAGATAACTAATGTAATGCCAATATTTAAGAAGGGTTCTAGAGGTGATCCTGGCAATTATAGACCCGTAAGTCTAACATCAGTACCAGGCAAATCAGTTGAAACGATAGTAAAGAATAAAATTGTCAGACACATAGAAGAGCATAAATTGTTGTGCAAAAGTCAACATGGTTTCTGTAAAGGGAAATCATGTCTTATTAATCTATTAGAGTTCTTTGAGGGAGTCAACAAACATGTGGACAAGGGGGATCCAGTGAACACAGTGTACTTAGATTTCCAGAAAGCCTTTGACAAGGTCCTTCACCAAAGACTCTTACATAAATTAAATTGTCATGGGATAAGAGGAAAGATCCTTTTTGGATTGAGAACTGGTTAAAAGACAAAAAGAAAAGGAGTACTTGTGGCACCTTAGAGACTAACCAATTTATTTGAGCATGAGCTTTCGTGAGCTACAGCGTGTGTATGATAATCAAGGTGGGCCATTTCCTGCACAAATCCAGGTTCTCTCACTCCTGGATTTGTGCAGGAAATGGCCCACCTTGATTATCATACACATTGTGAAGAGAGTGGTCCCTTTGGATGGGCTATTGCCAGCAGGAGAGTGAGTTTGTGTTTGTGTGGGGGTGGGGTGGGGCGGAGGGTGAGAAAACCTGGATTTGTGCTGGAAATGGCCCAACTTGATGATCACTTTAGATAAGCTATTACCAGCAGGACAGTGGGGTGGGAGGAGGTATTGTTTCATGGTCTCTGTGTGTATATAATGTCTTCTGCAGTTTCCACGGTATGCATCCGATGAAGTGAGCTGTAGCTCACGAAAGCTCATGCTCAAATAAATTGGTTAGTCTCTAAGGTGCCACAAGTACTCCTTTTCTTTTTGCGAATACAGACTAACACGGCTGTTTCTCTGAAACCGGTTAAAAGACAGGGAACAAAGTGTAGGAATAAATGGTAAATTTTCAGAATGGAGATGGGTAACTAGTGGTATTCCCCAATGGTCAGTCCTAGGACCAATCCTATTCAACTTATTCATAAATGATCTGGAGAAAGGGGTAAACAGTGAGGTGGCAAAGTTTGCAGATGATACTGAACTGCTCAAGATAGTTAAGATCAAAGCAGACTGTGAAGAACTTCAAAAAGATCTCACAAAACGAAGTGATTGGGCAACAAAATGGCAAATGAAATTTAATGTGGATAAATGTAAAGTAATGCACATTGGAAAAAATAACCCCAACTATACATACATTATGATGGGGGCTAATTTAGCTACAACTAATCAGGAGAAAGATCTTGGAGTCATCATGGATAGTTCTCTGAAGACGTCCATGCAGTGTGCAGCAGCAGTCAAAAAAGCAAACGGGATGTTAGGAATCATTAAAAAAGGAATAGAGAATAAGACGGAGAATATCTTATTGCCCTTATATAAATCCATGGTATGCCCACATCTTGAATACTGCATACAGATGCGGTCCCCTCATCTCAAAAATGATATACTGGCATTAGAAAAGGTTCAGAAAAGGGCAACTAAAATGATTAGGGATTTGGAACAGGTCCCATATGAGGAGAGATTAAAGAAGCTAGGAAAAGCTTGGAAAAGAGAAGACTAAGGGGGGATATGATAGAGATATATAAAATCATGAGTGGTGTGGAGAAAGTGAATAAGGAAAAGTTATTATTCCCATAATATAAGAACTAGGGGCCACCAAATGAAATTAAAGGGCAGCAGGTTTAAAACAAATAAAAGGAAGTTCTTCACTCAGCACACAGTCAATCGGTGGAACTCCTTGTCTGAGGAGGTTGTGAAGGCTAGGACAGGGTTTAAAAGAGAACTGGATAAATTTGTGGTGGTTAAGTCCATTAATGGCTATTAGCCAGGATGGGTAAGGAATGGTGTCCCTAGCCTCTGTTTGTCAGAAGGTGGAGATGGATGGCAGGAGAGAGATCACTTGATCCATTACCTGTTAGGTTCACTCCCTCTGGGGCACCCGGCATTGGCCACTGTCAGTAGACAGGATACTGGGCTGGATGGACCTTTGGTCTGACCCAGTATGGCCATTCTTATGTTCTTATGTTCTTATATTCTATCTGGTGGGCATTCCCCAAGTGCAAACACTTTTGTAGTACAGATGTATAGTCAACATTCCTAACTTTAGATACAAAAAGGATACATGCCTACGAATAGGATAATCATATTCAGTAAATAATAACCTTTCCAATGATACCTCACATGACCCATCTTGCATAAAATATATCTTAGCTATGCTACAATCATATTATAACAATATTTCAATGAAGAATATGGGGGTGTAGTATCACATTGGTGTCCTGACCAATTCAGAACTTGAGTGATTACATTGTCTATCTAAATTCTTCCTGCAGTTTTATTTTGATATAGCATTTATCACTTCTTGGCTTAAACAGGTTTTGGTGCTGCTGTGTGGTGTTAAACAGCTACCTCTTTTCACTTCAGAGGTGGCTGCATTTTAGTTGTTGGTAAAGTTATTTTGTAGTGATATTTTGTCTCTTACCTACTCTTCAGAGATGTAAGGAGATTAATAAAGTATATAAAACACTTACAGTCCTTGGATGAAAGGCACTGTAAAATTGGAGAGTATTATTTATTATTATCTCAAGGAAGCTGTTTCTCTCAGATTTATAAACCTGTATCGCTGTGCTAATTTGATTTCTGAGCTAACTGAAGCCAGTTTAATGAGCTTCTGTATTGCATGTTTGTATTTTGTAACATGGAACAGATGCCAGGAGAAATGGAAATAACACACCAGTGCCATTTGGAATAACAGTGTTTATATTCCATTGCCTCCATGTCATCAGCATGTTAGTCTCGTAGTTCCTCAGACTAACTTTATTGAGGCAGCTCATTCTAGGTTGATATTGTTGATGTGTCATGTTAGACATGATATATATCCATGCCTACAATTGAAGGACCAAAAAACTAAATAACCTCCAAACAATAAATAGACATTTCTGTGTTCTGAACAATTGGCTGTTGGAGTTTTTAAAAAACATGAACATATAGGTTTCTTTGATTTGGAGATGCAAGTGGTTTAAACTGAGCAAACTTGTCTATCATGATGATATTACAATGTGGTTTAAAGAATGAGAATGGTATTCCAGGCATTTTTTCCCATTAATGCATAGAACCGCATAGAATGACCATGTAACTCTTGTGTGAGTATTGTGGCCAGGTTGGTCCCAGAGAGAGTAGGTGGGTGAGGTAATATCTTTTATTGGACCAGCTTCTGTTGGTGAGAGAGACAAGCGTTCGAGCCACACACAGCTCTTCTTCAGGTCTGGGAAAGATACTAGTGTCACAACACTTTCAAAAGATAAGCCCGTGAGCTTAAATTCATAGCTCTGCAAGACATTAAAAATCATGGACTGAACAGACACACCGGATTTATGGCTTATTACAGTGATTCTCAACCTATTTACCATAGTGGTCCACATCCAATACCACCTATATGGCCCTGAGGATGTCACATGGGCCGCAGCTGTGTGCTGACTGGGCTGCAAGTTGAGTACCACTGGCTTATTACAACAATCTGTAACCCACCAACCCCCTCTTTTTGTCCTTGACTGCAGAGATTTTAATGGGCCACTCTGCCTTGAATGGTCCCTTACAGTATGTGCTAAGTACTTATGCTAAACTATCTGTTCCACCATGCATTTTACTGTGATGCTGGGAGTTCGTTTCCCAGCCCCGAAGAAGAGCTCTGCATGGCTCCAAAACTTGTCTCTCTCACCAACTGAAGTTGGTACAATAAAAGATATTATCTCATCCTCCTTGTCTCTCATGTAATTCTTGGCTTAAAAGGGTGTCATACAGCCACATGGCAGGTTTAAATTATCTCTCAAGTTCTTTAAGGCAAAATAAATCACCCAAAATTAGATTTTTTTACAGCCAGAATTATTCAAAAATTTGTAGAAAGACTGCTTGCATACTGAAAAATATCTTCAAGGCTACAGGAAGTCTCACACTTCTTTCTCTTTGGGGAGGTGCCATGTAAGCCACCCTCAAAACTTCCAGTTTATTGCCCAAGGAACTTTCCCTACCCCTAAACATTTGTAGGGCTTTCTTTGCATTGCAGATCATTAACGCTAAGTATGAAGTAGTGTCACCAGCTAGACATCAGTCCTTCTTTAGGGAATTAGGAATGGCTTGAAAGGCTATAGAAATCTGTGCAGCATACCTACTACAGTGACCTTCATTCACAGAGTTAACTAGGCCTCCATGGCTACTGGTGGTAGGTATGGTGAATGCCTTCGTTGTTGCTGATCTGCTGGGGTACCTTGATCATGTGAAGGATAATCAAAATGGCAGTATGCTGATCAGTTAAAAGAGCACTGGTAATTTAATTGTAGCAGTGGAGTATAAAAATGCTGCTGGATGAGGATTACCACACAACTGGGGCTGAAACACTCAGGTTTATTAATTCAAACCTTTATTTGAAGCAAAGCATAGTCTTGTATTTTACAATTACTATAAAAGCAGTGAATGACGGATATACAAAAAAGGTATCGATCAATGATCTTCTTCCAGGGTTATGATGGATTTCCTCTACAAGTCTTCAACTATACCTTACACTCTAGCATATTTATACCTTTCCACATAACGACCATCAAATCAATCATTAATCATTATGTTTTAGTAACATGCACAACACACAAGCAGAGACTTCAGTTTACATACCTTTTGCTGTCCACATTATTTTCATGTTGTGTCACCTTACTCCATATAGGAACTTTCCTTTCCCCTCCCCTCCCCAGTACAGAGGCTCTTTGGCATTACGTTTTGTGTATTAAGAGGATACTGATTATTTTAAGAGGGGGTTGGTGGGTTACGGATTGTAATAAGCCAGTGGTTCTCAACCTGCGGCCCAGTCAGTGCACAGCTGCGGCCCATGTGACATCCTCAGGGCTATATAGGTGGTATTGGATGTGGCCCACTATAGTAAATAGGTTGAGAACCACTGTAATAAGCCATAAATCTGGTGTGACTGTTCAGTCCATGATTTTTAATGTCTTGCAGAGCTATGAATTTAAGCTCACGGGCTTGTCTTTTGAAAGTATTGTGACACTAGAAGTATCTTTCCCAGACCTGAAGAACAGCTGTGTGTGGCTCGAACACTAGTCTCTCCCACCAACAGAAGCTGGTCCAATAAAAAATGTTACCTCACCCACCTAGTCTCTCTGGGATCAACCTGGCCACAATACTCACACAAGAGTTACATGGTCATTCTCTGCAGTTCTATACATCAACGGGAAAAAATGCCTGGAATACCATTCTCATTCTTTAAACCACATTGTAATATCATCATGATAAAGAAATCTGTCCTTCAATACAGTACAAAACATTACTTTTATCCTACATAGCTAAAAGCATTATTTAATCAAGTCCACACAACAACACTCATGTCAAGCAAAGACTAGGCCAAATTCAGTTACTTTAGCATAAGTATTACCTTGGCCTATATACATGATCCAGGATTGTGATATTTCCAGCAATCTATTCGGGGAAAGGTTGGGAAACTGCTTACCTTGCAACATTTTGGACAGATTTATAGGGGCACATCCTGCAGAAGTCAACATGTAGGATTTTTACATACTTTTTTTATTTGTCTGTTTCATTTGTGGTGGCTCCCACCCCTCCTCCTCCTCCTTGTTTAACCTGATGTCTTAAGGTGACTCTCACTACAGGTCTGGTGGAATCAGAGATGAATTATGCTTTTGTGTGGCCCTGGGCCAGAGCAAGTGGGGGTCCCTCCCCACCCCTTTGGCCTGCAGTCCCCTCTATCCCCCACCACTCCCGTCCCCTGTGCTCCTGCTAAGGAAATGGGGTCTGGGCATGGGGTCTCCTCTTTCTCCCAGCAGGAGTGCTGGGTGGAGTGGGGCAAGCCCCTGCGGCCTGACCCCTCTCCCCCCAGCAGGAGAGCCGGGCAGAGCAGGTCAGGGCTCGGGGCGCCCATTTTTGTGGGGCTGCCCCCCAGAAGGCCATGACCCATTGGCCCAGTGGCTAATCTGCCACTGGGTGGAATTAAAATGGTGCATACGCTTTCTTTCTATGAAGCGTTTTAGTTACACTGGCAAGTAGAGCGTGAAAGGGAATACTAAAGAGTGGGCTGGATTATGTACCGTTATGGCGGTACCGTTGAGGTAAACTGCCCCAATAGGAGCTAGAGGAGACACTGTGCCTCAAGACAGAATGCCCCTCGAGAGCACAGAAGGAATGTGACCACTGTTGTATCCTTTGAAAAGGTGCATATTTACTTCTCTCTGCAACTGGCCAGCATTGCAGTTAAGTACACAGGAGAGTAAAACCATGACTTGGCTCCCTGTCCTTCTCGCACATCTCTCTTGGGGTGCCTAACAACGGTAGCCCCCTGGAGTTCTTTGCATTCCCTGAACACCATCTGCCTGGCCCCTGCACATGAGAACAATGGGGAGAAAAGCTTCCTCTGCCCTCTCCTTCCCTTGAATGCCTATGTATAGGTTGGGCCCAGCCTGATCTCCTGTATACAGAATAGGCAAAAATAATGTATATGTAAAGGGGCTGAAGTTTTCTAAAGGAGGTAGGTGCCCAATTCCCATTGAAAGTCACTGGGAGTTGGGTGCTTAACTTCATTAGGCTCCTCTCATAATACTAACAAAATAAAAGGAAGGAACAACTTAGCCAAAAGTCAATAGGAGCATATTCCAGCCAGAAAAATGTCAGCACACTGACAGGTCAGTTTCCTTAAGACTTGAGAAAGAAAAATGTAGACAGAAAAGGTATATTTAGAGAGAAATGAAAATAACTTCTGAGGAGGAAGATGACTGTAAGTTGTGGCTGAGGCCTGAACACCTGACCTCAGGTGGATGTTGGTGTAATAAAACTCTTAGTTATGAAAAGTCATAAAACGTATAAAAATTGTCAGTTCTTCCTTACTTGCTTTCTTTTGACAGTTGAGGAGTGGACCATATTGGAAAGTATGTATGTGAAAACATAATTCTGTTAAAACTTAAGATCAATAATGTTTGTTTAAGAATACTTTTAAAGTTCATTTATGGTAGAGCAACAATTAGATATTGAACTTTGATGTCTGCATTGATCTCTGGAGACATGGGTATTAATTATTGTTTATTATTTGAACACTGGTGATCTCCACTTTTCACCCAGCTTTAGGGACTAATGGAGTAAACTAGAGGCCACTGGATCTCCTTTGGATTTTAACTTTAACTGGCAAGTTAAGCAACTATTTGGCAACTATATGGTATCATCCTGTGGAATGTATACATTCCAGCCCACTCCCAAATTTTAAAGAACTATCACCTGTCTTTTTCCAACAGTGATGTGTGTCCTCCACTTGACTTGGAGAACACCCCATTTTCTCCTTGTTTTAACTGTCGCCTATGGATGCCTCCATTGTTATGACAGTCACAGAACTAAAAAGATGCTGCTGAGGAAGCAGAGCAGCACCCTCACTGACCCCAGGTGTACTTTAATGACTCCTGTGCATGTGCAACATATGCCAGGGTGTTGTCAGTGAGAAGCTAGTAGGTGGTTTTGAATGTCGACCTTCCGCTCCTGTCAACGCAGAGTGATAAACCAATGAAGATGTGGTTCGAAAGTATTGCCATTGATAGGATTCTTCATACATAGCACTGTACCTGTGTTAGCTTTCCTCAGAAACGTGCAGTGATATGATAGCACATTGTGCACAGTCCCACTTGAAATACTAAGTGGTAGCTCAAGCAAAACTGTATAAATTAGTGTCTGTCACATTTAGCCATTAAAAGTGGAATTAGTAATTTATATTAATCACAAATGTTTATCCAAGTTTATTAACAAGCAGAATGGCTGCCAAAGTGCTTTCTGGAGTACACTTTTCACCCCCAAACTGCCACTGAGAACAAACCAGTTTATTATGGTCTCTTAGATAAAGATTAACCGTTTCAACAATTCATTTGTGGAAAACCGTGTTTTACTATACATTCCCCTTCAGCGCAGGGCATCACTGCTGGCATTATTTGACAGCTCTTTGATAAAATTATACAGTGGAGAGACAAGATGGTGTAATTCATTTTAAGAACAGAAACAGATTAATCAATAGAGCAGTCTAAAGCTACAATCAAACCAGACCCACATTTCTTAATTTTTGGCAAGTCTAGTATTCAGATAAGAGAAGCAAGATGTCTATCTAGTTGCTGTTTCAGCAATTGCTGGATCATTTCCTCTTCACGCTTATGCATTTTCTTCCCTCCTCTTCCCCCTTCCCTTCTGGCTTCTTTTCTTAAGAATGCTTCAGATGCCAAATTTATGGCTCCAGGAAAAAAAAACATCTGAAGCTATTTAATATTCTGTACATTTGCAAGTAATCCTGTAGAATACTGTAGGAACTGTCCATGAATAATGGTACAGAATATGTGGAGCTGACCAGAATGATAAGAAAGAGGATAGAACAAATCCTGCAGGGTCTAAGACCAGTGTGGGGCAGACTGTCAGTATGACCTTCACACTTTATGTATCTTGTACAGGCAAAATCAATTTCCTAGCATACTACTTTTTGAGGCTTATCATGTTCCAACAAATTAAAGAACAGACATACAGTATCCTATTCTGTTCGGGTTAACTTCCCCTTTCCCCCGTGCTCTTGTGTTTTAAGATGGTAGAAAAGGAAGGAAACCAAAACAAACACACACAAAATCAACTGCTTGCTACAAAAGACATAAACAACGATAAGGGGGAAAGAAGCTCATTATAAAGAGATTAGAAAATTAATTGATTGGTGGCTCTGACAGTTCCCTTCGGACATCTAAGGACCCTGCGAAATGAAAGTGTAGTCTCAAACATAACATTCCTTCCTATTTCTTTTTCTCAGTTAGGAACTCCTCTGAAGAATCATTAAGTTCCAATTATTTTCAGTGAAATATTTCACAAGAAAAGGCCATGATAAAATCAGCAGTGGTGGTGGTATTCCCTAGAGAAACCTACTATGTCTGATATTAGAACTGTATAAGAGGAGGCTCCTATTCAACACAAAATTTAGATGCTTGAGTAAAAAGGCTTCTGTTTCATAGAGAATTGATACTCTAGTGGCAAGAGGTTTAGCAACCTCTCTTGATTGGTATTGGAACGTTGATGAATTTAGTGGTGGTGGGGTGTGACAGTTTGAGCAGATATGCTGGACTGACTAACATAAATATAAGTGAAATCTTCATTGAGGGATTTCTTTTTAAACATGACGTCTCAAGATGGATGTTGAGTTAAAGATTTTAATTTAAAAGCCATGGTGTCATTTTTAGAAACTACAAAATATTTGTAACCTTTAATTGTTGAGGACTTCGTATATATCATTCCATCAAATTGTGTCTCTAAATGTGTGTTTAAATTTTAAGTCAAAACTGTGTTTGATGGAAAATTAGTTTTTCACAAAACAATTTTTTGTGTGTGAAAGAGTCTGCTTTCTGCGAAATTTCATTTTTTATTGAAAAAGTGAAAACCCAACCTCCCCCCAAACAATTTTGGAAGGGTTTTTTGGTTTGTTTTTGGTTTTTGGTTTTTCAGCTGAAAATTGAGTTACTTTGATTCTGAAATGCCACCGTGGTGCCTCATGGGAGATGTAGGTCAGGTGCCCATTCTTCTCTTTGGGCTGGGCTGGGCTCCCCAGCTGGGCTGCTTCTCCCTGGGCTATGATGAGAAACCAGGGTACATTGTGGGAGATATAGTCTCATCAGGGAGTCTGACCAGGGGAATGTGTGTGGCACCTGAGCTTTAACTTCCATGACGCAGAATTGAAATATTTCAGTTTTTCCACCAAAGTAGTTCAGATTTTAAATTTTCTCAGAAATGCAATTTTTTTGTTTTTAGTGAAATTATTCATGGGAGAAAAACATTTTTTTTCAAACCATCTCTAATATGTAATATATAAAATTTCCACTTAGAGCAGCTTTTCAGTTGATTTAGGACCCAATCCTGTGAAGTGCTGAGCACTTCCTCTACGTTGGGAGTTGAGGGGGCCCGGACTTGGTTACACTGGTGTAAATTCAGAGTAACTGCACTGAGGTCAATGAGGGCCACATAAACTAATGACTGGAGGAAAGGAGTACTTGTGGCACCTTAGAGACTAACCAATTTATTTGAGCATAAGCTTTCGTGAGCTACAGCTCACTTCATCGGATGCATACTGTGGAAAGTGCAGAAGATCTTTTTATATACACACAAAGCATGAAAAAAACCTCCTCCCACCCCATTCTCCTGCTGCTAATAGCTTATCTAAAGTGATCACTCTCCTTACAATGTGTATGATAAATCAAGTTGGGCCATTTCCAGCACAAATCCAGGGTTTAACAAGAACGTCTGGGGGAGAGGGGTAGGAAAAAACAAGGGGAAATAGGTTACCTTGCATAATGACTTAGCCACTCTCAGTCTCTATTCAAGCCTAAGTTAATTGTATCCAATTTGCAAATGAATTCCAATTCAACAGTCTCTCGCTGGAGTCTGGTTTTGAAGTTTTTCTGTTGTAATATCGCAACTTTCATGTCTGTAATCACGTGACCAGAGAGATTGAAGTATTCTCCGACTGGTTTATGAATGTTATAATTCTTGACGTCTGATTTGTGTCCATTTATTCTTTTACATAGAAACTGTCCAGTTTGACCAATGTACATGGCAGAGGGGCATTGCTGGCACATGATAACATATATCGCATTGGTGGATGTGCAGGTGAATGAGCCTCTGATAGTGTGGCTGATGTTATTAGGCCCTGTGATGGTGTCCCCTGAATAGATATGTGGGCACAGTTGGCAAGGGGCTTTGTTGCAAGGATAGGTTCCTGGGTTAGTGGTTCTGTTGTGTGGTATGTGGTTGCTGGTGAGCATTTGCTTCAGGTTGGGGGGCTGTCTGTAGGCAAGGACTGGCCTGTCTCCCAAGATTTGTGAGAGTGTTGGGTCATCCTTCAGGATAGGTTGTAGATCCTTAATAATGCGTTGGAGGGGTTTTAGTTGGGGGCTGAAGGTGACGGCTAGTGGCGTTCTGTTCTTTTTTTGTTAGGCCTGTCCTGTAGTAGGTGACTTCTGGGAACTCTTCTGGCTCTATCAATCTGTTTCTTCACTTCAGCAGGTGGGTATTGTAGTTGTAAGAATGCTTGATAGAGCTCTTGTAGGTGTTTGTCTCTGTATGAGGGGTTGGAGCAAATGCGGTTGTATCGCAGAGCTTGGCTGTAGACGATGGATCGTGTGATGTGGTCAGGGTGAAAGCTGGAGGCATGTAGGTAGGAATAGCGGTCAGTAGGTTTCCGGTATAGGGTGGTGTTTATGTGACCATCGTTTATTAGAGGGAAACTTTCGGAATACTCTAGGCTGTTCCAAAAAGATATGATGCTGGCCAGGATTATTCATTTTTGTAAAATTGTCCTGAGTCACGAATAGTGTAAGCCAAAAAGAACATACTGTTATATTTAAGAATTCAGGAGAAAAAGAAGAGAAAGTATTCTGAACTATATGGTCTATAAAGAACACGATGATTATATTTTAAAAACTTGGCATTAAATTGCATTTTAATATGGGGGCCTAGATGCCCACAAGGTTGTGTGCCATTCCCAACCATAAACTGGCCATGATATTTCCAAACCAGATGAAGCTATGTTTAGGCACACCTGCACAACTTCTGGAAACTCCCCCCCCCCCCCCCCCCCAAATTAGAAGTGGGTGAAGCAACGGAGATTTTCATGTAAGTTCAAATGTAAAACTCAGCAATGAAAGCTTTCATAAAAATGAATACATAACAATTGAAATGCTTTTAAACTTGTTTTAGCTTGTAAAGTGACTCCAGTAGTGTGAAGTAAAAGGAGGACTCTTAAATGAAACAGAAGACAGTATCCTGTGAGAGCAAACATAATTAGATATATGTAATTATTTTCCATTCTTCACAGAGGAACAGGGTATTTTATATGACTGTACAAGAAAGTCCAGTTTGGGCTTCTGTATGAAGATTTGGGCAGGTGAATGTACAGAAACCTTGTATGTGTATGTAATTATGAATGATGTGATTTGAAACCTTTTTAGTGACTGGTTTACTAAAACAAGTATTAACGAAGATAGCTAAATTCAGCCCTGGTATAAGTAGGTGCAACTCACACTGACTTCAGTGAGCATTGGATCAAGCATGTAGAGCATATACATTTTTTCTTAGATTGGAAAACAAATAAGACTAAAACAAAAAAAATAGACTATTACATTCTATTAATCTATCCACCTATCAAAATAATCCCATCTCGGACCACATGCTCCTTCAAGCTCCCCCACTTTCCCTTCTCAAAAACTTGGTAAAGTAGATGGGCCTTTCATTGTCCTGCTGTGCTACCACTGCAAGTATTATTCCATGTTTCTTGTCAGGGGATGAAAGCAGGCATTGTGCCCCACCCTGTCTGTCAAGCCCGTCTACCCCAGATCCACTGCACTACTAATATGTACTTTTTCTTTATTTTTTTTGGTGGTGTTTTCATATGACATTACATATCCGTGAAACTAAGCTGGTGTGATTCTGTGCAATTTAATAGGTGAGTATGTTATTTTCAGCCTCTTTAGAGGATGGGCAAAGTTTAAATTTTTTTGTCTTTGCATTTGCAATACCTCTCATTGGCTACTAATGAATGTAATCGTAGAGTAGATGGGTACAAGTCAATACTTCTTTCTAAATACTTCCTACCACTAATCAGATGAATGAAGCTTGTCTTTACGAACCCCAGCACCGTCCCTAGAGATGGCTACTGCAGTGTGTCGTTGCTGGAGTCCAGACTGTAAAGGAGACCTAGTGAAAACGTTGGGAACATCTGATGTTTTCTGGTCCTTGGCACAGCTGTGGCACTCACTCTCCCTGCTGCGCTGCGTAGCACACTGGCCATTTGTTGGCGAGTTCATATTTCACACTGCAGGGAATTGAAATGATTGAACAGATAAGACGAGTTTTATTTGTGGTAGCCTGTGTATCCCTAGACTCTGATTTGGCATAAAACATCTGCTTCATGATCTGTTTCAAGGCCAGTTCCCTTCCGCCAGCAAAGGTTACGACTTCAGGCAAGCTGTGCCTTCGCTGGCAGGGGGAAATTTGCCTGAAGACTTGGTTTAGTCAGAATCAAAGCATCCTGCCACAGAAATCCTTTTTCCATTACCTCTGAAAAGGCAGCCAGATGGTAAATGTATCAACATAATAAATGTAGTGAGTAAAGGAGGCCAATGGTTTTTGTTGTTTGGGCATTTGTGAGAAATAGACATGTACAATGTGTGTCTGTGTAGCTATGTACATATAGAAATGCACATTTTAAAATACTTTGGTAGATATTCTGCATGTACTCACTCCACTGCAAATGAGCACAGTAGATCAACAGTCAATAAGCACATCTATTGGTTTCAGCTACAGTATATGCATATTTTCAATTTGTAACATTAATTGGTGCAATACTGAGTGTAATTTCTACAGATAGGCACTGCAAATTGCGGTACTTGGAAATGAATCAGTACATTAGGTCTTCGTTTTCCTGATAGGTACCTAATCACATCTTTCTCTTCTATATATTTTTTTGAGTCCGATATAGATTTCTGTGCAGGACTGTCATCTTGATACATACAAATATATACACAAATGAAATGCCTGTTCCTTCTTGCAACAGCATAGTCAGATTCAATCTTTATTACTGTGAGTAGCATATTATCACCCACATGTTTTACTACTGTTGGTACAAAGTCTATACAACATATGGATATTTCTCCTCCTTTAAAAAAAAATCCTTTTTCTAGCTTTGAAAAAAATAGTAATTGAATATTTGCATATCTCCAAGGAGCCATGCGGGTTGAACTGTGCATTCATCTTCCGCCATTCTTAGGCCACTTTGGTTTAAGAGTAAGAACTATTGCTTTTATGAAGTGCTTTTTTCTATAAAGTCAAAACCTCCCAGCAGTGCACAGAAAGCCAGTGGTATAAAGGAGCTAAGTAGAATCTTTAATAGAGAGAGCGAGGTTGTAAGTGTTTTTGTTCCTATGGAGCAGATAGATTTGGCTCCATCTGTTCCATATTCATAACAAAGGAGCTCACTTACAGGAGGGCTGACTTCCCTGGAGTAGCATGGTAATGATCTTTTCACCACAGAACGAAAGGATCTGAATGCGGTCACTTCAACCCTGCAGAAAGCAGTGAGCACTGATAGCACTTCAGACCTGCTATTTTTCCTACAGCTCAGTTTTAGCACAAACCCTTTTATGACATATTTAGGATACACCCCCCCCACCCCCGTATTCTCTATGTAGCAGTCTTGCTGCGGGGATGTTCAGAATGATGTTATTTCTGAAACAAAAAGGGGAGTCACAGTTTACAGACTGGGAGTGGGGGTTCCCCTTTCATATGATCTCAATACTAAAGACAGAAATGAAAACTGGTATAAATACTACTACTTTAGATCCCGTTTTTGAGCTTTTTAAAGATGCTAAATATCTTGACTTTGTGAACTGCAAATCTGAGGTACGCAAAATGTGTTCATAAGATCCTTGCTGGGTCTTATAATTAGGATGATCCAAAGCCAACTTTGACTACACACCTTATGGACGTACAGAAAAAAATATTCACTTGGCCCAAGACAAAATATTTTTGGCTCCTCAGGACATTTCGCAAAGGGAAAAGCAGAGAAAAACTTTCCAAAAATGTGGGAGTGGAGAGCAAATGCTGCTTCTTGGCCAGAGCACAAATTATACAGTGACCCCTTGAAGGTGAACTTTCAGTATGCAAAGCTTTAAAAATTTAATACAGTGTTTAAGAACCCAAATCATACAGTATTTTAAAATTACACATCAATTAATTTTTAAAACAAAATATTTTAAAATCCATTGGCCAGCTTCAGAGTTCTAGTTATGTGCTGCAACAGCTGATGGAAGCACAACCATCTCATACAGCTCTCCCTGCATGATTAACGTAGTTGGAGGTTGATCCACTCACTTGTATGGGAAGCACAGAACCCTAAAGCTATTTGGAATTTGCCTGGGAAGTAAAGAAAAAACTCTCATACTTACCTGGTATGTCTCACCCTGCAGCCAATAGAACCATATTATTGGGCATATAATTTATATAGGTCAACTTCTATAACATCTACTGTTGCCAGATATTAAAATTGGTCCCTCTAGAGGATTTTCATTACCATGGAATATGAGGGTAGGATCCTGAATCTGAATGGATCCCTGAATAAGTTTGAAGCCTTCTGATCAGACTTTTATCTTTTATCCAAGGAAACTTAAAAAGACCACATATCAAGTCAGAGGCATTCAGATATAACAGTGATGGGTGCTGTATAAGATACATAGATAAAGATTAATTCTATGGACAGATTTTTTGTGCTCTCCTTTGAAATGAAAAATGCATCAGTCAAATTTTGAAGAATGGTCAATAAAGTATTATCAAGGCTAAGTGATTTTTGTAGTCTCCCGTATAGTTAATATAACAATCATCAACTAGACATGGGAGGACTACCTGGACTGTATAAAAATTCTAATTACAAGGTTACTACAAATAGACTTAGAATCATAGACTTTAAGGTCAGCACGGACCATTATGATCATCTAGTCTGACCTCCTGCACAGGCCACAGAATCTCACCCACCCACTCCTGTAACAAACCCCTAACCTATGTCTGTGCTATTTAAGTCCTCAAATCGTGGTTTAAAGACTTCAAGATGCAGAGAATCCTCCAGCAAGTGACACGTGCCCCACGCTGCAGTGGAAGGCGAAAAACCCGCAGGGCCTCTGCCAATGTGCCCTGGAGGAAAATTCCTTCCCGACCCCAAATTTGGCGATCAGCTAAACCCTGAGCATGTGGGAAAGACTCCCCAGCCAGACACCCAGGAATGGATTCTCTGTAGTAACTCAGATCCACCGCATCTAACATCCTATCACAGGCCATTGGGCATATCTACCGCTAATAGTCGAAGATCAACTAATTGCCAAAATTAGGCTATCCCATCATATCATCCCTCCCATAAACTTATCAAGCTTAGTCTTGAAGCCAGATATGTCTTTTGCCCCCACTGCTTCCCTTGGAAGGCTGTTCCAGAACTTCGCTCCTCTGATGGTTAGAAGCCTTTGTCTAATTTCAAGTCTAAACTTCCTGATGGCCAGTTTATATCCATTTGTTCTTGTGTCCACATTGGTACTGAGCTTAAATAATTCTGCTCCCTCTGTGGTATTTATCCCTCTAATATATTTATAGAGAGCAATCATATATCCTCTCAGCCTTCTTTTGGTTAGGCTAAACAAGCCAAACTCTTTGAGTCTCCTTTCATAAGACAGGTTTTCCGTTCCTCGGATCATCCTAGCAGCCCTTCTCTGTATCTGTTCCAGTTTGAATTCATCTTTCTTAAACATGGGAGACCAGAACTGCACACAGTATTCCAGATGAGATCTCACCAGTGCCTTGTATAACAGTACTAAAACCTCCTTATCCCTACTAGAAATACTTCTCCTGATGCATTCCAAGACCGCATTAGCTTTTTTCATGGCCATATCACGTTGGCAGCTCATATTAATCCTGTGATCGACCAATACTCTGAGGTCCTTCTCCTCCTCTGTTACTTCCAAGTGATGCATCCCCAGTTTACAACAAAAATTCTTATTAATCCCTAATTGCATGACCTTGTACTTTTCACTATTAAATTTCATTCTATTACTATTACTCCAGTTTACAAGGTCATCCAGATCTTCCTGTATGATATCCCAGTCCTTCTCTGTATTGGCAATACCTCCCAGCTTTGTGTCATCCGCAGACTTTATTAGCACATCCCCGCTTTTTGTGCCAAGGTCAGTAATAAAAAGATTAAATAAGATTGATCCCAAAACTGAGCCCTGAGGAACTCCACTGGTAACTGCCTTCCAGCCTGACAGTTCACCTTTCAGTGTGACTCGCTATAGTCTCCCCTTTAACCAGTTCCTTATCCACCTTTCAATTTTCATATTGATCCCCATCTTTTCCAATTTAGCTAATAATTCCCCATGTGGAACCATAGCAAATGCCTTACTGAAATTTAGGTAAATTAGATCCACTGCAAAAAGAAAAGGAGTACTTGTGGCACCTTAGAGACTAACCAATTTATTTGAGCATGAGCTTTCGTGAGCTACAGCTCACTTCATCAGATGTTTACCGTGGAAACTGCAGCAGACTTTATATACACACAGAAATCATGAAACAATACCTCCTCCCACCCCACTGTCCTGCTGGTAATAGCTTATCTAAAGTGATCAACAGGTGGGCCATTTCCAGCACAAATCCAGGTTTTCTCACCCTCCACCCCCCCACACAAATTCACTCTCCTGCTGGTGCTAGCCCATCCAAAGTGACAACTCTTTACATAATCAAGTCGGGCTATTTCCTGCATAGATCAAGGTTTTCTCACATCCCCCCACCCCCATACACACACAAACTCACTCTCCTGCTGGTAATAGCTCATCTAAACTGACCATTCTCCAGGTTTAAATCCAAGTTAAACCAGAACATCTGGGGGGGGGGGGGGGGTTAGGAAAAAACAAGAGGAAACAGGCTACCTTGCATAATGACTTAGCCACTCCCAGTCTCTATTTAAGCCTAAATTAATAGTATCCAATTTGCAAATGAATTCCAATTCAGCAGTTTCTCGCTGGAGTCTGGATTTGAAGTTTTTTTGTTTTAAGATAGCGACCTTCATGTCTGTGATTGCATGACCAGAGAGATTGAAGTGTTCTCCGACTTGTTTATGAATGTTATAATTCTTGATATCTGATTTGTGTCCATTTATTCTTTTACGTAGAGACTGTCCAGTTTGACCAATGTACATGGCAGAGGGGCATTGCTGGCACATGATGGCATAGATCACATTGGTGGATGTGCAGGTGAACGAGCCTCTGATAGTGTGGCTGATGTTATTAGGCCCTGTGATGGTGTCCCCTGAATAGATATGTGGGCACAGTTGGCACAATCCACTGCGTTTCCTTAACAAGTAGGGCCAAAAAGTGCTATCTAGGCATGGGGGGGATTCCTTTAGTGAGGGTGGAGTTTGGGGAGTGGGATAATAAAATCAGAGTCTGCTAAAAAGGGAGGTTGTTAGAGTTTGGCCCACTTCCACAACAAAGAAGGGCTTTTCTGGGGAGATAATGAAGAAATACTCCTGTTTTCTGAGCCATTATGGTAGCATTGCAGCCCTTATCTTGGATCTGATAAAAAGACAAATGCCAGAGTAACTTGTCTCTCTCAAGAGTGTGATCAATGTTTTTCATTGCCTTTAAGAAATGGTTGGCAAAGTCACCCATGCTTTTGAGTGAAGTGCACACAAATGCATCTAACTTTGAGTTATGCTAAGACCAATCATTTTGAAGAGGGATGAGTATCCCGGGGTGCATGTTACTAAAAATTTAGTACTGAGGGAAATTATTTGTGTCACATGAGAAAGCCTTGCTATAGTGTAGGCATTCCAAACTCTCTCTCAATGGTAGTTGTGACAATCCACAGTCTCTTTTTGGGTTAAACTGTATGAATGAGACTACTGTGGTAAAGCAATTCTTGAAGAGACTGCAGTAATATAATTAACACCCATGCAGACTGGCTTTTTCCTTAAATATACAGGATGACTTGTAGGTAGCCTGGAATGCTGCCAGAAAGAATGTGCCAAAGAATGTTACACTTGCTGAATTTCAAAGGAATTAGTTAGGAGTTAGGGCTTGTCTACACTGGCACTTTACACCACTGCAACTTTCTTGCTCAGGGGGGTGAAAAAACACCCCCCTGAGCGCAACAAGTTTCAGCACTGTACAACACCAGTGTAGACTGTGCACGAGCACTGGGAGCTGCACTCCCAGCACTAGGAGCTATGCCTCTCATCGAGGTGGGGTTTTTTAGAGCGTTGGGAAAGCTCTCTCCCACCATGCTGCCACAGCAGAGCTTTAACATTGCCAGTATAGACTAGCCCTTGGATGCGTATTTAGATGGATAGTTTTCAAGGAAGGGAAGACAAGTTGGCTAAAGGAGTTGGGAGTGGGGGAGAATCCTTGATGTGGAATGGAAGCAAAGTCCCTGGCTCATCTGGCGAATAGAATGAAGGGCTGAATAGTGATTAAATTTAGATTAAAGGCTCAGCTGGCCCTCCCCAGGAGTGAATAGCAAACTGGGAATTTGGCTGCTGAAGGGTATTATTGATTTAATTAATTGATTATTTATATGGCAGTAGAACATAGGAGCACCAGTCATGAACCGCAACCCCATTGTACTAGGTGCTGTACAAACACAGAACAAGCAGACAGTCTCTGTCTCTTATTTTCAGTGATAGAGATTGGGGATAAGAGAGAATCTATCACATGATTTTAGACAGGTATATGTTTATCTTTGGTATTTCAACCTAATTTTAGGGCTTGATCCTGCAAACCCTTGGAAAATCTTGTGTGAGGGTGGCTAAGTAAGCTTTATGCAAAAAAGCATTATTTTGGATAAAATATACAGAACTACTCTCAGACTTTCACTTATGGAAATCATTTACCAATACTTTGTGAGCAATGGTATTCTCTCAACACAGTGCATTTGCACACACACATTAGAGTTCAACACTCACTCAATTCCCAGGGTCTACCTTTATTCTTAACTTAAGTAACAACCGAATACAAAGCTCAGCCTAAGTTTTCTCCTGAGTTTCCCTTTTTCCTATGGCTTCCCCCTGCAGGATCCTCTGTCCCTGCCTCTGGTTCTTTTCTCCCCTAGATAGAGAATTCAATGCTGGGTTTTGTAGCTAATAACACTTATCTGGTTGCATGCATCAATAGAAATAATACTGTATCTTTATGCAGAATCAAAGCACTTATCACACACTTGGTACAATACAAAATGTATGCTTATTTTTATAAACGAGCAAAATTTAGAAGCATGGCATAGTATGCTAGAAATTTTTTCTGAAATATTTCAAAGCTAGTTATGAGCCATGAACATGCCCTTCTCAGCTGAATTATAGTGTCAGTATTGGTAATGCTAGACATGGGTAATGTGAAGTCCATTAATGTATATGAGGTACAATAATATGATACAGTATCCACACATTCCATGCTGGTGAATATACATCTGCAAAGATCAAAAGAGATGGTGATTACTAACAAGACTATACCGTCTCTTCAAAGAATGTACTTATGCCTAGTTCTTAAAGATGGAAATTAGCCAAATGGATAGCCTGCTTGTAGAAAAAACAAGTTATTTCCAGTGATACCAAGGGAAAAGCAACATATGAAAGTGCTTATGAAAAGGAGAAAGGGGATGCATTTTCTCTAAGTGCTGTTTGAAAATATTAACTTGTTTTATTAGCAATTTACTGTAAAACAATCAAAATGTTGTAAAATAACTTTTTTTTCTGTTAATACTGTCAGAAACAGTAATGAGATTTGTGGCTTTCATTTCATTCTAGTTAACACTAATGCTGGTATCATGCAATAAAAAAGTGTGCCACAAAAAAGTGTCCTTGTTTTGTGACACATAATGTAGCTTGTGTCTGTTTATGCAGGGGGAACCTGATGTTTGTGTGAATTGCCTGTGTATATTTCTTATAGAAACATCCATATGACCCCTTCATCTTCTATACCAGGCCTTGGTATCTTTTACAGGAGCCTATGTACAGCTGTAAGCCTGTCCAGAATGTGGTATGTCTAAATTTTAACTGGGTTTTATTTTTAATGAGGGGAAGTACTGTCCAGACAGGATAGATTCACTGGTAAGTTCAGGTTAGCATGTGCTTCTCTGGCAAAGTAAAGCAGTGAGAACACACTAGTGACTAGCATCCATCCTCTGCAATAAGACCTCACCACAGTCTGCAAACAGATAAAAGAGCTCTTTCTTTTGTGAAGAAGACTTTGCAAAGCACAGCTGAACTGGGCTGTTGTAGCCAAGGTTGGGTCTGGGAAAACTGTTCAAATAGGGTTATTTTCATAGATGATATGTGTTTGCCATTTATTGTTCTCTTGAAGGAGGTCTGAAGGCAACAGACTACGGTGCATTGGGATGATTTCGTATCTTCCCTACTCAAGTGAACTCTGTGTCTTGGGGCAGGAAGTGGGGAGGTTGCAATAAAACTCAGTGCCTTCTGAGAGCCCTCAGCTCCCACTGACATCAGGAGGTGCTCTGCAACTTGAAGGATTGGGCTATTGGGTGCTTTTAAGTTGTCCCGCAATAAAATAAAACAAAAAAACAACTCTGACTGAAGTGCACTGGCAGGGCAGTTATCTAACAACAGAGAAGCCTTGGTATTAAGTCAACCCGTAGAGCAGATAAGAGGCCTTCTTGAGTGAAATCTAGGACTAGACCACACTAAATTCCTAATAGAGGAAATATTGGACTAATGATCTAATTACAGTGGAAAGCCCCAGTTTACATCCCTCACTATGTAGATAGTTTGATTTTGACTTTTTATATGAAATCTAATTTCAATCCATTCCGTTTTCAACCAGATCTGTAGGCTGCAGTGGATTAGAGTCTGCAAGATAAATTATATCCTTACTGACCAAGCAGTGGAAATAGGACAGTTGGTTCACCAGTAAGTGCTAATGCACAAACAGTAAATGCCTTTACTTTCTTCCAACAACTCTCTCTGAAATACAGTTCATTCTTGCATATGTCTGGCAAGCCATTTCCATTTACTAGACTATTTTTAGCTCATAAGGGGGAAATAGCCATTTATAATGTATAGCCTGATAATTCACTGTCTTACACCAATGCAAAGTGAGTGGAAACTGGATATAAAAATCCAAATAGTAGCATTTTAGATCCACTGTGCCATTTTGCACATCTAGTTTAATGAGCCTGTCTCTCCATTGCTTTGTACTGTGTGTAGTCACTTATATTTGTGAAAAGTGAGTGCAAATTGCTACCACCCATGTAAGTAAGTGGAGAATTATGCTTTTAGTTCCATTTTGCACTTTGCACAAGTATAAATGGCTACCCGGGGTGTGAAGCAATGGAGAATCTGATCCACTGTTTAGATTTGGTACCCTCTGATATTTTATATTAAAAGAACCCGTCCCCTGACCGAAAACAATAGTTAGTACCTACAGTACCTTGTCTCATACCAGTCTATAGGCTATATGAGAGGTTCTTTTATCCGTTTTTTTTCCTTCTCACTGGTCCTTCTAAGACACAGAGGCATCATGACATGGTTTTTGACTTCCCCCAGCAATGTTAAAGCAAATGGAATCTTCCTGTCTGATGCTTTCAGACATCAAAGTCCTCAGCTTGCACTATACTTTTTTCAGAATAGCAGCCATGTTAGTCTGTATTCGCAAAAAGAAAAGGAGTACTTGTGGCACCTTAGAGACTAACAAATTTATTTGAGCATAAGCTTTCGTGAGCTACAGCTCACTTCAATGCATCTGATAAAGTGAGCTGTAGCTCACAAAAGCTTATGCTCAAATAAATTTGTTAGTCTCTAAGGTGCCACAAGTACTCCTTTTCTTTTGACTATACTTTCTGTGTGTGACCTGATCCTACCGATGATTAATGTGGAGATACGGTAGGCTAAGTGAGATCAAATGTGCTAGAAAGTTTAGTCACCGCGTTTGGCTACGTAGCAAAGCAGTTTACTCAGGATGCATGCTTGATAAATCAGGTACCAAGAAAGAGCAAGCAATGAATGGACAAAACTTTAAGTTTCCATGAGCAGAGAAATCATATTTATATGACCACCGCAGAACGTGACATTTCACTTTTGCATTGAAAATGGAGTCAAAGAGCATATCTGCATAAATATTTTTAAAGGACTCAACTCAAATTGGTAGAGGCTAAGATTTCCGTAGGAAGAGAACACAGCTATTTTTTCTTATAGATTATAAATTTTATCCTGAAAAGAAAAATCTGTAAATTCTTTTAAGAAGTCTCTTATTTTAGTTAATAAATTTATAAAACTCTCACTTCTTTTTTACAACATAGCCCCCACTCTACACGCACACACACATAAAGTGGTGTTTTACTGATTTATTAAATTCCAGCAGACTATTTCAGTAGTACCGTTTATGCAAATTTGAAACTTTTTTCAATGTGCATTGTGAGAGAAATATTAATGTCTAATTCTGCATTTACCTGGCTAATTTCCATATATTTGTGTTGTATGGTAAATCACATGAAAACCTACAGGGGAAAGTCTCAGCTCTGCTGACAACTAATAGGCTATCTTTTCTTTAGACTTGCACAAATTGAGAAATATAGCCTGTGGCAAACATAATGGAAAACTGCATTTTTAATGCTCCCACACATACTCATTTCTTCTTCTTTACAAAGAAGAAAGCAGATGACTATTCTTAAAAAATAAAACTTGCCAAAGCTCTCGGAGTGATACAGGGTATTGGAAACTAAATGCTTCTAGCTGTGGGAATTTTGATTTGAGGGTTATTTTTTGACTAATGGGAGTGGCATTGTGCCTGAAAGGTCTCAAGGAAAATCATAGCTATACATACTTTTCCCCCAAAGATTATCTATAAGTTACAAAACTAAAAGAGCAGAAAGATTGCCTAAACTTGAGTTTCATATTTACCGTGTTCTGCATGTTTTGTAAGGTAACTCCCTTCTCTTCATGTGTCAAGTATAATAAAGCCTACATCTGTAATTTTCACTCCATGCATCTGAATAAATGGGTTTTTTACCCATGAAAACTTGTGCCCAAATAAATTTGTTAGTCTTTAAGGTGCACCAGACTCCTTGTTGTTTTTGTGGATACAGACTAACACGGCTACCCCTCTGATACATGTTCTGCATAATTGCTGCATGTTCTCCTCTTTTGGTACTTTTAAAGGTGATTACAAAAGATGCTCATAACAACCCTTTTGACTGGGCTTAGTGATGTCTGGGTGGCTACATCTGCCTTTTGGACAGCTTTTCTATTTAAAATTACAAGACATTTTAAGGTTTAGATTTCTGTCTCTCAGCAAGGAGAGACCACTTGGTTGATCTGATATTTCTGTTAGGTATTCATGGGTCAGACACTCTGTTCAGTTTCTGTGGTTTACTTCACATATATGCAGTTATTCTTTTGATGTCTGTCATGAACTGGACTGTGGAATTCTAAATTGAACTACAGTAAATAGAAGTCCGCACTGCAACAAGATAGTCCAGGTGGACCATATTAGCAAAACACAAGTGTTCAGATACAGGGGGAAAGAGATGAAATAACAGTTTTTTTAAAATGTAGTGAGAACAAATAGACTTGTCTCTGGGAGTGTTTCATAGACAGCAGCTTATAATTATCTACCTTCAAGGAATATTCTAAGTGGATTTGTAATAGAAGCTTACAGAGTAGTAAGAGATCTTGTAGTTCCTAGTACCTCCTCAGCATGGTATGACAGGGCTGTGAAGACTTGTTGGAGGAATGTCGTTCTATTTAAATAAGGAATACTTCTGTGTCACTGCCCTCCTGTTCTGAAAAGAAGGTGACTGAAATATGAGACTCCACTTGTGTACTGAACAGTTCAGTGTCCTTTTGCTCTGCCTGGCTAATAGGGCCCATGGTGGATTGTGCATTGAATATTAAATTAATTTGTAATGCAAAATACAGATTTAAACTGCAGTCACGAATTTTTTTGACATCAGGGTGTTCCCTGACTTGCATTTTTCTAAAAGTTGCAATGTTATAATTAGACAGCCAGTGCTGAACTCTGAAGAAAGCAGTAAATACTGTTGATTACACATGAATGTCAGTAGATACTTTTGGATGGTAGAATTATAGAGAAACTTTTAAATGGTCGTAAATAGTGTACAGCTCAATTAGAAATGGAAACTCAAATAGGTAGGAGCTAAAGTGCTGCTACTTGTCTGAAGAAAGAAGTTAGTGTAGCCCCAGCTCGTGCTATACATTTAGCTTATGGCAGTAACTGTGAGTTATTTTTAAAGTTTCGAGTCCTGTTTTCTTATAACTTTTCCCTTTGCTTTTAATTAAGACCATTCTCTGACTTGCTGCAACTCACATAGGGGATTTGGGGAGCTTAATGCACTGATTCAACCACAAATCTATTAGAAGAAATGTTTTGTTGCCTGTTCCTATTTGTTGTCGTTCTGTGACTTTACTGCAGATCTAAAGTAACTCTGATAAGATTACCCTGGCCAACTAGGATTTAAACTGTCGTATTATATCTGTTATATGATTGTATCCACTAAATTGTATCCATTGTGTAATATGATCTGATTGAATTTCTCAGTTGGGGAATGGAAGTTGTTGTTTTTTTCTATTTAAGGCAGTATGAACACAAAGGATGGGGAGGTGTACGTACATGTGTATTTACATATGCGTATATATACACACACACAGGTAGTTTTAACTGTTCTCTTTGGAGACAATGATTTCCATCGTTGCCAAAGGAACTAACAGACTAACATTTCACTGTTTTGGGGGTGAAAAAGAAGGTATGGCTAGCAAACAGAAAATGTGTGCTGTATATTGTGGCTTGATCCTAGATGCTGAGAATGTGGAATCTTTTCTCATTCACTTAATTTTACTTATAAGCCATAAAAAATGGCAGCCAAAATGATACACACAAGAGAGGTTTTCCCACCCATTCTGTCATTCTGGGCTATAATTTCATGTCCCATGTTGGATCTATTGCCATGGATATTTCTGTCTAATGTAGCTGAAAGGAGCTAAAGTGAGTATTGTCAGCCTCAAGCATTCAAAATCAAGAGTCAGGCCCCCCAAAATCATGAGATTATTTTAGAAATCCAGAAATTAAGAAAACAAATGAACTAACCTATTGGCTCTTTTTATGTGTCTTCTGACTTTGGAGCCTTTAGGATACACTTGCTTCTCATTTTCAAGCTTTTCTCTGCAACCATGACAGGTAAACCATTGGGTTTTTTTCAGTGAAAACTGAGATTATCATGCAGCCTCTTGAGAGAAAAACACCAAATATTGTGTGAGTTGCAATAAAATCACAAGAGCTGGTAACAAGGCAGAGTTCTTCCTTTTTATTTTATTTTTTTCAATCAGAACTCTTCTTGCTGACATTTACTCAGGTGACCAAACTCTCCCCATTTTCTCACCTACATGGAGAGGAGAAGATACAACTTCTGCTCTTTGTCAGAGATCCTTTTCCAAAGGATTCTTTTCCTTGTGCAATACAGTTTTCTTCATTTCCCTCTCCCCCCCAGGAATTTTGCCATGTGGAATGGGGGGCATTGCTGAGGACAGATTCCATTCGTATCAGAGGCTTCTTGCTCTTGGGACTGGCCTCTATTTGTACATCTCTGATAGTACAGAGTACAAATAGAAAAGACCTATAGCAAGGCCTGAGAGATGAACTTGGTTCTCTGCAACCAAAGAGAATGGTATTTTCCCAGGTACTGTCCAGACAAGAGACTTTTTTTGTAGCAGCATGTCTAATTTCAATAGATGCTAGCAACAGGCAAATGGCATCTTATCCTGAAGATATGCTACAGATGCCAATTGAATAGTTTTCTCCTACAGGGGGGCTAGTTCACTCTCTCCTTTTGCAGAGTTCAGAGATTCTGCTTATTTCACAATTGTCCACAAGTAAGCGCAAGAGTCTCCTTGAAGTTTTTCCACCTTCCCTTGGAAAGGAAAAATGGCCAGGAAAATATACAAAGACAAGGCAGTGGTCATTCCAGTAGCACTTTGATGACTATGGCTTTCCTATTCTCCTCAGTTAGATGTGGAAGTCAAACAATAGATCCTTCCAGCAGGGGGTTGGACTAGATGACCTCCTGAGGTCCCTTCCAACCCTGATATTCTATGATTCTAGTAATCCTGGTGCAACAGGGTTTTTTGGTTAATCCTGATCACCGGTGCCTAAAGCTTCTCACCTGGAGCTCAGGGATTGTTAACTTCTTGGGTGTATTGAGGCATTCTGAGATTTTAACTTCATTGGAGTCCTAGCTGAAATACTATTCCTCCTCCCTTGCCCATGAAAGTTATCGTAAAATCTGATTAGCAGTGTTCTTCATAAATAAAGAGCATATTTAGACTTTAATCTGAGCAGTATGCGTTGTACATCTTCTCCTCTTCTGCGGTAGACTTTGGTCACATTGGCAGAGTTTCTGTGTAGCTGTGATTTGCAATGCCTACTTCTAAATCACCCCAAGGACTGAAGGTTATGTGAAGCTAAAAACTCTCAATAAAGCTACTTTTAAACAGTGGGATGGGAGCCTATGCAACAACTCAACTAGCTAAATTGAACTTCAGGGTGGTACCATGCATTTGCATTGGGAAACAGGCTAAGTTTAGGTCAGATTTAGCTAGCAAGTGTTAACTAAACTCAACCTAAAAACTCTGATAGTGTTTCCTAGTCAAGACAACATCTGTGATGTGCCTAATATTCACCATTCAGAAAGAGAGGATCCAGAGGCAGCCAGTCATATGTTACCATCTCAGCCCAGACTTCTGTGTCCTAATGAAAGGATTAAGATAATCCCAAAGATTTTCAGTATCTGAGTTTCATGAGATGAGTGGGCAAACTATTTCACAGTAAGAAGAAGAAAACAGGTCTTGGAAGATGCAATGACACTAGCACGCCTGCTGCAGTACGTGTAAAGAGGACAGATGATAGGAGCCACCTTAAGTCCATCCTGTGAGTAATACATCTGGATCTAAAGTGTACACTAACTGGTCGTTGGGTTTTGGGGATTTCTTTTTTTGTTTTCTTTAAGATGAAAAGAGAGAAGGAAGGGAAGAAATAAAAACTGATTGCAGTAGCCCAGTTTGGCAGGCAATTCTTAATTTCTCCAGAAGTCCAGAGAGATTACAGTGTGTCCCTTAATCACCTTATTCTTGGTAGTTCACGCAGATGTAAGAGCAGGGCAATAACTCAATTGAATTTTTGTCCTCCTGAGGTAATAAAACATTATGGGGAATGAGGAGTATTATGCATTTGTTTTACTGTAAGCATACAAAATAAATGACCTCCTTGGAGAGGAGAGGGGGAAGCTCTTACCTCATGTCTATCATCAAAGTGTGCATCTGTTCCTAGGAGGAGGAATTTAATATTGCTGTTACATTGTAGTCATTGTATTTTTATCATGGAAATATCAGTCAGCTGGTGGAGTAGAAAATTGTTTACCACACCCATGTTACCATTTGTGAGGCTCTTCTGAGGAAGGAGGGCTAGATAGGATACCCCTTTTTTTTCTTCCAAAGACGCAGACCATCAAATATTAATTGTGTCTGTAGGTTTTTGCTTCTAGCTGTGGCAGTGCAGGTGCAACATTGGAGGTGTATTCAAAGCATCACTTTTCTATTTTCCCAGATGAAATATTAATCCTATTTATCACAGGACTACTTTCATCACAGTTAGCAAACCGCTCTAATAAAAAACAGTTATGCATGCAAGTCCATGCAATCTCATTTATGAAACTGAATAACAGTTTCCAGACTTAAAATGTACGGGCTACATTCTGCCTTTGAATAAGTATATGTACCTTGCTGAATCATTTCTAAAATCATTTTCTACACAAGATAGAACTGTAAGTGGTGAATCAAGTATGTGTTGGTCTTTGCTTAGGCTAGCAGTGGAAATGGTTATATGTACAATGGTATCACCACATCTATATTAGTAATGCAGGAATAGATATAGCTTTTTTTCTATGAATAATCCATGACTATGTGTGTAGTCTAAGCAAAATATTCAGTACTTGCATGTATACAGTCATGGGGCCATAGGAAGGACATAATTTCCTGGATGTAACCACAGAGTGCAAATATTGTGTCCTAAAAATAACACACCAGTTACTGTAAATGTCAGCAGGGGGAGTTTTTCTGAGTTTGATTTAGTGAGAGCCTACAGCAGAGCCAGCTGTTAGCACTTCTTAACGACTTGTCATTGTGCACAAGAGAGGGAAAGCATCATTTCTCTATATTTTTGTCTTGTGATTAAGAGGAGACAATCTCTCCTGCACTTGCCAACAGGCACAGAATCAGAGCACCAGTTCTGCTTAATTTCTTTCTCTTGTTTGCATGGTGAATTTGCTGTTTCTTCGCACTGATGCCAGCCCAGGAAGCAAGGAATCTAGGAGTGAGGAGAATTTGTTTTAAGTTAGTTCAGAGTGCTTCAAGTACACTGTTACCTTACAGAGAGTGTGTGAGTTTGTGTCTGCGTGGGTAAATCATTTTAGTTATCTGTTACACACAGGAGGACACAGTTAATAAAAACAGATGAGACAGGAGCAAGAGACAGAATCACTTTTTTTCCCAAAAAATCTTCTTGTAAACCAAGACAGCTCCCAATTGTTGTCATTTTCTGGAACACAGAACCACTTGCTATTAGCCAATACATAGCTCTTTAAATCACTGTGGATTCTGTGTATTGAAATAAAAATTATTTGCAACACTATGGGCTGTGCTTTCAGCTACAACCTCTGATATTTGTGGCCACAAAAAAGTGCCCCAAAGTGTTTGCACATAAAGAATGTGCTGTCTGCGTGGGGACTGAATGCAGGTGACTTGACTCTCAGTTTACATGCACAGATACAGGTGTGCTTACAATTTTGTAGTTGCAAACATTTATGCAGGTGCCAAAGATCATTTGAAACTAATAGAAAATTTACCTCGAGAGATCTATATTCTCCTCTTGTGGATGTTTAATTTACAGTAGTCACCATGCATTTTAAGGACAGGCTAGTCCCTTAACTGACAGAACTGTGTAGAGCTGCATTTGTCATGGGGAAACAAGTAGATACTAACCACTGTCTTCCCCAAATTATCTTTTGCACAGTATGAAATTTAGTATTATGGCCCTGTTATTAATTTCATATTTTTCTCTTCAGGTATTACCTCTATAAAGACATAATTTGAATGGCAAGTAGGAGGTGGCTATTTTAGTTTAGTTGTATAGGATGCGGGGTGAAGTTTTGAGTAGATCCTCTGTATCACTGGCAAACAAGTTTTAGGAACATAAGCACTATGTTACCTTAGTAAAGTCAGGTTATGTTAATTTTCTTCTGATTATTCTTTTAAAGTCATCCCCTACCATTTCATTTTGTGATCGTTTGGTCCCCATTTTGTGGCACTAATTCTAAAACCGACCAATATCAAGACTAGCTTTTCCTTTGGTGAACTCAGGAGAATCCATTTCACTGTAAGTGTGGGGAAAATACTGTAATGTGTCATTTTCCAAGATAAGCACCTGGAATACAAATTAATGTTAAATAGGCTGTTGAGAACAAGGGTTGGGAAGGGAGAGAGGGGAGATTGAAACTTTCAAGAATATCCTGTGCTTTGTTTCTCCCATTTTTTAAATAGGGACATAGACTCATAGAAGTGTAGGACTGGAAGGGACCTCAGTAAGTCATCTAGTCTGGTCCCCTGCACTCAAGGCAGGACTAAATAATAACTAGACCATTCCTGACAGGTGTTTGTTTAATGTAGTCTGGCCTGCAATTCTCTTCATGCACTTGCGTAGCCAGGGAACCCGGGTACTTGACTTTTTTGTTCCTTTCTTTGTATGGCAAAGCCTGGAATATGTATATTCCCTTCAGAAGATCTGGAATATTTGCCTTTAAGATAAAGAATAATTGTATTTTTCTCTCTTTCTCTTCTTTTACAGCTTCTGCAATCCCAGATAATGGAAGGAGGTCCTGTCTAAAGCTTAAAGTCTTTGTGCGGCCAGCAAGTAAGTTCTTTAGATCAAGCTTTAGAGGGTGGCTTAATAGCGCATGCTTTATTGTGTGGTCTGGTAAACAGCAATAAACCTTTTTGTTTTTTTTTTACTGTTAAATCTTGTGTGGTATTTGTTCTGTATAGCAACATTTGTGTTTCAGTTTTCCCCATATTTTCTTATCATCCTTCATAAAGCTTTTTGTTTTATTACCTAGCAGTTGCTAACTTGTTGTTTCTTAAATTGTTGTACAAATGGACGACTATACTGGCATTTGGACAAGTGCCAGAGACTTTAAAATATAAATATATATATAGATATAGATATATATAAAAAAAATAGAGAGAAAAGATAGAAAAAAAAAAGGAAAGTGGGGAGTTTAAGGGTGTCTCACTAACATATTTGGCTGTTATCTCTATTTTTGTTATAGACAGCTGTATGAAAACTATAGGTGTTCATGATCGTGTTTTCGATGTTAACGACAAAGTAGAAAATTCATTAGAACCAGCAGGTTAGTATGCTTAGAGAATCTCTTTTAACAAATGCGTCTATCCCTCTGGTGCTTCAGTACTTTTTTCCTTCTCTTTCTCTCTGCATGCTTTGCATGGTATAATTGCTCTGCTTTGGCTCATTTCTAGCAGTGCTAATATTGCTTATGGTATACCTCATTCTTCCAGTATCCTTATGTAATGCATGGGAGACAAAATGTTGCTTTTTTGTGGCATATGGTTTAATAAAATGCAGTGCCCAAATTTAAAATCTCCAGTGACATGTCCAGAAGCCACTTTCTGTTCCATCTCACACCCCAAGCATGTTGACAAACCACTCTATCTTCTAAATGGGTCCAGAGTTTTAGAAAGATAGCAAATGTCTGAACTGTAAATACTCTGGTTTCATGTGGTTTGTATGCACATTTAAAAGGAATTGGGTACTGCTTATTTAATACTAATGCATGACAAAGGCATGTAACTGATAAAAGTTAATGTTTTCCTAAATAATTCATTTGTACACTTAGTTAGGCAAAGTGGTGGTATAAATTTTCCCATCTAGTTTTTACAAGAGAATTGTAATCATGTCATCTTCTGGTCCAAATACGAGAGCAAATATATTCTAAAATCTTGTGGCCTCTCTTTGTATCCAAGTGTTGTAGCCTTAAAAACAGAGAGAATGCTTATATCACCAAATATTTCCTTTCCCCTTCCCTTCCTCCCCGCCCCTGCCACCCACGTGCACAGTCAGCAATAAGTCAAATTAATGTCAGCCATGAAAGTGTGTGTGTGTGTGTGTGTGGGGGGGGTTTATATGTGGTTCAGACCATGCACAGATTTAGACACATGCTTACCTTTAAGAAAATGATTAACCCCACTGACTTCAATGGGTCTACACATGATTAAAATTAAGCATGTGTGTAAGGCTCTGGAGAATCAGGGCCTAGATGTATATTGTATAGAAACATGCACACATAGTAATGCACTGCTAATTGAAAATGGGTAATTAAACACACTATACCAAAAAATTACACAGACACAATTTTTAATGCAAATTCAGAGAGCACACTAGAAGAACCTCTCTTTTTTTAGGTTACTTGAAAAAGGAACTTCCCTTTGATATGAAGCAACAAATTATTTTTTCCTTGCTCTGTTTTGTAATGGAATATGTTTGCTGATACTTTCAGCTGAACTAGGTTATTAGGCAGCAAAATAAATAAGACTTTAAGAAATTTACTAGTCTATATGATATGCCTGTGGACATACACTGTCTTTCATTATTTTTTACTCAAGAGGATATTCCGGGCTCTCTAAAATGTATTGATTTGGAAACCGACTAGATTCTCAAAACAAATGAGCATCTAAATGCATGCTGACTCCAAGCAATGTATTTTTGTCACAATAAATGTAGTAGTTTTATTATTTTAGCATACTCCTAGACGAGGCCATAAGGGCAATATCTCCCTAATTGTTCATTAACCTAAGAATCGAGAAGCCCTATGTGTTTTCTCCTGATATGAAATGTAGTGAATACTGGCTAATTAATACATACACCCTTTGTTAATGGTTTGCAGCAAAGACTTTAGTCTGGGTGAGACCAATAACAAAGAAGTGCTTTCAGTAAAGATAGAGGGTCAAATTTTCTAAAGTGCTGAGCACCTGCAGCTCCCATTGACTCTGTAGCGCCTACTTAACACAGTAACAGAAGCAAATCATTAAGACATCAGGCAATGGGGAGACTAAACCACATGGTGGGCATCCTGCAGACAGAGATGAAGTGGAGTGGTGCCATGAGGATGAAAGTTGGGCTTAATAAGAAGTTTATATTTAGAACACATCAGTTACCAAAAAACTCTTCCCCCCACCCCCCCTCCCGAGCATGGCATATTCACAACATTATTTGAGCTAATCCCCAGTTGACAATTAACCATTGCTGGAGCTGACAGTTTGCTGATGCGCTTCTTTATTGTTAGGATGTAAGACAGTGGATCTTGTGGCATGCTGTCTGCACTGTGTACTAATTTACCTGTCCTTGGAATGCATTTGTCTGTTTTGCATCTTCTCACGTTGTCTGCCACCATGTTCTGTCAATAAAGGACACGAGGGTTGGGGCAGGTCAGGGGCACATTGTACAATTGCCAATCATTCTATCTAGAAATCATTCTTGTAAAAATTGGACACTTATGTGATGACCTTCCTGGTTTCAAACAGTGTTTGTTCATAATCGGGAAATGGCGGGAAACCGACAAGTGAAAAGTCACTTCTTAATTTCAGAATTTGGGTTTGTAGCCATAAAACCACATAAAAACTTCAGAAGCCATAAAACGTATCAAATTCAAAAAGGCAAAGTTAAAATAAATTCTTCCCTCAAATGAAATTGAGATTGTGTATTTCAGGCCAGAATTAGACCCCCAGGGTATAATTTAAAGTGATGGTATCTAGAAAATTCATATTTGAGACGGTTGTACTAAAGTGTGGTCTATTTTCATTTCCTACCTTCTACGATGGTAGTGACATTCTAGTTTTTACTAGTGAGGTCCTAGTCTCCTAGTTTAACTTTCCTTTTTGCTAAAATAATCCAACCTCTTTCCCCTAAGTATTTAAGATTGTGCACGGTTTTAACTGCACAAATGCAATTAATAATAATATTTATAAAGCAATATGGGAGCCACGGATAAAAAGTGTGCTCTACTGTACAAGTGCAAAGAGACCTTGGGATCATCTTGCCAAAAAGCCCAGATGCTGCTTTGAAAAAGTACCCCTTCATCTTACATGAAAAAAGAAGTTCTACGTGGAAAAGTGGCTTTATAAAAATGGCATCATAGGGTCCTTCATCTATTAGGTCTCCGTGATTTCCAAACCAGATTTGTTCATTTACAGGTAAAAAGGATTTGGGTTTTGTTTTAACCAAATTGCCAGTGCTGCATTCACCATGGGATCTGTAACTCAAGCTGCCATTTGTATAATCACCACTCACAAATTCTGCCTTTATTTACACCAAGGCAGGCCTGTGTGTGATTGAGGCCAGAATTTCATGACAGTGAGGGTTGTACAGGGAATTATAGGCGGCCCAGGAAACGGAACTTAGTTTGCAATTTCATTGATGATACATGAGATAGAAGAGAATCAGTTTCATTCCCCCAGGAGTTTTGGTTTGACAGTAATAAGTAAACTTTTCCTCTGAATTGAGCAGATAGGGACTCTGAATAGACACTGAGAGCAGATCTGATGATTAGGAAGATGCTATTCTTACACAGAAACTTTTCAGAGTATTTTCTCAATGAAAGGCTCTTTTAAGAAATCTTCCATTCATAAAGTAACAGCGTGAAACACATAAGTGTGTAAATCATAAGTAAAAATTGTGCATTGCGTTTGGGCCATATGCCCTTCTGACCCAGTTCTGTTATCACTGGAACTAGTGAAGTTCTTTAATTATCTGTTGCAGTTACATAGTGTAATTTGTAAGGTGTTTTGAAATGAAAGATGCTGGATAGAAAGATACTGTGGGCCTGATTCAGAACCCATTTAAGTCAGTGGGAGCTTTTCCCATGTATAAACTGTAGGCTGTTCAGTTGAGTCCTGAAGTCATTACTCTGACTTCAGCGGGACTTTCATTTGAATGAAGGACTGTGTTTGTCCCATTATCATGTAACATAAATAATATAATAAAATATTTATATT
Organism: Lepidochelys kempii; assembly: GCF_965140285.1. Lineage (NCBI taxonomy): Eukaryota > Metazoa > Chordata > Testudines > Cheloniidae > Lepidochelys > Lepidochelys kempii. The sequence goes on along the minus strand of NC_136384.1, from coordinate 68,204,999 downwards.
TGAATTTCAGTTACTCTGCATGCATGCTCTTCATAGTTATACCTTGAAACAACACTGAAAACATGTCATGATAAACTTGAGACTGTTCCATTGGCAATTTGTCCTGGAGTCAAACCTTTGATAGATTGCTAGTCAAAGTTACTATACAGATTCCAGTGATTTCAGATTGGGTATGAAGAGCCCATGGACCCAAAATCGTACTTCCTTTATCTTTTAACATTCTGTGCACTTGCATGTTGGGTGCCATTACAGTGCACATATAGGGGTTTCTTAAAAACTGCTTTTAAACTAACATTAAGGGGTACATTTTCAAAACAGTGTGGCATTTTTAGCACTACTTCCCCCATCATTAAGGAGAGTTGTGCAGCTCACATTGTATACAATCCTGGCAATGTAATTTGTATACGTAGGAATTAATTGACTTACCATGGAAATGTGGACACATCTTGCATGAAATGCAGTAGTTGTTTATTACACTAAGTTGTAAGTGGCTGTGAAGTTTTCTGTGAAATTTTTTTAGCTAGGTTTCAGAGTAGCAGCCGTGTTAGTCTGTATTCACAAAAAGAACAGGAGTACTTGTGGCACCTTAGAGACTAACAAATTTATTTGAGCATAAGCATCCGATGAAGTGAGCTGTAGCTCACGAAAGCTTATGCTCAAGTAAATTTGCTAATCTCTAAGGTGCCACCAGTCCTCCTGTTCTTTTTTAGTTAGGGTGGATCAGAAGAAACGTCTCAAGTTAACAGTACATTTTTTTAGACCACTTCGTTGTTTTAAAAAGATGTCTGATTTAATCCATTTATTTGGAAGAAAATTCACATCCAAGACTGATGCTTTTATCCCCACCTTAGGAGAGATGAAAATTAAAATATCTAAGTTCGATAACTTAAACTCTGAGATACATAGTAATGGAAATGGTAAAATCATCCACAACTACAGGTATATCAAAGATAGTTTAATGTGATCTGTGTACAGTTTCTTTAAAATGTCTTATTGTGTTAATACGAAATTGTGTCAGAAATTTAAAAGCTTATAAAGAGAGAAAAAATGTTCTGCCCATCATGTTCTACTACTAACATACATGTACTTTGCAACTATTTTTTCCAGTGATGCTGGCGGATTTACATTAGTTTTAGATTTAGCAGAGTATATGAGTAATCTGCTAGATACAATAGATAGCAAATAACTATTTACTAAGAGTTATCAAGGTTTGCATGTTTTCTCTTTCAGATCACTGATTGTAACCTGTTAGCATTTTTTCTTTCATTCATACTTCTGGGGGAAAAAATACATTCCTTGTGCACCCCAAACTCCAGTTAACTGTACTGGAAGTTTTGCACATGAAGTGGACTCATAGGCCAACATTCCAAACTTAGGAGCCTAAAGGTAGACTCCTAAATCTATACTTAGGTAGCTAAGTAAGGGATCTGATCTTCAAATGTGCTAAGCACCTGCAACTCCCATTGAAGCATCTTTGAAAATCAGGCACTCTTATTTAGCTGTCTAAATATGAATTTAGGTGGCTAAAGTTAGATACCCAAGTTTTCACAGATTCTAAGACCAGGGGAAACCATTGTGATCATCTAGTCCAGGGGTGGGCAAACTTTTAGGTCCGAGGGCCACATCTGGGAATAGAAATTGTATGGCAGGCCATGAAGGCTCAAAGAATGGGGGTTGGGGAGTTGGAGGGGGTGGAGCTCTGGTTTGGGGTGCGGGCTCTGGGGTGGGGCCAAAAATGAGGAGTTCAGGGTGTGGGAGGGGGCTCTAGGCTGGGACCGAGGGGTTCGGAGGGCGGGAGGGGTTGGGGTGCAGGAAGGGGTGCAGGCTCTGGATGGGGGTGCAGGCTCTATGATGGGGCTGGGGATGAGGGGTTTGGGGTGCTGGAGGGTGCAGGCTCTGGATGGGGGTGCAGGCTCTATGATGGGGCTGGGGATGAGGGGTTTGGGGTGCTGGAGGGTGCTTTGGGCTGGGATTGAGGGGTTTGGAGGGCAGGAGGGGGATCAGGGCTGGGGCAGGGGGTTGGGGTGTGGGGAGAGGTTCAGGGATGCAGGCTCCAGGCAGTGCTTACCTCAAGCAGCTCCCGGAATCAGCAGCATGTCCCTTCTCCAGCTCCTACATGGAGGTGCGGCCAGGCAGCTCTGCATGCTGCCCCATCCTCTGGCACCACCCCTGCAGCTCCCATTGGCTGCAGTTCCCAGCCAATGGGACCTGCCGTGGCAGATGCGGAGCAGAGCTCCCTGGCTTTCCCTACATGGAGGAGCCAGAGGGGGGCCCCTCCGCTGCTTCTGGGAACTGCATGCCAGATCCAGCCTATGGGCCATAGTTTGCCCACCCCGATCTAGTCAGACCTTCTGTAAGTGTGCACCATACTGTTTTATTTTAGGGGAACACTGCATTCCTTACCCTAGCAAAACCACCAAGGCCCTCATTTTTGCTCCCATTGCCTTGAGTAGGAGTCTTGCCAGAAAAAGGAATGAGTAAGGAACACAAGATTTGACCCCAAGTTTGTTACATAATGAGTTATTACACGCTTGTGGAAGTCAATTTGCTAGCACAAGGTTCACTGCCCTACTTCACAGAGGATACTGAAATCTACTTGCAGACTGCTGAAAGAGACCTTATTAAGGATGCAAAACCTCATCGGAATGTGTGCTTTCTGTTTGAACAGATGATACCGTACATGAGTCAGCCGAGCCATCCCGCGGTGAGAATGCAGCACAGACACCGAGGATATCCAGCCGGCTTTTGGCAACCCTATTGTTCCTCCTGGCGATGCTTTTGACATTATAGCACAGTATATTCCAGTAACCTTCTCACAGAAAACATCAGGGTCTTGGAACATCAAAGATCCACCTAACTGCTCCTCCCAGGAAAGGGACTTTATATTGGTTTTGCAGATGTCAAATTTTGGGGGGAGGGCTGGAGGGGTTGTTTGTTTGTTTGTTTGTTTGTTTTCTTTTCAGCCTGAACTATGAGCAAGAATTTGAGGGGAATAACTAGTTTCAGTTCCCAACCTTCCCCATGACTTTCCTTGACCCCTCCAAAAATCAAAGGACTCAAAATGAAAATGCCAAATTATAACAGTGATACTAGTGATTCTTATTTTCCTCTTCATTCTCCTTTAAGAAGTCACTTCTGCTAGCTCACTGTATCATCTGTATGTGGATACGGAAGAATAGTGGCAGATGCAGTCAGTGAAGGATAAGGAACCTGAGTGGAAGCCCACCAGGGTATTACTCTCCAATACAATATTTATGCCTTCTCATTCAGTACTGTAAGATGATCCTGCAAGGCATCATGTCACCATGTCAGGACTGGAGGGGAAATATTAAGAACAGATATAACACTATTTCCTCTAGGAGTTTCTAAATGAACAGGCTTTTAAAAGGAAGAGACACAGTTTCTTATAAGACTGTCTTGAAACATCACTGACAGTAAAAACCTGTGCTCCATAATAGAAGCTCTCTTTAGAAAAAAAAAATTAATATTTAGGAATGTTAGCACACAGCAAGCAAGGTCAGATTTAGGAAACTTCACTGGGGGGTACGAGTGCCTCTGTTATTTTCATTTAAGTGGGTAGTGCACACCAGATTATTTTCTTTCAAAACAAATCACCATGGTGCTACAATTTTTTTTTCTTGAAATGCAAAGAGGCATTTTTTTGTGAATAAAGTGACCTTCCCCAGGGCTGACTTAGTAGCTGGTAGCTTTGTATGCAGCTCTGGGTGACAATATGCTCTAAGGAGAGGACTTCAGTGGCCAGAGGAAACATTTTTTGGGACACAGGATATCCAGTGTGTTCTTGAAAAAAGAAAAGGAGTACTTGTGGTACCTTAGAGACGAACAAATTCATTTGAGCATAAGCTTTCGTGAGCTACAGCTCACTTCTTTGTCTCCCTTGCAAGTTCCACCATCATGGGAATAAAAAAAGCCAGAAGAAGCCAGGACAGCCAATCGGCATTGTTTGGGGGTGGCGGGGGGTAAGGAAAAGTGTTTGAAAGTAAGGAATACAAATTGAAATGTTGATTTTATATCTTCTCCCTTTCCAACACAGTTTGAACAGTAGAGGAAATACGTTTATCAGCAGGAGATAAACCAGATGGGCTCCCAAAGACTTTAACAAAATATTTTTTTAAAAATCCACTAGAATAGAAAATACATTATTTAGATATACTTTATGCTGAGAGTGAGTATATATGCTTGTCCTATTTAAACGTGAGAAAAGTGGTAACCCTTGATGCAATTAGGAATATGGGAACTGTTTTGTTTGATGAAATTGGGGGGTGACCCTGTTTAAGGAATCTGAGCATGGCCAGGAAAGGACTTGAGAAATCATTCACCAGGAAATGCAAGACTTGGGGTTTCTATTGGTGAGGCTGCCATGATCTTTGAAATCTGAAATATAGTCAGGGAAATATGTCAGGCCAATATCAAAACAAAGCCTTTCAAACAAAAACTGATGATTATGATTATGTTGAATGTGGAAAAAAATGGAACACATTCCAACAAAACAAGGGATTTTATGTATTAGTTAAAAATTAATAGGGGTTGTTAATGGGCTTCATTTTGTGAAAATGATTATAAATTAAATTAAATTAAAAAGAGCTGCTTCCTAGAATTTTGAACAGTCCATGATCCAAAAAAGAGAAAAGGAAATTGTACACATGTTAAACTTAATTGTGGGGTTGCCTGATACTATACAGTATGGATATTGATGCAGAAGCTGCCCTTGAGATAGAATCAAGGAAATTTCTACTAATATTGAACACACAAAATCAAAAACCACAGTCTAGACACTGAAGAAACTCACCATTTCATTACGAAATAGTCAATACATTTCTCTTTCTCCAGCATGTATAGTTGGTGCACATGCTAATATTTCCTTCAACTAAGAATTACAGAACTTTGGGGGAGGTGGGCTTAAGGATGAAAACACACCTTATAATAGACAGCAAAAAGATAATATTGCTAGGTAAGCATATTTAAAAAGATTCACATTGGCTGCACTTAGTCATACTTATATTAATAGTGCTGATTTTATTTCAGAAGTGAATTTCATTATGTTCTATCATTTCTCTATCCATGACAATGGACTCTCACAACCGTAGGTGTAGTTTAACTTCTGTATTGGGGAGGGACAACTCCAGTCAGGACAATAGGATTGCATGTCAGGGGGGAAATTCCATGCCTGCCCAGGCTTGCAGTTGGGCAGGGGGCAGAGGCGGAGAAAGGCCCCCCATCTCCAAATTATGCCTATGCTCAAAAGCCACACTTATCAACAGAAAACTCTTTTTTCACTAGTGTTTTCCACAGTGAAATTCAATCCTTTATTTTACCACATTATCAGCGCTAACTAAATTAATAATAGCAAGACTATCACAGCTAACGGACAGACTACTACACTACATAGAACAATATAACTGTGAATTGCAAGCTTACCAGACATCAGCTTGGATACTTGATGGCATCAGGCAATCCCAGTCATATCAAGTAAGCAAGTGCTGCAAACCATTGAATCTTTGGTTTTTGTTGTGCAGAGTTACAAGACTCTGGAAGCTTTGAAGGATGTTGGTGCAAGTGTAAGCAGCTCTTTCCCCCCCCCCCCCCAACACACACATGCACCCACCCTGTGAAGTCTGAGGGACTAACTAATTCTGCAGCAGACATCTCTCAGCCCAGATAGTTCACCCCTGTGACCTGCACTCCTGGTTGCCAAGGGCTTTGCAACGTGAAGCAGGGAAATAAGGATCAGTCTGTTTAGTGGATACTATGTATCCTTTAATAGACAAGGTAACATTTCGTGTTAGTTTAGAATATTGTTTTGTACTGTACTTTCTTGAATGGCAAAGGAAAGACAAGTAAAACTTAAAAAAAAAGGTATGTTCTTTAAATTCTGTATTTAGCAACCTCTGTTGTATATAGTGTTTGATAATAAAGTATTAATTTGATTCTTATGTCTTTTGTAAGTGAGAACAATAGACTTTCAGGATATTAAAAACATGCATTGATTATAAGACAGAGCTTTGAAGCATCAAGTGTAATCATGGCTGAGAACTGAGTTATAAGGGGCCATGACACTGCATCATACAGGACTCATCTGTGAAAACTGTTCACCTGATCTCAAGACTTCACAATGTCAAGACCTGGAACAACATGACTTTTGATGATCAATGTTTTGTCCTCAGTGTTTAAAGGTCTGATTTACAGCGTGTGGTTTTTTGTGTTGGTTTTTTTGTTTTGTTTTGTTTTGTTTTGGGGTTTTTTAACATGTTGGTTTCTAAAAGGCTTTGGGGATCGAAAAATTCTTCTATTCCTTTGTTTTCTTTATTCTTTGTTGTTTTCTGTTTTCCTTCTGTCTTTTCCTTCCCCTCCCTTCATGGATAGTTTTTTTCCCCCAGAAGGGATCTTGCCAGTATCATGTGTGACATGTGCATGGACTTGATTCCAAAACAACAAGCAACAGACTTGGGAGAGTCAAACGTGGATTATTTCCTTTCCTGTATATTTGTGGAAGGAAAGGGATTGTATTTGTACCTGTTGATTTTTCCTAGAAACTGAACTTTATCTGTTGCCTCATGAGAGCAATTGTTCTTTCAGTTTCAGAAAATTAGAAAATAATTTAATTTTCCCCCTTCATCCATCCACTCAGATTTGTGCTCACCAGTTTTACTTTACAACTCCTCACTTTACTCCCATCCCCCTCCACTCCCCCTCTCCCTCGTTCTTTTAATTTGGAACAGTGAATGGGCAGATCTGTTTCTGGTTTGGCATCACTGAGTTTTTCCCATGCATTCGCCCCTGAGCTTCTCGGATGTGAGACAAATCTCCCTACAATAGGCTTGCTGCCATTGTCTGTACAGTTTAATAGATGCTGGCATGTTGGAGGTTACCCATGAGTCTGCAAAATCCGCTTTCCATGCTTACTCTTGACACCCCATTGAAGCCACTCATTGTGTGTGCATCTGGGTATGAAAGTCCAGCTCAGTGTGGTCCTGTGCTTGTACTGCCCTGCTTTGCAGTTTCTTTGCACTTATTCATTGAGTGCTGTTTTTGAAATGCTTACATTATATGAACTTAAAAGAAAATGTTAAAAAAAACAACCCATAAGATCTGTATTTGTATATACACGTGTCCGTACAATTATACTTAAATAAAAATTAAAGATTTTCATCATTTTAATTGGTTCTCTTAGGCTACATTTTTGTTCACTGAATGATGCCTTTATTTCAGGGACTTTCGTCTTACGTATTTGTGGGCAATGGACGGCAGTAAGGAGTATAATAGGGAAAGGCTATGGAATGTGAGGAAAGCCATGTGTGCAATGACAAACTGCCTGGATCTGTACCCCCCAACATCCTGGCTGGTGTACTAAACTCTGGCAGCTGTGAGATTTTTCACCCCTAATGTATGTGTTAATAGCTTTTCAGAGTACTTGGGAGAGTAAGGAATTGTGTCCTCCAAGTGCTAGAGTATTCTTACCGGCTTTATATTTAGGGCCCTACCAAATTCACGGTCCATTTTGGTCAATTTCAGAGTCATAGGATTTTAAAAATCACAAATATAATTCTTGCAGCTATTTAAATCTGAAATTTCACAGTGTTATATCTATAGGGGTCATGACCCAATTCTGAAGGCAGCAGCGCAGAAATAAGGGTGGCATGGTATGGTATTACCATCCTTCTGCACTGCTGCTGGTAGGACGTCACCTTCAGAGCTGGGTGCCTGGCCAGCAGCCACTGCTCTCTGGCCACCCAGCTCTGAAGGCAGCGCAGAAGTAAGGATGGCAATACCGTGACCCCCCACAATCCTCTTTTGAGTCAGGACCCCCATTTCGAGGAATGCTGGTCTCCCGTGTGAAATCTGTATAGTATACAAAAGACCAGATTTCAATGTTGTTGCTTTTGCCCCATGCTGGACCTTTTTAATAGCCGCCTTTATTGCCCTTGCTAAGATGGTCACAAGTTCCAAAGCAAGTATTCTGCTTACAGAGGATCCGAGCAGGTGCAAGGGACATACAAACAGGGCAGTCGCACATGCCCCCCTTTAACCATGATGCCCCCTGACTTACAAAGAGAGGGGGGGTTATTAGCAGCTTTAAAATAAATGTTATTAAAAAAAAAAGGAGTGAGAGCTGTGGGAGCCTCATGGGAAGTGGGGAGAGTTTGAGCAGTGGTGCCTCCTCATGAGATGGAGGGGAAGTGAAATGATGAGTTGCTTCTTTCCCTTTTCCCCCAACCATTCTTGCAGTGCCTCTAAAATTATGTGAGACTGGATTGGCAAAGATTTGTACTCAGCTCTGAAACTGTCTTTCATGGTACCTGTTCTGGGATCGCATGATAGGTACAGCAGCTTAACCTGAGAAATTAAGTCACGTGGGAGGTGGGGGATGCATACTGAAACCTCTAATATACACACTATGCATTTCAAAACTCAGCTTTAATTACACCATGTTAGCATGAAACTCACTGAAAGCTTTTTATTACATACAATTAGTTGACAGGGCAGCAAGTACTAATTGCAACTTACCGTAACCTCTTTTACAAATAAGGAGTGACAGTTTTGTGGGAAGAGGAGCGGTGTATGCGAGTGCTTAGTCCAAAGAACTGGTGCTCTGGACGTTTGCCCATGGATGTGTGATCTTACAACCAGGGCATGATTATAAGTGACACATGTTCAATATGTCTTAACATAATAGCCATGTCTGACGCAGCTAATAGTCTTGGCTCAGAAGTCACTCTGCGTTTGCTGAGAATGGCCTTTGATTTCATTTCTAGACCCTGCTTTACACGAGATGTCTCTGCATTATTTTCCCCAAGAATAATTTTATTCCCAGAATACCAGTGTGGGCATTACTGAGAATATTCTGACACTCCTCACATCATTCTGATACAGCAAAGTGTTGGTGCAGTTTGCTGTACATTACACAAAACATGTTATTTTGTTTCATTTAGAGACACGGCAACCAAATAGGGTGGTTGGGTGTGTGTTTTTCCAGATTTTGTGTAATATAAATTTCCCCCTGTTTTTTCTTAGTCCCATTTTCATTATGTTTTGCCTTTGTTAGGAAACTTGGTTTAAACATAGTTCCTAATAAACAGTATATTACGTGGCACTTAGGAGCCACAATTGGGAATAAGGCTCCTGTTATACTAAGTGTTGTACAACCATGTAAAATGAACACTGTTCCTGTTCTAGAGAGCTCATCATGTAGCTTTGTTTTTGACATGATTTTGGCCTTCAAGAGTGAATCGGGCCACACTGTAGTAATACTATGATTAAAATACTATTCTAGACTAACTAGGGACCTACAAAAAACATACAAAGTGTCTCCTAGATGAAAGAATGCCAGTATGTTACTTCAAATCCAATTCAAATGGTTTAATATAGCCCTGTTAAGTGAGCCAAAACACAGCACTATTGCAGAAATATAAAAGGCAGAGACAGATTTTTTTCAGGTAAAACACTGTCAGTCCTGGTTAATTGAGAAGAATTCAGACTAACGGGTGATTTGTACAGTCAATAATGCACTTCGAAATATCCGGATTTTCCTGTGATGATTACTTCAGGAAGTGCAGGTGTCACTTGGTTACACAAGGATGCTTGTCAATCCTGACAAGAAAACTAAGGAAGAACAAGAAACAAACTAGATACATACACTGGGGAAAAGAAATGGAATGCTTCCATGTTTTGCTAGGAATGGCTAGACTGTACATAGTATTTAAGATAAGGTAGCCAGAGTAGTTCCTACAAACTCATACATTTTATAATTTACTAAAGGAAAGCTAATCCCTCTTTCTCTCCCTCTAATCTTAAGAGCATTCTTCCTGCCTTTCAATTCTCGTGTTCAAAGTTTACTCTATCTGCTCTAAGTTCTCTTTTGTGGCACGCACATGCCCCCTCAGTGACTTGTATTTGTCTTTACTCGTTCTGATTTTAACATTGAAGTTTTGCCCACAGTACTTTTATCTCTGGGGGGAGAAATGTGTTTCAGTTTTTGTCTGTACAGTATCTGTAAAAGGAAAGGTCAAAGAAATCAATAGCATACTGTAGATATAAGCATCCCTCTGTTACTCCTACTGTTGAGAACCAGTAGTGTCTTTGTTCTCATGTACTGTAACTTGCAGTACCTTAACTAAAGGTTCCACAGAGAGATCAGCTAATAACCGGCCTCCTAGTCCAAACAGTTAAAGAAGGGTTCTTTATCTCTGCACTTTTACTTCACCCATGGCAAAGAAAAAGCGCAGTAGAAAAATGACCAAAAATCAAATGCAAGAAGAACATGTGATTAAAATATATTTTACCCTGATTAGCAAGCCAGAAGTGAAATTGTCGAGCTGTTCCCTTTATGTTAATGGTGACTAGAAATAAAAATATTGTAGCTGCTATCCTTTGTCTGAGGAAGGTTAGGATCAGGCCCCGGGCCTGGTGTGAAAGCCTAAGGGAAATTTGGATTGATGTGCATCATGGACCATTATGTATATCCTAATGCTTCCACTTTTCCACTATTATAAGCCAGATTTCATTTAATCGGGAATGTCATCAGTAAGAGCAAGGTGGGATAGACTCCAAACAAAGGAGATTACTGTTGGTAAAAACATTCTCTTTCAAGTTTATCCCTGCAAAAAAGTCCTCCTCTAATTGTGAGGATGCATAACAATCTAAGTCATAAGCCAGAAAGACGTGAGGCTGGGATTTCTGAAATTGCTCATCACTGGCCTAACTCTATTCCTGTGAAGTCCATAGATGTTCTATCATTTGTGTCACAGAGAGCAGACGTAGGCCAACCGGGAGCAATTTTGAAAAATCCCACTCTCAATGCATTTAGAAATGTGAGGTATTAATTAGTTATACAAGAGCCCAAAATATGCCAGGTGCTTTAGAGAGCAAATGAAGAGCCATAGCTTACCACTGGAGCTAACAGCCTCATGTGAAACAACGCTCAGGGAGCGAGTTGCAAACAATAAGCCATGGGGTAAAGAGAGGCCGGGAATACCATAAGCACTGGTTACTCAAAAATATGCCATTTCATTCACTCCACCCTTTTTTAAAATAGGACAATTCATTTCTTGTGAATTATATTGGAGCACTAGGTTTTATCAGGGATTTGTATGGGGGAGGGTACAGTATAGAATGATATATTCTAGTTATGCATCATGCTTAAAAGATCACCTTCTGCAAAATCTGAACCACTCAGCTGTTAACTCTTAATATCTGCAAGGAGCTGAGCACCTCTTTCAGGCTGCACCTGGAGCTAAGGGCATGGGTGCGTACTCAGTATCTTTGCAGGATCAGAGCCTTATGAGGGAATGCACAGCTGCCCCCTGGCTGCTGAGCACTCTACGCATCAAACATCGTAGTAGGTTTAGTCCTTTTTGTGTCATTAAAAAGACCTTAGTGCTGAGGCAGGAATGCAGAGCATAGATAAACTGGCTTAAAGGAGTCAGACAACTGCTAAAGTTGCACCCAAGAACACTACAAAGAACAGGATGGCTGCTCTGCTTTAAAATGGGGTTTTCTGATCTTGAATCATGCATGATGTCAATAATTATACTTCAAATGAGAAGCAGTTCCCTGTAAACCGATGCAGTGATGTTGATCTGGCTTTGCAGCACTGGCGTTAAGTCCCTTAGTCTTACAGCTTCCTGGTCTCCATAATACCCTTGTAGTGCAAAGTGTTTTGTGTTATTGCTTCCCTATAACACACAGGAAAAAGTAAGCAAGCTAGTGAGGACATGAATCTTCATCACCAGTGAATGTGGTCTCTGGTGGGTTTTTTTTGGTTAATTATGTAAAAAAACATATTTATTCTGCATTTGTTTTCAGGTAAAAAGGAAAACCTGAACCCATTTCCTGTGCTCTGGTCTCATTAGCCAGCTTTCCTCCAAACTCTTGTGCTCTCGAGAAGTTTTGCCAAGTGGCTAAATGAAATGCACACAGTGGCAAAGTGTTATGAATATTTATGATGGTTTAATGATGTGATTTTTGCATCCATGAATAATAAAGATTTTTAACAAGAACAGATAAGATCAATACAAAACAGTGAAGTGGTTAACACAAGAACCTCTTGGTGCGGAGACCCCACTGAGAGCAGCAGGGGCTATTCAGCTTCTCGGCCCTCCCCCTTCCTCTGCAACCCAAACCAAAAAATGCTAAGAAGGGGGACACAGATTTTTAAATAGCTTCATAGAAAGCAGGCACTTTATCTGTGCTTTATGCCATAGTCATCAGCTCCTGCATGCTTCATTTGAGGAAGTTCAAGGTTTTCAACAATAAAGTAACCTTCAACTTTTTATCCTAGATATTCTCAGGGTGACATTTACATCTTGAGTACAGGCTGAGGCTGCTGCTTTTCCAGTCTTTGTAGGAGCAACTAACTGAAAAGTGTTTGCAAGAGGCTGAGGGTGCAGGATACTGGAGTACATAACTAAAGTCAAAGGAGACCAATTGACATATGGTGACAGAGGGGAAGGCTGCTCTCAAACAGATCATGTTAAAGGAGGAGCACATAAGTAGAGGATTGTTAGACTTTTTCTCTGGGGGTGGGGTAGTGCTCCCCTTCTTAGTTCAACAACCCGTAAAAAAGCAGTCTTGTGTAAAATCACCTTGTAGTTTACTATGAGGAAACCGCTAGGGTATGTCTACGCTGCAGCTGGGAATGAGGAGCCTGGGTGGACAGACTTGTACTAGTGGGGCTCCAACTAGCGCACAAAAACAGCTGTATGGACATCGCAGCTTGGATTGGGGCTTGGGCTCTCAAGCCCACCCCTCCCGGCAGCAAAGCCCGAGAGCCAGTCCAAACCACAATGTCAAAAGCAATGTCTACACTGCTCTTTTTAATGCACTAGCTCAAGTTTCACTAGTACAAGTCTGCCAACCCAGGCTGGGAGGCTCACTTCCGGATGCAGTGTAGACATACTCCAGGGGACTCCAACACTCATTGTAACTATCTGTAACCTCAACTGCCAAAGGGCTGAGTTCTCTAGAATCATGGAGAGCTGCTCCAAGGCCACATTAATGATATGCTGTGGGGGAAAATGGAACATTTTATTTTCAGGACACATTTTAGAATCAGGATTGTGTATTGATCCTGCCTGTTATGCTGACCTGATTATGTGGAAGCAGGTAGGCAACATAGATTTTACATTAAGGAACCTAAAGTCAAACACCAAAAATACTCACTTTTAAAAGTGTATTTAAAAGATTTGTAAGCTTACTGAGCTATGGCAGGCCAAATTCATCCCTGGTTAATTCTTTTACAGACAGTGGAGGTACCCCAGGGATGAACTGAGACCATTATTTCTCAATTTATTAGTCGTTGACGATCCAGTTCACAAATCTTCTACTTGGAAATATGACAAACTGTTTGCCTGAGTTTTCACCTTTGGCCAAATCTCCCTCAAAGCTGACATTCAGCTCTGCTCTTCATTGTGAGTCTGCCTGACATAGCTCATTAGACGTTTGATGAAGAGTGGGCCTGAAATTGTGCCCCTGACGCTGGGAGCAGCTTCTCTACCAAAGCAAGTGCTAGAAGAGCTGTAGGTAGTGTTAGAATGAGATTACTGAGGTTCGGAATTTTTTATAACAGAGCGGAGGGGCTGGGGACACAATGCAGACAAGGCAAAAAGATTGAGGGAGCAGTTGTTATACTGTGAGACCATTTCCTGCCTCCTCCCCAAAAAACAGGGAAGAAAATGTAAAACAAAAGGGTGAACGTGAAGTGAATGGAAAAAGGTCACAGCAGGGTGCATTCTTAAAAAAGAGGTTTTAATTTATACAGGTGGCTAGTCAGGGCAATAAAAAAGAGAGACTTTAGTCCTGGGCTCCAAATCAAATAAAGAAACACAGAGCTTAAGTCACTGCTTCCCCATCCTCCACATGGAAGTTTATTTTGTATTATACCTGATACCAGTTAAGGGGGAGCAAAAAATCTTGGAGTGCTTAAATGCCAATGGTTCCATTAATTTTTTGTAACATGTAGCAAACTGAGTGCATAAAGCAAATGTGGCTGATAATGAGCTGCTGCAGCTATGTTTTCTCACAAAGCATACACTGTCCATACAATATAGCAAGCTCTGTCTGTGTTATACATGTGCCTTATGCAGCGATGCCCTTTCACTCCATCACAAGTGCCTAAGAAACCTTGTCACTGTCATTTTGCACACATTTTTCTTTTTCTATCTTTTGATGCAAAGTTGACTCCCCAACCCACTGTTAAAGGCTACATGGTCTCAAACTCAGACATAGGAATTAATTAATAGACATACCACTGGCCTAGGTCCTGCTCTCCTGAACTGTACAGCCACCAGGAGAGCTCAGTTAGAAAGGCATGGAAATGTCTAAGTGTTATTGGGAGAGCTGAATAGTTTAAGAACACTGAAGAATAGCAAAGCATTTTTGTGAAGGGTAATTCTAACAGCCAACTGCCTTTGCTACAGAAAACTAGTTATACTATGAAACTATACTACCCTTTCCTCTTTTTCTACTGAATAAAATGTGAAGACCTAAGAGTTGCTGCTGAGGAGATAAGAACTAAAGCATGTACCACAGCCATTTGAAGCACTCTGCAGCAACAGTGACAGATGCAGCTCAGATTTTGGCAGCCGAATATATACCCCCAAATGCTAAATCTGTGATTAAGGCACAACTGATGCTATCAGCAGAGAAGACATGACATTCTTGGTCTTGCAAAGAAGTAAAAACAAACAAACAAAAGGGGTGATCTTCAGGATGAAGAGAAAAGTGTTCCTGATGAAAACAAAGCCATGCACGTCTAAGACCAGAAGGGAGTGATAGCAATTAAAAGAAATCATCTGAAGGAGAGAGAGAAAACAGGTTAATGATGCTGTCACCCCATTGGATGGGCAGCTTCCACCTGATGGAAAAAGTCACCAGAAAGTCATTAACATGCAACATTGGGGATTGTCCACATCAACACAATAGATCTAGCCAAGGCCATTTGTGACATGGATTTAGTGAGCTAGGGGAAGCCAGGAAGCCATGATGGTGCATCTACAGTCACAGTGACCAATAATACATGTAAAGTATACTGCCCCCAGTCAGTCTGAAAACACAAGTGATAAATCAGTGGGTCTCAAGCTTTTGTATTGGTGACCCCTTTTACACATCAAGCCTTTGAGTGCAACCCCCCCTTATAAATTAAAAACACCTTTTTTATATTTAACACTAGTATAAATGCTGGAGGTGAAGCAGGGTTTGGGGGTGGAAGCTGACAGCTCATGACCCCCCCATGTCATAGGTGCTGACTCCGTGGGTGCTCTGGGGTTGCAGAACCCACAGAAAAAAAATAGTGGGTGCTCAGCACCAACGCCGATCAGATCCTTCCCCTACCTCCCACCACCTCCTGGCCACCAGTGATCAGCTGTTCAACGGTGTGCAGGAGGTGCTGGGGAGGAATGGGGGTGGGCGTGCTTTGGGGAAGGGGGTGGAGCAGGGGTAGGAAGACGTGGGGGGCATGGGGGCTTGGAGGGAAGGGGCGGAGTGGGAGCAGTGCCTGGGGCAGAGCGGGGGGGTTGAGCACCTCCTGGCAAATCACAAAGTTGGCGCCTCTGCCCCAAGTAATAACCTCGCGACCCCCTGAGGGGTCATGACCCCCAGTTTGAGAACTCCTGTGATGATAATAGTGATGTCCTGACCTAGAAATAAAACCTAAATAAAACCGTTGCAATTCTGTTATGAATTAAATAACTTCATTTTATGATGTGAGCTATGCTTTTACTCCAGCTCCAACTGGCTGCCTTACTAACAAACATAGTCAAATGCCACTGTGCCATATAGCCACTCTATCCATACATAGCTGTAAAATTTGTCCACCTCTTGGTTATTTTCAAACAGCTGTTCAAATACTAGTATGATGAGTGTGGCATAAAATCCTAGGCAGATAGATTAGTTACAGGCTGCAGGGCTGTTTGGTGCATTTGAAGTAGAAATCATGAGCAAATCTATAGTACAATTAAGAAAAATATTTTGGTTCCTTTTACTCTTTTATTGCCACTTCTTGGGTCCTATTTCTTCAGTCCATTCTGCCTCCTGCCGTGGTGTTGAATGTGCTTTGTTTGAGACCTTAGTTAGTCATTTTCAAAGAATTAGATTTGCAAACATTTCCATTGCATTGTATTTATATAGATTCTTATATAGCACTCATCGCCATAGCTTCTGAGCACCTTCCAGTTATGCATTAAGCAATGTGACAACTAACTGTCTGGTGTTGTTTATTCTTTCAGCCTCTCCCCAGGGTGAGAAGTATGTGCAGTGGAGTGTCTTGTTTGGGAAGGGTTTTTTTTATTATTATTTCTGGGGGGGTTGGGGTCGGGGTTGTTTGTTTAATATATATATATATATATATATATATATATATATATATATATATATATATATATATATATATATATGTTGTTATGTATTTGTGTAGGCAAACTCAAAGAAACACACCTTGCACTTGGTGTGGAAAGTTATGAGGCTTGTGATGGTTCATTCCACTGTCTCAGCCTGCCACCAGAGAAGGATCTGTTTCTGGCCCAGAACTTTATTGTAATGAGTTTCATTGTGCCTAAAGAGAAGAGTTGACAACTGTGATTTTCATCCTGGCGTGCTTGTCAACGTTCCTTCCCCATTCTGAACTCTAGGATACAGATGTGGGGACCTGCATGAAAGACCCCCCTAAGCTTATTCTTACCAGATTAGGTTAAAAACTTCCCCAAGGTACAAACTTTGCCTTGTCCTTGAACCCTATGCTGCCACCAGAAAGCGTGTTAAACAAATAACAGGGAAAGAGCCCACTTGGAGACATCTTCCTCCCAAAATATCCCCCCAAACACTACACCCCCTGTCCTGGGGAAGGCTTGATAAGAATCCTCACCAATCTGCATAGGTGAACACAGACCCAAACCCTTGGATCTTAAGAACAATGAAAAAGCAATCAGGTTCTTAAAAGAAGAATTTTAATTAAAGAAAAAGGTAAAAGAATCACCTCTGTAAAATCAGGATGGTAAATACCTTACAGGGTAATCCGATTCAAAACATAGAGAATCCCTCTAGGCAAAACCTTAAGTTACAAAAAGACAGGAATACACATTCCCTTCAGCACAGCTTATTTTACAAGCCATTAAACAAAAGAAAATCTAATACATTTTCTAGTGAGATTACTTACTAATTTTACAGGAGTTGTAAGGCTTGCATTTCTGATCTGTTCCTGACAAAAGCATCACACAGACAGCCCAAACCCTTTGTCCCCCCCCTTCAGATTTGAAAGAATCTTGTCCTCTCATTGGCCATTTTGGGTCAAGTGCCAGCGGGGTAACCTAGCCTCTTAACCCTTTAACCAGAGGATTTTGCCTCTGGCCAGGAGGGATTTTATAGCACTGTATACATAAAGGTGGTTACCCTTCCCTTTATATTTATGACACCTGGAGCACCAGAAGGTCTTTTAGATACCCTGTGCTTAGGCCATGGAGTGCTCTGAAGATGAGGGCTGAAACCTTGAAGTTGATATGGGAAGCCACTGTGGAGAATAACCTTGAAGTTGATATGGGAAGCCACTGTGGAGAATGGATGAACAGTTTGATGTACTCATGGCAGCCTGTGTTGCTGAAGAGATGCTCTGCAGTGTTCTGGACTAGGTGATGTTTCCTAACTGCTGAAGGCTTAATGCCAAGACTTATCACATTGCTGTAGTCCAGATGACAGGTGACAAAAGTGTGTATACCTGAGGCCAGGTTACCATCTGTCTGGTTGGGACAGAATCTTCTAGCTAAACACAGATGCTAGAAAGCATTACTCATGGCTGCTGCTAGGTGAGTACTTAGCATCAGCAAGGAATCCAAGAGTTCTCCTAGACTATGGACTGAATTGAGCAGTTGTGGATGTGTATCTTCAACCAAAAGAGGCTACAGCATGGCTGTGAATTCTTCAGAATGCTTTTTTCCACCTACCAGTATCACCTCTGTCTTGAGAGGCTTCAACTTGAACTAGTGCTCCATCCATGAACTGATCTCATCTAAGCACTGGGCCAGCTTGGTGGTAGTGGTGTGGTCATATGTAGTGAAGGCTAGGCAGAGCTGTGAATCATCCGCATAAAGCTGGCATTTGAATCCATTTCCTCTTCCCTGTTCAGCTAGTGGTGCACGTAGCTGTTGAAAAGGACGGGAGAGAGAACCGCTCCTTGTGGGACAAGTGAGGGGGTTCATGGTAGAGTTTCCTATCACTATTTTTTGGGTGCATCTCTCCAGGAAGGACTCAAACCATTTTTGTACATTACCCTGGATCCCTGCCACTCTTTCAGGTGAGACAACAGTATCTCATGGTCAACAATGCTGAATGCTGCAGAGAGGTCCAGGAGAATGAGAATAAATGTCAATGTCATTGGCTGGAGGAGATCCTCAACCAGTGCCACTAGTGTACTTTAATACTATGGGATGGGTGTCTAGAGACCATGCACTGGTACAAAAATGTTTAGGCAGGTTGCTAGGTAGGTGCACAAAAACTCCTGTGGTGGCAGAAAAACTGCTGCGGAGACACAAATCGAACCACGCGCCATGTCATATGTAACAGGCTGAGGTGACCATGACGCTTATCTGTTACAAATTCACAGTTAAAAGTTTTAACGTGGGCCAGGTCTCTAGTGACTAAGAATGTTCTAAATAGATAATTACGCTGCACTGAGTTCAATAACAAAGATGGCCATCCAGCAACTTGCCTCAACACTATTGCCCCTTTTTGACCCGAGTGGCTAATCAAAACTTTTGGGCCATGGAGATGCTCCAGTTGAAAGTAGACATTGATGAAGGCTGGTATTTCTTTGATGCAGCCTTGTTTATTTACAAAGAATGTACAAAGACCACCTTCTCTGAACGCAGGAGGAACCAAGAACAAATGGAGTTGTTTCTTAGCTTAGCTCCCCAAGCGTCTTTAGCCAACACCAAACTGAAAGCTCTCTCTCTAGCTTTTTCAGTGTCAGACACCATGCTCACAGGCTACTGCTTGCTTTTCTTACTTTTTGCCTGTCTCTGTTCTATCTGTTCTCAGCTGCTAATTTCTCGGCATACTCCATGGGTCTGTCTACACAGGAAAGGAAAACCCGTAGGTGGCCTACACCAGCTGACTAGGGTTTGCAGGGTTCAGGCTGCAGGGCTGTTTCATTGCTGTGTAGACTTCCAGGCTTAGGCTGGAGCCTGAGCTCTAGGACCCTGCGGGGCGGGAGGGTCCCAGAGCTTGGGCTCCAGCCCGAGCCCAGAAGACTACATAGCAGTGAAACAGCCCTGCAGCCTGAGCCTGAGTCAGCTGGCATGGGCCAGCAGCGGGTTTTTCTTTACTGTGTAGACAGACCCTATTAGGCCCTGTGTATTAGGCCTTAAGTGTTTCTTACAGTTATTTTAAATGAAGGGTGCATTCACACCCAATCTCGGCGGTCATATTGTACTCTTCCATGAAAATGCTTGTAGGACAGGGTCAGAGGGCCCAGAAAATTCCATGATGCTTATTGAGTTTCTGACAAATCTTCTCCCAAGCCAGAAGAGAGGTCTGCTCAGAAGTGGGAGAGGCAGGGACTGCAGACTTCCAACCCCCCAGACCCTTCATAGCCACAGGCAGAAGAAGCTCCAGTCCCATGAAGGCAACGATGCCACTCTGATCCTGCTACCCCTTGCCTGGATGGATCTTGCATTCATCAATCATCCTGAACCAACAAAAAACCTCTCTCTCTCTCTCTCTCTCTCTCTCTCTCTGAGGGAGATATAGGTGTGGAGCATAAGTGAATACTACTCCACTACCCAGGGCCATCCCAATCTAGCCCTACCCGTAAATTAAAAAAAAGAGCCCTGATCTCCCAGCTCTACTGTGTGTGTATGTCTGTGTGTGTGGTGGGGAAGATCACACTGCTGAGCTGGTACTTTTTTCTTTCGATGCCCCATCCCTTTCCAGATGCACCTTATCTGACACCCCTCCCCTAACAAAAACAGATGGCCAATAAGGCCCCCTATGACTAATTGATATCAGCTTTCAGATCAGAGATTGGAATAATTCCTAGCTGCTTTTCAAAGGGGTTTCAATATATAATTTCAGTGTCTTTGTTCTTCTCCCCCCACACTTCATCTTCTTTGAAACACACCATTTATTATAATTTAACGCTCTCTTGGCTCTCAAACTTGGCTCGCCTTTTTTTTTTTTCTAAAGGAGGGAGGAGTTGCAGGGGTAGGAGGAAATGAAACTTTTTCCTGGCAGATGGATTATTCCCCAGCTCTGACAACTCTCCTTATAAGAACATGTTGCACAGTGTGGAGGACAGACTCAGCAAGAAAAGGACAGTGGAAAGTAGAATATGCTCTTTAAATGGCTTCCAGGCGCTTTCTCTTGCCAGTCCAAATGTTTGGGTTTGATTTTTTTTTTTTTAAGTAGAATTCATTGACCTCTCACTAAAAATATTTATCCAATGTGATTTCTATCAGATGGATAGTGACCTTATTTTCTTCTTCAAACCTTTTCTTTAAGTGTTGTTTCAAACGTAATTCTGTGCTGTCACATCACATGTAGCAGTTGCCAGTTCCATCTACTGTGGAACACAGCTGGGAGGCGAAAACCACTTGTGATACCTCACACTCAAGCAACACTCATCTTGAAACAAATCTCTTTAAAATATTCTGCCAAACTGCATCTTTGTAAATTTTTCCTTCTAATGTAGTAAACAAACCAGAAACTCTCTGTGTATGAAGAGAAGCATTCGCTACCTAGCCAGCTAGGGCAAATAAGAAATGTTAATTCGATAAATTCTCTAACACACAATGCTTCACAGAGCTACCCATTTTTTGAATGTGGTACTGTAAATCCTTTTTCAGTGCTTGCTAAATCTAAAAAGTCACAAGAAATGAGACTCATTTGATGGGGGGGGGGAATAAACAGAACATTTGAACAACACTACTTCCCCTGCACTGTAAGCAGTCAGCTTGGGCTATTTTAAAATTAGCTATGATTTGCATAACATATTTTACTGTTATAATTCACTGGCTGGATTTATAGCCATTTCATAACAATCAAGCTTGTTTTTCACTGGGGCATGTGATTTGTATGAAAACCATGGCTAAGTCATATATTTTTTGTTCCAGAAGAGCACACGAGATGAAGAGACATTGTAATGTCATATGTTTAGAACACCGTATGATATGATAATTCCAGCCTCCTTGAATTAGAAGCTTCACTTACCAATGCTCTTGTTTTTCCCACTTAACTAAAGAAAGCAAAACCTTTTGCAATGACTGATAGGAACAAAATATGCACATATATCACATATTTGAATTAAGACCACCTGCAGATCAGTTAAAACAACACAATACTCTTTGACATTTCCATATTCATCAAAAAGAACTAGAAACCAAATGCTAATATCCTGCAAAAATAGTCAGTCACCAGGCCTGAAAATCACCGCATTAGGAGACTGCACCAATGGAGCAAACTAGATAAAAGGTCATTTTATTGCACATTGTATTTTTCAGTGCTTTAAGCTCTAATGGCCCAGATACGTCTTTGCCTTACAGTGGAATTGCTACTTAGCAACAGGTTTGAATCTTACATCAACTGAGACTGTGCTGGGTTGGAGATTGCCTGAACAAAATTCTCAGAGGCTGTGGAGGCTTCATATTGCATAAACAATCCCATGGAGCTGTCTCATCTTATCATTGCATTACACAGAAGCATGCATTCCTACTATCACTCCTGGTGAGTGAGGTTTAAACAAGTTTTAACTGGATCAGCCGGTGCCAAACATTCAACTGATCCTGTGTGCTCATCACTAACATAGATTTGTATGTATGTTTCACAACAGTGAAATACTACCACGTCAGTGATATGTTGTTCTTCTGCATTGCTGCTCTGGCTATTTGGATGACATCTTTAAGGAGAGGTAGTACTCGCACTTCTGAAAAGTTCCTGGTGTCCCATTTATTGTACGCATATACTCTGGAAAAGTGGAGTTTGGAGGAGATTTTTTTAATAATATACCTGTTAAAGTGGCAGATTGATCCAACATGTCACACATAGCATGCACTGGGGTTTCTTCCTACATAGGTAGTTGTACTATTTAGTAAAAAGGAAAGTTTTTGGACTATATCTCATAGCAAAGCCTGTAAATGGATAGAATGGAAACAGCCAGGATACAGAGAAAAAAGAAAAAAAAAGCTGGTAATAGATAATTGAAATAGAGAGTTTTTGGCAAGTATGAGCTTGCATGGCTTCTGAGCAGAATAGCATTTCAGGCTCTATTTGACTTATTGACACTGATATTTTGTTGTCCATTTTAGTTGACAGGATTGATTTTATAATATCTGGAACTGCCCTATTAGTTTTGTTGCAGCAGAAAGTCTTTGAGTGAATCTTACCACTAGGAAACCTCCTGTATCTCCCCACTTGGGGCTCATCATCATCATATGTAGACAGACAGGTATGGTATTGTGTCTTTAATTAAAATATATATGATCAACCAGGGACAGAGATGATGTCCTACATCTGAGGGAGGTGTCTAGGTCCCAATTCTGTGGGGGGTGTGGGAAAAGGTTAGATTAAGTAATAACTAGAATTAGTAATTTACAATAAAAGTAGTGGATGAACATCACAACAGAGGCCAAAACTCAGGCAAGTAAAACACACAAAAGTTACAAGAATCAGTGCACCTACTAATCATCAAGGACAATGAACAGGCCTTATTACTGATCTTCCATTCTAGAAAAAGTCTAGCTGAGGATAGTCTAACAAAATATAATAAGACTGTAACAAAACAATCTCCAGATCCCCTCTAGAGGCCAGTATCCACAGTGACATCACCATCCCCTGCAAAACCTGCTCAGAAGATTTAATCTTAGTACGTAGGATGACATGGGAAAGTATGACCATCCTAGGGCCTGTTGTTGCAAGATGTTGAACACCATATGAGAGCTGCTGAGCACCCTGAGATTTCAGGTCAAAGTGCTCAGGAAACTCACCATGTCAATCCATATGGCTATAGTAATCATATGAGGAAATGAAAACATAAATTTAAACATAAAGAATTACAATCCAAGAAACTTTTTCACCCGAGCTAATGAAAACAACCCCAGTCCCCCTTTTTTAACCATCTATGGCACACCATACAGAGATCTGTAATTTCTTCACAAGTCCATGCCAAGTACTGACCATTTTTTATTTCTTTAATAACTGTGTCTCATATGCAGAAGAATTTACAAGATCCATGGCACCAATCGCTGCATCTTTCATCTGGATTGAAATTGCTTCAAATCTCTTGTCAAGAAAGGATCCAAGCAGCACCATCTTGGATGTTATATCCTTCTACATTTAGTAGCTATCCAAAGGATTTAAGATAGCTCAGATAGCTTAAGAATGGTCAGAACAGATTCACATATTAGCATGTAAACTAAAAGACATTTGCTGGTATAAATCTCTGTACCTCACCTGAAGCCACTGGAGCTACACTGATTTACACCAATGGAGGAGAATATAAATGACTCAGCTCACATATATGGTGTGCTCCCTGCCTAGCATTTTACTTTCTCTGAGCAACTTTGATGCCCTCTTGTAAAATGTGATTCACAGTTGGGATGCAGTGATCTAGTGCTTAGAGTCAAAATTCCTTAAAGATACCAAGATGGCATGAGGATTTATGTCTCCTAACTGAGTGCAACTGAAATAATTCTGAATGAAAATCCTCCCACTGACATTCTGTTCAAGAGCTTGTAAAACTCAATTTAGTTTTTGGAGGTGGCTTTCTATCAGTGAAATATTGCCCAAAGTTATAAACATGTTAACACTGATCTTATGGATACTAATTCTGATTTGATCTTGTGACCTTTAAGCAATGCACAAGGTGACATCAAGCCAGGTGTAACCACTGCTTTGTTACAGTTAGCACTTTATGTGAAAGAAAGCATAGAGTTAAATTTAGTAAAAATCACCATAGAATCTCTGTGGATGGAAGTTTTATGCTTGAACAGCAAGCAGTAGGAATATACTACTGACCACCTGACCAGGATGATGACAGTGATTGTGAAATGTTCAGGGAGCTTAGAGAGGCTACAAAGGTAGAAAACTGGGCAATAATAAGGGTGGATTTCAACTATCCGCATATTGACTAGGTAGGAAGGGACGTAGAAATAAAATTTCCAGACACCATACATGACTGCTTCTTGGAGCTTCTTGCCCTGGAACCCACGAGGGGAGAGGCAATTCTTGATTTAGTCCTAAGTGGAGCACAGGATCTGGTCCAAGATGTGAATATAGCTGAATTGCTCATTAATAGCAACAATAATGTAATTAAATTTAACACTCTAGTAGGGGGAAAATGCCAAAGAAACCCACTACAGCAGCATTTAATGTCAAAAAGAGGAACTACACAAAAATAAGGAAACTATTTAAATAGAAATTAAAAGAAACAGTCATGCAGTGAAATGCCTATAAACTGCATGGACACTATTTAAAAATATTATCATAGAGGCTCAGACTAAATGTATACCCCAAATAAAAAATAAAAACAAATGTTAAGAGGACCAAAAATTGGCCATGATGGCTAAACAGCAGAGTAAAAGAAGCAGTTAGAGGCAAAAGGCATCCTGTAAAAATTGGAAGTCAAATCCTACTAAGGAAAATAGAAAATAGAATAAACTCTGGCCAGACAAGTGTAAAAGTATAATAAGGCAGGCCCAGAAAGAATCTGAAAAGCAACTAGCTAAGGACACAAAAATAACAGCATTTTTTAAAAGAAAAACAGAAGCAGGAAATCTGCCAGTCAGTGGGGTCACTGGACAATCGAGGTGATAAAGGAGCACTCCAGGAAGAGAGGGCCATTGTGGAGAAGCTAAATGAATATTTTGCATCCGTCTTCACTGCAGAGAATATGGGGGAGAACTCCACAACTTAGCCATTCTTTTCAGATGACAAATGTCTCAGAGAAGGAACTGTCTCAGATTGAGGCATCAATAGAGGAGGTTTTGGAACAAATTGATGAATTAAACAGTAATAACTCACCAGTACCAGATGGTATTCAGTAAGTGTTCAGAAGGAAATCAAATATGAAATTGCAGAACTGCTAAGTGTGGTATGTAATCCAGCACTTAAATCAGCCTCTGTAGCAAATGATTGGAGGGTAGCTAATGTAATGATAATTTTACTTAAGGCTCCGCTCAATGTGCAGCAGAAGTCAAAAAAGCTAACAGAATGTTAGGAACAGGATAGATAGATAAAAAGGCAGAAAATATCATAATGCCACTATACTAACCTATGGTATGCCCACACCTTGAGTTCTGCATGCAGTTGTGGTACCCCATCTCATAAAAATATATTAGAATTGGAAAAGATACAGCGAAGGGCTACAAAAATGATTAGGCGTATGGAACAGCTTCCATATGAGGAGAAATTAGAAAGACTGGGACTGTTCAGTTTAGAAAAGAGTTGACTAAGTGGGGATATGATAGAAATCCACAAAGTCATGAATGGTATGGAAAAAATGGTATGGTATTTACCCCTTCACATAACACAAGAACCAGAGGTCACCCAATGAAATTAATAGGTAGCTGGTTTAAAACAAACCAAAGGAAGTACGTCTTCACTCAGTCAACCTGTAGAAGTCGTTGCCATGGTATGTTGTGAAGGCCAAAATTATAAATGGGTTCAAAAAGGAAATAGATAGGTCCATCGATGGCTATTAGCCAAGGTGGTCGGGGATACATCCTCATGCTCTGGGTGTCCCTACACCTCCAACTGACAGAAAGCTGGGTCTGGATGACCAGGGCTAGATCACTTGAAATTGCCCTGTTCTGTTCAGTCTCATTGAGACACCTAGCATTGGACACTTAGCATCAGAAACAGAATCCTGGGCTAGATGCCCCATTGATCTGACCCAGTATGGCCGTTCTTATGTTCTTACTGTGGATAGGACTTACAGACTGGTTGGGATATTTAGGAGATGGGGATGGTTAGGATTAAAATCTTGAGGACAGACTGTCGATTCTGTATTGTTATGTAGGACACACTAAGGATCTAAGGAGGCCATGTTTAAAAATAGTATAATAAAATTAGTACAGTTCAATCTGCCCAGTGGGGCTGACATGACCTGACTTGATGAAGCTGCACATACTGAATGGCTTTTATTTTTAGGGCACTCTATCTGGGATAACAATGACTCTGCTGATAGTGAAAGAGTGGGTATAGTTTGTCTTGATGGCTGGCACTTATGCCTGAAAAGAACAGAATAGCATATTTAAACTGTTAAGCCTTAATTGTTTCATTAGACAGTGGTACCTTTTGCACAAAAGGAGCAATCTAACTGCTGAAAGAAAGAATGATGAGCTGCAATTCTGGAAGGGCACAGGGGTGCTGCACTAGTTACCTCTTTTTCTTTGTTTCTTCCCAGTTCATCTCTGTCACCAGGAGAAATTTAATTTTTTAACATAATGACTGTTATTAAAATCAGTTAAAAGAATTTCATGAGCTCTGTGGCATAGCTATCCCATATTTTTAGATAGAAATGAACCACAAAAATATTCACGCTGCCGAATTCAGTTATTGTGTCTCCAACATCTAGTTTATTGATAATGATGACTTTCATTTATAAATGTGTCTTTTATCCTGTAGAAACCCAAAGTGTTTTTATACACACAGGGTATATGAATCACTTCACCCACTGCTTGAAGTTCAGCTACCTTGAGGTGTCAGCTGCTTAACTGTGCACACCAACACAACAAAACAGTTTGAGACAGGAAGTGAAGAGTATAAATCATTGTCAATTGAAACTACAACACGGGGCTCTCAACATATGTGAGATCTAATAACCCAGCTTAGAATTTGGCCAGGACAGCAGGGCTGATCATGGGAGCTATACATTTCTGTGGTGGGGGAAGTGATAGCTATAGAGTACATTGAAGCTGCGAGGAGTTTGTGTGTTCTTCATATCAGTGGGATATCAAGAAATAGGAAGGGATAATGGGGGTCTCTCTGATTTATTTCCCACTACCATGTGGAATACAGATCTATAGTCTGTTTCCCACTTACATACATTTAAGAATTTAGAAGCTTTTTTATGGCAAAAGGATGGTTATATTTAATCAAGAAATAAAAAAAGCTTTCCTCTCTTTTAAGCATGAAACCAGATCCCAAAGGTAGGTGTTTTTCCTCAGTTATATTTATCCTTCATATCATGATTTTTTTCAGGTACAAAGAACAGACTGTGATTAATGTCTTTTTTAAGAGCTGGAATCCTGCTCTTGGTGCGCTGTAGAAATGGAGGGGAGGATTCCTCACAGATGTCCTCCTTTATTCTCTGGAGGGTGGATGGCAGTAGTTTGGCTGTTTCTCCTTTGTGGGCTGTGTAGCCCTCTGCCTTTTAAGGTGGACAAGCTGATTTATTGTCATCTCCATTTGTTAAATTGGTTTTAAGTGGTTAGCTATCTTCTTCTTAATCCAGTTTCACTTTTATTTGAATCTTACTTTTTGCAGATATGTGTCTAGCTGAGTTGTACAAGATTGAGGCATCATGGGCCTGATTCCTAATTACAGTGAGGCCTCTTTACATAATTTTGGCATTGTACCTGTCACTTACATTCACTTTATGACTCTTTTACACTGCCAGCATGCTGGGGAAAACCTGAGCATGAATAAGAATCTAGGCTTCTTTGATATTTAGGGGAGTTTTAAAATCTGTTGAGCGGCTCCTGGATGGCTTTACAGTTTTCTAGCTTGCTGTTGGAGCAGGGAGAAGAAGGGATTCATGTTCTAGGGCATTTTACAGGAAGTTCCTCACTCATACCAGTTCTATGCTGAGTAACTCTCAGGACTCTGGTCTCAAACACAGTCCTTTCATGAGGTAGCCTTGGCTGTAGCTCCACATCAACATACAAGATTACTAGCAAATTCACGGACTTGGGTGGGCCAACTTCCAGGGTTCTGCAACCCACTTCCTGATTGGCCACATGATCTTGACCCTGATTGGCTGGTGACTATATATAAACTTCCTGCTTCCAGTCTGGTTTTGTTAGGGCAACATGTTATTGCAGCAACCTGACTCTGCCTTGTATCTCTCCTCCTGGGAAATTGGCCTTGCTGCCCTACCTACCCACCAGCTGCCTTATTGTACCTTCCCCTGGGATTGGATCTCCTGGTGATTGGACCCTTTGTGTGAACTCTGCCCACTGTCTGCCCTGTGACCTGCCTGACTCCTGGGCATTACAGTAACTTCATTGACTTCAGTTCTATTACTTACAATTTATACACATGTGACTGACAAGAGACTCAGGCCCCTAGTATTTTGACTGCTGCTGGAAGGATTACAGAATAGCAGACAGTGGAGTGCAGTGAGCATTGATCAAGGGTGGTGGGAGAGACAGACTCCAGAGAAGGTCAGTAATGTGATTTGAGAGTGTGTACTTCGATAAACCCCTTGTGGAAATACCTGCTGCAGGATTCTGGAGAAACAGAGAGTTTCCAAAAGCTGCTGAGAGACCTCGGAGAATGAGATGAATAGGGCAGGAAAAGGTGAGAACTGCAGAGAGAGACAATCTCTTGCCTAATGCCATACTACCTTTACCTTTGAAGTTAAAATGAGGTGGGCATGGAAAAACAGTAAGGTGGTAGAAAAGCCCCCATTTGCTATAGGAAGAGCCTGTAGATTTGAATTGTGAGATAGTGAGTGTGGTCTCATGGTGAGACTTCTAATGAGTTTCTTATATAAAACAGCTGATATTTATCCTTTTATAGCGGCAAAGAGTCCGGTGGCACTTTATAGACTAACAGACGTATTGGAGCATAAGCTTTTTTGGATGTCCGACGAAGTGAGTATTCACCCACGAAAGCTTATGCTGCAATACGTCTGTTAGTCTATAAGGTGCCACAGGACTCTTTGCCGCTTTTACAGATCCAGACTAACACGGCTACCCCTCTGATACTATCCTTTTATAGTTTCCTCCACTCAAAGTTTCCAAAACACTAGTGACTGTATTTTATCTTTGAAGTTTAGTTGCAGCCTTCTCCAAGTGATTCATTATGACTCATTATGTGGCTAAGACCAGTATGATGCTCATTTGCTATTTTAAAACCTTCACAGCCTTTTAAAACCACCTTTTTTAGTGCCTGAAGTACTCCAGTTCATTAAGGATCTGGGCCTCTGTCAGTGTAGTTGTGAGTATAACTGTGGTGGTTCAGTCACCCTGGATGAACAAAATGGTTCTTGCTGTGCCAGGAAGATTAGAAGAAGATGTTACACACATTCTACAAGGGGAATGAATCACTCTGCTTTATAGTCACCTAGTACTGTAGGCTTTCATCCATAGTTCTCCCAGGGCTGATTGGTGGAAATAGATTGGATGACCATTCTCCTATGTTCTTCTAATCTCTAACCCCTGTTTACTACTATGACCTGTTTACTACTATGTTAGTTGCTCAGTTTGTCAAAAAGCTCTCATCTGCTGGGCATGGTATAAGAACCAAAATCTAATAGAATATTTGTCATGATCATATGGTATTGACCTGTACTGCAAAGAAATATCTTGGATCAGATGATGCAATGGTAAATACGCTAAATCCATTTTAACTCTAATCCAAACTGGTATGCTGATGCAGTAATTTTTGTGTGTATTTATTCACATTTTTCACTTTTAGTTCTGCTTATTTAATTTTGAGCATATTTAGTTTTCTGTTGTGACTGACTCCTCCTTTACTGACCTTATGTTTTATTTCCCTGCCCTAACACAGAATGTTACTGTTTTTTCTCAATCCTTAGAAGCTAATCTGATGTGTTTCCATTAGGATCATGGAGGTTATATCTCCCATATTGGATGAGTAAAGCTGAATATTTAGAGTAATTTCCTGGAGCCTTTGTAGAGTCAAAACTCCCCTTGGATTCTGACAAATGGTTTAGGGCTGCAGGGTTGGGCCTTTACTTTTAAACTCACTTTATGGTTTAATTATAAGAAAAGGAGTACTTGTGGCACCTTAGAGACTAACCAATTTATTTGAGCATAAGCTTTCGTGAGCTACAGCTCACTTCATCGGATGCATACTGTGGAAAGTGTAGAAGATCTTTTTATACACACAAAGCATGAAAAAATACCTCCCCCCACCCCACTCTCCTGCTGGTAATAGCTTATCTAAAGTGATCACTCTCCTTACAATGTGTATGATAATCAAGGTGGGCCATTTCCAGCACAAATCCAGGGTTTAAACAAGAACATTTGAGGGGGGGTAGGAAAAAACAAGAGGCTGCTCGGCAGCTCTCCAACACCACTTTCTACAAGCCATTACCCTCTGATCCCACTGAGAGTTACCAAAAGAAACTACAGCATTTGCTCAAGAAACTCCCTGAAAAAGCACAAGATCAAATCCGCACAGACACACCCCTGGAACCCCGACCTGGGATATTCTATCTACTACCCAAGATCCATAAACCTGGAAATCCTGGGCACCCCATCATCTTAGGTATTGGCACCCTGACAGCAGGATTGTCTGGCTATGTAGACTCCCTCCTCAGGCCCTATGCTACCAGCACTCCCAGCTACCTTCGAGACACCACTGACTTCCTGAGGAATCTACAATCCATCGGTGATCTTCCTGATAACACCATCCTGGCCACTATGGATGTAGAAGCCCTCTACACCAACATTCTACACAAAGATGGACTACAAGCCGTCAAGAACACTATCCCCGATAATGTCACGGCTAACCTGATGGCTGAACTTTGTGACTTTGTCCTTACCCATAACTATTTCACATTTGGGGACAATGTATACCTTCAGATCAGCGGCACTGCTATGGGTACCCGCATGCCCCCACAGTATGCCAACATTTTTATGGCTGACTTAGAACAACGCTTCCTCAGCTCTCGTCCCCTAACGCCCCTACTCTACTTGCACTACATTGATGACATCTTCATCATCTGGACCCCTGGAAAAGAAACCCTTGAGGAATTCCACCATGATTTCAATAATTTCCATCCCACCATCAACCTCAGTCTGGTCCATGCTTTTTTCATGCTTTGTGTGTATAAAAAGATCTTCTACATTTTCCACAGTATGCATCCAATGAAGTGAACTGTAGCTCATGAAATTTTATGCTCAAATAAATTGGTTAGTCTCTAAGGTGCCACAAGTACTCCTTTTCTTTTTGCGAATACAGACTAACACGGCTGTTACTTTGAAACCTGGTTTAGTTATGATCACTTTTCTTTTTTTACTTCATTCTAAGAATACTTTGTGATACTTCCAGGGTGCATAGTCAGTAATTCTTGAAGTAAAAATGGTATACTTGAATGATGGGAGTCTGTGTACAGAGCATATCCTGCCACTGAATGATCTAGCAGAACCTGCTGAGGTGGTCTCAAAATTACAAGGATGGTATTGTAGATTTGTGATTAGAGCAGGTTATTCACTAGCTGAGCCATGCATATGGACAGAATCCACACAAAGATTTACTATAAGGTTAACTACGTTACTGAAGAGTAACTTGCATTACCTTAAATGCACAAATGAGAGACTTCTGGGAAGTTTTTCTTCTGGTGTAAAGTGGTTATGTATGTCAGTTATATTTGATCCCTGCCAGTTTAGAAGAGGGGATTAGCTTTGTGACTAACATTACTATTTATACAATATGGTTGTTGAAGAAACACGAGAGGTTCTGAATGCTGTGGGTGAAAGGGTTAAGGCTCCAAAATGGCCTACTTTTGGGCAGTCATCCCATCTGAACAGCTTTACGTCTTCTGGAGTTGTTCCATCTATATTCCCTCTCCTCCCTCCCTACCCCCCATTGGAACTATTCTGTGGAGTCTGTTCAAAGTTTTCACTTCTTGTCCAGATAAAAGATCAACATTTAATTATAGTTTCTAATATAATACTCCTAACCCATTGTTATCTTCATTCTGACCCCCACATTTAATTTATCAAAACTGTTCTCTTCAGTACAATGCATTACCCTCTTCCTCACCATGAGTACTTGAGTACAGAGACACAGTACTAGAGAAAATATTGTAGCCATACTGCATTCCCAACACTTCAGCATATGAGTCTGGCTAACTTTTCCAGGCTTTCTAAATTTCTTTGTTCTAGTTTCCCTCTCCTTTTTGTAGACCACATTCTAACAGCGTTTTGAGTTCCCTGTGCTTGAGAGACTGAATCTGATTTTGATTTGTATAACACCAAAAAAGAGTCCCTGTTCAAGTCACAGTTAATATTGTTTTTCTTGGAGTTTCCTTTTCTATTACAGTTCCCTTCTACTTTTAATGTATTTTTCCTAAATGACAGGAGGACATTAAATCTCAAATATTAATCATGTGTCTTGTTGGAAACCCAATTCCTTTAAATCTATGAAGCAGCCCCTGTAAAGAGGGGAAAAGGAAAAAAGAATAATAATTTGTGGGAAAATGCTTTGAAGTATGATATAATAGTCTTATGTAAAAGAAAAGCAATTCAAACAAAACGATAAAAATAAACATGTTGTATGGATGGTCTAATGCATAAACAGCTGGTAAGTAGATATACAGAAAAGAATCTGCTTTCAGTTTTCTGCTCTTATTTCTTTCCATTAAAGTCAGCAGAAGATATTAGTTGAAAGCTAAATAAATAAATAAAAAGGAGATGGAGAACTACTTAGGGCTGCTCAAAATGTTGGACGAGGGAACAGATGTTGCAATTTTATATTTGTCCACTTACTATCAGCGTCTGTACCTATATGTAATATATGCATATATTTATAAACAGATACAGTATTCATTACACAATCATAAAATATTAAATAGTAACTGGTCTGAGGTCAACAGTTTATAGCTATTTCTCAGCAGTATATATCAATTATTTTGTTTATTACACTCTTTCTAGTCAGAGTACAAATGTTAATTTAAAAGGATGCATGGGATTAAAGTTCCAGCGAAGGTTACCAGCTAAAGTGCCACATAACTTGTTTTGGGATGCTAAAGCTGTTACAAATCTGTCTGTTCTTCGTGAATAAATGTACTCTGTGTGTGAGAGAGAGACACCAATCTAGGATGAAGTCTCTTTTTATACATAAATGACTTTCTCAGTATAACCCCTGGGTTCTGTTCTCATTAAGTTTGGGTGCCTATTTCCTCTGCAAGTCGGGGTCAGAGGTGTGGGATTAGCAGGGAACACTGACTGCTGGATATAGGAAGACCAAAGATTCCTGGGAAAGTAGGTCCAAATATGGTAGCTCTTGGGCATCTAAATGCTGTGTCTTTGCCTGCATGTCACAACCAGTAACCGCCCCTTGACTGACTCAGTCATTGAGATGCTATTCGTTCCCTTGAGGTAGCTGACAGGATTCTACCTGCAATAATGGAAGTTAATTGCTGCTTCTAGTATCGTTAATTTAGAATGGGTTTTCCAGAGTCATAGAATCATAGAATATCAGGGTTGGAAGGGACCCCTGAAGGTCATCTAGTCCAACCCCCTGCTCGAAGCAGGACCAATTCCCAGTTAAATCATCCCAGCCAGGGCTTTGTCAAGCCTGACCTTAAAAACCTCTAAGGAAGGAGATTCTACCACCTCCCTAGGTAACGCATTCCAGTGTTTCACCACCCTCTTAGTGAAAAAGTTTTTCCTAATATCCAATCTAAACCTCCCCCACTGCAACTTGAGACCATTACTCCTCATTCTGTCATCTGCTACCATTGAGAACAGTCTAGAACCATCCTCTTTGGAACCCCCTTTCAGGTAGTTGAAAGCAGCTATCAAATCCCCCCTCATTCTTCTCTTCTGCAGGCTAAACAATCCCAGCTCCCTCAGCCTCTCCTCATACGTCATGTGTTCCAGACCCCTAATCATTTTTGTTGCCCTTCGCTGGACTCTCTCCAATTTATCCACATCCTTCTTGTAGTGTGGGGCCCAAAACTGGACACAGTACTCCAGATGAGGCCTCACCAATGTCGAATAGAGGGGAACGATCATGTCCCTCGATCTGCTCGCTATGCCCCTACTTATACATCCCAAAATGCCATTGGCCTTCTTGGCAACAAGGGCACACTGCTGACTCATATCCAGCTTCTCGTCCACTGTCACCCCTAGGTCCTTTTCCGCAGAACTGCTGCCTAGCCATTCGGTCCCTAGTCTGTAGTGGTGCATTGGATTCTTCCATCCTAAGTGCAGGACTCTGCACTTATCCTTATTGAACCTCATCAGATTTCTTTTGGCCCAATCCTCCAATTTGTCTAGGTCCTTCTGTATCCTATCCCTCCCCTCCAGCGTATCTACCACTCCTCCCAGTTTAGTATCATCCGTAATAGTTAATAGTCAATAGTTAGCATCTATTTTGGGCATATTTTTCTCCATTTACACATTTAATATTTCCTAAAAGCACACTGTTCAGCTTTTCGGTGAACTTGGCTGTCAAGGACAAAAAATTTTAAAATTGTGCTTTGATAGCACATTTCTGAACAAAGACACAACAGAAACCAGAATGAACATGTATGTCTGCATTCTAGGCCAGATTTCAGGCCACCTTTTGGGTTCAGTCAAACCAAACTGGGTAGACTCCAAAGACCTCAAGACTTCATTGTCTACCCAGACCTGGGTAGTTCGCTGGATAGGCAATCTGGCTGGGACCACAGTGAGACCGATCCTGAATTTTACTTAGGCCTTGTTCAGGCAAAATTCCTATTGACTTTAGTAGAGTTTTGCCTCAATAAGGCCCAAATAAAGATTTGGCTCTGAGTCAGTGAAAAGAGTTAGTTCCCATTAAAGAATCTCATGGCATGTCAGAGAAATCTTGACGTCACAATCTCCCACAGACTCAGACTGGAGATTAATCACCTTCCCATACACCAAAAGGCTGTATATATAAACTCAGTTCTCAGTAAGATCTGTTCTCAATTGCAAAAAGGAACACAGAATTGAGAATCTGAATACAGTCAGGGGTAAAACCATTAAAACGTCACTGCCAAGCAATGACGAAGGAAGTACATAGCAACAACAAAACCAATGTCACTGCAAAGAAAGAAAACATAAACATTTGGTGCTAGTGACCGTACCAGTGCATACATAGCTGCTTCAACTAACAAACTTAATCTTAATAACAAATTCTCTTATTTTCCCCCACAATCCCTTTGCTCCAACACATGGATTAGTGTGTAAAAACTATTAGCTAGAGTAAGTGAGACAGCAAAATGGGCCCTTGAGTTGCTGCCCTGTTATTTATAGGGCTACATCAATCGGCAGGCCCATCTTTGCATCTTTGGGTAATGCATCAATTTGCCAACCTTTAAAATCAGTCAGTAATTGGCCAGTTGGTGTTATAGTCGCCGCTGATCTCACCGTGTGGGAGGGACAAGGGTGATCACAGCATTTTGTCAATCACCTTAATGTGTTTTTTTTTTTTTTAAATAAAAGACTGGGGGGAGAGAGAAGAGAGACCTCCTCAACCTCTCCAAAATCAGATGGAGATTCAGCATCTGCCACTTCGTTTTCTGAATGCTAAGCAGGTTGAAGCCTACACGTTAATTGATAGACTGGCTGCTTTCACACATTGGTTCTCAGTTGCATCAACAATGTCTGCTATCTCTGACCACATGACTGTGCTACAATGTGAATGTTTAACAATCAAAAGCCATGTGCATAGAGCCATGCACTAAATTCCATGCAAAAAAGCTGCCGATTTAATCTTTCCCAGGTTTTAAGCAAAATCATGGAGAGAGCCCTTAACTGATGGTTTGGTTCAGATTTCCAATATCATGAACTTCAGGTGGATTCTATTTTTCTTCCGGGTCATTAGTGTGGTACTATCCATTCCTTCATATGGCCTGAAATTCTTTAGTATTCAGCCATCATCACTCCTTCTGAAAGCTTCTTGTGGTTGAATGTTTAAGCACTCTGAGAGCTGAAAGGTATTTAAATGGTGTAATGAATCCTTATAATTAGATTTACTCTTTTTAATCAAGTATGCAAAATAGTGTTTCTTGCTCCCAATGAAGCTTCTGGCTGAGACAGAGGATATGTAACAATAAATGAATCTGCTTGTGCCTATTAGAAACTCTGCATCTCTCTTGAATTATTCTTATTATTCCATAATGTTCTTCTCAGTGTACAATTATTTTTATGGATGTAAAAAAACCCAAACCCCACAACTACAATATTCAAGTAATAAGAATTCCAGCCTGGTGGGACTGCATCTGTATGTTGTAGTGAAAGCTATCTTTGTGCGGGTGATGAAGATTAAAAGAAAAAGAACAAGAAAGTAAAGAACAAGAAAAATGGAAAAGGAAAATGTAGAAATGTATACCTTCACTCCCGTTATTTTGTGTTTCACATGAACAGTTTAAAGGAATCCCAAAACTTACCTGTCATAGAGAAGCCAACAAAGACAGGATATTAGAATGCAAAAATCTTATTTTTCTTAGAGCTGGTCGGGACTTGGTAGAGATCTTTCTTAAAACATTCATTTTAACTAAAATGAATTTGTCGGTCTCAGGAACCAGTCTCCATCTCCAGATGAAAAATAATCTTGTTGTGATTTATGCATTTAATATTTCACACTGGAAATATAAAACTACAGCAGTTATTTTATTGTGACAGATCAGGAAATATAGGGGCAATTTATTACATTATTTTGCTTTATAAAACTATAAATCAACATTATTGAAAATTAAATGTACATTAGACTGTAAGGGACCTTTGAGGTATAACAATGTTTTACATATGACTTTCGAGGATATGATGGAAATCAGAATTATTCATGGGATCCTTGGATTTTTCTTTGACTTAATCAAATTAATAAAACAATTTCATTTCTAAAACTTATTAATGGAAGAGAGCAACCGGGATGCATTTATCTTTAGGGGCATGTGTACACACACACACACACAAGCAAAGAAAAATGCTGTAATCCTAGGGGTTTTATTATTTTATTGTGCTGCCTTCTAGCCTGGCTATTTAGGGTCTATCACTGGACCCCCTATAAGCTCTGTATTTCAGGGGCCATTTCAGCAGTAAAAATCAGTTTGGACAGAAATGTGTACAAAGGCCTCAGTGCAAGAGCACTCTTTAAAACTAAGTATTTAAAAAAATTCAACCGTTAAAAAAAGTCAGCCATTTAATAGTGAGGTTTAATTGTTTTAAATGTTTTGTCTTTTATTTTTTTTAATTTTGGGAGTGTATTAAGATCCTGTAGAGGTGGGGAACAAGAGCCAGGGAAAGGAAAGACAAGTGTTGCCCAAGTTTCCATATACAAGTCTGTCAATGCACTGAAAGTCTGACTTGCAACACCGAGGCCATTCCGATTATGGGTCACTCGTACTTACACACACACACACACGCGCGCACAGCCCTGTGATTTCTTTCTTCCAGATACACTGTACAACCAGCTCATTTTCACTCATGAAGCCCTAAAATAAGATGCAAAAAAGCACCTTCAGAAATGGTTTCACTGCATCACTTACTCACCTTTATGCTTGAAATATCCAAATGAATAGATGGGGTGTATGTATAAAATATACGCAACTTTGCACATCTCTCTTAGATGGACTTTTTTTTTAATGGCTAAGATACAGAAAATGTTTTACTGCTCTGTGTACACTGAGTCTCCAAAATGGTTGCCTAAAGTTAGACTTCTATATTTATATTTTGACACTTATATAAGTGACCTAAAGTGAATGGGAGATGCTAGGTGCTCATTAGTATTAAATAATCAGGCCTCTTATTTCAGCGCCCAAGAATGGACTTAAGGTAGAATCATGGCCCTTCTGGAGTCAGTGAGATTTTTGTCATTGATTCAATAAGGCCAGGATTTCACCAGTACCCTAGGTGCCTAAGTCTAACATTAAAGTACCATTGGCATTCAGCACTCCCCCTCCCACACGGATGCCACCTAATCCTGAAGGCACTTAAGCATCCTATGTACCTATGTTTCTGCAGTTAGTTTTCAATGTGCCTAAATATTAGCGACTGTGCATGGGCACGTTCACAACCACCTCAGTCTTGACGCTGCCCCAGCCCAGAGCCCTCACCCCCTACTGCACCCCAACCCCATACCTGGTGAAAATGAGCAAGTGAGTGAGGGTGAGGGAGAGTGAGGGAGGGGGGAATGGAGTGAGTGGGGGCAGGGCCTCGGAGAAGGGGCAGGGTGGGGGCGTGGCCTTGGGGAAAGCATGGGGCAGGGCAAGGATGTTCGGTTTTCTGAGATTAGAAAGTTGGCAACCCTACACACAACACCTAGAAGAGGTGCAGCCTTATAAACTTTAGTTCAGTGGTTAGGAGGCTGACCCAGGAGCTACAAGACCTAGGTTCCCACTTCCCCTTTGCTTGATGTGCAGAAGGGATTTAACTTTAGGTCTCTCAACTTCCAGGAGAGTGCCCTAACCACTGGGCCATCAGATATTCTGGGATGGGTGTGTCTAAATCTCTCCCACTGAAGCTGTTCACTGTGTTTAAGTAATTTAACTATGCATTGTGCCTGTGAGAGAGTGTGACTTTGTAGCCTGCTGGTTCGAGCAGTCACCTGAGAGGTTGGAGGTCCAGCTTCTATTCCCCCTGCTCCATGTGGAGTTTACATGCAGCCCAGGGGGAGGCACCTAACTTACTCTGAGGGATGGTGTTTCGGTCACACTCCTCCTCAGCATTTCCTATTGGCTAGCTTAGGCAGCTCCTTGCTCAGCATGCTGACTCTTGTGAATCCCATTTCTCAAGTGTCTGATTTTCCCTGTTGACTGTACAGGGAATCTGGGCACCCTACTCAGGGCTGTGAATTTCACTGGGTGGCATCTGCATCTTTAGCTGCCTAAACAACTTTTAAAAAAAATCTAGCCTAAAGTGACTTAGGAGCACAAGTCCCACTGAAAATCCCAGTTTGGAGCCTAATTTTGATCACCCATTCATGAAAATTTTATTATTTCTCGTAGAACTTCTACTCCACATGTCAGCAAAAGGAAAGAGCCACCACTAACTCCTATTTGCAGGTTAGAGGACTGATAGGAAATCCCACTGCTGACTTCCTGTCCCCACCAGCCTACTGCCCATTAGAGGAGGCAAATGCTGTTCCAGAGTGGGAGTTTAACCTGCCCAAGTGGGGCTATGATTGTTTGTAGGCCTCCTAGGTCAATTTAGTTTCAAGAGAGACAGTGCTGGGAGAAAGTGCATGTCTTAGGCAGAGAACATATGAACCCAGGGCTGAGTCCAGGTGCAAAGCTGTAGCCAAGGTGAAGAATAGTCCAGAATGAGCAGAGGAAGCTTGGACTGGCAAAGTGAATACAGGAAGAGACATCTGGAGACACTATGAAGACTAGGACTCATGATACTGAGCTCATACTGCACCCAAGCACTGGTGATCACTACCAGAGGCAGGAGGTGCCCTGTTGGGATGCTCAGAGACTGAGGCTGGATGGCAATTTGCGCTATTTGTCAGGTAAATTAGGATTTATTCTGTTCAAGTATTAGGGACACTGTATTATTACTGAGTTTATGTGTGTGACTTCCTTTAGGAGTCTCACAACGATCCCTTGTATTGATTGTCGTTTTGTCCCTGCCCACTAGACGGCAGTGATATATAGCAGTGTGCAGCAATTATTCCTGGGTAAATTCCTGACTCCCCAATCAATCAAGAGATCTAGGCAGATCTAGTGAAAACACAAGAATGAGGGGTTATTCAGTGAAATAGAAAGTGTGTGAACAGTATTTCCTTTTATGTAATGAATTTTCCGAATGTGTGGTTAGACTGTGGAACTCACTGCCCCAGGAAGACATTGAGGCCCAGAATTTAGCAAGATTCAAAGAGAGATGGGATATTTATATGAATATCAAAAATATCCAGAGTTGTTATAGTTATTGCTAAGAAATATTTTAAATCTGATATTAGGTATTAAGATGAGGCTTTCATGGAGGGCAGATAATCCCACATATGCCTATTTCAGGGTATCTAGCATCTGATTCTGGCCACTTTCAGAGACAAGATATGGGACTAGCTGGATCAAAGAGCTGATCCAGCCTGGTAAATTCATTCTTCCTTCCAAACTAGGTGAAAACTGGATTGTCTAAACACAGAACAATCAGACTGTAGCTTTCATAGCTAAAGTTGGATTATATGGTAAACCATAATCTCCACAAAAGAAGCGTTTATCAACTTTTTTCATACACTTCTTTGAACAGAATTTTTTCTCACCCACCCCCCTCAAATCATGTTTGTCATTCTTAATACAAAGACGTGTGGGGAAAAATACTGTGACACAAAACATAAAACCCATTTTGCTAATAAATAGTTAAAACCAATTACCATTAGACTGTAAGCACAGTCTCTGTTTGTCGGGGACTAGTTCAATGCAGCCCTGATCTTCTCTCTTGTCTAGGTGCTAGTGTAATGCAAATAATTAAGAATAGTAACAGATGAAAGTTCTACCAGTTATATGATGAAAATGTTGCTAAATTTCTGGTGGTTTTTGTTTGTTTTTGTTTTTTTAGATTTAATTCTTTGAGTATATAATAAAAGGAAAGTAGATGATTAGATAACTGGCATGTATGAGTGGCTTGCGGAACTAGTCAGCTTTTCTATGGTGAGCCCATGCCAGATTTGCTTGATCGTTTACCTATTTTGCAATTGAACAAAGGTTAGCGTTAAATTTGTATGAAGTGTTTGACAACTCAATAAAGCAAGGAAATTTTTGTCATTCCTAACTGGCATTCTTCACTTGCCTCATCATGCCTTGGTACTGCAGCCTGTAAGATATATCAAGCATGATTCCAAAACTTCAGCTACAGGGACTGTTTCAGGTGTGTGTATGGGTGGGGTGGGGTTACATAATTAAGTACTTTTGTTATGCTTGCATGCCTCTGAATTGCAAAGAAAATGTTTGACATCTGTTGAAATAGGGTGTAGGGTTTGTTTTTATTATTTCACTCACAAACATACTTTACCAGCTCAAGCTATTATGAGTTTTATATGGTTTTCTTGAGCATGTTTGTTATAGGTGACAATGATGAGGGAATAATTTCAGAATAGAGTTTTTTACATGGATGTGCTATATGGGGCTTAGGGGAGCTGAAGAGGGGAGCAGTCCATGGACCTGCAATACAGCCCCCAGCTATTTAGTGGCCTCTAAATGGGGGTTCTTTGCTACTGAATCTGCATTATTTTGGATCCAAAAGCCCTGCCTCCCAGTTCCTATGTAAACTCCTTTCCATGCTGGCCTATTCAGAACTGGTATGGCATCCCCCAAAATTGGCAATGCAGGCAAGGGTAGAAACCCCATTTTATTGTCACTTTCCCTGTGGCCTTTTTTCCTCCATTGCATGTCTTAAGTGGTATGGAGGACTTTCTACCAACTCTTCACATCAAGGTGAATTTCACTCTGAGTAGCTATAACAGCATAATTCACTCAGACTAGATTTCTTGCACCGATTCAAACTTTTGAGGAAATTGCCAGTGGTGGAAACTCCCCTGAGAGATCAGGTAGTGGCAGTGCAATTCAGTCAGATTTATCTTTT
Source organism: Lepidochelys kempii (assembly GCF_965140285.1). Lineage (NCBI taxonomy): Eukaryota > Metazoa > Chordata > Testudines > Cheloniidae > Lepidochelys > Lepidochelys kempii. The sequence continues at coordinate 68,163,552 of NC_136384.1, read as the reverse complement.
GAATTAGGGGGGAAGCTATGAGAGATTGGCACAGCTCATAGAGTTGGTGGCTCTAGCAAAAAATAAATCTATTTTTATTCTTTGTGTTAATGCCCAAAATACCATGGTGGTGGGTGCTTATATCAGACATTGATAAATGGGAAGAGGACATGGAAGGGCAGCTGGATTGTGCCCTAATTCTCCCCACAAAGGCTTCCACTGAATTATGGGAAATGAAGCTGCCTTTCAGAGGCTACCCCAAGAAGGACTCTGTCCTTTGGGGTGAATATTGTACAGGACTACATAATTTCCAGTACCCTGTGCCAGTTTTGCTGAAGTTGATCCTCTATCAGTTTCACCATGCACACTGTTCAATAGAGAGCAGCTGCCATAGAAACCGACAAAGCAAACAAATTGAAAAGAAACACCACATCCCATAAATCAGGCATAGTGGAAAAATCTGCTGTATGGGACAGTGATTACACTCTTTCCCCCCACTGAATAACTACTCCTCATGAGAGAACCCTATGCAATTCTTTAGGGAATATAAGAGACACACAAGGTTGGACCGAACAGATTCGTCCTAAACCACAGGGATCAGCAGCAAAACACTGACCAACACTAGAAGACAAAATAGGAAGACTTGAAAGTTCAGCTTCCACATAGAGTGTAGGACAATAACTCGTTCTCTCCCTTCAATCAAAATCTCACTTCTTACCCTTCATTCTCCACCCATGGCAAAATAGGATACACTGAATTTTGGGCCTCATCCTCAACTTCTGTAAATCAGCATGTCTCCGTGGACTTTAGTGGAGTTATGTTGATTAACGCTCGCCCTTAAGTCTACCCCCTCTAGTTGGCTAGACCCACGCTGAATTCAGCTTCCAAAAGAAATCAGTGTGGGTTAGATATGGGCAGGGCAGAATGAGCTGCCAGAGCCCTGTTTCTTGGAAAAGTGTTTCCTAAACATGCTGGGACAGTTCACTAACTGATCCACCCGCAGTGGAAAAGGTACAATATTGTTGATTAAAGTCCAGGTACAACATGTTTGATCAGAGCTTTTGTAAAATTCATTGCTAGTTTGCCTTGCTTTTAACCTTAGGAGACTATATATCAAATGCTATTTTTTTTTTTTTTTTGGCTACCACTTGTTGCTTAAGGGAATTAATTTTTTTCTTGTTTGACCTAATAGTGGATTTCCAGAGGTGAAAGCTTCCATCTGAGAAGCTGACTTTCACTAAATTTACTGACAGTTAATAACAATATCATTAAATAAGTGCCTGACTCAAGCAAAAATATGACCATTGGTAATACCTTATGAGCCTCAATTAATAGGGTTCACTTTTAATTTGTGCAAATAATATTCAGTCAATAACTTAAGAATGCTAAATAGCTCTTCAGAAACTACTGGAATGTACCGTGGTTTGCTTTTCAAAGTCTATCTGTTTTACATAGTCCTAGAGTTGGTGTCAGTAAAAGCATGTGCCCTGTTTCAGTAAATGTAACAAGGTGTCTGGCAGACCCGATCCATCCTTGTCAAGCTGTTCTTCTTTTGTTGCAGGGGGGAAGAACCAGTGGGTTTCTTCTGAAAACAGATTCAGCTTTCTTTATGGGAAATTCATCTCTCTCCTTTTGTAAACTCGCCTTTGAGTTTTATAGGACACCTCTAGCAGAGACTCATAAGACATGTATCCGTCTAAAGCCTGTAGGTATCTGTGCTGCTGTAGGAGGAGCCCTTCCATTTGTCTTTCATTTAGATTCGTTGCATGTTTACCAAGGTGAAAGGATTAGTGCCCTGGAGATCATTTGCTTTCATAAGCTTTAAACTAGAGTAGAAAAAGTTTCATGCCTTGATTCTTTTCCAACAGCCCTTTCACTCTCAGCAAGGCATATAGGAGCAAGCTGAGACATATTGATTGCCAGCAGACTCTTCCAACAAAATTGCCCTGTCTGAATCAGTTAAACTGGGTGGGAAGAGAGAACTTTTGCCAGTTTCTCCCATCTTTTCTACCACGTGGTGAGACACCTGGAGCGTTCCTTGGGGGTTTATAATCAAGATGAAATACTTCAGATTTCTACGTCTAAAAAATGCCAAAATCCCAGACCATATGTAACGATAATTCACATGCCTTCTAACCTTTTGTGTTTTGCATATAGTCTTGCAGTGAAATATTGATTCCCTAGATGCTTTTCTATAGAAAGAGAAGTTTAAAAAATTGGAAGAAAAGAGGAGTCTTGGTTTAGCATCATTTCCATTTAAATATAAAATCAATAGTAGGTAAATACATTAAAATCCTTGCTGTCCTGAAATTGACATCTGATGGTATTTCTCCCCTCTGAGACTGGTAGCTTAAATAAAAAAATTAAAAAAACATAACATTTGGCTGAAACTGGCTATAATAAATTAATACCAGCTAGAAGAACAAAACCCCAATGCAGGAAACTCCAAACTAGATAAGTTCAAACAGACATCTTTCTCTGAATGACATTTTCAGAACATTTCATTAACAATTATAAATTCTCTGTGATGATCCTTTCACCACAGAGTGTGGTGTGTTGCAGGGGGAGGGGAGGGTTTATTTACTGATTTACAGTGAAATACTGTGGAGGTATTTAAGGGATAATAGGAGGAATCCTCTGCTTTACAAGGGAATAATCCAGTTCCCAAATGGATTAACTACCAGTCTATAGCAGAACAGTTCATTTAAGCAAGGGAACTCCCTTAATACTGAGAAAATCAGAGCAGCTGTTCTGTTGTCAATATTGTACAAGTGAAATCATTCTTATTAAAAGTAAAATTGAGGTTCCCTTTAACCAGGTAATTACCCTTAATTACATTGCATTTTAAATTCCTCATTCTCTGATAAATGTGATCTGGGTTTCCCACTACTGCAGCTGAGAGAAAACATTCAACACAAGAGGGACTAGGAGCAAGACAAATGTATGGAACAAACTAATTAAAGAAAAAGCTTGCACAAGGCAGTGTGGTCTGAGGATGGAGAATCAGGAAGTCTTCAGTTCTAATTCCAGTTTTGCCAATGACTTATGTTATACTAATAAAATAAAAACCAGCAGGATCTTAAAGGGGAAAAGGCAGAATACCACATTTATTGTGAATACAGAAAGAATCATAGTAAGCAGTTAGTTATAGCTATAACATTTCATTCAATCTCATATTTACTGACACATTCATTCATTCATACACACACACACACAGGTTCTGCAAGGTTGTTATCATAGTTATCAGCCTTAGAGTTGCTCGTGCCAAGCCACTGGCCAGGTGGCCTGGACATGAGGAGGGAGCAGGGCCTTGTCAGATGCTCATCTGATGCTCCTGGAAGTTGGTTTGCAGAATCAGACCCCAAAGTTCTCACTTTCTAGAGTCCATTTTTATAGGAGTTTCTTCCTATGCCAGTCTATGGGAATTGCTTCATCATGCTGTTGCTGAATCAATCAGCAAATAGCACATTCCTAACAGCTCCGTGCTACTAGATGTTATCTTGTTATTTGGTTCTCCCATTCTTGAGGCTGTTGGGTGGATTCCAGTGGACCTCTGGGGGGGGGGGGGGGGTCCTCTGGTTATTTCCACTTGACGCCTTCTTCAGCCGATGGACACTGGATTCTTAGGCTGGCACCTCCCTGATCATTCAGTTATTGTCCACACCAAGCATCCATCCACATACATCCTCTATCTCTATTTTTAATCACAATTGTTAGCAAAGCGAGATGAATACAACAAAAGGGCGGGGAGTCTCTGGGTGCGGTTTCTGTTAGAGTATTGCTTTCAGTCTCTCTCTGTGTGAGTAGTTATTACAAAGAATTGCTTTGAGAACAGACTCTGTCTTAGAATGTACTAACACAATTAGCAGCTTGCAAGTTTAACACATAGAGGGAGAGAAACAGTACCAAAAACCAAGAGACCTCTTAATTAGTAATACCCTGGAATTTAAACTAGGGGAATCAAACTCATTTGTGATTTTAATACAGAACTTCTTTAGTATGATCCAACACTTGCTGCATGGCCTTGTGTATCCTCACCTTCTGCTTCCATTTCCCTGTGGAGATGAGAATACCTACCTGCTTCACACTGCAGAGTTGAGAACATTGGTTAAATAGTGTCTTAATCTTCCACCCTCACTCAAGCTGAGTACTTCTTACTATACTAGTGGTCCCAAACCATTACTCTACTTCAATACATATTACAATGCTGGAGTAATGCATTATAGTAATTTTATAGGAGAATTGTATCTGAGTGCATCATGCAGACTTGGAGGAAGAGGTGGTGATGCTGGCAGACCAGGTCATGCTAGAGTGTATTCAGGTCAATTCAGTTGTGTATTAGTATAGATCAAAGTAATGGTTAGATGTATCAGAGTGTATTGTATGTTTAAACTCCATGAAAACTAGTGAGAGGTTATTTGCATTGTTTTCACTTATCTGTTCCTGTTACAATGTAAGAGCAAACATTTACATTGTATGTACCCCTGTAACTAAATAACCCATCAAAAAAATCTTGTGAAATGCTAACGAAGGGTTTAAGGACTTTAACAGAAAATGTTAATTTCAAGCAAGTGGCTATTACGTATGATGGTCAGAGGTCCAAATACTAAGTGCATTCCTCACTCAAAGGAAAAGCTCATGTGGGCAGAGAGACTGTAAGCTTGTCTTCTGTGAGAAGAAGCTACAAGAATGGAGCCAAAGAAAGATCCTTCATCTCTGAACGGTTTGGACTCTTGCAGAGAAGCGTACGAAATGCAAAGCAGAGATCCCCAGAAAAACTTTTGGGAAACTGTCAATTTATTACATCACTGCCACAGGAGTTGCAAACTGTGACTCACCTGTACATATACATTACTTGCTTTAACCTCTCATTCCTTTTCTTAGCTTTCTATGACTCCAGGATATGATTGGTATAGTGATCTAAGAATTCAGTTGTTACTGGCTGTGTGAAATCTAATTATAGAACCATCAGCAGCTTGGGGTATCTGCCCTGTTTCTGACAGTCTGCCCTGAGGTAGGTGCTCAGTTGTGAGTCACTCCAGAACCCCCTGACAGAGCTTACATGGCTACTTTTTCCTGGGAATTATAAATTTCTTTGAGAATGCAGGAAAGGGGTTTGCATTATATGGCAAGAATGTCTCCTTCTGTAAGAACACCATGGGAGGAGGACAGAAAACAGGAAAACCCTATGCTGTTCCTTTAAAGCACCCTTTCAAGGAGAGCAGGTTTGCAGCCCTGTGTATATGTGGAGAGGAAGAACTCCCTCTTTTTGGAGATAGAGGCCATAAACATAGGAAACACCTCAGACTGAGGGCTTGTCTACACTGGCACTTTACAGCATGCCACTTTCTCGCTCGGGGTGTGAGACCCCTGGCAGCATAGCAAGTTTCAGTGCGGTAAAGCGAAAGTGTAGACAGTACCCCAGTGCTGGTAGCTACGCTCTGCCCCCGTGGAGCTGCGTGGTTTTTTTTTTTTTTTTTTTTTTTTTTTAAGAGCTCTGGGAGAGCTCTCTCCCAGCACTCTGCACGACTAAATGAGTCATGTTAAAGTGCTGCTTTACTCGCACATTAGATTAGCCCTGACTGTATGGTTGAACACCCTACTGCTGATCAGCAGAGGCCATGGTGGGAATGTATACTGCTGCCTCACTCTAGACATCTGGATGCCTACTTCCTGCCTAAGCCCTAGAGCGCATCGGAAACTGGGAGAAGATACGTGTTAGGTCATCTTAGTCATGTGCAGGGCCTGATCCAGTAGATGTCCTCTGAACATGCCTGCTGGATAGGGTCCCCTTCGGATCTGGCCAGAGGAGGAGATAGTGGTGGTTCTCCCACTCACCTTATATCTTTTAGCCCAGTGGTTAGAGCTAAATGGGATGGGGGAGACCCAGGGTTCAGTCCCCCTGTTCCAATCACTCTTTCGCTATTTGTCCACAGTGGAACACCTTCAATCGGAGAGACTGAGGGAGCCTCACATAAGAATCTCTCATATCTTTGTGGTTAGAGCACTCTCCTGGGAGGTGAGAGATGCCCTGCTCAAATCCTGTCTCCCCACTCCTTGGGGAGTAGTCTAACCACCGGGTGAAAACTTAAGGTGGATAGTGGCACCATCACCTCCCCTCCCCCTAGAGGGATAGGTGCCTACAACCACCACCTCATCCAGCCACTTACTGTGGAGTAAGGCAGGTGCCCACCACTCCTCCACCTTAGCTATTTTGACTTTGTCTACACTTCGAGCTAGGGCTATGATTCCTTGCTTGCCTAGGCATATTTGCACTAGCTCTCGTGGAGCTAGCATGCTAAAAATAGTGTAGCTGTGCTGAATACAAACCCATCTAAGCTCCATGAATATGTATTTAGCCTGGCTAGCTCATAACACCCTGGCTACACCATTATTCTTCGTGCACTTACTCGAAGAGAACTAGCTCAGATGTCTCTGCAACCTGGAAGTCACCGTCTTCCGCTCCAAGTGCGGACATACCCTTCGTATGGAGTGAGGCCAACACTCAACTCATTCCTGCAAAAAATGCTTTAGGCATGTAAGTCACCTGACTCCAAGTGGCTGGTTCCTGCTGAGGGTCATTAAGCAGAGATAGGTGCCTAAAAGTTCAGCACTGTTACTCAGCATTGCAATGCTTAATTTCCTTCATGGATCTCCCCCCCGCCCCCATATATTTTCATTTATAATACTCATGAAGAAAACATTTAATTCAAATTAAAATTTCCTGTCTTGACTGTGCTCTGAAGAGGGAGATGGAGATGGGATTAGATTTAAAAGAATAAAGAGGCAGCAGATGTTTTCCTTAAGGAGAAGCTAGAGGCTGCATATATTGTTATTGGCTGACCCTCAGCTTGAGCTCAGCTGTAGTATCTTTGGGTATCTTGCCCCTGGGTCCCCTACTTCTGGGCAATCTTACAGTTCCTGGCAAGAGTTCAGCTTTTTCTCAGGTTCTCTTCAGTACCTAATTTACAGCCCCCTTATCTCTAGCCCCTGGCAGCCTTTCCTAATACCTACCAGAAGTCAGTGGTTGGAAGTGGCCCTGCAGGTTAGAAGTTTGCTCATATCAAGATTGTAATGTCAATCTGCCCCAAACAGAGGGTTGAAGAAAAAAGTTAGCAAGTGCCTTACACTGAGCTCTCCTTACAATCAGTGCTCACTAGCAGTCCCCTAGTAGCTTCCCTGGTACTGGGAAACAATCTTTCTCCCCCTGCCCTTTTTAAGAGCCACTTCTTCAGTTGGTGCATGTTTACAGGTGCACCTAATTGGCACTGCCCAAGTGCAGTAATGCTCATTAGCCTTTCTACCAGTAGGATAGGGTGTGTCCCATCACATTACTCACCTATTTGCTCTAAAAAGCTGTTAAATGGAAATTTCACATTGACCATTAGCTGCATCAGAGTGGAAATTCTAGACTGATTAGTGCTGTAAGTGTAATTCCTTGTTACTTGAGTAATAGGGTAATCTTCAAGTATTTTTCAGTGGCCTCACTGTTTAAGCTACCATATTTTTCTGGACTGGTTGCAGAGATAGTTTTCACTCTGTAAATCAATACTCGGTGGCTTTGTTGGTTCTACTGCCAAGCAGACTGAAATAAAAGGTGTGAAGCTATTCTATTCATCTTAATGGGGTGTTAATGATTTCAAAGCCTAGCTGTGACCATTTAAATGTGAACACTATTAATCAATGGCTATAACACAAACACTCAGCTTGAGTCACTGAAATTTAAATGCACAGGGCAGTTGGTTAGCAAATGAAGATTTGTGGGGGTTTTGTAAGAGGGGAAAAAAATCCCTGCCACATTAATTTAGCAGATTCAAGAAGGAAAAAAACCCATAACTCCTGCTTTATTGAGGATTTAAAAAGTATATTGCTACCATAGTCACAAATTAACCAATCTGCATGAAATAAATACATTTCAGCAGTGGTGTCATTTTGGTTACTACTACAAGACAGCGACTTGCAAAATTAAATTTCCTTCCAAACAGTTCTCATGTGCCCTTTGATTGCAAAGCTCATTTAAACAGAACCCCCCTTCAGAATTGCTTTAAAAAGTCTTTAGTTCCACAGAATATTCTCATTCACTCAAATAGTATATTACATGTCTGCAGAAGCTACATGTACAGATTTTGCTAGGGCTGTAATACTGTCCTTATGAATTTGGAGAAAATCATACTGGATATATCACTATTAAAGTGTCAGGGAAAGCAGGCGGTAGGTAGAGGTTGGAACAGTGTAGCACAAGGTGGCAGGTGTGCTATGACTGTTGCTTAATACACATCATAACTGTTCTCTCCATCTAGTTGTTGCATCTGTAAGTTGCCTCTTGCTGATATTCAGACTGTAAACTCTTTAGGGCAGGGCCCATCGTTCTGTTAAATGTTTAAATGTACAAAGTTGGGCTCTGGCCCTTGATTGGTCCTACTGCTAGACAAGTAATAACAATCAGAAGACTTTGGTTCTTTTTCCAGCCCTCCCTGCATGATGTTAGGTAAGTTATTTAACCTTTTTGTCCTGGTTTTCTCAATCCCCCTTCTATTATTATAAATGAACTTTGGAGGGAAAAAAATGTTATAGATTCCAAATTGTCTTTTTGGAACAGAAATCGTAATTAATTTTTTAAATTTAAGGTGACTGTAGTGCTTATGACAAAGCCTGGTACAGTTAAGTGTGTGGCCAGTCCTTGAACAAACTCTGCTAATGTACCTCAATTCTGACATGTGTCAATCTTACAAACTTTCTGAGGACATATGAGACTTGCCTGAGGGCTGCAGTGTCATCTCCATTTTACCTCGTGAATATACCTTGCGCTTGTTCCTAATGGTAGAGGCCCGGTCTACACCTAAAAATTAACCTAGCTACATTGCTCAGAGCTGTGAAAAATTTCACACCCAGTGTCACGTACTTAGGTTGATTTAGCCCCCACTGTAGATGCCGCTGGAAGAATTGGAAGAACAGCTACTGCCCGTTGGATTACCTTTTCTGTCAACATAGGAAGTGCCTATGCTACAACGGCACAGCTGCAGCGCCATAGCTGTGTTGCTGTAATATAGACATGGCCTGAGTCTGGGCTACATCTCTTATATGAAAGGGGGACACACCCTTTCCAGCTAAGGCCTGGTCTACCTTATGTTGGCATAGATACATGAAAAAAATCACCCGTGACTGATGTAGCTATGTCAGCTACTGGGGATTATGTTGATGGAAGAGTGCTTCAGTCCATATAGCTAACGTGGGCCGATCTAATCCCCAAGGTAGAGAGCACTCTGTCAACAGAAGAATTTTGTTGCCCTAGCTACTGCCTATCAGGGAGGTGAATTACCTACACCAACTGGAGAACTGCTCTTGTCAGCATAGGTACTGTAGTGTCTACACTGAAGCACTAGAGCTGCAGCTTTGCCACTGTAGCATTTCAAGTGTAGACAGGCCCTTTGTTTGGGGAGGGTGTTCTTACACCTACAGGAAAAAACCCTGCTGTCAGTGTAGGCTGTCTATGGGGTTATGCCAGCGTAGTTATGATGATATAGCTATGCCATATAGTCTTTGTAGTGTAGACATGCCCTAACCTACCTACAAAATAGTGTTGTAACATTCTCATCTTATGTTGTGGACCAATGTGGAGATATGAAAGGATTATTAATAAACTCTTTTCTTAAAAAATCAGATGAAAACTCAAAATCTCTGCTTTTTGTGGCTTCTTCTCTTTGGAGCATTCAGCAATTTCTATAAATTAATGAATTCTTCTGACCTTGTCAATCAGAAGCTGAAGAATAGTGCCACAGGTATACCACTGTGAATCTAGTTAAATATGTAATTTGTGCTGGTCCCATGCAGCCCCGCTGTCGCCCATCTTCTTCCACATAGCCCTGCCAAAGGGATGTATGCCTACAGCCAACTCTCTTACAGTATCTTGTTTGCCTGTGATTTCAGACAACAGTGAGAGGCCATCAAATTAATAACTCACTCTTGGCTTTACAAAGAATCTTTTTTTTCCCTTTTATCGGGAGTAACTAAGGAGGGAGATGGAAATAATGCACAGAACCTGTTGTTGGTTGTGATGGGGTATTAACCCTGCATGGGCTCTGCCAGAGCCTAATTGGGCCAGGTGGACCCAATCAGCCAATTAGGCTGCAAATGGGGGAGATTTAGGTTGTGTGGAGAGTTTTGATTAGAAAGAAGTCCGCCTGTGAGGGACCAGGCAGGGCTTCTATAAAGCCAGGAGACTGGAAATAGTGTAAGGAAGAAGTCTTTAGTTCTTGTCTCTGAAGTGAAGGAAGGGGAGAAGAGGCATGGTAGGAAGGAGTCAGGTAGTGAGAGTAGTAAGGTGGTGCAGATGCAGGCCTTGACTGTTCACTACACGGGGTCCTGGTCTGGAACCAAGAGTAGAGAGTGGGCCTGGATTCCTCTGCTAACCACTGCAGAGTGGTAGCTCTAAGGGCTATGGATATGAAGACTGCCGAAGTCGTTGTGAGAGTGATGTAGTCAGGGCAGTGAGAGGACTACCTGATGCTGCTTGTGGAGAGAGACGTTGAAAGACCACCCTGGAAAGGGAAAACCACTGAGTGACCTGGCCAAAGGGCTAAGTCATGAAGAGGTAGTAGCAGTTCCTGAAGCAAGAGTGGGGCTGCAGACAGACAGAGAGAGAGCAAGAGTGCAATAGCGGGAGGGGTGCTGGTCTTCCAGAGCTAATCTCCAGAACCGTCAGGAGGAAGTGATGTCTAGTAGTGAGTACTGTGCCCCCTTACTCTGGTGTGGGCATCAATTTCCTCCTAAAGCTTAACTTACGTTGCTTCTGTTAATCACAAAGTTCAGTACCTGAAATATATTTTGCAATAATCACATCTTCTATCAAAGGATAGTCCTGGTTATTGTGATCATTTTTTCCCACACATGTAGCCTCAAACCTTGGAAGTGCTTTAGGGGCAACAAGTAAACAATAGGATTCCTCAAAGAACAGCAGCGGGAAATCTGCTCCAAGTCAGCAACCCTAATTATATTTGACTCCCAGGTCTTTATATCAAAATCCACATATTGGTTGAAGGGTAGAAAACAAACCTTTCCTAGAGGAGGAACATATTACTATCTGTGATTCCCAGTATTGCTTCCAATTGTATACCGAAGCTGTCCTGAGACTGTTCACCTGACACATGGAGTTTTTTACAAGCACATGTATTTTAAAACCTTGTCTAAGGGGCATGTCTACATGTACCGCTCTGTAGCGGTGCAGCTGTACCAATGTAGCTGCTGTGCATCTGGTGAAGACGCTGTATGCCGATGGGAGAGAGCTCTCCTATCTGCATAATAAAACCACCTCCACAAATGGCAGAAGCTATGTTGGTGAGAGAAGCTCTCCTGCTGACATAATGCTGTGCACATGAACACTTACGTTGCTCGGAGGAGTGATTTATTCACACGCTGAGCGACATAAGTTATGCCAACATAGGCTGCAGTGTAGACCTAGACTAAATTTTACTTTTTCTCCTGCTTGGATGTTCTTAGTTGTGTGTACAACTGCTTGTCAATATTTACTTCTATAATAGGAGATTCCCCAATCTCCCCATGTCCAGTTATTGATTTTTTTTCTATAAATTCAACTTCAGGGGCCATTTTATCAAATAAATCCTTCAATCTGTCTTTTTTAAGAATGTTTTCTCCATCTTCAGCGCTGATTTACATAAAATTGGTAGGTAAGCCTCCCCTTCACTTAGAAAGATCTAATGGACCTAAGTGCATCTTATGTAAGCGCAATATTGGTGATAAGCATGAGGTTGATTTCCAAGCTATTTATTATAGGAAGAGCACAGAGCCTGTGGCTCAGATTAAGAGCTAGTGTGTAAGAGTGTAGCTGTATGTCAGTAAATGACGTTAGAAAATCTAAGTAGTTGTAATTTACCGAAGGCTGATAACCCCTTCCCTCTGTAAAACCTACCTATTGGGGGTTAACAGAAAAGAAATCTCTACCTGGAAACCTTTTGCAAGGTTTCTCACTGATCCTTCTGTTGGAGAAGGGAGTCTGTATTCCTGCAGAATGAGCCAAGGGCTCTTTCCTATGTCCATGTTAGGCTCTGGATTTCTGGGTCCTTGATAGAACAACTTCAATGGAATTCCCAGTGATTTTCTTTGACCCCAAACCCTCCCTTAAATGGTTTCGCCCCTGTGTAAGGGCTCTATAGAAAGGATATTCAGGTGCTGTATTACATTAGCTTTCTCAAATCAGCATGGGGTCAGTGGGGTGAGGGGATGAGGCCCCATGGTGATTTGCCTCCTAGCCACCTAGCAAAGGGCCAACTGGTCCCTCCGCTGCCTCCTCCAACCTCCACTCAGATTCCTGGATTGTTGAGTGCCTTTCATAAGGCTTGGGGGAATGGAGGTGGGGAAGGCATGTCACCCCTTCTGTGGGGGAGAAGTTCAGGTACGGAGAATATCCACCACACATGGATTGTGGGGCATGATGTAGCTTGGAGAGGCTAGAGAAGTTTTGTTTTTCACTAGCTTAGACTCCCCTAGAGTCACTGATGCTACTTTATACATCACTTCTGAATTTGGCCCTGTAGTATTGCCAGGCAGGCTAAAAGTAAGAGTTGATCAAGTTGGTACAGGCTTTTGTTGGGGTAACATCAGGTGAAGTTTTCCTTTTTGAGGTCATTGACTTGTTGGCTTCATAAGACTAAAAACATAAAAGCTGCCAAATAGCAAAGAAATCACAATGTCAACAGCTTCACAGAAAGGAGCAGGAAAGAAATGGGTGAGTTAAAAGAAATCCTGAGACCGGCACCAGCAAGTGTCTAAGTGGCACTCACTCAGTCTGTCATCTTGCCTTCTGCTACATCTTGCAAACATTGGCAGGCATTCCTAGGCAGGGAGTAAAGACTGCCACTACACTAATCTACACCATTACTAGCCCTTGGAGAAGCCCTGAATGTTTTTTGATAACCAGACCATCCTGTATCCAACAGCTGCTGAAGACAATGGGAGCTTTTCTGTTTAACTCTCATATGACTTAGATCAGGCCCCTTATGTGAGGAGGAAAGGCATTTAAAAATAACTTTATATGTTAGTTTGAAGGGGAGGGTGCTACACTGGCCAAACAGCTGTGATATGAGAGTGCAACAGAATAATAAAAGCATAAATTGGAAAAAAAAAATGTCCCCAATCCCTTTTAATGTGACATCCCTGCCCCTAGCTTATAAGAAAATGATGGAACAAAATCTATTATCACTTACTAGTGTGCAGCCTTCTCTTTTCTAGTGACAAATGTTAGTTTCATCAATCAAACGACTAAACTGAGTGAATATTCCTGTCTGATTTGTCATAAACAAAACTAAAATAATGAATCAAATTTGTTGATAAAACTGTCAATTAGAAAGATTCTTATCTAACAGCGGGTTGAAAATCCAAGATGTCTGCCACAATAGAAAATGATGAAAATGACAGCTGTTTAAATGCCAGTGCAAGATTTCTACATCTGCTTTGTACAGCAGCTGAAAGTTCAGACTCTGGGCTTTAAAATGATAGAAAGATTAAGCTAAATCTTCATGTGATTGTCAAGATATCAATGTTTAAAGCAGATGTTGGCAATTTTTTAAGGAATGAAAACTCCTACAGATGTTGGAGGCTGGAGCACTCAAAGTAGTTGGGCTATATAAAACTCTGTCTGAGGAAAAGAACATGATTTTTGTAGAAACTAAATGATCTGCTATTTCTGAGCTCAAAAATGGAACTTCCCTCAGCATGGGTATGAAAAGCACTGCTTTTCCGTGCTTGTTCCCATTCTGCTTTGTGACATTTGTCAGATATGCCCAGAGATTTTTACCTCTTTCTTTATGGTGATGCCACAAGTTAAAATGAAAGATGTTGGCAAAGCTGGTTTAAAAGGAGGACACATTAATCACCAATTCTGGAATAAACATTTTCAATGCTTGGCCACCCCAGACGTTGGTTATTTTTCTTCTTTAACTGTATATCTCCCATTTACAAGTTCCACTTATAAATATCCTGGATCAAATTCAAGGTCCCCATCTTAATTTTCAAGACCCCTGCCTCTGTCTTTGTGATGATGACCTCCCTTGACAGCCATGTTCCTCAAAAATTGAGAGCCTGTCATTCTCAAGGGTGAAGCTGATGAAAGCAGGAGATAAGGCTTGCTTGACAACAAGGCAAAGGCTTTGGAACTCATTACTAGAGGAGATAAGAATTATTACAAATTTTGCTGCTTTCAGAACAAAGCCTAAAACTTACTACTTCAATTTAACTTTTCGCTAGGTACTGTTAAAAACAGCCAAAAAGAAGAGGAGGAGAAAGAGGCAAAGGGAAGGAATTAGCAGGAGAGGGGGCAGGAGAGAGCGAGAGAGAGAGAAAATAATTAAAGAAATAAAATGTAGTCCTGCCTGTCTGGGTAAGTAGAGAGGAGAACTAATTTACTGGCCTGTTGTGAGTTTGGTTATTATTTCTTATGAGGTACTCAACCACTACTGTGATGGGAAACATTATAAGAACTTAAATAGAAAGGTATAACTCCAGTTTCCAATGACAATAACAGACATCCTAATTAACTAGGTAATCAAAAGAATAGTTGAAAATATCTGAGTAATTAAACTGTGATAACTTCTAACTTAGATGGAGTTGAAGGGTCCATTTACTCATAGCATGTGCAGACATTTTCCTCTCTTTTGTTTGGTCTACTTTAGTGGCCTAAATGTGGTGGAATAGGACATAAATTTCGACCACCTGTGCTGCTCTGCCTCCTTATACCTATAATATTACTGCCAAAACCCTAACTTTCTACTGGTCTCCCATGAAGACCTATGGCTCAACTATCTGTCTGTCAGTCAAGTTTGTTGAACTGGTAACCTACAGTACTGCATAAGCAGCATATACACTCATACATTAAAGCATCTCCACATAAATTTACCCACCTACCTTAACTGTGTTATCACTTTCATTTTTTTCACCTTTTACCACTTGCTTGCCTTTCAGCATAGATCCCTCTTATAATCATGCGAACACCCATACAAACTTATTCTCCTTTTAGCCTTCTTCCTTGGTATCCCATTTTCCCATCTATGCATCTGGAGTCCCTGTCCAAACTTGCTGCCCAGTCTTAACTCTGCTCTGGCTTAATTAACACAACTCTTTTTTTTCTTCACCTATTATAACCTATCCCTGTGGACCACCTCTATGTGTGATCAGAAGAGCAACTAATTGAGAAGTTATTCTTAGGCCTAATCTTGGCTTGTGCCTCTGTACTATTCTCTTATCCCTTCTTGAAAATAAAGAGGTCACATTTCTGAGTTAACTACCTGTTAGAGTTTTCACTAAAATTAGGACCAAATTTCTATTTCAGATACATGCACAGGGCTCCCATTAACTTAACATGTTCAACATTGGAATTTGGTCCATAGACCTTGCTTGACCTTTGTACAGAAGAACAATGTAAGACTGAACTTTCTGAGGGCTGTAACATGCCAAAGGTCTGAAGCAAACATTTTCACATCATGGCTAGAAACATCATGCCAGAAACATGCAAATAAGGCTGACTATTAAAAATCGTACGGGATGGTGGTGTTTGTCAAGATTTTTGCAATTTCAACTATCAGTTCTTTTGTTTCTCTGGAGAAGATAAAATAGTATTTCTGTGTTTGTGACATTAGTCCTCTAAATGGTTAGTTTCTGCCAAAAACCAGGCCTTTGATGTATATATGTATAGCCTTCAGAAATATGGCTGTGACATAAATTAGAACTGTAATGTACAATGAAACTGGAGTATTCTTGCCATAACCTGATTTTGTTTAGCATTGCTGTAAACTATTTGAAAGAGGGTGTGTGTGGGTATTTTTTGTTTTTGTTTTAGTCCTAACCAAGAACAGAAAAATATACTAATTTCATTGTGTTTGAAATTCAAAAGGTACAGTATCTGGATACCTCTTTTCTTGCTATGAGCTCCTGGAACTGCATACCTACTGGTTTTAAAAAAAAAACAAAACCAAAAACCAAAAACACCCCCAAACCCATTTTTGACAACTTGTGTCTCTTCTTTCCACCTCCGCTCTAACCCCAGCGATCTTTTGATTCTCTTGGTGAATCAGACATACCTTTCACTATGCCTCTTATATTTTCTGTTAGAAATCCAGTTGGGAAAACCTTGCATAGACCAAAAAGTCGTTCCCCATGATCTGTCATTGTCTGACTTTGAGTGGGTGCATCTGGCAGAGATAAAACTGGTATCTGTGGGTTTTCTTGGAAACAGTCCACCTAATGTGTTCTTCTGAATTTCTCAGAATTTTTGTTTTCCTAACACAGAGCCTAAGTGCCACTTCATGCTGTGATTAAAATTCAAATGGCCAAAGAGATTATTTAAATTCTAATAACAGAATATTCTAATCTAAATTAGGAACAAATTCTGGAGTCAGCAAAAACATGACATTGTAATCTTGACATTAATGTTTACCTAATTCAACTCAAGATCATGATCTTAAAGTCAGAATGTGTTTATTTTGTCAAGTCATTACAAATATGCTTCTTACCGTAGAATGTATTTACTTGTTCTTATTTTCTTCACTATTTAGGTATTCTCTGGGCATAGTAATTCCCTTCTGAGGCCAATACCATTGCTAATACTGCATTAATAAAGATAAAGACATAAAATAAAATGTTGCAATAAATATATCTTGGTAGATACAGACCTGTATTTGAACTGAAAATTGTCTCAAGACACTTTCATTTTTTCTATTGCTATGGTTGTAGAATTAGGGCACATTGCTAAGGGGACCTCTATTACATCTATTAATGAGATTTATAAGAATGCTAATAGGTAAATCGAAAGTCCAACTCTAGTAACAATAATGCAAATTAATGCAACGCCAACTCTTTGCAATTCAGGTTTATAAATATTCATGATTGTCTTCCATTCTCATATGTATAAATACTTTCAGGACATACTTAAAAATAAAATGTGTATGTTTAGAATAAATCCTATTATATGTATGTCCTGTATCACAAAGGGGGATATTAAATCTACTTAATGTGTAAGGATTAAGTCATGTCACTCTCATTATTGATGAACTGGAGAATATATTCCAAAGTATTTGTGCCTTGTGGTTAAGAGAGATTATTGCTGTGTCATTACCATGTTAACTTTTTTCACTTGCTGCACACAGTATTAATGTGAGTTTATCTGGTTCCTACATTTCTCATGTTTCCTGTTTTGTAGGGTTTTCTTATTAAACAGGTAAAAGTTAAACCATGAAGAGACTGCCAAACAAAATGGTGTTAGAAAAACAAAATATCTCATTGGTTCCTGTGATGATATTGGAAATTGGATTGGATTATATAGCGGTAATGTACATGTATAAGAATAATACCTTGCTCCACCACTTAAGTCATCCCATTTGTGAAAATCAATACCACATTAAAATTTGACCTATTAAATAATATGGCATTTTTCCAGTGCTATAATAAATGTAACTGATATTCAAGTCTACTGTTTGTGTGTGTGGTTTATGACTGTTAAACAACATGTACAAGGTCTTTTTTGTTTTGTTTTTTAAGTATTATTGATCTTGTCCATGGGTTGCTTTACTCAGTTATGTGATATTTAGGGCATATACTTTTTACTTTATTTTGATGATTAACTTCGACCTCTATACTTTTCATTCTGTTGAAATAGTTACTTATCTGCTCACTATCTGTCTTCTCAAATCAGTCAGGTTTTAGCCTTAAATACAAATAAAATTAGTTTAGTTCTCTGCTTATTTTGGTTTTGTCTTCAATAAGACTAAAAGGGGGAAGTTAGAATGTGTTAGCTAAAAATGTTTGAACTAAATCTAGTGTAGACAAGGCAGTGTAGGGTTGAACGCATGTTAGGTTGGTCACGTTAAAGCCTAGGCTCCCCCTTAGGCCTTACATAAGAATGGTCATACTGGGTCAGACCAAAAGTCCATCCAGCCCACTATCCTGTCTCCCGACAGTGCCCAATGCCAGGTGCCCTGGAGGGAGTGAACCTAACAGGTAATGGATCAAGTGATCTCTCTCCTGCCATCCATCTCCACTCTCTGACAAACAGAGGCTAGGGACACCATTCCTTACCCATCCTGGCTAATAACCATTAATGGACTTAACCGCCATGAATTTATCCAGTTCTCTTTTAGACCCTGTTATAGTCCTAGCCTTCACAGCCTCCTCAGACAAGGAGACTGTGTGCTGAGTGAACAACTTCCTTTTATTTGTTTTAAACCTGCTGCCCTTTAATTTCATTTGGTGGCCCCTAGTTCTTATATTATGGGAACAAGTAAATAACTTTTCCTTATTCACTTTCTCCACACCACTCATGATTTTATTTACCTCTATCATACCCACCCTTAGTCTACTCTTTTCCAAGCTTTTCCTAGCTTCTTTAATCTCTCCTCATATGGGACCCGTTCCAAACCCCTAATCATTTTAGTTGCCCTTTTCTGAACCTTTTCTAATGCTCGTATATCTTTTTTGAGATGAGGGGACCACATCTGTACGCAGTATTCAAGATGTGGGCGTACCATGGATTTATATTAGGGCAATAAGATATTCTCCATCTTATTCTCTATCCCGTTTTTAATAATTCCTAACATCCCATTTGCTTTTTTGACTGCTGCTGCACACTGCCTTGATCAGTCTAGCACATGTTAAAGCAGAGTGTCTACACTAGACTGTGTGTTCTAACTGATGTTAGAAAATTGTCTTACATGTTCTAACAATGCACCTCTTATCCTAGTTTAGACAAGCCTTCATGTACCTCCCATGCAGACTACAAGAACTTCTTTATTGCCACTGGAGTTTTCTTACTTGTGATGGAAACTGTAAAGCCAATGAAAAGCGTGATCACTTTTTAGCATGCTGTACTAGGGGTTGGATTTTCCAAAGTGCACAGCGTTGGCCTAACTGAAATCAGCAGTAACTACCTTTCCCAAGGCAGCATTCCCCTTTCCTCTTCATTATCAAACGCCTCTTTATTGCTATGCTTCCTTTATTATATGCAGGCTTTCTCAGCATTATTTGATAGTAAGCATATTTTTGATAATTACACTGCATGGCCTTTCCTTCCTTCCTTCCCCTTTCCTTTTTGTACAATAACTCAGTTTTCATATACCATTTATTCTCCTATACTATGAACACCGAGCTCTTCTGCTCTTGGCAAGGTCAGCACTCAAAATGTCTTCTCTTAATTCTCCTGAATGTTGTAAAGGATGGTAATTTGATTCTTTGTATCCGCAGTCTTGCTCTGAGAATGCTTAGCAAGGTAGCACAGCTGTACATACCCAAATATTTCTCCATATATTTTCAACACAGGAAACATCTAGCACAACCCAGAAATGACAAGATTTCTTTGTATTTGAGTCCCTAAACAGCTGCAATCCACACTTGATCATAACCGCTACAAAAATACTTGAAATCTAAACAGAGAAGGTCAATGAAAGACAGCAGTCAATGGCTAATACTCATGGACACTGCCACCTCACAAATACACTCCAATCAGCTGTAGTCTGAGTAAACTCAGAAGTACACAGGTATAAACAGAAATGACTTCAATAATTATTCTTAACAATCTTTTGTTAGGGCCTTTTGAACAATACACACTGGCAACACCAAATCAGGAAAGACCAGGGAAATAGTAATGAGATACAGCAAGAAAACCCCCAATTGGACCAGCTGTTGCCCAATTAAACTCAATAGTTCGCAGGTGTTCACTGGAGAATACACAATTTTGCCTAAGATGATGTATCTTCCTAAATAACCCATAAGAGAATAATACAAAATGCACTTTTATAGTGCTCTTCACATACTTTTTAAAGCTTTTTACATTAAGTCAATAATTTTATCCATTAAATATCTCCCTCTCCACTTATGACAACAAGAGGGTATGCATACACTGCAGCTGAGACTGTGCTTCCCAATGTGGGTAGACAGACACAGGCTAGCTCTACTCCAGGTAGCCTGCTAAATATAGCAATGTGTCTGGGGGGAGCTTGGCAGGGGCTAAGGCTAGCCAACTGAGTACAAATCTGCCTGACACTTGCTTATATACTTGGGTGGCTAGCCCAAGCTGCTGCCCAGGCTTCTCCCTGCCACATTGCTATTTTTAGTGCACTAGCTTGAGCAGAGACTGGATGTGTCTGTCTAGACATGCTGGGAAGCACGGTCCCAGATGCAATGTAGACCTACTCTCAGTCAAAACTGAAAATGTAAGCCTTCATACCTAATGTGTATGTTCCCTTTTCTTTTTAGCTCTTAGCCTGCTTTGAAAAATAAAAACAAAAAACCCAAGAACAAAGTAATCTAGGGGCCTCAATTTTTTTTTAAAGAAATGCCTTTTGAAGTCTTTCCATGCTGAGCTTCAGAAGGTTAGAATAGTAGCAATTCAGTTCATAGACAAGCTTTTCAGTGAAAGTATTCATATAATTCAAAACATTTCAAAACCATAGTATTGGGTATTTAAAATCCTGGTGTGATACATGCAGAATACTGAGTGCTGAACAGTAGGCTAGCAAAAAATGTAGCCTATTTGCAAAGGTGATGGAATAACCTTCACAATTTAGCTGTAAATCATTGTGACTTCTTGTCACTTTCTGATACTTTTTTTTTCCTTCTGTCATTCTGCTTCAAAACACAATGGGCAAATTAAATATCTCTCCTCAGTTGAGAGAGAAAATGGGATTATAATATTATGTAGAAAGACCAGTCATAGAAAGATCATTCCTGCCAGGTGAAATCCATTCCACACAGAAAGCCATTAGGATCTATGTGGGTGGAGGGCAAAGTGTCTGGGAAAGGTAGAATTCTTACCATCAAACCAAAGCCTGCATGAGGGGTGCTGTGTAGCCCTCACAGATGCTATTCATCCTATAAGCTGCAGTAGCAGCTTCTGCCTCTATATATCAGTTGTGTGGAGTTCTGGGCTCAGCTGATTTCCCAGTCCATTAACTAAATTACTGTCCCAGTACATTCACTAGTCCACAATGACATCAGCCAGCCTTGGGCTTGCCCTGAGTTATTGCACAGTCTGAGCTCTTATTGTGCATTCTAATACATCTGGCTTTGGTTTTAATTGGGTTTTTCCTCATACTTGCTAAATTGCTAATCTGAAATGGTTGTCAGCATTAGGGCAGGTTAAAGAGGTTCTAATGCCCAGCAAGAAGGGTTCTAGTGTTCAAATAAACAACTGAAATGTTGAGGCTTATTGCTTATCCAAACTAAGTCAAATTTCCCAGTATTTGAGGTCTTCCCATCACTACTTCTCATAGGGATTTTTTTATATACTTATGATTTAAAGAGATGCATATGTATAGCATACATGTTGCAGCACAGTTCAGCACCGGCAGGGAGAAAGTTAACTAGCTGCTCAAATCTCCTGAACATGTAAGAGGGATGGTGAATAAGGACTGGATGGAGTGTCTGCTCCAGAGAATAGGAGTTAAACCAGGGAACTCTGTAAACACAGCTCATTGGTAGTCAGGGGGGAAATAGGTTTTTTTTTATTCTGATGGACAATGTTGTCCTTCTTGCCGGAAGGGTATACATTTAGGTCCCCTTCCAAACCCACTGAAAGTTGATAGAAAGTCACTGGCTTCCCTAGGTTGCTCTACATCATGCCCCCCCCCACATTGTGAACAAACACTAACACAGGGTAAAGTTCACCACTGTGCAGAGTCCGACCAAAACCTGTTCACCACTGAAGTCCTACTTTAGACACAAGTCCAGTTTCAGGCCTTCTGCACAGGAGTGAATTTAACCCATTATGTGCAAGATGTGGTGTTGGCTGTAAATGCGCATTAGCATGTGTCCATTGTGACAGCTTATGTAGGAATGTGATGGACTCTCCATCACTTGAAGTCTGTAAATCAAGACTGGATGTCTTCCTAAAAGATGTGCTCCAAATCAGTCAGATCTTATGGTTTGATATAGAAATTATTGGGTGAGGGTCTATGGCCTGTGTTATCTGGAAGGCCATACTAGATAGTCATGATCTTTTTTGACCTTTAAATACCTATGGATTAACAAGAATACACAAAAGTTGGATACACCTGAACAGATAGTCTAATGCAGGGCTCAGCAACCTTTGGCCTGCGGCCCGCCAGGGTAAGCCCCCTTGCGGGCTGGGCCTTTTTTTTACCTGCTGCGTCCATAGGTTTGGCTGATTGCTGCTCCCACTAGCTGCAGTTCACCGCTCTAGGCCAATGGGGGCTGCGGGAATCAGCTGCCAGCACATCCCTTGGCCCGCACAGCTTCTCCCATCAGTGTCATTAGTCCATCTCCATTAATGGGACATAGCGCTGTCTACCATGTAGCTTAGGTCCGTATAACTGTGTCGCTCGGGCGTGGATTTTTCACCACCCCAAGCGACGTAGCTATACTGATGTGAGTTTATAGTGTAGACCTACTTCTAAGAAATACTGCAGACCTTACTTCTAAGAAATGATTAGAAGTCTGAAAGCCATTTCATTCCCTGAGTGCTTATTTCCTTTTCAATTTAGCAGGCATTCAGTCTTTCCTTCTATTTCTTTTTTTACATACAAGTGCACACAGTAAAATCCACCACAAAAACATCACATCACATTCATATGTTAGAGTGAAACTACTATAGCTAACATATATGCTCTTTTTTTAATACAAATGTAGATATGAAAATTGTCCAACTGCAACAGTAAATGTGATTTACACACCACATCCGTTTTTTTTTCCTCTTAGGGAACAAATGGTGATTTATTTAGTCTCTCTAACAAGTCAGTCAATCCATGAAGGAACTTGCCTTTTCCTTGGAGTCAGGAAGGCATTGCTTTCTCAGATGTCCTCCTAAGCACCATTACTGCCATATATGGTAGTCAGAGGCATGTAGTCAAGTATTTCTGCCTGGGAGAGTGGTTGGTGAAATGGGTATAAAGCTTTTAACACAAACTGCCTCCAGCGGGGAGATGTCCTACCAGGACTCTTACTGGTTAATACTAGATAATACTTAGTTCTTCCATGAGTGCAGGGGACTGGACTAGATGACCTCTCAAGGTCCCTTCTAGTCCTGTGATTTTATGATGTCCCATTGTGGGCTTCAAACACAGGTAGTTAGGATTTGACACTAACTTTAAATGGACACTAAAATAACATTTTCCCCCTAAGTATCCAATCCTGAGGTTCCCACATAGACAATCTTGCTGCTGCTAAAGCAAAATTCATATTGTGGACCAGATTTTTCATAGAGGTGTGTAAGCAAACACAAAATTGCTTCCCTAACTTGTATGCACAGTTACTGGGAATGCATGTGCACAGACATAAAATGTGTGTGCAAATGATCAAATACAGAGGGCACTCTCTGCGTAAGACCTTTTATTAACTTGCTGTACAAGGTTGAACGTTATGCATCAGGAATATCTGTTTATACCTATAATATCTTACCTAACCGAGTGTCCTTTCTTTATACATATTTATAATATATATGAAAGGGCACGCAATGTATGTCATTGTGCACTGATCTACTGGGTATGTGCACAGTTCTGGAATTCTGACTGAAAATATACAATTCAGCCCTTAACATTTTAGTGACCGAGTCTGATCTTCTTATGCTGGTTTTACTCCTGATTTTCAGCAGCATAAGTGAGATCAGAACCAGGCAGTAGGTATTACACAGCTATTTTTCTGACTGTTGTAATAAATATTATCCTCTTTATTCAGAGGATACTTGAGGTTTTTAAGGGACTGAATCTGGACACATTTACAACATGTCCTGAGATCAAGACTATATTCCAGTCTTGATTCCTGCTCTTGTCTAGACACTGGTAGCATAGTTTTAAAGATTCCTCTTCATTTAGAAATGCATCAAATGTATCAGTTTGCTCATCTAGTGGAACTCTTTCTATGTAAATGGTTAACTTGTGGAATTTTTCAATGCAAGATTTTTTTAAAAAAAATTTGAAAGAAAGAGAATAATACTGTCCTTGATGCATCTTTTCAACTTTAGCATAAAAATGAATCAGACTGTGTCTGTAAGCTCATTGTAATTTTCAGAGCTGTATCTAACCCCTTTCTAATTATTGTAATGTAATTTCATCCACTTAGGAAGAAGAAAACTTTTAAATGATTCTGTGCGGTTCAAGGGCAAACTAACTATGCAGGGCTTTATATCTCAAGATCTTGTGTCAAAAATGCTGCTTTCATGGTTTTTGGGGCGAGGATAAATGTTGGATTCCTTTAAACCCAGGGGGTCAGATCCTCAGCTGGTGTAAATTAGCATGGCTCTGTTAATTCCAATGGACGTACAGTAATTTATAGTAGCTGAGCATCTGGCTCAGAGATGGAACTGAGCCATGCAGCATTTGGATATGATTTCAAGCACCCGAATGCTTGGCATTGTTCCAATCTAATGTTTTGGTTTGGGTCCATCTTTATTTAAAAACCTAAACATGCTTTTTTTTTTTAAGTAACTTGATGCTGACATTGTTTGCTCCATCCATATTGTTCCTTTACGTTTATTTGGTTTTTTTTCTTTCCTTCAATGAATAAGCAGAAAGAAAAAACAAAGGTGAAATCTTCGCACTTTATTTAGACTAGAACTGGTAGACATGATGGCAATGCAAACAAAATGATAATGCTATTGGAATGCATGCTTGCTTATTTTTGAATACTGCCAAAAGATGTCCCAATCCTTTGTCTTTTTTTTTTCTGAGAGTTTATTTTTATTACTAAATGTTTAAAATGGACTGCAGTTCAGTAAGACTTTTATCTAGTCTTAGATCTTAGTCTTAGAGCATGCGACAGGGCTGCTTATGAATGACAAAGCTCCAAACCAGAGGCCAGGTTAGATAAATGTAAGCTCTTCTACATGGGCTCTATACGAGCCTCTTAAAGTTGACTAGAGCTCTGTGAAATGTTAATCATAAAGCCCAGAATTCATATGAAACGCACCCGGGTTGCAGTTTTGTTACAAACTTGGGCTAGCTCCTTACAAAGGCTCACTCAGGTATGCAACCTTTTAGAGCAAAACTTGACTAATTTACAGTTTTGCATTGCAATTAGAGATAGACCTGAGCTGCAAGCAAATCTAGATATTAAACTTTCTAAAGTTCAGGTGTGTTCAAATGCAGGATTTTGGTTTGTCATTTTGTACAGTCAGAGATCCACAACAAATTTCAGATCTGGAACTTAGTTTAGAGCCCTTTCTAAGTATTGGAGTACTGGGATCCACTGATGTTTGGGTCCTTCTCTGACTGAAATCTGGAGAAACTCAGTGACTTTTTTTGACGGAGTTTCTGTGACACTAAGCTCCCCTGTGTTCACGCCCTACACATTATTGTAACAATCTTTGTACAAAATAAGCCTGGAGAGTTATCATTTGAAAACTAACAATTCACCGATCATTAGTATCCTTGCATGATGCAGGTACTGGATGGGTCTTGACTTATGAATCTATTCTGGAACTATGACTAAAGTGTGTGTGTAACCGAGGTCTGACAGGGGGAGTTGTTAAACAGGTCTATCCTAAACAAAGGAAAGTGTGTGTACCTCAATTTACATATAAGCAGTAAACGGACCCATGAAGCTAAGGCAAGCCTCACCCTAACAAGAGTAGACAGCGTAGTGTCTACATCCAACAGGAGAGAGAAGAAAGGTCTGGATTTTATTTTTCAAAGAATCCATTTCAAAGGTTTACGGGTTTATAAAGGCGGAGGCTAGGGGCAGGGGAAAGCAGCTGAACCTCCAGTGTCAAGCACCTGAATCAAATGATTGTATACAGTATTACTGTAAAAATTTAAAAAAACCCCCAAAACTAAAAGGGTATAGAGTGAGGTCTCCTTTGAAAGCAAATGACACACTGGTGATTGATATCCTTGAGAAATGTATATATTAACACTATAGGAGGAATTAGGAATTTCCTGTGCTATTTATTTTATGCAAAAAATTAAAAGGGCGGACTATGTGAGGCTGTAGATACCTCTCCTGTAAGTTACAAAAACAAGTGCAGAACACCAAGCTCCCCGCTGTATTTTAGTCTTGCATGTTTATGATCACTTAAACTTTGACCCACAGAATAGGATAGTGCATTTTTAAATCAAAGGATTTGACCTTCTGGTTATGTTATTGTCTTGAAATGACTTATTTTAAAAAGTGAATTTAAATCACTGGAGAAGTTGCTGCGGACTTTGCCAGAAATGTGCTGTGCTAATTTGTCCCCTCAAAAGCTGCCCTTCCTGACTCAGGCTCTGAAAAGAGAAAGGAGATGAGTTTTTGGGCAAGTGAGAGAAGATGAAAAAGGCAAAAAGATGGCAAATGACTATATTTGAGGTTAATGTTTGTAGAACCAAATATTTAAAGGGCCACCATTTTTATATGCACAAAACTTGCCTGAATACACTTTCACAAACTGCATTACCCAGGGAGGTTGCAGAATCTCTACCATTAGAGATTTTTAAGAACAGGTTGAACAAATGCCTGTCAAGAAAGATCTAGATAATACTTAGTCCTGCCTCAATAAAAGGCACTGGATTAGGTGACCTAGTGAGGTCCTTCCAGTCCTACACTTCTGTGTTTTTAAGATTTATGAGTGCAAATTGGGTAATTACTAGAGTTGCGTGAACTGGACATATGCTGGTTAGTGTTAGTTGGACACATACTAAAAGGTAATATAATATTGTTTCTGTTCTCTGGTTAGATTAGTGTAAGGCCTGGTTTACACTGAAGTTTTTACTGGTAAAACTTGCGTTCTGAATAACGTCGGATGCATTGACACTCATTGTTGTATCTTGATGACAAACCCCTGAACCTCAGCTGATCAAGTTAATCAGCTCACTGTGCAGTATAAGTCCTCTGCTGACACTCTTTCACCAGTACAAGCCTGCATGGTTGCCTGTACTAGTACGGTCCCCAGCAACAATCCCAAAATGAATTTCTGTCCCCATAGCAGTGACGGTTGAGGTCAAATTTTTGAATGCTGCTTTCTAGGGGTCACACCTTGGCCTACATCCCTGCCTTTAAAATCTCTGGTGTCTTTTGGAAATGCCTCTCTTCCTAGTAGCCCACCTTAGCGAGTCCATCTTTGCTATCTTAGCATATAGGTATGGCCCCACATAAAGTTGCAACTAAATCTTGTGCTGCTGCCTGGTCCAGGAAAGAAATCCTGGATTTCCTCAGTGCAGGGAGATGAGAAGTGCAAGCACAGCTGCAGAATTTCTTCAGGAATAAAAATGTTTACTTAGACATAGTGAGGAGATGCAGAAGCTGGGTATGACAGGGATGAGTTCCGAGGCCAGGCAAAAAGGGAACTGTGGCAGTCCTGCCAGAGGACAAAGGAGGCCAAAGAAACATCTGGTGGTGCTCCCCCCCCCCCCCAAAAAGGTGCCACTACTCTGTGGAGATAGATGTTGAACTGTGCGGGGACCACACTGCCTTCCAGTGGGTGACAGTGGACACCTTGTGATGTCTGGAAGAAGACATCACAGGGCTGTACAAAGATGAAGAGTTTATTTTGGAGAGGGAGGTGGAGAATGCAGAGCCCATGAACAGCCAAGAGCTCTTTGAAACCCAACCTAATCCCGAGAGAGAACCCGCAGAGGGAGGGGAAGGGGACTCAAGTAGATGTAACTTCTGTTAATGCTCATCTTTTGGGGAAAAAATTCTTCATGGCCTGTGACACTTTTCTCTCCTCCCATACCCCTGCTCATGCAGGCAGTTGCAAAAACTCAGTCTCTCTCCCCTTCAGAATGGTGGCTGATTGTGCATGGTCAGAGAACAAAGGAATTCTCTTTTAAAAGAGCCAGTTTATTTTAAGAGCATGCACCGATAGTAATAGGCAACAAATAATTAAATACCTTAAGCAACCAAAAAGCATTCTGACATACATACTTTAAACTATATTTCTTATTTTTTGCCTGCAAAATAAAATCTGTGCCAATATAATTAAATGCATTCAGAACCAAAAAGGAAATACGTATTAACCAATACCTGAGCATTCAAACTAAACACATCAAAAATATAAAAGAATGCTTGGCATTCAGATAACATGATTTTGCAGACATAGAGTTATAAACTTATTGGATGTGGTTTTCCAGTCAAACACAATATTTTGGTTTTCAAATCCATGAACAAAACAAATTACTTGCATGCTATGCCTAGAGTCGTAAAGTAGAAACTGTTGCTGGCTCAGGGGGCTTGGCTTGCACAGGCTCATAGTAATATCCGCTGACTACAACTGTACTGTGCTTTCAGAGCTTCTCCTTTTTCTTGGCCCAGACATCCTTTTCATCCTCTGGTATAAGCTATCCAGGGTTGCAAGCTTTCAGAGCACAGTTACCACCATTTCTTCACTGTCACAGAATCTCTCATTTCAGTGTCTGAGTTGGAGTGCTGGGACAGACGTCACACACACAAAACCAGGCATGTGGTGAGCTGCATCCAAGCGTTCTACAGCCACTGCTGACAGTCCGATTTGTTGCATGATCAGATCCCCATCACTCAGTGCTCTTTCATGGGCTCAGAACCCCTATTTCCCCATTGAGACCTGGTCAGTGAATATCTGCAGTAGCTGGCAACTTTCATTCACTGTTTTGTATCATTCACTGCTCCGTAGTTTTCTCATTTTCACTGCTACACCATGGTGGTAGTTGATATTCTGCAGGTTCAGAAGAGTCAATCACTTTGTCTCTAAAATGGATGAGATAGCTCTGCTGATCGGTTCAGCATCTGTGCTTCTGCAACCAAGATGGCAGAGAGTTTAAGAAGTGGCACAAGGAAGAGAAGATTGTGGCATGGAACTGAGGGATAGTGGAAATTTGACCCCAGACTCCCACAATTCCCCAAGAGGAGCGCTGGTATCCCATAACGCATGGCAAAATCTTCCCAGAAGATGGCCTGCTGGAAGGTGGGACAGGTGACACTGGGATGTCTACCCATGTACTGCATGTCTTTTGCTGACGTCTGTTGTGTGAGGATATGCTGTACTGGCAAAGGCAGCCAAACGTGAACACATTTTAGGAAGATAGCAAGGATGTCAGCAGGGATATGCCAACAGAAATTTTAACTGGTAAGATTTTTATAGTGTAGAATTAGCCTAAATCTGAGCATTAGGTTTCTAGTGGGAAGATTAAGTAGGACTCAGACTCTGTCTATGCTAGAAAATGGTACTGCTTTAACTATACCAATATTGTTAAAGCCGTACAAGTGTCCTAATGTAGGCACAATTATACCAGTTTAAAGGTGTCTTATACTGGCATAGCTATATGCGTACAGGAAGCGGAGTAACTATACTATACAGATATAGTTACATCCACAATAGGCCTTTTACTGGTATAGCTATTTTGTGAAAAAGCACACCCCTAACCAAAATAATTATACCAGTAAAACTACTAAGCCCTAAGGGAGGGGAGGGTGGGGGGCATGCACCTGATCCTGCCTCCTCTCTCATTCTTGAATACTCTCTAAAATTTATTTTTCTAAGCATCTATGGTAGTAAGTGTATTAGCTGGAATAGTCATGGAAAGTAAACACAAAGGCAGTGCAAACTCAGTCAGAGACTTAATGTATTTTCATTTGGGTGAATGTGTGCAGATATTTTTCTGAGGTATTCACTCAGATCTGGTAACTGCAGATCTAATTGTCAGATTTGCGCATGCAAATGACTGTTTGAATATGCAAACAGATGTACGCAGATTTTCACACAGGCAAGGGAGACCTAAAAAGCTTTATGGCCGATGTAGAGGAAACCTGTTTAGACCGTTCCACTGAGCATGTGTATCAACTGAGGTTATTTTGACAGGGGTAGTCTCTCTCTTTCTCTGTCAATATACTGATGTTAAGGACAACAGATGAAAAATTTGTTACGTCTGAGTTAGAAAAAATATAGAAAATGATGATTGAAACCAAATATTTTATCATATTCCAGAATCAATGAATCAAAGTAACTTTTCTTCCCAGAGGGAATATGTAGCAGCTGTTGTTGTCTGAAATACAAGCAACTATTTATTTTTTATTACGTTTCTGTATTTTTTTTTTTAAAGATTGCACATGAAAGTTACTTCACTTTTAGTCAATTGAGGGTAGATGTGGGTAATCAGAGTACAACCATTTCAAAGGTAGAAATCTTTAAAGGGCCACGCCCACTCCTTTGACACTTGTGAATACTGGTTTATGCTTGGAACCTTTTTGAATTGTAGTGTTTCCTATCCCATGCTTTATTGTAACTGATTCCAAAGCATCTGTATCTGGAAAACTTTTGGTCAAATCACCGGACAAAGCCTGCATTCTAAAAAACAAAATAAACCGCACCTTCTTTTTCTTGCTCTCTTTATCTGAAAAAAGGCAAGAGACAGCCAGCTGCCATTCTCAAATTACCCACATTATTACCATAACCTCTCACTAGCTGGCAAGCAGTTCTCTTCACATAAATTCCTTTTCATTTTTCTGCCGATAATAGATTTATATGATGCTGATCTGTCCATGGAAGCAGCAGTGGGAGGAGTGTGAGCACAGCAGTTGGCAGTCCATGGTGCTGACAGGGAGAAGAAACCAAGAACAGAAGATTTTACTTTTTAAGGTCAGCATCTTCATTTCATAACTGAAGCAGGAATAATGATTTTTGGTGAAGTTTTAGAAAGTTAATTTGTCCCTGTATATGCATCAGCATTGGCAGGGATCCATTGGCAGAAGGAGAAAAGATATGTTAAGTAGCATTACTGAAGCAAATAGTGCTTTCCATTGGGTGTTGGCTGACCAAAGTCCCAAATGCTGCATGTTATAAACTATACTCGCATCTAAAATTGCTACTCTCCCACTGCCTCTAGCTGCCCAACTGAATTGTTTCATTTCTTAACACTCCATTACTTTCACCATGCTATAGCTGTTGTTTATGGGATTTGTGGTCTTCTCTAATTGCAGGCTCTATGTTCTCTTCTCTTGACTTTCCCTCACACTGGTGGGGGCGTCTGACAATGTAGGGAAGAGTGGCAATGTTTTTCTGGGAGTCCTTGGCACAGAACTGTCCAGGAACAGCAGCATACAGTTTCTCAGCTACTGTTTCTCTAGTTATACAACACAGTATGAAACAGTCCTGCTATGTGGATCCCCTGAACATTTCAAGGCATCCTGTTCCCTCTGTGCAGCAAAAACACAGCCATTCCATGATCTATTGTATTTTCTTGCTCACAGAGGACTGAAAGGCAGGATTTACCCCATACGATACATATTATTATACTCTTACTAACGAGTACTGCCTTACTCCACAAGTCATCTCGTTGACTTCAGTGGGATAATTTGTGGGGCAAACTTGAGTACACATATCAGTCTGGCCTGTAATGAATAATTTTGTTCAATTTCTGAGGGGAATATTCATGGGAAGTGGGGGAAGACAGGGAGAAGAGTCAGTCAAACCTGGAGATAGCATGTAGTAATATTTATGTCAAAGAACATACTCTAATATTACATATATGGTACTTGCAAAGCATCTTAGCACAGAATTACTCTTAGCATTGATAAAGTTTTGTTTTACAATTAAATAGCAGCAGAACCAGAAAAGCAATGAGCACATATGGATTTTCCTTTAGCAGTTAACTGAAGTTTTCTATATTTCCTTTTAGCCTGCAAATAGATTTTGGACTGGAACCATCAGCATATTTGCATTTTTATTTATTTTTTTATTTGCTTATTTTGGTTAAAGCAAAGCAGATGTAAGACCCAGCTTTCAATAAAAATAAAATCTCATTTACAAAGCGCCTAATACAGGAGTGGGTACACCACAGGCTGTTTTTATCTTCCAGTGTTCAGAGTGGGGTGAGGGGAACTGGGCAGTATTAGAAAACTGCAAGTCATTTTTATTGTTTTAGAACTAAATGTGTGTTGAGCTGATACATTGAAAGGACCCTGAGACTGAGTTTACATATGGTGTATTGTAGTGTAAAATTTATAAGCATAATACAAACCTGGATTCCAACAAAGACTAGTTCCAACTAGCTGTGGATTTATGAAATGATTAGGCAATTTCATGTAGCAAAGCCTGATGACCGATAATGTAGTTTACTTAAATGGCAGTGGATTAGCACTTAAATTGTTTAAAGCTACATGAAAAGCAATCTTCAGTGAGCCACAAAAATCTGCTTTTTATAAACCTCATCTTTTATCAGGGATTAAAGGAGCAATGTTTTGACAACATAGTTGATTTACGTGCAACTCATCATTTGTGTATCATTAATCCAAGTTGATTAGTGCCCAAGTTTTCTGTGTCTGGTATGTGTTTCAGCTGTTTACATTTTGGGTAAATGATGCCTTTTTTTATTGTACATGTTGGGGTTCAGGGCTGTTTTGTGTCTTGGATACACATTCTTGTGATCAGTCCCATCTATGCCTCAGCAAAGTCAGAGATTTATGACTTTTCAGCACGTTTTGGTTTAAGTGCTAATCCATCAACATTGTATAGCTGAATTCTGAAATCAGCATCCTCCAAGATGCATTGGCTTCTGAGGCCAGGCCTCAGGTTCTTGTAGAGAAACAGAGGTGCCACTAGATAGTTTTGGATTGAGGATATGTGCTCAAGAGGAATTTCT
The DNA here is from genome assembly GCF_965140285.1 of Lepidochelys kempii. NCBI lineage: Eukaryota > Metazoa > Chordata > Testudines > Cheloniidae > Lepidochelys > Lepidochelys kempii. The sequence goes on along the minus strand of NC_136384.1, from coordinate 68,131,033 downwards.
AGTTGGTATCTTTTATTCAATGGAGTGACATGTCATAATAAAATAAAGCTTTTTCAGAGACTATATTAAGATTACAATGTACACTGTTTTTACAATAATAGAATATTACGTCCACATAAGAATCATGTACTTTTAAAGCAGAGTTCTATATGAGGTGGTGCACCTTGCAAGCTGGTATTTATACATAATTTTCATTTTTGCTTGCTATAGCAACTCTCAGTGATTTAAAATATTTATGGCCAGAAAGCTATTTTTTTCCAACTAAAAATGTGCTTGAACTATTCATTTGCAGAAGTCCATTTGCATATAGACTTTCTTCAGAAAGACTAATAAGCTTGGGTTTTCAGAAGTGACTAGTGATTTTGGGTGCCTCTAATTTTGGGAGCCCAGTTTAAGATGTCTTAAAGGGAATTAATTGTCAAAGGGTGGGATTTTCTAAAATTTGGGCCCCTTTAGGGTACATTAAGGCGCACAGAAATAGAAGCACCCAAAATCACTAGTTATTTTTGCCCATATTACTAGTGTCTAACTTATTATAGTTGTGTGTATTGTCTCCCCTATTACATTCATTCTGTAGAGTAATAAGTATAACAGTTACAGTATTTTATCACATAAGTTAAGTGCAAAATACAATAAAATAATTATGCATACTAATTAATTCTACTGTGTCTTCACTGACAAATGGCTTCTGCACTGCTTGACATACTGTTTTACTTTAAAACTATTTTACTCTGTTTCTGAATGGATAATCCAGTTTTGTCTGATTCTAAAAAGATGCAGTAATTTCTATTATACTTAGAAGTGCTGTAGTTTCCAATGCGAAAATAGACTTTAGAAAAAGTCCATATGATTCCCAGCTATTAATACCCCTGAAATCTACTGGTTTCCAAAATCAACAATATCATCCAAGAAGGTTGATGCAGCAGGGATCCAATTTTATAGTATTTATTTTCCCAGGGTGATCATTTTAGTTGTCCTGTTTGTTCCTAATATTTCCTATAGAGTTCTTTGTGGTTTTCAGTATCCTGCTGGCACTATTTCTTCATATTTGGCATAGAGTTTTATATACAAAACCATTTCCAAAAGATCAAATCAACTTGTGTAACATGTCATAGTTGCTTGTATTTTAATATGAGCGATGTGTTTGTTTTTGTGATTTTTAGAAACTATGTAAGTATGAACTTTGGCTTTAAGCAGCTTAAATTGTAGTGAGCAGCAATATGAGGACTAGATGGAAGAAATTTGAGAGTTGGCCTATCTAACCATTTTTGCAGTTTTCTATGTGATGCACAGAAATGAAAATAACATTCTGCTTATTATGCATCTGAGTCTCAATATGATACAAGCAAGGCACAAAGTTGTCCTCGCCTAGAAAAATCTATCATAATCTGAAATGTACTATATGTAGGGTATCCTCTCTCAATGGATGTCCTTGACAGCCAAGCAATTAATATATGATAAAAAGGTTAGACTAATAGGAGTCAATAGAACAGGGGTCTAGAGGATAGTGTTATGTTGCTAGCTGGCATATGAAAGACCGCTATAGACTGAAGCTTCAGTCACAAGCATATTAGAATTTTGTTTATCTCCCTAATCTCAATTCTACTGATTTAAGTTCTGGGCTTTAAAGAAGTAAAATATTTTTGAGATAGGGCATTAGTAGTATTGATATTCTAACTTGCTGGATTAACAATATGAAGAGCAGGGTATTAATTTTTAAGAATCTGAATCCTTCCTGTCCAAAAAACCTACTATTTCACTAATACAACCATAGCAGAACATTTATACATTTGCTGGAGTTTACAAATTAACTTGAAAAATGCAAATTTGACTTTAAGATTCTTCAATAGAAAAGTCTACTGAACCCAAATACCTTGAAGTAAATTTACTGTGAAGTACTGTAATAAAGCAGAAGATATTCAGATTGTATGTTTTGTTTATATGACAGAAGGGGTGAAGGAGCTTGTCAGTGTTCAATTAATTGAACACTATGTCTTCCACTTAATTGTGTTATCTCCCATGCTGGTCACACTAGCTCAGCTTTATTAAAAGCAACCATATCCAGCTCAAAAACAATAAACAAGCAATGAAAATATTTAACCATTGTCAAGGTTCCTCCCCCACTCTGAACTCTAGGGTACAGCTGTGGGGACCTGCATGAAAAACCTCCTAAGCTTATCTTTACCAGCTTAGGTCAAAACTTCCCCAAGGTACAAAATATTCCACCCGTTGTGCTTGGACTGGCCGCTACCACCACCAAACTAATACTGGTTACTGGGGAAGAGCTGTTTGGACGCGTCTTTCCCCCCAAAATACTTCCCAAAACCTTGCACCCCACTTCCTGGACAAGGTTTGGTAAAAGCCTCACCAATTTGCCTAGGAGACTACAGACCCAGACCCTTGGATCTTAAGAACAATGAACAATCCTCCCAACACTTGCACCCCCCCTTTCCTGGGAAATGTTGGATAAAAAGCCTCACCAATTTGCATAGGTGACCACAGACCCAAACCCTTGGATCTGAGAACAATGAAAAAGCATTCAGTTTTCTTACAAGAAGACTTTTAATAAAAATAGAAGTAAATAGAAATAAAGAAATCCCCCCTGTAAAATCAGGATGGTAGATATCTTACAGGGTAATTAGATTCAAAAACATAGAGAACCCCTCTAGGCAAAACCTTAAGTTACAAAAAAGATACACAGACAGAAATAGTTATTCTATTCAGCACAATTCTTTTCTCAGCCATTTAAAGAAATCATAATCTAACACATACCTAGCTAGATTACTTACTAAAAGTTCTAAGACTCCATTCCTGGTCTATCCCCGACAAAGAAGACTACAGACAGACACACAGACCCTTTGTTTCTCTCCCTCCTCCCAGCTTTTGAAAGTATCTTGTCTCCTCATTGGTCATTTTGGTCAGGTGCCAGCGAGGTTACCTTCAGCTTCTTAACCCTTTACAGGTGAGAGGAGCTTTCCCCTGGCCAGGAGGGATTTCAAAGGGGTTTACCCTTCCCTTTATATTTATGAAAACCATAAAAGAGAAAAGTAAAAGTAAAGAATTCAAGGGTGTGAAAGAAAATTGCTGAGTTAAACGTGTTGAAAAGAAAGGTGGTATAAAATTAAAGTGAGGCTGGATATGTGTAAATTTATGGTGAAGAAGAAGAACCAAAGAGACATAAAACAAGGAAAATCGGACAGCAAACCTAATGCAATTTTGGGGGATGACAGAGAGAGAGAGAGAGAGAGAAATTAAAAAAGGAAACCGTTTTGCAATCTTTACTCTCCTGAGTAGTCCTACTGAGGTCATCAGGATTATGTAAGAGGCTTCAGGATCAGGCTCTTAGGAAAGATACTGTATATGCTTAATGAGCAAGTAATGGATTAAAGGATTTCAATCTTTTACTGAAGTAAACAAGAACATAAGAATTGCCAAACCAGTGATCCATCTATACCAGTATCCTGTCTCCGGCAGTAGCTGGCACCGGTGACTTGAGAGGCAGCTGCAAGAATCACTATGGTACACAATTAGGAAATGGCCTGCCCATAATGGAAGCTTCTTCCTAACTTCCATCAGTTGGCATATATTGTATTCAGATGCAAAGAAGTTAGCACCCCATCATTTAGTGACAGAGGGGCAAGATTTTAGCAAACTTACATTATTACAATGACCACTTTTCACCAGTAGCGTGAGATTCCCAAAGTACATTATTCTGGTTTCTAAATCTCTTACACAGTCTAGACTGTAGGCATATGTTAACTTTACTTCTCTTTAAACCTAAAACAACTCTTATTTGTCACTCATGCATCCCCATTGTACTTTGCAGGATTATACATCATGTCTGAAACCCATTATCCACCATTGATTAATGGAGGAGGCACCAGAAGAGCTATGGTGAACAAGTGCTAGATATCTAATGTGTGGCAAGTCTCTGCAGACCAGTAATATTACAATGAGACTGTGAACTCAGTCTTAGTTCTTAATAAATGCTCACCCTCTGGTATGTCACTATGTAAAGCAATATGACTCTAAAACCAGGAATTTATTTAAAGGTGAGTTAATGTGTAGGCTAAATAAAAGGTCATGACTGCTGGAGCAACTGTGGGGTGGATGGGAACTCAAAAAACCGCCTGAATTTTCCTTTTGACCAAAAAGCCTTGCTATTTCCTGTTCACCTAGCTGTGTGGTAAGAACTCCTCAGATCTAATTCCGAGCATTCTGCAGAATGATACATAGACGAATGAAAAGCTTAAAAATCCTGTTGGTTTGATTCTTCTCACACCATTTTTTCACTGGTGTTACGCCATTGACTTCAATGGATTTCTCCCTGATTTACAGTATTGTAAGAGGAGTATTGGGCCCTATATAGTGAATTATGTTATGGCCATATTCTTAATGTTAAAGTGATTTGAATTAAGAGTTTTATAGGCTTTAGGTTGGTTTATTGTATGAATACAGTACTTCTTGTGGTTTTTTATATGACCTATTTTGCTCAGTCCAGCTATTTGAAGTTTTGAGGAGGGGGGAAAAGCACATCTCAACAGTTTGCTAAAACATTTGGAACATTTTCTGGCTCCCCACCTCCAGGGGTGTGAAAATAGGACAAGCCACCACTGCTGTATTGTTTGCCAACTTTCACTTGACTCAGTGGTAGCTCCTATCGGGGACTGGGGATCAATGGGCCAAAGGTGGGAAGGAGTAGGGCTAGGAGAGGGGCATTCTTGGTGGCAGCCATCTTGCTAAAATAGTAAAACTTGTGACCCTTTCAGTCCATTAAGGTTTGTGAGAACAGATTGATGATGATGGTTTTTCTTTAATAACGATCATGATATTAACCCGAAGGAATTCTCCAGGAGGAAGTAAATCCCCAGGCAACTGAAAGGGTAGGAGCTTAGGAGTGACAGTAACAGGAGAGAACACACAAGGAGGTATCCCTCATGGGGGGAAAAAAAAGAATTATTGAGCAAGTATTAAGGTACTTCTGTTTTAGCAAAAGAGTATCACAATCCAGCAGTTTTACTTATATTTTGTAGAAAGTGAATAAGGTACCAGAGATGTTTATTGATTAAATGAACTTGGTTCTAAATTTCTGTAAAGCAGAACTTCTTATTCAAACCTGATGGGGAGAATGATCAGAACATCAAAGTTTACCATGTCCAAATCTGGCATTTTATTCTTACCATTACATGAATGCCAAGAAACCCAGATTAGGCTTAGACCCTATTCTATTAGGTACTGTATAAGCATACAGGAAGACATCATTTAAGACCATACATTGCTACAGGTTGGTATAAGAAACAAAAGTGGTCAATGAGGGAAAGAAAACTAGTGACAGTGGTTCTCACTGGCAGTGCAGCTAACTAGAATTTGCCAATAAAATAAACTTGACATTTCTAGTACATTTCCTGTTAGGTTATTATGATTTAATCTAATAGGATTATATTATATTGTAAATCTCTAAGAATCCTTTAGTATTAGTCTGTATTAATAGAATAGTTTTAAACTTTTGACATATATGCTGTATAAAATATGCAAATATTAGTTCAAACACTTTTAATCAGCTTTATCTATTTTATATTGGTAATGGTAAATGAAGTGTGGAAAGTCTGTATGCAGTCCTGTGAAGATATCCTGTTAGTCAGTTTTGCATGTTACTGTAGTACTAGGCAAATGTCATGCAATAACTTGCACATATTACAGTAAAAACAATGTCTGGATTTATTTTAACAATCATACAGTGAGTGATATGTTAGTATTTTAGTTCAAATATGCTGTATTGAGCATGCAAATTCAAGTGTATTTTATAGAACAAGCTAAATTCCTAGACCTTACAAATACTCTAGTGTATAACTAGTAGTTTGTCATAATACATCAAGAAATTATCTAAAAGCAAATGAGTGCAGAGATAGGTTGCTTTAATATAAAATGTTTCCCAAGTAGAGAGTGACCCAGACCAAAACCCTAAACTGAACAGACCTAAAAGTTTATCTGAATTTTGAAGCTGGAGCCTATCTCTAGAATAGGTCAAACGAAAATCCCGGTTCTGGACAACTCAGAATTTTGGGAAAATTTGGGTCCAAATCTCCATTTTATTGTTGGATCCTATCTCAGTACTATTCAGACCAAACCCCCAGATTCTGTCCTTCAAAGTTTGGATCTATGATGGCATATTAAAATATTGCAGCACAAAAAGAAGGGATGTTAAACAAAATAAATTTATATTTAGTATCTGGGATATTTTATTAAATATGCTGCATTAAAAAGAACTACTAATAGTTGGGCTGGGATTAGAAACAATAATCAGATCGTGCTTGATTAGATACAGTTAACATGATGTATTTACTTTCTGTAACACAATTTTTTGCATTTTGTTTGCATTTTTCTTTATCTTTTTTCTCATTTTTGTTTGGATCATAATTTGTTTTAAATAAACATTTTATGTATTATAGGTTTAGCTTGAAGTTGATTACTGTGCAAGGGAAATGTTCGGATGTCTATGGATACTGTGGGTATTTCTGCATCTGAGCTTTCTGAACAAGTGTGTTTCCGTTCTTAAAATTGCAATATTTGGCAACACTATCATGAGTTTTACAATATTTATTTTTTTCTTAAAACCCCAGCTCCTGGAATCATGACATTTCATAAGAATCTCAGCTTTCATTTAAGTGAAAAAAAACTTAAAAACATGATCGAAGTATGCTCTAAAGGCCCAGATACCAATAGGCAAATAAAAATAAATATGTCACAACTTTAAAGTAAATCTTGTGATTTGGGAGGGGGGGAGCACATGATTCCTGATTTTTGAACACTTAGGCGTGGCAATATGGCATTCTGCTGATTGTCATTCCCAGAAGTACTGCAGTGAAAGTGGTATTCCAAGGCATCACAGAATTAGAGATCTTTCATTAATGATTCACTTTGTTAAAAAATTCCCAGAATTAGTGCCTTCCAGAGATGTCCCTTTTAAGTAATTCCCAGGAAGTACCACTGTCAACTTGGTATTTAGACAGTTTTAAAAAGAGAGTTAAAGAAGTTTCAGGCAGTATACTTGCCCCTGAGTCTCCCACACAATGTTTGTGGTTTTACAAATATATTTTTTTCTAGCATGTTTTTTCTTTCTTCACTTGCTGTGAGACACAGGCAGGGGAAACTGCCTAGTTAGGGGGAGACAGTAACAATGACTTTACACAAAAAGCTGCAAACGCACAAAGTAACTAGAGGAAAAAAATACTTTTTCAGTTTATCTCTTTCAATTCCACTATTATCAGGTATTGTTTGTAATTACAGTAGATAATGTTTCTTTAGACAGATATGATTTTTAAAAAAATAATTTATTTTAAAGATGTGTGGTCCTTTTTAATATTGAAGGAAGAAGGATCAAAGATATTTGATCTATGATAAGTCACTTAACTGGTCTGTTTCAGCTGCCCTGCTAGCAAAACAAAGGTAATATACTTTACATGCCACACAGTTATATTGTGAAACTAGTTAGTCAGTGGCACAACTATCGGAATTTTTCATAAATAAGGGCCGAGCGATCAGATCCAATATTTGCTGCTTTATGGCATAACATGTAATATAAGTGCCGTTATTGATGTTCACAGTAGTTCAAAACAGAGTTGTTGTCTTTAGGGACAATAATGGAGTAGGTATTTTTTTTACAGTTTATTTAGACCAGCTATTTAATTCCATTCTAGTTTCACTCTGACTTTCATACAGAATTCAGTTTTCTCTGGTGCAGAGGGCTGGTTTGAGTTGTATTTCAGCCCTATCTTTAATAAGTAGATAAGACTTGCGTTGGCCTTCTGCATGAGAATGATTTTGACCTAGATTGACTTTAGATAGAGCTGAATAATCCGTGACTGAAGTTCCCCCATTGGACCTATTCCCTTTTTTTTAGAGACTCCTTAAGGCCTGAATCTGCCAAATAGTCTTGAAAGTCCTGAAGAGCTGAACTGGAGAGGTTCTGCACCTTCTCTTTTCATCAAGCTGTAAAGATTCTAGGGGGTCTTATGTAATTTTGAAAGACATAGGAAAAAATCCCCTTTCTTACCTCTCATTGCTCCTGGGAGCACTGAATACATAATTAAAACTTCACAAATTACTTTTGCTGTGTTCCCAGTTGTATTTTGTTTAGTAGGCCCTTAAGGATTTGATGAACAAAGCATTTAAATGCTATCCTTAGTATTTAAAACATACCAACAGCTATCAATTATATTCTGGCCCAGTTCCCCCCTTTATTTGTGTGAAATCCCTTCTTTGAATCCGGCAGCATCAGCTCCTCCCCACCCCCATGTACTACATTATCATGGTGATGGTGATGATGATTTCCTGGTGATTCAATGAACTAGATGCAAATGAAACTATCCCAGAGCTCACTCTGCCCTAATATCTTAATCCATACCTTTTATCCAGCCTAAGCAGTGTATATTATGAATCTCCTGAGATGGAAAGGCATTCTCTGCATGACTAAGTGATAGGTGACCAGTGCATGTCAGAAAAATCATCTCTGTTAAGTTTAACCCTGCAGCAGAATTGATTAAGCTAAGTGGCACATGCATTACCGTCTATGTTACTTACAGAAAATCAGCAGCTGATTATGGTCCTGAAGAAAAGGAAAAAGATTTTCTTGTTTACTCTCTGGAAATGAAAATCTTAAGATTTTAATGTTAATCTCAGTACAGTGACTCCAGTCTTAGCTCTTCTCCAGCAAAGCAACTTGTAGAAAACCGCTGATCAATTTCTACATACAGCATTTTTATTTAGAATTCATTTAGTCTTTCTTGATGTTGCTGGTTTTAAAAAAAAACTTACTATTTTCATCACTGATGTGATGAGATCTCATTTGTGGTGGTGGGTACCTGACATGATATGTAGGGTTTTAACCTAAACAAAAATATCAGGGATGGCCCAGAAAGCTGCCTCCAAATCTGCAGATGTCTTTGTTGGAGGCTTTTGTAGTATGACAAAAGAAAGTATGAAAGAAAGTATGACTTTCTAACCTCTCCTACTTCTGAATCCAGGAATCTACACTTCAGTTGACATTTCTAATGTGGAAGAGTCCACCCAGATTCCATCCTGCAAATGCATCTCCTTGATCTTTTCCCATTAACATTTCCATGAGGATATAAACCCATTTTAACTGATAGACGCAAGAAATATGACATATTCAGCATATTACAGCCAGGACTTGAAGTCATTAATTCATGTTTTCCACAAAATGCTAAAAATGGTCCTTGTCACTTTTGAAATAACAATCATCTTATTTTGGTCTCCTTTTATGCTGATTAGTTGCATGAAAAGGGTGAAAGGCCCTAAACTGTTTTCATTATATTAGCTGCATAGCTTTGCAGGGTTTTTTTGTCTTACTCACTTGCAGTTGTATTCAGACAGAGCCAATCAAAACACTAATGGCAGTTTTTACCATTTAATTTCCCCTGGTGGGCTGCTTTATTATTACTATGCTTTTATTTTTTACCGTTCCATATTTCAATATATTTAGCAACACTAGTTAATCTTCCTCAGTTTGCAAATCGCTAAACAAATACCACATCGCTGAATCATCTGAATTTTGGAAGCACTGGTCTCTATGCTGATCTTCAGTGGTTTCACATGCATAAGTATAATAGGAGTCACAGCAGTGCATAATTTCCATAGGGTTTTCTTGTTTCTAGAAGTACCTTTCAGGAAGTCTTAAATTTTGGGTGCATTTTTCTACTGAAGCTAAATACAGCCAAGGGGTAATACTTGCACTCCTTATCTGGGAAGAAGTCAAAGTATGAATCTTACTGGTGTTTAGATAACACATTTAACCTGGAGGCAATGTGAATCACTCTAGTAAGCAAACACTATAGGACATATTTCATTCTCAGATGTGTGGTCCTTTGCACTATCACATCTCTTGAAAAACCATACGTTATATATTAGAATTTGGCCTTTGGAAAAAACAGCCGCTGAAAAATGTAACCGTGTTCCCTGGAAGTGGGCAGGTATATATATGTAAGTCACATCATGCCGTACAACTTAACTTACTTGGGGCATCATTTCATTTGGTGAGTAGGTTTGTTATTTTTATTCATCAGATAATATTTTAAATAACACATTACTGTATCTTTTGCCTGCCTGCTGGGTCTATGATCAAACTGTGTATAATGTCAAGTCTGCAAAATGAAGAATAAAGTGATATGGCAGGTGGGGGACAGTGTATGTACACATTTTAAGTGATAGCACCATCCATGGAAAATGTGATATACAATATGGGGAAAATAAAAATCAGTCAATGTTTAATTATATCTAATGTAGATACTCAAACTGTTTGTATTCAGTGGTGATACATGATGAGGTCAGGTATTCATTGCATAATCGTTTTTTATCTTGTCTCACTGGATTGCAGTTTTTCTGTCCTGTTTTATGTATTTCCTGGATCAGACAAAATTTGAATACACTCTTGTCTTTCATCTGATGTTGCTTGACAGCATGTCACTGTATAATAAACATATCTTACTTTCTGTCTGATATTGAACGTGCTGCTGCTTGTTTTAATCTTCCATTTCAGTAGAGGTGATCTAACAGTTTTACATCTAAAATTTTCCTTCCTTCCTGTGAACAAATTTAATGCTCATGAAAGAGAGGGACTAATAGAACTGGTTTGATTTAGGCATAGTAAAAGACAGGCATTATGCTAACCTTTGCAATGCATTTCAATACTGCTTTGAAATGTCTCTGCTATTCACTGTGTCGACTTCTCTTGAACAGAGCCTTCCAAATAGGCCGAAGTGAACGATGGTTTTATGATGTGATCAAAACACTTTTTTATGCTTTGATTTCAAGACAGTTGTAGAGTAGCACACGTGATTGGTAGGATTGTGACATCAGAGTTCAATCAGAAATACAAATGATTTTTGTTCATGTGTATACTGTAATCTGAGTGGTTTCAGAAAAATCTATTTTTCTTATTAATAGGACATGATAACTTTATTATATCTGTATTGATGTAACACCACAGAAGTCTATATTTTTTTTCCACTAGCCTTCATGGTGCTGACAGGGCAGATTTGTGCAATATTAAAAACGTTGTAGATATAGACCACTATAATACATGGAGAATATTATATAAGGTATTTAAGGTCCTGTATAAGGCTAAATAAACACATCAAGTGGCTCTTTGTATGATATCAAAGTAAACATGAAAGTGAAGCTAGTGTCAGTTGCCATGTCATTAGAATCACAATATATTTGTTTACATTCCTTATTTACAAAACAGTTATCTGCATTTTCTCTGTCTTATGAAAACTACATTTTATATTAAATACTTTTCATAATACCCTTCAATTTTCCTTTCAATGCTGATCACAAATAGGACTAAGGCATGATGGGGCCTGATCTAATACTAGTTCAAGTCAGTGGGAGTCTTTCCATTAATTCTAGTTGGAAAAGGCTTTTGGGGTTGGGGTTCATAGCTAAATGAACATAAAAGCTCACATTTCCCCAAAATATGGTCTTAAAAATAGAAACAAGCTATGGACTACTTTCTGAGATGCGATGATCACCCACAACTCCTCTTGACCTCAGTGCTCAGCACCACAGAACATTTGTATGTCATTGTCAGTGGTTCATGCATTTGTGCTCTTGGAGAGAGGAGAGGGAGATATCTATATCTATATTCATAGGGGATCCTATGCCATGCCCTCTCTCTTCTGCCAGGAAAGCAAGCCTGATGAGTCCTTTCCTATGTCTTACTGATCCCTGTCTGACATTTCAGCCCTTTGGGGCTATTGATAAATAGGCAACCCAAGCTCAAGGAAGTGCAATGGCAAGATTTACTTCCTCTGCACCATTCCCTGCATCCAAATTGCACTGTGTGCTCCTAGATATAACCAAAGATCTGGTAAATAAACATTGACATTTTCAACTTATCAAATAGGAGGGACTATGACAAGTTGGTTTGAATTTCCATTCGTGATGGGTCTTTTGATTCTCTCCTATTTGAAGTTGGGTAAATTTCATTTTCTAACAGGTTGTCACAAGTGCTTTATGTCAACTGCCAACAAAGCAGTTTTGTAAAACAGTACAAATGGATTCATAAACTTGATGTGCTTTTGAGTAGGAACCACTTACAAAAGTTTGGGCAATAATTACAAGTGAGGATAGTAGTAATAACTGGTATAAACTGTGATGGACAAACTTAAGAGTGAGATACTTTTTGTTGAACTGCCAGGCAAAATGAAATAAAAAATGTCCCCACCCAATTTTATGATTGCAACAAGAACCCTGGACAAAAGGCTAAGGTTGTTGTACTGTTGTTAATTAAATATTTCAGTCTTGATGCCAGAGGTTCTGCTCACATGAAACTGGAACAGACATGTGTAATTATTTTTGCCTGTTAAGAAGACAGCTTTGTTAAGCATTGATTCACACAATTCATAGCAGGAACTTGGGGTGTCTAGAAAACACAAGATAAGTGCACCAGATCTTGCTTTTAAAAAAATGATGGGGAGGAGGGCGGTGAGAGGAAGAAGAGGTCATAATTTGTTCCATGTACTGTCTGATATGGACTGGTCAGGATTCAGACATTCTAAAAATCTGGAAGAAGCGATTTGGCTATTGTATGAATAATACAACAATGTACATTTAAGGATGGGTGAGTCTGAAAAAGACTCAAAACTCTGATCTGGTCCAGCCATCAGAGTTTATGTGAACTCATTTGGTTTGTAAATGCAGGAGGGGAGAATCTTACAAGAACAGATCACACTGTGTCAAACGGAGCTGAGAAAATATTTTTTGTGAATAATTTTTTGACAGATTTAGCCTTTTCTGTTCGCAAATTATCCAAGCATCTTATATTTTTCAGATTTATTCATAATTTGATCTGCAGAATGATTTTGTTGAAAAATAATGCTCGGGGCAAGGTTTTTTGTCTGGATTCTGGCCCTTTGCCCCACCTGAGGAGCACAAAGGGGCTAGAACTAGTCTGCACATGTCTATTTGAGAATCCATTCCATGAAGGAGAGAGGTGGTTGAGATGTCTTATGGGCCAACCTCCTCATCCTTGGCTTAAGGGGCATGTCAAAGCATGCTTGCGCCAGGATAGAGTCTGTCGGGCCAATGTAACTTTTAGAATCAAGTTGTTGGTGTGAATATTCATGTCTACAAATTTAAAGATAGCTTTTTATTAATATATTCCAATATTTGCTTTTGAAAAATGAGTTATTTTACATGAATATTGTTACCAATAAGCTTATTCATCAGAATTTTCATGGAATCAAAAATAAAAGGATGTGATTGTCACTGGCTGTTGTATTCCCCTCTGTAAGCAAGGACTGGCCTGTCTCCCAAGATCTGTGAGAGTGATGGGTCATCCTTCAGGATAGGTTGTAGATAGGTTGTAGGTTGATGATGCGTTGGAGAGCTTTTAGTTGGGGGCTGAAGGTGATGGCTAGTGGCGTTCTGTTATTTTCTTTGTTGGGCCTGTCCTGTAGTAGGTGACTTCTGGGTACACTTCTTGCTCTGTCAATCTGTTTCTTCACTTCAGCAGGTGGGTATTGTAGTTGTAAGAACATTTGATAGAGATCTTGTAGGTGTTTGTCTCTGTCTGAGGGGTTGGAGCAAATGCGATTGTATCGTAGAGCTTGGCTGTGGACAATGGATCGTGTGGTGTGGTCTGGATGAAAGCTGGAGGCATGTAGGTAGGAATAGCTGTCAGCAGGTTTCTGGTATAGGGTGGTGTTTATGTGACCACCGTTTATTAGCACCATAGTGTCCAGGAAGTGGATCTCTTGTGTGGACTGGTTCAGGCTGAGGTTGATGGTGGGATGGAAATTGTTGAAATCATGGTGGAATTCCTCAAGGATGACCCATCACTCTATCAGATCTTGGGAGACAGGCCAGTCCTTGCTTACAGACAGCCCCCCAACCTGAAGCAAATACTCACCAGCAACCACACACCACACAACAGAGCCACTAACCCAGGAACCTATCCTTGCAACAAAGCCCGTTGCCAACTGTGCCCACCTATCTATTCAGGGGACACCATCATAGGGCTTAATCACATCAGCCACACTATCAGAGGCTCATTCACCTGTACATCCGCCAATGTGATATATGCCATCATGTGCCAACAATGCTCCTCTGCCATGTACATTGGTCAAACTGGACAGTCTCTACGTAAAAGAATAAATGGACACAAATCAGACGTCAAGAATTATAACGTTCAAAAACCAGTTGGAGAACACTTCAATCTCTCTGGTCACTCGATTACAGATCTAAAAGTGGCAATTCTTCAACAAAAAAACTTCAAAAACAGACTCGAAGGAGAGACTGCTGAATTGGAATTAATTTGCAAACTGGATACAATTAATTTAGGCTTGAATAGAGACTGGGAGTGGATGGGTCATTACACAAAGTAAAACTATTTCCCCATGTTTATTCCCCCCCTCTATCCCACACTGTTCCTCAGACGTTCTTGTCAACTGCTGGAAATGGCCGAACTTGATTATCACTACAAAAGGTTTTTTCCCCCCCGCTCTCCTGCTAGTAATACCTCACCTTAAGTGATCACTCTTGTTACTGTGTGTATGGTAACACCCATTGTTTCATGTTCTCTATGTATATAAATCTCCCCACTGTATTTTCCACTGAATGCATCCGATGAAGTGAGCTGTAGCTCACAAAAGCTTATGCTCAAATAAATTGGTTAGTCTCTAAAGTGCCACAAGTACTCCTTTTCTTTTTGTGAATACAGACTAACACGGCTGCTACTCTGAAACCTGACCATCATAAAATCTGAGCTCTGGCAGACCAAGGAAGGAAATGTATTTGAGTCAAAGTATACTGCCTGAGAACATGTTGACAGTCACCTTCTCTTGTTTAAACCAGAAGGCTGCCAGCTCGATTATCTTGGCTGATTACAGTGGTTGCGGTATCCTTTTGTACCCTCATTGTCATGTACTAGAGGCAACATCCTTCTTACCATGAAAGACTGAATGAAATTCCTCTAGAAGCCTATCAATGTCATTTTAAAATCACTGTTAAGTGATGTGAAATATTCTTCCTCCCAGGGAATGAGACAGAGTGAGACGCAAACCCTTTACAATGTTCTTGTAGCCAAGGTGTCTCCTTCAACTGCATCATGGATTTCTCTGAAGCTTCTCCATCCCACTGTGTTGCCCTGATGAAGAGAGAAAAACATTATGGGCTTTCCAGGACTTTAGCCCAAATTAGACATACACAGTGATGTCTTTGCCCAGTGGCCCAAGTACGTGCTATGGAGTTCAAAGTAATTTCACTTTGTTTAATTTCATACCTCATTTAATTTCCTTTCCATTTTGTGGCCCACTAGTGCAAAGTTCCTTTACCAACTGATTACAGCATGCTATGTTTGTCTAGATTTGTGGACTTGGTCCTTGTTGCTGAAAAAATGGAGTGCTCTCAAGGCACTGAAGCTGTGTCACTTCAGTCTGACCCTTATCCATGCACTTCTAAATGAATACTTGTCAACCAAATTTTGTTGAACTTCAAAACAGATTCCTAAAATCTCATTTGAGTTATTTTGCTTTAAAGGAGAGTGAATCTTCACACCAGGACAAAAAATGAAAAGAATCTCACCTCGTTCTCAATGAATTAGAGCCTGTGAATATGGAGCTGACTTGCAGCACTTGATGCTAAAATGTAGCCCCTTGCAGTAGTTTTAATAAATTAAAGCGACTGTCAGAGGCCGAAGCTGTCACACCTACAGCAAAAAATATATTACCACCCTTGAAATTTTGTGCTCTAAGAAGAATTTCAGCAAGTTGATGGCAAAAATAGACAAAACCAATATTGTAGGATGGTGTGCCAACGATGATGTGCAAAAGCCTATGAATGTCTTGCCTTAAGCTGTGAGTTATAGCTGCTCCATCTTGAAGTGAGAAATGGCATATTTCTTGAGGCCCTTAGGGCATGCAGGTTATGCATTTCTCTCTTGAATGACAATGTGGTCAAACTCCTTAGCTAGCAGTACGCTGGTCTGTTTTTTCCCCTTTTACGTATAATAATATAAAGTTGCTATTAATTTTAAAAACTGTCACTCTCATAATGTGGAAAGGGAAGACCAACTGAGACACACGCACAACAACTGAAATTGGTAACCTGAGCTAGGTAAAAATTTGGTGCAGCTAATTACCTTGCCCTCCACATATAAAATGTCAAACATAATAAATTGTGGGTTGGGTGGTTTTTATTTACTGTTTTTGTTTTTATGAGGGATATCTTAAAACTTGAAGTCAGTAGTGACTCTGTCATGTAACCCAGTTCTCTATTTAAAAAAACAAACATGACAGGGCTCAGTGGATTTTCTTTCTCATGATTCATTTTTCCCTGTCCCTGACCTTGTCACTGGTACCTCAGTATTAGTCCTCTGATATTGATGATCAGGATCTGTTTAGTTTAGAATCTGAGAGGATTTAAACTGTGAGATGATCGGGGCCTCTCCTTCTGCCCTTCCACCCCCACGAACATGATACAGTTCTGTGGTGACCTAGAATCCTATTTTTGACGTCTCCAACTCAAGGAATATTTCCAACACACCTCTGAACAACATATTAATCCACAGAGACCTCCCTACCAACACTACAAAAAGAAGGATTCTAGGTGGACTCCTCCTGAAGGTCGAAACAGCAGACTGGACTTCTACATAGAGTGCTTCCACCGACGTGCATGGGCTGAAATTGTGGAAAAGCAGCATCACTTGCCCCATAACCTCCACCGTGCGGAACACAATGCCATCCACAGCCTCAGAAACAACTGACATCATAATCAAAAAGGCTGACAAAGGAGGTGCTGTTGTCATCATGAATAGGTCGGAATATGAACAAGAGGCTGCTCGGCAGCTCTCCAACACCACTTTCTACAAGCCATTACCCTCTGATCCCACTGAGAGTTACCAAAAGAAACTACAGCATTTGCTCAAGAAACTCCCTGAAAAAGCACAAGATCAAATCTGCACAGACACACCCCTGGAACCCCGACCTGGGATATTCTATCTACTACCCAAGATCCATAAACCTGGAAATCCTGGGCGCCCCATCATCTCAGGCATTGGCACCCTGACAGCAAGATTGTCTAGCTATGTAGGCTCCCTCCTCGGGCCCTACGCTACCAGCACTCCCAGCTATCTTCGAGACACCACTGTCTTCCTGAGGAAGCTACAATCCATCAGTGATCTTCCTGATAACACCATTCTGGCTACTATGGATGTAGAAGCCCTCTACACCAACATTCCACACAAAGATGGACTACAAGCCGTCAAGAACACTATCCCCGATAATGTCACGGCTAACCTGGTGGCTGAACTTTGTGACTTTGTCCCATAACTATTTTACATTTGGGGACAATGTATACCTTCAAATCAGCGGCACTGCTATGAGTACCTGCATGGCCCCACAGTATGCCAACATTTTTATGGCTGACTTAGAACAACGCTTCCTCAGCTCTTGTCTCCTAACGCCCCTACTCGTGCTATTTTGATGGCATGTTCATCATCTGGACCCATGGAAAAGAAGCCCTTGAGGAATTCCACCATGATTTCAACAATTTCTATCCCACCATCAACCTCAGCCTGGTTCAGTCCACACAAGAGATCCACTTCCTGGACACTGCAGTGCTAATAAATGATGGTCACATAAACACCACCCTATACCAGAAACCTACTGACCGTTATTCCTACCTACATGCCTCCAGCTTTCACCCTGACAACACCACACGATCCATTGTCTACAGCCAAGCTCTACGATACAACCGCATTTGCTCCAACCCCTCAGACAGAGACAAACACCTACAAGATCTCTATCAAGCATTCTTACAACTACAATACTCACCTGTGGAAGTGAAGAAACAGATTGATAGAGCCAGAAGAGTTCCCAGAAGTCACCTACTACAGGACAGGCCTAACCAAAAAAATAACAGAACGCCACTAGCCGTCACCTTCAGCCCCCAACTAAAACCCCTCCAACGCATTATTAAGGATTTTCAACCTATCCTGAAGGATGACCCAACACTCTCACAAATCTTGGGAGACAGGCCAGTCCTTGCCTACAGACAGCCCCCCAACCTGAAGCAAATACTCACCAGCAACCACATACCACACAACAGAACCACTAACCCAGGAAGTTGGCAAGAAAGTCCTTTGCCAACTGTGCCCACATATCTATTCAGGGGACACCATCACAGGGCCTAATAACATCAGCCACACTATCAGAGGCTCGTTCACCTGCACATCCACCAATGTGATATATGTCATCATGTGCCAGCAATGCCCCTCTGCCACGTACATTGGTCAAACTGGACAGTCTCTACGTAAAAGAATAAATGGACACAAATCAGACGTCAAGAATTATAACATTCATAAACCAGTCGGAGAATACTTCAATCTCTCTGGTCACACGATTACAGACATGAAAGTTGCGATATTACAACAGAAAAACTTCAAAACCAGACTCCAGCGAGAGACTGTTGAATTGGAGTTCATTTGCAAATTGGATACAATTAACTTAGGTTACCTTGCATAATGACTTAGCCACTCCCAGTCTCTATTCAAGCCTATTTCCCCTTGTTTTTTCATACACCCCCCCCCCCGACGTTCTTGTTAAACCCTGGATTTGTGCTGGAAATGGCCCACCTTGATTATCATACACATTGTAAGGAGAGTGATCACTTTAGATAAGCTAATTACCAACAGGAGGGTGGGGTGGGGGGAGAGAAAACCTTTTGTAGTGGTAAACACCCATTTTTTTCAGGGTTTGTGTGTATAAAAAGATCTTCTGTACTTTCCACAGTATGCATCCGATGAAGTGAGCTGTAGCTCACGAAAGCTTATGCTCAAATAAATTGGTTAGTCTCTAAGGTGCCACAAGTACTCCTTTTCTTTTTGCGAATACAGACTAACACGGCTGTTACTCTGAAATCTAGATACTATAATCTCTCAGGCTGGTTCTACCTAACCTCTGATGGGCACGAACCTCCATGGCAGGCTGCCCCCTAATGTTCTGCTGGCTGTTGACCTACACAGGCTGGAGTTCACTTTACCCTGCTTTTGACATGTAGCTTCATTTTACAGCATTCAGATACTCAAATGCAAAAAATTAAGCACATGTCTAAGTTTTCACAGGTCAGAGCCTCTGATGTGAAAGATTCAGATGTTGTAACTGTTCATTCAGCCCTTTGAGTTCTTGCTCTTGTGAAAACCTCTGGGATTTTTAACTTCTATAAATTGTGGGTCCATTTGACTGATTTTACTCTCTTTAAGTCTCTACCAGGCCTTGCTAGAAATAATTTTGTGCGATTGATCAGTTTAGAGTTTCATGTCCTGGAACTGTGCTTTCAGAATCCTGCATCTTGAGTAACAGTTTACTTATAAGTAAATACTTATTCCTATTCCATAGGAACAAAACAATTCCCAGAATTTGCCACTGGCGATAAAGTATTTCATTTCTGTGGCTGTGACTTAATCTCAGCTCAGCTTTTGTTCTCTCACTGGCAGAAGATTCACTTGCATGTGAGGTTTAATTCATTTAATTGATGCTCATCACAACTAACTTAATGTTTGTGTCTTTTTATCCTAGTGCGTGTTTTGAATTTACTTCTGGGAAAGCTAGCAATAAAAAAGTGCAGTGGAAGCATCTGTAACAGATGCCATACAGTAAAGAAACACAAGACCTGATCCACTAGAAGGTTGTTACTTTCTTAATGCATATAACTGCTCCCTCACAAACACACACTTTTCACTAGTACTGTTGAGCATCCTTACCATTTTTTTTCTTGAATTGCATTAATCTGTGATTTTATGCCCTCTTTGAACCTAAACTATTCTTATTAATACCTACCCTGACACACCTGAAATCACAAATTTACACCCATCACAGTTTTTAATACAGCATTTCTCATTTTCATTCTCCCTCTCCCTCTTATGTCTTATTCCCTCCAGTCTCAGCCCTGGTCTACACTAGGACTTTAGGTCGAATTTAGCAGCGTTAAATCGATGTAAACCTGCACCGGTCCACACAATGAAGCCCTTTATTTCGACTTAAAGGGCTCTTAAAATCAATTTCCTTACTCCACCCCTGACAAATCGACGTTGCCGGCTTGAATTTGGGGTACTGTGGACAGAATTCGATGGTATTGGCCTCCGGGAGCTATCCCAGAGTGCTCCATTATGACCGCTCTGGACAGCACTCTCAACTCAGATGCACTGGCCAGGTAGACAGGAAAAGAACGGCGAACTTTTGAATCTCATTTCCTGTTTGGCCAGCGTGGCAAGCTGCAGGTGACCATGCAGAGCTCATCAGCACAGGTGACCATGATGGAGTCCCAGAATCGCAAAAGAGCTCCAGCATGGACCAAACGGGAGGTACGGGATCTGATCGCTGTTTGGGGAGAGGAATCCGTGCTATCAGAACTCCGTTCCAGTTTTCGAAATGCCAAAACCTTTGTGAAAATCTCCCAGGGCATGAAGGACAGAGGCCATAACAGGGACCCGAAGCAGTGCCGCGTGAAACTGAAGGAGCTGAGGCAAGCCTACCAGAAAACCAGAGAGGCGAACAGCCGCTCTGGGTCAGAGCCCCAAACATGCCACTTCTATGATGAGCTGCATGCCATTTTAGGGGGTTCAGCCACCACTACCCCAGCCATGTTGTTTGACTCCTTCAATGGAGATGGAGGCAATACGGAAGCAGGTTTTGGGGACGAAGAAGATGATGATGATGAGGAGGTTGTAGATAGCTCACAGCAAGCAAGCGGAGAAACCAGTTTTCCCGACAGCCAGGAACTGTTTCTCACCCTAGACCTGGAGCCAGTACCCCCCGAACCCACCCAAGGCTGCCTCCTGGACCCAGCAGGCGGAGAAGGGACCTCTGGTGAGTGTACCTTTTAAAATACGATACATGGTTTAAAAGCAAGCATGTGAAAGGATTACTTTGCCCTGGCATTTGCGGTTCTCCTAGATGTAGTCCTAAAGCCTTTGCAGAAGGTTTCTAGGGAGGGCAGCCTTATTGCGTCCTTCATGGTAGGACACTTTACCACTCCAGGCCAGTAACACGTATTCGGGAATCATTGTAGAACAAAGCATTGCAGTGTATGTTTGCTGGCATTCAAACAACATCCGTTCTTTATCTCTCTGTGTTATCCTCAGGAGAGTGAGATATAATTCATGGTCACCTGGTTGAAATAGAGTGCTTTTCTTCAGGGGACACTCAGAGGAGCCCATTCCTGCTGGGCTGTTTGCCTGTGGCTAAACAGAAATGTTCCCCGCTGTTAGCCACAGGGAGGGGGGAAGGTTGAAGGGGTAGTCACGCGGTGGGAGGAGGCAAAATGCGACCTTGTAACGAAAGCACATGTGCTATGTATGTAATGTTAACAGCAAGGTTTACCCTGAAAGAGTGTAGCCACTGTTTTATAAAATGTGTCTTTTTAAATACCGCTGTCCCTTTTTTTTCTCCACCAGCTGCATGTGTTTCAATGATCACAGGATCTTCTCCTTCCCAGAGGCTAGTGAAGCTTAGAAAGAAAAAAAAACGCACTCGCGATGAAATGTTCTCCGAGCTCATGCTGTCCTCCCACACTGACAGAGCACAGACGAATGCGTGGAGGCAAATAATGTCAGAGTGCAGGAAAGCACAAAATGACCGGGAGGAGAGGTGGCGGGCTGAAGAGAGTAAGTGGCGGGCTGAAGACAGGGCTGAAGCTCAAATGTGGCGGCAGCGTGATGAGAGGAGGCAGGATTCAATGCTGAGGCTGCTGCAGGACCAAACCAGTATGCTCCAGTGTATGGTTGAGCTGCAGCAAAGGCAGCTGGAGCACAGACTGCCACTGCAGCCCCTCTGTAACCAACCACCCTCCTCCCCAAGTTCCATAGCCTCCACACCCAGACGCCCAAGAACGCGGTGGGGGGGCCTCCGGCCAACCAGCCACTCCACCACAGAGGATTGCCCAAAAAAAAGAACGCTGTCATTCAATAAATTTTAAAGTTGTAAACTTTTAAAGTGCTGTGCTTAAAGTGCTGTGTGGCATTTTCCTTCCTCCTCCACCACCCCTCCTGGGCTACCTTGGTAGTCATCCCTCTATTTGTGTGATGAATGAATAAAGAATGCATGAATGTGAAGCAACAATGACTTTATTGCCTCTGCAAGTGGTGATTGAAGGGAGGAGGGGCGGGTGGTTAGCTTACAGGGAAGTAGAGTGAACCAAGGGGTGGGGGGTTTCATCAAGGAGAAACAAACAGAACTTTCACACCGTAGCCTGGCCAGTCATGAAACTGGTTTTCAAAGCTTCTCTGATGCGTACCGCGCCCTCCTGTGCTCTTCTAACTGCCCTGGTGTCTGGCTGCGCGTAACCAGCAGCCAGGCGATTTGCCTCAACCTCCCAGCCCGCCATAAACGTCTCCCCCTTACTCTCACAGATATTGTGGAGCACACAGCAAGCAGTAATAACAGTGGGAATATTGGTTTCGCTGAGGTCTAAGCGAGTCAGTAAACTGCGCCAGCGCGCCTTTAAACGTCCAAATGCACATTCTACCACCATTCTGCACTTGCTCAGCCTGTAGTTGAACAGCTCCTGACTACTGTCCAGGCTGCCTGTGTACGGCTTCATGAGCCATGGCATTAAGGGGTAGGCTGGGTCCCCAAGGATACATATAGGCATTTCAACATCCCCAACAGTTATTTTGTGGTCTGGGAATAAAGTCCCTTCCTGCAGCTTTTGAAACAGACCAGAGTTCCTGAAGATGCGAGCATCATGCACCTTTCCCGGCCATCCCACGTTGATGTTGGTGAAACGTCCCTTGTGATCCACCAGAGCTTGCAGCACAATCGAAAAGTACCCCTTGCGGTTTATGTACTTGGCGGCTTGGTGCTCCGGTGCCAAGATAGGGATATGGGTTCCGTCTATGGCCCCACCACAGTTAGGGAATCCCATTGCAGCAAAGCCATCCACTATGACCTGCACATTTCCCAGGGTCACTACCCTTGATATCAGCAGATCTTTGATTGCGTGGGCTACTTGCATCACAGCAGCCCCAACAGTAGATTTGCCCACTCCAAATTGATTCCCAACTGACCGGTAGCTGTCTGGCGTTGCAAGCTTCCACAGGGCTATCGCCACTCGCTTCTCAACTGTGAGGGCTGCTCTCATCTTGGTATTCATGCGCCTCAGGGCAGGGGAAAGCAAGTCACAAAGTTCCATGAAAGTGTCCTTATGCATGCGAAAGTTTCTCAGCCACTGGGAATCGTCCCAGACCTGCAACACTATGCAGTCCCACCAGTCTGTGCTTGTTTCCCAAGCCCAGAATTGGCGTTCCACAGCATGAACCTGCCCCATTAGCACCATGATGCATGCATTGGCAGGGCCCATGCTTTCAGAGAAATCTGTGTCCATGTCCTGATCACTCACGTGACCACGCTGACGTTGCCTCCTCACCCGGTATCGCTTTGCCAGGTTCCGGTGCTGCATATACTGCTGGATAATGCGTGTGGTGTTTAATGTGCTCCTCATTGCCAAAGTGAGCTGAGCGGCCTCCATGCTTGCCTTGGTATGGCGTCCACACAGAAAAAAGGCGCGGAACGATTGTCTGCCGTTGCTCTAATGGAGGGAGGGGCGACTAACGACACGGCTTACAGGGTTGGCTTCAGGGAGCTAAAATCAACAAAGGGGGTGTCTTTACATCAAGGAGTATTTCAGGCAGGACTTCACGGAGGGTTCCAATAAGAAATGGTGCACCTAAGTTATCATTCTTATTGGAACAAGGAGGTTAGCCTGGCCTCTGATTGATACATGGCTAGATTTACCTCGCTGCACCTTCTCTGTGAGTGACTGCAGTGTGACCTAGAGGAATGAGTCCCCTAGACAGGGGAGGAGGCAAATGAGTACAAAACAAATCTGGTCTATTTCTTGTTTTGATCCACTCCATCTATCTTTTACATCTTTGGCTGGCAGCAGACGGTGCAGAAGGACTGCATGCCATCCACATCTCATGGCTGCTCGGCAGAAGATGGTACAGTACGACTGCTAGCAGTCCGTATCGCCTGCCTGCTCACCATAAGACGGTTCAATAGGACTGACTGCAGGACTAAAGAGAATGACCTGGTCAAGTCGCTCCAAATTTAGTCCCTGCGCCCATGTCTGCCCAGGTGCTCCCAGCCGACGTGGCCAGGAGCACCTCGGACATGACGATGACGGCTACCAGTCGTACTGCACCGTCTGCTACCACAAGGCAAGGGGTTGCTGCTACTGTGTAGCAATGTCGTACCGCGTCTGCCAGCACCCAGGAGACATTGGGTGACGGTTACCTGAGCGGGCTCCATGCTTGCCGTGGTATGGCGTCTGCACAGGTAACTCAGGAAAAAAGGCGCGAAACGATTGTCTGCCCTTGCTTTCACGGAGGGAGGGAGGGAACGGGGGCCTGATGATATGTACCCAGAACCACCCGCGACAATGTTTTAGCCCCATAAGGCATTGGGATCTCCCAATGGGCAGTGGAGACTGCGGGAACTGTGGGATAGCTACCCACAGTGCAACGCTCCGGAAGTCGACTCTAGCCTCGGTACTGTGGAAGCGCTCCGCCGAGTTAATGCACTTAATGCACTTAGAGCATTTTCTGTGGGGACACACACACTCGAATATATAAAACCGATTTCTAAAAAACCGACTTCTATAAATTCGACCTTATTCCGTAGTGTAGACATACCCTCATACATTTCCATGCTGCCAAGTATGTCAGCAAGTATGCGTCAGATGGTAGATTCCCAGGCCAGAAAGTCATGACTTCAAGTTTCAGTCCATGATTTGGTTGCATATCTAATCTGAACAGTGTAATACTGGGTTAAGTGCACTCTTAGAGTTGGTAGGTAAAATTTTCACTTCACCTATTATCTATTTTCAGAAGTAATTTAGGGAAGGGATATTATTCTTTGGAGGGAAGGGGTCACTTTCAATGGGACATAAGCGCCTAAGTGTCTAATTCACTTCTGAAAATGGATCTTGGCCTCCTAAATTACGTATGTGATTTTGAAACTGTTACCTGCCCTTATCTGGGTTCAGCATGAAGCCAAGGTCCCTTCATTCAATCTTTGGTGAATGTCCAGGTGGTACTCTTCTCTAAGAGTAAGTCAGTGTTCTGGAGCCCATTATTATTTACCGAGGTTCTGATATCTGCTGTTGTATAGTTTTTCTTTTTAAAATGTTATGGTAGTCAGCTTTAATTTTCATGAGAGATGGCGAAGAGGAAGATGACCTTGAGTGAGCTCTGTATAAGGGACAGTGTTGTTAATAATGCTCTTCTTAGACATCCAGAGAGATCTGTCTCTGCACTGTACCTGATGTCATGGTGCTGAAGATAGTCTCTTTAGTCTACAGCTATAGCAGTTGAGCTGTCTCTCAAAAGAGCCTACACACAGTAACCTTGCTAGATTTAGCTGTCTGTCACCACGCTGGAGTGCTTTGTGTGTACAACCTGACTTTTCAAAATGTAAAATGAAAATTGAAAATGTAAGTCTCTCTGGGCCAAAATAAAATAACAGTCCGTTTATTGCCTTTCATGTAAAAATTAGATGAATGTAATACAAAGACCAGTGTGTCCTTAGCAAATGAATTTTTTGAGCTGGCTGTCAGAAAAGAGAAGCAGCACTTATATTGACTGCAATGCATAGACTCTGACCCTAAATCTTACATCTATCTTTTCTGTGCTTGTGAAGTGCTGTGTACACTTACTCAATCGTATAATTAATACATAATGTGTACTATTGGAGAGTTTGTGTCCCTGCCTGTTCCTCCTTCCTCTTCTCCTGGTACTCCTCCCTATCCCATTTTCTATTGAAAATGAGTTAGAATGTTGTCAGTAGAAAGGAAGTGGTATTTAATATGTAAGAATATAATACCTTCACCGCATTCTTCTTCTTCTTCTTGTTCCAAATTTCATCTATCTAAATCTATCAAATTTTGGAAAGGGTTTTTTCTTTTCTGGGCCCCTTCACTAAGGACTGAGAATGAAACAACACAAAACTTCCAGCGCTAAAGTAAAACATCTAAATGACAACAAAATGGCTGGCACAAAATCAATGGTTAAGAATCTAATTGCAGTAAGTACTGGCTCAAGAGCTCTTTTTTTTATACTTGGAATTTTCTATCAAATACCCAACTACTTCCTCCTAACTGTATTTTGTTGGTGGTGGTGGCAGACATTCTCAAAAATACCCAGCAGCCAAATATTTTTTCCAATTTATATTCAGGAATATTTACCTTTGCCAAATATGGCAGCTATACTATTTAGGCAAAGACATTTAAAAAAAAATGAAATCAGCTCTATAAACCGAAGGTAGTCTGTTCGTTGTTCTGATGTTTCTATTGCTCTCCACATATCTGTCAACTTCTGTACAGTTAAGTTATGCACCTGTGCTAATGGTTGTCTTGTATCTCTTGCATACCTAAATAATGGCCCTTTTGTATAAATTCAGGCAGAGTTGCTATTCACAGCAAAAAAAATCTGAACAGTGCCCTTTACAGAGACTAGCAGTTTCTCTGACTGCACAGACAACTAGCTTGAACTCTAATGTCCCAAAACTCTCCAATCCCACTTCTCTCTTAAAGGGAAAACAACCTCATTAATTTCTCACATAACATTGAGAACGCTATTTAATAGTCTCATAATTTATAAACCTTACACTGTTTTTCTCAGAAAAAATATGACAGGAGAAACATTTTGGGCAACCACAGCAGAAAAATCAAACCCTATTCTCTCACAAATTGAACATAAATCTTTGATACTATATGGGTCAAGGTTCCCAATGGGTGGGCTCATAAAAATGAACATGTACTTGGTATGGCTGATTATGACTTATGGGTATGGTACAGTACCATACATAAAGGAGTTTGAAGAACAGTTAGCCAAAAGGTAATAACAAAATGTTTTTTAAGTACATCAGAAGCAGGAAACCTGCTAAACAGCCATTGAGGCCTCTGGATGATCGAGATACAAAAGGAGCACTTAAAGACGATAAAATCATCACAGAAAAACTAAATGGATTTTTTGCTTCAGTCTTCAAGGCTGAGGATGTTAGGGAGATTCCCAAAACTGAGCCATCTTTTGTAGGTGACAAATCTGAGGAATTGTCACAGATTGAAGTGACACTAGAGGAGGTTTTGGAATTAATTGAGAAACTTAACAGTAACAAGTCACTGGGACCAGATAGCAATCACCCAAGAGTTCTGAAAGAACTCAAATATGAAATTGCGGCACTGTTAACTATGGTTTGTAACTGGTCCTTTAAATAAGCTACTGTACCCAATGACTGGAAGATAGCTTATGTAACGCCAATATTTAAGAAGGGTTCTAGAGGTGATCCTGGCAATTATAGATCGGTAAGTCTAACAGCAGTACTGGGCAAATTAGTTGAAACAATAGTAAAGAATTAAATTGTCAGACGCCTAGAAGAGCATAAATTGTTGTGAAAAAGTCAACATGGTTTCTGTAAAGGGAGATCATGTCTTACTAATCTATTAGAGTTCTTTGGGGGGGTCAACAAATGTGGACAAGAGGGACCCAGTGGACATAATGTACTTAGATTTCCAGAAAGCCTTTGACAAGGTCCCTCACCAAAGGCTCTTACTTAAATTACGTTGTCATGGGATAAGAGGGAAGAGCCTTTCGTGGATTGAGAACTGGTTAAAAGACAGGGAACAAAGGGTAGGAATAAATGGTAAATTTTCAGAATGGAGAGGGGTAACTAGTGGTGTTCCCCAAGGGTCAGTCCTAGGACCAATCCTATTCAACCTATTCATAAATGATCTGGAGAAAGGAGTAAAGAGTGAGTTGGAAAAGTTTGCAGATGATACTAAACTGCTCAAGATAGTTAAGACCAAAGCAGACTGTGAAGAACTTCAAAAAGATCTCACAAAACGAAGTGATTGGGCAACAAAATGGCAAATGAAATTTAATGTGGATAAATGTAAAGTAATGCACATTGGAAAAAATAATCCCAACTATACATACAATATGATGGGGGCTAATTTAGCTACAACTAATCAGGAGAAAGATCTTGGAGTCATCGTGGATAGTTCTCTGAAGACATCCATGCAGTGTGCAGCGGCAGTCAAAAAAGCAAACGCGATGTTAGGAATCATTAAAAAAGGGATAGAGAATAAGACGGAGAATATCTTATTGCCCTTATATAAATTCCTGGTACGCCCACATTTTGAATACTGCATACAGATGTGGTCCCCTCATCTCAAAAATGATATACTGGCATTAGAAAAGGTTCAGAAAAGGGCAACTAAAATGATTAGGGGTTTGGAACGGGTCCCATATAAGGAGAGATTAAAGAGGCTAGGAAAAGCTTGGAAAAAAGTAGACTAAGGGTGGATATGACAGAGGTAAATAAAATCATGAGTGGTGTGGAGAAAGTGAATAAGGAAAAGTTATTTACTTGTTCCCATAATATAAGAACTAGGGGCCACCAAATGAAATTAAAGGGCAGCAGGTTTAAAACAAATAAAAGGAAGTTCTTCTTCACTCAGCACACAGTCAACCGGTGGAACTTCTTGCCTGAGGAGGTTGTGAAGGCTAGGACTATAACACGGTTTAAAAGAGAACTGAATAAATTCATGGAGGTTAAGTCCATTAATGGCTATTAGCCAGGATGGGTAAGGAATGGTGTCCCTAGCCTTTGTTTGTTAGAGGGTGGAGATGGATGGCAGGAGAGAGATCACTTGATCCATTACCTGTTAGGTTCACTCCCTCAGGGGCACCTGGCATTGGCCACTGTCGGGAGACAGGATACTGGGCTGGATGGACCTTTGGTCTGACCCAGTATGGCCATTCTTATGTTCTTATGTACCGATAAGCTGCAGTAAATGGCGTGGTGGGTTAATGACCTAGCATTTCTCTTCTGCCAAACTTTATTCATTCAAATGCATTAGGTCAAAAGTGGAAATGAATTTTGCCATCTCCTACTGTTCCAATTGGACACTTATGCACAAGACAACACCACCACAGCAGGCATTTGTTAACACCTATGCAGGATATTTAAACAAAAAAGTCCATAACTGAATGACAATGGAAGCTGAACTATGCTTTCTTTGAAGCCCAGAACTGTGCCCTCCTGCTTATGGATGAGGCACATTGTGTGAAGAAAGCTGGCAATAGTGCTACTGTGCTGTACTTGTTCTTCCACAGTCCATCCTGTTAACATTTTTTCCTTACTCTCCTATACTCTAACTTCCTCCCTATTTGCAACTTCCCATTTCTTAGCAAAGCATTTGATTTCCCGCTTCTCTCTTCCTACTTTTCTCAGAACAAAACAGCATGACTGACCGTTTTCAGTCCAGGTTTTGCTTTTAGTAGAGCACAAAATTGTATCACTTTTTCATGTAGGTATAGATCTCCCTTCAACTGGTGATGGCTCATTCTCCCTCTTTCTTTTTGCCTTGGACAGGCTTCATGCTGTTAGGGTCTCATTCTGCATCCCCGTTGTATAGGCTTGGTAGTTGGATACTAGACTCTGGTTTTGAAAATGCAAGGCATGCAATGGTATGTGCATTGTCTCTCTCTCTACTACCTAACATATCTCATTGTGGTATCTGAACACATTTAACTAATTTCTTTCCTATATGAGGCTACAAAAAGTCCATTTGTATCATACCTTTTCTGAATTTGGCTAGTTAGATAAAATCCGGAAGAGGAATAAGGGGCTCCCAAACATTACCGTATGTTCTTATCATATTAAGGTTTCTCCCTTCCCTATCCCAAATATTTTAACTTTTCTTAATATTTTTCCATAAAAAAATAGGTGCAAATCCTTGATTTATATAAGAGGTTGCATTGATTATATACCTGACTTTTTTTTCAGATCAGTCAGTAAAAATGGTTTGCTGTTTAAATGCACTCCATTTTTACTTTCAAAATTTTTGTTACATAATAGTGTCATTTTAAATATTCCCTTTCTGTAGCTGGCATACGCTAATGGCTATGCTGCAGAACTTTAGCTTTTTCTTTAATAGTTATTGCTGATTTCCTGCTGTGGATATATATTGAACATAAGAAATTAGCTGCAGAAAGAATTAGAGGGTGTAAGTGTGATTTTCTGAGTCATGTAAATGCCAAAAGCTTTTTGTGACATCTTTCAAATGGAAATATGTTATTTGCACACTGGCTCCTGATGGAATATGACACACTGCAACATGCTGTGCGTTTAAGATTGGGTTCTAGGCCATTAAAGGCTGAGTACATGGGGGCCTCTGGCCTCTGGGAGGGAAGGCAATGAACCACTTTCTGTATGGGCAGCTTGTGCTGAAGAGTCAAAGAATCTTCACTTAGATCAATGAAAACTAATGAGAATTAAAGACTTGCTTGAACCTGTTATCCAGAGTTAAGGCTTAAAGATTATAATTCAAGTTTGATGTAACATTTGTCGTTTTTCCAGATGGTCTTGCAACATCATTATATTAGCCTCTGAAATATTAATATTGTCCAGTACATACAGTGTTTAAATGCATGACTTCCAACTAAAAATATTCCAGTTTTGTTTAAAGAGGTACTGTCAATTTAAACTTCTATCTTTAATTTGTGTACATTTTGAAATCCCTGTGCATGAACAGTCATCCTGTCTATATTTTACATTTCCCCCCCAAACTATGTGGATTTTTATTTGTTGTTTTGGCAAGTAAACAGTCTGAGAGAATCAGTATGGAGCATGGCTTCTGAACCTGGGCTGCTGCCATTCCCCCAAAAGATATGAGGGGTTGCTCTTAGGGAAGTCATGGAAGGAGGGTTAGGAGACAGTGTGGCCTGAAGCACCTATCCTCCGTAAACAAAGGGAGA
This sequence comes from Lepidochelys kempii, assembly GCF_965140285.1. Taxonomy (NCBI): domain Eukaryota; kingdom Metazoa; phylum Chordata; order Testudines; family Cheloniidae; genus Lepidochelys; species Lepidochelys kempii. The sequence continues at coordinate 68,100,198 of NC_136384.1, read as the reverse complement.
GGAGTGACTAAGCTGGGACCCCTAAAACTCAGAATAAACTGTTGAAACCCCCCACACCCAAAAATATCTTGCATAGTGGGTAAACCCAAAATGCTCCTGCAAATGTTATTTAAAGTTCTACTGCTTGGGAGCCCCCCAAACACTTTTGCAGGCCCACTTTTCTCCTCCCAGTAGATACTCTTGAGTTTATATGCAGCAGAAAAATTACTGGTTCCTGCTGTGCTATAGCAAAGGTAGTAGAGAAATGGGCCACCTTCAGGAGACAATTTTGCATTGGACAAGGTAAAATGGGCTTTGTTGCTTCCCTCTTAGCAGGAGACCAGATGTTAAACAGGAGTACAGTAGCAGGCAGCTGGACCTCCTGCCATCATCCCCAGAAACTCAACGCAAGAGGTCAAAGGAGCCATGGTTGGTGGTACCTTTTGAGGGAGGAAGAGGTTCTGTGGCCTGTGGGTGGCAGGGCCTATCCTCTTGGTAAGGAGGGTAGACCCCAAAGCTTCAGTTTTTAAAAAAAAATTCTTATTTGAACTAAATATCCAAACCTTTTGAGATCTGTCCATCACTAGTTTCCAACATCATTTTAGCCAAGAATATGCCACTTACTTGAATTCCATTATAGTACTTCACTGTAATTCTAATTATCATTCATCTCAGTAGCTGGTAGCTTTTCTATTAACTAATCATCTATTGACTCTGTGGGGGTTCCATAGCTTTCAAGCTTTTTTAGTGAGGTTGAATTAGATTATCTGCCCTTTTTAAAACATAGATTTCACCTGAAGTAAAAATGACCTCCCAGTGTTAATATATGTAAAATATATCATTATACTTGTTGGTTGCCTGAATTGCATTGCAAATTGCAGTGTTCCAAATTGGGCTAGTTTTACAGATGAGCTAAACAGCATATGAAGAATTTATATTGTATAGTGTTTAAAGCAATTAATATAATTATGTCTGAAAGCTGACCATGAATTAGCATTTATGTACACGTACTGAATAGCAATGAAGCTCAGAGCTTATTTGTGCTTTACGTGCTAACAAGGAGGAAGAGCCACAAGAAATATTTTTCTTGGTATTCCAAATAATTTCATTTCCAGATCCCTGTTACCTGTTTTTATATTTCCAGTTTAATATGTGATTACACTGTTTTGTATTTTCCTTTTAATTTACATAGATACCTCAGCATTTGGCTCTACAATTTTTATGCATGTAATCCTATTGACTTCATGAAACAATCAATATTTATTTAGGAAGCCTGTAACTGGTGTATGGGGAGGGGGTATGCATTATTTCTGCATAACTGGCTATGAAGCATCATATAAAGTGCATCAGTTTTAAAACAACAACAGGTACTTTGACTAACAGGACACGGTATCTAGGGCCTGATCCAAATACTATACAGGAAAATGGGGAATCTCTCATTGTCTTCAGTGGGCTTGTATCAGACATACAATGTATAGGCTGCTGAGCAAGTAGCCTGCCGTATTTTAGATAACATTTTCTAGTGAAAGTATTCAGATTTAATTATTTGGTGTGTGATTACAATGACAGTCTTCCTAAAATGGCACTGAACTAAAACTGTGATTTCCTCTGACTGTGCTAATTTTGCACTGCGATTTTTAATTTAATTTGAATATCATTGATATTTTTGATGACTTCATGTCTTATGTTAAGAATATACATTAAGGTTAATCTAAGTGCAAAACAAAACTTCTTTTAATTATGGCGTGACACTCTGTATCTCCAAAGTAAGACCCTGGCACCCCATATTCACAGCTGTCATCTGAGTATGTTATGTTTTGTGTAAAGTATATATAATCTCTTTAAAATCAGTCTTTAGTTAATAATTTTATTTTAATATTTTATCCTTACAAGCGAGTTTGTCTAAAATGCTTGGGAAATCTCAGCTCAGGTTACAAAGGCTGGTACATGTCCACTTTCCTGTGAAGAAGTGGCTAACTATGTAATGAACATCCACTGGCCAGGCTTTTGACCAGTGCAAGACAGTACAGTTCTTGGGTGCTAGGCTGAGGAGCTGGGGGGAATTGGCTGGAACCTCGCAGTTGATGGTTCATGAGTGACTGGGAGATCATTCATGTAACACAGTTGGGTGTGTCCTTGCCTGTGGATGTCTGTATAAGTGCAGTGCCTGCCAGAGACTTGTAGCTTGACATCAGTATCACAGTGTGAGAGGCAACCAATGTTGGTGGGTTTGGAGGACTCAACGGCCCCACAGTCTAGGTTGCACCATGGAACTGCTCACATATGGATGTGACCTTTGTTTTCTCTGAATGACATAGAACAATTTGAAATGCCATAAAATAAAATGTATGGAGATGGACATAAATTCACCTGGAATTATTGTAAGGTTGCTTGACTTGATTTTCTCTGAATCCACCAAATTTAATGGACAATAATAGAGTTTGTACTCTGGGTTTTTCCTGTACATTGTAGCCTGTATGTTGTAGTCTTTTATGAGATGCTCTGTGACTGTCTCATGGTAGTAAAGGTGCAGCTAAGTATTCTTGCAGGCTATTTACACTCTGAGGAGAATGGGAGGATGGAATATTGAGGTAGTGTTATGGACGCTTAATTTTTGTGTTTAAAAAAAAATAATCAGAATATGGCTCTCAGTGTTCTCCCATGTTAGCTAACAGTGTGAATCATAGAATAAGATGAAATAGATGGAGGGAGACTGAATGAGTTCCACAGAGATGGAACAGCACATGTGAAATTATAACCCATCCCAGCTCTGGGTAAATCTTGATCTCAGTCAAAGTTAAATGCCCATTATTACCATTAAAACAGACCAAGGCTATTTTGTTTTGCAATTCTTGGATGTATAACCAGGGGAATCTCAAGTAGGTGTACTGAGGTTATATTACCTCTGTATTTGGCACTGGTGGGACAACTACAGGACTACTGTGTCCAATTTTGATGTCAACAATTCAAGAACAATGGAAAAATTGTAGAGGGTTCAGAGAAGAGCCATAAGAAAGATTAAGGATTAGAAAACATGTTTTCTAGTGATGGACTCAAGGAGCTCAAACTATGTAGGTTAGCACAGAGGCAGTGTAGCTTAGCACAGAGTACCCACATCCAAAGTTTGCTCAGGGGGCCATTTTCCCTAAGGCCAGCCCTGCAGTCCCCGAGAAAGGAGAAGCTAGTATGATGCCCAAAGCAGGTCCAGACCTGGTATTTTACCAACTCCAAGGAGAGGGAGGGTGGGTGATCCTCTGCCTGGTCTGGAGAAAAGGGTCTTCTCCTGCTGGGCTTGCCCCTTTTCAACTCCACAGCCCTTCCTGGAACCATGCTGACCCACTCCCCCTCTTTTGTAGCTTCTGAGCTCCTCTCGCACCCCTAACTGATAGTGCTATTCCCCTTTCCCTGGCAAACTGGACAACAGTCCCTGCCCTGCTTAAGGTGGGGTGTTGTCATAGTTACTACCCTCAAAATGGGTTGTAAAAATAAGATACAGAATTACAGCTCCTTTTCCCGGTATATTTAGATGCAGGGGGCTACAATTTTCTGAATCTTTTACCTTTTTTAAAAAAGTAGGAAATTGAGGCTGTGAGTCTTCACTCAGTTTTCTGTTATACAATTAAAAGAAAAAAAATTGCAATTAAACTGAAGTTGCATTAGGAATGTTTCATTACATAAAATATTTAATTACATAAAGTTTAATTTAATTGCTTCCAATATATTGGTCAACATGGCACTACCCCTCCTCACCATGATTTCAATTAACTTTTCTGCCCTGTGTGAAAGTTCATCTAAGTGTCATCAGTTTAAGGGTAGGATACAAGGTAATACAGAAATCCCACAATCCTGCAGCTCTGAGTTACATTGCTCTCACTTACTGCTGGAACTGATAAAAGGAATTACATGCATTATACACTTTTTTTTTTTTTACAGGAGGTTATCAAAACAAATATGGTACTTTGGCTGGATTTCAAAATGGGTGGATAATTTCGTGACTACTAATAACATTTATACCTGTGTAAATTAGGATAATGATGAGGGTAATGAAGTTTCATGTTTCAGGGGGAAAGCTGATAACCTTGTTTGCTGTGCTTTGCCCTTCTCATAAATCATCAGTTTTTGGCCACTGTTGGAGGCAGGATACCAATATTGACAGGCCAATGGTTTGATTTAATATTTGTCAAATCTAATGGGCTATGTTCTGTCATAGTTTCATAAGAAAAATCCCATTGAAGTGAATTAGAGTTTTGTATAAAAAAATCAAGCACAGGTTGAGCTGAGAGTTGTGTGAGCCAAAATTCTAGATCTGGACTCTTGAGCTGGATTTGAGTTTGTATCCAAATTCAAAATTCAAGCCTCCTATAAGCTGAACCTAAATGTGCAAAACTTGGGGAAAATTAAACTTTGGGAAATCTGTATCAAGATTTAAGAGTATTTAGCTTTGGTTATGCCTATTAAAGAAATAAAGTATGGATCCAAATCCACATGCGGAGTCATGGGTGCTAGAACTAGGGGTGTTGGGAGTGCTGCTGAATCCCCTGGCTTGAAGTGGTTCCCATCATATACAAAGTTTACAGTTTGGTTCAATGGCTCTCAGCACCCCCACTATATAAATGTTCCAGCACCCTTGTGTGGAATTCTGATTCTGGCCCATCTCTAGTGCAAACCCTTTCCAAAGTTAGCTCAAAATGTATTTTGTATTTCCGTGTGCCCGTTCACATTTAAAATTCAAAATTTGAATTCAAAATTAGTTCACATCCCCTGAAGTTAAAAAGAGATGCAGATTCAAATTAACCCAGTTTTTTCAAGTTTGAATCTATTGGAACCCACCATCAAGGTTCAGATTTGGTGGAGTCGTAGGTGTTCAAATGTTTGTCAATTAACTTTTCACCAGAAATGGAAATAGTGGCTACATTGAAAAAATACCATGTTCATTGTCCCATGTGGTCTCTCCTAGTGAATATAGCTCAACCTCGAAGTCTACCAGCAAACAACGTCTTAAATATTTGCAGGTATCAAAATAAGGTTTAAAAGTTTGGACAAAATCTGAGTTAATCAAAATCTAGTTAATCAACACAGATTAAACTCCATCCAAGACTAATTTTGAATCTGAGCTGGAGTCACATGCCTCTATATTCTTAGTGTTTAAGATTTTTAACAAGCTTATTTTTCTGCTTATGAGACTACCATCTGAAAGCCTTTGAAATCTGCTGGATAATTCAGTGTTTACAGCAGATGGTTTCTTCTTTGAAGAAACATGTTATTAGCAGGTTAGTATTGAACACTGACTAAACTTCAGTAAATATTTTCGGTTCTAAACCTGAATTAAGATCCCTTGATACTGAATCTGATCTGATCTGCTTGGATCAATTGCCTTAAATTGGATTATTGTACTGAGCAAGTGATCACAATGCAGTATATGAGAATTGATTTGCTGTACAAGAGTTTATCTCATTTTAATTGGATAGAGAGGAATGTTATCACTTCAGATTCTTTCCAGTTTTGATATATAATGGTATTTTATACAAAACTACATTTGGTGATTTACTGAAATGACTTACTATTAGCTACCACATTCTGACATGTATTCTTACATAGATCCTGTAAGATTTTTTATGACAATTTTAAAAATCATTCTTATGCTTTGTGTACACATGGTGTAGATGCAAATTATTCCTTCACACCTGCTCAGTGTATAATTTTTTGAAACCCTGAAGATCATGGTAATCGTCTGTTATGAAATTTACTTTGAGCATGTTAGTTCATGGCCTACGTCATTAAAACTAGAGGATTCAGCTTCAATTTAATTTCAGTTGCCTAACTTTTATATCTTTGCCGGATGCTGTTTCTAGAACGTGAGATGAAAAGATGCATGGGGAAGCACAGACAGAAGGAAAAAAAATGTGGCACCAAAAAAGTCAAGCATGTTGATCTGTGAATGAAAACTTCCTTCTCCCCACCTCACCCCCAGCAAAATTCAAGTGAGCAACTTAAAGCTGCTTCTGGGCAGCTGTACATTCCTAACCGGTGCTTATGGGACAGATTGTATAGACTGTCTTTAGTAATATTGCTGGACTCAGATTTTCATGAGAGTGAACTGTTTAATAGTTTGCGTCTCTGCTTCATTCTCTCTGTCTTCTTGCAGAATCAATGGCAGTTTCACACAACCTCTGTGCGGACAGTTTCATTTTCATTCCTCCTACTGCTGTTCCTTAGATCTTTATTGTTCTTTTTGATTTCTAAGCCCCTACCTGCTCACTTTTCCGCACCAATTAGTAAAGGTCGTGAACTGAGCAGCAATACAACTGAACCCAAGAAATACCAGACTAATCCTATGATACTCTGATGAAACACTCTGAAATGGATTTCATTTGCTCTAAAGTCAGGCAACTGACATAGTTCAAGGAAAACTAATGGAAGGCCTTTGAATAAGTATAAACAATCCATAAGAGATTTCTACATGAAACCAGACGTGCAGTGCAGTAGTGTCTCAGACAGGATCTCTCTCTCTCTCTCTTTTTCTTTCTTTCTTTCTTTCTTTCTTTCTTTCTTTCTTTCTTTCTTTCTTTCTTTCTTTCTTTCTTTCTTTCTTTCTTTCTTTCTTTTTTTTTAGACTAAGAGATGGGTTGAGCTGGTCCAGCTTGAGTTTTGGAAAATCTCAGTTATCCCTGAGTTTGTCTTCCAAGCCCCACTAACAATACTGGTTTTGCTTTTGGCCCTGGTTTGTTTTTTTTAACCCTTTTTTAAAAAATAAATAAATAAAATTGAAGTAAAATTTGAAATGAAAAATCATTTATATGACCACAAATGAAATTTCAATGCAAAAGACCATTTTTTGTCTGGAAAACTTTACCCAGCTCTACTTATCATTTTGAGGTACGTCTGCTGGCATTTGGTGTTTTCCTCATCTTGATGGCACTCTCAAAGTCCCCTCCAGTGTGTTCTGGGCTGTATCGCTAACCTATAGGGAGACTGGTTGTGTTTGGTAACCTTCTGGACCATAATTTCATCTTCTCATTGATTTCCTTGGGTCATGCTGAGCTGCAAAATATATTAGTTCTGAAACAGTATTGGGTATCTTGATTCCTGTACAGCTGAAGACCAGGCATATCATAAAGGTGACTGGTTCCATTTTCCTAGTACTTGTGTACCTTCTGCTAGCTGATTTAAAGGAGCCAGGACACAGTAGTGACATTAGGATTAATATTACAATTCTGAGAAGCAATTTTTGCAACTGAGGTCTTGGCTCTGAAATATTTCTTTTTAAAATCTAATTTTCATATCAGCTCCAATAATAAAACTGTACAGTGAGCATGGTTTTTCAAAGAAATTTCATAAGAATTTTCAGCATGTGCCCAAAGACATATTTTCATAGCAGGTGCTAAGCAGTCAATAGGGTCGCTGGATAAATGATTCATAAATATGTGTTCACCTACTTGAATAGAATGACACTGGTGGAGCTGCTTTAGTCTCCGGAGTACATAGTATTCATTTGGTTAAAAAACTGAAATACAAACAGTACTGTGTTTATCCAAGAGAAAAAGGCTGCTTGGAAAGTTACTGATTTCTACAGTGTCAGTGTGATGCTGATTTCAGACATACTGCATATTAAAAAGGATTGGGGAACAGGTAAGTGCATAGGAAATATCTGGGGGCTAAGAGGAAATATAACAGAGAAGTTGCTAAAAGAGCATCTTAAAGTGATTTCATAGATATATTAGTTAGCATGTTAAAAAAAATGATTTGCCAGTAGGCTGTCGTCTTACATCATGTATGTCACTTTTATGGATTTAAGACAGCATAATTCAGTCTGGCTCTTCACTCAGGAGTTACTGAACTGATTCAATGAAATCTGTGCTCCTCTTTATTTTCCATACACCGAGAAGAAAACATGTACTTTTTAGATTTCTTTTATTTTAAATAAAGGAGAAAAGCAAATAAAACTATAAAACCCAGACTATATCCTCAGTTGCTGCATGAACTACTGCTTTTTTTTCTTCCTGAGGTACTATGGCATTGGGACATAAAGTGGTTTCGTTTCTTATATCCCTTGTGCCCATAGAATAAGCATTTTTCTTTGTGCCTTTTGTGTTGCTTTCCACAGTCTATATACTGGACCAAGATGCCTTCCTTCTCAGTTGGTTGGTCTCTGTCCTGCTTCCTGGGTTCTTTTAGCCTGACCCTATGTATTTGTTCTGCACTCGTGGCTGTCATTGTTTTGATCCATTTGCTGGACTGTTAAGGTTTCCTTACTGTTTGGAGGCATTTCTTTAGGGTTACCACTATTTAAGAACATAAGAATGGCCATACTGGTTCAAAACAATGGTCCATCTAGCCCAGAATCCTGTCTTCCAAGAGTGGCCCGTGCCAGATGATTCCAAGAGAATGAACAAAACAGAGCAATTGATCCATCCATCGCCTGTCATCTAGTCTCAGCTTCTGGCAGTCAGAGATTTCTCTCAATAGTCTGTTCTGTAAGCTGGAATGAAATGTTCCCAAATTATTCTGTCTCTAACTGGTAATTCTGTCTGGAATCACAGTACCCATCAAACACCTTTATCAGCTGTTCCAGTGTTTTTAGTCATTCTTCCTGTTCTTTTCCCCTAATGAGATAGTAAAGCTTTTACTTTAATTTTCTCATCTTTATTCTCCATGGTCAGCTCTGTATACAGAGGGTTTTTTTATTTTATTGTTTTGCTTCCATAGTTGTGCAAAGTTTTCTTTGTTCAGAAACCCAGCTTTCCTGGTTGTCTGAGTCCTACCCATGGTGCCTGTTTGCTCTATTTCCAGGTGCTGCCTTGTTTTCCTGCGAATCACATTCTCTTTCTTGCTCTGGGTCTCACTAAACTAAGTGCTGCCACCAAGTTTCATTCCACTTTTATAACTGAGGGTCTCTTACTTGTCCACATCCATAAGAAGCCAATCTGGCAGGAGTAGTAGGAGCATAGCTCTTTATGCCATCTTTATGCCCTGCTATGTCCTCATAACCTCCCTCCCTCTGCTGAGGAGTTGCATTGGGGGTAGCTTCCAGTTGTTATGCTTTCTGTAAACCTGACTCTCTCCTCTTTTCTTAATGCTAGTGATTCACCATAGCATAAGTAAGGGGAGAATCAAGTCTTGTTTGTGTAGTTTTAAACAATTGTTTATGAATACAGTTAACTTAGCAGCAGTAAACGCCTACCAATGTAACACTTGGGCAGAAAACTGGACCATTTGGCTGAGGACCACTTCAATCCCTCATCTATCTTTTCTTGAGTACAAAAAAATAGAATTCACCTGTTAATTAATTTTTTAATTCCATTCCTTCATAGAAGCTTTACTGAGAACATTCACGTGTTGCACTGAGCAAGGAAAGAAGGCAATGAAGCTGGCTCTAGCAGCATGTTTGCATTTTTCAGATCTGGAAATTAGTATTTTTCTAAAATGTTTCCAGTGGCATAGTTTAAAAAAAAACACCCAAAACCCCACCTTTTCCTCCCCCCAAAAAACAAGAGAAAACAAAACCCTGCTACTGTGGGAAATCCTCTTTCTTGTCCTGGAGGAAGACCGTTTTGTAAGATTAACAGACCATGCCTGTCAATACAGGAATCATTTGCTTGGATAAAGGAGAAGGAAATAGTTCCCTTTATTCTCATTACAAATTTAAAAATTGCCTTAAAGAATGTCTTTTTTTCCGTTCTCAATAATCATGACATCAATGATTTATTACAAGAATTGAGAATAATTTGAATTTTTATTACGGTCTATATTAGGCTGGGTTTTAATCACTTCCCGAAACTCTGGCTTATGTTTTCTGCTTAACTTTAGCAATATTTCATTTTCCAGGCTATGTTAAATTAAGAATTTCCTTTTACTTGTTTCCATTCTTGGAATACAGTAAATATCCTAGCCCTATTCTATCAGTTTTGATCCCTCAGCAATAAAAATCAGCTTAAACATTCCTAACCTTATCCAAACATTTCCTTAGCAGGATCTCCCACTTGATCACTTATAATACTGGTTGAAAACCATTTTAACTCTTCTTTTACATGACTTTGGTTGGAGTTTTCAAAGTTGGCAGCCTGAAGTTAAGCGTTTAGTCCCTGAATAAGCTAATTTAGATAAGCATGGACACCTAAATTTTAGCTTGAATTTCCAAAATGTTGCACTGTTAATTTAATCTGACCTAGCTTGCAGACCATTCAGAAGATAACACTGGTATAATATTTCATTGGGTGGTGTAATGCATTCTGAATGGTTCTAAGGTCACACTTTGCATTCCGACAGTATAGTGGAAGGTGGGTTGTAGTATATTTCACCAGCAGTTATGCCTACATGTGATTTAGTCTGTATGTAATTAATCTAATTGACTGAATAACATTAGAAAAGTATTTGCATGTCTGAAGAATATGCCTCTTTTTTTTTTTAAACTATCCTGGACTTGCATTGAGGTTTTCATTATTTGTATATTATGATTTTGTGTGTGTGTGTTTCTTCAACTCTAAGTATTCCTTATGAGGAATGGTCAAGCTCTTTGTAATAGGTTTCCTCCAAGGAACGTTAGAGACAGACCTTAGTCATTAACTTGTCTGCAACATATGAATGCATTGAACACTATAGAGAGGTTTTTTCCCACAGGACAACTAATCAATGTATTCATTTTCTGGGAGATACAAACAAAACGTTATTTGTACACTTTATGGCACTGCAGTCTTTTTCCATCTGTCCTGGGTGTCACTTACTGCATTCGTGTACCATCACATAATGAAGCGTGCTTTTGGAATGAAAAAGTCTTTCCTCTTTTTATTATGCATGTAGCATGCAATGCAATTTACTACATAACAGATGTCATAGCTAAGTACCCAGGATTATGTCATGATTCATTCATTTTAAGACAGTCTGCTATAGCCATGCACAGCTTTTGAAAACTGGGCATATTTGACTTTTGGGTGAGTGCTCCAAATATTCTCCTGTACTGTGTATGGATGGACCAAAACAAAACCTCAAGTCTGAAGAACCTCATTTGGGTAGAGTTTGACCCGGGATCCAGAAATAAAATCTATAGTTTGGATCCATCTCCCTAGTATCGTTTTACTTTTTCTAATATAAAGGGGGGAAAAAATCACATTTCTAGGTGACGGGGGTCTGTTTTCCTTCTAAAAACTTGGCCTGGATTCCCCTGCTAAGTCTTCAGTCTCCTGCAGAAAGAAATTATAGTTAGGCTCAACATTTCAGTTATTGAAAGAACTTTTGGAATCTTACAAAATGAGTTTGTTGTCCAGATAAATCTGGTGGAACATTATTATACTGCCCTTCTAAAGCCAGAAGGAATTCCTGTAAGACAGTGTTTTACATAATATTGCCATTAAACCCAGTCTATATTTAGAGGAAAAGGCAAACTGTAATAAGTTGCACAAGAATGAAGAACTATCTGAATTTGAGGATATATGCTTGCAAATGTGGTAACTCAAATTATTATTTGGGTTTGAAATATGACAACCAGAGAATAGAGCAAAATATTTAATAGACTATACTTATGTTTAACCACTGGGCACCCAGAAATTCTGGAGAGTATCCAGAACTTACGATGATTGGTACTTCGTAGATGCATGTAATAATAATAAGAAGAATGCATTTTTGAAACTGTATAAATTACATCATTCTACTTTTTAGTTTTCCTTTTAAGGAGTGAGAGTAAAACCTCACCTCTGTGCAGATTAGCACAGTGTGAATAACTGAGTTCTTGGTTTGCTGGCTGTTCTGGAAAAAAAAATAATTAGGGGTTGTATAAAGTGTTTAGTTCAACCTAAAATGAAATGTTGCATTTTGTGTTTGAGCTTCTAAAAATGTTTTTTAATTCTTTTAAATAAAAATAAATTCAAATAAAAAACCAAAATCTTTCATTTTGAACATGTTGTAATGAAACATTTTAACATTTTTAGGTTTCTTTCCTGATTGAAACAGTTTGGTGAAATAAACATGAATTTTCAAAATGTTTTCATTGAGCCGCATGTGCATTTTTTTTTTTTTTTTTTTGGTGAAAAAGTTTTGGCTGAAAAATTTCACCCAGCTCTAGTGCACAGGTCTAGCAAAATGCCTGTTCACCATTCAAGACCTTAAAATGGCACCAGAGTGGTATATAAGCCTTTTGTTAATCTGCTGAACTGGGGAGGATTTAAGACTTATCAAGCTGGGTTGGCCCATAGTGAAACACTTGTGGGGCAATTGGCGCAGTTATGTAATCTGGTGAATGAGATAAAGAATAAGTAGATAACTTTTTTTTTAAAGTATTGGAACCAGTTCTCCACCTCATCTCAGGAAACCTCAGGTGCAGTAGAGAGGGCAGTGAGGAGCTGGTTGTAATTCCCTGATCCAGCCCCAGTATAAACAATGACCTTAAATTGGGTGCGGTGGCCCCCTGCTCCCGGAACTCCCTCAGCATGCACTCTCTCTTCCTTAAAGTGGGGTTAAGGGAGGCAGCAGGTGAAGGAACTGGCTCATTTGCTTTCACCAGCTTTCTAATGGCAAAGAGCACTCCTACCTAGGGGGAAAGAGAAAAGGAGTACTTGTGGCACCTTAGAGACTAACAAATTTATTTGAGCATAAGCTTTCATGAGCTACAGCTCACTTCATCGGATGCATGTAGTGGAAAATACAGTGGGGAGATTTTATATACACAGAGAACATGAAACAATGGGTGTTACCATACACACTGTAACAAGCGTGATCAGGTAAGGTGAGCTCTTACCAGCAGGAGAATGTGGGGGGGAACCTTTTGTAGTGATGATCAAGGTGGGCCATTTCTAGTAGTTCACAAGAATGTGTGAGGAACACTGGGGGGGGGGGGGAAAATAAACATGGGGAAATAGTTTTACTTTGTGTAATATTACATCCACTCCCAGTCTTTATTCAAGCCTAAGTTAATTGTATCCAATTTCCAAATTAATTCCAATTCAGCAGTCTCTCCTTGTAGTCTGTTTTTGAAGTTTTTTTGTTGAATAATTGCCACTTTTAGGTCTGTAATCGAGTGACCAAAGAGATTGAAGTGTTCTCCAACTGGTTTTTGAATGTTCTAATTCTTGGCGTCTGATTTGTGTCCATTTATTCTTTTACGTAGAGACTGTCCAGTTTGGTCAATGTACATGGCAGAGGGGCATTGTTGGCACATGATGGCATATATCACATCAGTAGATGTGCAGGTGAACTAGCCTCTGATAGTGGGGCCGATGTGATTAGGCCCTATGATAGTGTCCCCCGAATAGATATGTGGGCACAGTTGGCAATGGGCTTTGTTGCAAGGATAGGTTTCTGGGTTAGTGGCTGTGTTGTGTGGTGTGTGGTTGCTGGTGAGTATTTGCTTCAGGTTGGGTGCCTGTCTGTAAGCAAGGACTGGCCTGTCTCCCAAGATCTGGGAGAGTGATGGGTCGTCCTTCAGGATAGGTTGTAGATCCTTGATGATGCATTGTAGAGGTTTTAGTTGGGGGCTGAAGGTGATGGCTAGTGGCGTTCTGTTATTTTCTTTGTTGGGCCTGTCTTGTAGTCGGTGACTTCTGGGTACTCTTCTGGCTCTGTCAGTCTGTTTCTTCACTTCAGCAGGTGGGTATTGTAGTTGTAAGAACGTTTGATAGAGATCTTGTAGGTGTTTGTCTCTGTCTGAGGGGTTGGAGCAAATGCGGTTGTATCAATGGATTGTGTGGTGTGGTCTGGATGAAAGCTGGAGGCATGTAGGTAGGAATAGCTGTCAGTAGGTTTTTGGTATAGGGTGGTGTTTATGTGACCATTGTTTATTAGCACCATAGTGTCCAGGAAGTGGATCTCTTGTGTGGACTGGTCCAGGCTGAGGTTGATGGTGGGATGGAAATTGTTGAAATCATGGTGGAATTCCTCAAGGGCTTCTTTTCCATGGGTCCAGATGATGAAGATGTCGTCAATGTAGCACAAGTACAATAGGGGCATTAGGGGATGAGAAGGGAGTTCTTCATTAGTCATTTCCAAAGAAGTTTAACTCCAACTTGCATTGCTGCTTGGGTGTTACAAATTAGACCGAGAATTGGCCCATTTTAGACAGACCAATATATATTTAATATTAATGCACATATTATTAAATTTTTTGCCCTCCCTCATTTTTGCAGCCACTGTCCTTCAAGCCAAGGAAGACCAGATGGGAGTTACTTCAGAAACCATCAGTGTCTCACCTAATTAGCTGGAAATGTTGACTTTCAGTTATACGAAGATCAGGGTCTAGTTGTTCAGTTCCTGTCACTTTGATTGAACAACCTGGTTCAGGAACTGAAATAGAGCAAAATTGTATAGCAAATTTATCCATTTAACATTCACACTGGTTATTGACAGGTACAATGCAAAACCATCACAGCAGAGTTGCTCTCTGGGAGTCCTGTAGAATCCTCTCCCATGAATATAGAAATTGATTTCCTATCTGCATTTGTGGAAGCCTGAAGAGAGACATTTTTCTCACAATTGTTCTGTCAACTGCTTTCTGTGAATATGATAGGCTGTAGTGTTCACCATTACATAGTTCCATAAAGAACAGGTACAAATTCTAAAAAATTTAGCCTGTATGTTAAGCAAAGAAGTTCTACTTGTACAGCCTTTAGTAATACAGATAAAGATTTTTCAATAGTCTTGTCCAAAAACACAGCTGGAATAATATTTAGGGCAGAATTGTCATACTGTGTACATGGCCTTAGCTGTAAAGACCTTTAATTTCAGTATCATTGTTTTACTTAACTTACTTTACTTTTACTTTACTTAACCCCTCAGTTCCTTTGCAAGGGGCCATTACCATCTCTTTCTTGCATTAGTGTTCGTTTGGTGCTGTGGATAAGACAACTAAAATGAGGCTTTAAATTTTCTTTTCAGAATTTTCATGACGGGGATTAAAAATAAACAATATTTCAACATGTTCATTTCATAATTCTTCATTTTATCTATCTTTTTTTTTAGGGTGCAAGATACCCTGGGGTATATTACTAATGCAATGAAAGCAACTTGGCCCCTCTCACTTTTCCCTCAGAAGCATTAATAGAGATTTTAAATAGAGCTGGCGGAAAAGGGAATTTCCATTTTGTGGGATATTCTGAGTTGTCGACATTTTGTTTAATTCCAAATCACAATGACATTTTGGAATTTCCAGGAAAATGAACCAATCTGTTTTGGCACCCGCCTGCTGGCAGGGCAGCTGGGCACCCAGGGATACAGCCAGGTGGCAATCTGGCTGAGCAGCCAAAGATCTGAGCGGCCAGGGAGGAGCTGGCTGGGCAACCTGCCCTCCTGCCAGCTGGGGAGCTAGCTGGGGAGCTTGGGTAGTAGACAAACCAGCCAGCCTACCTGGTTTCCTTCCTGCCAGCCTGCCCGATGGCTGGGTGGTGGGCTGGCAGGAACCAGGCAGTCAGGTCCAGTCAGTTTGCCTGTCTGGTTTCTGTTGAAAGTCTTGATAGAATCAACATTTTCCTGCACAGTGTTTTGATTCTATCAAATATGCACTTTCCAGCAGAAAACTGTTTTGTCAGAAAATGTCTGATTAGCTCTAATTTTAAACAAGTCAAATGTGTATGTCTTTGTGACAGGTCTAGAATTGGAGCTGAAATTATGATATCTCCTTCCCTGCTGCTTCATTAAGGCAATAAGTAATTCTGAACTCTCAACCTGTAATCCTGTGAAAGGTGGAAAGAGTCCCCAGTTATACTATATACTGTGTCTTAAATGTTATTTTTTTAGCATGTGAACACAGTTCTGTCTTTGCAGAAATGCCATTGTTAGTTTCTTTTTTTGTGATACAGTTCCTTTTTGTGGGGCATGACAAGCAATAAGTGAGTTTGTTCTAAGCCTTAATCTCTCTGTAACTAGAGTCAATTACTGCGGCAGAGTTGCTTTGTGGGAACTGTGCAGTGGTGTCCGAAGAAGGATTGCCTGCTTGCTGTATGACTCCCTCTTTACAAGGACTGATGTGTATAGTGTAAAAATGGTGTGTGTGTGTGTGTGTGTGTAGCATACTTATTGAAATTGCCTTAAAAATATACCTTGAGCCCATGACACTGATTTCTCTTCCACTGGGAAGCTGTCCTATAAGCCTCTGACATCTATTACCACTCAGCAGAGGAGCAACAGTATTTTAAGCAAAATCTTTATCGATTGAGTTTCATTTCTTTCACTGTAATAAGACTGACAATTGAGTGCTTTAAGTGATGAATGTCTTTATGGCCTCTAGTATAGCAAGAAGAATGAAACTTCTTTTCTGTGTAGTTGTGATAAATAAAATGATAGGAGTTACCATACATATCTGCTTTCTTCATAGTATACAGATTCCTCTCCGTTGGTCTACTCTCCATAAATCAATCAATGTCCAGATGGTAATATTCCAAAAGAAACCACTATTTAAGAGGTAAAATACTTGGCCAAATATCATAGGTTTTATTTTCATCACTACATGGAAAATGGCATACACCCTTTGTTGTTGTTGTAAAGGATGCTTGATTTCTTCTCCTGTGGACTAAACTTGATTGTATTTTTTTAAAAAAGCAATGAGAAATCTGTTCTTAACCACAGCTACTGATACCCCTATGATCTTCATGACTGCTTAAGAGACTTAAATAGTATGTAGACCTTGTACTGGTTCTCTTCACGGGATTTCACCCTCTATCAGAAAGAAAATATGTTTCCGTGGTGTTAGAAAATAAGATAACCTTATAAACAAGAGGGAAAAACTCATCAAAATGACTTAGAGAGAGAGAGCCATTCTTTCTTTATTTTAAGCTTCATTCATTTTTTTTTATTTTTTAATACATATTTTTTGTAAAATTTTTGTGGTGTATTAGGACCTTTAACTCAAGCTCCAGGGCCTTTTACAGCAAACAACAGTTGTGGCAGGGGGGAAAGCAATAAAAACAATTGTATATTGAGATTATTATTTTTAAACTCCTTTGAAAAGCATGCTTGTTAGGATAAACTAGGTATTGTTAGGTTTCAGAGTAGCAGCCGTGTTAGTCTGTATTCGGAAAAAGAAAAGGAGGACTTGTGGCACCTTAGAGACGAACCAATTTATTTGAGCATAAGCTTTCGTGAGCTACAGCTCACTTCATCGGATGCATACTGTGGAAAGTGTAGAAGATCTTTTATACACACAAAGCATGAAAAAATGCCTCCACCCACCCCACTCTCCTGCTGGCAATAGCTTATCTCAAGTGATCACTCTCCTTACAATGTGTATGATAATCAAGTTGGGCCATTTCCAGCACAAATCCAGGTTTTCTCACCCCCCCACCCCCCGCACAAACCCACTCTCCTGCTGGTAATAGCTTATCTAAAGTGATCACTCTCCGTACAATGTGTATGATAATCAAGGTGGGCCATTTCTAGCACAAATCCAGAGTTTAACAAGAACGTCTGGGGGGGGGGCGGGTGTTAGGAAAAAACAAGGGGAAATAGGTTACTTTGCATAATGACTTAGCCACTCCCAGTCTCTATTCAAGCCTAAGTTAATTGTATCCAATTTGCAAATGAATTCCAATTCAACAGTTTCTCGCTGGAGTCTGGATTTGAAGTTTTTTTGTTGAAGAATTGCAACTTTCATGTCTGTAATCGCGTGACCAGAGAGATTGAAGTGTTCTCTGACTGGTTTATGAATGTTATAATTCTTGACATCTGATTCGTGTCCATTTATTCTTTTACGTAGAGAGTGTCCAGTTTGGTCAATGTACATGGCAGAGGGGCATTGCTGGCACATGATGGCATATATCACATTGGTGGATGTGCAGGTGAAAGAGCCTCTGATAGTGTGGCTGATGTTATTAGGCCCTGTGATGGTGTCCCCTGAATAGATAGGTGGGCACAGTTGGCAAGGGGCTTTGTTGCAAGGATAGGTTCCTGGGTTAGTGGTTCTGTTGTGTGGTATGTGGTTGCTGGTGAGTATTTCTTTCAGGTGGGGGGCTGTCTGTAGGCAAGGACTGGCCTGTCTCCCAGGATTTGTGAGAGTGTTGGGTCTTCCTTCAGGATAGGTTGTAGATCCTTAATAATGCGTTGGAGGGGTTTTAGTTGGGAGTTGAAAGTGATGGCTAGTGGCATTCTGTTATTTTCTTTGTTAGGCCTGTCGTGTAGTAGGTGACTTCTGGGTACTCTTCTGGCTCTGTCAATCTGTTTCTTCACTTCCGCAGGTGGGTATTGTAGTTGTAAGAATGCTTGATAGAGATCTTGTAGATGTTTGTCTCTGTCTGTGCTAATAAATGATGGTCACATAAACACCACCCTATACCGGAAACCTACTGACCGCTATTCCTACCTACATTCCTCCAACTTTCACCCTGACCACACCAGACGATCCATCGTCTACAGCCAAGCTCTGCGATACAACCGCATTTGCTCCAACCCCTCAGACAGAGACAAACACCTACAAGATCTCTATCAAGCATTCTTACAACTACAATACCCACCTGCGGAAGTGAAGAAACAGATTGATAGAGCCAGAAGAGTTCCCAGAAGTCACCTACTACAGGACACTATATCAGCCACACTGTCAGAGGCTCGTTCACCTGCACATCCACCAATGTGATATATGCCATCATGTGCCAGCAATGCCCCTCTGCCATGTACATTGACCAAACTGAACAGTCTCTACGTAAAAGAATAAATGGACATGAATCAGATGTCAAGAATTATAACATTCATAAACCAGTCGGAGAACACTTCAATCTCTCTGGTCCCACGATTACAGACATGAAAGTTGCAATTCTTCAACAAAAAAACTTCAAATCCAGACTCCAGCGAGAAACTGTTGAATTGGAATTCATTTGCAAATTGGATACAATTAACTTAGGCTTGAATAGAGACTGGGAGTGGCTAAGTCATTATGCAAGGTAACCTATTTCCCCTTGTTTTTCCTAACACCCTGCCCCCCCCCAGACGTTCTTGTTAAACCCTGGATTTGTGCTGGAAATGGCCCACCTTGATTATCATACACATTGTACGGAGAGTGATCACTTTAGATAAGCTATTGCCAGCAGGAGCGTGGGGTGGGTGGAGGTATTTTTTCATGCTTTGTGTGTATAAAAGATCTTCTACACTTTCCACAGTATGCATCCGATGAAGTGAGCTGTAGCTCACGAAAGCTTATGCTCAAATAAATTGGTTAGTCTCTAAGGTGCCACAAGTACTCCTTTTCTTTTTAGGTATTGTTACTAGACTGTGCGTGTGGGTGGGATACTATTTCTTACTTTAAACATCCACTGGGTGTCGGAGGCAGCAGAAATTAAATATCAGAACCTCAGAATTAAACACATTTTAAAATATTTTTCGCGATTATTTTGACAGTCTCAACTACCCATTGCTTCAGGCTATCTCTGTCATGCTGCCATTATATCTTCTTTTCTTACTCAAGGAAAATGCAAAAGCAATGTACATGCACACACCCAACTGTATAAAATACATGACTGTAGTGATTTCTGACAAGACATCATTTTAATAAGTATACTACAATGCCGTGTCAAAAGGAGGCTGTGGGTAGATTTAATTGATTTCTACCTGAATGCTGATTTTTCTCTCTGTGTTGGAGCATTTTAATAAGCTTATGATGCATGGAAAATACAAGGAGACCCTTTCACTCTGGAACCTGGGGAATCCTTCAACTTGCTGATGATTGTTGGTAATACTATTAAATCCTGGGCTTGCATAATACATAAATCTGTGAATAAAATCTTTGAGTTTACAGCCATACTGAATTAAGTAATATAGGAAGCTAGCAAGATGCTACTTGCCATGCTGCATCAGACCCGTATTCCATCTGGTCGGTATGTGGTTGTTCACAGTACCACATGCTTCAGAGGAAGCTATACAACTCTTGTAATTGATAATTATGGAATAGCATACCTATGGAGGAAGCTTCTTACGAAAACCAGGCAGTTAGTGGTTTGTTTATATCCTGAAGCATGAAGGACTGATACTGCTTGTATATTTTTTATATTAGCTAGGGTTACTGTGAATGATCAAGGTGCCCTGCCCTCCCCAGCTGAACCCAGGCACAAGGGAGGCACTCTTTGCTAGCCCACACTGACCCCTGCTGGCATAGATAAGGGGTGGTACAATTCGCATCTCTTCAGCTTGTGGGGGTGAATTGAATCTTTTCTCCATACTAACACATGTGCTTCTTAAAAGAGTGCATATTTATCACAGGACTTTTCAGCTCACACCTATGATCCATCTAGTCCGTTATCCTGTCTCCATCAGTGACCAGTACCAGTACTTCAGAATAAGATTCAGAGAACCCTCAACTGACAATTAAACTACAACATTGTACATCAAACAACATTTGCAATTTATTTGTCTGGCAAAAAATACCAATATCTGCCTCCCACATGGGTGCCAGATTTGTATAATTTTTGGTGGTGCCCAGAACGGGTCCAAGCAGAGCTGTCCCCTCCATAGGATGGATTGGGGCAACCGCCCCGGGCCCTGTGCTTTGGGGGCCCCTGCGCTTCAGGGGAACACAGGGTCCGGGGTGGCCTGGGGGGTTAGTAGGGGGCCTGTTGCCTGCAGCAGCGAGCCACCCGGCCCCAGCCCACCCCTGCTGTGCCCCTTCCCCACCCCACTTCCAGTCCCGCCCCTGCCCCATCTCTTTCTGGCTTCCACCCCCTCCCCGCAAGTGATGCCAGGAGCTGGTGTGGCGGGAGAAAGCGGGGTGGGCTGGGAGTGGGTTGCTCACTACTGCCGGTGCCAGGCCCCCCTGCTAACCCCACAGGCCACCCTGGACCCCACGTCCCTCTGAAGTGCGGGGGCCCCCCAAAGCGCAGTAAGCCCAAACATTGGTGGAGCTGGTCCACATTCCTAAATATTGGCAGAGCACAGGCACCATGGGCCCATACAGCTCACTGCCTATGGCCTCCCAGATATTTCTGCAGCCTTCTCTTGTACCGCTGGATTGCTTCAACCTATATAAATCAGTGAAAGACTATATGGTTAGTGCAATAGTAGGATAGCTTTGAAAGTAATGAGGGGTGGTTAGTATATTGTGTTTTCATAATGACATGCTGCTTTCCAACTCTTGTGTGTCTTCCAAAAAGGTTTTCCTTAAAATACAATGAATAACAAATTACGATGTGTGGTGTGACAGTCTGTACCCTGGAACCTCCGTATTTACCTCTCTCATCTGATTACGATATGTGTTGTACAATGGATGCCTTGTGAGGTATCATTTTAAAAGTCTTGGTCTGCTGAACCTTAGTACATACAATCCAATAGGATATTATCATTGTATGTGAAATTATGAAGTATTGCTCTATGTCAGGGGTGGCCAACCTGAGCCTGAGAAGGAGCCAGAATTACCAATGTACATTGCCAAAGAGCCACAGCAATAGGTCAGCAGCCCCCCACCAGCTCTCCCCACACCCCTCACTCCCAGCGCTTCCCGCCCACTGGCAGCCCCACCAATCAGTGCCTCCCCCTCCCTCCCCACACCTTCTGATCAGCTGTTTCCTGGCTTGCAGGAGGTTCTGGGTGGGAGAGGGAGGAGTGAGGGCATGGCAGAGGTGGGAAGGGGTGGAGTGGGGGCAGGGCCTGTGGTAGAGCCAGGGGTTGAGCAATGAGCACCCCCAGGCACATTGGAAAGTTGGCATCTGTAGCTCTAGCCCCGGAGTCGGTGCCTGTACAAGGAGTCGCATATTAATTTTGGAAGAGCGGTATTAACTTCGGAGCCACAGGTTGGCCACCCCTGCTCTATGTGCTACTGAAATATGGTGTGAGGTTGGGAAGTGCCCACAGCCAGCCTTTCAGATACAACAAAGGAGGTCCAGACAGGCACTGATGGCCTATCAAAAAAAGAATCCACTATCTCAGAGACTTCTCTGAGAAGGCACATATGCCATTAGGGTGGACTAACCCACGTCGCAGCAAGAATCTTTCTAGCAGCTGGAAGAATAAGTGACATCATCGCTTAGTCTTTCTCTCTTCCTTCCCTCAACACCTGGAAGATTGTCTGGAAGACAAAGCCTTAGGAAGATTAGTTCCAGGCTGATAGAGGGTCTAGTCTATATATTGAGGAACTGTAAGCTGTCTGTACCATTTGTTAGGGTGGGAGACTGTTTGATTAAAATCTTGCTTAGTCTGTTTAAGTTAGAATTTAGACTGCAAATTTATTTTTGTTTCTTAGGATCTCTATGCCTGCATCTTATAATCACTTAAAATCTATATTTCTGTAGTTAATAAATCTGTTTTATATTTTACCTAAAACAGTGTGTTTCTGGTTGAAGTGCTTGGGGAATCTCTGCTCAGAGTACAAAGGCTGGTGCATGTCCACTTTTCTGTGAAGAAGTACCAAATTTATTAATTAGTTTGCACTGTTGAAGGGAACCTTGAACAGTGCAAGATGGTATATTTCTGGGGTGCAAGGCTGGAGAGCTGATGGGAATTGCCTGGAGTGTCTCTATTGTTGGCTCATGGTGGCTGGGAGATCATTCACGTAACTCAGTTGGGCATGTCCCTGCCTGTGTATGGCTGTGTAAGTGCAATGCCTGTCAGAGGCTTGTAGCTTGACATTCGCATTGTGTAATACCATTGTGTTGTGAATGAACTCATAAATCTGTGTCCCATGTGTCTCTCACCATCAAAGCCAATAACTTCAAAATGTATGATAGACACCACCCTCTACTTTCCTCCCCACAAAAGAGAAATCTTAAAATATTGGGAAAGTAATTTCTTAGTATTGTAATTAAAAGTTTTGTATGTGCACCACTGCCTTCTACTGGATAGATTCAGAGTTGCTCCAATCTGTCAAATTCAACAGGTGCACAGCTAATCTTTAACTTCAGCAATAATGGCATGTGCTTTTTAGAACAGAAGGATGAGTTTTATCTTCACCAATGCCATGAAGTTCTGAGTGGCCATTGTAACAATGGTCCATCATGACAACCTTAGTTGGCCATGGATTTGTTACACTATGTATAAAGATGCCCATAATCTTCTTTTTACAATTCCGCACTTCTGATAATGCTTTTAATTACTGCAGAAAAATGGACTGAGACATGGTCAGACAGGGATTTTTTCCCTAAATAATGGGCATCCTCTGTAACATATGGGACCAGCTGTACAACCAAACTAAATGTAGAGGAACCATATTAACATGAATAGAAACCTAAAAAGCTATTCAGGTATCTGGGACATGGATATAGGGGAAAAGGTCTGAGACAGTGAATGACACAAATTATGAATTACGCAAAACTGATTTTATTTTATGAATGAAAGAATGAAATGTGTAAATTGTGCGCCCACCTGTTCTCCCTAATTTTAGATGTAATATTTCTAACAAGAGATGCAAGGTGGGTGAGGTAATATCTTTTATTGGACCAACTTCTGCTCGTGAGAGAGACAAGCTTTCAAGCTATACACAGCTCTTTCTTAAGTCTGGGAAAGATAATCAGAGGGTACCTCTACACTGGAATAAAAGATCTGTGGCATGGCTGTGGCTGGCCCAGGTCAGCTAATTTGGGCTTGCAGGGCTAAAAATTGCTGTTTAGACACTTGGGTTAGAGCTTGGTCTCTGGGACCCTCCCCTGACTAGTCTTTTGAAGGTGTTGTGCAGGTTTCCTCTGAGGACGAAGACTGAGAGGACATATGGATTGATCGTTTTGTGAAAAGTGTTCACCCCCTGGGTGATAGTGTTTTTGTCTTATTTTTCTGTGTGAGTTCATTCAAAATGTAGTGATTCTGTCTGGCTTCACCCACGTAGTTGTTGCTGGGGCATTTAGTGTACTGGATGAGGTATACCAAATGTTGTGATAGGCATGTGTAGCACCCATGGATCTTTAAAGGTGTGTTGTGGGGGAGTGGAGTGGAGACACATAGCAGTGGAGACACATCTGCAGGTTTTGCATCTGTTACGGCGTGATCTGGTACTGCTTTGCGTTGGCGTGTCCCCCCTCCGGTCTGTGAAGATAAAGATATTGGACTTATGGCTGATTACAACAATCTTTAACCCAATAACCCCCTCTTTTTGTCCTATGACTGAGGAGGTGTTAATGGGCCACTTCAC
This sequence comes from Lepidochelys kempii, assembly GCF_965140285.1. Lineage (NCBI taxonomy): Eukaryota > Metazoa > Chordata > Testudines > Cheloniidae > Lepidochelys > Lepidochelys kempii. The sequence goes on along the minus strand of NC_136384.1, from coordinate 68,076,209 downwards.
CTTAAATGGTCTCTTACAATATTTGTTAACTACTTCTGCTAAACAATCTGTTCAACCTTGTATTTAGCTATGATACTCTGTGTCCCTTTCCCAGAGCTGAAGAGCTCTGTGTAGTTCAAAAGCTTGCTTTTTTTACCCACAGAAGTTGGTCCAATAAAAGATATTACCTCACCCACCTTGTCACTCTAATATCCTGGGACCAACACAGCTACAACATTGCAAACAATCTTCCAATCAAGATGTTCATTAGGTAATGAGCTTGATAGGATAAGCACATCAAACACTAATTAAATCCACTCACTTGCCTGTAATCAAAATTCTGTACCAGTAGAAGTGCAGGGCTTACTTTGCTCTGCAGTAAGGGACACAGGTAACTTATTCTCCTTCTCTCTAGTTTTGTATAAACCTTGCTTTCCAGCACAGTTGTTGAAATAGTGGGGTTTTTTTGGTAGCTTTGGGTAGTCTACCATTGATTGCTGAAAATTATATTCCCTTAAAAGGATACACTCAGGAACTTAATGTAGGCTTTTAAAAAATTGTTTATACTTCTATTTTTAATACACTCAGAAGTTTAAAAATAACCCATAAAATCATAGGGTTAGAAGGGACCACAAGGGTCATCTAATCTAACTCCCTGCCAAGATGCAGGATTTGTTGGGTCTATACCATCCAAGACAGATGGCTATTCGGCCTCCTTTTGAAAATCTCCGGTGAAGAAGCTTCCACAACCTCCCTAAGCAGTCTGTTCCATTCTCCGACTGTTCTTAGAGTTAGCAATTTTTTCCTGAGATTTAATTGAAATCTGCTATGCTGTAGTTTGAGCCCATTGCCTCTTGTCCTGCCCTGTGAGGCAAAATAGAACAACTTTTCGCCATCTTTTTTGTGGCAACCTTTCAGGTATTTGGAGGCCACTATCATATCCCCTCATTAATCTCCTCTTTTCCAAAATAAATATATCCTGTTCCTTTAGCCAGTGCTCATATAGATTGCATTCTATCCCTTTCATCTTTGTTGCTTGCCTCTGGATCCTTTCCAGTTTCTCTACATCCTTTCTACACATTGATGACCAAAATTGGACACAGTACTACAGCTGAGGCCTAACCAGCACCGAGTAGAGTGGTACTATCACCTCCCATGACTTGCATGCTATGCCTCTGTTAATGTGGTGGTTTTTTTTTTTTGCCACAGCGTCGCATTGCTGACATGTTCAGGTTGTGATCCACCAGCAGCACTGCTGCCAAACCAGTTTTCCCTTATTCTGTATCTGTGCATTTGATTTTTCTTCCTTAAGGGTAACACCTTACATTTGTCTTTGCCGAATTTCATTTTGTTGTCTATAGCCAGTTCCCCAATTTATCAAGATCCTTCTGAATTTTGTGTCATCTGCAGACTTGATTAGTATGCTCTTTATACCTCCATCCAGGTCATTAATAAAGATGTTTTATTTTCTATTTGACAGACATTGAATCCACCCCAGTTTTTCTGAATTCCTTGTTCCTATAGCTTTATCACTGCCAATGTATGTTGTTGAGTCTAATATAGATATTGTTAATAAACTGAGGCATGAAATGCTGTGCTAAGTCATTAGGTGGTGTGTAACAGGCAGATCGGTCAGGAAAGCTGCAGAATGGAGCTGGTTGAAAATGGAAGGATGTTTTCAAAAATTTCAAAATTTTTGTTATATAGGTTTGGGAAGTTTTTTGGTTCAATTTTTTTCATGAAATTTGCATTGAGAATTTTTGTTTTTTTAATTTTGTTGATGGTCACCCTCTTCTCCCTTTCTCCTTTTTATTTTTTCTTTCCTACTTTGCAGCTAAAAAGGGGGGAAATTAAATAAAGGAGAGGAGAAAGGGAGGAAATTAAAAAAAAAAGTACTTTTTTTCCAGTTTTTTTAACTTTTCTATTTGGGTGAAAACACAGACAATTAAAAAAAAAAAGATTGTGAAAGAAGGTGGTAATTTTTCAGTGAAAAATTCATTGAAAAGACTTCAACCAGCTGTGTTCTAGACTGAGTGCGGTAGCAAGGTCTGTAAAGCAACACTGCAATAAGGAAACCTTAGTCAACTACCATCTGTCTTGTGAATGCTGTGAACTGCCATCCCCTTTGATTGAACACCACGGTATTCCCCACAGATCAGAGAATAGGATTTGCTAATGTGAGCTCCCCTCTGCCTCATGGCTTTGAAGATATTTATTGGTGTTACAATATAACATAAGAACTTATGTAAACAGTGGGAGGCTGTCAATTGTTAAGTTTGTCTACAAAATTGGGGATTTAAGAAAAAATGAAAGCTCTGGAGGGTATTCTCTGATCATTTAAAAATATAATATTATTTTTACACTGCCAAAGGTAGTATAGAAATCTTATTCACCCAGGAGACCTAGGTACAAATGTTTTCTTAGGCCAAAAATGAAAATATATGTGATAGTTTGGATAGTCTGGACCAAGGGGCACAGGGAGCTAAGTGTAGTTGCAAGAAAGGAAAGTTTATTAGCAATACCTGCAAGTGATACATAGTAGTGAGACTTACTTTAAGTGCCTTTCAGAACAACCCCACACTTCATTTCTTACGTACAGTAGATATTAGCTTATCTCCTGAAATCCCAAGACAATCAGTAGTTGCCAGATGGCACCGAGAGCTCTATGCATGGCTACATCTTAAATTGATTTGGAAGTTGCAACTGGTATAAAATGCAGCAGTCCACTTGATAAGTAAGGAATTCTTTAGAGAACACACATCATCTGTGCTCTGGGTTTGCGTTGGTTCCCTGTGATGGATTTTAAGGTGCTGTCTTTCACTGCCTCTCTCGTTATATGGTGCAACAGTTGCAGTGACCGGAGGTACTGGTGCCAGATCCACTCAATAAAATTAACAGGGGTTTTCTGGCAGGGCTTCATAACTGCCCCAAGTCCCAGAATGCCTTCTCCTCGCTGGTCTGAAACAGTCTGAGTTGTTGACTTTCCGGGTCCATTTGTTGCACCCAGCCTTTTAAGAGAATCAACGGAGATTGAAAGTCAACATGCTGCGCTGTTTGCTTTTAGAACTGTTGGTTAGTAGGAGGGGTGAACTGACTGAGATTTCCATGTAATTTTGTAATTTTAAATAATTGGCAGAGTTTGTTTATAGAGGTACTATTTTATTGTTCTAAACTGAAAGAAAATAATATCAAAAAGATAGATAAGCGCAATTGCAGAATTACTTTTGATCAGGCCCAAGGATCCTATATACATTTTGTGTGTGTGTGGGTGGGGGCATGCGGTAGGAGAAAAACAAACACCAATCTTGCAAAAGAATTAAAATTTGCTAACCCTGGAACAAAATCTCCTTGTTGTTCTTACCATGCATGATGATAAACTATGCAAAAACAAAACCCCCACCTGATATTTTACTCACTCACTCATAGAAAATAATAATATGGGCATACATACCAATGCACATGTTCAAGGTAGAGACCCAATTTTACTAAGATCTCAGGACACAAAAAACCCTCTAGAAAAAGCCTAAATTTCATTGAAGCTGAAGCATGATTCCTGAGGAGCATCTGAAGGTAGATGAATGGAAGAACTGCAGCTGTATTCCTATTCAGTTTTCAACCCTAGGAGATATAATGGACTTTTGGTTAATCAGAAGTTTTGGTTAAATGTGTTTGTTTAAATGCACTGTTACTCTGAATGCGTGTGTACCACAGTTGCTGTGTTAAACAGGAAATTATGAGGCTGGGCACATTCACCAACCAGGAGATCAAGACTAACTCAGTTATGTTGCACATTAGTGTTTGATAGCAGTTAAGACATTTTGTTTTTCATTAGTAGTTGTCAAGGTTTTTTCCCCACTCTGAACTCTAGGGTACAGATGTGGGAACCTGCATGAAAGACCCCCCTAAACTTATTCTTACCAACTTAGGTTAAAAACTTCCTCAAGGTACAAACTTTGCCTTGTCCTTGAACAGTATGCTGCCACCACCAAGAGTTTTAAACAAAGGATAGGGAAAGAGCCCGCTTGGAGACGTCTTCCCCCAAAATATCCTAGGGAAGGCTTGATAAGAATCCTCACCAATTGGTACAGGTGAACACAGACCCAAACCCTTGGATCTTAAGAACAATGAAAAATCAATCAGGTTCTTAAAAGAAGAATTTTAATTAAAGAAAAGGTAAAAGAATCACCTCTGTAAAATCAGGATGGTAAATACCTTACAGGGTAATCCGATTCAAAACATAGAGAATCCCTCTAGGCAAAACCTTAAGTTACAAAAAGACACAAAAACAGGAATATACATTCCCTCCAGCACAGCTTATTTTACAAGACATTAAACAAAAGAAAATCTAATGCATTTTCTAGCTAGATTACTTACTAACTTTACAGGAGTTGTAAGGTTTACATTCCTGATCTATTCCTGGCAAAAGCATCACACAGACAGCCCAAACCCTTTGTTTCCTCTGGCCAGGAGGGATTTTATAGCACTGTATACAGAAAGGTGGTTACCCTTCCCTTTATATTTATGACAGTAGTTTAAGCAAGGAAAAGATGTTTTATTCATAGCTGAAGCAGGAATAAATAAAATAAAAATAGCAGTGACTTAAGTCCTTGGTCTTATCTTGCTCTTGTATGCATTTTCAACAATGTACAGCAAACAATTTTGCTTGCAAATTGGGATGATTGTAGTGTACTTCTTTTTATTTCCTCTTAGCCAGAGTAGGATTACAGGGATTTTATCCCTTGTGACACAACACTTTTTCACAGCAAGATGGAGTGTCCTGAGCATTTTTGCTAGATTGTGGGATGTTAATCTCTGGCTCCAATATTGCTCCCCCTGAAGTTGCTGTGGAATTCAATGGGAATAGGATCTCTCTTTTGTCCAGTCCATGATTTTGATGCCATTACAGATAACCCTTTCCTTAGGAAAACCCATGAGAGGAGTTACAAGGGAAGAAATATCAGTGAGGATTCTTGTTTTCCTCTGTGGAACAAGCTGTAGGTCCAGCCTCAAGCCCTAGGGTATACTGGGGTGACCAGACAGCAAATGTGAAAAATCGGGACAGGGTGGGGGGGTAATAGGAGCCTATATAAGAAAAAGACCCAAAAATTGAGACTATCGCTATAACATTGGGACATCTGGTCACCCTAGGTGATACAAAGGTACCAGTATCATTCTCATGGAGGCAACCCATGGCTTCATTTGTTCCCTGCGAGCGGGGCACTGGAACTAGCAATGCAGAAGCACCTGCACCGTCCCAGGTGCAAAGGCAATAATAGCAGCAAATGCATATAGTTTTGTTCAATGGCTTTCAGCACCCCCACTATAAAAATGGCCACCTAGGCAGGTTTGCTGGAGCACCTCAATGCATCCATGTCCCTGGGACACCCCATAAGGGAGGAGGCTTCCTCAGTAGAAAATGGTGGTGGTGGGGAAGTCACAGAACAGTAATTCGCCAAAAACACATGGAAAAAGTGCAGGAGGGTTTTCAATGGATCAAGAAAGCAAAGAAAGAAATATGCTGCTGTTTAATATCTAGTCAGCAATCATTTATGTAGAGGGGCAAATGCTTTGCTCTATGTATTTTTTTATAATTAAAAATGCATTTTTAGAATTCCCACTCCATGCATGATTTCCAGCAGCATTCCAGATGCTTGTCAAATGATACCAGAGTATCAAATTTTAAAAGACTTTGCCTCATGGCAGCATTCTTTTCTCTTTCTTGAGTATTTAATTATTCTTTCTTACACAAAAGACTACTCAGCAAGGAGATCTGATACACTGCTGGCTTGCTGTTTTCTTTTCTAGTAGAGTCAGTTATATAAACCCTATCATCATAATATATTATTTGCTTCTGGTATTGCCCACAGTGTTGTAGGTGCTGTACAAACATAAAAGAAGGCACAATTCCTGTTCCATGACCTACTTTTTTTACAATAAAGGACAGAACAGACAGAGAAATAGATGGTGTGGGGGGAAAGGGGAGTATCCAACAATTAAAGGGCAAGGCTGTGATTGGCTACCTCCTAATACACAATTTTAATGGCCTCATCATTTTAAATCCAGATCTGTAAGTAAATATGTCTATGTAGGTATATAGCTTTATTTGTATATCTACCAAGACTGAGACATATAGACAGTTCCAAACTTCCTTCATGCATGCTGTTATACTTACTTGTAGGTGTCACAGTAGTGTTGGGCCCTCATGAGGGATCTGAATGAGGAGAAGATAGTTGCCTTATGGACCAGCTCAGGAAGGATGCTCTATACATGGGAATGGCATCACGGACCGCATGGAGATGTTGTAGAAGCAGACAAATGGTGTATTGGGACTGGCATCATTGACAGATGTTACACCCACTTACCTCAGTGTATCCCATACCTTTCAGTAAAATGTTTTGACTAACTTGAATTTCATTAATATTTTTATTATGATCTAGCCCAGGAGTGGCCAACCTGAGCCTGAGAAGGAGCCAGAATTTACCAATGTACATTGCCAAAGAGCCACAGTAATACGTCAGCAGCCCCCACGCCATCCCATCAGCTCCCCGTACCTCCCACCCACTAGCAGCCGCACCGATCAGTGCCTTCCCCCCCTTTCCCACACCTTCCTATCAGCTGTTTCATGGCATGCAGGAGGCTCGGGAGTGGGGTGGGGGTGGCAAGGGGTGGAGAGGGGGCAGGGCCTGTGGCAGAGACTGGGGTTGAGCAGTGAGCACCCCCCGGAACACTGGAAAGTTGGCATCTGTAGCTCCAGCCCCGGAGTCGGTACCTGTACAAGGAGCCGCATATTAACTTCCGAAGATCCCCATGTGGCTCCGGAGCCACAGGTTGGCCACCCCTGAGCTAGCCTGTATCTTCACGTGTTTAAAACAAATACGTGTTTAATGCAAAAGCTGTTCATTTACACTTGATTTATAGAATTGCAAGAGGAAGTAAGGGATGAGAAAGAAATACAGATTAGCAGTTCCTTTTGCACCTCTTCAGTAAAAACTGCTTTTAACAATTAGACTGTACATGGCACATTTGGTCATTGTTACTGATAGACATTAATTGCTGGTAAATACATATTTGAATAGCTCCTATTTTAGAACACTTGAGAGATCATAGGACTTTATACAGCTTCCACTTCAGATTAAGATGTCAGCAGTAGCAAAACTAGCAAAGTGTGATGTGAAATATTCCATATGCTAGACTGAAATAATTACAATTGAAAGCCATTACATAACCAGAGTTGTTTTGGCTGGGGTTGACTGACAGTGCTTAATATTCAATTAAGAAGCATGTTATTGGGCTCAGATGCTGATGCAAATCTAAAGGAAAGCTTAATTTGTTTGACCCTTGTAACCTGCTCACTTTGATTTTATTTGAGACTGTGCCTAATGCATTTTATGTAACCAAGGAACACAACATTTCTTCATTATGAGAAGGAGATGTCCCATTGCTGCTCTAAAAGCCTTCTTAAGTTTCCCTGGTGTATTGATTTTTTTTATTTTTTATTTTTTAAAAGGAAACAAGCTTAGAGAACTTTTAACCTACATTAAATCTTTTTTATTTGCTAACCTAAACAGGAACTAATCATTGGTGCAAAGGATTAACCGACACAGGAGACCAGATTATACATTTTAAATTTTACTTTTGGAGTCCTGGGGGAATGCTATAGTGCAGAATTGGATTAACCTTTCTGACACTTTTTCTAATAGCCCAAAAGCTACAGTATAAGGCTTATTGTCTTGACACTCAGATAGATACTCTGCTTATTCTGTGTATTCCATATACATGCATGGCAAGACACACACTTTATCAAAAATAATATGAATAATTATTTCTTTGTTATGTCTGAGTTTCTAGGCACAGAATACTCATCCATTATCTACAGATCAGCCACAGTCTGACCTTGCTACTCCATAGCAGAGTTTTTAATATATCTGGATAGCCAAAAGATGTTAGTAATAAGCACCCAGCTTTACAGTAAATGGAAGCTACGTTTTTCTGCAAGGAAACTCTCTTTTCAAATATATTTGATGAACCGGGTCTGTCTAAGAAGTATTTTACTACTACTGCTCATACGGTTCTTTCATCTGTTTATCTAGCCAGGCTTCCTTGCTTTTTACGGAATCCTTTTCTCAGAACAGGCAGCACTCCTTCGAGTGGAATTCAGCCACATTAATTTATTCTCTGTATGATTTTTAAGTCGTAAGAGAATTCAGAGAAGTGACACTATGGATGAATTTGGCCTGAGGAGTATGAGACGTGAGTCTCAATAGTTCACAACGTGTTTAAAGAGTTCAGGTTCAATTCTGATACAGAAAGTTGTGAAACTTCAACTACTCAGTCACTGGGGAAAAAAAGACAAGAATGGAGATCAAGGGCTAAATTCTTTGTCATGACCAGTATCTGCTGGGTGCACTGGGGACAGGAACAAGGAGAGCCAGTCCCGGCTTCTTGAATCTCTGGTCAGGTATAAACTAGCTCCTTTCCCATGGCAGATGGTGGATCCCACCAGCAGGCTATGGATCCAAAGGCCAATCCACTAGCCATGGATGGCTGGGATTCAGCATGCTGTGGGTACAACCCCATCCAGCCCCTAAATGGGAAGTTGCAGAGGGGCTTTTATATGAGCTGGCTAGCTGGTTTTACACGAGCCTGTGCTGAGTGAAAACCCTCGCTGGGGAGGTCCAGTGGCTTTCCAGCTCCTTTGCTCCATCAGAGCAATACAAAGGGGCTAGAGCAGCACAGAGAATCTGGCCCTGAGTGTTCTCCAGAAACTTGTGTTCAGAACAATCCTAGGAATTGCTATGCACAATCTGCTTTTTAAAGCAACATTCCTATTATGACTCCCCATTTTTAAAAGATACCTAATCATAAGCGCTTTATATAATTTGCAGTTGATAAAATATGGTCGAACCTATCCAGTTTCTTGTGGCTCTATTAGCATTTTAGCTATTTCAAGGCTACTGTTCGAATATATACTTGTACCTTTACTGTGACAAAACTGCACTTCTCCCAACTTTTGCCCCACTATCCAGTCCGGCATTTCCTGAACTCCTCTCTATGTATTGTCTGCCATACAATCTTTGCTTTGTTATCTAATGTTCTGCCATATTTTCTATTTGCCCCAGATTTCCATAATGATGGATTTTTTTTCCTGCTTCTTCCCATTCTTCTTGTCTTGTGTTTGCCACGTCTTGTCTGGTCACATTTTCTTTACTTTATTTCCCTTCCCCTCCATTTTTCAGTTGCACTGGAGGTGCAGCTCAGAAGGTACAGCCCAGGGCGGGGCAGGGCAAAATTGGGTTAACAACCCTCCCTAATCTGGGCTGTTTTGGAGCTGAAATAGGCAACCCTAGGAATGCCTAAATTATTCTGTGGATTGTGGCACAAGTCAGAACGTTCACAGCAGTGTGCATTATAGCATCCTTCTCTCTCTAGCCCTAAGTCCTGCCCATAGTAAGCCCTCAATGTTATGGCTTGTAAATTGGGAGGTGGGAGGGCCATCAGCATAGAGCTGAGTATTATCTATTACCAGTTAATTTGATTCTTGTCACTCTACTGCAGTGACTTCTTCTCTTACTGCTACTCAGTTACCAATCTGAACTTTTTCCTCTAATGTAACTTTTATTTTTGTTCAACTTTATTATCTACTTCACTGACTTTTTTCAGATTTGTTAACCGCTGCATGTCTTTCAGTGAAGGGGCACTAACCCTTATTTCAAATGGACTATGATGAAACCTAAAGTCATTCTCAAACTATTCACAGAATTCTGTCTCCTAATGGCATAGTTTTGAAGATTATTACTAACTTCTCAGTATTTCCTATGCATGTAATTTAGGAGCTAATGACAATTTGCTAAGCATAGATTAACATTTAGATTTTGTTTTTCATTTGCTATCTGCTAAGGTAAAGAATAAACGTATCCAGGTGTATCTTGTAATAAATGCATTTTTGCATAGTTTTATAGTTCTCTGTATAATTGTATAAGCATATGCAAGTAATACATTAAAAAAACCAGACTTCTCTTATGTATACAGTTATCAATTATTTTAGTTGCCTGTGATGTGTAGAATTGCATTCAGCGTTACAAATATTTGTTTTTCAGTTTATTTTTATGTGCTGTTAACTGCACAGACGACGTGGGAAGGCTGCAATGCTAGGCTTGAGAATTAAAATAGCCAGTTAGCCATTTTGATTCTGAAACAGTCTACAAATGACATTTAACAAAATCTCCCAGTGCATTCACACAAAGAAAAAAAAGAAAAAAACAAACAAACAAAAACCCCCTCTACTAAATAGTGTGCTTAGTGTATTATGTTTTTGTGGCATAGAAACACGGGAAAAAGTATTCCATTTCAGTAAATGTAGTAAGAAAGATTACTTTCTTCTATCAGTACATTTTTACTTTACTTCTAAGTTTGAGCTTTTACTACGCTGGTTACACTTCAAATTTAGCAGCTGTTTCTAGTCCAGCATACCTTCCATACTGCAATAGTATCAAGATAAACTGCCGTGTTTGCTTCCCAAAAGAGATCCTATCTACACAGTGCTCTTGAAGCCACATGGAGATATGCACAAGAAAAGTCCATTAAGACCAGTATATCCTAATGACAGTGTTGCATAAATTGTTTGCAGTGTAGCTCTAGCTGTGTCGGTCCCAGGATATTAGACAGGCAAGGTGGGTGAGATAATATCTTTTATTGGACCAACTTCTGTTGGTGAGAGAGACAAGCTTTTGCTACACAGAGCTCTTCTTCAGGCCTGGAAAGGTGTGCAACAACTTTTAAATTCATTATATTTTGTTGAAAAATATTTATACAAAAAAGAAAGAGGAAAAAAGATCACCACCTCCCAGGGCTGCTTATGTAGGCAAAACTCCCATTACTTTCAGTTGGAATTTTGTCTATTTGTGGTCTGATCTAATGGCCATTGAACTCAGTGGGAGTCTTCTATTTGGTTTCAATGGCCCTTGGATCGTGCCTGAAGAAGTATGGTGTAGGCTCCCAATATACAAATAATACAGGCATTTTATATTGGGTTTATATGTTAATCAAAGCTTAGATACTGACATTTCAAGCATTAATTTTCATGTTAACTGGGCATATTAGACTCACTGCAATGTCCAACTAAGAGTTTTTTCCCTCCCTTGCATCTCTTGTCATTTCTGTAAAAAGAGGAAACTATTATACATTAACATTTGATACATATCTCTTCCTAGGAACCTTTTGTTAAACTTCTTTAATTCACAAAATCTTTACATAAAGAGCACTGTAGAATAATTCAGTGGGATTTACAGCAGCTTTAATGAGTTAGAGATGGATCAAAAAGCCTTTTCTGATTCATTAGATAGTCTCCAGATTTATAAGATTTTCATCACCTTATCAGTTAAAACACTAAATTGACTATCCATTTCAAGAAGAATCCAAATGGATTTTTGTCAGTAACAAGACTATTCTGAACACACCTAAGCATTAAAATATTGTATTAAATAATACCTAGATGGGAATTAATCTGGAGTGAGTCCTCCAAGCCCAGTACCAACAATGGAAAGAATTAGTGAAAATCCTGTGCCAATACTGTATCGTAATCAAAGCATAACTATAAAATAGTTTTATTCTGACTGGGATGGTACAAGAGTTTAGTTTTGTTAATGCTAATTAGAAATACTTAGCTGCAAACCTATTATCAGCCAGTCAGCAGCACTGTATTGTGTGTAGGCCTAAAGTATGTTTTTGAATATCTGACTTTAAAAATACTATAAAACCGAAATAACCCTGTATGTAGAATCTCTGGATCAAATTCAAGGTGCCTGCTCAGCATCTGCTGCAGTATAAGTAGGTGAAGTGGGGGTTGAAAGATCCAGTGATTCTTAGGGAAGCGTTAATGGAGTAGTGGATGAGCAGCATCGGGGGGTATGTGTTATGGTACATTGGGATGCAGTAAGTGCAGTAAATAAAGACAATGAGCCTGGCCCTTAGTCCATTCAGTTGTGGTGGTTGAAAGCAGCTGGAAATCTGGCAAATGTGCCCAGCTGAGGAGTTTTTTTGGTGGCATATGTTCCTAAACTTACTCAGCACTCAACCTTGTAGACACCCAATAGTATCTGATTTGCCTGGTGGCATTCAGCCAGCCAGATAAAAAGAATATCTACTATATTTTGATGATCCTGTCCTGTGCTATGGCTCTGTCAAGCTCTTATGTATTTGAGAAAGGAGGAACGTATCCAGGGAGGGGGGATATGCATTTTAAAAAGGAAGCTCCTGCCATCTTATTTAGCTCTTGGACATTCCAGTACTTGCAACATTTCCCAGTCCTGGAGCATACAGTTGATTAGAAGTGTCTAATATCTATTCCCCTGGTTTTTCCAAATGTATCCAGCTGGTAACTGCCAGCACCTCAGTCCAATATACCTAGTAATGCTAGCAAAAAGATGCGTGCCACTCTGAGGTGCAGCTTGGAGAGGTGTGCAGTATAAGTTGCATGGCACATTGAAGCCCCTGCAGCCAAAATCTGTGTGCTGGCCTCTGATGTTAACAGTTCAGTCGTTCTGGTCTAATTTTCAGCCTGCTTAAGCCCACACATCTGAAAATGGACGCTGCTTTACACACCTACATGGCAGAATTATGTGCATTGATAAGCTTTGTTGCTCTCATACATGCAAGATTAATTGAATATTTGGACCAAAATGTTATAACATTTGCTTCCATTTGGAATAAAAGTATCTGGAGTTGGAGGCAGGGGGAAGAGTTTGATATGGGGAAACATCCTTATTTTCCTGGAAGATTGGCCTCTCCCTCAACACAAACATTTCAAGAAGTTACTGTGTTTTACTTGTGACACTATGGAAATAAGTGAGGAGAGCTAGCTTTACTCCCCAACTATTACACTGACTAGCTATGTGAACCTGTGTAAGTCACTTAAGAAATTATAACCACTTCTCTTTGACACAAGACCCGTTAAGTTTCTGTGGCATGGGGAAGGGGCATGACACAGGAGGTCCACATGTAATGTGACTATGTAAACTTGCACACTGCAGAGCGCAGGTTCTGTCATAGTACATGGTGGGGGCCTGGGAGCATGGCCAACTAAAGGAGATCTGAGGCCGTGGCCAGTGGGTCCAAACCTACATGGATAAACTGGTGAAATTCTCTGTGTGAGGGAAACACAGCCCTTGGGATTCTGCCCTCATCTCTCACATAAATTCCTATACATGCCTGTGAATGTTTATTTGGAATCAGATTCTGACTGGCTCTTGCCCATACTTACAGGAGAGTGGGGAGGAAAGAGGGTGCAAGGACCACCTCTGCATGTCCTGAGCAAGGGCTAATCACTTTGGTAATTCCTACTTTTGGAAGAGGGCGTGGACTATTCCCTCCGTTCACCCTCTAGGGTAAACATTGCCCCAAATCAAGTAGGCAGGACTAAGATTACTCCCACTATATTGGCCTGTACCAAGGACAATTTGGGAGAGACCAAGCTTCAAAGAAAATACGGTAACTCGCTCTGCAAGCTTCTTTGGGGGTAGTGCTTGTCTGCATGAGGCTTATAGTGGGTCAGTGTACAAATTAAACAATCTAGACCTTTGGCTCTTTACAGAGCTCCAGAATTTGGCCTTTAACCTGTCTATACTGGAATTTCGCTATGTGTCAAATGTAAATAATGCTCACCTTTTTAAAGCACCCTGAGATTCTCAGCTGAAAAGTGCTCGATAGATGAAATTATGAAAAATTAGTATAACCCTGGTTTAAATTTCAGAGTAGCAGCCATGTTAGTCTGTATCCGCAAAAAGAAAAGGAGTACTTGAAGTGAGCTGTAGCTCATGAAAGCTTCTGCTCAAATAAATTTGTAGTTTCTAAGGTGCCACAAGTCCTCCTTTTCTTTTTCCTGGTTTAAATTGAAAGTGAACTCGTATGAAGAAGAAGGGAACTCATTTGTATTGTAAAAATAATCAGTTGAACATATATCAGTACAGACCAAAAGAGTTGGAAAGTTTTCTTTGCTGATTTTTTTTATCATTCAGGCCTTGATGATGACCCTCTGTTGTTCAGACATACAAAAAGCCCATTCACCTGTTACAGTGATGGACTAAAATCACTTTGCCATTTGAAAAACCTTTTGTGAATTTGTGAATCTGACTTTCTTCTCTAGCCCCAAAAATTGTTGAAGTGGAGGAAAAAAAAAATTGACGTTCTTTATTAACCTTGCCCACTGTCTATTCGGTTTCCTGGATGAATTCTATTATCTTGAAAGTGACCTTTACAGTTCATATCTCTTTTGAGCCTAATGTAGTTATTCTCTGTTCTGTTATAATGAAAGTATTACATGGATAACTATCCAGAATTATCTTCCAGAAGGAGAACTAATTTGGAAAGAAATTAAGTACTTTAACATAATACTAGGTTCCTTTTTTTAACCTTGTAGATTCCTGATAGTGAGAGCTGAGTAAGTTCATGGACATGGTAAGTGTGCTGAATTTACTTATTGTAAAATATAACTTCCATTTCAAAATTCATGGGCAGCCATATCAATTCCTCTCTGCAATTACAATACTTCAAATGAACTCTGATGAATAATCTGTGCTGCTGGACATATGGGATACAGATCTGTTTGTCTTTTTTGTGGAATTATTTAACTACATGTAGTACTTGTAGGCATACATTTATGAGAGAGAGAGTTATGCCCCTTGACATAATTATTTTTACTTGTGAATAGTGCCAAAATAGCCAGTACCTGTAGTAACTACTAATTTTACACTATTATTAGTTTCAAGTTTCTTTGAAGTGGTAACATAGCACTGTATAATTTCAATAAAAAAAAGCTGGGAATCAAATAGAACATCGTCTGTGCAGGTTGATGCTAGCAGAGCTGTTAATTTTTAGCATAGCTTCAGAGCACTTGCCTAGAAGAGGGTGAGACTCAGTTGCTTGTATTCCAGATGATTTGCTTCTCCAGAAATATAATTAATAATGTCCAATCATTTTTAGGGCAGGATGGGATGGTGTGTGTGTGTGTGTGTGTGTGTGATATGTAGTAAGCACATGTGTTGCATAGAATATATACTTATGTCAAATCCAATTATATGAACTTCTCTAGTACTGTGAATGAAATTGATCATATTGTGCTGAGTAAACACATTTTTCCTTTCTGCTTGTGGATTGGCTAAATTAATTAAAAAAAAGTAAGTTCAGACCTAAATCTTTTTTAGGTTTATAACCAACATTTGGTTCCTGACCCCCAGCAGGCCCCCTAGTTGCTCTTATGACTCTCCCCAACTGGCTTCCTGTATTAGATGATACGTATAACAGTAGTTGCTTGAAGCTACTCAGAGGTTTGGAATGCTAGAATAAGTCCTGGGGGAGATGGATTAGTGGACAGAGGGCAGCTAAGATGGTCAAAGGTGCATGCTCTGAAATGTATCATATGTCTGTACAGTTTCTCCTATGGATATTAATATGTGTGTAGTGTTTAGTTTTGTTAAAGTAGATAGAGTGCAGAAAATAAACACAATTGTACAGACTTTAAAGTCCAGAGTTACATGTGGGGAATAAAATAAGAGTTACAGATATAAACACAAGAGCTTTAAATAAGGGACAAGGTTGTGCAAAAAACTACTTATACCAAATAGTATTCTTTCTTCATAACTTCATATATGAATTTATATAACTCCTTCTTAGCATATGCGCACTGTGCCTCAGACAGCATGTGACCAGGATTCATCACCGAATTTGGTCCATAGGTTGGATCATTAGCTTCCGTGGCTTGGGCTGGGTACTGACGGGGAGTGTGAAGAGAACATAAAGGGCATCCACTTAGCCAGTTTGACTAAATTGATATAGTCCATAGCTTTTGAGACCCACTTGCTTGTTGTTGGAGCATACTGAGTCTACAGTCTGTTGCTATGATCAGTATTAACAGCTGGAGAAGAGGCCGAGCACCCATCCAGTAAGATTGTTAAATTACACCCAGTACCAGTAATGTATGGTTGATGAAGAGAGGCAACAAACATGAGTAAACATTGTGAGTGTCTGACCTGAGTGATATTTTCTTACTTCCCAGACTGTATTAGTCTATATTTTCCATTTTGGATGGTTGAGAGCTACGCCAATCAGCAGCTACAATAATTAGGGCAGCCACAAGAAGAAACTGAGGTGAGAGGTGTATTTTCCCATTGCAGTCTGTACTTAAAAGTGCTACTGCTGAAGTTCAGTCAATATATTCAGCGAAGTAACTTAAATTGTATGGTGAGGGCTCTGAAGAAGACTTTTTTGAATCTTGGAACTGTACCAGCAAATAGATTTCCCTGGAAATATTTCATCCTAATCCTGTTTCCATGCCCTCTTTTGTTGTAAGGTCCCTTATTTCAGGCCAAATCCTGCTTGCCTTACCCATCTGAGTGATCCCATTGATTTTAAAAGAACTTAATTAGAATTGGGTGAAGAAAGCAGGATTTGACCCCTTATTTGATGCTTCATGCCAGTTATTTTTATTGAAGACTGTGCATCTGGGCCAATCTAAAGGTACTTTAGCACCTAAACCCCAGATTTAGAGCTTGTCTATATGATCTGTTAGTGTGTGGTAAACTGGAGTGTAAATATACTTTGCACTAGTCTGCCACACACAAACTGTTCATGTGACCCTGCAGCCATGCAGTAGAAGATCCACAGTGTGCTTTGATCTACCCCACTTTGACACAGAAGTAGATCAAGGTGCAGTAGGGAAGTTCTAATGCTTGGCAGCAGGATCCATACGGACAGTTAGTGCCCAACAGGCTAGTGTGAGGTACACCCCAGCATGCCACACTAACTGTTCATACAGACAAACCCATAGGCACCTAAGTCCCAGTTTTAGGATGACTACTATCTACAAAACTCCTACTCAGCAGACCTGAGTAGGCTAATCCTATAGGAGCCTAAATTCACTCGTCACCTAAATTTTTGCAGCAAAAGTTCCCTAGGCCGCCTATGTTTCTGCTTCTGGCCCAGTGCAGTGCTGCTCAGTGTAGGCATCTCAATGCTTATCTCCCATGTACTCCTCAGAGCAATCCACAAACTAGGGGAAGATAGGCACTCCTCCACCTATCTCACCTGTGGGGCCCGATATGGTAGATATGCTTGGAGGCCACCTACTGAATCAGGTCCTATCCAGAATCTGTCTGCAAGAGGAGGGGGTGCCCAATGGTTAAGCACTCATCTGGGATGGGGAAAACCCAGTTTTAACTCCCCTGTTTGTCTGAGGGGGAGAAAAGATTAGAACAGGGGTCTCCCACCTCTTAAAAGAGTGCTCTTAATCACTGAACTATGGGATAGGCTGATATTGGGCTCTCTCAGTCTCTTCTCTTGAAGCTGTGTCCTGGATCTCCCAAGTGGGTGCCCTGACCATCAGCCTGTAAAATCATTCTTTCACTCTCTCTCTGGCTCAGTGCCATTATCCAAATTGGAACACCTTCAAAAGGAGGGATTGGGGGAACTCCACATCAGAATACCCAGAGCTCAGTGGTTAGAGCACTCTCCTGAGAGGTAGGATTTGCACTGGTGTCTTTCTCCCACTCTGTGGGAGGGGAGAACTGAACCTGGGTCACCCCTATTCCAGGTGAGTGCTCTAACTACTGGGCTCAAAGTTATAAGGTAGCGCCCCCTTGAAGAGTCTTTCTCTTTCTCCTCTACAAGAACCTTTTCTGTTCTTTCTCTCTGACACTCCCTTTTCTTTTCCTCTCCGTTCACTTCACTCTTCAAGAAAAAGATTCTGTTTTTGTAACCATCAGGAAGAAATTCTGTTCTTTATTAGTTGGTATGGTTCCTCCACAATCTCTTGGATTTAGTAAGCACTTAGCTGCTAAGTGCACTTTAACTACAGATAAACTTGTTAGAACTGTTATCCAGTGTTATTTTTTTCCTAAAGGTACATAACAGTCCACCAGGAAATGAAGTCATGGGTTGAAAAAATATGAGAGAAAGGACAAGGCATCACTCCTTTTTAACTTGCCCCCCCCTCCCATCTTTCACACTTTTCTAAATCATAGATCCACAGCAACAATTTAAATGATGCAAAATGCCTGTTAATTTTTCCTCAGTATACTAGAATATTATCTTCCTCTGACCTTATTGTTACCCCCTTCACGCCTTCTCTGGATCCTGTCTGCTTTCCTTTCTTCCTGTTAGAATACCTGTCTCCTTCCCCCTCCAGCCATTAAGATCTTGTTTACACTTTCCATCTGCCATGTTGCTTTTAGGATCCCTTCTCCTTACAAGCAGTCATATTTTCCAACAATACACATCTTTCATTTTTGTGAATCTAGACTATACATATTTCAAACCTCTTACATTTTTAGTCTGAGTTTCTATTTTACAAGTTTGAGAAACTGTAACGTTACAATGACTCTTTGTGAACACTTTGATTTAGTCAGATAGGTTTTTGATGGGGTCTGCAGGAGACCATGCAAGCTTAATACAAATAGAAAAATGGCAGTGTAATCAGAATTATGATTACTGCCATGCACAGGAGAATCTCTGAAATTCTAGCTGTGGCAAACATTATTCTTCAGGGTCACTGGGACTTTAAAAAGGGTGTCCTGCTGTCCTCCCCAAATATTCTTATTTAGAGCTTGTGGAAATCAGTTGGGAAGTTATGATAGAAATTTGAAGTATGTCTGAAGTGTTGGTAGATGCATATCCTGAGCTGGCAATCTGGGGGAAAAGTATGTATAGTACTCCTGTTGATTTTCGTTGGAGGGGGGGAAAAAGATGAGGCACATAAAATAGTGACAAAGTAAGGAATTTCAATTTCTGTTATAGTGAATCTGATTAATTGCCCCATCCTGATAACTTGAGAAAATGTAGGGTAGATCCTCAGCTGCTGTAAATCAGTGTAACTCAATTAGAGTCAATAAAGCTATGATGATTTACACTAGCTGAGGATCTGGTTCATTATGTAAGCCAAGGAGAGGGAGAGGTGAATAAACAAGGCCCTGAATTTGGTCAGTGACAGGGTGTACTACTACTAAGACCCTTTAAAAGTGCTGGCCCAGGAGGAAAACTTTCTATTGAAACTCAGACAGGGAGCAAGCAAGATAATCCCTTCCCTCCTAACATACCAGAAAGCCTGTCCAAGGTCTGAAGTCTCCACTAAGGCAGTGGAAACTGGCATTGGCAAGCCGCAGCAGGCTAAGAGAGCAGAGAGTGTGTATGTAGAATGGAGGCTTTCATAGATACTAAGGTCAGAAGGGACCATTATGATCATCTAGGCTTGTGGGAGAAGCAAGTCAAAATGACATGATTCAGAACAGCAACTCAGTGGCTGCAGAGCTGAGGGCCAGCCTGGAGATAAGGGTGGTCTGAGGTATGGGGAGATGTCTATAGTCTATTTCCAGCAGAATGAATAAAATAGGGAATCCTTCTTCTCCATCTAAATCTCTTCCAGAAGCAGATAAATAGCAATGGTGGTAGGCTGTCACCTCGGGGTGCTACCTGGAACTGCAGAGGGGAGGGGGGGAGAGGGTTACTACTGAGCCTTCTGACTCACCAGCCTGGGCTCCTTCTCGCACTGTGCTGCTGTGACAAGCAGTAGTCTGCTCCTGTTCCTATACTCCCACCAGCATTCACACAGGCAGGGACATACCCAGTTGCAGTTACATGAAGGTTCTGACCAACCACTGCATGAACCAACAATAGAAAGGCTAGAGCCAAGATAATCCCCAGCCTAAGACCCAGAGCTGTACCATCCTGCCCTGATCAAAACCCTGACCAGCAAAACCCTTCCCTCTAAGCTGTGCAGGCTCTCAGGGCTGAAGTGAGGAGAGATTCCTCCAGCCCCGGCCCAAACGCAGCCCATACATTGACCTGCAATGGCTGGGGGAGACACACCTCTCCCCCAGCGACAACCCAGCCTGGCCTGGACCAGCTGTGGCTGTGGGAGAGATGCCCCTCCCCGGCCCCAACCTAACCCCGGCCTGGACCTACCCTGGCTGTGGGAGAGACGCCTATCCCACGGCCCCAGCCACGGAGCTGCCATGGTGGGGAGAGAGCTGCCTGGTGGGGAGAGACAGCTGGGGGGAGTTCTCTCTCCCTGTCGCAGCCCTGGGGCAGCCTGCACCCCAAACCCCGCATCCCCGTCCCGCACATAGGTGGAAAAAATAAGAAGGAATACTGTCAACCAGTATGAATTTATTACTTAGTTCGTCCCTCCCTAGATGTGGAGAGGAATATGTGTAACCCACTCACCTCCTGGGTGTGGTGTTCTGCCCATCTAGTGGCACTGAGAGCACTTAGCGAGCGAGCGAGAGAGAGAGATTAATGAGTCTATTCTACAGCCTGAGCCAATAGCCATATGCCTTTTATCTCATGCAATGCAGGCTCATGCACTAAGCTCCAGAGGTCCCAGTTTCGATCTCAATGACTGGGGTCTGTTGGTGTCATATATATGCAACAATCCTGTGTTAACCAATCTGAGATTTCCCCCAGACACTTCACGTAAAGGCATACTGGTTTAGATAAAGCAAAAAACAAGTTTATGGACTGTAGAAAGATGGATTTTAAGTGATTATAAGAGATAGCAAACAGATCAAAGCAGATTACCTCGTAAATAAACAAAAATGCAAACAAAGCCTAAGATACTAGATAGATTGGATATGAATTAGCAATTTCACATCCTGGCTGATGATACAAGCAGTCCTCCAGGTTTCCATAAACAAGCTAGAAATCCTTTTAGCCTGGGACCAGCACTTTCCCTGGTTCAGTCTTTGTTCCGCCAGTGTTTTCAGGAGTGTCCTTGGGGGGGGGGGGGAAGTGAGGCCCCTAGATATGCCACTGCCCTCCTCCCGCCCATATAGCTTTAACATATGGTGAGAACTCTTTGTTCCAAAAACAGTTTCCATAAAGTGGAAAAATACAGGTACTCAAAATGGAGTTCAGTATCATGTGGTCTGGTCACATGCCCTTGCTTAATCATAGCAGCCATTACTTATAGGCCAGCTGAAATGTTTACAGGAAGGCTAAGCTATTCCACAGCTCAGTGTCTTTGTTGATGAGCCATTAGCGTTGTCTAGCTTCACCATTGCTGTACCAGAAAGGCTAACTGTGGGTGTTTTCCAGAGTAAGCATATTTGAAATATAGATTCATAGTCAATATTCATAACTTCAGATACAAAAATGATACATACATACAAATAGGATGATTATATTCAGCAAATCATAACCTATCCAATGACACCTTACATGACCAATCTTAATGCATCATAATTACGTCATAATTACATCATAATCATACAATTATGAAGAATATGGGCTGAAGTGTCACAGCAGCCTTCCAGGTTATTAGAGTCTTGAGAATGAGTGAGAAATCAGGCAGGCAGGCAGTCCATAAGGAGTCCAGATGACCACAAAATGTGGTGATAGTGGCATCTAAAACAGCACTGTGAAAAGCAAATGGCTACAGTAAAAGAGGCTGACAGCTGGGCAATAAACCTTCAACCTATTCTTAAAGTTGGCCTTGGTTTTGGGCTCTACTTTATAAAACGGGGAGTTAAGAGCAAGTATCTGGCCCATAGTTTGGCCTACAGGCCCTTAAAATACAAAGGGGAAACATAATTATTAGCCTACAGGTATAAGCATTTTAGCATGAATCTGTGGCACCATAAGCGCTGCTGCTAAGGATAACAAAACAAATGAACCTGAAAGAGACAACCTTGACAGTACCTAGCGGTTAGAACCAGCCTGAAGGACGGATACAAATAAAAGGAAGGGCCACTTCAGGTCTGAGTAGTATTTTTATTTCTCACGGTGCACATAGATGTGCTAGGCCCCTGCCAAAACAAAAAGACATGATCCTAACCCTAAGGAGCTTACCATTTAAATTAGACAGTAGAAAGAATGATGGGGTAAGGTCCATAAGATAAAGTGATTAAGATCTATGATAAAAGCATGAGAGGTTAAAGAAGTTTATATTTTTTAAAAAAAGAGTTCAGAGTAAATGTTTGTTAGTTGGCCAGTTTTGTGTATATATTACTGCAGGTGTGGGCCTGAATGAGTGAATGAAGAGAGAGTATTGGCCTTGTGGACCAGCTTGGGAAGATAATTCTTTTTTTATTTCTCCCTGACACCTGCAATTTTTGTTGCCTGTCACTGGGTGAGTTAGCCCTTTAGGATGGTTGGAGCTCAGCAGCATCTTTGACAGAACTAGCTCACCTCCACAGGTGGAGGCAATGAATGAAGACATTTGGTAAGGGGTCAGGTGATTAAGAACCAGCCTGCTAGGGGATAGGAGGATAGATCTGATACTAGAGAGGGAGAGACTTCAAGTAGGAAGACCCGGTAGCCCAGCAGGGGGAGGGTTGTGGGAGTTGGCACTCTATAAAGAGTGGGAGGTTGATTGCACAGGAAGATGCCTTTGGGGAAGAGAAGTAAGTGTGTGTGTGTGGGGGGGAAGACAGCCCAACTTTTTAGGGTCCTGGGGCTGGCAACCTATAGAAGAGGATGGACATGGGTTTCCCCTATACCTCCATCTAGTGAGGTGAAGAAGTGACCCCCGATATTAAGCAGAGCAGTGAATCATTGATGAGATCATAGGAAGTCTAAAGCAGAATTAAGCAGCAGGGTTGAAGAGTTTGTTGAAGAACAGGAGAGACCCTTGAGAAGGATGGGCAGTACCCAACCTAGGATGGGGGCAGAAAACTTTTTTGGTTTGTCTGGACTTTGTGGACTTTCCACTCTGGAAGGGGTTGAACTTGTAACTTGGCCGGAAGTCACCTCAGCAGCCTGGCTCAGCTTAAGGTTGAGAGAACCAATGCATGTGAATAGAAGATGTGCAGCAGGAATGAAGCCAGACCAGGTAAGTCACTGTTGCTACAATGCCTAAAACACTTGCATTCTAGCTGGATCAAATATTTGTTGTGAAAAGTTCTTAGGTGGGATCTGGCAGCTTTTGAATTATCAAAACATTTGTGAGCTTGGGCAGCAATCTTGGGATGTAAAATTTTGAGGAGGAAGAAGTGGAACCCTAGTGGTCATTCCCAACAGAAATTAGTACAGGCTGAAGCCCATAACTCCTAAGTGGAGCTCTGGTCTAGTGGTTAGTGCACTCACCTGGGAGACCCACATTCCAGTCCCTGCTCCAGTGAATATTAAAATATTGTATACACCAGGGATTGGCAACCTTTGGCACGTAACCCATCAGGTAAGCCCCGTGGTGGGCCGGGCTGGTTTGTTTACCTGCCGCGTCCGCAGGTTCAGTGCTCACTGATTCACCATTCCAGGCCAATGGGGCCTGCGGGAAGTGGCAGCCTGAATACCCCTCAGCCATGGCCAGTGGGAGCTGTGATCGACTGAACCTGTGGACATGGCAGGTAAGCAAACAGGCCTGGTCAGCCAGGGGGCTTACCCTGGTGGGCCACGTGCCAAAGGTTGCTAATCCCTGGTATACAAAGTAGAAATGCTGCAACAAGAGAGTTGAGAGGCCCACCCCAGAATATCCGATAGCCCAGTGGTTAAGGCACTCACATGGAAGGTGGAAGACCTGGGTTCCGGTTCCTGATCAGGACTGGGCAGAGTGGGGATTTGAACTTGTCTCTCACAGCCTGGGTGAGTACTCTACTCTAACCACTGGGCACAAGGGGGTACTTTCTCCTCTTGGGAGAGATAGACATGCTCAGAGTATGGCTCCTGAATCAGGCCACACAGGCAAGATAGGTGGGTTAGCACCTAGTTTGAGCATTGCACTGGGCTTAAGCATGAGATAGATGCTGAGCAGCTTAGTAGTGTCAGGACTTAGGAGCTTTGAGCATGTACACTGCCAGAAATGTAGGAGTCCCCAGGCTTACCACAGCTGGGTAGAGGTTTTGAGGATGTAAATTTTAGCCTTGGACTTCTAAAGTGTCAATAAGTTGCCTAAATCTCTTGGTGGATGTAGCCTTTAAGTCCCACTGACTTTCAGTAAGATTTAAGCTTTTAAGTCACTTTGGCACTTCTGAAAATTTTACCTCATTTCTTTCTCTTGAAAATTAGTGTGAACCCTCTCCAACCCTGTTTTTTCCCAGATCCCACTGTCCTGTAATAAGTCTTAAGCACTCTTGAAAATGTTACCTGGCAGCAATTCTGCCCATCTCTGTCTTGTATCCTTCCCTTCTTGCCAGTCCTAGTAAAAATCTTTAATATTATGTGGTGTGTGTATGTGGAACCCACCAGTTGTAGGAACATATCAGGCCTAACATTCGAAGCACCTCTAGCTCACACTTTTGCTCTCCTGGTACATGTTGCTATATGATGACACTCAGACCCAAAGAAGTTTGGGTAAATCAGTTAAGCTATGCTAGAATTGATTGGAAAAGGGAGAAAAAAGCTAGGGAAAAGTATAAAGCTAGTTTAAGCTTGCCATTTCAGTCTGCCTGACAATTGGTATTTGGCTGATTCTCACATCCATTACACTGCATAACTGCTTTGAATAGTCCTTAAAGTAGCAGTAGTGAATTCTTTCCTGCTCTCTTTGGTGTTGATTTCCCTCTCTCTCCCCCCCTCTCCCATTTTTGTAACATGTTGTCTGTCCTGTAGTTGAATAAAAATCCTGTTTGGAAGAATTTTAAATGGAGGCTGCTCTGAACATTATGCCACAAGGCAGTAATACAAACATACAAAGACCAGTTGTTAAAATGGAAATTACTATATAAATCTCTGGGAAAAGTCATTCTTATTACTTGGGAAAAGGCCAATAAAGTAAAGGAAAGAGATGTTAGCTTCTTGCCACTGACAAAACATTATAATGATTCTGTAGGTTTTAACGCTCAGAAGACTAACCTTGAGGCTGCTTCCTGTTTGGAAGATTTACATAGCTTATTCTCTGTGCAGAGACGGGTTTTCAATCATTTCTCAAGTGTACTTGACAGTGACCTCCTTGAGGTGTTTCCTGGGATATGTAACTTTATCCTAATTAATTCTACCTCTGCGGCAAGGCTTTCTAAAGAAGAGAGCTCAGGCTGATTAGAGAATAATTTCCTTATTGTTAAATTTAAACACACACACACACACACACACATACTCAAATCTGCTCTTTAGTATGAAAACTGATTTCCAGTTCAAGGATGCTTATAAGAGCAGAAGCTTTACTGTAGATCAGTGGTTCTCAGCTGTGGCCCACCGCTTGTTCAGGGAAAGCCCCTCGCGCGCCGAGCCACTTTGTTTACCTGCCGCGTCCACAGGTTCGGCTGATCACGGCTCCCACTGGCTGCGGTTTGCTGCTCTAGGCCAATGGGGGCTGCGGGAAGGGCGGCCAGCACATCACTCGGCCCACGCTGCTTCCCGCTGCCCCCATTGGCCTGGAGTGGCAAACCGCGGCCAGTGGGAGCTGCGATCAGCCGAACCTGGGACGTAGCAGGTAAACAAACCAGCCCGGTGCGCCAGGGGCTTTCCCTGAAGAAGTGGTGGACCACAGTTGAGAACCACTGCTGTAGATGAAGCACTACTAACCTAATCCATCTCCAAATTTATTATGCTGGTCGCATGGCTAGGCAGTGTGATAACTTTTCTTAGTGGACCAATGCACTGGTTTCACTTGTGTAAAGCGGGTTGTTTCATGAAGGGTGAGAAGCTTATTCTAGATTTTTAGATGAGTACAGAATAAATATTTAATGCCAGAACTGTCTCTTTACAACTTCTGGGGCTGGACTAAAGGGTTTTGATGGACAGCTGAGTGTCTTATTCCCTACTTGGGTAAAGCAAGAATGCAAGATGATCCTCAGCTTGAAGAGGAGGTTTGGTTAGAAAGTGCCCAGAAAAAGCAGCCTGAAATGAACTCTGAGGAATTCAGTAAAGGGCCAGAGGCAGACAGGAAGCCAGGTTAGTGCTTAGGAAGTCTTGATGGATCCAGTGAGGAAAGCTTCAGCCCAGGGACTGCAACAGACATTGACCTGGAATTCCAGCCTTTAGGACAACTTGAATTGTCCAGGAGGTCAAGCCCAGAAGGGCAAAGATGAAACTGGAGAGACAACTGCCCAGCATAGATAAACCGTTAGGACTTTAGAATCCCTGGACTTGAGCCCCACCTGGTGTAAATTGGCATAATTCTGTGGGGAAAAAAATCTACCTCCTCCCCGCCCCAAGCAGCATAGTTAAGGTGACCTAAGTCCCTGTGTAAACAGCACTTGGTTGATGGAAGAATTCTTCTGTTGCCCTAGGTACTGCCTCTTGGGGATGTGGATTACGTAAACCGATGGGAGAATCCCTCCTGTTGATATAGCTAGTGTCTAAACCGAAGTCCTACAGCGGTGCAGCTGCATTGGCACAGCAGTGCGGCTGTAGCATTTTAAGCATAGACAAGCCCTAAATCAAAGGGATTACCCCAGTATCTGGCTCCCTGTGTGAGAAGGATTTATAATCAGAGGGCGGAACCTTCTGGAAAAGTTTATGGGGCTACAGAGATTAGAACATGACTAGACAAAAACGGTAAATGTGAGCAGCTAGTTACTGTGTTGTACCATAATATTTACTGTCGCTTGCTGTTTAGGGTAACTGCTTTAATTGAGCATTCCTACATTCCTTCTAATCTGGTGTTTCTTACTTTCTCTCTGCCAGAGTGAGAGAACTTTCTTTTTATTATATGTCCTTTGCATATGTGCCATTCTTGCGGAACTCACCTTATACTAGATACCCACCTGGCTTTATTGGGTAAAGGGCCTAGAGCAGGGTTCTCAACCAGGGTACACGTATCCTTGGGGGTATGCAGAGGTCTTCTAGGGGGTATATCAACTCATCTAGATATTTGCCTAGGCTACACAAAAAGCACTAGCGAAGTCAGTGCAAACTAAAATTTCAAACAGACTATGACTTGTTTATACTGCTCTATATACTGTACACTGATATGTAAGTACAACATTTATATTCAAATTGATTTATTTATAATTTTTCAGCAATAGTGTGCTGTGACACTTTGGTATTGTTCTGTCTGATTTTGTAAGCAACTCATTTTTAAGTGAGGTAAAACTTGGGGGTACGCAAGACAAATCAGTCTCCTGAAAGGGGTATGGTAGTCTGGAAAGGTTCAGAGCCATAGCACTTGCCTTCAGGGTTTGTGGTTTAGTTGTCACAGGTAATAGCACTGCCAGATTTCTACATATTGCTAATCACATATAATCAACCAATTTAAGAGGGAAAAATGGGAGTGGTGGGGGGGGGGGAGGAAACAGGAGTGGGTGGAGGACTATATTATGCTAATCTTACTGATTTTTAAAAGTATTTCCTAGTGACTTACCCACCCAGAGTGAAAATTGTAACAATATTCTTTGAAATATATTTCTGAGGTTTTCTTTTTTCCCCTAGGGGTTGATTTGGTCTCTCTGAATCACGCATCTGTCCCCATCCAACATCCCACACTAAGGTTTTGTTTAGTAGGCACTGAATTGGTAGCATCTCTAATTCCAAACGAATAACTTCTGAGACATTTAATTTTCCCTTGAGGGATCCAAGACATTCCCTTCCCTTGGGGCTGAGCATGCTGCTTCCATGGCAATCTCTTCTCTTTTTATGAAATGAGTTTATTGCGCTAGTCTGGGCATGTCCTGGGAACAGTGTCATTCTCTAAATTAACATCAGTTATTGAGTATTTCACTCTCTGGATGCCTTGTTTAACATACTTGTCTGGTTCTGCATTTGATCTTTATGTATAAAGCTAGATGCTCATTTTTTTGTTGGAAATTTCAAATTTTTGCCAGCTGGTACAGGCGTATCTTGCTGTAGGTGAATTCATGGCTCCATCATGCTGCCATATTCTACGGACTCCTCTTGATTCCATGGTGGGGAGGGAGGGAAGTGTAGACAGGATGAACTATCATTTCCTAAAAGTTCTTGAAAATCCATATTCTCTCATGGCTGGGTAACTGCCAGTCAGGCAAATGCTCTGCTTCCTGGCTAGAGCAAGATAATCACATACAAATTGTCATTAAAAGATGTTTCTCAGCCCTTCCCAGATGTTTACAGTATTCCTGGCCTTAGTTGATGGTTCTTTGCTACCATAGTTGAGATCAGGGAAAGGAGGAAGCCAAAGGGGCCTGTAGCAGCTGCAAGGAAAAGAAATGGCAGAGTTTGAATTTCTGAGAATTGTGCCAACAGGGAAGCAAGGTTTCCTTGATAGTGAGCCAGAAAGCACGTACATAGATGACTCTGTAGAAGCAGGCACCACCAGCTCTTGCTATTAAGCAACCCCAACCATTCAGTGTCACCATCCCCTGAACTGCAGTGGGACTGAGTTCTCCTGTCTCCCCCCCCCCAAAGCTGGTTCCCTAAGGAGGAACTGGAGGTGGAGAGGAACTATTTTTTTCCCCCCACAGGCAGAATCCCAGCGACTCCCCCTGTTGCTGTTCAAATGTCTGCGAGCTCACCTATCAGCCCTTGCCTCAAGTCACAGAGTGACACATAGGATGTAAAATTCCCAAGCCTAATATAACACTGAAATGTGTGTTTACCTTAGGCACCTCTAGTACTGTACTAGGTGTCAGTGATAGAGTACTCATAATATCTGCTCCACCCATCCGTTTAGTATTTAGTAATTACAGCAATAAAAAAATCAGTATATTTAAAACATCCCAACTTATAACATTTTAAAATAAGTTGTACTTAAAATCAAAAGTCCGCTCTTGTGCTGCTGCTGCTTAAGGGTCCAGTCCTGCAGTGATTACTTAGGCAAAACTCCCATTGAAATTAATCAGAATCTTGACGAAGGCCGCAATATGCACGTTCTGAACATCACACAAGTCTAGTCATATTGATCATCCCAGTCAGTGAGACTATTCATGGAAGTAAAGTTCCTCATGTAAGTGATTGCAAGATTGTGACCTAAGTGAGAACTTGATTTGGTCCTATGTCTTTAAGGTATGAATTTATCTTGTGATTCAGAGAGGCATTCATTTATGTAATGCCCATCAACAATAACTGAAGTTACACATGTGAATCCCCTCACACTGATGAATAATATACACCTTAAACTTGACATTTCCTGACAGCTTGTTCGCATTCAGTAGTAACGAGAGGGGATTGAAGAAAGGGAAGTATATTTTGCAAAAAAAAAATTCAAAAGAAAAACAATCTGTTTCGTTTGAAATACCTTGCTTTTGACAGATTTCAAAAAAGAGAGCCCACATTTATTTGAAACTTGGTTTCTTCCCCCCTCAGAATGAAACTCTTTTTACCATTTGTAAAAATGGTGGTCATATTTAGATAAAATGGGAGAATGGTAGTTGAATAGCTCTGTTGTGGATTGGCGTATAGGCCTTAATGCAAGTTATTGGAGAGCCACGTCAGTGAGTTGAGGTGCTGTGCAGGGAAGGCCAAAAATGCAGTGGAACAACTATGCTGCATGTATAGGTGTATGTAGGGACTCTGAAGCTGTTACGTTACACACGGGGACTCCAGTCGTGGTCTTCTAAGCAGGAGCAGAGCAGGGAATGGTGTTGTGTATATAGCAAGTGTGGCTGCCAACTATGTGAATCTATAGGACTACCACTGTAGGTCAAAGGCAGTGACTTGCTGTGCCTCATTACTATAGTCCATGGGCATCATACCTTACCTCTGAATCGGGTGGTGTGTATGGGGGAGGGAGGGAAGAAGAAGAGTAGAAGGGGGGAGACTATGTTCCATCAGGAACACCAGTAACTTTCCCTGTTCAAAACCCTTTTACTCAGTTTGTGCAGGAGACCTACATTTCAACTTCCTCCTCTACCTCTATATTTTTTCTTCCTCCCCTGCCACAACAGTGTTTGTACTGAAACTTAGAATGTCACAATTTAGATAATCAGGGTAACATATCATTCTTCTCTGAACTTTGAGGCAGCAAGTAGTCGGGTGATGATCACTGGAGCATCAACTTTGTGGAATTTCACCTTAAGCAGCACAGTGGAGTCAAGAGAAAGACATTTCAGCTCCACTCAGTGCAACACTCTATTATTCTGGCTTCTGTATCTGCTGACTTCCCTCCATGCTTTGCCATGGCTAGAACCGTTCTTTACGCTGCAGTCTGATAGTCACTTGATCAGTTTTGATAAGAGCAATAGAAACTGTAGAATAGTACAGAGGGGATGAATTGAGCACACAGCTTTGAGTAATAATACAGAAAAAATAAATTTACAATATGAATCCATGGGAGAAAATTTCAGTCTGCATTTCTGTGGTCTACTCTGCTCTTTCTTTTTTTATTAAATTTGAACCGTTCAAATAAAAACATCCTCTTAAAAAGTAAATAGGAAAAAGAATGGAACATTCTGAGGTTAGTACAACCTCTACTTTCCAGGGGATGCTTCACATTTACTTTGTTTTGATCCACAGGCATACACATTATTTCCTAATACTTTTAGGACTGGTGCCACTATTGTTTAGTATCTGTGTAACAAATCCATGTGCTACAGACCGCAGAGAGATTTGCCACACTAGAACCTTGATCATTCAAAGACAAAACATGGGCCTCTCTGCCATTTAAACTGAAGAACTCCGATAGATGATTGTAGAAAATCTCTTTTCCTTTTCTTGGGCCAGGCACTAAAGAACAACACCATCCACTCATGCACACAAACATAAGCTATGGGTAAGAATTTCAGAAATGCTCAGGATTGGCCTAAATCTGCTTCTGCTGGATTTAGGCCAACGTTGAGCGCTTTTGAAAATCGCACTCTTTATGTGACTATACAAATAATTTTTGCAGTCAGACTGGGACATTGTCTATGAAGGCACATTTTAATAGTATATGTGAGGAAATCTGAGAAGAAAATACTGGTGGAATCCCAGCAGGGAATATCCTGCTTTCTTGACTCTCATGCCACCTGAGCACTGCAAGGGGCCAGATTTCAGAGAATGATGTGTGGATGATGTGGTGTGGATGAACCCTTTGGTGAATATGGCGCATATTTTGGTGAATTTGGGGCATTTCTAAAATCTTTGCCTCAGCTTGGAGCTGTGTCTCAATACTTCCAAGCAGAACTAAATTTGGAATCAGATCAGCATAGTGGCACAACCTCTAGTGTGGATGCAGTTATACACCATATAAGTGTGCTTATAACTCTATAGCTTATTCCTATAAAAGAAGGGGGGGAGAAGCTATATTGGTATTTGTACGAGTATAACTATGTCACTTAAAAAATAACCAAAATATTTATACAAGTACAAAACCTGGGTAAATCAGAACTTATGTGTTTTCATCTATCCCCATCTGCACACAAATCAGTGAAGATAAAAGTATTGGGAGTGGGGGGAAGAAATCAGATGTGAATTTTGAAAAGACAAACTTTCTTCTAGTCTGATCATTTTGATTAAAATGTCGGAAAAGTAAAGATCAGGGTAAGTTATGGCCTCAAACCGAGTCACTTAATTTTTTGGGAGACAGGAACTGGTGTGGGCAGGAGAGATTTAAGTGCCATTGGATCTTTCTTCTGTAATACAAATTCGGCAGATCTTGATTAGAACTTAGCAGCACTGGCCCCAGCAGAGGGAAGGGCAAGCCCTCTCCCGAAAGTCATGCATGAATGGAGGGAGGGAAGTGGAACAAATACCAGCAACCGAATCCATCCTTAACGTGCAGGGAGGAATTAGGTGACTTGGCATAAAGCATTCCCACCAGCAGTAAAGCAGCTGAACTTTTTTAAGTGGGAGTATCATTTGCCATCACAATACACTATCATTATAAGGTATTACAGAGGTATTTCCTTTGATGTTACATTGTGTGGGACATGATACCACATTATGAAATAAGGGCCTGCTCATACAACTCTTCAGTATGCAAAACTCTGTGGGTCTTAAAAGGGAGTTTTGCTTACTTTGGGAATGAAGAATCAGCCCCTTAGGCAATATTTTAAGTGGCTAACTTAAATACCTTGCAATTATGTCATATATTATGTTTGCCAGGAACAATGGAGGAACTGGGATATGTCTCTTAGTGCCCCAATTCTCTGTTCTTTGCTTTTTTTTTCTTTCTGTACCCAATGTATAGCACATACTGCTTGAGGTAATATGCTAATCCAACAATGCCCTCTCCTCCAACACTTCCCTCCTCAAGTCTTACTTTTGCTGTGATACAACAAACTAATTAAATAAATGTATTTGTTAGAACAAAATAAAATAATGGAGTAAGGCTTTATCCTGAAGACACGTGTACCTATTTTATTATGATGCCAGCCATTTTGAGATCACAGGGAGATTAAAATGGAAGCCCCCAGCCTCAAAAGTATGAATCTCTACAGCTTGAGCTGAAGCCTCAGGCTCTGTAACTAGGGATATGATAGGCTGGCATCATCTGTGTAGCAGGAACAGAAGGGAAGTGCAATACACATTGGCCAATGTGTGTTATAACCAGAAGAGTAATCCCATTGATTTAATGGAACTACTCACCTGCTTAAAGTTAAGTACATGCATAAGCATTTGTAAAATCATTACCATTATGTAATCTCATTGCTTACTCCCCTCTGCATCTCCCTATTGTTTGGTTACCTCCTTTTTTTGAGTCATCTCTGAAATTGCATTGTAGCTTCTGTAAGGCAAGGATGATATCTTCATATTTTTATTGGTAGGCACCTAGCACGCTTTTAAGGTATATAAAAAAGGGGACAAGTTTTCCCCTCCGTCAAGTTTTACCCATGTAAACCTAAACTAGGCCCAGATCTTCTAATATGAAGGGATTCTTCCTCTTTCAGCAATTTGTTTTCTGTTTACACCTCTGTTTTCAATTATATTACTGTCCTCTCTTTGAAACTGAGAAAATATTCCATTACTTTGTGGCTCAGCGCTTACAGTTTTACTTGCATTGGTTAGAGCATGTGTGTGTGAAATACTAGTTTTAAAGTCTCTTAGAAATGTCCTTATTAAAGTATAAAGGTTAAGAAGATTATAAGTGTATTGCTTCATAGTTTATTCCCTACTTGGTCTAGCTGCACAGACTTGGGGGCAGAGAAAGAAAGGAATGGAGTCAGAATTATTTTCAATTCAGTATAAATCAAGTTAATGATTTCTGTTAACTTTCTCAGGGGGTAGAGGGAGATGGTTGTAACAAGTACCTCTGATTCAAAAATTCTTGTTAATTCTGCCTGCCAACTGTTTATTGTATAATATTTTTTGCTGCTTTTAAGGTCCTGACTTTGTAAGACTTTTTGTGAACTTGAAGGTCATTCAGTCTTTGCCACAGCTCAGTTTAGGCCATAAAGATAATGCATTTTGTTTTTCATTTAAAAACACACACACTGTCTTGCATATCATTGCTTTAGATACTGCATAGAACCTCTGCCTGTAATATTGCCATAAAACTCAATGTGAGGGGTAATTCAGATTTGTGCTGACAAAACAGCTTCCAAACTTAGGGTCTTCCTTGACATCTTACTGATTTCTTCAGCTTTTAAGATCTTACTTCTAAAACTTAAAGGGCCTGATTATTTAAAGTTTCACCAGTATGGAGTTACAATGGCAAAGACCTGGTGCTATGGAGTGGAGAACTGTCTGGTCCAAAAATTCTTTCTAACCAATAGGGCTAGATAGCCTTCCCCTCTGGTATGCTGTTGCATTGAGTCTGCAGTCTAAGTGAAATGCTCAATAAGGCCTTGGTCCTGCAAACATTTAGGCATATGCTTAACTTTCATTGTGTGACTACTCCCATTGAAGTGAATGTTATTACTACACATGCTTAACGTTAGACACATGCCTAAATGTTTGCCTGAGTGTGACCCTAATGAAGACTTTACTAACTTTTCTTTGAAGAGAGGACTATATTTCTAGACTTCATGGAAAATAATGTTTTGTATGGAAGACTGGGTCAGGAAAGCTTTCTAGGCAAAGAGGGCTGCTTGGAGAAAAGGTCTTTAGATTTTTCTCTGGTTAGCTGATCGGTATCAAATTAATGTATTTTAAACATGATCAGACTTACTCTTTCTGCTAAAAAAGGCAATCTCAATTTTTCCCTTCTTCCCAGCATAAAATAAGAACTATCATATTCTGTCCTATGGAGATTCGGATTATCCCTACTCATCACAAGCCCTGGCCAATTGCTATTCAACTATTATTTGGATTGGGTATCTTTAGGGAAGTAGAGATGACGAATCATACGGATATCTCCCCATATTGCAATGTGAGACTGTAAACAGCAGAACCACCTTGAGGTGAGATCCTCATCCCTGCTCTGTCCCCTTTATGGCTGGAGCACCATAAAGAGTCTTTAAAAACCCTAATTTTGTCCAGGGAAGGCTTCCTTTTGTGCAAGAATTGTAGAGGACAGCCTCAGGCTACCCTCTAAGGACCCTTCAGAAGCCCCGGTACAGAGGGTAGGCTGGAGGGAAGACTGCAGGTGCAAGGGGAATATCAGGGGTGGGGCTGTAGAATGCTGCACTACAGAGCTTCTGGGAGACATTGTTGCCCATCTTAGTAGACAAAGGACAGACTGCCATAACTTGGACAGCCTTGAGGTGCTGTTTGTAGGCTGGGGACAGATCTGGAGTGTGCAAAGGTGTTTTAAAGCCACATTAGCTCCTCTCTTCTTGGACTGTGAGTTCAAGCCTCTTTGGGTACATCTACACAGCACATGGGAGTGGGCCTCAGGTCAACAGACCTGAGCTAGCAGAGCTTGCATCAGCACTTTAAAAATAGCTGTGTAGACAGTGCTTTGAAGTTGTAGAAGCCTGAGCTCCATCCTGAGCTGCAATTTCAAAAACACTGCCAATGCATCTATTTTTAGAGTGCCAGGACTAGGTCTGCTAGCCCAAGTCTGTCAACCCAGGCTGAGAGACTTGCTGCCATGGGCTGTGTAGACAAACCCTTCAAGGCTCATCACAGAATCTCACCACTGGTGTTTATGCACCTGTCTTAAAAACACATGTTGGGCTAGTTTTACTCCTGGCTTTTGCCCGCAGAAATGGATCTGCAGAGCCCCCAGTGGTGGAAAGTCTGCCCTAAGTGAGACAACAAGTATGCGATACCCAAAACTTTGCCATCTTCAGAAGTGTTGGTGTTGACTAATGGTGGCTCAAAAGTCAGTGGCTATTAAAAATTGGTGGCCTGAGCCCCTGCTGGAGGTGGTGGTTCAATGTGTCACACTTTCTTTCCTTCTCTTCTGTATATGTAAGCCTTGCCCTAAAAGCAGTGGCAATCAGTGTGACTTTACTTATGTTTGGTCATGTGAAATTGATTCATAATATTAATGCCAACTAAACTGTTTATTTGTGACCATGTTTTAATTTCATTGGTCAGGCATACCTTTAGACAAAAAGAGTCCAAACAATTACTGTCACAGTCCTCCTCTAGTTTCCAACTCAGTCACTCCTGTGCCAACCCTTCCTGTGTTCTGACCCTCTGCTCCAAGTCTGCCCCTTCTTTTTCTATATTATCACTCTATATTCTATTATTCTATATATCACTCTATTATCACTAGACAGCCAGAGGGGATTCTGTGGATCTTCGGCAACTGCTGAAAGTTGCCCTCCCCGGCCTTAAGCTTCCCATGCTGCACTAGTAGAGTTTTTATGGAAATAATGCATCAAATACTTTTATACTGGCGTTCTCGCTTTACTTGTTTACCCTACATTTGTAGAATCTTGGAAACCTGATTAACACTAATCTTATTTGGTAGAAACAGGCACTCTTCACACAGAGAAAAAAGCCAATGTGGTTTTTTTATTTTAATTCCTTGTTTGCTGTCATATTTAATAATGACATCAGTGATGCCAGAACAACTAAGGGAATATGGTTTATTTGTGTACCCTCTGCTGCAGTGGCAAAGAACAGATGTTGGAAGAATATGGATTAGAAAACTGTCTATTCTATAATTACTTGGTAGCAAACTGGATTTTTAATAAATGTACACACTAGCTGCTCAGAATATGGATTATAGCAGTTCTAATATATATCATATTTTGAGTTTAAAGTATGTGAAAATTCCCCTTTAAGATCACAGAAAAGGTCTGACCACTGAATCTCTAACACTCTGAGCAAATTCTGAAGTCATGGGACAAACTGTTTTCCTCTGCAGTGTCAAGTCATATTACTAGAATCCTGCTTAGGTTTCTAGGGTTGTGCACTGAAGATAATGGATAATATTGTGCATATTCATAATGGAGGAATTTTGATTGAATTCCAGGGCTTGTCTCCTCTCACCACTTTTTACTCGTGTAACTCCACAGACACGAATGCAGTTATTCCTGATTTATATCAGAGTACAAAGAGAATCAGGCCCAGTGTTTACATTCCTTGAGGAGCCTGGTTGTGTGTATGTGTGTTGAATAAGTTGCAAATAAGACTCACAAAGAAAGAAAATTGGATCATTATGCCCTGTAAAGTGGAGGAGAGAAAGGGGAAAGGCAGCAAACTAGATATTAATGTTGGCAAGAGCTGCAAAAAGCTTCTTCGAGCCAAATCCCACTTTCTGTCTTAGTAAGAGTTGTCCCATAGAAACCCAGGAGACAACTCATATAAACAAACTGGGTTTGGCCCATAGTTTTGCTTTGTAAATGTAATATGTACAGAGAACTAATGAGAAGAAAATAACTGACTCATTTTTTGCTGAACAGGGTCAGAGGATTGGCTTTCCTAAGATTAGTAATATTCAACAAACCACAAAATAATTCTTCTTTTCACTTTTCACAGCAGCAAGTGAATTTCTGCTGACTTTATTTTTTACACTGGGGGTGGTACTTATGGACAGGTTTATTGCTGAAAGAAAATACCTTTTTGAATAGATGCCAGTAAACATATTATCCTCAGGTATAGCTGCTTTTACTCTTGGGGTTGGCATTTATGACAAGAAATATTACTAGTTGGAATATTTTCTGGGCATTTGTCAGAAGTATGAACTATATCTAACTGAAATTGATTATGAAGATAAAATCATCCTGTTTTTTGTCACAAGTTCATATATAAAAATTTCCTTATATACTTTCTCATTTATTTTCTTCTTGTTGAAGATGATTTTCTTGAACATTCTCACATGACACAGATCAACAGGGGAATCAGCTCTATTAAAGGAGATCTTTAGAATGAAATCAACTGTGGAATGTTTTACAAATGTGGTTCAAACGTCAAATAATTTCAAAGGAAAATGATGCATACAAGAGTGTCTTGGGAATTAGCATAAAAACACTGTTTCACTTAGAATCATGCAAGATGGACCTTTGGGAGAATAGGATCATTTTCAAATAGCCTGATTGGGGAAAAAGGTCTCTTACCAGGGTTCTAAAGAACAAAATTTGCATATTAATAGAAGATTAAAGTGCCCATCAAGTACTCTGTAGCAATACTTTCTCTTGTCTATTTTGTTCTTCACATAAACATCTTTCATAATAGAAAGAAACTTGTGCCTCTCCAGCTATTGCATTGAGTCTCCAGGGCTTAATATTACAATAAGACAGACTGTAATGTATAAATTCCTTTGAAAAAGCCTCTTGGATTGTTATTTATTAACAATATGAAAGGGTTATTTTTAACCCCCTTTTACCCTCAAAAAATAATTATTTGTAAAGAAATGTCAGATACTTTCACAAGATCTGAGAATCTTTTTAAAAGGCTAATATCTAAAGAATGCATTTGTTACAAATTGACAGGTTGGCTGTCTGGTGGTGGTTTAAATATGTTTGATTAATAGTCAGCCAGAACGGTATTCAGAACCCAGAGTTAGATCAGGTACAACATGAATGGCATATACAGCAGTTTGCATTGAACTACAGATTAATGAATCTTCAATAAAAGCTAAATATGAAAAAGAATATGATGGAATGGGAAACCTGAACAATTGAACATTGACACTCAGAGCAGATGCAAAAATGTATATTTTTCTAATCTCCCTGGGTATGCCAAATCCAGAGAGTAGGTGGTTGCCATTCATCTTATTGTGAGCATGACTCTCCTTTATGTGTGTCATTTGTTTCCCCAGAGCAACTGTAGGTGTGGGAGCTGTTAATGATACCTTTTAAAGCTTTAACTTCAGCCCAAAGAAATAGCTCTGCAAAACAATCATATGGGGAGTGGCTTTCTTCATTGATCACAGTATATAGGACAATTATTTATTCAACTGGACTGTTCTTCATTAATCCAGACTGAGTTTCGGTTTTAAAGAAACCACTCAATCTATCCACAAAAAAGCCTGTTCAATTAGAAATACGCTTAAAGCTAAACCTCAAATTTAGACTTCCATGAATGCTGAGAAGTTCAAAATCTGATCTGGTTCTAGATCTCTACTTTGCCAGTGGCTCCTCTGTTTATTGTGGGCCAGTCATCCAAGGATCTCTGAACTCTGGTTCTATGCATCGCTGCTTTAGACCATCAGAAATTCCAAGTGATATTTGGTTCTATGTTGTGATAAATGAAGTGTGTGTGTGTGTGTGTGGTGGGGGAATAGCTCCCTTTGATGGACACCCAGCTTCTCTGCTTGTTTTACCTGCAAAGGCTTAAAAGTTCCCCAGTAAAGAAAAGGAAGTGGGCACCTGACCAAAAGTGCCAATGGGAAGGTAGAACTTTTTTAAATTGGTAAAGCAACTTTCCCTTTGTTTGTTGTTCTCTCTGGGTTCCAGGCACACGGAGCAGCAATGCTGTAAGCAGCTTTAAGCCAGGTATGATTTACAGATTATCAATTAATACCTTGAACCTACTTATCTGAAGCCTCAGATATGTAAGTAAAATGA
Organism: Lepidochelys kempii; assembly: GCF_965140285.1. Taxonomy (NCBI): domain Eukaryota; kingdom Metazoa; phylum Chordata; order Testudines; family Cheloniidae; genus Lepidochelys; species Lepidochelys kempii. The sequence continues at coordinate 68,037,633 of NC_136384.1, read as the reverse complement.
CATGATTAGGTTTATTTCTGTTTATTTTTTAAGGCTTATGGACTCCCTGGCTTTCAAGCAGCCAAAAGGAAAAATGTGTCCTTTTAAAATCCTGAGGTCTGTGCTTCTGGTTCAAAACTATCCCACTGCTCTGCCACCAGGTCAAGGCTGAATCCCCACTTTGTCCCTTTGAATACAGAAGGTGGGGTCCTGCAAGGATTTTAAAAATTAATACTTGACACTCCAGGCTTGTATTAAACTCCCAAGGTTACAGCTTTTCTCTGACCTTGGCTTGGTAAATGCTGCCACCACCCAAATGCCAAAAACCCTCTTGGACCCAGAATCCCCTCTGGGTAATTCCTCCCTGTGGAGTATCCTCAAGCCCTTTCGCCCCCCCCCCTTCCAGGGAGGGCTGAGAAAGAAAACAAAGGAAATTAGATGTTGCTACCAGCTAATCAAACAACGTGCACAAACCTCTTAGGACACCAAAAATCCAATCCTGTTCTTAAAAAAGTTAAATTGTATTAAAAACAAAAAGGAAGAAAATACATCTGGAACTTAGGCTTTTGCTAGATTTTAAAAGAGCAATTCCAAATATTAAGCACCCAAAATAGCTTCTTGGAGGTTAGCTTAAAGGTTACAAGCAAACAAAAGCATCTGGGATTAGGACAGAGGAGTCCACAAGCCTTAAAAAATAAACCGAATCATGTCTTTTTAGACATTCCCTAAGTTTACTTACATATCTGAGGCTTCAGATTAGTAGGTTCAAGGTATGAATTGACAATCTATAATCATACCTGGCTTAAAGCTGCTAACAGCATTGCTGCTCCCTGTCCCTGAAACCCAGAGAGAACAACAGACAAAGGGAAAGTTTCTTTCCCAATTTAGAAAAGTTCTATCTTCCCATTTTGACAGGTTTCAGAGTAATAGCCGTGTTAGTCTGTATTCTCAAAAAGAAAAGGAGTACTTGTGGCACCTTAGAGACTAACCAATTTATTTGAGCATAAGCTTTCGTGAGCTACAGCTCACTTCATCGGATGCATACTGTGGAAAGTATAGAAGATCTTTTTATACACACAAAGCATGAAAAAATGGGTGTTTACCACTACAAAAGGTTTTCTTTCCCCTCACCCCACTCTCCTGCTGGTAATAGCTTATCTAAAGTGATCACTCTCCTTACAATGTGTATGATAATCAAGGTGGGCCATTTTCAGCACAAATCCAGGGTTTAACAAGAACGTCTGAGGGGGGAGGGATAGGAAAAAACAAGGGGAAATAGGTTACTTTGCATAATGACTTAGCCACTCCCAGTCTCTATTCAAGCCTAAGTTAATTGTATCCAATTTGCAAATGAATTCCAATTCAACAGTCTCTCGCTGGAGTCTGGTTTTGAAGTTTTTCTGTTGTAATGTCGCAACTTTCATGTCTGTAATCGCGTGACCAGAGAGATTGAAGTGTTCTCCGACTGGTTTATGAATGTTATAATTCTTGACATCCGATTTGTGTCCATTTATTCTTTTACATAGAGACTGTCCAGTTTGACCAATGTACATGGCAGAGGGGCATTGCTGGCACATATCACATTGGTGGATGTGCAGGTGAACGAGCCTCTGATAGTGTGGCTGATGTTATTAGGCCCTGTGATGGTGTCCCCTGAATAGATATGTGGGCACAGTTGGCAAAGGACTTTCTTGCCAACTTCCTGGGTTAGTGGTTCTGTTGTGTGGTATGTGGTTGCTGGTGAGTATTTGCTTCAGGTTGGGGGGCTGTCTGTAGGCAAGGACTGGCCTGTCTCCCAAGATTTGTGAGAGTGTTGGGTCATCCTTCAGGATAGGTTGTAGATCCTTAATAATGCGTTGGAGGGGTTTTAGTTGGGGGCTGAAGGTGACGGCTAGGGGCATTCTGTTATTTTCTTTGTTAGGCCTGTCGTGTAGTAGGTGACTTCTGGGAACTCTTCTGGCTCTATCAATCTGTTTCTTCACTTCCGCAGGTGGTTACTGTAGTTGTAAGAATGCTTCTACAATACCCACCTGCGGAAGTGAAGAAACAGATTGATAGAGACAGAAGAGTTCATTTGCAAATTGGATACAATTAACTTAGGCTTGAATAGAGACTGGGAGTGGCTAAGTCATTATGCAAGGTAACCTATTTCCCCTTGTTTTTTCCTATCCCTCCCCCCTCAGACGTTCTTGTTAAACCCTGGATTTGTGCTGGAAATGGCCCAACTTGATTATCATACACATTGTAAGGAGAGTGATCACTTCAGAGAAGCTATTACTAGTAGGAGAGTGGGGTGGGGGGAGAGAAAACCTTTTGTAGTGGTAAACACCCATTTTTTCATGCTTTGTGTGTATAAAAAGATCTTCTATACTTTCCACAGTATGTATCCGATGAAGTGAGCTGTAGCTCAGGAAAGCTTATGCTCAAATAAATTGGTTAGTCTCTAAGGTGCCACAAGTACGCCTTATCCTCCCATTGGCTCTTTTGGTCAGGTGCCCACTTCCTTTTCTTTACCTAGGGACCTTTTAACCCTTTGCAGGTAAAGCAAGCAGAGAACAGCTACCAAGAGGGATTTTACAGCTAACTGGCTGGCTGGGTGTCCATCAAAGGGAGCTACCCTCCGCCCCCACTTCATGTATCACATATGTCATGGGATATTTTACAATATTCTGTTCAAATGGGTATGAAAAATGAAATAAGTATTGTCTGTTTCCTAGTTTCTATTTTGAGAATTATATATTATAATGGGAATGTGTGCCCCTTTGCCATTTCTAGTTCTTAGTCCTCTGTGAACGCAGCCACAGAGGAACTCCACGAAGTGTTAGGAGCAAAAATGTGGGTGCTTTGGGAAAATGTATGCAGTAGGGGATCATTTTTCTTTTTCTTTTCTCTCTTCTGTTCTTCTCCTTAAAAAGCTTAGTAAGCCCACAAAGTTTATAAGCCTCCTCACGGGACCAAGTTATTTCTTCAATCCTCTCTGTCTGTGCAACTTGGAGCAGTCTTCACAGATATCCTGCTTAGCATTAAGTGCTGGCTTCCTGCAGTGGCAGCACTTTCATTCCCCTGACCTGTGCATTTTCCTCTAACCTTCATACTTACCTGACTTCAGTCTCCTGCCCACAGCTGTTCTTTGAGACCCCTTGCTGTTTTTTTCTTGAACTTCAGAGCTCCTCCTAATTTTGCCACACTTTTTGGTGAGAAGAGCACTATTTTATGCTTTACCTTGTTGAGCTCACTTGCTGCTGTACCCATCGGAAGAACCGCATTAGATGTGGTATATAGGAGGAAATGGCTTCCGATACCTCCCATAATCCCATGAGTGGAATTGCAAGTTTGATGGATGAATGGAGGAATAAAGCCAGGATTTTTAGAACAATACTTGAATGACTTGTTCTGCAGAAATTGTGATTCTGCTACTGGGTGTGCTGCAGCTCCAGTTATTTTATGTGTTTTTGGAAATCATCATTACAGCATTCTGTCACATTGATGCCAGTTCTGCAAATTAGACAGCAAAAGGAACAACACTCCTAACAAATGCCCCACTGGTTGTTTTCTGGCCAGTTATTCAGTTTTATACTACTCTGGCTGAATGAAATGAAGATGAAAACTTCTGTAACAGAATCTGAAACAATATTTAGTTTTTTAAAAATTTAACAGCATTAATTCCTAAAATAAACTACACTGAAGCTGAGCTCCATCCCTTTGCATCGCAGCTGTATTTAAGAATAAATATGTCTACAGGGTGTTGCTATGGGCATAATCCTGTTCACTTTGAAGTCAATAGGAGTTTTACAAGAGGTAGGTAGGTGTCTTATTGGCCATCAGCAAATACAAGCAAAATGACCATGCATGACCACAGCACGTGTTCATGCCATTATGGTAACTGTTCTCAAAACTGGGCTGAACTTGAACTTTTTTTTGCAGGTATTTGTTGACATTTGTTATTCATTTGTGGTACCTATGAACACGAACCGGCATGGTAATGTGTGTGCAATTCTGGAAATCGTTGCTTTTATCTCTGTTTCCCAGTTGGTAAAATGGGGATAATTGTATGTGTAGTACCTCACAGGGTGTTGTATGTGCTGATTATGTTGTACTTTGAAGAGGTAAAATGCTACAAAACACTAAATATAATTAAAGGGATTTGTACTTTACAGGGTGTTGTTTGGATCATTTAATGTTTTACTGCATTTTGGAGACGTAAAATATTATTTGTGCATCTACAAAATATGTATGCAGGTACCAGTTTACCTTAAAGAAAGTCCCTAAGAAATGTCATTTTTAAACAAAACCCAAGCGGTGTCTAATCAGGTGTGGGTTGGAATGTAAGTGGTTATTTCTGTATGTAATTGGCTGTTGCCGTGGGGACTTAGAGCCAGCTTTCCAAAATTTGTCCCAGGTAGGGGTGCTGAAGAGTGCTGCCAGAAAAGTATTTCCAATTTTCTGTCTATCAATTCAAATAAAAATTGATCAGTGGTCCATCTGATCATCCTGCTCTCTCAGGAACAAATGCCAGACCCAGAGCTTTCTGTGCTTGATGAAAGCTCCAGGTCACTTGGATGAAGAAATGTTTTTAAATGACAGACTTAATTTCTCATCCTGTCAACAATTGGCTATTCCACTTAGTCCTAGTCTTTGTATGAAGTTACTATTTTTTAATATAATACCATAAGCTTGTATGACACACAGACTTAAGACATATTGCCTGACCCGGGGAGCTTAGAATTTGAATGCTCTCTCCTGCAGTTTTACTAACATGAGCACGTTCATTTAAGTCAATGTAAGTAAGTCTTTATGATGGAGAAATCATTTGGACAACAACTAGATTAAGGAAAGGGGAAAGGAGATGCAATTTGAATGATTTAACTTTTGCACACATCTTCATTCTGGGTTTTTTTGACTTTTTACATATACCATATTTTTAATATGTAATGACTTGGAATGTGCATATTTTCATATTGCCAAAATCTCCTCTAAATGTCATATGACTTGAAGCAATAAAGGAAAGAATAACATGAATTCATAATGAAAAGCAAAAAAAAATCATCACCATGAAGTGACGCTATATTTTTGTGCATTTGCAGGAAATTTTTAGGTATTTTATTTGTGCTCTGAGGGCAAAATTGTTGCTGGCCTGTGCACAAATATGCAAGGAGGGGAGAGGACATAAGGAGCTGCAGCCTCTCTTGTGCTCCCATATATGGGCTGGCTAGTTACTCTTTGTGCTCCATTGAAGGCAAGCTAGACAGTGCTACCCACCTCAAAAGGACAAAGGTGATGCCAAAGCCCCAGACAAGCCAGAGGATTTAACCAGACATGAAAGGGAACAGATACTGCACCCCTTAGGGGATCTAACAGTGTAAGTGCTCATGCTTTGCAACTGGGAGGGCTAAAAGCCCAAAACACTCAGGAGTTCCTTTGTGGTGGTGCAGCTTTGCATCCTTCACTCATGCAGGTGTGTGCCTATACTTACACCCTGATTTCAGGAAAGCTCTTAAGCATGAACTTAACTTTAAGCATGTGCTTAAGTCCTGTGCTGCATTGGGGCCTTAATATCTCCGTATTGAACAGAAAGATTGATAAAGGGTGTATCAGCCTTATCCTTTGCCAGTGAAAAGGTGCAGGATGCCTGGTTTCTGTTGTTGGGAAGAATTTCCTTGCCATGTGAAACCATTTAGAACTAAATTCCTTATTTAATCCTCTTCCAGTGCTGGAGATAGATATGCCATCATCATTTCATTCTCCGATAAATGCTTTTTCTCAGCATTTAAATAGCAAACTTATTTTACTAGTATTTTAAGACCTTGTTATTAAGCAGCTTTCAGAGAGGTTTGTTACAAAGTTACATTCAGCAGTGTGGTGAATCTGGTAAGCAGGAGTTTGCAGCTCTAATCAGCCTTGTCCTTATTCCACTTCCCTTTCCTCCTTTCTCAGTAGGGACACTGTTTCCATCAGCAGCCTGTCCACTGCACTTCCCTTTCTCCTGGCAAGTTGAGGGGAAATGGCCAGGCACTGTTAGGAAGCAGCAGCTGCAGGGTGAGCCAGGAGCTGCAGAGAAGCTGGATGCAGGGAGGAACCCGCAGGACCTGTATACAGAGCCAGGGGTGGAACAGGCTGTGAATTGCCAGATGTTACAGCCAGGTGTAGATCAGTACAGGACTTATCGGGGAGCAGCAGCAGCTAGGCAGGGAGCCACTGCTGAGAAGTCCCAATGAGAGACAGTAACTGGGCCTGGCCTGGAAACCCACAAGTTTCTGTTTGCTTCACCAGAGACTGGTCTGGAAAGGGCATCCCAGGCATAAGGTCTGAAGAGCCCTGACTCTTGATTGTACTGCTCCAGAGATCCAAACGGGAAGCACTATTTCTCACAATTACCGTAGGTACACAGGCTTAAACTGTTACAGTTATCTGTAAGCCCCTTCGTTTTCAGTTTAAACTGATTTTTTCCCCCCTGAAAAGTCCCCGCGTTTTACGAAAAGTATTATTCAGTTTGTTTCTGATTTTCACCCTACTTTTGTATCATTCAAATATATAAAAATATCTTGTTTTATTAGGAAAATACAATACATTGTATGAGATTGTTTTATGCTAATACATTAGTCTGTGTGTATATGGAAAGATGCCTGTTGAAGTAATGCTATGTATTAGTCTAGGAAATACACACAATAAACAGGCATGCATACAAGCTCTGAAATGCGTGCGCATCTGAATGTACTGATGAATCACATGCCCATCACATACACATTTCAAGCTGCTAGCAGATAACCATTTTAACATTTGACACACTCAGATGGGAAGAAAACAAAAATCTGTATCAAGAATACATTTCAGAACACAAGGAAGTATTCAAAAGGTTTAAAAAAAACAAAAACAGGAGAAAATGATGGAGTTGAGTGTATGCGCTACAAATGGTGTGGCCCAATTATTAAATGTAAATATAGGCTAATAGTTCTAAGTGAGCAACAGTAAACTGTTAATTCAAATGAAAAGTTTTATTTGGGGATTTATTTGTTTCCTTAAACTCAGAGGTGGCATTGTGTTGGCATTCTGTTTTAGTTCTGCAGCAAACCACACTGATAGAAGGTATTCAAAACATTAATCTACTGAATATTCCCCCACCCCAGTTTTTCCGTCCACCAAAATAAACCCCGATATTTACCCAGAAAAATAAATAGTTCTTTGCACTGATTTTCACCTGTTTTTTGTTGTTGTGGTAATAACCACTGATAAATTCCTGAGAAAAATAAAATAAAATAAAAAGTTAAAATGAAGAGCCCTAAGTATATATAATCTTTCTTCTTTCTGCCAGCCCTAATAAAATACCCTTTCACTGAGCCATGTATACAAGCAGCTATTGGGATGAGGGCTAGCAACTACAAGTCTTAGTTGCTGAAGCGGCTCTCATGCTTGCCACTGAGGTTGTCTACAGTGCAATTAAATACCTGCCGCTGGCCCGTGTCAGCTGACTAGGGGTTGCGGGGCTAGGTCTATGGGGCTGTTTTTGCTGCATAGACATTCTGGAGCCCAGGCTCTAGGACCCCACACATTTAACCAGCCCCATAACCCGAGCCCTGTGAGCCCAAGTCAGCAGACTTGGGCCAGCGGCAGGTTTTTGCAGTGTAGACATACCCTGTGTTGCCTGACATGCTACTGGTACATTAGGGGTTTGGTGTACTCTGGCTCTGAGCAACAGCAATAATTACACTTGCATTCAGCTGACAGCATTTCCCAGTTGGTTCAAAAGCTGTAGGATTAAGTCCTATAGCAGAATTTAGGCTCCTATCCAAGGCTGATGATATAGTACTAGGCAGAGCTGTATTGTTAAAATTCCTGCCTTTCATATGAGGTGTAAATGGAAGTCTCACTTGCACTTCTATTAGCATTTGTCATCTGAGGATCTCAAAGTACTTCACAACCATCAATTAAGCTTCACAATATCCCTAAATTGAAGATGTATAGTAGGAATGTTTATCTTCCATCTGGACAGCCACTGAAAAGTATATAAGAGAACCTTGATGTTCTGCTCCCATATTTCCTTTCTCAGCTTAACAGGTTCTAATGTTCAAGGCTATTGTCGGTTACATAATGGCATATCCTTGTGTGTATAGTCATTTTGCTACCGTGTATTTTGTGAAGTGCTTTGAAATAACTTGAGTACAAATATACAAAAATATATTGAAGTATACTACAAGAGACCTCTAGTCTAGTTGATTCTCAAGACTACTATACCTTCCTCTTTGAAGACATCTTTTTATAACCGAGCTCTTGGCTCCCAAGGACAAACTTAACCAGCTAACTCTAATTAACCAAGGTACAGTATGTAATGGAAAGCTGTATTTTGACTGCAAGCATTTCAGCTTGTGTTTTGAAGCAGTAAGGAGGCTGGGCAGCCTTTAGAGTGTATGATAAATACTAGTCTGGACTTCTGAGACTTTAATTATCAATGAGATACAGACAGCATGAGCAGGAAATAAACTTAATGACACATGGTCTCAAACACTTAAAGTAAAAAGGATTGGATCACTTCATCTGGGAATCTATCCAGGTGATTTTATGATCTGGATTTTGATAATTGCTTAAGTATGCTCTACAGCAAAGTCCTAATAGAAGCGTCTAAATCTTACTTGGCAACTTTGGGGAACAAAGATATTCCCTTTAAAAAGTTGATTGCTTTTCTATGGAAGCAGTTATCTTTGATTTATATAGCTTCTGATGGGAGCTTTGCTAAAGCTGCTGAATAATCCAATAAGGATCATATAGTACCATGCCCTTTACATTTCCTGCAGTAGTTGTGTATGAAGCTTTTTGTTTATGACTCAGGAAATGGGCTAAAAGCCTCCTTGGTTCATCTGTGTTCACAAAATTTTTGTGATAATATTCTCTTGCATTTCAATTCTGTAAACACTAACTCTAAGGTAGTACATTGCCCTATAATGCTTACTGTGGTTTTAGAAAGGTTTTTTCCTGAGCTTTTCTTTGTTCAGTGGGCTTGAATCTTAGCTCCTCCTTTTGTACCCACTCTGGTCTTGCTATTAAGCTGCCACAGCAAAGGATATGCAGTGTATTTCAGGGAGATTGGCATCATCATTCTCCAAGGTGCATAAAAACTAAAAGTTAAACAAAAGAACAAACTGAACCCTCCTTTCTCACCCCTGCCCTCCCAGTACACAAAAATAAAAAGTAAGGACTTCACATGTCCAGATTATCTGTTGAAATACAGTGTGGCATTGTCACCAGATAATTCAGACTTCTCTGGGGTGGGGTATGGAATGGGGGAATTATTGATCCCTGCTTTATTGTTTTTGGACTTTTTCGCTTACACAATCTTTTAGTTACTGACTTCAGTCTGTCTATCCTAATATATTCATATTGAAAGATCTTTATTTTGCGAAAGAATCCATAGTGTTTTAGTAAAGAATGAGGACATTCTCTCTCTTTCTCATGTCTATACAACTTACAGAAAAATCAGAATTGTATGCTCAATTTTGCTGTACTGTGTTACAGGGAGCTGGGTTTTTCTCAGTTGGAATGGTTCAGCTCTTCCCTTTGATATCTTGATCAGTATATCCTAATATATGTTGTCACTGGTATATACAGAATATGCTACATATGCAACCATTACAGGTATCCCACGTGATTTTGGACATATAAAATTCACTTTATAGTGCTGCAACCAGAAGCTGAAACTAAGGCATAAAATAGAACTTCATAAGAATGGCCATAGTGGATTAGACCAGCATCCTGTCTTCTGACAGTGGCCAATTCCACATGTGTCAAGGTTCCTCCCCCCACTCTGAACTCTAGGGTACAGATGTGGGGACCTGCATGAAAACCTCCTAAGCTTACTTTTACCAGCTTAGGTTAAAACTTCCCCAAGGTACAAATTAATTTTATCTTTTGTCCTTGGAATAACCACTGCCATCACCAAACTCTAACTGGGTTTACTGGGAAACGTAGTTTGGACACGTCTTTTCCCCCCAAATCCTCCCAACCCTTGCACCCCACTTCCTGGGAAAGGTTTGGTAAAAATCCTCACCAATTTGCATAGGTGACCACAGACCCAAACCCTTGGATCTGAGAACAGTGAAAAAGCATTCAGTTTTCTTACAAGAAGACTTTTAATAGAAATGGAAGTAAATAGGAGTAAAGGAATCACCCCTGTAAAATCAGGATGGTAGATACCTTACAGGGTAATTAGATTCAAAACATAGAGAATCCCTTTAGGCAAAACCTTAAGTTACAAAAAAGATACACAGACAGAAATAGTTATTCTATTCAGCACAATTCTTTTCTCAGCCATTTAAAGAAATCATAATCTGACATGTACCTAGCTAGATTACTTACTAAAAGTTCTAAGACTCCATTTCTGATCTATCCCCGGCAGAAACAGCATATAGACAGACAGAGACCCTTTGTTTCTCTCCCTCCTCCCAGCTTTTGAAAGTATCTTGTCTCCTCATTGGTCATTTTGGTCATTTTGCAAGCTAAAGGTACCTTTAGCTTCTTAACCCTTTTACAGGTGAGAGGATTATTCCTCTGGCCAGGAGGGATTTTAAAGGGGTTTACCCTTCCCTTTACATTTATGACAACATGCTTCAGAGGGAATGAATAGAACAGGCTTATTATCAAGTGATCAATCCCCTATCATCCAGTACCAGCTTTTGGCAGCTGGAGGTTTAGGGACACCCAGAGCATAGCGTTGCATCCATGACCACCTTGGCTAATAGCCGTTGATGGACCTATCCTTCAGGAACTTACCTAATTCTTTTTTGAACCCTGTTATAGTTTTAGCCTTCACAACACCCTCTGGCAATAAGTTCCACAGGTTGACTGTGTATTGTGTGAAATACTTCCTTTTGTTTGTTTTAAATGTGCTGCCTATTAATTTAATTGGGTGACCCCAGGTTCCTTTGTTATGTGAAGGTGTAAATAACATTTCCTGATTCAATGTCTCCATACTCTTCATGATTTCACAGACTTCTAACATATCCTCCCTTATGCAACTCTTTTTTAAGATGAACAATCCCAGTCTTTTTAATCTCCCCTCATAGGGAAGCTGTTCCCTACCCTTATACTTTTTTGTTGCCAGTCTCTATACTTTTCCCAATTCTAATATATCTTTTTTGACAGGAGGTGACCAGAGCTAACTGAATTGCTCCTTTATATTTAGTTTTAGAACTAGTTTAAATGAACTAAAAAAGGAAGGTAAAAATGCCTGGGCACAATGTTCTGGACACACATGGGATGGATCCAAGTGGCAGGCTGCACTTTATTTAACGCAGGGAGGGGCATTATGCACCTTGCTTTCTCATTGCACAAATTTAACTGCATCCAGTGTGGTGTTCTGGATGCCTATCTTACAACCAATAGCTTGGCCTTATAGCTGGGCCCACCCTAGGACTCAGCTTACTTCTGAATTCTTTCCACTTCCCCTGCATGGATGGGGCAGAGGCTCCCTAAGGAGGATCTCATGCCACAAAAACTTCATGTCTCCCCTTTTCCCATGCAGAAGAGGAGCAGCAGCCCCATGCTAGGTCTCATTTACCTCTGGGAGCAGCTCCTTTTTATCCTTATCTGCACTGAACATTGGCTGCAAGATGCAACCAGCTAAAACAATCTTACTTTTCTTAATGTTAAGCCTTAATGCTGTAAACTAACTGTGCTATGATCTGTGTTATGCAGGAAGTCAGGCTAGATATGATGGCTCCTTCTGGCCTTAAAAGTTATGAGCCTGCATATCTAAATGGAAAAAGATTTTAAAAAATATATTTTAAATGTAGGGACCTCAAGAGGCTATCCCTGCACTCAAGGCAGGACTAAGTATTATCTAGACCAGTGGCTCTCAACCTTTCCAGACTACTGTACCCCTTTCAGGAGTCTGATTTGTCTTGTGTACCACAAGGTTCATCACAATTAAAAACTCGGGCTTTGGCTTCAGCCCCATGTGGCAGGGCGGGGCTTGGGCTTGGGCTTTCTGCTCTGTGCCCCAGCGAGTCTAAAACTGGCCCTGGCAACCCCATTAAAATGAACTCACAGTTTGAGAACTGTTGATATAATATATAGAACACTATAAACAAGTCACTCTCTATGAAAAACTTTAGTTTGTACTGACTTTGCTAGTGCTTTTTATGTAGCCTGTTGTAAAACTAGGCAAATGTCTAGATGAATTGATGTACCCCCTGGAAGACGTCTGTGTACCCCTAGGAGTACGTGTACCCCTGGTTGAGAATGACTGATCACGACCACCCCTGGCAGCAATGTTCCCTCTAATTTTTTCCATCCATGGTACACATAACAAAATTCATTCTGCACAATATCAAGGTAATGTGCGGATGTGCTCCACCAGTAGAAACAAAAAACGTAGATATAATATATATTTTTAAAAAGTTATCATAGAAATTATTACTCCAGCCAGGACAGGTTGGGCACTCACTCACCACAAGAAGGCTTGTTCAGACCTCATACAGCAGCAGCTTTCCTGATTGTGAGCCCTGTCCCCCCACCCCTGCTCTGCAGAGATGGGGTACATGGACGGGGCTAGGCGCAGAGAGGGGGACACCCTGACATCAGTGCCCTCTCTCCCCTCCACTCTGCAAGAAGGTCCCGGGAGCAGCTGGCCCGGGGCTTCAAGGCAGAGGGCAGGAGCAGAGTGACACGGGGAGGGGTACCTAAACACATGCTGCCAGATGTGCACGGCTCTGCTAATGAAGTGTATGGCACTTGATTTACTCCTGGGTGGCTGCATACCAGTGCTTAATCTCCCTGACAGTTAGGAAGCTTTTCCTGATGTCCAACCTAAACTTCCCTTGCTGCAATTTAAGCCCATTGCTTCTTGTCCTATCCTCAGAGGTTAAGGAGAACAATTTTTCTCCCTCCTCCTTGTAACAACTTTTTATGTACTTGAAAACTGTTATCCTGTTCCCTCAGTCTCCTCTTCGCCAAATGAAACAAACCCAATATTTTCAATCTTCCCTCATAGGTCACATTTTTGTTTCTCTTCATAGAATCCTAGAATATCAGGGTTGGAAGGGACCTCAGGAGGTCATCTAGTCCAACCCCCTGCTCAAAGCAGGACCAATCCCCAACTAAATCATCCCAGCCAGGGCTTTGTCAAGCCGGGCCTTAAAAACTTGTAAGGAAGGAGATTCCACCACCTCCCTAGGTAACGCATTCCAGTGCTTCACCGCCCTCCTAGTGAAAAAGTTTTTCCTAATATCCTAAACCTCCCGCACTGCAACTTGAGACCATTACTCCTTGTTCTGTCATCTGCTACCACTGAGAACAGTCTAGATCCATCCTCTTTGGAACCCCCTTTTAGGTAGTTGAAAGCAGCTATCAAATCCCCCCTCATTCTTCTCTTCTGCAGACTAAATAAGCCAAGTTCCCTCAGCCTCTCCTCATAAGTCATGTGCTCCAGCCCACTAATAATTTTTGTTGCCCTCCTCTGGACTCTTTCCAATTTTTCCACATCCTTCTTGCAGTGTGGGGCCCAAAACTGGACACAGTACTCCAGCTGAGGCCTCACCAATGCTGAATAGAGGGGAATGATCACGTCCCTCGATCTGCTGGCAATGCTCCTACTTATATAGCCCAAAATGCCGTTAGCCTTCTTGGCAACAAGGGCACACTGTTGACTCATATCCAGCTTCTTGTCCACTGTAACCCCTAGGTCCTTTTCTGCAGAACTGCTGCCTAGCCACTTGGTCCCTAGTCTGTAGCGGTGCATGGGGTTCTTCCGTCCTAAGTGCGGGACTCTGCACTTGTTCTTGTTGAACCTCATCAGATTTCTTTTGGCCCAGTCCTCCAATTTGTCTAGGTCCCTCTGTATCCTATCCCTACCCTCCAGAGTATCTACCACTCCTCCCGGTTTAGTGTCATGTGCAAACTTGCTGAGGGTGCAATCCACACCATCTTCCAGATCATTAATGAAGGTATTGAACAAAACTGGCCCCCGGACTGACTCTTGGGGCACTCTGCTTGATACCAGCTGCCAACTAGACATGGAGCCATTGATCACTATCCGTTGATCCCAATGATCTAGCCAGCTTTCTATGCACCTTAAGTTTTCTCTGGACTTTCTCCAGTTTGTCCACATCTTTCCTAAAATGTGGTGCTCAGAACTGGACACAATACTCCAGCTGTATCAGTGCAGAGTAGAATGGAAAAATTACTTCTTATGTCTTGCTTACAACACATCTGCTAATACATCCCAGAATGATGTTTGCTTTTTTTTGCAACATTTTTACACTTCTGACTCATATTGAGCTTGTGATCGACTCTGATCCCCCAGATCACTTTCTCGAGTACTCCTTCCTAGGCAGACATTTCCCATTTTGTATTTGTGCAACTGATTTTTCCTTCCTAAGTGGAGTATTTTGCATTTGTCCGTATTGAATTTCATCCTGTTTCCTTCAGACCATTTCTCCCGTTTGTCCAGAGCATTTTAATTTTTGCACTTGCAACCCCTCCCAGCAAACTTTAGAAGAGTACTCGCTATGCCATTAACGAACTTATTGATGAAGATATTGAACAGAACAGGACAAGGAATTGATCCCTGTGGGATCCACTTGATATGCCCTTCTGGCTTGACTGTGAACCACTGATAACTACTCTCTGGGAATGATTTTCCAACCTGTTATGCACCCCCTAGTAACCCATCTAGGTTGTATTTCCCTAGTTGTTTATGAGAAGATCATACAAGACAATATCAAAAGCCTTACTAAAATCAAGATATACTGCATCTACCGCTTCCCCCCCCATCCACAAGGTGTGTTACCCTTTCAAAGAAAGCTTATTGGGTTGGTTTGACACAATTTGTTCTTGATAAATCCATGTTACTTGTCACCTTATTATCGTCTAGGTGTTTGCAGACTGCTTAATTATTTGCTCCATTATCTTTCCGGGTACAGAAGTTAAACTGATTGGTCTGTAATTCCCCGGCTTTTCCTTATTTCCCTTTTTATAGATTGGTACTATATTTGCCCCTTTTGAAGTCCTCTGGAATCACTCCTATCTTCCATGACTTTTCAAAGATAATTGCTAATGGCTCAGATATCTCCTCAGTCAGCTCCTTGAGTATTCTAGGATATATTTCATCAAGTCCTGGTGACTTGAAGACATATAACTCATCTAAGTAATTTTTAACTTATACCTTCCCTATTTTCACATCTGATCCTACTTCATTTCCACTCCAAAATCAGAGTTTGACTAAACTAACAATTTCCTTCTGTAAATTTTCAATTACAGTTTCAAGAGTGGCTGAGAATCATTAAATCTCCTCCAAGGAGAGATCTTGTGTACGTGCGCACACCACAAATCCTAAACACCTAATTCTTTCCATTAGGAAGCAGAAAAGGATTAGGCAAAAACTCTTAACTGGAATCAAAAGCTTTCCAACCCCTCTGTAAAATCACTTTGTTTGGATACACGGCAACTTAAGTGCTGCTTTAATTGCTTTAATTATTAGCGCCCTAGATTTCAGTTACCATTTTTCTAAGTTAAAAGGTCCTCAAGGGTGTCTAAAATCCTCTCATGTAAACTTTCTTCCATGACATTATTTAGTGAAAGTGGTGAACTGTATTTAGTAAAAGTTCCCCGAAGTGTCAAATTGGGACAATATTACAGACTGAGTAAACAGAAAAACAAGCACATTAATGAAGAGGCCACTGTGACCATCCATAAGAGGGTGATTCTAATGAAAATCACACAGCATAAAATGATGGTTAGAGAATTAGGCCAACATTGTCAACCTGACGTACCAAAGCTGAGCACCTAGGTCAAAATGTAGGCAGCTAAATAAAGTTGTTTTTAATAGCTGAGCATGCAAAGCACCCATTGAACACACTGGGAGCTGTGAATGCTAAGCTCTTAAAAACACTTTTATTTAGCTGCCTTCATTTGGATTTAGAAGCCTAGCTTCAGGCACCACAGTTGGAAAGTGTTGGCCTTAATTGTCAAATGTGTTGCTTGAGATTATACCTCTGCACCACCATAGACATCCCCATGCCTTTTAAAGATTGCTATGATTTTTTTCAGTAGGATAGCCAGACTTTATGAACTAGTTTTTCAAATGTGGGCACCAGGACTCTCTGTACTTCAATAAATGAACAGACAATGATTGTCTGCAAATAAATAGAAATTGCATATGCAGTTAACGGATATGTATATGCAGATAATGATTTGTATGGGCAAAAACAGGCTTTTGTGAATTGGTCTCAATGTACAGAAATATATTCTGATGGGTGCAGCCAATGGGACCAAACTGTCCAAATGGTCATCCATAAAATTGCTCAAGCCTAGGCCATCCAAAAGGATAAAAATTAAATAATTCTGTGAAAACATATTATCAGTTGCAAAAAAGTAAGATGAATTGGGGTCTGATCCAAAGTGCACTATAATCAAGGGGAGCCTTTCCATTGAGTTCTGTTGACTTCAGTGGGTATTGGATCAGGGCTTTCTATGTTTCAATAGACAGAAGTTGGGTATAATTTGCAAAGTTGTTAATTGGCTTGCAGAGAAAGGACAATCTCTGTTTTGTAAAACTTAAAGCACTTAAGAGATTTCCCCCTTGTGGGAAAGTAAGCATTCTATTAGGATGTTTGTTTGTTTTAAAACAAGATTAAAAAAGGAGTGAAAAAAAATAAAATCACAGTCAAGTGGAGAAAGAGAAAATCTAAATGATTAGATATGGAAATATTAAATAAAATTAATTGTTAGTATAATTATAATAAATTAGCAACAAATTTTTGGAATTAAAAGCTTGTCTGACAGAGGAAAATTATAGCCTACTCGGTATTGCTGATTTGAGGGGGCTGATTTCAGAATGTGGGGCCATAAGATATTCTGGAAGGCTAAAATAAAATAAGAAGGGTAAGACATGTTATATATCAAGTGAAATTTAGAGGTAAAGGAATTGAAACTGTCAACTGCTGAGAAATATAGTGGATTAGTCTTCCCTGAGCCAGAAGCTAGAAGGACTAATGAGCTAATAATAGTGCACACTTCATACCCCTAGGACAAGAGAGACATAAGAATGATACAGTGAGATAAAAAGGCTTGAAAGACTACCCTGATTGTGGTTAAAACCTCCACAAATTAATCTGGAAATAATTAGAGATACTTGGAATGATGGAAACCATGACAATCAAAATGTTGGGGTACTTCAAAATATTTAGCCTTCATTGTCGAAAGACGTGTGTATAGACTTCACCAATTCTTTTAGTTGCCCTAACTCCTCAGTTTTCCCACCAAAGCAGGAAGAAATTCACATTTGCTGGGTGGTGGGAGCAAGATCAAATTTCATTTCATGGCATTATCTCCTTATGGTTCTGCACTATCCTCTGGAGTCATGCCCTTGGGCTGCAACCTTTAAGCTAAGGACCAACTTAAGGGTTACTAAGGATAAAACACCATAGGATGGAACTCCACCTAGGAAAACCCAGATAAATTGGCAGATAGTCTTGGTGGCACTCCAAAGAAAGAGCACTGTGATACTGGAGTAGTAATCTTTTGAATTGAATGCAAAATTTAAAGTATTTTTCCACTCTAATAAGTGATTATGTAAAAATGTCATAATGGGAATCATGAACCAGAGTCATATGTCAAAATGAACCAGATTTTCAGTTGGCATAAATCAGCATAGCTCTCTTAAAATTAATGTAATCCATGTAATGTACTCCATTTACACCAGGTGAAGCTCTGGCCCTATATGTACTGTTTCAATTATCTGCATATCAAATGTTCTCATATCTCCACTAAAAAGATATAATTTTAACAGATGGCAAATTCAACCTGGGTTCTGAAACTCATGCTGAGTTCTTTTTTTCTCGCATATCATGCAAAATAAAAGTTCTGCAGGCCAAATTATGTCCTGAGTTACATGTGTACAACTTAACTATACTCAATGAGGATTGGATGGGGAGGAAAGGATTGGAACTGATCAATTAATTTGGTTTGATTCACATAAAGAATAGTCTCTCTCAGCTGTATTGGCTTTATAGGGCTAACATGAATAAATAAATAAATATAAAAGGAGTACTTGTGGCACCTTAGAGACTAACCAATTTATTTGAGCATGAGCTTTCATGAGCTACAGCTCACTTCAAATAAATTGGTTAGTCTCTAAGGTGCCACAAGTACTCCTTTTCTTTTTGCGAAGACAGACTAACACGGCTGTTACTCTGAAACCTAAATAAATATAGTAGTAAAAGCTTGTTTTATTCAGTAAGTAAAGTAAGCGAATATGACTCTGAATACGCACCAGGAGCAGATTTGTTGTGCAAAAAGCTACTCATCTGATATCGTCACTTTTCAGAGTAGAGCTACTATTTAAGATCTGACTGAGTTTCCATGGCATATTAATCCAGGTATTCCAGCCAGATTCCAGTTTATGTGATTACATTCTTTTTGCACCTAAATTGCACCTGTAGTTTCTACAGGATAAGTTCTTCTCCACTACCCCTTCTTCTAAAAACTATTGTCTGTTTTTTCCAGGGAAAAGCATTTACTGCATTCCACCCCAGAGGCTGCACTGTAAATTGGCTGAAGTGATTCTTGTATGTAGAGCCTGTAAAGTGCTCTGAGATGAAGAGTCATAGTGCAGCATATACATATAAAGTATCATAATCATAAGCCAGTGGAAGATCTGTACTTTATTTGTTGAAAAAAATCTAAGAAAAGAAGAATTAGAACACATTTCATATGAGAAGCACCAACGTTACATATGTCACTATCTCATTATAAAAGCAACAAAGTATCTGTATTTTAAAAGTTTACAAAATTCAAGCAGGGAAATGGGTAAGAGTACCTTGGATGCGTCAGCACCTGCCTTGCAGACTGTAATACAAACCAACATAAATCAGTCAAATTTAAAATTATTAAAACCATTCAATCTATCCTCTGCTCTCTTAGGTGGCATTTTGTTACAAAATGACTTTTATTTATAATGTTACTCAAGTCAGAGGCATTTTTATATCACAGAGTGATCTCAGTAGGAGAATTGGTTTTTCAGTTCTGCAAACTAATCTTTCTGACAGTGAAAAATAAGCAATGTGATTGTTTCTTTAGTGGCGATGAAACTGCAGGAAGGTGTGTTGTTCTCAACAAGGGCAATAGTGTAACTGAAAAGTAGTCAGCTATTCTAGAGACATGCTTGACGATTTCTTTCCAGAAGACTTGCACTATCAGGCAGTTCTGCAACCATATCTTTCAAAAAAGTTTAAAAGAGGTACTGGTGCCAATACTGCTATAGTAGGGAACTGGCAGAAAACTAATTTGTTTAGCTAGTTGCCTGCCTAATGTCATGTCCACTTGTTGATATATGTAGTTGTATATCTACTCTGACTCTATTCTGAGAGAATCCCTCTCTTTGTGCAGATTAATTAAACCTTTGCCACCTTGTCCAACATACTGTACATTTCTTGAGTGGAGAGAGGCCACTGATGACAGATGTGGAAGAGTATAATGAAAGACTTAGCACATGGCACTTTAGACTCTGTTGGAGTCCGGCATGGAGAGGAGCAGACGGCTCAGGGCCTGAGGCACCGCAATGGGTTTTGGATTTGGTCCTTGGTTGATAATGGATCAAAGTAAATAAAATTCAGTTAAGTAGGTGTGTGTAAAATCCCACGCATAAGGTTAGCTTCTGAATTGTAGATAAAACCTTGGTCAACCTAGTCACAGAGTAAAAACTCCAGTACAACCAAATAAGTTAGAGTCCAGAAGGAGAATACTCTGAATAAGGGCTACCCAGATTACTGCTCAGAGTGCACAATGTTGAGAAACACAGTTTAAGATAAGGAAAATGTACTGTGTGGAGTATAGCACCTTTTATAATGAATATTTTCCTTTGTGGGAGAGAATTTGGTGAGATTTTTTTCACAAATATGTCTGCTGTGTCCACAAAGTTAGGCTCTGCTTCTGCACATGGATGCACTCCTGCACTTGAGCAGAGCCCCACTGATTTCAAAGTCAGTATTAATGCCATGTTTAAATATTTTTGGTCAAATCATGCAGACCTCAGTTAGGCAAATATCTCATGCAACTTCAGTGGTAGTTTTGCCTGTGTAAAGATTGCAAAATTTGGCCCTTTATTTTTGAGTAAATGTGTACTTTGTATCCACACCTGTGCATACCCACAGGACTAAATGCTGCTGTCATGCAAAGTAAATCCCACTGAAGGCCCCAATCTCAACTCCTTACTTAGATAAAAGACTCTGATCACAGGAGCAATCTTGTGTGAGCAAAGAGTGCAGCATTGGGCCCAGTATCAAAGTTGTGTATTCATATCTGAGGGCAGAAATGGCACTGAAGGGCTGCGTAAATAATTACTTGAACTAAGCTCTACATTCATTTCTAAAGTAATATAATATAAATAATTATTTTCATAATACGGTCAACATTAGGTTAAAAAAAGTGCCTGCGGCCTGATTGTCTATTCAGTTATATCAGTTTTAGGTTTGTATAACTCTACTGAAGTCCATAGAACTAAACAGATGTCGGGGAGTGGAGAATCTGGCGCCTAAAGTTTTCTTGGTAATTCTGTATAGGTCTTGATTTACAAAATTAATGTAAAAATCAATTGCTTGCTACTTAATTGTATGTTGTTTGACTGGTCAATGAGTTCAGGAAGTTCACAGGAGAATGATTCATGAGTAAGATGGAATTTCAGTGATCACATTTTGGATGTTTTTATAGTAGTATGAAGTATTTCAGTTGACATACATCATAGTGAGACAACACATTATAGTGAGCAAACAACTTATATACATGTTATTACCTGGGCATAGACAATAAAGATTATTATTTTATTTTATTTTTGATGATACTTCTAAATCTTTTATAAATGAAAGAAAAATCCCACCTGTTTGCAACATAACTTAAATTGTGTAAGATACAGAGGTGCTGACTTTGTGAATTCCCCTGGACTCTCCCTCCTCGCCCTCACCCCGCCCCATCCTGCCCCCTCCCCCTGCACCTTCCTGCCCCCGCTCCTCCCTCTCTCTCCCAGCACTTCCTGCACACTGCTGAACAGCTAATGGCGGTGGGTGGGAGGCACTGGGGGAAGGGGGTGAGGAGGGGCAACAGCTGATCC
Source organism: Lepidochelys kempii (assembly GCF_965140285.1). Lineage (NCBI taxonomy): Eukaryota > Metazoa > Chordata > Testudines > Cheloniidae > Lepidochelys > Lepidochelys kempii. Next base: position 68,016,563 of record NC_136384.1, on the reverse strand, counting down.
AGGGGGCTGCTTGTGGGTGCTGTGCACCCCCTATTTTTTTTCCGGTGGCTGCCATGGAGTCAGTGCCTATGATAAGATATATTCTCAAGGCACTCAAATATACTGAAAAGGTTAATAACAAAGTAAGCTCTACGTTTTTGTTCTGTGTTTGCACGTATCGCAGTGGGACCCTGCGTGGGTGCATGACTAGGTGGGTGCATGACTAGGTGGTACTGCAATACAAATAATATTAACATGTGAGGGAACCCTAAGTAATTCATGTTTAAATCTATTTGTATCCAATGATTAAGACTGGTAGAAACAAATTAAAATAGTGCAATAAAATGCTCTATTTAAGTGCCTTTTGTATAATTAATTTTAAATTAATCTGGAAATCAAACCCATAACGATTGGGAGGAAGCTCAAACTTATTGCAGTACAGCATACTAACTATATATAACTAACTATCTGTAACTATTGGATAGGAGAATTTCCTCATATGACTCTACTTAAAAAAACCCTTTATGGAATTTTTGTCCAAGTTAAGAGGGGAAAAAAGAAACACCAATTACACACACATATACATATATGCTCACAGTCAAGGATATCAGTATTTTAAGTAAAGAAAAATGTATCTATATTTACTCTGGATGTAAATCTGCACCCATCACCACTTGCCAAGTATCTTCCTCGCTACATTTAAGATACTAAAGATTTTAATGCAAAATTGAACAACTTAATGGGCTGAACATGTGTAATGAAACCACTTTAATTGAAACTTTCAGTGTGTGTTCCCTGGAACTCACTGGGATCTCTGTTTATAATAACAGGCGTGTTTAAAAAGAAAATTATGTAAATGCTTATTATTTTTTCATTAAAGGACCCTTTTCTATAATTCATTTGAAGAATATTACCCACGTCTTTTGAAAACGTCTAGGGAACCACTGAGTTCTGTTACCTTGATGGGAAAACCAGAATGCTGTGAGGAGATAAAGGTATTGCTCATTTAAATAGCTAGAGATTTTTTTTCTGATTGATAGTATCAGAGAAAATCCATGCACCTACCATGCTAGCTTTTGCCTCAAAGCATTGTCTTACTACCTGTTATGACTAGAAAAATATTGAGGAACATGGAGCTATTGCCATGATTTGGCAGCGGTAGAGTATTGCTAGCAATGTGACTTTGATATATGTAAATTAAAGTTACTCCCACAGACAGAGCAAAGGTACAGATTACACACACACTTCAAAGGAAGAACAACTTGGACTGTAGGCTTTTAATCAGGTAGAAAGTTTATGTTGCAGCACCTCTTCTATTCTTCTTATTTCTTTTTCTATTCTTATTTCACTTCCAATTCTGGGACATTACAAGCAAGTCAGTTAGGTACCTAGGCATTTAGGGGCAGATAAATAGAAACAATTAGTACATATTAATGAGTCTGATGTGGGTGAAAGCTAACCTTTCATGGTAGGCAACCTGGAAAATATGAAAATGTCCATAGTGCAAAGGCAGAATGTTGAAAACCTGGACACCAGAAGGGTTTCATTTCAGTAAGAGGAAAATGACATCTACAATCACACACAACTGCTGAGGGCTTTAGTTGTGTTCCTTCCATTTCACTTTAATGGGATTTGTATGCCTAACCATGTGCAATGTTTTGAAAAGTTAGAGGTGTATCTTTCTCTGCCTTTCTTACACCTCATGTCAGTGTGAAATAATATGAAATAGAGTTTCATGCAGGGGTTCAATGATAGGCAGAAAGATGCTGGAAAAATAATTTGCAACTCAGTATGATCTGTTAGAATGGACTATAGTTAAGTCCCAGACACATACTTTAAGCAGTGGCCCAGAATTGTCTGGAAATTTGATAAAAATAGAAATAAGCCCTTAATAGTTAAACAAGAAGTCATGGACAGTAAAATAATGAAGTGATCATTATATGAAATAATAAACATGGATTTTTGCCCAAAAGTAAGATAATCTGGTATATAACAATATGTAGGTTTAATAGATTTTAAGGCCAGAAGCAACCATTGCGATCATCCAGTCTGACCTCCTGCATAACACTGGCCATAGAACTTACCCAAAATAATTCCTGTTTAAACTAAGGCAGATCTTTTAGAAAAATGTCCAGTCTTGATTTAAAAATTGTGATAGAGAATCCACCACAACTCCAAAGGATAATTACTCTCACTGTTAAAAAAATGTGTCTTTTTTTCCAGTCTGATGGATGATGCAAATAAATTGCATATCATTAGCAAAAGATAGACATCCTAAGGCATTGAAAATGTGGCTGATACTTTTTTTTACTGTTATAGTAGTTCCAGTGGTACTGATAGATGATATAAGGATTTGGGATGGATGAAGAATTTAGATAAAATAAAAACCTTGAATCTTCACCCAAGACTTAACCAAATTTGAAACAAAGCTTTTGAGGCTATTTTTCCTTCTTCAGTTTTCTCTCTCTCTGCATTTCCCTGTTCAGCCATGACCAGAAGTTCCAAATATTGGAAGAAATGTTATCTTAATTGTATTTCCATACTACAGGAAGTACCAGATGTATAATGAGATGAGATGACCATTCCAATTTTGCAAATTCAAGAGGTTTGAGTAATTTCGATGAGTTTGGCACCCTCACTTTTGGGTGCTTATCCAACCTGAACCTAATATTTTTTAGCTACAGTTATCACTAAAAATAATGCTTTTATACTGAAAGACACTAACTTTGCTTTTAGCGGAAGGGTACTGTTCTTAAAGCCACATTTGCAGTGGATCTGAGTTGCTACATGTATTAAGAGCAGAAGAGAAGTGTGGATGCTACTCCACTGCCATTTCACTTTTTGGAGTAGCCTAATTGGTAAAGTTCCCTAGAAAAGGATATGCTAAATCAGTGGTGGAAAGTGGAGCTGAATGTTTTGGGGAAGCTATATTGTTCTTATGTGAATTATAGGCATTTTATGAAGGGATAAGTGCTCAGCAGTCAGCCAGGTTAGGATGTTATTGTTACCCCTGTGTCAAAAGGTAGTAGATATCTGGGGCCTAGCAGGTCTGCTTCCCAGTATAGGAATCTGTGTAAATTATAAATATAAATTGTTTCCTTTTCTCTCTCACACACATACACGCACATTCACAGTGTTCAGGAACAAAGGTAGTCAAACAGCATGCAGAGTCATTGTTTCTTTCAGGAACCATAGTCCAAGAATTTCCACAGCATGCATCCGATGAAGTGAGCTGTAGCTCACGAAAGCTCATGCTCAAATAAATTGGTTAGTCTCTAAGGTGCCACAAGTACTCCTTTTCTTTTAGTCCAAGAATTAACTCCAATCACAGACTGAGACAGAAATTTGCATGCCAAAACCTAACAGCACTTCTTCCTAAATCTGAAGAGTTGCTTGTACATTATGAAAAAGAATCATAGAATCATAGAATCATAGAATATCAGGGTTGGAAGGGACCCCAGAAGGTCATCTAGTCCAACCCCCTGCTCAAAGCAGGACCAATTCCCAGTTAAATCATCCCAGCCAGGGCTTTGTCAAGCCTGACCTTAAAAACCTCTAAGGAAGGAGATTCTACCACCTCCCTAGGTAACGCATTCCAGTGTTTCACCACCCTCTTAGTGAAAAAGTTTTTCCTAATATCCAATCTAAACCTCCCCCACTGCAACTTGAGACCATTACTCCTCGTTCTGTCATCTGCTACCATTGAGAACAGTCTAGAGCCATCCTCTTTGGAACCCCCTTTCAGGTAGTTGAAAGCAGCTATCAAATCCCCCCTCATTCTTCTCTTCTGCAGGCTAAACAATCCCAGCTCCCTCAGCCTCTCCTCATAACTCATGTGTTCAAGTCCCCTAATCATTTTTGTTGCCCTGATGGGCAGAAGATGGAAGACTATGTATAACAGTGCCATCTGGTAATACTTGCCTAACAATATTTAGGTGGATGTTCTTCCTGGCATTTTAACATTATTGACATTTGTTGCAATATATTTCAATACTAATCATGCGAATGTTTATCTTTGGATAAATGGTTGTGCTATTTGCTAGCTGCCTGTAAAAATGAAGTCTGTGGTCAAGAATTTGAGTGCCTATAAATGAAATTGTCCTGGGTGTGGATGGCTGGCGCAAGGCTTACCAGTCAACTAATATGCAGGATAAGACTTGCACGGGGAGTCTACTGCCTAATTTTCCAGACAGAGGGAATTTGTACATCCCTACATACTGCAAAAATTCCCCACACCAATGCGCTATAGGTCAACATGGAAGGTTATGTTGGGACTGGGCCAGATGCAGAGCAGGAGAGCTGTGTTAGACCTTTATTCATAGGAATACAGTGGTCTCAGTACCCCACACAACTGTTGTGTAGAGGCTGCATCCTCTATTGCACCCTTTAGGCTGGTATGGTGAGTGCCGGGGAGCTGCACAGCTGCCCTGGCTCCAGGATCTAGGTTGGAGGATGGATTTTACCTCCCCAACCACTCCTCTACCAGCCAGGATCCTGAATACTTGGACATTATGTGGACGTAGTGGATTTCACCAAATATGAATTACATAGTTCGTTATTAGCTTATGCTAATTTACACCAGCTGAGGAGCCAGTCCAATGTGTTCTATTAGTGAGATTACAAATTCACCAAGCATTCAGTCCACTTTATGCCTACCAGTTTGTAGTGGCTGTGAATAGAGCATGTATATAGAATTTCACTATGTGAAATGTAAGAATGAAAAACATTAAGAAAATGTATTACCGTTTGGAAGAGTTCTCCATTTGCAACATACATATATTTAGGCTATTCTAGTCTGCCAAATCTAAACCACTCCTACACCATACTCGTGTCTTTTTATGGCTCACAAGGAATCCTCACACTACCCTGTTTTTTTAAAGAGAGATTTAACTAGTAGTGGAATAACTCAGTATTTATATTACCTCCTTGAATAATTGCTACAAATGATGTATCATCTCAAGTTTATAGCCCTTCATAACTTGCTTTAACAAAATAATTGTATTGGCTATAATTACCTTAAGGATTTTGTGGCATAATGAATAAGATAACTTAGTGTGAAAGGTGTATTTTGTTTTGTTTTTTTGTTTTTTATCAAAATCATAGTCCAAGTTGTATGTGTGAACCTCCCTGACTATGAATTGTCATTATGCTTTGAAGTAACTTCTAAGACGGTAGACCAGCTATCTATTTGCTTCTGATAGAGCTATCAGAGTGACCCAGGTACATTCCATATGTAAGCAGAGTCAGGATGAGCTCTACCCTGACATCTGGTGGCGAGTCGTGGTGGGTTGTGGAAAAGAACTTTAGGGGCTGATCTCATTTGCATAGGCACAGCCACCCCGCCTAGATGGTCACTTTGGCTGCTGTAGGAGCCCCAGTTTCTCTGTTGTTGGGGCAGGACTAAACTGTCATTATCCTGATTATGTGAATTAAGGACAGTGGAACTGTACTTGGCCTTTTGTTATGATGGAGGGACTCACCATCAACTAAGCAGCACTCACTATGCAAGGGTCATGGGTTCCAAAACCCAGTGAATGGAGAGAGGCTGGGGACAGGTATTAATGCCTGGTGGTATGGGCCCTATGGTGAGGGTCCTACATGCCCATTGCACCTTCTCCTCTCTCCACTGTGGAATATCAGAGCTAGTTTTGATTCCAATAGGAGTCTAGTTACAGGCTGCTAAGTTGAAATCACTTTGGGCCAATTGTGCACCAGCACTGAGGCTCCCCTACTACAAGCTAAAATTACTAAGAGCTGAAATCACTAAGCATTGTGTTAAGTAGTGTGGGGGGGCCCGAAGCTATACTGCGGAGTAGTTTGCAGGACAGCTGAAGCAGCTGATAGGACGGCTGGTGGAGTGGAGCAGAGCAGTTTGCGAGATGGCTGGAGCGGCTCATGGGATGGTTGGTGGAGCGGAGCGGCTGCCAGAGCAGAGTGATTCGTGGGATGGCTGGTGGAGCCTTGCCGAGCCGAGCAGAATCCCACGAAGAGGTGGGGCAATTGGCTTTGGACCACGTAAGGTGCCCCTTAACCTCCCCATTTCCACCCAGATTGGGAGATAAAACTCTGCAGATAAACTTTTGAACTCTGGGGCTGCACTGACCAGGGACAGAGACTTTTGGGTTGTTGGACTCAAGAACCAAAGGCCCAATTTGTTTGGGGTGGGTTTTTGCTCATGGGTTGTGTTATGAATCCTGTTGGTGGTGTTTCCCCAACATAATGCCACATTGTTTCTCCCTGTTATTAAAAGGCTTTTGCTACACTCAGACTCTGTGCTTGCGAGAGGTGAAGTATCACCTCTTAGAGGTTCCCAGCGGGGGTGGTATATATTTGTCCCAGGTCACTGGGTGGTGGCTCGAGCCAGTTTTGCATTGTGTTATTGGAATGGAACCCCAAGATACTGAACTTGGCCCTTGTTGCTGCCAACTCTGACGGGCAGAAGGGTTACACATAGATCTGCCTATTAATTTCTTAAGGAATGAACCTCCTTTCTGGAACAGAAAGATGAACAGCCAAGATTTTTCCTACCCTGGAAGATACTGAGATGGAGCTACTAAGAACTTATAACATTTCTGGGATAAAAAAGACTTTTTAACATCATGCTTCTCTTTATCTAAATCAGCATTGAAGAATTAATGTAACTCTGCTGTCTAGAAGAGAGTCAGGCGTACTTCTCTGCAGCTGAGGTTAAGCAAGGTTGTGATATTACAAATTAGAACTAAATAGTAGACTGATATTCAGACACTGGAATCTTGTTAGCTAGACTAATAATGAATCAAATCTCGGAGACAAAGGGTCCCTAAAGGTGAGGTAGCTGGAGTTTGAATACAAATGGCCATATTATTATTATCGCATCCATTCATGAGAGCTGGTTTGTAGCACATATTTGAAACTCAGAGCTCTCAGGGCATATGACATAAGGTATACGTAGGTAAAAGATGCAGGCAGGCTGAGGTGTATTATTAACAGTTGCTGCTAGTTTAATTAAATAACTTGACAAATATATATTACACACAGAAAACTAAATTCAAAGAACATTAAGGTTGCTGTGTTTTTGTTTGGGGCCTGATCTGGCTGATGTGCTCCAAAGGTACATCTACACAGCAGCTGGGAGGGTGCATTCTAGGATGGGTAGACAGATAGTGAGGATGCAGCGGCATGGGCAGCAGCTTGTGTTAGCTGTTTGAGTACAATCCTGCCCAACCCCCCTGGGTATGTACTTGGGTGGCTAGTCCCAGCTCCTGCCTATGCCTCCTGTGGCCACATTGCTATTTTTAGCACACTAGCTCAAGCAGAGCTAGCGCATGTCTGTTTACCCCCTTTCGTGATCTCTGAGGGTATGTCTATGCTGCACACTAAACCTGGGTTCTGACTCAAGTTTGAGCTGAAACCCCGTTCTGTCAACACACAAATCAGTGTGACTCAGGGCAGCAAGCATTCAGGACTCCGGTCCTCAGACACTGCTAGGGAGGTGGGTCGGGGGAGGGTCCAAGCCCTGTCATTTTGTAGCGTGGATGGAGGTTAAGCCACAGACCTGAGTCAGAAGGTCTGTGTAGTGCAGTATGGACATGTTAGCATGGCTGTGAGACCTGTGTCTAGGAATTATAAATCCAGGTTTACAGGAGTGTGAATGAGTCTGGATCCTGCCAAATGCCTGGATCCTGCCAAATGCCTACTCGATCGAGCCCCACAGGTGAGATAGCTGGAGAATGCCTAGTTTGAGAATCCCCCTGGGGCTTAGGAGTAAACTAGGCACTGAAGTGTCAGGACATAAGTGGATATGCACCTATCCACTAAAAGATTTTTAGGCGCTTACAGAATTTTACTGGCAGAAGGTTGGACACGTGTAGGGTTAGACAGCAGCTGAACAGGGGGTTTGCAGATTTAAATTTTGGACATAGGACCCTAAAAAGGCACTTGGCACCTAACTCACTTTGTGGATCTAGCCCCAGGACACTGGGTCTCCCACTAAAATGGTGTTCCTTTGCCTTTCTGGATTTATATAACAGAGACTGATATCAGAGCTCTGATTTCTTAAAGGAAACCCTTGAGACTTAGGCCTAAATGCTATAATAATACATGCAAATTGCTATTTGCACATAAACCATAGGCTAATCTATGACTGTCCTTAGAAGCCTGCATCAATGCTTCAAACAGCTCTCATTTGAAGTTTCACAAACCTTTTGCTTGTGGCCAGAATAATGCTATTTGCCAGCTCCCCCTGTTTATTCCACTGATGAATAGGAAATGAGCCTGCCACAATCAAAAACACAAGAAAAGGGTGTGTGTGTGTGTGTGTGTTGTCTTCATAAACCTATTTACACTAACAGAAAAACGAGCCCTTGGAGAAAACTCTTAATAGGGTGAAAAAATCATAACATTTATACAAGCTCCAAGGAAAAGGTGTTGCTTTTTACAAACATTTGCACTATTTTTTGTTAAACAGGATGCATAGATATTCTCATTTCAAATCGTAACGGAACTGTTTTATCCAAAATCTGATGTTATTAATGTATGTTCTCAACTCTCTTGGCATAGATATCCTGAATAAATTCTAACATGCATTTTATACTTTAAAATACTTATTTATTGTTATGTTTTAAGAGGCCAGGCCATGTTCAGAATGGTGCTGTCAAAAATATTTTCAATTAATGTGGCTTATTGAAATATGAATTTTAACAAACCATATTGGAGTGCTTTAAAGATCTCATACTGTTACTGCTGTGATTCAAATAACCTGACTAATTCAAATTAATAATGTTCTGCCTTAGTGAATATTATTTTAAATGTGAATCCAATAAGATTCCTGGGAGCCTTCAGTTTATACTTTATATATGCTTTTTCAGAAAAGCCTTGACACTCACATTAGTGTGAACCATACTCTTTAATAACATGTTTTCTTTTGGTGTTTTTCAAAATAACAGTATTTAGATGGCAGTACACATTCAGTGTAATATGTAGTTTAGTAAATATGTGGATATACTGTAGGCTACTTAGATTACAGTCCATTGCATTTGTCACAACAAAATTTGTGCTGCATTTGTGATGTGTACACAGTAAACAGTTTTTGTCCCATTTGCATTATGCACATCATCACCTGTGCAATTTTCATGCATCTCTCTGTAGGAAGTGGCACAGAGTTACATCATCCTGTGGGAGTATCAGGAGAGATTGAATATCAAGAGGCATAACTATCTTTACTTGATCAGCCCAGTATAAATATGGACACTCTGACCTATCCATTAGGGCATCACAGACTGCTTTCTCTGGCATCCAGGTCCTGCTTTGTGGGCCTGTGTAGGCCCTTCCTCCTCCTCTCCACTTTCCTGATGATTTTTTTCCAGCAGGAACAAGAGATGAGTAGTACCTATTCACAGAATGTGCTATTGTAATTGACACTTAGTTGGACTATGCAAGGGAGGGGGGAATCTCTTTGTGGGTCATCATCCCCCGGCAAGAACCCATGTGACTGTGCAAAGGCTCTGAATGTTTGTGTGTGCGTGTGTGTGTTTGTACAAAGTTGAGGACACAGAAGCATTCTTTATAAACAGTACAAAAAAACCCTGGTCTCATTGCATTTCATATACCATTTATTCATTGCATTTGGTTGGACAGATGACAAAGTGCTGTCCTTCAATTATTTGAATGATGGAAGGTTTTTCTACATATACATTTCTTTGCATTCATAGCATTGTGCTTTGATATACTTAATTAGTGTTAACATATATAGCTTCATTCACAACTCCTATGACACTATTGTAGATTCTCAATTCTTAAAACAAACAAAAAAAAAACCCCAAAGATCCTGTTTCCACAGAAACCTAACACAGTCTATTTTTGTAAAGTGGTAAATGTGTGAAAAATGAGCATAATCCTCATGCTTTACTTGCTTTACTATGGAAACAACATGGCATATGTGGATATGCTTCTTACCTGGATTTCTTACAGATTTTTCTTCTCAAAATAAGAGAAATATATATAAGTAAATCATACTTTATATATTATGACTGATTCCAGGAATGGGTATATTAATAATATCCAAGTTTTCTAGGTATTGAGGTCACACATGAAATCTTTGATCCTATTGCAAATCTAGGACAAATTAGCTCCCCAGTGACGCATGACATGATTTCCATAGATTTCATGGCTTTCTAATAACTTAGATTTACAAACTCTGATAACTTAGACTTACAAACTGATTAGACATACATTCAGATTGGCCAAAATTTTGTTCCATTAACTTCAATAGTTTGAGTTAAAATTGCATATCCAGAATTTTTTTTCATATGACATCTAGCACAGCTAATAACTTGTAAGAAGTTTGTGTCTGTCTGAGGTCCCAGGTCTGATATGAGAAGCGATAGATTAAATCGGAGAGCTGAGTGCAGATCAGGGTGAAATACCTTTCCACTGACCATTAAAAAAGGTAAATTTGTAGTAATCTAGAATGTATTGAGATTCAACAGTTCAAAGGGTCAGAATAAGCAAATTATATCAAAGATGTTGCTATAGCCATCTGATTTTCAAATATAAAATCTGTCATATGAATTTCTGACTTCCTTCTTAAAAAATGGAGGAGATGAGATTTGGAATAATCATAAAACTAATGGCCTTGGTTGGTAGCATACAGCGTGTGCCTGTAGGATGTTCAAACTCAAAATTGGACACAGGTCCCTAATATCTTTAACATGCAAAATTAAGAATTTATCATACGTAGTAAGTTAATATAATGGACAAATGAAATCACCACTAAGCAACATAATGATCAATGTTAATCCATTTTAGATTAGTAATGTATTTTTGTGATTGGCAGGGTCCAATCTGGACAGCCATAATCATTTGTATTCAGCTGACTGGCTAAAACTTCTATTAATTAAAACACAATCGAACAAAATATCAGCCAGTGTCAACCTTTGCAGGTAGAAAAAGGGAGGCATCAGACACCTTGAACTCTCACTGGCTTGAACTGTAAACTCCAATCCAAAGCAACCTAACTGTCTAAGAGCATTCCACATTCCCACTAGGCACCAACAGCCTCACAAAACCCCAAGGTTTAGTCATGCTCTGTAACCTTTTGCATGAGGAATTCCTACACTCTGTCATAAGAGCTCACACCTTCTTATAACTGTGTAGGCCCAACCCACCTTTGACATAGAAGATGAGTTGTTGCTTATTTCCCAGAAAAAGGTATTTCACTATTTCCCAACATCTGCAGGATTGGAAGAGCTGCCAACACTCGGTAATTCTGACACCACCACTGCCCAACGTTGCAATCCCATGAAAGAAAACAGTAGTAATTAATTTAACGATGACATCTTCACTCATGCCAAGAAGTTCATGCTCACACAATGCAACCTGTGCAATCACTTGGAAGCCTGCAGACTTACAAACTTAACACCATGATCATTTGATGCACAGCAGAAAACCCCATATACAAAACCAATAATTGAACATATAATATCAAGGAAAGTAGGATATTTGCGCTGGTGGGGTGGAGTAGGACATTTCTTACCTCTGTCCTATTTGTCGTCTTAGGGACAACACTTGCCACCTGCTGTGCAATCTCGGAGTCTCTTGCAGGCAGTGGGACTGACCAAAAACAGCCTTTTCACCAGGGAGCACTGCCATTGGTTAGTCGATACTGCATGGCCACCCTTGTGGTGCGGCCTCCTAACCCAACCCTGCCCACATGCTATGGGTTGTGCTGGTTGTGATAGCAGAGAAGTGCAAAATCTCTCTTTAAAATGATTTTTAAAAGGTTATAAAGGTTGTTATCTTTGTTTATAATTTGGACAAATACACATTCTTTTGATATGATTTTGTGTTTTGTTTTTGGAAAGAGAATTCTTTACACATTCTGGATTGAAGAACTATCCAGGTGGAAGATGATATGATTCCCATGAAAACCATTTTGACTGAACAAATCCCTGGATTGCTACATGTGCCTAAATAAAAAAATGCAAATCCCAACCTCCAGTCCACTAGGACTACAGTGTTTTAAATTTATAAACCATGAACATACAAACCATTTTGCATCTGTCAACCTATTTGAGTTATTTTTGTGCTTGGAACCCATTAGAACATAATTTGTGCCCGTTTTTAGTTTTGAGGATGTTAAGAATTTAATTGTAGCGGGGAGTGTATAATTAGTCTTGAGCATCTGCCAGCCATTAAGTGCTCTAGTGGCCAACATTCTCACAAAGCTTTGAATCACAGCCTTTGCGTTCACTAATCATTTTGGTATCATTTGACTGCAGCAGCCTGCAAATGAAAAATATTTGCAAACAATAAAGTTTGTTTTGTATTAACAGTTTATTCCAGTGACTGAAGTATGTGCAACATGCATTCCAAGGTCAATAGGTCTCCCTGTGTGCTCTTTGTTCTCTCTTGCTTTCATAAATAACAGCCTACTGAAGTCTGTCTATCTAGTCTGTCTATCTAATCTACATAAATTACAATGTATCCCACAGGTGGTAGATACTAATATGGAAGAGCATTTGCTGATTTCCTGTCTCTAAAGGACACCAGTTACAAACATAATTTTCCTAAGCACGGCTTTGGGAACGCAATATCATATGTAATCACCGTAAACCTCCTTCCAAACCCAGCAAATCACCTCCTTCCAAACCCAGCACTGTAAGATACTTTGTGAAAACAGCTGACGACAAAAATCAGTATCTCCATCATTTAGTAGGTTCCTTGTGTTCACCTGAGTCACCAATAATAGCACACACCTACAACATACTGAAAATATCAGAGCACTGATATCTGACAGAATCATTTTGGACTGCATGAGAAGGATGTTCTTTACACTGTACTCTGTTTTGTAACATCTTCATTCCGGTAAGAAACGGTCAAGAGAGAAGCAGAAGCAGAAAAATAAATGTGAAACAGCTCATATAATAATACAAAAGCAAGTTATTGCTTCTTTTGCTGTATTTCTTTATGGACAACAGTATATTATCTCAAAGGTCCGAGAACATATCTAATACTTTCTGCATGTTTTGCAGAAATGTTCTGAAAAATGGAAATGAAGCTTTTCAGAAACCAGTTCAAATGCTATCTGCTGCCGTTTAATCACAGCAATTGAGGTAAGGTAACATTTTGTGCATTGGCAAGGCAAAACATTTAACATTAAATATTCATTATCTGAACAAATTAGCAAAATGTCTTCATTCATGCTTTCCGGTGTAAGTTCAATTATTATTTTTTCTCATAATCTCCACACTGAATTTTCTCTGAAAAGGTGAAACTGGCTGCTTATTAGCTCAAGAGGAAGTTACTTTGAAGTTGTTTCTCAGAATGTCTCCATCATGCTGTGATTGATACACAAGTAAAATTATTCAATAAAATACTAAGGAACTTGTCCACAGAAACACATTTGCAGAGTAAAAAGCAAAATTTCTCAGGGCCATAGCTAACAGTTGGAGTTTCTACTTTTATATGCTAAACCAAACTTTTTGGCCTGAGGGCCACATTGGGGTTCTGAAACTGTATGGAGGACTGGATAGGGCCAGACAGTCTGGCCCCTGCCTGCTATCCGCCCCCTCCCACTTCCCGTCCCCTGACTGCCCCCTTCAAAACTCCCGACCCAGCAACCCCGCCATCTCCTTGTCCCCGACAGCCCCCTCCTGGGACTCCACCCCCTATTCAGCCCTCCCTGTCCCTTGACTGCCCCAACCTCTATCCACACCCCCACCCCTGACAGGCCCCCTGGGACTCCCACGCCTATCCAACGCCCCCATTCCCTATCCCCTGACTGCCCCTCCCAGAACTTCCACCCCATCCAACTGCCCCCTGTCCCCTGACTGCCCCCTGGGACTCCTTGCTGATATCCAGCCCCCCTGTTCCCTGCCCCCTTACCATGCCTCTCAGAGCCCCAGGACTTGCAGCCATGCTGTCGGGCAGGAGCTTGCAGCCCCACCACCCAAAGCGCTGGCGGCATGGTGAGCTGAGGCTGCAGGGGAGGGGGGTGAGCAGGGGAGGGGCCAGGGCCTAGTCTCCCTGGCTGGGAGCTCAAGGGCTGGGCAGGATGGTCCCGTGGGCCAGATGTGGCCTGTGGACCGCAGTTTGCCCACCTCTGCCCTAAACATACAAAAAGTTAAGACCTATAATATAAGAATCCGAGCAATAGTTTCCTTTAGGGATTTGTGTTCCTTTCTACTAGCTCATAGTCAAGAGGCTGAATCTGGAATTAAATGGATACCACACTTAATTCAAGCCAAAAGCCCCAAAAGGTTTAATATGTTCTTTTGTGCTAAAGTTAATGTTTCACAGGAAGTATGTTGGGCCTTAGTTCTTCCGGCAGGATTCAAACTGGAAAGTTTACTGCAGTGCCAAACTTCAGTTGAAATCTGTTTACACTTCTTCAAAGAGGTCTTAATGACCACCTTAAAAATAGTAAAAAAATGAGGAATCCTTGTGGCATCTTAGAGCCTAACAAATTTATTTGGGCATAAGTTTTGGTGGGCTAGAACCCGCTTCATCAGATGCATGGAGTGGAAAATACAGGAGCAGGTATGAATACATGAACGAATGTTTAATAGAAGAGTTGGTCTTGGGCAGCGTGGGGGAGGTAGACATTTTGAGGCTGAAAGGTATGGACCCAGAGAGTACCATTGCAACTTCTGATGAGTGCATTTGAGAAAGGGAACCAAAATATAGCTAGTTGTGACTCACTGAAATTGGGAACAGCTCCAGCATAGAACAGAGCAGCCTGGCTCTGCTTAATACACTGGTAGCTGGTGAGGAATCCTAACCTGTGAATAACTAGATGGCAACATGCTGTATGAACCAACCATGCCTGCATGAAAGAAGGCGTAAGGATGGAAATGGTCTTGCAGTTTTAAGTATTGCTGCTTATCCCTCTATTATACTTCATTCCAGTCAATGGGAGTACATGTGTTCTGTATCTTTACATCCTTTTACTTTGGCTAATGTACAGCCCTCTCCTCTGAATGGTGACTGTCCTCAGCTATCAAACCAGTCTATCAAGGTGCTCACAAAAAATAGTGACCTCAATTTTTGTCACCTTCTCTATCATAGAATCATAGAATATCAGGGTTGGAAGGGACCCCTGAAGGTCATCTAGTCCAACCCCCTGCTCGAAGCAGGACCAATTCCCAGTTAAATCATCCCAGCCAGGGCTTTGTCAAGCCTGACCTTAAAAACCTCTAAGGAAGGAGATTCTACCACCTCCCTAGGTAACGCATTCCAGTGTTTCACCACCCTCTTAGTGAAAAAGTTTTTCCTAATATCCAATCTAAACCTCCCCCACTGCAACTTGAGACCATTACTCCTCATTCTGTCATCTGCTACCATTGAGAACAGTCTAGAACCATCCTCTTTGGAACCCCCTTTCAGGTAGTTGAAAGCAGCTATCAAATCCCCCCTCATTCTTCTCTTCTGCAGGCTAAACAATCCCAGCTCCCTCAGCCTCTCCTCATAAGTCATGTGTTCTAGACCCCTAATCATTTTTGTTGCCCTTCGCTGGACTCTCTCCAATTTATCCACATCCTTCTTGTAGTGTGGAGCCCAAAACTGGACACAGTACTCCAGATGAGGCCTCACCAATGTCGAATAGAGGGGAACGATCACGTCCCTCGATCTGCTCGCTATGCCCCTACTTATACATCCCAAAATGCCATTGGCCTTCTTGGCAACAAGGGCACACTGCTGACTCATATCCAGCTTCTCGTCCACTGTCACCCCTAGGTCCTTTTCTGCAGAACTGCTGCCCAGCCATTCGGTCCCAGTCTGTAGCTGTGCATTGGGTTCTTCCGTCCTAAGTGCAGGACCCTGCACTTATCCTTATTGAACCTCATCAGATTTCTTTTGGCCCAATCCTCCAATTTGTCTAGGTCCTTCTGTATCCTATCCTTCCCCTCCAGCTTATCTACCACTCCTCCCAGTTTAGTATCATCCGCAAATTTGCTGAGAGTGCAATCCACACCATCCTCCAGATCATTTATGAAGATATTGAACAAAACCGGCCCCAGGACCGACCCTTGGGGCACTCCACTTGATACCGGCTGCCAACTAGACATGGAGCCATTGATCACTACCCGTTGAGCCCGACAATCTAGCCAGCTTTCTACCCACCTTATAGTGCATTCATCCAGCCCATACTTCCTTAACTTGCTGACAAGAATACTGTGGGAGACCGTGTCAAAAGCTTTGCTAAAGTCAAGAAACAATACATCCACTGCTTTCCCTTCATCCACAGAACCAGTAATCTCATCATAAAAGGCAATTAGATTAGTCAGGCATGACCTTCCCTTGGTGAATCCATGCTGGCTGTTCCTGATCACTTTCCTCTCATGCAAGTGCTTCAGGATTGATTCTTTGAGGACCTGCTCCATGATTTTTCCAGGGACTGAGGTGAGGCTGACTGGCCTGTAGTTCCCTGGATCCTCCTTCTTCCCTTTTTTAAAGATTGGCACTACATTAGCCTTTTTCCAGTCATCCGGGACTTCCCCCGTTCGCCACGAGTTTTCAAAGATAATGGCCAATGTCTCTGCAATCACAGCCGCCAATTCCTTTAGCACTCTTGGATGCAACTCGTCCGGCCCCATGGACTTGTGCACGTCCAGCTTTTCTAAATAGTCCCTAACCACCTCTATCTCCACAGAGAGCTGGCCATCTCTTCCCCATTTTGTGATGCCCAGCGCAGCAGTCTTGGAGCTGACCTTGTTAGTGAAAACAGAGGCAAAAAAAGCATTGAGTACATTAGCTTTTTCCACATCCTCTGTCACTAGGTTGCCTCCCTCATTCAGTAAGGGGCCCACACTTTCCTTGGCTTTCTTCTTGTTGCCAACATACCTGAAGAAACCCTTCTTGTTACTCTTGACATTTCTTGCTAGCTGCAGCTCCAGGTGCGATTTGGACCTCCTGATATCATTCCTACATGCCCGAGCAATATTTTTATACTCTTCCCTGGTCATATGTCCAACCTTCCACTTCTTGTAAGCTTCTTTTTTATGTTTAAGATCTGCTAGGATTTCACCATTAAGCCAAGCTGGTCACCTGCCATATTTACTATTCTTTCGACTCATCGGGATGGTTTGTCCCTGTAACCTCAACAGGGATTCCTTGAAATACAGCCAGCTCTCCTGGACTCCTTTCCCCTTCAAGTTAGTCCCCCACGGGATCCTGGCCATCCGTTCCCTGAGGGAGTCGAAGTCTGCTTTCCTGAAGTCCAGGGTCCGTATCCTGCTGCTTACCTTTCTTCCCTGCGTCAGGATCCTGAACTCAACCAACTCATGGTCACTGCCTCCCAGATTCCCATCCACTTTTGCTTCCCCCACTAATTCTACCCGGTTTGTGAGCAGCAGGTCAAGAAAAGCGCCCCCCCAGTTGGCTCCTCTAGCACTTGCGCCAGGAAATTGTCCCCTACGCTTTCCAAAAACTTCCTGGATTGTCTATCATATCATCCCTTTTTAAATGAGTCTCTTCAATATCGCTGTCACCTTTTTCAGGAAAAATTAGTTCCCTCTTCCCTCTCCCTGCTCCCTTAACACTAATTCCTTTTAAAACTAAATTATAATTATTTGTGTTAACAGATTGTTTGAGGTTTCAGCAATTGAGGAAGCCATGTTTATTGTACACATATGGAAAAGTTGTTCAGGGGGCAGTAGTTAGAATAGAAGAATTTAGAATATTTAGAATTTAGCATAGAGAGATTTGTATAATTACTGTGTAGTAATTCCTGTTAAGAGTAATCATTGTGTTCTGATTGGCTGCGGGCCATTATTAACAAAGCAACATGCAGGAAGTTAAATAGTTGAGAAATAAATGTTTGGTTGTGAGCTGGTTACTGAACAGTACCCTTAAGCTCTGATTGGCCGACAAGGTTATTAGCAGACATAGCTACTCGTCAAGTACTTATGCTCGACTTGGCTGAGCCTCCTCACTCCCCTCATGTAGCAGAGATTATATAATATGGTATTGTTTTTCCTTTCCTATTCTTACTAAAATAAAATTAAATTTACTGCTAGCAAAGTTATGCATTTAAGGTCCCAGGCTCATCTTTTGAAGGAATTGTGCAGGTTTCCCGCCAGAATGAGGACTGAGAGGTCAGATATGAAGTGATCATTTTGTGAAAAGCATTGCCTCATGGGTGATAGGGTGTTTCATCTTTTATCATTTTGCTGTGTGAATTTATTTGAGAGCTTGATTGTCTAGTTTCACCCATGTAGTTTTTATCGGGGCATTTAATGCAATGGATGAGGTACACCAAATGTTGTGATAGGCATGTGTGGAACCCATGGATCTTGAGAGGTATGTTGTGAGGAACTAGTGTAAAAGTGGAGATATGTCTGCAAGTTTAGCATCAGTGCTTATGGCAGGACATGGTACCACTTTGAATTGCTTGGTCCTGGTCTGTCGGAAGCTTGCTTCTGTGAAATGAGGTTGGAGGATTGTTTGAAGGCCAGAGGAGGGTGTTTGAGAAAGCTTTCTTTCAGGAAATGGTCCCCATTTAATATGGACTGTAATTGTTTGATGATACCCCATATGGGTTCAAGTGTAGGGTGGTAGGTGACAACGAGAGGTGTGTGGTTGGAGAGTGTTTTTTTCATATTGAAGCAGGTTCTCTTGAGGTATTTGGGTGGCTCGTTCCATGATGCAATCTATTTCAAGGAGTGTCCTTGTTTGGTGATGGTGGGTTTAAGTGTGTTAGGGTGTATATCCCAGACTTTCTTCTCAGAGCATATTCTGTGGGATCTCAGTGTGTGGCTTTAGATAACAGATTTCTTGGTGTTTTTGAAGTGGTTAGTGAACCTGTGAAGGTAAGTGTGGTGATCCATGAGTTTCTTGTGTATAGGAACTGTCACTTGCTTATAACAGTGTGTTATGATGTACAATGAAGTCACTTTAAATGCTGTGGGAGGCATTCATGTCTTGCAGTCATTACAATGATACTGAAAGTCTAAGAAGGTCTATTAGAAAAAGAAACTGCTGGGTCCATTGCAAAATGAAGTTATGGTATTATATTCTTCAGCCAGTGTAAGAGAGAATGAAGCAAAACAGAAGGGGGTTTTTAAGTTCCCATTTAACAGAAAAAACTAACTAAATAGTTTTGAGGTTGTTTTTCATTTCTTCAAATGAGCAAAGCATGTTGCTTCATCCTGGAAAACTACTGAGTGAGTTTAAGGTTCAGCACCATCATCCTCTGAATAACAAATGCAGAATAGCTGCATTTTTTGTTACATTTGTGTCTAACAGACATATTGTCGAATTATGTTATAAACTTCAGAATATATTGGTAACTTTCCCCATGAAAAGGATTGACTGGTGTCTGCAATTAAAATCAAGTGGATAGATAATTTGACAAATCACAGAAGCTGCTTGTTTTAAATTACGTACCAATAGGTCAAATATTTCTACAGGATGTATTTTTTTTGTGTCTGAATGTCGGTTAGCTTAAGGCCTGCGGCTGTATATCTTTCATTCATTTTATCTTTTTACCCTAGCTAATGTAAATGTAGATTTTTTTTTTAATTTTTCACAGACACGTATAATCCTTTTCTGAATCTTACTAAGCTTTTGACCTCAGTGTTATGCTGCGCAAGTGAGTGCTGCTCCTTACAAATGGAGCCATCCCAGATGACTGAGGGCACCTCATTATGTATGCTGTATATGACACAGAAAGAAAGAAATATTTTAGAAATATGTAGAGAATTTTTTTTTAAATATTGAGATTTGTTTTCTAACTTCCTTTGTTTGTAAGGTTGGGTGCCTCTGGCCTTATCTGCGTGGGGAAATATAGCAGCATAATTATACCTATATATGTCTACATTGCTATATTCATAATAGTATAGCTCCATGGAATAAGAGTATCCACATGGATAGTTATATCAGCAGAACTATAGCAGTATAATTAGAGTGGTAAATTTCCCTGTGTAGACAAGCTCTTAATTACCATGAGTGAAATTCTGGCTCTGTTGAAGTCAGCATCAAGATTCCCGTTGATGTAAACTGGGTCAGGATTTTACCCAACTATAGAAGCCTTAGACCTAAATTTGGTTCACTACATTTAAATGGTTTGACTGTTATTTGATGGAAGGAAGGCAAAGTGTTATGGGGGCATAAATGCAAGTGTCTAAGGACCAAATCCTCTGGTCCGTACTCAAGACATAGGCAAAACTCCTAAGGCAATGACTCCAAGTCATTGGGTGTTTTCTCTGAGTACATCTAGAGACTGGAGAATTTGGCCCTGAATGATACATTGAAAACACTGCCTTATAAAACATGTCAGTGTGCAGATACAATGATAATTTCTAATAACAGTTACATTTCTTTTCTGGTAATTCGGGTACTAGCAGAACTCAAATCCTAAATGACAAATGGTGCCAAGTAGGAAGATTCAATGTGGCAGGAGTTTTATACACACTTCGGTATAATGAAAAACACTTATTGGGAAAATGTCATGTACTCACAACACATGCTGCTTCTAATCTTATTTGTACAAATACGGAAAAAATCTAACGACAGAGATCATCTCCTTCTTTTTTGTTAAACTATGGTATCGATCACTGTGAGTCAAGGTTGACATGAAGGCCCAGAATGTCTTTAATTACAAGAATACACAAAAAATAGTTGGCAGAATAATAAGGGGGTTAAGACGCTTCTTTTTTATAAGGGCCACTCTTTCCCAATTTTCACGTTTTAGTGGAAGGAAAGCTGTAATGAGGATATATATTGAAAATTGCATCTCCAGGTGCCATAAGTATAGGGCACAAAGCACTATAGCTTAAGTCATTTTTGTTTGGTGGCTAATGCTCCCTTACAGAGGAACCTTTTATTTTTTTTTAATGCAAAAAAAGTCTGCATGAGAGAGAATTTGAACCTTTTAACCTTATATCATGTTTCTTTCCTCATCCTCAGATTGTGTTTACGATATCACAGTTCATTATGGGATTGCAAAATGATTTCCTGGGTGCTGCTGCTATTAATATTATTTTCAAATTTTTATTCAATGTCAGCCCTTTGGAAAAGTGGGGAAATTCAAATTATACAGGGGAACAGCAAGATGCTTAGAGGGGTCTTTTAAAAAATATTTGTACAGACTTAGTTTGTTTTTTTCAGCTGATGGGGTCATTTGAAATATACAGGAGCAAAACACTGTTGTCCTTTCTACAGTCCGGAGTCAATGGCCTTTCTGATCCCAGACACTTAACAAGTGCTGAAATCTTTTGTAGGACAACTGGTCTTTCAAATCTTACTCTGAGCCATGTGGCCTTCTCCATAATGACAGTGTTCCAAAACATAACAACTTTTCAGGAAAAGTTCTGGGGTGGCTAGTGTGAAAAGACCAAACCGTCATGGAAATGTAATAATTAAATCAGTCAAATATAATAGTCCTTGTTTTGTATCCCAAATAACTCCTTTCTCTCAACCTTCACTCATTTTAGGGCAAATGATTAGGACTGCATATGTGCTATGATAATAGGCAATACATTTGAATTCAATAGTTACAAAACAAGGAACAACCTGTATAGTTTTTAGGGTGAAAAACCATTCAGAATCCCATCCACGGTCCTTCACCATCACTGGAGGAGTGAAAAACTTGTATTGTGGGCCAAAATTTCAGGCATAAATTTTATATCCACAAATACGATACAACATTTGCCTGCACAATTTACAGGTGAGAAAAGAGAGGCCCAGTGAATGCCAGGATTAATACTTATCATCTCTCTCTCTCTTGTCTTTTTATATATGTGTTTGTTTCTTTTGACATGACAACAGAACTTTGCCTCTGCCTCATCCTATTCACTGACCCAGTTTGCATAGCTAATGTGTGGAGGGGTAAGTAATTTGCTGTTGATATAGACCAGCAGTAAATTACTACAATCCAGGATCAACAAAGAAACAGGAAAGGAATTGCTCAGAGTTTAGTATAAAGATAGAGTCTAGTCCAGAATAAATACAATATTCAGATAATGCCAAAATAAAACAGTTTTATCTATCTATAATAGATAATCTATAATGTTACAAGAAGAGAAAGAGGTGATGTCCTAGGAGCTAAATTAGATGCAAAAAAATAAAATATTAATGAAGAAAATGTGATAATAAATGCTTGAAAATAGGGAGACTAGCCAGCAAAATAAAATAATGCTGAAACCTATCACCTCTGGAGACCTGGGTTCAAAGCCTACCTCAGGTAGCAAGTACTAACCTAAGGAAAGTTGGTGAGTGAAATACTGTCACAAATCCTTTCCTCTATGGAAATACCATTTATGAGAGGGCCTAAAGGAGGTTAACTGAGAGGAGCTTCTCACAGATTTAAGTCATAAATGAAAATCATACTGATAATCACATTTTGGTCACTATTTGTCTCCCTCCTAAAACTGCTTTACACTTCGGTACATTTTAACATGATTGGTTGTTTCTGCTCAAGAGAGACCAGAGACTATGGGCTCATTCCAAACCCCATTAACATCATTTGAAGGATTCCCATTGGCTTCAAAGGGCATTGGATAAGGCCTGTACAAGTATGATGAGAGATAGAATCGGGATGCCTTGCCAGAAGAAGATAGCCTACTACCAGCCTACACTCTGCTTGACTCCAGTCAGTGTTGTTAGTTCCTCACTGTTATGAGCACTACATTTAGCTGCAAATGTAAAGAAAAAAAGTAAAAAGCGGGTGGTGGTGGTGTATAATCCAATCCCTGATAAACTAAAAAGTTGGTCAAAAATTTATACATACACCAATTGAGTTTACATTATTTTATACTTTGTTACAGTATTGCAATATTTTAACCTTTTACAGATGCTACATGATATGTATATCTTTCACCAATTAAAACAAAATGTCTTTTATGTACATACATTATGTACATATCTGGGGAGACCTATTTGGAACCTAAGATTTCCTATTTACACACAGTTACAATACACACGATTCCTCTACCAATGAATATTTGGAACAAAGGCCTATTAGACTGGAAGGAGGCAGGTAGTTCATGATGACAAAACAAAACAGTTTTGGACAGGAAGTCAGTTGACCAATTGAGATTTTCAAAGCAGTGCAGGGGATTTACCTACACATCTTCCATTAATTAACAGTAAATCCCCTGCATTGCTTTGCAAATCTCAACTGGTGAATCAAATTGATAATGAAAATGGGATTTAGTTAGCTGTTATGTAAATATCAAAATTGGAAATTAGGCCAGGCGACTATGGCTAGCCCCACTATTGCTGTGAAAAGTGTTGTAGCAAGCTGAATTATTGCACGTGGTTAGGGTCTTGGTTTTATAGCTCATCTAAAAATCCAGCAGCTTGGTTACCACCCAACCCATGTGTCAGTATTGACACAAAGGGAAGCGTACTCCTGACTGATTTTTCAACAGTATTTCTTTCAGCACCTGGAGAGTGGAGAATTCCCATCTGAGTTCTGTCCAGGATTGCGCTTGAAATACCACTGAGATGATACATCTGCCTACATGCATAAAGTGCATTTTATAGGCAAACGCACTGCAATCTGACAAATAGAAGGTAGGAGATTAATCCTTACTTTTTAAAATAGAAATAGATATATCATAGCAAACAATTTGAAAAGGACACAAAGGCACATATCTTTATTGTATATAGTGAAATATTTCAAAGATGCCAACATTTAGGAAAACTATATCTGTTTAGGAAAACTATATCTGAAGACACTATCATTCTGAACTGATGTAAATGTTGAAATACAGATGGAAATAAAGATGCAGGTTTTTTTAATCTAATGTTTAGTGATACTCCATATTTACAGCTCAAAATATCTTGCATTGATCAAAGACAACCTGCAAAGTTAACTATCTGATATAAATTTTATATCTCAAGCAATTACGCAGTAAAATAAAAATGATGAAACCCAGGTGTCTTATTCGTACAATGAAATATAGAAGGTCTTCTTTAGGTGAAGATATATAAACAGGAATCAATCTTGCCAAAAACCAATGGTTTTGGGAGAACACATATAGGCATCTTCATTACTAACCTCTAACAGAAAGAATAAATAGCACTGCTTAAGCCAAACTGAGATTGTACGTGTTTTTGTTGTTTTATAAGAATAAGATTTTAAAGCAATTCATTTGGTCAGCGCTCATTTTAATGAATAATTCATATAGCTAAGTATGACTGACAAGCTAGAACTTGGCCTGAAAAAAACTGGAAATGACTTGTAAAAACCTAAAGACATTTTCAGGGGATATGTTTTGTGTATCTGTCCCACCTCCACACTATATTTGCTCTACTGGTTCTGCTTTCTTCAGTGTTTGAAATGAAAAATGCAGTCAGACATTCATGTGCATCTAGTCCTGAATCTGCAGAGGCATTATGTGAAGGAAAAGTCTTGAGTAGAACTTAAAATTTTCTTATGGGTAGAAAGATTTTTTTGGCAGACAAATATCTAATTACTCTAGCAGGACAAAATAAGGGACAAAGGCACAAAATAGGGAACACAAGAAGAACAACAGTGCTTGGATCTTTGAATCATGTGGGATTAATTTGTTTATTGTGAATAACAATAAATGAATACCTTATTTGTGACTTGTCATAGATAATATAAATATTTTACAATTTTAGAAGTGGGATAAACAACATCGTTTTATGGGGGAAAAGGAACATTTGGGGCTGTTGTAATGCCCAGCCTACAGCCTGAAGATACCAGTAAAAGGAATGTAAAAGCTGTGGTTTATAAAAATGACCTCTATATGTTTATACATTTTCTGCTAACACACTGGAGAAGTATATAACATTTAGCGGCAGCCCTGAAAGTACACACTGTAATCCAAGCTCCATTGAAGTCCATGGCAAAACTTCCACTGGTGTCAGGATGTCACTTAAGGGTTTTTGTATCTTGTTGCAGCACATAAAATAGATAATAATCTAGAAGTTTGTAGTGGCACATAGAATTCGAGGATTTTCATGGGTACAACAGAAGGCACAATTTGTCCTTTTGGCTTTAAATATGACTTGTTTTTGAATCTAGTCTTCCCAGGGAATTTATGATTTAGAGAGGATTAAGAAACACCAGTCCTAGATCATGTAGAATTGTTGTGCAACAAGTAGACATTTATTGTATTGCAATCATTCAATTTAAATCCTTGATTTGAGTGAGCTTTTCCTTCATTATCCACACTAAGGAGATGCTGATACAGCTTTGTGAGGTGACATTTTCTTTTGGGCTTAATTGTAAGCCCTTTATTTTGTTACGCACACACACATTTATGCCTGTCTTCTGAAATAGCTACACTGGGAAAGGAGTCTCACATGGAAGTCTCACAGGAAAATAGATCCTGTCAAACTAACTTGATATCTTTTTTTTCTTATGAGATTACAGGTTTCATTGATAAAGGTCAGAGTGTTAATGTAATATACGTAGACTTTTCTAAGGCATTTGACTTGGTACTGCATGAAATTTTGATTAAAAAACTAGAATGATATAAAATTACATGGTACACATTAAATGGATTAAAAAGTGGCTACCTGATAGTTCTCAAAATGTAACTGTAAACTGGAAATTGTCAGTAAGTGGGTTTGTTTCCCACAGGAAGGGGTTCTTAGCCCTACGCTATTTTAAAATTTTCATCAATGACCTGGAAGAAAACATAAAATCATCACTGATAAAGTTTGCATATTATTTAAAATTGGGAGAGTATTAAATAATAAAGAGCAATCTGGATTGCTAGGTAAACTGGATGCTAGCAAACAATGTGTGTTTTTAATATGGTTAAATGTAAATGTATACCTCTAGGAACAAATAACGTAGGCCATATTTACTTGACAGGGGACTCTAGCCTGAGAAGTAGTGACTCTGAAAAAGATTTGGGTGTCATGGTGGACAATCAGCTAGCCATGAACTCCCAGTGTGATGCTGTGGCCAACAGAGCTAATACAATCCTGGGATGCCTACACAGGGGAATCTAGAGTAGGAGTAGAGAGGTTATTTTATCACTGTATTTGACACTGGTGTGACTGCTGTTGGAATACTGAGTTTAGTTCTGGTGTCCACAATTCAGAAAGGATGTTGATAAATTGGACAGGGTTCTGAGAAGAGCCGTGAGAATGATTAAAAGATAAGAACACAATGCTTACAGTGCTAGATTCAAGGAGCACAATCTATTTAGCTTAACAAAGAGAAGGGTAAGAGGTAATTTGACTACAGTATATCAGTACCTAAATTAGATTGTCAGTCATCTGTTGAAGGTCACCAAAGCTCCTGTTGTCAGAATTGTCAAATGACAGGTACATGAGTGGCAGTGTTTCCTAAGGAGTAATCCAGCTGACAGCAAGATGGAGCCATTCACTAGTCTGGAATTGGATAAAGTGCTGAATGATTTTAAAATGGTACAGTTCCCAGATATGACAGACTTGCACCTGAATTCATGAACCAACTGGGTTCTCATGCTCGGGAATGGCTTGTTCGGTTTTTCAGCTGAGTTCTGTGGGAATCCAGACTGCCTAGAATCTGGTGCTAAGTGAAGGTCATTGCCTTGCTGAAATCTAGGAAAGATCCACACTTGCTTTCAAACTACAGACCAATTTCTCTTCTAAGTGTCTGGTTTAAGGAGCTTGAGTGTCTGATTTCACAAAGAATTTCGTCATCATTGGAAGGCATGCTGGCACCAGAGCAAGCTGGCTTTTGCTGCACTTGTACTACACGTGATCAAGTGCTGGCACTTTCAAAAATGGATTCCAACATAAGCTGAAGACTGGTATGACCCATGGCATACGATATGGTTTGGGATATGGGCCTTTCGGTGAAATTGTCTAGAAGTATGCTAAATTGGTTTGTATGTGCAATGGCTCTGTTTTTGACAATATTGGTGATAGAACAAGTGTTTGGAGGAACCAGAGAGAACAGCCTCCTGCAAGGTTCAGTATTATCTGCAATGTTGTTCAATTTATATTTGAATGACCTACCATATACTGGGTCTCTCAAGGTTGTTTATGCAGATGACATATGCCTTGGCACCCACTCACACTATTTTGGCATACTTGAGTGTTTTGAATGCAGCTATAGCTGATTATTGTCATTAGTGGCGCCTGATACCAAATGGAAGTAAGACTTTGTCAAGAGTCTTCCACTTACATCATGCACAAGAGGGCAGAGAGCTGAATATAGTTCTCTGTGGTCAGCGAGTAAAACATTATTCACACTGATCTATCTAGGTGTCACGTTGGATAGAACGCTCATGTACTGTGACTATCTTATAAAGACAGTGACTAAGGTCAAAACGCGCAACAACCTGCTCGGACAACTGGCTGGAATGACATGGAGTGCTAATGCTCAAACGTTACGCACTTCAGCCTTGGAACTTTGTTACTCAGCAGTGGAGTACTGTGCTCCAGTATGGGCTTGCTTGTCTCACACAAGGATGATTGATGTACAACTTAATTCCACCATGCATATTATTTCGTGCATACCTAAAACTACTCCTCTAGCATGATTACCAGTTCTCTGCAATGTTCACAGAAAGGAAAGTGTAGCAAAGCTCCTGATGAACTTGTGTGATATGCCACATCTACTGTTCATTATAGACTGGTTTAATACACCATATGGTCATCTGCCCTCACAGCACCCATTGTGGATAAGTTTACCAGGTGAGGATTTACAATAGAGGATGCATGGTGAGCTTCATGGTTCTCAGACAAAGTGACAAATAATTATCTTATCTTGGACCCGACTCAACATCAGCCTGGGTTTGATTTACCGCAAAGGCAATGGAGGCTTCTCAGCTGGTTTCATACCAAACCTCGAATTTGTGCTGCAGCAGAATTTCAGTGGCATTTTACAGACAGTCACTATGTCAATGTGGGAAGTCACAAACTATGGCACACATTATTGAGGACTGAAAAATGACTCAACTTTATGGAGGTCTTCGTGCCTTGAACATTGTTGATGAGACTGCTGTTGGCTTGGCTGGACCAGATTGCATATGCCAAATAAATAATGGGGAATAAATATCTAATAATGGGCTATTCAATATAGCAGAGAAAAGTATAACATGATTCAGTGGCTGGAAGCTGAAGCTAGACAAACTCAGACTGAAGATAAGATGTACATTTTTTACAGTGAGAATAATTAACCATTGGAACAATTTAGCAAGAGTTGTGGTGGATTCTCCATCACTGAGAATTTTAAAATCAAGTTAGGATATTTTTCTAAAAGATATGCTCTAGGAATTATTTTGAGGAAGTTCTATGGCCTGTATTATGTAGGAGGTCAGATTAGGTGCCCATAGTGGTCCCATTCGGCCTTAAAGTCTATGGATATATGTGAACACAACATTGAAATTTTGTGAATAAGGTTGGTGAAAGGAAAACTTAATATTGCCTACAATGTTTAATATATGACTATTTATAACTATGTAACAGAGTTGACAAGAGTAGTGGCTGTCACTCATTGCCTCGTGATAGTGGTTATAGCGGAGGTCAAAGCCGGATGTAGGGTCAGGACTGAGCTGAGGGTAGCGCTGGAACCAAGATCTGGGGACAGACCAGAGTTAAAACCAAGAGCAGAGTTCAAAGACAGAGTTCAAAGACAAGCCAAAGTAAGTACTGTAGCTGGAGTCCATGTGCAAGTTGGAGGTCAAAGCTGGGTGGTCAGAGTCCATGGACAAGCCAAATCAGTGCCATAGTCAGAGTCCAGATACAGGCCAAAGGTTGAAGCTGGGTGGTCAGAGTCCAAGGGGGTCAGGAGACAGAGGCAAAGCTCTCGTGACTTTGTGGGGCCACAGATAGCGTGTGCATAGATCAGGAGCTGCAGGGAAAAGTGCAGCCAGAACTTAATGAGAAAGATTTGGAGGAGCTGGAAGAGGGACTGCAACCTGGCACATTTAATGTAGATGTGCACCAGGGTCTTCCTCTCACTTCAGAAGGGGCAGATATTGGGATAGGTGGTAAACCATGCCAGGTAACTGTTGAAGAGGCAGCTGAGCCAGCAGCCCTGGTTTGGCTTCAGATTTTCTTCACAGTGGGCCTTATATCCCTTATGGAACACTGGCTTTAGGCTGGTGTTACTGCACTGTTTTCAACAAAGTTTCTCCTGAATTACACCATTGTGAAATGAGGGTCAGGCTCTGTGTGCCTTCATGTGAATGATACAGTAGAATCTCGGAGTTATGGACACCTCGGGAATGGAGGTTGTGTAACTCTGAACAAGACGGTATGGGCTTCAGTCATGGGGGGCAGGGCCTGGCAGTGGTCACAGCTCTGGGCATGGGTGTGGTGGAGAAGGACTTCTGACCCTCCGGGCGCAGGACTTTAGATCTGGGGGGAGCCCTGGGTCTCAGGGCTTTAGCCCTGCGGCTCCTCTCTTGGTTTCTACCTCATGGGGGGCTTGGGGCTTTAGCTATGGGGCGGGGTGCACTGGGGTTGAAACTGGTGCTCCCCTTGTAGCTAAAGTCCCAAGCCCCAGCGTCCTTGGGGGGCTGAATTCAGGAATGGATCCACGGGGCTGAAGTGCTGAGCCACAGTGCCCCATGTGGGGGTGAAGCTGCGGATGGAGCTGCGGGTTTGAAGCCCCGAGCCCCAGCGCTCCTGCCAGGTCTAAAGCCCTGAGCCCTGGTACTCCTGAGGGTCAGAAGCCCTGAGGCTCCACCTCCAACCCCCTGTGGCTGAAGCGCTGAGCCTCAGGGCTAAAACCTTGAGGCAGTACAGTATTTGCTGTTGCTCTTTTTTTATCTCCACTGCTGCCTGATTGATTACTTCCAGTTCCATATGGTGTCCAGTTGACCGGTAAATCCATAACCCTGGTGTTCGTATCTTTGATGTTCTACTGTATTTTCTTTTTTCACAGAGATTTATTCTGCAATCTTGAAGACTGAGAGCAGTCAAGTGAACATTAGTAGTGGAATGTTTACTAAAATATTAGTATACATGGTTTGTGTTATTATTTTTATAAAGAGGAAACAAATTGATAAATGATGCATTATAACATGCTGATGTTTTGTGCAACTGTGCAAAATCAGTTCTGGAACTGAAGAAGTAAACTCAGTGAAAAATCTGCAACTCCAAGTAAAACAAAATATGTGTCAGTAAGACTGGCTCTTAACTGAAACCTAAATTTAATTTTGAAATTGAGAGAAAACTAGTCACTACATTCTTAATAAAATCCAGGTAAATTCAGCAAAAATATCTAAAGAAAGAAATAGCAGGCTCTCAGAAATCGTTAGTTAAATATAAAAGTCTTCCTCCAAGGAATCTATTAAAAATGAATTCTTGTTATAATTAATGAGACATGTATCTAATTAACTGTCACCTAGAATCCTTTTGTTTCTGTATCTGTTGTCAGAGGTCATATAAAAAGGTGCATTACTGACTGAAAATTCTATTCAGAGCAGAGCCTGCATTTTGATACTCAGGTGTTATACGGAGATAGTCTAGTCTGGTGTCTGTGGTATACTTATTTATTGGGTGTAACCGGAAATGGTTGATAGTGATCTCTAACTAAATATCACTGGAACTAAAATAAAAGGCAGATTTAAATAACCTCTTGAGCTTTTACATTTTTAGTTATCATTGGTAAGTAGGGTCATTTAAAGGATACATCCCTGTGACTAAATGTATAACTTTCACAGGAGGGCCCCTGTTACTGTCAAAGGTATGGATCATGGTTAATACAGTATTTTACCCTGAAGCAAAAATGGAAGAAGTAAGGAAGTGCATAAAATCCTCTCTGTTTAGGGCTGCATTAGTATGTGACAGGTTAGTTTAATGAAGGAGGGGTGAGCTGCAAGGCATTCTGAAGATCTGAGTGGACCCATTAAATATGTCACTCCCAATTTCTTTAATGCTCTTGATTTTTAAATTGTATTCCTCAATCCCTGATTACCATTTTCCATATTCTTTAATCACGGAACCTCCAGGTTTCCCTGATTTGCTTTTTCTTGCTGCTAACTCTCTTGTCTCATCAGGATCTCTGTTTTTTCTCTCCTAAGTTTTTGGTTCGTTCCAGTAGTCTCCTTAATCTGTTACCCTCTCCTCCATTTTTCCAGGCCATATTGTTCAACAGCATAGAAGAATGCAGAGTGCCTCCTTGCTTTTAATACTAAAGAACTAAATGCTGTATTGTAAGTATTTGACAGTAAGAACATTGATCCAGGGTGTGTCCATCACCTACGTGAATGTCTGAGGCAGGGAGAAGACACAAGGTCTGAAAATCCTAGTCCCATTGAAGTTAATGGGAGTTTTGTCATTGTCTTAAATATGGCCAGGATTTCCATCTAAGCATCTGTGCTTCTCCTTTTCCCCATTCATCAGCTAAGAACATCGACTACATAGGGCAAGCACTGCTGCATCCAATGTCGTACGCGTAACTGGTGAATAGCAGTAAATGTACAAGTTTTGTCAATCCAGCCTAGAGGGTCTTTTTCTTGCTGTAGCTGTAATTTGGGTAGAGAATATATAATCAGAAGAAGGCAGATTTCAGTAGATTACATATCTGAAAGACATAACATTTCATATTTTCAACTGTCACATACAGCAAAGAAAATTCATTACCTGAAAATTCTTCCTTTCAATGTCTGGAGGACACTCTCTAGGCTTTGTTTTCATATTTACATAGACAAT
Source organism: Lepidochelys kempii (assembly GCF_965140285.1). NCBI lineage: Eukaryota > Metazoa > Chordata > Testudines > Cheloniidae > Lepidochelys > Lepidochelys kempii. The sequence continues at coordinate 67,985,024 of NC_136384.1, read as the reverse complement.
CCTGAGATGTGATGTCTGTTTGTAAATCTCAATAGTTCATTATAACACAAACAAATACAACAAGCCCCACACCCCAATGTTCTGCAGAAATTGCCCAAAGCACTGTGTGACTAGTGCTGAGGATTTTATTCAGTTGTTCCTCAGGATTTTGCCCCATAGTATCACTGTTATGAACAGCAACACTTTTTTGATTATAGCTGTAGAACATTTTTTATTTAAATAAAAGAATATAAAATAAAATGAAGAAAAAAATTGACACATTTCGTGTGGTATGTGGGTTCATTTGAATGTTAGATATTTTTAATTAAAATTTTATTTGAGTGGACCTCTATAAATCTTTTTATACCCACAATTTTGGTGAGAAATAATAATTACAAATGAGTCCTGGGTTTGCCGCTATTATATTATATTGTTGCCATTTTAAGGTTAGGTGTCGTGGTGTGGAGCTAAAGAGGAAAATGAATTCCATCATTTTAATTATCTGGAAGTCAAACAGGTGGGCTTTACAAAATTTTGTCAGTTTTGGGGTGTTCATTGGCAACATAGGAACCTGTTATGGTGATAAAGTGGAGAAGGTCAGATTTCTTCAGTAACATGGTCGAGCACACGTATGTCGGCAGACAATGCAAGAAGTAGGGTCAAGTTAAGAGGCACTGCTAGGACTACAAACTATGGCTTGTAGGGAGGCATGCGGCAGTGATATAGAACTAGAAGCAAGAGTCAGGCAGAAGTTTTAGGGAAGAGGTCTGTAAACAGGCCTGAGAAGGAAAAAAATAGGCTGAATAGAGGGTTGGCTGAAGAAAAGAATGTAGATTAACACTGGTGAGAATTTCCCAGGGAATATTAGATACTTGGATAGAAGTCTGGAAGTAAAGTACTAATACTATGGAAGAGAATTATATTGATGGGATAGCTATCCTAGTTTCATGTATATATCCTTCAGTTTACAATGTAACAACTGGGTCACAATAGTCCTATGAGGAAGTCTTTAAACATTCTTGTGAAGGTGAAGGTAACTATAGGTAGGGTCACATGTACACCATGTTTCGGAGACATTCGAATTGCCACTGAATTCACCTCTTGCCACAGACTTGTGCTCCAGGATTCAAACCTTCATTTTACATTTCTAGCCTTTATAGTTGCAAAAACAAACAAAACCCCACCACTCTCCATAATGTGAGGGCAACTATGACCTGACGCAGTGATGTCTGCATGAGTCTACAGACTGCTTCAAACTCTGTCTGTGAGAGAAGGGTGAACTGACCCATTCATTTTAGGCTATGTGTATGCTGTAATCACAGTCTGTAAGGGTAGCTCGACACACCCGAGCTAGCTTTAATCTAGGCTGCTCAGGTACCTGAGCGGTGAAGCTGTGGTGGCACATGATTTAATGCAGGTTAGCCACCTGAGTGAGTACTCCGGGCTCTGGGCAGGCTAAAGTGTGTCCTGTTGCACAGGGACTGAGGGTGCAATACCTGAGCTAGCTAGATTAAAGGTAGCCACTTGAGCTGAACCCCTGGATTGCAGTATTGATGGAGCTTTAGTGGGATGTCAAAGCCGATATCAAATAATAACACTTTAAATGCCAATATTAACTATTTCCACTGCTGAGAATTGTAGAAGAAACATCCAACTAATATTCTTTCTTTTTCTTTTCATCCTGGAGGATCTGTGCAGACACAGGGAGCAGAACAGCGTCATTCCTGGCCTGGCCTTGCTCTTCCATTAATTCCAACCTAGTCATGTTCCTTCATATGATGTGCTGACATCTAGTCGGTGGTTGGCCTCTGGGTCAGACTGACCTTGGTTGTGTTTGCCTTATTTTCCTTGGCATCTTATCATCTGTCTGTCTTCTGCAGTGTCCCCACCGTTGCAGTCTTTTTTTTATTATAGCCAATCCTGTACCCTGATTTCACATCCTACTATGCATCTAACCATAGGCATAGTTTGACTTCTATATTTGGGGAGGTGGGCAGCTCCAGTCAGGCCAATGGGTCCAGAGCGGCAAATTCTGTGCCTGCCTGAAGCTTCCAGTTTAGGAGGGCAATGTCCCCAACCCCCCCAAACTACACCCATGTGTCTAACTTCTTCATTTGTCTTAAAATAATTTCACTCTACACCTGACATCTTTCAAAAATCTCTCATCTCTACTGCCTCCAAGCTTCTGATGTCTGTCTCATTTAATACTGCTGCTACCCGACCACTGAGTAATATTGTTAGTACACTAGTTTGATAAATTTTCACTTTGTTACCAAACATAATCTTTTTATCAGTCCATAACTTTGTAAATATCTGTGCAGCACTTATAGGTAAGGCACGTCTTCCTGGATGGAACTGGTGGCACTGATCAAGTTTCCTAGGTACACATAAGATTCACTTGTAATATGACTTCACTGCTGCTGCATTTCAACACTTATCTATTGTCCCTTTTCCAAAATACAACCACTTGATCATCTTGGCATTTATTGTAAGTCCAAGTCGACTACACCAATTTTCCAAGGTAGTGAAGACTATCATCATTAATTCAAACATGTCTGCCAGTTGTACAGTGTCATCTGCATAAGCTAAGGAGCTTAAGTCTAGATCATCCAATGTCAGACACTCCAACTCATCTATCATTCTTAATGTCCAGTTTAAGAGCATGATGGAAAGTGACAGTGATTCCATGCCCCCATGTCTTACACCAAACTTTGACTTGAATTCTCCAAGAATTCTTATGGCACTGCAGGAGTCTACACAATAGATCTTGTAATTGCAATTGTCTTCTCTGGAACACCCACTGATTTTGCTATTTTCTATAATGCTTCTCTCCAAACTGAATCAAATGCCTTCATGAAGTTGATGAAAACAGCAAACATTTTAAATCCCCATTCTTGCTTTTTTCCCCCCATCAACTGTCAGTGTGTGAATATCTGATCAATGAAACTTTGGACTGGTCTGAAGTCACACAGTTCCTCCCCTACTACTTCCTCTAAAACTGGCCTTCATCTGTTGACAATTACTATCATCATGATTTTTCCTGGTATTGACAAGCTTATGTCTCTATAATTATTCAATTCAACAGGATCTACTTTCTTAAAGATTGGTACAACTGTTGTCTTTAGATAGTCATCTGGTACCTTCTCTTGCTCCCATACTGTCTTGCATATTTTTCTAATGCTTTGATAATACTCAATCCTGCAGCTTTTAGCAGCTCAGTTGTTGTATTATCTATTCCTGCAGTATTCCTATTTTTAACTGCTTCACTGCTCTTTCTGTTTCTTCTGATGATGATGATTCAGTGCTGATATCCATTGTACCTTGCAAGTTGCCCTGTACATCTAGCATATCCAAAATGCTTGCATGTGGATGAACTACAGGGCTCAGCATTTTATCAAAATGCTTCTTCTATATTTACAGCACCTCTTTGGTATTTGTTGTCAATTCTTCGGTAGCATTTTTTACTGCTTGCATTGTTGGCCTGATTGTGTTTCTATATAGCTTAACCTTATTATACATTGTTTTCATATCTTGTTTTCTTGATGTCTACTCTAGTGGTTGAACCTCTTCTTTCCAAAACATTTGTTTGTCCAATCTTTGTGATTTCTTCACCATTTGCACAATGCTTTTACTTCTTCCATTTTCCCAGTAGTCTTAGCTTGTTTGCATTTTTCCTGTAATGTTCTTGTTTTGTTGCTTGTCCCACTTTACCTTGTTTGTTTACACCTTCCAATAATTGCTTCCCCTCTGTTTTGAATCACTTCCTTGAATATTTCCCATCTGGGCTGCAGTGAGATTTCTTCCTCATCACAAATTAATGTCCTGAAACTCTCTCCAAGCATCACTTTGTATGCCTCCCTCAAAAAGCTCTCCATTAACTTATCAAGATCACATTTGGTTCCAGTTGCATCCATCTTTTCTTGGACTGTAAGTTAATCTTAGGCCTGGTCTACACTAGGAAATAAGGTGAGTATAACTATGTCGCTCAAGGGTGTGAAACATCCACACCCCTGAGCGACATTTAAACTGACCTAATACCCAGTGTAGACAGTGCTAGGTCAATGGGAGAAATCTATTGACATAGCTGCTTCCTCTCGGGGGGGTGGAGTACCTATGCTGATGGGAGAAGCTCTCCTGTCAGCATAGGTAGTGTCTTCACTGAAACACTACTGCAGCATTTAAGTGTAAACAAGTCCTTAATTTTTCCCGTTAGTAGTTCGTAATCACAGCCACACTTGGTACTTCTATACACTATAACATCCAACAGTGACTGTCTGTGCCTTTTATTGGTAATGAAGTGGTCATTCTGGTTTTTGGTTTGACCATTTGGTGAATTCCATGTAATTGTGCATGCCTTTGTCAAGGATCCAAGTACCACCATAATCAGATTGTGCATCTCACAGCAAGTTCTTAACCTTCCCCATTATCATTTGCTGTCCCAATGCCATTGTCGTCCAACCCTATTCATGTGCTTACCGTGTCTGCTACCAACCTTTGTATTCATATCTCCCGTTATTAGAATCATATGATAGAGAATCTAATTGATAAAACTACCCAGCTGCTGATTAAAATCCCTCTTTCTCTTCCTCTTCTGCTGCTTGTGTTGGTGTATAACAGCAGGACACACTTATGCATTACAGGCAGTAGTATACCTGGCCATGAGAATCTGCTCAAGCACTGGTTTCCAGCTGTTCACTGAAGTAACTGTTGTCTTGCCTACTAATGTGCTTACCCAAAAATCCCCAAACACCCCCTCTACTTTTTTCAGGGCCCAAAGCCCCGCATATCCCTTACCTCACTGCTAAAACTTCCATCTTCCTGCTAACCAATTACTACTTTTATAATGCAATTAAGTATCTTTAATACAAAAACCTGTGGCACATAGAAAATGTGAGAGAGCATGAAATAAATTGCATTTAATAATGATAATAAATACCACAGGGGAAACTATATGGATTGTATTATTCATTTTCTTATTAAATGTAACAAACGCCTCCATCTGTGAATGTATCTGAAACTCTGGTATTATTTCTAGTGTGTTGCATAAACCAGGAACACTAGCTGGAGGGCTGAAGTCCAACTAGCACCAGAACATTGAGAATAGATAAACATCAATTAGCCAACATTCTTAGAGCCTCTATCTCTGCCCAAGTTAAAAGCCATACTAGAAAGTAAGAGAGGAAGCTGCCAGTGTAGGATGAATCCAGAAAAAAGACTAAGTTATTCAGAGCTGGCCAGTGAACATGTTTACAGACAATCTGCCAGGAAACACAGGTGTACACAGGACCTTTTTTGCCCCCAGTGGCTAAGGTTGAGAAGCACTAACACTGAATCCAGTCATGGGAGAACTGCAGTGTCCAGCAATCACTAGATACTACAAGCCATCTGTTGGCCAGGAAGTCACTACAGGATTGAATAAATCCACAGATTTTTAATTCATTTAAACTGATAGATGTTTACAATTATGTGGACATTATTTATGTTTAATCTTGAGATATATTGAAAAAAATTTCAATACAAGCTGGGTAAAGAATTCCTCAGTGTCCATTATGTGGGGCATATGAGAGAATTAGATATTGCCAGTTTGATGGGTCACCTTTTTTTGATCCTCACACTCTTATTTTCTTTTATTCTGTATTTGATAAATTCATATATAAAATCTTACATCGCCTAGGCTGGGTTTATGTCTCAGAAGTGCCAGGAATAAAGTGATTTTAAGACTCTGTGAGTTTCATCTCTTCAGAAAGAATTTTGGTTAGGGTCAGTGTTCAGGCTGAACAGTTCCCCAGTCAGTAATTGCACTCATCATTATAGCAGCCAGCTTTATACTGGAGTTTGATTAATAACAATATGCACCTCAGTAACACTTTCCATTAAGTGGCACTAATTACCCTGTAACTGCTGTTCAACAACCAAGCAAATGTATCTACAATGTCATTTTATGTAGCCAGATTTGCTTAAAGGGTAACTTCAGTGCTGTCTTGGGGCAACGTAACTTGGGGCAAAGTAGCAGGGCTTTGAGCTACTTACTGTTATTTTAAAGTATGTCCACTTCTGTTTCCACATTGATTGAAGAGGCTGAAGCTCTGATGTTAAAATGGAAATGGTCTAATTTTAAAATGATTAAGTGATGAAGTAGGTTTCTGAGGATGGGTGAGGAAGAACAGAAACAATCATGATGGCCAATGTTGTCAAAGCCTCTTGCATCTGCATCAGTATGTGGATACCCCAGGATTATGCATGCCATGTCTCTTAGGATAGTGCCATATACATATGTGGCAGTAGGCATCTACCTTGGCATCCACATTCTGATTTAGCTGCAAATGCAGGAGGTTTTGCCAATGTTGGCCCTTATGATTACTTTTGTTCTCTCTCATCCATCCTCAGAAATCTACTTCCTCACATATATATTTGGCACTATGTCATCTGAACATCTGGCCTGATTATTGTGTGGTCAAAACATGAGCAAGGATTTTTCTAGGGTGCCCCAAACTGGATATAAGATGATGAGTCACTCCTGTGCTAGGCTCCACCACTCCACAAGCCAGGACCTGGTCTGGTGACTCTCAGGGCGGGTATATAAGCCTAACAAGAGGAACAGCAGCTCAGTCTGCTCAATGTCGCTCCAGGGCTTGGAACTCTCGTGCCTGTTAGTGACAACACACTGCCCAAGCCTTCGCCTGCTCCAGCCTTGCTCCTGCTCCAGCCCTGATCCTAGTTTGTTCTCACTCCAAATCTGCTCTGGACTCCTGAATCTGCCTCTGACCCCTGACTTTACCACTAGGCCCATCACATCCCATCACAGTTTCTGACACTTGATTTCTCAAAAAGGCTGTTCTCTGATGCCTATCTAACCATCAATGCCTCAGTACACCTCTTCTTACATCCTTATTTGAGCCTTTTGTGTTCAAGAGAAAGGGACCCAAGAGATTTGGTTGACAGAGGGAAACATTAAACTCTCCTCTAGTATTGTAAAGCTAAAATGGTACAACAATTGGACTGTGTTTGTAGATCTCCTGTGCTGTCACTCAGTCCTTCTTTTCTGTTGATCCTCTTTTGGTGTTTCATTATGAAGACACACACCCAAGAACAGTTACATGCCAGACCTACCAGTGACTGCAAGATACTGAACCCTCTAAGATCAGGATAAAGTTTCTTTTTACTACCTTGCTTGCTTACTGATTGCTGAGTTTTCTCTCATATTGGAGAGTGGGGTAAGGAGAGAGGTGACAATGGGGAAAGGGCTTTTAAGAAAATCTGTAAGCATTAGTTAATTAATTTTTCACAGTGGACCATGAAGCAGGTAAGTATTATTGTCTCTGTTTCACAGGTGGTGAAAAAGGAAGCAGAGGTTAAGGTAAGTACTTTGTGGTTCCTAGCCATAAAAGGGGTCAGTGTCAGAGTCAAGATTACAACTCTGGAGTTCCCTGCTCCAGGCCTGTGCACAGGACACTTTGTTCCACTCTACTTCCTGCAGAACTATGTTCTGAAATCTAGTGAATATATAGTTATATCTGATATCTGTTGACACACGTATGCATATCAAACATATTATCCTTTTTGCCTCCAATCTACAAAGTCCCACTCCAGATGTTGGACCTTTGTTCTCTCAGGAAACAGAAATAATTTATATGAAAAGACAACATCCTCCAACCAATCAATCAATCAACCCCAACTAAATAAGCACAAGGTGCTAACCAGTTCTTTCCAAGCTGACTGCTCATCTCTTCGTCCCAATTAGACTTTCAGCACAGGACCAGACCATAGCACTTAGTGATGATGTCAGCTGCAGCCTGTGACACACCCAGAAAAGTAATTTGATAAATTCAGTCCATGAAAACTCAAGAATAAGGCAATCCAGACAGAAGGCGATAATGCCTGAAGGACAGTGAGCTTGTAAACCAGGAATGACTTCCTTCACCAATGCTAGCATCTCTGGGCAATTGCCAGTTCAGTGCAGGAGTTGTAATTAAAGATTTGGCCCTGACACAATCAGTTCCAGAAAGTATTAATTTTATTCTGTCTTCAGTACATCTGTTTCTCTCCCAAGAAAATTATAAGGGGCAGTGCAGTTATTTTCAAAGAACACCGAGTTATGATCTCTGCCCTTGTGTATATTAACTTATGAAAGAAAACATCATCATTTGACTATGACAAATTATGTTATCCTTAGTGAACGGAATATGGCTATGGAGCTACATGGAGGCAGCATTGTCTAGTGGTTATTGCACTGGACTGTGATTTAGAAGATTCTAGATTCTATTATTAGCTCTGCTACTAATGTGCTGTATGACATTGTGCAAGTCACTTTGCCTCTTTGTGTTTCTTTACCCGCTTACAACTTTTCTGTGACCTGTCTATATAAACTTTAGGCTGTTCAGAGCAGGGACTTGTTATACATTGTATAGTGCCTGTTTGAATGCAGCCCAAATCTTGGTTGGGGATTTTAGATGCTACTATAATATAAGTTGTAATAATGAATAATACTAATATTATTATTAATAATCATCGAACTTTAAAATCTGGTAAGAGGGATTGGAATGGGACATGGAGCATTTTGTTTCTTAATACAGGCTGGTAGCATGAAATTGTAGTCACCAGATGAGGACTTTTGGTTGGTCAATGAGAAGTGGTTAGTGATCTTAATCTTGTTTTTAGTGGACAGGTGCCCATGTTCAGACACCACAAAAACATCAACATAATCGTCGCTAATTTGCACGCTTGTTGGATGTCCCAATGGAGAGGTCAAGGACTGAATGAGCATGGAGACTCCAATGCCCTTATCATCCCTAGAAGTGGTAACTCCAGGTCAGCAATGAGGTCCATTTGTTGGAACGGTGTAGGAAAGCTAGCGCTATTGCAGTCTGTGTTGTAGCTCTTCTGTGGATAGAGGGCTTTGGTCTCTAAGTCTCTAATCCTATTTAAAAATCTCCAGAAACATCATATTTAGTATAATCAGTCATTTAGTGCATTTTTTTTAACTGTAAGGGAAATTATATATGCCTTTTGGTACATTCTCAAGCTCATATTTTAATTCAAGTTAGTATATGGCACAGTGAAGGGATGTCAGCTGGAAACCACTGAAAATGAGAATGCGGAACATTCATACAGAATAAGGAAATGCCCAATAAAGGAAAATCTGATTGGGACAATCAGGCTCTCCTGCTAAAATCAATATTTTTAATAACCTTGGACCAAATCCTGAGAAGCAAAGTGCACCTAAAACTCCCGTTGAGATTGGTGGGAGTAGTGGATGCTCAGCACCCCTCTGGTTATGGCCACTATGTTTTCCCTTCATTCCTGTTGTTTGTAAATTTTAAGGATGTTTTGGGTGGGAGAAGTGGGATGTCTTTTTCTTTTCTATTTCTTCAGTTCATGCCTCTCCTTTGCTGTGATACATCATATCTGCTTCAGTCTGTCAGTCATATCTTGGGATAGATCATAATGTAACATGACATTGATCTGACTGACATAGCCAAACACGATGTATCTTACTGCAAAACATTACCCAGGGCACCTCAGAAACATCATTTTCTGAAAATCCTGGTTTCCTAGAAGCAAAGTGGCAGTTTTCCCATGGCTCGCTTCACTGATAATTGGTAGGTAAAACTATCCAGGCTTAGCAGATTGTTGCCCCTTTCTGCCAGTAGGAATAGGTATGTTGTAAATGGGATTAGGAATGTTTCTAGCATGTGAATACATCAGTAATGAATGTTAATTTAAACACTACTAAAATATTTTAATTCAATGAGAAGACTTGATTTAATGTTTCTTTTTCAAAGATGTCAGTTTTATGCATGTTATAATTTTAATAATAAAATGTTTATAATATGTATACATTTCCCCATAACATAAATTTTAATTGGATTGCATTAGAGAACATTGTTATGCATTCAACATTTCCACGGCATTTCTTTTATATTTATAATTTTGTATTTATTTCTCCAAATACAACAAATATTCCAAAACACCAGATTCATAAAAACATACAAAGTAAATAAAGAGGGTTAGGATAAAGGGAGCAGTGGGGAAGTGACATATCTATCTTCAGGGTCTACTTTAATCATAGACCTCTAAAAAGTCAGTCTAAATTGCTTGGAATTTTTCAGATATTCCCTTTCTGTGGAATGTCAGTCATTTGTTATCTGTAAGGTCAGCCATATCACCAGTCATCAATATTTAGTGGGGATCAATTTTTAAATTTTTGCAGGATTAATTTTTTTAGCAATACAAGCCGCACATTAGAACCATGCTGCCTTGTTACTAAGCAATCTCCAGGGATTCCAGGAATATATCCAGGAAGAAAACTTAACTTTAGCATCCAATATCAAATGGCCCCTTTGACCCACCTCATACCAGAAATTCTTGATGCAGGGGCACTGCCAAACTTGAGAGCTAATGTAGCACCAGAAGGGAGTTACGTTTCCAACAGCAGTCAGCGTTTCTGAGGCCTATTACCATTAGCCTATGTGGGGACCAGTATATTTGAAAAAGTGTCTTTTGGTGAATAAACAGTAGTCTCAGGTCTATAGTTGCTTTTTTAACATTAGATAAAATTGTGTTCCATTGGGTTGGTGATAGTTGTATATACAAATCTCTATTCCAAGCAACTCTCAAAATATCAATCTTTGGCAGAGATTTTGGGCCAGAAAATTGTAAATTGCTGAGTAAATCCAGGAATTTTCTTCCAAAATAATAAAACTTCTGGAGATCCCAATTCATCTGGTCCAAATACATCCGTTAGTAAATGCTTTAACTTGCAATATTTCCTTGCTCTGGAACTGGGGAAACCAAATTGTTTCTGAAAATCTACAATTGGTTTACATTTATCATTGTCAATTAGTTGTGACACAGTCATAATTTCTCTGTCCATCCAATCCCTCCACATCAAGATTTTGCCACTGATTGGAAGGATAGTATTGCTCCATAGGACTTCCTCTATGAGGAAGAATGGAGGGAAGTAGAACTTTCTAGCCAGTATTGACCAAGCTTGCCTCAGAGCTCTGGATCCATCAAATCTATAATAATTTGATCCAACTATTCCTGAAAGGTGTATCAATTCCTGTTCAGTCTGTGGGGGTCTGTGTACTCATATCTACTAGCCACAAAGATGCCTGAATTAACATTTCCGTGTCATTTTGCAACTGTGGTGCAGTGTAATATGCATTGTACATTAATACTGTATGAAAAATTTATGACATATCATTGAATAGGATAACAAACACCCCCTGTTCTGCCTCACTGAAGATAGTAGAATATCTCAGGGTGTACATCCAGGCCAAATTTGCCACAGAGACTGGATCTGTATTACAGAAATTTTGGGCCAGATTCTGCTGTCAGATATGCCATAATAAATTCTGATATCAGTTAAGGTATTTTAGATATGGGGCCTGATCCAAAGCTTGTTGAATTTCATTTGTTCACTTACACTGGAGAAATTAAGAGCAGGATTCTTGTATTAGTAAAACTTATAAAAACTATTCTTAACTAAGGTCTGGATTCTGCAAATATTTGGTACCTAGTGTGCTTATTACTTGCATGGTAGCGCTACATAGTAGGCTTGATCTTGCACCAGTTGTCCTATTGAGTTGAATGGGAGCCGCATCAAGCAGGGTGTTTGCAGGTTTGGACCCCAGATAAGGGCTTGATCTTGCAAGGGTGCTCAGTCCATTCAATTCCGATTTATTTATTGGGAGGTGAAGTGGCTCAGCATCTTCTAGGTGATGTTCAGTGCCTCACTAAGTTGGATCAATAGTTCGGCTATACAGTATCAATTAAGGCATTAGCAATCTGGGTTTATTTCCCTCAATAGCCATGGTGGTAGTTGCAAAATATGTGAATCATTTGGAAGATCTGGAATGTTGACATTCTTACATGTTCAAAACCTGTAGCAGTTGTATGATTTTTATATTAGTGCCACTTCAGTTGCTGTCTGTACTACCAAAGGTTTAGTACAACTAGACTAATTTCCTCATGGCTCTTGAGTCCAGCTCCTCGCTTGGCACTAGTGGGATTTGGGTTCATTATGTGTTGCCTTCTATAGAGTCCTCCTTCTCAGATCTGCCATCATCCTTATGAGGTGACACATAATTTAAACCAATTTTAATACAGTGTAGCCAAACTATAGATCCAGTTTAGGGAGGGGCAAGATGCTGAGCCACTTCACCTTCCAGTGAATGAACCAGAATCGAAGGGCCTCAGCACCTTGCAAGATCATTTTTTCCTGTAGTAATTGATGCCCTTTTGGCAGCCCTTGTGAATCTGCTACAATGGCATAGGTTACCATGAAGAGCTTAGGGCTTCAGGGTGCTTTGTTATCATCCATTGTTTGGATGGAAGCCTTCCTAGAAACACTGTAATGTTGGCAGCATAGTAAGGCAGCTTATGCCAGAAATTTGCCCCAAGTATGAACCAAATATGTTTAAAATGCATTTCCTTCAGTAAATAGTAATAGTAAATATTTTGCACTTATATAGAACCATTTTATTTGAGCATCTTACACTATCTAACAAACATGGATGCATTAATTTAGTGCAGATGGCTCATGTGAGGAAAGTATTGTACCCAGTCTGCAGATGGGTAAAATGAGGCACAGAAAAATTTAATTTACTTGCTCAAAGTTGTAGAGCCAGGGATAGAATCCAAGTGTCCTGATTCTTGACAGTTTGCTTTCACCAGCCAATTACACTTAATGAAAAGAAATGTGTTCTAGTATCACTCCTTTCCCACATTGTTTGCGTTCTCCACTGAACAAGACAGAGAAAAGAGAATCATCAGAGCTTCTTTATGTGCTTCAAAACCTCCCATGTCACTAGGGTTTGAGAGAATTCCTGCAATCTTATCTTCTCACAATAATTTAGATCTCTTTCACAGTGCTACTGGATTGGCAGTTGAGGGATCATTCTTAAACAATATGCTTTCCTGCAAGTTACTGAATCCAATCAATGCTCCCACCTTCCCTTGTGGCTTTGTTTTGCTGTTAAAACTGCAGTGTTGCAGGACAGCCCTTCATTGTCTGGCCTATTGTGCTGAAGAATGAATGAGAGAGAATCTTGATTACCTTATAAATAAATCTGGTTAACTGTTATAGTAATTAAAATGCATGGTTTTGAGGCTATTCTGAACTATTTATATGTGATTTAATTCATATCAGCAGCTAATTTGTATTTAATGCAAACTAATGGGTTTTATGTAAATGGAGCATGTGGCAGTCTATTTAAAAAACAAATTATCTCTAGTTTCATTTCAGTTATTTTAATTAAATTTAGAGCATGTGTGTGGTGGGGGGAGGAGGTCAGGGATGTGTTATATATGAAGTGTTGATGATTAAATCCAATTTAAATCTACAGAATAAGAAACAAATAATTCTCTTAGCAGAAACACTGACTCATTTTCTAAAGTTTGCATATCTTAAAAGTGAAGGTATTAAAACAGACAAGTATGTGCCTGGGAGCATATAGACCAGACAGTACAATGTTATCCTTTTAGTAGAGTCAATATTACATATTATATCAGAGAAGTACTATAAAGATTCATTAGTTAATGTTTGTAAATTGCTTTGAAGATTATGGGCCAAATGCAGTCCACATGTATGCAGACACAACTCCATTAAAACCAATGGACTTGCAGGTGCGTACGTCAGAACTGAATTTTGGCTCTAAAAGTGCATGAGTGTTGTTATATAACCAATGAACTCTGCTAGATAAGTGATGGCTCTGCTGGAAGTTTTAACCTCAGGCAAGATGTTTGGGACAAAAGTAAATTGGGTAATTCCACGTTCTGATGTAACAGTTTTGAATCCTGAAGTATCAGATAACTATCTTATGTCCTTTTTTTCTTGGATTCCTGGAACTTGATTGAATGAATAGCTTCATTATTTTTCAGTGCTGTGAAGAAACTTGGCTCATTGATTTAGTTCAACTCCTTGCTGATTTATTTCTTGCCCACTTTTGACAACATGACAGAGTTTGAAACAGTGATGTAATACATGAAAATCTGCTCCAAGCAGATTTTTACAAGCACCAGGCTTTTGCAGGTTATGTACACTCAACTATTTTTGCTGATACTGACTCCTCTTTATGAACTGAAGCTGCAGAGGTTAGAACATCTTTTTAAGGGCCTTGATACTCATCAACAATGGTAGCATAACAACATCAGCTTGTATAGGAAATGCCAGTAAACTGCTAAACTTAATTAATGTTGCAATATCATCAGGGAAGGAAATGGCAACTCAAAACAATTGTTTGCTAATGTTAATCCTGGTTGCATTGATTGTCTGACAGTTTCTCAAATTCCTAATTTCAAAGGTCACCAAGGGAGTTTTTGCTTTCCCATCCCACCCTCCAAATCTAATACTCTGACTTCTATTTTTTCCTCAATTATCACAGACCTTGCTGAACAAAAATAGCAATCTGCACTTCTAATAGCAAGTTTTAATGATGTTAACACCATTAAAAATGAAGGAAAATTCACTTATCAAAATTATCAAACAGATTTTTACATTTTAACAGGTTATTCAACTACTTTATAAGTACCAGATCCTGAATTCATAACTCAGACACCCAGATGTATGTGTATAGTACTTTCTGTCTCTATATACCTATGACACCAACACCCCACCCCAAACCAAGCCCTTATAAACATATAGCCACAGGCAAAAACAACAGTTGGTGAAAGGGTCACCAATTCAGCAAAGCACTTAAGTCAGCGCGTCCATCGCTAGTCAGCAAATTGACAATGGGGCTTAAGCACATGCTTAAATGCTTTGCTGAATAGGGATGTTTTCAGCACACAATAAAATTCAGTAGGTGTTTGCGTGTTTTGCCGAACCAGAGTCATGGTGACTGCATCACAATTAGTATGAGACACTAGACAAATGAAATTGCTAAAAATGCTCAGAAATAACTCCAACAACAGGCAGGTTAACATTTATTTACCAAAATCCATATTTATTTTTTGTCTTTCAAATGTTAATGGGAACTTTGCTCTGCCCATAAAGAGTGAAATGTTGTAAGCATGACGCCAGAATAATTGCACAGATAACCTGAGTGATAAATAGTGAAAAGCTATTTATGTAATATCACTGAGATATCTGACAATGGCAAAAAGTCAGTAGAATAAACAAAAATATAAAACCAACAAAATATTATCTCATGGAAGTTGCTTGAAGTTCCTTCACTGACCTTTGCAATCCCTGCTTAGACACATGCTAGCCTCCACAAACCTCTGTGCACACAATACCAGATAGACTTTGTACAGGACTTTCTGAGATTTTATATATTATTAAAAAAGTCATAAAGCAATGTATGTTACCATAGCTCCTAATTCAGTGAGACATTTTAGGAATGGAGGAGCTTGGTATATTCTCTTATCTTATAACATAACTTGGAGTATTGGTGTGTCTGCTGGAGTATACCTTCTAGCTCAGAGATATTTCCCTTGATTGATTCTGTTCTAATCTCTCTGACCATTGCTTGCTTGTATCTGTCAGTCCTTTTGAGTTTTATTTTCGTAATCGACTGAGAGATTGGATTGGGTGTATCACAAAAAAAGGAAAGAGCCTGCTGCCTTGGTCCCAATTTGATGCCAGACCCGAAGGCTTATTTTTCGATGACAGGATGTGTTGACATCATGCATTATTTCACATGACTGCCAACCATACACAGTTGAACTCTGTCTCTAGTTAGATTTTTGGATTATTTTGTGCTGTCCGTGCTGTCTCACTTGCAGAGTAATATTTAGTCATGGATGATCAGCAATTTCTTTTTTCAGATTACGTGGGTTGTGATATTATGAGTTTGTCAACATGCTACAACAAACCCTGACCTGTTGTAACTCAAGTGAGTTCAGTGGAGGTACAGTAGATATGAATTTGCCCCCTAATTGCCAAATCATTCTTTGTCTATTCTGTCCTGGAGGCTAATTCCTCAGAAAGTCAGCTATAAGATTTAGTTTTTATTTGCAGAACTCTCTATATCTTGGCCTCCACTAACCTATATGGCCAAGATATAGAGAGTCCTGCAAATGTATATTGAAATATTTTGTTCATGTGTATATAGATACTCTTTCTCCCTCTCTCTTTCTCTCACCAAAAATATTGATTTAAAATGTTGCTCACTTTGTTAGCTTTAAGACATCCCTATATGTTTTTCCTGATTTAATTGGCCAATAATGATATGTAAAAAATGTGGAATGAGACCACACATTATATTTTAGTATCCTTTAGCTAATTAAATTTAACCTGTGTGCACTTGCATCCATTTTTTAATATCATTCTCTACATCTGTCTCAAAGAGATTATCAGTTCCAGAGTGGAAAAAAACTACAGTTTCCCAGTGGAATACAGTTCCATGTGAGGGTTTTGACAAGAAGCCAGTGGGAACCATACTTATTCCATTTAGTCTTATAGGATAAATCTTGATTTAGTAATATTGAAATCATCCAATTTATGTGTTAATACTCTGAGACATGATAGTTTATGTGAAATTCACTGTACCCAGGAACTTTTTGTTGTTTTTGTACTTATTTTATAGAAGTAAATACTTAACATAAAATATTTTATGTTATCTCATGAGCAACCTGAAATATACTATTTAAAAACTGAAGCAGACAATGACAAATTTAAACTATACAGTCATCATTTATTAGATGAACCACATTTATGTTGGGCAGAACTGATCAGAAAATTTTCATCAAAAAGCTTTTATATTAAACAAAATGGTGAACTACCACCCCCTACATTTTCTGACCATCTCTAATGTTAGGGTTAAATGATGAATGGATATTGATATTAGTGGTTATTAAAAATGGCTGGTAGATCACTTGGAAAATGCTCAGCAACACAGGTTAATTTTTTGTGAAAACATCAGTGCCGCTATTCAACTTTAGAAGAGTGGTTTGTACTTTGCCCTGTAAAATTATTCCAGTCCTGACATTTTCTTTCTCTCCTTTCAACTTTATCAATATTGTTTAGTAAGTTTTCCTTACTCCCTTATATTAGAAAGACAATTGAAAAGAACTCGTATGGTGGTTAACTACTATTCTGGTACACTGGAGATAAATCAATTAAAGAAGATCTTAAAATGAGCTGAATTCTTAGTCAAATGATGACATCTGTAACATAGTTGCTAGCATACATTGATCATGGTAACACCACTCATGCAGTATATGAATGAAATAGAGTGATCTAGAGAAGGATTGACCTAAATGTTACCTTCATTTTAAGTGCCCATTAATTAATGATAAAATACCATGGAACATTTATGGAAATGTGAAATCTACATGAATAACAAATGATTTAATTCTGATCTATGCTATTAGAAGACTAACTGAATTCTTAGCAAACATAGGAGCCCTATAGAAGTAACCATACAGTGTTGAAGTACTTAACAATGTTGCTCTTTTGCCAACTATAAAATATTTTAAACTTCACCAATATTTTACTGGCAGTATAGCTAATTTCCAGAAATAAATGGAAATAAATGTGGAGATTAGTAAAAGGAAGAATGTGTAGTAGACACCACCTGCTCCTGTGCAGATAAAGGAAGAAGGAGGCATGCCTTGGGGCCCTAATTCACTCTGGGGTGTTCGCTACTTCCCACTACCCAACACAGATGTAATGAGGTTAAGCGGTGTCTGTATAAGATAAGTAAGAACTACTGATTATTCCTCAAGGAAGGTTTTTAATGATTTTCAACTATAATAACAGCATTAACAAAACAAAAAAAGGAAAACCAAAGACCAGCACTGAATAAGAATTAATACAAATGGCAGATTATATTGAAGACCAGCTCAAGTACATGTAATATTGTGGACCATTTGCGAGTTCCTGAACAATAACTCTACATATGCTGTTCCTGGCAGGTTATAATAAAAGCCCCGAAGACAAACATAAGTAAAACTCTTATTCACCAGTTTTTATATTCCTGGTGACAAAATATTCCAAAGACAAACATAACTATACGTATAAGGAGCTAATGAACGACAGCATTACATTCATTCGTTCGGACTACTTGAAAGACAAGCACAAATACGTGCAAAGCTATTATGCATCAGCCACCTACTATTGGTTTTATGGTACAGTATCAATCAACCATGATCAACTCGGCTCGAGCAACCAGACTTCTTTACTTCTTAGACTTACCCTGAACTTGTCCAAAAATACGTTACCCTTCAGTTGGCCACTTTCCGCACTGGCCAGGTACAGACAGTCGAGAAGTGGACGTTCCTTTGGTTCGGGGGTATGGGTCAAGTTTCCCTTATGACTGAAACACACACAAAGTCCCGTGCCTTTGTCCTTTTTATCTGATCTGATGGCCATGTTTTAGAACAGACCAACCAATCAGGGTGGGCCACATTGTTTTATGTGGTTGCCCTAGCTGTATAATTGATGCATATTTAATTTTTATATCCAATTGTTAGTTGTTCGTATAATTTAGGACTATTTATTTTTTGTAGCCAAATTGGATCTTAAATGTGGGTAATGTGGGTTTGATAAGTACATAGGAGTCCACATAAAATGTTATCTGGTTGCAGCGCGTCCTGACCACAAGCTTCAGCTTTATTTTTGCAAGGCTTGCATTTTGAAGTAATCGGAAGTTTAAGGCCTAACATTTACAATACTTCTATTCCGTTCAAACTTGACAAGACAGTTGTTCAATTTATTCACAGCTCCCACTACACCTCTTCTACACCTCTTTGTGGGGTTCAGTAACTTCCCTCCCAATTCATGCCCCTTGCTCATTTGACCACATAGTGTATGGTAGGTGGTGATAGTGT
This sequence comes from Lepidochelys kempii, assembly GCF_965140285.1. Classification (NCBI taxonomy): domain Eukaryota; kingdom Metazoa; phylum Chordata; order Testudines; family Cheloniidae; genus Lepidochelys; species Lepidochelys kempii. The sequence goes on along the minus strand of NC_136384.1, from coordinate 67,966,268 downwards.
AGCCATGGTGTCCTTGTCCTGCCCCCTTGGGTGCACCACATATCCCTAAGAGAATAGAAATTGAGCCATCCTGTGATTGCCTCAGCACAAGACCACAAGTGTGGTTAGCATTTTTATGGATCATCTCCTTGGACAAGCAATACCAACCTCAAGACATCATGAAAAAGTTCTATGGCAAGTCCCACCTGACCAGACAGCTATTGAAACTACTCATGTTGCTCACTGGGCATTCTCTGCAAATGTGGTGGTGGCCTTCAGCAACAGAGAAAAAGGCTTCAATTCAATAAACATGCAAAATAATATAGTACAGATGCGGTCACAGAGTACCCATGCAATGACTCTCCCATTCTCAAAAGGTCAGGGCTAGCAGTTAAGTTTGAGAACTGATTGCTGCAGCATGGCTGGTTACTTGGTAAATGTAAGGTATAATTACATTATTTATCATCATTATCATCATCTGAGGTACCATTGTGGATGAGAAATATCATATATTGCTTGTGGCATGCTCATCATTTCAGGGTTTGGTTACTCCTGTTCCTAATCCCAATATCCCTTGAGAGGAAAATTATAATGTAATACATCCAGCCGGCAGATCCATCAGTGAAAAAACCTTTGGCATCCTGAAAATGTGATTCGGGCATCTGTATGGACTAGATGGTATGATGCTGTATAGACCTGAAAAGTATGTCATTTAATCTTGACATGTTGTATTTTACATAACATAACCATGAATTAGAGGGGGCCAGATATCGAACTGTCAGATCCACAGGAGCATAATGCTCTAGAAATCTGAAGATGCCTCCCAGCTAATCCACAGATGTCTGGTTACAATTCAGTGATTACAAACTCAGGTGTCAGTCTGCAACACAGGGGGAGAACAGAAATGTGGGTGTCACTTTTGGAGACAGAATTCACTTGGAATTCACTGGTAAGTAGCGTACAATTATTATAACTAGTTGGTGGCCTGGGGGCTTGCAAATCAGGTAATTAGTGTTACTAGAACTCAGATATGCACCTGCAATTTATTTTTGGAGTACAAAAATGTGGGTGCAAGTTTTGCAGGCATAAATTGCACCCACAAATATTAATTTACCCTACTTCACCTTCCAAGACTGCTGGACCTCTGATGTTGTCTGCTCCAACCCACTCTGGTGTTTTGGCAGTTGTTGGTTCTTGGCTAGTTCAGCAATCAAAGGTTTACACAAACAATAATACATTGCTGGTGCATATCTGAGTATATGTGACACTGACTACCAGATTTATGTTCACAATATAATAGTTATAAACTCAAATTTGAGCCTGGTGGTCAGGGGGAGACCAAGTTTGAGAACAATGCATTTGGCAAAAATGTACACCTGGAAGTCCAACACAGAGCCAAATTCAGACACAAAGACCCAGGATCCAAGGACAGAAGCTCCACTGACTTTTTAACTCTCAGAGATAAACTGATTTTTTGTTTGACTTCTTAAAATAAATCCTTGAACACTAAAGAAATATTTAAAAAATATTCTGGACAGAAGTTATTTATTCTTCAAATGGGAGGTCCTGGCCATTATAGTTAGTTCTAAATACTCTCATTATTGGGAAGAGGACCTCACATACTGTGCTGTGGTATGTCTCTGTACAATGTTGTTTCTAACTATGGTCTATGTCTGTTTTAATGTTGCTAACTGCAGCTTTTCATTTCCTCAGTTGGACAAGAGTTGCTTTTTCCTCTGCCATTATTTATACTTTTATGTCAGGGTTACAGGTGAAATCTGTATTTCAGTATTTTTTATTTTTCATACTCTTTCATTTTCTAATTAATTTGTTGATACAGGTAATAATTAGGGCAGACGTGATATGGATAACTAGTAGACACACAGCTGGAAACTATAGCTGCAATTCACTTTGCTTTCTCCTCCTAGTGCCCATTTCCAATCTCTCACCAGTTTTACACAGGTAGAATTGCATTGACTCCAACAGAATTACTGTTGATTTACACTAGTATAAGTGAGATCAGACCCCCTACTCTAGAGTGCATTGGTTATTTGTCTCTTATGTTCCCCTTTGGTATGTTTTCCATTCTGTATTGGAACTCCTTGGTATTCTATTTGTTGAGTAGCGGTTGATTATAGACATAAATTGTGAATTCAGTGATACGGAGCACCTCAAGAAACTTTCACTTCAGTAAAATCATTATTTTGGGCTCAGTTTCCCTTAATACTACTTTTCCTCCCCACCTAAAGTTAGCACAGATACTGAGAATTATGAAGGAAAAAATATTAATGTAATGTTTGTTAGTTTGACTTAGATTATTTTCATCATACACAAAATCCACAAGAAATGAAGTTCATTTTTGTTTAAATTGACTTCAAAGTTATAATGTTGGTTAATGATATTTTTACATGCATATTTTCTTCAGTTTTACTGTGTAATTAATTATTTTTGTTGAAGAAATGTAAAATTTAAGCCTTTAAATATTCAACAAACTCTTCCTATTGTGTCTAAGACAAAGCATACAGTAATGATTTATTTCTGAAACAAAGGGGAACAAAATCCAGAAGTTTATTACTATACAGTTCAAAGACTTCTTTCTTTCTTTCTTTCTTTCTTTCTTTCTTTCTTTCTTTCTTTCTTTCTTTCTTTCTTTCCACCATTTACAATAAAAATGTAATTTTGGGGTTTATAAATGGTTTGTATTGAGAACCGTGTAGGAAACAGTGCACCACAATGATTTTCTTTCCAAAACAAAAGAAAGGAAATTCTTCCTTGTCTCTTTTATAATGCATGTACATACCCCTCTCTCTTATGGTTGCTTTTTGTAACACAAGTTGTATTGTATTTTTGCTTTTAATTAAGAGGTATTGGATTGAAGTGTGCTCCATTGTATATACAAAATGCTGAACTATGGGGGTAATTACAATGTTCAATGGGTGTCAGTATGGACCATATATTAGTGTCTAGTACTCACTTTTTCATTCACTGAGAGAGATAAAAGTAATGACTCTTACAGTGGCTTTCTTTTAGTTTGCTTACTTTTCCCATAGTGACATCACCTAAACTTTCCATCCTTTTTCTTCATATGCCAACCTGATGGACACGTCACTCAAATGCATTTTTTTCTAGTGGCATATAAAGAACCTCCTGTATTTGCTACTGCTAAGTGCAATACTGAGAGCCTGATGGCAACAGGTTGTGTGGTTGGGGGAAAACAAGGAGGGAAAAGAGCATGGAAGGAGACTTCCCCCCACTTATATGTCCCATGTAAAGGTCTGTCTCTGAGCTGAATTAATGTAGGGACTGCTTCCTCTGTGTGGCCCCAAGTGTGCATCCTGTTCCATAAGAAGTAGGGAGGCAAAGGGCCATAGTCGTGTTCTCCCTCACATTGGCCTGCAGAGCAGAGCGGTTGCACTGGGGAAACAGTTCTCCTGTGCACCAGGAGGGTGAGGGTGGGGTAGTTTTTCTTGAGGGAAAATTGTACAATAAAGGCTTTGTGCCCAAAGTCCACAGTCTGGACCTGTATGATGAGTAGTACACACCTGAGTGCTATTTCACAACACATTTATCGGCGGTAATACTTACCTGGATTAGTTACCTAGTTTTGATTAGTATCAAAAACTGTGCAACAGGCTGGTTCCAAAGTTTTCTGACAATAGGGGCTGCACTATTGCTGCATTCTAGTCTGCCATAAAAGAAATGTCTCTCTTATCTTTATTTAAACCTTGTTAATCTTCTTAATTTAATCATTAGCTTTTACTGAGAGAGAACCAAATATGCTCACTAGTTGTGTGGAAAGACAGAGTAGAATCAATTTATACATTAAATTAAAGGGTAGAGCCTCTAGATATTCTGCCTCATGATAAAGCAGTAACCTCTTAAGTGTGTTGTCCTATTGATAGAGAATGGCAGTTCCCCTAGCAAGGACATTCTTTAAACAGATGTTCATTTAGGAAGGCGTCATTGTTTTATGGAGCAATGTTTAGCCCTGCATATAAAAATAACCTCACCAAGTAGTGTATAAAGATAGTAGTGACAAAATGTATATACATTTGAAAGGGGATTCACCATTTCTTTTTAAACTCTTGCTATGGTCTTTCCCAGAATATGCATAATTGCAATGAGAAACTGGCTCTGAACCTATTAATTGGCTCTGAGGACTGCTAGAATCACTGAAGCTGGAGATGGAGTTGGGGTTTTCAGGCCAGTATGGGGAAAGCAGGGAGGCTGTGGGACCTGTGGAGAGAGAGAGATGTGTGTTTGGGAGCCAAATCGCTGTTCCTTACGATGAAGTTGCAGGGCTCTGCAATAGAGCCCTCCATTTCTGGGGCTCAGTTCCTGGGCAGTGGTGTTAAATGTTGAAATGGCAAGAAAACTTAAAAAACAAGTAAAAACCATTGTGTATACTGATGCACTGCAGGTATTGTTGTATGCCACATTACAGCAAATCACTTAGACTAGTTTAGCTTTAAGCATGTGAGTTGTTCCATGGAGTTTTTAGGACTATTTATGTGTGTAAAGTTAAACTCGTGTTTAAGTGCTTTGCTGGATAAAGGTCTTAGTGAACAGATATTGTACTGTCTGTGTGACATTTGAATTCCATGTCTTGTCCCTAGGTACATGTAACTGATTTAAATGATTCTTTCTTCTTTTAAAATGGGAAATGTTGAAGATAATGTCATTTTCATGGATTCATTGAATTACTATCAGTTGTTGTTATTATTATTATTATTACTAATTAGTTATTATTCTATTGTCTTATCAGCATGTATTTTAGATGAGCACTTTTATTTTATTTATGTATTTATTTATTACAGTTATCAAGATATAACCAGGAGACCTTAGGTGTTAACTAACATACCTAAACAATGCTGTTATCTTATCACAGGCTTAATCAGGGACAATGTCCTTATCACTTATACGTTAATTGTACTAAAGAGGCATTTTTTTTGTTGACTTCAAAGAACTAATTCCTTTCCTTCTCCAGTGTATATTCCATCTTTTCTCTGTCCAGACATTGAATATACTGAGCTGCACAGTGACATCGCTCTCATTCCTTGCATTACATTTTTCAGTCATGCCTCTTTTTCCATTTTTAATACATGTAGGTTGTAATCTTCAGCTTTATTCCATGCATCTCTTCCCCAAATGAAACATTCTGTAACTTCATGAGAATAAACTCATGTTTCAGAAAGAAATGGGGAAATTAATTCTAACCATAGAGCTCTCTCGCGCCTGCTGCATATAAGGGGTTGACATATTAAGGCTGACAAATGTTAACACAAAGACGGCAGTGGAACATTATTTTGGATATTAAGTTACATTTCAATGAGAGCTTTCCCCCCTCCCTGATTTAGTGCATCTTGAGTTGGCAAGAAGAAAGGACAAAGGGACAAAAACATGTTGGAGGCTCCAAGTCTGACTTCCTTTTTTCCCTGTCTAGCTGTGGCCACTCATCAGAATTTCATGTGGCGTCTCAAAAGTCATATGGAGTTCACAAAATCAAATTACCTCTCAAATTACCCTCTTGCCCATCTTAATGCTTTTCTCTCTCTTCAGAAAATTGTCCTCTAAAACCACACAACTCGCCTGATCAGGTTTCCTATTGTCACACCTGTCTGCAAAAAGAAATGCATTAGGGATGCATCCCTTCATCCATTTATACAAATTAGCATAATGAATGCTTCAAGTATATTCTGAATGACAGGCCTTTCGGCAAAGCAAGTGATAGGATTTTCATTGGCCAATCAGGGTTTGCTTTGTGTCCATCTGGTCAGTTGTAGGATGTAATTTCGTTTTCTTTAATAAACTGGACTCGTCTTCCCTTTCCCTTTGTGAATCTCAATGTAGAGCAACAGTCCAGCTGTCACTTAGTGCAATTCCCTCTTCTCTCATCCAGACAGAGTGCAATATCATTTTGTTACTCTTTATTGAAAAACAAGGTTGTTTTCTGGAATAATTATAACTTAAAGAGCTTATTGGGGCTGTTATCTTTAACAAATCTGTGTTTAATGGCAACACTGGTCATTTATTTGAATAATTTGCATATGTTTTCAGGATCAGGAGACAACTAACCAGAGACTGTATGTAACTATCATTACCACAAAGCATCAGCCTGTTTTTCTATATTCCTTCTATTTTCAAATATACATTGAATCCTTGTGTTTCAATTAATGCCTTGTTTCTTCCCTGATTCATGTTCACGATGAGAATAATGGACATCAGCAACAGTTTCAATTTTTCCTCCTTTCTCTTTACAATTGAACATCCCTTTTGGTTCCCTTGACCCTAAAATAAAGTGTTTCGTACTAATGGGAGAAATAACTGCATTTCTTCTCTGACTGCGTAATATCCATTACTACCTTCTTGTATACATTTCTTAGTGCACATCTTTTAAATCAGATTTAAACTCTGTGTGAGCTGGTGCAGTCTTCATCTTACTTTGAACAGAGTATAAACACAACATATAGGGTGAAATCCTGGCTCAAGTGAAGTCAATACCAGAATTTCCATTGATTTCAGTGGGGTCAGGATTTCACCCATATTGTCCAGACTTATGCACATCCTGCACTTTGGCTTTCTTGGTTACTTAAATAATAACTTCAACCTCAACTTTCTCTCCACAGTTGTTCCAAATGTTTTATCCTTTAGGACTTTTTTGTCTCAGAACCCAATTTCCCTACTGCTCCTGTAAAAGTTTCCAATTTTTTTTTATATCCTGGTGGATAACTAACTCTTTGTAAAAGTAACTCTCAGCAGTAATTTACATTGCACTTTTCATGTTGAATGAAAACAGCTGATAATAGGATATTCAGTGGAGTAGGCCCTGGACCTCTAGAGAGGATCATAAAATCTGCCAACCTGTTATAGGCTATTTTCATATTACAGGAATTAAAGGTGTTCTCTGTAAAAATCTTACTACTTCCTGATACAGCATATACTAGGCCACCTTTATCCTTCCATTGACTTCATGGGGGGTACACCAGGAAAAAATGAGTCCCTGCATGTGTGGGTGCATACATATATTGGTCCCAGAGCTAGAGGCATGGAGCTGTCTGCTTCCTCTATTGGGGTTTGCAGTATAGTTATAGCTGTGTTGGTCTCAGGATATTAAAGAGACAAGGTGGGTGAGGTAATACCTTTTAATGGGCCAACTTCTGCTGGTGAGAGAGGAAAGCTTTTGAGCCATACAGAGCTCTTCCTCAGATCTCGGAAAGGTACTCCCCAGGTCACACCAAATGCAAAGAGAGCACATTGTTTAGCATAAGGAGTTAGCACAATATGTTCTAACTCTATCTTGAATGATCCCTTACAATATGTTTTAACTACTTATGTAAAAAATCTGTTCCATATTGCGTTTTGCTTTGAGTCTGGGAATACCTTTCCCAGACCTAAAGAAGAGCAGTTTGGCACAAAAGCTTGTCTCTCTCAGCAGAAGTTGGTCCAATAAAAGATATTACCTCACCCACCTTGTCTCTCCTCTACTGGGGAGAAGAGGAAAAGCAAGCTCTGTTCAGCTTCTTTTACATAAATTACAATAGTGTTTATCTGTCATTCCACCTATATTTTGTTGGTTTAGTTGGAATTTGTTCATGTTTTGATGTGTTAATGAGAAACATTATTATCATTACTCACGAAAGGGCATACGAATTATGCAGGATATGCTCTGACTTTACAGGTAAAGGACTTTGGTTGGATAATTAAGGTTGGCCTCAATCAAGAAGAATGGAAGGGCTTTTTTGTATCCAAGGGAGTAGTGACTATTTCAGAGGGTTCTGTTTTGTGCTGGGTTCCCCACCTGGACATTTTGTGCCCTGTATAGAGGAATCTGTGGGACTAGACCATGCAGATCAGTGGCAGCAGAAGGAGATTTGACTCGACACTGAGGACTGGCCAGACCAGTGGCAAAAGACAGATGACTCCACTGCAAGTCCCAACTGAACCAGTGTCAGAACAGAACTGACTTTACAGGAAGGCCCAAAGAATTAGTGGTTGTGTCAATGCTGAGCTCACGTCATAGTTACCTGGTCCACCTGGTAGAAACAGAGTTGAAATCACAGAACTGGATCTGGTAGCTTCACATTGGAGCAGGACCTTGTGGAGCAATTCTCCTTGGAGTCTACCAGACCAGAAGAGCCACCCCCAGATGCCGTTGGCTACCAGTGAGACCAACCTGACTTGTGAGTGGGGTTTTAGTTGGATGGGATTTGTGGTGAGACAGAGTTCTGGATCTCCATAAGTTGGACTTTTATTATTTAGGACTGGGGAGTTAACCAAACTCCTGATGCATTGATTTGTGTTGCTCAGTTTTTTAGATGCAAACATATATATTAGGTTTTCATGGATCTTTTGACTCTTTTCCCCCAAATAAAAAGGTACTTGTGTTCTGTGTCCCCAAAGGAGTTGAGTACTTGAGAGCAGAGAGAAACTGCTTGTGGAGGAAACCACAGAAGTTATAGTTAATTTCCCAAAGCCAGAAGTAGGAGTATCGTGCTGGGTCAGGGCTCAAGTCATTGTTTAATTTGTTTTAGAAAAGGACCCCTGACAGATTGAAGCTGGCCCTTGTGTTTATATCAATAAAATAAAAACCAGCAGGATCTTAGTAAAGGGAAAAAGGCAAAATACCACATTTATTGTGAATACAGAAAGAATCATAGTAAGCAGTTAGTTATAGCTATAACATTCCATTCAATTTCATATTTATTCACACATTCATTCCTACAAACACACACACACAGGTTCTGCAAGGTTGTTATCATAGTTACCAAGGGTTGCTCATGCCAAGCCACTGGCCAGGTGCCCTGGACATGAGGAGGGAGCAGGGCCTTGTCAGATGCTCATCTGATGCTCCTGGAAGTTGGTTTGCAGAATCAGACCCCAAAGTTCTCACTTTCTAGAGTCCATTTTTATAGGAATTTCTTCCTATGCCAGTCTATGGGAATTGCTTCATCATGCTATTGCTGAATCAATCAGCAGATGTCACATTCCTGACGGCTCCGTGCTGCCAGATATTATCTTGTTCTTTGGTTCTCCCATTCTTGAGGGTGTTGGATGGATTCCAGTCTGCCCTCCGGGGGTCTTCTGGTTATTTTCACTTGACGCCTTCTTCAGCCGATGGACACTGGATTCTTAGGCTGGCACCTCCCTGATCATTCAATTATTATCCACACCAAACATCCATCCACATACATCCTCTATCTCTATTTTAATCACAAATGTTAGCAAAGCGAGTTGAATACAACAAAAGGGCAGGGAGTCTCTGGGTGCTGTTTCTGTTGTTACAGAGTATTACTTTGAGTCTCTCTCTATGTGAGTTGTTACAAAGAATAGCTTTGAGAACAGACTCTGTCTTAGAATGTACTAACGCAATTAGCAGCTTGCAAGTTTAACACATAGAGGGAGAGAAACAGTACCAAAACCCAAGAGACCTCTGAATTAGTAATACCCTGGAATTTAAACTAGGGGAATCAAACTCATTTGTGATTTTAATACAGAACTTCTTTAATATGATCCAACACTTGCTGCTGGTTTGGCACCTGACAGAAGGATTACATATGTTAATGTAATATTTCAAGTAACAATCTATAGAGTGTGTAGTTAAATTGGATCAAATTTTCTGGCAGCAAAATCAGAGGGGCAACAGGCATACTAGAGGACAGAATCAAACTGTAAATTAACTGGGAGATATTACGAGATTGGGCTGCATGCACAAAGATGAGGTTCATGCTGAGATATCTAGAGTCATACATCTAGGGAAAGGGAACAAATAGTACCGACATAAGCTGGGTAACAACTACCTGTAAAGCACAGAATAAAACATACTGGAGCTAGTAAATTGCAAACCATATATGATGTTTCATAAAACCCAAAGCTATTATCCGAAAAATATGGTGTGAGGGATTGGAAATGTGTAAAATTAGGGAAGTAAAAGAACTGCACTGCGTGTTCTTGTTACAATATCACTTGGAATGTTGTACAGTTTTTTTCCCCATAGTTTAGTAACAAGAACTGTTATTTATAGTAGGACAGAGGGAGTTGGGATATAGGTTCTAACTGTGCTATAGACTAGTTTTTTGACCTGTGCCAATAATTGTTTGCAGGTGCAAAAATACCAGGAAGGAAATTGCACCAACACGTTTTTGTGTCTACATGTTTTGGGAGGGAAAAAAGGGAATTAACTTTAAAAAATCTAGCCAATCATCTCACAGTGCCTCAGTTTCCCAGTCTTCAAAATGGAAACAGTGGTGGCTATCCAGTTTAATATATTGTCTGTACCCCATTCTTACGATCTGGCAAAACTTAGAATAGCTATTGGAGATTCTCAGAGAGGTGTTATTTTATTGCAGAGTACTGACTGGTGGTGAATGTAACATACAGTGATTATGCAAATCAAATATCCACACCAATCAGTGATGGGAACAGCTTTCCTAGAAACAAACTGGGCAGTAATACATCTGTAACTCTAAAGCATCTCTGCACTCTGACTGGCTGAGACTATCCCATGCTGAGGCACTGACCTTGCATGCTGCTCTATATAAGTGGGCCACTTACCCCAAACGTTGCCCCATTAACTTCAGTGGGGAGCTCTGTGAGTGTACATGGCCACATACATAAGCTTGTAGGATGAGGGCCATGGTAGCATCACAATAACATCATATTCATTATGGAGAAGCATTAAAAAATACTAACATCTGTCAACCCACTGTGTGGTGTAATGTCAACACATGTATGTTAGTAAATTTAGAAAAAAATGATTATTAATAATGGCAATAATAATTACACTTAATTATGTACTTTGTTCATTCAAATATCTTTCTACATAGCTCTGCCTATTAATACACAAAATATGCAGCACTTCACGCTGTTTAAGCCACAGAAACCGAGTGGTGCAGAATGAGCTATTGCCTAGCCATCCTTTTTCTGTGTAAATGTAATTTATTAACACCTGTTAAATGCAGCAGTAACTGCAAATTACTTCACCAGCGCTGACCTATAGAAACTCCTGTTGTTTCTACAAAGCACTGCTGGCACTGGCAGTAAGATTAGAAAGTTAAGGATGTACAGAAGAAAAATTGTAACATGGCAGAGCCTATAAAGGCCAGAAAACAAATGAGCTGAATGAATGTAGAACTGATACCTTTCTTCTTTTAGGAATGTTGATAGATCTGAGGATTGAGTGTTTACAAGGGAGCTCCCCTCCCCACTGTCCTTTCCTCATATTTTTCACACATATACATTAGTTCAGTATCTTTGCATTTTAATATATCTTATGCTGTAGTATCTAGGAACCCTAGTTACACAGCACTATATTGTCCATTGTCCTTTTAATGATGCTTAGGAGAAAACAGGCTTTCCAGGCTTCTCCTTTTGTCCCTCTCCTGCAAAAAAGGGCAGGAACTCTCAGACTCCTTATGCTTCCTGGGGCACAGGGACTAGTTCTCCAGGGGCCATCTTCAAAAGAAAGTGGCCAAGGAGGTGGGGTATGTATTCCACCCTTTCTTCATTGGCAGAACTGGTTGGGCATGAATAGAGGAGCATGTTGCACCCTCTTAGACTGGTGTAGTGTGTGAGCTCCATTTTCTGTTCATACCCATAGGAAGGACTGCCTAGGAACTCAAATGTAGGCCTATATGTAAATATCAGTCTGTCCTTTTGGTTTAATTAATTGCATCATAGAACAAGGGGATTGTGATACCCATCTGAACTCTTTGCTGAAGCACTGGATTCGGTAAGTTGTGGTTAACTTAGTAGTGAACTTGTTGACATGACTTTTTCTTTAGCCTACTATAGCATGAAGTTTGTCTATCATGAGTTGGAGTCCCAAGTACTGCAGGGCAGTTTTGGCTGCTTTATTCCATTGAAGAGAGCAGATACTTTATAAACCTTGAAAGATTTGTGGCTAAATTCTCCCCTTTATCCCAAATGGCTGATATCATCATGGCTACTCTATTCTTCCTACATTTATGGAACCTCCCTGCAGTTTCTAATATAGGTTCAGTGCATGTTACAAGAGTTGAATAACCGTGAAGAGATGTTTCATATGGATCAGGGAAGTGAACTGACTCCTGATATGTAATTTATCAGTATCTTTTCCTTCTTGTGTTGGGAATTACAGGATGCATAAGTCATCCTTACTAATATTAAGTTGGATATATGCCTTATATTCTGAGGTGCTGAAGTGATGGAGGGTTATTTGTGATGGACAGGAAGCATCATACAAAATATCTCAAAAAGAACAAAGGGATGACATTTTGGCATCCAGAAATATGCTGAAAACATGCTACCTGATATCTTCAGTGAAATTCACATGCCTCTTGGGAGTGCCAAAACTTTTCAGCAGGTTAAGCTGTCACTTACATGGATCTCTGAACATATCAAAGGCTATTATGTTCCTTTCCAGGTAACTACCAGAAGCATAGATACCTCATAGGCAGTCCACTAAATTATTTGCAGATTCACTCATTTGGTGCAGATCCTTAAATCCTTCTGATGACAACTAAAGATAGTCTTTGAAACAAAATTTAAATGGGTTTTTAGAAAAAGGACAAAAATGCTCACAGTCCATACCTGAAAATCAGGTTCTATATTTGCTTCTCACTAGTTATGTGCATCTTCGTAATGTAGGTGACAGAAGATGAAATTGACCAAGAAAGCTAATAGTTTCCTGCCTTCTTCAGTTAGCCCTGGAGAGAAAGTTCACTGGATCCAGTAAACAATATCTGTAAGTTGTATCTGGTTGCTGTGTAAATTTGTATTCTCTTGAAAACATCAACTACATGGAAAAATGGGAGTCATCCAAGATTTGAGAATCAATGTGTATTATCGACAGGTTCCGGGGTTTAAGCCCCCACAAAGTGGATGATATTGTAGTAGAGTGGAGAAATGGTAAGGGTACAAAATAAAAGCCTAGGGAATCTTGTGTAACTACATTCAATTATTTTTCTCTTTTTATTAAACAATGAGAATAAACTGTCGTGTATCTTTTAAATCTTCTGGCCTGTGCTGAAGCATTCTATTCTTCTGTTCTCAGTGAGATGGTTTGCTTATTCCGATTCCGTGGCTCATCTACTAGTCTGGTTTTTGTGTGCAATGTTGTCTATGGACTACGGGTGACACTGCTACTTCCTGGGACACAAGTAGTGGGGGTTTACTTGCCATTCAGAGACACATCTAGAAATGGGAAACCTAGAGATGGGTCAGATGCTGCAAAACTTTGAGAATTTTTTCCTAAATATGAAATCATCTGTACGTTTATTTAGATATTTGTCTCTCACCCACCATTAATGAATCTGGATGTATTTCAAGAATCCTAGTCAACTTAAGATATAGACAAGAAAGTCCCATCACTACATTTATCCCATTCACTTATCTTCACTTTAAGCACTGACTCTAATATCAAAGACATATTAATCAGATGCAGCTTACATTAGATCTTAAAGGCTGACAGATTTGGACTCTGTTTTAACAGAAAAATAAATGGATTTCTGCTTCATGAGCCCTCCCCAGTACAATGCCCTGACACTTGCCCCTGGAAGTTTTGCCTTTAGAATAACAGATTAAGAACATTCCAACTCTGTAATTGCCACAAAGTGACAAAGAGGAAGAGGCAGTCAATGAGATAGCCAGGTTCCCAGCAATTCAGGGCTTCCTAAATGATAACCAACACATTCAATTGTGCCAGAAGCTAATCAGGAGCTAGTGCAGAGTATGTAGTGGTTATTTGCTCAGTTTAAAAGCTGGCTGGCTCCATTCACTAAATGGAGCTTCAAAATGTTTTCAGTTGTACAGTATGTAAAAGGACACCACCTGGGAGCTCAGCAGCAATGATGGCTCTAATGAGACTCCATGACTGGGAACCATTGAGACAAAAAGCACACTTAATCCTTTCAGTTCCTAATGGTTTTCCCTTCCCATCACTTCCATCTTTTTTAGAGTAGGTTTATGTCAGATGGATTACTCTAGGAATTTATCTTGGCTAGGCAAGTTTTCTATATGGTCTGTCTTGTTGATTCTTGCAGACTACTTTGCATCAAGGATTCTCAGAATGTTCGGGGTAAATTTGAATGAAGTGCATTCCTATTTGCCATGCAATGCTCTCCACAGTGACATGCACTGTTGTACATATTCTTTCCATCTCACCATGTTAACCACTGATCTCTCAAATGGTGGCACTTTACATTTTTATATAAGCAGTAGTCAAACAGGCATTTTTCTCTGATCTTCACCTTTTTATATGCCATTCATGAAATAAAATACAAAAGAAATTGCATATTCCTGCAACTTTTCTTGGTCAAAATAATTTTGCTTAAATGTACTTTCTCTCCTTCTTTCCTATCTCATTTATACTAATAATTTCAAATGATAAACAGCTAAAGCTCTACACAAGGAAAGAATTAATCCTCTGAGATATTTGTTGCTATCCCATATGTTCAAGATCAAAAGGAGGCTACATTTTAAAAGAAGAAAGTTTTAAATGGAATAAAGATTTGGGAAAGTAATTCAGAAATGAGAAAGATTCACAAGCTAATAAAATACAGAGTAGGATTTGTGTCCAGTTCTAACTAGAACATTCTGAGTAAAGATATACAAATAAACACTCAAAAATCCCATTTTGCTTCAGCATTCCATACAAGAACTAGTAACCAGTTCCTCAGCTGTTGTAAACCAACATATCTCGTTTTAAATCTATGGAGTTATGTTGAATTAAACAACTCTGGGTGTGGCCCCATATTTTTAACACTAGAGCAGGATTTACTCACTGCAGGTTTCAGACCATGGTCAATATAATTAATCAACATGGTACAATAATATGAATGGTGGTACTGGATCACACAAATGGTCCATCTAGCCCATTACCCTGTCTTCCAACAGTGGCTGGTGCCCAGAGGCTTCAGAGGGAATGAACAGAACAGGTTAATTATTCAGTGATCTATTCCCCATTGTTCAGTCCCAACTTTGGGCAGTGAGAGGTTTAGGGACATTCAGAGCATGGAGTTGCAACCCCTGACCCTTTTAGCTAATAGCCATTGATGGACCTATCCTCCATGAACTTATCTAATTCTTTTTTGAACCCGGTTATACACAACATCCCAGGGCAATGAGTTACGCAGGTTAACTGTACATCATGTGAAGAACTACTTTCTTTTCTATGTTTTAAACCTGCTGCCCAATATGCCTTGGTGATTTAGGTAAATCTGTGTATGGCTAAATGTGTTATGTAAAGCCGCCGCTCAATCCAGTAGAATGGGATTATAAGATTTGTAATTTTTCAGTCATTGCTAGTATGATCATTAAGTTCTGTAACCTTTTGCAAACTTCGTAACTTTAGTTATTGTTAGCATAGCCTTTTAAGATTTGTAACTTTTGCAAGCTGTCAAGGTTCCTTCCCAACTCTGAACTCTAGGGTACAGATGTGGATACCTGCATGAAAGACTCCCTAAGCTTATTCTTACCAGCTTAGGTTAAACACTGCCACCACCAAAGTGTTACATAAAGAACAGGGGAAGTGCCCACTTGGAAATGTCTCCCCCCAAAAAATATCCCCCCAAGCACTACACCCCCTTTCCTGGGGAAGGCGTGATAAAAATCCTCACCAATTTGTACAGGTGAACACAGACCCAAACCCTTGGATCTTAAGAACAATGAAAATCAATCAGGTTCTTAAAAGAAGAATTTTAATTAAAGAAAAAGTAAAAGAATCACCTCTGTAAAATCAGGATGGTAAATACCATACAGGGTAATCATATTCAAAATATAGAGAATCCCTCTAGGCAAAACCTTAAGTTACAAAAAGATACAAAAACAGGAATACACATTCCATTCAGCACAACTAATTTTATCAGCCATTTAAACAAAACAGAATCTAACACATATCTAACTAGATTGCTTACTGCCTTTTTACAGGAGTTCTGACCTGCATTCCTGCTCTGGTCCCGGCAAAAGCATCACACAGACAGAGAGAACCCTTTGTTCCCCGCCCCCCTTCAGCTTTGAAAGTATCTTGTCTCACCATTGGTCATTTTGGTCACGTGCCATCAAGGTTATCTTAGCTCTTTAACCCTTTACAGGTGAAAGGGTTTTTCCTCTGGCCAGGAGGGATTTAAAGGTGTTTACCCTTCCCTTTATATTTATGACACAAGCTTTGTAACCTTTTCAGTTACCATTTGTATGAACCTCCAAGCTTTGCAATATTCCATCACGTGATCAGAGAGAGTGTGAACAAGGGAGTGTATGTGGGACGGGGCAGAGAGGAACTGTAAGGAGAAAAGAGCCAGGAGTGTCTGATGTAATCTGCCCTGAGAAGGCAATCATGGGGTGCTGTAAAGAAAAGAAGAACCTGGTATGCAGGAAAGGAACAAGTCTGGGAATTCTTGGACATAGAAGGAAAACACAGTGTATGTGACAGGAGCCACCCAGTTCCGGCAAAAGGAAGAAGGCATGCACACAAGCCCCCTGCTTCTTGACCTGCTTGCTGGCCCGGATCCGTGATTGCAGGTGGCCACACCAAATCTACTATGCTTTGGCTTCTCAGCTTCCTCTGCTGTCTCTGGTAACTCTCCGCCTGCGTGAGTGTGTGGATGCATGAGGATATGAATGTGCTGAATGTATGCGTGCATGAATAAGATCCATCCCTTTTCTGTTTGATCCAATAGCGGCATTTAATAAAACCAATATAAGTGTAATCCTGGGTTGGTTTCTAGGGAAATTGAGGTAACAAAATGAACACTCAGAATCTGGCTGTACACAAAGCTACTATATATTTTACACTTTAATGATTTTACAATGACCGAACAAATTTAAATTTAAAAATTATGCTTGGAGGGAGACTCAGGGTCTGAGCCAAAGCTATCTGAGTCAATGAGAGTCTTTGGTTCTTTGTCTCGAGCCTATAGAGAGCCTGAATTTTGTAATTTGTATGCTCTCAATTGTGTGCCTGAAGTGTGTGTGCAGTTCAAGGGCACCGGAATCTTTATAGAAGTGGGGGGAGGAACAAAGCCAAAGTGCCCCTCCCGCTCCGCAGCTGGCTGCCCTCATGGTGAGCCAGCTGCCTTCTCTTCTGATGCTACAGCAGCCCCTGCTGGGCGAAAGATGTAATTGCAGCGCCTCCTTGGCAGACTCGATTATTCTGCAGGGGGTGGGGTGGGAAGGAATCTGCAGGTGGCATGAATTCTGCGCTTCTGTTTCTTTTGTTAAAAAGTGTGTGTGTGTGTGTGTGTGTGAGGCATGGCATGGCCCCCTCCTCCCCCTGGTTCCAGTGCCAGTGGTGCAGTTCCCATGCTATCATACACAAATTGGGCATTGTCCACTTAGATGCAGAGCTGTTTGCCCATGTAATTGAGGCAAGAGCATGCACACACAAGTTAGGCTTTTGCAGATTGCCTTTTTGAAAGTCAAGTCCAGTATGTCGGGGTACACCATGAACCTTTTGTCATGAACCCTTGAAAATATGGCTTTAAAATGGAAATGTAACAGAACCCCCTTCCCCTCCCCCACATAAGATGAGTTAGTGCAAGAAGGCCCTGCTGCCATGGAGAGTGTGGTGTGCTTTCCTGAATAGCTGACCCCAGCTGTAATTTTTTAAGCAATTTGGGCCCAACTCATCTTTGGTCTGCCGTGACTGAAATGATTGGATACACTAGAGATGAAGTTTAATGCAATGTAAATTTAATAGTCAATAGGCACACAACAAATGCTTTTCTGAGGCAATTCTACTCAGATTAGTCACTTCAATTGCTAGATGCTCAGTCTACTATCATGACCTCTTAGGAGCTTTTAACCCCATTTCTTTCCTATGGGGTCTACTGCCATCAATGGGAGAGGCAGAGCCAGAGTCTGATCTGTTTACAACATTGTCAATGAGATCAGCATCCGTCCCACAGTCATATTGTTCTGAAAATGAAGTATCGTATAATTGGAAGTGATAGTGGGAAAGACTTTATTGACTTCTATCTCTTTGTGATTTCATAACTGAGCCCTGGTCTACACTGGGGGCAGGATCGATCTAAGTTACGCAACTTCAGCTATGTGAATAATGTAGCTGAAGGTGACGTACTTAGATCGACTTACCGTGGTGTCTTCACCACGGTGAGTCGACCGCTGCTGCTCCCCTGTCAACTCTGCCTGTATCTCTCGCGGCACTGGAGTACAGGAGTTGACGGGAGAGCACTCTTGGGTTGATTTATCACGTCTAGACTAGACGCGATAAATCGATCCCCGCTGGATCGACCGCTGCCCGCCGATCCAGCAGGTAGTGAAGACATACCCTGAGTGATCTGGATTGGAAACATTTTCAGTAAAAATGAGGAACTGCTACTACTTAACAGGATGCATCGTCTACCATGGACCACTGTAGAGACAGAGAGAACATAATATCTAAATTACCATAAACTAAGGCATACACATAAGCATTCCTAAATTGTGGATTCAAGCCTTCACTCCTTGCTTAACCAAAATCCGTATTTAATGCTGTGTCCTAGACCCTATAATTAGAGCAGGCTGAAAAACAAAAATCTCTTCCTGTGAATAATTTTGAATTTTTTATTTTTGTTTTGTTTTTGCCCACAACTGGAAGGAAATGCCAAAACACAATTTTTTTCCCATGGGAAGAGATTTCAAAAAATAAAAAATCATTTCAGCAGAATCAAAACTGAATTTTTTCACTTCCCAGCTGCTTGCCTGGAAGCACTGTCTCCCTTCCACTCTCTGTCTCCAGAACTGGGAGGCTGGTAGGAAGGCTGAATGGCCACACACTCTGCCTTTCCTTCCACAGAACTGGGAGGGTTACATGGGAGGCAGAGTATCAAGGAGCTCAGTCTTGGCAGCCCTCTAGGAAAGCATTTGTCAATTTCAATGACAGAAGGTGACTGTCATAAATATAAAGGGAAGGGTAAACCCCTTTGAAATCCCTCCTGGCCAGGGGAAAGCTCCTCTCACCTGTAAAGGGTTAAGAAGCTAAAGGTAACCTCGCTGGCACCTGACCAAAATGACCAATGAGGAGACAAGATACTTTCAAAAGCTGGGAGGAGGGAGAGAAACAAAGGGTCTCTGTCTGTCTATATGCTGTTTCTGCCGGGGATAGATCAGAAATGGAGTCTTAGAACTTTTAGTAAGTAATCTAGCTAGGTACGTGTTAGATTATGATTTCTTTAAATGGCTGAGAAAAGAATTGTGCTGAATAGAATAACTATTTCTGTCTGTGTATCTTTTTTGTAACTTAAGGTTTTGCCTAGAGGGATTCTCTATGTTTGAATCTAATTACCCTGTAAGGTATCTACCATCCTGATTTTACAGAGGTGATTTCTTTACTTCTATTTACTTCTATTTCTATTAAAAGTCTCCTTGTAAGAAAACTGAATGCTTTTTCATTGTTCTCAGATGCAAGGGTTTGGGTCTGTGGTCACCTGTGCAAATTGGTGAGGCTTTTTACCAAACCTTGTCCAGGAAGTGGGGTGCAAGGTTTTGGGAAGTATTTGGGGGGAAAAACATTTCCAAACAGCTCTTCCCCAATAACCAGTATTTGTTTGGTGGTGGTAGCAGCCAATCCAAGGACAAAGGGTGGAATATTTCATACCTTGGGGAAGTTTTGACCTAAGCTGGTAAAGATAAGCTTAGGAGGTTTTTCATGCAGGTCCCCACATCTGTACCCTAGCGTTCAGAGTGGGGAAGGAAACTTGACAGTGACATTGACAAGCGTCTTCCAGGCGGGCAGCTGTTGAGCTGCAATTTTGATTTCCTGGTGGAAAATCAATTTTTTGGGGGGCAAATCTGAAATTTTCTCACAGAAAATTTTACTTTTGTGAAAAGGGATATTTTTTGGCAGAAAATTGTCCAGATGAAATTTTTTTTAACCAATTCTACCTTTAATACTACAGTTTAGGGCCTGATACTGGAAGGTAGCTAGGAATTCCCCTGTTGTAGGGGAAATCTCCTTGTGGCATAAAGCCATTTTAGCCATCTCTAGGCCACCTACCCATTGTTGGAAAGAATTCCTAAATGAGATGGGGCCTGGTTGAGGAGTGAAGGAGCAGAACCAGAGTGTGTGAGGTACTGCAGTGATCACTAGCTGATGGAAAAGTCTTAAAAGGACCACTCTAAGTTCACCCCTCCAGTTGCACTGAAAATCAGGCAAGGAGAATGATGACTAAGAGCCACCTTTCTCCCTGCCTTTGGTGCTGTGCTGAGTGATGCTCAGCTGGACCTGGGGATCTGGTCCTTCATTTCATCCTTTCACAGTGTTGCTTCTCCAAGCTTTCATGTTAGATTAATTTAATGCTAGTCCTCTCACAAGAGACAAGGGACATAAACATTTAAATTCTGATTATATATATATTTGTATATGCCAATTGTTCTATAGTTTGCATAATGATCCTCTTACTCTCTCTGATTTTGATCTTTGGATTTGTACAGACGCTGTACCTACCTGGACCAAAAATAATGACAGATAATGCAGTCTAGGAAATTTAAAGAGCTTTCTGAAAAACAAAAAGTATACCATGAAAAAAGTATTTGGTGGACTTGCATTGTAAGTGATAAATTGTTAAAATCCATAATGCTAACACCTTATATCAAAAATGGATATTGTAAAGCTTCTCAGGAGGATAACTACTTCTCACCTCTCTGAGTTTATTTATTTTTAAATAAATGAAAGCTAAGTCCAAACACCTGCCTTTTCTTAATTAAGCTCATGGCTTAATTTGAAATAGCATGTGGGTTACTCTAGAGGGCTATATTTTTCTTTGCTCTGTAATTTAAAAAAAAAAGGCCAGTGCTATTAGTACAGTTAAAATGTTCTCACAGTTTCTGGGCAAACAGACATCATTTTATAAATGTGAGATTTGTCATACCGCTAAAGTAATGGGAAAACGAGTCATGACGCTTTTCCTTTGTAAGCACTTGTGACATCTCGCAAGGAATAATTCCTATTAATAAGTTATATAATGTTTCTCAACATGTGTTCTGGCCTGCATGTGGCATGTGTTCTGGCCTATTATGTCAATAAACACAGCTAATCAGTTTAATGTGCTTTAGGCAGAGGCAAGCAGTGCATACAAAAGTGCAGATAAAAAGGAAGGAAGCTATTTTTTTTTCTCTTTTCTTGTAGGGTTTGTCTGGATATCCATGTAAGGACTCTTTCATTCTCAAAGCTATGTGATGTTCCCTTTTTTCATTCTAGGGAGTTTTGCAAAAATATCTTCTTCATTCCATGGAATTTCACATACCCTTAAATTTATCTTGATTGAAAATTTCACTGAACTGGCTAATTTTGCCTGAGAATAATGCAAGACTATGGATTTTTGCATAGCCTTAATGTGTGAGAGATTTGTTTCTTATATTTATGCTCAAAATCTTAACTATTTTCACTAGAAAATGGGAATGTTCGTAATAAAAATATTAACAGACTTTATTGGCTTTTTCTGAGAAAATTGATTCATTCTGAGTTCATAATGGAAAGTTGAAAAGCTTCAGTTTTGATGAAGTGAGCTGTAGCTCACGAATGCTCAAATGAATTGGTTAGTCTCTAAGGTGCCACAAGTACTCCTTTTCTTTTTGCGAATACAGACTAACATGGCTGTTACTCTGAAACCAGTTTTGAGTAAATTTGCCTTACATTATTTCACACATTGCTGTTCTTTACACTGTCATGAAAGTTTGTCCTCAGGTTTTTGCCTCTTATTCATTTGTTTTCCTCTTTTCATTATAATTTCACACACACACATACATCTGGCTTCCACTGTATTGCTACCCAAAATGTGAAATATAACTACACTATCTGGAGAACAGGAATATTGATGTGCTCTCAAAATAGGCCCCCTCTTGCACTTGGCAGCATAAGAGACTGACCACAAATCACTAGGTTAACTGTTGCTTGATGGTACTGGGTCACTTGATCATTTTAAGATGTTATTAGTTTTAATTAGTAAATCATACTCTGTCTCTTCATCCCTTAAATTAAATGTGACATGCTCAAGGTAAAATCTGCATACACATGAGGAATAGAATCTGACAGACTCTGCTGAGATTTCTCTTTTATAGAACAAAACAAGGAGACCTGCAGTGTGTTGGTTTCCTGAACTATTCAACTGGATAGATTCAGTCTTAGTCTAGATGTTGGATAGGAAACTGTAGTATGTACTTTTTAGTGTGTAAGATAAAAACAATAATTTAATTGTGTGTGTGTGTGTTGAAAGACTGTAGATCAAATTCTAATCTCTTTTTGTTGATTTTAAGAAAATTTCATTAGGTTTGGTAGTCTGTAGAGTTATATAGAATCAGATAATTAGAAATGGAAAAGACCAATTAAATTGTCTAATGTGTCCCTCAGGGGGTCAGTAAAGGATTGTTCTCTGTAGTGTATAATAACCATGTTATCCAATTATACAATACCTAAGAATGGCCAGTCAATTTAGATCCCTTGATTAGCTGAGCGTTCTTTTCACCCTATTCTTCCCTCTTGCTCTCCACTTTTTTAAAATAGTGGTCAGGGATCCATTTTAAAAGAAAAAAGATGACAAAAAACAATGTTCCTTTTCTTAACTGCCAAGACTCCAGTGTAGGCCTGCATGAAGCACTGCAACATTTAAGAGTCATGCACAAATGTATAATCACTTCTTCAGTGGAGCCTGATTCCCTAGTCCTTAAATCAGTAAGTATTTTCTTTCCTTAATAATGTCATTGGAAGTTTTGCCTGAATAAAGAAAAATGAGATCACGCCTTCAGTATTTACATTTATTTCTAGAATGATTCCTTACTGCTATATGTAATCACTAATCTCTTTATAATGTAACTTTAAAAACAGTACTGCAAATCTAGATAATATCTACCGTATGGAACTTCAGGAGAGCTTTCACTCTTGGCAACTGATATTGTACCTGCTTCTGAGAGCTTTAATCTGTGTATTCACCTTTTTATCTGTCTGGCTGCTTGTGAAAAGATTAGTCCATATAATCTTTTACATTCTGTGCCTCTTGTATGTAGTTAGTTTTAGAAAATCTGGCAGTCTGACAGGTATTAGGCACGTTGATGATTGCTGCTGAATGAAAAAGAGTTAGATTTAATTTTGTTTTGGGAAATAGTCTGAAGGTGATCATGGGTAGTATTCGAACTGGGAATGAATATTTGAGTATGTTTTGACTCTTCTTAGGGATTCTGAGGAGTGTGGAAGATTATTTTGTGTCTGTGAAATACATAGTTATTAATAATTTAAAGGTATGGGACAGATCCAAACTTGTGCTGTGGTTACTTTGTGGCAGTCTACTAGCATACAGCAGCCACAAAACTGTCCTATTTAGCTAGCCAAGGATTCTCTAGCATGGGGGGATTCCAATGTGGTATAGACATGGCAGAGTGTTTTTTCTTCCACTGCCCTTCCAGGCCCTGGACAACTGTGACTGAAGAAAAGGCAATCTGATTGGGAATCCCTGGCTGCACTAATGACCACTCAGAGGCCCTGACCAGCTAGCACAATTTAAAGCAGCCCTGAGACTTGGCCAGCTGAATATTTGGGGTGAGGTAAGATAACGTGGGTTAACCCCAGTTTTACACCCTCTTCCCTGAGTGACACCACACCCAGAAGGGCAGATTCTATGGATTTTTCCCATCTTCTATGGATTTCCCCTTTAGTCATGCAATGATAATTATAAGTGTTCCTGCACTGGAGTAAACATGGAGTTCAAACCCTCTTCTCCCCAAACATATTAATTTCAGAAGATTTTTGAAATAGCCAATTAATTATTCCTGAGAACAGCTGTACTTTGTCCTTTGGCTAGTTTCTTCTGGATGGCTACATTTGGGAAGAAGAGAATTTCATCAGCAAGTGACAGATGAATTCATTGCTGTACTAGCTTTGTGTTCTTGCTATAGAAAAGTGGCAAAAGTAGAATGCTCCTATTCTATTGATTACATTCTGGGCATGAAGATGTGATCAGTTTTTTATGGGAATAATCCTGTATCTCTATACCTGTATTTACATATCCCTGATGGCTAAAATCCTGACATGCCTGCACGTCCTTCATATTTTATTCTCTAATTAGGAAAAAATTGGTGTATATTCCTTGGCTATTGTCGCTATTTTTTAAGTGCATCCATAATCTGCAGGATTAAGATGTCAAGCACATTCGCAAATGCTCCTTTGCTGGTTGACAGTTACATTGTCAGTAAAATTACTGTTTGCCATTGCTATCCAGAATGAGTGGCAAGGGTCAGTTTAAAGAGTGGAATTTTAACTGCATGAGTGGTAAAATAATTATTTCCTCAAAGGCTCATTATATTCTCATCATAGCATTCATTTTTCATAAATTATGTAAATTTCATATTGACGTGAGATACATATCAGTATCAGTTACATTTTCATTATATACTTAGATACAAGAAGATACAGTAGAGTATGCTAATTATACTCACATATTCTATAGATGATGATCTTTCTCCTGCAGTAGCTCTTTACTTATTACACTTTCAATGATCTGAAAGTACTAAATATGATTCAAGAGCTGATGAAATCGAATTTAGTAATAAAACGCATTAACTGCTCTGGTTAGAACTCTATTAATCTCTATCCAACCCAGAAGGAATGTCTCTAAAGTTCAAATAACAACCTTTGACTACTGGTGACAGATGAATATTATAAAAAGGAGGTTTTTATTTTCTTGAAGTACAGGGTAAATTCAGAGATCTGTGTTTGCATAAACAATTTTAGAACTACACTACTGCTGATTTCTAATACAAATCCAAATTATCAATCAAGGAAAAAAATAAAAAAGTAGGAAATCCCACAGAGTTCCACATGCAAAGAAGGAATATTTAGCTACAAGAGTGTTGCTTCTGTTTAAGCAACTCAGCTTGATTAGCTGGTAAAATATTAGTTAGGCTAGATTGTAAGAACCGAGGCTGTTTTGCTAATTAAGGGCTTTCATTAGTAAGATATGTTCAGCCGTAGCTTACAGATATATCTTAGTTTAATGGAGATACACTATTGCTTAATGTCAAGTGATTCTGAAATTGCTTTTGTAGAGGGTCTGGTATCTATATTTAGCAGAATCTTTAAAACTGTAGATATTTCTTTTGTTTTTGTTAAATTGTAAAATGCTACTGGTGGGGAAAACAAAATGCCTCTGTGGCTTTAAGGGAAAAGCAATGTTTCCTTAGCTTTTTTGCCATAAACACAGAAAACATTGTGTATAATAATAATAAATAAATAACAAAAGCTGAAATGGAAGCTGAGCATCACATGAAAAGTATGAAGCCTTGCATTTGCCATGTTACTTTAAGTGTTAGAAGGAAATGAAAGAGTCAATAATGGACAGGCAGCAAAATAAAAATCAGATACCATCCTAGAGGATGGAAATTGTTTGTGGATAGGAAGGAGATAGTGAAATATAGGAGGGACAGAAATCCATACATAGTGTCAATCATATTTCAAAATGCAGGAGGCATTTGCCTTCCTTCACTTGAAGTAAAGACTTTTAAAGGCTTATCCCCTCCCCAGATACTTCTTTCCACAAAATTTAGGAAAATTAGCTAAAATTCTGGCTCTTGGATTTTAGAGGTAAAATGGATGGAAAGGTAGTAAAGAATTCTACATGAGAAACTCCTAAATTCTGCATACTGGTTACATTGGCTAGTTCATGTATCACTCTTTCCAGTCTCTGGTATACACACTGATAAGTTTAAAAATATATTTTGCTTTGAATATTATGGCTTTTAAATTATGAAATCTTCAGAATGCCTGTTTTCTGAATGAATAGAAATATTTGCTGCGAGGTATTAATGATGAGAAATTCTAGTCTATATATAATAAGAACCAACCCTTATTTCCACTTGAACCTTTTTAAAGTTAAAAAAAATCCAAATAATTCTTCCTTCCATATCCCATTTTTTAACATTTTTACCTGGCTGGATTCTTCTAGGTCCTAGCTGCCAGTGAAGGTGTGAGGAAGACTATATTTGCATTGCTTCCAGTCTTAACAGAAACAAGAAGTAAATAAAGATTTGGGAGAGACCTGCACTTTCCCATGATTTCCAGCTTAATCCACAGACTCATGAAGTACCGTTCCAATAAGCATCTTTTTGATTGCAGTATTGCCATGTCTGGTGATTTTCTGAAAGGCCCAGCTCCTAGAGGCAGTGGATCATGTGAGACTCACAGCTTTTTTTTTTTTCTAAGAAGGAAGTTTTTAGTTCTCATAATTGTGGATGAAAACTTGAAAATGTAGACCTAAAGGCTCAGCTCAAACACTAGAAACCAAATAAAAAGAATCCCACATTTATTACTTTTAATATTTCATAATTTTGTGGGGCCTGATTCATGATTCTGAACCTAATAAGGTTTTCTCATCACTTAGGGAAACATAAAAGTGGATTAATGTACAAGGTAACAGCATCCTCCCTAGCACATGTGCCACTGAAATGATGGAGAAAGTTTTCTACAGCAGAACCCTAGGAAAAGTTCTAGCAATTGGTATAGAGATCCAGACCATCTCGGCTTTCCCTCCATTGTGGAAAAATTGTGGAAAATGGGTTGTCTTTAATTGAAGGAGATTGAACAGAAGGGATATCATCATTAACCATTGGAATAATTTTCCAAAAGTTGTTGTGGATTCTCCATTTCTGGAAATTTTAAAATCAAGATGGGACTTTAAAAAAAAAAAAAAAGAAGACATGCTCTACTTCAAACAGGAATTATTTTGAGGAAGTTTTATAGCCTCTTTTATATAAGAGCTCAGAGTAGAAGATCATACTGCCTGACCTGAGAAACTTGAAATCTAATCCATCTGCATTCTCTTCCATAAGTTTATCTCCCCTCCCCACTCCCTCTCTGAAACTCTCTTGAAGGGAACTTTTTGAACTGTTTTGGGGAAAAACATAACATAGGTAATTTAGGAGCTGTGTTGCCATGAATATGAGAGGAGAATAGGACATAGTGAAGAAGCATGGGGCCTCTGTGTGAAGATGTTCTGAAATATGTAGGATTCACCCATGTAACTCAGGACATTTGCAGGTTTGGGGACTACTACCGTGTCCATTCTAGAGAGGGTAAACCTCACCTTCTTCATCATTCCCTTTATAGGATGATACCGAAGAAACTCAGGGAGTTAAAATATGGGAGTTTTTGTGAATTTTAACTGTAACATGGAAGATTTGGCCTTGAGTGTCCTATCTGTTATAAAACCAGACATAAAATAAAAAATAAGCATAAAAGGATAGACATTCAACACTAAAGTAACAGCCGTAATACAGTAAATTGTACCATCAAGTGACTGATGCTGAGCCACACCACTTACAATCTGCTTGTCCCTTTCATAGCCACTTCTTTTGAAACAAGAATTTTCTACCAATTTTCTTCAGACCACAAAGAGAAGCTACAAAAACATCATTTCCTTAAAAGTCAAGTGGTTAAACTTTAACTTTCAACTTCTTTGGAAAATAGGAAGAGATGTTGTTGGGAAATATAATCCTATACATTGACTTCAGAAAACCAAGGGCTTCAACCAAAGGCTTTTGAATTCAGTGGAAAGACTCCCATTGATTTTAAGTGGGCTCTGGATCAGGCTTGGAGGGACAAACACATCCATCTAATCATGCCTAGATTCTGTGGCTAGAGGAATCTCTAGGTAGTGAGTGTAGAATGTAACTAGCTGCAGGGGAATCCATCTAACTAGACTGAGTGTATTGCATCATAGATTTAGGTGAAAGTGACTGGGCATTAACAAATTGAGAATTTTGTACACTCTTGCTGCAAAATTTGTTAAATTAATACAGACAGATAACTGCTCCTTTGTTCACAAAGAGAAACAATGTATCATAGCTTTATTTATTATATAAGGGTAAAACTATATTTAAAGACTTTTCCTCAGAATTTTGAGACAGTAACGCTCATATTTCACGATAAGTGTGTGAAAAATAACAGTGCTATGTTTCAGTTTTATTATCAGAGACGGGCAAACTGATTGTCATAGTCTAGACAGAGTATGCAAATACTTTCCCCTTAATATTTACATTCACATATATATGATAAACATATTTAAAATTTAAAATTATAGTGACTCATCTTGGTTAAATTTATTTTCTGTAATAATCCAAGGTCTGTCATAATAATTATTAAAATGGATCTATTTGTATGTGTTCCCATTTCTCTCTTCTTCCTGAATTTTTATTCCAGCCACGAGTGCGAGTGCTCCTTAGTTGTACATCTGGTACAGCATTTCTGACAGCAACATCACTCCATAGGGACAGAATGTGCCATCTGTATGATACTCAGTATCTAATGGTTTAAGAGCTAGAGACTCATAACCATCTGAGAAACTAGGTTTTCCAGGATGCTAAGCTCCTGTTCTCTGATCCACATTTTACCAGCACAATACATATTACACAACAGTCTACAGCTGTGTACTTCCTTCTGCACAGAGCACAACGGGAGGAAAACTCTTACTTTAACATCCAGGGTGCCCTTAATGCAACTAGCTTGAGGCAAAAGTAGAGGACGGAAGGATTGAAAAATCTTGCTGAATGGGAGCCCAAGAGGTACTCATCTCCTTAGCAGAAGATCTGACCATAATAGAAATGTAATGGAAAATCAACCTGTAATAGGAAGAGCATGCAAACAGATGTTTACCACTATCTATAAAACATTCAAGTGTTGCCTTAAGCTACAGTAATTAAGGGGTTGAACCAGCTTTTCTCAACATATAAAAATGCTAGGTTCCAAATGAAACTATGTTCAATATACTTCACATTAGTAGAACTTGCTTGCTTCTGCAAGCAAGACTTATGAAAGGCTCTCCCGAGTTTGAGCTTCCATGTGATAATGGAGTACTTAAGAAATAGAAATACACAGTAAACCAAATTCACCCTTGTGAAACTCTTCTGGATGCAACTTCTTGGCAGTGTTAGGGATGAATCTGGCCCCCTTTGTTTAGAAGATTAAGGACAAAAACTACTGTTGGGAGGCCTTTCTTCCACATGGAAGAAAATGAAACTTGGCTCATTATCTTATGACTTGAATTGTTATTATTCAAAAGTGAAAAATTTGAACTAGAATTTGTAAGATATTTAGGTGGTCTTTGTCTTTTGTTTGTTTTTTTCTTCTCTTGAATTCCTTCTGTTCATTAAGACCCAGTTCATGTTCATTGCCTGTATTTAGGTTTGTAGATTCACAGTTGATCAGGAAAAAGGCATATGCTGAAAGTGCCCATAATTTATGCCTTTTCCTTAAAATTCAAGACAAAACCTATTAATGCTACGATTGCCATTTACACTGGAGCAGCACAGGGCTCGTTTTTTTTCTAATGACCCTGCCTGTGTCTCACTTTCTCCTTCCATTTCTTTGGGCAATAAAATAAGGAACATTTATTTTAATGACATATGGCTAAGATGTTTGTGACTCTGTTCCACCGAGAACAATTTACAAAGAATAAAAGAACTGAATGACAAATATATTTACTTATAGTACATGCAGTCTAGCTTTCAATGTGACAATTTGCTGATCAATACCATATCCTGGGCCATTGCAGGAATATTCATAATGCTAATAAAACTAGAGAAATCACAAAAATAGTTGACGTCAGGGCTAGCTAATGTACATGCTGCCAGTTTAGTTCTTAAATATTATAGTTCTATATAAATATGAAGAGTTATGGAGCCTGATTCTAGATCTCACTTACACTAATGTAAGTCTGTGGATGGAATTATACTGATGTAAAACTGGTACTGATGAGCTCAGAAACAAGCTCTTAATATGTTGGCTAACTGGGTTAGGTCTCCATTAAAACTTTGTACTATCTGGATGAAGCTCATCACCATTTGACCAACTTACCTGTTTGTTTTCCCTCTTTTTCTTTTTCCCTGTCTATGTCTGTTTATGTTGACTCTTTGCTGCAGACTTCCAGGATTTTCAAAATCAGCTATGTTTTAGAATGCCTCAGTTTTTATGTTCCCAACTTGATATGCCATAAAGGGGACAGATTTTCAGAAAGGGCTAAGCGTTTACTCTGAAAATCAGGTCTCTTTAATACTTCTCAAATTGAGCAGTGAAAGACCAAGGCAGCCAAAATCATTAGCTAGTCACTTTGGAAAATCATGTCTTATGACTTCTTGGAAAACGCCTAGCTTATTGTGGTTGCTGCTGGAAACAAATAATTGATAATAATCATACAGAGGACAATTGAATCATCACGTCTTACCAGGGACTTTGTCAACTCTGCCTTTCCCTTAGATCCAACTCAGCCTTTGCCTCTGCAGTGTGTCGTATTAGCTTCTTCAATACCAAACATGTAGTCTGCTACTGAGAATTCCAGTCCATATTTTTTTGTAAATAGAGAAATGTGTGCCCTGCCAGGGGAAAAATATCTTTCCCATTGGGAACTAACCAACTTTCTTATCAAAAGTTCATTCTTGTTTTCCCATGTAATTTGCACTTGGATTGTCATCCAAAGGGACTAGAGCCATAGAGGTGTAGCTGTTACTGGAGAAATGAAATCACTGCCTCGGCTGAGCACAGACAGAACCATTCATTCATGTCCCTAATGTGAAGGACAGTTTAGAAGTCATGGTCTGACTGTCTTTCCTGCTGCACATATAAAGTGTCAATGAGTCATGTAGCATTTTACCAGTGCAGAAGTGTTGGCTTCGATAATGGCAGGAGTAGAAAGAAAAGGCCTTCCCTTGTAATTTGATGAGGGTAATATTAACATGAATGCACTTTTATTGGTCTAGACTAGAATAAGATATGAGGTTATTAGACTTTGTTTAAAGAAACATTTTTTGTTAACCTGCCAGTGTGACATGGCTAATAACAATAAAATGACAGAAAGACAATAAAAAATCACAGAATGGATTGCTTCTGAACTCTGACATCTTCTCCGTGTCTGAAAAGAGTTTTATCATCAATCAAATGGCATTGATTTTCATATGGGAAAATTACATATTACTTATCTGTGCTAATAGCATACTGTCAGGTGAAATCTCTGTTCAGAGTAATAAGGTTTACTCTGGTGTGCAAACGATTAGAAAAATTCAGGACTTCTGAACACCATTTCAGAACTCTCAGTATGAAAGCCATGGTCAAAGGTGTCTCTCACTGCATTGTGAACTCAAATTAGTGCTTTTGAGCTACTCTACTCAGGCTAGCCCAGTTTGAGTGATAGTGGCCACACAGCAAAGGCTAACTCAAGCCATCCTCCAGTTAAGCTGTGGTGAAGGCAGGGGCATAGCCTTTGTTTCTTAGTGCTGCACTATTCCAGGCCACTGCTTCCAAACTTTCACACTGTACTTTGAGAAAACTTTTTGCCTGTTCTTGTCCGATGGGCAGAAGTGGTGTTCACCTGGCAACTTAGTGTAGCACACCACTCCCGCTTGCGCTCATTGGCTGCATTCCAGCTGAAAGCCATTGTCCCACTCTGAGCAATAAGCTCTGTAAAATGCTGACATTATGACAACTGTTATTTCAGTGACAGAAGTCACATCTAGGGTCTGAAATGTGGTGGACAGCCTTCTGGCGATGGCTTTCCAAAAAGCCTAAGTTTAAAGCCTCACTTAACTCAAGCTTTTTGTGTGTGGATGCAAGTCACTTATACCACAAACTAATAATGCAGTGAAAACATACCAGATGCCATGAAACAGTAATCTCAATATTATATATCTCTTAAGTCAAATCCTAGCTCCATTGAAGTCAGTGGCAAAAAATCCCATTGACTTCAATGGGGACAAGTTCACCCCCTATATATGTATGAAACTGGGGGGAATCACGTGTCAGATGTCCAGGACTGAGGCAGAAAGATGCCATTGGTTAATCTAGTCAGATGTTTTAAAGGTCTTTTTTTTTTAAAGCTAGGAAGGTTCAAAGTCAAAACCAGTCTACCTCAGTTATTTCTCTCCACAAATGTGTCCCTGAAGGAACAGTTTACTTTTGTCATACAAGAACAGAGATATCAAGTTGGCCTATCAAACTGTCATCTTGTGTGCCTGTCCTGTTACTTGCAGTAACATGGCCCAAAGTGATACCTACTGTAAACAGAAGGTTGGCATGCCAGAAATGATAGCATGAAGAACAGAACTTCCCTTGTGATCTGAATGCCAGATAACTAATTAATTTGCTGTCTATTATCCATTGCATTTTTGGCACTTGGCCATGATGTATCCTGTATAATGTAGCCAATGGTATAATTACAATAGTAAATAGCTGCAAAGTACCTTTATCTTTACAGTTCAGTGGACAGAAAATTGCCCTGTAAAGAATAGACCCTGCCACTGTAGTGTGTTTTCTATTTATTTTTAATTCCTAAAGCATTTTTAATTCCAGCTTTCTAAGAGACCGTTGGCTACTTGCACAGAATGATGCCCAGAGAGAGGAAAAGAGCTGGGCCATTAATACTACAGTTGGATATATTGTGAAAAGGTCCAGGTTAATGATTTGCAATTTACTATTACTTACTTTTTTTTAACAAAACTTGATTAAAATAGCTTCTTTTTTAATGTCCCAGTATCTCTCATCCATTGCATTTCAGCTTTTAAAAAGTGGGGGTTGGTTGGATACAATGTAAATAATATTTCTCATTTATATATAGTACAACAACTGAAGGGAACCTCCTTGTTGTTCTATTGCTTTTAGGGGTTGTTGAAATAGCAGCTACTGTACAGTAAAGAGAGGTCTGTTTGGCTTTCATTGACTTCCAGATTCTTATAGTGGTAGATAGAAGGAGGTAATGACCAAAGGATCCTTTCATTAAGCACATAAATTATTTTAACGCAGGGTTAGCCAATTTTTTAGTTACAAATCTTTTTAATAGCACAGATCCATATTTTCCCCTTTTTTTAGTCTTTCATGGATAAAAATAATTACGAGTTTACTGCTTGCGCTGAATTAGATTTAGCTAGTTTGCAAGTTCATACACAGCCTATGAACATGGGAACATTTATAGTAGTGGAATAAGGCAGGGGGGAACCCTTCCTGAGACAAGCTACCAGAGCCAAATGCCTTTCTTTAGTTCAAGGCATCAGGGGAAATATTATTCAGATGCCTGATAACACTGGATCCCAAATTGTTCTGCATAAATAAAACACAGTGCATATGATGTACAATTCATACAATGACTGAAATGTTAGTGTTTCAGACCTGGCTTGCCATAGCTCCACTGAATACAACTGTGGCACCCATCCAGGCACCCACATTAAATATGATGAAAATTTCTGTAAATCTTACTTCATCATAAAAAAAAAGGCTGTGCCTTTCAATGTTTTCCCCACTTCCCTACTACTCCAGGATATAAGGGAAAAAGCAGTAACATTTAATATACATAAAACCAAATAGAAGGTAGAAAGAAATGAATACAGCTGAGAAAAGGGAAGGGGAAGATGTGGCTGGCTAAAGTACCTGAGCAAGAGGAGACCGAAAGATCCAAATTTGAATCAGGATGGGAAGGGTACAGTTGAAGAACAAAAGCAATGTCATGTTTTTACATTTGTGTTCAGAATTGATGTGGATCAGCAGTGTTACATGCATGACCAGGGAAATCTGAGGGACATTTGGCTTCTCCTGGCAGCATAGTGTCTGGCATGTATAGTTTATATACTTATTATATTTAATAGTATTATTAATAAGTACAACTAGCTTGCATCTACAGAGTGTCTAAGGAAGGCCAGGAAAGCCTGGAAAAGCTGTGCAATGAGATAATTGAAATCAGCACATCAGCTGTAAAGACATGATCATCCTCCCCAACAAGACCCCACATAAGGAAATTAAGCACAGTGTTATATTTGTGCAGTTACAGGGCCAATGAGTGATACCCATGTAAACCCACTGGCTATACATAGATTCCTATGAGATTGCACTGATGTGGCTGAAGGTCAAATTTATTTGGCAGAAGCTTTATTATTGATATTAGACAAGAAGGAATGGCACTTCTCACAAGCATAAAGGTTTACAGGACTGAGGACTTTATTTTTGTAATTAAACAATTGGTATCTGAATATATATGCAGGATTTAATATTGGTACATACCCATTTACTTCTACTGAAATCAGTGGACTTGCAGTAGTTTTATTTGGTATGGTATGATTCAGGTTAAGGTAGAACTTTTGTGGAGTAAGAAGATACCATTGTCTGGCTATACTGAAAGAAGGACAGGAGACATTTGACATGGGTTTAATCAGGCTGCAACTTTATTATTAGATATCCGGGACTACCCATCAGATAAAAATGTACAGTGCTGGTCACCCCATGTTTATTCCATACTAAACTGGGGGGCTTCCACC
Source organism: Lepidochelys kempii (assembly GCF_965140285.1). NCBI lineage: Eukaryota > Metazoa > Chordata > Testudines > Cheloniidae > Lepidochelys > Lepidochelys kempii. The sequence goes on along the minus strand of NC_136384.1, from coordinate 67,932,044 downwards.
AGCTGCCACTCTTTTTCCATTCAGGTCCCTCCAGCAAATCCAACCACCGTCCCCCATCGTAGGAGGGTTAACGTGAGCTATAATAATGAGGGTTGACTCCCTACCATACCAAACATAGGAGTCCCTAACTGCCCCCTGTTCACTCATTTACTGAATACCTATTTTTAAGTACCTTTCCAAGCCATTTATTTGGTCACCGTATACCTTTCCTATGGAGTACCTGCACTGGACATCTGCCCAACACTTAAATAATGAGTTGCAACATATGGCCTACTGCTCTTCATGCCATGCATGAACAGAGCCCTCTGAACCTGCTATGGGGAAGGTGAAGAAAACAAACAAACTCCACCTAGGCCAACAAAGATGTGGCTAGCGTAATGCCCACAGCAGATCTAGACCACACCTGGTACTTTACTACCTAATGGGGAGGGAGGATGGGTGCCGCCAAGCCTGCTCCATGCAAAAGGGAGGGTTAAGGCACAGGGCTGCCCCTTTTAAATCCCTCATTCCTGGGGGATGAGTCAGCAACCATGCTGCCCCTGTTGCAGCAGTTTTTCATCACCCCCCACCCACAAGCCATAAAGCACTGTTCCTTTCATTCAGACAGCCTGCCAAATTACATCCACCCACCCTGCTTAAAGGTGCAGGGCGCTCATTTTTGCCTAGTCACCTTTCAGAGAGAAACCTACCTCTAAACTAATAACTATAGCCTAGCAATGGTGACTGACAGCTCTGGGCTTTGCTTACCTCAGAAAAAATCATGAACCTTAACCTGGTTGCAATGCCAGATAAAAGGCAGATTTCACTGTTTTTTGTTTGTGTGTTATTATTTTCACCAAGTTCAAGGCACAGCTTCCTCTGTCATTTTTTCACTCTGAAAACAAAAGTAGCACAGGAAAGGAGACATTTACCCTAGAGGCATTGTTACAGTGAGAGACTTTAGAGTAATAGAAAAGGCGCAGCTCTTTGGAACATCCACATACTGTGCAAAAGGAAGATATATTAATGGTTGGTTGTACAGCCTGTGAGGAAGTTTTTGTGGATAAAGCAGCTTGTGTAGTTAATGGTGCAAACAGAAAAATTGAGTGTCTCTTGTGATCAGCTAACTGCTTAAAGCAGAGGGTGAAAATAACTTTTGAATTGGGACTTCGGGATTCATGTGGCTATTGAGATGATTAAGCCACCCTACAGTGGGCTTCTGACAATTTAAGTTTTCTGCAGTACTTGTATCTGTAATCATCAATTTTGGAAACTCAAAGTGGATCAGCAATTAGTAAGGAAGCTTTGAGTTATTCAAGCAAAGCTGGAAACTTATTGTCGACAAAGGGACAGGGTAAATTTCTGCCTGTTGTTCATGTTTCAAATGATTTGACATATTACCTTAATGATGGGAGCACGTGCATCCAGTAATCTTTTTGATGATAGTGGGCATGAAATAGACCCACAGAATCAAATCTTATTGGCATCTGGGAAATGCAGCTCCTTTAAAATGTCAGCAGTGCTGCTTCTGTAGGTGGCATAGTTAAGACTCAATTGTGCTACCAAACAAAATTCACTACTAAGTTTTATGACTGAAGTGGTCCGCCCCCGCCACTCCGCATTCCAACTGGGAAATGTAGTGTGGATGATTATATTTCAGAAAGCAATGTAGTTCAGGGAAGAATTGAATGCTTAATAATAGATAAATAATTATTTCTTGCAAATACATTATCTGACAAAGGTAGCCCTCTTTTCTGTTGGTGAATTGCCTGAGGTCAAATTCTGCAATCGATAAATGTATTCATATTCATAATTATTCTCAGACTAGTTCTTGGGAACAAATTTCAGCCTCTGGGCTGTTCACAAGCCATTCATTCTGAATAGCTGCTATTTTTGATGTTATAGATTATAAGGCCAGAAAGGACCACTGTGGTCATCTAGTCTGACCTCCTGTATAACAAAAGCCATAGGACTTCCCTGAATTGTTTGAACCAGAGCAGCTCTTTTAGAAAAACATGCTATCTAGATTTAAAAATTGCCAGTGATGGAGAATTTACCATAACCCTTGGTCAGTTGTTCCAGTGATTAATTACCTTCATTGTTAAAAATGTGTACCTTATTTCACCTGAATTTGCCTAGCTTCAACTTCCAGCCAGTGTTGTCTGCCAGATAGATGGATGTCTGATTGTGTATCTGAGTCACATGGTGGTGTTTCTGCTCCCTGGCTGGATGACTGCAACTTTTTAAAGAATAATGTAATAAATAACAAATAATAAATAAAGCCCTTCCACGACATGACATTGCGCTTGGATGTTGACAAACCTTTGACACTGAGTTGGACAACGCTTAAAGCCAGACCAATTACTGGAAAGCCAGGAGATGGCACCACACCAGGCAAGCTAGGAGTTAGCTAGGGGTTAGCCAGGTACTGATGGGGTTGCGATGTGAACACTGATCCAATGCCCCCAAGGAGTATGTGCAGACCTCTACACATGGGGTCTGCGCAATGATCCACTTTCTCACTGTGGCCTCCGTCAGTCAATGGTGCATGTTGTTGACAAATGTCAACTGATTAGATTTCATGATGGCCTTAGGGCCTTTCATTGTGCTGAAGAAGCTGCTATTGGATGGCTTGGCAAGCACTACAAAGGCTCAAAGAACTAGGCCATTTTAAGATGCTAAACACTGATAAAAAAAACTTTTGTGAACATTTTCCAGAAAATAAATTGTTGTGTTGGAAATACTCATAAACGGTGAACAACAGTAGCAGAAACTCCTTCTGTATATTTACATATTGCATTATAGATTCAGCTTTAGTTAGTACCAGTGTTGTAATGGGACTTGGAGCAGAAAGTGCATCTTGTGCAAATCGTAACTGATTCTTTCTGTAATTTTCGTATATTTCCTGTATCAAAGCCACTTTCCTTAAATAACCTAGAATATCGCAGCCAGAGGGACTACTTGTGTAAGTACACAGAACTGGTGTGTCAGAAATTAGGGCTAGACGTAATTGGTGGACAAAATAATGTGGGGATGGGCTATTCCATTCATCATTCGCTTTTTGGATCCTGAAAGCAAGAGACTTGGGGGAGGAGAGGACAGAAGAACAGACAGATGCTGCTGAATTGAGCTTCACCATCATGACTGCAACTCCCACCATTTTCTGGGACACCAGGCCTTTGTCATCCTGATCCTGAGAGATATTCTGACCAGATCGGGTCAGAGAGAGGGATCCAGATGACATCACAAACCCTACTAGCTCCAGCTGAATCCCAAAGACTACCTGAGATGAAATGGGATTGGATTTAAACAACAGCGGCAACAACAACAGTTCAAGTCCATCTCAACTACTTCTCTTTTCCCCAAAAGGACAGTTAGTTTGATACCAGCTAAGCGTCTGTCCAACCAAGGAGGTTTTACTTCTAAAAACTCTCTCCAATTAAAGGGAACAGGAACAAGGAATGTTATAAAATGAAAATCTTATTCAGTACTTTGTTTCAAATGTTTTAACTGTTTTCCCTTTTCTTTATCTTTAATAAAACATGAAAAGGATGTTTGATAGTATGTTTTCCATCATACTAAGCAGGTTGAGGTCTCTGTATACCAAACCCCAGACCTTAGTTAACATGGCTTAATGTTGAACAGGGACTGGGTTATGTTAACATCTGTGGGCCTCCTGTATTCTACCTACATTAATATAACAGGGTTTATATGCATTAATCTCCAATTTTTCATTTTCATAATTTTTTTTTCATTTTGGCTCCTTCATTTAAAGTGGAAGCCATCTAACATAGTGTATTTCAAGAAGTTAATGTGTTTTTTTTTAAATTCAAGATCTTGCATCCTCCTAATAACCCTGATGAACAGTGGTGTAATATCCTTAGTTTTTCTCAGTGGTTTCTTAGTTTTCAAGGAATGTCTTTACACACGGGTGGGTGACAGCCCTACCTTCTGAACCTGGTATCAACAGAAGAAATAATAGTGGAGTCTTTCTGAAATGAAAAATGTTGTAATTTGTTCCACACTAACAGAGAGAAATGTAAGATATGATTGTGACACTGCCATCACAGATTGAATTAGTGACAGATTAATGAAGAGAAAAAGAAATGCATTGTGGGAATCATGAACCCATGACAGCTGTACCATCCTTTTTTGGGAAACTCACAAATGAAGTCTCCCTGTGAGACTAGAATAAGCGTGTGATTAGCTCAGCATTGCTTTTTTTTCCCCACTATAGACTTCAGTTTTAATATGACTAAAGAATAATACCTGAATCCCATCTGAACGGCTTTTAAGGTTTAACTTGCTGAAGCTATTCACAGAGCTCATCTTGTAAAGGGGACTGAATAGATCTGCACAACTAATCGTGGAATATTATACTGATACTTTATCTCCCACATCAATACCAATTAAAGCTGCACACAGAGCATGCCATATTATTTTAATAGACAAAGAATTTTAAATTTTGTCAGGTATCTTGCATGTGTTTGTACCTCTGTCATTAAAATTTGGAGACTTGTGTAAGCTCTTGACAGACTATGAATGCTTAAAATTTCCAGATGTTATTCAGAATGGAAACTATCCTGTTCTTTGCTGTAGTAATTTTGCCTCATTAACATAAATAAAAAATAAAGCATAACAACAACAATCTTGCTTAATGTGTAAACACAAAAATATTGTTATAGGCATCTGGCAAATCAGCAGGAGATGGCGAGAGGAGCTAAATGATGAAGGAGTTATTTAGAAGCAGTACCAGAGTCCTTTGTGTGAGTTCAGTGCATAAAGGCTGAGGGTGTTACTTTGGGCACTGATCCTGAAATGAGTTCTAAACACTTATTGAAAACCTATTATTTTTATTTATATCATGGCAATACCAAGTCTGCAATCAAGTTAAAGGCCTCGTTGTGCTAGGGGCTGTACTAAGATAAAGGAGTAAAGTAAACAAGTAAAGTAACCAGAGTTATAGTAGGCCCGTTTTCAATTCGCTCCATGTTTTTCAAAAATATCTGATGTAATTTTATTTTGTTTGTATTGAAGTAGTACTGAGGGGCCCCAATCAAGGATCACAGTCCCACTGCACTGTACGCCGTCAACAAAAAGACAGTCCTTGCCCCAAAGATCTTGTAATCCAAGTTAACTGTGTGTGTCTGTCTGTGTGTATTTGTACAAGTACCCCCCCCCCCCCCCAGATGTTCTGGTTTAACTTGGATTTAAACTTGGAGAGTGGTCAGTTTGGATGAGCTATTACCAGCAGGAGAGTGAGTTTGTGTGTGTATGGGGGTGGGGGGGATGTGAGAAAACCTGGATTTGTGCTGGAAATGGCCCACCTTAATTATGCACATTGTAGGGAGAATGGTCACTTTGGATGAGCTATTACCAGCAGGATAGTGAGTTTGTGTGTGTGGTTTTTGGGAGGGGGGTGAGGGGGTGAGAGAACCTGGATTTGTGCAGGAAATGGCTCAACTTTATTATCATGCACATTGTGTAAAGAGTTGTCACTTTGGATGGGCTATCACCAGCAGGAGAGTGAATTTGTGTGGGGGGGTGGAGGGTGAGAAAACCTGGATTTGTGCTGGAAATGGCCCACCTGATGATCACTTTAGATAAGCTATTACCAGCAGGACAGTGGGGTGGGAGGAGGTATTGTTTCATATTCTCTGTGTATAAATAAAGTCTGCTGCAGTTTCCATGGCATGCATCCGATGAAGTGAGCTGTAGCTCACGAAAGCTCATGCTCAAATAAATTGGTTAGTCTCTAAGGTGCCACAAGTACTCCTTTTCTTTTTGTGTGTATTTGTTTCATTTACATTAATAAAATAGTGTTAGGCTTTTTGGTGGGTATTTAGGCTGAGGTGCGGTAAAGGAAGAGGTGGACTCGGGCTGGGAAAGGGAACTGAACAGTGAGAAAAGTAGGAAAGGGGAAGAAGAACGGGGATTGGTGAGAGAGACTGATGAGTGGGCAGCTGAAGGACTATATTGATAAGAGATGGTGGGATGACTACTAGCAATACAGTAAACAAGAAAAAACAATCAAGAGCCAGAGTTGGAGATGAATGACTGATGAGGTTAGGAGACTGTGAAGGCTGCTTCTGGCAGTCGCTGCTTCACACTAGAGGGAGAAAATGCAGGTTTTTTCATACGTGCTGATTCAGGACCAGGCGGGCCAGTAGTGAGCAGAAAGATCCTGACTCCTCCTGCCCCAAGCCCTTGTGTGTAGCTGGTGCTGGCTGCTTCAAAGAAGGGGACCTGAGAATGTTGGGATTTCCAGTGTTTGCCCCCTGTAAGTTCTCCCTGTCTACTGCTGCTGTTACCCTTACGGCTGCTATAGTTGCTTAAAGTGACAGCTGCTGCAATTCTCAGACACCATAGTGAGTAGACAGAATAGACTCAGCGGCAGAGTTATTTCACACTGTCTGATACCTTGCATAACAGTGATGGCTCCCAGGGCAGCACAGACAGAATGTGTCATGATGTGCAGAGCCATAGTGTTATCAGTATTTAGACAGGAACATAAAAAAGGGAAAATACATTGATCAAATAAAGACATAAAACACACTGTATTTAATGCTTTATCTTAAAATATTGCTTGCAGTGGAGAGGGGCGAAATGATCAGGCCAATACCTCAACCTCATTTGCTTGGAAGTGCTTTTCCAGCCCATATGATGTACTCTACAAATCCTACTGGGTCCAATATCACATTTCAGGAAGCTGTGAACTGCAGACACTGGTGATGGGCCTGTAGCATGTATAATAAAACATTGCTGCATCAGCAGGAAAATATTGCTTAACTAGTCTGTAAGAAACAAAAGTTTGATTTTCCTCCCCAAAAGGTAATCAGGGAGAATAAGATGGCCCAAGAGAAATAAGACTGTCCCTTTTTAAACAAGTGTGCTTTCATTACCTTATCATCTTGGATGCTACAAGATATCAACTGATCCTTGGAGTTTGTAAATTGCTTTTGTAATAATAATATGGAGTACTGATCAGTCTACAAATCAACCCTACAAATATTTTTTGCTTAATTTCAAACATGGGAATAGTCCCATGGAAGTCAAAGGGATTACTTGTGTGCTTAACATTAAGTAAGTATTTAAGTATTTGGAGGATCACAACCTAGCTTAGTGAGGTCTTTTGGATCCTGGTAATGCATCAGGATGGGTCAAACAGGACTGGCCAAGAGCAGGTAAAGTTGGGTGGGTTCACTATTTTTGTTCACTATTTTTGACCTCCTGGGTCAATATCTTAAATATGATTATTTCCAGAAATACAGCATGGAAGTTATTCTTCTAGTAGAAATGCCATCTCATCTGATAGCACTAAGTTAAAAACATTTGTAGAGAGTTAGTATATGTAGAATGTGTCAGAACGGTAGCCCTTCTGACTGAAGTCCTATGTTCACCACACTAACTTGGGCCTATGACAGATCACTTGATAGTCCTAAACTTTGATGGTTCAAATTAAATGGAACCCAGAACAGAACTACTCTTGTTTTGATTTTGCAAAACAAAAATCACAGCCAAGTAGGTTTTGCTAAATCATAACTCAGATTACTTGGCCTACTTTTATCAAATACTGCAGTAGTGCAAGCTTTTCCACAGCGCCTTCTTATTACAGGGTGGCTGGCTCGTGTGATTCAAAATAGGTCCAGCACCCCATGTCAGAGCAGGTGCTCTTATTTCAGCCAATTCAGTGCGGGGAGGGAGGGTGCACCGGGACTACAAAGGGTCCGAGGGAGTTCAGTGAGGGCAAAGTTAGAAGAGGGAACTGCAGCTGTAGGGAGAGAGGGTCTCCTGCAGTGATCTCCGAAGAAGGGTGTTGGGGCTGGGAAAAAAGACCCAGCTGAGACAGTACCTCAGGGAGGAGGGACTGTGCACATCTTAAGGCTGGGTGGAAGTTTTGCTTTTTCTGTTCTATTTTTAAACTTCGTAAATAAAGAAACCAGGCCCCAAGAGGGCTGTGACTGTACGAGAGAGAGAGAGATTGTGTGGGGTTTGCATAAGGAACTCTGAAGAAGGAGAAAATGGGTGGGGTACCGCAAAGGCACCCCGGCCACAAAGAGGTGCTTGAGTGACAGCTACTTGATTACAGCTGGCATAGCTGGTAGGATTATGTGGACCTTCTCCCATCAAAGAGGGAAAAGGAAGGCCTGGGATGCAGAGGATGAAGGAGACTGTTCGTGTACTGGCTTGAGCAGCAGTGGTGGACGCAGGGAGTCCTTCTGCAGGAACAGCAGCAGCAGCAAATGCAGTGGGCCCAGCAGTTTTGGCAGAGAGATCACTGATGCCAGGAGGTGAGGAAGGACCTGCTTTGTTTTAAATGTGGGAAGCATGGACATAAGAGAATGGAGTGTTCCAGTTGGCATTGGGAGCACTCAGAATGGGCTTGGGGAGGAGACACTTCTAGGGTGGTCTGGAGATGTAAGGGCCAGCCAAAATGAATTGAGCAGGGCCATTTTAGGAGGATCTTCCCCTTTAAGAACAGTGAAAATGAAGAGCAACAGGCCAAACTGAGAGGGTCATGTCCTACTTGGACAAAGCTGGAGGAAACCCCTGCTCTAAGAGGTATTTTGGGTGTGGGAGGGAAGGTCATGTGCTAAAAGATTTTTCCTAATGAGGTCCAGGATCTTGGTAAAGAGACAAAGGAGGCCTGTATGGTGAGAGAGATTCAGCAGACCGAGAGCCATTGGTTGCATTCTCTTGGAAGTGTGTCGCTCCTCTTTGCCTGATGCAAGAGAAATAAGCAGGGTGGTGATGGACCTAGTAGCCCCTACTGTTGATGAGCAGACTGATTTGGGAGGTATGAGAAAAGGATGTTAGTTAAGTTAGAGAGAAGCAGCCTTGGGAATACGTGGCCAGGACATGGAAACCCTGAAAGAAGGGCAGGGTGAGACCGGTGTTTCTAAGAAAAACAAAGACATTGATGCTTTGGATTTGGCAGTATGACAATCCTCCTACAGCTGACATGCCCATTAACACAGAGTTGATAGGAGAGGACATTAGTGTTGTTCTCTTCTTGAAGGAGAGATATACAAGGCAACTTGCTGCTCTGAGGGAAGAGAAACAGCAGGCTCTGCAAGAAAGGGACAAGTCAGCTGAGGAGAAGCAGGGCTTAGAGTGGCAGGTGAAGATGATAGCAAGTGAGAGCGATGGACTTCAGTTTCAAGTATCAGAGATGAAGACCACTCAGGGAAGAAAGCAGTTTCTCTCTGCCTTTGGTCAGATTAAAAGAGAGCTGGAGAGGCCATTGGAGAAACAGGCCACTATCGAGCAGGGGGCAGAAAATGAAGCCTGGACGGGAGAGCCTGCCTCTGATTCAGCAAGCCTCGCGGGGGGTGTGTGTGTGTGGGGGGGATGTCAAAGGGTGGCTGGCCTCTGTGATTAAAAATAGGTCCAGCTCCCTTGTGGCAAGGCACGTATTCCCAGTTGAGCCAAGTAAGGGGACAGGGCTTCATCTGGGCTATAAAAGTTCAGTGGAGGCAGAGCTAGAGGAAGGAACTGCAGCTGCATGGGGAGAGGGTCTCCTACATTGGTCCCTGAAGAAGGGTGTTGGAGCTGAGGAAAAAGACCCAGCTAAGACAGAGAGGGAGGGGCTGTGCTCAGTTTAAGCCTGGGTGGAAGGTTGGTTTGTGTGTGTTCTGGAACTTTGTAAACAAAGAAATCAATCCCCCGTGGAGGGCTGTGATTGAATGACAGAGACTGTGTGGGCTTTGTTTAAGGAGTCAGAGGAAGGGGAAAACAGGGGTAGGGCACTGCAGTGGTGCCCCTGGCTACTGGGGGGGCTTGGTTGGCAGCTGCCTAATTACACTTGCCAAGGCACTTCGTTCCTGGCATGTAAGGACCAACAGTTTAGATGTGTGTAAGGTAGGGTTTCCTTTATCTATTTAATTCTTGCCCTTTCTGGTGACAGTGCCAACAAGGAAGGCTTCTTTTAGGTACACAGCTGTCCACTAGAAAGTGGATTGAAACTTCCAACTCATTTCATCAGATTGTAATGACTTCACATAGAATATCTTAGTGAAAGGCCGAATTACCTGGAGATGAAAGTATTCCTTATCACATAATTGGTATTCTTTGCCACCCACAGAGAATGGTTGCCCATATTATTGGAAGACACTAGTAGGTTATTCTAGGATATTTCAGTTTTTTTTATGGGAACATTTCAGGGGATAATTACACAATATGCCTGATGTGGCACTTTTAAAGTGCCCATATGTCAAGAGATACCATAGGCTATCTGACAGAGATTGATGGGTTGTCTTCAGTGATGAAAAGTTTAGGCCAAGATTTTAAAAAATGGGTGCCTAGAATTAGGTTCCTGTTTTTGAAAATCTTGCCCCAAGGCTTAAAATTGTATTTCATATAGTACATTTCCCTGTGAGAGATAATTCTTATCTGAAATATGTATCAATTTATATAATAATTATGTGGTGATTTTTATTTAACTCATTCTGAATATAGTGATTTTTTAAATAATCAACATCAGCATGATTTGCTAAATGATTATGAGGGTCCTGTTCCACTAACAAAGAAATTGCCTTTCATTTTCTCGATATTTTTAAAGGGAAAAAGCCCAAGTCAAAATAAAATTAAGGTAATTTGAGTGCTTGTGCTACTTTGGCTGATGGAGATATAAACTTTTAAACCTTAAATATTTAAGACAGCAAAAGTACTTAAGCTGTTTTATGATGGCATAAGTGTTTAAATTGCCTGAAATCCTCAGTAGTGTACAGTTTTAAGGCACACTAAGTCTTTTGGTGACATAATCACTTAGACCACCTCAAATCCTTCAGATGACATAAATTTTTCAAATCATTTACTTGATTAATGTTATTTAGTGTGGCATACGAATTTAAGCTGCTCTATAGGTATATAGGAATGCTTAAATCACTACTGGGATACCCTGACAAATATGTACTTTTGAAATAACATCTTTAGGCTGGCTGGGGACACAATGAAAAATGAACTCTAAGGACCCACTCCTGTCAACATGTTAAGTGTGGAGGTCCCTTTGGAGTGGGTAGGAGTTCTGTGGGCAGATTGCAAGTATGGACCCTTATTAGGTGCACACTTCACCATGCACTTAAAGCAATCTCACTGTGACACTCCCCAGGGTTGAGAGGTACTTTACCACTACTCCCCCTTAGTGTGAAGCAGTCTTCTCTGTGCCTGCTGTGGCTCAGCTCTCTGAAACCCCGCAGCCTCTGGCAACACAGGCACTATCTTTGCAGGCCTCACTGTTTCTGTACAGGTAGCACTAGGCACACTCCACCACCTGAGTCTTCTGAATGTTTCCAGCTCTGTATCCACTAAACACTCACAGGATTACCAGGACTGCTGTTCCCAAAAGAACAGTACACACCAGCTTGGAAGATTCAATTCAGGATCACCATTTTGCTTAACACCAGAGCACTTGGATATATTTATAGTGAAAACTAGAATAAGTTTATGGTTAAAGAACAGAAATTCTCATAATAGTGAATAAGGATATTGGAAACAAATGGTTACATAGAAAACAAAATCATAACAAGCTTTCTAGAGACTAAACTTAACTACCAAGTTACTCTCTTGACTAAAGAAGTTTATCTCACCCGAAGTCCACTCCTGTGTTTTTAACCAAGCCTAGTTGAGACCCATTTTTCATGAAGCAAAATCACTGTTCCTTTACTTCCTCAGTGAAGGATACCTGGGAGTCTCCTTTGTCCCCCCGCCCCAATATATTCAAGTAAACCTTTGATGTGCACCTCAAAATATGGTTCTCTGCCCCCTGCTGTTTTTCTCTTTGTGTTACTTTCTTTCTCAAGTCCCTCAAATCCTTAATTTGCATTCAGTTCAGATGGGTGATAAGAGATCCATTGTGAACAAACCAGTACTCACATGACATGTAACAGATAGCGGGATAAACATCTCTTGTCGGACCTTTTTTTTTTCATCTTTGCTGATGAATAGTCCCTAGCCATGGACTTTAAGAACATAGTTTCAGGATATATATATAACACCTTACATAGTGTCTTTACATACACTTCCTGATGATAATGGTGACCAGACTGCCACAGGCTTTTATTCAAGACCTCACATTACACTCTTTTGAGCTAGAATATAAATACCAGAGTGAGGAGATTCCTTGTTCATCCCCACTGTGCCCTGGTAGTTGGCACTAAAAGTTTCCTAGGTCACACTCACAAGCATGCACAATGCAGCTCTGCATCTGAAGACTCTCCCAGTTCCTAACTACCACTTTCACTGTACTGGCCAATTTTCAGCCATTTCTAGTTTTGTATTGACTAAATAACCACAATCCTGGTAGGATCACAATACTATCCCTTTGTATATTATCATAGTTTCATCAACTATTGCTATGTGGTCTCTTTCTGCCTTCATATGTAGGAAGGAACCATGTTGCAGGAAAACACAGGGTCAAAAACCACAGCTTGTGATTGGGTGGGGTGGGGGATTCAGAGGCATGCGGCCACAGCAACAGCCTTTGGAGGCATTGCATGTCAAGTAGGCATAATGTTGCCAAGAGCAGAGAGGGACCACACATGTGCCATCCCTTCATAGGTGCTGAATATGCTAACTCTCTCTCCCTAGTATGGAGAAGGGACTGGTGTTACAGCCCCTTCCTGATCTTTCCTGAGCACCAGCAGTGGTGTTAGTCTTAAGAATTCTTTGGCTTAGGGGATGCAAGGAATGCCATAGTGCTCTACTCCTGAAAAAGTGTACAAGAGGAAACTCTTTGATGCACCATCTCCCCCACCGCTTTCCAATGTGACGCTGGTCACAAGTGGTTGCTAAATGTGGTTCAAGCAGCTATAGTTAAAATAGTATTGCACATTCTTTGCAGAAGTCCTTAGTCACGGTCAACAAAGGTATTTCTTCCTAGAGCAAATAAACTGACGGTCAGTACCCTAGTCTGCTCTGTCCTATTATGGGTCCTCACCTGCAACATAAGATTGTCCGTGCCAAAGGAGGTCAACTTGGGGCAATAGTGAAATAATAAATCAGGGATCAGATTTTTCCTGGAAGGATGGTCCAATGGCTAGGACACTAGCTGTGGACTTGGCAAATGTGGGGTCAAGTCCTTGCTCCACCATATATTTCCTGTGTGACCTTGTGCATGTGGCGCAGATTCCCATCTATAAAATGGAGATAATCGTACTTTCCTATCTCACAAGGGTTGTGAAGATAAATACATTAAAGAATGTGACGTGCTTAGATATTGTGGTGGAGTGTGTGTGTGGGGGGGTGTCATATAAATTAGATCTTCTGAGTGATTTTGGGTTTTTTTGGCCAATGGCTGGTACCTGACAAATGCTAATTATATTAGTATTTGGTAATGGATCTGATGGTGTCTGTAACTCAGAAACCAGTAGATTTAGAGCGCATGGGCAGCGACACACTCAGATCAGGGCAGCATGCTTTCTCATTTTTAACCAAGGTCATCTATTATGTTTGCCTGCGTTGAAGGATCCTGGGCTGCATCTTCACATGAATTTTGAGTAAGTGAGAATCTTTCTTACCACACTATGGAAGACTTATGGGGACAAAGCCATTAGAACTTTAACAATCAGCTTGATTCATTCTAGTAACTAACACTTCCAGCAGCCCCAAGTTGATCCATATGCTTGGATGTGGTTTTACTGTTGTAAGAGGAGCTTGAAAAGCTACTTCATACTTATTTAGGGCTGGATCCTGATTTGTTGGTTTGTCACTGACATCACTGGTAGAAGGAATGGGCCCTTAGAGTGTAAGCTCCTTAGAACAGGAATTGGGTCTTCTGCTGTGTCTTGTATTGTGTCAGAACACAAACTGATTGGCTAACTACATAATAATGAATAGTGGTATTTAAGCTGTATGAAGAACACACTTCATCCCTCTCATGTAGACACTCTGGGCTTCCCTGCAACTTAAGCACAGCTCTAAGCAAAGAATGGTACTTAAACTGCACCAACCCAGCAGGAGCCCTGAAAGCCATTGTGACTCACTAACATAGCAGCCTGTACCAGCAGCAAATTACAATATTCCTTAAGTTGTATGCAGTGTTGTTGTAGCCATGTCGGTCCCAGGATTAGAGACACAAGGTGGGCGAGGTAATATCTTTTATTGGACCAACTTCTGTTAGTGAGAGACGTAAGTTGATCCAATAAAAGATCTTACCTCACCCACCTTGTGTCTCTAATGTGCCCTCAGGTAAGCTAGTGAATAGGGAGGAGAATGGTTTCAGAGTAGCAGCCGTGTTAGTCCGTATTCACAAAAAAGAACAGGAGTACTTGTGGCACCTTAGAGACTAACAAATTTATTTGAGCGTAAGCTTTCATGAGCTACAGCTCACTTCATCAGAATGCATCCGATGAAGTGAGTTGTATCTCACGAAAGCTTATGCTCAAATAAATTTGTTAGTTTCTAAAGTGCCACAAGTCCTCCTTTTCTTTTTAGGGAGGAGAATGGAGCCAAAGACAGAGTAAATGGGCAAACAGTTTGTAGCTGGAGTCACAATCTAGCTCTTTATTCCCCCACCTTCAGTGTATTATTATAAGCCTCTCATATAGGGGATATGTTTTTCCAATGTCTTCAATCATTTTGTTTCTGGATCTTTCTTCCTCTTCCAGCTCATTTTAAAGTTTTCGTATGAGCACTTTTCACAGCCATAGATTCATAACCTTTGCTTTATGCTGATACAATAAAAGAGCATGCAAGACTATTAATAAGTTGTCACTGGCTAATCTTGAGTCTACATTATGTTTGTATCAGCAGCACTAGTTTCTTGCAGCAAGGCACTGGTGAATTTGTGCTTAGATAAAGGCAATGCTCATATATCATTCAAATAGTAGTTTGGCCTAGTTGTGTGATTAGAAAAAAGAAAGGTAAAGAAAAATGTAGAACAATTTCATAACACTGGGAATCCAGGGAGTAGATTTTTATTTTAAACAATGAGTGACAGTTGTAAAAATAACTTGGAGAGTTTAAAAATATGCCACTCACCTTTTCACTGGTTGAGTAATATAGACAGCCTTTCAGCTCAGAAGCAGAAACCCAGCTTCAGTGTGTTGTACCCTATACAAATCCTCGGCACAAAATCTCCTTTGAATATTTTTAGTGGAAATAAAAATTGAGGGCCAAGCCAAGCAACAACACATGGAAGGTATGTTGGTTAGGGAGGGAAAAAGAAAAGAAAAGTAACATAGCGTTGTCAGTTAGGTGTGTGTGCTCTGTCCGTATGCTATCTCAGCCCTGCGCAGATAGTTGGTTCAGCAGACCTTGATAGCATTACCCAGAAAGAATGGCCACCAGCACATTTTTAGTGACAAAGGCACTCAGCCAGGTTTATTGCCCTCAAGACCCAGTCCCAGCACTCTGGCTCCATGGTTACAGGTATGCTAACACATGAGTGTTCTGTGGCAAGGAATGGCTCAGTCAGGAGCGGGACCTTGTGCTGACCCCAAGGCTGAACAAAGAGTGGAAGCGAGGCACCCCATTATTTATAGTCTGAGCCAAATGATTCTTATACCCTCAGACATGTTTCATGACATCTGCTTATTACCTCCCCTTGCATCATGCTCGAGGTGTCTCGGGCACAACATCTCTATTCATTACTTCTAGCAGACCCTCTTATCTGGTGTTAGGCCAGGATGTCCTGGAATTAATTGTGAGAGAGTGTTTTCACATATAGCCAGTATCTGTAACTTCTTTGTCCCTGCCTAAGGGTGCCTGTGTTTTAGCCACACTAGCAATACTTTTGCCAAGATCATATAACTTTGGTTCACAGACTTGGGTTCAGGCCTCAGATATTGTACCAAGCCCAGTGCTCCAGGCTCTTTCTTTCTCCTACTCGTATCTGCTAGGGGGACTGTCCTAGCAGCTAAATTGAGGAGAGATGCAGGAAAACAGTGCATGGGAGGGCACCAGTGAAGTCTAGTTCAGAGCACAGAGGGATCCACAGGGAGAGGGAGAGATACACTAACACGGGTGGTGCTTGATCATCAGTCATAGAATCATACAATCATAGAATATCAGGGTTGGAAGGGACCCCAGAAGGTCATCTAGTCCAACCCCCTGCTCAAAGCAGGACCAATTCCCAGTTAAATCATCCCAGCCAGGGCTTTGTCAAGCCTGACCTTAAAAACCTCTAAGGAAGGAGATTCTACCACCTCCCTAGGTAACGCATTCCAGTGTTTCACCACCCTCTTAGTGAAAAAGTTTTTCCTAATATCCAATCTAAACCTCCCCCACTGCAACTTGAGACCATTACTCCTCGTTCTGTCATCTGCTACCATTGAGAACAGTCTAGAGCCATCCTCTTTGGAACCCCCTTTCAGGTAGTTGAAAGCAGCTATCAAATCCCCCCTCATTCTTCTCTTCTGCAGACTAAACAATCCCAGTTCCCTCAGCCTCTCCTCATAACTCATGTGTTCCAGTCCCTTAATCATTTTTGTTGCCCTTCGCTGGACTCTCTCCAATTTATCCACATCCTTCTTGAAGTGTGGGGCCCAAAACTGGACACAGTACTCCAGATGAGGCCTCACCAATGTCGAATAGAGGGGAACGATCACGTCCCTCGATCTGCTCGCTATGCCCCTACTTATACATCCCAAAATGCCATTGGCCTTCTTGGCAACAAGGGCACACTGCTGACTCATATCCAGCTTCTCGTCCACTGTCACCCCTAGGTCCTTTTCCGCAGAACTGCTGCCTAGCCATTCGGTCCCTAGTCTGTAGCTGTGCATTGGGTTCTTCCGTCCTAAGTGCAGGACCCTGCACTTATCCTTATTGAACCTCATCAGATTCCTTTTGGCCCAATCTTCCAATTGGTCTAGGTCCTTCTGTATCCTATCCCTCCCCTCCAGCGTATCTACCACTCCTCCCAGTTTAGTATCATCCGCAAATTTGCTGAGAGTGCAAATTAAATATTAAATAAAACCGGCCCCAGGACCGACCCTTGGGGCACTCCACTTGATACCGGCTGCCAACTAGACATGGAGCCATTGATCACTACCCGTTGAGCCCGACAATCTAGCCAGCTTTCTACCCACCTTATAGTGCATTCATCCAGCCCATACTTCCTTAACTTGCTGACAAGAATACTATGGGAGACCGTGTCAAAAGCTTTGCTAAAGTCAAGAAACAATACATCCACTGCTTTCCCTTCATCCACAGAACCAGTAATCTCATCGTAAAAGGCGATTAGATTAGTCAGGCATGACCTTCCCTTGGTGAATCCATGCTGGCTGTTCCTGATCACTTTCCTCTCATGCAAGTGCTTCAGGATTGATTCTTTGAGGACCTGCTCCATGATTTTTCCAGGGACTGAGGTGAGGCTGACTGGCCTGTAGTTCCCAGGATCTTTCTTCTTCCCTTTTTTACAGATTGGCACTACATTAGCGTTTTTCCAGTCATCCGGGACTTCCCCGGTTCGCCACGAGTTTTCAAAGATAATGGCCAGTGGCTCTGCAATCACAGCCGCCAATTCCTTCAGCACTCTCGGATGCAACTCGTCCGGCCCCATGGACTTGTGCATGTCCAGCTTTTCTAAATAGTCCCTAACCACCTCTATCTCCACAGAGGGCTGGCCATCTCTTTTGCATTTTGTGATGCCCAGCGCAGCAGTCTGGGAGCTGACCTTGTTAGTGAAAACAGAGGCAAAAAAAGCATTGAGTACATTAGCTTTTTCCACATCCCCTGTCACTAGGTTGCCTCCCTCATTCAGTAAGGGGCCCACACATTCCTTGGCTTTCTTCTTGTTGCCAACATACCTGAAGAAACCCTTCTTGTTATTCTTGACATCTCTGGCTAGCTGCAGCTCCAGGTGCGATTTGGCCCTCCTGATAACATTCCTACATGCCCGGGCAATATTTTTATACTCTTCCCTGGTCATATGTCCAACCTTCCACTTCTTGTAAGCTTCTTTTTTATGTTTAAGATCCGCTAGGATTTCACCATTAAGCCAAGCTGGTCGCCTGCCATATTTACTATTCTATCAGTGAACAAACCCTGATGTAAAGGAAGTGGTGTGGGAAAGCTTCTCACAATTTACTTGCTCTGAAAGCATGTGAAACCCAAACATTTTCATCCTACCTTTGCAACCTCCAGTGGTGACTGCCATGCTCTTTGATCGCCTGACACGCCCGTGTGTTCCTCTGCACTGTTCGCTTGGGCCTGCTACAGCAAATGCAGCTAAGAAAAGTAATGAGGGAGGCAGGCGCTTATCAGGAGAATAAACCTGCTTCAGTTAAAATATATCCCATGTATTACTCAGCTGACCCTTACTAAAAGGCTAAGAACAGGCATACCTGGACTAACAGTCACATGATTGAGCTTCAGCCGGCATAAACGGTGTCTTTGCAGCAGCTGCAATAGTTCTTAAAGTGACACTGTCCTACTAAAAATCCTTTAAAAGTGTTGTGTGTGAGAAGAGTGTGCAGTTACAATACTACTGAGTAGTGAGGTGCTAGCTAATGCCCTTTGCTGCCATAAAAGGGAAATATACCTTATGAAAGGAGTAACACAATGCCAGAACAGTAAGTAGTCAGTGCAAGTAAATCCCTGTATCCTCAAAGGTAGGGGTCTTTCTCTAGTCAAGCGGGAAGAAAGGAGTCATGGCTCCTTTAAGGGACTCCCTCCTCCTTTCTTTTGGGTTGCGCCGACGGGGAGGGATAGAATCACATGAGCTGGGCGCTAGCAGGTGCGGGTGGGTGTGTTCTGAGGTAAGCCATTGGCCTCCGGAAGACCAGGTATATATATGTCCAGTACTGCAGAATGGAGACCTTTCTTTCTCCTGGCAGGTGTCCAGTGTAGGTACTTGTTCTACAGGTGTCCAGCTCCCTAATAAACTGGAGTTGGAAGTGGACTTAGGGAAAGCATGCCCTAAGGAAGATGGGGAATGGGGTTGGGGCTCCAAATGGTTGGTGCACAAGGATACAACCCACCTCAAATCTCATTCAAGGGGAGAGTGGTGGAGTTTCAGCAGCTGACTGGGACTTGTTTGGAGGAAAGGGGAGTTGCCGGTAGCCCTCCTCAAATGGTTGGACACAAGGGAAGAAGGAAGGATTTGCACTTGATGAGTTATTGTCAGATAGCTCCCAGATGAGTTAAATTAATAAACTTGCAGTCTAATTAAGCCACGTCCCTCAGATCTTGATGTTCCTCCTGAATGTATGGGACAATACAACAAAAGTATGTCATTACGCATATGTTTGGACCCCAGGCTCCACCTCGAAACTGTCTGAACTCCATGTTTTAAACTCATGATTGAAATGTATGATTGTTTTGCTAAGTGCAGCAAAAGGGTTTTTAAAATTTCAGGCAAGATAGAAGACTCACTGGACCGATATGATCCAGGGTGATACCTTTTTTTTTCTTAATGGGTCTTTTGTTCTTCAAAAACATTCAAAATTGCACAATGATGTGAGTTTAAACATTATATATGTTATATATTATATGTTTGGTTACAAAATGTTCTTCCCATTCATCACTGTGAGGGAGCAGCAGCAGCTGCCAACCATGGCATATTAAAGTTGCTGTAAACAAACATATTAATCTTACTGTTTGTGTACATCTATTGAGTCAGTGCAATGAAAGATAGTATTAGAATACTAGTAATTGTCCAATTCTGGGACATATCTTCCTGGATAGGTGCCTCCTTTTCTTGGGGGAGAAAGGCTCCCCTCTTAGGATAAGCAATAGGAAAAGAAATAGGAAAAGGAGAAAGTGAGAAAGAAAAGTAGAGGGGGCGCAATAAGGGAGGGAAAGAGGAATATTAGGCTTTCATATAAGGTTGTGTCAATTACTGTTGTACTTTGCTGTGAATTGGATTATTTCTTTGGCTAATAAGATGATTCTTATTCCTTGTCTGACTCATATGAAAGCCCATTATTTCTCTTTCCCTCCCACATGGACCCTTCTCATTCTTCTTCATATTTTCTGTGAATCTCTAAGTGGGTGCAATGACATTGCCATTGCTATTTTCAAATTACTTACTGCTCCTGGTTTGTTTTAATATTATTTCTCAGAAATCTTTGGGTCTAATTCTGATCTCAGTAGCTTTTACGCTAGCATTGCTCCTTTGATTTCATTGGATTTACACTGGGGGGAAATTGGAATGAGGACCTTTAGTTTTAGGGCATGGACGGAACATATTATTTGTTTTGTATGTCTCCAACATTTGTTAGAGTCTCCTAAACCTAATTAGTATGCTTGTTTTGAAGTCCAGTATGATCTCTGCAGGAGTTTGAAGTGTGTTAATTTTAGATTTGCATGTCTTGCTGTTTTATAAACTTGTCCTCCATATGTTGTACCATTCACATTCACAGTACATTGCTGTTGTGTCATTTTTCAGGTTTCTTTTAACTTTTGTGGTATTTTGGGTTTTGCATTTAATAACCAGTTATGCAGAGAGGAGGATTGATGTGGTTTATGTTTTATGAATTTCAGTGAATTATTAAGGATGAATTCATGTGGGTGTGGATGAGCTCTGCCTAATAAAATGTGTGTGTGTGTTCACTCTAGGATTCTTTACAGACAGTGATATAGTTGTAAATACTGGGGAAAATTCATTACAGCACCACTGACTTGACTCCTTGTTCTCTTTCTGAATTTTCTAACTTTCTTTTAATGTGCATTCCTTTTCTGGATCTAGGCCTTTATTTATCCCATGCATTCCATATCACTTTAATAATTTTTTTTTAAGTTTTTTTTTTTTTGCTTACCATGCACTGGAGTTGTATAAACAATGCTGTTGCAACATGGGAGGGACAGATCCCACCAGTACTTCCTGTAATACGTGGATCAGTTTAAAGACCACGATAAATGGGTTGTCTTTCTCTGTCTAGTGATCTGCAATGTTTTCAGGAGCCAGATTTTCAGATGTGCTTTGTGCACTTAATAAGCACTGAATAGACCAAGCGGTTAACCTCAATGTTCTGGAAGGAAAGGAGACTATCATTTTAAGGGGACTGTACAAAACAATAAGAATTCACTAGCTTACACTTTAAGGTCCAAATACTGCCCTGTCTCCTGAAGCCACAGAGGACCCAACATGTAATAGAACTCGTATTTTTCTGCTATGTAGGATAGACAAACAGGGACAGGAGTAGGTGAGGTTGGGCAAATAGTCCACCTCCTTACATGCCATAGAGCTCCATGGAGACTGTCTACACTGTGCAGTAGGGGAGCAGGATGGGAGGTGACTACAGCAGAGGTTCCTCTACCATTCTGCAGCCCTGTAGGGGAGATCCCTGCCCCAGCCTCTCTGCACCACACTCAGCTAATTGGGCTTGGAATAGAAGTTAAAAACCATGCCCCAAGTTTTCCTGCCTGAGTTTAACTTCTCCAGAGAGATCCCCATGTGACCAATGATATTTGATGAAAAATGTTTTAAATAAAGCAAAATCTGTAAAATTCACTCTTTTTTATTTCCTAAAAAAAAAACCAACGAGGAGTCCGGTGGTACCTTAAAGACTAACAGATTTATTTGGGCATAAGCTTTCTTCAGTAAAAAAAACCCACTTATTTTTTTTTTCTGTTTCAGTGCAATGTAGGAAGTTCATTTTGCATTCAGTGCATTTGGTGAAATATTGCCACAAGCCAAAGCATTACAGCCTACTGAGGAGCTCTTTGAAAAAGTCATTAAACACAGCCCAAACCACTCCGTAATTTGTACATGATTACAAACTTATCCCCCACATTGCACTGAACTTGCAACACATTTGATTGTGGAAGATGTAGGAACTCAGGAAATATCCACAAAACCCTACTTTTTGTACCAATAGGATCCTAGAATTTTTCTAAACAAACAAAGCAACTGTGTACTAAGACTGACAATTTCTGAGTGAAAAGATATGCATTTTCACTGATGTGAAGACCCCAGAAGGCAAGAACTCTGACTATATTATACTATTGATGGGAGGAGCAAAACAATTTGGATGCTTATTCAAATGATGTGAGATATTTATTTTCCCTTCTCAGTCCCCTTCTTTGCATAAGGGGTATAAGACCCTTACTAAAAACCTTCTGAATGGAGTAACTGACTAAGCTGACAAGAAAAAATTCACACGACAAAGTCACATCTCTAAAGTTAGAGAACCAAATCCCTTATTTGTACTTCAGTGGACTCATGACAGGGATGATGTGCATCCAGAGGTCTGTTGATGGCAGAGAGAAGTTGTTGAAGGACAGGGTCTGCCGGGATGGGCATATTTATCTGAGCTAGTCCATGATTTAGAAAAGAAACCGATGTTTGAGTCAGGGTAGTAAATATTCTTTTTGCTCATTCATTCAACCTGTTTCCTGTTTCTGTGATCACTCAGTGATTCTCTAATCAAGCAATTTTAGGAAGAGGCAATCAGATTTTTTAATTGGAGGAGGTAATCCCCAGGAGGGTTACCTACCAACACCATCAGATGATTTTTCACGTTTTTCTTGGCTGAAATCCCTTTCTTCCCCATCACAGAATGTAGAATAGAAAGGAAAAGTCAGCCCTACTGGGGGAAGAGGTCTTCATGTAACGATGGTATTGCCTTCTGCAAAATTCAGAAGCTTGAATTTCACTGGCAGATTATGACAAGCATCTCTCTGGTAGAAAGTATGCTTACTATGATATATTGTACTCGATTCCCTTCACTCTGTTTAATTTGATCACAACTGTAGAGGTTCCACAGGGGTCATTGTTAAGAGAGGAATGATGCTAGTCAGGGTGCTAGCTTAGGACTTGGGAGGCTAAGGTTCAATTCCTTCCTCTGCCAGAAAGTTCCTGTGTTACCTTGGGCCAGTCACTTAGCCTCTCTGTGCCTCAGTTCCCCATCTGTAAAGTGGAGGTAACAGCATTTCTCTACCTCACTGGGGTGCTTAACCAATAGCTACCCTAGTTGGGCTGATTCACATATGTTGCGGTTTTTAGTTGCTATTTCGGTTGGCTTGCCATATCCTTTTACATATTCTTCCTGTTACACTTCTCATGAACATTAATGCATTGCTCTCTGAACTCTAACATTTCCTTAATCAGCCACCATCATGCCAATAATCAAACCAGAAAAACTTTATATCCATTTAATTTCCTTGCAAGTTAATTTTGATGGAAGTTCTTGCACATTCCCTGTATTCGGCAGAAGCCTGCAATGTTTTGCAGGGAATGTAAGTTTCTTCCAACTCTAACCACTAACTATGTTATTTACAATAATATTCATCATCCCAGATGTCAGAAATATGGGAGGGTTATACAGAAATATGCACTTTTATGACACAGAAAATGTCCTCCTTCCTAATCAATTTAAAGGGATTTCCTCTTTTGTTTCCTCCGCTGCTTCTCGTTTTTAAATTCTGATTGTTAGTTTTCTGTCTCCACAATGAAAACAGAGCTGTTTACAACAGAAGCTCCAGTCCACATCTTTACCTGACTTTATTACTATATTATTTCCCCTTCACCTTAGAGGCCTGCGGGCCAGTTCCTGCAATCCTTATTATTGGGTCAATGACATTTCCACACTGTCACTGGGGAGAGATTAGCCATACCTTGTTCGCAAAACAGGAGCATTTGTTTATATCAAATAATTGAAGGTGCTAGTAAGAAAGGGCTGTGTTCAATCAAGTTGCAGCCAAGAATGGCCCTCATGCAAGAGAGATCTTTCATTAGTTGCCATCCTGAAGCTTGAAATATTAGTTTGATTTATTTACAAGGGCTCTGAGTGACCGTTATCAATTAAAAATACAATGCAAAACCTATTACCTGCGCAGAAGAAAACAGCATCACATACAACAGCAGTCAGCCAGAAAATATTACTACAACCCAAATCAACATGTTTTCATCTTCTTACTAAGTGTGCATGAAGTGAAGCGGTGGGAATGAATTCCAAAGTCCAGGCGCTCTCATCCAGAACCCCTATCCAGCAGCTCCTTTACTTATGAGAACTTCAGCATAGCATGGGGAAAGAGAAAATTTGACCCAACAGCTTGTATATGTTCTGCCAAAGTCATTTTCTGAAATATTTCTCCATATTCACATATCAACATTTTTTCGTAAATCACACTGATACCTCCTTCTTCTTTACTCATAAGCTCTTCCTTATGTTTGGCTTATGCACCCACTGGCAGTGTACCAAATGGATTGCCCCTTATGCATGAGTGAATACTAACAACACACTACTACAAAAATGAAGCATAAAGAGAGTAAAGGCCATTCATGTAGCCAAGGTTGTTTTCCTCCCAAATGATCCTTTTAAAAAAAATGTTTAGTACTTCTTTTGGTATTTCCTAGTCCCCATGTAAAGATCCCTTAACTCCTTTTTTCAGACAACATGGGGAAGGAAAAGTCATTATCAGATTTAGAGCTCATATTTCTGGGATCCTAACCAAGGATTCTGCTTTGCTAATAAAGAAGATCTACAATTTTTTAAGGTACTGTTTTACTTACAATCTATGGCAAAATCCATGCTAAATCCTACCCCTTAATTACCCAAAATGGACCTGATTATCCCTTTGGCTTCTGAGCACAAGGAAGTCATCTTGGAGGAATCTGGGATTGGAGGACATGGAATGGCAAAAAGGAAGTGTCAGCTACATGGAATTCTTTTACCCACTTCCTGATCCCCTGTAAGTCCCTCTTACAGTGTACAAAGGATTTGGGTTTCATTGATTGGAAAAGGGGGGACACGGTGGTGGAGAGCTCTGGGCATGGACTCTCTCTTTATATCTAAATCTTCAGCCTTTCGTGGATTCAGTGAGTAATGCAGAGTAAAATCATCTTGAATGTGCCAAGGCTAGGAGGCAGTGTAGAGACACTGGGCCTAAACACAGCTGGGCTTTCAGTGTCCACTGGTGTCCTGTGGGTTTTGGATGCCCAGTTTCTCCCCCACCTCTATTTTGCTAGTACATCTGTGGGCAAATCCTGTCCTCTGACAGAAAGTGAGGAGTTTCTTTTCCCCCATTAGATTAGGAGCTGATATATTTCCTGCTTTAATCAGGGATAGGTTAATGGCAAGGCTAGTGAGGCCTCTGAAAAACTTGAAATGCTGCCTTATTTATTCTCTATGACATATGACTTCTACTCCTTGATTCCTGTTCTGTGTTATGTTGGCTTCTCTATAGATAACAATTTCTGTATTTCAGAAGCACAAGATTTTCTACAGTAGTAGTGCTATAGTAAAACCACCACGCTTACCAGAGAGTAAGTTATTAGGGTTCTAAGGTTGAGCCTTTTTAATTATATTGGTTTAGTAGAAGACCAACTTTTGGCCATTTTAACTCCTCAAACTGGCAATTATAAATTTTATTTCTTTAGGAGCTGAGCGTTGAATTTAAATGGTGAGATCCTGGAGTCTTATAGGTCATGCACAATGCTGTGCATTGGAATTCTTCCACAGTACATTTTCTTTTACTTGACTCTATCCCTGTTTGGACTCAAAATACTTAGGAGCCTGGGCAATATGGAACCAGCATGTGTGTGTGTTTTATATATTCATGCAAACAAGAAACAAAGTAATTTGAATTTGAAAAAAATCTGACTTTTGTGGATTGGTTTATGAATTTCAATCTGGTGTTCGTTATACTAGATTATAAAAACTGCCTAGACTGAAGGATAATTTGGATTGGTTGCCTCATTGTCATTCTAAATGGGCAGTTTAATCCACATGAACCACAAAGCTCAGCTGGAACTGCTGTTAAACATTCTGAACTGCCAGTTTAAATTCTCCAAACACAAAAAATACATACTTGGCCCACACAATAAAGATTTCTTATTTTTATTACGATGGCAAAAAGGTTATTCTAGGATATGTGGTTATCATAAAATAATCACAGCCCTGGACTTCATGGCCTCATAGTACTCCAATTCATGACAACCACTCCCTCATTCTGAAATGTTTTATTGCTTAAATAATGAAAAACATACTGAGCTGCATGTAATTGACACAGAAAATATCCTCCTGCCTAATCAATTTCAAGGGGTTTCCTCTCCATTCCTCTTTTATTTTTTCCTCCACCTCTCTTTTTTAAATTCTGATTAAGTTTTCTGTCTTTATAATAAAGACTGAGCTGTTTACAACAGAAACTCCAGTCCACACCTTTACCTCACTTTATAGGTACATCATTTCCCTTTGATCTCTGTGGGCCAGTTCCTGCAATCCTTAATTATCAAGTAAAACTTCATGTCCTCAGTGAAGTTATTGACTTCAATGGGAGTTTTTTTTTCTTGTGTAAGAACTGGGGGTTCTGTTCCACAGGAGGTGTGAGAATCCCACGCTGCCAAGATGAGAGAGCAAGGAGAGGCAGGAAGCTCTGATGGCGTCCAAGTCCCCATTCCTGGAACTGGCTTTCTTTGTGGCAGTGAGGGAGAGGAAGATATACTAGAGGGAATGAGGGGTGGAAGCTTCAGGGATCTATATCCCTCAAGTGGACATTTTGGCCCTCTCTGTCTAAATGCTATTGCTAATTTTGAACCAACCCTTGGCCAGTGTCATCCTGCTTTACTTTGCTTTGTTCTTATCTGATAAAGATTCCAAGAACTACCCTGAGCTGATCCTGCACACCTATCCCAGAAAAGGAGATTTTCCTGAGCAATAATGCCAGGATTAGACCCCGTTTGCTTCCCTATTTCTGTGAGCTGATAAAAAGGTGATACATGAAAATATTATTTTGGTTTTAATTCTTTGTTTGTTGGACAAACACCTCTCCTATATCAGTACTTAATATAAAGTACTATTTTCTTTGGACTCATTTATGGTGCAGAATTTTAAAGTATATTTCTACTCTGAAAAATAACCATGTAAAAATGGCCGTGTTTTATGGTGTCTCAATAATTCTGTATCAAATTTGCTAAATTTAGGAATAAAAATATGTTTTGTTTTTTTAATTGCCAGCCCTGCTAATTCACATTCAGATCTGAAAGTCAAGCTGAGTTCTTTTCATTTTGCACTTTATCTTGAGTATTAAAGACTCAACAGGCCACATTCAGCACTTAGTTACACTAGTGCAATCATATTGTCTTCAAATTATGGCCTCAGTTACATAGATGTAACTCAGTCTTCATTGGGGATAAACAGGTGTAACTGACAACAAAATTTGGTGCTGCAGTTGAAACTCAGTTAACAGGTGTGTTGATAGCAGATAAGAATGAACAGACTCCAGCTCATTCTTATTAGTTCTGCAGTGCTGATGAAATAAGCAGATTTTAACTTCTGAATATGCACAGGCTCCTCAAAATAAAGCTTATGGTGCATTTAAGCAGTGCATAGGCCTTAAATTGGCCCTCTTCACAAGAATGAATTTGTCCAAGGAACAGATCTGTGGAGTGATATGTGATATGGCTGTGAAAAAAGCTAATGAGGTCTTGGGATGCATCAGGAGAGGTATTTCCAGTAGGGATGAGGAGGTTTTAGTACCGTTATTCCAGGCACAGGTGAGAAACCTCACCTGGAATACTGTGTGCAGTTCTGGTCTCCCATGTTTAAGAAGGATGAATTCAAACTGGAACTGGTACAGAGAAGGGCTGCTATGATGATCCGAGGAATGGAAAACTTGTCTTATGAAAGGAGACTCAAGAAGCTTGGCTTGTTTAGCCTAACTAAAAGAAGGTTGAGGGGAGATATGATTGCTCTCTATAAATATAACAGAGGGATAAATACCGGAGAGGGAGAGGAATTATTTAAGCTCAGTACCAATGTGGACACAAGAACAAATGGATATAAACTGGCCACCAGGAAGTTTAGACTTGAAATTAGACAAAGGTTTCTAATCATCAGAGGAGTGAAGTTTTGGAATAGCCTTCCAAGGGAAGCAGTGGGGGCAAAAGATCTATCTGGCTTTAAGATTAAACTCGATAAGTTTATGGAGTAGATGGTATGATGGGATAACATGGTTTTGGTAATTAAATATTCATGGTAAATAGGCCAAATGGCCTGTGATGGGATGTTAGATGGGGTGGGATCTGAGTTACCCAGGAAAGAATTTTCTGTAGTATCTGGCAGGTGAATCTTGCCCATATGCTCAGGGTTTAGCTGATCACCATATTTGGGGTTGGGAAGGAATTTTCCTCCAGGGCAGATTGGAAGAGGCCCTGGAGGCTTTTGGCCTTCCTCTGTAGCATGGGGCACGGGTCACTTGCTGGAGGATTCTCTGCTCCTTGAAGTCTTTAAAGCACGATTTGAGGACTTCAGTAGCTCAGACATAGGTGAGAGGTTTTTCACAGGAGTGGGTGGGTGAAATTCTGTGGCCTGCGTTGTGCAGGAGGTCAGACTAGATGATCATAATGGTCCCTTCTGACCTTAGTATCTATGAATCTATGAGTAAAAAATTTCAGTTTTAATATAAAACTTCACTTTCAGCTTGTGTACTTTATCCCCTTCTTTGGAGGGACCAAGTGTTCCATTAATTAGTATATTTTGCCTGGGAATGATAAGCCATACCTAAGGCATGGGTCTTCTAATCTCTAACTGCCACCTCTTTCCAAGAAACAAAAAGCTCCTGATTATAAAAACAGTGAGGAGTCCTTGTGGCACCTTAGAGACTAACACATTTATTTGGGCATAAGCTTTCGTGGGCTAGAAACCCACAAAAGCTTATGCCCAAATAAATTTGTTAGTCTCTGAGGTGCCACAAGGACTCCTTGTTGTTTTTGCTGATACAGATTGACATGGCTACCACTCTGAAACCTGATTATAAAAGTTACACTCACCCGATTAAAAACCAGAGGGACTATCATGTGATTTATCCAACCCTTGCAGCTCAAATTGTAAATAGGGCATGTTGAATACTTAGCTATTTGTGATCAGCCCATACCATAAAAAAACCCCAAACCCAAATAATTCATCACAAAATTTTAGATAACTAGAAAATGTGACTAAACTATGATCTGCTCAAAGACATTCCATCTGAAGGAAAAGAGCCTCAATTTTAACTGAGTAAATTTTTGCTATAAATTATTCATTCAGTACACAAATGTATAGAATCTTTAGGCATTCATGCAACTGTCAGTCTGGAAAATGCCAGTGGTCCAAGGGTTAACACACATTAATTCCACATAAAGCTCCATACAAAGGAAAAGTCTATTTGATTTGTATGGCTTTAAAGTTTTAACAGATGAGCCTATCCCTCTGAGACCACAGACCATTTACCATCACTAGATTGATTTCTTTCTGTGCTAAAGGCTTCATGATACTTTTCAACACAGTTCACTGTAAGTAGAATGATACCTCAGATATACATTAACTAAAGACTCTTTAGAGGCTGTATTAAGGAGATGAAACTCTGGGCAGCAAGGGAATAGCAGCATTTAATAAATAAAGAAACAAATCAGTATCTTGAGAAGTTTAATACAAATAAAACCAAGCATTGTAATGAATACAAAGTCAAATGTAAACAAACACTTGTTTCATGCTTCACAGCTATCTTAATATTATTATTAAGACACCCGGTTAGTTAAAAATGGCTTCACAATGGTCGACAAATCACTGAATTTCCAGCTCCATTGCTTCATTCCTTTCTCTCTCTATATATCAATGCAATTTTCCTAAGGGCATTTCACAATACATACAGGTTTCTTTCAATATGAGCCACAACAGCAATTGCTAGGCTTCCCATGGGAGTGCTCCAACAGAACATCAGAGAAACTATAGCATTTTCAGGGCCAAAACAGATAACAGGATATTTAAAATTCCAAACTAGTCAAGCACTAACTTTGGTATCAATAAACATTAAAAATGTAGGGATAATGGTGCCACAGCAAAACATTATGGTACCAGACAGGATAATGACAAGGAAAGACTGAAGGTCCCTATTATTGGAAACCGCTTTTCAAGAATAGCAAAACTGGTCTCGTAAAGCCATGGTTCTTAACCACTGCAGTGTGTACAACTACTGGTACTTCATGCTTTTGCTACACGCTTAATATGCTGTCCACTTGGTTGTGGGGAGGGGGGTCTTCCCTGCAACCTTCCACTTTATATTTAATTGCACACCATAGACAACATTAAAAGAACATTACTGAGGTTGCAAAATCAAGTGTTCAAAAATTAGAAAATGCCAGAATTAAAGTTGCCTGTGAAACCTTAATTTGGACCCCTTGTGCTTATGCATTATCACACATGATGATCACATCCTATTTTTTCCACAGGACCCCTGTCTCATTCTATGCACAGGATTCATAGTGCTCACTCAATTTTTCTATCTCTGTTATTGTGCAATGTAGGCCCCAAGACTTATTTACTGCATATTATTGAAACCCTGCTATGAAGATAGAATTAATTTCTTCGTGGGATTTTCAATGGCCCTCAGAGTATCTGAGTGCTTCACAAAGATAAACTAATTAATCTTCACCATACTGCTGTGAGGTGAGGAGGCAGTATTATCCTCTTTTTATAGATGGAAAACAGAGAGATGAGGTCAAAAATCTCCATTAATTTTAGGTGCCCAATCTGCAACACCTAGGACCTGATTTTTCAGCGTTCTTTGTGTTATGTGGAACTTTATATGTTCAAAGCACAGCTCCCTTTGTCTTCAGCCACAGCTGTTAGTTCTCTGCACTTGTACAAATCAGACCACAGTGTAGGAGTGCCAACCCTCCAGGATTGCCCGGGAGTCTCCAGGAATTAAACATTAATTTTTAATTAAAGATTATGTCATGTGATGAAACCTCCAGGAATGCATCCTACCAAAATTGGCAACCCTATACCAGGGCCTGAAGTCAGGCACCAAAAAAATGAGGAAGACTCAGTTAGGGAATGTCTATACTGCAATGTAAGCCTGGGGTTAGGGAGACTTGAGTCAGCTGGCCTGTATTAGGGAACACTGGGCCTGAGTGTTGTATTTAACCTTATGTTAAGACTTTTCTAACCTGTGCTGGAACACTGAAGTGCACCCTGAAGTGCACAGACCAAGCCAGAGAAACCATATACCAGGGTCCCCTCACCCTTGAAATATGGCTGCTCTAGGGGGAAACCACTGGAGGAAAACTTTACTGACTGCCCTGCACATTACCAGGAAGCAGCTTACTTTACAAAGTCTGGATTCATTCACTCCCCATTGCAAACCCAGGAGGCTTTCCAATAGTGTGCTTGCAGGTCAGTGATCAGAAGAAAATGGGTTAATGCTAATCTGAGTTGCTGCTGTTCACAAAGGGGGGTGTGTGGCTTCCATTTTGAATGGAATGG
This sequence comes from Lepidochelys kempii, assembly GCF_965140285.1. NCBI lineage: Eukaryota > Metazoa > Chordata > Testudines > Cheloniidae > Lepidochelys > Lepidochelys kempii. Next base: position 67,900,938 of record NC_136384.1, on the reverse strand, counting down.
TGTCATAACCATAAGGGTAGCCTAAAATTACTTCTTACCTTTAAGGGGTTAAGAAGCTCAAATAACCTGGTTGGCACCTGACCAAAGGAACCAATGGGGACAAAAAATACTTTCAAATTTGGAGGTGGGGAGGGGGGAAGAGGCTTTGTTTTGGGTTCTTTGTTTCTGTGTTCATTCACTCTTGGGACTAAGAGGGACTGGACATCAATCCATGTCCTCCAGACCATTCTGAACCAGTCTCTCATATTACAGAAATTGTAAGTACAGCCAGGCAAGGCGTATTAGTTTATCTTTGTTTTCTCAACTTGTAAATTTTCCCTTTGCTGGAGGGAGGTTTATCCCTGTTTTGTTGTAACTTTGAAATTAAGGCTAGAGGGGGTTCCTCTGTGTTTTGTGCATCTTTTGTTACCCTGTAAAGTTATCTTCCAACCTGATTTTACAGAGAGGATTTTTACCTTTTCTTTTTTTTTTTTTAAATAAAATTCTTCTTTTAAGAACTGATTGATTTTTTTTCAGTGTCCAAAGACCCAAGGACTTGGGTCTGTGTTCACTTTGTAACCAATTGGTTAGGATATTATTCTCAAGCCTCCCCAGGAAAGGGGGTGTAAGGGCTTGGGGGGGGTATTTTGGGGGAATAGGCCTCCAAGTGGTCCTTTCCCTGGTTCTTTTTCTATATCACTTGGTGGTGGCAGCATACTGTTCAAGGACAAGGCGGAATTTGTGCCTTGGGAAAGTTTTTAACCTAAGCTGGTAAAAATAAGCTTACGGGGTCTTTCATGTGGGTCCCCACATCTGTACCTCAGAGTTTAGAGTGGGAAAGGAACCCTGACAAATGGATTGCAGGTTGTTGTAATGGAGAGGACAAAGGAAGCTGTCCCATTGAATTATGGGATACTTCTGTGACTTCTGGGACCTGACTCAAGTGGGACTGCGTCTTCACTGCAAAGCAATATGGCTCTAATCCTGGATCCTGACTTACTTGAGCTTGAGCTTGCAGGGTCCTGGCACCCTGGATTAGCCCAATTGCAATATTGCAAAAAAAAAAAGGAGGGGTTAGGCTTGAGCCCTGGATCAAGCATGAGCTTATGTTGCAGTATAGACATACTCTTGTGAAAAATTTGGTTTAAGTGAACTTGCCTAGCATCCCATAGGAGATTCTGTGGCAGAGGCATGGAGAGAATGTTGTTCTTCAATGCAGCATTCAACTGCCTTAACCATGCAACCATCCTTTATCTTCTGAAGTGCCTTGCCTCAAACACTACATATCTTCCAACTTCTGCAACAAATGAACCTCTTTTCTGCCCTGCCTCGTACATTGTTGAGGGCAGATGGGGAATGGTACAGTCACCAGCATGTTAAGCCTTTTAAACCCCTGGCATGCCCTGAACAGAGCCTCTACACCAGGAGGAGCCAAGAATGGATGACTAGAGGCAACTATGCCAACTTTATCTTGATAAGGGTTTCACTTGAGCCCCCAGATGGCTTTTTAAGACCACTTTATGTAAAAATAATAGGGAGAATGCGCCCAACATCTGAATCAGTGCATTTGATGTAGTTGTGTATCACCAGCCATGCCCTCAAAACACAACTCCCTGTGGTGACACAAATGTAATCAGCTACCGTACAGTTCAGCTGCATTTAGGCCCCAACTATATCCTGCCCCAGACTACAGTAGGATGGAGTTCCACTGTCCAGTGGAGTCTGTGAAATCAGAAGGAGTCAGGATTTACTTAGATTCTTCTTTATTTTTTATAAACAAAGCATGAATTTGACGGACTAGATAACCTATCAAACTGAATTCTTAAATTACTGTCTTAACTGAGAGAGATTAGTATGAATAGGAGCGGGTTTTGGAATACGATAGGTATTCTACCTTCAAGGCAAAAGAAAGTGTCAGCTAAAGAGGTAAAGAGTTATAATGAAAAACATAAGAAAATATCCCATACAAAGAACAATACTTTAGCGGTAAATATATAAATATATCCCAAAAGTAGTAAGACAGAAAGGGCTTTCTTTGTTTTCACTACTATGTTCTACATTAAGCACGACAGAGAAAATACTCCATAAATTCGCAAAAAGAAAAGGAGTACTTGTGGCACCTTAGAGACTAACAAATTTATTTGAGCATAAGCTTTCGTGAGCTACAGCTCACTTCATCGGATGCATCGGATGAAGTGAGCTGTAGCTCATGAAACCTTATGCCTAAATAAATTTGTTAGTCTTTAAGGTGCCACAAGTACTCCTTTTCTTTTTGCGAATACAGACTAACACGGCTGCTACTCTGAACTCTATAAATTGTAATTCTACTGGCTTCCTTTGGACACCACAACATAAAATTTTGCTTTGCTTCAATGTCATTTGCATTAAATTTTCATGAAGGTAATTCACTTCAAGTTGCATTCTGCTTTCTGGCAGTAGTTTTTCCTCCTCTTTTACAAACCTAACAAGTATTTGTTTACCAGTGTCATATTTTCTGAGCTGCTTCCAATATTAAACCTATAGAACTTCTTTTTGATTCAACCACAAGAGGATCTTCCTCGGAGTTTGACGCTCTGAATGTCCAAAGGTTATTAATTGTATTCTGACCAGAGTTTTAATGTAAGGCAGCTATAGGATTACCATGTGGAATTTCCCACACTTAAATTATGTTGAAATATCCAATTAGTGTACTGTAGTCAGGCATGAATTTCACTGTAGTTAAACATTTGCTGACAAGCTGGCCTTTCAGTTTAGCTTTGTGCATTGAACAAAGAAATTTGATCTTATTTGGTTTTCTTTGAGAGAATGCTTTCCCATTAGATCCACTCTCTCTCTGACTAGCATTTATGAACGAACAAGGAGAATCTTTTATGCCTTCTAATCTTATTGTGTTCAGATAACATACTTGAAAGTTTATTATCAGTATTGACCATTCAAAGCAAAAACTCCTGGAAAGATATGGTTCAAATATAATACATGCATATTTCTAAATGAAGGTTATACAGTGGTATTATGCTAAATTGGGTCTCAGGGGCATAATATTACAGCACATTCCCCTTCTTTTCTGGTCATACATTAGATATTTTAATATCTAATTATAAATATTTTATCATCTATACAATTTAAGTCTGAGTGTTTTCCTTAGCAAGCTTTGCCCTGTGAAATTAAAACAAAGCTTCAGCATGTCGTACTGGGTGTTTTTCCCTGGTAATATCCCTTTACCATGACTTTTTCTATGGTTGATCATCAGGGGAACAGAATGAACAGCTGTATTCTGGTTTTGAAGTTTAAAGCTACCAAATATTGATTAGGTGGCCAAGAACATTTCACAGTTGATATTTTATCTCTGTTATAACTCTGGAAGCAACTGTCTCAAACTCACTTTTACAGCAGAGAGTCTTACACTGTGGCTGGTATGTTTGTAGCTTTGTTAATTGCAGTGGTGTTTTTTTAAATTATTTATTAAAGATAGATTTTGGACTAGAATTCTTTAGTACAACAGCCTCTCATTGGAGATATCAGGGGATTGTGTGTCTGGGATGTGTGTGTCTGGTGGGGACCTGGGGAGGGGGAATGGGCCTAATGTAGGTAAGCAGTTCAATAAATTAAATCTCTTCTGCAGTCTACGGTTTGAAAACCAATCAAACAATAACTGCTTTTAGATCAAGTCAGTGCTCTAGCTGTTTAAGCTTTGCTCTTAATGAACATGGATATATTGTTGATTGATAACCATTTTCTGTCACTTCCTCTTTCGGTTATAAGACATGTATTGTCAAGTATTTTATCTTATTTTTATAATTATGTGAAGAATATCATTAGTTTTTGTGTGGATGTATTCAGATTGATTGTGTACAGCCAATTCAGATTTACATAGGTTAAAGGGCTTCATTAAGGGTCCTAAGGCTTACTAAATATAATCTAAAGCAAAGATATATTTATTAGGGCTGTCAAGTGATTAAAAAATTAATCACGATTAATCTCACTGTTAAACAATAATAGAATACCATTTATTTAAATATTTTTGGATGTTTTCTACATTTTCAAATATATTGATTTCGATTACAACACAGAATACAAAGTGTACTGTACTTACTTTATATTTATTTTTGATTACAAATATTTGCACTGTAAAAAACAAAAGAAATAGTATATTTCAATTCACCTAATACAAATACTGTAGTGCAATCTGTTTATCATGAAAGTTGAACTTACAAATATACAATTATATACAAAAAATAACTGCATTCAAAAATAAAACAATGTAAAACTTTAGAACCTACAAGTCCACTCAGTCCTACTTCAGCCAATCACTCAGACAAACAAGTTTGATTACATTTTCAGGAGATAATGCTGCCCAGGTCTTGTTTACAATGTCACCTGAAAGTGAGAACAAGTGTTCGCATGACATTGTTGTAGCTGGCATCACAAGATATTTACATATCAGATGTGCTAAAAATTCATATGTCCCTTTATGCTTCAACCACCATTCCAGAAGATATGCATCCATGCTGATGACGGGTTCTGCTCGATAACGATTCAAAGCAGAGCAGACTGACGCATGTTCATTCTCATCATCTGAGTCAGATGCCACCAGCAGAAGGTTGATTTTCTTTTTTTGGTGGTTCAGGTTCTGTAGTTTCCACATCAGAGTGTTGCTCCTTTAAGATATCTGAAAGCATTCTCCACACCTCGTCCCTCTCAGATTTTGGAAGGCACTTCAGATTCTTAAACCTTGGGTTGAGTGCTATATCTATCCTTAGAAATCTCACATTGGTACCTTCTTTGTGTTTTGTCAAATCTGCTGTGAAAGTGTTCTGAAAATGAACATTTGCTGGGTCATCATCTGAGACTGCTATAATGTGAAATATATGGCAGAATGTGGGTCAAAAGGAGAAGACGACATACAATTTCCCCCCAAGGAGTTCAGTCACAAATTTAATTAATGCATTATTTTTTTAACAAGCATCATCAGAATGGAAACATGTCCTCTGGAATGGTGGCCAAAGCATGAAGGGGCATATGCACATTTAGCATATCTGGCACATAAATACCATGCAATGCTGGCTGCAAAAGTGCAATGTGAATGTCTGTTCTCACTTTCAGGTGACATTGTAAATAAGAAGCACTCAGCAGTATCTCCTGTAAATGTAAACACACTTGTTTGTCTTAGCAATTGGCTGAACAAGAAGTAGGACTGAATGGACTTGTAGGCTCTAAAGTTTTGCATTGTTCTGTTTTTCAGTGCAGTTATGTAACAAAAAAAATCTATATTTGTAAGTTAGACTTTCACGATAAAGAGATTGCACTACAGTACTTGAATGAAGTGAATTGAAAAATACTATTTCTTTTATCATTTCTACAGTGCAAATATTTGTAATAAAAATAATAATATAAAGTGAGCACTGTATACTTTGTATTCTGTGTTATAATAGAAATCAATATATTTGAAAATGTAGAAAAACATCCAAAATATTTAATAAATTCCAATTGGTGTTCTATTGTTTAACAGTGTAATTAATCACAATTAATTTTTTTAACTGCAGTTAATTTTTTTGAGTTAATCATGTGAGTTAACTGCGATTAATCGACAGCCCTAGTATTTATTTGAAAGAAGGGAGCCTAACATCACAGACCTCATACTTTCTGTGACTATTTTGCATGAGATAATTTTGCTCCCTTTCCTTTTCCAGACATCTGGCAGGTTTTAAGAAAACTTCAGAAACATCATTTATCTTTCCTGTTGCCGTGACTTCTGAAGGAGATGGTGCAACACTTAGAATGTAATGAGGATATAACAATGAGTGAAAATATTGGATTAGATTTGACGTCTGGATTTCTGAATATAGTTACACATTTATGATCCAAAGTCCACTGAATTCAATGGAAGTAATTCCATTATCTTCAATTAGATTTGTATCAGGCCCATCATTAATCAGCCAAAAATGCAGAGCAATGGAGTTAAATTCTGATCCGACTTAACTCAGTGAAACCCTACTGAAGTCAATGAGAGCAGAATTTGGCTCATAATGATACTACTTCTCAGAAGCGGGCCCTTGTTTTTGGAAGTCACTCCCTTTGCTAGAAAACCTGTGCCCAAATGTGGCAACAAATTTGAGCATAGCATGATGTATTATTTATTTCAGCTTTTGGTTTATTGTGAGTGTTTATTTTTTTACCACAACTTAGTTGTCAACATATTTTGGGTGGCAACAGGGATCATTTTATTTAACACAACTCATTGTAAATTGCTTATACTTTTTTCTTTTAATACTAGCAAGAAAAGAAAATAATATGGTTTGAATGTTTAGGACCCAGTTGTATCCTCAGTTGCATGAATACAGCTCCTATTTATCTCAGGTAACTGAGGGCACAGTCTAGCACATGAAAATGGTTTCATACTTTTCACTATGAAGATATCGGTCTTTTATATTGGAGGAAATTGCCTTGGGTTTTACCTTATTGATTATGTTGGATGAATGTAAACAGCTGCAGCAGAAGCATCAAAGCTTATAGCACTGAACTGATTAGAACTGAAGACAATGCATTATTTGTGATATCTGTTGTCAATGATCCTCAAACTTTTTATTGTTATTTTATGGCTGGTTCAGTTGTGAGGGTCACGTCCTAGTCTCATTAGTTAGGGATGGCATCTTGGTCTGATAACTAATTCTCCTGCTTGTGAGCCCTTAGCATCTGAACACTTCTAATTTTGTGAACCATTGGTATAATATTAGCTGAACATGGAGCCCCATGAAGACTTATGTCTAATTGGAATCTTGATCCGTTCCAACCATAGGGCCTTAATCATGCTCAGGTATTCCCCTTCAGATATACACAATTTAATTTCTAACTCTTTTGAATACAAATTACTACAGAATAGATGGTAGAGTGTATGCAATTAAATATTAAATTACTATTTGTTTTCTAGTCTTTTAAAATTTAGACTGATAAGATAAAAAATTAGTTTGACAGAAGCAGACATAAAAGTCTAAATATTTTTCATTATTTGCCCCCCTCTAATTAGCTGTCCCATAAAATGTGAGATGTTCTAGCACTTTAGTAGGTAGAAAGGAATTGTGGATGGCCATAGAGGGACTGGATGGCAGATGCTTGTACTATAAACCTGTTTTTTGACAAAGTGCTCTCTGTTAATATAGTAAAATTGAAGAAATTTCTTGTATTGAGAAAAGCATCCCCTTCAAAGTGAAAAAGATCAAGTGAAAAAGTTAGTAGTTACCTAGTTGAGTTGGAAGATCATAGGCCATACCACAGACAGATCAGTGGTATCTGAAGCAACCTTAGGTTAGATATCCCAGGGTGGTAGTTACCTAAGTATATGAAATTACATCCAAGTGCTACAAAAAACCAGCCAATTGCTCCATTTAGCAAAGAGTTCAGGGCTATTTTTCTTGTAATCTCTAGGTTTGCGATGAATTGCAAGTCTCATTCTATTCCTGTTGAGGTGAAAGAGAGAGTTATGCACTGTAGTAGGAGTAGGATTGAGCTGTATGAGGGAAGTTAGGGGCAAAATGGCACACACTTGAAATTATGCCAGCTGAAAATCTATCCTTTCACAATGTCACTGATATTGCCTTAAAAACTGTTAGACAAGGAAGAAGTTCAGCATCCTCAGCCCCATATTTATTTATTTATTCATAAATAAAATGGAGTTCCTGACAAAGTGAAAACCTTTATGTCTGGTGTTTTGAAAGATGTGAACAAAGCTCTGAGCATAAAAAAAACATTTTAAGTGCACTGTAAAAGAGAACAGCAATGAGTCCTTATTTCTCACACAGACATAAGAGAGAGAATCCAGTGACTCCAACAAATTTAATCAGTAATCATTGCAAGTTTTTTAAATTTTAAATTGTTTAAAAAAAAACAAAAAACAAAAAAACCCTAGTGCTGACACTTTCCTGCTGACCAACAGTGATCTGGGATCACCTCAGTCAACTCCATTCCTGGAATCTCACAAGATCAGTTTACTTAAAAAATAATCCCCAACAGAAGTACCTACTTAAACACTCATTAATCTTCAAAGAATGGTCTCAGTTTGCCCAAGGAAAGTACTCCATGAACAATTAACATATAGTAACATGAATAGTTATTTAAGGGAGACTGCTTCTGGTATATCTTTGGCTGTTGTGGACTCTTCTAGAGATCACATCTCATTTCCTGCTTCTTTTCTCTCATTTGTCGAGTAGTGCAGTGATGTTCAGCATTATGGTACTGAAAAAGCTTGGTAAAGGAATTTCCCTTGTTTGGTTGGGAGTTTCCTACTTGGGTATGGATCACCTTGACCACCTCTGCTAGTCTGCAGTACATGGTTTGGCAGTTGCTGGTTATTTCTGAAATCATGGAGGAAAGCTATTAATTAATTGTTATAGCTGGTGTCTTTTTGTGGGTGATATTCTTCTAAACTTTCACCAGGATTCAAATGGGAACCAAACTAATTTAGTGTACAGACTGTGTGTAATCTTGAATTACATAGCCGTGGTAGATAGCATGCAGAATCCATTATTCTGTTTCAACATTGGTATATATGTATCGGATGGGATGTTTGTTGTATTATGTATTCTTGTAATATTTACACGAAAAAGAATTTAAACAAGGCAATTGTTAATATACTATAATTTATTTATTTATTTATTATTATTACAATTATGATAGTGCCCAGAGACTTCAATCAGGATCAGGACCCTATAGTGCCAGGCACCATTCAGTACAAACACATGAGAATACAAACTCTGTTTTGAAGAAATTACAATCTAAGTGCTCAGTCTAAGGGATGCCAAATATAAGGGAGGAGAAAGAAAATTCTAGTTTTATGGGGAACAATTTTCCAACTAACAATTTTGGTCAGTAGAAACGAATATGCTAAAAATTCAGACAATATATCCCACTATTTTCTTGCTTATACAGTATAGGTTATTCCATTGTATGGACTTCATTATAGTCGCTGTGCTGGAGACGTTTGTTTTCTGGGTTTAGTGTTTTGCAAGATAAAATATAGTACTGTTTTTTCAGGACAACAAATAATATTAGTTTCCCCAGCTGTGATGAAAGCAATGGCTCACAGGAAAAGATTCCATGCTTTTGAAAAAGAAGTGAAAGACAAACTGGGAAAATTCATTGTATTACAACCTTGCCATTGTCAAATGAACTGGAACAGTGTAACATGCTTGTTATATGATATGGACTGACTACCTGACGTTCTCTGGAGTAAAAAAGTCTGTTAAAGAAAATAAGAGTTCTCCTTCCTTTTAGAGACCCTTTAGGCTCTAATATAGGAAGGCTGGGACTAGCAATCAGAGAATAAATCATAGTGGGGAATGTATTTGATATAGCCTCTTTTTTGGTTATGAAGTGTCCATGGAGAGTTGAGGTGTATCTTGATTTGATTTGTAATTTGAAATTTGCAGAATAATTTCAGCAAATAATATTTTATTGTCAATATTTCATAATAATTGATTGAGAGATCTCCAAAGTCAAGTGGTGCTTCTAGTTTTTACCAGGTATATAGTTCATAGGATATCTTTGTTTTCTGAGGGGATATTCATTAAGTTTTAGAATATTTTTTGGGTAAAAATATTCATGTTTATGAGGTCAAAATTCACTTTACTTATAGTTGTTCTTTCAGTGTATATTCTTTCCAGCTAACTGGTTTTCTAGGACATTCATAAAAACAAAACAAATAAACAAAAAAACGAGCACAACAAAACTGAACTCAGTTTTTTCATTAGAGAAAATATTTGCATAAAACCCCGAAACAAAACAAAACACATTTTGAGATATTTGCCCAGCTCTAACTGGGAACCTGGAGAAAGAAATACTTTTGAAATGCTCAGCTTTTGTAATGTTGAGATCACTCTTATTATTTGTTAAGCTTCAAATTGAAATTGTGGGTATGAAACTGATTATATGTAATGCTTTGATCCCTCTTATTGTTTACAGGTCCGCTTGGCTGGACGTTTTTTTCTTGCTGTGTTTAATAAGCAAGGGATAATCTTCTGTAGTTAGGGATACTATTTCTTTATTCCCCATTTTGGTGAGACCTTTATTTTGAGAACTTTATGACGCTGTCCCTGCTTTAGACAAAGTACTGTGTAATTTAATATAATCGTACTTTTTGGCGAGAGTGAAACCGAGGGTGGTTTTTGATTAATGTGTACACTGAGTGAACATTCTTGATTAAGAAGATGAAAACGTTGGTGCTAAAAGTTAAAATATATAATCATCTAACAGATGGCCAAATTTTGGTCTAGAGGTTGAAATAAAGGTAGAGGTTGTTTTTCTTAATAATAGAATTCTGTATAAAACCTAAGTTGCTGCTGAGATATTGCTGACATTATGGTAGATGTAGCTCCCAATTTAAGAAAACTTCCTGTTAAAAACACAAAGGGCCTGTTTCTCCTCTCACTTATTTGGTGTAAACCAGGAGTAATTCCAGTGGTGCCGATACAGTAACAAGGGATTAAAACCAGTGTAAGCAAGAGGAGAACGAAGTCTAAATATTTTTGTAACACCAGCTATTAGCTATCATGTCCTTTGGTTTTACCAAGCCCGCAGTTTCCCTCAACAGCTCATCTGTAGTGCTTTTTGGTGGTGGATATTTCAAATTTTTCATTGTCTGTGAACTGCTGTCCAAGGGCACCCTCAAAAGTTTTACACATGGTGTGCACAATTGAATCACTCTCACTTAAACTTAGAATATGAAGGAGGAGGGGCTGCTGGGTCAAATTTCACTAAGGGGTTGCTGGGCCAAACCTGAGTGGCGCTGTGAGCCCCCCATGCCAAATCACATTGCCACTCGGCTTGGGGCCCTGGGAAACAGAAAGCCTGAGGCAAACTGCCCCTTTGGCTTCCCTGGGCAGCCCTGCTGCCACACTGGTGCCTCTGCCTATCGTATGCACTGTATATAATGTGTGTATGGTGGCATGTGCCACTGCTTTTATCCAGGGAAATACCTACTCTTTTCTCAGCCTAAGATCAGAAGCAAGTTTCGCTTTTGGAGGAGCCTGTGAATAACTGCTCCAGAAAAAAATGTCTGAAGCCCACTTCACATTGCGTTTTACAATTCAACCTATCTCTTTAAAATAAGCATGGCTTTTCTAGGCCAATGAGATCACCGTGTCCCACCTTTCTGTAGGAGGGGAGCTGCAGCAATCAGGGCAACCAGATGAGCTGGCAGGGTCCAATGGTAGCTTGAAATCTGCTCAAGGGGAAAAGATTGGGGACACAATGATATCTTTGGCTGCTGCCCCCTAACCAGATCATATGGGACCAATCAAGAAGATTGATTGGCTTTCTCTCTGGTCACTATGGTAGCCATAAGAGTGGGCCCAGGGTAGGAATCTTGTATCTTTCCTCTGCTCTTTGAAGTTTTCCATCCTTTCATTCAAGGCAAGCTGTGGTGTGGTAGGGTCTGTTTGGATTATTTGTTACGGGAGAATGATGGCGTGGTTTGCATAGCTGAGAGAAGTATATGTTTGTGGATTGTATGATATTCAGTTTGTTTTGTTGTTCTTAATGCTGTATATTTGCATTGCTTTGCTATGAGTTTTCAACTGGACCTTTTGTTTTTGTTGCTTTTGTTGTCGTTTAGGATAGGATGGTTTAGTCCTTGCAAGGGAGTCCAGTAAAGGATAGCATAGTCCAATTAGCATAAGAGAATGGGTAAACGTTCTTCTAAGCCTGGTGTGTTTGGAGAGACATGGGAATCATCCTTCTTGAGGATTTCCACAGAACCTGAGTATTCAGGGATGATGAAGGCTCAGATGGATGCAGAAATTAAGAATCCTGGTGCTTGATACAAGAACAGGGAGGGCTACCTACACATTGGTTTATGTAAGTAGTTGAACCTGCTCTTGTGCTTGGATATGGTGCGCCAGGATGAGACCAAGGGACACATGTTTATAGGAAGGGAAAAATGAGTCAGGACTGGTCTTGTTTTAACAAAGAGTTAATTTGCAAGGAAAATTCTGCTCAGGTAACAGTTGTGCTTGTTTGGCTGCAACTTTAAAAGTACCAATCTAGCCAACTTCCTGAAGGAATTTTGTATGGATATTCCACCTATTGTGTTAATCGCAATGGAATATTTTATTAGTAAATTTTCAGAAATAGAAAATTATAAAATAAAAGATTAATTGAAATAAACATCCTTTAAATTAATATTCTGGAGACCAGGCATGGACTGGCTCTAATCTTAAATTACATAGTGGAGTCCAAATTACCTAAAATCTCATATAGTAGAAAATCCCTTGTCCCACAGACAGAGCTCAGTGGCTCTCCCTCAAATTCTCTTTTTATCAGATCATTGTCTGATGGCATGTTTCAGCTAGTGTCTGTGTATAATCACAGAGCCTTCTTTTTCTCATAGAACTTTTAGCCTTTGGAAGTTGAACTGTTAAGAGCTTTCATTAGCATAAAGAGATTGTCATTTTCTAACCCAGAGTAGGGCTGGCCAGAAAACAAGAATTCCATTTCATGAAAAATGTTGAGATTTCAGAATTAGTTTTTGCTCCACATTGGAGTGGGGAAAAAAAAGTTTCAAAAATTTTCACCAAAAAAACGGAGTGCCCCAATGGCCAGGCTATAAAGTTAGACTCCCTCTGGCCTAATGAATATTTAAATATTTATACAGTGGACCAGTGCCAGCAGGAGAGATTGAGAGAGAGACTGATTCTATAGCTTTGTGGTAGGGTACTCACTCTGAACTGGATGAAGCAAGGACCTGAATCTAGGTTTCCCATACCAAGGGTGAGTGCCTGGACAACTGGATATTCTGGGGTGAGGGTTTTCTCTCTCAAATCAACATTTTCTTTTGAAAAACATTTCACTGCAAAATTTCCAACCAGCTGTAGTCCAGACCCACAAGATTATTTTCTTTATGAGCAGTCTGCTCATTAAAACACAGTACTTTATGGATCCTAGTTTTGGCTAAGTGTTCTTCTTTTCTCTAACAAGTAGAAATATCAATCAGCATTGTCATTAAGTTCCCATATTCAAATAATCTTTTTCATGTATGTATGTATGAAGAAGCTTCCAAAGGATGTTGTGGAACCCCCATCATTGGAGGTTTTTAAGAACAGATTGAACAGAGACCTGTCAGGGATGATTTAGGTTTACTTGGTCTGCCTCAGCTGAGGGGACTGGACTTGATGACTGTTCAAGGTCCCTTTCCAGTCCTACATTTTTATGATTCACCATCCACGGAAGAGCTTTTTTTAATCTTCTCTTCATGTTTTTCAGACTTAATTTTCAATCAAACGTACTTACTCTGCATAGAAGATCTGTGATGTGAGCCTTTGTGAACATGTACATTGGATAGTCCCTTCCAGCTCAGTTCACCAGATGAAATAGAAACACTGATTCTCACCTCCCCCACACCAAAAGTACAAGTTGTTTAGGACCAGGTTTTCAAAGATATTTAGGTGCCCAATATGCAGATAGCAGGCACTTTTGAAAATCCCATCTTGTAGGCACCTAATTACCTTTGAAAATCTGGCCCTTATTTATTCAATGTGGTACAAAGTAGAAATTATTTAGATAAAGTAGTCCAGACTTAAAGTGGCTAAACTGTAGCAGCTTTGGAAAGAATAAAAACACGTGTCACTCTCAGCTGGTTTGGAAAGAGAAGATTCTAACGTATGATGAATGTACTGAGAGTATTGCTGGAATTGAGCCCAGAGACAGCTTTGCAACATGGACAGGTTATATAAGGCCATAAAAAGCTTTGTTGCAACTTCAGGAAATGGCCTTTAATTATGCCTACAATGTTATTAGCTTCTGTGCAGTTATCTATGTTAGAGCTTATACTGAGTGCTGCAAAATAGAAACTTTTGTTGTAGAATGATTCACTCCATTGTTTTTTCTGACTTAGGACCCAGTTCTTGGATATGCTGGGTGCTATGTACTGCAGCTTATATGTACTGCAGCTTCTCTTGTAGAAGGGGTTGATAACTCCACTATCTGAATTCCTTGTGGACCTGTTATGTGGCCTGACACATAAGCTGTCCTTTTTTCTTCCTAGCATTCCCATAAGTGCTTATGGAACCTACCGTAGGAGAATATGAACCTTTGTCCCATTCTAGTGGCCTGTTCACGTACAAAGTTATTGGGTCTGAAATAGCTTTCAGTGAGGGGGCTTAAGCAGGAAAGGCTGATGCTTTTAGCACAAGATGTCTCAAGTTCAATCTTTGCTCTAGGCCCAAATAGGGTCAGTTACACTTACAAAGGGAAGGGGTTTCAGAGTGGTGGCCAAGTGAGTCTGTATCAGCAAAAACAATGCAGAATCCTTGTGGCACCTTAGAGACTAATAAATTTATTTGGGCATAAGCTTTTGTGGGCTAGAACCCACTTCATCAGATGCATGGAGTGGAAAATACAGGAGCAGGTATAAATACATGAAAGGATGGGAGTTGCCTTACCAAGTGTGAGGTGAGTCTAATGAGACAATTCACTTAACAGCAAGATACCAAGAGAGGAAAAATAACTTTTGAAGTGGTAATGAGAGTGGCCCATTTAAGACAGTTGACAAGAAGGTGTGAGTGACAGTAGGGGTAAAATTAGTACTGAGGAAATTAGGTTTAGGTTTTGTAATGACCCAACCACTACCAGCCTTTATTCAGGCCTAATCTGATGGTGTCCAGTTTGCAAATTAATTCCAGTTCTTCAGTTTCACATTGGTGTCTGTTTTTGAATTTTTTTTGTTGAAGAATTGCCACTTTTAGGTCTGTTATTGAATGACCAGAGAGAAAAGGAAGGGGAACTGCTTGCATACAGAAAATATATGCAAGAAGAGGCTTGTAAGACTTTCCCCCCTATTTCGTACGCATTCTTGTGCAGCACAAGGCAGGATTTTTGTCCTGAATCTGTAGTATACATTGTGCTAAAATAGTGTCTTAGTTCTCAGGCTTTCCTTTTGTGTGTGTTTTTGTTAGACTGGACTGAATGACTCTGTTTCTTATCCTCACTGTATAACTGAAGGCTGTGTGGGTGTTATAAATAATAATCATACTAAGAAATGCTGCTTGATAAGTGTGTTGATTATTAGTAATTAAGTGTATGATTGTAATGAAGAAGCAGTATGGGATTTGGTTGGCTTAATTCTTTATTATGTAATTATTATTTGAAATTTCAATAAAATGTTATTATTAAAGCTATTAATATATACTTATAAAAATCTGATGGATATTTGTTTTGTACTGTATGTCAGTAGGCTGAGAAACAATGCAGCAATGCTGATTACCTGATTTATCATTAAAGATGACTTGTGGAGTTAATTTTAGGGCTATGAAACAACAGATTAACAAAACAACTCAATTGTTTTAACTGTTAATTATGTATTTCATTATGATAAAAGGGCCTCCACTAAGAGCGTAATGATTCAGCTCTGGCATTTTACCTGGAAGACTCTAATGTACTGAATGATCAAGTAATTTTAGTCCTTTATAGAAGAGTAACTAATTCCTCAGCATTAAGATGTACACAGCTGGCTTTTTCAACAGCCGTTTCAGATGTAGTTTCCTTTGTGAAGGAAGAGATGACCTTCTAAAGCTAGGGCATTAATTGCATTGAAGTTAAAGGAACTGAGTCAGTTTTCACCAGCAAAGAATTTGATCCATAATTGCCACATTTTTTATTCATGGATTATTATGAAAATAAATAAATGTACATTTGTGTATGCACACTTATAACAGTACCTGTTATAACATTGTCATAAAATAAAACAAAACTTCCAGTTGCATTGTGTTTTGTAAGCACAAATCCAGCCATGTCTTTTGTCACCATAGGGTGCTTCTTCATAGCAGAACTGAAGTGGTTCTACAATGCAAAGGGTGGATGCTGGAAGTGGAGCTGGATGCAAGCCACATACCATATCTAGGAGGCATATAATGTCCAATGGGGTTGCCTAGATCGGATGCTACTATTCCAGTCCCCATCTAAACTCAGAGAGGTCTAACTGTCCTTATCTCCTCACCCTCCGCTCCCCAATCCATATGGAGCTCCGCTCACTGTAGGAGAAACACTACTCCAAGAAGATATGGTATCATACTATGTCATTTCCCCAGAGCTGAGTGCTGTGTAGATACTACTCGGTGATCACTGTCGCGAATGCTGGCATTTTTTAATGCATGACAGGAGAATACCAGTGAGTTTCAAAGCTCCAGAAAGATGATGAGTGAAAACAATTTAAGAAATTGAGAACTCCTCCTCAGGCTCCCCTCATACAGTGGGGAGAGTGGTTTACTACAACTCTTTTGGGGCATAGCATGCTTCCCCTTATGTATCCTGTGATCTTTACTTTGTGTGCAGGAAAGAATGGAACCTTGACTCTGTCCATTCCCCTCTCTAGCCACTTGTATGTGATAGTAAGTCTCTGCTATCCACCCCTGCCCATTATCTAGGCAAGTGCTGTGCAAGGTGGGGTGGTGAGGGAACTTTACTTTTCTTTATTCCCCTATATGGCTATATAGGACCAAGGTACAATGAAGCCCTACACTTTAGTTTCAGCCTAGTGTCCATTTAATTTTTTTCAGGATTGTGCCTTTATATATGCATTACAATTAGGGGAAAGGTGTCAGCAGTCATTAGGTCTTTGTGATCTTTGAGATCCTGAAAGTAGGGTGGAGCAAAGCATAAAATAATTAGGACTTTGCCTCAGTATTCTTCACTTGTATATTTTAAACTGTTATATTTAGTTTAGTGTTGCTCTTTGACAAGAGGCTTCATGAGCCCGCTGATCCGCATATTCCACATCTCTCTCCCTTTTATTTCTTCTGCACAGCAGCAAAACCTGCATTGTGTAAGCATGTACAGTACCCTACTTATGTATAAATAAAGCAGTTTCAACTTTTAAGCCCTTTGTCTGCCTGTGCAGCGCATTAATCACTTTAAAAATGTTTCAAATTCTAATTTGCCTTCATAGTCCAGAAAAAAATACTCACAATTAATTTTACCTGTGAGGTTTATCTCATTTTAACTGATAGGACCTCACCCTTTGATGGCCTGTTAACAGTTCTTTAAATGGATAGTCTTCCAATTTCTAATGTACAGGCAATTTTACATGAGTTAAAGTTAAGTTCAAAGAAAAGGAGGACTTGTGGCACCTTAGAGACTAACCAATTTATTTGAGCATAAGCTTTTGTGAGCTACAGCTCACTTCATCGGAAGCTTATGCTCAAATAAATTGGTTAATCTCTAAGGTGCCACAAGTCCTCCTTTTCTTTTTGCAAATACGAACTAACATGGCTGCTACTCTGAAACCAGTTAAGTTCAAGATGCTTAATCAATTGATTTCTCTCAACATCTTTTTCTAACTGAAGTAGCATTTACCTGGGGAAAAAACACAAGTGTTATTGCGACACGTTCACACTGCTATGGCTAAAGGTTTTACAAATATTATTGTAGCAGCATGTTCACACTGCTGTAGTTAAAAGTTGTCCTAGCATCCATTTTTAAAGGGTTTCTAACTTAGCTGTAAAAATCGCTCCAGGCTAATATTTGTTGTACACAATTAAAATTATGTATAGTTTACATATTTAAAGGGAGAGGGAAACCCAAGGAGTTTTGCTTTTTTGGTGGTTTTTTTTGCCTTTATATAAGTAAAAAACCAGTAATTTAAAAAAGTGTGGACAAATATAATACTTAATGGTTTGATTATGGCATTCTGAACAAACCCATGTGTACGTCACTTTGAAAAAATCAGCACATGTAGTAAGTGGTGTATGTCATGTCTACACTGCCCAGCGGTTTGGATTAAGAGGGAACAAATAGTGTGCACCAAAGTGCTGCACTGTAATTCCCCTGTATGGATGCTGCAGGTGTGGGCTAACAGGTCCCGAGATCACACTAATGTCCTCAAAGAAGACTACATCCAGAATGTAAAGAAGAGATTAAAACGAATACTGAAATAGTGAGTGGTAAAGAGAGAAAAGTCAGTCCAGAAGAATGGGTGAACCCTAGAGGAAGATAGGCATGCACAAATAGGGGAAAGATACAAAGAACTGTAACCACCAGAAAGTAAATGAAAGCAAGAAACAAAATAAAGGCTAGAAAATATTTTGATTTTTTAACTCTCTCTCTAGAAAGAGTTACATCTACAACAGTTTTTTATGCTATGTTAACAGTGTTTGAATTCCTCCAGAATTAACCAATACCCATTTTTAGTTGGATCAGAGTCTTGGAAAAAATAATCAGGAGCTCTTGAGTTTCTCTCATACCAAAATCCTACTAGACAGAGTTAGATTTCTATGCAGTGCTGGCTATTTAACTGTGCTGTGAGAAAACAGGCAGGTGTTTTGAAAAATGTGCAAGAGTCCCTTTCAGAATTCATGGACTGCTAGCATATTCTGCAAAATGGTCCCCTGTTGCTATTTCTTTTTCATGGCTGTTACAGCACCTATTGCTGGGGCCTATAAGCAATTATATACCTTCTCCCTCTGCTATAATCTAAAACAGAATTAGAGGATTTAGATCAATCTCTTAAAGCTGAGTCAGAAATATATGTTGGATCAGCATCTGGCACTGGCAAGAGTCAGCAGCCAAAGATGCTTTCACCCAGTATCAGTAGGCATTCCAGCTCAGAAGTCCCAAAGCAAAAAGAAAGAAGCATTTTTAGGAAAAATTCAGACATACCTACTTAAAAATGGTTTATTAGTTTAATATTGTAAAGCCAAAGACATACTGATGCCTAAATTAAACTGTTGATTGTATTGTTTTTAAATTTTGCGTAATCTACTCCCAAGAGTGGAGTCAAGAAGATGCCAACAACATGACATACTACAGCATATAGATATCTTCATTGTATTTACTGACTTGTATAGAAAAAAAATCTAATATTTAAAGATTTTTTTCTTGAAAAGTCACATGATAAAAACACCTCACCTGTGTTACTGATAACACTGCAGATTATTAAAACTGAAATAAATGTAACTAGTTTTGCTTTTCATTATTAACCTATTTACTGTATTATGCTTCATTCAGATTGGACAGTGAAACGTGACTGGTTCATTCCACTTTCTTTATAGTTAACTTCAGATTCTGATGTATCTTTATCAATTATTATTTATTTGTGTTATGGTAGCACTTACTGGCCAGGACCTCATTCTGCTAGGTAACAAAGAAACTGTCTTTGTCCCACAGATTTTACAGTCTAAGGGTATGTCTACACCTTGCGCTGGGGGTGTGATTCACAGCTCAAGGAGACATGTTCATACTAGCTGTGATCAAGTTAGTGAGGTAAAAATTGAGTGTAGCCATGACTGAATGAGTGGCGAGAAGCTAGCCGCCCCAAGTATGTATCTAGCATGTCTCCTTGATCTGCAAATCATGCCCCCGGCTCCAGTTGGAGACATACCTTAAGTAGCATAATGTTGATACATTTTGTGGTTTCAACACTATTAGGGAATAATTTAATTAAAATATTTTGTTTTCAATTAACTTTTTTAAAATTAGACAAATATGCTATTTTATCTCCATGTGAGGGTCTTTCCTTCATAACCTAAATTTTGTGTGTAATCAATGTGACATTGTCCACACGTGCTCAGGTATAATAGTGATAGGTGCAGTATAAATATATAGCTACAATATAATTCAAATGCTGTTGCTCTTGGCTAAGGAAGGTGACCACCTATCGTCACACTATCTATTTTTCAGTTTACCTTAAAAAAAAACTTGATCCTGATCCTGGAAACCTTTATGCATGTCAGTAATTTTGGGCCCACCTCAATAGTGAGTAATTCCAGTGGATACATTTATTCATGTCAAATGTTTAAGGGTTAGTAGGATGGGGCCTAAACCGTGTGGAATAGTGTGATTTGCTCTTAAGGAGTATCTATTATGTGTCCTTTGTTTTATTATACAATAATTATTTACTGTATTACAATTATATTATAAATAACGCATTTGTTATTGGGGAAAAGGTACTGTTTGCAGAGGGCATCTAGCTTTAAATTGTCAATAGGTTGTATGTATTAAATGGCAAAAACATTAACCTCTGATTAGTAATATTTCAGGCTGATATTCACACAAAGTGATACAATCATTCATTCCTTTGCATCCAAATCCCAGTGGAAGCTTTGAGGGCACAAGGAATGCAGGACAGAGCAGAGGATCAAATTAAAATGCACAGAAGACACAAAATATTGCATTCCAATTCTTGCATAGAAAGTGAATGGAAGCAAAGTTTCCATTTGGCATTTGGTTTGATCCTTGTTCCTTGACCACTTTAGGAGGCCTTGTATCCAGGCTGTTAAGCAATATGATTAAAAAGCTTCAGTGACACATTAACAAAAGTTGATTTTTCTGTATGAAGAATGAAGATTTTATTACATGAAAAAACAGATAAGGAAGAATGGTATCATTATTTCTGTATAGCAAAGTCATTCTTGAATCTAGGACACTGAAAAAATATGTTTAGGGTGATTCATACTAATAAGCTTTTTATTTAAAAAGAGAAGATCTTTTAAAATCTGCATTATGCTCTGTGTATTGACTTTCCAGTGGAGACCTCGCTTCAGCAACATAGACATCCTGCTGTGGCTAGAACAGTAGCTTCATAAAACAGGGTGGTGGTAAGGTTGAACCAGGGAGAAAGCTTGAAAAGTTATGATATTTGCTACAAGAAATTAGGGCCTTTTAAAATGTTCGTAATCTTTATTATCTCACTAGTTGGGCTGTGTTTTTTTAAGCTGCTGTGATACAGAGAGATATAGTGAATACTTCAGCCCACATTGTGCCATGTTTGGGTTTGAATCTGTTTATTCACTGGGACCAATTACCTTTTTAGATAGTGTTATATATTCCCACTACCTAAAATGTTCCTTTGAAGTTTTAAAAAAATAATTAAGTTTTCTATCACACTGACAACAAGTCCTTACCTGATAAAAATCTGAACATTACTGAAAAGAGTTCATTCTACAAGGAAAGGTTGATACGTGTCCCTGGATACCACAGATGGTTTTATGAGAACAAATTGTGCCATTTGTCTTAACTCAAATAATTAGAAGACCGGGTCACTAGGTCTGCCTGTTGTGTGGTATATTTGTGTCTACAGCAAACTGCAGTGTAACAAGAAATGAGCTTTAGAAATTATCTTTATCCCACAAATAAAGTTAGTGCATCCAGATTTGGAAAATGACAGCAGTAATATTCCCTTAGTAAAGCTGGAGCTTAGCCCTGTTATACTTATTAAAAAGCCTATTCATACAAATTAAATCCATTCCATATCCTGGCCTCTGATGACAGCTCCATTTTTTTTTCTTGTCTGGTTTGAATTACCTCAAGTCTGTACCCAGAAAGAATTTATCCCTTTCAAGAGACTTCTCCAAGCCTATAATAAATTCACATGGGTCGTCCCATCAATGTAGTGAATTTGCATTATTATTTCATTATGAGAAGGAAAGAAAGAGGATTAGATCTCTTGCAGCATTGGCACGGCCTAATTCAGCCCGAACACATGATTAAAGCTGGCATTTATGACCATAACTGTCAAAGAAAACTAATTGTAAACTGAGAACTGTGGATAATTATGGCCTTTGCTATTAAACCATTTCTCTCCTATTTATCACAGAACCAACTACAGACAATACTACTGTTTGCGTTTAGTTCTCTGATTACTTGGAGCCTATTTATGCAAGTGAAAATTGATCTAGATTCTCAAATTGATGGTTCTGCGTAAACTTAGTTTCAATCATGGTTTAGGGGCTATGAAAAAAGGTGACATTTACACCACAGTATCCATGACATTGCACGTTGTATTGTTTCACTCACAAGTTCCTTCCCTTTTTAGCAGCTGTCTGGTTAATTTGTTTCACATGGATGCGACTGGATAAGTAAGTTACTTGAACTATCCTCTCACAGGATATATTTTCTTCCTACAGTCTTCTCTTATTATTATTCACTCACTGCTTGCATAGCTTTGTATCTCCCAGGGTCATATGCACCATAGTATTACAACCCCTTTATGTGTTCCTAGAGAAAAGAGACCCTGTAGGACTTCGGCGTAGAAATCATTTTAATAGCATTTTTTGAAGCAGATGTTTTTCTATATCTTTTATCGGAGGTTAATTGGAAGAATAGATATTTGGGGTTTTCTAACTGTCTGCTTGTGTTCACATTGTATCTTGTGGTTCCTTTTCTACTTTTTGTAGTAGGTAGAAATGGACTGCAAGTATGATTGATTAGGAACATAGAATGGAAGAAACTGTGGAAATTGCAAATAGCGCAAGATGTGGTGTTTCTAATGTAAAAACCTTGAGCTTTCCTAGAGGAGCTTGCATATTTGGGACAGTGTATATTGAAAAACACGTAAAGATGATGATTGTAGCAATAGGGCTTGGTAGCATTACTAGTCTGAGACACTTGACAGAAGGAGAGACAATTAGAGTGATGACCTTGCCAAGAAGAGAAAGGTCAGCAGCCCACAGTGTAGCAGATGGGAGTAGAGTTACATTGCACAGGGAAATTGTTAAACAAGTTCTCACTCTGCAGAACTCTAAGCATAATAAAGCTACGGACAGTAGAGAAGGGTAAAACTGCAGCATGAAAACACTGTGTTATTAGGAGAGAGGGAGATCTGAAGAAGAAAAGGCAAATGGCAGTGACAGTGATGAAGAAAATATGTAGTGTCATATTTCTCCATACAGAGAAACACCATATATTTTCCGATAGAATGACTCTTTTTATATACATAAAGACTACAATAAAACCAAGTAAGAACAAAAGCAAATATGCCATGAGAGTGCAAAATGGTGCTTCCCCTGTAATTGTAGATGCTGAAAATAATATAAAATAGCTGTCAGGTTCTGCAGCAGGGAGACTGAAACTAAAGTTTCAGCAACAGATGAAAGTTATATCCACCACTCTTAGAAATATGAACACTGTTCCTCAGTAAGGAACTGTCCCCAAAAGGTTCTGTGATTTAACTTGGATAAGAAGCTCAGATTTTTGTTTAAAGCTTATCCAAAGTTCTGTGATCTGGATATCAGGTTGGAAGTTTCAGGCAGATTTTCTTGCATGATTTCCAGTATTTCATGGTTTTGCAAGTCAGGAGTAATGTCTCACCAGGTTTTGTCATGCGGACATGGTAACATGGTATTTCTGTGTGCTGACCAGATCAGGTACATAGACAAAATTAAAAACAAAGGGCCTGATCGTGGAGCGATGCCTCTTTACACCAGCTGAGGATCTGGCCCCAAATTTGTCACATATAAAAGGTTGAATTTAAGCTTTGAGCTCATTTTTATTTTATCCAAACTAATTTGTCCTTTCCCTGTTTATATTCATAGGACCTGATCTTTATGTGGGCCACAACATGTTCTCAGCATTTAATTGCAGGCATAATTAATTTAGCCCATAAAGCCTGTAATCTATTGTGTTTGCTTGACATTACCTATTTCTTGTGAACTGATGTATAGTATTCCTAATTAATTGTGCTGGCAACTGCACCTATTTAGATGCCAAACTGCTTACTTCACCCTCAGCTCAGGTAGTTAGGTATTTAAATGGGTACAGTTACAGGCATAGTTAATTGCACGCACAATTTAACACAGACACTAAGTTGCACCCATTATATTAGAAGATGACTTTGATGAAAAAGATTGAAGTAGAAGTCTTAAATCCTAAAATCCCCTCCCTGTTTGAGACAAAACTTCTATTGAAGTCAAGCAAGGGTTTCAGTACTGGACCCTAGAAGTCTGAGGGATTATGAATTATGCTAAAAGCACCTGAAGGGGCTACGTTCAGAGTTTTCTTAAATGCTAGAGTAAATTACATGTTGATATGAATGACTAATGTTTGTGGTAAAGTGGGAGTTGTGAAAACGAAAGGCAACCAATAAGAAGACGTATGCTAAAGTAGGGGTTGATTTTCTATTATTCTATCTAGGTCAGGTGTATCATTCATTCTGTGTACAGGGCTAATTTCCATGTTTAATTATGGACTAATTCCATGTCTGGGTATACAGTTAGGACTGCAGGCCAAGATTTTCAAAAGTGAAAATGGCTCAATTTCTTGGTACCCAAGATATATTCACAGCTTTCTGAAAATCAGGCCCCTTAAAGGTATCTCAAGCTGGGTGCCCAAAAACAGAGGCATAGAAAATCACTGATCACTTTTAGAAATCTTGGCCAGCTAGTCCTCTCGTTCTACAGCAGAACTCCTACTCCTGTTAATGGGAGGTTTGTACAAAGAGAAAGGGTAGAATATAGCCTTTATATACAGTAGAATCTCAGAGTTACAAACACCTTGGGCATGGAGGTTGTTTGTAACTCTGAAACGTTCATAACTCTGAACAAAATGTTATGGTTGTTCTTTCAAAAGTTTACAACTGAACATTCACTTAATAGAGCTTTGAAATTTTGCTATGCAGAATAAAAAAAAATACTGCTTTTAATCATCTTAATTGAAACAAGCACAGAAACAGTTTTCTTACCTTGTCAATTTTTTTTAAACTTTCCCTTTGTTTTTTAGTAGTTTACATTTAACACAGTATTGTACTGTGTTTTCTTTTTTTGTCTCTGCTGTTGCCTGGTTGCCTACTTCCGATTGCAAATGAGGCATGTGGTTGACTTGTCAGTTCATAACTCTGGTGTTTGTAACTCTGAGGTTCTACTGTAATAACTTATCATTACTCATTATTTGTTCATCACCTTGCTGTTGCCTTGGCATCACTCAGTGGGAAAATATGCTTCCCTTTAAGTGCATCATTATTTCTGTCCTTACATTTCTTTTCCTTTCTCAATGGCTCCTGCTCTTCCTTCTGCATTTCTTTCCCTGCAGTAATTCCCAATTCCACCCTCACCCATGTGTATTGCTCCCACCCCTTTCCAAAACTCCATTCAATAAAATGATTGGCAGTGGAATAGTAAATTCCAACATTTAAAGTTAACATTTAGCATTAACATTCCCATGAGATTAACTTGGAGGTGGGAGGGGGGGAAATCACACATCTCAGAGTCATTGATTCAAGCTATCTGCAGACTTCAGAAGACAACACGGCATCTGCTTAAGCTTTGTTCATATTTCCAATTTTATCTACATAGCCATGACAGCTAGAAACAAACTTTTTTTTAAAAAAAAGGAGAGTTATGTTCTGTAGAATCTGCGTATGCCATATGGGCCACTTAAATAAAGTCAGGTTTCAGAGTAACAGCCGTGTTAGTCTGTATTCGCAAAAAGAAAAGGAGTACTTGTGGCACTTTAGAGACTAACCAATTTATTTGAGCATAAGCTTTCGTGAGCTACAGCTCACTTCATCCGATGCATCCGATGAAGTGAGCTGTAGCTCACAAAAGCTTATGCTCAAATAAATTGGTTAGTCTCTAAGGTGCCACAAGTACTCCTTTTCTTTTTACTTAAATAAAGTGGGCTGGATCTGGTCTATGGACAGAATGTGATACCAATTATCTATGCAACTTTACTGAGCCCATCATCATGGTGTCTAGCATCTATAACTACCACTTTAAATTCTTGGTGTGTTAGTCACCATTTATGTCACCTCAAATTTGACCTTAGGATTTTAAATGCATGTAGTGTTTTGTTTTTTTTAAATTTTAAAATGGTGTCTGTGACAGCAGGATGAATTACATTTTAGAAGGGATATAAATTTACTATATGAGACAGTACCAAGAGGAAGTATACCAATTAATGTGCAATAGATAGAGGCAGCTATATGGGGGGAAAGAGCATCTAAATCAGTAGATGTGGATGCTGAACAAATTAGTAACCTGATCTAAAATCTTTTACATCTTGAAAACAGTTATAAATTAATTCAGCCATAAAAGGATGTGATATTTATAAAAGCACAACCACAGCAGAAAAAAAATTAGCTCTTTAAGTGGTCAAATTAAGCAAGACAAAATTAAGTCTAAATTGGTCACCTTCTTAGAAACTATAAATCCACATATAAGAATTGTTAATTAGGGAGGAAAGCAAATTTTCTTTATGTAAAGGATGTGCAAAAATCAAGTATAAAAGAGGATTAGAAAGTAAGAGTCATAACAAACTCATAAAAAGGATATGTGGCAGATGTGGTGCTTTAAAATGTTTTAACTGCATTATCTGGGAAGAGAGAGAGCAAAGAATATTTACAGGCAGAAGAAATATATATATTCCAAATCTTTCCCCTCCTCTCCATTAAGAATGTGTTTTATATATAAAAACACATATATATATAAAACACATTCTTAACCGAGAGGAGGCGAAAGATGGGAAAGGTAACAAAGGCAAGAAAAGAAACATACATTTTATATACACAATATTACCCAAGAGGTGAAGAAATATTGAAAGGAATCAAGGGCAAAGTAAAAATTAGAATTAAAAAATCCTCCAGGATATAGCAATATCTATATCAGGGTTTGCTGAAAAATATCAGAACAAACTTAGCAAATAATAGTCAAAACAATATTTAAAAACAGGGAAGGTACCCAAGGGAAGCTATAATCTTTGGAAATGTGAAAAATACTTGAGAAAAGCTAACACAGTGGTCATATTTAAGAGGCAATTAAGGGAAAGTGCAAGACATTGCAAATCTCCATGCTTGACTTGATAAGTGAGGAAGGAGGGAGACCATTGGTGGGAAGAAAAATGTTAATATTTAATCAAGAATAATGCATATCAGTTCTAAGAAATAGATAATGCTCTAAAAAGCCACAATGGCTTGATTTGTTGTTTATTTTTTAAGAACAGAAAGATGTTGATCTGAATTTAACAAAATGAAAAATAATATGCCATATGCTTGGATTTTAGGAACATTTCCAGTACAGTACCAATGAAAAAAATTACAAGGGCATTGAGTAGTGGATGGGTGACTAACCTATGTGAGTGGATGAAAGAGTGGGCTGGTACAGTCAGAAAGAAAAAAAGAGATCATTAAATTGATGGAGATACACCCACCCCTCCTTTTCTTCACTATTAGGATAGATTTGCTCACTTCATAGATCAGTGACCTGGAGCAAGATGATTAACTAGGAAATGGTACAAGGTCCATTCCCAATTTTTCTTGGCTGGAGATGTCCCTATATACAGACATCCATACCCTGAATTATCTCCTAGAGCACAGGACTCTACTGTAGGGTCTGCTGCAGAAACGTGATAGGCTGTATCTGTCATGTGCAGCATGGCATGATGGCCTTTATGTCATGACACAATAAAATGTTATGTTTATAGGAAAAATGACAACTCTATTTAGCCAAGCTCAGTGTTCATGTTCAGCTCAACACACTCAAAATGCATGAAGTTTAGTTGGGCTATGATTTTCACCTGGATCAACTCTAGTTAATACTGTCACAGTCTCAGGGTAACTGCACCTGTACTTCGCTGCTCTCCTCTCTCCCATCTCCTCCCCTGTGGTCAACTCCACAAGTGCCAAGTCAGGTCTCAAGTCTCTCTGGGCAGGTACTCCTGTCCCACTCCCTTCTGACCTAGGATATGGAACTAATAGGATGCAATTAATAGAAAATATTTGTTGACACAGTGATAATATATTGAATAGGATAGAAACAAGAAGTAAAAATAGACTTTAATAAAAAAAATCCAGAAAACAAATTAAAAACTGATAAAAGGAAAGATTTTTTCCACATAAAGCTGGTTGATGGTGGAACTAGTTGCCACTGGAAATTACTGGACTAAGAATTTAGTAAGATTCAAAAAGAGATTTTGAAATTTGTATGTATAACAAGAATATCCAGGATAATCATAGTTAAAGATGGTGAACATTTTGGAAGGGATATAAAATCTTATGCTTTAGAGTTTAAGCTAATCTCTAATTATTAGAGATCAGGGTGAGACCTAGTGGTGTGGGGAAGATTGTCCTGCATCTGTGTATTTGAGTTCTTACACCTTCCTTTGAAGCATCTGATACTTGTCACTGTCAGGCAGGATACTGGACAGAATGGACCTTGGGTTCTCAAAGGCAGGGGTAGGGCAGGGGTTCTCAAACTTCATTGCACTGCGACCCCCTTCTGACAACAAAAATTACTTCATGACCCCAGGAGTGGGGACCAAAGTCTGTGCCTGCCTGAGCCCCACTGCCCCGTGTAGCAGGGCCAAAGCCCGAGCCTCACCGCTCTGGGCGGGGGGCTTGGGCGTCAACCCTGGGCCCTAGCAAGTCTAAGTCATCCCTGGCGATCCCATTCAAAGGGGGTCGTAACCCACTTTGGGGTCCCGAACGACAGTTTGAGAACCAATGCAGTAGGGCATTTACTATATTCCTGTGTCCAAAGCCCAGTGAAGTCAATGGAAGGACACTGATTGACTTCAGTAGGCTTTGGATCTGAGCCACATAGTACAGCCGTAAATCCAAAGGATGAAACAGAACTAGATAGCCTTCTTAATTCCTGGCATCATTAGATCCTAAATAGATATTTCTAAGAACCATGTACAGTTTGACTTTCTGACAAGGTAAGAGCATTCTTTGCCACAAGAAACATAGTCAAGGAAATTATATCCCAAAAGCTTTCCAAGAAAGATTTCTCTTTTTTACCCATTAGAGCTATATCAGAGAACCCTTTTGTGGTGTAGTTTTTCTAAATTTTCATTTTCATGCTTGCTGGGAAGCCTATTTTCTTCAACTGCTTTGCCAGACACCATGATTTCTCCAGGAAATCAGACACTCTGATGGTTTCATTCTGAGGTAACAGATTGCTGTAAAACTATTTCAGCTGGTTTAAAGTATTTAGTTTTGCTTCCAGAATTCAGAACTCTATAGTACTTTGTAGTGCCATTTGGGTAATAGAGCTCTGTTAACTGAACTTTACTTACCCTTAATGTATTTATCAGGAATATGTTTGATGAAAAAAAGAAATAGTAACACTAGTAATAAATCGTCTTTTTCAAATATATCCCCAAACCACTAAATACAAGTTTTCCAAATTCAAGTAGACCTATTAAGGGTGTGTCAGCAAAACAAAACAAGACTCAGATCTTCTCCTGCAAAGTAAATAAACACAATGAAAACAGTAAAATAATAGATGGCTATTGAAAGAGAAACAAAATCACTTAAGCAAAAATGTCTACTGGGGATGCATATGAGGTCCAGTATATTTTAGAGCTGGTCTAATACCTGATATAACCATTTAGGGGCCAAAATATAAGATTTGAACTTCTGAGGGGATTTCAATTTCTACTGTGAAATGACCATATCATGCTTTATTTCATTCTATAAAAAGACATAGCTATAAAGAAATTTAGGTTCACTTCAATACTGATTTCAGCTTTATCCCTGTTCTTGAGACTCAAACCTATTGTTTGGTATCTGTTCAACAGGCTTTACACAATAATATGGAACCCATTCCGCAGAGAAAATGCCAGATACTGGGATGGCGCCAAAGCACTGACTATTTGACAGTTCCATTTAGATGGCAGAATTTGTTGAGCCATTGTTTTATTCATGTACCCAGTGGGTGCTTGTGATGAATACCCTGTGCCTGTGTGCTACTGTTGGGGTAGTTACCTTCATGTAGCTTTTATGTTGTCTGCAAAAGGCATTTCATTTTTCAGCTCATAAACCTTCTATTATGGCATCTGATAAGAACCAAAAACAAGTTTCAGATAGCATCAGTTTTATTTGGTCACTGTTAATTATAGCTGTAGTTTAAAGCCATGATGATTAGAACTTGCAACAAAACACACACAAACAGTTCCAGGTATTCAACAGTTCATTAAAAAAGGAATTAAATCAGTATTTTCTTTTTGAGTGCAGTGTATGAACTACAAAAGTGAATGCAGTAATGAGGGTAAAAATTCACCAGTACTTTGAACTGACTTCTTCATAAGATCATACCCACCATTTAAAATTTATTTATATCTTACAGAACTAAAAAGTCTCTTCTTACATTACTAATGAATGCAGTGTATCAACCTATATACAAAAAGTGCATTACTATGTACATTAACAATACAGCTAGACAGTACCCTATATTACAATGAACTACTGGAGCTATGTATAGTTTGATTAACAAAGACTACAGGAAGATATGATTATTGTTGTGATAGGGTAACTACATCCATTTGGTATGTAATGTGTGTACGTATGCGTGGGCTCTTTCTTCCTTTCTTAAAAATAAGAGGATAGTAGAGGAATTTTAGGAGGGAAATCCAAGGACCTGACTTGTGTTAACATAAGAACTTTATTTACATTTTTACAAAAAACAAACACAAACAAACAAACAAACAAACAAAAAACAAGGAAGAGCCAGCTGGGATGCCTCCACCTATCACAACTATAGCAGTATGAAACAACGAAAGAGATGGTCTTTCAAATAGCAACATCTGAAATTCAGTCTGTAAACCAACAGGCAGCTGGTACATATCACATATCATGGTACTGCCACTGAGAAGCACTGCTTAATAGGCAGGCCTCTGCAGTCTGCACTAGCTTCAGTTTCTGAATTGACCTAAGGGGAACCCCATTTAAAGAGAATTATAATAATCCAGGCATGAGGTATCATGGATCCTGGTAGGAAGGTTCACATCTTAAAGCAATAATTGAACTCTCACAGCCAGGTGCAGATGGTAAAAAAAAAAAAATTCCTGGACACTGTAATATGAAGATCACTGTGAAAGAGGTTGTTCCTCACTTCTTTCTCTTCTCATTTTCCATCTCTTTTGAACAGAGTTGAAGTGCTCAACCTTGGTTCTCTTTCTCATATAAAAGAAAGGCTTTTTTGAAGGGTAGGAAGGCTTGCAGAAAGTGTCTCAGAAAAGTGATGATATAATTTATTTAACAGGCTACAGTCTAATAATACTTTTAAAACTCCTTATTTCTGTGAGAGTTTCTCCTGCCATGTTACAATGAGGCTATGACCATTCACTGGGGTAAGCTATCCATTCCCAGAGCTGAAATCTAGAGGTAGAGCAACAAAAGGCTACATGCTTGAGTATTCAGTTCAAGTTCAAGATTCTTGGTAATAAGATAAGCTGTCTTACTACTCTACCTGCCTGGTCCTAATGTAGAGCCACTGAACTCCAGTATGATTCCAGAAGTTGATGGTTATTAGACTGTCCTGTAAGCCAAACGGATAAAATTACCTCACCCATTTTCTGAGAAGCACTGTGCATTCCCTGTCAAAAGTCTGGGTACGAAGACTTTTTTCTCCAAAAGACTCTCAGGCAAACTAAGGTTCTGTCATTGTGTAAATATTTAGGAAAGCTTATCTAGGAAGGTTTAAGTATCAAGGTACTCTGATACAACAGTAACGAGGGCCATATAAGTACCTAGGTAGATTGATAGACACTATTAAGTGTGCTACAGTGGGTAAAAGAGGGGCTTTTCCCCTTCACTTTGCATGCCAGTCTGAAGCTTTAGGACACATTTAGGAGGTTTCGATGGGTACTACACAGTGATGAGCTGCCCAAATCTTAACAACCGGTTCCCTCCTCACCCCACGAGGGGGTTGTTGCCCACCCCCGTCCCCCGGGACTCCTGCCCCATCCAACCCCCAGCATTCCTTGACCCCCCCCCCAGAACTCCTGCCCCATCCACCCCCCTCCCCTGTCCCCTGACTGCCCCCAGAACTGGGCAGGAGGGTACCATGAGCCACTGTAGTGGGTGCCCACCCCACCCCTAAGAGCCAAAGGCACCTGCCGGGGGGTGAGGTGGGGAGTCCTGGCGGTGCTCACCTGGGGCAGCTCCCAGGAAGCATCCGGCAGGTCCCTCTGGCTCCTAGGGGCGGAGTAGCATAGCTGGGGGGGAGCAGGGGGAGCGGCCGCTCCCCCCACTGATCACATCAAAAGTGGTGCCTTAGGCGCTGACTCTGTGGGTGTTCCGGAGCTGGAGCACCCATGGGGAAAATTTGGTGGGTGCAGAGCACCCACCGGCAGCTCCCCATCCTGTGCCCGGCCCCAGCTCATCTCACCTCTGCTCTGCCTCCTCCTCTGAACCCACCGCCCCACTTCTCCGCGCCCTCACCCGGCTTCCTGCGAATCAGCTGTTCGGCGGGAAGCCTGGGAGGGCTGAGAAGCAGGCGGCAGCTTCCCGCTCAGACCGAGGGTGGCGGAGGTGAGCTGGGGCGGGGAGCGGTTCCCTTGCGTCCCTCCCTGGGTTACCTGTTGCAGCATGGGCGGCCCTCCTCGCGTTCCCCCCGCCCCAGCTCACCTCCGCCTCCCTGGGCCTGAGTGCAAAGCCACCGCCTGCTTCTCAGCCCACCCCGGCTTCCTGCGCAAACAGCTGATTTGTAGGGGGGGGCAGAGAAGCAGAGCGGGGTGGCGTGTTCAGGGGACGAGACGGAGGCAGAGTGGAGGTGAGGTGAGCTGGGGCTGGGCGCTGGGCGGGGAGCTGCCGGTGGATGCTCTGCACCCACCAAATTTTCCCCTTGGGTGCTCCAGACCAGCACCGCCTAAGGCGCCACTTTTGGCTTTTTAAATTTAGAAGCCTTCTTAGAACCCGTTGTACCTCTTGGAACAACCAGTTCTAAAAGGGCTTCTAAATTTAACAACCGGTTCTAGCAAACCGGCTCCAGCTCACCACTGGTATTACAGGGTCCTTAGACTAGTTTATCTTCTGCTTGATTTATGTGATTTACATTTGTGCTTACATTTTTTGTTGCTAAATTGGTTTGTTTTCTTAAGCAATTTTGTTTGTCAAGGTAAACAGAAATGCATTCTAAAGAAACTGAAAACATTTTTCCTTATTTCTCCTGAATGACTGGAGTCATTCTTTCTTACAGAAAGACATCCAAGAAAAGAACAAAACTAAACACAGTTGTCACTGAACATTTGTGTTCTCCTCTATGGTGTCAAACTATTCTGGTTCTATGGTCGTTTTCAAAAATAAACTACAAACACCTTTTAAGTTGGGATGAAGAAGGGAAGTGACACCACAGGGAGAAATGATGTGAGCTGCTGAGCAACACCAATGTTCTTTTCTCTCTTCCCACTGAACACCTGTCCCCATGAAGAAAACTGGGACTTTGTCATAGGTCATGAAAGAAAACACATTCTATAAAATAAAAATCATTCAGAAATTTGCCAGTGAAACAACCAATCAGAGAGTTTGATATGAATCACGAAGCTCATTTTGTGTCAAGCAGCTGACATGTCATACTGAAATCCCCAGCAACACCCAGTTCCCTTCTGGTACTGTTGCCAGAGAATGCAATGGCGGGGGGAGTCTGTTACTTTTTTCCACCTGCACTCCAGCAGCTGAGACATTACCCCTTATGGCAGTAGTAATGGAGGGGAAATCTAGAGCTGGCCCATCACTTGTGGAACTTGACCAGTTTGCTGGGATCTGAGCAGATGCTGGACTTGATTGTGCCTAATGATATTCGTGTTTGACATGTAAGAATTCCTTGACACTATTGTGCAGGAGTCCAAATGAAAATCCAGTGCTGTGCCACAAATATAACTGAACATTTGTAATCAAGAAATCTACTTTTCTTCTTGATTTTTAAATAACTTTGACTTTTATTGGCATTTTCAAGCAGAAGAGAGGGTGAACAAAAGCACAGAAAATAATAATCAATGTATAATTCTTCTAATCCACTTAGGAGAGACGGATTTGATACATAGGTATTAATGAAACCAAATGTTACATCAACTGTTTGAGATTTGGACAATAATGGCTGTTCTAATTGTTTATTTTTCAGGTCATCTGTCATATCTTATCATTTGATATACATAGTGTGCAAGAAGCGAAGTCTTGCTTTAGCAAATGTATTTGTAATGAAGAACTGAACATTTTTGCTAGAAAGTTCAAGATAGCTGTTTCTATATCCTTGTAATGCACCACACTAAGGAAGTAGAGGCTGGATGCACAAAAGGACTTAGATGTTGCAACCCTTAACTTTTAGGTGCCCTGCTGCCCCACGGAATTCATTCTTGAGTTAGGTGCATGGGCTACCCCTGTGTTGTATGGAGCGAGTTAGGCACCTAAGAATGGGATCTGTAGAAGTCCAAAAGATGAGTGGGGAGACACCTAAACTAGCCAGTAGGAAATGCTGAGGAGAGGGGTCAGGTCCAAGTCCTCTTGTCCAGAGTTAAAAACGTAACCCAGGATTCACAACTGTGAACCCTCTCCTGGTGTTAGGTGCCTAAGTCAGGTCAGGGGTTTGTGTGTGTGTGTTTTCAAATCCCAACTTTGCCTGATTCGGAGCAGGAACTTGAGGTTTGGGTATCTCACATCCTAGGTGAGTTTCCTAACCTGATTATCCCAGCTGTTTTATGTGTGAGGCTTGATCTGGCAGGCATGCTCAGAGCACGGCTGTTGGATCAGGCCTTCAGGTGAGACATACAGTGGAATGAGTCGCTTGAAAATTTCATTGGGACTTAGTTGTGAGCTAGGGCACTGAGCAGTTTGGCAGCATCAGGACTTAAGCTGTTTTGTGCATGCCCACCAGTGACAACCTAGAGAATGTAAGTGTCTACAGTGGAAGGCAGCAGGTCCATGGCGGTTTTGAGGCTTTCAGAGGTACTAAATATTGGATTCAGGTGCCTGAAGTAGTAGTTAGACCCTTAAGTCCCTTCATGGATCTAGCCCTAACTTCTTCCTCTCTTTCATTATTCTCTTAAATAAGAGACCAATTTACCTCCTCTATACAGTAGTCTACACCTGACCACCAGCAGTCAGCTTGAATTCATTTCTCTAGTGAACCCAGGGAAGAGGCAGATGAAAGTGTGGTATAAAAATTATTAAAATGGTTGTGCTACCGGGTATTTTTCATACTGAAACTGTTTCTGTGGAGGACAAAACCCAACAAAATATGAGGAATTAAGATGAAAATGAGAACTAAATTATTAATGTAACAAAGTGCCATTGCTTTCTCTGTGCACATTCCCTGATCTATTGGATTTTACTCTCATTGTTCTGCAAAAATTGCTTCTGACTATACAATGGACTTCAGAAGGGCTATAGCTTTCAGGCTCTTGATTTTTCATAATTCACTCAAATGCCAGCTCAATGACATTAAGTGGAAAAATAGAAAAAAAATGCCTTCCCTTTTCCACAGAAACAATTTTGAAAATCCATTTACATGGAAAATAAAGAGACATTAAACCCAGTGCAAATCTGCAGCTGAATACAGAAATCTGAAAGCATAATATTTTATTTTTCCAGATAACACAATACAAACTGTTTTTTACTGCCTGAAAGGGCTAAAGAGTTCTGAATTCCATAGAAATAAGTTGTTTTTCTAATTTACAGTGTGATAAAATCTGGCTAATAATACTTTTACATTTTTAAAAGAAAATAATCTTTAAACATAGGCCTTTTTGGGAGAGTTTTAAGCAGTAGCTGGTATTAGTTAAGTAGCATTTCAATTTCATTCATTGGCGCTAATGCTTCCCAAGCTGCTCAGTCCCTGAAATGGCATTCTGATGTTCCTCCTCTAACAAACTGTTTGCCACCTGCCAGGCTGCAGTGCTTAGAAAAGTTATTCTGGAAGATGTTTTGCTAAATAATATTATCAGCAACACAATTACAGGGGGAAAATAGGATTTCTTTCCTGAGGAAAAAACTTCTAAGGTATGTCAATTGAATAAAAGGAAGTGGAAAACACATATTATAATACTTTGCAATTATCCGGTGTCTTATCAGAATATCTCAAAACAATTTGCAAACAGCTCCTCAGATGTTGTAAGTTATTGATTGAAGTCAATGGAGCTATAGCAATTGACATCAGCTGAATATCTAGCTTTTGTGGTGTGGAGGCATACCATCCCATGCTCACAAGACACTGTAAGGGTACAAACCTGTCCGACTCCATCCTGTGAAAATAACTGCACTCGGCATAGACACTTGTCTAATCCCCTCCATTTGCCCAGTTCACATGAGGATGTATAAGGGAGAAAGGAGCTGTGAAGTGGTAGAAAGTGGCCAAAGCCTTGGTCTCCTAACATTCCAGTCACAGCTGCAAAATTCTGCTGCTCAGTGGCCATTTTGCCAGGAAACAGTTGCTTTTATAAACTTGCAGGAGTAACTAACACATGCACTTGAGACAACTGGCAGTGATTGAAAATAATAATAATTGTGGTGGTGTTGGTGGTTGTAGAAATGTCTAGGTTGCAAGATGTGGCCTAATTACTTAAGTTTCACAATGTACTTGTGAAGTAGATAAGTTTATACCTGTTTCCCACAGAGGTTCAGTGAGTCACAGAGAGGATAAACGATTTCAAGGAAACACAAAAAGTGAGCTGCAGAGGCAAGGAATGGAATCCAACACTCCTTCAGCCCTGCAATGTAAGTACAGGATGTTCACAAAAATGAATTTCTATGGGGAAAAAATGCAGTGGATATTCTAAATGAAATCTAGGATAGTGTCTTTTGGTCCAGAAAAAAGATGCACTATGCTTGCCAATACCTTAAGAAAAGAAAGCAGGAAATAACTGGCATTAAAACAATTCTGACTCAAAATTTTGTACCAGCTGTTAATATTCGTATGGACAAAATATGAAATTGTCTCAGAACTGAAAGTAAAAAGTACTTATAAAATTATTAAATGAGATATAGTGTGTGCCGTGCTGGGATATTGCTTCAACCAGCTGAGAAACTGTGATATCTGAGCATGACATATGCACTGAAATCTGTTATTGAGATTATAAGTGGTGCCATGCAAATAATAGAAAAAACTGTAAAAAACTGTAAAAAAACTGTACCTTGTGTCAATAATGGATCCAAAATGAAATAAGATACACTGATAAGTAATACCTTAGTGCTGGTTACTAACTTTAGTTTAACAACAGTCTTTAGATTGCCTTCCTGCTGGAAGACTGTAACTTCATTTTCTTTCCCACCCTTCCTCTGAGTTTGTCCACATTTTTCTTTCTTTCTACCCTTCGCAAACCTGGTAAACTGTAGGATCGTCTGAAAATGTTAATTTCACTTTAAGTTTCATATGAATATAAGGAAGGCCTGGGGATCTTCTCCTCCATTACAATGTTTAAAAATAGTTACAATTATAGATAGATTCAAATTCTAATATGGATTTCAAACTTCCCAATAATATCAAGACCCAGGATTTTGTTTTGTCCATTGTAAAATATGTGCCAGCTGAGAAATACTGATTCTCATCTAGCTGAGATTACGCTCCTGCCTGAACATTTGTGGATGTTTGGAATTAGAATTGTTAATTTGGCTCATCTCTAGTGAGACAATAATATAATACAAGGCCTCCATGTAAACTTTTCCGTATGCACATAGTGAGAGAATCATTGCTTACATTTAGTAGAAATTCTGCAAATTCAGAAGTGTTTTTTAGGCATCACAGATAGAAGGTTTAATGTCCAGCAGAGAGCTTCAGAACAGCTCTCTTTAAGGACATATAGTTACTAGATCCAAGTGCCAATAGGAATCAAAAAGTAGGGAAAATTACATTCCTTAATGGTTTGCTGCTCATACCAATGCAACACACAAACCATGTGGCCATGATTTTAAAAGGTAGGTGCCTAGAATTAGATAACTAAATTAATAGTTAAACACCTAAAGAAGTGGTTTCTCTTTCAAAGGTGCTGAGCAACCACATCTCTTTAGTGGCAGTTGTGAGTGTTCAGCAATTCTGTAAATCAAAGCTGCCAATGGGATACATTTTGCAGCGTGACAATATTTTAAGAGTATGTGCAAAATGGTATTTGCCATGAATAAAGAAAAGTCTTGAGTTCTACTTTATGAGCAGATCCTCAACTGGTGTAAACCGGTGCAGCTAAACCCTACCAATTTACATCAGGTTAGGTTCTGACACATAATAGTTTTTTTTTAAAAAGCCCCAAGCCTTTTGTTTTTTTGAGCAGAATCGCTGTTTTCAGGCTTACTTTAATATTTTGTTGCCTCAGGAGATTACTGTGGAACTGACCAAGCTATCCGTCCTCTGAAATTGTTGACTTGTGATATGAATGGGAAGGCTCTGATATAGATAAAGAAATTTGGTTCATAAATTCATGAAATGACACTGTGAATGGTAAATGGGTCAGCTTTCCTATACAGCAAAATGAGTTTTAAATGTCCACTATGGGGGCAGACAAAAATCAATCACTTAATGGTGGTGGTCTCCTGATAAAGAGGGAGCAGAACTGTGCTCAGTACATTTGCGGATAGTCTCTTAATGGTCACCTAACAAGGTTGATCTTCTGCAGGATTCACTGCTTTCCTTTTGACCTGTTCTCTATCACAGAAATGAAATATGGAATGCAATCTGATTCTTCCTGGGGAAAGCATACACCCTTATAACTGAATTTAGCAGGGCCAATCAATGAGGCAGGGCACTCAAAAAGTCCATCGTAGCTCATTGTTCAGAAAATGGTCAACAGGTTATGAGATGGTGAAAGTGTATAAAGATGCTCAAATGACCACATTGCATATTTCCTAAATTAGTGGATCCAAGGGTCAAAGGTTTCATGTAACTTGACAAAAGACTCATGCTATGACCAGATAGTTAGGGACCTCTGGGCATGCAAGGACAGAAGAGGAACTGACATGGCAGAAACCTCTGCTCAATCAGCTACAGCACAGATGGCAGTTGCTCCAATAATTTTTACTTCCTCGCTCTGGTTAGCATTTCCCAGCAGTGGCAGTAGCAGCAGCAGCATTACCGTGACTCATGCTTTAAAAAGCACGAACCTCTGGAGAAATGTGGCACAAAATGCTGCACCACCAATCAAGCTACAGACAAAGCAATTTGTGCCTGCAGTGGTGCATTGCTACCTTGATGCGCCACTGAAAGAAATCAGAAACTGTCCATCTGAATATTTGTAATAAAAACTTTATGCTGGTCTGATCTTCCCAGTTTAGTTGTTACCTTGCTCAGTTTTCTATCAACAAGTCCATTTTCTGAATGTTTATAATGGCAGGAACTGTTATAACAGACCAGAGATTCAGATTGTTACTGGAAAATACAGAGCATCTGGCAGATTTGAAAGAGAATTTTCCAAGACTGAATTATAAATATGCATGTAACTCGTGGGTGGCGTGTGAACTGCCCCTTCTGCCTAAGGCCCTGCCCCTTCCGTGCACACCACCGGAGCCCAGAGGTCCCCCTGCCCGCAACCATGGCCCCTCCCCCAGGCTAGCTCCTCCCACCCCCAAAGCCCCAGAGCACTGGGAGAGCAGGCGGCATGGCCCCAGAGTGCCAGGAGGGCGGGTGGTGTGGCCAGAGCTGGGGCCACCCCACAGGGAGACTGGACTCCACCCATGCAGAGAGGGAGGGGGGGGAGAGGGGCTGGGGACAGAGTATGGGCGGGGTCACACCTGTCTGTTTGGGGAGGCACAGCCTCCCCCAGCTTATGATACCCGCCACCCATGATAACACTTTGTTACCATTTAATAGATCAAAAGATGACCATGGTACACTTACACTGTATGTTACTGATTAGGAGATCAATCCTTCTCTTCTATCTTTGCCCCCTGTGATGCCCAGTTTAACTTGCCTCATCCTGTTATAATTTTAAGATCTAGATCAAGAGTCCCACTTTGTTATATCAGGCTGTCAATTTTTTTTCTTTTTTTAACTGAAAGCTAAATTGTTGTACTGAAAACTTTTTTTCAAATCTAAAATGTATTCATTTTTCTTTTTCAGAAGTTTTATGGGAAAATTTTGAATTTTTTTCTGGCAACCTGAAAACTGAAACATTTTGATTTGGAAATGCTGCTTCTCCTCTGGACCAGGCTCCTTGGGTGGACCACACCTCTTGTGATACTCTATGGTCTCCCTTTTTAGTGAGAGAAGGCGGTGCATCATGGGAGTCTCATGGCCATGATGAATCATAGGAGATAAAGTCTGGCTGAAGAGGGTAGGCCATATGGGAGAATTGGGATGTGAGACACCTGAACTCCAGCTCCAATGAGACACAACAGCAGCACACCCAAATTGAAATATTTAACTTTTTTTGATGAAATATTTCAGTGTTTAGCCCCAAAACTGAACACTTTTTTGTTCTGTTTGGGACATTCAGTTTTTCAGCAAAAAAACTGGAATTTTCCTTGCAAAGCAAGACACTGAGTAACGTTTCCCAAAAAATCTTGTTTTCTCTAAAGCCCAATTTTCCATCAAAAATCAGTTTTGATTTCATTTTTTGTACCAGCCCTGCCAGAAGGAATAGGAAGGAAAAGGGTAACAAGTGTATCACATGTTTACTCAGTAAGGCATATATACACATTAATGGGTACAATGCTATTTATTTGGGGTTAAGGATGAGGTTTTTTTCTCTCCCCTTCACATTTTACAGGCAAGCTCACATAAGTGAACATTTAGGAGGGATTTGGATGAAGCAAAGTGAGCTGACTTGGTGAAGAAGCTGACTTGGGCTTGGCGAAGGTGTTCAAGGCATAAAGGGCAGCATGAAAGATAGCATAAAAATATCTGTGAGGAGATAAATGGGGTATTGAAGTTAATATCAATGGTGTAGCAGAGACCACAGGGAGAAAGTGAAAGGAGACCAACAACGTAAAAACACGATGTGTAATGTAGGGCCTTGAAGACAAGGACAAGTAGTTGGAATTTGATGTGCAATACAATAGACATTTATATTCCTGGAAATTGAACAGCAGCTGACAAAGGTCCTTTTCCATGGTTTTATTTTCCTCTGTTTTCATAGCACAGGCATCCTCTTTTTGGAAAAGTATTTTTTATTGAAACTCTCTTGAAAGCAGGATATGTTACATTTACAGAAATAATGACTTCCCGAACCCCAAATGGATTTTGTGAGCTCACAAAATGTTTTAATGAGGTTGTGTGGCTCACAAAACCCCAAGTTCCATAGGATTTGTCCTGCCCTACTTGACACTACATAAAGAGAAGTATCTAAATAAAAATATGACCACAGTATGCTTTGGACCTAAATGCACATCATCTTTGGGACTGATTCTGTTCGCAGCTACAGTGGTATAAATCAGGAGTAATTTCACAGGAGATAATGGATTACACTGGAGAATAACTATTGTAAGTCAGATCAGAATCAGGTTTTCAGGATGCAGATTCCTTTTCTGATACTCTAATATTCACTATATCCCATATGTTCTATTATGTTTTCTCCAAAACAGATATTATCAAAATAAAGCAGATTATTCTACAAAGGAGGAGTCAGGCTTATTTCTCAAAATTTCATAACATGTTTCTATTACTTTCAGGGCTGGATTATGGTGAATCTGATTCCTAGACAAACTATAACATGGGATGTGGGATTCCTCTACGGTCCCACCCTCATGCTGTGCTCTAACCGGAAATGGTCATGGCAGGAGGACTCCCTTTCCTCTTAGGGTGGCAGAGGACGTGGTATGAGGCCCCCCTCATTTTCTTTCTAGAAGTGGCAACTGGGGAGCCTCTCACTTTGGAGCAGCTAGGTGACAATGGAGGTTCCCTCTTTCCCTCAGAGAAGTGGCACTAGGGGACGGGGAACTAGAATAACCTCAGTAGTTGGGGAGTATATGCTTTGGAGGTGGGCCAATCCTGCAACTTTCTTCTCATACCACGTCCTCTTCACCCAGAGCAGTGGATCATGGTTTAATATGCCACAGAGAGGCATGATACAGTTCCTTCCTCAGAGTGCTATTGTTTCAGACTACCTGCAGATTCAGGCAGGCATCACTGCTTCAGTTACATTCAGTTCACAATTTCAAGATTTGTTGCCCAACCATGATGACTAGAAACTTATTTTTGTAAATGAAATCAGATTCTGCCCATATCATATGACTCCAGGAGCTGGGGCCCTTTCCAGTCTTCTAGAG
Source organism: Lepidochelys kempii (assembly GCF_965140285.1). Taxonomy (NCBI): domain Eukaryota; kingdom Metazoa; phylum Chordata; order Testudines; family Cheloniidae; genus Lepidochelys; species Lepidochelys kempii. Next base: position 67,859,306 of record NC_136384.1, on the reverse strand, counting down.
GAATCCAGCCTTGATTACTCTATTGTATTCATTTTTCTTTTCTGCATGTGTTCTGCATATTACTATTCTTTTTGTACAAGTTCAGCATTCAGTAAAGACTAAAAATCCCCCCACAAAGTGCTTGCTCTACTGTATATACAGTGTAATTTGTTCCTTGTTTCCCTTTGGGGATTACATGTTAAAATAGGGAGGTTTCCTGATTAACTTCCTTTGAATTGTTTGACTAGTTCAGATATATCAAAAAAATATAGGCTACAAGGAGTTCCAATATGAATTCTAATTTAATCTCAAATTCTGCAGAAGTTCTCAAGAGAAATGCACACAGCAGCATTTTCAAAGCACAGTTATTAAGTCTTGGCTGTTCAAACAGAGCTGAACTCTGACACCGGTAGAATAGAAGCCTTCACAGTTAGACTTCCTACGGCAGAACTGCTAACTTATATCCTCTTTGTTAGGGGCAGTGCAGTTCCAGTTTGCAGGGTACCATCTGACCCACTGTCCTGTTCATGATGGAACTAAAGTAATAACTAGAGGTTGCTGGGAAGGAAGGGGGCAGAAAGCCAGCTGCTGAAAGAGAAACATTCTTGGGAGACAGGCCCTGCAGACATCCCAGGGAGAACTTGCAGAAAGTTCCTTTTAAACCAAGAGAGTCATCTTTCAGACATATGAAAAGTTGTTCACATACTCAAGCTCATGAGTGACTTTCAGATCACTACAGCCCTATGTGATCAAAACAACCCCAGGAGGATAGTATACAAAATAATGTAAGGGAAAATTAACTTGCCATTCTAGTAAAATGTCAAGAGTAATCCTGTTCATTTTAAATTATTTCACGTGTATTCCTGCTAATGGATGAGGAAATTTCTCAAATGTTGCAGAGCTTTGGAAATTCCAAGTTTAAAGACAATTAGAGCATGATATAATTCATTACATTAATGTGTTATGTATGTAGTGCCAGTAGAAGGGAATACAGGGGCATAAATCCCCCTTATTCTCCTGCTTTGGTGGTTTTTTTTTTTTTAATTTCCTGCACATGGGGGAAGCAAATGCCATGGAGCTGCTATGACCCCACATTGTGAAGGTGGGTGGGAAAGAGCAGAACCTTGCCTTTGCCTACAACGGTGCCTGGTGATGCAGTTATGCTGGTACATTGGGTAGCATGGTTGCAGTGTTGCAGATCTGTCACAGTTGACTCCCTTCCAGGAGCAGCAGGAAAACTGGGGAGACTCCTCCATGGGCTCAGCACAACAAACTGTAGCATAACAGGATGCTCTGGCCATGCCTCTCCCCCTCCACCCCGCTCCCAACACATACCCTGTCACCAGGGTAAGGTGGAGTGAAAATCAGCTTTGTCAGCTCTACAGCTGCTGCAGTGAGGAAGTAGCCTCTCTCCACTCTCTTTTTGCCCCCTAAGAGATGCAGAAAGGAACAGATCAGGGGAGAGCCATAAATCTAAATATATGAATATGAAGCTGGAGGAGAGAGAAAGTGACATCAGAAGTGGTTTTTAATGCTCTCGTGTGACTGCCAATGCAGTGAGATTGAAAAAACAAAATGTTTGCAGAACTGGTTCTGTTTTTCTTTTTGTTTTTGTGAGCTCTCCACAAACCTACCACTCCCATTCTCTCAAATGGTTGTTTTATGTACAAACCTCAAACCTTTCTGCTGTTGTTTAAAACTGTTTTGGATAAGCAAGCAAAACCTGTTTAAATCCCACTTGCCTCATAATGACATATAATATAGGGTAATGATATTCTGTCCACTTTCTCTCAATTCCATTTTATTATACAACGGCTTCATTTTTTTTAGCACAACAGGAGACTGAATAGACATTTTTCTTTAAAAAATATTGGGCAATGAACGACTTATGCAGAAATCATGTACATCCCCATCAAGTCGACAACAAGAACAAAAGCAATGTTATGGCCACTGATGTTAATTTTCACTTTTACTCTGGGCATGTGTCAATATGACTACACTGCAGCTGTCTTTATAACAGTTTGGCTCCTATTATGGTCTCAAGTACTTACAAGTGCATATCTTGTTTTTCCCACTGATCTTTTGTGCAGCTCAATGATTATGTATACTGCATGACATTCAGTCCTTTGTAAGCAACATAGCAACAGGGTCTGGGAGAGAAGTAGACAAAGACAGAGAAGGCCTTGAACTTCAAATATGGTGCTCAGGATTGTCTTTATTTTGACCCTATATGGGAACAGCACAACTTCTAATTGTATGCTTTCCATGGCACACATTGGAAAGGTGGCAGCTTTCACCCTGGTGGGCTGCTGAAGTGTTTGATTTCCTGGAAATAAATAGTACCTCTACCTCAGTGAATTCTACTCATTGCTGGTTTGCCTGATGATGCCATTTCTTCAGCCCTCAAATGGCTGTATCACATCCTTTACTACTACAGCTACACTCTGAAGACCCAGGGTAAACTCTAGGGGCCAAATCCTAAAGTTCTCCCTCAGGCCTTCATCTGGGACATATTCTCAGGCCCATTAAATCTGTGTTCAATGCCGGACCAAAGGTGAAGGCAACATTTTAATTTGTATTACTATAGATCACTGCAGTACAGATAATAGCTATAATCTTCTTGGTTCCAAGGAGCCCTGACCAAAATTTTCAATAATGGATGGCTAAAATTAAGCTCCTAAATTCATATTTAAGTACCTAAGTATGTGGCCTGATATTCAAGTGCGCTCAACACTTTTGAAACTCCTTTGCCATTAGCAGGGTTGCAACAGGGTAAATTTCACCCTTCCAGACTAAATGCCTGCTCCTTCTGAGCACCCTCCACTTCTATGAATTAAATGCTCAAAAAATTACAGGATGAGGCCAAGACCTGAATATCATTATTGCACTCCACTGTAGAACTTCCAACAAAGCAAATACATGTATTTAACAGAAGCTAGCTATAATACCCAGTACATCATGCAGTCTCTCTGCTAGGCCTCCTGAAGGATCATTCCCTGTAGAATTATTATTATTCCTTCGGGACTTGTGTACATGATGTGGCAATGTGCACTAGTGGGGTGTGATTTCCACAGTACAGTAATGTACTGTGCATTAACAGACCCGTGTAGACTCTGCTGGCATGAACTAAAAGTTCCCATGTACATGTTAATGTATTGCTGTTTGAAAGTCCGTTGAAGTCCACTGAATTATGGAGCAGAAATAGCCCTGGAGTATTGCAGTGTTGGGGGCCCATAGTAGTGTTCAAAAAGACCACACTGAAGAAGAAGGCTGGCTGGAATGCTACAAATTATTTTTGGAAAAAGAAAAAACAAGCAGAATATTTGGGAAATGAAGGAATCTTCCAAAGGACAGGGAGATTTGGACCAGCTTTAGCAAAAATACAATCTGACTCTTGTCTTACTCATATATTGCCAAGTTCTACTAAATTCAATGGGAGTTTCTCTGAGTAAGCCTTGAGTGAAAAATGAATAAGGTCATCAGGATCGTTCTGTTCTGAAAGAAATGGGTGATGTGAAACTGTCACAGAAAAAATGCAATGTGAGACATGCTGAGTAAATAATGTGCCAAACTTCTTTAGACAATTCTCTTCCTCCTCCTCAAAATTCTATCTGGAGGTTGCATAAAATGATAGCAGTACTGAAAGGATTTAATAAAGTGTGTGATTTAACACTCCAAAATCTTTCTGATAGTTGTGTTCATAAAACCCTATTGTAAGTGTCAAATTCATGTATGTGATGATTCATCGCTAGCACATGACTAATTTTTTTTTATTTAGGGCTGCTTGGGGAAGGAATCCCATTATTTCAAGTTAAAGTCCCAAACTATATTTTACTTCTTTATTTATACACAATAATTTTATTTAATCATATACACTTCAGTACTGTGTGAAAACCATGAACAGTTTGTCAAAAGAATCAACACTGTACCACTGTCCTGTTTTTTTAAAGTCTTTTCCAGATTTCCATTGTTTGATTGAAACAATATTTTTTTCACTCTCCATCATTATTAATTTATTCCTTTTTTAATGAACCATGTCTCGGTGGGCTTCCCAGGCCAAAGTCTACAAGCAGTTCTGCTTGTAAAATCTCACCGATGTCATTAGAGTTGCATTTATGGAAGCAAGAGCAGAAGTTGGCTCTAAGTTTTGTTGTCATAGTGTTGGTTCTCCAGAAGGCCCCAAGAGATGTATAGTAGCCCTAAAGGAGGCTCAACTGGCCTATTGAAAGTTTCCCTTGCCAAAGCAAATTGTTTTTGTGGCATAGAACCACCATAACTGCACCCTCACAACCTTCCCCTTCTGACCACCTGTGAACTAGGTGCCTAAAATTCACGCACACAGTGTCCACATGGGGGAATTACAGAGCAGCACACTGCTACTCACCACCCCTATATTCTGGACAGTGGTGTAGTGTAGACATTCCCTAATTTGCACAGAGAACCAGGCCTGCTATGCTGCATGTTACCCTGTCATTCTGACACTACACAAATTCAAGTTCTTGGTATTGATCTACTGGGCTGCCAGGCTGTCTCAGGGATTGCCTCTCCTTCTGCTATCAGGACAGCTGTGGTCATCAGGAACAATAGCACTGTCCACAATTACAAAGGTGACACAGTTGGGGGGTTTTCTAGGAGGGGTGCTTTCTTAGTTGCTGGCCCATGACCCTGGAACTCCCTAACACAAAAGATTACAGTGACCTTCAGAATAAAATTTAAGGTCCTTTTCTTCACAGTAGCTTTCCCACAGTAAATTACTGCTTCCTGGAAACAGTAACTGGGTGATACTGAAAGAAAGGAGAGAATAAAGAGGAGAAAACCATAATCTGTAGACAGCTTTCTAACAATAATTGCACAGGAAAGGTGGGGGGGAAGATTCAAACATCATCTGTGTTTAGCCGACTAGTTGATTTTTTGTAATACTGCAAGGTGATCAAATATCATGGTAACGAACAGGCAGATTGGGGAGGGTGGTTTCCTCCCCACAACCTGGGGGTGGGGGCGGGAACTCAGGCCTGTAAAATCACAGTTCATGTTACAGACAAATTGTGAATCTGAAGTACCTTTTCCGTCCAGTCGGCCTTCAGAAATCAGGTCCTCTTAACTGTACCTCCAGGACCATATTAATAACAAAAATAAGTCATATATAGAAATACAATTTCTTACCAAGGACCAGTCATAAAAAAGTTTGTGCTTTGGCTTTTTGTTTTCCCATTGAACTGTACATAACATCATGCAATTATCTTTTTGCACCAAGTAGAGAAATAAATCATCTCCATTTTGTATGAGGTGTTCACATTTATTGATTTAATGTTCTTGTGAAGCCTTTCATGGAAACAGTTTTAAAACACAAAATCAAATTGCTAGAAATTAAGAGATAACTTTGTAACAAATTCTGATAAGTTATCACTATGAGGTTTGTCAAAGAAATAATGGAGTAAGACAGACTTTTCCAAAGATGTTTTGAATCTTTGGTACCGAATTTCTTCTTCTGCTTGCTTCCTATGTAATACTGTGACTTTTTTTGACAAACAAAATAATAACTCTCTCATAGCTTGCAATTGCCTTTCTTGATAGTCACACTCAAAATACTGAAACCCTTTTTAGCAAGTAGAATTGCTCTTTTATAGGCTGTGACTATGTATTGCTTCTTTTCACTTAGCCCAGCAAAGAAAGGCCTTTCTAAATAAATAGCTAGAGTCTCTTTTAATGTGACAATGTAAATCAGTGGTGGGCAACCTGTGGCTCATGAAGGTAATGTGCTGGCGGGCTGCCAGACAGTTTGTTTACATTTGCGCAGCCACCCGCAGCTCCCAGTGGCTGCGGTTTGCCATTCCTGGCCAATGGGAGCTGTGGGAAGTGCTGCGGGCCGCAGGGACATACTGGCTGCTGCTTCCTGCAGCTCCCATTGGCCGGGAACTGTAAACCATGGCCACTGGGAGCTGTGGGCGGCCATGCAAATGTAAACAAACTGTCTGGTGCCTGCCAGCGAATTACCCTAATGGGCCACGTGCGGCCCGCGGGCCACAGGTTGCCTACCACTGATGTAAATAGTTTAGAAAGGGAAGGAAAGGTGATCCTCATAGTTAAGGCATTAAACTGGGACCCAGGAAGCTTGGGTTAAATGACCAGCTCTTCCACAGACTTTCTGTATGACCTTAGGCAAGTCACTTAGTTGCTTTGAGCCTAAGTTTCTATCTTTAAAATAGAGATAATATTTCCATACCTCATAGGTGCATTCGGAGATACTCAGGAAGTGACGGTGACCATATAAGCAGATAGAAGAAACTAAACTGTCATAGAAGTAATACATTGTAATTCTGAAGACACTTACAGCTATTCCAGTGTGTAATAAGAAAATGTGTTGTATGACCAAATTTTCAAAAGTGGCTCCTAAATGTATGCTCCCTTCAGTTTTGCACACATATTTGGATGCCTCAAAATTCAGATTTTCACTTGGAACGTGGACAGTTTTTATCTAAGTTGGACAAATACTCTTTGCATGTCCAGAATTGATACCAAGAACAGAAGCACAAATTCAGAGGCTGCTTGGAAGCCATTCTGAAAGTGTGTCCTATAATGGAACAAGGTGTAGAAACGTTCCTGAATCTGATGAACAGCTAAACCATAAATTATTTATAGGATTTCTGTTTACCTATAGAAGTGTTCCAGAAACATAAAGACAGCTATCTACAAGTTATTTAGCTATGTGTAGCTTTCATGTTCCTTATTTTACTGAGCTATCAAATGTCTACTGACAGCTCTTATCTCCTGCATAGTGGTTGTGGTTTGTTTGTGTTTTTTGTCCCTAACTTGCTTTACCTCTAGGGCAAACTAATGATCTAGGCATGTGGCCTCTTGTTTCGCCATTATTTTACCTGTGCTGGGTCAGCATTCCAACAGCATTCCCTCCAGGGCTGTTTTTCTTTTTAAATTTTCTGGATTCTATTGTCTTTGACAGGGCTTTTTGTTTCTCCTGTCAGTCTAACAGACTAACTGAGACCTTTTTATAAAATGATGCTCTGTCTTCAAAACTATGTTATCTGAGCAGCACTCAGAGAACATAAATTAGGCTATCACACTGTGTGACAACCTCTTTACATACTTTAATATACAACAATTGCGGTTTTTTATATCCATTAAAGATCTAGAACAATATTTGGGTGCAATAATTGCTAAGCTGCAGTGTACTCAATTGTTTTGAAGGCCCAAACTGCAGCACTATTAAAGAAAGATAGCAACAGGGGTGAATGAATGGCTCCAAAGAATGTCCAGCCTGACTGAACTTGGCAGGTCCAAGTTTACTGTAGTAAACGTTAATGTTTATCTTGATATTTGAGTTCACAGAACACAATCACTGTTGCAATTATGCTGCTTCCTCTTGGGGCTCAGCCTCTGTATCTGTACTGAGGAGCACAGCAGTTGTATAGAAAGCTTTTTTTACCTTTCTGGGGCTTAAGCCCTGACTCCCCCAGACACTTCATACTGAGTATCAATCAACTTGTATTCTTCAGTTACTGCTAAGAATTTTTAATTCATAAACACACTTCCAATGTCAAACTCAGGCACAGGACTTGTCAAGCCTATCAGTGATAAGTCAGTTTCCTAATAGATCCCGAAACCCCAGTAACTCTGGGGGCATCATTTTAACACAGCAGGGGGAAGGATTTGGATTTATATTATCTCTCTTGCCAAAGACATACATGCAATACACTGGTTGCATATGAAATCATTATTTGGAGGGCATATTGTTTTAAAGCAGTGTTTAAGAAGAGTACTCAGGTTCACATGATTTCAAATTTTAATTCAACATTTCTGATATATTTAAGTGACTTTGAGTGACACAGCCTTGACTCTTTACATCATTGTTTAGCCTGTGAAAATGTAAACACACACGCACTAAGAAATATGACAGTATTTCTGCATTTTCAAAGTGTTTTTCATTGAAGACTTACATATAAGCTGTTCTACAGGGGTATTCTCATTGGGAGTCTCCTAATTAATAACTGAGGGTAAAATTCTTGCCCTACTTCAAGGGTGAGGAAAGCGCAAAACACAGTGGAAGTTCTATATTTCTGATGTGGCTGAAGGAAGTTGGAAGAAGAAAGAGGTTGTGAAGAACCTTAGCAGGAAGATTTCTTAAGTCCCACACAGCATTGTATTATAGCAACTCTCTGAGTAGGATTGTGGAAGGTGGTGTTGTGGCGATGTGATTGTTGAGTATATATGCAGCATAGATCCACTGGGCCAAAACCCTTGAATGAAATCCAGGATTTCTCCTTTAGGTTCGACCTCATATGGGAAGGAATAGTAGTCTATCCATGTAGCACACTAACTCCTACTTAAGAATTAGGTGAGGATTCATATTCCCCAATATATAAATAATTTGCCCTATGACTAGGATTTCACACTGGGGACCAGGTTTTGGACCCTTGATGTTTTGGGAAAACTTTAGAGGAAAAATAAGTTTAAACAAATCTTGAATTTATATCAAATATCAAGACTAGAGCTGGCTGAAATTTTCAAAATTTAAATTTTTCATAATTGTTTTAATTCAAAATTGATTGTTGATTAACCACTCTGAAATTCTGCATTGTCAGCTTGCTCTATTAAAGGTTCTTTGGGAATGAGTTATGGAAAATCTGTTGGGACTCCTGTGGGCTGAACAATGGAGAAATATTTATGCAATGTAGAAAAAAATAGGATGTTCAGGTAGGGCTTGATCCAAAGCCTGCTGAATTTTTCTGTTAACTTCAGTGAGCTTTGGTTCAGGCCTCCAGGGCAGTAAGTTGCCATCTGTTTAGTTAGGATTTCACACAGAGCATAATGCCCTTGCAATTCAGAAACTGCATTGACTTCCAATTTGTTTCAAGGTGCAATTCAAAGTATTGGTTTTGATCTATGAACCAATGTATGGGCTGCATTTTGAGAACTTCGGATTCTGTTACTTTCTCCATGCTTTAATCCAATACAAAAAATGAATTGGGGTTTGAGCTAATAGTTCTTAGACGTATACATGTCAGAGATCTTGAGAGGGTTGTTTTAATGGGGAGCCCTTAATTGGAATTTGTTACCCACTTGGCTTGACAGAGTCCAGATGTGTTCATCTTCCAAGCATGGTGCAGGGCCCATCTACTCAACCTGGCTTTTTCTGAAAGTTTGAGTTGAGAGTGGAGAGTTTAACTGGAGGAGGGTGGGCCTTTCAAGTATAATTTTATTTACACTTTGTTAATTTAAACAATTACTATATCTTTGAAAATTGTTTTGAACACTTATGGGCCTGGAGAGATGCCATTAAGTGCATTGTATAAATACATAGCATAAACAGGTTGGAATTTTCAAAGATTTTAATGTCACTTTTGGGGGCTGTCCAGTGTAAAGGTTAAGAGGTGAATTTCACTTACATTCAGAGAAACAGAGAGTGAGTGAGATACTTTAGGGGGTCTGAGAACAATTGTGGGATCCAAGGTTCTTCATTTGTACTTTCCACTTCCACTGTGAGCTTTAACCTGCTCCCAATAAAGTCAAGGGCAAATATCTCGCTGATGTCAATTGAGGTGGGGTAAATTCTTATGATTCCCTCTGGGTCCTTTGACAACTCCCTTCCTTCCATTTTTTTCATCTACTGCAATATTACTTACCTACCTACCTAACAGGGATACTGTGAGGATTACTTGAGCAGCAGAGTGGGATTTCCTTACTCACGCTGAGTATTGTCATTCCCCAGGAATAGTCATGTTGAATTCAATGGGGCTATTTGTGAAATAGGATGCTATGCAATGCAACTAAGGGTATCAGAATCTGTCTGTTAATTTCCAAAAAATGCAATTGTTGTGATTGTAACCATACAATCCAGACAGAACAAGGACCAATGTGTAGCTGTGCTGCCCAGCGAGCAGGAGAGAAACAAGATTGTTTCTCTGAGAGTTACAATCTCATCCTTACTCTGGGTCAGAAGTAAGCTGGCTTCCATTCCCTATACTTGCCCACCACCCATTCCCCAACCAGCCATATGGGATAGGGAATAGCTTCTGGCTGGTGACTGTAGTCTTCCCCGGCAGTGCAGGTAGTCTATGAAGGAAACTCAGAGTGTTCCTTACACCCTTTACTTCTTTGTGCAGGCACACAGCTGGGCTCAAAATTTAGCCCCCTCCCCCATTTTTTTCTATTTTAATTTAAAAATATGTGACCCAAGAGAAAGTGGTTACTATTACTTGCTGAGAAAAACTGAAAGCAAGCAAGCAAACAAAAGCATTAAAAATTCAATGGCCCCTGTCCCCACCCACAACCATATGTAGACAAAGGCATCAAGAGACAAGAACAACAAAATCAAAGTCAAGAACGAATCACTTGGAGAAAAAAAGAACCCTGGCCAAAATATGTGTTTGTCAGCCAATGTTTCTATTTATTTATTTTCGAGAAGGATTCTGTCAGGATGGAAGGACATTTATTATTTACTGAAGGTTTTCTGCTGCGCCTGCTGCCCTTGATAGCAAGTATCATTCCAGACGGAAGGAAATAAATAAATGAGAAACAACTGATTAGGAAGGACTGGAGTAAGAAGCCAGGGAGGGCACTCTGATAACTAGTTAAAGACTCAGCAACTGTATTCCTGTGGCTGCAGTGCTTTTCCCTTTATTTTTATTCTCATTTTTCTCTTCCTCTTTCTGTCCAGGGAAGGTTATATTTTTCTATAATTACCACAAGCAAATCTTTCTCTGGCAGCACATGTAATGATTGATAGCATTTCCTTTATTACAGTAGTGGGTGGCTTTTGCATATCCTCTCTTCAAATATATTCTTTAAGTCTCTGTATTAGAGGCAGTACTAAGTGGTTTGCTTGTAGTAAAGAAGATACCAATTAGCTACATATGGTTACAAAGCTACAACTGCCTGATCGTTTGCTGATATTTTTGAGGTCTATCAATGGACCTCAAAAATGGACACGTGAAATTATGATTAAAATCAGAGGAAGTAATTTGCAAGGACAGACAATGATCCTTAGAGTACACAAGTTAAAAACAAATTCTTACCTTTCTCTTCCAAAATTTGATATTATAATGGCTCAGACACTAGATGAGTCACTCTGCTCATTTAAACTGGAACTGCCAATGAAAATGGTTATAAAGAGAAAAGCAGTAATTCAGGGAAATAAAGACAGAAGCCACCAGGAAGCAGGCTGCCAAAATTTTGGGGTTGGAGAAGATTTGACCATGGATTCTTTGGTATGACTCTTTGCCACACCATCTTATTCAGAATAAAAAGTAAAAATCAAAGATTGTTTTAGCTGTGCAGGAAAAAGAATAACGAGTGATTAGTGAAGTGAGTGAGTCTAACCTTTGGCTGTGTCCCACACATAGTAAGGAACGACAATATTTCAGAATGCTGGACGTGAGTTTTACCCATTTGGCTTGAGCTCTGAACCTGACCCTACAAGCCTTTCTGCTGTGAGTCCTCCTTATTCATAAAAAGAAAAGGAGTCCTTGTGGCACCTTAGAGACTAACAAATCTCTAAGGTGCCACAAGGACTCCTTTTCTTTTTGCAGATACAGACTAACACGGCTGCTACTCTGAAACCTCTTTATTCATGTGAGTCAGTAGCCAGTGGAACCAGTTTTGGGGATTAAAATTACTTTCATATCAGCTAAAGATCTGGCTCAAAGACTAGAGCAATATAAAGTGCTCTACTTGAGGTGGATTTAATAAGGTCATCTGAAAACTGGTGCTATTTCAGAATGAGGATACCTTTTTCTATGCAGCTTCATGCTGAGAACACATGATATCAATGCTCTGTGTGCTGCACTGCCTGCCAGTTAATTTCTGGATGACGGTTGGTTTCAATTACAAAACTCTAGGGCCAGATCTTCATCTGGTCCCTAAATGATTTGGGACTTGATTATTAGAGACAAAGTGGGTGAGGTAATATATTTTATTGGACCTGTAAAGCCCATCTTAATATCTCTGGCATGGTGCTGACTCCGTGGATACTCCAAAAAAATTAGTGGGTGCTTAGCACCCACCGGCAGCCAGTTCCCCCCTTCCCTCCCAGGGCCTCCTGCCTGTGGTGATCAGCCTTTTTGCAGCATGCAGAAGGCACTGGGAGGGACGGGGGGGAGTAGGGTTGCCATCTTTCTAATCGCATAAAACCGAACACCCCTACCCCACCTTCTGCCCGGCTCCTAAACTGAGGCCCTGACACTGCCCTGCCCCTTCTCTGAAGCCCCTCCCCCTGCTCACTCCATACCCCCTCCCTCTGTCACTTGCTCTCCCCTCACCCTCACTCACTCACCCCCCCTCCCCAGGCCCGGAGGAAGCCGTTCCTATGATCTCTGGAATTTGGCAAGGAATTAAAATGAGAGCTTTAAGATGAATGGATATTTGGTTATTATAGTTCTTATTTGTGGGGAATGCAAAGGTCAGTTTTGTTTCATGTGGGTTTAATTTTTGATAGTGGATGAGCTAGCCTTCATAAAAGGCAGAGAGCGATGGACAGGGGCTTTCATATAAACTGAGATAAATAATTATATAAGTAAAGTATCTTTAAGCAGCCATGGTCCTGTGAAAGCAGATAAATCAAATAATGATACAGGTAAAATTTCTGTTTGATTCATAATTGTTCAGTTGCTGTAATAGAGATTCTCTGTAATTTTATGTGCTGGACCGGAGGTGGGAACACTAGATAGAAGATGTCCTATATTATTGATGGAAAGCTCCATAATAGCTACTGGTGTGCTTAGGAAAAAGTCCCTTCCTGTCATGGAGGATTAAAAATATGAATATTCTTAAAATTTGCTGTAATCTAACCCATTGCCCAGCAGACAGCCTTAGACCTTGTGCAACCTAAGAGTCTGAAAAGAACCACTCACCCTATACATTAACTGAAGGATTGAAAGGATCTCTCTAACTGTATAAACAGAGTAGACTTGATTCTGATCTCATTTACACCAGAATAAATTAGGCATAATTCCACTGAAGTTAGTGGTGTTACACCAGTTTAAAAATGGTGTAAGTGAGATTAGAATCCTGTCCAGTATAAGGAACCAAATACTATGCAGATTTATTTGCATACATAAACTACTTCAGTGCAGGGCAGGATGGCTGACTTTGTTGTCCTGCCCTGCATAAGTACTTTATATATGTAAATAAGGGATAAGGAGACACTCAACTCCCTATCTGTCATTGCACTCAATATAGATGACAGAGGTCTCAAGCATAGTTTATGCATATTTAAACTTTAACAAACAGTGACCTGATGTAAATTTCCATTTTCTTTTCTATTTTTGGCCCCAAGCTGAATAATTTTAATCCTTTAACTTCAGCACCAAAGTGCTCTTACCCCCTGGGTTGTGGGAAATGGGATGGGAAATTAATAGGTCTCGTTCTGTGGCCTCCCAATGGTTTCTCAATGTGGTGTATTACAATATAAAAAGAAACATAGCTGACTGATGTACCTGCTCTCTGCTCCTCTGAAATACAAATAGAAAATAAGCAATGTATGAGCAACATTTGAGCAGTAGAGTTGTTAAACATCCTAACAGTGAAGTATTCAGCATTGGGAGTGGGTTAAAGGTGCAGAATGTAACATTACTATAGCCTTCCCTGCTGGCCTAACTGTGAATCTGTGTATCTGGTTTAGAAGAGCCTAAATTATGAGTCACTGAAGGGAGGGATTTCAAAACATTCCCCTCTCCTTTGTAGTCAGTGTGAAGAAGCAGGAGGAGAAGATATGTAACTCATATACACAGAAGTGCTGATTTATCTTTCCATGACTAAATATCACCGAGATGTTGTTTGCAGTAACTGATACGTAGCTGTATCACCAGGTTTTTCTAAGCAAGTTTTGAAGCAGTTTCTCATTCTGATTAGACATCTACCACTTTAGACTTTGTAAAAAGAAAAGGAGTACTTGTGGCATCTTAGCGATCTCTAAGGTGCCACAAGTACTCCTTTTCTTTTTGCGAATACAGGCTAACACGGCTGCTACTCTGAAACCTTTAGATTTTGTATAATTACTGACACTTATGTGTGCTGCAGATAGTGAAGTTTGCATTTTATCGTGAAGTGTACACACTGTGGCCTAAGGTTGAAATTCACCTCAATTTGTGGGCGGGGGAGAGCTGCACAAGGTCCTATCTACCATTGAAACCCTTCATGTGAAATTCAGTGTCTAAAGTCAGAGCAGGCCTTTATGTGGTGAAATGCATCTTTGTGTGTATGTGGGGGCAGGAGAGTAGGGGAGCAGGATTCCGAGGAGATAAAATCTTGCTTCCACACACTGGGCCACAAAGTAGCCTTCCATGAAACTGCTACTTCAGCTCATGGCTGTATCTGTAGTTTCAGCTCCTCTGTGTCACTTGTATGATGTGTTAAGATCATTGTGTCTACATCAACACTGATCTTGTAGTTCATCCTCTAAAACCCTGCTGTCCATTCTCATAGTGTAACCTTCTGGAGAGTGGATACTACAGGTCCCCCTCTGTGCTGGTCTGTAGAGGATATGAGTTGTTACAGGCCACACTAGTGGACCTTGTCTCTTTAGCTCAGATGGTAGCCGTTCATGCTTTTAGCTCTGGAGGTCTCCTAATCAATCCCTGGTGTGTCAGCAAAAAACTCAGCTGTCACAGTAGCTTTTCTCTGTTCACTGACCTATATGAGGCCAGCTTGGACATGCCCTCTGTCCCTCTGGGCGGGCAGCTGATCCACACTCTGTACACCTACAAAATGGGACTTAAGTGATGGAGAATTCCCTAACCCTCCATACTAGGGTGAAATTCTTTCCTATGCAGGGACTTAAGAAGTAGATAGGACATTGTTTGGTCCCCCTGCTCTGGAGTGAATTTCACTCCAAAGAGAATAACAGTGAGACAAAGGCACTCCTTTTTCTCTTTCACCTCCAATGTGTGGTGTGAATTTGGCTGAATAGCTATTGTGGGGGACATGTGAGTGCGTGGTGCTAGTTGTGGGCTCCCGGTGAGGGATATGTCCCAGTAATAATTGTGCTCTATCTTAGAGCAATTTTTTTTTGGCTACATCTCCTAAAGAGAAAGAAAAGGAAAGTAGCCCAGGGCTCTAAGTGCATTGAGCTGAAGGAGCTCTAGGATTGCATAGTAATACTTGTTTCAGAGTAGCAGCCATGTTAGTCTGTATTCACAAAAAGAAAAGGAGTACTAGTGGCACCTTAGAGACTAACCAATTGATTTGAGCATAAGCTTTTGTGGGCTACAGCCCACTTCATTGAATGCATGCATGCTGTAGCTCACGAAAGCTCATGCTCAAATCAATTGGTTAGTCTCTAAGGTGCCACAAGTACTCCTTTTCTTTTTATAGTAATACTTGTCTTTCCCACCTTATTTTTGCTTCTGTTCATAGCAACAGGAGAACAGGTATCCTGTTAATTGTCATCTACATCATTGTTGCAAGGAGACTCAAACAAATTATGTGTTGAAAATGGATTTGAATATCAGTTGGATGCCCATGTATGTGCAAACTGGCCTTTAATGCCTACTATTTTGATTGAAAGTAGGATAAAGACACTTTGCTTCGGGTTTCCTTATTTATGGAACTTTCATATTTGAATAAATAATACAGGGACCTGCATTCTTCACTAATCAGTAAATTCATGTGTTAAAAGAGTCACCAAATGTTTGGCACTGCAGCCTCCCTGCCAGTAAGACAACTGAGTGTAAGTGATGTACATTTGTGATAGAACTATATATTTTTAGCCCTATAGTATCACCACAATACCAGTGTTTTGGCTTTCTTTGGAACTATTGACAATCTGCCCGGGTAGGCTTTCAATAGAACAAGACAGAGATGAACAAAGCTGCAAATAACTATCCTAAAATGCAAAAGGTCTTTTTGAAGCTAAATCCAACTGGGTATCACTTAATTCACTCCTACCCCTGTCCCTCCGAGGATGAACACTCTACTGTTATTATGATAGATTAATCTTCATTTCAGTGAATTCAGATTCAACCTGCTTAATCAATGCTTTTGTGTGATAAAAGAACTTCAGACATCCTGTCTACACTTGTCTCTTTTCCATTAAGTATATATTAATGGAGGAGACTTTGAAAAGTTATCGGCATATATCATGAGATGAGATGTCAGAATCAGCCAAATTAGACAATAATCAATGTAAAGTAATTGATGGTGGTTCTCAAATAAAGTTACGGTGCAGAGCAAAAGAGTCATTTTTAAAATTTGATCAGAGAAGACATGGAGACATACTGAGATGAACAAAAAGAAGAGACATGAGATTCTGGCGGAGTTAAGTATCTGTATAACTGCTAATAACCAAGCAGTGGAGTGATAAATAGAAGCATCAGCATTATACAGATGCAGAAAAAAATATGCTAAATAGAAGGAATTAAGAAAAGCATGCTAATGATTTCCCTTTAATCCTGAATTTGTATCTGATAAATAGACAAGATTTAAATGATTTAAAACCTTTGATAAATCTGATAAATAGACAAGATTTACATGATTTAAAACCAACGATTTCAAACCTTCACAACAGGATGTGTTTTTTTTTAATAGAATACTTTATGGGTTTCTAAACAGCAAGCAATTTTGCATAGCATAAGGTGAACAATGTTTGGACACAAAGGGATGAGTTAAAGGAAGAGCTGCCACCTTAAATCAGAATTTCTTTGGGGGTTTATTAATATTGTTACTTATATATATGGTTCCATCTCTGTACATTGGGAACATCATTTCCTTAGTATTTGAATGCTCTTGTTTTTATATTAATATTCTATAGGATGTCATTAACACCCTATCATCATCTCTAGTCATCCTTCCATTTCTTCATCCTTTTCTCTATTTCATTTTGAATGTAAAGCTCTGGGCTACCAGGCAAAATTATTCTATTGTGGAGAATGATACAAAGGTTGTTATTTTCCATTTTAAAAACACTGTTTTCAATGTATAACTTTACTTTCAGAATCTTCAATCACTGTTGCTCTGGTCCATCCTCCTATTTTCTCAACCTTACTTTCACAAAAAGAGAGAGAAAATTACAAACATAAGTAATACCCTGGAACATAAAAGGACACGAGACGTGAAAAACAAAAATAAACTCTTCACAAACCATAGGTAAAAATAGCACTTTAGACCTAATGCTGACTGATAATGTCTCTTCAAAACAAGAGTTTTATATCTGAATCAAAGAAAATGGAAGAAAGAGCTTGCTGATTGATGACAGTAAACATCATGAGGAGAGACATTTTGATAAGTCACTTTATCCTTCATTTGTTGAAGAGGATAGATAATGAGTTTGTTTGTGATATCAGAGAAAGACAGTGAGATAGGGAAGGTAGAGGGATGAAAGACTAATAACTCAATGAGATCTTATGCCTCTAGATATCCATTATGTCACTTATATGCAGTGTAAGTATTTTGGTTTTGGTTTATTTCAAACCACATTTGTTTAATGGCACAAAAATATTGAGACTGTATTACACTGTTGTCACTATACTTTAAAAAAGATCAACAGGGGATTAGGAAAATGCCTGTGCTTTGAAGGAAATAATGTGTCCTCAGTTCCTGCTTCAAGTGCAGGAACAGACGTGCAGGAGTAAAGGTGGCTTTAAGGCAATTCTACTCTCTGTAGTCTCAGGGCATCTGGGGGCCTGTCCATCCCCTGGTGTAAATTAGTGCAACCTCATGGCTGCTCTAACTTAATTCCTTGCCCGTCTACAGTTCCCTAAGGGATGTAGACTGCCAGCAATAGTTGGAATGCTGTGCAGTCTGCAATGGTCCCCTCCCTTTTTCACTCTGCCTTTGGCACACCCCAAACAGTGGGGCTGTGTTGGGGGCCAATTAAAAGCCATCTACCTGTTCTCTGCAGGCACTGGGATTATTCTCTTTATGATCCCTTTGTATGCTACTGAAAAGACATTACATGATAACATATCGTGCAAAGGTCCAAACTGCAGTCTTTATTCAGATCAACTTCCATTGACATCTGTGGGAATCTTACTCTAGGAAGGAATGAAGGACTAGGTTCAAATACTGTAACTGGACCAAAGCATGATTCAAAGCCTCACTCATGTAAACAGTTTTTTTGAAGGATCAAAGTTCCTAAAATGTCTGGGGAGAGACTGGAGAGACAAGGTGGGTGAAGTAATATCTTTTAATGGACCAACTTCTTTTGGAGAGAGAGACAAACTTTTGAGCTTCTTCTGATCTTGGAAAGGTAAGGGTCATGACAAAAAGCAAGGTGGAACAGATGGTTTAGCATAAGTAGTTAACATATATTGCAAGGGACCATTCAAGGTAGAGTGGCCTATTAACACTTCTGCAGTCATAGGACAGAAAGAGGGGATTAGTGGGTTACGGATTGTTGTAATAACCCATAAATCCAGTCTGTTTACCTGGCCATGACCTTGTGAGAGATCAGTGAGAGAGCATTGTGGAGAACACCCATAATCATGAAATGCCAAAGACTGTGACACAGGAAGCAAGAAGAAATCAGATAAACAGAAAGGAATGAACCCCAGTGCTCATCCCGCCCCCCAATGAAGGGTAAGTCTAAATGTCAAAGTGTATGCCTACTCTAGGAATTCTACATGTGTCCAGGTGCATGGCTGTGCCATACCCTCTCAGGGCAAGTAGATGCCAAGCTAGTCTGAGGGGTATGAGTAAGTGCATAGGTTACCCATGGGACATTCCTGTACCTGGCCCACTTTCCAGTGTGGATGGGGACAAGGGGCAGGTACCAGGCCTAAAATTTCAATAATCCTCCACTCCCATTCCCACAATGCACTGTATCCATTTCTTTTTGACCCACACACAATCTATAAAGGTTCCTTTCCCCCTATATGCAGCAGAAGGAGCATGCTGAACTGACCTCAGCTCACCAGCATTCAGCTGCAGTTTTGAAAGTTCACTAGTGCAGGTGACAATGGCAATAACTCTGAGCAGCTAGCTGGCCCAAAGAGTTTTAGTACCTATCTAGGTGGAGTACAGCATCATGCACAATTTTGGCCAAAGCATCAGGAACATCTACTTGTACTGTGAAATTTCAAACACGCCGGAGGAAGTGAGCATTCATTGACTCCTATTGAGTGTAGGACACGAATGAACTGCCTGAAGTGCCTGTCCAGGAAGGACCATGACTCCAACTGTTGGTCCAGGAAGGCTCCTGCAAGATGATTGTTTAGTAGGAACTTGATCATGTGCTTTCACGGGCCTCTAGTACTGACCCTACTCTGGCTCCCAATGTGCTGCTGAACCCTGTCAGGCTCATTGTCTGATTGGGCAGTGTTGAGAGTGAGGATGCAATTTGGAACATCGAGGACCCCGCTGAAGACCCAGAGAGGGAGGAAGAGGAGATACTGCACCTGTCCCCAGAGGATCAGGTTGCAGAAGCCCTTGAGGAGGACACTGAAGAGGCACTGGTGCCTTGGCAAGGAGCAGAAGCCCAGGCTGGTAAATTAGACCGTCCCCTGTCCCCCTCCTTGTTGTAGTGCTAAAATGCCATGTTTAAATTGAGGCCATTTGACATAATATCTGCATATTTCTCCTCCCTGGATAACATGCCATGCATTGGTCTGTGTCTGAGAGGTGCTGAAACCACACCATTGTTATGCCCACCCCCCTATGAACCTCCTCCAGCTTCACCTCTTCTAACAGCCTTTACTATGGCTGACCCCAGAATGGGCCTCCAGAAAAAAAAATCTTAAACATTAACTGTTCTCTGAAGAACCATGATTACAGGGTGTGTGGCTTGCATTGTAGACCACATTCAGTAGACGCTTTGGAAAATAAATATCAGTCTGCCTCTGTCTGACTAATTCATGGTCCCTTGGCAGGCAGGGAGCTTCCTGGGGCCCTGCAGAGCAGGGTGGTGGTGGTCTGATTTCAGGAGGAAACAGAGCACAGTCCTTCATACCTTTAAAGTTGTCTGGGAAGCAGGTTTCTAGTTCAGTACTGTGTCTGTGAAAAGTCTATAAGGTTGCAGTGTCTCTCCCTGCATGTCCCTTTCTTTGCCAGGACTCGGCAGTCTTCAGGCACTGCATGTAGTGGGGGTGGTGTTGGGGCAGTGCACCATAGCTTTAAAGTTGTTTGTGGGGAAAGGGTTTCTACGGCAGTGCTGGGTATAAGAAACACTAGTAAAGTTGCAGTGTGTCCTTGCATTTCCATTTCCTTCCTGGAACATGGCAGGCTTCCAGGGCCATGCAGAGCAGGTGTGTGTGTGTGTGGGAGGGGGTGAGGTGAGGTGAAGTCATGCGGAGGAACAGAGAGCAGTCCAGCATACACTTAAAGTTGTATGGAAAAAAAGGTTTCTACTGCAGTGCTGGGCCCAAGGAAATTTAGTAAAGTTGCAGTGTCTCTCTCCTTCCATCTTCATTTCACAGCTGTCAGGCAGGCTGTAATAAATGAAAGGGGGGAAGAAGGGTTAGCTCCCTTTTATGAACACCCAGACAGCCAGTTAGCTATAAAGTCCCTCTTGGTGGCTGTTCTTTGCTTGCTTTACTTGTAAAGGGTTAACAAAGTTTATTAGGTAAAGGAAAAGGAGTTGGCACCTGACCAAAAGAGCCAATGGGAAGGCTAGAATTTTTTAAAATGAAAAAAAAAAACCCCTTCCCCTTTGTCTGTTGTTCTCTCTGGGCAGAAGAGATGGGTAGCAGGAATGCTGTGTAAAGTTTGAACCAGATATGAAAACCATCAGATTATATCTAGAACTGCTTTTAACAACTCAAATATGTAAGTAAATTAGGAATGTTTAGGAAGACGCAATTAGGTTTATTTTTGTTTATTTTTTAAGGCTTGTGGACTTCTCTGTGCTAACCGCAGGTGCTTCTGTTTGCTTGTAACCTTGTTTAAACTAACCCCCAAGAAAGCTATTTTGGGTGCTTAATTTTTGGAATTGCTCTTTCAAAATCTACTGAAAGCCGAAGTTCCAAATGTATTTTCTACCTTTTTGTTTTTAATAAAATGTATGTTTTTTAAGAACAGGATTGGATTTTTGGCATCCTAAGAGTTTTGTGCATGTTGTTTGATTAGCTGGTAGCAACAGCTAATTTCCTTTGTTTTCTTTTCTCAGCTCTTCCCTGGAGGGGGTGGGGGAGTGAAAGGGTTTGAGGGTACCCCACAGGGAGGAATTCCTAAATGCTCCTTCCTGGGTCCAGGGTTTTTTTTTTTTTTTTTTTTGCATTTGGGTGGTGGCAGCATTTACCAAGCCAAGGTCTGGGGAGTTTAATACAAGTCTGGCGTGGCAAGTATTAATTTTTAAAATCCTTTTGGGCCCCCACCTTCTGCACTCAAAGTGACAGAATGGGGATTGAGCCTTGACACAGGCATACAAGCAGGGCTTTTGTTGACAGGTGGGGATTGGGGTTCAAATCTTTTGGATCGAAGTTGTCTATCCTAACTCAGAATTGTATTGATTTCCATTCCAATTTTCTCCCACTCCTGGTATCATATTCTAGGAAATTTCTCATGCATCATGAATTGCAGTTGATCCTTGAGGTTCATCAGGAGTCAAATTTGTTAGGAACATATTCACAGCTCACCAAACCCCTCCATTCATTAATCCGCAGTGGGGTGGCCATTCTCATAAAAATCTCTCTGGCATAGATTGAGGGTTCCCTATCACAGAACTGAAAAAAATGCTTCCTTTTTCCATTCAGGCACTTGAAATACCACCATATGCTTGATAGGTTGACCAGCCTTAAAGAAATAAAAATAAAAATGTTTGGAAGGACTTTTCCTTCCATGCTCCAAATCCTTATGAAAGGGTGAACAGTTTAATTTGTGAAAAATACTATTGCATGTATCTCATCATTACGTGTCTCAGGTCCATCCTCGTGGGCAGCAACAGCTTTCTGAGAACCAGGGCACGTAACATGGAGACAGTTACATACCTTAAACATTTAAAAGGTTCAGAATTGTGTCTTTCTAAAGCAGAGCTCTATTTCTCAATGAATTGGCAGGACTTTTGGTGCCTGAGACTGAAAGAATCCCACCAAGATGGCAGAACAAGAATCCCAGAGCGGGGAGGAACATAGAAGACCTGCTTGCTTGGATGGAGGGGAGAAATGAGGAGTAGCTGGGGTTCCTGTGGGCAAAAGAGTAGTAGTCTCTGCAAAAGAATGAGAGACTGATAAACTGGTTCCTAGAGGAGGAGAGTCAGGATAGAGGACGGGAACATACCCCCATGGAACAGTTAATAGAATTTGTGTAGGAGGCCCTGGCACCAGCACATCAACCTCCTCATCCTCTTCTTCCTCCTCCATCTGCAGCCCAAAGTACAGTTACACTGGCTGCTTTGTGGCCCACTCCCTGACCAGCCAAGATGGCAATTCTAGGCCTTATTCACATTGCAGGAAAAGTTTTTGAGATGGATTACATATAGGTGTCAATAGTGAAATGCATAAACACATAGAAGGATCACAGTAGGGCTGCGACTGTCCCCAGCAGAAACCTCGCCCCAAGCTGTAAACACATTTTAGGTATCCTGTAATGATGAGTATCATACAGGTGTGCAATGTGACAAGTGCTAACAACTTCAGTAAGTGCAACTCAGATGGCAACAAAAACCCGAAGACATACTTTTGCCCGGTACCACTGTTGTATATACCATCAAGTTAGGTTAAGGCAGCTTCACATAAAGGCTGTAAAGCTGGCCCCCAAGCAGTAGCACAAGGCAGAAGTCATTCTGTCTCTCCCCGTGCTGCCAGGATATGTACACATAAGGCATCCTAATCTTCCTTGCCCTTTTGGACACAGCAATGTGCATGTGTGTAGGATCCAGTTGCCTGCACATGGTTTGCAAACCAGTGTGTCCTGAGCCCATTCCAGGCAAAAATACTGGTCTCTACCCTCACAAATGTTGTGCACCGCACAGCAGGCCATGGTCATATGTACAGCATTAGCCGCACTGGCATCCAGATAGGCTGGTAGGCAGTACCAATGAGACTTGAGCCTACCAAACATGCACTCTACTACCATGCTGCAGCTACTGAGTTTGAAATTGAATTCCTTTGTTCCAGGGTCCCTGATGTCAGGGTATTGTTTCATGAGCCATGGCAGAAGCGGGTCTGTGGGATTCCCCAGTCTGTTGGCACAGATACACTGCATAAAACAGTCTTGTTTCTGGGGAATAAAGTCCCTGCTTCCCCCTTCAAGTACAAGCCAGATTACCTCAGTACCTTGGTGTCATGAACCTTTCCCATGCGCCACATGTTAGTATTCACAGAACTTCTTCTCTGGTCCACAAAGCCTTGCCTAATGACGGAATAGTATCCTTTGCAGTTCACTTGCCCCTTGGGGCAGGCAAACAATTGACACCTCAATACCATCATGGCCCCAACAGAATTTGGTAACCACATCCTCTGAAAACCAACTATTATTGGAGGAACATTTCTCATGCCAACCACCCATGGATAAACCACAGTGTTAATCTCCTCACAAACCTCCACAACCATGACCCCAATAATGGACTTTCCAACTCCAAAGTGCTTTTCTATGGGCCTTAGCAGTCTCAGATAGCTAGGTTCCACAAAGCAATAGCATCCTGCTTTTCACTGGCATGTCTTCCCTCAGCGGAGTGTTCCGGCCCTGGCGGGGCGGCACCAGCTCCACACACAGCTACATGATGGCCTGTTTCCTCATGCTGAAGTTCTGGTCCACCTGCTGATCATCCCAAATTTGCAGGGCGATAGGATCCCACCACACCATGCTGGTTCTTCTGCACCAGAAACGATGGTAAACCAAAAGGATTCTGTGGCAATATGGGCTTTCAGCAAATCTGTCCACTGTACCGTACATGAATTGTGATTGTCTCTCAAGGCCTGCTGTCACTGATGTCTCAGAAAATGCCATCCAGCATCTTGCTAAGCACCTACTCCACTGCATAAACATTTATCACCCAATGAGGAGCAGGACCATATCACCTAATTGCTCCATAACATCACCCCTCACTTCTATCCCTGCAAAATTGGGTCAATGCGATCCAACAGTGCCATTGTCATGTGTGAAGGAGGAGCACAAATGTGCTCTACACATGTGTCTAGGAGGGACTGCATTGTAGTACCAACAATACATCACAAACTGGCTCCTAGAGTGCCTCCTTGTGATTCAAAGAACCCTGGGATACAACTCCTGAAAAGATATTGCTAAACTTGTATACCTAGAACAGCAGTGTGAACATAGGTAGATGGGTGTACACAATGTTCTATGCATATCCAGAACAGCAAACGTGGACTCTTGGGGTGGGTTTGGTGGCAATGCCTGCATGAGACTAAAGGCTGTTAGGCAGGCAGGAAGAAAGAGATGGCAAAAGGGTATAATAACTTAACCATATCAGTGGCTCAAAGTGTTTTTTAATTCAATGGCTCCCATATTTCCTGACACAATGAGTAAAAATATCTTGAATAAATGTTGCTAAGTTTAAAAGCCACTGTCTACCAGTGGATCAGAAAATAGCATAGGTCCTGATTCTGAAACACGCTTAAGCTATTTAATTAATTTAATATACTAGTGTCTATTTTTTAATAAAATTAGGTGCAGTGCATTGACTGATAGACTTACAAAATAATTGTTGTTTATGGAATGCACCAAGCAGTTGAAGGTGCCATAGACCCATTGACTGAAGCATCTATTGTACATTATTTAATTGAGTATGTTTAAATTTACAAAAGCTACATCAAATCTCATGAAATG
Organism: Lepidochelys kempii; assembly: GCF_965140285.1. Lineage (NCBI taxonomy): Eukaryota > Metazoa > Chordata > Testudines > Cheloniidae > Lepidochelys > Lepidochelys kempii. The sequence continues at coordinate 67,834,658 of NC_136384.1, read as the reverse complement.
AATGTACATGACAAGTGTATTGAGTTGGTTATTTAAAGGAACAGTGTTTTTCCCTTGGGTAGGAAATTTCATGGATAAGAGAACACTCATGGTATCTGTAATCTAGCCTCTGCCGGTTATACAAATTAAATTCACATAGCTTGCATATTTTGTTTTATAAATTCATATTATCTTTAATGCGGGCTGGGAGAAAAATGAGAATGAGAGAGACTAAGTTAATGGTGGCAACCAGGAGTTATTTCAATATTAGGCCATGCATGCATGCTGGACTGTATTTATAAAAAAAATTCACAATTTTGGTTTTTCCCTATCCTTAATCCCTTTTTGGAAGTATTCTCTGCAGCATTCATCCAAGTAAAATATGTTCTCCGTGGATCATTAAGTCCTCTTTTCATAGTGGACAATACTACTTAGCTGATCCAAAGGGAGTATGCAAGGAAAAATTGAGGCAGAAAGACATTATGAACTTCAATATAGACAACCATATTAAATTTATTTGAACAAAGATTACTTTCAAAAAGCCCAAATATATACTAAGCTTAGTCAGAGTGAGTGCTAACTTGCATTCTTTTATATCATGTTTATAAGACATAGTCTGCAATTCAATAATTTGCAGTTAGTATAGCCACTGTGGCAAATTATAGTACATATGCTATAATACTTCAGTGGCAAGAAGCAACTATAAAAATACACGTTAAACATATTTGAAAAAAGAGAAGATAGAGAAAAAAATTGCTTTTTAACACAGTCAAAAAACTTCCTTGCTGTAAAGAATCCATTCTATCTCTCTCTCTTTATATGAACCCATCCAGTGGTGTAGAGACGTGCACAGTTCAATTCTTTAAATAAACAGACAAAAATAAAGCTAGCGTAATATCAATAAACACAGAGACTCACCAAAAATAAGCCCCTCCTCCCAATACACTTCTGCCTCCTGGTCAATTCTTTTCCTTCAGTGAAAGACAAGAGAAAGATAGGCCATCTAGTGTGCCCTGTATGTCATCAAACTCAGGCTTTCTCATACTATGTAGAGGAACATGTTAGGGGACACACAAACAGAGAAGATGCTTTACTGTGTCCCCTAAACACTTATGCCAAAAAATCAGTTACACACTGAATTACACTATGGGCAAAGGAGAGTGAAAAGTCCTCAATGCATGAAATACTTGAGCGTGTAGCTTAATTAAGGCAGCCATTATCTGCCTTCAAACAAGGATGCATTCAGTAGATGCCACTAAAATAAAAAGTCAGTGAGAACTTGGTTGGACATAGTCACTGAAGAAGCAACTGTTGTTTTAAAACACGAGAGACCCTTTTATATCTCACCATAATCCTCAATGTTTTGTCTTATGATCCAAGCCAGAGCTCAGTCACTTAAACTTGCACAAAAGAATTTTAGCTGAGATCAAAATCTTGGAAGACAAACGGTAATAAAAAGAGGCTTGCACTGAGGAGGTGAAAATGCAGTCAAGGCCCTAACTGAGAACTTTGTAGTTGAGCTACAGCAGCTGAAGTATAGTCAGCAGAGAATTTTATTTTATTTTTATTCCTCTAAATATGGTGAAGGAGGTCCCTTCCAGGACAACAAGGATCATCTGATAGTATTCTACACCTTTTACCCTTAGCCCCGGATAGGTCTAAATGTCCAGGTGGGAACTAGAGAAGGCAAAGAATGCTTTAACAGCATTATATTCATGATACTAATATAATACAGATACTTCCATTTAAAATCACTCTTTTGCTATATCTACTTTCCCCATAGCTGAGTACAAAAGGATGATACATTTAGAAAGAAAGAAAAGAGAAAGGAAATATTATTTGATATGGTATATAGATGTCCTATCGTCAACTTTCATCGACAAAGGAGGATGTCCAGACATTTGTACAAGGTCTAGGCAGGATGTAGCTCAGAGTGTCTCAAGGAGGGGCCAGGGTGCTGACTTGACTTTTCTAAGGAATGATACATTTGCCACTGCTGGAGGCAAGTTGCCAAATTAAAACAATGGTGTGATCCAGAAGGGCACATTCTATATTCCTCTAGCTTTGCAGTGAAGGTGAAGGTTGGGAAAAGTCAAACAGTACATTTTTCTGAGTAGCACAAATGCAGTATGAAATGATATTTGGGCTCAGCTGAATACTCCCCGTAGTACAGACATAATCAAATTTAGATTTCCATGCAGAAGTGGGCATTTTTGTTCAAATCGTGGATAACTGAATGCTTGAATACCCAGTCTGCTTATCCAAACATTGGCTTTGGGAATGCAAAAGAATGTACACAGTCCTAGGACACACATTTTAAGGTTTGCTTGAAAATTTGTCCCTGGGTATATTTTGGATTAGTGAATATTTTACTCATTCCTCAGAGCAGACTCTTTTCAGGATTTTTTTTCCCACTACAGGATTGGGATGTTCCTCATGTGAGGTTTATTGTCAGTAATGGACATACAAAAAACATTTACTGACAATCCGAAGTTTGCTTTTTAAATGGTTTGCTCTGTATGGATTTTTCCTCTCTGTCCATTTTACAAATGAGCACACTGAGAAGCCAGTTGCATGAATCCTTAGCAAAAATAATATACCACATCTGGAACTGGCAGAGCAACTAGAATTTACCCAGGTACTTTTGCCAGAGTGTGGCTTGACCAATTTAGCTGGGCAGGGAGAAGGGAAGCGAGGTTCCCCACAAGCTTCCCCTCCCCTTTCATGGCCTCCCTGGAAGTTGAGTTCAGGCAAACAGGGTTAAACAGGTATTGTATGTATTACTTATTCTCCCCATTCCCAACCTTGGTTCCATCCCCCCTATATGCCAACCAGCACAGCTAAACTAGTGCAGCTAGGTAGTAATCTGCTACTGTCCAGGACCAGCAGAATATTACTGCTACTCCCCATTGGAACAAGGGGGAGCAAGAAAGGATCCACATTCCTTTCCTGTGCTGCTTCTGGGACAATACTGCCATTTAGCAGTATATACAGGTAGATCCTAAATATACAATTGACACTGGGATGAGCAACATAAGTAAAACTTACCTAACATAACAAACACTAATACCCTCACTTAAGAGGCATCTGGTTCTCAAAGACAAATACATCAATCTGTTTCTATCCTTGCATTGATTAGCCTTACTTGATCTTTGAGTTTCATCCACGTTACTATTTTTTTCTATGTAATATACCTCTGTAAATAATCAGTTTCACAGCGGTGAGTTATCAAGGTTGGTGATGGTCCTAAAAATGCCTGATCGTTATTTGAAAAAAAGATACTCTAACAGATGGTTGCAGTGAGAAAACTGCTAGCAATGAGTTAGGATCCAATCCTGCAAACACTACCAGGAAAAGTGATTGCTAGAGTAAATAGATGCAGTGGAAGTAGTTCTTGGTAGTGAGTGTCTGCAGCTTTGGGGTCTAAACATTTAATTTTTGTGTGTGCCAAATCCTGGCTGCTGGTGCCAGTTACACTGTTTGCTGATGAACTGCTATTTTGGCAGCCTCTTTCTGCTGTTTAGCTTCCAGGGCTATCCAGTAATCAACTTCTTGCTTTTTCTTTCAAGCTGCATGCCTTCTGTCATCCAGTTCTATTTCTTTTTCCTTCTCTGCTCTTCCTAGCTTTTCGGTCCATTCTGCTATCTATCTCCAGCCTCTGTACCTTTATTTCAGCCAGTTTGAGTTGAATGACTCTCACTGAGGACAGTGTCTTTGCACTCAAGTCTCTTTGGTAGATCAGGCTGTTCCTTTGGTAGTGTATTATGATTACTCATCTTGTACCTCCTTTTGTTCTATTACCTTTACCAGAAATAAATAGAAAGTAACAAACTGTAATCTTTTCTTTCTCTATTCCCAACCTTCTCACTTGTGAATCTCTCAGGAACTAATTTACCAATGCTTGGCGTGTGATCCTTGGCTAACCATATCCTGCCATGACTATGCCACTGTCATGCTTTCTTGGGGGTACCCAGGACTGAGTCATGTAGTTACCACTCTGCCTCCAGTGTGAGAGAGACTTGCTGGTGCGAAATTGTGTGTTAGCTTCCTGACATCTCCAGTTTACTGGCCACCCAAGCAATCTCCCTCTGGGCAATGCTAGCCCTCAGTTTGCTTTGCAGGTGAACAATAGATTCACTCCAGTCCCTGATGCATCTGAAGTGTTCTGCTGTGGTATCCAGCCTCTGTCACTGGCTACTCACAGAAATACCAGGTTTGCTATCCCCAAAGGGATAGCAAACACTAACTTGTTTGAGTCAACTGAGTCATCAGCGCCTATATAACATCACAGCACTGAGATATATTTATAGTGAAAACATTCTTAAGTGTATTATCAAAGGCTAAGATTTAAGTAAGGCTAATAATGGAAACAGAAAGGTTGCATATAAAAGAAAATCTATTCATGCTTTCTAGAGATTAAGTTTAACTTCAGCAGGCTAACCATCTATCTAAAAGCGGTGTATTCTCACCCAAAGACTTCTTGCAGCATTTCCATCTGGGGCAGGTTGGGATCCCATTCTCACGAATGTAATTGCATGGCCTGATTAATTCCTCAAGTGCAGGATAAAGAGTTGTCTTTTTGCCCCCCCTCCCCTGATTTTATTTTCCGGTGTGCTGACTTCACAGCCTCATGTTACTTTGTATGCAAACACACCTTCTTCTGTTTGGCTTACAATGCTTAATTTACATGTGAACTGAGGGAGACAGGTGAATCTACATCCTTTATTTGGCAGAAGCCTGTTTGTCAACCCTTACTTGAGTCAGACTTTAAGGGTATATTTCCATTATACCTATATCTTTTTACGTAGTATCTGTACATGCATTTCACAATTATATTAATTAGCAGTGTGATCTTGGCCTTCATTTAATATTTTACATGACATGATCTGTGGGTAACTACTATGAAAGAATTGTTAAGTGTAGTGAGTTTATCTGACCTCATAAAAGTTACTGTTACAGAATAGTGAACTCTTTCTATTTGGTGTTGAAGGGGTCTTAGGGTCACAGTATGGAACTTAGAGCAGTCCTTGGACCTAGGACACCAGAGGATCAGGGAAGTGCAAACTAACTTCCTTCTCCAACTCCCCATCCCAGGTTCGGTACTGTGCGCAGCTTGGCTGAGCCTGGATCTCTGGTCCTCCAGCCCTCTTTCAACTGTAGGAGAAGGGAATCTTTAGTTTAAGCTATTTGTAGTTGTTTATCAAATACTTGTCTTTAGCAGAGTTTAATAATTTGATTCCCTTAGGATTCTTGAGTTCCATTCAGACTGAGGCCTCCACTAATTTTTCCTTGCTGCGCTGAAAGAACAGCTTATCTAGACAGCAGGATTGTCCAGTGGTGTGCCAGAGTTCTCAAAAAGTAGGGGAGGGAATCTGCTGAGCATCAGGAGAAATTCATCTGTATTCTGTCTGTGTGCTGTGAGATGATAGAAAAATCCAGGCTCCTGGTCTATTTTACTAGCACTGCCATTATTATGAGAGTAGAATATCATCCTATTAGTATACTTTTAGAAGGATACCATTTTTTATATACAGGTATAGCAATTTTGGGGGTGGATGAGCCTGTTGGTTTTAACATCAGAGTGTTTTATAAGCTGATGATATTCCTGATGCCCAGTGACTTTTCTTGCAGATCTGACAGCCTGTCTGCTCAGGAGGGAGAAGATTCTCCTGTTTGACTGGAAATGTTGTTGAGTAATGACTGCACTCTTGTACCTGGGCATCCTTTTTCCTTTTCAATCAACTGGTTAATCCCCAGGGCCTCTGAAGTGTTTCTGAGTTGCGCCAATATCGGAAACTATTTCTAAAGATATGATCCTGTGCTACTGTGAGAAAATCCATGCTCAGTGTCTTTGTTATACAAGACTATTTTGTTCAGCTTCATAAACTAGTAGATAGTTCTGAAACTGCACCACCTCAGTGGACTTTAAATGAATGTAAGTGGTCTGTTTTAGAATATATGGGAATTTTGCAGGAGGACAGCAGAATCCCTTATGAACTCACAGCCTCATTTAATGGTACCTACTTCAGAAATAAGGATAAGGTCTCCCTTTTTTTATAATAATCTGGGAGTTCTTAATCCAGGCTGGCTCCCTATTCTCTTTGCTAACATATGAACATGTTATTGATTAATTATTCATTGAATGCTATCAGTGTGTTTGATACTGTACAAAACCAGAGGAAAACATGGTTCTGCCTCAAGAAGATTGCATTCTAAACTGGATGGACAATACATAGAGTCTAGCCCACATTTTCAGACATGGTACAGCTGCTTTGTGCTGCAACACTAGCAGATTCTGGCCACAAAGCCAGTGCAGCTCACCTCAGGAGAATCAGACTAGTGCAGGGGGAACCTCTGGTTGTGAAGAGCCAGTGTAATGATTCCTGTGCCACCATTCCCCCATTTCTACTAGAGGACTTGGCTTGGGACCTCCTACACTTCACTGATCCTCAGCTGCCATAATGTTCCTTTAGGGTTCCTAAAGGCTGCTCTAAATTATGCTGTGTGACTGGCCTGGCACACAGCTGATCAAGTAACGGGGGAGCATACATGACATTTTTACAACCCTCTCCTACACTACTCAGGCATAGCCAAGGGTCTGGGCCTCTGTATATTGGTGAACACATACTATAGTAGATAACCAGGTGAAAATACAACCACAAAGAGGTGATGACATTTTCCTTTACAAATTACATGTATTTCTTTTGAAGAGAGAATGACCTTTTGGCACACAAGGAGCAGGAGTGAGTTCCTTGCATAAGAGGCTGCATGACATGAGAAGAATTTAATTATCAGATATTTTAGGCAGCAATTGGTCTTTATATAGAAACACCATACAAATACGTAACTGGCACACTCTTCCTTGTCTAATATTTTCCACTGCTCCACTTACAGATAAGTGAGTTGCTTTCCTGATTGTCTTTGTTACCATGTCTTTACAGAGCTTCTCCCCATTCCCAAAATATTAACTCTCCTTTTGGGACTGTTGAGTCATAAATGCCCTATGGTTCCTTCACTTCTCCATATTGTATGTCAAATCCAATGCACCTCACCTAACTCCAGTGCAACAGTTCACCGAGTGCTATTGATTAGCATTGGTAATTGCCCATCATTAAGACGCATTTTAGAAATTGCTCACAGATATCTGGACACATCTGGACCATTTGAGGGGCTGCTTTCTGTGGCAGTGTCTTCCAGCAACCTTCACACTTCAGTCTTCTCCAGTTCATGGTCAATCAATGAAAACCCCTTTTGTTTTTCCTGGCTGCAAAGGAGCTCTCATTAATCTTCTTTATCACTTCATTATAGTGAAATTACAGTAGTTGTCCAAAAGTGGCTTAGGAATTGGAATTCAAATGCATTGGTGAGCTTTATTTCAACCTTGGACATTGAACTCTAAGCATGATCAATCTTAGGATAAATGCTTACTCTCATTTAATCTGAGTGAGACACCAGCAATACAGTATATTTAAATAAATTAGACACTTTTAAGTAGCAGAGCTGACTGCAAAATATTTTGCCCACAAGTGAGATACTTGCATTTACACTTTTATCCAACCTCACAAAGATGCTCAAATTTTGTTGTTTTCTTCAGAAAACTGGTGATGTTTTATGGCGTCACCTTCTCACTGCCGGCTGTCTGAGTCAGAAAGCTGGTATTAGTTAGATAACACCAGAGTGTCAGCCTTACAGGGCTCAGAAAAGAAGGGGAACTCAGAGCCAGCAACTGTAACTTGTTTTTGATGGAACAATGTGCTCTTCCCAGTACATAGGGTCCACTATCAAACTTACGGCCTTGGGAACTGCAGATGCTTTTGCTATGCCACTGTGAGGTCTGTATCTCTCAGCATGGGAGTCAGGAGAAGAAAAATCTATAATGGGAAAGATGTAGGGAATGGGGGAAGGCTCATGAGAGCTGCCATGCTATTTTCACTCCATTCCCCACAGCACTGGCAGAAAGAGTTCCACTTCTGTGTAAGATAAACATGGGAGGTGGGGTACAGGGGAAGAAAATGATTGTGGCAAGCTTTGGAAAGGAAGAGAGGACAGCTGTGGAAGAGATTAGGGCAAGAGCAAGGGGTTGGATGAACAGAAAAGGGGATCAATATGAAAAAAAATATGATAGAAAGGAAAGAAAGAGAAAGAAAGAAAGTAAAAAGTTCAAGAAGAGGAAAGAAAGAGTAGGCAAAAGGGAAAAAAGAGAGAGGGCCCGAAAAAGAAAGAGATAAAAGGACTGCATTCATAATTTTGTTAGGCCTCTAGATAGCATGGTCTTGCTTAGAGAGAGAGAGCAAAAGTAAAAAGAAAGCACACACAATGTTGAGGGTAGTTAGTATTCACAAGTGCATTCATTCTTCAACATTATATTGCACTTCCCTAGCACACACTCTGTAGATCTCTGTTTTGGGGAAAGAGGTGGGATGGTTAGATACCAGAAGTAGAAGCAGTATGAAGGCTTTTCTCTCAGGGGGCCCTTTAAACTCCTAAATTCACCCAGGCAGATATGCATTAGATGGCACAGAACTTTTAAACTTTCATAAAATGAGAAAAACATTATTGTCTATTTTAAATGTTGTTGCTTATTGAACTTTGAAGTTTTTTTCTTTTGCCTAGTGAGAACAATGTTCACAGCTTTGGAGAACACTCACAATAAACAGCTTATGTGGTTATTGAATGCCTTGGTAATACTGCATTTTAAAAATCATCTGCAAAAGCTGTTTAATGTCTTTTATACACCTTCACCATGAACATTATCCCTTAATTATATTTTTCTTGAAGTGCTGAACTAGATTTGAAACACTGATATGCCTATTTTCATCATCATGCACTGCCATTTTGAAATTTGCTTTTTAGAATCCTCTGATCATGGGAGGGATACGTTCTGGAATATTTTTATAGCATGAGAATGTGGTTTCTGAGGTAATGCAGATTTGCATTTGGAAAACTTTAACTTTCACAAGCTCTTTATTCCCTCTGGGACATTCTCTTGTTTTGGGGGGGAGGGGAGTAAGATTGGGAGTGGGAGAGGGTTGGAATTGGTAGGAAAGTTTAAAAAACACCTGCCAGGAATTGTTGAGAAAGGGGTGAAATGGTGATGGCCCGGCCTGGCAACAGTACATTCCTATATTGTTCCTACAGGCCTGTTTTCAATGTATGACTGATACAGGACTTTGACTTTGTATATCTTTAAAAATTAAAAGGAGGGCTGTGGTAATGTTTTGACAAGATGCCTAGACATATTCTCACTGCTTTAACTGTTAAAAATGAGCTGCATTTGGAAATTGAGCATTTAGGGGAGAAAAGTGAATTTTTAAAAGCCCTTATTAGGAACTATAAAAGAGGAAAGAGACATTTCAACTTAGAGTTTGAATGATATTTGGGAATTGTAGGATTGTAAAAACAGGTCCTAATGTTATAGTACACATAGTAGACCTAAAGCCCACAGCTTTCTAATAATTCTAATCTGCTACACCCCCCCCCCCCGTGTATCAGATATAATTATGTTAACAGCTTTCCTACTCAGACACCATACAGTCCCATTGTGAAGCCAGCTTCATTTAATTAGCATCATGTAGTAAATTAGCAGTTATAAGGACTGCTGGGTCCAAGGGGATCTCCATTTTCTCACCATCTACTTAATCCTCAGTCAATGTTGAGATTACTACTCACTGAATTTCCATAGACAAAAAATGCTGACACCCTTTTTAGATGTAGTTATTCAGTCTGTGTATGCCCAGGAGTTAGGATAATTGAATTGCCCATTCCTGGTTGGAATGATGAAGGGATGTGGAGGGATCATGCAGACTGGCATTGTTATTTTTTCTTATAAAAGCATCAGTATCTGAGTGGGTCCTTTTTTCCACACAAAAGCAATAATTAACATTCCAGGGTAAAAGATCAGCACTGGTAAAAAAGAGAGACCAGACTGGGAAAAGTAATTCATTTTAAAGAGCAGTTCCCAAATCCTCTGAGCATTTCAATGAGAAGATGTTTGTGTATACAGTCCTTAGTGGCATGTATAAAACCAAATTGCATTATTACTAATCCCATTAGTTTGCTGCTAGAGAGCAGCTATTATGACATAAAAATCTTCCTTGTGATAACACATATACCATTTTAGCTGCACTAGTAACGTGTAAGAATTCTTTTCTGCACTTTTGGAAAAATGTTTAAAAATGCTTTTCAAGTGTTTTACCTATAAACAATGTAATAATTTCCTCACAACAGAATTATACTTAAAAGCCACAGAAGCTGCTTGAAGTGGGAAGAACTCTCCATTAGCGCCATTGAGCCTCTCTGCTTGGATGACACACTGGCATCAATTCTCATATATTATAGTCAAAACAGAAACATATGCTGTAGTTCTTTTTTTGGGAATGAACTGCAAATATTTACAGTCTTCACTGGGCATAAGTGGGCCACATCCCAGTCTCACTAAAGTCAATGCAAGTTTAATCATTGACTTTGGGGGGACTGGTATACAGACCTATGTGATTTGGATTATGCCACTTAGTGTGAATTAATTTCCAGTGCCTTCAGATGGTGCGCCAAATCTGTGATCTGTGGACAGAAAGAATATTCCGGAGAAAAAGACCGAAGGATAGCATTCACATTTTTTCCTATATATTTTAAAATCAGTTCCACTAATGAATCCAGCCAAGTTTCTATAATGTTTTTGGAATATATATAAAAAGCTTTAGCAGTGTAGTGGGTTTCCTTCAATGTGGTAAGCACAGCAGATCAGAGCTTTAGAAAGAGCTACTGCTGCCTATGCTGCTTGAATAGGAAAACTCTGAGCTAATACGGGTCTTCCAGGGGAAAAAAAACAAAACAAAAACCTTTACCAAAAGAGATTTACCATCTAAGACATCTGATGAGAGTCAAAGTTCTGAGATGTAGAAAAATGTTGTAGTTCACCGATGGTACTGAGTGCATTGCATTAACAATTGAATTCCTATTAACATCTGTACTTAAAGCAGCAGTCCTGCTAAAAAATATGTAGAACGTGGAATGGACTAGTGATTTATTATGTTGAGTCTTGACCTTCAGTATCTGTCCAGGAGAAAATTAAGAACCTATCATACTTTTTGAAAAGAAATGGGGAATTTCCTGTACGGAAACCAGTAAAGTACCTGAAACCACTATTGTGGATTGCTGAAAGGAGCCAAATCAGCAGGCTGTAAAGTGGCCATGCAGCAGGCTTAGCTTAACCAAGGAGGGGAGGGGATTTTGACCCCACATCCTTCCTGATAAGAATTGTGTTGAAGTTGCTGATACATGCATTTTAGAAGAGCAGAATGTGCCCTCAGGAATGTGTCTAACAGGGTCTCTAGGCTGCAAACTCTGGGAAAAAAACATACCTGCTTAATCAATAATCAGAAGAAAAACCTCTTGCTTAACAAGTTTTCTTTGAGGGACATGCCATTGTATTACTATGTATAAATAAAGGAAAAAAAATTGAGGTAATCGGACTGGTCTCCCCCTCTGGATGCATCTTGTGTTCCCCACTGGCAGACAGGCTGCTGCTGTGCCACTCGAGAGCCACACTCAGCTTCGGTAATTATCAAGAGTTGGGGTGTTTTACTAACCTGTTGCGGACGTGTGTGTAAGTGCTTGAGACTAAGTAAAGTTTAGCTTTAAGTGAAAGCACTCTTGTGTTTGTGCCAGCCATCTATCGGTCGGATGGCCGTGTCTCCCTTGATGTCTTCCTGACATCACCTTGCACAGAGTAAAAGTTACCAAGAGCTTTGGGTTGAAAGAACCCCGGGTAACATCCCCATCTTTGACATTCTTGGAATAGAAAAGGTGCTACTCTCTTGAGCTATGTGTGAGGAAATACCAGTACAGGATGGCTACCATACTATATTATTAATTATTTTAATTTATATAGCATTAGTGGTATTTCTATATTGCAAGATGCTTTCATGGAATAAGCCTGATTTTGACCCTTGTCAATCAAGACCAATCTGCCTGGAAATTCTCATTCATGAAGCCAGGATGTGATGGTAAAAATATTCTGGAAAATATGGGGAAAAGCAGACAAGGTGTTTGGAAGGTAAGTGAGATGGAGTAACTCCAAAATGGCTTGCCGTAGAAACTCCACTTTAGTTTTAATACTTGTCTTGGTGAAGACACTCCTTAGAGGATTGGTGTGGTGCGTACTTGATTGATTTAGGTCTTAAGAGTGGTTTATGTGTTCTCAACACCACATCTCATTTCTTGTGGACTCCCTAAGCCCCATGCCACTCAGATGTGTACTTCTGAGACTGCATAAGAATACCATGTACATTCTGCACGGTGCAGTTGCTCTGTTGTGGGCCTTTGGAAGCTGAGAAACTAGAAGATGTCATGAAAATCATATGCTGATATAAGCTGTTATACAAGCTGAAGAATGATTGAGCTGCTCCTCTCTCTCTTCCCTTTAATTTCATGGTCTCAGTCAATGGGGTAAACATGTAGGAGGTTGCCATAAGTCTACTTAATAGGGATATATTTAATTAACTGCTGCAAAATAGTTAAAAGGTGTTTATCCAGAAATTAAATGAGTGTTTAATTCCAAGCTCTAGTATTTTAATAAAGAAGTTATTGAATAAAGATTAAGGGGTATACTTTATTTTACTGGATTGCTCCAGCAAACAGAAGTATTTGAAAACATAAAAAGTAGCTCCTCCACACCCCAGTAACCCAACAGATTCTTGTGCATGCAAAGCAGCGTAACCTAGGATCTAAATGGGTCAAGATAGTTTGGTAAAGAGCCGCAAATGTTGGTGCAGCAATCAAGGAAAGGAATCGTCCTGGTCAGTCTACCTGTGGTCGGCATGCTATGGCCTTCACTATTCAGCTTTCTTAGGTAGGAGTAGAGCATACATTTCATTGGTTCTGAATAGATAGCACATATGCTATACAAGAAATTTATACTGCACAGCAAAAGGTAACCAATGCACCCTCCATTATTAGCCGGACGGCTGTCCAACTGCCTTCTAGCTTCGCATACCTCCACCTGCCTTTTACTCACCCAACTCCTTCCCTTCATCTAGCAGAAGGAGCCCTGACAAAGTAGATATTTTTTGCTAAACGACTGCTTATTATAAGTTTGGGTGGCATTTACCTCCATTCTTGCTTCTCTGATAGGTGGCAATCATACTGTAGCTCAGCCAATGAAGAACTCTCAAACTCTGGACCAATTTATGTGGCATTTTCAAGTCAATAAATGCACATAAGTGTGTCACTGAGCTATTCCTTGATGCCCCAAACCAGATGACAAAGGAAAATGTTACACTGTAATTAAGATTATGAAAAGTAAAAATGTCTGAAAGCCAAAAATTAAAGTTAAGGTTACACTTCAGACATAAATCAAAGAATAAAAAATAAAGTTTAAACATTAAAGTCTTTGATTTAACATTAAAAACGTAACCATTAGAAATAAAACTTAAACATTAGCAAATATGGAAATACAGAACTGAGCCTGTCAAGGTTCCTCCCCCACTCTGAACTCTAGGGTACAGATGTGGGGACCTGCATGAAAAACCTCCTAAGCTTATCTTTACCAGCTTAGGTCAAAACTTCCCCAAGGTACAAAATATTCCACCCGTTGTCCTTGGACTGGCCGCTACCACCGCCAAACTAATACTGGTTACTGGGGAAGAGCTGTTTGGACGCGTTCTTCCCCCCAAAATACTTCCCAAAACCTTGCACCCCACTTCCTTGACAAGGTTTGGTAAAAAGCCTCACCAATTTGCCTAGGTGACGACAGACCCAAACCCTTGGATCTGAGAACAATGAAAAAGCATTCAGTTTCTTACAAGAAGACTTTTAATAAAAATAGAAGTAAATAGAAATGAAGAAATCCCCCCTGTAAAATCAGGATGGTAGATATCTTACAGGGTAATTAGATTCAAAAACATAGAGAACCCCTCTAGGCAAAACCTTAAGTTACAAAAAAGATACACAGACAGAAATAGTTATTCTATTCAGCACAATTCTTTTCTCAGCCATTTAAAGAAATCATAATCTAACACACACCTAGCTAGATTACTTACTAAAAGTTCTAAGACTCCATTCCTGGTCTATCCCCGGTAAAGACCAGCATATAGACAGACACACAGACCCTTTGTTTCTCTCCCTCCTCCCAGCTTTTGAAAGTATCTTGTCTCCTCATTGGTCATTTTGGTCAGGTGCCAGCGAGGTTACCTTTAGCTTCTTAACCCTTTACAGGTGAGAGGAGCTTTCCCCTGGCCAGGAGGGATTTCAAAGGGGTTTACCCTTCCCTTTATATTTATGACAGAGGCTCCCTCAAACAACCTTAGTGCTATGCATGGGTAACCGTCTTGGATCATTATCGATAGAGATCAGTTCACATTTGCCATTGTTCCTTCAGTTAACATAAACTCACATGTTCCCATTGTGAGCCAGCTATCAGAATATAATAATCGACACAATATGGATTTACAGTTATCAGTTACTGCACATTAATATGTGATAAAAGGTGATAGATTGTATTGATACTTAAGGAAGTTCTCCAATATAGTTTTGTTTTTTCAAACTCACGGTTTGGGATCGGTTTGGCTCCAGTACGTTTTTTCAAAACATTCAAAACTTTTCAAATCTGGAAAATTGGTTTAGAAAGCTACAGAAAATAGGCTTCCAGGGTGTTAACTAGAAAGAAGTCAGGAAATATGAGAGCCAAACTGGGGGCCAAACTATGCCCATAAATGGAAAGATCTGCATAGCTAGCAGCTAACTCTGCAAGGATCATAGTTTTTTTTCTATTGTACAGCAGCAAGGACAAGCCCTTCCCCAGTGGAAGAAGCATGGAGATTACTCTCCAGAACCCACATTCTTGGGTGTCTTCTCGAGGCCAGGGATATCAGCATGGATACCCTATGCTTATTTAAATGAGTAGGAACAACTCGAAAAATTATTACCCATTATTGTCCATATGATTAGGGAGTTCAAAAATTCTAGGGAGGGAAGATGTTGAGCAATTGGTAGAGGAATAACAACCAGTGGGTTTCTCTAAATATACATACATCATAATTCTGGCAAGGTGGCCTACATGATGGTTAAACGTAAGTATGCTATGATAGCTTTATTAAAGCAGCGATTGATATAGTGTCTTAGTTATGGTTGAACAGTACTCAGTAACATTCTCCCCTCCAGGAGTTTATTATAACTTATAAGTTTCAAAGTAAAAGTTGACATACCAGGTGTTTACTTGATACACATTTACTTTTACATTTTTAAATTGTAGAAGATTCAGAATTTTTAGCTTCTTTTCATTCAAATAATATATACAAGAAAAAAGCATATAAAATGTCTCAAGCAGCCAGTGATCTAAATGCTTGGACATCTCATCAAAAATATGTTGACAGGGCCAAGGAGCATAATTTTAAAACTCACCCACTGTACTTGTGCAATATATTGTTAATCAGGTTTCATATGACTGTCAAATTAAATACAGTAACTACACATTCTGTTACATAATTGCAAATCCTAACTTTCACTTAATTGCATGTCTTAATTATGTGATTTCATGTACAGTATTTAACTAATTAGGCAATTAGAATATGTCATTAGAATTTGTAGGTATCTATTAAAATATACTCATGAAATTTTATTCCAAACACTAAAAACTTCTTAATTAAGACAACTTATAATGAATACACACATGAAAAACATTTTAAAAAATAAGGTATGGGAAATATTATGTGGTATATAGCTGCAACAAAATTGAATATGTCACAACATTGGTGTCTTCTGTACCTCATACATCCATATATGCTGGAGTATACAAGATTTACCCTTTGCTTGCTAATGCTCTTGCTTTTTCAGAGTGTATTGCCTATCTAGTCCTGCAAACACTTATACACATGTTTAGTTTTGCTCATGTGAGCAGCCCCATTGACGTCTGTGGGACTACCCATGTGTAACGCTAAGGGTTTGTGTAAGTATTTGCAGTATTGGGCCCTTATATTGCTTGATCCTCCTCTCCCATTTGTTTGGTGTAACTCCAGTGACTTAATTTGAGTCATTCCTGATTTAGCCCATCAAATGTTGTGCTAGAGCATATTAGGGTGTACATATTTTTAAACAGATAAGTGCATAAAGTTCATCACATAATCACAGTTCATATGGGGAAAGAAGTGAGCTGAAAGACAGGAAAGGAAAAACAATACAGGAGCATAGACATCAGACAACTATTGAGTTTTTAAGGAAATGGCATACATAGCAAGCACAGTCATATAAGTTCATACAGCGTAAAATAAGTTTGGCTTCCAATTGTTCCAAAAGGATGCAAAGACAAGGAAGGCAAAGAGACTTCAGGGGATTGTCAAGAATTGTTTTTTATTCAGTAAGGACAGAAAATCCATGATAACAGATGACCCAAAGACTATTTATTAAAACTGTAAAGTTAGGTAAGAAAAGCAAGCACCAAAGAAAAGTTAAAGGATGGACTGCAGGAACATTCAAAGCACTTCTTTTTCCAAGTGTCATGTCCACAGAGCTTCATCGGAATAGTTTTCAATTAGTGAGTATATCATCTGTCACATGCATTGAGAGATTTGATAAACGGTCACAGTGCTGAAAGCAATTTTGCCACAAACTTTGCAATGTTGGATAAGAATAGTGAAATTAAAAAGGGTAATGAGTCTTTAGTCATGAGAGATACTATATTGCAGTAAAATATAGATTACCATGAGTCACTTATTTCTAAAGGTTAAGGAAAGATTCTACCAGAACAAGTGAGATGGGGTGTACAGGCTATGCTGGCTTTACACCACTTAGACTTTTCTCGGGCATTTCAGCTCGCCATTCCTGTAACAGAACTGTAACTGGCTCATTGTACTTATTCCAAGTACCAAACATCAATTCAGGCAGGCAAGACGAGGACTGAAAATGCCATAAAGTGTACAAAAGAAAATGATTGAGAACATTCTACACACACATAACTGGGAATGGAACTGTGTGCACTGCTGATATTTGTCACGTGTAGTAGAATGCACAGAGGACCAGCAAAAGAGCCTATGCACCACTTAAGCCCTCAAAATAGAGTTTAAGTAGGATTAAGTGATGCATAGGCATTGTACTGACCCACAATTTTGTGGACCTATAAAATGTTCTATTTAAGGTTTTAGGGAGAAATTCACAACACACACATAAAACATTCCAGAAGACTGGAAAAGGGCAAATATAGTGCCCGTCTATAAAAAGGGAAATAAGGACAACCTGGGGAATTACAGACCAGTCAGTTTAACTTCTGTACCTACAAAGATAATAGAGCAAATAATTAAGCAATCAATTTGCAAACACCTAGAAGATAATAAGGTGATAAATAACAGTCGTCATGGATTTGTCAAGAACAAATTGTGTCAAACCAACCTGATAGCTTTCTTTGAAAGGGTAACAAGCCTTGTGGATGGGGGAAAGCGCTAGACGTGGTATATCTTGACTTTAGTAAGGCTTTTGATACTGTCTTGCATGACCTTCTCATAAACAAACTAGGGAAATACAACCTAGATGGAGCTACTATAAGGTGGGCGCATAACTGGTTGGAAAATCATTCCCAGAGAGTAGTTATCAGTGGTTCACAGTCATGCTGGAAGGGATCAATTCTGGGTCTGATTCTGTTTAATATCTTCATCAATGCTCTAGATAATGGGATCGAGAGTACTCTTATAAAGTTTGCAGATGATACCAAGCTGGGAGGGGTTGCAAGTGCTTGGAGGATAGGATTAAAATTCAAAATGATCTGGACAAACTGGAGAAATGGTCCAAAGTAAATAGGATGAAATTCAATAAAGACAAATGCAAAGTACTCCATTTAGGAAGGAACAATCAGTTGCACAAAGGGGAAATGACTGCCAAGGAAGGAGTACTGCGGAAAGGGATCTGGGGGTCATAGTGAACCATAAGCTAAATATGAGTTGACAGTGTAACGCTGTTGCAAAAAACGCAAACATAATTCTGGGATGTATTAGCAGGAGAATTGTAAGCATGACACGAGAAGTAATTCTTCCGCTCTACTCCACGCTGATTAGGTCTCAACTGGAGTATTGTGTCCAGTTCTAGGCGCCACATTTCAGGAAAGATGTGGAGAAATTGGAGAAAGTCCAGAGAAGAGCAACAAAAATGATTAAAGGTCTAGAAAACATGACCTATGAGGGAAGATTGAAAAAATTGGGTTTGTTTAGTCTGGAGAAGAGAAGACTGAGAGGAGACATAATAACAGTTTTCAAGTACATAAAAGGTTGTTACAAGGAGGAGACAGAAAAAATTGTTCTTCTTAACCTCTGAGGTTAGGACAAGATGCAATGGGCTTAAATTGCAGTAAGGGAGATTTAGGTTGGACATTAGAAAAAAAGTCCTAACTATCAGAGCGGTTAAGCACTGGAATAATTTGCTAAGGAGGTGGTGGAATCTCCATCATTGGGGATTTTTAAGAGCAGGTTGGACAAACACCTGTCAGGGATGGTCCTGATAATACTTAGTCCCGCCTTGAGTGCAGGGGACTGGACTAGATGACCTCTTGAGGTCCCTTCCAGTTCTATGGTTCTATGGTTCTATGAAAAACAGAATATTTGGGCATTATATAGTGAAATGTATATATGTGTGTGTGTGTGTCAGGGGCGGGGGGGATGAAGAGGAATTCAGTGGAGGTTGGAGAGGCAACATATATCCCTTATGACTTGCGGCTACTACACAGGGATATAGAGCAGCCCCCCATGCAGCTTCTACTACCACCTGCCCTGATTATATTGTATATTTATCCCTGGCCCTCCATTTTTTAAAATACATACATTTGCATGGAAAACTGGCTTCAAAGTGATCATTTATACCAACTGTCTCTAGCTGAAGGCCTAATCTTGTTTATGACATCAAAATTGATTGCTCTGAAACTGATTATGTCACAAACCAAGGCTAATGGCTTCAGGTAGGAATAAAAGTTGTTGTGGCAGATGCATTTAAACAAATATCCTGTTTTCAAGCAAATAGCATTCTTAACAAAAGTACAAGGGAAAAGAAACACACAAAATACGATAAATAAAGTGTGTGGGGAACTTGTAGCATGCATATAATTCCAATTAACATAAAAGTATATATCTTTCAGCTTCACTGTATAAAATAATATTCAGACACTATTCCAAGAGGATAGAGAAAGGAACAACTTGATGAAAACTCTAGAGACCAATGTAGAGGAAAGAAACAGTACTAACAAGCAGCTGACATAGAAAAGCAACAGGAAGATATATACGCTGTAGCAAGCTGGACTTAAATGCTGTGTTAAGGCCCCTATATTCTGTAGGTTTCTGCTCATCTTGTTCAGCACCTTTGTTTACTTTAAAAAGAAGGTTTTTTTAAAAAAAGAATTAAATTCGTAATGAATGGTACAAGTGCAGACAGCCTCTCCTGTGTTCTTTATTTGAACATTAAATTGAAATGATTTTACACTGTTCCCCACACTTTTCAGTTTTCAGTACGCCAATAGATTTCATATTGACAATACGTAACGATAATGGAGACAACATCAAGGGGAAGATGGGTTTTTTTCAGCTGATTAGGGACAGTTGGAAATTTGGGATGTGGTGGGCAATCTGGGATTTTGGGGTAAACACATTAGCTATATTTTTCTAGTTTTTACTAAAGTTATCAGCAATGAAATGGTTAACATTGTTGCCATCTAAGTTGTTCCCTTTTAGTTTGAGTTAACAACCCACTGAGATGAATGGGAAAGGTCAGACCTATTGTTTCAGGCTGTTTGTAGGTTGAAGAAAACATCAGTTTACTGGTTACACAGCGTTAACCTTATAAAAATGCTACACAGAACTATGAAAGTTAGGAATGTTTTATTTTGAAATGAAAGTTTAGATTCAGGGACCTGATTCCTCCACAGGGTGAATTCAGTTGCTCATTCTATGGCAGAGGAATTTGGAAAATATCAGGTTCTGAAAATAAATAGAGAGTTGTTCGTTATATCCAGCATTCATTCTGTATTTGCAAGATTAGAGGAGGATGACAGGAGTTGATATCATTATTTCCAACTTTTGTTGTAAGCAAGAATTAGTGGTGGCAATAAATGGGCAAGCGACTATCACAGATGTTCCATATGTCCTCTTCTTTTAACCATACAAATGATCTGCAATAGTTATCTTTCCCATAGAATTGCTTGGGGATTGAATTATTTTGCCCCAGAAATTAACCCTGAATGGCTACATAACTCTAAGGCTACACCGGCTCTAATTACTTATTAGCACAGAAAAAGAGAGCCAAGGAATGAAACTTCAATCTGCAAATAAAATACGGATGAATAAAACAATAAAGCTATAAGAAAGCTACTTCTCCTCCATAGGGGAACAACTAAGGGCCAAGTATGTTGAAGTTTTATGCTAATACAAAATTGGCGCCAGCAAACTATACTTTTTTATAGCTGAACAAATTGGTGCCAACTTATTTAAGTGGTCTAGCACCAGCAAAACAAGTACAAAACTGTTCAGGAAACATCTGCTCTGAAGGAAGCCTGTAATCATTAAAAATGTATTTACCATCGGATAATTAGTAGAAGCAGAATTAGCGCTAACTTATTGACAGAGACCCAATTTCATTGTAAGTGGGTATTAAAATTGGATTTCATGAATATGTCTTATATTTTCCTATAATTTGTGAATGGCTGTGCTATCATGTACTGCTGTAGTATACATGAAAAGTCAAATTCTAATAGGGCAGGCCCAAAATATTGAAAGTGAATAACCTAACCATAGTCTATTAAAAATAGAATAAGAAACGTGAGCAGGCTATGAACTTTGGATTAATCACAGCCTTCTTCACATATTACTTACATCCACAAAAATGATGATCATAAGAAAGTGAATAATGAAAGTAAGTTATGTTTTGCCCATACAAGACCAGTATGACTTTCACACATGAAAGCATCACTGATATTATCACTCTTCAGACTGTCTTCCAATGGCTGCAATTCATGCACAAAGATAAATGGTAACTGTAAATGTTTCTTTCTTAAGTGATCAAAGAGAAACAATAAAACAACATAGTTCTTAAATGCTGACATCAAATGGTCTTCAGAAAAAAGGCAGCATTTGCTATTTATGTAAATATGATATTACTGGCAGGTTTCCTGCATGGAACACATAAGGGAGTACATATTGTAACTGACCCCAGCACAGGGTATCACTATGCTGTGGTACACCAGTCCCCAACGCTAGACTCTACAGGATGTCACCTTTGATGGGTTCCCATAAACACGCATACATTTTGAATACAGAGCATTACTTTACTAGGGCTGCCAGAACATTATTACAAATACTCCATCCACAGTTTATTTAAAAGTTAAAACAAAGGTCAACCCAGAAGTTCCTAATTCAGTCTAATACCCTGTTTAGCTCAACACTATCCTCCTGCCTGCAGGCTGCTGCCTTATAACTTCTTTCTGTGGCTGCTGCTGTCCCACTGCTAGCAATAGAGTGTGTCTGCCCAGCCCTCCGGTCCCAGCTGCCAGTCTGCCTTCCATAGACAGCTTCCAGACTGCTGAGTCCAACATATTGCCATTGGTCTCATTCAGCCTCTTGCTCTCTCCCAAGCCTGTTCCCCTCTTATTCCTATACATTTTTTTTTTGTACAATGAGGATTACAGAGCTACCTACTGAATGGATGTTAGCTTGGTAACACAGTGCCCTCCATTAGCTAGATTCTTTCAATCCAGCTCAGTTGGAATAGGGAGGAGACATCAGCATGAACTAAAATATTCATTACAATATTATTATTGAATGAAAATTATGCTAGAAACTCTAAATTTTGCTCCCCACTTTTCAGTGATGTCTATTTTTCTGGTATTTTATGCCTAAAAAGAGTTTGAATATAAAAATGTAAAACAAAATATGAACATAATTAGATAGTATATATATTTTATTATAAAATAGTTATTCTGATTCACTGAAAATATTTAATAAAACACTTCTATCTTTCATTTTTTCCCATCAGCACTTTTTGTAAACCAAATGTTGCACAGAATGAGTCACTACAAAAGTAATTTTCCTGCTGATACTCACATCTTCTTGTCAACTGTTGGGAATAGGCCACTTCCACCCTAATTGAATTGGCCTCGTTAGCACTGACACTCTTCCCGCCCACTTGATAAGGCAACTCCCATATTTTCATGTTCTGTAATAAATATACTTACTATATTTTTCACTCCATGCCTCTGATGAAGTGGGTTTTAGCCCATGAAAGCTTATACCCAAATAAATGTGTGAGTCTCTACGGTGCCACAAGGACTCCTCATTGTTTTTCTAAAAAAATAATGTTTCTCATACATAGGCAAAGTTTCAGATACTAATGGAATATGAGATATGGGGAAAAGAAAGTAGATCAAACTATTTGGCAATTACTAAGCTCAAGAGAAATTGCTTAGGGAGGTTAGTGATGTATAGTAGTGTGTGACAGGGTATACCTACACCACACCAGCCTCAAAAGAGTTAACTGTGCTTTGCAGGCTGGGAAGTTCCACCCCTCCAACTCTGCTGGGCATGCTCAGGCAAGAGGCAGAGTATAAAAGGAAGCAGCCCAACTTAGTCTGGGCAAGCTGTTGAAAGGTGACGATGCAGAGAGCAGGCTCTCTCCAGGGAGCTTCTACAGGCCCCAACTACAGAGCCACGGCTTGCTGAGCTTCAGACAGAGACGAGCCCGGAGAAGAGACTGCGCCAGAGACCTTTGGAAACTTTGGAGCATTGCTGAGGGAGAAAGGGTAGGAAGCAGCCAGGGGACTTAGACTTTTCACCAGTGAGTGAACTGGGGAACCAGTCACTGTGTTTCAGGAGGATTCCCACTGACTCAGTGGTGAGCACCCCCACCATTGCCAGGGCCCTGGGCTGGGACTTGGAGGAGCAGGGTGGGCCTGAGTCCCCCTACCCTGGGTGCCACACATCCCTAGGTGGTGCCCCACTTCCCTAAGGAGCCAATAGGCCACACAGTACCCCAGAAGTGGGTGCCCTTATTGACTCTGGCCATTAGGCCATGCTGCCCTGAGAGGAAGGGCTGCCTTACTGACTCTGGCCACCAGGCTGTTCTCCCACATTTTATAGTCAGGGTCATGAATACAGGACCTAACTGGCTGCTATGCAGTTTCTTCCCTTCTTCTCAGCATATGCGACCTGGCACATGGGATGGAGTGTACCTACCCCGCGATATGGTGAATGAACAAGATTAGGCATAATACAGATTCTATTGACAATCCACTTGTCACCCTGCTACTCCATCTGTATCCATTTGCCTCTTTCCTCTGACCATCAGCAACACTACAATGTATTATCCAATTTAGAAAGTTACCATCAATAATGCACTCGCTCACTAAACTTATATACAGTGCTATTATTGTATGAATTACTTTATAACTTTATATGCCAGTATTATCAAAACCATTCTGGAGGACCAGTTAGCTAATCTGCTCCTTTTCTTCTACTTCAGCTATCACTGCCACTTTCTTAAATAAATTAATCAGATTAGTGGAATTGTGTGCAGACAGTTTGGCTAATAACCAATCTATTCAAATGTTGTCCTGTTTTGTCTCTAATCAATTACACTGAGCAGCATTTCCTCACGTTAGGTTACAGACTTGCATGTTTGCAGTGGTTCTGCCCTTTAGTGCCTGGGCCAGATATCAAGCAAGTATACATTAGTATAGCTCTACTGAAGACAATGGAGCATCATCAATTTACCAGCTGAGAATCTAGCCCCTTTTTCTTAGACATGAATGGAGATATTGACATCTTCAGTCCTTACATACATCTCTTGTAAGAGACATTAAAAGCTAAAGATGAGCTAATTGTAGAAGCTCTTATTTGAAAACCACTAAACTTTGAAGGGTTAGAAGTGTAGACCTGGAGGCAGTTCTCATATTTCTGAGTAGGTCCTGTCTCTATTTCAAGCCTTATGGCTCTTCATCTGTAGTCTGCCATCTTCTTTAGAATTCTGGAAAACAGCCTGCCCAACCTTAAAGCCAATGCTATTTCTTTCTATTTTTATTATGACCCTCAGTTATGGATGATCTTCACTGTCAGCTCCTAGAAAAGTTCTCTTTTTTGGTCATGAAGAAGGGTTCTAATCCTGTAAAAGATTAATTGACTCATGGTAATCGTTTCTCCAGACTCTGGCCAATCATTCAGCAAAGAGCTGCCAGCAATATTCTTGAGACCAAGTCATATTTTTTATTCCTGGAAAGGAGCTCATAATTAATCTCTTTACCTTAACAAATTCTGAGCTGTTTGAATGCATTACTTTTGCCTATGACTCAGTGAAATTTTGCTAGCATCTAAAAATAAGTCTGAATGAAAGGGCCAGAACTATTCTAGAGTTTCTTTTAATGTCGTTATTGGGCACAGTAAAATATCCATATAAACGCAATACAAGGATTAAATACAAATGTTTCATTATGCCTTGAATCTAACTTACATATATCATAGCACAATAACCTAATTCTTTTAACAGTTTATCTCAACTCTTTTTAGGAAAAGAAAGGAAGAAAAATAGAACAGCAACACAACAGTAGAAATCAGTTGGGTGAGATGGGATTTTTAGGCTTTCACTATTGTATATTCTGCAGCCAAAAAGAGCATATGAAAATTTTTGTAAAATAACATGTACATCAATCATGGAATACTAATGCCCATAACAATCTCTTCCAGATGAAATACGATGCCATGTATTTTTTGCAGAGTTTTACTACATTTATGATTCTCTCCCAATAAACTCTTATCTTGATGCATATGCAGAATATGTATTCCATCCAAAGTCCCACACTCTCCGTAAGGTCCTATAACAAGCTTTCACAGGAATTAGTTTCAATTTGTATATATTGGATTGTCTTGAATAACAATAACTAAATTTTCCTTTTAAATAATCTCATACAGTGACTAGGTTAAACTACCTTAAGTATAATCAAATGTCATTCATCTGCATCTTGTGGAATAATGAATGTCTTCCCCCACTGTTTGTCACATGGTTCCTGGTCTGAGATTTTTCAAACGTCAATATGGGCCAGATTGTACATGCCCCCAGTGCAGTTCTCCAGGGAATTAAAGGGAGTGAGGTCCCTCATAAATGGCTGAGTTATGGTTTCCTGGACCTTTTGCCCAGATGATGAGGCAGGGAGCAAAAGCTGTGTCTCCAGCATTCTTTCCTCAAACAGGTGGGCATGGTGTGGCTACAGCCTTGTTGTACCCTTCAAAGCACTGGTCAGGGAGGGAGTATGTTGCACCTGGTAGAGGATTATAGCAAATTATTACACCCCATGGAGCAAGGTGGAGGAGGAAAGGAGCCGCCAATGTGATATGGCTGTGAAAAAAGCTAATGCAGTCTTGGGATGCATCAGGAAAGGTATTTCCAGTAGGGATGAGGAGGTTTTAGTACCGTCATACAACGCACTGGTGAGAAACCTCACCTGGAATACTGTGTGCAGTTCTGGTCTCCCATGTTTAAGAAGGATGAATTCAAACTGGAACAGTTACAGAGAAGGGCTACTAGGGTGATCCGAGGAATGGAAAACTTGTCTTATGAAAGGAGACTCAAGGAGCTTGGCTTGTTTAGCCTAACGAAAAGAAGCTAACTAAAAGAAGGTTGAGGGGAGATATGATTGCTCTCTATAAATATATCAGAGGGATAAATACCGGAGAGGAATTATTTAAGCTCAGTACCAATGTGGACACAAGAACAAATGGATATAAACTGGCCACCAGGAAGTTTAGACTTGAAATTAGACAAAAGTTTCTAACCATCAGAGGAGTGAAGTTTTGGAATAGCCCTCCAAGGGAAGCAGTGGGGGCAAAAGATCTATCAGGCTTTAAGATTAAACTCAATATGTTTATGGAAGAGATGGTATGATGAGATAACATGGTTTTGGTAATTAAATATTCATGATAAATAGGCCTAGTGGCCTGTGATGGGATGCTAGATGGGGTGGGATCTGAGTTACCCAGGAAAGAATTTTTCTGTAGTATCTGGCTGGTGAATCTTGCCCATATGCTCAGGGTTTAGCTGATTGCCATATTTGGGGTCGGGAAGGAATTTTCTTCCAGGGCAGATTGGAAGAGGCCCTGGAGGTTTTTGGCCTTCCTCTGTAGCATGGGGCACGGGTCATTTGCTGGAGGATTCTCTGCTCCTTGAAGTCTTTAAAGCACGATTTGAGGACTTCAATAGCTCAGACATAGGTGAGGTTTTTCGCAGGAGTGGGTGGGTGAAATTCTGTGGCCTGCGTTGTGCAGGAGGTCAGACTAGATGATCATAATGGTCCCTTCTGACCTTAGTATCTATGAATGATCACCATTGTTCTCTAAATGTCCTTTGGAGAAGTACAGCTACATATTCTATATCCATGGCATTGAGCAAGGTCTCAGTCTAGCTCTCTGTATATCCCATTACACCTTTCTATACTTTGGTTTGGAAGAGTTGTATCTTCATGCTAGAGATTGGTCTTCATATCTGCATAATTTTTTTAAAAAATACAAATATGTTAGCTAATCCTGGTTTGGCCTTCAAGAAGTCCAGCCCAATAAAATTTCCCTTATTAGTAGACACGACCGTTTTCAGTAAATTACTGGTTTTTAGTAAATTTTCTCTCCCTGTAATGTAATCCCCATCCAGACAAAACATCTGAGTTACTCCTATGGAGGAATATGAGGAAATTCCTTGGTTGATTTTTAGTAGGTTGAAAACTCTGGTTTGTGTGTATATGTCTATCTGTCTAACAATTTAGGGAAAAATTTGCAAACACATATTCAGGTTGAATAGGACTTCCTTATGTGAGTATTCTCACTACAGTCAATTGAAATATGTTTGTAAATGTTATTGCTCTGGGAGAGGGTTACAGAATCAGGCTATTAAAAAATTTTATATTTGAATGAAGGGTGTGTATTTTATGTACTATACCTAGAATTATGGCCAGTGTGCTTGAACTCATAGGCTCTGGTTCATGGATTGAAAGGAGTGTGGCTCAAGTAGGCATTGGGAGGGATGAGAGCACAGATGTCACCTCCCTCACCCCATTGTCACTTACTGTTCTTTCTCTACTATAGGTATATCACTTTCAGCAATGAGGCATTCTTCAGGCTTGTGGCAACTGAGGCTCATGCTGAAGAGCCAGCTCTGGTCTACATAATTTTGTAGAAAACGAAATGTTAATAAAATCAAATCTTCCTTACTCAGTGACTTGGAAGCATTAGCTGCATGCTTCAAGAACACCATTGGCTAGGTAAAATAGCTGCTGAACTAATGCATGGTTTCTGTCTAACAATGCGCATATACTCTCGTTTTCACAGCAAGAAGTGCTCTGTTTTATTACTGTGGAGATGAAAATCTTGACACATGGGGAAGGACACTTTTAGATTCCAAATGATCAGCCAAGAAATACAGACTTGCTGAGTTGGGAGCAAGCCAGGAATGATTAGGCACACAGTCAGGATGGGGCTGCTAAAGGAGCATCAATGACAGGAATAGCAGTGGATGCAATAAATATTCATTTATCCAGTATCTTATTGCATATGGAGTTTAAATACAATGCCATGCCACAGCTTCAGAAGTTAGGAGGCTTTGTCTGGATCAGCTGTGGAAATAAAACCTTTGGCCCCTTTAAGGTTACACTTCTTTACCTTCTTCTGGGCTGGAGGAGGGAAGCTATGTGGCTAATTCTGATGGGTTGGACATAAGGGTCCACCTATTGGCTACTGGGCAACCTATAGGAGAGCTTAAATGCCCTTGCCCTAACCCTGTACACCTTTATGAACTGGCAAGGAAAATTGTCTGGTTCTCTGATAAACCAGAATTGGAAGCAATTTAAGGAAAAGCATCCCCTAAAGAAGTTAGGAAATGGGTTGGGGGCTCTTAATAGCTGGTACAGTGAGGAGACAACCTGTCTTCCCCACCCCCTTAATGCTCCTATGAGGGGAAGGCAGTTGGGTCTCAGCAAGGGAGCTGAGACTAAGTTAATTGTGTTGGGGGCTGATGGTAGCCATCCACCAGATGGAACAAATTAAAAAGGGAGTTTGACTTCCACTGGACGAGTTATTGCTGGATATTTCCCAGATATGTTACTGAATAAAGTTGTGGCTTAGTTAACCACATTCCTGGTGTCTTGTCTTGTCTTCCAGTGGTGTCTGGGAAAATTTGGCCTGTAGCCTCAAACACTAGTTTTCTTAAGTACCTGCCCTATTGTCAAGAGGGTCTTTCGTAAGCACAGCTTGGGAACCCTTCCACCAGTGATAAGTCAACTTGTCTCCTACAGGCTGGATTTTTCCATGCCACCAATGAGAAAGATGGAGAATGGCTGAACAAGGGAGGGGAGTAGATGGAAACCAGCTCAGCAGCAGAGTGATCCCCTTTGCTGGAGGCTTATTTCAAACAGGCATTGATGCCTTTGATCTTTCTCTATATTTTGGTGGTAAGAAGGCAAGCTTTTCTATGGGCCATTTCTCATGTTCCTACGCTGTGGTTGTCATTGTGTCTCCTATGACACTTTCCTTCCCCAATTGCTCAGACATATCATTCTTTTCAACAGCTCCAGAACAACATTTGCAAGATTTCCATAGCACATATTACAGAGCATCTTTTATTTGGTGGGGTGAACCTGATCATTGCAAAGGGACTCATTGGCCTCAAGGGTTTCTATTTCTGCGAGCCTGATGTGCCTCCATGGGAATTCAGTTTGAAGCTTGCCTAGCAAGAAGCATCCCATCACACCCACAGTTCCCGCTTCCCATCTGCCAGTACATTCATTCTACACTGTGCAAGCATATAGCAGTAAACTGTTTTTCTTCCCATTATACAGCAGTGCAAAGAGAGATTTGGTGTCTTTTCTTCAGCTCTTCCATAAGAATTGTGACCCCATCCTTTGGGAAGGACACTTTGAGAATTTCTGATTAAAGCTATCATTTGTAAGCAACAAATTTTAAGGACCATTATCTGCAGCCATATACAGTATCAGCATTTACAACAAAACAGGTGCTGTTTTATCCTCACTGCACATCTGGAAACCCTGGAATGAGCCATTGTGACCCCCACCATGCAACAACTCTATCGTCTACTCCTGGACCACAAAGTCCTTCCTTAACCTCATTCCCACTATTCCACTTAGGCACACATGCACTCTTCCCCCATCTTTTCAGTATGTAACCATGAAACCTGCTGGTGTCAGTGCACATAAATGTGATCAGATTTTTAGAAAGGGTAGGTGCTTAGCCTCTGAAAATTCATTCCCAAAATTATGTGTGGATATTTATAATCTTTATCTACCAGTATGGGTACAGGGTGCTTGGGTTTTGAATGTAGGAGTAGGCAGTGCAGTCCCATGTGTAGGGTACTGGACTGGGAGTCAAGATACTTGGTTTCTAGTCCTAGCTCTGCAGTAGACTAACTGTGGGCCTTTGGACAAGCCACTTCTCCTGCTTGTGTTTCTGTATAAATGGAGTAATGGTGCTTACTCTCCTTTGTAAAATGCATTGATATGTATTGATGAAAAGCTCTACCATTAGTCACAGTAATCATCAGCCAGCCAGAAGGCAGAATTTAGGAAAATGTGGCCTTTCTTTCTGAAAAGCTACACTTTATCACTATAGATAATGCTTTCCCTAGACCACAGGGAATTGCACAAACCCAATGTGGCACAATCTCAGGATGATGCTACCAGTTTATGCTGGCATAGGAAGTTAAAACCAATCCTAGGATTTGAACTTGGAGTCTCTACCTGCAGCTGGACCTAGAACTTTTTGAAACAGTCAGGTGTACATGTTGAAAATTTTTTAGGATACAAAGAAATATAATAGGCAAGGTCAGATTACTTCTACTACTACAGAAAGAGAGTGCAGACTAGAGCTGTGGTGCCTGTAGGTATTTTAGCCTTTTGAAATGTAATTACAATCAGCTGAAACCATATCTTAATATTCATCAGAGTTTTGAAAGAAAGAACCATTGTGGGCATGATTCTGAGAGACTGGTGTATGAGTGCATAAGGGAGGAAGAATAAGGAGACCCTCTTTCCCCAGAACCAGCTGGCCTGCATAAAGGTCAGGCAGAATCCTAGTTCCTCTGCTTAAGAGGAAGGGAGGGAGACAGAACAATGGCTGACTGGATGGGAGAACGGAAGTCTGCTACACCTATAAAGAAGCATAATAGCAAGTGCACAGAGGTTACATGTAGGGGAGCTCCCAGTCTTTCCCTGGGGAAATGAGGCTCAGGGCTGCCCTTTACTAGATTGTATGGCAACAAGGCACAGCTGAGCCCTGTAACTTCAAAGGAATTTGAATTTTAGATGGAACTGCTTCTCTGCATTAATAATCAAGCCATTGGTTGGTATAAAGAGCTCAGAAAGTTACATGAATTAACTTGTAAAAAAAATTAAAAAATTAAACTTGTAAAAAGTTAAAAAAAATTCTCTAGGGGAATTAAAATTAATAAAAGATTAAAGAACAGCAAGAGGACTCATTAGAATAGTAACTACTATATTGCAGGAACAGGAAGAAATCAGGACTGTTAGAACATAGAGTATGCCTGAATAATAGCCATAAGGAAGCTGAGAAGAACAATTACCTTCTGCCTCCAGAAAGCATTATTGCAATTGTTCCCTACCCCATGAACAGAAAACTTCAAACTGTAGTACCGGTAAAAGGTTGGCAAATCTGCCTAAGAAAGGACCTTGGAACCAGCTCAGTAATTTCACTCACAGACCAGGAGCCCTCGTACACTATATATATAAAATTAATTTATGTACTTTATTTCTATTCCAATTCATTAGGTGAATATTTTGAGTCATAGCATGTATCATGCTAACTAGCTCATTTCACCTAAATTTGCTTCAAGGACATGATAGAGAGGCAACAAGCCTTTTCAGTTGGCTACATTTTATCAAAGGCCTGAGGGGTGAGGGGCTTTGCTATTGATGCACTCAGTTATCAGCTGCCAGAACAGCTGCTTGAAAATGTTGGCAGCTTGGTTTAGATTAGCCCTGGGTCTGCTCTAAATTTCACCTGGGACTGAATGAGCCCCATGACTGATCCCAGAATCAAGGAGCTACAAAGTGTTAATAAAAACACGATTTTTCTCCCATTCCATCTTGGTCTCTTCTCCAAACACAGTTTAGTTCGACACAAGATTTGAAGCCTAAATCTTTGCTAAGAGGGGAGTACAAGATACCAATTCTCCAGTTCTTAGAGCCAGACAAGGCCCCATTGCAATTTAGACCATCTTCTGGGCAGCTCTCCGTTCTGCTACTGACATGAAACCTGTGGAAGACAGGCAGACTGGAGTGGAGCTGTTCTATGTCCCCTCCCAGTTTCCTTCCTCTACACTGGGGGATATGAGAAGAAGCTGGAGCTTGATTAATTTGAGTCCCTCTGCCAGAGAAATTCTCTGACGGTCATTTGCCACCAGATTATGGTCTATTTACACTACCTTATACACAGGCAGAAACCTAGTAGAAAATCTGGCAAAATATACTTAATATATCTAAATTCTACAAATACATGTGTTAAGAATGAAGTGAAAGGGATGATAAGAATAAGTAGCTTAGTAACACAATAAGCAAGTGACAGAAGTTAAGTTAACCTACCTGTAGCTGTGTTACTGCAGTCACTAAGGAAATTTCCTTGTCACTACTGGAGCACACGATCTCTTAGTAGCTAGGAATCTATTACAAGCCTCCACTTTAGTATAAGGTTCTGCAATGAAGGAATTGGAATGTAACCAATGACCATTCAGTCTTGGCCTCCTACATTCAAATGTATTTAAAACCAATTAGTCCTTTTTGTACTTACAGATATGGGTACTCATTTTGGTTGTACTGAAATCTGAACAAACATCACAATTTCTTAGGAAGACTAGTCAGTCAACACAGAGTGAATAATGAATCACAAAGCCAAATGCTGCCCTGTACCACATATTCATTGTATGTCTGTCTCAAAACTCTCTAATGGTCTTGATAAGTTGAGAGATGATATGATGTGGTCTAGCATTGAGCTGTCAATTGATCCAATCCACTCTATTATTTTCTTTGATCTCAAAGCCTGGAAGGCTCTATTTAAGAAACACATATTAAACTATTTGTTTGTAATGGCCAGAAGGATGGTGGAAAGAAAAGATGCCATAGTAAATGTAAAGGCTGTTATTTGACCTGTTCTTCTTGCACAAAGATAGTATTAAGCCCTGGTGTAACATACATCTTGTTCTTTTTACTTGGGCCTCTTTTCTTGGTTTCAGAAGCACAGGAGCTGTTCCCACAGGCATCTGGAAGCATGCCATTCCTGAATCCTTTATATCACCTTTAACTTTCCAACAGTAGATGTTATGTAGCCAGGTTCAAATGTAGCTCATTCATCGAATGTGTATTTATAGTCAGGGCAAAAGGCAGAGATAATGTTGCTATTCAGAAGTAATTAAATAAATATGATGCTTTGGGCATGGGATTATTTGCTTTAAATCAGTTTTGTCTCCTAAGAAATATTTTGAAATTCAGACTACTCAGTCAGATGTAAAAATCTCTTGTAATAAAGCTAAACTGGCATAAGGGGTAAGGTTATAAGGAGACATAATGGTTTAGTCCTTCAAAATCTATTAACCATGTCAGTGCAGTAAAGAATAGGCCATTAAAAATGGCATGTAAACTTATGAAGTAATAGTCAACCTAATTAGTCACCTCATCATGCAGAATTGTTTTTGTGTTAAGATACTAACTTCCTTTTTAAAAGAAAATGAAATGCAAAATTCTGCATTCAAATAATGTTAATACTGAGGTTGAAAACAAAAGAAGCAAAGAAGTTCCAAGTTAAGATTGACATGCCAATTTGACACCTTTATAATTAAACAAAAATTTTAAAATGTGAGCTGAAATAGCTTTGTCAAGATTAGCAGGTAAATGCATTTACCCTTTGGACAGAGGTCATCAGTTTTAAAATTGAAATAAAGAAGTTCTATAATCATTGTTATGGAAATTTGGGCCTTAAAACAATCTTAAGAGTAGGCAGCTGGATTTGATTCCAGGATCTCGCTCTGCTCTTTAGATGGGATCTATATTTTCTGGGTCTGGTTTGGATGTTGGTCAGATCTTACAGAAATGGTTGCTCTTGCTAGAGTTTGATCAAAGATAACAGAAACTTTATGGGAAAGTAGATCTCATGAGATTGCCACCATTTGGAGTGATATCTCACAAAAACTACTGAGATTTTGGCTTGTTGAATTCAAACACAAGTCCTAGACCTGCCATGACCTCAAATCCTTGGCTGATGTCTATTAAAAATTGATAAATACAGAAATGGCTAAATTTTCGGCCTTAATTGGGCCTCCAATATTTTGCACCTAAAAACTGCAGACTCAGATTATTGCAGGTGCACTTGTGTTGCTATGTGGCTGGTTGGGAATTTTCCAATGAATTTTCTTTTCATCAGAAAATTCTGATTTGTGGAAAAAGAAACATTTTGCAGACATATGTGGCATTCAACAACTATTTATTTAGAAAGAGAAATTGGAAAAAAGCATTTCAACAAGGTGGAAATATTCCATTTCAGCCTTTCTGAAATGAAAGGTTTTCATTTTATATTTTAAAATTACTTTACTTTTCAACCTTTTATTTCTAAATTGTAAACTATAATATGAAATAAAAGTAAAAATCAGACGGAAAAGTATATTTTTTTCTAAAATGAAACATTTCGATCAACTACAAATGAATTTTTTTCAGCATTTAGATTCAAGTGAAGTTTTGAATTTTTGTTTGCTTTCTGGAACATAAGAAATTTTAACATTGCAAAACTCCACCCCAGAGGGTTCTTGCAGAGCTCTAGTCTGCAGTTTATGTCAGATAGATGTATAGATATCTGATTTGTGAGTGCAATTGTCCATAGATGTCCAAGTGCCTTACATTTCACCTGTAATTTATAAACACAAAAATGGATGCCATCTTCTGAAAAACTCCCAGGCTGAGCCAAACTTAAACACAGACTGAATGTTTATTAGCTAATTAAAAGCCTATTGTATCAGCCTGTGAGTGCTAACGAACATCACTCTGGTGTCTATTCTGATCAAAACATTCTTCATTTTTCTTTCAAGCTTCTGTGCTGATTCCTTACGATTTCATTCAAACATTATACTTCAGCAACCCTCCATCTGGCTAATCAGGACTTCCTGCAAAATTCCTCAGTGCAGCTCCTTCAAATTGGGTCCTAAAAGTGTCTCCAAAGAACAATAGGAATTATTTTCTACCCTTTGTCCCCCACATTATAAGCCACTAGCTCAAGGCAAGACATGTTTTTACAGGTTCATGAATTTTTTTAGTTGATCAAACAAGCTTTATCATAACTGAGTATATAGGAGCTATTTATGTCCGGTAGTTGGAGAAAAAACAACATCTTGATACAAGAGAACGATTACCGGTTTCTGGCATGTAAGCAAGTATTAATCATTAACAAAATACTCAAACAGATTTGTTCTGAGCCCTTGATTCTCATGCTCTATGTGAAAGTTCACTCAATCACATTAGGTCTTTCGGCCAACAGAAAATTCCATATTGGATGTGTTAGACACAGATTTTTGGGATGTGCATAGAATAAAGAGTAACTGAAATTCCTTTAGGCCGAGCCAGTTTTTGACCAATAAATCTCATAAAATATGGATTTATTTCAGTAAAGATGTTGAAAGTTTGTTTTGACTGAAAAGCACACAAATCTAAATTACTTTCTTAAACCCATTGTTTAAAGGATAGAGAAGACTAATAAATCTCTCAACTCTTCTAGTTTCTTTTGTTCTTTCACTTTGCTATACTTTACCATTAGTATGTGAAAACAGCTTGAAGACAAAGGACAAAGTGGAAATTGTAGTCAAACTCAGAGTGCAAATTTAAGATAAATTATCTGTATTGCACAATCAGGAAAATTTTAAACAAGAAAGAGTTGTACAAATCTGGACAAACTGCAGAAATGGTCTGAAATAAATAGGATTAAATTGAATAAGGATAAATGCAAAGTACTCCATTTAGGAAGGAACAATCAGTTGCACAAAGGGGAAATGACGGCCAAGGAAGGAGTACTGCGGAAAGGGATCTGGGGGTCATAGTGAACCATAAGCTAAATATGTGTCGACAGTGTAATGCTGTTGCAAAAAAAGCAAACATAATTCTGGGATGTATTAGTAGGAGAATTGTAAGCATGACACGAGAAGTAATTCTTCCGCTCTACTCCACGCTGATTAGGACTCAACTGGAGTATCGTGTCCAGTTCTAGGCGCCACATTTCAGGAAAGATGTGGAGAAATTGGAGAAAGTCCAGAGAAGAGCAACAAAAATGATTAAAGGTCTAGAAAACATGACCTATGAGGGAAGATTGAAAAAATTGGGTTTGTTTAGTCTGGAGAAGAGAAGACTGAGAGGGGACATAATAACAGTTTTCATGTACATAAAAGGTTGTTACAAGGAGGAGACAGAAAAAATTGTTCTTCTTAACCTCTGAGGTTAGGACAAGAAGCAATGGGCTTAAATTGCTGCAAGGCCGGTTTAGGTTGGACGTTAGAAAAAAAACGTCCTAACTATCAGAGTGGTTAAGCACTGGAATAATTTGCTAGGGAGGTGGTGGAATCTCCATCATTGGGGATTTTTAAGAGCAGGTTGGACAAACACCTGTCAGGGATGGTCCTGATAATACTTAGTCTCGCCATGAGTGCAGGGGACTGGACTAGATGACCTCTTGAGGTCCCTTCCAGTCCTATGGTTCTGCGAAATTGCACTGAACTAATTTTCTTTTGCCAATACAATATATACAGTGAGCCAAACATACAAGCCAGTTATTTTAAATCATTATATATTTTAAAAACAGAAATGAACAAAAATGCCACAATATATAATTTTCCTTCTCAGTCATTAAATATATATTTGAAAACTCTGTTTTTCACTGCATTTTCCCCCATTGCCTAACAACACTTGATTTCCCAGGCATGTTTCCTTTTACAATTTTAATACCTTGTGTAAAGGCTTGTTAAGCTATAAATAAAAGCAATTTAATTATAACATAACTGGGACTTAACACTGTAAAATATTAACACCACTTAAAAATGATCCAGCTGAACAGACATATGTTTTACTCAATGCCATTTAGGTATACAATGTACCTAATTGATTATGCAGTCAGTGGGTAGTTGTGTCAGCTAAACTGGGCAGTGGATGTAAAAATAGCTATGAATGGAAAAATGTAGAAGAACGTCTAAAAGTCAAGTGTATGAAGTTGAGGTTCAATTTAAGCAATGGACACTTACTGTACTAAATGGTAGTCAAATCTACTTAAATCTACTAAAGTTGCTTAGCATGGCACCAGCTGTACAAATCCCTTCCATACTCAGCTCATAGTGGCCCTGATCTTACACTATTAAAATTCAGTGAAGTATTTGCCTTTAACTTCAATTAACAAAGGATCAAATCCTGTATGGTCTCTGCAGTGTTTTATTTGTATATAAACATGTGTGTGTTGGACATTAAAGGGGCACAGCAAGATTAAAAATAATTATCTCTTACTTATAATATCTCAGGTGATAAAATTCTGAAATAATTTTTAAAAAAATAACATTTCCCATTTCTGCTGTTTGTTAACATTTTGTATTTAAGACATTGGTTAGACATTAAAAACAAATTGGGTAGTTTCATTTTTGGTTCCAGTCAGTCTAACTTTCTGGTTAACACATCAGTCTTTGGGATACGAACATTTAAACCCAAACAAACCACTGTGTCATTGATCATTTTAAAAATGTCGTGAGAAAATTTCTATTTCTATTAGCTTTGTAAACCTTTCCCCCAGAGCCCATTTTGTTATACAATACCTAAATTTTGCATCTTTAATACCTTACAATTACCTTTAACCACAGCTTCCTCTGTCTCTGTCTTACATATACGACTTACAGTATCTTAGGTGTGTTTGTCCAATTAATTATGCTCTCAGCAATATGCACTGG
This sequence comes from Lepidochelys kempii, assembly GCF_965140285.1. Lineage (NCBI taxonomy): Eukaryota > Metazoa > Chordata > Testudines > Cheloniidae > Lepidochelys > Lepidochelys kempii. The sequence goes on along the minus strand of NC_136384.1, from coordinate 67,797,707 downwards.
GATACATTTCCTTTTCAAAAAGATTTTTTTTAAGGTGGGGGGGAAGTTTACAAAAATAAAACATACTTTTCACTTAGCTAAATGAAAAATTGTGGATCCCAGTGGAGATTAGGAAGCTAAAATTCAAAGGTCACATGGAACATGTTGTACCACTTGATTTCAGAATCTTAACATCCATGTGATGACCAGTAACACTCAGTTTTTCACTTCGTCGAGCTTAGAAGATGAACAGTTTTCATTTTAGGTCACACATAGTAATTGCCTTAATGATGGGGGGGGGGGGGGAAGGACAAATTCAAATCTAATGTAAGTGGGTGCACAACTTCACTAAAATAAATGGGAGTGCACCCACTTAAAACAGTGCTGAATTTGGCTTGCACTCTTCAGAACCAGTTCTAGAGCTTCTTATATTTTAATTGATGTTGAAATCTACTTAGCTGGACTTTCCTGCTTAGAAAGTTTCTCTGTTTCAGAGAAGGAGAACAGTGTCCATCATGTGTCTGAAGAGTGCTTACACTACTGCAAGTAAATTCACAGAACCCCCTTCAGTCTGCGTATTATCCTTACTCCGCTACCTTATCTTGCTCCTGTTTTGTTGCTTTTCCTTTTTGTTGCACTTCCCTTCAGTCCCATGATCATGCAAATTACACATATTTACACACACACACGCACACATATATTGTCCAGCTGTACTGGAAGAAGGACAGGAGACACTGGATAAATACATTTAAACATTTTTGGTTTTGATTAAATAGAGGATTTGAAAATTCTCAGAAGTAAGTAGAACGTTAGATCTCATACTCTTAAAATGTAAAGGGCTATGTATAGTACAGTTCAATCAGAAATTACTCCAGAGTGGCTCACACTGTTTTATTAATAAAACCTTATTACTGACATATGACATTTGTTAGATCATTGTATTTTGGGAATGTTTTAGAAAACAATAGGGAACAATATAATATCTTAATATATTTTAATTTGACAATGAGGCAGTTTATGAAAGTCTGTTGTTTTATGAGACTGACTTACATCCCCAATAAATGCTGTAACTATAGCATCACTCTTGCTTTCATTTTTTCCCCGTTGCCTTCTGTGTGCCTGTATTTGATTAGCAACAGAAAGATAAAAGCACATTACCATAATTTTCACAACACAAATGCAGAATTAAAGAAAGGTTTAAGTTTCTTGCCATTTTCTTTCTATAGTCTCCAGGCATCTGCTAATCATTATGCTCATAATATTAAAACAAGACCCCAGGTTAGTTTGTGCTGGTTCATTTAGGAGGATCTTCTGTATTTGATTAGACTCATATGGTTAATAAGGATGTCAGGTAGAAGCCATTGGTAGAAGCTATTTATTTCTCTTAAGTTATTAACTGTCTGTGCTCCATGGAGTAATTTAGATTTTCTGCGAAAGGCCTAGAAATGGAGCTATACTTCTCATTGATAATAGTTCTTAACTGTACTAGGCAGCTAAACTGCTTACCATCCCTTCTTGCCACAGTGTCATTTTTTTTTCAAGTGGCTTTCATTTCAGGTATGTTTTATATCTCTAGTTGTTGCTAATGGCAGTAAGAATCCTTTGGGATGACAAGTACGTTATAAAGTTGCTAGAAAATGAATTAAATAAATCAAACTTGTTTTCTCCCCACTTTCCAAGTTACTTTTGTTGGGAGTACTTGAGCTTATTTTTCATAGCTTTTGAACTGACACAAAGAGCCATGGCTAAGCAAGTTAGGCCATTTTGGATCATTTAAAGCTCATTGTAACACAGGACTAAATTGACACACTATGTTACTTAGTTTAGAGTGGATATGTAAAGTCTATATGTCCAAATGGAACTGAGCTTCAGGGGTCACAAAACCTGAAACTCCTATCTTCCTTACCTTCTTCTCAATTAGAGCAGAATATAATTGAAATGTTAAGGGGACTGCATGACAGATAAAGAGCTTATTTTATAATTCAGTCCCTGAAATGGATGTAGTATATCTATGAACACTACCACTTCTTTATCGAATAAAAAGACAAATATATCTTCAGTCTTACCCATGCAATTTCCAGACACCACCTACTTTTATCTAAAATATTGTACTCTCCTAAGCACTGCAGGAACTACGTCCTTTTGAGACTGCTTTATATTACAGGCGGCATTGGTAGTGATGCTTATAGTTAACTTTGTCTTTCAATTTTCATTATAAGAGCACAGTTGTATTATATGACCAACTTTGCCAAACATTAACCTCTCTTGCTCAAAATGTTCATGACAGGTGTTTGCCTTAGGTTGATTTTTTTTTTAAGCAAATCTATTCAGCCAGTTTCTGGAATAAAATTAGGAAAAAATATGTTGTTTTGCTGCTGTTCAAAAATTCTTACAGCAGCTCCATTGAGAAGCTATCATGTTTCCATGATATGGAGCAGGACTTGAAATTTGGCAGAGAGGCGCCCTAATGTTGGGGATGTGCATTTTACTATTTTTGTGAAAATCCACCCACTCTGGACAAGTATTAAGCCTCAAAAATTGCAGAGCACATATGCACACAGATGTTTATTAGAGGCTGGCAGCTAAATTCTACAAATTCTTCTGCTCTGAGCATGCTTCATTGCTACACAGTTCGTATATGTTGACTGGACTGTGCACGTGTAACCCATGCTTCTGTTGCTGTTCCTTTTAAACAGTAGTAGTCAGGTTTTTTTGGGGTTGTATGGGGGGGAGGGAATTGCCAGAAGAGTGGAGCAACTGTCCACCAACTCCAGCTAGTCTGGGACTAGTGGGTAAACAAAGTAAAAAAGTTCACAACTCTTGGAGCATGCTCCGTAGGGCATCTCTGCTGGTGGTGGTGGTGGTGGGGAATTCCACTCCCAAATAAAAGAAAAAAAAGCATCAAACTCTTGAGTTAGTTCAGCCATACCAGAATTCTGGTAAGGATCTCTGCCCTGAGGACTGATGCTCACAGGCCCGGTTTTACTAATTGCAGATATATGTTGGAGCCAAACTTAGTTAGGGATTCCCTGTTTGGAATCGTTGTGAGATGTTCAAGAAAATTATAGTATGTGTGTTTGTGATGTATATTTTATGGGGGTGAGGGGTCTACTACTCAAAACTCTTGAGTTCATCCATACTCAATGGGAGACAGCCATACCTGAGGGAAGGTGAAGATCTGTTCCCTGAGGGATGATGATCACAGGCTTGCTTTTACAAATTTCAGGAAGAAGAGAACCACAAAAAGAAGAATACCAGTCAGTTCAAAGAACTGGACGCTTGATCAGCACAAGATGGTGTGATAACATTAATGCCAAATCAGCAGTCCATATTTAAAATGCATAAGGTTTGTGGCCTGTGTACCTTTTGGTACTGAAGAAATCTGTATGTTTGATCCTATATTTTTTGTTTGCATAGTATTCACAGTATTGATGTAATGATAAGATTGCATTTAGATTTACGAGAAGTCTTAGTTAACCCTCAAATAGTCCTATTATAAACTTAATATTTTTTTTAACCTGAGCAGCTGTATTACATTTTTGTGTCTTTATTCCAAACTGGAGCAACTCATGATATGGGCATCCATGACTATCCAAATTTGCATATTTATCTTATGTGTTATTATCCATAGGTGGAAGTTCCACTGTCAAGACAGACTGAACCCACTCACTATTTCTGCAGTAAAATGGAATTACAGTGGGTACTTATGTAATCAAAGTTTAGTGGGTTACACATGCACCATCTCACAGAACAACGGGGGCTGCAAGGGCTGAGTAGGACTTTCTCTGCCTTTGCTTCTCCTGGTGGTCAGGGGCTGCTGTAGTGCAGGTCAACGGAACTGAGCCACAGAGTCTCTCTCTATCTTTTAAATGCTTCTGCTGCTACGCCCAGGCACTGTGAAGGAGAAAGAGGACCATGCCTGACTGGAATGCTGAGGAGTGAGAAGTTTGGTGGGAGGGGAGAGACTGAGACAGAAGCTGTGTGGTTGGTGGGTAGGAGGGCAGACTGGGACAGTAGCTGCAGGGGTGAGGAAATGGGACAGGCGTCAAAGTGGGGAGAAGGTCTGGGGAAAAGGTAGGGTAGAGGTGGAGAAGGGAGACTGGAACAAGGAGAGGCTAGATGGCACTCGGATAGAAAGGGGCAGGCTTGAAGGTGACATGGGTGGATGGGTCTGTAACTACTAAAGCACTCCTATCCAGAACCTGGAATAGAACCCAGGATTTCTGACTGTCAACTTTCCTCTGCTGTCAACAGATAACTGTGAAACACACTGGCAAAATGTGTGACTCATCTCTGTCTAGTGGCTGGTCCACATAGAGGATGACAACCTACCACTGCTATCAGTTGTGCCATTAGGTGAAGTGAGAGAGGTCTGCAAAGTTGATCTAAAGGGTCCTCCTTGCTGGTGATCCCTGTGAGGTGAACATGGTTCCACATGATGGAATTTCTGGGGTGAATGTTGTTGTGTTCTACTGAGCAAGTGACATTAATAAAAGCTACATTAGAATAATGTTAAAGTTGCGATGTTAAAGGCCCTCAAATGTTAGGAAATGCCAGAATTAAGTTGCCTGTGGAACTTTAATTCATCCCCCGAGCTCATGCATTGTGGTATAGTTTTGCTCACATATCATTTTTTCCATGAGACTCTGGCCTCATTCATTCTACAGGCTGGATGCTGTTCTCTGGAGAGATGACTGTTTGATATTCCATTTTATCACATGTTTAAAGTGTGTGCTTTAAGTTCTGTGCTGAATTTGGTCTAAATAACATACCCAAACTCACATGGGAAATCTTTGGCATAACTAACCATGTTCCTCTGAGCCTCTAATCACAGGAATCATGGCAGCTGAACTCCCTCTACCCTGTGTTCCACAGAACTAGAAGTATATTTTCTGCTGCTTCTGCACAGATAGATTATAGAATACCCAGGAAAAACTCCTCCTACATACACAGCCATGAAGCTCAGAGTAGAAATGTGGGCTGTTTTTTAGCAATGATTTTGCCAAAGAAGGGAGAATTGTTTATTGTTTGAGTGTAGTAAATTTCATACTTTCATCAAGTTGTGTTCTATTGCCCCTTGAATCAAAAAATATTCACAATTGTACAGAGCAGCTATTGTCATGTAACTAGTACAAAATGTTTTTGAATCTTTACAACAATTTTTCCAGGTTGAACCTCGTATTAATTATTATTATACTCATTTTTCTGTTGTTGCTGTCACACAGTAATGATAAATGTAGGCAAGGTGCATTTGTTGTACTATGAAATCATTCCATATGGCTTTTATTTCATAATTAGTATTGTCACTGAAGAATGTTTCAAGTGGGATTTATGCAGTATTAACTGTGAGGAATGTCAGAAACACTGACATGCCTCTATTAGAATTTTGTGTCTTTTGGTTGAAAATATGGAAGGCTAGAGATGTGCAAAGATATAGGAGTTGAAATTAACAACACTCAAAATGTGTCCTTTTTCAAATTCACTCTGCTTCAGTGTAAAGGAGGTGTTTTCTGACAAATCATTCACATATGTGAAAATCTTGTAAAAATATAGGCTTGTCTTCCCCTTATCTGGAGGTCAGTGAAAATTTCATTGCAGCTTTATGTGAGTATTTCATCATAGTGAAGATCACCTAATTGTGAAAGAATGATATCAGAAGCTGAGAGTCTGTTTGTAGAGGACTGCATTTGCCAAGCAAATGTTTAATACAAACATGTATCTATCTGTTTATTCCAGGTTTTTCTATAGCACTCTTCACCATAGTGTCTGTACAGCTTATAACTGATTCCTTCTTTCTTTCAGTGGTGGAGTTTCTAAACATTTATCCTATTGTCATATTGTTAAAAAGGGAAAACCAGTCTCCTGAGAAAGATTAACATACTCCTCTGTTCTGTACCTGGATCAGAGTCATCCCTTTAAAAATAAAAAGGGCCAATAGACTAAATTGTAGAGATGGTTTAATAGTCACAAAAGAAAAAGGCATTTTTCCAGAAGACACACTATTAGCAAGAGGCCATAGCCAGAAATTTGCTACGGGGACCGGACCCATGACATTCTTATTTAGGTCTGTTTAACTCCAACTCAGAGAATTTTACAGGAAAACAATAGCCAACTCAGAACTTGTCTAATATATAAAACTTAACTGTAAATACTTAGCAATAGGCACTATTGTGAGGCACTTGTCAGAGCCCGAGGATGGGATTCTGGTGGTCCACAGAAGGGCTGATATTACAGATTAAAATGATGCCATATTCTTTTGATTTATCAGTTCACCTGGAAGCAAATGGGGATTTTACTATAGAGCCTATGAATGATTCATAGATTCCAAAGACAGAATGGACCACTGTTATCATCTAGCCTGACCTCCTATGTAGCACAGGCCACAGAACCTCCTCAAAATAAGTCCAAGAGCTTATCTTTATAGAAAAATGTCCAATCTTGATTTAAAAATGGTCAGTGATGGAGAATCCACCACAACCCTCGGTAAGTTGTTCCAGTGGTTAAAAAGTTACACCTTATTTCCAGTCTGAACGTGTCTAGCATAAACTTTCATCCATTGAATCATATTTCTCTGCTAGATTAAAATTATTAAATGCTTGCTCCCCTGTAGGTACTTATAGACTGTTAAAGTCACCTGTTAATCTTCTTTTTGTTAAAATAACTTATCTATTACTATAAGACATGTTTTCTAATCCTTTGATCATTCTCATGGTTCTTCTCAGAACCCATTCTAATTTACCAACATCCTTTTTGAATTGTGGGCACCAGAATTGGACAAACTATTCCTGCAATGATTGCACTAGTGCCAAATACAGAGATAAAATAACATCTCTGCTCCTCTTCAAGATTCCCCTGCTTATGCACACAAGGACTGCATTAGCCCTTTTGGCCACAGCATTGAATTGGAAGCTCATGTTCAGTTGATTATCCACTACTACCCCAAAATCTTTTTCAAAGTCACTGCTTCCCATGGTAGAGTTCTGCATCATGTAAGCATGGCCTACATTATTTCGTCCTAGATGTATATATTTACATTTGTGCAATTGTGCATATACTTTCTCATCTCCTAACCACTGCCGGTTTTTTCGAAAAATGTGGTATTTACTGTTGAGGGATTGTGCTGATTTGTTAGACCATTGTATGGAGTCAGAACTGAGCAAAGAAATTGGACAGGAAGTAGGGGGAGTTAGTACTGCAGAAGCCAGAGTATACTTGTACTGTGCATTTATCCTGCTGCACAAGTTGATGCCCTGATCCTGCAAAAACTTATGTGAATGCTTTACTTTACCGCTATGATTTGCCCCATTCAATGGGACTATTCATGGTAAAATTGTTAAGCAAGAGCTGTGTAAGTGTTTACAGGATAGGGGTCTGAGTTTGGCAATAGATGAGAATTTGATCAGTTTCTCTCTTTTACTTGAGTACTGTTCTCAAACAATTATGCTACGATGGCAGACATTGCTGCATGAATTTTCAATTAAAAATGATCACCACATTATAAGATGGCAAATTTCAGAAAATGCATAGATTACATTTGGATGAACACCAAACGTTAATATAAAAAAACCTGGCAAATCAGTCTACATTAAACATGAAGAACTATGAACAGAATGAGTTCATGGTAATGTCTTGACTGTAGAACAATTTATACATTTATACCATAATGTTTTTTTGCTCCATTAGAAATGTATAATTACATGATACCAATAAAATGGAGATTGTGTGTTTCAAATAGAACAAGACAGTTATCTCGCTGGCATAATGAAAATAAAGTCATGCCGCTTTACTCCTAAAGAAGCTCTCATTGCCAGACAGAAAAATACTTTAAAAAGAGCCTAAGTGTGCAGACAGATGGAAAGAAGCTTTTTATAAAGGAATAGAATTGTACTTGAGTAACATTTGGAAATCACTTAGAGCATAATGGAGTAGGTGAAAGTGGTCAATAGAAAAAAGTTAACACTTTTAACACTACCTGCTGTTTCTCATCATTGTCAGGCTTGAGGGCCACAAAACTCTGATCATAAATCTCCTCTCCACTGCCAGTGGGAGCCAAAAATATAAAGAAGATGCTCAGCTTCCATTTTAAAAGGAGTACTTTTCTGGAAGGAAGGTTTGAAAATGTTATCCGATCTCTAGGAAAAGAACAATCAGCTCTTGTTATTTGTTTGTAATACAGTAGCACCCAAAGGCCCCAATCAGCATCAGGGCCCCACTGCACTGTACAAACACACATAAAGAAATGACCCCTGCCCCAAGCAGCTTAGATTCTAATTAGAAATGAGAAACAACAGGCAAGCATAACAAAAAATAGAATGGAAGTAGGGAGGAATAAGAAAGACAATAGTAATAAGATCATGCAGTTGCATGTACTATCTCTCAGCACAGCTCAATGATTCCAAATCATATGAAAGCGGTTGGGTTTTTAGCCTACCGACCTATCCCTCTGCCTTCTGTTCCAATACTGCAGCACAGGAGCTGGAGAGAAGAGACAAAAGATCCCTCCATGTATCTGCTTTTTATGTAAAATGAGACAGTGAAATCTGGGTCCCAAAGAATCATCTTATCAACACACACCCAGATCCTTACAATGGGCCAGCTCCTAATGGTGAGACAATGACCTACAGGAATAGGTAGTGTTTAGAGAGGGGAAGCATGCTTTTTGCTCTGGAGGTCCAGATTTTGTCCCTGATATTAGCCAAGCTGGTGGTCATCATGTGAGTGGAAGTTTGTCTGGGATTCAAAGTGTCTCTGACAGTTAGGATGTGCTTACTCTATCCAGAGAACATACAACCCACTGTGAGCTCGCTGCTCTGCTGTCTGCACAGGTGCACGGACACAGATACTTCAGACAAGCCCACTGCTTCTCAACATTCCTGCCTTCTCTTTCTCTGGACTTTAAATATAGCAGCAGGAAACCTTCTCTTATAAAGTGTGTGCATGTGCAGGGGTACCCAAACGTGTTTGTCAGAGAGAATTATCTATTGATCGGTTTCAGAGTAGCAGCCGTGTTAGTCTGTATCCGCAAAAAGAAAAGGAGTACTTGTGGCACCTTAGAGACTAACCAATTTATTTGAGCATAAGCTTTCGTGAGCTACAGCTTGATCGTTAGTGATGTCATTATGGTTTTCTTGGGAAGTTGGATTTGGGGGTCTACTCAAGGCTTTATAATAATTGCTTACATTTAGAAAGTATCTTCTAGCAGATCTCAACCCCCCTTTTAGATTAACATTAATGATGAAGACTCTAAATACTCCAATGAAGTTGTTAAGTAGAGTAGCATTATTTCACAGTCTGGTTAAGTAACTCCCCCAAGTCTGTCAGAGTGGGATTACAAAATGTCTCCCAAGGTCATCTTTCTTGCTCTTATCTCCTGAATGAAAAGTCCTGTGTTTCTACTTATATTTCTCCACAGTGCCACCTTAGGGTAAAAATCCTATTCCCATAGCATAGATTGAATAATAGTGCTTGCACTGGCAGGTCAGTAGAGATTGGAAAAAGAAGTCCTAATCTCCTAGATGATGGAGTGTTGACAGAGCTGCACTGCATTATAACTGCTTCAGGGGTGCAGCCATTCACCCAGCTGCTTTATATCCATTTTGCAGGGGAGACAGAGTTAGTGGTTCCATATAGTCTCACTCTTACCCCAGCCTTCCGTACCCTCCATGGTACTAAACTGGAAGTCTCCATGGAGCGGTGTACTAGAATTGCAGACTGGTTTTGTTGCAGCCAGACTCACCACAACACTCTACTGGCCATTTCTATCTTCTGCCCATCTACTTCCCTTTCATTTATGGTCCTTATCTTTCTACTTTACATTGTGTTTCCTGCTAAAAGCCTCATAGTCCAAATATCCTACTTATATTTTTTGTTTTCACTCTAAGTTAATGCCTTTGTTCATAAGTCTAGGAAATATGGTTCATATTAGTGTCAAAATGTTATTTTAAACTGCTTTGTTTCTTCATTAAAGTACTTTCCCCATCTTACTGGCCTCAGGAGATACAACATGTTTTGTTCGTGCAGGTCCTAGGGGACAATAAGCAATATGCTACGTGTCATTTACATCATGTTAATTTTTACAACACCTGGAGTGTTTTAGCTGTAAATGCTCAAATTATTCCAGTTACTCACAAAACACTGATTCTGTCTAGGAAGTCAAAGATTTAATGATTAATTGTATAATTTTTTAAGTGGCAATATTATGTTAAGTCCATTGTGCCACCTTTTGGGGCAGCTAAGGAAGTCCTTAAGCATAGATGAATTCCTGGCTGGCATAAAAGCAGCTTTGACTGGTGTTTCAGGCTGAACCAGCCACCCGTTACCCTATTGGTCTAGGGAACTTACATAAAAACATATTGACATAAAAACATTTTCTCCCCCACTCTCTCTCTCTGCTGGAAACAGCTTGGCCAGGCCTGAAGGTCAGTGACTCAAGCTTACGTAGAACAATACCAGTACCAGTGTGATGGGGAATATGGGATATTACACCAGCAATACCAATTACCAATAAATCTATCCTAGCTTCAACTTAGAAAGTTGATCATGAAGATCATGCAGATCCTACAAGCTTCTGAGTGCCATCAACTCCTATTCCAGTCACAGGATTGAGCACTTACAATCCAATGCAAATACATTTTTCAAGGTTTCAGAGTAGCAGCCGTGTTAGTCTGTATTTGCAAAAGGAAAGGAGTTCTTGTGGCACCTTAGAGACTAACACATTTATTTGAGCATAAGCTTTTGTGAGCTACAGCTCACTTCATCGAATGCATCCGATGAAGTGAGCTGTAGCTCACGAAAGCTTATGCTCAAATAAATTTGTTAGTCTCTAAGGTGCCACAAGTACTCCCTTTATTTTTCAAGGTGTTCCTCTTACAGAGAAATATATAGATTACAATGTAAGTAAATCCTTTCTCTGTTTAACTTTGATTTAAAAGAAGCAAAACCATAATTAAGTCAAGTTTTTATGAAATTCTGCATGTCTAGATCCAGTCCCACCCCTGCATGCTCACATCCATGAAAAGGGGAATAACACCTCCCCACACTGATTGCTCTCAACCTCCCCTTCTGTGTTGGGTCCTACTGCAGGTGTAGCTCATGCAAGGATGTAAAGGGGGTGCCTTCTGCCCCCTTTTCTGTCCTGCTCAAGCTCATAAATTAAGGGACAATCTTGCCCTGAAGATTAAATATTTTGCTGCTGAAAGGTGGTAACAGCTGCAATAGGAAACAGTTATCAATCCATGTGTGAGTAAACACAACATTAGTGTTACCTTTAACATTGTAAACAACAGATGCTTTTCAGATATTATTCCCTTAACTGGAGTCACTTTCAAATATGATAATTCCTAGTACATTTGAATTCTTGAGGCTCAATGATTAGGCCATTTTAGACTCAAATCATGTTCCCATAATTCAGTAGGAGACTGAAATAGCATAGTTCATCCTTAAACATGAATGAAAATGTCTCTATGGAATGAATGACAATAGTGGGTTCCTAAGTGTCTCTTTATTCGTTTCCTTTTATGGAAAAAAATGGCAAATTTAGGTGTCTACTTCATTGAAATTGTGATTCAGTAATAATAATTATAATAAATAGATAAGTGAATCACGTGTAAATGTTGACTGTGCCTTTAACTCAGAGTAACTGGTTAAAACATTTAAGATATTTATGTTGTCAGAACCTCAAGGCAAATAATGGCTTACTTTAACCCTCTAAGATTTTCCTGACCACTTCAGAAATGTGTTTCCACTTATCATGCAGACAATCTCTAATTGGTCAATTAAGTTAAAGTGATTTAAAAGAAGTAGTCAATATTTTTCAGGTGATTTAAAAATGGAAGCATTTTCAATGAGCAAGAAAGAACTGTAGTGCAAGGTGGTATCAAAGCAAATTAGCAAATATGCACCATACTGCTTTCAGCAGGTGCCAGTGGGACTTATGCTATCATGTTTATTTTTGGTTGTATTTCAGTGATTAAGAATATTAGACACAGATTTTCATAAGTGCTCAGCAGTCCAACAGCTCAGGTATGATTTTCAAAAGGCTCCATTCCCAATAACTCCCATTGAGAATAATGAGTGCTGAGCACTTTTGAAAATCTGGCCCTTTATGTCTATGTGTAACACACATACTGTGGTTGTCAATCAGCTACACACATTGTTACTATTTATGATCTGTACTACCGTAGCATCAAGCAGCTGTACTTTTGGACCAAGACCCCATTGTTCTAGGTGATGTGCAAACACACAACTGAGAGAATCAGTCATAGAATTAAAAAACAACAACGAGGAGTCCAGTGGCTAACAGACTTATTTGGGCAAAAGCTTCTGTGGGGAAACAACCCACTTATTCAGATGCATGGAGTGAAAATTACACATGCAGGCATTATTATACTGACACATGAAGATAAGGGAGTTACTTCACAAGTGGAGAGCCAGTGCTGACAAAGCCAATTCAATCAAGGTGGATGTGGTCCACTCCCAATAACTGATGAGAAGGTGTCAATACCAACAGAGGGAAAATTGCTTTTGTAGTGAGCCAGTCACTCCTAGTCCCTATTCAAGTCCAAATTAATGGTGTTAAATTTGCAAATGATTTGTAGCTCTGGAGTTTCTCTTTGAAGTCTGTTTTTGAAGTTTTTTGTTGAAGGATGGCTACTTTTAAATCTGTTATAGAATGTCCAGGAGGATTGAAGTGCTCTCCTACTGGCTCAGAGGACCCAACCACATGAGCCATACCATCAGAGGTTCATTCACCTGCACATCTACTAATGTGATATATGCCATCATGGGCCAGCAATGCCCCTCTGCCAGGTACATTGGCCAAACTGGACAATCTCTACGTAAAAGAATAAATGGACAGAAATGAGACATCAGGAATGGTAACATACAAAAGCCAGTTGGAGAACACTTCAATCTCCCTGGACATTCTATAATGGATGTCATAGAGCAGCATCAAATCAAGGGTCAGTCTATATTAATACGTACGTTTGAAGTAGAAATAGTTGCAACACAAGGTTTTAAAATGGGAAAATAAATAATTTCAGGATGTAGCTCCATCCAGGTATCCGATAGAGCTGTTTGGAAAACTTTGGTTTTATTTTTTGTGGTAATTTTTTTCAATGAAAAACGGAGACTTTTTGGAACCAAACTATCAAGACTTGAGATATCTTCAGCTGAAAACCTTTGGATGTCAGATGCAAAATTAAAAGTCTGAAGAAAGCAAATATTGTCTGTAAAAACTTTTTAAACTTTGTAAAATCTGTTTATTAAAATGTCATATTATGACTGAAATTTTCCATTGAAACTTTATTTTGAATTTTCCCCAAAACAAAACTGGTTTATTTGTATGTCAAAAGGTTGATTTTTTTTCTTTTACTTCTGTGCTGTTCCTTAAATAAATTTATAGGACTATATTTTAACCTATGTATAAAATATATAACTGGAATTATTAATCTTTGGCTGCTATTAATGTAGCACAACCTTCATGCTGCCCCATGATGTTTGTTAATTGGTGTATTTCTGTGGTTACTTAGGAACTCCATATATAGGAACCATTAAATTGCATGTTGACTGTCATATTCTTTTGGGGGTGATTTCAGTAGTTATTTCTAGAACAAATTTGGAAGTATACAAATAATATTTTTTTTTTATTTTGACACCCTTATTCAAAGAATTCAGAGAATTCAAGGAATATTCACCTACCTCAGGGAAACCAAAAGTTCAAAAAAATCCAAGTATCCAAGATTTTCTGTCGATATTGAAATACATATATTGAAATAAATCCTATCATTTATGTAAAGACTTACTTCAGTGAACAGAAGGCCAGATGAGCTAAATTCATTAAATCCTAATTTAGTTTTTGATTTGCTCGTGTTGGTAGCATCTTTCCATAGCGCTTGAGAGTGCAGTGGGGGGGAACTGCAGGCTGGCACAGCCACCCACACAAAGGGCGTACGGTCTGAGGACCACATCCACACAATTACATAGGCATAGCAACGCCTAATCCCTTGGCACACTGGCCTGAGTTAGGTGCCCAGGCTCCCCTTGAATAGTAGGGAGAAAGTTAGGAATCTAAGGAAGGCATCCTCAGGAGCCAGCAAGCTGAGTGGGGAGTTGTCTAAACTAGCCAGGAGGAAAATGTGGGGGAAAGAGGGAAAGGCTTAGGCCCAGATCTTCAGAGGTATTTAGGGATCTAACTCATGCTCCCCCTGCTTGGGTTTGTCAGCCAGGAACCCTCTCTGATAGTTAGGCAGTGAGGCTAGGTCAGCTGCTTAGGTAGCCCATGCCCTAGCAGCCAAAACGCGGACCTTGTTTGCAGAAAACCAGAGACTGAGAGACACCCACTTCAGGATAGCCAGGTTCAAGTTCCTGTTCCAGCTCAGACAATACATCCCAGGTAAGTGCCCTAAACTCCCCCACAAAATTCCTGACCTGCTTGGCCCATGCTGTCTTTTCTGACAGGTTCAGGTCTTAAACATATTCTGAAAATGCCTACAGGATTGGAACCAGCTGTTAAGGTAGGTGGAGAACAGGGGATTTTGAGGATTCTGCTTCAGGGTTGTGAGGGCATGAGTGGGAGTTCCAAGCAGCTTGTTAACTGTGCAGTGGCTCAAGTGGCTTTGTCCATACCTACTGAAGGAAATGTAGGCATCTAGGGGATTTATGCCTTTACAGGATTAGGCAGCAGTTGAGTAGTGGTTTTGGGAATGGTGGACTAAATGGCGGACTTAGTTGCCTAAAGAAGTAGTTACATGCCCAAATACCTCTACTGATCTGGCTTTGTGTGACCTGGAGTTAATGGATGTTCCTAGCCCTTAGCAGCACATCTGTGTCACCTTGCTGTGTTAGTTTTCTCTTTTTGTTTGACTATATGTGGCTAAATCTTAGCCTAACAGAAAAATATTATTGAAAGTGTAGGGCAGTGCTACTGAGAAGAATACATGCTAACAAACAGACTTCCACTGTGAGATTATCATAAAATCAATGAAACAATATTAAATACTTGTGTTTCCTCTGTTTTTTTAAGTCACAAATTTAAAGTGTCCAAGTGATTTTAGGAGCACAAATTCCATTTAAAGTCCCATTGAAAATTTCACCCCAAATTTCCAAATGAAGCCACTTTCTAATTAGATAAAATAATTTTATGTCTGTTTTTTCATAAGATCACAAAATTCTGGTTTTATGATTTGTACGCTGTAGGATTGTTGAGATGAAGAGATTCATCAGATTTTTGCTTAGTTTGAATTTGCTGGTAGGAAACATGAACAGGATTGCTGCTTCCTATTAATAATTGTTACACGACCATTCACTATACACACTGCACAGTACATACTGCATCATAGAACAAGCATTGCAGTACTGATTAATTCCATTTGTTTGAAACAGAATACGTAGCTCAATACAGACTACACTCAGTTTGATTTTACAGTAAGCTTTTGCTTGAGGCCACTATCACACCCTGAAAATAGAGAGATTGAGTATTTCCAATAAAAGCAATTAACACATTCATTTATGGAGAAAAGTCAGTAGTAAAATCAGATCTTCCAGCTTCCTATGCATGTTCTGCTTTTGATCTAGAGTAATCTCTCCAAGTTTAAACCAGTAAACTCAATTACAATGTACATTAGCAAGAATTCTCATGTCAGAGAGATATTAAACTCCAGCTGTTTTGAGCAGTGGAAATCATGGGGCATCAGCAATAATATAAAGTTGGTGACTGCCAACCTCAGAGTAGACTGTTGTCATTGTTAACAGGCAACATTGCAGGAAATAGCCCGACTTGATTATGTAAAGAGTTGTCACTTTGGATGGGCTAGCACCAGCAGGAGAGTGAATTTGTGTGGGGGGGTGGAGGGTGAGAAAACCTGGATTTGTGCTGGAAATGGCCCACCTGTTGATCACTTTAGATAAGCTATTACCAGCAGGACAGTGGGGTGGGAGGAGGTATTGTTTCATGATTTCTGTGTGTATATAAAGTCTGCTGCAGTTTCCACGGTAAACATCTGATGAAGTGAGCTGTAGCTCACGAAAGCTCATGCTCAAATAAATTGGTTAGTCTCTAAGGTGCCACAAGTACTCCTTTTCTTTTTGCGAATACAGACTAACACGGCTGTTCCTCTGAAACCTGTCATTAGGACTGCAGTGACTAATCTTTGCATGAGTTGAATGGGTGGGGAATAGCATGTGAAACCTGCCATCTCCTTGCTAGGGCTGAATATGATCACAGTCCTTGCAATCTCCTCTGCACAAGGATGACTTCCTCCTAGTGATTTATGGGAAACCCTCAAAATGGGGTGAGGGCCAGGCAGGGCTATGCCTTTCCCCTTTGCATTACATCTCCTCCAAGCATGTAGCTGCTAGCACATGTAACCTGCCGATCAACACATCAGGGACAACATATCAGGGATTTAATTGGGGACCTTGAGAGCTAATCATATGAACTGATACAGCTTGAGCTAAATAACCAAGGCTTTTTCACTGGAGCTGTAATAGATTTGAATAATGTGTGAATCCTGTCAAACACACTCACCACTGGGTTACATATGCAGCTCTTGCATACCTGGAAGCTTCTGAATTATCATGCCTGTTTAAGGCACAAGACTTCCCCATTGCTCTTGCTTGCTTGTGTATGAGTCTTCCAGGCACTCCTAAGCAAAACAGTAGGCATTAGACATTTTCTAATATTACATCTAAGTGTGATAATCAGATCAGTACCAAGTTCAGAGAGACTGGTATTTCTGTACAGAACCTAGACATACAATGTAAAGGTATGTAATCCACAGTCACTCCTTATGGCATGTTCTGCCTAGGTTCTCATATGGCCTTCATTACCATAATATTTTAGTGACTGGAGTCATTTCAGGCAGGAGAAATAAAGCATATTAAAAGAAAAATATATGGAGATCTGGGGATATGGAAATATGTGGGATGAATCACCATATGTTTATGCCCCTGTCATAAATATAAAGGGAAGGGTAAACCCCTTTGAAATCCCTCCTGGCCAGGGGAAAGCTCCTCTCACCTGTAAAGGGTTAAGAAGCTAAAGGTAACCTCGCTGGCACCTGACCAAAATGACCAATGAGGAGACAAGATACTTTCAAAAGCTGGGAGGAGGGAGAGAAACAAAGGGTCTGGGTCTGTCTGTAGTCGTCTTGGCCGGGGACAGAACAGGAATGGAGTCTTAGAACTTTTAGTAAGTAATCTAGCTAGGTATGTGTTAGATTATGATTTCTTTAAATGGCTGAGAAAAGAATTGTGCTGAATAGAATAACTATTTCTGTCTGTGTATCTTTTTTGTAACTTAAGGTTTTGCCTAGAGGGATTCTCTATGTTTTTGAATCTAATTACCCTGTAAGATATCTACCATCCTGATTTTACAGGGGGGATTCCTTTATTTCTATTTACTTCTATTTTTTATTAAAAGTCTTCTTGTAAAATAGTGAATGCTTTTTCATTGTTCTCAGATCCAAGGGTTTGGGTCTGTGGTCACCTATGCAAATTGGTGAGGCTTTTTATCCAACATTTCCCAGGAAAGGGCGGGTGCAAGTGTTGGGAGGATTGTTCATTGTTCTTAAGATCCAAGGGTCTGGATCTGTAGTCACCTAAGCAAATTGGTGAGGCTTTTTACCAAACCTTGTCCAGGAAGTGGGGTGCAAGGTTTTGGGAAGTATTTTGGGGGGAAGGACGCGTCCAAACAGCTCTTCCCCAGTAACCAGTATTAGTTTGGTGGTGGTAGCGGCCAGTCCAAGGTGTAATATTTTGTACCTTGGGGAAGTTTTGACCTAAGCTGGTAAAGATAAGCTTAGGAGGTTTTTCATGCAGGTCCCCACATCTGTACCCTAGAGTTCAGAGTGGGGGAGGAACCGTGACATGGTGGCACAGTGGTGGGATTAACCTGAAATCATTTTGAAATCCAGTTGAGATTTTTTGAACTAGAAATACAGATTTTAAAAAGGAATTTTTAGGAAGTCCAGGAAGCAGCTTTGAAACTGAAAGCAGCTTGGTTTCTCTCTGCTTTGTGGCCAAGCAGAGACAAAAGGGGATTATCTTGTGAATTGCAGGTTTTCTTTGCCTGGAGGCAGGGTACTTAACTCCTGCAGGGAAATTCACAGTCTTCCAACCCAGAGGGTTTTTTTTTCTTTTCTTCCTAAAAGTAAATAGGGGGTGTGTGCTCTACCCATTTGCCTGGAGACAAAAGTGGCAGGGTTTTTTTTAGGATTTTGATTTTTTTTTTGTTTTACAAGGAGCACAGGTTTGAAAAGAATTTTTTTTTTCTTTGGGCTGGGTAAGCAGGTTTCCAAGTAGTTGGAGGTTTTTTGCTTTAATTTGGGCCCAGAGCAGAGAGAAGGGAATTGTCTTTTTCTGTAGGCTGACAATCACTATCAGAGAATAGGTATTCTATTCCAGCACAGCAAAATTTTACAGCCAAGTTTTGTTTGTTTATTTCTAAACCTCGGGTGTAAAGTTAGTTAAAAACAGAGAGGTTAGAATGGCCAAATCCTCGGCTCGACTACAGCTGGAATTAGCCAAATTTCAGGCTGAGGAAAAAGAAAGGGAACATGAAAGACAGATAGAACTCATGCGGCTGGAGAAGGAGGTACAGGAGGCTGCCCACAAGAGGGAAATGGAGGCAAGGAAGCATGTGGAGGAGATGGAGAGGATAAAGGCCCAGCAGAATATACCAACAAACCCTAGCAATCCTTCTCCAGGTACCACTTCCCATCCCAGAAAGTTCCCCACCTACAAGGCAGGTGATGATACTGAGGCCTTCTTAGAAAACTTCGAAAGGGCCTGCCTTGGGTACAACATCTCTACTGACCAATACATGGTAGAGCTGAGGCCGCAGCTCAGTGGACCCTTAGCTGAGGTGGCAGCTGAAATGCCTAAAGAACATATGAACAAGTATGAACTGTTTAAATCCAAGGCGAGAGTCAGAATGGGGATAACACCCGAGCAGTCTCGTCGGAGGTTCCGAGCCCTAAGGTGGAAACCAGACATGTCATTTACCCGACATGCCTACCACATTGTGAAACATTGGGATGCCTGGACATCAGGAGCAAGTGTTGAATCTCCAGTAAATTTGCCCTTCCTAATGCAAATGGAACAATTCTTAGAGGGTGTTCCTGAGGAAATAGAAAGATACATCCTAGATGGGAAACCCAAAACTGTAATCGAGGCAGGAGAGATTGGAGCCAGATGGGTGGAGGTGGCAGAGAAGAAGAAAACTGGTCGCAGTTGGAGCGGAGACCAGAAGGGACCACCCCAGACCACACCCTATTACCGGGGGCCGCCCAAAGCCCCACCTACCTCCCAAAGAACCCTCCAGACCCCTTATCGTCCCACCACCCCGTTCTCCAGCAACCCACCCCGCCCCGGTGACCCGTCAGCTGGACGATGTTTTAAATGTAACGAGCTGGGGCATGTAAAGGCCAACTGCCCCAAGAACCCCAACAGATTACAGTTCATTGCACCGGAATCACACCAGAGGTCCACAGGCCCAGATACCTCCCAGATACCCTTGGAGCGGAGGGAAACTGTGAGTGTGGGCGGGAAGAAGGTCACCGCGTGGAGGGACACCGGAGCACAAGTGTCAGCTATCCATGCTTCCTTAGTGGACCCCAATTTAATCAACCCAGAGGTCCAAGTGACGATTCAACCCTTCAAGTCCAACTCTTTCAATTTGCCTACAGCCAAGTTGCCTGTCCAGTACAAGGGCTGGTCAGGAATGTGGACTTTTGCAGTCTATGATGATTATCCCATCCCCATGCTGTTGGGGGAAGACTTGGCCAATCACGTGAAGCAGGCCAAGAGGGTGGGAACGGTCACCCGCAGCCAGGCTAAAGAAGCCGTGGGGCCTAGCTCTGTTCCGGAAACTTCTATCAGGGCCCGGTCAGAGGTGATGGACCCGGACCCCAGGCCAATGTCTGCAACAGCAGTAGTGGATCCAGTCCCAGAGACCCAGACGGAACCAGTCCCAGAACCGGAACCAGCCAAACAACCAACACCAGACCCCGTGTCAGCACTGAATCCAGTACTTGCAACCTCAACACCAGAGGGCCCCACCGAACCTGAACTGGCAGCAGCCGATAACCCTACACAAGAGGCTCAGGCTCGGAGCCTGAATCCCAACATAGTGCACCAGCGGAGAGCGGTTCACAGTCAACAGAAACAGCTCCATCCCCTATATCGCTTCCAGAGGGACCAAGCCTATGTCCCCAATCCAATGAGGAACTGATGTCTCCAGCATCAAGGGAACAGTTCCAGACCGAACAGGAAGCAGATGAAAGCCTCCAGAGAGCGTGGATGGCGGCACGGAGCAACCCACCGCCTCTCAGCTCTTCTAATCGATCCAGGTTTGTTGTAGAAAGAGGACTTTTATACAAGGAAACTCTTTCTGGGGGACACCAGGAAGACTGGCATCCTCAGAGACAGTTGGTAGTTCCAACTAAATACCGGGCCAAGCTCTTGAGCTTAGCCCATGATCACCCTAGTGGCCATGCTGGGGTGAACAGGACCAAAGACCGTTTGGGGGGGTCATTCCACTGGGAGGGAATGGGCAAGGATGTTTCTACCTATGTCCAGTCTTGTGAGGTGTGCCAAAGAGTGGGAAAACCCCAAGACCAGGTCAAAGCTCCTCTCCAGCCACTCCCCATCATTGAAGTTCCATTTCAGCGAGTAGCTGTGGATATTCTGGGTCCTTTTCCGAAAAAGACACCCAGAGGAAAGCAGTACATACTGACTTTCATGGATTTTGCCACCCGATGGCCGGAAGCAGTAGCTCTAAGCAACACCAGGGCTAAAAGTGTGTGCCAGGCACTAGCAGACATTTTTGCCAGGGTAGGTTGGCCCTCCGACATCCTCACAGATGCAGGGACTAATTTCCTGGCAGGAACTATGAAAAACCTTTGGGAAGCTCATGGGGTAAATCACTTGGTTGCCACTCCTTACCATCATCAAACAAATGGCATGGTGGAGAAGTTTAATGGAACTTTGGGGGCCATGATACGTAAATTCGTAAATGAGCACTCCAATGATTGGGACCTAGTATTGCAGCAGTTGCTTGTTGCCTACAGAGCTGTACCACATCCCAGTTTAGGGTTTTCCCCATTTGAACTTGTATATGGCCGTGAGGTTAAGGGGCCATTGCAGTTGGTGAAGCAGCAATGGGAGGGATTTACACCTTCTCCAGGAACTAACATTCTGGACTTTGTAACCAACCTACAAAACACCCTCCGAACCTCTTTAGCCCTTGCTAGAGAAAACTTACAGGATGCTCAAAAAGAGCAAAAAGCCTGGTATGATAAACATGCCAGAGAGCGTTCCTTCAAAGTAGGAGACCAGGTCATGGTCTTAAAGGCGCTCCAGGCCCATAAAATGGAAGCATCGTGGGAAGGGCCATTCGTGGTCCAGGAGCGCCTGGGAGCTGTTAATTATCTCATAGCATTCCCCACCTCCAACCGAAAGCCTAAGGTGTATCATATTAATTCTCTAAAGCCCTTTTATTCCAGAGAATTAAAGGTTTGTCAGTTTACAGCCCAGGGAGGAGACGACGCTGAGTGGCCTGAAGGTGTCTATTACGAAGGGAAATGTGCTGGTGGTGTGGAAGAGGTGAACCTCTCCATGACCCTTGGGCGTATGCAGCGACAGCAGATCCAGGAGCTGTGCACTAGCTACGCGCCAACGTTCTCAGCCACCCCAGGACTGACTGAACGGGCATACCACTCCATTGACACAGGTAATGCTCACCCAATTAGGGTCCACCCTTACCGGGTGTCTCCTCAAGCTAAAACTGCTATAGAACGGGAGATCCAGGATATGTTACAGATGGGTGTAATCCGCCCCTCTGAAAGTGCATGGGCATCTCCAGTGGTTCTAGTTCCCAAACCAGATGGGGAAATACGTTTTTGCGTGGACTACCGTAAGCTAAATGCTGTAACTCGCCCAGACAACTATCCAATGCCACGCACTGATGAACTATTAGAGAAACTGGGACGGGCCCAGTTCATCTCTACCTTGGACTTAACCAAGGGGTACTGGCAGGTACCGCTAGATGAATCTGCCAAGGAAAGGTCAGCCTTCATCACACATCTCGGGCTGTATGAATTTAATGTACTCCCTTTCGGGCTGCGAAATGCACCCGCCACTTTCCAAAGACTTGTAGATGGTCTCCTAGCGGGATTAGGAGAATATGCAGTCGCCTACCTTGACGATGTGGCCATATTTTCGGATTCCTGGGCAGACCACCTGGAACATCTACAAAAAGTCCTTGAGCGCATAAGGGAGGCAGGACTAACTGTTAAGGCTAAGAAGTGTCAAATAGGCCTAAACAGAGTGACTTACCTTGGACACCAGGTGGGTCAAGGAACTATCAGCCCCCTACAGGCCAAAGTGGACGCTATCCAAAAGTGGCCTGTCCCAAAGTCAAAGAAACAGGTTCAATCCTTCTTAGGCTTGGCCGGTTATTACAGACGATTTGTACCGCACTACAGCCAAATCGCTGCCCCACTGACAGACCTAACCAAAAAGAAACAGCCAAATGCTGTTCAGTGGACCAGAAAGTGTCAGAAGGCCTTTAACAAGCTTAAAGCGACACTCATGTCTGACCCTGTACTAAGGGCCCCAGACTTTGACAAACCGTTCCTAGTAACCACAGATGCATCCGAGCGTGGTGTGGGAGCAGTTTTAATGCAGAAAGGACCTGATCAAGAATTCCACCCTGTAGTGTTTCTCAGCAAAAAACTGTCTGAGAGGGAAAGCAACTGGTCAGTCACTGAAAAAGAATGTTATGCCATTGTCTACGCTCTGGAAAAGCTACGCCCATATGTTTGGGGACGGCGTTTCCACCTGCAAACCGACCATGCTGCGCTAAAGTGGCTTCACACCATCAAAGAAACTAACAAAAAACTTCTTCGGTGGAGTTTAGCTCTCCAAGATTTTGATTTCGACATCCAACACATCTCAGGAGCTTCTAACAAAGTGGCTGATGCACTCTTCCGTGAAAGTTTCCCAGAATCAACTGGTTAAAATTGTCCTTGAGATGTGGAAAATATTGTTAGTCTTTATGTACTTGGTAGTATATTTAGAGATGCATGTGTCTTATTAACTCTGTTTTCCTAGAGCTCCAGGAAGAAATCCCAGCCAGTGTTTCACCCTAGCTGAGATTTGGGGGGCGTGTCATAAATATAAAGGGAAGGGTAAACCCCTTTGAAATCCCTCCTGGCCAGGGGAAAGCTCCTCTCACCTGTAAAGGGTTAAGAAGCTAAAGGTAACCTCGCTGGCACCTGACCAAAATGACCAATGAGGAGACAAGATACTTTCAAAAGCTGGGAGGAGGGAGAGAAACAAAGGGTCTGGGTCTGTCTGTAGTCGTCTTGGCCGGGGACAGAACAGGAATGGAGTCTTAGAACTTTTAGTAAGTAATCTAGCTAGGTATGTGTTAGATTATGATTTCTTTAAATGGCTGAGAAAAGAATTGTGCTGAATAGAATAACTATTTCTGTCTGTGTATCTTTTTTGTAACTTAAGGTTTTGCCTAGAGGGGTTCTCTATGTTTTTAAATCTAATTACCCTGTAAGATATCTACCATCCTGATTTTACAGGGGGGATTCCTTTATTTCTATTTACTTCTATTTTTTATTAAAAGTCTTCTTGTAAAACACTGAATGCTTTTTCATTGTTCTCAGATCCAAGGGTTTGGGTCTGTGGTCACCTATGCAAATTGGTGAGGCTTTTTATCCAACATTTCCCAGGAAAGGGGGGGTGCAAGTGTTGGGAGGATTGTTCATTGTTCTTAAGATCCAAGGGTCTGGATCTGTAGTCACCTAAGCAAATTGGTGAGGCTTTTTACCAAACCTTGTCCAGGAAGTGGGGTGCAAGGTTTTGGGAAGTATTTTGGGGGGAAGGACGCGTCCAAACAGCTCTTCCCCAGTAACCAGTATTAGTTTGGTGGTGGTAGCGGCCAGTCCAAGGTGTAATATTTTGTACCTTGGGGAAGTTTTGACCTAAGCTGGTAAAGATAAGCTTAGGAGGTTTTTCATGCAGGTCCCCACATCTGTACCCTAGAGTTCAGAGTGGGAATATATGGAGATCTGGGGATATGGAAATATGTGGGATGAATCACCATATGTTTATGCCCTCTAGGAAATAATTTATTTCAGGACTGGGAGAAAGCTGTTCCAATCTTCCTACACACACTGGTAAAGTTGTGTAGGGAACAACAAAGATTCTTTATATAGTTTCTTCTGAAATCATTTTTAAAAAATGAACACTCTTGTCAAGAAGCTGACCAGAAAATAACATGAACAGCTTGATCAAGGGCAAGAAATATTAGTTGCTTTAAAAGATTATTAATACATGAAGCCTAGTTTGCTTGAAATTAGAGCTCAAGATGAATGTGATATTTTATCTTGAAATGTTCACATCTACTAAATTCAAAGCTTTATGAGACAAATAACAGGTGAAGCTAACTTTTCTTTTCATGCAACAGCATGTGTGAAAGGCTTAGTGCCCTATCCACAGGCACTGTGCTATTTCAGTAATGTGATTAGCAAACACCCCTTCATCCCTGGCAATACTATTGCTGGTATTTGAGCTATCAGACCATGTTTAGAACTTTGAAAAGCTGAAATAAATAGGGACACTAATTCATCTGTGTTTAGAATGGATGTTTTAGTCTAGTACCCTTTTAATCTGTCAGATTATACGGAGATGAGTAGCGGTTATATTTTCCAAAAAGTAATTCCAAAAAACCCAACATTTGGGGGATCTTTATTCACTCTCTCCACTTCTCTGTTAAATTTGCTCATCTTACAAATCATTAGATGCTCATTAGATGATTTTTCTTGCTACCAGCATTGCAGACTCATCCTGGTGTGTGAATACTTTTAAGACCAGAAGGGACCATTGTGATAATCTAGTCAGCCCTCCTGCATAGACAGGAAAAAGAACTTCACCCAATAATTTCTGCACCAAACCCTTAACTTTTGTTTGAGCTATATCATATTTTTGTAGAAAGACACCCAGACATGACCTAAAGACTGAAAGAGACTGGGAGTCCACTATGCCTAGGTAAATTGTTCCAATGATTAATACCCTCACTATTAAAATGTTGTCCCTTATTTCTAGTTGAGTTTGTCTAACTTCAGCTTCCAAGCATTGTATCTTATTATGTCTTTTTCTGTTAGTAGATGGCTTATTAATCTATCAGAAATCTCTTTCCTATGTAAGTGTATAAAGACTGTGATCAAGTCTTCTCTTAACGTTTTCTTTGAAGAACCAAACAGATTGAGATGCTTTAGTCTCTCATTGTAACTGTTTTCTGACTGTCTTTCCAATTTTTTAATGTATTTTTTGAAGAGTTGATACCAGGACTAGATATAATATTCCAGTAATGGTTGATACCAGGACTAGATACAGTATTCCAGTAAATACCATATGCAGAGGTAATACCACCTCCCTACTCCTACTTGAAATTCCTTTGCTTATACATCCAAGTATTGGACTTTAGCTACAGCATTGCACTAGGAGCACATATTCAATTAATTATCTATCATGACCCCTAAATCCTTTTCAGAGTCACTGTTTTCCAGGATACTGTCTCCCATCATGTAAGTTTGACCTACATTCTTTGTTCCTAGATCCATGACCTTGCATTTGGCTGTATTAAAACACACATTTAAGTAATCCACCTTACCAAGTGATGTAGATTGGGGCTTCATAACTGACCAGTACCAATCATTATTTACAACTCTATTTTGTCTGTCACCTGCAGATTTTACCAGCAATGATTTTATCTCTTCTTGCAGATCATTGATAAAAATATTGAATAACATTGTGTTGAGAACAGGTCCTTTTGGGACCACTAGAGATACCCCCTGAGATGACCATTCTCTATTTACAATTACTTTTTGTGATCTATGAGTTAACCAGTTTTTATGCCCTGTAACATGGGCTATATTGATTTTTACTAGACTATCACATGAGACTAAGTCAAATGCCTTATCAACCAAACTCATAATTTCATCAATACACAATACCAAATTTTTTTGGCAAGATTTATTTTCCAGAAAACCATGTTGATTGCTTTAATTATGCTACCATATTTTAATTCTTTACTGATGGCATCCCTTATCAATATTTCCATAATCTTGCCCAGGGCTGATGTCAGGCTAGCAGCCCTATAATTATGTGGGTCATTCATGTTTACCTTTTAAAATATTGATACCACATTAGCTTTTCCCCACTCAGTCCCTTGGAACCTCCCTTGTGATTCAAAATTTCTTTAAAATCAACATTAATGGTTCAGAGGCCACCTCAGCCAATTCTCTTAATACTCTTAGGTACAAGTTATCCAGTCCTGCAGGTTTGAAAATGTTTAACATCCTCCCTAGCTACTGAAGGAAATACTTTCTATTCCATATCACTGTAAGATACATCATCTTGCTTCTTTCTGAACACAGACAGAATTATTTATCAGTAATATTAATCTGGTTCTTTTTTGCTCATATGTGCTGCTCATCACTAGGAATAAAGACTGTTTCATAAATGTGCTGACAAAATTTTATCTGTTATGCAAAAGATGGAACAGAACCCAGATCACTTCTCCATATCTGTATGGGTCTTGCACTAGTAACAAGAATTATATATAAGTATATAGTAAAGAATTTATATATATATATATATATATATATATATATATATATATATATATATATATATATATATAAATGTTCTGTGGACTAAAAAAATAAAACCATCATAAACCAGAAAGTAAAAGGCTGATTCTATTCCTAGGTACTTTGGTGTAAATCAGGAGTAACTCTATTGAAATAAAACTGTTGTCAGTGAGATGAAAATGATCCAAAACTCAGTAAGTCAATGGAGTCTTTGGACTTTGGATCAAGTTCTAAATCTGGAAAATTTCAGTGTGAAAAGTGAAAGCTTTCAAATGTTCTGAGTGATTTAAACAAGGGTTTAGAAAGAAAACCATTATGTAACCTTAAATATAGCAGGCACTGGTATTATTAAATATGTGATATTCTTCATAGTGTATCAAAGATTTTTAAATTTACAAAATTGGGGGCCTACCCCTGTCTTCACTGAAATAAAAGTAATGATCCCATCAGTGGAAGCAGGTTTGGGCTCCAAGTTTTACACTATCTGGCAGCATTAGTCTAAAAGAGTACAACATTATGCCAATCAAAAATATATCTTTTCCAAAATCTTTTTCCAAGGCCAATTTTAATTTTGAGAGATTACCTAAAAGTTGAGTGTTTTAAAATAAATTAATCTGTGTATTTAACACATGGTTACTTTTCTCTTCATCTTTCACAGTGCACAAGTGTGCAGTTCCTAATTTGAGGAAGTATCTGTTATTCTGTTTGAAATAAATTGAATTGCTCTTGCCAGAAGTTTTTGAACATGAAAAAATGTTTGCCACATTTAATTGTGTTTGACTACTCTGCGGACACTGAACTTGTGTATCGTAACTTCTGACAGTATGCCAAGATTCTAGGTGGAGAGCAAAGAAATGTCAACAATGCAATGTGGCGGCAATCCACATAGATCACATATTAACACATTTCCAAATTGTTTCAAAAGAGAATATAGTGGTAGAGAAGTGCTTCATTTGCCACTTCATGTGGTTGTTGCGTCCTGATTGGATGCTAAGTTCAAAGTGGATGTACATTGCCAAAACAAACAGACTCCTCTTTAATATTTCACCATTCTATTACATCCTCTTGTCATGTTTTCAGAGTGCCATGTCAGAAATTATGATGATTTGACATTATTAATGCAAAATGACATAGAACAATAAGATTCCAAATACTGTATGAAGTGTGGAAAAATGAACCAAGCTTGAATCTGAAGTGTCTCATCACTTCTCACCCTTAGTTTCAGCTATGAACAAGAGGAACACATGCACAAGCCCTGAAAGTTAACTTGATTTCCCATATTTATTATAAAAAGAAAAGGAGTACTTGTACACCTTAGAGACTAACAAATTTATTTGAGCATAAGCTTTTAAATGCTCAAATAAATTTGTTAGTCTCTAAGGTGCCACAAGTACTCCTTTTCTTTATGCGAATACAGACTAACAGGGCTGCTACTCTGAAACCATATTTATTATATTATAGTAAGCACATATATAACATTATATATTTAAAATAGAATAAGTCATTATAATTAAATTGAATCCACAGCTTTTAAAATCTTAACCATAATTCCATCTTCCATTTTATTCACTGTACAACAAACTGTAGGCAAATTAGACTTAACCACAAGGTTATCAGGCTCTTTAAAATTAAAAATGTATCAGAAAGAGGGAAATGTAACACTGGCTTAGTACTAGGAATGTATACTATTCAATTGGAGGCACAGGGGAACTTTTTCAGACATGTTTGGCATACCGGTTACAGAGAGATTTGGTTTTGAAGTCTCACTTATAAAAAAAACCACCCTACAACACTGTTTTATTAATGGAGCTCAATCAGCATCAAGAGATTGCCTTTTGTCTTTCTCAACATTAGCCGGTATCTAATCTACAATTCTGGTCAAGATCATGGAAAAGATTGTAGATGGAGTGAGTCTCAGAGTATCTGCAAAAAGAAAAGGAGTACGTATGGCACCTTAGAGACTAACCAATTTATTTGAGCATAAGCTTTTGTGAGCTACAGCTCACTTCATCGGATGCATACTGTGGAAAGTACAGAAGATCTTTTTATACACACAAACCATGAAAAAATGGGTGTTTACCACTACAAAAGGTTTTCTCTCCCCCCACCCCACTCTCCTGCTGGTAATAGATTATCTAAAGTGATCACTCTCCTTACAATGTGTATGATAATCAAGTTGGGCCATTTCCAGCACAAATCCAGGTTTTCTCCCCACCCCCTCCCCCCACAAACCCACTGTCGGCATTGGCACGCTGACAGCAGGATTGTCTGGCTATGTAGACTCCCTCCTCAGGCCCTACACTACCAGCACTCCCAGCTACCTTCGAGACACCACTGACTTCCTGAGGAAACTACAATCCATCGATGATCTTCCTGATAACACCATCCTGGCCACTATGGATGTAGAAGCCCTCTACACCAACATTCCACACAAAGATGGACTACAAGCCATCAAGAACACTATCCCCGATAATGTCACGGCTAACCTGGTGGCTGAACTTTGTGACTTTGTCCTTACCCATAACTATTTTACATTTGGGGACAATGTATACCTTCAAATCAGCGGCACTGCTATGGGTACCCGCATGGCCCCACAGTATGCCAACATTTTTATGGCTGACTTAGAACAACGCTTCCTCAGCTCTCGTTCCCTACTGCCCCTACTCTACTTGCGCTGTATTGATGACATCTTCATCATCTGGACCCCTGGAAAAGAAGCCCTTGAGGAATTCCACCATGATTTCAACAATTTCCATCCCACCATCAACCTCAGCCTGGGCAAGTCCACACAAGAGATCCACTTCCTGGACACTACAGTGCTAATAAACGATGGTCACATAAACACCACCCTATACCGGAAACCCACTGACCGCTATTCCTACCTACACGCCTCCAGCTTTCACCCTGACCACACCACACGATCCATCGTCTACAGCCAAACTCTGCAATACAACCGCATTTGCTCCAACCCCTCAGACAGAGACAAACACCTACAAGATCTCTATCAAGCATTCTTACAACTACAATACCCACCCGCGGAAGTGAAGAAACAGTTTGATAGAGCCAGAAGAGTTCCCAGAAGTCACCTACTACAGGACAGGCCTAACAAAGAAAATAACAGAACATCACTAGCCGTCACCTTCAGCCCCCAACTAAAACCCCTCCAACGCATTATTATTAAGGATCTACAACCTATCCTGAAGGATGACCCAACACTCTCACAAATCTTGGGAGACAGGCCAGTCCTTGTCTACAGACAGCCCCCCAACCTGAAGCAAATACTCACCAGCAACCACATACCACACAACAGAACCACTATCCCAGGAACCTATCCTTGCAACAAAGCCCCTTGCCAACTGTGCCCACATATCTATTCAGGGGACACCATCACAGGGCCTAATAACATCAGCCACATTATCAGAGGCTTGTTCACCTGCACATCCACCAATGTGATATATGCCATCATGTGCCAGCAATGCCCCTCTGCCATGTACACTGGTCAAACTGGACAGTCTCTACGTAAAAGAATAAATGGACACAAATCAGGTGTCAAGAATTATAACATTCATAAACCAGTCGGAGAACACTTCAATCTCTCTGGTCACACGATTACAGACATGAAAGTTGCAATATTACAACAGAAAAACTTCAAAACCAGACTCCAGCGAGAAACTGTTGAATTGGAATTCATTTGCAAATTGGATACTATTAATTTAGGCTTGAATAGAGACTGGGAGTGGCTAAATCATTATGCAAGGTAACCTATTTCCCCTTGTTTTTTCCTACCCCCCCCAACACGTTCTTGTTAAACCCTGAATTTGTGCTGGAGATGGCCCACCTTGATTATCATACACATTGTAAGGAGAGTGATCACTTTAGATAAGCTATTACCAACAGGAGAGTGGGTTTGTGGGGGGAGGAAGAAAACCTGGATTTGTGCTGGAAATGGCCCAACTTGATTATCATACACATTGTAAGGAGAGTGATCACTTTAGATAAGCTATTACCAGCAGGAGAGTGGGGTGGGGGGAGAGAAAACCTTTTGTAGTGGTAAACACCCATTTTTTCATGGTTTGTGTGTATAAAAGGATCTTCTGTACTTTCCACAGAAGTGAGCTGTAGCTCACGAAAGCTTATGCTCAAATAAATTGGTTAGTCTCTAAGGTGCCACAAGTACTCCTTTTCTTTTTGCGAATACAGACTAACACGGCTGTTACTCTGAAACCTGTCAGAGTATCTGGATGCTTCTGATTTCTTTGATCCTTGGCAATTGAGATTAAGATAACGGGCTGGCCTAGAGACTCTTCTTGTTGCATTAGTTAATAGTCTCTCCCCTTCCAGGAACCAATCAAGTTTTCATATCACTTTGGCTAGTTTGCAGCCACAGTGTAAGCCATCTCCTAATTATAACTGGTAATGGAAGATCCTCAAAAAGTTTAAAAAGTTCGGATAGACTCTCAA
This sequence comes from Lepidochelys kempii, assembly GCF_965140285.1. Lineage (NCBI taxonomy): Eukaryota > Metazoa > Chordata > Testudines > Cheloniidae > Lepidochelys > Lepidochelys kempii. The sequence continues at coordinate 67,766,598 of NC_136384.1, read as the reverse complement.
GAGTTAACCAGTTCAGATCAAATGCACAAGAAACAAAGAAAACCTAAGCTTCATCTGAAATGTGAACAAACCCTTACATCCAGGCCAGAATTGAACCCAGTGAGTTTCTAAAAAATGTGGTGAGCTTCTTTTCATAGTAATCTCAGGTTTTGACCAAAAGCCGAAGTGTTGAATTACTTCAAGGAAGGTTGGTCTGGTGGCATTTCCAACCTAGTTTACAGATTCAGGCAGTTCAGCTGTTGGATAAGCATCTAACTTTCTTGATACTGATCTGAATGACATTTCTGAAAAAATTGAGGTTTTCTCATTATGCATCGAAGTCTAAGATTATTGCTATGTTCTTGGGGGGAAAAGAAATTAGACAATAACTATATTTAGAAAACTGCAGGTACATCATTTATAAACATTGCCAAGTTTCTTTTGGGAGCATAACCTGAAAATCTGCCTTCATACTAGGCTTTCAGTCTCAAACGTATACATAGGACATTTCTGGTTTACTCGGAGAAAAATTATATTGCTCCTGCTCAGATAAGTTCTTGGGATCATTTCCTCTCTCCTCCTTGTGCTTATCTGCAAATACCCTATAACACTGTGCCATCAGTCTTCTGATGCTTAAACCTATGAACTGTGATCTCAAGGTCTGCACTGATTTCCACTACTGGGATAGAACAGAAGAAAGAGAGACGGTCTCTAAGATAGCCAGTCTCAAATCTTTTACACCTTTATAAATTAAAAACACAACTTGGATTTCCCCCAGAAACAAATTGGAAGGCAGTGTAGACCCCAGAATGCAGATTTAATGTACTCTGGGCTGGTAACACCACTAAATAAATAGGGGATTCTACTATGGAGATGAAAAAAAATCGGGTGAACCCTTCATCTGAAAGATAGGGCCACAACCTCCTCAGCATGTGATTGCAGCTTCTGCATGTACATCCAGACATTGGCCTCACCTTTGATATAAAATTAATCTCTTGTAACTTCTTGTAACTAGAATTTTTGTTTTCTTCATGTGCCTCATTTTCTTATTCATGAAATGCAAGTTTTAAATGCTCTTTTGAAGTGCAAACAGACATACATAAGGGAATGAAATATTTCTTACACATCAGGTTATTACAGAGTGTACGAGAATTGTCACTTCTGGTTTTTGTTCTCTGTGCATGGGACCAGGTTTCCTTTGCAGATGCATTCTGCTTCAGCAAGATGTATCAACTGCAACCCTTCTTTGCACAAGCCAGAGACATGCTTATTATGTTAATTTATTTGGGGTGTTGTAGCATGTTCAATTTGAAGTAAGCAGCATTAAGGTATGCAATAACTCAGAGCAGCTCCTGATACATTTGATGTCAATTTGAAATGTAGAATTGGTAAATTCAATCATTTTAGATAAACATCAGCTACTTAATCTGTCTGACTCCAAGAATCTGCCTGACTGTAGTTGTGGCTCAGGCAGCTCATTGTAGTTGCAGTGTATTCAAGCAGTTTAATTTTTGTTGCTCAAAGACTCTGCCATACCCCTGGGATGTGTTGGAATGGTTTCATTGTAATCAGGGGCTCTGTGCACATGAAGGATTTGTTAAACTCATTCTGATCAGTTCATTAAAAGCCTGAATGCTGCTTGAAAGCCTTCTATACTGGTTGGATTTCACTCAAAAATTCTAATTCACGATAATAAGTATAGAGCAAGAGTTACAATAGGGATGGAGAACAAAATCATATCCATTTCCCTGCAATTTATCATCTCTGAACAGTGCTGTCTCTTCTGTGAGGTGACCCAGCAATGCTCCAATACTGGAAACTTACAAAAAGATTGTAATTATATTTCTTTGCTTCTTTCTTATGTATGTCTTGTGTAAAAACCAAACATAGAGTAAGTTGCATCAGAAAGAACCCTCGGAATTTAAAAAGAGGTGTTCAATAAAAAAAATTAATGTATACCCTTTCCCCCTCATTTACACATTTGATTTCTAACATTTTGCTTTGTAGACCAGACCAGCACAGTGGCACTGAATCACCAAGGTAGGCTTATATATATTGGCTTCATTCCATTAAGAGAATATATTATATAATAGAGGTTCAACTGGTGGCAATTTTATCAAAATGTCTTATTTCTAGGGTGTGATATAATTTCATCCAGAAACTTGTAGTCCCACAGAGTTTGCATATCTTATGACCAATGATGTTTTCTTTATTTTCATTGTTACAAAGCGAAGAGGATTTGAACAAAATGAATTACCCTAGGAAAAAATAGGAGTGACTATACTGAGCCAGAATTTATTTATCCAGCAAACATGTCTTAAAAACCCAACACAATGTAAAGCATGCTACATGGGGGGGAGGGATAGCTCAGTGGTTTGAGCATTGGCCTGCTAAACCCAGGGTTGTGAGCTCAATCCTTGAGGGGGCCATTTAGGGATCTGGAGCAAAAATTGGGGATTGGTTCTGGTTTGAGCAGGGGGTTGGACTAGATGACCTCCAGAGGTTCCTTCCAACCCTGATATTCTATGATTCTATGATAAAGCATCACTTCAAGGTTTCATACAATGAAATAAAGTAAAGATATATATTTCTATGATGGACAGAATACATTATTTTCAATTCTCTTTGCCATCTCCAGTTTTGGAGTCTGATCATCTGAGATGCTGAGCACATCCTGTGAAATGCTGAATATTCTCAACTCCCATTGAAGTCAACAGAATCCAAAGGCACTAGGGCCCTCTCAGGAGCTGTGCGGAGTATTACAGGATTGGGCCCTTGGTTTGGTTCACTGGCCAATCCTCCTTTCCCCGTTCACATCCTCCTTTCCCCAAGGTTAGTCAAAGTCATTCCTAGTATGCTCTTCTCACTAAGTGTCTTGTGAAACGCAGACCTATCAAATGTCTAAACGTGCTAGGACTGAAGGCTCCAATGAGTTTTAAGTAGACCTGATGACTTGCTTCTGCTTTCTGTTCAAACAATGTTAAAATGTCCGTCACTTGAAAATTCTCAGTTGTAAATCTGAATAACTGGAGACATTAAATTCTACAGAACAATTATTTGTCTCAATGCCTGACTAACCACAGAAGAAGGCATTTAGCCAAAAGGTTTGTCTACATAAGTTTGTTTCTTTAGTTTTATTTCAATTATAAAACATTTTATTAGGTAAACTTTCTCTTTGCTTGAGTTCATCTAAATAGTTTTGGTTACCACAGCTAGCTCAAATTTGTAAAATAAATTATTACACGGAGACAGAGGTTTTTCTTTATTATTTGGCAGATTCTGTCATGCCGTTGGGGAATGGGGTGTATTCTCTAAACTCCATTCTGATTTCAATAGACTATAGACATCATGGCATCTATATGGTGGGACATCCTGAGGTGCTGAAGGTAACACTTCTAAAGATCCAGCACATTGACACATGAAAACAATTTCAAGTGCTTTTTTGAAGACTTAGTAGAAAAATTACTATAATTGCTATAATTAAATGTGGAAGAAGGAATCATTCACAGAGCTTGTGAACAGAGCTGGTCACATTTTTTTTGACAGAACTGTTTTCTGTCAGAAAATGCAGTTTTTTCAAAATATAAACATTTTGCAGGAACATTTTGATTTCAATTAAATTTTCTACAGGAAAAAGCCAAAATGAATCATTTCAACTTTCTCACTTAAATAATGTAGAAATGTTTTATTTTGACTTTATTATTTAGATTTGTTTTGGTTAGACTTACAATAAAATACTATCAAAAATATTGTTAATGTAAGCTAATACATAAATATCTAACTAAATACATCAAAACCATTAAGTCGAAACAAAGTGTTTTTACCTTATCATTATATTTCAGAATTTCCATTCCCTGGATAATTTTAAAATGTCATATTTTAGTTCTGAGTAGGAATGAAAACATGTTTTCTGCCAGCACTATAACTGAGTATCATAGAAATCTAGGGGTGGACGGGACCTTGGAAGGTCATCTAATTATTGAATTTCATCTTGTTGATTTCAAACCAATTCTCCAGTTTGTCAAGGTAGTTTTGAATTTTAATCATGTCCTCCAAAATGCTAGCAACCCCTCCCAGATCAGTTTCATCTGCAAATTTTTAACCACTCTCTCTATTCTATTATCCAAGATATTAATGAAAATATTGAACAGTACCATGCTGGACCCCTGTCATAAATATAAAGGGAAGGGTAAACACCTTTAAAATCCCTCCTGGCCAGAGGAAAAACCCTTACACCTGTAAAGGGTTAAGAAGCTAAAATAACCTCGCTGGCACCTGACGAAAATGACCAATGAGGAGACAAGATACTTTCAAAAACTGCGGGGAGGGAGAAACAAAGCTTCTCTCTCTGTCTGTGTGATGCTTTTGCCAGGGACAGAACAGGAATGGAGTCTTAGAATTTAGTAATCTAGCTAGGTATGTGTTAGATTATGATTTCTTTAAATGGCTGAGAAAATAGCTGTGCTGAATAGAATGAATATTCCTGTCTGTGTGTCTTTTTGTAACCTAAGGTTTTGCCTAGAGGGAGTCTCTATGTTTTGAATCTAATTACCCTGTAAGGTATTTACCATCCTGATTTTACAGAGGTGATTCTTTTTAATTTTTTTTATTGAAATTCTTCTTTTAAGAAACTGAATGCTTTTTCATTGTTCTTAAGATCCAAGGGTTTGGGTCTGTGGTCACCTATCCAAATTGGTGAGGATTTTTATCAAACCTTCCCCAGGAAAGGGGGTGTAATGTTTGGGAGGATTTGGGGGGGAAAGATGTTTCCAAACAGACTCTTTCCAAATTATATCCCTGTTAGACGTTTGGTGGTGGCAGCGATAAGTCCAAGGGCAAAAGATAAAATAGTTTGTACCTTGAGGAAGTTTTAACCTAAGCTGGTAAAAGTAAGCTTAGGAGGTTTTCATGCAGGTCCCCACATCTGTACCCTAGAGTTCAGAGTTGGGGAGGAACCTTGACAACCCCTCTAGATATGCTTTCCCAGTTTGACAGTGAACCATTGATGACTTATCTTTGAATAAGGTTTTTCAACCAGTTATGTACACACAGTAATTTAATCTAGACTACATTTCCATCGTTTGCTCATAAGAATGTCATATGGGATTGTGACAAAAGCCTTACTAGAAGCAAGATATATATTATGTCTGCAGCTTCTCCTCCATCCACTAAGGCAGTAACACTGTCAAAGAAGAAAATTAAGTTAGGTTAGCATGATTTGTTCTTGACAAATCAATGTTGGCTGATTCTTATGACCCTATTATCCTCTAGAAGCTTACAGATCAATTGTTTAATAAGTTTTTCCAGAATCTTTCCAGTGTTTGAAGTTAGGCTGACTGGTCTATAATTCCCCAAATCGTCTTTTTTCTCCTTTTTTTAAAGATAGTTACTATGTTTGCCCTTGTCCAATCCCCTGGACTCCAACTGTTCTTCATGAGTTCTTGAAGATAATGACTAATGGTGCAGAGATAGCTTCAGCAAGCTCTTTAAGTACCCTAGGATACGTCAGGCCCTGCCAACTTGAAAACATCTCACTTATCTAAATAGTCTTTAACTGTTCTTTCTCTTTTTTGGTTTCTGTACCGTCCTCGTTGTTAATGTTAATTGTGTTATGTATCTGGTCACTACTACTTTTTTAGTAAAGACTGACACAGAATAGATATGAAATACCTCAGCCTTCTTGTTGTCAGATATTAGCTCTCTTTCCCCACTGTGTAGTGGACCTACACTTTTCTTTTTCTTTCTCTTGCTCCTAATGTACTTATAAAACCTCTTTTTATTTTCTTTGATGTCCCTTACTGGGTGTAACTCATTATATGCCTCAGCCTTTCTGATTTTGTTCCTATTTGTGTGCTATTCATGCTTGTGCTGTTCTTTTGTACTCATCCATAACAATTTGTCCAGTAAAGAGCTCCTGATTGTTCTTCATATCTTTCTTTCATATCAGGATCCTGAACAACTGATTCTTGGATAGGGGTTCTCTTCACTTATAAACTAATTTGTTTACCTCTAATTTTATATTGTAATTTTTAGATCTATGAAAGATGCAGAACATCAGAAGCCAAAGCATCTGTTTGTTCAAAGAGAGGAGATAATCTAGATGGACATAATCTTCCCCTTGTTTCACAAATCTATCTCACCTATAACCAATGATAACTGCAACCAACTGATATGGAAAATCCTCCTATTTTTCTGTATGTTCTGAAGAAACTAAGCTTTCTTTCAAAAATGTTTCTGGCCTTTTTGATTGTGTCTGTGACTTCATACTGTAAATCAATACATTTCTGTCTTTGCCAGAGACTGAAACAAATGTGTTATCATGCCAGAAGAGGGTGAATTTTCCTATTTATCTGAATGAAATGTTAACTTCAAAGCTTTGTTTCGACTTAAGGCCTGATTTTCTGGGATCTTCAGTGGGAGAATCTTACTTCAGAGTAAGGAATGAAGGAAGAGGTTCTAGTCTATAAAAGAGAGATCTATATATCCCTAGTCATTGAAAAATATAAAGAAATTCAGGGGTTAGAGCTGTGTGGCCCTCTTTTTCAAGTTCATCCAGTTCAAGTTCATTTTTTACTCTGGCAATGCAGAATCAGGCTCCAAGATAATGTATAGTGACCCATGTACACAATTGTTTTCAGACCCTAAAACTTGATCCTGCAAATGCCTCCTGTTAGCTGTTGAGCACTCTCCACTCCTATTTAAATTCTTGGTCTGAAAATTTTACAAGAAGCATAGTCCCGCAGTCCCTACTTTTGCACGCTTCCCAATATACTAAAGGCAACAGGGGCAAACCTCAGGTCATGCTTTATTTTTGTGCAGTATTTCTAATATGGTCTGATATTGGCCATTCTTAAATGTTGAACATACAACCTTTTTTGTGATATTCCTGCTACCTGTTCTGGCCCAAACCACAAAAGCATGTGGATTCAAAAGAGATAAAATAAAGAATGAAGCCAATTTCTCTGACTTTCATAAAGCGTATGGGAGCTAGTTTGATTTTAGGGAAAAGATTATATACAGTTGGCTCTCATTTTATCCAAACTAGTTACATTTACAAAGTTCAGTGTAGTGATGTTAATTAATATTTTTAAAAGATCTTCCTTTTCACTTCCTGTGAACTGGAATATGAAAAATGAAAGATCTTTGTAAAGATTCCACAGAAATTTGATAAAACCCTACAGTTTTCTGCAGATATTATATACTCCCTTATTGATTTACTCCAGTTGCTTGTAGGTTTTTCTTCTAACTCGTCATTACCCTAAGAAACTGCCATTGCCAATAGGACTTTTATTTTTATTTTTATTTCCATCCTTAAGGCAACTTAGAAAACAAAGACTGTGTTGTGGTGGCTTTATGGTATGTCTAATTGTCCACAAGGAGCTATGCCTGAAACCACTGTTTTATTTAGAATCCCTTATTCATCTGATCTAATCAAATAGGTTTTCCAAACTGGTCAATCTGGGCAAGGCTAGTTTCCAGCAAGGATGCTCAGATGTCAGGATTAAAATAGTACAATTATGACTAAGACAGGCTGCTTTTATACAGATGATGACTGAAGACATACAAGAAAATATTAAAACAAAATAAATTCATACAGATAACTACCAAGCAAGCAATCTTGTGCAAGGCCAAGCCACATAAATCTTTCTGCAAAAAAGCTGCTTTAGTACACGCATTGTACATCTCTGTATGAATTTCACAGAGAAAACTATAAGTCTCACTAACATTAAAGGCAGGAAAACAATTGTAGGATAAGCAGTGAGCAGAGGAAAGGAGCAGAACGATTAGAAAACAGGCATCTGATGCCTACTGTACTTGAATTCTACATTTGTCTGAAATCAGATTCAGTGTTTGCTGGAGGAAGAGAGACTTTTAGGATGATATTCTCAAGTACTATTTTACAGCTATGATCTAAGTAACGCATTCTGTTGGTTATTAAGAATCAAATGAATGATCTATGGCATTGGCAAGGTGATCTGCTTCAGCGGTATCATACTTTGATACTGGTGCATGAAAGAACAATCCACATAGTGACTCTTTTGTTGAAGTGTTCCTACACTATTCTAATTTTGCCTCCATCCTTACTAGGATGAATCACCAACCATTTTCTATTGAAGTGTTGTGGCACCTGAGTCTAGTACACAGTTTTGCAGTGATAGTTAAAAGACTCAAACAAGCCTGAGAATATTACTCTTTCATGTAGCCCATTTATGAATTCTTCCTTAGGAACAGAAAAACACCAGCTCTTTTATCGGATCACCTAGATGAGCACCATTGGAGGTAATTTTTTTTCAGAATCACCTTTATGTTCAACCAATTCCTTTTATTTCAAGGATAATGTGGCATATCATTTGTGGCTTGTAAGAAAATGCGGGGAGTAACTTTCAAGGAAATAAATTTAGTTCTAGAATTGCCACTGACAAGAAGTGCTAGTTATGAGCCTGCAGTTCTATGCCTGAGTGGGTGTGTTGTGGTAGAGGGAAAGTGTTAATTGGGAAAAAACTCTCAGTTTAATACAATCCAGTAGTTTGTAAAATGTAGAGAGCTGCTTATATATTACCCTACCTCAGTATTTTGCACAACTTCTATGTTATAGGATCATCACACAGTTGTATGAATCTTTTCAGAAATTATATTTACGCCTTTGATTCTGGAGCTCACTTTCATATTTTTAAAAAAATTCAGTTCAAAATGATGGGCCTGATTCTCTTCACACCATTTTTACACTGGTGCAGCTCCAATGACATCAGAGTCTCTTTTAATTTGTACAGGTGTTAGCGAGATGAGAATTAGGTTTCTCTTTATAAGATGCAGAAGAGCAATGCCATGGTGATTTACCATTCTTCTCTCAATTCATCTTATTCACATTAGTAGGCAAAATGAACAGCAAGGTCTAGATAGTGAGATGCCCTTTCTCAGATGCACAGAGATGGAGGAACAAACAAGCTCCATACTGTCCCATAGTCCCGATTGTGGTATAATCTTCATAAAATAATCCCAAATAAAGGAGCCGAGGCAAGCCTTATCCACTGATTAATATGAAGTTATTGCAACCCAAATCTTTGTCAGACGTGTGCAAAACTGTATTGCAGAAACACAAGGATGTCCATGTCTGAAATAGCTGCCATTTTTGAAGCTGAGCAAGTATTTTGAACATTTTCAACCAATAATCAGTTAGCCTCAGAAACACCTGCAACCAGATTCTCAGTGCAGAATTTGGTGGGGGAGGGAGGGAAGGAAAGGTGCTTTAAGGCATCTTTATATTCCCCTGATTCTGCTGTTGGCCAAGTGCTGACCTCACCCCCATTGTAAGTCATAGCCATTGAAATGTTGCTCTAATTAATATTTGGGTGCCTATGGTCCCAAGGGGCTGTTTTGGCAGCTGGGGTCACCGATGTGCAGGGAAGTCAAAGCTACACTCCTCCCCACACAGAACAGTCTTCCTGCCTGAGGGTGGGGTTGGGAAAAGTTGCCTGGAGTCTCTATGTCCTCTGGGGATTTCTCTTCATATGAGAGGAGTCTTTAGAAGGCTGGATTCAATGATCTTATAACTGCTTTGCACTGCCAATGAAGCATAAAGCCTTTTTAGTGACAAGGTTGTAATTCTGCTCAATTCTAAATAGCTGTCTGCATGTTTTTGAAGGATTTAAAAATATATATGGTTATAAAAATAAGGAGTATTTTTGCCAAATAGACTCAGCAACAGCTAAGCTATGTTAAGTCACATTTCACTTTTTGGAAACTCAAAGTTAAAATTCATCTGCCAGGACATGGATATATCAACGGAGGGATGGGGTCATTTTTGTTTAGTCTGGCCTGCTGTTGTGGATTATGACAGGTAACAGGACACCTTCTTGAAATGTTAGGGCTCAGCTGTGACATGACTCCAAACTTGATTCCATCTAAGCGATAAGGTGAAAAAAAACAAAAAAACCTAGCTCACTTCATGAGTGTGTAATTTTGCATACTTGTCCTGGTACTTTTGGCTTTTAAACAGCAGAGGATGCCAATATTTTGAATACATCTTACTGTGCGAGGAAACAAAACCAGTGCAAACAATAAAATCTGCTTTCATGTCTGTGTGACAATCAGGGAAAATAATCCACTTTTCCAGTTCTGGTACTTTTGCAAAGGTTGCATTTTAGCTGGGAGACTGAAGAAGTTGCAGATTTCCTGTCTGGGTGGTAGGTTGTGTTAATAATATAATAGAATTGAATTAATTAAATAAAGAAAGAAAGAATAATAAATTAATAACTAATTCAAAAAATAAAAACATGTTTGCAATTGTGGTTCTTAGGCACTTAAACATCAGTAGCCTGTCAGAGATGCTCAGCACCCACAGCTACCCCTGAAACTCGTGGGAGTTGGAGGTGCTCAGAACATTGGGAAGTCAGACAGTAGGTACCTAACTAAGAACCTTGATTTGAACATTTTGGCCCCAACTCTCTGGGGATCACACTGTAGCTTTTAAGCTCTGGCCTATGCTGGACAGAGCATGGAGGAGCCATTCTGAAGCGAAAGTCCTAGGAGGAATTCTGGCTGAGGGCCTTTGTGCTATCTGGGAGCATATGTTGCAGTGGCAGCTCCAATACTTTTTCTCGGACGTAGCATTAATTCTCACCATGCCCAGCTATCTTCACTGCCTCTGTGCCAGGGTGTGTGTTTGAGAAAGGAGGGGACAGTACCATTGTCACGCCCACACTCTTCTCCTCTCTGCCCCTTTCTGTGTAGCTGGTGTGAGTGCTAGCAGGGAGCAATACCTGAGCTCCTGACTAGAACTGGGTCCGTCATCTTTGCCTGATCCCTAAAGGGAGGGCTCCTTGCATCTTCTCTTTCCTTTGTGAACCCTGCAAGGCCAGGCAGAATTCAGTCTGTATACAATTAAAAGTATTGAGAGTCCCAGAAAGTGTTCATTTTTTATAATAAGGACATACAAATATTTTTGAAAAACACAAATATGTTTATTTGGTCCATCTGTAAAGCTGCCTGCAGTGAGTGTGAGTACCAACCTCAGGGCGGACTCTTAAGAACCCAAATTGATTGTGAATTCTATCCATAGATTTCACCAACCAATTATCAAGCATAAACTCCTTAGGAAGTATTACATCTTAAACATGAAAAGAAAAGGAGTACTTGTGGCACCTTAGAGACTAACCAATTTATTTGAGCATGAGCTTTCGTGAGCTACAGTTCACTTCATCGATGAAGTGAGCTGTAGCTCACGAAAGTTCATGCTCAAATAAATTGGTTAGTCTTTAAGGTGCCACAAGTACTCCTTTTCTTTTTGCGAATACAGACTAACACGGCTGTTACTCTGAAACCTATCTTAAACATGGAATTACAAATAGTCCCCTTGGGTACTCCAGCCTCTCTTGCCACCCAGTGAGCCTACCTTTGTGATAGATGGTCTCTTACACCAAGAATCAGAGCAGTACTCAGATACTCTCAAGTCCCAAAGGACCAGTTACTTATCGCTGATCAATTGCACCTTACATCTCACACCAAAGACAAAGATTGTAGCCAATCCTAGAATAAACTATACAGATGTATTAAGTAGGAAAAGGAAACAAGAGTTAATTTCAGGGTTAAAGCAGGTAAACATATATGCACAAATAAGTTACAACCTTAAGTTTCAAAAATTAATAGAAGATTCTATAATAAGCAAGTTATGTATGTCCTTTAGGGCTAATCCAGACAAAACACTGGAGATCTCCTGCTTTAATGCCTAGGAAACCTTGTCATGCCTGAGTCCAAGCAGTTCCTTCTTGTTAGGGTTTTCATTCCTCTCCTCCCTTGAGTTCTAGGCTCTGAACTCAGCTGATAGGAGGAATGCACTTGCTTGACTCATCTTCATGAGGGGGAAAGCAAACCAACAAACATCTTTTGTCCTTTTTATCAACCCACAATAGTCTGTTTGGTATCAATGGACCTTTTCTTTTTGGGCAAGATGTAACACCTTCGGTTGGAGATCAGCCCTTCACACTGGTTAAGATCTTTCTCTTACGTGGTGATTTACATAGTCACAGAGGCTCACAATATGACCACTCAAATATTACCCTTACAATATGTAATATAAATGTTATAAGTGAGATTAATGCATGCAGCAATTCACAAGCATTCCATAAAGACTAAACACATTCTTATCATTCTAATACCTATTTTAACAACACATACACACAGGTAAGCGAGGCTGATTCCAGCTAAGTATTTATTGGTGTTCAGCTGAGACATGGGGACTGTGGCATCAGCTGGCACCTGGTAAGCCAGTATCATACCACCAACACCCAAACCCTATATGTGAATATTCTCCTTTTCTGTGTGATAGAAGAGGTAGAATATTGGCTACGTGATATTCAACAAAAAGACTGCCTGATGACTGGCATCTATGAGGCTTTGACCCGCCTCATACCTGAGTGCACTTTCCAAACACGGACAGAGGATTTTGAATTTTTGACATAAAGCAGCCGTCACCAGGGTGCTAGACCTGGTAATCGAAACAATTTGCTTCACTGCACACTGTGGAAAAAACCTGGCAGAACACAGTCTGCTTAATCTGATACTACTGATCCTGTCACTGATGCCTGAAAAGCACCTGCCTCCACATCCTCTGCCATTGGTGCCACTGTGCACAGTTGGGCAATGTCACAAGAAGCACTCCGCGCGCCAAAATGTAGATATTCTACTTTCATTCCAAAAAGATAAAACCCAGCAGAGCAGAAGGTCACTGTAAAACAGCAAAAACTCTGCAGTATTGAAATCTTCAGTGGGGTGCAATTAAAGAAGAGAAGAGTGGAACAAGATTTTGGACTGCATCAGTCCATTAGTCTGTTGTAAAGGGGGAAAAGGGGAACTCAAACACAAGTGGAATTTTCCTTCTATACTTTACAATAGCTATATTTTTACACAAAAGAATGAGGACTGAAGAAAAATGTGCAACGAGAAAATCTTTGCAATGGACACATTGGAGACATTGCTAAAGAACAATGCAAGCAAGCAATGCTTCTGACAAAATCATTGTATGCATGGAATATCTCTGGTGCCTGGGTGGCAGTCCCATACATTTAAAAACTGCAGAGAGGGTCATTTTTAAATTGTGAATCTGACTTTTTTGAAAGTTGTTCATTCATGAATTGGTGGGTTGATGAAAGGATATAGAATTGACAGAGTCTCAGACAGGAAGGAATTTTTGGTACTGCTGTTTCACTGAAATGATTTCACAGATTTGTTTTCACAGACGTAATCTTAAAAACAAAACAAACTAAGGCCATTGATATGTAGGCTATGAATCATTTTCAATCTAGGAGTATTTATTTTTCAGCAAGAAGCAAGAGCATGACATGGTTATTGGACTGAGTTTTTTGGGAGGGGTCTGTGTGTGTGAAATAGATCTGTGAAGTAGACCACACAATCTGATTTGTTTTTGTATTTGCAATCTGGCTGGTAAAAGGACAGCATGGCTAGTTAGTTAGATAGACTGTAAAAGCAGAGACTTTGTAAATCTGCATTTTTGCCAAGTGTAAAAGCACTTGGGAAGTGAATATGACATTTATGTGCTTTAGAACTTATTTTTTCTGTCTTTGATTATTTCAGAGAGAATTGGGTTATGGGAATGTGGAGCTCTATGACACCTTAAGACTGATGAACATTACCCTTCTATGATGATTGATTTTATTTTTCAATTGTTTTGATTTCTGAGATTTTAAACACCCACTTAGCATGAGATTGATAATGGTTATTTGTCATATAGAAAATATGACACAGATTTATGGAATCATTTCACATATATTTATTCCTTGCTTGTGCCTGTAAAGCTCTATTCAGTTCACATAGGACTTTGGAACAAAAGCTAGCTGGCTTCCTGGTAGTTAAGTATTCTTAAAAATACCCTCTACTTACGGGTATACTCCTTTTATATATGTAGCTCCTGACACACTACCCACCATGGTGTCACAGCCTTACCAGAAGTAAAGCATTTGGATTGAGCACTTCCAGGACTAACATTATTCCTGGAACTCCCACCTTCCGGGAATGGAGTTGCAGCCAGGGCCTTAAATAATTTTAAAAAGTCTCTTAACATAATAAAGAGGATGAAGTGCTGATCCCAAGCAGCAGGTGGTTAGTTGATATTGGTGTTCTATGGTAACTGCACAGCCCAAATCACATTTGTGTCTGCTCAGCTGAGGCTATAAACATGTTCTGCCCCTCCATTTTCTTCCCAGCCTGCATTATCCATTTTCAGTCTTGTTGTCAATACTGCCCTTCACAAAGGCCTATATGAAAGAGAATTGACTGGAAATGCTAGTTCTCAGCAAAAGAACAACAGCAGCAGCTTTGTGCAGTACTTGTGATTGCATTTAATGGGTCAAATTCAGTTGTAACATAACTCCTTTGAAGTCACTGCAGTTATACCAAAGCTGAACCCCAAATGGTTTACAGGTTTACTTTTGCTGGATATAGTCCCAAAGACTTTTACATTTGTCAAAACTTCATCTGAAACATTCTAAGAAATCCAGAAATCTCTTGACAAGAGGCTGTCCAAAGACGCCAAAGAAATGCAGATTATCCGCCACAACCATTGACTGCATAGTCTCTCTCTGTTTCAGTTCCCATGGGTAAAATAATACAATGATAATAGTAATTCCTTGCCTCACAGGGATGTTGTGAGGATAAATATATCAAATACACTCAAATACTCTAGTGATGAAGGTCATAAAAGTATATTAGTAATTTTCTCTTGAATGGCAAATTCATCTGTGAATCTGGGCAGTCCAGGTGCCAGCTCATGCCAAGACCCTGAGCTTTACTGAACACTGACAAATGTATAGCTGGAAACCAGTCTGGTTCACCTGTTTGTTAGTGTTGTTGAAAAAAATATTAGAGTTATAAGAATGTGTTTAGACATTATAGAATGTTTGTAGGATGCTGCATGTATTAATTTGTCTTATTATATCTGTAACCCATGTGATAAGGTAATGTTTAAATGTTTGCTCTGTAACCACAAAAATGTTTGCCTAAGACAATAAATCCCCCCAGTCAGAGGAGAAGCATTACCAAATGTGAAATGCTAGTTTACCACAAAAGGTTTCATCCTCTCTCCAACAAAACAAAGTCTACAACCATCAGAAAAGACACTGTGAATAAAAGACTTTGTTGATTACTATCCCCATTCTCCTGAAGAGGATACTTGCATTAGCCTACATTCCATCACAGCTTGAATGCTGGGGGAAGGGAATAATCCCTGCTAAAGAGAAACTGGTATCTCTATCCTGTCTGGAATCTGAGGGGCAAAGATTCCTAAACATAAGCAAGAGGTCCCCAAGCTGCTTGGCTTGGGTTAGCGCTAAAGGATATAAAAGCTTGCTTATTACAAAAGTTTCTATTACCTTTTGAACTTAAGATTGTACCTCATTTGGGTGTGAATGTTTACCAGCTTTAACCTTGTAAATAGCTCTTATTTCTTTTTCTTAGTTAATAAACCTTAATTTGTTACAGGATTGACTACAAGTGTTGACTTTGGTTTGATATCTGAATACAACTGACCCAGGGTAAGTGACTGGTCCTTTGGGACTGGGAGTAACCTGAATACTCTTGTGACTTTTGGTGTAAGTAACCATCTATCACTTGCCTGGGTGACAAGATAGACTGGAATGCCCCATGGTACTGTCTGTGACTTCAGGTCTTCATGCTTCTTACTGGGTTGGTGAAATCTAATTATAGAATATATAAACCTTTTGGGGTTTTTGCCTTGCTTCTTGACAGTCTGAACTAAGGTTGACGATCATGACCATGAACCACTCAACAGTGTGACACCATCTTTTACCAATAGCCCTCTTCTTCTTTTCCTACACAAACATCTCCATTTCTTATTCCATGCCATCCGGTGTACTTGTAATCTCTTCCAAAGACAATTTGCTTCCTAAAGACTCACTTCAGCAGACAACCCTACAAGAAACGAACTAAGGAAATTTTAGAAGTAAAACTTTAAAAACAAAACAAAAATCCCTACAATCACCAAGAAGTGTACATGTACCCATTGAGTCACTGCATGATAGTCACCGTGTGGAATATCTGTCTGGCATCAGGTCAGGCTGTTGACTCAGTTTGCCTTGCTCTCTGCCCACCATCTTTTCCAGTTGTGTACATTGTAGCCCTCCAGATGAGCATAAAAGTCCACTCCTTCCAGGGTAACAAGACAACCCAAAACAAAAGAGTCCTTAGTCTTCCAGGGCCATAGACCTCTTCCCACATACTTTCTCCTTTTGGCTGCAGGATCATCTAGCCTTGACCATGCTCTGGAGTATAACAAACATGCTCCCTAGGGGTCCCTAGGATATATAGGAGCTTACCTCCCTGCCTGACCTATGAGCTCCACTCCTTGGACCATAGACCCTGAAGCAGTCATTTGGTCTGACCTCTAATTAAGCTCCATATCTTTTCCCCAAGCACTCCCTTTCTTCATGCTGCTTTTCAAGATACTTGAAAAAACCCCTCTCCGTAACCAGCACCTCAGTTCACCTGCAGCTTCTGTACCACAGTCAAATATTTCCCCTCTCTGAGATTCCTTATCCTTTCTCTCATGCCTCTTTCCAGGCTTTTTGAAAAGTCCCATCTAGACCCTTTGACTGGAGATGTCCCACAAAGAGGTCTATTTCTGTCAGGTCTCTTTCTATGCTAAGAAAGGTAAACAAGCTTTATATTGCCTGTCTTCCCAGCATGCTTTGCTACTAGCTTAGTTTCCCAGATCCCTTTCTATTCAAGGCCAGAATTTGGAACAGGTCTGAGTTGAATCTGGGCTTGTCTTTAAGGGGGCAGCACAACTGCTACAATGATCTTATTTATGGAATCCCCCTGACCTCTCACAACTTTTTCCTCTTTGTTTTGTAATGAACCTCTCACATTAAGTCATGTCCACATTTTAGATTTTTGAGGAAGAGGCCTGTCTAACCATCTATTTTATGAAGTACTTAAACACACCTTTGGGCACGTACAAATGGTTCCTGACTTGCAGGGCTGGGGGATCTATTTAGTCCTAATTTTCTTAGTTTAAATTATATATGTGTTGTAATCTCTCAATGGAGAAATACAATTTGTAAACCAAAAAAGTAACTAGAATCCCTTCAGAACTGGCAAAAAGTTTAAATTTGTGGTTTACATGTGAGTCTTCTGGATAAATGTGGTTGTTAATGATTTTTTTCTGTGATCACAATAAGATAGAATTTCACCTGTCTGATATTGTGCTTGCCAACTGTTAGTCAGATGTTAGAGCAGACTTTACCAAATAGCAGAGTCCCACATCCAATGGCTGGACTTGCTCTGTATGTGCATGTGCGTATATGTGGTTTTTTTTCACAGCCAAAAGAACACCAATACACCAGCCAAAAGAAAAAAAAAACAGATTCAAATTGTGTACAGATACACATGGTAACCCAAAACAGAGAATTCTGCTTGCTGAGTGAGTAGGAACTTTTCTAAGTATGCTGGACTGGAAGTTGTTCTCTGTATATTTTGTATTGAATCTGCTCTCAGGCAAAGTGATATACACACTGAGTAATTCTTCTGACATCACAGAAGCGGAATAGTGACCTTCTCATGGATATGACCATGATCAGAAAAAGAAGCCATTCATCAGCTAAATTGTTTATTGTGGGTTATGTTATCAGCTCTACTTTTTAAGAAAAATATATCCTTTTAAAAACTGAAATGTGAATGTAAAGTAAAACCCACAAACTTGTAGAATAAATATGCACAGTAATATCTATTATTAACAGAGATGGAAAGATAAGTGAAAGGCTTAAGGCAAAAGTAATTAAGGAATGAAAGAAACAAATAGAATTATTGGTGGCCAACATAAGGTTGAACAGATCTGATTTTCTATCTTACAGCTAAAGGTGATAGCAGAAATGCACTGGGGTTATTTACATTTAAATTATGTAGGATGACAGGGCTACAAAAATATTTCAAAATGAAGTGCACCTGAACAGCCAAAGGAAAGCTGGAGTGACGGGGAGAGGGGAAAGTTGGGCAGGAGTGAGGGGTGGGGAACCTGCTCTTTAAGATAAGTGTATGAATGAAGTGTGACTGTGGATAAACCACTCCTGTAAATTTATGTGCAGCATTTGAACTGGGTTTAAATAACATTACTTCAAACACAACCTGTAACTGACATGCAGGTGACGGCTCTACAGAAATGTTTTGGTAACTTCTAAAGTGTGGGGTATGGGGAGGGGCGATCTAGAAAAGCTTTATATTGTAGAATAAATCCTAAATAAGGGCCTGACAGCCACCTAGCACACAGAAGACGCATAAGAGCTGCTAAACTGATCCAAAAATGTGCAGGAGAATGTTTGCAAATTGTGTTCACCAACATCTGTTTGAAATGCACAGCTAAAGTCTAGTATGCAGGAGGCAGTGCATGGGAAGTCTCTGCAGCACTTTACTGCCCGGAGTGGTCACAGCATGGTTGGGGGGAAATCCCAACAGTAGCCTTACAATGGAGCTGCAGTCAATTCCCAACCGAGATAGAAGGACCACTGAACTGCAGGTAACATCTGAATTCTGGAAAGGGTGATATGTGCTTCATTGGAAGAAACTGTGCAAAAGCAGCAGAAATGGACCTGCTCACAAAGGACAGAGGAGGGATACATCAGGGGAATATGGCACTATGTGATGACCCCTACAATAGACATGGATGAGGTGGACATATGCATACACCAGTCAAAAATGAGTTGCAGTTTTGGTCGCAACACTCTATTCCCATTCCCAGGCAAAGTGGCTCCCACAATACAAAAACTAGGCATGTAGAGTGTACAGAGAGTGATGGAGCCGAAACAGGAGAGGCAGTGAGGCAAACAGCAGGCTGTGAATAGGGTATGTATGCTCCATCACAGCTACCATTAGCAGCTAAGAGAATTCAAATCATATCGGCAGGGTAAAGGAATAATCCCTACTCCTTCTATTGGGCGCAGACAATAGATAGAACCAATAGCCTTTCAGTAGGACTGTGTAGTTCTACTTCATAAAGTATAGTTCTACCCTGAAAGTGACTATGAATAAATGCCACCTTCTTACCTAAAAATATCTGATCTCTGCATGTGTTCAAGTTCCTACCTGTTCAGTGACTATTTATTTTTTACTCTAGTTAGTACTACAAATATAGATGACCTAGATTCTCTTCTTTTTTTTGTAGATTGTAAGGTCCTTGGAACAGAAATTATGTCATTACATGTATTTGTACAGTGATTAGCACAAAGGGAACCTGATCCTGAATGGGCTCTCTGTCACAACCATAGTTATAAAAACTCCATTTCAAAACTCCAGTGCAAATCCCAGTGAAATGCTGGGTGAGATTGTGCTTGCATAGCCAACAGTACAGAGGTCAGGCATGAGTCAAAAATGATTAGATAAAGAGATGGAGTGAATCTGCACTAAGGAGTATGTCAAGGGTTACGATATAGACCACTGATTGCGGTGTAGTCCATTGTGCTACTTTCCATCATTCCTGGCAGTACTTCGCTAATCTTCAGGAATTACATTCTGGCATCAGAAGAAGCTGACTGCACACTTTACAAGAATTGCAAGATAGGTTTAAAAATTATTTATTTTATCTCTCTTAAAAGGCGTCTGTCACTTTCTTGTCTATAGGTCTGATCTTTTGAATTGCTTATTACTTTCTGGGAAGTCAAGATGATCCCATAGAGTAAACCACAATGGAATAAAAGTTTGGGAAATCTCTAGACGAGATGTTTCAAAGATATTAATTATCGCAAGTTAATTAGAAATCAATTAACTCAAGGAAAAAAATTCTGATCTAAGAATACACAGTGGGTGTTGAGAATATTAAGCACCTCCAAGTTGAGGCTCAGATACACATAAAATTGAATTATAACCACAAAGCAAAATTCTCATGAGCCAAAATAATCTGGAACAAATTATATTTGCTTTCTCCATTCTCCCAGGTTAAGAAGAACATAAGAATGGCCACACTGGGTCAGACCAAAGATCCATCTATCCCAGTATCCAGTCTTCTGACAGTGGCCAATGCCAGGTGCCCCAGAGGGAATGAACAGAACAGGTAATCATCAAAGTTACAGGTGTTTGTGAATGTATCTGTCCAAGGATTTTTAAAAACATGTATTATTCACTTAGTTGTGGGTGTTGGTACTAATAAAGGTCTTTATTAAAAAGCTGTGTCTTGAAGTTTAGATTGAAAATTCAGGCTTGGGACCATCAGTGCTGAAAACATTAAGGACTTATTTCAGACCTGCAAACAGCACACCTGCAACTCCTCTGTCAGAACTGCACAGTGGTCTATGACAAGTGCCAGGAGCACTGGTAGTATACAACAGGGGTCGGCAACCTTTCAGAAGTGGTGTGCCGAGTCTTCATTTATTCACTTGAATTTGAGGTTTCGCGGGCCAGTAATACATTTTAACGTTTTTAGAAGGTCTCTTTCTATAAGTCTCTAATATATAACAAAACTATTGTTGTATGTAAAGTAAATAAGGTTTTAAAAATGTTTAGGAAGTTTCATTTAAAATTAAATTAAAATGCAGAGCCCCCTGGACCGGTGGCCAGGATCCAGGCAGAGTGAGTGCCACTGAAAATCAGCTCACATGCCGCCTTTGGCACACGTGCCATAGGTTGCCGACCCCTGGTGTAGAAGAACTGCCAGGATGTATGTTAAACTGGTGCTGAATTTCCACAAGTAGGTAAAAGACTCTGAATGTACCTGTGATATTCAGCTTGATCCTGCTCTATTGAAGTATGCCATTGACTTCAATGGGAATAGGATCGAACACTTACTTAAGGACTCATCAAAATATGTCTATCCATAGAGAGACTAATTTTTATACACTTGATAATAATGTTCATTAATTTCAGGATTATTAATTTTGAGAGCCCAAAATTTTGCTATATGATTTACAAGACATGGTCCCTGCTCCAAAATAGCTTACAGTCTAGGGGCTTTTCTGTAGAAACAGAAACTATGTCTATACTTGGAGTTTGGGTTGTGATTTCCAGTTTGAATCGACATACATGCGTTAGATCACTAAAAGTAGCAGTGCTTCCGGGATAGCATGTGTGGTGGCTCAGGTAGCCACCTGAGTACAAGTACATGCCCAGGGGTCTGGGCAGATACATACTCAGGACAACTTGCCCAAGCCTCCAACCGCACTATCCTAGCTACGCTGATATATTTTGCACACTTGATGAAGCAGAGATAGTGTGGGTACATCTGCACAAGCTGGGAATCACATGTAGATGTAGACTGAGTTCATGGCAAGCTGGGCAGTAAATCCGCTCCACACTAGCCTGTCACTCACTAAGTGTCTATGTGGACCTTGTTACCATGCATGGAAAGTTTCCTAGTGTGCTGTAATCTACTCCGATTTCAAACAACACTATAGAACGTTTACTGTGTGGCTGTAAGGTCCACACAAACAGCACATGACAGGTTAGTGCATGGGGTAAATTTACACCCTACCTTGCCACAAACTAACTATTTGTGTAGACAAGCCCAAAGGATCTGATTCCAAGCCCCATTTAAAGTAAAGCGCATGCTTAAGTGGTTTGCCAGATTGAGGCCTAAATTCAGACATGAGGTTAATAAACACACAAAAGATGGTGAAGGGGAAAGGTAGGACATAAGGGCGACAACTGATTTCTTTTTTGGTGTTAGAATTAAGACATATTCATATAAATGGCTATGTTAAATTTGTATTTTCCTCATTTTCTCCGTATCATTGCCTATTGAAAGTTTAAATTGTTTGTTTGCTATTGCAGATGATATGATGAATAATAGGGAAGGATAACAGGGAAAGATGATCCAGTGGTTAGGTCACTAGCATGGATTATCTAGGCCATATCTACATTACCATTTATGTCGGCAAAACTTTTGTCACTCAGGGTTTGGAAAAACAAACGCCCCTAAGCTACGGAAGTTTCACTGGCATAAGTGGTCGTGTGCACAGCGCTATGTTGGTGGGAGAGCTTTTTCCACCAACATAGGTACCACCGTTTTTTGGAGGTGGTTTAATTAGGTTGATGGGAGAGCTCTCTTCTGTCAGCATAGAGCGGCTACATGAGCGGTCTTACAGCGGCACAGCTGCATCAGTACATCTGCGCTGGTGTAAGGTCTCTAGTGTAGACAAACCCCTAGATTCAATTTCCTGCTCTGCCTGTGAGATCTTGGGCAAGTCAGCTAGTATCACTGTCCCTCAGTCCCCCCTCTGTTAAATGTGGGTATTAACTTTTTCCTAGTTCATGGGGATGTTCTGAAGATAAATACATTGTGAGGTGATAGGAACCATATAGATACGATTGATTGATAGAAAAAAGAAAATATGATACAAAAATGGACTGGACAATACCAGAATAAATTTGCCTTACTATGTAATGTATGGACTTTTACAACATAGTGCTGGACCCATCCTGCAGTCTTAAAACAGGCTAAAGTCTCACTGAGCGTTTACTTTATTGAAGCACAATGTTATCACAAATAATAGAAATGCCAATACGTGGCATTAACAGTACCCCTTTCTGATAACTACAGCATGTGTTGATTAAACTTCTGTTAAAATGAAGATAAGCCATATATGTGATGTTCTCTTCAGTTGGCTCTGTAGAATTATTACAATTAATTATGATTAATATGATGAAAATGGAGCTGGTAATTAATATTGTTTTAATCACATTGAAATTGTGCTTAACTTGTAGTCTGGGCCCAATTCTGCTACCTTCAATGTCACAAAATCCAAATGGCTTATATATTTCTGAGGACTGTAGGATTAGAAGCATAGAATCATAGACTATCAGGGTTGGAAGGGACCTCAGGAGGTCATCAGGTCCAACCCCCTGCTCAAAGCAGGACCAATCTCCAACTAAATCATCCCAGCCAGGGCTTTGTCAACCCTGACCTTAAAAACTTCTAAGGAAGGAGATTCCACCACCTCCCTAGGTAACGCATTCCAGTGTTTCACCACCCTCCTAGTGAAAAAGCTTTTCCTAATATCCAGCCTAAACCTCCCGCATGGCAACTTGAGACCATTGCTCCTTGTTCTGTCATCTGCTACCACTGAGAACAGTCTAGATCCATCCTCTTTGGAACCCCCTTTTAGGTAATTGAAAGCAGCTATCAAATCCACCCTCATTCTTCTCTTCCGCAGATGAAACAATCCCAGTTCCCTCAGCCTCTCCTCATAAGTCATGTGTTCCAGTCCCCTAATCATTTTTGTTGCCCTCCGCTGGACGTTTTCCAATTTTTCCACATCCTTCTTGTAGTGTGGGGCCCAACACTGGACACAGTACTCCAGATGAGGTCTCACCAATGTCGAATAGAAGGGAACGATCACATCCCTTGATATGCTGGCAATGCCCCTACTCATACATCCCAAAATGCCATTGGCCTTCTTGGCAACAACGGAACACTGTTGACTCATAACCAGCTTCTCATCCACTGTAACCCCTAGGTCCTTTTCTGCAGAACTGCTGCCTAGCCATTCGGTTCCTAGTCTGTAGCGGTGCATGGGATTCTTCCATACTAAGTGCAGGGCTCTGCACTTCTCCTTGTTGAACCTCATCGGATTTCTTTTGGCCCAGTCCTCTAATTTGTCTAGGTCCCTCTGTATCCTCTCCCTACCCTCCAGCGTATCTACCTCTCCTCCCAGTTTAGTGTCATCTGCAAACTTGCTGAGGGTGCAATCCACACCGTCCTTCAGATCATTAATGAAGATATTGAACAAAACTGGCCCCAGGACCGACCCTTCAGGCACTCCACTTGATACCGGCTGCCAACTAGACATGGAGCCGTTGATCACTACCCGTTGAGCCCGACGAGCTAGCCAGCTTTCTATCCACCCTATAGTCCATTCATGCAGCCTATACTTCTTTAACTTGCTGGCAACAATACTGTGGGAGACCGTGTCAAAAGCTTTGCTAAAGTCAAGGAACAACATGTCCACTGCTTTCCCCTCATCCACAGAGCCAGTTATCTTGTCATAGAAGGCAATTGGATTAGTCAGGCATGACTTGCCCTTGGTGAATCCATGCTGACTGTTCCTGATCACTTTCCTCTCCTCTAAGTGCTCCAGAATTGATTCCTTGAGGACCTGCTCCATGATTTTTCCAGGGACTGAGGTGAGGCTGACTGTCCTGTAGTTCCCTGGATCCTCCTTCTTCCCTTTTTTAAAGATGGACACTACATTAGCCTTTTTCCTGTCGTCCAGGACCTCCCCTGATCACCATGAGTTTTCAAAGATAATGGCCATGGCTCTGCAATCACATCCGCCAACTCCTTTAGCACTCTTGGATGCAGCACATCTGGCCCCATGGTCTTGTGCTTGTCTAGCTTTTCTAAATAGTCCTGAACCACTTCTTTCTTCACAGAGGGCTGGTCACCTCCTCCCCATGCTGTGCTGCCCAGTGCAGTAGTCTGGGAGCTGACCTTGTTTGTGAAGACAGAGGCAAAAAAAGCATTGAGTACATTAGCTTTTTCCACATCTTCTGTCACTAGGTTGCCTCCCTCATTCAGTAAGGGGCCCACACTTTCCTTGACTTTCTTCTTGTTGCTAACATACCTGAAGAAACCCTTTTTGTTACTCTTAACATCTCTTGCTAGCTGCAACTCCAGGTGTGATTTGGCCTTCCTGATTTCACTTCTGCATGCCTGAGCAATATTTTTATACTCTTCCTTGGTCATTTGTTCAATCTTCCACTTCTTGTAAGCTTCTTTTTTGTGTTTAAGATCAGCAAGGATTTCATTGTTAAGCCAAGCTGGTCGCCTGCCAAATTTACTATTCTTTCTACACATCGGGATAGTTTGTTCCTGAAACCTCAATAAGGATTCTTTAAAATACAGCCAGCTCTCCTGGACTCCTTTCCCCCTCATGTTATTCTCCCAGGGGATCCTGCCCATCAGTTCCCTGAGGTTGTCAAAGTCTGCTTTTCTGAAGTCCAGGGTCTATATTCTGCTGCTCTCCTTTCTTCCCTGTGTCAGGATCCTGAACTCAACCATCTCATGGTCACTGTCTCACAGGTTCCCATCCACTTTTGCTTCCCCTACTAATTCTTCCCAGTTTGTGAGCAGTAGGTCAAGAAGAGCTCTGCCCCTAGTTTGTTCCTCCAGCACTTGCACCAGGAAATTGTCCCCTACACTTTCCAAAAACTTCCTGGATTGTCTGTGTACAGCTGTATTGCTCTCCCGGCCGATATCAGGGTGATTGAAGTCTCCCATAAGAACCCGGGCCTGCGATCTAGTAACTTCCGTTAGTTGCCGGAAGAAAGCCTCATCCACCTCATCCCCCTGGTCCGGTGGTCTATAGCAGTCTCCCACCACGACATCACCCTTGTTGCTCATGCTTCTAAACTTAATCCAGAGACACTCAGGATTTTATGCAGTTTCATACCGGAGCTCTGAGCAGTCATACTGCTCTCTTGCAATTTCCCCATCTTTTCTGCCCTGCCTGTCCTTCCTGAACAGTTTATATCCATCCATGACAGTACTCCAGTCAGGTGAGTTATCCTCCCAAGTCTCTGTTATTCCAATCACATCATAATTCCTTGACTGTGCCAGGACTTCCAGTTCTTCCTGCTTCTTTCCCAGGCTTCTTGCATTTGTGTATAGGCACTTGAGATAACTCGCTGATTGTCCTGCTTTCTCAGTATGAGGAGGAGCCCTCCCCTTTTGCGTTCTCCTGCTCGTGCTTCCTCCTGGTATCCCACATCCCCACTTACCTCAGGGCTTTGGTCTCCTTCCCCCAGTGAACCTAGTTTAAAGGCCTCCTCACTAGGTTAGCCAGCCTGCTTGCAAAGATGCTCTTCCCTCTCTTCATTAGGTGGAGCCTGTCTCTGACTAGCACTCCTCCTCCTTCTTGGAACACCATCCCATGGTCAAAGAATCCAAAGCCTTCTCTCCGACACCACCTGCGTAGCCATTCGTTGACTTTCATGATTCAACGGTCTCTACCCAGGCCTTTTCCTTCCACGGGGAGGATGGACAAGAACACCACTTGCGCCTCAAACTCCATTATCCTTCTTCCCAGAGCCATGTAGTCTGAAGTGATCCGCTCAAGGTCATTCTTGGCCATATCATTGGTGCCCATGTGGAGAAGCAGGAAAGGGTAGCGATCCGAAGGCTTGATGAGTCTCGGCAGTCTCTCTGTCACATTGTGAATCCTAGTTCCTGGCAAGCAGAAGACTTCTCGGTTTTCCCATTCGGGGCAGCAGATAGATGACTCAGTCCCCCTGAGGAGAGAGTCCCCGACCACCACCACCCGCCTCCTCCTCTTGGGAGCGGTGGTCGTGGAACCCCCATCCCTAGGACAGTGCATCTCATGCCTTCCAATCAGCCAAGTCTCCTTCTGTTCCCTTCCCTTAGATGTATCTTCTAGTCCACTCTACGCATTAGTACCTATGGAGAGAACATGAAAATGGTTGCTTACTTGTATCTGCGTTGCTGGTACATGGACGCTCCCCTTTCTTCTTCTGGAGGTCACGTGCTGCCAAATTTCTTCACCGTCCTCCTGTCTCAGCTGCGTAGCCTGCTCTGAATCTTCAGAACATAGTGCCCATAGAAGCATATCCTGACGTCTGTCCAGAAAATCTTCAGTTTCTCTTATGCAACACAGGGTCGATACTTGTTTCTGCAGACCTTGAACCTTCTCTTCCAATATGGAGACCAGCTTACACTTTGTACAAAGTCGCTTCTGTCCTGTGGAAGAAAGACAAACATGGCACATCCAGTGCAGGTCACAACAGCTGAACACTCCCCATCCATATTATCTTCCTTCTACGAGCTTCGTCAGGAGTTGTAGTAACTACTCAGAGAAGCCGGCAAGATGTAAGCCTCAAGGGGCTCTCCCCAGGCGAACTCCCTCTGTTAGCCTCTCTGCTGTTTGCCGCTCAGCTGGTTTGCAGCTGACTGGCTTTTTATAACAGTCAGGCCAACTCAAGGCTCACCTGGAACAAAGCACTCCCAATTCACACTTTTCAAACAACCAATCAAGCACACGGTCAAACTGTCAAACTGTCCCCACAACAGACACTCAAATAGTCACCAACACAGCCTTCTTAATGCAGCCCTTAGTGTACCTCCTCTCAGACAGATCCCAGGCAAACTCCCTCTGTTAGCCTCTCTGCTGTTCGACACTGATTGGGTGCTTAGACGGTCTTTAACCTTCATTGCTTATCTTATCAAAATGAAGTTAATCTGAATATACTGTGATTTATATATTCACTTCCTATGCATAGAAACTACAATTAATGTGATTAAATCTAGCTGCTGAGATTTTCAGTTTTCAGTACAGAAACTGATTAATGTGTGTTGCATATGGCTTATAACTGCATTGGACAGGGAATTAGTGCAGAGTTCTCATAGCAGTTAATCTGCCTCCTAATAGCATTATGCCCACAGTCAAAATATGTTATTCTGAACCAGTAGTTTTCTATATTATTGGAACTGTCAATGGAATTAACTCCTTGGCTATGGATATTTTCTTCCATTCCTACTATTGTGTTTTTCATCACAAAACATGCTGCCTCTCACTTTCAGAAACCAATGACTATCGTGAAATATCTCCTAAGCAGAGCTGATCAGACAATGAAAACATTTATCCTTAAATCATTTATCCAAAGGAAAGAGCCAACATTTGATGAAAAATTATCAATAACAAAAAATTCAACCAGCCACTTATAGGTTTCATAGAATCATAGAATAACAGAGTTGAAAGGGACCTCTGGAGGCCATCTAGTCCAACCCCCTGCCCAGAGCAGGACCAATCCCAACTAAATCATCCCAGCCAGGGCTTTGTCAAGCCTAACCTTAAAAACTTCTAAGGAAGGGGATTCCACCACCTCCCTAGGTAACGCATTCCAGTGTTTCACCACCCTCCTAGTGAAAAAGTTTTTCCTAATATCCAACCTAAACCTCCCCCACTGCAACTTGAGACCATTACTCCTTGTCCTGTCGTCTGCTATCACTGAGAATAGTCTAGATCCATCCTCTTTGGATCCACCTTTCAGGTAGTTAAAAGCAGCTATCAAATCCCCCCTCATTCTTCTCTTCCGTAGACTAAACAATCCCAGTTCCCTCAGCCTCTCCTCATAAGTCATGTGTTGCAGACCCCTAATCATTTTTGTTGCCCTTCGCTGGACTCTCTCCAATTTCTCCACATCCTTCTTGTAGTGTGGGGCCCAAAACTGGACACACTACTCCAGATGAGGCCTCACCAATAATAGAGGGGAACCATCATGTCCCTCGATCTGCTGGCAATGCCCCTACTTATATACCCCAAAATGCCATTGGCCTTCTTGGCAACAAGGGCACACTGTTGACTCATATCCAGCTTCTCGTCCACTGTAACCCCTAGGTCCTTCTCTGCAGAACTGCTGCCTAGCCATTCGGTCCCTAGTCTGTAGCAGTGCATTGGATTCTTCCGTCCTAAGTGCAGGACTCTGCACTTGTCCTTGTTGAACCTCATCAGATTTCTTTTGGCCCAATCCTCCAATTTGTCTAGGTCCCTCTGTATCCTATCCCTACCCTCCAACATATCTACCACTCCTCCCAGTTTAGTGTCATCCGCAAACTTGCTGAGGGTGCAATCCACACCATCCTCCAGATCATTAATGAAGATATTGAACAAAACCGGCCCCAGGATCGACCCTTGGGGCACTCCGCTAGATACTGTCTGCCAACTAGACATGGAGCCATTGATCACACTACCCGTTGAGCCTGACAATCTAGCCAACTTTCTACCCACCTTGTAGTGCATCCATCCAGCCCATACTTGTTTAACTTGCTGACAAGAATACTGTGGGAGACCATTTCAAAAGCTTTGCTAAAGTCGAGGAATAACATGTCCACTGCTTTCCCTTCATCCACAGAACTAGTATCTCATCATAGAATACATTTTAAATACATTTGGGGAGATAATGTCTTTTCTTCATAGCCATAACTAACTAGCCCCTTTAATTCCTTCTTCTACTCTTATTCCTGTGCTTTCTTCTGTGTGGTCTTCCATGGCTGGTGTCCCTTTCTAAACTTGACCTGGTATCTTCTAATTCTCTCCTCCTCTAAGTCTCTCCTAAAAGCACACTTCTTCCATAAGGTCTATACAACTTCTTTTTTTCAAATTACTACAGTATCAAAATAAATGACACTAAATGGCGAATCCCTCAAGATGTATCCTTTACTAACCAAATCAACCATATGATCTTCTTGAGATAATCCTACTCCACACCTATCCCTATAGTGTTCATTACTGTAATTTGGTCTACACTTAAGTTAGGTTGACATAGCTGGTCTGGGGAGTGAAAAATCCACCCCACAACTGACATAGCTATGCAGAGCTAAGCCCCGGTGTAGACAAAGCTATTTAGACAGAGGAATGCTTTTGTTGATGTAGCTACCATCGTTTCGGGAGGTGGAGTTCTTAGACTGACAGAACTCTACTGTAAGTGTAGACTTCATCTTCTCTACTGGGTTATATCAGTGTGGCTATGGCCATATAGCTATGACAGTGTAGTCTCAGTAGTGTAGACATACCATGTGTCTGTTAAAGTCAGATCTTAATTTAGGTCTGAAACCTGCCCCCATTGACTTCAGTGATACAGCATCAGGCTCTTAAAACCTGACCCTGCAAACACTTAAACCTGTGCATAACTTTATTCACATGAATAAATGTTTGCAGGATTGGGGCATTGGGTTGTAAATTCTGAGTCAATGTCATTATATTGTATTTGTCCAGAAAGCTTTAGGATCACTTATAATACTGTAAAATAGTAATAATTGGGAAGAGAATTTGTCTTATCACAAAATTATTTTATTTTAATTTGTAGCAGGACTAGGCATCATATATAGAGAGAAGATGGGTGAGGTAATATCTTTTAGAATTTGGCAAAGTAAAATATATTACCTCACTCATCTTGTCTCTCT
Source organism: Lepidochelys kempii (assembly GCF_965140285.1). Classification (NCBI taxonomy): domain Eukaryota; kingdom Metazoa; phylum Chordata; order Testudines; family Cheloniidae; genus Lepidochelys; species Lepidochelys kempii. The sequence goes on along the minus strand of NC_136384.1, from coordinate 67,736,690 downwards.
AATATCCTGGGACCAACACAGCTACAGCATCACTGCAAGCAATAATGGTAGGTATTATATAAACAGATAAGGAGTCCAGTCCTGAATTCCTAGTGCATATCAGGCCCAAAATGTGACATGTTATAAAGTCTTCTTGAGGTTTGGAAAATGAAACATAACAAAATGAAAAAAAAATCCAAAGATTTACTTTTATAACATATGATGAATTTTAACTATGTTATTTAACTCCTTGGCATAGTTACAGCTTTACAATACTGTAAATAGGAAGCCATGTGATTTTTAGTAATCTATTACTAATGTATAGTTCATGATCACATCCATATTTTTGATCATTAAATCCATATATAGTATACCAGTATCCAGAGTATCATACCATACAGACCCATCATTCCAAATAATCAATATTTAATGTTAGTCCTTCTATCTTTTTATTCTGTCTTTATATTATTAACAAAAAACACACAGTCAAATGGTGATTATGAAGCTAATTTCAGTTAGAGATTCTGATAATGCCATAAAGTACTCATGCCTTTACTATCATGGTTTAGTTCAGCACCATAACTCCCCGATGATATTATGTTAATGCAATCACCACTTGGCCATGCAATATGTAATTCATAGTTACTTACATAAAATTATATTCTATATTTCGTGAAATGGACTTTCTAAGAAAGCTGAGTATATCCAAATTGAATTAGATGATAATTGTAGTTTTTGTACATTTGTGAATGAAAATTATTCTGCAGCATTGTAGTTTGAAAGCTTTATTTGTATATTAAAAAATAGGTGGCAATTCTGTCATTAAGTGCACTTTTGCAAAGAATTATATTATTGTAACATATTAATAATACAGTTTCAAGTTTTCACCACTTGTGTAAAACACCCTAATTCTTCCTAAATAGAGTATTTCATTCATTTTGTTTTTGTCTTAATGCGTGTATCTGACATAGCATTAGCATATAATGGAATGGAAAAGTATTGTTTGTTCTTCTGCATGGCCAGGTAGGCAATGAATACTCTGGCTACATTCTCTGAAGCTCTTTGAAAATGTTAATAGGAATAAAAGGACAACCCCAGAGTCATTTTAAAAAAAAAACAAACAAAAAAATCATGTTTAGGGGGATTGAGGGGAAGTGTGAACATAAGCAATTGGCAACCTTAACTACCTCGAGAGTATAGCAAACCAAATGAGACCCTTGATAGTTGAAACAACTGTGAAGTCTTCTGTCTCAGAGGGATTCCTTGAAGGGTGTCTCTTCCTGTTCCATAGTAGTACAGAAGGGATTTGAGCTGAGGTAATATTGCAGCATAGGGAACAAGAGGAGCACATTTCCATATGGAAAATATCCAGTTCCCTCTCTGCTATGTAGCCATGGCTTTCTCTTCCAGCCCTTACGTCCTGCAGGCCACGGCCTTCAGCTGTTTCCTGGCATAATAGAACAGCACCTTCAGATCTGCCACCTTTAATCCTTCTACACGGATCTCCTCTTTAGCCTCTATGCACAGTGCTCCTGCTGCAGCACATGAGATTACTGCATTTGGGGTAACACTATCTACCCCCCGTCCCCTAGCACCACCCTGATTCTGCTCACCTTTTTCTCCATGTACTATAGTGTAGTGTTTCTTGAGGATTGATGTTTCTCTGTAAGGCATGATACCCACCTTTTCTGTACTTATTTGTACCATACTCAAAGCAGTGGTAGAATATTGCACTTGTGTATGACAAACCTATTAGTGCTAAATAATGGACCTAGATCTAGGACATATTTCTGATTTTTCCTAACTGATGATACTCTTAGCACAGCCTTTTCTTTATCCAAAATCATAGAGTCATAGGACTAGAAGGGAACTTGAGAGGACCTTTACTTCTACCATATTCTTATCCTCACCCGTCCTTCATGGCCCTATAGAATCCTAACTCCATCTTGGACACTAGAATGGCATCAGTTCTGCTGCCAGTGGAACCTCCCTTGTAATACGTCATGATTTGCCCATAGATGACTTGGTGAAAGTCACCCAGTCAAGGGCACAAATCTCATGCTGTACCCGCGAGATGATATTGACATTAAATATTACCAAAAAATTATAATAAATAATGGATCAGTGTCACCAAGAAGTATACACTAATTTCTGCTGTAACAAGCCATGGAAGACACAGTAGTGGAAAATCTACTGTGGTGTCATGGGGCCAGTTGCAGCTTCTTTCTTCCTGGCAGAAAAACCCTGAGGGAAGGTAGGCAATCTCTCAGTCCATGTGAGCAGCTCCCCATTGACACTGGTGGGAGATGGATATCTATATCAAGGGCAATATATGGACCTTTCGATGAATTAAGAACAAAGATATTGTCTTCCATTGGCAAAACCTGTTTCCCGTTATCCTCTGTTTTAACCTGTTAAAAAGTATAAAAGTCACAAAATGAGAAAAGATGATCACGTAAAATCTGGACTGAATTGTACGAGGAGGTTTTTTAAAGAAGCAAACAGATTCTTTAAAACTGTCAGGAGTTTTTTTAAATAAATAACATTAAGCTATAATAAAAACGGTGTATTTTAAAATGTAGCACTGTTACAGATGTATATAATGTATTATTCTTGACTGCACGCTATCCCTAGATTATTTAAAACATATGCCTGTGCTGGATCTGGTATATGTTTCGGAGTGGACACAACTCTTACAAATGGCCATGGCTGCAGTGTGCATGCCCAATGCATAGTTCAGGGTATCTTTGCATTTAAGCATGGCCATTATTTAAAAAACAAAGTACAAATATGGCCATAAACATTTTTATCCAGGGACATAGGAGGTCCAGAGATCTCCATAAATGGTCTCCTTAGATTTACTATATTCTTACCATAAGCATATTAAGACTTTGTTTGGCAGATGAATATCAAGAATTCTTTACAAATCACATACTTACTACGTCATGTGAACCCCATTCTCTATGCACCACAGAAGTTCCCCAGTGCAGGAAGGACTATAAGATTGTCTCTTTTGTTTGATTTGGCAAGCTGTGTTTTGTAAAGTATTTGTGATACAAAAGTAAATACGAGAGAATTGTACTGGAGGTATTCATTGAGAGCTCAGGCCTGCACAAATACAACAGTTTAAGGTTACTTCCTAGGGTAGTGCTTGTTTTTCAATTTTATCGATAATATTGTCCCATCAGTACTTCCCCTTTGTACAGAAATGTATGCTGGTAAAACTAGCTTGGATATCACAGTGACTTTGGGAATCTATTTAGAATGGATAGAATTCATTAAGAGTCCATCCAAGCACTTTCGTTTCTTTTGACTCCAACACATTTAGATCAGCCTGTCTGTAGAGAACCATGTCGAAATGGCTGTCTTCCTGCATTTTCTCAGCTCTCTTCTTTCACAGGATTATCATTTGTGACTGCCTATTTTATAAAATAAAAGCCCATTTTATTACAGACTTTTCTGCAACAGTACCCATTTTCAGGTGGGTTCTACCTGTTGAGGTCTGCAGCTCAGCCATAAGAAACTCACCACATGGTTCATAAAAAAAGACAAGAAAAAAAATGGCATTGCTTACAAGATTTACGTTGCACACTGGATGTTGTTTTTAGCATATATTTCTATGGAAATTTTCTGAGCTAACGACCAAACTTACTCCTACTTTATAATTTATTGTTTTTTGGATCTTGGGATTGTTCTGTGTTTTGTCAACTATTCTTTGTGCTCTTTCGCGTGGTTTCTTCTAACTTACTCCTTTTTCTTTTTTTAAAAAGTTATTTAGTTATTTTAGAAAAGTTTTATTTTCCCAGGTGTTAATGAGAATATTACTGTGCATAATTCTTGATGCAACTCTTCTCTTGAGATATAGATATCCCTGGAGCACTGTTGTTTCTAAAATGGAGTGTATGGCACATGCTGGGCTTTGGGAAAAGGACATTTCTTAACTGCAACTGGAATTCTTTCCACAACAGTTAGGATTTTTACTGCAGATGGGACCACTGTGACCATCTATTCTGACCTCCTGTATAGCACAAGCCATAGAACTTTCCCAAAATAATTCTTAAAGCATATCTTTTGGAAAAAAATCCAATTTTGATTTAAAAAATGTCAATGATGGACAATTCTTGGTGAGATGACCAATGGTTAATTATTCTCACTATTAAAAAAATTACACTTTATTTCTAAACTGAATTTGTCTAGAACTTCCTTTCTCTAGTAGATTGAAGAGCCTACTATTAAATATTTGTTCCCCATGCAGGTATTTCTAGACTAATCTATTCACCCTTAACCTTCTCTTTGCTAAGCTAAATACATTGAGCTATTTGATTCTAACACTCAAGTTAAACTGGAACTAGTATCAAGTTGTTTTAAACGTCCTGCAAGCATGGATTTTGACTGCATTGATTAACTGTACTAAGCTAAACCATAGTCTTGCTCCTGTTGACTTTACTGGGCAGGATCAGGCCCCTTGGAAGTTAGTTCCCAAGATTTTGTGTGTTTGAAGGACATGGAGCTCAATAATATGAATCTTTAGAATATATTGGGCCAAACTGTACATTTCAGTATTTTCAGAAGAGTGCCAAAATGTTTTTGAAACACTAGAATCTAATTGATATGCACCGCCCCCTGAAAAAGCACTTGGAATGCTGAAAAACATCATAAAAACAATTTCTAATTCATTAGTAAAAGAATACCCTAACCTCAACAAAATTTCAGGTAAGGTGGGTAAGCAAAAACAACAAAAATAAAACAATGAACAATTCATTAAACCTCCACAATTATTTAGACACCACTGTCCCTCAGTTTGACTTGCTGTTCAGTCAATGAAAAAGATAAAATGGAAAATCTTTATAGAAAGGAATTTACTTTTAGAGATTAGTGAATAATTCTTAGCAAATAATTTATGTAGGCCCAAATTCAGCAAAGCATGCGCTTAAGTCCTTTACCTAGTCAGCGAAGCTTTTAATCACATACTTAAATTTACACAGGTGCTTAAGTATCATTAAAGGCAATGACTTGATATTTGACCTGCATCAGTTAGCAATGATTGTACATATAAGTATAGTTTCCTTTTCCTGACTTCATGAACATAAGGAGGACATCTTAAAGAAGCCATTGAGATTTCTCAGTTAAAGGTAGGAGTGAAGGCAGAGGCAGCATATAAACAGGATTAGAGAAGGCTAGTAAATGCTAGACCTTTATATTTCCAGACCACAAAGGTCTAACCAAAGGCATAATATAACTAGATAACCAGACTACTACAGGATTTATTGGTAGGATGAAGAGTTTACATTTCATTTTATCTCATCACATTTATCCAAAATACCTGTCTGGGATTTGTGAAGTCATAATCACAAAACGTGCAGCCAGATCCTTGTCTGGGTAATTTCATTGCCTCTTTTCCAGGGCTGTTGTGAGGAGTTTTGAGAACACTGTCCCACCGCTCTGTTAATACAGCATGCTATGCCACCAACAATATATAAGTTACACTACTCCTCTGTAATTACGTGTGTTTCTATAATTGTGTGAGTTAGCATGCAGTCTTAGCTGCAAAGGATGTAGTCAGATCCCTCTCTGGCCTATTTAATTTTATCTGTGCTAGGGCACTGACAGAGTTTTTGAAAATCCTATCTCACCCCCACTCCCTGCTGTGTCAAGCAGCATTCCATCTCATTTAAAATATAGCACTTCTATAATGAACACATCTAAGTGTGAGCTTCAACTTCATTTTCCATATGTCTTTAATGCAAGTAAAATTCAATCACTCAAATGTCAAGTGACCACAAATGTGATTTGAGCATGGCTAAAGCAAATTAATTTTAACTGTGAGTGAATATTTGTGTAAATATTTTGCAGTATTCATCTGCCTCTACTAGCTTTATAACCTCCTCTAACTGCTTAAATCAATGTGTACTTCTTTGTTAATAATTAGCTCTTTGCTTTAAAGCGGATGGATCCTTTACTCTTTTCCCTACAAACTTTCATACTTCAGTTTGGAAGGATGAGGTCTTTGGCCAGTGCCTGGGACATGAAGTTGCAAAAATGCCAGTGGTCATTCACCACTGAGTGGGTTGAAGGGGTGATTTTACAGGCAAATTGACAATAAGAATGAAGACTTCACATCTTCACACTTTCATTTTTAATGTAATAAAACAAAATATACACTGGATAACACATGAGCAACACAGCTAGACAGCAAATCTTTCACTGCAAATAAAGTTACTTATATGGCTGCTGACAGACGGCAGTTAAACTGCAGAGTTGCAAAGTGCTGAAAGAAGTCAGTTTTAGTTGAGTTTTTTATTATCATTATTATTTAGTTTTTAGTTCACACATTTTGTGCACAGTTTTCTATAGAAGTAGAAATGGAAACAAGAAAAGATACAAATTAAAAGGAAAACAATCATGAAAAGCATGGAGTCTTTAAGCACTGTACTTTAGAACAAAGAGTAGTTCATATGGAACTACTCAAATGCAGCTCTACTCCAGTTAAAGCTTGTCAGTTGCACTTCACATGGAAAACACTTGGGTGTGCATCATGCAGGAGGTTTGCTATACTTTTGAAACTACATGCTGCTTTCAGTGAAGGAGGGGACTTATGGTTCCTTTCAGTGAAGGGGGGAACTCATATTGGACAGACTAGGGCAGGGAACGTAGAAGGATGCCTGGTTCCAAAGCTTGTTCAGTGGCATGATCCCCTACTTCTCTCCAATCCCAGAGCTACACTTTGGGGGTAGGATGAGGCTTCATAGTCTGGGAAGTGGTGGAATGGGAGTGGGTAGGGTAACAGCAGGGGGTACCTGTGTCCATGATGTCATGTCTGTTTCAACACCACATGCTTTCTTTATGTAAAACAATACTAGTTCTGTTTTCATTAGTTAATGGCTTTTTCCTCTCTTCTAAGCGAATCCCACCTTTGGAGAGAAAGTTAGGGGGCAGCAGCTATCAGAGTCTGTGGTGACATGGGACTCACAGGCCTCAAGAAGCAATGTGAAAACACCTAGAGTGAAATCCTGACCCTTCTAAAATCAACGGCTATGCTTCCATTGACTTAAATGGGGCCAGGATTTCACCCAAGGCCTCCATGTGAATTGCCCTGATTTTCATATCTGCCATGATAGATGCAATATATCAGAACACCTATTAATTTAAGAAGCTCTTAGAGTAGAAACTCATGGAGTTTCCTGCCCCTACAGGGGCTCCCACAGATACACCTGGAGGAGAATTTGGCCCAGTCTGTTCAAAAATGAAGACATTAAACCAGTCTCACTGGAGTTTTGATGGTAAAACCATGATGATTCTAACATGTCACATTTTAATAACTGTAATAATAAATCATCATCAGTGAAGGTGCTTTTCTCATGCAATTTCACTATACGAAGAATATAAGTGACAAGTTTTTCCACAGATACAGTCACTTTACAGTTTAAGATGAGGGAGAACAACCAAAGTTTGTAGATCTTTGGTTTCTGTATGAAAACATTTTTTATATCAAGAATGGAATTTTCTTCTGAGCCTCTATTAATAAAATATACAATAAAATAATACATCTATGTCCAGGTCACATATTTTCCACTACATTTTTACACCCAACATGTGGAGTAGATTATTCACACATAAAAACTCTATTAAAATCAGGGTAACAGGCTGGCTTAAACTCTGAAAGCCCAAGGAATTCTAAGGTAATACTGGAAAAGTACTGTATATTTAACTTGCTCCACTGTGTGTGTATTGCATATCGCTAAATATAATCTGGAAGATCATGGACACCAGACTTCCCAGGTCATGTGATCAAAAACCAGATTTATAAAGTAAGATAAGTTTGGAGTTTCCTCCTTAAGTCTGGTTTCAGAGTAGCAGCCGTGTTAGTCTATATTCGCAAAAAGAAAAGGAGTACTTGTGGCACCTTAGAGACTAACAAATTTGAATTTCCAGAATTTCTCAGTTTCAGACTGGAAATAGTCAAGCCAGGAGCAAAAGTTCTCCCCAAACTCAAATTGAAAATTAAACAACTGAATTTTCTGTCAGGGTCAATAAACGTTCATAAACTGTTTATATTTTTTTTAAAAAGTGTTTTGTTTTAGTATATTTCTGGTCTTCCAAAAAAGAGATGGAAGTAAAAGTGTGCAAAATACACACAACCTCATAACAAACATTTACTACTTCTTCAAATGTTTGAGTGCAAGAAATTTCTTGTCTTGAAAAAATAAAAGATTTCTGTTTAGAAAAGAAAAACTGTCTCATAAAGAACATGAAGGACAAATTCAGGTCTCACTTACACTGTGACTACACTTTAATTCCACTGGTTTGAAAATGTATGACTATTTACAACAGTCCATGTGGATCTGTCATTTAGGGACATTTTAAAACAAGTATTATTTCCTTTTTTCAGCACTGTTATAATTTGTCATTTTTATCCATATTCATGGGAATTTTTAACACACTGATTTGTAACCTGATAGTTCATGATGATTTCTTTGGAGATGTTTCAGCCATTCATGCCTTTGAGTCATTAGAGACCCTTAAATTCAAGGACCTTTTGTCTGCAGTGCATATTCACTCAATCCGCACCTTTAAAACCCTTGTGAAATTTCTGTTGAAAAGAACAAAGGAATGTATGTGCTCAGTATGGAACAACTTACTCTTTATTTTGAAAGAAAAAAAGGCTCTTGCATTCTGAAAAAAAAACTTTGGGGGGCTGGATGACTGAGGGAATTGGTAATGGGATATGGAGTCATATACCTCTGCGTTTCTGGTTCCGCTCAAGATCAGGGCCACATGTTTGAGTGGGCCAAGCTATGCTGAGTACTGAACCCACTGAGTGGGGAAGGGAGTTGGGGAGACAGAATAAAGTAAAGGTGGCTTTCTGTTATCTTTCACCCCCCAATCATGGGTGCTGGAACTAGGGGTGCTGGAGGTGTGGCATCACCTTGGCTTGAAATGGTTTCCATCATATCCAGGGTTTACAGTTTTGTTCAATGGCTTTCAGCACCCCCCCCCCCCTATAAAAATTGTTCCAGTGCCACTGCCCCCAGCCCAAGCTGAAGCCTCAGATCTTGTGCCAGCTTGTAATGTGGGCCCTAGGTACATGGAGCCCAGGCTGCAGCTAGCACCAGTTTCAGTGAATTGTGCACCAGGTGAGGACAATCAGAGCACAGCTTGCCCTAGCCAAAACCCCTCACTATCCCAACAAATTCCATATGCCAAGGTGATCAGTGGTGGTGGTGAAGGAGCCAGCTAAGCTGGCTCTGTGCTCACTGGGGATTCTCTTATGGAGGGAGAACTGAGGAGATGCAACAAATTTCCCAGGGTCTGGCCCGCATTATGTAAGTTTCACATATTTTGCATGACAAGCAGTAGGAACCACAACAAATTGCACTGTGCTACTTATTTGTGCTACTTTATGATTCAACTTTTGTTTCTGACCAATATAGACTTGATGCATATATATATATTTGCAGAAGCCTTTATGCCACCATTGAATCTGTCCCATTGAATCTTTTCCCTAGAGAAATTAACAAACAAACAAAAAAAACCCCACAACAAACAACACAAAAACAACCTTCCCCCCCAGCAAACATTACTAGTTAAAGGAAAGTCTTTTCTGTGCACTAGGGATAGAAAAAACAAAATAAAATTGAGAATGGCAACAGTGTTTATAGTGAATATACCATATAGTAAACTAGATTTTATTTAGAATTTTCTCCATCAGTACTAGATTTCATGTATTTATTTTCCACTATTCTTACTATTCTATAGTTTCTTTATTTCAGTGGCTTTTCTCCTCCAGATGATATTTTCCAGGGAGATTTGAGAGGATAGGGAGCATTTCGACCTTGATATGGCTCTCAGAGATGAAAAATGAGGGAATGGGCCAGTACAGGGGCATCTATGCCTTCAAACATGTACTTTCCCACAGATGATGGCATCAGCTAAGGTGGGAGAGCTGGGGCTGATTATGTACAAAAGAGAATGGGGAGTTGTAATTTGGGCCATATTAAAAGCAAAAAATACTCAGCAGGTTTTGGGCCCAGTCCAAATCTCAGCCCAGATTATTTAGAAAGTTTGAAAATTAGGTGAAACTCAGGGAGTTACTAAACTTTCACACAGTTATATTCAATATGTTCCTGACTTGCATCCCCACCAGTGATGTAGAGGAAATAGAGCCTCGTATGCCATTAGCAAGCTCATGAGTCATGCAGCCTCTCCCACTGGTTATTTTTTGATGAGACAATACTTACATACAGTACAAAACTGTGTGGTGAGTTTGTGACAGAAGCAAATTATCATTATCATTATCATTATATCATTATCTTCTCTAAAGTCTCTAGTACACTTTTGGGTAATATGAAATAACTGATAATGATAATCAATAAAGAACAATATGGTTGTTGCCCCAAAAGGTTGATAATGTACAATCACAATATTGCAACCTGTGTGGGCAGGGCCTCCCTGAAGTCAGTGGGTGAAATCCTGGAGTCAGTGGAATCAGAACTCCCATTGACTTGAATAGGGCTAAGGTTTCACCCTGTGGGTCTCTGTGTCAGCATAGGGATCTGCCCATGAGGAGTTAATTATAGGATCAGGAATGGGGTAAAAATTCAGATCATCAAGCTACAATTATTAGTGACCTGAGTCAGTACTTGAAATCAGATTGCTAGAGGTGAATTAACTTATCCACTGATCCACCTTTTCCATATGCATTTTTAACAATATGGCTTAAATATGGAACGTGAGACAAAGAAATTGAAGAAACATCAATTTTCTACTTGTACAAACAGCAGTGATGTTGATTAAACAAGGACCTGTGGACTAATTTGTCTTGCTGTAAAACAGTGCCAACAAAAAGGGCTGTTCAATCTAAACCTTGCTTATAAAAACCTAATTATTCAAAAAAAGAAAAAAATACTTTGAGTAGAAAAACAAATACTCTTAAAATAAGAAGCTCAAGAACACCTGGAGAAAATATGTCAATTTGCTATAATATATACTTTCCCCTTGAAACTCTATAAAATGTTCAAACGGTTTTCCATGCAGGTGTGAGAATGTGAGTTTTTTAAAAAGATCATCTGTGTCCTAGAACTGGCACATGAAACAGAGAACAAAAGGGCTGTCCTGGAAAGTGCTTGCACATTTTATAGAATAGGCAAATAAGTAGGTGAATAAAACCCATGTTATTTTTTGGCACATACATTCTATGTCTGTTGCCCTAGGGATACAATATAGTAATTACATGCTATACGTTCGAGAATTTTTCTTTTCTAAATAGTTATATTGTGTGTTAAAGTTAAGAATCTCCCCCTCTCTCAGTTGACTCCATCTTTCTTTGGATTTGTGCACCTTTCAGATACATAACGGAAAAGTATCCAATTGCATTTGGGGAAAAGGTATAATAAATCACAGAATGGAGTACTTTACGTGGGAAAAAGCATGCTCTGTACTCTGGCCATTTATACAACGTATCATTCATCCAGAAAGACATTTTTGTTATGAAAAGAACTCATAGATTTTTGATATTCTTTTTGTGTGTATGCATAAGTCAACACAGCTTTTGAGAATTTTGATTCCAAATTCTGATTCCATGTTATATGATCCTCTAATATATTCTGTGTTCTTTTTCTTTTTCATTTCCCACTTGCTTCTTTTTTTTAGCCAATTTTGAGAGTAGAAATAAAAGTTCTGGTTTGTTCTCTTATGATTAAGCAATAATTTGTTATGACTGAGCTGCCTTTATGAAAGCAGACAGACATGCTGTTGAGTTCAGTGCATGCAGATCCCACTCTTGGCTATCCAGCTGTGTTGGATGAAGGTCTACTATCCCAAGGAAGTAGATTTTCACTTTATCCTCAGAGATTCACTTAATGCAAAGTAGGGAATTTATTACAAACCTTCTTATTCCAACACTTTTTCAGAAAAAATGTAAATCACTTTCTTGTTTGGGTTCACTTAGGGGTAAATTTTCCAAAAGGCAGCCTTTCTTAAATTAGGTACCACATGTGCCATCAAAAATTGCTCCACATCTGCACGTGGATTTGAACTCTGGGTGAAAATGTGCACATCGGGGCCTGATCCAGCAAAGTATTTAAGTGTTTGGGAGTAGTTCCGTTTAAGTCAATGGGACTACTCACAAGCTTAAAGCTTTGCATGTGCTTAAGTGTCTTGCTAGATTGGGGTTTTCTACCTCTTACTAAGAACATAAGAACAGCCATGCTGGGTCAGATCAATGGTCCATCTAGCCCAGAACCATGTCTTCCAACTGTGGCCAGCACCAGAGCTACAGAGGGTATGAACAGAACAGGGGAATTATTAAGTGATCCATACACTGTCATCCAGTCCCAACTTCTGGCTGTCAGAGGACACTCCAAGCATGAGGTTTTGTCCCTGACTGTCCTGGTTAATAGCCACTGATGGACCAATCCCACATGAACTGATCTAATTCTTTTCTGAACTCAGTTACACTATTGGCCTTCACCACTTGACTGTGGTCACAAATCGGACAGTTAAAAATTTCAACTAGCAATTTATTTTGCCAGTACAAATTTTGTGGTTCCAAATTTCACCAATAAAATGGGCCACACCCAGCTAGAAAGTTACTCTTATTATTTCCTTTGGCAAATTGAAACTGCCTAAACCATGATGCTGTTGTCAACATCCCAAAGACACCAATGCTTGCATCATCGCTGGAGGCCAAATGATTGCCATGAAAAGAGGAAAGGCATTGAAAAACATGCACATGCACTAGTCTACTTTGAAAATATGAGCCCTATTTCAAATTACTGTATTCCATTATTAGTAGCTAGAGCTTGCCTTGCCTACACCTGTGTACTTTATTTGGTTGGTGTGCAGTGTAAAATGTCATTTTATTTTATCTTTGGTTTGTTCTTCAGGGGGATTATTGAATAAGACTTGCTTGGAAGGATCAAGCTGACCTTTTGAATTTTCAAACATACACATTCTTTAGTGGAGTGGTTGTTTTTTTTTTTGACAAACCTGGAAGACAAGTCAAACTTTGTGTTAACAGCTACAGGGGGAAAAAAAATAAGTGTGATGGCTTGTAATTATAACCTTTGCTAAAGTAAATATTTTCTGCAGAAAAGTCAGCTCAGCAAACAAAAAAGCAGAACAAAGCACACACAAACAACCACCAACTGCAAGGAAAAGCAACCTACAATGACAGGAAAATATAACACTCACAAATTAGAGTTGAACAGAGGGCTTTGGTCCTCACCAGTTTCACAAGAAGATAGAAAATAAAAGGGCTTTTCAATAGTATTGTTTTGCAGGTTTTTGTCTGAAGTAAAACACAGTTATTTGGACTGAAATAAGTGTTTTATTTTCCTTTGGTAAAATAAATTTGTGTTTCACAGAAGAATGAAAGTGAAAGGTCACGGGGTAAATACCACTTCATGTGGCACCCTTTTGTGGGCAGAGGCCCCAATTCAGCAAGATCATTAAGAACATGAGTAGTTCAGTTGGTTTTGAAGGGACAACTCACATCCTTAACATTACGCATATCCTTAAGTGCTTTCCTTAATATGGATGCTTTTCTTGATTTGTGCTTTAATCACTATACATGTGGGGCCTGATCACACAGACCTAACACATGCAAACTTACTGTTGAAGTCAATGGGAGTTTTTCATGAGTAAGTGCTGCAGGATTGGGTCCTCAACCATCCAGAGATGCCTGTGGGGTTTTGTAATCACCTGGGCCCCAGGTGCTTGACAGAGACCCTCTTTATTCAGGGACGAGTTCCAACTGTTTCTGCATAACAAAACATTGGCTGCTGCAGCACCCCTCCCCCACCACTTCCTGTCTGGGAAGCTAAACCACTTAAAGGCTCTGTTCTCAATACCACACTTACTGCAACAATCAGAAAAAATCCTGAGAAACTCAGTATTACTTTTGCGTCTGAGACAATTTGATGATGGCAGTATGCAATAATAATAAAAATAAAGTTGCATTTATTATTTAACAACAACAATAATGATAACAGTCCTCTCCCTTTCCAAGTTTTGCTTTGTGAGAGGCCAACTGATTCCTAAAGAGCATGTTCTGGTTTTAATTTATTACGTATCACATCACTGAGTATGGACAAGAGGGTTCCAACTCTTTGGTTACATTAAATTTAAGTTTCATATATTTCTGAAAACTATTGCCATCACTAGGAGGGACAAAGAGCTGTAGGTGAATGTCACAATCAACACCTGAAACCATATGTCTGGGTTCAGATTGCATTACAGACTCACAGCTTGGATCTGTTTCAATAGCTGGAAAAGACCCATGATGTCTTTTAATCCAACCTTCTCAAGAGCAAGATTGTTCAGTTTAGCTGATGGTATTCCAAGAGACGTCTTTTCTACCATTTTCTCTGAGTGACTATTTCAAAGAGTATTAGATTTTGCTGCCATGAGAAATTACCATTCTTAATTTCACCCATTAGTCTGAGTTATACACCCTTGTATTTGTGGGGCAACTCATCCCCCTCTTTTGTCCCCCTGTGAAGTCCCCAAGATGAACCCAAAGAAGTGCAGTGGCTAAGAGACCCTTTAATCTGGTAGAGTTCAGGATCTTGCAGTTCATTTGTGACCAAGGGGATGGCACTGGTGATGTCCAAAGTGGCAGATAGAAGCCAGGTGCTGCCGGTGCTCAAGCTGGTGGACAAGAACTGGAATTAAAGGTGACATCAGTGATCTACACTTCCTTCCTGATCTACACTTCCTTCCTGATCTTCCTTTCAACTGCTTAGGTTCATACAGAAGAGTCTATAGTGAATGCTTTGTGTTAAGTGCTCTAAAATCCACACAATTACTCTGATTGCCTTGAAATTGCCACCACGGTGTGTTGCAGGGTTTCAGTTCTTGTTCTTCAAGTAATGTCTCTGATGTGGAGGTTGTCAAGCATCACCTTCTTTCTTTCTTTCTTTCTTTCTTTCTTTCTTTCTTTCTTTCTTTCTTTCTTTCTTTCTTTCTTTCTTTCTTTCTTTCTTTCTTTCTTTCTTTCTTTCTTTCTTTGCATCCAACAATATTTCCGCTGTAATTGGCTCTCTTTCTTCCTCTTCCTGGTTTGCCTGTGATCTTGCCTAATGGTATAAGTACTGGAAGCGACTCACAGAGAAATATTATTCTTTTACCTAGTTGTGCTCTTTTTAAATTCATCCTTTTCATCACCTCTTCATTTGTAGTTTTGGTTATCCTGGTAATTTTTAAAATTCTTCTATAACACCAAAACTCTGAGTTTTATCTCAGTGTCCTTTTTAAGCATCCACCTCTCACATCCGTAAAGAGGGCTGACCATATGTAGCATTTCAACAATCTAGCATGGATGTGCAGTTTTAACTTTCAACAACACCAAAGTCTTTGGAAGTTGTGGAATGCATTTTTTGCAAATTGTATCCTTCTCTTGATTTTTTCATCACATCTGCCATCTGATGTTATTAGACTCCCTAAGTTGGGGAAACTACTGACTTGTTCTATGACTTGACTGTCGAGGTATAAGTGATGCCTACCTTGTGGAACCTGACCCCTCCACACTGCTGGTCGCCTTTCCCCCTTTGTTTTATAACTCTTATTGTACATTTTGTCTTCCGAACATTGCTTGTCGTTCTATATGTCTTACTGGTGCTGTTCAGCAATAAGAATGTTCTGAAGTTCTTCCCTGGTTGGGGGGTATGGTTTGTGAACCAAATTTGGGACCTTTTGACCAAAATACCCACTCTCCCTGCTCCCTGAATAAAACAGCTTTTCTTAAAGTTGCATGTTTAGGGAAAATGTAGTCTGAGTACAGCAGAATATTGAGAAGATGCTGAAACTAGTTTTGAAAAGAAAATAAATCAAACATAAATGCTCACGGGGAGGGAGTGAACGTACAGGTGGGAATAGCGGGAGATGGATTTGCTGGGTGACTTTGGTCAAATCACTTCCTCTCTCTGTGCCTCAGTTTCTCTATGAGGGGAATAATGATATTTCCTTCCTTTAGATCTACTGATGAAAAGTGCTCTGTAAGAACTAGGTATTATCATTACCTATCCACAGGAGAGTCTGAACTGCACACCTCCATGGATTCCTGCCTACATCATTTATCTTTCTGTTCTAAAAACTAGGATATTTAATGGCAAAAATCTCTGTTAACACTAAGTTAAGACTGCCTGGCTATAGCTCGTGCCCTTGCTGAATGCCAAGTGCAGCAAACCTCAAATTTGTGAAAACCAGGAAATACAGAGTCTAAGTCCATGCCCACCCAACCCGAACTCTGCTCTGTGTGAGAAATTCCCCAGTGAGCTGATAAGATACATATTCACACTCTGTCTTTGCCCTATACTGAACAAGAGCTCCCTACACTCATATACTTAACCTGCCATTTTTTGGCAAGCTGTGATACAGCACATTTAATTTTAAAAGGTACCAACACTTTCCTGATTTCTGTTCCATAAGTCCAGGCTGTGTTTAAATCCTGTCTCTTCTTCTTTGATAACATTTTTAATTTCTGTCCCTTTCCCCCAGTCCTCTCCCATCTACTATAACCTCCTTATATCCATCCATGCTGCTACTCACAGTGCTCCTTACCAGGCCCTTGCAAATGCAGATACTAAGGCTATCTTTCTTGTCTGTCACTCTGATCACATTACTACCATATTCATATCACTCCAATGTCTCCCTTATTTCACTGCTTCAGTTTCAAGCTTTTTGTCCTCTTGAGGGCTCCTTTCAACTCTTCCCCTCCCCACTTGTATGGTTTCATCTCTTATGTTGTACCCAGCCTTCTCCGCTAATGATACCAGGCTCTTCTGACCAATTTGTCTGCTTCTCACACAAATGTCTCTGGGTGTCTGTCCACACCTGTGCATGAAACAACCACCCTGAACTGACATGGAAGGCTGCTCTCTTTCCCTCTTTAACATCCTTCTTCAGGGCACAGCTCTGTTTTGACAATAAGAATTCAGCTCATTAATAATGGCTAGGCTGAGAAGCAGATGTGGATAGCTGGTACTTGTGTTAAGTAAATAAGTAATAATACATAAATACGTGTTTATTGCTCAGTACTTCTTTCCCTCTATTCTTTATATGGAGCTTTTATTCTTTGATTTTAACCTCTTCAGGGCTAAGCCTGTATCTTTGCGTGTGTTTGTACAGTGACTGCCACAATGGAAAATAATTCTGATTGGGGTCCTTGCAAACTGCTGTATTAAATAATATAATAACATTTAAATAATAAAAAATGATAATGTATGAACTCCAGGATGTTTAATGGAATGATAGGGTCACCTAGTCCCTTCTCTGCCAGTTCATGGATTGTCCTCCATCACTTTCTACATTTTCCAGTGTCAGTCATAGTTGTCGCTACCAACCTTGGTAAGTTATTTATATATCTAAACTGGCCATTATATTTTGCTCCTTAATATATAACTTATATTCACCCTTCTTTAATGTTAAGCTATTGGCCATTGCATTACTCTTTAATGTTATTGCCACTCAGTTATGTATGGAGAGTTAACAATTTCTCCTGTTTATTGTGTTATTTCCTTGTCTGTAATTGCATCTCATTTTCCAATCATTAGTGTCTGTGGGGAATCAGAGATGTATCTTTTTGAGTGTAACAGAAGATCAAGCAAGTTAGTGTTTTTATCCATTATTCAGGCTAAAATATGTTAAATTGGCATGTACTGTATCTTCTTGTTTTAGGTCAGAGTTTGTACCATCTGAATGTAGAAGGTGAATACCTGAGCCCTGTATAAGTTATAATACACAACTGATTCTTGTGGTCACATGTAAAAACCCTCTGAAGCTCAGATACTGACAAACATCTCTGAGCCAGATTGTAATTAATCTTTTGTTTGTTTGTTTGTCTGTTTGGAAGCTGTTTTTGTCGCATCACTAATTCTCTGCATTTGCTGGGAAACAGAAAGCAACAAAATCAGAATGTAGTAATTAGTTTCAAACTACTCCAGCCAGTTGAAAGTGACAGCATACTTTGAAGAATTAAACATTCAGCCACAGCATGTTGCAGTAAACTCATTGAAACTTAATATTTTCTAAGAGACTTTTCAAAGCAGGCATTTGACTGAACTCATGTAATGATACTTAATGGATTTTTTTTGCTGGTTTCAGTCAGTTGAAGTCATTATGAATGTGGAGCACAAGTGGAGCTGAATTTGAAGAGGCGCTCATTGAAACCCTCTTCTCATAACACCAATAGAGCATTGTAACTCTTGTGACTGCTAATCCTCTGGATCTGACGATTGCAAAGACTGATAAATTTGCAGGACAGATAGTGGCCTTGTCTCATTGCTTACCTTTGTTTGGAACCCTCTTCCCCCGTAAAACAATACAAATGAAGTATCAGCTGTGGAATAAACCATAGAGTGCTTCTTCGTTTTCCTGGCTACACTGCTTGAAATAGGTCAGATTCATAGAGAGAGGACATGATGAAGCTTATGTGAGCTGCTTGCTTTGGAATGTAATGAGTAGAATATAAAACCTTTCTTCCTTTAAAAGCTGCTTTAAAACTCCACTACTAGCATGATTTACTACTAATTGTGCCTGATCTCTTTTATCCTTGCCTATTTCCCATCACTTTTATCCGGGGCTGCAGTTTTATAACAAACACTATCCCTTCAGGTTGGATGGAAGGACATTAGGCACCATCGCACTACTGCTGGTTCTTTGACAAGTGACAAGTGGCCTGTTTCTTTCCCTTAGGGGCGGTATAATTTATCTCACCAATGAGTTCAGCCTCTGGCAGCCTAGAAACTGAGGACCTTGAATGTTAACTCAAGTTGTAACTGGGGATGCATAACAAGACTATGTCTGGTACCAGTACATTGTCCAGAAGTAGATGATATATCCAGCCTCTAGAACAAAATACATGAATATATGCTTAGCGTTCCTTTATTTGAACAATCAGAGCAAGGCAAATTCATGTTTTGGGGTATGGATTATATGACATGAGTGATTGACATGTCCCTAACTATTTTAAATAAAATAATGATATTATCTCTCTCTGTCTCTCCCTCAGACACATACAATATGTTAGAATGGAGTTAGGGCTGAGAGTACGTATCAGTAATTTAAGAGAAAAAATATTATAGGGATGTTGTAATTACTACAAACCCAGAAAATACAGACATAAGGATGTGCATTTAAGGTATGTAGTCTACTTTAACTCTGGTCTGGAGTGATGCCAGGCCAGAACTATACAATTATGATTAAGATGTTTTAGTGTATGTGGCCCTAGGTTATATGGAAATTATTTGTGAAGACAAATTAAATTTTGTTTTTCATACTTTTCCTGTGTTTTCATATATTTCCTACAAATATTTTATCACTTTAGGACAGAATTAAGGTTGTATGGTTGCTGCCATGGGTGATCTCATGAGCACGGAGAATAGGGAAAATATCTAATATGTCTTTAAAAATCAGTTAAATTGAATCTGGGACGAGGAACACCAAACGACCTTAATAATAACAATATGATTATTGCATAGAATCAGTTCAAGGAAGAGTTAAGGTTATCTGGTTTTAGGATAATTATAAGCAATGGTATAATGTTTTTTACCTTTAAGTTATTAATACATACTCTCAACACTGTAGCTGTTTTTTTGATGTATTGGTTTAGAGGGCTGTGTTAATGAAACCATCACCATGTGAAAGATGTGTGTGTATGTCTTTACTTTAAAAGCTCCCCCTGAGTCTCTGGTACACTGATAGGGCTGCCCCATAGCCCAGTGGAGACAAGGCAGCAGTTATATGGAAAGTCTTTTAAGTACTGAAGCCCAAGCTAATATGCAGCCCTAGATGGAATTTTTAAAGAGCAATGACAGTTGGGTCAAGTAATCTAACAATGAGAACACTTGACTCATATCAGTTTTGCTCTTGCCCCTGAGTCACTACAACTAACAGAACTGTTGCAAGCAAATTAACAGTAGAGGAAAGATGGTGATAGGCACATTATCTCTGATGTCATAATTGCACCACTTAAGTCACCAGAACTATTCACTTTAACATATATAATCATAGCAATTAGATACAATTGTTAATAAAATAACTACAAATTATTTTCTTCAATATATCCTATGTGCAAGATTTCAATTAATTTTAACTACATTCAAAGTTTTAAATGCCACCATTATTCCATTGTTAAAATCCTTCAGAACAAAAAACTTAAGACTGGCAGATACTTAATTTCTTAAAGGATCCAGTTTAATTAATTTTAGCTCATAAACTAATTAACAGATTTATTTGTAAATTCTCAGAAAATTCATTCTGTATTCAAAGACTAAATGCTGTGAGTTAGGGGAGGATATGCTTCACTTTTCATACACGACAGAGAGGTTGAAACCCCATTTTAAGTGCAAAACAGAAATCTTAACTATGTGGTTGCAGTGTTGTTGTAGCCAAGTTGGTCCCAGGATATTAGAGAAACCAGGTGGGTGAGTAATATCTTTTATTGGATCAATTTCTGGTGGTGAAAGAGACAAACTTTTGTGCTACACAAATCTCTTCTTAGGCCCTGAAGATGAGCTCTGTGTAGCTTGAAAGCTTGTCTCTTTCACCACCAGAAGTTGGTCCAATGAAAGCTATTACCCCACAAACCTTAACTATGCAGTCATGACCAGAGCCTCTATAATATCTTTCATCTTACAGAATCCCGCTGGTTTATGCAAACTTTATTAATTGTAGGTCAACACCTTTAGACTTTACTCATGCAAGTAGTCACACTGAGCCCTATGGCACTATTCACATAAGTGGAAGCTGAAGCTAGATAGATTTACACTAGAAATATGGTGCAAAATTTTAACAGTGAGGATAATTAACCACTGGAACAACTTACCCATGGCTGTAAAGCCAAATTCTTAAAGGTATTTAGATGTCTGGGGAGGATTATCTATCTCTTGAAGTCTTTACAAAATGAATCTGAATATCCTTCCGAAAGGTATGCTATAGCTCACACAGAAGTTACAAGCTTGAGGCAGATTACTGGATGAGGTTCTTTGGCCTGTGTTGTATGGGAGGTCAGACTAGATGAACATAATAGTCCTTTCTGCCTTGGAATCTATGTATAAGTAAGGAGAAATCTATTATTTCATATGTATTTCACCAATAAAGTACAGTTTGAAATGCTGGGGGAGGGTGCAGTAGAGATTCAACAGTGCACAAATAATACTCTACCACAGTATGGGGAAGGAAGTGAGGTAAAATACCCCACTCCGGTATAGTTGAACATTCAGTTTAGCAAAGAAGAATATTAGAAATTTGGCCACAATATTAGGGATAACAGTCCTATTTGTGCAAGTGTCCTGGATCTTTCATGAATACAAGAAGTCAGGGCTGTACTTAAATGTCACTTCATTTATCCACCCTCTGAATAAAATGTGCGTGGGGCTGTGTGTATCTTTCAGACGGAATTATTTGCCTGCTCTTTCACTGGGAAAATTGTTTGGACATTATGATAATGCAGATATGTTGATAGTAATTTTGAGAGGGTAAGAATACAGCCCACTGGCGTCCCTAATAAAGCCATCTGTACAGCAGTACATCCCCTGAATCTCACCTCCCAACTAAGTATATATCTCTCCAGTTCCAAGTCCTAGCAGCTCAAAAAATGGTATCGAAAACCAAGCAAAATAACTTTGCGGTATTAACCCTTTCAGCTTTTGGCATATTTCTCAAACCAATAACTATGCACAAGATTGTGTCTGGCCCGTGTGGGCATGCAGGTGGGGTGTGGGCAGGGAGTGTTAGGGAGAATAAAAAGGGAGGGTGAAAGGAACCTCCTCCTACACCTGGCACAGTGGCCACCCGTTAAATAATGTAAGATGCCCAAAGTAGCAGGTAAGCATCTTTACCTGTGTTGTTATCAATCACAATTAATTAGTTAATTAACGTTATTTAATTAGATAAATGTGACTGAAAGGATGCACTGTCAGTCTGCCCAAAATGGAGGGATATGTGATGGCAGGGTCGTACGAGAGCTGGCTGGTGCACAGCAAGGAGCCCACACTGTACCCATTTAAAAGGTGGAAAATGTCTCACTGCAGTGTGCAATCCCTGAGAACCCCAAGGAAACATAATCCTTCCCTAAATCATGGCCACGCTGCATCTCTGCAATGCAACTGCGGGCCTTAAATACACAGTGCAGCCATTCTCATGTCCCCCAGACTTGATAGATAGGTAGACAGTATTTCCTAGTGGATAGAACACAGGACTGGAAACAGGGTTCTATTCCTGGCTCTGCTGGGTGACCTTAAGCAAATAACTTTTCCTCTCTATGCCTCAGTTTCTCCATCTGTAAAATGGGAATAATGATACTGACCTCCTTTGCAAACGCACATGGAGAGCTATAAACGAACAGCTATATAAGAACTAGGAATTGTTATTATTATGTTAGCCAGATATAGGTGTATTTGCCTGCCTATCTGTCTAAATATCAAGAAGCAATAATTCTTTAAAAATGTCACCTTGTTTGACTACTTGTAGATCTTTTTGCCTGCTGATGATTTTAAGGAATGAATCCATATTTTTTAATATTAAGAACTGAACCAGAAATGAATAATAAGAATATTATTTAAATTTTTTTACACTTTTTCTCCCCTCACAAAGGTCTTTTTTGTCAAGTGCAGATGGTAAGGGAAACTGAGAGTCCAGTATATGGTCAGAAATGTAATGAGTATATTTTGCCACTGGCTAATAAATCAAAATCAAAATTAATAGCTGGAGTTAAAACTTTTCTAGCAGATGCAAGCAAGATGTTTTCATACCAGTCCTGGCTGCCAGAAGGTAAAGAGCAACTGTAAAATTTACAATGTGATCTGTAGCTGTATGAATGCAGATGTACATTAATATGTTCCAAATGCTGAGGCTTGTCCCCATTAATAAGTACCACCATGATTTTAAGGAATCTTCATGGGGTAGGTATTGCAATAAACACATCTGCTGACCTATAAACACCAAATATTTTAACCCAAGGTTTCATGCTTAATTGTTGCATCTCTTTCTTCAGTTTGGATACATCAAGCCCAAACAGCACACCCTGTAAACAAAAACTAGGACCTCCGAACAAGGTAAGATACATTTGTTTCCTGCAGTTATCACTGGATTATGATGACTGAGCACCTTGACAATTTGTTTGATTATAGCAAACAGGTATGCCAGAGCTATACTATTTCTGTCAGCACATACATGGAGTTTGTGATTCAGAATTAAAGAACCAGTTTGGCTGAGCAGTCTCCAAATGCACAATCTCTCTTATGTTCATTATTATACCTAAGAAATCAGTGACATTTCTTTGTTTTCCCCCCAATTTCTTAGGGGTTTTATACATCAGCCTTTTGCATGCAGATTAAAAACTCATCACTTTTATATAGTCATCTTCTGCAACAGTTCAATTCTATTGAATTTATTGTATTAGTAACACTTTCAATAGTGTTGATGGCACTGAGTCATCTTAAAGATTTTAGCCAGTATTTGTAGTGAGATATAGAGTCTTTAACCTCTTGGTCGCAGGTTTAAATTTGGTTCAGTAATGGTTGTAAATAATTAACTACTGAATGTGATTTACTACATGAAAATTATTCTTTCAGGGTGAAATAATCCCCTGTCCAAGGCTCAAAACAAGGCCTATGCATTGCTTAAATCAAACCTAAGTCCTCAAAGAAGGGTAAAGTGGGATTTAAGTAGTATACAGTTTTTGGGCTGACCCTCTGCAAAAGGATGAATTTCACCCTCAGTGGGCTGCTTTAGTGGAATGAATCGGTGGGCTGTGCCGTATTCCCACTGGATAGGTGTCTTTGTCACAAAACCATTACAAATAGGCACTAACTGATACACTTCATGGTGTGCTCACCAGAGAGATTGAGGATTTAATCTGATGGAACAAGAGGACACTGAACCACCTCCAATCACTGGATATGTTAAGGTTGTCATCTGTGCTTTATGGCTCAACAGGGAACTTCAGTCTTGCATGCTGTCAGTTCAGTCTCTTGTGAGCCCTTATTGTTTCTTGAAATGAAGCTCCCTTTGGCTACTCCACACCCCTCTCTATCCCACAAGGCTCAAATAGGCCAGTCCCTCATGAGAATTTTCTTACAGGTCCTGCTCCACTGTGAATTAAATGTGATTCTTCCTCTAGTATTTTGGCCTTGAAAATCTTCCTGGAGAAAATTTTTGTGACCACCTAGCATTCAGTTTCAAGCTAACTCATCTAGAATATATGGATATGCAGAATCAGAGGTTAAATTACTAATTCAATGTGGATTATTTCAGATCTCCAAATCCAGCTAAATCCTATATTATCCAGAGACTGTCTCACCACAGAAATTTCATTTCCACACTTTATATCCTGCAGAGGCATTCTTTTTTCACAATACTAACACAGAGAATAGACATGCTTATAATTTTTTGGATGCTAAGCATCTTCGTCTGTTTATCTGCAAAGACTAAAATTTGCTTCAGAATAGTTTAATGTTCATCACCTATATTTTATATCCACAGTGAGAGAGGGTTATTCTGTATTGTGAAGACTAATAATGTTGAACTTTTTGTGTTGACCATCATTTCCCATAAATCCATTAATATCTCTAGTACTATGACTGGCATACACTAAGGAGTTTTCTGCATATGTTGATCCCATAAGTGGCAAGAGAGGTCTCTTTCTTCCAAAGATCCCTTGGTGAATTAGAAGAGATTAGACTGTTAAAAATTACATGGACAGATCCTCAGCTACATAAATTTAATGTAGTTCCTTTGACTTCAATGCACCTACATTAATTTACACTAACTAAAAATCTGGCCTACTGTGATTAGCCCAGTGTTTACAATGAAAATTCAAATGCACACAGGTCAAGAAATTCAAATGTTATCATCCCCATGGCAACATTAACTCAGTCACATTGCACCTACAACATGTGGTATTTTGAATTACTGCTGTATTGTGAAATGCCTTATATACTGTACAGTGTATTATTGTATCAGAATTAATACTTTTGTGGTAATCTTAATATTTTAATTTCCTGACTTCTGGGGATTTTGAATTCTGAACTTTCAATGCTGCATTAACATAGTTTTTGCATACATTTCAGAGAAAAAAAGGCGAGAAAAGAAAAAGAAAAAAAGAACTGTAAAAGGAAATAAAAATCATACTTCCTTTCATTGTATTTGCCTTTTGGCCTTATTGTTACATAAGCAAACGTCTCAGTGAATGAAGTGAGCCCCCATTTCCCCCGTGCAAAATGGCTGGATTTGGACCTTTATATTTTTTGACATGTCTGTGTTTAATCTATCAAATGCTTACATAGTTAGTCTTAGGTGTTAATGTTGATAGTCTTCTTCATTTAATTGACAGCATAGTAAATTTCTGCTGTAATTTTGCTTCTGTAATGTAAGGAAATTGTACTATGTACCCTTGTACAGTGTGGGCCAGACCTTAGGCTGTGCCCCTTTTATTTCACATTTCTGGTCAATTCTGATAATAAAGAGAGCATAACCAGCATTGGAGGATCACCTCAGTGTAGGGAAATCCTCTAGTGGTGTCACTTCTTCAGAGCCACACTAATTTCCTGATGCCATTTTAGGAGTGTCATCAGCACAGAAGGGTTGTGGCCAGGACTTCCCCCTATTTACCACTGAGGTTAACCTGCCATGTTGATCCCCTGGTGCTTTTGGCAGCCAACATAATATACAGCAGCAGGGGACTGGCCCAGCACACATCTGGTCCAGATTTACCTCAACTTTGTACTCCCTCCCCGACCTGTTATTTACCCTTTGCCAAAGATTTATAGCCCCCTGACTTACATCTCACTCCAGAAGTAGCATTGCTTTTGGTTTTATGGCAGAATTCCAGCCTTAGATATATCTAGATATGTTCATATGTCTCTAATCTCAACTCGCATAATCAAATCTTAGTGTTTTTAAAATTACAGCCCATAATTGTACATTGAAATGAAAATCCTTGGTGCCAGGGCTTACAGAAACATAACAACTGCCTCACCAGATCAGTGGTGCCTTTGTAAATCCAGGACCTAAAGAGCTGAACTCCTTAGCGTGTTACAGTGTTTATCCTCTCATATTGAATGAACCTTATTCAGAGGTTGTTGAGGTGGCCATACTTTTGGCCTCGAAATATATAAATCTTTCCAAAGTGTCAAAATGTTGCTGCACAATTAGGACATGGCATTTCTTTTTTTTAATAGCTTGAGAATCATTATGTTATATCTGACATGATCACACTATTTGTAATGTACACAATGACCTGTTCACTGGTTGAAAATCTATTTCCATCTATTCAGCACATTCTCTCAAGATGCCTTCAGTGCTTTATTATAAGTTTCATTGTACGGGTCCCTGAAGAAAATGTGGCTGATTTCTTCTCTGATTTTTTCTGCATGCCTGAGTTTCACAGAATGCAGACCCTTTCATATTCTGTATATCTTCTCACTGGATTTGACAGATCCTCTTTACCAGGCTTACTTACTACCACACAGATTACATTTGAGTTAGTTTTTGGCCATTCTACAAAATAAGTTTTCTTCCCTCTTACATTATGTAAGTGTCTTTACATATGTTTATTTCTTGTACAATGGCTAGCAAAATAGTCCTGGGGGTCTCTAGGTACTACCACAATACAAATAATAAGAATCTAACACTAAAATGAGTAATTTAAGCACACTAATCCAACTATGCTTCCACTACTTTGGTTGACATATATTTCCCTGTTGGTTTTTATTTTGTGGATGAATACAATGCTCGTGAATGTGAGGGGCTAATAACACTGGCTAACATACTGTGGGAAGAAACACTGGAGGTTTCTCTTTCCAGCTTTGAAGGTTTCTAAAGCTTAAACATAAATCCACCCATATCCTTTGCTTCCTGCTTTGCATCAATGTCATTTCTATTAGTTACAGACATGATACTGGATTACGCTGGATATACACTATCATTTTTGTGTTGGGAACAGGTGGATCTTCAAAAGGTATGCAGCAGGGAATTTAAGTGCTCTCTTTGGGGAATTATGGAAATCTTAGAAGTTGAGAATCGGCAGTACTGGAGTTTTAAAAATCAGTGTCCCTGCTCTGGAACAGTAGTGATAAGACTGGCTTATGGAGAATGAAGGACTTGTGATGTATGCTAAGGAATATCACCAAAAACAATAATAAATAGCATCCTCATTTTACACTTAGTGCTCACAGTCTACACTTCGTGCTTTTGTGTCTGAAGGCAGCATTACCCTCTTTGGGAGCACTCGAGCATAAGTGTGTGCTATCCACGTGCCTAGACCACAAGGGTTATCTCATAGATGTCTAGCATCATTTTAATTGCTTGTTACTGTCCTTGGGGAAGTTAGTGTGCATTGTGGAAGTGAGAAAGTCCTTGAAGCATCTGACAGTACAGTTATGCCCTAACGATCCTTCAAAAGGACCCAGCAGACCCAGGGTGCTGGTGAACCTAGCTAGTGAGGCTCCTGGGAGTCACTTTCTCCAGTTCCCTTACTGTTCATCTCAGAAGTATGTAATGGCCCTTTCCTTACAGAATGCTCAGCCTACAGACCACTTGGAGAACTTGGATACTAGCAAACTCCTGGTTTCAACGTCCTCTGAGTTCACAGTTGTGCACTGAGCACCTCTTTGTTCGCCCATCAGGCCCAG
The DNA here is from genome assembly GCF_965140285.1 of Lepidochelys kempii. Classification (NCBI taxonomy): domain Eukaryota; kingdom Metazoa; phylum Chordata; order Testudines; family Cheloniidae; genus Lepidochelys; species Lepidochelys kempii. Next base: position 67,709,079 of record NC_136384.1, on the reverse strand, counting down.
GTGCTCCTGTGCAAGTGTTAGAAAAAAGCTGATATCGGTCTCTTGGGGTTATTTTAAACATAAATAAAGAAGTTTCCTCTTTGCTGACTTCATGTGCTCATGTGCTTAGGCCAAACACTTCAGACTTCAGCACATTTAGGGCAGTGGGAAGTGCCCACCACCTCTGAAAATTTGGCTGTTCATTCAAGTGCCTAAGTATGGAGTCTGCTAATCTAACTTTATCCCAACTTTGTAAATTTGCCCTAATTGCCTACTATTTTGTTGCTAAATTATGCTTTAAAATGCCGATTCACGTTCATATTATATCAAGGCTAACACTAAAATATTCATTGTTTTAAACTGACTGCTTTCCACTTGCCACCTGCATTGTTAGTGAGACGGCATGCTATTTCATCAATTCACTACAGTTTCTAACCCGCTGATTCATTTGCATGGGTGAAAGGTGAATGTTCAATGATTTCCACCACAGTTAACATAAACATTGACCTGATCGACTGCAGTGCTCCCTCTGTGCCATAACATAGCCACAGATTTATCATTCCTGCTTTAGTTTTGCTCCAGGCGCCTGATTAAAAAGCCCAGACCAATGTCTGCTTTTATCTACTTACTTTGATTTTCACTTTGGAGCACTTTACCAGGACTGTACTCATACCCCCTCCCCACCCCCCCACCCCCCGCTGCTTACATGCTTTGTGGCATTTATTGTCTGAGTTTTTCTCTCAGTGTGGCACCAAGGTCTAACTGCATAATATACCTTCTGCATGCAAGGATAATCCACATCTTCATCATCACTCTGCTATACTAGACATGGTTTCTGTAATGTTGTGGATATAATAGGGAAGAAAGCAATCAGAAAAGTCCTGGGATTTTCAAGTTGCCTCTGAAGACTAATAAAATTCACCATATGTTTCTTCTATCTGCTGTGAACCAGGCTTCACATCTAAATCCATGCAAGAAGCTGAAGGCTTAGTATGATGATGTCATCTAGACGAATCGTTTGCTAGAGTTATTGCTATTAATCATGGCTTACTATTGGTCTATTTAAAACCACATGGGGCACAGCATTAGCACCAGAACATTCATCAAGAAAAATGACTTTTTTGGGGTAAGGACATATTATATTTGCACTTCACTTAGGAAGAGAGGATGAAATTAGTCAGTATTGCTTAAAAGGTAGGCACTCCTGAAATAAATGATGGCATGTTATGCTAATCTCATTAACTACATAGTACGTTTGAGAAAAAGAGGCAGCTGAATGTCTAGAAAATAAGTGGGTTTAGAAATGGATACATGGCGCTCTTTATTTTCAGATTTTACATATACTTTTCAGTTTATGTGAATTCATGTGTTTTAATGTTACTGCAAATATTTGATACTCAAAAGAATTTGTTATGACAATCATTGGTACAGAATTTTTTAGGCCATAAATTCCTTATTGGAGCAAAGCAGATTATATAAACATTGATACAATATAAAGTAAAGAAGCATTTAAAAATGTTTTTGATTTGGTTATTAAAAGTAGCCATAATTAAGCCCTGCAAGAAATATTAAACAACATTATTCCCTCCCTTGAATGGGAAAAGGCATAAAGGTGTGCACTAGTTATATGAGTTTATAGGAAAAATAATGAATGTTTTTGAAAATCACACCTTAGGTCTATTTTGAAAGGACAATTCGTGTCTTTCTACAATATTCTATTTAAAAAAGGAAATTTATCTGTTAATATAAATTTTAAAAGCAATAGCTTAAATTAGAATTACACAGGCCAGAAGAAAGTATTTTCTATATTACCTAATATGCATTAAAGTGTACTATTTAAGACAACTTTTCTCTGTATTGATGCTTATAAAAGATGCCAGGTTCAAACAGAAAGTGTAGATGAGCAAAGTTGTACTGAAGCTCCACTGATTAACACCATCTGAGGACCTGTTCCACTGCGTGCGTAGAAACTGAGATTTGCTCTTCTTAACCCCATTTCTCAAGCCAGACTAAACACAGCTTCTTTCTTTACTTACTTATAAAGAAGTATATAAGTTTCCCCACTGCTGTCTATCCAGAGGAAGATGTTTGCCTCCATTGTAAGTTGTCTACCTCAAAGCAGTGTCCTTTTTATCATCCTACCAATAAGTAATTCTTTGTACTCCACATCTTCTCTTCCCTCCAGATGGAATCCAATCTAAGATCTACCTTGTATTCTACCATGGGGTAGCCTGAAAACCTGGCCAAACCACCACAGCCATCTTTGTCTCATTGTGCAGTCTGCTGCCCCATGCAGCACAACACTTCCTCACTGGTTACACAGTCTCTCCAATAAATTCCAAGATTCTTCTTAAACAATGCTGGTGGAATGCATTTAGCTTCCTGTAATGTATTGCCACCATCTGCCATGTTTCTGAGGCATGCAGTAGTGTTGGAAGGACTATAGCGTTGTACAATTTTTGAGCTGGAAAAATGATGCATTAGCTTTACTGCTTCTTGCCTTCACTTTTTTAGTGAGTTGGCCATTAGCAGATACTGTACTTCCAAGACAGACAAAGTCATTAACTCTTTCGTACTCTTCTCCATCAACCACTTACTCAGTGTTGACAATATTCTCACCTATCTCCATAGTCTTTGTCTTCCTTGTACTGAAAGAAAGTCCCACTTTAGCAGCTTCTGATTTTACACTTTTCTTGCCATCCAAGTTGGTATCCCATATGACTATATCATCTGCAAAATCAAAGTCTTTCAGCTTATCTCATGCCAAAAAAATACCAGTGTCCTTGGCAGCTGCTGTTGCTCTTCTCGTCAAAGTCTATGACAACGCAAAAGAGAACTGGGGATAGTAAACAATCTTGCCTTACACCAGTAAGGATCTTAAACTACTCCATGTATCTGCTTTCTGACCTGGTGCCAGACATAGGACTTCACCACCCAGCAACTAACCATGGGGAGTGGACAGAAGGAGAAGATTAAGGTGGAAGGAAATTAAAGAAACAAATTTCCTCCTAAATCCCCAACCCTGAACAATGGCCCCCCTGGGTTTTCTCCTGAACCCACGCCGCGTGTCGGCAGGGCTGTGCAAGTTTACATGTTGCATTGTGGTATGCACTGTACCTTTTGTGCCTTAAAATATGATAAAATCTTTTTTAATGCTCTTGTTCAATAAAAGTAAACAAATATTTTTCACCCTATAAAAATTTAAAGAGGAAAAATGTGAACCCATACTGCCATCGCAATCCATAGACAGTGCCAGCCTCGTGGGAGCAATACTATTTTATGGCCATCTAAGTTCAAAATTTGTGCTCCATCTTTTACTTTAAAGCTATATCTGTTCACTAAGTGGCAAAGAAAGGAGAGTTTTCCTCATTGTAAAGGAGTGTGCAAAGGCTTCATATTCTTGGCACATGTGGTGCAAGCCTTAGGAGCTATCACATCACTAGCACAGGGTATTACAATAGTTTAGATAAATGACAAGAGCACGATTTGCCAAATTATTATCATTCCAAGATAATAAGGGCTGAACTCCGCAGATGCCTCTTAAGTGACAGACTGCTGTTCCTACCACAGATGTTATGTGTTACTTAATGGCTACAAATGGACTAAGCTTTACACACAAATTCCTATTGGCTTCAGGAAAAGAGATATAATTACTATTGTCTTGCATGGAGCAATGCCCTTATAGTCAAGTGCCCCACTCACCAAAACATCATTTCTAAAGTATTTAGTTTTGTAACATTTTGTCACATCCAATCAGCCAGTCAGAATAATACCACAAAAAATAGTCCCAATTGAGCTGGGTAGCAAAGCTTTGTAGAGATAGTATTTCAAAACAAAAGATCTAAGCCAAATCAAGCTTTGATATTCTTGTCTCTCAAAATCTCTCTCCCTCTTGTTTCTCTTATTTGCTGATAAAGTTATGAATAAAATCTATTAGTGCCAACAGCTTTTAAGCTTATTTTACATTCCGAATGAACTGGAGTGTTTTTTTATGTATCTAAATAACTTCAGCTAGCTGTTTGCCAGAGTTCAATTTTCTAGACTTATATGGAAGAGCACATTAAATGCAGAGAAGAGTGGTGACTACTATGAGCATAAAACTTCAAGCTGTTAATGCAAGATCTTTACTGAGTTGAGACAATTGTAATGTTGGGAGAATGGTCTTGTTGCAGAATGAGTAATCTGTGCTGATGAACTGACATTTCATGTGCGTTGCATGGGAAAACAACCTTGTTCTAGTAACTTTGTGTAATTTGTAGGAAAATTGCCCATACAGGGGACATATTTTTTAGGAAAGAGGCATAAGAAACTAATTTAAGTTTTAAAGTTAAAACTAATTATAGTTAGAAAAGGAGGTATGTGCCTAGCTAACTTGCTATAATTCTGTGTAGTTATATAGTTAAGAATTAAATCCATTGTATGAAATATGCTTATAACTTCCTTTCTTTTTTATCTTTAGTTTCTTTTAATAAAAATACATATGGAAGATTTATGATTAAGATGTGGAATCACAGAATCATTGTGTAACTGGCCAAATGAATTTAAATTGGTTAATAGGTAAGAAAAGAATGTGCATTAACTATCGTTAGTGCTTAGAATTACAATTTTATGATGTAACATTTGATTAAAAAGATACTGTCTTTTAGTGTCTGAGAGCTCAATTCTCCACCTCTTCAATCTCTGCTTGGACACAGAGTGTGTGTGGGCGGGTGGGGTGGGGGTGGAAGATGATGAGTCAAAGAACCAGTTACAGCTCCCTCCTTTGTTATGGTCGGCCATGAAAGTTGGAGCAGCTGGGGATCTGTTCTAACTTATGCCTGCAGATAATAGGCAAAGTGGAGCTCTGCAATGCCATGCTCCCTCCATGCTCTCAACACACTCCAAGTATGACTTCTTCCACTGCTCACATGCCAGCTCTGCCAGCCCTGTGCAAAGGAAATTCTCCACTGGTCAATTGGTTCCAGAATCTAGCTACTTTGCACCCCATGTGCAGCCATAGTGCATTTGACAGTTAGGCCAAGGAGCTCCAGACATATCATTTTCAATAGAACACTGTAATTTGTTCTGGTCCTGAGAAATGGTTATTGGTGTGGATGCCATAGGTGAAGAAATCAGAAGCTATGCAGCTGGTTATTTTCTGAAGAAATGCCTAAACAATTAACCAAACTGTATTAATTGTAAGAATTAACTCAAAGTCCCTTTGATACTAAGTCAATGTGGCATTCTATCAGCTGATCATAAAGGCCCAGTCCATGGCATGGGGTTACCTGTAGCTTCCCTCGCCCCCCTCCAACCTCCCCCACTCTTCCCGCCATTCTATTCTTTCCTTGTGTGCAGATTTGGACACTGAGGAAAGTTACCTCAATCTGTGCTCATTGCTAAAAGCTGCCTTCCCAAGCCTAACTCACTAAATCCTTTGTCCGGGACTGGAATAAATTAAAGGCACCTGCTAATGCCACATTAGACTCCTGCTGACTACAGTATGACATAAATGACATTTAGGGAAACACAGTTAGCCTGACAGACCACTTCAACAAAGCATTGACAGATTACTACACTTATAACTGAGCCCACCAAATGCTTCCAAGAAAGAGAAAAATTCCAGTTCCCTTACCGATCTTCAGCAAGGGACAACCCATTTCCGAGCTCAACACACAGTTAGCACATCAAGAAACCCAGCACGAAACCTTAAAATTATACCCTATTATACTATAAAATTATATTATAAAATTATACTTAGCAATAACACTATCAGAGGTAGTAAGCAAACCATAGCTGAGAAGGTTGGAAAAGAATTTCTTCCCTGGGAGCTGGAGTGGGGCTCTCAGGCCTCACAAACTACATACATCCAACACAGAAGCCCTTAAACTGACCAATCACTGCGGTTGGGTGTCCCACTTCACCACTAACATATATGAAATGCTAAGAAGTGCACTCTCACTGGGCACTGTGGATATGTACTCAGGGCAGCTAGCCTGTGGTGTTGCTCACCTCTACATTACTACTTTAGCATGCTAGCTTGATGAGAGCTAAAATGAGTATGTCTGTGAACTGAGAATCATACTCCTAGCTACAGGTGTTCATAGAATCATAGATTCATAGAATATCAGGGTTGGAAGGGACCTCAGGAGGTCATCTAGTCCAACCCCCTGCTCAAAGCAGGACCAATCCCCAACTAAATCATCCCAGCCAGGGCTTTGTCAAGCCTGACCTTAAAAATATCTAAGGAAGGAGATTCCACCACCTCCCTAGGTAACACATTCCAGTGTTTCACCACCCTCCACGTGAAAAAGTTTTTCCTAATATCCAACCTAAACCTCCCCCACTGCAACTTGAGACCATTACTCCTTGTCCTATCATCAGCTCCCACTGAGAATAGTCTAGATCCACCCTCTTTGGAACCCCCTTTCAGGTACTTGAAAGCAGCTATCAAATCCTCCCTCATTCTTCTCTTCTGCAGACGAAACAATCCCAGTTCCCTCAGCCTCTCCTCATAAGTCATGTGTTCCAGTCCCCTAATAATTTTTGTTGCCCTCCACTGGACTCTTTCCCATTTTTCCACATCCTTCTTGTAGTGTGGGGCCCAACACTGGACACAGTACTCCAGATGAGGCCTCACCAATGTCAAATAGAGGGGAACAATCACATCCCTCAATCTGCTGGCAATGCCCCTACATATACATCCCAAAATGCCATTGGCCTTCCTGGCAACAAGGGCACACTGTTGACTCATATCCAGCTTCTCATCCACTCTAACCCCTAGGTCCTTTTCTGCAGAACTGCTGCCGAGCCATTCAGTCCCTAGTCTGTAGCGGTGCATGGATTCTTCCGTCCTAAGCGCAGGACTCCGCACTGTGTTGAGGCGGCATGTGTGTTAATTGCAGACTAATATCCATAAGTTAATGGATACACAAATTTTCTGCATATAAATCTTTCATATATACTGATTTCTCAAATATAGTTCATGGTATTTTCAGAACATGATTGGAATATGGGGTTGGGGGAAGCAAATATTTTTCCCTTCTTACATATCATATAATAGCCTGAGCAGATTGACTAGGCATATCAAATAGGGCCCAAAATAAAAGAATTTACATTCGGAACATACATGGTGTTGCATTATGTGACGGGCTGGATCACAGAAACCCCTTTGGGGCTGCCAACTGATGTGCCAAGGCTACTTCTGCCCCTGCTTTCCCTGCCAGTTTGGGACTCCAGCACCCTGTCTTGCTGAGCCAGATATGCCAGTCTGCTGCAACACAGATCCAGGGTTTGAACCACATGCTCCAAAGCTGCAGACTTAACTGAAAGCAACTTAGGAAGTGTTCCTGTCTTTAACACTCAGATGCCCAACTCCCAATGGGGTCCAAACCCCAAATAAATCCGTTTTATGCTGTATAAAGCTTATACAGGGTAAAATCATAAATTGTTTGCCCTCTGTAACACTGACAGAGAGATATGCACAGCTGTTTGCCCCCCCCCCCACCGCCCCAGGTATTAATACATACTCTGGGTTAATTAATAAGTAAAAAGTTATTTTATGAAATACAGAAAGTAGGATTTAAGTTGTTCCAAGCAGTAACAGACAGAACAAAGTGAATTACCAAGCAAAATAAAATAGAACATGCAAGTCTATGTCTAAGAAAACTGAATACAGATAAAACCTCACCGGTTCCAGTAAGCTTTCTTTTACAGACTAGTCTCCTTCTAGTCTGGGTCCAGCAATCACTCATGCCCCCTGTAGTTACTGTCCTTTGTTCCAGTTTCTTTCAGGTATCCTGGGGGGTGGAGAGGCTCTCTCTTTAGCCAGCTGAAGACAAAATGGAGGGGTCTCCCAGGTGTTTAAATAGACTTGCTCCTGTGGGTGGACATCCTGCCCCCTACCCCATGTAGAATCCAGCTACAAAATGGAGTTTTGGAGTCACATGGGCAAGTCACATGTCCATGTATGACAGATGTGGATTGGCACCTTCAAGATCCATTGTCCATTAAGTGCTTCTTGATTGGGCATTTAACTTGCACATTCCTCTCTCAAGAAGCTAACCAAATGCTTACAAAGGCTACTTAAAAATCAAGCCAGTAGACACCCAATATTCATAACTTCGAACACAGAAATGATACTTGCATACAAATAGGATTAATAGATTCAGTAGATCATAACCTTTACAGAGGTATATTACATGGCATATGTAGCATAAAACATATTCTAGTTATGTCATATATATATATATATATATATATATATATATTCATAAGCATATTTCCATAAAGCCTTATGGGGGCCCCGTCACACCCTCCTCCTGAACTCACTGCCAGAGGCTTGGACATTGTCCATGGTGGAGGCAGTGCAGTGTTTGTCTTTGATCACACTCCTTTTCAGTACCTTTAAACCAGATGATGTCATTCATAAGTGTTCTAGCCAGTTTTGGGGTTCCTGGTCCCTGGGTGCCTGAAAACAGGTTGGGGTGTATTATTGCTAACAGAATGCAGACAGCAATATCTGTTAAAGTGTAGGTGTCTTGGTATTTAGCCACCAAAGCCATGAGGCGGTGAGCCTCAGTTTCCCCTTCTACACAGCAGCATGGGCCTGTTATGCTTTTGCTGCTGTGCCAGGCTTCCAGTCTGTTTACAGGTATAGGCTGAAAAGTAACATGCTTGTGGGGCTGTCTTGTCACCATCCCCAGCATGTACAACAGTTTCTTCCACAAATCAGGTATGTCCCACATCTTTAAAGGGTTAAACACTAGTATTAACACCTTTGTTTTAACCCATACATGAATTAGCAAAAGACACAAGATTAACAGCAAATCTACGGTGGAGAGGCTTTGTTTGCACGATTTAGCTTGTTTAGTGTCTATTGTATTTTCCCAGTTCTTTGAGCTCTCTGGTAGGCACTCTGATGCAGATTCTTTTGCCTCTTTGGAGAAGGTTTTTAATTCAGGCAGGTGTTTGGGGCTTTGGCAAGGAAAGGGTGTGCTGCAACCATGCCTGCCCTGGGCCCATCCCTCTGGAATTTCTCTGAGCTGGACGCCACTCCCTTGTGAAGTTTCACCCATGCAGAGATTTTTCCCCTATTGTCTTGGAGAGACAGTTTTATCTCTTACACGTGTAGCAAGAACAACATCTTTCAATGGAGTGCCTTGGATTGGTAAAACCCCTTTGGACACCACACTTTCTGTTCCCAACAGGTTAGCTGAGGGGGCGCCCCCTTCCGGGAGATCTGACCCCCAGTCTTCCCTTAAAACCCTGATCCACAGCAGAGGGGTATGGCATTTTAAATGCAGATTCTTCACCCTCCTCCTGGGAAAGATCCTCCCTACAAAAGGCGGGAGGACTCTCCGGCCCCTCCTCACCTTCCGTCTGGACTTTCCTCTCTGGGCTCCCCTCTGGGTCAGACACTTCTGTGTCCCCCAAAATGGAAGGTGACCCTGGTCCAGCTGTGGGCTCACAGCTACCAGCTATGACAGACCCTTCACTGGCCAGCAAAATTCCCCCCTTTTCACTCAGGTTGGGCTTGCTTCCAGCTACAGAGTCCTTTGGCGACCCTAAATTCCACCTTTGGGACACATGTCTCTGTGCATCCCAGGGCAAGCCCTGAACCCTGCTGACCTGCAACTTCCTGGCAGTCAGCCGCTGGGGTGGCCCCCCTGTTACAAGATGGTACATTCCTCTTCCCATGGGAAATGATTGCGGGACAGGAGCTGGCTTTGTCCAGCCCCTCCCTCTGGACTTGCCTGGAGCCCCTGGGCTACAGGAACTGGCTACAACCATCCCTTCCCCGAGAGCTGCATTCTTGACTGCTACAGAGGAATCTAAGAGACACCCATGTGACTTCACCCCCCTTCTGGGCTTTTTGCACAAGGTTCCTTCTCACTGCTGACCAACCCTGGGATGGATTCTGCCACATTAAAGAAATCATTCCCCAGTAGAAATGGTGCAAAATTGTGTGCCACCATTGCAACAGTCAGCTCAGCCTGCAAATCACTAGTTTGCATGTGTACTTTAGCTAAAGGTGCAAGGACTTTATAACCTCCCACCAGTTCTAATTCTGCCATTTTACCTGGCAACAAATCCTTCTCCTGGATCAGGTCCCTCCTGACCACAGAAATTTCAGCACCTCTGTCCCTTAATCCAAGAAGCACTTCACCATTGATTTTAACAGCATGCATATGCTCATTGCTTGGTTGTGTGGAAGCAAGTTTTACAAATCCTGTGTGGAAAAAGGCTTCAGCCTGGCTCTGAGAAGTAGCATCTTCAGGTGTTACTTGCTGCCTGTTTCCACTCAGCAAGGGACACTTATTCCTCAGGTGCTTGGTGGACTTACAATGGTAGCACCTCTGGAGCTCCTCTGCATGTACAGAAAATCTGGGACGAGTAACAGGGGAATGGGGAGGTGAACGCCCAGCCTCCTTTTTCCCAGGGGTAAAATGGTGGCTTTGCTTTCCCCCAACCCTATACCCCTCGGCCAGTGGTTTGTGTTTAATTGCAGCTTGTGCTTGCTCATAGGAGTCTACAAACCCAGCTAATTAACCCACTGCATCCACCTTTTTGTCCCACAAATACTGTTTTACATCATCACTTTACATATTTAGGAATTATTCCTGAGTAACCAAATCACACATTCCTTCAAAGCTTGTAATGCCTTTCCCCCTCACCCACTTATCTACCAAATCTTTCATTTCATTTACATTAGCCACATTACTCATTCCAGATCCCCTCTTAAGGCTCCTGAATTTAAGCCTGTAGGTTTCAGGTGTAACCTGAAGCTGTTTCAGAACCAGTTCCTTAAATTTACCATAGTTTGAAGCATCATCAATAGGCATCTTATTGAATATGTCCAGAGCTCTGCCAGTCAATTTTGCTATCCATGTGGTCATCTTTTGGTGTTCAGGGATCGCATGGAGGGTACACAGTCTCTCAAGGGTGATGAAATATTCAGCAATATCACTGGATTCATCATACTGTGGACATAGTCGCTCCCATTTGTGGATTTTTGGGGAAGTGGAGCCAGCAGCTGAAGGGTTTTGTCTCTTCAATTCCATAACAGCCAGTTCATGCTTTTGGGCCTCCCTCTGGGCCTCCATAGCTCTCTTGTGGGCAACCTCCTCCCTGGCTGTTTCTGCCTCCACCCTGGCTGTTTCTGCCTCCATAGTTCTCTTGTGGGCAGCTTCCTCCCTGGCTGTTTCTGCCTCCATAGCCTTTCGGTGTGCAGTTGCCTCTGCTTCTTTGAGTTTCAGTTGAAACTCCCAGTCCTTTACCTTCTCTTCTGCTTCCAGTCTAGCCAGCTCTAGTTTAGTAGCTGCTACACTGGTAGTCATTTTCCTGCTTTCTTGTGCTGGGCCATGCCCCCTCTGCAGTTCACTGAAACTGGGATGCACTCAGCTCAGAGGCTTCTTAGTTAACAGAGACTTTCACAGTGCCCAATGTTCAGCCTTTCTGGGCAATTTGCAACCTGTGCAGTTCTAGCTTGTTCTGATCTTCACTCTTACTTATTTTGCTTCCTTTTCTGTCCCTACTTCCCTTACCCGAAATAAGCAAACAGAAAATAACAAACCAGTAACCACTTTGTCTGTTCTCCTGCCACCACACTTAAAACTCACTTAAAATTACTACCAGTATCTCAAAGCAATCAGGTGTGCACAGATCCTGCTCGACTATGCCACTGTGATGGGTTTGATCACAGAAACCCCCTTGGAGACTGCCAATAGATGCCAAGACTACTTGCTGCCCCTGCTTTCCCTGCCAGTTTGGGACCCCAGCACCCTGTCTTGCTGAGCCAGACACGCCAGTCTGCTCCCAACACAGACCCAGGGTCTGAACCACGTGCCTGTCACACATTAGACTCTACAAACTAAGTAGCTCAGACACAATATAATGCAAGAGAGCAGAAAAAAAAATCATTGAATCCTTGTTCCAATCACCAGAATAATTTTCAAAGAGTTTGTGGTGATGGACACAGTACAAAACCTGAAGAGCAAAGGAAACAGAACAGAACAGTAATATGTGCAACATGAACTACTGCATGTTTTGTAGAAACATGATTTGGAAGCTGTTATAGAGGCACTGACATTTTCATTATAAACCCCTTACTTTCAGTGCTTCACAATTCAGCAATAGGCATTTGCTTTAGGATAAAGCAGCATAAGAGGTCTCAGCCTAGCAGAAGAATGTTGTGGTGTGTTGCTTGAATGTGTGCAAAATGTAAAGGAAGAAAAGGAAATAAAGACATTCTTCTTCAAGAGAATATTTTCATAATATATAATTCCTTTGTAAGATGCATTTATTTCTTGTCTAACCAAAAAGAGTCAATTTTTAAAGTGTTCCCTGGGTGGCTTTTACTTGATGTTTATTTATTAATTATTGTTAATTTATTATTTGTATTTTAGCCACTAGATGACCCAGCCAAGACGAAGACCTGATTCTGCTGTTATTGGAAGAGTCACCAAATGGTGCTCTTACAGGTAGCCTTACAAGTCCTTTTTCTTAGTGTGCAAGGGGATTGTGGGTGTCAGAAGCAGGACACTAAATTCAGAAGAAGGGAACATCAGTAATAAGCACTGTACAAATGTAACCCACTGGTCATTGCGTTGTGTCCCCCTCTGTGGCCAGTCCACACAGATATGAACCTTATAGCTCACACCTCAAGAGTTTGGCTCTTTAGATCAAGTTGTACAGATTCACACATGTATCTTTGGAAGGCCCTGGTTCAATCCCTGGTGTGTTGACTATGATAGTTGCCACTACACAAATACCTAGTCAGAGATTTTCTGATCTGAATAGTTTATGAGCTTAATAGACAAGACAAACATTAAGGGAAGAGTATGCAAATGAGGAATTGAGGTCCATATAGCTTACATTACTTGTCCAAGGTAACACAGGAAGTCTTTTGCTCCAGCCACATGTGGAGCTCCCATTGAAGTCAATGGGAGTTTTGCAGAGGATCTGCAGTATCTGGCCTCTTACTAATGAATATACCATAACTAGGCTTTGCAGATTTTTTAAAAACAATTTTAATGGATAATATGAGGTTGATTTCAAAGGTTTTTTATTGATTTAAGTTTTCACAGTTATGCAAAATTATGAGGGAGGTCACAATTATTTAATGACAACTCACGTTGATGCAAAAAGTTGACACTTCGTAATGGTTAAAACAAATTGCCAATGTCTCATGTCAAACTCTGCAAAGTAAATATCCTTAAGGCAAACTAACAAGTTCTCAAGTGACATTTTTCTTATTTTGTCTACCAGTAAATTTCAATGATCATCCATGGAAATATATTTTTTACTGGTTTGTATCTGAAATCGACATTTATTGATAAAAAGACTAATCATTCAAAACCTAACTATAATATATTTTAAATATTTGTTTTATGACTTAATAGTGTCCATTGCTGCTATTTTTAGGACTGTGACCGGGGCAATGAAGTTTTAAACTGCAGTTGGTGCCCTGTGAGATTCTCATAGGGAACCAACCTTGTTGAATCGACATAATGGCCCATTGCTGGAAATGAGAGTTTTGCCATAGTCTTCATTGGAGCCAGGAGTTCACCCCATGACTATTAATATAATATTGGCAGATGGAATCTTCAATTATTTTCTTTTTCAAATATTTATATATTTTATGTGTTTATTTTTTCCATTAGTATACTAATATTAATTCCATTAGCAATGTTAAGTCTCCAGCTGTTTTTCAACAGGACAATTATTATATAATATAAAATACTGGCTTAAATTCCTTTCCTTTGGGGTAACATCCAAACCCTCTGGAAATCTTTGGGAGGCTTTCTAGTGGGCACTGGAGAGAAACTTAATTCTTTAGCCTCTTTCAGTAAAAAGGGATAATAACTTTTCAGTACATTTTGGCTGAAAAAAAAATTAAGCAATCAGAAGCCTCAGTCCTATTTTGGGCAAAGTAGGAGATCATGTGGTTATAGTTGCATTCCTCAAGCCAGTGAAGTGGATTTTTACTTCCCACAATTCATAAATGCAAACTAATGTGGCTTCCTACAATCAGCTGGATAATTTCATGAAAAAAAATATGCCAAGGAGGATGACACTGCAGCAGTTGTGAGAGACTTCCCAGAGTATCTGCCAAAACACCTGCACTTTTCTAACCTGACCACTTATCACCATCTTATCCTGCAAGCCTTATTGAAATGATCAGGGAGGACTCACAAGAGTAAGGTTGTGCAGGCTTCACAATGCATGTGGAAAATTGCAATTTGTTTTCTGAAATGCACAAGCATTCACAAATGTAATATCCATGGAAAGCTTATGAAAAAGGAGCTACTTTTTCATATTATTAATTAATTCATTTAAATTGATTCAGAACAACAGAATATTAACCACTCTGTTATAACTGAATGGCAGCAGTTCCAGTCCAGGTATTCCTCAGCCAGCAGACGAAGCAAAGTAAAGGTTCAGAACAACCCTCCCAAAAAAGTTCACTATCCTTATAATCCTCCGTCAAATGCTTGGGGTGGGGGTGGGCAGAAGATGAGTTTTTCAGCATGTTTCCAAGGATATGCGCTTTGAGCTATTTTGACGAGTGAGTTCCCAAACCAAAGTGGTCCCAGAGAGCTGAAGTCCTGATAGCAGCCCTGTCAGGGTTCCTTCCCCACTCTGAACTCTGGGGTACAGATGTGGGGATGTGCATGCAAGACCCCCTAAACTTATTTTTACCAGCTTAGGTTAAAAACTTTCCCAAGGCACAAATTACATCTTGTCCTTGAACAGTATGCTGCCACCACCAAGTGATTTAGACAAAGAATCAGGGAAAGGACCACTTGAAGTCCTATTCCCCCAAAATATTCCCCCAAGCCCTACACCCCATTTCCTGGGGAAGGCTTGAGAATAATATCCTCACCAATTGGTACAGGTGAACACAGACCCACCCTTGGATCTTAAGAACAATGAAAAATCAATCAGGTTCTTAAAAGAAGAGTTTATTTAAAAAAAGATAAAAGAATCACCTCTGTAAAATTAGGATGGAAGATAACTTTACAAGGTAACAAAAAGATTCAAAACACAGAGGATTTCCCCTCCAGACAAAACTTTAAAGTTACAAAAACAGGGATAAACCCCCCTCTTAGCACAGGGACAATTCACAAGTTAAAACAAAAGATACTCTAATGCATTTCCTTGCTATTACTTACTATTTCTGTAATATTAGCTCTATCATTTCAGTGGGAGCTGGATTACTTGCTTGGTCTCTCCCTTTGTCTCCGCGGAGAACACACACAGAGCAGCAAACGAAAGTCTTCCCCACTCCTCCCCCCAGATTTGAAAGTATCTTCTTTCCCCACTGGTCCTTCCGGTCAGGTGCCAACCAGGTTATCTGAGCGTCTTAATCCTTTACAGGTAAGGATAGATTTTATGCTACCCTTAGCTGTATATTTATGACAAGCCCCCTTTGTGTTTATAGAGGTTGAGAACTTCCATGGGGCTGGGAGTATGTCAGAGTGAGAGAGTCAGTCTCTCAGGTAGGTAGTTCCCGAGCAACTTAACTGTTAACAGCATCAGATGAACAGGTTCTCAGCTGCATTCTGGGGAATCACAAGCTTTTCTTGTTGTGACTGACTATAGCATAGTACCATTTTAATTTCCTTAGAACCCCAAAGCAATAAATAAGTGGCTATGTTGCTACTTATAGACTCAGGGCTTTTTTACTTCTTTTTTTCTCTTCCTTGCTGCTCTCTTTAATCTCATTGTTTCTGGATTTTCAATTTCTTGCCTAAATGAACTCCTTGTCCATGTACACACAAGTGCTGAATCACAAAATAAGAGTTCTTCCTCTAATTGACATCAAAACCAGTTAGCTTAATCCAATTTTAGATTGCTCCAGCTTTTTCCTCAAGAAATTCTGTACTATCCTATTTTAATCATGATCAGAATATAACTAGCCTTTCCATTTGAATTATCACTCAGAACATGTCCATGAGGAGAGTCTAATCTGGACATGTGAAGAAAACAAGATTAGTATCACTCATTCTCTCTGTGTGTGCCTGTTTGTGTCTGCACTGTACGTGTGGATGCTACAAGAAAGCCACAATCAAATAGTATAGGAAATATTAGTTTAATGTGATATCCAGTAGCTGTTTTGTGATTTATCATGCACTACAATATTTCACCAATATCAGTGGTGAGCTGGAGCCAGTTCGCACCAGTTCACTGGAACTGGTTGTTAAATTTAGAAGCCCTTTTAGAACCAGTTGTCCCCCGAGAGACAACCGGTTCTAAAAGGGCTTCTAAATTTAACATCTGGCCAAAAGTGGTGCCTTAGGTCCGACTCCGTGGATGCTCAGGGGCTGGAGCACCCACGGGGAAAATTTGGTGGGTGCAGAGCAGCCACCGGCAGCTCCCCGCCCCATCCCGCGCCAGGCCCCAGCTCACCTCTGCTCTGCCCCCGCCTCCTCCCCTGAATGCGCCGCCCCGCTCTGCTTCTCCACGCCCCGGCTTCCCGCGAATCAGCTGTTCTCCCGTGAAGCCGTGGAGGGCTGAAAATCAAGCAGCGGCTTTGCGCTCAGGTCCAAGGAGGCAGAGTGGAGCTCATGCGGGGGGAGGGGGGGCGCAAGGAGGGCCACCCGCGTTGCAGCAGGTAACCCGGGGGGTGGGCGGGGGCGCAGGGGAACCGCTCCCCACCCCAGCTCACTTCCGCCTCCCTGGGCCTGAGCGCCAAGCTGCCGCCTGCTTCTCAGTCCTCCCAGGCTTTCTGCGTGAACAGCTGATTGGCGGGAAGCCGGGGGAGGGGGCGGAGAAGCAGAGCAGGGCGGCTCATTCAGGGGAGGAGGCGGAGATGGAGCAGAGGTGAGCTGGGGCCGGGCGTGGTGCAGGGCAGGGCAGGGAGCTGCCGGTGGGTGCTCTGCACCCACCAAATTTTCCCCGTGGGTGCTCCAGCCCCAGAGCACCCATGGAATTGGCGCCTAAAGTGCCAATTTTGCTATGATCAGTGCGGGGAGCGGCCACTTCCCCTGCTCCCCCAGCTATGCTACCCCAACCCTAGGAGCCAGAGGTACCTGCTGCCCCAGGTATGCACCGCCGGGACTCCCCACCTCGCTCCCCGGCAGGTTCCTCTGGCTCTTAGGTGCAGGAAACTCACTACGGTGGCCCACGAGATCCTCTTGCCCAGTTCTGGGGGCAGTCAGGGGACGGGGTGGATGGGGTAGGGGTCCTAGGGGGGGCGTCAAGGAAAGCAGGGGGTTGGATGGGGCAGGAGTCCCCGGGAGCGGGCCACGACACCCTCGTGGGGTGAGGAGGGAACCGGTTGTTAAGATTTTGTCATTTCATCACTGATCAATATGGTACCAAACCTTCAAATTATTATTTTTCCAGCAATAGAATTCTAAAGTAAATGTGATTTCCTAAGTTACTGGTCATTATGTGGTGATTTAGGCAAGCAAATAATAACTGAACAGGATTTAAAAGCAAAGGTATTATGATGTTATACTGGAGGGAGCCTGGTTGCCTCATCTGAAGCTTTTTGGACTCAGAGGTTCAGATACAGGGAATGAGACTACTGCATGAAAGTCACACTTAACATCTCTAATCAGCCACATTTAGTAATTAGGCAAGCAACTAATCACACAGGTATCTGTGCTGTTTCTCTCTATTGGCCTGTAAGCCTCAGTGGAAGCTTGTTGTATTTATTGAGAAGTAAATCAACATTAACATGCTTCAAGCAACAGCATGTTTTTTAATTCTCCATTACAATTTCAAAGCAACTGCCTTTCTAGATAATACAATTCCCTGTTACACTTTTATGGCAGTGGGACTGACTTGCAACCTGAATGTTAAGAGAAAAGATGTCTGACTGGCAGATAACTTTGTTTGCATCTTCTTACTTGGTAAAAATAACAATGAAAGAATTCTGCAGAAGAGCTACTTCAAAAATGAATAGGAAACATCTTGTAAATTGCCAAAACATTTAGATGACCTACAAGAAATGTACCAACTAATGATGGCTAAGTCAGAGGGGCAGTTAGGAATACCTGATTTAAATTTATTTACACAAAAATACTTGCAAATGAAATGGAACTATCAAGTTGTAAAATATTTAGCCCAGGTAACCATGTGATCTTATTACCATTTTTATTCTCTAACCTCTTTTTCTCCTGATGCTTGGTAACAATGCAATTGTTGTGTCTTGTTGCAAGTTAGGCACTGATCCTGCAAAGGACATAATCATATGAATAGGCCCATTGATTTTGGCACATGCAGGATTTGGATCTGAAATTAAATATTCCCTGGGACCAGGACCACATTTTCCTGTGATGGCACAATGCCTGGCATAATGAGGCCCTGATCCTGACTGAAGGTACCACAATACAAATACATACATACATAAAAAAGTTTATGGGGATCTGAAAAATCTGAAGGATTTCTAGGTTATGGTCTGGAATCATCTTTTGGCTTAAAACAACTGACTAAAATTAAAAGTGAGGTGACAGATTTTTTTGGTAATTAATGGAGATGTGTTTACTTCAAACATTCTGAATCTTTTAAATGGCTATTCAAATCCATTGGGCGGGGGGAAGGGAGAAAGATATCTACTGAAGTAGAGAGCAGCCCTTAAAAGTTGTGCAGTTAATGAGCCCTCAGTGCACAACAGCAACAGACAGACTGGGCTGCATACTTCACAGACTAACTGGACTCAGCAAACAACAAAAACAATGAATGTAAGGGTGTATCTACACTACGAAATTAGGTCAAATTTATAGAAGTCGTTTTTTTAGAAAGCGTTTTTATACAGTCTATTGTGTGTGTCCCCACACAAATTCTCTAAGTGCATTTAGTCGGCGGAGTGCGTCCACACTACCGAGGCAACCGTCGACTTCCGGAGCATTGCACTGTGGGTAGCTATCCCACAGTTCCCGCAGTCTCTGCCCCCCATTTGAATTCTGGGTTGAAATCCCAATGTCTGATGGGGCAAAAACATTGTTGCAGGTGGTTCTGGGTACATATCATCAGCCCCCACTTCCCTCCCTCTCGCCGTGACAGCAACAACAGACAATTGTTTTGCGCCTTTTTTCCTGAGTTACCCATGCAGATGCCATACCATGTCAAGCATGGAGTCTGCTCAGCTCACCATCACCGTATGTCTCCTGGGTGCTGGCAGACATGGTACGGCATTGCTACTCAACAGTAGCTCATTGCCTTTTGACAGGAGATGGTGCAGTATGACTGGTAGCCATCATTGTCGTACTCCTGGGTGCTCTTTTAGCCGACCTTGGTGAGGTCGGTCAGGGGCACCTGGGCAGACATGGGAGTGACTCAGCCAGGTCATTTCCCTTTTTAAAGTTTTGTCTCATGGAGATTCAGTCCTGCCGGCAGTTGTACTGCACCGTCTTCTGGAGAGCACCCAGAGGATGATGATGGCTAGCAGTCGTACTGCACTGTCTGCTGCCAGCCTAAGATATATAAAGATAGATGAAGTGGATCAAAACAAGAAGTAGACCAGATTTGTTTTGTTTTCATTTGTATTCATTTTCTCCCCCCTCCCTCCCTCTGTGAAATCAACAGCCTGCTAAACCCAGGGTTTTGAGTTCTATCCTTGAGGTGGCCATTCTGTTTCTCCTTGATGCAAAACCACCCCCTTTGTTGACTTTAATTCCTGTAAGCCAACCCTGTAAGCCATGTTGTCACTCGCCCCTCCCTCCGTCAGAGCAACGGTAGACAATCGTTTCGTGCCTTTTTTCAGCACAGATGCCATAGCACTGGGAACATGGAGCCCGCTCAGATCACTGTGGCAATTATGAGCACTATAAACACCGCACGCATTATCCAGCAGGATATAAAGAACCATAAGCTGCAAGAAAAGCAAAACCAGGCAAGGAGGAGGTGACTGCAGCGCGGTGACGAGAGTGATGAGGACATGGACATAGACTTCTCACAAGATATGGGCCCCTGCAATGTGCACATCATGGTGTCAATTGGGCAGGTTCATGGCATGGAACGCTGATTCTGGGCCCAGCAAACAGGCATAGATTGGTGGGACTGCATAGTGTTGAAGGTCTGGGGTGATTCCCAGTGGCTGCGAAACTTTTGCATGCATAAGGGCACTTTCATGGAACTTTGTGACTTGCCTTCCCCTGCCCTGAAGCGCAAGAATATCAAGATGAGAGCAGCCCTCACAGTTGAGAAGCGAGTGGTGATAGTCCCATGGAAGCTTGCAATGTCAGACAGCTACCGGTCAGTCAGGAATCAATTTGGAGTGGGAAAATCTATTGTGGGGGCTGCTGTGATCCCAGTAGCCAATGCAATCACTTTGCTACTGCTATCAAGGGTAGTGACTCTGGGAAATGTGCAGGTCATAGTGGATGGATTTGCTGCAGTGGGATTCATAGTGGATGGCTTTGCTGCAGTGGTGGGGCGACAGACGGAACCCATATTCCTATCTTGGCACCAGAGCACCAAGACAGCAAGTACATAAACCGACAGGGGTACTTTTCAGTGGTACTTCAGGCACTGGTGGATCACAAGGGATGTTTCACCAACATTAACGTGGGATGGCCGGGAAAGGTACATGACGCTCATATCTTCAGGAACTCTGGTCTGTTTCAACAGCTGCAGCAAGGGACTTACTTTCCAGACCAGAAAATAACTGTTGGGGATGTTGAAATGCCCATAGTTATCCCTGGGGATCCAGCCTACTCCTTAATACCATGGCTCATGAAGCCGTACACAGGCAGCCTGGACAGTAGTCAGGAGCTGTTCAACTATAGGCTGAGCAAGTGCAGAATGGTGGCAGAATGTGCATTTGAGCTTTTAAAAGCTCGCTGGCGCATTTTACTGGGTTGTTTAGACCTTATTGAAACAAATATTCCCACTGTTATTACTGCTTGCTGTGCACTCCACAATATCTGTGAGAGTAAGGGGGAGACATTTATGGAGGGTGGGAGGTTGAGGTAAATCACCTGGCCGCTGATTACGCGCAGCCAGACACCAGGGAGGTTAGAAGAGTACAGGAGGGCATGGTGCACATCAGAAAAGCTTTGAAAACCAGTTTCATGACTGGCCAGGCTACAGTGTGAAAGTTCTGTTTGTTTCTCCTTGATGGAAACCCCTCCCGCCTCCAGGTTCACTCTACTTTCCTGTAAGCTAAGCACCCTCCCCTCCCTCCTTAATCACCGCTTGCAGAGGCAATAAAGTCATTGTTGCTTTACATTCATGCATTCTTTATTTAGTCATCACACAAACAGGGGGATAACTGCCAAGGTAGTCCAGGGGTGGTGGTGGAGGAGGGAAGCACCAGGTGGGGTAGTGGAGGAGGGAAGGACAAGGCCACACAGCACTTTAAAAGTTTAAAAGTTTAAAAATTATTGGATGCCAGCCTTCTGTTGCTTGGGCAATCCTCTGGGGTGGAGTGGCTGGGTGGCCGGAGGCCCCCACACTGCATTCTTGGGTGTCTGGGTGAGGAGGCTATGGAACTTGGGGAGGAGGGCGGTTGGTTACACAGGGGCTGTAGCCACAGTCTGTGGTCCTGCTGCCTTTCCTGCAGCTCAATCATATGCTGGAGCATATGAGTTTGATCCTCCAGCAGCCTGAGCATTGACTCCTGTCTTTTTTCAGCAAGCTGACGCCACCTACCATCTTCAGCCCGCCACCTCTCCTCACGGTCATATTGTGTTTTCCTTCACTCTGAGATTGTCTGCCTCCACGCATTTTGCTGTGCTCTGTCAGTGTGGGAGAACAGCACGAGGTCAGAGAACATTTCATCACAAGTGTGGTTTTTTCACCTTCTAATCTTCACTAGCCTCTGGGAAGGAGAAACAAATGCAGCTGGTGGAGGGGAAAAAAGGGAGAGTGGTAGTTAAAAAGACACATTTTATAGAACAATGGGTACACTCTTTCAAGATAAACCTTGCTGTTAACATTACATAGCACATGTGCTTTCATTACAAGGTCACATTTTGCCTCTTATTGAGGGTATGCCGGTTTGGTGTGAGAGATCACTCACGCAGGGTCGGGCAACAGAATTCGGCTTGCAAGCAGCCATGGTAAGCCACAGTCCTTTGGCTTCTTTAACCTTCATAACATGTGGGAATGGTTTCAAACAGCAGCGCCCCCATTGCCCATACAAAGTAGCCATTGGGTTGGCCATTAAAAATGGATTGGCAATTTAAAAGGAGGGGCTGCGGTTTCTGGGTTAACATGCAGCCGAAACCCAACTAACTCCCCCCCCCAACACACACACACACACAATTCTCTGGGATGATGGCTTCACCCCTCCCCTCACCATGTGGCTAACAGCGGGGAAGATTTCTGTTCAGCCACAGGCAAACAGCCCAGCAGGAACGGGCACCTCTGACTGTCCGCTTACTAAAACCATCCTATTTCAACCAGGTGACCATGAATGATATCACTCTCCTGAGCATAACACAGAAAGATAAAGAACGGATGTTGTTTGAATGCCAGCAAACACTGGGACCATATGTTGCAATGCTTTGTTCTGCAATGATTCCCAACTATGTGCTACTGGCCTGGCGTGGTAAAGTGTCTTACCATGGAGGGCGGAATAAGGCTGCCCTCCCCAGAAACCTTTTGCAAAGGCTTTGGGAGTACATCCAGGAGAGCTTTATTGAGATGTGCCTGGAGGATTTCCACTCCATCCCCAGACACATTAACAGACTTTTCCAGTAGCTCTACTGGCCACAAATGTCAGGGAAAATTAATCATTAAACACTCTTGCTTTTAAACCATGTATAATATTTATAAAGGTACTCTCACCAGAGGTCCTTTCTCTGCCTTCAAGGTCCGGGAGCCCACCTTGGGTGGGTTCGGGGGGTACTGGCTCCAGGTCCAGGGTGATAAACAGATCCTGGCTGTTGGGGAAACCAGTTTCTCCACTTCCTTGCTGTGAGCTATCTACAACCTCTTCCTCATCATCATCTTCCTTGCTCCCAAAACCCACTTCTGTGTTGCCTCCCACTCCTTGGATGGAGTCAAAGCACAGGGTTGGGGTAGTG
Source organism: Lepidochelys kempii (assembly GCF_965140285.1). Lineage (NCBI taxonomy): Eukaryota > Metazoa > Chordata > Testudines > Cheloniidae > Lepidochelys > Lepidochelys kempii. The sequence continues at coordinate 67,686,136 of NC_136384.1, read as the reverse complement.
GTGGTTGCACCCCCTAGAATGGCACGCAGCTCATCATAGAAGCGGCATGTCTCGGGCTCTGAACCAGAGCAGCCATTTGCCTCTCTGGTTTTTTGGTAGGCTTGCCTGAGCTCCTTAATTTTTCATGTGGCACTGCTGCAGGTCCCTCTTATGGCCTCTGTCCTTCGTGCCATTGGAATTTTTTTCAAATATTTTGGCATTTCGTCTTTTCGAACGGAGTTCTGCCACCACGGATTTGCCTTCCCATACAGCGATCAGATCCCATACCTCCCATTCGATCCATGATGGAGCTCTTCGGAGATTCTGGGACTGCATGGTTTCCTGTGCTGATGGGCTCTGAATGGTGACCTGTGCAGGTGAGCTCGCCATGCTGGTCAAACAGGAAATGAGATTCAAAAGTTCGCGGGCCTTTTCCTGTCTACCTGGCCAGTGCATCTGAGTTGAGAGTGCTGTCCAGAGTGGTCACAACCGAGCACTCTGGGATAGCTCCCGGAGGCCAATACCATTGAATTGCATCCATACGACCCCAGATTCGACCAGGCAAGGTTGATTTCAGTGCTAATCCCCTCGTCAGGGGTGGAGTAAAGAAATCGATTTTAAGAGCCCTTTAAGTCGACAAAAAGGGCTTCGTCGTGTGGACGGCTGCAGGGTTAAATCGAGATAATGCTGCTAAATTCGACCTAAACTCGTAGTGTAGACCAGGGCCTAAGTCGTAAGCATGCTGAGGAATGAGAGGAAGAGGGAGTAAATCTCTAAATGAAACCGGGGAAAGGCAGAGCTGATGTTATTTTTACATATCTGAACTTAGTGAGAAAGGCCAAAGTCAACATCCTTGAGAAACTATTCCAATTAAGAAAGGAGCTGTAGAGAGCAGTTCGATTAAAAATAGGAAAAAATAAGTGTTTTCCTCCTTAAAACAATAGTACTTGGATCATAATTAGAAACATTTCTAGAATAAATGTCAAATAACGGAATGGGAATAGTAGAAAACTGAAGCGATACATCCTGTGCTTTCATTTCCCCCTCTAGCTTTTTACACATCAGAAAAGAAAAAGTCCTTAGTCTTTTCCAAAAAATCTTTATCTTTTGTTATTAGATACAAAAGTCTAAAGAACATGTAAAGAGGTGGCCAGAATGAAATAACACAGACGGGGATAGACAGAATCATTCTGAACAATAAACACACAGACAAGTTGAAAGAATAATAATAATAAAAAATCCTATCAATACCACAAGCCATTCATGAATGCTACTGAACAAAAATTGCTAGGAATGAGCAAGCCAACTATTGTGTAAGATATTCCATAACAAAAGACACCTTTTCAGTATTGAATTTATGTCTCAAAGATAGCCACACAAAGCCTATTAATTATACTGAATTCTTTTCATAAATACATTTTCAAGATCTGCCACACATTTATTTGTATCAGCTGTAGTGTTTTACAAGGCTTCCACTGAAAAATACATCACAGTTTTAAGGGGCTGATGTACTCAAATATCTGTGGATGTCCTGATAAGGCCTTGAAGGTAATGACTGTGGGGCACCTCCATTCACAATATAGGTCAGCCAAGAAGTAAAATGAGCCCACTTTCTGGGGAGCTAGGTTGCTGCTTTGTGGACAGGGTAGAAAAGGCAGCAAACTCTCATTTATTAGCTTATTCTAACAAGCACCTTATCCCTCTCCCACCCCAAGGATACACAAGTTCCTGGAGTTGCTACAGTGCTGGAAGTTTGACTTCTTTTTGGGGTCCTGAGAGGCAAAGAGGGAAGGTCCCAAACAACCTCTGGATCAGCTAAAATAATCATTCTCTCACTGGAAAGGGGTATCCCTGTCTCACTGGGAAAGAATAAGGACTCTTGGTCCTGGTCCATGGAAAGTATGGGCAGGCTTCAAGTTACACTTTTTGCCAGGCTCTCTTTTCTCCTGATCACCATTGGGTTTAGGGGTAAAAAGCAGTGAATCACCTCAATAAGCATTTCTCATTTCGTTGGTACAATTCCAGGATTGAGCACTCAGCTGAGCACTTAAAACAGCATCTATGGAATTCTTCAGTGTGTCAGGGGAGATCCAGATAAATCAGGAGATGCAGTAGGAAGAATCTGTGATGGCAACCTATGGAATGAGGGCATTCCTTAATAACTATGTGCTTTGAATAGCGTGGGGGATGGAGTGGCGGGGTTGAGAGGAAACTGCTATGAGACAGCCCCACTGTGGCTGATTTTTGTGTAATAGTAGCTTTTGGATGAGGAATTTAGCACAAAGTCTTACAAATATACAGTTTTAAACAAACATCACAAAATGGCACCACAGAAGGCAGCAAATATTTAAAAAGTGCAGCCACATTTTAAGCAAAATTACTGTGACTTCCTGCACATTCATCATATTCCCCCACCCCCCAAAAAAACAATAACAGCATGATTTCAGGAAAAAAATCATTTTGAATTTTCTACAATGTTAACTCCTTGGCACTGAAAATCTAGATTTCTTGATACTAAATAAATGCTACCAAATGAAGAGAAGCACAAAGAATTCTGGCCTTTTTCAGAAATGTATCAGGTTCTAGTTATGATAAAATCATAAAGAATCAACATGAAAAGAGAAGATTTTTAATTTTATATTTACTTTGTTTCAACATTTTCCTTTTTCTGATATTAGCTAAAGTGTTAGCTTAGAATAAGGAAACATTACTGGCTACGATTTGAATTTCCATTACTTAATTTTCTCACTAGTTTTAAGGGGAATTTGCACAGCTACAGTTTTCGTAGCTCTTTGTATAGTAAGATATATTATACAGATATTTTCACACATGGAATTTACAATACATTTGAATAGATATACTGCACATAAATCCAAACTAGAGTTTGGTTTTATATGAATCCTATATACTCACAATCAGCAGCATGCACAGGAATAAAAATTTGGCTGCTTTTGGATGGGCACTTTCTGTGCCCCCTGCTCCCCTTCTCCCAGCTGGAGGAGCTGGCTCTCCCCCTGTGGCTGGTGCCCCTGCTCACAATCTCTTAGTATCAAAGTAAAGAATTTGACTTTGGTAGTTCAGAGCTACATGGGATAACGGAGTAACCATTGTCTGCACAATAGTTCACATATGGTCTTTGAAATTAGAGCCTGTTTAACTGAAGAAAGGGATCTTGGGGTAGGACACCAGAGTATTGCATACGCTTGAATGACAACAGTTACTCATCTGTTATTTAAAGTAGCTGACTGGGCTATATTACACATATTTACTGAACACTAAATCCTAGGGTAGGGAGTCCTATGACCTGGTAAATATTTTGAGTGTTTGGTTCCATATACTCAGCGTAGACCAGTGGTCCTCAAACTTTTTTTTATTGGTGACCCCTTCCACACAGCAAGCCTCTGAGTGTGACCCCCCCCCTTATTAATATTAATTTAATGTGGACATGGTCGACAGCCCGAGCGCTGCCAGGTACGGGGCTGACAGCTTGCGACCCCCAGATAATGACCTTGTGACCCCCTGAGGGGTTGTGACCTCCAGTTTGAGAACCCCTGGTATAGACCCCTTTATTTACACTGATACCTCAGTTGGGAAATCACATGAGTTAGGAGACTCTACCCAGTCCAAAGGCCTGTGCATACCAATACCCATAATTCATCCAACCAGTCAGCCTTCCATTCTTGTTCCAAGGGAGATACCCCATGCAGCACAATCCCCATAAGTTCCAAATAATGATTAAGTTGATTCCTGTTCTGCACAGAATCTGCCTTACCCTACTTATGCTCCAAATCAGTCACGGCTACTTTGACCATGGCTGTCAGAAGCAACTAACACAAATGAAATCCTGGCATGGGTGAGAGAAGGGAGACTAGTTCAGAAACCCATGCATGCATTCAGAAAGCAAACAATGAAATTCCTGCATTACACGAAGGTAAATCAGATTTCACCCCTTTAACATGGCCATTAATTGACCATAGATAAGGGACTGGCAATTGGCTGCCTGCTTGTTATTTTCCTGTTTTTGATTTTCCTTGTATTGATGAGTCTATGACCAATGCTCTCCCACAATGACCACAGTATGACTATGTATACGAGTTTGTGTAGGGCTTTCACATGTTCTGTACAGAGCTTACTTTGTGGTGCCTGTGCATGACAGGCTGGAGGAGACATGGACACGGGGGGATCCAGCAATGCACTAGATAAAGAGGGCTTCAGAACCGTTTCCTTGCCACAGTCTGTTGGAGGAATGTCGATCTCTGCTGCATTGCTGCACGTTTTCTCAGCACCTTGCTATTTTAGTTCTGTTTGGTGAATGCAATAATTCTTTCAAAGGATCCAAGCTCTGAGTTTCAAGTAGAGATGGAAGAAAAGCATTTGGGAATACACTATTGAACTATGTTTTCATGTTCAATATATTATGCGTAAGGACATAAGAAGGGCCATACTGGGTCAGACCAAAGGTCCATCTAGCCCAGTATCCTGTCTTCCAACGGTGGCCAAAGCCCTGGACAGAATGAACTGAATAGGTAACCATCAAGTGGCCCATCCCGTTACCCATTCCCAGCTTCTGGCAAACAGAGGTTAGGGACACCATCCCAGCCCATCCTGGCTTACAGCCATTGACGAACCTATCCTCCATGAACTTATCGTGTTCATTTTTATAACCCTGTCTTGGCCATCGCAACATCTTCTGGCAAGGAGTTCCACAGGTTCTTTGTGTGTTGTGTGAAAATGAATATGTTTTTACTGTTTGACCAGCTCTACATCCAATGGTTACTATAAATAACGTAAAACACTCAGCTCTGACAGAACATTTTTTATGCAGATGCCTCAATACTCTTTACAAAGCAACGTTATCACTTTTTTATAGATGGGGAACTGAGGCAGAAAGTTTAATGACTTGTCTCAAGTCACACAGCATGTCAGTAATAGACTTGGAACTAGAACACAGGACTCCTGACTCCTACTCCAATGCTTTGTCCTTTGGAACATGGGCCCTCCCAGAAAAGGAAGAAAAAAACATTTTAACTAGGCCCTTAAATTTAGCCTCTAAAATTTTCTCCCAGTTTTGCATGTGCAAAATCTACTGTGCTAAAACCAGCACATACATGTGCATACTGATTCCAGGCACACTTGCAAATGGGTTTTGCAGATTGAAATGTGGGGCTTTGCACATGCAAAATTGCAGTCAAAATTACAGAGGCTGCTTTTACAAAGTTAGGCCTTTAAGAGGTTAATTCCTACTCTAAAAATTGCTTAGTACAAGGATATGAAAATTGCTTACTTTTAGTGCCTGGCAGTTGGTATACTAAAATGAAAAGTAAAATCTTAATATTCACTCAACATATTTGCCAAAAAAAACCCAAAAACATTTCAGTGGTATCTGCAGAGCAGATGACAATAAAAATGGTGGGATTGTGCTTTCAAAGGGTGAGATGCAAAGGAAATATTCATGATTTCCAAAAATTGAGAATGAAGAAAAAATCCAGAGCAAAAAACAAAATGTCCATAATAATTAGTCTGAGGGCTCTGTAATTTAATCAAGATGTAAAGTTTCTGTACTTACTACCATTCAACCATATTTTTTTCCTGATCTTTCAGTAGTTGATCATTAATATTAGATGCCTGTAAGACTGATTACAAATGAACTGTGCAGGTTAAAATAAAAGGAAAAACTGGACTTTGTTGCTGCAGTAGAATAGCAGCATATATAGAACAAATGCCGAGATAAATAAGAACACTTTGTTTACACTGATGCTTCACTTCTTCATCTGATTATGAAAAGATTCTGATTTCAAAATGAAATACTTTTATCTGTGTGTCTATGGCAATATAAATCATTCCCTTATGGGTGTAATAATGCTGAGCAATGATAAAGTCATACAAACACATAATGAATACAAATGAAAGGTAATAGTTAGCTAAATAATTTGTGCTACATAGATGTATGAAACACTAATTTAAAAACTCATAGCAACCAAAGGGAATATCAGTGAGAAATAACCTAGAGCAAGAAAAAATCAGTTTGATGAATTGGGCTATATTAAAGAAGTTCCACTTCTCTCCCTCCCCTCAACTCCCAGCAACAGAAGAGATGGAACATTCCTGATAGAGAGTAATATTTTTATCCTCAGAAAAATGAAAAATTAGAGTCTTTTCCTTGAGGGGAGAACTTTGCATTAAAAACTGGTGATTCCTTTAGAGACGTTTTCAACATAAAGGATTTCAAGCTAAGTGAAGGAAGAAAAAAAATCAAAAATTTCATTTTACTTGGAGCATTTGAGTGGGAGGTGGGAAGAGATGAAACACAAGTGTGCGGGAGAGATGAAACACAAATGGCCCTAGGTGTTCCTCTCACTTTAGGTTTGGTGACATATTAGTTTGATTGGGCTCTGCCATTCATGTAAAATGATATGAAGGGTAATTAAAAATACTGCAGGTCAGTTGAATATTTAACCTATTTGCTTTTGTTAAGTTCTGTCTATGGAGCAGTCCAATTCCATATTCCCAGTCACTTCTCAGCTGTGATATGTAATGCATATATTTTATCATAATGAACATCCTTAAAGGCAGCAGACTGTCCTTGATCAGCATGCTGAGCTCCCAGTGAGCCTCTTCCTGCCCTGTGAAAGTGAATGGGAATTTTGCCCTTGACTTCAGTGGCAGCAGGACCTGACCCACTGATACTAATAACATGACACTGGCATAAAAAGACAGTGTGGGAGTGGGGAGGCCAGGATAGTGATGCAGTGTAGATCTGCTGCAGCATCTTTTCAGGTTGTGTAAGCCAGAATGAAAGAAAACATCAGAACACAAGCCAAAAGATAATGAGCCTGTTTCTCAAGTCACCTAAGAACTGATCTAAAGCCCATTTACATTTATGGAAAGATTTGTATTTACTTTTACAGGGTTTTGGATTAGTCCCATACTGTGATTTTACATTATTGTAACTTCAAATGATTTACATGAAGGTACTCCTGATTTACTCTGGTCTTGAAGGAGAATCAGACCTCATGTGTTTATAAAAGTGACTTTCTTAAATGACATGCAGCAGAGATAGGCATAACCTACAAATTTCAAAACCACATAGTGATTCATATGCCAGTTGCGAAGATGGCTTGGTGTTAGTCTATTTCTAACTTACACTTCTTCTTATGAGGTCACTTACTTGTAATTTGTAAAGAAATAAAATATGCTTTTAAGGAATATACATCCACAAATTGCCCAAGGAAAAAAAAGGTGATAAAACTGAATTTTCATCGACTGTTGAATTCATTTATCACTTTCATGGGCAAAAGACCATTCTTCAAAGACCAGTCGTCTTACCCACTTGGGCCAGTCACGTACAATGATATTAACCATGTTCCCTTGACTTACCCGACTAGGCATTTTTAATAGAACTGGTTAATAATTGATTAAATTTTAATTAAAAAATTTTACAAATTCAAGAAAATTGACAACTTTTTCTTACGTTTTATCCTCTCCCCAGTATTTCTACCATTTCTATAGCTGGTAGAAATGATCTAAAATTCAAATTTTCAATTTGAGTTTTGAAGAAAAAAAAAAGGAGGGTAGTTTGAAAAACAGTTTTTCAAAATGTCCTCTTTTTTTGACAACTCTATTGTTCTGTCACCAAACTGTGGGCTCTTGTCTTTCAAGTCTAACTCTGTAAACTTATATATGTAAAAGTGATAAGAAGAAAATGTATCACAAAATGTTATGAACTAAGACATTAATCATGTAAGCAAGTATGCATGTGCTTAAGTTGATGCACATGAGTAGTGTTGTTGAACACAATAGTATTATTCACATGTGCATACATATTTTTAATATCAGGGTCTATATTTTAGTCTCTAAATTTTCACACTATTTCCATATGCAATTACTGCAGCTTCACATGCAAATGTCCATGTGTGTACATAAATGGATCTATAATACATACAAAGCAATTTGTGCACTACCTGTTTCAGAGCTTAATGGAAAGCCCATTGAAGTCAATGGCAGCCTTTGCATTGATTTCAATGCTGGTTGGATCAAGCCACCAGGCCCACACAGAAAAATGTGCACAATGTTTTAAAGAAAAGTGAACATAAGTTTTTCCAGACTCACAGAAAAGGTCTGATGTGAGGGGTGAGTGAAGTTCTGTCAGTTATTATTTTATGCCATCTAGTTCTCCCATTTGGTAATTATGTTGCATCATGTCATTATGCTATTTGTTCAAATTACCCTTACATTATGATCAAATATTATTACTGGAACTTAGTATATTGCACGATGTATTTAATTGTCATTGTGTCAAACATTAATGATGTTGGATAATACCAAAGAATGAGTAATGTGCTGAATATTAGCAGAATGACATTTAAAATTTGATTTCTGGGTCATTAAGATATTTCTTTTCAAGTTTGGAAAAGCAGTTTAAAAGCCTCTTACATTTAGGTTTTAACAATATAGTTTTATGAGTCACAGAAGCAAAGAACAGCACCTGGAATTTTTTTTAAATGAAACTCTGATAGTCCAAAATGGCCAAAAGAAATGTATAGATTCTGCAGCCTAGTTGCTCAATTCTTCAACAAACTGATTTTTAAAAAAATCAGGGTCTAGAAAGACTCTTTGCCCTCAGTATGGGCACTATATCATAGAATCAGACAAGATTAGGGTTGGAAGAGACCTCAGGGGGTCATCTACTCCAACCCCCTGCTCAAAGCAGGACCAACCCCAACTAAATCATCCCAGCCAGGATGGGGCCTTAAAAACCTCTAAGGATGGAGATTCCACCACATCCCTAGGTAACCCATTCCAGTGCTTTGCTACCCTCCTAGTGAAATAGTGTTTCCTAATATCCAACCTAGACCTCCCCCAATGCAACCTGAGACCATTGCTCCTTGTTCTGTCATCTGCCACCACTGAGAACAGCCGAGCTCCATCCTCTTTGGAACCCCCCTTCGAGTAGTTGAAGGCTGCTATCAAATCCCCCCTCACTCTTCTCTTCTGTAGACTAAACAAGCACAGTTCCCTCAGCCTCTCCTCACAAGTCATGTGCCCAGCCCCCTGATCATTTTTGTTTCCCTCCACTGGACTCTTTCCAATTTGTCCTTTTTGTAGTGGGGGGCTCAAAACTGTATGCAATACTCCAGATGTGGCCTCACCAGTGCCGAATAGAGGGAAATAATCACTTCCCTCGATCTGCTGGCAATGCTCCTACTAATGCAGCCCAATATGCTGTTAGGCTTCTTGGCAACAAGGGCACACTGCTGACTCATATCCAGCTTCTTGTCCATTGTAATCCCCAGGTCCTTTTCTGCAGAACTGCTGCTTAGCCAATCGGTCCCCAGCCTGTAGCGGTGCATAGGATTCTTCCTTCCAAAGTGCAGGACTCTGCACTTGTCCTTGTTGAACTTCATCAGATTTCTTTTGACCCAATCCTCCTATCTGTCTAGATCACTCTGGACCCTATCCCTACCCTCCATCGTATCTACCTTTCCCCCCCAGCTTAGTGTCATCTGCAAATTTGCTGAGGGTGCAATCTATGTCCTGAGCAAATGGCAGCATTGAGCTGTGCAACCCCAGGAGCAGGTATGGGAAGAATTTGGGACTCAGAATGTCACAATTCTGTTCCTGGTTATCTTTTGCTCCCAGAATGAAATAACTCAGAGCATTTCTACACTTGGAAATTTACTGCAATAACTATTCTGGAATAGTTATTATTCCAGAATAGTTATTTTAATATAATCCCGTGTGGGGACACAATTGCTCCAGAATGAGAGTGACTCTTTCCAATTCAGCTTAATTCACCTTGGATACTCAGCTGGTGTAAACTGGTGTAGTTTGACTGAAGTCAATGGCTCTATTCTGATTTACAACAACTGACAAGATTTGAATCTCTACATCTTAAAAATTAGTCCATCAACAATGAATGTTTAGCATAATCTACTTTCTTTGCTCATTTATCCAACATTTTTTCCTTTTTTGTTCCGTTTATTACTCATGCAAGACTTCTCTCTCTCTCCATCCTTTTTTCCTTGTTCTCGTCTAGTCAGACTACTAGACCATACAATATTTACTCTTCTAAATAGAAGGTTTATTCTCAGGCTTCCTGGTAGCAAGCTATGCATTTTGTAAGTGGAGTCTGACGGAATGCAGATTCTCCAGCTGTGTTTATTGGTAGGTAGCAGTTTGTTATGTTTTCAAGTTGCCAGCTAGTATCATGTTTGGTTTCTTTTGATATAGAGATGAAATAATTGCTCTTACAGTATACAAATATGTTTGGAATCTCACACTGTGGGTTTCTCCCCCCTCAATATGGAAAATACTACGAGGTATAGTATCTTCACCGGTCATACTGTATACATATATGTTACACAAAATAAACTATGCATAACAGGAATATAAGAGACAAAGCTGTAATTGTCTTGTGTATATTTATAATAATGTAAACCAGGAGAATGAAATAAGTGTGAAAACGAAGTTTCTATCTTTCCATGAGTTACAGATGACTATCAGGCTAGACACATCACTGAATATAAAAAAAAGATTCAGTTTTCTTCCAAATTATTTTTGTTTATATATATCCTGAATAGCCAAATACCAGTGTCTTTTTGATATAGCTGAAATTTTCACTCATACATGAGGAAGCTAATTAAGGAATTTTGTTTGACTTCTTCGAATCCATTTTGTACTATTGTTGGAATATTTTGCTTTCCGATCATATATATTGCTCCTTTGTCTTTTTTACATTCCCATGTAGTCTCAGTTAAAACTAGCTTCAGCTACTCTCATTACTGGCTCATGAAGAGATTCCTCAGACTCAGGGATAAGGACGACATCATCAGCATACCTGAGATTACAGGCACCTGCTTCCTCGAATTTGAATTCCATTGTAACCATCAAGATCGACATGCATTACTATTTCATTATAAATCCCAAACAGATGCAGTGGCATAGTGCTGCCTTGCTGAACTTCTTTCCAGATGTTAAACCACTCGGTTGTTCCTTTTGTTGTTGTAAATTGTTACTTCCTGGTGACATTAAAGAGATGGCAGCAAATGACCACATTTAAAAATGCTAATTGACTACAGATTTGTTTAGAAATTATGTGGCAAACTATGCTGAACACTTCGTATGGTGTGCAAGGTTTAAGCACAAGCACTGGTTTTGTTCTCCTATTTCCATAACCATTAGGAGTTCCAATGGCTGATTTTCATGAGCATTCCAATGTGACTGAACTACGTATAGACTGGTGAATAGAGCTACTCTATTTGTATGGGAATTGAGTGTGACTGTTTAGTAATTTGCACAGTCCTTCAGATGCCCAGGTGGTTTGTTTTTTTCTTTTGCATATTGTTACTCTGATATTCCTTTCTAATCTTTACCAAGGGATGCTATTGTTAGCTCTTGTTGCTCCTCCCTGTGAGGCTGCAGAATAAATAGAAATCATGAATGACTTAGCCATGACTTCAGATGATTTCATCATTGTGGTGCCATCTTCTTGTTTTGAAGTCAGTAATTGTTGTCCTATTGTTTGTACATTTTCACTATTAATTGTTGCAATGTCAAAGAAAGTCTGCTTTTCCACAATTTCTTTTGTTTTCTCCTTATAATCTCTTAGTGCATTTATTAGGGTCTAGAGAAGCAATACAAATACACACCAAATGAGTCTAAAATTAGGAACCACATACTATTTCTGACAAATCTTTTGTAATTTTCACTGGTTTGCATTTGTGGGGTAGGCAGGAGGTGAATCATCAGGATAACTATAGCATCTCTATTTCCACTGATTCTGAAAATACTGTGATGAATTTATTGTCCTCTGATTATCATAGAGCTCTGAAATTAAGTATTGGCAAGAGGAACTCTTATTCCTGATCATTCTTTCAGATTTATGGGATTGATCCAACTTCCATAAAGAGATCTTTTCCAAACAAGATTATTATAAATAAACAAAAAAGGGAACCAAATGGCAGCAGTTTCATACTGTAAGAGATGGGAACTAATATGTGTTTTATTTGGACAGGAATGTTGGCAAATTGCATAACAAGAGAGGCCTGTTATTACTAGTGCTAAAGTTACCTAAGAGTTTGATGGCACAGGCTCTGGTGGAGCATAGTGAGGGGAAAACCATAGCTGCTGAAAGCGAGGGTCAGACAGGGATATAAAGATCATTTTGCATAAAATGTTTCCATTTGAGCAAGAGCAAGAGACTAGCTTCAGCGTGTGGAAAATGGTGCCTGACAGACAAACTGTACAGAACTCAACTAATACAAGTCAACATGCTAGAATGCCCTTTGTTAAAAGTATTTTGTATATTTGTATTGATTACACAACAGTTGTATTCATCTGTGTGTGTTTTTGTACACACTTGAAATCTGCAAATGCGTGTGGCCTCATTTTCCAATTTACCATTTTTGTGCGTATGTTTTATTGTGTGTGATCTATAGTGGAAAATTTCTGCACTTTCTTTTAAACACCATCCTGCACTGTCACGGTTCCTCCCCCACTCTGAACTTTAGGGTACAGATGTGGGGACCTGCATGAAAAACCTCCTAAGCTTATCTTTACCAGCTTAGGTCAAAACTTCCCCAAGGTACAAAATATTACATCCGTTATCCTTGGACTGGCCGCTACCACCACCAAACTAATACTGGTTACTGGGGAAGAGCTGTTTGGACGCGTCCTTCCCCCCAAAATACTTCCCAAAACCTTGCACCCCACTTCCTGGACAAGGTTTGGTAAAAAGCCTCACCAATTTGCCTAGGTGACTACAGACCCAGACCCTTGGATCTTAAGAACAATGAACAATCCTCCCAACACTTGCACCCCCCCTTTCCTGGGAAATGTTGGATAAAAAGCCTCACCAATTTGCATAGGTGACCACAGACCCAAACCCTTGGATCTGAGAACAATGAAAAAGCATTCAGTTTCTTACAAGAAGACTTTTAATAAAAAATAGAAGTAAATAGAAATAAAGAAATCCCCCCTGTAAAATCAGGATGGTAGATATCTTACAGGGTAATTAGATTCAAAAACATAGAGAACCCCTCTAGGCAAAACCTTAAGTTACAAAAAAGATACACAGACAGAAATAGTTATTCTATTCAGCACAATTCTTTTCTCAGCCATTTAAAGAAATCATAATCTAACACATACCTAGCTAGATTACTTACTAAAAGTTCTAAGACTCCATTCCTGTTCTGTCCCTGGCCAAGACGACTACAGACAGACCCAGACCCTTTGTTTCTCTCCCTCCTCCCAGCTTTTGAAAGTATCTTGTCTCCTCATTGGTCATTTTGGTCAGGTGCCAGCGAGGTTACCTTTAGCTTCTTAACCCTTTACAGGTGAGAGGAGCTTTCCCCTGGCCAGGAGGGATTTCAAAGGGGTTTACCCTTCCCTTTATATTTATGACATGCACTCTTCACATACTTGTGTAGCTTAACAAACCAGGTCAAAGGTAGATTAATGCCAAAAAGAATCAGTTCTGAGAAACAAGGTTCTGGGACACATTTGATGATAGGGCTCCTGTTTCTGCTTTTTTGTTGTTGTATTATATAGTCCCATCATTTACTTCATGGACTTTTGTTTAGATAGCCAATATACTACTCCAATCTGAAATTGACTTAGTTTAGCTACTGTATACATTTCAGCTACAAACCACAAAAATTCTTATGTGTTAGTGATCAAAAACGTACCTTACATGAATTTGTGAGGAATATGGACTCATTATGGGGAACTGCTCAGCATGACTGGTTAGTATCACCCGAGGCCCTCATTCTAGAACCAACACTGTGTATTGAAAGAAATCATAGTATATAAGTCAACTTGCCTTCAAAAAGCTCACAGTGTCTGTGTTTGGGTATCAATTATGAGAGGAGTATAGAGCAGTTCTGTAGATCATCAGTAGGTGGGTCATAGAGTTGATTCCATCATCTATCATGGGATTTATGATGTCTGGAATCCTGATGTTTGGTGACTAAAGCATCAAACCACACAAGTTTTCAATTTAATACAATTAATTAGCAAAGACTAAATAACTGGTAAAAGCATAATATATACAAATTAAAAGAAAGTTGATTAATAACAAATCAAATTAATATCATTATCAGGTTGATTAAACGATATTGAGTAAAGCAACAATTTCTGATTAACTTTATCATCTAATGATTTGGGAAGACATCAATCTTACTTAGCTCTCTGCCTCAAAAGAGACAGGGCATTATCAGTCTCAATGTCAATTGACATATTTATGTTCCAGATGAATGGCTGAAATAGGAAGAGTCAAATCACTCCTGATTGAGGCAAATATTGAGACTACATCTCTAAAGACAATTAAAACAACCAATATATTGGTAGCTAGGTGAAAGTCAATTTTCTCCCCTGCCTCCTCCCCCACCACGCGCTGATAGGATTGCACGAAACATTCCAATACAATTTAAGATGACAAATTCAAGACAAAAATGTTGACAATTTCATAGTGACCAGTGACCACTGGGTGTCATACAAATTTAGAAGTAAGCATTCCACTTAATTAGTGCAGGATGTAAGATATACACTGAAGCTTGAGGATTGGTTGACTTCAAAATACCTACATTCCCATGGGCAGTTATTATTACTGTTTCACCTCCAAAAGGCTGTGCTTTGTTGATCTAAAGTATATTACCAGCTAATCAGAATTGCACATGAAAGTCTTCCCAGAAGCACAATTTTGAAAAGGACCACTCCTGGAAATAGGCTGTAAGAGACTAGCAACAGTTGCTTCAGAGGAAGAAATCCTGCAGTAAGTAGCTATAGAATTACCTGTCTATAGGGCAAATTTCTTCCTCTCACCCAACAGAGTAATGCTTGAAGCTGGAGGGTCCAGGTGTCTTATAGACTCAGACTTCAAGGCCTGAGGGACCATCATGATAATCTAGTCTGACCTCCTGCCCATTGCAGGACACAGAATCTGACCCACCCAGTCCTGTAAGAGGTCCATAATCTCTGGATGAGTTACTGAAGTCCTCAAATCTTGATTTAAAGACTTCAAGTTTCAGAGAATTAACTATTCACTCTAGTTCAAACGTTAGTTCAAGTGACCCATGCCTCACGCTGCAGAAGAAGGTGAAAACCCAGAGGGTCTTTGCCAATCTTACCTAGGGAAAATTTGTTCCCCACCCCAAATATGGCAATTGGTTAGACCCTAAACATATGGGTAAGAAAAACACCTTGGAAACAATTCTCTGTAATAACTCATAGCCTCCCCAACTAGTGCCCCATCTCTGGCCATTAGGGATATTTGCTAATTGCAATTTTGGACAGACCATATGCCACTGTAGGCAACTTCTTCATACCAGTCCCTCCATAAACTTTTCAAACTCACTCTTGAAACAAGTTAGGTTTTTTGCCCCCACTACTCACTTTGGAAGGCTGTTCCAAAAAATCATTCCTCTGATGGTTAGAAAGCTTTGTCTAATTTCAAGCTAGACTTATTGATGGCCAGTTTTTATCCATTTATTCTTGTGCCAACATTGGCCCTTAGCTTAAATAACTGCTCCCCCTCCCTAGTGTTTATCCCTCTCATGTATTTATAGAAAGAAATCATATCTTTCCCCTCAGCCTTTGTTTTGTTAGGCTAAACAAGACAAGCTCCTTAAGTCTCCTCTTGTAACATAGATTCTCCATGCCTCTGATCATCCAAGTAGCCTTTCTCTGCATCTATTCCAGTTTGAGTTAATATTTCTTAAACGTGGGAGACCAGAATTGCACACAGTATTCCAAATGAGGTCTAACTAGTATACTGGCAATAAAACTTCCCTATCTCGACTGGAATACTTCACGGGGTGCATCCTAGGATTGCATTAGCCTTTTTCATGGCTGCATTACATTGGTGGCTCATAGACATCCAGTGATTGACCAATATACCCAGGTCTTTCTCTGCCTCTGTTGCTTCCAATGAATACATCCCCAGTTTATAGCAAAAACTCTTGTTGTTAGTCTCTAAGTGCATGATCTGGCTTTTGAACTATTAAATTTCCTCCCATCTCTATTACTCCAGTTTTCGAGGTTGTCCAAGTATTCTTGTTTGTTATTCCAGTTCTCCTCTAGTGGCAATACCTCCCAGTTTTGTGTCATCCACAAATTTTATTAGCACACTTCCACATTTTGTGCCAAGGTCATTAATGGAAATGTTAAATAAGATTGGTCCAAAGACTTATCCTTAAGGAACTCCACTAATAATCTCTGTCCAACCTGATAGTTCACCTTTCAGCATGATCTGTTGTAGTCTCCCCTTTAAGTAATTCCTTAGCCACCTTTTGAGTCTCATATAAATTCCCATCTTCTCCATTTTAGCTAATAATTTCCCATGTGGAACTGTATCAAATGCTTTACTGAAATCTAGATGGATTAGATCTACTCTATTTCTTTTGTCTAGAAAATCAGTTATCTCCTCAAAGAAAGATCAGGTTGGTCTGGCATGGTCTAGCTTTTGTAAAACCATGTTGTATTTTAGCTCAATTACTATTTACCTTGATGTCTTTAATTGCTCTCTCTTGCAAAATTTGTTCTAAGACCTTGCATACAATTGAGGTCAAACTAACAGACTTATAGTTTCCTGGATTGCTTCCCCTCCCCCTTTCTTAAATATAGGTACTATATTTGCTATTCCCCAGTCATAGGATATGACCTCCAAGTTTACAGATTCATTAAAAATCCTTGCTATTAGGCTTGACATTTCATGTGCCCCTCCCTTCTCCTTTTATATTTTTGGATGGAGATTATCCTGGGCCCCTGATTTGGTCTCATTAATCTGTTTGATCTTAATTTCTACTTCTATATCCTCATTCCAATTTGCCACTGGAATTTGTCACTGCCCCCAAGCTTCTTGTTGCCTCAGTTTTTAATAAGGGTAAAATATTTGTTTAGATGTTGAGCCATATCTATATTATCTTTAATCTCCACCCTATCCTCAATGTTAGCGGTCCCACTTCTTCTTTCCTTGTTTTCTTTTTATTTATATGGCTAAAGAGCCAGTCAAGATTACTATGCCGCTATGTTTCTGTAATCACTATATCTGGGATCACTTACTTCACCATTAATTCTAGTTCCTCCATTTTGTTACCCAGACTCCTTGCATTGGTGAGCAGACATCTTAGTTGTTTCTGCTTGACTTTTCTCAAATTCTTCACTAAATTAGATACAGTAATTTTACTGCCCGTATCACTTACTTGACTGTCACCATCAGTGGTATTGGCACTATCTTTCCTCTTGTTGTCCATTCTCCTACCTTCTTTTCCTTTGTCCATTGCTGTATAACCTTTTACTTGATTTTCCTCCCAGTCAGTTAGAATCAGGCATGGGGATTGCATGGAGCATCTCCCAACTGTTTCCCTAAATTCCTATTTTAATGCTTTTTTAATCAGTTGTTCCAGCTTCCATCCCAGAAGTCTATTTCCCTCCCTTCTAAGGTGGAGTCCATCCTATGAGAACAGCCCCCTGCCTGTGAATGACTCCCTGCAGTCGAACATCTCAAAGCCTTCCTTACAGCACCACTGCCTGAGCAATCTATTGATCATCATAATCTTGTTTTACCTTCACTCTCCTCCTCTAGTGACAGGCAGAATCCCATTGAAGATCATCTGAACCTTCACTTCAAGTTGCAGTGGGGGAGGTTTAGATTGGATATTAGGAAAAACTTTTTCACTAAGAGGGTGGTGAAACACTGGAATGCGTTACCTAGGGAGGTGGTAGAATCTCCTTCCTTAGAGGTTTTTAAGGTCAGGCTTGACAAAGCCCTGGCTGGGATGATTTAACTGGGAATTGGTCCTGCTTTGAGCAGGGGGTTGGACTAGATGACCTTCTGGGGTCCCTTCCAACCCTGATATTCTATGATTCTATGATTCTATGATTCCTTTAAGCATCTTCCCCAGTCTGATATAGTCTTACTTGATGTGTCCCATTGAGAATCTAGCAGTATCATTTGTTCCTGCTCCCATTAGGATCCTCTTTAGCCTCAGATCTATATCTTGTATCCTAGCTCCCAGCAAACAGAACATACTGCTGTTTTCTGGATCAGCTCTGATTCTTCTTTGTAGGGAATCCCCAGTCATGTAGACTAGCCTTTTCCTGGTGTTGGTGAGATTCTCCAGCCTTCCCTTTTTTTATTCCTTCTGGTTTCAAGTCTTCTTGTCTTCTGTTCTCACTTCAAATCTTTGACTAGCCATGTTCAGTCTTCCTGGGGCTCTCAACTCTGTTTTATTGTAGAACTAGCTGCTCTTCTTTTGTTCCTTGCTGTCCCATCTTCCATAGCTTTAGTTTATACTTGGATACTCTGGCTACAACTGTGGTTCTGAAGGATGTAAGATACCACATTCTACCAATGGCACTCCTACGGCTAAATATCAACTCACTTTCAGAAATAACCAGTCATTCCCAGACTGATTCAACTCATGTCTGTGAAATACCCACAAAGGCAGGAATGCTTTAGAATATTTTCTGCATATTTTGAAGATTAAACATAGATAAAGTGACATTATTGATCAAAGGAAAAAGTCACCTAGATTTCTAAAAGATATTTTTAAGACCAAGTATTAGTGATTTTGCTATAGGATTGACAAAACAACATTTTAAATCATTACAAAGTGTCTAGACTTTGGGTCTAGAATAAATTATCATAGCTCCACTGAAATCAATTTGGATATGAAAATTTGCACTAGCTGAGAGTCTGCCCTTTTGTGACTAGAGGAACATCAGTACATTGGTGAGATATCAGTTGATTAAGGGCCTGATTCAAAGCCCACTGAATTTAATGGAAGTTTTTCCATTCACTACAATGGACTTTAGACCAGGCGCTTGTTCTTTAAAATAAATTTTGCAAAATGGAATGAAGGAGACATGTAGTATCATTTTATAAATTGTGGGATAATTTCCCAATTAATTGTTGAAAGAATTTGACTGCAAAGTCCCAAAGGATCAGTCCTCAGCTAGAGTTCAACTACATTTATTTGCACCAGCTGAGGATCTTGCCCAAAGAGTACAATATGTAACAAACAAAATCTTTAAGGCTTACAATAGAATAGATATTTCACCACATACTGGCAATTGCTACATTCTATTAGTGACTGTGCTATAGGATCAGTGACTTTTCTGTCCTCTGCTGAGTTTCTAATATCACAAGAAAGGTACTAATATGATAAAAGTCATGTAGCATTAGTGACTTTCTATCATGTTAGTGAAGTGAATTTTGATTGTATTAAAAAAGCAGATTCCAAAATAGCCATAGAAATTAACCAAAATGATAAAAAGCCTTGCAAAATCAGTTGTGTAGTCTATTTGGCTAGTCTGTTCCGTGCACTCGATTTCTTTCTCTGATATCTCTCCCCGCCCCCCTAAAACACACACATGAATACTCACACCGCCCACTGCAGAAGGATCATTACCAATATCCAGTGGAACAACATCTGGGTATGACATCATTATCATACAGTCAGTAGTTTGTATTCTTCAAAAGAGAATCCCTGAAAATTGAAGTTGCTATTAGCCATGGACTCTAATGTTAATAAAGCACCCAAAATTCAATAATTCACTTTCAGCTTTACATTAACTCCAGTAGAAATATAAAGTACAGTGAATGAATCAACCCTAAAGTGTAATCAGCTGTCTTTCTAAATATTTTTTGTTATAGTTCTTGCACAGACGGAAAGCTTTTATTTGTGGCAGGCAAAACTGCCAGACATTACATGAGGTTTTGTTTAGTCTGTAAGCAACATATCGGATATTTGTATGAGAAATAAGAAAACTGTTTATTTCATAGCAATATTGAAGGTAATACATAAAACATAAAATGTCATCTGTCTCCTTTGTAGCATAATTAATCTGCATCATTATTCATCTGTAATTTATGTATAACATTGTCCAGTCCACTTAATATCATGCCATCCAAATATACAGCCATCCAACGATGGACATTTTTTTATAAGACTGGGTCCTTCTTGCTCCAGCAACATATCTTGGTGTGCAGTAAAGTGTCAAGCAGTTGAAATATTGTAAATAGCTCACCCAAGCTGTGTGTGTGTGTGTGTGTGTGTTGGGGGGTGGAGGTTATTGTTGTTGTTTTTGTTTTTGCTTTGAATTTTCTGTATTCTGAACTGGAGAACAAATGACAACATTGCACAAATTCAGCATTAGGCGACTGGTGAGTTGTGTTCTGCAACGTCATATTTTTGTTGTAATCTTTGTTTGCATAGATAAAACCAATACATTATATGAACAACAAGAATAAAAATATCTGCCAACGTATGCATAGCACATACCTTACTAATGTGCTATGCATTCTCCCAAATGTTGGTTTCTTACCACCCTCTTGTTTTGACTGAGAATCTGGTTCTGTTAATTACCAGCGGATCCCTTCTGTTATGAAGAGTTTTCCAAGTTCTTACTACTTCTCCCTCTGAACAACTTTGAAATGTCAGAGAAGATCCCCACTGGATTCTTGGACTTGAAATTCCATCTAGAATAAGAAGACAATCACTTTTGGTGCACTAAACAATAGTCTCAATAACATATGTACTGAAACATATGTTCTAATACATTTTTGAGCTTGCCACATTTTTCAGATTTTTTTTTTAAACTGGAAAGTTTCTTGTAGTGAAAAAATATACGTTTCTAGCTCATCTGATAACATCTTATTTGTGGAGTGAAAAAGACAAACCTGTCATATCTCATTTTCCCACTGCCCAAACAAGCCATCCAAAGTTATATCTCCTTGGCAATACTGATCCTCACTGTTAACTTTCTAGGGCTGGGTCTCTCCACTTTCAGACCTCTATTCTTCTACTACCTCACTCTCCCTTTTATTAAAGTCTTCTCTTTCACGCTTTTCTACATATCTTCTCTCAAGTTATCTCCCTTCCTGTTATTAGTATCTGTCTCTTACATATATCCCTTTCTTAGAGGTCAGGCCCTGTATCTCATCTCTCCAGACCCTCAGATCTTTTTATTTTCTCCCTGCTTTGGATCTTCTCTCTTTTTTCAGACCTCTGACTCCTTTATGCCCCTTGTTAGCTACTTCCTGCTTCTCTGATGTCTACACAATTCCTGCCAGCTCAACATCATTTTGTATGTTACTCTTTGCTATTTCATATTCTGCTGCAACACTATTTTGCTCAGTCTGATTGGCAGCTGCATGAAAGGAGAAGGGGGTTGAGTGAAGCCTGACTCCCATCCCTCCATCTAAAGGGATTTCATTAAAACTCAAAAACATATAAAAAATTGATTCCATGGAAATTTTAAAACTTCATTTTTGACTGTCTTTAGACAGTGGTTCTCAGCAAAGGGTACATGTACTTCTGGGGGTACTCAGAGGTCTTCCAGGGGGTACATCAACTCATATAGATATTTGCCTAGTTTTACAGCAGTCTACATAAAAAGCACAGCAAAGTCAGTACAAATTAAAATTTTGTACAGACAATGACTTGTTTATACTGCTCTAAATGTAAGTACAATATTTATATTCCAATTTATTTATTTTATAATTATATGGTAAACAATCAGAAAGTAAGCAATTTTTCAGAAATAGTGTGGCTGGGACACTTGTGTATTTTTATGTCTGATTTTGTAAGCCACTAGTTATTAAGTGAGATGAAACTTGGGGGTACGCAAGACAAATCAAACTCTTGAAAGGGATACAGTAGTCTGGAAAGATTGAGAACGACTGTCTTAAGATATCCCCCAAGCATTCCTACTGGCTCATATGCAAGCACATGTATTTAATTTGTCATGTGTAATATGGCAGAAAATCCAAGTACGACAGCATTTCATTATCTGGTAATATCGGGATTCATTCTGAGTTTACTAGTTATTTCCCGCCCCCACCAAATACCTTCCTTCTGTTCCACTAAATTAACACCATGCCTGGAGGTGTTTCTTCAGTAGTACACACCTTTAGGTATAGCAAAACTTAAATAAATGATTCTGGTACCTCCTTTCCCAGAAGCACTATTTTTTAGGATCCCTAATCCATACAAGGCAATGGCTCTGCTATCATCCCATAGGTATCCAAAAAGTTCAGTCATTCTTTTTGGGGCAAGGCAGGCTTAATATGCCACTTAACTGCTAATATATAACATCACAGCAGTAAGTTTCCCCTCTTATTTAGAAGATGTTGGCAGCTGAAATTCATGGTGGAAAGACTAATAGTAAATTCATTTTATATATCTATATCTATATCTAAGCAGTGAACAAGCATGCAACATGGGTATTTGTAAACTAAGACGTTTATTCTAGAGTTTGTAGTCAGACTGTATGAAAAATCTTTAAAGAAATGATTTATGGGCCTGATTCTCCTCTCAAATTGGTGTTAAATCAGTTGAGAAACTGATGTAAGAGCAGAATCATGCTCCCTATTAGTAATACAATGGTTTGGCACATGTAATAATTTCTCTTTCTCTCTCTAATGGCTGGGTCCAGTGAGGATATGATTCTGCTACTTTCTGATGGAAACTGGAGTTACTTCTTTAGTTCAAATTGTGCTGAAAGTCCAAGGATTGATCTCCATTGACTATGGAGGTATCGGTGTTGTTATCACCATTTGTTACATATGAACAATGATGCAGAATGGCTCTCAGTGCAATGCTTTAGAGCCATTCTGCAAGATCTGAGCTTTCCAGAGGTGAAAGGAAGCCGGTACGCCCCGGTACGGCATACCGGTAAGAGCCAGTGCGCTGTACCAGGACTGGCTTTCCCAGAGAGCAACTTAAAGCCCTGGGGTAGTGGCGGCGGGGCTGCGGCGGGAATTTAAAGGGCCCCAGAGCTCCAGCTGCTGCTACTCCCCCGGGGCCCTTTAAATCCCAGCCTGAGCCCTGCTGCCCGAGCCCCGGGGTAGCGGTGGTGGGGCTCTGGCGAGGATTTAAAGGGCCCCAGAGCTCCAGCCACTGCTACTGCCCCGGGGCCCTTTAAATCCCCACCTGAGCCCTGCTGCCCGAGCCCTGGGGTAGCGGCGGCGGGGCTCTGGCAGGGATTTAAAGGGCCCCGGGGGGGAGGGGTAGCAGCGGCTGGAGCTCCGGGGCCCTTTAAATCCTGGCCTGAGCCCTGCTGCCTGAGCCCCGGGGTAGCGGTGGCGGGGCTCTGGCAGGGATTTAAAGGCCCCTGGAGCTCCAGCTGCCGCTACCCCCCCGGGACCCTTTAAATCTCTGCCTGAGCCCTGCCGCTCGAGCCCTGGGGTAGCGGCAGTGGCGGGGCTCTGGCGGAGATTTAAAGAGCCCTGGAGCTCCAGCCCCCACTACCCTCCCGGGGCCCTTTAAATCCCTGCCTGAGCCCTGCTGCCGAAGCCCTGGGGTAGCAGCAGCGGGGCTCCGGAGGGGATTTAAAGGGCCAGGGCAGTAGCGGCAGCTGGAGCCCCAAGCCCTTTAAATCCCTGCCTGAGTCCTGCTGCCGAAACCCTGGGGTAGGGTGGGGGGGCTCTGGTGGGGATTTAAAGAGCCCCGGAGCTCCAGCCACCGCTACTGCCCCGACCCTTTAAATCCCCGCCTGAGCCCTGCTGCTCGAACCCTGGGGTAACGGCGGCGGGGCTCCGGAGGGGATTTAAAGGGCCGGGGCGGTAGCGGCGGCTGGAGCCCTGGGGTCCTTTAAATCCCCGATGGAGCCCGGCCACCGCTATCCCAGGGCTCGAGCAGCAGGGCTCAGGCAGGGATTTAAAGGGCTCGGGGTTCGGCAGCTGCTACCACAGCGGAGCCCCAGGCCCTTTAAAGCTCTGCCAGAGCCCAGAGCCCCGGGGTAGCGGTGGCAGCCGGGAGGCCCCAGGGCTCCTCAGTGATTTAAAAGGCCCAGGGCTCTGCTGCAGTAGCGGCAGCTGGAGCCTTGGGCCCTTTATATCGCCCCCGAGCCCTGGGGCTCCCAGCCGCCTCTGCAGCTGGTAGCTTGGGGGTGATTTAAAGGGCCTCAGGCTCCCAGCCGCCACTACCGCAGCTGGAGCCCTGGCCCTTTAAATCAAGAGTTAAAGGGCCCAGGGATTTAAGGCCCCACCTCTTCCGGTTGAGGCCATGCCTCTTCTGGTTGAGGCCATGCCCCCTGCTCAGGACTCTGGTGTACCGGTAAGTCCTCTATCTTACTTTCACTCCTGGAGCTTTCCCAGGACTAACATTCCTCCAACTCCAACCCATAGTGCAGGGGTCGGCAACCTATGGCACACGTGCCAAAGGCAGCACGTGAGCTGATTTTCAGTGGCACTCACTGCCCGGGTCCTGGCCACCGGTCCAGGGGGCTCTGCATTTTAATTTAATTTTAAATAAGCTTCTTAAACATTTTAAAAACCGTAGGTACTTTACATACGACAATAGTTTAGTTATATACTATAGACTTATAGAAAGAGCCCTTCTAAAAACGTTAAAATGTATTACTGGCACGCAAAACCTTAAATTAGAGTGAATAAATAAAGACTCAGCACACCACTTCTGAAAGGTTGCCGACCCCTGCTCTAGTGGCTAAAGTGAATGACCCAGTCATGCTGCAAAGGGCAGGGGGAAAGAACAGCTCCTCCTCTTATGTATTCAGTATTAAGTATTTTGAATAAGTATTTTTTTTAAATATACTTCTGATGATGAATATCAGAATTTCTCCTCACATTTGTCTGAATTGTATTATGGTAACACTCAAACAGGTATCCATGGCACCTGTAATTCAAAAATTAAAGTGCTCAGAATCTGAGCTTTACAAATATACTCGTGAAACTGAATGTGGAGACTCTTAACTAAAATGTAATAAGCGATGGCTGATGGACCTCATGCATATGGATTAAGGAACTGATAGGAGTCTACATCTAGAAGTAAACAAGCCATTGAGATTACTCTGTCCACTAGTGTAAAAGACAGTCTGTGCTACATTTTAGCACTGGAGGCACATTCAAGAATAAGCAGTAGGTTTAAATTGGTTTGTAAATTCTGTATGTATTTTGAATGCCAGAAGAATGAGGTTGGGTGTAAATCCTCATGCACAGATACAGTATCTTCAATGCATTGCTCAGGCAGATGGGATAACAAAGAGTTGGTTTTGGATTTTTAATGACAATGTGCACTATACAAATTGCAAAGCGGGTTATGGGAGTTAGACAGACTTTTGAAAGGCAGGCTAACTGGGCTGTTACTATGTCTAGATGTCACTGCATTTTCTTACTACACCTTGGTCATGAAAATGTGTTTGTAAGCAAGACCCTGATGTAATCTCTTTAATAGTTGATTAAGATATTAAATGAGTCACAACAATTTATTTCTCAATCTGCACCAATCTGTTATGCGTTCTAACAGAATGTGAACTGTACAAGGGAAATTGAAAAATTAGGAACAAAGAAGAGTCACTGAAGAAGCCAAAGAGTGTAGTTCTACTGTTCTGAATTTCAGAGACCGGATGCCCAGTCACAAAACAAATTTGACATGGCTCTCAGTTATTTTGTAAGGTCTATATGAATTATTGCTTACAGTTCATGTAAAATAGAGGCTAACAAACCCAGTTTTTAAAAAATCCAAAGAAGAGAGACAGAAGTATAAAGAAAAGGAATTGGCAGTTGGTGTGGCAGACTGGAGCCAGTGTATAGTGCTATTACATGAGAGAAGACCCAAGCTCAGGCATCATGTAAGAATTCCCATACTTTGAGAAGAGACATATTGTGAACATGAGACATTCAGTCATAAATGAGGTAAACTGCCCTGTTACATGACTGATCTCTGCTGGTTGACTCATAGGGTTGCACTACTGGCTACCCAAAAAATGGCTATGTGGCTCTGAAAATTGGAGTTAGAGTAATATAGATATATTTAGGTGCCAGGTGGGATTTTCAACAATGACTAGCTATATCCACTCAAGAGGTATCCTGTTGATGAATTCAGAACACTCCTGTTCCTTCCTTGTACCTCTGGGGCATAATTTCCTGAAGCCCTCTGCTGACTGGAGCATACTTTCTATGCCCCTTGTGCCAGCTCAGCCCTGAAGCATGATAGACGGATGTGTGTTTAACAGAACCAGGGCTTGGTCCATTCCCCTGTTCATGATCCCACACTGCCCATCTGCTTGGGGAGAGAAAAGCACTATCTGCCCAGCACCTGCTGTCTTCACCCTTCTTTGTTTGCACCCAAGGTGTGGGGAACTTTAACATAGTTATGCGGGTGGGGGATGGGATTCTTACTTCCCAGGAATTTTGCCCCTTTTAATGCTATATTTGGGCACAGATGGGTAACTGGTATCTTTTCATTAGTAATATATCTCTGTTAGGAAGAGTAACTTTCATATTGCAGAAAACTGTTAAAATAGATTACAACATCAATTTACCTTCTAAATCTTTCCATATTTTTCCTTTGCCAGGGCTAAATGCTTAAAGCAAAGGCTCTAAACTGATCCAGCAGTGAGGTCGTATGACTGAATTTGTGGCATCACAGTCATCTCTGTGGTAACATGCTGTGATCTCATTAAAAGGATAATTCTCTGCTGACTATTTCCAGCTGGAATCCATACACAAAGTGGATGTATCATGCTGCAGAATCTAATCCCTTTGGTGGGGAGATTTGTGTATCCCACTGGGGATGTAGCAGCTCTTGCTAGAAAGAGAAGTTCAGCTTCCACCTCCCTACATGAGCAGTGGTGAATCTGAGTCTTAATGTGTGTTTCTGAGCAGTGAAGGGGTTAAAGTTATATTTTTAAAGTTCCTCTTCTATTAAGTGAAGAAACAAAAGGAGTTTTTGAAAACAAATTCAGGTATAAAATAAAATTAATTCTTATTACATTTTTATGGTTTTGAGGTTCCACAATGGTTTAAGACATTTAATATGGGTTTGCAAAATTTGTAATGAATTCTGACATATTTCATTCACCTTACAATGTGCCACTTTATTATGTAAAACAACACATGTGAGATGCCTGGTAAATCTGTTTAAGAAGAACAGTGCACTTGAAGGCCATTGACAGGACTATAATATACATCTATTTTGTGTAAACTGGGTGTAGTAAAACTCCTACAAATCATATTGACAGGTTATACAAGCAAAACTGGCGTGAGAGCTCCTGTAATAATAAAAAGGCATCAAGTGCAACTATCATAATCCAATTGTTGCTAACAAGAAAGACTGCGGAATCTTTACTCCCTTTGTGTTTACTACATAAATGTACCACTGGCCCGAGCAACATTAAAACGTAAACCATGACAAAGAGCAGTAGGGACTATTACTTTTAAAGGATCATTGGTGTTGTAATTCATCATTCCCAATTAGATGCAACTACCATTTAACTTAGCAACCAAATGAAAGTGTTAAAATAGGGCTCTATTACTAAATTCTCAACTCTCTATGCTTGCTGTATTCTGTGCTTGAAGCATTTTGAACTAGATTGGACACAACACCTGGGATAATACTGTACACAGATATCCTGCACTGGCTGTAAGACAAAATGAATGAGGTCTCTTCTCTAATTTCCATGATTCTCTCCACTGGTCTTATATTACCAGCTATCATGGCCACAACAAAGCTAAATTACCAGACTACAGCTCTTTCCAAGTGTTTTAAAATTAGCACACAGTAGTTCAGAAGCAATACTGCCACCATTCAAATATTTTCCAGTACCTTTGAATAATTACATAAGCCCACAAATAAATTAGAAACAAGTTTAAGAAACAAAAATTGTATGCCCAGATTGTTGGCTGAACCTGCAGAGCTCACAGTGCAACCGATGAGAGGGGTTGCAAAGGTGGCTTGAAATCACCTTTTCCTAGGTCAGCTGTTGCTTTTCCTATCACCAGGTATAACTTAGAGTATCCTGAAGGGTGATCTAAAAGTGTGTCTGTCATAAATATAAAGGGAAGGGTAAACCCCTTTGAAATCCCTCCTGGCCAGAGGAAAGCTCCTCTCACCTGTAAAGGGTTAAGAAGCTAAAGGTAACCTCGCTGGCACCTGACCAAAATGACCAATGAGGAGACAAGATACTTTCAAAAGCTGGGAGGAGGGAGAGAAACAAAGGGTCTGCGTGTCTGTCTATATTCTGTCTTTGTCGGGGATAGACCAGGAATGGAGTCTTAGAACTTTTAGTAAGTAATCTAGCTAGGTGTGTGTTAGATTATGATTTCTTTAAATGGCTGAGAAAAGAACTGTGCTGAATAGAATAACTATTTCTGTCTGTGTATCTTTTTTGTAACTTAAGGTTTTGCCTAGAGGGGTTCTCTATGTTTTGAATCTAATTACCCTGTAAGGTATCTACCATCCTGATTTTACAGGGGGGATTTCTTCATTTCTATTTACTTCTATTTTTATTAAAAGTCTTCTTGTAAGAAACTGAATGCTTTTTCATTGTTCTCAGATCCAAGGGTTTGGGTCTGTGGTCACCTATGCAAATTGGTGAGGCTTTTTATCCAACATTTCCCAGGAAAGGGGGGGTGCAAGTGTTGGGAGGATTGTTCATTGTTCTTAAGATCCAAGGGTCTGGGTCTGTAGTCACCTAGGCAAATTGGTGAGGCTTTTTACCAAACCTTGTCCAGGAAGTGGGGTGCAAGGTTTTGGGAAGTATTTTGGGGGGAAGGACGCGTCCAAACAGCTCTTCCCCAGTAACCAGTATTAGTTTGGTGGTGGTAACGGCCAATCCAAGGACAAAGGGTGGAATATTTTGTACCTTGGGGAAGTTTTGACCTAAGCTGGTAAAGATAAGCTTAGGAGATTTTTCATGCAGGTCCCCACATCTGTACCCTAGAGTTCAGAGTGGGGGAGGAACCTCGACAGTGTCATATGCAAATAACCACAAAATACCATTGTCATGACTAGGGATGACCACAGACAAGCCCCTCTTTCCTGGCCATGCTTTCTTTCTCCCAACAACACTTGTTGACCTGGCTGAAGGGATCGCTTGGTGCTTAGAAGCCACTTCGTTGGCTCTATGCCACTGGAAGATTCATTTATACTCAGGTGATCTTCTTGCTGTGCAAGGTTTAAACCCACTTTGTATCAGCCAATGTGGCATAAAGAAGCCCTAGCATAGTGGAAAATTATGACTTTTCAACAAAATAATAAAATACCTGAAAACTGAAAAGGTTTTGACTTTTGGCTGAAAAGAAAAAAAAATTCCACCAAAACCCAAAGCATTTCTATTTGGAAAAGCCACCATAGTGCCTCATGAGAATTGTTGTTTGAATGCCTTATGACCCATTCTTCTTTTCTCCATTGTGGGACAGGTTCTGTAGCTTGACTTTGTATCTCATGATGCACCATGGCCAGGGTCTCCCTACACTCATCACAGTGACTTAGCTTGAGGGGAGACCATGGTGCATCATGGGAGATGTAGTCCAACCAAGGATCCTGGTTCATAGAAGAAAATGGGAGCATGAAGCATTCAACAACCCCATGAGGCAGTGTAGCAGCATTTTCATGTCAACATTTTCAGTTTTGTCTGAGATTTTTCAGTGTTCTGTTTTCAACAAAAAATGTAACGAAAATGACCCTTACCATCTTGAAAAATATATATTCTTTGCTAACAGCAGCTCTACAAACTCATTCTAGAATAGGTTCTTTCTGGCTAATATGTCATCCACAATAAGGATTCTGCATCAGAACTTAGAATTTATGGTGTTGATGTTGCATGAGCCAGAAAAAAACCCTCAGTTCTCTCTTTTGGAGCTGTCTTGGCTCTGCTGCAGTAGCAGGAGTACAAAACAATTAAATATATATTTTAATCAGGGAAAGAAGAAAATGTGGCTGAATCCACATAGGGAGCATCCCTAACTGACTAAGGAATTGCCATTTTCCTATAATCTCTTTTCACAGTAGAGCTATAATTTGGTAACCTGAAGTTATTATTAAACTTAATGGAAAACTTTATTACTAACCTTATTATTAAGAGAAAATAAAAACCATCTTGTCTGTGAAACTGTTGCTTTTCAACAGAGTTGAAGATAAGCTTTTAATTTGTCATCTTGGTTTCGCCCAAGAAGTTTAGGAATTCAACCACGTTACAACTGTTGAACACTTGAAGCCTAGTTATTTGTTCAAGATGGATTCCTACTAACTCCGGTCTGCAAACAGCAAGGAGAAAATGAAAGATTTTCTCTTAAGATTATATTATACTAAAGCAAACTGATTCCTTTGCATTCAAGCATGGCCTACCCGAATATTAGTAGTCTTCCCCGACCCTGCTGTCAAAGACATGCAGCTCAGCTGGGAAGTCAGTTTAATTGAATTTTGATTTTCACTGAAGTTAAAAATAGTTAAATCACCTTGCTGCCAAATCAATAACTGTCAATTGTTGATTCCATTCTCCTTGCAAAAATCTCAGGCAAAAATTCTGTGTGTAATAGACATGTTAAGTAAACAGTGTTAACCACTTCACAGATCTGTTATGTTAATATATTGCTCATCCTGCTTTATCAGACAGAATGAAGTGAACTGAGAAGTTTTTCATATATTAACTGTAAATTACACTTAGCTCAGCTAATAAAATTTTATTGTCAAGGAACTGTTTTCCACTTCATGTGCATTTAAGAGATTGAAATGTAAATTATTGTAAGCTACCTCTATCTCATTATAGACGTCTGAGCAAATGAGATTTACAAGATTGAAAAAATGAACTAAGTGTTCTCTTGGGACACACACAGCTATCACTTTTTTCCCACCATGGTCGTGGAATCACAAAGAAAGAAAAAGACAGTGAAAAAGTAGGTCTTAGTCCTCTTTTAAGGCTGCACAATTCAATTTCTATTCATGAAGGTTTATTAAACAAAATATTGCTTTGTTTTGTTTACTGGCTCATCTAATTTTATTTTAATTTCTCCCATAAAATTTGGAACCTCTTTAAAGTCATAATCATGGAGCTCAAAGAACTAGCATGTATGACCAAGACAGACATTAGAGCTCCTCTAGTTGTTACTATGTTGCTGAATCAGGCTGTGTTTCAATGAAGTCACACAAATGAGGATCATTCTTGTCAGTTGCCAGCTTGTGCAGATCAAGGAGTGACTGATTCACATTCTTTTCCAGGTGCAAAGCACACTCCATTGCTGTCAACCCATTCTCCCAATCATCACGATCTGGTTTCTTGATGTCCAAAATACCAAGAAGTGTGGCCCTGCTTCTTCAATTTTACTCTAGTGCTGATGTGGATGAGGATTTGGGTCTGATCAATGAGAGTTTTGCCTTAATAAGGAGTGGAGTATAAGTCTGATAAGAGTATATTTTTACAGAACACTCAGACGATCTAGAAATAGTGCCACATAATTTAGGTATATCTATGGTAAGTATGCTGTGATTGTATTACTGAACATTACTAAAACCAAGTGACATTTTTCAAGTTAAATATACATAAAACATATTAGAGCTGAAAAGTCTACATGAAAAACAGTATAAAAATCAGAATAATTATATAATGAACAAATCTTTCTTCCTAATCATAAGGATGTTTGTTACTCTATTAACAGATGCAAGGCAACAACTGTACATTGACTGCTATCTTTGTGTATGACTACTCCTCACCTTTAATCAGGGTGGGGGTAATTTGTCTGGCTGGCTGAATTAAGGGAACAGTGCATTATGGCTGGGGAGGGGGAGAGAGAGGTCAAACTGCTGCAAAAGGGGCCAAGGAGCAACTCTGACTCATCCCCTGAAATTGGATGGGTGGAAGGGTTTAAAAGGGGCAGCACCCACTCTCCCTTCCCTTTAGGTGGTTAAATACCAGGTTTGGTCAAGACCTGCTGTGGGCATTGCACTAGTTGTCCCTTTTTAGGAATTTTTCCCTTACCACCAGATTGGCCTAGCTGGTGCTGGGTTTTTTGCACTTTCGCCACAGTGGGTTTGGAGAGGGCTTTGTTGAGGTACAGCATGAAGGAGTTAGGCTATCTGTCGCAACTCATTATATAAGTGTAGGGTGGATGTCCAGTGCAGGTACTCCAGAGGGAAGGGATACAGTGACCGGACAAATGGCTTGGTAAAGGACTTAAAAAAGAAAGTGTTAATTAAAGGAATGGAACTATGGGGGCTGTTGGGGACTACTATGATTGGTACGGCAGGGAACAAACCTCTCTTTCTTATAGCTCACCTTAACCCTTCTGTGGAGGGGAGGGGATGATAAAGGCCCAGAAATGGATTGGATGGGAGACCTAGATGGAAAAAGAGGGGGGCTGGCGGAAGTTATTGAATGAACATGGGGTTATCCGCACTGTACACTTTCATCTGCTGTGTAGCCCCAGACATCTAATAATAAAGTTATTGCCTGATTAAAATCATATGTAATGTCTCCTGTCCTACTTTCAGTATAGCCGGACAATCTTTACACTGGAATTAAACACTCATGGCTGTCCTGTGTCATCTGACTCAGATTCTGACTCAGGCTGCGGGGCTACAAAATTGCAGTGTAGATGTTTGGGTATGGGCTGGAGCCCAGGTGTTGGGACCATTGGAGTGGGAAGCCCAAACATCTACACTGCAATTTTATAGCCCTGCAGCCTAAGCTCCGCAAGCTCTATTCAGCTGACAGAGGCCAGTTATGGGTGTTTCACTGCAGGGTAGATGTAGCCTTTGTTAATACCATTTCTGTGTATCATGTATGTTAGAACTATTCTTTTCAAACGTGAAATGCTTGGAACAATACTTCCAGGGATACAATTACAATGAAATTGCAGCAAAATCTTGATTTTGTTGTAACATGGTATTTGCTGACATGTCTGAACCTGCACACCTGATCTGGCAAAATTTCCTTTGATATCAATGGGAGCTCTGCCTGAGAAAGGACTCCAGGATTATCCCCTCTATGTTTGCTCCACTGTGGAATAAAATAGAATGCCATTAGTAGAGCTAGGCGATACTGACAAATGTTGCCCCTTTTTTCTGTTTGCTAATTGTCTGCAAGCGGGTGGTGATTTCTCTTAAATGTTTTCATTATTTGAAATTACTCGCAAATTTCTTCAGTGCATAATTCTTGGTCTGTAAATCATTCACTAACTGTTTGCTGGCACTATTTTAACTTTGAACTCTGTTGTTTAATTACATGGCATGTGGTATTTTCTCTGCTCCTTGTTGGGCTGACTGATGGAACTAACAAACTCAGTGTAAAATGAGAATTTTGTATTTTACAATCAAATACAATATTCACAGTGTTTAAGGCTAGGGGGGACAAACAGATCATCCAGTATAATCTCCAATATATCACAGGCCACTAAACACCAACCAGCCACCTCCCCACCAAGCCCAATGTCTAGAATAGATAAAAGTATTGCAGTCCTCAGGATGCTATTGTATGTCACAGGCAGAGAACAAGAGGGTCTGAGATGCACCACTGCCTATGGTACTTGCAATGGCAGGGAACTTATTCAGTGAGATACATTAAGATGATCCCAGCAAATGAACAAGCTGAAGAGAAAAATGAACCCTCCTGCCCCAAGGTCCCTGATAATCTGACCTGGGGAAAATTCTATTCTGATCCCAAGTATGGCAATGAAATAAATAAAAAATCATAGAAGATTAGGGTTGGAAGAGACCTCAGACAGTTATCTAGTCCAACCCCCCTGCTCAAAGCAGGACCAACCCCAACTAAATCATCCCAGCCAGAGCTTTGTCAAGCCTGACCTTAAAAACCTCTAAGGATGGAGATTCCACCACCTCCCTAGGTAACGCATTCCAGTGCTTCACGATCCTCCTAGTGAAATAGTTTTTCCTAATATCCAACTTAGACCTCTCCCACTGTAACTTGAGACCATTGCTCCTTGTTCTGTCATCTGCCACCACTGAGAACAGCCTAGCTCTTTGGAACCCCTCTTCAGATAGTTGAAGGCCGTTATCAAATCCCCCCTCACTCTTCTATTCTGCAGACTACATAACCCCAGTTCCCTCAGCCTCTCCTTGTAAGTCATGTGCTCCAGCCCCCAAATCATTTTCATTGCTCTCCATTGGACTCTCTCCAATTTGTAGTGGGGGGCCCAAAACTGGATACAACTCTCCAGATGTGGCCTCACCAGTGCCAAATACAGGGGAATAATCTCTTCCCTTGATCTGCTGGCAATGCTCTTACTAATGCAGCCCAACTGTCTTTGCTGATCAATCCCTTTTCCCCATTTCCTATAGCTCTTGCCTTACTCCTAATAACCGTTTTGAGGTGATTATTCATCCATTTACATCTGTATCCCTTCCCTACAAGTTTTTTCCTCTTGCTAGGTAAGCAAATTCTAGACAGTTATTTTCACCTTTGACTTTCAGCCTCTTTCACATTTAAGTCATTGGCTCTTCAGTCCAGTTGACTTTTCTAACTAATCCCCTTAATTTTCATAGTCTGCTTTTTTGAAATTAAACAACATAATTGCTGACCTAGTTTTGATACTCCGACCATTTCATTTAAACTGAAACAACATGTGATCACTTGATCCAAGGTTATTTCCTACAACCAGCTCTTCAGTAATGCCCTCACTACTTACCGAAATCAAATCTAAAAGTGCATTAACTCTTTAGATTCAGTGACTATTTGGTGAAGAATCCTCAGCTGGTATAAATTGGCAGAGCTCCACTGACATCAACAGAGTCCTACTGATTAACACCAGCCAAAGATCTGACCCAGTGAAGTTAAAGTGTTGTATGTAAGATCACAGTCAGGCCTAAACGGTGTATAATTTAAATACTTGTCCCTGATGCTACTTCCACCATCATCCCACAATTCCATCCTTTACCTTCTGCTTGGAGCTTCTCTCATTACCAGAAAGAATCAATCCCTTAGAGTATTAAATTCAAAATAAACACCCTGCATTCCAGCTCTGAAGCAAAATTTGACTGGATCAGTTATCTTTTGAGTCAGCACATTACCTAATGAAGTTAAGTTTTAGGATCCAAATTGGAACATTCTCTCAGAATGAATAAATATGTGGAGAAATACCTCATGTCAATATTTGTTTAATATGTACAAGCAAACAATGGTAAGGAATTTTTAGAAGGAAATCTAAACATTTAATTATTCTGTGACACTAAGTCTTCATCAACAAGTGATCAGATAATTCAGAAAGGTTTCACAAATTTTGTAGTGTAAGAAAAGAGTCACCGGAATTCAGAAGAAATATGAAATACTTATTAAAATGCAGAAAATAAACTATTTTCAAACAAATGTCTAGAAAAGCTTAATAAAATATGCTAGTAAAAAGCAAGTCGTAGTCTGTCTAAAAGTGCTATGTTTACCATAAAGTAAGAAGAAAGTAAACTTCTATGACTCAGATGCTATGAAAAGTCTTTATAAAGATATATTTATTTTATATATACTGTAACTCCATTCACAGTGAAAATTATGTATCACTGCAGTGCTCAGAAACTCCTGGAAAGTTATGGGCTAGATTTTATCATCCTATTAACTTGTTCTAACAAAACTCGGCTAGGACTTTATAAAGTCTTTTTTTTTCTGGTATTCTTGCGTCCTTTAAATTGTGCCCAAACTCACTTTAAATTGCTGGAAAAGTTTGCACATTCAATCAATAAATGAAATTATTTTAACTGTGAATCACACCCAGGTTCTAGAATTGCTGCACATATTTGATTTCATAGCTTTCTCTAACCATCTATTGTTGGACACAAGACTTCCTTGCATGGGGTGTGACTTTGAGTCAGGCACCGACCTTAATGTGTCTCTGTGTGGCCCGAAAGCTTATCTCTCTCACCAAGAGAAGTTGGTCCAGTAAAACATATTACCCCACCCATCTTGTCTCTCCATTACACCTGTTTGCAGTTATGTGCCAAAAAGAGAAAGCAGTTCTTGACCTGCTACTAAGCAGAAACATACAGAATTAATATACAATTCTAGATGCCAAATGGACAGGTTGTATTGCAGTTGGTGTGCAAAAGTACAGCAGAAAGGTGTGGAAAACATAGATATGCTTCCTATAGGTAAACAACCCCCCTATCAAACAATGGGACTATGAATGAGACAAATTGAACTGCAAAGGAGAGAAGCTTACATAGCTCAAGACAAAACTTTTCCCCTTGCTGTGGGAATTTGGAAATCACTCAAAGGATTATGATGTAAAAGACTGTGTCATGTCATTTCACACGAAAAAGAAAAATAATTTGCTCATTTTGTTCTGCTTTACAAGTCCCTCTATGTGAACAATATTGCAAAGTTAAGTAGTCTTGGAAAGAGAAGCTAGATAGTTTACCTCATAGTCAGGATTAGGTTGCTGATATAAGTGGATTGAAACAGCAGGTCTGGACCATAAATTAGAAACTCAAATACCTTTAATAGTAAGGATACTATCCTAACAAGGAAACATGTTTTCCTAAACTATTATTATCATTACTAATTATTATTTGTATTGCTATCACACCTACTAACCCCAGTCATGGATCAGGACCCCACTGTGTTAGACTCTGTACAGACACAAAATGAAAAGTCAGTCCCTGCCTCAAAGAGTTTACAATCTAAATATGCAGTCAGTGGTCAATGGATTATCATTTAGCTTCTAAAATAGAAATCACATAATAACCCTAGACATTACTATTCTTTCTGAGTGTAATTCACCCCATGCAAAAGACCCAGCTGGTCTGTAACTCACTAAAGTGGGACTTTAATGGTGCATAGGCCTTGTTCTCACTAACAGCACAGGGGTCAATTCCATTCTCTAAACATATCAAGATTGTGGGCCTGAATTTCCCATGCGCTGCACCTTGTGAAATCATTTACACTTGTGCAAGGGAATGCTAAATAGGTGAAAAATGCATCCAAATCAGACTGGTAGCATTTTTATATCACACTGCATTCACTCTGTACATGTTCTAATACTATCAAAGGTCAAAAGTAATGGAACATCAGGCCTTATGTTATCACTGTGGGGAAGTTCTCACTTACAGGTACATGGGTTGGTATGAATACTTGTTCTATGGGGGCTGCCAAAGCCCTCTGCACTCTATAGGAACCATTCCAAATACTTTTTGATCCAAAACATGAATAAGGCTGTGTGGGAGCTGAACAAGAGAAGTCCCTTGGAGACCCCATGACCGCAATCACAAAAATCAATTGTATACTCTGAATAAAACATAAATGGGGCACCAGCAGTACAAAAAGCACTCAAAAAATCACCACAGAAAACATTTCACTCAAAAGCTACTCTAAGCTATGGCTATTAGAGACGTCTTGCAGACATGCAATAATTAAACAAAACAAAAACCAGCCTTGCATCTTTTAGGGCAGAGGTGCAATTTAAACTTTTAACTTCTGAAAGCTTCTGCACCATATAAATAATGAATTATATCTTTCTTTCAGAGTCTGATGAATGCTGACAATGAAAATATAGTGGTTTCTCATTATTTGCATGAATATGTTTCTTTAAGATGGAATTCTACTTTCATGATGTTCCATAACCATTTAAGCTTTCTTAATGTTCTAAGTGAATGAAGGTTCTTTGTTGCACATTTTAGGGATAGCTTGTTAGATTTATTACAGATTCAGCTGTCTTTTTTACTGTTACAAAGATTTTAGTGCGTGAGTTAAAAACATTTGTTTCAGTTGATTTTCAGTAAGTCATCCAAAGGGCAGGTACCATGTAGCTGGCTTTAGGAAAGTCTTGGATACAAGGCCTCAGTCTTACAGTCCTTATACTGGCAAAGTTGCCAGTGACTAGAGTGACTGTACACAGACTACAGGATCAAGCCTGGATGATTTAAGAATCCAATCTGCATCATGTCCATGTCAGCTCTGATAGTGTTATGCACAGGGATAGCTGGTTGGAAGATGGTTTTGGTTT
This sequence comes from Lepidochelys kempii, assembly GCF_965140285.1. Classification (NCBI taxonomy): domain Eukaryota; kingdom Metazoa; phylum Chordata; order Testudines; family Cheloniidae; genus Lepidochelys; species Lepidochelys kempii. Next base: position 67,648,473 of record NC_136384.1, on the reverse strand, counting down.
TGTTTTCCTGGGAACAATTCTGACAAAAATAATAATAAAAAAGTTTCCATCAATATTATCTGTGAAAAATTTCACATTTTAACAATAAACATAAATGAAAGCTTTTTGTCCCAAAATGGTACAAATGGTTCAAAGTATCGGAACAAAAATATTTTTTCTTTTAGTAAAACTCAAAATTCCCCATAGAAAGTAGACATTTCTTATGAAAAATTTTGTTTCAAACAGTTCTGATGGAAGATTTTCCACCAGTCCTACCCAACTGTAGGATATGTAATGCATATATGTATGTGGTTTTAATAAACTTATGTGATGCTAAATCATTTATTTGATCTGCTTGTCCATATGGGCCAAATTTTCCTAATAAGAGGCTTGAGATCTGTTTGAAAACATGTGTGAACACTTATGTACCTCCATTTACTACACTTACACATAGAACTGACTAGCTCCTACCTGTTCATGCATGTAAATACTGCATAATCATAGGTCACTGTGTGACAACAAGGAGAAGTGCAAGAGTAGGTTCATTTTTGTGCACTGACTTTGGACCTTACATTTTGAAAATTTGGCCCCGTACATTTGGTATCATTTAGAAATATTGTCAGTATTATACTATCCTGGGTCATGTAGTATTTTAGTACAATAATTTCTGGATCACTCATTAATCCATATTTTACAATATGCAACAAGCAGTTCATATGGAGATACACAGGGACAACTGCATAATTTATTTTTACCAGTTCTACTTCTTGTTTATACCTTGTCTGCTTCAGGATTTCTCACTTTTATGCTGAGTGTCATGAGAGACATGTTAACAGACCCTACTACAAGTTTCTTCAACGTGCAACAGCTGCTTCAGAGTCTGCAGTGTACACTGTATTCAACTAACGAAGAACAAATCTGTATCCCTTTAATGTCTCTTCCTGGAGGCAACCATCATCACCCAGACAAGTGAAAAAGTACCATTGCAACCAGGAGCTGTGCACTTTCAGCAACTTATCATTTAGAACCAGAATACAAAGTAAAAGTTATAACCAGGGGCTGGCAGAACAACTAGGACCAGCAGTTTTAAAATTTGTTGGAAGATAGAAAAGTCTGGAGAAAAAGGCAATCTCCCACTCTTTCTCTCTCTCTCCCCCACTTCCTACCAACCCCTTAGATTTTCCGTTGTACATAATATTTGCAATGCGTCCATGATAATCCTATTGAGAATGAACTTCTTACCTCTACATTACGGGCAGGTCTACATTACCACTTAACTTGCGTCGCTCAGGGGTGTGGAAAAAAACACCCCACACTGAGCGATGCAAATTACGGCCACCTAATGCGCTGTCCACATCAGAGCTATTGTCAGTGGGAAACTCTCTCCTACTGACACAGCTTCTGCCTCTCACAGAAGTGGAGTAATTATGCCAACAGACGAGTGCTCTCCTCTCAGCGCAGAACATCTTCACCAGATGTGCTACAGCAGCACAGCTGTGGCAGTGTAGCTTTTCCGATGTGGCGCAGACCTGCCTTACATCTAATACCAAAATTCATCGCCGATCTTGAGTCTAGAGTCTCCACCTACTTACCACTAGAAGTATCCCCATTAAAAAGCTATGTAAGGAAAAGACAAGGGAATTAGTTCCCTGGCAAAATACAAGAAGGTATATCGCACACTTACTTTCCTACAGAAGTATAGGATAATATTGACAAAGGGAGTTAGGCTGAAGGAAACATAAATCCCTCTATAAAACTATACGCTGCTAAAATGATGACTTGCGATAAGTGTTGATACGTAAGGCAGTTGTGCCGGATATGATGCGCTGTACTAGAAATGTGATGCCTTCTACGAAAAGTCTCAACAATCACTGACTTGGAGGTACAAATAACTGTGCTACGTAAGGGATGAGAGAAGGGACGCAGCGTATCCTAGTGGCTGGAGCACTGGACTGAGACTCAGGAGACTTGGATTCTATTCCTGGATCTTCCACTGGCCTGCTGGGTGACCTTGGGTAAGTCACTTCTCCACCCCGTACCTAAAGTTTCCCCATCTGTACAATAGAGATAATGATACTGATCCTTTTTGTATAGCAGTTTAGATCTGCTGATGAAAAGCTTGGTGTTATTATTTATTAGTGTATGTAAGAGATGAAATAAGAAATACATGTATGTGAAACATTGGACCCAAACTCTTGAAACAAACTTGAACTGAACCTGCTTGGAGGTTTTTAAAATATTCTGGAAAGGTTTTCTGCTTGTGTCTTCTAGGAAATGGAAGTGCCAGGTGGTATGGTTCTTTTTGATGTGTATTCATGTGGGATGAGAAGCAGAAGTATTAGGAAATCTAGTGAGAAAGTCTATTATCATGAAATCTGTAGACCAGATTTGCATGCTGAAGAGGTTGATAGTTGGACAAACACCTAAGTTTTTGGAGGCTTATCCAAACTGAATTCAAAGTCAGTTGCTGCTGTTACTGTTTTCACAGTTTCCTAAAGCCCCAGTCAAAATCAGGGAACATGGTGCTGGGCACTTTATGAATAAATAAGAGGACAAAAAATACCCCATCAAAATTGGGATGGGGCATAACTGCCCATTAAGGCAGTAAGGTACAAGATGTTGCAGAAAACACTGACTGATATATTTAGTCCTATACAGCATGTAAAGCTTTCGCCAGCTGAACCAAACCTGACCAGCTTTTAATTTACTGGACAGACAGGAAGCAAGATGCTAGAAATTGTGCCCAGTTTAACAAATCAAAGTTCTTCACATTCTCTTGCCAGAGAGTGCTATCCATACTTCATGTATTGACCAGCAGAACAGTAATTTTGGGGAACAAGAAATGAGCTTTTAAAACAGTCAGATGAAGTTGGGTAGTTTGATTTGAGTATGGATTCTTTTGTAATTGTTTCCTGTATGCAATACAATCAGGTTTAATGTGGAATGAGTGTTCCTGTTTAACAAGATACATGAAGTCATTTTAATGAACTCTTCTACAGAGACAAAAGTAAGAGATGAGAGAACTTCTGTTTGTTCATTTCACTAATTAAAAACCAGCACCTCCAGCTCTGTGAAAACAAAACTCATTAAAGCAAATGCAATATGTCCACTTGTAGTTGTGAAATACAAATCATACAGAGCACACCATGGATATTAAGTTAAGCTTTCACGGTTTTTTTTGTGTGTGGTGAATTTGGCTCTGGGCTTCCCTGTGACTTTTCCTGATTCTCATATATTAAATACATATGGGAAACGGAAATTCAAGAACAGGGAATTCACTGAGCAAGCAAGAAAAACCCTATGTTTAATTAAAATTAAGAGAAGAAACCTTGTTGCACAGAGAACTATTTTTAACTGGTTTATTCTTTTAGCTGGTATTTATTTTAGAGAACCAAGTTGAAGTATTATTAATATTATATAAATTTGGCCTGGAAGCAGAGAAAATGTTTTGTTTCACCAAGTAGTCTGGTTAGTATAAGGTTTCAGAAAACTAAGAGCTACATTGTCATTTCAGAGTTTTATTCCTGGAGTTTTCAGGAAGTTTATTTCTTTTCTTTATTAGCAGTAAAGATGCAGGTTTACTTGTTTATCATATGTGTGAAAACAGGTTCCACTGACCTGCTGACTGGGAAATTCAAATAAAGTTTAGAGACAGGTGTTATTCAGGGCATGTCAACTTTGGTTTTGAAGTCTAAGAGATCAGGTTGTCTGAAATTTGGAATCAGTTTGTAATGCAGCTGAGTATTACATTCCTTCCTGAAACATAATATTTCTCAAATACTTGTTTTATATTTTCAAGTATAGTGCACATGTATTGAAAATATATGTTAGAGTGCAGATTATATTAATTAAGTTAACATTTTTGTCTTTTTATGAGCTTAGAAAGACATGATGGGCTATATCGTCTGTGTGACTAGATTGGCATTAGTCAGGTATTTAATGTCTAAAATGAGGTTGTAAAAATAATATTGTGGGGTCAATACTTACTTTCTCACAATGACTCCCATAATCACTTATCATCGGGCTATTGAGAAGGCTATTGGAACAATTCCACTTACATCTTGATTTAGTTTAGAAGTGGGTTTAAATACAGGAAAATAGTGTGTTTATTATCTGCACCTGGCAATGGACACAGAAGGTATCCATCCTGCTTGTTTTACCTTTGTCAGCATCCTTTAATGCTAGTGACTACAAAGTTTTGTTGATTATCCTGAAATGTCTTGCTGTGATGGGGTAGGCTAATGCCTTCCTCTCTGACAGATCATATGGGAGTCTAGTTGTCCCAAGGGCTCTCCTGTATAATATTCTGCAGTGTTCTGCCATGTCATGCCTCCTATTCACTGTGTATATATTCACTCTGTGAGATAGAGTAACCACATAATATCTGAGACTATTTAACTTATCTTGGTCTAAGTCATACTGAAAGCATAGGCCCTAGTCCTATACTGAGATCTGTTTGCCTGAACCAAGTAAAAAATGGACAGACCTACAAAGTAAGTGGGACTCCATACAGGGAAATAGCTCCACCCACACAGAGCTCATTACAGGATCATGGCCTTAGAGATAAATGGCTATATATTCCACTGTCAAAAACTTGCGACCTTAACCACCTTAAAGACAGTATTACACTTAGGGATGAGAAAAAACTATGGTTTCATATAGGCAATTACTTACTTTCTAATTACCCTCCCTTTGCTGGGTGAACTAACCCTCAGGTGCACTGAGCTAAAGTACATAAAAGCAACAGAGTTACATTCATTATATGGAACCGCAGAGTAAAGAGGTCCAGGCTGTGACCAGCAAAAATTCATTCACCTAGTACAGAAAGACCATCAAAAGTTTTTCAAGGTTTAGAAAAGGAATTGGCATAATGAGTTGAACAGTTATAGTAGAAGGAATAAAAACTAAATTGAATTTTGTGAAGCACCTAAGCAGTGAGTAATATTTATGATGCTTAACATTTACATTTCAGTTTCAAATCCTGGTAAGCTTGTCAGACAAAAAGGTTTTATATTCAAGGAAGAAGATCTGCTGTGAATATTTGCAAGCAGTCCTCTTTGCAAACACAGGCAAAAACAGATCTGTATATAGTACTGTTTAAAGGAGTGATTAACCTAAGTCAAATGTAATGATGTACTGGTGAAACTAACAGCCTCCATATTTTGGTTACCCCAGAAGTCCTGATTTGACTTTTGGATACTTGCCAGCTATAAACATTTATAGCTGGTTCCTCCTGATACACTGAATTGTTGCGAGATTGAAAGGTTCAAGAACATTTCTTAAATTGTGTAAAAAACAAAGGCACAAAATGTTTCACCCCGCTGGAAAGTGAAGGTTGATTAGATATGTACAAAAATTCCAGCAGCCATTTGGGAACAGTGTTTCTTTGATTCTTTGACCTTCCTGAGGCAAACAACATGTGGAAAGAACAACGATTTGATGAAGATGGAAAGACCCTCCCAGTACAGTTCAAGATAAAGGAGTGTCATGCATTTTATCAGTGCTTCCTGTATAAGAAAGATGGTAGCGAATACCATGCAGGCCTGGGAGACTGATTTGTCTTGAAAAAGAGACCTTTGCTTTGAAAATTTTAAGCATTTAAAATATCTCTTTCCCCAGTAAACCACAATTTCTTGTTTCCAGAGTCCAGGGTGCAATCTCTAACCTTTCTTTACAAAATTTCAGATTTATTGTGTAGCCTTATTCTTTCAAAAAAATCTTCCTTTAATCCTTTATTGGAATATGTGATAAAACAAAGAGGCAATACAGTGCAGCACACACAATAAAGTGGTTGGACAGAAGGGATTAACTATATCTTGTACAAATATTTCTGGAACAATCAGTAGGTGCTTTGTAATGTCCCAAGGGGTTCATCCACAAGTAAAAGCTTTATCTTGAAGGGTGACAGTAAATCCTTTCATTTTTCAAATCTCTGACACTCAGATAATCCATTCCTTTTGGTGGGAGGCATGTCTCTTTTTAGTCAATAAGATACAATACATTTCCTGGGTACTAACAATAATATTCGCAGCAGTGAGCATTATTTTGGTCCATATTTCTTTAGGGGTTTTCCCCTAGTAACATGATAAGTGTTATGCAGGATACGTTTTTGTCAAAGACTTTACACAGTGTGAATGAAAAATAAAGGACTAGTAGCATAGACTTGAGTCAGGCATAGTTACAGGCAGACACTGTAAATGCTTCTTGCATTCTGCTCTATCAGTGCACCTCATTTCTGACCACACCACTACCGACTATTCCATTCTTATGCCTCTTTTGAACAAAGCCTGTTAAGTATGATGAACTGTGGCAAACCATGTGATGATATTGTGATCTGGATAAGCAAAGGGTAAAGATGGGCAAATAGGCTACTACTGTTAAATTACAGTGGTCACCTTTAAAAAAATCCACATATGCATACTATACTTTACCACTCATTTTTCATATATTTCCTATGCAAATGACAGTTTAATCCTGTGGCGCTATATCTCAGATAACAATATGCAGCTGTTGGCAAGTGTTAGTTTTTTTAAAGGTTGGCACTGTATAAGCATAATATCAGGTCCCATTGTCCAGGGAGAAAGTCAGAAATATTCAAATTCAAGAAAACTGAAACTAGAGATAATAAAATTAAGATATGAACTATAACCAGGAAGGGATGCCTTATGTTGGGCACCTCCATTATAAAGTTTGTAGAATGGTGACAATTAGTAGGGTCCTACATAGTAAGGTAACATCTTACAGGGATCCACCAAAGAAGAGATGACATGCAACACCCCCTGCCTGCTCTCTCTCCCCCATCATGTCAGTGTTCAGGAGTTTCAAATATTATCTGATTAAAAAACATAATACAGTATTACTTCTTCTCCTTAACATGGAAGGCAAAGAGGAAGTGTGAGACAACACAAAAATAGCTGCAGCAAGAGCCCTGATCCAACAGTGTCTTGACAAGAAAATGGGAAGGTCACAATGTGGCACCGACAGCAGGAGTTTATTATGAATGCATACACATTAGCCAGAGTTGGTTACAAAAGATTAGTGGAGGAGAACAGAGCAGACTCGGTCACAGCACGAGGAGAACTAACTGCTATGAGACCAAGGGCTGATACTAGAGCATATAGATGACTCCCTGGGAGGCCTGATGGTCAGTTGCATGTTGCAACAGAAAGCAGCAGACAAGCCTGACATTACAGGTAGACAGGACAAGAAGAGAGCACACTAAGTGCACTGGACAGCAGTAGCATCACAGGCAACTTGAAGAAGAGAAAACTTTTTTTTTCTTACCATTAGGAGTGGGTGGCATTCCCTTCATGGAGTATTCATGACAGTAGTGACAAAGAGATCCAGTATAATGCGGAAACCTCAGAGAGAGAGAGAGAGTTTTCACTTCTGAAAAATCTATTGGCTGGAGATTCTCAGGATCTGATATGGAAAATGAGGAGTCACCACAAGAAAAATGTCCTCTGCTGTGCTCGGCTCTCTGTTAATGATGCAGCTCTTTTCTGAGAGCCAGCAGCTCAGATGCTACAGTTCTGTGGCTTATTTCATCTGGGGGCCCAGACAGAAAACTTTTTCTCCCTCCATATTGGCTGGAATTTTCAAAGGAACGTAAGGGAGTGAGATGCTCAGCTCTCACTGAATTTCCCCCTAGGCTCTTTTGAAAATTCAAGCTTTCATATTTAAAAAAGTCATACATAGAGAACCACACCAGCACACCAACATAGAGTACAGCAGGGGTATCAAACATATGGCCCAGGGAATGTATGTGGATATATTTATATGGCCCGTATAACACATTCAGATTCTATAGAATCTCAGCTCCCATTTTGAAAAATAGCAAGTTTCTAGCCCTCGTTGTTACAAAGAAAGCTTTACAAATGTGAACAGGGTATAAACAGATACAGCGATGTCTGCTTGAATTGGCATATAGCCCCATATAGTAGTTCTGAAGGAGTGTGAACTACTGCTCTCCCTTGGAGTGTCAACTGGAAAGCCAATGTCAACATTTATTATTCCTCTTCTGGTCATTCTAACAGATCTGAATGAAGCCCTTAGAGAGGTGGAAACTGGGAGTTGCTTCAGGGAATTAAATGCAGAGGAAGAACAGAGCAGATTTACAAAAACAGGGGAAGAGGAAGAGAGAAACAGAAAACGGAGTATGAGGAAGGAAGAGAGAGAGGACAGAAGTAACACTGGCTAAAAGGGGAGCAGAATTTCTCATTGAGTGATGCTGAATGTGACAGTAAAGTACTGAATATTAAAGTTTAATTACTACATGAAGGCTTTGTTTTCTCATTGATCTAATGTTAGTGGAAGATCTGCTCATGATTGAAGAGAGTTTGAGGTCTGGTACATCCTTGCCCACAGACCATAATTAAAGATGGAATCTGGCCCTCTCCATCAAATGAGTTTGATACTGCTGCAGTACAGCCATACTTGCTTAATGGGACTTCAGTAAAAGGCATTAAAATCCTTCATCTGGGGTCTATTCTTCTAATTTCTGATGGAATATACAGGAATTTTGGGATTCAGTTAGAGGAACACTAGGACCAGGAGTCAATAAATCCTAGCTGGCCAAGTAAGAAAACAGAAATATTTTCAGTTGGAATTTCCATTAGTTTTTTACTAGGCTCAGGGCTCAGATGTGGGCAGGTTCTTCTGCTGTAGCCTGTGCAGATGCTGTTATGCTGCTTCTCTTTTTGGGAGCCAACCCAGCTCAGTTGCTGTTGGCTGCTGCTGACCTTATATTTGAATTTCTCTAATTTCAGGTTCCATGCTGCAGAGACAGACTGCTATTATACAGTAGTACTATTTTCTTTTGGTCCAGAGAGTGCCAAGGTTTTTTACTTTGAAAAGTTGGTGCCAGGCTAAAAGAGAACCCTGACCCATAGCACATATATGACTCAGGGTGCTGAATCGGTGCTGTGCTTTAGTATCTGTACTAACAGTTTTGACTTCAGTCGTTCTGGTGCTTTTTTGCTGAAAGCCAGCCCAGCCACTGCAGTTTTGTATGTTAATATTTGAACTCTTTTATTAAACCAAAGAAAGGGCCTGGTGTATCTGCCCCAGCTGTCTCACGACCTGTACTATTACAATAACAGATGGTAGTCAGCATCAGCTGACATCTAAGGAGAACTTTATGCCTATGTACCTCATCGGAAATAATTTTTCTGTTCCCAGGGCAGACACCAGTGCCAGTACCGTCAACTTCCAACCTGAACTTGGATTTTAAATAAGGGATCCAAATGTGAAAAATGGATCTCCTTGCTGAATCATTTTATGCTTATGGCATCCCAAACTGCAGCTTAAATTTTAAACATCAGCAATAATGTTTACAGGGCATTGAAGAATAAATGAAGTTTTTTGGTAAAACTATTGCTTTATTTTTTATTGTTGTTAAGATTTACTATTTTTGAGCCTATGGTATTTGTATAAACCGTTTTCATGCACAATTTTTTACACATTTATAGTTCTGTGGGTTATTTTGATAGTTTTCTTTGCATTGAAAAATAAAGTCTCATATTTTGAATTATTTCTTATTTTGGATATTTCAAATGTTAGGCCTATATCCTGTGATGAGCAGTGTGCGGGTAGATGCCTATGGGAGGTCATTGTAGGATCTAGACTTTAGTGTCTAAAAAGCGAGCTATTAGTAACATTTTTAATTAACATGGAATACTTTTGGCTAAGCAACATTGTTAGCCACGCAAGTTCCTCCTTATACATGTGGTATTTAGCAATTCATTGCCATTTCTGGCTAGTAACAGAGAGATGGTGATGCAATATCCATTTGACAGGCAGCTTGCTGGGAATCTGATGTGTAGATTCCACATACACAGGAACAACAGTTGTTGAAAATTGTAGTCTCTTAGTTCTCATTGTTTAAATTTGTCAAAGTACATATAACATCCATAGAACAGCAAATAATGTGAATTAATTTTTGTCACAGCTCTATCATGGAAGGGGCCTTTGGCTTTGCTTGTAAGCCAAGAGGTTTGTGTATCAAAGTGATATGATCAAGTTGGTATTAATGCGGTTCCAAAATGTACCTCCACAACTTTAATATTGCAGTGGAAGCAACTGAACTTCTTAGAGTGACATTTTGGTGGTGATAGGCCTTTTTTATTGACAAACTGGGTGAATACCCTTCCCTTATCAGAATTTATATTAATATCAATGGGAATTCCATAAACATATCTAGATCAATACATAGTTCTTTGGAACGCATCTTAGTCTCACTGTATTCATTGCAAAACTCATACTGATTTCAATGAGACAAGGGTCTGGCTCTTAAAAAGTAAAATGATTACTGACTGCGACTCAGGAGACTTGGGGTCTAGTCCTAGCTCTGCCATTGTCCAACTGGGTGACTGCAAGTAAGTCATTTTAACCTCCGTGCCTCAGTTTCCCCATCTGTAAAATGGGGATAGAGGTACTGTCCTCCTTTGTGAAACACTTTGAGATCTGCTGATGAAAATCACTACATTAGAGAAAGGTATTATTATTCTAAAATATGATTTTATTCAACTTGTGGCCACATGGAAATGTTTTTAATCATCTTCTTTACCTTTTATAGCAATGTGTCCTATATTTTGAAGGATCTCTTTCTATTTGGAGACAAGGGAACAAAAAGATTTTATGGAAGTAGTTGAACTGACAGATAAGAAAATTTAGATTATAAAAACTACTTAAAATCATAAATATCTGAGCCCAAACCCATTGTTCCCTGATACAATATTACAGTAAATAATTGAAATTAATACATATGTTAAGTAATACATTAAGGTGGTAGCCAATGTAAAAAATAAGCTTAGGGGGGTTTCATGCAGGTCCCGACATCTGTACCCTAGAGTTCAGAGTGGGAAAGGAACCTTGACATGAACCCTAAGTTTATTTTTACCAGCTTAGGTTAAAACTTCCCCAAGGTACAAACTATTTTACTTTTTGCCCTTGGACTTTATTGCTGCCACCACCAAGTGTCTAACAAATATATAACAGGGAAAGAGCCCTCTTGGAAACGTCTTTCCCCCCAAAATCCTCCACAAACCCTACACCCCCTTTCCTGGGGAAGGCTTGATAAAAATCCTCACCAATTTGGATAGGTGAACACAGACCCAAACCCTTGGATCTTAAGAACAACGAAAAAGCATTCAGTTTCTTAAAAGGAGAATTTTAATAAAAGAAAAAGTAAAAGAATCATCTCTGTAAAATCAGGATGGTAAATACCTTACAGGGTAATCAGATTCAAAACATAGAGAATCCCACTAGGCAAAACCTTAAGTTACAAAAAGACACAAAAAGAGGAATATACATTCCATTCAGCACAGCTTATTTTATCGGCCATTTAAACAAAACAGAATCTAATGCATATCTAACTAGATTGCTTACTAGCCCTTTACAGGAGTTCTGACCTGCATTCCTGCTCTGGTCTGGGCAAAAAACGCACAGACAGAGAGAACCTTTGTTTCTCCCCCCTCCAGCTTTGAAAGTATCTTGTCTCCTCATTGGTCATTTTGGTCAGGTGCCAGCAAGGTTATCCTAGCTTCTTAACCCTTTACAGATGAAAGGGTTTTTCCTCTGGCCAGGAGGGATTTTAAAGGTGTTTACCCTTCCCTTTATATTTATGACAACTTCTATTCCACTGTCATCCATAAAATGTCACATTCCAAAGAGAGGATGTTTAAAACCAATTTTATGTATTAAAATTGATGTATTTGGTATCATAAGAATCATGTTATTACAGAACATATGTTCTTTCATTACACCTTAACATTCTTCCCCCAAATGCTTGCAAATGGTATAAGTACTGCAAGGATTATTTAATATACATAGCAGGCTGTGACAATTTGGGAAATCTGTATGTAAAACTTATGAATTCTGATTGATATTATGAAGTTGTTGTAATTATGAAATAGCTGTATGATAGAGTGCCTCTATATGAATGTGGAAACCACCCTTTGTGATGTGGGGAAGAGCACATATCTATCAGAGCATGGCCAATGGAGACTTGTTAACCTTAATGACTGTGCTCTGACCAAACAATTGCTATTCTAACAAGGGGTTGTGCTGGAGTTGTCTGCATATAGGGGGAAGAAAAGAGAGTGGAAAATCCCCAAACAGGACAAAGGTAACAAAAAGTACTCACAGAAAAAGTAAAAGGGGTTTTCGGAGGGACAAGAAATTTTGGGCAGGAGAGAGGAAAAACACATATGCTTTTGTAGCAGGGGGACTTTGGTTTAACTATGGACCATCCAAGGTCAGGAAATTATCACTGGGCTAAATAGTACTTCTCTTCAGAATCACAGTGTCTTGAGCTGAAGAGGAAGGATCTTGATCAAGCTAGAGGACTCTGTCCAAGCCCAAAGTTCTCTCCAGGGTAGTAAGGAAACAGAGGCAGGGAAAATGCACATAGGTGTGTTTATTATTTTGTCTAGATTTGTGTATCTCTTGTGCAGCTAAATAAAGAGACACTGTGCTTTAAAATCCTGTACAAAGTCTGTGTGTCTGTTGGTTTTCACTGTCACATATCCCTGAAGAGGTGAACTGTAAACCAGAAGGTTCACACCTTTGATGGGATTCTGGGAAACATGCAAACACTGCTGGAGAGGCTTGGGAGAGATGGCAGTAGTTTCAGGGCTGGGCCACGGGGTGCACAATACCAAGAGGTATATCAGACTTAAGGAGTGCGTTCCTAGAGGCTCAAAGTAAGGAACAATACTTCAACTCTGCCCAGCCTCCACCAAGCTACGAGCACATGGAACCCCTGTCAGCAGTCTGGAGAGTGTGCACAGGGGGATCTCAATCAGATCTGTGAAACAAGCATAGTGTAAATGTTTGTGTCATTGAGACTTTCATAGTTAAAAGAGTATAGAAAAAATATTTGTATTTTACTTGCCTGGGTTTTATTTCAGGAGTTCATCTTTTCCATGATCTTTTAAATCTTTTTCTCATATGGATGGGTAGGACTCCCGCTGAAGTCAGCGGGCCTGATCCCGCTTCCAATTAAGTTCATGGTGAAATTCTCATTTACGCCAAAGGGGGTAGGTTGAAGCCCAATAGGAGCATAACACAAATATCTGAGAGCAGAATGTGGACTTTAATTAACTGCTGAAGATTCAGTCTTCACTGATGTAGCTCTCCTCTGCCCCCCATGGTGAATCTTATTGCTGTTAGAGGCATAACACAACCATGGCTTAACTAAGGAGTAAAGTTCTCAGCACTCATCCACAGTGTTGCCTGAAAACAGAAACGATTATTCTTGCAGATTGATCTTAGTCTCTTGGACTCAGGCAAAAATGCTGAGAGCAAGGAATGAGAGTGAAATGGATTTTGAAGGGAAAGCAGAGTGGTGGAGCTCAGAGGGAGTTCTCTGCAGCCTCGAACTCCTCTCTGCAGCCATCTCCATCTAATACTTTCCCCCCTATACAGAGATAGAAATTAGAGGAAGCTATTTGTAGCCAGAACTCTTTCCCACTAGCTGAAGAGGGAAGAGTAGGCATATGAAGCAGCCTCCAGTACTCTGAGGAGATCGCTAACTGGCTGCCTATTTAAGCCACTGGAGGAGTGTAGATGGCCACCAACACCACCCCAAAATACAGCTCCAAGGAAATGGAACTAGAAGACCACAAGGGCTTGTTGGCATTGGGACACTAAAACGGAGGTGTCTGGTGTAATCCTTTTGTTCCCTCTCCCATTAAAGCCAAAGGAGAAGGGTGGTGGTGCGGAGCAGGGTATTTTCCTCCTTTTCCATGGGGACATGGTAGAGTGGAGCACAGGGTCAGAGAGTATTTTTCTTTTTTATCCCCCTTTTTTTTCCTGTATGGTTGGGAGGAAAAGGAATGTCTAACCAGTGGCAGAGAAGTTGCTAGCTGATGTGAACATTTACCTCAGGACTGCTGCTGGCAGGAGCATGCTAGTGCTGTGAATTTCACCCTGCACATTGTTACACAATAGTTATCCACAAAATGATAAGGTGTCATGAGTTTTTCACCATGTTTCTTTCATGTTTTAACACTACCCACACTTGGTATGTGTGTTTCTCCTGTGCTTAGAGGAAATCATCTCCTTTCAGATTAGTAAGGGACTCCTCAGCATGATGTCAGCTGGCCACTCAGCTGTTGGGTAGCATGGTGAGCTTGGTCTCAAACTGGTGAGCAGGCCAATGTGCTCTCTCTAATCTCTGCCAGACATCTATGAGTATGCTGAAGAAGACCTAGGGTAGAAATGTTGGCATTATTCCACTTGGAACAACCCTTTAAATAAAAGCAACATATATGAGAAAGAGAGGGTTATTCTGTTTTCCTTGTAATTGGTGTGGGCTCAGGGCTAGAATGCTTGTCGTGCATAAAGTGACTGAAAAGCTGTTTGTCTTCAAGGGGAGATAACCGCAGTCCACAATGCAGCATTATTAAATAGTTAGGAAGTATATTTTAGTCTTAACCATAGGGATGATCTCGTCACTCTATAAAAGGACTTTGTACATAGCACTTCTGTAGCATTCCTCCAGCACTTCTTCCTTACCCCATCCCCCATATGCACACACACACAATAAGTGTATGTTAAATGATGTCTTTGCTTACCCATTTCTGATTCCTTCAAGATGATGTGAAAGACTATTCAAATAAACTGACATTAATAATCGTGTTATGAAAGACCTAAGAAAAATACCCCAGTGAAGGAAAACAACTAAAAATTAAAGGAAAAATGAGGTTATTTGAAAGGGGAGGTCTACTACTTTGTCCAAGTGGTTCCACTGAGAGATCAAGAATTGTTCATTTTAACGTTATGTAGATAGGAAAAAAAGTAGGATGTAAGAACTTACTTCAGCCTATTATAGTTCAAATTCTGAAATGCAATAACATGTGCTACACTGATTCATTCTAACTGAGGATCTGGACCATGGGAATGAATCTAAAACCCAAAACAGGGGGAAGATCATGCCCCAAAATCTGCATATGGAGGGGACACTTTCCTCTGCCTCCCGGTTTTACCACTGTTTTTTACCACTGTTGTCTGTCAAGAGCAAGATGTTTGACTCCATTGTAAAGTGTCTGCTTCATAGCAGCATCCCTTTTGATCATCCTGTGATATCATTCTTTATCCTGGTCACAATGCGAGATTCACCCCTGCGGCGTCTCCTGCTGTCCTCTCAGGGAATTAGCTCTTCCAGCCTCCAGAGCACCCTCTGCAGGCCAGTGTCCCACTTGCCGCTGGCCCCGTGTCTCTCCCAGACCCCGGTGCCCCTTTTACTCAGGGTGCTGCCCCCTGGAAGTACCACCACTGTCTCTGGGTCTCCCCTCCCCGGGAACCCCCACCCACTATCCCCACCTCACCTCAGTCTTTGGCGACTGCCAGTCACCATTGAGCCCCCGCACACTGGGGCCAACTGCAGTGTATAAGCCAATCATCACAGGCAAGGGGGGTTTGGACCTGCTGCCTCTGCCTAGCCTTGGGCTGTCCCCTGCAACCCTAGTACCTATATGGCCTTATACTAGGCCGCAGCCTGGGGGGGTTTCCAGGCCAGAGCTCCCCAGCTCCTCTGGCCTTCCCCCAGCCCTGCTCCACTCCAGGTACCTTCTCAGGCTCCCCAGCAGTCAGGCCCACCTCCCTCCAAAGCTAGAGGAGACTCTGCTTCTGGCCCACTGCGCTCTTATAAAGGCCAGCTGAGCCCTGATTGGGGCATGGCCACAGCTGAGCCTGCTTCCCCAATCAGCCTGGAAACTGCTTGCTCCCAGCCATGGCCCTCTCCTGGGCTGTTGTAAGCCTCTTCAGGCAGTAGCGGGTGACCACCCCGCTAAAGTCCTCCACACCGTCTCTTCCCCCTAAGACATACTTTGTGCTTCTGCCATGGGGTGGCCTGGTGACATGGCCAAACCACTGTAAGTGTCTTAATTTAATTACTGAGTCTGCAATCTGCTGATCTGTGGAGCACAACACTTCTATGTTGGTTACATAATCTCTCCAATAAATTCCCAAGATTCTTCTAAAAACAATACTGGTAGAAAGCATTCAGTTTCCTGTTGTGTACTTCTACCATCTGCCATGTTTCTGAGCCATACAGTAGTGTGAGGAGAACAGTAGCATTGTACAATCTCATTTTAGTCTGCAAATGTAACTTCTTACTCTTCCAGATGTTTGACAAACAGGAAAATGATCTTTTGGCTTTATCAATGGCCATTAGAAGATATTGTACTTCCAAGACAGACAAAGTCATCAACTCTTTTGTACTCTTCTCCATCAATCACACATCTCCAGTGTTGACAGAATTCTTTCCTATCTCCATGGTCTTGGTATTCTGTGAACAGATATGGAGTCCGACTTTATCAGCTTCTGCTTTTATGCTCATGAAAAGTCTTTTCATTTCATCCACTTTGGTATCCAGTATGACAATATCATCTGCAATATCTAAGTCTTACAGGTTATTTCTTGCCCAAACTGTACCAATGTCTTTGGCAGCAGCCATCTCTCTTCTCATCACAAAATCTATGACGATGCAGAAGAGATGTAGGGATATTATGCAACCTTGCCTTATGCCAGGAGCAATCCTAAACCATTGTGTCTTCATTCTCTGTCCTGTTGCAGCACACAGACTCATCATACAAAGCCTTTATCAAATTAACACTCTTTGTTAGAATTCCATAATGTCTCAAGATCTTCCAGAAGGCTTCTCTGTAGACACTATCAAATGCTTTAATAACATCAAGGAAGTTAAAAACCTTGTTGTTGGAGTTCTAAGCTTTTTTCAATGTCTTCTGAAGGTGAAGACCTGGTCTGATACCTGTCCTACTGGATCAAAATTCAGCCTGTTATTCCCTGAGTACTTTATATGTGTGGAAGAGGCCTTGGGTATCTCTGAATCATATTCCATTCTGCTCCCTATATGGGATCCACATAATGAAGGGTGGAAATAGGGAAGGACCCATAGTCCTTCCTTCAGTCCCACAGAGTTTAGCTGAAAAAGGCAATGCAAGCCCATTGTTCATTTAAAAATTCTTCACTCCCCTTCTGCTCTCTGTTTGGTTGTCCTTGATTTTGCAGAAACTCTTCTGGGTGGCTAAGAGGTTGGAAATACTAATTTATTATATGGCAGCACAGGGCAAAGTGGAGTACTGAACATGAATTGCACAGCAAGTTTTGAAAAGCACTTCCTATCCTTATCTTGGCTGAGCTCTGGAAATCTCTCTGAGGAAGAGGGGAGGAGTCCTGTGTCTAAGGCTATAGGTTGGTAACAGAGGGACTGCACAGTTTGCTCCAATATAATTATAGGAGTAGCCTCCATACTTTCACCATTCATCGTCTGTAGAGGAGGAAGTGGGAGAGGGAGAATAGAAACTCTGCATTATAATGGATCCTGTCATCTTACCCCAACTCCCCCAGCTCACTGCTGTTTAAAGAGTTACCCCAGAGCTGGGTTCTGTATTCAAGGGAAGCACACTACCTGAATCACTGACTCCCCTCACCCAATGTAGCAGAAATGCTTTTGTTATGCTTCCAGGAGCCCTGTTTGCCCATCATTTCCTCTTCAATTAAACTAGTTCATTATGTTTAGCTATAGGGAAAAAATGTGGAGGAAAATTCTGAAATTGTGGACAGCTGTAAGGATTTTTCCCATGCTTTGTCAATATTTTGTGGGAAGTTTAACAAGTTTTAGTGGTTTCCCGCACCTCCCCCTCCCCACTTTTACAACACATGTCATATAAGAAATGTCACGAAAAAATGGGAACATCTGCATGGAAGTTTCCTGGTTTAGAACACTTTTGTAATACATTTTGCTGGTCACCCACATACTTGCTCATAGATACTTTTCTAAATCTGATTACTGTGATATCCCAGACACTTTACATTGATACAAACAGTTACACTATGGCAAAAAATAGCTCAGGAAAACAGCAGATAGGCATTAGGTAACAAAGACAAAAAGGTCCAGGCCTAGACTGAAGTAAGTTTTTCACTACATAAGGACCTGATCCAAAGCCTACTGAAATCAGTGGGGCCTGACCCAGTCTGCTTTGGGTCAGGCCCCAAGTCAGGCTTTGTCCCCCCACTACTATTTTAAACAATTTTAGTTAGGGATGGCCTGAACCAAAAATCCTAGATCCTGAGTTTTGAGGAACTGAATGAGGATTCATGTGTGACTTTTGTGGCTAGCACTTTCCTCTACAATGGGCTGAAACACCCAAGCTCTGGAGAAATTTGGAACAGCAGCATGCTCTAATTTGGATGAATGGGTCCATCTAAGAGAAGTAATGTGGTTTACATCAAACTACCATTCATGACTGACTGGCTGCATAAGAATCAGAAGGCAATGACTTTATGTTCATGCACATTTAACCTTTCTTCCAGAATTGGCCCCTGTGCATAACCCTGTTCTTTCCTCACAGATTAGTCCCACTTTCATAAGCCAGTAGAAGTACTTGTATGAGGAAGGTAAGCAGCTTGTTGCTGTACAAATCTGTGATCATGCCACTGTTGGTTGGTGGCTGATAAACACTGCATGATGAACTTGCCGGAGTACCAAGGCATACAAGAATTATACAGACATCTAGCTATTGCAGAAATGTAATGAAGTTCCCAATCTCAGAAAAAAAAATTGCAATGTCAGCAGGGAAGCAAACATCACAGTTTTACAGTTCTGTGTGGAACCAATTACAAATAATTGGTTCTTGACAAACTTTGCGTACTGCAGAATTCATAAATTTGTTTCAATAGATTAGCTATAATTTATAGATCTTTGTTTATAATAGATGTGTTCATTGTTTCTTTCTGCTATTTATCATCTGTTTCCAGTAAAAAGAATTGTTGCTGATTTAGGTCTTGATGCTAATTTTATAAACTAATCAAAAGCACAGGTGAATGGTGTATTTAGCCACTATATTTAAAATTACTATGGACAATTAAACAGATTCCTCATTACATAAAAATGGAGCAAAAGTTGCTAGTGCATGAATGAAATAGTGTCTTAGGAGCAAGAAGGATATATAACAATAAAGAAACCTAGAAGATATTTATTATACACAAATAAAAATATAATGAAGAGAATTTATGCCAGGACGGGTTTAATTTCAGAGGGAAAAACAAAAAAACAAACCAAACCAAACCTCCATACACCACCATTTATAATACAAGTTTGGTAGCATGACCCAACTACAGGAATAACAGTAAATAGTTTTTTTTCCAGCCAGCATAAACAAATCTATGCCTACTTTATTCTAGGGGATCAGTTTTTTCCTGTGCCACCAACATGGGCTCTTTTGCATGACTTGGCCTGTATTTTTGGCATATGTGACAAACCTTAAAAGCTTCTCCAGTGTCACTGTTCATTTGAGGCCATAATAAAATGTCTCTCTGGTCCTTCTCTTGGCATTTCCAATCCCTAAATGACCTTCATGTAACCTTTTAAACTTAATTTTCTGTAACACTTTAACAATAACCATTCTGGTGCCTTCAAACAAAATCACATTTAGTACTAAGAGCTCCACCTTAAATTGATAATAGTGGATGGGAATATGCTATCCCAGACAGCCTGTGCTAACAGCCTTAATTACTTTCTGTTTCATCCTGAGCAGTAGTTCTGGCAATCACAGACCATATTTTATCTGAGGTTGGACAGGGTTTTTTTTATTACTGATGTTGTTGATCAGATTGACATGTACAAAATGTAGCTTTGGATTCAGATACACTATACTTTTGTTAAATGCTCTAGACAGTGTGTCTGTAACTGCCAAGTCTCTCCTAGGTTTGGATTCAATTTGCAAATCATACATTTGTAGGTGAAAAAATATCTGTATTCTTAGCATAGTGTTTGCCTGGCACCTTTTGGCAATGGCAATAAATGGTTTATTGTCAGTTTCAATGAACACTGGTCTCCCATAAATAAAGACATGAAACTTTTTACATCCATGGACCAAGGCCAAAGCCTACTGTTCCCGCATATTGACACTCATAGAATCATAGAATCATAGAATATCAGGGTTGGAAGGGACCCCAGAAGGTCATCTAGTCCAACCCCCTGCTCAAAGCAGGACCAATTCCCAGTTAAATCATCCCAGCCAGGGCTTTGTCAAGCCTGACCTTAAAAACCTCTAAGGAAGGAGATTCTACCACCTCCCTAGGTAACGTATTCCAGTGTTTCACCACCCTCTTAGTGAAAAAGTTTTTCCTAATATCCAATCTAAACCTCCCCCACTGCAACTTGAGACCATTACTCCTCGTTCTGTCATCTGCTACCATTGAGAACAGTCTAGAGCCATCCTCTTTGGAACCCACTTTCAGGTAGTTGAAAGCAGCTATCAAATCCCCCCTCATTCTTCTCTTCTGCAGGCTAAACAATCCCAGCTCCCTCAGCCTCTCCTCATAAGTCATGTGTTCTAGACCCCTAATCATTTTTGTTGCCCTTCGCTGGACTCTCTCCAATTTATCCACATCCTTCTTGTAGTGTGGGGCCCAAAACTGGACACAGTACTCCAGATGAGGCCTCACCAATGTCGAATAGAGGGGAACGATCACGTCCCTTGATCTGCTCGCTATGCCCCTACTTATACATCCCAAAATGCCATTGGCCTTCTTGGCAACAAGGGTACATTGCTGACTCATATCCAGCTTCTCGTCCACTGTCACCCCTAGGTCCTTTTCTGCAGAACTGCTGCCTAGCCATTCGGTCCCTAGTCTGTAGCTGTGCATTGGGTTCTTCCGTCCTAAGTGCAGGACCCTGCACTTATCCTTATTGAACCTCATCAGATTTCTTTTGGCCCAATCCTCCAATTTGTCTAGGTCCTTCTGTATCCTATCCCTCCCCTCCAGCGTATCTACCACTCCTCCCAGTTTAGTATCATCCGCAAATTTGCTGAGAGTGCAATCCACACCATCCTCCAGATCATTTATGAAGATATTGAACAAAACCGGCCCCAGGACCGACCCTTGGGGCACTCCACTTGATACCGGCTGCCAACTAGACATGGAGCCATTGATCACTACCCGTTGAGCCCGACAATCTAGCCAGCTTTCTACCCACCTTATAGTGCATTCATCCAGCCCATACATCCTTAACTTGCTGACAAGAATACTGTGGGAGACCGTGTCAAAAGCTTTGCTAAAGTCAAGAAACAATACATCCACTGCTTTCCCTTCATCCACAGAACCAGTAATTTCATCATAAAAGGCGATTAGATTAGTCAGGCATGACCTTCCCTTGGTGAATCCATGCTGGCTGTTCCTGATCACTTTCCTCTCATGCAAGTGCTTCAGGATTGATTCTTTGAGGACCTGCTCCATGATTTTTCCAGGGACTGAGGTGAGGCTGACTGGCCTGTAGTTCCCAGGATCCTCCTTCTTCCCTTTTTTAAAGATTGGCACTATATTAGCCTTTTTCCAGTCATCCGGGACTTCCCCCGTTCGCCACAAGTTTTCAAAGATAATGGCCAATGGCTCTGCAATCACAGCCGCCAATTCCTTCAGCACTCTCGGATGCAACTCGTCCGGCCCCATGGACTTGTGCACATCCAGCTTTTCTAAATAGTCCCTAACCACCTCTACCTCCACAGTGGGCTGGCCATCTCTTCCCCATTTTGTGATGCCCAGCGCAGCAGTCTGGGAGCTGACCTTGTTAGTGAAAACAGAGGCAAAAAAAGCATTGAGTACATTAGCTTTTTCCACATCCTCTGTCACTAGGTTGCCTCCCTCATTCAGTAAGGGGCCCACACTTTCCTTGGCTTTCTTCTTGTTGCCAACATACCTGAAGAAACCCTTCTTGTTACTCTTAACATCTCTGGCTAGCTGCAGCTCCAGGTGCGATTTGGCCCTCCTGATATCATTCCTACATGCCCGAGCAATATTTTTATACTCTTCCCTGGTCATATGTCCAACCTTACACTTCTTGTAAGCTTCTTTTTTATGTTTAAGATCCGCTAGGATTTCACCATTAAGCCAAGCTGGTCGCCTGCCATATTTACTATTCTTTCGACTCATCGGGATGGTTTGTCCCTGTAACCTCAACAGGGATTCCTTGAAATACAGCCAGCTCTCCTGGACTCCTTTCCCCTTCAAGTTAGTCACCCAGGGGATCCTGGCCATCCGTTCCCTGAGGGAGTCGAAGTCTGCTTTTCTGAAGTCCAGGGTCCGTATCCTGCTGCTTACCTTTCTTCCCTGCGTCAGGATCCTGAACTCAACCAACTCATGGTCACTGCCTCCCAGATTCCCATCCACTTTTGCTTCCCCCACTAATTCTACCCGGTTTGTGAGCAGCAGGTCAAGAAAAGCGCCCCCCCTAGTTGGCTCCTCTAGCACTTGCGCCAGGAAATTGTCCCCTACGCTTTCCAAAAACTTCCTGGATTGTCTATGCACCGCTGTATTGCTCTCCCAGCAGATATCAGGAAAATTAAAGTCACCCATGAGAATCAGGGCATGCGATCTAGTAGCTTCCGTGAGCTGCTGGAAGAAAGCCTCATCTACCTCATCCCCCTGGTCCGGTGGTCTATAGCAGACTCCCACCACTACATCACTCTTGTTGCACACACTTCTAAACTTAATCCAGAGACACTCAGGTTTTTCTGCAGTTTCGTACCGGAGCTCTGAGCAGTCATACTGCTCCCTTACATACAGTGCTACTCCCCCACCTTTTCTGCCCTGCCTGTCCTTCCTGAACAGTTTATAACCATCCATGACAGTACTCCAGTCATGTGAGTTATCCCACCAAGTCTCTGTTATTCCGATCACGTCATAGTTCCTTGACATCACCAGGACCTCCAGTTCTCCCTGCTTGTTTCCAAGGCTTTGTGCATTTGTATATAAGCACTTGAGATAACCTGTTGATCGCCCCTCATTCCCAGTATGAGGCAGGAGCCCTCCCCTTACAGACATTCCTGCCTGTGCTTCCTCCCGGTATCCCGCTTTCCCACTTACCTCAGGGCTTTGGTCTCCTTCCCCCGGTGAACCTAGTTTAAAGCCCTCCTCACTAGGTTAGCCAGCCTGCTGGCAAAGATGCTCTTCCCTCTCTTCGTAAGATGGAGCCCGTCTCTGCCCAGCACTCCTCCTTCATGGAACACCATCCCATGGTCAAAGAATCCAAAGCCTTCTCTCCGACACCACCTGCGTAGCCATTCGTTGACTTCCACGATTCGACGGTCCCTACCTAGGCCTTTTCCTTCCACGGGGAGGATGGACGAGAACACCACTTGCGCCTCCAACTCCTTTATCCTTCTTCCTAGAGCCACATAGTCCGCAGTGATCCGCTCAAGGTCATTCTTGGCAGTATCATTGGTGCCCACGTGGAGAAGCAGGAAGGGGTAGCGATCCGAGGGCTTGATGAGTCTCGGCAGTCTCTCCGTCACATCGCGAATCTTAGCCCCTGGCAAGCAGCAGACTTCTCGGTTTTCCCGGTCAGGGCGGCAGATAGATGACTCAGTCCCCCGGAGGAGAGAGTCCCCGACCACCACCACCCGCCTTCTCCTCTTGGGAGTGGTGGTCGTGGAACCCCCAACCTCAGGACATAGCATCTCATGCCTTCCAACCAGCGGAGTCTCCTTCTGCTTTCTCGCCCCAGACATATCATCTGGTCCACTCTCCGCAACGGTACCTGTGGAGAGAACATGAAAGCGGTTAGTTACCTGTGTCTGTGTTACTGGAACCCGGACATTCCGCTTACCTCTTCTGGAGGTCACATGCTGCCAAGCTTCCTCACTGGCCTCTTGGCTTCTCTGTGCAACCTGCTCTATATCTTTAGAGCTTTGTGCCCCTAGAAGCCTATCCTGAGTTTTGTCCAGAAAATCCTCAGTTTCTCGTATGCAACGCAGGGTTGTTATCTGTTGCTCCAGACCTTCAATCTTCTCTTCCAATATGGAGACCAGCTTGCACTTTGTACAGACAAAGTCGCTTCTGTCCTGTGGAAGAAAGACAAACATGGCACATCCAGTGCAGGTCACAACAGCTGAACCCCCCCCTTCCATATCACCTTCCTACTACGAGCTTCCTCAGAGCAGTTTGCAAGACGTAAGCCTCACTGGGCTCACTCCAGGCGAACTCCCAGGCAAACTCCTGCTGTGAGCTGCTCTGCTGTCCCCTGCTGCTCAGCTGGTTCGCGAAGCTCTGGCTATTTTTAAACAGCCAGGCTTCCCTGACGCAAACAAACAGACACCCTACTGCCCGCCCCCTGCAGGCTAGCAGCCAATCAGACACTCACTCAGGCTCTCACACTGCCCCCCCAGCAAACACACGCTCGGATACTTCCTCAGCAAGCAAACAAACACACACTCGGATACTTACCAGTCCCAGGCAAAACTCAGTTTTGTTATCACTATTGTAGTAATTAGGCCTACAGATTTACCCTAATTGTGAGATCAGTTGGGAGACCTGAGTGAAAGTTCATAAAATATCACAATGACCTATAACAGAAATGTTGATGGGAAATGGTACAAAGGAGAGACAAAAAAACTGAATTAGTCCCGACCAAAAGGCATACTGATACAATTCAAGGATTGTATTAAACTCATGCCTAGTAACAAGAGAAGTGTGTGAATGGAAATCAGTGAACCAAAATTGGTGTGTCAGAAATTAGGTCTAATTGGTGGAAAAAACCAATGAGAAGATATGCTATTCCACCCATCACTACCTTTTGGGCTCCTTAAAAGAAAATACTTTTTGTAGGGAAAATTGCCTGCAGGCAATCTCTTAACTACTGCCTGCTGGTAAATGGGTGAACCAGAAGAAGCAAGCTTCACCATTATGCTCCCACCATATCTTGGGACCCTGGGATCCACTATGACACTGTTGGGCCTTTGTTGTCATCCTGATGCTGAGAGGTTTCCTGACCAGTTTGGGCCAGAGAGTGGAACCCAGATAGGGTGATCAGACAGCAAGTGTGAAAAATCAGGATGGGGATGGAGGGTAAAAGGTACCTATATAAGACAAAGCCCTGAATATTGGGACTGCCCCTATAAAATCAGGACATCTGGTCAACCTAGACCCAGATGACATTGCCACCGCCACTGGCTCCAACTAAATCCCAAATACTATCTGGAATTTGAGACTTTGGTTCCTGCTGTCAAACCTCTCCATGTGTCACTTTCCTTTTCCATTTTATTTCTTCTCTTTCCTATCCTTCTCCTTTTTTTTTTATTGTCTTCTGTCTAATGAAAATCTGGTTTAGTTGGCCAAGACTGTATATTTTGCAACACTGTTGTCAGCCTGAGACTAGAAATAGGCAATTACAAATCAATGTCCTAAACAGTTGAGTGATGGTGCAAGTTTGTCAGGTCTTGGAGTTGGTGACAAGACCATCTGCTATGCCTGTGTTTCTGCTGCAATGAAGTTGCAAATGAGAATCAACACCACAGAGAAACATTGCAATTTTCTGTCTCTGCTGCTCTTTTCTCTCCTCTTAGGCATGTGTTTGTCTTGTTTGTCTTTTCGAAAATGGGATTAGACTTCAACAAGAAACAAAAACAACAGCTTCAGCCCATCTTAGTTAACTTTTTCTCTGTCTCCCCCAATCAGGACAGTTATTACCATCTTTTATATTATCTAAAAGATTGTCAAACATGCTTTTTCCTTCTAAAATCTCTCCAAAGGTAAAGGGAGCAAGATACATTGTTAAAAAAAGCCTTATTTAACACTTTACTTTTGAAATGCTTTACCTGTTTCCCCCTTTTCTGTATCTTTAATAAAAGATTAAAACAATTTTTAATGTTGTGATTGCCATGCTATTAAGCAGACTGAGGTCTTTGTATTCAAAAACCTTGAACCTTGTTTAAAACCATTAATGTTGTACAGCAACAAAGGCAGGTTAACACCTTTGACTTTTGAGCCCATTTATTCAATCAAAATTAATTAATACAGAGCCCATGATGCATAAACTACTGGTCTCCACTTTTGACCATACTGTTGTAAGATTCATCCTTGGACAATTTAGTTTTTCACTCACTGTCATAGTACTTCAGGAGTAGGTCCTCTTTAATTAAGGTCTTCAATTTCTCATACTCTTTATTAAGATTTACTGTGATCTACCTGTACATTTTGTTGTATTAACTTCTTTCCCAACTGTGTTATTTCCATTACACAGATCTTGCATGTTTGTTTGCTTATCTTTACCTTTATTGAAATGATTCATTTTGATTATGTCAAAATGATTTGTTTCAACGTTTCCAAAACATTTTTCTTTTTTTGTTTCAACTAAAACAATTTCCCAAAATACACACGAGTTCATGAAAGGTTTTGGACGACCTGAATCTATATTTTTGTCAACAACGACAACAAAAAAGGTTCAGCCAAAAAGTTTTGCCTAGGTCTAATTGCAAATGCCGCTATACTTTCACTCTTCTTTGGTACCCTTATCTCATTTTTGTGTGAAGTGCTGTGCTCCTCAAATTTCTTAATACAGTTTCATATTTAGTTTCCTCTGCCTGAGTTAACTGAAAACTATTAAACAAACAAAGTGCTTCAGAATCAGCCACTGTCAAAAATAAGGCTACCTTCTGACTGTCTTCCTCTTTACTGGCACCCATTGCTTGCAGATACAAAGCTGTTTGAACTTCCTCCTGTTGTTTTCCACATTTCCAGAGAATTTAATCTCTGGTGGTGCTCCATTCTTACACTCAGGGTATTTTCTTAATTTCTTTTTAATTCTGATATCATGTGGTATTTAGTGATTACTCAGTGTTTAAGTGCTTCAAAGAAATCTGATTTATTCTATGTACAGTTCCAACTTGTGGTGCACAACAAAAAGAGCTTCACAGCACTCTGCCCAGACTCTTTGTGTGGGAAGCTCAGTCCTTAAAAGCACATTTCCCAGTACCACAACTATTAACCCTATGTTACCAATAGAGAACAGAATCACAGAGGAGCTGACTTGGCCAAGATCACACAAGAAGTCTGTGGGGGAGCTGGGAATTGAACATGGGCTATTGTGGGGTTTAATACAGGAAACCTGCTGCTCATGCTGTACTTTTTATTTGTTTTTCTTCTGCTTTGAAAATATTTCAGAAGTCTGTGTAAATGTGTTCTTCTGGGAATGCTGTCAGCACTTGCTATTTCAAAATGTGCTGTATGGCTTAACTCTCAGGAAGTTGTATCTTGCTTCTGCTACAGTACTCCACTGAAGGCTTTCCTACATTCAGATGGATTTTCCATCTATGAAATGTAGTTGAATCACTTGCAGTATTTCCTGCACCAGTGTCTAGGTGGTTAATTGTCTGGTAGGTTAATTGGTCTGTGTGGCAGTGAATCTTTGACGTATGGACACTTGGGACCAGATCTTGCATTCCTTGCACACCTAAATCTGCTAATGAAGTGCTACCCCATTACAAGATTTTATGAGGACATGAGATCTCTCTTAAGACTTGATATCTCCCTATGTAGCAAACATATGCATCTTGTAGGTTTGTCATGGTGGCCATTAGAGTCCTTGCCATTTTTGTTAGAATATGGGTGTTAACTCCAGTACCCAGACTATATTCCAGTTTGAGGACTTACATTATACCTTCTTAAACTGTAGTAGTACTATTGTGCGCTGCATGCTTCCATTATATTCATTTTCACAGGTAGATGCATTTCCACAGGTAGTAGGAGGTGATTCTTGTAATGTATAATATATAATTTGTAAAGTTCTCTGGGGTTCTTTGGTTCTTTAAAAGGTACTTTATAATTACAGGGGAAATACTAAAATGAATAATAGTAATACGTGCAGTCCAACCAAAATTGTATCCTCAGACCTCATATGGTCAATGTTTCATTATTTCTTTTGCATAGCACAGGAGTGGAATGTTGAAATCTACAGAAAAATTTTATGCTGCCTGTATTATAAGGATACAAGAATGAGCTTAGTGATAAAGGATATGTAGGAATCAAATTTACTACATGCTAATGACAGAAAAATCTTGCCTCAGAAATGTTCTGAGCAGTTCATCATCCACAATGAGACGAGATAGCATCAGTGCATGGACTATGGAAACTTTGTCCAACAAAAGTAAGCCTGCTATTTCATTTTAATTTCTGAATATATAACAGCTATAACAATTAGAGATGGACAAATGCACTTTGCCTAATTTTAAGCCCATTAGAATGTTGTGGATGGTAAAGTTTGGCTCCAGTTTGAATGTTTTTTTGGATTGCATTCCGCTGTGAAAAGGAGCAAGGCTGGACTAGAGTAATAATTCCATGGGGGAGGGAATAGTATGGTAAATTATGAAGAAGAGAGTGGACAGATTCAAAAATAAAGCAAACAGAGAAAGACTGTAAGAAAAGGAAAATCAGAGAAGGGGAGAGAAATAGTCTAATGCAAAAATACAGTAAATATTGTATATGTAGAATATTTAGAACATCCACTCCTGGGAATGTTTTAGTCCTGATAAAAAAAAGTGTCTTTCCTTGAACTATAAACAATGTTGTTATTTTAAATTCAAACACCATCATGAAATATTAATTTAAATTACAGGAAAAGAATCTCTGAGATATCCCCCAAATAATTGGAGGTTTCCAAAGTCTCCACATTCCAGGCTCTCCCATCCTGATAACCTTATATAAGAGAGCAGTTCTGATTTGTGACGAGTGAACAACAGATTTTATTTCTAGATTACTGTCTATAAATGAAATGTGGTCACTATCAAATTAGTGATTTGCAGGTTTGCGAATACCAGCACATCTGGTTAACACATGAATAATTATATTTCTACAAAAGACAAACATTTTCAAACATAACCTGAAATGGCTGTTTTCTTGATTTTAGAAAAGGGCAAATTTCATAAATAGATAAGCAGAAGATTTTAATATCTTGTGTTTATCTTGTAAACTAATTTGTACTTACTCATACTACGTAAATAAACCAAACGAAAAGGATTTATATAGATTAACAAACTGTTGGGTAATATACATGCTAACACATGCCAATTAATCTGACAAAGAAATCTATTTCTAGAGTGCTCATAATGTAATATTTGTATTTATCCAATATACACACATACCCTTCTGTGATTGGACTGAACTAGTAGGAATTAGGGAAACATAATACCTTAAAAATAGACCCAAAGGGAAAATCTACTGTGGTCTGAACCACAGTTCTTTGCCTCATTTGAGGAAAAAATGACACATATGTTATGAGAGGTTATTCTGAGTTATTATTATATATATATCCATTACACAGCCATTTTTCCATTTTAAATTGGTGCTAGCTAATCCATATTATATTCATTCTCAAGTGTTGACTTTTCTGTCTCAGTTTTCTCTGTAAATGAGCAATAGGACACAGTATTGTACAGAAGATGACTGGCTCTCTCATCAACAGAAGCTGGTCTAATAAAAGATATTACCTCACCGATCTTGTCTCTCTAATATCCTGGGACCTACAAGGCTACAAAAATACTGCATACTAAGATGGTCAAGTGAATGGAAAAACTACTTTTTCTACACTGAACACTGATTTTTGGAGGACAGTACAAAAGAAGACCCCTCTGCTTCATAGAATTACCAACCAAATGGCTCCTTATGCCTAATATGTAGGCATATCAAAGGTCGGTAGGAATATATGATATATGATGCTTTATAATTTTACAGAGAACAGCCATGAAATCTCAAACTCTCACTGAATACATTAAAATAGCTGGCCGAGGGTCTGAGACATTAGTCAGAAAACACACCTGTTGTATGTGCTGACAAACTGATAATTTATAGTAAGAAATGGAACTTTTCTTCTCTCTCTACATATTACATCCCATCTGAATATTGGTTAAAATGAATAAAAACAGATCCATTTTGGTGGCTGTCATCACAGCTCTCAAGGTCATGCGTTGATGTTGCTTTCCATCATTTGTGGTGAAGGATTGCCTTGAAGGATTGGAGATAGGGTCAAGAGAAAAAAAAATGTGTCTAAAAGGAATTTGTGTTCCAAACAAACATGCACATGTGTGCATGCAAAGGTCAGGAGGGGCGCATTGCTGGTGCTTCCTGTTACCAGAGTGCTCAGCAAAAGAGGTACATCCATAACATGCAAAAAATTAGTTGATAGATAAGCTGCCAGTAGATCATGCTCAAGAACATGCTGCCTTGTTTCTGTGTTATACAGGACGAATAAAACTGCTTCTTGTTGTGCACTGTAAATAGCTTCTTGTGTGCAGCTCTACATATGCCGCTCTTAACACTTCCCACCACATTTCTATAGGTGCTTTCACCTACACCTGACCAGGATGGAGGATCTGTATTGATATAATAACAAATAAAAATAGCCATCCAGAGCATCCTCAGAAAATATGGAAATACCCAATGAAATTTATTGACATTTAGAATGTAAAAACATTTCTAAAGGTAGAGTTTTCATAAAAATCTGTTTTGTATTAATCATTCGTCAACCTCCTCTATCCTGATGGCAGGTCTCCTTCTTCCCCTGCTGCCATGGCTAGGATGGCCAGGAGATAGATCTTCTTTCAGGCCTCTATCCAACAAAGGACTTAAGCATGCACTTAATTTTAATATGCAAATTGACCCATTGACTCATCAGAACTATTTGTGAGCATTAAGTGGAGCACATGCTTAAATGCTTTGCAGGATAGGAGTCTTAAAAAGGAGAAGGTGGATCGGGGACAGGTAGGTCTTATGTTCCCATCAGCTGCTGCTCCTGCTCCACTTATTACTGGGACACTTTGGTCCCATATCATCAAAGATATTTAGGTTCCTCTCTTCCACTGAAATCAGCGGAAGATAGGAGCGTAAGTACTTTTGAGGATCTGGGTCTTGGAGCCCAGAAGTGCCTCAGTCAAGCACTGGCGACTTGCTTCAGATTCTCCTACATAGTAAATCCTCACCCACCAGTCATGGAAAACAGGGAACTCTGGGTGAGTAATGTTCACCCAACCTGGAGAGAGAGAGAGAGAGTGACGTGAGGGGAGTATTCCCTCTGCTAAAAGCTGAAAAGCTGAGGGAGGGGACCTCTGCTACTCCCCCTTTACATTAACTCTTGGAGAAAGTGATTATTGTGAGGGGTCATTTTTTTCTGCCTCATCCTGGGGGCTGAGGAGTGGGGAGAAGGTTTAGGAAGAATGCTGACACCAGCACTCCCTGAGTGGAAAATGGATGTGTTAGTGTGGACTGAGATATTGCATCCCCCACAAGGGGTATGGCCGAAGTGGGATGGCCTGCAGTCCACGGATGGACTGCTTGTCATAACCTCCAGAAAAGAAAGTGTAAGAGTCACATGTCCATGGAGGAATATTGACTGCATCAGCGCTAGAAGTGGAGTGACTCCACCAAGTGCCACTGGAGAAATACAGCTTCACATGACCCCTATGGCAGGAAGAGCCACAACACAGCTTTAAGACTTCATATGTAAAATCCCTGCCCCATTGAAGTCAATGGGAATTTTGCCATTGACTGCAATGGGGCTAGAATTTCAGCCCAAGTGTTTATATACTTTGGAATGAAAATTGGCTTTTGTTTGAACAATTGTTACTCACTTTCAGCGCTAAATTGTTTTTTGTGTTTTATTGGGTAGTGAGAGAACAGGATGCTTTTGGAAATTTCGTAAGGATCCACTGAGAGCATTTTGGTTAGAATTGACAAAATATAACTATTTTAACATAATAAGCACTTTCAGCACTTGCTTTACTTTTGTTAACTGAATGATTGTATAAAGTAAATAACAAAGTTATAGTAATAGGATTTTAGGAAATATACTCTTATTCGTAGATGCTCAGTTTGACTCAATGGATCCTTTGCCACTAAATTCAATGAGAGCAGAATCAAATCCTGTATTACAACTGCAGGCAGAATTTCTTTCTCTTTTGAAATTATAGTTGCAGCAGGTGATCTGAATACTTTTGAATGGCTTTTAAAGGAGATTGATCTCTACTTGTTGGTGTATCCTTTCTGGCTGCTATTAGCGATGTTCAATATTATTACATATTGATTTATTAATAGTACAATAGTACTGTATTTTTATATACAGTAACAGATTATCACTTGTTAATATCTCTCAGGTGACATCTACTCAACCTCTACTTAAATACAAACTTTCCCAAACTTCATATATTAAAGGACCACTTTTTTATTTTTTATATTTGTTTTATAGTTCCATGGTTTTAGTCCTCCATACCATATGAAACATTTAAACATAAAGGAATACTTAAAATATTGCATTGGAGAGGGATAACTAGCTTGAAAATTTAATGACTTGGCACTAGTGTGCATTCTTGAAAGGATAATATTCCCTAAATGATTCTGCCTAATCTTTCTTGCCAAACCGTTAAAGATGGAAATCATTGGTTTACATATTAAAGTGATTATGAAGAGATCAAAACTCAGGCATATTCCCTAATGGGAAATGCTAAGTTAAATTCTTGTTGGCCAACGTCCCATCCTGATTTCAGTAAGAGATCTAAGCAAGATTGCTAACAAAAGTTGTGTCATGTATCAATATAAGGGAACAAGAACAACTTAAAGCAGGGGTAATCAATTATTTTTTGTTAAGGTCCAAACTTCTTGGTCATGGTATAGTCAAGGTCCAGACTCCATAGAAAATAATACCAAAATAACAACAAAAATGACAATCATACGTAAATAAAAAGATTTCGCGGTCCATTCAAAACCATCTGGCAGTCCAGATTTGACCCAGGGTCTGCCTATCGATTACCCCTGAAGAGTGCCCCCCCACTTTATTGTAGAGAACAAACAACTCGAGGCAATCTTCATTTTCCAAACCATCAGTGCAGTATTTTTATTTATATTAACATTAAATATAATTGTTTAAAATTAAATGATGATACAAAAAGATTACATTCCTACAGTATTTGAATTGTTATAATATGAAAAATGAATTTAATGGGCCTTTGGATTACAGCCTGCATTAAAGACATAACTAATCTAACAATGTACTTAACCAGTTAAATCTTTCAGTGACTGAAACTTGATGAGTTTGGACCTTGTCATAAATATAAAGGGAAGGGTAAACCCCTTTAAAATCCCTCCTGGCCAGAGGAAAAATCCTCTCACCTGTAAAGGGTTAAGAAGCTAAAGGTAACCTCGCTGGCACCTGACCAAAATGACCAATGAGGAGACAAGATACTTTCAAAAGCTGGGAGGAGGGAGAGAAACAAAGGGTCTGTGTCTGTCGGTGCGCTGCTTTTGCCGGGGATAGAACAGGAATGGAGGAACTTTTAGTAAGTGATCTAGCTAGGTATGTGTTAGATTATGATTTCTTTAAATAACTGAGAAAAGAACTGTGCTTAATAGAATGACTATTTCTGTCTGTGTGTCTTTTTTGTAACTTAAGGTTTTGCCTAGAGGGATTCTCTATGGTTTGAATCTAATTTCCCTGTAAGGTATCTACCATCCTGATTTTACAGAGGTGATTCCTTTACTTCTATTTACTTCTATTTCTATTAAAAGTCTTCTTGTAAGAAAACTGAATGCTTTTTCATTGTTCTCAGATCCAAGGGTTTGGGTCTGTGGTCACCTATGCAAATTGGTGAGGATTTTTACCAAACCTTTCCCAGGAAGTGGGGTGCCAGGGTTGGGAGGATTTTGGGGGGAAAGACGTGTCCAAACTATGTTTCCCAGTAAACCCAGTTAGAGTTTGGTGGTGGCAGTGAATATTCCAAGGACAAAGGATAAAATTAATTTGTACCTTGGGGAAGTTTTAACCTTAGCTGGTAAAAGTAAGCTTAGGAGGTTTTCATGCAGGTCCCCACATCTGTGCCCTAGAGTTCAGAGTGGGGGAGAAACCTTGACAGACCTGATAAAAGAATAAAGAAAACCCCCATCTTTCACAGTCTGGGGGTATTTCTCTTCAGTGGAACTGCTCCCACGATTCAAGTTATACATGTGGTTATGTACCTTTCTGAATCAGGGCCAGAGTACCTTTTCTCTATAGAGAATTCTCTATATTATGAAAACACCACTTTCCATTTGTAATTAAAGTGCAGTTATGGTAAGAGAAGGGGTCATGTCAGGATGTCTCTGAACTTTGCAGTCAATCTGGTCTAGTTTTGCTTTCCTCTTGGTCCAAAATAGTCTGAACTTGATAACCTGCTTGACATGCTGCAACAGTCATTCATTTACCAGGGTTCTGGGATTTGCCTGAGAGTATGGGAGTTCAGAAACAAGCTTCACAATTGCTGTGATTTATTGGCTAATTTATAGGACTTGATCCTAAAAAACACTTATGCACATTCTCACAGTGTGATTGGCCCCCTAAGGGAAGATGGGCTGTGGTAAGTTCAACTCATCTCCATAAGTGAAGGAAATAAAGGCCAGGTAATGGAGGACAAGCATCCTTTATAAGAATAGCAGGAAGGTGCAGGAGAGAGGAAGATATGGCAAAGACCATGGAGTAAGGAAAGGACCTGTGACCATGGGAATTGGAAGACAGAGCTGGAAGGCTGAGCTCCAGCCAGGCAAAATCTGGGTGTGTGACTGAATTGGGATCCAGCTCTGGGAAGGACGGCTGGGAACTCCCTACCAAGGGGAAAGAGAGACACTGAACTGGAGTTAGGGCCTGGAGGGCCAGTGTACCCAGAGGACTGAATAAAGTTGACCTCAGATGGCAGTGTTTAAATTTCCCTTGGATTGGGGATGTGGAGTTTAAGAAGCCCCAGAAGCAGTAGAGACAGTGGCAGGGTACCTCAGAGTGACCTCTGGCCAGGCAGGAGTGTTCTTACATGCATACTTAACTTTAAGAAGTTGATTTTATTTTTTATGGGGAAATGGTAGGAGGGCAACAGGAGTGGATGATGTGATTGCCATTTGGGTTATAGTGGAGAAGTGTTATCATATAAATGTAGTAGCGATCCCTAAAGAGGATCAAATTGAATTAACCTGACCTTCTCTGAAAGTTCATTCCACAGATAGATCCTCTCAACTGGCAATACTTTACCAGCTCTTCTTTCTGAATGTACGGATTACTCACCACTATTAAATGTAAGAAAACTGATGCCTGGAAGTGTGAGACAGTCAGTCACTGCTCTAGGTAGTTCTATCAGTGAGGCAGAAAGGGACAACTGTTCCAAGAAGTTAACCAGAAAGAGACCTGGAACCAGATAAAGATTCCGATAAATGCCTAGTTAAATTTTCAAAAGTGCTTAGGAACCTAACATCCATTAACTTTAATGAGATTTATGCACCTAGGTGCTTTTGAAAAATGTACTAGGCCCCTAAATACTTTTAAAAATCTGGACCCAGTTGGAAGATATGGTCTGGAACAACTGAAGCACTAGATTTACAAATAGACTGTAGTTACAGCCATTGGTGTTTGTAAAGAATGGATTCTGCACACAGGGTAGTAGAAAGAAAAGGAGGACTTGTGGCACCTTAGAGACTAACAATAAATTTGTTAGTCTCTAAGGTGCCACAAGTCCTCCTTTTCTTTTTGCGAATACAGACTAACACGGCTGCTACTCTGAAACAGGGTAGCAGGTTTCCAGTCAGGTGGCTGTTGCCTGTTGTAACCCATGTAGTGAGTATATAGCCATGCAGTAATGGTACAACTAGAACAGAAACCCAAAGAATGATGAACACATTATTTTTGTATTATTTTAGATCACTACCACTTGCACTGCTTGTCCTAATTAGAAGAGGGGAAGGAAAAGATAAGGGCAGAACTGTGCAAAAATCCGGTGCTGAGTTATTTGCCACTTCATACGCTCATACGACCTCATTAACTTTAATGAGGTTGCATTGGTATAAATGACAACATACATTGGACCAATATCTGTAAGCAGTTTTTTAAAAAAGGAAATGCTGTTTTTGTGTGTGTGTATCTTTGTGTGTTTATGTCTGTGTAAATGGAAGTCAGCTTCTATGCATTAGGTAGAGTGAGGCATTTTTGTCAACATCCCTCAGTGAGTGCTAATGAGGCATTCTGCACACATTGGGCCTGATTTTTATATGTGCATCATCCCTGTTAATAACAACAGCTAATTAAGACATCCATTAAAAATCCATAAGGTTAATTTAATGGAAAAATTCCAATAGAACTCCATTAGACTCTCCCTGTTAGCTTAACATTACACAACTTTAACAAATGCCTTAATTAGATGTTCTTACTGAAAAGAATATAATACAATTAAAAATTGGCCATTATTTAAAATGGAGAGTAGCATTCCCTATTGCTAGTGCTTTAATTGTCATGAATTATATATGTTTGGATATTTCTAAAGTTTCTGTGATTGGCTGTCACGTACCTTTGTTGGAAAAGAGGGTTAGTTTGTGGTTGTGAACAAGTACAGCAATTATTAAAAGGGAGATGTATCAACAGGGAGATGTATCAACTCCTGAAATGTGCATCTAATTCCCCTGGGAGCAAATGAAAGCAGTACACTTGCATCAAAGGAAGAAGACACACCTAGTTTTAGCTCGAGAGAGTTCTGAAGTTAAGATCTAGATCTGAATTCCCAACAAGTTTTAATATGTTCAGATTCAGAAGGTTTGCCTCAAGCCATCATCAAGTCAAGGCAGCTGCAATGTTTCAATCTAGATCCAGAGCCAATGTTCCCCAAAGGCTGGGTAGAGGTGATGGACGTGTTTGGTTCAGTTCAATTTCTGTTTTCTCTCTTCAACTGTGCAATTATTGGATGTAGTCTGATGCCATGTTTAATGGTGATATTACAGCCCCCCCCATGTATAGTTAACAATGGGTAAGAAGATAAACTGAGAGTAGCAAGAAGGAGTAGAAGGAGGAAAGGGAAAGAGCAGTAAAATCAAGATATAAAAAAAGAATTGTTAGCAGGTGAAAGGAATGGAGAGGAAAATCAGAAAGCAGAGGGTGGGAGAGTGAAATTAGACTTAACTCCCTCCTCGCACCCCCAAAAAAGCCCCTTCTAATTTCATTTCATTACTTCATGAAAGTTAAACTGATGAAGCAAATCATTTATCTCCTTACCATAAAATAAGATGAAAGCAAAGAGAGATAGTAGTGTATTGTGTGGTTTGAGTTCCCATTGTACAGAATTACTGCAATATTAAAATAAATCAACCATGTCTCATATTGACTCACTGATCCTAAATTCTTTTCCCATTTATATTCTTAGTGATTTCTTTTACTTCTCTCTCTCTCTTTTTGTGGTCCTAGATATAAAACATTTTTACAAAATTCATGTCTCCAGTGCACTGAAACAAAGTGAAGATTCAGTGACAAATTCAAAGGAAAAATAATGTCATGAAAGAGAAAGGCGGCCACAGCTGTACATGTTGCATGCAACTGAAAACTCACAATTTGCCACTGCACAGTGATGGCAGTACCATGTACCATTTTAAGCACAGAAATATACAGCCACCACATGGAGCAATGTATATATCCTGTTCACTGTAGATCCCATTTTTATAAATACTGACAGACCTCTGCGTGAATTAATATAAACAGGGGTTTGGATTAGTAAATCATACTATTACATTATTGTCCCAGATATGTGGGAAGAAAGACAAGACACAAAGGATGTGGTTTAATTATACTGCAACTTTATTAGCTTAACTCATTTGGGAACTGGCCATCTACAAGTTTAGGCTTGAAATTAGGTGAAAGTTTCTAAACTTCAGAGGAGTGAAGTTCTGGAACAGCCAAGAGAAGCAGTGGGCAAAAAAATTAACTGGCTTCAATACTGAGCTTAATAAGTTTATGGAGGGGGTGGTATGATGGCACTGCCTATTATGGCATGTGACCCCTCAAAAATCCAGTACCAAAAATCCCCGGGGGTCTTTTATATTGAGCGCCTGCCAGTATGGTGACACATCACACGTGGCTGGGCAACAGAATTCAGTTTCTAGTCAGCCATGGTAAGCCTTTTGGTACGTGGGGTTGGCTTCTTACACCTTCATAACATGTTGGAATGTTTTCAAACTGCAGCGTCCTCCTTTCCCAGAGCAAGCAATGGGTTGGGTTTCACATTTAAAAGGAGGGGCTGTGGTTTTCGGGTGGATTTGCAGCATACACCCACCCCCACCCCACCGTGTGGCTATTCTCTGGGATGATCCCTTTTAGCCAAACGCAAACAGCCCAGCATGAACAAGGTTCTTTTACTGTTCCCTTACAAAAATTGCCCTATTTCAACCAGGTGACCATGAATGATATCACTCTCCTGAGCCTAACACAGAAAAATATAGACCAAATGTTGCTTGAATGTGACCAAAACCCAGAACCATTTGCTGCCATGCTTTTTGCTGCAATGATTCCAGACTACTTGCTACTGGCCTGGTGTGGTAGTGTCCTACCATGGAGGACGAAATAAGGCAGCCTCCCCCAGAAACCTTCTGCAAAGGCTTTCAAAGTACCTCCAGGAGAACATCCCAATTCTTCAGGACAAATCAAACATTAAACACAATTGCTTTTAAATCCTGTACCGTAGTTACAAATGTGCACTTACCAGAGGTGCCTTCTCCGGCTTCAGGGTTGGGGATCCCGCCTTGGGAGGGTATTGGCTCCTGGTTGCTGGGGAGAATAGATTCAGTGCTTGCCTGCTGTGCATTCTCCTTCTCCTCCTCTTCCTCTTCCCCCAAATCCTCCTCCCTGTTGCGTGAGGTGTCCATGGACAGTGGTGGGGTAGTGGTAGGGTCCCCCCTGGGTAGAATGCCATGCAGCTGAGCATAGAAGCGGTATGTATGGGGCTCTGACCCGAGGCGACCATTTGCCTCCTTTGTCTTTTGGTAGGCTTGCCTGCGCTCCTTGACTTTCACGTGGCACTGCTGTGTGTCCCTGTTGTAGCCTCTGTCCAACATGCCCTGTGAGATTTTGGCAAATATATTTGCATTTCTTCTTTTTGATTGGAGTTCAGCCTGCACAGATGCTTCTCCCCATACAGCAATCAGATCCAGTGTCTCCCATTTGCTCCATGCTGGAGCTCGTTTGCGATTCTGAGGGGACTGCATGGTCACCTGTGCTGTTGAGTTCACCACACTGACCAAACAAGAAATGAAATTCAAAAGTTCCCAGGGCTTTTCCTGTGTACCTGGCTAGTGCATCAGATTTCAAAGTGCTGTCCAGAGCGGTCACAACGGAGCACTCTGGGATAGCTCCCGGAGGCCAATACTATCGATTTGTGTCAAAACTACCCCAAATTTGACCCAGCAGGGTCAATTTTAGTGCTACTCCCCTCACCAGGGAGGAGTACAGAAGTTGATTTTAAGAGCCCTTTAGGTCGACGGAACTGGGTTGGTTGTGTGGACCAGTCATTTTTAAATCGACCTAACGCGGCTAAATTCGACCTAACCCCATAGTGTAGACCAGGCCTCAAACAGCACAGGTCCTTATACCTTTTTTAATCATTTCCACCTAATGGAGTGCTGTCATCAGCCCACCACCCTTCTTTAGCTGGTCCTAGCCAATTGCTAGGATTCCCACCACTCTTCCCTGTATGCGGGTTAAGGGACTGAGGAAAGGGGTTTGTCTCTTCACAGTACCAGGTATTAGGAGCTCTAGCTTCTTAGGAGAAGCTTTCCTCTCTAAGGCCTTGTCTACACTATGAAATTAGGTCGAATTTATAGAAGTCGTTTTTTTAGAAAACGTTTTTATACAGCCGATTGTGTGTGTCCCCACAAAAATGCTCTAAGTGCATGTAGTCGGCGAACTGCGTCCATAGTACCGAGGCAACCGTCGACTTCCAGAGCGTTGCACTGTGGTTAGCTATCCCACAGTTCCCGCAGTCTCCGCTGCCCATTTGAATTCTGGGTAGAAATCCCAATGCCTGATGGGGCTAAAACATTGTCGCAGGTGGTTCTGGGTACATATCGTCAGGCCCCCCTTCCCTCCCTCACTCTGTGAAAGCAATGGCAGATAATCGTTTCACGCCTTTTTTCCTGGGTTACCTGTGCAGATGCCATACCATGGCAAGCATG
Source organism: Lepidochelys kempii (assembly GCF_965140285.1). Classification (NCBI taxonomy): domain Eukaryota; kingdom Metazoa; phylum Chordata; order Testudines; family Cheloniidae; genus Lepidochelys; species Lepidochelys kempii. The sequence continues at coordinate 67,608,702 of NC_136384.1, read as the reverse complement.
GAGCCCGCTCAGCTAACTGTCACCGTATGTCTCCTGGGTGCTGGCAGATGCTGTACTGCATTGCTACACAGCAGCAGCTTATTGCCTTTTGGCAGCAGACAGTGCAGTATGACTGGTAGCCGTCATCGATGTATTCCAGGGTACTCTTTTAACCAACCTCGATGAGGTCATGAGTGCGTGGGCAAACATGGGAGTGACTCAGCCAGGTCATTACCCTTTTAGTTTCATCCCATGGCGATTCAGTCCTACCGGCAGTCCTACTGCACCATCTTTTAATGAGCAGCCAGGAGATGACAATGCAGGAAGGGATTTACTTCCCAGACCAGAAAATAACTGTTGGGGATGTTGAAATGCCTATAGTTATCCTTGGGGACCCAGCCTACCCCTTCATGCCCTGGCTCATGAAGCCGTACACAGGCACCCTGGACAGTAGTATGGAGCAGTTCAACTATAGGCTGAGCAAGTGCAGAATGGTGGTAGAGTTTGTATTTGGACATTTAAAGGGTCACTGGCGCAGTTTACTGACTCGCTCAGACCTCAGCAAAACCAGTATTCCCATTGTTATTGCTGCTTGCTGTGTGCTCCACAATCTCTGTGAGAGTAAGGGGGAGACGTTTATGGCGGGGTGGGAGGTTGATGCAAATTGCCTGGCCGCTGAATACACGCCGCCAGACACCAGGGCAGTTAGAAGAGCACAGCAGGAAGTGGTACGCATCAGAGAAGCTTTGAAAACCATTTCATGACTGGCCAGGGTCCTGGGTGACACTTCTGTTTGTTTCTCCTTGATGAAAACCCGCCCCCTTGGTTGCTGCTAAATTCCCTTTAAGCCACCTGCCCTCTCCCCTTCGATCACAGCTTGCTTGCAAAGGAAATAAAGTCACTAACGTTTAAAAAACATGTATTCTTTATTAATTGATTATAAAAATAGGGAGATAACTCACAAGGTAGCCTGGGTGGGGTATGGGAGGAGGGTAGGAGGGAAGGAAAAGGCCACTTGAAAACTTGTTGAATGCCAACCTTCTGTTGCTTGGGCTGTCCACTGGGGTGGAGTGGTTGGGTGCCCGGAGCCTCCCCCAGCCCTGCGTTCTTGGGCGTCTGGGTGAGGAGGCTATGGAACTTGGGGAAGAGGGAGGGCAGTTAAGCAAGGGCTGAAGCGGCTGTCTGTGATCCTGCTGCTGTTCATGAACCTCCACCAGATGCCGGAGCATGTCCATTTGATCCCGCAGTAGCCCCAGCGTTGCCTCATGCCTCCTCTATCTTCCTGCCGCCACCTCTCCTCACATTCATTGACCACTGTCCTGTACTCTGCTATTGTGTCCCTCCACACAGCTCTGTCAGTGCTGGACGATTGCATGAGCTCAGAGAACATTTCATCGCACATGCATTTTTTTCGCCACCTTATCTGAGACAGCCTTTGGGACGGAGCAGGGAGGCTTGAAACATTTGCAGCTGCTGGAGGAAAAAAAGGGAGTGAAATATTTAAAAAGATACATTTTACAGAACAATGACTGTACTCTTTCATGGTGAACAACACTATTGACATTACATAGCACATGTGATTTTGGTACAAGGTCACATTTTGCATCTTATATTGAGTGCCTGCTGCTTTGGAGTTAGAGATCACACATGCAGTGCCGGGCAACAGAATTTGGCTTGCAGGTGGCCATGGTAAGCCATAGTCTTTCGGCTTCTGCAATCTTCATAACAGCAGTGCCCTCCTTTCCCATACCAAACAAAGCCCGTTGAGTTGGCCATTTAGTGCTGCGGTTCTCCTGTTAACGTGCAGCAGCAGAAACCAAACTAAACCCCTCCCCCCATCCAATTCTCTGGGATGATCACTTTTTTCCTCCCCCCACTGCCTGGCTGGTATCAGGGAAGATCCCTGCTAGCCAAACGCGAACAGCTCGGCGCCAATGCCCCCCACCACCCCGGCCACTGCCACCACCACCGCGTGGCTAGCTGTGGGGAGGATTTCTTTTCAGCCCCAGGCAAACAGCCCAGTAGGAATGGGCACCTCTGAATGTCCCCTTAATTAAATTCTCCTATTTAAATCAGGTTACCATGAACGATATCACTCTCCTGAGGATAACACAGAGAGATAAAGAACGGATGTTGCTTGAATGTCAGCAAAGATCCAGGACCATACGCTGCCAGGCTTTGTCATGCAATGATACCAGATTACTTGCTACTAGCATGGCATGGTAAAGTGTCCTACCACGGAGGACGGAATAAGGCTGCTCTCCTCAGAAACCTTCTGCAAAGGCTTTTAGAGTACCTCCAGGAGAGCTTCATGGAAATGTCACTGGAAGATTTCCATTCCATCCCCAGACACATTAACAGACTTTTCCAGTAGTGGTACTGGTCACGAATGCATCCCAAGTCCTCAGAGCTACTTAATCATTAAAAAATGCTTGCTTTCATAACGTATTATATTTAAGAAGGTACACTCACCAGAGGTCCCTTCTCTGGCTTTGTTGGGTTGGGAGGGTATTTCAGCCAGGATGATAAAAAGATCCTGGCTGTCGGGGAGAACGGTTTGCTGTGTGCTCTCCCCAAGCTTGTCCTCCTCCTCATCATCTTCCCCATCTGCAAAATCCTCAGGCATGGCAGAAAGTACCCCATCCTCGGAGTTCACGGACAGGGGTAGGGTAGTAGTGGCGGCCCCCCCTAGAATTGCATGCAGCTCAGCGTAGAAGCAGCATGTCTGGGGCTCTGTCCCGGAGCATCCGTTTGATTCTTTGGTTTTCTGGTAAGCTTGTCTCAGCTCCTTAAGTTTCACGTGGCACTGTGTTGCGTCCCTTATGTAGCCTCTGTCCCTCATGGCCTCTGAGATTTTTTGAAATGTTTTGGCTTTTCGTCTTTTGGAACGTAGTTCTGATAGCATGGCAAGGATGACCCAACACTCTCACAGATCTTGGGAGACAGGCCAGTCCTTGCCTACAGACAGCTACTCAACCTGAAGCAAATACTCATCAGCAACCACATACCACACAACAGAACCACTAACCCAGGAACCTATCCTTGCAACAAAGCCCGTTGCCAACTGTGCCCACATATCTATTCAGGGGACACCATCACAGGGCCTAATAACATCAGCCACACTATCAAAGGCTCGTTCACCTGCACATCCACCAATGTGATATATGCCATCATGTGCCAGCAATGTCCCTCTGCCATGTACATTGGTCAAACTGGACAGCCTCTATGTAAAAGAATAAATGGACACAAATCAGATGTCAAGAATTATCACATTCATAAACCAGTTGGAGAACACTTCAATCTCTCTGGTCACATGATTACAGACATGAAAGTTGTGATATTACAACAAAAAAACTTCAAATCCAGACTCCAGCGAGAAACTGTTGAATTGGAATTCATTTACAAATTGGATACAATTAACTTAGGCTTGAATAGAGACTGGGAGTGGCTAAGTCATTATGCAAGGTAACCTATTTCCCCTTGTCTTTTCCTACCCCCCCTCCCCCAGACGTTCTTGTTAAACCCTGGATTTGTGCTGGAAATGGCCCACCTTGATTATCATACACATTGTAAGGAGAGTGATCACTTTAGATAAGCTATTACCAGCAGGAGAGTGGGGTGGGAGGAGGTATTTTTTCATGCTTTGTGTGTATATAAAAAGATCTTCTACACTTTCCACAGTATGCATCTGATGAAGTGAGCTGTAGCTCATGAAAGCTTATGCTCAAATAAATTGGTTAGTCTCTAGGATGCCACAAGTACTCCTTTTCTTTCTCCCCATACAGTGATCAGATCCAGTACCTCCTGTTCGGTCCATGCTGGAGCTCTTTTTCGATTCTGGGACTGCATGGTTACCTGTGCTGATGAGCTCACCTGGCCAAACAGGAAATGATATTCAAAAGTTCCTGGGGCTTTTCCTGTACACCTGGCCAGTGCATCCGAGTTCAGAGTGCTGTCCAGAGAGGTCACAATGGTGCACTGTGGGATAGCTCCCGGAGGCCAATACCTTCGAATTGCGTCCACACTAACCCTAATTCGATTCGGTGATGTCGATTTCAGCGCTAATCCCCTCTTTGGGGAGGAGTACAGAAATCGGTTTTAAGAGCCCTTTATGTCGAAAAAATGGCTTCGTTGTGTGGACGGGTGCAGGGTTAATTTGGATTTAATGCTGCTAAATCCGACATAAACTCGTAGTGTAGACCAGGCATAAGTCCACTTCTAATTCTGGTTTGTCAGGAAATCAGATCCATCTGGAATGAATACCTGCACTGGACACCTGCTAATCTGGGCATGAGATGAGACTCAGACTGGAAGAAGAAGATTTATATAGCCTCCCCTGGGCATAGAGGGACCAATGGCTCACCTGCTTTAGGCAGAAGAAAGAGAGCTGTGCTTCCCCCCATTTACTCCCTAATACGTTAACCTGTCGCCAAGGTGCAGCTCTAGTGCCACTCTATGGACTGGTTGGCAGAGGATTCTTCTTTTCTGACACCGCGGTGTCCCTGTGCCAACCCCCGGAACTTGGCTTGTTCTCAAGTCCAAAATTTCCTTCCTCCTCATCCCTGCTAAATATGTGTGGTAAAGCCCAATACCTGTTGTAAATACAGGAAGTAGGGACAAGTAAAGGATGCTTGGGTGTTATAAAAGGAACACTGAGCATTACAGTTCCACTTTGAGTCACAAAATGTGCTAAGATGAGAAGGAGGGCAGTGCTTCAGAATCACTCTGGGCATACAAGAGAAATTTTAAATTATTTGCAGTCAGTGCCACTCTGTTTAAATAGCTGGTGCTCCTTTTGACATTTCTCTCTCTAGTGCCAAAGAAGTTGAAGGTATACTAGTTTTCTTAAATTAATCAAGAAGAAATATGACAAGTAATTTAAACCATTCTCCAAAAATCAGTCACAGGAAGCAGAATACTCCTGGGATGTTGATATGCAAATACTAAAGTATTTAGAGACCAACGCCACTGAAGGAACACCATGAAAAATAAAAGCCTACCTTAAGACCGCTTTACTCACTGCTGACAGGACAAAGCAGCTCTGTTGTTCATCCTTCCAGTTTGAAAATGACCATGACATCACTGGTTGGTTTAGTTTCTGTGTACATGTGAGTGGCTGGTCAGGCCAATTTGAGCTTTGAATGGTCTGTGACACACTGAACAAGAGATGCCGCTATAGGTTACTTGATTTTAACAGCAGACATGCTGCTGTTGTGAGATTTACACTGCTGGCTCTTCTGCTCTGCCTCAGTAGTTCTTCTCTGCTCATTGACTGTAGCTCTAATATTGATGAGACTTCCCCAGGTAAAATGATCATGAGCAATATCTTCCCAAAACTCTGGGTTTATGTTGAAACACCACAAGGATAACTCGAGGAAGTCCTTGAAATGTTTCTTCTGGCCTCTCTGAAAATGCTTTCTCTAATTTAGCTTACTGTAAAAGATCTTCTTTGGCAGTCGCTCATCTGACATTCTGGTGACATGGCCTTCCCATCTCATCTGTGATTTCATCAACAGAGTATAGATGCTTGGAATGCCTGCCAGTATGAGAACTTTAGTACCTGGAACTTTGTCTTGCCATCTCATCCCCATCAGTCTCCTCAGACAGACCATGTGAAAATGATTCAGTTTCATAGCATGGCATCTGCACATCATCCAGGTTTTGCATGCATACATCAGAGTTGGCAACATGATGGCTTTCTAGACCTTTAGTTTTGTTTGTTGACTAATGCCTCTATGCTCTCACACATTTGCATGTATTCTGCTGAAGACCAGACTTGCTTTTGCCTTTCACTGTGATAGTAGGCTCTACATAAAGCTTTCCTGGTGCAGGCTGGTAAATCACTTCTGTCTTCTTGATGTTAATTATCAGATCAAACTATTGTCACAAGCTGAAGAGAAATAGTCCATACTCTGCTGCATGTCAGACTCAGATTTGGCATGCAGGGAACAGTCATTGGCAAACAGAAGATCAGGAACAGTCACTTACTGTATCTTCATCTTCACCTATATTCCCCTCAAATTGAAGAGCTTGCCATCAGTCCTGTATCTGATGCCAATCCTGGTGTCACAGTCACGAAACGCATCTTTAAGCATAGCAGAGAACATCATACTGAAGAGGGTTGGGGCCAACACACAGCCCTGCTTGACTCCATTGGTGACTGAGAATGGTTCAGATGACTCACCATTGTCCACAATACAAGCGAGCATGCCATCATGGAATTGCTGAACCACTGCGGTGAATTTATCCAGGCAACTGAATTTTGCCATGATCTTCCAAAGGCCCTTCCTACTGACTGTATCAAATGCTTTTGTCAAGTCAATGAGTCATATACAGGTTGGAGTTCTGTTCCTGGCATTTCTCCTGAACTTGAAGAGCTGCAAACACCATGTCTATGGTCCCACGTCCTTTCCTGAAGCCACACTGACTCTGAAGCCAGGAGTTCAATGTGTGGCACAAGGTGATTTAGCAGAATTCTGGCGAGAATTTTGCTGGCTATTGACAACAAGGAGACACTCTGATAGTTGTTGCAGGATTGTCTTGTTTCCTTTCCACTAGTACAAGTGGATGATGCATGCATCCTTATACTCCTAAGGTATAGTTCCTTGAGTCCACATTGACTGGAAAAATTCAATCAGTTTCAGAGCCATGTGCAAGCCTCCAATCTGCAGACTTCTGCTGGTATAGCATCTGCTCCAGGTGCTTTACCATTTGACAGCAGGTCAATAGCTTTCACAGTTTCAGTCAGCATTTCAGTCAGCAAGAGATATTTTGATATCAATCTGGGGCAGTTGATCAATAGATGATTGTTGATTATCTAAAGAAGCTCTACACCTGGTATTGCCAACTACAAGAAGATCCACCACAATATAGGGGGATTTTCCAAAGGCAGAGAACTGGTTTAATATATCATGCCTCTCCTACCCATACACACATTTATGGGAATAGAGGATCATCTATAGGAAGAGGTGCCATTGACAGACTGTAAAACTAGAGGAACCCAGGGATCAGATGGCTCAAAATCAAGTCTTAACCTAATCAGGACATTTGTACCACCCCTCTGAGTTGCATTGCGTGTTTCCTGGATACTGCTCAGGTCTGGGTCAAAGGATTTGGGATTTTTTAAAGTATGACTCTGATACAAGAAAGCCATTTTGAGTGGCTCTGAGGTAAATATTGTTCTGATGTATGCATGCAAAACTTGGACAATGTACAGATGGCATGCTATGAAGCTGAATCATTTTCACATGGGCTGTCTGAGGAAACTGATGAGGATAAGATGGCAAGACAAGATTCCAGGTACTGTGGTTCTCATACTGGCAGTCATTCCAAGCTTCTATACTTGGTTCTGTATGTTTCTGGACTGAATTTCTTTGAGTTCCCAACACCCAGCATATAGTGTTTAATATGCTATGATAGGGAAATGATGATGCATATTGATTTTGGGTCAAGTATTTCAACTGCAGTGCATACGAATGCTTTAAATAAGAAAATATACACATTAATTGGGATGATTCTTTTCTATTTTTCATGACACTTTCTTTTTTGTTTGGTGATTAAGTCCTTCCATAATATTTAAGAGCTTTGGAGAGGACTCTATAGTAACACTAGGTGGTATTATTAATAATTGAACACTACTCATTTTTTGAAACATGCATTAAAATGTTTTGAAAGTAGAAAAATGTTGTATTTTCTATAAAATAAAGCATTGCCATTTACATATATGTCTTCAATTATGTAAGTATTACTATATTTCTTGCATTCCCTTTTGCTTGTTGTATTGGCAGTGGGCTTTTCCTTCAAATCAAAGATGGCTGACCTGCTAGTATGCCACAAACTCCTGAAAGTGTCAAGAGTAGGTAGAACTCAAGTGTATAATCTATATGTAATCTCTACTGGAGAAAGGTATGAGTTGCTAGCGTCACTCGGCAGGAAGAAGACAAGATTGACTAAGTAAAGGCAACGATTGATGAGAGAGGAGAAATGGGAAGATAACTGGAACACATGTCAAGAGACATCAGAGGTGAAATTGAAAAAAAAATTCAATTTCAAAGCAATTTCTAACCGGTGACATTGACTGCACTGAACTGAGGAGGACAGAGAGAAGTCTGAAATGATAGGGAGGTAGGGACTTCAGGGATGTGATGGTAGGGCTGGTGGAAAAATTGCATGGTCCTGAAGCATATGGAAATGCATCATCTTAAATATACATTTCAAGCTTTTCCGAGGGTGAGGTGAGATAAGCTAGTACTACAAAGAGTGAGTTCCTCTAGTACTTGTTTCTTATATGTCACTGGAACTGGTTTCAGTTTTTGTGAATAAAGGGACATTAAACATCAATCATAATTTATACTATAAACAGAGGTCATAAAACAAAGATTCTTCTCTTTATAAGAATACAGCCTCTGCAATTTATTCTCCAAACTATACATAGATTTTGTAAAATCCCACATATTCAGAGTCCTATCATTCCTACCTGTAAGATTAACTGCTCTTGCTAGTACCCTTGGCATTTATATAAATATAAAAGAGAATGGCTATATAGAAGCTGAGTACTTTCTAAGAGTTGATGAATAAGGATACATTTTTCATTTTCACCTTTAATTCAGCAGAATGTCTTGCCTACTGTAGATAGTCATTACAAAAAGAGATGTAACTCCATTTTACTTCTGTTATTTTAACCATTTTTTTTCTGTTTGGCTGGAAATGTTTATTTTCCCTTTTCTAAATGATCCATGTTCCTGGATCATGAATATTGTCTCTGACCTTTACTGTTTCAGTTCACAGAATGCCTGTTTCCAAACAGTAAAAAAACTCAGTGAAAAAACTTTTCAGGTAATCCAAGGTGGCAGTGGCTTCCTCAGTGTGGAAGCTGAATATATGTTTTATTAACCTGGGTGATAACAGATTGCTGTTTTGTGTGTGTGTGTGTGTGTGAGAGAGAGACACACAACTGAATACCTGCTAAACAGATGCAATAAAACTGCATTAATTCTTTCAGAAAAACTCTTATCAAATGTTCCATCAGTGCCCTTTAGCTGAGAACTGTCATCCTGAAGAAGGTGCACAGATGACACTTACAATAAATAATAATATAAAATAAATCTTAGATTAGTCTTAATCTCCTCGAGGCTCCTGTTTTTCACAGTTAATGAACAGATTGCTGATGTGATAGCTGACAAATCAGTTGGTATACACTCATTTTAGAGGATTACTGCTTAAATAGATTCCAGAGAAGTAGTACTGTACCTCCATTATTATTTTTATCCCCTTTTTTTCCCCTTGTGGAATTAATATGATTCTCCAGGAAAGTTTCAATTTGTCACAGCATGGCTTAGAGGTGTTATTTCCCAGCTTTAGACAGTGACTGAAAGGGGTACACTTTTTTTCATTGCTCAGTACTGTCCAGTGTACACACACAGCACCGGTTTTGTAAACAGAATGCACTTGTATTAACTTTTCAGTGAAGAGAGTGAAAAGACATAGATGAGTATTAGAATTAAGAATTTTGCCAAGAGTGCAATACGTCCATTACAGGTAAGCAGTATAATTCACTAAGTGAGAAAGGGTAACAGTACCCTTATGTTGGGACTACTGAGTTTTCATTAACGCTGGAAGTGGGCACAATATTCAGCAAATGTAATGGTTTTCATCAGCTTTCTGTAATGATTTTTTTTTTTCTCAGTATTTGACCAGCTTTAATTAATTCAATAACAGGCTGGAGTACTACGAGTACTTTACAATTAGGGTTTCTCTTGAGAGAATCAATGAGATTTGTCCATACTTTGAATTACAAAATTCCTCAAACATGAAAACTTTGAGAATCCTTGAAAAACATAGCATGGTATAGTCTCCTTTTGCAATATAATACAGTATAACATACCTTGAGATTAAAGGCCAGATCCTCAGCTGGAGAAAACTGGCAAACTTCTAAATAGTAAGGGCAATTCTTGACCCTGCTAAGGTCCTTTTGTGCAACCAGAGCAGCATAAAGGGATTTTAAGCTTATCCTAAATGACTAGTTGAAAATTTCTCTGATATGCAGGTGTAATTAGCTGTACACCAGCTCCCTTCAGTCTCATTTGATAATAAGTGAACAGAGCCTTTAGTCTGCTCTATGTTGTGTTGGAGTTTGTGTTTGGCCCCATGCATCTCTAGGATCAAGGGAGGTGTGGAAAGTTGGTCTTGAAATACATTGGCTTCCCTCAAATTGGCACTGTTAATGATTGAGCTGTTAGTCATGATCTTAATATGCACAAAATTAAATGCACAAAACTAGTTGCTTAAGGAAATTTGAAACAGATATTTCTATTTTTATTACCATGCTGGTGTCTGGCTTTTCGTTTTGTTTTTTTAATATCACCACAGCTGATTAGCTCCTCAAAAAGAGATTAATCTTTATTGTAAATATGCATTTGAAACTCAGAGCTGGGTCAAGTTTGGAGCATGTTTTACTTTCTTTTCAGCATACTTGCTCTTGTAGTTATAATTAAGGAGACATCATGAGGATAGCAAACTGTAATGGGCAGATTGCTTGTTGTTCTGACTGTTTACTATTTGGATCTTTCCTTCAGGGGGCCAAGTGTCAGAGCTTAAAACTGTGAGTGGTACAGAGTGTTCCTGTTTTACCGCTAGTGTATTTAAGACAGATGTTATTATTTTCTTCACCTTGCATATATTCTTCCTTATGGTTGTACAAAACATCTAGTTTCCCTTGTTTTCCAGACTGCCTTCTGTTGTTTAATGTCAGCTGTGGATCTCACTTGTCCTGATGGCCCACCACTATTTTCCTATTGTTCAAACATGAAGGTAGGTAAACGTATTTTGCTGAAACCAGATCTCTTCTGTAATAACAGACTTACCTTCATTCCATGACAAAATGTTGAAAGCAGTGAGTCCTGAACAAGTCACCATTATTATTCTTTCAAAAGTTATACTGAGCAAAGAATATAAAGCAAAACCCTCAACTGATGGACAGATTTCTCTGTTATCTCAATTGTCCTTTTGCTGCTTTGATAAGTCAATCATTTTTAAACTCTGACCTGCCATTGTAGTCAGAAGTCCAATGCAATAATAACTTAATGTTAGTGTGCAAGGAAGTCTGAAGCAAGTATAATGGATACTCTCATGTGATAGTAATCTAAGAGGGAGTTCTATACTTCCCTGTTGTACTACAGGTTTCAGTCAGTATATCTTTTAGAAGGATTCCTTCTAAAGTGCATGTAGATGCCTGAATAAACCAAGCTCTTGGAAAAGTACCCAGAGCGAAATGAAGCCTCTGGAAGGCCCACAACCTTCCCAGTTTTCAGAACAAATAACCTCCCCCTCTTTCTCTCTCAGAAAAGAAAACCCCACAGCAAATCACAATTGTAAACCATAAGTCTTTATAGTCCATCCTTGAACATTCAGGGACTCATCAACATTTTCTTTGGACTAATGATGTGATGAGCTAGATAAGCACAGTCTCAGGTGTTCTAGATATTAACCAATCACAGATCTAATTAATTGAAACTTTGCAAAGGTGTTCTTTTTTTAAGATTAGGGAAGTAAATTGGGTGTCAGATTTAGTTAGGAGGTTTGAAGTGTATGTTTGCACTGGGGTCATTTTGAACATATGTGAGGGCATTAAGGATCTCCAGAATAATTGAGAAAAACTTTCTATTGAGCAGATATATACCATGAATAGGAGATTGGATGGTGTTATTATAGGAACATGGAAGTCTTGCAGCAAATATTATCTTTTAAAGATGGGCTATTCAGTGCACGTGTATCTGGGAAGCAATCACCTCAAATTCCATTCTTAATATGAAGATTCTGAACTGCACACTGAACTACATCTGGTTCTGATGCCTTTTGTTAATTAATACAAACAAGAAAAAAAATGACTATACTAGGAAATAGAAAACTTGGAGCATGCTGTCTACAAATGTATCTTAAAGAACTTGAATTGTCATGTAAAATGCAGAAAGTGTGTATTACTAATGGTCTTAAAACATTTAGGGTTTTTTTTGTTTGTTTGTTTTAAGGGAAATGTTATAGCAGATCATAGGGCTGGAAACCTGAAATAATTTTCAGCATTGAGCAGTTTAAAATTGTTACAAAATAAAGCCCCAATTCTGGAAAAAAAATTACAAAACTTCTTTACTTTAAGCATGTGTATAGTCCCATAATCTTTGCAGGATCAGGGCCTAAATCTTTCTTTATCAAACAATTAATTTGAATATGATTGAATAATTATATACCTATAGATCCTCTTTAAGTGTTATTGCCTAGCAAAGTAGCCATTGTAAAGTTAATGAGTTGTATTACAATGTAAAGTATCCTGAGGAGAAGACAAAATGCCATTTTTAACAATTAGTGAATTATCTGATGATAATGTGCTTTCCTGATTAATTTTAATTAAATCATTATTATAAACATATTCTAAAGTTTTAAAACTCTCATGTTCCACAGCTATCTGCTACAAAATAAAAGCCAAGGAAGAAAGAGGGTGAATTGGTGATAATAATTTACAATTTTTATGTTTTTTTTTAATTAAACTTGCTGCTAAGCAGTGAAAAAGTAAAAAAGTCCAAAGTGAGAGCTAACCAAGTTGGTTCATTTTTACATTTGACCCAGATATTCCTGGAATGAAAAATTAATTAAAAAATAAAAATTAGGAGATGTATATGAGTTACCTCAGTATCTTGGTTTTGTTCCACACTACCAGCTCTCAAAACTATTCCACCATATCTGTTTTCATATTATTAGTATTTAATATCTGAATTGTCCAATGAGGAATCAGAGTCCCATTGTGCTAGATACTGGAGACATCTATACTGAATATACAATCCCTGACTCAAAGGACTTACAGTACAGATGATAAAAATGGAGGAATTTTTCACAATTTTTTGGTGAAAAATTTGTCCCTATTTTTGTCAAAAAGTTTGACCAGCTCTATTATACAATCCAGAGTATATACTGCATTAAACAGGTATATATATATATATATATATATGCAGTGAGGTAAGTCAGTTAAGATTAGTTTAATAATAATGAGTCTACAAAAGAGATGTAAGTCACACTTGCAGGATGGTGTACCATATTTTAGAATCATAGAATCATAGTATCATAGAATATCAGGGTTGGAAGGGACCTCAGGAGGTCATCTAGTCCAACCCCCTGCTCAAAGCAGGACCAATCCCCAATTAAATCATCCCAGCCAGGGCTTTGTCAAGCCTGACCTTAAAAACTTCTAAGGAAGGAGATTCTACCACCTCCCTAGGTAACGCATTCCAGTGTTTCACCACCCTCCTAGTGAAAAAGTTTTTCCTAAATCCAACCTAAACCTCCCCCACTGCAACTTGAGACCATTACTCCTTGTCCTGTCCTCTTCTACCACTGAGAATAGTCTAGAACCATCCTCTCTGGAACCACCTCTCAAGTAGTTGAAAGCAGCTATCAAATCCTCCCTCATTCTTCTCTTCTGAAGACTAAACAATCCCAGTTCCCTCAGCCTCTCCTCATACGTCATGTGTTGCAGACCCCTAATCATTTTTGTTGCCCTTCGCTGGACTCTCTCCAATTTATCCACATCCTTCTTGTAGTGTGGGGCCCAAAACTGGACACAGTACTCCAGATGAGGCCGCACCAATGTTGAATAGAGGGGGACGATCACGTCCCTCGATCTGCTCGCTATGCCCCTACTTATACATCCCAAAATGCCATTGGCCTTCTTGGCAACAAGGGCACACTGCTGACTCATATCCAGCTTCTCGTCCACTGTCACCCCAGGTCCTTTTCCGCAGAACTGCTGCCTAGCCATTCAGTCCCTAGTCTGTAGCTTTGCATTGGGTTCTTCCGTCCTAAGTGCAGGACCCTGCACTTATCCTTATTGAATCTCATCAGATTTCTTTTGGCCCAATCCTCCAATTTGTCTAGGTCCCTCTGTATCCTATCCCTGCTCTCCAGCGTATCTACCACTCCTCCCAGTTTAGTATCATCCGCAAATTTGCTGAGAGTGCAATCCACACCATCCTCCAGATCATTTATGAAGATATTGAACAAAACCGGCCCCAGGACCGACCCCTGGGGCACTCCACTTGACACCGGCTGCCACTAGACATGGAGCCATTGATCACTACCCATTGAGCCCGACAATCTAGCCAACTTTCTACCCACCTTATAGTGCATTCATCCAGCCCATACTTCTTTAACTTGCTGACAAGAATACTGTGGGAGACCGTGTCAAAAGCTTTGCTAAAGTCAAGAAACAATACATCCACTGCTTTCCCTTCATCCACAGAACCAGTAATCTCATCATAGAAGGCGATTAGATTAGTCAGGCATGACCTTCCCTTTGTGAATCCATGCTGACTGTTCCTGATCACTTTCCTCTCATGTAAGTGCTTCAGGATTGATTCTTTGAGGACCTGCTCCATGATTTTTCCAGGGACTGAGGTGAGGCTGACTGGCCTGTAGTTCCCAGGATCCTCCTTTTTCCCTTTTTTAATGATTGGCACTACATCAGCCTTTTTCCAGTCATCCGGGACTTCCCCCGTTCGCCACGAGTTTTCAAAGATAATGGCCAATGGCTCTGCAATCACAGCCGCCAATTCCTTTAGCACTTTCGGATGCAACTCTCCGGCCCCATGGACTTGTGCACGTCCAGCTTTTCTAAATAGTCCCTAACCACCTCTTTCTCCACAGAGGGCTGGCCATCTATTCCCCTTGTTGTGATGCCCAGCACAGTAGTCTGGGAGCTGACCTTGTTCGTGAAGACAGAGGCAAAAAAAGCATTGAGTACATTAGCTTTTTCCACATCCTCTGTCACTAGGTTGCCTCCCTCATTCATTAAGGGGCCCACACTTTCCTTGGCTTTCTTCTTGAAAGAAAGCCGTGACTGATAAATATTTTGGGATCGTGGTGGTTAACCAACAGAACATGAGCTCCCAGTCAGTGCTGTGGCTAAGAATCTTGAATACATAACCAGGGAAATTTCAAGAAGGAATATGGAGGTGATGTTACCTCTCTACACAACATTAGTAAAACAATTACTAGAATACTAGGTCTGTTCTGGGATGAATTCATGGTTCCACTGAAGTCAATGGTACTACTCCCATTGACTTCACTGGGGCCAGGATTTTATCCCTGACACCCACACTTCAAAAAGATATTGAAGCATGGGAAATTATTAAAAAAAATCTACAAAAATGATTCCAGATCTTGTAAATCAGCCTTACGATGACTTAAGGAGCCCAATCAATGTAGCTTATCAAACAGAAGGTTAAGATGTGCCTTGATCAATGTCTACAAGTATATATGTAAAATGTGTAGGCTGATTTTGAGACAAGCTGAGCCCCCAGCACACCCATTGACTGAAGCAGAGGGTGCTCAGAACCTCTGAAGGGCAGCCAGTAGGTTAGGACCCATAACCATCGGAAGCAAGAGGCGCAAAACTAAGACAGGTAGAGGTGTCATGATGTGAGTAATTGCAAGAATGACTGCTCTCAAGCATAACCAATTTTTATTTGACTGAAGCTGCAAAGTTCAGATCCCAATGTCAACCACTCTCATGTACAGGACTACATGGATCTGGTATTTTGGATCTAGTCACCACAGGTAGATCTAAGTACGCAGCCTAGAAAATGTAGTTCTGACACCACGAGTCTTTTCCTTGACACTGTGCATGTCCTTATCTCATAGAATGGAATATATGTAATTGTAGCTTTTATAGATGATATTTGAGCACAAATAGAGATTTTCCTCACCTTGGCCTCACCTTTTCTGTTTCATGGGATTCAGCACGGCTTGGATGTCAGCATTCCATGTGTTAATGAGTCCCTATGCAGATTGTTCACTTGGACTGCCTTCAATGATGGCAAAAAGGACGTAGTCTTTGTATATGTATTATTGTTTTAATCCTCCAAAGCTCTGGCTGCAGTTACCTCTCAATCCATGTTATGTCAGTGTTCACAATTTTACATGCACAGTATAATACCAGTGTTATGAAGATCTTTCACAATCACACTTGGTTTGCCAAAGATAAAGCAAGAATTCTTGTTATTATGAAATACAAAGTATTACGATCTATCCAATTTGAATGCATCCGAAATAAGAACTGACCAAATCTTCATCCAAAATTCTCAACCAACCTCAACCTTTATATGTTTAGTTTAAACACACACACACACACACACACACCCCGCTCGTTTTGTTGATGTCAGCATTTTTGGTACTGGTTGGGGCTGGACGTGGGAGTACTAAATTACCATGAAAAAATACTGTCTATATGGTATTTCTGGCCTGACTCTAAGAAAAATATTCCAGAAATCATGCAAGATCTTGCTTTCCTGGTATCTCCATCTTCGTGTTTCAGACAGTATTGATTAAATCCACACATGCTGGTGCAGAAATGGGTAAATCACACCTCCCTGTGCCAGCTAAACCCTCGGCACTCAACAGAGGATTCATCCTAAAGGGGGGGGGGGGCAGAGATCTTAGGTTTTCTGCTGAAGTTATAATGAGTCTTCATAGAGCACCGCAGGCAAAGGTTACTGGCTATAATGTACATACCCTCTTCCCTGATCAGTGGTGCCTATTTTCCAAGTCATGATGAGCCCCTAGGGGGTCTCTTGATAGAGAAGAGTATGCAGCTACTTTCCATTACTGTAACCTCCTCTCCTGATAGACTTTTCGTGCCTAGGACTATGAATCTGAGCCAACAGATGAAGATAAGCATACAAACACTTATGAGGAAAGATAGGCTTGTGGTTAAAACACAGGACTGGGAGTTAAACTATCTGGTTTCTATTCCCAGTTTTATTTCATACCTGTGTGACCTTGGTCAAGTCACTTAGGCTAAAATTTCAAAAAAGTGTCTTTTGATTTTGTGTGCTCAACTTTGACACTTCTACCTGTTTCAAGTGGGGCAACGAAAAGTTTGACACACCCCAAATCAGAGGTCAGTTTTAAAATGTTGGCCATCTCCTCTCCGTGCCACAATTTCCTCACTCATAAAGTGGGTATAATACTGCTTACCTACCTCACAAGGTGTGTTAGAACTATTAAAGAATTAATTCATGTAAAGTGTTCTGAGACATTGAGATGAGAGGCAAAAAATGGAAAGTAATATCTATAGTAAATCTTTAAACTGGCCAGAGTTGTGTAAAGGGGCCTTGGCATAAATGAGAAACAGGTCTTATATATATTAATGTGTGAATAAGGCATTAATTTTTCCAATATGAGATCAGCAAAACATTTTAAAAAATTGTACCTAAAAAAATCCACCAAATTAGTAAAATAAATGGCTCTTCAAATGAATGAGATCTGAAGCTTCAGGGAAGTTGAGGAAAATGTATCAAATATGGGAAGGCTCATAGCATGATACAGACAATTATATTCTTCTCCAATTCATAGGATTGTTGGAGTTTTGAGATTATGCACAGAAATATGACAACAAGCACCTTAATAAGAGCTTTCAGCCATGCCCGGGATTGCCTCTGAAAAGATTATTCAATATAAAATGAGTATTCAACTCACAACAAGACTCTGCATAATAAATTCCAATAAACCTTCCAATCTCAGTGGGTCAGTAATCTGTAATAAAGAAGTTTTGATTGGCAGACTGTATGAGGGACACGTTGATACCAAGCCATAGCCATGGTTATAGCATATGAATAAATTCCTAGTCTTTCTAATAATAACTGACTGTCTTTGTTCTTTGGTTGGAGGTCCTCAATTGGTGGGATCTCTAGCTCGTTCTGAAAATAGATATACTGGATTGTGTGAACCTAACTTCTTCAGAATGAGATGATTAGGTATGACAGCATCATCAAAAGTCTCTAGAGATCATAACATCAGCTATCTTGGCTCACCTGACATTTATTTTAAGTTATAAAACATTATGATTATATATAAAGTGATTCCATTTGTTTTTTCTAGTTTATGTAAAATTACAGGCTATAAAAGTACCAGTTATCTGGAAAACAGAGTCTAAATGTCACACTTATTATTTCACATGAAGATACTTGTATTTATCTGACATCTGAAACATTCATAATATGGAATAATTGCATATTCTGCATAAACACATCAATGTTAAACGTCCTGAATTTGGAATAGTTATGTGGAGTAAAATATGGATATACAGTGTTCCCTAGTAACTGGAAAAAACACGGTGGTTTATTATATCAATCTAAATAACTACTATGGCATGATGAAACTACTATATTATTTTATTTTAATAATTTAAAAATAAACTATTCCTTTGGCAGCTAGATGTTACTTCTCAAGTTTTTTAAAAAGTAATTGTAGAGAGCTACCCACAGTGTAGGCATTGTTAAATAGAACGGAAATATTATATAATTCCAAATTCTAGTCTGTGTGGTACACCATCTGCAACAGTTTATTTCAGTATAGTCTTAGTTGGCATCTATTCAGACAAAAGTGCATGTGTGCTTCATTCAACTTGTTGAGTTAGCTTTTATTAAGGATTTTTAAATGTGATTCTCAAAATGATCTTGGATTCTTTTCCATACAATTTAGCAATTAAGTAAAGACTGCTCTTAATTAGATGGCATAAATGAGTGGGGGATGGGAGGGAGAGATCATGTGCATAGAGTTTTTCAAGGCAGCTGCTTAAAAGTCTAAACACTTCTAGAAATACAGTACTATGTGAATAAATTAAACACGTGTTCCTTGTTGGTCCTTATTTTCATTTTAAAGGGCTTACTTAGAAGCAGCCTTTGCCCTAAAGCTACAAGAAAGCCACCATTTTTGGTTCACAGCATTTTGTGTGAACATTTTTGATGCTTCAAGCAATTTTGCACATCAATCCAAATTCCCTTTTATGCCAGATGTCAACAAAGCGGCTTCTTTCCCACTAATTTTTTTTTATTTTTGCATGATTCTGATGAAAAAGCCATCTTCAAAATGCATTTATTTCTATTTGAAATAACCTAGTTAAAATTTCTGTGAACATTTTTTGGGTTTCTCATAAGAGGCACACACAAACAAAAGACTTAAATACTAGAGAGAAAACCTTTTTTCTTGGGTGCTTTTGCATCCTTCACACTCATCTACTCACCAACAATTGTTCTACAGAGACAGGTTTATAAATTTATTAAATTAAAAAAAATATCTTTCTGCCATTATGGAGCAGCTGATTCTAGTAAGATTTGAAAAATGAATAAAAGGCAGCAATGAAGTAACAAAAACTTTATTCTTTCTAATTAGTGTGTGGGTTTGCTCATCCTGTCATATATGGAAGTAGGCCACCAAAGAAGGGCCACTAAAGGGTTAAGGAGGTTTCAGAGTAGCAGCCGTGTTAGTCTGTATTCGCAAAAAGAAAAGGAGTACTTGTGGCACCTTGGAGACTAACAAATTTATCTGAGCATAAGCTTTCGTGAGCTATAGCTCACTTCATCGGATGCATTCAATGTTAAAATAGCCTGGCAGGATTTTGTAATTATAGATATTGATTACTTTAAGACATCATTGAGCTGACAGGATAAGAAAAGCCCACTTGTCTCACCGTTTTGTCCCTTTATTTCTCACAAGATGGATGAGTTAATAAACAGGGAGCAAGCATTCCCATAAATTCAGCATCTGTAATATTTGTCACCTTTGGAATTACTTGGATGAGAGGAACATCCTTTATGTGAATTCACGGGAGAGGAGCCAGCAGACTTTATGTGGAACCTGTACTCTTTGCTGTGATTAATACATTGTTGATGTTTAAAGAAGCAGCATCATTAGGCAAAAGCTCACTGAAAGGGAACTGTGTTCCTTCAACAGGGCCCCATGCCACATTCTGTGTGTTTTTCCTTCAGTCTGAAAAGGCGTCTTCTTTGTACATTATGGTTTGTGTGTCACTTTTTACATCCACTGTACTCTACTGTCTCATCTGCATCTGCTAAGAGTGTAACGTAGTGCATTTCTAATACCCTTTTTCTATATTTTTTTTAAAGTTCAGGTAGATCAACAAAAACTTTTAAATTAAAAATGAATATATTTAACATGCAAAGTCATACAGTGTGTTGGCTGAGTATAAAACTGTATGAAAATGTGAATACAATGCTCTAGAAATTGGTCAATACCACACAAGTATCTGTGCACATATAATAATTTACACACAACTCCCCCCCACACACATGTATTCCCAGACAAAATTTATGTTAGAATGGAGTTAGGTTGAGCACACATCAGTAATTTAGGGTAGAATTACATTACAGGGAGGTTGTAACTGTCCCAAATGTTATAAAACTTAGAAATGCAAAGTTTAGGTCAAACTTAAAAGAAATCTATCTCTGTTTGTACTTTTTAAATGTGTATTTTCATACCTTAACGAATCTTAATGCTGATTTGTAGTAACACTATGTAGTAACCATATGATTTTGATTAAGACATTTTAGTTTCTGTGGATTGAGATTTGATTAAGCTGATTTTTTAAAACACATTTTAAATTTTTTTTTGTCTCATAGTCTTATCCAGGGTTTTCATCCCTCCTGCATTCCTGAAACACCACTGTGTATGTGCAGACACATAAACACAAGTGCATCCCCCTTCTTTCCTGTTTCCCTATATTCCCCTACATACACACACACCCCAGAGAAGTTCCCCATTCTTCCTGCCCTTTCAGCTGAGTAGATATGGTCCAACAAGTAGTTTTCAAAAGGAATGTTTAAGAATAAAGGTCATTTGGGGAATTATTTTTCATAGTTGAAAGCCAATCCATCAACAGAAACTTAAATTTCTTCTTCATCAGAGACTCAATGAAAAATTGACTCCTTCAAAATGACCATTGTCTCCCTTTGCTCACAAGGTGAATGAGGTCATAGTTGTCTTCTGTTAAAATGCTCTGTTTCTAAATGGCCATTGCCTCCCATATGTGACAATGAGAGTGAAGCCAAGCTGTTCTTTGTGAAGATGGTGGCCACTATAGTGTCAAGAGGCAGAAAGGAACAGAGTGAGAGGTAGTCTATGGTCTCAGTCCCAATCCAAAGAATACAAACTAGCCATTTTGAGAAGAGCATAAATCTACCTAATAGCAGCCTATGACCTTGTCCCAACTGATCTCAGTGAGAAATGGTAGCCATTCTGAAAGTTCTTTGTTAAATTCTCTACTATTAAATATTCTTCTTCTGCCTCTGCTGAAGGACAGACTTTCAGTTATGAAAATACCTTTATTAGATTTTTTAAAATGTCACTGGAGCGGGGTGAATTTTCGGTCAATTTGTTTTTGTTGGAAAATACTGATAGTTCATCAACACTGAAATTGTTCATGGGATAGGGTTGCTTTCACCAAATTTCCCATTTAAAAAAAAAGTTGAATAAAAAGTGTTGAAATTGTCCAAAACTCCTGTTTCAACATTTTTCAATTTTTTTGTTTCAAATTTAAGTTAAGGGTAAAAGAAAAAATAAAATTTGAAACAAAACATTTTGAAATTATCAAAATGAAATATTTCGATCAGTCCAATCTGATTTTTTAAAAAAAATTAATTCATGAACATTTCATCCCAGCCTGGCACAGGAAAAATCTTTGAAATGTCAAAAATCCTCATGGGACGGGAAAAACATTTCTTACCCAGCTCTAAATGTAACCTATGTATGAGGTTTAAGTGAACTTTAACTATGTGGAAAGCTTGACTAATCTGTGTTATTCCCTCATTAACATCAATTGAGTCAAACAAAAATACTGACAACCAGAAGTGAAATCTGAAAATGTGCCCATTTTTAAAATTTAATTTAATTCCTACACTTGGTGATAGATTTATTTGTAAATTCTCAGAAAATTCATTCTATATTAGAAGAGTACATGTAATTTTTTGGCGCATACACTGTGTTTTCATACATAACAGAGAGGTTGAATCTCTGCTATAAGTGCAAAACCAAACTCAACTTCAACAACACGGCTACCACTGGTGCCTCCATAATAACAATGTGCAAGGGATTCGGTATAGATTAATAAAACTATAGACCTTTCACCTCTGGAGACTGGGTTCAAATTCCAGGTTAGGTCACAAGTGTACATTGATTTGTCTTTCTGTAACCTAGTTTCATTATGTTTCCTAGTGAAGATTTTTCAGCACAATGTTAGCTTCTGATACAAATGCAAAACAAGCTGGTCCATTTGTTAAAAGTATAATTCTTTGTAAAGGATGAGGGTTTGAGACTTAGATTGGGCCAGGTGACCATGCAAATCAGTGGAGCTGAAGCTTGCAAATCCAGTGAGAAGAGAAGGAAGTGCTATCTACTGTGTTAACTTTCCTTGTTGGTCATGTTACTAAGTGAAAAAGTCAGAAGGCCTAGAGAAGGCCCATTCTGAAAAGGCTAGTCAACAGATGAGCCATCTTGTAGGTAGGAACCAAAACATCCTGTCCTAGACAAATGCATAGTCAACAAAATAAAATGGAGAAGCCCAGTAGTGTAGCAGTAAGCAGGCCAAGAATTAGGTACTATCACAGCAGTTTTATTTGAAGATTTTAGGAAGATTTGTTAGGAAGTGACTGACTACACTGTACACTTGGCTTTAGTCCATAGCTCAAATAGGATTCCATATATCACTTCCCTTGGAATGCCAATTTGTGCTCTAGAAACTAAACTTTCTTATTTAATTGAGCTCTTATGTGAGGAAAACATTTAAAACATGACTTTACTGTACCCGCTGCAGTGATGTTTGCTCTGAGAGGTTTGCTCTGTGACCTGGAATTGTCCTGTTAATCTGTAAAGTGTGTTAACTCAGATGACCATTAAAATGTCAGCACTGTTAACTATTTCACAACCAATCAAAGCATATAAGAAAGGCTCATATCATGAAGATCTTCACATGGGAAGCAAAGTCTCATTTCTGGAGTCTCAATTACTATTGCCACTTTACCCCCACCCCCCAAATCAAGAAGGAATGAACTTCAAGAAGCCTAGCAGAGTCCAGCAGAGCATCTAATATTTACCAAGGAAGTAACCCAGGATAGCATGTCTATCTTATGAACTTGTACAATTTGTGGTGATTGGCCTCTAAATCTGGCATCTCAAATATAAATGACATAATCAAAAATGATATACTATAGAGTATAGTGGCTATCAGGAGCCAAATAGTAAATAGCCTGAATAGTACTAAATAGTCACTGACAAGGATTGAAAAGAATAGTTATCAGCAAAATGTCAAGGTAGGAACCACAATCTTGAAAAATGTTTGTTTGAGACTGTGAAAGAAAGTTTCGGCTATTTAACTGCCCTTTTTTCACCACACCAAGCATGCCATATGTGATGTGAGCATGGGTGGTCTTTTGTGGTCTCATATGCTTTCAAAAAATAATTCTTTTGAACCTATTTGAAGAAATAATACTCAAGATCCATTAACAAGCATCAAGCTCAATCTATTTAGTTTTTCCAAGAGAAGGCTAAGACATGATCATTGTCTATAAGTACCTACACAGGGAGAAGATTGTGAAGAGTGTTCTTTAATTCAGAAGACAAAAGCATAATACATTCCAATTGCAGGAGAATGAAACTAGACAGATTCAGACTAGAAATAAGACACACATTTTTACAGGGTAATTAACTTAGGGATGTGGTAATTTTCCTCCATCAAAAGCTTTAAATCAAGATGGGATGTCTTTCTAAACTATGTGTTATTGCTCAATCAGAAGTTATGGGCTTGGTGCAAAAATCATTGGATAAGTTCTATGGCCAGTGCGATTCAGGAGGTCAGACTAGATGATCACGGTGATCTTTTCTGGCCTCAAAATCTATGAATATAAATAAGATTCACATTAAACCCTCCAGAAAAGTGCAGCCGCTTTTAGACTGAACGTGCCTCTCCCCGGGCACCCAGCTGTTTAACATGCTGCATTAATACTGCATAACAGTTCTGCACATAAAGTGAGGAAAAATACCACACACACAATTGAAAACATAGGAAGAATTCAGGGGGAAGAATAAGAATGGAATTACACAATGGAATTAGTTTCAAGGACAGCAGGGCTAACATATCACTTGAGAAAAGTACTCTGAAATCTTGTATGATCTCAAGTGGTCAGGATCTTGGTTTTCCATCTTATCTAAAAGATGACAAATCCAACAGCAAATCTAGTGCCCCTAACATAATGTTGGAATATGGTTCCATACTGACTCATCTTTATTTTTTCCCCTTCAAGAGCTTAGGGAGATTCAAACTGCTTGGCTGAATCCTGTCATCAATTAGGGGGGTTAGGCTAGGGAGTGTTTAGCCTCATTTATTGTGGATTAAGGCCAGTTAACCCTGCACTGGACCCAATTAATACCTGGTAGTTGGGGGGGGGGGGGTTTGGGGGGGGAAAGAAAGGAATTTTCCACCATCTATTTAGTGTGTTTAAAGTTAATAAGGTGGCAACTTGACATTTTAATTCCATCTCTGTGTCAGTGTCTTCATTCTCCAGCATGTCCTGATCAAATTTGTTCTTGATTCTAAATTATTTGAGAAAAGTTTCATTTAAACAAATTTGAGCTTAAAGACTATTCATTAACTGAGTTTGCTGCCTGTATTCACTAGTTCTTATTACCTCTATATAATTGGTAACATGAACAGAGGAACACATTGTCCAACTTTTGCAAATAAAGAACTCTAGGCTGCATCAAAAGAATATTATACAAAACAAAGGGAGTTTTACAAATTCATGGTAAGAAAACATCTGGAATACTGGGCAAGCTCCTCTACTAGTATAAATCAGTGCAGCTTCGCGGAATTCAGTGGAGCCATGCTGATTTACATCAGCTGAGAATCTGGTCCAATTTCTCATATTTTGGACAATTTACTTCCACAAAAATGTACAAATTCTGGAGAAGAACCTGCTAATAGACTGGGGGGAATCAGCTATAAGGACAGGGTGAAAAGATTAAACTACAGCTGAGAAGGGGGATCTTCTTGTAGTAGAAAGATATCTTAATGGGCAATCACAGAGATTAGTTAGGAACTAATTGAATGAAGCAGCAGCAGAAAAACATAGATACCCCTGGAAGGAGGGAAAAGAAAAGTATATTTAAAATATACATAGGTGCCTCTTTTTGCAGAAAACTACAGCATTCTGTGTTAAGCAGCACCAAAGTGATTAACTGAGATCTATTTTTATGATGCCTTGGTTGTATAAGCAGTTTTTTTCTATTAACTTCAATTATTATGGAGACTATTGAAAGAATGAGTTAGCATCCAATCCAAAGGCACTCTTTCCATTGACTTCTTGGACACCCCACATAATCCCTGAATCAGCAAAGAGAACCATGTAGCACACAGAACTACACTGACTTCTTTGAGGCTCTGCCCAGTCTGCCTGGTTTTCTTTACAGAATTGGAGCTTTATAGCAGAAGGCCACCAGGAAATAGGTGAAAGAGAAGCCTAGCATAACTGGGTTGGTAAACAACACTATCATCATTCCTAGATTAAAAAACGCGACTGAAACAAAATAATGGCATTTGGGCCTTCATGCTACAAACATTTTTTTAATTGAAAGTATGTTAACCAAAAAGCAGTAATATCTCAAATTGTTCGGCACTGATATTGTATTACATTTTTGCTTAAAATGAAATTAGATTATGGGTATTTGGAAGGTTTTAGAGAGAGAGCTTATCTTTAAATCACATAGCTACATAACTAATAATTAGTTATGTATAATGTAAGGATTAGGGGTTTCCTGCAGCTGAACATTGAATCCTTTTTAAAATTATTATTTGGGATTCAAATTAACTTGTACTTGTTATTGTTCAGATTGTAAGCTTTACATTCATGGGAATGGTATTATTTGATGCCCAGGCTATTTTAGATGATCAGAATAGAGCTGCTTAATGTGTGTCCATTTCACTATGAAAATAGTTTAGATACTATGGGCCTGATTCTTCTCCCACACCAGTTATATTCCAGTCCAGCTCTTTTGGCTTCACTGGATCCATTTTCAATTTTCACCGTCCCAAGTGAGGGAAGAATCAGGCCTTGTATAGTGAGACTTTAATTATAAGTAAGCCAATAGTGTGGTTAAGATGTTATGATATAGCCCATTTATTGCCATTAGCATGTAAACCGATTATAACATTTCTCTCATAATTCAGCTGTTGGAGTGTTATGGGTCAGTGGAGTAGTTCTGGATTTACACCACTATAACTGAAAGCAGAATTGAATTTGACTGATATGTCTGTTTATTACAAAGGTATGTCTTTTTCTACTGAAAAGTGGCTCTGTAAAATGATATCTCAGAGTTCTGCATTTATTGCCTCTCAATTTGCAAGTAAAGATATTGTTTTACTGTCAGCCCAATATATTCATCTGTTTTTCTGGATTGTGTCTCATCATCTGTAATAAATATTTGGTGGGAGAAATTCTTTTCTCAGAAACAGCTGTGCAACCCCATTGTCTTCCAGTTGTGTCTCAATTACACCTGTTCGCATTCATTACTACTAATTGAATAATATTAGCACCCTGTCTTCAGTGAGGTTGTAGGGGTATAACTGGGAACATAAGCTAGCCCTATAATTGGAGTTACTGCTGTGAGTCAGACAAAAGTCCAGCTCCCTCCTCCAAAGCTGCATTGGTTTCAGTGATAACATAGTAGGAGGAAAATCTGATTTTTGGCACAAAAACAAGCAGACAGGACTTAGAGCATACAAACAACAGATCTATATACAGGAAAGTGCCATTTTTACATTTATTTATCTTAGGTACTTCTATATGATCAAAAGGGTCTAAGTGACTAAGGAGCATGTCACCTTGGCTTTTAGTGGGACTTGTGCTCCTAAATCACTCACAAGCTTTTGAAAATCCCACCCATCTGGCCACACATTGTCTAGACATACATTATTATAAAGGAATTGTGCTAGTCTACCTGTAAATTATTTTAATCATACTTGCCTACCTCAAAGATGGATTAAGAGACTCAATTCTTTGCAAAATGCCTTGAGATCACTGTACAAAAGGCACTAAAGCACATGCTTAAGTGCTTTGCTGAATTTGGGACTAGACATATTAAAATATTATATAATAAAACAATAATATTAAAATTTTTATTAGGCAGTGTAGAGGCTGATACAGGAAGGAATGTTTGCATTTTAACCAGCATCTAAGGTTTCTTGATCCTCTAGGTGAATCCTTTGTTATTCATATACATGATCATAACCTGAGCACTTCCTATTGTTTGTTATTAGTTGGAACTGATAACTAAGGAGGTCAGACTGAAGCTTTACAGACAATGGGCCAGATCATGCCACTTACACCATCACATGGAAGATCTCCTCTGCCTATGGACCTCATGTGAATTGATGGATCAGTAGACTCCATGAGAGCATCCCTCTTTTCCTTTAGGCCCTATGAAGTGCTGTGCATGAAACAGGGGAGAAGGCAGTGGGTAGGTGTAGGAAAGAGGAGCAAGTGAAGGGTGGAGGGGATGAACATGTTCCCAATGGGGATTTTCCTGGAAATGTAATACAATGTGGCTATATCACATTTCTGGATTACCATCTCTTAATTGGGGGACGTAGGGGCACTAAAGGGGAGTGCAGTGGACAGACATAACCGAGAGAGTCCATGACAGTGTGGTTTCAAGCACTGGGAATCTTCATACCAGTGCCCCTATCCTGCTGCTGATATATGTCCCTATCCCCACACCTATGAATGCAGATCTACTGCAGAAAAATAATAGATCTGTCAGATCTACTGCAGAAAAATAATGTAAACACAGTATTTCACTGTGGCAAAGTATTTATCTCCAATGAGACTGTATCTAGCACAGTGGCAAAGTGAAAGGAGCAATGAACGATCTTAGAGGGTCATGGAACTTCTTTTACCAGCTAAGGAGATATTAAAGAATTAGCACTATACATCTTTGCTGAGTTAAATCAAAATAAGTGATCAGCCTTGAAATAATCATTACATCCATTAGATGAACATTTGAAAAGTAAGATATTAAAATGAGAAGTATTAAATATTAACAGGTTTTCAGACCAGAAGGCACTCACTCAAGGGTTTTGAATTGTCTGCCAGACAATGAAAATTGGAGCTAATTAAGCTGAAAATTGGTTCAAAAGGTAGTGAAGTAGGCAGCTATAATTACATATAAAAACCCTGAAATTGTCATGGATCATAAAATTAAACAGGGTCGTGGGTGGTAAACAGTGATTCCCCCTTAAATATGATACTGAAATGTTCTCATGGGGCAAATTCACTGTACTTGGGATTCCTACACTTCTCCATTTTTGTGTAACTCTGTTGGATGTTCATAACAGATACATATTACCACTCTTCTCTCCCTAGTCCTTCTTGGGATAAGAGCCATCCATCAATATCAGTAGTACTTAGGACCTTATGTCTTATTATTTGTCACAATATGTTGGAGTACAGCAGAATCTTTTTATTTCTAAAGTAACGGAGCTGTATTATTTTGCTCATCTGTTATCCTTGTTTCCTAAGCCTCTGTGTGTCAAATCCAAATTACAGCTCTTGACACCATCCTATCTCTGAAGAAGTTTCTCTTCCCACCCTTATAGGACTTCAAACAAAGTCCATTTAAATCAATGGAAAAATCTCCTATTCTCTTCAATAATCTTTGTATCGGATCCATAGAAAACAGCTATCACAAAATTTTACTGTTCAGTGTCATATAATTTCCATCATGACAGGATACAGATAAAAAAAACTGTAGAAACTAGTACAAATGCTGTTTCCATTTTGCTGGATGGTAATTTTGCTGGATGGATGGTGTTATAAGAATGTAATGATTTTAAGAGTGTATGTTATACAGTAGATATACTAGTACAATGTAATGTTTGCAGAAAAATGGTAACAGAATTTGGGCATTACATTTCCTCCTTTTGCTGTTGTTAAGGCACATTTCACTCACATGTTCTTTGCAAACATCTTAGCCAACTTGAGATAGTCAATACATTTAATTCAAAACCAAATAAAGAAACAAAGGATTAAGTTATTCATCTGAGTTTTCTTATATTATGCTGGATTCTTACTCTTTAAAATTGAAAGTCAATAACCTAGAAAGAGAAACCATCTTCATTTAAGATTGTATTAGAAAGTGTAAAGCATGATTAACTACAAGATTTACAATTTTGCCTTGATGTAATCTAAAAATAAAACTTATATATATATATATATATATACACTTGTTAAATACTATTTACTGTACACTGTCCAAAACCTGCATTGAATACAGAATTATTCATTTCCTCATAAGTATAGTATCTGGGTACTTCACAAACAATTTATTTTCACAGCTCCCCAGGGATATTAGATAATGTTGTTATCCCCATTTTACAGATGGGGAAACTGAGACAAAGACAAAGCAACTTGCTTTAACTCAAATAGTGACTGGGTTAAAAATCAAGACCATCTGACTTCCAGTCCTAATCCTGTGCTCATTTGCCCAAACCACACTGCCTTCCTGAAATACACACTGAGCACCCGGAGCTGCCAGTAACTTCAGCTGCAGATATGAATGCTCAGCTCTTCTAAAAATCAGGCCCTAAGTTTTTCAAGCTGGGCATCAGAAAATGAAGAACCTGCCATCGTTTTAAGGGGCAACAGCTTCATTTGATACACAATCCGATTAATTCCCTGAGTGCTGTCCATTCTGTGCAGGGCTTCTAGATGGTCACCACTGGTGTTGGAGTTGGAAGAAGGGGTGTGATTTCTCTGCTCCTGCTGCTTTTCCAGAGGGAAGGGGTTGCCTTTGCTCTGGCTACTGCTGCAGCTGGGCTCCCACTCTGTTGCCTGGATTCCATCCTGCTCACAGCAGCAACTTTTCTTGCCTGTGATTGTTTCACCTAATTGTGGTGAGTTCCATCCTCCATTTTTTGCCCGAACCCTCCATTTGTTTAGTTTGGTTTGGTTGATGTTGTCCCTTCCCCTCTTGTATTGGTCTGTCTGTCTGTTTTTCCTCAACCTTATCCTCTTTTTCGCTCCTGCCCTTCCCTTCCTTTTTCTTGGGAAGATAGGCTCCCTTCCTTTCAGCTTTCTCAGCCCCACCCAGGGGGTCCCTTTCCCTCTAGGGGGAGGGACAGGTTTCCTTTTGTTCCCCTTTCCCTGTTTTTGTTCCCTCTTTCTTTCCCCTAAGTATATCCCCCTGACCTTTCCTTCCCTACCTCCCCCAAGCCCACATATTGTTTCTTCAGTTTGATCCCTGCCACTTCCTAGCACTCAAGTGCAGCCAGGAGTGGGGCGGGGGAGGGGGTGGCCTCCAGATGGTTTCCCCTTGCTTATGTTTGTTGTTCCTTTTTCTCCATTTTTGGTTTGATTTCCCTTCCTAACAGAGGGAAGAGGCAACGTGTTTCCTTATCACCACCTCCCGTGGCAGGTCCTCAGCCTCCTCCTCATGATCCCCCCCTTGGTGAGTCTTCTCACCCTTCTCACTCCTTGGATGGCGGTGGGGCTGGGGAGGGAGAGAAGGGGACAAAGGACTTCCCTGGCCAACTGCTGTTGTCCTGACTCTGGATTTTCCACTCTACAGGGCACGTCCTTCCCTTCCTCCTCCTCCTTTTGGAGGCAAGGGCCCTGGTAAGAATAAGGCCTCTGGGGGCTCTTCCATTGTTCCTTCTCCCACTAGGCTTCTACCAGCACCAGGGGCCTCATTCCCCAGGGCACCCAGGTGTATGTCCAAATGGCTACGGTGAATCTGTTATCTAAGTTATCATCATCTGGTGTAGCCACAGCACTGACCATCTCTACTGCTTCCACCTATGGCAGCTGGGGCACCTTACCAGGAAGGATGGGGTTTGCTCCCTCCGGCAGCCATCTCATCCCCATGGAAGTCCCCATACCTCCTGAAGAAATTCTTCCACTTTCATTAGAGGTGAGCCCCAGGAGGCAGTAACTGTTGTGCATCCCCTTCCCTCTCCTTCTTCTCCTACTGTACTCCCTCTGCCTGTGTTGGGGGATGTGGAGGACTGAGTGGTTCAGGAGGTGTTGTGCCAGACTACTACGTCAGGTTTCAGAGTAACAGCCGTGTTAGTCTGTATTCGCAAAAAGAAAAGGAGTACTTGTGGCACCTTAGAGACTAACCAATTTATTTGAGCATGAGCTTTCGTGAGCTACAGCTCACTTCATCGGATGCATACTGTGGAAACTGCAGCAGACTTTATATACACACAGAGAATATGAAACAATACGTCCTCCCACCCCACTGTCCTGCTGGTAATAGCTTATCTAAAGTGATCATCAAGTTGGGCCATTTCCAGCACAAATCCAGGTTTTCTCACCCTCCACCCCCACCCCACACAAATTCACTCTCCTGCTGGTGATAGCCCATCCAAAGTGACAACTCTCTACACAATGTGCATGATAATCAAGTTGGGCCATTTCCTGCACAAATCCAGGTTCTCTCACCCCCTCACCTCCCTCCCAAAAACCACACACACAAATGATGTAGAAGTGGGAGAGGAGTTGTCCCTTCCAGGAAGTCAGAGTGGGGATGATGTCAGGAGTCCATCTGTCCTATTCCTGCAGGAGACTCTCATGGATCCGGCTACCAATGCCAACTGGTGGCTGAGTGGGGGGACAGCATGTATTTCAACCAAATAGACAATTAAACTATAATTATGAGCCTGTTTGCATAATTAGATTTGTGTATAATCATTAACACTATATCACACCCTCTATGCAAATTCCTCCACCAGCAGGAGGACCTGTCAATAGGATTTGATAATCTCAAACTAGAATCCCCCTTATCCTATTCTTCTTGTTGTTTTAATAGATAAACCAACTTCATTAGGTGTTAACAGCAGAGCTCATCATCACATATTGCCAAATAAAATTTTCATTCCCATAGAATTTTGACTAAATTTAAAATGTAATTTTACCCATTAAGCAAATGGCTGAGAGTGTTTGATAAAAAGTTATCCTTCTTTCCTGGGTAAATGACTGAGATGGAGGAGGGGGATGATAGCCTAATACATGTCTACGATGGGGTTTATTTAGTAGAATTATCAGAGAATTAAAGATAATGGTTTAGGAATGACAATGCTTTTGACTTTGTGTTGAGGAATGTATATCTTTATTAGGAAGCACAAGTCATTATTTATTATTAATTAATTAATATTATTATTAATATTTTATTACATCTAACCATCCTGCCTCAATCCACAAGTCACCACATAGGCAAGACTATTAACTGAACTTCACATTTTTTATTGGTTTTGATAGTTTTTAAAAGACATTTCTAATTTTGGATTGTAAAGCTCACTGACCTTTCATCGCAAGGGCTCTGGCACACAGTGAATACATTTATTAATATTAATCCTAGGTTAGCTCTTATATGAAAATCTCCTGCTGACATTTAAAGCATCCAAACAACTTTGAACTTATTTTCAGATAAAAAAGATCAATTTCCCTGTTACTGGTAAGTATAAAAACCTAAAACATTAAAAAAAAGAAGAAAAAAAAAGAATGTAATATAGAGTACCTATTTTATTATTTTTAAATATCCAATGAGTTAGGAAATGAAAACAGTGATTACTAAAACAGGGTGCTGTGATGTTCTTTTATAAAATGTCAGCTTTAGCTAGAACTAGGTCAAATAATACAAAAAGTAATTCATGAATATTTTTACAAATATCATTGACAAGACTGGCTGACTGTTATTTGTGGGTCACATTATTCATTGTCTATGAGTGTTTGGATGGCCGCTGAGAATGGGTGAACATGTTTACAATTCCCAAGTGTTTTGTGTGTTTAAGAGAAATTATTATTTGCATGAGAATTCACACTAGAAATGTGCCTTATTTATCATTTGCTATTTTTCTCTGGGAAAAGAGTTTCAGCCATCTAGTCAGGGCATAGAAAACATACCCATCCAGTTATGGGTCTCTCTGATGAGAATACAAACTAAGTGTCAAATGTAGGGGGTATTCTGATGTGAGTAGTGATGTCAGAAGCCGCTTCCATTGATTCTTTATCCAGACCCCATCTGGTAACAGCCTTTATCCAGGCTTAAACAGACCCCATCTGGTAACAGTAGGAAAAAGAGTGTTTCTTTAGATAAAGGGGATGAAGATGGGAACCTGTATGTTCATTACAGCTCTACCATAAGGAACACTACTTTGTGGGTAGTCTGTGAGGAACAGCACTGAAAGACTGAAATCATTTCATACAGTCCACTGAAATAGTATTAGGAAGATAACAGTATTGTTTGCTCACTACTTATTTGTGCTACATATAAACAAGAGGTGAAAGTTTCCCTCTCCTTTCTCCTAATTAAAAAGCCCTCAAGCAATTCGGGCTCCTATTTCCTTTAAAAAAGGCAGAGCTACACTAAATATTCAAATTTTAATTATTTTCAGTACATCCGTATTGGCTTTTGGTAATTTTGGTGTTATAAGAAGACGTTCTGACAAAATAAAGTATATGTCCATGTGGGTCTTGGGAGAATGAATGAAAAGGCACTTCTCTAACTGGTGTGTTGAGTTAGGGCTTCCAGGTGGAGGATTGCATGGCTGGTCACAAGGATGAGTCAAAAATCATGAGACTGTCCTTGTGAATATTGCCTTAAGTGCACAAAAAGTGAGGTAAGATATATGAGATCCCAAATTATGCCGTGCTCATATGGCCAAAAATTAGAGCAGCTGCTGAAGGAATAAAAACAAAATCTGACCTGAAGTTAAGTTTAATATTGGCTCCAGATATATTCTGAAGACACTTATCTGCTCTTCCAGATAGAGATAGGTGATGAAATTGTGTATTTTCCCATTCACATTAGAGTAGTAGAACTATCTATCTATTTTTAGTGAACCTCACTTTTGAAAATCTGGGTAAGTGACAAAAAAAGATGTCAATGTTGGATATTTAAAGCCCCTAAATGACTCTCACTTTTTATTTTCCAGACTGCAAGTAGAAATTCCACCTACATCAGGCCTCGGAGGGTGGGGCCCACTGGGACAGCAGGTGCAATCGGAAAAGAAAACCTTGAGACTCAAGTTGTGGCGGATGTAGGGGGAAGAGGGTGAATTTATTCACATAGAAATGTTTGGAGAACGTAATTTTTAGTTCAAATATCTATATTTGCATGTGAACAAGAATATGATACATCTGGGTTTTTACTATTCATGCTATGAATGTTCTGAATAGACTGTTTTGGTCATGTGACTTAGGGACACCAATCACAACCACCAAGTAATCTAATAAATCACTGAAGCTGCACTCATTAGAATTAATTTGCAAACTGGATACAATTAACTTAGGCTTGAATAAAGACTGGGAGTGGATGTATCATTACACAAAGTAAAACTGTTTCCCCTTGTTTATTTCCCCTCCTACTGTTCTTGTCATCTGATGGAAATGGCCCACCTTGGTTATCACTACAAAAGGTCCCTCCCCCTCCCCCCGCCCTCCCAGCTCTCCTGCTGGTAATAACTCACCTTTCCTGATCACTCTTGTTACAGTCTATATGGTACCCACTGTTTCATGTTCTCTGTGTATATAAAATCTCCCCACTATATTTTCCACTGTATGCATCCAATGAAGTGAGCTGTAGCTCATGAAAGCTTATGCTCAAATAAATTGGTTAGTCTCTAAGGTGCTACAAGTACTCCTTTTCTTTTTACAAAACAAATAGTGTGAAATATGTTCACATACAGTGTCTGAAGAATATTGAATTAATTCAAAATCAATGTCTGTGGAAAAATCACTAACAGAAAAATAGGCTAAATTCATTGCATAAACTGCTCTCTATGACTAGTTCGCTCAGTTATACTAAGTATTCATCAACAATGTATGGAATATCTGGATAGATATTTTCCTTTTTGGGGCAATATTCGTTTGTTGTTATCCTCATAGCCAATCTTATACACACATCATATATGTACTGGTGATAGACAGGCATGTAATAAACTGCACTGATTCCACAGGGACTATATTTAATCTTTCAAACCTTATCAAACAGTCATCATTTTAAAACAACAAGCCCTTAAACTAGCAAAGAAATGTTTCTTTTCCCAAATGTGAAACAAAATATTTCCTTCTTTCCCACCAATCTGGAATTTCTCTCTAAAAATTGCAGTGGTATAGGAGGAGGATATGCAATATTCAATCCAACATTGATAAGGATGTCAAAGTTAGATGTTTTTAGACCCACAAGGGCTGGAAACAAAATTTTTATTTATCTAGAAAGAGAAAATCTTTATTTTTTTAATGGAACACACCATGTGTGCTTCTAAGCTTTCAAAGCAACATGAAAGAATAACTTGAAATCATGACATTTTTTATATACAATGTAGAAAAACTATTGTGGATTATTTTTAAAGTCCTTTCCCTTCCCCCCCTCCCAACCTGGGTATTTGGACTCATGGGAACTAAGGCACCTGGCCTTTCAAGTGGAGGAATACAAAAAAATAGACCAAAGAAAAGTTTTTAAAGTTCTGTAAAACATAACTAACGTAATTTCACTGCAACATGTATGGGATACATAATGGTGTAGTAGAAATCTTTTATATCTACTTATTGTTATTATTTATCTTGCAACAGAATCTAGAAGCCTCAGCCATGGACCAGAACCCCATTGTGCTAGGCACTGTATAAACACAGAACAAACAGACGATCACTGCTTCAATGGCTTGTAGCCTATAGACATGATGTTTGCTTACGTTTATACAGAAATATATTGAAATGTGAGTAGGCCCAAAAATCTATTTTCTAAAAACAAAGTGAGGCCTGGTAAAATATGAATACGGTGAAGTAAAACAATTCAGAAGCAAGCTGGAAATAAGTAAAGTCATAATCCCAGGTCATGGTGTAAATATGATTGGTCCTAACTATTTTTTACAAGTGTTTTAGATAAAATGTTAATGTTTTGGAAAATGCTGTCTATGTTGATAGTTACTGGTATGACATTTACTCAGATGTTAATAAAAATGATGCTTAATGATAAATAGCCAATGAGAAAGTAGAAAATATTTAATTATGGTAAAAAGGTAGATTTCATGTTAATTAATTAAGGAGTGTTATAATAGATTATAAAAAGGGTAGCATGATAATTTTAGATTAGGTGCATTCATCCACCATCAAGGTACTGTTAGAGAAAGGATTAAACCCATTTCTTCTAATTTAGGGACTGATCATCCCTAAATGCATCATTTCGTCTTAAAATGTGAGTATCAATGCAATGGTTATATTGTAGTACCTGATTTCTTTTATTAAATTAAGTGTTTAATTTTATCATTTATTGTGTCATTCAGAGTTCCTCTAAATTAAATTATCTGTAACCGCCCTGGAGCCCTGAACCTTAGAGAATTCAGTTTGGTTTTATTCCTTATTTTTAAATTACTAATTTGGAACACATAAATCAAAAGTTACAGGCTGCATAACTCATTTGTGACATCACCACAGTAAACAATAATGTAGCCTTCCCAAACTAATATATGGTACATCACACCATCATATGTTCTTTTTACATATAAGGCTCAATCTGCCAGGTATTGAGCTCTCTGGCCCTGATCTGAAGTACACACTTAATTGACTATTGAATTCTACAGGAATACTCACATGCTTAAAGTTAAGCATGAGTTTAAGCGCTTTGCTGGGACAGGAGAGAACTCATCAAGCCCATATTGAATACATTACCTACAGAGAACATATATGTTTGTTACGGTAAGTATCTAAAACATAGTCCTGTCATAGTTAAGTGGCAATGCTACTTCAGAAATGAATGAAGTTCTGTCAAGATTATTTATTTTTTATTGGGAAGATGAAATGAATAGTAGTATAACATAATAATGTATTATGATGGGCCAGTGATGAGGGCAGAAGTCCAGTATTTGGGAGATGAGGGTTCTATTCCACGCTCTGCCACAGGCTTCCAGTGTGACCTAGGGAAAGTCACTGAGCCTCTCTGTGCTTCAGTTCCCCACCCGTAAAATGGGGATAATGATATTTCCTTACCTCACAAGGGTGTTGTAAGGATAAATACATTAAGGACTATGGAGTGCTTTGAAGTCTACTGATGAAAAGCACTACATAGGGGCT
Organism: Lepidochelys kempii; assembly: GCF_965140285.1. Lineage (NCBI taxonomy): Eukaryota > Metazoa > Chordata > Testudines > Cheloniidae > Lepidochelys > Lepidochelys kempii. The sequence goes on along the minus strand of NC_136384.1, from coordinate 67,571,764 downwards.
AGGTATTGCCATTATTTATTAATTATTATTATTATGTTAATTCATGTGTACCCTCTAGTGGTGACAATGTTACCTTTTTATATTACTCAAATCCTAATAAAGAATTTGTGACAGTTTTAATGAAGAATTAACATGGCTTACCCTTAAATACAAGATTCCAAATATGTTAACATCCACTAGTCAGATTTTCCCAGCAGTTAGGTGGCATTGTATAGTTTAGCCGGTGAGAGTAAGGCGCTTTGTTTGTACTGGTGGGAAAAAATGTTGGTGACTTTAAGGATCCTCTGCCTCCCCCTCAGGTATTGGGAGGCAATGTTAAGGCATCATCTGAGCAGATGAGTGGGCTAGATGCTCAGGTAAGGCATTGGACTCTGTGTACCTGGGATGGGTATATAATCCCTGTCCCTCAAGCCTGAGCCCTCCCTCTCACCCAGCTTCACAGTTTCCACCCCACCTCATCCGTAGGATTAGCACAGGACTAAGTTTTTTGGGGGGTATGCTGTGAGCATTACACCAGTCATCCTTTTGAGAGTGGGAAGGGATTTTCCCTCATTGCTAGATCGGCCTGGGCAGTGTGGCTTTTTTTGCCTTCCCCACAGCAGCTCAAGGACCCAGTAAGGTAGTCCAGGAGATAAGGTTCAAGTTGTCGTGATTTAGGTTGCAGATGTTCAGTGCAGACATTTGTTCCATAGGGGGTCTGTTTCTCCAAACTAGAATTGGAAGTAGGCTAAGGGGAAGACATCCCCTAAAGAAACTAGGTAACGAGCTTGGGGCTTCTAATTTGTGGAACAATGAGGAGACAATCCCCTTTCCCCAATCCCTTAATCCTCAAATCAGGGAGGGTGGTGGCATCTCAGCAACAGGCTAGGGCCCAGCTATTGAGAGGTGGAAGGTTGACAGCAGCCCTCTGCCTGGTAGAAGTGATTAAGGAAGGAATGATGACCTGTGCTGTATGAATTATTCCTGCTTAGTTCCCAGATAAGTAAAATAATAAAGTTACAGACTAATTAAACCATATTTCTCACATCTTGTCTTTTCTTCTTGTCTTACATTACTGGGACAATGTAATTACTCAAACAGGCCAGAACACTGTGGTGAATCCCCCTATATTCTTCAGAAAAGTGTAAATGAATCTTCAACAAGTAGTCATAACCTTGATTTTTTACATCTCATTTGAACATCACAACACCACATCATATGGGTGATCAGGTCAGTTCCCTATTCAACTTTTGAGATGTGGCAAGACTGAAACCCATTCTGGTATGACTTCAAAACAATGAGGGTCAATTCCAGAAACTGTCAGCAGTTTTTAATTTTGCCATTTTGGAAAACACCCTAAACTACATTTCCCTTGGATGGTAGATAGATAATGGCATTGAGACCATACACCTCCTAACCATGTATAAGGTCGGTGGATTTGTAGGTATCCACATTTTTGAGAAACACTTGAGCATAATAGTCATATTTGTTAATATTCCAGTTGATTTAAGTGTCTTTTGATATGAAATTACCATCCACATGGAGTAATGTGTGACCCTGTTGCACAGGAAACTTGGGTTAGGGCCTGCAAAATCCCTAATTAGTTCTTTGAATTTTATGGCAGCACTACTATGTGTAGAGCAGAGTCCCAGAGGAAACATTTAATTGATGCAAGTAATTCAATATTTGACTTCTGCCATCCCTTCACATTCCATTCCTCTTCATCTCAGGACACCTTCAGAGGTCTCTTTCAAAATTTGAAAATAAAAACCATACTTGGTCTGTTGAAAAACTTGTGGGTGGCACATACAGTGTAGGTAATCCAAAAAAGTACATTCATGTCTATTGGTGGTCTTTTGTATTACACTGCCATATTCGGAATTGGTAAATATGCGATCAAAACACTATAACTGCCAAGAAACCTTGCTTCCCATAACTCTTGGAAGCAATAACTTAAACATTAAATGAATTCAAGTTAGGAGTCCATTTACCTCAGTGCTGTTCTTGACTTGTTGATACTCAGCAGGACTGAGTATGCATTCTTTGAGGAGAATTTTAAACAATTGAAAAACATTCTCCCACAGCAGGGTTACTGTAAATTTATACTAGCTGCCAGTCAATGAGACTTCACAACGCAGATCTGCTGTCAATTGATATGAATTCCAGCTCTCTCCTTGACTTAAAACATCAGAACACTTAACAAAGAACAGATAAATGAGCATGAAGAAGGTAATGTGACAAGTTTTCAAAAACATATAGAATATCAAAAGATCCATTTCCAGAAGGAAAGACAGTACTTTAAAGCTGACCCATATCAATCAGATGTTACTCCTGTCCTGCATATTTTGTTATCAGTAAAAACAATAACAACAAAACAATCTAACATAACCCACAAAAACATTGTGGAGAAGACTTTGTTGAGCCAGAAATCTCTTAGCATCTATTTCTAAAAGACCCGTGTTTTGTTTTGTTTTGTTTTTCTCTCATAAAGATTTCTGGAAGGATGGGAAGATATGCAGCTAATGAAATGATTAAAAGTAAACTTTAATTGGAGTTTTAAAATAAAACAAGAAAGTCAGCAGAGAAGCAGCAGCTTCATTATTTTTCAAATGGAAGATCAAACAATGATAAAAAGGAGAAGTATTATATGTCACTCTTCTAATTTATCACTCACAGATGAATTCATTATCTGGGACATATCTAAATATTAGTACAATTTACGCACACAAAGGTATGCTGAGAAACAGTTCTTTCTTAGTTCACATATTTTGCATAGTATTACCAATTTGTTATTTATGCAACTCATTATTCCAATCAAACTGTAGGGTCCTTCATGGGTCTGTTTTAAGATACCTGCATTTCAGTATCTATGGTCCTAATTCAGCAAAGCTTTTATGCATGTTCTTAAATACATTGCTGAATTAGGACCTATGTGTCTCTGTTTGCTTCATTCCAGTATCAATCTGTCTTGAGGCCCGATCCTGAAGTCCTTGCTCTGTCAGAACACCCAAAGGAACTAATTTTGCAGATTTAATTAGCATCTGTGAGACAGATATGTACACTCTGCCAGGTGATTTTATTGTTCTCAATCCCTGTGTAGTTCTGCATCGTCTTATTCAGGCTGTGAATTTCATCCCTTTGCTAATAATAATGAGATGATCACTGTCATCTGTGTGTTAAAAATAGTTATGCAAAATGAGCCAAATTTGACCCTGGTTCATTGATTGATTGATTCCTGGACACTTACACTTGGGACAAACTTGCCCTCAGTGAGCACACATGCATGTTAAAACACATCTCTAACGAGAATATCCAGGGTATTTAATCCATTGAGTGTGGGGTTTTTTGTTTTCCAACTGCTTGAACAATTGAACTATACTAATTCAAATTATGGACTAGTGGTTTCCAAACTTTATAAGAACAGAATTAAATGTTGAAAGAAGATAATTCAAGAGTCTCATTCAGATCCATTCTGTGTATAATTAAAACTTGAATCAACATGCCATTGTTTTGCTTTTTTAAAATGCATTAAAGACTCTCTTTGCCTATATTCTGAGTTTGAGCTCAAAGAACTGTTTCTCACAAATTTGGATTTTAATCCTGTATTGGGAGCAGGAAGTGGGATGTGCACGGAAGCAGGAATCATGGCAATTGATCCCAAGGCAGGAACAAGGTTACTGTAATCGCTTGAAATAAGAGTTTTTAATGGAAACAGACAAGAAAAAGATAGCTCTGTGAAGAGTATTGCCACAGCACACCCTTCCCCATGACACTGTTTACTGTAACAATGAATTTGTGCATTTGCCCAAGCTCTAGCACTTCTCTCATCATATCATCATCCACCTATTAATCAATGTCGCTAGGTTTAACTACAAGGTTAAACTCCTTTACTTGTGGCATATCACACAAACAATTCAGCTGGAAGAAAAGTAAAACAAGGAAGACAGTTCCTTACAAATGTCCCGTATTTCCTTCAGTGAGGATTTTAAATTCTACTTGAAGATCAATGGCAATGTAAACATACCAACACTGTCATAAGTGCATTCATTTTTCATAAAGCAGCTTTATCCTCCATGGTAAACAGAGATTGTATTGAATTAATATCAGATTTACAGAGTTATTCTCTTGCACATCAGAAGACAATTTAAGGGAAAGGCACAGACCAAAAGGAAAAGGTAAAACTTTAAATAAGTTATTACTTTTCCCCCTCCTGAGTTTCACAGCTGTAAAAATATAGGTATAACTAATTATCATGTAAGTGTCAGAATTCTTTATGTATATATGGAGTTTAAATACTGAATAAGTCAGCTTTATATTTGAAACTGGAACCAGAACAAGAGCTGCTAGAGAAAGTACCAGGTTTTGATGAACACTCTGTACCAGACAGAAATAGTTTGGCTGGACAAGATATATTTCAAAAAAATGTTGTTTTCATGAGGAATGTATCTGTACTTGAGTTTGATGGTTTGCTAAGATTGCATGCTCTTCCTTTCAGAATCTGAAGATTGAGCAGTGTTTTTGCAGTTAAATTTAATGAGAGTTTTACCTGATTCAGAGATTACAGGATTACAATCTGTAGACCTCAAAACATGCAACAGAAGGGGAGGTTTCTCCTTAGACTTTCTCTTAAAATCTGCTCAGAAAGAACTAAAATGAAGTGATAGGCTGAATTCCATATCTAAACCTAGAGCAGATGGAAATAAGACATATAAATATACCAAAAAAAAAAAAAGGGTCACATCCTCAGTTGGTGTGAAATGGCATTGCTTAAATGTGTAGCTAAATTACACCAATTGAAGATCTAACAATCTTCTTCTTAGTGTGCCTCAGGTGTCATGTGACCAGAATTCATCACTGAATTTGGTCTGCTGGTTGGTTCATTAGTTTTCCCAGCCTGGGCCAGGTATTGACAGGGAGTGCAATGTGAACTCTGATCAATGATCTGGCCAATGACATATCTAAGAGGTGTTTTGTGTTTTTCAGTAGTCATTTAAACAGATTTCTAAAATATTTAATACTATATTAACAATATTTAAAATATAACTATATAGAGTGCATATGATTATATTGCAAACATAAATCAGATTAGAAGGCCTTTGGGCAGGAAGTGTTTCTTCCCCTATCTGATTGAGGCATGTGGGTGTCATCACAATCTAAATAAATAACTGATAAATCAATAATGTAGAAAGGGGAATCAACGCCTTGTGCAGACTTTTCTGTAAAATAGGGCTCTGGGATGAGGAAAACTCATGGCGTTTCTTCTTAATAGTTCTGTGGGAGTTAAGGAAGCAGCAGGGGTTTCTGTTCCCAGATTCTGTGGATTGCAAGAGACCCTCTATTTTTACTGAAATCAATTGGAGTTAAGGACTGTTGCCTTAGGTGTTCAGCTCCTCACAGAATTGTGCCCAATACTTGCATTCCATTTATGCAAACTCAAGAGATTCAGATAAGGTTTGGATACACATTTGGATGTTTAAATTAAATATACCACCAAATCATCATTAGTACTTCACAACTTCTGATTTATCTGATATTTTGCCATTCATTGATATATGTCTGATGCCACCCTCTCCTGAGTACCATCAGGGCTTTTTTTATGCCATTCTCAGAAGCAGTACTCAAGTGGTAAATCTGGAAACTGTATTGTTGCATAAACACTTGCTCATTATTATTTACTTATTAATTTTATTGAGAAAACGAATACAGAAGTCACTACACAGGTTATAACCTAATATATTAAATACTACGTTTACTTGTTTATAGAACTATGTGCATGCGTTTAATGTACAGGATGCATAAAACAAATATTTCCTTTTTGTTTCAAACAAAACAATGCTGTTATTAACATTATTTCTTCTTTCTATAATCCAAACAGTCTGCAAGTCACTTCACATACATGTAAAAAATCAAATCTGACTCCAAACAGCTTACTATATAGGATTTATCATTCCACTGTGACAGGGTCCCTGGGGTGCAACCTGGACTGTGGGACTGCTCAGCCCCCTTTACCCACAAACCTGGTTTGCCTCTCACACTGTGATGATGTTGCTAAGCCACAAACCTCTGGCAGGTAATGTACTTACACAGACATTCACAGGCAGGGACACACCCAACTGAGTTACATGAATGCTTTCCCCATCCACTTATGAACCAACAGTAGAAAGGCTACAGCCAATTCCCTCTAGCTCCCCAGTCTTACATCCCAGAACTGTACTGTGTTGCGCTGGTCAGAAGCCTGACCAGTGTGAGTTCATTTCCCAGTCCTCCCTTCCCTGGATGTGGAGAGGACACATCCTAGCCTTTGTAAACTGAGCTGAAATTTTCCAAGCACTTCAACTAAAACACACTATTTTAGGTAAAATGTAAAACTGATTTTATTAACCTCAGAAAGATAGATTTTTAGCATGCATGGAGATCGAAGTTGGTTATTTAGGAAATAAAAATAAATTCGCAGTCTAAGTTCTACATACTGAATGGGAATTGAATCAAGCAGTATCTCACCTTGACAGTTGGTGCAAACAGATCACAGATCCTCAATATTCAGACTGGAACTGCCTATAACTTGGGATCACCCTCTCCGGTTCAAAGTCTTTGTCTCCAGATATGTTTCCAGGTGTTGAGTTGTGGGGGGAGTGAGGTCAAGTCATGATGTCACTTCCCCACTTTTATAGTTTTTTTCCAGCTTGCTGGAAAGATCTATGTTTGCTACATGGGGGTCCTTCGCCATTGGTCAAGCAGTCTCCATTGTCTACTTGCTCTCCCTGAGAAGCCTTCTGATACAGTCATTGGGAGAATGGATTCCCTTCAATGGACCATCAGTGCATCTGGCTCCTCCATTGTTGGACCTGAAAGGCTGGATCTGGGTATTCCCAACCTCACAATATATTTCAGTAACACACACATAGCAACACTTCATAACTTTACACATAGTGATAGCACATGCAATCCAATAGGATATTAATGTTCAACAGATAAAGACTTAAAATGATATCTCATAAGGCATACTTTGTACAAAACATATCATAATTGTATGACAGTGATGAATATGGGGGTTCCAGGGTGCCGCTTAGAGGTACAGAGTGCCACATCATAAAATATATTGTAAGGCCATATGATTGCTCCTTCTGTGAGCATCCAGGCACTGTGAAAGAGTTAAGGAGTGAAAGCGGAAAGTTCCCTATCATCTGTAGAACTTTGATGTAAAATTAAATTGTGCTTTAAGGGAACTCATCTCACTAACAAATAGTAATATGAGGATTATAAGTAAATGTGTTATTTTGAAGTAAAATTGATTTTTAAAAAATGGTTATGAAAAGCTTACCAAATAATTGTACCTTTGAAATTACAATTTAGTTCTTCATCTATCCCTAACTAAGGACAAAATATGATAAGGGGATAATATCACAGAATATATTGCTTGTTACATTTATCTGCAAGGTTCTAATTATCTGCATAGTGCATATAGTAAAGTACTATTTTTCTATTTTATCAGCTCAGTTCCATAGTTTCTCATTCTTCTTGATATAAGACTGCTTTCAGGTATGGTTGTGCTCTGACTGTTCAAAATATAACTGACAGTTTTTCAAAATAACTTTTATGTGCTGAAGTTTGCTCTTTTAATTTATTCAGTGCTAACCTCCTATAATCAGTAGAACAGAGCAGTATATGAGTTTACCACAGGTTAAGTTTGTCAATAATTTTCAAACCCAATGGGGATCAATGAAGGAGATATTGTATTCTACCTACATTCCTTCTTAACCTTTACATGCCACATCGTATTTGCATGATAGTGAGCTCAGTTTAATCATTCTTACATGATATTCTTATGTGACATTCTTCTATGATATTCTTCTTTCCACTTATGTTCAAGGAATGATTGATTTGAAAAAGAGCATTTGTGATGCTATAGCGAGGAGACTGTGATAATATACTTAAGGACCTGTCAGCATTTCTATTATTAAAACTATTTTCAGGGGTTTCATAGATCAACAATAAAACAAATTTCCGGTGGGGTGAAACTTGCCACACAATATTTCTGCCCAGGAGCAAATTTACTTTTAACACAATTGAAAATGGAAAAATACAATAAAATGAAACATGCCTTCAACCAATTTGTGTAAAAGAGCAAAGAAAATAGGTGGCAATGTTTGAGAAAACTTTACTACTTTCCATTAGCACAAACCTTTTTTTTTAATTTTTTGATTTGAAGATTTTGTGGTAAAAATGTGAACTAATTGGTTTTGTTAATTTCAATTCAATGGGATTCATGGATCAAGCACTATGCTTAGCAGAAAGCATTTGTAGGATCAAGTTCCTACTAATCGAGCAGGAAGATTTTAATCAGCCAGATTTAGCTGAATGCCTGTCACAAGTATGTCGAACAGATATATTTATGATTAGTTTTATATTGCAAGCCAATTGCACTAATTCAAACGGTATTGCTTATCTTGGATAGACTATGTAAGTTTCTCTGAGTAGTACTAACTATGAAATAGGCAAGAAATTAGTAAGAACAATCACATACCATAGGCTAAATTCCGCTCTCAAGTACACCAGTGTAAATCTAGAATACCTCTGTTGATTTCAGTGGCATTACCCTCGACTTACACCAGTGTAAATTAGGTCAGATTTAGCATAACATGTTCTTTATTGATATGGAAACTGAATTATATATCAGTTTGATGATGTATGATGATGACAAAAAAGGTAAAGATCCCTTTGTCCAGAAATGATGTTTTAAAGATACATGCATAAAACAGTTCAGGATGAGAGATGAAGAATTTTCTCCATGTGTTTTTCTGTCCACCTGAAAGCTGTGTGCAGATCCTGGCAGCCCTGCTAAATATAAGTAAGGGTTGCCCATAACTGCAGCTGAGACCAAATTTGAATATGGAATGTGGGAAGAGACAACATGATGACTGAGGATAGGGGTCAGGACTGATATAAAAATGTCCAGAAGCTAGGAAGATGATCACCCACGTACTGGGAATGAAATGAAGAGATGAGAAGGAAAGCAACAGGAAAGGGTAGTGGGCTAATGAGAGCTACACTGTCTAAATGTATCTGCTTGAGGGCACTGTAATTTATCCCAAGCCACTGTAATTTGTATCCTCCATATCATGTGTAGATAGCAGAAGCCTTCAAAAAATGCTTCTGGTGAAACAGAGGATACATCACGTCCCCCTTTTTCATGAGTAATCATACTCAATTATACTCAGGCACTCCCATTGTGTGTGGACTATTTAAGAGAGTTTGAGACACTCTCACCTGACAGAGGAGCCGCAGAAGGTGTTGGCATTGCTTTATTCTATAAAAACAAGACTGAAAATACCCAGAGTAGGGCAATGAAGATAGTTAGATTTATGGTGGGAGTTGTTTTGTAATAGATTGCACAAACTAGGATAATCTAGATAGAAAAGAGGAGTCAAGGGGCAGTATTTAAAATTATGGAGGGATATAGTGAAATCTAATCAGTTCATTTTTTGTTTTCCTATAATACAAAGACAAAAGGTCTTTTAGAAGTTATTGCAGGTATATGCAGAACAAATAAAAGGAAATATGTCACACAGCATGTAGTCAGCCTGCAGAATTCACTGATGCAAAAGATCAGAGAGTCAAATATTGTAGATGGATTTTGAAAAGGTTTGGTTAGTTTTATGGCTGCTACTATTCTACTGCCATTGGTTTCACTGGGAGGAGGATTTATGCTTAAAAAAAAAGCATAAATCAATCTCTTGCAGTAGTGTGAACACCAATTTCCACATAGGTCAGGAAATAATTTTCACTTCTTGTACTGCATTTCATAACTGGCTGGGTGCATTATGGGTTTTTTTGCTTTGCACATTTATCTCCCCTCCTTCTGAAGCCTCTGTTATTGCTCAATGTTTGATCTGATTTAGGAAATTGTATATGCTTGGATGATTCTCCCACATTCAGATATATTACCAATAATAACCACATCTCCTTCTGAACACCAGCCTTTTGAGTCCATAATTCATGCAGAGGTCTTTACACCAACTTTTTATTATTGCTTCCTTACCATCTCTTTATCTGGATACTTCTGACCTGATCATTTCCATTGTCTACAATCTTGAAGGCCAACTCTAAAATATGTTGATAGTTGCCACAGTCACAGGGAGAGCTGCACTTTAGACTCTGTTTAGTACCTCTTAATTGCACTCCTTTGGGCACAGGTTTCACAGCCTTCACCGCTCTCTGGGTGGAACCATGGATCTCTATGTGGCAGCTCCTCCCTCCCCCCCAATTACGAATAATTCTACCCATCAGGCCCAGCTGGGCTTGGCCCCTGTTAGCACTTTTCCTCCAGAAGCCTGTGACAACAGCTGATTAAAGTGACTCAGAAACAGCTTCTTCAATATAAAGCATTATTTATTCCTTCACGCAAAGATAAAGAACACACAGAAGAAAGGAATAAAAACAAAAAGGCCTATATACATATTTCTCCTCGCCTAAATGTTAATCTTTTCTTGCAGGCTTCAGTAAGTTCCTTTTATCCCATTTACCTCATCTGTGGACTGGAAGAGAGCCTGTTTGCTACAGTTTCTGTGTTTATCAGCTTCTTCTGACTGGGCAGATACTGACAACCCATTCAACCTTCCTTATTCGGCTGGCCAACACTTTGCCAGCCCAGTTGAGTTAGACAAGGGCATTCCCCAATTGATAGACCCCCCCATCTGTTCACTGAAGGAGCCCTATCTTTGTCTTTGTTCCATTCCTGTCTCCCCTTTCCCTCCCCCAAGAGCCTCCTTTTATTTAACTTCTTTCAGTCAGGCAGGATGATATCAAACAGGTAAACTAAGGCACATATTTATTAAAACATAATGCACACAACTCCCTCCCTCCACAATACTGAATATAATTGGGAAGAAATTTTCCCTCAATCATTTCTATTCCTGGCAACTTAAGACTATGTGTAATCAGTTTCGGCAAAGGGTGAGAAGGAAGACCAGTGTTCACTGCTTGCATATATGAATTATTTTAAATAATTTTATATTACAAAAGGGAACGAGGGACAGTGAGACTACAACTCAGGAGATTCTGCATTAGATCCAGCTATCTGATTTCAAGAGATCTATAATTCAAAAGAGTTAAAATGCAAGTGCTTCATATTCCTCTTATCCCCCCATTTGAGATGTTGAACATATAGTATATTAAGCTCATTTAGAAAATACCTGTGAAGGTCACCTTTAATAAACCATTTATCTCATATTCTCTTTTTTTTTGGTTTCTGACTATGGGCCTGATCCAAAGTCCATGGGAGGCAATGAAAAGACTCCCATTATTTCCCATGGTCTTTGGAATAGGTCTTTAATGTAGTGGTCTGATTCTTCACTGTCTTGTACATTGTGTAGCCTTTTTAAAACTGAAATCTAATGCTCAGATTAGAAAGTTAGTAATTTACACCAACTGTGAAAAATGAATACACAAACAGAAAGGTGGTAGAGAATCAGTGCCTTTTCCTACAGTTACATCTAAAGTAGTTTATGTTTCATGCTATCTGATAAATAGATTAGGTAGAAAGATAGATAGGGCTCGTGGTAAATCTATTCCTTTACTGATGGCTGTAGTAAAGTGACAGACATTTGTAAATCACTGTCAGATGAAATTCTCTGAATTGTATGCAGTATGGTTGTAGCAATATTTGATTTTTTAAAATTTGTCTTTTGAAATTATTTACCAAATAATTTTTAAGCATAATTCTTAGGAGGCAAATAAGCCATTGTATCTGAAATTCAAGTGAATTGTTTTGACTGGACTCCTAAATCACACAATATTCTTTCTGTCCTCTGAATGGAACAGTGTAACTCTAACTCAGAGTCTTATGATTTTGAAATTTGCACGGTGTGATGTAACCTAACAGATGCTCAGAATTCTTTGGCATAGATGTGAGGCTGTGTCTGGGGTGCTCTGATTGCAACTGAAGAGGGGATGGTATGAGTTCACCTTTATGCCCCAAATTCCCAGGGCTTGCTGGAAACTAGTTCAGTCTGTGGCATACACTGTGACATACCCCCAGCTGTCTATGGTCATGAAGGGACCATTTTGACAACTAAGAATAGTTAAGGCATAGGAATAAGACACGCTCGTTTTTCTGAGCCATGGTCCCCAGGCTAGAGGGGAATATGATGGGGGCGACCCTAGGAATCCTCAACGAGGTGGATGTGAAAGTGTTAAAACAGCTTTACATTGTTAGTATGGTGCAAGCATACTGAGTGGGAGATGGGTGAAGTAAGGCAGGAAGGATTTGCTCCACTGTTTCTTCAGTTGTTCTTCTCAGTAAACTCATTTGTTACAATATTTGCAGAAAACAAGCACAAAATATATGTGAATAAAGTTGTACAAATTCATTCTAATATGTGACCAAAGAGTCACAGACATTGTTGTAATGCTCCCTCAGTTTGGAAGGAAATGAAGTAGATGGGAAATGACAATTCAAGCACTGATTCTTCCTCACATTAGCTGTTCTGTTTCATTCTATCTTCTTCCAGCTGGTTTTTTTATATCATACTCATTCCCATGGTATTGGAGTGCCTCACACAATTGAGAGGGCTATTAATATTTAAATGTAAAATCAATTCAAATATTTGTGTATGTCTGAGTCATTACCAACAATTGGGAGGTGGGGCATTTAATTACCTTTTGATAAAGTAATAAAGTCGTCTACCAGGGCCTTAAATATGCTTGTGAATTTTGTACCTTTAATTTTTTTCTAGAGCAGCCAATGCAATTCATGTGAATAGTATTAATTATGGAAATGTCCAGAATATGTAAAACTAAAAATACTGCTAAAATATATATATTTTCAAATGCAAATAACAAGTCCAGCTTGATATTTACAATCCTATTTGCTATTATGCATCTCAAATTCTTAATTTCTAGGCAGCATCTTGAATTGGAATTCTGTGCAGTGAATCTAACTAGCATGTTTGTTTTATCATTAATCTTGCTGGTCATTATATCATTTACTGTTCATTATAGCAAGAGATAAATTGCAGAAATGCTTAATATTGTTAGTTCAGCTTGGCTGCTTTCTTTAGTGACACTAATTCTACAGAGCAGTTGGGCAAAATCAATGTCTACTGCACCATTTGTATTAAATTATGCTTGTTATATGATTGAATCAACACTACATAGATTTTTCTCAAGTTAATTGATCAACTCCTACAAAGCAAATTAATATGATACATCAAACTGAAGCTGAATTGTAGAGCAGAACAGAACAAACATCAGCACTGGAAGAAAGCCAGAATGCAGCAGGCCACACTGGACGAAGTAACCAGAACCCATAGCTATGGTCAAGAGGCCAAAATATGGTAGAAAGAACTTAAGTGTTAATGCCTTTAATTAAATATCAAGTTGCAGGTTTACAATAAAATTGACATTGAAACCCCGCATGTTCACAGGGATATTTGTCCAGTTCTCTCCACACTGCTTCCACACTTCATTTAGAACCCAATTCAGCAAACCAATTAAACTTGTGAGTAATCCCATCCCTATTCAGCAGAGGAGCACTTAATGACATACTGCCTTTTAAGCATATGCTGAATTCGATTTGACTTCATTGGAACTACTCATGAGCATAAGTGCTTTGCTGAATAGGGGTGAGATTTCTCAAGTGCTTATGGTTTCTGTCATCTGGGAAGGCGAGAGTTCCTTCCATCTGCTACGTAGCTCTTCCTAGCTGTTATGAAAAATCCTCCCCTCCCGCCCCCCAGGTTCCTCCCTGGCTGTTATTTTCTCACTATTCTAAGGGTAGACTGTCTCCAAAGCAGGTGGGTGCCACCTGGAACCTACAGTCACATCAGCCATGTTGTGTGCTCTCTGGACTCAGTCCCCTCAGTTTTAAGGGTCCAATCCTTGGAACAGAGTGCAGGGATGTGTGCACCTGAGCTTGCACCCTGTTACGGCCTGATATTGCAGACAATTCATTCCTGCAGCCAGTGATCACTGGAGCACAGCAGCACTCCAGGTACATCACTCTCTTTTCCCAGGCCATGGCCCACAAATGCCTCATGCAGAAGGGTTCAGGAGGTAGAGTAGAAACAGCTATGCTGGCTTCATGTCACCTGGTTTATTCTCTTTCACTCAGGAAAAGCTGGTTTTCCATTTGCTTTGCACTGCTAAAGTGGTCCAAATCAGGGTGTCAGGATCTGGCCAAAAGTTTTCACAAATGTTTTTGATACAATGAAAAAAAATCGTGCTGAAAAGAATAAAGTTTTTCATGCTACAGTAAACAAAGAATATATAATGGGCTGACTGGGGAACTAATTTTTTGCTCCTTCTTTTATGCCAGTTACCATTTGGATTTTATAATACAATGGCTTGTAGTCATATTATTTGTGCACACTATTGATTGTACCAACAGTTTTAAATACACAATTGGCTGTAGATGCAAATGACACTATGAGCAAGACTATGACTTTTTAATTTCTGTATTAGGCAATGAGAGACTAGGATGATGGACACTCTAGAAATACATAAGATCCAAAATGTAGAAAATATCTGATGAAAAATGAGAGATGATTTATAACAGTTGGCCCAATAAAAGAAGTTAAGCTAAATCTTCATGTTCAACCACGCTACAAGCTATGAGGTATACTTTATGTATGCTATTTCAAACCATTAACAGAAGTATTTTATGCTATCTATTTTTCCTTGATGTACATGTATATTGTCCTTTCTGCTTGTCTTCCATAGCTACCATGCTAAGAAGTTTAGATACCTATAATAAATGTTGATACAATCACAGCAATATAAATGCTAATGAACTCTATCTGGAATTATTCCATACTTTCTGAAAGCTGTCCATATAAAGATCAGTGTATGATAAAGTTCAGCAGTACAGATAGACTGTACTGTCACCTGATTGGTGACTTAAAGCTTCCTCAAAGAAATGGGATTTTATTAGGTTGATGCATTATATGCAAGATGCACTGGAGTCTCCTTAGCTCAATGATAAAATATCTATTGCAGTGGGAACTAAAGTTCTCATGAGAGCACTGCTGTAAAGCAATGGGTGTACATACTTTCTAAAAGTTTTGAGAAGACATCCCAGTGAAGCCAGCTATTGCAGAGCACAATATGTTTTAACTCATTTTAATGCCCCATAAATGCATGGTCTCTGCCTGGTTTTCAGGAAGGTTTCCATTATAACCAGTCTGCCCTGGGAAGCGACTCAAGCTTTTTGTACTCAGGGTTAATTTTACACATTATAACCAACTGACACTAAATGGTATGAGGTAGTCTCTAATCTGAATGTGTACACGCAGCTGAAGCCTGCAGTCAAATCCGTGTTAAAATAGTGAGCATACTAGAGAGAGAGTAACTTTTAGTAATTACATATACTTATTGCCTCTTTATTTTTCTCTGTTGTACTATTACTTGTATCACTTGATGCCTTATGAATCACGATTGTCAACCACTGCTGGCATTTTCTTTCCACCTGCATTTCCAAGAAAGTTTTTCCAGCCTTTGACCTCTGAGAAAAGAGGAAAACAAAAAAAATCTTCAATAGAAGGAAGCAGCTACTATTCAGCACATAGCACTAGATTTAATATCACTTTGAAATCTCCATAAATTCTGATAGCCGTATTCTTTAAACAAACATGAAAAAATAGAACTTGTTCATTCATTCTGTGTGACAGATGGCAGAATACTTGATTTGACAAGACACACCAGATGCACTTTGACCTTTGGTCTGATCGCATATGATAGCACTCTCACATTGCAACACTGGTCTGGTTGCAAAGCCTCAATTTTAGCTTTTCAGTGATGTCTTTCACACTCTACAAAAGAGCTGGGCAAACACTGAATATTTTCTTTGAAAATACAATCACATTTTTAAATGTTTGCTGCCCTTTTTTTGTTCACTTTCTCAAATATTTGAACAACCAAGTTTGCTGGCAAAACTGTTTGCAAAAAAAACATATTAAAAGCTGCATTTATGAATATTTGTGAGACCAATTTTAAATGAAAACACAAAAGTATTTATGTTAGAAATACTTCCCTGCTCATTCATTCAAAAGGTAGAAACAATACCATGTGACTTACTTCACAATAGCAATTAGCCAACAGACCTTAATTACCAAGTATTGAATAGTTGCAGAACATGGTTCACAATGCATAGTTTAAAAATAAATTGCACAATAATTGCACAAAATAATAAATACATTTGAGGACATTGCAATCTGCTCATGGTCATTCCATGATAGTCTCTAGTTTAATCAGATGTACTTACTTCGTTATTTACTCAGGTCTGTTCCCTAGTTATCCCTTGAAAACAGAAGCATGTTTCTGCAACACTGCAAATGGATGCATTCATTGTGAATTTCTGGCCAGCTCATCAATTCAAATATGATCACTGAGTTCTCCTGTCTTACCACAACCTCTATAGTTTACACAGGAAGAGGGCTGCCTTTTCTGTGGTATACGGTATCTCATACAAGCAGCTTTGGTGTCTACATCTATCTGAAAGGGTTGCCCTTTAAATAATGGATTTAGTTGCTCCATGTGAATGTCCTTAAAAACAGCGGTGAAGATATGCAATACCATTTCTTCTGAATTACTCTCTGTGTATGCCTCCTGATCATGCTACAGGGAAAGCCATCTTATTGCCTTTTCACCATTTTTTCCCCTGAATCATTTCCTTCTCCCTGTTTGCACTTTAAATACATCACCTTATAACATACTGCTGATAAACTGGACCTTTACACCTATTGGTTAAGGATGTACTCTGGATTTGTAATTGCAAATGCTAAGCCATATTGTGCAATTGATTTTTAATTAGAATTTATGATGGAAAACAATGGGGATATCTATTTAAAATATAAGGGGACAATATGGCTCACTATGAAGATGTTTCACAATCTTTTCTCCAACAAGATCTAATTGCAAAGTAATAAAAAGTGAAATAAATGGGTTAAATACTAGAGCTGGTTAGACAATTTTCATCAAAACACTTTTCCATCGCTAAATGCCATTTCGACAAAAGTGATTTTTGTCTGTGTCATTATACAGATTTTTACAAATTTTCCATGAAACCAAATTTTCCCAATATGATTATTTTTTGTTTGTTTTAGAAAAATGTTGACATTTTCATTTGGAAATTTATTTTAGGAATTTTTCTTTTATTTCAAATGTTCAAGTTTCTAGCAAGACAGAAATTCTGAACTTCATCTAAGTCTGCTACATTACCTGTACTTTCTATTTCTACTGAGTTTGGAGGGTCTAATGCCTAACACTAATACTGCTCGTAAAATGGGCCTTGATGTTGTGGGCTACAGAGTATTTCAAATTCATTTTCATTAATTTCTTATTCAAATTGGTTAAAGCAGCAATATACTAGAAAGAATTACTGGAAACATTTTAAAAGGTCAGATGTTTGAAATCCTTACTTATGTTAGGATTTCACAATCTGTAGTTTAGTCTGTTCTAATAACAATAATGGGCTAGGTCCTTTAGTGGAGGAGTAAGCTGAGGTAGCTCTATTGACTCTACTCGAATTATGCCCATTTATACCTGCAGAGGATCTGGCTCAATCTGTTGAGAATATGAATTAATTATTCAAATTTGTACAATTAGCTTCCAAACTAACCAACCTCACAAATACACATGCTTAAAACTTGCGGGTAGCAGAGATCAATGTTTGAAGAGAAGAAAAAGATACATAAATAGCAGAGCTACACAGAATTGCTTCCAAATATTTGAATGAGATTTGCTAAAAAAAAAAAAAGAAAAAAAAGAACTTGTTTTTTACAAATTCAGTAGCGCTTGCTGTTTTGGCTCAAGAGAGAAAGCAATTCTGAGAGCTGCCAAGATTTACATATTTAATTCAGATGTTCTATATGAGAGTGATAAAACAAGAGAGAAAGGTTTCAGGAGCAGACCCAGGGGGGAAAAACATTAAATTTCACAAGGAAACATTTTAAAAAGCTGTAAACCTCTTTCCCCTAGGCCTTGCTGAAAGGTCTGAGCTCTGTAGACCTCAAAGGCTTATAGTAAATCAAGAAAATTAATTCAAAAGACATTGTACTTGTGGAGGTGATGATCTGCCACATTTGATTACCACAATACTTGATTCAAGTAAAGATTGCTGCTAGGTTAGAATTCTTTTTCCAGTGTTCTGGTGGTCTGGGAGGCCAGCAATTTGCCTATATGCATCTTCATTGTAATTGTACTACAACTCCAGAAAGCCCACATTTCAGTATGAATTAGGTTTTTGTTTGTTTTCACATCTGGTTTTATAGCCAATACAAAATAACAAATATATTCCTATTTCTGAGCCGCATAAAAAATATCATGTAAGTGTTTATGTTGCTTTTCTTGGAACTGGCGCTCTTTCTTTAATTATACTTTCACAGTGCATGTGACCGTGGAGAGAAGATGTTAGGAGACCAATTGGTTATTGACAGGGCAATAGACTTTCAGCTTTTAAGATCTCAGGTCAAGTCTTGATTAACTTTGAAATGAAAATGAGTTTAATGTTCTTGGTCTCGTCCCTAGGTGGCCTTTGTCTGCATCAGAGAAGTATAAACCATAGTTTGTGGATGTTTGTTTATGAAATTTTAGTATTAGAATAGCAAGGATGCTGCAAAGGGTACTGGTAAATCTCAACTGGTATGTTGGTGCCCTTTCTAACAGTCTTCTTGGTTCTTCTTGAACCTCATTTTTAGAAGGTTCAGCTAAACCTCAGCTTTGGACGATGGAAAAGAGTTTTAGGGTGGATTTGTGATTTCCCTCATATCATATTTTCTATTTTTAAAATAGTAATCGAATACATAAAAGTGAACATTTTTCTGCCCAGTAGTTTCCCCCACATGCTCTCATCTCTATTTATGGGCTTTTGTCCTGTGTTACATACATGCCAGAGTAAATTACTCCAGCCAGCAGCTACCAGTGAAAATTTTAGGGAAGTCATTTTATTTTCTAGTGTTTATTCACAACATATCCAAAGACAGATTGATCATTTTTGTACGTATATTGTCATAGATTGATTGGAAATTTTGTCAGAGATTGAGAGTGCTTTGTATTACTATGCTCTGTATTTTTAAAACTTCCTGTGTTTTCTGTTCTACTGCAAAAGATGAGTTCAAACACCCTGGCTCGATTTAATGATCAGATGCTTGATGTGCATAACAGTGTTATTTCACAGTTTGCGATTTGTGATCATCCTGCCACTAACACCGATATGAGTTATATAGGGCTAATGTAGCAGTGGATTGCTGAATAGTAAAGTAGGATTACATCTGCCTCAAATGCTCATTAAGATAAAAGATAAACATCATTTCTTTTGCTAATTTTGGTGTTAATTTGCAGAAATGGGCACTGCACATAATATACACAATACCAATGATATGGGGGAAAATGTGTATATTATTTGCTGTTAATTCAGCATGTTAAAAATCAAGGTGAGGAATTGAACAAACCCTTCTCAAATTTTTAGGCTTCCATCAACTCTGTTGAAGACTAAATTTAAATATATCAATGGAGCATTTTCTGGTGAGCTCATTTGCCTGCACGTATTAGAAATCATTAGTATGTTTCAGCCATCAGTTATCCTTAATTTCCTGAGGAATATCATATTTTCTTTTGTAATTTATGTGTTCATAACAAAAACAAATTATAGAAGAAGCATTGTCTTAATTTACATGTGTTAATTAGTGGAATATTATTCCAATTTTAAAATCAGTAATTTAATATTTTGGTAAACTAAGATACGACAGTATTTCCAATTAGTTACACTAAATTGTTCCCAAGTGTTACAGGTTTAATAAAAGACTCTCTTTTAAATCTGCTAAGAAAAGTTTAACTATAATGAATATCATTGTATATTTTTTGACCTCTGATATGACAACATATGCTCAGTTTGTTCTCCATTTCCCCCACTCAGATATAGGACGTCGTGATTAATATCTTTTGCTGTGTTACCTCTGCTGCTAATGAAAAACATTGGATGTTCCCTTCACTTCACAAAATGCAAACTCAGACAAAAAAATTTCACAGGTGAATTCCTTATGAACACTTCTAATTGCTTAGGAACAGTGTTTGAAAATCTCAAGTAATTTTCCATTATTATAATGAATAGCATAAAGTGTAATTTTTCATAGTAATTAACTTGTGTCAGCACCATTATTTTTCATTAATTATAAATGAAAAAGAATGAAAGATCACCCGCAGGAACAGATGTGTGAAATTGTCTCTGAGGTTCTGTTCTAGCTTGTTTTGTTTTGTTTTTTCCCCTTTAATAAATCGTATTTGGTATGGGAGTCAGCTATGCAAGAATACAAATAGTAGTGGATGTCCAGGGGAGATGAGACAAAGGGCATTTAATAAGGTTATGGTCTGTGAAGTCCAATATTTTAATGAAAAATGCAATTGTTGCCGGCATAAGAGATAAAGACAGCAAACAAAATGCGGCGCATGTACAAGCTTACAGCTGAGAGAAGCTGGAAAAAACCAACTTGACAGGAAAACTCTCTTTTTTTCCAAAAGGAAAAAACAACAACACACTATCTATCTATGTTAGGCTTGTAGACGTAAGGTGAACTTAATTAAAGTCAATGGGGGAAAAAAAAACACTTGAAAGTATTATTTATTGGCTTCCATAAGTCAAGTATAAATATTCATTTGTTCATGATGCTCCTGTCCTTCTTTTCAAGGCTTTTAAATTGTTTCTGGGGGGAATCAATTAGTGCGCAGGCTTTTAGGTATTTTACCCACAGTCCCCATTTCTGCTCTTAGTTTCTGTCTCCTGGGTTTGCCTCACACAAAACAAAAGCAAAAATATAAATTGACCTTGTGGTCCCTTCTAATCCTATGATTCTATGAAAATTGGCCAATTCTGATCTCCTCTAAGGTCCTGTTCAGCTCCCATTAATGTCCTTAGAAAGAGTTGCTGCAAGTTCTGAGCACTTTTAACTCCCACTAATCAATAGACTTGTTCATGTATAACTACAAGCAAATGTAATCTATCCTATTTTGAATGACGTGATGTAGAGCTGGGCAGGAACTGGATTTTCCATTTTGCAGGCCATTCTGTGAGTTCAATTTTTTTCTGCTCTAAAACATAATGAAAACAAAAAAATCAAATTGTTCCTTTGAGACAAAATTCTGGGTAAAAATGGGTTGATTGGCATATTTTGTTTTGATAATATAGAAATGCTGCATTCTGATTCTGGATCTTGTTAACTTGAATATTTTTATAACGAAGTTTCAAAGTGAAAAGTCATTTCAAAATGAAAAATATCAAGACATTCCTTTCAAAACACAACCTTATCAAATTGCTTCCTCCCTATATTCCCCCCAAATTAAGTGTTGTCAAAATTTCAGTTATGACAAATCAGCATTTTCTAATGGAAAAATTTTGACAGCTCTAGTGTGATGCAATTATCTTATAGTCAGTTACATTTCAGTAGCCCAGATAAGTCACTTGCCTTCCTCCCCCATTCCTGCCATGAGTAGTAATCTGCTACTATAGCATACTGTAATACTGCCCTCTTTTTACCTAATATGTTTTGCAACTCCTGCTTACCCCACAATGCCTGGAACAAAAATGCAAAGAGTCCACACACAGCCACAGAATAAATGGCTCCCCCATTATGCCTTGATGTGGCTGTACTGTTACCAGAGTGACATTATGTGATTCTGAATGACACTGCTGATGGTACACGAGATAATTTCTCTATGAAGACAGAGTCCACACTATTGAAAGTTTGGGAAACTTGCTGTAAACAAATATCTATATACAGCTGCCAATAGCGTATTGTATGTGGATATGTAAATATTGGTTTATCTTTTGTAAAGCACTCACACAGCAGAAGGTTTTCAATAAAAGTGAACATTTGTGAAGACTTACTACTTAATAGTAGGTTTCAGAGTAGCAGCCGTGTTAGTCTGTATCCGCAAAAAGAACAAGAGTACTTGTGGCACCTTAGAGACTAACAAATTTATTAGAGCATAAGCTTTTGTGGGCTACAGCCCCCTTCAACTACAAAAGTTTTTTTCTCCTGCTGATAATAGCTCATCTTAATTAATTAGCCTCTTACAGTTTGTATGGCAACTTCCACCTTCTCTGTATGTATATATATATAACTTCTTACTATATGTTCCATTCTATGCATCCAATGAAGTGGGCTGTAGCCCACAAAAGCGTATGCTCTAATAAATTTGTTAGTCTCTAAGGTGCCACAAGTACTCCTGTTCTTTTTACTTAATAGTAACCAACCACAGTATGTATAGACTCCTTATGCAATATCACTATTCACACATGTAAGGATTTCTCAGGGCACCATGGGTTACTGGACTGGGTCGTAAACGTATGTATAAACTAAATAATATAAAGATCTAGGAAGGTGAACAAATAAACAGAATACACAAAAAGCCTGGATTTGAAAAATGTTAAGTATTTTTTTTATAAATAATCTATCATTACACAGCATATCAATCATTAGTTAGAATATGGCATGGATGGGAAAAGTTTGTACTATATCATTTAAGCATTTTATAAGCTTAGTTCATGCACAGAACTGTAATTTCATCTTCATAGCATTTATTTTTTTCTTTTTTGTTTCATGTGGTTTGGGATTGAGAATCTAAAAAGCATCGCAAAATGGAAAGTGTGTATTACTTGAAGCACAAACAGAACTTCTGAATTGTTTTTTTTTAAAAAAGCCATAATGTATCATGGCATTTTCATGGTAGGATTTTCAATAAAGCTGAGTGAAATATTCACCACAATATTAAAAGCCCTCACAATTTGCCCTTTTTCATGGTCAGTGAACAGCTATGAAATGCAGCAAGTCCTGTGAAGTTTTTCACATCAGCAAAAATTCTGAAGTGGGCATGGAATATATTTTAAAGAGTTTCCTAACTAGAAAAATATTTCCTGTTTATTTTTACCTTTTTATCTTATACCTTTGGTTTTAAATACTTAAATTCTAGGTGCTGAGATAAAACAGAATCCTGAAAAAGAATAATAAATTTCTACCCGTAGCTGCTTATCTTTTCTATATGCCTTGTAATTACTCTCTTGTTCTTCACTGTTTTTCTCTCTGTCACCTCCATAAACTGGCCATCAAACTAAGCTGTCTGCTGTCTAAAACTGTCAGGAGAGATGTGTTTCTTATTTGTGTGCAAATAAAATAGGCACATAAACCTAGGTCAATGTCAATCTTTCTAATATTAGAAAACTGGACCACTAAGAAAACAGTAACATGGATCCACTTTAACTAGCAGTTTAGTTAACAAAGAAAGATGAAGTCAGCTGATTACTCTATATAACAGAGTATAATTTGGCACACTGGGTCAGATTCTGGCTTCTAAGAAGGCTGCTTTGCACCACTGGAGGGGTGTAGCATAATCCTAGAGCTGCCCTAAATGAGCAGCTGGGGTATGCCTTCCATCCGAGCCAGTTCAACACCAAAGCTCTGGACCCCCGTCATAGGGATAGTGTCAGGAACTTGCGGGTTTGGTAAGAATACAGAATATTATGGCAATTTCCAGACAATGTAGCAGCTTTTAGGGGTCATTAAAAACCAGGGTAATTTAGAGCAACCTCAGACTAGCTTGTGCTTCAGAATTCTGGCATTCTTGCTTTGAAAAAGCACTGATCCAGAGGACACAGCCAGTGTCTCCTGAAAACCAAAAAGATTCATATATGACTGAAAACTGTCTGGAACATGCCCGCCCCCCCCAAAAAAAACCAAAAACCAAAACCAAAATAAAACAAACAAACAAAAAAAAACCCCAACCAACCAAAAAACTGCTGGAATGGGATTATGGAGTGTTGTTCTGTCATGTTTGCAGTACTGTTTGCAAACAAATCAATTTCTTTATAGTCTCCCTATATACCATGCAATGTAAACCAGAAATAGTTTGTACATCTTCACTCCAACCTCTTCTGGAAAAAATGGCTGGTATCTTACTTCTTTAACCTTTCATTATAAACTATTGAATCCAGTTCCAAAAGGTTAGTGGCCCACTCTTCTATGTGACAAGACATATAACAGAGAGAAAAATAAACTGTGTGTTTTCTATCTTTATCATTAATCATCTGCTATCATTAATGTAGACTTTTAGTGATCAAAATCAGGAATTAGGGACTTCGTGAGGATGTACTAAGATGTCTACTTTGCAACAAAAACAACAGAAAATCAAAAATTCAGAAAGAACTGAATATAAATGTACTTGCAAATGTAACTATGTTAAATGTATTCTTTGTGTGACCAATTGCTTGCAGAAAGGAACTGGAGCAGAATGGGTCACACCTGTTTTTAATGTGATAGATGAGCTCTTATAACTAGGGAGTGAGAAAAAAAATCACGACAGAAGAAACACAACTCATCATTGTCAGTGTTTTTAGGTCCATCTTTTGGGCCACATAACACTCTTTATGTCAATGGGAGTTCCCTAAACAGACTGAGAATAGTTTATAAGGTCTTTAGGATTTAGTCTTTTAATAATACAATACAAAAATCAAACCAAATGAATTACTGGAGATGCATAGTAGGACCTTCTAATCTCTTTTGACTATACCTATCAAAGTCTCCTAGGACTTTTGTATTTTTCCCAAACTAAGCCTGTTCTACCCAGCAGTCTGTTGCATCATCTTTTGAAATTCACAGCTGACATTTAAACTAAAAATGTTGTGTTTTTTGAATATTTTGCTTTTTATTACAAAAATAATAATGTTGAAAACCTTTTTTTCACCTCACTAAAGAAAGGTGTGGTTCAAATGGTCATTATATATGAAATCTGCTTTTTCATTCTGGAAATCATGATGGTCTTAGAAGGTATCATGTGACTTCTACCTTAAGAAAAAGAGCATTGGCATATCAATTTCTGTTTTAATGGCATCTTGCTAAATGGTGTGTTAGAACAATTATCCATAAAGGTGAGACTGCAGAAGAAGGTCTCAAATATAGCCAGGAGGACCTACACTGTTATGATTAAAAAAAAAACTAATGTAAAAATTATCCACCACTTTATAAGCAGCTGGTGTACTGTAAAGATTGCAGGTAAGAATAACGTGAGCATGATTGCTCAAATCAATGAGCAAACATACTGCTGTTTTCTAAAATGTTATTGGGAAACCAATCAGGAGCTAGACTATGAGGAAATTAGACTTATCATGTGGGAATGTGTTGAAGTTCTGAGGTCTTCATGTGATAAAAGGGTACAGCCTAAGCAAGATGCACAACTCTAAATGGCTCTTCAAACCATGTTCATGGAAAGGGCATGGTTGAAAATGATGCCAAGATTCTTAACTTGTCTCACTGGGCCAGATCTTTAGCGAGTGTAACTGGAAAACCTCAGCTGAAGTCAATGTAGCTATGTTGGTTTTACACCTGCTGAGAATATGGCCTACCTATAAATAGATTATTCCCCAGTAAGCTGAAATTCAAAGGAAAGAGAATTATTGAAAACTGTCTACCCAGCATCAAGTTTTATTTTTTCCCTAGAGTTAAGGAGGAGATAGCTCCAATATAATTTGCATATTCCATCACTGCAGAATCTGAGCTTGCCCGTAAAAGATTTACAGCTTTTGTCATCCACGTACTGATGATATTCTGTGGCTTATTTGGAAATTTTCTCACCAAAAGGTCTCCTATAAGCACTGTCCAAAATAAATGAAAGGCATACCGCATGAAGGAGAACACCTTCACCCATATTATCACTAAGTTCTATTTTCTAAGTATAACACCAATAGACCGTGGTCGTTGTCTGGTGGGATTGAACCTGAGACCTCTGGAGCTAAATGCATGAGCATCTACTGCCTGAGCTAAAAGCCATGTGGCACTTAGCTAATGCTGTAGAGCAGACTAATTAATCTCTAAGTGGCTCAGTGCCACTAGGGGGGACAGAATACCACACCCAGGAGGTGTGTGGGTTACATAAGTATGATTTATAACACTGGAGGACACATCTGCAACTTTCCATTGTCAGTCTTGTCAAAACCTGACCAAAATGGCCATCTAATCCTTCTTTATTGTCAGTAGCTATTCATTCTTATGATCCTCACGTATGCACTTTCAATTCCTAACGAAGTCCAGTTGAACCCATTGTGCCACTGATATTGATGGGTTCTGTAGCCACAGTCTTTCATCTATTCCAGTAAAATGGATATTGGAGACTGAATAGTAATTAACCATCCCTCCAGCAACAAGGAATGTTTTATGAGGCAAGTGTGGACATGTTTTAGAATAATCAGCACCCTCTCCTCAATTAATGAGGCATAGGTAATGTCAGTCAAAAATGGCATCAGACCCACAAACTTGCACTGAGAAGCCAAGATGAACAAGAGTTAAAATACCAAACAGTGGGCAAAATTCAACACAGAAGATGGTGGCCACTAATCAGAAATCAAATTGAATGGATGTACAAATGCTTTTCAGTATGGGTGGGGGAGAACCCTCTCCTCTGACACAGGAAATATAGTCTTTTTGGACCTAGACTACAGAAGCAGATTCTGAAAAGACCCATAGGTGCAAATGGATAACGATTGTCATAAATGGATTAGATTCTGGGAGAGAGATTTAAGTAAAAATCAAACACAGGATCAAATTCAGTACTAGTTTAATCTACTTCATTAAGTAGAGTTTCACCTTTTTATGCCAAAGGTGACTTTGGGCCAAAATGTGTCAGATGTGTCAATAGAGACAACAGATATAAGAAGACACAAGAGGGGTAACAATCAACAGAAAATTGCGAAAAAATTCCCTCTCTCAGAGTTGTATATTAGTGAGTTAAGCTGTTCCAGGTGAGAAAGGAAGAATGGAATCACTCTCAAGAGTTCAAAATAATGTGAACAGTAGCATCCTTTCCATTAATTCTAAGGAATGAAGTCTTTAAAATTCTGAGTATCATGTGAAATAATTTAATTATGTTATCAATAATCAGCATATTATATTGACTATTCTACTATTACAGTAAAAGCTGTATTATCGGCACTTTACCAACCAAAAAGATCTATAAACCCATATTTCTGATCTTCATTGCAAGTCTGATTTATAATTTGGTTTGCGTGGGGCCGGCAGGTTCCCTACCTGGCTCCGCGTGGCTCTCTGAAGTGATGACATGTCCCTGCTGCTCCTAGGCCAAGGTGTGGCTAGGCAGCTCTGGGCACTGCCTCCAACCACAGGCGGTGCCCCCGCAGCTCCCACTGGTCACAGTTCCTGGCCAATGGGAGCTGCAGAGACAGTGCTTGGGGCAGGGTGGGGCAGTGTGCTGAGCCGCCTAGCCGTGCCTCCGCCTAGGAGCAGCAGGAACATGTTGCCGCTTGTGGGGAGCCACCCAAAGTGAGCGCCACCTTGATTTGGCATCCCAAGCCTCCTTCCCTGAGACCCCTCCAGCAACCAAACTCCCTCCCTTTAAGTTAACTGGAATTTTTGACTGACCGGCACCCCCCATTCCCTCAATTTGCCAGATAACAAAGCTTTTACTGTAGTAGCACATCATTAAGGCTATTCATTTGAAAAGGTCATAGTCTAATGCAAAAAATTCAAGTGCCATATGCTTTATATACTTTTATATAATAGATCCATAATTTTGATAGCTATAAAAGAAAATAGCTGGAATAACTAAAACCAATGTCCTAGTGTCACACAACTATCTTAATGAATGTTTGTTGTCACCATATATTACAGATAGCTTTTGGAGAAGACGTCACATGAAAAATTATTTTCTATATCTTGGTCATTTCAAAGACCTGGCCTATTGATTCATAGATTCAAAGATGCTAAGGTCAGAAGGGACCATACTCGGATCATCGAGTCTGACCTCCTGCACAATGCAGGCCAGGAATCTCACCCACCCACTCCTGCAAAAAACCTCTCACCTGAGTCTGAGCTATTGAAGTCCTCAAATCGTGGTTTAAAGACTTCAAGGAGCAGAGAATCCTCCAGCAAGTGACCCGTGCCCCATGCTACAGAGGAAGGCGAAAAACCTCCAGGGCCTCTTTCAATCTGCCCTGGAGGAAAATTCCTTCCGGACTCCAAATATGGCGATCAGCTAAACCCTGAGCATATGGGCAAGATTCACCAGCCAGATACCCAGGAAAGAATTTTCTGTAGTAACTCAGATCCCACCCCATCTAATGTACTGTAGAATAGCGGTTCTGACTAGCACAGCATTTTGTGACAATATTGTGATTGTAACACTAGAAAAAGGAAAAAAAATAGTCCACTTATATGACTGTGAAAGACATATACAGCTTTCTGATTGGATTTACAGTCAGAAATTACAAAATAACATTTCATTTGAGATTACAGAGGCATTTACAGAGACTACCATGAAACTAGACAACTTTCAAGCTAAATATCAAAGTGCCTTTAGTTCCAGTTTCAAAGGAGATATTACAAAAATAAATACTGAACAAAGACTGTTATTCTGTTTCCAGATAATTATATTAAATAATAACGATTTAAAGGAGCCAGCACAGACTAGATGGCTTTTAGCAACTTCTGTTTTTCTATGGAATCATTAGGAATTTGTGCCTGATTTTGTAGTATATTCTACAATGAACTATTGATTGTTATATTTGACAAGTAGTATGATTGTGGCTGATTTTTTACTTCATTTATTCTCTCCTCTCCCTCCCCTAATAGGTCAGCACTAACTTGGGCACCTTGACTTTTGAAAATGATCCTCAAGTGAAAGAATATGGCCCAACACTAGATGCCATTTACATTGGTGTAAAGCAACAGTAAATCTGCTTAAACCAAGGGGATTACATTGTTGTATCATAGAATCATAGAATCGTAGAATATCAGGGTTGGAAGGGACCCCAGAAGGTCATCTAGTCCAACCCCCTGCTCGAAGCAGGACCAATTCCCAACTAAATCATCCCAGCCAGGGCTTTGTCAACCCTGACCTTAAAAACCTCTAAGGAAGGAGATTCTACCACCTCCCTAGGTAATGCATTCCAGTGTTTCACCACCCTCTTAGTGAAAAAGTTTTTCCTAATATCCAATCTAAACCTCCCCCACTGCAACTTGAGACCATTACTCCTCGTTCTGTCATCTGCTACCATTGAGAACAGTCTAGAGCCATCCTCTTTGGAACCCCCTTTCAGGTAGTTGAAAGCAGCTATCAAATCCCCCCTCATTCTTCTCTTCTGCAGGCTAAACAATCCCAGCTCCCTCAGCCTCTCCTCATAACTCATGTGTTCCAGACCCCTAATCATTTTTGTTGCCCTTCGCTGGACTCTCTCCAATTTATCCACATCCTTCTTGAAGTGTGGGGCCCAAAACTGGACACAGTACTCCAGATGAGGCCTCACCAATGTCGAATAGAGGGGAACGATCACGTCCCTCGATCTGCTCGCTATGCCCCTACTTATACATCCCAAAATGCCATTGGCCTTCTTGGCAACAAGGGCACACTGCTGACTCATATCCAGCTTCTCGTCCACTGTCACCCCTAGGTCCTTTTCCGCAGAACTGCTGCCTAGCCATTCGGTCCCTAGTCTGTAGCTGTGCATTGGGTTCTTCCGTCCTAAGTGCAGGACCCTGCACTTATCCTTATTGAACCTCATCAGATTTCTTTTGGCCCAATCCTCCAATTTGTCTAGGTCCTTCTGTATCCTATCCCTCCCCTCCAGCATATCTACCACTCCTCCCAGTTTAGTATCATCCGCAAATTTGCTGAGAGTGCAATCCACACCATCCTCCAGATCATTTATGAAGATATTGAACAAAACCGGCCCCAGGACCGACCCTTGGGGCACTCCACTTGATACCGGCTGCCAACTAGACATGGAGCCATTGATCACTACCCGTTGAGCCCAACAATCTAGCCAGCTTTCTACCCACCTTATAGTGCATTCATCCAGCCCATACTTCCTTAACTTGCTGACAAGAATACTGTGGGAGACCGTGTCAAAAGCTTTGCTAAAGTCAAGAAACAATACATCCACTGCTTTCCCTTCATCCACAGAACCAGTAATCTCATCATAAAAGGCGATTAGATTAGTCAGGCATGACCTTCCCTTGGTGAATCCATGCTGGCTGTTCCTGATCACTTTCCTCTCATGCAAGTGCTTCAGGATTGATTCTTTGAGGACCTGCTCCATGATTTTTCCAGGGACTGAGGTGAGGCTGACTGGCCTGTAGTTCCCAGGATCCTCCTTCTTCCCTTTTTTAAAGATTGGCACTATATTAGCCTTTTTCCAGTCATCCGGGACTTCCCCGGTTCGCCACGAGTTTTCAAAGATAATGGCCAATGGCTCTGCAATCACAGCCGCCAATTCCTTCAGCACTCTCGGATGCAACTCGTCCGGCCCCATGGACTTGTGCACGTCCAGCTTTTCTAAATAGTCCCTAACCACCTCTATCTCCATTTGTAAAAACAAACGAACAAATAAAAAACCTGGGAAATCAGAATCAGATGGGAAACAATAATTAATAAAAAATTGTATTTTACTTGCCTTGATTGGGCAAGTAATAACCATTGTTATTCTTAGATTTTAAGGCCAGAAGGGACCACTAAGATCATACTGTCTGATATCCTTTGTTGTAGAATCTCACCCTGCAAATTCTGCATCCATCCCATAACTACTATTTAAGGGATAACATGTCTTTAAGAAAGACATCCAGTCTTGATTTAAAGATGTCAAGTGTTGGAACATTTACCACATCCCTAGGTAAGTTGTTCCAATGGTTAAGTACCCTTGCTGTTTAAAATGTGTGTCCTATTCTGAATTAGTACACCTACACCTTCCAACCACTGGATCTTGTTATGCCTTTTGCTGCTAGGTTAAAGAGCCATCTGCTATCAGGAACCTCTTCCCCATATAGGCACTAGCAGACTATGCTCAACTGACATCTTAACTTTCTCTCGTTAGATTGAGCTTCCTCAGTCTCACACTATAAGGCATGTTTTCCAGACCTTAAATAATTCTTGTAGCTCTTTTCTGTAACCTTTCCACTTTTTCAATGTTTTTTTTTTTTGAAGTATGAACATCACAGCTGGATACAGTATTCCACTAATGGTCTCACTCATTCACTATTCCTATTTGATATTCCCCTGCTTATACATACAAGTATCATGATTGCCCTCTTAGCTAGAACATCACACTAGGACCTCATATTCCATTGTCAGTAGCAGTAATATGATAGTATACTCTACAGTGAACTCTATAGTAGTAATATCTACTATTATCCCTAAATCCTTTCAAGTGTTACTGCATTCTAGGATACCATCATCCATCTTGTGTGACCTACATTCTTTGTTCCTAGATATATGACCTTACATTTGTCTGTATTAAAATGCATGTTGTACAAATAAGCATAATTTATTATGTGATCCAGGTTGGTCTATATTACTGACCTGTGCCCATCATTATTTATTTATCATTCTAATTTTTTTGTCATCTACAAACATTACAGCAATTTTATATTCTTTTCCAGGTCATTGATAAAGTTATTGAATAGCATTGGACCAAGAACAGTTCCCTGTTGGACCCATTAGAAGCAACCTATTGGATGATGATTGACCATTTACAATTACTTCTTGAGATCTATCATTTAACTGGATTTTAATCAATTTAATTTGGGTTACATTGATTTTGCATAGCCTTCAGGATTGCCTCATTGAAAGCGACCAGTTGGTGCCTTCTGTTCTCCATACACAGCGCCTTTTTCTCTACCTTCACAGTGAATGTGAGTCTGGCTTTCAATAGGTGATGATCATTGCCAATATTGAATGATGGCACTACTGAAATATCCTGCACGATGCATTGTCTATCGATCAGAAAGTTGTTGATTTCATTTTTTGTCTTTGCGTTTGGTGCGATCCAGGTCCATCTTCTGTCGGCCTTCTTTCAGAACCAGGTGTTACCAATGAACATTCTCCTCGTCTCTGCCAATATAGCTAGTCGTTCTCCTCGCACGTTTCGTTCTCTGATACCGTACCTTCCTATGAACATTTCGCCCTCTCTCCCTCTTCCAACCTTAGCGTTAAAATCTCCCATCACAATCATATATGTGGAACTCTGGGCGAGGGTTTCCTTCAGTTTCTGATAGAATCCTTCCACATCATCATCTCTGCATGCACTTGTGGGAGCATAGATGGGTGATTTTGAAGGTACTATTTTGGTTCAATCAGAGGTAAAGCACCCTGATACGCAATGACTTCAAATGGCATGAGACAATTTTCGAAGACCATTCCTTGTTTATGATGAATCTGACTCCTCCAACTGTCCTTGTGCCTTCTCCTTTTCCTAGAATGACCACGCTTCCATTCCTCCAGCTGACCTCCATCTCCTTCTTTCGTCGTGTTTCGCAAACACCCAGCACATCGCAGGCTGTTTTTGTCTTTTCCTCCATGAGATGGTTTATCGATTCCTCCCTTGTCAGTGTTCTGCAGTTATAAATGCACACTGAGAGAGTTGTCCGGTTTCCTTTTGGTGACCTGGCACCTGAGATTCTTTGCAGTCTCTCGTTGTTTGAATGCTTCACTGGATCAGGGAACATGCAGAGAACTGAGACTTGGTTTTCCATGTTGTTTTAGCCATTGGTTTCAGTCACCCACTGGCTCGGCTGTCAGTGGCATGTTTACCTCCCCAATTTAGCTAGTTTACAGCCTCCAAAAGAGGGATTATATGCCCCTCCACAGATGAAGCAGCCCCCTCGCTGGGCTGACAGTTTGACAGCTTGATAGCATGGTTAGACCTGCTGGAGAATACACTCCGCTACCATCACTGTCGAACAGCCAGGATCACCGCTGCACCACATTGAGGCAGGATTTGCAGCAGTGCCAGGACTGATTTTCTATAAAACTATGTTGACTGAGATTAATTATGCTACTATATTTTAATTCCCTAGTGATTTGATCCTATACCCCGTCTTTCAATTATTTTGCCCAGGATTGATGTTACAAAGCTAGCCAATATGTAGTTTGCCAGATAATATTTTAAAAGAGTAAATTGGATTATCAAAATATTAGTTTTTTTCCTGTTCTCTGGAACTTCCCTAATGTTCCAGAATTTGTTAAAAATCAGCATTACTAGTTCAGAGAGCTCTTCAACCAATTGCTAATACTCTGAAGTGCAAATTATCCATTTTTACCATTATAAAAATGTTTAATTGTTGCTGTTTAACATCCTCCTTAGTTACCAATGAAATAGAAAATATTTCTTTATTGCTGTAACATATGAATACATCATCCTGTTTCTTTCCAAATTCAGAACAGAAATATTTATTGAATACCTCTGCCTTTTCTGCAACTTGACTGACATAAGGATTGTAAAACTCTTATATTGTTATACCATTTTTTTAGTTCATGACATATTCAAATCATTCCTTTTGATTGCCCTTAATCCTACTGGCCAGAGTTTTTCATGGAAACCTTTAGTTTCCCTTATCAATTGTTCGCATTTCCTAATTGCCAATTAGTATTCATTGTGATCCACCTACCCATTTCTCTATCTTATACATGGTTTAAATATTTAATTGCTACTTTGAGTTATGAGTGTTAACAAGTCTTTCTATTAGAAGTTCCCATACCACTGCTCATATGATTTCAAAAACTCATCTTTTAAAGCATCTTTCCCAATGAGATTATTTCACATTTCTTGATTAACTAATGGTTAAAACTTTGGGTTGGAGGCTTGGGAAAGGAAAATGTTTAAAGTTAAGAGTTGACTGATAGCCTTGATTTAAATAACATTGCTTTTCTCCATACCCATCAATTTGGCTCGTATTATTTTGTCTAGATAAATAATGTAATTATCTGGCATGTGTAAAAACAATGAAATAATTAAATAAATATGTTAGCAGCAGTTCCCAGAAGAAATATCATTTTAGAAAGATTTTAAAGACAATTAGAAGAATAAAATTCAGTTTGAAAAATAAAATAAAAGTAATCTTTATGCTACATATGTACGAAATTTTAGATTTGTGTTCTAGGCCTTTTCTTAGATAATTATCAGTTTTATCATTAAAGTTGCCATTTTACCCTCAAAATTTGTATTGAACTCTTTGGCACATCTTTAAATTATATGCAATTTATTTAGCAGTTACTGTGTAATTAGGGTCATAATTTGAGCTATCAAGTTCCACATGTATTATTTATAATTGCAAGATCAATTTGCAGCTAGCTGATTTTACTAGTATTACTTGAGCATCTGTAATATTTAAATCCTATTTTTAGATGATAGTGGTTAAGAGTAGCACATTAGGATCCATTTCAGTTAAAATAGATACAATGGCAACTTTTGCAAGATATCAGATGCAGAAGGATGTAAAAACATACCCCCACAACCAGCAAAACTGATTTAGAAAAATCTAATCTCATTTTGTGATCATGGATTCCAAGGCTCAAAGGGACCACTGTGATGTGTAAAGACAGGCAATAGAATTACCCCAAAATGATTCCTATAACATATCTTTTAGAAAAAAAAAGACAATTTGATTTAAAAATTGTCAGTGATTGATATTCCATCATGAGTTTTGACACATTCTTCCAATGGATAGTTAGTCTCACTGTTAAAAATGTATGCCTTATTTCAGTCTGAATTAGTCTAGCTTCAACTTCCAGCCGTTGAATCATGTTGTACTTCTGTTAAATTGAAGAGCTCATTAGTAAATATTTGTTCCCCAGGTAGATACTTATAATCAAGTCACCCCTTAACCTTCTCTTTAATAAGCTAAATAGACTGAGCTCTTTGAGTCTATCACTATAAGGCATGGTTTCTAATACTTTCATTGTCTGGCTATGCTGGAGGAAGGACCAGAGACACTGGATGGATATATTTCAGAGTAACAGCCGTGTTAGTCTGTATTCGCAAAAAGAAAAGGAGTACTTGTGGCACCTTAGAGACTAACCAATTTATTTGAGCATGAGCTTTCGTGAGCTACAGCTCACTTCATCGGATGCATACCGTGGAAACAGTTTCCACGGTATGCATCCGATGAAGTGAGCTGTAGCTCACGAAAGCTCATGCTCAAATAAATTGGTTCCACGGTATGCATCCGATGAAGTGAGCTGTAGCTCACGAAAGCTCATGCTCAAATAAATTGGTTAGTCTCTAAGGTGCCACAAGTACTCCTTTTCTTTCTGGATGGATATAATTAGACTGCAACTTTATTCCTAAATGTCTGGGAGTACCTGGCAGATAAAAGTGTACAGAACAAGTAATTCCATAATCATTTACATAGAGCTGGGGTGGGGGTGGCTGTCAGCACTCCCCCCTTTATCCATTCTGCTGCTGGGACCCTGCCAATTCCCAATAAAGGTTAAGAGGTAAAATAGCCTCTCTGCTCCTATTTGAGATTCCCCTGTTTATGCATCCCAAGATCACATTAGCTCTTTTGGTCAGAGCATCACACTAGGACCTCATATTCAGATGATTATCCACCATGACTCCCAGATCTTTTTCAGAGTCACCGCTTCCTAGGATACAATCCCCCATCCTGTAAGTATGGCCTATACTCTTTGTTCCTAGAGGTATACATTTACATTTAGCCATATTAAAACATATATTGTTTGCTTGCAATCCAGATCGCTCTATATCAGTGACCTGTCCTCTTCATTGTTTACCATTCCCCCAGTTTTTGTGCCATCTGCAAACTTTAGCAGTGATGATTTCAGGTCACTGATAAAAATGTTAATAGCATAGGGCCAAGAACTAATCCCTGCAAGACTCTACTGGAAACACAACCACTTGATGACATTTTCATTATTTTATAACAAAACAAAAGAAAGAAATAGCTGTTTCAAAGAACAAAATTTTCATTAGGTCAAAAATACAAACATTTTATAACAGCACATAATATTGCCTCTCCCCCCCCCAATAAAAATTCACTTAACAAAACTTGGAAAAACAAATCTCAGCCTTCATTGCTAGTTTCTTATAGAAAATCAGTCTTTACAATCTCTGAAATTTACTCAGGCTTCTGCAATGTGGAAATGAGATTTTTAAAAAATGTATTGGGCTTCAAAACAGACAATGAACTTCAGAGAATGCTAATCAATCTATGTGGTTTGAGTGCACGTGCTCACAAAGACAGCTCTGCCACTAGAACACTGCCCCACTCAGAAAAACGAGACTATAAAATAAGAGTAGTCAGCATAACTGAAATAATTAGCCAGGTTTCTGGATTTCCCCTCTACACAGAGCCCATCCATGTTGCTGTCTGTGATCCATTAAGTCTCTGAGAGCAGAGAACAATCTGTTCTACCAAAGTAGGCCCTGAAGTCTGGCATCTGCATGAGCTAACCAGTCAAAAGAAGCAGTTAAAGGGAAAGTGTAGAGGCTACAATAAACTAAAGGATAGAGAACTGAAGACAGGAATTGGAGAGAATGAATATAAGAAAGAGGAGAATGACAAAGGATTAAAATAACTAGACATTAGAGAAGAAATTAAGGGAAATGATCCATTCCTGAAGAGTGAATAATCTGTGTGGAATTGTGTGTATGGCTCCCATTATTGGATGAGTACACGTAAACATACACAAACATATGGAACCCACCCCAGAATGTCCTTCTAGAGCTCCTGTTGCAGATGGCCTACACAGTAGCGTCTCAATAGGTTTTTTGCAAAGGAGCCAAAAATCAGGAAACTTCGAACTTGCAGATCCCTTCTGCCAATGGATTTTCTGTCATGCATATATAGTTAAGTGAATATGGCATCCACAATTTGGCTTTAGTTCCATAAATATTATTTAAATATACTTTTATATTAACATCTATGATTTCTGAATATTTTTAATATAATAAAGAGAAACTACTTTATTGATAATTTCTCCCAGTGGTATTTCAGGCTAAGTACATTACTTTGATTAATGGGCCCATGTTGAATTTTCCTGCTACTCAGGTGAAGTGAAACAAATGCAATTTGGTTTGGTCCCGTTTGCAAAAACATTGAAAGATGTCACTTAACTACTGCAGAACCAAAACATGAATGGAAATTCAATGAAGTTTGTTGAACATGAGCATTAAAGCCTGTTCAGCAGCAAATTTTATACAGCACATATGGCCAAAAATGTACAAAACGTAACAGTGGAAAAGGACTATGAAGCACTGGAAGACATAATATTTTGTGAAACTATTAACTGGATGAGGCTGGAAGTTTTAGTAGAATGATTTATGGGGAACCCCTTTCTTTTATTTCCTCAGGCTTCCTAACTGAGCAGGGAAACTACAAAATACCTTTGGTATTGTCATCCTTAAGAAGAGACCTAACATTTCAAAAACTAGAAAGAGTGTAAAGAGAAACAAAGGGGAAAAAGGCATAAAGAAACAATGTCATTAGTAACCCCTCCCTCCTCCAACCCCTCATTAATAATTTCAGTTTTTATTCACTGTTGGGGGCAAAGGACAGACAAGAGAAGAGGGCCATGCAGATACAACTCCCAGCGTCTGGCCAAAAGAGTGTCTGAAACAATTTAATCTTCTCTATTAGATTTAAAATAGAACAGATTAATATCAGGTCCATCACTTATTAGACTGCTCAGTTGAATTCCCCCCAAAGTACAACTGGTGCAAATCATGAGGTATCTCCACTGAAATAAATAGTGCTAGTCCAGATTTGCACCACAAAAAATTCGGCCTTCTAAAAAATAAGGTTTGCCTGCTAAATAACCACAACAGAGTTCTGCAACCACAAAAGAATGGCTGTGAAAAAAATATTACAAACGTGAACTCAGTGTAGACTGGTAAGTGATGTTTTCCTGAGTCTGCAAACAACCTGGAACAGTAGTTCAAAATAATATATTAATTGCTTCTTTCATGTCAATGTGTTAACTTTGAAGTCTAACGATAATTGAAATGTCAGTATTATTAATTCTGTCACTGATAATCACTTTTATCAGGAATATCCAGATATTTTGCTTATCCCTCAGTCTCTAATCATCTCCCATACCTACTCAGGTTCCAAAAGTCCCAATGTCTGCTACTCAGCTGGCAAAACCTTTGGCTTTCCCTCAGAAAACTTCTACTATGCAGCTCTAGATTATCAATACCCAATCTAGCATCATATTTAAAAATATAAATGAAGGAACAGCATAATATTGAATTGAATCAAATAACACAAGGGCTACTGAACTGATTGTATTTATTAATTTCCATATTCAATTCAATAAAACCCCTCAATTTTTAGAAAGCATCTTTGCTGCTGAAAAAGCAGCGAAGAGTGCTGTGGCACCTTATAGACTAACGGAAGTATTGGAGCATAAGCTTTTGTGGGTGAACACCCACTTCGTCGGATGCATGTAGTGGAAATTTCCAGAGGCAGGTATAAATATGCAAGCAAGAATCAGGCTAGGGATAACAAAGTTAGTTCAATCAGGGAGCATGAGGCCCTCTTCTAGCAGTGGAGGTGTGAACACCAAGGGAGGAGAAACTGCTTTTGTCCTTGGCTAGCCATTCACAGTCTTTGTTTAATCCTGAACTGATTGTGTCAAATTTGCAAATGAACTGAAGCTCAGCAGTTTCTCTTTGAAGTCTGGTCCTGAAGTTTTTTTGCTGCAAGATGCTATTGTGTGTCCAGGGAGGTTGAAGTCTTCTCCTACAGGTTTTTGTATATTGCCAATCCTAATATCTGATTTGTGTCCATTTATCCTTTGCTGCTGAAGATGTTCAAACAAGCTTTAATGGAGCACAATAAATGCAGACCTTTTGATGCAGATTTCAGGTCAAGCTTGCTGCAAAGTACATTGGGTCTTGATTACAGCAAGCATTGACTACATTACAAATACGTTTCTTATACTTATGACTAGCTTTTGTGCTGAGGAAAAATGTTAAGTGGTGTTTGTACCCTTGACACAATATGAAGTGAGATTAGGATAAGCTTTTGTGTGTGTGTGAGTATAACAAG
Source organism: Lepidochelys kempii (assembly GCF_965140285.1). Lineage (NCBI taxonomy): Eukaryota > Metazoa > Chordata > Testudines > Cheloniidae > Lepidochelys > Lepidochelys kempii. The sequence continues at coordinate 67,532,951 of NC_136384.1, read as the reverse complement.
AACATTAAAATGAAACAGCAATGCTTACAACTGGAGATGCAATAAGCTACCTGAATGTTAAAGGCTCCTATCAGTTTAATTTAAGAGAAAGGAAGGAGGCAGTCATTCCATAGTTCTATTATGTTAAACCTATTTTTAAATCCTTCCCTTCTCTTTTCCTCAGGTATGTCTAAGGTACCTGTCATGCTGGAATCTAATCCACTAATTTAGGCAAATGGAACCTAAGTAAAGGAATTCATGTTCATCCAATTTTATGACACTTGTGTCCTAGTTACCAGATAGGCTAACTGCCAGAGGGCAGTTAGTGTAACAAAGAAACATTAAAAGAAGACTTACTGATCCAATTCACAACATTTTAAACACTACATGTTACAAAGAAGTACTCTGTGCATTCAAACTATGGTAATTAGGAAAAAATAGACTTTGCAGTTCTGAATTCATGGTGAAATTCTGGCTCCATTGAAGTCAATGGGAGTTTTGCATTTACTTATATGGATAGAGGATATTTTGAAAATATAAATAAATAGGGGGCAATATATAGAGTAATCTAAATACAGAATGTAAAACCCTTATTCCCACTTAGGCTACTCTATGTTTCCTAAAAGGGCTGGAGTGTCATAAAGGGGCCTTTCATAGGGTCAAAGGCCAGAAGGGACCATTGTGATAATCTACTCTGATCTCCTGAATAACACAGAAAATAGAACTTCCCCCAAAATAATTCCTAGAGCATATCTTTTAGAAAAAAAATCAATTTTGATTTAAAAAAAAATTTCAGTGATGGAGAATCCACTACAATCCTTGGTAAATTGTTCCCATGGTTACTTACTTTCACTGTTAAAAATTTAACACATCATTTCTCGACTGAATTTGTCTAGCTTGAACTTCCAGCCATTGGATGATATTACACCATTCTCTGCTAGATCAAAGAGCTCATTATTAAATATTTCTTCCCCATGTCAGTATTTACAGACTGAGATCAAGTCATCCTTTACTTTCTCTGTGCTACACTCCTTGAATCTCTCACTTTAAGGCAGGTTTTGTAATCCTTTAAGCATCCTTGTGTCTCTTCTCTGAACCCTCTCCAATTTATCAACATCCTTCTTGAATTGTGGACACCAGACCTGGACACAGGATTCCAGCACTGGTCACACGAGTGCTAAACACAGAGGTACAATAACCTATATTTTCTTCCAGGTCATTAATACAAATGTTAAACAGCATAGGGAGAATAACTGGTCCATATGGGACCGCATTTGAAACATATCTGTTCAATGATGATTCCCCAGTTACATTTTGAGACCTATCAGTTAGCCAGCTTTTAAATGCCCTGGAACTGACTAGGGCAGGGATCGGCAACCTTTGGCATGCAGCCCGCAAGGATAAGCCCCCTGGTGGGCCGGGCCAGTTTGTTTACCTGCCGCGTCCGCAGGTTCAGCCAATCGCAGCTCCCACTGGCTGCAGTTCACCATTCCAGGCCAATGGGGGCTGCGGGAAGAGGCGGCCAGCACATCCCTTGGCCCATGCCGCTTCCCGCAGCCCACATTGGCCTGGAGCAGCGAACCGTGGCCAGGGGGACCCGCAAATGGCCGAACCTGCAGACGCAGCAGGTAAACAAACCGGCCCGGCCCACCAGGGGACTTACCCTGGTGGGCCATGTGCCAAAGGTTGCCAATCCCTCGACTAGGGAGGAAAGGATTCCCTGGAGCAGGCATTGTGTAAGACAGCCAAATATTCCTTCCAAGGACCCCCTCATAAGCTCTGGCTTAGGTGGCATGCAGGGGACAGAAAGAGTGTCTTTGGGGTAAAGCTGCAGTGATTCTGGACTGTGCTGTAGCAGGAACCTGCTATAACATAGACAGGTCTCCAGGGTGGTCTAAATTATGTCAGGGGCTGCTTAAAACATCACCGCACTTTGCCAGCATGGCATAAAATTTATACAATATTTCTCTTTCCACTAGTGTTATCAGGAGAACTTAATCACCCACAGAAATTAAAAACCTGAAGAAAATATGAATATTTAAGCAATGTTTACTTCTTCTAGTAGTGGAAAGATCTTTGAAGCTCAGAGGCATGATCCTCCCTCTTTCCTTTGTGTGCAGAACAGAAAACTCTGTGAAAAAGTAAGGTATATTTCTCTCTTAGCCCACATGCCAGGCATCATAAGGAATGCAACCCAGATATATTTCTCCTCTAATGCTTTAAAACAGCATGCCTAGTGATGCAGACCAGGTTTCTATTGCTGCCTTTAAATCTTCCAGTACTCTAGGGCTTTCTTGTCTTTGAATTACTAAAAGATTAGGTATAATTGCTCTTTGGCAGGTGTCTCAGTTAGGATATATTTTAAAAGAATTGATCTTATAGACCATTCCACAACCATACATGAACCCAAAGAACACCTCTCCTCCAGTCATGACTGCATAACATCATGGGGCAACTACAGCAGTTGCTTACATAGAAAAAAGTAATATTTATCTTTTAATGAAATTTAGCAATTGAAAACAAGGATAATCCAGGCCCATGTGACTAGACAGTTCTTAATGTACCACAAACAAATTCTCCTTGGACTACAGGTAGTCCATGGACTAGTTTGAGAATGTCTGTTCTAAGATTTCTAAGCCACACCGGGCATTCTGGTGCTACAACAATGCTCCAGAGCAGCACTAAATATGAAATAAGCAGTAGTTGGCCCCAACATGCCGGGAAATTTCAAGGTATATATTGCAGCTGCAGGTCCTAGATAGTGATGAAACTCCCTTCTGCTACAGCAAAGATGACGTCCATTATGTTTTATTATTTGAGAAATAGTATGTGGTCTAATTAAAGGCTATAATTATGCAATGGGAAAATCTTAATTTTGGTATTTCCTGAATTGTGAGTGCTTAACTATGCAACCTTAATGATGCAGCAACTTTGCTTTATTATTGTTATTTATTTGTATTTCCAAGCATTGGAACCTTAGTCATAGACCAGGACCCATCATGCTAGGTGCTATACAAACACAGAACAAAAAGCAGTCCCATAGAGCTTAAAATGTTTAGTATAAGACAAGAGACAACAGATAGCTATAGACAGATGAATGGAAGAGTACAAGGAAACAGTGTGACAATATTGGTCGGCAAGATAGGCATTGACCTCAGTACATGAGCAGTCTTGCTGTTGTCAAGTGTTCTGTAGGCCCCATAAAAAAGGGGAGTTTTAAAGAGGAATTTGAAGGAGGATAATGAGTTACTTTTGCGGATGTTTCTCCCAAGCATGATTAGCAGCATGGGAGAAAGTACAAAGGTGCTTGTTTGAAAATTTAACAAGCTGACAACAGAGACTGGCATCCTGGGCTAATCGGAGGCAGGAGTTGACTTTCTGATACTAAGTGAAAGGGTGGGGACAGGCCATGAAAGTGAAGACAAATAGCTTATGTTTTATACAATGGAGAAGAGGAGGCCAGTTAAGGGGTGCAAAGCAAAGGGTGACATGATCAAAGAGATAGGCTAGGAAAATGATCTTTGCAGCAGCATTCTGAAGAGGTATGTGAAGGACAATGTTACATTTGTCAAGGCCAGAGAAAAGGGCTTTGCAGTAAGAGAGACATGAGACTATGAATGCCTCAACGAAGAGTTTTAGCAGTGTGGATGGATAGGAAAGGACATATCTTATAGATCTTACCGAGAAAGAATATGCAATACTTAGATATAACCTGGATGTGAGGACTTAGAGATCTGAGCTGACAATGACATCCAGGTTATGGATCTTAGTTACAGGTAGAATGTTGGTATTATGTACAGTGATCAAGAAAAGGGTAGGAAAGAGGGCTTGTGAGGGAGGAATTAAGAGCTCTGTATTAGCCATATTGATCTTGAACTGATGGCTAATATCTATGAGGAGATGTCAGAAACAGGATAAGATTGTAGTCTGCACAAGTGACAGGTCTGGAGCACAGAGGTAGCTCTGTGAATCACCCTCATAGAGATGTTAGCTGAATTTGTGGCCAGAGATAAGGTTTAGATGTAGAAGACAAGTTGATCGACTGACCCCCAGAGAACCCCTGCAGAAAGCTGAAGGGGTGATGAGGAGACGCATATTATTTCATTTTAATTATATACACAGTTGGTCAAACCACTCATATAATACCAAAATAATAATAATTGTTCCCACTAACATTTGGTTAGTGAATTATTGACCCTTAGTTTTTGGATTAATTAGTGCCTGAACGCAGCTTGCTTGTTTAACCTGAGCTTTGCTAAATGAGTAGCACAGCCTCAAATTATAGTGCCTTATTTCTTTTGTTGCTTAACATTTATTTTACTTACTGCATCTTCCATATTCCAGATGCCACAGTGATGAGTAACTGATAATTGGCTGCAATGACATATGATATAAGATGTCAGATATTTCATATAGGATGGTATTAAAGATTAGGCTATAAAATATAGTAGCCAAGTTTTAATTGGAATTGACATTAAATCATGTACGGAAAGGAAGTAAAATATTACAGAAAAACTTTGACAGGAAAGGAAGACAAGTAATTTAATATTTCACATCTCATTTTAAATACATTTTACTAAGTGCTGCAAATTCACCAGGTACTTGATGTCCTAAGCAAAAATACTCCGCCTAAGACAGAAATAAGTTCCAAACATAAAACTTTGCTCTTCCAAATTATTATTTGTAAAGCTTCTAAAAACATGATATGATTTTTAGAGAAAACCACAGAACAGATTTTGGATGTAATATGCTTAATAGACCAGAGGTAATACAATGTCTTTTGGGTGTCCCCAGGACCAGATATAATTTTTATCAGCGGGCATGCTGATGAATAAGAGTGAGGGCCAAAGCTGAACAGCACAGAAAATTAACTGCATCTCTGGAGGAATCAAAGAAATCCTTAAAATAGTGAGTCCTAAATTTGGTACAGAAAATAAACTAAGTGCACCGTACTGTATGTGGGCAACTGGTGAAGTACTTACTTGCGGTTAATAGATTTTTAAAGCCAATGCCATTCTTTTTTTATAAACTTACCAGAACATTTTGATTAGTGGAAAATCTATGACTCATATGACAAGAGAACAACTGGCTTTCCAATGCAGCTGCTGCAGTCATGCTACATCTATTTGTGTACTTTAAGTATATTGGCTATATTATAAATCTTCTTAATAATAATCTCTTCCAAATCTTTCCACTGTGCAGTTTTCAGAGAAGCATTAAAGTAAACAGCACAAGATTTACAGCGTGGCTGGTTGACCAATTTCTATAAAACAGTCATTAGTTGCTCTTAATAATGAACATCTGAAGAATTTCTGGTAGGACAAAGGATCCATGGGTATGGTCAGCATTACATGTAAGTATGAATCTCCTTTCCACAGTAGTAAAATAACAGTTTTTACTATTTAAATGGTTTATAGGCCACATATAACAAGATACCAAGTAATTCTTAGCTGAGAAAATACCACTGCTTTGACTGTCATTTAGATATATTTTGTCACTTGAAACCATTTTTTCTTAGAACTTCTTCCTGCAAACCACATAACTTTGCAATTTCCTTTACCTTCTGCATTAGAAGCAGCATAGACATCTGTAGCTTATGGTTGCCAGGATACTTAAACAGGCATCTACTGATCAAAGTGCAAATGAATAGTTTGATTTGTGATCAACATGTAGAAATCCCTAGTGAACATTATTTGGTAAGTGAGAGTCACAACACACTGGTATACTTTATTTTTTTATAAATTCACAAAACAAAAATAATTGTAAAATAACAAAACTGTGAGAAAAGGCACCACAAGGAAACGTGGATGTTATGAATCAACCTGTGATTCGTAGACAACAAAAACACAGAAGTTTTGGGTAACCTACATATTGGAGTCTTAGGGCTCAATTGGGAATTTGCTACTCGATGTGGCTTTGTCACAAAGTATTAAAAAGATATGGTTAAATAATGTGAAACTGTATATAAAAAAGTTTGCTGTTTAACTTTGGATGTGTGGTATGCCCTATGCCCACCCTCTACACTTGAGTCTAATCAATTCAACATAGCTTTGCTGTACGCCAAAAACAAGAACCTGAGTAATGACACTGAAGTCAGACCAAATTCTTGGGAAACTGAGTAGCAAAGATCTCGGGGGAACCCCAACAATCCTATGCGTGGTCTTCTATGAAAGAAATTCCCAGATGCCAGATCCAAAGAGACTTCAGATCCCAAAATTTGCAGCCCTTTGAGATCATGGAACTCACTTCATTTCAATTTACTCTTAATACACCATCTTAATACACCATCTTGATTTATTTATTTCCATCCTTCAGAATATTCAAAATGAACTTATTACCAACAGAAAATAATTTCAGTTTACTCATACCAGTTTTAACTTCAAACAATGCAACTAATAAGAAGCACTACGACACATTCACACCTGTATAATGTGAGTATTATATAATTCAGAAAACAAGAATAGGGAACAATTCAGAGGGTTAACCTCATGTAGACTTCAAATTCAATTTCTCTCTTTTCACCATGTTCAGTACACAAGTCAATCTCACCTCTTCATCCAAAATGGCAAGGAAATAAAACCAAATGAATGCAATTATATTTGTCTTTATATTCACATCCCTGTCTCTTCTTTTTCCCCTCTCAGGGTTAAAGTAGTCATCTACCTTCATCTTCAGGCCATATTCAGACCTTAGGCAAAGGACTTCGTTGCAGCTACTCGTTGTCCTACCAAAAAACCAGGTCTGAACTGGTCCTTTACTTTCAGTCGTGGTTCTGTAGATTTAAAATCAAAGTATTATTTATCCATTTCACCTTATAAAAAGCTTCCTCACTGTTAGAAAAACATATCATGGCTCTAACTCCTTTCATCTGAAACAGCTATTTTAATGAGGCAAATTTTCTTTCAGAAGCTCATCTTAGACACTTCATCCACATTTTTCAAATTTAGGTTCCTACAATCCAGATTTAGGCATCTAAGGAAAAGTCTCCTGATTTTCAGGTGTGCTGAGTACCCACAGCTCCAACTGAAATCTACACAAGAACTTCTGAAAAGTGGCTCCAGAAAAGAGAAGAGAAAAAATGCTGCTGACTCAGGTGCTGAGTATCTCTGAATATCAGGCCACTTGATTTAGACGTATAAATATGTTTGTAAGTATCTAACTTTGGTCATGCAAGTTTGAAAACACTAACTTTCATACATTACCTTCTCTTTGTCCTCCTAAGTCACTCTCAAACTTTTTTCCATCACATAATGTTCCTGTTACTTTCAAAGCTGGGATCTCTGTAACCTATTTTTTTCAGGCAAACAAAACTCTGGATCTCAAATGATTTCCAAAGTTTTTAAATGATCTTGTCCCACATTACATTTCTTTACAATGGTCTGTTGGAAAATCTAGACTGTTTAAAAGCTTCTAAATCGTAGAACTGTTAGCACCCAAAAGGTGTTGCATGTTGCTGTTCTTCATTTTCTCCCAAGAAGAAGCTTTAATCCATTTCTACTTGATCCTTCCTACCCAGAGGTTTATCTTAGAGTGGAAACCCACTAAACAGACATTTTACACTTACATCAGTATAGTAAACGGGTTGAGCCTCTTGAATAGATTTAGAACCCACTTGGCTGTGGTAGAGAGAAGGTAATGCAAACAAACAGTCTGTGATGAAGAAAAGTGACTGAAGTGATGCTACATGGATTAATGTTAGGATGATTTTTGTTCACTTTATAATTCAGTGACCCAGAAATTTGGAACATTCAATACCTGGGTGAAATGTGCTGCCCAGCACAAAGGCAAAGGACAACATAGTTCAGAATGACTCAGAAAATGAGAAACTTGGGAAGATAGGGTCTTATCTTCAGAGAAATGTAAGGTGTTGAGGTTGGAGACAAATAATCCGAAAGTGGAACATACACTCGTCCTACACTGTGAACGGGGGAATATCTCAGAAAAGAGTAGGAGAAAAAGGAAAACTAAAACCTTCAGCATGGTACCTAGTAATAGTAGTAAGAAAACAAAAAAGCACTGAGATGCTAAATAGGAGAACTGGATATAATTCAGGGGACTTTATTGTCCTACTACTGTATCTATGGGACTACCCTGGAATATAGGGCAGAAAACTACTCTCAGTTATAGTAGAGCAATCCCCCAATTTCATACATTCAGTTCTGCTTGTTTTGATAGAAAAATGAAAAATACATACAAACAGAGAAATTAGGATGGTACAAAAATCATTGGTGGTTACTCCAAAAGCTAAATATTCCATATACTTATATTTTAGACACAAGGAGATTGAGACACAGAAAATTCTAAAAGAATTTCTAAAAGAAAGGAAAAAAATAATCTGAATGTTTCCATTTGTCTTAAATGGGGCTTAACTTCTTAATACCATGATTAACTAATATATGAATAAAGCTTTGATAGTAATGGCATAGTAACTAACAGGTTTAAAACAAAAGTTAGATTTTAACTTAGAGCAAAAGGCTTCATAGATTTAGATTTTGCTACTAGTGATTTTTTCCCCCTCAGAATAAAAGTCATCCATAGGGCTGAGTCTCTACCGCAGCAAAATTCCATTTACAACAGCACAGAAGGGGGCCTGCCAGAAGCTGATTATGGCTGTCTGTAGGGAGCCAGGGTGGCTCCCCTCCGAACCAGAGGGTAAAGAGCCACCCTTTCAGCCTGAGTGAGCAGGACCAGACCAAGCTTCCGCCAATCCCCGGAAGGGGAAGGGTGGGACAGGAAGTACAAAGGGCGGGGTGCTCTGTCCAGTGAGGAGAGCACCAGGGAGGGAGACAGACACAGGCTGCTCCCTCGTGATCCTGCTGCTGAGCCAGGCGAAGCCCTGGGCAAGGAGGAGCCTGACTGGGGGGAAGGCCTGTGGCAACCAGGGCTGCCGGCCGCTGAATACCCAGAGGACCTGGAGGGGCCTGACTGCAGCCCGGGCCAGCGTGAGTCCGATACCGAGGGGGAGCGGGAGTGGCCCGCAGCGGAATACCCGGATGAGACGGAGGGACCGGAGTGGCCTGCAGCAGAATACTCGGACGAGATGGAGGGACTGGAGCTGCCCGCAGCGGAATACCCGGAGGAGATGGAGGGACCAGAGTGACCCGCCTGAGAGACGGGGTAGGCAGTAGCCCAGGGGCCCAACTACACCGTGGGGTGGGTGTGTTTGGTCAGCGGGTGCGGACGGCCCCGCTGACCCAGCGGTGGGACTTTCGCCTCCCGCCACTGTCAGGGCCCTGGGCTGGAATGCAGTGGAGTTGGGTGGGCCTGCGTTCCCCTACCCCGGCGCTCCCCTGCCGGAGGGGCGCGCTACTGACTCTTGCCGGCGCTCCCCTGCCGGAGGGGCGCGCTACTGACTCTTGCCGGCACACCTTCCCCGCTAATTCCCCAACTCCCGGAAGGTGTGGCTGAGGCCGGCCATGGAGACCATAGCTCTCCATCGCCCCTAGGGGCTCGGAGGACCGACCGACACCTGTCACACTGTCTGATTCTCTGCTTGGCTCTGCACCACCTATGGTCTCAGCTCAGGTTAAAGCAGCTTCCAGGCTGCTCTAATCTTCGCCAGGTGGCAATGATCTTCAAGGGACTGTCTGGCACTAGGGACAGATAAAGTGCAGATCAACCAGACCAGTTCCCTGCCCCCCAAAATACCATGTCCCATTTAGTTCAATAGGTGTTAGATCATGCACCTTATTAACAATTCACTTGTGCTTTGTAGGTTATAACTGTCACTTAGTACACAAGTGAGAATTCAGTCTTTTCAGATATATAAAACAAGATAAACCTGCAGCTTCATAGGTGTCAAGCTAGGCATAATTATTTCACTTCTTGAAATAGTTTTGTAAATGTTGTTGTTGATTAGAGTATTAACAAATATATACGACGAATAAAAAACATAATATAAAAAAGACCAATGGCCTCATTACAAACTGTTTTGCAGAGACTACGTGCACCAAAAACACATAAGGTAGCAACAATTAGTGCCGTAAATTGGCAGTGAATCTTAATTCACATGTCAGTGAATAATTTGTGATGTACAACATTACCTGTTATTAAAATGGCTTAAGGATGCAGTTAAGAACAATTTCTGTCAGGGCAGCCAATAATTTAAGAAAGCATTGGAATGACTTCTCTTGGCATTTTTAGTCATTAAGATTCTCTGAGGAAACAAGATGTCTAATTAATTTTATAATATTTTCTTGTTGTTATTCCTTTATTGTTTTTTTCTGATTACAGAATAAGGTGATAAATTAATAAATGTTATCTATTGAAAGGAATACATCTGTACCAAAATATCAGGACATGACACAAAAACCATGCCAAAACTGCTTTGGTGCTCTTGAAAAATAGAAATATTGCATGTTGAAGAAAATAAATCACAAAAATGAATTATGGTTTCTGACTATAGTGTGCATTGCTATTTCCACTACATTGTTGTGACTCACACTTACCGGCTTATAGTGAAGGTTATGGCTTGGTTGATACTGGAACATCATGGAACTGTTCTTTGGTTCTAGCTATATTATACCTTCTCAGACATCAAGTTAGTGTTTCAACATTTTGCTCTGGGCTATTCTGCTCTAGGGTTTATGATGTTTAGATCCGGAAAAGGGCAAATGAGGGAGAACATTAAAAGAAACATACATGGTATGAGTTGCGGTTAGCCTTAATTTCCTCTATTTCCTATGATCAGATTTGCACTGGCAGATCTCTATGCTTGTACAGACTGAAGGCAATGGGGCTCTGCACAGGCCCAGAGGTCCACTGTTCAGAGCAAGGCCTTTTTCAATAACCTTAGTGTCAGCTCTGTGTGGATTTGGGGAATTTTGTGAACAAAACATGTAAAGAGCTTTAGAGTACTTTAAAAATTCTTCTTGTTCAACTCAGAATGTCTTTCTCCTGCATTTTATTGGTTCTATCTACATACTCAGCAGAAAATATTTCAATATAACTATTTCTAACCATAATATTATTTAAGAAATTTTTATGGAGAACAAAAAGAGTTTGAAAACCTCATTATAATATGTCCACTTCCCTCATGTAATATTAGCTTTTATTCACCAGAGCCATTACTATTAATATAGTTTTGTTCTTTGAAAGTAAGGCCCTGACAAACATTTACACATGTGTAATATTACTCATTTGAACAGTCCAACTGAAGTAACTGAATAAAGTTAAGCACTTGCATAAATATTTGTAGGCTTGAGACTTAGGAAACCCAATTCTGAGATGGAGCAATGGCATTGCATTACCCTTAATGGTAAGGCATATTTTTCAAAAGGCTGTGATTGGTATTTCAATTTCAGTGTAAGTTTGTTCATAAGCTAAGTGTGGCTAAAAGCAAGGTGATCAGTTTACTGTGCTCCTATACTGCGCATAGTTTGGCTCTGTTACCAGGGCTCCTTTTGGAATTTGGAAATTGCAATCCTCTATAATCTAATCAACTCACTAGGTTGCCAGACTCCAGAGCTATAGCAGGAATGCTTTTCCACAAATATTTTGCAGAAATTTACAGAAAACCTTTACAACCTTTACAGAAAACCTTTACAATTCCCGGCTTTTTTCTTATTCAAAATAATTGGGGAAGGAGTGAAGGTAATACCCATGAAGATACGGTACAAATGCAATTGATTAGAGAGTCAGCTGCAGTAGAAGCAGATATTGCACAATCTTCTCCGAAACAGCCCTGCCAATGAACTGCAACCCTGAGCGGATCAACCTCTACTATTCCAGTCATATGCTTTCCTTAACACAGTCTACAAACCATGCTAGTTTGTATAGCGGTTGTGTCATGTAGACAGATATCTAGCAGATTTTAAGGCAAGGCCATTACATTCATTTTCACTTTCAGTCAAAGACAGTATCTGAACCCAGTTCACTGGAGGTGAAAGCCCTTAAGGCATTTAAATCATTGCAGTGATTAATCTCGACAGTTCCTGGGTTTTAGGATGATCTGCTACAGCAGGTTAGCATTTGAGAGCCCTTTTCCTGCAAACAACTAGCATACAATTAGATGACTCATTAGAATGTCATCAGTAATAGCCTTCTTTGGGAAAAGGTTTTGTGTGCATCTCTATTAAAAAGTCTTTTATCACACTGAAATTTCAAAATATTTAGTAAAAATGTTTCTACACTATCTCCTGTCTGAGAAAAGCTGAGGTTTATGTAAACATAAATTTTAGTGTTTAACACCCACTAATATTTTCAATATCTTAAGGTTTTTCTAGCTCACACAAAATAAATCAGACTCAGAAATGTTAGTTATAACCACTGCTGGGCTGGCAGGGATTCATTCTTCCCTAAAGTCTTCCAAAGCATTTCCATCTATGATAAATCTAAAGCCCCTAAATAGGCTTATATTTTCTAACCATTGCCACATGTCTTGAGGTCTCCTGAATCAATATCACTCTCAGAGCTTGAGATTATATGATAAAGATAAAAATTGTTAATGTTCTTCCCCAAAACACATTTTAGTTTTTCCTTTGTGGCTTACAAATCCTAAGGATGCTTGAGGGAAGTCAGATCAGATGTGAATACAAAGGCACTTCACACAGAACATAGGCCTCAGGTTACCCTTTTCCATTTTAGAATTATTATTTACAAATAGCAGTATATTATCAGATGTCATATATAGTATCCCCAGAGCATTAGGTGTTGCTGAATGGTTATGCCAAATGCTTCCACAGTCATGTTTTACTATTAATTGGGAATCCCCTCTTGAACTTGTTCTGTGTTTGCGTTTTTTTTTTCCTGAAGTCCTTCTTTTGTCTAATTCCTTAGGTTTTGTTTAAGAATGTCAACCTAGCCGCTCTCTTGGCACTCAGATTCTGTTCAGTGCAACTTCTGGAATCACAGGCTTAATTTTTCTGTTTGCTGTATGGTGGAAAATGTTTTCTATGACAGAGGTTTAGAGATCTAAAACTGTGCGAGGGCTTCTTTAGTAGATAATACTGCATGTAGATCACAGAAATCCTGCTGTTTTCAGAAAAAAATACTTTCATCTTGAGAAATTCATTTAGAAAAAATGACAATGGCTCATCTCATTGTTCAGATTGGAAGGGATTTTATGTTGGGTACAGATTGTGTGTTTGTTCTTTATTGGTGGCCCATAATTTTTAAATGAAAAATAGGAGTTGGGATTGACCAAGGCTACCCAACTGCATTTACAGGAACTTACATTGCACAAGGTATGCACACTTGCATTTAACGGAAACAGAGAAAAGACAAATTCACTGATAACTTCCTCTGACACCCCCCCCCCAAGTTATTTTCCAATTCCAGATTTGTCAGTCACTTTTTTTGTGTATGAAACTAAAAATGGCCATAGCAGTAGATAAGCCTCTCACCTTGATTAAATCCTAGGTTCCCAATAGTCTTGCTCCTGCATTTGACAGAATTTAAGCCTCTCATCCTATTTATTCCCTGAGAAACTAAAATTCATTATGACAGATTTCCCTATTCCTTCAATATTTACTCAAAGAAAGACCTTTACTTAGGTTTGCATCTCTGCATTAGTGAGGCTAGTTTCCCTGAGGAGGTACCATCTTTTCCAGGGGAGATACAAATGAGCCCAGGGGAATTCTCCACAATAATAGGAAATTTGTTTCCCTTTTCACCAGATCTGTTTCACTTAGGAGTTTGTAAAAAAATATTTAAGCATCTAGTGCACATAGTAACCTGACAGAGGAAGCCATCTAGAAAACAATAGTTACAACCACTTTTACACCAAGGTAGCTACCCTTCCAAGGCTTTTCTCTGGAGATTTAAGATGCACAAGTTACAGTAAAGAAAATAAAAAGCTTTTAGAGAAAGAATTGAGTCTAAGCCAGTTTTGTAGCACTAGAATGTAAAGCTTTGACCCTACAAGAAGCCAGATCATTTCTGGTTTCCAGAAAACTGCTTTTATCAAGTGTCCTTTTTTAAATCAAGTGCTTGATTGGACAATGGTCATTACTCTACCCTGTACACCTGTGGGAGATCAGAAATCAATTAACTAGTATTCATGTTTCTGCAGGGTTGCTGCGTCATCTCATAGCAGGGAACACTCAATGTGCTAGAGGAAAATTCACTTTCTGAGGCATTCTCCAAATTATCCAGCCCCCGCCCCCAATCCAAATAATAACTTTGCACCAGGGATATAGTGGTTTTCATTCAGTGACCTCAAAATACTTGGCCAATAATATTAATTAATTATGACTTAGTAGGAAGTACCACTAGGAATGATAATAAATAGTCATTCAGCTAGTAGTAACATGCAAGAGTGGCTTTATAGCTTGGTTAGTTAGGTACTTACCTCACATGCAGAACATGCAAGTTCAAATCCTGGCTCTATTTGAGAGGACCCTGCCCCAGAATATTCCAGTGGTTTCAGTGCTGTTTGATTCCTCCTGTGTTCAGAGGAACAGTACTTTGACCATGATTTCTCTTTTACAGATTAAAGGTAAAATGACATGGCAAGGACGCACAGCATATCAGTGGCACAAATGAGAAATAGACCCAGTCTAGATCTGATTCCTAATCTTCTGGTATAAACACTCTTCTTCCCAAATAATAATAAAAGTTAAATCTCATTTATCTGAAAACTATCTAACTATTTTATTTTTAAAATATTTTCATACATGCCTGACATTTTTGTAAAAATCTTCAAACAAGGGAAAACCCGACCACTTCCCACTATAATATAAGAGAAATGCTTCAACAATTTTTTTGAATCCTTGTCCAAGGGGAAGCTCAGGAGAAATTAATTGTCATTTACCTGATCTGGATCATTTATGGTGCTATTTTTTTTTTTATAACTCCTATGGATCAGATCCTGCAGTCCCTTACTCAGGCAATCCCTCCATTGACTTAACCGAGAATTTTGCTTGAATAAGTCCTACAGGATATAGCACTAAACAATTCACCTTCTCTTTTATTGTTTGAATATATATCTTAATTCGTACTATCTTTTATATCCACTTTCCTCGTATTATTGATCTTTAGATCTTAAATTTCCATTAGCTATGGTTCCTATAGCTTTCTAAGTTTCCACTGTCTTCTTAAGGGACTATGTGCAGGTATTAACAAGTTTAAAAATTAGGGCAGTTAATTTTGTGACTGAGATATTCTAGCTAGTAAAATATGTTTTTATTCTATTTTGACACCTGCTCTAGGCAGATCAACAATTTATCATGTTCAAATTATGATCATTATTCCATTACAGGTGGACCAAAAGAGCCTTTGCTAATTTATATACAGTTAAACCTAAGGTGACATTGCAACTTGGATACATGTTTTATGACATGCTGCTTAGTGTTCATTTAAGCTGGAAATACTGCCATATAATTCTAAGGCACTTTTGCCATTTTAAATGACATGCATTCAAAATTATAAATTAAAAGTAGCCCAGTGGCCCAAGGACACCACTGTTCCTACAAGCCTATTAAAAAAATTATTAGTATCTGGCCCAGCTGCAAAATAGCAAAATTCATTTGTTTAAGCAATACCACCAAAAAACTGATCCAAAAAACATAGTCACTTTCAGAGCACAAACAAGGACCTGGCAGCTTCTTGCACAGATTTTTCTTTAGTACAAGCAAAAGAGCTACCAGAAGTTTACTGATGATCTGATAGTGGATGCAGCAGAAGCAGTGAGCCATCCAAAATGTAACGCTTAAATCATTTGTGCCCTGCTTTTTTGTAGTCACAGCCAATATTTCTTACTAGTCAGGTTCAAATGGTAATAATTTTGAAATTATAGACTAAAATAGAAACAGATAGGGGGTCCTACCCTGAACTTAGAAAATCACATTTGGCTCCCACTTAATAAAAATGGCATCTGAGAAAAAGCCACTCA
The DNA here is from genome assembly GCF_965140285.1 of Lepidochelys kempii. NCBI lineage: Eukaryota > Metazoa > Chordata > Testudines > Cheloniidae > Lepidochelys > Lepidochelys kempii. Next base: position 67,517,140 of record NC_136384.1, on the reverse strand, counting down.
TAGACTGTACATGTGGTATAATGAGTAGATGCCTAGGGGGACAGTTATTATTATTATTTAATTTATAGTACGCTGTTATCATGTATCATAGTGCTTTACAGTAGTAGAATGAACCGTACAACCACAAGAACAATAAAAACTAAAAAATCCAACAGTCAAAGAAATAACAAATAAAATTAATGTGGCAGTAATGCACTTTTTATTTGACACAAAGCCAGTTCATGACATGTTGAGAATCTTTAAAGCATATTCTCCCATAACCACCCAGAAGTCTAATATTTCTTGGAAAAGCATCTCATAAAGATGAGTCTTCTTAGAAAAGAGTCCTTCCCGCCCTGTGTTTGATGCTGAAATTTTCATCTGATTGTTACATATTGGTGTAGACAAAAAAAATCTGTCGTAGAAAAAAACCCATGCTGTAAAATTATCCAGAAAACAAAACAAACCAAACAACAACAACAACAAAAAAACAGGTTGGCACTATTGATAGAGACCAGAAGTGAAATCTTGTCTCCGTTAAAATTAATGGGAGTTTTGTTATTGACTTTAGTGGGGTCAGGATTTCTCCTGCAGGGCAGAAAAATTAAAAGAGGATCAGTCCTATTATATATATATTCTTATTTTTATTCAGCAATACTCCCATATCTGAAAGAATGCACAGCCAAAAATCAGGCACTCTTGGGAAATAAGCGACTTGCTAAGGGCCAGATTATTTTATACTTAACCTCACTGAGGACCTTGCACTACAAATGGTCTTGTTGACTTCAGTGAGACTGCTACTACCAAAATCTCACCCCAATGTAGGGAAAATATTTCTGCAAAACAGAGGAGAGATGTACCTCCAGCTAAACGTAAGAGACTATCAGGTAGACTAATAAATAACTTTATATTTTTATTGATCATTTAAATTTTATATACCCAGCTTTTAGCTCAGAACTTTTGTACTTTTGTGTGACATTTTATTAGTGTAATGACTGTAAACTCTTAAAAGGCCATTTATGTTATCATGATATCATCTTTATAATCATTCCTTCCAAAAATTCTATACAATGGTGAAAAAACAAAAAGTATAGAGCAGGTGAAATTATCCTAGCTGAAAATAAAATAGCAAGAGGAAGCAGGATTTTAAAATAAAAGTCAAACAGAAGGTATGGGCTAAAATGTCAACTGAATAGGGATGAGATTGGAGCAAAGTGATGGCATGGCAGGGTTTTGTTTATTCATTAGGTTATTAAAGCAAAACGTGAAATGATAGTGTCAGGAAAAGTCCTGTTTTGCCAAAAAAAATTTTAGCTTGCCTGTGCTTTTTTGTTTTGCTTTGTGGAACAGAAGGTGGTGAAATGGGTTCATAAAGGGCTTCTTTGAAATTGTGACTGGAACTATGAACAAAATTAAAAATTCCCCACAGGCCAAATCAGCAAAATGTTTTGGCATCTCAATAGTTTTGGAAACATTAGCAGCAGTTTTTGTAAAGCTGCAAACTGTCACTTTGTTATGGAAATTTCTGCCTGGAATAAATACTTGACTTTGCCAAGGAGGGATAGAATATCACCATTTTGACTTAAACTTCCTTGTGGGAGGTGTATGGTGTGAAAGGGTGCTCATTTGGGTGGAGTTCAGCAGATGTACATGCTTTCCAGGGCACCAACCATTTAGCCCCATGTAGATATTTCAATGCCTTGAGACTACTATGTGTGCATTGTCTAAGTGTCTTACACATATCATTTGATGAAGAAACCCTACATGAATGCACATCCCGTGTTAGCGTGCATGGTGCTCGCTAGACCCCTGTGCATATTCTAAGCTAGAGGCAGCACAAGAAAGAACTATTAGTGTGAATGGTTATGTGACAAGTCCACTCCCTACTCTTACTTTTCCACTGCTGCTGGCGGCACAGAAGGGTGGCAATACCATATCATGCCTCCCTCACTTCTGTACTTGTGGTGGTGCAGCCTTCAGAGTTGGGCTGCCGGCTAGCAGCTGCCACTCTCCAGCCACCCAGCTGTGAAGACAGCACAGAAGTAAGGGTGGCAATACAGCAACCGTCCTACAATAGCCAGATTGGGGGAGACCTGATTTCATGGCCCATGATGTGTTTTTCATGGCCATGAATTTGCTAGGGTCCTATATATAGAATATCTATGCTTAAGGAATGTGAATGTGAGGAGCAGAATGATGGGTCAGATCCAGTCTGAGTGTAAGCCTTTCTCCTGCCCAGGACTAATAGAGGTTGTTTTACAGAGTAGTTAGTAGCCATAGGGTGAAGTACATCATACATACCTTGGCAACAACCGTGTTATTTCATGTTATGATGAGGGGAGAGAACTTTCTTTAGATCTCCAGTTTTATTCATTTTTTTTGTGTAAGATATGTTTGCTAGCACATGGTGTTTAATGGAACATAAACAAACAATTGTGTATTGCAAGGCTTCAGATACAGCCTGCATTTCTGTAACTTCAGACAGAATCATAATCAGTCACAAAGTGCAGCTTGAGTACTTTGTTATGTTACTAGAATTTCAAGATAAATTCATAGCTTTGATCAGTTATCCTAGTACATATTGTACTATAGTAAAACAGGACATTGATAAATGTAGGGATGACACACTGCTCATCTAAGTCTGCTTATCTGTCCAATTAGTATTTCATTAGAATGATTGATTGTTTTCTTACTGACCTATTTTTATTACATATTATCAAAAATTGCTTTCATGTAGATATTTTTTTTCCTTACAGACCATCTTTTTCTTAACTTTTAATTCAAGTTCTCTTATTTGTAAGCCAGACAGTGGTGTACCCGCCACTCAGAAATATATACATTTCAAGTCACATCTTAACAGCCCCTGGTGCAAATCAGCATAGCTCCAGTTAACTCTGTTATCCACCAGCTACAGTCCTGACTCTAAATGTTCTCTTTTGTAATGAACAAATGACTTTCTGCTATTTCATTTTTTTCTGTATGAAAGATCAAGTGCAACAATGCTTCCTACTCCATTCTCTTTGTCACCACCTTAAAATCTGATCTACAGGTCCTCATCTAAGGTTATGGTTATTCTACAAGCTCGGGGTGTGCTTTATAGTCATGCTCACCCTTCTCTGAGCTAGGACACTAAAAATAATATTGAAGTGGCATAGGCAGTGGTGGCATGAGCTAGCCTCCATGAATCCAAATCCACCTGAACCGGTAGCTTTATACTGGAGGTGGTAGCCTGTGCCACCACTACCACTGCCTATGCTACCATGGCTACCTTTATTTTCATTGGGCTAACTCAGCTGAGGTCCAAATCAGACTCCTAGCTCACAGTGCAGCATATCCTAACATTTTCAAGTTTCCTCACCTTGTTTCTAAGCCAATACATTATGCAATTGAAAATGCCATCATTAGTACTGGACTTAGTACTCTAACATACCAGTTTATTATGTGATACCTTCTTTTTAAAAATTTTTGCAACACATGAATAAAAAAGTTCAAAATATCATTTTCTATTGAACCAAACCTTGCATTTCATTTCAAGTGTTGATTATAACATAAACCCTTCCTAAAGTTCATGTAACTAATGTTTATTTCCTTACAAATCAGCATTTTTCTTCAACATCTTGAAGTTAATAAGATTAATGAAAACAATTTTGACTTTATATCACTGCACTGACTTGCCGTTGACTAACGTATAACACTTCAGATACAATATTCTCCCATATCAATTACTTTAGTATCTTTTCCATTTATGATGTTAGACTTACAGGTTGCTAATAGATTCACCTGGTGCCCAGTCCAAAATCCATCAAAATCAATGGGAGTCTTTCCATTGTCTTCAACGGGAGCTATATCAGTTCCTTGGTGTCTGAATTGATTTCAGTGAGGACTTGGAGGGTCAGTTGGCTTAGCAGTTAGAGTACTTTGTTTCCTCCCCCCTGCTTTTGTTGTCAAGGTGCCTCAGTTTTAAATCAGAGGAAGTAGGAAGGACCCAGGGCACTGTGTAAATCAACCCCTGAGTAGGGGACCTCCCAGCTGGGAGTCTATGTCCACTGGCCTGGGCTACTTCCTACTGTTGCCCCTTCAGTTTGGGGCATGACCCCTAGAGCCAAGTCCCTGTGGTGGTTTGTCTCTGATAGTGCCCCCTGGTATACCCTGGGTACAATCCCAGCTTCCTCTGGACAAGGCAGCTGTAAGTTTGACGAAGTCAGAAGCTCTCCATGCTTCAATTACCCAGGTTCCTCTTAGGCCGGGTGCTCCTAGGTCTCTTTCTCCATCTTCTTTGGCTAGGAAGACAGTGCTTGGTTCCCAGTGACTGTCTTGGCTGGCAGGCTAGTGACTTTTCCCTCAGGTAGGGAGGCAGCTAGCTCCTGCCTTTTCATCAGTCAGCCCCAAACTGAGCCAGGCTCCCTCTTTTTCTCTCCCCTCCAGGCCAGGCATTGGCTGCCGGTATAAAGGGGCAGACCTAGCTGGGCTCTGCCCAAAGGCTCTCTCCTTAACCCCTTCCATACAATTAGGAGGTTTCTCTGCTTCACCACAGTGTCATTCCACTCACTTCAATAGGCATTAATTGAGGCCTTTAGCAAGCTGTTCTCTGTGGCTGAAACTGGGGCCCCACACAGAACCTTCTTGACTCCACTGCAGCTCTTCAGGGGTACAACACACACACACACACACCTTCTGTAATCAATAAATAGTAATATTAATAACAATACCACTCAATACATTTGTCTTTCTCCATCGTTTATTATAATTTCCAATGATGAGTTAGACATCTCTACAACTGGTTCTCTTATTTCATTATCCAGATCTCTTATAATTGTGTAGTTCAAACTGAAACAAATCCATTCCTTTTCTAAGGAATACACACTTCTTTTGTAGAACATTCTTCTCCTATCCCTTAAAGGGCTTATAGTCTTCTCCAGTTTTTGCCTGTACCTGTAAAATTTGCCATTATGTGTTTTTGTCTTGTACAATCCCTTTTCACTTTCAATCTGCTTAACAATTTTAAATCATTTCACAACATTCTTACCTGTAGTTTCATTTGCTGACAGTAGTAGCACTAACCTGGTTGATTTATGTCTTGTGCACCCTTTCCTTTTCCTTGATTGCTCTTTGCATGCTAGAAATTCAGATTTATTAAACTTCTAGTAATTTTTGACTACTTCTAATTTCCCTACTTTGTTACTGCCACTTATTTTGAATGAATAATAATGTATTTTTTTCAACAGCACAAGTATTGTGCTTCCTTGAGATATCATGTCTTCAACAGTATATCTTTAGGATGCAATAAAATCTCTGGTTTCCATTTCAAATATACTTCGGCTATAATAATTAGTTCTTACTGTTGTGACTGCAATCAGGAGTGTTACATAGGAGCCCAAGCACTTTCTTTAGCCTCCTGTTTACCTCTGTTCTCTTTTCTGGCCATATTCTGCTTTCATGGGACCTGATCCAAACCCCAAAGAAAGTAATGGGATTTGGATCGGGCCCATGTTTAAGATTTTTCCTTTCACCAGTTACATGGTTTCATTTAACCAGGCACTTTTAACCTAAGTCAGGCTGCCTTTCAACCTGAAATTCCTACTAAAGTTTTAATGCTTCCAATTTAGTTATTCTGAACTAAAAAGTTTAAAGCAGCAGAGAATGATCGAAAGCCATTAATGGGACAATTTATTTTTTTCCACCATTTTTAACAGAGGTCCATGTCATAGCTCTTAATACAGGATTTTATATTTAAATACATGATTACCTAAAAATCCCTGATAAATCATGAAGCCTCTGAAATTATGTACTTTTCGTGATTGTCATAGTTATGGCTAGCTGCACCTCTGCCCCCTTTCTGGTCTTTCTCAGTGAACCCCTCTCAGGTGGTCAACCTCTTGCCCTTACCTGTCTTGGGGTGGAATCCTTGATCCTTTGATTCTTACACCAGGACCTGGGTATACTGTCTCAGGTATATCAACTACTTATCACCCTACATAGCCAACTGGGTTTCCTCCCTTCAGGAACCTGTGACCAGTGATATTAAACAGCAGCCTTCTTAAAGCAAAGTATTTGAAAAGTACAAAGTAGCTGGAACACAGAAAAAGGGATTTTAAAACAAGGATCCTACATGCATATTTAGTCTCATGTAATCTTATACTTCACTACAAGCTAAGGGCTTCTGTGCATGGCAAAGTTATAAACTAAGATGTGAATTGAAACTGATACAGTATAACCAACTGCCCACATAGACATTCTTATTCTAATATTGTCAAGGTTCCTCCCCCACTCTGAACTCTAGGGTACAGATGTGGGGACCTGCATGAAAAACCTCCTAAGCTTATCTTTACCAGCTTAGGTCAAAACTTCCCCAAGGTACAAAATATTACCCCCGTTATCCTTGGAATGGCCGCTACCACCACCAAACTAATACTGGTTACTGGGGAAGAGCTGTTTGGACGCGTCCTTCCCCCCAAAATACTTCCCAAAACCTTGCACCCCACTTCCTGGACAAGGTTTGGTAAAAAGCCTCACCAATTTGTCTAGGTGACTACAGACCCAGACCCTTGGATCTTAAGAACAATGAACAATCCTCCCAACACTTGCACTCCCCCTTTCCTGGGAAATGTTGGATAAAAAGCCTCACCAATTTGCATAGGTGACCACAGACCCAAACCCTTGGATCTGAGAACAATGAAAAAGCATTCAGTGTTTTACAAGAAGACTTTTAATAAAAAATAGAAGTAAATAGAAATAAAGAAATCCCCCCTGTAAAATCAGGATGGTATATATCTTACAGGGTAATTAGATTCAAAAACATAGAGAACCCCTCTAGGTAAAACCTTAAGTTACAAAAAAGATACACAGACAGAAATAGTTATTCTATTCAGCACAATTCTTTTCTCAGCCATTTAAAGAAATCATAATCTAACACATACCTAGCTAGATTACTTACTAAAAGTTCTAAGACTCCATTCCTGTTCTGTCCCCGGCCAAGACGACTACAGACAGACCCACAAACCCTTTGTTTCTCTCCCTCCTCCCAGCTTTTGAAAGTATCTTGTCTCCTCATTGGTCATTTTGGTCAGGTGCCAGCGAGGTTACCTTTAGCTTCTTAACCCTTTACAGGTGAGAGGAGCTTTCCCCTGGCCAGGAGGGATTTCAAAGGGGTTTACCCTTCCCTTTATATTTATGACAAATATAAAAATGTCTTTTTTGGTTTAGCTCTTGTTGATTTAAGCTAAATTGAAAAAAAAAAACCACCACTCATTTCAGAATAAGTGTATCTAACTACATCGGTTTAACTATACCAGTATAAAATCTTTTCCATATAGACAAGTCCAGAGTTAGATGGGCTTTATTCTTAAATTACAGGAACACAACAGAACCAACTGATATTCTCCAGGCAAAGCAGAGATCTTCCTATGTGTCTTCTGGACTCTCAGGCCATGTCTACATTACAATATTAAGTTGACCTAACTCATGTTGACATACATCTGCCTCAGTAATTATATCACTTGTGAGTGTATTCACTTTGCTCATTGTGTCAGTGGTGCACATCCTCACCGGGACTGCTTGGTTCAATTGCACTGTTAGTGTGGGGCATTGTGGGATGGTTTCTGAAATCCAGTAAGAGTTGATACAAGCAACACAGTGTCTACAGAGTTACTGCATTGACCTAACTACATCGACTTTCACTCTACACTCTCATGGAGGTGGAATTATTAAGTTGGCATAGTGAGGCAGTTATGTTGGTGGGAGCAAAATTTAAATGTAGACACTTCCATAGTTAGGTCGAAAGCAACTTATATCGACCTAACTCTGTAGTACAAACCAGACCTCAATCTAGTTCTCAATGTCCCATAAAATTCAAACTGTGTGTGTGTGATGTTTTTGCTTAGCAGAAATATCCAGAAGGGCCAGTCCAGGAGAATGCCCTCATTATGGCTACTCCATTTTATGAGCAGGTAGACTCAGTGGGTTTTAATCAGTGGCCTGATGACTGTATCTCACATGTGAGAGAAGGTGCTGAAGCTGTCTGATCCCCTTTGTTAGTTTAACATTTTGGGCTTCAAAAACATTTTAGAAGTCAAAAGCATAAATCACCTTTTGGGATACATATTGAAATGCTGTCTGCAATTAATGCAGAGTCTTATGGTCATATTTTGTCACAGTGATCTTATACACATGTACTACAACTCCCCCTTTCCTCACAAAATTTCTCTCAGCTGTTTGCCCTGTGATATTATATATGTGATATATATATAATATCTTTCCTTGTATCTTTCATGGTTCAATCACATAATTCCTGATCTCTCAGAAACCAGTTAGGGAAACATGTCAAATGGTAAAATTTTCAAAAGCACCTAAGTGAATTAGGAGCTTACATCCCATTTTCAAAAGGGACTTAGGTATCTTAAAGTTTGTTGAGGCACCTAATTCCCATTGATTTCAATGAGAGTGCTGGTAATAGCAAAAACCAAAAGGACAAATTTTCATGGCTCATATTGAGAACAAAAACCTGGATCAAGTTAATCATTGCAAATAAATTATTCAATAAATGTACCCCTTTCTTTTTACAAACTAATCCTGGTTTCTATTAATGTATTTCTTGTTTCTATTTATTGCCCATATAAAACAGGCAAACAAATTTGACCTGTGATTGTTCAATTGCTGTTTCCTTTGATTATACTTTCTTTGCAGTGTGCAATTGGTCAAATAAGAAGAGATTTTTCAAAAGAAACTGTATGACTTGAGAGGACAAATCCTACAAACTTTCAATAGGACTTATGCTTTCAAGTCATTTAGATCCTATTGAACTCCCCCTCTCTCTCTCATGCAATATATTTTTCTATTCTTTGGTTGGCAAGACCAATGCCATTGATGAATTTACATGCAAATTTTGAGATTCAAAATAATTTGTGCTAATATTCATTAAACTTCCAGGATTCCCAAACATTTTCATGAATAAAGTAGGAGTTTCCCAAATAACTGCAAACAATGAAGAATATTGACCTGAAACTAAGAGTGAATATATCACAGTATTTTGAAAATATCCTATATGACAAACATAACTTTTTTTATCACTCTGTCATCTGTATCTTGGATGTAATTTAACTTTAGTCATAGTTGTTCCATTTTCAAATTTAAATAACAAATAGATCTAATTATCAATTTCAATGGGATAATTATTTTAATTTTTAATGCAATTTTAAAAGTGCTGTAAACATTTTCACTGTCTCAGCAGTTTTTATTGAGGTCTCTGTTTAGCTGTGTAGTTGAATTTGTCAGTATTGTGAGGACTTCCCATATACTGTAAATCGTCATAATTTGAAAGGAATGCGAATTGAGTGCTTTCAGATCTTCAAGGGAATGCTGTAAGCAAAGACACATAATTCAAAGATTTGGAATTGCACCAAGGAATTATTACTTTTTTGGAGCCTTCAGATGTTTATGCATTGCCTGAGGAAACACAGCTGCAAAAAATGCCACCCACCTGCTGTAACAGATGGGAGAAATTGATAGGGCCATTGATGAAAAGGAATAGTCCTAGCTGTGAGGAATGGAGACACTCGCTGAGGGACACCAGATAGCTCCTCCTTCCCACCCCCATTGGAGTCTCTGGCACCCATTGGCCAGCTGGAGGGTAACAGCATTCCCTGCTCCCAGGTTTTATCCTGGAAAGGGAGCCATATGAAACCTCTTTTGGCTCCTTTCTAGCAGCCCCATCCTATTCATCCTGAACTATGAATGGGAATGTCACCTGACAGAAGCTGCATGTCTTCCATTGGCCAACTGGCAGAGGACCAGGGAGTTTTTAATCTTCCTTACAGCACCTTAAAGCCACAATGGGTTAAGTAGGAATGCTCTTAATACTTAACTGTGGTGGAGTTGTTAATTTGTCACAACCTGAATCCTGTTTCCAGGACAGTTAAAAGGATAAAATGAACACTTCCCAGAGGTAAAAGACCTGGATTTTTTAATGGGCCTTGGTCTAATGGGATCAGGTGAGATTTTATCACCCTTGTAGGCTGAAATCCCCACCCTGATGCACCTTCCACCGTCCTCATGGTGGTGTTGGGAAGGTGCTAGGATTCAGAATGAGCTGAGTCCTGGAAAGTAGACAGATTAGAACCTACCCTGAGTTATGGATTATATTGTAGGAGCCCTATAACTCCCACTGTGGAACCAATTAAATGCCTGATACAGAAGAATATGAGTGATGGGTGGGTAGCAACCCTCCGCTATGTCAACATTTAATAAAAGTTGCGACCTTCCCCTTAAAATCCACCCAGGTGTCTGTTCCCATTTCTCTGTTCGTTGTGTCTGCAGCAATAAAGGATTCACTGCACCAAGTGACTTTTAAAGTTAACATCAGAAGAGGTGGGGTGAATGAGAAGTTGTACTCTATAACTGGCAGAAGCCTGAAAGGGAGGAAAGAGTTCTTGAAGAAAGCCACTAGAGGAAAGGAGGCAGTGGTGCCAGAACCAGGGTAACCATGTCCTCCCACTCTTTGAAAGTGGAAGGGCCTGACTCATCCACTTTTTGCTGGAGCAGAGATATACAGTACGGGAAAAATATCTTCCTGTATCAGGAAGATCTTACCAGCCATGAAAGCAAAGTGATGAGAACTCCTCAACATGTTCGTGAGACAAGATGAGTGAGGTAATATCTTTTATTGGACCAACTTCTGTTGGTGAAAGAGACACGCTTTCAAGCCAAGAACTCTTTGAAAGCTTGTCTCTTTGACCAAAAGAAGTTGGTCCAATATAAAATATTACTTACCCACCTTGTCACTCTAATATCCTGGGGCAATCATGGCTACAACACTGCATACAATTAATATGTTTGTAACATTCTAATTTACAGGTATGTCTTTTATTCACTAATTACTCTATTTTCATTTTCAGAAAGACTTTCTGACTGGATTAGTAGTACTTTCTTGTGAATAACATATGCTTATTTCATATTGGGTTAGGATTTCACAGTTCCAGATATGAATTTTAAGACATTGGTATCCCTATCCTCTGTTTGCCAGAAGCTGGGAATGGATGACAGGGGATGGATCACTTGATGATTACCTGTTCTGTTCATTCCCTCTGGGGCACCTGAAATTGTCCACTGTCAGAAGACAGGATACTGAGCTAGATGGACCTTTGGTCTGACCCAGTCTGGCCATGTTCTCATGGGAGTCTCAGGTGACACAAAAGTGTATTTACAGCTTCTTGAGTTGTAAGTAATATGTTCTTGAACTTCTTAAAATCATTAAGCTTTTCTTAGATAACCTTTAATGTACGTAATTCATTTCAGTTTAAAAAGCTTCAAAGTACTTAGCAAAATGTGCACGTTAAGTATTAAAACTTCAGTCTCCACTAAACTATGTAACCCATCTTCAAACAAAAAGAAAATTGTTTTCAGTTTTTCAATGGCAAGTTGTTAAGACAGGTAATACAGAGTCTGTCTATTAGATAGTTACGAAGGGCTTTCTAAGAAAATCAATTGACAAGTGCCAATAAAGTAAAGCTGTTATCTTTTTTATTATTATTTTTAAAGCCATTTTAAGTTTTTAAACTCAAAGCCTTTGAAACAATCATGATTGCCACATTACATATTTGATCTCCAAGGACAGAGACACACCTGAAAATAATTGATTTCGCCAGCTGTAGACTAACAGCTTTGTGATACTATGGTTTAACAGGCAGTTTCCTTAGTCCATCAATACACTTTAAAATAAAATTTCATTTATTGGTCTTCATTTCAAATTCTTTTAACACATCTAACAAAGTGAATATCATTGTACATTCTCTGGGATTTGAAAGAACTCCTGTTGCTGATTTTACACTTAAAGGCTCTGGGGCAGATTATGATCCCCGCTCAGTTCCCTTTGTGCCACTGGAGCAGGTACTTGGGGACGGATTTTTATAACATACAGGATAGTTGGGATTCCCCTGTCAAAATGGTCTCCACAGATCACATAAAGATGGTACAGCCAGCTCTACACCACCTGCTTCTCCCACCTGCCAGTGTAGCAGGACGCCTTGGATGGCTGGCATTCGAGGGGCAGCAGAGGGTATGACTGGAACATGCTGTGCTGTGGCCACAACCCGCCCATGTAGTATTCTAGCAGGCATCATTTTAGAGCCCCTACCGACTTCTGTGTGCTGGATCAGCCCATTGCCAGTAACAATAGCATAACATATAGTATATTGATTGTGTTACATGCTTGGGTGGAAGTTTCCACTATCTTCCTTAATGTGAAAAGGGGTGGAATCTGCAATCATCCAATCATACTTGAGATTTGGGGTTTTTTTTAATTGTTATGTGGTCTGTCTTGTTATCCTGAATAAAAATTAGAGTCCAGATTCCAATATTGGTAAAACTAGAGTAAATCCAGATTAACTCAGTTGCCCTCAGTGAATTTACTCTGGATTTACACTAGGCTCATTGAGAATGGAATTTGGCCCTCAGTTAAACACTTTCATTAAACTCAAACCTCAGAAAATCCAATTTACAAAAGATTTTCCTAAATATTATCCTTTTGTAACTTATCTAAAACTGTGAAATACTGTGCAAAAATATAAAGAAGAAGCATAACAAATAATTGAATTCTGTTTTAGAAACAAATTTGCATATGATCAATAACTAGTTTGTAAAAATGATGAGCTTCTTCAGTTTCTGCAAATGCCATGGGATAGACCCTAATTAAATATAGTGTCTGTTTACAATGGGGATAGGGCAAGTTGGGATCAGATACAAACAGTGATGGCATGATCTGAGCACTTATAAAAATATGAAGAGTGCTGAAGTTCTGAGGACTCAGTTCTTGGGGAAGAGACTTTGGGACACGCGACAGAGAGTCCACCGAATCTGGCATAGTTATTTTTTCAACCTGTCAAACTGCCCATATGCTTTATTACTAAGGCTAAGGTTTTGGCATGGTAATTTTTAGTAAAACTCATGAATAGGTCACGGCCAATAAACAAAAATTCACAGCTGTCTCTCACTTTTGCTGCTGCTGCTCCATGGTTTCCCCCACCACAGTGGTGGATGGGAGCTGTGGGATTCCCCTGCGGCAGCTGGAAGCTACGGGGGACGGTGGCCTGCTCTGTCCATGGCAGCTGGAAGCTGCAGGGTAACCATATTTCCCAAAGAAGAACTGGGATACCCCCAGCCTCAGGAGGCTGCAGGAGGCTGTCGCCAGTTGCTGGAACCCTCTGGGGGCTCCTGAGTAGTCTGTTGCCTGTCACTGGAACCCTGCCGGGGCCCCACTGGCTGCCAGCTTCAGTGCCCTGGCCCCTGGGGCTGAAGCAGAAATTTCAGGGAGGTATCTGGAATCACAGATTCCTTGATTTCTGTGACCTCTGTGACATAAACGTAGCCTTATTTATTATATTACATTTGATGCTATCCAGTTAGAAATGAGAACAGATTTATAATGTGTGGTGCAGTTAATGCATGAAATTCACATATCAATGTGTATGTGTGTTACTTTGAAAACTGTAATTTCTTACACTTATGGTGATCTGCTTTCATGTGTGGAGGAGAGGAGATGGAAAGAGTCTAGCACAGTTCAGGAGAAGGAGGGCATGGTCCAAGTAGCAAAGTACCATTCACGCAGGAGCAAAAAGAGACAGAGGTGTCTTAGAAATGGGAGGGTATGGCTGAAGTAGCCAGGTGCCAACAAAAGAGCAAGAGGAAGAGCCATATGTGCCCTAGAAGGGACTGACAACTCTTGAGTTGCATTATCAGCAAAATCATGTGTCCTGGGGTTTCTTTCAGGACTAAAGTATCCTGTATATATCATAACAAAAAATAACAACATGACTAATAATTACCAGTAATCATGAAAACACCTAAATTCTAGGCAGCCACTGGAAGAGACTCATCTCAAAAATATCCAAAAACATCCTAAGATATCTAACCTCTCTCACATGTGCAGTCCTTAAACACAAAATCACCATTCCCACAATAATGCAGTTAAGAGCCCACCATAATACTGAAGAATGAGAAAATGTATTGGACAGTTTTGGGACACTTCACTGCTGCAGGAATTGTGCTAGTTGCCAATTTTGGGGAACTGGGAAGGAATTTTTCCCTCACAGACTGGTTGACTGGTGCCACCAGGTTGGGTGGGTTTTATCACCTTTACAGCAGCTGCTCCAGGACCCAGTAGGAGGTATAGTTCATGTAGTCGCATCATAGGAAGTGCCTGGTGTTCAGTTCTGGTACTTGTTCCATAGGGGGGATCTGTTTCTCCCATAAACCAGAATTGAAAGAGGTCTTAGGGGAAGGCTTCCCTTAAATGAGCCTCGGAAGAAGTTGGGGCTCCTAATGTCTGGTATACAAAGGAGAAAAACTCCTTTCCATAATTCTCCCCCTTAATCCTTAACTCGCCCTTAATACTCATATGAGGGGTCGGCGATGGGATCCCAGCAATGGGGTGGCATCAGGTTAGGAGGGCTTGAGGGCTGACAGCAGCCCTCCCCACATCTTGAAACGAATGAGGAAGAAATGATCAGTAGAGGATGAGTTGTACGTGAGCTGTAAAAAAAGTGAGAGACAGCTCATTTGACAATATAGTGGCTACCACCATATGCATAAAAAGAGAAAACCAGGAGCATTTCTTCCATTACGTTTATATCCTATATTGTGCAAGGAGCATTCTACATCAGGACAGTAACTTTCCTAGAAACAGAATGAATGTTTAAGTTTGTCCACTGCCTACCATTTTCTAGCTCCTAAAATTCCAATATTGTTGAAAGGAAAGGAGGACTTGTGGTACCTTAGAGACTAACAAATTTATTTGAGCATAAGCTTTCATGAGCTACAGCTCACTTCATCGGATGCATGCAGTGGAAAATACAGTGGGGAGATTTATATACACAGAGCACATGAAACAATGGGTGTTACCATACACACTGTAACAAGAATGATCAGGTAAGGTGAGCTATTACCAGCAGGAAGAGCTGGGGCGGGGGAGGAGCCTTTTGTAATGATAATCAAGGTGGGCCATTTCCAGCAGTTGACAAGAACGTGTGAGGAACAGTGTGTGTGTGTGTGTGTGTGTGTGTGTGTGCGGGGGGGAGAAATAACCATGGGGAAATAGTTTTATTTTGTATAATGACAGATCCACTCCCAGTCTTTATTCAAGCCTAAGTTAATTGTATCTACTTTGCAAATTAATTCCAATTCAGCAGTCTCTCGTTGGAGTCTGTTTTTGAAGTTTTTTGTTGAATTGCCACTTTTAGGTCTGTAATCGAGTGACCAAAGAGACTGAAGTGTTCTCCAACTGGTTTTTGAATGTTATAATTCTTGATGTCTGATTTGTATCCATTTATTCTTTTATGTAGAGACTGTCCAGTTTGGCCAATGTACATGGCAGAGGGGCATTGTGTATGGTAACACCCATTGTTTCATGTTCTCTGCGTATATAAATCTCCCCACTGTATTTTCCATTGCATGCATCCGATGAAGTGAGCTGTAGCTCACGAAAGCTTATGTCTCTAAGGTGCCACAAGCATCTCCTTTTCTTTTTTGTGGTTACAGACTAACATGGCTGCTACTCTGAAACCTGTCAGTATGGTTGAGTCAATTCTAATGACAAATCAATTTTTGATAGATTTAACTTCAAAATAGGATATCATATTCAAAAGTGAGACAAGAGTTATGCCACACTATAGTCTTAAGCACTGAAGCCCAGTTTGCCACTTACACTGTTTCATTCACATTCTTCTAATCTTTTATTTGAATCTTAGATTTAAAGAATATTTTATTTTTTTATTTTAGAATGTAAAATATTTGTTTCTCATAAGCCATTCTCCTAAATGAGTAAAATCATCTTGTAACTCTTCAACTACTTTCTTTGTAGTAAAAGAGAAGGATGGTGTATGTATATTTGCATATAAATTAACTAAATTATCTCATATATTGCTGGAAGCCTATTTGAAAAGACAGAGGTGACCAACTTTCCTTTGAGCATATAAAAACTACCACTATATTTAAACAAAATAATGGCCTTCAGACCTACAACTCAGGCACAATAGACAGTATGAAAAATATAAGTTTTGCTAGGTTTGAGAAGTTCTGACTTTTTTTAGATATAAATGTTTCAGAAGTAAGATTGTATAAATGGAGAGAAGTGGTGGATCTCCTATATTCTTTGACTGGTTTTACTTACAGTTAGGGCAAAAAAATATTTAGGCTGTGATTGGATTAGGAAATTGCCTGGTGATCCAGCTCCCTTTAGAAAACAATTATTCAAATTATAAATCTAGACTATGTGCCTAATTAATCAAGCAATTAAAGCCAATGGTGACTTTAACAATCACACACTTTTTAAACAAAAGTCCTCCTTTGGGATCAAGATCATTCTCTATCACTCTTAATATCTTTTACATCTCTATGATGCTCAACCTTATTCCCTGTGGAGGCTTGGTGGCTCAATGCAGCAATTTTCATTTACACTTTATCAAATATCCCCCACAGGCAAACATCAGTTATCTCATGAGCTTGAAGGAGGTAGGTTTACCAAAGTATGATTATCCATCAAATACCTCCCCAAAGCTTTAGAAATAGCTGACATTTTATAAATCATTCCTGAGAAAAATTGCTATTCATTGAAATTTGGAAAGCAAATGTATACCTTAATTTTTCAGTGAGTTTCTGGTTTCTTTTAAATTGGATGCTTTGAGAAAAGTATTATTTGAAGTTTCATAGGTGGAGATGTTACACTTTACATTTTACTGCCTTTCACCTTCTATAGTAATTTACACCTGTGTAATATGAATGCAAGAGTGCAAAATGGCTGTAAAATAACCACTAAGACAGAACAGTAGCATTTTACATCCACTTTTTGCAAATGTAAATGGCTACAAAAAGTCAAAGGCAATAGATATTCAGGCAATTTCCATCTTCCTGCACCTAGTATTAAAACAACAACAAGCCCCATTACTATTACTATCATTTGTAGAAGGTCAGGGACAGATGTGCATGGACTGTGCTGAAATCGGTTCCCAGACATTTCTTTGTTCATTTTAATTTTCACTATTACTTTTCTCATTTATGTTGAGTTTGATTGTGTTCAAGTTCTGGTAGCTGAGGTTTGGGGTCAAATTGTGCACTCATTTACACAGATGCATATCCCACCAGAATCAAATGAGATTTGTGCTTGTGTGAAGGCAGATTTGGGGACTAGTGCTAAATTCACTGCCTTGTTCCATAAAATAAGTTTTATCCAGCTTCCTGGGAATTCTTCCTGCATAGGGGAAATGCCCAAGTTGCATACAGTTGGTGGAGTTGCTCAATATCACTCCCTCTTAAAATCTCTGTTCCAAGGGGTGGGTATGTCTGGGGGAAAGGTGTGGCTGTGCATTCTGATTATTCTCAGCTGCTGGAATGGCCCACTGGCCATGTAAGCTACACTAACTTATGCCAGGTGACACAGCTCCTTTAAGCCCCCCAAACTGGGGAGTCACAAAGGTAGAATAAATCCACATTTTCCTCCTGCCCCCTGGATCTGAAGCCTTGTTATTTTCCCTGCCTGATATTTTTTCTAGCCCCTGGGCTTATGCATGTACTGTATGTTGGTAGATATATCCCTTACTCTTGGATATGAATCTCTGAACATAATTCACATCTTTGTCACCTCTCAACCAGGCTGCTGCAATATGCGGTACGTGGAGCTTTATCTCAGATCCACTTGGAAGCGGAAGCCCATTCAGAATATAGCAGCCAAACTAACTGCGGTCCATGAGTACATAATGCTAATTCTTCAAGATCTTCATTGCTGTCCATTGACTTCCAGTTGGAATGTTAAAGTCTTGTTTTGAACTAAGACAACTGAATATCCTGGATCTATCTGTTTAAGAGACCATGACTCTCCAAGTGACTTAATGTTACAATTGCAATTAGGGATTGATAGAGGTCTTTCCCTTCATCCCCACCCCTAGTTCTTGTCACTCAGACAGAAAGCAGACTACAAGAAATCCGAAATGCAGGCAATGCGATGTTTATTGGGGTTAGTTTCAAGCAGACATATCCATAGCTCTACAGGCTGGCAGAGTCTGTTTCCCAGTGTTCCATTCCCAGCTCTGATTCTGCAGAGCCTTTACCCCATGTCCCCCTTCCCAGCTCTGACGCCACAGCTTTGCCTGTGCCCCATTCCCACCTCCTCCCTCTTAGCAGGCCCAAATATACCTGCCATGCACGCCCCTGCCACTTACAACTTATGGTCATGTTTGGAAGGTCATGAATCTGGGGTCTTTGTTCCACCTCTTTTGTATCCCTTGGGAGGGGTAAGGAGTGAGGTTGTGTTTTGGGCAAGGCCTGGCTTTACTTTGGCTTTTAGTGTGTCGTATGCCTCCCCCCACAACTCCCCTTGCCCCTTCCAACTGGTTGCTTGACTGTGGCTTGAGAGAACAGTCAGGCAGCCTTCCAGTGTATGCTCATATATTACACTCCCACCATATCCTGTAACATTTTTAACTCTATCTCTTATCTCTTCCCATTATACTAAAAGTTGTGGGAAATGCAGCACACCGTGTCTTTCTTCTTTGTTCTTTACACATATTAGTAAGGATATAAGAGTATCAAAAGTCAAACCCAAAATTTTATCTCAGGCTAACAAACAGGCTTATATGCTAACAGGGATCCTTTCCAATTTAAAAGAAAGGGAGATTGCTGGCAAGTTATGCTCCATGAAGTCTCCCTGACATTGCAATTAACCTCTCCATTCCATAGTCCAAAATACCCCAATCTGTTGACTTTCAGGGCATGATGGAAAGTCCAGCTTTTTGAATAGACATTTGGAGAAGGCTGAGGTGTGGGGGCTGGATGTGGGCGATTTGTTGTTGCGATGTTTTCTGCTGAAGTTATACATTTTATTAGGTTTGCTTCTGCTTTACTATTCTTTAATGTAATATACACTGTATTGAAAATATTTTTCTAGGGACCCTCAAAGCCTGAGACCAGAGTCTTTTTCCTTTGTTTTAAATATGTGAAATCAAAATAAATAAATAATTAAAATAAATCTGTGTGGTTCCATGTGGTTCCATTCAGCACTGTATGGCCTTCTGATATGCCTTCAAGGCAAAGAATGTGCACTTCTGAAGGAGAGGAGGTACATTTCATTTCATTTTATTTTGTTCCATTGCTTTTATCTCTGTATGTATAGAGGCAAAACTTCCTTTCTTTCAGTCACACTTTTGTTTCCCTCTGGTGTTTGATTTTGCTGTAACTGCATTTATTTGATAACCTGTGGCTTAAACATGTTTTCCTATCTGGCGGAGGTTTTGCTGATTTCTGCCATATGTTGGCTCATATCAGGTTCTTTATTTTTGCCAACATGTTGTTTTTAGCAGCACAATTTCCACATTGGAGTTGACAGATTCAGGTTATTATTTTGTTCCTTTTAGCAAGTCCATTTTTTTTCTTTTTAACGCCTCAACTGACCTTAACACCAGTTTACAATGTGGCCCAGGATATTTGATGTTTCATTTCAATCCATGTGTTTGAATAAATACTCCATATCATTTAAAACTACAGCTGAAACAATTAAATGTCTTGACTCCAAAAGCAGGAAAAGGAGAGGAAGGATGGTCATGTGGTCAAGAGTAAACTTTTTGAAAGACTTCTTGTGTGACCTTGAGCAACTCACCTAACCTCTCTTCACTTTAGTTTTCTTATATTTAACCCCCTTCTATTTCTGCAAAAAATTTTAGAAACAGGGGGATCAGACTTTACCACAGTGTTCTAGGTGGGCATGTATCATTAATATTTATATTGTTCAATTTCTCCTCTGCAGATCATGAACTTAATTATTTTCTGGTTACTCTGTTACTAAGGCTTGGCCTATATTTGAAAGTTATATTGGTATAGATACATTGGTCAGGTATTTGAAAAAAACGCACCTCGAACAACATAACTATTCCAATATAATGCCCAGCATAGACACAGCTGTATCACAGATTAGTGTATTCATTGACATAGCTAATCTCATTGAGAGCGGTGGTATTCCTACACTAACTGAAAAACCCCTTCTGTCAGCATAGGCTGCAGTTACACTACGGAACTATGCTAGCCTAGCTACACTGGTACCATCTCCGTAGTGTAGATAGATCCTAGTGCCTCAATTATAGTTACTTCTTGAACCATCTACAATGCGTCACTTAGAACTGTGTTGAATATAAGCTCTCCTCTTGTGTGCTACAGAATTAATTGTTCCAAGCTGCAATTTTATGATGGTAAGAAATTGCTTCTTTAAAGCCTGTCATTAGACCCATTTATATTTTGTTTGCTCATTACAATGATTAGATGCCCTACACTTTTTGTATGTTTTTATGAATCTAGCAATGGAAAGTAAACAGGTTATAACCTCTCTCTTTGTCTCTGTGTGTGTGTGTGTGTGTGCGCGTGTGGTTTTTTTCATTGTTCCATCTTCCTATTATAATGCTACTGTCCAGTCCCTCTGGGGTGCAAATCACTTTAATGGCAATTCTTACTAATATAAAACTTTATTCAGTTCTTTATCCACCGGTCTTTAACAATGAGGATTTTTTAAATTTGGATGCAGTGATGTAGTACACATGTATTAATAATGAACTATTTTTTTTTATTATGTATATTAGTGTAATTGAAAATCCAAAACTCAGTATAATCTAAAACTGGTGTAACAATAATGATACTTGTGTGCTATGATTGTAACAGATATGGCAGTTTCCTGCCATAGCCTTGGGAGGCCTTACTGAATTAAGTTTAAGCACCTTTGGGATCCATTGTGTTAAATTAATGGAAAGATTAATAAGACTGGGACTTTTTAGCTTGGAAAAGAGATGACTAAGGGGGATATGACAGAGGTTTATAAAATCATGACTGGTGTGGAGAAAGTAAATAAGGAAATGTTATTTACCCCTTCTCATAACACAAAAACTAGAGGTTCACCTGGAGAACTCCCTCGCAAAACTCCCCTGTTAGCCGCTCCAGTTCGCTAGCTCTTCTGGCCGCTTAAAAGCGGGCTTTTAAAAGCCCTGGTCTTCCTGAGTAGCTCCGCCCCCCGGTTAAAGGTTGATGGGTGCTAAAGCCTCGTCAAGAAGCTCTCAGCTCTCAGCCTTGCCTAGCAGGCCACTAGGCTCAGCACACACAGTCAGCACATGTCCCCTAAACAAACAGAACACACGGTATATTTTAGTCAAGCTGCAAGCACACCACAAACACAAATATTGCATTAATTAATATTGATGCTCACAGGTGCATATAGTAGCTTTTTAGAATACTGAACAAAATTGTTTAATGCATATTTAGGCACCTAAACAAGTGGCATGATTTTTAGAAATTCTAATTATCCACACCAAACGCGCCCCATGGATAGCCCTTCTGAAAATCTAGCCATTTCCTTATGAGCCTAAGAATAGATTTGGGTGCTTACCTATTACCATAGACACAAATGTGTGATGATTTTGGCCTGTCCATGAGTTCTGATACTATGAGGTGCTAAGTACTCAGAAAACCTACTGAAGTCATAGATACTAAGGTCAGAAGGGACCATTATGATCATCTAGTTCAACCTCCTGCACAACACAGGCCACAGAATCTCACCCACCCACTCCTGCAAAAAACCTCTCACCTGCGTCTGAGCTATTGAAGTCCTCAAATCGTGGTTTAAAGACTTCAAGGAGCAGAGAATCCTCCAGCAAGTGACCCGTGCCCCATGCTACAGAGGAAGGCGAAAAACCTCCAGGGCCTCTTCCAATCTGCCCCGGAGGAAAATTCCTTCCGGACCCCAAATATGGCGATCAGCTAAACCCTGAGCATATGGGCAAGATTCACCAGCCAGATACCCAGGAAAGAATTTTCTGTAGTAACTCAGATCCCACCCTATCTAACATCAGAGGGATTTGAGAAGGTGCTCAGGATCATGAAAGTATAGGCCACTATTTTGTACAAAACCCGAAGCTGTACCAGTAATAGAACACTGGAGAAACCAGAATATAACAATAAGTATCAGCCTTATGATCAAATTCCAGCTTTACCCACTCCAGTGTAGGCTATCTGAGTTCCAGCCCTAAACTCTCTGGGTGAGTATGTACTTGCAACACTGTGAAGGCTGCACGCTTGACCTTTGGCAGACATAATGCTTTGTTACTATCTAGTAACTCCTTCCAAACAAATAAAGATTTGTTGTTGGATATTTATACAAAAAGAAAGGACAATGACTCTTCAACTGAAACTTTTTATACCAAAGTAAATTCCAGTCCACAGAAAATGTATGGACAGATTGTAGAAGATTTTAAAAAGGGGACTATATGGAATAAATTACTCGACCTTAAGAATGTCAATCCAAAGGTGTTTCTTTAAGATTGTGTTCAAAATGGGGAAGGATGTGTTCTCTCTAGAATCTGATGCAGTGTAAAGCTAATTACATTGTTTTCTATTGCAAAGGGACTCGTATGATTACTTCATACTGCTAAATTATCAGTAAAATACAAGTTTTTCCTCTGTTAACCCCATGATTAACATTTGTTTTTTGATCCAAATCAATACAGCAATAGCGAGTTTCACAGTTGGGAAGAACTTATAGCAAAAGCTGGATCACTTAGGGGAAAGTTTAGAAATCCTCATTGTAATAGTATTGTTCCCTCCAATAATAAAATCAGTTTTTCCCCTTGCTTTTATGGATTTCATGTTAATTCTCTTATAATAGTATGGTGTATTTTCTAACTTAATCAGTGATTACTAAAATACTTAACTTTAAATTAAGTACATTTTGATTTGAAAATGATGTTTGCTTATTTATGCGGTAATACAGGACATGTGATAATTTGAGCTGCAACGTCCAGGTCTTTAATGCAAATTATACAAATTTTATTGTAAAAGTAGAAATGTGTGAAGAAATTCTGGCCCCACTGAAGTCAAAGCACATTTTGCAATGGATTGCAATGAGCCCAATTTTATCCATGATAAATAGTACATAACCTTGTGGCACAAAACTGCTCAGTCTTAACATCTTTTTTTCCTTTAACAGGTACTCATTTATGCACAGTCTACTGTCCTAAGACTCAACTATGCCCTGGATGGTGCACCTGTACAAGGGAGTAAGGAGGAGTAAGACCTCTTATGCCCCTG
The DNA here is from genome assembly GCF_965140285.1 of Lepidochelys kempii. Lineage (NCBI taxonomy): Eukaryota > Metazoa > Chordata > Testudines > Cheloniidae > Lepidochelys > Lepidochelys kempii. The sequence goes on along the minus strand of NC_136384.1, from coordinate 67,494,064 downwards.
CATGGGTTGCCTGAACCTACAGTATGGACATACAGGATTTGTGCACACATTGCTTACCAACCCCATTACAAGGAGGCTGGGAATGGATTGGGCTTTGTTCTGTCCTTTGCCAACACACTGGCCAGCAAAGCTGGAGTGGGAAAGGGGTAGTTGTTTTCTGTCAATTTAGATCTGAAAAGTTTATTTCAGATATTTTTGTGTCCTATACCAGAAACAAATTACTATCCCCTGGAGCTACTGGAGTGCAGGTAGTCAATGTATTTTATACATTTGCAATAAAAACCTCAATTTTTGTGATTCCCCAGGGACCAATAAATCCTCCGGTCTTTGCTCCACGAGAAGCATGGGGACTTTGACTTTTTTCACCTCTCCTTCAGCAATGGCTCACTCTTGATTAGAGCATAGGTTTTCCTACAGTTGCACACACAGGGGGAGGGTAAAGGAGCAGAAGAATGGATGATGTAGTGCTTGAAAACTGGTAATTTGCATAGCTTGGGACTTTGGGAGAAAATTAGGTTCAGAATTCTCTGTCATTATTTCAGAACAGAAAAATGGACTCTTTCCACTTTTGATCACACTTTAACCGCACACTGTCTGCTGCAGTTTCCACGGTACGCATCCGATGAAGTGAGCTGTAGCTCACGAAAGCTCATGCTCAAATAAATTGGTTAGTCTCTAAGGTGCCACAAGTACTCTTTTTCTTTTTGGAAAAAGAAAGAATCCCCCGTTATAAGTGCCTGATTTAAATAGGTCTGGGACATGTTTCTAATGGAAAAGCTTGCAGACAATACAAAAATGGGGCCCATTGATTTCAACATAACTTGGCTCCCTTAAAAAAATTATTAGAATAATATTTCAAAAAGAACCAAGAGACTGGCTACTTTCACAGCTTGTTCCACTTATAAGCATAGAGTTTCCCTGGCACACGTGTATTGCTATTGTATTTTTGGTTTCTCTATTTCTTATTCTCTTTGCCACGTGCATAGCTATGCAGTTATATTTCTCTTAAGTTGTTTCTTTCACTGTTTAATTTTGTTGATTGTGAAAAGAAGTATTGTATTTTTTGTGGAATATTTAAAAATATCTTTTGCATATCATGGTTTTAAAGGTTTAAAGCTTTAAATTAATAACTCAATTTTTTAACATTTTGACTTTTCATTAAAAAGGATATTATATTATATTTTGATTTATGTAAGCATTTTGATAGTGTTGCATGACCCGCTCATAAACGAACTAGGGAAACATAGCCTGGATTGAGCTACTATATGGTGGGTGCATATATGGTTGGAAAACTGTTCCCAGAGAGTCATTATCAGTGGCTCACAGTTCAGCTGGAAGGGCATATTGAGTGGGGTCCCATAGAGATCAGTCCTTGTTCTGGTTCTGTTCTCTGTCTTCATAAATGATTTAGACAATGGCATAAAGAGTAAATGAATAAAGTTTGTGGAAGATGACAAACTTGGAGGGGTTTCAAGTGCTTCTGAGGATAGGATTAAAATTCAAAATGAGCTGGACAAACTGAGCTGGAGAAATGGTCTGAAGTAAATAGGGTGAAAATCAATAAGGACTAAATACTCCATTTAGGAAGGAAAAATCAATTCCATACATACTACATGGAAAATGGATCTGAAGATTATAGTGGATCACAAGCTAACATGAGTCAACTGTGTAACACTGTTGCAAAAAAAGTGAAATCATTCTGGGATGTATCAGCAGGAGTGTAAGCAAGACATGAGAAGTAATTCTTCCATTCCACTCTGCCCTGACAAGGCCTCAACCGGACTACTGTGTCCAGTTCTGGGCACCACATCTAAGGAAAAATGTGGACAAATTGGAGAAAGTCCAGAGGACAGCAACAAAAATTATTAGAGGCCTCGAAAACATGACATATGAGGAATGATTGAAAAAAATTGGGTTTGTTTAGTCTGGAGAAGAGAAGACTAAGAGGGGACATAACAGTTTTCAAGTACATAAAAGGTTGTTTCAAGGAGAAGGGAGAAAAATTGTTCTCCTTAACCTCTGAGGTTAGGACAAGAAGCAATGGAGAAGCAAGGGAGGTTTAGATTGGACATTAAGAAAAGCTTCCTAACTGTTAGGGTAGTTAAGCGCTGGAACAAATTGCCTAGGGAGGTTGTGGAATCTGTCATTGGAGGTATTTAAGAAAAGTTTAGACAAACACCTGTCAGGAATGGTCTAGTAATTACTTAGTCCTGCCGAGAATGCAAGGTACTGGACTAAATGACCTATTGAGGTCCCTTCCAGTTCTACACTTCAGTGATTCTATGATTATCAATGTTGATAAATACAAAATAATGTGCATTGGAAAGCATAATTCCAACTATACATATAAAATGGTGGGTCTAAATTAGTTGTTACAACTCAAGAAAGAGATCTTGGAGTCATTGTGGATAGTTCTCTGAAAACATCTATTCAGTGTGCAGTGGCAGTCAAAAAAAGCTAACAGAATGTTGGGAATCATTAAGAAAGGGATAGATAATTAGACAGAAAATATCATATTGCCATATATCCATAGTACACTCTCACATCTTGATGTTCAGATATGGTTGCCCCATTTCAAAAAAGATATATTGGAATTGGAAAAGGTTCAGAAAAGGGTAACAAAAATTATTAGCGGTATGGAACAGTTTCCATATGAGGAGAAATTAATAAGACTGGGACTTTTCAGCTTGGAAAAGAGACAACTAAGGGGGGATATGATTGAGGTCTATAAAATCATGACTGGTGTGGAGAAAGTAAATAAGAAACTGATATATACTCCTTCTCATAACACAAGAACTAGGGCTCACCAAATGAAATTAATAGGCAGCAAGTTTAAAAGAAACAAAAGGAAGTATTTTTTCACACAACACATAGCTTGTGGAACTCTTTGTCAGAGCATGTTGTGGAGGTCAAGACTATAACAGGGTTCAAAAAAGAACTAGATAAGTTCATGGAGGATAGGTCCATCAATGGCTATTAGCCAAGATGGGAAGGGATGGTGTCTCTATTCTCTGTTTGCCAGAGGCTGGGAATGGGTGGCAGGGGATGGATCACTTGGTGATTGCCTGTTCTGTTCATTCCCTTGGGGGCACCTGGCATTGGCCTGCTGTCAGAAGACAGACTACTAGGCTAGATGAACCTTCGGTCTGACTCAGTATTGCTGTTCTTATGTTCTTATTATGAAGAAAGAACAAAGAAAAATAACTATACTGAATTATGCCACGATATCTAGTAGAAAACAGAGGCTTTTTAACAAGGGATTCCTTGAAACCAAATCTTGAAAGTTAAATATTTGGTATGTTATTCTCCATTCGGCACTGCTAAACTAAATTAATTCACTTCAGAATGCTGATTTGGAGTGTTCTGTTAGTGAAAATATTTTAAGTAATAACACATCTCTTTTCTTTAAGGCTAGATAATGTTTATTCAGTTTTAAAAATAGATTTTCCACAAGACTTGCACTTAAGTGTAGCCAATTTTTAGTGTAAAATTTTTATATACAATGGTAACCCTATACAATTTTCACATATTTTATCATTTTTAATGTTGATTTTATGACAAATTTACAAAAATCACATTTTGGTTTATTCAAACACTGGTAGGGCTAATAAAAATATGACTATATAATGGAACCTTCTTTTGATAATATAGCACTGTATAGATTATCATCATCTGGGCCCTCATCCTGCAAGAACACACACACATGCTTAACCTTATGCATATTAGTTATTTCATTCAACTCAAATACTTAATATAAAAAAAAACAGATCTCAGTGAGACTCGTGTTTAAATGATTGCAGAAACAGTGCCTTGCATATTATTACTCTCAAAGAACCATAATGCAGCTTAACACATGGAGAAAAAATAATTTTAAGATCCTATTAATTACTTTATTGACAACAGGATTCCCTAAAAATTCAGTAGCTATTGATTACATGTAATTATATCTTGTCCTGGATCTGTTATGTTATGCTGATATAATAGGAGCAATTATGACAAATTGCTGGGTAGTAACTTTGAAAGGGCTTACGTTATTTTCTGCCTTTACAACCAGTTTTGTATGGGTTTGATTTAATTTAGTTTTGGTCTACCTAACCCCATGAGTCACCAGCTCAGTTGTATATCAGAGGAAGACCCCAGTAGTCACTCAGCCATGATGTAATTTAGTCTCCTAAGAACCACAGCAATGCTAAAATTAAATCTCTGTGATGGTCAAGCCATCTGTCCAGAGGGTAAAAATACTACTCATCCATTTCAGTGATAAAAGGTCAGAGATAATCATTTGCTTCTGTATTCTTAATGGAAAAATGTGTCTTAAAGGGTAGACAGCTACCATGCAAAATGTTTTATCATATCAGGAACGTTATTTATACTGCATCACCCGCACAATACTTTGTGCCAGTTGCTATCAAGTGCTTTGCAAAATAATACCACCACCCTGGAGTACTGTATAGCACTGTAATTTTTTATTACTATTAAATCATGTGGAACAACATTATTTTTTCCTGATGATTGCCTTTGTTATACTGATTAAAAATATTTTAATAAACTAGATAAGAATCCTTCTTAAGGAGAAGAGGTGGATTTAAGTAAATACAAAACAAATTGGATATTAGTACATAGGAAGAAAGTAAGATTGATGATCTGACAAAACATTAATTAAAAGAAGAATGTTACCAAGACCTACTCATATAATTCAATTGCACATTAATTCAAAGGCAAAATTAATTTACTGTTTCTTATTTGACAACAAAACAGCATCTTTTTATAGATTTTTTTTTTAAATCAATGCATATAAGACATACTTAAACACTCCCATTGGAAATAGTGATATTGAAATAGTGTTATTTAACCTTTGCACTTTGAATTTAAATTTCAAGAACCTCACAGAAATGGCAGAAAATCAACTTTCCAATTGTTCAATTTCACAGTTGTTTCTGTAGGTCTGTGTTAGTTTGCAAATATTGAATCCCAATTGTTTTATTAATTAAAGGAAATAACATAAAACATTTGGTGTAGATTTGTTCTGAGCAGTTGCCAATGTTAAGCCCAACATATGTTGAATATTTTATTTAAATGTGATTTATTGCAAAATTTACCAATAGTGGCTGACAATATTTTGTTTAAGATTATTTGCTAAGTGTCAGCAGTTTTAAATATTAAATAATATTATGTATTTAAATGCCAAATAAATGTACATATTTAATCCCTACCAACTCTGTATTAATTTATTATGCAGGGCTGTCCGTACATATATGTTCCAAATGTGTCTGGTTATGTCTACACTGCTCCACTGTTCAGACTATGGGGATGTGAATAGCAGTGCTCAACAAAATGCTGCGCTTTAACTCCCCTGTGTGGATGGCTTGGGCACAAAATAAAAGGTTGATAGTGTAGTCCCCTTCAAACAGGATTATATTAATGCAAACCAGGAACCTTTTAGTTTGTTCCTGAAGCATCCAGATGGGGGAGTTTTGTGCATTATGCTATTCACACCCCTGAACTGTGGGGCGATGCAGACAAGCCCAAATTTCTTTTTCAGCACAAGACTATGAATCATACACGTTTGGAAATGGCAGTGGAGATAATAACTTCACCTTTAATGTTTTGTCTGGCAAGGAAAAAATAATCTTTATCCCTGGTTTTAAGTGCATATGCTTCTACAAGCAAATAGGAATTGTTAATATAGCTTTGGATATTTAAAGGATAAATTTGTTCAATATACAAATGACTGATGAAAACAAAGCCTTTGGCACTGAAATATGCAAAAGTCAACCAAAGCTAACATAGTCTGCCTGGTTACATAGAAGATATATTGATTGACATTCTCACTGTCTTGGAAATAAATACAAAACTTAAAACTTTGTAGCCCATGAAGATTCATTTTAGGCATAGGACACCAAAGCTGTGCTGAGGTTTAGGAATCACTTTTCTGTCTCCTTAATTAGTTACATAGGACCTGTAGGTTCTTCTTCTTCATTACTGTTTTATATCAGATCACACATTTCTTAAAAAGATAAGATTCCCCCCACCCCAGATGTTCTGAAACTGTGCTTCTAAACTACTTCAAAGTAATGATAATGCAGTTTCTGTCTCACTTCACTCATAATCCAAGTTTCCATGGACATTCATGCTTTATTCTCAGTTTCATATTTAGTCTACGGTGCATACGTATTTCCAGATTATTTATAATTTCCACATGTCTCAGGCATATTTATAATATGATTGTGGTATGGACCTTGGATTCTTCAGTCAGATCTTGACAGACTGAAGGGCTATTGTGATAATAATATACTTTTGTGTAAATCTATGGTACAGTGGTTGCCCTTAAAAATGTGTCAATTTCACTTTTGATAGGCAATGTGACTTCAGTATTTGCAGAGTTCCCTATTTATTGTTTTTTTAAAAGTACAATAGAGTAAGTATTTGGTGAATATTCTTAGTATTTGAGAATACCTAAGGAATTCTCAAAAAGAAAAGGAGTACTTGTGGCACCTTAGAGACTAACCAATTTATTTGAGCATAAGCTTTCGTGAGCTACAGCTCACTTCATCAGATGCATTCTGTAAATTCTGAGGTGACTGTGTTTATTTATAAAAGGCACAATTAACAAGTTTTAAAGGTGAACATCGTGTGTACATAAGTATGAGACATCTGCAACCTCCTCTCCATATCATCTTATTTACATAGTTATGTTCTGTCATCTTTACTCACTTTGAGTATTATTTTGTGCTACAAGAAATCCTACTGAACTCAGAATAAAGTATTATTAAGCAAGAGTGACTGAACTTAGCCTATAACAGGCATCCAAGCATGCTGTATGTTAAGAGATAGGTGAAGGAATAGTGGGAGAACATAATTTTTTTCTCAAACAATATACAGATATTAGGAATTCATCTGAAGCTTTGACTTTAATACTTTACTGCCATCCTTGGCATTGGCCACTCCAGTTCTGCTCCCTATCCCACTCAAACATTTCAACAGCTGTTTGGTACCTTCCTGTCCCCCCTTTGAGTTTCTATTTTAAAAATTTCAGTCTGAAGCTGTTTAATGCTCCCAACTGAGGTTCTCTAAGCAAAAAATAAACTATCAAAGGAGGCTGAAAGCACGTGAAGCAGGATTGAAGGAAAGTGTGAACATTCTCACAGTTCAAAGAGATCATGTATTTAAAACCTTGGCCTAGCTGCTGTTACTTTATCAAGGCTACCCTGGATGCCAAGCTGCTTTGAACATTTAATTTTGATTTAAAGTTAAAGACAGGAGACATTTATACAGTAATGCTCCTGATTTGGTTCTTAGAGTTTAGACAAAAAGCTTGAAGTCATCCAGATGTTTGGAAGATCTGATCAACAGAAAGATATTTTCTGATGGGAGGGAGAGCCAGCTGATCTGAAAGCAAGTAACTGAGAGTTATTAAAAGAATAATTTAAAATTCACTGAAAAGTATCGAGCATTACCACTTGCACAATGGGGTCTGGTCCATAACTGGGGCTCATAAATACTACTATAATCAAATAATAAATATAATAAAGGGGGACTGGATGTTCCAAGAGATTAGAAAAGATATATGTGGCCTTTAACCATTTAGGTTACCATTTAATATCTCGCCCAGACTTATAGAGACTGAAAAGACTGCATTCCATGAGACTTGGTCCATGTATTCACCAGGTCACTTTCAGCTTATTGTCTACATTCTAATGAGTTAGTGGTTCCAGTTCAGGTGTTAATGGAAAATTGCCCACATCAGAAAAACTATCACTTCAAATTATATTAATTGGCACCTTTGCACTGATAATGTCAGCAGAAGGGCCAAGGAATTTCTGATTGAGTTACCTACTCATCTGAAAAAGTACCTTCTCCAAAACAGAGCTGAGACATATTGGCAGGGCTGGGGCAGGATGTCTACACTACCACTGCCTATGCTGTTTGTGTGGATAAACAGAGGACTACAGTGTTGTCAATTGGACTCTTGAAGCTTTCCTAGAAACTAATTAAACTTTCAAACATTATGGCCAAATTTTCAAATATGAACACCAAAAGTCCACACACACACACACACACACACACTGTGTATGCAGAATGAGACCTTTGATTGCACATGCAATGACAGTGGTCATCACTAAAAAAAAAATCATTTTCCAATAGCTACCACACAGTTATCTCTGAAATGCTCCAGCTTTCCCTATGTTTAGAATAGGAACTAAATATGATATCTAAGATGTCTCACTATCTGGTAAGATTTAGTAAATAATGAACATCTTAATGACAACCACTGTACCATGACTTTTCATGCAAATGGGCTAATTGTGCATGCAAAGTACTGCATAGGTGCCTACCTAGTCTACTATGTGTGTAATAACCATTTGCACACACAGCAGGACTCTACCTTTTGGAAATATGTATGCAATTTCAATATTAAAAAATATATAATTGAAATAGCAGATTTCTTTGGTCTCATGTCTTACAATACATCAGAAGCAAACTATAATGTCCCCCCAAAACATGCTTAGGTGTTTTACTGTTTAACTATTTTAAGGGAGAAAATAATTCACTGTGGAGATCATTACCAATGAAATCCTCATCTTTATTTTTTATCCAGACTCAAAGACCATAAATTAAGCTCCAAAAAGAGTCCAGTGACAATTTAAAATAACTTTATCTTAATTATTGTTTCTCTCATCTTCTCAGTTCATTTAAAGTAGCATATTGAACTGAAAAGCTCATGAAGCCTTTAAAAAGCAGATGCTTTTGCTGAACTAGAGAGCCCCCAAATGTTTATTTTTCAATATTTTAAAGGAAAAGACAAGGCCCATTGACATTGCTGAGATGAATCAAACCGATCTGTCTCATTTGGCACTATAGTTGCTTAGAATTGGAAAAAGATGCACGTAGCAGGTGAAGCAAAGTCTGCTGAGTGAGAAGACAATCCTACCCAAATTCAGCCCTGTCAAGCTGAGAAAATAGTTCTTGCTTTGATGATAAACTGAAAAAAATTGATAATATTCCTTAAATACCACAGTTATCAGGTGGGCATAAACAAGTCAGGAATATATTTCTGTAAACTGTTGCGCATCTGAAACTGAAAAGTATTCAAAATACAGAAAATGAGCTGAGTTATTATAAGCCATCTTTTCTAAATAAAATTGCTGCACTCTGAGCAAAATTTGCTAAACAAAACAGGTTTACAAGAAAACAGTACCTGCTGTGGGGTGACGCTTCTTTAATGAACTGCTGTACCAGAAAACTGCAGCAAAGTAATTCATGAGAACCACGCTGAAAGATACACATTAAATCCCAAAAATGGTGGCCTGCAGTACTACTGCCAATTTACATTATCTTGGTAGGTGACATAACAATGTACCTTATACATGTCAACGCAATACATGCTATACTAAAAGGGTGGTTCAGCAGTTACATCTTTCAGATACTCTGACATGTGAACACACAAAACAGGGATTAACTAGATCTCTCAATACTATCTGTGTGATTTCTCATATCTGTAATATAACCATGGGCATTAGTTCTTAATTATTATCTTTCCCATAATCACATTTTTCATTAATCTGGAAACAAATCCCATCACGTCAATATTAGAGTTACTGACATTCCATCCTTGGCTCTGAAGGTGGATCTGTGATTATTATTTCCAAAATATGGTCTCCTGCCCAAGCTTTTGCTGGGGAACACACAGTAAATTTGTATATGCACTAGTTTTATGATGTACTGTGTTGCACTTCATACACAGCTGAAGACTAGCTTTGGTTAATTAAAGATTTTATTGCACACTAAAAGACACAGTGCAGAGTAAACAATACTGCACACAAAATGAAAGGCTGCATAAACACGTACACAGCATCTCTACCGCCACTTTATAACTGCTGAAAAATGCATTTAACAATTATTCCATTCTGCTCTCACAGTGAGTACACAATGACCTTGGTCAGCAGTTTCAAGAGTAATGCATCAATATATGATGAATTTTATGAATTGATGTTTGTGGCTCAGAACATCTTTTGGTTATAAACAAGCTTTTATTCTTCTCTGCTACAGTATGCACTCTTTGCAATGCATTATGCATGGCAATAAGTCTCATCCTGAGGGTGGAAATTGATATATTAAATTTACCATATTTTACTAGCTCTTTCTAGTAAAATGTCTCAATAATCTGTGTTACTTAGCATTTTCACTGCAAAGGATTTTGGACATAATACATTTATTGCACATAAAGTATTTTCTAATCAAGTAAAATTAAGAGAATCCATCATTAATGAGTACATTTTTCACAGTGCAATTAACACAGTTGGCGGCAAGATAAGACTTAATTTTAGAGGTACTGAACACCCGCAGTCCCCACTGACTTCAACTGGAGTTGCGGGTACCCAGCACTTCTGAAAATCAGACCAATAGAGATGACTTCCCTGAGAAAAAATATGCATAATACAAAAAAAGATACATTTCTATGATTCTATGATTTTATGATTCTATAAACATCACTGCTTCTAAAATGTCCTTTTACTGTATGTTATATTTACTCTTAGGAGATATTCTCTATTGTATTCGCTCACAGTCTTTTGATATCCTGTGGCATTAAAAATTCATTTGTCTGAGCCACAAACACATTTTATATAGTCAATGTATTAATTCTGAGGAAGCTGGGGATAGAAATCCTCATCTTTTGTACATTGAAATAGCTTTATTGACGTCCGTGGATCTATGCTAATTTACACCAGCTGAGGATCTAGCCCAGTATCTCAAAGAGTGATGATCATTAGAGCTATATGAATAAGCAATTTTAAGTTCAGTAGCTGAACCAAAAATCATAAATAAATTTAGATTTTTGCTAACCTGAAACATTTTTTTTTTAGTTTTCTGAAAACCAAGAAAGTTTAAAAAAGAGCAGTTTGGTTAGAAAAAAACATTTTGATTTGATTTCAATTACCTGTTTGAAATATTTATTATAAATTAAAGTAACACTCAAAATGAAAAGTCCTTTTAAAACAATAAGTCAAAATGTGTTTTTCTGAAAATGTTGAAGTGAAATGTTTTGACTTTTTGGACTTTTTTTTTCCCAATCAAAACAATGTGGCGAATTCAACATGAATTCACAAATGATTTCAGTCAACCCAATTTACAATTTTGGGCTAAAAATAGTTTGCCTGAAAATCTTTGCTTGGCTTTCACTATCATATCACTCTGAGGATAGGACAAGAAGCAATGGACTTAAATTGCAGCAAGGGTGGTTTTGGTTGGGAATTAGGAAAAACTTCCTAACTGTCAGAGTGGTTAAGCACTGGAATAAATTGTCTAGGGAGGTGGTGGAATCTCCATCATTGGGAATTTTTAAGGGCAGGTTGGACAAACACCTGTCAGGTATGGTGTAGGGGACTGGACTGGTTGACTTGTCAGGGTCCCTTCCAGTTCTATGATTCTATGGTTTTCTTAGACATTGGTAGTTCAACCACCCCCTAATATTTACTTTACAAAAAGCAAATACTTCAGAGGGTTTTCAACTACTTAAAGATTACATAAGAACAATAGTGAGAAAGTTATTGAAAACTAAATGGAAAAACAAATAACAAATTCAATTACCAAATCTGTCTAGATATTTGAGGGTATCACATACATAAAGATCAGTGATACATAACCAACCAACATCTGTATGAGGCAAACTTTGAGCCATATCCTCAGCTCGTGTAAATCTTTGTATCTCCATTGATTTCAAAAGCAATACACTGATTTACACCAGCTGAGGATTGAGCAATTCATCTGAGCAGTGGATGCAGGGGGTGGCATTACAATTTTGCCTCCCAGCTTGCAGTGCCTCTTTATTGATACTAAAGTAAAAATGAATTAAACAAAATACAGAGACATGAGAGTGGAAACAAAATGGAGAATAGAAGGAGTAAGGATGAGAAATATATTTATTCCATGAATTTTCTATTTAATAGGTTTATTTTTTTAGAGCAAAATAAAAAAAATTACTGACAGCTGGCATGCTGTTGTAGAAGTATCAACAGCTGTACTCATACTCTCTCCTACAGTGTTTGGTGGTACAATTTGCAGCATTTGTTTCACAGAAGAGGTGGTGGGTTTGGTGAAACATGCACAGAATGTATATTTGTAATTCACATACACATTTTCACTGAATTCACAAGTATCTTCCTACTTTAAGCTATTAGCTAAACATATTAGAGGGGTCAATGCATAACAAAGGACATTTCTCAGACTTTTTTTTTAAATAACTTTTTTTAAGAGCACTTTTGCACTAGTTACTGTTACTAGGCTGTTAATATCAATGAAGATAAATGCTCAGTACACATTGACAGGTGAATGGCTTATGTTAATAGCAGTTATGACAGTTTGGGCTCATTAATTGTAGCATACAACATATTTGACAAATGTAGATTTTTTTTCTGTTAGTGAATTATCTGTTAACACATTTCTTTTCTGATGTATTCATTATTCTATACTATTTGACAAACACCTATTGCAAACATTTTTCAGTCTGTGAGTTGTGCATGACCATATTCATTTGGAATGCATCTTCATTTATTCACTCTTTGCCTTTCATTAATTATGATACACGATTGATCACCTAACTTGTATGGGCCAAAATTTTCAGACATAAGTACCTGAAGTGAAGCAACCAAATCAAGCCCCTCCTTATGTGGTGTGATTTTGAGAAATGCTGAGCACCAATGCAATCAAATGGGATGACTTAGGTAATTATAGGCCAGTTAGCTTGAGATCAATCTCAAGGGCTATCTCAAGGAAGGGCTGATGTGGGACTCAGTCAACAAATCGTTGTGAAATATCAGTGAGTGCGGTTGTTTCTAGCTGAACCAACCAAATGCTATTCAATATTGTTGTCAGTCATCTGGAAGAATATATAAAATCGCTGTTGACAAAGATTGCAGATGACATAGATATTGGTGGAGTATGAAATAATAAGAACTGGTCACTTATGAAAAACACTCTAGATTATTTGGTAAACTGGCACGATCAAAGTGTTTTAATACAGAAAAATACAAGATCACACATCTTAGGTAGAAATAATGTAGGTCACACTGGGTACGGTACTATATCCTGAAAACCAGCAACTCCTCAAAGGACTTAGAGGTCATGGTAGATAACAAACTAAACATGAGCTCCCAAAGTGATGTTATGGATAAAAAGGGGGTAATGTGGTCTTTTAGATGTATCAATAAGGGGATATTGAGTGGGACTAGGGAAATGATGTTACCTTTGTATATGGCATTGATAAGATCATTACTACGCTAGTGTTCAATATTGCTGTCCACACCAAAAAAAAAAAAAAACCTTTAAAAAAGATGTTCAAAAATTGGACAAGTTTCAGAAAAGAGTCACAAGAATGATATGAGATCTGCAAAATGCACCTTACAATGAGGGGCTTAAAAAATCACTCTATTTAGCTTATTGAAGAAAAGATTAAGAGGCCACTTGATCATAGTCTATAAACACCTACTCAATGAAAAGATATTTGATCCTAGATTGCTCATTAAGGCAACAGACAAAGGCATAATAAGATGTAATAAATGAAAATAGAATATAGAAAAATGCAAACTAGTTGCAAATTTTCTGAACAATTTAATTAACCATTGGAATAGCTTATTAAAGAGATGGTAGATAAACAGCAGATATAGATGTATATAGTTCTGATAAAATCAACAATGATTTTCATCAGCTAAGTCTCAGACCAGAAGTCTGTAAATCAAGATTAGATGTCTTTCTTTCATATATACTCTAGTTCAAACATAATTGGACAGAGTGAAAGAAATACTGGGTGAAATTCTATATCTATGCTATTCAAGAGGTCAAACTAAATGATCATAAAATAAATGATCATTAATAAAATAATAGTACGCCTCAGTTTTTCATTGTTGGCTTTCAAAATGGCCCATTCAAATAGGCAAGGGGATGTAACTAAATGGGCGAAAATGCTACAATGTGTGAAGGTGGGAACAATATCTTTCTTTGTAATCTTGTGCTTGTCAAACTGGGCAAAGAGAACTTTTTTTTGCTCCTAAATGGAATAAGAGGTCACATTGATTTGTAACTCTTTGTGTGAGACAGTAGGGCAGATCCTCAGCCAGTGTAAATATCTGTATCTCTGTTGAGGTCATTAGTCTTACACTAATTTGCTCAAGCTGAGGATCTGGTCTATTATTTTAGCAAGTTGTATTTTTTCTGGTGCTGGGTCAGCATATTTCCCACATGTCTTCGTGGTCTACTTATTTGTGGGATAGCAGAATCAAGTACAGGGCCTGGTATAATGACACAAGCTTGAGTTCACTAAGCAAAGAACCATGTCTATTTTATTAGTAGAAAAGGGTACAGAGGAGCTCTCCTCCTGCAGATGTTTTCTGGTACCTAACCTTTTTTTTCTCTCTACCAGAGGCAGAAAAAAATATACTCCACGGAATTTTCTCTCTGAAATATTTCCTGAGCTCATAATCCTTCCCCCTATGGAAGTAGCCAAAACTTTTGGGGCTGTGTGTGTACCGAACAACACTCTCTCAGCCAGCACAGTAACTTGATTATACTGTATTAATATTTATTTGTATTCCAGTAGCATGCACAATCTATTAGCTGCTGCCCCACATACATAAAGACACAGCCTTTTCAACAAAGAGCCTAAAATTTAAGAATGCAAGTAACATATGAAGGAGATGGAAAGGGATAATGTCAGAATATGTATAATTAAACAATGTATATCTTTTTTTTAAGAAAACACGTATCAGCTGTACTCAACTGTCCCTCAATCTGTCTCCATGAGCTGTAGCAGTACAAGGCTTGTGACATATTACAAAGCCATATAATTCCATCTTGTTTGGGGCAGTGTTATTTACTCACAGCTTTTTCCCCCCCCCCAGACGTACCCACACACAAAAAAGAGATGTGCATGTTCGTGCTTCTGTGTATGGTATTGAACTGGCCGGGTGTATGTTCATGATTGCCCACTATAACACAGAATCAGAACTGTGGGTCATGGGCCCTGTCATAAATATAAAGGGAAGGTAAACCCCTTTAAAATCCCTTCTGGCCAGAGGAAAAATCTTCTCACCTGTAAAGGGTTAAGAAGCTAAAGGTAACCTCGCTGGCACCTGACCAAAATGACCAATGAGGAGACAAGATACTTTCAAAAGCTGGGAGGAGGGAGAGAAACAAAGGGTCTGTGTCTGTCTATATGCTGTTTTTGCCGGGGATAGACCAGGAATGGAGTCTTAGAACTTTAGTAAGTAATCTAGCTAGGTATGTGTTAGATTATGATTTCTTTAAATGGCTGAGAAAAGAATTGTGCTGAATAGAATGACTATTTCTGTCTGTGTATCTTTTTTGTAACTTGGTTTTGCCTAGAGGGATTCTCTATGTTTTGAATCTAATTACCCTGTAAGGTATCTACCATTCTGATTTTACAGAGGTGATTTCTTTACTCCTATTTACTCCTATTTCTATTAAAAGTCTTCTTGTAAGAAAACTGAATGCTTTTTCATTGTTCTCAGATCCAAAGGTTTGGGTCTGTGGTCACCTATGCAAATTGGTGAGGATTTTTACCAAACCTTCCCCAGGAAGTGGGGTGCAAGGGTTGGGAAGATTTTGGGGGGAAAGATGTGTCCAAACTACGTTTCCCAGTAAACCCAGTTAGAGTCTGGTGGTGGCAGTGGATATTCCAAGGACAAAGGATAAAATTAATTTGTACCTTGGGGAAGTTTTAACCTAAGCTGGTGAAAGTAAGTTTAGGAGGTTTTCATGCAGGTCCCCACATCTGTACCCTAGAGTTCAGAGTGGGGGAGGAACCTTGACAGGCCCTGTATAGCTAACAAAGAAAACTCGTTTTAGCATTTGTTTTAGGACTGTGGAGAAAAAAAAAGTTTGCTACAGTCAACCCTCTCCATTCCACTTTCCCAAACATAACCCATTCCTGTCCACTATTATCACATGACCTGCCTAAAGGTTTTGGGGAAGGAGAGCAAGGTATTCTTTGGGATAGACCTCAAACTTATTTAATTGACTTATTTAACATAAAAAGCATATGTATGAGGGAGAGTTTCAGGTCCATCCCTCCACCTTACCAAACATAGCATCCCATTACAGAAGTAAGTCCCACTCCTAGCGGTAAACTAGCTTCACAAGGAAAAGAACTAGACACTAATTTTAAAATAAAAGCTGAGATTTCCCTTAAATTGTATAATTTAATCCAAACTAGAGGACTGACTCAAAGCTCCATAGGGCCCAAAGGCCAGCCATGATACTGACTAATGCAGATACCCTCGTGCAGTACTTTAGGAGCAGGGGGAATCTCTGTTCTTATGGCATAAATGCCCATGCACTATAGTGACATCAAAGGCTGTGGGGATCTGTCTTCAGAATTGTTTAAATATGTGTACAAATATATCTATTATTACATAAATAGCCTGTAGCTATAACATGCTACAAATAAATAAGGGTAATAATATTATTATACAATATTCTGGTCTATTGAATGTTGGGTTAGCAAAAGCAGGCAGCATCCCTGGAATGATGACGCAGGCACAAGCTCAGTAAACAACAGCCCCACAACTGTCTATGAATGGCAAAGGGCACAGATTCCTACTGTTGGTTCTGATGTGTAAAAAAAGTTTTGCTTTCTCCACAAGACAAGAAGCACAGACTCACCACTGAAGTGCTCCTCAGTTGCCTCCTGAGACAAAGGTCCTGCCTAGCTTGAAGGAGCCTCCCCCTTCATGGTCTGTCCGTGGGGGTGCCAGGACATGTCCTGTCACCCAGCAAGCACAGTAATACTTTTACAATTTATCTATATCAAAATAGATCTAGGTACCCGTTTTGCCTCAGATAAATAGATCATAGAATCATAGAATATCAGGGTTGGAAGGGACCCCAGAAGGTCATCTAGTCCAACCCCCTGCTCGAAGCAGGACCAATTCCCAGTTAAATCATCCCAGCCAGGGCTTTGTCAAGCCTGACCTTAAAAACCTCTAAGGAAGGAGATTCTACCACCTCCCTAGGTAACGCATTCCAGTGTTTCACCACCCTCTTAGTGAAAAAGTTTTTCCTAATATCCAATCTAAACCTCCCTCACTGCAACTTGAGGTAAGGTAACCTCAGTGTTTGCCATATTGTCAAGATTTCCTTATATTTCCTTTACACTTTACTATATGGAATATAAAAATATAAAATGATAACATTTGCAAGCTGGGAAAGTTTGCATGCACTTTGGAGGACAGGATTAGAATTCAAAATGACCTTGAGAAATTGAAGAACTGGTCTGAAATCAAAAAGATGAAATTCTGTAAAGACAAGTGCAAAGTACTTCACGTAGGAAGGAAAAAATAAATGGGGAACAACTGGCTAGGTAGTAATACTTCTGAAAAGAATTTGGGGATTGCAGTGGATCAGAAATTGACTAAGAGTGAACAATAGGATGCAGTGATGAAAAAGGCTCATGTCATTCTTGGGTGTGTTTTCAGATATATAGTATGTAAGACACAGGAGGTAATTGTCCTGCTGTACTCAGTGATAGTGAGGCCTCAGCTGGAGTGCTGCATCCAATTCTGGGCACCACACTTTAGGAAAGATGTGTTCAAAATGGAGAAAGTCCAGAGGAGAGTAATGAAAATGATAAAAGATTTAGAAAACCTGATATATGAGGAAAGGTTAAAAAACCTGGACATGTTTAGTCTTGAGAAAATAACACTCAGTGGGGACCTGATAACAATCTTCAAACACATTAAAGGCTGCTAGGAGGAGGTAGGACAAGAAGTAATGGGCTTAATCTGCATCAAGGAAGATTTAGGTCAGATATTAGGTAAAACTTTCTACTATGTAGTTAATCTCCAGCAAAGGCTTCCAAGAGAGGTTGTGGAATCCCCATGACTGAAGGTATTTAAGGGCAGGTTGGACAAACACCTGTCAGGAATGATCTAATTTACTTGGTCCTGCCTCAGCACAGGGGGCTGGACTTAATGACTTTTTGAGGTCCTTTCCAGCCCTCCATTTCTATGATTCTATGGAATGCCTAGGGAATACAGCAAAGGCTGAGACAATGTTATTTAGCTGTCTACTTTTTTAAAAAGGCAATTTTTTAAGGTTTGCCACTGTGCAATGTAGGGACCTGGTCCTGCAAACGTCCCTGCATACGTCTCCCATTACTTCAGTGGCACTCCTCTTATGAGTGAAGATATGCATATACATGTTTGCAGCATGGGACCCTGTGTGTATATCTAATTATGCATACACACTCAACCCTTATTATTCCACAGATTTTAAGAATCCATCATGATAATATCTTATTCCTGCACAACAGTTAAATTACTTTTCATAAGCTTTTAAAAATGGAAAAACAACAAAAATTAAGATTAATGTTGGTTGTACTCTAGTATTTGCATAATTATTTGATCAATCTCCCTATAAGAATATTTAAAAAACAATTTTATAGTAAATGAAATGCCAGGAACGTTATATTATATTACATAAGTTGTATCCCCTAAAATCACAATGCTGATTTATTGCTGTGATCTACTATTTAAAGTATGAATGAGAACTATTAAACTCTCATTCCAGAAGGGATGTTTTATTATTAACAGATGCATTCTGACGGGGGAGTCTCACTCTAGCATGAAATATAATTCTTATTTCACCATGTGTTTATTCATTAGATATCTATTGGGATTCAAACATGGGTCAGCTGTTGGTTCAGTCCCTTGTTCTTGGCTCCTGTTTTCATCAACTTCCTATGTGATTCTGGTCATTTTGTCCCCAGTGACCTATCTGTTGTTATTCTTCTTCCTGTGTAAACACTAATCAGTCTACTTCCATGAGTGCACATGATTTCTTTTCCTCCTCTCTACTTTGCTTTAATAAAAAAAACATTTTTCAAAAATGGGAGGACACTCACTTTTTCCCGCCTCATTTTTCAAGCACAGAAACATGGCATTTCAAATTTTTAAGTAAACAAAAAGTCCTATTTTTCATAGTGACAGCAAGGAGCAGTGATGTATGAACCCGCAAGTCATATAATGACTTATCCCTGATGATATTTGAAGAAGCCTCCATATATTTTTAAAGCAAGTCAGAATGATTTGTTTTGGCACTGCATTGCAGTCCTTGGGTTTTTTTTAAGCTTTTAATATGCTATGTTTCATTTTCCATGGTGTAGGTCCTTCATTATATATTAGAATTCATCTGCTAAAATCACTGATAAGTCTTAGAATAGGCTGAGCAATACTATACCGATAGCAGGAATATCCTCTATCATTAAGGTTGGATAATGGTTTGTATTCCAAGGCACTATATTTAGTCACTCATAGCCTTCTGAAACTCACATTTTGAGCTGTGATTTTGCAGGTTTGCAGGCTTCAGAAAATTGAATTTGTCGATAAGGGCCTAGATTGCAACAGCCTTACTCATTCTGAGTAGGACCTAATTCTAATGCAGTCCAACAGTTCAGTAGAACTACTTGTGCTATAAGGTACTCTTCAAAATCCATAAGGGTATGACAAACTGGCCCAAAGTTAGAGTAAAAATGGTTCAGCCATAAAAGGAGATAGAAAAATAGACAATTTCTCATCTCTTTTTTTTTTTAAAGTAAAATCCTACAACTTTGGCACTCTTAGTGCAGTAGGGGAAGTAGGATCCACAGCGTTTCTACAATATTGCACAGGTAGGAGGGATGGGGCAATAAGGTTTGGGAGATGAATGATACCTGGGTTGTAATCAGCTGCAAATTCCTGGGAGAAAATACCCCTGATAAAGTATTGCCCTGCTGGAGCATCTGCACCAGAACTAGACTCTGTGCATCTATCTCAGGGGTGGGCAAAATACAGCCCATGGGCTAGATCCAGCCCATGGAACAATTCTGTCCGGCCTGACATGACTAACATTTCTGTCGGGCCTCCTCTGCCCCCTCGCAATCTCCAACTCCGGGCTGCTCAAAGCCCCATGGCGGGGCAGGACATTCAAGCAGGCTGCCTGCCTGCTGTGTCCCCACGCCACTCTCGGAAGAGGCCAGTTGCTGCTGGCACATCTCTGCGTACCCCTGGCAGGGGGAAGGCAGCTCTGCTTGCTGCCCCTGCCCCCAACACTGCCCTCACAGCTCCCATTGGCCTGTTATGCCTTTCTTCTGCAGCTGCATACCTGTGTGGGGATGCTGACCCATGCCCCCTGTAAGAGAGAGGGGACTATATAGGTTAATGCTGGTGCAGAAAAAAGCCCTCTTTTACCTGAGCCAGGCAGAGCACCCCCTACCCTCCCTCCCATGGAAGTGGTGAAATACCAGGTTTTGGCAGGATTAGCTATGGGCACTGTGCTAGTTGCTCTTTCCTCAAGGGGCTGAGAAGGAAATTGTCCCTCCCAGTCAGATTGGCCAAAGCAAAGTGGGTTTTTTTCACCTTCTCCACAGAGAGTTCAGGGGAGAGGGGGGCTTCATCGGGAGAACATAAAACATGAGTTAGGCTATGATGTCACACTTCATTATATAAACATGGGGCAGATATCCAGTTCATGTACTCCATAGGGAAGGGATACACTGGTCAGATAAAATGAATTGGTAAAGAATTTAAAGGAGGTATTCTTTAAAGGAACAGAAATGGGGGGAGAGGGCATCATGGCTTCTATTACTGGTATGGGGGGGAGCCAACTCCCCTTCCTTTATAAACCCTCCTTAACCCTCATTAGAGGGAAGAATTGGTGAGGTCCCAGCAGTGGGTTGGCTCAGGACCAGGATGGATAATGAGGAGGGATGATGGAAGCCCTCCAGGTAAATATTGAAATGATTTTGGAATTACCTGCACGGTACAATCACCCCGTCCCTACCAATTATAGTGCATTACACAGCCCAACCATCTGCTCCTCCTCGGGGAAGGTCTGGGCTGCACGCAAGGCCTGTGGGACTGCAGAGGCAGGAGCTCTGGGGGGGCTGCTTTGGGGGACCCCACAGGCCCAGAGCGGCCTGGGGGATTATCAGGGGGCCTGGTGCCAGCAGCAGGAAGCGGAACGACCCGTTCCCAGCCCACTTCACTCTCCCTGCCCCGGCCGTGTCACTCAGGGGAAGGGGCTTGGAGGAGGAGGTCTGTCCCCGCCACAGTGCACTCACCGGGGGCGGGAAGTCAAAAATGACACAGTGGGGAGCCAACGGAGTGGAAGAGGCTGGGGCTGGGTTGCTCTGTTTCCTGCCACCACCGGTGAGTGTGGGTGTAGGCCGGACCCCTGCTGCCAGTGCCATCCCTCACCCCCCCACCTAATTCCCTGGGCTACGTCCATCACTGGGGGAGGGGGCTTGGGAAAAGGGGTGGAAAATGGCGGCGAGGTGGGGGCAGGAAGAGACGGGGCAGGGGCGGAGGGAGTTGTCCTGGGGATTGGACCACCTAGCAATGTCCCTGGACCTTGCACTGGGTGCACCCCACAGGGGGGCCAGCTGGGGGATGGGGCTGGCACCTACGAAACACGCAGGGCACCATGAAATTTAGGGCAATTTGGTGCCCTAAATTTAGGGCGAATTCTGCGTATGTGTAAGGACGGCCCTGTGTACACTTTTATCTGTATACGCATAGCCGGACAACGGTAAACTGTAGAAATAAGTAGTAACATGAAGCATCCATGTTTAGTCCACCTCTACAGTGCACTACATTTCAAGTGCCTCTGAACAATGCTGCAGACGGAGAGAATACACTTCCTTTTCAGAATGATCCAAGAGAAAAAATAAATGCCACAGCAAATATATGTGTGGAGATACATATAAATACACATGTCACAAACTCACACACTCACATATGGAAATGCTTCTGAAGGACAAGTGCATACAACCCTCAACTTAAAACTGTGCAACATACACTTGACATAGTGCAATGAATGTCTGTTGTGGATTGACAATGAAGAATGAGAAGGGCTACAAATAACATGTGTTCTCTTTAAAACAGGGGTCTTGGACCTAAGTAGGAACATTAACAAATGGCTCTTATACATCTGTATCCTTTTCTTCTTTGCAATCACTCTGCTCTTCCAGGGACCAGAGCACATTATGTCTTTCTTAGGGTTAGTAATGCATATGATTTTAAAGCGGGGGAGAGGAGAAGGAGGGGGGCAGAAAGGGAAAACACACTGAGTTGGTGGTCTTGTGTCTAGGTATAAACAACCTTTATTTTCGGAACATAATCTTACATAAAGGCTCTATCACTCCTCGTCCCCTACCCACACATTCTTTCTCCCATATTCCTCCCTACCCTTCCCCCACCCCCACCTCCACCTCAGCTGTGGTTAGTAGGGAAAAGAAAAGAGCAAAAATTAGGTTATTTTTGATGGAAAAAATCCACATGAGCAGATACTTGAATCATGTCCTGTGTTGTACAATGTTTGATGATAATCCACTCTTCAGATAGCTTGCCCACAGATGTAACATTACCCATATATAGATAAGAAGGCTCAATTTACTCTTTCTGTTGCCTGAAACCAAGCAAAATAATTGCAAAATGATTAAAAGCAAGTATTAACTATGTGCAACACATACCTAATGATGCTATCACGATCTATTAAATGGTAGCATTAGCATTAAACAAATAGTGAATACTGGACATTAGGGTGGAAATAGTCAATATATGGCTCATTAACATAAGCAGTTATTAAAATGATTACTTACTAGTATGGTGTAGCTGCTATTGTGCAATATTATAAAATAGGGATGCATTTATGTATGTATCTGCCTCACAACATGGTTGCCTTTTAAAGGTAGCTACAAGAAAAAAAAGGAACTATCTATAGCATCTGATATTTTGCGCCATTAAACCTGTATGACTAATCTAAATGACACAAAGTGTACCTGCTGGGATTTCAACGCTAAAATCACCCAGAATAACCTTTCTTTTATTATATTTACTGGTGTTAAACAATATTGGCCTACTGGTTAAAAATAAGGATCTCTGCCTCCACAGGGATTTGGGGATCAGCCTCACTGTGACTTGTGGGACAATACCACAATGTCTGCAGGGGGTACTAACATCTTTGTCTCTCTCCCCACTCCTTTGCCTTTTCTCCCCCTTAGCTTTACCTTGGTTGTTTCTTGTACACAGACTCCCATTCCCCTCTTGTACTAACAGAGTATAAAAGGGGACATACAGTGGTATCAGGGTTCCTTCTTTCTTCCTCTTAATAGGCTGATGTCCTGAAGAAATCATGCACCAGGCTTTGTGATAACAACAGAAAAAGATACTGCACCTCTGTACTCTCTTTAAATCCCCATATCAGTCAGAGAAGATCTAAGTGGGTGGTAGTTGCTATTCCAAGAGGGAAGCAAGTACCAGGCACAGGCAGTCTACAACCCTTGCTTTACTAAACAACTCAGGTGCAACTATAACCACTAATATATTTCCATTGTTGCACCTACACTGGATGGCACCGGGGAGGTGGGGTGGTGGTGTGGGGTGGCGGATGAGGTGTCCTAAATAGCCTCTGGTATTGAATGGACATCCTGGGTCCCAGGGATTGCCCACCACCCCACAAAGGAAGGAAATAGGGGCAGGACTGAGAATTGAACACTCTCACTCACTTGCCTTCTGTTGTTGCATCAGACCAGCTCACAGCAATAACAAGGTACATATATACTATGGGGGAGGAGAAGGGATAGTTTAGGATTAAAGCACAGTAAGGTCAGGAGAGATTGTTGAGTTCCCATCTCTCACCAAAATAAAACAAATACCATTATTTTAAGATGGAATTTGTTGACTAGGTTTTTCTCCTATGTGCAGATTCTATAAAGTGTAAAACTGATGCTATTAATTAAAAAGATGAGGGAAAAGGGGGAAAAAAAGGTCACAGAATAGAAAAGATATTAGATAACCAAATGGTGGCAATCCTCATTTATGCCATCATCCATTGTGGCAAGCACTTAAACACGGAGAGAGGAATGCTGGTCTCCAGGGAGCCTCAGCTCCAAAACCAGATTAAAATCTGGCTTACTGTGTTTATGATCCAAGAGCCTCCTAATGCCAATTGGCAAGTGCTTACAAGAATATCCAGTTTCTGGTTTGTATATTCTGGTTCACCAAAGAATGTCATGTAAAGTCTTAAATGAAAGCCAGGGTCACAGTGGTTATTGATATTCTTGTGAAATGTATGTACAGATACTACGTAAGGAGTTATGCATGTATGCTGAAAATGTATGTTCTTAGATTCTGTATCACAGCAGAAGTGGAAAGACAGGTTTCTGACAGACAAAAGATGTTTATTTACCGGTCTTTCAGTCAGATGCAAATTAAGCATTGTAAGCCAACACAGTGGATACCCATTTACATACAAAGTTATCACAGAGATATGAAGGCACAAAGAGAGAGTTCAGAGGAAAAACAAGTAACCAGAGTTATACTGACTCTGAATACAGTCAATGAACTTTGGTAATATAAGTAGAAAGCAAAGAAGACAACCCCTGAGTCTACACCTAGGAAGTAAACTGGCAGTGCATGTACATTCATGAAAATGGGATCACAACCAGCTTTGGTTGAGACATTGCAGAGGACTTTGGGGGTAAAGTAAACTTCTTTAGACAGGAAGTTATCCTGTTAAATTTAGTCTCTAGAAAGCATGTTATGATTTTGTTTTATATGTAATATTTTGTTTCCAATATTCTTACTTACTATCACTTATAATTCTTAGCGTATATCTTTTAGAAAACATCCAATCTTGATTTAAAAATTGTCAGTGATGGAGAATCCACCATAATTCTTGGTAAATTGTTCCAAAGGTTAATTATTCTCACTGTTAAAAATGTACAGTATGCCTTATTTTCAGTCAGAATATATCTAGTTTTAATTTCCAGCCATTGGTTTGTATTATACCTTTCTCTGCAAGACTGAAGAGCCCATTATTAAAAATGTGTTCTCCACGTAGATACTTACAGGCTGTAAACAAGAAACCCCCTAACCTTCTCTTTTTTAAGCTAAATAGAGTGATCTTTGAGTCTATCACTATGAGGCTTATTTTTTTAATCCTTTAATCATTCCCATGGCTCTTCTCTGAACTCTCTCCAATTTAGCAATATCCTTATTAAATTGTGGGCATCAGAACTGGACACAATATTCCAGCAGTGGTCACACTAGTGCTAAATAAAGACCTAAAATAAACTCTCTACTCCTATTTGAGATCCCGCTCTTTATGCATCCCAGGGTCGCGTTAGCTCTTTTGACCATAGCTTCACACTGGGAGTTCATGTTCAGCTGATAATCAACCATGACTCAAAATCTTTTTCAAAGTCACTCCTTCCCATGACAGAGTGCGCCATCTTAGAAGTATAACCTACATTCTTTGCTCCGAGATTATACATTTATATTTAGCTATATTTAAACACATATTGTTTGTTTGCACCCAGTTTACCAAGCAATCGAGATCACTCTGAATCAGTGACTTGCGGTGGTGGATTAGCCACTGGGTCAATGGGGCCCGTACACAGGAGTCTCGTCCAATTGGGAAGCCCCCAGAAGAATGGGCACACCTTGACCCACTCCACCTGCCCCCTCAGCTGGCACTCCTACCGGGGAGCAGGGTCGAGCAGAGCAGCACAAGCCCCCGCGTCCCAAACCCACTCCCCAGCAGGAGTACTGGGTGGGCGGGGCAAGCCCCCATACCCCAACTCCATTTCCCTAACAAGAGTGCTGGAGGCGGGGGGGAGGGGTGGTGGGACATCAGGCAGAAGGGATGGAGAGGGATACAGGGCCCCACAAACACCTAATCCACCTCTGGTGACCTGTCCTCTTCGTTGTTTATCACTCCCCCAATTTTTGTATCATCTGCAAACTTTATCAATGACAATTTTATATTTTCTTCCAGATCATTGATAAAAATATCAAATGGTATAATGCCAAGAACTGACCACTGATAATCATACCAGCTTGATGATGATTTCCCATTGACAACCACATTTTGAGAGTTATCAGTTAGACAGTTTTTAGTTCATTTAATGTGTGCCATGGTAATTGTATATTGTTCTAGTTTATTAATCAAAATGTCATTCAGTACTAAGTCAAACACCTTATAGAAGTTTATTACGTCAACACTATTTACCTTTAGCATACAAACCTGTAATCTCATCTAAACAAGATGTCATAAATATAAAGGGAAGGGTAAACCCCTTTGAAATCCCTCCTGGCCAGGGGAAAGCTCCTCTCACCTGTAAAGGGTTAAGAAGCTAAAGGTAACCTCGCTGGCACCTGACCAAAATGACCAATGAGGAGACAAGATACTTTCAAAAGCTGGGAGGAGGGAGAGAAACAAAGGGTTTGTGGGTCTGTCTGTAGTCGTCTTGGCCAGGGACAGAACAGGAATGGAGTCTTAGAACTTTTAGTAAGTAATCTAGCTAGGTATGTGTTAGATTATGATTTCTTTAAATGGCTGAGAAAAGAATTGTGCTGAATAGAATAACTATTTCTGACTGTGTATCTTTTTTGTAACTTAAGGTTTTGCCTAGAGGGGTTCTCTATGTTTTTGAATCTAATTACCCTGTAAGATATCTACCATCCTGATTTTACAGGGGGGATTTCTTTATTTCTATTTACTTCTATTTTTTATTAAAAGTCTTCTTGTAAAACACTGAATGCTTTTTCATTGTTCTCAGATCCAAGGGTTTGGGTCTGTGGTCACCTATGCAAATTGGTGAGGCTTTTTATCCAACATTTCCCAGGAAAGGGGGGGTGCAAGTGTTGGGAGGATTGTTCATTGTTCTTAAGATCCAAGGGTCTGGATCTGTAGTCGCCTAAGCAAATTGGTGAGGCTTTTTACCAAACCTTGTCCAGGAAGTGGGGTGCAAGGTTTTGGGAAGTATTTTGGGGGGAAGGACGCGTCCAAACAGCTCTTCTCCAGTAACCAGTATTAGTTTGGTGGTGGTAGCGGCCATTCCAAGGATAACGGGGGTAATATTTTGTACCTTGGGGAAGTTTTGACCTAAGCTGGTAAAGATAAGCTTAGGAGGTTTTTCATGCAGGTCCCCACATCTGTACCCTAGAGTTCAGAGTGGGGGAGGAACCTTGACATGGTGGCACAGTGGTGGGATTAACCTGAAATCATTTTGAGATCCAGTTGAGATTTTTTGAACTAGAAATACAGATTTTAAAAAGGAATTTTTAGGAAGTCCAGAAGGCAGCTTTGAAGCTGAAAGCAGCTTGGTTTCTCTCTGCTTTGTGGCCAAGCAGAGACAAAAGGGGATTATCTTGTGAATTGCAGATTTTCTTTGCCTGGAGGCAGGGTACTTAACTCCTGCAGGGAAATTCACAGTCTTCCAACCCAGAGGTTTTTTTTTTTTTCTTTTCTTCCTAAAAGTAAATAGGGGGTGTGTGCTCTACCCATTTGCCTGGAGACAAAAGTGGCAGGGTTTTTTTTTAGGATTTTGATTTTTTTTTTTTTGTTTTACAAGGAGCACAGGTTTGAAAAGAAATTTTTTTCTTCTTTGGGCTGGGTAAGCAGGTTTCCAAGTAGTTGGAGGTTTTTTGCTTTAATTTGGGCCCAGAGCAGAGACAAGGGAATTGTCTTTTTCTGTAGGCTGACAATCACTATCAGAGAATAGGTATTCTATTCCAGCACAGCAAAATTTTACAGCCAAGTTTTGTTTGTTTATTTCTAAACCTCGGGTGTAAAGTTAGTTAAAAACAGAGAGGTTAGAATGGCCAAATCCTCAGCTCGACTACAGCTGGAATTAGCCAAATTTCAGGCTGAGGAAAAACAAAGGGAACATGAAAGACAGATAGAACTCATGCAGCTGAAGAAGGAACAAGAAAGGGAGGCAGAACAACACCAAGAGGCTGCCCACAAGAGGGAAATGGAGGCAAGGAAGCATGTGGAGGAGGAGAGGGAAAAAGAGAGGAAGCATGTGGAGGAGATGGAGAGGATAAAGGCCCAGCAGAATATACCAACAAACCCTAGCAATCCTTCTCCAGGTACCACTTCCCATCCCAGAAAGTTCCCCACCTACAAGGCAGGTGATGATACTGAGGCCTTCTTAGAAAACTTCGAAAGGGCCTGCCTTGGGTACAACATCTCTACTGACCAATACATGGTAGAGCTGAGGCCGCAGCTCAGTGGACCCTTAGCTGAGGTGGTAGCTGAAATGCCTAAAGAACACATGAACAAGTATGAACTGTTTAAATCCAAGGCGAGAGTCAGAATGGGGATAACACCCGAGCAGTCTCGTCGGAGGTTCAGAGCCCTAAGGTGGAAACCAGACATGTCATTTACCCGACATGCCTACCACATTGTAAAACATTGGGATGCCTGGATATCAGGAGCAAGTGTTGAATCTCCAGTAAATTTGCCCTTCCTAATGCAAATGGAACAATTCTTAGAGGGTGTTCCTGAGGAAATAGAAAGATACATCCTAGATGGGAAACCCAAAACTGTAATGGAGGCAGGAGAGATTGGAGCCAGATGGGTGGAGGTGGCAGAGAAGAAGAAAACTGGTCGCAGTTGGAGCGGAGACCAGAAGGGACCACCCCAGACCACACCCTATTACCGGGGGCCGCCCAAAGCCCCACCTACCTCCCAAAGAACCCTCCAGACCCCTTATCGTCCCACCACCCCGTTCTCCAGCAACCCTCCTCGCCCCAGTGACCCGTCAGCTGGACGATGTTTTAAGTGTAACGAGCTGGGGCATGTAAAGGCCAACTGCCCCAAGAACCCCAACAGATTACAGTTCATTGCACCGGAATCACACCAGAGGTCCACAGGCCCAGATACCTCCCAGATACCCTTGGAGCGGAGGGAAACTGTGAGTGTGGGCGGGAAGAAGGTCACCGCGTGGAGGGACACCGGAGCACAAGTGTCAGCTATCCATGCTTCCTTAGTGGACCCCAATTTAATCAACCCAGAGATCCAAGTGACGATTCAACCCTTCAAGTCCAACTCTTTCAATTTGCCTACAGCCAAGTTGCCTGTCCAGTACAAGGGCTGGTCAGGAATGTGGACTTTTGCAGTCTATGATGATTATCCCATCCCCATGCTGTTGGGGGAAGACTTGGCCAATCATGTGAAGCAGGCCAAGAGGGTGGGAATGGTCACCCGCAACCAGGCTAAACAAGCCGTGAGGCCTAGCTCTGTTCCGGAAACTTCTATCAGGACCCAGTCAGAGGTGATGGACCTGGACCCCAGGCCAATGTCTGCAACAGCAGTAGTGGATCCAGTCCCAGAGACCCAGACGGAACCAGTCCCAGAACCGGAACCAGCCGAACAACCAACACCAGACCCCGTGTCAGCACTGAATCCAGTACTTGCAACCTCAACACCAGAGGGCCCCACCGAACCTGAACTGGCAGCAGCCGATAACCCTACACAAGAGGCTCAGCCGGAGCCTGAATCCCAACATAGTACACCAGCGGAGAGCGGTTCACAGTCAACAGAAACAGCTCCATCCCCTATATCGCTTCCAGAGGGACCAAGCCTAGGTCCACAATCCCATGAGGAACTGATGTCTCCAGCATCAAGGGAACAGTTCCAGACCGAACAAGAAGCAGATGAAAGCCTCCAGAGAGCTTGGACGGCGGCACGGAGCAACCCACCGCCTCTCAGCTCTTCTAATCGATCCAGGTTTGTTGTAGAAAGAGGACTTTTATACAAGGAAACTCTTTCTGGGGGACACCAGGAAGACTGGCATCCTCAGAGACAGTTGGTAGTTCCAACTAAATACCGGGCCAAGCTCTTGAGCTTAGCCCATGATCACCCTAGTGGCCATGCTGGGGTGAACAGGACCAAAGACCGTTTGGGGGGGTCATTCCACTGGGAGGGAATGGGCAAGGATGTTTCTACCTATGTCCAGTCTTGTGAGGTGTGCCAAAGAGTGGGAAAACCCCAAGACCAGGTCAAAGCTGCTCTCCAGCCACTCCCCATCATTGAAGTTCCATTTCAGCGAGTAGCTGTGGATATTCTGGGTCCTTTTCCGAAAAAGACACCAAGAGGAAAGCAGTACATACTGACTTTCATGGATTTTGCCACCCGATGGCCGGAAGCAGTAGCTCTAAGCAACACCAGGGCTAAAAGTGTGTGCCAGGCACTAGCAGACATTTTTGCCAGGGTAGGTTGGCCCTCCGACATCCTCACAGATGCAGGGACTAATTTCCTGGCAGGAACTATGAAAAACCTTTGGGAAGCTCATGGGGTAAATCACTTGGTTGCCACTCCTTACCATCATCAAACAAATGGCATGGTGGAGAAGTTTAATGGAACTTTGGGGGCCATGATACGTAAATTCGTAAATGAGCACTCCAATGATTGGGACCTAGTATTGCAGCAGTTGCTCTTTGCCTACAGAGCTGTACCACATCCCAGTTTAGGGTTTTCCCCATTTGAACTTGTATATGGCCGTGAGGTTAAGGGGCCATTGCAGTTGGTGAAGCAGCAATGGGAGGGATTTACACCTTCTCCAGGAACTAACATTCTGGACTTTGTAACCAACCTACAAAACACCCTCCGAACCTCTTTAGCCCTTGCTAGAGAAAACTTACAGGATGCTCAAAAAGAGCAAAAAGCCTGGTATGATAAACATGCCAGAGAGCGTTCCTTCAAAGTAGGAGACCAGGTCATGGTCTTAAAGGCGCTCCAGGCCCATAAAATGGAAGCATCGTGGGAAGGGCCATTCGTGGTCCAGGAGCGCCTGGGAGCTGTTAATTATCTCATAGCATTCCCCACCTCCAACCGAAAGCCTAAGGTGTATCATATTAATTCTCTAAAGCCCTTTTATTCCAGAGAATTAAAGGTTTGTCAGTTTACAGCCCAGGGAGGAGACGACGCTGAGTGGCCTGAAGGTGTCTACTACGAAGGGAAATGTGCTGGTGGTGTGGAAGAGGTGAACCTCTCCATGACCCTTGGGCGTATGCAGCGACAGCAGATCCAGGAGCTGTGCACTAGCTACGCGCCAACGTTCTCAGCCACCCCAGGACTGACTGAACGGGCATACCACTCCATTGACACAGGTAATGCTCACCCAATTAGGGTCCAACCTTACCGGGTGTCTCCTCAAGCTAAAACTGCTATAGAACGGGAGATCCAGGATATGTTACAAATGGGTGTAATCCGCCCCTCTGAAAGTGCATGGGCATCTCCAGTGGTTCTAGTTCCCAAACCAGATGGGGAAATACGTTTTTGCGTGGACTACCGTAAGCTAAATGCTGTAACTCGCCCAGACAACTATCCAATGCCACGCACTGATGAACTATTAGAGAAACTGGGACGGACCCAGTTCATCTCTACCTTGGACTTAACCAAGGGGTACTGGCAGGTACCGCTAGATGAATCTGCCAAGGAAAGGTCAGCCTTCATCACACATCTCGGGCTGTATGAATTTAATGTACTCCCTTTCGGGCTGCGAAATGCACCCGCCACTTTCCAAAGACTTGTAGATGGTCTCCTAGCGGGATTAGGAGAATATGCAGTCGCCTACCTTGACGATGTGGCCATATTTTCGGATTCCTGGGCAGACCACCTGGAACATCTACAAAAAGTCCTTGAGCGCATAAGGGAGGCAGGACTAACTGTTAAGGCTAAGAAGTGTCAAATAGGCCTAAACAGAGTGACTTACCTTGGACACCAGGTGGGTCAAGGAACTATCAGCCCCCTACAGGCCAAAGTGGATGCTATCCAAAAGTGGCCTGTCCCAAAGTCAAAGAAACAGGTTCAATCCTTCTTAGGCTTGGCCGGTTATTACAGACGATTTGTACCGCACTACAGCCAAATCGCTGCCCCACTGACAGACCTAACCAAAAAGAAACAGCCAAATGCTGTTCAGTGGACCGGAAAGTGTCAGAAGGCCTTTAACAAGCTTAAAGCGACACTCATGTCTGACCCTGTACTAAGGGCCCCAGACTTTGACAAACCGTTCCTAGTAACCACAGATGCATCCGAGCGTGGTGTGGGAGCAGTTTTAATGCAGAAAGGACCTGATCAAGAATTCCACCCTGTAGTGTTTCTCAGCAAAAAACTGTCTGAGAGGGAAAGCAACTGGTCAGTCACTGAAAAAGAATGTTATGCCATTGTCTACGCTCTGGAAAAGCTACGGCCATATGTTTGGGGACGGCGTTTCCACCTGCAAACCGACCATGCTGCACTAAAGTGGCTTCACACCGTCAAAGAAACTAACAGAAAACTTCTTCGGTGGAGTTTAGCTCTCCAAGATTTTGATTTCGACATCCAACACATCTCAGGAGCTTCTAACAAAGTGGCTGATGCACTCTCCCGTGAAAGTTTCCCAGAATCAACTGGTTAAAATCGTCCTTGAGATGTGGAAAATATTGTTAGTCTTTATGTACTTGGTAGTATATTTAGAGATGCATGTGTCTTATTAACTCTGTTTTCCTAGAGCTCCAGGAAGAAATCCCAGCCAGTGTTTCACCCTAGCTGAGATTTGGGGGGCGTGTCATAAATATAAAGGGAAGGGTAAACCCCTTTGAAATCCCTCCTGGCCAGGGGAAAGCTCCTCTCACCTGTAAAGGGTTAAGAAGCTAAAGGTAACCTCGCTGGCACCTGACCAAAATGACCAATGAGGAGACAAGATACTTTCAAAAGCTGGGAGGAGGGAGAGAAACAAAGGGTTTGTGGGTCTGTCTGTAGTCGTCTTGGCCAGGGACAGAACAGGAATGGAGTCTTAGAACTTTTAGTAAGTAATCTAGCTAGGTATGTGTTAGATTATGATTTCTTTAAATGGCTGAGAAAAGAATTGTGCTGAATAGAATAACTATTTCTGACTGTGTATCTTTTTTGTAACTTAAGGTTTTGCCTAGAGGGGTTCTCTATGTTTTTGAATCTAATTACCCTGTAAGATATCTACCATCCTGATTTTACAGGGGGGATTTCTTTATTTCTATTTACTTCTATTTTTTATTAAAAGTCTTCTTGTAAAACACTGAATGCTTTTTCATTGTTCTCAGATCCAAGGGTTTGGGTCTGTGGTCACCTATGCAAATTGGTGAGGCTTTTTATCCAACATTTCCCAGGAAAGGGGGGGTGCAAGTGTTGGGAGGATTGTTCATTGTTCTTAAGATCCAAGGGTCTGGATCTGTAGTCGCCTAAGCAAATTGGTGAGGCTTTTTACCAAACCTTGTCCAGGAAGTGGGGTGCAAGGTTTTGGGAAGTATTTTGGGGGGAAGGACGCGTCCAAACAGCTCTTCTCCAGTAACCAGTATTAGTTTGGTGGTGGTAGCGGCCATTCCAAGGATAACGGGGGTAATATTTTGTACCTTGGGGAAGTTTTGACCTAAGCTGGTAAAGATAAGCTTAGGAGGTTTTTCATGCAGGTCCCCACATCTGTACCCTAGAGTTCAGAGTGGGGGAGGTTCTAGGGTACAGATGTGGACTCTAGGGTACAGATGTGGGGACCTGCATGAAAAACCTCCTAAGCTTATCTTTACCAGCTTAGGTCAAAACTTCCCCAAGGTACAAAATATTACCCCCGTTATCCTTGGAATGGCCGCTACCACCACCAAACTAATACTGGTTACTGGAGAAGAGCTGTTTGGACGCGTCCTTCCCCCCAAAATACTTCCCAAAACCTTGCACCCCACTTCCTGGACAAGGTTTGGTAAAAAGCCTCACCAATTTGCTTAGGCGACTACAGATCCAGACCCTTGGATCTTAAGAACAATGAACAATCCTCCCAACACTTGCACCCCCCCTTTCCTGGGAAATGTTGGATAAAAAGCCTCACCAATTTGCATAGGTGACCACAGACCCAAACCCTTGGATCTGAGAACAATGAAAAAGCATTCAGTGTTTTACAAGAAGACTTTTAATAAAAAATAGAAGTAAATAGAAATAAAGAAATCCCCCCTGTAAAATCAGGATGGTAGATATCTTACAGGGTAATTAGATTCAAAAACATAGAGAACCCCTCTAGGCAAAACCTTAAGTTACAAAAAAGATACACAGTCAGAAATAGTTATTCTATTCAGCACAATTCTTTTCTCAGCCATTTAAAGAAATCATAATCTAACACATACCTAGCTAGATTACTTACTAAAAGTTCTAAGACTCCATTCCTGTTCTGTCCCTGGCCAAGACGACTACAGACAGACCCACAAACCCTTTGTTTCTCTCCCTCCTCCCAGCTTTTGAAAGTATCTTGTCTCCTCATTGGTCATTTTGGTCAGGTGCCAGCGAGGTTACCTTTAGCTTCTTAACCCTTTACAGGTGAGAGGAGCTTTCCCCTGGCCAGGAGGGATTTCAAAGGGGTTTACCCTTCCCTTTATATTTATGACACAAGATATCAAGTTAGTTTGAAATCTGTGTCAATTTGTACTAATTACATTGTCTTCCTTTTATTCTTTATTAATTGATTCCTGCATCAGCTGCTCCATTATCTTGCCCAGGATTGATGTCAGGCATTTAGGCCTATAAGTACCCCAGTCACCCCATTTACCCTTTTAAAAATTGTCAAAACACTAGCTTTCTTCCAGTCTTTTGTGAGTGCTCAGTGGATAAGGGGCTGGACACTGCGGGAGAATACATCAAAAGGGCTTGGGGACTCAAGTTCACCTATTATTAACCTACAAGACAAAGTGAGGGCTAGCACTGCCCAGAGGGGTGTGCTTGACTGGCTAACAAGCTGGTGGTGTTAGGGAGCTGACACCCAATTAACCACAAGCTAGGCTCTCTTACACTGGAAGCTGGAGGTTAGCAGGGTAACTCATAATCCAGAGTACCCTGAGAACTCTTACAGGACTTCACTAGGGTCAGCATTTTATCTTTGTGCAAATTTAGGTTTTGATATTTCTTGAGTGGAGTGACAAGGAGCTTTGGGGTCCCCATCCTGTTCCCCACCTCTCCAACAAACAAATAAAACCGAAAACAGCAAGCTGGCCAGGGAGGAATGTTCATTCCTAGCTAAATATTCTCCAGATTTTATTGCAAGTAATTAGTTCATTTTATGCTCTAAGTGTATTTAGCATTTTGAAAATAAAATGGAGTCAATACGCAAGGAGTTTTAACACTGGCTGTTGTGCAATACATTTGGACAATCAGTCACAAAAAGATATCTAATTATTATGCTGGATCAGGGTTGTAATTATAGTTAAATAATGTAGAGACTATGACAGAAACAGGCAAAAGCAGAAAAATATAAAGGCTGACACTTAAGGGTCTCCTCTCTTACTGATGCATGGAGGATTTACATGGGTAATGATAATGAGAGTTACATCTGTAAATCCGCCACTACACAATGTCAGCAGGACAACAAATGCATCTCACTGTCCAGAACTCATTTTTCAAAATATCATAAAAGACTTGCAAACATCAAGAACAGTAAAACATCTTTCTCTTTTTGTGGGATGTCCATGGGGGAGGTTATTAAGAAAAGAATGAGTTTGAAGAAACAAAAAAGAACATCCAAATACATTCCCTTGGTTTGTCTTCTTTCCAACTAAAACTGGACTGAATTACAAAAGTTATTAATCACACTGTGCAAAAGAATATAATTCTAAAATATTGCAGCTGTCAGTTTACTATATATTCAGTACAATCCCCATGAAGCAATGTGAAATGCAAAATGTAACACAGAGCTCACCCAGAGTCCTCTGGTTTCCTGTCTCAATTCTAGAAGAAGTCTCAGCAACTTCAGAAGATTCAGGGAAACATTAAACATTTCAGGGAAAAAGATGCATCCCACACTTGCACTGTGATCTTAGATATGTTACCCATGAGCTAGGGACTAAGCTCACTATACCGGGGCATTGATAACCTGATTCTATACTGTTTCTATCACAAAGATTCATTGGGTTGCTACCTGAAATTCTGTACTCACACTTACCCCAGTCTACACTACAGAATTACTTTGGTATAACCACATTGCACAGGGGTGTGAATAATCCACACCCCTTGAGCAATGTAGTTATACTGACCTAAGTGCCGGTGTAGACAGTGGTGGGAGAACTTGCAGAGGTGGAGGCAGAGGCGCCAGAGCCTGGGAGGCTAGGGCCCTCCCACTTTTTGAAAGCGGAGGGGCTTGGCCCCTCCGCTTTTTCTGGGGTGGTCCCCACCCCTGCTGCCTTCCCTTTCTCTTCCCTCCAAGGCCCCACCCCCCTGACCAGGCCAGCGTGGAGGGAGCCCAGCCGAGAAGCCCAGGCAGCAGCTGTGGGGAGCCAGGGCAGTCCCTCCAGCTGCCTGGGGTGCAGGGCAGCTGAAAGCAGACCCTGGTCCGTGTACCCACCCAGCGGGCCTCCTCCATGCCCAGATGCACCATGGTTCTCCACAGCTGCTCGCCCAGCTCTTTTTGTGGCCAGGCTGTGGCTCTGTGCCCCCCCGCCCCGGGCTGGAGGTGGGACAGGGAGAGCCGTAAAGGCAGCTATTGGGAGCATGGGTCCCTCCACCTGCCCCGGGTGGGGAACCTGGGACACAGGCAGGGGGTTGCTTTCGCCTACCACCACCATCCTGGGAGGGCAGAGGGCTGGACTCTAACAGTTCACTCTGGTTTCTGACTTGGCTGGGGGAGGGGCCTAGGTGTGGGGGACTCGTGCCCCCCCACTTTTGGGAGGGTTCTGGTGCCCCTGGGTGGAGTTATTCAGATGATGGGAGAGCTCTCTCCTATCAGCTTTGAGTGTCTTCACCAGAAATAGGTTTCAGAGTGGTAGCCATGTTAGCCTGTATCAGCAAAAACAACGGGGAGTCCTTGTGGCGCCTTAGAGACTAACACATTTATTTGGGCATAATCTTTCTTGGACAGAAAGTCCTTGCATATGGACTCCACAGTTATTTGGGCATAATCTGAAACCCACTTCATCAGATGCATGGAGTGGAAAATACAGTAGAGAGGTATAAATACACAGTGTATGAAAAGATGGGAATTGCCTTACCAAGTGGGGGGTCAGTGCTAACGAGCCAATTCAATTAAGCTGGAAGTGGGCTATTCTCAACAGTTGACAAGAAGGGAGGAAAAATCACTTTTGTAGTGCCAATGAGTTCAATGTAATCAAGGTGGCCCATTTCAAACAGTGGACAAGAAGGTGTGAGTATCAGTAGGGGGAAAAATAGTTTTTTGTAGGTGTCTGGGGCTGCATGGCATTTTATTATCTCAACTCCAAATGTACAGTGCTGCAAGACGGACTTGGATGGAGGCCAAGCTGCATTGCTTTTGAGAAAGTTCTTCACACTCAGTGATATCCAGGAAGTACATCCCACAAATGGAAATATTCAGGAGCTAGAACCAGAGTCCGTTGGATTAAAAAAAAAATTCTTTTAGGTTTAAAGGAATCTTCATCAAACAGACCATTGACATGTACTGCTTTCTTTCAATAGCGAGAGTGGGAAGAAAAGGTTTGCTATCCTCTTTCTAAATGACCAAATTCCAATGTTCACAGTAACACTAGCATAGCATTTCACAGATGTGCACCATCTTGAATCATTTTAAACTTATCAAGACAAGGCATCTAAACAACTATAGTCAAGCCTAACCTTTGAACATTCACAATCTGTATATTCAGAAAAGTCATTTGCATTAGTGGTGTTCTTTGGGGATTTTTTCTAGTGTGGGGAAAAACATGTGGTCTGATTTCTTTGTAATCAGCTTGAGTATAGTAGAAAAAGACAGAAAGCCCCGTATCAGAAAGACAAATGAAATAAAATAAAACCACTAAAGGAATAATAAAATAAATAATTGAAGAAACCAGAGGAGAAAAATAAAGCCATGCTCTTCATCTGAGTTGACCTTTTCTGAAATGTTAAAGCATAAAATGCTTTAATGCATAAAAATATATCAAGGCATTCTTCAAAACACTCATGGCCTATACATTTTAAGGTTAAGTGAAAAAGGGCAATGACCCAGAAGATTGCAGGAAAAAGTATGTTATTGTGCATGATATTGTGCAACTTAAACATAATGCATTAGTGATGGGGTCCCTCATGACCCCACACACCATTTTGTTAGGAAATGAGTATGGCTCATGGGTGAAATGTTATAACACAAATAAATAAATTATTGTTTTTTCTATAGCTGAGCAAAAACGGGGAAAAAGCATGAATATTTGTTCAAATTCTAAAGTGAATTTTGATTTAACCATATTTGCAAAATTTTAGTTTTCAAAAATCATTTGAGCACTCAAGATTTGCTACCGTGAAGATTAACTTTTACAGTCTGGCCTCGTAACCCACTGCAAGGTCACTAGTCTGTTGAGCGTGGACCCATGTTAAAATCATCTAATCAGGACACAGAACCAGAAAAAATTACTTTACTTCATCCCAATTACAGCACAGGGATCTGGTAGGCATCAGTCTTTCAAACCCCTCAGTTGGGTTTTCTGTGTTGGCTACCAGTTCATGGTCAGATTTTAAACCAGCTGCTTAGCTCCAAGGACAGTCGAACTATTTCTTTATATGATTTGATCTTTGATTTATGGCCTCATGTAACAGACAGTTGTGAGTCAATGGTCCTCTCTTCAGGGTGAAGCTTCACAAGGATAGGTTTTGCATAACCATTGTTGTGAAATTAATCAAACCCTAATGATTCCTGATTCTTCAGGAAACCCATCCATCCCATATGAGCCAGGAACACACAAATACATATCACCTGTATTGATACAAATAACAATATGGTCCCGAAGATGCTGCATGTGGTTGCAATATCTGACACACAATTCAAGGACATAAAAAAAAGATAAACTCATAATGTACAGGAGTTGAATAGCAGCCATTTAAATAGTTTGTGACCCCACTAATGGCCTCCCTGCCTTTATATTTCAGAGGCCATCAGAACTCTGCCAGAGCAGTAGTTGTATATAATGTAACCCACATGCTTGCACTGTTGCATTTAGTCATGTATATAAAGGAAGAAACAGTAGGGAGGATACCTAGGTTTTGTTTTGTTTTGGGGGGCCTCTGTGTCTGCAGACTTGCAAGAGCTAGGCAGGGTGAATCTGCTGGATGGGATAGAATCATCCAGAAATTGTGTGTTGTGGGCATTAGGCATGCTTCTTAACTGTTTGAAGCTATCTGGGTGATTTCCATTGTGGGAAAATGGCCTGGCGGGACACATCCAGAGTCACTCTCGTTGAGAATGGAACCAATGGAAACTCAAAGGGAGATTTTATAAATAATAAGAGTGGGGGGAGCCAGATTGAAGAACTCAGTGATGCAGCAGTGCAAAGATTAGAAAGGTCCGGGGTAAAGATGGTGTTCCAGGGACTTTGCCAGTTTTTTGGATTTATACTGAAGGCTCCCTCATCACCCTGGAGAAGAAAACAACTGGAATTTACTGCAGGCTGTGAAAATTGCAGACTGATGCTGCAAAGACTCAAGAGAAGATTGAATGAGACTGTGGGACTATCATTTGTTTCCCAACTTATTTCCCAATTTAAGGAGCTGGATTGCCCAAAGTATGGTTTGGAAACCATTCCACAGACAATGAGAAGGACAAATTGTCCCAGAGAAGAGCCCTGGGGAGTGTAAGAATGTGTGTGGCGCCTAATTATATATTGCATTGAATTTATGATAATAATAAGTACTTAATCCCTTGGAAGTGTTTTCTTTACAAGGGTTGTTATTCACAATATTCACAATTGTTTAATGTGTATACTGTTTGCATTCTCATATATTCACATACATCTTGATTTAGTAAACATTTTTCCTTTAGCGATTTTATGTGTCTTTTCTTCCCCCAGAGATTCTTCTCTGTATAATATATATAATATATACATACATTCATACACTCCCCCAGGGCTCTTCTCTGGGACAATTTTCCCTTTTCATTGTCTAGGGAATATTTCATATATATACAATAAGAAGGGCAAATTTTCCCAAAGAAGAGCCCTGGGGGAGTGTAAGAATGTGTGTGTGTATATATATATATAATCAATCAAAGTTCTGAAAAGACTAAACTTTGGTGTGCACCCCAGGATAGAGGTAAACTGAGGTGTAGAAAAGGGGAAATAAATATGTATAGGCAAAGGGCTTCCTCCAAGCCCCATTATATATAGAGCTAAGCTTTGCATTTTGTAGAAAGTTAGCAAACATATTTTTTGGACCCCACTATGTGCTTCCTTTCTGGTATGTTGTTATGTAAAGAGCAAATAGCATTCACCAAATACATTATTTATTTCAAATTATTTTCTTAGCTGTACTGTTTTCCATTCCCCTACTATCTATAAATATTAAGATTCCAAACTGATGGTTTTCACAGTTTTCATCTGCTAAAATACTAAGGACCCAGTCCTAACATGAGCTTGATGTGGGCAGATCCCATCACTCATGTAAAGCTTACTTCAGTGGGACTCCACATACATGTGAGGGTCCACAGACACAGATTACAGATTCGACGCCTACATTTTTTCTTTCATGCCATGTGAGAGTTGGCCACTAACTTAGTGATGAGAGTACCTCAAATTGTTTAGTGATTTATTCAGATATGGATAAGCCTCTTAGCCAAACTTACCTCAACTACTTTGATTTAGTACTCTGGCTGCACAACCCACAATAATGTACTTTTTCAGAAGTTGCTCTCTCCCAACCCCGAATTTCAGCTGGGCTGAAAATATTATAAGCTGAGTTCTGGAAAATGTTTGCAATGAAACCCAAAACTTGCCTGATTTAGTGTTTCATTATGATCTCAAAACTCAAACCAGGTTTTCTGAAAGGTTCACTCTGATCTGGGAACCTTTCAAAGACACCAGAATCTAGCTTCCAGTGAGCATAGGTCCATTTATGGTTTTGCATCAAAATGATGTGAAATTTATAGCTCTGAATGGTTTTGACATGAAACCAAGTGAAACTCAGCAGTTTTGGCAGAGTATTGCTTTAAGAATTTGGTTCATTCAAGCCCACAACACACAGGGTACAATACACTCTTACTGAAACCAAATAAAAATGTTCACATAAACCTTTGGGGATGTGCAACTGCTGAGTTTTGAGCAACTGTAAGAGTGAGGAGGGCTTTTCTCATGGTGTTTCAGTAGATGAAACCAGGAAGGTCAAAGGTGTGTAAAAGAATTAACAGAGCAATTGTCAACCCACCATTTTTACATTTCAAAACAAAAAAAAAGGGTGGTTTGATACAGCTGATTGTAAGTTTTGGGAGAAATATACATCCGAATGAATTTTATCTGAACTGGCTTGCCCATTGCAAAACAACAGGAACCTTTATTCCTTACTGTATAAAGTAAGAGTGGACTCAAAAGGCAGGGTCAGGTCTCTTCTTTTTTCTCTATTGCTGAGAAATAAATAAGTTCAAAGGAGATGGTTATCATCTTTTAAATATCTGTCAGACTGGTCTGGGAAGTCTATTTAAAACATACCCACATATATGTGGGTTCACATGTTGTTTACTACAAGTTCTGCCCTGTGAAGGGAGTGAGACAGCTTACTCCACCCCTACACATTATTATGTCTGATTTTGTTCCCCATTTGTGCTCTCCCCTAATTGTGTATGCAGTTTAAATGAAAGAAAAAAGCTTAAACATGAGTCAAAAGTCACTTTGAGGTTATGTTGTTACTGTATTGCTCAAGGAATCTTCGTATGCAGCGGGAACAATAGATGGAATTTAGAGTTTGGATTATGATCTCCAAACCCTTCCTGAGGAAAAGAAGACTGACTCCAGTTTCCAGATAGAGTAACAACACTTAGTGTTTTTGGCAGTTTCTGCGCAGGATCTTCATTCCTGTGTCAGACACTGGACAGCCTTCCTTGGCTGGTATGGCTGAATCTACAAAGTAATTTTGGATTGAATTAGGGTTTCTGTGACAGACAAAAGAGACTTTACAGTAGGCAAATTGGATTTCTCTGGTTCAGTGACTACTGTGGCACTGCTTCTCTCAAGAAGATTTTCACATTACTGAGAACTGGTAGGGTTCCTTGTAAATAGCCAGAGGCAGCACACACAGTAACACAACTGATTCCTTGTCTGCCATCACTTTACACAAATATTTATATCTACACATGCACACACAGTCAATATACAAGCAAAACCCAGATTTCTACATAAATTGTTATTTTTGTTTTTAGGAAGAATATGTTTTATGTGGCCACAAATTCACATGAAGGCCTTGTTGGAGAGGCTTAGCTTTGGTATCTACTATTACAGAATTCAATGTGTTTCTAATGGAGTGAAAAGACATGAATGTTTACTTATCTGAAATACAATTATGAGTGGGGAACTGGCACTATATGCCTTGATTCAATTAGATTAGGGTCTAGTGCCAGCTGCAGGAAGTAACTGCAGAAGAAAGCACAAGGACATTTATACTTCCACTTACTTGCAGTCCTACATCACTGGTATCGTGGACTTTGCCTATAACTGGCGTTGAACATAATCTCCAAATATTTTCCTTATTTCGCTAGACTCGTATTATATATACATACTCTAAAACTACCATCTGTGGCTTATAAAGTAAAATGCATTTGTTTGTACTGTGCTTAAAGAACTGGCAGCAAAACCAAAAATACCTTCACACTTCTTAAGTCTCTTTGTTTACCGATGGGGCTGAAGATTTTTCTGATTAAAATTTCAAAAAGCCAATTTTTTTAACCAAAGCAAGAAAGCTCAACATTCCTATTCATTTTGAAATTTTATTCATTTGTCCTTGCAGTGAAGAGGCATGGCCCCACTCAGAGGTGGATGCAAAAGGAATGCTGCAAGCTGCCTGGTGGGCGGAGCCAAGAGGACTGTGCCCCACACACCAGAGGGGCGGGGCAGGGCAGGAAGAGTAAGTATAAAAGGCCAGCCCAGCATCTCAATTGGGAGGGAGCTGCTGAAGGAGACAAATGTTTCTTTCCTGCTGCTGGAGTGGAGCAGAGTGCCATGGAGAACCGCTGCTGCCCCAGGGACCAGCTTGAGCTTCCAGGGAGCCCTCACAACCCCGACACGGAGGAGTTGCTACCGCTACCCTTGGCCATATATCCCAGGGAGACTGAGGATGACCCCAGGACACAGGTATACCTAAGAGGGAGAGTAGCAAGCAGCCCAGGGAAACCAGTCAAGAGTCTGGTGGAGAATGAACCTGAACCAAGGTCAGTGTGTTGTGGGCAGAGGGCTCTGCCCTCCTTAGGCCAGGCGGCCTGTGCTCCTCACTAACCATTACCAGAGCCCCATAGACTGCATGTGGCACTCACCCCTAGCTGAGCCCCTAAACAGGGCTAGTACTACAGCTCTGCCTGATTGTGGGCCAGAGCCTTTACTGTTGGCTGCCCTGCCCTGCTTAAAGGCCTGGAGAATAGACTGCTGCAGCTGTGCCTGGTTATGGGCTAGAGCCCAGACTGTTTATGGCCCTGCTGTGCTTGAAGGATGGGCCCCTGGAGAACAGATGATTCCCCCTGTTTCCTTTGTTGGAGAAGGCTCTAACAGACCCAAACTATGAGGAGGCATGTCCCCCCTCTGCCCCCAGATGGGGACATGGAGGGACAGCCACGCCCGCTTACAGTCCTGTTTCAAGCTTCTGCTTCTTCTTATTTTTTAATACTGTAACACTTAATGATTTATCTGGGTAGGAAATGGAGAAGCAAGGTCCATATAAAATGTGCATATCAAAGCACTTTATCCTCAGACAAACATGTGAGAGACAGCAGCATCCTTCCTTAGAGAGAAAGCAAGAGTCCAAACACAATGTCCTGACTGTGCCTCAGGCTTTATCCCACCTGGCTTGCCAAACACAGCAGCAAAATGCATGGCAAAGAAAACATTACATGGTAGCTCTGAAGGATATTTTTTGGAGCCTTTCAGCACAGTAGAGAAAAACATATGTCTAGCCAAAGAGCTACATTTTTGCTGTTTCTCATATTAATCCATTATTTAGAGCTCTCCTGCCTCAGTACATCATCACAGCAGCAATACCTCTTGGATGAGGTAGCGCACATAGAGGCCCCTGGAGAATCAATTACTGAGGGGGCAACAAAAAGCTACTTTTCTGATATTGTCTGGGGTTAAAAGGCTGGTTTATGAGGTGGTGAAATAACCAGGAAAGCCTTAATTACTTCTAAAACAAAACAAGACAAATGTTTCTGGAAGCAGAGAAAGCACAGGAAAATTATGTGGTTAAACGTTTTAGCTCCTGTCTCTCTGGTTACATCTATACTACAAGCTAGGGAGGTGACATCCACTTGCCTACACAAACTTGTGCTAACTCTGTGAGAACTAGTGCAAGTATAAATAATAGTGCAGCTGTAGGAGCACAGGAAGTGACAGCATGGCTTAGCCATGCCAAGTACCAACCGAGCTGAGCCCTGTGGGTATGTAATCAGCAGAGGTAAGCCATGCTGCCTCTGCCCGTGCTACTGTGGCTACACTACACTAGCTCTTACGGATCTAGTGTTAGTATGTGTATGCAAGCTGGGAATCACCCCCCCCAAAACTTGTACTGTAGACATAGCATCAGAAATCAACATTTTGGTATCATCCTGTCAGTTACCAACATCTTCAAAGGAATGGATAGCTCAGGGGATAAGTCCTCTGATACAGTTCCTTTTATTTCTAAAGTGCATCACCTGTTCACATCCCACTCAGGTCAGTGTATTATATGGAGGCTGTTAATCAATATGTAGTGAGTAGATGATTTCAGTCCAGTTTCTAGTGCACAGATATCCACATCACCAAAAGTACCACCACACAACTGGTAACTTTGAAGGGGCATGAACTGAGCTACTTTCTTCCACTTTAATGTAATAGTTATTCACATACATTTGTCA
The DNA here is from genome assembly GCF_965140285.1 of Lepidochelys kempii. NCBI lineage: Eukaryota > Metazoa > Chordata > Testudines > Cheloniidae > Lepidochelys > Lepidochelys kempii. The sequence goes on along the minus strand of NC_136384.1, from coordinate 67,449,435 downwards.
ACAGTTTTATACAAACAAATTCTAACTTATGTTGTGAACATGTATTGTTCTCTGATTTATTTACTGTTAACTATTGATTCCATGTGACTTGGCACATAAGTCACATGATATAGTTTCTGCTTTGTGGTTAGCTGGCCAAAAATGTAACCCGTTTTAATACCCATCATTTCTCCTAGGCAAGGAGACATCGAAAGGGAATGTCAACAGTTGAATTTTAATCCTTAGATTGACTAGAGGTTACCGTGAAGTGAAAAATTCAAATCTTTTTTGCCTCTCATTTCTACGTCAAGATTAATGACAAGCTCAGAAAATATTTTGCAGTTCAGTTCTATTTTGAAATAGAATTTTATCTACCATGGGAAAATGTTTTTTCTCCCCCTGAGTCTGTCATTTACAGTGCATTTAGATACCATGGTGACAGGCACCATTATAAATGCTTATAATTAAATTAATTAAAATTAAATAATCCATTAGGCAGATAGCAGGTACACAATAGCAACAAAGCTCTAAACCAACTTTTCTAATTGCCACAAATGTAGCATCCATTTCTTTGAAGTTGATACTCATGGCTGAATACAGTAATTTCCTATGGTAAATCTCAGTGAGCTAATTCCCTGTGAAATGTCTGAGCAACTTCTCAATTTGAATGTAAACATTATATTTCTCAGCTTTTCCAGGTGGCAACACCTGTGAGCCTGTGGATTTTACCAGCACACACACACAAAAAAAGTCCCACCATAGGCAACATTCAAAGTATGATAATCAGTGTAAATTGAAACCTTACCTGGGCAGTACGACAACCTATTTATTTACTTATTTCAGTTTGAGATTGAGAACTATGGATAAGATTGTGATGGGTTCCTCCTGGCGTGCCACTGGGAACTGGGGTACCACTGAGCCCTCTGACTCACCAGCCTAGGCTACCTTTCACCCTGTGCTGCTGTGACAAGTTGCAGACCTGCTCCCAGTCCTACACTTCCACCAGCATTCATACAGGTAGGGACACACCCAGCTATGGTTACATGTTGGCTCTCTGACCAGCCACTGCATGAACCAACAATAGAGAGGCTACATCCAAGATAATCCCCATCTCCCCGAGTATAAACCCACAATTATACCATCTTGTGCTGCACAGGGAACTGTACAGTGTAAGCTCATAGAGTTTGCCCCTCCCTCAATGTGGAGAGGAAATGCAACAGCCTTTGCCTTGGAGCTAAGATTTTCACACACTTCACTCAAACTCTCTGGTTTACTTAAAGCAAAAACAAGTTTATTAACTACAAAAATGGATTTTAAATGATAATAAGGGATAGCAAACAGATCAAAGCAAATAAACAAAAGTTTATTTTGCAAACTAAGTTTAAAATTCTAGATTGGATATGAATTAGCAGTCTCTCACCCTGTCTGATGATACAAGCAGGCCTGCAGATTCTTAAGGCACAAGCTGCATTTGCTTTGCAACTTGGGTTTCCCCGTTTCCATACACAGGCTAGAAATCCCTTTAGCCTGGGTCCAGCACTTCACCCAGTTCAGTCTTTGTTTCTCAGGTGTTTCCAGGAGTCCTCTTGCATAGGGAGTGAAGAACAACAGATGATGTCACTCTCTGCCTTATATAGCTTTAGCATATAGTGGGAACCCTTTGTCCCAAACTCAGTTTTGCGGAAAAACACTGGTATCCAAGATGGAGTTCCTTGTCATGTGTCCTGATCACATGTCCTTGCATACCTTGCTATGTCATAGCAGCCATTATTTACAGACTGTCTGGAGCATTATCGTGGGGCGGGAGAGGGGGATAAGCTTTACCTAAAGCCTACTGTTTTTCCTAATGGCCCATTACCTTGAATAGGCCCTTCGCAGTCTGCTATATAGACAGGACATATTTTGCCTAGTGCAGGGCTCTCAAACTCAAATGACCACAAGGGCCACATGAGGACTAGTACATTGGCTCGCGGGCCACATCACTGATTCCCCACACTGCCCTGGCCCGCCCCCATTCCACCCCTTCCATGAGGCCCTGCCCCACCTCTTCCCACCCCTTCCCTGCCCCCATTCCAACCCCTCCCCTGCAAGCCATGTGTTTGAGACCCCTGACTTAGTGAGTGTCACCCAGGTGTGACTACATGTGAAATACAGATACATAGTCAATATTCATAACTTCAGATACAAAAATTATACATTCATACAAATAGGATAATCATATTCAACAAATCATAACTTTTCCAATGACCCCTTACATGACCCATCCTGTACAAAATGCATCACAATTATGCCATTATCATATTACTAGGATGAATATCGGGCGCAGTGTCACAGAGATCACACAAGTTTCTTGTTTGCTCTTCTCCCACCCTATCCCTTCTCTTCTCTCCAACCTCTCACTCTCCTCAGGCTAGTTTCCTACACAATACAAGTACACTTCATTATACCCCTCATGAAAGAATCCACAACTGACTCTGACTCTCTATTATCTCACCTCTCTTCTTCCTTTACCCACCAGGCTTACTGAATATGCCGCCTGTCTTGAGTTCCTCTTCTCCAATTCCATCCTTAGATGCCTCCACTCCAGTTTCTGCCATCTTCACCCCACTGAAACTACAAATCTCAAATAACATTTCCTGGCCAAATCCCAATATCCCTGCTTCATCCCCTGCATCCTGGTCCTCTCAGCAGCCTTAGACACTGTTGACCACTCTCTATTCTTACATTGGCTTTTGAATCTCTGTCCTCTTAGTTCTCTAATCATTCCTTCAGTGTCTTCTTTGGCAGATCCTCCCCTTCCTTGCTTTCTCTTTTAGCAAATATCCCCAATGCTCAGTCCTTTGCCCCTTATTCCATTCTTTCTACACCTAACCTCTAAGTCCTTTTTTGCACAAGCATGAATTTGCATACAATCTTTATGCCAGTGACTCACAAATGTACATATTCATGAAATATCTAACTCCCTCTAGCCAGTTCCGTAATTTGTCCTGTCTTTCTGACATCTCTGTGGATGTCCAGAAAGCAGATTAAGATCAATATAGCCCAAACTAAGTTTAGATCCCATCTCCTAGAACCCTCTCATTTCACAATTTTTTCCTCACTGTGGACAACATGTCCTCCCACTCTCCAAGGGCCATTAATCTTTTACTTGGTTTTGTCTTTCGACTCATAAATCTAGATTGTGTCCAAGTCTTGCCCTTTTTAACTTCATAATATTTTTTTTAAATAATCCTTTGTGTTTGTTTGGGGTATCGAGGCTCTGGTTTAGGCCCTTATATAATAATCTCACAGTTCAACTATAGTAATCTCTTCCCCTCTGCTTTTCATGACAATCACACCGAGTCCCTTGAGTTTCTTCAAATTGCTTTCTGGCTCATCGTTCTGACCACATCCCCCTTTGCATTCTGCCACTAGGTCCCTCTCCTCCCCCACATCTAATACAATGTCACAATCTTTGTCTTTAAGGCTTTTCACCATTTAGTTGCACCCTATCCATCAGATCTACTAGCTTATTAAATTCTTGACACCCATCTTCTCTCTATCAATGAGGATAGACTTGTTCACCTACTTGGCTGCTTCTCTTTCCAGCTCCTTTTCACTTTCTCCCATACTGCTGTTATACCAATAAAATAAAAACAGGCAGGATCTTATTAAAGGGGAAAAGGCAAAATGCCACATTTATTCTAAATACAGAAAGAATCATAGTGAGCAGTTAATTATAGCTATAACATTCCATTCAATTTATTCATACACACAGGTTCTGCAAGGTTGTTATCATAGTTACCAGCCTTAGAGTTGCTCGTGCCAAGCCACTGGCCAGGTGGCCTGGACGCAAGGAGGGAGCAGGGCCTTGTCAGATCCTCATCTGATGCTCCTGGAAGTTGGTTTACAGATCCAGACCCCAAAGTTCTCAGTTTCTAGAGTCCATTTTTATAGGAATTTATTCCTATGCCAGTCTATAGGAATTGCTTCATCATGCTGTTGCTGAATCAATCAGCAGATAGCACATTCCTGATGGCTCCGTGCTGCCAGATGTTATCTTATTCTTCAGTTCTCCCATCCTTGAGCCTGTTGGGTGGATTCCAGTCTGCCCTCCGGTGGTCCTCTGGTTGTTTCCACTTGACCCCTTCTTCGGCCAATGGAGACTGGATTCTTAGGCTGGCACATCCCTGATCGTTCCTTTATTATCTACACCAAGCATCCATCCACATACATCCTCTATCACTATTTTAATTACAATTATTAACAAAGCGAGATAAATACAACAAAAGGGTAGGGAGTCTCTGTGTGCTGTTTCTGTTACAAAGTATTGCTTTGAGAAGAAACTCTATTTTAGGATGTACTAACACAATTAGCAGCTTGCAAGTTTCACACAGAGAGGGAGAGAAACAGTACCAAAGACCACGAGACCACTTAATTAGTAATACCCTGGAATTTAAACTATGGTGAATCAAACTCATTTGTGATTTTAAAACAGATCTTCTTTAATATGATCCAACACTAACCCCTCCCCGCCCCCCGCAGCCAGAGATAAGAAAAGCTCCCCATCAAAATTAATAAACTTGTTATCTTATCCTCTTTTAAATTCCTCCTGAACACCTACTTCTGCCAAGATCTTATAAATCACTCCCATCTTGCAATGGTTAGGCAAGTGGTGAGCTGTGACTTCTGATTTTCCCAATCTACCAACTACACTGCTTGCCTGTTTCATCCACCTGTTGAATTCTGTAGATTGTGAGCTCTATGGCAGTGTCCTTTGTTATTTGCCTTCATATGGTTCATACAATGGGACCCTGATCATAGATTGAGATTACTAGGCTTTACTACTATAATACACATAGACTTTCTGTGGGATCATAATATGGTGGAGTATGCCGAGCACTATGAATGTTCTGTAATCCATGGGGAAATCCTGTGTTTCTTGGAACAGGTACACAGAGATTTTTGCACAATGTTCCTTTTGCACAGTTCCCTGCAGTCAGGGCCATTCTGTGCACAGTATGAGGCAGGGACACTGTGGAAAAAATACTATGCAATCATGTAACAAAAGACATATCTTAATACATATGCACAAGGGGACAGAATTAAGATTGCACCAGCACTTTAATTCTGGAATTTCCTATCTTTTGAGTGCTTAACTTTGTAACCTTGATAATCTTTTAATATACTGTTTTGTGTGTTTAATATATTAATATGTTTACTCACAAAACACCTATGGAACATAGGGACCCATTATTCCCATTTTACAGCTAGGGAAGTGAGGTAAGGAGAAATTAAATATGGTCACAAAAGGAGCTGAAATTAGGCTAAGATCTCTTGAGCCCTAACCCTGTGCTTTAACAAAGTCACCCTTTCCCCCCAGAATCAGCATTCCCGAACTCACTCACTAGGCAAAATTAATCACCCCTACCCTCCCTAGAAGCACAATCTCATCCCACTTTCCTTTGTTCCCAGTATACATAAATTATGATAAATATTAATAGCATATTTTGGTCTTCACTGTGGTAGGTACTTCATCTTAGTCTTTGCTGTTTCCTTCCAGTACCATTCCTCTCCAAGTTTCTGTTCTTTTGGTTGGCTGTAAGTTGTTCCTCCCACTGGTACCATGAACTGATGTGCAAAAAGTGGAAAAGTGATGTCTTTTCCACTTCTTGCCTTACTAACCACAAATGGCAGCAAAATTGCTTGCATAAAATTAAAGGGTGGTTACCATTGCTCTCTGCCTTTGTGATTCTGTTTGGTTATGTGTTGTGCAATTTGGTAGCCCAGGTGACTAGAAGGAAAACATTTGTAAAGCTGAAATGCTTATGAAAACCAATAAATGTGTTTATTTAAATAAACTCAAAACAATAAACTTTTCTTTCATAGATTTTTCTGCCCTGGTTATGCAGAATCAGGAGGTGCAGAAAGTTGAGAAACTGTTTAAATAAGTATTCATGCTTTTGAATGCTTATCTGAATTGAAAATCTGAACCTTTTTGAGGTTCATTCAACAATAATCTAAACCTACATTAGTTTTGATCTGACCATCTTGTTGAGAAAATATATTCTGATCCTTTGTGGGAACAAAGTATAACAAAGATCTATAGTTTTCATGAACACTATACTCCTACAGCTTTAGCACAAGCATAAATTAAAAGTAATAACAAGCAGCTGTAATAATATATGTGGAATTGGTGTTGGTATGTACAGTATCCCTGAAAACTTACTATGTTTCTTTTTTGCTGGGTGTGCCTTAATGTACAGTATTAAGATGCAAGCTATTTCATGCTCAGAAATGAATTTACAGCATAACCTTGTTCTCATTCTATTGTAATGAGGTATTCGTTTTTATATTTCAGCTTTCATGATGCCACACATACTGGGGATGTAGATGGGTATATTGACGGAATCCCTGGAGCAATATGTATTCTTTTGTTATGGTAATGTTACCATTCCTCTTGATTGCCTTTGCTGAGGGTGGGATTCTACTAACATACTGCTTTGGGCAAATTTGTTTTTTTTGTTTTATTTCCCCACACACACACCTTACTTTACATTACCCGCTAACTTTACTTTTTCTTCTTCTTTTCCCCCCTTTTTATTGGAAGCAGATTTCAGTTATGTTATTATGGCATTCTATATAACTTGTCGTCATCGTAATCAATCTATATTTCCTACATGCCAGTTCAACATTCTGTTGCTGATGAACACTTTGTCATATTTACCAGAGCTCATGTCTTACATCTGAAAATGCTTTCTTTATTTCTCTTAAATTTTCTTTTCCCCTTGTTAGTGGTTTTGCTATCTCTGTATCAATGTTCTGGCTGGTTGCAATTACAAGTTTTCCCAACTGGGAGCTTGTAGTTTTTTGGGTTTTTTTATCCTGGTCTCCACAACATGCTGATCTGTTCTGAAATGAAGTTCCAATTGTATTGCATCTTTCCCCCACCCCCACCCCTACACTGTATTATAGATGAGTTGTTGCATATTTTATGTTTGTGTTTTTAAAGGTATATGAAAGCTTCAAAGTGATACAAACTTAGTACTGCTGTAATAGTGTGTTAACAAAAGAAGTTCCCAAATTGGATCACCTGGAAAGAGCTCATGCCTATAGGTCAGTTGTTTTCAACCATGGGTATGTGTCACCCTGGGGTACATGGAGGTCTTCAAGGGGATACAACAAATCATCTAGATAGTTGCCTAGTTTTACAACAGGCAACGTAAAAAGCACCAGCAAAGTCACTACAAACTAAAATGTCATACAATGACTTGTTTATACCACTCTATACACTGAAATGTAAGTATAGTATTTATATTCAAATTGATTTATTTTTAAATTATATGGTAAAAATAAGTAAGCAATTTTTCAGTATTAGTGTTCTGTGACTTTTGTATTTTTATGTCTGATTTTGTAAGCTCGTAATTTTTAAGTGAGGTGAAACTTGGTTACATGAGACAAATTTGATGGCTGAAAGGGGTACAGTAGTCTGGAAAGGTTAAGAACCACTGCTATAGGTCACAGAGGACCTGGTTCAAATCTCTAGCTATAGTACTGTTCAAGAAATACACACGAGAACTGCTAGTATATCAAGTCTACTGTAATGTCCATGGCCATGAATTATCAAAACGTGCATGGTACTTTGTTTCCTGGATCACACTTCGGACTTTGATTATGTATGTTTCATATTCTTTACTGATACTATGATCTGCAAGCTTTTTTGTATTCATTACAATATCCTCCTATGTATCCAAACCTACATGCTTTCTGAGGCAAATAGTCCCTGTGCTGTATTTAGTGAGACTATTTGAATAAGGACTGCATGCTCATGCCTTGGAGCTACTGTTAATCAGGAAATAAGATGGAAACTTTCTGAAATTTCTCCCCTTTGTCTTATATATATCTATATCCATCTAGCTAGACAGATAGATAGATACAGATATATAGATGTAAATTTTTCTTTTTAGGAAGTGTTAACATAGACATACTATTACATTCAAGTTACTGATGTGCCCTTGAAATGTGCATGGAGTGCATTATTTTCATTTGAATCATATTTCTGTCCAAGAGCTCTGACATTAAAGACCATTTGAAATCTGTCCACCTGAATGTTGGTACTGGGCTTGAAGTCCTTCTATTTTGGCTGAGCTCAATCCATCACTTTCTTTCTCTCTTTATCCCATATGCTTTGGGATGGGGAACAAAACCAGCACAGTTCTTCATGCATTGTCCTCCAAGAGATAAGAGTTTTCTCTCCTCTGTCCAAAGATGCCAGCAGAAAAAGGTCCTGTTTTTCTTTCTTTCCCATTCGAGGATTGCAGACTGACCAGCATTTTATTTATTTATTTATTTATTTATTTTTAAATTTTATGGTTTGTTCAAATTTGGAACCTGAAATTCATACTGTTACTTAGCTGCAATTGATCAAAAAAGACACCTCATCCCTGATAGGATGAGCAAACTTTTATGATCAGGTTTCTGAATGTTTCCGAAAAACCAATTTAGATTTCAGAGTGGTAGACGTGTTTAGTCTGTGTCAGGAGAAAGAACGAGGAATACTTTGCAAAAAGAAAAGGAGTACTTGTGGCACCTTGGAGACTAACCAATTTATTTGAGCATGAGCTTTCGTGAGCTACAGCTCACTTCATATCCGATGAAGTGAGCTGTAGCTCACGAAAGCTCATGCTCAAATAAATTGGTTAGTCTCCAAGGTGCCACAAGTACTCCTTTTCTTTTTGCAAAAACAGACTAACACGGCTGTTACTCTGAAACCGAGGAATACTTGTGACATCTTAGAGACTAACAAATGTATTTGAGCAGTTCACCTTTTGTGACTATTCAAACCTGTGATCTTTTAAGGCCTGATCCAAAGCCCATTAAAGTCAATGGGAGTCTTTTCACTGACTTTAAAGGGCTTCGGGTCAGGCCCATAATTCACTATTTGTGCTAGTAAAATGTAATCATTTAATTGTTCGTGGAAAGCAGGCACCCAAGGGGTTGTGAAGATAGTACACTCAAAAAGGTGAATAATCCAGAAATTGGTTTGTAATGTTCATCCAGCTGTAACCAGTACTTTGTTAGACAGTAGAGCATCAATCAATGCTAGTCAGCAACTTGTAATAACAAGACTAGTACTACATATAGTTATCAGAACCCAAATATTGTTAGTATGTTGTGCATTCATCCATTGATTTCCTTGTCAGCTCATGCTACTCATTCTTCCTATGCTAAAGCCACAATCTTTCTTTCATTAATGCTGTCATCACAGAATCTCACTGTGTTCCAAGTACAAATTTATGAATTTTGAGAAGCTGATGTAAATTTTGAACTTCCACTAGGACTAAAAGATGTATCTGTGTGTAGAAAATATAATGCATGATGATTATTAATGCAAATGAATAAGCTGTAGGCGTACTGTGGTTAGGTTAATACTCCAGAAGTAATATGTTATAGTACAGTCAGTCTAAATACAGGAGGCCAAATCTTGAGTCGCTATTGAGTTTACTTAGGCAAAATTCCGTTTGAAGTAAACGGGAGTTTTGCTTCATTGAGAACTGAGGAAAAAGCTGAGAAAGGACTTCAGGATTTGGGGCTTAATCTCATAGCACTGAAGTCAATGGGAATTATGCAAATGACTTCAATAATAGCAGGATTGGTTCTGCCTTTGATGTGAAATATGCAGAGAAATTTTCATTCTAAGAGTTAGCATTTGTATTTTTGTTTTAAAAAGGGAGTTATAATGTGTACTTCTATACCTTCACAGTGGTAATTGGGAATAATAAACTATTTAAAAACATGTATTGCTATACACACTAATTGTATGAATTTGAAGAAATATGGAAATATCATATCTAGATATATTTGGATTATAAAATGCTGAGGTGGCTCAGAGAATGCCGAACCTCCATTTCACCTATTTTTCTCTCTCCTCCCTCCCCATACTGTCCCTCCTTACCATCTCTATCTATTCATGTAGTCTTCCATTTAATTACTGTTATCCCCTGCCCCATCCTCCCTCCCACCTCCCACACACACATTCTAATGTGTGATGTCTGTGTAGTATTTCTGGTTTTGTATTGCCTGGTCTTGCTGCTTTGATTAGTTGTAAAATAATGTAATTGCAATATTCTACTAGTAATGCCATGAAGCATGTGGGATTTGGAAACTTTTATACAAGCTGAAAGTCTTTTACACTTTTTGTGCTTTTCATTGTCTGCTTCCTTACAAAATCAATAAAAAAATAATCACAAAAGGAAAGATCAGTGATCTTTAGTGTGTGTGTGTGTGTGTGAGAGAGAGAGAGAAAGTGAAAGATTAATCCTATCATTGGTCTTGAATAAACAGAATATTGGTGAATATCAGTTTTAGGTAGAATACAAACCAGGACTCAAAATTAGAACACTAGGAAGTTGAGAATCAGACAATTTGTACCTGCCGATAGTGGTGGTGGGGGGGACGGAGGGGAAAAGGGGTGGAGCAGCTTCAGCAGATGTTACTGAGCATGCTCAGTCTGTGTGAGCATGCTCATTACAAGCCAAGCAGTAACTATGGGGGAAGGGGGCATGTGACCCTGGGTGCCCCTCCATGTCACCTCTGTGTGAGCTGACATCTGAACAATGCCATCAGAAGTGTTTATTTGTTCAACAGATCAATAGATTTGAATGATCTTGTCCAAAGAGCTAGGCTGATTTTAGAAGCCCTGAACTAGTGCATGAATATGTAGAGCAAATCACAAATTTTTCACGTAAACTTTTCATTAGAAAATGCAGATTCATTGAAATTTTTGTGTGAAAGAGTCAGTTTCAACACATTTTTTTACTTGAATGTTTTTAAAAAAATGTTTCAAAACAGTCAATATGTTGACTTTTTTAAATGAAAAAAATCCAGTTTTCCAGTTTGCAACAACTTTCTGCTTTAAAATGTAAGCAATTTGTAGTATTTTATTTTCATTCAGAATGATATGTAATGTTTCAAATTATCAAAGCAAAAAGTTAATTGACTCAAACATTTTTTTTCCAAATAGCAAAATGTTTTAAGAATTTAACTTTTCATCTCCATTCAGGATAGTAAAATTTTTTAATGTCTCAAACTTTCATCAGATGGAAAATCAGGTTCCCAGATGGCTCTATTCATAGGTGTATAGGTTAATTCCAGAGTGAGATGTAAAAGTATTGCCCTAGAGAAATCGTCATCCACTATAGCTACCTTAGAAAATGATCTGTGAGCATCCTGCTATCTGAAATAAAAGAAGCTTTGAGGCTTTAATAGCACAAATTGCATGCCCAGCTGTGCTCTTAACTACATGGGCATGACACCTGTAGCAGCCTGTATGTATCTGAGAAAAGAATTAGGCACTCTTCAGAGCACTTTAATTTCTGTTAATAAAATGTATTCAGTATTTCTTGTCACAAATTATATATATATATATATAAAATAATTGTCAAATATCTTTCTGCTGTCTTGTAACTTTTTTCTTGTAATAGTGTGGCAGAACACATAATATCTCTCCAGAAGGATTAGATAAATAACGAAATTATTTTAGATTCAACTCCCATAAAGGCCATCTACAGTAAACACACCAGTGGGTTTGAAGTTAAATTAAAATTGATTACATGTTTATTGGTTCTTCAAAACTATAGGGACTGTAAAATTAAAAATTCAAAAGTTGCTATTTTGGTATTTGGGAGATTAGTATTTGATTTAGACACCCAGCAGGTTAGCAATAGACAAACACAATGGGGGATGGAAATGGAGACGTATTTCCGATGCGTGCCTGTTATGAGAATAAATTGCAATAAGACAGTTTATGATTTCTCTCATTTAACTTATGAGCATATTACAATGATAAAGAATTTCTCATTCTATTTCTTGAAACTGCATATTTGACTTTGCACTATCATATATTTAATTTTTTAGAATGATTAAATTATAGAATGGTCAATTACCCAAAATGTATATGTTAAATTTAAAAAGTGGCTCCTGCTGAGATGTGTTCATAACTATCAAAAGAGCACACATGACATTCTGAAATACCAAAGAAAATGTTTTTCACCAGAAATAATGCTGTCAGTCATGTCTGACTATTGAGACACTACTGCGACTCCATATTGTTCCTCATCCAGTCAAAGGTGTATGCCTCCTTGCCTTGAGCCACCACATAGACTCATAGACTCTGAAGTCAGAAGGTACCATCATGATAATCTACCCTGACCTCCTGCAAATTGCAGGCCACAGGACCTCACCCACACACTCCTGTAATAGACCCCCAACCTCTGGCTGAGTTACTGAAGTCCTCAAATCATGGTTTAAAGACTTCAAATTACAGAAATTTCACCATTTACACTAGTTTAAAACTGCAAATGACCCATACCCCATGCTGCAGAGGAAGGCTAAGCTCTGCAGCTGAGATTAATATCATAATATTTCTTCTTTACTACCGCCACATTTTTCCTTCTTTGAGCCCCCCTCCTTCATAGCCTTTAACATTCCCTTCTCCTTGGATGTGGTCTCACCACTTCCCACAGCAAAGTCAGACACTATTTATGGAGCACTTCCCCATAACTATCTAACTTTGGCTGTTTACATTTGACAGCTATTGAAATAATATGTTATTTTTGCCACTGGTAAAAGAAAACCCTCAGTCTTCTATGCTATATGTTGGATAATGATAAAATGAGCTACGTGAAGGTACCCTAAATTTTGTTAGGGGATCTACAATGAAAAGTGTACAATTAAAACTCTGGGCAACCTATTCAGAAATATGGATATGAAAAATACTTACCCCTAGAAATAAGTTCATTGAACTATATAGTGTTTTTTTTTCACTTCTAAGTACCTAGCCACCATTCTTTACTGTGTTAATAGTTAGCTTCCTTTTCTTCCTATTCCATATAATTTACCTTTTATTTAAAAACTTTCCCTTACAAAGACAGGACATAAGGAAATGTATTTCCTGGTTTGAACCCTTGAAAACTGTATACACCTCAGTCATGTCCCTCCTGAACATCCTGTTTTCTTCTTAACACAAATGTAGCTTTCCTAACTTTTCCATAACCCCAACCTGTTTTTGTCATCCTAAACACTCTTGTGTATCTTTTCTATTTCTTCAGCATCCTTCCTGTAAAAGACAGCACCTAAAATTAGGCCTGACAAATCTTTGCCCTAGTAATAACCTCATAATACATATCAATCAACATAGTAAAAATTTTCTAGGAGCCAGCCAGAAAATTGGGTTCCTTCATTATGATACACTAAAGACAATACAATTCAATACAGGTAAACTGCCTTCCAAAGAAAAAATGCCATTCTGATTTCTAATATGCACTGCATATTATGTTTGCCATAATTAATAAATACAAAATACAGCAAGACACTTTTCATGGTCATTATTACACATGAAGAAATATTTCCCTGCTTATAAATATACAGGCTTATTTGTCAGTTAGTCACTAATCTATTATTGCCATCACACTGTCTATGGTCAGATTATCTTTAACTAGTGTCACTATAGTCAGATTTCAAAGGGAATTCCGATTTATTTCAGAATTCAATATAGAAACCTGCCTTTAAAGAAGATCCTCAACTGGTGCAAACTGTCAAAGTACCATTGACTTCCAAGCCAGGAGAAGGAAAGACCAGATGTTGTATCAAAGTATGCCCCTCAAATATCCAGCAATCTATTTTATCACTCAACCAGTAGTGGGAATACAAGTTAATTTTTCACTAATCAGGTTAAATTAGATTATTTCTCTAAGAGATTGTGTCAACAACAGAATTTCGTACCATATACCTCATCAGATTAGCCCAAATAATCTAACATGTTTAAACTTTCTCTTTCCAGAAGTGTTGCCAATCTTCACTCCAGGGATGTACGTTAATTTGCTTAATGCCAATTTGCTCCATTTTTCAACCCATTCTCTGTGTAAAGGAATTCTGATGGAACAATGTTGATGAAGTGGAGTGGGAATCAGAAGATAAAGTAGACAAATCAAACTTTCAATGGGATTTGTACTCCCAAATCCCTTAGGCACTTTTGAAAATATCCCCCATATTTGAAAGTGGCAACAACCTCTAATTTGAATTAACTTAGTTTCTATTATTTTTCTGCATGACAACTACATGGGAGATAACAGACAAGGTTTAGATTTTATTAATTTTGGCAATAGAATTATCTGAAATACTGTAATGATGATTACAACTAAAAGTACAAACACATTTCTAAAGGGCCCTACTTCCACCCCAACTACCACAATTCTAACTTCCAACTTATTATATTATTTAAATTACTCAGTCTTATTGCAGGTAGGGGAGGTGCCACTGTCCTGGTCTTGCTATAGTTACCCATATACAACTTTATTTTTCGGCGGTCATATTCTTGGCACAGAATGTACCAGCCTTTTAAATTCCATCCCCCATTAAGATGGGTGTCAGGGAGCCAGCTGCAGCAGGGTTAGTCTCCTAGCAAATCACGGGCATAACTAATCCTGTTAGGGAGCTGCCTGATTCACTGCACTTCCGGATTGGTGGAGGGACTGAGCTAAATTACTATTTGACCCAGGAGCAGCCAGAACTCACTGGCTGCTCAACATGTCACATGGGCTTGATCCTGCTTCCTTTCCTTGCTCCCACTCCTGCTCCCACCCAGCCCATGCCTGCTCTTGGGCTCGTTTTAATTTCTGCCTTTCTCTATACTTGACACCCCTGGCTATGACCCCCAGCTTTGATTTCCAAGCACATTTCCCCTTCATCCTTTAGCTCCAGTACTCGGCTTGTGATCTCTGGCTCCGAACTCTGCTCTGCTCTTGACTGCACCCTCTTTGCCCCAGGTATCCCAGGGTCCTACTGCTTGGCTTGGCTCCATGATAACGTTCAGGCCTGGCCATCCCAATGGTTCCAACCATTAGGCATGACTGCCCTCATCCCAGTTGTGATCCTGACAACAGGCTTCTTCACTTTGTGCTATCATGGAAAGAACTGTCTTTCACTTACGTATTTCTAGGCATGTTGTGTGCCAGTGTTAAGGCCAAGGATTGTCATTCAGATTCCAGCCACTTCCAAATGATACCAATAGCAAGTGCTTCCACATCATGTCATTATCTGGGATCTGAACAGATTTCTCACTTGGTATTTTATGTTTCCATACACAAAGACCAAAAGGTGTATTTTTTGTGTAACTTCTTAGGTTAAAACAGACAGCAACAAGAAATAACAAAAGTAAAGTATCCGTGAGAAAACACAGTGTATGTGTCCTCTGTAACAAGCTGCAGCAGCCCTCAAAACAGCTGGGTGCTGTCTCTGAACAGAGCAAAATGTAAAGATGCAGTAAACAGAATACAAAAATAATATAGTTTCAAGGTAAATACACCACAATATCATTTTTCAGAACTAGGTTCCATGGAGGGGGTTTCTGCTTTTCTCTGAAGCATCTGGCATCTGTTGCTACTGAGGGAAGGTTATTGGACTAGAAGGAACATTTATGTAGATTCATGACTCATAGACTTCAAGGCCAGAAGAAGCCATCATGATTATCTAGTTTGACTTCCTGCACATTTCAGGTACTGGGTGGCCAGTACCTCAGCCCCCGCTCTTCCCACTCCTGTAATAGGCCCCTAACCTCTAACTGAGTTCCTGAAATCCTCAAATCTTGATTTAAAGACTTGAAGTTACAGAGAATCCACCATTATTCTAGTTAAAACATTCAAGTGACCTGTGCCCAACACTGCAGAAGAAGGCAAAAAAATCTCCAGGGTCTCCGCCAGTCTTGCCTGGTGAAAATTTCTTCCCAGTCCCAAATAAGAGTTTGTGAGTGAGACCCACCAGCCAGACACTTGGGAAAAAATTCTCTGTAATAACTCAGAGCCCTTCCCATCTAGTGTCCCATCTCCAGCCATTAGATATTTGCTAATAGCAATCGTGCATGTGCCATATGCAATTATAGGCAAACTCTTCATACCATCTCCTCCATAAACTTTTCAAGCTCAGTCTTGAAACAAGTTAGATTTTTTGCCTTCACTGCTCCCCTTGAGAGGCTGTTCTACAATTTTACTCCTCTGCCAGTTAGAAACATTTGTCTCATTTCAACGCTAAACTTACTGATAGCCAGTTTATATCCATTTGTTCTTGTGCCAGCATTGGCCCTTAATTTAAATAACTCCTCTCTCTCCCTGGTGTTTATCTCTCTGATATAGGTATGGAGAGCATTCATATCTCCCTCCCCACAGCCTTCATTTTGTTAGGATAAACAAGTCAAGCTCCTTATGTCTCATCTTGTAAGGCAGGTTCTCCATTCCTCTGATCATCCTGGTAGATCTTCTCTGCTCCTGTTCCAGATGGAATTCACCTGTCTTAAACATGGGATTCCAGATTTGCATGCAGTAGGAGGTTTCACAGTGCCTTGTATAATAGTAATAATAGTTCCCTATCTCTACTGGAAATACCTTGCCTAATGCATTCTAGGATTGCATTTGCCTCTTTCATGGCCACATTTGTTCTAATCTAACAAGCCTCCTGTTCTTATATGGCTTAAACTCACAAATTATTGTTATTTTGGGTATCAAAAAGGATAGCCAAAGCACCACAGATATTGTTGGCCCTTTCCTTTTTACTTGAGAATTCTGTTGCTTGCTGTGCCCTAATGAATGATGATGTTTGCTTTGCATTCTCACAGCTCCCAGCAGCTAGAAAATCATACTTTGATTCATTGCTAAACATCACAAATTGTAATTTCCCCCTATGCAACATTCTCAGTTTAGAACAAAACAGTATCTCTCTCTAAGGAGGCATGAAGGATTAGCCAGTGGGGTGTGACAAATCCTCTTAATTATTCTCCAGAGTTTTGTCCTTCATTTTAAAAAAAAATGTTAATTCACTAGCTCTTTTTTGTAAGAAACTTTGAAAATGTGACCTAAGTGTAATGTCTGCAGTGATGTCTGACTGAGTCTGCGGGCAGCCTGAATCAGTAACTGAGGCATGAAAGGACCCATTTATTTCAGTGAGTGCTATCTCAGATGCTGATGATGATCTTTGAAAAGTGCCAGCATTGTTAACTATTTCACTGCTCATCAACACTTGTATAAAAGGAGAGGAAGTGTAATATCATGAAGATATGCACAATTTATTCAGAGTAACTGCTTATTTTGGGTAGAGGTTAACACTGGCTGGGATGAAGCGGAACTGACTGGGTTAATTTTCCTGAACAGGAATCTGGCTTTCAAAAGTTTAGGAACTACTGTCTTAGCCCTCTCTCCCATTGGCTTAGAGCATCTTCACCAGAAGCACTACAGCAATGGAGCTGCCCTATTGCAGCTGTGCCAATGCAAGTTTCTAGTGTAGACCTTCCCTTAGATATACTGATGGAAAACAGTTCTTACTGGTGTTCATCCTTGAGTAGTGGTACTCTCATTGGCTGTCTCACTGATTGCCTTTCATTTAGCTGCTCTAAAGCTGTTTCTGTGCCATCTTCAGAAAGCCCCTGCTTACTTATCAGTTACTGTGAATAAAGCACAGGTATTTCAGGATTTGGAATAAAGATTGAAAACAATTGAATTGTTCATCCAAAGCAGTGTAGGTGACAGACCTGTTGGAGAATCTCATATTCAAACAAGTTAGAACAAGGGATACGTGAATTTGTTTGAATAAAATAACCTAACAAAACTATATACAGAACTAAAACTCAACCAAACTAAACCTTATAATAAAATTCAATGAACTCTTCTTTTTACTTCTGAATGCCTTTTCATTTCCTGATTTTTTCCAAAACTTAAAGTAGGATTGTTAACATTCCTCAAGAAAAGCTGTTTTCATGGCTTATTTGAAACATGGATGAAATCAGAAAGTATAGGAGAACCTGTGAGGAAACCTGTTCTTGTGAGATCACCAGCCTAATTTCTCAAAAAGTGACGAATACATTTATGTAAGCTTCAGAGAAGCATTCAAACTTGAGGATGTTTATCCACAACAAATGGAACCATGGAGACTTTTGAGGTTCACACATCACTAGTTAGAAGAATATCTTGTTTTAAGTAGATTTTATAGTAAATTGCTTTCCCAGTGCATCAGATTTTTGTAGTCTTCCCAGATCAACTAAAATAGCTACAGATCAAGCATAGTATTCTGTTGTACTGACAAGACAAAGCAGAATAAAAATAAGTATTATGTCAAAAAAGATGGTATACATAAATTATTGAATAATAGCAAAGCTTAAAGTTAGCAAACAGATAATATGGTGATGAGCACTATAAACACTCCTGAGATAGGCAGATAGACAGAATACATGATTACAGTATGGTATAAAGGTTTTGTCAGCATGAGTCTGAGATGGTCAGATTGCTCCTAAATTGAGGTCAAGAGTGATCTGTGCAAATATTCTGACCAAGTGATTAAAAAACAAAAACAAAACACTTATATCCATTAAAGGTTCTTTATGTGCTACATGTATTGCAGAATCAGTTTCAAAAAAATATTACAGCCCCTTTTCAATCCTTCTGCTGGTAAATCCAGGTGCCTTAGTTACAATGAGATAACTGTAAAGGGCTCAGAGAGAGCAATAAAAACCTTTAAAACACCTTTATTATAAGTAAGATTTCCACAGTATCATGGAAGTCTGCTATCTCAGGGCCATTCAGGCCTAGAGGTGAGTGCTGCTGGGTCCTATTAGGAAGCTGGGAAACTCTCATTCTCTGTGCAGTGCTCTTGTATCTAGCCCTCCAGGGTCACAAAATAGCAGATTTTCAAGTCAATGAGAAAATGGTATAGAAAATTACTTTCTTTTACATGTCTGAGTATTAACCACTCTGTGCCCCAAAAGATGTAGTATTTGGGGACAGGAGGGACTGTAAAGAACTTTTTTTGACTAGGTTGATTTCTTTTTTAAAATATCAGCAGCTTAAGACTGATCAGGTGTTTGAAATGTCAGAAGAAAAGGAGTACTTGTGGCACCCTAGAGACTAACAAATTTATTTGAGCATAAGCTTTTGTGAGCAGTGGAAAACTGCATGCATCCGATGAAGTGAGCTGTAGCTCACAAAAGCTTATTTTCAAATAAATTGGTTAGTCTCTAAGGTGCCACAAGTACTCCTTTTCTTTTTGCGGATACAGACTAACACGGCTGCTACTCTGAAACCTGAAATGTTAGAATAAGTCATGAGGAAGGTGGTTTAATGAAAAGAGGGCAGGTGAAGCAGTCAAAGGTGTTAGCTGTAATAAGAAGTAGATGCCAGTACAGTAGTTCAGTGACTCCCTTCCAATTAATGTTTGGATGACCAATGCGTCTTATGCAATCACAATCGGTCCTCTCCCCCTCCGACCCCATCAATCCGGAACTGATCCAATGGTATAAACTTCTACGGGAGGAATTTTGTCAAGCTGTTCAACTCATGCAGGAAACAATGGGACAGGCCCAGGGAAAAAAAATGGACAAGGGGCGACAGAAACCACTCACCTGGCAGGTGGGTGATCAGGTAATGTATATGAAATGGTACACTAAGCCCCTCCAAGCAAGGTGGGAGGGGCCGTTTACTATTTGTAATAAGGGAAGTGATACAGTGTTCCAAATTGACCGAGGCCCCCATGGGAAGTGGGTCCATCGGGGATCGCTCAAGCATGTAGGGGGAACAACCCCGACTCCATGTTTCTCTCTACAATAGCCTACAGTTTACAATGTTTAAGTCTTTTTCGCAGCTTCTGTTTTTCAGAGCACCAGAAAGAGCTGGTACCAGCTGAAGGACAATTGAAACATACTATGGTGCATTGTCACGACAAACTTCTACGTTGTCTTATGTTCTGTGTTTTGTGTTTCATGTTTTATGTTTGTCTTGTAGTGCTTGTCTCATTGTTAGCATTATTGTGTATGGTGTTTGGGAAAAGGGAAGATACCACATTAGGCAGGAAACAGCAACAAACCATACTCACAGCCATTTTTTAACTCTAACCGGACCCCTCCCTCCTCCTACCCCTCCGCCTCCCGCCAAATTGTCAATAACACACCTATCCCCATGGTGGCCACCTCTGTCCAAAAGCCTGTGATACATCAAGTGTATAACTACCTCTTTACTGATTGGTTACCTCCCCACCGAATGCTCTGATTTTCATCTAAACAAGACAAATCCACCCTAATAGGGGCCAAACTACAAAGTTTGCAAAAGGACTCAACTGAAAATCAGAGCATTGCAAAGAAACAGTACATATCCGACCCCTTAGTACATGAGAATGGTTGTTTGACACTCATTGTTATATCCTCCGGTCAATATTTTGATATGTATTTTTGTTACTGTGGACATGCTATGTGTAATGAAAATCTGGAATTGCTCCAGCAATCAAAGTACTGGCATGGATGAGCAAAGGCACGCCATCCCGCTTTGGATGGTCACCACAATTTGGGTGACCAAGAGGCAGGAAATGTTATGTAAAAGCTCCGCTCAATCCAGTAGAATGCAATTGTAAGATTTGTAACTTTTCAGTCATTGCTACTATGATCATTAAATTCTGTAACCTTTTGAAAACTTTGTAACTTTAGTTATTGTTAGCATAGCCTTTTAAGTTTTGTAACTTTTGCAAGTTTTGTAACCTTTTCAGTTACCACTTGTATAAACCTCCAAGCTTTGCAATATTCCATCACACAATCAGAGAAAGTGTGAACGAGGGAGTGTGTGTGGGAAATAAGGGAGTGTGAACATCTTTTGAAAATCAGAGCAGGGTCCACTTGGGAGTGGCAGCAGTGGCCGGGGATAGCAAGGAGGAATGGAAGAAGCATTTTCCCAGGCATGGGCAGCCCACAAGCTGACTGCTGTAAATGGACTGGGGAACCAGTGAAAATTGAAGGACCAGTTTCCCCCGACAGAAACAATATCCTATCCCCACTGTGGCACGCCGGGCTGTAGTGGAGATAGTTAGAGAGCTGGAAGGGCAGAGAGTAGTGAAAAGAATGACTTCCCCCTTTAACTCCCTCATATGGCCTGTGAGGAAAGCTGATGGTGTCACATGGAGACTGACTGTCTACTATCGGAGAATCAATGCGATGACCCCCCAGTGAGCGCCAATAGTCACGGTCATGACCCAGGTGTTTAGACATACCAAGGGAAGCTAAAAGAAGTTACTGGAGACAGCAGCACCTACCACAATCTATAGTGGTGGAGAATGCAGGCAATCACCAATAGGGTACACTAGTGGAAAGGGGTGATACGGAGTAGAGAGCGTGTGCAGCACCTGCTCCCCCTTCCAGGTATACTAGAGGAAAGGGGTGACATGGAGGAGAGAGCGTGTATGGGTAGCCTAGGAATCCTGGTGTGCCTGCTCCCCCTTCCTGATTTTGGGCATGATGCCACTGTTTAGAAAGGGAATGAGCTCCCTTGAATCCACAATGGAGTGGAAGATGGCAAAATTTCCACTCCTCCTCCTCTGGGCACACTCCAAGGGTGTTAACCCATGGGCCCCAGGGGTGGTTTCATTAGGGGACACCATGGTAGACGTAGAAGATACGTACCAGAAATATTGTGAGTTTTATCATCCAGATTCAAAGATCGGGCAGCAGCACGGTTGTTGTCGCAAACTTGTTGTGCTTGGCAAACTTCTAAAGCTGATTATAATTCTGAAACTATGCAAGTGAAGCAGGAATTGGAGTGAGAAAGGGTGGAAAGTGATATGTGGAAGGCACAAGCAGCAGGGGCAAGTTATCAGCAGCTAGCAATCTCCGCCATCAAGGCGACGGAGAGAGCTGAACAGGCCGAGGAAGAGAGGGAACAATATAAGGAGTTGGAGGTCAAGGTGGAGTGTTTGCAGGGACTGGTGTTAGAGCAGGGGACCCATCTGGGTGGGAGAGCAGCAGGACCCCAGGGATCGGGGACAAAGGTGCTGCTCCGAAATGACCCTGGAGACTGGGAGGGGGACATATGGTATAACCCTGACCTGGGATGGCCGCCAGATGGGCCAGGAGCTCAGCCAGCCCCGGTGGCAGCTGTGCAATGGTTAACTTTCCAGCCCAGCCCCCCTGCCCAGGGAGGGAGCCCCGGACCTGTAACTGGGGTAACTCTGCAGGAAATAGTCTTGACCCCCTGCGGAGATAACTTCTCTGGCTCGGGTTAGGGCCAGCCAAGGCAAGCACTTTCTTGGAATGAGCATATCAGTTTCTGATGGCAATAGAGGATCAGGGGTTAAACCCAGAGGAGGTTAGGAAACTGTTGAGGATGGCCTCCACAGTACCGGGGTGTGATATGGGAATCACACTGAGGACGCAGGCAGCCGGACGGTGGCAGTCCCCCTTCGCGCTGGTTCACAATTTGGCTCAAGGAGAGGCACTGCAGGATTTTTAATTCTGTAAGAGCCCACATATGGGACTATGCATGTATCACCAAACCCCTTTATAGCCTATTGAGAAAGGAGGCCCAATTCCAATGGAGGGCCAGAACAGGGCAGCTTTCAGGAATCTGAAGCAATCTTTGTTGCGAGCAGCGACACTGCAAACTGTACAGGTTGGAGAGTCCATATATGTGAGGGTCGCCACCAGTCCTGAGGCATTGGCTGTAGTGTTGTTACAAGTGGACCCGTTGCAGAAAACAGCCCTCATGGCATTCTATTCATGCCTTCTAACACCAGTGGAGCAAAAGTTTGGCCCAGGTGAAAGGGGAAGTCTGGCAGTAATATGGGCACTGGAAGTAGGGGTGGTGGTGGTGGGAGATAATCAAGTTATTATTCAGAGCACCACCATCCCCTTAAAATATATATTGTCAGGAAAACCCGCCCAAGCAGGAGTAAGTAACCCAAGGATGGCTAAGTGGACCCTGGCCTTGGTAAATCGAGGGGTCCAATAACAAAACACCCCAGGTGCTGGGCAACTGCCAGGGGTCTTGCTTCAGACAAAAGGGGCAAAACATGAGTGCCCTGTGCCAGAGACCAATCAAGTGCTGGTGGGATGGGTAACCTCAATAGAGCAAGCACGGAGCCTAACAGCACCAGCCAACATTTATTATTCAGATGGGGCAGCTTAGGTACAAGAGGGAAAAAACCACATACAGAGTGCAGTAATAAATCTGGATGATAAGTCAGTGTACATGACAGGAGCTGCCCAGTTCCAATAAAAGGAAGAAGGCATGCACACAAGCGCCCTGCTTCTTGACCTGCTTTCTGGCCTAGATCCGTGACCGCAGGCGGACATACCAGATCTACTATGCTTCAGCTTCTCAGCTTCCTCTGCTGTCTCCAGTAACTCTCCGTGGCCTGCCTGTGGGAGTGTGTGGCTGCATGAGGGTATGAATGCAATGAAGTTGTGCGTTCATGAATAAGCTCCATCCCTTTTCTGTTTTGATCCAATAGCGGCATTTAATAAAACCAATATAAGTGTAAGTCTGGGTTGGTTTCTAGGGAAACTGAAGTAACATTAGGTGCAAAATATCTGTCTCTGTATTTATCTATTTATCTGGCTGACAATTTATCTTAGTATCTACCCACTCTGTTTAGTGCTTATGAAAGATGTCTCCGAGACTGCAGTATTCTATTTGTTCATGATGGGAGTGGAACAGCATGAGGAATAGCAGTCAAAGCTTCCATATAATGCCTGGCCAATATGGTTCAGCACTGGACATTCCAGTTCTAGGAATGAGAGTTATTATTATTCAGTCCTCAGGATTATTCAGTCTCCTTGTCTCAACAGAGAGTTCATGCAAAGAGCAGCAGCACCAGCTACACAGGGATGGTGGAGCCTTGTTCGTGCCCTAAGTGATGTTTGATGGTGTGGGAAGAATTCAGAATGTCTCATTGCTGAAACTACCCACAAGGGACAGATTTCAACCCATGACGTTGAGGTGAAAGTCTCTTTATCCAATTACCAATCCTCTGATTCATCTACCAGTTTTAAAATATTTTCTTTACAACTCTAGATTTGATTTTTGCCAAACATTTTCCTTTGCTATTTGTGTCCCCATTATTCATAAAGTGGCAAATATACAAGTTTTTATATTTGTAAATTAATTCTGGCCCAGAAAGCTATCAAAGCATCTGAATCTAAACTTAATATATTGGGAATCTTTAAGATTCAATATTTATTTAATTATTACACATGACAACCATTTTTCATTTAGATCAAGATGGAAAAAAAGCCAAAGAAATGGGATTCCATTTGCTCTTCTTGGCTGGATCTCCATCATAGTAAAAAAATGAATAAAATACTGAAGCTATTTCATACTAATTTATTGAATTTGGAGAGGTGAGGGGAGATATTCAATTAAGGGCTAGATTCTGCCACTCTTGCTTACAAGCAGTAAAACAAATGACATTACTAATGGAATAAAGTACTACTCAACATGAATAAGGATGGCAGAATCTGGTTCATAATTTCTGCATTTGTGATAAAGCCAATACATTTGTGATGAAGTAAGAGATTCAGAGTTATAGCAAAAAATGAGCAGAAAGTTAAAATAAATTTCTCCATGAATCCCAAACCCCCAAATTCTGCTGAATGTTTATTCAGAGAATTTAAATGTTCCTGAGTCAATGATAGTTACATTAAAATATGTTATATTACTTTAAGTTTGAGGTACTGTAGCTTTTAAATGTAATTTATTATTTATATATTACCAGAAGTGTGCTTGGTATAGACAAGTATGAAGATATTTTTTTTTGCCCCAAAAGAGCTAGACAGATAATATATAGACAAAGGCTGGGGAACTCGATATAATACAAAAGAAAATGGCTAAGTGGTAATGTTCCCAATAAGTTCCATACATTTTATTTTGACATTTTTTCTTTCATTTGTTTGCTTCTTTGGAATTAGTTTGTAAAGTCAATTTTTAATTATTATTTGAAGGAAAGTTTTATAAGCTTCCTGGAAGAAGTGTGTTTTCTGGAGTGACTTAAGGATACATGCATAGTTATTCAGTTGAATACAGTGGCTTTGGATCAGGCCCTGCAGCAGGGAAGTGATCCAGGTGTACATGTCAGGTTTAAATAAGGCCTGGAGATGAGAAGGCATGGAGAGGGACATTGGACGAGAAAAGATGAAGGACACTGATCTGTCAGAAAGACTGAAAAAAGGAAAAGGAAAGTACAAGGGTGATCCTGGGGGAGTAAATAGTGGAAGAGGATATTATTTTGGGGTCCACAGTATGCTAAAATTGGTGCTTGAGGCTGTTTCACTTTGGTTTTTAGGTTCCATTCATATACATGTCTGGAAACAATATCCAAAGGATGCAAACCCAAGTGGATTAAATCCAAGGAAAATATTTTCACAAATACGTGGAAAATGAAACCTCCTGGTTCTGCAGTGCTGTACTCTTGGCAAAGAAGAGGAATTGATTAACAGCCATAGGATTTCATTTTAAAGTGTACTACTTTGAAATCTGTCATAGATATACAGTATTCAGCTAACGATGGGGGATTTTAACAGTGTTCTCTCTACATTTTAAAATCACCTTTAGACTAGATGAGGCAAAATATTTTTTTAAAAATATGGGAGTGGAAGTTCTTTTCAAAATTAATCTTAAAACAAACAGTTGCAGTCTCATGAAATTATGGTTCTTTTTGCAACATATACCTTGCAGACCCTTGTTAGCCTTCATTGACCAGCATCCCCCACATTCATTTACATTTTAATTATCTTCTCTAAAGACACTCAGTGTATTGCCTGTGAGCATTTCATGGTATCTTTGGTGCACTATCTGACACATGATTAACAAGTTGCAGTGGGGGAGGTTTAGATTGGATATTAGGAAAAACTTTTTCACTAAGAGGGTGGTGAAACACTGGAATGCGTTACCTAGGGAGGTGGTAGAATCTCCTTCCTTAGAGGTTTTTAAGGTCAGGCTTGACAAAGCCCTGGCTGGGATGATTTAACTGGGAATTGGTCCTGCTTTGAGCAGGGGGTTGGACTAGATGACCTTCTGGGGTCCCTTCCAACCCTGATATTCTGATTCTGATTCTGATTCTAAGATCTATCTTTAATTTACTGTTTATTTTCTACAAACACAATTTTGCTAAAAATATCAGCATGGTTGAAAAGATTAAAAGAACTCTATGAACAAACTAATTAACTTCTACATGAAATTATAGAAATGCCAGTCTATGAAATCCATCAATAGAATCAAGCAGAAAAAGATTCTGAAAAGATATATGAGGCCTGGCTCTCTGCTCTCTCTCACACCAGTTTTATACTGGTTTAACTCCAATGGAGTAAGGAGAGTGGAGATTCAGGCCCCATCAGTCACCATATAACATTGATTTGATAATAGATGTGTCAGGTGGAGCTTCAAGCTGAAAACAGTTCTTTTAATGTTTGTAAAAACATTCTCATTTTGTTAAATCTGTACTAAAGAAAAAAAAATCCTGTGTTTTGGAAAGAATTGATGAGAAGTGTTCATAACATATTACAATGCTATGTTTAATTCAGAGTTTTTCATGTTGTGTTAAGAACTCAAACTTGGACTCATTTGGGGGGAAATTTGCTAAGGTATAATATATTAATTTTAAAAAACAAAAATGGGTCCCTCTTTCCAGTAAAAACTGTATAATTTCTTTATAAAAGTGAGCCCATTTCTGTGTGTAAAGGGTTAAAATATGCTCATTGCTAGACAAATGAATCTCTTTTTGAGTAATAGGAGCTTGAACAGTTTATAAAATCAGTCTATTTTGTACTCCTATACCTTAAAATAATGAAAACTGATTTTTCCAATTAAGTCAACAAAAATCTCATATGTGTGATATTTTAAAAATGTGAATGTCACATTTCTGACCACATGCATTTATGAGGTGAGGCTGTAAATAATTTAAACATAAGAGAACAAGTTCTGTCCTTAGTGTCTTCAAGGGATTGCAGAAGTATAAATGAGAGCAGAATTTGGCACATAATTTGTAACAAAAATGTTAACATAATTAGTCATTATCACTGTAATATTGCACATGTGATTTTAGCCCCTGGATCACTCCATATAATTATTCTGTGAAAATTGATCATAAGAACAAGTTGACATAGTCAAGTGTTCAGCTCAATGATTGATTCACATATAACTGCACAAAATATTCAGAGTCAGGATTGCTCCGGCAATCCATCTTTTGAAACAAAGACAGTACAGCCCTCTGGAAATGAAATGTGGATACAAAAAGGAGAACATATTTTTTTTCAGCAAAGCCATATTTCTCCCACAATGGCTATCTAGAAGAAAGAAGAATTCCCTTATGAGGGCAAGGAACAGCAAGCTGTTAGAATAAACATGTTAGAAACTAGTCTTAATCTTTTACTTGTCATGTTGCTAAAAGTATTTTTTAAAATAAATATGTGAAATGTATACATGGACATGGCCTAGGTTATAAGAATCAGACTGTACGTGTGTTTAAGCAATCAGCATTTATCACCATTTTGGAAGATCTCCATGGGCAAACCCAAAACATTTGAGTCTCAGATCTCAGATATTTATCTAGCAACCATCCATCAGCTATTATCAGTCCATCAAGATATTTATACCACACTCATCATTGTGATATCTCAATGCCTTAAAAAATATACAAATCCACGTAGCTGGACTACACATAATCTGGATTCTCTCATCATTCCCTTGCCAATAATGCCTAATATTTGTCTTCACTTCTATTCACCCTGAGCTACTGGATCATAAAAAGAACGTACCTAATACCACACCCCTTATTGGCACATTATCCTCTCGCACTCACAGTGATGTGTTATAACTCCACACTGCCCCCTGCATAAGGCTATGGCTAAAGCGATTATGCAGGCTTATATCAATAAGGATAACATGTCCTTCTGAAATTCAGCATTAATTATTACACTAACTAGGAAAACAACTATAAGGCCCAATGTATGAAATAAGCCCCACCTAGGTTTAGGAAGAAACTTTCCTCCATTTTACAGTACTCTTAGTTATATTATTGCTTTCTCCTGAAGCATGCAGTGTTAGCATTGCAATGCTTACAGTATTGCCAATCCCAAGAATTCAAAAATCGTGAATCAGGCCCCCAAATATCATGAGACTCAGGTTGACCTAAAAATCATGATTTTTTACAAAATAATATATTTGGGGCCTTTTTATTTCCCTTCCAATATTTGAGTCTTTTGGGTTTATGATTTTCAACTTTTCTCTTTAACCACAAGGGCTACAAGAGTTTTTTTCTTCCATGTGAATCCAAAACTTAAAGCTTGATGAAAAACACAAAATATTGAAAGGCTGGCCATAATAACGTTCAACTGACAAGACTGTGACTATGTGCCAAGCTTCAAGGGAAAACTGGGTTTATTTTCTGGTCCAGCTATTCTTGTTCTGTAACCTGTGAAACAAATCAATGCCCTTTTCATAGCAACCACATCAGCTGCGTAATCCGCATAGCAACAATGGAATTAGCCAGAAGTAACTGCCTATCCTTGTCACACCAGAATTAGGGAGCCAAAGCAATGATGTCAGTGAGCAGGAAGAGAAAAATAGAAAATAAAACAGGAAATAAAGGAAGAATATGACCTACCAGAATAATTATGATGGGTAAAAAATAATTCTACACTACATTATTCTAAATCCCATAGTTAACTGCTGAAAGTTAAATGCTCATTCTAAAAAATGTTAGCTAATGTTTACTTAGAACTACATTTTTAAAGCATAAACATTAACTAGATTTAATACCCCCAGCTGTGACTGTGAAAGCAAGTGTTATTGTTCTTTAAAGCTTCTGATGTATTAAAGCAAATGACATTTCAGAATGTTTGGTATTTAAAATGTATTTTAGACAAAAATAATTTGACAGCTGACAACTACCCTTTTAAGATAAACATATTTTCCTCCCTTTGTTATACTAGAAATTGCCTCACCACACTGACTCTGACTAGCTTCTCTCAATTAGACATGTTTGCATGAAGTTGTTTTTCTTCAGTTTCTTGGTTATTTTTCAGTAGAAAGGTGCCAAAATTTCATTTGCCAATAGCAGATTTGTCAAAGTGACAGAGTGAAATCTATAGCATACAACTGCTTTTCACAATGATGCATCACTTAATTTAAGGGTCACTGGACACAAAATGCTAATTTTATTGGATTTTTTAAACAATTTGTTATATTAATTTTACTTCTTGATCTTCTGTCTATGTGTTTATTCAATCCTCCAATTTTTAAAGAAAGAGATACAACCCATCCTTCAAGCTCTTTATATGAAATGGATATTATATTGTGTAACTTTCCCTTGAAATGTAACTAAAACGTGCTATTCTTGCTGTATTAATAGATATTAGGAGGTGTAATATGGGAATGTACAATATGCAAAAGCAATTTATCACAAAATGTAGTCCTAATGCAAATACATAATCTTATTCCTCGCACAGTTACAAAAAACTTGATTACAATTAATAATTGCGTAATGGGTGAAATTCATTGCTGTTTAATGGGTGGTGGAGAATAAGCAGGGAAACAGACAGAAAACATTTTGTGGAGAAAAGTGATTGTGTTTAATCACAATGTGCTTTAAATAGAATTCTGGGCCTCAAACTTCATACACTGTAATGCATTTCTTAATATCTTTACACTAAAATCATACGGACTATTTGCCCTGACACATTTCATCAACCCCAGAGCAGTAGGGCCCCAATGAAGCAAAGCACTGAATCACATACTTAGCTTTAAGCATTATTTAGTATATGGAAACTTTTTGGGGTTTTGACATTTGTTTTTATTCTGCATTGGAACAAAACCAAAACCTTTTGAACATTTTTGCAAAAACAGAACTCAAAATGTTATGGATAGAAACACTAGGTGGGTGAGGTAATATCTTTTATTGGTGAAAGAGACAAGCTTTCAAGCTTGCACAGAGCTGAAGAAGAGCTTACTTTGCCCACCTTGTCTCTGTAATATCCTGGGACCCACACAGCAACAACCCTGCAAATAACAATGTATATAAACCAGATTTTGTCAATTAAGGAAGAGAATGAGTGGGAGTGTGTTTGTGTGTGTGAGAGTTTAGGTTTCTGGCCTGATATGTGGTAATCGCAGGTACAAGTACCTACTCTGCGTGCTTCAGAGTAAAGTTGTTCATCCCAAATCACTTTGAATCAGGCAGATCAGGAAGTTGAACCTGTGCCCTGATCACCAGGCTACAGAGTCTGAGATCTCTCTCCAAAAAACTAGCAAACAAACCACCTTTCCCAACACAAACTTTGGTGAAACTGGCACATCTCCACAAAATATTTTGGCTCCGATGAAGTGAAATTTCATCAAAAATGTTCCAACTCTGTATTATTTTCATAAAACTCCAAATCATTTTTTGCCATTTCTTTCATTCTATTAAGTAACAATTTAATTTAAGTGTTCATAATTTCTGCATGATGTCAAAGCTATACTGTTTCACAGATTTTAAAGAAATTAAATTTACCATTTTATAAAGCAACTTATTGTATCTTATTGACATACATTAGAGTGACCATTATTATTTAGGAGCGTTCCCATGCAGATGTCTTTGCTGTTTTCATGTCCTACGTATTAGCGACACACTGACTTGAACAGAGTTCCGTATGGTCTGCAGCCACCTCTGTACCAAGTAGGTCAAAAAAGCCAGATGACTTGAATCGTGCTAAATTTGACTCATCTGGTAGCTGCTTTTCAATACCTTAAAGGAATTTGATAATTTTTTACAATTCTTAGGGTTATATCATTCTTCAGTTGGTTTCAACATCATTCTTCCCTTACACACATCAAAGAGCACCGAGTGGATCTCATTATCCCTTTTCTTGCTTCCTGTCTGAGTTGAATTGCTCTGAACTTCCCTATTTCTATTTTTTTTTTTTTTTTGCATTTTATTGTATTGTGCTACAGCACGGCCAGAGGTCAGCAGGAGAGTGTTTTTTTGTTGTTGTTGTTGAAACAGAAAAAAAATTTATTTGTGTAACACTTACAAAGAATCACCAAAAAGAATAAAGCAAAACTATGCAACAAAACAAAAGCAAATGCAAGGTATAACACAGCAGCCTTCAGGAGGGAGAAGTGTTCAGGCTAGCCTGGGCCCAGAGCGGGGGGGCTTCCTCGACACTCATGGTCTTCCACCCCCTCGAGCTACCTAGTGCCAGCCCAGCGTCACCGATTATTCCTCTCCTGAGAGTGCCCGACAAGATGGGCATGGCTGCGGGGTGGGCGGTTTGGGGGTGGGAGGGACGTACACCCACCGTGTGATTGGACCCCTCCTAGGTGACAGTGATGATGGTATCCACAGCGGCAATGGCTGGGGCTGGGGTCTCTCCCTCTTCCCCTCAATCAAAGGGTCAGACAGAGGGAACCGGACGGGGTCACCGAGCAGAGAACCTCGGACAGCACCCACCGCTCCTCGAAGGCATCAAGGGAGTCTGTGGAAGCCGCCCAGAGGAACTCTGCCCGGATACATGAATGTACTGAGGATCGGAAAACAGCCCTAAAATCGCAGGACTCTTCATTAGCCAGCCTCCCCTCTCTGGTTTTATAAATAGCTGTTTTAGCTAGGGCTAGGAGGAGGTTAACCAGGAGATCTCACGATTTTGTGGGACCACGGATGGAGAGTGTGTAGATAAAAAGGTCAGGGGAAAAGTGTAGCCAAAAGCGTAATAAAATATTCGTGAGGAGCCGGAAAAGGGGCTGCAGCCTGGCACACTCTAAATATACGTGCGCCAGGGTTTCCCTCACGTTGCAAAAAGGGCAAGTATCCAGGATGGGGGTGAACCGTGTCAAAAACACACCCGTGCTCACAGCTACATGAAGGAGCCGCCAACTAATGTCTCCGATGGGCCTCGGGACCAAGGTGGAATACAGGCTGGCCCACCGGGGTTGCTCACCCTCCAAAGGTGGCAGGAGGTCCCGCCACTTTGTATCGGGGCAGGACACCAGGGTGTGAGCTTGGAGGGTGTGAAGCATGAGTGTGTATAAATATTTCCATGGCGCGATTTGGAAGCTGACCGGCTGCAGTTCATGCAGCTGGCTTGCAGTGAAAGGGTGAGGGGTTTGTTGGGATCTACGGGGTAGAGGCCCAACTGAAAGATCTGGCGGGCCTGGGGTAGAGGGTGGGCGGGGTGCGCACACACGCAGGGCTCGGTTGAGATAAGCCCGAGCAGCGGGCGTCAAGGCGGCCTTCACCTCCTGAAGTACACGCTGGGGGGTACGAGGTCTGGAGAGCCCCATGCACTGAGTGAGCGTCAGGGGATCCAGTCAGTCTCCCCGGTCGTAGTCCAGGAGGTCTCCGATTCTTGTGACTTCCGCCAGAACCAAACTCTGGTGCACCAAACGGGACTCCACTGCCTGCACACGGAGCTGGGGGTTGTGTAGCAGGGGTTCCGCGAGGAGATCTGCTCCCACGGTGGCTGCCACGGACCTGGTCGTTGCAAACAGTTTCCAGGTCCGGAGGAGGTCCTGGTAGAAGACTGGCAGCCCAGAGAGGTCTCGCGGAAAACCTCTCAGACAGAGATAAAAGAGCTGCCGGTCGTATCGGAGCCCTTGGAAGTGGCGCAGGAAGGCGTGCGCCAATATGCTCCACGTCGAACTACCTGCACTATAAAGGAGCCTCTGCAGGGCCTGGAGGCGGAAGACACAGACCTGAGTGTGCAGACACTTCAGGCCCTGCCCTTCTTCCTTCAGGGGTAGATGAAGAACCCCAACAGGGGCCCAGTGCATTCCTGACCAAAAGAACTCTAGAATCGATGTCCAGAGGTTGGTCAGGAAACCCAGGCCAGGACCAGGGTGTTGAGCTGGTACCAAAGCGTGGACAGGACTAGTTGGTTAAGCACCAGTGCTCTCCCTCGGAGGGAGAGACATCGGAGTAGCCTCGTCCATTTCCGGAGCCGCTCTATCACCCTGCCTTCTAAATTTTGCCAGTTCTCCGGCGGAGAAGGGTGCGTGGCAGAAAGGTAAACGCCTAGGTAGAGCAGTGGACCTGTGCTCCACCGGATGGTCTGAAGCACGGGTGGGAGGGAGCTCACGCGCTGCCAGTCCCCCACCGCCAAGCCAGAGCTCTTGACCCAGTTGACTCGGGTGGAGGAGGCTGCCGAATAGATGGCCTGGCAAGCCTCCACCCGCGCCAAGTCCCCCGGGTCCTGGACCACGAGGAGCACGTCATCGGCGTACACCGACAGGACCAGCCGCAGCTCCGGCTCCCATAGCACCAACCCTGTCAACCTCCTGCGGAGGAGACAGAGGAAGGGCTCGATCGCCAGAGCGTACAGCTGGCCCGAGAGGGGGCACCCCTGCCGTACTCCTCGCCCGAAGCTGACCGGTTCGGTCAGGGTCCAATTGAGCCTAACCAGACACTCTGCGGAAGCGTACAGCACCTGGAGAAAACTCACAAACTGAGGTCCGAATCCAAACACCTGCAGAGTGCCCAAGAGGTACCCATGGTCCACTCTATCGAACGCCTTCTCCTGATCAAGAGACAGGAGGGCGAACAACAGACCGTCTCTATGCCTGAGTTCCAAAAGATCTCGGACTAGAAATAGGTTGTCAAAAATGCTGCGACCCAGGACAGTATAGGTCTGGTTTGGGTGGATCACGTCCGCCATCATGGACCCTAGCCGCAGTGAGATTGCTTTCGCTACGATTTTGTAATCCGTGGTAAGGAGCGAGATGAGACATCAATTTCGTAAATCGCGGAGGTCCCCCTTCTTCGGCAACAAGGCGAGCACCGCTCGCCTGCACGAAAGAGGGAGGACCCCACCCTGCAAAGACTCAGCCCAGACAGTGGCTAGGTCTGGGCCAAGAATGTCCCAGAACGCGCGGTAGAACTCCACGGCTTGTGTAGAAGTCACGGGCCCTCCCACACATCTCCACCGGATCCGTGAGGGGGGTGCCGTCTTCTGCTAGAAGGCAGGTGACGTGTTTTTTGGCCCCCCTCATTTTCTCCAGGGCGTAGAAGAAACGGGAGCCGTGATCCATCTCCCGAAGGAGGCAGATGCGGGATTGAACAAAGGCACCTCAGGCCCGATGGTCCTCGAGGGCCTGGAGCTCCTCCCGCTTCTCCCGACAAGCTCCGCAGAGGAATGGGTCCTTGGGGCTGGCATCCAGACGCCTCTCCATCTCTAAGACCTCCCGTTCCAACTGCTCTATCGCTGCATTTCTCCGTCGGCTGGTGCCCCGGGTGTACTCACGGCAGAAGAGCTTGGCGCGCACCTTCCCTAGATCCCACCATCGCCCGCGCCGAGGGGAAGGCACGCCGCTGCTCTCGCCAGGCCAGCCAAAACTCCCGGAAGGACGTCACGAAGCCCTCATCCTCCAACAGGCTGTTGTTAAAGTGCCAATAGGCCGGCCCCGGCCTCTCTGCATGGAGGGAGGCTGTTATGGTGGCTAGATGATGGTCGGAAAACTGGGCCTGCCGAATGTTGGAGGAGTGGGCCTGTGAAAGATGGAAACGGGATAAATAAATACAGTCCAACTGAGAGTGGTGTGACCGATGGGCCTCCACCCGGACAAAGGTGAACATGGAAGTGTCATCTGGGTGGTGGTCATGCCAGACGTCTACTAGGGAGTGATGTTCGACTATTTCTCAGAGAATGTTTGCAGCGGCCGGGCTCAGCTCGGCCCCTGAGCGGTCCTGTTCCTCAAGGGTGATGTTAAAGTCCTCTCCCAGGACAAAGTACTCGTGAGAATCTAGGGTGCTGAGGAAGTTGGACACCCGTTGATAGAATTGCAGCCACTTCGGGCTCGTAGTCGGGGCATAGATGTTGACGAGGTTGACCATGAGCCCCTCCATACGTACTCGGAGATGCAGTAGGTGGCCTGGCACGGCCTCAGTGACCCCTAGCACCTCGGGCTATAGGGTGGGGGAGAACAGGGTCACCACTTCAGCTTGTCGAATCGTGAAGTGGCTGAAGTAGACCCCGTCCCCCCACTCCAGCCGCCAGCTGTCCTCGGCGGTTGGATCCATATGGGTCTCCTGCAGGAAAACCACAGAGTACCCCCCTTCCCGAAGGTAAGAGAGCACCTGGGACCTGCGGAGAGCCATCCTGCAGCCCCTGGTGTTCAAAGTTGCAATAATGAGGGGCGTCATGCGGAGGGCTGGAGGGGTGGGGGTTCCTTGTTGGCGGGGGTGTTCGCAGCCCCGGGTGGGTCGCACAACAATCCGTGACCCATCCCATAAGTGAGTAAATGATCACGGAAGCTGCGGGCCCGCCCATAGGCCGCGGCACCGTGCCTTCCTTTCCCTTTACCCTCCTTTATAAGGGCCCTTGTGGCCTGGAGGATTTGATCGAAGTCCCCCCATAGCTGGAGAGCTAGCTGTACCCTGTTGCGGGAGCCACGGATGTCTTCTAAAAACTGTCACAGTTTTGGCGGGGTGGGCTTGTGATTTTCGGGTTATTCCCTGGTGGAGCTCTTGGTGCAGCCTCCTGGTCTGCTGAGGCAGGCAGGCAGGGTGCAGACCACCGACGGGGCGTCTGACAGGCTAAAGTTATTAGGTCCGTCTCAAGCCTTGGGGTAGAAGAGGATGGCGGAGGGAAAATTGCAGCTCCTAATGGGTCGTGGCAGGAAAATGCAAAGGCTGCTCCTTGGGGGGGATCCGCAAAAAATGGGAAAGAAACAACCCCAGGGGCGGCAATAGCATTGCAGGAGGAGGTGAATTGGGCAGGGACAGGGGTGGGGGTGGGGCCAGAGGTGAGGCTCTGGGCTTTGGGAGGCAAGCAGCTGAGAGGTGGTGCCTCCCGAACAGATTCGAGGGTTAAGGGGGTGGGGAAGGGGCTCCCAGTGATGCTAGGCACAGGCTCTGTGGTGGATTTGGCAGCCATGGCCTCAAGTGGTGGACCACCTTCTGCAGGATGCTCGCCCGGGAAGGCAGTTAGGGGGAGGGAGCATGGGGAAAGGGGGACTGGGGTAAGGTTGCCCAGATCGAGGACAGCTGGCAGTAGGTCATTCTCTCCATGGGTGACCGGGGTCAAACCTAGGGCCTCAATCTCCTCATTGAGAGGTCGTCTTCTGCCACCCCAGGGGTCTCCCCTCTGGCGCCCGCTACAACGGTCGCTTCGGGGTTCGCGGGGAGTTCGGGTGATATTCGGGCAGAAGGGGCTTCCTCAGGGGTCTTGGAGGGAAGGGTCTCCCATGGAGGGGAGAATCTACCTTCCAGTGCTATTTTGTCCTCCCCTCCCGACACCAGCGGATGGATCTCACTCGTGGGCATAGCGGAAGGCTCAGTGTCAGTGCCTCCCTTCCTGGTCTTCCGGGGGGCCTCTGCATCGGATGGGTGCAGCGGAGCTCGAACCTTCCGCTTGCCTCGCTTTCCCTGGACTAGGGTCCATCCCTCCATAGCATCGTCTGGGGGTTGGTTAGCAGGGGTCATGTCGGGGGTCAGAGGCGATGGTTCAGGGGCTTGGGGGGGTAACGGTGAGGCAGCATGGGGGGGCGGTTCTCCTTGGTGCGGGCCCTCTCCTATGCCCGGTAATATCTTTGCTGCACCCCCCTCCATAAGCTCTGCTGGATTGTTAACAGCAAGGGCGGGGCTCCCTCGCTTGTCTGGGCATTGTAGGGGAGGTGTCTCTTGGGCCCGGGCAGGAGCAGAAGTGGATCGAGCAGGAGGAGAGGTGGTTTCAGATGTCGGGCGGCCAGGGGCATCAGCAACGATGG
Source organism: Lepidochelys kempii (assembly GCF_965140285.1). Lineage (NCBI taxonomy): Eukaryota > Metazoa > Chordata > Testudines > Cheloniidae > Lepidochelys > Lepidochelys kempii. The sequence continues at coordinate 67,412,950 of NC_136384.1, read as the reverse complement.
AGCCGATGTTCTGCCGGGTCTCAGGGGTCTTGGGTGCCCCTTCCCGCTGGGCCGAGGGGCAGTCTCTTCGGACATGCCCCGCTGATCGGCAGAGGTAGCACCAGGCCTCTCCTGTGGAATAGTAGACCCGATAGCATGCTCCCTGGTAGGGGACTAGGAAGGACCCCTCGAGCGCCTTTCCGTCACGCACCACCGGCGGCGGTAAAAGCTGCACTTGCCTGCGGAACGAAAGGACGTGACAGAGGATGGGGTCCTTGCAGCCCAACGGGAGAGGGCTGATGACGGAAACGGATTTCCCCACGGTGGAAAGAGCGGGCGGCATTGAGTAGAAAAGGAGGGACGGAGGTCAGGACTAGGCAGAAGCCCAGGTCTTCTAGCGGCTCCAGGGGGACAAACACCCCCCCCCCACCACCAGGCCCTTCTCCACCGCCTCCTGGGTGGCAGCCTCCGATGCTAAGAAAAAGACAACCTTTCCGTACATTTTGGAGGCTGCCACAGTCCTACCACCCTCGCCAACGCCTGCACGTATGTCTTCACGTGGGGCGAGGCGGGCATCAGGAGGCAACCGACGCCGTGCTTCCTGGTCATGGTGGGAAAGCGGCCCCGGTTGCTGTTGATGGTAGCGGAGGCGGTGGCTGAGCGAGATGACGAGGCGGCAGGCGGGGGGGGGGCTGCCACTGCCCGGGCATACGCCCTGGGGGCTGGGGGAGGGACGCTCACAGAGCTGGTGGAGGGAACAGCAGGGAGGGACTCCATGGTTGATGATGAGGCCACAGCGGTGGGGGCAGCCTCTGCCATGGAGGGCTTGGTGGTTGTGGTGGGGCCCTTCCCCTTCTTTGCACCCTGGCCTTTCCAGCTAACCGGGGGGGCTTTCCTAGAATCTGGGGGGGGGCGGTGGGCGTAGCAGTGGTAATAGTCGCCTCAGTGCCTCCGGCTGCCGATGCCCCAGCAGGGGCAGTGGCAGGTGTTTTGGCAGCAGTGGTGGGGAGGGGGGTTTGGGGGCTGGGCAGGGGAGTAGGTGGGGGAGGGGCAACTGAGGTTGTTAGAGGGGCTTCACCCCTCTCATTCCCCGCCATCGTGAGCAGGGAGAGACGGGGAGACACCAGAAGGGGGCGGGGAAAGCAGATTAACCACTTCTCCCTGTTGGGCTGCTGGGGTGGTTGCAAATGGGTCGGACTGGACAGGGAAAGGAAACAGGACTTTGGGTCAGGTAGTAGGGGCAAACTGTGGGGTGGCCAGTCCGCGGGTAGGGTGGGGAACGCGGACCCACGCGCGTTTATCCAAAGAGTCTTGTTTGGTCGGCTGTTGTGTCTGGTCCGGATGATGGAATTCAAAGCAAGCAGTTGAGGCTAGAGGCAGACGGCAGGTTGCCAGCAGGGACGGACGGCAGGGGGGGCCGCGACGGTTGTAGTAGTGTTGGGGGGGGCACCGATGGATCGGGCTCCGTGCCACACCCCCTTAGCCCCTACAAACACAGTTAAGACACAGTCAAACTCCCCCCACACGAGAGTACAGTTCAAAAGTTACTCAGTCTTACGGCACCCTCCACGGAGATTTGTAGCTTCCCCGGGCGATGTCTCTGACAGCTGTCTTCTCTCCCGGTCTTTGTGGAGCATTCCAAAAATGCCAAGCAAAGATAAGAAGACGATTAATTGTGGGTCCACAAATGAACAGCAAAACAGTTGAGTCTGGGGGCTTCCACTCTCCTCCTCCGGGAAGCGGGTTGGCAGTCCTCCCCCCCTCCTCCGGGGGTTGCAGCTGAAGCAATAGCAGCGTCCAAGGGCAGGCGTGGGGGGGCTGGCAGGCAAGCTGGCGGCCGACCAGCACTCAAACGGCAGCAAAAAAACAACAGCAAAAAAACAAGACAAAATGAAGAAAAAGCATCTGGCCCAGTCGGGGCTAGGATTGGGGGGGGGACTAAAGCAGGGGCAAAAAGCAAGGAAAGCCCAGGCGAGAGGGCAGCAGGAGAGTGCTAGAAGGGAGCCTTCTTCCCTGGAGAGGGAAGAACGTTTGCTATAAATTAATTAAAGCACCTGAAGCCAATTAAAGCACCTAAAGCATCTAAAGCACCGGAAGCCAGTCACATGATAAAAAACCCCTGCTTCAATCAGACAAGAGGAGGAGTTGAAGCAGAGTGGATTGGTGTTAGAGCAGAGAGCAGTTTGGAGGAGTTGAAGCAGAGTGGATTGGCATTGGAGCAAAGAGCAGTTTGGAAGAGTTGAAACAGAATGGATTGGTGTTGGAGCAGAGAGCAGTTTGGAGGGAAACAGAGGAGAGTTTGGAAAAGTGCTGCGGTGGGCTAAGAAGACCAAGACCCTAAGTAAAGGGACATCTGGTTCGTGAAGAAGGAGGACAGGAAGCCCCACAAGCTGAAGGGCAGGAGAGGGAAGTAGCCCAGAGGAAGGAACTGCTAGTTCTAGTGGCTTACTGCTATCACTAGGGCCCCTGGGCTGGGACATGGAGTAGAGAGTGGGCCTGCCCTCCCTCTCCACTCCCCTCCTCTAGGATGTTAGTGGGGCAGTTAATACCCCAGTTCAGGGGCAAGAAATGGTGCCCTGAACACCTCCCCCACTCAAGAAGAGAAAGCACAAGACCCATCATAGTAGTGCCGGCAATTTGCCACACTATAAACTCACTCTGTCATTTCTTAACACTCTTGAAGACTGTTATACCCTGGTCAGCTTAATATCCTAACATTAGCATCCTGCTTTGCCAATACAAATGAGATGGTATGTCCTGTTCATGGTGCTGTGGTAAGTTATAATCAAATCCTTCACAGATTCTCACATTAAATACTCTCTCTCCAGAATTCAAGCCTCTCTCCACTTCTTTCACAATATGCTTGAAAATGATCAGGGTGGCACTTTAAAACTGTATGACAGTCAACTATATCTGAAGTATAATATCATTAGTGGAAATCTCATGGGTTCTGATACTGGCCAGAGCTTCCAAAGACGACTGGATATGCCAACATAATTTCCTCAGAGAAAGACTGTCCAGTTGCTCATTTACACCTTGTCATAAATATAAAGGGAATGGTAAACCCCTTTAAAATCCCTCCTGGCCAGAGGAAAACTCCTCTCACCTGTAAAGGGTTAAGAACCTAAGGTAACCTCGCTGGCACCTGACCAAAATGACCAATGAGGAGACAAGATACTTTCAAAAGCTGGGAGGAGGGAGAGAAACAAAGGGTCTCTGTCTGTCTATATGCTGCTTTTGCCGGGGATAGACCAGGAATGGAGTCTTAGAACTTTTAGTAAGTAATCTAGCTAGGTATGTGTTAGATTATGATTTCTTTAAATGGCTGAGAAAAGAATTGTGCTGAATAGAATAACTATTTCTGTCTGTGTATCTTTTTTGTAACTTAAGGTTTTGCCTAGAGGGATTCTCTATGTTTTGAATCTAATTACCCTGTAAGGTATCTACCATCCTGATTTTACAGAGGGGATTTCTTTACTTCTATTTACTCCTATTTCTATTAAAAGTCTTCTTGTAAGAAAACTGAATGCTTTTTCATTGCTCTCAGATCCAAGGGTTTGGGTCTGTAGTCACCTAGGCAAATTGGTGAGGCTTTTTACCAAACCTTGTCCAGGAAGTGGGGTGCAAGGTTTTGGGAAGTATTTTGTGGGGAAAGACGTTTCCAAACAGCTCTTCCCCAGTAACCTTTGTTTGGTGGTGGTAGCGGCCAATCCAAGGACAAAGGGTGGAATATTTTGTACCTTGGGGAAGTTTTTGACCTAAGCTGGGAAAGATAAGCTTAGGAGGTTTTCATGCAGGTCCCCCACATCTGTACCCTAGCGTTCAGAGTGGGGGAGGAACCTTGACACACCTCATCAACAAATAATTCAACCTGAAAAGAGACACTTTTTTTTCCCTATTTGCTCCTCTCAGAAATTCCTTATTTCAATTCAGTGTTTAAATTACAGAATTTCTCAGAAGGAACAGGAGTACTTGTGGCACCTTAGAGACTAAGAAATTTATTAGAGCATAAGCTTTTGTGGGCTACAGCCCACTTCATTGGATGCATAGAATGGAACATATAGTAAGAAGATATATATATATATATATATATGGAGTAAGAGGCTAGTTAATTAAGATGAGCTATTATCAGCAGGAGAAAAAAAACTTTTGTAATGATCATCAAGATGGCCCATTTAGACAGTTGACAAGAAGGTGTGAGGATACTTAACATGGGGAAATAGATTCAATATGTGTAATGACCCAACCACTCCCAGTCTCTATTCAAACCCCAGTTAATGGTATCTAGTTTGCATATTGATTCAAGCTCAGCAGTTTCTCATTGGAGTCTATTTTTGAAGCTTTTCTGTTGCAAAATTGCCACCTTTAAGCCTTTTACTGAGTGGCCAGAGAGGCTGAAGTGTTCTCCTACTGGTTTTTGAATGTTATGATTCCTGATGTCAGATTGTGTCTATTTATTCTTTTGCATAGAGACTGTCTGGTCTGGCCAATGTACATGGCAAAGGGGCATTGCTGGCACATGATGACATATATCACATTGGTAGATGTGCAGGTGAACGAGCCCCTGATGGAGTGGCTAATGTGATTAGGTTCTATGATGGTGTCACTTGAATAAATATGTGGACAGAGTGGGCATCGGGCTTTGTTGCAAGGATAGGTTCCTGGGTTAGCGTTTTTGTTGTGTGATGTATGGCTGGAGAGTATTTGCTTCAGTTTGGGGTCTGTAAGCAAGGACTGGTTTGTCTCCCAAGATCTGTGAGAGTGAGGATCATTTTTTAGGATAGGTTGTAGGTATTTGATGATGCGCTGGACAGGTTTTAGTTGGGGGCTGAAGGTGACAGCTAGTGGTGTTCTGTTATTTTCTTTGTTGGGCCTGTCCTGTAGTAGGTGACTTCTGGGTAATCTTTTGGATCTGTCAATCTGTTTTTTCACTTCAGCAATTGTGTGTATTGTAGTTTTAAGAATGCTTGATAGAGATCTTGTAGGTGTTTGTCTCTGTCTGAGGGATTAGAGCAAATGTGTTTGTATCTTAGAGCTTGGCTGTAGACAATGGATCCTGTGGTGTGTCCTGGGTGGAAGCTGGAGGCATGTAGGTAAGTATAGCGGTCAGTAGGTTTCCAGTATAGGGTGGTGTTTATGTGCCCATCCCTTATTAGCACAATAGTGTCTAGGAAATGGACTGCTTGTGTGGATTTGTCTAGGCTGAGGTTGATGGTGGGATGGAAATTGTTGAAATCATGGTGGAATTCCTCAAGGGCTTCTTTTCCATGGTTCCAGATGATGAAGATGTAATCAATGTAGCGCAAGTAGAATAGGGGCATTGGGGACGAGAGCTGAGGAAGTGTTTTCTAAGTCAGCCATAAAAATGTTGGCATACAGTGGGGCCATGCAGGTACCCATAGTAGTGCCGCTGACTTGAAGGTATAAATTGTTTGCAAATGTGAAATAGTTGTGGTTGAGGACAAAGTCACAAAGGTCAGCCACCAGGTTTGCCATGACATTATGGGGATACTGTTCCTGATAGCTTGTAGTCCATCTTTGTGTGGAATGTTGGTGTAGAGGGCTTCTACATCCATAGTGGCCAGGGTGGTGTTTTCTGGAAGATCACTGATGGACTGTAGTTTCCTCAAGAAGTCAGTGGTGTCTTGAAGATAGCTGAGAGTGCTGGTAGCATAGGGCCTGAAGACAGGGTCCACATAGCCAGACAATCCTGCTGTTAGGGTGTCAATGCCTGAGATGATGGGGCGTCCAGGATTTCCAGGTTTATGAATCTTGGGAAGCAGATAGAATACCCCTGGTTGGGGTTCTAGGCATGTGTCTGCACAGATCTGTTCCTGTTCTTTTTCAGGGAGTTTCTTGAACAAATGGTGTAGTTTCTTTTGGTAATCCTCAGTGGGATCAGATGATAATGGCCTGTAGAATGTGGCAGTAGAGAGCTGCCTAGCTGTCATCATATTACAACTTATTCATGATGACAACAGCACCTCCTTTGTCAGCCTTTTTGTTTATGATGTCAGAGTTGTTCCTGAGGCTGTTGATGGTGTTGTGTTCAGCATGGCTGAGGTTATGGGGCAAGTGATGCTACTTTTCCACAATTTATGCTTCAAGACCTTTGTTCAACCCAGAGACTTAATTTTGCATTAGCAAAAGAAAGGATGAATTGTTTAGTCTTACAATCCGTTTTGAAATATTCAACACGATATCCTCCATTAAATTCACTTTGGATCCACTCCCCACAAAGTCTGATAAGGCATATATGTCTACAATGGACTGTTTGCTGTATATGGGGATCAGGTCCATAGTTCATTGACATACATAACATATATAACATCATTAATAAAATTCAAGTTTAAACATAATAATAATCATATTGATCTATTAGTTTCCATTGCAAAAATATCCTTTCTTCCAGTATCCTGGTATTCCCAATCCCAAGCTAAATTAGGAAGAACTGTAGCATGTTTAAATGCAAAATGAAACAATAAAAGTATTAAGTAATTTTTTCTAAATTAAAAAATATTTTGGCATTGGTTTAATTTTTGGGCATAAGGCTGAATTATCTTTTATTTTACTGGTACCAGTGTATGCAACTCTCATTGGACAGCCAGTACACTACTTATGAAAAAGGAACTTCTTTTTTACCTTCTTGAAACCTGGTTTATACTGAAATTTATACACTGATGGTTTTAAATTACTATAGTACATAACATTTTATTTGATACTGTAACCTAAACAAACCCATATGTATATATAGCAAAGGATTAAATCTAAGAAGCTATATTAAAAATAAACCACCGTGTAAAACATTCTGGACACAGACCTCTTCAAATGACAAGAGTCAGTGAGAGTAGGTTTTGTTGCTAAGAAATCATAGTGATAGTGTCAGGATAATGTTCTTTCATTTGAATTACGAATGCTGATTAATAAACATACCTACCAGATAATGAACCAAGGTATCAAAGGTATGTTATGTCAAAAACCAGATAGAACAATTAGTTTATATGTTGAATAACCAATGTGAACTGAAAGTTGTCAAGGCAAATACAACCAAAGTGTGTCATAATTGAATGGCCACAAAATTTGTTAACTGCTTGATTAGAAGTACAAGACGTACAGCTCAGAAGTATGCAGAGGTGACTCCAGACATGACTGTAGAAAGAATAAACAGATATTGATACAGAGGTTGAAAATTTATACAGCTGTTTCATAATGTTGTTGTTGAACTGGATGATTTAAGTGACTATATTGCTGTATAATGGAATGATTAAATAACCTTATGAAAATATTAAAGTATGTGGAGAGAGGCTACAAAAAAGACTACAAAACTTCAAAAAGGATATTTCTGCACAGAAGTAAACTTGCTGACAGAGAAACTTCAATCTGAATAGGAACACGGAGACATGTAAAGTTAACCAGGAAAATGATACCAAGCAGAACAAAGGGCTGCCAATACAGGGGACACCAGAAAAGTATGGAAGACTATCCCATGATGTCCAGCAGTTTCTTAAAACATCAAAATTCCAAAAACAGAACTAAAATATCCCAAAATATTTGTATTACAGGTGAGTCACATCATACATGCGTTTAACTTACGCAAATTCAACTATATGCGCTTCGCAAAAAAAAACCCCAAAAAACAAATCAAGATACCTGTAAATAGTGCGGGTGATTCTGTCCACCATTCCACTCAATGAGCATATGCACCAGAGTGAGCGTGAGATGGGAGATGCAAATCTGTTCTTCCCTCAGTTGGTCTCAGTTCCCGCGTGCCTCTCATAGTGTGAACATCTCACCGTGCTGTGTGATTCTAGTGTTGAAAGATATGTATTTTTTATACAACATGGCCTCTAAACACAAGCCAACTACTTCATCTGGTGCTCAACCAAAGAAACAGCAATCTGTTCCAATGCTGGAGGAAAAACTGGCTGTGTTGGACTTATTGAGAGACGGTATGTCGGTCTCCAATGTGGTGAGTAAATATGGCCACAACGAATCTAGCATCCATGTCATCAAGATTCGAGAGAGAGAAATTTGTCAAGCTGTGGCATCAAGTGCTCCAGTAACTGCTAAGGTCACGAGCCAGGTGCATGATAAGACTTTAGTGAAGACTGGAAAGGCATTAAACTTATGGCTGGAAGACATGAACTGTAAACGTGTGCCTATCAATGGCAACACGTTGCGAGAAAAGGCTCTTAGCCTCTACATGCTGTTCAAATCTCCTGCAGAAGGGGGACAGCCTTCTGATGAGAAGGAATTCAAAGCCAGCCAAGGTTGGCTTAACAGTTTTAGGAACCGCTTCAACCTCAAAAATGTGCAGACTACTGGTGAAGCTGCATCTGCCAATGAAGAGGCAGCAAAAGCCTACCCCGAACAATTAAAGAAAATCATAGAAGAATAGGGCCATCTTCGGAACAAGTTTGTAATGCTGATGAGACTGGGCTCTTCTGGAAAAAAATGCCCAACTGCACTTACATTTCGAAATCAGAAAGACAAGCCCTTGGCTTCAAAGCAGCTAAATACTGTGTGACTGTGTTGTTTTGTGGCAATGCGGCTGGGCATTTAATAAAGCTCGGCTTGCTCTACAGGGCTGCAAATCCCAGTGCCCTAAAAGGCAAGAACAAAAATCTCCTGTCTATGTTCTGGCAATCAAATAAAAAGGCTTGGGTGATGGCAGCATTATTTCTGGATTGGTTCCACAAGTGTTTCATTCCAGAGGTCCAGCGGTACCTCGAAGAGAGAGGATTTGACTTTAAAGTGTTGCTGATCATAGACAATGCTCCTGGCCACCCTGCAGCACTCCGGTTTGCACACAATGATATTGAAGTAGTCTTTCTCCTCCCCAATACCACCTCTATCCTCCAACTTCTCGACCAAGGTGTGATTCGCTGTTTCAAGGCCACGCACACGAGGCTTACATTCTCACGGATACATAGCCCTATGGATTCTGATCCCAATCTTATTGTGATGGAGTGTTGGAAGTCCTTCAACATTGCCAATTGCATCACTTATATTAAACAGGCAATGGATGTAATCAAGCCTGAAACAGTCAATGCATGTTGGCGAAACCTATGGAAAGAACATGTGAATGATTTTAAGGGTTTCCCGACCATTGACAAAGAAGTGCAATGCATTGTTCAGGTGGCCAGGCAAGTGGGTGGTGATGGCTTAATCAACATCCTTGAGGAAGAAATTGAAGAATTAATTGAGAGCCATAGAGAAACATTGACTAACGAAGAGTTAGAGAAACTGATAAAATCATCTACAGAAGACAAAGATGATGACGACAAACAGGAAGAGCCAGCAAGTTGGAATCTTCATAAATTTGCTGAAGTGTTCCAAGCAGCGAAACACTTGAATGAATTAATTTCTGAATACGATCCCTCTATGGAACAAAGCCTCAAAATCACATGTAGTATTACGGACTATTTGAGACCGTATCAAGAAATGTTTGAGCAGCTCAAGAGACAACGGTGACAGTTGCCAATCACCATGTTTTTCAAGGAAAAACAACCAGCAGCAGATGAGCCTATGAAATCAACTTCTCGAGCTGAACCAGAGCCAACCACTTGACTATACGCTGTTTTCACCTTACATTCTGACTTTAGAACCTAACTCCCACATAAGATGTGACTCCACAGTAATATATTTTCCATTGACTTTGAGTTCTGGGAACACAACCAAAACTAATGTGTAAGTACAAACATGAAATCATAACAGAAGTACCTCAAATTTATGAAAAGATAATGAATGATACCCAAATTATATTCGGAGTGGAACATTTTATTTCTTTGTATAAAATAAGGATTGTATCCTGTTTAGTCTGCATTAATTTTTTAAAAGGAAATGATTTGATAGACTCCCCATAAGAACCAAATGAATTCCTTCAACAAATCACTTCCTACATAATGAAACAATCTGGATGAAAAACTGCGTGCGTGATGACAGCTGGCCAATAGGGCCACATCTAAACAACTAACTCTAATGAACTATCTGTCCTTTAAGTCTCTAATAATAGACTGCTATGGTAATGGAAGAAGACTTATAAAATAACCCTGAATTAGTTAGTATCTGTACTTTCTACCTGACCAAGAGACCAGCCATTGTGATCTCTCAAATAAGGCTAAATTTATCTACACACCAGTTTCACTTGATAAATATAAAATATTTTGCTATGCATTTCCTTTACCCAAGTAATGATTTGGCTATTCTATTTTAAATACTTTGCCTATTATAAACCTGAATTATAAACCGGTATGTATTAAAAATGTATAATTCATCATTAACAAATTTCTGCCTAGCTGTCTTTAAAGAATGTTTGCTGTAGAAGTATTTAAGAGAGTGGAGAATTGAAAATTTGTTACACTAGTTTAACATAACTCTAATTTAATAGACAACTGTTTTACATGATTAGCATGTAGAGAATTTTCAAACCTGATTTGTGATGTCATCTTAAATTGACAGCTTCAGAGAGGAAAGAAAGGAGCTTGAATGAATGGGTTCTAAGATAGCCTAACAAAGGGCAAACTAACATACCACATTACAGTAAACTAATATGAGAATTCTAAATTACTTGTTGTTACAGCTACTGGAGAACTAGAATGTTTAGAATAATTAAAAGCACACAGGGGGAGGGGGCTGTGTGAGAGAAAAAGGAATAGGCTTGATTATGAATTAACATTAATTTGATTTTAAGTACTTATTTGCATATTTACTAACTTTGAATTACTTTTAGTTGAACTGTTACTGAGAATCTCAAAACATATAATTGATAAAAATACTCATCTCGCTAGCTGGGATGGGGCTTTAATAAGCAAGGGAAAGTGTAGACACCACATATGGTTGGGGCACAGGAAAGAAACTCAAATGGGAGCAGCTGAGGCAATGTTCTATGTGCATCCTGTCTTTTCCTCCTACCCCATCCACTTTGCTTTCAGTACTTTCTTTCACCTTCTTTCCTTGTATTGTAGGGTTTGGAGGGATGGGAGATGTTGCATCTGAGTCCAGGTTCTGGGGCTTTCCTATCTACTTCTGCTGCCCTTGGGCAGTGAGGGTAATGCTGGAGCTGGGTGATTTGTTCAGTTTGATGGTGGAAAATGTTAGAGATTGATGTTTAGGTGGAGAAGTCATTGTGGAACCCCTGTTTTTAGCTCCACCTTTCCTACCTTTTACCTAATTGCTGAATCTCTGGTCGCCAGGGATTATACTGATCACTAGTTTGGGGGTCTGGAAAGGATTTTGCCCCAAGTAGGCAAACTGCTGGGTGGATTTTTTTGTCATCTCCCATTCCTCATCCAGGGGCTTGGGTTGGGGGTAGGTGGGAATTATGTTACTATTGACGCAGCTTAGGCCAGTTCCAGTGAAGTTAGTGGGTTAGAAAGGATTGGATTTGAGATTCTTGTACTCCACTGGGCTGCCTGGGCATTAGAGCTGGACACAGTGATGGATAATCAGGGGGTGTGCGTCTATGTCTGGCATAGCCTTTTATCTCTCCTACATCTGGTGTGGAAAAGAGAAGTGGATCAGGAATCTGGCTTCCAGTCAGGGCCCCCGGCAAGCATGAAGATTCACAGAGAGGATGGCCATACTCAGCCTTAGGCTTATAGTAAAATCAGGGGTCATTGGTGCCCATTGATAACTGAACTTGAACAACCCTGCCAGTTGTGTGGGGTGGTTCTCCCAGTCAGCTACTAGTTTTTAAATAAAGTTGTGTCCTCTCCATTTAACCCTAAAATGATTTCTATGTCTCATTACTTCCAGACCATACGAAGCATGATTAGAATATGGACCCATAGTTTCAGACTGGTACTAAAATCACTTCCCCAGAATAGCATAGAACAAATTGTATCACTTTGTGATGAGACATAGATTTGTTGAGTTTTGAGCTAAGATTTCTTGATTACTCTCTATGGTGTCCAGAACTGTAGTAGCTGAGCACCTCACAATCTGTAAGATATTTCTATTCACAACACCCCTTGTGAGGCAGCGAAGTGCTATTGTCCATGTTATAGATGGGAACTTAGGCACAGACAAGCTAAATGATTTGCCCACAGTCACACAGGAGGTCTGTGAAAGAACAGGGAATGAACCCAGGTTTATCAATTCCTAGGTGAATGCCCAAACCATCAGACCATTCTTCCTCTGTGAGAAATTAAATATATTCACACAAATATAATAAATATTATAACTCTTATTTTGTCATTTAATTCTATTTTACTGAATAAAATGTATAAATGTCTGAATTCTTCAGTCTGTACTTTAAGTCAGGAACTAAAATTCAACAAATCCATGGGAAACATGGCATAGGTAAATGATTAATTAGAACTTATTAACGTGTGTTGTACACAGTATCTACCCCAGTGTTCTCATACTCAATAGTCAGACATTCACACTTCGGGATGTCTATCCAAAATGATCTCCCAGACCATTTGAGATTTACTTATCACTAAACCTGTTGATTATAAATGCATTGAGCACTGTACCATGAGATTTAAAGCTGGCCCTTGCCAACATAATGCCGGAGAAGTGCTCCTTCAGTGTAAAGCATGTCACGAACTGCTGTCCAATCTTATTTTCTCCTAAGGTATTTTCCTATACAAAGTTCCGGAAACGGTTGCCTTGCCACTCAATGGTGAATTTGATTTCATAGAATCATAGAATATCAGGGTTGGAAGGGACCCCTGAAGGTCATCTAGTCCAACCCCCTGCTCGAAGCAGGACCAATTCCCAGTTAAATCATCCCAGCCAGGGCTTTGTCAAGCCTGACCTTAAAAACCTCTAAGGAAGGAGATTCTACCACCTCCCTAGGTAACGCATTCCAGTGTTTCACCACCCTCTTAGTGAAAAAGTTTTTCCTAATATCCAATCTAAACCTCCCCCACTGCAACTTGAGACCATTACTCCTCGTTCTGTCATCTGCTACCATTGAGAACAGTCTAGAACCATCCTCTTTGGAACCCCCTTTCAGGTAGTTGAAAGCAGCTATCAAATCCCCCCTCATTCTTCTCTTCTGCAGGCTAAACAATCCCAGCTCCCTCAGCCTCTCCTAATAAGTCATGTGTTCTAGACCCCTAATCATTTTTGTTGCCCTTCGCTGGACTCTCTCCAATTTATCCACATCCTTCTTGTAGTGTGGGGCCCAAAACTGGACACAGTACTCCAGATGAGGCCTCACCAATGTCGAATAGAGGGGAACGATCACGTCCCTCGATCTGCTCGCTATGCCCCTACTTATACATCCCAAAATGCCATTGGCCTTCTTGGCAACAAGGGCACACTGCTGACTCATATCCAGCTTCTCGTCCACTGTCACCCCTAGGTCCTTTTCCGCAGAACTGCTGCCTAGCCATTCGGTCCCTAGTCTGTAGCGGTGCATTGGATTCTTCCATCCTAAGTGCAGGACCCTGCACTTATCCTTATTGAACCTCATCAGATTTCTCTTGGCCCAATCCTCCAATTTGTCTAGGTCCTTCTGTATCCTATCCCTCCCCTCCAGCGTATCTACCACTCCTCCCAGTTTAGTATCATCCGCAAATTTGCTGAGAGTGCAATCCACACCATCCTCCAGATCATTTATGAAGATATTGAACAAAACTGGCCCCAGGACCGACCCCTGGGGTACTCCACTTGACACCGGCTGCCAACTAGACATGGAGCCATTGATCACTACCCATTGAGCCCGACAATCTAGCCAGCTTTCTACCCACCTTATAGTGCATTCATCCAGCCCATACTTCTTTAACTTGTTGACAAGAATACTGTGGGAGACCGTGTCAAAAGCTTTGCTAAAGTCAAGAAACAATACATCCACTGCTTTCCCTTCATCCACAGAACCAGTAATCTCATCATAAAAGGCGATTAGATTAGTCAGGCATGACCTTCCCTTGGTGAATCCATGCTGGCTGTTCCTGATCACCTTCCTCTCATGCAAGTGCTTCAGGATTGATTCTTTTGAGGACCGATTTGTATGAACATATTTAACAAAGACCTACATTTGGCCGTAATGTAACTCCATTAGTGTTAGTAGAGTTGCACTAGGGATAAATTTGGATCAGGGCATTTAAATGTAGGAACAATACTGCACTAGTCACTGCTTAATCTCTGCTATGTATCCTCTGAGCTTAATTATCATTTTTGCAGCATTTGAGCTTGTTGATTAGGCAAATCTTTTGAAAATGAATACATCTGTGAAAACTTTGTCTTCTTTCAGTTCTATTATGGTCTCATTTATCTCCATACATAAGTATATGTATGTCAGATTCTGTCATTTGCATTGTGATGTACAAAAAATATCCATTTTAAATGGCTAGATTTTCAGTTACTCTTGCTCTATTTCTTATTAGTATAGTGCTTGTTTACTAGAATAATGTTAATACCCAAGTCTGCCTGGCTTGCTGGTCATCAAAGTTCTTTCTCATTTCTATCAAATTGTTTCTCATTATTGGATGCCATGCATTTGATGAAACACAATTCTGGGAATACAGAGGTCTTGTTTGTTGGAACTAAATGCCTGCTGAGAAGAGCTTCCTCCTGATAAAGCCCTTTTAACTGCTTCATTCATTAGAAGAGTCTTAGCATGAAAGGGGAATTGAATTTATATTTTGATATCAACAAGAAAGATGTGGATATATTTATGCATACCTTTTCATATCTCTCAGATTGAAATTCCTTATCTCCTAAACTATTAAACTCCTAACAAGCAAAACTGTTGCAAAATCTTCTGTCTCTTTCTGCATGATATAACCATCTTTCTTACACCCTTTTCACTGGTTCCTGGTAAACCATGGCCTTGATTTTAAGATTTGATTATAAACTTGCAGAGCACTCTGGGTAACTGCAATGAAAGCAGACAACTTAATCACCTCTATACATTCTCAATTTAAATTCCTTATGGAACTGTAAGATCTCACCTCAATCACTAATTTTTCTTCAATTTGTTCTCCTGTTAGTTGAGCTGGTTGAGAATTTTCCCTCAAAATGATTTTCCAATGAAAAATGTAGTTTCTTCAGTAGTGAAATTTTCCCTGGGAACACTTCGATTTCCATGGAAACACCAACAAATGTTGTGTTTCCTGTTGGGAAAATGGAAGTGAAATATTTAATTTTGGGTCAGTTCAACCAAAACTGGAATATTTCATTATTTTAACTTCTTCCTCTTAGCACATGTACAACATGCCTCCGGTGGTACGTGACCAGGATTCATTATCGAATTTGGTCACGGGGACCCAAAATGTTTTGTTTCAGATCAGTTCAAGAAAATATTAAACTCCATTTCCCTTCTAGTTTCATTTTGATATTTCCAAAATGAATTTTTTTTTAGATATCTACTTTTCATCTCAATTTGGGATGAAAACAAATGTTGAAATGTTAGAATGTCCCATGAGACAGAAATTCCATTTTTTGCTAAGCTCTGCTTGTTTGAAACTTCTGAAGTATACATTTTTTATTTGTGGAACCAAAGCCTAATCCAACTTGCACTTCAAAGTCAATGGAAAAACTCCTACTGATCTCCATGGGAGTTGGGTCTGGGCTCAAGATGCTAAATGTATCAACACATTATGTATTTTCCTTGTCTTGTTATATATTTTAAATTGAAGAAAATGTTGTATCGTGCTGCTCTTCATGGCATTGTGTTCTGCAGAGTTCTTGGGTGGGATCTTGAAAAACTGGTTATAGGAAGAAATACCACAATAGACTCTTCTGTAGATTTATTTCTACAGCTCATGAAAAGGACAATAATGGCCAATATGACTCTTTATACTTATAGTAGAATTATTGACCGGATTCTTAGATGTAACAGAATGAGGGAGAATTGGAGGGGGAAGGGACTAGGGAAGGGGCAAAGCATAGCTGTGAACAACTATAAACACAATTTCCTGTGGCTCTAAATTCCTTGACAATTGGTCCAAATATTTTTTATTGTTGATGTCTACCTGTCTTGGTGGTCTCTGGCAGATGCCCATGTTTTTTTTTTTTCACTTTTGTTTTTCACACTTTTTAGGGCACAAGTTCTGACTAACCACACTTATCCTAGATTATCATTTTACATGACATTGGAATAATTTTTATTCATTGCTGCCTGTAGGATTATGTGTTTATAACAAGAGTTGTGACCTTTTTATGAATCCAAACTGTTTGTTTGCACTTCAAATGCTGCGAGTGAGACTAAGTAAACCTACTTGGTAACTGCAGTATAAGTGCTGTACGCAGATCTTTTGTTGCAACTGTTTAATGAAGAGCTTAGTGTTAGTAAAAAGAAGGTGTTTTTTTCATTTGCATCTTATAATGTAGTTAATGTGCAACACATCTCCTCATAAAGGTGGGGTACCATGAGCACATTAGATCTGTTCTCTACTCTTTACACTGGCTTCTCATGGAGTAGCAAGTCAAGTTCAAGATCTAAGGGCAGTATACAAACCTGAATAGAATAGAACAGACTAGAATAGAGTGAGAGGTCTTTATTAGTATTGCAGCTGCCAGCACACTGCCAGAGAGAAACAAAGACTCATTTTTATTGGATAAAAAAAGACTACACCTTTAATCATTAACAAGCACAAAAACCTCACCAAATCCATCCCAATGGTTTCTGTGACTAAGTTATCAGGATTGTCAGTATGAGTCCCTCCTTTCCCACATAACGAAAAGCAACAGAGAGCCCCCTTCCCTTGGGGCCAGTTGGGTGGCAGCAACAGTTTCTTTTTTCCCTGAAGATGCAAAAGTAGGAGCAGAGGGCTTTTCCATGGCTTACCCCACCAACTTGTGAGGTATCTGCATGAAGGACAGAATATATCCAGTTTGTTCTTAACATTCCCAATTGTGTCTATATATTACAATCTTATTTATCCATGATGTGTGGTGATTGCTACCTCTCCCAAGTACCTTGGAATACAGCCACATATACAAAAATTGGTGATCATCACACACTACATTTCATTCAGATGGCAACAAAAACACAACTAGGTTAACAGAACAAAGGGGATATATTCTCTTATTATAAGACTTATATTTGTCTTTGCTCAATATCACTGTATTATTATCAGTGACACCCAGTACACCATTCCATAACTGACTTCCTTAAGTTTACACCCTTCATATTATTTTACACCTATCCCATTTTAGTCATTATTTGAGCAAACAATATATATTTAACTTTTCCTAACTTTTTCTTATAAGCCAATTTGTCTAGTAACTTAGATATATTGGTGGCCACTGTCGGAAGATGGGCTACTGAGTTAGAGGGATCATTGGTCTGCCCCAGTATGGCTGTTCTTATGCTTTTATTTGCTGCGCTTCTTTGAATGATGTGTTACTTTCTTTAAATATGAGAGGTAGTCATAATTTTGTATTTCCTGTTTCCTATACAGACCATACCATTATTGATACCATAATTCAAATTTTAGAGATTTTTTCTGTTTTGATAATAATGCAAACCAGAAAACAATGACCAGTGTTTTAAGCTATTATATTATTTATTATATCATCATATTTATGTATATATTTACATTACAATTATAATTATTTTATAATATATTTATTATTATATATTATAAGACATCACATAATCTACAATATCTCCTCAACATTTGATGCCTAAGACATAAAGAACATAAGGAAAACCCTACAGCGATATTACATTATATAATGCATTAATTTAGCCTTGATGTAAATGGGTACATCTCCATTCACCTCAATAGAGTTGTGCCTGGTTATATCAGGGATGAATTTGATCTTAGACATGTTCTAAGTATTATTCTTAATAAATATTCATACCAGCTCCTACACTATTAGCCAAACCTTTTTCAAGCTGGCTTCATCCATGTCTTACTTGTTTAACTTTTTTATTTTACATTGTTTATCTTACTTTGACATGAAAATGAGAAACAGCATTCAACATGGGACACACATTCATTTAAACTCCAGTCAAATACTAACAATTTCAGATGTTTTTCCTCTATTAGTGCATACATAGAAATGCTTTTTGCATTATTTGGAATAATTAGCTATATTTATGATCCAAAATAAGAGTCTTTTTAGGGGATTTGGAGGTTAAATATAAACTTAATCACAAGTCTAGTGTCTTATTTCAACAACAAAAGATATTGTGGATTCTAGAACAATTACTTCAATGTGGTATGCAAATTAGCAGTAGTTTAGATAAAATATGCACCAATTGGTGTAGTGAAAAAGCAATAAATTTACTTTGTAGCCATAAGAATTTGAATTTTAATGATCACTAAACTTTTAAACAACTCTTATGTCTCATAATATAAGATCTATTATTTCTTCTTCTCTCAGTGATTTTGTTTTAAAGAATATATTCAGGGCCTTGTGTATAATGCAATTATGTGGCTGTACAAATAGCCACATAAATTTACCTTTTTTTAAAGATGCTGAAAAAATTTCCATTTATAGCAGAATATTTTTTAAAATGGCCAATTTGCTGCCATCTTCATGGTTGATCATTTTCCTGTAATTCTCAGTCTGAGTATTATTCCATGTTCTGTCCACATGGGGGAATTCAGGGAGTTTATTGCTCCTGGCCTTGAACTTCTGTTACTGCTTATACAATAAAAAGAACATGAGGAAGATCCTTCTGAAGTTCAAAACAACAGCTCTGAATCTGTATGACAAAAAAAAAAACAAGGTTTGATTTCAAGCACAGGACTTTCAGCCCCCACTATCAAAAAGGGAATAACCAGGAAGATACAGAGCAGATCTGGCTGCTAAATTCCACAACAAAAACACCTTAGATTACCTCTCTTAAACTATAAGGCAACCTCTGTGATAACTACTGAAGGAAGTCTAGCTCAGCTACTTTAAGCATCCACAGATCAGAGCAATACTTCAAAGTTAGAGTTCATCTGGTGTGGCCATAGTTAAAGGATGTGAAGTTGTGAGATGCTGAATCTGACGTTTCCTTTTTGACCATCAAACAGGAGACCCAGTCAAGATAAAAATAGATTGGGAAAAATAATGGATGACAACAACTGGATGTAGCTGCACCCAAAAATCCCAAAGAAGACTGATGTACTCAGAAGGGAAGAAACAGCCAATTCTTCAGCTGATTCCAAATCCAATTGAATTTCCATGTTACCCCAACAGAAACGGTACTTACACCAAAGCTTAGTGATCAGAAATAATACTCTTGAGAACAATCTAACACTATTCAGTGGCAGAGTACACCTGTTGGATTCCCTTAGAGACCTTTTCCATTCCACTTAACCATAACACCTTCTCCAATTCTGGGAGAACACTTCATTCAGTTCTCTGGGATCCAAAAAAAAACAAAACAAAAAAACCCCACATTTGATTCCAGATTTTATCAATCATCTTCCTTTTCCTTTATTTGGCATACAGCAAAGTTATGCTGAGTTGATCAGACCGAAGAATAGGGGGTTGATATAGGACATACCACACATCCAAAGTTACACAGAAAATCTTTTCCTTTATATACATTTACACATCACATTGCATTTACTCTACATTGCATCATAAATTTTTGAATTGGCTTGGTTACTTTGCAGGAACCTGTCCCTGTGCAACATGCTCTGTCCATGCATTGTCTATGCTTAACCTCCTCTTTACCTTATCTCTTCATTCCTAACTTATCTTGTCCATTGTTGGAAAATGGTTCTCTAGGTGTTCTCCCTCTTAACTGTCTCAGACATTCTGTGTTTTTCACCTACTGACCTATTTACTTACCTTATGTAGTAAAAATGTTCTGTTTTCTGCTTAATGATCTGTTCACATCCCTAATTCTATTCTCCAAGAAATGAGGCCTCCCTCCTTACGTTAATCACACATGGCAGGCCAGGTCTTAGCTACAATACCTTCAGATTGGACGATGCAAGCAAATCATAGCCAGAAGTTGACTAGATCTGAATGAGTAGTGACGCGAGTGGCTTGTATAGTTTCTTTAAATTTGCAGTAGAAAGCCAGGCAGGAGGAAGTTCTAGAAACTGTTCACAAAAGGAGAAGATCCTTTTTCAGCATTAGAAAAAAAAAACATTTTCTGAAATTATTTATTGTTTTACGTATATGTGGTCAGCTGGGAAAGTCAGTGTGTGTCTGTGGGTTGGTGGGGGGCATACTGGGTGCAGCAAAGGGAGCTGAAGAACTTGAGGGATGCTAGCCATACATAGCTTCTAAGACATGTCAGAGCAGAGCTCCACTTCCATGCAGTTTAGGGGTTCTACAGGAGGGGAAGGCACTGCTATGTGAAGTTCCTAATTCCTCCAGGAGCAGATCTGTTTTCAAGGGGTTTAAGAGATATTGGATTAGATCCTGATCTGGTGTCAATTGGCCTGGCTCTATTAACTTCCATAGAGCAATGGCAATTTACATGAGCTGAGGATGTGGCCCAAGATAGCAACTTCCTCCCACTCTAAGCCTTCCCCTTCCCACCATGTGTTTCAGCCCATCTTCTGATGTCAGGTAGACATTATTTTCAATCATCCCTCGGGCAGGGCTCCTAACCTAAGATTCACTGTGCAAAACTCACATGTTATGATCAATGGCAAAGTTTTTCAGAGAACATAATATTCAGGTGGTACTCCCTTGATAAATTGCAATAGTAACATTTGCTATCTCTGAGGTACTTTTAGAAATATTGAAAATTATCATAATCAATTAGCTTTGCAACATAACTGAGAGTTTGTCATATAAAGCTGGGCAATTTACAGGACTATGAAAAAAACAAACAAACAGAGAAGACCACAGAATTGAGAACTAATGTGTTTTCCTGATAAGGAGATACTGGAGGATTTTGCAGGGGAAGATTGTGGATCCTTTGGGCTCATTTGCTAAGGAAGATAGTTCCAGCTTTAGGTAAAGGTCTTCAAGTTAGGGCCTTCAAGATTCTCTGTGCCCCCATCAGATCCAGGAGCACCTGACCTCCAGAGCCTTTTACAGGTAGTTGAAATTTTTTGAATTTTGAAATTTCAGGAAAATTTTCCTCAAAATTTCAACTTTTTTTTTTAAAAAGCAGGACATATGTTTAATGAATATTTTTGCAAAAACTACATACCATTTTTTGACTATCTGCAATCATTCACTCAGCTCTGAAACTACTCTCCTTTTTTTTTCTCATTTCTTCTGCTGCTGTTTTTGGTTGGTTCCTGCCACTCTCTGCAATCCTACAGCTGTTCAGTCTCACTCCTCCTGTCCAATGTGCTTCCCACCTTATATAAGAACGTAAGAATGACCATACTGGATCAGACCAAAGGTCCATCTAGCCAGTAGTCTGTCTTTTGACAGTGGCAATGCCAGGTGCCCCGGAGGGAATGAACAGAACAGGTAATCATCCACTCCCTGTCACTCATTCTGAGCTTCTGGCAAATAGAGGCTAGGGACACCATCCCTGCCAATCCTGTATAATAGCCATTGCTGGACCTATCCTCTATGGATTTATCTAGTTCTTTTTTGAACCCTGTTATAGTCCTGGCCTTCACAACCTCCTGTAGGAAAGAGTTCCACAGGTCGACTGTACATTCTGTGAAGAAATACTACCTTTTTGTTTCCTTTAAACCTGCTGCCTATTAATTTAATTTGGTGACCCCTAGTTCTTGTGTTATGAGAAGGAGCAAATAACACTTCCTTATTTTACTTTCTCCACACCAGTCATGATTTTATAGACCTCAGTCATATCTCTCCTTAGCCATCTCTTTTCGAAGCTGAAAAGTCCCAGTCTTATTAATCTTTCCCCATATGGAAGCCGTTCCATACCCCTAATCATTTTTGTTACCCTTTTCTGAACCTTTTCCAATTCCGATATATCTTTTTTGAGATGGGGTGATCACATCTGCATTCGAGATGTGGGCGTACCATGGATTTATATAGAGGCAATATATTTTCTGTCTTATTATCTATCCCTTTCTTAATGATGCCGAACATTCTGTTTGCTTTTTTGACTGCCACTGCACACTGAGTGGATGTTTTCAGAGAACTATCCACAATAACTCCAAGGTCTTTCTTGAGTGGTAACAGCTAATTTAGACCCCATCGTTTTATATGTATAGTTGGGATTATGTTTTCCAATGTTCATTACTTTGCATTTATCAATATTGAATTTCATCTGTCATTTTGTTACCCAGTCACATAGTTTTGAGAGATCCTTTTGTAGCTCTTCTTGGTCTGCCTGGGACTTAACTATGTTGAGTAGTTTTGTATCATCTGCAAATTTTGCCACCTCACTGTTTACCGTTTTTTCCAGATCATTTGTGAATATGTTGAATCATATTCATGTTGACTGGTCCCAGTACAGACCCCTGGGGGACACCACTGTTTACCTCTCTCCATTCTGAAAACTGACTATTTATTCCTGTCCTTTGTTTCCTATCTTTTAACCAGTTACCAATCCATGAGAGGACTTTCCCTTTTTATCTCATGATGGCTTACTTTGCTTAAGTGCCTTTGGTGAGGGACCTTGTCAAAGGCTTTCTGAAGGCTTTCTCTTCTCCTTTTCCCTTTCAACCTCTCTCCCATACCCAACAGCCTTTCCTACTTCAACCCAAGTTCACCACTCCAAGAACCACCCTTAAAACTACATTTTTGTGCTACACATTTTTAAATAAATGTAGAGGGAGGATGACTCTTTTTGCGTAACCTACAGCCAAAGTAGGTATGGAGTATGGAGTAGAAAATGAGGGAATAGTGTCTGTTATTTCATAGTCATGGCTTTTACCTGGGCTACAAGTTTGGGATGAATTGTTATAATCACAGAACCATTCTTACAGACAATGATTCTGTGTGTTTGAAATTATGGCTGTGTGTTTGAAATTATGCCCTTAGTTACAGTGTGGGAGAGCTTAACTTCAAAGCTGACTTTGTGTCTTTATTCCTTCCTCTGAGTTTGTTTTCCAGCATTTTTATGACTTCGCTGTACTCTTATAAATATTTCACTAACACAGATAACATCCGATGAAGTGAGCTGTAGCTCACGAAAGCTCATGCTCAAATAAATTGGTTAGTCTCTAAGGTGCCACAAGTACTCCTTTTCTTTTTGCGAATACAGACTAACACGGCTGTTACTCTGAAACAGATAAAACCTGTTTTTCAAGGTTTTTCTGAGAAACATAAAAGTAGAAACAAACAATAGATTCAGACACACATCCCTACTGTAAATAGATAAAATATCATAGGCAGTACAAGGAAACTCTGTGAGCCAGTGTTGTTACTTATTTTATTATACTGTGTAGCAATGCTAGGCCATATGGGTAAAATATTCTGAGAGTCTAGGGGACATCAACCAGTGAGGGAGAGATTCTCCAGAGGCTTAGGTGTCTAAGTTCAACTTTTAGACATTGCTGCAATCCACAAAACTCCCACTCAGCTGTCACCTAACACTGTAGGTAACTAATCTCACTTGGCTCCTAAGTTTTTTCCTCCAAGCAAGCACACTACAACCTCAAGCTCAGGACCTGGGCACCTACTTCCTGCCTGAGCATGCACACTGCCTCAGGATAGGCCTCCAGACACCCATCTCCCACCTCAGCCCCAGCGTGATTCACAACCCAGGAAAGATAAGCATTTGTCCACTGAAGCCATGTGCAGGGCCCAATCTGGTACATGCATTCAGAGGCTGCCTACAAGATCAGGCCCCTCAGACAAGTTCATATAAAACAGCCATGGGATGAGGAAAAGAACACCCTCTATTATAATCTTTAGCCTCAAGGGTGTGGGAGACTCCCAGTTCTATTCCCCTCTCCTCCAGAGAGGGAACCACTTCCCAGGTGAGTGCCCTAACCACTAGAATATAGCCATTCTAATGCTTTCCTTGGCCCAATTAATATTTGTTTTCCACTGTTTAAAGTGAAGTTAATTCAGTAGCTGAGATTCTGGGGCCCCACATCAGACTATCTAATAGCCTAGTTGTTAGGACGCTTATCTGAGAGATGGAAATCCTGAATGAGTACCCAATCCACAAGGATAAAGATTATAAGGGATCTCCTTTGCTGCTGCAATTCAGGGGGCCGAATGTCTATCTTCCCCCAGTTCATGAATCACTAGCACAGTAAGGCACCAGTCTCTGGCTGGGGCTGTGACACTCACTCTTGCAATGCAAAGAAAGAAAGAAAAAGAAAAGCTAAAGATAGTGAATGCAGCTTCCATTTCTGATGCATGTAATCTATCCGCTAGGAAATTACAGGCAGAGCATACAGTTGTATCAGCCACCCATAAGTTGTATGAGATCTGGCAAACTCTTAGTGTGCCTTTTCTGGTTAGAGTCACATCAGTGTTGCCAAAGAGGTTCCTTGGTTGGCAAAGCCAGGCACATTTTAGACAAGAGAAAGGTAGGAAAAAGGAAAAATAAAGTTGGGAAAGAAATTACACACTGCGGGGGGGGGGGCAGGGGAGAATAACAATAGGAATCTCAGAATTTAGCCTAAGCTGGGGTAGGAGGGCTGGGGGGGGGGAGAAGGGTGATCATCTCTGGCTCAGTCTAGTCAGGATATGTGTCACAATCAGAATATTCCATTCTATGCATCCAATGAAGTGAGCTGTAGCCCACGAAAGCTTATGCTCTAATAAATTTGTTTGTCTCTAAGGTGCCACAAGTACTCCTGTTCTTTTTGCGGATACAGATTAACACGGCTGCTACTCTGAAACCAATCAGAATATTGAAAGCCCAGTGTCATCATGGTGGATCCTGGGTCCCAGGAGAGGGTGGGGGCAGTAGCAGCCATGATGGTGAGGCTTTTTCTTGCTAGTTCATCTGTCCTGATTGCTCTTGCAGTTACCCCTAGATAAACAAAGTTCAAAAAGGAGTAGCAACCTCATCCCATTAAAATTAATCACTGAAAACAAATTTCAATGATTCTCCCCTATAAACGTTTTCTCCCATTTCTAGAATTGTTTGGCTCATTATTATGTCAACCTATGGCACTTCCAGGAGCCTTGGAGATCCTTTATCACAGCTCTTTTAAATTAAACAATCCCGTTTGTACCAGTCTTTTGATTTCCCACTTCTGTTTACTTTTTGAAGAAATTTTATACAGTGGGCAAGTTGGACTTTTTTTATCTTGGCCAATTTAGAATACAGGCCTTTGTACAACACTCACATATGGTGGCTTGGTATCAAGCTGCAGAAGAACAAAGAATGGATAGGGTGAAGAGCACCTCATCTACAACAATAACTCCCAACAACAGTAAGAGCAAAAAGCGGTGTGAAAAAACCCAACAACTAAGAAATGGTACAGGGAAGTGAGGGAGTCTAGCATTAGATGGTTTTAGGAAACCAAAGTCAGAATCAACATTTCTCACAAGTTTATCTTCCATCATCATCATATTGTCGTAAGCAACCACTGAAGTACAGAGAACATCACTGTTGCCTGTAGCTTGAAATTGTGCTAATGGTTGCTTTAAAGAATGGCTTCCCCTGGCCTCCTTCATTAGTGGTAGCTAGAGTATTTAATTGATTTACAAACAAACACACAAATTAGTTCAAAGATGTCTGTTATCATCATTACTCAATCAGTGATTTTTTTGCACTAACTATGGCTTTTTAAGGAAGTTGAAATTACATTTTGTGTTTAAATAATTATTTGTGGTTTCAATGATTGAGACTTGCAGACGTGGAGGCTGTGGATTGATCAATTTGATGGAAAACATGTTTTAAATTGCATAAGGAATGGTGAGCATAGACAAAACATTCACCTTTTTGGTCCCTTAGTGGATTTACAATGATGTGTTTTACAGCAACCTTTCTTTAACAAATACCGGTGTTCTGAGACCCTTTCTGTAAGGAGCACACTTTAGCATAGTGTTATGAGGACAAGAAATGCTAGCACAGCAGGAGAAGTCATTCTTCTACATTCAGCTTAAAATATGCTAATAATTTCAAATGTTGTTCTACTATTAGTGCATCTATGGAAATACATTTTGCATTTACATGGGGTAATTAGAAGATGTTTATAACTAAATTCAGATTTTTTTATTATTTGTTAAAGTAAAACAATCTGAATTTTGTGTCTTAATTCCACATTTTTAATTGAACAAAAATATAATATTAAGAACCCTAGAGCAATTATTTTGCTTCAGTGTATCACTTTGCACTCATAAACAGAAATAACTTTGGATGAAATATGTGAACCAGTTAACGATATTGTTTATTTATAAACAGAGTGAGTAGAATCATAGAATCATAGAATCATAGAATATCAGGGTTGGAAGGGACCCCAGAAGGTCATCTAGTCCAACCCCCTGCTCAAAGCAGGACCAATTCCCAGTTAAATCATCCCAGCCAGGGCTTTGTCAAGCCTGACCTTAAAAACCTCTAAGGAAGGAGATTCTACCACCTCCCTAGGTAACGAATTCCAGTGTTTCACCACCCTCTTAGTGAAAAAGTTTTTCCTAATATCCAATCTAAACCTCCCCCACTGCAACTTGAGACCATTACTCCTCGTTCTGTCATCTGCTACCATTGAGAACAGTTTAGAGCCATCCTCTTTGGAACCCCCTTTCAGGTAGTTGAAAGCAGCTATCAAATCCCCCCTCATTCTTCTCTTCTGCAGGCTAAACAATCCCAGCTCCCTCAGCCTCTCCTCATAACTCGTGTTCCAGTCCCCTAATCATTTTTGTTGCCCTTCGCTGGACTCTCTCCAATTTATCCACATTCTTTTAATCTGCAATCCAGTGTATATTTTTGTCATCTTCATAGACCAATGAAGCAGGGACTTCTGGAATCTGCAAGAGTGCTCAAAATACAAAAGTTACAGGGGTTTAATAGGCATAAATACATCATTTATTTATAACTATATGAGCTCTTATATGGCACCAAGTAGCTGTTATATGGCACCATAGAACAGTGAAGTGGTCTAGCAATGACACATCTGGTAGCTATGCTCATTGATGAACAGGAGGAGAAGGACTCTTTATTTTACCATGTAAGCAACAGAAGCTAATTGTGGATTTGTTATCTGGCTTCTAGGCACAAGCAGTTTTTCTGATACCATGATATTCTTTTGTTCTCTATGTTCTTGCACTGTCCATTTCACCGTAGTATCTTACCCGTCTAATAGTGAATTAAGTGCTGTAACTAACATCTGTCATGTGTGGCTCATGTTCTCTGTCATCCTCTCATTGTCTGCACAATGAAGCATGTGGGTAGGGTTTTACAATTGATATGTTCTGGAAAGAAACTAGGAAAGAAGAAAATTAGAAACAAAAACTGTTGTGAAATGAAGAGCTGTCTTCACTAAACAATGTGTCTCGTTATTGTTATGTGGAAATCTTTGCTCACATATATGGCCAATTGAAGTCTGCCATATGTATGAGCAAAGGCATGGAATCCAGATCTTAATTTATTTTTTCTGTGGGTTTTGACATCAGGGAATATTCATCAGGGAATTTTAAAGTCCGTACTTGGGTTTTCTGATAATATAGGCAGATAGTTTAACTGAGCAATATACACTGATGTGAGGTTCATTTTTTTTCTTGTGGTATCATAGGTTGTAATGTTATTTAATAAGAATGGCTTCCTTTGCTGTTCACCTTTTTCAATGCAGTGTTTGACTCAGTGATTCTTATCATATACTGTAGGAACACTGCCCAACAGGGGTCACATTTACATTCTCTTCTGAAAAAGAACTTTTAGTTGTAAGTGCTCTAATAGTTCAGAACCTGCTGTGAAACATATGTGAAGAGACATTAGCCACCTACATGTGTTAGGAATGTAAGAAAGACTGTTGTTGTACAAACTGGCAAAATAATTGAAATTTAATGAGGTGGTTCTCTAGGCAGAAATGACCTCTTGTTGCAGTGTCACTGATTTTCACTCTCCATCCGGTGGCTCAAAAAATGAAGGAGTAAGAGCACAAAGAGCAATCCAATCCCACTGAGCAGCATTTTTTACTGAGTGTTGATTACCTCTAGGTGTGGGTTATTTTATTTTTTTCAGTTTAAATATTCAAAGCAGCTTTTGTTGAGTTGACATGGAATTTTTGAGTTTCTAGCAAATCAGAGATGAAAAACACGATTGTTGTATAGCCAAAAGTTGCTTTCCACAGAAACAGAGCCAAGTTAAAACAGAAGTCCTGCTGCTTCATTATAAAATAAACTAGTGTACTCAAGTTCATTTAGAGAGAGAGACACACATTGTAGATTCCAGTTCTTGTATAAGATGAATTTATCCTGACCTTAGATTGACAGCAAACCCTGACTTGGCTAAACAGCACATTATTTTGGCATAACTGATGTTAAGAAAAAGTTTTGAAAGTGAAGTCTGCCAGTTTTAGCATGGGTTTTTTTTTTTAATTCTGGTTAATGGCTTTTATGCTTAAATCTCTATATAGACAAGATTCTACACTCTGAAAAATTGCTTCTTTGAATCCTGTTTGCATTAAAAAAATAAGGTAGAGACAGTGCTTATCCATTCTATTACTGCTTCATTAAAAATTTGAGTAGGTGAAGAGTGCATTAAAGTTAGCATAACTTTAGAGATGCTAATTTATTTCTTAGATTTACTATACTTTGTAATGCATTTTAGATTAGGCAAGTGTAATTAATTATGCATTACATATGTAAAATGGGCAAAAAAAATTGAAAGACATTTGAATTTTCACCTAGTTTTAACAATTTTACAAAAACTCAATTTTTTGCTGAAATGTCACTATTCAACATTTTTTCCAAAGTTTTATTAGCAAAATTTAATATTACCACTAAAATGGTACAGGTGGGTTTTTTTTTTCTACCAGTGGGAAGTATACGGTCATGGAAGTGATAAAGAGGTTGAATATTAGGCTTTAACTGTGCAACAAGAGTGCTTTAGACAAAACAATGTCTTATCCTGTAATATAATATCTGAAACAAACAAAAGGCAACTTTTAGTGCAGAGTCTACTTTTAAATACATATATGGCTCCTATTTAAGCATCCAAGGACAGAATGTGATCTTGAGGAAAAGGGGGTTACTCATAGGCATTGGGAGTGGAAAGGACAGAAGAGCTGTTTATCTTGCTGTTATTTACTATGAAAGGGGAAGGGAAGGAAAGAATCATAGCTTCGGGAAGAGTTAATGGAATGTGCAGTCTTGTACGTCTCATAATGCTCACCACATTCACCTGGATGTGTATGTCACCCCACTGACTCTCCCTATTGTGAATGGGAGAGAAAGGAAGCGGGGAACTCAGGCTCCCACTGATTCTCTCTTCCCTTCCCTTCTAGGAGTGGGGTAGGGCAGGCTATCTCTAACATTGTCTGGGCTCTCAGCCTGTTCTGCCCACTCTTGCTGCCAATGGACCACTGAGCCCATTTTGGACCAATTGGTTGCTACCTGCAAGAGTATGGGGAGGAAGGGGCTGTTTGTTTCTGCTGACTGCTGGCTGGTAGCCATTTTTGCATCATTTATAACACACATTTGAGAGGTCTGTGAATGATGACACTGATCTTGCTCTCTGTTCTGTACATGCCTCCTCCTTTGATTCCACAGTCAACATGATAAGGTCAAACAGAAAAGGACAAAAGTGATGCTAAGTTGGCCTTCAGGTTGCTGCCTGTGCACCATTCAAACTTCAGCCTACTAGGGTTTAAATTTCAGGGGCAATTTTACTTTGTCAAAGCTATGACAGTGGGATGTTCCATCTCCTGTGAGCCTTTTGAAACGATCAGTTCAATGTCAGAATGGGCAATGGTCAAGGAATCTGAACTTCATCAGGCTGCTCACTAACTTGATTATTTCTTTTTGTAAGGCAATCAGGGATGGGCAAATGTTTGTATCTGTGGAGAACATTTCAGACTTTGACCAGAAACCTGGGAGCTCAATTAATTGGGGGTGGGGATGGGGGGGAGTGGGAACTGAAAGCCATTATACCAGATTGGTGTTCTTGGGGGTTGAATTAGATACTGTGAAGGGTGTTTCTTGTCTCCCCTTTGAAAAATTAGCAAAACTTTGAGAATTGTTGTCCATCATAATGAAGGCCACGAAACTACGTCTGATACAGCTGCAGGCCATCGTCAGCTATTTAAATTTCGCTTTCAGTGTGCTGGCTCCAGGACACATCTTTAGAGCACAACTAGCAGCAGCCATAACAGATGTCACTATGCCTAATCACGATATTAGGGTGCCCAGGAAATTGACAGAGAACATAAATATCTGCGACAGGTTCTTGTCAGAATATAATGGAGTATCTCTTTGGCATAAGAAGTGGCTTCTAGATGCTGATGTGCAGGCCCAAACAGCTGCTGCAGGTGTCTTAGGCATTGGCTTGTATTTCCAAGGAGACTGATTTGCTCAGAGGTGGCAAGAGGAATAGCATATTCAGGACATCAAAAACATCACATTTCTGGAATTTTTCCCTATCCTAGTGACCATCATTATTTGGTGTAATAGGTTAGGGGATAAGCAGATCATCTTCTGGAGTGACAACATGGCAATGGTACAGGTTATTAATGGGCAGTCCACAAAGTCCCAGACAGTGAGGCATTTGGTACAAGCATTTGTGTTGCAATACCTTTAAGTGAATACACACTTCACAGCGTGGCATGTCACTGGGATTTATAATGGCAGTGTCAATGCTCTGTCTCTATTTCAGGTAAATCGATTTTGGCAATTAGCACCAGAAGCCAAAAAGGACCCAACAGCGGTGCCTCAACCCATGAGGAACCCTGGTTATTGACCAGTGTCAGACTAATGGAAAACTCCATTGCCCCACGGACATTCCAAACTTACACAACAGGATTTACAGAGTTTGTGGATTTTAAGTGTGTGCCAGGGCCTGCCCTATATAGGCCTATCCCAGAATCTCATGTAGCTCAGTTCCAGGTAGTTAATGTGCCATGGGCTGATATCGTTTATAATTGCAGGACAATTAGCAAGCATTTCCTCCTGTGCACATGCACTGGATTTGTAATGTGCAAGTCACAAGAAGGTTGGCCACATTCAAAGAGTTTTCCAGAGAACCGGTCACTATTCAGATCTTAAGCAATTTAAGCTCATATCCTCTAAGTATTTAGGCACATATCTGCCTTTTTAGGTGGTGCCTAAATCTACCATTTAGGTTCCACTAACATTTTAAAAAACATTGCTCTGCTGCTGCCACGCCCAATAGGCACTTAAGTTCCCTAGGTCACTAAGTTTTTGCCTGTTGGCAATCCCAAACCCCTAAACCCAACCTTGCTTTAGGTTACCTTTTCCAGACTGGTTGTCTGCTGACTGACTCAGATGACCTAGATTAAGTGGCTTCCCTCAGAGCCCCCTAGCCTTCAAGCAGGACCAGTAAATTCATTACACTTAAAAGTGTTAGCTTGTTATTTTTAACCAGTTTCCAGTACACCACAAATTGGACTTGAAGACAACATGGGAAACCAGTTAGAAAACCCTGATACAAAAGAAAACCAAGGAAAACATGAATAAGGAGGAAACAAATCCCACTAAAAGGCCTAGAAAGATCAAACAATTATAGCAGTACTCATCCTCCTCAGTGTGATCTGATGAGATCCACCATTGATTTATTCCAAATGCTGGAGAACATCTAAAGTATATTTTCTTCATAGTGAATAGGAGAACATCTAAAGTATATTTTCTTCATAGTGAATAGATCTTTCCACAGTTATAACATCCATATTCTTGAAAGTAACTAATGCAGGAAATACATGTCCTTTTGTTTCAAAAGTTAAGGGTTTTGACCTAAAGTGTCATTGGTATCATAGAAGTGTTTTCTAAAAATCTAAGCTTGATGGCAAAAAAATCCCTATATATCAAATGTATTATGGCAAGAATATTATTAATACAAAGGAAGATTTTTACCAGTGTTTCCTAATAACCGGATAATTACATAAAAGTAGTAATTTCCCATTACTAGCATAACATTTCCAGCATTTGTCTGTATTAATGATTTTTTCCTTCAACATCATGCAAGAGAAAAAGAAAATTCATTAATGATTTTCAACTGAACAGATCTCACATTGGGGTGGTTTTTATTACTTTCCTGCTAATCTCTTTCCATAAGCCATTGCCAATGTTTATTTTTCATTCTTTATTCCAGCCTCCGTTTCCACTGTGTTTAACATTTATGTGGTCTGTTGGACAGACATAAAAGTTGGACACACAGGGTTTTCTGGACACGCATTTTATTTTATTTTTTTTAAGTAATGTCACTGAGGTATTAAGGAAAGCCAAAGAAGGGCCTCTAGTGTTGGTTATCTAAAGTTTAATATGCCTTAGTCTTTCAGAGATCAAAATGTTCCTGAAACTTGCTAAGAGAAATAAATGTGCTATTTTTATATACAGCTGTTATTTCTCTAAAGGATTTTAGATACCATTCAAGGTTCCTTATTGGTTTCTCTCTAAACATTACAGGCCAGATGGTGCCTTGAAAGCAATAGTCAATATTAGGGGCAGTGCAGAGCTGCACTGCTCCAAGGAAAGATCTGGGAGATTGTTGCCGTGGGAGACACAATTCCTCCTGGAACCCCAGAGAACACGGTGGAAATGTACATTGCCTAAGGAAAACGGTGCTCTTTTGTCTGCTGCTAACCTGCAGAGAAGGAACAAGTCATGTTGCTGCCTCCTTTGAGGTGACTAATCACTGGCTGTGCTAAGAGGAAAAAGGGAGAGAAAGTCTCTTTGTAGCCTCTCTTTCACTTTTGTAGACTCATGTAAAGGCCAATCCCAATCTAGCATAGGTGCAAGCACAGGAAAAAATAAATATATAAATAATGGGAAGGGATCAGAATAGAGAATTTTCTCCAACATAAAAAAGGCAAAGTTGGGAAGCAGGCAGGATAACCAGCCAGGCAAATTTTGGCCCCAAAAATATATTTTATCTAAACACTTTGGGAGGGATGGGGAGAAAATCCATGAGTCCTCAGCCATTTCTGGAACACCATTGCCTTTCTGGTTGTCTGAGTATAACAGGCCAACCAGCTGTGTCTTTTAAAGCTCTTTAGAAAGCTTTAGAGAGTTTCCTTTCTCTGCACAACTCTTCTAGCACATCCTTCTTGGGCTGCTCAGCTAATTTTACTTGTCTGTCTTTTCATACTCTTTTTCCCCAAAAGAACACAGGGCATTTTTTTATCTTGCTTTCTCCTTCCACAGTACTTGCTTTTGTTACTGTTATCCCTTATTGGAAATTCACCACAGTTATGATCTCACACATGCTGGGGAAAGGCGGGAGGAATGGACAGAGAATGCTTTTATCAAAGGGAGCATTACATGGGGAGAAGCAATAGCCAGAGGACACAGAGTCATAGAAATGCATGGCTGAAAGGGAACTCAAGAGGCCACTTATTCCAGTCCTTCACACTGATGCAGGACCAAGTAAATCCAGACCATCCCTGACAGGTGTTTGTATAGTCATTCTTAAAAACCTCCAACAATGGGGATTCCACAACTTCTGTTGGTAACCTATTTCAGTACTTAACTATCCTTATGGTTAGAAACTTTTCCCTAATCTCTAATCTAAATCTCCCTTCATAAAATCATAGACTTTAAGATCAGAACGTACCATTATGATCATCTAGTCTGACCTCCTGTACAATGCAGGCCACAGAATCTCACCCACCCACTCCTGTAATAAACCCCTAACCTATGTCTGAGCTATTGAAGTCCTCAAATCATGGTTTAAAGACTTCAAGATGCAGAGAATCCTCCAGCAAGTGACCCATGCCCCACACTGCAGAGGAAGGCGAAAACCCCCAGGGCCTCTGCCAATCTGCCCTGGGGGAAAATTCCTTCCCGACCCCAAATATGGCGATAAGCTAAACCCTGAGCATGTGGGCAAGACTCACCAGCCAGACACCCAGGAAAGAATTCTCTGTAGTAACTCAGATCCCACCCCATCTAACATTCCATCACAGGTCATTGGGCATATCTACCGCTGGTCAGTTGAAGATCAATTAATTGCCAAAATTAGGCTATCCCATCATATCATCCCTTCCATAAACTTATCAAGGTTAGTCTTGAAGCCAGATATGTCTTTTTTGCCCCCACTGCTTCTCTTGGAAGGCTGTTTCAGAACTTCACTCCTCTGATGGTTAGAATTCATTTAATTTCAAGTCTAAACATCCTGATGGCCAGTTTATATCCATTTGTTCTTGTGTCCATATTGGTACTGAGCTTAAATAATTCTTCTCCATCCATGGTATTTATCTCTCTGATTATATTTAGAGAGAGCAATCATATCTCCTCTCAGCCTTCTTTTGGTTAGGCTAAACAAGTCAAGCTCTTTGAGTCTCCTTTCATAAGACAGGTTTTCCATTCCTCGAATCATCTTAGTAGCCCTTCTCTGTACCTATTCCAGTTTGAATTCATCCTTCTTAAACATGGGAGACCAGAACTGCACACAGTATTCCAGATGAGGTCTCACCAGTGCTTTGTATAACGGTACTAACACCTCCTTATCTCTACTGGAAATACCTTGCCTGATGCATCCCAAGACCGCATTAGCTTTTTTCACAGCCATATCACATTGGCAGCTCACAGTCATCCTGTGATCAACCAATACTCCAAGGTCCTTCTCCTCCTCTGTTACTTCCAAGTGATGCGTCCCCAGTTTTTAACAAAAATTCTTGTTATTAATCCCTAAATGCATGACCTTGCACTTTTCACTATTAAATTTAATCAGATTAAGTCAATTACTTCTTGTCCTACCTTCAGTGGACATGGAGAACAATACCTCCTCTTTATAACATCCCTTAATATATCTGAAGACTGTTATCAAGTCCATGTCAGTCTTCTTTTCTCAGGACTAAACACGTCCAGTTTTTTTTAGCCTTTCCTCATAGCTCAGGTTTTGTGAACCTTTTTATAATTTTTGTAGCTCTCCTCTAGACTCCTATTTGTCTGTATCTTTGTTAAAGTGTGGCAACCAGAACTGGACACAATATCCTAGGTTAGCTCTCACCAAAGCTGAGTACAGCGGGACAATTACCTATGTGTTTTACATAAAGCACTCCTGCTAAAACACACCAGAATGATATTAACTTTCTCCATAATTGCATCACATTGTTGGCTCACATTCAATTTGTCTGCCACTATAACTCCCAGAATCTTTTCTGCAGTACTACCACCTAGCCAGTTATTCCTCATTTTTATTTACACATTTGATTTTTTTTCTTCTTAAGTGAAGTACTTTGCACTTGTCTTTATCGAACTCCATTTGGTTGATTTCAGACCAATTCTTCAATTTGTCAGAATAATTTTGAAGTATAAGCCGGTCCTCCAAAGTGCTTGGAACCCCTTCCAGCTTGGTGTCATCCGCAAATCATATAAGCACCCCACTCTATTACCTAAGTTATTAAGGACAATATTGAATAGTACCAGACAAGGATAGACCCCGAGGGACACTATTAGAAATGTCCGCTGTTTGAAAAGTGAACTATTGATAACTCTTTTGTAGTAATTTCAACCAGTTTGTGTATTATTTTCAACTAGACCACATTTCCCTAGTTTGCTTATAACAATGTCATGTGGGACTGTGTCAAAAGCCTTACTAAAATAAAAATAAATGTCTACTGCTTCTATCATCCACTAAGCCAGTAACTATATCAAAGAAGGAAATTAGGTTGTTTTGTCATGATTTATTCTTGATAAGTAACAGCCAACATTAGGTGCTTACAAATTGTTTGTTTAGTAATTTCTTCCAGTGTCTTTCCAGGCATCAAAGTTAGGCTTCCTGGTCTATAATTCCCCAGATCATCTTTCTTCCTTGTTTTACAGATAGGTACTATGTTCACCCTTCTCCAGTCCTCTGAGACCTCACCAGTGCTCCATGAGTTCTGAAAGATAATCACTAATTCTGATATTGTTTCAGCTAATTCCTAAAGCACAGTAGGGTGAATGTCATCAGACCTTGCTGAACTGAATATATGTAACTTCCCTAAATATTCTTTGACTTATTCTTTTCCTATTTTCCTTTTAAATATTTGTGTTAAGCATCTGGTCACAATAAACTTTTTTAGAGAAGACTGAAGCAAAACAGACATTAAACAGTTCAGGTTTTTGTGTGTCATCTATCATTAACTCTCCTTCCCTGTTCAGAGGTGGACCTATCCTTTCTTTCATCTTTCTCTGCTCCTAACCTATTTATACAACCTCTTCTTATTGCCTTTTATGTCCCTTGCTAGTTGTAACTCATTTTGTATCTTGGCCTTTCTCATTTTGTGTTGGGGAAAGAGAAGTTTCCTTTACATTATTACCTCCCTATACACAGGACAGGCAGATTTGTGGGGCATCACTAGGGGAAAAAAAAGCAGGATGGACATTTATCCCCACACCCCAGTGGCTGTGCTTATGCAATCGACCCTTATACTTGGCTTAAACCATATAGGAAAATCCAGTAACATCACCCATGCCTCAGTAGTCATCAGTTCATTTTTTATAAATATTATTATGTAGCATAATAAAGTCTTTTCAGGAAGAGAATGTATAAAATTCCTTTAAACAGTAAGGTTCACTCTGTAAAGGGGACACTGTGGTAGAAGCTGTTTTTCATTGAAAATATTGGAAAATGTAGCATATGTATGTTCATGTCATTTTTTAACTTGATTCTTGCCCATTTTCCATTCCATTTGAGCCTAGCCAACAACTTACAGTTTCTTTCTAATGTCCTAGGATATGTTTACCCAAAAGATTTCCTCTCTTCCCACACAACACTGCTGCTGTTACAATTAGTCTGCTGGAGTTTGGATTTTATTAACGGATTGATGACCTGATGTTAGCAGATATGAGGTTTTTATAAGACTATTTTGGTAGACTTTTGGTAATAGCGTATTGGTACATTAATAATTCCTGTAACATTTCAATTATCTGTGCTGAATATTCACTTTCTAGGAAAGCTGGTCCAGTGGTGAGGAGCTAGTTTGAGAGTTAGAACATCCAGGGTCCACTACCTGTTCTTCAACCAGCTTCATGTGTGACTTTAGCAAAGTCACTTAGGGCCATATTTTCAAAGGTATTTATGCACCTAAGGATTCATATAGGCTTAAGGCCTAGCTTAGGCTCTCTTGAAAATGTCACTAGGCACCTAATTCCAATTGAGAAAAGGGATCTTTGAGGCTACGGCCCTAAGTCTTGGTAAGTCTCAGTTCTCCATCTTTAAAATGGGGTAATAGCGCTTCCCTACCTTCCAGGGGTGTTGTAAGGGTAAATACATTAAAGGCAGCGAGCTGTTCAGACACTACAATAATGGGGAGGATATAACTATCACAGATTCTAATTCATGTGTGGTACCTCGAGGATTTATACATTAGACATCATCAAAAAGCATATAAATAAATAGCAAATAAAAGAAATATGGTTAAACACATATTTGTAATGTCTGATGACATCACACACAAAAAACCCCAACCCTGAAACTTGAGAGATTTGAATACTGTCCTTTCTACCCCAAAAGGGCAAGAGAAGCAATATAGTGAGACTGAGCTTTGGAGCTGCACAGAGACTGAACTAAACTTGTACCTATCTATAAGGCAAGCATGAAATATTCTAACTTAGGTCCCAATCATGAGAGATGCTGACCACTTCCAGTGTAGTACTGAGTACCTAAAACTGATTTTGAAGTCATGCAATCATAGTTCATGGAAGCTGAGGACAGTCAGCAGAGGTGCTCAGCTCTTCACAGGATGTATATCCCTCTAGGTTGTGTGCTACAGAACTGCAACTGGCTGCAAATTAAATGCCAAGTTGGCAGTAAAATCTCTGGCATAGGAAATTAATGCCTAGCTGGCATTCTGCCACCAGTTTATATATACGGAATCAAAAAAGGCAATCTTCATATATGCCCAAGTTGTGATCAGTGTAGCATGGGCATGGGGCTAAGGGCATGTGGTGCAAAGTTGACTTTAAGTCATCCCTGTGTCTACCTATACTATGTCATTCTATCTATACTGGGGAATCTTCAGGTAACGGGGTAAGCCAACTGAGTGTCCACAGCACCTTAATCAAGGATCTGCAACAATCCAGTGGAAGAAAAATATGATGTAACCTGATTCAGTATTCCTTTACTACCAACCACCATTTCACTAACAAATGAAAAAGTGAGATGTGAACATAGTAGAATCAAAATTCTATTAAGCCTCCAAAATGTTTGCAGGTAATTTTCTCTATATTTGAGTGGCTCTAATGGAAACTAACTATCAGGATGTTAAACCAGTTCTAATTTTAATTTATTACTTCAACCATCTGCCAAAAAGAAAAAGAACAACAAAAAATAAAAAAAACAAACGAAAAAAACAAACCAAACAAAATACCCACCCAACCTTCCCAAACAACTACACCCTGTATTATTTAGACACAGATGTCACGGTTCCTTCCCCACTCTGAACTCTAGGGTACAGATGTGGGGACCTGCATGAAAACCTCCTAAACTTACTTTTACCAGCTTAGGTTAAAACTTCCCCAAGGTACAAACTATTTTACCCTTTGCCCTTGGACTTCCACTGCCACCACCAAACTTTATCTGGGTTCCTGAGAAAATGTAGTTTGGAAACGTCTTTCCACCCAAAATCCTCCCAACCCTTGCACCCCACTTCTTGGGGAAGGTTTGGTAAAAATCCTCACCAATTTGCATATGTGACCACAGACCCAAACCCTTGGATCTTAGAACAATGAAAAAAGCATTCAGTTTCCTTGCAAGAAGACTTTTAATAGAAGTAAAAAAGAATCACCTCTGTAAAATCAGGATGGTAAATACCTTACAGGGTAATTAGATTCAAAACATAGAGAATCCCTCCAGGCAAAACCTTAAGTTACAAAAAAGACACACAGACAGGAATATTCATTCTATTCAGCACAGCTATTTCCTCAGCCATTTAAAGAAATCATAATCTAACACATACCTAGCTAGATTATTTACTAAGTTCTAAGACTCCACTCCTGTTCTGTCCCCGGCCAAAGCATCATACAGACAGACACAGACCCTTTGTCTTTTTCCCCTCCTCCCAGTTTTTGAAAGTATCTTGTCCCCTCATTGGTCATTTTGGTCAGGTGCCAGCAAGGTTACCTTTAGCTTCTTAACCCTTTACAAGTGAAAGGATTTTTCCTCTGGCCAGGAGGGATTTTAAAGGTGATTACCCTTCCCTCTATATTTATGACACGCCCCCCAAATCTCAGCTAGGGTGAAACGCTGGCTGGGATTTCTTCCTGGAGCTCTAGGAAAAACAGAGTTAATAAGACACATCCATCTCTAAATATACTACCAAGTACATAAAGACTAACAATATTTTCCACATCTCAAGGATGATTTTAACCAGTTGATTCTGGGAAACTTTCACGGGAGAGTGCATCAGCCACTTTGTTAGAAGCTCCTGAGATGTGTTGGATGTTGAAATCAAAATCTTGGAGAGCTAAACTCCACCGAATAAGTTTTTTGTTATTTCCCGTGGCGGTATGAAGCCACTGTAGTGCAGCATGGTCAGTTTGCAGGTGGAAACGCTGTCCCCAAACATATGGGCGTAGCTTTTCCAGAGCGTAGACAATGGCATAACATTCTTTTTACTGACTGACCAGTTGCTTTCCCTCTCAGACAGCTTGTTGCTGAGAAAAACTACAGAGTGGAATTCTTGATCTGGTCCTTTCTGCATTAAAACTGTTCCCACACCATGCTTGGACGTATCTGTGGTTTCTAGTAACAGTTTGTCAAAGTCTGGGGCCCCTAGCACAGGGTCAGACATGAGTGTCGCTTTAGGCTTGTTAAAGGCCTTCTGACACCCTTTGGTCCACTGAACGGCATTTGGTTGTTTCTTTTCAGTTAGGTCTGTCAGTGGTGCGGCAATTTGGCTGTATTGCAGTACAAATCGTCTGTAATAACTGGCCAAGCCTAAGAAAGATTGAACCTGTTTCTTTGACTTTGGGACAGGCCACTTTTGGATAGCATCCACTTTGGCCTGTAGGGGGTTGATAGTTCCTTGACCCACCTGGTGTCCAAGGTAAGTCACTCTGTTTAGGCCTATTTGACACTTCTTAGCCTTAACAGTTAGTCCTGCCTCCCTTATACGCTTGAAGACTTTTTGTAGACGTTCCAGGTGCTGTGCCCAGGAATCTGAAAATATGGCCACATCGTCAAGGTAGGCGACTGCGTAGTCTCCCAATCCTGCTAGGAGACCATCTACAAGTCTTTGGAAGGTGGTGGGTGCATTCCGCAGCCCGAAAGGGAGTACATTAAATTCATACAGCCCGACATGTGTGGTGAAGGCTGACCTTTCCTTGGTGGATTCATCTAGCGGTACCTGCCAGTACCCCTTGGTTAAGTCCAAGGTAGAGATGAACTGGGCCAGTCCCAGTTTCTCTAAT
Organism: Lepidochelys kempii; assembly: GCF_965140285.1. Lineage (NCBI taxonomy): Eukaryota > Metazoa > Chordata > Testudines > Cheloniidae > Lepidochelys > Lepidochelys kempii. Next base: position 67,372,750 of record NC_136384.1, on the reverse strand, counting down.
AGTTCATCTGTTTGTGGCATTGGATAGTTGTCTGGGCGAGTTACAGCATTTAGCTTATGGTAGTCCACGCAAAAACGTATTTCCCCATCTGGTTTGGGAACTAGAACCACTGGAGATGCCCCTGCACTTCCAGAGGGGCGGATTACACCCATCTGTAACATATCCTGGATCTCCCGTTCTATAGCAGTTTTAGCTTGAGGAGACACCCGGTAAGGTTGGACCTTAATTAGGTGAGCATTACCTGTGTCAATGGAGTGGTATGCCCATTCAGTCAGTCCTGGGGTGGCTGAGAACGTCGGCGCGTAGCTAGTGCACAGCTCCTTGATCTGCTGTCTCTGCATATGCCCAAGGGTCATGGAGAGGTTCACTTCTTCCACACCACCAGCACTTTTCCCTTCGTAATAGACATCTTCAGGCCACTCAGTGTCGTCTCCTCCCTGGGCTGTAAACTGACAAACCTTTAATTCTCTGGAATAAAAGGGCTTTAGAGAATTAATATGGTACACCTTAGGCTTTCGGTTGGAGGTGGGGAATGCTATGAGATAATTAACAGCTCCCAGGCGCTCCTGGACCGTGAATGGCCCTTCCCACGATGCTTCCATTTTATGGGCCTGGAGCGCCTTTAAGACCATGACCTGGTCCCCTACTTTGAAGGAACGCTCTCTGGCATGTTTATCATACCAGGCTTTTTGCTCTTTATGAGCATCCTTTAGGTTTTCTTTAGCAAGGGCTAAAGAGGTTCAGAGGGTGTTTTGTAGGTTGGTTACAAAGTCCAGAATGTTAGTTCCTGGAGAAAGTGTAAACACCTCCCATTGCTGCTTCACCAATGTAATGGCCCCTTAACCTCGCGGCCATATACAAGTTCAAATGGTGAAAACCCTAAACTGGGATGTGGTACAGCTCTGTAGCCAAACAGCAACTACTGCAACACTAGGTCCCAATCATTGGAGTGCTCATTTACGAATTTACGTATCATGGCTCCCATTAAACTTCTCCACCATGCCATTTGTTTGATGGTGGTAAGGAATGGCAACCAAGTGATTTACCCCATGAGTTTCCCAAAGGTTTTCCATAGTTCCTGCCAGGAAATTAGTCCCTGCATCTGTGAGGATGTTGGAGGGCCAACCTACCCTGGCAAAAATGTCTGCTAGTGCCTGACACACACTTTTAGCCCTGGTGTTGCTTAGAGCTACTGCTTCCGGCCATCGGGTGGCAAAATCCATGAAAGTCAGTATGTACTGTTTTTCTCTGGCTGTCTTTTTCGGAAAAGGACCCAGAATATCCACAGCTACTCGCTGAAATGGAACTTCAATGATGGGGAGTGGCTGAAGAGGGGCTTTGACCTGGTCTTGGGGTTTTCCCACTCTTTGGCATACTTCACAAGACCGGACATAGGTAGAAACATCCTTGCCCATTCCCTCCCAGTGGAATGACCCCCCTAAATGGTCTTTGGTCCTGTTCACCCCAGCATGGCCACTAGGATGATCGTGGGCTAAGCTCAAGAGCTTGGCCCGGTATTTAGTTGGAACTACCAACTCTCTCTGAGGATGCCAGTCTTCCTGGTGTCCACCAGAAAGAGTTTCCTTGTATAAAAGTCCTCTTTCTATGACAAACCTGGATTGATTAGAAGAGCTGAGAGGCGGTGGGTTGCTCTGTGCCTCTGTCTAAGCTCTCTGGAGGCTTTCATCTGCTTTCTGTTTGGTCTGGAACTGTTCCCTTGATGCTGGAGACATCAGTTCCTCATTGGATTGTGGACCTATGCTTGGTCCCTCTGGAAGCGATGTAGGGGATGGGGCTGTTTCCGTTTATTGTGAACCGCTCTCCGCTGGGGCACTAGGCTGGGATTCAGGCTCCGGCTGAGCCTCTTGTGTAGGGTTATGGGCTGCTGCCGGTTCAGGTTCGGTGGGGCCTTCTGGTGTTGGGGTTGCAAGTACTGGATTCAGTGCTGGCAATGGGTCTGGTGCTGGTTGTTCCGCTGGTTCCAGTTCTGGGACTGGTTCCATCTGGGTCTCTGGGACTGGATCCACTACTGCTGTTGCAGACATTGGCCTGGGGTCCGGGTCCATCACCTCTGACGGGGTCCTGATAGAAGTTTCTGGAACAGAGCTAGGCATCATGGCTTGTTTAGCCTGGCTGCGGGTGACCATTCCCACCCTCTTGGCCCGCTTCACATGATTGGCCAAGTCTTCCCCTAACAGCATGGGGATGGGATAGTCATCATAGACTGCAAAAGTCCACATTCCTGATACTGGAATCCCTGGTACTGGACAGGGAACTTGTCTGTAGGCAAATTGAATGAGTTGGACTTGAAGGGTTGAATTGTCACTTGGATCTCTGGGTTGATTAAATTGGGGTCACTAAGGAAGCATGGATAGCTGACACTTGTGCTCCGGTGTCCCTCCACGCGGTGACCTTCTTCCCGCCCACACTCACAGTTTCCCTCCGCTCCAAGGGTATCTGGGAGGTATCTGGGCCTGTGGACCTCTGGTGTGATTCCGGTGCAATGAACTGTAATCTGTTGGGGTTCTTGGGGCAGTTGGCCTTTACATGCCCAAACTCGTTACATTTAAAATATCTTCCAGCTGATAGGTCACTGGGGCGAGGTGGGTTGCTGGAGAATGGTGTGGTGGGACGATAAGGTGTCTGGAGGGTTCTTTGGGGGGTAGGTGGAGCCTTGGGCGGCCCACAATAATAGGGTGTGGTCTGAAATAAATAATATTTCAGGTAGTTATATCACATATTTAGCATATTGATCCATGGCAGGCTCTGTCAGTAGTCCCTGGGAATATACTATACTATAATTTATTAACTAACGTTCCCAAATGGCTGCCATGGAATTTTCTATTTACTATTGAGTGGCATGAATTTGAACTGGAAGTCAACTTAGTAACTATATTACATATAGTGACAGATATGGATGAGACAAAGAGATATGTAGAGATATGGCCAAACTGGAAATCTTCCTCCAATCACTCCCTGAATCTTGGGAAAACTGGGACAGAGATCTCGATCTGAACTTTATGCTTGGCTTTATCTATAATATATTCTGGATCCAAAACCAATGAGATTAGGAAAAGTTTGGATTCACACCCAAATTCCTCAGCTCAGACCCATGGTTATAGTCCATCTAAAATGCATGTCACATATACAGTGTTAATTCACAGAGTACTCCAATCTAGTATCATATATCTCACTCTTTACCTATTAATGAAATACACTGGTGTCATCTGGGAACTTTATTCACTGAAATAATTTAAAATTCTCAACAAATAGCAGAAAGAGACATAAAAGAATAATTTTTAAAACCAGTCCTAATGAAAGATAAAACAAAAGCAGTACCCACAGAAAGTGCATCAATCTGCATCCCAAAGCAATATCCGAGTACCACAAGTATTCTTGGTGTAATTAGCAATTAATAATGCTACCAGCATTTACGACCCCATTTACTGTAAAGAACCATATTACTGACAAGCAACATCAGGTTTACGGTGAGCAAATTAAAGAAATATGAAACCAGTTCTTAGTTTTAGTACTGATTTAGTACTAGCATAACAGGCAAGAAAAGTAATTTTTTTGTTTAAACATTTGGCTGATATATGAAATAGAAAAGTAATTCTGATTAAGTGTCAGATATCTTTGGTGCATAAAAGTTTTTAATACATTTAAAATATAAAGATGTATTAGATTAGGGGCACAGTGAAACAAAAAGAGTGACCAACCTTTAGCTCTTACATAATTGGAAATATATGTGCCATGAAGATCTTATCGGAAATATCAAAAATTATTGAGGTAAAAAATAACAAAAGATATTAAAATCTCATCAACAATAAAGACGTTATTTACTGGCTAAATGTACAAAAACATAACATCAAGTTTGTTTAATATAAAACCCAATATTTCTCTTTCACAGACTATGTGTTATATCTGAGATCTGCTTCCTTTGCCCTTACTAAAATAGTAAAAGTAAAGGTTAAAGGTGCAATTCAGGCTGACGTGTTTATAGGCACATACCAGGAAATCCATGACCAGAGTGACAGCATAGACCATAAGTGTTTTCCTCTGATTCTGTCTCATTTGAAACCATTAAAAGAAAACACTCTATGGACCACTTGTGACGAGTGTATCAGAGACACAAACTGGATTTGTTCCACAAGACCTCAAACTAGGGAGCATGGTCCACACACATGTGAGGAAATGCCTCCTAATTTAGCAATGGTAATAATTAAGTTCTCCTGCCTATGTGGGTTATTTATGCACCTTTTAGGAATATTCAACACATTGTTTCTGAGTGCAGAGATGGGGAGGCTTTTCCATAAAAATATGGGGCCTGATCAAAGCCCAGTGAGAAAGACCTTTGACCCCAATGGGCTTTGGGTCAGGCCCTTGGTGCATAATTACATTATTTTTTGAGAACATGCATCAATTTATATCCTGATCCTAGAAGCAATCATGAGTCAGTTCAGCCACTAGTGCAATTTAGGATTGTTTTAAATTGTACCTTGGAGTAAAAGTGGCCATTTCAGCTGCAGAGATTGCCCGAGCACACTCTACTAGGCTCCTCACCCCCCGTCATGCCCTGGAGATGCACCTTGTGCTGTACTAGAAGTCTGCGGGGGAAGGTGGCATGGAGGTAGTATAGGCACCATTATAGCTCTTTTGCACCAGTGGAGCAGTACAAAGGGGTGGAAGGAGGACAAGGATATTGTGCACCATACATAGAAGATTGTTCATTACAGATTTATTAATTAAAAATAACTGTATATACAAAATTAACCCAAGATAAATTAGAAATATGTTTGAATGAAGTACACTGGTTGTGCTATTCTGTTTTGTTTTGCATAATTCAACCCTACAATAAATAGTTACAAAGTACAACATTGTGTGTCATCATCCTCCATCTCTAATGACACATGAGTTTATACATCTCCCAAGCTTTTCCCTTTACATTGTAGTCTTCTTTGATCAATCAGAGAGGCAAAGAGATTGATTGGATATGTAAAATGGAGCTGGAAAATAGAACAGTGATACAAGAATGGTAAAATGTATCGACCTGTGGCTGTGTGGCTAGACTAACAAAATATTTTAATTACCATTTTCCCCCCTCATGGAAGTAACTGTGGGCAAGCTTCCAAAACCCAGAGGCTATAGGGCTTGTGGCAAGATCTTTGCGACTCTGGATCTTGTTTGTGCTACCCAATCAATCTCTTAGACTCCCTCTGTTCCATTTTCATTTCTGATTGATCAGATTACATCAGACAGAAGAGCAGATTGTTGCATATGGGGTACATAAACATATATGCAAAATATGCTCCAAAGGCATGTTTGATTGAATAAATAACCTTTTATATCAACATTTTCATTATTACAGATTATTCTAATTTTATCTCTCACAAAGGATGACATTCACCCCAGGGTGAAATTGTCCCCAATGCAGAGGGCCAGCATAAAGCCAGTGTACAACATAAATACCACTAATCCCTATTTTGAGGTCTTAAGTGGTGTATAGGTATTAGGTCTTACTTAAACTACTCTTTAGTCCTTTATGCATAGCTCATTGGGTTCACAGAGTTATTCATGACCCCTCAGCAGGTTTGGATGTCACCCTCAGGGCATACCTGGGTTGCAATGATTAGTATCAAGATACCGGCATAAGAACGTTAATTACAGTTCTCAGTGTTAGAATGAGAGAAAATATGCTAATACCCATATCATGCTTCTGAGCATACCTCATGGAAAGCAAAAGACCCAGATTGAACTGAATGCTTTAAAAAACTTTTTAAAATGCTGTGCCTTCTTGCCTGAAACTCAACTGTTGAATGCTTACTAGTTATATGAGCCACAGTTCTTAAGGTGAAAATTCATTCATCACCACACATGATAATTAATTGCCTTGCTTAACTTCAGAATCAATCTGATCTGACCTCCAACCTTCCCCAGAGAATCAATCTACCCCAAAAGTTACCCAATCTTCCTCCTTGCTGACTAACACAACTGCAACCCACTTACCTCTTACCACCCTTTGCCAGAAACCACAGTGACTGTACAAAGGGAGACCGACAGATTTAACATAATTCATAGTGAAATGGAAACACATGAAACCATGGAAGAAGCAGAAAATTACGCTTTATATGATTTTCATGCCAACATAACTGATGTCCTAATTACAGTTAATGAATAGTTTTCAATAAATTCAGAATGTGGTAATTTCTTCTTCTTCCTTCTCTTATGGAAGTACTCAAGAACCAGACTCATTATTTGCAAGTGTATTTGGTTTCTGAAACATTTCAAAAATATCACAAGGGAACAAATGCCAGGCTATGGGTTATTCACAAAATATCTGATGTTATTTCAGCTTCAGAACTGGTCTTCCAGTTGTAATTCAAAGACTGGCTTGTAATTATGTGTTGATTACACCTATTTTCAACTGCATACAAATATTCAACACTGAATACATGTATTTATTGAATCATGCAACCCAGTTTTGAAGCTTTGCAAATTCACAAATGTCACATGGGTCATACATGGTAAAACAAACCAGAGCCTATATATATGCCAAACTTTTGTGAGCAGTTTTTCAGCTCTGATCCTGATCTGTTATGCTCAGTTGTAATGTCAATCTAACCTCCTGAGATATTTCATAACCCTTCCACTCTTTGTGTTACCATAAGCTTATATAGAAATCCTCACAAGGAAGATTGTTGACTTTTCATGCTCTGTTGCTTTAGCAACCCTACTTGTGGCTGAAATATAATTTTGAATGAATTATTTTACAAGTTTATTTCTTTATAGGTATTACATTAAAATGCTTGACTTGTTCTACTTATGTGGTAGAATGACACTACGTTATTCCAAGAAAATGTTGGTGTTTAAAGTAGGGTTGTCGATTAATTGCAGTTAACTCACATGATACCCCAAAAAATTAGTCATGATTAAAAGAATTAATCACGATTAATCACACTGTTAAACAATAGAATACCTTTTGAAATGTATTAAATATTTTTGGTTATTTCTCTACATTTTCAAATATATTGGTTTCTATTACAACACAGAATACAAAGTGTACAGTGCTCACTTTATATTATTATTTTTATTACAGATATTTGCACTGTAAAAATGATAAAGAAAAGAAATAGTATTTTTCAATTCACCTCATGCAAGTACTGTAGTGCAATCTCTTTATCGTTAAAGTCTAATTTACTAATGTAGATTTTTTTGGTTACATAATTGCACTCAAAAACAAAACCATGTAAAACTTTAGAGCCTACAAGTCCATTCAGTCCTACTTCTTGTTCGGCCAATCATTAAGACAAACAAGTTTGTTTACATTTACGGGAAATACTGCTGCCTGCTTCTGATTTGAAATGTCACCTGAAAGTGAGAACAGGTGTTTGCACGGCACTTTTGTAGACAGTGTTGCAAGATGTTTATGTGCCAGATATGCTAAACATTCATGTGCCCCTTCATGCTTCGGCCACCATTCCATGCTGATGATGCTCATTAAAAAAATAATGCATTAATTAAATTTGTGACTGAACTCTGTGGGGGAGCATTGTATGTCTCCTGTTCTGATTTACTTGCATGTTCTAGCAGTCTTGGATGATGGCCCAGCACATGTTTGTTTTAAAAACAATTTCACTGCAGATTTGACAAAACGCAAAGAAGGTACCAATGTGAGATTTCTAAAAATAGCTACAGTACGCAACCCAAAGTTTAAGAATCTGAAATGCCATCCAAAATCTGAGTGGGACGAGGTGTGGAGCATGCTTTCAGAAGTCTTAAAAAAAAAACAACAACACTCTGATGTGGAAACTACAGAATCCAAACCACCAAAAAAGAAAATCAACCTTCTGCTGGTGGCATCTGACTCAGATGATGAAAATAAATATGTGTCGGTCTGCACTGCTTTGGATCGTTATCAAGCAGAACCCATCATTGGATGGATGCATGTCCTATGGAACGGTGGTTGAAGCATGAAGGCACATATGAATCTTTAGCACATCTGGCACGTACATATCTTGTGACGCCAGCTACAACAGTACCATGTGAATGCCTGTTCTCACTTTCAGATGACATTGTAAACAAGAAGCAGGTAGCATTATCTCTTGCAAATAGTAACCAAACTTGTTTGTCTGAGTGATTGGCTGAACAAGAAGTAGGACTGAGTAGACTTGTAGACTCTAAAGTTTTACATTGTTTGTTTTATTTTTGAATGCAGTTATTTTTGTACATAATTCTAAACTTGTAAGTTCAACTTTCATGATAAAGAGATTGCACTACCGTACTTGTATTAGGTGAATTGAAAAATACAGTTTTTTCATTTTTACAGTGAAAATATTTGAATTAAAAAGTAAACATAAAGTTAGCACGGTACACTTTTGTATTCTGTGTTGTAATTGAAATCAATATATGTGAAAATGTAGAAAACATCCAAAAATATTTAATAAATATATTCTATTATTGTTTAACAGCACAATTAATTGCACAATAATTTTTTTAATCACTTCACAGCCCAAGTTTAAAGTTTTATTGGTAACATTAGTGCAGAACAAAAATAAGAAAAAACAGATCATGTACAGCAGCAATAAAAGAAGGCATCCTTGAGAAATATATATATTTGTCACGAGGTGTTCCCTTCTACCATCCTCTACAGCAGTTAAGGTCATATAAATAATTTATGTTAAGAATAAAACAGGTGGAATAAACTTCCAATTTTTCTTTTTAAATTAAAAGTAAATGAAATCATCATCATCTGCCACTAATTCAAATTTCAAACCCACTGACTAAGTCAGTGCAACACCAGGAAATAGGTGTGTATGAAACAAGGAGAAAAGAGGAGTCAGAAGAGGTAAAAAGCAGGGGAGGTGAGTGTGACGTTCCCCTCTGGTGTTATCCAGACTGATGATCTGCTAGGTCACTCCAATCCTTGTCTCTAGGTGCCAGCCTTACCCTGCTCTGCTGTGAGAACCCGCACTCCTGGGCTGTTCATGCACAGCCTCTGATATGTAAGCTGCTCCTTGGATTGTGCAACCGCATGACACTAGCCAATATCTCCGGTCCCAAACACAACCCTAGGAACCTCCATCTTGCAGTGTCCAATTATGCCAGCTGGACGCTGCAAGCTTACATGAGTTTGTCAATTTTACAAATATATTTATATGTACCAGGCTTGTTATCCCAAGGCAGTCTCGGACACAGTTCAAACCAAATGCACTCCTTCAGGTAGAATAAACAAGCAAATTTATTAACTACAAAGATAGATTTGAAGTGATTATAAGTCAAAGCACAAGAAGTCAGATTTTGTCAAATGAAATAAAAGCAAAACTCATTCTAAGTTCATCTTAACATTTTCAGTGCCCTTACAAACTTAGATGCTTTTTACCACAGGTTGGCTGGTTGCCCTTCAGCCAGGCTCTCCCCTTTGATCAGCACTTCAGTCGCTTGGTGGTGATGTCTGTAGATGGAAGTGGAAGAAAAAGGAAGAGCATGGCAAACGTCTCTCCCTTTTATCATGTTCTTTCTTCCCTCTTGGCTTTGCCCCCCCTTCAGAGTCAGGTGAGCATTACCTCACTGTAGTCCCAAACTAACCAAAGGAAGGGAGTGACTCACTTGAGAGTCCAACAGATCCTTTGTTGTTGCCCAGGCCAGTGTCCTTTTTTCCAGTGAGGCTGGGCTGGGTTTGTCCCATACATGCCCTGATGAGCTGTGAACTGCCCCTCTGCTTTTGGAGAGTTTTGCCTGCACCTGTTTTAAGCCACAAGGACACATTTTCAGCCTCATAACTATATACATGAAATTACAACCTATAACATTATTATAACATTACTGTAAAAACAATTAATATAACATCACTATAATAACAATGCTCAGTGCCTCATGAGCCTTCTGAAGACACCCGACATAACAAACTTTGCATTGGATACCACACAATCATATTATAAGGAGGGGGGGGGTTGTAGGGTTTTCTGCCAAGGTACAGAGTGTCACAGTGAGAAATTGAGCAGAGGGGTTAAATTTGGAGATCAGAGAAGGGAGAATAATAATAACACTTGGTTCTTATATGGCACTTTTCATTCAAGAGCTCCCACTTTGCCAAGAAGGTCATTATCATTATTTTTATTTTACAAATGGAGAAACTGAGGCCCAGAAAGATGATATGACCTCCCCAAGCTCACCCAGAAGGTTAGCAGCAGACACAGGAATAGGTCTCCTAAATCCAATCTACTAAAATTGCAAAATTATACCCCATTTTATAGATTCATAGATACTAAGGTCAGAAGGGACTACTATGATCATCTAGTCTGACCTTCTGCACAATGCAGGCCACAGAATCTCACCCACCCACTCCTGCAAAAAACCTCTCACCTGTGTCTGAGCTATTGAAGTCCTCAAATCGTGGTTTAAAGACTTCAAGGAGCAGAGAATCCTCCAGCAAGTGACCCGTGCCCCGTACTACAGAGGAAGGTGAAAAACCTTCAGGGCCTCTTCCAATCTGCCCTGGAGGAAAATTCCTTCCCGACACCAAATATGGTGATCAGCTAAATCCTGAGCATATGGGCAAGATTCACCAGCCAGATACTACAGAAAATTCTTTCCTGGATAACTCAGATCCCACCCCATCTAACATCCCATCACAGGCCATTAGGCCTATTTACCATGAATATTTAAAGATCTACTAATTGAAGTGTCATTGGAAAAGTTATGATTTGCTGAATATGATTATCCTATTATTATGTATGTATCATTTTTGTATCTAAAGTTAGGAATATTGAATATGTATCTATGTATATGAAGAATCAATCCTGAAGCACTTACATGAGAGGAAAGTGATCAGGAACAGTCAGCATGGATTCACCAAGGGAAGGTCATTCCTGACTAATCTAATCACCTTCTATGATGAGATTACTGGTTCTGTGGATGAAGGGAAAGCAGTGGATGTATTGTTTCTTGACTTTAGCAAAGCTTTTGACACTGTCTCCCACAGTATTCTTGTCAGCAAGTTAAAGAAGTATGGGCTGGATGAATGCAATATAAGATGCAGAAAGTTGGCTAGGTTGTCGGGCTCAACGGGTAGTGATCAATGGCTCCATGTCTAGTTGGCAGCCGGTGTCAAGTGGAGTGCCCCAGCGGTCGGTCCTGGGGCCGGTTTTGTTCAATATCTTCATAAATGATCTGGAGGATGGTGTGGATTGCACTCTCAGAAAATTTGCGGATGATACTAAACTGGGAGGAGTGGTAGATACGCTGGAGGGCAGGGATAGGATACAGAGGGACCTAGACAAATTGGAGGATTGGGCCAAAAGAAATCTGATGAGGTTCAATATGGATAAGTGCAGGTTTCTGCACTTAGGACGGAAGAACCCAATGCACAGCTACAGACTAGGGACCGAATGGCTAGGCAGCAGTTCTGCAGAAAAGGACCTAGGGGTGACAGTGGACGAGAAGCTGGATATGAGTCAGCAGTGGTGCCCTTGTTGCCAAGAAGGCCAATGGCATTTTGGGATGTATAAGTAGGGGCATAGCGAGCAGATCGAGGGATGTGATCGTCCTCCTCTATTCGACATTGGTGAGGCCTCATCTGGAGTACTGTGTCCAGTTTTGGGCCCCACACTACAAGAAGGATGTGGATAAATTGGAGAGAGTCCAGCGAAGGGCAACAAAAATGATTAGGGGTCTGGAACACATGACTTATGAGGAGAGGCTGAGGGAGCTGGGATTGTTTAGCCTGCAGAAGAGAAGAATGAGGGGGGATTTGATAGCTGCTTTCAACTATCTGAGAGGTAGCTCCAGAGAGGATGGTTCTAGACTATTCTCTGTGGTAGAAGAGGACAGGACAAGGAGTAATGGTCTCAAGTTGCAGTGGGGGAGGTTTAGGTTGGATATTAGGAAAAACTTTTTCACTAGGAGGATGGTGAAACACTGGAATGCGTTACCTAGGGAGGTGGTAGAATCTCCTTCCTTAGAATTTTTTTATGGTCAGGCTTGACAAAGCTCTGGATGGGATGATTTAATTGGGGATTGGTCCTGCTTTGAGCAGGGGGTTGGACTAGATGACCTCCTGAGGTCTCTTCCAACCCTGATATTCTATGATCCTATGATCTGTATTTCAATCATGCTTACTCTAGGTGACATCCACAACAAGCCTTTCTGGTACAACAATTAAGAAGCCAGACAATGCTGATGGCCCATCAGGAAAGACAATGGACCATGGAAGAACTTAACCTTCCTGTGAACGTTCCAGACAGCCTGTAAGTAATGGCTGCTGTGACTCAGCAAGGTATTCAAGGGCATGTAACCAGGCCACATGACTCTGGACTCCATCTTGGGATGTCAGTGTTTTTCCACAAACTGAGTTTGGGAAAAAGGGTTCCCACCATACGCTAAAGCTATATAAGTCAGGGAGTGACATCATCTTCTGCTCTTCACTCCCATACATGAGGAGTCCTGAAAACACCTGAGGAAGAAAGACTGAACTGGGGGAAGTGCTGGACCCAGGTTAAAGGGATTTCTAGCCTGTGTATGAAAACCTGGGAATTCCAAGCTGTAAAGCTAGTGCACCTTGTGCCTTAAGAATCTGATGTCTCCTTGTATCATCAGTCAGGGTGAGAATTTGCTAATTCATATATACTATCTTTCTAGTATTTTAGGATTAGTTTGTGTTTTTGTGTATTTACTAGGTGATCTGCTTTGATCTGTTTGCTATCACTTATAATCACTTAAAATCTATCTTTTTGTAAATAATAAACTTATTTTATGTTTTAATCTAAACCAGTAAGTTTGGAGTGAAGTGCTTTAGGGAGGGGCAAACTCCATGAGCTACACTGCACAGTTCCCTATGCAGTGCAAGATGGTACAATTTTGGCTTTATACTCCAGTGGGGAGGGTCCTAGGCTGGGAAACTGGTGGTTATTTTGGCTGTAGCCTCTCTATTGTTGGTTCATGAAGTGGCTGGTCAGAGAGCCTTCATGTAACTGCCTGCGGTGTGTGTCCATATCTGTGTAAATGCTGGAGGAAGTGTAGGACCAAGAAGAGGTCTGCAGCTTGTCACAGTAGCACAGTGTGAGAGGGAGGCCAAACTGGTGGGTCAGAGGGCTCAGTGGTACCCCAGTTCCAGGTGGCACCCCAGGGAGAACCCATCACACCCATTCTTTATGCAACTGGCTTGGAAGGATTGCAGCTGCTATTACATCTACACTACAACTAGTCAGACAGCAAAAAATTGAAATCTGGACATTTTTGGTTGAAAACCAAACATTTTCAGCAAAAAAAAAAATGTTGTTTTTAACACCAACAATTTTCATTTAAAAAGAACACCATAGTGCCTCATGCAAATAAAAAGAACACCTGTGTGCCTTATGCTCCCAGTCTCCTCCAAGAGCTGGGCCTGCTCCAGGCACCAGCGTTCCAAGCAGGTGTTTAGGGCGGCAGTTAGAATGGGGCGGCAAATTCGGCGGCAGCTCCTCTGTCCTGCGGCGGTGGCCGCAAATCGGCAGCAGCTTCTCCCTTTTGCAGTCCATGGTGGCAGTTTTTTTCACTGTTTGGGGTGGCAAAAACGGTAGAGCCGGCCCTGTCCATGAGCCCCACTCCCTTCTCCTATGATGCACTACAGACTCCCCTCTTACCCAATCACTGCATTCAGGATGAGAGTCCCTGGTCTTGGTGCATCATTGGTGATGAAGACCAGCTGGGAAACCTGGTTTATTGGGGAGAGTGCCAACATAAGGCACCTGAACTGCATACTCAATAATGCACCTCTGTGGTATTTTTGAATTGAAAATTTAATTTTTTAAAATATTCAGTTTTTTTACAAAAAGTCAAAGTTTTCCACGCAAAGCCAACACTTTTCTCCTCTCCCCCCGCCCCACCTCCCATGGTGTTGGCAAAAACCTAATTTTCTGTCCAAAAACAGTTTTGCCAACAATTTTTTAACTTGCTCTATTTTACATCCATTTTGATACCCCGTTATCCTACCAGAGAGGAGAGGAGAGCTTACAGGTAGCTTGTATCCCAGGTTCAGAGGAATTTATCTCCAAAAGTTGGCAGAATTTACCACCACCAGTTAGTGAATATGAAGAAGGTGATGTGCAGTAGAGCTCATATGAACCATTTTCAATATCTGTGTATTTGAATAGATATTCATGTAAGTGGACGCCACTGTAGTTATAATAAATGATATCCTTCTAGTATGTATCAGTACTAGACAGCGTATCAGGTATCTGTTATTCATCTAGCCATTTGACAGCATTAATGGGAAAAGGGGAAATGGGGGTTATGTTCTGTACACTGGGCACATCTGTTCTGATAACTAAATTAAGACCTATGCAGTAAACAAGGTAATCTGAACAAGACAGCCCATCTGTGTTTTTTACAGCTTGTTTCCTCATTATTTCCATACACCGCAGCATGCATGTCGTTCATATTCAGTCTAAATCTAAATAGGAGGCTTTATTTTAAAGGCAGATTTTGTATGTGTGCCTTTTCTGACACAGTAATTTTCCATTAAAGTAACAATAACTGGAGATTTGGTGGAATAACTTTAAGCATCTAGGCCCCATCTGAAGAATATGAAAAAAATAATGGTAACTCTTGATATTTATATTTGTATATAACATTTGTATATTTCTCTCCCACCTGACCTCAACTGTCAAATTTTCAATATAGTGCCATCATGTATATATAACCTAGAAAAGAGGGATAACATGCTTTTGCACAGAGTTACATCCAACAGATTATTATACCATATTTAAAACCCCATATTTATACCATATTTAAAACGTCATATACATGATTTGTAATTTTTGTATGAATTGAATCCAACTTGCTTTGGTATTTTATTGGGTTTCTGGCTGGAAAAGCCAAGATGAAGAAAGGATCAATAAACAAGAAGCAGAGTAAAAATAAGGATATCATTCTTAGATATGCTTCCCATGCGGAACCCAAGCAGAGTCCAAAGCCAAGTAAAACTGCATAAAAACCTGTGTGTTTGGGGGGGGGGGCAGGAAATGTGTGTGTGAGAGAGAAAAAGATATTTATGTAGCATATCCATCCCCTCTGTGAAATTTTCACCATAGTCTCAAGGGCTATGGGGGAAGAACAGAGGAACAACCCCTCTGCAGAGCAGGCTTCCCTTGAATGTAGGCTGAAGCCTGTATAAAGATAGGACATATACTGGGCAACATTAAAAAATCATACTAACAATCATTACCTGGGGTAGTTACATTAACCCCAGTATTTGTTACATTTCCTGCAGTATTTCCAGTCCTAATCATAGGGAATAGCTCACAGACCTTCACTTGATAATTGAGGATTTGTTATTAATCAATGCTGCTGCTCTCACTTACCCTCCAGGCTCTATGATTCCTAATGTGGGTGTGTGGGTGGAGGTGAAGATGTGTTAAAGAATGCAGGTGCTCCCTAAGAATCAAAGGTAGGATTGTCACAGGACAGCAGTTCTGCCATAGCTTAGAAGGAGTGAATAGGAGCTTGGAAGAAGAACCCTAGTGGGGTTTTGTGTGGTTTGAATCAGGCTTCACAGACAGCCAAAGACTACTTGTCTAAATCAGGCCTTGCCCCCCTGTTAAGAGCTCCATGAAAAAATAGCCACAAAAAGTCATTTGCAGTGCACAAGTTTTATTGCTCCTAGAAAACCTGGGAGCTATTCCACATAATCTTGAGCACCAATTACTGGTATTTTATCTACTAACTATTTACTTAACATAGAACATTCCTGTAACACCCCCAGCCAGTACAGACTCATCAGCAACTCATCAAGCCCTAAAGACCTTTTCAAGTAAATGTTTCCCCTCCCAAGACTTTTAAAATGAGATAAGTGCCTGTGGGCTGGGAAGCACAATGTCTTGGTAGAAACCATTTCTGAATTCTGCAGTGTACAGAATCAAAGCATCAAATCCTAATCTTACTATTGTCCTTCCCCAAAGTCCCATTAATGTCAGTGGCACAGAATTTGACTCAAAGAGAGTACAATAAGCTAATCAATTGTCAAAGTAACATAACATTTACCAGAATGCATCTGCTGCCTCCGTGCAGCTGTATAGTACGTACAATACTCTGTAAGTCTGAGAAATGGATTAGTGCATATGCAAACATGGTCCTAGGGAGAGCAGATCTACCTATCGTCATCCCTCATACAACACATACATAGCAACTGGGGAGGTTATGTGCAAATTAAGCATTCCAGGAGCAGTTCTGAAGTGCTCCTGATGGTGCTGATGGAAGTCAAAGCATTAGCCCAGAGGCTCTGTACTTTTAGGAGTCTGATTTGTCTTGCTTACCCGCAAGTTTCACCTCACTTAAAAACTACTTGCTTACAAAATCAGACATAAAAATACACAAGTGTCACAGCCACACTATTACTGAAAAAATGCTTTTTTTTTCATTTTTACCACATAATTATAAAATAAAGCAATTGGAACATAAATATTGTACATACATTTCAGTGTATAGTATATAGAACAGTATAAAGAATTCATTGTCTGTATAAAATTTCAGTTTGTACTGACTTCGCTAGTGCTTTTTATGTAGTCTGTTGTGAAACTAGGCAAATATCTAGATGAGTTGATGTATCCCCTGGAAGACCTCTGCGTACCCCCAGGGTTACATCTCTCCCTGGCTGAGAACCACCACTCTACGGAATTGTGTTCCTCTTGACACAGAGTCAAATACACACACATGCTATCACAGAACTGTATTTATTCAGTAAATATTCTCTTTTATATTGTTGAAAAAAATGTTCCAATAGTTTCCTTGCATTTCACTTGATGGTGATGTTTCTGTGTCTCTATGAGGCTGGATTGGCCATCCACTGGTGTATTGGTACTGAACTTCTGTAAACTGCTTCCTCTCCAGTCTTTCTTGCCATACACATTGCTCAGAGGACCAGCAAACTGACTGGCCAGTAACCATCTGTCTGGCTGCTATTGACTGAAACACTTGGGAAATGTGTTTGTTGATTGGTTTCCCTCCTCCGTTTCCAAGGAGTTTCCCAAATCTGGAGATTGCAACCTTTCCAGCACCCACCCTTTGCCTATAATTAGTGTTGTTATGCTCCATTTGTCTCTGCCCATTGCCTCCAACACACCGTGTCTAATTTGCACTGTTCTGCAGCATGATCAAGTCCAGACTGTGCTCTCTTTTTGCAGTATAATTTTTTGGCACATTTCTTCCACTTGTATGATTTGCTGTGCACTGGGGCACAGCAGACCCTCGGCAAGCAAAATAACTATAAAGAAGCAGAGAAGAAAAATAATTATTACATACAGAGCAAAATAAAGTAAACTACAGGATGGGTATTGAATAAGGGAACAAGTCCAACAAGGAGACAAAGGAGTAAAAAAAAAAAAAAACCAACAGAGGGAAAACTGAAGATGCCAAGAAGAATCAGGGAAATTACCAAGAAGAATCAGGGAAATTAGTGTTGATGCATTAAATAATAAAAAGCATTGCAAATTATTTAGTGCTTCTAAACATATATTGATGCAACAGATAGTATTTTATATTTTGGCAGGTTAGTTATTTAAAGGGTCTGTTTTAAATTCAATATTTTTAATATAATATGCAATATTATGACAGATTACCCTTTAATTAGAATGTCCTGATTTTTTTTTTAATGTTTATACTTTACCTTGCTTTCTGTTGCTATGTTTATAAGGTTATTTTAGGTAAGTCAGAGAGCAGTAACATTTAATGTGCTTGGGCCCACCAACCTTCCCCACCTGCTTATATACACACTTGACAGTTGTCACTTCAGTTTCAGTTTTGCTCCTGCTTTACTTGATAATCATCCTCTTGCAGGGGCTAGGGAAGAATGTATAGGTGAACACCATCTGAGACAGTATATGACATTGATTTAACTGACCATCAACAAAATAACGAAACCCATTAAGCATTCAGAAGTGCTTTCAACTGCAGAAAGCAAAAGAAACCAGTTAAATATAATTCCCACCACCAACTCTTTCAGTTCTAATAATCTTAGCATCTGATTTTCAATTTGATAGTATCCCTTTAAATGCCAATAGATCTATGTGGGAATCAAACTTTCAAAGTGAATCTCATCAAATTGTCTGAAGCTGGAATCAATTTTTTAGCTAGAATAGTCTTATACTAAAATGAAGGAAAATGGGCAGATGGTATAAAAGTTAACAACCTTGAGGAGCATGGTGTAAAAAAAGGATCCTATCACCAACAGTATTTCCCTTTTTGGCATCTTCTTGGATCTAAGATACTTGTGACAAACACAGCTAATGTGCCCTCATTTTCAGCTGTATTGATATGAATTGGTCTTAGAGAATTTTATATTGTCTGACAAACCTCACTTCTTCCACACTGCTTCACTTCTACATAAATCATTTCATTTGCGATTCATTATGTAAAAGTAAAAAGAAAAAGATCCTTTTTCAATAAATAGATGAACTCAAATTCAGTGTCATGAAAAGTAATGGAGTGAGAGGATCTTCAGCCTCATTAATTGGTTTAAGTCAATCCAGTCCTCCTGTTAAGCCGAGATATTCATTACTAGAAATGCCTTATAATGGTATGGTTTTGCTCAGGTACAGTAGTGAAGTTAAAGAGGATGATTTTCACATTGAGATTGAATAATAAGAGCCATCCTTCATTAAAATTAGAAAGGTGAACTCTGTAAGGGATAGGTGGCTCAGTAAGTCAGTGTCACATGAGCTTTTCAATTCAGATGATCTGGATTCAAACCTGAGCTTAGGATCTGATTCAAAAGCCCATTAACCTAAAAGAAGAGACTTCTGTTGACTTCAGTGGCCTTTGGACAGGATCTGTTATTACAAATGGAAATCAGTTTGGTGGTTCTGTCCCAGTCCCTAGTAGAGAACAAGTGTGCTCATCACAAAAGCACCCCAGAGTTCAGAGCACTCATAAAATGATATCTGTTTAATTCCATAATTAGAATAGCAGGGCATTGACACAGTTTTGCAGGAAAGTTGTATGCGGTGTAGCTGTAGCTGTGTGGATCCCAGAATATTAGAGGACAAGGTGGGTGAGGTAATATCTTCTATTGAACCAACTTCTGTTGGTGAGAGAGGCAAGCTTTTAAGCCACAGAGTGCTCTTCTTCCAGTCTGGGAAGTTGGTCTGATAAACAATATTACCTCACCCACCTTGTTTCTCTAATGTAGGAAAGTCTGCAGAATAGGAGTTCTCATTAATACAGCTGCAAGTTGGCTCCAATAAGCCTTCACTCTCATCAGCACCAAATTCACATTTTTCTTGTAAAAAAAATGTTGAAAAAAAAAGTTCTTTGTTTCTTAGCTTATACTGATTAATTTTGCACAGGGAAAGTATCAATGAGTTGAACAAGTAACTGAAACCTCAGTGGTTTCTCTTATTTTGTACTTGTAATGGTCTCCACTCAGAGTCTGGTTGGGAAGCATGGCCTAGTAGTCACAGCCACAACCCCAGAATGCCAAGGGGATTGTGAGGAGGGGAGCCTGGGCCCTCTGCTCTGACCCACGGCCCTTTTAGCTACCAGTAACCTGGCAACCAAGACTACTTAACGCTGTTCTCCCTGGACCTCTTCCTCTCATCTCCCGCCCTGGGGTCACCTCAGTCCAAGGCCTTCGCCTGATGGGAAAATCCAAATACCAAGGAAGCAAGAAGGAGTCATCACTGTCCAGGGCCACAGAATACTTCCATCTCTGCTTGTCCCTGTAGAGGGTCTTCCCTTTCCTCACAGAGGACCCCTTTGGGCAACTGCATCAGAGCCTTTAGATTTCACTCTGCTCTGCTAGAGCTGTGGGCTGATGGACTGCTCACCTTCAGCACTGCTCCCCAGCTGAGCTAATTCACTGTCTTTTAATTCCTCCAGCATATGGAGCTGGCAGAGCCCAAAATGAGCCCTTAGAATCATAGAATATAAGGGTTAGAAGGGACCTCAGGACATCATCTAGTCCAACACCCTGCTCAAAGCAGGACCAATCCCCAACTAAATCATCCCAGCCAGGGCTTTGTCAACCCTGACCTTAAAAACTTCTAAGGAAGGAGATTCCACCACCTTCCTAGGTAACGCATTCCAGTGTTTCACCACCCTCCTAGTGAAAGTTTTTCCTAATATCCAACCTAAACCTCCTCCACTGCAACTTGAGACCATTACTCCTTGTTCTGTCATCTGCTACCACTGAAAACAGTCTAGATCCATTCTCTTTGGAACCCCCTTTCAGGTAGTTGAAAGCAGCTATCAAATCCCCCCTCATTCTTCTCTTCTGCAGACTAAACAATCCCAGTTCCCTCAGCCTCTCGTCATAAGTCATGTGTTCCAGACCCCTAATAATTTTTGTTGCCCTCTGCTGGACGCTTTCTAATTTTTCCACATCCTTCTTGTAGTGTGGGGCCCAAAACTGGACGCAGTACTCCAGATGAGGCCTCACCAATGTCGAACAGAGGGGAACGATCACGTCCCTCGATCTGCTGGCAATGCCCCTACTTATACATCCCAAAATGCCATTGGCCTTCTTGGCAACAACAGCACACTGTTGACTCATATCCAGTTTCTCGTCCACTGTAACCCCTAGGTCCTTTTCTGCAGAACTGCTGCCAAGCCATTCGGTCCCTAGTCTGTAGCAGTGCATGGGATTCTTCCGTCCTAAGTGCAGGACTTTGCACTTGTCCTTGTTGAACCTCATCAGATTTCTTTTGGCCCAATCCTCCAATTTGTCTAGGTCCCTCTGAATCCTATCCCTACCCTCCAGAGTATCTACCTCTCCTCCCAGTTTAGTGTCATCTGCAAACTTGCTGAGGGTGCAATCCACACCATCCTCCAGATCATTTATGAGGATATTGAACAAAACCAGCCCGAGGACCGACACTTGGGGCACTCCACTTGATACCAGCAGCCAACTAGACATGGAGCCATTGATCACTACCCGTTGAGCCCGACAATCTAGCTAACTTTCTATCCACCTTATAGTCCATTCATCCAGCCCATACGTCTTTAACTTATTGGCAAGAATACTGTGGGAGACCGTGTCAAAAGCTTTGCTAAAGTCAAGGAACAACATGTCCACTGCTTTTCCCTTATCCACAGAGCCACTTATCTCATCATAGAAGGCAATTAGATTAGTCAGGCATGACTTGCCCTTGGTGAATCCATGCTGACTGTTCCTGATCACTTTCCTCTCCTCTAAGTGCTTCAGAATTGATTCCTTGGGGACCTGCTCCATGATTTTTATAGGGACTGAGGTGAGGCTGGCTGGCCCATAGTTCCCCGGATCCTCCTTCTTCCCTTTTTTAAAGATGGGCACTACATTAGCCTTTTTCCAGTCGCCCGGGACTTCCCCGATCGCCATGAGTTTTCAAAGATAATGGCCAGTGGCTCTGCAATCACATCCGCCAACTCCTTTAGCACTCTCGGATGCAGAGCATCTGGCCCCATGGACTTGTGCTCGTTCAGCTTTTCTAAATAGTCCCGAACCACTTCTTTCTCCACAGAGGGCTTGTCACCTCCTCCCCATGCTGTGCTGCCCAGTGCAGTTGTCTGGGAGCTGACCTTGTTCGTGAAGACAGAGGCAAAAAAAGCATTGAGTATATTAGCTTTTAACACATCCTCTGTCACTAGGTTGCCTCCCTCATTCAGTAAGGGGCCCACACTTTCCTTGACTTTCTTCTTGTTGCTAACATACCTGAAGAAGCCCTTCTTGTTACTCTTAACATCTCTTGCTAGCTGAAACTCCAGGTGTGATTTGGCCTTCCTGATTTCACTCCTGCATGCCCAAGCAATATTTTTATACTCTTCTCTGGTCATTTGTCCAATCTTCCACTTCTTGTAAGCTTCTTTTTTGTGTTTACGATCAGCAAGGATTTCATTGTTAAGCCAAGCTGGTCGCCTGCCATATTTACTATTCTTTCTACACATTGGGATGCTTTGTCCCTGTAACCTCAGTAAGGATTCTTTAAAATACAGCCAGCTCTGCTGGACTCCTTTCCCTCTCATGTTATTCTCCCAGGGGATCTTGCCCATCAGTTCCCTGAGGGAGTCAAAGTCTGCTTTTTCTGAAGTCCAGGGTCCGTATTCTGCTGCTCTCCTTTCTTCCCTGTGTCAGGATCCTGAACTCGACCATCTCATGGTCACTGCCTCCCAGGTTCCCATCCACTTTTGCTTCCCCTACTAATTCTTCCCGGTTTGTGAGCAGCAGGTCAAGAAGAGCTCTGCCCGTAGTTGGTTCCTCCAACACTTGCACCAGGAAATTGTCCCCTACACTTTCCAGAAACTCCCTGGATTGTCTGTGCACCACTGTGTTGCTCTCCGAGCAGATATCAGGGTGATTGAAGTCTCCCATGAGAACCAGGGCATGCGATCTAGTAACTTCCGTTAGTTGCCGGAAGAAAGCTTTGTCCACCTCATCCCCCTCCTCCGGTGTTCTATAGCAGACTCCCACCACAACATCACCCTTGTTGCTCACTCTTCTAAACTTAATCCAGGGACTCTCAGGTTTTTCTGCAGTTTCATACTTGAGCTCTGAGCAGCCATACTGCTCCCTTACATACAGTGCAACTCCCCCACCTTTTCTGCCCTGCCTGTCCTTCCTGAACAGTTTATAACCATCCATGACAGTACTCCAGTCATATGAGTTATCCCACCAAGTCTCTGTTATTCCAATCACATCCAAGCCCTTAAGCCCTTGTTGCTCAGTGTGGGGTTTGCACACCCCATCACAGTACTGTAACCTGTGTGCCACAGGTTAGAATCAGTTCAGACTATGGAAAGGTTTTTCTTGAGTTCTAAATGGATCCCAAACTACATGTATGCCTCCTACAGTACTTCTCTGCACTAACATGTTAAATACCAGACAGAGAAGACAAATAATTACTCCATTTCACTTTAAAATTGGAGTTATTTTGAAAGTTAATATGTTCTCTGCCTTGGAAAATGGAATTCATTCTCATAATCTCATTCTTCCTCTGAGCCAGCTGTGAGGCTTTCAAACTGAGTGGTCTAACAAAGCAAGGGCTGAATCTCCAAGTGCAGTAGTGGGGCCAGTACAATTCTGCTGTCTGTATGTGATAGTTTAACACAGCTGATGTTGATGACAGAGCAGATAGTGTTTAGATTGAAGATGAAGAGACGATTTCGTGGTATCATTATTCCACAGTGAGATAACATGGCCCAGTAACACAGAGTATATAACTGGGGGTGGGGGGAGGGGTCTAGTCCATCCTCTCCCCAAATTTAGGGAATGCATTATTAAAAAACGGAAACACCGAGTTTGGAACAGAAGCTTGTTT
Organism: Lepidochelys kempii; assembly: GCF_965140285.1. Taxonomy (NCBI): domain Eukaryota; kingdom Metazoa; phylum Chordata; order Testudines; family Cheloniidae; genus Lepidochelys; species Lepidochelys kempii. The sequence continues at coordinate 67,349,489 of NC_136384.1, read as the reverse complement.
ACCTCACTTTATTAAAAATGCGTAAATTTATGCATGATACACAGCTGCTCACTAAAATGTGCACACAAAATGAATGCTACTGTATGGATATGGCTGTTTTGCCATATATCTAGCTATACAAACAAATACCTGCTTAATGGGCTTATAATAGCTACCTCACAAATGTGTTATTAATTAATTAAGCCACATGTCATTAAATCATTTTGAGATCCTTAGGTGGAAAATGATAACAATAGCAACCAAATTTTCGAAAGGGCAAATATCAGAGTACTAGCGATGCAAATATGCATATTTGTGTCCAGGAATCATTTTTATGATACAAAAAATCATTGAATGAAAATGTTTTGGTTGCAAAGAGTGCACACAAAAAGGGAGTTTTTCTTTTTTTAAAAAAAAGTAATGCTATAAATCCAAATTACTATTTTAATATGCATTTCAGCATATAGCTTCTGGATTATTCAAAACTTTTGAAGGAAGAGTTACTTTAATGTAAGTATTAATACAAATTTACCATTAAGAGAAAAACTCCTGAAAAAAAACACAATTTATATTCATTTGTTTATATAGATATGAATAGACATTAAAATGGTGTCTAAGGCACATTTGCCATATATAATATAAATTATTATCATCTTCTGTAATTCTCTTTTTTGCTCCAATGGTTATAATAACTATACTTTATGAATATCTTTCTCTAAATGCCACTGTAGTAAGTGACCTACAAACATTTAATTTCAGGAAATATTATTTTTAAATACTGCTGTACATACATTACGTTTTTAAAATATTTTTCAGAATGTCACAATTTGTAAACCTGTCAGGAAACTCCAATAAACCTACTTTAAATATTTGTAACTCAACAAGTCTTGTGTGTAATATAATGGTTTCATTAACACATATAATTAGAGCTATAAAAATATTAACCCCCCTATTTCTCTAGGCTACATCATCCATAAAGATACTATATTACCACAATTGTCTGAGCTGTACATTTTAGCACAGAAAGGAATTGGGAGATATTAATCTGCATTGTTTTGATAGTGCAAGATTGCTTTCCCTTGGTGCCTCTGACCCTGAACTAATTTTATAATGGGGACAGGCCTTGAGATGATAATCAGCATGAGTAGCCATCATAAAATTTCTCAATCTCTTTTAGGAATGAACAAACCTATAAGAATAAACCAAGAAGTTGCACGCACACACAGTAGATGTGGTATCATGTTAAAAGAAAGGGAGGGTCCGGGGGTTTATTAGTTGACTACGGAATGAGAATGAAGAATACTAGATGAGAATCCTATGTTTGTTAAAAAAAAAAAGTGTTTTTAAACAGACTGCAGCTTCCATGGATTTATTGAACTGCTAAACTCTACCAAGGGTGACAGTGGGTGGCTTAGTTTATCTTTACCACTACTATGCCTTTTTCCACACCTGTATATCTCCTATCAACTTCTGACAGGAAATACACTATCTTTCTTTACCATAAACATTAGAATTTTCCTGCAGGATGCATTTTCTTCTGAAATTGCAGACTTGTGTCACTCCCTTGGGCTATAAATACAGTACAGTCTCAACCATTTCTTCACCCCTCCTTTGAGAATCGGATTAACACCATCACTGATGCTCTGCAGGCCAAAAGTCAGAGCCTCAAGCTTGTTTTTGAACATGATTGCCCAAGTAATACTTTGCTATATACACAAGACAGAGCCACCAGATGGGTTGAATGAGTTTTCCTTCAATTCTGATTAAGGTTTATGAAGATTACTGAATTTATTATTATAATTCATTTATAGTCAATCAGAATATAATAAAATAATTAGCATTAATAATCATGCAATAACTTTGCAGGATGCTTTGCAGAGATTAGGAAAGCAGATTACTTTCTTTACATGTATGGATTTGTTATGTGGTGGTATGGTCAGAAGTACACACATAGTGTCAAGTTTCAGCCAATTCTGTGTTGAATAAAGTATTCCATTTCAACAGAGATTAATTAAATCATCTCAGAAAATGATATGACTCTTCCACTCTTTAATATTCTAGTACTGACTCACTATATCTGTTCATCACTTCATCAGCATCTGTAACTCTCTTCTGTAATTGTATTAAGCCGTTTCACTTTTGCCATTTGCTTTTGCTATTAAATACTGTTTATGTTTCATCTTATCACCAGACTGCAAGTTTCTGTGGGTACCGGAAGACAGATCATGCACCCAAGATGTTTCATTCCTCAGTCTTTTCTTCACACTTCAATTTTTATAGTTAGGCTACATTTTTCAGACTTGATTGCCTGAAGGTCAATGGGGGGTAGAGGGGGTTAGGCACCTAAACGGTATGTTTACCTTTGAAAATCTCCCACAACTTATCTACTTCTGAGAATAATAAAATTTCATATATTTATTATGGGCATAGAAAACAAATTGACCATTCTTTCCTTCTTACTTTGTTCTCTATTACACAAACAGGTAGAAAATTGAAATTAATGAATGCTGTGAGTGTTCAGCCCCTTTTTAAATCTTGCCACATATTTAGGTACCTATTACATAGTTAGGTATCTATTACTATTTTAGGGTACCTATTACTGAAATAAAAATACCTTTTTAATATGGGAAAGAAATGAATACATTTCCACACTCCTCATTTCCATGAGCATATATTTAAATTTAGGTACCTAAATATGTGCTCATGGAAATGAGGAGTGTAGAAATGTATTCATTTCTTTCCCATATTAAAAAAGGTTTTCTGAACAAGGGAGTATTTCTTACAATTTCTTGTATTTGGCATAACCTCGTCCATTTCCATGTCAAATGAATTCACTCTTCAGAAGTATTTCTTCAGTGTCAGGAACAAGCCATCCCTCAGGGAGTTTGTTTAGCCTGAGTGAGTGTGAACTTCATCTGAGGCATGGAAATCATCCTAAACGTTCATTGGTGGCAGCAGTTTTTTCAAAGGGCCTCTCCAAAGGCGCCTCTCCAGTACAGTAGTGCTGAACAGGTATTTATCTATTTCCTTTCAAATTATAAACAATTAAATTAGTTGATATACAGGCTCAGAATATCGGGTACAGTGTAATCAGATTCCTACATCTATCAAGTAACAGATCATAATTAAATACTCAGACTCCCCCCCACCCACACACATTCATTTTCAAATCCTTGTACCTCTCTTAAAAGACCAAGTGAAAGAAATTGACTTTTCAATGGACCTATTTGAATATTAATATTTTGTTAATATTTATACGATTATATCATGTCTAAGCATCACTTTCCCTGTCTCAGCATGAGGGGATGGGCTAGATGACCTCTTGAGGTCCTTTCCAGTCCTTCATTTCTGTAATTCTATGATCAGCTTGTGCAGACAAACCATTTCTCTTGATGATATCATGCAGCACAGAGTTCAACATGCTAGTGATACAGTGCAAGATAGATAGATAGATAGACTTTCTTTTGTGCTAAGCTAGCTGTCCTTCAGTGTACTCGCATCTCGTCTTGTTTTCATGTTCTAGAGCAGGGTTAAAAATGAAATGAAACAAAACAAAAAACAAAAACCCAAACAAAGCAAAAAGAACAAACCAAACGAAAGACTTTATTGTTTTTTGTGTCTGTCTGCAATAATTAAATTTCATTTATTCTGCTCAGATTCAGACAAGATATTACATGTCAGTTTTTAAACCGATCTGTCTTCTACTTCTTGAATTTCTCTTCTCTTGTACCTTATTATCTGCTGCCCTGTGACTGTCCAAGTTAATGACATTTCTTTTACTTTGATACCTGTCACATGCTTTGGTCCCCATTTCTCTAATCATCAACATAGATTCTGATTAGGTAATAACAATATGGCCAGTGGTTTTCTCCTTTGCATACATTTTTGTGGTGCCCGCCTTTGTATTTCTTGAATACTGGGGAATGTTTTCACAATATATTAATCCAGTAATCAAGGGATTAACTATTTTACTTTATGCATATGAACCAATAGCAGTCCACGGGACTTGACTCCCATCTCAACTGAACCAGTTTTACAGCAGTTTAACTCCATGACATACAAATGAGTTCCTTCTAATTTAAAGTTCTTGCGTTCTTGTGGCCTATAATTGCCTGGGAAAAGACAAAATAAGGCACATTATTGCAACTAATTTTCTAGTCAGTACCTGTGTAAATTAATTAGATTGGTGGTAGTGATATTTAGAATTTTCTGTCGAGAAACATGCTAAGGCCTACTTCTTGAAAGGTAGTACTGAGACAGGAGCTGATTTATGAGTTTGTTAATCAGCTGAATTGGTCTTTCTGGTTTCTCGGGGTTATTTATTTATTTATTATTTAAAGTTTGGTTATTTTCTTAAGAATTATAGTAATGGATAATTAAGGATTCTTCAGTACACAACAATGAAGGATGCTAGATAGTAAAGCACTGTTAGCGACAAAATAAATCCATTTGATAGTATTTAATTGTTCCCTTTCAATCCATTCTTTTTATCCCAAACTTCCTTACCTGAGACAACAGTGTTATATTTCTGTAGTTCCTCTGAAACTGCCTTACCTGGACCTCTTGTATGACAATGATTTGCTTTTTCTATATTTATTGTTTGTTTTTAGCAGATTGCATTTAACCAAAGTACAATGACCTCACTGCTTCCTTTTTTCCCCCTACGATGTGATAAGTGCACATTGTTGCATGTTCTGCTGGTGATTGATAGCTGTTAGGAAATGAAATTTGGGTAGCTTTATATTTTATGAAATTATAAAAAAAATACATAATACCCCACCCAAACTACAGCTGGGAGTGCACTTATTTAAAACTTTCTTTGAATTGCTCTGTGTAATTTCTGGTTCTCTCCTGCCATTACCATGGTACAATCCTGGTCATATACAAAATAATAAATTACATCGCTTGACATATTTAGCTATTGCTTTCGAAGGATTTGGTATATAGATTCAAGCTCATTTTTCTTACTTCAGCAACTAAGAACAAATCACTCTTGGTCTTTGCAAAACAGAAAGAAAAACAAAGAAAACTATGTCAATAAGTAAATAATAAAGAAATAATACTTTTCATTTTTATTGAAGTAAACTACGTTGCTTCATGTATAAAACAACAATGGAAGGCAGCTTTAATATTTTGGCATTTTGCCTTCTTTAGAGTCTTACAGATCAATTTAAATGCAAGTCTTAAAATATACAGTTTGCCAGTATTCCAGATGTGCTATAAAATTACTGTGCAGGCATTCGTGCTAGGTCTGAAGCCCAGAGTCTGAGACCTTGAGAAGTGGGAGATTTGGCTGTGTTAGCTCAAAGGCTGGACAAACTGTGTAGCTCATCCACTAGCTGGGGACAGTAAGCGACAATGAGTAAGTGTAAATTACACTTATGCCCACTTTAGAGTCCATTTATGCTGACAGAGCAGCATCAAGGGACTCTGTGTAAATAAGAATCATTCCAGTGATCTCTAGAATTTCAAATCACAAACCACACCAACAATAGAAAAGTGTTAGGAAATGCTCAATACATATAACTCATTCTTCTTTGCATTTTTTATTTTTTTGCTACAAACCCAGTGTCTCTTCTCTTGTCATTTCCCATTCGCAGTAACCATACATTTTTAAAGACTTGCACAGGGTCCATCATGTGGACTCCTTTAAATTTAAACTGCAATTATGTAGCTAAAACTCTGTGCATTTCTTTAAAAATATTGAGTACAGGGCCTCTGAAGAACTTTCTTAGTCGATTTTAAATAATTATAGCGATTCATAGTTCAAAATGAGGTTACTTCTAATAACCAATGGGACTCAATTCTTCCTCACAGGATACAAACAACTCACACTTCAACTGGAATCACTTGTGTGAATGTGAATCAAGCCCAAAAGTTTATATATAGTACTTTTGTCTTGTAGCAATTATTAGAAGGTCATTGCCAGACAAGGAAAATCTTAATTTCTCAACAGCTTGATAAACGAAAATTTATTAAACCAACCGTCCATTGATCTGAAATCAGGGTTATAGGGAGCCTAACATTTTGAAAGCCACAATCTCTGTTGTGAGCTCCAAAGGAGATGATGTATAATGGAACATGGTGATCTTCACACATTTTGTCCTAATGGGAGAATATTTCAGTTTTTTAAATCCTCTGAGGAAGGAGAAAAAATATCCAGCCATACAGATTCTTAAAAAGCCCCCAGAAGTCTTAGTAGATTCTTATGATTATCTTATCAGGTTCATTAATATGTGGAAGAGTTTCAACAGATTCTCCCATTCTATTATGCAATCTATTACCCATTTTAGTCAGTGGGAATCTTTCCAGTGAATTCTGTGGGTGTTAGGAGTCATAATGCCAGCAGTTAGAATACAAAGTGACATGAGAAATAAGAGGAAAGAAACAAACGCCAAAGGAGGATAAAATAGAGCATGAATGGGATGAGAAGGTGAGGAAGACAAAAACAGAGATGCATTTAAGTCTTTCCCAACTTTGGGGAGTTTTACTCTTGCCCTTACATTTCCATTAACAGTATTTTATAGTCCATTTCTGATATATATATATGTGTGTGTGTGTGTGTGTTTTGTCTCTGAGAAAAATAAAATAAAAATAGAAGGTCTGATGCCTTGAGCATTAGGTAAGTAGTGTAAATTATATTTATATTACATGCAAATCTAGTACTGATGCCATGTTATAATTTATTTTATATGGTATTCTCAATATGCATGTCAAGAGCATACCCAACCATAAAATAAAAAGTCAATAAATTTCTGAAATTTCTATTTCTAACACATGAATCATTTAATAAATTGTGTATATGTATTAAACAGCATGTATTAAAATTTACATTTATAAAGGACACTAAGAATCGGAAATTCTACATATGTGCAACATGGCTATATTTTTTGACTTTTGAGTGCTTGATTTCTCAGTCCTAACTGTTGCATTAGTGCTAATTTTTTTCCATTTCATTGCCTTGCTCTTTTTAAAGAAAAATAATCAGGAAATAGGGAGAAAGCACTGTTGTTATAAATTACTTTAAAAATGCCTCACTGTTACAAAAGTGCTTTAGATGCATCTTAACTCTGCTACCAGTAAAGCACTTTAGCAATGCACCTTGACTCAACTTAAAATGAAGTGAGATTCACTGAGACATCCTTAACTGAGGACATTGTAACTAACACCATTAATGAAAGACATCTTTGTTGCATATATCACAACTCTAAATTTCTTTAGGTTAAATGCATGGGAAAAACTAAACAGAAAATTCTAATGTGAAAATACAAACTGGACAAATAAACATTGCAAGTACTGCACCTATGAACAACTGGATTGTATTTCCTTCTTTCATGAGGATTATAAAGCTTAAAGTATTAGCTTTTCCACATAAACTCTGTGGGCATGACTGAATGACATCACCATCATGACTGTGCAGTGTCCAGTTCCCAGAGGACATGTCATCTTTAGCTCAAAGCTATATTTTCTTTTCCACTTAATCTCTCTGGGACTGAGAGAGGGGAAATATGTTTCTCCCACTCTCACCTCAGTATCTGTCACCCGCTCCATGCAGATCCCAGAACTGTGGAGAAGCATGTGAAAGGGGAATGGCAGGTATTGTTCCACAGAAGTAGCTGATCCCCTTTTTCATGTAGGAGCAGATCCAGGCATGGAAGTAGGGAACATGATCTGTTCCAGGGTATTTTTTAACAGTATACTATACCGACCAGAAAAAAGACCTAATGAAGGATTATTCTCATATGATTTTTCTTCAATAGGTTCTTTAGTGAGAAATCTGTTCTAGCTGGAATTTACATCTTCAGATTGCAAAGTAGGAAGCAGTTTTACCTATTAGTTACCCCTCACACCTACTAAGTGTCAGGAATTGGCATAGTTAGCATCTGTCACATTGAAGATTTTGGTCAAAGCAGAAAGCTTTACTAAAACCCATTTGTCCTAATCTGAAGGGGAAGTGGCTAAAAAAAGAAATGTTGTTACTGTAAGTGAAATGCTCTGGGCACTGCCGTTTGTAATAATCCATACCTACATATATTGTTGCTATTAACTGATCACATAGCTTCATCATGGGCACAAATAACCTTCTTTCAGATCAGTTTGTGACCTATAGTCACCTGATCATTATCTGTTCATAGCAATGCCATGAACATCCTCTTGGAGAGAGAACAGTTACCCTTGTCCTTTATCATCATTTCCTCAATATTTTATTCACCCACATACACATCTGCAAAATCTTTTTTAGCTTTGTAATTCTAATTGATATGTATTAAACAGCATGCATTAAAATATTTTTAATATTTAAAAATATATTAAAAAAATAAGGTTATGCAAAGGAGCCTAGTTGGATCTGCAGGAACAATAAGTGGTTGGCATAGGCAGGGTATTGTACACAGATCTCAGTCTTCTAGGAGAGAATTGTGAAATTCCACTTCAAGACTGTGATGGGAAGATGAATAGCACCTGAGAAAATGAGACTCCGGGCAGATCTACACTACTGCTTAAGTTGATCTAATTTATGTCACTCAGGGGGGTGAAAAAGCATCCCTCTGAGCAATGCAAGTTTCACAATGTCCACACTGGTGCTACGTCGGCAGGAGATGCTCTGCCACAGACATAGCTTCCACTTTTCACCAATGTGGAGTAATTATGGCAATAGGAGAGCGCTGTCCCATCAGCACAGCACATCTTCACCAGACACGTTACATCAGCACAGCTCCACCAGGGCAACTGCACCGACGTAGCTCTGTAATGTAGATTTGCCCTCACAGAGACCAGAAAGGGGACACAGGTGCAGCAAGCATTATAATTGCTATACATGCATTGTAGATACAGGTAAGTACAGAATGCATTTACAGCATGCGTCAAAGATTAAAAGTTCTAGGAGAGTGTAGAGACATGCTCCCTATCTGCCATTTACTTTTCTGTCCCCCATCATCATATTATCTGAATATCACCTGAGTATTTAAAAATGGAAGTGCCAATAACAATATCTCCCTCTTACTTCTTTCTCAGGAACAATAACTTGAATGTCTGTAGGGGTTGTGTTTGTTGTTTGCTGATTAACATGTTCACGTGTGAAGAATTTATTGAGGGAAAGCAAAAGTGAGAAAGTGAGTTTTGCATTTAGTTGTGAACGTGTTTGGTTCTATGATTATTCTTGTCAGGGCACTAGTTCCATAATTTAGGTGCGGTTCCTGTGGAAGTTCTGACTCATAAATCACAGGCTTCCCCTTAGTTGTCAAGAGTTTCATGATTCCAGTGGAACACAGTTGTGTAAGAAAGTCATGTGGGAGAAATGGTGTCTCAGATAGCTGGTGATATTCCCATGGAAGTATTGCTGGAGCATGTACTCGATGAGCAGTCATTGCAGAGAGGAGAGAAATGACTGCCCTGCACCTTTAAGCAGGGGGTTATTTGACTGGCTGGCCGAATGAAGGGGAACAGTGCTTTATGGCTGGGGGTGAGGAGATGAAAATTGCTGCAAAAGAGGTTTGCCAACTTTCTAATTGCACAAAACTGAACATCCCTTCCCCACCCCTTCCCTAAGGCCCCGCCCCTGTCCTGTCCCTGCTCCGAGCCCCCACCCCCCCTCGTTCGATCCCCCCCTCCTTCTGTTGCTCGCAGTCCTCCACCTCACTCACTTTCACCGGGCTGGGACATGGGGTTGAGGTGTGGGAGGTGGGTGAGGGCTCCAGCTGGGGGTGCAGGCTTTGGGGTGGGGCCAGGGATAAGGGGTTTGGGGTGAGGAGGAGGCGGCTGGGGACTCCTATGATTGGTACACAGGGAGCCAAACGCCCTTTCTTATGGCCCACCTTAACCCTCCTATGAGGGGGTGGTGGTGGATGGTAATGATCCTGGCAATGGATTTGCTGGAGGGACCTGGATGGAAAAAGAGGGGGAGCTGGTGGAAGCTCCCTGGGTAATTAAGGAATAAACATGGGGGTTACCTGCACTGTAGACTTGTATCTGCCGGGTAGTCCAGACATCTAATAATAAAGTTGTGGTCTGATTAAACCCATGTCAAATGTCTCCTATGCTTCTGATATAGCTAGATAATGAATCAATATGCTTACAGGTAGCTGTGTTGCTCAGCAGCAGAGAAATTACTGGGTGTTTACCAGTTGGAGCTTTTTCAGGTGTATGGCTTCGTTCCTAGACATAACTAATTGCAATAATCAAGCCTAGAGGTCACAAATATGTGGATTGATACAGACTGCTCTGCACCTGATAAGACAGGAGAAAATTTCTCAACTGCAGATGGAAGTGGATGTTTTTTAAACTGTCTGGATTAAAGTGGCACTAAAGGATTAAAAAGTTGTGGATCACCTTAACAATCAGGGGTAAATGCAGCAGCTCTTTGAATTGTTTCCCCATTTCTAGCAGTGTTATTTCAGTCTTGTCTGGGTTTAGCTTTAACCAACTGTTCTTTTATTCAAACAACACATTGAAAAGGCTTTATATTTGATGTAAAGGAGAGCTAGAGATGGGAGTTATCCGCACAGTGATGGGACTTCAGCCTGTGTTGTCTTACTTAGTCTCCCAATAGCTTCCAATGCACATTGAGTTATATAGGGGAACATTGTGGAATTCCACACCTAAGGGAATTGGAGGTAAAAGTACAATTACACATAAAGACCTTCTGGACATTCAGCATAATGAGTATGGATGCATTTGCCTGTCTGAGGAGATCATCCACAAGTGCTGTCTCTGTACTACACCTGAAGCCTGACAAAGAGAGACCCAGGATACTAGTGCCACAATTGTTGCTATTTTCTTGATTACCTTGCTTAGAAAAGGGAGATTAGACACTGAAATATCTTTTTATTGAATACAAATTGGTGCATTATTGTGCATTTTATCACCTCTTTAAATCTGATTTTATCTCAACCATATTCTTATTAAGTAACTTATAAATGCACTGTGAACACCACATTTTCACAATTTATTAAGTACAATATTCATGAGTCCCTGTAGTGAAACAAACGGTGAAGTTATGAGAGTCCTCGGTTTTACTCTTTCAGTGGAATGCAAATTCATATATGTAATCTCAAAACTTGACTTTGAAATAGCTTCCAATTAAAGCTTTTGCAATCAAATGCTTTTGTTTACTGGATTTTTTTTCTTTTTTATTCATTATCAGGGTAGAGAATACTGAAAACCAAAGCTCTCAGTTCATTGCCTGTTTCCTGAAAGTATCCACTACAGTTCCAGTTGGTTCCAGTTGTGACAACGGATTTTTGATGTTGACATGTTCTTTAGGAACTGTATGAGGGCCTCTAGTTCATTTCTCATGGGGCATCAAACAGCCAAGATGGTAACAAAGGTGCTTATAAGATAATAATGAATTTCTGTCAGACCACCATGTACAATATTCAAATCTATGCTTCGTTGCTTTTAATATCTTGAGTCACCCAGTCCCTAAGAATATCAAAGCAAAAGTTTCCCTTAATTTATTTATATCTTTATTAAATAATGCAAGAAAAATGACACATTTTATTTGTTTTGTCAAACCAATGAATCTAAGTTACAAGGAAAGAGGAAGAGATCTTTATTTATTCTCCAATATAAGAGAGGAATCTTTGAAGTGTTTTATATTTTAAGAATTTCAGAAGGGATTGATAAAGATAATAGAGATAAATTGTTCATACTCATAGAGGGTTCAAAAACAAAGGGACATGATCTAAAAGGGTTCGATTATGCAAAGCACCTATGTGCATCACTAACTGTTAGCACACAGATTGTTCCAATGAATACAGTGGGACTACTCATGTGCTTAAAGATAGAGCACATTTAATTGTCTTGCCAAAATTAAAAACAGAGAGGAAAACTGGGAATTAAGAACCATTAAATGTAAAGTGTAAAAAACATTGCCATGTTATCAGATAAGGTGATTGATTGAACTAACAGTATAAATGGATTTATGAGACAGCTAGATTTGCTTCTGAAGAAGTGGATTAAATAGTATGATGAAAGATTAAGAACCTGGGATTTCAAATCAAGCAGAAAAATCAGAAAGGTATCTTAGATGCTTTTATAAATACTAATATAAACCAAGTTGTGAAACTAACTATTTTCATTTCAAGAAATGTTTCAGATGTTGACCTCCAACAATAATTTTAAAATATTCAGATAATATGTAGCTGACCAAAATGTTTTTTAATGGAGCATTCTTCTTATAATGGCTAAATAAATTATACTCTCCAAATGATGCAGCTGCTGAGATATTCAACTGCCTGTGTGCCAAACGAATCAAGAAGTGGGCACCTAAACATCACCTGAAACCTGGGGTGATATGTTCCAATTAAAAAAAAAAGTCTATTGCTCTTCAGTACATTTATATTTAACACAATAAAATAATTCCTCATCTTTACCACCTCCAACGCCATTTTGGGATTTTCAATCATTGTAACGTTATGATGAGTAACCCCTCCCCTCCCAATAGATCAACTACTTTTCCCGTTGCAAAGAAAATATTTTAACCACTATTCTTAACAAGGCACCTGCAAACCAGATGAAGTTTGAAACTTTTCAAGGGATTAAGGTCTGTCCTGAAAACACTTACATACATGAGTAACTATACTCCTATGAGTAATCCCATGGCTTCAGTGGGACTACTCACATGAATTATGTTACTCACATATAGTTCAGTAGGTTCAGGCCCTTAGTCCTCATTGATGACTAGAGACTTTGATTTAGGAAGGAAAATATAAACAAAATACTTATAGGTGATTGAAAAATTATGCCCACTGGATTCCTGGTCTTGCTGCTTTTATAAGGAAGATTTTAAAAGTCTCACTGAACACACATCAATAGCAACTCCCGCACCCTAATACCATTATAGCAAGAAAAAGGGAAAATCATAAGTATAATAAAAGTTAAGGTCCCATTATTTGGGATGTCTTTATAGTACTTGCTGCATTTATTTTTGTCCTGCATAGGTTACCTGTGTCCTTACACATTCCTGCAGGGTGAGTAAAGGATGTTCCATGCCCCACACTTATCTATTCCTTGTCCTATCCATGCTCTATTCCCTGCCCCTAACCACATACTGTTAAACAGAAAGCTGTTATGGAGCTTGGCCATGGGCCACACACAGATTGAGCATTCCCTGTGTAATCCTTTCTCATATCTAGCCCACCACCATCCCATTCTATAGTGGAGGCGCTTTGGTTCTGCAGTCCAAGGTCCCTTGGCAACCACCAAGGAAGAAACTTAATTTGCTTCTCTATATGTATATAATATTCTGAACTAATAAAAACTTGAATTGAAAAAGTTGGGTGAACAGCTTATTTCATTCTAATGCATCGTGTTGTAATAGTCTGGGTATTTTGCAACTGTCGTCGTTGTCTCCAAAGAGTAAGGGACAGCAGAGAAAAATAATGCAGTAATATTATCATACAGAAGAATAACATTTTGAGAGCTGTGTTACAGATATGGATCTCTTGCCCTTATTACAATACAATTGAATGGTTATTCATATTTATACAAATCTGAAAACTCTTTAACACTCAGTTTTTGTTATATATTCATGTGGAAAAATAGAATTCTAGTATGCTGCATCAGTTATGTTATTTCTTCCCTTCACCTTTTCATCGTTCATTTTTTTTTCATTTTAAACGTTTTCGTAAAACATTTTGTAGGTTTGCAGATTCCTTACTGCTGGTTCACAATCTTCTACTCACTGACCCCAGTAGAAATGCTAGAGGCAGCTCTTCATTTTGTTAAGGGTGGATAGATAAAGGACAGATGTGCTATTCTAGGTCAAATATTCAAAAATGGTAAATTGTATTCTTTCAAGCAACTGACTCAGATAGACAGTAGGTATACAGATCTAAAAGAGAGTGTGCTTCAATGCACATTATTTTAAGCTCTTAATAGAAGTGGACTGAGTTGTTTGCTGATTCTTAAGCAGGACAGAAATTGTTCACAACACCATCTGTTTGCATGCAAGTTACAACAAAAAAAGGGTGGTTGCTGGGTTTTTTAGAATAAAAGAAAATATCCCTTTTAAAAGAGTCAGCTACATTCTCATCCCCAGTTCTATCCCTTTTTATGTTGCCTGAGTGGTACAAAGGCGACACAAGCTTCTTTACAGATAACCAGTTAAGAACTCCCCCATGGAGCAACTGTCAAACGGTGTAAAGCCCAAAGACCTGGCGTCTATGCTGATCTCCCTTCCCCCACCTTCTGGCCTAGAGAGTGTGATGGAGAGTACCAGGGGATATGATGGGGGTGAACAGAGGGAGGCTCAGAGCTCCCCTATGGCAATTTTCATTTGGCATATGGTCCCTTAGACAGCTGTCATAAGTCAGAGTAGTCCCCAGGTTGCTCTAACTTGTATCAAGGTCGGGGCTGGGCCAGCTTGGGACTCAGGCAGCCATAACTGGGTCCCTGATGGCTCCCCTCCAGCCTTTTACTGAACACATCTTAGCACAGGACAGACACTGGGTCATTATACTTTCAAACACATATTTAGCCTGTGGTTTTTGTGCACAACAAATTTGGGGTGAATACTACTGGAAAGACAATAGTTTGATATTTACTGTCAAACAGCAACACTGGTGCTGAAAGGCAGATAATACGTGGTTAGATTAACTTCACTCCCAATATTTTTTACAACAGCTCAGTGGCTTTTATTATTATTATTAGTGCTGCATTTTAATTTAAATGCAATTTTAATTGAATACACTGCTGGAAAGACATTGCACATTTAAAACAAAAATCCTCTTTCCAACGTTCCCTAACTACAGTGATTACTCCCTCTAGGCAGTGGGAAAATCACTTTCTTTCTTTCTTTCTTTCTTTCTTTCTTTCTTTCTTTCTTTCTTTCTTTCTTTCTTTCTTTCTTTCTTTCTTTCTTTCTTTCTTTCTTTCAGAGAAGAGTATGAAATTGTTACTTATGATATGAATCTCAATTTCCATATAAGTAGCTGCAGTGCTGTGGCCATTCATTGCATTGGCCAAAATGGGAATTATATACGTCAATAGGATAATAGACAAAATTTAACACTAATAGTCTTCCCTCATATGAGGAACAGATTGATAGTTATCAATACACACCCTCACTCTTGTCAGTAGGTATATTTTGCTCATTTCCTTCTGTATTTTTGTTCAAGACCACTCTGGAAATGTAAGGATGATGTTGTTGATGATGACTTGACCCTCATTACACCTGGTGGCAGTAGGAGTGTATGCAATATAAATTCTACTGGGTAGTTAGAGGCATGCTGTACGTGTAATTTCATTTTATCTACTGGGCCTGTGGTGTATACTTAGAATTCTCATCTCTCCTTGGAGCTGAAGCAATCTGGTGTGTAAAAACAATATTTTCTATAGTACTGGGAGATACATTAATATTAGTGGTAGGATAGCTCATTAGATGTCTTACAGCTTTTTGTGATATAAAAGTGTTTTATATATTTCTACTGCTTAGAGGTTATTTTTGTATTTGTGGTTCTTACACATTTCATAGAACCAGAGACGTTTGGAGAGCATACCCTAAAAATTAAACCCAGCATTCTTTGCTATATTCTTGAGGGATGCTAATAGAAGAATTTTCTAAACCGTTTGAAAATTCCAACCAAAATATTCATCTTACCATATAAAGGGGAAACTTGAAATACATTTTATGTGTTTAGAAAGCAGTCCTTTTTTATGTTATATTCAATATGCTTGACCATCTATAGATCAGTTGCAGAATCTTGCTAAATCTCTCTCTCTTAAATCTCTCTCTCTTTTTTTTTTACATCGTAGCAACAGCAATGAATTTAGATTCTATATGAAAGGGTAAGTGCACAGTGTTGTACTTTACTGAATTCTGCAATTATATTACTGACCTGTTCCACCAATATCTCTCCTGTGATTATATTTACCCAATTTTATTAATTTCTGAAAACTGAAGGGGAAAAGTCGAAACAAAAGCACATAGGGACAAATTACTGTAGTCCAAATTTTACAAAAAAATTCTCCTTTCATCAGTGAGCATTAAGACTGTGAAATAAATTGCTTTTGAATGCTTTTTAACAGATGTCAGCCATCTTGCTTATCACTGAACAAGCCACATTTGAACTCAACAGCTGAGTATCACATTGAGAGATGTGGTTGCTGATTGAACACAGGTGTAATGGCTGATATACTGTCACATAGTCTGACATTAACCTAAGATCTTTGTTGAAATACTTATTACTGATGGCACAAAATGTAATTGCTAATTTTCTGCCTGAGTGGTTACATATTTTCTCAAAATCTTAAGAGTTATTCATCCCTTTTCCACTGCCCATTTCTCAGAGTTTAAGGCAGATGTGTCATTGGTCCACAGGCCAGTAATTGAACCTGTCACTTGCAATCTACTGACTTCATTCCTCAGAAATGTGACTACTGCTTCATTCACCTTCCTGCTTATTTTTCTCTAGGTATCAAATGTCTTACTTGAACCTAAGCTAACAGATATTCATTGTTTACCTTTACAGATCTCTGGTCACAGAGCAAAGAAATCAGGAGCAACCTCATCTGATTATTACTTTGCATTCACAGTGGAACTCTTGTTTAAAATGAGCTGTACATTACCAGTCTAATTTTAATAAATGAATCACTCAGGTTGTAGGATTCAGTTCAAAACCAGGCAGAAGAAAACACACAAGAAAAGTCTGCACAAAATTCAGACACCCAAATATTTTTCTGAACCCTCCCAAGTAATCATCTGCCCCATAGGTAGTGGGACTTAAATAGCTTTGTTGGCTAATACCCCAGAAAGATGGCACAAATATAAACATATCTTCGGAATCTCCTTACAGAGCTACTTTAAAATAATCAGGATCAGACACACATAGGCTGCTACATGAGTAATCCGATTGACTTCAATGAAACTACTTGAGTAAAATTAAATAGATGCATGAGTGTTTTCATGATTGAGGTCAGGTGAGTACAAAGACGAGTAGTTTCACTGAATTCACAGGCATATGTTTCTGCATGATCAAGGCCATAATTCTGAACTAAAAGAACAGAAATAACTAGTAATATGTATTTCAAATCAAATTGAAAAGACTTGACTTCATTATTTTCATTTGAAATGTTAAATTCATAGAATGCATGAAAACCATGCAAACTCCCCATTTTATTTAGTGTGTTTTATTTCATTGTGGACACTGATGATAGCGACAGAATTTCTGATTCATATAATGGCTGGGTGATACAGAAAATCAGCTGTCAGGCACACCTACTGCATGCTGTGTCTAAAAATTCTTTTGTAAGTCTCGTATTTGGGAACCTTTTTGCTGTCTCCTTTCAAATAAATATTCATGGTCTTGTCAATGGCATCATACCCCTTGAGTGTGAGGGTTATTTGGTGGGGAGGCAGGATATGAAAACAAGCCATCTTCCACTCAGCACATCATGAACAGCTGCTGCTATTCAAATAATTGTTTTCTCATTCAGATAGATAAAAAGTGGTTGCTAACACTATGGTAGCTTAGCATACAGTAACACCTTATACTGTGGTTCTTTCCCAGTACAATATGCTCAAACTACATTTCATTTCACTGATTTTTTTTTCTGTTTAGTTTGATGGTTATAAAAAATGTTAGGTCAGCATGTATACTTTCATCTACACTGATCAAATGATACTCAGTAGAATTCTGAATGTAAGACATGCCATACATAACACAATCACACATTCAAACAGAAAAGGAAAGAGATACGTTCATAGAAATGCATGGCTAGGCATTCAAGTATAAAAATCTGAATTGTGTTTAGACTACTTTTAAAAGGTAATATTTTAAAGTGATATTCTTTTTAAATGTCAGTTTCAATATGTAGTATATGGTGGTATGAGATGGTTAATCAAATGTCATTTAGTTTAAAAAGAATTTCATGATTGTCAATCTTTTAGATTGGAATTTTCAAAAGGAGTTGAATACCTAATTCCCTAGTTTTGGGACAAATTCTGAAGTCCACTGGCAAATTCTGAAGTCCCAGGAAGATTTTTTTTTATGGGAAATCCATTTAGTCCCTCAGGAAGCACATAGAAGACATTCTGCTTCTTTCCTCTCTAAGCTCCTTGAGTACTGGAACCTTGAAGTAGAGTTGAAGTAGAGGGGCTTCCTCAGTGTGTGTGGCACGGGGAACATTGACAGTGGTGCTGATGTTTTCTTTTCCATATGCTTGAGGATAGTTTAGCCATATTATTTCCCGCCTCCCCTGCATCACACAGAAGATGAGAATATGAGATCCATAGACCTAGGAGATGGAAAGACTTGTTAGGTCCTCTTTAGAGCTGTGCATAACATTGCCAATAAAGCTGTCCAGGGGATGACAATTCCATTTAATTGTATTCCATTCTCAAAGCTTAGAAATTTGGTTTTAATTGGCATTGGAATGAAAAGAAAATCTTTAAAACACTTGCCCCAAACCAGAATTATGTTGAAATATCCATTGTCAGAGCTTTTCAGTTCAAGAAGCCTTTTTGAGTCCAGGGTTCTAGAGACAGACAGAGAGAGGGAGACTCTCACTCTGTCACATGTTGGTTACAGCACTGGCCTGGGATGTGGGAAACATAGGTTCAATTTGCTGCTCTTTTTGATTCAAAGCAGTTTTTCATTCCCGGTCACTCTGAATCACACAGAACAGAGACTTGAACCTAATTATCAGGTAATGGAGTGTGAGTCCCAAAAAACCTTTTGACAAAAACTTCTTCAAAATGTTTTGATTCTGACAAAACTGCATATTTTGATACATTTTAATTTTGTTGCAAATGTTCCAACCAGGTCTATTTTTCAAACAAACAAACAAACAAACAAAAATCTGAAAAACATTCAACACACTTGTTGTTTTAGGTTTCACTGACAACTGGAAACTCAGATCACATTAATCAAAAGTTTCCAAAGGGCTCAGTTTCTCTTGAAATTAGGCTAGATTTGAGCTAACTAGAGTCAATTTATGATTACAATAAATTTGCAATTTTGAATATTCCAAAATAAAGTTAAGTAAACTTTATTGGGTTTGATTAAATTTTATTTTGAGAGTTTTCAATCATTTGAGTCCAGAAGTCAGATGAAAACTCATTGTGGGGAACTGAATCCAGGTGGACTGAAAACACAGAAAATTAAGAACATGAAACTCTGTTAAGTGAAACCAGTGAGTTTCACACCTTTCTAATCTTCTTGTTATCTGTACAGTTGTGACTGAATGCACCCTGTATTCACATCTTACACACTATTGTAATAATCTTTGTACAAAATACATGTTGTGAGGTATCATTTAAAAACTAATGACTCACTGGTCAATAATATCATGATGAAATGGGGGTAGCAATATTCTTTGTAAAGTTATGAACATAGATGAAATTATGACTGAAATGTATTTACCAGACAAATCTGGGGAAGGGGTAAACCTGTTTCTCAAAGACAAAGGAGAAGCTGATGCCTCTACCCTAGAGTCATCAAAGTTGATTTGCACTTACCAGTAAAGTGGGTATCAGACCCTTTCATCATGAGACTCCAGGTCTCTGGCCTCACATTGGGAAGGAACTTTATCTAGGGGTAACCTCCAGGAAAATGCATTTCAGAAGGTGAGTGGACTATAAAAGTGAGAGGGAAAAACACCCCAGGTGTTCTTTTTTTCTTTTCTCCCTATCTAACTCTTTCACCCAAAACAAAGGAACCAGCCTTTGGACTTTTGGAGCAGTTCTGACCTGAGAATTTGGTCAGCCCTGTTGCTGGGAACATGTGCTAAGGATTTTATCTTGAACAAAATCTAGCTTGTTAAGTCTTAGTTACTAGAAAGCATTTCATCTTTATTCCTCTTGTAATAATTTCTGACTTTAATGCCGTATACTTGTACTCAATTAAAATTTCTCTCTTTGTAGTTGAATAAACTTGTTCTATTTTTGTTATCAAAATTAATCCAGTGTTATGTTTAAACTGAATTGTTTGGAAACTCCAATTAAAGTAGCAAACTGTACCGTGACGGGCAATGGATCACTAATATCTTAACACTCCAGGAGGGGTCTGGACAGTGCAGATCACATATTTGGGGGGAAAATTCAGGACTGGGAGTGTGTCAGGGTCACCATGCAGGTAGTAACCAAGGCTGCTGAAAACCAGAGTGTGGCTGGTGTGTTGGTAACAGGCGGCTGGGGTCTGAGTTGCTGATCAGGGCTTTGGCTATACACAGACACTCAGTGCGTGACATGCATGCTGTTTGGCTGTGAGCACCCCAGGTTGGGAGCTGCAACAGCAAAGCATGGTGAGGCAGTCAAGGTTTCAGGACAGGTGGTGACACAACCCCTCCCTGGTCTGGATTGCACTCCGGAATATGAGAAACCCTGCTAGTTGTTAATGCACAGTACATTCTCATTCTCCACATCATGTAACCAAGCTCTACATATTTAACTGTTTTACTATTTCCTCCTAAGTAAACATAAATGGCCCTTAACAAATATTTCCCTGTTTAGAGAGAAGACCAACTCCCTATCAGCCTCACATGGGCACTAAATTTGATTCCAGGGATTTAGAATTACTTGTTTAGAACAAATTTACTAGAGTGTTGATTTTTTTCAGCTCACAGATGTGAAATACAATTTTGTGAGTGCATTATAGGTATCATGTATAATCCTGCTGCAAAGGAATTTTTCCTGATACAAGATAAAATTATGGGGTTAATTGTGGCTTAGTCACAAGCCTTATAAACAAGGCAGTGCATTGGTGCACTGTCACAGGTATAGTTTAGGAAATGGATTCTGATGCAGAGACTCCAGTTTCCTTATGCTCCAATGGGGGAATATATGCTTCATGAGCCCTATACCAGATGCAACACACATTCTTTGATATACTGCAGAGTAGAGCCGAGACTCTGATGATTTCCTACCACTTCTTGCTGTAATAAATGTGGGACAATGACAAACACCTGAGGATGCTGCTCTCCCCACCATGTTGTTACCTATGATATGGGTAGCCACCACAGAGGAGTAAGTGGGTGCTTTTATACTTCCTTCTTCTTATCTCCTGTGGGGGGTGGGGTGAGGAGGAATATTTTATAATATCTCAAATGGCTCAACGCTTAAGGACTATAGGTTCTAAACAGAGATAGGCTTGTGCTGCAGGGTTTGGATTTAGAAGTGGATCAGTGTTGTAAATACCCACACCATTCAAATTCCAGTGCATTGGGATACGGGGATAGCATTAATCCTATTGCTAGATCAATGTCTATGTTAATACATGAGTATAAATTTTTCTAAGGGTACGTCTTCACTACCCGCCGAATCGGCGGGTAGTGATCGATCTATCAGGGATCAATTTATCACATCTTGTCTAGATGTGATAAATCGATCCCCGAATCAACGCCTGTACTCCATCTTGGCAGGAGGAGTAAGCGGAGTTGACGGGGAAGCCGTCGCGGTCGACTCGCCGCCGTGAGGATGGCCAGGTAAGTCGAACTAAGATACTTCGACTTCAGCTACGCGAATAGCGTAGCTGAAGTTGTGTATCTTATTTTGAACGCCCCCCCCCAGTGTAGCCCAGTCCTTAGTCACTGAGTTTTGAAAATGTTAACCTGCAACTCTTAAATTTCTGTAAACTGTGGATTATGTACATATTCTGTTTTCAATAACACAAATATCACGAAAAGAAAAGGAGGACTTGTGGAACCTTAGAGACTAACAAATTTATTTGAGCATAAGCTTTAGCTTTCGTGAGCTTATGCTCAAATAAATTTGTTAGTCTCTAAGGTGCCACAAGTTCTCCTTTTCTTTTTGCGGATACAGACTAACACGGCTGCTACTCTGAAATAAATATCACAGAATGCAACTAATTCATAGAATCGTAGGACTGGAAGGGATCTTGAGTGGTCATCTAGTCCAGTTCCCAGATTGCTTTTGGCATTTTCTCTAATACTGTACTAAATATTAATCACTCTATAAAAAATCCACTGTAGAAGACTCCAGTGATAAAACATCTCTCACAGTGAGAAAACATCTAGATCTGAATTGTGCAAGTTCCATATTTCGTCTGGGCATTTTGAGTTCCTTAGAACCTATTAACTTTAACTGCCAGCCCCAGAGTTTTTGAGACAACCCAGTTCTTTTATCTGAATATTATCTTTACATGTCATTTGCTGTTGGTAGGTTGGCATCTCATCATACAGTAGATAGTGCTAATAAAGTAATCATGTCTTAACATTCACATCCTTTATTTAACTGGTAATGATCAGATGGAACAGTAGGCTTTAGCTAGATTATATGTCTAATAAAAGACTTGTACATACATTGTTGTAACATGAAACAATATTCACCCTTAGAAATTATAATTGGAAACTACATTTTAATTTATTTTAAAAAGATTTCTCCTCCATCAGGCCAAAGTACTGGCAAAGCAGAAGTTATTTTGTCATCATTCTTGGCTGAAAAAATGAGTTTCGGATTTTAGCAATACAGATTCAATGGAAATGTGCTTCTGGTTTTATGTTTGTTGTTTACATTATATCTTAACACAGTACGTTAATTAATCTTTCACCTCTGGAGATCTGAGTTCAAATGTTGGCTTCATTTGCAAGTAGAGATTCATTTTGTGGTCTCATTGTGATCCCTTGTAGATAGGTTTCAGAGGAACAGCCGTGTTAGTCTGTATTCGCAAAAAGAAAAGGAGGACTTGTGGCACCTTAGAGACTAACCAATTTATTTGAGCATGAGCTTTCGTGAGCTACAGCTGAAGTGAGCTGTAGCTCACGAAAGCTCATGCTCAAATAAATTGGTTAGTCTCTAAGGTGCCACAAGTCCTCCTTTCCCCTTGTAGATACTTTGCCACATCACAAAAACACTTCATGGCTGATGTTACATACACAAGAGAAACCTTGGACTAGAGTAGCAAAGATGGTATGTGTCAAAACAGGCAGTGAGGTGTGGAAGCTTGTGCTATGCCTCTTTACTAGTGATGTTATTCTCTAATTTTCACAAGCACTAAATTTCTGCAAAGCATTAATACGGGGGAAATTTTTGAAGTTAAGGATGTGGAGATGCAAATAGACTTAAAATCCAGCTCTCATCGGTTCGAAATGTGCATTGAACTAAACCTTTTCAAAAGTTATTTGTTAAAGTTTATTAGTGATTATTAAAGGTGCCAAATTGAGGGCGCTATAAAACAAAGTCCTTTGTTTATCTACAAAACAGATAACTCATGAATAACAATTGAGAAAACCTTCCTCACACCAACTTCTCCATATAAGTCAACCTTATTCTGGAGGCACAACTACTAGAAGTGAGAGAATAACTTCATCTCAATGACCATTCAAACCGTGATTTTTCTGCTCCAGTTGTTACCAAGGGTACTTGTTAATTTATTCATTTGATGAGTTGAGTCACTAAGCTAAATTCCACCAAAACTTAGCATATTATTATACCCAAACTGGGGCAAGGGGGACAATGGTGTCAGCATGAATGGACACTTTTGTCATGAAGATGGAAAGAAAATCGACACGGTCAGAATGTATAGACTATTGGGGAGCATCTGGGTGCAGAAATAAGATTGGGGGAGACAAAAAGAGGGAGCATAGAGAAGGGATAGAAACCTGGGGATCAAAAGGAGGGAGAGAGAATGGGTTAGGGTAAAAGAAAGAATGTAGGACACTATAGAAGAAAAAATAAAGGCATCTCCATAAGAAAAACAGCATTTTTGTGGCAGAGAAATCTGGAAATATATAGAGAGAGGGACTTCGAAGCACAAAAAGTGAAATGAGATAGAGACAAAGAAACCAGTGCCTATGAACACTTTGAGATTCTCAGATGAAAGGCACTCTGTAAATATCAGTAGCATATGAATTTCATTGTGTCTTGTTTATGATTAGTGAAGTGACAAGTAAGAACACCTGTCCAGACTGTGGGCCAAACTCACCTCTGGCACGAACAGGCACAACTCCATTGAATTATGCCATGGATGAATTTGACAGTATGTACTATAAATAAACTTTGACTTGCCTACAGGGGGGACCCAGCCAGAAAATCTTTACCCATAAATCAAAACAACACAAATCATCGCTCAGAAACAAGTTATTAATTATTAATTAAATAATTATTATTAATATTAGCATGTTCCAGATTCATTGTAGCTCATCTGCCAGGGCTTCTTTCACTGTCCCTCCCATCCATTCAAAGCGAGGAGGCTTCCACTGCTCAGAGGAGGCCTAGGAAGAAAGTAACACAGCTTCAGGCATGATGAACATCCCACCTGAGCAAGCCCAACCATTTTCCTTCTTTCTCTTCCCCTTCCACAGAGCTATGGATCTATTGAGAATGCTCCATGGGATCCAGTGGGGAAATGAAATCACAAATACAATGTATGATGATGACCAAGTCCTCCATTTAGTGGCAGGAAGGTCCATGAATAGAAGGTCTTCTCCATGTATGGATCTAGAGGAGTAAACCCTATAATAATGTATAAGTAATTTTCAACATCCTTAAAAGCAGAAAAGGGGTACATTCTGACTTTATCACTGGAAATGTCAATTTTGAGTTACATTTACAGTTCAAAAGTTGGTTTTGTTGGATCAGGCTAGTGTGATACCATGCGATTTTGCTATTCAGTAATAGTTAAATTCCTGTTGATCAAAGTTTGGTTCCCATCTAAAGATTTGTATGCTGAAAAAAGGGTGAATGAAACTGAGGTTAAATTATATCATGAAAACATTATTTCTGGTCCTAGCGAGCAACTCTGTGCTTGGAATTTTGTAAACGCTCCTTGGAAATCTTCTAGGGCCAGACGCTTTTCCCCTACTGTGGACTGGTAGGAGAAAAACCTCCAGAAATGAGGCAGGGAACATGGAATGACAGAAGATGTGGCTTCTCCACAATCTACAGAGTTCCCTCTGTGCACTCTTAGCACAGAGATTAGCACTTTTGAGGATTTGGAGGTAAATGAGAGTTACAGAAAAAAATAGGTAAGCAGGGGCTGCCTTCAACTATTACAGGTTTTCCCAAGCACAAATCCTTTCTGTAGCCAATGCTGGTTGGACCAGTATTAAGTCCCCTACTGTGACATTAAGTCCCTATGAAGGGAGTTACAATGCACAGCCATAGCTGGGAAGCCAGTGAGGAGTTGGGTGCAGTGCCAAGTTGGTCAGGGATGTTTAGGGAAATAGTCCACATAGGAGGTTCACAGAGTAGCAGCTTGCATTGGCCAGTGGCCCCAGTTCTGTCCTCTTCAGCTACCACGTTGCCACAATCCATATGTTAATGATAAGATGATGTGATGAATTCCCTATGCCAAGATACTCACAGCATTTGAGTATATTTTTCCTGCATTTGTTTTCCTATAGGTAATGTTGACCGGTAATAAAATGATGAAGTATTAATTAGAGCCAAAAATAATATCTCAATATATTTTAGACTGTCACCCATGAATAGTTATAATTTGTTTAAAAGTTAAAGCAATGAATAAAACCATTGATAGTTAAAGTGTATGGTCAATCTTCTAAAAATATGTATGTAAAAATATGGGCCTACATTTAATATTATTCAGTCTTCTGGTTAGAGGTGATGAAAGTATGGCTTCTAGTGTAGCAACACTAATCAAGTTGGGAGTAGGTGTCTAGTGGGGTAGCAGAGACAGGTTTTGAGCTCTTCTTGTTTAAGATCTTACTCCATAAAATGAAATAAACAGCATGTAAATCACTGAAACTCACAAATGATACTAAATTGGGAAGCACTGCAAATACCAAAGAGGATAGAGAAAGAACATATATTGATATATAGAAATTCAAAACATGGGAATGGTGGATAACAAATTAAACACAAAACCTTGTACTGCAAAATAGAAATAAAAATGTTCAATACAGGTAAACTCTGATTAACCTCAATTGCAGTCGTGGTAAACATTTCCAAAATTTGGATAATTTGAGTTATGAACAATCAGTGTTTGGATAATCTTGGATACAAACGTTTGATAAAATTTTGGCATACATACAGTATTCATAAGCAGCAAATCACAAGCCAGAGAAATATAATATCAGTCACTTTTCACATAACTCTTGTTGCATTCAACCCTAGGCTCCTCATTACCAGAAAGATATCAATACTTTGTAAACAGTTCAGCAAAGAACATAAAAATTATTATAGGCATGGAGGAACTGACGTATGAGAACATTTAAGAAAGATAAATATGTATAAATTGTCTATGAGAATAAAGGGCAGAGAGTTCCAAATCATAATAATAGTTACAAATATCAGAGAATGTATTGTAAAACCAGAGGAAGATTATTGGTAAAAGTTAAATAAGAAAAATATTCAGTTGCATAGTAGGGAAAAACCTTTTTGACAGTCAGATATATTAGGCTGTGGTAGAGTATTTCAACAAAGTGGTGGCAGCTTCTAACCTGTTCTGGAGAAAGCATGGTAAAATATAATGGTTGGCTACTATCCTACTTTAGTAGGGTGGTATCCTAGGCCTGATTCAAAACTCTTTCAAACCAATGCAATTCTTTCCATAGGTCCTAGATGACCTAGCACCTAAAGGATTTTTTCAAAGTCTATCAGTGCCTCCAGCAAGTGATCTTCAAAATTTTATAGCATTACTACTGAGGGGAGAACACTCCAAGCTCCAAATACCACAAGATGGAAAATAGTCCAAATATAACAAAATAAAAGAAAAATAGTATAAAGTCTTACAAATTGAAAGCCTTTCATGTTATACTTGAGGGCTAACAAATGTAGCAAGGTTCAGTGGCAATTAAACAAAGTTATTATAATGCAGAGCCATTCTGGTGTTCACTGTGCGTGCAGTTCCTCTGTTTTGTAGAGTATAGAACATTTTAGCAAATCAGACCCAAGAGGCTGACGGTTTCAGGACTTTGCAGTTAATCTTTGTCTGATTTATTCTGGCAAGTTATGTGTCTCTTAATCCAGATGGTCCACATTTTCAGTTCACTTTCTGGTTACCACACAAAGGAGATACATGGGGTCTGTAGTGGTCATCAATTAGTATAAAAAGCACATTGACACATTAGTATAGAAATATGTGGGCAACTGAATATTTGTGTAATCTACAGCCCAACAGCAGGGAAAGAGGTTATTAAAAAAAAACCCAAAGAACTGTCTTTTAGAGTGAAACATGCTGGCATAAGTAATTTCCATCTTTAGAAATATATATTAATCTTGATGTGTCATCCCAAAAGCATATTACTTTTCACTAGAAAGCTGATAAAAAGTGTTTATTTTTTGTTCCTAGATTTTACTGGGGAATTGCTTTTTATAAGGATGATGTGCAGAAAAGGGAAAACTGTATATGTTGAGATGAATTTCAAATGAGTTTCAGAAAATATTTATGATAAATAAGATGGAGTTTGTTGTTAAGTATGCAAAAAAACTTTAGATGAGAACTGATTTATGAATTTTAACATGTAGTCACATAATATTGTTATATGTTTTCTAATTTTAGATATAAAGAAAATCCTACTCAATTTATTCACAGGCGTGAATCCCATTGTCTTCAGTAGGACTACTAACATGAGTAAGGCAAGCAGAATTTCTTCCAAAGTCATCAGTTTTTTTGTTTTTGCCTTCTTAAATCCCAGTTCTCCAGACTCCAGCAAGGTAGAATGCTGCTGCCTAGCTTGTCATACATATAAAGAAGTATAACCACATCTTCTTCATCCCCAAACAGCTCCTCTGGCTCCCTATTCATTTTAATCCTACTTCTGAATCCCTCTACTTGTTAAAACCTCTCCCTGGACTTGATCCAGCAGTCTGTCTCACGAACTACATGCTCAATCACAGCTGATGTTCAGTGCAACTTTGGCCCTAACCTATCTTTCATTTTCCCCAAACCCTGGGGCTGACCAGTTTCCAAACTGGAGAAGCCATAGAGAAGAGCAATTTACACAATCTAAAGCAGATGCCTAGGGACTATTCCACTGGCCAGGGACTTCTGGAGCATGGCATACTTTGGTCACACTTCTGGACCACCAAGAAATATCTCTTATGTGGGTGTCAAGGTGCAGTTGGCATAGAGCTAACTATGCCAATTTATACCAGAGGAAGTGGGAAGATGAGTTTCCCATCTAGAATTAAACCCCAAGCTCCAGGGTATGTTTAAGCCTATTAAAGCAGTGTAAAGGGGACTTCAGAGATGAAAACCTTCCCCTTTGTCCCTCAGAACTCAACCACTACTTCCTCTTACCTCTTTCTGGCCTCCTCTGTAGCTATCCACAAAATCTTTTTGGTGCAAGGGTCATCACTGCTGTTGCTGCCATCTGGAAAAATGTTCCTCTATATCTTTGCCTCAGTCTCACTCTGTTGCATTTCAAATACCATGTTACAGTTTTTGGGTTTTTTTTTTTGCCTATGCTTCTTAATCACACTCTGATTAACTCTACAACTGTACTATTTTTTTCCATGATTTCTAATATTGAAGATATAATAATCCTGCATGGGGGATATAGTCATATAAAAGTTGCATTATCTGCTTCTTTTTCTCTCTCCTCTCCACACACACACTTTACTTGAAAGACCATCATATTCATTGTCTTTTAATTTAACCAGATGTAATTTAACTTAGCGCTAGTAACACACCCTACTATTAAGGGTGCAAATCAATTTCCATTAATTGGCCTCTATTTTCACACATTCATAACTTTCAAAAACAGAAATATTGGAACTGGTTGAAAATAAAAAAAGTTACATTCCAGGGGAACTTCCAATATTTAGAAATTTGCTTTCTTCCCAAATCAGGATGTATAGTCAAAATATTGAAATTTTGCATAAAAGTAAAAAAAAATGCTTTTGAAAATTGTAACCTGTTGAAATATTTCATTTTGACATTTTTGATTGAAACAAAACATTCTGACAGTCTCAAAATCAGACCATTTTGTTTCGGAATGTTTCATTTGAGCTTGATTCAACTTTAATCCATGTCCAGCTGAGCTGTTGTGCAACATCTCCTCAGAGTTGTAGTAAAGATGCCTCATAGCCCCAATCCCTTCTATGAGCCAAGTGCCCAACCACATTATTCCTCCCATTATGTATCATGATTATAAGACTCCCATGATACACTTCAGCAGTTCAATGAGAGCGGAGAACATGTTGCCTCATGGGATATGTAGTCTAATGTAGGGAGCACAGCCCAGAGAGGAGAATGAGGACATGAGGAACCTGAATTAAACTCCTCTGAGACATTGTGACAATTCATTAAAGTCCAACTGATCAGAAACAAGTTGTTTTGTCAAACCAAAATATTTCAGTTTGGGTTCTCTCAATTTAAAATAAAATATTTAATTTTGTTTTTTCCAATAATATTTTTTTAAATCAAAATTGAAATTTTCCCATGAACAATTCTGATTTTGCAGAAACTGTATTTAATACTAACCTTCCTCCCCCTAAACAACCCATTTTGATGAAAAAGTTCCAACCAGCTCTAATAAGTACTTACAGGGATTAGTGCACGCTGAAGTTCAGATAGACAGAAAATGGCATTGCACAGAGGAGCATAAAATTCCCATCTTGTGAACTAGCTTTACTGCCTTCCTCAGAGCCTGAGATGGATATGGACAAAGTCTCAGGTTATGTACACTGATACACTGACGAGGAATTAAGGTGGGGGGTGTTTGAAAAATACTTTTTTTTTTTTTTTTACTGTAGAGAAGCAAACGAAAAAGCAACAATAGGCAATGGCTCTTTTGGAACAGCATTGAAGGGAAAAACTTTGTGGTGTTAACCTTAACCTTGAAATATTTGAGCTCCTTGGAGAGACAGTTTCAAATCTAGCCAGGCTTCGGTCAGTTTTTCATCTTTAAAGTAAATGGATAATTGAGCTTGATGCAGTTTAGTGTGTGGATTTCTAACCCAAGATTTTAAACACTGAGAATCTCTCCTTGCTCTGGGTGTGTGCATTAAGGAGGCCATGGTCCATTTCGTTAAAGTAATATGGGAAACCCGGATGTCATTACACATAATTTTCCTTTCCTGTATGAAATGTCCTTTTCACTAGTTGGCTTCTGCCATCCACCCTAGAAGCCTGTCTGTGATGTGATTAATTAAATTTTCAAATGCTTCAGTGATATATAAATTTTCACTTTTCTAAGTGAAAATTTTGTCATGGTAATCCATGGTTATTGTCTTTAATTTCCTTTTCAGAGGTGCTCAGTTTTAAAGGTAAAACATTCCTTTTCTAACTGACATCCATACAATCTTAACCTGAGGTCTGAAAAATTATGCTGGGTCCTTTCATCTCATACATTATCAAAAGTAAAATCTCTACAGGACTTCAATGACACTTGTGCAATACTCTGGCTAGTAATGAAGTTTCACAGGTGTTATTGATTTTCCCTGTAATTAGGAATCATTAAACAATCCTGATGATGATGCAAAAGAAAGAGCAGAATCCAGGTCACTTTCTCTTAGAAGCATTGCCTATACAGTGCTTACTAAAAGCAACCCCCAATACAAACGTATTTGTGTAATTGGCATGAGCAGATATAACTTAAGTGCACTCTGACAGCAATGCTGTTGAGCAAGAAGGGCTATTTTTACATAATAATTTTTCAGAGTGGAACTAAACTTTAAATCAAGATGGTTGATTTACTGGGATGTCTCTATGCAAAGTAATTTAGCTTAATAATGGTAACATTACAGCTATCAAATCAGTCTTTTCATACTTGCTTTGGTTTGTCACCAACCATTTCACTGAGACTTGAAAATCAAGCCAAATCTGAGGACTGTATATGCTGTACTATAAAGGTATGTCTACACTGCAATTAAACACCCACAGCTGGCCTGTATCAGCTGATTGGGCTCATGAGGCTTGGGCTATGGGGTGGATTCATTGTGGTGAAGACGTTTGGGCTTGGACTGGAGCCTAGGCTCTGGGACCCTCCCCCTTCAGCCCTAGTCTGAACATTTACACTGCAATTAAACAGCCCCATAGCCTGAGCCATGCAAGCCCAAGTCAGCTGACATGGGCCAGACATGGGTATTAATTGCAGTATAAACATACCATTTGTTACTGTGTGTAGGGTTCAAAAATATCCATTTGTATTACATTTTACTTTGTGTTAATTGACAGAGAACACAGGTAAAGTTACATTTCAAGCTTTGACATTGCACTTACTAAATGTAAGCTTAATATTTCTTAACCTTAATATTTATTTTTTAGCTAAACTTTAGCTTTTAGCATGAATAAGAGAAAGATTAACAATTGGCTAAGGGGACTCTCTTTTGTTGAGTCATGTATAACTGCATTGGGGGACACCCATTTGCTGTATCTCTTTAAACTATGGTGTTACCATGAGCATTAAAAGAGGAATCTATCATGAAAGCAAATAAGCCAGGTCTATGTATATTTCATGGCATAACACAGTCTTAGCATGGTCTTGAATGGGATGGCCAGGGTAGCATTGAGTTACAGCAGGAAAGGGCCAGCCCAACCTGGAGTTCTTATTCATTTGTCATGTTTGTACAGGAAGATAAATAACATTCAGCTGCTCAAGCTTTAAACATATGGACAAATTATCAACATCTTCTGAATTTATGCTTGTATTGACTACAAGGACAAGTGATAGAATGTAGACATTTAGCAACTGATGGAGTCCACAGATCAGGTATTTACACATCCACAAACTATTTTTTGCATCCCAATTTGGTTGCTTCTGCAACCACAATACTAAAGGCTATTTAATCCTCTTTGAAAATTTGAGGTGCATTCCATGAATGAACAGACGTACCTACACTCCAGAGTTAGCACCTATGGCCTTGTGCAGGCATCACTATAATCAACCTAATCCTATAGGCACCTAAAACTCAGTTGGTGCCTAACTTTCCACCTGAATTGCTCGTTCATTATTTAATCCACAGTGGAATGGCTTCAACATGAGATTAAGAGACCCCCACATCATAGCTCAGTGGTTAGAGTCTTCTCCTGAGAGGTGGGACACCCTTGTTCAAATACTTTATCCCTGTAATCCAGAAAAGGAGGAACTGAAGCTGTGTCTCCCACATTCCAGGAAAGTGCTTTAATCACTGGGCTAAAAGTTACAAGGTGGGCACCTCCTCCTGCACCCATTTTGTGCTCAGCAGGAAGAAGCAGCTTAGGCACCTAAACTGCTTGCCTGAGGTGGCAGGTTCCTGTTTGTGGATCACAAGTAGAGATAGGTGCCCGCCTGCAGCCTGAACTTTAGGCACCTGTCTCTGAGAGAGAAGCAAAACTGAGCAAACATTTTATTGTCAGCATCTCCCATTGGCTAGCTCAGGTGGCTCCATGCTTAGTGTGCTGCCTTTTGTGGATCACATCCCCATTCATTCTCCCTCCATTCACTGGTTAGGGAGCCTGGGCACCTAACTTGTTTTTGGGAATCTCAGTATTGTTCCTGTCATTTTCTAGGTGCTTAGATGATCAGCATTGCAAAGCTGAATTCCCTTTGTGGAGCCCATCCTTGGTCTATGATGTGTAGTTCTTCCTTTATGTCAAAACCCAAATGTGCTGATAAATTTAAGTGCTCAATATAATATCCCCACATGAGCTACTCAGGTTGGCTCACACCCTACTGCTGGTTTCTATCACTCCCAGTGAAATTTCTGGTGTTTGCTGCCAATTAAGTTTGTTAATATCTCCCAAAGAACTCCTGTTCCCTTATTGAGCCTAATTAGTGAATTGCTGACAGCATCAGCAGAGCTGCAACTGCTTAGGGTAGAGGTAACCCTTTGCTTGCTAGGTGCTGTGTAGGGTTAATCCACTTACTCATACACAATGCTATCAATAATTAGTTCACTATACAAAACTGCATTTCTTTTGAAAATTACCTGTGTAGTAGATTGTACTTGTTTATGAAGTTCTGGGAATGAGAAAAAAAGATATTTATCTAGGTTATTCATTTTCTTAATTCTTTTTTGTGTCCACAGTGGGAGGAAGATGGATTTTTTTACCTATTCAAGATTATTGGGTAAATCCTCAGAGGTGCATTTAAAGAGTGTGATCATTTGACCTGTGATATATTGTTTTTAAAAGAGAGAATGACAACTAAATTCATTTAATTACTGAGATTCCTGATATATTTTGTCTGGGAGTGACACATAGGAAAGGTTACTTAAAGAGAAGAGGGAAGAAGAATTTGCTTCTTTGCCAAGCAAAATTGGTTTGATGTAATTATCATTTCAGGTGTTTTTGTTAATAACTAGCCTAAACATAGATGGCAAATTAATTAGTATGTAAGAAAATCAGGCAAACTAACTCCATTTAATCTCAAAAAAGTTGCATGTGTGTGTGTGTGTGTATACAGATTGGACAAGGAGCTGGGGCGGGGGAGGGGGGTGACTGGGACTGGTTGGGCAAAGATACTGAACTAAAGAACCAGGGAGGAGGGAGAGTGGTGTAGGAAACCAGGAGGGCATCAGGGATATCCAGCCCTGGACTACACTACGAGTTTAGATCGAATTTAGCAGCGTTAGATCGATTTAACCCTGCACCCGTCCACACGACCAAGCCTGTTTTATCGACTTAAAGGGCTCTTAAAATCGATTTCTGTACTCCTCCCCAGTGAGGGATTTAGCTCTAAAATCAACCTCGCTGGGTCGAATTTGGGGTAGTGTGGATGCAATTTGATGGTATTGGCCTCCGGGAGCTATCCCAGAGTGCTCCACTGTGACCGCGCTGGACAGCACTCTCAACTCAGATGCACTGGTCAGGTAGACAGGAAAAGCCCAGGGAACTTTGAATTTCACTTCCTGTTTGGCCAGCGTGGTGAGCTGATCGGCACAGGTGACCATGGAGTCCCAGAATCGCAAAAGAGCTCCAGCATGGACCGAACGGGAGGTACTGGATCTGATCACTGTATGGGGAGAAGAATCTGTGCAGGCAGAAGACGAAATGCCAATATATGTGCCAAAATCATAGAATCATAGAATATCAGGGTTGGAAGGGACCCCAGAAGGTCATCTAGTCCAACCCCCTGCTCAAAGCAGGACCAATTCCCAGTTAAATCATCCCAGCCAGGGCTTTGTCAAGCCTGACCTTAAAAACCTCTAAGGAAGGAGATTCTACCACCTCCCTAGGTAACGCATTCCAGTGTTTCACCACCCTCTTAGTGAAAAAGTTTTTCCTAATATCCAATCTAAACCTCCCCCACTGCAACTTGAGACCATTACTCCTCGTTCTGTCATCTGCTACCATTGAGAACAGTCTAGAGCCATCCTCTTTGGAACCCCCTTTCAGGTAGTTGAAAGCAGCTATCAAATCCCCCCTCATTCTTCTCTTCTGCAGGCTAAACAATCCCAGCTCCCTCAGCCTCTCCTTATAACTCATGTGTTCCAGTCCCCTAATCATTTTTGTTGCCCTTCGCTGGACTCTCTCCAATTTATCCACATCCTTCTTGAAGTGTGGGGCCCAAAACTGGACACAGTACTCCAGATGAGGCCTCACCAATGTCGAATAGAGGGGAATGATCACGTCCCTCGATCTGCTCGCTATGCCCCTACTTATACATCCCAAAATGCCATTGGCCTTCTTGGCAACAAGGGCACACTGCTGACTCATATCCAGCTTCTCGTCCACTGTCACCCCTAGGTCCTTTTCTGCAGAACTGCTGCCTAGCCATTCGGTCCCTAGTCTGTAGCTGTGCATTGGGTTCTTCCGTCCTAAGTGCAGGACCCTGCACTTATCCTTATTGAACCTCATCAGATTCCTTTTGGCCCAATCTTCCAATTGGTCTAGGTCCTTCTGTATCCTATCCCTCCCCTCCAGCGTATCTACCACTCCTCCCAAGGGCATGATGGACAAGGGCATGATGGACAGATGCTACAACAGGGACACACAGCAGTGCCACATGAAAGTTAAGGAGCTGAGGCAAGCCTACCAAAAAACAAAGGATGCAAACCGTCGCTCCGGGTCAGAGTCCCATATATGCCGCTTCTATGATGAGCTGCATGCAATTCTGGGGGGGCCCAATCACTACCCCCCACACTGTCCTTGGACACCTGCAAGGGGGAAGTCTCACGCAACAGGGATGAGTATTTTGTGGATGAGGAAGATGGTGATGAGGAGGAGGTTGAGGATAGTGCACAGCAGGCAAGTGGAGAATCCCTTCTCCCCAGCAGCCAGGAACTGTTCATCACCCTGGAGCTAATACCCTCCCAAGGCAGGCTCCCAGACCATGAAGCCAGAGAAGGCACCTCTAGTGAGTGTACCTTTGTAAATATAATACAGGGTTTAAAAGCAAGCATGTTTAATGATTAATTTGCCCTGAAGACTTGGGATGCATTCATGGCTAGTATAGCTACTGGAAAAGTCTATTAACATGTCTGGGGATGGAGTGGAATCCTCCAGGGACGTCTCCATGAAGCTCTCCTGGAGGTACTCTAAAAGCCTTTGCAGAAGGCTTCTGGGGAGGGCAGCCTTATTCCGTCCTCCATGGTAGGACTCTTTACCACGCCAAGCCAGTAGCAAGTAGTCTGGAATCATTGCAGAACAAAGCATTGCAGTGAATGGGCCCAGGCTTTGGTTTGCATTTGAGCAACATCTGTTCTTTATCTCTCTGTGTTAGACTCAGGAGAGTGATATCACTCATGGTCACCTGGTTGAAATACGGGAAATTTGTTTAAGGGGACATTCAGAGGTGCCTGTTCCTGCTGTGCTGTTTGCCTTTGGCTGAAAAGAAATCATCCCCGCTGTTAGCCACGCAGTGGGGGGAGGACCATTCATGCTGAGCTGTTCGCGTTTGGCTGACAGGGATCTTCCCTGATACAAGCCATGCGGTGGGGGAGGGGGACGCGATCATCCCAGAGAAGTGTGTGTCAGGGGGAGGAGAGGGGTTGGATTGTACTGCACATTCACCCTAAAACCGCAGCCCCTCCTTTTAAATGGCCAACCGAAAGGTTTGGTATGGGAAAGGAGGATGCTGCTGTTTGAAACCATTCCCACATGTTATGAAGGTTGAAGAAGCCAAAACCCTTTGACTTACCATGGCTTCCTGCAAGCCGAATTCTGTTGCCCAGCCGAGCATGTGTGATGTCTCACAACAAACCGGCAGGCACTCAAAATGAGAGGCAAAATGCAACCTTGTACTGAAAGCACATGTGCTATGTAATGTGAATCACTTGATTCAGTGTGAAATAGTCTTTCCTTTGTTTTCTAAAATGTGTTTTCTAAAATGTATCTTTTAAAATACTACTCTCCCTTTATTTCCTCCCACAGCTGCAAATGTTTCTACGCTCCTGCTATCATATCCGTCCCAGAGGCTAGCACAGATTAGAAGGCGAAAAAAAAGGTGATGACATGTTCTCAGAGCTCATGTAGTCCTCCTGCACTGAAAGAGCTCAACAGAATGCATGGAGGCAAACAATGGCAGAGTCCAGAAAAGCATTAAATGAACGCGATGAGAGGAGGGAGGAGCACGCTGACAGGAGGCAGGATGAAATGCTGAGGCAAATGGGGAAGCAAACTGACATGATAAGGCATCTGGTGGAGCTGCAGGAAAGGCAGCAGGCTCACAGACTGTCACTGAAGCCCCTGTATAACTGCCTTCCCTCCTCCCCAAGTTCCATATCCTCCTCACCCAGATGCCCAAGAACGCGGGGTGGGGGGAGGCTACAGGCACTCAGCCACTCCACCTTAGAGGATTGCCCAAGCAACAGAAGGCTGGCATTCAATAAGTTTTGAACTGTAGTGTGGCCTTGTCCTTCCCTCCTCCACTCATCCACCACCCACCCGGTGCTTCCCTCCTCACCCACCCCTCCCAGGCTATTTTGCAAGTTTTCCCCCATCTGTGTGATGAATTAATAAAGAATGCATGATTTTGAACAATAATGACTTTATTGCCTATAAAGTGGTGATTGAAGGGGGTTGGTTGATTGGCTTACAGGGAAGTAGAGTCAACCAAGGGGGTGGGTTTTCATCAAGGAGAAACAAACAGAACTGTCACACTGTAGCCTGGCCAGTCATGAAATTGGTTTTCAAACCTTCTCTGATGTGCAGGGCACCCAGCTGTGCTCTTCTAATCACCCTGGTGTTTGGCTGCGTGTAATCGGCCACCAGGCAATTTGCCTCAACCTCCCACCCCACCATAAATATCTCCCCCTTGCTCTCACAGATATTGTGGAGCACACAGCAAGCAGCAATAACAATGGGAATATTGGTTTCACTGAGGTCTAACCTAGTCAGTAAACTGCATCAGCAAGCTTTTAAACATCCAAATGCACATTCTACCACCATTCTGCACTTGCTCAGCCTATAGTTGAACTGCTCCTTACTACTGTCCAGGGTGCCTATGTATGGCTTCATGAGCCATGGCATTAAGGGGTAGGCTGGGTCCCCAAGGATAACTATAGGCATTTCAACATCCCCAACGGTTATTTTCTGGTCTGGGAAGAAAAGTCCCTTCCTGCAGCTTTTGAAACAACCGGAGTTCCTGAAGATGCAAGTGTCATGTACCTTTCCTGGCCATCCCACGTTGATGTTGGTGAAATGCCCCTTGTGATCCACCAGTGCTTGCAGCACCATTGAAAAGTACCTCTTGTGGTTTATGTACTCGCCAGCTTGGTGCTCCGGTGCCAAGATAGGAATATGGGTTCCGTCTATGGCCCCACCACAGTTAGGGAATAACATTGCAGCAAAGCCATCCACTATGACCTGGACATGGCCCAGAGTCACTACCCTTGATAGCAGCAGCTCAGTGATTGTGTTGGCTACTTGGATCACAGCAACCCACACAGTAGATTTACCCACTCCAAATTGATTCCCGACTGACCGGTAGCAGTCAGACATTGCAAGTTCCCACAAGGCTCTTGCCACTCGCTTCTCAACTGTCAGGGCAGCTCTCATTTTGGTATTCCTGTGCTTCAGGGCGAGGGAAAGCAACTCACAAAGTTCCATAGAAGTGCCCTTACACATGTGAAAGTTTTGCAGCCACTAGGAATCATCCCAGACCTGCAACATTATGCATTCCCACCACTTTGTGCTTGTTTCTGGGCCCAGAATTGGTGTTCCAAGGCATGAACCCGCCCCATTACCACCATGATGTCCAAATTGCCAGTGCGCATGCTTTGAGAGAAGTCTGTATCCATGTCCTCATCACTATCATGATCACGCTGTTCTCGCCTCCTCACCTGCTTTTGCAGGTTCTGCACATTCTGCAGGATAATGCACGAGGTGTTTACAATGCTCACAACAGCAGCGGTGAGCTGAGTGGGCTCCAAGCTTGCCATGGTATGGCGTCTGCAGGAAAGCAGGAGAGCAGAGTTGCAGCGTAAGCGGTGGATGACTACGGATGCCACGAGAACAGATATTTATGCAGAACGACGAGAGGACCTGCGAGGTGGATTCATGGCACCAGGCGAGCAGGAGAGCAGACTTGCAGAGGAAGTGGTGGATGACAATGGTTAGCAGTCTTACCACACTGTCTGCTGACAGCAGTATGGCATCTGCACAGAAAAAAGGTGTGAAACAATTGTCTGCCGTTGCTTTCACGGAGGGAGGAGCAACTGACGACATGTACCCAAAACCGCCTGCGACATCAGGCATTGGGAGCTCAACCCAAAATTCCAATGGACAGTGGAGAGTGCGGGAATTGTGAGATAGCTAGCCACAGTGTAATGCTCCGAAAGTCGATGCTAGCCACAGTACTGTGGACGCACTCCACCAACTTAATGCACTTAGTGGAGACACACACAATCGACTGTATAAAATCGCTTCCTAAAAATCGACTTCTGTAAATTGGAAGTAATTTCGTAGTGTAGACTGGATGGGGAACCTGGAGAGGGAGATTAGTACTGGGATCCAATAGAGGGTGGAAGTGAAAAACAAGTCAGAGTTGCCAAGATGGGGGAACTTGGACCAGCTGGGTAAGGAGACTGAAGACAAGGAATTAGAGTGGGAGAGGCAGAATTGGGATTGTCTGGGCAAGGAGACTGGGACTGGATACGTGGAGAGAGACTGGGAGGCAGGGGGAGATTGGGACTCAGACAGAGAGCCTGGAGGAGGAGAGGAGGATGAGCTGGGCAAGGAAACTAGGACTGGAATGGGAAACCTGAAGAGTGAAGACTGGGACTTCATAAGCAAAGAGAACAGACCTGGGACAAAGACCCAGGGTTGGGGAAGCAACAGGTTTGGGACCTGTTGGGGGAAACAAACAGAAAATTCTGTTCCCACTCCTCAGGTGAACATTCCCAAGTCTCACCATGCCTTTTCTGTCAGCAAATATCTAGAAATCCACTAGTGAAGGGTTTGTCTCACTCCCCAGCAGTGCTGGTCCTCATAGAAGATGGCAATCTACTATTGTCTGTTGCACATTAATTTGATCCACTTGTGTATGTATGACACAGTACTTAATTACATGATCACATATTATTTTTTGCCACTGGACCCATCTCACTCAGTGCACAGGGGAGGAACCAGGGTGATATAGTGTGAGATAGTAGAAGGTAAAGTGCCAGCTCATTCCAAGGCCACTGAGCCTCACTGAACACTGAAAATGCATGGTTGGAAACCAGTCTGGCTCACTTGTGTGTTATTATTGTTAAACTAGATATTAGAGTTCTTGGAGTATGTTTGGACTGTGTGGAATGCTTTGTAGGATTAATCTTACTTATACTATCAGTATCCCATGTTATAAGGTATGTGCTCTGTAACTATACAAATGTTTGCTGAAACTGTAAACCCACACAGTCAAGGAAGAAGCACTCCCAAGTTTACTGAAAGAGGTGTTATCTCCTCCCCAACAACAGAAGGCCTATAGACAAGAGACAAGTAATTGTGGAATAGTGGTGGACAAAAGAGTTTGTTGACTGCTTCCCACACACCCCTGAAGAAGGTATGTGTACAACCCCTCGTCCAATCACAGCTTGAACACTGGGGGAAAGGCATAAAAATCCCTGTTAAGGAGAAATGATCACTATGTTGCATGGAATTTGGAGAGGGCAATATTTCTAAGTGTAAGCAAGGGATCCCCAAGCTGCTTGGCTTAGGTTAACCTTAAAGGATTTATTCAGCTTGCATATATAGCGGCTACTTTCGCCTTTTGGAACTTAAGACTGTAATACATTTGTGTGTTTACATTTACCTGCTTTAACCTTGCTCATTTCTTTTTTCCTAGTTAATAAATCTTTAGTTAGTTTATTATAGGATTGGCTACAAGCATTGTCTTTGGTGAGGGATATAGGATGCACTTGGCCTGGAGTAAGTGACTGGTCCTTTGGGACTGGAAGTAACATGAATATTGTTGTGATTTTGGGAGCAAAGGACCATCTAGCAAAAGACAGGCTTGCCTGAGTGACACAATAGACCGGAGTGCCCAAAGGAACTGTTTGTGTCTCCATATTAAGGTGCTTAGGAGTTCACACTTGTTGGTTGGTGAACTGTGATTATTAGCAAAAAGAAAAGGAGTACTTGTGGCACCTTAGAGACTAACCAATTTATTTGAGCATAAGCTTTCATGTGAAGTGAGCTGTAGATCACGAAAGCTTATGCTCAAATAAATTGGTTAGTCTCTAAAGTGCCACAAGTACTCCTTTTCTTTTTGCAAATACGGACTAACACGGCTGCTACTCTGAAACCTGTGATTATTAGAACACACAGCTGAATGTGGGATTTGTGCCCTGCTTCTTGACAGTATCCCTGAAGTTGGCACCGACAGTCGTTATCCACTCCAGGCAGCTTGACACAATGAAAAAAGACTCCTGTCTGTGAGATGTCTTCTTCATTGTTTGCAGAAGCTGGAAGGCAGGGGATTTCAGAAAGAGAAAGGATGATCTTACAGTTAAGGCAGTTGAATGCTACTCTGGAGAACTGAAATTTATCCCTGCATCTGCCACAGAGTTCCACTGTGATGCTTGACAAATCACTTAAACCAAACTTTTCACAAGTAGTAACTAATTGTGTGTTCCTGATTTTCCAGGTGCCCAATTTGCAGAAGTGCTGACCACTCACCTCTGTAACTGAAGTCTTTTTTGCACAATAATTCAGGGTTTTCTTAATGGAAAATCAATCTATCCTTGCACAGGGTTTTATCGGGTGCATCACAATCAGAGATACTTTTCTGTCAGAGCTTCAGGACTATAGCATATTAAAGGGCTATTTAGGCAAATATTGTATATCAGTCCAAAGAAGAGGTTTAGTTTCATGCTGGGAGCTGTTCATTGTGGTTTCTTTCCTGCAGATCAGTAGCTCCACACTGGAAGTAAGAGTGGGTGGCCCAGAAAAGCTGAACCAGGGAAGGAACTGGAGGGAATAATGAGGATGTAGGTAGATCACTGTGCCTCTCAAACAACTGGGAAGCTTTTTCTTTAATTGGAAATTAATTTAATTTCTTTAATTAAGCTTTTTCTTATACTGCTGGACAGTGAATGAAGCCTAATTTAAAGGGGATGCATAGCAAATCAAGTTTCAGAAGTAATCTGAACAGAAAGAAGAGCCTAGCCAGATAAATTCAGGAGCAACATTACAGGAATAAGTGTAAGTGACTCTTTGGCTTTATTGCAACAAAGTTCTTTTCTGTTTCTCAGGCAAGTATTTTTATATCTATACATCCCTTCTGTACAGAATGCAACATGTACTCACTGTCCCATTTTCTTTAAAAGGAAAATTTCAAAACTCTTGGGCTGCTTTACATGCAAATTAACATAAAAATAAGTAATCTGTCTGCCTGAGTATAGATTGAAAATACATTCATGCTTAACAAAAGGCAATTATTAGCTAGCTGAATAGAAATGGAAATTGAATAGAAATTGAAACAGAAAGTCTTAGAGACATTGAAAGGACTATGAACAGATAAAGATGCTTTTATTCATTACTACATTCATTTTCTGAAACAACAACAACATAAGGAGACAACACTGGATAATATCTTTAATAAGGGCAAACTTACAATAGGTTATGAAACACAGAATTTTCATTAGGTGCTCAAGAAGCCTATAAGGAACTAATTAAAGCAGCAGGACTGAAAACAAAACTGTGAACATTTCACATTTACTTACAGAATGCTCATCGTTATTTACCCAAAAGAAACTTATGAACAGGGATGGGATTCTTTGGAGAATCACAGAATAGTTATACCAGTTTGGTAGGTTGATTTCACAGGAGCTGAACCTAGATTAGGGAACTTACTTCCAAAAGAGATAAGAATGAACAATGTTTAGTCACTAGGTGGGGCTGTATGAAGAATACTGTAGGACATCTCTACTAAGCGCTGGAGATAATCTATTTTTTTTTAAATAAAGTTGTTGTCATTTAGCCTCTGTCTCTGTCTGACTAACCTGACATGGTGTCATAAGAAAAACAATAGAAACTGAAAAAATTCATCAAAATGATAAACTTTCATGCCCCAGAGAGCTTCACCTTTGACAGACCATCAAACTGGCCTGATTGGAAGGAGCAGTTTGCATGTTTTTGCATCAAAACTAAGCTCCACAAGGAGAGTGGGGAAGTGCACATTAGTTCCCTTGTCTATGCCATGTGCAGGGAAGCTGAACATCTCTTTCAATCCATTGGAGAGGAGAGCCACAAGAACAATTATGCTGTGGTGTAGGCTAAATTTTAATGAGCATTTTATACCTCAGCGTAATATGGTTTAGAGGCATGTGTGTTTCTACCAGCATGTTCAAAATCCTGGAGAGTCTGGAATTTTTTATAAGAGGCTTGTATGCCATGGCTGTGATTTTGAAGACAACAAGAACATTAGAAACAGTACTGATTGCCATTTCAGACAAAGGATTTTCAAAGAAACTGCAAGTGGAGATTTAGTCCTTCACACAGCAATAGAAGTTGCAAAACAATTGGAAATTATTATAAATCAACATTGTGGCCACCAGAAAGAAACCTAGATGAAGTGACTTTCAAATAGAGTCAGAATAGGAGATATGTCATAGTTGCAAAAAGCAACTGTAGTAAATCATCAAAAATGATGTGGGGTAAGCCCTAGGCAAAATATAACACTTCTAAGCTAGATGCTCAAAATGTAGGAAAGGTCACAGTCCAAGAGGTAATTGCCCAGCTAAAGGAGCCAAATGTCATAAATGCACAAAAATGGGAGATTTTGCCACTATCTGCTGCAAAAAGGTACTATAGGAGAGTCAAGAGATGTTTTTTTCTGGGACTGATCACATGTAATGACCCAGAGCCAGTGAAAAGACTGTTAATTTTAAAATAGATTTGTATGTAGCATAAATAATTGTATCAGAAGGGACTTATAATCATCTTCAACTCCTCATGTAGCTAAAATCAGCAGATTCTGTCCTAAATAGCCTGAGAGGTATTCTGAATGGTATTGGACAATTTTCCACAGAAACAACATTTAAATATTTAATTTTAATAGGCATATGATTAGAGGATCAGAATCTGATAATCTCCTCAGTTGCAATGTAGTTGCCATGATGGGTCTATTGAGCAATATGGAAGAAGTTGATGAATATTTAGTGAGTGGACTTTTACAAGGAGATCCAGTAGAAATCATTTTAAGAGGTAACGCTGAGCCAGATAGTGTACCCACATAATTTATATCCTGTTACTTATAAAGTAAAGAGAATGGAAAAGAATGACATTATTGAGGAAATCTCTGAGCCAACGGGATGGTACACCCCAATGGTACCTGTTATAAAGAAAAATGAGTACATTGAATCTGTGTGGATCTTAAAAGACTTAAAGCAATGGTGAGAGAAAAATATATCCTCCCAACAGTGGACGACTTCCTCCATAAAATGACAGGAGCTATTGTTTCTCCAAATTGGATGCCTCAGTGGTTTCTGGAAAATTCATTTAGCCAAAGAGAGCACTAAACTGACTACAGTCATTACACAGTCTGGGAGATTTTGCTTTCAAAGTTTACCTTTCAGGATTACCAGCACTCCTGAAATTTTTCAAAGAAAGATGGATGAGCTGTTAAAGAACAGCTAAATGGGGTTGTCATTTTTCTGGATAACATTTTAGTATATGGGTCATCAATGGAATAATGTCACAAAATCCTCAAATGAAGTTCTGAACTTAATCAGTGAGTCTGGACTCAAGTTAAATAAAGAAAAATGTGTTTTCCACCTACACTAAATTGAATTTTTGGGACAGATAATAAACAAAGATGGAATTAGTTCTAGCCCCGAGAACGTAAAAGCAATTAGAGAATTGAATGCACCAACAAATGTACCAGAACTGAGAGCTGTACTATGGATTATAAATTATATTAGTTGATACCTGCAAGACCTTTCTACTGTGACAAACCACTGAACAAACTATTAATATCCAACAGATCATAGCTCTGATGGCCAAATCAGGAGACGGCCTTCAAACTCTAAAAAATGTATCTCAGTTCCATGTGTATTTCCCCTCTGTGGTTCAGCAAGGACAAACAGTCTAGGCTGCCAGCTCCTTAGCCATCCCCTCTCTTAGGTGGATACACACATCTCTCCCTCTTGACTGTTTTTTTTTCCCCCTGGCTGCATGGTTCCCTTCCTACTCTGTGATATCCCCAGCATATCAGATTGCTTAAAGGCCAGCATATTCTTTATCTCTGAAGGCCATGACCAAGTAATTGCCCTCAGTTATATGTTACCTCACAGCTATTTATAAGCAAGCACATTTATGCTTAAGGTGAAAGCATTACAGAGAAAACATATTAAAAAACAATTAAAGCTTCTATTCACAGGATAAAATATCACCAAATGTCACCTATCAGTCTAGCCAGATGTTTATTTTTAAAGTACAATTTAGGGGTGAGTAAGAGATAGATGCATGTTGAAATGTAATTGA
Organism: Lepidochelys kempii; assembly: GCF_965140285.1. NCBI lineage: Eukaryota > Metazoa > Chordata > Testudines > Cheloniidae > Lepidochelys > Lepidochelys kempii. Next base: position 67,304,820 of record NC_136384.1, on the reverse strand, counting down.
GTATGAAAAATAGTTTTATGGGTTTAAAATAATTAAAATGCAAAAAAACCAAAAAGCTGGAAATGAGGAAAAGTTATAACTCCATTATAATGTTTAGTCACTAGGTGGTGGTGTATAAAGAATACTTCAGCACATCTTTATTAAGTGGTGGAGACAGTCTACATGCTTTTAAAATAAAGTTGTTGTTACTAGTTTCCCAGCTGTCATTTCCAGATATTTTTGCCATCTAAGAGAACTATTATAATAAAAATCTAAATTACTGTGACCTTCCAGAAAAAATATAGCCTCTGCAGATTATTTTTAATTCACTTCTCTTATTCTTCATTTACTGTATGCCCTTCAATCTCTATAAGCATGAAAATCCTTTAGTTTCAAACTGCACTTGTGCTGTACAGCTCTGTAAAAATGGCATTGTTGTGTCCATGTTCATTTTTCTCCCAATGACCTCCAGATCAAATGTGCTCAGACTGAAAGTTAAACATGGGTTTTGTTTGTTGGTTTTGTTTTTTCTAATTGCAAAACTAGCAAGCTCAACCTGAGATCTGAAGGTCAGGCTACATTTGCATCATCAACGGCACTATAGCCTTTTGAATGTAGTTCACAAATCTACAGATGATGCATTAGCCATAAAGGACTTTAGCTCACTTTCCTATAGCTGTATCGACTCTTAAATATTTACAAGAAATTAACAGAAGGAGAAATTATTTGTTTCACTGTCAGATACTATTCTAAATATACACAAGGATTATATAAATAGGGTAAAAAAGTGTCATTTTTACACAGTCACATTTAAAATATACTGTGGTGGCTCTAAATTTTGGTCCATAGACCAACATTAATCTGAGAAGCATTTGCTGGTGGTCTGTAGAAAGCTGTCTTGTGACATGGTGCTGGCTTTATCTGCTTGTTTCTACCTGCCACATTTTTAAAAAGTCAGCTAAAATACATTAAATACTTTCTTCATATTAATTTTACACTGAGGAGAGGCTTTACTTGCCTCAGGGATGCTATTTGATTGCCTATACAAGAGGAAGATATCCACAAGACAGTTTCTCTGTTAACTTGTATTCCATGTTATGAGAATTTTTGGGAACCCTGAGTTTATCAGACGCATTATTCTCATTATTAGCAACTTAAATTGTAATTGTAGTCTTAAAATTAGTACCTTTTTTGAATGCACACAGGAAGCAGATCTGCGACCTATCTATTGGCCCAAATATTAAAATATGTGTTTGCTGATGTTTATCACAATAGAGTCAACAGCAGAAGGACCCACCAACTACAGGTATAGAAGCCATCATTGTATCATTTTAGTTCGATTTGCCTACAACTGACAGGGTGAGTAGCTCAAACTACCAGTATATGGTCCAATATATGTAGTATGTATATATATAGCAGTATATGGTCCAATTCTGTATGCATTACTCAACCTTTCTTGGTTGCACTTTCTCACACAAGTAATCCCTCTGATGTCAATGCATGGTAAACTTGGAAGTACAATTGCATAAGTGACTTCATGAAGTCAATGGAACTACTTACATAAAGTGCTATTCAGTGGGAGTAACTGTTGCATAAATAGGATCTTAGATAGGTGCTGTGGCATGGGAATGGAACAGGTTTTTAGGCTCTTTCTGATGTGATTTTTTTTATTTTTTTGCACTGCCAACTGTGTTTATGATTTATTCTGGATTAATTTGTTTGTCTGAAATGTCTGTGTTTGATTGACCTTTTTGATTCCCTGTAGGTTCATGCAAAGAAAATATTATAGAAGAACCTTTTTTGTTATGAAGGTTAGACTGAGACTACTGAGCATATATTTCATTATTCTGTTGCCATATAACAAGCTGAACTGATAGGAAACAGGTCACAGCCTTTTTCTATTCTCTTTGTCCTAGAATCTTATACCATAGTATCTGAATGCCTTGCAGAGGAAAAATACACAAGGTGGCCAATGACTGTCAATTGATATATTGTTTCCCTCCCCCAGAATATGTGTTCACATGCACTGATTGGATTGGATGCTAAAGGCCCCCAGTACCACAATGTGCAGGATGACCTTAACTCCCACTGAAGTGAAAGGATTTGAGGGGGCTTTGCGAATTTTGGCTCTAATTTAGACAGTAACAAAATGAAGTCCCTAATTCAGTAAAGTACTTAAGCATGTACCTATCTTTAAACGCATGAGTAATTAAGTAAGGAAGAAGAGATATCACATAGAATCATCTAATTTGTATTGTTTAAGCTTGGCACACACTGTATCAGGTTCCATTTTTTTAAATTTAAACATCTAATTTAGCTATATATATATTTTATTGTGGACAATTAATGGTAGAACATCAGTTGAGCAAGGAGCCAGGTTTCTGGAACAATTTCCACAAAGAATGGACTTCATAGAAGGCTAGGGTTGGAAGGGACCTCAGGAGGTCATCTAGTCCAACCCCCTGCTTGAAGCAGGACCAATCCCCAATTTTTGCCCCAGATCCCTAAATGGCCCCCTCAAGGATTGAACTCACAACCCTGGGTTTAGCAGGCCAATGCTCAAACCACTGAGCTACCTTGAATATACATTATCAGTCTATAAGATGACTCTTTACAAATGTCACTGTTTTGCTAAGCTGTAAAGAAGGTGTGTGTGCATACACACATATGTTTTTAAATAGAAACATTACCAAATGCTAAACATAGATTTTATATGTGTGTGTGTGTGTGTGTGAGAGAGAGAGAGAGAGAGAGAGAGAGAGAGAGAGAGAGAAATGCTGCCACTTAAAAGGTATTTCATGAGAAATGAGAATCACTTTGGATAATTACCTATATTTCTCTTTGAGAAGCCCCAGAGATTCATTGGTAAGCACTCTCTCATTTTGAGAGAAACATAAAATTGCCAAAGGGCATGTCACAGTGACATATTGTTTCTGCAGAAGCCAACAGCATGGGATGAGGTTACTACAGCAACAATAGGTATTAAAATACAGCTCCAGTCCACCTGGACATGTGAGATAGTTAAGAAGTTTCATTAAGCTTTTATTAGAATTATGACAACTGTCCCAACCTATCTGCAATTGCTAGCCTACCCAGCAAATGTTTGAATTTAATCAGATGAGAAATAATGATAGTATTCAAAATGACCACAGGCTATTATTTCTGCAGAAAGCCATGGCAACCAGAGGTGACTATTAAGGTTGTACTCTGGGAGCACAGCTGCATTATCTCCCAATAACCTGGAAGAATTAAATGTGTATTTTATAACTATACCTGTGCCTTATTTTGAAGATTGGTTTTCCAATGTCCAATAATATTTTGCAGGTTTCCCCAAATGCGTCACAATTTAAGAAAGAAAACAAATAGGATTAATGCAGTGATTCTAGGATCTAATTCTGCGGCACTTAAACAAGCACTCTGCTAGCACAGTGATGGGCCCAGTATAAATGCTTAGATTATAGAACAGCAGTAGCCAATTAGGTCTGAAATTAGCTTCCCATTGTAAACCTGATTTTAACCCTCTTTTAATATCTCCCAAAAAGAAATCAGTCCCCCTAAAATTTCATATGCTACATCTCATCCCAGAGATCTGAACACCTCAAATAATGAACAGATACTACATTTTTAAAAGGAATAGTGAGTAGTCCTGATCCTGTTTCTGTCAATGCTTTTCATAATGTATTCTTATATAAAGAATATGTTATCTACCAATTGCATTGATTAAATGAAGAAAAAATATAATGATATTTAGATTTATGGTATTATAAAAAGGTAGGAAGACTGCTATTTCTAGGTAGTCTATTTAGTGGTATGTTATGAGGAATTTTAAATCATATTCTAATGTGCATATCTGATTATATAATAATTATAAAATTACTTATTCATAAAACACAAATAACATATAAATGAACTCTAGAGTTTTAGAAGATTTCCACCTGCATCATTTAATGTGCTAGATCTCACTGATAATGTTTAATATAATGTCTAAAATCCTGTTAATGAGTTGCTGCAATAAGATCACACTCTATGTCTTATTACAGAGTTTTTGTAACACCATTCCCAACGGAGTTTTGTAATGCAGCTGTAATTCTAAGTAGTACATCACATACATTGCTGTCATTGGTAGCAGACAATTTGGATGAAATTATCACCACCACCCTGGTCCCCCAGTGCTTTCTTGCATGGTAGGGGATCAGAGATGGTGAAGGAGTCATTAGTTTTTTGCATTGTCCAAGGCAAATTACTCACTGAAACAAGGGCACGGCACTGTCCATGTGATATGGCAACTTGATCATCCTTTGTTTTCATACATGCATATTGTACTTACTAAGCAAATTAGAATTATGATGGCACCTTCTTTCTCTTCATTGCCAATCAATAGTTCATTACAAATATTCTTTCACTCTTCCATCGTCTATTACAGACTTGATTTAATGTGACAACTGAATAAAATTTTGCTTGCTACTAGAAAAGACTGAGATTTTGGTATTGTTATATAAACACAGAGTAGAACTGTTTAAAATCTGCAAGAGTAGGGAAAAAGAGGTACAAACAGAAAACCCACTCTTGGATTGAGATCTGCTAGATTGCGGAGTTGAATTACAGGTGGTAGGACTCCACTTGAGTGCATGGTTCTGCACTAGTAGATTGTGGTTTAAGTACAGTTATTGGATGAATTCAGGTATCTTTTGGATGTCAGGGAATGTAAAATTCTAGGACTAGGCATAGGTGAATTAACTCTGCCTAATTTTAAACCCACTCAGACATCATTGATTTGAAATTTTAACCTGAATTCAAGTACTGAGTTTGCCTTTTGCTCAACAGAGATGAAAAAAGGAGCAAATGAAAAAAATCTACTATAAAAATAGATACACAATCTATGTATATCAGATACAAGCCACCAACTTGTTCCAGCCTTATTTTTGTGGAGTTCTTCTTCCTGATACAAAGCATAGATTCCCCTTTAACCAGATTTTTAAAAAATTCAATCACTCTCTGAGAGAAACAAAACACCCCAATCTCACAGATTTAAATTGCGGGGGAAAGTTCTTTGCTAACTCATACTAGTCTTTTGAGCCTTGCAAAACCTCAAACAACATGCAGTTTAACTATCTTTGCTTTGAAATGCACATACATCCAGCAAATTAGTAAAAATAGTGTTATTTTTATATTTTGGCTATGGCTGATACAACCAACATATGTTCCTTTTCCTCACAGGACCTCATTGTAATTCTTATCTAGGGTCGAAAATCAAATGAGCCTGTTGGTCACCTCTAAACACCAAACAGAATAATGGTTCAGTTAAGAAAAGTGCAAAATTTACTGCAGTCATACACAAAATGGCAGTCTTTTGCTCAAAAGGCTCCCAAAATTAGGGAGCAAGAAAAACTCAATTATTTTCACGATGAAGGAGGGCTGTTTTGTCCAGGTCAAAGTAAAGCTATATGTGAATAAAATATCAATATTGCAGTCATCCAGCACCATATACTTTGCATAATGAACATATTCAGCTTCCACTGCTCTGATAAGGAAATGACAAGAGATATACAGAAGAAACAATGAAGGCCTTGACCCCAATGGAAACCTTGAGTGTTTCATCAGCTGTATCACAATAGCTGAACTCACCCTGCAAATGTCAGTACTTCCATTCTACCGGGTTTTTTTTCTTATTATTTTATTTTTTAGGGCTTGCATCATGGCCATAAAAATTTAATCGGAGTTGAAAATTAGCTTGCTGTGTCCAAGAGTGATTTTTGGTGTGTATGTAAAAATCAATAAAATATTATGCATGTAAATATCACTTATGTTTATAAAATTCTTAAGTGTTTTTGTAAAGACTAAAATATTACTGGTTGTTAATTTGTGATGGAGGCTAGTGCATCTTGGGGTTATTTTAAAGGAAAAAAATCCCATAAACAAGTTGAGGCTAAATATGTATTTTTAACACAATGGATTTAGTGGTAGTATATAGCAGTTACATGGCCAAAATAAAGGAGCCATGATGGTTTATCAAGTTAGGAATTCACATTTTCTGAAAAGTCAACATTAAAATCTATTTTTAAAATAATAATTCATGAATTTAAATACAGCTTATCAGGCATGTAATGGGTTTCAAAAAAATATATACATATTAAACTAAATATTTACCTGACAGACTACAAGAGTTCCTTTGATATGGTCTCTTGATTACAAATTATCAACATCAAAATGAATATGTCTACCAAAATATGTATCTATTTTAGACCGTGCAAAGTTATTCCAGGTCAGGCATTTAAAATGTATATACAAAGTACATTGTTCCAAGGTTCCATAGCATTAATGTTTATCAGTGCAACATTTAACTGACACAACAGACCAAAAAGGCTACCAGATTTTCTCCTGAATTAGTCTTTAAAGAAAAATGAAGTGATTTTATCTCTGACTTTGATTCAGTTTAAGACAGGATGATGTAAATAGTAAGCCCAGCATGGATGGCATATGTTGGGGGTTAAAGGTATACACTGGCGGGAGGGCTATGATGTTTGATCAGAGCAAGAGGAGAGAAGGTAGTAATACCTTTCCAATTAAAGTGTGTGATCATTTTAAAGGAAAATTCCTACAGCCATTGTGGTAAATAAGGCTATAAAAGAAAAATGAGGGTGAGGAAAGATGGTAGTAAAGTTTCTCCTCTTTGCTTTTTCTGTAACTATCTAATATGATAGACACACGTGGATTTTCCTTTATATTGTTGGTGATTTGGGGTTTTCAAAGGACCCTAAGGATACGTCTACACTACAATATAACGCTTGCAGCTTGGCCGGGTCAAGGTGTTTGGGCTCAAGGAGTTCTGGCCGAAGGGCTATAAAATTGCAGTGTAGACATTTGGGCTTGGGTTGCAGCCCGGGCTCTGAGACCCCACAAGGGTTCCAGAGCCCTGGCTCTAGCCCAGTGGTTCTCAAACTTCTGTACTGGTGATCCCTTTCACATAGCAAGCCTCTTTTTTATATATTTAACACCATTCTATATATATATATTCTGTTATATATTCTATATATATATTCTATATTTATGCACTATTTAATATATTTAACACCATTCTAAATGCTGGAAGCAAAGCGGAGTTTGGGGTGGAGTTTGACAGCTCACGACCCCCATGTAATAACCTCGTGACCCCCTGAAGGGTCCCAAGCCCCAGTTTGAGAACCCCTTCTCTAGCCCAGGCCTGAATGTCTACAGTGAAATTTTATAGTCTTGCAGCCCAAGTCCCACAAGCCCAAGTCAGCTGATCTGGGTCAGCCACAGGTGTTTTATTGCAGTGTAGATATACCCTATGGGAGTGAGGAACCCAAATCCTCCAAATGTAGGGTCATCTCTAAAATATATGCATATATCTGTATCTAATTTATAGAACTGTAAGCAGTGTCAGGATGAGCTCCACCCTGACATCTGGTGGTGAGGTGTGGCAAGTTGTGGAAAAGAACTTCAGGGGCCGATCTCATTTGCATAGGCACACCCACCCCGCCTAGAATGAGACCATAGCTGCCCAAATGGTCACTTTGGCTGCTGTGGGATCCCCAGTGTCTCTGTTATTGGGGCAGGAAGAATAAATTGTTATTACCCTGATTATGGGAACTGTGCTTGGAACTGTATGTGGCCTTTTGTTATGATGGAGGGATTCACCATCAACTAAGTAGCACTCGCTAGGCAAGGGTCATGGGTTCCAAAAGTCTGTGAAAGGAGAGAGGCTGGGGACAAGTATTAATACTTGGTGGCATGGGCCCCTTGGTGAGGGCCTTACATGCTAATTGCACTTCCTCCTCTCTCCATTGTGGAATATCAGAGCTAATTTTGATTTCATTAGAAGTCTAGTTATAGGCTGCTGAGCTCACTTTGGGCTAATAGTGCACCAGCACTGGGGCTCCCCTACTACAAGCTGAATTCACCTAAGAGCTGAAATCACTGAGTGTTGTGTTAAGTAGTGGGGGAGCCTGAAGATATATTGTGGAGCAGTTTGCGGGACGGCTGGAGTGCCTTGTGGACAGGCTGGTGAAGCAGTTTGACGCGGAGCAGTTCGTGGATGGCAGGAGCTGCTTGTGGGCCGCGGAGCTGAGCGAAGGAGTTCGTGGGGCGGCTGGCGGAGCGGAGCACAGCTATGGAGCTATGGGGTGGTCAGCTTCAGATCATGTAAGGTGCCTCTTACCCCCGTCCCATCTCCGCCCACGCTGGGAGGTAAAGCTCCGCAGATAAACTTTCGAACTCTGGGGCTACCCTGACCAGGGACAGAGACTTTTGGGTCATTGGACTTTTGGGACTTTGGGTGATTTGGGGTTGCTGGACTCAAGAACCAAAGGGAAAAGGGCATGCCCCAATTTGCTTGGGGTGGGTTTTTTTGCTCATGGGTTGTGTTATGAATCCTGTTGGTGGTGTTTCCCCAACATAATGCCACATTGTTTCTCTCTATTATTAAAAGGCTTTTGCTACACTCAGACTATGTGCTTGCGAGAGGGGAAGTATTGCCTCTTGGAGGCGCCCAGCGGGGGTGGTATATATTTGTCCCAGGTCACTGGGTGGGGGCTCGAGCCGGTTTGCATTGTGTTATTGGAATGGATCCCCTAGATATTGAACCCGGCCCTTGTTGCTGCCAACTCTGACGGGCAGAAGGGTTACAAAACAAAGGTGTTAACATTAACCAACATACATATTTAACTAACTCATCAGAACAAAAGATCCTGAGTAGTAATCTACAAAATAAGACTCTAGGATTGTCACTTTGTATGTTACTCTGAAGCTTAGAATGTCTATACAGTTAGTGTGACACAATGGAAACAGCTTCAAGCATGGCTGAGGACTCTTTTTGGTCTGAATCTCATCTGAATGAAATGTCAATGGCCTTTATAGTCTGTTGCTGTCCAGTTTTTAAGTTTTCAGCCATTTTGACATTACAAATTACATCTGTGTGAGTAAGGCATGTAGCTATACCATGCCAGATGTCTTAAGCCATGGTGATATCTGAGGTAACTTAACCAGTCACCATCCTTGCTCTACACTAACTTGCATTCAACAATTTCACTGGGTGTGTGATGGAGACTGCACAGATCATATATTATTTGGCCCAACTGCCACCCAGACACGTCAATACAAATCTCCCAGCGCAACCTCCCCTCAAAGACAAATCAACACAACCACCCACACAACAACACAATCAGCACATACAATAACACATACACACAGCCTCGTAACGCACTCTACACCCCTTTTTTGTCACTCACACAAATCTCCCAGCACAACCCCCCAAATTTAAATCTACATAACCAGCATAGATGCCAACCCAAACGTACATAGCCTTTCACTGCAGCACTCCCCATCCTCAGTCTCCTCCATCACAAATCAATACAAATCTCCCAGCACAACCTCACTTCCATAAATCAACACAGCCACTCACACAACAAAACCAGCACATACAAAACCCCCAAATGTCACTCTGAGGCCTAGAATGTCTGTTGAGTCTGTGTGAAGTGATAGAAACTGCTACAAGCATTGGTTAGCACTTTTCTTTTTCAGACTATCACTAGGTTCAATCATTGCTGGCATTGACAGTGTGTTACTGACCAATTTTTCTTAGCCTTTTTTGGCTTGTTTTACACAAGACTTTACAAATTATACCCTTGCAACAGCACAGGCTTTGATCTACTGGTTATAATGATAGCATCTAGCTCTTACAGAGCACTTAATTCCCAAGTTTCTGTCTTTTGGCTAACTAATATGGTCTTAGCTCTCTGAAATGGCAGATGATTTTCCTTTCCTTGTTTAATTAAAATAAAATTAAATACACTACAAAAATGGCATTTAAATATTTATTAGGTCATCAGAGCAAACAAATGAAATCCAGAAAATTGATATGATGTTCTTTCCTTATCTTATTACAGAGAGTTTTCCACTTCCTTTCTCTTGACATGGGTTCACTTTGCAAAGTGAGCCTCACTTTCTCTTGTGAGTGACTTATATGCACATTATCTAGAGCTGGTTAAAATATTTCAAGCAAAAATTTTTCTACTGAGAAGTGAGGTTTTGTAAAAACAAAATGTTTCACGGAACTATGTCATTTGAGATTTTTTTTTAAATTTTGAATTGGACATTTCTAAAATAAATGAAGATTTTTTGTTTCATAGATTTCCATATTCAAACATTTTTACAAGAAAAAGAAAAGGGTTTTTGACCAACTCCATTATTCTTCAAATGTAATATTTATATTTTATGTTTTTTCCTGGATTTTGCTAGATTGTTTCTAATGTTCGTATCTTTCAAATGACATATTTTTCTTTTCATTTTGGCTGAGATTTTTAAAGCTGCCATTGCCTTTCAATGCTCACCCATTCAAATTCATGGGAATTAGGTTCCAGGTCCCTAGGTGGCTTTGAAAACCTCTGCCCTGATATATTATTTTATTACTGAGATGTGTTCATATATGACAAAAGTGAGCCATAGACTTGGAACTGAATTAATAAGAATAAACATCATTAATATCTACCACTGTTTGCCCTCAGTTTGTGCTCAGTAATGCCCTGATCTTCAGAAAAACGATTAACAAAACTTTGGATGTTGGATTCCAGCATAATCATCAGCTTTACCACATGGCAAAGATATAAAACAGAAGTCTCTTAAATCTTGAATCAGAGAGGATTCCAGGTTTAGCGTGCTTTGACAATCAGAATGCTATGTTTCTCAAAAATACAAGGAAAGCTTTTATTAGTGACAGAGACCACTAGTGATTAGAGAAGACTCTGTTTGTATGTTGTTATGAGCTGGGTGAAACCTTGTTATGGGCTCGTTAAAACCCCACTGAGATTGATATGTGTGAACTCACCCTTCAATTAATATAACTCTGAGCCTATGCTCCCATCTAAGATAAAAATAATGTGTGAACTTGCCGAGGAGCTTTTGGGTCAATGTTGTTTTTTGGTGAGGGGGGTGTGTGTGTGTGAGATAGAGAGAGAACACAAACTGAGAACAGACAAGAACACACAGAGAGAGGCAAAGGCAGAAAGCAAGAAAGCAAAGAAGAAGTGCACCTGACGAAGTGGGTATTCACCCCCGAAAGCTTATGCTCCAGTATGTCTGTTAGTCTATAAGGTGCCACAGGACTCTTTGCTGGTTTTAAGAAGAAGCTTGTAAGTACACTATGATCCTTGAAAATGCCAGTTTGGGGGTCTTTGAGAAACAGGACTTTGTGCATCCCTTGTGAGTAAACAAGACTGCATACACGAGAATTCCAGACTCCATTGATTTCTACTTCCAAGTGGAACACCTCCAGGACCCAAAACTTTGACTAGCCACTCAGGGTAACAAGGGACAACAATATGTTTATTTGTGTGAGATAGAAGCAATGCTTAATATATGGTCAGATTCACTCTTTTTCAAGTGAACAGTGTATTTGTCATAAATATAAAGGGAAGGGCAAACCCCTTTAAAATCCCTCCTGGCCAGAAGAAAACTCCTCTCACCTGTAAAGGGTTAAGAAGCTAAAGGTAACCTCGCTGGCACCTGACCAAAATGACCAATGAGGAGACAAGATACTTTCAAAAGCTGGGAGGAGGGAGAGAAACAAAGGGTCTGTGTCTGTCTGTATGCTGCTTTTGCCGGGGATAGACCAGGAATGGAGTCTTAGAACTTTTAGTAAGTAATCTAGCTAGGTATGTGTTAGATTATGATTTCTTTAAATGACTGAGAAAGGAACTGTGCTGAATAGAATGACTATTCCTGTCTATGTGTCTTTTTTGTAACTTAAGGTTTTGCCTAGAGGGATTCTCTATGTTTTGAATCTAATTACCCTGTAAGGTATCTACCATCCTGAGTTTACAGAGGGGATTTCTTTACTTCTATTAAAGTCTTCTTGTAAGAAAACTGAATGCTCTTTCATTGTTCTCAGATCCAAGGGTTTGGGTCTGTGGTCACCTATGCAAGTTGGTGAGGATTTTTACCAAACCTTTCCCAGGAAGTGGGGTGCAAGGGTTGGGAGGATTTTGGGGGGGAAAGACATGTCCAAACTACGTTTCCCAGTAAACCCAGTTAGAGTTTGGTGGTGGCAGTGGAGATCCAGGGACAAAGGATAAAATTAATTTGTACCTTGGGGAAATTTTAACCTAAGCTGGTGAAAGTAAGTTTAGGAGGTTTTCATGCAGGTCCCCACATCTGTACCCTAGAGTTCAGAGTGGGGGAGGAACCTTGACAGTATTTAAATAGAAAAGACCAAAGTTTCTTAATGGAGAAGCCTTATGAATTGGAGATATAGGGAGTTTTTCTACTACGTTGAAGGTTTAATTCAAACTGTGAGCAATCAAGAGATCCCCCAAATATTCCAATTCAGAAATTCAGCAATGTTTCTTTTGACTCAAATTTATGTTTTCACTCTCCCTTTTTTACCAGGGTTTTCTTGATTACATTGAGTATCCCTGTGCTTCTCAGGCAAAGTCCTTCATACATTAGTCCTGTTAATTGATTCTGTAATGTGAATGATGTGTCCAGAGAGAGAATGAGGAAAATTATTCCTTTTGTGACCTATTATCCAGCTATCATTATTGTGAATGTTCTTCATGACATAATGCATATTATGTCTTCCTCTTCATCACGTAGACCTTTCTGGTATTAGATTACTAAATACTGGTGAGCCAAATTAATAACTGGTGTAATCAATAAGAGTTGATTGACTTCAAGGGACTTGTATCACAACTATTAGCATTGAATTTGTCCCTTTATCTCGTCATTCATGTTTATGAAGCTTTTTAATAAAAAATACCTATATCTGTGACAAAATAAATTTACAGTTTTTTTCTGTAGCTTTTTAAAGGTTTAGACTACCATTTATTGTACTGCATATTATATTCACAAACACACATCCCAAATTGACAGAAAAAACCCAGCATTTCATCTTCATTGGCCTGGAATTTATGGATGTAGGTGTTGGTGATAAGGCATACTGTACCTTCTTCTGAATAGAGAGATCCATAAATTAGGAGAGTACAAAAAGCAACACATGGCTAATTTCTGGTGGATTACGCGCCATCCTCCCAAGAACCATGCAGTAGAACATTTAGAACCTGGATTCATTTGAAATGACTTGAAGCTGAATTATTTTTTCCCAAGTGTGTTTCAGAGAAGGAAGAATGATAATGCTCATCATTCTTTCTCACAGTCATGACACCCTGTCACCTTTGCCAGATAGGCTTAGAGACATTGCAGCATAAGGAAGAAATACACCAAATTTTGTAAATACCTAGCCTGCAGGAGGTTAGGTAGCACAATGCTTTTATGCCTTAGCTTTTTATATCTAAGACCTACATTCAAAGTTGAATTATTTCACACCAATTTAACAGTCACACTTGTGTCTCCAATGGGTATTTTTCCACATCCTAAAATGCCAATCTAGTTATCTCAATCATGAGATGGCTCTGCTTAGTACTGTTGTCACAAATATGTTTTAGGACAGGACTCAAATGCATTTGTAGAAGTATGCACAGAACTTTACTGCAGCAGGCAGTATCCAAAACAATGTTATGAATCTTTAACTTTCATGAACCACAAATACATATAGAACCTATTTTTATTCTTTGTTAGGCACAGGATTAGCATTTATACAGTTTATAGTGAACTCTGATATGGTGAAATTCCATCTACTGTATAATAAATGCTGTTCCAGCTATCTTGTATAGTGAACCTCTGCTCATAGAATGACATTTTCTGTGGTAACAAAAAGTTTATTATCCAATACCACTGTGATGGAGGTAGTATAAGAAGCTTACTAGAATAGATTGCTCATCCTTACTTCCTGTGATTACATTGGACCAGATTGTGGTTGGCCCCTGCTACGAAAAAGAAGGATCTAAGGTGCTTTGTGCTCTCCCCATTGCAAAGGAATGCACTAGACACCTCAGAGGGGACATGGAGGAGACAGGATAATGGTTCCACCCTTCTACATCCAGACAACAGAGTTGGCAGGCCACAAAGGGAAATATATCCTGCACCCCCTTCTGGCATGTAGCAGCAGGAGATACATTCCCTCTGCTCAAGGTCCACGAGAACTGTTTCTTCATCCTTCTGTTGGGGCAGTGGAATTCTACACCAGTGCTCAGTGCTATGCTGAAAAGCCCATTGTTTCCACCTGTAGTTGCCCTTAACTGTTTAAAATCAGTTTAAAAGCAGTTTCTTTCCATTTTTGTTATTTTCGCCATCATATTTTTCAGGCCTGCGTTTCTGTATGAGTTTCCTAAACTGGAAATCTTGAAATTAAAAAACACACTGTGAACCTGATGCTGATTAAGTCCTGGATCATGTATTGTACATGCATTGTGGCCATGAGTTGTCTGAACCTGTTATATGTTGATATTACTGATCATGTATTATCGTCATTCATAGTGTGTGCTTTTTTCCCACCTTAGTGAAAAGTACAGTTTTCTTATTTATTTTAAGATTTGATACTGATCTTTCCTTTGCAAGGATCAACTCAATATTGCAAGGTTTGAAAATCTGACCTCTCGATTCCATTTTATTTGTATTGTTTGTCTTCATGCTGATTCATTGTGACCACCTTCTGGTTAATGGTCACTTAGTGATACTGCAATAATTGAAGCATAAAGCAGTGTTTCTGTTTATACATTTATTATCACAGCCACATATTGTCTTTCACAAATCTTTAGGCATCCTTTTTATTTTTGAAAGTGTGGCTGATTGTGCATTGATTGCAATATATATTTAGGAAAAAAACTTATTCTTCTTGTTCTCAACTATATAAATATATCATGTGTCGTGAGTTTACAACCCATACTCATAATGGTGGAGCAACAAAATTACTATGTGCTTTCTGTGAATGGAGTGCTATCATTGAAGTAATCAGGATAAGTAATACATAGGAACCAGAGCTTGTCCTGATACCTCCTGACAGTTGTGTATGTACATTCCTTTCCTCTGAACATTTTAAGGATTCTGATGGGCTGTTTTTTTCTCCTTTTGGGTGCCCTCTTTAGGTTGTATTTGGGCAGATCTTTCATAGTTTCATTCTATTCCCAGTGTTTTCTAAACAAAACAGAACAAAAAAAGTCTCCAACAAATGAATTGTTGATTTTCTTTTTTTCAATATGCCTTGGCAACATGCTGTATTGTTGTAACACTTGATTATAGTCATTCTAAGGGGAGGTTAAGGTGGGTTAAGGAGAGAAAAAAAGTCTAAATTTGAAAAGGTGAATGATGTTGCTAGCTTTGAAGAGTGACTTACATCAGCCTCAAGGCTATGTCGCCTTGAGAGGCTTGTCAGTGAAAAGCTGACTTCATCATGTCTTTTTTCACTTATCAAGAGCTATTAGTTCACGAATGTACAGTTCTCCTTCTCTCATTTATAGGATTTGTAGGCACACTTTAAGGCAAATTAGTCCCTGGTGTAACCACACTGAGTTTGCTTGACTTATACCAATGATGAATGAAGCCCAATGTGCTAACTATTTTCAATTAAAGATGGGCCAAAATAAAAAAAAATATATGACCAGATCCAAATCTTTTTGGAAGTTTGGAAAATAAAATAAAATACATTTTTTAAAAATCACATAAAAAGTCTCCTCTAAGCAAAAGGTTAACAGCCTAATTTCATTATGCTCCTAAGAGTGAAAGAAGAGATATAACACAAGAAAGGCAGTTTCTATCGTGTTTTTAGCCAGGACAAAGTAGTTCTGCCCCAAAAAACCAAACCAATAACAGAAAAAAATACCATCTTAGGCTGCTTATGGAGCCCAACATACAGCTATGCAGTAGCTTGGCTCTATTTATTCAAGATTACTGGGCTCTATTTATTCAAGCTATTTTATTTGGCTGAATATTCCACCACCCTTCTCTTGACACGGTCTGCTGCTGCTACCTGATACCTTAAGGAAGGGGGCCAGGCAATGATCCTTTTCTGTCTTTCTCCTTCGTTTTGGGAATGGTGCAAAGCCAAGATCTTCTCTTCCTCTCCCTGCCCTAAGGAAGAGAGAAATTAGAATAGGATTCTCAGTCTCACTCCCTTTATCTCAGTGAGGGGTACTGGACTGGGAACTTCTTTCCCACAATATTGGTCTTGGAGATGGGGCAACAGGCTAGGATCTTTATTCCCCATCCTCTGGAATCCAGAAAATGAGAACCAGGGAACTGGGCCATATCACAAGGATCATCTCTCCTTGGGGAGTCACAGACTTCCTACTTTTTCCCATTAAAGACCAGGGAAATAAGAATACCACTGGGTCCAATGGAGAAAGAGTTATGGAACTAGGAGAGGGAAATGAGGTTGGCAGCTCACTCACTGTCAAATCTTGAGGACAAGAAGAGATGGGAGGTTATTGGTGCTTCTCTACTACATAATCACTAGACTGAAGGTCTAGAAGATCAGGGTCCTCTGCAGCCTCTCAACAGTAGCAGACTCTGAACACAAAAGGCATCATTGTGTCTCCATGCAATCTTTTCTTCCCCATGTGGCTATAATCTGGAAGCAGCAGCTGCATTTAAGAAAATAAAACTATCTGAGAAAGAGATGAAGGCAGAGCAGATTGTATCAAACTAAAAAGTGCTTCCCAGCAAACAAAAAACATTTATCCAAGATCTAACTTGTATACACTCTGATACTAAGAAGACGATCTGTAGCTTTTAGGTAACATTACATTTCCTGAACAGCTGTGAAAAAAGCAGTAACTGTGGTCCAATATAGTAATTTGGAATGGGGTGGTTCTTTTCTTTGTCTTGTAAAGTTCTGAGCACTCTGCCAGTGCTAAATAAATAATAGATATTATTGGTAGTAATAATACAACAACATAATAGTTAATACTCAATTCACCAAGGCCCTGTTATGAACTGTTGACTAAGGCCCCACAATCCCGCAGAAAGAATCTTTTGAGCAGATACCCATCAAAGTCAATGGAGCTCTTTGCAGGGAAGTGATCATTGCTATATTAGGTCTAACTAAATAGACAATAGATATAATATACTTTTAGATGTGTGATCCCAACTCAGATACTGATGTTAAAAAGCATGGATTTTTCTGGCTAGAAAGAGTATTCCAAAGAATCCTGGATTATAATTGACATGCCCATCTTCCTAAAAGAAGTCCCCCTCCTTTTCTTGCAGATGGAGTAAGCAGTTTGAGTTAATATTTCATTATTAATAAGAAAACAGGGCAATAAATAGACTGAGGGGCCCTCGCAGCTGCATTACCTTGTCATCTGTTTTTCATTTTTCGGTGGTCTTAAGTGCCTGTTCCACTAAAGCTTTCAAATATCCACTGTTTGGCATGCTTCCCATATAAAACAATTAGACATGTTCTTGCACACAGATGCTTAAATTTTCTTTGCTAATGTGAGATCTGAGTAACATAAATAAGTGTACAGTTCTCAAGTTGAACTTATTCCTGAGAGGAGAAAAATATTTCTTTAATACAGTGGTTTAAAGAACCAGATATGGTTAGTATGATTTGCTCTCTCTGCCTTTGCACTCTTCATAGAGAGCAGGTTAGTCTAAATTGATATCTGTTGTATTGTACCTGCCAACTGGTCAATTTGGTCAATTAGTAGAGTCCCCCACTGGAGTTATTGTGTGTTCATCCTGTATGTTACCATAGCTGAGACAATACTTAGGACCCCTGAGGTACACAGCCATCAGTTCTACCAGGTGAAACATAGGGGAGCCAGGAGGAACTCTGTTAAATTGGTCTCAGCTGGAAATTGCTCTTTAAGCAATTTGAATTATTAATCCAAAAAAAGACAAAAAAAACTCTTCAAACCTGTTTCTTGTTCCTTTTGTATGTGGCAAACAGATAAACACTCTTCTGCTTTCCTGAAATAAAGGTGGTTTTATTGTAAAGTTAGCTACCCTCATGTTTTTACTTATTATGATGCTCCATTATGAGAAGCAGCATGTATTAGAGCTCATGAAGCTAATGATCTCAGAGTCATTTTGAGGAATTTTAAAACACAGAATGCAACCCATTAGAGCCAAAAGACTGTTCGTCTTAGATAACAGTATAAGCTCTGATATTCCTAAGTGTATGGTGTATACAGTATTGCATAAAAGCACTGCATCAGGTCAGGAGGAACAAACTCATAATTACAATACATAATTATATTTTGTATCTTTCCTTCCTGAAACCAACATTTTACTATTCATTTTATAATATGCAATACACAAGACTCGGTTTGCAGCAGTGGGCAATCAAATCAGCAATTTATAGGATGTCAATCTTTTCCACTCCAGCCCACTCCACGTAATTCACTAATATCCAAATGCTGGCTGGAAAAACCCTACAGAGCAGCTACACAAACTCTCTTTTACGTGAGAAATTAACTATTTTCTTTTATCCTAAGTATAGTACTCCATGCTACTTCTATAAACTATCATTTCTTGTTAAATCTTCCTTGTCTCAGAGAAGTATTGGTTTTGGACTTACTTTATGGGTCTTGTTAATAACCCAGTACTACTGATTAAGTTCTGGGTTTTTTTCCCTCAAGGACTGCCTTGGTTTATATATGGCACGGCTTTACTGACTTTCTATCTTTTTCTTAATGTTGTAATTCAAGATCAAAAAGAAAGGCTAGGACTTTGTGTTATTATGTGTGTTACTTTTTTAATGTCATAATCCACATCTCAGAGTTCAACCATCAAGGCAAAACATATTCCCTAGGTGATAGTATGTCTGGAAAATAAAACAAATCACTGTAGTGCTGAGCATTCTAATGCATTCAGCTTTATTACATGTCTTCATGTCCTCTACAATTCTTCAACTATGTAATACTCATTGTTTGCAACATTAATGGAGGAATGTGTTCAAATCTTTTAAAAACCCAACAGTTTCACTCCTGTATCTAGGGATTATCACAGCAAAGAAACATTTAAAATTACCAAAAACCCCAGTAAGTCTCCTTTCACTCAAACAATGAAAGGGCAGGCACTCTGCTGATGAAATGATATTTCAGATTGCTCACAGATTTACTCACCTTGGTTTCAGTGTTATAGAAGGTCATTCATGTTCAGGTACTGCACAACATTAAAATGGTGCAATCCACAGTACAGATGTTCAAAAGTGAAATAATGTGTTGATACCGAATGGAAACTTAATAGATGCTCACTTTAAAATTCCATTTTGTTCCATTCAGGGCTGCTAATTTATCAGATAATTACATAGACTCCTAATGAACTACTACTTTCCTATAGTTCAATTTTGAGCGTTGCTAAATTATGGAATATAATATTTTGAGTAAGACAATAAAACTCATCCCAATTTTCCAGGATTTTTTAAAAAAATCTTGTTTTATTTTTGTCTTTACAAGATGTGATCTAGACATTTACATTCAGTGAAGTTATATATCTGTACTCACTGACAAAAAGGACCTTGGCAGGAATTACAGATGTCTGGTGATGTATCAACTAGGCAAGCTCTTTTAATAAGGTGAGACAATAGTAATGGCTGGTTGAGGAGCCAATTTTTCTGGTCCCTGTTTGGCAACACATTTTTCTATAACAGTTACTTTCCCAAACCTTAATGTCAGCCAATTGGGTAGTGTAAGTTAATACAGTCAATCCACCCATTATCAGAGAACAATGCTTCTTCCTTCTTTTGTTTAATGTTGTGCTTCACTCCCACCTTAGCTGGTTCAGTCTATATCAGATCATTTCAAATAAATAATTGCATGGATTCAATTTACTGCTGAGGACTCAGTTAAATTACATGGTGAAAATACAAGATCACCATTCACACATTGCCAACTCAAGTCTTAGAAATTTGATTTGTTAGGTAAACATTAAAAAGCAATTATTTCTTCTAGTAAGGAACATGATTATATAAAGTTTTTACTCTAAGTTTACAAATACCTATCTATGGGAGGATAAAGAAAAGGTTTGATCCAAGGATAGCCTTCCTTTTACTCACAATCAGCAGGCTAAACACTAAGCAATAACAGAATAGGACTTGGTTAAACACTAGCTACCTGTGGCTCAGGTAATGCTTGTAAGTTTAGAAAAGCATATGGAAGAGTTGGCTTTGATTACATTTGCAGAATTGAACAAGACAGTGTGCTAACCATTTATTATGCAGATTAGGACAGCAATGTGGAGGCCTTTTAAAATGCAAATATATATGTAATTTTACTTTATTATTAATTATTATTATTATATTTTATTTTCTTAGTTTTTGTATGCCTAGCTTAGGCTCTAGTCATTATATTTTATGAACTAGGAGGTTAAGGTTTTTTTAATAACAAAAACAAGGAACTGCCTTTGTAATCCACTAAGGCTGTAATCACATGTAGCCATTGCCCAACCCCTCAACCTATCCCTCTGCAAAAGCTCAGAATAAAAAATGGGCTTTATGGTTCACTAAGAATGTTAATATATGTGAGGTATTTCAGATCTAGGAAATATATATATATATATATATATGATATGCTTATGGCTGTGACCAAGAGTTTTCCATATGTGTTTGGCAGGAAGATTGTGACCTCTTTCAAATGCACACCTTGCTATAGTTAGGCATCTCCCTGTCTCTTGCAGAAAACACTTCTGTAATGAACTCCTCCTGGGAATATATGGTAAAGATTCCTAAAAAGATGAAGTTAAGCATCTGCTTACTGCACTGCCTATAAAGTGCAGTTTCATTTTGAGAACACATTGCACTGGTGTCCACAACCTGAACTGACTTTTGGAACCCAGCCCTAAAAACCTATGTGGTTTGGAATCTGGTTACATGAGAAACTCTGACCTGTAGGCACTGCTGTAGTTGCAATCAGCAGAGGTAGTTCAACTGGAGGTTGTTCAGTTTAAACATGATGGGTTTGCACATATTCTGTGAAAATCCCTCACTGGAATTCGCCCCTCTCTTTCCCTCCCCCTTCCTAGATCTGAAATAGCTCATATACGTTAACATTCATAGTGAACCATAAAGCCCATTCTTTATTCTGAGCTTTTGCAGAGGGATAGATTGAGGGTTGGGCAATGGCTGTATGTGATTACAGCCTTAGTGGATTACAGAGGCAGTTCCTTGTTTTTGTTCTTAAAAAATACCTTAGCCTCCTAGTCCATAAAATATAATGACTAGAGCCTAAGTTAGGCATACAAAAACTAATAAAATAAAATAATAATAATTAATAATAAATTCTCATTCCATTTGGGGCATCCTAAGAAGTCATATTCTTCCATTTGGCTCACCCAAACCCTCAGTTTACATTAAGGTTTATATTAAATATCTATTTATAAATGGCCTATAAAGGGTTAATAAATTATGACTAGATGTTATACAAAAATTATGGTCATGAGTGATATATGATAGATTTTTTTAAAAAAGATGGTGTTATGATTGTATGCCATGGTTATAAGCAAACTATTGACCTGCTGGACTCTATAACAGTTTATAACAATTCATTACTATATGTGTTAATAAATGGATAATAATTAATCAATTTAAATTTACTTAGTGTGAAGTGTGACCCCCTTCTTTACCTCATGATTCATGTGTTAACCAGAATTAAGGTTTGTCAAGAGTACAAAGATAGGGCCTGGACCTGATAAGGAATTGCATCTTATTCCCAGAATTTTTCCAGTTGCTTCACTAGGACATTCTACAGAATAAGGTATGATAAATAATATTTTAGCTTTATTGAAATACAAATAGCCAAGAAACTGAAACTTAAGTTTATACTAACTGAAATTAATTATAAAAAGATAGTATTTCTTTAAAATAGCATTGTTTCATAGTTACAATTATATACATAATTGTATTTTTGAATAGGAGTGTTTGTTCACCCCTATTTTCTTGAATGTCTTTATGCAGCTTGAAATGTTTCCATGAATGTATATAGTATGTAACATATTTTGTGTTTTTTCACTACTATTGTTGATGCAGTTTAATTATATTTATTGTTTTAATCATTTAATTTAATAATTGTTAATATTTAAACGGAGTAAAATATTTTACTATAATCCTATCCCTCTCTGACTTGGAAACTCTGAGTTATAGGATTTAAACACCTAATTTAACTAGCATGAAACCCAAATGTTGTTTTATCTAAAAAATCCTATTATGTTTGTCTTCTTGGTACCTGATACCTAAATTAAAAAATGTTGGCAGTTAAAAATAATGAAAAAAAGGAACAATGCAAATTCATAACTAAGTTTATGCAAACAAGCTAACCCTGACTTGCGTATCCACCTGATCTACCTCCTTGTGAACCTGATGCAACTAGCATGTAAAATTGAGATATTTGTACATAGAGCATTTGATAAAGACTAGAAATAGTAGTCAATTTGCAGTTGGTGACATCTGCTTAATTTCTGTAGTTTGCCTGCAGAGACAAGAAACTGGAGTATCTTGGGGTTATTACATACATGTCTATGATATATTTGAACTGAGCATCTGGAGTGAAATCCTAGCCCTGCTAATTCAATAAGGCGAGAATTTCACCCATGATTTGTAAATTATCTAATATTTTTTTTAAAAAGAAAAGGAGTACTTGTGGCACCTTAGAGACTAACAAATTTATCTGAGCATAAGCTTTCGTGAGCTACAGCTCACTTTATTGGCTGCTATTCTGAAACCTAATAATTTTTGTTTTGCTCTTAAGAAATTTGTAGCTGCAGATTGTCTATGCTAAGTTTCATAGTAATAACACTTCTGTTGTGCATTTGGTTGTCGTGGCAATAGAATCTTGTTGTTGCTATGGCAACTGAGTTAGATTATTAGGGGATAGACCAGCCAGTTTTGGCTGGTTTGGTCAGTTCAGTGTGTGGCAATAAATGGCTGCTTTTAAGGTTTACAGGTGTCTGTGTCTCAAGTGATTTCTTCCTAAAACTGCTGCCCCCAAGGATACAACAAAGTGGCCACGATGATGGGATTCTTGTGTTGCCCCAGCAACAGAAGGAAGTAGAAGTCAAGGTACCAAAAAACCCAACAAATTTTTTGCTGTTGGAAGGGGGTGAGGCCTGGCTTGTTTGCACTGACTGTGTAAACTGCAACTAAAACCATGGCTACACTTACAGGGCCACTGGAACCTTTTGAGGAGACTATAGTGCAATGGCACATATATACTGAACATTTTGAGCTTTATGTTATTGCAAATGACATTACAGAAGAGAAGAAAGTGCCAATATTCTTAACTGTTGTAGGCGCTAAGATCTACTCTCTGCTACGCAACTTACTACACCCTGTTAAGCCTGAGATCAATTCTTACAGTGACATTGTGGAAATCCTGGGGTCCCCATTTTTCTCCAAAACCGTTGGTAATTGCTGAAAGATATAGGTTCCACAAAAGAGACCAAAAAGAAGATGAAACAGTTGTACAATTTGTAGCAACATTGAAAAAGCTTGCGGAACGCTGTGAATTTAAGGCGATATTAAATGACGCCCTACGTGACGGGTTAGTGTGTGGCCTGCACAGTGAAGCTTTATGGAGGGGCCTATTGACAGAGGCTCAGCTTACCTTACAGAAGGCTGTTGATATTGCAGTCTCCATGGAACTGGCTACAAAGGAGGCACAATACATCGGTGCATCCCCTAGGGTACATAAGGTGTCACAAGAACCTATCCACAAAACTGTGCGGAGTCAGGAATGTTACCGCTGTGAGCTGGGTCACCATGCATCAGAATGCTGGTGTAAGGACTGGTGTGTTGACACTGTGGCAAAAAGGGACACACTGAGTGTGCCTGTAAACAAAAGAAAAAGAGACCTATAGTCTGGCCAACCAAAAAAGGAAATCTGCATATCCTAGAGCGGACCCAGGATGACCAAGGAGACACCTCATCACAAGAAGAAGTGCCACTGCACATTTTGTCTTTGGCAGTGGGCTCACATGAATACTAGGTAACCCCGTTTTTGGATAGCAAACCTATACGCATGGAACTGGACACCGGTGCAGCTGTCTCGCTAGTCTCCGAGACTGTGTGTAAAGAAAAGCTACATCATCTTCCGCTTCAGGCAATGAAAACTGTTCTGAAGACATGCACGGAAGAAGCTGTGTCCATGTTGGGCACTATTGATGTTAAGGTGGAGCTCAGTGGACAGGCTGCTAAATTGCCACTGTTTGTGGTGAGAGGTAATTACCCAGCCTTAATGCCCAGCTGAACTGAGCAGAACTGCACTGAATGACTAAAGAAGAAACTGGCCTGACCGCTATACAAAGTAAACATACTGCTGTTTTTGGAGAGGATCTGGGACGTATGAAGGGAATCACTGTGACATTGAACATTAAACCTGACAGTCAACCAAAATATCAAAGCCAGAACTGTGCCATATGCCATCAGGCCAAAAGTTGAAGCGGACCTGGAGCGCCTGGTCACAAATGGAGTCCTAATACCAGTTACCCATAGCCCATGGGCAATGCCTATCATTCAGATAGTGAAGAAAGGTGGCTCCCTATGAATTTGTGGTGATTTTAAAGTCACTGTCAACCCAGTGTTGTGTGCAGAGCAATACCCACTTCCCCGCATCAATGACCTCTTTGCAGGCCTGGCTGGGGGACAAAAGTTCAGTAAGATTGATCTGAGTCAAATGTATTTACAGATGCATGTTGATGAAAAGTCCCAAGAGCTGTTGACTATTGTGAGGCATAAAGGTCTTTATCAATACCGTCGCCTACCCTTTGGAATAACGTCTGCTCCTGCCTTGTTCCAGAGGGCTATGGACCAGATCTTGTGTGGCTTGCCAGGAGTTCAGTGCTATCTGGATGACATCCTGGTCACTGGAAGGAATGAGAAGGATCACCTAAAGAATTTAGAGGCTACCCTACAAAGACTGGAAGAGTATGGCCTACGAGACCATAAAGACAAGTGTGAATTCTTCCAGCTCTCTGTTGAATATTTGGGACACATCATTGATGCTACGGGTCTTCATAAGGGCACTGCAAAAGTTAACGTTTATTGTAGAGGCTCCCCCTCCTCAAAATGTTAGCCAGCTTCACTCGTTTCTAGGATTATTGAACTATTATGGAAAGCTCATCTCGCAGTTAGCCATACTACTAAAACCACTTCACGAACTCCTTGGTCAGAACAAGGCCTGGAAGTAGACTGAAGCCTGTGATGTTGCATTTAACAAAGCTAAGGATGCATTGCTAAATTCTGAAGTTCTGATGCACTTTGATCCATCCTTACCTCTACAGTTGGCCTGCGATGCCTCCCCTTATGGAGTGGGAGCAGCCATTATGCCTTTGGGAGAAGAGAGACCTATTGCTTTTGCTTCACGCACTCTAAGCAAAGCAGAAACTAACTATACCCAAATCAAAAGTGAAGCATTCGGAATCGGTTTTGGAATTCGGAAGTTTCATCAGTACCTCTTTGGATGGAAGTTTACTCTTCTCACAGATCATCGACCTCTGACTTCAATTTTTGGACCCCACACAGGCATTCCCCCATTAGCTGCTAGTCGTATGCTACGTTGGGCATTGTTGCTTTCCACGCACACATATGAAATCAAATATCGGAAATCCACTCTGCACGTCAATGCGGATGGTCTCTCAAGGTTGTCTTTGCCAGTCAAACATCAAGATATTGTCCAAAAGGAATTTTTTTACTTTGAACAGGTGGAGAATACATCCATCACCACTACTCAGGTAAAGAAGGCAACTCGCATTGACCCAGTATTATCCCAAGTCATGGACCTGGTGATACATGGAAAATCTCGACTAATCTCTCCGGTCTCACCCGACCTTGTTACCTACATGTCCAGTAGGACGGAGTTGTCGATCCAATCTGGTTGTTTGTTGTGGGGAAGACGTGTCATTATCCCACCACCACTGAGATCACAGATGTTAGAACAGCTACATTCCGGTCACTGTGGAATAGTGAACATGAAAGAAATTACAGGAAGCTATTTTTGGTAGCCTGGATTGGACTGTGCTATTGAAGAGAAGGCAAGAGCTTGTATGTCATGTCAGGATGTGAGGTATGCACCCCAGTTGGAACCCCTACACTCATGGGACTGGCCTGAAAACCCATGGCAATGTATTCACATAGACTTCACTGGCCCACTTGAAGGAAGCATGCTCTTGGTGGTGGTAGATGCCCATTCTAAATGGCCAGAAGTCTCTATAATGCAATCCACTACTGCAGAGAGTACTATCCAAAAACTGTGGGGACTCTTTAGTCATTTTGGTCTGCCAGAACAACTTGTGAGTGACTACGGACCGCAGTTCATCTCTCAGGAGTTTCAAAATTTTATGAAGGCAAATGGGATACACCACATCACTTCAGCACCCTATTATCAATCCACCAGTGGATTAGCTGAAAGATTTGTGCAGACAATGAAACAAGCTTTGAAATTGGCAAGGGGACAACACTCCATTCAAAAGCATCTGGACATCTTCTTACTATCCTACAGAAACACACCTTATGCTATGACCAAGGCATCCCCAGCCTTTCTAATGATGAAACGACAGCTGAGCACTTGCTTTGATCTGTTGAAACCTTCTGAACCCCAACAAATTGTGCAACGTCATCAGCAAGATTAAGTCATCAGGCATGCACCCAAAGCAAAAGACTGAACCTTTAGCCCCGGACAGCTGGTTTTGGCTCGGAATTATACTTCTGGAGCTAAATGGGTGCCTGCCACTGTTATTGTGCAAACAAGACCTGTTTTCTACAAAGTCTGGACTGCAGAGGATCTCACCTGGCACTGACAGGTAGATCAGCTGTTGCCAGACCATACCAGTCCTCAGGACACATCTTCAGTTGAGTTGCCTGACTTCACCTCTTCCGGTGACACATCGAATCAAGAATTACCTGTTCCTGACTTTCCCCCTCCATTACTGCCAGCAGCTGAGATACCCCGCTGCCTGGAATAAGCTGATACCACATCCTCACCCATTCACACTACAAGCCCTGAGCCCATTTACAGGCCTGCGCCCAAGACACTTTTGGGTGCAATAACACCAGAAGTCCGCCGTAATCCACCTAGAGACAGAAGGCCTCCTCAATGGCTAGATCTTTAGCTAGGGTGAACCCACGGATACGGGGCAAAATAATCCCCGGGGTCTAGCTGGCAATGGAGGCAGTCTGCCCTCCTTCTCTAGTTTAGCGTTTGTTTTATTTAGGGGATGTTCTTATTAAGGGGGGAGGAATATGTTGTGTATTTGGTAGTCGTGGTAATAGAATCTTGTTGTTCCTATTGCAACTGAGTTAGATTATTAAGGGATAGACCAGCCAGTTTTGGCTAGTTTGGTCAGTTCAGTGTGTGGCAATAAACGGCTGCTTTTAAGGTTTACAGTTCTCTGTGTCTCAAGTGATTTCTTCCTAAAACTGCTGCCACCAAGGATACAACAACTTCCATATTTGAAACCTTCTATTACTTTTGATCCAAAACAAAAAAAAATTGTTTCCTAAAAAGAAAAGGAGTACTTGTGGCACCTTAGAGACTACCAAATTTATTTGAGCATAAGCTTTCATGAGCTACAGCTCACTTCATTGGATTACCAGCAGGAGAGCGGGGGAGAATAAACTTTTTGTAGTGATAATCAAGGTCGGCCATTTCCAGCAGTGACAAGAACGTCTGATGAACAGTGGGGGGGGGTAAACATGGGGAAATAGTTTTATTTTGTGTAATGACCCATCCACTCCCAGTCTCTATTCAAGCCTAAGTTAATTGTATCCAGTTTGCAAATTAATTCCAATTCAGCAGTCTCTCGTTGGAGTCTATTTTTGAAGTTTTTTTTTGTTGAAGTAGTGCCACTTTTAGGTCTGTAATTGAGTGACCAGAGAGATTGAAGTGTTCTCCAACTGGTTTTTGAATGTTATAATTCTTGACGTCTGATTTGTGTCCATTTATTCTTTTACGTAGAGACTGTCCAGTTTGACCAATGTACATGGCAGAGGGGCATTGCTGGCACATGATGGCATATATCACATTGGTAGATGTGCAGGTGAATGAGCCTCTGACAGTGTGGCTGATGTGATTAGGCCCTATGATGGTGTCCCCTGAATAGATATGTGGGCACAGTTGGCACCGGGCTTTGTTGCAAGGATAGGTTCCTGGGTTAGTGGTTCCGTTGTGTGGTGTGTGGTTGCTGGTTAGTATTTGCTTCAGGTTGGGAGGCTGTCTGTAAGCAAGGACTGGCCTGTCTCCCAAGATCTGTGAGAGTGATGGGTCATCCTTAAGGACAGGTTGTAGATCCTTGATGATGCGTTGCAGAGGTTTTAGTTGTGGGCTGAAGGTGATGGCTAGTGGTGTTCTGTTATTTTCTTTGTTGGGCCTGTCCTGTAGTAGGTGACTTCTGGGTACTCTTCTGGCTCTGTCAGTCTGCTTCCTTCACTTCAGGCAGGTGGGTATTGTAGTTGTAAGAATGCTTGATAGAGATCTTATAGGTGTTTGTCTCTGTCTGAGGGGTTGGAGCAAATGCAGTTGTATCGTACAGCTTGACTGTAGACAATGGATTGTGTGGTGTGGTCTGGATGAAAACTGGAGGCATGTAGGTAGGAATAGCGGTCAGTAGGTTTCTGGTATAGGGTCATCTTCATTAGGTTAATCATACATATCATGTGACTGTTTTGCTGTTGGGACGTGTAATGCGTTTATGCTATTTCAACTTACTCAGGACTTCCCTTACCTAACCAAATACTCATTGCCCAGTTCTAGGTTGCTCTTGTCATAGTACTGACATTTTGCACACATAAAGAGTTGATTTTTCAAATTTATTCATTATTTAAAATATTCACTCACTAATCAGAAGAAAAAAATGTTCAGCAAAAAGGTTGTTGACACATGCACCAAAAGTTTTAAATGTGAGTACCAAAGACACTCAGATACTATCATATGAGAAACATAAATACCTGGATAGACCCTACTTAGACACCTATATAAAAGTGATCTAACTTTCAGTGATGCTGAGCAGCTGTATATTCCCAAATCAATAGGAGTTGCTGGTTCTTGGCACTTGAAAATCAGAGCTCTGCAGTTTCCTAAATATGGATTTGCTTGCTAATTGAAAGGGTTTTTTGAAAAATGAGGCATAGTTTTTTTCCTAATCCTTGATTAAATGATTGAAAATTTCTGAACATATGTAATGAATGAATAATTAATACTGAAAAATGCTATAATGCACTTCCAAAAATACTCATTTGGCTAAAATTCATGAACTCCCAGAACTTCTGAATGTATTCATAAGTAACTAGCTATTGTCCAATAAATTACAAACATGAAATATAACAAAGTGAACTGGATGCTCTTGCTAGTTAATATATATATATTTAAATTATGTGACCAAAGACAAAATCTTCAAAAGTATCTAAGTGAATGAGGCTCATAAGTGCCTAAGCCACTTTTGAAAATAGCACTGAGGCTCCTAAGTCTATTTTAGCCCAGATCTAACTGATCAGGACACACAAGTGAATGACAGACAGACACAGGGATTAATTTAAGCAGCAAGCTCCAACTTTATTAATTTAACAACAGGGAGGGTTGCTATCTACCTACACCTCTCATCTACGGGGGATTTAATTGGGTCCAGTTTGGGGTTACTGGGCTCCCACCATATAACCAATAACTGGAGCAAACCCTCTTCAGCCTACCCATAGGATTCAGCTCACATCTGAATCCTCTAACTCTCCCCATGCAAGGAGGATATAAGATACAATAAGACGGGGAGCTCAGTCGATGAAGAATTCACTTCTCCCCTTCTCCTTACAGAAAAATGTCTAGCAGCCATATCCCAGGTTTCATTTGCCTCTGGGAGCTAGTCCTTTTAGCACTTATCCTCACAGAATGCTAAACTCAAATTATAATGGACTATACATGCCTTTATTATTTCATAACAGTAAAAGTCCTGTTCTTACAGCTTTTAATCTGATCTGTGCCTCCACAATGCTATAAGAAGGCAACCCCCCCCCCCATCAGGTAGTTTGCCCCGATGGGAAAAAAAATATACTTCCTGGTCCCCAGGCGATCAATTAGACCCACAGTCCGCTGGAAACCAGCTTTACATCTATCTATAGAGAGGGAGTGTGGGACAGCAATAGCAGCAAAATGACCTCATGATGCTTGGCAAGCCTTTAAATTGATGGGGGTGGGGAATGTGAGACCCAATCAGCACCTCCCAGCTGGCCAGTGGAAAGCAGTGAAGATACACTCCCATATGCACTTTGAGGCACAAGGAGGGGCTCTGTTCTAGCACGTCTGGCCATCAGTTTTCCCCTCCTCCTCTCAGGAAGTGGCCATCTTCCTGTGGGTCTGAACAACTCCCGCTCATCCTCCACCCTATTGAAATGAGATGGAGCATTCTTTGGGAAGATGCCAATCACATCATACAACACCATGCTCATCTCCTGACCTTCCTCCTTTCCCCCCTATCAAAAACTATTTTAAAGAGAATATTTCTGTAAGGAAAATTGCTTGGTTTTGGATTACACTCATTTTCTCCAGATCAGCAATTTTAAATGTAGCAAAAAATATTTTACAGATTTGCTAGTAAGAGTAAAAACACACTTTTTTTTGAACAAGGCTTTTACTTCTAGTTCCTTGTAAGACACAATTGTCATTATAAGCCTATTATGTCTTGGCTTTGACATCTACTGATTTTGAATAGATTTTGCTTCACAATTAGCCAAGAAAAATCATTTGAAACTGTGCTTAGTGAACTACTGATGTGAATATTCTATTAGTTGTTTTTAAGTGAACAGTGGAAGATTAAGTACATGCCGTTTTATGAAAAAAAATGCCACAGTAACTCAGAATGCCATTGTATTATTTTGCATTTTAAAGTTTGATGTACAAAAGTGTCATCTTCTAAACAAAATGAAAGATTTGTATGCCTTTGTCCACAGAAAGTATTATATCTGAATTCCTTTCCCTGTTTTATTTATTAATAATACTTTCTCTCTTCTAGAAGAGTTTAGTGCATTGTTAATTTTCTGGGTTTATGTAATAAAAAATAATTATTTAATTGTTCTTTATTCTAAAATCCATTGAGATGTGATCTAATCTATTATATTAGCAGCTGCTTAAGAAACACAGCAATAATTCACCTTGAAGAAGGTAGCCTTATTTGCATCTGATAAAAATGAGTTTGAACCTCAAAAAAAAAGGTAAACTATCAAATGATGTGCACTAGTGCAGTATTCCTTAAGTACCTAATTGTTCTGGGAAAGGTGAGAACCATATAGACACATTTTCCTTTCACATATACTGATGTAACCCTATTGGAGAAACACTGCTCTAATGGAAAAGTTCATTTGGACCATGTTTATAACTCCCACCCGCCTTACATCTGCTTAGCTACCACTTAAAATGTATTAAAGTAATTCCCTTTGTGGCTGGGGAAAGCCATTGGGGAATGCCTAAGCCCATTATTGTCAAGGATAGTTATTGCCTAAGCCCATTATTGTCAAGGATAGTTATTTCTTTATAGAGGAAGGCAAGCTTCTAATAAACCTCAAACAACAATAAACCTTGGTGCAGTCTTTGCTCAAGAAATTCTCTTGACATTAAAGCCTTTGTGCAGTATCATCTGGTTTCTAACTTCTTTTTACTGGGAAAGATGACTCAGAAGGTGGTGACTGGCTAACTTCAGTAGCATCTGAAATGTCACCATATTTTAGACACCACGCTGTGCAGATGCTCAATTCCCTCCTCATAGTCAATAGACGGCTGCTCAGTTTTTCACTGTCCATCAGGTGCTGTTCACACAAACTGCAAGACTTGGCAGGGGCAGCTGGAAACCACTTTAGTTCAGCTCTCAGGCCTCATACCGAGTCGCCGATACAAGGTCTCTTGTCTCAGGCTCTCTTTCGACTACAACAGCGAATAATTCATTAGACAAATCTGGCTTCTTTTTCTGTTCATAAGTTATCTGCAAGGAGCTCACCATTTTCTTTAATTCATTCATTATTCAGAAATATTGGTCAAAAAATTACAAGAATAATTCTTCGTCTGTAAATTGTCAAATAGTAAGTCATTCTACTAAAAATTGAACTTCATAAGTTACTTTGGTTTGGCACATAGATTACCTAATACTGCTTATCTTCCCTGGTTGAATGAAGTAACTGGTAGGTTTCTGATGCAAATCCTTATATTTACAAGTTCAAAATTTGCTTTCCACAAATATTCTCTGATATTCACCGAACCATAATTGTGTCTGAAAATATTTCTAGTAAACTTTCTCTCTAAAATACCCAGAGATAGGGAAGAAAAGAGACAGGAACACAGCCAAGAACATCCATTTTTTTAGTGGAGTATATCCATGAAAAGATTTTCACATTATTTGCCCACCTCTGTGCATAATGCAGCTTGTCTTCTGGGCATGGAGTGCCAGCAAAATCATTGCACTTCTGGTCTGCACCCTGCACTAGAACTTGCGTATGGAATTCAAGGTACCAACTAAAATGCCATAAGCCAGCTATCTTAGAAACCATCTTTCCCTCTCTGACCCCCTTGCATTTTCCCATAACATTTAAAGTTAACTGCTCCCAAACATGAAGCTCAAAGGAGCTGGGGAAGGATATTCTGAATTGCAGTAGGAATTTGCTCCTACTAGGCATTTATGTAAGACAAGTCTAACCACATTCTGAAAGATCTGTATTTTGCTTCCTTTTGTCCAAGCATTTTACTGATTTCCAACTTCAATATCCTAGTATTCAGGCTCTCTCTTCTATATCTCTGTCCTTTGATAGCTGTGGTGCTTTGTGGCAATTAATTCTCATTCTGTGGTGCTATGTGGTAATTAATTCTTATTCTTGCCTTTTCTCTACACCAAGGAAAATATGACCAAATACTGCACTGATAGATTCATTATACATTCTTGTAATAACAACAGTAAAAGAGTGCAGCAGATTGTTAGAGTGACATGGAAAGAGACAATCTGTAAGTTTTCCACACTTGCCCCCCTTACCAAATTCTGTTACTGATCCATATAAGCTAAATCATAAGGTTGTTTTTAAAAGCCTCTTTCGTCCATCTGGAAAATGCTATCAGTTTGTACTGCATATTTACGGTAATACAGTATTCAGTGCTGTTCTCATATTTACTATGTAGCCTCAAAAACAAGCGAACAAAAAAACCCCCAAGAACAACACAGGCAAACTGTTACAAAAATTACTACAATATTCTGCAATAATGGTCCAAAACATGGCAGTATAATCATATTGCAATTTGGGGGTTGGAACTTCAGAATACAGTTGTATATTTTTTAAGGGTAACCAAACATTTCTGAAACCCAGTTTCACAGGCCTTTGGCACAAGAGTCCCTGGTGGAAAAACAATGGACTGAGTAGGTTAGTGGCAGAAACTCTGGTCTTTCACCTCTGAAACACAAGCTTGAACTCAATTCTATTTTTATTTTTCAGTGGGCATTAGGTCGAAAGCAAAACTAATCAAGCAGCTGGGCACAGCATAGCACATGGCAAAGCAATGGAGTTATCAGCATCTATTCTTACAGTGAAGGAAGAAGACAAAGACAGGGTGAAAGCTAAAGGTTAAGGATTATTAGCACCTGCCTGTAGGGAAGCCATCCCTCCTCTGAATTAAAAAATAACTTCAGATTTCAGTGTAGCAGCAAGTCCTCTCTATTTCACCACACATATATTCAGGCTCTCCTCTCAACAGTGAAAGAAAATATTTTTAATTTGTTTTTGTTTCATACTATCCCTAATTGCTATTATATTATTTTTTCAAAAGTTTGCTATACAATTAACCTTAACCTTCACAATTATCCTAGTATTTCTAAAGTTGTTGCATGTGTTGGTACTGGAAAAAATGTTAAACATAAAAACAAAGCAAATTTTCACTGAAGAAAATTGTAGG
This sequence comes from Lepidochelys kempii, assembly GCF_965140285.1. Taxonomy (NCBI): domain Eukaryota; kingdom Metazoa; phylum Chordata; order Testudines; family Cheloniidae; genus Lepidochelys; species Lepidochelys kempii. The sequence goes on along the minus strand of NC_136384.1, from coordinate 67,271,092 downwards.
AGAAAGGTCAGCCCAATCTCTTGTTTTGATGTTTTCAGAGCTTTTGCTTCAACAGCCCTCCAAAGTGTTTGTCCTTTTGTCTGGCACCAAACCTCCCTGCCTTTTATTTTCTAGTCCACTGTCCTTCAGTGTCTCTTCCTGTTCCACTGTGATGAACATGTCTTAAGTACACTTTCTCATAGCCTAATGCTGACTTCATCAAGTCCGGTTTGAAGAAATGCTTCACTCTCTTGTTCAACTCAGAGTTTCATCTCAAGGTAAACAAGCATTCTGGTCACATGGAATTGGGCCTGCATTTGTTTTGAAAGAAATTATGCTTGCTAAATGCTGTCATCAATGCACACTCTATCTATGCATCCTTCCCCTGCATCCTCTCCCTTATGTAAGGGGACTGTTGCCCCCTTACTAACATTCAGTGAGGGGGGAGGTTAGTTGCTAGCTCCCAGTACTAAAAAGGGGGAAGGGTCGATGGGGAATCAGGACCCTGAGACTGACAGCCCCCAGGTATAATGGGGAGAGGCCAATGTTCCAGGTCAGCCTGAATGACAGGGCGGGCAGGCTGATCAGGAAGTCAGGAGGCCAGGGAGGTCCCATCCTCCGTGTGAGCTGGAATTGCCTGGGTCAGACAGAGTGGGGCCAAGCTAAGGAGAAAGCACGGGCCCCAGCTAAGCAGAAAAGCAGCCCAGAGAGAGCAGATTCTGTCCTGGGAGCAGAGCTGCAGCAACCAGAGCCAGAGGGGCCAGAAAAGCAGCCCACGAAGCAGGTCAGTGCTGGGAGCAGAGTCGCAGAAGCAGCCTGCAGAGCAGACCTGTCCTGGGAGCAGAGCTGCAGCAACCAGAGCCAGAGGGGCCAAAGAAGCAGCTCAGGGAGCTGGAGGCAGAGCAGCAGCAGCAGCCATGCTGAGACAGCGTGGTGGAGCTGGGGCTGAAGCAGTCCGGAGCTGGGTGCGGTGAGGAGCTGGGTGCGGTGAGCAGCTGGGGAGAGTGAGGGGGACCCTGGGCAGTGGGCCCAGCACAGGGAGACACCTCAGCCAAGAGGCTCTGCAGGCCAGGCTTGGACCGTAACCCCGACAGGGCGGGGGCGACGCTGGGAAGAAGGGTCCTACCACTTAGAGCCTGAGAGTGTGCGGCCACCACCAGAGCAAGTGTCTCACCCACAGCATCCCTGCAGCACAGCCAGGGCCTGAGAAGGAGGCCTGGGACTTACAAGGAACAGACTGTGTGAACTGCCCTGACATTCCAGAGACACTGATGTTCTCTACCACAGAGCGGGTTGATGTGTTTCCTTTAACCTTTCCCATTTTTCCTTATCCTTTTTAAAATTAATTGTTGATTAAATAACTTGTATTTGCTTTAACTTGTATGTAATGGTCAGTGGGTCAGAGAAGTGCCCAGTGCAGAGAGAGTACCCCAGAGTGGGGACACCCTAGCCCCTGTCCTAGGTGACCACAGCAGTGTTGGGGGTCGAGCCCCACAGGAATCCTGGGCCCAGCCTTGTTGGGGTTACGAGGACTCTGCCAGACAGGAGAGTGAAAGGGGAGTCCTCAAGGGCAGGGAGGCCACTGGGTAAAGGAAGTGGGAGCGAGGACTCAGATCCTTTCGCTAACCCGCTAGCCCACTTCACCGGGGTAGTGCAGAAGCCAGGAAAGTTCTCCACAATAGTGGGACTATTCCCCCGCTTACACTTACATACATTAAAAGAATTGGGAGAATAAGGTCAGAGACCAAAAGATGAATTGAACATGAACTGCTCTATTCATAAAGATTTTATATACAGCACTGCCAATACAGAGTGTTCTCAGAATACAAAGTAGGAATACATTGTTACTGGAGATGTGTGGGCCTTAATTAAGCAAAAATTTCCTCAAAGATAGGTGCTACACATTGTAATAATAACGAATGACAATACTAATAATGCAATTCCAGGTGTATTGTTCAGCTCAAGGGCAAAAGAGATCTCCAGTTGAAATGCCTCCATTTCCCATAAAAAAGATAATTTAAAAAAAATCAACAGACTATGTATAAATAGCAAAATTCTCTTTTAAATAGCCTTTCAAGAACAAAAAGATTCTGCAAGCCAGATGCTTGTTCCTAGCTGACAGACTCACAGTTTACAAAAACTACCTTAGTTCATGGGGAAAAGCAGGAAGAAAAAAATGTTTCATTTTATTTTCTCTTTTGTTTGTTTCTTTTTTTAAAGAGAGAAGTACACAAAGGGCTCTATATTGTTTCAACTGAAGTAAACAGCAAAATGCCTTTGCCTTCAGATCGAGCAGGAGCAGGCCCCAGTCATTGTAGAATCTAGTGAGTCTCTAAAACCTGTTTCAGATTTCAGAAATTGAGGCCAGTTGGAGCTGCTCCGGCTATAATAGAGAGCTCTTTTCTCGGAACTTTATTTTAGAGTAATAGTGGCTTATTTTGCAAATCTTTAGAAATTGTGTTTTTGGAAGCTACTCTTTGCTCCAGAAGGTTTTACTGTAGATTTTCAATATAATCCATATTCATTTAAGAGGAAATGGGGGAGGGGGGGATATGACCAGAATTAGATTTTCCTTATCATTTCATGGTTTCATTAAAGAGGAGAATGAGTCAATTTGACCCAGCTACATGAATGATACATCAAGTTTCCTTTCTATCCCTCTGATGTTCAGGCAACTGCTAGGAAGAAGTCACATGGCCAATGCACATCTGGGATGGATCTGTCCTAATTACTGCCTTGCAGTAATCCATGCAGTGAATAGAGAGTATAAATCAAGGAAGAACTGATCTATGGATTTTTTTTTGTAATATCTTAAAATATTTCATTAGGGCTTGTCTTCACTGTAGTGTTAGCTCAAGGGCTAGCTCAAGTGTTGTTCCTCTCAACACCTGTGCACACAAAAATCTCTAGTTTGAGTTAAGTGGTCCTTTAAAATCAAACTAGCTGGACTGTCAGGAGCTGTGGGGTGAAGCTCAAGTGCTTCTAATGCTGCAGCTAGTAATGTAGTGGGGCACAGCTAATCTGTTCTGCTAATTAGCTTTCACTGGACATTTTGCAGCCTGCAATGGAAATTTCTCAGTGGAACATTTTTCCATCGGAAAAGGCTGATTCATCAACAGCAAAATGTTTTGTGGAAAAGTGGTTATTTGGACAACATTTCATTTAGGAAAAAACAATGGAACAGAGTCTTCTGATAAAGGTGAAGTGTTCCATTTCAACATTTTTAGAATGGAATTTTCAGTTTTCCATTTTGAAATGACTTTTTTGTTTCAATTGTATTTATTTGATACTATCTAAAACACTATAAAATCACATTTTTAAAAAGTTGGCAGTGGCATGAAGCTTTTTAGATTTTATTCAAACAGAATGTTTCAATCGACACAAAACAAAATGCTTGCTGGAATTTTGTTTTTTGGGAATTTCAAATTTTTTTGTTTTGTTTATTTGTTCTGTTTTGGAATGGAGAAAAATGAAATCACAGAATTTCCTGCAAAATGGACAATCCAGTAGCTGTCCAGCTCTATTGCTAATAGAATCACTCAGTGCTGCTAATATAATCAAGCTGTGAAGCCTAAGTGCTGTTTTGCAGTCCAGCTCTCACTCTGGTTGGGTAACTTGAGAGGAATAAACTCAAGTGCACATAACTTGAGCTAACTCTGTAGTGAAGTCATACTCATAGTTCATAAAGAGGTTAGTGCTATATTCTGCCAAAGATGAGACCAAGGTTCAGGAGTGACATCTTTGTGGTACCTAAGGCTGGGCAGAAATGAAAACTAGTGATGTGTCCTGAGACTAAGGGTAGTGCAGTGTGTGGTTTTGCATGTTGTCCTCCAGCAGTCTGTGGCCTTGGAAGTGATCATGTGGCCTGCCAGCCACAAGATGAATGCAATGCAAGGGCCTGAAAAACCACAAAAGTAAAACCCAACAAAAACAGTTGATCAAACTCTTTTGATCCTCAACAGGCATCTGGGCAAAAAGGTGGCTTTCGGGGAGCAGATGTGCAATGTGATGCATGCTTCTGTACTCAGGCAGCTGCTGTGGCATGGCAAAACTGGAGTCTTGGAAGAAACTCTAGGACCTCACAACCACAAACTGAATGATTGATTAGTGACTAAGAATGTTACTCTGAATGATGGGCTTGACTTTAAAAAGCTGGAAAAGCAGCCCCAATGAAAACATAATTGCATCCTTTATGACGACACCCAGCGTAACCAGAAAAGAGTGAATCACAGCCTTATGAAGACAAGAGTCCCTCTATTTTTCAGCTTGACATTATGGGAAAATAAATATTAGGGGAAACGGTATCAGATAGTCCAATCACAACTAAAATCCATAAATGATTTTTTGAAAACAAATAGAGAAAAAATTGACCATCCTGGTAATTGCTGCAGCAGTTGAAACTTGCTATGAAATCTAAGATTAGGTTCTGGAAATTGAGATCATACTAGATTACAATTCACAAAGGACCATTTAGTTATAATGAAACAATAAACTAAGGATTTGTTCATTTTGTCCCCTCTAAAGAAAAACCTAATTGTGGCACAAATAGCAGGTGCTTGAAACACATACTACATTATTTCTCTAATCATCAGCAGGAAAAAAAACCTATTTTTTAATGATGCCCAAAATTTTGTAAGGTACCATCTGGCTTCAATCAAACGGTTCAGGATGGCTGGATGAATTATATTTTATGAATGTGGGTGATTTTATGGATAGTTGTGTAGAATATGCAGAATTATTAATAGCGTGTAGGACCTCAATTCAGTTATATTTGGGTGCTATAAATTATAATATAGCACTTGAGTCAGCAAAACCTGAAAGCTCTGTGGTTTTGGCCATTGCAGTTCCACAGGATTCCAGTACAGCTCAATTTCCACAAACCCTAATTCTGAGTTACTCAACGGAATTGTTGCCTTTCCTTGGCTGCAGGATACTACTTCTGGAAACATGTATAGCATGCTTTCCCCCTTCGGTCTACACACCATACATGGAGTGGCATGCAGTCCACACTCAGGATATTGTAATGGATTCAACTGAGCCCCTACCGAGTGTGGTAAGAGGGCTGAAGTTGATTGACAGCTACCCTGAGGCTGAGAAGCCACAGAGACTATGGGAACATTGTAAACATTTTAAAAAAGAAAAATGCTTGGAAGAAAGCATGTTGTTTTGTTTCCACATTGACAGACCCCATAAAGGTTGGACATTAGGTCAATAAAAATATATAGAGTGTTTGCTAGCTGGACACACACACCTGGATGCAGGAATAACCTCTAGTAGAAATTAATAATGTTTGGTTGGATTAAATAGTCTGTGATGAAAAAAATATGATGAAGAGACTCCTCTATATAAAAATATGATCATCATCTAACATGTTTGCCCTGTGGAAACAAAATCTTCAGTGTGTCTGGGATTCAAACACACATTTCAAAATAGTAAGAAGTGGATTTTATACATCAACGAAGGAACCTCAATGGCTAAGGTGGAGTTGAGGGGAGGCAGTCATGGGACACCGAGTCTTTCATCTTTAGGTCACTAGTTCAAATTCAGCTCAAATCAATAGCAGCTAAAAGTAATTAGGATGGCCCTTCGGTGGCCTGGATGAAATGAGTTACTGGTTTTCACATCACAAAAACTATCCCCACAACTGGAATTTTTGTTTTGTTAGGGATTAATCAGGCCACCCCCACAGCTGTTCTGTGTCAGCACTGACGCTCACAAGTGAACTGCACAGGGAAGCTTGCATTGACAGTGCCTTTACTGAACCTGTTATATGGATAAAAAGAAGACTGTGGTGTCCAGGGCTTTTAATATAGCTCCTTTCGCAAGAACAAAAGTGATTCTAATTCTCTCTCTCTCTAACTCTCACACACAGCACCCCTCAGATTTCCCCCCCCTTACCCCTAGGGGGAAGTGATAACTTCTGCCTTTCAGAAATAAAGCCTTTGATAAGAATTTTTAAAATACAGGTACTTTGTGATGGACTACGTAACTGACTGTGCTGAGCCCAGGAGTAATTGTGCATATTGGAACTTTGCTTAAATAAGTAATTGTCCCCCCACCCCCTGCCCTCATGTTACACTTCAAGGCTACAGTACCTAAAGTCATATTTTATCCTCAAATATCATTATGCTGGGCAATATGTGAGATTATGCAGCAGGAGACAGAGGCGTTTTCTATCATAAAAAAATAAATCCTAAGTAAGACTCTTATTTCTGGTATTCCCTTGCAAAAGTTTGATTAGCTGCCATTTGTTTGATTTACTGTTTCCTTCTTCCTTTGTGCATCACAGCCAATTGAAAAGTTGCAGCCCCATCTGCACCCTGGAAAACATGCTGTGGGCAGCAAGAAACAGATACAGGGGACTGGCAGAGTGAGACTTATCTATGGTAAGCAGAATTTTTTTCTGTCACCTGCACACTGAAGACAGGTGTGGATGAAGCTATGTGAGGATATACAGCTATGCTAGACTTTGTCTATTTTCTCTTACACCCCCACTTAATTGAAAGATCCAGTATCTTTCCTTAGGTCATTATATAAATCAATTCACAGTTGTTAAATTGATCTTATTTCAGAGAGAGCTGTCTGGAGATATTTGTGTCAGGATTTAGTGACCTCCTCCTACCTGAGTCATTTACTCCAAGATGAGGTGAACTCAGCTTCAGCAGACCAGAAGTAATAGCTGAAAAAGTAAAACCTAGGAGAACAAATTCATATGGTATTGACACTGGAAAAGCAAGCAATTAACTAATTATTAGAAGGAGATTTTCCATTTTATTTAGAGCAGACAGAAATAAGCCAGACGGTTAATCATTCTGTATTCATTGTTAAAGGGTGTGCTGAGTGTCTGGTATTCAGTCTGGTTTATGTCTTTCCAATCTTAGTCTTTATTTGTTGTTTTTGTAGGCTACTTTAGCTGCCACAGAGTTAGAGATATGTTACATAATAAGACAAATGCAATAACAACAATTAAACATCTGTGTGATGAAAGGCATTTGGAGTTAAGTCCCAAATTTCAAACGTGTGCACTGCTTTTGGGCACCCCTGGTTTTGGCTCTCTCTACATCTATGGCAGCATGTAGAATACATGCACTGTGTTTCTCCTCCTGCCCCCAGTACAGGTATAAATAGTGTAGATAGAGAGGCACTGCTTAGGAAAGTAAAGACACACCAAAACCTTAGGGTATATCCCTACACAGCTCTCGTCATGCCCAAGCAATGTCTCCTACTTCTGCACTGCTAATTTCAGCAGCATATCATCCTGCTGTCTCCTTGCTGCTGGAGTCATTCCCTATGCAGAGAAAGGGTCCAGCAGCAGGGAAAGGCTCTGGCAGTGGGAAGGTGGTGTGAAAAGGCTCCCACAATGTGGAAAAGCTCTAGCAGGGGGAGGCAGTGGAGAGGCAGCTTTTCCTTCCTGCCAGAGTCTTTCACTGCCACGTGTAGCTACACATTGCAGTAGGGATGCAGCCTGCTTTTCACTGTGGTGTGCAGCTACATGTACCCTACTTCAACCTTTCTCACATGCAGCCACCAGGGGCTTTTTGTGTGGCCACGACAGCCTCCTGGGCAGTAATGGGGGCGAGGGGCAAAGCATCGGCCCCTCCCTCTCCCTCCTTGTTGCTCCTGGATGCGCCACTCTGCGCCACATCTGGAGAGGAATTATGATGGGGTTCACTCATCAAGCAGGCTGGCACCTCCTGCTGGCCATTTTGGGATTAGCTCTGCAGATCGGTATGCCCACTCCCTGTGGTCCCTCACCTAGCATCACTTCTGCTTTCTGACCCATGTCACTCCAGGGACCACAGCATTCTCTTCATGACATGATCCTGCAGCTGTTTCACCATCTGTGCTCCCTCTTTCTGGGGTTTAGCATAGCTGTCCAAGTGTCCAGCCATTTCCACAGTGGTGAGTAGGGTGGGGAAGCAGGGCCCACCCACTATTCTGGGACCCAACCCAGTGACCCTATAGATAGTAGCCTCTTGCTGTGACTCTAACTTCTCACCATGCTGCTGTTTCTCCTTGGGCCACTTCTCTACAGCCCCAGTACCTTCTTCCCCCTTGCCTCATGGCATGCAACTACCCAGTCCCAGCAGCCAGCCAGGAGCTCCCTCTTGCTTCCCTGGCCCCTGCAAGCAGTCTCTCAGCCTACTAGACACAGTCCTCACTTTTTGAACTCCCAGCATCAACTGACCCTGCTCTGCCCTGCAGCTTCCCTATCTGAGCCTGATGGGCCAAGATTGGTTGCTCCCTGCAACCCTTCCCTGATTGGCTGTGCCTCATGCAGACTCTCTGGGCCGCACAGAGGACTCACTTCCACTGCTCCCTGCTGAGGTTAACCCTTTCTATTCCTGTGTGGGGCAGACACCCCATCACAGGGATATAGAAAGTAAAGTTTAGTTTAGTTTACTAATATAAAGTTTTGGCCATTGAGGATAACACAATAAATACAAATTTTAAATCAACACATGTCCAAAAAATAGATGCCAATATTAAAAACACAAAGAAAGCAAAGTAAAAGAGAGTGACATGATAAAAGAAGAAGGAAAATAGATTATATTCTGCCCTTCCCTCTCCTCCTCTTTACTATGGAAAGATGGCCATCCCTGCCAAGTCTAACTGGGTTTCCTGGGGAGCAGCCAGTTAGCAACTCCTGTTCCAAATTGATTAAAATGTACGTCTTTGTTCTTACTTAAACTGTGTCCATATAATGTACTATTACTTATGTAACAGGGTTAGGGGCGGGGGATTGTAAAATGGGACACTCCCCCCCACCCTAAGTTATCTCAGTGGGATGAGAAGCAACCCATCTCTCACCACCCTGGCATTACCCAGAGGAACAGGTGCAGCATGGTTCCCCACCTGTCAGAAGTGGTGAGACGTTAGTAATTCCAAAGGACTTCTTTCTCCCCTCCCCCCGATCCATGTAGCAAGGCCACACCGGCATGGCCTTGCCTACTAGGTCCCCAGAACACTTTGGGATATAAAGCTTCAACCCAGTCAACCTCCCTCTTGACGTACGTCACAGAAATGGACTCTTAATGTTATAGTTCATCAAAAAAGTTCCCACAAAAAGATTGAATAATATGAAACCAAGTCGTGGACAGGATGCTCCTCAGAGTATTTCACCTTATATGTTTTTATAACACCTCACAGACTGGACATTTTTAGGTGCCATTCTAATAACAATATTTAATAATAATAAATATGAAAAGCTAACTCTTATCTTCTGTTACACTATGCAATCTTATTGAAGTCAATAACATTTCATAAAAGTAATTGGGTGTTTTAAATGTAGATATCAAAAATAAGGCAATTTTTAATAAAATTTTATGGAAAAATATGGCTCATTATAACTGAAATGATAGTGAATAGCACTTGGGAGTAATCTGCAATATGCAAGAACTAAAAAAAGTGTTATGGTATTACATAAGAGCACAATACTAATTAAAATAGTTACTAATATTCAAGATTATGAGATCACAGAATCATAGAAATATAGGGCTCGACGGGACCTCGAGAGGTCTAGACCATTTCCCCCATACTAAGGCAGGTCCAGAAGAAATGTTTAATATAGATAGTTGGTTCACTTCACAATTACTGTTTTACAATTTTTATAACAGATTGAAACAATTTAATAATACAGCTGCCATACATGTTGTTTTAGAAGAAGCAATAAATATTATTAGTGCTGTTTCCAGACAACATCTAATAATATACTTGTAACTAAAAGAACAGTTTGTACCTTAATACAACATCTGGCATCTAGGCATATATTTCTTAATACCAAGGCAGTCCTAACTGATTGTGCATCCATATTTCTATACCATATAAACAATCTAGTGACTACAGCCATAGGCACTATGATTTTGTCAGCTCTCAGAAACTTATCACTTGCGGGTTTAATCTGGGGAATATCTTCATGGGAGACTTCCCGGAAGTGATGTTGGTACCCAGGATGTGATATTCTTCCTGTGTAAGTCAATATTAATATCCCATCATGGTGCTGGAGACATGGTGTTATTCAAGATGTCGTCTTTTAATTGAGCTTTAAAACAGATCCTGACCACTTCTGATGTTGCAATAGCCTGGCACACTTTTCATAAGAGTAGCAGTGATTAGTCCAGATGTTCCAGCTAAAAATAAATGCCAAATACTTGTATACTATAGTTTTAGTTGAAGATGTCGGTTAATCGCTTTTCTACCTGTAATATTTCTGTAATAGTGCCAGTAGAATCTCTCCTGTATTCCTCTCCATAGGAGTCAAAATCAAGAGAAAAAAAATGGGTGAAATGATCCTGTTAATCCATTCAAAGAAACTAGTGATTTTGCAACCGTAGGAGTGAGAACCCTAACCACTGAGCCTAACTTGGTCTCATGAATTAAAATATTGTCTTTTCTTTATGTACAGTTTTAATTACAACACAATACCAACAGTCTTCAGATTGGGATTTTTAAGTCTCATAGATATCTATGAAATGAGTCAAGTTTGAAGAACATTGGTTCAGAGGGTTTAAAGTTTTGAATGCTTAAAATGCAGTTTGATTTTTGAGTGATTTTGCAAAATTGACATCATGAGGTTCCCACATTGTTATCACATTTTCAGTTTCCAAGTAAAAATATTCTTTTACTGTCAGCCCTGCACAAGAGGCTCTGAAAGGCAAGATGTGTTTCCTCTGCCTTTCACATCATCACCAGCATAAAGATTCTGCAAGGCAAATTCTGCCCACAGTTACACCCTCATTATCTTCACAGTCTAGCTTCACCTGTGCAGCCCTATTGCCTTCAGAGACATCACATAGGTTTAGTGTAACTGAGGGTATAATCAGAAGACAATGGTGTTGCACAAGTGCTTCTCCAATTTGAGCTTTATTATCAATTCTGCTGATGATGTGTGGACCAGAAAATAACAGAGTTCACTGTCTGAGTTCTGTTGGTTCTTCTGGGTTCCTCACTATAGTAAGCTAATTCTGGGATCCAGCTTTGCTGTATTCAGTTATCTCAGGAAGGGCAAAGGCAGGGCTAATGCAAAGGTGGTTTCCAGCCACAAAGGATCCTGGGTACTATGCTTTTCCTCCAACTCTTTAGAATCCTTTAGAGTGAAAGAAACTATAAAAACGTAAGAAGACCTTAGTTCCGCATGTGCCACAGACACATTGGGCCATCCAGTCCATCCATTATTGTTGGGTGTTTGGTAGATGTGGTGAAGCCAACCCATTCCCAGGTGGAGCCAGCAAGTTCAATATCCTTGGTCACTATCTTTTACGAGTTCTTCATTGGCCTTCCTTGCTTTCTCTTTCCTCCTTTGGGTACCCAATTCAATGCTTGCTTGGCATGTCTCCCATCTTCCATACAGCATACCCATCCCGATCACCTGAACCTTCCTGCTTTGATGATATTTTCTCGGCCAGCTCCCTTACTCTTACTTTTGTTATTTTGTCTCTACACAAAATGTACATCTTTCTCAGTCATCTGAGATAGGCAGCCTCCAATCTTTAGTTACCCACTTGCATTGGTCAAGCCTCTGCTCCACACAGAAATGTGCTCAATACAATCACATGGTCTGACCTTTAATTGGGTGTAGAGAGCTCTGGTTGCCCATATGTGGTTTGTCCTTCCAGAAGTGATGTTTGCTTTTTCTAATCTTGTATATATATCTTTATCACAGCCACCTTCAAATATCATCACATTCCTCAGAGAGCAAAGCTCGTCTACCTGTTTGATTTCTTTTCCCTCCACATGCACCTTTGCATCTGTTGTCCAGTTTCCTACCTTCATAATTTTTCTCTGCATTTACTTTCAATCCAATTTTTGCTGCTTCCTGTTCTATCTCTGATGTAAGGGCAATAATTCCTTTCCATATTATATTTAGTAAAGCAATGTTATCAGCAAAGAAAAGGTCATGTGACTCGTCTTTGCTAACCCATTTTACACTGTCCACAATCCTTTTGTTGCCTGCTTCATCACCCAGTCTATTGCTAATGCAAAGAAGATTGGTGATAATACATATTCTTTTCTAACTCATCACAATATCTAATCACTCACCTAGGCCTGTATCCAATTTTACTATGCATCTACTTCCATCATATAAAATCCTTATTATGTTGTCCAGCTTATCTTATATTCCACAGTTTCTAGAAATATTCTACAGGGTTGCTCTGTGGACACTATCAAACTAGAAAGTTTCATAAAGTTAATAAAATTGATTAAGATGGGATTTTGCCAAGCAGTAGATTTTTTGATAATCTCTCAAAGAGTGAATAGCCATTCACAACATGATCTACGTGGACAGAACCCAACCTATTATTTTGTAATATATCATCCATTGCCATCTTCATTCTATTCAGAATAATGGTACCCATTTCTTTTTCTGGGGCTGAAGCACTACAGTAGCTTACCAGTTCATGCACTGAGTAATATCACTTCTTTTTTTGGCAATGCCACAGTGGTACCATCTTTCCAATATTTTTTTCCTTCAGGGCTTTCTGATTGTCAGTTGCTGTCTATGTTCCAGACGTAATCCATGCATCTTTCTTCCACTGTCTTCAGAGGCCCATTATTTCCTCTACTGTCTTGAATACTGCATTCTTTCAGTTTGACCACCTAGCTTCCAGCCTGGTCCTGTCAAACACTGCAATGGTTGCTAAATGCAATCTGGAATCTGACCTGTGTTCCTTTGCCCTTGGATTTCTTTATCTCTATGAAACTTTTTGACTCTTTTGGATCGTTGTGATCCTTTTGAGTTTAAGTTGTAATGTGGCCACTAAAATATAATGATCTGAGCCAGCATCTATTCCTCTGCTGACTCTGACATCTCTGAAAGAAGATGCTTATCTCTTAGGTATAAACTCAGGATCTATCTGGTTGATGATCTCCATGTGAATTTGTGAATCCTCTTACTGCTGGAAGAGATGCCTCCTCTCCTCTGCTGCTGTGCCCAGGAATCCTTCCCAGTAAGTAGAGTTGTTGTCAATTTGTGTGTTGAAGTTGCCTATCGTCAACTTGATGTCATGGTTAGGTACATCATCCAGAACTTGCTGCACTGGCTCACAGAATGTATCCGTTTCATTGTTACCTGCTGCTTTTGTTGGTGCATATACTTTGATTATTGCACACTTAGCATGTCTTATTTCACAGCCTGGCTGTTATTATTCTGTCATTCACTGGGTCCCAAGCTAGCAGGGTCTGCATTGTGATGTTATCCATCATAATTCCTATACTTCTTTCATCTGTTAATCCTCCTGAATACAAGTGTGTTCCACGATCAGACACAATCTTGCCACTCCCTATGCATGTCATCTCACTGATGTCAAGTATGTTCAAAGGTATTTTTTCATGTCTCATGTAACCTGTGCCAGCTTTCCAATATCACCCTTATGCCTACTCTTGTTACAGACTTGGTCACCAGGATTTGGCTCTTGAGACCTCAACTTCCTAATTGTCTTTTGAGCTCCGTCTGCACCTACCATCCTCAAGTTGTGGTTTAACTGAACTGTATATGTTGCAGGATATTTTTATCTGAGTGGGTCTCAAACATAATTGCAGCACTGTCCTCTTTTATTTGGTCTTGGGACTGGCACTGTTACTAACAGTGCTAAAGTTGTAAGATATTATCATTATTATTTTGTGATTCAGATCTTTTTAGATGACTGGGTCATTAAATGCAAAACACATTTTAATACAGCCAAATGTAAAATAATAAGCCTGAGTGCAATGAACCAAAGGAGAGAGAACATTATGTTTTCCCTGGAATAGTCATGCAATATACTGTCTGGGAAAGGGCTTTGCAGGTTACTGTCTAAATGTACTTGAAGCCATTAGAGCAGTGTAAGACTGCAGTAAAATCAGCAAATTGGGTAGTCGGCTACATCATTAGAGATCTTGCAAATCAAAATATTGTTATTCCACACTGTCTAAACTTCATCAAAAGGACTGTGTTCAGTTTTGGTCACCTTGGAAGGAAAATTGTTGCTATTTTACAGGAGAGGGTTGAACGTAGGACACCAAGGATGTTTCCAGATTTTAAGAGTGTCTAAGAGAGCTACTAGAAAGGAACTCATCTCAGTGGTGAAAAGATGCCTTTAGGGTGGCAGAACAGAAATAAAGTAATCACAATATATGAAGGAGTTGGCTGTTGTAGAAAAACAGATGATTATGGTTCTAAAGACACATCCTAAATGTTAGGAATCAATAGTAATAGTAATCAATAGTCTTGAACATCCTCTCATTTACACCACTATAAATAGAGTATCTCTATTGAAGTCTCTGGAGTTACAAGTTTGATATAAAATAATTCAGAATAAAGCTCAACTGAGTTACACTTGGGTAAAACTGTCAAGAGAAGCGTTGGGTCCTATACATGCAGGCAGAACTGGATAAAACAGCTACTGGAACAACTCATATGATAACTATATATCTACATGAAAAGAAAATTTAAAGGGGCATAATAAACCTGAAAAGTAGCATGGAGAAACGTGTAAAGGAAACAGGTGTTTAGATGGGCTTTCCTTTTCTAGCAGTTTGTTCCACCGTTTACTGTCTCATCATCCACTATTCATGGATGTAAGTTCGTTACAATATTACAAGTGAGACTATTATCATGGTCATATGTCCTTAATGTAATTTAAGACATTAAAAAAACACAGCCTCTAACTAGGTCTAATGGGCCCATATTCATTCACCACTCCATGAGCTAGCTTCTACAATAATCAGGCAGTGTGTCAACAACAATTCAGAGCTTTATCTTTCACAATCCTTTTGCTAGTACTGATCCTACTTACCCCAATGTAGCGGTTACACGAATAAAATCTTCTTGTGTAATTCTTAGTAATGGGTTAATCTCAGAAAGTTTCAGACACCACTTACAAGACCCTACCTTTATACTGATAGCAATAAGGTTATTCCTGATTTATTCCTGGAGTGAGAGATGAATCACACTGCAGAGTTCAGTTATGTTTTAGCTAAATATCCAGAATGTGCATCTTGGTCTGCACAACTGGCTGAAATATTTCACAGGAACAAGTTTCAGGGCTAGTTTTCTATTGCTTCTTCCTCCTAGCTGGGTTGGAGATGGAGATGAATTTGAATCAAAACATGAGATCTGCATACACCTGAATTCTGGGAGAGTTCAATTTTTTATCTGAATTTTGCAATATGCCTCAATCTCCCTGATGGTTTAAACCTCAAATCCAAACACCTATGGATGTGGAGAAAGTTCAGATATAGATCTACACTTTGCAATTTGAGACCACTTTTTGTGAGAGCCACTCTCTGTCAAGAATAACTTTTCCTGCAGTATTTTGATTCTATGATTCCAGCAGGAATATCAAATGTGAAATAATACATGGAGAAATAAATAATAAAGAATAGTAATAATAATAATGAAAAATTTGAACCTCAAAAAAGATGTTTGTTTTGGGAGGGTAGGTGGAGTGGGAAGGAACAAGGAGAGAGGGTTTTATTTGGGGGCAGGTTGTGCAAATTTTATTTTAACCCAAGCAGTTAAGCTGTCCCTGTTACCTGCCTTTGTTCTTTCCTCATCCAGAAGCATAGTATACATGCAGCCCTATAGAACTTTCTTTGAAAGCCTGTATGCAGGTTTTGAGTGTGAACAGGAATACAAATGCCAAAATTTACAAAAAAAAAAGAACCTATGTTCTGGGAAGTACAGATTTAGGCCCAATTCAGCTCTTACTTGTAATGGTGTCAATCATGAGTAACTCTACTGAACACAACAGAGATTTTATGGGGGGAAACTTCATTAAGGCAGAGTTAAGGTTTCCCATCAATAGTTTCTACCCTTCCAGAACATCAAGTTCAGAAAAATTCAGACTTCAGAAAACTAGAACATATGGAGTTAAGATATACATCCATGTAACCTTAACTCTGACCTCTTTGAGTAATGCCCCAAAACACCCTTACCAGACACACTTTAACTCTGCCTTTTCACTGTAAAGGAAAGGAGATACCTGCACCTGCCCTAACTCAAATTCTCCTGACAGGATAACACAGTTGTGAAAAGTAATAACCACCTCACACTTAAACTTTTTTACTCACCCCTACATCCACTTTCCAGTGTCCTTACCCTTCTCCCACACCACCCTCATTTATCCCTCTTCCAATAATTCTTTCTCCTCTCCATGCAAACGCAAACCCTCTTACCCCTATTATTCCATCTCTTCCACACTCTGAAATACCCCTCCCTTACAGCAAGCATTTGGATGTCTATTTTCTTTTTAAAAACTACTTTGATTACATCCCTTCACCCTTGAGCTATTCAGCTAGTGTGAAAATCTGAAGGCTAAAAATCCTTTATCTCCTCTGTCTATTCATGCTCAGTGTAATCCATTAGGCATGTGAGCCTCCAATGCTTGGTGCATGCCTAGCTGGAGAATCAAACTCTTATTCAAATATTTTAACTTGATTTTCCCCAAAGAACTGTTGGGTGTCATGCACTGAGTTTGGCATTGTAGACTCCAGTTTGATGGTTTGATCTCTATCTGTGATCAAAAAAGCATTCCCAGAATAGCTCAACTTTAATTTAAGAAAGCTTCCCCCCCCCAGGGGGCTGTATCTCAGGAGGTTGTTGGCCAAGAGGCCCCAAAGTTCGATCACGTATCCTATTCTGAACCCTCATGAGGCACACCAGATTTCAAGCCAATCAAAGTAACTGTACAGATTTTATAAAACTTAGAATAGTCAGGTTTTAAACAGAAAGGTCTTCTTGACCTTAACTATAACTAGTACTCTGCTCTAATAAATTAGGAAAAGCTGGGATGAAAAGGGACACAGCCCCTCGCAGTCTGTAAAGTATCTGTAGACTGTCAACTGAAGGACCCAGACAATTGTCAGGACACAGCATGTAGCCAAATATTTAACCCTTAATCAGCCTACTTGCAGAGGGCTGCCTCTTTTCATAGAATCATAGAATCATAGAATATCAGGATTGGAAGGGACCTCAGGAGGTCATCTAGTCCAACCCCCTGCTCAAAAGCAGGACCCATACCCAATTAAATCATCCCAGCCAGGGCTTTGTCAAGCCTGACCTTAAAAACTTCTAAGGAAGGAGATTCCACCACCTCCCTAGGCAACGCATTCCAGTGTTTCACCACCCTCCTAGTGAAAAAGTTTTTCCTAATATCCAACCTAAACCTCCCCCACTGCAACTTGAGACCATTACTCCTTGTCCTGTCCTCTTCCACCATTGAGAATAGTCTAGAACCATCCTCTCTGGAACTACCTCTCAGGTAGTTGAAAGCAGCTATCAAATCGCCCCTCATTCTTCTCTTCTGCAGACTAAACAATCCCAATTCCCTCAGCCTCTCCTCATAACTCATGTGTTCCAGACCCCTAATCATTTTTGTTGCCCTTTGCTGGACTCTCTCCAATTTATCCACATCCTTCTTGTAGTGTGGGGCCCAAAACTGGACACAGTACTCCAGATGAGGCCTCACCAATGTCGAATAGAGGGGGACGATCACGTCCCTCGCTCTGCTCGCTATGCCCCTACTTATACATCCCAAAATGCCATTGGCCTTCTTGGCAACAAGGGCACACTGCTGGCTCATATCCAGCTTCTTGTCCACTGTCACCCCTAGGTCCTTTTCCGCAGAACTGCTGCCTAGCCATTCGGTCCCTAGTCTGTAGCTGTGCATTGGGTTCTTCCGTCCTAAGTGCAGTACCCTGCACTTATCCTTATTGAACCTCATCAGATTTCTTTTGGCCCAATCCTCCAATTTGTCTAGGTCCCTCTGTATCCTTCCCTGCCCTCCAGCATATCTACCACTCCTCCCAGTTTAGTATCATCCACAAATTTGCTGAGAGTGCAATCCACACCATCCTCCAGATCATTTATGAAGATATTGAACAAAACCAGCCCCAGGACCGACCCCTGGGGCACTCCACTTGACACCGGCTGCCAACTAGACATGGAGCCATCGATCACTACCCGTTGAGCCCGACAATCTAGCCAACTTTCTGCCCACCTTATAGTGCATTCATCCAGCCCATACTTCCTTAACTTGCTGACAAGAATACTGTGGGAGACCGTGTCAAAAGCTTTGCTAAAGTCAAGATACAATACATCCACTGCTTTCCCTTCATCCACAGAACCAGTAATCTCATCATAGAAGGCAATTAGATTAGTCAGGCATGACCTTCCCTTGGTGAATCCATGCTGACTGTTCCTGATCACTTTCCTCTCATGTAAGTGCTTCAGGATTGATTCTTTGAGGATCTGCTCCATGATTTTTCCGGGGACTGAAGTGAGGCTTACTGGCCTGTAGTTCCCAGGATCCTCCTTCTTCCCTTTTTTAAAGATTGGCACTATATTAGCCTTTTTCCAGTCATCCGGGACTTCCCCCGTTCGCCACGAGTTTTCAAAGATAATGGCCAATGGCTCTGCAATCACAGCCGCCAGTTCCTTTAGCACTCTCGGATGCAACTCATCCGGCCCCATGGACTTGTGCACGTCCAGTTTTTCTAAATAGTCCCTAACCACCTCTTTCTCCACAGAGGGCTGGCCATCTATTCCCCATGTTGTGATGCCCAGCACAGCAGTCTGGGATCTGACCTTGTTCGTGAAGACAGAGGCAAAAAAAGCATTGAGTACATTAGCTTTTTCCACATCCTCCGTCACTAGGTTGCCTCCCTCATTCATTAAGGGGCCCACACTTTCCTTGGCTTTCTTCTTGTTGCCAACATACCTGAAGAAACCCTTCTTGTTACTCTTAACATCTCTCACTAGCTGCAGCTCCAGGTGCGATTTGGCCCTCCTAATTTCATTCCTACATGCCCGAGCAATATTTTTATACTCTTCCCTGGTCATATGTCCAACCTTCCACTTCTTGTAAGCTTCTTTTTTATGCTTAAGATCTGCTAGGATTTCACTGTTAAGCCAAGCTGGTCGCCTGCCATATTTACTATTCTTTCAACACATCGGGATGGTTTGTCCCTGTAATCTCAACAGGGATTCCTTGAAATACAGCCAGCTCTCCTGGACTCCTTTCCCCTTCATGTTAGTCCCCCAGGGGATCCTACCCATCCGTTCCCTGAGGGAGTCGAAGTCTGCTTTCCTGAAGTCCAGGGTCCGTATCCTGCTGCTTACCTTTCTTCCCTGTGTCAGGATCCTGAACTCAACCAACTCATGGTCACTGCCTCCCTGATTCCCATCCACTTTTGCTTCCCCTACTAATTCTTCCCAGTTTGTGAGCAGCAGGTCAAGAAAAGCTCCCCCCCTAGTTGGCTCCTCTAGCACTTGCACCACGAAATTGTCCCCTACGCTTTCCAAAAACTTCCTGGATAGTCTATGCACTGCTGTATTGCTCTCCCAGCAGATATCAGGAAAATTAAAGTCACCCATGAGAACCAGGGCATGCAATCTAGTAGCTTCCGCGAGCTGCCGGAAGAAAGCCTCATCCACCTCATCCCCCTGGTCCGGTGGTCTTTTGAAAATGTCAAGCTGTTCCCGGCTGCTGAAAGGAAGATAGAGCTAAACTACCAGAAGTGCCACTTCCCTAATGAAAGTGATGGTCCAGACATGAGGTCATCCAAAACATTGCAGTAAGCAATAGGGGAGGCTACTTGTTCCCTCAGCCCAAATTCTGACTTCACTTACATCATTTTAACTAACAGATTTACTTCAAATTTACATCAGTGTTCTCAGACTCTGTCTGCATGTCTTCAGTTAATCCAGAATAAGGAAATTCCAAGGTACCCCCAAAAGAGGGAGACACAGGGCCTTCACCCAACTCAAATATAAACCCTTCGTCCACTCAACGTAGGAAATTTAAGAGACCGGAAATGAATTCAACCCTGTGGTAAACTGATGTAACTCTTAGTTAAGGTAATAGGCATATTTTGCTCACTTGGAGCTGAATTTGGCCCAGAGAAATAAAATAGTCTGGGAAAATATGTGAACTTTAAACCCTCTCTTATAAGTGTAGTGTTCAGGAGAGGATTTTAAAATTGTTAAATCTTATTAGGTACAAACTGTTGTAATAATTGGGGTCTAGTAGGCCCACTCCAAATGTGAACCTAACTGTGGGAAAATTAATACTAGTCACCTATAGCAATAAATGTTGATGGGAAAATGTCCGAAAGGGAGACAAAAAGACTGAATTTGTACAATAGTTAGGTTGCACTTTTTGTTTGGACTGGGAGTTCAGCAGATATGGTAACATTTATTTGAGGAAAAATAAAGGAGAAATATTTGTTCTAAAAGTCAAGCTATCGCCAGTTGTTTTTTTAAGGAGCAATATTTGATGAGCGTGGATTCTTGGTTAACCAGGCTTACTGTCTCAGCAGATCTACTAAGGAAGTAATATTTGGGCTTAGGAATTATGTTATTGTTTGCCCGTAAAGCAAACAAAACAGTATTTGGTAAAAGGGTGGTGCAATAATTGGTTATCCTGCCATTTATGACCGAGACATTGTAAGAAGACATTGGGTTTGACATCTGAATTAAATCTATATTGAAAATGTTCATAGTGCACATTGCACAGTTAACACAGCAATGCAAAACAAAGTGCTGTAACAATAACAGTCAGCCTGATAAATCAGTAATGAAGCCATCACTTTATTTCTATGAATGACTTATTTGATTTACTGGATTATTAAACTAAACACTGGTTTGGATATTATATTGTAAACAAACAGATTATAGGTTAAATCCTCGTGCTTATGATTTGAATACCATGAGAGCAATAATATGCAGAATTGTATTTGTGCATGTATTTATATGAACAATTTGTAGTGATTAAACTTCCAAGCGTACTAGCATGTTGCCAATTTGTGTTTTTCATTAAGTGCACACTATTTGCTATTACTGAAGTCTAAACTCAGAAAACACTAGCCTTTTGAGAGACCAGCTTCATGTACTGAAGCATAAATGACATCCCATAAATAGCTATTGTTCAGGGAAGACTGCTGAGATTCTGAATGCATTTCATTTATGACATCTCTTAAAATAAAGTTGAAGACTTATGTAAACAGAGTACACAGACAGCTTTAGAAGTGCCAGTGTTCAAAATGCTTAGAAAAGAGAAGGAGAAGTCATCAGAAATAGGACTTTGCATTAAAAATAATAAACATATTTGAAATAAATCCATCAATAGGGCTATATTTAGGTGTACATATGTCTGTTTGTGGCAGGGCGAGCTTGTTTTTGTGGCTCTGAACTATAAATCAGGGCTCTGAACTATAAATCAGGAAATGTTGGGTCTATTCCTACCTCTGCCATATACTTCCTGTCTGACCTTGAGCCAGTTACTTAATCACTCTGTGCCTTAGTTTCCATATCTGTAAAATGAGGATAATAGTTACCTACAGGATCTCAAAAGGGTTTGAGTGGCTTTAATGTATCATGAAATCTCTGTGTTTGTAAACCTTTGTGATGAAAGGCATTATTTAAGTGGAAGATATTATTAATATGGGAACTTAACTGCAATCCATTAGAGTAATACTGCTGGGTACAAGCTAAATTCTACTCTAAGTTAAAACCCCTTGTAGCCCATAAGGCTAATCTGCTAGTTTGATATATTGCATAATGTGTTTTCTTTATTGGTTTGATTGATTATATTGTTATTTTCTTGGGTTTTGTTTATGATGAATTCCAGTATATGTTATTCATAATAGTTGGCTGTAACGCAAGGAACCTACAGGCCTGTATCCTGTATGATTAGCTAGAGCAAGTTAGCATAAGTGTTTGTAACCTTTGGCATAGATAAATGGTGTGCCGGTTACCCCTTGTGACTTTGGGGAACTGAATGGGGAACCAAACAAAGAACTGAATGTGTTTATGATAAGTCTGGAAAAAGACTGGTAACCACAGGGCATACGGCAGAACATGGAAGTCATGATTTAGGCCAAAGGTAACTGTTCTGGAGATGAGATAATCAATATTAATATACGTCATAATTGTTAGGGGGCTTATTCCTTCACCCACTTACTTCCCTGGTCCTTCTCGCATGAACAGAGAGCAACAATACCCGAAGTCCAAAGGTGCAAACAATTTGATGTTTATTGGGGTGAACTTCCAGCAAGCATGATTCCAGTTTCCTTCCTTAGTATCCTCCTTCCCAGCTCTGACACCACAGAGCCTTACACCTGTGTCCCTGTTCCCATTCCTACCCTTAGCCAAACATGATTCCAACTTCCTTACTCCCATTCCCTGTTCCCATCTCCCCCTTTAGCAAAACATGATTCCAATTTTCTTACCCCCATTCCCTGTTCCCATCTCACACACCCACATGCCCACCCCCAGTCACTTCCTCATTGACTACAGATTATATAGTAAAACTTGGAGTTCTGCTTAGCTATACCTTAACCAATCATATTCCTGAAATTTAACTAACCAATCCTAACATATTGTAACATGATTATGTAACCAATTATATCCCACCACCTCAATTAGTTTACACCCAGCAAAATTAATTATACAGCAGACAGGAACAATCACAGAACCAGACAGAGATTATACAGACAAACAGCAGCAAAGTGGGAACTATAATGACAAAACAATACAGAAGTGAGGATTTCACATCCCAGCTATTGATAAGTGAGTTCTTGCCAGACAGGATGCTATCAAACTAAGTTTCCTTTTACATTTTCTAGGCACTTCCCTTTCTCTGGAGGTGATAGGAATACAATCCTGTCCTGATAGTGCCTAACAGCCCAATAGCACCTTATTTCAATGTGACTAGTTTGGAATGTGAGGATGTGACCGTTCGCTTCCCAGCTTATGGCTGCCTCTGCTGCTTAGCCAAAGGCCTGAGCCTAAGCACAGGGCCACAAACTGTCACAGTAAGAGAAGGCCCTTACACTGGCAGACAGTGGTTTTGATTCTTTCTTTTATACCTCTATCACTAGCCAAGTGATAAGAATACACCTAAATTCTTAGAGTATAGGCCTTTACAGACAGGCCTGAATATCTATATCCTAACAATAATATGTTAGCCTATAGAGTAATGTACCCGAAGATTTATCTGCATGAGGAAATAAGATTTGGGCATGGTAGGTTGGGTCCTGATTAAGGCAGTGCCAGGACCCTATAAGAGGGGAAACAACCAAGCAGGGTGGTTGCTCTTTCCTGTCTTCAATCAAGCTATCAGCTCAGCTTTGTAATATAGCTTAGCTACTCAACACTCGAACTTGATCTCTACCAATCTGGGGAGCCTGGACCATCAAATTCATTGGGCATGCCAGAGACGAGGCTGGTCCTCTGTCTCCCACTACCAGGTCTTCAGGGAAGGGTGTGAGTATGCCAATTTAAATAGTCTTTTAGAATAGAGATGTTACCACCAGGGACCATAGAATTGTATTACTTCTTTGTGACTCTGTGTTTTATATCTTTGATTATTCTTTCATTCATTTTAATAAAGATCTTAACATTTTGGTATTGTCCTCAGTATAAGTGTCCTTGCCACACAACCAGAGGGTCTGCTCATAATGTTGAGTTCTCTGAGTTTTCTAACCCTGTAGCCTGAATTGGGACAAGAACCTAAATATCTTCTGGTCAGATCATTTGTGAGTCATAATAAACTAGCTCATAAATTCAGGTCAGCACCATTTATCTAACTGGTGTAACTGAGGACAGTATTTTGCCCTAAACTACTTTAATGAGAACCACAGAAATGAAATGCAAGCCTTAAAGTAATCAAGTTATTTTATATCAGGAAAGAATAACAGACACTATTTTGAAGCAATTCTACCCTATTATGGCCTTGGGGGTCTGTTGTCAATTTTCTTCCTGTGAGTTATTCTTCTAGAAATAAAAGTGTCAGGAAAGGAATATATTATAAGCCATATAGAAAAGTAAAAGAGAATTGGAGAAGCACAGCAGTGCACATGGTAACTAGTCTCTGCAACTCAGATAAAACTGCTCAGTCTGGTGTTGATCTGTCAGGGTGAGTAGCAAGTGATCTAGAGTTATAAACACACCTGGTGATGGGACCTTAGCTGGTTTGTATTCCTTCCTGGAAATGTTTGGCATCAAAGGTAATTAAAGTCTAGCTCTGCTGTTATTTCAATTTCTGCTGAAGATATGATAACAACCTTTCTTCTATCATACCAGGAAACACAAGGCCAAATTCTCTCCTCACTTACACATGTAATGGTACTGAACTGAGCAAAACTTGACTCAGTTACTAAAGTCTTCTGCTCAGTGCCCAGCCTGAGTAGCCAGATAGGTGCTGGGCAAATGGAAGGAAGGGAACAACAGTGGAATGAATCCTTCCCCTCCCTGACACACTTGGAGTAGGCTCTAAAGCTCCTGTTGCAGCCTCCCCTTTGAGGGTGACAGTGAGAGAATCTATACAGTGGTGAATTCTCTGGTCCTGCCCCTCCCCTAAGGCACCCATGCCACAACTTCCCATCCCCCACATGTTGAAGATACACAGAGTCCCCTGGAGAGCTGATCTTTGCACTACTCTACACACCCCCTGAACAGCAATATTTAATCTGATCCCTACAACCCTTGCACAGTGAAACTGCATTGGCTCTGCTGCCTGTGAAGCCTCTTAGCCTGTAGAGCAGTGGTGAGCAACTTCCTGTAGCTCCCATTGGCCGGAAGCAGCAAACTGCAACCACTGGGAGTTGTGGGCGGCAGTGCAAATGTAAACAAACTGTCTAGCAGCCCGTCAGCGGATTATCCTGACGGGCCGCATGCGGCCCGTGGGCCGCAGGTTGCTCACCACTGCTGTAGAGACTGGGCTGGATTTCGTCCATAATTAGATGGCTCTCCATCCCCTTTCTCATCTGTTACAGAGAAGCAAAAAACTGATGACTGATTAACTAATCTGCCATTTCCTATCTGGTATTTATCCTTACCCTTTCTTCAGTAGGCCAATTTTCCCTTTTCTCACTCTCTATTGTGAATATATTTGAAAAACCCTTCCTTGTTAATTCCAACATTATATGTAATTCAGCATTTAGCATTTCATATTTTTCCTCCTGTTATCCCTTTAACTTCTGTCTGTCAATTCTCCTCTTTACCACACCGTATGTGTATATGTATATAAAAGCTTTCTGCTTGCTGCTTAAATTGCTTTTTACAACACCTTATTTAATCATGTTGGCCCCTGCTGACCTTTCCTTTGTTTAAATTTAACAGGAATGGATTTCAGCTGCAGTCTCTCCAAGTATTTCTTAAATATTTACCACTTGTGTTCGGTACTTTTGCCATACATTATAGAATTTCTATCAAAATCACCCAAGGCATTTCACATTCCTCCCAATCAGCTTTTCTAAACTAAAAATCCTATGTATTGCTTCAGTAGTCACCCTCTTGATAATTTGAAGTCCACTGATGTTGTAGTCCTTATCCCTAATGTTCTCCAATTTTATCTTCCTTTATAATTTTGAGGATTATTTCCTCATTCATGACAATCAAATGAAAAACACAATGTCCCATTTTCTCTGTCTGACTTTCTAAACACAGAGGGCTCCATTTTCCAGTTCACTGCACCAAGTTTTGCACCACTGTAAAGCTATTAACTTCAGTGGCATTGCACTGGCATAAAGCTGGTGTAATGGAGTAGCTGATCTGGATCAATACGAGGTATAAGGTAAGTAGGCACTCTTGTGAAATCTACATAGGGAGTCAGTCAGAAAATTTAAATGCATTATTTGCTATTTGATCATAAGGGGGCACATTTCTGCCTATTGGAGAGTCCATGGTTCACATGCCAAATAACTGATAGTTGTGTACTCTATACCATTCGATTCTTTTCAGTGCATAGTAATCTACATGAGATGCTAATACAAATCATTTGAACATTCATAAATTATCTTAATAGTTTTATACATGATCATATGGAACATTACCCTAACATGATAAATTCTCTCCCCTGAATGTAATATAGGAAACAAAAATGCAAATTAGAGTAGTTAACAATTCCTTTATTTCCATCTTGCCAAAAATAATCTCTCCATATTTTGAAGTACCCCTCCCAGCACACACTGAAACAACTGTGTCCAAAATATTTGTGTTCTGTGTACAGGAAATTGCCACTTCATTAACTTAGGGTGCAGTCCTGCAATTGGATCTAAGTGGCTAGACCTTTGCATCTGTATGGATCCCCAGAGACTTTAATGAAGTAATGTAGATATAAACACAGAATATTCTTTAAAATTAATTTCACAGCACAAAGTGTCACTATTTTTTTTAATTGAAATTCTTCTTCTTCTAGTAAGCTAAAAGAAATAGTTTACCAATGGAAGGAAAGAAAGAAAGAACGAACACCTACTTAATCTGTCTCAGTAAAAATACAGTTTCAGCACGTATCTGGCCAAAGGAAATATAATGAATCTGTAACTATAAAACAAAATAACTAATTCAGCACAAGGTCTGAACATAATTTAGCAATTTCTAGAAGGGGTTGTAAAATTTCATGTGGTTGTCATAAGTATCCAACACAGTAATGTTACAAAGTGCTTGAACCTATATGTTTGGGAAGAAACTGATACAGCAGGAGTCTCAAAAATGAAAACAAACAAGATCAATTACTGTAAATTGCAGTAGCACACAGAAAAAGAGATGCTTGAGAAGATGGTTAGGATTTTGCAAATGAAATATTAGAATACTGTGTATCAACAGAAAGATGTCCCACAGACATCTTTGAAATGCAAAGGCAATATACTCTCAGTGGTGCTCTATATTCACCGTGACTTAATGATACCTATCAATTGAGGTTGATAAGCCTAAACTGGAGCTTTTTCGTAGAAAAATGCAGTTAATGAAATAGAAATCAGAAATGAAAACTATATTGAATCTATCTATCCAAGTTAAATAAATTACTCCAGAGAGAAAAATCCAGTCTCAGTAATATTGTGTAGTGTCAGCAAAAATAAGTGAATATATTTATAAAGTTATAACTTAATATATATGCACCAAATGACAAAAATCAATATATCACACTTGTCTACAGAACTTAAATTGCTAAACTTTGGAATCCTGGTTTGAAGGGCTTTGGGGAATTTCTGGCAGTGGTGCTGCTGTGCCTCTTTGTAAAACCACTCCTCAAGTAGGTGAGCACTTATTCACACAGAGTTTTACTGGAGTCAATGGGACTACTTGCATGAGTAAGCACTTCCATACTTGAAGAAGGGTTTCACAATCCACTGTCCCCTCTTTAGTGCTCTTTCCTGAGTAGGCACTTGGAAAGTCTTGTTTCTCTTTATAAAGTTGAAAGGGAAAAATGGCTCTCTCTTTAGCATTGAGAATGCATTAAAAGGGGGGAAATAGCCCAATCCTGAAGTTAAATGCATTCATCACCAGAAAGAAGAAGAAGGAGGGAGGGGAAAAGATGGAAAGCAACAGGAGCATTAATATCTGGGACATGAAAATGGGTAAAAGAAGAGATGGAGAAGGAGGCAGGATAGCATGGAAATGGAGAACAAAAGAAAGAGTACAGCAAAGTAAAAAGAAATAGGGAAAGAATAAAAAGAGGTTGCTTGGACTTGTACCGTGGACAGAAAGGAGAAAGTCTTACTAATATTTTTATTTCTCACTCGCTCCAGATGGCTGAAAAATTATTCAGAGTAAAGACTTTTCTTCTTGCAGGCTGAAACATTTCTGTATCAGCTTCCCAAGATACAAACATTTTGAAAAATGGCCCCCTCCAAACTTGATTACGCTAATAAAAGATTTTCACTGTGAGAAAATGGGTCTCTTTTGAGGGCTGGTTACAATATACAGCACCCAAGGAGTAAATGAAGCAAACTGTTGTCAGTGGCCTCAAGTGTTTATGATTCTCACAGATATGGATGATTATTGCAGAACTTCCAAACAAGTCTCTTCCCTCCCCCTCACCATTTTGTTCAATCAGGAAAACAGTTTTCCTTATGGCCTGGGGCACAATCCCCATAAGTCTGGATTACATATCCTGCTAGCTGATAAAACAAGTGGTGGCATCTCCTAGATTTTACTGCCACTTTGGCTGTGCACACAACACAGCTATTTATCTCATCAAATACCCATCTCTGTCTTTGTGGCACAGCACTATGTCTGACAGAACATTAACTGGAGGTGAAGTAGAGCTGGTTTTCGCCAAGGGCAGTGTATGCCAGTAGGGCTGCAGTGGCAGTGAATGCATTTAGAAATGCTCCCCCAGCACAGCAGGATTTCTAATCTGGTGATCCATAGTTGGTAGGAATATTAAAGAAACCACCCCCACGAAGGTGCTAAGGGCCAAACTGTTAAAGACACTTCTGTGGGCACATAATAAGGGAACCTCCCACCCTTGTCCAGTCTGTTCAAGAACCTGTCACAACTGTGGTGCTTAGGCTCACTGGTGTATCCCTATGTGGAGTGAAGAAAAGGAAGAGGTGTGATCATGGCTTGTGCTCCACCTCAGCAGCCCAGAGAGTGGTTTGGCTGCACTGGAGACAGCAGATTGCACCCTAATGGTGGTAGAACTGTGCAATCACTCAGTTTCTCAAGGAGTCAAGTATCAGGGGATAGCTGTGTTAGTCTATGTCAAGGTTCCTCCCCCACTCTGAACTCTAGGGTACAGATGTGGGGACCTGCATGAAAACCTCCTAAGCTTACTTTCACCAGCTTAGGTTAAAACTTCCCCAAGGTACAAATTAATTTTATCCTTTGTCCTTGGACTATCCACTGCCACCACCAAACTCTAACTGGGTTTACTGGGAAACGTAGTTTGGACACGTCTTTCCCCCCAAAATCCTCCCAACCCTTGCACCCCACTTCCTGGGAAAGGTTTGGTAAAAATCCTCACCAATTTGCATAGGTGACCACAGACCCAAACCCTTGGATCTGAGAACAATGAAAAAGCATTCAGTTTTCTTACAAGAAGACTTTTAATAAAAATAGAAGTAAATAGAAGTAAAGGAATCACCTCTGTAAAATCAGGATGGTAGATACCTTACAGGGTAATTAGATTCAAAACATAGAGAATCCCTCCAGGCAAAACCTTAAGTTACAAAAAAGACACACAGACAGAAATAGTCATTCTATTCAGCACAGTTCTTTTCTCAGCCATTTAAAGAAATCATAATCTAACACATACCTAGCTAGATTACTTATTAAAAGTTCTAAGACTCCATTCCTGGTCTATCCCCAGCAAAAGCAGCGTACCGACAGACACAGACCCTTTGTTTCTCTCCCTCCTCCCAGCTTTTGAAAGTATCTTGTCTCCTCATTGGTCAGGTGCCAGCGAGGTTACCTTTAGCTTCTTAACCCTTTACAGGTGAGAGGATTTTTCCTCTGGCCAGGAGGGATTTTAAAGGGGTTTACCCTTCCCTTTATATTTATGACAGTCTATATCCACAAAAACAACAGGGACTCTGGTGGTACCTTAAAGACTAACAGATTTATTGGAGCATAAGTTTCTCAAGGAAGTATTGCACATGATACTGAGCTCATTTCCAAGCCTATGGGCAATTAGCTTCCACACTGCCCCTACTCAGGCCACAGTTTGAAAGGTCAGAGTGGTCTGGTGTCATTCCTTTGGATATGCCTGGTGGGACAATAATGATAATTAGGGTTAGAGGTGTGTGTTAATGGCAAATTTTAGATCCCAATTTAGATATTGAACTTCCAAAAGTGGAGGTGTCTTCAACTGGGGGTTGGAATGGGCCCATTGTAGACTTAAGGGATAGCTATTAAATTTCAGTCCAGTTCTAGGTGTAGATTCTGAATCCCTTAGTGTTTGGGTGAGTAAAAATATTTGGTAGAACATCTTGTAGTCAGAGGGCAACTACTGAAGGAGCCAGGATGTCAGGCAACATTCACAGTATAAATAAATGCATTAATTAAATTAAATAAAACTGCAGAAAAGTTGGTTGATGTTTAAGGTGTTAGCTTTGACATATGTATGACTTAGGATCTACTTATCTGAGAAACTGCCTTTCTCCATGTTAAATCATTATACCACCACAGCTGAGAAGAAGTCCTGCTGATACACATGAGAGGAAGCTGGTAGCCAACCATTTTCTATGAGTGTTCTATCCTGTGGAATTTGCTCCACAACTTGCTGCAAAAAAGCCTTAATCTGATGACTTTCAGGGCATGCTTCAAAGCTCATCCATTTTATCCTGAACATTCAGAAATGGGGAAATTGTAAGGATGCTTTGGTGGGAAGGAGGATATGAGCTTTTGAATTGCTTGGTTGGCTGCTAGTGGGTTATATTGAAATGTACAGCTACATTACATTATGTTTGGATATTAAGTTGGCTGCAATTTTAAGTTGCCAGTAGCACCCAGAACACATGAATAGATGTCCTTTGTTTAGTGTCAGTATACCTAAATAAATAAGTATAATCATTTCCTCTGCAGTGTTTGCACAACACATTATTTTGCAGTATTTAATACAGCATACCAAATGCTGGACTACAACTTTTCTGATTTTCCTTAAAAAGCTGTAAAGTTCTAGTAAAGAGAAAGTTTTGCAAGCTTACTAAAATGCATCCATGTAACTACAGAATTATTTCTATGGTCAGAAAATACCTTTTTAGCAAATTCAGTTTGAATTAAAGCATCCATCAAATAATTCCATTAAAATAATGAGTTGATTTAATCAATTGATTCTCTAACTAAGCAAACATCTTACCAGTACCACTATCCACTGAAATGCATTTATTTAAATATTTGATTAGTGTTTAACGTGGTTCATTATGTGCTTTAGCAATATAGTATAATGTGCATAACTCTGCTAGAATATAGCCTTGGGGCACTGTATACTATATTAAAATTTCAATGCCCCTTTGGCAGAGAGAAGCATGAGATGATCTAGGTCTTGTGCAACTCAGTTTCAAATTGTAAGCTTAAGGATAATTAATGAGGGACTTAGAGATATATACTGGGGAATAAACAAATAGTCATTGTGTAATGAAAAAGCCCATGTGGTAAACCCTACCTTAGGTTTTGCCCTTTGGTGTTCCCAAAGTATAATTAAATAATCTTATGGAATCATCTTGTAAGGTATTGCCAGAGATTTTCTGTTCAGAACAAAGTAATTTAAAAACAAATGTACAAAAAGATTTCCCAGATCTCCAGGTATGTTTTCCAGAGAACATATATATTTGATGTTAATTGTTGCATATTTTTTACATTTTTCCAAGTGTTTTACTGTAAGCGTTCACCAAAGACCAACATTTCTCCAAAGGAAAAGAAAGACAGAGTCTGAAGTGGTTTGAAAACTGATAGCCTAACTAAATGTTACCTGTGCCACTGCCCCCCAAGCTACTGAGCTAGTCAAGAGATCAAACATTGAGGCAAATACTGCTCCTGTTTCACCTCCCTCTGAGTAATGTTTTACAGAACCAGTGTAATTGTGATGCTTTACGTGTAACTGAAGATAGTTGGCTTGCTACAAGAATAGAGAAAAAAGGAGAAATCAGAGGGTCAGAAACAGCAGCTTTTCACTGATATTTTACAACCTTCAATTATCAAAATCTACAGTAGTGACTCATAGCAAGGGAGAAAAGGGTCAATTCAAATTCAGACTGCTGCCTCACTTAATTTAATTGCTCTGATCTGAATCTGACCCTTGTGATCAGCAATGCTGATACAAAAGGGAAACCTTAGAAGCAGTGGTCTGATGGGCAAAAATTAAAATAGTTAGAGGAAAATGGTCTCAATCTTTAATTCCAAATAGATGGTGGAAAGGTTTATGTAGATTAAACTGGTAGTTTCAATTCCTACTTCAAAATGTATAGTTATGGGTTGAGTTAAGCCTTCTTGTTATGGGTCAGCTTACGTTTAGGATAAATGTAAAGAAGCTATTGTAATCGGTGACTGAAACAATAGCATTAACAACCATAACAGAAACACATGGAAAAGCTGAGTAGGAGCTCTATCCTGTGGCCCAAACTAAAGGGTTCCAGCTGCTTGGTGGAACTGTTTTGGTCTCTGATTGTGTGAGAAAGACACACAACTCAAGCTGAAGTATCACAGGGCAAGCTGAAGCAGTGAAAGAAAGGCAAGCAGACAATAACAGAAGGATGGTAATGTGGCCCAGAGAAAAAGCTGTTTGGGTACAGATTGCTGTCTGAAAAGGCAGGCTTGAAACATACTGTTTTTCCTACTGTTTTCAGGGAGAAAGGACTTTGTACATTCTTTGTAAACAAAGGAAATTGTATAAAAAAATATCTGCCTATCTGCAATTTTTCCTCCTAACTGGAGCAATCTACAAAACCCTGAATTTTTGTCTAGCACTCAAGGTCAAAAGGGGTAACAATAATTTATTTTTTCCCCATGTTGCAGTAGGCAAGCAGAGATAACATCTAAAGTAAAAAGAGAACTACACAAATTCAGATCATGTGAGGATCTGGTCTCAAGTAAAGCTATATCTATATCTATTTGGGCCTGAATCACCATTTCATTAGTCTGGTTTTATGCTGGTATAACTTTATTTATTATATTATATTGGGGCTGTATTTGGATAATAGGACAGAAAAGAAAAAATACATTTATCTTATCATCCATTTCTAAAAAATCAGCCACGGCAGGATATTTATGCCATTGAAACAAACTATCAAGGGAAGTGATGGATTTTCCACCTCTTGTTGTTTTTCAAATCAAGACTGGATGCCTCTCTTGAAGACATGCTTTAGTTCAGCACTAGTTATTGTGCTCAATAGATGGGTAAGTGGATGACATTCTATAGTCTGTGTTATATGATGGTCCCTTTTGACTTTAAATTCTATGAATTTATTAACCTATTTATTTTATTGAAGCTGACCAGTCCAAAGGGCTTGAAAAGGGTTGATCACTAGACTGTACACATTTATAACAAGTATGCTCGGTAAAGTTATTGCACCATGGCTAACAAAAGTCAGTATTAGCAATGTGTGAAAGTTATGTGTGTTGCATTCACGTACGGTGATACTCAAGTCTCTAGCCCAGGGATTCATCCTAAATGAATGGTCATTTTTGCAGACACAATACAATCACAAGAATGTTAAAAACAGATGAGGAATGATATAAATATTAACAATTTTAAATTAAATTTAAACATATAGGTCTGGATCCACAAGTCTAAGTCCTGTTTTTAGGTGCCACAGTGATCTCCAAACCCTGCCCTGCCTAACCCTGAAGGCACCTAAACTCACTCAGTGCCAATGTTTTTACAGTAAACATTCCTGAGGCACTTACGTTTCTGCCTTTGGGGACATGCACTGCTGCTTCACTCTAGGCATCTGTATACCGGTCTTCAACCTAAACCACAGAGTGATTCACAAACCAGGATAAGTTAGGCACTCATAAACTATGTGTGGGGCTCTATCCAGTAGGCATGCTCAGAGGCTACCTAACTTCACATAAAACAACCAGAGAATATCACCTCCCTTATAACCTTTAGGACAGTGGTTGGAGCATTAAACCACAATGCGGAAGACCACCAGTCCCCTCTCTCCTTGATGAGGAGAAAGGATTTGAACAGGGATCTGCTACTTCTTAGAAGTGTACATAACCATTAGGTTATGGAGTGTTCTGATGTGGGTTTCTTTCAGTCTCTCCTATTGAAATTTTCCACTTTGGTTAAATACGACTTGACCTAGGGAAAGACTCTATGGCATAATGATTAGGGCATTCACATGAAAGGTAGCAGATCGCCGTTAAAATCCCTTCTATTTATCAGGTAGAGGAGAGACTTGAACCCATGATGTCCCACATCCAGATGAGCACAGGGAGAAGTGCCTATCTTCCACTGGTTCATGGAGTGCTTCTGAGATAACACTGGATGCTTTGGGTGCTAGTAGAGAAATATTGACTTTTTAGGGGGAAACACTGCATATACCACATGAGTGTACAGTACTCTAGAGGACTAAGCATGTTACACTAATAAAAATGATACCAACAGGATCTTGTAAGAGGGACAAGGCAAATTGCTTGTTTACTGTAAATACAACAAAATATTCCTATATGCAATTTCTATATAGATCCATTCACACACACAGACATTCACATACAGGTTCTACATAAAGGTTATTATAGTTACCAGCCTAGATGTTGCTCATGCCAAGTCACTGGCCAGGTGGCCTGGACACGAGAGTGGAGTCGAGTCATTGTCAGATGCGCATCCGATGCTTCTGGAGGGTGGTCGTAGAACCAGACTCAAAGAACACAGTCCCTGGACCCAATTTTTATAGGTCTCTGGTTCAATACAAGTCTATGGAAGTTGCTTCATCATGCTGAATTTACAACTGAGATAACCATCAATCAGCTCAGTCAGCAGGTGGTACATCCATGATGGCTCCATGATGGCTAGGTGTTATCTTCTTGTTCTTCCTTGATGCGTTTTGGATGGATTCCAGTTCGCCCTCCGGGAGTCATCCGGTTATCTCCACTTTGCATATTCTTCGGCCCATCAATATCAAGGTTAAAATTCTTAGGATTAGGCTGGCACCATTTACTAACCAATTATTTCCCTGCTTCAGGTTCTCAATTCCATGCACTCATAATTCATTCTTTTACTTAACAACACAATCTCTGACTCTTGATTTATTTAACAAGTTTTATCCCACTGTCTATTTTTTCCTCTTTGGATACCAAGATTTACACAGGCATGACAAGGGGCCCCTGCTGGGGAAGAGCATCAGGGTGTTGTTTTAAAGAACAACATTGTTTCCTCAAAGTTCTTATCACTTTCCAGCAGAGACTCTTTGTCCTGTACCGGCCTGAAATAATTAGCACTTTGGCCTTGCATTTGTTACAGAGTGAAATTCAACAGCATGGAACTGATGTTCATACTTTTTACAATACCTATATATTCTTTTGTCTATCTTAATTTCTAGTACTACATAATTATAATTCTATCATACTTATATATCTTTGAGGGCGACCCAACAAGCGGAACAAATAACAAATCTCTGCCCTCCTCCCCCACCCCCCACAAATAGTGTAAAATACCAAGTGAAGACAATACAAGACCAGACAAAACAAATGAGAGAATGTGACCATTGTAGCTTGAATGTTCTCAGTGTGATTCTATCATTGGTACACCACTCTGAAAAACAAGAAGCTAATATCGGAATTAAATTAATGTATTTTCATCCAAATTCTCCATACTATACACAGCTGTTTATGTAACTTAAAAGCTTTTCCAGATGGAGAATTCTTGTAGGCAGCTGCTCCATTGTCACCTAGACTGTACATTGTCTGCATTCACAACCCAACAGTAAGATTTCATTGAACAGCCAGCTACAAGTACCTCATAAGACCTTCTGGTCTTGCCCTCTAGTTATATTCTTGGTGGCTGCTTATTGTTACCCTTCTGATCACCTACCAGTTTTCAGGGTACCTCATATTCCTCTTTGTCTGAGGTGTGCAACTGTTTATAATAGATTCTTAAATCACTTATTAAAATAAATGTCACACAGAGGAGCCCCACTTGAAAGATGTAAATTCTTCACAAGTGATGGTTTTTGCCCCAAGACTATATCTCTTGAAACCTTTTTTTGAACACCTTCTTTACAAAAATGCATGTTGAAGGTCTGTGTCAGTGTGTTTTGGGGCAGGGGAAAAAACTCAGTCAAGGGCAGTGGAGAAGTTGCAGGTCTTTTCTTAATTTTAGTATCCCACATTTGCCATATATCACCATGAGTGTTCAATAAAATTAGTGAGGAGTGTCCTTGGTCATGATTTTGTTCCACAGAACAGCCTCCTCTCTGCCCATTAAACCTGAGACTGGTTATAGTGATATAGGGATAGATACCTGTTTGGTCACTCGATTACAGACCTAAAAGTGGCAATTCTTCAATAAAAAAACTTCAAAAACAGACTCCAACGAGAGACTGCTGAATTGGAATTAATTTACAAACTGGATACAATTAACTTAGGCTTGAATAGAGACTAGGAGTGGATGTGTCATTACACAAAGTAAAACTATTTCTTCATGTTTATTTCCCCTCCTACTGTTCCTCACACGTTCTTGTCAACTGCTGGAAATGGCCCACCTTGATTATCACTACAAAAGGTCCCCTCCTCCCCCCAGCTCTCCTGCTGGTAATAGCTCACCTTACCTGATCACTCTCCTTACAGTGTGTATGGTAACACCCATTGTTTCATGTTCTCTGTGTATATAAAATCTCCCCACTGTATTTTCCACTGCATGCATCCAATGAAGTGAGGTGTACCTCGCAAAAGCTTATGCTCAAATAAATTGGTTAGTCTCTAAGGTGCCACAAGGCCTCCTTTTCTTTTTGCGGATACAGACTAACACGGCTGCTACTCTGAAACTAGAGATAGTCTGTATCTCCACAATTCTAAACTACTGCTGTTGCTGTTTCTGATGAATAATAAGTTATGTGTTTACTTACAAAAGGTTTTATATATTTGTCAATATGTTATATACTGTGTTGAGTCTGCAAAATATATGTGTTCAATACAAACAAGTTAGGTGTTTCATTCTTCTTACCATTTTTTTCCCTTCTAAATTTGTGTTTTCAGCCTTGAGATGAGATCTAGTTCTGCCCCATCTGTGAAAATCTTACTTCAAACACTGATTGAAAAATGCTGAGAGACAGTAAAGTGATATCCTGGAATGTTTAGCTTAGGGAGTTCACCTTCAGAAAAAGGGAATTGGAAGCAGGAAGAGAATGCTTATTCTTAGACTGTACATTCAAAGCTATTAAATAGTTGGCATGCAAAGAAAGATATCAAGGATTTAGTAAATTTTATGCAAATACCAGCAAAACTTCCTAATGTTGAGATATACTGTACTAGAATAGTGTCCCAAGGTAAGGAATGCAAGCCCCATCACTTAAGACATTTAAACCTAGAGTGGACGCAGTTAAAAATGTACTTCTTCTCTCTTTCCATGTTAAATTGAAGCCTTTCATACTCTTCATAACAGCCCCTACTAGGGAAGCTCTCTGGGACAGGGCATCCCACCCTGGCGTTGCAAGGGAGACCTGGGAGGGGAGTAACGGTCACCTCTAGAAGCTGCAGAGCCTGTGGAACTTACAGTTAGCTATTGGCTAACTGCTCTAAACTGGGATTCTGTCTCATTTTAAAGAGAGAACGGGGGCAGCGTTGCATCAGGTGAGCATTTGTTCATTCTTTCCTGACATAGCTGGGCTTATGGGGAGAAGATCATGCTTTACAGAGTGAAAGCCTTGTAGAAATCCAGGAGATTCATAGATTCAAAGTCCTGAAGGGACCACAGTGATCATCTCATCTGACCTCCTATATAGCACAGGCCATAGAACTTCCCAAAATAATTACTAGAACAGATCTTCAGAAAAAATATTCCATTTTGATTTAAAAATGGTCTGTGATGGAGAATCCACCACAACCTTTGGTAAATTATTCCAGTGGTTAATTGCTCTTACTGAATGGATCTTCATATCCTGATCCTAAAACAGGCTATATGTCTTGGATACAGAATTCTGATTCACTAGCAACTTAGAAGATGAGTTAACTATTAACCCAAGAGTCGGAATCCTACTAGCTGTGGAGATATGTATACTGTTTGTTGAGAGGCTTCTGCAGGGTTTGGAAAATAACTGAGATGGTGCCATTTTTTTAAAAGTCCAGGTGACACACTACATACTATGGTCATGCTATAAAGACTGAGAAATCCTCTCTGAAAGAAGCTCAGTGAGAAATGTGTTTATATGAGTGTTCCAAAGTATAGAAGTATAAATATTATGGTAGAACCTTATTGTTCAATATAGGTAACAGCAACAAAGTGAGAGTCTGTATAAGGAACACTCATCAATTTATGGCCTAACAGCTCTTGTTTAAAATTTATTCATAGTATTCCAAATACTATTTAAATGTTTATATTATTTACAGTGCTTTCTGTGCATCAAATCTTTGTTTTTCTAAGAAACCATATGGTTCTCTCTCTGAAATTGATAGGGAATTATTAACACTTAGTTACCAAGATGCTGCATACAATTGCCCTGATTTAACTCTGTGTAATACTTCTGAAAAGTACAGACAAGATAGAACTCTGGCCTGTGTTTAGGTAAAGAGGTAAGATGAGGTGCAAAAATAGTTATACATTATATTGACTCAGCATAGACCAAATACCATTACACTTCCTTTTTCTCCATCTCCCACTGACAAACATTCTTAAATTTCCTCCCTGTGGTATAAATTAGGCCATGGTCCATGCCCCACGAAAAATTGGGGGTGAGGAGATGGGCTTCCTAGTGCTCAGTAAGTATATGGATAATGCACAATTCTTTACATTCTACAGGATGGCACAGAGTGGGGTAAAACCAT
This sequence comes from Lepidochelys kempii, assembly GCF_965140285.1. NCBI lineage: Eukaryota > Metazoa > Chordata > Testudines > Cheloniidae > Lepidochelys > Lepidochelys kempii. The sequence goes on along the minus strand of NC_136384.1, from coordinate 67,232,925 downwards.
GGCTGCCTTTTGGGGGCAATGTGTGTCCCAGGCCCACACATAGGAAGCAGACTTCCCAGACATATGGTGTGGGAATACTGACCTTGGTTAACATCATAATGGCTTACCATTAGTCTTTCAAACGTGTTAGTTCTGGTCACCAAATTAGGGAACAGAGAGCCAACAATACAAAGAAGGAAAACAAAACTAATGGCACTTTCAGAAAAGTTACAAACCTTGTGCAAACATTAACTCATGGAACTAAGGATATGGTGTACAAGGGGCATGTAACTGAAGTGTCAAAAGTTGTAAACGGTGTTCTGTAGATAAAAGAGGAATTTTGTATTTTCTTTACCTGACTTCAGAAGACTGGACAAGGAAGTTAGAACTAGGTGAAAGAGAGAGGACACAATTAAATACAGCAGAATAGAGAACATTTTCAAATCCAAATTCTGAGACTGTTTGGAATGGAGTGGTTTTACAGTAAATCAGTTGTGTAAACTTGTAATAACTATTTTAGAAGGGGTATAACACTACATTATGGACAGTGCAGTAGATTCTGGATTTTTTTGGACGGTAATTTATTAGAACACCACGAACATAAAAATGCTATTAGGGCATTAATTCTGAAGAACTCTTGTCATACCTTTTTTTATCTATTGATCCAATAACCTGAAAGATTGGAATATATGTCCTTTGTTAAATCTTTCAGTCCATATTCCCTGCTGTACAAAAGTAGGGTTAGTTGCCCTCAAAAGTTAAAAAATAAGTATATCATTTCTTCCCCTACATCCCTATTTCATGGGCTGAAAAATGCAGGTAAATATTATTGTACGAGCAATACATGATTTGTCTTTCATGTTTTTACTTTTAAAGAAACAAATTACCATTTTAAATAAACCTGAATCCACTTGTTGCAACATCCAGTAGTAGCTTTTGCAATATTAGTAGCTCTTCTTTTATAAAACCTGGGTCAAGTTTCAAAGAGAAGGCTGTTCAGCTATACTTACTGACAGTAATGAGCATTCTTGTAGTTAAAAGCGAAGCCATCACAAAAAAGCAGTATGCCCACCTAATGGCTTATGAGGCTAACTTTACATTCCTCATAAAGCAAGTTCCTTCTCATGTTTATGAGTTTTAATGGATAATATTGGTCCCAGGGTGACATATACGACACTTTTCATTCAAGGGTCATTCAGCAAGCTCTATAATTGCTGAAAGTACTGTATTCTTTGATATAGTTTAGGCATATTGGAAGAACTACAGAAATTGATTCAATCCAATGAATTTTGCATCCCATGCACATCATGCTTTATCAGCTAATATATGTGAAAAGGAGAAAGCTAATTTTGTTGAGCAGTAGTGAGTTACTGTAGCTATTTCTTTAGTTACTGCTCATTTTCTTGAACTGTCAGGAGTTACTATAGCTGATCGCTAGATACAAATTCTGAAAAATAAGCCATATTAGGCAGAAGTGACACAAGCTTTCATCCCCAACCCCTCCTCTACCTATATCTGCCAATTTGACAAAATGGCTTGCATTCCTTTCCTCTAATGCTGTTTTTGCTCTATATCCAAAAATGAGGAATTCTGTAATCCAGTATTTCTGAATAAATCAAAATTCTCCCAGATCCCCAGATCTACACTTTCTAATTAAAATACAAACTTCTGAAAGGAGCATCTAAATGTAAGAGGCCATATTTAAAATGACAGCAGATGACCTACATTAAGCTCTCCATTGTCCTCAAGCTTGAAAATATGGAGACATTAATTTTATTTTATATTATAAAAATATATTTGAGAGACTAGTCTAGGGAACTGTTAATAGGATATGGAGATGTTTGCTTTAGGTCATCTTTGTTAAGTATGGAAATTAGAGTTGGAAAAGATCAACACAGGGTCATTCTAAACAATTTATTTATCCAGTCCTTTTTTTAATATCAATAGTAAAAGAGAGAACATAGGCCCATCTCACTTAGATCTACTTTATACTAAATTGCCAATGTTTTGATGAGCCCAAGTGTTCCATGCTCCAGCTAGGCATCAGTACAGTATACATTTGGGCATCCAGGGGATGTTCAGAACCAATTTTCAGTCATGATCAAGCACTGTAGGGACTGACCATTCTAAACGTCAGTTCCAGAGTTGAGCATTCAGGTGACCTTTTCACAAGCACTGAGAGAACCCAACATGCTCAGCCGGGTGCTTATGTTTAAAGGTTTGCAATTCAGGATGGGGGCAGCACCAGCCACTGGGTGCATCACCACATCCAATCATGCTAGGGTGGGGTATGATCAAGCGAGAGGAGGAGGGGAACAAAACAAACAAAAACAAATCAGGGATTGCACAGAGGCCAAGGAAGTACCATTATCCTTCAAGTAGGTTGAATCCGGAAGGACCTTCCTAGATCTTAATGAGGCACAGGTAATCTAGAAGTGTGGTAATCTGTGCAGTGCAGAGAGCCATCAACTGAGAAGATGAGGGCCCATTCTGGGAATCCTTCTGCTTTGTCAAATTTTCATGCATACCCAATAAGGAATCAATAAGGGGTGAAAAAGAAATAGTGTCTGACTATGCTAACAAAGCAAATCACTGATAAAAAGGGAATTTCAATTTGGGTGGTGTTTTCCCCTTGTAAACTCATCTGTAAAAATTTTGTCTCCAGTCTAGTGTTTGAGAAAGCAGGAAGAGAATGTTTGCCTGGGCTGATCTTCCCAATAATAAACTGACCACAACCCAGAAAGTTGTTGCAGCTCTCCTTTGCTGGGATCAAGTCCTTGGGTAAAATGTCTTACAGTTTATATGGAGAACATGCACATGTTTTCCTGAAGTATCGTCTGAAAAATATAATAGTAATTATACCAGTAATTATAAATATAATAGTAATTATATCAGTAACATCTGTAGGTAAAGTTGTCCAATACTTTCCATTATAAACCCCTATTTCTAGTTTCTTATTAACTTTGCCAAACTTTAACCATGTGGTTTGAAATTTTCCATACTTGCCTCTAGCTGATTTTTTATGTTTCAGCAAAAGTGAGGGAGAAAAGTGAGAGAATTAGGTTAGGAGAAACAGGTAATTTTGCCAAAGTTAAAAAAAAATCCAGCTGTTTCCTGGATATGCTTGATCACCTTCACTGAAATTTGTCTCAGTTCCCAATGAACCTCCTACACAGTAGATACAGAATTTAAACTACAAATCAACAAATCCATTACAGAAAGAGGGAGAAGGGGATCTGTGTTCAAATTTTATGTAGTAATCCATCCCCCTTTGTTGATTTTCACTGTAAGGTCAGGAAGTCTAACAGTCTCTGCTGCTCTTGGGCATGGCATTGTCTTTGAACTTTTCAGTTTCTGGAACTTTTTGAGGTAACTTCTACCCCAGAATGCATTGTGTAGTCTGACCCTTAAAATGTTGATAGTTTATATAGTTCTGAGAAGACTCTGAGGGGGGAGGGATAGCTCAGTGGTTTGAGCATTGGCCTGCTAAACCCAGGGTTGTGAGTTCAATCCTTGAGGGGGCCATTTAGGGATCTGGGGCACAAATTTGAGGATTGGTCCTGCTTTGAGCAGGGGGTTGGACTAGATGACCTCCTGAGGTCCCTTCCAACCCTGATGGCCTGTGATTCTGGATGGCTAGAAGAACCAAAAGTTTGGACCCTTGTCCATTCCTACTACTATTATTTTCCCTCTTCCATTTAACCCTGCTTGATCACATTTATAATGTGCAAACAGAATAAAATCCAAACCAGTAAAATATGTACTTGGGGTGTGATCCATGAAGCTACTTAGGTGTTGCAACACTGAGGTTCACAGCACCATTTAAGCACCTAGAAAATCACAGGAACAGCACTAGGATCCATCAAGATTAGTTAGGTGCCTAAACTCCCTATACAGTAAATGCAGTGCTTTTGAATGTGCTCCACAAAAGCCAAGATACTGGGCAGGAAGCCACCTCAACTATCCAATGGGAGATGCCAACCACAGGGGTGTGTACTAAGCCCTGCCCCTCCCTTGGAGATAGGTGCCTCCATGCAGCCTGAAATTAGGCACCTATCTGTGCTTGCCATTCATGAATGGGAATCCACCACCCAGAGTCAGGTGGCTTAGGAATGAGCAGCTGGAGGTGGAGGAGGGGTGCCCATCTTATAACTTTAAGCCCAGGGGTACATATCACGAGAGCAGAACAGTGGAACAGAGCATCATATGAAAGCAAATGGACTCTTTTCTGTTTGACATTACAATACTTAAAACTAATGTCACTGAAGAGCAGAATCCTTCTATAAAAAATATGGCTGCATCACAGTCAATACCTTGTAAAATCAGAGGTCAAGACTGAATCATATAGGATATATTGGCTCTCGGATACACAGCATAGAGCTCTTTAATGTGAATAGGACTTATGACTGCTCAATCGTTCAAGCACTCAAATGTATCAAGGAACCAATCATAGGACCCAGTTTTTCAAGACTGTACACATGTAAGCAATCCTCACTCATGCAAGTTCATGTGTCAGGAAAGGATATGCAGAACCAGACCTACAGATTGAGAAGTCTGACTATGTTTTATAAAAAATCTTCTCTGTTTTCTTCAATTTAGTGTTTATCTGAAACTAGATCACCATCTTTTCACATGTACAGTGCCCACTTGTGTAGTGATCTTTGGTCTGGGCACAGATCACCTTTCAGAGACAGTTACTAAGAATTCTTTTCACTTTTCTGTTCTGAATAACTTAAAGAATGAGGAGTAATTGGCTGTCATATGTGTCTGACTGTCAAGAGTTTTGTTCTGCTCCTGAAGGATTTTTTTTTACACAGAATAAGAATTTAAATGGGCAGAACATTAATTATAATTGGTATTTATTTAAATACCAATTAGAAGGGATTACTCACTGAATGTGAACCATTTTCTGATCCCCAATTTATCTCCTCCATTTTACACTTAAAATTCTCTGTGATTACAAAGCAATTCAAATCCCTGTATTAGTTGAAATAATAGAAAAAACCTAGGCCCAAATTTGTGTCACCTTTTTTGTCTACTCATATGACTAAAGTGATCACAATTTGGCACTTGGGATTTAGGCACTAGAGAAAAATTGTTAAAATCAGATTAAATGTGGAAATGATTTACTATCTTAATTGATTCTAAACTTCAGATGATTCAAACATTTATCCCTCCTGCACATTAGAACAATGTGTAACATTGTATAGCTGGTTTTATAGACAAAATGAAAGATAAACTAGCACACATGTTTCTCATTTTTGAGAGTTACAAGAGATGTTGATGAAATTTCAGTTCTATTCAGGTTTAACTTCATGCAAAGTTCAAATGGATTTAATTATCATCATCATCATCAAACTATTCACCCAGGTCTAATAACAAATGGCTTTTGTCTTCTGCTTCTTCTGTCTTTCCTAATTTCCATCATCATTTTGTCTGATGTTTGTCCTGGCATTTGTGGCAGCATAAAATAATAAATTCATCATTTTAAATGAAAAGAGATGACTAAAGAGTTCAGAAAGGAGGATGTTCATGCTATAGTGCCAACTTTCTGGGTAATTCTTTGTTCTGAATGCTCAGAGTCTTCAGGTGTTTTTAAGATTCATAGCTGAACTATTTACCCAAACATATACATACAAAAAAAGCTGTGTTGGTCTCCAGTACAACATCCATGCCAACTAAATTAATTCCCAAATTGCCTCACAATGAATGGTTTGATTTAATGATCAGAAATGAATGGGCTATTTATTCCAACAACTCTATAATCAAAATGTTTTATAAAGAAAAGTTAAATGTGAGGGATAGGTTTGAATTCCAAATTGCAAGCACTTTTCTGGATAAATATTATTTTTGTTAAACTGGAATGTATCCTTGTCAGTTAAATACTTTGTCTTTTGTGCAAGTTTGAAACTGCACTGCAGCAAGATGTAGCTTTGAATGACATAGCTACTTGGCTTCATTTTTCAAACGAGCATTATTGTTTTACCAGTTAGTTTGCGTTCTGCTCTCAGGAAGATGGTCCGCTGTTTCTTTTCTCTAAAAATATGACAATATGATGGGGAAAGTGTCAGGCTATCAACTATGAAATGGATGTCTTATCCCTAAGGAACAACCTAGTGAAACAGGTCAAACAGCTGTCTGAAAAACATTTAAATTTATGAACTCTTCATAAATTTACATGGCAACAACAACTCACTATATACATTTGTGTACCCAATTTATTTAAATAGACAGTAAGCTGGGAAACACTACTTAGACTGTGAGTCAAAGTGGAGATAAAGTATTTACATCCCAAGTTCTCTCCCTTGCTTTCTCTGTAAACTATAGTAATAATTTGCAAGGCAATGTGAAAAGCAGGCCATACAATAAGAACATAAGAATATCCATACTGTCATACTAATGGTCCATCTAGCCCAGTATCTTTCTATTGCAGCCATTGACAGATGCTTCAGAGGAAATTAATCAAACAGGGCAATTCTGAGTCATCCATCCTGTTTTCCAGTCTGCGGTTCTGGCAGATAGAGGTTTAGGGATGCCCAAAGCACAGGGTTGCATCTCTGCCTATCTTGACTAATAGCCATTGATGGAACTTTCCTCCATGAACTTATCTAATTCTTTTTTGAACCCTTATGGCCTTCACAACATCCCTTGCAATGAGTTTCATAGGCTAACTATGGGTTGTGTGAAGTACTTCCTTATGTTTGTTTTAAACCTGCTGCCTTTGTAACTCTTTACAGTCATATTTTGACTTAAGTATTTCCTGACTGGGGAGAGTGGGACATGCTAATATTAAAGAGATAAATGAATATCTTAAACTGTACATATGTAAGAGGCAAAACATACTAAATAGTATTATATAATTATATTGCATTTGTAATTCTGAATGATTTACAAATCTAAACTGAGCCCATTCAGTCATATCCGTCCTTGTTTTATTTTCTTATAATTTCTTGCCTTAATATTGTTAACTCTCATTTGAACAGAGAGACTGTCTTTGTGTTTCAAGTAGCACCAGGCAGACTGTTAATGGTATTAACAAATAATGGTGTAATATTATTATTAATCACATGCTGGAGAAATGGGTATTATAAAGCCCATCAGGAGGTAGTTTGAAGTCCTTATCAAACCTTGCATTTCTATTTAGTTGCTTGATGCATGAAGTAACAAAGGAAAATAGATAGAAAAAGAATGTACACCCCATCTCTTATCATGTAACTTCCCATGATGTTGATAACTGCTCTTCTTCTGTGGCCTTTTCAATAAACAAACTCATACACTATTATCATAGAATCATAGGACTTGAAGGGACCTCGAGAGGTCATCTAGTCCAGTCCTCTGCACTCATGGCAGGACTAAGAATTACCTAGACCATTGCTGACAGGTGTGTGTCTAACCTGCTCTTAAAAATCTCCAATGATGGAGATTCCACAACCTCCTTAGGCAATTTATTCCAGTGCTTAACCACCCTAACAGTTAGGAATTTTTTCATAATATCCAACCTAAACCTCCCTTGCTGCAATTTAAGCATGTTGATTCTCGTCGTATCCACAGAGGTTAAGAACATTTTTTTTTCTCCCTCCTCCTTGTAACAACCTTTTACATACTTGAAAACAGTTATAATGTCCCCTCTCAGTCTTCTCTTCTTCAGACTAAACAAATCCATTTTTTTTTCAATCTTTCCTCACAGGTCATGTTTTCTAGACCTTTAATCATTTTTGTCACTCTTCTCTGCACTCTCTCCAATTTGTCCACGTCATTCCTGAAATGTGGCACCCAGAACAGGACACAATACTCCAGCTGAGGCCTAATCAGCATAGAGGAGAGGGGAAGAATTACTTCTCGTGTTTTGCTTACAACACTCCTGCTAATACATCCCAGAATGATGTTCACTTTTTTTTACAACAGTGTTACACTGTTGACTCATATTTAGTTTGCGATCCCCTCTTACCCTCTGATTCCTTTCCGCAATACTCCTTCCGAGGCAGTCACTTCCTATTTTGTATGTGTGCAACTGATTGTTCCTTCCTAAATGGAGTACTTTGTATTTGTCCTTATTGAATTTCATCCTAATTACTTCAGACCATTTCTCCAGATCATTTTGAATTTTAATCCTATCCTCCAAAGCACGTGCAACTCCTCCCATCTTGGTATCATCCACAAACTTTATAATTGTACTCTCTATGCCATTATCTAAATCATTGATGAAGATATTGAACAGAACCGGACCCAGAACTGATCTCTGTGGGATCCTACTCATTATGCCTAACACTGTCTATTTGTGAAAAAAATACCTAACTCCTCAACAAGGGACATCTGATGTGCTATGTGGTAGTATTTATTTGTGAACAGCAAATTTCAAAATTATTATCAGACAAGTATTCATATGTTTCAAATCTATAGCCAAAGCATATTAAAAGCTATTTGGTTTGGAAGTAAAATGGGAAATCTCATGAGAATAGGCTGTCACGTGTATTGTCGGGTACTTCCATTCCTAGTGAGTTCAAAGTACCAGGGTCCAAAATGTGGCAGTTAGCCAATGGCTTTTTCAGAGTGACACTGCAGAGGTCAGAAAGGGATTGTGCTTCAAGTGGCTTGATGGGCAGATGGAAGGACTGCACAGACTATTATGCTTAATGAGGTTGATTCACTATGCAGGCCAGTGCATAGTTAAGGCCATAGCCTTGCTTCCTATCAGTCTGCCCTTGCCCACTTTGGGACACACTGTGGAACAGTTCCTATACTCCTCTAAGCACAGGGGCTGCAACTGTGAAAAGGTTTTGCCCATCTTGTAGATGGGATGCCCTTTTTATATGTGCTCTGACCACCCACCTTCACACCTGCACACAATCAGGCCTCAGTAGAGTGACTTTTAAAGTGAAGAATGCATAGTGAATAATTTATCCAGTGAATACTTTTTCTCTGCACAAGTTGTCTGGGAGTAGCTTGTGACTTTCATGTATGCATTTTTTATTTAAAATTCATCGCCAAATACTTTCAGCAAATAATTCTTGGCATTTGTACACCATTTTGCCTATATTTTATATTCAGAACTCCTACATTCAGGCTTACAATGCAAGTACACTTTTTTTCCAGTTCAGAATTTGCTTTCAGCCAATATTCTCTAATATTCACTTAAAATTTGTTCTTTCTTCACCTATTTCTGCCAGCAATTCACTTGCTAGAACAGTCATAGAATGTGAAAACAAAAGAAGGAGAAAGTACAGCCAGGGCAGATTCTACTTTTCATTTGCATGAATATTCATGGAGAAAATGTGAGGTATTTGCCCAGATCTAACTGACTTTCTTGTGGTAGTTCAATATATTTTCTTCCGGTGTTTGCTGGAACCTGAAAACAAAAAGACTCACATAAATGTAGGGAAAAAAATAATTAGCCAAAGTAATTTCAACACTTCAAAAGTTCACTTAGGCTTTGAGGTAAAGATGTCGGTTGATTTTTATTGTATCTAAGGTGGCTCATTCAGCCTTGTTTCACTTTATACAACCAAAATAGAGTACCCATATTCCACGTTAATAGAAGAGGTGAAAACAACCCGATAGAATGGGCAGTGATATTAGCTGTGGGCCTGTAATACATTTGTCCCATGACACGTACATGTACCCAGTATATATATAAGGCTCATTATCTGTTGTTATACTTACTCTAACACTTTATAAGCATGAGTTCATTGATAAAAACTGTTAAGAGCCATACACAAAGAAGCCATTTATAAAGTGCACTCCTATTGGCCAAAACCAAACAGATGTAATTCTGCTATCCATGAATCCTGGTGTCAAGGAAGCTCCTAGAATTGTGCTGTGTAGAAGAAACTCCTCTTGCTTGAAGCAGTGGCCGCTTTGTTGTTCCTGTTCATTTGCCTGCTTTGCCACAGAAAGAAGGAATTGGGCTAGGAGACAGGCTGTCCTGCTGCGATCATTCTTAGAAGCACACAGTCCAAGGGAGGATAACTCGCTGAATAGTGTTTGTTTCACTATACACACACACATCTGAGTCCTGGGGACCCAGTCTCTCTTGTGTATTTTGTTCCTATTTCAGTTTCTATTTACAGAGCATTAACGTAAATCCTAGCCAACACTTATGAAACTAAATGATTGGAGAACTAAGTCAGAATAACTGCCCCACTAAGGCTAACTTATAATAGTTGCTTATTTGAAACAGTTCATACTAAAATAAAGTATTACCATAAAATGTATCACCCATAATGAGAGTTAGTAAGTTATTGGAATGGACTTTCTTGAAGAATATCTACCATACACCCTTCCAATACCATATGTGGTTTAATTCCTCTCTGGCAGCCCATCCTAAAATCAGTTTCCCATGAAAACATTGTCCCGATGAATAAAAAGTAATATATTCTAGGAATATGTTTTTACTCTAATGTGTATGTGGTGAGTTCTGTCTATAAATCACTGCATCAAGACTATATCCCTTCTGAATGCATCAGGGATAAATTTAATGGAGTTATGTCCATTTTCTTTAGATATTTAATATGATGCTTTGATGTAGGGCTTTTAAAAGTACAGTGTGCATATGCATATTAAAAGCACAAGTGGTTCAGTATGTCTATATGTAAAAAACAAACAACAACAAAACACTAAATGCTAATCCATAGTCTTTCCACGCCAATTTATTAAGCAGTTAAAAACACATTAAAAGGCCATACTGACTGATTAAGCATATAGGCAAAACCTTCTCAAGGAAGTAATGCACAAAATATCCTTCACTTAAAATTTTGCACTGAGAAATGACCTTTAAAAAAATGGGGCTTTTTAAATGAATGCTGCTGGTTGGTACAATAATTATGAGGGCACATTATATTTTCAATTAATTTGTTTATACTGTAGGACTGAAAAAATTGAAAGTTTACTCTAATTTTCACATAAATCATTTGCACGTTTCCCTTCCTACTGCTTTTTAGTTATTCTTGAAACTACAAAGTCATCAGCATTAACAAATTTCCAGATCTTCTGCAGTACAAGTCCATCACAACAGCCCTAGCAGAGAGAGCTACAGACTTATTTGTGTGAGTACAATTCATCTTAAGTGAAAAGGGGCAAAAGGAGCTTACAAATATATTAGTTGACTCTTGCTTCATTCACTTCTTAGCATATAAATAATATTTTTAGAAGAACAAAGGAATTATGGATTTATTAAATACTCAGATGATGCTACTTCAATATCCTCCTTACAAAAAAAAATATTTTCATTCTCAAACAATGCATATGACTGGGCTTCACCAACACTCACCAACCAATGTCTGTTAAGATGTAACTCTTCTACTGGTCTAGATTCTACTGTTTTCCTATTTTATTGTCTTCTGTGTTTACTGTAAACTTCAAAGACAGAAATATTATAAACTGACTTATTCAGACACAAGAAATCCAAGGATGCCAGAACTTTATCTCCTCTCCTTCCAAGATGCTAACACCAATAGGGATGAAACTTCACACAAGAAAAAAAAAATCTTACAAAGATGACTTTTGCTGAAAAAAATAAAATTAAAAAGAATCCCACTCATCTGGGGTCTTAATTCAGCAAACCACTTATGCACATGCTTTGCTTAAAGTTAAGCATGTGCTTAACCATTTTGCGGACAGATTTTAAAGGTATTTAGACACCTAAAGATACAGATAGGTTCCTACTGGGATTTTTAAAAAACACCAAATCAGGTTGGGTGGCTAATGCCCATTGGATTCAATGGCGCTTTTGAAAAGCCTTTGAAATCTTGCCCTTAATCCTCAAATAATGAATATTCCCTTTGATTTCAAGGGGATTATCTGTGGAGGGAAAGCACAGCACTTTTATGCTACATTATTTACCATACTGAATGTGAGAGAGCCTTTTACATGCATGTTTTCTATAATATTCCCCTATTTCAATTTCCAGATACCTAGTGCTTCCTACATTTAATTGATACATTGCCTACAATTTTTAAAACATTTGATTTTCTAATGCATGTATTGGTCAATTTTATAGTGTCACTAATTTTAGAGAAAAACAGACTCATTTTTGGTGTGCATATAGTCTCCCAAGTCAGGATATAGTTAATTTATACCTAAATTGAGAATGAGTTGTTATATCTTGCTTCATGTACAGTATTATATTGTTTAGACTATCAAGGTTACATGCTAAATAATCGATATTAACAGCCAAGAGTTGCTTTTTCATCAGAAGTTCTGTAGTATAGCTCTCTATTAAAAACCTAACTACCCCACAGAGACTACTGTAATTATATTAGGCTTATTTGTTGTTTTAATTAAAATATATTATAATTGTTCATTATGCCCTGCATTACAGGCTTTTCTCTGAAATAAATGCTATGTTTTTTCTACTTTATAAAACATTCTAATATGGCACTAACATATATCAAGTAAATTTGATTTATGCAAAGTGGAAAAAGATTACTCCAGGCTTAGTTATGGGATTATGGTTTGCTCCTAAATCCCTTTCTTGAAATCAGTTTCTCAGCAAAACTGAAAGAAATACTTAAGTAGCACCCTTTGCAAAGAATTGCTCTAATTTGATTAAGTTTAAAGGGCCTATTTTCTGAGTAATGATGTTTGGCTGACACTGATCCCTATGGCACCACACTGGCCACTTCCATTCAGCTCAATACTTTGCTAGTTATCATTACTCTTTATTTATGCTCCTCCAGCCAGTTTTCAAACCACCTGACAAGGCTTCTATCCAAGCCAATTTGAATTTATTTTTCCAAGTAAGATTTTGTCAGACACTGTCAAATGCTTCACTAAAGTCCAGCCATATTACATGTATACTGCATTTTTTTCATCCTCTAATTTTGGAATTCTATCAGAAAAAGCAGTCAAGTGTGTCTGGTATGATTTGTTCTTTCTGAGCCCACGTTTTTATTGCTCTTAGTTCCATTATCCCTTTACCACAAGCTGCTGAATTGTCTGAAACATTTCAATCCATTTCTGTGTTAGAGGTAGAGTTAGGAGTTATGATAATCTGGTGTAAAGTGTTACTGTTTGCTCTAGTCATGTCTGTAAATTCACCAGCTTCAGTACTGTTTTGTCTTTTTGGTGATCTCCTCCAATGCTGGGCTGCTACTGCCATGAGAAAGAGAGGAGGCAAATGATCTCAGCATGAGTAGAGCTGAAGAATGAATGGAATAGCACAACTGAATACTCATGCATCTGATGATTTATGCTTTATTTATGCTCAAATAAATTGGTTAGTCGCTAAGGTGCCACAAGCACTCCTTTTCTTTTTTCAAGTCCTACTGATTCTTTGCTCGTTTACACACATTTTTATTATCCTTAGGGTGGAACCCACAATGATAATTTACTCAGCTCTTGTACAAAGCCATTAGTAAAGTTAACTCAGGGTTTTTTTTCATAAGCCAATAAAAATAGCATAAGACTTTTTTTTACTGATTAATTTTTTTTACCGTCCTTGGAGGAATTAATTGCATAACAATAAGAAAAGGAGTACTTGTGGCACCTTAGAGACTAACCAATTTATTTGAGCATAAGCTTTTGTGAGCTACAGCTCACTTCATCGGATGCATACTGTGGAAAATACAGAAGATGTTTTTATACACACAAACCATGAAAAAATGGGTGTTTAACACTACAAAAGGCTTTCTCTCCCCCCACCCTACTCTCCTGCTGGTAATAGCTTATCTAAAGTGATCACTCTCCTTACAATGTGTATGATAATCAAGGTGGGCCATTGAGAGTGGGTTTGTGGGGGGGGGGGAAGAAAAAACCTGGATTTGTGCTGGAAATGGCCCACCTTGATTATCATACACATTGTAAGGAGAGTGATCACTTTAGATAAGCTATTACCAACAGGAGAGTGGGTTTGTTTGGGCGGGAGGGGGAAAAAACCTGGACTTGTGCTGGAAATGGCCCACCTTGATTATCATACCCATTGTAAGGAGAGTGATCACTTTAGATAAGCTATTACCAGCAGGAGTGTAGGGTGGGGGGAGAAAACCTTTTGTAGTGATAAACACCCATTTTTTCATGGTTTGTATGTATAAAAACATCTTCTGTATTTTCCACAGTATGCATCCGATGAAGTGAGCTGTAGCTCATGAAAGCTTATGTTCAAATAAATTGGTTAGTCTCTAAGGTGCCACAGGTACTCCTTTTCTTTTTGCGAATACAGACTAACACGGCTGTTACTCTGAAACTTGCATAACAATGTCACCTATCAAATTTTCTGGCCTCTTCTATAGTACAATCATTCTGATCTACCAACTCAATGGGTTTTCCCAACAGATGGTAGCTTTTCAAACCCTACTATTGATTTTCTGGGAAAACCCACCAGTCTAATAGGAAATCCCCTTCTGATTGATAGATCTTCCCCTCACCCACCCTGACAGAATGCCTGGCATGCAGCTGCTCCCTGTCACCTCTGCAGCTTCCCGCCATTTTCTTCTTCCTCATTATATTGCAGACCTGTGGAGTGGGAGAAGAACCACTGCCCCACACTTCCCTGTCCAACCCAGCATCAGAAGGAGACCAACTGAAAAGGGAAGACTGAGGATCACCAGCCACAAAGCTCCAGAATCAGCCTAGAAGAGAGTTGTGCTGGGGAGTAGCATTTCAATTCATTTTTTGCTAGCGGGGTAGGGGAGGATTATAAATTGGTGTTTCTTTTTTTTTTTTTTGAGACCCTTTCGCAAAGCAGGGAACACGTGGGAAGCCTGGGCACAATCAACCAACATATGCAAATTTATGAAAATGTATGCAAATTAAATATTCTACTGTATTTTACCACAGATTTTTGGCAGGCATGTTGAGTTCATATGGTTAGCAGCTGACAACATGAAATATGCTCATGTAAAAAGTGTGCTACATTATCTGTTTGCATAATGCATAATTTGTGTAATGTCTATGGGAGGATCTATGCAATAGACTGTTTGTATGTGTATGTGTACTTGTACACAGGCATATTCTTAACCAATTTCACACATCCCAAGGGTCTATCAGCCTTACACAAAATTCAACAGGTGAAGTAGCACACTTTTAACATAATTCTATCAGCCCCTAGCAACATGAAATCAATCTCCCAAAATAGCTACTGTTGTTGTACAGTTTACCACACAGAAAAGAGAATAAACACAATGTTATATTTTGTGTCCTACAACTAAATTGCATTTGATGTATAATTTGGATTGTGTCTTGATTAATTTTACATGATCTTCTGTCAGGAAATATCTGTGTGTTATGAGTCAGCTTCACCTTTAGCGATCTATATCTGATTGTCATTATTTCCCAACAGGGTATGGCTAAGCCATTTAAAATATGATTCAAGAATACCCTAAATTTAAGAACAGATGTTGATATTTGGATCCCCCTAATCAAATCCTCGTTGAGTGTGAAGTACAGAACAGAAAAGTTTTGGCTACTTGACACATGGAGGTAAGCACACTTGGGGGAATCCTTGTGAGAATATGGCCATCTGGCAAGAATTTTTATGACATTTCATCAATCTGGCAAATCTTCTGAAAAACATTTCATATGTTTCAATGGGATTAAAGACAAAACTAATATTTGTATTATAGGACACTTAATTCTTCTCAGTGGATGGCTCACATGTGCAACAGATATAAGACCAGATGTTGTTCCCTTTAGAGTCATAACATAGTTTTGCTATTGACTCCACTGGGAAGAGGATCAGGCCCATAATTAAATGTGAATTGTAAGAAATTATATTCACACTCTTGACTCCTGAGGCAATTGATATATCATAGGTTCCCTCCAGGTTCCAAGGACAAGGGATGCGTCAAGAAAGGCAAGATATATCCTAAAGAAAATAAGATATTCCTGTTCTTCTAGGAACCAATGCCATTAATGAAGGGAGATAGGATAGGCTCAAGGGTTACTGCTGGGAAGAAAAATGGAGATGGATTTGTTGCAAGTGATCTTGTGAGAGATTATGCTGGTGAAGAGAGGAAAAGACATTTGCAGTCTAATGATAATACCCAGCTCTTACGTAATGCTTTTCACCATTATCCCCATTTTACAGATGGTGAAATGGAGGCACAGAGAGTTGAAGAAACTTACCTAAGGTCACCCACCAGGCTACTGGCAGAGCTAGGACTAGATCCTAACTGTCTAGAGTCATACTCCAGTGCTATAGCCACTAGGCCACACTGATAGATGTACCTACATCTTAAAGATGAATATTTTAAAATTTATAGTACAGTGAAATCCCTACTGTAATGAGATAACACTGTTTGGATTACAGAGCTTCTACTTAAGTAGGTGAGAGATTCTGATAGCTAAAACTCCACACTATTCCAAGGGTCAGAAAGATGAACAGGGTGCATTCCCACAACACATTATTTCATAGCGTGACACTGCCCTCACTCTACCTGGTTCCCCAGTCAACTCACATATATGTCCACATATTCCTATCTTGCAATTCACACAATACAGTCCTCACTTTTTTTTACTGATTACTTTTTTTTAACGTCTTTGGAGGAATTAATTGCATAACAATAAGAAAAGGAGTACTTGTGGCACCTTAGAGACTAACCAATTTATTTGAGCATAAGCTTTCGTGAGCTACAGCTCACTTTATCGAATGCATACTGTGGAAAATACAGAAGATGTTTTTATACACACAAACCATGAAAAAATGGGTGTTTATCACTACAAAAGGTTTTCTCTCCCCCCACCCTACTCTCCTGCTGGTAATAGCTTATCTAAAGTGATCACTCTCCTTACAATGTGTATGATAATCAAGGTGGGCCATTCAGAGTGGGTTTGTGGAGGGTGGGGGGGAGAGAAAACCTGGATTTGTGCTGGAAATGGCCCACCTTGATTATCATACACATTGTAAGGAGAGTGATCACTTTAGATAAGCTATTACCAGCAGGAGAGTAGGGTGGGGGGAGATAAAACCTTTTGTAGTGATAAACACCCATTTTTTCATGGTTTGTGTGTATAAAAACATCTTCTGTATTTTCCACAGTATGCATCTGATGAAGTGAGCTGTAGCTCACGAAAGCTTATGTTCAAATAAATTGGTTAGTCTCTAAGGTGCCACAGGTACTCCTTTTCTTTTTGCGAATACAGACTAACACGGCTGTTACTCTGAAACTTGCATAACAATGTCACCTATCAAATTTTCTGGCCTCTTCTATAGTACAATCATTCTGATCTACCAACTCAATGGGTTTTCCCAACAGATGGTAGCTTTTCAAACCCTACTATTGATCTTCTGGGAAAACCCACCAGTCTAATAGGAAATCCCCTTCTGATTGATAGATCTTCCCCTCACCCACCCTGACAGAATGCCTGGCATGCAGCTGCTCCCT
The DNA here is from genome assembly GCF_965140285.1 of Lepidochelys kempii. Classification (NCBI taxonomy): domain Eukaryota; kingdom Metazoa; phylum Chordata; order Testudines; family Cheloniidae; genus Lepidochelys; species Lepidochelys kempii. The sequence continues at coordinate 67,215,628 of NC_136384.1, read as the reverse complement.
GTCACCTCTGCAGCTTCCCGCCATTTTCTTCTTCCTCATTATATTGCAGACCTGTGGAGTGGGAGAAGAACCACTGCCCCACACTTCCCTGTCCAACCCAGCATCAGAAGGAGACCAACTGAAAAGGGAAGACTGAGGATCACCAGCCACAGAGCTCCAGAATCAGCCTAGAAGAGAGTTGTGCTGGGGAGTAGCATTTCAATTCATTTTTTGCTAGCGGGGTAGGGGAGGATTATAAATTGGTGTTTCTTTTTTTTTTTTTTTTGAGACCCTTTCGCAAAGCAGGGAACACGTGGGAAGCCTGGGCACAATCAACCAACATGTCATGCAAATTTATGAAAATGTATGCAAATTAAATATTCTACTGTATTTTACCACAGATTTTTGGCAAGCATGTTGAGTTCATATGGTTAGCAGCTGACAACATGAAATATGCTCATGTAAAAAGTGTGCTACATTATCTGTTTGCATAATGCATAATTTGTGTAATGTCTATGGGAGGATCTATGCAATAGACTGTTTGTATGTGTATGTGTACTTGTACACAGGCATATTCTTAACCAATTTCACTCATCCCAAGGGTCTATCAGCCTTACACAAAATTCAACAGGTGAAGTAGCACACTTTTAACACAATTCTATCAGCCCCTAGCAACATGAAATCAATCTCCCAAAATAGCTACTGTTGTTGTACAGTTTACCACACAGAAAAGACAATAAACACAATGTTATATTTTGTGTCCTACAACTAAATTGCATTTGATTTTATAATTTGGATTGTGTCTTGATTAATTTTACATGATCTTCTGTCAGGAAATATCTGTGTGTTATGAGTCAGCTTCACCTTTAGCGATCTATATCTGATTGTCATTATTTCCCAACAGGGTATGGCTAAGCCATTTAAAATATGATTCAAGAATACCCTAAATTTAAGAACAGATGTTGATATTTGGACCCCCCTAATCAAATCCTAGTTGAGTGTGAAGTAGAGAATGACAACATGAAATATGGAACGGGGAGCCCTGCGAGCTCCTCTCCATACACTGGGCCTCCCAACAAGTATTTTTCCCAGACCCTGAGCTCAAACTCCTTCTGCCTTTAGTGAAAAGTCTCCCCAGCCTTCTCTCCTGGAGCTGTACTCAGCCCACTATCATTCTAATTCTACTCCCAACAGAATCTCCCCATAGATCTCTCCCAATTCTTTCCCCTGTAAACTGAAAGGACTCCTTTTCAGTCCTCAATAGGTGCTCACAGGCACCTGGCCCTCATTCTCGGCTTGGTTTGATGATCCTTCTCAGAACTACCTGTTCTTATAAGGGCCTTGTTTTGGAATAGTGTTGTCTGGCCTCAGCTGCCATTGTCCTTAGGTTCAGACTACCCTGTTATAAAGGGTAAATGATTTGTTCTGATAACAGGTCTTTAAACTGGCCCTTCCTCAAAACACTAGAAATTTCAAGACCTTAGACTGGTTGTAAAACTTGCTGGTATTTGGGCTACTCACTGACTCTTGGATGAAGGGGAATGAAAAATCTCTTCCCCTATTGGGAACCAAGGACCACAAGTCATTTAACAAGTCACTTAGGCCCTGATTCTAAAAGATATTTAGGCAGTTTTCTGCTCACAATGCCTAATGATTGGTCCCCTGTTCAGGGAACCCACAACCCTGAGTTAGGCACCCAGACTGCCTTTACACACGGGGAGAGTTAGGCACCTAAGAATGGGATCTAAAAATGCCAGGAAGCTGAATAGAGAGCCCCTTAAATTAGCCAATAGGAAACAATGAGGGAAGAGGTGTGGACTAAACACCCCACCCCTCAAAGGAATTTAGGTGCCTATCTCCACTCATGATTCACAGCCATTAACTTCCTGGAGTGAGGTGTTTAAACACTTTCTTGCAAAAAAAATGCCTTAGAACTTTTAGCTTGTGGTTAGCACATTCACCTGGGATGGGGGAGATCCAAGTTCAAATTCCCCACCTCTTCCTGCTTTGGAACAGGGATTTGATGGTCACCTAGCTTTTGGGTGTATGCCTAAACCACTGAGCTAAGGGGTAGGGCACCCTCAATCTCTCCTACTGAAACTGTTCCACTTTGTATAACTAATTTACATCGTTATTGGAACAAGGACTTGAATTTGGGTCTTCCCCACCCAGGTAAGTGCCCTAACCACAGGCTATGATGTCATTTTCAAGCTAATTATATATGTAAATGTATAAAGAGTAACAGTTTCACAAGACATGCTTAAGAAATTTCCTCCTCTGGGATTAGGCTACCTCATGGGAAGGGAAGACCTAGGTTTCAAATCCAGCAGAGGGGCAATTTGAACCTATGCTCCCACAGCCTGGGTGAGAGTTCTAAGCCATGGACTATTGGGTAAAAAGTGTTGGGGGAGGGGAGCTCCTTTTCTTGTTTTTCTGCAAGAAAGGGCTTTAGTGTCTAAGGCCATGCCTACGCTTGCAGAGATTTTGTGCTGTCAGTTTCACCGGTGATAGGGAACCAGTAAAAGAAAAGCTCTGATCTGTGTTCCCACTTACTTCCACAGGCATTAGATCATGTTCACATTTGCAGCACTTCCATCGCCAATGAGAGCAGCGCACTTAGGGCAGCTCTCTCCATTTTGAGGATCGATCTTGTGGGAGGGGGGGGAAGATGATCGTGGGGCATCCTGGGTCCCTGCACAGCCCCCTCTCCCCAAACACTGATCAGCTCCAGTAGCTCAGCATTGCTCCAATCAGGGGATTGTTTGCTCCAAGGAGCAGCCATTGTCACCTAGCCAAATGACAAGGGAGCACTTGCCAAGAAAACAGGAAGGGGAGTTTCAAAGTTCCGAGGGCTTTACAGGGGGAGGAGTGAATGTCTGTTTATCTTGTGTTAGAGCAGCAGAGCTGCTGGCCAGAGTGGTCACATAGGCACTGTGGGATATCCTCTGGAGGCTAAAAGCTGTGTAAACAGGAAGAACATGTCTTCACTTGCACATCACTGCAAAAGTATCACCGATAAGAGCTGTACGCCTCTCGTGGAGGTGGTTTTCTGTTTACGGTGGAACTTCTTAGTTTCACCACAAAAAGTCATTGAGAAGTGCAGATGCTCCCATGGTTTCTGCGTAAAGGGATTTTTTGTGCTTTACATGACAAGTGTAGACATTCTTTAAGTCCAGGAAAGGATTCATAGTTGTGAATCCCAAGCAGAAAGAGGCACCTCTTTCTGGCCCAGAACTAGGTGCCAAACTCCCTTTGATGAGTGGGGCCCTTTCCTGGGTATTTCCTTCAGACTAGATTAGGCAGCTCCCCACTCTGCTTGATGTTTTTTCTGGATTCCATTCGTAGGCACCCAATTCTCCCCATGCATTGTACGGGGAGCCTGTGCACCTAACTCAGGGTTCAGTATTGCACAAAGTAACAGGACTTCTAAACATTAGGCAATCCAATGCTGAGTTTGAGTCCCCTTTGTGGATCTAGCTCCAGGTGCCTATCCATATTGTTAGGTAACTAAATATCTTTAAAAATATGGCTATTAGTTTCTCTGGGTACATCTACACAGTGAGTGACAACCCACAGCGAGTCTCAGAGCTTGGGTCTTCAGACTCTGTAAATGTTTGGGCTTTTGCTCTGAAGCCTAGAGAGACATCTACACAGCTATTTTAATATGGTAGCATGAACCCTCCAAGCCTGAGTCTGTAGACCTGGGCTCTGAGACAGGCTGACACTCACTGTGGAGATGCACCCTCTGCGGGTATGTGTTCACTGCAGTTGGGTGTGTGGGACGACAGCACATACAGACATACCCAAGATAGTTTTAATCTTGGTAGCTTGGGTCATGATGAACCTGAAAGAGCTCAGACTTCAGTGTGGACTGGCTGCCCGAGTTATTATTCAAGGTCCCGGGCGGGCTTATACAGCCTGCGCTGAAGCCCAGGACGCTGCCGTTCATTCCCAGTATCCAAGCTAACTAGAGTAAAATGAGCTTGTACACTGGAGTCGCACACTCCAATTTCAGTCTAGACCTATCCCATGACTCCACTGGATCTGTTAAATGAGGATCATAGCACCTCCCTACTTCGCAGGGGTATTGTGAGGTGAAATATCTTAAGGACTGTGAAGTGCTCAGACACTACAGTGACAGGAGGCCGGAGAACTACCTCAGACAGATAAAAGGAGTAAGACGGCAGTAGGAATTGAAGTTTAAATACCTATTAGTGGAATATTTGGATCCACAGACACTTCCCTTAGAATTTAAACTATGTAAAAAGAATAGACAGGATTTCTGTTTCACTAACAAATTCTTACACATACTTCTTATCTGAATAAGAGAGAAGACAAAGACATTTAGGGCTTTGCAAACACAGAGCTCAATTAAAAACATGATAAAAACTATACAATAAATACTGAATAAAACACTAAAAACTCAAGGAAATTCAATATGATCGTTAAAGACCAAATTCAATGAGATTCTTGTACTTGTCATCAGTAGGGACTAGGATGTAAAAAGAGAACGGCATGATCCTCCACACACACAGGGGCTGACAGTGAGTTAGAGTAAAAACACTGGTTTCTTCAGATGATTTTTAGGAGCCACCAGAGAGAGAGTAACCACCCACCAACCTAAAGTGCAGTGTTGGAAGTATCAGAGTCCAGTTACCCACCAGGGCTAAGCTCACACAGCAGAACCCAAAAATAGCCTTTTATCTTAATAACTTGAATAGCATTACATCTTTTTAAAAGTGTTAACATACTTGATATCTCTAAGGGGAATGGGATATAAGATGAGCTGTAAGTCACAGCATATGATGAAGAGATAACCTAGTGATTACCAGACAGGAATTCTATTTCTATCTGGCTACGGTTCAGTAAAATAATGTTAGTGCATTAAATTGTGTGTTTTCTTTTTCTTCTGCTTCTTCTTCATATGTGTGTCTGTGTTTATGAGTGATAGTGATGGCAGTGGTTCACTTTTTCCAAACTCACAGTCCTTTTCTTCAACCTGTGAACTTTTATTTAGCTTTCACTTAAAATATATAGTTCTTTTTTTTTTTTGCTGCAGTTGCAGTAAAAATCACTATTCTGCAAACACACACTGCTCAGATAACTATTCCAGCAGATGGAAAAATAATATATGCAACATTGCCTGCTCAGCTAAGCTTGTCAAATTCTTATTTGGAAAAGAGCAAACCAGCATTACTTTCTTTGAGAATGGTAAAATGGCTTTACCAATTTATGGCAACTTCTGATGCGAAGGGGACTGGGAGGATGGCAGATATGTTTTTATTGTGTAAATTGTATCAATGTACTACACATAAAATATTGATACAGTGATTTAAGGTTTTGCTACCACTTTTCTACTCCATTCACAGGTATTTATGTGGATCACTTCCATTGTATGGTTAAAATCTTCTGCTGTAATTCAGAGTTGTTTGAGAATTAACAGAAAGAAAATTGACAGCCAGCTGGAAAAAGATTATAGATAATATTCTGGTTCCTTTGAAAGATTACATTTATTTGCAAATATTATTTCTCCTTAAGATACATTGATTCACTGCTTTCCTAAATCTAAAGTAATCAGTCATTTTTAAGCAGTTGAATTTTGGGACCATTTGTTGCTGAATTGCCTTTAGATGAGATCTTCACATGTTACCTTGTAAGTGTTATCTTCAGTAAGTATATAAGATTTATTGCAATAATACATGACAATTTTGTAAAGGTACAATATAGTATGATTGTGAATGTTGCTCATAGCAGGATTATCTAGCTCCAATCTATCTGAATTTGTCACCATTATCACTTCACTGTGAAAACTGAAAGAGGATTTCTCATAGAAGTCCCCTTCTGTAGTATTGGGATGCATTTCTCTGCATGTGTCATCTCCACAACTGGAGTGAATTTTGATAAGCTTGGCTTGAAATAATTTTTTTTCTCGGGTGTCTCAAACATAACACCGCACTGTGGACATTGAGAATATTTTCTTTAAGCATATTTTAGACCAGATTATGTTTGACATTATTCAGGTATTGTCGAGGGAGAGGCCTTCTCACCCATTCATTGCCATACAGGGCACCACACCTGATCTACATGGGGAGCAAAGGCATTGCACAGAGCTCGCTCTGCCTTTAGCACTATGAGCCTCGAGGGAACAGGAAGAATTATAGCATCCTCACTGAGTACAGTTGGCTCAGCACAGAAGCACAATACATCCTTTGAAAGGATATTGGAGCTTCAACTACAGCCTGGACTCCCCCAGTCACGGGAAGAATTCTGGCTGACTCAATCAGAAATCCCCTGAAGGCTTCTCTTGCTGCATGGCCAGTGACTTAAAGCCAGAATCTAGCCATTAATTTTGTTTCATAGTACATAGATATAAGGCACCAACCATTAGTAAAATAAGTACAGCAGGTTCTGCGCACAGGCATGAGCACACCACCATAAACACCCTTTTTGTGATCTCTTTGTATCACTAAGCTTATCACACACACCCAACACCCATGGCTAGATTCAATATAAACCAAATGACTTTTAAGGTTCAGAAACTGAGTGAGATCTAAGAACAAAAAATTCTACACACCTCCCCACCATAAAGACCTCCTCTACCAACAGCTGCCTCCACCTGATGACTTTGCTGTCTTCCCACAGCTGTCTCTCTTGTTCCATACTTGTGGGCTTCATTCCCTTTCACTCTGCTAACATTTATGCCTTCCCAAACTGACCTTCTCGAATTCCTATCTATAAATTTTCCCTTACATTTTCACTGGCTAGCCTTAGCTGCTGCATCTGTCCACTGATTCTTCTACTGTACCAGTCTTGAATTTTCTTTTTGATCCTGAACTCCATGCAGTACATGAAAGGATTCCAGAATATGTAGCTAAGTGCTAGGTTGAAGAATATTTAAGAAGAGCGGTGGACAACAGCATAGGCCTTATGTGTATTCTGTACCTGAGAAAGAAGCTGAAATATATAGGTAATACTGGCACATTTTACTGTTTGGATCCTAACATAAATAATTAGGCAAGTGCTCTTCCACCCCCCCAAGTTTATCACAAGTACACCCATTAATACCCTTAATTAAAATGTCATATTAATGTCTGTGTTTTATTTCATAGCCCACTTGTTTTCTGGCCAAACAAACTAATTGTATTATTAGCTGCTTTTTGAATCCTCTCCAAACTCTGTTCAAAATTATTCTAAGCATTTGTTGCTTCTAACCAGTAATGCATGAACCATTCCTAAGGAGTCATTTATTTCAACAATGTCACCTTTTATGACTGCAAACAGATGCCAGTTTTCACACATTTTGTTCATTATTCCAAATCTAACATTTATTTTGGGCCAACGTAAGCCTAATCTTACTCCCAATTATATCAATAGCAAAACTCTATTTGACTTCATTGGAACAGGTGCAGACCTAAAGTGAAAGTCTATGTGTTGTTCATAAGAAGTCTGATGTGACTGTTCATAAAAGTATTTGATGTTTGTTATTCTTTCATTTTCAGATCTTAGCCGCATAGCATTGCTTCTGTGCTTTGATTGGAGGGGCATAAATAATAAAGAAGGGAAAGTCATAAACAAACCAGTGGGGCATTGAATCTGAGGATGGGAGCAATTCGTCAAGAACTGGCAGGAGATATGCAAGCAAGACTAGGGACTTTAAGAACAATTTACTTCTTTCTGGACCACAGAATCCTTACCTAAGCACCAACTGAATTACCCTATGGACAGGCTGAGATCAGAGTTCAATATACTTTTCTTTTGTTTCACTTACACAAAATAATTGTAAAGGGAGTGGCCAAATCTTTGTCTAGCTCATATAATTGGCCCAGTGTTAGGGCTCTGGCAAAGGAGTTAGGGAATATTCCCACTGCTTTCTTACTAGACCTGATCAGAAAATGTTGATGAAAATGAAATTGCAATGACAAACTAGAAATTTTCATTTTCAATTTTTGTTCTGTTTTCCTGCCACCTCTAGTTATTACTAAATTAGCAGAGTGGTCCAGTCCATACATACACATATATTAACAAATGCATTTATTGAACTGAATAATTTACAGTTCCTAGTCATCCATCACCATTTACCACTGTCACTCTCAAAATTTGTTTAGTAATTGCATGTGCATGTGAAGTGCTAATGGTTAAGGTTGTGGTCATACAGCATTGTCTCTCTTATTTAATTAATTGCATTAAGACCAACTGATTGTATACTGGAAAAAAAGAGTTAAATAGTTGTTTAGATAAAAAAGGGGAATTCACTGTGACAATATGTGCTATCTGTAACTCCTTTACACAAAATTTCATGAAACAAATTCTGTTTGCAAACAATGCTAGTGGAAAAGGAAGACAACCTCAAAACTTGTACCAAGGTACATGTGAATACTCATGCAAAGGAATATTCACAACAGAATTGGTTTTGTGGCCACCTTAAAAGCTCTTTGCATTTGTGACTCACCCAATTAGGAGGTAGAAAAATGACATGTAAATTAGATGATGAATCATAGAGAACTACTAGAGAATTATGATTAGTCAATGCTGAAGCAATAGTCATGGTGAGTTGTTGGTGAATAATCCATAGTCTTCAACATGTTTACGTAAACTACTGGTGAAATAATTTTTAACAGATTCATTACAAATATCATCCTCTGTCCATGGATAATCCACAAATAAAAGGAGAGACTAAATAATTCAAGCAAATTGTTCACTGCAAATAGCTTGTACAGACCTAGTTAATGTCCCATCACATATACTATATTTCACAGAAATATAAAGTCTATTTATTAAATTCACTGCAGTAATTGTCATAGTGATAGCTTGTGCATGTTCCGTCTTTGCTGCCAAGGGTGTCTGTTACACCTTGTGTGCCAGAAGCATTTGTGAATGAATCCATCCCGATAGTGTGTTAATATTATGAAATAATAGCCTGTTTCTAAGAGTCTTTATTGGAAATAAAAGTGAAGAGCTAAAGTACTGGTAGCAGCAGAGGAGAAATTAAGGAGTCTGCCTCAGAGATGTTCAGTACTCATGCAGAAGCAGGGAGCTCTGAACAACTGCTTTTCCCTACCTGCTCTAAAACAACTGTACACACACTGTGTTGAGTTACAACTAAGCCCCCTCTTTGGGTTTGTCTTTTTTAACAAAGAAAATAATAATATAACAAAAAGTTAGACCAGGTCTTCTCCTTAGGTCTCTACCTCAGTATCGCCTAGTCTGCTTGGTCCTCTCTCATCTTTCTCACATCCAGATGGCATAATGATGAGTTACCTGCCTCTGTGATTCAACACAGCCCACTTAATCCTTTCACAACAGGAGCAGCACCTGCTAACAGAATAGAGAGTTGTAGGCAAACATTGACAGCCTGTTATGCACCTCCCTTATTACAACCATGCCCAGAACATACTCTCTGTTCCCGGCACAAGCCATTTGAGATCCAACGCTGAAAGACTCCTATAGTTGCCAAAGGACCCATCCATGCACATCACCACTGTTCTTCCCATGGCCAGAAGCTCATCATATGACCTTCTCCCTTTTGTGTGAAAAAATGCACCCAATCTCACCCCACAATAACAGCCCAGTGCAATGAACAGGCCATCCCCACTCAGAGTGGTCCCGCTCAAGTCCCTTACTTGTAGGGAAATTATTACCACAAGAGAGGTCAAAGACTCCCCATGGATGTAAGTGTGGATCCTACTGCCTGAAGGCATTCTTGTCATTCCAAGCTTTGCCAAGATTGCACACCAAGATTTCAGGCGGTGGCCACCATGTGCCAGTTTATTTGTACAGACAAAATACAGGCCCAAGGGCTCATGTTTTCCACAGAACATTATGACCCTGAAAATGGAAAAAAAAAAATTGTTTATGTCCCTTCTCCCCTCCCACCACTCACACACACAAACAAATAATTCACAAGTGGTTTCCCTGTAGTGTCTGCCTAATTGTCCTTTTAGGCACTGAAGGACAGTATTTTCTTATATGTCCATGTTTCCTTCAAGCTTCTGCTTTCTGGTTTTGAGTTTGAACCACAATTCTTTCTTCACCTGTTGCTATGAAACTTACCCAGGCTTCTTTGACCTAGAAATAGGTTAAAAAACTTATGTCATCAGGTTTTCTTGTGGCATTTCTAGTAACTCCTGTTTCCAGACCTGTCAGACACACCATAGGAATTCATTTTTTCCTCACAGATTTCTGTACTTGTATTCCTGAGAGCAAAACTCGGCTGTGTGTCTGTTTTTCTCTAGAATATCTCCATTAAAGTCTGAAAATGGTTTCAAAATTATTATTAAACTATAGTATGAAAAACATTTAAATTGAATCTTTTAGAGATAAAAGAACAAATAGGTGCATCTACATGGACAAATTAATTTGGCAAATTTATATCCTCCCTTCCCCGATAAACACACTAGCAGTGCATATGGGATCTTCAGAGGCAAGTCAATTAAACCATAATAACAGTGCACCACTGACACTACTGTAGTATCACTCGTATTCTATACAGCTCTACTGCTAAATAAGACACTTAGATATTAATGGATTTTGAAAAATTCATTTCCCAAACTCAAGTATATGACAATAAAAATGTAAAAGGAAGAAAATCAGATTAATAAAGGAACAAAGAAGCAGGTCAAGATCTCAAAGATATAAACTGCATATAAATTAAAATTTGATATCCTCCATTGTTGTTTACAGTGCTGTTGAAACCATTTTGGTCCCAGGATATTAGAGTGACGAGGTAAGTGAGGTAATATCTTTTGTTGGACCAATAAAAGATATTACCTCACCCACCTTGTCTCTATAAATTAAAAAGCTATCAAAATATACAACATGAAAACGAAATTTAGAGATAAAAATCTACTTCTAATCACATATGACACCATCATTATCTCCTAGTAACAGCACTTTCCAATCTAAAAAAATTAAAGTAATTTAAAAGGAGATACAAAGGCAGTGATGATGCATTTTAAAGTACCTGGGTTAGGGTATCAAAATTAAATGCTTCTGGGAATAGTGAAATGCATGATTAAGGAATTGCTTTCAAGAGTGTCACAGCAAAAAGTAGAATGGCATAGAGAGATACAATGACTGAATGAGCAATGAATTAACTTTTCCAGTTGCCTCAAGCCAAAACTAAAAACAATGCCCCTGGGCCTGTTTCACTGAAGGGGTATAGTAATTTTAACCCGTCACCAGTGGTAGGCTGCATAAGGGACTAGCACAGAACTGAACAAATAGACACAATTTACAAACCATGTAAGACTTTATGAAACACAGTATCCATATGACCAGAAAGCCCACAGTGAAACATGAAACCAAGCTAAACCAAAATAAAAATAGAAGCATTCAATAAAAAAACAAACTAAGCTGTGTATTTGTGACACTCTGTACTCCAGAGCATTACTCTGTCACCCCCTTATTCACCATGGTGATATGAGTATGATGTATTTTGTACAAAGTATGCCTTGTTTGGTATCATTTTAAAAGTCTTGATCTGTTGAATATTAATATCCTGTTGGATTGTAGGTGCTGTCACTGTATCTGGAGTTATGAAGTTTTTCTATGTCTTTGTTACTGAAATATGTTCTGAGGTTAAAAACACCCAAACCGGCCTTTCAGGTACAACAATAAAAAAGGCAGACAGCATTGATAGCCCATAGAGGGGAAAAGACACACGAGGATTACTCCAAGAACTGTGTACAATGGAAACCTCTCAGAGTTAACACATACACAATGGAGACTATTTGAATCATGTCACAACAAAAGGTCGTTCCAACAAACTATAAACATTAACAGTGGGCCTCACTTTCCCCACAGCTCAACACCTGCAAACACCCCAGGAACAAAGACTGGACTAGGGAGGTAGTCCCAGGCTGAAGGGATTTCTAGTCTGTGTATGGAAGTTTGATGGACTGTTTGTACCATCAGGGTGAGAAACTGCTTGATTCAAATCCTGTCTAGTGTATAGAACTTAGATTGTGATTTTGTTTTATTTCTCAGGTAACCAACTTTGACCTGTACGCTATTACTTACAATCACTTAAAATCTCTCTCTCCATAGTTAATAAATCTGTTTTATATTTTTTGCCTATAAACTGTATGTTGTTTGAAGTGCAAATGGAAATCTGCTCAGGAAGAGGGGCTGGTGCACTGTCTTCTCCACATTGAGGGAGGGGTGGACTGGGTAATAAATTTACATCAGTTAGGCTTTTGTTCAGGGCAAGATGGTACAGTTCTGGGATCTTAGGCTGGGATCTTAGCTGGGAGAACTGGCTGAAACCTTTCTATTGTTAGTTGATGAGTGGCTGGAGAAAGCATTCATATCTGCAACTGGGTGTGTCCCTGTTTGTGTTTGGTTGTGTAAGTGCAAGACCTAGAGAGGATTGCAGCTTGTCACAGCCTTACAGTGTGGGAAGGGACACAAATTGGTATGACAGAGGGCTCAGCGTTACCCCAGTTCCAGGTTGCACCCTGGAAACACCAGTCACAGTATTCACTTCTTTTCTGTCTTTTGACTGCTGAAAGTTGCTCCTAGCCCTACACTGAATGCTTCAATCTCCAAAGGATCACGCAGCAGTTATAAGGGACATAACATGATTTACTGAATTTTTCTCTCATAGTTCCCTGAATAAGAAAAGGAAAGGGTACAACCAAAGTAACTGCCAGCAAAGTTAGATGGACAAGATTTATATCAGTGTCAGACTGTTACTTCATTGGCACTTGAAGTAGAAATAGGGATTGTCTAAGCTCATTCTAATACCAGCTATTCTAAATTCTGAGGTATTACCAGGGATTATAAATCCAATACTATGCTGTAAATAACCTTGCTTTGCTACATCTTTAAAATAGGCATGTAGCACTCATTTTAAACAACCAAACCTGAGATATTGTATCTGACACTTTCAAAATTTCCAGTATAGAACTTGGCCAGCTGTTTAAAAAGAAAATGCAGTATCTTCCTATGCAGCATATTTTCTAAATATTATTTCAGAATAAAAAATGTCTCAAATCATATTCTAGACAGTCATCCATCTGATTAAGGCAAAGCAATGTCAATAAGAGTAATGAATGCTGGAACCTCCATTAGGAATATTTATCAGACTAACAAGAGAAAATCATATGCACTTTAAAATCAATAAAACTCTGAGGGAATCCAGTCCAGAAATGCAATTTTTGTTTCTCTCAGAAACCTGTTGAAAAGCAACACTAGAATACCAATAACAGGGGAGTAACTGGACATGATTTTTCATTTCTGGGTTACTTATATGTCACTGGTACATAAGATTTATTCCTGTCTTTCCACACCTCCCCTAATCTCATCACAATTACATAAAAATATTCCCAGGTTTAGCAATTTTAATGCTTAGGTCCTGAGACATGTTTGATATTTAGCCATGATATTTCAGCTTCATGTTAATTTGGCAGGGTAAAGATGTACTGGATTACTACAAGAGGATACTGACATAAATTAATATCTCATAACACACTGTGTCTAATCCATTCCAAACAGAGATTGGACCACTTCTCTTGTTTGTTTCTTGGGTTCCAACCAGGTAGATAACACCTTTCAGAATGTTCTCTAATACATCAAAAATGCCAGTTAAAATCACAGTTCCTGTGCTCAGTCGAGCACAGGGACTACTTATTCCATGCAGCCCTGAAAGCATGCGCTGCTCCCATTACATACCAGTTCACAAAGCATGCCACGTGCACCAGTGAGAGCAGGTTACCTAAAGGTTTAGCAGCCTGTGTATCCATCTGGCACCATGGAAATTCCCTCACTTCCCACTGAAGCATGTTCACCATAGGGCAGTATTGACCTCATAGCCACATACCTGTATTTAACAATTCTCATAATATTGAATTAATATCACAAATAAAATCTTTATAATTCCTGGGCTTTGGTTATGTGGCCTTTACTACTGATGGACAAAACTAATGCCTAGACTTACAGAATCCATCCAAACACTGTGGGCATCAAATATTTGTTTTCACTGTCCAATCATTAGGGAAGACTGGGGAGGCTCAGTGAGGGATAACAAATACAGCAGCAGAAAGCTCTATGTAAACTGTAGAAAAAAAGTGGTTGGAACAGCACACGTGGCTTCAGAATCTTCAGTACAGAAGATGACCCTGGAGCATTGAAGCATCAAAAATGGGACACAGACGTATGAAATGGACCTTGAGGCACATCTCCAAAGTTAGTGCCAAAGTTCAGGCTGAGGCTGGTTATCACTATGTGGGGGATGCTGCAATATTCAGGATTTGAAAACACAAATGGTAGAAAAGTTCGGCTAGACTTAATAACTGCTGGTGAGAGAAATAGTAGCTATCAGAACACTTTATATTGTGTATCCCAATGAGGTTGCTGCTGGCAAGAGCAGCATTACAGCAACCAGTGTCTGATTTTCCTTTTTCTTCTGAGAAAATAGCTGTAAACATGAAGGGGCTGCTCAGTCTTTGCTTGGTTGAAATTTGGATGAGAAGCTGTGCAATTTGTTTTTTTTCTAAAGCAGCAGCAAACTAGCCATCCAGAGGAAGGGTAATAGTCAAAAAGGGAACAATAAGACTCTAGAATAATTCCTTTTAAGATGCTGTAAGAGATCCTATAATATTTACTTAAATGAGCTAATTGAAACCTCCATTAAAGGCTCAGGAAAGCCAGATGGGAAGGGTGCTTTGGTTATTTGATGTTCTTCTTTTCGAAGAGAGAGAATCCCTTGCGCTACTCGCACGGAGAAGTGCTTACCATGGGAGTAAGGGCCCCACAACTAGCCCTAAGGGCGTGATTCTTCCATCTTAATCATGTGGAGTAGTGCCTTACTCTACAAGTAGCCCTTTTAACTTCATTGGAGACTACTTGTGCAGTAAGATACAATTGAACAAGACTAAGGATGGCAGAATCTGTCCTTAAACAGGGCAGAGAATCTACTGAGGCACGTTATTTCTAAGTATGGTGCATTTTACAGCCAACTGATAGCCAACTGGAGAGTAATTAAGAGGAGATTCAGGTCCTGAAAAATTCAACAAACATATCATGTTTCCAAACAACCAAATTACTATTTAAAATAAATTGAAAAAGAGTGATGAAAGCAATTTAAAACATTCAACATTGTCTTTGTTAAATGGATGTATTACAACAAGCTGTAACAACACAATCACTTATGCTCATGTTTAGGAAACAAGTTTCACTGTGTAATTTGAGCGATGTTCATGATAAATAGACAATGGGAAAGTGTTGGCAAAGCTGGCAAAATGACATTATTTCAGTCAAAGCATCTTTTCTTGTTGGTAATTTACCAGCATCTCCTGCTGTCCTCACAGTGCATCACTCATTCATTTAAAACCGGAATTTACCACCATCCCATACACACCTGCTATTATTTCACTATTATTGCAAATCAGAGCAGAAAATCGGAATAGTTGAATTAAAGATCAACAGCAAATAACACTCTGTATAATACGTGAGATAGAAATTATTATCATATCACTGTAAGCCTTCTCCTTTGCTGCTGTTCTCTTCTGTCACTCATGTTTCATCTTTGGTGCACCGCCAGTGTAGCTATGTCTAGAGACCTTACAGTGGCACTGCTGTACTGATGCAGCTGCACCGCTGTAAGATCTCTGTTAGCTGCTCGATGCTGACAGGAGAGAGCTCTCCCATCAACAAAATTAAACCACCCCCAAGAAGCAGAGGTAGCTATGTCGGTGCGAGAAGCTCTCCTGCCGTCATATACTTTGCACACTACCTCTTATGTCAGCTACATGTATGCAGCTCAAAGGACGGTTTTTCGCACCCGTGAGCGACATAAATTTTGCTGACATAAGTGGTAGTGTAGACCTGGCCTTAGTGTGAGAACTAGCCATATTTTCTCCTTCTCCCAACCCCATGGGAGAGCCAACAGGTGTCAAAAGTAAACATCTTGTAGGGTATTTACTCTCTAGCATTTTATATGGCAAATCTCAGCATGCTTGGCATGCTAGTGAGGTTTTTGGTCTTCTCTATTGGCCTCTGTGTCCTCCTATGATAATGGATGTTTCCAATATCATAGGCTCCTGGGGCATTATGGTTTGTTACAAATCCCACTCAAATCAATGGAAAGAGTTTCATTTACTTCAGTAGGAGCGGAACTGGGCCACTGTTGAGTCTAGAGCATCCATAGACCCAGAGATTATAGGACAACTATAGCAGTAGACAGAGATAGCCAGCTAATTGATTACCTAAGATAAAAGAAACTCTTAGAACTAGAAACTAGCCTTTCTTGGATAGAAGTAGTTCAGCAGTAACCTAGTTAGGATATTATCTCGTACCATGCCAAGTCATCTGAATTATTATTTTTGTACAGTACAATATTTGTATTTTTGTGGAACATTTTTTCTGAGTGGAGGTGGTTTACCTTGGCTAAAGCAATGCAATATTTTTTGCTGTTGAATTTGTTGCTGATCTTTTACGTTGTGCGTGAAACATTCTCCCTTGTTCTAACACAAAAGATTTGAATGCATCTACTATTAAACTAAGTTACTATGAGTTTAACTACAGGTCTAAGAAGGATAGCAAAATTATGACTAATACATTTTGAAGCCTCTAAAATGACCTCACATAGCTCTTCTATACATAATATTTTATGATTTTAGGATCTTATATCTGAGGATTTTCCAGGGCTGGAAGCCAGAGTAGCATATCCCATTGGAAAGCTGTGAGTCTACCCTTTTCATTGGTATAAAACTCCCATTTTCAGCTTTCATGGAACATGAGATACCAGACCTTAAAAACCTTCAACTCATCTAGTACTGAAAATTGCCCATGCTGGGTCTGAGTGCAGAGGAGCTTTGCAGACAAAATGTCACAAATTTGGGGATGCTGAGAAAAGAAGGAAACAATTTATGCCTGTTTTTTTTTTTTTAAATGATGTCCGTTGAAAGCTGCTAGGAGATTTGGAATGTTTAAAGTCGTCCCAGCAGAGATGGAATAATGGGAATACTTCAGCTGAGGTAGTGAAAGGTGAATTATAAATATCATTTATCACAAAGTAACACCCAGATATAGGTATATAATAACACACTCAAGGATTATGGCTAAAGTAAAACCTAGATATAGGTATATCATAACAAAACACGTGTTATATATAGATAGATAGATAGATGCAAGCACTAGGCCACATCATTGCATAATAATCCTGCAAAAATCAAGGTTATTTTTTAGTTATGGAAATACAAAGGAGTTATTATACAATGAACTACTACTTTTGTATTTTTCCCCACATTCTTCCGGTTTAAAAATCACCAAATTGACAGGGGGGGGGTTGGGTTTTTTTTAAAAAAAAAACTTGTAAAAAAAATGCTTCAAAGCTGAAAACTTGTCTTCCAAGTTTAAACCTAGAGTAAAATTTTACATCTAAGTCATAAACCCATGAAAATAGAGGATTATAATGGAAATACTGACACAGCCTTACATATATCAGCACTTGTGGGCACAGCTACAATATAAATCACCCTCAGTGTAATAATAATAATAATAAAACCCTCACCATGAATATCAGGGTTTTAGAGACACTCCATGGAGTTGGAAAAAAATATAAAGAAATACAACAGCTAAAAACAACCCCCCTGAATGCTTTGGCCTTTAGTCTCCTTAATAATGGGAGAAAGCTGCAGAAACATTTTCTGAAACACCAGCAGCAAAATGAAACAAAGTAGAATTCAAGTCATCATCCTCTAATTGGTTAATAGCACCTGTGACTGGTTGATGCCAAGCCCCAGGATCAGCAAAGCAGCTGTGCTCAGCTATTCTTCAAGGGACGCCCTGCACTCCTGACTAAAGCACAGGAATAACAGATTTGTTCTGAAATAAAGCTTTTAAATGTTTTAAAAGGTTTGTATCTGAGCTCTTGATATCATCATTCTCAAAATAACAGGGGAAGGGCAGGTCTATGCCTTAGAAGCATGTTGGATTTATTGCTGTAGAGCACAAGAGAAAGAATCCATGACTTTATCTTTTCTTATTTAGTCCTGAATTTATTATTCCATGTTCCAGTATAAATATTAACTCAAGTTTCATAGAAGTTTTGTTTGTCCACTTCCCAAACCTGAATATGGTCAATGCAAAATGTTCTCAAGGATGAGTGAACTAGTTCAGAGAAGTGAGTACTCTACTTGATCCCTCACTGCCCTTGAACCTTGCATTTTTTTTTTAAATAATCAGGTAAACTCTTTTCTCCATTATATTTCATTTTTATGTTTTTCTGAACTTTTGGGTTCTCAGGAGTCAGAACCTTGGGATTAGCACCGGAATTGCTGATACCCGCTCATACCCAGGATGGTCCAGATCCTTCAAGCCTTCCTGACTCAAGTAGACCTTACTTAAACATGTTGTCTAAAAGAAAAAAAAAACTCATGGAACTACTCATATGACTAAGAATGCCAAAAGGAAGTCCCAATTTTCCTACCAAATTTTACAAACTCAAGCAGTTCAGATAAACTTCAGATGAAACCCAAATATGATCTCTGAATCTTTTGAGATTCATCCATCAATTGATTTTGCTATAGACATGTCAATGCACAAGAGAAATTAACTAGAAAATCTAGTCACTAGGAAAACTCTCTTGGTACAAAGGAGAGATTCTGCAAAAGTGTGCAACTCCTATTTGCAGGGTCATTAATAGAATTACAGATATGAGTGGCAATGACAGAATGAGAGCTTATAGTGTAGAGAGCCACAAACATACAATCCTATGAGGATGGCCTTGTGGTAAAGGCTGGAACTCAGCAGATCTAGAATCTGTTTCTGGCTGTAACACAGATGTCTTTATTGACCTTGCTCAAGTCACTTAATCTGTCTGTGTCTCAGTTCCTCAATAACAAATGGGGATTGAGAATATTTTTCTACCTCTTGGGGTGTTGTGAGAATAAATATAGTCGTGGTAGCTGCTGAAATACCATAGTTACAAGTACTATAGGAAATCTTAGAAACAAACACCTAAAAATGGACTATTTAGGGTGTGGTGGGGAGAGACATCACAAAGCATAGAATCTGTCCCACTTTGAATTTAGCTTGGACACTAGTTTCCTTCTCCAGGCCTAAAGCAGAGCTCTGTGAAGCTAAAAAGCTTGTGATTTCGACCATTAGGAGTGGGTCCAATAAAACATGCTGTTTCGCCCACCTTGTCTCTCTCATATCCTGGAACCAGCATAGCTACAATACTGCAAATAAATTAAAGGGTTATTGTCAACTTGCAATTTAGTCAGTTTGCATCTGCCCCTGAGTGCCTTTGTCAATTGTTGTTTTACAAGAACTTTTTTCCTATTAACTATTTTTTCTTCCTTTGTTGCTGTGTAAAACAACCCACACAAATGTAAAGGGAAACTGATTTACTGACTGTATAGGAGAAATAGTGAATAAGCTGGCGAAACACAGAATGCTATTAATCAACTGAAATATATATAGCTAATCTCTTTAAATGATAAAAATCCTAGGTGTTTCTTGTAACAATAGCCTCCATCAGCTGGGAAAAAGAAGATGCTGAAAACAATAGCTATTGAAAAATCATAGAATCATAGAATATTAGGGTTGGAAGAGACTTCAGGCGGTCATTTAGTCCAACCCCCTGCTCAAAGCAGGACCAACACCAACTAAATCATCCCAGCCAAGGAAAAAACCTGTAAGGATGGAGATTCCACCATCTCCCTAGGTGGCCACTTTAGGCCACGTTAGGACTGCATCTGCTTGCCTATGATACATTTAAAGGGTCAGACCCCTCTTTCTATTCTTTCATTTCCTAAAGGCATACAGGGAAGAAGTTTCTGTAACCAGTAAAGACTGCATAACCAGGTAGTTATAAAAGAAGATGCTTGGGGGCTGCTTTTGTCATTCCTGCCTATATTTTGTTTGTATTTCCAACTAACAAAATTAATATTAATCATAATTCTGACCTAACAGGGCCATGAATAAATTATAAAATATGTAGTTGATCATAAATGTGAATATGCAAATATTTAATGTTTGTTTTTAGGCTACAACAATCTGAAAGCTGAAACTTTAAAGAGCAAACTTTGCAAATAAATGGTTACCTTTTTGTGGGTGTAATTTGCACCCCATATCCCTGTCTGTTTATTTGATATTTCCTCCCAATTATCCATCACTTCCTCGAACGAAGTATATCAGAAACAGAACTGCTCCTGTATCTGTCTAAACCATGTGCCTTTCTACTTTCTCCAATTCCATTGACAACTTCACCATGCTCATTCTGACTAAAGCCTGCAATCTTGGAGTTACCTTCAACCCCTTCTTGTACCCCACTCCATGTAAAAAGTCTATCGCAACATTCATTTGTTCTCTTTTTGTCCCCACTCCCACTGCCAAAAATCTGGTTCGTGTCCTTGGTATCTCTTTTCTGACTGTTATAACTTCAGTGCTTCCTCACCTCCAATCCATTCAAACTACTCTAGGCAGACAAATCTTTTTTCCACTGCTCCAACATGTCATCCTGTGACTCAAAGCTCTTCACTAGTTTCCTGTCTCATTACACATTAAGTTAAAATTCCGTGTCCTCACCTTTAAACTCTTCAGAGCAGACATAGTCCTTCATCTTTGTGAGGCAGATAAATTAAACACAATTGATTTTACTGTGTATGCATGTGAGGTTGTTCTGATGACACCTTACAAACTTTCTCTCTGTTTGCACATTAATGATCTCATGACCTTTATTCTTGGCCAAAATTTCACATTCTACTGCTGTTGTGTAGCGTGATGTTCAGTAGTTTGCTTTATTTGAGTGATTTTGTATGCATATCATTTCTGAAGATGTTTCAGAGCCCTTCAGAAGGAGAGGCATGGGAAAACTCCCATTGATATCAACAGAGCCAGGATTTCACCCATGATCTAGTATTATTATGCTGCATTTGTTTTACTGATACATCAAAACAATGCCAACATTAAACATTTCTTAATAATGCTGCTGAAAACTGTTGAGACAAAAGTACTGGATTTATGCTTTTCTGTCTGACCTGTCCATAGTTCTGCCCCAATTACCCTGGTTTAATTCTCCTGAGTAAACTATTAGCTATCGCATTTATATATCATCTCCATAGAAGCCTTCTCTAAAATGCAGCTTGGCCTATACTAATGGACCCACGTCACCCAATCAGCACTTGCTGATGATGCAGTGCCCTTACCACAAGTGAGACTTTTCAAAGACAGCACTTCAAAGAGAACATCATTCAAGACAGTAGAAGCCTCGGCTTTAGAGATAGGTAGTAGATGGAAAATGTAAAACCTCCACAGATACAGCTCAACTCTATAAATTGGCAAAAAGAAAAGGAGTACTAGTGGCACCTTAGTACTCCTTTTCTTTTTGTGAATACAGACTAACACGGCTGCTACTCTGAAATCTATACATTTGGTTAACTTTAGGGTATAAAATTACAAGTCTATTATTCATTGCAGAAATTTCATTGTTTTGTCATTTCCCTAATGTTATTGTGTAAAGTGAATTATACAAAGAAAAAGCAATGTGTCCAATGCAAGATGTATTCCAATTATTGTTTTCCTATGAGCCTTTTTATAGCTTCTATAATACAGCCCGGCATATATAGAATAGTAACAAATCTTTGTAGTAGCTGATAAGACAAACAATATTTTATTTACCTTTCAATAACTAACATAACTATAATAACTTGCATCAGAATTAAAAGCAAATTTAAAGAGGAAGCTGAATACAAGTTTTTCAAAGGGCTATTTAATGTGCTAAAATGGCAAAGTCTAGGGTCTGCTACCTGCACTGTTAAAAGCATAATGTTAAGTACCCTCTAAATGCCATGCAGTGCTGACTCTAAAAATGTGAAATTTATTCTTTATTGACTTGTCATTCACTGGAACCCTGATCAGAAAACACCTCTCTTGTGACCCTGGATAAATAAAGATTACAATAATTGACTGTTGCATATGCATTGCTTTAATTTACAAGTAATTATTTGCACAGTTTAAGAACCGTGCTTATGCTAGCTTAACCTTTTTGTCAAAGGAGAACTAGCAAAATGGTAAAAGAAGCTCAAAATAAGATCTCAAGTTGATTTAGAAGGGAATGTTTGTGACAAAGGAGATGGTGATTTACAGAATCAATTGTGTCTGGGGCATAGTGGATACATCTGAATAGTGGATGCATCTGAAGATTGTAGCTGTTTTCTGCTGAGTGTTTTAACATCAGAAATGAATGGGAATCATGTTAGCTCAAAATAAAATAAAAATTATTCCATGCCACTGGAGTATATTATTTTAGTTCACAATTCATTCAAAATACTGATACAATTTATAAGCCCAGAGGATAGAAACAGCTCAAGAAATTGATACAGGTAAAAAGAAAATACAAGTGAAAATAAAGAAATAAATTCATTTTTGTTTGTAGTTTAACAACAGATTGCTTTGTTTTTAAATGAACCTAAGAGAACAAGGTGATTTCACATTCAGGAGTTACGTGTTGATTTTGGAGCCTTCTTGAAATCATGTTCAACTTGCAAACCACTTTCCCCATTATATAATATAGAACTCAAATTTGCTTTTATTATCTAGGGCCACAGTTGCTGGGGCCTCTTTTTTTAGTCTACTGCCTCTTCATACATAAATACAGCTGAACAATCTATGCACATTTAAATACGGGCTTTACAAGTTTAGTATTTGTCATAAGCATCTCCCTCCATGAAAATAAAATGGATTGATAAACTGCTAAAGGGATAAACCATGAGAGCCAATGAAACCACATTATTAATCATAACAATTTGGCCAAATTCTATTCTCAGTAATTTCAGTGCAAATACAGAATAAATTCAGTGGCCAATTCTGCTCTTAGCTACACCAGTATAAATCCAGAATAATTCTATTAAAGCCAATATAGTTACTTTCCATTTACATTAGTGCAACTAAGCAGAATTTGACCCTTGGTGACTAAAAGAGACACCTGTACAATTACTATAAGCTGATGATGAAAACCCTCTGAACTCCACACATCTCTTTTAAAACCCTGTTGTTTCCTTAATTTGCACATGGAATGTTCAACTGGACAGTTGCATATGTAGATGATCATTTTGTATATAAAACTGTATTCTATTCACAAATTAGGCACCCAAGTCATATTTTCAAAACTGCATGTGCACACAAGTCAATCTGTATGTGACTTTATACGTTATAACTGTGATCAAGTGCCAGTGTTATACTGACAGTCCTGGAAGTAACCATCTTTTAAAAGGTTGCATATGTGTACCCAACTTCAAGAATGAGATGAAAAGTGAGCTGTAGCTCACGAAAGCTTATGCTCAAATAAATTGGTTAGTCTCTAAGGTGCCACATGTACTTCTTTTCTTTTTGCAAATACAGACTAACACGGCTGTTATTCTGAAACATGAAAAACATCATCATGTATCACATATACTTGGGCAAGTTAGCTACATTAATAGTCAGATATATCCAATCTCTGGTCCAAGACTTAGATAGCTGCCCTCACACAATTCTCAGACACATATAGGCCTGATTCCCCCCTTACTCAACTGATTTTACACTGGGGGAAATTCCATTGACTTCAAGAGAGTTCCTTATGATTTACATCTATGTAAGTGAAAAGAAAATTAGGCCAATATATAAACATATGACATTACTTTTTTAAAATAAAAGATGCAACAATAAAGAGAAAGGAAGGGTCATGTTGGTTCTGAGCTCCATGTGCACCTACTAAACAAATAACCACACTTTGGCAGACAAATACAAAGTTTTCAGATTTTTTCCTGGGATGCCTTATGCCTGGGCAGCCTGTTAAGATCACTACTTAATTGACTTCTGAATTTATTTTAGGCTTCCTATGCCTAAGAACAATTTATTACTGGGGATTTGAGTCTCAGACAACCTTCTATCCAGGAAGGATGAGCAATTGATTGCATTTTTTTATATGTGCACAAGAAAAGAAAGAGTTAGTTGGTGTCTTCTGGTTTTATAAATGGGTAGCATTTAGAATTCATGTGCAGCCCTCTGGTTTAACTGCTACTTAAGAAATGAAGGTAAGCAGATGTTAAAGACGATGGTGATTGGTTGAACTGCTTGCTACTTTTTGTATTGGTATTGAATGAAATGCATTTATTATTTTATAATATTAATCTAGTTGCATGTATTTATACACTAACTGATTGTAAACCTGAGATATAGTGTGTTATGCAAGTTTAAAACATTTAAAATAGATTTTTTTTCCCAGGCTGTCTCCATAGAGTTGTTACCTTACATTTTAGACAATAAAGAAGCCCAATTTTTTGTGTTCCATTTACGGAATTGTGTGTGCTCAAGGGATGCAAGATGCAGCCTCAAATTAGTGACAAACATTTATACAAGTAAAAATAAAAGGAGTACTTGTGGCACCTTAGAGACTAAGTACTCCTTTTATTTTTGCAGATACAGACTAACACGGCTGCTACTCTGAAACCTGTCATTTATACAAGTATCCATGATATCTTAACAGAAATCTTGAGAACGTTTGCTCTGAGTAGTTTGTTGCTTGTGTTCAAAAAGTTGTTTTTCAATAACTTTACATCAAGATAAACATTAATATATTATTAATATAATAAAAGAATATTCTCACAGAGCTTGGATGTTTCTTGTCTCTCTCTGTTTTGATTTTTTTTAATGAAGTGAGAGTTTTACTGAGACCAATTTTGAATATGTGCTCTCAGTACTGCACATCAAAGGCAAATTCATTGCAAGCTTTATTTCCAGATCTATCTTTAACCCCTCCAACGCATTATTAAGGATCTACAACCTATCCTTAAGGATGACCCAACACTCTCACAAATCTTGGGAGACAGGCCAGTCCTTGCCTACAGACAGCACCCCAACCTGAAGCAAATACTCACCAGCAACCACACACCACACAACAGAACCACTAACCCAGGAACCTATCCTTGCAACAAAGCCCGTTGCCAACTGTGCCCACATATCTATTCAGGGGACACCATCACAGGGCCTAATAACATCAGCCACACTATCAGAGGCTTGTTCACCTGCACATCCACCAATGTGATATATGCCATCATGTGCCAGCAATGCCCCTCTGCCATGTACATTGGTCAAACTGGACAGTCTCTACGTAAAAGAATAAATGGACACAAATCAGATGTCAAGAATTATAACATTCATAAACCAGTCAGAGAACACTTCAATCTCTCTGGTCACGCGATTACAGACATGAAAGTTGCTATATTACAACAAAAAAATTTCAAATCCAGACTCCAGTGAGAAACTGTTGAATTGGAATTCATTTGCAAATTGGATACAATTAACTTAGGCTTGAATAGAGACTGGGAGTGGCTAAGTCATTATGCAAGGTAACCTATTTCCCCTTGTTTTTTCCTACCCCCCCCGCCAGACGTTCTTGTTAAACCCTGGATTTGTGCTGGAAATGGCCCACCTTGATTATCATACACATTGTAAGGAGAGTGGTCACTTTAGATAAGCTATTACCAGCAGGAGAGTGAGTTTGTGTGGGGGGGGAGGGGGAGGGGGGGAGAAAACCTGGATTTGTGCTGGAAATGGCCCAACTTGATTATCATACACATTGTAAGGAGAGCGATCACTTTAGATAAGCTATTACCAGCAGGAGAGTGGGGTGGGAGGAGGTATTTTTTCATGCTTTGTGTGTATATTAAAAGATCTACGCTTTCCACAGTATGCATCCGATGAAGTGAGCTATAGCTCACGAAAGCTTATGCTCAAATAAATTGTTAGTCTCTAAGGTGCCACAAGTACTCCTTTTCTTTTCCCCCAATAATCAGTTTAGCAATAAAGAAATAAAATTAAATTGGAAAATTGCAGGTAAGTAGAAGAGTTCAAAATTATTTTATATAGTAATATTTCTGACCCCTATTCCAGCCATTAAAAACTAATCAAGAGTTCAAAATGCTATTAAACTATCTAGTAAAACAATCATGGAAAACACATGACCATCTCTTAGGTCCAGCTTCAGATAGCCCTGCTCAAATTCAGTAGTACTGTCCTCCATAAGTGGCCCCACAGACTTCAATACTAATAGCTAGGGTATCAGAATGTAGCCCTTTGGAATCAGAATGTGTCTGGGAGGCCAACAGTCTAATAAATGTGTACAGATATATTTTGCCCATATGTAACATGTTTGTAAAATATCCTCTGTGGCTGCTCCACAAACAATAGCTGCCCACTGCTGTGCTAACTAACAGATATGGTCCTTTTGCTTAAGTGGTGGAAGTCTGTCTTTAGTTCCTTAAGGCTCTTAGTTCAAATGTATGGTGGGATCTAGTACATAAACATACCCACATAATTTTATGTGTGTTCATAACACATATAAAATTTGTTCGTAACAGTCAAGCTGAAATGTTCAGTACATTTTACCAGAACTCTATGGCTTGTGCTGAAACACATCTTTCTCTTTTCTACTCTTGGCTCACTCATCTCACTTACTTATTCTTTCCTTGCTCACATGTTTAGTTTTTCTGGATCAGTTCTCATTTCTTCTCTACCTGCTTTTGCTCCAAGTCCTCTTTCCCACAAATATTATTTTTCAGGTTGCTCCATCTCATCTCTTCTTCTTTCAGATCTAATCTACTTCCAAGACACCACATTAGAAAACTACTGACACCTCTCCACACAAGTACTAATTTATGTCACATCTGAATGTCAGCTGCTACACTGGTATATCTTTCTACTCTATATCATCCATCATGCCCCACCAAGAATCTCTGATGTTCCCTGTTAATGTCCTTCCCTCCATTTGACACCTTGATGCCAACTGAACTTGCCTATCATGTTTGGATTAACTGATTGAATATGGGTGAGTATTTCAGTTATTATTTCAGTGACTAACCAAAAAAAAGAGTAAAAAAGGCACAGACCTTAAATAATGATGTGCCCACAGACAGATGTATAATTATAAGAGATCCAAGAGCACCTGGCTGTGTCAACACTTTCCATTAACTTTTCAACTCTAAAGTTCACTGAATTGATAACAGACATAAGAATTATTTCATATCTGATTGCCTTATGGCATGTTGTGCTGAAACACATCAGTTAATGAAGACTGCTCCAAATGGCAAGCGCTACAGAACTGAAAGCTCAGAAGTGGCCAAGACTTGCAAAGGGGCCAGCACTAAGTGAAGGAAGGGATCATGGAAAGAAGTAGAAAAAGAAACTGTACACTGAAGTTTTTAGAAATCAAAGATGGCAATTTGGATTGACAGTTTCATCTGGCATAGATCCCCAGCACGACCACAGCAGAGACATACAATCTCTCACACAGAATTGTTAGGGCCAGCTCAAGATCTATTGGTGCACTAAGCAAAGATGTGAGCTGATGTGTTTAAAAGGTGCTGCAGAGCTGCTTCCAAGAAGGTGCAATACATTGTGGGGAATCTTTTTCTTTCTTTCTTTCTTTCTTTCTTTCTTTCTTTCTTTCTTTCTTTCTTTCTTTCTTTCTTTCTTTCTTTCTTTCTTTCTTTCTTTCTTTCTTTCTTTCCTTCCTTCCTTTAAAAGGTACCTTGATAAAATGTAAGTGGACCTCCCTGAAAATAGTACCAACCATCAATTTACTTTTCATTATGTGTTTGAGCAATCCCAGATTTTCTGTCCCATGGCTGACCATTGATGATGTCACAGTCTGCGGTACAGCCACACATACTGTGCCCTTCTCCTGTGTTCTACATCTACACTTGGAAGGCTTTGCTGGTGTAGCTATACTAGTATACTATGCCAGCAAAGCACTCCTAGTGTGGCTGCAGTTTTACATTGAAAAGAATAGGGAGTTAATTAAGTTGTATGAGAATGAATATGATCATGATTCTTTGTACATATGACAATGTAAAGCGGTTTGCAGTGTTTTAGCTCTGTCGGTCCCAAAATATGAGAGACATGGTGGCTAAAATAAAAAATCTTTTATTAGACCAACTTCTATTGGCAGAAGAGACAAGCTTTTGAGCTACACAGAACTCTTCTTCAGGTCTGGATAGGAGTAATGACATTCTGTGCATGCTGGAGTATTGTGAGGACCGCAGAGAAAAAACTGTAATTGTCAGAGTAAGAGGAGATGAAGACAAGGATGAGGACTTCAGCATAAATAGAGTTGAGGCAGTGGCATACATAGGCATTGTTGCAGAGCTAGTAATAAGGGATTTAAAGTGTAAGAAGTTGTGTGAAAAGAAGGTGACTCTGGGATGGTGTCACACACTGGGGTGAAAGAGGTGCAACCTAGTCATCAGAACAGGAGTTAGAACTAGTGGTTGGAGCAGACCAGGAGGGCAGAACCAGAGTCATGGTCAAGAGACCAGTAAATGGTCAGAGACAGCAGTCAGGGGCTTCAGAGGAAGGAGAGACAAGGACTGCAGTGGAAAAGGCACAGGTTAGAGCAAGGAGTGGTACAGGAAGCATGTCTAGCACAGTAGCAGGCATAGAACACATTAAACAGCCACTTCGCTGTTGTTACTACAAGGCTTAAATAATGATCTGTTGGCTTTTCTGACCAATCCGGGAGCACAGTCACTTAGTGAGTGCTTATTGGGTCCAGGTGAGCTCACTGGGTTGCCAGGCAACTGCAGTGGGATCCAGATGAGTTCCTGACAAATTTTGCCAAAGGAGGCAAATAGAAGGTTGGAGCCAAAATGGAATATAGAAGTATAAAGACAGAGTTGTGCTTGAGAATGCTTTTCTTACCCAAGAGGAGTATTGCTGTTTTTGACGAATTTAGCTTAAGAAATGTGAGACAAAACCATACGTTTATTTTTAAGGAAGTCGGACAGGGTGGACAAGAGGAGTCAAATATTTCAAAAGCTCTGTACAGTACAGTACCTGCATAAAACTGGTGTTTCACATTAAAGGTACTAAGAGGGAAAACGTATATATGAGAGCAAGCACAGAGAATCTTGGACTTTGTGGGATTCAACAGAGGATGGGTTTTGACACAGAAAAGTTATATTCATAAAAATAGCGGAGATAAAGACAGGAGGAAACCAGAGCTGTTTGTATAGAATGGAAGCTTCACAGTATCAAAAGCTATACTGAGGTCCAAGACAATAAAGAAGAAACCAGCAGCAGGAGGGGAAAAATGCAGTTGGGTAGGCAAAGAAGAGTAATCGTTATTGGTTTTTGTTATGTCTGAATCAAAAGCTAGATTCAATGTAACCGGACTTTATTAACAGTGCGTATTTATTTCAGTCCTGACAGTCAGTTTCTTGATTTATCGTATTGCATTAAAAAAGGAGAAGGACATTAAAGATAAGGGATCAGAAATCAATGGAGTCGTGCCAAATTACACCAGATGAGGATACAGACCATATTTTGACTTCATCCTTCTTTTACGATAATAAGTTCCCAAAGTCCACATTCCCATTTGGCATTGGAAAATCTACATTAGAGACAATAAAGAGGGAGAGACACACATTAGGCTTGATTGTCATTTACACGACAAACCCTTTACAGTGTTCTAGTAGTGTAAAGGAGTCTTAACATGAGTGAAATGTAATTTTAAGTCCACTTTGAGGTCCCTTTGAGGCCTTAGCATAAAGCAAAATAAACTTTAGCATAAATGAGAATCGAGCCCTTTGTCTCTGAAAAGCTAATGTGTGAACAGAGAAAGGACTGGAAACCATCAGCATTTTGTCTGACATGTTTTGGGACTGCACTTGTCTATTTAATTACAACAATCCCAACAAAACCACCTTGAAGGAGGGTCAATGAGGGTTGTTGAAAACCAGATGGTGACTTTGAAAGGTTTATTGTTGGATTCCATCATTCAGATTTTACTGGAGTTCTGCTGGGATTAGAAGAATTGTATATCCATGTACTGTGTTATTCTGCCAGCTGTAGTTTTTTTCCTATTTTAATTACAAAGAAATGAAGAATAAAAATGAATGGCATAGTTATAAAATCCTAATAAAGTTAATATATATATCAGAAGTCTTACAAGTGCAGTAACTACACATTAACAGTGGGCATGTTGAAATTTATACCATATAAATGACTGTAACAAACAATTCTGATGAAATCACTTGTAACCAATTAGAGTAGTTTACTTTTATGAATGAATTAAAATGGAATACCAAGTCAATTTATCAAAAATCAGAAAGAGTGACGGCACAGTTGGGTGGCAGTTATCTTCTTCTAATGTGAAGGAAACACGTAAATACATGTCATTGGCATACTGATGGCCTTAGTTCACTTCACAGTTTCTCCCTGTGGTCTGCCTTAAATGTGGTACAGAAGAGGAGATAAGACTGATCCTTGAGGGAGTCCCTGTATGACAGTTCTCATGGAGGAGGCCTATCTGTGTATCTCAATCTTTTGGGATCTATGTGGAAGGAATGACTGGAAGCAACTTAACGTGTTTCAATTGATCCCTGTCAAGTCACACAGGTGGACCAGTGATACCTTATGATACACTTTATTAGAGTAGAGAAGGATTCAAAAAAGAGAGAAACTCGGTCTGAATGGCAGGTGAGGTGAGGAAGATAGTGTTGGCAGGTGTGTCATGGCTGCACTGGAGGTTGAGTGATATGGGAATCAAGAGGAATGATTATTTTTAATTTTAAGCATTTTTTAAAAAATTCTTTATACCTAGTGAACACTTTAGGACTTTGAGAAGGATGGTAATGTGGCTAAAATAGGAGATCATTGATTGCATTACATTTAAAAGAAAAACAACAAAATATTCAGAATACTGTGAGTATTTCTTCTACATGTGACAATGCTTGTGTCTTTAATCTAGCAGGTTTAAAATGGAAAACTTATTTAAAAATAGATGGCTGAATTCTGTGCTGATATACAACCTGTGCAACTATGTTATTGAAGTCAATGGAATTCCTTGGGGCTTGAGTCACTAAAAAGATTATGTTCCTCTTTGATTAGCCTACAATTTAGTGTAAAAGGAACAGAATAAAAGATGAATAAAAGTTTAACTAAGAATAAATTACTATTATGTAGCTAGATCATGAGAACTAATCTGCATGCTTTGTGTTGCTCTGGCTTCTGCCAGGGATCATTTCTGAGGGGAAGGGAGTACATCAATATACTGGCAATTCTTGTCTGCCAGATCATCCCTTTGGGCTTCTCCTGGGCAGCCAATGGTAACTCTAAGATAGAGCAGAGACGAGGCTGCTCTATCTCAGTCTCACACTAGGTCCCAAGTATCAGGAAGTCACAAAAATTATTGCTAACCACCTTTGTCCTTCTTTCACCAACCATATCACAGCAGATCTGGGGATCTAGTGCATAGATTGCCTGTGCTGTTTCTGTTATTTTTTGCTGTATTTTTTGTAACATATTGTTAATTTTCTGGAGAGTAGTTGTTGTCAGAGTAGATGTTTTTTTCAAAGACTGTCCTTCGGGGGTCTCCCTAGAATTTAAATGCCATAGAGCTAAATTCTACCCTGTATACAACTAATCTCTTTACGTTTCTGTGGAAATTGTAACCAAGTTTTCCAATTTATACACACACACACAGAATTTGGACTTGAAACTTCAATTTCCCCTTTGTTAAACAAGCAAAATTTCAGTACTTGTACTATCAAGCACATTTCAGAAAAGGAACTTTCCAGATGTTGTTACTGTTAAATTTGCTAAAATATTCATTATACTCTGATGATGTAATATAACTCAGCTCCATTCAAGTGGTGAAATCAATGTACTACTTGCACCAGCTGGAAATTTAGCCCAATGTCATGCAGGGATCAATAATTGTATGAATTACTTTCAGTCCTGTATATAGTTTCTAAAATAAAGTGTTGCCAAATTTTGTGTGCATGTTGAATCTTAGATGAAATAATTTATAAGGCGCAATCATTTCACTCTGCAAGGTATCCAAGCTGGCTGAAAAAGATTGCCTTAGAAATAGTAGCAGGGGAAGGGAGTAAGGTTCAGATATATTTTTGGGGTTTTTTTTGTTTGTTCATTTTAACGAAATAGGGTGATTTTTAGTATACGAGTAAGCATGCTAGAACAACCCTCCAACTCCCCAATCATTTTTAATACAACTTTCATTCTGGACGCAAGGCAGCTTGAAAATAAGTTTGTTTTGTACCTGAAAAGTGTCTCAGCTTTCAGTGAATGGCATTTTAGCTCCAGTATTTAACATCGCATTGAAATCTGCAGGAATGTTTCCAAGTCTAGAAAATGGAGATTTAGTAAATGCAAACGAGAAATACATATTTCGTTGAATCATTGTCAGTCAGAATCTCTGTAACCATGAGTTAGTTCTGAAAAAAATAACATTGCTTTTATAAGGTCCATATGATTAAGATCAAATACGACCTAGCCATCAATAAGTGACAACAGTGATTAGCATGTCATTTCACCCCTATGAAGTGTATGATACTCAACTCCTCCATTTCTTGCAGTGTATCTGGATGGTTTCATTTTGAATATTGCCTATTAGGATGAATATAGAAGCAGGAGTTAATCTGTGTGAACAATATGCAATTGCAAATGCGTTCATTTAAGTGTATATTAAATAAATCAAATATAATCATTATGGTATGAACATTCATTAACTGTAGTTTTGTTTTGATATTTGTTGTGAATATATTACAGATATGTGCATACAATTATCTGGAAAGATTTAATTGCATATTTGAAAAACAGAAAACTTGCTCTACAATTATTTGTGTAACTATAGGCTAAAGTGAGATTCATAATCATTTTGTGTATTCATGACAATCATGTGTTCCATAATTAAACACTTATTTTCATGTTGAAATTGATGAATCATATAACCAAAAAGGATCCAATATATAAAATAAACAAAGCTATTTTGAGAATTCTCCCTCTGTGTGAGCCAGTGCATGTAGTATTCTTTCATTGTACTGTGCAGCGGGCCTCCAGATTCAAATTTTACACAGAAAAAGGGGAAGGAATTCTTGTTCACCAAGCCAAGGAGCAGTAGAAGTGGCCTCTGCATCTGTTTTATAAACCCTCCAGGAGAGAGGAACAAGAGAATCCACATGTCCCAGCCCTGAACCCATCTGATCACTGTGATACTTCTGTATTTATTAAATAGATCAACTACAGATCATGCTAGTAATTTTCCCTAATACATAAAAAGTCAATCAACAGGAACAGATAAATGATCATAAGGACAACCTACATTAACAATGTTTTGATTAACATAATTAAAGAACGGTAGCCACACAGCAATGAAACATTGAGGTTGGTCATACACACAGTTTATCCATTGTCTCGATGATCTGTGGTCTTTGAATCCATACTAATTCTGTTGGAGTAATAGTTCTTTTCCAAGAGCATTCAAATTTTCAAGTGCTTCTTTGGATAGAGCCTACACAGCTATGAAGATCAACCATCACTACAAATAATGAATGGGGTAAAATCTGCACGCTGTTCTCTTCAATGTGTAATGTACATTTACTGCACACTGACAAAAAATGACTATATATGTAATTCACATTATCATTTACACCATTGCACTTTTGAATGGAATAGGAATGTCTGGTTGTATGTATTTGGAGGTGACAGATTAATCATTGACATTCTTATGTAGTGTATGTACAGTAAATGCCCATAGGACTGTACAGATGTGCAGGAAATATAGGACTAAAATGTGTTTGAACCACACAAGTGTTAG
The DNA here is from genome assembly GCF_965140285.1 of Lepidochelys kempii. Classification (NCBI taxonomy): domain Eukaryota; kingdom Metazoa; phylum Chordata; order Testudines; family Cheloniidae; genus Lepidochelys; species Lepidochelys kempii. Next base: position 67,182,045 of record NC_136384.1, on the reverse strand, counting down.
AAGTGGTAAATAGTTTTTTTCCAGTAAAAGGAAAGGACTATGCCTCCATCTAGGTGCAGCCAGACAATTGACAATCACAATCAAGTGGCCATTCATTGGCATATCAGAGGCTGCAGGGGCAGTTCTATTTGCATTGTAGAAAGCAGCAGCAGGAAAGAAACCAGTGGGAAACCTCCATCTGATTCCATGGCACCTTTCCTTATGGCACGGGCACTGGACTTTGAGAAAAAGACAATGCAAAAGTTGATTAGATTATTAAAAAGATGGGACAAAGAACCCCAAGCTTAAGGAGAGAACGGAACTAAGCACTTTGGACTTTGTCGGAGATCCTGACCAACGGGGTGGTCAGCCACCTTGCTGAACAAAAGTGTTGTAGGAATCTTAACTGGAACCAAGAGTGTACTTTTGTTAAGGCTTAGTCACCAGAAAGTGTTTTTCACTTTTCTTTGCTTGAAACCACATCTGATTTTAATCCTTGCACTTGAATTCACTTAAAAGCCTATACATTTTTGTTAATAAACCTGTTTTACTTTTAATCTAAACCAACCCTGTGCTGTATCTGAGTTGAAGTGACTATTAACAAAAAGCAACAACTGTGTATTTTTGTCTCTTTAAGTGCACAACAGACCTTATTACTTTTCTAAATGTTCCAGGAGAGGGCTGGACATTTCAGGATGGATAGTTTTGGGGGGTGCGGTGTTGGAGTCACTTGGCTATTAGTAACCTAGGTGGGTGGAGACCTGAATGTGGCTGTGGTGTAACAAGCAGGGTGCTGGAGTCAGAGTGGCTGAATCAGGGCTGCTTAACACAGAGACACTCAGTACATGCTTGTATGCCGGTTGGGAGCATCCAGACAGAGTGCTAAGGCAGCAGAACATTTTAAGGCACAAAGAATTACACAACAAGCAGTGACACAACCTCTTACTGGTCTGGGTTGTCCCCAAAACATAACAATTTCCTGAACGGTACCCCGACAAGGAGAGGCTTGCATATACTGATTCAACCTGGAATTTCTAGAGAACAGCAGGCAAGAAAGGATGTTTGGGTAAACAGTCTGAGTTTAAACTGGCTCAGAGATTTCTTTCTTATGCAGCAAATGGAGGCACCAATCCTTCCTGGGAAGAGTTGGAAGGACTTGGCCTTTTCTTGGGGGTTCTTGTTCTGAGCAAAAGACATTATGAACTTTTAACCACAGAAAACTCAGGTGAGGGGTTTGAAAGACTGACTCCTAGCACAGGACTTGTTGGAGTTGTGGGGGGAGTGATTTCCGTTTAGCTTATTAGTATATATGTAGGTTCATTTATTGTTTTAATATGTTTTTTCTGTAATGTTTTAACATTAAGAATAAATGTGTTTGCTTAGAAATGGTGGGCAATTACACTGTTTATAGCAGAGGTGTATAGTATGGCTTGCAGGCCACATCCGGTCTGCAGGACCGTCCTGCCTGGCCTTTGAGCTCTCGGCCGGGAAGGCTAGCCCCCGGCCACTTCCCTGCTGTCCCCCAGCCCCATCAGCCTCAGCTCACTGGGCTGCCAGGGCTCTGGCCCACCGCTTTTGCCGGGCAGTGCAGCAGCACGGCTGTCTCCAGGCAGGTGGTGGGGCTGTAAGCTCCTGCCACTCTGAACAGCATGGTAAGGGAGTGAGGAGCGAGAGTGGGGCGTTGGATAAGGGGCAGAGAGTCCCAAGGGGCAGTCAAGGGATGGGGTGGAGGTTCTGGGGTGGTCAGGGGATGGGAAGCAGGGGAGATTGGATAGGGGATGGAGGCCCAGGGGGGGCGGTTAGGGGTGGGGATCCCAGGAGGGGGGACAAGGAGTGGGGGGGTTGGATGGGTCCAGGGTTCTGAGGGGGGCAGTCAGGAGGCGGGAGTGGATGGAGGTGGATGGGGGGCAGGCTGTTTGGGGAGGCACAGCCTTCCCTACCCAGCCCTCCATACAGTTTTGCAACCCCGATGTGGCCCTTGGGCCAAAAGGTTTGCCCACCCCTGGTTTATAGCCTCTGGAGAAAAAGCAAAGCAGGCCTGTTTAAAAAAAAGAAAAAGCAAAGCAGGCCTTAGTCAGTGTGACTTGCCAAGGATCTTACAGTGTAAGCAGGGAACTATGCAGTTTGTAAAACCTCAGTCAGGTGGAAGAGAGATGCACTTCTCTCCCATACAAGTACAGTTGTCCTGAATTGTGTTAGGTGGCTCCAAACATAGCTTTAAGACAACTTGGGCTCAGTCATGAGCTGGTTGTGTTCTGGGGAAATTCCTTGGAGTAAGTTAGCTGGGCTACTCTAAATTAAACTGGCTGCCAACATCCCTCAGAGAGCAATATGACAGCTGGAGATGATCAGCCACTCCCTTTTTATCACTCATGCCTTGTACACTGGCCACAGGGATGGGATAGGACTAGGTTAGGAGCACATACACTGGGATTAATGCCTTCAGAGCATCCCCCTATACTGGAATGATCCTCCCATAGCTGGATACATGACTTTAAAGCTTCTTTGTTCTAGTGGAGGGCTCAAAGAATCCCTAATGCAGCCAAAAAAGTGGCCAAGTATCCAAAACAGAATTGCTTTTAGCTCCTTTAAGATCTTCTTCCTCTCTCTTCTTTCACCATTGACTTCTTCACTGTCCTGCCCATCTAGTAGGCTCACATGCTTGGTGTCATGCCCGGGTGCCCCAGAATGAAATGAAATTATAATAAATATAAGACATGGATAAAACCAGTTCAAAAACTGCAAAATTCTGTTACCTTTGATTTTTTTAAATCAATTTCAGAAGTAAATATCTCAGTCCAATCACAATATTATAATTTTTAGCCAAATGGGTGTACTCATGATGAATGTGCTTCATATTTTGTGCTTAAATTTAGAGGTTCTGAGTTTTTTCATACTGTGTACTCCTTCCAAAGACAAAGATTTGCTTGTATATCATCATCTCTTGTTTGATTACATATTTCCCAGTGTTAGGACAGTATTAAGGACACAAGATGGAAATATACTTTCTCTAATGATCTGTGTGTAGTTCCTTGGTTAGATCTGTACATTTACTAGTTCTGAATCTGCTTTTGTTGCCTGGAGATACCACTGTCTAATCTCCCCAGATCATGACCTCCAGTATATTTGCTAGCTCTTCTGTATTGGTATCATCTTCATAGCTATCAGTGTTGGAGTCACAGCAAAGAAAAAGTGACAAAGAAAGAGACACCATTTCCTGTTAATCGACTGAAAAAATCACAGGCATTCAAGGGAGCTCTCCTCAACTGATGTGTGCAAACGACACCTTTTTTAAAATGGTTGGTTTCCACATTTCATCACTATGACAGAAACTCACTGTGGATCAGAAAAAAGTTTTCAACAAAACATCAGTGGTCCACATATAATTGGAGAGTCACTAATCTTGTTAACTCTTTTCAACTCTTATGGTCATTTTAGATCAGATGCTTATATGTGCAGAGATAAAAGAAGAAGGAGGCACACCTCAGGGCACTATTTCACCCCGGGGTGTTTGCTACTTCCCACCACCCAACACAGATGTAATGAGGTTTAAGTGGTGTCCCTATAAAATAAGTAAGAACTACTAATTATTCCTCAAGAAAGGCTTTTAATGATTTTTGATGATAATAACAGCATAAACAAAACAAGAAAAGGAAAAGCAAAGACCAGCACTGAATAAGAATTAATACAAAAGGCAGATTCTATTGAAGACAAGCGCAAGTACATGTAATATTGTGGACCATTTGCGAGTTTCTGAACAGTGACTCTACATATGCTGGTCCTGGCAGGTCATAATAGGAGCCCCGAAGACAAGCATAAGTAAAGCTATTATTCCCCAGCTCTATATTCCTGGTGACAAACTATTTCAAAGGCAACATAAAGCTGATGAATGACAAAGCTACATGCATTTGCTCAGACTACTTAAAAGACAAGCACTAATACATGCAAAGCTATTATGCATCAGCCACCTACTATTGATTTTATACTACAGTATCAATACGACTATGATCAATTTGGCTCGAGCGACCAGACTTCTTTAGTCCATAGACTTACCCTGCATCCATCTGAAAATATGTTACCCTTCAGTCGGCCGCTTTACGCACTGGCCAGGTACAGACAGTTGAGAAGTGCATGTCCCTTCGGTTCAGGGGGTGTGGGTCAGGTTTACTGAAAACACACACACACAGTCCCGTGCCTTCGTTCTTTTTATCTGATCTGATGGCCGAGTTTTAGAACAGACCAACCAATGAGGGTGGGCCACATTGTTTATGCGGTTGCCCTAGTTGTATAATTGATGCATATTTAATTTTTATGTCCAATTGTTAGTTGTTCGTATAATTGAGGGCTATTTATTTTCAGTAGCCAATTAGATTTTGAATGTGGGTAATTTGGGGTTGATAAATACATAGGAGTCAGCATAAGTTGTTATCTGGTTGCAGCACGTCCTGACCACAAGCCACAAGCTTACGCTTTGTTTTTGCAAGGCTTGCATTTTAAAGCATATGAAAGTTTGAAGCCTAACATTTGCAATACTTCTATTTCATTCAAGCTTGACAAGACAGTTGCTCAATTTATTCACAATATAGTTAGGTCAGATTGCAAACCGTTTACTTATTATAGAATCATAGAAATGTAGGACTGGAAGGGACCTTGATAGGCCACCTAGTCCAGTCCCCTGCACTGAGGCAGTATTATGTATTATCTAGACCATCCCTGACAGGTGTTTTTCTAAACTGTTCTTAAAAATCTCCAGTGACGGAGATTCCACAACCTCCCTAGGTAATTTGTTCCAGTGCTTAACTCTCTTATAGTTAGGAAGTTTTTCCTAATGTCTAGCCTAAATCTCCCTTGGCAAAATTTCAGCCCATTACTTCTTGTTCTATCCTCAGTGGTTAAGGAGAACAATTTTTCACCATCCCCTTGTAACAACCTTTTATGTACTGGAAAACTGTTATGTCCCCCTCTCAGTTTTGTCTTCTTCAGGCAATAAACCCAGTTTTTTCCATTCTTTCCTCAGAGGTCATGTTTTCTAGACCTTTAATCATTTTTGTTGCTGTCATAAATATAAAGGGAAGGGTAAACCCCTTTGAAATCCCTCCTGGCCAGGGGAAAGCTCCTCTCACCTGTAAAGGGTTAAGAAGCTAAAGGTAACCTCGCTGGCACCTGACCAAAATGACCAATGAGGAGACCAGATACTTTCAAAAGCTGGGAGGAGGGAGAGAAACAAAGGGTCTGTGTCTGTCTGTAGTCGTCTTGGCCAGGGACAGAACAGGAATGGAGTCTTAGAACTTGTAGTAAGTAATCTAGCCAGGTATGTGTTAGATTATGATTTCTTTAAATGGCTGAGAAAAGAATTGTGCTGAATAGAATAACTATTTTTGTCTGTGTATCTTCTTTGTAACTTAAGGTTTTGCCTAGAGGGGTTCTCTATGTTTTTGAATCTAATTACCCTGTAAGATATCTACCATCCTGATTTTACAGGGGGGATTTCTTTATTTCTATTTACTTCTATTTTTTATTAAAAGTCTTCTTGTAAAACACTGAATGCTTTTTCATTGTTCTCAGATCCAAGGGTTTGGGTCTGTGGTCACCTATGCAAATTGGTGAGGCTTTTTATCCAACATTTCCCAGGAAAGGGGGGGTGCAAGTGTTGGGAGGATTGTTCATTGTTCTTAAGATCCAAGGGTCTGGGTCTGTAGTCACCTAGGCAAATTGGTGAGGCTTTTTACCAAACCTTGTCCAGGAAGTGGGGTGCAAGGTTTTGGGAAGTATTTTGGGGGGAAGGACGCGTCCAAACAGCTCTTCCCCAGTAACCAGTATTAGTTTGGTGGTGGTAGCGGCCAGTCCAAGGATAACGGGGGTAATATTTTGTACCTTGGGGAAGTTTTGACCTAAGCTGGTAAAGATAAGCTTAGGAGGTTTTTCATGCAGGTCCCCACATCTGTACCCTAGAGTTCAGAGTGGGGGAGGAACCGTGACAGTTGCTATCCTCTAGCCTTTTCCAATTTGGCCACATCTTTCCTGAAGTGTTATGCCCCGAACTGTATACAAAATTCCAGTTGAGGCCTTATCTGAGTAGATTTCAGAGTAACAGCCGTGTTAGTCTGTATTCGCAAAAAGAAAAGGAGTACTTGTGGCACCTTAGAGACTAACCAATTTATTTGAGCATGAGCTTTCGTGAGCTACAGCTCACTTCATCGGATGCATACCGTGGAAACTGCAGCAGACTTTATATACACACAGAGAATATGAAACAATACCTCCTTCCACCCCACTGTCCTGCTGGTAATAGCTTATCTAAAGTGATCATCAAGTTGGGCCATTTCCAGCACAAATCCAGGTTTTCTCACCCTCCACCCCCCCACACAAATTCACTCTCCTGCTGGTAATAGCCCATCCAAAGTGACAACTCTCTACACAATGTGCATGATAATCAAGTTGGGCCATTTCCTGCACAAATCCAGGTTCTCTCACCCCCCCACCCCCATACACACACAAACTCACTCTCCTGCTGGTAATAGCTCATCCAAACTGACCACTCTCCAAGTTTAAATCCAAGTTAAACCAGAACATCTGGGGGGGGGGGTAGGAAAAAACAAGGGGAAATAGGCTACCTTGCATAATGACTTAGCCACTCCCAGTCTCTATTTAAGCCTAAATTAATAGTATCCAATTTGCAAATGAATTCCAATTCAGCAGTTTCTCGCTGGAGTCTGGATTTGAAGTTTTTTTGTTTTAAGATAGTGACCTTCATGTCTGTGATTGCGTGACCAGAGAGATTGAAGTGTTCTCCGACTGGTTTATGAATGTTATAATTCTTGACATCTGATTTGTGTCCATTTATTCTTTTACGTAGAGACTGTCCAGTTTGACCAATGTAAATGGCAGAGGGGCATTGCTGGCACATGATGGCATATATCACATTGGTGGATGTGCAGGTGAACGAGTCTCTGATAGTGTGGCTGATGTTATTAGGCCCTGTGACGGTGTCCCCTGAATAGATATGTTGGCACAGTTGGCAACGGGCTTTGTTGCAAGGATAAGTTCCTGGGTTAGTGGTTCTGTTGTGTGGTATGTGGTTGTTGGTGAGTATTTGCTTCAGGTTGGGGGGCTGTCTGTAGGCAAGGACTGGCCTGTCTCCCAAGATTTGTGAGAGTGTTGGGTCATCCTTTAGGATAGGTTGTAGATCCTTAATAATGCGTTGGAGGGGTTTTAGTTGGGGGCTGAAGGTGATGGCTAGTGGCGTTCTGTTATTTTCTTTGTTAGGCCTGTCCTGTAGTAGGTAACTTCTGGGAACTCTTCTGGCTCTATCAATCTGTTTCTTTACTTCCGCAGGTGGGTATTGTAGTTGTAAGAAAGCTTGACAGAGATCTTGTAGGTGTTTGTCTCTTTCTGAGGGGTTGGAGCAAATGCGGTTGTATCGCAGAGCTTGGCTGTAGACGATGGATCGTGTGGTGTGGTCAGGGTGAAAGCTGGAGGCATGCAGGTAGGAATAGCGGTCAGTAGGTTTCCGGTATAGGGTGGTGTTTATGTGACCATTGTTTATTAGCACTGTAGTGTCCAGGAAGTGGATCTCTTGTGTGGACTGGACCAGGCTGAGGTTGATGGTGGGATGGAAATTGTTGAAATCATGGTGGAATTCCTCAAGGGCTTCTTTGCCATGGGTCCAGATGATGAAGATGTCATCAATATAGCGCAAGTAGAGTAGGGGCTTTAGGGGACGAGAGCTGAGGAAGCGTTGTTCTAAATCAGCCATAAAAATGTTGGCATACTGTGGGGTCATGCGGGTACCCATAGCAGTGCCGCTGATCTGAAGGTATACATTGTCCCCAAATGTAAAATAGTTATGGGTAAGGACAAAGTGACAAAGTTCAGCCACCAGGTTAGCCATGACATTATCGGGGATAGTGTTCTTGACGGCTTGTAGTCCATCTTTGTGTGGAATGTTGGTGTAGAGGGCTTCTACATCCATAGTGGCCAGGATGGTCATCAGGAAGATCACCGATGGATTGAAGTTTCCTCAGGAAGTCAGTGGTGTCTCGAAGGTAGCTGGGAGTGCTGGTAGCGTAGGGCCTGAGGAGGGAGTCTACATAGCCAGACAATCCTGCTGTCAGGGTGCCAATGCCTGAGATGATGGGGCACCCAGGATTTCCAGGTTTATGGATCTTGGGTAGTAGATAGAATATCCCAGGTCGGGGTTCCAGGGGTGTGTCTGTGAGGATTTGATCTTGTGCTTTTTCAGGGGACACCATCACAGGGCCTAATAACATCAGCCACACTATCAGAGACTCGTTCACCTGCACATCCACCAATGTGATATATGCCATCATGTGCCAGCAATGCCCCTCTGCCATTTACATTGGTCAAACTGGACAGTCTCTACGTAAAAGAATAAATGGACACAAATCAGATGTCAAGAATTATAACATTCATAAACCAGTCGGAGAACACTTCAATCTCTCTGGTCACACAATCACAGACATGAAGGTCGCTATCTTAAAACAAAAAAACTTCAAATCCAGACTCCAGCGAGAAACTGCTGAATTGAAATTCATTTGCAAATTGGATACTATTAATTTAGGCTTAAATAGAGACTGGGAGTGACTAAGTCATTATGCAAGGTAGCCTATTTCCCCTTGTTTTTTCCTACCCCCCCCCCCCAGATGTTCCGGTTTAACTTGGATTTAAACTTGGAGAGTGGTCAGTTTGGATGAGCTATTACCAGCAGGAGAGTGAGTTTGTGTGTGTATGGGGGTGGGGGGGGGTGAGAGAACCTGGATTTGTGCAGGAAATGGCCCAACTTGATTATCATGCACATTGTGTAGAGAGTTGTCACTTTGGATGGGCTATTACCAGCAGGAGAGTGAATTTGTGTGGGGGGGTGGAGGGTGAGAAAACCTGGATTTGTGCTGGAAATGGCCCAACTTGATGATCACTTTAGATAAGCTATTACCAGCAGGACAGTGGGGTGGGAGGAGGTATTGTTTCATATTCTCTGTGTGTATATAAAGTCTGCTGCAGTTTCCACGGTATGCATCCGATGAAGTGAGCTGTAGCTCACGAAAGCTCATGCTCAAATAAATTGGTTAGTCTCTAAGGTGCCACAAGTACTCCTTTTCTATCTGAGTAGAGTGGAAGATTTATTTCTCGTGTATGACTTACATTTAGCTTGTGATCCCCCAGATCCTTTTCTGCAGTACTCCTTCCTAGGCAGGCATTTCCCATTTTGCATTTATGCAATTGGTTATTCTTTCCTAAATATACTTTGCATTTGTCCTTATTGAATTTCGTCCTATTTATTTCAGACCATTTCTCCAGTTTGTCAAGATCATTTTGAATTCTAAACCTGTCCTCCGAAGCATTTGCAACCCCTCCCAGTTTGGTATCATCTGCAAACCTTATCAGTGTAGTCTCTATGACATTATCTAAATAATTTATGAAGATATTGAATATAACAAGAGCTAGGACAGATCCTTGTGGGAACCCACTCAATATGCTCTTCCTGTTCGATTGTGAACTATTGATAACTACTCTCTGAGTATGGTTTTCTAACCAGTTGTGTACCCACCTTATAGTAGGTTCATCTAGGCTATATTTCTCTAGTTTGTTTATGAGAAGGTCAAGTGAGACAGTAACAAAAGCCTTACTAAAATGGGGATATATCACATCTATTGCTTCACCCCATCCACAAGGCTTAATATCCCTCTCTGACAAGATAACAAGTTGGTTAGACATGGTTGTTCTTCAGAAATCCATGTTGTCATTTACTTTTCACCTTAATTTCTTCTAGGTGCTTACAAATTGGTTGTTTGATTATTTGCTTTATCATCTTTCTGGATACTGAAGTTAAGCTGACTGTTCTATAGTTCCCTGGGTTGTTATTATTCTTCTTTTTATACATAAGTACTATATTTGGTCTTTTCTAGTCCTCAGGTATCTCTCCCATCCTCCACGTGCTCTGAAATATAATTGCTAATGGCTCAGAGTTATCTTCAGCCAGTTCCTCAAGTATTCTAGGATGTATTTCATCAGACCCTGCTGACTTGAAGACATCAAACTGTATAAGTAATTCTTAACTTGTTCTTTTCCTATTTTAGCTTCAGATTCTACTCCATTTATACTGATGTTGACTATGCTAAGTTATCAGTAATTGGACAACTTTGTGGTGAAACACTGAAACAAAAGAAGGCATTTAACACTTCAGACTTTGCTGTGTTTTCTGTTACTGTCTTTCCTTCCTCATTGAATAATTGGCCTACCCTTTCTTGGTCTTCTTCTTGCTTTTCATGTATTTATAAAATGCTTTCTTGTTACCTTTTATGTCCCTAGCTAGTTTAATCTTATTTTTTTGCCTTGGCCTTTCTAATTTTGTCCCTGAGTGCTTGTGGGTTTACATAAGTAGTCTCTTACCATACTTCCTATCTTTCCTGTGCATTGGGATAGTTTGCTCGTGCCCTTAATATAGTCTGTTTAAAAACCTGACAACTCTGTTGAACTTTTTTTTCCTGTAGACTGGCTGGTTCGTACCCAGGTCTCTGCATTAGGCCAGGCCCCTTCCAACTTCCCTCCCAATCATGGGCTCTCCCTAGAGCCTTGCTTGGGTTCTGACACTGTTAACAAGATAAGGGTGAGCTTCAGCATCCAACAGTGCACTTGCAGGTATGGACTGTGTCTCTAATTCCTCTCCCTGATATTCAGGAGTTGGACTCCAGAAAGACTCTGAAAGCCATCCAGGAAGTCTCCCAGAGATACTGGACTCTAGATCCAAACCCTGGGTTCACTTCAAAGTCCCTTCTCAGGCAACTATGACTCTCCAGGTCTTTTTCAATCAGTGCTCTCAAGCAAATCCAACATTTCCAAGGGAAGCAACCCATAGCCTGTGTCCCCCTGTCCCTGAAATCAGTGTAATTTTCCATAGGTTATTGCCTTGCTTCCTCCTGCCCTTTTCTGGACCTGATTTTCTCTGTGGCACTCCCACACCCTTGGGTGTTATCTTTCCTCCTCTCCCCCTCTCCCTGGAATAGGTTTATATAAACCCCAGAACCCTCCTACTTCTAGCACCCTCTGAGAGGACTGGTTATTTGCTTCAGCTGTTTGCATTTTTCCCTCCCCACACGACAGTTCCAACTGTTGAAGTTCCCAGTATTTGAAATCTGAGATGTTCTGGTTGAACACATAGGTAATCTGGTATGTTTTGATTCCCTGACTAGGTAAACACAACTCTTAGATGTAAGTTTCCCTTGCAAATACTGATTAATACAAACTCCAATGATGATTTGTTCAAATCTTTTGCAAGATTTGACTTAATGTCATTTCTAGGTACATTCCTGTGAGCAAATTCATTTCCTAGGATTTTTTGCTTTCTGTGAATACAAAGGGGGAACTCTCTCAGCCAAAACAAATTCATTAAATAATGTCTGTTTAAAAACCTGCCAACTCTGCTGAACTTTCTTTTCCTTTAGACTAGCCCAAACTTGTCATCAAACTTGTCTAAGTAATTCTTAACTTGTTCTTTTCCTTTTTTAGCCTCAGATTCTACTACATTTACACTGATGGGAAATGGAGATGGCAAAATGTTTTGCAGTATTCACCAAGCTGCAGCAATAAGCTTCAGAAGCTTGCCAATAAAGTCATTTTTTGCTTTATTGTTATTGTCCTTTTGCATTTGTCTAGCACTGATTGATCCTTCTCTTTACCTTTAAGAGTTACAAGCCTACTTGGTTCTGCCTCATTTACTTCCTTTTCTGTCTTTCACCATTGTAAACCAGCTAGTTGGTTAACTCCCTCTGCTGGCTGAATACACAGTCAAGTTTTTCCTCACAATTTTTATTTCACATTTGAAAGTACCTTTCAACTTACAAAATGTGTTTGGTCTAACTCTGGATGCATTCCAGTAATGTTCATGTTAGCACAGCAGCTTTTTGTGGTAACAGACAGAATTGACTTTATAGTCATGAAGAAGACTCATTAGTATTCACGTCTGTATATTGCCTCCTGATAAAATTCTATACAAGAACATCCCTGACTTTGCAGCAGTGGGACATCATTGTGTCACAGGACTACCATTCCTATTGCTTTTCTTTCAAAACAACACAACTTAAAACAGAAAATATATCTTGGGGGTCATTTAATGTATTCATGAAGCTTTGTAGCAGGTGAATAATTACTTGTATAAACTGACCTTAGTGGCAACTGTAAAATACTCTAATTATTGCATTCTTAGAGTGACTTTAATTAATGTAATCTCTAAAGCACTAAGATATTAATATTTCAGGTTGCAGATTGTCTGTAACATTTGCTGCACAAGCTGGTGGTTTAATGTACAGGCTGTGCCATTATTCACTGTTAATCTTTCAATACTGTACCTTTAAAGTGCCAACTCTTAAAAAATTGTTGATATAAATTCATAGGTTTGAACTCCACTCTGGCTGAAAATTAGCAATTAAAAAACAGCAGTTGCCTAATATAATAGTGTGGGGTTTTTTTTAGTAGACACTATCTCTAATAGTTGTAATTATAAACAAGCACTAAGTACTACAAACCAAAATCTTCTGGATTTTAAAGGTGGTTATGACAGAGTGCTGTTAACAGCTTGAAGTTGTGTTGGTGAGTATCTGAGTGTCTGTTGTGGGGACAGTTTGAAAGTTTGACCCTGTGCTTGATTGGTTCTTTGTTTGAAAAGTGTGAATTGGGAGTGCTTTGTTCCAGGTGAGGCTTGAGTGGGCCTGACTGTTATAAAAAGCCAGTCAGCTGCGAACCAGCTGAGAGGTGAGCAGCAGAGAGGCTAACAGAGGGAGTTTGCCTGGGGAGAGCCCACTGAGTTTTACATCTTGCCAGCTTCTCTGAGTAGTTACTACAATTCCTGAGGAAGCTCATAGAAGGAAGGTAATATGGATGGGGAGCATTCAGCTGTTGTGACCTGCACTGGATGTGCCATGTTTGTCTTTCTTCCACAGGACAGAAGCGACTTTCTCTGTACAAAGTGCAAGCTGGTCTCCTTATTGGAAGAGAAGATTCAAGGTCTGGATAAACAAATATCGACCCTGTGTTGCATAAGAGAAACTGAAGATTTCCTGGACAGACATCAGGATATGCTTCTACGGGCACAATGTTCGGAAGATTCAGAGCAGGCTGCGCAGTGGCGACAGGAGGATGGTGAAGAAAATTGGCAGCATGTGACCTCCAGAAGAAGAAAGGGGAGCGTCCATGTACCAGCAATGCAGATACAGGTAAGCAACCGTTTTCATGTTCTCTCCACAGGTACTAATGCAGAGAGTGGACTAGATGATACATCTGAGGGAAGGGAACAGAAGGAGACTCCACCGATTGGAAGGCATGAGATGCACTGTCCTAGGGATGGGGGTTGCACGACCACCACTCCCAAGAGGAGGAGGTGGGTGGTGGTGGTCGGGGACACTCTCCTCAGGGGGACTGAATCATCTATCTGCCGCCCCGACCAGGAAAACCGAGAAGTGTGCAGCTTGCCAGGAGCTAGGATTCACGATGTGATGGAGAGACTGCTGAGACTCATCAAGCCCTCGGATCGCTACCCCTTCCTGTTTCTCCACGTGGGCACCAATGATACTGCCAAGAATGACCTTGAGCGGATCACTGCGGACAACGTGGCTCTGGGAAGAAGGATAAAGGAGTTTGAGGCACAAGTGATGTTTTCGTCCCTCCTTCCCGTAGAAGGAAAAGGCCTCGGTAGAGACCGTCGAATCATGGAAGTCAATGAATGGCTACGCAGGTGGTGTCGGAGAGAAGGCTTTGGATTCTTTGATCATGGGATCCAAGAAGCAGGAGCGCTAGGCAGAGACGGGCTCCACCTAACGAAGAGAGGGAAGAGCATCTTCACAAGCAGGCTGGCTAACCTAATGAGGAGAGCTTTAAACTAGGTTCACCAGGGGAAGGAGACCAAAGCCCTGAGGTAAGTGGGGATGTGGGATACCAGGAGGAAGCACAAGCAGGAGAATGCAAAAGGGGAGGGCTCCTGCCTCATACAAAGAAAGCAGGACAAACAGCAAGTTATCTCAAGTGCCTATACACAAATGCAAGAAGCCTGGGAAACAAGCAGGGAGAACTGGAAGTCCTGGCACAGTCAAGGAATTATGATGTGATTGGAATAACAGAGACTTGGTGGGATTACTCACATGACTGGAGTACTGTCATGGATGGATATAAACTGTTCAGGAAGGACAGACAGGGAAGAAAAAGTGGGGGAGTTGCATTGTATATAAGAGAGCAGTATGACTGCTCAGAGCTCCGTATGAAACCGCAGAAAAACCTGAGTGTCTCTGGATTAATTTTAGAAGCGTGAGCAACAAGGGTGATGTCATGGTTGGAGTCTGCTATAGACCACCAGACCAGGGGGATGAGGTGGACAAGGCTTTCTTCCAGCAACTCACAGAAGTTACTAGGTCGCAGGCCCTGGTTCTCATGGGAGACTTCAATCACCCTGATATCTGCTGGGAGAGCAATACAGCGGTGCACAGACAATCCAGGAAGTTTTTGGAAAGTGTAGGGGACAATTTCCTGGTGCAAGTGTTGGAGGAACCAACTAGGGGCAGAGTTCTTCTTGACCTGCTGCTCACAAACTGAGAAGAATTAGTAGGGGAAGCAAAAGTGGATGGGAACCTGGGAGGCAGTGACTATGAGATGGTTGAGTTGAGGATCCTAACACAGGGAAGAAAGGAGAGCAGCAGAATACGGACCCTGGACTTCAGAAAAGCAGACTTTGAAAACCTCAGGGATCTGATGGGCAGGATCCCATGGGAGAATAACATGACGAGGAAAGAAGTCCAGGAGAGCTGGCTGTATTTTAAAGAATCCTTATTGAGATTACAGGGACAAAGCATCCCAATGTGTAGAAAGAATAGTAAATATGGCAGGCGACCAGCTTGGCTTAACAGTGAAATCCTTGCTGATTTTAAACACAGAAAGGAAGCTTACAAGAAGTGGAAGGTTGGACAAATGACCAGGGAAGAGTATAAAAATATTGCTCAGGCATGCAGGAGTGAAATCAGGAAGGCCAAATCACACCTGGAATTTCAGCTAGCAAGAGATGTTAAGAGATGTTAAGAGTCTGTTAAGAAGGGTTTCTTCAGGTATGTTAGCAACAAGAAGAAAGTCAAGGAAAGTGTGGGCCCCTTACTGAATGAGGGAGGCAACCTAGTGATAGAGGATGTGGAAAAAGCTAATGTACTCAATGATTTTTTTGCCTCTGTCTTCACAAACAAGGTCAGCTTCCAGACTGCTGCACTGGGCAGCACAGCATGGGGAGGAGGTGACCAGCCCTCTGTGAAGAAAGAAGAGGTTCAGGACTATTTAGAAAAGCTGGACGAGCACAAATCCATGGGGCCAGATGCGCTGCATCCAAGAGTGCTAAAGGAGTTGGCGGATGTGACTGCAGAGCCATTGGCCCTTATCTTTGAAAACTCATGGCAATCGGGGGAGGTCCCCGGTGACTGGAAAAAGGCTAATGTAGTGCCCATCTTTAAAAAAGGGAAGAAGGGGAATCCTGGGAACTACAGGCCAGTCAGCCTCACCTCAGTCCCTGGAAAAATCATGGAGCAGATTCTCAAGGAATCAATTCTGAAGCACTTAGAGGAGAGGAAAGTGATCAGGAACAGTCACTGTGGATGAGGGGAAAGCAGTGGACATGTTGTTCCTTGACTTTAGCAAAGTTTTTGACACGGTCTCCCACAGTATTGTTGCCAGTAAGTTAAAGAAGTATGGGCTGGATGAATGAATGATAAGGTGGATAGAAAGCTGGTTCGATTGTCGGGCTCAACGGGTAGTGATCAATGGCTCCATGTCTAGTTGGCAGCCGTTATCAAGTGGAGTGCCCCAAGGGTCGGCCCTGGTGCCGGTTTTATTCAATATCTTCATAAATGATCTGGAGGACGGTGTGGATTGCACCTTCAGCAAGTTTGCAGATGACACTAAACTGGGAGGAGAGGTAGAAATCTGATGAGGTTCAACAAGGACAAGTGCAGAGTCCTGCACTTAGGACAGAAGAATCCCATGTACCGCTGCAGGCTGGGGACCGAATGGCTAGGCAGCAGTTCTGCGGAAAAGGACCTGGGGTGACAGTGGATGAGAAGCTGGATATGAGTCAACAGTGTGCCCTTGTTGCCAAGAAGGCCAATGGCATTTTGGGATGTATAAGTAGGGGCATTGCCAGCATATCGAGGGATGTGATCGTTCCCCTCTATTCGACATTGGTGAGGCCTTATCTGGAGTACTGTGTCCAGTTTTGGGCCCCACACGACAAGAAGGATGTGGAAAAACTGGAAAATGTCCAGCAGAGGGCAACAAAAATGATTAGGGGACTGGAACACATGACTTATGAGGAGAGGCTGAGGGAACTGGGATTGTTTAGTCTACGGAAGAGAAGAATGAGGGGGGATTTGATAGCTGCTTTCAACTACCTGAAAGGGGGTTCCAAAGAGGATGGATCTAGGCTGTTCTCAGTGGTAGCGGATGACAGAACAAGGAGTAATGGTCTCAAGTTGCAGTGGGGGAGGTTTAGGTTGGATATTAGGAAAAACTTTTTCACTAGGAGGGTGGTGAAACACTGGAATGCATTACCTAGGGAGGTGGTGGAATCTCCTTCCTTAGAAGTTTTTAAGGTCAGGCTTGACAAAGCCCTGGCTGGGATGATTTAGTTGGGGATTGGTCCTGCTTTGAGCAGGGGGTTGGACTAGATGACCTCCTGAGGTCCCTTCCCACCCTGATATTCTGTGATTCTATGATTCTAAGTTGGGATCTACAGAAGCCTCTACCCTGATAATTTAAAACACCTTAAGGCACTGGGTGTGGTTAAGGTAGAAGGAAACACTTCCACTTGCTGGTAGTCAATTAAGAAATTAGCTCAGGAGCTGGAGAACCAGGAAAGGAAGCAGGTAGTATAAAACACTAACTCAGGGATCAGAAAAGGAGGCTTCTCATAACTGCTGCTATATTGTTGTCTTGTACCTGGAGCTTAAGATGGAGACACACAATAAACACATGTGATGAAGGTACATTGGTTGGCCTGTGTGCTGCTTAATTCATCAAGAGGGCTTACCAGCCAAGTTTTCCTGGAGAGGAAGGGGGAGCCCTTTCACAGTAGTATTTAATAAAGTTGATGCCACTTCATATAGATATTCAAAGCCTTAACACCCACCCAGTGCAAATAAAAGAAACACAGAACAATTGCCCTCATTTCTTATCTATGCATCATTTGACACAAAAAGTCTTTGTTATATTATTGAAATGAATCAGGAATAAGCTACTTTCTTGAACACTGTGCTATTAACCTTGAAGAAACCTGAATGGTGTAGGTATGGTCCAAAAAATACAAAAGATATCAATAGGAGGTATCATTCTGTATCTAAAGAGATCTGAGTTGCCTATGAACCCCATCCTTGAGCTACTGCTAGTCTGCTTAAAGGATTTAAAGCTGCGGATACTTTTATTAAAGTATAGAATCCTGTAAATATATTACCTGCTTTCAGAAAAGTGTCCTTGGCATTGGAAGACTGAATTAGAGCAAACTATAATGTTAAATCCTGAGGATTGATTGTATTATTACATCATATTCATATTTTTGGTTTTGTTTTGTTGTATTTTGTATTTGTTCTTATATTCTCCAGGCTAACATTTTTATACTGCTGCCAGAAAACATAGCCTATTAGTACACCCTCAAGACTAATAGATATGAGAAGCAATGTGTTTGAATATCCAGACTATTGAGCAACATTGTCAAAACCATTAATCTAATTAGTAATCATTATTAATAAAAACTCTTGTAGTGCAGAATTGTAAAGACCCTGGATATTTACATAGGCATAAGGATGTGGGCAGGTTCAATGGCTCCACAGGCTTAGCCTGAGGGAGTAAGATTGTGTTTAATATAATTGTGTTAATGTGGAGCATAATATTATGGAAATAATGGACACAAAATTGCAAAATTTTGTGGTCTCGCCATGTAATCATGCATATCATAATGCTTTCCTCATTCAAGTTTAAAGGGAAAACTGAATGTGTACCTTATAACCTTGTTACATCTCTCTTCTGAATGAGTGTACTAGTCTGTACTTGTGAATTTTTTCATTAGAAGGATGAAGAGCTTCCAAAATGGCTCTTTAATGCCTTTTGTTATGGCTCAGGCAGCCTCTGATATCAGGCTTCTGTTCTCCTAAACCTGTTCAAGTCCATTAAAGATATAGCCTTTTCCAAAAAGGACATTCTTTGTTACCCCAAGTTCAACCACATTCACAAAAAGTTTTTACCTACTGGTAATTTGTTCCAAAAGTTTTACACAGTACCATTCACAATAACTCCTATTTATTTGCTTTTGCAGCTTTTTTTTTAAAAAAAAATAGATAACATATTTTAGATACTTTTCTTTATAAACATGCTCAAATGCTACCGTTCTTAATGCACATTTTATCCTTGTTGCCTTTTAGTGTAATATGCCCATGTTTACTCTGTGCAGACATAAAAAATGTACCATTTTAAACTTTTTAGAAATGTATTCCACTGCTCTCCCTCAATAGCACCAATGGTCCTTATTCCCAATATATCCCTTTCCATCCACAAGTATAGTCTTCATGTTCCTTGACTTTCATCATGCTTTTTCACAAACTAATATGTAGTGTATCTATCTGTAGAACTCACCAAAAAAAAAAAAAAAAAGCTTAAATGATGAGTTATAGTGCCAGTTGTACCAGTATATCAACCATTTCCAACAAATAAACTTGTACAGTTGTTTAAAGAACTCCCCATTAGGCTTTGGAAGTTCAACAAAAATAGGTTTAGATAAATTAAACCACACACTCAACTCATTCCCAGGAACTTGACTGAACAGCTGCTAAAGAGAACATGAATAGTAGATCAAATAAATGGAATGTTGAAACTCTGAAAGGTGGCAGGTTCAGACTCCTGCACCATGGGAGAATGTTCCTTGGTGTCTTTAGCCACCACAGAATATTTATCCTGAGTGAGGTTTACATGTTGGGATAAAAGGTACATGAGTAACATCTTTTATTGGATCAACTTCGGTTGGTGGAATGTGCAAGCTTTTGAGCTACATGGAGCTCTTTTCAGGTCTTGGGAAGGAACCTGGAACTAATATGGCTACAATAACACTGATATTTTAACTAGGAATTTGAGGGAGATAGTTGGGAGATTCTCATGTAATCTCCCTGCCTGGTTTTAATACTGAATGGGAGGAAAAGTGGACACAGTAGTGGAGAAAGAAACAACAGAGGGTAGGAGAATGGACAAGAAGAGGAAAGAGTACCAATATCAATGACAGTAACAGTCAGGTAGGTGATATTAGTAGTAAAATGACTGTATCTAATTGGGCGAGGTATCTAGGTGAAGCCAAACAGAAACAACTAAGATGCTGCAAGGAGTCTGGGTAACAAAATTAAGGAATTAGAGCTAATGATGAAGGAAGTGAAACCAGATATTATAGGGATAATGGAAACATGGTCTAATAGTCATGACTGGAATACAGGTATTGAGGGATAAGTGCTTTTCATCAAAGGCAAAATTGAAGGTAAAGGTGGTGGAGTAACATTGTATATTAATGATGAGGTAAACTAAATAAATTAGAAGTGATGAAATGTATAAAATGGAATGTGTTTGATGAAAAATCACTTTGGGGAAGAAGGTTAACAGAGGCTCCACTGGGTTACTGCTTGGAGTCTGCAGGATTGGCTATGGCTATGGAAAGAGACCTCTTTAATATTTTGAATGAAATAAATACTACTGAGAATTGTGTGATTATAGAAGACTTTGCTTTCCCAGAGATAGACTGGAGGAAAAATGGTGGGCCCCAGATATTCTTGAATGTGATAGCTGACAACTTGCTTCACCAATTAGTCATCACAAAAAGTGATGCCATTTTAGATTTAATAATGGTAAGTAGCATCAACCTCATTGAAGAACTGGTTGTAGAGGACACCTTTGGTTTGAGTGGTCATATGTCAATTCACTTTAAATTAAATGGAAGGATAAATGAAAATAGGTCTGCAGATAGGGTCCTTGATTTCAAAAGAGCAAACTTTAAAAAAAGTAATGGAATTAGTTAGAGAAGTGGACCAGCCTGAAGAACTCAAGGATCTGAATGTGGAGGAGTCTTGAAATTACTTTGTCAAAGTTACAGAAACTATCAGGACCCTGCAAGTCCAGCAAGGGGGAAAAAATCACAGGGAAGGGTTGCAGAGCAAACTGGATGAGCAAGCATCTCAGACAGGTTATTAGGAGAAAGCAGAAAGGTGACAAGGAATAGAAGAAGAGATGGATTAGCAAGGAAAGCTACTTCTTGGAGGTCAGAAAGAGTAGGGGAAAAGTAAGAACTTCCAACAGCCAAGCAGAGCTGGACCTAGCAAAGGAAATTAAAACCATAGTAAAAGGTTCTTTAGCCATATAAATAAAAAGAAACAAGGAAAGATGTGGGACCGCTAAGCACTCAAAATAGGGTGGAGATGAAAGATAATCTAGGTATGGCTCAACACCTAAACTTTGTCTTAGTTTTTATTAAAACTAATGAAGAGCTTGGGGACAGTTGTAAGGTGGCTAATAGGAACATGGATATGGAAATAAAAATTACCATATCTGAGGTGCAAGCAAAACTCAAACAGTTTAATGGGACCAAATCAGGGCCCCGGATAATCTTCATCCAAGAATATTAAAGGAACTGGTACATGAAATTGCAAGACCAATAGCAAGGATTTTTAATGAATTTGTAAACTTGGGGGTCATACTCTACGACTGTGGAACTGCAAGTATAGTCCCTATATTTAGAAAGGGGAAAAAAGTGATTCAGGAAACTACAGGACTGTTATTTAGACCCCAATTGTATGCGAGAACAATTTTGAAAGAGCATATCTAAGACATCAAAGTAAATGGTAATTGGGATAAAATTTAACGTGGTTTTACAAATGGTAGATCATGCCAGAACAACCTGATCCCTTTTTTTGAGAAGCTAGCCTATTTTCTAGACAAAGAAAATGCAGTAAAATCTGTGTTTTGTTTTGTTTGTTTTTTTGCCTTCCTCTGCAGAATAGGGCATTGGTCCCTTGCTGGTTTGAACTTGAATGAATGGTGGATTCTCTGTAACTGAAGTCTTGAGGTTTGTCTGAGGTTATGGGCCTATTACAGGAGTGGGTGGGTGAGGTTTTCTGGCCTGTGACATACAGGAGGTCAGACTAGATGATCAGAATGGTCCCTTCTGGCCTTAAAGTCTATAGGTATGTCTACACTGCAATTAAAAACCCATGGCGGGCCCTTGCCAGATGACTTGGGGTTGTGGGGCTCAGGTGGGGCTGTCTAATTGCAGTATAGATGTTCAGGCATGTGTAGGAGCCTGGGCTTTAGGACCTTGCAAGGTGGGATAGTCCCAGAGCTCAGGTTGCAGCCTGAGCCATTTACACCACAATTTAACAGCCCCTTAGTCCAAGTCCTGTGTACCCAACTCAGCCAACACAGACCACCCACCAATGTCTTATTGAAGTTTAGACGTACCCAATGAGTCAAGTATGATGCCATTACAGCCCTGATGCAAGAAAGCACTTAAGCATGTGGTTAATTTTAATCATGTGAGCAGTTCAATTTAGGATGCTTAAAGCTAAGTATGTGTTGAATGGGACCGTCCACGTACTGGATTGGGTCCCAAATTAAGAAAGCAGTTGTTCAAAGCCAGGTTGCACCAGGTTGTAAGGTTTTTAAAAGCAAACCACAGGATCAGACTTATTTTCCTTGGCAACTAATGGCAAACACCAGTGAATAAAAAATTGCCCTATTTAAAACATCCTTGAAGCCAGTTACACCACAGTTGCATTTGGCCTTGTGTGACTCTTATTTATTTTAAAATATTATTTTTTCTCTCTGTTAAATTTTAAAGGAGGAAAATAAGAGCTAACAAATACAAAGAGCATATGCATCACCTTCTTTCCCTTACTGTATTTTTCAAAATGACGGTACTTATGAGTGGTTTAAGAATAGACGTAACTCATGCTGTTATAAATATACAGCAATTGGTAGGAAAATTTAACAGAAAACAAACAGTTCAGCAAACATGTCACTGAATGATAAATGGACAGTAAAGACAAAGTTTGAAAATGCAGCCTTAAGGGTTATTGTAAACATTTTAAATCCCCCAATACCCATGATACATCATGTTCCAAGCTACAGTGGGTGATCCAAACAACCTGGACCATCATGCCCCACATTAAAGGTCCTGATCATGAAATTTGGATCTGGAACATGAAATCTGGATTTTACACAACATTCATTATGGACCTGGACTGAATGATTCAAGAGATTGGTGATGATGGACAGGCCCTCAGTTATATAAACCAATACAACTCCGTTGAGTCCATTGCATTACATCACCTGACGATCTGGCAGGTATACATTTTTTTTTTACCTGTGAATCAACAACCATAATATATGATGTCTACATTTAGAGGTCAAATTGGAAAGTCTGGGGAAAGCGGTAGTTCTATTCCTCCAGGATGGTGCTTGAAGAAGTTTGTGTGGATGTTCAAAATATGGTCTTGCAGCTCTCTGAGCTCTGCTGGGCTCACTGAGTTTGACAACCTCTCACTGGGGCTTAAATATACCCATGGCTTCTGCAAAACTCCTTGGGCCTGAGAACTTCTTCAATATCTCCTGAATAGCACTGACTTGTGATACCAAAGTGAGACTATGGTCCCTAAGAATTGTCCAGATTTCTGATGTTCCCTTACCTTTCTTACATGAGGAATGCAATAGTTAATAATATTGACATTTAAATTATCAAAACTGCATCTGACTGGACACCTCTGTCATGGGGTGAGGCTGGCCCAGTGTACCTCTGCTGCATCAGCTAACCTAGACTCCTCTGGGAGGTGAGGCAGTGAGAACCTGAGGGGTTCACTCAGGGTGAGATGAGGAGATGTTTTGTTTAAGTTTGGACAATAAGGACAGGTCTACCCTTAAAACGCTGCAGCTGCGCTTCTGTCGTGCTTCTGCGCTTCTGTAGTGTTACCTACACCAACAGGATGGCTTCTCCCATTGGTGTACGTTCTCCACCTCCCCAAGAGGTGGTAGCTATGTAGATGGGAGAATTCTCCTGTCAACCTAGCGCTGTCTACAGTGGAGGTTATGTCAGTTTAACTGTGTTGCTAAGGGGGGTGGATTCTTCAGAGAGAGACATTGTTATACTAACCTAATTTCCTACTGTAGACCTAGTGTTATGTAAAATTGCCAAAAAGAGACTGTTGGTGGCAGATCCTTTGCAAGCTGGGGAGAAGCTCTGCTTGTTACACCTTCTTTGAGATGAATAGGGCAGTTCACACCTCTTAAGCTATTGTTCCCGGCTTTCTATAGGTGGAAGCAGACATCTGTGCATCTGTTACACTATTCACATTTCTGAGCTTTTCCTCACAAACACGATCATGATGGTTAGAGAAAAGGAGGACTTGTGGCACCTTAGAGACTAACCAATTTATTAGAGCATAAGCTTTCGTGAGCTACAGCTCACTTCTTCAGATGCATCTGAACACATTCGCAAAAAGGAAAGGAGTACTTGTGGCACCTTAGAGACTAACCAATTTATTTGAGCATGAGCTTTCGTGAGCTACAGCTCACTTCATCGGATACATGCCGTGGAAACTGCAGCAGACTTTATTTATACACAGAGAATATGAAAAAATACCTCCTCCCACCCCACTGTCCTGCTGGTAATAGCTTATCTAAAGTGATCATCAGGTGGGCCATTTCCAGCACAAATCCAGGTTTTCTCACCCTCCACCCCCCCACACAAATTCACTCTCCTGCTGGTGATAGCCCATCCAAAGTGACAACTCTTTACACAATGTGCATGATAATAAAGTTGGGCCATTTCATGCACAAATCCAGGTTCTCTCAGCCCCTCACCCCCCTCCCAAAAACCACACACACAAACTCACTATCCTGCTGGTAATAGCTCATCCAAAGTGACCATTCTCCCTACAATGTGCATAATTAAGGTGGGCCATTTCCAGCACAAATCCAGGTTTTCTCACATCCCCCCCACCCCCATGCACACACAAACTCACTCTCCTGCTGGTAATAAATTGGTTAGTCTCTAAGGTGCCACAAGTACTCCTTTTCTTTTTGTGACTTTTATAGGCTTCTTCCAAAACTTGTGATTGTACACCAAGCTGTCATGCAGGTTGATCTCTCTAAGATCCATTGATATTGAGTCCATGTATTGAGTCTTTGGTTTCACCCTTGGTCATCTTCTCTCCTCAGTCATTGCAAGAGTTATCCTACTTGTATAACTTTTTGGTCTCAGCTTGATGTGCCCATATCAGTGTAGCCTAGCCACTCTCAATTTAACTTCAATTGCAGCAACCAGAATTAGGCCTCTTACAACCTCATTTCATTTCCTACCATGGAGTGTCCACATGGAGTGTCCAACCATT
The DNA here is from genome assembly GCF_965140285.1 of Lepidochelys kempii. Lineage (NCBI taxonomy): Eukaryota > Metazoa > Chordata > Testudines > Cheloniidae > Lepidochelys > Lepidochelys kempii. Next base: position 67,157,620 of record NC_136384.1, on the reverse strand, counting down.
TGGCCATCTCAACATCTTCATTTCCATGGTGGAGAGCTTACTGATTTCCTTTTTTGTGCCTGGCCAAGTCTCTGTTCTGTACATTAAGGGCTTGTCTGTATTCGCAAAATTCATAGTGTTAAAAACACATTAACTAACACTACCAGTGTCTAATTTGGGATTAGATGCCTAAATCTCAGTTTTAGGCTTCATTGTGATCCATAAAACTCCCACCAAATTCTAAGGTGCCTAAACTCGCTTCATATCTAAGTTTTCAAGGGTAAAGCTTCCCTGTGTGCCTATGTTTCTGCCTCTAGACATGTGCACTGCTGCTTCAGTCTAGGCACCCGGACACCTATCTCTTGTTGAACCCGCAGTGCAATCCACGAACTGGGCAAATACAGGCATTCATCTGTTCTTTTTCTGGCCAAATGATTATTCCATTGTTGATACATATTGAAATAGCCTTTGTATTCATGGAGTGGGGAGATAGGTAGTGTGACTCTATAGTGGTTAGGGCACCTGCACAAAAGGTGGGAGACCCAACGTGCAATCCCTCTGCTCCAATCATCCTTTAACTATTTAGCCACAGTGGAACAGCTTGAACAGGAGAGACTGAGGGACCGCACATCAGAATATCTCATAGATCAATGGTTAGACCACTCTCCTGAGAAGTGGGAGATCCCTGTTCAAATCCTTTCTTCCCCCCCCCCCCCCACGGAAGAGAAACAGGACTTGAACCTAGATCTTCCATTTCCCAGGTGAGTTATAAGGTGTGTACCATCACCACCTGCAATAGCTGTTTTGGGTGAAGCAAGGCAGGTACCAGATTCATTTAGTTAAGGAACAACTTAGGCTCTTAAGATGCCAAAGACTGGGAGAGAGATTCATGTTGTGGATTGCTAAGCACAAAGAAGCATCTCCCTGCACCTATGTCTGTGAGAGGGAGGGATTTGGGTAGGACTCAACCCTTTGGTCAGCATCTCCTATTGGCAAATTTAGGTGGTTCCCTGCCTAATGTGCTGGATTTTGTGGATTGCATTGTTAGGCACCTATCTCTGCCTATGTATTGAGTAGGGAGGCTGGGTGTCTAACTCAGACTTTGTGGGTAGCAGTGTTGTTCCTGTGATTTTCTAGGTTCCTAAAAATTAGGCTCTGTGATGCTCAGGATTCAGTCTATGTCCCTCAGCCTATGTCACTCAGCCTATGTCCCTCAGTGGATCTGGGCCAAAGTCATGTTTAATATTGTGTTAGTGAACACATTTTCTAACACAATGCATTTTCCCAGCACGGACATTCTCTGTTTGTGCTCCCCACTATGGGAGGTTAGTACAGCTAGCTGGTGCACTATGGAAAAGGCATGACATCTCATCTCCCTGTCTCATTTTAAGTATTAGCTCTGCTTGACCCCTGAGCACAAGGACTGTAATTGTGCATTGTGCCTTTTCAGGAGCTTAAGGTAAGGAGTAGGCTCTTTTCAACTTTTTTGACCTTTCCATAATCAGTGACTACATGGGATGACTGCTTGTCCAGTTTGAAACTAAGAAACACAAAATCAAGGGAAAAAAAAGGGAGCCCCTCAGATATTTCAGAAGCGCTTTATTTTTACTTTTTAACCTAAGTTCAGGCCATTTCTTACTTTATCCAATTTAGTTCAACTAGCTGAAGTGTTTGTCTGCCTGACTTTTGCAGCAATCTCTGTCTTCATGTGGTGTTTTGTGATTTTTCCCGCCATGTCACTTTCCTGATATCAACAGTGAGATATCTGCTGCAGATGCTAATTAACAATATGCACCTGCCTTGAGTTCCTTTAATTATATTTCCAATATACTGTATAGGCAGTTCTAAAGTATAGACACTAATAGGTCTATATTTGTTCTTTGATAAAAACGTGACCTGTCCAGTCCCAGTGTGAAAGGTCTGTTACTGGACTGATGATGTAAAATATGGGGTGTTTTTTGTGTTAGCTAACATGCCAAACTGAGAAAGGAAATAGTTTTCACTCACATCTTCCTCAGTGGTGGTAATTCTGTAAGGAAAGAGTGGCCATGATCTACTCCTGGACATGCAAGACTCCATAGAAGAAGTCAAAGGGAATTTGCCTTATCAAACTCTGCAAGTCTGCTACTGGTAAATTGTATGTTATCTGAGTTTCATTACTGTTCCAGTAAATATCCCCAGACCCTTTATTAAATACTTCAAAAATTAATAAATGTAAACATATTAAAGAGTTGCCAACTCTTGCGGCAAGCGTTTAAGAAAAAAACCCTGTAAACCAGTTCTGAGAATTTCAATTATCTTCTGTGTTTTTTGTCTCTCATAATTTGCATTAAAATATTTTTTGTTTCTTAAGGGTTCATCAAGCCCCGCTTCTTATTTCCAATCTGAAGTTATCATAATCCTCTGTTTGCTGTAACATGGAGATCATGTCCATAGCAACCAAATGTGACGTCACAAATTAAAGGCTGGTGGAAAATAGGCAGATGAAACTGAAATCCTCTTTTTAAGCACCTGTACTTACTAATAAAGATGAAGGAAAGAGAAATGCAGAAAGAGAAAAGATTTAGAGTGTGGCATCACTACATGCCATTTTAGTTATTTATCATTCCTCCCTGTTTTCAATGTATACCATAAATAATCACCAATTATTTACACACTATAAGGTTACATACTGTAACTCCAGATGTTAAAAACAGAGTGATGACTGGGATGTATGAAGATTGGTGTTTTGCAATGGGAAGCATAGAGCAGTAATTGACACACAGATAATTTACATCTTTTGCATCCTCCTTTGTGCGGTATAGTAGCCACTAACAACATTGTTACCTTAGTGACTGCACTTCAAATGGGAATTATGATTTATCCCTCCGAGAGTGAAACTGCCAGCATGTCATGTGAATTTTTCTACTGGTTTCAGAAAATATGGATTGCAAGAAAAAGAGCAGATACATTTTCCCTCCAAACTGTAAATGATGGTTTTGAATAAGGTGATTTGACCTTTATTAACCATTTTTATTGTACTACTCATTTTCTTTCCATTTGAACATTTCAATATTGTTGGCTAAAAGGAAATGAAAGAGGTGAAGGATAATATTATATATCATGTAAGAATGAAAAAGAATGCTGAAGTCTATGAGTGAAGGTTGCTATCTGCTTTTTTTTTTTTTATGGCTACACTCTAGCAAGGACAAAAAGACAATGAAGAAGACTTACATGAATTGCTAAACTTTTGGTTGTGTGGGAATTTAAACTGTTTCTGATCATTTTCATGAACTTTTCTTCATTTGTGGTATACGATATTTGTGTTTGATTTCTACGGGTTTGATGTCTGCATGTGGCTTGGCAGGCACGCTAGCTACATCAACAACCACAGCAGCACACAAAAAATCTGTGTATGACTGCATATGCTGAACAATCAGAAATTTTCTAGATTGTGGCCTGATTTTTTGAAAGATAAATCATCTAAGGCTGAATGAAAAAATGACTTGTCTAAGTGCATACATTTACAATTATCATGATTATATGAACAAATGTCTGTCTGTATGCGTATGTGGTATCCATGCATGCAGTTAGGATAATTGATAGAGTTGGTCAGAAGATGTAAAATAATTTTGCAAATAATTTTTAATTAACATTTTGTTTAGGTTTGTTTAAATTTTCCTACTGACTTCATTATGGGCACATGAACAACATTTTGCCTCTATGAACCTGGGAAGCTGAATTCTTGGAAATCAGGCTAAAAGTTAAAATCTTCATATAGGAAATATGCACTGTTCTCTACTTTATTATTCAATAAGACAACATGGGTACCAGCAAGTGATCCTCAGTTCTGATCTGGAATGACCACCTCCAAGGGAGGAAAGGGTGCTCCATTTCTCATGTCTCACCAAATTATAGTTTTCTGACACAGCCGAAAAGAATGCACATTGTAGAACTGTGGTATCTATGATCTTGTGAGCTTGTCTCTGTCCTTTAGATACTAACCAAAAATAACTCTTCTAACAAAGGCTACTGAACACCTATAATATGTAAATTATTATTTTAATTATTATTAATATAGGCAGGGCTCATTTGGAGTCAGTATGCAGTGGTACAGAATATTGGTGGCTCTGTTAAATTGTTTTCTTGTTATCCATAATATCAGCTTGTGATTGAAACAGGGGCATCCAGCACAAAAAAGTTGAAGTGCACCTGTGACACTCACTGACCAGTGCATCACATCAGTGCATCACACAAGACTGTTTTCATGATACAGGAAGGGTGACTAAGAAGGACAAACTTCCCATAACCATCTGAACTTCTGGAAACTTAACTGAACAAACTTCATAAACAGTTTGATGTTTGTCCCTCACTCTAAGGTTTTTTGTTAAAAAACAATAATTAGCAATTCTTAAGCTCTACAAAGTGTTTGCCAATGATTAATTAAATTAGTACCAAAATATTTAGAGCATAACAAATTTAAATAATTGCAGCTGTATACTTTATATTATCTAATACATCTTTATATATTAGTGCATTTGATAAGCATGAATTAATGTGACAACAATATAACATTTTTATGTAGTGGATGTTATTATATACCAAGCCTACACAACAGAATATAAATACAGGAAGAGCTGAGTAGAAGAATGTGTAGGGAACATATAGTTTCTTATTGGGGTATTTGGCCTCACAACTCCAGTATTAAGCATGGGGGGAAATCTAAAATTATCAAAACATATGGAGAAAGACACACAAAGATTGGGATATCTAGACTTGCATTCACTAGTCAGCTATCTACTTGTTTATGTTCCATCTGTAACCCTTCTGCCAGATGTTGACAGCAGCTAAAAGGACCAGATTTGGTTTTCTAGGGCTTTCCATAAAGACAAAATTTATGCCAGCTTGAGGCCCCACCCAGAAACCTGGGAAACTACATACACCACCCTGGGCACCCCTGATGGGCAATTCTTCCCCACTCACAAACATTGAGTCGAGAGGTTACAACAAACAGAACTTTATTAGGGGTGGGGGAAACCACAGAAAGGAGTAGAAAAACAAGAGAATAAATTTGAAAATAAATAGAAATTAACAAATGCTATGATGAAAGACTCCAACCCCCAGGATATCTTAACTTTAGTCCCAACCTTTCTTTGGCTATTGTGAGTGTCTGATGTGTTTTTGGCATTTTTTGATCCTCAGTTCCCCACTCATTGGTAGCTGTCCTGGGTTGGAGAAGTCCAAGGTTCCTAGCAGGTCAGTGCTGCCTGGACTGCTCTGGGGCTCAACTACCTAACCCAGGTAGAGTGATTTCAGCTTTAGTTGCTGGGTAGGGAAACCCTCACAAGAGTACCTTGGGTAGGTGGCTGCTCTCTGTGGTTTCAGCCAAGCTGCCTAGCTCGGCTGCTGCTGGGCTACCCATCACCTAGAAAGTGGTCCTGACACTCTAAGCCATGTGCCACCTCAGAAGAACTCCTGCTGCTGCCACTCTTCACCATCATTCCCACCAAACTACTGCCATTGCACTGTTCAGAAGTCTCAACTCAGCTCTTTGGGAGAGATCAGTATCTAAAACCCTTGACAGAGTCCTCACCACCAGAGAAGTATTCCCAGTAGCACTCACAAACATTTTTCCTCCTCTCTCCATATCTCTGCTCTGTCCACACTCCCTGTGACCCCAGGCACATTCAGTGTCAATGTTTTTGCCTTGTATTTCCCAACAAGGTCAACTGTATTTCATTGCCTCCAAACATAAAACTTAGCTGAATTTCTACCACAGTGCCCTAAACCATCACAGAACTGAAATGTGAATGAGGCCTGGCCCATTCGGTCAACCCCCCTTGCTCTGCAACAGATGCTGGCAAGAGGGGTCCCCCGTCAGTGGATCCCCTGCCCATCTGCAATTCTTAAGCAGCTGTGGGCTGCTCTTCTCACATTTCAGCCACAGGTGAAGCATGAGTTCCCTTCTCTCTCAGGCTTCTGGCCAGAGGACTTACACATCTATTACTAGTTTACCATTTAAAAAACAACTTTGATAGATTATGGCTCAGTTCTGTGATGTTCTGAGTATCCTATTTCTCCTCTGCTCCACTGAAGTGAATGGCAATGATCCCAGTGACTATAATGGGAATAGGTTCAGGTCTAAGTGCACAGCACCTTTCAGGTGATGCTCAATATTTTGCAGGATTGAGACCTTGATTACCCATCGCTGGTTACGGGGGTTGTGGGGACAGGAGAGAATAATCTCTACTTTCATGACTAGTAAATGCTGAAAAAATTGGATTCCCACCTCTGGCTTTTTTCTTACTACATAGTTTTCTGTATTATCACGTTGGAATCAAAGATTTTCCCAGGATTTAAGGCTGAAGTTAAGCTTGCAATACTGCTTTAAAATAAAACCGAGAGCGAGAGAGAGAAACATACTGCTAACTTCCTGATTGTAGTGGTCTGATACTCCTCGGTTTTGGATGACTAGCCAAGTTTATGAAGTGTCATTACTTTCCTTCATGCTTTCTGATCCTGTATCAAAACCGTAGCTTTTCCTACATTTTGACATTATATCTCCTTAATAGATGCGGTCCACTTCCATGGCATTGTGGAAGGATAATTGAGGAAAGTGTATTTTATTTTCTAGCCTCATGAAAGGCATTTTCTAAATTATGAAAAGTCGGCCATTTCAGAAGGGAGCACATATATAAAAAGGAATAGAGAGTACTTCTGGCAATGGGAAACCTACATTAAATGTACTATGGACATTCATTTTTATATATTTGCATATATACATTGGCTGATTCCTTTTCCTTTTGTTTAATTATTATATGTTGATATTATTATTATTTATATTACAGTAGCACTTAGAGGTCCCAAATGAGATCAGGTAGTGGGACCCAGCCAGCATCAATGTTAGGCACTGTGCAAACACACACTAAGAGCCAGTCCTGTTCTGAAGACTTTGCAATTTGGCTAGATAAGACAAAACAAAGGATGGGAGGGGAAGCAGAGGTCACACAGCAGAGGTAGGAATGGAACTTAGGTTTCCTGATTCCCTGTCCAATGCCCTGTCTGCTAGACCATGCAGTTCTCCACATCCTCATGACATGGTAAAATTCTAAATCACATTGAAGCCCACACAAGTTTTTCCACTGACTTCAGTGGAGCCAGCATTCACCTGCAGTGTTGTGTATTTTATAATCTACATGAAGTAGATTACATATGCTGATCTGTATAATAGTTCTTTTTAGATTGCCTCATCTGTATTCTAATATATACAGTGGGCTTGATTTTCATACACTGGCCTATGTTTTTCTGTTTTTGTACATGCACACACAAGTTTGTATAGTCGCTCAAGTGTGCATACATAATAAATTCTAACATCTGCACATACGGGTGCAACCCCCATGACTTTGTGAGTCAGGGCTACGATTATGGCCAGCATTTATGTTGATGGATTCCTTCTTGCTATGCCCCTACATGTTTACAACACACTCTGACTCTTAATAATATTGTGACACAGGAACCTCTTGTTGCCTAGTGACCAGGGGAACAGGCTGAATACATACAGGTTACAGGAATCTTCTGACTCTGGTATATACATTCTAGTTCACAAAAAGAGTATCATGTGAGTTCTTGAATAAAAGCCTTTTTCACTCAGGTCATTAATATCATTGTAAAATATTTTTATAGACACTCTGTGAGGAGTTATATGTATATATTGAAAATACTGTCTTAAAGTCTATCTCTGGGAACTGGTCACCCACAAAAGTAAAAAACATGTTTTCTGTCAGACAAGAGATGTTATCCATCTATTTGTTTAAAGGGAAAACAAGTGTGGCCTCATACACAATGGGTTGCTACTCACCAGTCTAATTCAAATGCAAATGAAGGGCTGGCAGGGACTTCAGAAAGAAATTAATATGAAGAGAAAACAGTGGGTATGGGAAAACCCTATCTGGAGCTCACCTGCCCTACTATATTTGGTGGGGAAAAGAAGACACCCTGGCACCCTTCACTGAGGAAGAAAGTGGGCAGTGAGTTTGCTTTGTGAAAAAGAATTCTCAACCAGGCTTCACTGAAAATGCTGAAGAGAACTTCGGGTAAGATAAACTTCTTTAGATAGGAGGTTAACCTGTTAGTTAAGTTTAGCCTCTAGAAAGCATGTTATGGTTTTGTTTTGTATGTAACTATTTGTTTCCAATATTTTTACTCACTATCACTTGAATCTCTGTTCTTTGATAATACAGTTATTCTTGATTTCACTATAAATATGTAAGTGCTCAAATGTTAAGCAATGTGGTGATTATGAATTGAATCTTGATATGTACTGTTATTTTGGGAACAGCAGGTCCAGTAATTCTGGGAGTATTCAGTGAATAAGGAGCTGGACACTGCAGGAAATGGTCTAAGAACTCGGGGATTGGTGTGTGCCTAACACTACCTGTGTCATGTACTTCTTGTACACAGTAGGTTGCAGGGCTCAAGTGTCTGTTTATAGCTTCTAAGTTAGTGTCAGTTTTTTTCAAGTTGCTCCTGCCTTTTGTTCTGTTGTATGACTAGTTCAGACCGCTTTGCTTTCTGTATAGCTGTGGCTAGGGTTAAGTCTGTCTTCAATTGTAGCAGCTGTGAAAGATTGTTATCTGTTAACTCAATAACCTGCCTTTCTCTGATATCTTCATGTTTTGCATTCCCGAAAATCACAGTTTTCAGCCAATGTATGCAGAACTCTTATAAAACATTCAACATTTTCCCCTAGTTCTTGTATTCTCTGGCTGGAACATGCTTTTTCATAAACCATATTTCTCTGTGGTATATAATATGTATCAAAACATAACCAGAACTCTTTCATAGTCTCCTAGACTTTAAGATAGAAGGGACTATCATGATCATCTAGTCTGACCTCCTGCACATTGCAGGCCATGGAACCTCACTCACCTACTCCTGTAATAGATCCCTAACCTCTGGCTGAGTCACTGAAGTCCTCAAATCATGGTATAAAGACACAAAGTTACAGAGAACCCACCATTTACACTCCTTTAAACCAGAAAGTGACCAGTGCCTCATGCCGCAGAAGAAGGTGAAAAACCCCTATTGTCTCTGCAAATCTGACTCAGGGGATAATTTCTTCCTGACCCCAAATACGGCAATCAGTTGGACCCTAAACATGTGGGCTCGACCCACCAGCCACACACCTGGGAAAGAATGCTCTGTAGTAACTCAGAATCCTCACCATCTAATTTCCCATTACTGGCTGTTGGAGATATTTGCTGCTAGCAGTCACAGATCAGCTATATGCCATTGTAGGCAATCTCATCATGCCATCCCCTCCATAAACATATCAAGCGCTGTTTGGAAACCAGTTATGTTTTTTGCCCTCAGTGCTCCCGTGGAAGGCTGTTCCATAACTTTACTCCTCTGATGGTTAGAAACTTTCACCTAATTTTAAGCCTAAACTTGTTGATGGCCAGTTTATATCTATTTGTTCTTGTGTCCACATTGGTGCTTAACTTAAAAAACTCCTCTACCTCTCTGGGATTTATCCCTCTGATATATTTATAGAGAGGAATCCTATTGCCTCCAGACTTCTTTTGGTTATGATAAAAAAGACAAGTTCTTTGAGTCTCCTCTCATAAGGTAGGTTTTCCTTTTGTGACTGTCTTCAGTAAAGTCAAAGGATTTATAGATAAGCTCTGCCTGCTTCCCCATAGCATAAATTAAAAAAAAGATACCTCCAATTTCCTTAAAAAGAAAAGGAGTACTTGTGGCACCTTAAGACTAAGAAATTTATTTGAGCATAAGCTTTCATGAGTTACAGCTCACTTCGTCTGATGCATTTTCCACTGAATGCATCTGATGAAGTGAGCTGTAGCTCACGAAAGCTTATGCTCAAATAAATTTCTTAGTCTCTAAGGTGCCGCAAGTACTCCTTTTCTTTTTGTGGATACAGACTAACACGGCTGCTACTCTGAAACCTCCAATTTCCTTGTGGAGCTTGGTAGCAATGCAAAATCTTTCAGATATTGTTTCCAATCTGTCCATTGTGAAGGTTTGTTAAAGTTGAAGTTCTCTGGGAAATTGAAGAGTGGCAGGTTGATGAGATCCTGCCACTATTGTTGCTTTGTTCCTTCTGTCTACAGTCTTTATTGCTATTTTCCTTCTTTTTCTGTTCTCTTCTAGAGCTAGTTTACTTCTCACACCATGCTATGTACTTCTTCTACATGGTAGGTTGTAGGGCTAGTGGACCAGACTTCTGTTTCAGATATAAACTGACTAGAGAGCTTACTTCTGCACAAGTTAAACACCAGATGTGTTCATCATAAAATCCTTTAATGTCCTGCCAGGTATGGCTTAGGTTAATTTAAATAAGGTATTTTACACACAGTTTAGCTTGTCATTAAAAACCATACAGCGAGGGAGGCTGGGGAGGCCTGGAATGTATTTTTTATACTTCCAGGGTCTGGTGGTTTCAGAGAGCTGATCCACAGTAGGCACAGACAAGATGGCTTTACACTAAGTGCCGATGGTGGTGAGGTGCTTCACAATCCTGGATATTCCTGGGGAGCATGAGAAATATATAAAAAACAACATTATATTTACCACAACATATTTTCATTATAGAATAAACTAAGGGGCAAAGTTAAATTTGTGTGTGTCTGACAATAGTATCCATTAGTGTATATTTAAACTGTGTTTTAAAGATGGAAATGTAAAACTTCATAAAATTTTCAAATTTGAAAATGTCTCTATCATATTGGCACAGAAATGCTGAAATCCTAGTTATTTCCTTTTACCAGGAATAGTGCAAAAATGACCCAGTTTTGGCATGTCGATTAACTTACAATTTTTCCATACAAATATGGCTTTGGTGTTTAGTCCCTACATTAACCACCCAAACACAAAGACAAACCGTGGTCAAAGACCACAATACAGCCTTTTCCTTCAGAGTTAAAGATTTTGCCAAAGTCTTTCTAGCACTTGCTGATGTAGTAGTTCTTTGGGCTGTTGTGATCAATACATTTGACATGCTGAACATTTACTGCTCACTGGGTCTGGTATTTTTTTTTATGAAATGCTCTTTCTAAGTGATGTTTTCTGAATGATATATACACCACCTGCTCCTTACCTTTTTTTCATGGCTTCTCAGGATTTTTATTTGACATTTACTAACTTCTATAGCTCTGAAGCTATTTATTATGTTAGTTAACATTAAATGTAAGGCCCAGTTTCTTGGCTGTGAGGAATCCGCACAGTCACTCAGAAGGGGGTTGCCAAGATGGATTTAAGCCACCTTTGTGTTTCTTCAATCCTGGGCTGGCTGTGCAGGCAACTCCATGGTATAATTAAAGCAGCCTAAAGCCACCTGCCCTTACATCCTGCTACGTTTTGTGAGTTAAGTCCTCAGACAGAGCCTGTGATGCTGCATGTGTGCTTCAGCAGACAATCCATGAGCAAGGACCAGGTCATATGACATCCCAGTCTGTGCAAGATCAACACTTGATTGGGAACTCTCCTGCGTTATGTAGAGATGGCCTAGGCCTCCTGCTCCTGACTCACACATCAAGTCAGCTCTCACCAGTTGGCCTTCACCGGCCCAAGCTGGCTCTTTCTGTTTCCTTGAGTCACCCAGCAGACCCCCTTACATTTTTGCCCCTCATGTACAGTTCTGGCATCAGAAATAGCCCTTTCGGGTTTGTGCCTCTACTTTGTGTCTTCTCATGACCTAAACCCAATCTTTTCCAGTGCCCTGTACTTAGTGTTTAATAAAGGAGCTCCACTATAGTATTTCTCTTTGGAATGATTTCTCCACACTTCAAATGCCAGTATTAAAATTGCATTGTAAACACTACCATTTTCTTTATTTTAAACTTAAAGCATTAGTTTTTTAAAAAAATTGCATTTGTAAATGTATTAAAATGGTCCCATTTAAGAAACTATCTGAGGTCAGAAGTAACAAAATCTGATAATAATACAATAAATAATGATAATGATAAGTTCTAGAGATGGTCAAAAGTTTTTGAATGAAAAGTTTATACATTTCTTAATAAATAAATTTCTAAATAAAAGTTGTAAATTTTTTTTTTTTGATTTTTGAAAAAAAATCAGTTTTTTTCTCCTCTTTTTATACACATAAAAAGTCAAACATCAAAACACACACAACAAAAATAATAAAAAATGGAAAATTTAAAAACCAAAAATGTTTTTTTATAACCTGCAGAACTAACATGATTTTCAATTTTTTCCCAAAAAATTCTTTTATATTTTTGACTCACTCTAATAACAATCTTTTATTCACTTCAGGTATATGCAATTTTGATACAAATCAAAATTTATTATGAGTATGTAAGCAACTATAAAAGACATTGGGCCTCATTTATATGCCTATTTGGGTTTCACAAAGAATCTGGACCAACAGTTCTATAAAGCTCCAGTATAGATGCATTTTATACACTTTACACGAAACATTCTTTTGTCTTTTAATTGTAACGCCTGTGTTGACCTTTGGAAAAAACAACCTGTTGACAAAAAACTTGCAAGTCTATGGACCTATGTTTGTATATCCTAAATTCCAACTCGAGTATTCTAAGTTCATTCAGTAAGCATCACATGAAAGTCATAGCTCTGATTGCATGCCAGTTGGCTTGGTCAAGAAGGTAATTAGAAGAACCCTTGAATTTCTTAATATTGCCTTTGAAGCATCATAGTAAGTCTATAAGGTGTTTTCTTATTCACCATGTCTCTATGGCCACAGCCTGCGTAAGTGAATGGAATGGGCTATACAGTACTTTCTGCCACTTTTACTACCCTCTTACCTCTTATTGCTCTAACTTTACTCCATGCTTTGAAATAAGTTCCATTTGATTCATTTACTCCATCTGCTTGTTCTCTCTATCACATTATCTACTGATGAAAAATGAACTTTTAGTCTCCTGCTTTTCAACTGAAACGGCTGCCTCAGTAGATTTTATAATGTGCTTCATACAAACTGAAACAAATGGAGCAGTTAAGTAAAAACACAGAGTGCTACTTTAAGTACACTGTGGATATTTTAAGAGCTTTCAAACACTCAGTTGCTATGTTGTTAACTCTGAATTGTGGCCTAAAAGGAGGGGTGGGGGAATATGAACAAATACCATCTAGTTTGATGAAAGCTACTTCTATTAATTAAGAATGGAGAAAAAAATATCAGAGCCTATGCCAACGTACTCCCCACAGCACCTCCAACAAATTGTATATTCCTCATTATTTATTTTCATGAACTTAATTGACCATTTGAGAAAAGAAATGGTCCTTTATGGTAACAGCAACACAAAAGCTTCATAGTTGACTGAAATGCATGGGTCCAGGTAACTAAAACCATTTCTAACTACTTGAGACCCGAACAGAAGGTATGAAAGTTTCAGCCAATTGCAAGAAAGGTCACAGATTTATTTATTTATTTTTAAATGAAAAAAAAAAAAGATGATAAAATATTTTGGATGTGAATTAGACATGCTTCAACTTAAAACTGTACAGATAAAAAGAAACTGTAGCATTTCAAAATTGTTTTACCAGATGCCAGATTATTCCAAACTATGCACTATATATTGAAGAAAATTGATATTATTTAAAAGCTTTCTCTGTTATTATTATGCTGTCCACACAAGGTTTTTGATGAGCATGTATCCAAGGAACTTGATTAATATTTCCAGGAGCCAATACCTACCAATGCAACAGTGTGCAGGCAGCATTTTGATAGGTTTAATACAACAGGCAAACTAAGCCAAGTCTACTAAAAAAAATGAAGCATATCATTTGTAAACAGCTGTAGCTGTGTTGTTTTAAAAGATGGGCTTAAGAAGAGGATTCTGCTAAAGTTTTAGCAACCTAATAATAAAAAGCCAAATCCTGAAAGGTGCTCTACATCTGAAGCTGACCCTAAAGTCAATAGGAATTGCAAGTGCTCTGTGCCCCTTTGGATTTGGCCCTGCATATTAAGGAATTATAATATAATTTGATCTTGCTATCACATTCATAAAACACTAAGGAATCATTCTTATTGCCTCATTGTGTTCAACATAGATCCCTGCTTGTCTGAAATAATACCCTCTGTGCTCTCCGATAATGGCCGCTTCTGTTTTTCCCTTGCAGGTTCAGAGCTACTAGCAGCACACAGTAGTACCTTGTACCACTTGGCCACTTTTACCAAGGATTTGGGATTTGAAATTCTTCTCTCCCTCTCTCCATGCCAATGAAACAGAATCCAGCCCTTTAGACATATTGTATTATGCAAGAAATTTGTACCAAAATAAGGTCACTCGAGGCAGTCAGGGTTGCATACTAATGAGATAATGATCTACATGCCTGTAAAAATAATGGGAAAATAATATCATGACACTCAACTCAAACTGTTCAGGCACTTGGGAAGAAAAGAAACATTACATTGCATGGCCAGTGAGTGAAAACTAGGTGATTGATGTGTTTTAGGATTTTGTTCAAGCTAAACTTATTACAGCTGAAAAAGTGAAGTGTTTCAAGAGCACATCAATGACAGCATTTAAATCAAGGGGAATTAAATATATATGAGGCCAGATTCTCCCCCATATTGCTTGAGTGGAGGGAAGCCAAACCTTGGTTGTCCAGAAAGGAGGGAGCACCAGCTCTGTGACACACTCCTCTCTCTCCTCCCTGGGACTCCTGCAAAAGCCCCTTTGCTGAATTTTTCTTGGGGTGGATCTCCACAAAAATGTGAGCCCATACATAGGAGTGGGTGAACCTGGTTAACAGATGCACTCAGAGCTCGATTCCTGTGGATATCAGAGCAAGAGTTAATGCTACTCTAATTCACTGCTATGGCAGGGACTCAATGGCAACCTGAGCCTTTGCAGGTGTCCTGATATCATCATGGATCTTGTGTAATCATCCAATGACTTATGGGGTGGAAATTCTGCTCACTCTATAAGGATACAGGGAGTCCCACTCCCATGTCAAAACATGGAGTTGAGGAAATGCCACAAGTTGAAACTCAAAGAAATTGCTGCTATGCATGTTTTTTCTCTGATGTATTAAAATATGTCCTCTTAATTTAATAAGGCAATTTAAATAACATTTAGGGTATTATTTTATGGATTCACTTACAGGTCTTGGGAAAGATGGTCAAGAGCCTACCACTATTTGACCAACCTCTCTGCCCTGCCCTGTGTATTTTCAGATAAAATAGGGCCTGGATCTAAACTATTTCTGAATTCAGTTTTGATTTTGTAAAAGCAAAACCCTCCACAGTTTGGCCAGTTTCTAGTTTCTGATGATGTTTATGCACCACACTATAACATGAACATCTTACTAAAATGAATAACTGCATGACAGCATCTTTTCTCAAATTAAAGCCAGATAAAAACAAAGCTATTTTAAGCAGTTAAAAAAAACAACAACCCTGGGTAATATTCTTTTGAAGTGGGAAATACTTATTTTTAATCAAATATTCAGGGTTATCCTTCATGCAATATCTTTCAAGCAGCTTATGAAATCTGTAGTGAAGATATTCCTTTAATCAAATAAGTCACATTGTGCTCTGTACTAACTATAAATGATATAAGAAAAGGAGTACTTGTGGCAGCTTAGAGACTAACAAATTTATTTGAGCATAAGCTTTCGTGAGCTACAGCTCGCTTCATCGGATGCAAGTAGTGGAAAATACAGTGGGGAGATTTTATATACACAGAGAACATGAAACAATGGATGTTACCATACACACTGTAACAAGAATGATCAGGTAAGGTGAACTATTACCAGCAGGAGAGCAGGAGGTGAGGGAGAGGGGGAAACCTTTTGTAGTGATAATCAAGGTGAGCCAGTTCCAGCAGTTGACAAGAATGTGTGAGGAACAGTGGTGGTGGTGGAAATAAACATGGGGAAATAGTTTTACATCCAAGGAAGTGAGCTATAGCTCACGAAAGCTTATGCTCAAATAAATTTGTTAGTCTCTAAGCTGCCACAAGTACTCCTTTTCTTTTTGCGGACACAGACTAACATGGCTGCTACTCTGAAACCCGTAAATGATATAGAGTCTGATACATGCTTTCATATTTGCAACTGAGGTTATTCTGGTTTCCATGCAAAATTCCCATGTGGAATATAGAAATTTCAAAACTTAGCCCGATGCTTACATTCATGATCCCTATTTCACTGGCAGGCAGGTCATTTCTTTGGCTCCCGGTTACCCTATCTAATGAGAACGCGTGGGACTTTTCAGTTTCCTAGAGTGAGATTCAGGAGCCATTGATTCTTTGCTTTCGTACATACTTGCCCATGTAAAGTGTTCATTAAGGGCCAGATTGCAATGATCATAGGCCTGCTCAACACTGAAGAACACGGAGTTAGACCATTAGTTCATCTAGCCCAGTATTCTGTATCCAACAGTAGACTGTACCACAGCTTTAGGTGGAGTGTACAGAGCAGGGCAACTGTGGAAAAATCCACCTCTTACATCTCCTCCTAGCTTCAGGAAATCAGAGTTTTCGGGTCACTTTGAGCACGGAGATGGCTAGTAGCCATTAATAGACCTATCGTCCATGAACATATCTAATTCTTTTTTGAACTTAGTTATACTTTTGGCCATGACAACATCCTATGGCAATGAGGTCAATGGGCAATAATTAAATTGGGGAAGAAAACTATTAGAGCCTCCCCTAGGATAGTGCTTGGGGTGTGCTATAGACCACTGGGATCTAATTTGGATATGGATAGAGCCCTTTTTAATGTTTTTAATAAAGTAAATACTAATGGAAACTGTGTGATCATGGGAGACTTTAACTTCCCAGATATAGACTGGAGGATGAGTGCTAGTAATAATAATAGGGCTCAGATTTTCCTAGATGCGATAGCTGATGGATTCCTTCAACAAGTAGTTGCTGAACCGACTAGAGGGGATGCCATTTTAGATCTGGTCTTGGCGAGTAATGAGGATCTCATAGAGGAAATGGTTGTAGGGGATAATCTTGGCTCAAGTGATCATGAGCTAATTCAGTTCAAACTGAATGGAAGGATTAACAAAAATAAATCTGCAACTAGGGTTTTTGATTTCAAAAGGGCTGACTTTCAAAAATTAAGGAAATTAGTTAGGGAAGTGGATTGGACTGAAGAATTTATGGGTTTAAAGGTAGAGGAGGCCTGGGATTATTTTAAATTAAAGCTGCAGAAGCTATCGGAAGCCTGCATCCCAAGAAAGGGGAAAAAATTCATAGGCAGGAGTTGTAGACCAAGCTGGATGAGCAAGCATCTTAGAGAGGTAATTAAGAAAAAGCAGAAAGCATATAGGGAGTGGAAGAAGGGAGGGATCAGTAAGGAAAGCTACCTTATTGAGGTCAGAATATGTAGGGATAAAGTGAGACAGGCTAAAAGTCAAGTAGAGTTGGACCTTGCAAAGGGAATTAAAACCAATAGTAAAAGGTTCTATAGTCATATAAATAGGAAAAAAACAAAGAAAGAAGAAGTGGGACCGCTAAAAACTGAGGATGGAGTGGAGGTCAAGGATAATCTAGGCATGGCCCAATATCTAAACAAATACTTTGCCTCAGTCTTTAATAAGACTAAAGAGGATCTTAGGGATAATGGTAGCATGATAAATGGGAATGAGGATATGGAGGTAGACATCACCATATCTGAGGTAGAAGCGAAACTCAAACAGCTTAATGGGGCTAAATCGGGGGGCCCAGATAATCTTCATCCAAGAATATTAAAAGAATTGGCACAAGAAATTGCAAGCCCATTAGCAAGAATTTTTAATGAATCTGTAAATTCAGGGGTTGTACCATATGATTGGAGAATTGCTAACATAGTTCCTATTTTTAAGAAAGGGAAAAAAAGTGATCCAAGTAATTATAGGCCTGTTAGTTTGACATCTGTAGTATGCAAGGTCTTGGAAAAAATTTTGAAGGAGAAGGTAGTTAAGGACATTGAAGTCAATGGTAAATGGGACAAAATACAACATGGTTTTACAAAAGGTAGATCGTGCCAAACCAACCTGATTTCCTTCTTTGAGAGAGTAACAGATTTTTTAGATAAAGGAAACGCAGTGGATCTAATTTATTTAGATTTTAGTAAGGCGTTTGATACTGTGCCACATGGGGAATTATTAGTTAAATTGGATAAGATGGGCATCAATAGGAAAATTGAAAGGTGGATAGGGAATTGGTTAAAGGGGAGACTACAACGGGTCCTACTGAAAGGTGAACTGTCAAGTTGGAGGGAGGTTACCAGTGGAGTTCCTCAAGGATCAGTTTTGGGACCAATCTTATTTAATCTTTTTATTACTGACCTGGGCACAAAAAGTGGGAGTGTGCTAATAAAGTTTGCAGATGATACAAAGCTGGGAGGTATTGCTAATTTAGAGAAGGACAGGGATACCCTACAGGAGGATCTGGATGACCTTGTAAACTGGAGTAATAGGAATAGGATGAAATTTAATAGTGAGAAGTGTAAGGTCATGCATTTAGGGATTAATAACAAGAATTTTAGTTATAAGCTAGGGACGCATCAACTAGAAGTAACGGAGGAGGAAAAGGACCTTGGAGTATTGGTTGATCATAGGTTGACTATGAGCTGCCAATGTGATATGGCTGTGAAAAAAGCTAATGTCGTCTTGGGATGCATCAGGAGAGGTATTTCCAGTAGGGATAAGGAGGTTTTAGTACTGTTATATAAGGCACTGGTGAGACCTCACCTGGAATACTGTGTGCAGTTCTGGTCTCCCATGTTTAAGAAGGATGAATTCAAACTGGAACAGGTACAGAGAAGGGCTACTAGGATGATCCGAGGAATGGAAAACTTGTCTTATGAAAGGAGACTCAGGGAGCTTGGCTTGTTTAGCCTAACTAAAAGAAGGTTGAGGGGAGATATGATTGCTCTCTATAAATATATCAGAGGGATAAATACCAGAGAGGGAGAGGAATTATTTAAACTCAATACCAATGTGGACACAAGAACAAATGGATATAAACTGGCCACTAGGAAATTTAGATTAGAAATTAGACGAAGGTTTCTAACCATCAGAGGAGTGAAGTTTTGGAATAGCCTTCCGAGGGAAGTAGTGGGGGCAAAAGATCTATCTTGCTTTAAGATTAAACTCGATAAGTTTATGGAGGAGATGGTATGATGGGATAACATGGTTTTGGTAATTAAATATTCATGGTAAATAGGCCCAATGGCCTGTGATGGGTTTTTAGATGGGGTAAGATCCAAGTTACCCGGGAAAGAATTTTCTGTAGTATCTGGCTGATGAATCTTGCCCATATGCTCAGGGTTTAGCTGATCGCCATATTTGGGGTCGGGAAGGAATTTTCCTCCAGGGCAGATTGGAAGGCCCTGGAGGTTTTTCGCCTTCCTCTGTAGCATGGGGCACGGGTCACTTGCTGGAGGATTCTCTGCTCCTTGAGGTCTTCAAACTACAATTTGAGGACTTCAATAGCACAGATATAGGTGTGAGGTCTTTTTTAGGAGTGGTGGGTGAAATTCTGTGGCCTGCATTGTGCAGGAGGTCAGACTAGATGATCATAATGGTCCCTTCTGACCTAAATATCTATGAATCTATGAATCTAGGTCCACAGGTTAATTGTGCATTAGTGTAAAAAAGCACTTCCTCTTGTTTGTATTAAACCTGCTGCCTATTAATTTCACTGAGTGACCCTTGATTTTTGTGTTGTGGGAAAAGATAAATAATAACTCTCTATTAAGTTTTTTCCACACAGTTCACTATTTTATAGACCTCCACCATATCCCTCCTTAACCATCTCTTTTCTAAGCTGAACAGCCCTAATCTTTTTTAGTCTGTCCTCATATGGAAAGTGTTCCTTACCCTTTATCATACTTGGAAGTAATAGAAGTAAAGCTATGTCAGTTGGGGTGTGGCTTTTTACCAATGCATTATAATTGTACAAGCCCAAGTGCAGACCCAGCTATATCAGAGTAAAGGTGCCTTATGCTGGTTTTGTTATTTCCCTTCCCCTCTGGGAATCAGAGCTATTTGGGAATTTTCCAGCAAAACAATTTTTCATCAAAAAATACTGATTTGTTTAAACCTAAATGTTCTGAGGAAACATACAGTTTCAACAAACTTCTCATGCAACACAGGCAGGAAACCTGCCCTTTTTCCTGTCAGCTCCTTTGGCAGACTCCTGGGGAGCCCAGGCTCCATCTGGGATCCATGTTTCCAGGGCTGTCTGCCATGTGGACTGCCATGAGGAACTCAGGTCTTCCAGGCTATCTGCCACAGAGCCAGAAACCTGGAAGCCCTGGGAGCCCTTAGTTGCCAGCTTTGCAGCAGATCTATGGGCTTCCAGAGTCCCTACAATGGAACCCAGAGACTGGCAGCTCCAGAAATCCTGGGATACACAGCTCTAGTTAGGGATCTCCTGGCTCTGCAGCAAGGAGCAGCTTGGAAGCCTTGAGAACCCCAGATTGTGCCAGGGCTCTCAGGACTTCCAGGTTCCCTGCCCAGGAGCTGGGAGACCTGGCTCCCAAACTCAAACATCCACAGTTAAGCCAGGAGCCTTGGCGTTTGTGCAACTAGGTAAAATTTTGTTTAGAAGACTTCCAAACAAAACATTTGGATTATTTCTAAACTCCCCACCACCACCACCGCCATCTTTTTTTTCTGATTTCCCATCTGTGAGGAAATTTGAAATGTCTAATTGTCATTCTGAAATGGAACAAATTTATTTTTCAGAATGTTTGTGGCATGGAAATTCTAACTTTCAACCAGCTCTACCGGGAATAGCTACACGAGTATAAAGTACCTTTAAGCTTATCTAACTAGTCCACAGTAGAGGGATTGTACCACTTTAACTGTACTGATGTAGTTAAAGCAGTACAACGTTTTAGTAAGAAAGTAAGGCCTTACTCATATTGAGATGTGCCTTACCCTTTGATTAGATCCATTGACTTTAGAAGGCTTTGAATTTGACCCTTAATGAACATATTGCGCCTGATTTTCTTTATTCCTATTAAGGCCACTTCACATAGCCAGAATGATATAAAATCATAGAATCACAGAAGTGTAGGACTGGAAGGGAGCTCAAGAGGTCATCTAGGCCAGTCCCCTGCACTCATGGCAGTACAAGAATTATCTAGACCATCTCTGAGAGGTGTTTGTCTAACCTGCTCTTAAAAATTTCCAGCAATGGAGATTTCACAACCTCAATTTATTCCAGTGCTTAACCTCCCTGACGGGAAGTGTTTCCTAATATCCAACCTAAACCACTCTTGAGGCAATTTAAGCTCATTGCTTCTTGTCCTGTCTTCAGAGCTTAAGAAGAACATTTTTTCTCCCTTCTCCTTGTAACAATCTTTTATGTACTTGAAAACTGTTATCATGTCCCCTCTCAGTCTTCTCTTCTCTAGACTAAAAAAACCCCAATTTTTTCAATCTTCCCTCATAGGTCACGTTTTCTAGACCTTTAATAATTTTTGTTGCTCTTCTCTGGACTTTGTCCACATCTTTGCTGAAATGTGGCACCCAGAACTGGACATAATACTCCAGTTGAGGCCTAATCAACAAAGTAGAGAGGAAGAATTACTTTTCATGCCTTGCTTACAACACTCCTGCTAATACATCCCAGAATGAGGTTTGCTCTTTTTGCAACAGTATTACACTGTTGACACAGATTTAGCTTGTTATCCACTATGATCCCAGATCCATTTCTGCAGTACTCCTTCCTAGGCAGTCATTTCCTATTTTGTATGTGTGCAACTGATTGTTCCTTCCTAAGCGAAGTACTTACTTTGCACTTGTCCTTATTGAATTTGATTCTATTTACTTCAGACCATCTCTCCAGTTTGTCCAGACCATTTTGAATTTTAATCCTGTCCTCCAAAGCACTTGCAACCCCTCCCAACTTGGTATCATCCGAAAACTTTATAAGTGTAAATGTCTTTGATGTAAACTTCAAAGAGGTGTGTATCAGGTCATTTATGCTAAATCACTGTTTTTCTGTATCCTACAGGTTACAGTCTTTCAAGATTTTTCATCCATGATCAATCATCTATCTTAAGGCTTCTCTATTCACAAAATCTGTACTGCTTTCATTGTACTAGTATAGTCATATCAATATGTGGATGCAGTTATATAGGTATAAAGGTGTTTATCACATATTCTGTATGCAAAGGGAAATAAGCTGTACCAGTATTAGGCACCTTTATGATGGTATAACTGCGTCCATACTAGTGGTTATACCGATATAACTATATTCCTAAAAAAATTTCACATCCCTAATTAAAATAGTTATACTGGTACAAAAACTTATAGATAAAAATACAAAATTTAAATTGAGTTCTAAAAATGAAAAGTAGTATAAAGCAATATAGAAATGTATGTGTCAGCTCAAAAACACAATGATAAAGAGAAAGAACTAGCTCACGTCTAACCTATTAACAAATGCATATCCAGATAACAAGTCACATTCACAGAGACAGAGATAAAAAAAATCCAAATTATATTATAAATGCAGAGGCCCAAGAAAATATGGAAAAAATGATCAAATATCCTATATACATCCCAACAATCTTATATGTTTCCATCAGATAAATCAGACAGATCCAATACGGTATACAGGAAAACTATTAATTTGAAGTCCTTCAAAGGAGCAATTATTTCAGAGCTCCAGTTATGACAAAGTATTGTTAATATATGTAATAAATCAAAGGTAAACTTAGACAAAAATGAAGTGAGTTGGTTCCATATAATTAAAATGCTGGTCCAAGAACTGGTAAAACTAGACTTTCAATAGCTACAAATTTCCATTTTGATTGATGTCATTTATGAAAGGGAGTGTGTGCTAATGTTTAGAGCAGCGAACTGGGAGTCAATACCTTTGGATTCCATTAGTGAGTCCCACAACTCCGACATGTATTCATTTCATCCATGTTACAGATGGATGAAATAATATTTATCTACCTCATAGTCAAAGCACTCAAGATAGGAGTAATCCAAAGGGAAAATAAAATTTGATAATATTATAGGAAGATTAAGGGGTACGGATGGCCTTATGGGTAGATGGTTTATTGGCTCCATATGGAGGAAGGGAAGGAAATGAATTGTACAGACTGCTCCCACTTTCCCCTGGTAATTTTCCCCACTTCCACTAGAAATATAGAAGACTGGGACTGTATTCGTTCCCTTCTGCTAAAGTGCTTTAAAAATTCTGGAGAACAAAGAAATTTATGTGGCAAACTCTTTGGCAGGCTTTCTCTGTTTTAGCCCAGTCTACTGACTTGTTCAATCCAACAGTTCCATTTTCTGGCTCAGAGAAAGGACCTGAAATTCAGTTCTCATCATAAGAGACAACCGCAATGACATGAAAAATGCTGTAAGATGTAAATTTGACATGAAGTAATATCCAGGTAACAATCTGCAAAAAAATTGACAGGGGGTATAGAAACAAGCATCCACAGCTGTTAATTTCATCTGGTACCAGTCAATGGATTCAAATGTAAAGGGTTACATAAACAGTGTTAGAAGTATGCATGAAGTATATAGGAAATGGTATAGTATGTAGTTTGGATTTACCGGTACATATAATTCTCACTTACAAGACTACAAGAGAACAATATTGTGATGATTTGGGCTTTTGAAACATTACGTCAACTGGATCAGCAGATATTTGTGTTGCATATAAAATGGGCTCTGCTATGCTTTATATGAATTTATAATTTTGTACTATTTGTGTTAAGCACTTTGAATCATATTTGATTGTGTTAGAATGTTCACTGATTATACAAGATCATAAGTAAACTGGAGATCATTTTATAATTATAAGTAAAATGTTTATAAGCAGGAAGAGATGTCCGCCATGACTAGGGTTTTGTTTTTTTAACGTTTTAGATATGCCTATATAAAATTTGAATAATATAGTATATTTTTTTTCTTGTCCCAGATAGTCTCATCTTTTTTGCCCTCTGGCTTTCATTAAGAAATAGAATAGCAAAGTAAAGCATGCTAAAAGCTAGGAAATTTTATTTGGCATGCTCACTCTGATTCTGTACATTGCTAATAGCACTACATCAGAAACAATGAACATCAGAACAGATTCTCCAGGTATTTGAAATTTTTGTGTAGATTATAATAGAAAAGGCAGTGCATCTATTTGCCTAAAGTACTTATTAGACATAACTTGAATTGTTTGACTCAATCAGTAGTCTTTAGAGTTGTGTGAAAAAAATTTGCACATTAAGTGAAATGAAAGAAGCCGGAAATTTGAGTATAATAAACTAACCAACAAAATCTGCTCCAGCTTTGGTGATTTTTAAATCTAAATGAAAGCCTTTTCTAATCATTGAAAAAAAGTTTTCAATGTTGAGCAGAAACAACTTCATAGTGATTAGGCAGAAAGCTGAGGAGCGGAAATTGGGAAAGGTGAGTTATGTGGGCAGCTCTGCTTGTTACAAAATTCTTCCCTGATCCACGTGAGTGCAAATATGGGAGCAGAACCTGGGTAACCATGGGGATAATTGGGCCTTATAATACTTTAAGTTGGAGAGGAAGAGATAATGGAAGTGTTACTTGCGTATTCACACTATGTCTTGTCATGAATGGATTTTCTGGAGTCTGACTGCCAACACCTCCTGAATTTTTAACACATTATTATCCACTATGTCAATTCAGTTGGTAAACTAAACAGAACAAAACACATTGTCTCTCAGACTGGTCTCAAGCATGCATGTGTATATTTGTAAATAAAATAATGGAATAGTTGGTTTGGAATAATACATTACATCACCAAACCTTAGTACTAACCATGTAATGGTGTGTGTCCTTGTTTCACATAACTGCTTAGGAATAGTCTGGGAGTAAGAAGTCCTGTATTCTTGTGTGGCCTGATTGAGGGCCCCCAGAAATCATATCCTTTGCCTATGGGTGAAAGTGACTGTTTGCCAGATGTCTGTAAGACAGTACAGTTTAAAAACTGTCCTTTAGTTCAAGCTAACTGGCAGAACTTAGTCCTGTCTGATGAACATGGAGTTTAGGTAAAGATTGTCCATTGATACTCTAAATAGACAAGTAAGCTTCTAGGCTGATGCACAGTGAAGGAAGGAATTCTCTTGCCCAGAATATGGGGCAGCTCTGAAGGACCCCTGTGTGAAGAATTTTAAGAAATTAGAAGAGTTAATTCTCAATCATTTTTATATCTAAAAGGCAAAGGTAGCACTCCAGCCTTTCTCTGACAATGACAAGCTCATATTTAACACTCCAGGAAGAATTTCATGGGGGTGTTTGCCAAGTGTATGAGAAACCAGAAAACAATTTTAAGGAAGATTTGGTAGGTGGAACTGGAAGATAATTTCCTCCCACGTTTTGATGCAATGAAGGTGGTTAAATGGTATACTAGGAACCTTATATCTCAACAGAGACCTGCCTTTTTATTTAATTAAAAATGAATTTCTGCTAGAGTGGCAGACACAAAGGAACGTATAGTTATTCTTCAGCAAACTATGCTTAAGAATTTTAGCCTTGCACCATAGATTATTTAATCTGAGCAGCATTTCAATGCTAATGGAGGCTTCATTACTAAACAAATGCAATGTTCACCATGGAAGATGTGAGTATTTACCAAGTTACCACACAATAATATAGAAGATATCACACTTACTTTTCTAAGTGCAGGGAAGTCTTCAGTCTCTCAAATACCACTGTGTGGCAAATATTAGTAAATGTTGGCTGTCTCATGATTCCATTACCCTTACCTCTCTGCTGTAGAAATGGTAGTTTGCAGAATCAAATACACATCAGAATGAGAAACACCTTTCAGTTGTATTATATGCCTTAGCTGGAGGAGGTTCATGAGCCACCCAATGTCACGAGAAGGCAGAGGATAATGTAGAAAATGCAGATAATTCTTCTGTCACTAATCACAGTTATTAGAAGAGATGAAAGTTAAACAAAATCGAGAGCTGTTGCCTTAGGCAGCGTTTTATGTTTGCTTCTTTCTATTCAGTTCAATGAACTATTTCATTGTTAATTTTCAATAACTTGTGAAAAACATAGAAATAGCAGTGAATGTTTTTTATAATATAGTGCCTGGGATAGCAACTCACATTGGTGCCATTCTCAAAGTTTTAATTAATAAACAATAGTTTTGAAGAGGGAAAGAGAACCCAACTAATACAGAGAACCAACTCCCAAATGGCTTTCTTACACTTTTTATACCAACACATCTGTTTGTGTTTAGTAATTTTCTTTTAGTTTTCCAACAGTTGTTGTTAGGTATAACTGGTATTACAGTGATAAGTGGACAGAACAGAAGAATTTTTCACTTATTATTTTTCTTATTATTCAGACCTGCCAACCCTACAGCAAACTATGGGTTTTCAGAAACTTCTGGGCTCTGTATGGAAAACCCCAAGTCTGTGAAGAAATTCCATCTTCTTGGCTGTTCTTCCCAATGAACTTACCTCCTTGGAAAAAGCAACCAATCAGAGCTTCTCCTGAGGCTCAGGGACCCTCACTCAACAGATGAAGCAGGAGGACGCCTGCCTCTTTCTCCCTTTGACCCTCCCAACCCCATGTAAACAGTGCTCAGCGAACAGTCATCCCTTTGAGCTCAGAGTGGCTGGGTTCCAGTTGCTCCCTGATGGCTCTGTAGCTACTCCTGCATCCAGTTTCTGGAGTGGGTGAAGTTCCCTGAAAACCCCAACCCTTCTGAAGTGACTATGGCCCCTCCCTCACGTGATGCTGCTCCCACCCAAACTCCTCATGTGCTGCTGCTGCTCCCCACTAAATCCCAAATTGTTCCCACTCCCTTCATCTCCCTTTGCAAGTGCTGATGTCCCCCACCAGTCATCATGTGCTTCTGCCTCTCACTTTCCACATCTAACCCTAGAACGCTGTTCCTCATTTACCACAGGAGTCTTCTGGCGTGATCATGAGGGTCTGGCCTCCTAACATTCTGCTCGGTGCCAGAGGTGTCCAATCTACAGCTCACACTCAAAGGGTCACATTCCAAAACCCTTATTCAAACGGAGCATCACCATACTCTGTGAGCAGCCCCATTGACTTTAATGAAACTGCTCCTGGAAGGGTCGACTGTAATTTTCAATCTGCCCTAATCATGTGGTGGCACACAGTTATACAGCCTCAGGGTCAGAAAGAAAATGAAATGAGATGCTTACTTCCAGTATACACAGCTAACTACTTTGACTGGTGAGTAGAGAGTGTGAAATTAGGGGCCTCATTTTGCCCACTTCCTCTTAGTGAGGGGTGGATGTTTCAGGTAAGTAGCTCCTGTTTTTCTTACCACAGCCAGAGTCACAATCTGAGCATGAAGGGATTAAAGGAAGATGTCCTTACTTTTGCTTAGTCTCCTGCATAGTTGAATAAGGTCTGTAAAACCCAACATGAAGTGAATAAGGGTATTTGAATCTGGTCTGCCCTGAGAGTAGGGTGACCAGATGTCCCAATTTTATAGGGACAGTCCCGATTTTTGGGTCTTTTTTCTTATATAGGCTCCTATTACCCCCACCCTCATCCTGATTTTTCACATTTGGTGTCTGGTCACCCTACCTGAAAGTGCCCAGGTGTGGAGCTTCTACTAATTTCTCATTGATGACAGATCTGAATGCAGAGCATTTACAAGATCAGGCCCTAATTTTTGTTTGTTTGTTTTGTCATGTGTATTGATATCATTATAACTCCTTCACATTTTGGAGTAGTTGGCAGAGCTGCGAGGAAAATACTTCTCATAACCATCAAACAAACAAATAATAATTAAAACAAAAATAGGGAGGAGGGGAGGATTTTTGTGAAGAAACAATAGTCTCAAAGTTTTCATAAATATGAACGTTTTGCAAGTGGAAAACTCATTTGATAGAGATTTCTGTAGCACAGCAATTATGTGTATATTTTAAAATAAAAAATAGAGTTTTTAATGGACAAATATATGAAAATTGAGTTGCATGTGTGCAAAGGTGTGTGTAAAGCACCACTATGCAATGAGCTCCTGTGGGGCCCACACAGGGCCTCACAAAATTCATAGGGCTCCACATGTGTGTAGGAGTTCATCTGCATACATCTCTTTACAGATTTAGTACCCAGGTTTTCCTATTCAGCTCAGCTATATTCCTCAAAAGAGAGACTGGCAAAAAATAGATATAATACAAATTGAGGAGACAGATACAAATAGCAGTAAGTAACGGAGGAGAAATGAATGAACCCAAAATACAAAAGGTCCTGATTATGACTGACTCTAGTGAGGATGAATGGGGGAGGAATTTCCCAAGTAACCTTCTCAGTCCCAACTTCAATATAAGAACCAAGGAAAATCATAGGCTGTGTGCTTGTGGATAACTCCCTCTGTAAGGCCTATGGGTGAATATGGACATAGTACAGCCTGCAGACTGCCGTGCATGCTGATCTATTTGAGAAAGCAACTGAAAGTAGCCGGATTTAAAATATTTTTAAAAGAAATATTTTTCTTTTCTTTTTTTTTTATTACCAAGAGTTTGTTTTCTTTTGGAAACAGTCAGAGCAAAGCTAATAAGAATCTTTCTTTGGGCCTTAGCAATAAGAGGAAGTTTTCTGAGGTTGTCTCATTTCCCTGACAGGAATTTGTCCGGGAAGGAATATAATTCATAGAATCATAGAAGATTAGAGTTGGAAGAGACCTCAAGAGGTCATCTAGTCCAACCCCCTGCTCAAAGCAGGACCAACCCCAACTAATCACCCCAGCCAGGGCTTTGTCAAGCCGGGCCTTAAAAACCTCTAAGGATGGAGATTCTACCACCTCTCTAGGTAACCCATTCCAGTGCTTCACCACCCTCCTAGTGAAATGGTTTTTCCAACCTAAACCTCCCCCACTGCAACTTGAGACCATTACTCCTTGTTCTGTCATCTGCCAACACTGAGAACAGCCTAGCTCCATCCTCTTTGGAACCCCCCTTCAGGTAGTTGAAGGCTGCTATCAAATCCCCCCTCACTCTTCTTTTCTGCAGTCTAAATAAGCCCAGTTTCCTCAGCCTATCCTCATAAGTCATGTGCCTCAGCCCCCTAATAATTTTTGTTGTCCTCCGCTGGACTCTCTCCAATTTGTCCACAACCTTTTTGTAGTGGGGGGCCAAAAACTGGATGCAATACTCCAGATGTGACCTCACCAGTCCCGAATAGATGGGAATAATCACTTCCTTCAATCTGCTGACAATGCTCCTACTAATGCAACCAACCATTGAAGACAAGGTCAGCCACATGGTCAGCTCACAAAAAATGAACATGTTTTGCCTTGTCTTTACAGATTTCATTTTCTCTAACTCAGTATTGACCCTGAGCAGTTTCTATGAGATGTCCTGTAGGCCTCTGTATACACAGAAAGAAGTTTGAACATAAAATCAATAAGACTATGACTAGTTCACATAAGGTACCTTTAAGACCAAATTTAAAAGGATCATAAAGTAAACCATACACAAGCTCTGGTACCCAATGAATAAATATAAATCCAAGAGAAATTTGACATACAGAACAATTTGCTCCTCACCCTGTGAAGTTTTATTAAATTGGACTGTTATTGCTTTATTGGACATATTATCCTTACTCTATGGGTAGTTTGTATCTCTATTTTATTCATCTTCTCCATTTGTTTCTCCTTTACTTTTTAGCTTTGTTCTTTAACAACTGTTGACTACGCAATAGGAGCACCCTTAAGAAAAGTGATTCTTCACAGCAGTCTAACATCAATTCCAGCTGTGATTCTATTTATACTGAATCACTATAATCTCTGAAAACAATTTATGGAGTTGTTTTGGAACCATAATTTAAATTTAAACATCCAAAAAATTTTTGATCTTTATTCTTGTTGTAACCAAAATTAGTGCTGCTAATATAAATTAATTGTAATTCCATCTTTGTCTATAGAAACAGGAGGAAAATAGATACGTATATGAATATATTAACATGCATGCAAGCTCCATACCAAATCAGTACCATTGTTCTGTCCATCTAAATTAGGGTGTCTAAGATTAAAGTTAGGTGATGTTGACTGCAGTGGCCTACAGCATTAGAAATGGCATATGCAGTATTATAATTAGCATACAAAACCAATCCCATTTTTCATCATATCCATAAAGAAATCAGAAAAAATCAGATTTATATAACACAAGAAGGTGGAGCAGACAGTCATGGTATTTTATAGCATCATGCTAAAGAAGATAACATTGTTAGTACAGGACAGAGTTCAGTTAAATACCTTTTACAAATTTATTGTAAATAGTGTAGCACAAATCAAACCCTCAGCTCCTTTGAAATCAAAAGATGTTTATACTTAAGGATATTTATTGACTGCAGGGGAAATTCACTCCTGAGTATAGAGCAAGCACTTTAGGTCATGTATGTGGATGGGATGAATTTCAATTCACAAATTGTTCTTCCGGATCAAGGAACATCCCAGAAACCCCTCAAATGTAGTAACCCTTTAAAAAAAAGTCAGTTTGGTGAATGAACTTTTGTTAACATTCCATGGTGGGGAACTATATAACCACTCCAGAGAGGGAGTTTCACAACCAGTGATTAGGGCACAGACATGGGGCGCGAGTGGGGGGAAACTTTCTGCTCCTCCTCTGATCTAACAACTTTCAGTAAAGGAAGATTCTAAGTCCAAGATCCACTTTTGACCTCCCACTCATGGGCTGTTCAGGAGACTGGAGCATCCTCTGGCATAGTTTAGACAGCCTGTGGGGCCTAAGTGACAGCAACCTCTCTGTGCTGCCCTGTGCAGTGATGCCTAGAATTCCACAAAGTTATGTCCTGACAAACTCTCTCCACTTCAGTTCCACCCTTGGCATGCCCCACTATTTCACACTTGTTAAATGGTCCTGTGAAGACAGCCTTACATCTGCACTGAAGGAATCCTTCCATGGGCAGAACTGGGGCTTTTAGAAACCATTTCCATCACGGCAGCCCTTTAAAGCAATGTAAAGGCTCTCACTCTGATAATTAACTACTTAAGTGATAATATAGCACCATTCATCTGAATATTTTAAAACTCTAAGCAAACATTTATTTGTTCATCACTGTGAGGCAATTAAGTAATATAAAAAGAATCCCTTCTGCATCCAGTTGAAATCAAGGCAGCCCCGAAGGGGAACATGACATGTTTAAGGGTTTGATCTTTTGAGTTACTGAGATCAACCACTAATAGCACAGGGTAGCACAGCACAAAAGAAGTGAAAATATTATTTAATTAATATGTGTATTGCTGTAGTGCCCAACCATGATCAAGGGCCTCTCAGTACTAGATGATGCACAAACACATGGGACAACAAGGCTCCTTCCTGAAAGAGTTTAAAAACTAATTTAAGACAAAGCACAGCTAGTGAGCACAGCAGACTTCAAGAGGGAACTGGGGAAGAAAGACAAGGATAATAGCAATAAGAAAGTGTGATGATATGAGCTATATGCACACTTGAAGAAATTCACATGAAAATGTTGATAAATGTGTATCTTCAGGACCAAAAAGGGTGCACAGATATAGAAAGTAGCTGTGTGTTAGAAAGTATAGAAAGTAGATTGGACAACAGACTTGGTGGTGAAAGCCATACAGCAAAAGGTGACTCAAAAGTTCAGGAAGGAATTTAATTTTCAAATAAGAAATGTGTTGTTATGAAAAAAAAAATCTGACTTCTGTAGGGGAAACTTTTTGACACGAGAAAGAACCTTGATATAAAGTTCATTTTATTACGTGAGGTATTTAAGTGTTGGGGAGGTTAGCATTGCCTTTCAGGAGACTGTTACAGAACCAGAAAGAGTAAGAACAGAGCAAAGAGTTCTGAGTGATAATGCTTAGTTACGGCTTCAGAAATAACTATGCACTGCATGTGGGAGTTGAGTCTGCAGCTGGACTGGGAATAAGGAGCTCCACTGCGCTGCACTATGTTCAAAGGGTATCAAGGCTTATATGATAAGGTTTTGCATTGTGTAGTGAGAAGATTTAATTTAGCTCACTTAGTTAATACACTTAATCCACAATAAAATCACTGTCTGATACCCATCAATTTATATAATACTATCTTGGTGCCTTGGCTCTCCTCTACTCTAGCTTCAGAAGTTTTACAAATTGTGATCATGGCCTCCCTAACCCTGTGTGATCAGGCTACTGATTGAACAGACCTATATTATAGCTATGAGATTGCCAGTACCAAATGCTTTAAAGGAAGGCAACCTCAGCGACACAAATAATATGTCTCTAGTTATAGAAAATTAATGGCTTGGTTAGAATAACAATGTTGAGTCTTAGCTGCTTCATGATATGAGGCCTCTGAGCTGGGTTGTGTACAACACGTAGAACTGGCCATTGTTGTGCCCTGTTGTATTTCAGCCTCATATCTAATTTATAGTATGTTATAACCTTTGGCTTTCATTGGGTGAAATTCATTTCTGTGTAGAGGGGAAGTACATAA
Organism: Lepidochelys kempii; assembly: GCF_965140285.1. Classification (NCBI taxonomy): domain Eukaryota; kingdom Metazoa; phylum Chordata; order Testudines; family Cheloniidae; genus Lepidochelys; species Lepidochelys kempii. Next base: position 67,125,262 of record NC_136384.1, on the reverse strand, counting down.
AGCCTATGCTACTCAAAAAATGCCTTAAGTCAGCTTTAAGTAATGCATAGGTCTTATGTTGAAGTGTTTCACATTTTATTCCCTATTTGGTAATGTGAATGTGCTTCCAGTTTATGAAATTAAAGAATTTACTACCCTCAGGTTTTTATTATCCTGAAATGTGCTATTTTATTCCTGTCCTTTTATTGGCTGTCTCCCTGAGAACTACGATCCACACACCCAAAACTTGTCATGTCTGCTTCAGTTTCTGACCCTCTCTGCATTGGTATCACCTACCAAATCCCAGTCTTCTCAGGATTTCACCACCTGCTAATCCTCACCTTTTGAGGTAGACTTAAAACACTCTCCACATGCTAAATAATTGTTTTTAATATCTTGGGTTGAGTGGGATGATATTTGTTGTAGACATATGGATGGGGACGTTAAGGACAGTAGTCAGAACAGAAGGATTTGCAAAGTGATGAAAAATAGTTTGTATAGGGATGGGGTTTTGATTTGAACTCCACTCCTCCCTTTGGGCCTGATTCTGAGAGGTACTGAGCACCTGCAGCTCCAATTGACTCCAAAGGGACTATGTGTGAGAGTAAAGATTGAGTCATCAGCTTTCCACACAAAAAAAATCAATTTATTCTGGCTTAGTTCATGCAGATGTTAATTTACTTCATTGGAAATAAAACAATCTTTGCATGCATATTGGGTAATTTTTAATACACACATAGGCACTGATCCAGTAAGTTGATCAGTGCAGATGCACTGTCTCTATGAATCAATTTTCAGGAACAGGGTCATATTATGATGATGTATGGTGCAGGATTTCTACTGCAGATTTTTTAATTAGAAATTGCTATAAGAAAAACACATGAAAATATGTGACCCTTTGAAAATGATGAAACATTAATTTTAATAAATTGATACAAGACTGTTTTAAAAAGACAACAATGTTCAGTGGCAGATCTTAAAATTCATTTCAAGTGGAAAGAAATGAAAAAAAACAGTTAACTTATCTAGCTTGTTTGTTCACTTCGTACTTTAAACACCTTACCAATGGTTAAAATAGGAATCTGTTTTACTCAAGTTTGGAAACCGTGGCTACCACTAGGTACAGTTTCCATTTGCTTCTATTTAAAAACTTGCAAAAAATAAAATAAGAGCTTCATCCTCTTCTACTTCTAATATATTATTAAAGATGATACTTCATTTGTTTAACTATAGTGACATATATGAAGAAAATATTATCAACTCTATTGTTAGTGTTCTATACATTTGGTATACATCTTCACTTCAGACTGGGATGGCCTATCAAACTGTACATTTTCTAAGCCAAGAGCAAATTTCATCCCCAGACTTCAGTAGAGTCAAGTTGGTTTAAAACATGGCTCACCCCACCTTCTTTTTCAACAGTTAATCTTTTTGGAGTGTATCACACTGGTGGGTAAGTTGTGAGGTTACTTTGCCTGCTTCCTTCCTGTCCCCATTATGAACCAAATGTTGCCTCAAGAGTCCAGTTTGAGAAATTGAGGAATCCATGGGGGGAGTGTCAATAATTCTCCTCCTAAGGAGAAAGTGGGCATTATTCCACTTCTGCAAGGCAGGAAGAAGGACAAAAGTACCTGTGTGTTGGCCTCAAAGATCTGCTGTGCACAGCAGCACTTGTAAACCCGGAAAGGTTCAGTATTGAGGTCCTTGCATGGACGTCTGGCTTCTTGCCCTCACCTCCACACAATGTGGCTTCTCTGGTTCCACTGTGTCAGAGGCTATCCAAAGCCATAGAAGGAAGGGAAGACATAGGACTTAGTGATCATCTCATTCAGGGACAATGAATCAAGCTAGTCTGGCAATGATTGCAGAATTCAGCACCTTAATACTATTTGGTTTTGAATATTTATGAAAGTTATAATTTGCATTAACAATAATTGTATTCTATTATTTCATGCATTTTAGTAATTTGAAATCACTGGAACTACTCATGTCAGTAAAGCTACTCATGTGCCCAAGTGTTTGCAGGATCAGGGTCAGATCTTAAGGCCCTGATACTGCATTGAGCTCTGTACAGATACAGTGGTGCAGTTGTACAAAACTCATTGTAGGATCAGGACTAAGTACTGTAGTGGATGTTAAGCATGTCTAGTAACTACTTTTCTTCGGGTTTTTTGTTTGTTTGTTTATTGGTTGTTTTTTTTGGAGTAATTTTGATATGCCCAGTGCACTATACATATCTATTTATACAATAAATCAAGATTACTCTGAGTGAAATGTTATGTTTTCTGGTAAATAAAGCAGTTGTGTAGCATGAAAGATTAATCTGCTTCCTCTTTAAAAAGGCAAAGGTTTACAACAAGACGAGTTTTTGTAAGGTGTAAATAATGATGTCTCATATTGCACTCCCCAGCAAATGAATAATGCAAAGTTCCCAAACAACTATATTTTATTTTAGTCAGCTTTTGCCAATAGCATGTGGACACAAAATGGTCTGTTTATTAATACCCTACATAACAAAAGAAAAATTAGATCATTTTCTACACAGCTTGTAGACCTGAGCAATAACTTATCATGAATGGGTCATTGAACCCTAAGGACAAACTATGTGCGTCTTACCAGAGAATTAGAAGTATGGAATGAATAATAATTATTGCTAATGCTGATAATTCAGTGGGGTTTGACTTCACATGAAAAGTAGTAAAATTAATAAACAGTTTTCCATAAAACAACTTTTATTTAAATGTATTCAGCATTTTTTCCTCTTACATGCCTGCAAAATAACAACTTTGGCAGTCAATGCATTTCTACCTTTAGCATCTTTAATGGGCAGGACACAGTTTCTTCTAGCCATATTGGTGTGGGTTTTTTTCTGCTGTACCAATCTAGTCTAGTTCTTTCTGATAATAAATTATCCATTTACAGTGCAAGAATGCTTGCAATAGGCTTATAAAAAACAGGGTTTACATTCATTTTGTTGTTGCACACTGATGTCATAAGGAGAAAGCAATCTCAGAAAAGCACAGAATAAATCTTTGGAAATAAAAAGTTTTTAAAATGAAACTGTGAAATCATGGGAACCTGAGATGGCAAATACCACTGAAACCCTGAAGTAGTCACAGAACACAGGAAAATAAAAGCCATTTTAAAATACAAACTGCTGTTGCCATAATTGCTTTTATAGCACTTTTTACTGATACTCAGCAGCTTCAAGGATAGGGACAAGAGGACCAGAAGGGCCAGGTGATGAGTGGAGACAAAAACAATATATGGTAGAGAAGACATGAAATGCAAATGGGGGATTCTGAGGACCAGAGATATAATTAAGCAAGACGATTTGGTGTAAGAATTTTAAAGCACCTGTGTGGCTTAGGCTTTTAAGTCTCATTTTCAAAAGTGACTTCAGACATGTAGGAGTAAGCCTCATCAAAAGTGAATGGCACTTAGGCTCCCAAGTGCCTAAGTTGCTTTTGAAAATGGGACTTAAGCTCCATAGTCACTCAGGTGCTTTTGAAAATTTGACCTAATATTTGTATAACCTAAACAGATGTGTTAAGTCTGTACCCCAAGATACAGAAATTAAGGTGACCCTCTCATGTACAAGAGTGTGCATAATTGTACATCTGTATTTGCTAATGGAATTGCTGTGATGGTATTTGCATGTGCAAATAGATAGTTTGGCATCTACGTAGGTGTTTGTACATGCAAATTAGATCCGCACATGTACAATTGTGGTAATTCCTTTGAGCAAACATGGCACAGCTGAGCACACATTTTGTGTATGCTTATCTCTGGTTTCTGAGAAATAATGGGTGAGATTCTGTGTCGTAGCTCTGAAGGGTGCAGTACAGAACTTGCAACTCAGGGGTAAAGATAGATGAAGGCTATGGAAGCTTTAAGCTATCTTTCACCACCCCAATCCTTGACTGCTCTGAGGGCTGGAGAAGCACTCAAAATTATATAGCCAGACCTGGGGGCTATAAACTCAGCACTTCCCGGAATCTCTATAGTTGCTTGTTGCAGCCCTACCTCCAAAACACCCCACTCACCCCCAACCCTGCCTCACTCCAGGAATTGCAAGAGGGTCCTCAGAAGGCAGCTTTACAACTTTTTGTAGTCCCTGTATTGGAGAATCCTCCCTTAATTTAATATGAAACTTTTAAAGGCACATTTTAAAGTTTCAGTGGCTGATGCATGTTTCTCTGGCACTGGAAAGGAAAGTTGATGGCAGAAGAACATGAGGCAGAAACAGAAGATCTTGAATGGACAGTGTATCCTGGATGGATCAAAAGCACTATTCATCCACAAACAGATTAGCAGAGGATCATACAGAATGGGGTACCGTGGTTGCCATCCTCCAGTAATGGAGATGTCACATAAGAGAAAACCACTTTATGCTGCTCCTGACCACTTACTCAGTTTAAAAGGGCTGGAGAGAGACTAAGAATCTCACCTTAGATGAGGATCTGGGTCATTGGGTAAGTCAATGGAGCTCTGACAATTGATATCAGCTGCGGATTTAGCCTATCATCTCTCCGAATGCAATTTCATCTTGGGGCTTGGCTAACCTGAAAAAGGCATTTGTGCTGTTTTCTTCTAGTTTATTATACTAGCAAAGGTCATGATGGAGTTGTAGCTTTATTACATACAATTGGGGTAAGTTATTCTTTAGTTAAATCACATGCCTCTACTAGATAATCTGTCAACCAAAATCACGCAGAAATAAAGATGTTATTCCAATTTTAAGAGTTATTTATCTACCATAGAGTAAATAAATAAGCCTGTGCACTGTTACAGGAGCAGTGGGTTATATTCTGTACACTTTATGTATTAAGAACATAACATACAAATAAGGAACAGGACAGCTGAACAGGAAAACACTCATTTACAGATAATTGATATGCTCTAGAATGATTGATATGCTGTAGATTTGTCGTAGAATGGAAGGACACACCACTGATTTTCTAAGAGCACAATTGAGTAGTATAATTTAGTATATATTTAACAAGGGGGTAAATGGTGCTCTTATGGTCATACATGTTTTCTTAGGTCAGCATCTGAACAAACACAAAGAGCTAACTGGTGGACACTAGCTGAGGGACCCCCGTGAGATATAAATCTACAAAACATGAATGTTATCAATACTTGTTAGAAAGAACCATGTAACATGGAGGTGGTGTGGTCTGGGGGTAGGGCACTGGCCTTGGAGTCAGGAGACCTAGGCTGAAGTCTTATAATAACGTGCTGCATCACCTGTAGTAAGTCACCTCACCTCTTGGTGCTTCTGTTTCTCCTGCCAGCCTCTGTCTGTTTAGTCTGTAAGCTATTAAGGGTAGAGACAGTTTCTCATGATCTGCTTGTACAGGGGCTAGCAAAATGGGGCCCTAAGTTTGGTTAATGTCTCTAAGTGTACAGCAGTAACAATATTGAACATATTTGAAAGGCTAAGATATATTCAGCAAAGATATTTCAGCAAGAAAAAAAAAACATCTCAAATTGGGATAAATTTGAAAAAAATTGAAGCTTCAACTTGCTCCCGGGCAGCAGCCTCCCCATTTCTGTCAGCTTCAGGAGTCTGGAAGCCCCAAGAGGCAGCTGCCTGAAGAATTGGAGATCCAGAGGAGCCTGGGGTGTCTGGTTTCTATAAACTGTTTTGATAGAATCTGCAAGTTCCCACAGAACTTTTCAATTTCATTGACTCAGGGTTGTCTGATGGAAAAGCGTTTGTTCTATTCCTGAGCTTTCTGGGTACTTGCAAAAGCCTTTAAATGCTGTGTAGTATATTCAGGTAATGTGGCTTCCATCATCAATGACATTAGATTGTACAACCACCTTATCTGATACACACACAAAAAAGAGAAATACTAAGTGTCCCGTTTTACATAGAAAAGAATTTCCAGGAAAACATTCAAAACCAAAGTCATCTTAGGAAAAACTGGCTGTCATCAGTGTAAACAGATTTCTTTCTTTCTTTTCTTTTTCGGATTGTTTCTTCCTAAATTCAGTGAAAACACACAGACAAACACACACAGGAGTTCTTGGATTAGGCCCAATCCTAAAGTCCATACTCAGTCCTTTGTAAGGAACAGTCCCACTTTTTATTTAAACAAGGTTTGGTGCGGGGGGGAGGGGTTGTTTGTTAGTTTTTGTGTGGCTTTTTTTGCCTTGTGAGAGCACATGGGCCCCATCACATCGAAACATGATCTGCCCTGGCACAGGCACCCTAACCAAGACCTTATTATTATTATTCCAGGATTGCTCTCTTCTCCCCAGGTCAGGGTTCTTTCTTTAACTGTAAACTGTCACCAATCTCTGTGTGTGTGTGTAACAATGTTTTCCCCCATATTGATTCTCCTGTATATAATGCCATTGATGTTTTCATCCAAAGAATTTCTCATAAAAGAAAACTGTTGTATATCAATACAGGCACATTTATTTTTTCTTGTCAGATCAGGTGTATGGCCTCTAAGGGTATAAGAATCATAAAGCAAAGTTGAGCCATTCTGCCAGTCTGAGGACATACAAGGTGATGATCTTGAGAAGCACAGTCATGATTAATATTTTATATATCATTAAGGTGTTTTTAACTGGGAATGTTTTAATATAATTTTGAATGTACATATTAGCTTTTTTGTCAAGTGTTCTGTGTGCACCAGACAACCTTGCGAAAGAAAAAAAAATGGCTCATCTTGACAATACACAAGAAGAAACTCTGAATGAGCATTCACTATGCATTTGGATGGATATCTTTGACAAAGAAGTTGTGCCAAATGATCACAGGTGCATTTTTCTCTTTGTTTTTTTTTTTTTAATTCTTAAATTTCAGTTCATCATTAAAAAGAAAAATAGAAGAACAATAAACTCTTATCAGTAGTGTAAGGGAGAACCAAGAGCACCTGAATACTATTCATACAGGTAAAATTTTCATCAAGGTATACAACAATGATGGCCTCATGATGAGGAAAAAATACTACAGTGTACAGTGAAGTGTGCGATCAAGAAGGTAGCTCAGTTAGTTGCTAATTTACACTCAATTATTTGATTGATGATCATTCACCTTTTTCTTCAATATTTGGACCACTTTGGCCAACATGACCCATATTTTTTCGTACCAGTTAATGAGTACTCAGGTTTCAATGCCTGCCACACACTGAAATCAATTAGATCGAATTCAATAAAGATAAGTGCAAAGTACTTAATTTAGGAAGGAAAAATCAAATGCCCAACTAAAAATAGGGAATAACTGGGTAGGTGGTAGTTCTGCTGACAAGGATCTGGGAGCTTTTGTGATGACAAATTGAATACAAGTAGACATAATGATGTAGTTGTGAAAAAGGCTAATATTCTGGGGTGTATTAACAGGAGTGTTGTATGTAAAAGGTAATTGTCCCACTCTATTCACCACTGGTGAGGCCTCAGCTGGAGTACTGTCTAACTCTGGATGCCATACTTTAGGAAAGATGTAGACAAATTTGAAAACATCCAGAGGAGAGTAACAAGAGTGATAAAAGATTTACAAAACCTGACCTATGAGAAAAAGTTTAAAAACATGACATGTTTAGTCTTGAGAAAAGATGACTGAGGGAGCACCTGACAACAAGCTTCAAATATGTTAAGGGTTGTTATAAAGAGGATGGTGATCAATTGTTCTCCAGGTCCACTGAAGGTAAGACAAGAAGTAATGGGTTTAGTCATTAGCAAACAAGATTTAGGGGAAACTTCCTATCTATAAGGATAGTTAAGCTCTGCAATAGGTTCCAAGGGAGGTTGTGAAATCCCCATCATTGGAAGTGTTTAAAAACAGGTTGGACAAAACACCTATCAGGAATGGGCTGGGTTTATTTGGACCTGCCTGAGGGCGGGGGCTGGACTTGATGACTTACTGAGGTCCCTTCCAGCCCAACATTTCTATGACTCTGTTACTAAGTATTCTAACATCTAGCATTAACATATAATAAATGTCTAAACACACTATAATTGGCAAACATATCACACAAAGCCTCTCTCTTATCCTTCTTGGATTCTTTTAAATTTTCTCTAGGACAGCTGGGTTTTCCTTTATAATAGTCTAAAAAAGGCTCAAGGTGATTGAGGTAATATCTTTTATTGGATCAACTTCTGTTGGTGAGAGACAAACTTTTGCACTTACACAGAGCTCTTCTTCAGGCACACACACATATTGGGCCAGACACACAAAGCCAGGCCAGAGTTCCATGGCTGATAAGCCACCATGCCAGTAAGTAGGAGTGAAATCATGAAGAAAAAGCACCCCTCAGCAGCAGCAGTCTTTTTCCACCCTCTTCTGGAGAAGCCCCCAAGAGTGATGCTGCCCTCCACAGTAGCACATCTAGCGTGAAATAGGGGAGCAGAACTGGCTGAAAGTTCCAACAATTAGTTTTCAGCTGAGAACGATGATGGCTAAATTGGACTGAAAACATTCTGGACTCTTTGACAACCTATACCTATAAATCACTTCTAACTGTGGTACATGATGCTTTAGGTCTGCAAAAGCCTCCATGGAACTTACATAGGAGGCATAAATGGGGCTGGATCTGTGGGAAGAGGGTAAGAAAGGATGTCAGATTATTTTCATAAGCACCCCAATTTATTCTGGGATTCTACTTGTCCCAACCATGGAACACTCCAGGAGCTGCTTCCCACTCCCCAGCATGTTGGCCCGTCTTTCCATAGTATTGGGCAAGCTAGTGCAGTGATCTTTTATGCAGGAGAAGGTGCTAATTTCATTTTCCCCACACTATGATTGAACTGTGACCTTATGTTACATTAATAAACATTAGTCACAGGCCAAATTCATACCTGGTAGCCATCAGTATATCGAGTGGAGTTACACTAGAGATGAATTTGTGGAATTATGTCTATGATGTATTGGGGGACTGACACTGCATGATGTTGTGTGCCTTCAATGATGTGCTAACTACCCATGATTCCTATTTATTTTAATGAGAGTTAAAGTCACTCAGCATCTCACAAAAGCACAAGCTATGCCCTTGTATCAGGATGACATATATTTATAGCTGCATTTTCACTTTTCATTTTACTTCTTTCATTTAACTAGAGGTAATGATAGATTTTACTGACTTTATTCTCCCAGACCCTGGCTCTCCCATTCTGGACACTGGATGTGAACACCAACTAAGTTTTAGCAAAAACTTTAGATCTGTTTTTTACAAGTTATTGTTACTATCCCAGTAGAATGGCAAGGAGCCCAGAAAAGTGATGACAGGGGTGATTAAGCATGCCAAGTGATTAGAACTGTGTGTAGTCAAGCAAAATGGTAGTAGCAGAAGTGCTGAGCCTCACTGAACTGAGAGCATAGGAGAGAGGCATTAATGTAGGTGGGACATTTACCTAATTGGTAATAGTAACCTCTGTTAAATCTGCTTTGTTCCACTCCAGTGGCCAAAGACATAAAGCTTAATTATGTGGTCAGCTGGGAATTCCTCCCTTGTATGGGAAACCTGTAGTGGCATAGACAGCTAGACCCTACATCCTCTTGCGATTCCAGGGTGAGATGAGTGGAAGAGGGCACGGGCAAGGCACTACTAAACTGTAGCTGTAACCAGTTCCTGGACTGGCCACTTGGTGCTTTTACAGCCAACAATAACTTAAAGAAGCACTGAGGCTGCTCTGAGTTGTTCTGTGAGCCAAATCAGTCTTCATCCAGCTCTGAAATCTGGATGGGGACAGGCATGATAGTGGTATATAGCCATGTCTACCACCAATCATCTGTTGGCTTGGACCCAGACATCTAACCTCCAATGAAGTTAGAACGGAGGTCAACTTGTTTTGGTAGTTGAAAAGTTATTGAATGGTATAATGATGAAATAAGCTTCTCTGACATACTGGTTTTTACCTATAGCGGAAGGGAAAGGTCAGTCATCCAGCATAGATTACATGTGGTGAGAACATAGGCTTCAGATTCAATAGGAAAGGGAGCTTCCTTAGCTGCATAACCTGGTGCCAGCCGTGGACAGAAGGATGGACCAGACCCCAGGTCTTTTAGGCTCATGGTTAGAGTATCATCCGATGAGTGAGCCCTACAAATGGAATGGCTTATTGTTGAGAGCAATGGTAAAGATAACATATTTTGGCAGAAACTGTTAAAAGAAGTGGTAATAGTGCTGAAGGGAGAATTAGACATTTGGAATACCTAACTGGAGGTGCATCAAAGGAGGAAGAATACAATCAGAATTAAAGAGCAGTAGCTGGCCTGGAAATTTCTTGGTTAAAGTCCCTAGTGTGATCAGTGACTATAAAATCCATTCAGAATTCGGGTTTGAGGGCCTCTGCAAAGAATGGCCACCACTGAATAAACTATGTTCAGACCTTGCTACCTTTCTAAGATAATTTATAAAAACAGTATTCCCTGAAGAACAGGGGAATACCATATTAGAGTGATTTTTTTCCAAGTGTGTTGACTTGTTGAGTGAAAACAATAGTGGAATATCTAGGCTGTTAATGTCCAAGGAGAGAATTTGCAGTGGTTATGACTAGTATAATAGTTTGTGATGAAGGTAAGATTGTTATTTTTACTTGTGGACCACAGGATTTAAGCTGGTGATGTGTGTTTTATCGCTCAGTTCAAATGAAGTATTCTCATGAGAAAGTGGTGAGCCTAGAATTGCCCTTGACTTCAGTGGGACAAGGATTTCACCCACAGCCTTCTCCATCACTAGAACTTTTTATGTTTAAAGCATGTAATAGTGCACAAGTCTTCCCTAATTTCTCTCTCCATTCTAGGCATTAGATTTTGTAGTCTAATCATTGTAACTCAATTGACACAATTTATATATGGTGGTGCAATTGAAACAGAGTAAATTAAGGGAGAGGGACTAGTTTAATGACCATCTGAGATTTTTTTTTTTAAATAATACATTGCCTGGATTTGATTACTTGTTTGTTTAGCTCAAGGGACTACAATGAGAGTTTGCAATGCTAAGCAAACGAATCAATGAAGCAAATGTCTCTACTTATTAATTATTTAATTTTGGAGCAAAATTGTAATATTCTCTGAATAACTGGTACCTAACTAAGGTCAGATTAAGGGTTTTCTCTACTTTTTTGGTTTCTTTTCCTTCTCATTATTAGTTGTTGTCATTATTAAAATGTGGATGCATCTGCTCTCATTAAATCAGCTTTTGATTATAAAGCAGAAAATCCTATCCCCTCCTTACAAATATGGAGGCCATTTAGTAACAACAACCTATCCTAAAGGATGACCCAACACTCTCACAAATCTTGGGAGACAGGCCAGTCCTTGCTTACAGACAGCCCCACAACCTGAAGCAAATACTCACCAACAACCACATACCACACAACAGAACCACTAACCCAGGAACTTATCCTTGCAACAAAGCCCGTTGCCAATTGTGCCCACATATCTATTCAGGGGACACCATCACAGGGCCTAATAACATCAGCCACACTATCAGAGGCTCGTTCACCTGCACATCCACCAATGTGATATATGCCGTCATGTGCCAGCAATGCCCCTCTGCCATGTACATTGGTCAAACTGGACAGTCTCTACGTAAAAGAATAAATGGACACAAATCAGATGTCAAGAATTATAACATTCATAAACCAGTCGGAGAACACTTCAATCTCTCTGGTCACGCAATCACAGACACGAAGGTCGCTATCTTAAAACAAAAAAACTTCAAATCCAGACTCCAGCGAGAAACTGCTGAATTGGAATTCATTTGCAAATTGGATACTATTAATTTAGGCTTAAATAGAGACTGGGAGTGGCTAAGTCATTATGCAAGGTAGCCTGTTTCCTCTTGTTTTTTCCTACCCCCCCCCCAGATGTTCTGGTTTAACTTGGATTTAAACTTGAAGAGTGGTCAGTTTGGATGAGCTATTACCAGCAGGAGAGTGAGTTTGTGTGTGTATGGGGGTGGGGGGGATGTGAGAAAACCTGGATTTGTGCAGGAAATAGCCCAACTTGATTGTCATGCACATTGTGTAAAGAGTTGTCACTTTGGATGGGCTATCACCAGCAGGAGAGTGAATTTGTGTGGGGGGGTGGAGGGTGAGAAAACCTGGATTTGTGCTGGAAATGGCCCACCTGATGATCACTTTAGATAAGCTATTACCAGCAGGACAGTGGGGTGGGAGGAGGTATTGTTTCATATTCTCTGTGTATATATAAAGCCTGCTGCGGTTTCCACGATATGCATCTGAGGAAGTGAGCTGTAGCTCCCGAAAGCTTATGCTCTAATAAATTGGTTAGTCTCTAAGGTGCCACAAGTACTCCTTTTCTTTTTGCGAATACAGACTAACACGGCTGTTACTCTGAAACCTGTCACTTTGTGTTTGTTATGCAGCTGAGGTAGAGGAAGGATACGGAGAATATGGGCAGAAGCTTCCCTTGCCATACAACTCAGAGTCCACTTCTGTGGGAGTTCCTTGAATATTAGAGCACAGCTGTGATTTGAAACAGGTCAGGGAAGGGGCAGGAATAGTCAATAGCCACTACACTGATCTTCCAGCTATCTCTGTGGAAAGCAAGAAGCTGTGATGGTACTCGAACCTTAAAATGTAGCATGCTAGTATACTATACTATTTACTATATACACCATGCCCCATAAACACTGAAGAAACAGCCCAGCATATAGCTTGTACACTATTGTGCTGGATCAGTGGTTCTCAAGTGCGGGTACGTGTACCCCTTGGGTATTCAGAGGTCTTCCGGGGGCACATCAACTCATGTAGATCAGTGTTTCTCAACCTGGGGGTCACGAACTCCCAAGGGGCTGTGGTATTGGTTTAGGGAGTTCACAGGTACAGGGCCAGCGTTAGAGGATGGCAAGCATGGCAGTAGTCTGGGGCCTCATGCCACAGGGGGCCCTGCAAAGCTAATTTACATGCTTCAGCCTCAAACAGCGGGGCTCAGGCTTGAGCCCCCGGTGGCAGGGACTGGACTTCAGAACCCTGAAAGAAGTGCAGTAGTCTGGTCTGGGAAGTTGAGAACCCCCATACTAGAGAAAAAGTTATTGTTAGTGCTTGCTCACTCTGGGAATCCTCTTGTTTTTGTGTACCTTTCTGATTTATGTCTGATATTTTTCTTCTACTTTTCAGAGTATTTGTCTAAAATAGCACCAATGTGCACTATTAATGGGAGATTTTATTGTACAATACATGGTTCCACAAATTACTTGCTTTAGCTCTTATCCTAAAACTGTACCTTGCTTTTTCTACCTGTCACAGATATTGTTTAGATGACACAGCAATTTAGCAGAAATGTGGTTCAGCCCAATTCTTTCTACCCAGAAGGTACCAAGAATGAAGCCACAAGGCTTGCAAACCACAAGTTGTTAGATGAGATTGCATATAATTTATGAGGCCTTGAAATCACCTATGTTTGAGTATTGCAAAGATTCTGTTAAAGTATCCTGAAGTATTATTCTTAGAGGAAGGAGTCAGCTTGCATCCGTAGTTAGCACCATAGACAGGTTTTTAAATGCAGAAAGAGTGGTTAATAGCTTCTTAATTCCTTCAGTGGATGTTTGTAATAATTTCTATAACTATTTATTTTAACAGACTTTCAATTTTGAGTTCAGATTGCAAATTAACTCAATCCACTGATTACGCTCCTCTCCTTCCAAGACTTCTTTAACTTGTCCTTCAGGGACATGAAGTACCTTTTCTAAAAAAAAGCATCTGTGTCTCCTATTGTTGAAGAGATGCAAGGCCTGAGGCCAACAGCATGCACTTTACAAGTTCCAACTCCTGCTTGACTGCTAAAGGAGTGTTTACCGTCTGAGGCTACTGAGACGCAGGGAACAGTGAATTTATCATTGGAAACTGGAACTGTTCCATCAAATTTTAAACAAGCCTTAATAATTCTTTGAAGAAACCTCTCTCAACAACTGACAATATGTTTGATTTTCATTCAGTTTCCAATTTATGCTTTTTATCAAAGGTACATGAAAAAGTTATTTATATTCAATTACAAACTCATCTTGCTCCATTTGATTTATTTGAAAAAAAATCAGTCAGGGTTTAAACTGCACCATAGCATGGAAACTGCATTGTTAAAGGTATATAATGATTTATTGATTGCAACTGATTCAGGATCTCTGTCACTTAGTTTTACTGGGACTTTCAGCAGCATTTAATATGTCTGTAGTCTATTGCTGGGCTCCTAAGCAGTGTTGCACCTTGTTTCAAATCATATTTAATACTTCAGCTTTTGATAGTTTTTTCTGCAGATCTGTTCAGCTAAGATTCAACTTCTCATTGCCTTACTGGTCCTCATGGGTCTGCTTTAGGAACTCATTGATTTCTACATGTTGTTACTTAAAACAGGCTGTGCTCTCTCTGTTACAGGGTTGATACCCAAATGTATTTAGCTCTTCCATCCAATTACTATGTTGCATTGACTATTATTGTTTTGTTAAATCCCGCTTCAAATGTCACAGTAGTTTGTGAAAATAAAAAAGTTTGGATAGCATTTATTGAGCTATCCTTTGCTCATATCATGAGTCTGTCACCCTATTAACTCTGAACGTAGTCTTTAGATGCCCTCTTTAGGTATTCAAAGCTTCAGTGTTACATGGTCATCTAACATTTATAATGGAATTTGTATCTTTCTCTGGTCTGTTCATATGACACCTTTTTAGTTAGCATTTATGAAATATCACCACACTAACACTATTGCAGGGATCCAGAATTGTTAGCAAATGCCTTTAATTTGTTAAGACTGTTGTACTGGAACAATTCTGAGCCAAATTCTCTGCTGGTGTAAATAGACACAGAAACATTGACTTCAGTGGAGTTACATGCATTTATATCAGCAGCGAACTGGGACCTTTTTCTAGGTGTTCTCCATCATATTTCCTAACTGCAGACTTTGCAAAATGGAAGTCTCATTCTTACTGGCATTCAGCTGCTTCACCATATTAATCCCATTAAAACAAAAACCAAAAAAAAATGTTACATTGGATCTCTGTAAAATTTCATATTCAAGTTTCTTTCAAATTTTTTGGGCCCAATCCAAAGCTCAGTGGAATCAATGAAAAGACTCCCACTGACTTCAGTGGGGTTTGGATCATTAATGGTTGTGCATCAGTGTAACTTACTCATCTTTTCTTACCATGTGCCAGCAGTCATTTAACAAGATCAGAGTCAGTTGGTTATTTAGTTTGACCTATTTTTAAAGTCAGGAACTTGGGAGTTAAGAGTATTTTAGAATTATTCTCTGTGACAATGGAAATAACTTCCTATCACTATTCAAAAGTTTGTTTCAACATTTAAAATTGCACTAAACAACTATGGACCTGATACCACTCTTACTTGTAACAGTAAATCAGAGGTAACTCTTTAGACATCAACGGAGTTACTCTTGCAGAACTGGTGAGAGAGGAGAATCAGGTTGTGTGGCTCTTCCCATATTTAATTAATCACTCTTTATTTGTTTAAATATCTGTCAGGTATAAGTGCCCCATAACTATTTTGTCAAGGCTGCTACATAAATCCATTCATTCTGTGTTCAGCCCCTTAACTTACTTTTACCACTGTTAATATTACAGTTTCTCTAAATGTTTCACATTTCAAATGTCAACAGCAACAGAAATGCATCCGATGAAGTGAGCTGTAGCTCACAAAACTTATGCTCAAATAAATTAGTTAGTCTCTAAGGTGCCACAAGTATTCCTTTTCTTTTTGCGAATACAGACTAACACAGCTATTACTCTGAAACTGTTTTAAGAAAGAATTTTCATATTTCCCATGAAATACAATAAAACAAAAACGTCAGTTCAATTGTTAGTAACCGAAAGGCTGCCACTGTGAGTTGTTTTTTGACATCAAAGTGAACATATAACTCTTGTATTTACAAACACTATTTCTTTTTCCAAATGAAAAAGAAATGTTCAGCTTAAATTCTCTCTCACTCCACTAAGCCAATGATCTTGCTTGTCTTTAGTGGTCTCCTTCTATTTTTCCCTTGTGTTTTCTAATGATATTCAGCATACAAATTAATATGGCTCTTATCATTATAACAGGAGAGCTGTTTGCAGTGATATTTTTAAATTAATGTATCCCTTTTTATGAATTATTGTTAAACTTTGAATTCTTCAAAATTACTTCATAATTCAAAAATATTCAGCAACTGAAGAGTTTATTCAAGTTTTTATCAAATAGGCCTCTGGGTCATGAACTATCCATTATATCTAGTATTTCCTGTTTGTAATTAATATTCATGCCTGTGGCTGGTCACTTACATTTCATGATTTTTTTTCCTGCTCACTGATTGGACAATGGACAAAGAACTTTCAAGATGGCTGCATGAACACTTCCATTGAAAATACTTTGTAACATATACATTCAATACACCTTTTCCTGCCTCAATCATTTTTTGCAAACAAAATTATCATATCTTCACTAATGTTTCTGAAAAGCAACTGAAACATGGCAGAATGCATGATGTTTATTTGAATGAATGTAGGCTTTTGCCAATATTCCCCCAGATCTAGATAACAAGATGTTTAGGAAAGCTGGAATGGGAAGAAAGGGAGGGAGAAGCAACATGCTACATCAAAAATGCCATTACCTGGCTTTTGAGTTATTGATAATTCAGAAGCACAAAACTTGGAACTCATATGGATCGGTATCCTAACAAATAAATCAAAAGGTGAGATCCTGCTGGGAGTCTGTTGCAGACCATCACATTAAATAAGACAATCTGGTGAGCAGCTTCTTAAGCATCCATTTGTAATGTATGCAAAGAAAAAATCATTTACCATGGGGGATTTCAGGCTAGGGGACACATGTTGGACGCCTCACTGTCACTAGTAAGAATCCTTGGAGTTTCAAGAGAATAGAGGTAATTTGATCACCATCTTCAAGGGCCCATATGGGGAAGAGATTTCTGTTAGTAGATTACTTTTTAATCTAGTGGAAAAAGGCATAATAAAATCCAGTGGTTGGAAGCCAACCCTAGACAAATTCAGACTAGAAATAAGGCACACATTTTTGACAGTGAGGGTAATTAAAGGTGCATGATCCTGCAAAGATTTAAGCATGTTTGATTTTATGCATGGAGTGGTGTGTGGAAATTGAGGTGGGTCTCAAAAGCATGAGGGCCCTCTTTTGGCATCTGAAGGGAATCAAACTGTGTTGCCTGTATCAGTACACTCCACTCCATTCAATATCTATGGATCCTACTTATGCCTATCAGAACATGTGGTGTTTCTCACCCACTGCAGTCAATGCCCCAATAACAACCGTGTGGGTGAAACTGGACAATCACGATACTATTGAATGAACTCACACAGAAAAAACTGTAAGACAAAAACATCACATCACCCCTGGGTGAACACTTTTCACAAAAGCTTTCTCTCAATGTCTGACCTCTCAGTCTTCTTCCTCAAAGGAAACCTGCACAACACCTTCAAAAGAGGACCCTGAGATAGACATTAAAAATCATGGTCTTAAAAATCATGTAAGGCTCTGTGGTGTCAGAGCTGGGAAGGGGGACACTAAGGAAGGAAACTGAAATCATGCTTCCTGGAAGTTCATCCCAATAAACATCAAATTGTTTGCACCTTTGGATTTGGGTATTGTTGCTCTCTGTTCATGCGAGAAGGACCAGGGAAGTAAGTGGGTGAAGGAATAAGCCCCCTAACAAGCTTCAAAAGATTCTTCCTTTCATTCAAAAAAGTCAAATTTGTCCAACGTTTATTTACTCTATAATAGCTAGCAAGTAAACTGCTCTTTAAAAAATCATTTTTGCAGTAAGCAGAAAAACAAGTCTGATGAAAACTTTATAAACAAGTGCTAATGTTGTTTGACCAGGTCTCCTATTTGCAAAGTATCATTAGTCAATATTTAGCAACCCAATAAACTCAGACATCTTGCCAAATATGAAATAGATGCTTTATTCTCCTAATTTAAATATGTCACTACTGAACAATACTTGTTATACACATGAAAACAGAAAGAGAAAAATATTTTTGTTTGTAAGAAAATAGCCCTCGATTGTTACATACAAGACAAGGCTGCCTTGTGAGCTCCAGAGTGGCTTGAGGGGAGAATCCTTACTATTTCTAAATTCTGGAGCTTCATCTGGATTAGGAATTTTCTGCCCTTCAGGTGCTTAATACTACTCCCAGGAGTGGAAAAAGATTTTTCTTTAATGAGAAGTATGCATTACATTGCTGCCTGCAGTCATTTGAAATGAGAGCTCATATATAGTATGATGTCAATTAATATGAGTACCAGCAAATGGTTCATAAAATGTGTGACTGTATCTGGCCTCTGTTAAAGTGTTTCTTCTTGAATGTTCTTATTGAAAACACTATTCTGAAGCTTTATGAATCCTTATACAGAAAACTAATATGTGAAGTGTGACTGAAAATAAACAGAGAGAGGTGGTTAGTTTGGATCACCATAACTTTATAGGTTGTTGGTTGCATGGGGGAGTTATGTTTCTTTTGTACCAATTTGAAAATATTGCATAGTGCAAACAGTATCTTTGTCCAGTCTTCAATCTAAATGTGATCATGAAATACACATCGTGGATTAAAGGTTCTGAAGAAAAAAAAGCTTATGATGGTGATGACTTGTTGAAATCTCATTTTGGGTTGCCATTTGCCCCCAAATCTCTGAACCTGAGAATAACTATATAAATCAATTATGTTTTGTAATCAACATCCTTAAAGGATAATGAGTTTAAGGAAGGATGATCTACACCTTAGGCTGATTAAATTACAGGATAGAGATTTTCTTTCTGAAGTCTTTAAAATTGCTAAAAGGATCCTATCAAAATATATTAGCACTAGTGTTGGATGTTATCTAAAGGGTTCTCATCACTGAAGATAAGCATGAAAGTCTATTAACTGAGCAGAGTGTCCCCAAACACATTTCAAGTAACTTCAGAAACATCCTGTACCATTCTTTCTTGCATCTATTATTGGCCAGTGTCTAGAGGCAGATTCTGGACTCAGTGGACCTCATTTCTGATCCAGTATGGGAATTCAAACACAAACAGCTACACTGTGTCTAAAAATAAATAAATAAAACCACACACATGCTGCTTTTGTAAAAGCAAAACCAACATCAGTGACCACTAATCAGATACTTGTGTGAAATTACCATATTTGTATTGCAAATGTCAATTGCAGTTACAACTTCAGGCTTTTCCTGAGCAAAAAGTACATGCAAAAGAAGTGGGCACCCACACTGGAAAATGTTCCTGTTTTATAAAAGAAGTTTCCTTGATAGGAAAAGAAAAATCCTTTTGTCAAAGTGTTCTGTTTTTCATAGGGAATAATGTCTTTTAATTACCAAATCTGCATTTTTTCTGAATTAAATGTAAATAATTGAAATTAAATCCAGACCTGATCTTGTGAGACATTAGGAACACCTCTAACAAAAACTCTAATTTAATCATAACTTGAGCCAAATGTGAACCTTAATTGATAATGGTCTAAAGCTCCAATCCTGTAAAGACTTGTGAACATGGAATAACTTTAAGCATGGAAGGAGCACCAATGAGTTCAATGGGGCTACTAACATACTTAAAGTAAATCACACAGGTTCAGGGCCTGATGCCTTATAAACTTCAAAGAGCAGAGTAGCCAACTCACTTCATACTTTGTTGGTTCTGTTCAGCAGGGTTTTAAGGTGCATGATCCTGCAAAGATTTAAGCACGTTTGATTTTATGCATGGAGAATTCACTAGGACTAGTCACAGTGTATATAAGTCTTTGCAGGACTGAAGCCCAAGCTAGAAACTTATGCCAACATTTTCAAATCTGCAAAAGGTCAATGCATATCATATTCATCTTACACTTTGGTAAACTGAGGCATAGAAAGGCTCATTAACTCATCCAAGGTCATACAGTTAGCCATTAGTAGAGATAAAAGGAAATCAATGAGTCCTGAGCCCCAGTGTACCATCTTAATCAGAGATCAATGAACCAGGAGTTCTGTTTTCTAGTTCTTCAGTTGCAAATGAGTCACTGTGATTGGAATGTGTCATTTAGCCTCTTTGTGCATTAGTTTATCCATCTAGAAAAGAAGCATGATATAGAAAAATGGATCTGCAAAGTGATTTGAGATCATTACATGAATGGTGCAAGAGATGGGTACAGTGTTATTATATTCAGCTCCTACTGAGCACCTACTGATACACTGGAATACATAACCTTCAAACTTTTACCGGTTTTGGTGCACAGTCAGATTATATATCATGAAAAAATGGCATGTGTCATTTTCCTCATTTCAATTGGCAAATTATTATTTTTTCAGTATAATCAATAGATAATCTCTTCAAAAAGGAATAAAGACTAAGGGCCTCAATGAAGCTTTACCAGCTGAGTATCTGATCTAGAATTTTGCCACATGGGTATCTTCACAGAAGTCAATGGGACTAGCTGTGTGAATAACTGCTCACCAATGCAAGAGGCTCACAATCAGGTCTATAGAAAGTCAAAGATGAAAACCTTTGTAAAGGCTACACTATTTAAAAGACTATTTACTATGGCTTGTCTATATTTAATAGACAAATGAATTTGCTGCAAAACATTTATAGTTTAATGAAAATATTATAGACTGTGCCCTTTCAGCTTACATATATGATCCATTATTGGTGTCTTTTCCAGAAACAAATGGGTCCACTTGGCAAGATACAGAATGACTGATGAGACACAACAGAAAGAGTATCCTCTGATCCACTAATGCTGAGAGGTTATACAGCACCACTTTATTGAAAAATAAGCAGATTGGGTCAATGTAAATTAACCTTCAGTTGAGACACTGTGATTTGTGCAAGACTAATTGCATGAGTTGACTATAAGCAGACACCAATATCTGGTTTCTAGCACTTTTGCCATGCATTTTGATTTATGCCAAGAAAAGACATTCATCCTGAAACTTATCCAGAGGCAATATTCTGGTGTTTGTCAAATCACATGTGTAGCTGAAGAAAACAGATAGCAGATGTAATTGACTGTCCCCTCAAGGTAGGATAGTTTACTAAAATGTGCTTTGTTTTATTGTTTAACAAGCAGAGCTTGGTATTTTTGATTCAGTCCCTCCACTCCTTGAGAGCACAGAATATAATTCACTATTTAAAATGCCTTATCATGATGTAAACTCATTTTGTAAGTGTTTCAGCTCACTGAGCTTGGGAGAGTGCCCCATTAGAATGGGAATGCAGATTTGCTTTTTGTACGATAATGACTGCAGCCGAGTCTCCTTTTATTTCCTAGCATGTGAAAATAGAAAACGGCCAGTCTCCCTTGCCTTCCATCTGCTCCGTATAGCTAAGTCAATCCAGATTCCCTTTCATAACACGCATCCAAAAAACCCAGAACCCAGGCAAGAAAAAGAACTCTTCCCCTTTTCAGAAATGATTGCCAGACTAAAGGAAAGAATATCCTTAAGTTCCAATGACATAATACTCACAGTATAACATGGATAGGAATACTTACCATGCAAAAGAAAAAATCAATACTGAATTCCCAAATCAGGCAGCTGCAGATATTCCCCCACCAAAGCCAGCTTACTGTGTAAAATAGAAGGCCCTAAATAGCCTGGCCTGGGAACTCTGAACAAAGACCCAGGTAAGATACTGGCAGTTATACAGAATGAAGAGGTGGGTCAATAGGCACTAGTTCATCCGCTACCAGTTTAGAAGGCTGTCGCTCCACATATTCAATGACTATTGGTTCTCAGAAACATTGTCAGGTAGCCTCTTGAAGGGATCAGGATAACTGAAACAAAAGGAAGGGCTAAATCAAGATGTGTTATCTTTGCTCAATGAGATACTAAGGCAGCAATCAGAACTTCCCTGGACCCAGCCTTAACAGAATACCAGCCAAATTTTCATCATCTTGAAATATGCCCAAAGCATTTCTGATCTAGTGTCAGTCACTACTGTGCGGCATGCAGCAGCATGTGAATGTACTCATCACTACGTAGCGTGGCAGTGAGATAGGAAATTCCTGTCTGCCCTATGCTTGGCGTGGAAGTGGTTTCAACCATGCTAGTGTCTGTGGAAGGAGGCTGAGTTACATATGACATTCTGGAACGCTGATTACAGTTGCTCTTTGTTACAGCACACACTGGTGAGTTATGTTGAGTCAGTAGGGCCTGACCACATTCTACTAAGCCAGAAAAATGCTTCAGCCTTGGGATCGCTTCTGGGTTCTGAGAATTTGCAGGCAACTCGGTCACCTTGGGAGAGGAAAAAGCTTTCTGCACCAGAGCTTCTTCACTCCCCCTACAAACAATGTTCTCTCAGATATTTCTGCCAATGCCACCTTTTGCAAGTACCTTATATATGTGCTTGTGAACCAGAAGGGAAGAAAAAAACATTGTCAGCCACATTTACCCTCCTTTTTCCTGTCTTCTCCCTTGTACTAGAGCAAGTGGCTAATATGAGTGTCTACACATAAGTGTCTTGATTTCCAAAAGGCTCCTCACCTTGAGAGATGCATATCCCAGATTCATTAAAGGGATGTGGCTTGGAGAACTGCCAAATGGTTTGTTGGGGCCTGAGCATTATGTAACACTTGAGCAATTCAGTGTGATGCGGTCCTGTTTTCCCCTCCCATGATGACAGAGATGAGTAGGCACTGAGGACTCAAAGCAATCAAAATATCCAAAAAGCAGCATTTTGGCTGTTGTTTAGAGCAGAGGGCTACACCTAGACTATTTGGTTTGTTCCCTTCTGAGACCAAACATTTTCAGGCTTTGCCAGCACTGGGTGTGTCTACACTGCAATCAGGAAGTGTAACTGCAGCACACTTAGACATATCCATGCTAGCTTGCTCAAATAACAGCATAGGGGGTAGCAGTCAGTACAAGCCCACAAGCCCATTCTGCTGCAGGTTCACTGCTATTTTTAGCAAGCTATCAACATTAAAGCTAGCCAGGGTATGTCTACATGTGTCACAATTACACATCCCTATTACATTGTAGACAGACCCTAACTGTTTTACAGCTTTTCCTCTGAAACGCAAATAAAAACAAACATCCATATATCTAATTCTTTTCTGTATAGTTAATTCAACTTATTTACCTTGCTTACTCTAGACTATGCCTCTCCTACTTCAATGGTGTATGCAACCCAGATTTTCACTCTCATGCCACTTTTCTAGCTTTTCCAGCAAGTAGGCTTGTGATTTCGGACAAATTTCTTTTTGCCCCTCTCTATTAGTGTATGTCTTGCCCCTTACCAATGACAAGGACATATTTTAATGACTACTAATACCACCACAGGCACCGACAAGGCATATTAGTCTATGGTCCAGGGAACCTCTTACTAGACCTTGCTTACTGGTGCTGTCTTATTCCCGAGATTTTTTTCCAAGTCAGTGAGGATTATTCTTTCCTATGCTTTTGGATAGTCTTACAGCTGTAGTTTCATGTTCCATGGAATGATAGTGAAATGGATTATAATATAGTGATAAGGGAAGAGATATTGGCTTATATATCGTGTCACATTAGAACCCTCAGAGTGGCAGCAGGTGATCCTACTCAGCCTTTTCTCAAGCTCAAAAATATAAGAGATTTGTAATAGATTCTCTTTATGAGGCTATATTGAGGTCAAACTGGTCATAAACCACTTTATTCCTTGAGATGCAGCAGCAATGTACACAGTAAATAACAATTCAAAGACTTTCTATTTTAATGCAATAATAGCCAACAAATCAATGGATGCCATCGGAGATTTAATTGTCAATTAATGATCCAAGTTTTCTGCTCTCAAATCAGCTATTAACACCAATGGGTAATTTCTTAGGGGATGTGGAATGATATCTTACCTTTTAAAATAGAAAAATAGAGTATGAAACAAACCTAGTCATTTCTAGGTGTTTACATGATACTGCATATACCATTTGTGTTACAGTCTGTAACACATTGTTGATATATACATTTCTGATTTGATAGTGAGGGTAAAAGTTATCATAGGTAAATGAGTTAATACGATCTCTCAGAAGAGAATGGAAAAGCTTTATAAATGAGTCCCCATAGTAGCTGGGCTGTAATAGCCAATGAGTGTGAGGGGGCTGGGGGGGCAATGCTCCCTCCCTCCCCATCCACCTGTTTTGGGGTGGGAGTTGGCAGGCTCCCATTTACACCTGCATGCCCAGTCCCAGAGTACTGGGTAGCCTACATGAGGATGTCTTACTCCCCAGGTGCAGACATATGGTTGAAGTCTTAATATCACACATCAATAGTTAATATGTGCTGAGCCCTAAGCACCGTATACTAATAGAGGATTGGAGCGGAGCCCCTTTGATCTCCCTATCCTGTCCTACCCATGTTATGGCCCCTCCTTCCTCTTATTACAGGGGTGAGGAGATGGACCACCTTTTTCAGGTTTCCCCCAGTAGAGAGTTCTCCTGCCTGGGGGGGGGAAATTCTCCGTGAGTTATCACCTGCTGGCTGAAGGGAGTGGAAAGTCTAGCCTGATATATTAACTCTGAAACAGGGTATACATTGGCTGACCTAGGATTACAGCTAAGCAAACAGCTACTGGCTGAAAAAGAGTATTCCAATCAGTCCATCCTTCATAGTACTCTGTGCGCCGAATGTTTTGTTATCAGTTCTGTCCTGTCTCATCGAAGTCAATGGCATTGCATTGAGTGCAGAATGGTATTCACTGTATACAGCGAACACGAGGAGTATGTAATCTCTCTGCCAAAATTCTAATAAAAGGAACAGTATCATCCCCACCAGAAGATATCCATGAGAAACAATGCCACTCTAATAATGGCTGCAATATATTTAAACATGGAGACATAATAGTTTTACTTTATGCACAGTCTGTGACTGAATTTGTCAGCATAGTAAGCTGATGAGGGAAGCAGGAAAGGGTGCACTTCGATCAAGATATTTTCCCCTAATATTACAGTAATAAGAGAAATCATCGCATAACTCTCTTAACCAAGACTGGCACAGTCTGCTTCTCCATTTGCATTCCACAGTATTTTCTGTACATTTAAAGTGAAGTTCTACTATGAAAAGTGATTACGTAAAAGTGTCACCTTCTCACTCAGAGCTGCTTGTTGTGTGCATTCAGAGCCATTTAGTCTCACTTCAGTGAGAAAAATAGCTTTTTACTCCTGTTAGCAAAGCAGGGCCAACACAGCTGCAAGAGTGAGTTGAATTCTCTTCTTTCTTGTCCATCAACAGAAGGACATGGAGGCTCAGAGAGAAGGAGAAAAGTGAGCTTGCTTGGTAGATTCAGCAGCAACAACAGCAAGCAACCTGAGAACTGTCACAAGGAAGTTGGGTAATCAACAGGGTCCACCAGAATCAGTATACAGGTGGGAAAACTTGCAAGCAAGATACATGAGGCAAACATTATGATGAATGACAGTAAGACCATACAGAGAGCACCCCACCATGAGGCTAAAGATGGAACTGAACTCTGATTGGTGGGACTTATAGTCTGATCTTTAATTACCTTCTAGATGGACTAGAAGGGACACCCCAATCACCATACTAAGCCTGAGAAGCACCCCTGGCCAAGGTTATTTTTGTAATGCTCTACTGAACTTCCCCTTCAGGGCCAAGATAGGAGCTCGGGTTTTGCTCTATTGCAATTGATTAAGCCACTGCACCTGGGGCACTTAAACCCTTTTATTTCCTCTAACAGTAGTAAATCTTTTCCTTCCAGGTGTGCATGTGAATGCTTATTGGGAGGCCAGCAAGCATTAGAACCCATAGGCCCTAGAAGCTGATGTTCACTGAGTGCTTGATCATGGTACATATGCCATACTACCAAGTTTTGGGCACTTGCTGGAATGAAGACAGGCCCAGTGAAGAAAACAAGAGTCATCTTTTTTATGATGGCTTAATTTGGAGGCAATCGAGTTACCAAATTGTAAATGAGTATAAACCCAGGGTTGTGAGTTCAATCCTTGAGGGGGCCATTTAGGGATATGGGGCAAAAATTGGGGATTGGTCCTGCTTTGAGCAGGGGTTGGACTAGATGACCTCCTGAGGTCCCTTCCAACCCTGATATTCTATGATTTGACCTGTTGAAGCTTCATTACAGGTGGTGATATATTAAAGAAAAAACTGTCTGATTGAGAGTCCATCCTGAGTTTGAAGAGATGACTGTAAATGACATTGTTTATTAACTGGGTGGAAATTAATGGAATACAAACACAATATCTCCTAATGCCATTTTTAGAGTCATGTTTCAGAGGAGATCTGCACTGTCAGCTAAGTTGTTATGTCTCCATTTAGTGAAGAACTGCAGGTGGTTAGAGCATGAAATTTAAAATGTAATTTGACACTTTGAGGCTTATCTACACATTCTCAATAACTAACTGAGAGAGAAGCATTTTGGCAGGAGAATGAATAGTGAGTGAAAAGTAGCAGACAAAAGCCTGCATCATTGTACCAAAACTAACTTAATTAAAAACAGCAACAATCACCCACCAAAAAAAAAAAAAACCAACAAAAAACAAAAACAAAAAAAACCCTTTATTCCTACAAAGGCATCCTGAAGATTGAGCTATAAAGTGCTGTGCTCCTGCTACAACTATTGCTGGACACTGGTATTCAGGGAAATTAAAACAATTAGAACAAAAGAGTAGTAGAAGTTAAAGATGGAAAACCCTGTTAAATCATCTAGTGTTCCCCAGTCAGTGCATGATCATTCCCATTTCCCTCCAGTGTATTGTACAATTACAGCTCTTTTATTTCAATGCCCAAGACAAGTGATATTAGTAATTTAAATAAAGCTTATTGCTATTTTTTTAAATACATACATATTGAGAGTGGGAATGTATTGAGTGGACAATGCTGGAAAAAGTTACCCATCTGTTGTAGGACTCATGCATTTTGCTCTGAAGTCTTCCTGCAGTTGCCACAGTGCCAGCAAACCTTCGATTAGATATGAGATTCTATCAACTCACACTGTGAGCTGTAGCTCACAAATGCTTATGCTCAAATAAATAGGTTAGTCTCTAAGGTGCCACAAGTACTCCTGTTCTTGTTGTGATATGGGTCTGCAAACTCCCAGGTTGCCTCTTCTCCTCTCCCTGAATTCTTACTTTGCTGACTCCATTAGGAAAGAATAGAGTAGAAGTGCAAGTGTAGGGTTGGATGGAACCTCAGTAAATCATCAGGTCCAGTCCTCTGCACTGAGGCAGGACTAAAAATTATCTAGCCTATCCCTGACAGGGGTTTGTCTAACCAGTTCCTAAAATCCTCCAATGATGGTGATTCTACAACCTCCCTAGGTGACTTGTGACAGTACTTAACTACCCTTATAGTTAGAGAGACAAGGTGGATGAGGTAATATCTTTTATTGGACCGACTTCTGTTGGTCAGAGAGACAAGCTTTCAAGCCACACAGAGCTTTTCTTCAGATCTGGGAAAACTAATCCGAGAGTCACAAGTAAATGCAAGATGGACCAGATGGTTTAGCAAAAATATCACTTATTCTAAGGGATCATTAAGGTAGAGTGGCCCGTTAACACCTCTGCAGTCATAGGACAAAAAGGGGGATTAGATTGTTGTATAAACCATAAATCCAGTGTCTCTGTTCAGTCAATGATTTTTAGTGTCTAGCAGAGTTATGAATTTAGACTCCCAAATTTATATTTCCTGAGCCCCCACTTCTGGCCTTCTGACAACCCCCAACCTTTCCAAGCTCATCATAAGGAACAAGCTCCCTACAGACCGGAAGACACCAACTCAAAGCAGCACCAGATCCTGCCAGAACAACAGACACAAAACCTGCAAACATCTCCATTGCTACAATGATCAACACGCCCTCACAACATGCCTTTCACGATCCATGGATCCTACATATTCTTATCACAACATGTGGTACATCTCCTCCAATGTGCTGAGGGTGACCATACATCCTATTTTAGTTGCCACAGTCCCTGTCCTGGCCGTCCCAATATTTTTGGCAAAAGTGAGCATTTGTCCCGTTTGCTCTTGCCGACTCAATCAGAGGGGTGTGATGTGGAGGAACATGTGTGGGGGAAAAGGATGAGCAGCAATGCTAGCCCCATGCAATGGGGAGGCAGGGCTCAAGTGGGGCGGCAGGCAGGGCCCAATAGAGAGTTCCTCTGCCAGTCCTCCCATTCGTGAGCCTGTCACTGCCGCTCGAGCCCTGCCTGCCCCCCTGCCTGAACCCTGTCTCCTCCCGTGTGTGGGACTGGCATTGCTGCTCACCCTCCCACCACATTCCTTTGCACTTCAACACACTTTTTTGACAAATGTGGGCATTTGTCCCATTTGCTCTTGCTGTCTTGATCAGTTGGCATGAGCAAATGGGACAAATACCCACTGTTACCAAAAAAGTTGGGTCGGTCAGGATAGGGCTTAAAAAAGGCACTGTCCTGGCCAAATGGGAGGTATGATCACCCTACAATAAAGCATCCATACACATTTCCCAGTGTCAGTATATTCACCATTCTAGAACACTATTTAGGTTTAGGTCAGAGTCCTTTAATGACTTACCTACACATGGCTTCTCCTCCGAATCGTGGAGTCTTGGAGACTACAGTAAATGCCCTTCCATTCTCCTACTCAAACTTTTTCTAAAATGGTTGCTCAGAGAAGCTTTTATAACTTCCAGCCCCCTTTGTCAGGTGACTCCCTAATTTGCCTGGTCAGGTGATCAAAGTTCCCCACCAAGTGACTGTTTGCTGAGTTGCTTCCCCTGTGGAGTTCAGTCTTGAAAATCTAGTTTCCCTGGGTAGTAGCTGTCTTTGTCCAAAAGAGCTTTTATGTGTATAAAGGACCATCAAGTTTTAATGGCCCTCTATTGTTGGCCCTGTGCCAGATACAAGAATGTCTCTAGTCACTTCCTGTGGGTTTTAGCTCGCTATGGAGGCAAAAGCAGAGAAGGCAAACAAGCCCCACATTCAAAATGGAGTTTGCAATTTAACACAGATATACACAGAAAGTCCCCCAGATATAACAAAATACATAAACTGTGCATAGACAGGTTCCCCAAATCATCACAGTAGGAATTAATATAAATAATGTTTCTTAAAAAAGCAGAAAAGCTAAAAGATTATTATGCTCTGGGAATGTAAAAATGTTAGGACATTATGGAATGAAGTGACTGTGATATTCTGGATCCCTATGTTCACCCTTTTTACAAAACTATATTGGATTTTGTACAAAGTATGACTTGTGAGGTATCATTTGGAAACTAATAATTTGCTGATCATTATTGTCCTGGTAACATGTAAGTGGCAACATTGTACATAAAGTTATAAGATTCTGTTGTATAATATTACTGAGACATGTTCCAAGTTTAGAAAAGCAGGCAGCTCAAAGACAAAAAGGCAAACGGATGCTTCAGGAAGATATCCACAAAATCAGATGAACTATCATCTGGCTAAGTGGCCATTCTTCAGCAGGAAAAAAGGTGTGAGTCAGAAATCTACATTTTGGCAAGGAAACAGCTGGTGGTCCCCTGAAGTATAATTCATGTGTGGGTGGCTATAAAACTCATAGAGTACAGCTGGGAATGACTTACATGCTGAACACTGTGTGTGAACAGACCAGGAGTGAAGCTGTAGAAAAGGCAGGTTGGAGAACTGAGGGGATACAGCTGTCTATCAGTCTATATGGTACCCTGTGTAATGTCACAGAAGCGTCATATAGTTATGAATGTGGTGACCCATATGCAAGGAGCATATTATACCCTTAAATGCCCACATTATTAAGTCCTACCTACCTAAGAAATTGCCACTCTCCCTGTGCAACATTGTGACTGTAGGGTTCAACTGATGCATATTGATCTGAATGTTCTCAGTGAATGGCCCAATACACTAGAATTCCTTTCCCCCATTGTTCCAGTAGGCCCCTCATTTATTAAAGGCATAGGATGACATTTTTAGAAGGTATTTAGGCACCTAAAGATGCAGATAGGCATCTAGTGGGATTTTCAAAAGTGCCTACATGCCTAAACTGGACCACTGGGCACTTCATCAAATTCCATTAGGCACCTATCTGCATTTTTAGGCACCTAAATGATTGTCAAACTCTGGCCCATAGTGTTTACTAGGATTATAGGGACATATTTGTACTGGTGGGGACGTATCTTTCCAAATGACACTTGCAAACCTGTTTTGTTCTATTTAAAATACTTTTTCTTGCATCTAGAGAAGTTTTATGAAATTTTAATTTTTTTGAAAAAATTAAAATAAAATTAATTTACTTAATATGACCATATAATCCACTAAAACTGAGAGTTCTGAATTTACATATATCCCATTCATAGTTGGCTTCACTGTTCATTTTACATCTTGTTTTTTATAGATCTGTGAAAGTTTTTTTCCTCTGACTTTAATATTTTTGGAGTCAGACTGCATTGCCCAGACATTTTGTTGTATGGCTTATCTTTACTATATAGTCACCAGTCTAGTAGCGTGTGTCCATTTGATGCATATCTTTGTAAATCACTTCCATTCATTTTATATGCTCAGATATTTTACGAGAAGATAGATTAAAGTATGACCACTCAAACTCATTTTATATGAAGGACATTTGATCACAAAGTTTTTGTAGGCTTCTGAGTTTTCTTTTAGAAACCACAGTGTGAAGTTTGCTTAAAAATAAATAAATAAAAAGCTAGGACTAGTAATTCTAAACTGATGTTATTTTGTGGGCAGTAATGTCTGTTTTACATGATATTTCTTATACGTGACATTTTATAGACTGGGCCATATTATAATTAATCAAGATAATGGTGTCTTCCAAAGCAACTCAGATTTCTAGAGAGAAATGAACAAAATAATTGTATTGCTATCAGCACAGAGTATCAATTGTTTCAGTCAGATTCTTACTGGTGTATTACGATGATAGTTAATATTCTGTATGCCTCTTTGTTAATAGGATTGTTGCTGTCTGTGATGTTAAATGCTTGATAGATGATGTAGGTTATATTAGCTGATATGTTGCAGATGGTTACCCATAATCCCCAAACATCATGGTAATCTGTGTTGACAGAATCTCTAGCATGGACACTATTGCCTGAACTGATTTCTCATTCATTTCTATTTCATACACAGTCTCTCAATATGTAATGCCTTTTTGTACATATACGAATATATATAATATTTAAGGTACTCTAGTGGTACAATACTAAGAGTGGCTCAATTTCATAATACATAAAACTCTTATGCTTGTCATCAGGATTTAGGCTGAATGATAATTCTAAGTAAAGCAAAGTTTACAAGTTTCAACTCTTGGTCATTTAGGCATGTAATCCTAACAAAAAACTAGCACATAATATAGCAAATTTTATCAGTCTGTCACTTTCTCCTTTGCACAGTGAATCATTTATTCGCACAAATGAAGACAGCCAGAGACAAGTTCAAGGCTCAGAGGTCTGTATAGTTGGCCCTACAACTGCCTATGGATACCCAAAGGTAATCCATGCTACCTTTTTGTGAGGCTGCTAACATTTAAAAGCTTTTTTTTAGTGTGCTAGAAACAACTTCTCTTTTCACTGCATACAATTTACATTACATTTTAGTATCTTTTCATGTAAAGATCAATAAAGTATGATTTCTTTTCTTCAGTCCCTTCAATTTAAGATCTTTTTGTTGTGTTTAAATCCTTCAGATAACGTTTCTATTCTACCTAGATTTTGAAATGTGTAGGAACATTTATAATTGGGCACTCATATACACTTCGTATTTGTACTCTCTCAAGCCCCAACAATAAGCTACAATACCTTTGCAAAGACTAACACGAGTGCCTTCAAACTCATCATTTTCACTATTTCACAAAAAGTGTTGATATTTACCCCACTGCCATTTGCTTTCTATTCTTGCATCTCTTTAGCTGCAAATACCTTCTACAATATAAAGTGATTGGCAAATTTCAACTGTCTCCAGCTGGCATCTCCCACATTTTATCCCTTGACAATGGTATGTGATTGTTATTGCTAGCTGGAAGCTGAGTTTAGATGCTGTGAAAGTAAAACAAAAAATAATTAATTTTTGAATAGCGAGCATGGCCTCATGAACCTTCAGAGTTATAGCAGTTCTGCATGAAGCTTGGCAAAAAGTTTAGATGTCTGATATGATCTCATGCATAGGCATGAGGTGTACAGGGGCTTATTTGCTTAAGAAAATTCATGATATTTGTTTGGCATTGACTAGTCCAAGCAAAAATGTCTGATCTTGTCCCTTCAGTTCTCCTATATTATGTATAAATGTATACCCCTGGTTTCTGAGAGCTACATTTCAGATGAAAATCTCTCCAAGCCAACTAAAAAACACTTGAAAGTAAAATTACCTGTTCCATTTCCATTCTGGTTCATTACTTCCAGTTGTTCACATATGTTTGTTTATTAAAGAGATTAAGAGGGCTGACCTATGAATGGTTCACTGAGCGTAACTACCATGCTCTTCTATCTGGCCTGGTTAACAAACTGGATTTCATATGCAGCCTTATCAAATCCAAGAAAATATAAAGCCATGAACTGGAGCAGTAGACATATGTTCTTGTTTGGAGATAATGCCTCAGTGTTGCTTCAGTAAAAAGAGCGAGATGATTTCTAGCTTGCTTTTTTATTATAAAATAGATAATACTTTTGGTTACCAGGAGGTGTCATTAAAATATTTGCATGGTATGTCCTGCTGGAAAGGATAATCCTCATCACCACCATAATCATGTTTTAAGCTGCTTCTCCTTGAGTTTGTCCATAAGTGTCAATAATTAATCTTTAACTACTACAAAGAACTTCTTAAATAAGACAAAAGAGCTTTTGAATGAGTGGACAAAATAGCTTTGAGAATGCTATCCATGTCCTTCTTCCATGACATTACACATTATACTGTTTTTATTGCAGTTCATCTGTAATGAACATTGTTATCTTATAGACGTTATTCACTAGACCACAGAGTCAGCTAGCCACACATAGTTTCCCAACAAGAATGTTAATGTTAATAATATTGAGACCAGATGTTACTAAACAAATATTAACCTTAAATATTATCTTTCTGATACTACCATGCAACAGGCAGTAAAGACCAGATGGCAGTTATTTGGTTAAAAAATAACACTGAAACTTTGTTCTATATAAATAACATTATTATTATATCATTACAACTGCATCCAAAGGTCCCAACCAGGACTGGGGCTCTACTGGGTCATCAGTACTGCACAAGTCCATTGGCTCAATGCTTATAATGTAAAAAGATAAACCAGAATAAAGGTGAAAGCAAGAAGTACAACAAGGAAGCAAAATTATCAGGGTGATGGTTGAAAAATGATTTTAGTTCCACTCATATATTATGGGGGTTGAATAGTGATGGTGAAGGGGAGTTCATGGAATCAAGGGAGTAAACATGGGAATGAAGAAACAGTGGACACTGAGGCTGAAGCAGGGAGTAAGAAAAGGATAGAGAAGAGAAGTGGGAGTGAATCTGATGCAGTGAGAAGAGGGGAAAGATGGAGGCAAACAACTAATCAGTAGAGAAGACAGACAGATGACTGCACCACAACTAAAGGGGGGCATAATTTGTCTGGGCTTACCCAAAGAAGGGCAGCTCTGCTTTGTGGTTGGGGGAGAGGGGTGGAGAGGAAGAAGGTCAGAAACTGCTGTAAAAGGTGCTCAATGGTCAGCTTTGCAGCAATGACTCCCCCCCATACACACACTCCAGGAATGGGTGGGGCAAGTCTCTATGGACCTTTTCTGGTGAATAGAAAAAGTGGTAGGCCATATGTCACAACTTATTTTGTAAGGTTGGGTGGATGTTTAGTGCAGGTACTCCATAGGGAGGGCAGCCAGTGACCAGATAAATGACTGGGTAAAGGACTTAAAAGGAGATACTGGATAAAGGAACAGAATCGGGGAGTGGGTTCGGGGACTCCTATGATTGGTACGGCAGGGAGCCAACCCCCCGACCCCCCATTCTCATAGCCCTCCTTAACCCTCTTACGAGACTGGTGGATGGTAAGGTCCAAGCCACGGGTCAATGCGGGAGCTGGATAACAAAGTGGGGGCTGATGGAAGCCCTGGATAATTGATTTGAATAAACATGGATTTGCCTGCATTGTACACTTTATCTGTGGGGTAGTCCCAGACATCTATATATTAAAGTTGCGGCCTGATTAAAACCCATAACAAGTCTCCTGTCCTTCTTGCAGTATACCCAGACAACAGATCACAGCTCAAACTGAAGAAAAAAGAGTCTAATGACACGTATGGTAATGAGGGCGGTTTCTGCTGCCATTGTTGCTCCTGATTACATTGTTGGAGAGGTTCCCCTGCTCCAACATCAGGAACCCTTCTCCAACATCAGGAACCATGCTCTTTCTCCTCCACATCACATGCCTTGGGGCCAATTGCCTTTGCAAAGGGGGTTTCCCCTGGGTCTTTATGGGGCAGGGGTTCAGGACCAAGGGTCTCCCTTTAGGCTTATGTTCATCTCCACCCCACAGCAGCTGTCACTGATCCCAGCTCCTGCCAAGGGTGAAGGAGGAAGAGCCCTTTGAAACCTTTAATGTCCTTACACATGCATGCTAGGCTTTTGGGAAAGGGACCTTCTTCAGTTATTCAGTAGATCTTATTTCTTCATAAAAATGATGAGAGTATTAAACATCCAATTGCACAGATACTTTGTGAGTAGACAGGGGCTAGTGGGCATCAGTATTACTAGCATAAAGTCCAAATCTGAAACAAATAATACTCTTTAACACTAACACTCATGCTTTCAATTCAAAGGGGTATGAATTTGAGATTTCAATTTTGGAGTAGATTAGAGGTCTCATCACTAATATTAAATTATACATTTAACTGATACATAGATTAGATAGATATGTGAAATGCAGTTGAGTGGTGAGCATTATCTTTGGAATATAAACTTTGGTTAATTTTTTTTTATTTTATATTAAATGAAATACCAAGTTAATGCAATATTATTGTTGGGCACTTAATAATACAATATTATTGCCCAACAATAATATTGCATTAACTTGGTATTTCATTTAATTTCTTTTGTGTTCTTGTTTTTAACGATAAGTATGTACATGGGGGTCCGTGAAGCTGGAGCAATTGCCTGTGATTAATAAAGTTACATTTACATAGTTCCAGTTACAACTGAAGTTCACATCTAACTGAGGTGAGGGGAATTGGGGAAGCTGCTTTCTGCCTTTGGTATTACTGCTGCTCTTTGATTAGAGACACTTTTAAATAAAAATACATTGTGATGACTATATCTTTACAACAGAAAATATGGAAACTTCATTTATAAAGAGCAGCTAAGACAATTTGTATGCGGGAGGTTGTAAATATTTCACTTAAACACCCTGAAAATTTCTGCCAGCATTAGGTATGGGAGAAAAATACTGGGGGAGAGGGAGGAGAAGCAGGTCACACCTAGTATTTTAATGTGTGAAAGGAATTTTCACTACAGTTTAAAGTATGATGAAAATTCCAAGATTTTATTTTAATCAATTAAGTTTTTCTCAGCTGAGTAGAGTTACATAAGGCAGTGAAAACAGAAGCACCCTTTTTGAATACATCTTCACTGTTGCTGACACTGATGGTGCATACCAGTAGTGAACTCAGCTTCAAAGTTTTGTTGTGTAAACGTAACTACAGGATCAGCATTAGCAATGAACTGAAGGGAAGCAGTAACAGGAAAGGGAGAGTGAGGAAGACTTCTTGAGACGGAGTGGCTGTGAGAGAGAGATAGAGGGAGCTGGAGGTAATTAATCTCATTTGGCGTACACTTCACATCCGATATGGGAGCAAATGGGTTTTTTTTCTCTCCCTGATCCAGAATGGAATTATGAGGTGGAATGAAGGTGTCTGAACCCAGCAGCAATGCTAAAGACATTTTGGCATGGATTTGCCCCAAGGGCCTAATCCAGTGCCCACTGAAGTCAAGGAGGCTCTTTCCCGCAGCTTCAGTGGATGTCGGACAAGACTGCTAGTGACCAAAGTAGTGGACTAGTGGCCTATGAAACCACGAAGTCGTGCTGGAAGCAATGTTCCCTCTAATTTTCGACAGGCCGTGTGCGCAAAAAATTTCTTCTGTTCAAATTGTTGTCTTTCTGTGCGAATTTTTGTGTGCGTGTTTCGCCATGTGTGCGGGGTTTAGGATCTGTGTGCGTGCGCACACACGCACAGCTTAGAGGGAACAGTAGCTGGAAGGTAGCAAAGTAATTTATTCTAGAGGCCAGGAACAGGAAGCAATGTGCACTGACAGATGTAAGTGACCTTATTTTCATTATCCCCTAAATATATTCCTTCCAATTGCACGACTGCTAAAAGCACATTGCTGGAGTGCAATTCCACCACTGTGACCTTGAACTGATCATTAGATTTCAAGAGAATATAGTAGAAATGCAGAATTAAATTCCTTTTCAAATTGTCAAAAAAGGACTAGAATCTTGTCGGGAAAAGGAGTAATTTCCTCCCCATTTGTCGTATTAGTAGATGTGCTGAGATACAAACTACAGATTGTTAGACAGAATGATATTACCTTGTGCCATAATTATACACAGTATTTAAGAACTACTGTGTACTAATGCTTTGTGAAACAGTGAGGAAGAAAACACATCCAGTTTGAACCCCCTGAAATTATTTGAATTAAGTGCTCAGAAGCATAATACGTGGAGCTTGGTTTAAACAGAAAATTGATTTTATTTTACTCTTTTTATAAGTTTAGATCAATTAATCGACTACTGTATGAATGCCTGTTCTCAGTAAGAATATCCAATTGCCTTAACACCAGATAGTGTCATTATATTTAAGAGTCTGATGATGTTCAGAGTTTTATAACTCAATGGACAATTTAAATGTAAAGTATTATTGAGACTGCAGCAAAAGTGGTGTTGGCTTTTTTTTTCTTCTTTTCACAATCACATTTTAAAAACAAGACACAACAAGTAAGCATAATAAGAAATGGGAGGGAAGTGGAGAGTAAGAACAATGATATCCATAATAAACTCACATAATACTAAGGTTTAGCCAGATGCACAATGTAATGTTTATGACTCACTGTAAAATTTCTTAATTCCACTATTCTCAACTGCTACCCCAAATGGCCACCATGGCAGCAGTGTGGTCTAGTGGATAGAGCATTAGACTGGCACTCGGGAAAGCTGGGTTCTGTTTCTGGCTCTCCTGTTTGGTGACCTATGACAAGTCACTTACCCTTTCCGTGCCTCTGTTTTCCCATCTGTAAAATGGGGAGAATGCTGCTGACTTCCTTTGAGATCTACTTATGAAAAGCACTAGATTAGATCTTTATGAGTTTTTTGTGTGATTTCTCATAAGCTCCACAATAGAAGAGAATTTGAGAAATGGACAAGGTAATTTAGAAAAGATAAAAACAGATCAGAAAATGTTTTATCCAAAACTCGAACTGATCTCCAACTGAAACTTTTTGAAGTCGGGATTAATATTTTTCCCCCAATTATTTTCACTTAATGTTCACCTGTGCTTTTCCTGTTTATAATCAGGACAAGAAATGGAATTGTCAAAATATTGCAGCAAAGACTGTTCCCATGATTGTAGACTTACTTGAAGATAATACACTAAGAAACTTGCAAGAGAGCCTGAAGTTTTTGGTCAAATTTTGCACCCTGAAAACATTTGGATAAATTAGGGTAAGCCTCCAGGGCCTGCTCCAAAGCTCATTAAAGTCATTGGGAGTTTTTTTCCCAATAACTTCCGTGGACTTCAGATCAGGCCCTCAGACTTTTGAGCACTTAATTGCAATGACACGTCAATATTTTGAGCACTGGTTGTTAAATTTAGAAGCCCTTTTAGAACCGGTTGTTCCTCCTGGTTGTTCCGTGAGGGACAACTGGTTCTAAAAGGGCTTCTAAATTTAACCGGCCAAAAGTGGCCGCTCCCCACCCCAGCTCACCTCTGCCACCCTCAGCCTGAGCGGGAAGCCGCCGCCTGCTTCTCAGCCCTCCCCGGCTTCCCGACAAACAGCTGATTCGCGGGAAGCCGGGGGGGCGGAGAAGCAGGGCGGGGCGGTGTGTTCAGGGGAGGAGGAGGAGCGGAGGTGAGGTGAGCTGGGGCCGGGCGCGGGGTGGGGAGCTGCCGGTGGGTGCTCTGCACCCACCAAATTCTCCCCATGGGTGCTCCAGCCATGGAGCACCCAGGAAGTCGGTGCCTAAGGCGCCACTTTTGATGTGATCAGTGGGGGAGCGGCCGCTCCCCCTGCTCCCCCCCCAGCTACGCTCCCCCGCCCCTAGGAGCCAGAGGGACCTGCTGGATGCTTCATGGGAGCTGCCCCAGGTAAGTACCTCTTGGACTCCCCACCTCACAGGCAGGTGCCTCTGGCTCTTAGGGGTGGGGTGGGCACCCACTATGGTGGACCACGAGACCCTCCTGCCCGGTTCTGGAGGCAGTCAGGTGACGGGGACAGGGGAAGGGGATGGATGGTGCTGGGGAGGGGCGTCAAGGAACACGGGAGGGTTGGATGGGAAAGGAGTCCCGGGGGGCGGGGGTGGGCAACGACCCCCATGTGGGGTGAGGAGGGAACCCGTTGTTAAGATTTTGGCAGCTCATCACTAATACCTAATGATTTTCATTATGGGCTAATATCTTACTTCCTTTCCCAGTCCTTCAGAGCGACAGCCTCCCTTCCTCTACAGAAGTGATGACTGAATGTAAATTGATACTCTCGCCTGACTTCCTGGTGTGATGCATACAAAAAGATGGCAGCTGAACCATCCAGTCAGGTCATCAATTCACTTTTTTTTTGTCTGTGTGCAGGAGGTGGTTTAGTGATTGATGGTTCAGGAGGTTCCTGGTATGCATTCAAGTGCTGATTCATTCTTGTGCTTAAGGTTTGTTTACTATGATTACAGAAGCTCAGTGAGGCCCCAAGCAAGACCAGGGCTCAGTTGTGCTGAGCACTGTTTTAAGACATAGTTAAATAACAGTCTGTGCCTCACAGAGTTTACAATCTAAATAAACAAAACAGACAAAGGGTGGGACGGGAAACAGAGATACAGAAAGGTAAAGTTATTTGCCCAAGGTCGTACAGAGGGTCAGTAATAGACCCAGTAGCAACACCCATGTCTCTTGACTCCAAGCACAATGCTCTATCTGCTAGGCCATGTAGAGCGTCAAAAGTCAAATGCTGTGTCCCTGATGCAGGTTTTAAGGCATCACCATCTTCCCAAAGTTTTTCGTATACAGAAGTTCTTCCAATTTCTCTGCCAGTCACTCATCCTGTGCTTGTAAACCCATTAACAATGTTTAATTTGTTTCCTGATCAATACCATCACTCAGTCAGAGAGCCACAAAAATCAAAAGAAATCTGCTACCACAATCTTCAGATAGCACACAACCCTGTTTGGTGATGATGCCTTCCCTGTAACAGCTCGGTGAATATAACACACATGAAACTTTGTTTATGATTATATTCATTTTCTTATAGAGCAAATGAACAAAATTGGGGGGAAATATAGCACGTATTATGTCACAAATGGTCTATTATTCCCTGCCTCACTAGGCTATTTAAACCTTAGTCTGGATCACCTTCATCTTCATCTTACTCAATACAAATAGCCATAATCCAGAGGAGCTAATTATTATTATCGGTACATATGCAACTAAATAAAAAGGTTTAATATGGTTGCATTTTAAGTAGCCATGTTAATCAAAACCCTAATAAAGATACTGGACTCTAGATTAATTTATTAGGATATTGATACAAACCTTTATAATGGCCCCATCAGCAAAACTCTAATGTCTCCGTGATCTCCATCTAATAGTTCACAGCAATTACTCCCATTTTTCTTTCTAGTCTGATACCTGTGTGACAAGCTACACCTATAAGAACTCAAATATGTATTATTACGATGTGAGACAAATTCAGACACACACCAACACTTCTACAAAAAAGAGTGAAATTAAGGTTGATCAATGATCAACTTTATTAATGACATTTGCCAAATAATTTGCAGAGGGGTGGCTAGATTTAACTACACAATCCTTGTGCTGTCTCTGCAAATTGTTCAATTAAAACTTTAAGTAATTGCAAATTAATCTCTGAAATTCATGCAAAAATATTTTTACACTACATTCTGATTTTCAAAAGACAAAGGATGGTTAATCATTACGGTTGTATTATCGGAGGTCCAAGGGTTCTGTCCTCTTACACTGACAGAGGCAAGCAAAAGTAGGCAGAATTTAGCTGGAGATTGCAGAATTAAATAATAAGCAGCAGTGACTCCCTGAAATAGTGCCCCTTCCCTGAGTCCCTCTTCAGGAATATTATGGAGATATTATGGAGATAGTTGCGGTGACAATTACTCTCTGAAGCATGCTTCCTTTTGGGACCTGGTGCATTTCTCATAGGAAATCCATGCTTTCAGCAGGATTGAGGTCTGTAGCATCTAACCAGCTGCCCTCTCTTCCCAGAGAAGGCATAGTACACATCCATGGGGGATTAGCCAATATCAACAAGGCTTCTCAGGGAGTCTTCTTAGAAACAGTTGGGCCAGGACAGCAAGGATGTCTCTTCCCACAGTTGGCCTGATATCCATGGAATAGTTCTGTGCTTTCCCTGAAATCTGCAAAGTGTGCAGACTTCAGAATCCTTCCTGTGGAGAGGAGGATGTAGCTCCAACCCCACAAGGTCAGGTAGTATTCCTCTCCTGCAGGGTGATTTGTGTTTGTTTGGGGTTTTTTTAGTAGGAGATCTGCAGGGTCTTTCAGTTTACGGTCTATACTTAGGACCACATGTTGCCTTTGATTTGTATGTGGTACTTCCACTGGTGTCTATAGGAGGTACATGTGTTTGCAACTAGAAGGTACTATTTGCCCCATAATTTACACAGGGGGTTGCTAATCACCTAATAGGTATGGGAAAGTTCCATCAAAAATACTTATAAACCATCAGATTTAGAGAGCGATATGGAAGAGATTAAGATACCTTTCCATTTAATGAGTATTTATTAGGTGCGCCACTTGTAAATGACCTCTGCTAGGTAGCCAGGATAGGATGCAAGCAAATTATGAAAAGACCTGTCAATATGGCCATTATGAGAATTGACCAAACCCCTTTTCCTATTTAATTCTATTTGTATGTGGTTTCACTACTTTTATTTTACATTTTTTTTAATCACTTATGTATACCTGGTTTGCCGAAAAGTGAAACACCCTCAGGGTGATGTATCAGACCTAAATGTGTATTTGTGTCAGGCGTAAATTGCCAAATGTACTATTTTCTTATAGAAAATTGAGTGTGTTCTTTCCCCTCCCACAACCTATACAAAGTCAGTATTCTTTAACTTCAATAAATACTTGACCACCAAAGACAAGGCAACCAGAAAGGGGAACTAGAAGCCTGCTGGGGGCGATGGTCACAGGAAAATATGGTATCTGTGATGTGAACATTATATGGATCTGATATTGGTAGCCTATTTGAACAAGGCAACATTACAGAAGATCAGAATATACACAAAGAGGCTGTTTCCAGTCCTAATGCATGAATGGTTTAAATAGTTTGAAAGTCATATTCCTTGTGTGAGGGAAGAAATTGATCCTAATAATGTCTGAAATGATGACACTTCTTTAGGTGAGTGCAATGTATATAGGTGGAGAAGAGGGTATTCACGACACCCAACTGAAATAATATCAGTAGTTAACAAAGTGGGCTAGACAGAGAACATTGTTAATTGTGAGCAGCATTTGATAAACAGAAATCACACTGTTATTGTGATAAAAGACAAGAAAACTGAATTCCTTTCACTTCTTGGGCCTGGATACTGTAAGCTGCAGCTGCAGGATACATCATCTGCTTGTTTATAGTGTTTAAAAATTCAAAACTCCAGACAAAACATTCTATCCATGAAATGCTTCACACTTTTCTCATTGCCTCTGCTCTGAGAAAATAGTGCACCCATTGGAGAAGACATTTCTGCAGCAGTTCTTTTTTAATGTTGCCATGGATGATCAGAGATAATAAAAAAGTATTTACCGTATTATATGCTCTCCATTAAGATAGAACTTTTCTATTTGAAAAGTATTGAGCATCAATGAGTTCAACTGCAATTCAGGACTGTACTTTTTAAAACCATCTTTGTTACCTAGTAGGGAAAGTGCATTCCTTGTTGTCTGCTTTTTATGTAACACTTGCACACAAGCTTTAAATTTTACTCTGAGAATTGATTTTTTTTATACCAAAACCATTTATATCCCTGAGATAACACTGAAGTACTTCTACTGCTATATTTTTTTCACCAAAGCAAAGCTAATAAATGTGAAATCCTCTCTCCACACTCAAGATATCAAGGTAAGGCGGATACATTTGAAAAATTGTTCTAATACATCAGAAAATATAAAAATCAATAAGCTATAAAAGCTAAAAAGCTTCTTCAATTTTGTCCCCTTATTGCTCAGTGTAGGTGGCCAGGGCCCAGAGAACAGTCCAAGGTTGCAAAAAGCTATTATATATCTAAATGTGTATGGTGGGAAATATATGAAACCCTCATGCGAATCTGTGAATGCACACTTGAGAAACAGAAGGGACTCAGGGATGGCCTTCAAATTCTTGCTCATTTGATTGAGGGCTTGAAAGCGTGCTTGAGAGATTCTGCAGCTGTATCTGTGGTTCTTCTCATCTTTGCATGAAAATGACATACGCTTTAAAAGCACTTTCCAGTTCCTTCTTGGGCAATGGAAATATTCACTTCTTCTTGGCTGCATATCCAGAAACCAAGAGTGCAAACACATTTTACTTTGACAAGCAAAACATTTGGAAGAGAAAATTTTATGCTTCAGAAACAAAAAAACTCCAAGGGAAGTATAGTGATTGATAGGTTCTTCCCATTAGTGAAGTTGGAACACCATTCCCACTCAGAAAAATCAGAAAATACAGTTAGAATGAAATAGATTTACTTCCCTGTTAATTTTATGCACCCTGGACTGGTGCTAATTTTACAAAACCAAACACACACACACACACACACACACACACACACACTTTTGCAGCCGAAGGATCCCTGTGGGTACAGCTGCTCAACCATTCCAAGAGAAGGTTCTAAAGCCATTCCAAGAGAGGGTTCTAAAGCAGCAGCAGCTAGACTGACTTAAATAACTTGCAAAAAGAAAAGGAGGACTTGTGGCACCTTAGAGAGCTGCTCACGAAAGCTTATGCTCAAATAAATTGGTTAGTCTCTAAGGTGCCATAAGTCCTCCTTTTCTTTTTGCGAATACAGACTAGCACGGCTGTTACTCTGAAACCTTAAATAACTTGGCAGTTTCAAAAGAGCACTGCCAAAAGTGCTGTTAATTAATGAGCATTCTACAGGCAAGAGTAACTACGTGGAACAGTACCAAACCCAACATTTTAACCTAGAGCCACCAGTGAGTTTTTGGCCCAGACTATTTTGTGTGCAAAGGTCCTCAAGGTGCAAGAGGGGTGTAGGGAGGAGTATAAGGGAGACAGTTATAGCTCTCTGATCTGTGGATGGGTCTGCACTGGACTGCTCTACTTACTCCAGTTGTGCCTGGACCCTAAGGATCATATGCCACCTGAGAGTCAGCAGAGTCAAACTGTGTTCTGCACCCTCTCTTCCTGACACCTACCTGATATGTCCCTGTACTTGAGTGAGGGTGGGGAGGTTGGCACAGGTGCCGGCCACACTACTTGAAATCTCACACACACAAAAATATCAATTTCCATAGCTTTGATAGAATTAACTCCTTTTAACTTTGAAATTCCC
Source organism: Lepidochelys kempii (assembly GCF_965140285.1). Lineage (NCBI taxonomy): Eukaryota > Metazoa > Chordata > Testudines > Cheloniidae > Lepidochelys > Lepidochelys kempii. The sequence continues at coordinate 67,081,597 of NC_136384.1, read as the reverse complement.
AAGGAAAGACTAATATTTTTTGAGGCCTAAGTTCACTAAACTGGGAGGAGAGGTAGATACGCTGGAGGGTAGGGATAGGATACAGAGGGCCCTAGACAAATTAGAGGATTGGGCCAAAAGAAATCTGATGAGGTTCAATAAGGACAAGTGCAGAGTCCTACACTTAGGATGGAAGAATCCCATGCACCACTACAGACTAGGGACCGAATGGCTCAGCAGCAGTTCTACAGAAATGGACCTAGGGGTTACAGTAGACGAGAAGCTGGATATGAGTCAACAGTGTGCCCTTGTTGCCAAGAAGGCCAATGGCATTTTGGGATGTATGAGTAGGGGCATTGCCAGCAGATCAAGGGACATGATGGTTCCCCTCTATTCGACATTGGTGAGGCCTCACCTGGAGTACTGTGTCCAATTTTGGGCCCCACACTACAAGAAGGATGTGGAAAAATTGGAAAGAGTTCAGTGGAGGGCAACAAAAATGATTAGGGGACTGGAACACATGACTATGAGGAGAGGCTGAGGGAACTGGGATTGTTTAGTCTGCAGAAGAGAAGAATGAGGGGAGATTTGATAGCTGCTTTCAACTACCTGAGAGGTGGTTCCAGAGAGGATGGTTCTAGACTATTCTCAGTGGTGGAAGAGGACAGGACAAGAAGTAATGGTCTCAAGTTGCAGTGGGGGAGGTTTCGGTTGGATATTAGGAAAAACTTTTTCACTAGGAGGGTGGTGAAACACTGGAATGCGTTACCTAGGGAGGTGGTGGAATCTTCTTCCTTAGATATTTTTAAGGTCAGGCTTGACAAAGCTCTGGCTGGGATGATTTAGTTGGGGATTGGTCCTGCTTTGAGCTGGGGGTTGGACTAGATGACCTCCTGAGGTCCCTTCTAACCCTGATATTCTATGATTCTATGATTCACTTAGAAGGATTTTCAGACTACAGAAAATGAATGAGTAATTTGTATTTTCTGGAGACCATAAAAAGCACCGTATTTTTTAATAAATCACACACTTTTTCAGACCCCAACTTTCTATAATATGAGAAGATTTGGAGCTGTGGAGGCATTTTTTTTGTTAGTGTAGAACAAATAAGAGCTCCCCCCTTCAGTTCTTTCTCAGCTTTATTCAGTCAAAATTCACATTGACTTTGGAATAAGAATGAAGTTCCTTCAATTACCCCAAGTATGAGTAAGTGTTACAAAGAAACACACCGGTTTGGCATAAGAAATACTGAAAATGAGCGGAGGAATCTTGGGCTGTTCAAATCACCATTGCACTCTATCAAGATCTAAATAAGCATTTTGGAAGGAGACTTAGTTGCACTGAAAACAATGGAAGAACTGTCGCTGATTTCCTTGTGGGGTCAGGATTTAGACAAATGGGAATACACATCTGTATAACAGAAGAACTTAATAGATGTTAAACAGCCTTAAGAAAATGTTGAGACAAATTTCACCCTCAAATGCAGGTACACAGCTCTCAGTTGGGATGATGTTATGTGGCCAAAGACAAAGAAATTCTCAGCAAAAATCAGCAAATCATCACGTTGGACTCCATGACAGAACAATTTAATCTAAAACGCTTGCTAGAAACCAAGACTTTTTACAAGAACCTCCACTCCCACAAAATATTACCCAAGTCCTTCAACTTAACATGAATTAGTGTGCATTCTAGTTTGAGACACTTACGTTTTGCTATCTCTTTGAAAGCTGTGCAGACTTTTTTACAATATCAGCTTTTTCTAGCAAAGCCAAAAGTGGATTTCCATCATTTTGTATAAACTGAAAAAACCTATTCCTGTCATAAAGAGGTGTTTTCACCTTGTAAAACAGGAAAAGTGACAACTTGTAGTATTCAGTATTCAGTTGCGACATAGTTTTCATAGTTATTTTTATGTCAGATTTTTTTTCAATATATGCTTTATGCTACCAGCAATATATATTTGTATTTGCAATGCATCTGTATCACATCTTTGCAGGTGATTTCCCTTTCAAATCAAGCTGGCAACAGTTCTAAAATGTACTTTACAACCTGTCAAAATATTCTAGGTAGTTTATAAAAGTATTAGAATATATATTCACTTTATACTAGTCAAAACTTTATTTGTTTTAAAAAATATGTCACTAAGTCTGTTGACACAGAACATGGTGTAAAGTCCACCTTTTCACCTTGAGTCAAATTGCAGCTATGTCTATGCACAAAGAGCCAAACAATATTTTCATAGGGAGTAGATCCTATGTTAGATTAATGCTAATGGCAGAGGGATGTCTTTGAAAACGTGCCTCAATATCCCCAGTGATGAGGGCTGGGAAATGGGAAATCTAACGCCTCAGGTAGGAACAAAAGTTTTGACACTCTGGCTATGCAAGGAGGGCTCTCTTCTTGATCTGTGAACTTGGAGAAGAGTATCCAGAATATAACCCTGAATCGGGGTGCCGGGGGGAGAGGGGGTGAGAAATCTGTTTTCTGGTTAGTCCTGGAATGATATGTATTTTTTGGTTGAGTCTCTCAGGCATATTTTATATTACACCAACTACCGCTTGTGTTCTGAATTTTATAAAATATTCTCTCTCATAGTTTTATATGCATATTCCTCAGAATGCATTGTTTTCCAAACATTATTGTATCAGAGACGTGTTCAGCTCCCACAGAGGTCATGCACCATATTGATATAGTCTAAGAATAAATATGTGTTAATTTTCTCTCTCTTTTTTTTTTTTTGGACTGAATATGTGGACTTGAAAAATAAAGTACATTTGTTTCAGTACCTTTAAGATTTAAAGTTACTTGGGGAACAATAGATTAGACTAACTACTAACAAGATGAGGTAAACATCATCCTAACTTTTAAAAACTAGCAGTAAAGATATATCCAAGTTTTAAACCACTTTGGAGTTTTCTAAGCACTGTTTTGTCTTTGCAAAGGTAAGATCAAATAATTTCATATGGCACAGCAGTTGTGTGGCCTGCCTATCTGTTAGCATTTTTTTAAATGTAACTGCTCTCAGCAATATGTACAGAGCCAGCTGTTTCCTTTAGTTGTCATCTTCAAGGTCAATTTAAGGTCAAGTTTAGATAAGGGGACAAGTAATGTGCACAAATGTGATTAGACCATATGATGAACAAACGACTAAGCCATGCAATATTGACCCAATCCTTTTTTCCTGAATCTTCAGGCAGTTTACAGGGGATGTGGGAATACATCATGACAAGATTTATAAAGCAGGTCACAGTTTACTCTAAGCAATGGTTCATTCCTGGAACTGGATTCAGAAGAATATGAATGCTGTCAGTAAATGACTCTAAGAAAACTCAGATAAGGTAGCTATATAATATTAATGCCTGAAGTATGTCCTACAAAATATCATTTCAAGGGCTGATGCTCTCACTTTATTATTTTTAATTTATTATTATTATTATTATTATTATTTATATTTAAAGCTGATGAAAGCTTAATTTTTATCTTAAGGGAGAAAATATAAAAGCAAATAAGTGCATTTCTTCCTTGAGAAATGGTCTCCTGTCTGGCAGTTAACCAGTCAGTAGAAATTCAGTGCTATCCATTTTAAACAGTTTTAAAGGTTAACTGCAAAGGAAAAGTACATTTGTTTGTGCCTTTTACTGCTCCTTTATGATTTATGAAGGCGGCTGGTTTCTGTTTTTGTTTTTTCTGCTCCTGTTTTGCCTTAGAAACATGAGCTATTGACTTCAGTTCTCTGAAGGACTGAAGAACTGGTATGGTATTATCACATCACAGTAGCCTGAAACCTAGCCTGTGTTTCCCCCAGCCTTTAGTTGAAATAGGGGTTGAGAATTTAAAAAAGGGAATTAGTTTAGGGCTATGAAAATTGAAGTTCAGGTTTCAGCCTGATCCTTTGCTTAAAACCATACTTTACTTATTAAGTACTTCTGACCTTCATTCCATATGAGCCATGGGGACATTAAGCAGGAAATAAGGGCAAATATAGGATGAGTCAGCCTACCTCTCGAAAGCTCAGTCTCCTATAAGATTGCAGTGAAGATCTCTGACATTTATAATTTATCTCTGAGAGGATGGCAGCAATCTGTCTGCTAAACTGTTGATGTACTGGTGGTCTGGCAATCTCCAAAAATAATGTCTCCAGATCTACATTTCTTCCATCTTAATGACAGTTCATTTCCCAAAGGAAGATGGCTTGATTAAAGTGGGTGGAATTAGCAAAACACAGTAATTCTTCCTGTACTACCATCTGAACAAGGTGGCTTTTGGCCCAATTTATTTAGTATTGCTTATTTTAGACAGTTTATGGAACAAATATTGCTTTTCAGACTCTATAGATTTCTTGCCAAAAGGAAGCTGGCTGGCTACACAGATTTTTATGTCTCTTCATGCTGAATCAGAGATCAAATAAAACACATTTTGAGGCATCATGTTTCATTCCATACAAGAGCTTATGTCTATAGATTAATAAATGGGTTACCCTCATTGAGACACAGCTCTTTAATCTGTGACTGATCAAGGAAGAATTATTTAATTTAGTAATTAACATTCTACATTTAGTAAAAACCCAGCTATAATTTAACATGTTATTAGTATACTGGAACAAGGTAAAATAATTCTCATTTTACTTAGATTAAGTTATTATTAATTATTATTATTATTTTATTTTAGCTGACCCTCCCTTTTAAGATAGGTGAGGGTTATGGGGAATAATAGATCAGTCTTCGTATGCTGAAAATATAATCATGTTAAATTAGTTTGGTTCGTCTGCCCTGATGCCCCTCACACTTTTATATGAAGAAACTCCACCCCCATAGTCAAAACATCTAGCCATTTTAATGGGCAGGTGATGAACAGCAAGCAAAATCTGAAGCTGTGATGGTTGCTGCTGCCCTCAGGAAAAGGCATGAGTGGGGAAAAGGTGGGGTCATCTTCCTGGCATCTGGAAGGGGAGAAGAGCCCCACTCCTGCCAAAAAAATATTGACGAGGGATCTGTATTGAGACAGCGGGAAGCTGAGGGTTTAGGCTCTCATGGAGAAAAGCATTGAGGCACATGCCTAAATAAATTCATGGGACTGCTCATATGCTTTGCTGGTTCAGGGCCTTAGAGGTTATCTGCTGGAGCATCAGCAGGATAAACTATTCCGGGGAGCAGCTTTAGTAGGATAGGAGAGCAGAGAGAGTCCTTGAAAAATAATATTTTTTGTAGTTTTGGCATGTTCAAATAAGTCTTGTTCTCTTTTGCCATCCCGTATGGACCTAAACTGAAAGTGCTGAAAATACTACAAGAAAAAAAATGCTATTTTGACTCTTCTAGCTTTTACCTGGAAGTGGAGAGCAGATTGAAAAGAGAAAAATAAAATTAGAAATTTCACTGAATGTTTTTTAAGTTTTTAAGGAGAAGTTGGTTTGGTTCTTATTTTAATCACAGCTGTTTTCCCCATCTCTAATACCTGATAAACAGTCTAATCAATGTTCATTGGTGTGCATGCATGGGACAGGACAGGCATTTTCTGCTCATCTCTGCCTAAAAGTGAGTCAATTTTTTTGCTCCTAAATGTGCCAGCAGATCAGTGTATAGTTGAATTACTCTGAAATTTGATTATGCTGATGTTTTATTAATTCATAGGTGCTGTCACTGTGCTTCTCAGCTCTCTTTATGCATATAATTAATGTTTCTAATCAAATATTTCTTCACTGGCTCTGCAGAGGATACTATTGGCTTTGTCTTTCAGATACACTGTGAAACATAATGAACCAAGATCCTGACTGCTTGTGCTCAATAAAGGCAAAGCAGTTTCCAAAGTACTCTGTGAAACTCTCTGTACATGTTTCACATGCACACACTTTTTCATGTGCAAATCCTGCAAATGCACATGCAAATTGGCACTTTTACACATACGCCCGGCAGTTTCTCACACAATTACCTGCTTTGCACACAAAAATATGTGTATGCAAATGAATGCCTACCTAAAATGTGCCTACACACTCTTGGAAACAGTGTTAAATATAAAGATACAATGGAATTTTGTGCAAAAATAGAGATGCTTGCTTCAGCATTTTTGCAAGAATCCTATTTGAATAATGGCATGCAGCCTGCCTAAATTTCTCCTACAATTTTGGCTGGATTTGGCATTCAGCTAGATAGGACCAGATTCTGAAACTCTTATTCATGTTGAGAAGCAACTTACTCCACAGTTAGACCCATTGACTTTAATGGGACTGCTTGTGAAAGTAGGATCTGTTTTGTGACAATAAAGTTATCAGAAATTAGACCACAGTGTTGCTGTGCATTGTTAAACACCTGCCTTGGGACGGCTATGCTTCACTGCTGAGAGATTTTTGGGATCCACAGAAAATTTGTAAAGTACTTTGCCGTAGGCCAGGACGAGCATGTAAAGCCCTATATAAAGGTAAGATATAATTCAAAATCTAGAATTTAAATGTTTCCAATCTTTCTGGAATTAGTTTCCTGCCCCAACATTATGGCAACACAATGGTTTCAAGAAACGTCTTTTGAGTAGATCACAAAGAAGGTGATGTTTAAAAAACATAGGAAAGATATATAGTACAAAGCAAATCATGAAGTAAGCCAGTATCAAATTGATCTTTATATGTCCTCTCAGCCAAGAGGACCTATACACCATTTTAAAGTTTTAAGCTTTAATCATCATATCAGCCTTTTCATGACTTGACTGTGCACTGAAGAAATGGCAGATCTAAAGCTTTTTTACATCTTAGTTGTTATCCCTGATCTTGCTGAGCTATTTTAAATGTTGATATCAATTTGACTATTTGTCTCCAAACCAAGAACTCCTAACAACTTAAATACTTCCACAATCTTTTCTTACTTTATACCATTTGCATTTAGAAATTCCATCAGTGTAATGAAGCAATTTATTTCACTGAAGTTTTCCATGAAGAGAAGAATAATATTTGATAACAAAGCCCAAATTATCAGTGCAGATGACAAAGCCCATTGTATCTTCTGCAGATCCAATGAAGAAATATTTGATTAGAAACATTAATTATATGCATAAGGAGAACTGAGATGCTAACATCTAATTAGTCACAAAGGGAAATTAAATCTAATTTCTTAACTGACAATTGCTCTCTGGCAATATTTTTATTTAACAAAATAAATTCCAATTTATCATAGCTGGTACTTTATAGAGTTTTAAAGCAATGATCAGACATACATAAATTGGTTTAAAAGCTAACAATCACTGAGGTAAGCACTGTGTCAGCAACTTTTCCAATCAATATTCTTTTTGGGTTAACAATTAGCAGCTAAACTAAATCAGGATGATGCATTGCACAGCCCCTGGGAATGTGATTTCCTCTTGGCTAGTGGTTTGTCTTTCATTACACTGAAGTATTTTATAGAGCCGCAGCGAACACTTTGCCAGGGTTAACAAACTCTGGTGAACAATTAAAGCAACTAAAAGCTAATGATCTTATTCACCTGGTGCACTCACTGTTCATCTCTGAGCCATAAAGTACTCATTAGGCTCCCAATAAAGAGTGAGTTTAGAAAAAGAAAAATGCTGAAAAGTGTACTCTTTGGAAGGAAGAGACTGAACGTGCTCTGAGCATGAGTAAGATGGAATGAAGAGTCAAGAAGGGGTGACAGCAGAGACATAGGCACTAGGATCTGTATCACTGAACATAGCACTTCTGTGGTATATTATTTTAAAAGCCTTAAAAAGCGGAGAGGATGATGGTGTGGGTGTGCATACATGGCTGAGTCCTGAAAGAATATTATAATCACCAGAAAGTCAGAGGAGGAAAAAGCAAACCTAACCTTAGCAAAGTCTTTAGTTCAACTTGCAGTGAAAATCATCCTAGATTTTGTGAGGTTGGCAAATACTTTTGAAACTTTGTGCTTTGAACGACTAACTTTGTCAGGCAGATTTATGGCACATTTTTAAAACTCTTATTTATTTAGTTAGTAGTTTTTACAATTTTATAACTAATACAAAAAATGTAAGGATTGTGTGCAGAAAAGTAATCCTTGTGGAGCCATGAGTCAATAGGATTTTTTCCAGTTAAATCCTAACTAAAAAGTAATTATGCATAAGGGCAATAAATAACCCACTTGGATCAAGCATTTTATGAGCGCAGACTCTGATGAGGAGATTTATAAAAGATAAAAGAAAGTGACATCAGTATATAGAAGAATATCTTATATTTGGGAGGCAGTGTATCCTAGTGGAGTGACATAGTGTGACCTAGTGGATAGAGCCCTGACCGTGGGCAAAGGAGACCTGATGTCTATTCCCAGCTCTGCTACTGGCTTGCTGGGGACACTTCACTTCCCTGTGCCTCAATATCCCCATGTGTAAAATGGGAAGAGCACATTGAGATCTACGGGTGAAAAAACTAGATGTTATTACCTAAAGTCGTTGTGTACGGAAATCCATACATCATTGTCTGCTCAACCATGTGCTGTCCTTGGTACAAGAGCAATGCATTGTGGCTGTATATACACATATAGGCATAATAGTAGTTAGTGGCATTTTCAGCACCATAAACACAAGCCCCTACCATATGAAATAGAGACCTGCCTGCTATAGGTTTGGGTTAAGTGGTAGGGGCTTACAATTACTGAGGCCAGCAAACAGAGATATGATTCAGCAAGGTAATTATGCATATGGCTAATAAGTAGTCCCATCGATTTCATGCTCTTATGATAAGGAACAAAATACCTGAATTTCAAAAGGAATACCTAACCTGTGGAAAATATGCCTGGAATTTTTGCAAATGCTTGTTTCTTTTCAAAGAACTGCTGAAAATTTGGCCCTAACAAACAGAGTCAAATTGAGATTCCCGTCATCTGCCCACCCTGCAAAAGACTAAAACCACCATGGAACCAGTTCTTCAGCTTAGTTTTCCCTCTTCTGTCTCTCACATACAAAGTCACAAAAAACAATGTCTACATAATCTATTTAAGCTTTTATTCCTATAAGCAGGGAAGAAAAAAGGAGAGAAGAAGTTTGTTACTGGTCTTTCTTTAACTAAGAAGGTGCTCAGATATTACTGCCTAGACAAATAGATACACTTCAGTTCTGCTGAGTATAAGGCCATGGCCATATATGGGTGTCACAGTTGACACAGAAAGTGGACAATGGGACTCCACAGCCTCTGTACGATTTCAGCTGGATGACAGGGCCTCTGGCAATGTGATTCCTCAGGGTGACTTGAATTCAAATACCCCCTTTACAAAGAGCAAACACAATCTAATAATGTACAATCAGAGCATAATACAGCCTGTAGGAAAATGTGACATCATAGTAACTAGGTTGAAAAATAACAGACGGTAACAACTGTGGTGGTAGATGTCTGTGGTGGTGGATGGTAAGCATCACAGGTCCCTGTTGCGGAATACAGCCATACAAGTCAGGGATCTGATCAGGGTGCGGTATCAGAATTTGATAGCTGCAGTGCAAGAAGCAACAAGGGACAATGGAGAGAATTTTAAAAGCATATGGGGATGTTTTCAAAGGCAAAGGGTACCTCAAAAGAAAGCTCTGACTGGAAGTAGATCCCACAGTGGAACCTGAATGTTTATCATGAGCGAAAATTCCAGTGGCATCACTCAATCCAGTATGCAAGAAGCTCAAAAGTCTGTAGAGGCCAGTATAGCCTGGGTAAGCAGCACAGTGTGGTAAAGAAGCCATCAGGCAAATAATGCATCTACATAGACCCAAAGCCACTGAACCAGGCATTGAAAAGATGCTGTGAGGATCCACAGGTTCTGAATCCAGGCCTGTCGGCCACTGCCCGGTCCACCACAACCCCTAGCTCTACTAGTGATTGGAGAACTGGGAGCTCTATGACCTGATTAGACTGGGTGCACTATTTAAGACAAGAGATTGTGTGTGCAAACGAATGAACTCCTGGCTGGTTGCCTCATCAGATCCTGCCTTCCTAACTTATGCCTGGTTCCTTTTTCCTTCCCTTGCTCCTGGTTTTTACCTTCCTGCCTTACTCCTGATCCCTTCCATTTCCCCAGTCTCTGACTCTGACTCCATCTCTGACCTTTGTCTTGACTCCTGAGTCCAGCTCCTGCTCTGACCACTAGGTATGACTACCCAAGCCAGGTCATGACAGATGCTGCTATTCACTGCCCACTATTGATGACATCTCACCAAGACTTTACAAAGCCAGACTGTTTAGAGCCTGTGACGAGAGGAACAGATTTTGGTACATCAGCCTGGATAAAGAGTCCAGCATGCTGACAACCTTTGCAGAACCATTTGGTCATTACAGATGGCTACACACACTGATGGGCATAAACCTAGCACCAGAGAGAAGAAGAAGAGAGAGAGGAGAGTCACACAAGCATTGGAAGGTCTGATTTGGGTGAAAATAATTGCAGATGATACCTTCATTGTAAGTGAAGGGAGTAGTGATACAGAAGCAGAACAAGACCATAACAGGAAACTACAAACTTTTTACAGCAATGAAGGGACAAGATCATAACATTCAACCCAAAAATATGTGACTCAAACAGACTGACGTGACATATATTGAACATCTGCTTGCAGCAGAAGGACTGAAAGCAGATTTCAAAAAGATCAAGCGAGTCAGAGACTTGCCAATTCTGGTAGATGTGAAAGGTCCACAGCGCTTCACAGGAATGTTACATTTTCTGTCAAAGTTCTGTCCAGACCTGGCTGTGGTAGCAGAACCTGTACATGAGCTCACATGGCAGAATGTTAAGTGGGAGTGAGGAGGTCCCTAACAGCAAGTATTTGACACTGAAACAAATGATAACAGATGCCCTGTCCTGAAGTATTACCTGTCAGGAGAGTCACTGACACTCCAGTTTGATGCATTGGAGAAAGGAGTGGGTTAGCTCTTTGGAAGGAGAAGCCATTGCGTATGCCAACAGAGTCCTCTCAGTAACTGAACAGGGTATGTCCAAGTAGAAAAAGGGCTTGTGACTGCAATATTTGGAGTGGAGAGATTCCACCACTACACCTATGGCCACCCAGCAATAGTGCAATCAGACCACAAACCTGTAGAGTCAATCATGGAAAAGCCCCTTGTTACTGCTCCAAAGTGACTGCAGCATATGTTGGATACATCACAGTGCTATCAGGTAGAGATCAGATATTGTCCAGGAAGATTACTGTTGTTAAGTATAACCCCAGCATCAGGAAGTTGGGGAAGGGAACTAGGACATAGTGCAGCATATTAATGGATTCAGCCTCCCAATTTCTACAGTGAAGCTGGTGGAAATCAAAGAGGGTACAGAAAGGTCATCCAACTACAGGCAGTCAAGCAAATGACACTAGCAAGGTGGCCAGAAGACAAAAGTCAAGTCCCAGTAAGAGCAACATATATTTCCAAATTAGAGATGAGCTGAGTGTTCAGCATAGAATCATATTTTTATGACAGAGAGCTGTTGTCTCTGTCTCATTACATAAGGATGCCATGCAAAAATATATGCCCCCTCCACCCGGGCAGTGACAGCATCTTAGATGGGCTTGAAATGTACCAGGAATGTGGACAGAACTCCACTCTTTAATAGATGGGTCTGACACTTGTCAGTTTTGTGATAACCACCAGCAGAAAGAGATGGTTACCATATGAAGTGCCCACCAAACCATTGGGAAAGGTTGAAGCAGACATTTACCTTCAAGGAAAAAGTGGTATTGATTATATTGGACTACTACTCAAATTCTGGGGAGATTAAAACCCTGCCTATTTCTTAGTACACACTCCTGGGGTACAGAATATGGGACCTCACAGTCCAGTGGCTCAAGCCCCCAAGACCTGTGCTGACTTCTTAAGCCTCCTTAGTAGCTTAAGCATGCCCTACCCAGAGATTCACCTTCATGGTATTCCTGTTTACTCTTTAACCCGTTCGTTAAACAAGGGAACACTCAGAATTTGCAGACAAACTTCTAAACCGGACACACTTGATCCACTGACAAAGGAAAAGAGTTACAGATCAAGGCAAAAGGAACAAATACCTGCAAGCAAAATTTTTCCTCCACTGTCTTTACCACTCCCAGACCCTTTTGGATTCTTGTTAGGTTCCTTTCAGAGTCCCAAGATCCTGTTCCACTCCCATCCCATCCTCCTATTCAGTCTTGCTTCTCTGGATGATGGATGACTGGTGAAAGAGAGCTCCCCTGGCTTGAGATGATCTGGTCCTAAAATAGAGTTCTGGCATCCTCTGTGAGATGACCCCCATCTCCCTGGGGTCTAGACTATGAAAAGGGAACCCTCTGGACTTCATCCAGCCTATTGTTTTAGGGTGGACCTATTTGAATGGAAGACCATCCAGGCTGAGGACTCCTGGTATATATTCCATTGTTAGCCCCTCTGCTAGGTAAAAGGATTTCTGCTGACATCTACTGGGTGCCCTACCTCAAAATGGAGGCTACATTTCAAAAGTGAAGGGCACGGTATACAATCAATTCGGCATCCACAAAACAGAATGAGGCTTGCAGATTTGTGTCTGTATATTGTGTCTGTAGCTACCGGTGTGGTGCTCTGCTCTTGTTCGACTATGATAACAGTCAGCTGCGTTCGTGTTCCCTCTGTGTGCTGCTCCAGCTCTGCACAGATAGCTAACACAGCAGACCCTGAGAGAACCCCCCAAAACCACAGACTCTAGTAAGGTACGAAGGAACCCGAGCGAGGTTTATTGTCAAACGAAGCACAGTAATAGTTCCCTATAGTCTCTACAGGGCATACTACGAATTTGTGCTCCCTGGCAATGGACACAGCTCAGTCAGTGGTGGGACGATCCACTGCCCCCTAGGCTGGACAAAGATATGTACTCACGGACCTGCTTTTATACAGTTGCAGGACAGATTACTCATCATAGTTCAAACCAATCTATCCATCATGTTGTCCTTTAGACCCTGTCTAAGATGCACCTGCCTGTTCCTTGTTATGTGTATGGAGTGTTCTGATGCCATCTTGGTGCAAGTTCCTCTCATTAGCACTTATGTGTGTGTGTGCACGTGCTTCTAACAACCTTTTCTTGTCAACTTCTGTGAGTGGGACCTGCCTCTGGCTCACAGCCCAGCTTTGCTTATCACTGCCTGGAAGTAATTTGGTTCAGGCTTCAGGCCTCAGACTGGGCCTCTGATACAAGAATTTATGTTTCAGGGCCTCCTCTTACTAAATATATGTCATTGTATATCTGTCACACATTGACTTTTTGTGCAGGACAGCAGAATTTTACCTTCTTACTCAATAGTTAGGTACAATCAAATGAGTTAAAGCAAGGTCCTTTTAATGTACTTGCATTTTTATAAGTTACTTCCTCGTTTAAACAACCACAAAACAACCATACAAAAGCTAAAATAGAACTCCAACCCCATTGAAATTTAAGAGTTCTCATGGTTTTTGACATGATACCCTATTGAATAAAGCTATATAATGCAACTATTACAATATCTAATGTAGATTGTGTATGGAAATATATTTGAAAAATTTACCCTTGAAACAGTTGCTAATTTTTGTTAATGTTAATAACTTGGCTGGTTTATTATCCATTTATTTTGAAAGAACAAAAGGGCACAAAGAAGAGTACAGATTAACAGCCAATATTTCATTTTTAAAAAGTAGCTATATTTTAGTTATGAGGTTGCAATAAAGCTTCCAAAACCATTATCTTTTTGTTCCTTTGCTTTCCTATAACTTCAAACCAGATTTTTTTTTTAAAGTAAAGTATTTAATTTTTAAAATGCTTTGGGGCAGAGCTGAATTTAGTATTTGGGCTTATGAATCAATTTTTCACCATCTCCCACAAATTTTACTGATTCTGTTCAGATGGTTCTTAGGGATTCAGGTCCAAACTTTACGGAGTCATTTTACACACACACAAAAAAAATATGCAGGGGGGAGTGGGGAGGGAAGGGAACATTAGTGTATCTTCTCCTGCTGCAGAAGTGGAGTCTAGTTGTTTTAGCTGAGGGACAGTGCATAGTTACCAGTATTGTAAAAGGTATTTTAGAGATACTTTTCCAAAGGCTCAAGTGAGCCTTTTAGCCGTAACCCATAGTAAGAAAATATGCAGAGCTACAGCACTCAAGATGGAGCACTGAGAAGCATTTTGTAACAGGTAGGTAGAATTACTCCTGGAGCTACTGGGTGGTGAGAGGCTGCAAGCCTGCCACCACACTCCCTTGTGGGGATTACCCTTATTGCATACCCACATCTGGCTGCTCAGCTCTACTGTCTAGGGCCATGGGAGATAACTCATGGTTATACCTCCTCCACACACAATCTTTGGGCACTATGTATCTCCAGGGAATACAGCGTTGCCAACTCTCATGATTTTGTCATGATTCTCATGGAATGGGTTACCTAGGGAGGTGGTGGAATCTCTGCATCCTTATTGGTTTTTAAAGCTCGGTTCGACAAAGCCCTGGCTGGGATGATTTGGTTGGGGTTGGTCCTGCTTTGAGCAGGAGGTAGGACTAGATGACCTCCTGAGGTCTCTTCAAACCCTAATCTTCTATGATTCTTTTTCCTTAAAGCCCCAGCTCCTGTAGTCAAGTGGATATGTGATTATTTCAGTCTTCATTCTTAAAGAAAAAGCAAGTTTCTCACCCTTGAAGCTGTGGAGAAAGCTTCAAAATCTGACCTCAGTGCAGCCTAAAGGATCAAAAAGCAGAAGGCAAATACATCTAAATCTATAATTTTTACATAATCTCACCGTTTTAAAACCAAATCTCATGATTTTTGGTGAGCCTGACTCATGTTTTTGAACATTTGGGGATGTCAGTAGTGGGGATGGAGCAGTCCCTGTATTTTCCACAAGGTAGGAACTGCAATTTTACTAATTTTTGCCTCCCTCCCTCTCTCTGAGCACTCACATAAAGGCTAGAAAGAATCTGTGCCCTAAAAAGCTGGGAATTTTGAGATGCTTGTATCCCAGCTTCTGGGAAGGGGTGCATTCCAGTGAATTTTAGTCGTTCTCTCCATAATTACTTAATTAATCTGTGAAGTAGAAGATTATTATTAACCTCATTTTAGAAATAAGGAAAGTAAGGCAGAAATGTTACATGATTTGATCAGGAACTGGTCAGAGTCAGGATGTGAATAAAGCAGATCCTGGGTCATGTGTCTAGTCCATTAAATTATGCTGCCTGTCACTCTGATGAGCTACATCAGAATCCATGATAGCTGCACTGCAAAGAAGTTTGTTCAGTCAGCTAGCAAGGAGATTGGGTGGGAGGGTGCTATTGTCAATACTGGCATATCTCTTCACAGTAGTGAACTGATACGGGGTCCTCCCCTAAATCAAAAGACCTATGTACAGCTAGTCAGAAAATGTTGGCATGGGTTCTACTGAAAATGATGAACAAAATGAATGGGAAAAAAAAACAGTTTTCAGGTTTTTGGTTTCCTCCCCCGCACACACACACAAACCCCCCCAAAAGAGGGGATTGTTTTTTCTTGTTTTGCGGAAAGTAGATACTTCCTTGAAAAATTTTGTTTAGTTGAAAACCTCTATATTCCATCAAAAAAAAGTTTAGATAGAAAATTTTTGACTGGTCCTTGACTGTTGTCCATGATCTTTTAGGACTCAGAGGCCAGGAGTGGGTAACTGTAGGGGCACCCTCCATAACCTGTGATTTTTCTGAAGAACGAATAAACTTTCAACCCTAGCAATCAGTTTACATGGCCTTTCTGAGGAAGGGATTATCTTTTTGTTCTTTGTTTGTGCAGCACCTCGCACAATGGGGTCCTATTCCATCACTGGGGTCCTAGGTACTTCAGCAAACTAAATAGTAAAGGTTTCAGAGTAGCAGCCGTGTTAGTCTGTATTCGCAAAAAGAAAAGGAGTACTTGTGGCACCTTAGAGACTAACCAATTTATTTGAGCATAAGCTTTCATGAGCTACAGCTCACTTCATCGGATGCATAAAGTGGAAAGTACAGTGAGGAGATTTTATATATACCCACAGACCATGAAAAAATATACATTGTAAGGAGAGTGATCACTTAAGATGAGCTATTACCAGCAGGAGAGTGGGCTGGGGGGAGAGAAAACCTTTTGAAGTGATAATCAAGGTGGGCCATTTCCAGGAGTTAACAAGAACGTCTGAGGACCGGGGGGGGGGGGGGGGGGAGGGAGGGAATAAACAAGGGGAAATAGTTTCACTTAGTATAATGACTCAACCACTCCCAGTCTCTATTCAAGCCTAAATTAACTGTATCCAATTTGCAAATTAATTCCAATTCAGCAGTCTCTCATTGGAGTCTGTTTTTGAAGTTTTTTTGTTGAAGGATACTCACTTTGAGATCAGAAATCGAGTGACCAGAGAGATTGAAGTGTTCTCCGACTGGTTTATGAATGTTATAATTCTTGACATCTGATTTGTGTCCATTTATTCTTTTACATAGAGACTGTCCAGTTTGGCCAATGTACATGGCAGAGGGGCATTGCTGACACACGATGGCATATATCACATTGATAGATGTGCAGGTGAACGAGCCTCTGATAGTGTGGCTGATGTGATTAGGCCCTGTGATGGTGTCCCCTGAATAGATATGTGGGCACAGTTGGCAACGGGCTTTGTTGCAAGGATAGGTTCCTGGGTTAGTGGTTCTGTTGTGTGGTGTGCGGTTGCTGGTGAGTATTTGCTTCAGGTTGGGGGGCTGTCTGTAAGCAAGGACTGGCCTATCTCCCAAGTTTTGTGAGAATGACAGGTCGTCCTTCAGGATAGGTTGTAGATCCTTAATAATGCGTTGGAGAGGTTTTAGTTGGGGGCTGAAGGTGATGGCTAGTGGCGTTCTGTTATTTTCTTTGTTGGGCCTGTCCTGTAGTAGGTGACTTCTGGGTACTCTTCTGGCTCTGTCAATCTGTTTCTTCACTTCAGCAGGTGGGTATTGTAGTTGTAAGAATGAAGCTAGATGCATACTTTTAAAAAAGGGAAACAGAGATTAGTTCTATCACATATAGGTCCTCCAAAACAGGGAAAGGGGACTTTTGTGTGGAATGAAATGTTTTATGCTAAGTTTTGGCCTGAACCTATTTTTATATTTAAGTTAAATCCAAGGAGGTATAAGGAAACCCGGGTAGTTTAATTACAATTTAGCTAGTGCTGCTAAAATAAAGAGCTCAACTGTCTTTTATAAGCGCTTAAAATTTTTTCCCATAAGATCTTGCAAAGGGGCACCATCAGACATCACTGGGGGAACAAAAGATGACAGCCATGGTAACCCTTGGTTGAATGTGCTAATTTCATTACATTAGTGCCTAATAATGGTACAGTTCTTGAATATTACAGTGTGAATAGCTAGCAGGTGCCACTTATAAAACAATGGGTGGAGTGAAGTATGGTAATTTTGAAATCCTTAACTCTCCAAAAAAAGTTCATTCTACCTTAAAAGGGTAACTTGTGAAGTAACAGCAAACAAACAAACTATGTCTATACTTGCTCGAAAAATAATAAGATTGCTATTAGTGAATTGATTGATTTCTTTGCCATGACACTTCCTTAAGTATGATGTAGTCTTTGCTGTTCATAACAGAAAATCAAATCCTTTCCTTAACCTGGAAAATAAAAAATAACTTGCCAGTTTGATAATCCATTTCTATGATACACTATTTGAACAATAATAATCCTGTTCAGGACTCATGGATCTTCATTTCCCTTTAAAATGATACCTTTTTCTGTGTAAAATCACAGGTAAACATGCTTATTCAATGTCTATCAGACTGGTAGTTTGTTAAGACAATGGAAGAGTGGCTCTCAAACTTATTGAAATCTATGCCATTTCCTACCATCACTTTATATACAAAACTTATAGACCGAAACAGAATTCTGAAGACCAATATATTTCATCCCACTCTCTGACAAGAGAATTACTAAGACATAGTGGAATTTTTAGTTCAAAGTGACTTTTTTCAGAAATATAAAATATTAGAGGTAGGTAGGGTTAGCTAGAATACACTGGATTAAGGAGGCTTTTTGTAAACCTTCTATTCAGAAAAGGGGACAGTTCTGTCACCCACGACACAACCCTGAATGCAATTAACTTTAAAATTTATGTGTTTTCTTTCAGTTTTGTCTTCCTGGTTTTAATAACAAGGAACATGTTCTTTTCTCTGATAAAGACAAAAAGAATGTTTTCCTTCTGCAATATATTAGGTCCCAATCCAGCAAAGCACTTAAGCATATGCTTAACTATAAGCCCAGGAGTAGCTACATTGATTCTAATGGGACCACTCAGATGCCTGAAATTAAGTATGTGCTTAAATGCTTTGCTGCATCAGGCCCTATATCTCTTATAATCAGGGTCATTTTTCAGTCAATGGGACTGAGTAAGAACTTTTTCAATGAGTTGGCTGAGTAAGAACTTCAGGATTTGTCCAAGAGCATAAGTAATTAGAGAAAGGGGAGACTCCCACACCCCAGAATTTACTATTATCAGTTAAGAATGTTTTAAGAAAGTCTGAGAACATTCTTTTTTTTTTCAACTCACCTGTGCACACTTTCAATCTTCAAGAAAAAGTAATCAGTTGCAATAACATCTACATTTCCCTTCTATTCAAATGCCATTGTCATCTCATTTATGTGGGCAAAAACAATACTCAATTTGGAAAGTAATCAGAAGGAAGAAATAGACAAGTGCAATTTACAGGCAGGAAATATCCATGCCAATTCAAGTGAAAAAGCAGGTTTCCTCCTTGGGACTCAACTCATTTTTTGTACTGAGAAAGGATGTAGAAATGATGTTACTCTGACAGAAAGTATATTTCCCTTGAAATCCAGATGTATTATAAGATGAACTGGATCAACATCACTATTTATGTTGAATCACACCAAAAAAAAAAGAAAAGTTCAAATAACATTGTGGATCTAAGTTCAACCTCTAAAAATATGTTGAAATAACATTGTGGTCAAAATTCAATGCACAGGAGCAAGCAAGGCCATTCAGAGTTAATGCTGAAACCCTACTTATACTGTACTTTGCTGTGTGTACATAGTATACCACCGTTGTGACATACCAGGGTACAGTCTAGACCAGAGGTAGGCAAACTTTTTGGCCTGAGGGCCACATCTGGGAATAGAAATTGTATGGCGGGCAATGGATGGTCATGAAATTGGGGTTGGGGTGAGGGAGGGGGTGAGGAGTTTGGGGTGTAGGAGGGTGCTCTGGGATGGAACTGAGGGGTTCAGAGGACAGGAGGGGGATCAGGGCTGGGGCAAGGGTGTGGGGGGTAAGAGCTCCGGCAGGGGGAGCAGGCTCTGGGGTGGGACTAGGGATGAGAGGTTTGGGGTGCAGGAGGGTGCTCTGGGCTGGGATCAAAGGGTTTGGAAAGCGGGAGGGGATCAGGGCTGGGGCAGGGGGTTGGAGCATGGGGAGAGGCTCAGGGGTGCAGGCTCCAAGTGGCGCTTACCTCAAGCGGCTCTCAGAAGTGGTATGTCCCTTCTCCGGCTCCTACCGAGAGGCATAGCCAGGTGGCTCTGCACACTGCCGGCATGCCCCTGCAGCTCCCATTGGAGCGCCAGAGGGAGCCATTGTAGCGCATAGGAGCTGGAGCAGGAACATACCACAGTTTCCGGGAGCAATGTGGTGCAGCTCCCGGCCCAGCGCCCCCGCTGGAATGCCAGAGCTGGGTAAGCCACAGACCCTGCTCCCCAGAGGGAGCTCACAGGCTGGCTTAAAACAGCTCGCGGGCCGGATTCGGCCCGCAGGCCATAGTTTGCCCACCTCTGGTCTAGACCAATAGGGGGCTATCACTTCTGACCTGCAACCTCGGGTGCCTTAAAATAACTTGCTAAGGGCTGCTCGCAAACAGCATTCCCCCATGCAAGTCACACCCTGAATATCTCTGTGTAACTGCAGCCTGCCAGCCACACTTTGGTGACATTCTGGCTCTCATGGGACTGGGTTATGCTGCAGGGTGACCCCAACACACTCTCAGTCTCGGATTTCCCTCTGAAATATATGTCTTGTACTGCCCAGCTCTCTCCTAGACAGTACAGATATTTTAAGTCCATTATTCCTTTAAGGGAATAATATGCCGGTTTATTATCTCAAATAGTTAGTCAGACACTTTAATTTAAACACACTGGATTAGATAAAACAGTAAAACAAGTTTATTAACTACTAAGAGATAGTTTTTATGTGAGTACAAGTAATGAGGCATAAAAGTCAGAAATAGTTACAAGAAAACTAAAGATAAAATGTTTACTAATGCCTAATTTAACAAACTATACTAGTTTCAAGCAAAGTTTCTCACTGCATGCTCCAGCAGTTTACTGACCAAAAACCAGGTCAGAACCACTCCCCCAGGGTCCAATGACTGCTTCCTTTGTCCCTTCAGGTGCAGTGAATGCAATGGGCAAAGAAAGAGGGGTGGGGGGGAGTGCCTTGGGTGCTTGTCCCTCCTATTTATAGTTTCAGTCACTCTCTTGAAAAACATTTTCAGCTGGGCACTAGGAGACAAAGAGTCTATGTGGAAGGATGTTCCCTGCTGGCTTTTTCTCACCTATTCAAACTTTGTTCCCCTCCCTGCATGATAACTCTGTTTACTGCTTAAATGCAAATTAAACAGAGCACCCATTCCTTTGTTTACACTGTTTGCCAACTGCTGTTTGGGCAGGGCTCTGGGGTTTGGAACGTATATTAATAACATCATAGAGGAAAATCTTGTAACTTCACCTACAATGTTGCCACATACATTTTATCAGGATGATACTGACCAGCAAATTATGAGTTTTCAAATGATACCTTACAAGACATACCTTATACAAAATGTATTACAATAGTGCATAGTATTCTCATATTACCATAATAGTGTGTAGTATTTATTACCATATATATAGTATCAGTTGTTGGAAGACCCCCGTAATATATAGGAACAAATTACTGTTGTGCATAGTGGAGAAGAGTGGGCCAGTGTAGTTGACATGCTTCACTGGCTGTGTCTTCCCCTAGTTCACTCAATTCCAGATTCCAGTGGGTGGCTAAGTCACTCTTTTCTAAGTCAAACAAATATTTTTGAGAAAACATTTTAAACTACTTTTCTTTTGGCGGAGGCCATACAAGAATTTTTTTGTCCAAAAAATAAAAAGAGACATTTTAGAGCTAAGTTTTAGGACAGGTTTGGCTACTGCAACCAGTCATACAGCTTTAACTATAATGAACTTGCTGAGCATTTGCACAATAAAATTAAGTATGCTTGGAGAAAAATACATGAAAAAGAGTCAGTTTCACATTATGAGGGGAAGTCTTATTAGGTCATTGATACCACACACTATATGTAATGTGCTCTGAATGAAAAAGTTGGCTTAGTATAGATAAGACCTTTCTTTTTTCTTATTTCTTCCAACTTTAACCCAAACGATACACCACAAATGAATGAGGCAGCATAAGGGTTCTTCCATTTCTTTCTACTATCTTTTCATTCCCTTCCTATCTCCCCCACCCCCTTCTTTCCTTCCAAAGTACCCAGCTATAGATGCTTTTACAGTAATCAAAATGAAACATTACAAAATAAAAACCACACAGAATGCATGTGCGGATATTGGGCTGCCCATATAAAACCACAATAATATCATCCCTAGTCTCACATCTGATTGCCCTCTGCCCACTCCATCCTAGACACTTCCAAAAGGATGCGATTGCAGTGTTTACTGGAGGTTAACAAATCCAGATTCCAGTGGACAGAGTGGTGTGCTAAAATACTGTTGATGTTTTATCAGCATATAAGCTAAACCATCACTAGATAATGCCAAAAATAAGTGGTGAAGCTGTAGGAGCAAGGGATAACTCCTTTCGGCTGCTACCTACATTCCATCCTAGCTGAATTGTGCCTTTACTTATCTGCCTCACCAGAATCCGACCTGAAGCTTCCCACACATTCACTGGCACTCTCCATTGCTGCTTACTAACCTCCCTACTAAGATGCCCCATTTATACTCTGCCCTGGAAGAGCAGGACTGAGTGGTGGCTGAAAGTGGACCCCTCCTGAGCCTGACCTTTTTTGAGCATATTAGAGTCCATCCCTTCTCCCCATGGCTGCATTTGGCAGTGGACAGGCTCAGGAGTCTATGCAAACCCCTCCTCCCGCAGGAGAATGGTATGAAATTAGCCCCGCAGAAGCCTGTGATGCCCTGTCCGTGTTTGTGAGGTTACCTTCATTCCATGTAAGTCAGCTGGAGAAGCAGAAATCCATTGACTGAAACAAATAGAAATGCAGCATATAGTACCTAGCCCATATATAAATACATTAGTCCCCTTCATGGGAAAAAGGACATAGGGGTCCACAAATTTGAGCTCAGACATTTTCATGCTAATTGACTTTTTTTGAGGGGTGGGGGAGACATTCCACCCCGCCATACATGCAGGAAGGCTGTGGGTTGGCCTCTAAACCTTGGGATTTGGAGAACCCAAGGCTAATCTGGGAACCAAGTATCTCCACACTGGTTCTTGGCCAACTTTGGTCCTTCTTCCTTAAACAGCCAATCCCCACTGGCCACTACTCATAAAGTCTCCTTCATGGGAGTTTCATGCAGGGATGAGAGTTGCAGAGTAAGATAATGTTACCTAGGTCACCATTCTATTACTTTACATTCTAGCTGCAGTGTGAAGGAGATGATACCACATAGATAGAAATGTTTCACCATCACTGCCTCTTGCAAACCCATAGAATCCAGTTCCATAGTGCACTCACAGAAGGTCTGGCATTGAACCAGCATGTATCCCCCTCTCCTGCCCATACCCTCCAGTTCATTCCAAGCTGAGCTGGATCCTTGTTACTCAGAAAAATGGAGAGGACAATTAGGTCCTCAGAGGATGCACAAATTTCACAGGGGGCATGATTGGTGAGGCTTACCTCCACCAATTATCCCAAATTACCTGTGGTCTGAAGCATAAAATAAATAATCTAAAACAATAAATTACATTTAATTTGTGGCAGAGCTTTGAACCAAACTTCAACTATGTTAACCACAAGTTGAATTGTAGTTCCTTTCAATCATCCCATTAAGATTGAAACTTATTACAGAATACAATGTGTTTAATTAGTCTTCAAAAATCTGCTACGGGCTTTCCTAAATTTTGCCCTCTTCTTTCTTAAGTCATGCTCGGCTTTTCATTATTCTCAGTGACCTGTGTCATTTGATCCTGTGCATCTAGGTTATAAGAGTTTCTCTTTCTTTCTTTCTTTCTTTCTTTCTTTCTTTCTTTCTTTCTTTCTTTCTTTCTTTCTTTCTTTCTTTCTTTCTTTCTTTCTTTCTTTCTTTCTTTCTTTCTTTCTTTCTTTCTTTGTTTTTAGACTCTATGAAGCAGGACTGTTCTGTTATGCCAATTTATTTAGGACTTTTAAAGCTGTTTTTCATGTTTAAGTCCTTTATGAGTGAATATAATGAGTTTGAGAGTTACAAATTATCAGCTTTTTCTTATGTTTATCCGAAGAAACAGAAGAAGCATAGAAGCTGTTCTTCTTGATAGCAGCTGTATCCAGTGTGTTTACATGAGATTATTCTCATTAACTGGTAATGCAAACCTCACTTGGTAAAGCACATTGGCATCTACAGGTAAAATAGCAGCTTACATATTCCTAATGTTAGCCAAGTTATTGCAGTGTCAAAAAATAAATGAGCAAAATAAAACCAAACTTTCATAACATGAAATCCAACTATTATTCAAAAGAACTTCTGATATATAGAAGTTACTAGAATTTAACATACTAAGTTTTCAGGGCCAAATTCTTGTCTGACATGAAACTCCAGAGACTGGGCACAACTTCAGTCACTTCAGAGTTGCAGCCCTCAATTACACTGGAGTTGAATTTCATCCACAGTTTGAAAAAAAAACTCACATAGAAAAGGGATTCCCACTAACTTAAACAGGAGAAGGATTAGGCCCTTAATGTGACATTTTCTAACAAAGTTAGTGAGACAATTTGTTTAAGAAACGCTCTAGAATGGCATCCTCATTCTACTGTGCCCAACCTATATAACTAGGGATGGAGAAACCAGTTCAGTTAAAAGAAAACTCACTCCAAACTTAACCAAACTCAATGTGAATCTCTTATTTAAGGTATAAAAACAGTATGGTAAATCAGTATTTCCCCTCATGCCTCCCTGCTTGCTTTCTTAGCTCACAAGGGAAATACCAAAATATATGAGAGAGAGAGGCTGTTCTCATGGTGTTTTCAACCTCCAAAACTACAGGAAGCAGTTTAAATTTGCAAGAGCACCTGGTCTCAACTGGACCGTGGCTGAAAGCGTCAGCTTTGGGAGAGGGGTGCATCAAGGCTGTCCACTGTTAGGCCAGCTGGCCATCAAGCCCTTCCTCGTCTCCACACTCTGGCCATCGAGCCCTTCCTCGTCTCCTGCAAAGGAGGTTGACAGGGTTGGTGCTCCACGAGCCAGAGTTGCAGGTGGTCCTGTCAGCATATGCCCCTAGTTGGTTCCTCCAGCACTTGCACCAGGAAATTGTCACCCTACACTTCCCAAAAACTTCCTGGATTGTCTGTGCACCGCTCTCTGAGCAGATATTGGTGCTTTGTTCCAGGTGGGCTTTGAGTGGGTCTGACTGTTATAAAAAGGCAGTCAGCTGCGAACTAGCTGAGCGGTGAACAGCGGAGCGGCTAACAGAGGGACTTTGACTGGAATCTGGTCCAAGAGGAAGTATGCTAAGTGCTGCATTAGGAGGGTCTGTGTTGGTGAGTATCTGTTGCGGGGACAGTTTGTCAGTTTGACCGTGTGCTTGATTGTTCGAAAAGTGTGAATTAGGTGTGCTTTGTTCCAGGTGGGCCTTGAGTGGGCCTGACTATAAAAAGGCAGTCAGTTGCGAACCAGCTGAGCAGCCAACAGCGGAGAGGCTAACAGAGAGAGTTTGCATGGGAGTTCTCCTGGGGAGAGCCTACTGAGGCTTTCGTCTTGCAGGCTTCTCTGTGTAGTTATTGCAACAGCTGAGGAAGCTCTTAGAAGGAAGGTAATATGGATGGTGAGCGATCAGCTGTTGTGACCTGCACAGGATGTGCCATGTTTGTCTTTCTTCTACAGAACAGAAGTGACTTTGTCTGTACAAAGCGCAAGCTGGTCTTCATATTGGAAGAGAAGGTTCAAGGTCTGGAGAAACAATTATCAACCCTGTGTTGCATAAGAGAAAATGAAGATTTCCTGGACAGAAGTCACGATATGCTTCTACATGCACAACATTCTGAAGATTCAGAGCAGGCTGTGCAGCAGAAACATAAGCACGATGAAGAAAATTGGCAGCATGTGACCTCCAGAGGAAGAAAGAGGAGCATCCATCTACCAGCAATGCAGATACAGGTGAGCAACCTTTTTCACGTTCTCTCCACAGGTACTAATGTGGAGAGTAGACTAGATAATACATCTGAGGGAAGGGAGCAGAAGGAGACTCCACCGATCGGAAGGCACGAGATACACTGTCCTAGGGATGGGGGTTCCACGACCGCTGCTCCCAAGAGAAGGAGGTGGGTGGTGGTGGTTGGGGACTCCCTCCTAAGCGGGACTGAGTCATCTATCTGCCTTCCTGACCGGGAAAGCCGAGAAGTGTGCAGCTTGCCAGGAGCTAGGATTCACAATGAGACGGAGAGACTGCCCAGACTCATCAAGCCCTCGGATCGCTACCCCTTCCTTCTTCTCCACGTGGGCACCAATGATACTGCCAAGAATGATCTTGAGTGGATCACTGCAGACTATGTGGCTCTGGGAAGAAGGATAAAGGCATTTGAGGTGCAAGTGGTGTTCTCATTCATCCTCCCCGTGGAAGAAAAAGGCTAACCTAGTGAGGAGGGCTTTAAACTAGGCTCACCGGGGGAAGGAGACCAAAGCCCTGAGGTAAGTGGGGAAGTGGGATACCGGGAGGAAGCACAAGCAGGAAAGCATGAAAGGGGAGGGCTCCTGCCTCATACTGAGAAAGCAGGATAATCAGCGAGTTATCTTAAGTGCCTATACACAAATGCAAGAAGCCTGAGAAACAAGCAGGGAGAACTGGAAATCCTGGCACAGTCAAGGAATTATGATGTGATTGGAATAACAGAGACTTGGTGGGATTACTCACATGACTGGAGTACTGTCATGGATGGATATAAACTGTTCAGGAAGGACAGGCAGGGCAGAAAAGATGGGGGAATTGCATTGTATGTAAGAGCAGTATGACTGCTCAGAGCTCCGGTATGAAACTGCAGAAAAACCTGAGAGTCTCTGGATTAAGTTTAGAAGTGTGAGAAACAAGGGTGATGTTGTGGTGGGAGTCTGCTATAGACCACCAGACCAGGCGGATGTTGTGGACGAGGCTTTCTTCCAGCAACTAACAGAAGTTACTAGATCACAGGCCCTGGTTCTCATGGGGGACTTCAATCACCCCTGGGGGACTTCATGCCTTACACCACCCACCCCCCCGGCACGTACTCCAAGAGGTAAGGGAAGCCTTACTGCCTGCCTCTCAAGCTTTCCCTAAGCGGGTCCTGTGGGAGGATGTTCCCTGCCCGCCCCTCACTCCTGGCCCTCTGGACCTCATGTCCCAGCCCCACGAGTCCCCCCATTCTCCCTCATAACCCAAGCCAACTGCGCAAATTAAGTTAATCACCAGTCCAATCATTTATGGTTCATAAGACCTTCTTTGATAAGAGCCTTTGTAGGGATTATCTTCACTTAACTGAAAATTTAAAGTGAAACACAGGTCTGGTAGTTTTACTGGTGTTTTCTGTTGTATGTTACATTAAAACTGTGATAAAAATAAAGATGCTGGATGATATTTTTACATCTGCATGTAAAAATGAGCATTGTGCATGGAAACATGCTGATACATGCATGGTTTCAACAGACATATACTTTTGTATTGGGTAGTTTGCACACTTTTCAAACATGCCCAGGAATAAATGTGCTCCAATCAGTAAATGAAAAAATTTACAATGAGTATCCAATAAGTAGGATGCAAATACAGAACACCTGGAGAAGAGCTGCCATCTTTTAGAAAATATTAAGGCAAAGCAATTAGCTATTACAAGTTTTTTAAAAAGCTCCAAAGCTTTTAGATGTGCTGAGATGCCATGTGAGCAATTTCCACACTCTTTTACTGCCTTGGTAAATCATTTATGAAGACAGCCTTAATACAAAATCATCTTAGCAAATAACATAAAATATATTGATTACAAAATACTTTATCCCACCTTAAACTTATACATGGTAACTTGTGCAGAGTAACAACTTTCATTTGCATCTAATGGGAAGCTCTCAAGACATAGCCAATTTGAGCAGGAAGACAGAGATGTGATTTGTCCAGTGATGAAGAATTCCTAAAGGTAGGGGATGGCTGCTGAGCTCAGGACTGTAGGAAGTTGAGATTCTGAGGAACGAGTTGAAACCAGTACCTCATGAAACCAGTACCTCAGCCTCCCAAACCTGAATCCAAAGGTGAATCCTGCACTTACATACATCCACAGTTTAAGGATCTGATATTCAGATTTATTCTTTTTATGATTAGGCTGATTTTAAAACATTAGCACATCTATGAAAAATCATAAGGGAAGAGGATAATGACACAGTGTGAAGCAAGTGTTTTTGGGGTCAGTGCAAGCATATCTGGGGCCACCTGAAAAATGGTTAGACTGGGCCCCCAGCTGCAAGGCTCAAGATTAAAGAATACAAGCTTCATTGAAGTCAATGGCAAAACCCCCATCGTTTTCAACAGGGCCAGGATTGCTCCCTCAGTGTGTAACCTAACCCAAACCCCACTTTCCAAAAGCATGAAAACTTCTAAGCGGTGCCAGCTATTGTGGAGAAAAGGGTGTCCATTTGAACAGTAGATAATCAGACTGGTGGTCCATGGCTGCCTGTTGAGGTGGTGACTTTTGATTTTTGTAGGTGATCTTGAAGAACTTGAGTTTCTTTCAAGTGTCCACCCTTGGAAGCTTATCATTTACTTCTGCACTCATGCTGGAGCTTCTTAAAAACAAATCTGAACAAAACATACGTGCAAGAAAAGAAATCATAAGATCTTTACTTTAGTCCTCACCCTTTCCTTTTTGAGCCTGGCTCTTGTCTGCCATTACTCACTGTGTTATGTCTAATTTAAAACCTAATCCTGTATGGTGATGGAGTCATAGGGATTTGAATATGCTCAACACTTTGCAGGCATATGCTTTGGATGGAAAATCCTGAGGGTCAGGGTCCTTGTCTTCTTATATTTCTATGAAGCACTATGCACACCTGCAATGCTGAATAAAAACTAACAATGGTCGGCTAACTTGATATTGGTAATGCATTATTTATTATTGTTTAAACTTTCCCACTTGGAGATTTTGGGGTAAGTGTGTTGTTTAAAAGTTGCAAAATAAAAATCATCATAGAGCTCCATCTGCAGTACTCCGTGTGCACAAACTCCGTGTTGAGGCCAATGAAAGTAGATTCAGGATTGGGCCCTTTGGCAAGGTTTGACCAATTATGAGCACTTTAGAACCTTTGCACTAGTTACTGGCTTTCTGTTACATTAAAACTCCCCTGAGGCACCCAAAATTCCAGACCCTTTAAAAACGGTAGTTAAAAAGGAAAAGAAAAGTGCAGATAAGTAATTTACAAGTGAAAAGTGTTAGTCTTGCTGCTATTTTTACATCCTATAATGTCTTTAAAAAGGAGCACAGAGAATAGTGAGGTAATCAAAGTTGTAATCTTTTATGTTGATTAACCTTTCAGGTAAAGAATATGACATAATCAGGGAATTAAGAAAAATGGAGAGCTATTCTTTGCACAAAATCTGACAGGATATCCTATTGATCCCTGGAAAAGCCTTTATATATAAGTAAATGGACATCCACTAAATAGAAGCACTGCCTAGGAGACAGCTGAAGACTATAACTTCTGTCTGCAAGGAATGTATTATTAATTCATAGCACATCGAATATAGTGCTTAGCTGACTTTCAACCTTAGCTCTGAGAGTACTTACCAGATTTATAATATGCAGAGGATGTACGCTGAAGGGGGGTGAAACTATCATACTTCTCCCACTAGGGAGGATAAAACCAATAACATTAAAGAAATTTGGAAATATGATATGGAATTGCACTGTTTCCTGTTCTGACTGGATAAAGAGTTTCTACTGAAATTTTCAAGCTAAATAATCATAACAAAAATTAAATAAATAAAATTCAAATTAACAAATTTTAAGGTAGCAAAACACCATTGCTAAAATGGAAACATTTTAAAAAAAAAGAGGCAAATGATATTTACTTAGGGAATGGGTCATGAATGGAGCTCTAAGCACTTTTTACTAAAGAAACCCCACACCAAGCAGGAGCTGTGAATGCCCAGTGCTGTAGTCAGCTCCCAGACTACTGCACTGGGCAGCACAGTATGGGGAGGAGGTGACCAGCTCTCTGTGGAGAAAGAAGTGGTTCAGGACTATTTAAAAAAGCTGGACGAGCACAAGTCCATGGGGCTGGATGCACTGCATCCGAGAGTGCTATGCCGATGTCATTGCAGAGCCATTGGCCACTATCTTTGAAAACTCATGCCAATTGGAGGAGGTCCCAGATTACTGAAAAAAGGCTAATGTAGTGACCATTTTTAAAAAAGGGAAGAAGGAGGATCGTGGGAACTACAGGCCTGTCAGCCTCACCTCAGCCCCTGGAAAACTCATGGACCAGGTCCTCAAGGAATCAATTTTGAAGCACTTTGAGGAGAGGAAAGTGATCAGGAAGAGCCAGCATGGATTCACCAAGGGCAAGTCATGCCTGACTAACCTCATTGCCTTCTTTGATAAGATAACTGGCTCTGTGGATGAGAGGAAAGCAGTGAATGTGTTGTTCCTTGACTTTAGCAAAGTTTTTGACACGGTCTCCCACAGTATTCTTGCCAGCATGTTAAAGAAGTCTGAATTGGATGAATGGACTATAAGGTGAATAGAAAACTGGCTAGATTGTTGGGCTCAACGGGTAGTGATCAATGGCTCCATGTCTAGTTGGCAGCCAGTATCAA
Organism: Lepidochelys kempii; assembly: GCF_965140285.1. Taxonomy (NCBI): domain Eukaryota; kingdom Metazoa; phylum Chordata; order Testudines; family Cheloniidae; genus Lepidochelys; species Lepidochelys kempii. The sequence continues at coordinate 67,051,669 of NC_136384.1, read as the reverse complement.
GCGGAATGCCCCAAGGGTCGGTCCTGGGGCCGGTTTTGTTCAACATCTTCATTAAAGATTTGGAGGATGGTGTGGATTGCACCATCAGCAAGTTTGCAGATGACACTAAACTGGGAGGAGTGGTAGATATGCTGGAGGGTAGGGATATGATAGAGAGGAACCTAGACAAATTAGAGGATTGGGCCAAAAGAAATCTGATGAGGTTCAACAAGGACAAGTGCAGAGTCCTGTACTAAGGACGGAAGAATCCCATGCACCGCTACAGACAAGGGACCAAATGGCTAGGCAGCAGTTCTGCAGAAAAGAATCTAGGGGTTACAGTGGACGATTAAGCTGGATATGAGTCAACAGTGTGCCCTTGTTGCCAAGAAGGCCAATGGCATTTTGGGCTGTGTGAGTAGGAGCATTGCCAGCAGATCGAGGGACATGATCATTGCCCTCTATTGGGCATTGGCGAGGCCTCATCTGGAGTACCGTGTCCAGTTTTGGGCCCCACACTGCAAGAAGGATGTGGAAAAATTGGAAAGAGTCCAGCGAAGGGCAACAAAAATGATTAGGTGGCTGGAGCACATGACTTATGAGGAAAGGCTGAGGGAACTGGGATTATTTAGTTTGCAGAAGAGAAGAATGAGGGGGATTTGATAGCTGCTTTCAACTACCTGAAAGGGGGTTCCAAAGAGGATGGTTCTAAACTGTTCTCAGTGGTAGCAGATGACAGAACAAGGAGTAATGGTCTAGAGTTGCAGTGGGGAATTTTTAGTTTGGATATTAGGAAAATCTTTTTCACTAGGAGAGTGATGAAGCACTGGAATGGGTTACCTAGGGAAGTGATGGAATCTCCTTCCTTATAAGTTTTTAAGGTCAGTCTTAACAAAGCCCTGTCTGGAATGATTTAGTTGTGGATTGATCCTGCTTTGAGCAGGGGGTTGGACTTGATGACCTCCTGAGGTACCTTCCAACCCTGATATTCTATGATTCTATGGAAACTTAGCCCAACTTCAGCAAAGGATTTGCCGTGGTTCTGGAATCTTTGTTTGGTATAGAAAGACACAAATCCATTGCCTTCCTGTGTCTAAATCAAGCTTATTTTTAGTTTACACCAATTCCTGCTCCTTTCGAGCTTAATGGGAATTTTGCCATTGACTTCAGAAGGAGCAGGCCCCATGTGAATGATAGCAGTTTGAATTTCATGGTAGGTGTGTTTGGTTTGGGATTCAAATTGAAATCTCAACAAAATGCTGTCAAAAACATGGAGTTTTGTATGTATGATGTTAGTCCCTCATGGGAACTCCAAAGTAGAGTGGTACCAGCCCTTGTTTTGAAATAATCCTTGGTAAGTAACATGCCACCAAGGTTACCATGGCTGTGACAAGAGATGTAGGTGCTTGAAGTGCTAAGTCTCCGAGGACTCCAATGCCTGGTGGGTCCTAAAGAAGCATTTCCCGAGTACTTGCAACACCATGTTCCTCGCAGTCGTCCCAGACACTCTACTTCAGTGACTAGCTCTTCTCAACTGTCCCCCTAACTGCCTCATTATCTTCCCCCTGACAGCACTGAGCAGGAGGAATATTTCCTTTCCCCCAGTGTTATAGCAATGCTATTTCAACTTCTCGCTGGGACTAGAAAGTCTGGAGGAAGGCAAAAATGTCAGTGTTGAACATTCTGGGGCCTCAGAAGTGTTTACTTTGGGTGATGATTCAGGCTGGTTCTTATTTTATCCAATCCATTTTGCCCACTACTATCAGTTTTTGCCCAAATCCCCACCAGATCCTTAATTGTTCTTCCAGAGTGTGATAAAACTAATAAACATGAAAGAACAAACCAAATGTTTAATCTGTCAAATATTTTTTGGTATTGTTATTGTTATGAGTTATTCCCATTTAAATGATTTATTGCTTAGGAGCTTGATCCCCAATTACTTATGCACCCAAAACTCCCAGTGACTTCAACCAGGAACTTTAAGTCCCCAAGAAAAAAACAATCAGTCCCCAAATTTGTTCTAGATCTCTAGGGAGTGTTGCCATATTTTCATGTGGTAGCTTTGGCATGAGTTGTTTTATTTCAGGGATTGACTCTACTCACACTCATTCCTTGCTAATACCAAAACATGGGTCTATAGGGACATATCTAAAGTGTTTGTCGTTTATTTTAAAAATGCCTTCTCTTAATTACCCATTGTTTCTTAGAAAGTCTACTAATGTATGTCATTTAAGACAGCATTATTTTTGTGCTTCTGTCAAAGCCTTCACTGAGCTTTTAAAACCCAGACTGATCTGACACAGGCATAAGAGCCTTCAAATTCTACAGTCTCTTGGTTCCACTTGTAGATTTGAGTTTGTAACAGACATCTAGTTTAATTGGCATGCCATAAAATATAGAGATTTGTGCAAACATGTTAACTCTCTTTCCCAGTGCTGTTATTTAAAAGTTACTCTCTGAATATTTTTCCCCATCAAACCCCAACAGCAAAAAGGCAAAAAATAAATATAAAATATCATGGTTAAATATGCTCATAGGACAAAGAAAAAGTAAATCAATCTTTTGAATTGAGGTCTTTAAAAAGTAGGCAAAAAACCCAGCTTTCTTAATTTGTGCAGAGAAGTAGCCCAGTTAATCAGCACTGATTACCCTCACATGGCTTTTCAGTTATGTTGGTTAATTAAAGTGCTTTCTAATGAACACTAGCCCAATTTTCCCCACCCCCTACCATCATGTGGCAGGCAGGCAGGGACATGAAAGGCATCTGTCATAAAAATAAACGGAAGGGTAACCACCTTTCTGTATACAGTGCTATAAAATCCCTCCTGGCCAGAGGCAAAACCCTTTCACCTGTAAAGGGTTAAGAAGCTAAAATTACCTCGCTGGCACCTGACCCAAAATGACCAATGAGGGGACAAAATACTTTCAAATCTGGAGGGGGGGGGAACAAAGGGTTCGTCTGTCTGTGTAATGCTTTTGCCGGGAACAGATCAGGAATGCAGCCTTACAACTCCTGTTAAGTTAGTAAGTAATCTAGCTAAACATGCATTAGATTTCCTTTTGTTTAATGGCTGGTAAAATAAGCTGTGCTGAATAAAATGAATAAAAATAAAATTTGTGTCTTTTTGTAACTTAAGGTTTTGCCTAGAGAAATTCTCTATGTTTTAAATCTAATTACCCTGTAAGGTATTTACCATCCTGATTTTACAAATGTAATTCTTTTACCTTTTCTTTAATTAAAATTCTTCTTTTAAAAACCTGATTACTTTTTCATTATTCTTGAGATCCAAGGGTTTGGGTCTGTGTTCACCTGTACAAATTGGTGAGGCTTTTTATCAAGCCTTCCCTAGGAAAGGGGATGTAGGGCTTTGGGGGATATTTTGGGAAAAGATGTCTCCAAGTGGGCTCTTTCCCTGTTCTTTGTTTAAAACGCTTGGTGGTGGCAGCATATGGTTCAAAAACAAGGCAAAGTTTGTACCTTGGGGACGTTTCTAACCTAAGCTGGTAAAAATAAGCCTAGGGGGTCTTTCATGCGGGTCCCCACATCTGTACCCTAAAGTTCAAAGTAAAAAAAGACCTTAACAGCATCTAAACTGGGATTCTTTCTCACTTGAAAAATTGTGGCTGAACTAACAGTTTTGCCTGTTTGCAGTGTTATGCACTCTGGTTATCTTTTCCAGAGGTGAAGATCTCTGTGAAGTTTGAAAGCTTGACTCGTCCGCCAACAGAAGTTGGTCCAATAACAGATATTATCTCACCTACCTTGTCTCTGAGTCTTGCTTGAATAGTCTTTTATCTGTCAAGCCCCTGGCCATCAGTGTGGGAAAACATTCATGGAGCAAGCATCTTTTAGCTGGAGTAATCATCATCATCATGAAGTGCTTATCAGAAAGGAAGACAAAATGCAATTAGGCTAGATTTACAATTGGACCAATAATTACTATTCAGATGTCTCAGCTGTATGGAAACTACATGATTCTGAACTATGACATTTTTGTTTGGTCGATTTTTTTTCTCCTTTTCTTGCTCTTTTTTTCTTTTAAACGTTTATAAAATATGTCAGTCATGATGTAGCACAGCTGAATAATTGTCATAGAGTCAAATTCTTGCAGATGGTTAATGGAAACAGAAAATTAAATGAACAGCAGTAAAGAAACTCATGCAAAATTAAAGAACCTTATTGCAAATTTAAAGGGTCATTTGGTTTCATCAAAAATCAAATAATATGAATATGTTATTCTCTGCATGAAAGAGACTATGCTAAATTGTTTTGAGAGCTGAAAAATGAGCAATCAATGGTGTACTAATGAAATTTGTGAAAAATCATGCACTATTGAAATGCGCAATTAATTGTCGGTTAGGAGCTGCAGAAGGAAGCCAGCTTTTAGGGATTGAATTTTGTTATTTATTGTTTACTTAAATTATTGAATTGAAGACAGGACTTAAAACAAGTTAGGTTACTACAAATATATCAAAAATGAGGATTAAACTATGCATTTTCCTTAGCTTATACAAATCCAGTGCAGTGTTTCAAACATGATTTGACTGAGAACTGCTTATCAGATGAAAGTAGCCCAACGTTTCACAAGATATAATATCTCCAAAGTGCAGAATCAATTTCTACCAAGACCTGAAAGGTCTTAGAACTATTTTATGAGACTAAGCTCTCATCTGTTTGACATATTTGAAAAATATAATTGATAAATCCTTTGTAAGGGGAAAAGTTATCTTTCTAGTACAAAACTAGATGTGAAACTACTTAGTAAGTATGACTTAGAAGTGGATTTAAGTTAAAGATCCTTTAAAATGGAGTTCAAGATTTCAAAGCATCATATTCTTTATAAGCTCCTCTTTATTTTTCATCATCCATTCTATTCTACAGGAACGTCTGAAGTCAATATCAAATATCTCTGTCCATCAGAGAAATGATTTTTAAGTTCAATGGTTGTTGGTGTCAAAGGAAAAGGGGGGAAATAGACATATTTGGGTTGTTATTGGAAATAAATCAGAAGTGTGTGTCATAGTCATATATTGTCATTTATATTTTTATTTCTGAAGAAATCCTGGAAGGTGCCATTGTATTAAAAGACAGGCCATCCCTCACATGGATGAAAGGCCAAGCTATTTAACTTGACAACAGCTGGGGAAAAATACTTTAGAAAAAGCAGAATGAAATGCAGGAATTTGATAAATTCTGTAAGTCCCAGCTTAGTCTATTTAAACATAAATTGTAATGTGTCTTATTTAGCACTAATCAGAAAGGAAAATATGTTGCAGACAATTTTTTTTCTCAGTGACACCTACTTCTGAGACTATTAAAGTGTCTGTGGCTATTCTTCTGCCGTAATTCTTGCAGTCGGTTGCATATTAAACTGATGCAGAGATGAAAATATTGATCTTACTTCTGCTTTCAAGAAAGCACAAAATGTCTTCGCTTAAATCTTTTTGAATTGCTACACTAGACTAACTACCTAATAGAATTAAAGGTGAGAGCTTCTTTCCCTTTTTTATAAAACAAGAGTGTCCAATATAAAATAGCTAAGAAATTATAAATGTTTCATAGTAAATAAATTCTAAATGAGTATTTTGCCTCCCTGGATTTTACTTAAAGACTTAATGCCATTTCCTAAACAGTACTGGTTCAGATATGGAAGTGTCTTGTGTATTTTTCACCAGAACTGTTCAAGTTACTCAATTTTAAAATGACAGATATACAGTACTTGCCATGAGAAATCAATCCCTCACAGTGAATAAATGTGGCAGCATAATCCATACATTGTATATAACAATAGTAGGCTTTTGCTGACCCATTACTCTTATGAATACATTTTAAAGGCAATTTCTAGGTGGAGAACTATAATTCTGAAAATGTAATTTGTGATATATTTTGGTCCCTCTTATGGAGCTGGATTTTTTCTCATCAGCCATTATATTTTTCTGTCTGCAATTCTACAGTAAAATTTATCTAAAAATATTTATTCTATTGAAATAAATTGTTTTATTTTATCAAAGTGGAGTGAAAACTGCTTTAATCTTGCTCTGTTTACTGGTGGATCTGTGGAACACCATGAGAAAGCCTGTGTTTCAGTGCCTTCATTCATAGTCAGATTCTACATATCTTTTGCAGGTGCACAGTGTGGAGGAAGGAAAAAAGGATTCTTTGTCACAGATTGCATAACCATATAACTGCCAGACACAAGGGCAGTCCTTGTGCTCAGAAGAGTACAGAGACTGTCCCTTCCTTAATCCTCTGGGTGTGTGGTGTGGGATGTACCTCAAGAGCTCAGAGAAGACTGGGAGTATTGGAGATCCTCAGAGTCAGGCACAAGGATATTGTTAAGAGCTGCTGTTTCCTAGGTCCATACCTAAATTTACAGAGCCACATGCACACAATATGGCTGAGAAGAGGCTTCCGAAGGTATGCAGGGACAATGACAGCGCCCACTGCTCACCTCTACCATGATCCTGGACCAAGTTCTCCCCTCTGGAACACGAACAGATATTCTGGCTCCAACTTTTTATGTATACAGTATTTTTTTCAAAGTTTGTGAGTTGATGTCTATTGCCATCTGCCAGTTCTTGTGACTATGTAGCATATAAATAAAAATTAGTCTGTCAGAAGACTCAAATATTACTATAGCTTGTGAAGAAATGATCGGTGCTAGTGAACAGTGACCTACCAGTGTATCAGCATAAAGTTATTTAGCTCAGACACAGCAAGGAACTGGTTTTCAAAGGTGTTGAGCACCTGCAATTCCATTTAAAGCCAATGGGCGTTCAAGTGCTCTACAAGTCTGAAAAATCAGGCCCTGAATTTTCAGTGACCTTCAGTCAAATGTCTCCACCTACAGAGGCCTAATATTAGCACATTCAACAATCAACTGGCTCACAATTTATGTGAGGTTTTATTTTTCAGAAACCGCCTATTTTTTTTTGTAGGCCAATTCTTTCTTTACAATCAAGGGCCAAAATTACCTAGGGCCAGACTCTGCTATAAAACTTCTTGCTTTTGCTGGGGATGAAGTGGAACCATACATCCCCACTGGAAGTACTAGAAGGCATAGTGGAGAATGCTATAAGATGACACAAGAGTGGGACAGAAGAGGACTGAGCACACTTTACTTATCCTATCCATAAAAAATTTCTGACCTTCACAAAGAAACACTCAATCAACATCAGTTGAAAAAGGTAGGAGAAATTCAGCCAGAAACATAAAATGTTTAAACTAAAACTGACCTGGCATATTGAAGCTTGATTATTATCCTTAAGTGCTTTCACACAAACTGGGAATGATAGTTTTCCATCAAAATGGATGGAGAAGGAGAGGTGGAGAGAGCTGCTGAATTGCTCATCTAAAGTTCAAATGCCACCATTATGAGCAAAAAATTATGCTATTTTAAATTGGCACTTCTCCACTAAAACCTATGGACCTAGCAGTTTACCTCAACAGAGATTGGCCTATGTGTCTGTTCAACAGCTGTCTGATACAGAAACAAAGTAGGTCAAATGATTTTATCCACTGAGTAGCAGGCCCTAAAAGAAAGTAGCATACCGTACACCTGACATGAGTCACAGCAACACAAAGTGCACCAGAAAGAAACAGAATTGTTAAGCTTTATCAAGAAGGGTTACCTTATATAGAATACTATAGTTTTCTAAAGTAACATCCCCAAACACCGTAGTGACACCAGAATAAACTTTAGTGCTTGGGAACATATAATAATAATAATAATTAATAATCATAATTAGTAATATAACCAATGCTTTGCCCTTGTGGTATCAGTCACCTGAAGATCTTAGTATGCTTGACAAGTATTAATTAAGCCTCACAAAACCCCTGTGAGGAAGTTAAATGATTTCTAGGTCTCACTTTACCTTTTGCTGAAATACAGCCACCTCAGGTTGGAAAGCAGCAGCAGTTTAACACAAAACAATAACATTAAATAAAGGTTAGGACTGGAGGTAAAAAACAATACCTATCCAGTTGAAACTACTGGGGTCATTTAGGTAATCTTAGTTGAAAATTGACCTGGACACCAAGGTTAACAGTCCAACACTTCAAAAAGTGTCTGAGATCTTTTATCATTACTAGTAGTCAGGACACCAGTTTGTCTAATCTAAAAAACTATGGTATTATTCCAGCAGCAGTACAGCACCACCTACAGCATCTCTGTAACCACTAACCCCCTTTTTTGTCCTACAAAACTACAACTACAGGGTATTGTGATGGGTCTCCAGGGTGCAACTTCAACTGTTGGACTGTCTGATCCTGGCAGAACCCGGGATATCAGAATTTGATATGCCCATCCAGCTTGACTGTGAACCACTGATAGCTGCTCTTTAGGAATGGTTTTACAAATCCACCAACCCGGGGTGCCTTTCACACTGTGATGCTCATGTCAAGCTATATGCCTCTCACGGGCATTGTACTTACATAGACATCCACAGGCAGAGACATACCCAAACGTGTTACATGACTGATCTCCCAGCCACTCAATAGAGAGGCTCCAGACAATTTTCCCCAGCTCCCCAGCCTCGCACTTCATAAATACACTGTCTTTCACTGCTCAATGTTCCCTTGGACAGTGCAAACTGACTAATATGTTCATCACTTCTTCATAGGAATCATAGAATCATAGAATATCAGGGTTGGAAGGGACCCCAGAAGGTCATCTAGTCCAACCCCCTGCTCAAAGCAGGACCAATTCCCAGTTAAATCATGGACATGGACATGCACCAGCCTTTGTAACCTGAGCTGAGATTACACCTTCTTCCAGCTGCTAGAAAGATCCTTGCTGTTCCATGGGTTGGTCTGCCCCCATGGTGTACAACCCTTCTCTGAGAGGTCTCTGGGATAGTGGATTGGATGTTGCTGAGCCATTAATGCCCATCTGGCCGGGATGAATCATTAAGAATACCTTTGTCTTAGGTGTTTCCAAGATCCATTCTCCTCTAGAAGTTCCTTCCAATAGGCCTAAATCATAGAATCATAGGACTGGAAGGGACCTCAAGAGGTCTTCTAGTTCAGTTTCCTGTACTCAAGGCAGGACTAAGTATTATCTAGATCAGTAGTTCTCAAAGCCTGTCCACCGCTTTTTCAGGGAAAGCCCCTGGCAGGCCAGGCCAGTTTGTTTGCCTGCCGAGTCTGCAGGTTTAGCCGATCGCGGTTCCCACTGGCCACGGTTCGCTGCTTCAGGCCAATGGGGGCTGCGGGAAGGGTGGCCAGCACATTCCTCAGCCCGCGCTGCTTCCCGCATCCCCCATTGGCCTGGAGCGGTGAAGCACAGCCAGTGGGAGCTGCGATCGGCCAAACCTGCAGACACCAGGGGTTTTTCCTGAACAAACGGCAGACCAGCTTTGTGAACCACTGACCTAGATCATCCCTGACAGGTGTATGTCTAGCCTGCTCTTAAAAATATCCAATGATGGAGATTCCACAACCTCCTTAGGCAATTTATTCCAATGCTTAACTACCCTGACAGTGAGGAATTTTTTTTCAAATGTCCAACCTAAACCACCTTTGCTGCGATTTAGGTGTATTGCTTCTTGTCCTATCCTCAAAGGTTAAAGAGAAATTTTTTTTCTCACTCCTTGTAACAATCTTTTATGAACTTGAAAACTGTTATCTTGTCCCCCCTCAGTCTTCTCTTCTCCAAACTAAACAAAGCTGATTTTTTTTCAATCTTCCCTCATAGGCCATGTTTTCTAGACCTTTAATCATGTTTGTTCTTTCTTCAGTTTGTTTACATGTTTCCTGAAATGTGGCGTCCAGAACTGGACAGAATACTCCAGTTGAGGCCTAATCAGCATGGAGTAGAGTGAAAGATTTATTTCTTGTGTCTTGCTTACAACACTCCTGCTAATACATTCCAGAATGATGTTTGCTTTTTTTGCAACAGTGTTATACTGTTGACTCATATTTAGTTTGCGATCCCTCTTACCCTCTGATCCCTTTCCGCAATACTCCTTCCTAGGGAGTCATTTCCCATTTTGTATGTGTGCAACTGATTGTTCCTTCCTAAGTGGAGTACTTTGCATTTGTCCTTATTGAATTTCATCCTATTTACTTCAGACCATTTCTCCAGTTTGTCCAGATCATTTTGAATTTTAATCCTATCCTCCAAAGCACTTGCAACCTCTCCCAGCTTGGTATCATCCACAAACTTTATAAGTATACTCTCTATGCCATTATCTAGCTCACTGATGAAGATATCAAACAGAATCAGACCCAGAACTGATCCTGGCAGAACCCGGGATATCAGAACTTGATATGCCCATCCAGCTTGACTGTGAACCACTGATAGCTACTCTTTGCGAATGGTTTTACAACCAGTTATTCTGTTATTCAATTCAGTGAACCCCCAAGTAATAAACTTGTGACCCCCTGAGGGGTCACAACCCCCAGTTTGAGAACCACTGCCCTAGATGGAGGTAGAGAACTCAGGAAAGGTGTGCCTGAAGAGAAGTGCAAACAGTGAATTAAGAGGAAGCAAGTCAAAGAGTCCTGGGCCCATGCTCCCCTCCATTAAATGTCTTCAAGATGGAGCAAAAACAGATTGCTGGAAAGATGAGTTCTAATTTCCATTATGGAACCTCATGTCAGTTCCTTGTCATATTCTCAGACAAATTCCTTCTGAGCTGAAATTTTCCATTATTCATTTCTCATTAGAGGTGATTTTTTTGAAAGTTTCAAGAAAATCCTTTTCACTGGGTTTGCATCCATAACTGAATCAATATAGAAAAGGAGTACCTGTGGCACCTCAGAGACTAACCAATTTATTTGAGCATAAGCTTTCGTGAGCTACAGCTGTAGCTCACAAAAGCTTATGCTCAAATAAATTGGTTTGTCTCTGAGGTGCCACAAGTACTCCTTTTCTTTTTGCGAATACAGACTAACACGGCTGTTACTCTGAAACCTGAACCAATATAGTGTTTTCAAAACTAGTTGGTTTTGTGCACTTTCTTGAGGTCTAATGAGCAAGCCAATTTGGAAGGGAATTTTCTCAGTAATTTGAAAATTGAAAGCATTACATGCCTTTTTGATGTATGCATAGTAGGATTTTTGTTTGTTTCTTTGCACTGATGATGGCTTAGAGCACTGGAGGTAAACATTTAGCCAAAAGAACTGAACACAATGCCAGAAGCCCACAACTCCTGAGTCCTTTTTCTACCATTCCCTCTGAGTAACCTTAATACTACTTAGAAACAGTTTGCACTTATAAAAAGCATTGAAAACATTGTCTAACCAGGCTTCACAACTCGCCTGTGCAGTACATCACCACTCCTCCCATATACATTTTTTGTTAAAAGTACAAAGCAAATTCTATGCTTTCACTATTCTTTGACTTTCCCAGTGTGGTCTTGTCCGGTCTTTGTTTGTTTTACAGACTATAAACTGTTTGGGGCATAGATTATCAGCCAAATTCTCTTCTGGTGTAACTGGACAAAACTCCATTTAAGTCAAGGCAGCTCTGTCTTATACCTTTAGTTTCACGTCTAAATTACTAAAAGTAGTGTCCCCTAGACAAATTACTTATAACGAAACAATTTTGTGCACCTAGGTTTTTGGATCCTCAACCTTAGTCCTGATTCTCAGAGCTGTTGCAAACCCACAGCTCCAATTGATTTCATTTGTTTTGGCCGCTGAGCTCTTTTGAAAACCTGGCCCAAGATATCTCAAGTTAGTCAACTAGAAATAGAGGCATCCAAATCAGTGGCTCTTTTTAAAATGTTTGTCTTCATCTGTCTGAATCTCAGTTTTCCAATGGCAACCTAGTGACACTGCCTGAAGCCAGATGTGATGGGGTGTTCACCCCTCACTTGCCCTAAGTGGGTTAATGTGAGCTAAGAAGGGGGGAAGCAATTAACCAGATAGGCCACAGCTGAGGGGAATCAGGATACTTAAGTAATCCTCTGATTGAATAATGAGGGAGCACAGCTATGGAGGAATGAGCTGGGCTGGGTTTTTACAAAGACAGGAAGTTCGCAGCTGAGATGGGGCTGCAGGGAAGTAGTCTGCAGTCACTCCCTGGGAGAAGGGGTGTGTGTTTGGGGACTACAGAGCCAAAATAGCCTGGGAGGAGGGAGTTTGGGGACTGGCAAACCAGAGAATGGGTGAAGCCAGAAGGTTAGGTAAGACTTAGGGAAAAGTCAGTAAGGTCCAGAATGGAACAGACCTTGGCTGCTGATTAGAGGGTTTCTGAGCTGGTACCCAGAGTAGAGAGTGGGCCTGGGATTCCCTACCAGCCATTTGGGAAGTGTCATTGGATGGGTGGTGAATGGGAAAACTGCCGGAGTCATTTATAAGAAGAGACTTTGATGCCCTGGAAGAGGAGGACACGTGACTTGGCTGGAGGGCTAGGTCACAAACGTAGAGTATCTTGCCTCACTTAGAGCCAGGAAGAGAAGGCAAGGCATGCCGCCAAAGGTGGAAAGGAGCTGTCGGACCTAGAATCAGCTAATCCCCAGAGCAAATGGCAGGAAGTGCACTAGAAGTGAGCATATCCTGTGATACCGTAAAATTCAGGAGACAGAGAAGTGCTAGTCAACAACTTATCTATCTTGTTTCCAAGCCTATGTTGTGTGAGATCTGCAAATTGCAAGTTCCCTGTTTGCTATCCCAGTGGATGCTGCTGCTGTAATGACTCCTATTATCCCTCTGGGAGTTTCTTCCTCCAAAGTTTGTTGAATAAGGTGTCTCATCAAAATATTTATTTTCCTCCTGTTTGAAATTAAATTTTCTTCTAACTCGGACAAGGTACTTTTCCAAAAGAAATGTGACTTTTTTTAAAGTACAAATGTACAGTAATTTCAAGTATGCCTGTATTTTTTGAGGGCAGCCAGTGAAGTCTTCATATATGCACACATTTTGTGTGGTGAAATTGTTGGCAGCCTCACAATGGATGCCTGACTTCTTCCTCAGATGAAAACTAGACACCACTCTCAGGTCTGCACATTTATAGGACAGCGGCAAATCAGTTTTTCTACATATTTTTTGTAAAATATAGCCAGTGTCACCTGATGTGAAATGCCACAAAATGATTCAGTAGCCAAAATGTGAGCACTGTAAGTAGGGAGTAGCAAGTCTTCTTTCTCAGTCACCCTGTGGAACTGAGGTTTCCTGAAATGGAAATGACAGTTTCAAAAGACTGCTCAGCGTGCAGCTTTTTTCGCATCGGTTGCTTTCTGAAGCCTCCCATGACTAGTCCTATTCATTTAATCACACTAACAAGTTATGGATAAATTTGTGAACCACTTTTTCAATCACAAGCCCACTGATGCTTCAGATTTAGATTTCTTCACACACTGATGTTATAATAGGTTTACAAAATGAAGTTTAAGGCTACCTGGATGGTATTTATTCAGAATGGAGTGTATAATGTAAATAAATCTGTTTATTTGGAGGTAAACTCCAATGTATTCACCATCAGTCATTAGGAGGTAAGTTCAATTAGGGGATGATAGTAATACCTCAGAAAGTCCCTATTATAGAGCTGCCCTTTTCATTAGTAAGGACATCATCTGCTAAAGTATATAGGAAAACAGTGATTTCTAAAGAATTGAGGTTGCAGTCTTTAATTTGTTTTAATTTTCCTGCTAAGAAGTGTCATGATAAATTATCAAAACTTAAAAAAAATATCTTGTGAAGGTCCAGGATTGTGGAATTTTCTCATTAAGGAAGATGAAGTATCTGTAATATTTATGATATTTTGACAACTTGCTTTGCTATCTTAATTTTTTCTGTGGCATTTATCAGGACCTTACACCGTGGAATTTTTGGTCTCTTGAATATGACCTCCAAAAGACAGAAGATACATACTTGCAGGATTAAAGCAATCTATGAAGCACCCACATGTGGATTCTCCCTGGAAGTTTCATTCAGATTGATGCTAGGACAAGTAGAAAGGCTGGACCCACAATTTTAGAATCAACTGTAAAAGACTTATGCTCAGATAAATTGGTTAGTCTCTAAGGTGCCACAAGTACTCCTTTTCTTTTTGCGAATACAGACTAACACGGCTGTTACTCTGAAACCTGTAAAAGGAGGAAAGACTTGTCTGATCATATCTGAATCTTAATTTTCATTTTTATTCATAGATTTCTCCATCTTCTAATGCTGAATTTTTGGTTATTGTCTTGACATTTGCCCTGCTGACTAACAACTATCTGTGACAAACTATGGTCACATACCGACAGACAACATAGTTATCAGTAGCTGTTGAACTTTGGACCATCAGCACCAAAAGCACAAGACCTATCACTCAATCTAAAGGTGTAATGCTGTTAGCCATGAGTATTGTAGGAGACTCTCCTACTTTCTGGTTCTAGACATCATAGGGAGACATGATAATAACCTAGTCCTAAGCATCTGATGTCCACAGGAGTTCAAATACCACATGAGGTACCATTCTGTAAAAAGTCATGGGTGTCTACAGACAGATGAACATTGTTGTGAACAGGAAAAAAAAATAGAATGTCTTTTTTTGCTCGAGGTTTTATCTTTACAGGGGGCAGCCACTAGTGGAAGACATGATTGTTTGCCATAAACCAGCAATATATATATGCACCGTGCCAAATTATATTTACCGTAGGGCCCACAATGTGCTCAGTTTTATACAGAAATTTAGAAAATCAATCTCTGCCTGTAAGAGCTTGCAGTCTACCATGAGTTCAGGACAAATGGTGAAGTTTTGAATTGAAGGGCTAGATAGGATTGTTACAGATTAAATGGAGTAAACAATATACATTAGTCTTGGTTTGGTTTTGGTTGGTTTGCTTTTTGTTTTACTTTCTACTATATTCTGGTGCTTCTCCCTCTCTCCCTCCACCCCCAGTTCGTAATTAGTTCTGGGTTGAGTGTTGAAACCTGTTTGTTACTATGTCTTGCAGACTGATTGGTTGAAGTACTGTAAAACTCAGGCCACTTTCACTTTCATTGTTTGTTTTTTGGTTTTCCAGGGCTGTTAACAACCCTGTTGTTGTTTATTAAATCTTAGAATGAATAATAGGATATAAAATAATACTGAACAAATTATAATATTATTACATAAATTAATCACACGCTCTCACCTGTAAAACTGTGTTCAACCCTGGCCACCCATTCTCAAAAAAGATATAGTAACAATAGGGTCATTAAGACAGGTGAAAAAAATTGTTTAACGGTATGGAGTGACCTCTGTATGAGGAGAGATTGAAAAGACTGTGACCGTTTAATTTAGAGATGACACAGATAAGAAGGGATGTGATAGAAGTACACAAAATAATTAAAGGTATTCAGGTGTTCAGTGCTTCTATTTACCCTTTTCATAAGACAAAGCAAAGGGACTTTCAATGGAATTGCAAGGCAAATCTTTTAAAATTGCTGATGGAAAACGCTTTTTTCCCCAGAGAAAATAATTATCTTGTGATATTCAGTATTACTCGTAGTATTTATGTTATGATAGTGCCTAGAGGCCCCTAACTGAGATGCGGGCCCCATTGTGTTGGGACCCATACAAATACACAGTAAGAAACAGTCCTTTCCCTGATGAGCTTACAGTCTTAATTGAAAAGATAGGAAGGAAAAGAGAGGAGAAGTGACTTGTCTAAGGTCACACAACACATCTGTGACACAACTAGGAATAGATCCAAGGTCTCTCAAATCCCACTCCACTGCCTTTTCCACTGAATGAGAACTGGTCATGATGATGATGATGATGATTTTGTTAAAAAGCTTTCTCTATTGAAAAAATGTGGTTTCTGCAAAATTGAAATTTTCCATGAGGAACTGTCAGTTTTGCTGAATTATTTCAACTTTCTTGATGGAAAGTCAAAGCAATTGTTTAATTTTGGACCAACCCAAAACAAGTGTCTGCATTTGCCGGGGTTGACAACAGTGCCACATGGGAGCTATAGCTTAGGTGCCTCACACCCAATTCTTCTCTATGTATCAGAATGACAACATCTCCCATGATTATGAGACTCCCACAATGCACCATAGGAGGGTCCCCAGTGCAACATGGGAGATGTAGTTTGATCAAGGAGCCCAGATCACAGGCGAAAGTGGAGGCATGATGTACATTAACTACAGCTCCCATGAGGCACTATGGGTCTCAGGCAGACTCAGACTCATGTTGACTTTACTGACCGGGATTAGGAAGAAATTTATTTATGGAAAGGCTATTCCATAACTTTCCAATATAGGGTTTCTTGAACTTTTTTCTGCAGTATCTATTACTGGGCACTGTGTGTCAGGATACTAGAGTTGGGAGGAATTAGAAATCAGATCTGATATGGCCATTCCAATGTTCCTGTTGAAGTTGGTTTGTGGCAATACTTATATTAACTAATGTTGTTTTTCCTTCTGTGTTTTCTCCCTGACCCTGGTGCTGGACGTGAAGGGGATCAAATTGAGTCACAGACATGGCAAATAGAGTTTTGAGCTGGATAGCTGAAGGGTGCACATCAAACCCTGTTTTACCAAAACTGCTACTCCCCGATTATGATTGTGCTTGCAACGCATGCGCACACACTTTTTCAGATCACTTTAAATTCTGCTAATTTCTGGAGTCTATAGGGGTCATCAATAATGTCAACAGGACATCCCCCAATACTTTAGAACATTAATAATAGAATTGGAAATAAATAGCAGAGGCAGGAAAAACAAATACGAAGAACAGACAAAAGAGAACAGAGATGTTTTTAGCTGAGATTTAAAATGAGCTGGAGGATCAAAATGTCAGTTACACAAGGGTAACTGTTCCAGATCACAGGTGCTATAACATAGAAGGCTTTCACCCCATAATGACTACGTTGTATGGAGGACTGAGAACAAAGCACGTGCTGGATGAATGGAAGGAAAATAGAGAAAAGTAGACTTTGTGAAACACTGTTTATATTACAGACATGGAAGATTTCAAAAACCAGGAATGCAGCTACGAATTGGATCCTGAAACAAATGAGGAACCAGAAGAATTTGATGAGGGTGTTGTGGTCATACT
Source organism: Lepidochelys kempii (assembly GCF_965140285.1). NCBI lineage: Eukaryota > Metazoa > Chordata > Testudines > Cheloniidae > Lepidochelys > Lepidochelys kempii. The sequence continues at coordinate 67,034,711 of NC_136384.1, read as the reverse complement.
TTTTTGTAATTGCAAGAAAACAAGTAATGCTCAACACTGAGCACTATCTTTGTAGACATGAATGGTTAGAATTTTGGTGCTTTTTAATGCCAATTGTTTTAAAATTAGGGCGCAATTCTCCGTGTAGATCCACCAGGCAGATATCAATTCCAATTTCCTGCTCTCTACACATGTGCAGAACTGGTGACAGATCTTTGTATGCAGGGAAAGAATAATACCAGAGCTGGGATATACTGTGCAGATCTGAAAGGAGACTTTTGCCCTTTAAAAGATTTGATAATTCCTTCACTATTATTAAAACAATAAATCATGATCCTAAAGCCTATGAACCCTTTTTTATACCCTAGGCTGAGGTTTTAGTTTTCCTCTTAACCTTCCTGGCTATTTGTCTTGATATTTGCTACTACTTCTCATTTCTGACTCTCTTAATGATGTGTTCACAGAGTGCTCTTTTGCCATTGTAATGCATTCATGTCCATTTCACTTTGTCTTCTGAAATTTTTATAGAATGATGAGGATAGTGGTGATGATTAGAAGTTGGGTCACTGTGCAACATAATAACAAATAAAAAAAACAGAATAAAACACTTCTTAAATTTCCAACAGACAAAAGCAAATGAATGAGTCCAATAAGAAAAAAAAGGGATGTGGGGGAAGTGATGTCCCAACAGTCCTTGCAATAAATAGTACCTTTTGAAATAAAAAAACTCTCAAGTTGTGTTTTTAAAGGAAAGACGAACTGAAGCAGATCCTAGAATGAAGCAAATTCCACCTCCCCAGGCTTTGTCTATGTTAAAATTTTCCCTGGTGTAATTAAATTGATCCACGGATAAGGCCTTGGAGCCCCAAGCAGCAAGAGTATGATTGACCTGTCCCCTGCTACTGCAGAATTCATTTCTTCCTGCCTTTTATGTAGGTATAAAATGAGAGGGGTAAAGAGAGACAGGAGACTTTACCACCTTGTGTGTGCTGCATAAGGGCCAGGCAGAATTGCAATCCCTGTGCTCTGCTCAAGGCCTGTTTGTCTTTCTACTTTTCCAAGGATATGGGGTGCTCTTGGAGGGTGGGGCAGTAAACAACAGGAAGAAGATGGAGCTCACCTCCTCCAGAACCAACTCACAGAGTTGGACCATTGCATGGGGGGAAATAAGCTATATTCCATAAAGCAGAGGTTCTCAAACTGGGGGCTCTCCCCTCCCAGTGTAGAATTTATTCTGTGGGGGAGCATGAGAAACTCTAGGGGAAAAAAACTTACTACACACCATCTAGAGCGGACTGGCTGGAGGGTAGTGGCTTCTGGCTGGGTGCCCAGCTCTGAAAGCGGCGTTGCTGCCAGCAGCAGTGCAGAAGTAAGGGTGGCAATCCCATACCACCCTCACTTCTGTGCTACTGCCAGAGCTGCACAGAAGTAAGGGTGGATGGTATTGTCACCCTTACTTCTGCACTTCTGCTGACAGCAGCACTGCCTTCAGAGCTGGGTATACACAGCAGCTGATGGTCTCTGCTCTGTTTTCAGAGCTGGGCAGCCGGAGAGTGGCAGATGAGGACCAGATGTCCAGCGGGGGTTGAGGGGAAGCATACACTACTTCAGACACAAAGGAGGGGGACACGATGAAATATGTTTGAGAACCACTGCCATAATGGAGTATAGTAGCAGATGTGCTACTCATATAGGTACCTACCAATAACATTAGTACCTATCTGCAACCCCTCCCTCAGTACAATCCATTAGCACTAGTGATTATCTAATCTTTGGTAACTCATGGAATATGGGTGAGGTTCCAGAGGACTGAAGAAGAGCTAACATGATGCCTACCTTTAAAAAGGGGAACAAAGAGGACCCAGAGAATTATAGACTAGCATAACTTTGATATCTAGAAAGATACTGGAACTAATTATTAAACAATCAATTTGTAAGCATCTAGATGATAATAGGGTCATGAGTAATAGCTAATATGGATTTGTCAAGAACAAATCATGCCAAACCAACCAAATACCCTTCTTTGACAGGAAAACTCCTTTTGTGGGTAGGGGGGAAACTGTACATATGATATATCTTGGTTTTTGATTTTTGTTTTGTTTTTAGTAAGGGGTTTGAAACAGTGCCACATGAGATTCTTATGGGCAAACTAGGGAAATGTGGTCTAGATCAAATTATTATACAGTGGTGTACAACTTGTTGAAGCACCCACTCAGAGTAGTTATCAATGGTTTGCTGTCAAACTGGGGAGATGTATCTAGTGGGGTCCCACAGATGTCTGTCCTGGGTCCAGCACTAGTCAATATTTTCTTCTATGACTTGGATAATAGAATAGAGAGTATGTTTATAAAATTTGAGGATAACACTAAGCTGGGAGTGGTTGCTAGCCCTTTGGAGGATAGAATTAGAATTCAAAATGACCTTAATAAATTGGAGAATTTGTCTGAAATGCAGAAGATGAAATTTGCTAAAGGCAAAGTGCTACACTTAGGAAGGAAAAATCAAATACACAACTATAAAATGGGAACTAACTGGGTAGCCAGAGGTACTGCTGGAAAGGATTAGGGGGTGACAGTGGATCATAGATTGAAGATGAGTCAACAATGTGATGCAATTGTGAAAAAAGCGAATGTCATTCTGGGGTGTATTAATAAGAGTGTTATATGTAAGAGGTAATTGTCCTGCTGGTTTCTCAACTGGAGTACTGTGCCCAATTCTGGGCACCACACTTTTAGGAAAGATATAGACAAACTGGAGATAGTTCAGAGGAGGCCATCAAAAATTATAAAAGGTCTCGACAATCTGACCTATGAGGAAAGGTTAAAAACAACAACAACAAATGGCTGGATATGTTTAGCCTTGAGAAAAAGAAGACTGAGGGTGGGCTTGGTAACAGTCTTCAAATGTGTTAAGGGCTTAGAAAGAGGATGGTGATTAATTGTTCTCCATGTCCCCTGAAGGTAAGATAAGAAATAATGGGCTTAACCACAAGGGAGATTTAGGTTAGATATTAAGAAAATATTTCTAACCATAAGGATAGTTAAGAACTGGAATAAGCTTCCAAGGGAGATTGTGGAATCCCCATCACTGGAGGCTTTTAAGAACAGGTTAGACAAACATCTGTCTAGATCAACTTAGGGATGATCTAGGTTTACTCAGACCTGCCTCAGTGCAGGGATCTGGACTAGATGACCTCTTGAGGTCCCTTCCAGCCCCATATTTCTATGGTTAGCTTAACTGGGCATTGAACTGGATGTTATTCAAACTCCCGCCCCTTCATTGTCCTTAGCAGTCTTTACAGGGACAACATTGTTAATGGAATTGAATCTGAAGAGGCTTGATCCTGAAGGAAAATTTGGTACCCACAAAGTTACCTCCATCCTTCACTGTGATGGGTCCTTGTCTAGCTTTGTGTCTTGTAATCTCTACAGATGGCATTTTTTGTTTCCCACATTTTCTCTCCTTGTATTAGAGTTCCCACATATGCTATTCATTAAATGCTGTGTAGTATCCTTCAGACTTAACTTTGTGTAGTATCCTGTTCCTCACTGTCTCTTTTCTATCAGGATGTAGCATAAGTGCTCTGGCACTGTAACACACTTAGTAATCAGATTTTACAACCCTCATGAATCCCTTAAGAGCTCTTAAAATTTTTATATCTTCAGCTTCTCCAACACACTGTTCTTTGTTACACCAAAATTCCAGTCTGATATGCTACCCCTGTGACATACCTTGAAATAACAAAACTCAGGAGGCAGAAGCATGAAAACATTTGCCCTGTTCATGAACTGACACATACGAAAGATACTGCACTTAACCCACTTGAAGAATTTACAAATAGTTTGGTTACTTCTCATTTTTAAGTCAGTCATTTTGTATAGTTGAATTCATTTCCATCTTCTTCCCCTCCCCCTCAGCCCTTGGTGGGAAAATTTTACCCAATGTTTTAATATTTTTAAATTTTATTTTAGGTAAACATTTTTGGGAAATAATATATAAAAAGCAATGCAGTTTCCACAGCAATCAAGTTTGGTCATTGTGAAGCACAAGATAAATAACGATGATGTACAGACAAAAACAATTTAATTCACAGCTGATTAATCTTATTAGTAAAATTATATCTTCATCAGCATCTAAACTGGTACCATTCATTTTCAATCATTTTTATTACTGAAGCAGCCTGGGGGTTTTTATAACTGCTTTTATAGCATTTTCAGGAAATTTGTCTTCCCCTGACATCATATTGACATTTTTTACCTTTGCTCTTGTGGTTTAACTTATGCAGTAAGAATAAATATAATAGTTCCTACTCACTATATTGCTGTACTACAGTTATATAAACGGAGTGCCCCAGTTTTGAGATGCATTCCACATGGATTGCTATGTACATAATTGAGAGCCATTGTTATTTAGTATAGCTTTGCTGTTTTATTTGCTAGGACACAAGGTGCTGGAGGAATGAGAGTAAACTTTTACTTCCTATCCTGCAAATTCAAAACCTGAGGTTTTCCGTTTAGCAGAGGTAGGCATTAACACTTCAAGTAGCAAGAGTAACAGTGACAGTAAACTAAGCTGAGGAAGTCTAATCTCAGTTTTCTTCTCAAAGACAATGAGTAATTGATCCACTGGTCTGTCTAAGACCAGTGTCCTGTGTAAAATTGTTCTAGAGGGCTAAATTAGCACTTAATAGCCATATTCTACTAGCAAAGGGCCAAATCCTGCATCCTCAGTTGGGTCCTAATTCTGCAACCTTTACTCATATTAAATAGCATTTACTTCTGTGAATAATGGTGACCAATTTTTTGATAGCTGCACTAGACTTTCAGTTCTTGAATGAATTTTTGTTAAGTTTCAGCCTACAACACCTAAATACATGAAATTAATCAAATCCTTTTGGCATATGCAATGATGCTAAACATACAAAAGGCCATCTCTGATTGTCTGCCTCTAACATATAGACATTATTTGGAAGTGCAGTACTAAAACCTAAAATTACAAATGATGGGATGCACTATTGCAGTTTCAAGTTCGTAATTATCTGCACCAAACAACTGTATATGCTAGCTTCACTAGTGGCAAAAGTTAAAATATGAACTAATGTCTAACATAGAGATCCACATATCTGGTGAGAGCTTGTCAATGCTAGTCTACAGAATACCCCCCCCCCCCCAAAATAGAGGGGGAGGTGGACATTCCTGCTTTTATTGACTCAGTGTATAGCTACATGGAATAAAACTCTGTTCTGACACACACATAAGCTCACAAGACTTTAGCTCTGATAGCACCAGGTGTCATAGGTTTGATGAAGAATTTTGGGTGTGACTATTGTTATTCTACCAAAAGAAAATGAACCAGTAAACAATGGATCTTTTGACCTCATCGTATCTAAAGTATATTTTGTCCTCATAAGCTCAGTAGTTCAATAACTGTTAATACTATAAATAGATATTTACACAGTGCTGATTGCTGAAAAGGAATAAAGTTTGATGAAGATTAGATAAAAGGATCTTCCACTGCAATGAATGGAAAATCCTCCACGCTTAGCTCCACTGGTTTCAATAGGTCTTTAATGTTTAACTGTTAACATTGTATCTGCATCACCAGTGAACAGAAAAAATCTATAAAAGTATTTCAGTGACACGTACTTTTTTTTTTTTTAGATGGCTGGAATTTGAATCCTAGATGCCATAGCAGCTTAGTGTCTTTCAGTGCTGAAATATGTTCAAATCATTGCTTAGTCTAGATTTCAAAAGTTTGGGAGATCTGAATCTTATCACAACAGCTTTGGTTTGGAAATCCCTTGAAAACAAACTCTCATTAGCTTTGTAATGTTTTCTGGGTTTGGTCAAATCAGAAATAATCTTGAGAGTAATATTTTTCATAGTATTTATCATTTTCATTGACAACTGGGAGTAAACATAGGAATCCAAATCTCAAAAAAGGTATTGTCAATTCTGTTTGAAATTTTAGAGAAGGCTGAGGTTGATACTTTCTGTATTTGAACCAATGTGCCTATTTCTGCTAACTACTGATGGGTGGACCTCCTAAATACTGGAGGTTGGAGTTAGATAAAGTTCAGATAAAATAACCGATTGGAACCTGTTTCATCTAGAGGTCAGTCTAGAACTCTCTTGAACTCTTTCAGGATATCCAACCTAAACCTCCCCCACTGCAACTTGAGACCATTACTCCTTGTTCTGTCATCTGCTACCACTGAGAACAGTTTATATCCATCCTCTTTGGAATCCCCTTTCAGGTAGTTGAAAGCAGCTATCAAATCCCCCCTCATTCTTCTCTTCCGTAGACTAAACAATCCCAGTTCCCTCAGCCTCTCCTCATAAGTCATGTGTTCCAGTCCCCTAATAATTTGTGTTGCCCTCCGCTGGACATTTTCCAATTTTTCCACATCCTTCTTGTAGTGTGGGGCCCAAAACTGGACACAGTACTCCAGGTGAGGCCTCACCAATGTCGAATAGAGGGGAACCATCACGTCCCTCGATCTGCTGGCAATGCCCCTACTTATACATCCCAAAATGCCATTGACCTTTTTGGCAACAAGGGCACACTGTTGACTCATATCCAGCTTCTTGTCCACTGTAACCCCTAGATCCTTTTCTGCAGAACTGCTGCCGAGCCATTCGGTCCCTAGTCTGTAGCGGTGCATGGGATTCTTCAATCCTAAGTGCAGGTCTCTGCACTTGTCCTTGTTGAACCTCATCCGATTTCTTTTGGCCCAATCCTCTAATTTGTCTAGGTCCCTCTGTATCCTATCCTTACCCTCCAGCGTATCTACCTCTCCTCCCAGTTTAGTGTCATCTGCAAACTTGCTGAGGGTGCAATCGAAACCATGCTCCAGATCATTTATGAAGATATTGAGCAAAACCGGCCCGAGGACTGACCCTTGGGGCACTCCACTTGATACCGGCTGCTAGCTAGACATGGAGCCATTGATCACTACCCATTGAGCCCGACAATCTAGCCAACTTTCTATCCACCTTATAGTCCATTCATCCAGCCCATACTTCTTTAACTTGCTGGCAAGAATACTGTGGGAGACCGTGTCAAAAGCTTTGCTGAAGTCAAGGAACAACATGTCCACTGCTTTCCCCTCATCCACAGAGCCAGTTATCTCGTCATAGAAGGCAATTAGATTAGTCAGGCATGACTTGCCCTTGGTGAATCCATGCTGACTGTTCCTGATCACTTTCCTCTCCTCTAAGTGCTTCAGGATTGATTCCTTGAGGACCTGCTCAATGTTTTTTCCAGGGACTGAGGTGAGGCTGACTGGCCCTTAGTTCCCCAGATCCTCCTTCTTCCCTTTTTTAAAGATGGGCACTACATTAGCCTTTTTCCAGTCTGGGATTTCCCCTGATCGCCATGTGTTTTCAAAGATAATGGCCAATGGCTTTGCAATCACATCAGCCAACTCCTTTAGCACTCTCGGATGCAGCGCATCCGGCCCCATGGACTTGTGCTTGTCCAGCTTTTCTAAATAGTCCCGAACCACTTCTTTCTCCACAGAGGGCTGCTCACCTCCTCCCCATGCTGTGCTGCCCAGTGCAGTAGTCTGGGAGCTGACCTTGTTCATGAAGACAGAGGCGAAAAAAGCATTGAATGCAAAAATAGGAACCATGAACAATTTGCTGTCTGTGCTTTTTTTTTTTTAAGGCAACCCAGTAATGGAGAACCCACAGACTAGTAAACCTTATAATAAAATAAAATAAGATAAAGACAGTTCTGACCGTGTCTATAACAAAATGAGAGGGAAAGCACATCAGATGAAAGTAGGTTAAATCGTAAAGTTAGAAAAACCTAACTTTTTTTCTACATGTATTTCCTTTTTCAGTTACATAAATTAATTCATTTAGAAAGATGACTTTCAAGGAGATTAGGAATAATGCCCCTTCTGCCTCTACTTTCATTACAACGACAATAATTTGACCTCTAGTAAAATAATGTTGTCAGATAACTTATGATTCAGTCCTTAATACTTCTGTGAGATTGGAACATTTTTTTCTTGAATAACTAATCTTGTTTTAGTTCAGTTGCTCACAGTAGCAAATACCTTCTTTAATTAGGAAATTAAAAAAGAGGTTTTCAGAGCTCCTTATCATTCTAGTTTTGTTATCCCATCTGTGCATGTCTTGAAAAGAGCTAAGATATGTATAATGCTAATTAATTTTGTACCACACTAGAGCTGTTAAGCCAGGTATTCAAATCCTTTTCCCAATTCAAATGCATTCTGAAGCTTAAAGTTATTACTGCTAATGAGTAATTTAATTTACTTTAATTTAATTAAACTATATTTAATTCGGTTACATGAAGGCACTCTGGTAGTCTTTGAAAATACATACGATAATAATATCCATGGATTTAAGGAAAATATTGTGTTGCAAATACTGTTCATTACATTGTAGAATCAGAGAAGGATAATGGTTCCTAGGATCCTCAAGAAGCTTCTGTAAAAGACTCTGATTAAAAACAAACCACAAACAAACAATGAAGGGTAAAATTAACATATAAAATATAATTTCTGATTGAACAAGAAAACCTAGATGACACTTTAAGCTTACAGCTACAACAATATCAATAGAGCACAATAGAAGCAATTGTCTAAAAGAATACATTAGAGATAGTAAAAAAAAATCAAAACAAAACTTAAATAAGTCAAAGTCTGTAGGCTTTCCTCAAAGTTCTGCATGAATTATGCATAGTAGAAATAACAAATGTAGACATTTCTGTTATTAACTTTTCAGCACACATACTGTGTACGGACTCACATTGAAGGACAATACATATGTGTGTGAAAAATGTGTACTTGTTTTTCATGTTTAATGAAAGTCTGCACATTTTATTCCTCAGAAGCACAGAAAACTCAATGCACTTGTGAGCTGCATGCCATAATTTGGGTGTCTTGGCTAGTGCAGAGTTCCAGCTTAATGTTCCCTTGGTGTTACCCTGCCCATTCTACTCCACCCACCTGAAGAAAATATTACACCAAGGATACTCGAAGCAGCCTCCAGATGGGTTTGCACCAGGAACAAATAAACCTTCACTGTGTGTTCGATAGCAAATCCTGCCTTTCAAAGGATACTTATTCTTTTTTCATATCTCCATTCCCATCTTTTCCACATTATCTTGCTTCCTAACTCCTCCTCCTCCCTTTTTTCCTGCCTTTCTCCTACTTGTTTTCTGTTGTGTCCCTTCCTCTTGTTTTCTTGCAGACCATTACTTCATTTTTTTCTCTTCTCTTCCCTGTACCTTTATGCCACTCTATTGACTACCTTCCTCTTAGCAACTCTATTAACTGTTCATTCCTCTTTTCCTTTTCTTTTTCCTTTTCACTCTGTGCTATCATCCTCATTTTTCCTTCTACATTATTTTCTGCCCTCTACATCATTCACATGGCTACACAGGGTATGCAACATGATGTCTTATATTATTAAATTATTGCTCTCTGTGTGTTTAGGCTACCTAGAACATACACGAGGACAGTCCCTGTGTCAAAGAGCTTATAGAAAATAGAGCTCAAATACAGAGCCTAGCAACCTGCTGGAGTGAGAGAGATGTGCAGGTTGGGGAGAGATCTTCCTTCAAGGTTTTGAAGATGCTGCAAAACCAGTTGGTGGAGTCTACTACTCCAGTGTAAAGTTGTGATTGGCCTCTGCAAGCCCACTGTTAGCCCCCAATGTATGGGTGGAAGAAGGATCCACACAATAAATAGTGGATCCTGTGGTCTCACCCTGCTCCTTCTCGCCTATGCACGTCCCCATGCTGCTAAGCTTGAAGCTTGCCAGGATCATGGTCTGGACAACATAGGAAATGTACACCATTTATGTGGTACCCTCCATCTTGGCCTCTCTGAGAATGGTGCAGTGGAACCATATTACAGCTGTGGAGGAAGGGCTGGATTTTTCCAATAATGCACTAGATTATTAGATGATGGTTGGGGACTTGTCTACAAGATTGATTAGTGAGCGGCAGGTACACCAGCGTAGATTTACATTCTACCTTGCCATGCAATAACTGACCACTAAAAATTCGCTAGTGTGCTTTGATGGACTTTCAAAAAGAAGTACATCAAAGTGCACTATGGAACTTTTGGTGTGCAGCGGGGTCCACACAGTGACTTAGTGTGCCTCAGGCTAGTGCGCTGTAGATCCATACCCTGGTTTGCCCTGCACTAAGTCTGTGTGAACAAGACCCTAGTCTCAAAGGGATACTTATTTCTTTGGGGGTTTATTTGTGAGTGCATGCACAAACAAATTTACTTACTTACTTATTTACTTACTTAGAAGATTAGCAATTATTTGCTTTGTGGAAAAAGTTTATTTCAAGGAGGGGTTTGATTAAAGAGAAGTTGGTCACCTATCGCACAAAGGACAGCATGGAAGAAGTTACAGGGACCATAGTGGGAAAAGTCTACAAAAGGATGTTAAGGAGGACAGTATGAATGGAAACAAAGCAGATATCTAGTCATTTTGTGTAGAGCCTTGAAGGTGAAAAGACAAGAAGTCAGTGGATCGTTTGATTAGAGGAAGATGATTTTGTATGCACTGAGCAGTACAAGAGGAGATGCTGGGAGGCCAAAGTGAAGCAGGATATCATATTCATGGCACCCAGAAGGAAGTATGGGTGTTGCTAGACAAACTAGATTGCTTTTTTTGATTAAGTACAAAATTAGGGGACATAGGCAACTCAGCAGATATTATTTTGGATTTTAGTAGATCATTCAATACTGTCTCAAAAATATAACATTTAATATTGATTCAAATTGAACTGGATATGAATACTTGTGGGAGATAGACTTAGAAGTTCTCTGATTTAACAAACAAAGATTTGTAAGGATAAATAGTAATGTATTGCATTGAAGGAGGTGTCTAGGGATGTAATGCAGGGATGTCTTGCAGTTCCTTTTTTAACATCTTTATTTGATACTCTGGAATACATATCCAGGATATGTATGATGAAGTGACTACCATAGTCAAAACCAAATGGGACTACAGCAGAGAATTTCCAGTTAATGTTGGCCTGCACCAAGCGTCAGTGTTGAGCCTTTTTTTGGCTGCAGTTGGTATGGCTGTAATAAGTAAGAATATATATATAAAAATGCCTTTGATTATGCGTGTCACTGATGACTTTGTGATATGAGTGGAAGATTTAGACCCTGCAAACCAACTTTGAACAGTGGCAACACAGTTCTGAGTAGGTGGGACTTAGAGGAATGTTGGTAAGACTGTGGTTTTAGTAACTGAGGGAGGAGGATCACTATAAAGGCTATCATAGGCAGAGAGCTGAGAAAGGTGAAAGAATTTAAATATGTAGGACTGATGGCTTCTGACAGTGGTACCCTCCTTAGTGATGCCTAACTTTGTACCAAAGCTGCTTGGTGCAAATGGAGGGATCTGACCTCAGTTCTCAGTGATAAAATATGCCAATAAAGTTAAAAGGTACAGGGTATAATACTGTACTTTGACCATCCTAATGTATGAAACAGAGACTTGGCCAGCCACAAGAGAAGAAATTGGGATGCTCTCCACTGTGGAAATGAAGATGTTGAAATAGGTAATAAAATGAGGCTGTGAGGGGACTAATGTGGGTTGCCCCATCTGAAGACAAGTTGAGTATGGTTAGGCTACGATGGCATGGACATGTCCAGTGGAGAGCTGAGAATTATATTTGTAGGATGGCCTTTGCAATGGTTGTGTATGGAAGATGATCAAGGGGGAGACCAAGGACTAGGTACATGGAGCAAAATTTCAGCAAACTTTAGAGAGACCGATTTGCATGACAGCCAGGTGTATAATAATGAGTTTTGGCAGAAGGCTATAAAAGTTGCTGACCCTGAATAAGCAAGTGGAAAGGAAGAAGAAGAACAGAGATTTGATACTCTGGAAAAGGAATAAACTGTGAAAGAGCTCTAAAGAGTTCATTAGCCCTAATTTTCCCATACAAGAACACTATTTTTAAATATGAAGATAATGAAATCCTTAAGATATATTAATACTATCAACCAGCAGAATTGCAATGTTTGTTACTACCTTCATCTTGTTGTGTGTTACACTGACCCAAGGGATGATGGGAGATAACAAATTAGATATGAGTTTATAATTCAGTATAGCTGAAAAGTGACCCCCTTGCAATTATGGGCTGCATATTGTACACAGAGATGCATATCAGAGAGAAAGTCAAGGAGGGAGAAGAATAAGATAAGAGTGATGGGATAAGGCCATGTAAGGGGAGAATGGGATGGAACTGGCAGTGGGAATGGGCTGAATAGAAACCATTTAACCCAACTGAATTAGGAAAGTGCCATCTGCATATAACAAGATGCTGTGCAGTACAAATTTTTTTCTAGTGTGGTTGTCAAGCAATGTCAAATTATGCTTTGTATATTAGAATAATCTTGTTTAGGATGAAGTCACCTTTACATTTTATTTTGGTTACATTCCTCAGTATATAATCCTTTAGAACTGGATGGTTTTTCATATTGGCAGATAGGGCCTGATTGTGCCTAACCTTTTTGCAGGTGAGGGGATTGAGGGCACATGGAGACTTCCCTCACTCTGTGTGCAGCCCACTTAAGGGCCAAGAATAACTGCAGAGCCTGTACTCAGGCGAGCACAGGGACAGAATGCTCCCTACTCCTCTGGGACATAGTAATCCCAGAGGCTTGGCCTTTCCCACTTTGCACCAGCCAAGGTAGTGGAGCTATCACAATGGGAGGGAGAGAGGGAAGGAGATGCATCTCATGAAGGAATGCAGTAGTGAGCATCACCCTCTTCCACCACCATGCCCTCCCTGCACCATATGCAAGGGAGCTTCCACAGAAGTTTTGTTCCTCACCATTCATAGCTATTGGCTGCCTACAGTATATGATATAATCTAGCTTTATACACAAATAACCATAGTATTGGGCACCCAGTTATTTGCATGGCAACCATAAAGATGTTGTAGTAACAATAAAGGAAAACATACTATCACACATCACTTTGAATTCAAACCTCTGACACTTTGAAACTTTCATCTGTTGTCCCCCTCCCAAATCAAATACCAAAAAAAAAAAAAAAGTAAGATGCTGTACTTCTGTTTTCTTTCGTAGTCTAAAAAGCAAAAAGAAGTAATTTGTGCAATTATTGCAGTTTGAGATTTATCAGCTATTGGACAAATAGAAGATAGCTCCCAATTTCTTTATTACAACCTATTTCACATAGATATGGGAATATTCAAAACATATGGATCATTGTTTTATGTACTGCAAAATGTAGTTTCTTGGGAACAGCTTTTTTAAACTGAAAGAGATTAAATTCCAGGAAGATTCCAATTTCAATTCCCACAAAGTAAGCATCCTGTGTGGTAGTTTATAAGTGTGTATATCATTCTAATATTAATCCCTTGCCACCAGATGTTTAACATAAATTGTGTCCACAGTTTAAACAAATAAAAAGGATATTAGTTTATTTAAATATTGTGTGTTTGTTTGAATTTAAAAGACTACTGCACCCTTTCTACTAAGCATGTTGAAAGTTCACAAAAAAGAGCTTGATCCGATTCCTCCTGAAATCAATATGAGTTTTGCCACTGACTTCAGTGAGCGTAGGATAGAGACCAAAATGAGCAACACTGGAGACCATGTAAAATTCAGTAAATTGTATTTAAAATCTAGTTTGGAATTAAAATTGACATTTCAGAGTCCAGTGCAGGTGTTTTTCATCTTGCTGAAATTACTAGAAGCAAGGTGCGATGGAGTGTATAGACCCTACAGGGATGAGGGAAGGGCCAGAGAGGCCCTGGCAGCAGGATTAACACCATCCCTCTGGCTTTGTCAATCATTCATGATAGGGAGGAAGCCATCTAGAGTCAAATGCACGGCACCATCAAAGGACCTGATATATCGGGAGGAATCAGCTGTGTAAGTTAATCATTGCTGAGGGCAAAATGTGCACAGTATGTTTTTTCCCCAAAAAAAGTTTCTCATCCCTGCTCCCAGAATACATTCCGTGCCCCGCCCCAGGGGACCTGCCTCCCATCCCCCCCGTTTGAGAACCTCTACTTCAGACGAATGAAGATCTGGGACAATGGTTACTTATAATCTTGGCACGGCTGTTGTTGCATTCAAAGCAATCCGGGGGTTGGGGAGGAATGTTGAAAGTGTAATATTATTCAACTGATTTACTTTTAATACAGTTGAGTTTTATTATGTATCATTCTCTTGAGAAGTAAACGGCCTAGTTTGCTTCAGCTAAGCTTGAGACATTATGAATAAGTGGGCTAAGACTTTTACACTCATATACTATGCACAATGATTTAGGAAAACTTTAAGGAAAAGTCAGAAAACACTGACTAAACAGAAAGTCTTAGGATAAGGATGAAGGTTTTCAGAGCTAGGAAGTAGTTCTGCATTCAGCATATTTGGTGTCTGAGGTTGGTGTAAAAGAAATTGAAGCTTGTTTGTTAAGCAGAATGTGTACTTGATAGGGTGAACAGCCTGCAGATCCCAGGACCAAAGTGGCAAGTACCAACCTGATAGACCACTAATAATTTGCTGCTTGTTAGTCAGAGACTGCTGCAGGAAGGAATAATAAAAAATTAAATACAGGAGCAGGAAGCTTGGCCCAAAATGATGTTAAATACATTGGATTAACTCTAGGATTTTTTTTCTTGTCATGTATGTATGCAATTGTGGATGAACACAATGAAATAATGTACAACTTTTCATTGTTACTATAGTGGAAAGGATTGTTCTGAAAGTGACAGTACTGTACGTAAACCAGAAGATATTAGTTATGTATATTAAATTTGTGATTGTTTCTGTACTTCAGGATGATCATTCACGAGTACAAAACCACAGCAAAGTGCTATGTTTAATGAGAAATGCCTAACTCCTTTAGGTTAGAATAGGTATACTTGTTCTATTTGACCTTCACATGGTAAGGGACACAGAATGGAACTCAATTCATAATAAACACAAGCTACATTTTTCTTTTTCTTTTTTTAAGCCTCAGGAAAGAGATAAGCCATAGATTGGGTTACTTGTTCTATGAGTATCAATACCATCTACCAAAGTCTTTAGATACCAGTAAACTGGATAGTATTCACAAGTAATTTGACCCTTTTGGTAGTTCTCACTTCTTGAATTACTTTTCTTTTATCTTCTTCAATATTTGATCTGTCAGGGCCCAATCTGATATGCTGTAAACTATGGAAATTTAAGGAACAAAAAGATGTTGTTCAATTTTTATTTATTTATTTTAATAGCAGTGTGAAAAGCAGAACTTTCCTTCTTACTCATAGGGTGAGAGTAAACAGCAAAAGACAGCACATCTCAAGTAATAATTTTCAATCTTCATGGATAAATCTAGCCTTCAGGTAGTAAATTATGAGTGTATGGATTTAGCACCAATGTCAGTGAGCAAATTGCTATTTCCTATTTTTGCTAGTAAATCTTGACAACAGGAAAAGCAACACTACCACTAGAAATCAGGCTTTGTGATGAGTAGGAAGAGCAAAATGTCTATGCAGGTAACACTGAGGTAGTAAATATAAATGAGTTTTACATAGCAATCATGCACTTTGATCACAGCCAAGAAAACATTGTAAACAGAAAGGAACAGATACAAATAAAAAGCAACCTTGTTTTATATTCATCTATGAGGTTTACAAAAAATATCACTTTAAGCAGTTACAAGTCTCTGAAGTAATCTGAATTGCTGAAATTATTTTTCCATTTGTATATTGTACATATTATATTCTCTAATGTGTATTAAAATAACCTCGATATATACATATTTCTCTAATATCATGTATACGCATTGTTTACATAAATATATATGTGTGCTCTCTTTCCATTATATGCATAAATACATGGGCCCAAAATCATTAACACAATGTTTATCTTTAAAAACTTGTATAGCCCTAATGAAGTGAGAGCTTAATCAATCGGAAGACTAAGGTTCTTTAAATTATTCATTGTGTAAGTGTTTGACAGGATGAAGCCTCTACATGGGTCCGCTCTACACTACACAATTATGTTAATGTAAGACCTCTCATGTGGACTTAGCTGTGGAAATGTCTTCACTTAAATTTGGCTCCCACTGACATAAATGCCTCATTACACCAACTTAGTAACACCATCTCTCTATGTAGCATAGAGTCAGGGTTAGTGTAATTAGGCTGACACAGAGTCAGTGTAGACACAGCATTATGTACGTCGACTGTTACGGACCTTCTGGAGCTGTCCCACAAGGTCCCACAGTGATGATTCTCATCACCAGTGAGAATTCCACTGCCCAAGGATCAGGTGGGCAGGAAGCCACCCCTCCCTTTTAAAGCCATGCAAATTTTTGAAATTCCTTTTCCTAGTTATCCGGCTTTGCAAGCACACTAACAGCTCTCCATTGTTGAGTGTAACTGCCCATGCTGGCTACACGCTCTAGCAGCACTCCTGTCTGGACTACACAGGAGGTATTGAATCTCTTGGGTTTATGGAGAGAAGAGGCTGTGCAGGCACAGCTCTGATCCAGCCATTGAAATGTCGACATCTACAAGCAGATTGCTCACGGGATTCAGGAGAAAGGCTACAACAGGGACCAACAGCAGTGCCGCATGAAAGCCAAAGAGCTGTGACAGGCCTACCAGAAGGCCAGGGAGGTCAATGATCAATCTGGTGTGGAGCCACAGACCAGCCACTTTTACAAACAGCTGCATGCCATCCTTGGTGGAGACTGTCCCCCACCTCCCACCCCAAGAGCACTGTGGATACTTCCAAGGAGCCCTAGTCACAGGTCCCAGCTGTGAACATCAAGGAGGAGTATGAGGGATAGGTGACTGGGGGATCCAGCTGCAGAGCAAGCCTGGACCCGTTTTTTACTCCACCACAGTCTAGACTGTCCCAACCATCAAGCATGGGCAAGCCTAATGAAGGCGAAGGAACCTCTGGTTAGTGTGTTGTTCACTTTGCAATTACAGGAATGGCACCCTCAAAGGAGCATGGCACATCTTTCAATTTCCTCATTTTTAATTGTGCTAGAAGAGGTACTGGGAGAACCAAGAGAGTTAGTTACTGTCTGCTCTTCATTCTCCTCTAGAGATAGGCAGTGGGAGCCATGTGGAGCAAATTGGTTATGTGCACCTGAATGTCCCATGAATTCTATGTAGAGATCTTGATGAAACTTTCATGTAGGCACTCTGCAATCTTCTACCAAAGGTTTATGGGGAGGGCTGCCTTAGTTCTTCCTCTGTGGTAGGAAACTTGCCCACACCACTAAGTGATTACTTCAGCAGGCACCATTGCAGTGCACAGGCTAGCAGCAGCTGAGGTCTCTCTGCCTCTGTTACCCTCAGGAGTGAGATATCAACAAAGATCACCACCATCTGTAGAAAATGGTGCTAGTATTCTGTTCCATTGCCCTCTAAAACTAACATCATGCTAGCGAACTATTGCCTCCCTCATTTACCCAACCTCCCCCAGGGCCATACTCACCCTAGCTGGTTCTGTGACTGGTTCTGTGTTCTATCAATCCCAAGCAGAAGTGACAATGCAGTGCTTACAACTTTGGGAGAGCAAGGGGAGTTAGTTCAGCATCTTAAGTTTTGATTTCCATTGTGAATACTCTGACAATGGTACCTCTGTGTGTTATCTGCAGATGCTGCCATTGCAACCTTCACGGTATCCTCCTCCACACCTGCAGAATGCCTGAGCCAGTTAAGGAGGAGAAAGAAGAGGACTCAAGATTACATGTGCTATGAGATCCTGCAAGTCCGTGTTACATCAGAGAATGAGCACAGGGCATGGAGGATCACCCTTGCAGACAGCATGGACAAGGATAGAGTACAGAGGGAAAAGGTGCAGGAAAAGGAGAGGGTCATGCAGCAGAAGATACTTGTGCTTCCCAGATGGCAAACAATATTGGGACCTTCCTCTCCCCTCCCCCCTCAACATTCCACATGGCATCAGGAACATAATTCATCTTTATTAGTTCACAACATATTTTGGCTGTTGATGAGTAGGTTTAACAGTGATCAATTTCCTATTATTGCACTGTGTCAACATAACCCCATAACATCATTCACAAACAATATTAATAGGTGAGTTGGCAACGTTATATTCCTCAACATACAGCAATCCCTACAAGGTTCATTCCAGACCACAAAAGACAAAGGTCAGCACACCCTACTCCAGCTAACTATTAACATGGTCTTTCAAAGCCTCCCTGAGCCATATAGCTCTGTGTTGAGCTCTTCTTATAGCCTTGGTATCTGGTTGTTCAAATTCTGCAGACAGCCACCTCACCCCTGCTTTCTACCCTAGTGGAAACATTTCCTGCTTTACTTCACAGATAGTATGCAGGACACAGCAGGCAGCTATGACCATTGGTATATTTTTCTCACTGAGGTCCAATCTTGAAACTAAACAACACCAGCAATCCTTCAAACTATCAAAGGCACATTCAACTGTCATTCTGCACCTGCTTGGCCTGTATTGAAGTGCTCCTTGGTGCTGTCAAGGTGGCTGGTGCATGACTTAATAAGTCATGGGAGCAAGGGGTAGGGTGGGTCACCCAGGATCACTATTGGCATTCCAACATTCCCCAAAGTGATCCACCAGTCACAAAATAAAGTTCCCGCTTGCAGCTTTCTGAACAGTCCTGTGTTCTTAATGTCCCGAATGATGCACCAGCACTTGCATAACCATAGAAAAATAGCCCTTTCTGTTGACGTGCTTTGTGGCAAAGTGGTTTGATGCTAAAATAGGGATATGAGTGCCATCTGTTGCCTCACCCCAGTTTGGGAAGCACATTGCTGCAAAACAATCCACTATGTCCTGCACATGGTGAGAGTCAGTGTCCTACATAGCAGGAGATGATTAATGGCCCTGAACACGTGCATGGCAATGGCCCTTGCGGTGGATTTCATAGAATCATAGATTCATAGAATATCAGGGTTGGAAGGGACCTCAGGAGGTCATCTAGTCCAACCCCCTGCTCAAAGCAGGACCAATCCCCAACTAAATCATCCCAGGCAGGGCTTTGTCAAGCCTGACCTTAAAAATATCTAAGGAAGGAGATTCCACCACCTCCCTAGGTAACGCATTCCAGTGTTTCACCACCCTCCTAGTGAAAAAGTTTTTCCTAATATCCAACCTAAACCTCCCCCACTGGAACTGAGACCATTACTCCTTGTTCTGTCATCTGCTACCACTGAGAACAGTTTAGAACCATCCTCTTTGGAACCCCCTATCAGATAGTTGAAAACAGCTATCAAATCCCCTCTCATTCTTCTCTTCTGCAGACTAAACAATCCCAGTTCCCTCAGCCTCTCCTCATAAGTCATGTGCTCCAGTCCCCTAATCATTTTTGTTGCCCTCCGCTGGACATTTTCCAATTTTTCCACATCCTTCTTGTAGTGTGGGGCCCAAAACTGGACACAGTACTCCAGGTGAGGCCTCACCAATGTCGAATAGAGGGGAACGATCACGTCCCTCGATCTGCTGGCAATGCCCCTACATATACATCCCAAAATGCCATTGGCCTTCTTGGCAACAAGGGCACACTGTTGACTCACATCCAGCTTCTCATCCACTGTAACCCCTAGGTCCTTTTCTGCAGAACTGCTGCTGAGCCATTCGGTCCCTAGTCTGTAGCGGTGCATGGGGTTCTTCCATCCTAAGTGCAGGACTCTGCACTTGTCCTTGTTGAACCTCATCAGATTTCTTTTGGCCAAATCCTCTAATTTGTCTAGGTCCCTCTGTATCCTATCCCTACCCTCCAGCGTATCTACCTCTCCTCCCAGTTTAGTGTCATCTGCAATCCACACCATCCTCCAGATCATTTATGAAGATACTGAACGAAACCGGCCACAGGACCGACCCTTGGGATACTCCACTTGATACTGGCTGCCAACTAGACATGGAGCCATTGATCACTACCCATTGAGCCCAACAATCTAGCCAACTTTCTATCCACCTTATAGTCCATTCATCCAGCCCATACTTCTTTAACTTGCTGGCAAGATTTCCTGACTCCAAAATGATTCCCAACTCACTGGTAACAATCTGGCATTGCAAGTTTCCACAGTACAATCAGCACTCACTTCTCATCTGTCAGTGCAGCTCTCATTCTGGTGTTCTTGCGCTGGAGGACTGGCGTGAGTTTGGTGCACAGATCCAGGAATGTGGCCTTGCATATGCAAAAGTTCTACAGCCACTGCTTGTCATTCCAAACCTGCATGACAATGTGTTCCCACAAGTCACTGCTTGTTTCTCAGGCCCAGAACCGGTGCATCACCATCTCCAGCTGCTCAATGAATGCCATCAACAACCTTTAATATTTTCTTTCTATGTCCCATGGCAATCTAGCCTCCAAGGAATCTTCATGTTCCCTGCAGCTCCTCTTGCGGCTCTGCAAATACTGCAGAATCAAGCGGTCAGTGCTTGCAATGCTCATGACAATAGTCCAGGGCTGTGCTGGCTCCATGCTTCTCTCAGAGATGGTGGACAATGAGGAGAGACATGCAGTTTTGTGGGACTTTAAAAAGAAGGCATGAAATATTGTGGACTACACATGAAATTATGGGATGGAGAACACTAACATGGGAATTTGACCCCATGCTCCCAGTCACCCCTGAGTGACTCATTTTGGTCCCATCAGGCATGCAAGAACTTCCCAAAAGACCCTGTGCTGGAAGGTGGTGAGTTGCACAGCAGAATATCTACCCACAGTGCCCTGCATTCTGCATCAATACAAGTGCTCCTGGTGAGGACGTGCACTGCTGACACAAGTAGCCAAGCGTATACACACACAAGCGATTTAATAGCTGTGGAACCCGTATGCTGAACTAACTTAGGTTGACATAATTTTGTAGCGTAGACATGGCCATAATATTAAAGCTGGAACATTAGTGATAAAGATAGTTATGGGTGCATGAACATTTCCATTAATAGTCTTCTATGTTCAATCGTTCATAAATTCATGAAACTTTCACCAATCAAGCTGAATTTTCCAGTCAAAGGGCAGGTCTATACTTAAAATGTTGCACCAGAGTAGCATTTCAGTGAAGATGCTACTATACCAATGGGAGAGCTTCTTCCTTTGGCATAGTTAATCCACCTCTGTGAGAGGTGGTAGCTATGTTGACAGGAGAAACCCTCCTGTCAATGTAACTGTGTCTACACCAGTGATTAGCTCAATTTAGCCATGTCACTCAGGAGTGTGGATTTTTCACACCCTGAGCAATGTAATTATACTGATGTAAATGTATAGTGTAGACCTGGTCTTAATCTTTGCCCCAAATTTAAAACAAACAAATAGATAAATGAGCAAAAATAAATGAATCTACTTTTAGTACCAAAAGACTGAAAACATAGGTTTTTTATTGTTATTAAAAAACTTTCAAACTTTTTATTTGGGCAGCCCTAGCACTTGAACATCTAGGAAGATAGAAAGTTAAAGTTCAGAAGAATCTTCTGTAAGAAGTGCCGTTGCTTATTCTAGTGGAAATTTGTTTGGATTTGACCAAATTATGAAGAGGTGAAATCTGGTTTTCAAATATGTGCAGTATTTTGGTTTTGTGGCACTTTGAAAAGAAGAAGTGAAATATTATGGGCTGCAGATGAAATGATGGGATGGAGCACATTTATTAGTTTTTCAAGTGAGAGAAAGCTGTCCTGTGCATATGTATGTAGTACGCCCTCAATTGCAAACCTCAGGAATTGAACAAGAAATGGAAGTCCCTACTAGTTGCTTTCTCATGGAGTTTCTAAAATCTGTTGGGGAGATTAATCTCAAGAAGGATCCACTGAATCAAGGATTTAGGGGTTGTCAGTAGAAGGGCAGCCCGGGGATGGTAATGCTGACTGTTAAGAAAGGCAATGGGAAACATTGGGAATGCAAGAAAACAGGAGGAATCTAATCAGGTGCACATTGAATGAGGCCAGCACTCTCACTTTCACTGAAATTCACTCCACCTGCTTGGAGTCGAACTCTTTGGGATCTCTGGGGATGTTGGAGAGGTGAAATCCATCTTCCCCATCCTGGCCCAGGATGTGGGGCAGCTGTGCACCCTCACCCCTCACTGGTTAGTTGTTCAGCCTGTGGGTAAAATCAACAGTTCGTGCCCCTCTGCACCAATTGCATGGGTTATTGGTATTACTGCATTTGCATAAACTCAGATCCGTAGTCGTTCCCTTGACCTATCCCAGATCACTCCCAGCATGGGTCATAATATAAGCGGTCTATTTGGAGCCAGCATAGAAATTCTTCACGAGGCATTTAGAGTGTATAGTCATCGGCAACCTCTCAGCAGGAAACACTGCATGTGTAGTCTGTATGTATGGGTTACATTGTGCAAAGAGCAGTGTCCCTGCCCTCAACTCTGGGATGAATTTAATCATTTATGTATCCCTTGTTTAAGACATATCATTCTGCTGGAATCTAGCCAAAATGTTTTACCATTATGGAATTGTCTTTTCTTCCATTTCCCAAACAAAACCAAAAATCTCTGAAAATTCCCACAAACACACAAAAATAATTTGTGTTAAAGGAACATTAAGGTTAACAAATCAGAAGTTAGGAAATGCAAATGTTAAGACGGACCTTTTCAAGTCTGACAATGTGGGTGAAGTAATGTCTCTTATGGACCAACTTTTGTTGGTCTCTCTCACCAAGAGAAGTTGGTCTAATAAAAGATATTACCTCGCCCACCTTATCTCTATAATATCCTGAGGCCGACACGGCTGCAACAACGCTATGTACTTTTAAAATCTGACACCTTTGTTGTATAATTTGCCTAAAAATGACCAGATCCTCTACAGTCAGGGCTTTGCAAACCTAGTTCTCTGTACAGAGCATTGCAAACTTCAGAAGCTGGTTCACTGTTCTGCAGGCTGCTGGAGTTAATCCAAATTTGCTCGTAATTTGTGCATTGCCTAGTAGAACCTTTTACTCAGTAAGGAGTATTTGGCTTCCACTAAGCAGAATTTTTATATCTCATTGATTGCAAACTCGAGTCAAAATGCTCAGCAACTTTTTCACTCTTGTAATTCCTTCCTTGGAGTTTCTTTTCCTCAGATTATGGTGATTTGCCAGTGTTTAAACTCAATGACTTTGCTGTATTCCTTTCTAGTATGATTGATGGGTTCTAAGATAATTTCTCTTGTGGCCATTTCAGGATTGCACTAAATCCTTCCATACTTCTTGGTTTCCAACACTTTGTTCCTTTCCATTGATTTCTTAACACATTTCTGTTTATATCCCTAGAGTCAAATTTACTGCTTTCTGACCCCATCCTTTTGGGTTTTACTCTGGGTCTGCTCTTTCCTGACTCTGAATCAGACATTATTACTGTTTCTTGGATTCCAGTATACTTTTTTTAATTTAAGAAAACTATGGTGGTTCTCATTTAAAAAAATTCACAAGAGATTCTCATATTATCACTCTCAACCCATGTCTATGCACCTCTTGTATTTTATGTTTCTAATCTACTGTAATCAAATCTAATCTTCTATCACCTATAAATATAGTGCCATATCCTTAGTTTTCTGTCTCAAATCTTTTTCTGTCTCCTTCAGTTGCTTAACTGAGAAATTTGATGGACCTATTTAGTGTAAATTGAGAATTGGCTGTTTGACTAAAGGGCATTACTCAAAGTGGTTCATTATCTCTCAGGGTATGTCTACACTACAGTGGCTACAGCAACACAGCTACTGCACTGCTTCCTACATTCACAGAAGAGATTTTTCTGCTGATGTAGGTAATATACCTCTCTGAGAGGCAGTATTCAATAGTCCTAGCTGCATCTACTGGTGTGTATGTGGGGAGCGGTGTTAATCCAAATTATGTTGCACAGGGCATGACATGTTTTACAGCCCTGAGCAATATAGCTAAATCAGCCTAATTTTGAGGTGTAGACCACTTGTCAGCTGGTAAATTGCATGGCCAAATGTCATGCTGCTTCTGTTTAAAGTAAGGCCTCAACACCGTACATTGTACAACTTGTTGCTTATTTTATTTCAGAATTTCATAATGAAGTGGTTTGGACATATTTTTCTGTTATTTTGTTTTATGAGTGGGTGAACACTATGACATCCTGATCATCTAAAGGCACATTGTGTGTTTCAAACCCTTCTAATATTTTCCTTAAACTAATTGCTCTTGTACCTCTTAAAATCTTATTTAAAGTCCATTGAAGTCAATGGGAATTTTTGGATTAAGCTGTCAGTAAATTACATGGGTTTTGATATTAGCATGAACAAAACAGAGATTCTGCTACTGAGAGTGAATGGACAACATTCTATTCTGGTTTTTAATTCCATTTCTTGTAGAAAGGAACCTGAGCATTTCCTCTGATTTTGCTTTACTCTGATTTTACTTTGTAAACAGATATGCCACTTTCCTGAATTTTCCACATTCATCTAACTGAATACTCTGACACCTAATTATAACAATTTAAAGGTCAACAGATTTAACTATTTTACTGGTAAGCTTTAGAGGGAATCATGTTGATTGTATATACTGGCAGTTAGTGGGGGGCCACAGATAGCTGTTAAGGGTTATGGTTTATATCAAATGGTGCAGGTGGTTGCTATCATGGGTTTCTGGGACCAAGGAATAGGAACTAAAGATCTTGCCTAAAGTTTCAAGTCACTCCCAAACCTGTCCTCATGGTGGAGGGAAAGAGAAGATGCATCTTGCTCACAGTTTCTGAAAGCCCCAATTACTTCCTGATTTCTAAACACCCAAACAATCTCTCAGGCCTTTCCAGTTATCATAAGCTCCAACTGTAGCCCACCTTGTTGCTCCAACCTCTGGTTGCCCTCTAACAACTTTTACAATGCAGTTATGCATTATCCATAAGAAATTCTGCTGCATGTTGACAATTCAATATATATGGGTAGTTTGAAATAAATTGTATTTTTGAAAAGCAAGTAATGTACAGAATGAATTAATTACATGAGAACTTCCATTTTTCAATGTACTTGATGCAACCACAGAATTCTCATTCTGCTGCGTCAGAGCACTACAAACTTTAGCTTGTCTGTAGAACATGGCTTGGATTTTCAAAGGCGCCTAAAGGAGTTGAGTTCCCAAAACCTGCGAATGTGGGTTGTTTACGTGCTGGTCTACACTTAAAAGTTAGATCAGCATAGCTATGTTGGTCAGAAGTATGGATCTTTCACACCCCTCATCAATGTAGCTATGCCAACCTAACCTCCACTTTAGGCACAGCTATGTTGACAGAAGAATGCATCAGTCCATCAATTCACCTACCATTATTAGGGGAGGTGGGGTTCCTACATCAGTGGAAAAAAATCCTTCCATCAGTGTAGGCTGTGCCTACTCTATGGAATTATGCCAGCATAGCTACATCACTGCAACTTGCCAGTATAATCTTTGTAGTGTAGACGTACCCTACCTCACTTGGAAATCACAGCCTGTAGCTCCAGCTTGCTGCAGAGTACATAGAGCCTGTGACAAAAATCAATTCAGAAGTGGTCCAAAAGAGGGTGGATTTCTGGAATCATGAGATACTAAGTGACATGCCAGAAGCTAACACCGACTGTACTATTTCTAAACAAGATCAGCTATCAGATCTAATAATAAATTCATTAATCTTCTCAGTGGTTACATACAATAACAGTGAAACATGAAACTCCCATGTTTTATCACCCTGTCTCCACTGACCCCCTCCCCCCTCTCTCCACCACACACGCACACACTAAAGAAACCTATCTCCAACAATTACTGTACTAGAAGGGAGCACCCATTCTATTTGAAATATGATGTAAATAGAACAAAAAAGAAAGATAATTAATATCATCTATGTAATAAAAGTGTATTTTATTTTGCAAATACTGCTAGGAAAAAAGATTGAGCAAAGCAGATTTTGAAATATAATTACTAGACAAATAGATTCATGGCAAATCATGACAAAGGTCAGTTACTAAAATGTCCTTAATGATAAAAGCACTTTATTAAGGGGCAGGAAATATTTTTTAGTTCTGTGTTTGTATTGTGACTAGCACAATGTGGTTCTTGTTTAAGACTGGAATCCCTAAAGTGCTACTGCAATATAAATAAATAATAATAATTAGCAAATGTTAGTAACTCAAAGTTTATTGTTCTAAACAGTTCTCTACAGGTAACTGTTCATAATATCAAATGCTTCTTTTTATTGCTCTATAAATATTCCTGTACATAAGACGATATATGCTGTTTTAGAAACTGGTTTATATTGAAGAAGTTCTGTACATTTTTTTCCCTCTGTGAAGTATTAGTGTTTGAAATCATTTCTTCAGATATCTGTCTTTTTCACAAATGCTTTTATCAAAGGTGTTGACATAGTATCACCCAGTAATCCATAGGTTTATCATCAAATTCCACAAAAAACTCACTTCAGTGATGTAGCAACAGTTTGAAGGTCATAATAATTTCTGAAGGTCAATTTCCTGAAGCATGGTTCAGAGCTTTTGCTACACTCAGGGGTGAACTTGGTGTTTTGCTGCAGCCTACTTCAATCAGGAGCTAACTTGTGAATAATAAAGAAATACTTCACAAATACTTCTAAGCTCCACTTTCCTAATCCAAAGGTGTGATAGGGTGCAGCCAACCATGGTAATATGACTTGGAACAAGTTATTATCAGATAGAAAACATGATGGTAGACTGAAAGGTGTTGGGGACTTTAAAGACTTCAAATGCTCTATCGCTAAGGGCTGCATTAAGGAGGCTGCGTTGGTGAGTATCTGAGTCTCTGCTGTGGGCACAGTTTGACCATATGCTTGATTGGTTGTTTGAAAAGTGTGAATTGGGAGTGCTTTGTTCCAGGTGAGCCTTGGGTGGGCCTGACTGTTATAAAAAGACAGTCAGCTGCAAACCAGCTGAATAGTGAACAGCAGAGAGGCTAACAGAGGGAGATTGCCTGGGAGTTCACCTGGGGAGAAAAGGAGTACTTGTGGCACCTTAGAGACTAACCAATTTATTTGAGCATGAGCTTTCGTGAGCTACAGCTCACTTCATCGGATGCATACCGTGGAAACTGCAGAAGACATTATATACACACAGAGACCATGAAACACCTGGGGAGAGCCCACTGAGGCTTACTTCTTGCCAGCTTCTCTGAGTAGTTACTACAACTCCTGAAGAAGCTCGTAGAAGGAAGATAATATGGATGGGGAGTGTTCAGCTGTTGTGACCTGCACTGGATGTGCCAGGTTTGTCTTTCTTCCACAGGACAGAAGCAACTTTGTCTGTACAAAGTGCAAGCTGATCTCCATATTGTAAGAGAAGGTTCAAGGTCTGGAGCAACAGGTATCAACCCTGTGTTGCATAAGAGAAACTGAAGATTTCCTGGACAGACATCAGGATATGCTTCTACAGACACAACGTTCTGAAGATTCAGAGCAGGCTGCACTGCGGGGACAGGAGGACGGTGAAGAATTTGGCAGCATGTGACCTCCAGAGGAAGAAATAGAACCATCTATCTACCAGCAATGCAGATACAGGTAAGTAACCATTTTCATGTTCTCGCCACAGGTACTAATGCGGAGAGTGGACTAGATGAAACATCTGAGGGAAGGGAACAGAAGGAGACTCCGCCGATTGGAAGGCATGCGATGCACGGTCCTAGGGTTGGGGGTTCCACGACCACCGATCCCAAGAGAAGGAAGCGGGTGGTGGTGGTCGGAGACTCTCTCCTCAGGGGGACTGAGTCATCTATCTGCCGCCCTGACTGGGACAACCGAGAAATGTGCTGCTTGCCAGGAGCTAGGATTCACGATGTGATGGAGAGACTGCTGAGACTCATCAAGCCCTCGGATCGCTACCCCTTCCTGTTTCTCCACGTGGGCACCAATGATACTGCCAAGAATGACCTTGAGTGGATCATTGTGGACGATGTGGCTCTGGGAAGAAGGATAAAGGAGTTTGAGGCGCAAGTGGTGTTTTCATCCTGCCTCCCCGTAGAAGGAAAAGGCCTGGGTAGAGACCGTCGAATTGTGGAAGTCAACGAATGGCTACACAGGTGGTGTCGGAGAGAAGGCTTTGGATTCTTTGATCATGGGATCCAAGAAGGAGGAGTGCTAGGCAGAGACGGGCTCCACCAAACAAAGAGAGGGAAGAGCATCTTAACAAGCAGGCTGGCTAACCTAGTGAGGAGGGCTTTAAACTAGGTTCACGGGGGGAAGGAGACCAAAGCCCTGAGGTAAGTGGGGAAGTGGGATACCGGGAGGAAGCATGAGCAGGAGAGCGCAAGAGGGGAGGGCTCCTGCCTCAAACTGAGAAAGAGGGACGATCAGCGAGTTATCTCAAGTGCCTATACACAAATGCAAGAAGCCTGGGAAACAATCAGGGAGAACTGGAAGTCCTGGCACAGTCAAGGAATCATGATGTGATTGGAATAACAGAGACTTGGTGGGATAACTCACATGACTGGAGTACTGTCATGGATCGATATAAACTGTTCAGGAAGGACAGGCAGGGCAGAAAAGGTGGGGGAGTTGCATTGTATGTAAGGGAAGAGCTCAAGTATGAAACTGCAGAAAAACCTGAGTGTCTCTGGATTAAGTTTAGAAGTGTGAGCAACAAGGGTGATGTCGTGGTGGGAGTCTGCTATAGATCACTGGACCAGTGGGATGAGGTGGACAAGGCTTTCTTCCAGCAACTCACAGAAGTTACAAGGTCGCAGGCCCTGGTTCTCCTGGGAGACTTCAATCACCCTGATATCTGCTGGGAGAACAATACAGCAGTGCACAGAAAATCCAGGAAGTTTTTGGAAAGTGTAGGGGACAATTTCCTGGTGCAAGTGCTGGAGGAACCAACTAGGGGCAGAGCTCTTCTTGACTTGCTGCTCACAAACCGGGAAGAATTAGTAGGGGAAGCAAAAGTGGATGGGAACCTGGGAGGCAGTGACCATGAGATGGTCGAGATCAGGATCCTGACACAGGGAAGAAAGGAGAGCAGCAGAATATGGACCCTGGACTTCAGAAAAAGCAGACTTTGACTCCCTCAGGGAACTGATGGGTAGGATCCCCTGGGAGAATAACATGAGGGAGAAAGGAGTCCAGGAAAGCTGGCTGTATTTTAAAGAATCCTTATTGAGATTACAGGGACAAAGCATCCCAATGTGTAGAAAGAATAGTAAATATGGCAAGCGACCAGCTTGGCTTAACAGTGAAATCCTTGCTGATCTTAAACACAAAAAAGAAGCTTTCAAGAAGAGGAAGATTGGACAAATGACCAGGGAAGACTATAAAATATTGCTCAGGCATGCAGGAGTGAAATCAGGAAGGCCGAATCACACCTGACGAACAAGGTCAGCTCCCAGACTACTGCACCTGGCAGCACAGTATGGGGAGGAAGTGACCAGCCATCTGTGGAGAAAGAAGTGGTTCGGGACTATTTAGAAAAAGCTGGACGAGCACAAGTCCATGGGGCTGGATGCGCTGCATCCAAGAGTGCTAAAGGAGTTGGCGGATGTGATTGCAAAGCCATTGGCCATTATCATTGAAAACTCATGGCGATAGGGGGAAGTCCCAGACGACTGGAAATAGGCTAATGTAGTGCCCATCTTTAAAAAAGGGAAGAAGGAGGATCCTGGGAACTACAGGCCAGTCAGCCTCACCTCAGTCCCTGGAAAAATCATGGAGCAGGTTCTCAAGGAATCAATTCTGAAGCACTTAGAGGAGAGGAAAGTGATCAGGAACAGTCAGCATGGATTCACCAAGGGCAAGTCATGCCTGACTAATCTAATTGCCTTCTATGACGAGATAACTGGCTCTGTGGATGAGGGGAAAGCAGTGGACATGTTGTTCCTTGACTTCAGCAAAGCTTTTGACATGGTATCCCACAGTATTCTTGCCACCAAGTTAAAGAAATATGGGCTGGATGAAAGGACTATAAGGTGGATAGAAAGTTGGCTGGATTGTCGGGCTCAACGGGTAGTGATCAATGGCTCCACGTCTAGTTGGCAGCCGGTATCAAGTGGAGTGCCCCAAGGGTCGGTCCTCTGGCCGGTTTTGTTCAATATCTTCATTAATGATCTGGAGCATGGTTTCGATTGCACCCTCAGCAAGTTTGCAGATGACACTAAACTGGGAGGAGAGGTAGATACACTGGAGGGGAGGGATAGGATACAGAGGGACCTAGACAAATTAGAGGATTGAGCCTAAAGAAATCTGATGAGGTTCAACAAGGACAAGTGCAGAGTCCTACACTTAGGATGGAAGAATCCCATGCACCACTACAGACTAGGGACCGAATGGCTCGACAGCAGTTCTGCAGAAAAGGATCTAGGGGTTACAGTGGACAAGAAGCTGGATATGAGTCAACAGTGTGCCCTTGTTGCCAAGAAGGCCAATGGCATTTGGGATGTGTAAGTAGGGGCATTGCCAGCAGATCGAGGGACGTGATGGTTCCCCTCTATTCGACATTGGTGAGGCCTCATCTGGAGTACTGTGTCCAATTTTGGGCCCCACACTACAAGAAGGATGTGGAAAAATTGGAAACGTCCAGCGGAGGGCAACACAAATTATTAGGGGACTGGAACACATGACTTATGAGGAGAGGCTGAGGGAACTGGGATTGTTTAGTCTGCAGAAGAGAAGAATGAGGGGGGATTTGATAGCTGTTTTCAACTATCTGATAGGGGGTTCCAAAGAGGATGGATCTAGACTGTTCTCAGTGGTAGTAGATGACAGAACAAGGAGTAATGGTCTCAAGTTGCAGTGGGGGAGGTTTAGGTTGGATATTAGGAAAAACTTTTTCAGTAGGAGCGTGGTGAAACACTGGAATGCATTACCTAGGTAGGTGGTAGAATCTCCTTCCTTAGAAGTTTTTAAGGTCAGTCTTGACAAAGCCCTGGCTGGGATGATTCAATTGGGGACTGGTCCTGCTTTGAGCAGGGGGGTGGACTAGATGACCTCCTGAGGTACCTTTCAACCCTGATATTCTATGATTCAAATAGAATATGCACTCTTCTATTTGTCTGTTTTCCCATTATATATCATTTATATGGTGCAATTGAGCATTCTGTGTCAAAAGCAAATTAACAAATTGGGGTGTGTGTTGAGGGGAACTCTCCAGAATATCTAGCCTGTTTTGTATCATTCCCAGACAATTAGGAATATATTGAATTTCATGCACATACACACAAATATTGAATACTGAAACATTCCCCTCAACCTGAATTCTCAGTGTCTCAGCATCAGGGAACCTAGAGTGATTTGTTGAACAAAGAATATAGTAGAACCTAGCAAAGGAGTGGGATAAACAATTACAGATCAGTAAGAAGATTAGTTATTAACTCCCTTTGTGTTGATGATGAGAGTCTTAATTAGCATTTTAAAAGAGGTGTTTGTCCTTTTCCATTTTACCTTAGGCTGTGTCTACACCAGCCCTTTTTACCCAATAATTTCCAACTGTTGCTAATACCAGTACAGCTCAAAAGGCAATGCTAAAGCTAAAATCTACTGTATATAATCAGCAACCATATTGTCAGGAATGTTCAATCGTGACATTTAATGGGCTTAACCAATTTACATTAGGTATGGACACAAGCACAAGGGAAGGCATGGCATGACTTTGTTACAACTTAACTTTATGGGGCCAAGAGAGTCCATGAGCAAAAATGGGTGAGGAGTTGGAGTAAGTTAATAACAAAGTCCATTACAGTAACAGTACAAGAAGAACAATGAGCTCAACAACCAGATCTTTAAACCAGACCGTCTCATTTTAAGAGGAATGCAGGCACAATCAGCAAGGGCTGAACTCAGAGAGATGAGTAGTTGTCTGCTACTGTAGCAGTTAAATAAAGCAGTTATGTCTGAGGAGCCTCTGTCTGAGTGTGATTTATTTTATAACATTATCTGGAGACAAAGCAGGCATAGAGATTCCATTAAAAACAGATGTAGAAAAGGAAAAGACCTATTAGGTTATCTAATTCATCTCTCTGCCAATGCAGGACACTTTCCTTGTGTACTAGTGCTTCATCCTGTGTAATTTTAAAGGTCCAATTTTTAATTAAAAAGCCTGTAACACCTATTCATGCAGTTCTATGCCTGTATTTATACCAGTCAACACTGCAACTAAATGAACAGACTGGGTGTTTATGCACAAAACTGGTCAATTAGGCACATGAATAGCCATTTCCTCAGTTTGCATGCACAATCCTAGTACTATGCATGCATTACTGCATAGTAGTTGGATCATATTTTTTTCTAATTGCACCAATTGCCAGTTGGTTCTGGTCTGGTTTCAGCCACTTCCT
This sequence comes from Lepidochelys kempii, assembly GCF_965140285.1. Taxonomy (NCBI): domain Eukaryota; kingdom Metazoa; phylum Chordata; order Testudines; family Cheloniidae; genus Lepidochelys; species Lepidochelys kempii. The sequence continues at coordinate 67,002,474 of NC_136384.1, read as the reverse complement.
TTGAGAAAAATGCCCTGAGATTTAGCCTATATTTTCTAATTTCAACCCATTGCTCCTCTTTTCCTTTTTCCTTTTGGATGATTTCATTCTTCAGATATTTGTTGACTGTTGTCAGATAGTTTAGTAATTTCTTAGCCAGTCTGTTTCATATCTGGATGGGAATGAGTTAGGCCAATACTGAACTCCTTTGAAAACCTCATCTATCCAGTTCTCTTTTTAATCACAAATCTGTTTGACAGCTGCTGTGCACTTTTAGTTGTTCTTCTCTGAAACTCCGTATAGTTTATTGGTATGATTCTGATAATTAGCTTCTCAAAACCAATATTCAAGATGTAATCATACCGGAACTGTAGAGGGAAGGGCTAACACCTCCCAGTTGGGTGATGTGCTGCCTCTGTATATGCAGCCTCAACTTGCTTTGCTCTTTTTTGCTGCAAAATTTAATTGCAAATCCATTGTCCACTATCAACCTTACATCATTTTGACATTATTGTTTTGGATATTTCTTCAGAGGACCTTCTTCATCTCTGGTGAGGACATCTCAACCACTGCTAGCTTCCTTCTCACTCTCAGGGTATGGCTACACTGCATGTAAGCCCAGGGTTAGTGGAACTTGAGTTAGCAGACACTGGGTTTGAGCACCTACACTCTTGTGTAACCCTGGGTTAATAATTGTTGAACACTGGGTACCAAGCTCGGGCTCCAGTATTTGTACAACATTATGCAAACCTGAATCCAACCTTCCATATCCTAGACATCCTAGCACCATCCCAAAACATGGCTGTTTTTATAAGGCCCCACAGGTCTAGAACCCAGGCCTCTACAGCTACCAGGCATCTGGCATCTCCAGGCTGCACCCAAGCCGTGAGGAGGTCTGCCTCAGCGGTTTGACAGACAGCAGCCTCATGGCTCCTGATTGGCTTCCTGACCCATATAAACCCAGGGGTCCTTTCAGGAAGCATCCAGGCAACAGAGCAGATCTCCTGTAGCTACCATGACCATCCCTACTCCTTGCTCCTGAATTCCTGACTTTGACCTTGGCTTGATCTAGACTTCACCTCCTGATTCAGATCTTGAAACCTGACTCAGACTCTGACCCTTCATATCAACCCTGGCCAGGAACCTGACTACAAACTCCTCTGCTACTCCCAGCCTCAGCTTTGTCCCTGCTCTGACCATTGGCCCTGACTGCCTTTTTTGGGATCATGACAGCTGTAGCCCTTTGTTCATGGTGCAGTGTGGGAAAACTTGACTGTCCAGAGGACAAAGAAACTTGGTCCATGGGATTGTGGTATACTTTTGAGAGACTCCCATAGCATGAGTCCAGTGAGGCTGCATCTACGCTGCAAAGCAATAGGACTTGAACCCTGGGTCCAGTCTTGACTGAGGCTCAGACCCTCCACCATTGTGGGGTCCTGGGATCCTGCATTAGTGTGATTTGTGACTGAGATGGAAGGGGGATTAGGCTTGAGCCTGAGGTCGAACACTGGCCTTACTCTGCAGTGTAGACATGCCCTTAAGTGCAGGCTCTTCAAAACAGATCCTACAAAGATTCCCTTTCCACAGTATACATGGTCTTCTCTCTCTTTATCTAGTGGTTTGTCTGTGCTATTCAGCTAATCGGTGGCATGGCTTAAGATGTAAGATAAATGCATGTGGGAGGTATGGGATAGCCTGTCTAGTTATAAATACTGACATGGGTTATCACTGCATACCACCAGTTCAAGCTCTGTAGGCAGTCTATTGAGGCTAAATCATCTGTCATTGCATCTCAGTAAAAAACAGGCCATCTTCCTCCAACAAATATCCTGTCAATAAAGATCTAGTATTTGACACGTGACATGTATTCAACCCTTCTTACTGATACATAAAGTTTGTAAAAATACTCAGTCATTTGGTACACCATTTTTGATTCCATACGAACTATTTTTCATATAGTAGAGTACAGTCATTCATGACTTTTAATTTACTACAGTCAATGAAAACTTTTCTGAAAAGTAATGGATGAAAAAGTGGGGAAAAAACACAAAAGACCTTTTAAAATAATGAAATGTATAATAAAATTGTTTTTTTAAAACACATTTTTAAAATGATTTTGCAAAACTATTAAAGCTGTTGAAAATAAATGATCTGTCAGAGTGCCTTTACTGTGACACTTGGGGTTTTTACATTACAAACACTAACTCCCCCCATGAAACTAGATATTTTACGGACTAATTACCATTGGTGGTTAGTAGATAAGGTATACAAATGAATCAAATTTCACTGCAGTCATCCTTGAACTAAACATTAAGGGTATGTCTACACTGCATTAAAAAACCTGCAGCACCAAGTCTCAGAGGCAGAGTCAGCTCACTCGGATTTGCAGGGCTCAGGCTACAGGGCTATAAAATTTCAGTGTAGACATCTTTCTCACAAGGTCTCAGAGCCCCAGCTCCATCCTGAGCCTGAATGTCCATGCTGCAATTTTACCGCCATCCTGAATCAACAGATCCAGGACAATTGCAGCTGTGCCATGGGTCTTTTATTTTACTGTAGACATAGGGGTTTCTTTAAAGACATGCCTGCATTTATTGTGATCATGTAAAATCCTTTTTAATAGTATTTTAATTTGCATTTGACTGATCTCATATCCTTAGTGTTGAAAGGTGGCAGAGTATTTTATGTTCAAGATCAGCCTTCAAATGTAACTTGCCCTTCTTTTTAATGCTTTAAGAAGATTTTTAAATAACAAAGCTGCTCAAAGTAATCGATCTTCAAACATGTCAAGATACTTTAAAGTTAAATTGCTTTTAGTAATAATCGTTTTCAATTACAAAATAGCTTTGATTTGTTGTCCTTCTTGTCATTGGCATTTGACTAGAATAAATAACTGTGGTCTATAAATTACAGTATCTGACCTAAACCTAGCAATCCATTAGGGATATTTTTAAAAATAAAAATGGACTTTAAGTGTAACTTTCCCATATAAAATCACCATAGCTTACAAAAGCCAAACTCAACACGAGCTGCTTTGTCTGCTCCCTTCAATATCCTCTTTACGTCTCTGAACAAGGAAACTGGATTAAAATGCCTCTTCCTGTTACTTTGCCTTTTGATATTGTATAATATAGGAAGAGGCATTTTAATGACAAACTCAGAGTGAAAAATATATTTATTGTATCCAGTCCATGGGTGAAATATTGGTTCCATTTAACTTACTGAGAATTTTTCCATTGACTTTAATGAGGCCAAGATTTCATCCCATGCTTTTAATCATTTGCTATCTCATCTGTTGCATGTAACCATGTGATGGGTTGTCTATCCCACACAAGTCCTGAAGGGGTTGAGGTGGCTAGGTGGACCAATTAACTGTCTATGCTGCACCTGGAGGAGGAGTCAGGGAGCAAGGAGGACTAATTAGAGATGAAGAAGTGCTGCTGGACAGGAACAGAAGGATCCTATATAAACCCAAAAAGAAAAGGAGTACTTGTGGCACCTTAGAGACTAACAAATTTATTTGAGCATAAGCTTTCATGAACTACAGCTCACTTCATCGGATGCATTCAGTGGAAAATACAGTGGAGAGATATATATACATAGAGAACATGAAACAATGGGTGTTACCATACACACTGTAAGGAGAGTGATCACTTAAGGTGAGCTATTACCAGCAGGAGAGCCGGGAGCTGGGGAGAACCGTTTGTAGTTATAATCAAGGTGGGCCATTTCCACCAGTTGACAAAAAAGTCTGAGGAAGAGTGGAAGGTGGGGGGAGGAATAAACATGTGGAAATAGTTTTACTTTATGTAATGACTTTGACATTGGCACCCTGACAGCAGGATTGTCTGGCTATGTAGACTCCCTCCTCAGCCCCTGCACTCCCAGCTATCTTCGAGACATCACTGACTTCCTGAGGAAACTACAATCCATTGGTATTCTTCCTGAAAACACCATCCTGGCCACTATGGATGTAGAAGCCCTCTACACCAACATTCCACACAAAGATGGACTACAAGCCATCAAGAACACTATCCCCGATAATGTCACGGCAAACCTGATGGCTGAACTTTATGACTTTGTCCTCACCCATAACTATTTCACATTTGGGGACAATGTATACCTTCAAATCAGCGGCACTGCTATGGGTACCCGCATGGCCGCACAGTATGCCAACATTTTTATGGCTGACTTAGAACAACGCTTCCTCAGCTCTCATCCCCTAATGCCCCTACTCTAGTTGCGCTACTTTGATGACATCTTCATCATCCGGACCCATGGAAAAGAAGCCCTTGAGGAATTCTACCATGATTTCAACAATTTCCATTCCACCATCAACCTCAGCCTGGACCAATCCACACAAGCGGTCCATTTCCTGGATACTACTGTGCTAATAAGCAATGGTCACATAAACACCACCCTATCCCAGAAACCTACTGACCGCTATTCCTACCTACATGCCTCCAGCTTTCACCCAGACCACACCACATGATCCATTGTCTACAGCAAAGTTCTAAGATACAACCACATTTGCTCCAACCCCTCAGACAGAGACAAACGCCTACAAGATCTCTATCAAGCATTCTTACAACTAAAATACCCACCTGCTGAAGTGAAGAAACAGATTGACAGAGCCAGAAGAGTACCCAGAAGTCACCTACTACAGGACAGGCCCAACAAAGAAAATAACAGAAAGCCACTAGCCATCACCTTCAGCCCCCAACTAAAACCTCTCCAACGCATTATCAAGGATCTACAACCTATCCTGAAGGGAGACCCATCACTCTCACAGATCTTGGGAGACAGGCCAGTCCTTGCTTACAGACAGCCCCACAACCTGAAGCAAATACTCACCAGCAACCACACACCACACAACAGAACCACTAACCCAGGAACCTATCCTTGCAACAAAGCCCGTTGCCAACTGTGTCCACATATCTATTCAGGGGACACCATCATAGGGCCTAACCACATCAGCCGCACTATCAGAGGCTTGTTCACCTGCACATCCACCAATGTGATATATGCCATCACGTGCCAGCAATGCCCCTCTGCCATGTACATTGGGCAAACTGGACAGTCTCTATGTAAAAAAATAAATGGACACAAATCAGATGTCAAGAATTATAACATTCAAAAACCAGTCGAAGAACACTTCAATCTCCCTGGTCACTCGACTACAGACCTAAAAGTGGCACTACTTCAACAAAAAAAAACTTCAAAAACAGACTCCAATGAGAAACTGCTGAATTGGAATTAATTTGCAAACTGGATACAATTAACTTAGGCTTGAATAGAGACTGGGAGTGGATGGGTCATTACACAAAGTAAAACTATTTCCCCATGTTTATTCCTCCCTCCACCCCCCACTGTTCCTCAGACATTCTTGTCAACTGCTGGAAATGGCCGAACTTGATTATCACTAAAAATGTGTCCTCCCTCCCCCACCCCCCGCTCTCCTGCTGGTAATAGCTCACCTTAAGTGATCACTCTCCTTACAGTGTGTATGGTAACACCCATTGTTTCATGTTCTCTATGTATATAAATCTCCCCACTGTATTTTCCACTGAATGCATCCGATGAAGTGAGCTGTAGCTCATGAAAGCTTATGCTCAAATAAATTGGTTAGTCTCTAAGGTGCCACAAGTACTCCTTTTCTTTTTGCGAATACAGACTAACACGGCTGCTACTCTGAAACCTATATAAAACCCAGTAGCTCATAGCAGAAGGGGGAGAGAGATGGGTAGTGCAGGCTTGCTCAGTGTGAGAAAAGGCAAGGCAGGAAATAGCCCAGGGATACAGCAGTAAGGTTTAGAAGCTCTCCCACTGACAGCACTGTGCACAGGAGTGCTTGTGACAGTGTAACTTATGTTGCTTAAGACTGTGTTTTTTTTTTCACAACCCTGTAATAATAAGTTATTCTGACATAGGCTGTTGTGTAGACATAGCCTAATACAAGTGGATTTATACCACATTCCTTTTTGCTTCCTGACCTTTATGTGCCAATGAGGTACCATTCCAACAAATATGGACTTAACTGTTTGTGAATGGATTATGACTCATTTAAAGGCTTTTATCAGTGAGGACAAAGCAAGGAACTTCCTTTTTTCGGTTGTGAAAGGGGTTTATGGGATCGATGGTGTTTATGCTGAAAATTCTGTTAATGAACATGGCATTTATACAAATAGCAATATTTTGTTGCAACACCACCTCCAAATGTTTAGAGATCATATCTGTGTGATTAAACCAATTAGTCAGAACCACATCCCCTTTGAATTCTATGTAGGTACTAATGGTCCACATAATATCCAAGCATCTCACAGTCATTGATGGTTTTATCCTTCACACCCACAGCAAAATGTTATCTCCATTTTCCAGATGGGGGAGGCACTAGAGTAGATTAAATGACTTGCCCAAGGTCATAATAACATAAGAATGGCCCTACTGGGTCAGACCAAAGGTCCATCTAGCCCAGTATCCTGTCTTCCAACAGTGGCCAGTGCCAGGTGCCCCAGAGGGAATGAACAGAACAGGTAATCATCAAGTGATCTATCCCCTGTCTCTCATTCCCAGCTTCTGGCAAACAGAGGCTAGGGAAACCATTCCTGCCCATCCTGGCTAATAGCCATTGATGGACCTATCCTCCATGAATTTATCAACTTCTTTTTTTTAACCCTGTTATGGTCTTGGCCCTCACAACATCCTTTGGCAAGGAGTTCCACAGGTTGACAGTGTGTTATATGAAGAAACACTTTCTTTTATTCATTTTAAACCTGCTGCCTATTAATTTCATTTGGTGACCCCTAGTTCTTTTGTTATGAGAAGTAGTAAACAACACTTCCTTATCTACTTTCTCTACCCCAGTCATGATTTTATAGACCTCAATCATATCTCCCCTTAGATGTCTCTTTTCAAAACTGAAAACTCCCAGTCTTATTAATCTCTCCTCATACAGAAGCCATTCCATACCCCTAATCATTTTTGTTGCCCTTTTCTGAACCTTTTCCAATTCCAGTATATCTTTTTTGAGATGGGGCAACCACATCTGCAAACAGTATTCAAGATGTGGGCATACCATAGATTTATAAAAAGGCAACATGATATTTTCTGTCCTATTATCTATCCCTTTCTTAATTATTCCCAGCATTCTGTTAGCTTTTTTGACTGCTGCTGCACAGTTAGTGGATGTTTTCAGAGAACTATCCACAATGACTCCAAGATCTCTTTTTGAGTGGTAACAGCTAATTTAGACCCCATCGTTTCATATGTATAGTTGGGATTATGCTTTCCAATGTGCATTACTTTGCATTTATCAACATTAAATTTAATCTGCCATTTTGTTGCCCAGTCAACCAGTTTTGAAAGATCCTTTTGTAGCTCTTCACAGTCTGCCTGGGTCTTAACTATCTTTAGTAATTTTGTATCATCTGCAAATTTTGCCACCTCACCGTTTACCCCTTTTTCCAGATCATTTATGAATATGTTGAATAGGACTGGTCCCAGAACCCTGGGGGACACCACTATTTACCTCTCTCCATTCTGAGAACTGACCATTTATACCTATCCTTTGTTTCCTATCTTTTAACCAGTTATCAATCCATGAGAGCACCTTCCGTCTTATTCCGTAGCAGCTTACTTTATGTAAGAGCCTTTGGCGAGGGACCTTGTCAAAGGCTTTCTGAAAATCTAAGTACACTATATCCACTGGATCCCCTTGGTCCACATGCTTGTTGGCCCCCTCAAATAATTCTAGTAGATTGGTGAGGCATGATTTCCCTTTACTAAAACCATGTTGACTCTTCCTCAACAAATTATGTTCATCTATATGCCTGACAATATTGTTCTTTATTATAGTTTCACCCAGTTTGCCTGAAGTCAGGCTTACAGGCCTGTAATTGCTGGGATCACCTCTGGAACACTTTTAAAAAATTGTCATCACGTTAGCTGTCCTCCAGTCATCAGGTACAAAAGCTGATTTAAATGAGAGGTTACAGACTACAGTTAGTAGTTCTTCAATTTCACATTTGAGTTCCTTCAGAATTCTTGGGTGAATACCATCTGGTCCTGGTGACTTACTGCTGTTTAATTTATCAATTTGTTCCAAAACCTCCTCTCATGATACCTCAATCTGGGACAGTTCCTCAGGTCTGTCACCAGAAAGAATGGCTCAGGTTTGGAAATCTCCCTCACATCCTCAGCCGTGAAGACCGATGAAAATAATTCAGTTAGTTTCTCCGCAAACATGGCCTTATCATCCTTGAGTGCTCCTTTAGTATCTAGATCATCCAGTGGCCCACTGGTTACTTAGCAGGCATCCTGCTTCTGATGTACTTAAAAAAAATTGCTATTACTTTTTGAGTCTTTGGATAACTTTCCTCAACTTCTTTTTTGGCCTTCCTAATTGTATTTTTACACTTCATTTGCCCATGTTTATGCGCTTTCTTTTTTCCACACTAGGATTTAACTTCCACTTTTTAAAGGATGCCTTTTTGCTGCTCACTGCTTCTTTTACTTTGTTGTTTAGCCATGGTGGCTCTTTTTTGGTTCTCTTATTATGTTTTTTTAATTTGGGGTATACCTTTAAGTTGAACCTCTATTATGGTTTCTTTAAAAAGTTTCCATGCAGCTTGCAGAGATTTCACTTTTGGCACTGTACCCTTTAATTTCTGTTTAACTAACCTCCTCATTTTTGTGTAGTTCCCCTTTCTGAAATTAAATGCTACAGTGTTGAGCTGCTGTGGTGTTTTTCCTGCCACAGGGATATTAAATTTAACTATGTTATGGTCACTATTACCAAGCGATCCAGCTATATTCACCTCTTGGACCAGATACTATGCTCCACTTAGGACTAAATCAAGAATTGCCTCTCCTCTGGTGGGCTTGTCTCCTTTTGGCTGTCTGCCATTACACAATGTAATTGACTGGAATTCTTTTTTATTTGACTGTTTCTGATCAGACCCTGCCTGTATTTTATCATTTTCCATCCTCTCGTCCTCACTAGAACATAGAGATTCTCTGTTAATAGAACCTCCCCTAAGGGATATCCGAACTACGTGCTCCTCCGCACCTGTCGGCTTTTCCCCAGCTCTTAGTTTAAAGACTGCTCTAAGACCTTTTTAATGTTAAGTGCCAGCACATAAGAAGGTCACATAAGAAATGTATGGCTGAGCCAGGAAGTGAACTCTCATCTCCCGAGAGCCAGTTCAATGTCCTATCCACTAAAATATCCTTCTATAGCCATCTGTGTTAGGTATGCAGATCTCTCAACAGTAGCAGGGTTTTGCAAGTCTATCCCGTTTTGACCTACAGAACCCCTATCTCAATTGACACACCCATCTTGTGGGGCTGGCGGGACTCAGCTCAGGTGTTGTTGTGGGCCCTGGTGCATGGGTCACAGTGCCACTCATATATAGCCTGACCATGAGTGGGGCTGTGACCCCATGTGCCAGGGACCAGGTTGTAACACCTAGAGTGGGAAATTGAGCCCAGAAGGCCCCAAGGGACAGGATCTGCAGGAGCTGTGGCTGTGGGGTGAGTGTAAGATGGGCTCACTCATTCCTCCTCTCCCTCCCACAAGCTTTCAAACCCTGGGAGTCAGCATCCAACCTGCTTTAGATATTGGAAATGTTGGGAAGTAGTATGGTGACTGAAGAATTCAAATGCAGCTAAAAAATCTTTAAGAAATTGGTCCTTTAAGAGTGTGTTGCCATAAGACTATCTGTGTTTCTATAGTGTTTACTAAAGAGGAAGTTTCATCCACCTCAAAAGATTAGCCATAGGTGTGAACCAAAATCCCAGATGCTGTTCCCACAACCCTTCAGGAAGCTTGAATCCAGGGCCAATCTTTCTGGTTTTCTATTATGTCAGTAATGTGCTGATCCAAACCCCTGAATTGAAAAAATCCCCTGGAGCTTTTGGAAAATTTGGCTCCAAATCCAAACATTACAGAACTCTGGTCCATCTCTACAAAAAAGAAGTGCCAGTAAATTTTATAACTGGCCATGTAGCATGCTAACATCTGGAAGGAAGATACTGCCAATTCCTTCATCACTACTTTCAAGCCTAAAATATCCATGAAGTCACAGAGTACTTGCAGAAAGCCTGTCAAAATCTATTATTATTTCAATCAGATCTAAATGATGTGGCTCTAGCAGGATGATTTATGGGTGACCAGTGCATTTTTGAGAAATCAAGCAGGCTACAGTAAATCAATTTCCTAATTAATATAAAACTGGTAAATTGTGCACCTAATGTATGAACTGAGAAAGCTATCATTTGGATGTAATTTATACTTACAAACACAAAAGGCCCTCAGTAAACTGATACCATGCGGGATACTATAAAGTGTCCCTTTTCCCCACACTATAAAGTTAATTTTTATCTGCAATAGAAGTTCATGATATCAGCAACCAGCACTCCCACGCTTTCAGACCTTCCAAGCGTCAGGCATCTCGTATGACATGCATGCAAGCCACCCTAATGCATTCTGGTAGCCCTGTCTGAATGTTGCCCAGTCAGCTGGGCTACAGGTGTATCCTGTTTACAGCTCCCAGCCATCAGAGACCCTGTGGCACTTATTGATCAAGCAGCCTAGTGGCCTCTGTTTCACAGCTTGCTCTGTTGGGCGTCAATGAGGAAAGTGCAGCAGGGCTGAGTACACAGGTGCTGGTGGTGGTGGCAGGGGTGGCAGCAGCAGCCTCAAGCTAATTCTTACATCAACCTAGCTACTGCCCTTTGAGAGGGCAGATTTATTATATACGGAGAAAACCACTTTCTAACAGTACAGCAAGTGTCTATGCTACAGCACTACAGTGGTGTAGCTGCTGCACTGTAGCTGTGTCACTGGAGCATTTGTAGTGTAGACATAGCCTAAGACTACTGACAGCAGGAAGTGAACTTCTGCTGGGAGCTAAGTATTGTAAAGTTAAGTCAATCAGTCATATTTGAAACGTCTCTGCTGGCGTGTGATTCATTTGATCATGTTATCTAGAGTCAAGGCAGAGTGCAAGAAGGAAACTGAAATGACAACTCCTTATAAAATAAGAATACACAACCAATGGACTTTTACACTGGAAATGTTTCAGAAAAACTGTTCCAGAGGACAGAGCTGGTGGTGTTTGTAGCATTTGAAGCAGACAGATGGCAAGCTACTCCGCAGGTGCTCTCATATATGTGCTGGAGAGAAAGGAAAAGCTATCTCATGTCCTGGACACATGCTAACAGACAAACATCCTGAATGACTATAAGTGTCGGGACAAAATTGAAATGTTTGAGGCATGTTCTAAATCATGCAAAATCACTTCATTTCAAAGGGAATATTTTTTATGAAAAGAATCAGGGCTAATTACAGTCAAGCGCTGAATAGTTGACTCAGCTGCAACTTATAATGAAAGTCTGCATTACCAAACTGACATGTTCAAAAATAGAATATTATTATTACTGTTTTTACTTTTTATAGTTATGAACCAAAAAAATAATCAGTATACAAATATTAAATAACAGGACTGGGTACAGACCAAGTGCAACAGATATGTTTACCTAATTAACATAAATATGATAAACTCATCAGAGGGACAAAAAAGAGAACTATTAGCCAAATGCAATCAGACACAAGTAAAGTCAGTGAGAACAGCAGGATTCCAGGCAGCTAATGAAAAGACACAATTATACGAGGCAAGAAGTACACGTACTGCACTGTTGGCAAGCATGTAGCCACAAAACAGAAACACACAAACTTCCAAACTGAGTTATTGTGTATAATAGACAGAAATGAAGACACATGCTCAGACAAGGGGATAGACAAAGAAGCAAAGTAATAAAACTTAGGTATAAAATGAGAGCAGGGCAGAAATGAAATTGGCACAAATTGAGAGTGTTCCAGCAGAGGGGCAAATGCCATGTTCAGAAAGGTCAAGCATTTCTTTTGCATATGCTGGCTGAGTAATTGCAAATCTCTAAGGGGTTCACACCCACTCAGGCACAGAGACCGCTATTGAACAGGACACCAAATTGTTTCAGGCTTTTGCACAAACCTCAGAAATTCAGACAGATGAAGCACTCATCATGTTACCTATGGGAGACTCTAAAAAGGCCATAAGTCACAATATTGATACTAGAACATAGGCCTGTTGTACACCTGAATCAGGACAGAGAAAACACTTGACCAAAAAAGCATAATTGAAGCCTATAGGATGAGCCAAATTAGCAAAACACAGTGCCCCCTATAGGCATCAGGAAAAAGAGGCATTTGGGCACAAAAGGAATTGAATAAGAGATCTGTTTAGGAAACACTCCAGGAAAACTTTGCCTAAGACTAAAAGCTCTCAAACTACTCAAACTGGTAAAAATCATACCAATGGAACCAGCAAACCCAGACCTCAGAAGTGACTATTAAGAAAAAAATACAGATTTATTTGGACAGAATGGATGCTTGCTGGGATATTGTAAAACCCTGTTGATTCAAATAATGAGAACCTACCCTGCAGTGAGAGTGTAGGTAGAGTGAAAAGAAATGCATGAAAGAAATGTGGGGGCGTGAAAATAGTTAAGAAACCAATAGAATGGATCAGTTCTGTGTTTGCAGTAGAATAAACAAATTGTTATGAAATCTAGATATGCCAAAGGATTTAAAGAAAGTGGTAGGGAGAGATCACTATAAACTCCCTGCTTTAGCTTACCTCAGTCACGAGGTAAGCCACCAACATTTCTTCAACGTCATAGATACACAAAGTTACATGAGAAAAATGCCTAAAATATAATTCCCGTTTCCCAGAGCAAGGTATTAGCCAACACAGTAAAATACATGGGTTAGATTGTCCTTAGATGTCATCTACAATTGCAGGTAGTACAAAACCTCATCATCCAAATGGGAGCTCTGGGGTGCACAGCTGCTTCCCCACCCCTTAAGGAAGCAGTGCACTGTGTAATATCCTCCTTGACTGTCCAGTTCCTCTGTGTGCCTGTTCAGAGGACAGAGAATGTATGTCTCCACACTGTTGCCTTGCATGGGTATCTTGAGGAGAAATTGGAGGTTTCTGATTGTGCAAATGTAACCCATGGATAAGTGTGTTACAGGTCTCCCTCTGTGCCCATTCTGGAGAGGATACACGTTGGTTACAGCCCCTGCTAGGGAGCCTTAGCTCTAAAGCACAAACTTTTAGTGCTGGAGGTCTCCAGTTCTATCTTCAATGGGATGGCAGCTATCAAACAAGCTGGCAACAGATATAACTGTGGAGTACCCCACTGGTGACACAGCTGTTTGAATATTTAGAGCGGGGGAGAGATTTTCTCCCACAGACCTTTGCCTGTGGATGAAGCAATGGCTATCACATATTCTGCCCCAGGAATGCACTATGCAGTGAGCCTAAATTAATTGTATTGACACCCGTTGCACATCTTTATAAATGAATAAAGAATAGGGGGTGCGCACACCGAAGTTCTCCCTTTTCCACTTTAGCAGTGTTTTCTTCTGGTATGACTATAGGCCATAAACGCACCCAAGGCCACTGGTTCCACTAAAGTTCCTGAGTTTTGATGTAATCACAATGTAATCACAATGGCATAACATCTCCTATGAAATGTTAATAATAAAAATAATTTAATATTCACCTATAACTATATGCAGGTTCAAAAAATAGGCACTCTGGGTCTGTGCCTAAGAATACAGCTCCTGGAGTTGTGATCACATCAGAATCTATGCTTGCATTGGGGTGGGAGGGAAAGTAAGCTTCTAGCCAGTAAAGAAAAGCTTGAAAATGTAAATGAAGCATAACCAATGCATCAGTGTCTGCCGGAGCCTCCAGGGACCCTGAAAAAAATAGCTCTGAGTGGGATAAACTGCTCCATTTATCTCTGCAGAACGTTAACTCCAAAGTCCATTGCTCTGTAGGCCCCTTCAACACCACTCCAGCAGAGAATTCTGTGTGTGTGTGTGGCAGGAGTGGAAGAGTGCAGTGGGTCCAGTGCCTAAAAAAGAAATGCAGTCCAACTGCTGGGGTAAATACAGAGGGCCCCACTTCTGCAGAGGAAGAAAGGGATCCCCTTTTATTGCCCATGCTGCTTCTGAATGGAGGGGCAAGACCTTTTTTTCACCCTTATCAATCCTAAGTGGAGGAGTAGACCCTGCTGCAGCTCCTGGGGAAGAGGGGAGATCCTTGTCACTTACATTTCTACCAAGGGAGATGGGGTCCCCCTTCTGCTGTATGGCCTGAGGGCAGGACTGTGTCACTGTGTGACTAGGCCCGTGGATTTCCCTACTCTGGCCATGATGATATGTATATAGATGTAAGTGCCATGCAGTAACTTGCGAAACTATGCGATAATCTTTGGAATATCTTTGACTGCCTCACCTGTACTCTGCCTACTTAATCATTTCCCCCAAACCATCTTTCCAAACTTGTGGCACCTTCAAATACCTGATATTAAAAAACCAAACAAACAGACCTGCCACACGAATAATCCAAGTGGTTGTTTGCTTTGTAGGGAGGTGCCAGTTAGCCCAGGGCTACCCAAAACATTTATGCCATTCTTACACAGAAGGTATGCACAGCTCTGTTCATAAATCAAAATGAGAACTTATTGCAAATCTATGGAATATTACCTTTCCAGTGACCTGTGGCACCACCTAAAACTCCTAATAATCAAAGATAAATTCTTGTCCAACTACTCTTACATTCAGAATACCAAATTATACAGAAGTATGTGTCTGGTTTACTGCATAATTAGGAAATTTTATCTTAACCTCTGTGTTTAAAAACATGAAAGTTTTTTACAAGATTTTTCATTCGTTATTATTAAAATCTTTATACAAGTGATTGGTTATAACAGTTCTTTATTTTAAACCAATATAATATTATTTTAATCCTTTTTTACTTAGGGTAGCAATTACTGGACTATGTTAAACCATGGTAGCATCTGGCTTCTTGGCAGGTTCCATAGACAACTGGCAGCCTAGGACTAACACGTCTGTCAGATGGTTAGGCGGCTGTTGATGGGCTGTTTGTATTGTTTCCCCAGATGCCTTGTTTTTTTAAATTCATATTAACTCTATGAAACTTGTAGATTTGTTTGCAAACAGTTTTCCATGTTCATCTATAGCATAACATTTTCAACAAGAAGGAGTTTTTCTGAACTTGACTCTTCTGTACTTTGGCAGCTAAACTCATCATTAAAGCCATCCTTTTGTTATTTTTTTTAGTCAAACTGAGACAGTCCTACTTTCTGATTTAATAATCCTCCTTTGCTGTATTCTTATTGTTGACGTTATGATTTTTTTCTAAAGCATTTGGGTATGATGGCAATGAGTGTGATCCAAACACCAGGAATAAGGTAGATTGGGATCATAGCAAGGTTCATATACACTCTATGAGTTAGCAATAAGATGAGCAAAAAGATATTTTGTATCCTATAAGGACATTCCAGTTTCTTTGTGCTCTAGGGATAGCATATCTATTGTATTACTATCAAGTGTAAATGGGGCTTTATACTGTACTCATCACTGTTGTATGTGACAGTGGTTGAAAAAATTAGAAAAAGTCAAGAAAATATCTTTTTCCCTTTGTCTCAAGTCAATGACTCTTTATGACGTTTAGTCTTCAATATATGTCATTTTTCAGGGGATTTTTTTTTCAAATATAATGGGTTTTTTGACCCTACTACATATTTAGGCATGCGTATCAGTAGGTGAAAAATAACTTAACCTTCGTACTAGCATGCCATATGGAAATCGCCACAGGAACAGATAGCTGAACCAAAGGCAAGCAAATGGCGCTGTACCGTTGCCTGCTTATAAATCTGTTCTGGAGGTCAGTTGACAAGATTTGGCAGGTGATATGGAGACAGGCAACATGGCATGCAAAGCAGCTGAGATCTCTATCTGAAGCTGAATATCCTTGTATAAGATTTAGTTCATTTTTCCTCATGCCAATCAAAAATTAAGTTTAGGAGACAAAATAAAGGCATGCAAATAAACATAAAAATCTTTAAAAAAAAGAGTCATCCTATGCATGTTTACTCTAGAAATCCTTTTCTTCAGTATGTTTCATTTTCAGACACTTTTTAAAAAACAAAACAAACAAAAGAATCTCCCCTTCAATCCCTCCAAGCTACAGCTGTTTATAGTAGTGGCCTTGATACCAATATATCTCTTTTGTGCCAGTGCATAGTAATTGCCAGGTTGATTGGAGCACTAAAATCTGAGAAACAAAAATATACTGAGCTCTCTCTATTATTTGATTTCCATGTAACCTTCAGGGAAGGGAAGTTGCCACCCCAGAAATCTGCCTAGGGTGCTAACAAATCATATTGCTAAAGCTGATTAGGATAATAATGCCATACTTGGCTCAAGAAAAGAATGGCAGGCTCTCCAATTGGCGGTAAGTGAGCTCGTTGCCTGAAAGAAATAACATGGCTTGCTTACTTATTGAGAAGCAGAACTAAATATCTCTAAGGCAGGTTCTCAAATGCTCAGAAATACAAATAATACTTTAAACAAAATCCTTCCAGTTGCATCTTCTTCGTTCATCTGCACAAAATATTCAGGGTGATGAATATTCAGGGTGTGGCCATATCCAAACAACTCTCATACTTTACTTAAAGGGTTAAAGGTTTATGCCTCGCAAGCCCCTATGGATATATGATTTACTCCTAGTGTGTGTGATTAAGGATACTATGAGAAGGGAATACTCAGCTGTTGCTTTAATCACTATTCAGTCTCTTTTGCTCTATCTATTGTAGCAGCACAAGAGGGAACCTTACCACAGGCCAACGATTTGGCCCTGCCTATATTAATACATGCAATGGACACAGCCCGTTACATAATCAGATCACTGTATTGATATTAATCAATTACTTAAAGAAGGGTCTCTCAACTGAAACCCTTGATAAGGGTGTCTCATAACTGGAGACATTTGGATCTGCATTCAGATCTGAACTCTGCAGCTTGGATTATTCTTTAGTATTTCTGTACTAAACAGATAGAAGATTTGAGGAAAACACTAAAAGGAAAAGCACAGAACTGGCCAACTTCATTAACTTTTTGACATTTTTCTCAAAATATAAATTAGCCATTGATTTTGTGTATTCTTGCTTTTTCACTGTCAGTCATGTAAGTGAATCTGATTTCATAAGCTTATATTATCCTAGAATTCTGAAGAGTATTCCCCCCAAACTCCAACCCAAGCCCATTTTGAAATAAAATCAATTAACTGTTCTGTTAGACAACCTCTTCTATAAATGTAAAGTGTACAGATGCATTAGAAGGCAGTAAGCTAGCTATCCAAATAGTATTTGCTTTGAGTTCAGTATATATAACTCCTGGCAGTGAGATTCACTCACTCCTTCAAAATGAAGTGATATCTGACCCAGAGGTCCAAGACAAAAACTAGCTCTGCTGGGTATTTTAGCTGCCATACAGTACCACACACGCAGAATCACAAATGAGGGATAGTAATTAGTACAAAAGGTTGATTATTGATTAAAGAAAGTTGAAAACAAAAAAAAAAGTTCAGAGGTTTGATTTGATTTAACTTGGACAATCACTCACAAGTAAGGATGCTTAATTGAACCTTATCAGAACTACACAAATTCTTGGGTCTGTGAAGTTGGGTTGGAAATGGAGTAGGAAAAGATTTTTCTTGCAAGAATTCACAGTATCTTTCTTCCAGTAAAACTAAAAGTACAGAGGGTGTTTTGGCACTTCTGATTTTAGTCTCGATTCAGGAATATATTATCTTGTTCAAACCCGTTTGCTATTCTGTCTTGATTCTTGTTGTGTTACTTGGTCATTTAAAAAAAAGATGATTATTCAGAACACACTGAGTTCCAACTAATCCTGGCATGTCAAGTATTATTCGTTTAAGTTCTAAACCCACAAATATACGTTAAAAGGCTGATACAGGAAATTGGAACGTTAAATTAGGGTCTAGTATTAGTTTTATTTTATTTTTTAAAATTAAAATGATAAAATTGAGTTTTATAATAAACTTTGATAAGCAAAACAGATATTTCTATCCAGATATGAAATACTGATTTTCAAATATTTCCTATATATGTTTTTGAAACAACCATAAATTAGGCATTATGAAGATATGTTTGCAAAATTCATTTATCAAATGCTAAATCACCAATTTCGCATACTTTACAGTGAGGAATATATTATTCATATAATCTCCCACTGCAAATACCATTGTGGACCGCTAAACTATACCAACCCTTGTCTACACTTACCAGGGGTTCGATGCACAGCAATTGATGCCTCAGTGGTCGATTTAGTGGGTCTAGTGAAGACCCACTAAATCAACTGCAGATCACTCTGCCATCCACTCCTGTACTGCACCTGAACAAGAAGCAGAAGGGGAGTTGATGGGAGAGTGTCTCCAGTCACATCACGTAGTGTGGACCCCGCAATAAGTAGATCTAAGTACATTGACTTCAGCTACATTATTCATGAAACTGAAGTTGCATAAGTTAGATCGATCTCCCCCTGTTGTGTAGACAAGTTAGAAAGACAAAATATCAGGTACCAGCTGCAATATTGTCTACATTGGGACCTACTTTTGTTGAAGACAGATACGTGCACACATGGACTCACATTTGCATACTCAATGACTACGTTTTTTGCAACATGTATGAGCGTATAATTCCCAAATTTGTGTGCAGGATAGCAATAATTATGTATACAAATGTGGTTGAATAGGTCTCTAGCTCTCAAAAGTTTGGCCTTTATGAATCAAATCAAGTTCCATCTTCCTGGCTGGGGAATTATTTTAAAGCAGTAGAATTGGTCAGTTCCACTGAGTGAGTGACTAGGATGCTAGGAGCAGTACAAACCCCCTTATGCAGGGCAGAATATATTCCAGGATGGATTCCTGTACATTAATACAGACAGAAGTTGGGGCAAAGGCTGGGAGGGGTATATGTCCTGTAGATCCCTGGTTATGTATAACCAAACACTGTTGTGCAAAACTTCTAAAGCAGAAATGGCCATAACTATGAGCATGAAGCAGGCACTGCCAAGGGAGCTGGGGTTTACTACTTACCACTCTTCACCCTTGTCATAAATATAAAGGGAAGGGTAAACCCCTTTGAAATCCCTCCTGGCCAGGGGAAAGCTCCTCTCACCTGTAAAGGGTTAAGAAGCTAAAGGTAACCTCGCTGGCACCTGACCAAAATGACCAATGAGGAGACAAGATACTTTCAAAAGCTGGGAGGAGGGAGAGAAACAAAGGGTCTGTGTCTGTCTGTAGTCGTCTTGGCCAGGGACAGAACAGGAATGGAGTCTTAGAACTTTTAGTAAGTAATCTAGCTAGGTATGTGTTAGATTATGATTTCTTTAAATGGCTGAGAAAAGAATTGTGCTGAATAGAATAACTATTTCTGTCTGTGTATCTTTTTTGTAACTTAAGGTTTTGCCTAGAGGGGTTCTCTATGTTTTTGAATCTAATTACCCTGTAAGATATCTACCATCCTGATTTTACAGGGGGGATTTCTTTATTTCTATTTACTTCTATTTTTTATTAAAAGTCTTCTTGTAAAACACTGAATGCTTTTTCATTGTTCTCTGATCCAAGGGTTTGGGTCTGTGGTCACCTATGCAAATTGGTGAGGCTTTTTATCCAACATTTCCCAGGAAAGGGGGGGTGCAAGTGTTGGGAGGATTGTTCATTGTTCTTAAGATCCAAGGGTCTGGGTCTGTAGTCACCTAGGCAAATTGGTGAGGCTTTTTACCAAACCTTGTCCAGGAAGTGGGGTGCAAGGTTTTGGGAAGTATTTTGGGGGGAAGGACGCGTCCAAACAGCTCTTCCCCAGTAACCAGTATTAGTTTGGTGGTGGTAGCGGCCAGTCCAAGGATAACGGGTGTAATATTTTGTACCTTGGGGAAGTTTTGACCTAAGCTGGTAAAGATAAGCTTAGGAGGTTTTTCATGCAGGTCCCCACATCTGTACCCTAGAGTTCAGAGTGGGGGAGGAACCTTGACAACCCTGATAATGGAAAATTCCATTGCCCACCCACTAATATGAAATAGCTCTGATTGAAGCCAGTTTTCTCTGGTGTGGTGCGAGGGCCAGGATTTAACTTAGTTTTCCGTACAATGAATGGTTAGTGAATTCAGTTTAGGACTGCAACAATATTATTCTAAATAGTGAGGCTCAGTAACTTCGAACATTTTTTCATTTTTTCTGTGTGTGTGTGTGTGTGTGTGCCACATGAATGAGTGACAGAAAGCGATACACAGAACCTATATTGAAGCTCTCAGTATCCTCCTCTTTCTCCTTTAGTCTACCTCTTTATCCCCTGATATGACCACTGTTCAACCAGCCAAAATTAACTTAAAATATATCTTTTTAAATCAAAGTTACTTAAATCCACGATATCCACATAATTAATTAATAATAATTTTTGTGTCTTCCTGCATCCTGGTTACCTCACATTACTGAAACCCTTGTTTCATATGCAGCTTTATGTATAAAGAAAAATGACTTCAAATCTTTCACTAAAAAACCCTAACCTCTTTATAAATTCCTAGTTCCAGGTTTAATACACACTTTTGTTCTTGTACATTGTGCTTTTCAGAAGCAATACAGTAAACTCCATTGTTAGCCAAAGTATTGCTAGCTAATAGTATTAGCCAATATTTCACATTTTATAAACGCTGTACTTATGCTAAATTAACAAACATTCCCAGTATGCTCTGTGCTGGAAACGTATTAAACTGCAAATAGAGTTTTGTTCTTGATACATATAGAAATCATCAAGGGCAAGTTAATGTTCTACTGAGATCTGCTAAAATGAATAAGTAACTATAATTGTTGCAGTTTGCATTAAAAATGTGGGGACAGTTGTCCAAGAATCTTGAACATGGGGGCAAAGTGGATGAGAAATAAAAATAGGGTACAAAATGTTACAATAAAATGTTGGGAGTTTCCCATCCCCAGAATAAACAGAAATATTTATACTGCTAGTGCTGAGTTAATGCTTTTGGAACAGAGTGAAGATATAACTGCTGCAAGCTTGTTCTCCAGATTGGTAAAGTATTAACCCTTCCCTTTCTATATTGTGACAATTACTTTTTGACTAATAGTCTTTGATCAACTCAATTGAGCTTTGGTTATTTGATGTATCAACCCTAACACCAGACAAAGCTGCAATAAACCTTTTCTTCTCCAAATAAATGGTTCAGGCAATTATTTTCAAAGTACATAGTAATTCAGTCATATCTATACTGTAAACATCTCATCAATCACAGTCTACCAAGGACCACTGCACCAGCCAGAGTGCCCAAGGTTGATGGTGTCATATCAGACATTGTGTAGTGAAGTTCCCAGATCTGGCTCAATCCTATGAATCCACAAATTTCTGGGGTGGCTCTGCAGGCAACACCAGATGTGCAAAGGGGTGCATGCCCTGACCATATCAATGGAGAGTTTGAGAGCATGGTGTGCTGGGATGTTTCTGTCCTGGTGACATGGCTGAAGAGCATGCAGTGCCACTTTTGAATATAATGAGTTCCGAAAAAAGGCCAAATATCTGCAGGACTATGACATCAAACCACTTTTATGCTCAGGATTTGGGGCTGACAGTGCAAATGGAAGGCCTCTGGCCACTCCAAATCTGCCTACAATAGGGCCCTGGTTTCTTACCTGTATAGCAATACAAGTAATACACGGGTCTGATAGATCCTGAACTTTGTGTCAGCACACAGACATTTTTTGCATCCATAAGCGAGACATGGACTTATTGCAGGAGGCAGCAAGACCTATTTGTCAAAGAATATCTGGTTTGATGCAACCGTTTGAACTCTGCTTGCAGCCTAGATACCCAGATTTATCAATGCTTTCCATGGTACTCAACTTTCACCTTCACGGGGGGTTCTGGTGGCCCAGCTCCGAGGTTCTGAACCTTGGTGTTGTGCCATGAGACCTTCAACCCCATAGTGTGTCATCTTGGATACCTTGGAGCACCGTGAAATTCTCTGACTTCTCCACAAAAGAGACAGAATCATCAGTATGTGGTTGGTGAATGACCCCCTGACCAGCTTTGATTCTATGTGTAGAGTGGCAAATCCTAATATCAAGTTGACAGAGCCAGATTGAGAATGCATACTAAACTCAGACTGGGATGAAGGTCACCATGTAGTCATTAAGGCTTTGGGGTTTTGTCTGGACTTTTTTGGTTACTCCAGAAAGGGACTGTACTGAAATGTGGACAGGCCAGAGGTCTAGGATATCAAAGATGCTAACTGCATCTAAACCAGAGATCAACAGGGAGTGCTAGAGGTGAGGACTCCGGGGGTGCTGAGGTCATGAGGCCAATTGCTTACAGTTGGTTTTATTTTGTTTCTATTGCCAAAAATCTTCCAGACCTTCACAAAAAGGACACCATTCCCCACCTTCTCTCCCCCCACCGTTTTTTTCCAGGTTTCCTGTAAACATGTCAGAAAAGCAATGATGCAAAAATATCGTCTTCATACTCAAAAGAACTGTTTTAGGCATTGTCTACCTTGGAAAGTTGCTCTGGTTATGTTCCTTTTAAACTGTTATTGTTAAACTGATTCAAATCCTGTGTGGACATATATTTTTTTTTGGTTTAAGACCGGCTTACTTCATTTTAACTGAAACTCATTCTCAGTTCACTTAAGCTGAACTGTGCTTTGGACAGATAATAAGACAGTTTTCTGATTATATGAAAATATAAGCTATTTATGCTAGCATTGTTTAGTAATAGATTCACTGAAAGGAAACCAAAAATATCCCTTCAGAAAAACAAGTAGTGTTAAAGAACATTTTAGATGTAGTTTTGAACTGTCTAAGCAAATATATCAAATCACATTTCAAATGAAAATTAATGACCTATTAATATTAATATGCTGATGTTTCATCAGACAAGACTGCAGTTTGTTGATCTTTCTGTGTTGTCAAATTTGTCTAAAAATGTCTTCTGCTCAAGGGTAGTATAATTTAAGAAAAACATTTTATAAAGAAACAGCCCAAAGGTCCTGCCGGATGCAAATAAGCAACTTGAAATATTTAAAAGACAATGATTTCCAGTTAGAGCTGATTGCAACATTTTACAGAACAGGTTTTTTTTTTGTCAGAAAAGTATGGTTTCATCTAAATTCAAAAGTTTTGTGGGAACTAGTCATTTTCATCAGTAATTTCTATGGGATAAATCTAAATGTTTTGTTCTGAGTTTATCATTTTGATTCATTTCATTTAGACTTATATTTAAAATATCATAGAATCATAGAATCATAGAATATCAGGGTTGGAAGGGACCTCAGGACGTCATCTAGACCAACCACCTGCTCAAAGCAGGACCAACATTACTACTTTAATATTTTGATATAATACAAATATCGAAATGAAATGAAACAAAATGATAAACTCGAAACGAAATGTTTTGTCATTGTTGGGAAAAAAAAACCCTTTTCTCAACTCTGAAAATAAAACACATTTTGATCACCCCATGACAATTTTATTAATACTTTCAGTTCATGAGAAATTTCAAAATTTTGGCTCTTTTTTCCTATTTGGAATGAAAAAAATTCTAAATTCCAGCTTGCAACTCAATTTCTAGTATTTGAGAACCACTCCTGCGCAGACTAAAATATATGCTTAACTTTAAGCATGTAGGAAGTCTTATTGGATTCAATGGCACTATTCACAAGCTTAAGACTAAACACACGCTTAATTCTTGTCAGGATCGAGGCCTTGAAGCCTACTTAGTGATAAAGATCTTTGGCTGCACTAGGCAAATGGTTTGGTTCCTCCTTTTAAAAGCAAATTCTGACTTAAAGTAAAGCTGTGCAACACCCTTGACTTAAGAATGGGATCATTATGTGGCCTCTTTTTGTTATGGTATTATGTGCAGAGAATGGAAATACTGTTTTGCAAAAGATTTCAAAATTTCAAAATTTTGCTTTCTTCTGAATTGGAACAACACTGGAAAATTTCAAAATTCTCCACAGAATGTTTTTTTTAAATGGGGGAGGGGTCATTTGAAACATTATTTTTTAATTTGACTTTTCTAATTATTATTTTGTATTTAATAACAAAAAATAAAAATAGAAACTTTCATGCCAAGAATGTCTAAACAAAATATTTCAGAATTTTCATTTCCCACCCCAATTTTCTTCTAAATTGAGAATCCTGCAAAATCGACCCAATTTAGCAATGAATATTCTTGTAGCAAAATGTTTGTAAAAAAGGAGGTTCATAATGAGTGGAGAATGAGGAGGAGGAAAGAAACTCTATATTCTGGTACATCCCCATTTTCCACGTCATAACCATCTGCAAAATACCATCCACGGAAGTGTATTATACAATGAGCTCTAGCATTTACTAGGCAAAACTTTGGCACCACTACAATATTTACTGTGTCTCTATCAAGGACAACACACTCATAGAGCAAACAACAGTAACCTAGGGATTCCAACTACAAGAGGAAATACAGGTTTCAATATAATGATTCATGCAGGTTTTGTAGTAGCAGATGGCCATTTTGAATAGAATTGATGCCCATTTGGCTCCTGTTCCTTGTATTTCCAGAAGTTTGAGTTTTAAAGCAAATGATCCACAAAACATGTTCAGATTGTAGAACATGTGTCTAAACACATTTTATCATTTTCTTTATTAGTTGTGGTGCTGGGAAGAGTCACTCATGGTCCTGTTCCCCTAATAGCCCAAATGAAGGACAGTAAATCCCAAATAATAATATATTTGAACTAACTTCTTCTCCCCACAAATAATTTGAAATGGTTAACTAAATTCACTAAGGGCCACAGCCCTACAGTGAGATCTGCACCAGCAGACCTCTGTGCTTGTGCAGATGCTGTTGAAGTCAATGGGATGTAAGGCCAGATTTACTATTTCCACTGTAGAGTCAATCAGTTCCTTCTGTTAATTGTGTCTGTCTTTCACACAACAGTATGGTAGAAATAAGTATTTTTAAAAATAGGAAAATGTTACTATAAAATTTTAAAAATTTGCAAGGGAACAAAAATGAAGATGTAGTAACTGTAGTACTTTCTAACTCACAGTACTTGAGAAATTGACTAGATATCAAGTTGACAATGTCCCTTTAAAACTGCTTAGATTCAGTATTTTGGATAAGCAGTGGCCATGCACATTTTAGTCTGTTACTTGGCTACTGCCATGTGCAACATCTGCTGTAGGTTCTTTCCTTCTTGGTCTTAAAATATGCTGTTTGATGAAAGCAAAGGTGGAGGAAGAAGGATATTTTGCTTTTTATAAATCAGATCATATATTTGCATGCAAATCTTGAATAAAAGGGCTTCATGGCAGAAGAACCATATAGCTGCTGCGTGGGACAGAATCTTCCCCTCACTTGAAGGCAAAGTGTGAGCTAATTGATTCCCCCACAACCTCTCTCCACATTCCTAGGGGCACTGCTGTCATGGAGCATGGCCCCAAGGCATACATGGTTGTGTGGAATCTCGCATTACACTCACTGCACTTCCCGAACAGCAGAAATGTAGAATCCCTGTTGTATGAGGCTGGGCACAGGACAACATGATTTGGCTGATATTACTAATAGTGCTATATTACTAGTGGTATTACTTTTGATCTTATACCATTTGAATACTCTGTTCTAGAGCAAATGTCTTACTGAACAGTTTCCCTGTGACAATGGACTTAGCTGTACTAACGCCAGTAATAATGGCCTATGCAATATCACCTTCCGAGTACTTGCTTTTAATTTTACAAAGCTGGCAGAGCCTGTGCATGTATTTTTATTCCAACATGGGTTGTTACTATTGACTTTCTCTCTTGTGTTTTCCCCTTTTACTTTGCTTGAGACTAAAAGTTTCATCTTGAACTTGCTATGGCCTCTTGACACTGTTCTGAGAGCACAAAGAAGCCATATAACTGGCTTTAATAACCATCTGGCACAGTTGATCCCAGCAGCATAATTGCATGCTGTGGGCATAGGCGCTGGAAGTAGGCTAGGTGCTGGGGGTGCCGCTGCACACCCTGACTTGAAGTGGTTTCCATCACATACAGGGTTTACAGTTTGATTCAATGGCTCTCAACACTTCTACTATACAAATTGTTCCAGCACCCCTGGCTGTGAGGAAAGTGGATGTGGTTAAAGCATTGTACTTTGGCTATTCCTGGGTAGGGGCTGGTCCTCTCAGGGTTTTTCAGCTGAAGTGTCCAGAGAGACATGGGGTGCTGTCTGCTTTCTGGAGATATAAGGGGATTGCTCCCCGACTGGTACAGTCAATAGGATCCATACATCCAGGAACCTGTATACCCACTGGCTGGGATGTAACCAGATCATATATACCAGTTATCCCCAGTGGACGGAACCAGGTGTCACATACGCCTTGGACACGGTAGATTACAGGGCAGCTACCAGCAGGCCAGGCTTCTGTATCAGATAGGCTGGCTACAGAGCCTCCGCAGTTCCTTGCCAGAGAGATACCTCAGATGTTGGTTTGAGCATTGGCCTGCTAAACCCAGGGTTGTGAGTTCAATCCTGGAGGGGGCCACTTAGGGATCTGGGGCAAAAATTGGGGATTGGTCCTGCTTTGAGCAGGGGGTTGGACTAGATGACCTCCTGAGGTCCCTTCCAATCCTGATATTCTATGATTCTATGTCTTCACTATAAGATCCTTTAATGCTCTGCCAGGAATGGCTTTTGGGAACTTGTTAAATATGTTACACATGGAGCCACCTACTGGTTTAACAGTATAATACAGTTTAGCATTCCTATCATTTAGAAAATTTACACTAAGTTCGGAACATATCAGTCTCTGTCAAGTGTCTCTGAACTGTACTATTTTTCTGATTCCACAGCCTGAACATGTAACGTCTTGATCATCTGGTTGTCCACTATTTGCAATGACTGGCTCTGGTTGGTTTGGAATCCTTGAGTCTTCTTGTTCTGCATCCACTGTCTGTGGAATTTGATTTTTCTTTGTGAGGAATAAAATCTAGATATTGATGGTTTCTGTTGAACTCTCCACTGTCAGTCTCAAACACATATGATCTGGGTGATTGTTTTCTGAACAACAGCTGGAGCTGTCCATTCTTTTTCTCCATCCAGTTTGACATGAATACGGTTACCAGGTTCTAGATCAATCAATTCTCCAAGCACTGTCTGTTGTATAAGTTGTCTGTTCATAAACACTTTTTGCCTTTTTATCCAATCTGGCCATATTGGAGATATAGTCTTTTCCAGACTTGAAACAATATTTCTGAGCCTCCTGTGTAACCATTCATTGACTTCCATGACTTGATGGTCTCTATCTGGGCCTTTTCCTTCCACAAGGAGGATGGACAACAACACCACTTGTGCCTCAAGCTCCTTTATCCCTCTTCCCAGAGCCACGTAGTCTGCAGTAATCTGCTCAAGGTCATTCTTGGCAGTATCATTAGTGCCCACGTGGAGAAGCAGGAAGGCGTAGTGAACCGAGGGCTTGATGAGTTTGGGCAGTCTCTCCATCACATCATGAATGCTAGATCCTGGCAAGCAGCACACTTCTCGGCTTTCCCTGTTGGGACGGCAGATAGATGACTCAGTCCCCCTTAGGAGGGAGTCCCTGACCACCACCACCCACCTCCTTCTGTTGGGAGTGGTGGTCATGGAACCCCCATCCTTAGAACAGTGCATCTCATGCCTTCCAATCGGTGGAGTCTCCTTCTGCTCCCTTCCCTCAGATGTTTCATCTAGTCCACTCTCCGTATTAGTACCTGTGGAGAGAACATGAAAATGGTTGCTCACCTGTATCTGCATTGCTGGTAGATGGATGGTTCTCTTTCTTCCTCTGGAGGTCACATGCTGCCAATTTTCTTCACCATCCTTCTGTCCCCGCTGTGCAGCCTGCTCTGGTTCTTCAGAATGTTGTGCCCGCAGAAGCATATCCTGACATCTGTCCAGGAAACCTTCATTTTCTCTTACGCAACACAGGGTTGATACTTGTTTCTCCAGACCTGGAACCTTCTCATCAAATATGGAGATCAGCTTGCACTTGTACGGACAAAGTCGCTTCTGTCCTGTGGAAGAAAGACAAACATGGCACATCCTGTGGAAGTCACAACAGCTGATGGATCACCATCCATATTGCCTTCCTTCTAAGAGCTTCCTCAGCTGTTGTAGTAACTACTCAGAGAAGCCTGCAAGATGAAAGCCTCAGTGGGCTCTCCCCAGGCGAATTCCCACGCAAACTCCCTCTGTTAGCCTCTCCGCTGATGGCCTCTCAGCTGGTTCACAGCTGGCTGCCTTTTTGATGAGATAACTATAATGAGATAACTGGCTCTGTGGATGAGGGGAAAGCAGTGGACATGTTATTCCTTTAGCAAAGCTTTTGATACGGTCTCCCAGCAAGTTGAAGAAGTACGGGCTTGATGAATGGACTATAAGGTGGATAGAAAGCTGGCTAGATCGTTGGGCTCAATGGTTAGTGATCAATGACTCCATGTCTAATTGGCAGCCAGTATCAAGCTGAATGCCCCAAGGGTCGATCCTGGAACCGGTTTTGTTCAATATCTTCATTAATGATCTTGAGGATGGTGTGGATTGCACCCTCAGCAAGTTTGCAGATGACACTAAACTGGGAGGAGTGGTAGATACGCTGGAGGGTAGGGATAGGATACAGAAGGACCTAGACAAATTAGAGGATTGGGCCAAAAGAAATCTGATGAGGTTCAACAAGGACAAGTGCAGAGTCCTGCACTTAGAAAGGAAGAATCCCACACACTGCTGCAGGCTGGGGACCGAGTGGCTACGCAGCAGTTCTACAGAAAAGGACCCAGGAGTTATGGTGGACAAGAAACTGGATATGAGTCAACAGTGTGCCCTTGTTGCCAAGAAGCCTATTGGCATTTTGGGCTGTATAAGTAGGACCATGCCAGCAGATCGAGGGACATGATTATTGCCCTCTATTCGGCATTGGTGAGGCTTCATCTGGAGTACTGTGTTCAGTTTTGGGCACCACACTACAAGAAGGTTGTGGAAAAAATGGAAGGAGTCCAGCAGAGGGCAACAAAAATGATTAGGGGGCTGGAGCACATGACTTATGAGGAGAGGCTGAGGGAACTGGCATTATTTAGTCTGCAGAAGAGAAGAATGAGGAGGGATTTGATAGCTGCTTTCAACTACCTGAAAGGGGGTTCCAAAGAGGATGGATCTAAACTGTTCTCAGTGGTAGCTGATGACAGAACAAGGAGTAATGGTCTCAAGTTGCAGTAGGGGAGGTTTAGGTTGGATATTAGGAAAAACTCTTTCTTTAGGAGGGTGGTGAAGCACTGGAATGTGTTACGTAGGGAGGTGATGGAATCTCCTTCCTTAGAAGTTTTAAAGGTCAGGGTTGACAAAGCCCTGGCTGGGATGATTTAGATGGGGATTGGTCCTGCTTTGAGCAGGAGTTGGACTAGATGACCTCCTAAGGTCCCTTCCAACCCTGATATTCTATGATTCCTATTAGGAGTTGTGCTGCACTATATCTAGTAGCAACTATTGATCTTGACTGTATGTCAGAAAAGTAAGGAGTGGACCTTCCTCTGGTAGGATTTTCTTGGCTGTCTCTTCATATGCTTCTGGGTAATGTGGGCTGCTAGTAATATGATTAAAGTCATATTTTGATTGGAATGACTTAAATTCAGCAGCAGTGAATTGTGATCCATTGTCCATCACTTGTTCTTCTGGAATAACAAAATGAGTAAAAGTGTGCTTCAGTTTCTTAATAACCCTTGAAAGATTTATGTTGTAGTACATTATCTCGATACATCTGGAAAAGTAGTTCACTATGACTTCTGAATTAGCATAAATCAGCAGCTAGTCTCTTCCAAGGTCTGTCTGGTAGAGGTGTTGTTTTTCTATATTGTTCAGCATCATCTCAAGGTTATTTGTGCTGGATCTCCTGTCAAAAGTCAAGTATCATCAAATACTCTGTCAAGTTCTTCCACATTTTTCACTAGGCCCATCGTAGCTGGTAAACTGCAGCTGAGAAGGTTGTTGGCCTTTGATCCTTTGATCACCTAAAAAGAAATATATATATATATATATATATATTCAAAGTTTAAGTTGTAGTGAACTGGCCCATACAGTTCAGAATACCTTCAGGGCTAAATCACGACTATATCAGGTGACTTCAGCTCTGGGAGGTTTTTGTTTTCTCTTAATTATCCTTTATTCAAAGAAATCTCAGAATGTAAAAAACAAATTTAAAAACTATTTCCAGAAGATTAAACAAAATCAAACACCCTTGAAGAAAGTGATAACTTCAACACTAGACAATATAAAAAAATCACTCCCAGCTACACAAAAGAATTGGGGTTCAGACATTAGTATAGGCCCCAACCGCTACTCTCACCTGAAAGCCACATGTCTGCGAATGCTAGTCCTGTGCAGTGACAAAGCTGGGAGGGATTGAATGTTATTTCTGAGAGGACTGTCACACTCCTGAATCAGTTTTAAAGTCAATAGTCTTTCCATGAGTATGTTGTTTGCAATGTTATAGCCATGTTTGTCCCAAGATATTAGATTGACAAAATTGGTGAGAAAATAGCTTTTATTGGACCAACTTCTCTTGTTGAATGAGAAGCTTTGAAGCTATACAGAGATCTTCTTCAGGTCTGGGAAAGATATTCAGAGTGTCACAACTAAATACAAGATGGAACCGATTGTTTAGTCCAAGTAGTTAACACATATTCTAAGACAGTGTTCTCAACTAGGGTCTGTTGCCTCCCCAGGGGACTGTGTGCCTGTTTCAAGGGGTTGTAGGACCCCGTGGCTAAAGCCAAGACTGAAGCCAGGAGTGGAGCCTCAGGGCTGAAACACTCAGCCCCAGCTCTCCCCTTGGGACTAAAGGCTGATGCCCCGAGCCCCAGCGACCCACGGGGCTGAAGCTGGGAGTAGAGTCATGGGGCTGAAGCACTGAGCCCTCACCCATGCCCCTAGTGGCTGAAGTCCAGAGCCCTGAGACCTCCCACCCCCAGAGTCCCCCCCTACTCCCACACACACACATGGTGGCTGAAGCCAGGAGCCCCAGGGTCTCCTGGTGGGCCCTGGACTTTTTATAGTATGTTGGGGGGGCCTCAGAAAGAAAATGGTTGAGAACCATTGTTCTGAGAGCCTATTCAATGTTAAGACAATGATTGTTAGTAGTGAGCAAATTCATGAATTGAGCAAAGTTACATGCTCCTAGGCACGTCTTTTGAAGGTGTTGTGCAGGTTTCCTTTGAGGACAAGTACTGAGAAGTCAGATATGCAGTGATCACATTGTGAAAAGTGTCCATCCATGGGTAATATAATGTTTTTGTCTTATTTTCCAGTACTCACATTCTACCCACTATTGTAATCATCTTTGTACAAAATATGCCTTGTGAGGTATCATTTGAGACCACCAGCCCAGCAGAAGTTGAGCTGTGTTGCAGCAAAGAGGGGCTGCTGCTGAGGGGAAGCAGGGCCTTCTGGTCACACAGGGCAGGAAGACAACTGGGATCCCCCTGATCCCTACTTCCAGGCAGGATGACCCCAGGCATGAGAAGCCAGCAAAGATGAGCACAGAAGGTGTGGGAGGATTGCACCATTGTGGAAGCATTGAGACGGACGGATGTGAGAGAGCTGGACAGAAACTAGGCAGGAGCAGGAAGCCAGAAGGGATTGATTAGGGCTATGGGGGAACTGGGCAGCAGCTGGGAGTCTGGATTGGTGCGGGGGACTAGATTGGGTTCTGGACAGGACCTAGACAGGAGCTATGGTACAGAAGGGTTGTGAGGGAATTGGATAGGGCTGTGGAGGAGCTAGGCAGGAGCTAGGGGATGATGATCTGGATTGGAGTATAGGAGACCTAGAGAGGAACAGATTTTGGAATGAAAAAAGGTGCGTGTACGGGGAGTAACATTTTCTTGCACCAGGGCCCTCTGGGGCTTGTTATGCTACTTAACACCAGCTGATGATCCTGCCCTTTGAATTTTCTCTGTAAAGGGGCATGCACAGTTAGTTAAATACATGTGGAAGTTTTGGTAGTATCCAGAAATGAAATTATAGAGGCAGGAGTCAGCTGTAAAGTCTGGCTATAGCTATGCAGTTGAGGGGGTTGGTTCAAATAAGTCACATTAAGATGACTCTAATTCAAAACTTCTTCAAAAATGCGACCTCTGCCAAGGGCCAAGAAGGTACAAAAGAACAATTATTTTTTTATTATAGCTTTCACCAAAAAAGAATCTCCTGATTCAAACAGGTCCCCTTTCTCTAACATTAAGCACCTGAAACAATATCTGTTTTCAGCTACAGAGATTGCCTTTTCTTGGATACTTCTTAATAGGGCAGCTGACTTCTGAAATTAGTGCTAATAACAGCCCATAATTCCTAGGTTAGGAATTCCTAGACTAACTCATTTTGAATAAAACAAAAATTTACATTTTGTTTATGCATAAACTACTGATGACTAATCATGATTGAAGCCTATACTCCAATCAATAAATAACAGCCCATAATTCCTAGACTAACTCATTTTGAATAATACAAAAATTTACATTGTTTATGCATAGTCTATTGATGACTAATCATGATTTAGTCTTCAGGATTATTGATTATGAATGCTGCAGAATTTTTATTTAACTGGTATAGCAACTTACAAAATAAACACTGGTTGAAACTTGATTGAAAATTCAAGAATAAAGGAGAGCCTAACTGGTGATATACAAATTTCTTGAGGCTAGGAAATTATCTTTTGCTGTGTGTACATTTACTATAATTGAGGTAAATGAATCACTCTGGAGAAGCATTACTTTATATGGTAATTATCTCTGAAGTTTACCTAGTGCATATATTTTACAGAAGAAATAATAGTGTACAGGGTACACATGTAAACTAACTGATTTACACTACATTAAATATGGGATAGGCACAGTACTGTGAATCAGGAACTCCTGAATTCTAATCTTGACTCTGACATTAGCTACTTCTATTGTCTTGGCAAAGTCACTTCACTGGTCTTCCTCAGTTTCCCCATCCATGAAGCGAAAAAATACTTACTGACTTAGCTCATAGGGCTGTTATGGAGATAATTAGATATATTTTGCATGCACATGAAACTTGAAAAGTCATATATAAGTGCTAAATGTATAAGATACAATGTTGCATTTCTCTTGCCATTTTTGTCCATGAATTACAGTTCATAGATGACACTTTGATGAGCAATTGAATTTGGCAGTTTGACACTCACCTTTGATGCATGGAGACCTGAATTCAGGTCACACCAAAGATTTAATAGATTACGATGTTAACTGTCATAAAAGCCAGTTTATTTATTGGGATTTATTGTGGCCATTCAAAGAATATATTAGCTGTAATTTTATCCTTTGATATATTTTAACCTGTTACTTTATAGGAATGACTTACTATGGCTGAGTATGTCTGTACTGAGTATGAGTGTTTATTGTTTTACCTTGGTCTCCTTGATGTTATGCAGTATTTAGAATGTCATGCTACATATACTTAAATTTGAAATCAGGCCAACATCACCTGTAAACTTTCTCTTTGAAAACATCTCTGTGATGAACCCTCAATTCAACAGAGCTCTATTTCTTGAATAGAAGAAACAGTAATTAGAAAGTAGTGAACTTTTGTAAGTTATTACTAGAAGTCTAGCCCATCTGAGGAGGAAATTAATGTAAGTCTTGTCTTTTTTCTCTCCTCCTTAAGCAGTGCAGCCAGGTCTTTAGATTTTGAACAGGAGACTGCATGTTATGCTAAAAGGTATATGGCTGTACGGATGATATATAGAACAGGGGTGGCCAACGTGAGCCTGAGAAGGAGCCAGAATTTACCAATGTACATTATCAAAGAGCTACAGTAATACATCAGGTTTCAGAGTAACAGCCGTGTTAGTTTGTATTTGCAAAAAGAAAAGGAGTACTTGTGGCACCTTAGAGACTAACCAATTTATTTGAGCATAAGCTTTCGTGAGCTGCAGCTCACTTCATCAGATGCGTACTGTGGAAAGTACAGAAGACGTTTTTATACACACAAACCATGAAACCCACTCTCCTGCTGGTAACAGCTTATGTAAAGTGATCACTCTAAACCTTGGATCTGTGCTGGAAATGGCCCACCTTGATTATCATTCACATTGTAAGGAGAGATCACTTTAGATAAGCTATTACCAGTAGGAGAGTGGGGTGGGGGGAGAGAAAACCTTTTGTAGTGATAATCACCCATTTTTTCTAACTAACTAAATTGGTTAGTCTCTAAGGTGCCACAAGTACTCCTTTTCTTTTAGTAATACATCAGCAGCCCCGCATCAGCTCCCCACCCCCTGCTCTCAGGCTCCCTCCCACTCACCGACAGCCCCGCTGATCAGCGCCATTTTACCACCCAGTGTGGCTCCCTGAATGAAGTCAGTGGAAAAACTTCCATTGATTTCAGTTAGAGCTGGATATGAACATTGGAGAAGTAACTCTCAAGACTTTCCATCCTAGTTGGTTGAACCCTTTGCTTTACTCTTCAAATAGTGAGCAGCTGATCCCTTAATTTGGTCTGAGTTCGACAACAGTGCAGAAGAAGGTGGGTTGCTAGGGATAAGATGGTGATCGAAACTGATACAATGGCTTTTTGATTCTCTTCTCAAGCTGCTCAGTACACAGCCATAATAAAAGATGGCCCAGAAGAAGCCTTCAGGAGCTCAGTATAGGAAGTGAAAAGCTCAGTTGCAATCTACTTTGCAGCAAGGGGCAAATTTGATAGGAAAATATCTGAAACAGAACAACATAGACTGGGTTTTAGGAAGTAGCGAGTGTCCCAATGCAGAAGAAATTGAGGGGTGAAGCATACATGATGGAAGTCCTATTACTAAGGAATTAGCAGATTTACCTGAAGATAAGGAATGAAAATGTAGAGAAAGTGATGGAAAATCATCCGGTTTTCCTGGCAGCATAAAGGAGAGTGATGATAAAAAACAATGTGGCTCACATGAAAAGGAGAGTGCTTAAGCATCTGATCTCAATTTTTCTCTTCCTTGCAAAGAATAATTTGGCTTTCCAGGGCTTGTTGGATAATTTGTTCACTGAACATAATGAGTGGTGAGCACAGCTATTTAAAGCTCAGGCTCACTGAAACATATCTTCGATAGATGATGGTCAATGAGAAACTGACATTGCTTGCTACTTTATTGCTTGAAAATGCCATTGGCCAGTCTTTGGATCTGTCTGACGTTGAACTTCAGTTTGCAAGGGCAAAGGTGAGAAAAGTGACCTTTTGAACTAAAAAACTAGGGTTAACGTTCTAAGGCTGTCACCTACTGTAACTATTTAATAATGGTCCACACAATGTTGGTGCATAGTTCATTTCTTGATGTTACTACATTTCAGTTATTCTTAAAATTAAAAAGTTTCTATAGGGTTACAGGAAACAAATTGTTTATTTGCTTGTATATGGCATGAATAAATACAGATTTACAGATCCTAGTGTGCAAATATATTGTCTTATATGACAGGGATACATCATGCATGCAAATTATGCACCAAAGTCATGAAATGGTCTATAAATGCAATAAAAATAAGGTATTTAGAAGTTTAACAAATGGGGGAAAGGGGTGCCAAAGACACTTCTTGCCTGGGGGGCAATTTGGTCTAGGGCCAGCCTTGGCTGCAGTCTCTGTCCGGCTCCTCTCTGCAGTTTTCCCCATTGCCCCATGGCAGGAGGGAGGGAAGGAAGACACACCCTGGATCCTAGTGCCTCCACAGTGTGGGGTGTCTCCTGCACAGATCTGGGTATAAGAGGTGCTGGAGGGAGAGGTAGTTCTACCCGGGCCCCATTTTACCCCTTCCCACCCCCAATGCATCTTTCCCTGCTTTGACGGCTCTTGTTCCTGCCAGCAGGCTATTATATATAATTCAGCTATTACAGAACTACCTTAGTAAATACTGTGAGAATATATTTGATTGCTTAGAAATTCTGGACACATTGCTAATTCTTCCTAGTGCTAGTCACACCCTTGCATCTATTTGTCTGTTACTGCTCACTGCATTGTTACTTGAAAAAATTAACAACATAATTTTAAAAAAAGTAATTATCAGATGGAGCGGGGAGTAACAGTGGAAACTATATTAAGGAATTGGCCTTCCAGGAGCAAACAGAGGAGGGCCCAGGATTCAACTGTTTTTAAGAGTGCAGCAGAGCCAATAGCAGGAAGTGAAGGAATCTGAGTAAGTCTCTTGAACCATTTTCACTACAATATAAATCTAATGGAAATTCTGCATTTATGCCAACCTAAAATTCTCATTTTGCTTGGTCAATCTGCTTGTATTTCTTAAACATGGGCAGCCAACATCCTGATAATTAGGCTTCAAATAATAGCCCATTTATCTTAACGTGGGAAAGCCACACTTCTTCAGATGCTATTATTTCTGTCTTGTTGACTGGAACACTCAACAAGACCACTACGCAGGGTCATGTGTCTGCACAACTAGAAGGAATAGAAACTTTGTTTTTTTCTTTTTTTCCCAGAATGAAAGTTTATATTATAGAGAATACAGGAAACAGCCTAAACCTGTGACACAGCTGATAGTTCTGTGAACAGCTACATAGATCTTTGTCTCTCTTCATAAGCTGTTTGTAAATGTTCATTACAGTCATGCACTCATGAATGGTTCTCTACTTCTGATGTGATCCTAAGAAATTAACAATTTATTTAACATGTTTATTAGGCATGACATTAACATTTCATAGAGTTTTAATTCCCATATTAACTGAAGTGAATTACATATTTTCTGCTTCTTTCTTTGAATCTTTTTCTCAACTAGTTTAGGCCCTAAATTGTTTCTGATTGTGATTGAGTGGCAAACTGTGTAAATCACAAACAGTACTTTTCAGACAAATAAACACTCATGTTATAATGTATGAGAGTGCCAAGATTTTCACAAAACTAGCAATTTTACCAATTGGTCATGAATAACAAATATGATTCTGAATATGGTAGCAAGCAACAATTATTTTTTTTTGTTTTTGTTTTGTTGTTGTTTTTGGTTTGCTCTTCGATTTTCTTTAGCTAACTGAAAACATGTTGTCTAATTAAAAGTTCAGCCATAATCCACTGGTGGGACATATTTGGAGTAAGGCTTTTCATTCTTGCTTTACTCGCTCTCTTTTATCTGCTCTTTTTCTATTTGTCTTTCTCACTACTATATATAGTCCCATCTATGCCAGCTTCAGCCCAGCCATTGCCACCTTATCTCCCCAGAACTCCCTCAGAAAATCATGATTTTAACATGACCATCATTTGTTTTTATGTGAAAGTTCTCTTGTGAGCTATGTGTGGGGAAATTGCATTTACATAGAAATACTAGATACAATTATTACAGAATTATATTTAAAAGATGCTCATCTTCTAAATATGTTAGATTTTGAGCATGAAAACAATTTTTTGTGCTATTTTCTGGTGCTTCTGTTCTCTCTTGTAAGCGATAGGAAAAAGAGGAGATGTAACACTCATTGCAATCACTGCCCCTGCTTTACTTTTGTGGCGTCAGCAATGATTACATCATTAGTTCTTCTCACTATTCTGTTCCTTTTTATTTGACAGAATTTTTTTATATGTATGCTTGTGTGTGATAATAGTAGCCCCCAAACTGCCGGCTCCAGTGAGAAAACCACTGAGGCTTTAATGATATTGGACCCAAACAACTAGATGAAGAGAATGGAGAAATTTTGACAGCATAGATTTTCCTCAAAATCTTCTGCTATGTGAATCAGATACAAGACCAATTTTCCTTAAATGAACATATATTTCTATTTGATACAAGTTTGCCTGTGGTGGGCAAAGCTGTCAACATAAAGGCAAACAAATGGACTGCATTTGAAGAAAAGCCTTTCAAATGTTATGACATTATTTACTTATTTTAATTAGAAATAGAAAACTCTAATCAATCTATGATGATTTTGTTTTAATCATCGATCATCTATTCATAAATATACAGAATTTAAGTTGCCTGATAGTAATAATAATTCTGGTGACAATTTTTTTGATGTAAAGTAAAAATGGCATTGACATTAACTTTCACATTAACTCAAATTTTTACCAATTTTACGGTATTTAAAAAATGTCACAAAAACATACAAATGTGCCTGTTTAAGGAGTTGTATATTAATTGTGTGTGGGGAAAAATATACATTTTTCATGTATAAGCATTTTGTCATAAAGGCTCCAATTTTGCAATGATCCCTACTTATGCCCCTATAGACCTATCTAGCAAACATCTTACAGACCCTCCATTAGGCAACTATCAAGAAAAGAACATGGGAGAACAAGATACATTCATTGTTTTCCTGATTGGGAGGCTCCTTACCTCAATACAGGAAGAGAAAGTGTCATTTGTCCAGCAATATTTCATAAGAATGTAACAAATGCTTTATTAATAATCCATCTAGCTCAGTATCCTGCCTACTAAAATGGCCAGTGCTGGAGGTTTCAGAGGAAAGAGCAAAGACCCCAACCTATACTAAATTATTCATTACACTATGGCAGAAATTTCTTCCTGACATCAGCCAGTAACTAGTCATTTCCTCCAGGATCATTATCAATATGACAGCACTGAGCATATTGCTACCCCAAGACTGTTTCTGCTATCTCTAACAATTGAACCCCCTACTATCTATTCTTTCACAAAAGTCAATGAAATATAAATAACTAATATATTGTTCTACCAAAGCATTCTGTGAAATATTAATGTCTTGTTTATGCCTTTCCTTTTTATACTGTGGGTGAAAATACATAATGCTTGGGGTTTATTTTCAGAGAAATGCCATGCTACCCTCAGCTAGCACAGTAGCTGTAAACACTGTGTTTCTTGCAAGCAGAAGTATCAGTTTAAAAAAAAGGGGGGGTGGGCTCTCAACACGCGATAGTAAGCAACTGCATTACAGTGCAAACAATTAAACCCAAAGTCTTACGTTTTGTACCCCAGGAAGATAAGCATATCTAGCAGTGCCGTTACTTCCCAATAGCTTATTTAACTGTATAAAAAAGTAACTTATTTTAAGGAAAAATAAATTGATTTGGGTTTTTAGGCAAAGAATTGTGTTGATATTTATTTTAGCCAAATTTACTCGACTGTTGCTGGATACTATCAGTTGTTAAACTGCGGGTGAGAGAGTGTAACTTCTGTGCCTATTAGCCTTGGGGATTTCCTAATGTCATATTTCAAGGAACACTATGGTCTGGTCTACAACTAAACCTTAAGTTGACTTCTCTGTGTCACTCAGGCAGTGTGAATTTTTCACATCCCTCAGAGACATAATTAAGCTAATCTATGTCCTAGTGTAGACACCACCTACTGCCCCTCAGGGACATAGATTTACTATAGTGATGGAAAAAAACACTTCTGTCACTGAAGCAAGTATCTACACTATAGTGTTATAGGGGCATAGCTGTACCACTGCAACTGTGCTGCTGTAGCATTTGTTGTGTGGACATCCACACAGTTTTTTGTTAGTCTTTTTCTCAGTGCTGTTATATATCCATAATGATTCTTTAAAGCATGTAAGCACCTGCATATCTCTGAGCATATGCTGAAGTCTTTCCCAGTTCAGCAAAACACCTAAGCTTGTGTTTCTGTCACACTGATTTCAATGGGGCATAAGCACATTCTTAAAATTAAGCACATGCTTAAGTGCTTTGCTAAGTCAAGCTTCATCTCCCCTTTCAGTATGACAGGGTTAGAATTCTCCCCCATGAAGCTTCCAATCTCTGCAAGGAGTCAGTACTTTCTAAAAGCACATTTCCATATTAGTGTCACTTTCTTGATGCTAAGCACACTCGCTGGCCATGCCAGTACAATCTTATAACTAGGGTCGGTCTAATTTTGCAAAAATATTTTTCATGGGAATGGTTACTGGGGTTTGACTAAGTCTGTATCTCTTATTAACTATTAGTGAGCACTCTTCCTCTGCGTTTGTACAGTGTCTAGGGTACAGGGGCTTGATCCTGACTGAGGCTTTTGCATGCTAACTCAATACAAATAATATTTCATGTGAAGTTTTTTTTTGTTTTGTTTTGTTTTGTTTGTTATCACAAGTGTTTAAGGAATTCAAACAAGGATGGTTAAAGCACTCACATGGTATGTGGGAGACCCAGCTTCAAAGCCTGCTGCCTGATTTGGAGCAGGGACTTGAACCCACATCCCAATTAAGTGCCCTAACAAGCAATCTATACGGTATTCTGGGGTGACTTTCTGCAGGTAAGTGCCCTAACCACTGGGGTAGAGTGTCTTGCTCTTTGGCCTAATTAATATTTAATTACTTTTACAAAGTGGAATAGCTCCAACAGGAGAGGCTACCCTGCTAGAGAATACCTAATAACCTGGCAGCTAGGGAGCTCAGCTGGCATGTGGGAGACTTAGGTCCTAATCAGGCAGAATAGGGGTTCCCATTATGGGTCTCTCTTATGTCAGCTGAGTGCCCCAACCACTGGGCTTTCACTAGGGCTCCAGGCAGCTTGTTAGGACTTAGATGGCTTTTCACATGCCCACTGGTAGAAGCTTAGGCACTTATTGAGTTGGGTGGCAGTTGAGAAGTGGTTTTGAGAATGATAGAGGTGCCTAAATGTTGAACTTAGGCATGTAGATACCAGATTCAAATGTACTTAAGTTACTTTTTAAAAGGATATTGAGCCCTGGTCTACACTAGGACTTTAGGTCGAATTTAGCAGCTTTAAATCAATGTAAACCTGCACCTGTCCACACGATGAAGCCCTTTATTTCGACTTCAAGGGCTCTTAAAATCGATTTCCTTACTCCACCCCTGACAAGTGGATTAGCGCTTAAATCGGCCTTGTCGGGTCGAATTTGGGGTACTGTGGACACAATTCGATGGTATTGGCCTCCAGGAGCTATCCCAGAGTGCTCCATTGTGACTGCTCTGGACAGCACTCTCAACTCAGATGCACGATTGTTTGCCGTTGCTCTGACACAGGGAGGGGCGACTGATGACACGGCTTACAGGGTTGGCTTACAGGGAGTTAAAATCAACAAAGGGGGTGGCTTTACATCAAGGAGTATTTCAGGCAGGACTTCATGGAGGGTTCCAATAAGAAATGGTGCACCTAAGTTATTGTTCTTATTGGAACAAGGAGGTTAGTCTGGCCTCTGATTGATACATGGCTAGATTTACCTCACTGCACCTTCTCTGTGAGTGACTGCAGTGTGACCTAGAGGAATGAGTCCCCTAGACGGGGGGTGGTGGGGGGTTGCAAATGAGTACAAAACAAATCTGGTCTATTTCTTGTTTTGATACACTCCATCTATCTTTTACATCTTTGGCTGGCAGCAAACGGTGCAGAAGGACTGCATGCCATCCACATCTCATGGCTGCTCGGCAGAAGATGGTACAATAGGACTGCTAGCCATCCTCATCTCTTGCCTGCCCGGCAGAAGATGATGCAATAGGACTGCTAGCAATCCGTATCACCTGCCTGCTCACCATAGGATGGTTCAATAGGATTGACTGCAGGACTAAAGAGAATGACTTGATCAAGTCACTCCAAATTTAGTCCCTGCGCCCATGATTGACCTCACACAGGCGACCAGGAGCACCTCGGACATGACAATGACGGCTACCAGTCCTATTGCACGTCTGCTGCCACAAGGCAATGGGTTGCTGCTGCTGTGTAGCAATGCAGTACCGCATCTGCCAGCACCCAGGAGACATACGGTGACAGTGAGCTGAGCGGCTCCATGCTTGCCGTGGTATGGCGTCTGCACAGGTAACTCAGGAAAAAAGGCGCAAAACAATTGTCTGCCCTTGCTTTCATGGAGGGAGGGAGGGAACGAGGGCCTGATGATACGTACCCAGAACCACCCGCGACAATGTTTTAGCCCCATCAGGCAT
Organism: Lepidochelys kempii; assembly: GCF_965140285.1. Classification (NCBI taxonomy): domain Eukaryota; kingdom Metazoa; phylum Chordata; order Testudines; family Cheloniidae; genus Lepidochelys; species Lepidochelys kempii. Next base: position 66,960,642 of record NC_136384.1, on the reverse strand, counting down.
TGGGATCTCAACCCAGAATTCCAATGGGCAGCGGAGACTGTGGGAACTGTGGGATAGCTACCCACAGTGCAACGCTCCGGAAGTCGACTCTAGCCTTGGTACTGTGGAAGCACTCCGCCGAGTTAATGCACTTAATGCACTTACAGCATTTTCTGTGAGGACACACACACTCGAATATATAAAACCGATTTCTAAAAAAACTACTTCTATAAATTCGACCTAATTTCATAGTGTAGACATACCCTAAGGCTCCTAAGTCAGTTAGGTGTGGCTCCACCCAGTGTTTCAATGCCTAAATAACCTTTAAATATGTAGTCTTTGGGGCTTGCTTCTGAGCAAGCTCAACTCTCACTGAGGTCAATGGGACAGGACTTTTGGCTTTAATGGGAGTTAAGGGAGTTCAGCACCTCATAAGAGAGGCTTGTAACCTTGCAATATTGACCTCGGAAGCAGCATCTCTTCTTCATAATAAGTAACTCTTGATCATGTCAGGATTTCCTTGAATGCAATTGAATGCATGTGCAACTACTTACTGACTCAGGATAAGTAAGGACTTCTTCAGTCCTTATTTTCTATTTCAAAACTAGTATCTTTTCTCTTTCTTTCTTTCTTTCTTTCTTTCTTTCTTTCTTTCTTTCTTTCTTTCTTTCTTTCTTTCTTTCTTTCTTTCTTTCTTTCTTTCTTAAATAATGTGGATGGGATGGCTCGTTTCTCCTATATGTTTCTACAGTGGCTGGTAGTGTATGGGTGCTACTGTGATATAAGTAATAAATCACAAGCGCACTGACACTAGGAGTGTTAAATTTGTTTGGTATTAACTGATCCCATCTTTCTAGTGATCTGAAGTGCTGACTGGTTCATCCCTTTTGGTTTCATGTTTTATTTATATCTTGCTTTTTTATTAAATCTGGATTTTTTTCATATGTTTTGACTTCTTGCTCCTTTTTCTGTCTTTTATAAGGACATTGTTCTTGATTCTCATCAGAAATGCAAGAGTGTGTCTCCGTTAACTGCTTGCTGGGGAAATGGTTAGAATGGCAAAGTCTGTCTTAATTCCTACTCATCATAGTTATCAATACAAAATTAATCTCCATTGGCCTCTGTCCTATGATTCAAGTTTCTAATTCCACTGTCCAAGACAGCAGTGCAGTGGTTGCCATTGTGTATTCACGCCAACCAGAATTAGCAAAGTACTTTTCTCCTTACCATCTGCCAAATTAAAATACAGCATGTAGTCTTGGTTTTATTGCATTTTTTCATTCACATTTCTGCTCTCCCTTATTAGTAGGCTGCCCTCATCTCAAAACACACTTTCCATCTCTAGAGACAGTTAAGAAGCTCTGGATAATATTTTCTAAAGTGCCGAAGTCCTATTGTCAAAAGTGAATTGGAGCCAGATTTCAAAGAAATTGAGGTGCCCAAAGATGCATGTAGGTGCCACATTGGATCTTCAAAAATTCCAAGTCAGTTTAAGCACCTAACTCCCATTGCAATCAGTGCCTAGATGCTTTTGAAAATCCCACTAGGCACCTATCTGAATCTTTAGGTGCCTAAATACCTTTTAAAATGTCTCTGTAGGACTTGGGGAATTCAGAGTCCTAAAATGTTTCCTGTTGGCTCAGACTTCTGAAATAACATTAAAGTTCATGTGTACACATAGGCAACCCAAATTCAGATTTTTAATGAGGGTTCAGAGTGCTGGTGAAATACTTTTAATTGGTATTTGAGTCCTTCCCTCAGTGGGAAGGTTCCAATCCCCATTTCTTGGGACCTCTGGCAATGGGACAAGATGACTGAGAAGGGAGATAATGAAACATTATGAGCAAAAAAAAAATCCTGGAAAAGGGAGAGAAGGTTAAATGACCTTGTTCTTTCCCCTTTTAATTAAAATTTCACATGTTATAATAAACATAGCCCAGTTCTAGCCTAGTGGACAGATGTCTGTAACATAGAAAACAACAAGACAATTGGCACTAATCTATAACCTTGTTGATAGTCTTAGAGAGGAAGTCAAGTCTGAAGTGCTCTGGTGGGTGCTATATAAGTACTAAAATTCAATTTAAAATACAAAAACAACCTAGAAGTTTAAGAGCTCCTCATGCTCACTTTGGTAGCCAGCCATGTTCCCTGGCCTCTTTAAATAGTGACAGCCTCTTCCATTTAAAAAATGTCTCTGATAAAAATCTCTCTCTGGTAGTATTATAGGAGGTATATTGTTGTTGCCTTCTCCCTCCCCCCTTTTTCTACAATCTTCTCTTTCTAGCAGTTTTATGATGCCAGCATATGACATTATAAACCCACAAGTGCCAATGGTCTGGGCCCTTAAAACATTCACACATCTGTCCACATAGTTATTATTATTCATAGTAGTAATAACAATGATAAGCATGTATATTGTACTCTAGAAACTAAGTAATCATTTAATTCAGAGACGGCCAACCTGAGGCTCCGGAGCCACATGCAGCTCTTCGGAAGTTAATATGCAGCTCCTTATAGAGGCACCAACTCTGGGGCTGGCGCTACCGGCGCCAACTTTCCAATGTGCCGGGGAGTGGTCACTGCTCAACCCTGGCTCTGCCACAGACCCTGCCTCCACTCCACTCCACCCCTTCCCATCCTCTCCCCTGAGTTTGCCATGCCCTTGCTCCTTCCCCCACCCTGAGCTTCCTGCATGCCACGAAACAGCTGATCGGGAGGTGGGGGAAGGAGAGGGAGGCGCTGATTGGTGGGGCTGCCGGTGGGTGGGAGGTGCTGGGAGCGGGAGAGAAACTGATGGGGGGCTGCTGACGTATTACGGTGGCTCTTCGGCAATGTACATTGGTAAATTCTGGCTCCTTCTCAGGCTCAGGTTGGCCACCCCTGATTTAATTGTTTCTCTCACACATTTACCCATTCACAAATCCATTCTCTCACTCACCAATATAACTTATTCATGCCAAGATGCATCTTTTTCATCATTTTAGTAACACAGCTCTCTCTCTCTCCCTCTTAATATGGGGAAATCACAAAAGCGGTGTCTTTCATGATCAGCTGTAACAAAAAAAACTTTAAACTACAGTACATACAAACAACATTACTCAGTTAGAAATAGCTATTCTCCATACTGAAATCTGTAAATTCAAAACATGCTTTGCCTCTGATCTGACAATCTGAACCAGGAATTAGAATCTTGTTCGCTCAGTTCTGAAATGTTTGATTTAAGAAATTTACATTGCAAGTCACCACAGCTGAAAACACCAGTCATCTCTGGCTCTTCCAACTACTTCTTTCAGACATGCTAGATCAAAATTCATGTCTTATTACTATATCCAGTTAATTTTGCTACCAGTTTTGTGATCTCAGCTGAGCAGAACGCTGAACCAATAGTATTCTATTGGGGGGAGCTTTTCTTGACCTGCTGCTCACAAACCGGGAAGAATTAGTGGGGGAAGCAAAAGTGGATGGGAATCTGGGAGGCTGTGACCATGAGTTGGTTGAGGTCAGGATCCTGACACAGGGAAGAAAGGAGAGCAGCAGAATACGGACCCTGGACTTCAGGAAAGCAGACTTCGACTCCCTCAGGGAACGGATGGGTAGGATCCCCTGGGGGACTAACATGAAAGGGAAAGGAGTCCAGCAGAGCTGGCTGTATTTCAAGGAATCCCTGTTGAGGTTACAGGGACAAACCATCCCGATGTGTCGAAAGAATAGTAAATATGGCAGGTGACCAGCTTGGCTTAACAGTGAAATCCTAGCGGATCTTAAACATAAAACAGAAGCTTACAAGAAGTGGAAGGTTGGACATATGACCAGGGAAGAGTATAAAAATTTTGCTCGGGCATGTAGGAATGAAATCAGGAGGGCCAAATCGCACCTGGAGCTGCAGCTAGCGAGAGATGTCAAGAGTAACAAGAAGGGTTTCTTCAGGTATGTTGGCAACAAGAAGAAAGCCAAGGAAAGTGTGGGCCCCTTAATGAATGAAGGAGGCAACCTAGTGACGGAGGATGTGGAAAAGCTAATGTACTCAATGCTTTTTTTGCCTCTGTCTTCACGAACAAGGTCGGTTCCCAGACTGCTGCACTGGGCATCACAACATGGGGAATAGATGGCCAGCCCTCTGTGGAGAAAGAGGTGGTTAGGGACTATTTAGAAAAGCTGGACGTGCACAAGTCCATGGGGCCGGACGAGTTGCATCTGAGAGTGCTAAAGGAATTGGCGGCTGTGATTGCAGAGCCATTGGCCATTATCTTTGAAAACTCGTGGCGAACGGGGGAAGTCCCGGATGACTGGAAAGAGGCTAATGTAGTGCCAATCTTTAAAAAAGGGAAGAAGGAGGATCCTGGGAACTACAGGCCAGTCAGCCTCACCTCAGTCCCCAGAAAAATCATGGAGCAGGTCCTCAAAGAATCAATCCTGAAGCACTTACATGAGAGGAAAGTGATCAGGAACAGTCAGCATGGATTCACCAAGGGAAGGTCATGCCTGACTAATCGAATCGCCTTCTATGATGAGATTACTGGTTCTGTGGATGAAGGGAAAGCAGTGGATGTATTGTTTCTTGACTTTAGCAAAGCTTTTGACATAGTCTCCCACAGTATTCTTGTCAGCAATTTAAAGAAGTATGGGCTGGATGAATGCACTATAAGGTGGGTAGAAAGTTGGCTAGATTGTCGGGCTCAATGGGTAGTGATCAATGGCTCCATGTCTAGTTGGCAGCCGGTGTCAAGTGGAGTGCCCCAGGGGTCGGTCCTGGGGCCGGTTTTGTTCAATATCTTCATAAATGATCTGGAAGATGGTGTGGATTGCACTCTCAGCAAATTTGCGGATGATACTAAACTGGGAGGAGTGACAGATATGCTGGAGGGCAGGGATAGGATACAGAGGGACCTAGACAAATTGGAGGATTGGGCCAAAAGAAATCTGATGAGGTTCAATAAGGATAAGTGCAGGGTCCTGCACTTAGGATGGAAGAACCCAATGCACAGCTACAGACTAGGGACCAAATGGCTAGGCAGCAGTTCTGCGGAAAAGGACCTAGGGGTGACAGTGGACAAGAAGCTGGATATGAGTCAGCAGTGTGCCCTTGTTGCCAAGAAGGTCAATGGCATTTTGGGATGTATAAGTAGGGGCATAGCGAGCAGATCGAGGGACGTGATCGTCCCCCTCTATTCGACATTGGTGAGGCCTCATCTGGAGTACTGTGTCCAGTTTTGGGCCCCACACTACAAGAAGGATGTGGATAAATTGGAGAGAGTCCAGCGAAGGGCAACAAAAATGATTAGGGGTCTGGAACACATGACTTATGAGGAGAGGCTGAGGGAACTAGGATTGTTTAGTCTGCAGAAGAGAAGAATGAGGGGGGATTTGATAGCTGTTTTCAACTACCTGAGAGGTGGTTCCAGAGAGGATGGGTCTAGACTATTCTCAGTGGTAGAAGAGGACAGGACAAGGAGTAATGGTCTCAAGTTGCAGTGGGGGAGGTTTAGGTTGGATATTAGGAAAAACTTTTTCACTAGGAGCGTGGTGAAACACTGGAATGCGTTACCTAGGGAGGTGGTAGAATCTCCTTCCTTAGAAGTTTTTAAGGTCAGGCTTGACAAAGCCCTGGCTGGGATGATTTAATTGGGGATCGGTCCTGCTTTGAGCAGGGGGTTGGACTTGGTGACCTCCTGAGGTCCCTTCCAACCCTGATATTCTATGATTCTATGATTCTATCATTGGATCTTCAGTGGTGGGCCTAATTCAGTTTCTTCTCAATTTTATTATTAATGAAGTACTATATTTAAAATCTCATCATGTACATGCTGTTTGAACTAGACAAAAAGGAAGTCAAGTAGATGCTTGAGGAATAGACTTAAATTTCAGCTGACAGCCGTTGGCTCACTATCAACAAAAGTAATTAAGCTTGTGCTTAACTTTAAGCATGTGGTGAAATCCATCTATATTTAGCAAAGAACATAATCACATGCTTAAGTCCCATTAACTTCAATGTTTTGTTGAAGTGCTTCAGTGAATTAGAGCCTTAAATATTATAGTGCTGAACCCTTGAAAATCCTAGATTTGTTAATGTTTTAGATCAGGAGTAACTTATTCAATTCAGAGTGGTAGCCATGTTAATCTGTATCAGCAAAAACAACGAGGAGTCCTTGTGGCTCCTTAGAGACTAACTAATTTATTTGAGCATAAGCTTTCGTGGGCTAAAACCCACTTCATCAGATGCATAAACGTGTTAGTCTCTAATGTGCCACAAGGACTCCTCATTATTTTATTAAATTCAGTGGAGTTACTGCAACATAAAGCTGGTTTATGTGAGATCAGAATCAGGCATTAACATTAAAATCCTAGCTTCAGTAGGATTCTAAAAATAGCTATTTGACTGTCCTTTTCTATACCTTGTTATACAAAATGTAGATTGATATATTCCTATGATGATTCATGCATCATAAGTTGTCCGTGGTGTGCAGTTCATAGCTAGTGGTATGGAATTTTCATTTAAATGGAACATCTAATGATAATACAACATATTACACTGTAAAAAAATCAGACACTTAGATTTAACTGAATAATTTATCCATAGCTGTAATCCTTTAAAATTTCCAGTTGATAAATGTTCACTCATATAATTTCTTGGATACTTTGAATATTTTTTCCAGATTGTCAAGGCTACATATTACAGTAATATTGAGCCAGATTCTAAGATTAAGTTGATCTGCACAGAGAGTAGGTGGGGGAAGGTGTGTATAAAAGTGGCTAACGCACACAGTTTCATCCTCCCGATTTAGCTGCTGCTCTGTGCAGAGCATCCTTGTGCTGAATCTGAATGTCCTGAGGCCTGCTTTAACTTATGCTGGACAGCAATGACAACAGAGGGCTGAAAACACTGCCAAGAATCGGGGGTAGTACAGGAGAAATCCAGCTATACTCCCTTTTCCCTGCTACACTAACAGCTGTGGGAGGGAGTAGCAAAAGAGCCTCTATATTGCTTTTATGCCAATAGAGAATCAGCCTCATACTGGGCTAGTTAAGCCAGCTTTATGGCCAGATTTGTATTGGCAGCCACTCCACAACCGAGAACCTGTCCCATTATATTCATATAATTTACATTTCTTTCTTTTGCATATTGCAAAACATACATGAAAGTACATTGTTTTTTTGGGGTTTTTTTTAGTTTTTGATACCATAAGGTGATCTAACCAAACAGAACATTTTGTACAGCTTTCATAATGTTAACAAACTGCTGCCTTAGGTCCAATAAGCCGCAGATTTATTGAAAGTGACTAGTGCAGTCAATATCTGGAATGAAACAGCTAATTTAATCTTGTCCAATGTTTACATTACTCTTCATTTTCCCTGGGAACTACAAAGCCGAAACACTTTCAGTAAAAGACTTCCTTGTAAAATGATCTGTTCTATCTGTCAGGAAGAAGGAATACATTTTCATTGCTTTAGTAACACAATATGCATCCTTCATTTATTTTAATTCAGTCACTGGAACTCTAATGATCGAAGCCATTTCAGAAGGTACCATCAATTATGCCAGGGATCTCATTCACAAGTGAAGGATGAGTCCTTCTCTCTGTTACTTAGAGGTCAGTGATCATTCCCAAACCTCTCCTATAGGTACAAAAGTGCCGCACCTTCTGTGCGTCTTCCATTTTTCTAAATGCTGCAACTTTATGATTTTTTGTATACCTTGGTTATAATAACTTCATTTGTCTGATGCTGGCAACCCTGATTCTGCTTTTATTCTTCTTGATTAATTCAATTTTATACAGTACTGACTCCCTGAAAGAAGACAGCAGAATAGATACTGGATCAGAACATTTCTCCCCCCCCACCATGGAACTGGTGTAGCAAATCATACACTGCAATAAATTATGTTATGAATAATATTTAGTATCTTATCATTTTTGGTACTATTTGTCAAAAAGGATGAATAATCTGAATTATCTTTGAATATTTTTTCATATGATCGTCTCCAGTATATGGATTTATTGTGGCTAAATCAGTGGCACTTTAAGAGAGGGCAAGTCAGTAAAATGGAGTCACAGAAAGTGACAAAATAATCACAGTGCAAGATCCTGCCATTTCTTATGTTGCATCATTGAGGTTGAAAGTCCTCTACATGGATGTAAATTCAAAACAAACATTGCAAAATAGGGTCACAACTAGCAGTATCTAAACTTCCACTGGACACAATAACAATTCTCTATTCCTCTTTCACCATCACCCTTTCTGACTACCTGAGATGTCTGCTCGCTCTATCCTTCTTTTCCAATTCCTGCATGTTTATGGGAATGGGGTAGGATTCTGATGACTCCAATCAGGTTCTTCAGCACTTTCTGTGTGGGGGGAGTATAGGAAGCAGTCCTGTAATCAGCTTCTTAAGACCAGAATGAATGTGAAACTCTGATTAGATATACAGACTCCATTAACAGATGATTAACAATCAAATATATCAGATACAGTATATTATGTGACACCATTTATGTATTATTCCCTTTACTGGGGATGAGTGATAAAATGAACCTTGATTAGGAACAAATCATGCTTTGTGACTAACGAGAAGAACAGCTGTTCCAAAACAGTGGTCCATGAATCACTGCTGGTCCACAGAGCTTTTACTGCAGGTAACTGGCTAGTTACATGGTACAAATTCTTTGTTTCCACCTGGCCTTGTTAATGTCTAGGCTCTTCCTTGCAAAGAACATTTACAGGCCATCTGGGGAGAAGCCAGCATAGCTGCCTCTACCAGAGGTCATTGCTATATAGTAGTGTATTCATATTTAGTGTTTCTTGTAAACATACCTTATATCTTAGGGATTATCTCCACTACAGATTCTCAGCCACAATATCTATGCTGGCAGAGTCCTATACTGTAGATGCAGTGTAAGCCAACAGAAGGAGTTTTTCTGCCAGCTTAACTACACCACCTCCCCAAATGACTTTACAACTCAGCTGTTAGCATAATTGCATCTACAGTGGTGGCTCTCTCAGCACAGGCTAGGGGCTGTGATTTCCCACTCCAAGCCAGCATAGCTATGGCAGCAAAACGTTTTAGCGTATACAAGGCCTTAAACAATTTGGTGGTTGTCTTATACCTTACAAAGTAGCTGAAGAGACTAAATGAACTCTATAAAACACAATAGAGAGATTTAGATATGCAAATAACTTCAAGTGCTTCAAAGCGGAGTCCATGTGTGATGCAAACATTGCTTGTTAGAAATCTTTAAAGTTTCCTTGAATTAGCAACACTGGAAATGCTTGCTTGAGAGTAGAAGTGGTTGTACAGACTCATGTAGGCAGATAGAGGGATTTTAAATCCTTTGAATATAAAAATGATTTTTTCCATTGTGTGAAGTTGCATATTCAAAATACATACTAACTGGGCAAAATTATTTACTTGCCATCTTGAGAATCTATTTTATTCCTTCCACCCTTCTCTTTTTCTTCCCTATATTAATCAGCCTTATTGCAGATTTAAAAGCCATTTGTGTCAGAACTGAATAATGGAATTCTAAAATGAAGTGGGTAGTCAATTAGGTTTCATGTTCATGGTGCCTATTTGCATGATAATACTCTATGTGTCCTTTCAGCTTGCTTTATTTTTTTTACTAGCGCTGGTGTCCAAAAGTTAGGGGAAAATTGATCAAGGATGCTTGTGTGAGCATTAAATACTACTTCTCTAGAAAAAAGAAAAGGAGTACTTGTGGCACCTTAGAGACTAACCAATTTATTTGAGCATAAGCTTTCGTGAGCTACAGCTCACTTCATCGGATGCAGTCACTGGAAAATATGGTGGGGAGATTTATATACATAGAGAACATGAAACAATGGGTGTTGATAAATTTGTTAGTCTCTAAGGTGCCACAAGTACTCCTTTTCTTTTTGTGAATACAGACTAACACGGCTGTTACTCTGATACTTCTCTAGAGTGAATATTGCATCCAACATTTGTGAAGGTTTCCCCATATGCAGTCACTAACTATAACTTTTGAAAATCACTGTAACAAAGAGTGTTTTCTGTGTGATAAGGTATGATGTGGTTAATTTACCTCTACCCATTCGTTTAAGTATAGTTAGGAACCCTTTTATCTCTACCTCTCTTTTATACCATTCCCTATTAGAATTCTGTGCTCTGAGCTCCAACAATGCATTATCCTCATTACCTCTAAAGTGCTTGGCTCCCAAGGATAATGACGAATCAGAATGTTCCTAAAACTATTATTTAAAAGTACTGAATTGCATGCTTTAAGGTGAATTGCTAGTACCACAAGCCAAAGTATTTGCAAAATACTTTTGCTGCATACAAAGCTTCTTGTGCTGCATTTCCTTTTCCATCATGCCTATCTAAATTATTTGTGGATGGTTCAGCACAGAAGTTTTTTCTACCATCTGCTTAGTATCAGAAGTTATAGAACTTCTATTATTTTAATTTGGGTTTTAATAAATGATGAACCAGTCACTAGAATGCTAACAAAATTATAGTTCTTGTGCCAGTTCATGAAATGCACACACAAATTGTAACCCTCTTGCCATGCTCTGCTTTGACATCATTTTTCAGCAGAGAGACTGCTGTCTGGATTAATTTTTTTCCTTATTGAAAAAGGTGTGCACCACTTTACGTTCTTGGCAAAGTGGCATTTTGTCCTTTAGGTTGTGTTGCAATCGTCATGTTGTAAACTACATAAAATGACTAATGTCAAATAGCTGCTCCCTGCCAACAATGTAAAGCCGTGAATACTGTTAAATGCATGCTGAGAAAAAGTGTGTAGTCCACAGATTCTCTACTGGCTGTGCATGAATCAAATTGAATTCAAACTGAGGGAGATTTATAATCTTTACTTTTAATGTATGGTCCCTTTTGCCTATTAAAATCAACTAATTAATATGAATATACCTTTAAACTTGAAGGGCTGTAGTCAGTCACAAAGTCAGGTAGGTGTACAAAAGTTCTTTGACTTTGTTATTTATAGAAGAATTGCCATGACACATTAACTCAGTCTGATTTAAAATATATAAAACAGATGTATTTATAGAGATATGTTAACATACTTGTCTACAAAGTGGATACCTCTGGTTGTTTTTACTATGCAGGGAAGAAAGAGGCGTATTATGCTATAATGAGATAGCTGATGCACTCAGTTGGGCTGAAGATAAAGCTGCTGCAAGACTATGGCTTTATTGGATAACAGGTACAGATAAACAGGGAGCAAGGAGGATGTTGTTAGCTGGGTGAGAGGGGAGGAAATAACGTGAAACTGAAGCCCTGTTACCCCAAATGGAAGCCATTTATGGTCTTAAAAACTATTTTGCTGTCTTTGTTGCAGCTACAGTAGACCAAAAGAGTTTTCTTTTGCAAAAGTAACATTTTATCCTTGGAGTGGTTCAATATAAAAATGATCTGATGAGATGACACATTTTGCCTACTGCCAAATGAGTAAAACAGTTTTTTTTTTTTTAAATGCATATCAGGATTGTCAGATTGGATCACTCCCATGGTCTATCTAGTCTAGTATCCTGTAGATGAAAGTGGTCAGTACAAGATGCGTCAGATGAATGTACAAGAAACCCAATAGTAGGCAGATATGGGGAGCACATTCTTTTCAGTACTCACCCTCACAAATATAAAGCTATATTTGAAAGTCGCAGTATGGAGATTACCCAATAAACAAAAGTTTTATCATATTAACTATACAAAATAAGAAAAAATGTTGACAAATGTTTTGTGAAAAGTAACATATTAAAAGTTTTCAATTAGTCTAGAAAAACTGAGGGAGTTATCTATTAGCCATGCAAGAAAAGTAATAATGAAGTTGAGTTGTAAAAGTTTGCAGCATGTGATGATACTCATATTTTTTCTAAAATGTTAGAGATTGAATGAGTGACATTTACAATAACTGGTGAACCAAAAGTATATAAGAGGCAAATGTAGTGGATTAGATGGCTCAGGAGATCCATAATGGGATATGGAGCCTTTCACCCTTGAGTCAGTGTTTCGAGTTCAAGCCCATGTTGGTAGTGACTGAAAGTCATTACCAGCTGAAATGAAATGTGAAACGAGTTGATGGTCTCCCTCTATTTCTTAGTGTCTGTATCACAAATGGCACTAATTGGTGCCCTTGTATACAGTCTCAGAGGAAAGGCAAAAGATTGAACAGGCATGATGACTGAACTACTCTTTCACTCAGAGAGACATTTCCTCTATGTCTAGGCGCATTGGTGTGTCAGGAAGGGAAAAAAATCCCAAACATGTGTTGTCCTTTTTGTAGGCAGATTTCACTATTCGGGGTTGGCACTTTTCACTAGCACTAAATTCTCTTAAAATATAAAAACTCTAGGAGCAGCTGGGAATAATATAGCAGAGCAATAATATAATACATTCTTAGGGAGATGTTCTAATGGGCTCCCTTGCTATCTTTACTTTTAATAATACTGTAAGATCTTTGGTACACAGATCTCTTAAAAATAAACAAAGCAGAAAAAGGAGTAGTGTTTTCACATTCACTAATGGATTAATGTTGTGCAGTGGATAATTGCAGACATTTACCTAGATTTTCTTAATTTTAATAAAATATGCAAAGATTCACCAGGAATGAGAGAAATGTTGCAGTGATCCCTTTTCAGCTCCCAGAAACAGTTCTCAGCACAGCCATAATTAATTTCCCTGGTGTAGAGATGAGAGGAAGTAAAATTGAAAAAGACAAGATTGTGCAATCCTCAGGAAGTCACCACTTGACCCTGAAGGTCTGTCCAAATACTGTCCCATGTCCATCCTCCTGTTCCTGAGCAAACTAACTGAGAAAAGAGTAATTATTAACCTCCAGCAACATGACATCAACCAGCCATCTTGGATGCTTCACAATCACTATCTAGTGATACTAAAAAAACCTCATGGCTATGGACACAAATAAGATCTCCATGCTCATGCTGCTGGACCTCTCTGCAGCCTTTGACACAGTGCAACATAAGTTAGTGCTAAGCTACCTGCATGATATAGCAGTCCACTGGAACAATGACTACAATCATTGTGGCCCTTCCTCCCCCCTCCCCCGCCAGTGAGTATCTGTTCCTCCTTTCCAAAGGTCCTCACCTCCAGAGTATCTGCTCCTCCTTTCCAAAGGCCCTCACCTCTGCTCAAAGGCTCTCACCTATCTACATTTCTCTTTTTTGAGAATCTACCACTGGGAGAGATAGTGAGATACCATGAGTTTAGCTGAGAACAGTGTGCTGATGCCACTTAACTGTATATCTCATTCAAAACTATTCAACTATCATCACTACTAAAACCAGATTTTTGGATGCAAAGCAGCTAGCTCACGCTGAATCTAGGCAAGACAAAGTGATGCTGGTTGGAAAGGGGAAATGTTTCAAAGATCTGATCAAGACCTTGTTTCTACCTTCCAATGAATCCATACAGTCTGTATTCATCAGTGGCATGAGGTCTCAGAGTCCTGTCTGATTCCTTGGTAAGCTTAGATGATTCGGTAGCCTCAATTTACAAGAGTGCTATCTTTCACCTTTAGCTTGCTAGGAAACTTTATGCCTTCCCCTCAGACAAGGAAATGGTCATAGCGGTCCCTGCATTTGTCAGCTCCAGGCTGGTTGACTGTAACTCATTGTTATCTGAAGCTGAATGTGAAGATGATGCACAGTTTCTAGCTGGTAGTGAATACAGCTGCCTGCCTTCTCCCTGCCTCAGACCACAGTGAACACATCAGGCCTGTGCTTGAATCCCTTCACTAACTTCCAGTCAGTTCTGATTCAAGTTTAAGGCCTTCATCCCAATGAATTTCAATCTATGAACCACCATGACAGCTGTATTTGTCTTGGACAATGCAGACCACAAAGCCGAGTATGAAGTCTGTGAAAGCTGGGAGCAAAGCATTCCTGCTATGGAACAATTTCCAGAATAGTACAGGTGAAGACAGAGTTTACCCATCTTTAGAAAACGCCATACAGCTTTCCTCTTTGAAAAAGCCTTGCCACCATAAGTGACACTGACAAATCAAACACCTCTTTTATTCCCATCACCTCAAAAGAACCCTACCCCACACAGAGTTCTGACCACATAAAGGGGAAAGTGCCGGAGACTCCATGAAATCCACTAGGGATTTTGCTGTTGCTATTGATTTTAATTGGGAGACCCTCAGATTCTATGGTGTGGCAGTATAAAACTCTAAAACAGAGAGACACCACATATGCTTGACCTCAAGAACTTCTTACTAATAGGAACACAGGAAATCACCTGGACTAGAATGTAGCCCATGTGCATACACTGTGAAATAATGAACCTTTTATTTAGAAGAATTATGCACTGTGGAAAGCGTATATATAACAGGGATGAAGAACAAAGAGTTGGGTAAACTGAATCTATGTATCATAAAAGGAAAAGGGTAACACATTCTGTATGTAAGTAACTCACATATCCCATGCATATCATATTGAACATGAAGGAGAGAAATAATTAACCTTCACATTTTCATTTTTAGAGCCTTGAGTGCTTTGCTCAGACATAAGACATTCTGTGTGATGGCAGCCCTTGTCCCTACTGCATACACCTTTGTAAAGAAGAACAGCACAATTGACCTCTGTGTGTGTTGTGTTCCAGCCTATTGTACTATACATAAACTCGATAGCTGATCATGTATAAAATTTTGCTCAGGATTAAAACATATCACAGATGTGTAAAACCAAAGTAAATCTGGAGTTGCTCTAGAGTAACAGAGTAGAATTTGGCTACTCTTTCCACTCCTTAAAAATGTTCCTCGGGGGTTCAGATTTATGACAATAAAATGGCAGTCCTGACAGTCTGGCTGTTTTTAGTTTGTTTGTTTTTCTGAGTCACTGATCTGAAGATTCCTGGAGTTCAGAGGAAAAAAAATAAATTGTTTCCTCTTTATTCACCCCAGCATTTCAAGATGGAGCTGAAGTTAATTTTAGAAAGCTTTAAAACTAACCGAAACAAGTGTTCATTAAGGTTGACCAGTATATGTATTAGAAAGGTTGATTAAACAAACGGTATATATTCTCTCATCTCTCTATGCATACACACACTTACAGGTGAAAGAACAAAACTAAGAAATTACTCATTCAGAATTATCCCAGGAATTGGTTGAGGGGCCTGTACCACTGAAGGATAGCTTGGACTAGTCAAACAGCATTCTGGTAGTAATGCTGTTTAGTGAGCACTCAGGGGTTAGTGTTGTTGGGAGGTGATATTGCATATGCACTCAGTTCAATCTGACTCCCCTAATGGCCCTTTATTGAATGCAAAGAGCAAAAAAAGAGGCTTTAAGCCATTTCTCCCCCCAACCCACTCAGCACCAGGATAGATTAATGGAGAAAAGTTGTCATAGTTCTCACAAAGTATGCTCAGAAGCAGATAAGAAATTAAACAGTTAATACAGCATTGGGTTGACTATGCAAATACATAAAAGCCAGACTGGGATACCTTTACAGTGGGTAGTACCTTACTCCACAAGTAGTTCCATTAACTTCTGTGTGATTACTCATGGTACAAATCAAACCAAGTTACTATTCAGTGTGAGTGAGATTGTCACAATTTGACTCCTACGTATTAGCGCAGCATAATAGTAACTATTATAACAGGATAACATCTTATCTGCATGGTTATGCTTGTACTAGTAACTTAATACCCATCCCTGAGATTAGTGGCTTTCTGTTGGCTTCCCTATGTCACCCTCACAGTTGACAATGTTCTAATCAAGAGCAGAAATGATAGACCAGATTCAGTAAGGAATTCAGGCACTTTCCCAACATGGTTAACTTCCCCAGAGAATTTCCCAGTGTGGGAAAAAAACAGTGAGTGAAGGTGGAAGAACACAGTGAAATGGTTCAAGAAGGAAGGGAAATTTCCCATTTCGGGGCTGGGAGTCAAGAAATAATTAATGGTATAAATTTGTTTTTTTTATCATAATTATAAAATATCTGTATATATTAATATAGGAGAAACAGGAGTCTTCTCCATAGCTTCTGATAAAGGGATAGCACAATATCTGCTTCCCATTTAACTATTTCCAGGTAGCTATATTCCAACAAGGATTTACACATGCTATTTTCAATACAAAGAAATATAAAACTCCATTGTGATTTATGACTGAAAAACTGCTAAGTACTATGTATTACACAACATTTTGGAGTACAATGCAAGGTCCAATAAACACAAATTTTAGAAACAGTAACTGATTGCCTGGTTATGGCATAATGATCTGTAGAAATGTTTGTTAGGCAAAAGATGTGTGCTTACATTCGCCATTTTTAATTATATTGTTAACATAATGGCATTTACAGCCAACAAAACATATTGATATAGGATAAGCTGCCTTTTTAGTCTATATTTCTAGTTTGATTTGCTGATACATCACACACACACACACACACACACACACACACATATAGGATGCAGGTTAAGGTGGTAAAAGCCCACCTTGAACTCTACCCATTTCTATAACGACAGGTTTCAGAGTAGCAGCCATGTTAGTCTGTTTTCGCAAAAAGAAAAAGAGTACTTTTAATCTTTTGAAAATCTCTTAAAGGTTTGTGTCACTTGTTTTAATTTTCACACATTTCTTCTCCCTATATTCAAGACCTCATGTACTTTTCTACAAGTTAGACCTATTGCTACATTCTGTGTCAAGATCTCCTGGCTTCTGTAGCACTCTGTTGTAGTAGACTGAAAATTCAGACATACAATAAAGAGAAAGATGGGGTTACACTTAAAATAGCTTACCAGTTATAACTATACATTTTATCACTGCTGTTGCCACCATGTCACCGTTCTCATGCTGATGAGATGAAATCTTCCTGTTAGGTCTCTTAGGTCAACTCTGGCATTTCAAAGATGTATTAGCACTATACAGGACAAAGCAGCTAGAGCTCTCACTGACTTCAGTGTGAGTTGTGGGTGCTCAGCACCTCTCAAGATCTAGCTGTAGGGCCAGGAAATTGCTTTTAGTCATTCAGTGCAAGAAGTGTAGGAACTGAGGGACAATGTTCACAAGCATGACAAAAATGATATTGATGCATTCCCAGAAGCCTTAGTCTCCCATGTAACACAAAAGTGCAAACAAGAAACACTCAATATAGCCAAACTGAAACACTTCTGTTTAAAGCTGAAGGATGGAGAAATCTTTTTATTTGCTTCATGAGACTTGTATCCACGACATAAAGTAGAGCCCTGCTTTACTTTGCTAGCTGCTTTCTTCCAGTCAAGCTGGTGTGTGTTGGTGGAGGAGTGCTTCATTAATACTCCTTCACTTCATTCATTCAGTCAAGTGTTTTTCAATTCATGTAGCTTCAAGTCAAGTAACTTGAACTTTGAAAAAAAATGTAGAAAATTACTGTGAAGACTTAGCAGAATGCCTTTGTCCTTCATATCATTGTTTCGGTAGGTGTATATGACAAATGACAATGAGAAAAAGTTGAACATTTTTCTGTGAATAACTCCGTTCTTTTCATTGCTGGTACATTCACAGTCAAACTCCTTTTCTTCATTCTTGCTCTCCGCTGTTGTACTTCTTTCCTCCAGGAATTTATTTATTAGGTTATGTTTCCAAAGAGGTTGGAAACTTGGGACAGTATTATACAATTTGAAGTGAGTTCTTTTTTTTTTTAGTCATTGCTATATTGTTTTCTTGCATAAATTAAAATGTATCAAAAGTGATTTGTATTTAGCAATTCTAAGTGATGGAAAAAAAAAAACCTGGATACAAAAATTCTAAGAACTAGATTGGAAAACTAATTTATGTAGATGAGAACCATTTAATTGCTCTTATTTTTTTAGTTACTTTTCTTTTAATTTGCTGTCTACACAAGGGCCAACATTTTTAAAGTTTGGTGCTTAAAGTAAAGCATCTAATGTAAATAAGTGTCCTGATTTTCAGAGATGTTGAGCACCTGCAACTACTATTGGTGACATTGGCACTTGTTGGTGCTCTGCACCTCTGGAAATCAAGCCACTTAATTAGATGTTCAAATATGGACTTAGATGGTTAACTTTATACACCCATGTTAGACAGAAATGTGTAGAGGGAGGTGTAGTTGAAGGTTAATCTGGATTCAGGTTTAAGGCTCAGCCCAGTCTAGTCTTCAGCCTATCCCTGGACAAACATACCCTCTCAACCTGGCGTCAGTGTATTCTACTCTCCCTCTCTCTCTGATGCACCATCCAACCCACCTGTTCCTTCCCGTTAAACATACTGTGTAACAGGGCCATAAAGTTGAGAGACATCCCAGCTGTCAATCTGTACAGGTATAAAGGGGTAAATTTTCAGATGGATTAGGGATTTGGGGTGCTTCCATTTTTAAGTGCCCAACCTGAGACATCCTAGAGGGGCCTGGTTTTCAGAGTGTATGCTCAGGAGTTTGAGAAAGTCAGGCCCCTTTAAGATGTCTCAGTCACACAAAAACTGAGGCACCTAAAATCATTAGTCACTTTCAGAAATGTAAGCTGATAGATTTAAGCCAACCCTGCCTAGATATGTAAGGGAGCCACTATTTCTACTGCTCATCTCTCTGTGGTATTGTTACCATAGAGACTGGAGCAGCTGGAGCAGATAGTCTTGTCAGCAGGAATCTTTATCTTCTGACCAGTAAGCTGATGTAATTGTTCATGTCTTCTTTACTTCTAGGGTTGCAGTACTTCTAATCCTTATTTTTACTTTTTTTTTAGTCATGCATGTTTAATATGGTGAATATAAATCTTTAACCTCTGCTGTGTTACCATTGTTTCTTTTGCTCTCTGTGCTGCATTTACTTTCAGCTCTTGCAGGTCAGACTATTAGCTTCAATGGGGGCATTCTGAGCCACTTTACTAAACAATGACAAATTCCAAGGCCAAGAAAGAGAACTTGCAAATATTTTCAGGAGGGACTTTCATAGAGGACAAAATATCAGACTTTAATATAAATGCTTACATATTGATTTACATAATTGTATGTATGAAAAATAGAGGGTTTGTAGGGTTTTATAAGATGCTGATACAGACTTTAGCCAAGTTCAAGCTGTGTTTGTTTTGGACCCGTCTCCAGTCTGGGTTTGCTCTATCTACCAATGCTATTTATTTTTTAAATAGAGTGATTTCTCCAGCCATTTGTTCTTGCACTAAAAATGAAATCATAATCATAAGCACAGGAATATGACTTTGGTACGAGATCAAACAGAAGAAAAGCCGGATTGAAATAAGAGCTTACAAACACCACAAATACTGGAAAAGTACATTTATATTTATATAGATGTTCCTTTTTTCAAGTCAATTATAACATAAAAGTCCCTCTTTTAAGGATCTTCTTTCCCACACTGTGACTCTGACTTACTAGACTCCATTTACATCACACTTCAGTAATTTTTGAAAAAAAATCAAACATATTTTAATCTACTCTCTACCTTAAAAGTCTTCCTCTTTCACATTTTTCTGCAGGTCAGCAGTGACAGTAGCATTCTCACCTACTTTGCTTCACTGCAGGCTGACACTGAGTGTTTCACCTTTTCTGTTTCGTGGTAGGTTGGGAGATTTTAATCCATTTCAGGGCTAACACTTTTTGTTTGTTTCATTGTACAGGGAAACTCATGTATATGCTTCTGCTCTTTGATCCTATGGAACTGTTGCTGTCAATATCTATAGAACTCTTATTTGAGCTGTTACTATCAACGATTGACATCAATAGCCAATTACTGTTTGTCACTGGGTTGGAATTATATCCAGCTCCAGAATATAGGTTGCCACACCCAATCTCTTGTGAGAGGGGTTATTTTGTTAATAGAAGCAAGTACACAAAGAGAAAAGCAGTCTTTTAACTCAGTCCATGCATCCAAGTTTTGGCTCCACCCCTCTTGGGGGCCTCTGGCCGCTTTCCAGTTCAGACCAGCTCTGCTCCCTCTCTTGGGCAGCCGCCTCAGGGCTGTTTTACTGAGCATCTGTCCCTTTGCTTCAGGTGACCCAACACAGGAGTTAGCACCACTCCACCCCACTGTGACTTTTCCTTCCTAGGTGCAGCCTGTCTCAATGAACCCTTCTTCCCCTGGCTCACTACCAACTATACTATAGGCCCTTTAATTAGTTGTATTGGACTCACCTGCTCTGGTCCAGTGGAGCTGGTTCTAGTCTATCCACAGGGACCAGCTAACCTGTTACACTGTCACCTTGACATTAATAAAAATAACAGCAGGGAGGCTATTAAGGATCTATGTACTGTCAGAGTCCATTGATTCATTCACTTCCGCTACCAATAAGGGTTGAGCAAATGAATGTAATAAACTACTAGTATTAATATCGGCTTGACTGTGGGGTACATTTTCAAAGAGGCCCCCATATGTGCACATGCAAACTTATACATTCACTTTTCGAGGACTAAATTTACAAATGCAGTTGACAAAATCTTTCACCTGTGCATGCAGATGATTTTCATATACAAAATCCATTTGTACAACCAACACACATTTTGCAAACAATACTTGTACAAACAGGTGATAGAATTTATATTCACAAAACCCACCCCAACTGCTACTACATGTGACTGCTCCAAGACTGCTGTTTCATCTGACCCCTCCTCTCACTCTTTCTATAACCACTTAACTGCCTGTACAGAGCCCTCCCACTTTGTATTGTAGGACCTAGCCAAGCTGACCTCAGTTGAACACGTTGGTTTACCCGGTAGATAGATAAGCCAAAAATGACACTTAGTAGGAATGGGATCTGTGGCTCAAAAGAAAAAGTATTACTTTTTTTTACATCCCATGTGTTCTGGCTTCCATTCAAACTAGCATATAAAACTATTTACTACACTTCACTTCAACAATAATAGAGTTGTATAGTACATGTCTTGAGGATAAATTGCTGCAATTATTTTATTCTGAGGAACAATGAAAGTCATGTTGATGATGTTAGAGCAACAAGAAAAAAACATTCGGTTTTTTTTTCTCTATAGACGGTATCAGCTATGATACAGAAGTATTTACACAATGCAGAGTTTACTTATAGAGACTTACTTACCCCTGCCCCCATATTAGGTTACTTTTGTGTCTTGTATATGAAATATACAAACTCAAACTGAAATACATATTTCTAACAACACTACACAAAATGCATCATATGCTGTATGTGTGCACTTCCTCTTCAATGCTATCTTAGGGAAAGATCAACGCATATTACTATAGGTGCATGCCTAGGACCCCAACTCCTGGAATCATGTTATTACACCAAAATCTAAGCTTTCACTTTGCATGATTGTATAGAAAAGATTCAAAATGAAAACAGAATGTAACTGCTGCAGGGACATCTGGCTGAGACCACAGACACCATGAAACAACAAGTCTGAGAAGAGTGAATCTCAGTGGAGTATTAAGTCAAAAATTCAGTGCTCTGGGGGCCCCAGAATATTGCCAATGCCACCCTTGCAAACGACTCAGTGTGTCAAGTGGAGATGGATGCAGTGCTGCTGCTCATTCACCTAAACAAGCATCCTGCCTGCTGGGGTAGTGGGGAGGCTGCTG
The DNA here is from genome assembly GCF_965140285.1 of Lepidochelys kempii. NCBI lineage: Eukaryota > Metazoa > Chordata > Testudines > Cheloniidae > Lepidochelys > Lepidochelys kempii. Next base: position 66,939,150 of record NC_136384.1, on the reverse strand, counting down.
CCACCTCTGTCTCCAATAGGAAAAAGGGACTATTGCTGCTTCCAATGGGAGGGAAGCCTCTGCTTCTGTGGGGAGAAGGAAGCCCCATGCCTCTATTCCTGACTCTCATGGAAGGGTGGGTGCACCCCCTGCTACCGCCATTACAAGATGGGCTATTGAGGTCAGGCTACAGGTGTGCCATGTTGTAGTGTGTCTAAGGCCCGGACTGCCTTTGTTATAGCCCAAAAGTACAAGAAAGGTGAATTCCCAGAAATACTTTGTGTAACACAGAAGGTCCAAAGCCAACCAAAGACGCATGAGCTAGCAAGTGAAGCTGCAGCCCAGAAGTCCAGTCCAAAGGTAAAAGGAGATTTTGCTTATCTCAGTTAGTCATAAACCTAAAAATATGATTTGGGTTTGGTTCAGTTCAAGGGATGACAAAGGTTTGTCCAAGCTAGAGAAGAAAAATATTTATTCTTAAACATGGCAATAAATAATTTCATTGTTTTTTGTTTCAATGAAGTGGGAAGTAATACTGATCACATATTGATCACATATTCTCTTAGGACCCTTGAACCAATTTTTTAAAACATCAACAATTTGGAACCTAGCTTTCATTGTCAAGTTAAGCCATGTTTTACCAGTATGCTAGGCACTGCCTGTATTCATAGCTGATGTAATGATTACACAATTGTACACTCTCTTGAAAATGAAATGAGTATTCACAGTTCAAACCACCAAAGACTCTCTTTCAATAGTATATACTTTGCAATTCATTTTGGAAAACAAAGGAAAATCAATGGAAGCTATTGTATCTGTACACATCTGAGAATAGATTTTCTTTTTACAGAATACAAATTCTAATTAGAATCTTTACTTGAGAATTAGAATTTGAATGATTTATTATGAAGCTTTCTTTCTGTTTTAAGTATTTTGCATATACAAATTATTTATGATAAAATCAAGTATGAATGTGAAATTAGACACCTAAGCAAATAGCCAGCCATATATTCATTGTTACATGCTAAAGTTGTAGAAGACTCTCAATTTTTTAAATAGAAGTATTTCTGCTGGAAAGGGATTATTTAATGAATTGGGAGGTACTGTTGTCATCATGAATAGGTTGGAATATGAACAAGAGGCTGCTCGGCAGCTCTCCAACACCACTTTCTACAAGTCATTACCCTATGATCCCACTGAGAGTTACCAAAAGAAACTACAGCATTTGCCCAAGAAACTCCCTGAAAAAGCACAAGATCAAATCCGCACAGACACACCCCTAGAACCCCGACCTGGGATAGTCTATCTATTACGCAAGATCCATAAACCTGGAAATCCTGGGTGCCCCATCATCTCAGGCATTGGCACCCTGACAGGAGGATTGTCTGGCTATGTAGACTCCCTCCTCAGGCCCTACGCTACCAGCAATCCCAGCTACCTTTGAGACACCACTGACTACCTGAGGAAACTACAATCCATCGGTGATCTTCCTGATAACACCATCCTGGCCACTATGGATGTAGAAGCCCTCTACACCAACATTCCACACAAAGATGAACTACAAGCCATCAAGAACACTATCCCCGATAATGTCACGGCTAACCTGGTGGCTGAACTTTGTCACTTTGTCCTTACCCATAACTATTTTACATTTGGGGACAATGTATACCTTCAGATCAGCGGCATTGCTATGGGTACCCGCATGGCCCCACAGTATGCCAACATTTTTATGGCTGACTTAGAACAACGCTTCCTCAGCTCTCGTCCCCTAACGCCCCATCTCTACTTGCGCTATATTGATGACATCTTCATCATCTGGACCCATGGAAAAGAAGCCCTTGAGGAATTCCACCATGATTTCAACAATTTCCATCCCACCATCAACCTCAGCCTGGTCCAGTCCACACAAGAGATCCACTTCCTGGACACTACAGTGCTAATAAATGATGGTCACATAAACACCACCCTATACCTACTGACCGCTATTCCTACCTACATACTTCCAGCTTTCACCCTGACCACACCACACGATCCATCGTCTACAGGCAAGCTCTGCGATACAACCGTATTTGCTCCAACCCCTCAGACAGAGACAAACACCTACAAGATCTCTATCAAGCATTCTTACAACTACAATACCCACCTGTGGAAGTGAAGAAACAGATTGATAGAGCCAGAAGAGTTCCCAGAAGTCTCCTACTACAGGACAGGCCCAACAAAGAAAATAACAGAACGCCACTAGCCGTCACTTTCAGCCCCCAACTAAAACCCCTCCAACGCATTATTAAGGATCTACAACCTATCCTGAAGGACAACCCATCACTCTCACAAATCTTGGGAGACAGGCCAGTCCTTGCCTACAGACAGTCCCCCAACCTGAAGCAAATACTCACCAGCAACCACATACCACACAACAGAACCACTAACCCAGGAACCTATCCTTGCAACAAAGCCTATTGCCAACTGTGCCCACATATCTATTCAGGGGACACCATCACAGGGCCTAATAACATCAGCCACACTGTCAGAGGCTCATTCAACTGCACATCCACCAATGTGATATATGCCATCATGTGCCAGCAATGCCCCTCTGCCATGTACATTGGTCAAACTGGACAGTTTCTACGTAAAAGAATAAATGGACACAAATCAGATGTCAAGAATTACAACATTCATAAACCAGTCGGAGAACACTTCAATCTCTCTGGTCACGCGATTACAGACATGAAAGTTGCGATATTACAAAAAAAAAACTTCAAATCCAGACTCCAGCGAGAAACTGTTGAATTGGAATTCATTTGCAAATTGGATACAATTAACTTAGGCTTGAATAGAGACTGGGAGTGGCTAAGTCATTATCCAAGGTAGCCTATTTCCCCTTGTTTTTTCCTACCCCCCTCCCCACTCAGACGTTCTTGTTAAACCCTGGATTTGTGCTGGAAATGGCCCACCTTGATTATCATACACATTGTAAGGAGAGTGATCACTTTAGATAAGCTATTACCAGCAGGAGAGTGGGGTGGGAGGAGGTATTTTTTCATGCTTTGTGTGTATAAAAAGATCTTCTACACTTTCCACAGTATGCATCCGATGAAGTGAGCTGTAGCTCACGAAAGCTTGTGCTCAAATAAATTGGTTAGTCTCTAAGGTGCCACAAGTACTCCTTTTCGTTTTGCGAATACAGACTAACACGGCTGTTACTCTGAAACCTTTCAATAGTATGTTATTGGAACGATAAGTGTTACAAGGTCTTGATCCAAGTCCCATAGAAAAACTGCCATTGCTTTCAGTAAGTTGGATAAGCTCAAAAATGTTGCCCAATAATAAAATAATAATAATAATTAATAATTAAAAAAACCTCAGATACATGTCAGAGGTAGGTACAATGTGCACCAGAATGAGGCTTAGCACTGAGATAGTGGTTTTATCCCTATGTCCATTATTCATCAATGTCAACTCCTGATCTGCTGATTGCTAAGAGGCTCACTGCTAAGTAGCATGATGTTATCTCTGTGATCTGTAATTAGGGTGAAGATTAGCACAAGTCATGTTCATTATGTTGATTTTTTTCCTTCAATGAGATTGTTATAAATGACAACATGAAATGAGGAGAGGACAGAGGTAAGGGGGGGACAGTGTTGTTGGAATGAAAAAGGGGAAAAGGAGAGGAAAAGAGGTGGGGGAGAACAGTAGTGAGAAGAAGGAGAACGCAGATAGCAGGAAGGTCAGTCATGTGACTGAAGCATTGTCCAAATTGTTCAAGTGTAGATATTTGTTGCAAGGCTGAGGGGTCTGAAAGGTCAATCTGTGGTTCTACGACTGCTTATTATACTGGAAAGGGAGGTTCTGGGCAGCAGACGTCTTTCAATAGCCACCTGGGAATCTCCCTCCCATTGGTCCTAGCAAGTTGTGGAGGGGTGGACCCTGTTGGAACTCATAGCCCTGGAATATCTTCAGTCTGTGAGCTAGAGAGTATGTCCTCCAGGAAGTGTAGAGATGCCACACTTCCTGTACGCTCAAGATGAATTCTGGTTTCCTGGGATACACTTCCGACTGGGGCAGAAACTAGGAAGCCCAGGATATGGCACCATAGGGCTACACAGAGTAGTAGGAAGTTTGTTACCTCATTCCTACAGAGTTCTGTTTGTAATAAAGGGTATATATTGACATTGGTCTGCTGGTCAGTGAGTTACTACATATTTCCAGGAGTGGAAGGCACAGCATGCTGGCAGACCCTGAGAGAAAGATCACATTGTAATGGCTTCAACAGACCCTGTGCAACTGCACAGAACTCTCACACCAGCCCTGACAATCAGGGAAAATGCTGAAGATGCCTGGAAAAGCTCTAACAGCAGTTTGAGCTGAATATGAAAGCCACAGGGGCAGATAAACAGGATGATGAGCCCAAGATTATTTTTCTCTTAGCGGTGGCAGGTGCAGAAGGCCTAGATGTATGCAGTGCATTCCATGCAGGTTGTAAAGAGGAAAGCTTGTCAGAAATGTTGAAAATGATAATCATTGTGTACCTAGAAAAAAAGTTCCTTATGAGAGATATATGTTCAGAATGAAAACAGAATGAAGGTGAAACAATAGAGAAGTTAGTCAGACTTAAAACTAAAAAGTCAGTCGTGTGAATATGGAATATTAAAAGACTCTGCCATGAAAGACCAGATTGTCCTGGGGTATAAGAAAGTCTGTGAATGATTACCAAAGAAGATGGATCAGACAATAAAAAGGGCAACACAATGACCTAACAGTTCATGCTTCAGGGTTTCAGATGGCCACTTGTAGGGGTCATCAAGGAATTTTTTTTTCACCAATGTGTTTTTGTTTACTGTTGGTGGGTGGTGGTGGGTGGGTCTTTTTGTTTGTTGTTGTTTTTTGTTTTGTTTTTTAAATCTCCTTCCTCCGATGGTCTGTAATACTTTGGTCTAATTTTGGATGTTGGGTTTAGTGTGTGGGTTCTGAGTGGCCTGTGATATACAGGTGGTCAGACTTGATGATCTGGCAGTCCTTTCTGGCCTTAACCTCTGTGAATATGAATGAGCCAAGCAGCAGAACAAACAAAAGACAAATAAAAAGCCTAGAGAAAGGTACAGAGCAGAGCATATAACTGTGTGTACTATAATGAATTCAGTAGGGGAAAGTTCACAGAAATTAAATGTCTAAAAAGAGAAACATGGAAAGCAGGAAACAATGCCAGAGATGTGGCAACCAGCACAAGTATAGGGAATGCCTAACATTCAGGTAAATATGTAGAAACTATAATCCCAACCAGAATGCTAAAATGTGCAAAGAAATCAGGAAAGTGCATGAATCAAGTGCAGAAAGGGATTCCTCAAGTAAAGAGGAAGATCTGTTCTTAGGAACAAGGGAGGATGCTGAAAATTCAAAAGATTAGCTAAATAAAATGTGCACAAATGACACTTCTCTGATATACAAAATAGACATTGGGACACAAGTAAAAGTAAACCAGAAACTGAAATAGAGAGAAGTAAGAAGCACATAAAAGTGGAAGAGTCAAACCTGTCTATGAAAGACTATAATGGAGGAACAATTCTAGTATTGGAAGTGAATACTTACACTTAAATACAAAGGGAAAATGATTTAAAAAAAGAGTTTGTAGTGATACACAGAGGCAAGTAACCAATCTTGGGCTTACACACATCTGAGATGCTTGGTCTCATTAAGAGGATGTTTACCATTGAGATGCAGAAAGAGAATATAAAACCAGATATAAAGGTATTAGTAGCCTTATATGAATATGTATTCACAGGAAATGTGTGCCTCCCAGTAGCATACAAGAGAAGTTGCGAGAAGAGAACCTGTGGTACAACATGAAAAGTTCCACAAGTCTTAGGAAAGAAGCTAGAAGAAGAGCTGCAAAACATGATAGCAATACATGCATCCGATGGAGTGAGCTGTAGCTCACGAAAGCTCATGCTCAAATCAATTGGTTAGTCTCTAAGGTGCCACTAGTCCTCCTTTTCTTTTTATGATAGCAAATGGTACCGTTTGGAGAATAGAACCAACAGATTGATTTCACTTCCAAGTAACTGTAGAGAAAAAAAGGAGGGAGATTATGGCAGTGTAGGAACCCTAATGAGCTGAATAAAAACATAAAAAGAGAACACTTCCACTTGCCCACAAGAAGTGAACTGTCTTCTGAGATGTCAGGAGGCAAATGCATCAGCAAATTAGATGAATCTACTGGATTTTGGCAGATTCCCCTGGAAACTGAGAGCTTCAAGATCTGCACTTTTAACACACCTTTGGGAGATTCTTCTTCCTAACACGGCCTTTCAGAATATGTTTGGCTTAAGAAGTATTTCACTGTACAATAAGTAGCATGATCTGCTACTATCTGAGGATCTAATAGGCATGAAAGTGTACACTGATGACCTAATTTGGGGCAGCAGTATCATTGAACATGTGAAATGACTGAGGAGATTACTGGAAATTGGAAGAGCTAATAACCTTAAACTGAATAAAGCCATATGCCAATTTCAGGCAATGGAAATAGCAAAGTTGGGGGACAGACTGACTCCAAGGCATGCCCTGCATTCATTCCTGCTGCTGCAGCTACTTGTGCTGCTGATAGGCAGCAACAAAGATAACAATCCTGGGCCAGATGATACATTTGTAGAAAAATGTCTTGGCAAAACTTAGCAAGAAAAATATTACATTTTTACTATCAAAACAGGTTTTCATAATGAAATCACAATCTCCTGAACAATTCCAGGTGGAAATGTTCCATTTCTTATGGTGCCTCAAAAATTTGATTTGTTCTCCCCAGTAGTGAGAAGTATTATTATCTACTGTGAACTACAAAGATTAAGATCCTTAAAAGTAAACAATACCCGCTAGGTATAAACCCTGGAAAACTTAACAACATTTTTTTCCTGTAGTTTATAACTTCAATTAAATGCATGCTCAAGAGATACTTACTGTATAATTTTAATTATACACATTGAGGGCCACATTTTGAAAAACGGGCACTTCTTTATTGTTCCTAGACATTCAAAACTATCATTTGTGAACAGGTCTTGAATTATGCATTTCCATGGCTTGCACACAGTTTTGCACACTCATGCATGCACGCACACACAGACACAGTGCATGTGCATTTTTTGTGGGTCCAGCCGAGGTACCCATTTAAATTTTTATTCCTGGAGGTGGTCCCTAAATCCCTCAGCCTGAATAAGACAATTTTAGAAATAGTTAGGAAACAGATGGTCTTGGTTACTATGCAACTTGTAGCAAAAGACAGGTGATTCTGTATAAAAGTTTGTAGTGGAGAATGTATCGGCAAAGTTGAAAGGGAAAAAAATGATACAGCATACATACGTTGGCTATTTGCTGGCATACTTAAAAGGGCAAAGGAATAAAAGCACTTTCTACCACTTAACAATGTTGGCATTGTACAACACATTTACGTGAAAGAACTATAAAGACTTCATGATGAAACAGGCTCCTGTTCAAGCACAAAAAATTGGTTCTCTCATCTTAAATAGGGCACATGAAGAAGAAAGACAGACTGCATCATTTAATATGTTTAGGATTTGTGTTGTATTGAAAGTGTCATAGATTTATTGATTGATGGCCATATTTCAGATTGGAAAATACTGGAAGAGCACAGTCCAGGGAATAAATATTTTCATACATCCAACAGAGTGTCTGCTCATGTGGGAGGTTATTTGACTCACATAAAACAAATGGACCATATGGCTCACATTACAGTTAATTAATTACGATTTCAACTAATTCTTGATTTAATTTGTGAATATAATATAAAGTAAGAGGGGAAAACATTGACATTGGGTATCTCCTCTGTTAAAAACTTAACTAAAATATTTCACCCCAATGTTAAATTGTTTTGATTCAGTTCCAAAAGAAATTAATGATGTAAATTTTGTTCAGAAAATGTAGGCAATTGTTCAGCTGAACATTTTGGGGCCAGGTTCTGCCACTCTTAATTATGCTGCATAATACCTTGCAGCATGAGTTTTATCACTGATCTTAACAGAATTACCCACCCAGTAAAGTACAGCTGACTGTAAGTAAGGGTGGCACAACTGGCAGAACAAGAGCAGATCACAGCACTGGTAGGTGAAGTTATCTAGTTTCCACTTCTTCTGCAGCAAAAGAGCTATGTTTGTTATATATTTAATTCTGGAAAATCCATTAGTAATATCTGTAAATGGTGTGCAATAAAAATAATCAGAACTGCCATAACCATCATGAAATTTGATAAACTGAGGGTTACTGTTAGGCTATTTTATCATTTCTATGAGACTATAGATTTGATGTCAACAAAATTATAAAGTCTTCTTTAAGCCATCCCAGCTTGTGTTGAGATTTTCAATTACAGCAGGGATGTTTCATGACTAGTTTAGTTTCTGGTTTTGGCATATGGGGGTTTGCGGGGGCAGAAGGAGCAGGATTTGTTGGGAGAGATTGAGTTAAAGTGGCGCTTGGGATAGGGGACAGGGAGTAAGAGAAGCAGAGGTGGTGGGAACTAGGAATACGTATTGAAGTCAGTGGAGGGTTGTACTCGTTGATGTCATACCAGTGTAAGTGAGAGAAGAATCAAGCCCATAATGTTTTCCTGACATCTTTCCTATATGAAACGAATGTTAATACGAGTGACCAAACATTGAAATTTCTGGTTCAAAATCTAGATCCTCCAGAACTAATTCTGTTCTTTATTTTCCCCTAATATGTGCTGAATCCATATTGCCAGAAACAGTTAATGTCCACAAATAGTACATGACCAGAACAGGGCATTGGATTAAACACTGACATGAGGAGTCTTTCATGAGATAGTGAGATGAAAAGCTAGCCAATACAATATTTTAAAAGAACTGAAAATGAAATAATCTGGCCAACAGAAAAAAGGGGTGGCAGCACGTACACAAGGTCAGATCCTCAGCTGGTGTAAATCAGAGTAGTTCTGTTGATTTCAAGGGAACTATGCTGATTTTCACCAGCTGAGGATCTGACCCAGAGAGTGGAGATTCTTAGGTTCCAATTCAGTGGGAACTACTCATATGCTTAATTTTAGACAGATGCTTAAGTAACTTGCTGAATTGGGGCTTTAACCATTAGACCTAATTGTGAAATTCTTAGCCCTGGTCTACACTAGGACTTTAGGTCGAATTTAGCAGCGTTAAATCGATTTAAACCTGCACCCGTCCACACAATGAAGCCCTTTATTTCGACTTAAAGGGCTCTTAAAATCGATTTCCTTACTCCACGCCTGCCAAGTGGATTAGCGCTTAAATCGACGTTGCCGGCTCGAATTTGGGGTACTGTGGACACAATTCGATGGTATTGGCCTCCGGGAGCTATCCCAGAGTGCTCCATTCTGACCACTCTGGACAGCACTCTCAACTCAGATGCACTGGCCAGGTAGACAGGAAAAGAACCGCGAACTTTTGAATCTCATTTCCTGTTTGGCCAGCGTGGAAAGCTGCAGGTGACCATGCAGAGCTCATCAGCACAGGTGACCATGATGGAGTCCCAGAATCGCAAAAGAGCTCCAGCATGGACCGAACGGGAGGTACGGGATCTGATCGCTGTTTGGGGAGAGGAATCTGTGCTATCAGAACTCCGTTCCAGTTTTCGAAATGCCAAAACCTTTGTCAAAATCTCCCAGGGCATGAAGGACAGAGGCCATAACAGGGATCCGAAGCAGTGCCGTGTGAAACTGAAGGAGCTGAGGCAAGCCTACCAGAAAACCAGAGAGGCGAACAGCCGCTCTGGGTCAGAGCCCCAAACATGCCAGTTCTATGATGAGCTGCATGCCATTTTAGGGGGTTCAGCCACCACTACCCCAGCCGTGTTGTTTGACTCCTTCAATGGAGATGGAGGCAATACGGAAGTAGGTTTTGGGGACGAAGAAGATGATGAGGAGGAGGAGGTTGTAGATAGCTCACAGCAAGCAAGCGGAGAAACCGGTTTTCCCGACAGCCAGGAACTGTTTCTCACCCTAGACCTGGAGCCAGTACCCCCCGAACCCACCCAAGGCTGCCTCCTGGACCCAGCAGGTGGAGAAGGGACCTCTGGTGAGTGTACCTTTTAAAATGCTATACATGGTTTAAAAGCAAGCATGTGAAAGGATTACTTTGCCCTGGCATTTGCGGTTCTCCTAGATGTAGTCCTAAAGCCTTTGCAAAAGGTTTCTGGGGAGGGCAGCCTTATTTCGTCCTTCATGGTAGGACACTTTACCACTCCAGGCCAGTAACACGTACTCGGGAATCACTGTAGAACAAAGCATTGCAGTGTATGTTTGCTGGCATTCAACCAAAAGCCGTTCTTTATCTCTCTGTGTTATACTCAGGAGAGTGAGATATAATTCATGGTCACCTGGTTGAAATAGAGTGCTTTTCTTCAGGGGACACTCAGAGGAGCCCATTCCTGCTGGGCTGTTGGCCTGTGGCTAAACAGAAATGTTCCCCACTGTTTGCCACAGGGAGGGGGGAAGGTTGAGGGGGTAGTCACGCGGTGGGAGGAGGCAAAATGCGACCTTGTAACGAAAGCACATGTGCTATGTATGTAATGTTAACAGCAAGGTTTACCCTGAAAGAGTGTAGCGACTGTTTTATAAAATGTGTCTTTTTAAATACTGCTGTCCCTTTTTTTTCCTCCACCAGCTGCATGTGTTTCAATGATCACAGGATCTTCTCCTTCCCAGAGGCTAGTGAAGCTTAGAAAGAAAAAAAAACGCACTCGCGATGAAATGTTCTCCGAGCTCATGCTGTCCTCCCACACTGACAGAGCACAGACGAATGCGTGGAGGCAAATAATGTCAGAGTGCAGGAAAGCACAAAATGACCAGGAGGAGAGGTGGAGGGCTGAAGAGAGTAAGTGGCGGGCTGAAGAGAGTAAGTGGCGGGCTGAAGACAGGGCTGAAGCTCAAATGTGGCGGCAGCGTGATGAGAGTAGGCAGGATTCAATGCTGAGGCTGCTACAGGACCAAACCAGTATGCTCCAGTGTATGGTTGAGCTGCAGCAAAGGCAGCTGGAGCACAGACTGCCACTGCTGCCCCTCTGTAACCAACCGCCCTCCTCCCCAAGTTCCATAGCCTCCACACCCAGACGCCCAAGAACGCGGTGGGGGGGCCTCCGGCCAACCAGCCACTCCACCACAGAGGATTGCCCCAAAAAAAGAAGGCTGTCATTCAATAAATTTTAAAGTTGTAAACTTTTAAAGTGCTGTGCTTAAAGTGCTGTGTGGCATTTTCCTTCCCTCCTCCACCACCCCTCCTGGGATACCTTGGTAGTCATCTCCCTATTTGTGTGATGAATGAATAACGAATGCATGACTGTGAAGCAGCAATGACTTTATTGCCTCTGCAAGCAATGATTAAAGGGAGGAGGGGAGGGTGGTTAGCTTACAGAGAAGTAGAGTGAACCAAGGGGCGGGGGGTTTCATCAAGGAGAAACAAACAGAACTTTCACACCGTAGCCTGGCCAGTCATGAAACTGGTTTTCAAAGCTTCTCTGATGCGTACCGCACCCTCCTGTGCTCTTCTAACCGCCCTGGTGTCTGGCTGCGCGTAACCAGCAGCTAGGCGATTTGCCTCAGCCTCCCACCCCGCCATAAACATCTCCCCCTTACTCTCACAGATATTGTGGAGCACACAGCAAGCAGTAATAACAGTGGGAATATTGGTTTCGCTGAGGTCTAAGCGAGTCAGTAAACTGCGCCAGCGCGCCTTTAAACGTCCAAATGCACATTCTACCACCATTCTGCACTTGCTCAGCCTGTAGTTGAACAGCTCCTGACTACTGTCCAGGCTGCCTGTGTACAGCTTCATGAGCCATGGCATTAAGGGGTAGGCTGGGTCCCCAAGGATACATATAGGCATTTCAACATCCCCAACAGTTATTTTCTGGTCTGGGAATAAAGTCCCTTCCTGCAGCTTTTGAAACAGACCAGAGTTCCTGAAGATGCGAGCATCATGCACCTTTCCCGGCCAACCCACGTTGATGTTGGTGAAACGTCCCTTGTGATCCACCAGAGCTTGCAGCACTATCGAAAAGTACCCCTTGCGGTTTATGTACTCGGCGGCTTGGTGCTCCGGTGCCAAGATAGGGATATGGGTTCCGTCTATAGCCCCACCACAGTTAGGGAATCCCATTGCAGCAAAGCCATCCACTATGACCTGCACATTTCCCAGGGTCACTACCCTTGATATCAGCAGATCTTTGATTGCGTGAGCTACTTGCATCACAGCAGCCCCCACAGTAGATTTGCCCACTCCAAATTGATTCCCAACTGACCGGTAGCTGTCTGGCGTTGCAAGCTTCCACAGGGCTATCGCCACTCACTTCTCAACTGTGAGGGCTGCTCTCATCTTGGTATTCATGCGCTTCAGGGCAGGGGAAAGCAAGTCACAAAGTTCCATGAAAGTGCCCCTACGCATGCGAAAGTTTCGCAGCCACTGGGAATCGTCCCAGACCTGCAACACTATGCGGTCCCACCAGTCTGTGCTTGTTTCCCGAGCCCAGAATCGGCGTTCCACAGCATGAACCTGCCCCATTAGCACCATGATGCGTGCATTGTCAGGGCCCATGCTTTCAGAGAAATCTGTGTCCATGTCCTGATCACTCACGGGACCGCGCTGACGTCGCCTCCTCGCCCGGTATCGCGTTGCCATGTTCTGGTGCTGCATATACTGCTGGATAATGCGTGTGGTGGTTAATGTGCTCCTAATTGCCAAAATGAGCTCAGCGGCCTCCATGCTTGCCTTGGTATGGCGTCCGCACAGAAAAAAGGAGCGGAACGATTGTCTGCCGTTGCTTTGACGGAGGGAGGGGCGATTGACGACACGGCTTACAGGGTTGGCTTCAGGGAGCTAAAATCAACAAAGGGTGTGCCTGTACATCAAGGAGTATTTCAGGCAGGACTGCATGGAGGGTTCCAATAAGAAATGGTGCACCTAAGTTATCGTTGTTATTGGAACAAGGAGGTTAGCCTGGCCTCTGATTGATACATGGCTAGATTTACCTCGCTGCACCTTCTCTGTGAGTGACTGCAGTGTGATCTAGACAGGGGAGGAGGCAAATGAGTACAAAACAAATCTGGTCTATTTCTTGTTCTGACCCACTCCATCTATCTTTTACATCTTTGGCTGGCAGCAGACGGTGCAGAAGGACTGCATGCCATCCACATCTCATGGCTGCTCGGCAGAAGATGGTACAGTACGACTGCTAGCCATCTTCAGCTCTTGCCTGCCTGGCATAAGATGGTACAATACGACTGCTAGCAATCCTCATCTCTTGCCTGCCTGGCAGAAGATGGTACAGTACGACTGCTAGCAGTCCGTATCACCTGCCCGCTCACCATAAGACGGTTCAATAGGACTGCAGGACTAAAGGGAATGACCTGGTCAAGTCACTCCAAATTTAGTCTCTGCGCCCATGTCTGCCCAGGCGCTCCCAGCCGACGTGGCCAGGAGCACCTCGGACACGACGAGGACGACTACCAATCGTATTGCACCATCTGCTGCCAGAAGGCAATGGGTTGCTGCTACTGTGCAGCAAAGCCGTACTGCGTCTGCCAGCACCCAGGAGACATAGGGTGACAGTTACCTGAGCTGGCTCCATGCTTGCCGTGGTATGGCGTCTGCACAGGTAACTCATGAAAAAAGGCGCGAAATGATTGTCTGCCCTTGCTTTCACGGAGGGAGGGAGGGAACACGGAGGGAGGGAGGGCCTGACGACACGTACCCAGAACCACCCGCGACAATGTTTTAGCCCCATCAGGCATTGGGATCTCAACCCAGAATTCCAGTGGGCAGAGGAGACTGCGGGAACTGTGGGATAGCTACCCACAGTGCAACGCTCCGGAAGTCGACGCTTGCCTCGGTACTGTGGAAGCGCTCCGCCGAGTTAATGCACTTAATGCACTTAGAGCATTTTCTGTGGGGACACACACACTCGAATATATAAAACCGATTTCTAAAAAACCGACTTCTATAAATTCGACCTAATTTCGTAGTGTAGACATACCCTTTACCTACCAAACCTGATTTGATACCTCCTGCACTATGGGTGAAATATTGACCCTATTAAAATCAATGGGAGTTTTGCCACTAACTTCAACAGAGCCAAGATTTCACTCTACATGTTCTTGTAAAACTACTTTTTTTTTCTCTTTATGAATTATGTCACTAACTTGTATCTGTGGAGAAATGTGATCCCACCATAGCCAATTTTATACTTAAATATTAAATAACAAGAAGTAAGTAAAAGCTTAAATCAACAAGTTATAATTTAAAATTTGAATCCCATATTAATTATACATTGATACATGTAGATTAAAATATATGAACCAAAAGTGATGCTCTATCACTGTGGGCTACATGATGAAAAAATAACCTGGTGGAATGAAACAAGTCTGATGAAGGTATGTAGAAATAAGCCTTAGGATTTTTTCCCCAAACAGAAAGCTTTGCTAAATATTTCATAATATTTTCCGAAGTAACAGGATAATACAATATGTCATTATGTCTTCAAACAGAAAGGACAGTGTTTTTCATAAAGAAAAAGAAAGGATGGTGATTTAACCCAATTCCCCTCAGTATATATCAAATATTCAGAGAATAGTCTGCAAATAATCATTAACATTAACTTACTTTCTGAATCCCTATTTCATTTCAAAGAAAGTGAGGCTGACCTTTTACCATGCACGTGTCGGTCATGAACAGTGGGAAAAGTTTGCTGATCACCATGAACATTTGATTCACTTCATGCCTCAGACTTTGTATCTCAGATTAAAAATATTGCTATATAAATGTAATAGCAAGTTTGCATAGTAAGGGTCTGATCCAGCTCTGACTGAAATCAAAATAAATCCTTCCTTTGGCTACAACTATAACTGAATTGGTATCCAAAAGAGGGGCTTATCTATCCTTCTGTTAGATAGAAAGCTAGAATTTTTTTTTTCATTTAGACCAATCAGATTTAAGGATAGACGAATTGATAGGGGCTTAAAACAGATTTAAATTATATTAGCCAACTTTACCTTTTATGCTGCAGAATTTATAAGACACTGCGGTGTCTTCAACCATAAAAACATATCTTACAAGCCATAACATAATGACAATAGTCATTTTCAAATTGTTATTACCCAAATTACTTAATATTTTTTGGCTGTCAATCGCAGTTAACGCATGTGATTAACTCAAAACAAATTAAAGTTTTTTTTTTAATGAACACACGCACACTCTCTTACACAAAACCAGAATCTGAAATGGTGCGCCTGATGAGCCAGGAGTGGCCAGAGGGCTGCGGGATTGCCATGGGCTCTGGTAAGATACAGCCCCTGTGCGACACCACAGAGCCTGCCTTGAGCCGCAACAAGAGCCAGGCACCAGGAGCCGCAGCAGCAGCAGCACAGAAGCAAGTAACACCCAAAAATACTTAAATAAGTGCTATTCTGTTTTTGTTTAACAATGAGATTAAAACTGCAAGTAATCACAACTATTTTTTAAATCTCATGATTAATTGTGATTAATTATTTTAATGGTTTGACACCCTCATATATTTATTTTATTCTTTCTCCTGTTCCAGCAGAAGCAGCTGCACCACTGTTTGGGCTTTGACTACTTGGCTTTCAAAATCCAAGTTTGCCCAGTCGTCGACTATGGCACTAGCAATTAATCTTCTCATAGCACATACCAGCAGTAACAAAGGGGCTTAAGTAAGCAGAAGTGACCAATAACACTGACTTGCTTATTGATTTGAGGATTTGTGCAATGTGGCTGTAACACCATCACTGCCTGTCTGGAGAAAGACAGGCCATAGAAGGAAATTAGCAAAATATTGAGAAGTGGGAGAAAAAGATGGTACAATGCCAGCTGTGACTTCACTTTCTGTCTTTGCCTTTGCTTCAGTGCTACTGCATCTGCCATAATCCAGGTTTCAGAGTAGCAGGCGTGTTAGTCTGTATCCGCAAAAAGAACAGGAGTACTTGTGGCACCTTAGAGACTAACACATTTATTTGAGCATAAGCTTTCGTGGGCTACAGCCAACTTCATCAGATGCATAGAATGGAAAATATAGTAAGAAGATATATATACATACAGAGAACATGAAAAGGTGGAAGTTGCCATACCAACTCTAAGAGGCTAATTAATTAAGATGAGCTATTATCAGCAGGAGAAAAACCTTTTGTAGTGATAATCAAGATGGCCCATTTAGACAGTTGAAAAGAAGGTGTGAGGATACTTAACATGGGGAAATAGATTCAATTTGTGTAATGACCCAGCAACTCCCAGTCTTTATTCAAGCCCAGGTTAACAGTATCTAGTTTGCAAATTAATTCCAGTTCAGCAGTTTCTCATTGGAGTCTGTTTTTGAAGCTTTTCTGTTGCAAAATTGCCACCTTTAAGTCTGTTACTGAGTGACCAGAGAGGTTGAAGTGTTCTCCTACTGGTTTTTGAATGTTATGATTCCCGATGTCAGATTTGTGTCCATTTATTCTTTTGTGTAGAGACTGTCCAGTTTGGCCAATGTACATGGCAGAGGGGCATTGTTGGCACATGATGGCATATATCATATTGGTAGATGTGCAGGTGAATGAGCCCTGATGGCATGGCTGATCTGATTAGGTCCTATGATGGTGTCACTTGAATAGATATGTGGACAGAGTGGGCATCGGGCTTTGTTGCAAGGATAGGTTCCTGGGTTAGTGTTTTTGTTGTGTGGTGTCTGGTTGCTGGTGAGTATTTGCTTCAGGTTCGGGGACTGTCTGTAAGCGAGGACTGGTCTGTCTCCCAAGATCTATGAGAGTCAGGGATCATTTTTCAGGATAGGTTGTAGATCTTTGATGATGCGTTGGACAGGTTTTAGTTGGGGGCTGAAGGTGACGGCTAGTGGCTTTCTGTTATTTTCTTTGTTGGGCCTGTCCTGTAGTAGGTAACTTCTGAGTGCTCTTCTGGCTCTATCAATCTGTTTTTTCACTTCAGCAGCTGGGTATTATAGTTTTAAGAATGCTTGATAGAGATCTTGTAGGTGTTTGTCTCTGTCTGAGGGATTAGAGCAAATGTGGTTGTATCGTAGAGCTTGGCTGTAGACAATGGATCGTGTAGTGTGTCCTGGATGGAAGCTGGAGGCATGTAGGTAAGTATAGTGGTCAGTAGGTTTCCGGTATAGGGTGGTGTTTATTTGACCATCACTTATTAGCACAGTAGTATCCAGGAAATGGACCGCTTGTGTGGATTGGTCCAGGCTGAAGTTGATGGTGGGATGGAAATTGTTGAAATCATGGTGGAATTCCTCAAGGGCTTCTTTTCCATGGGTCCAGATGATGAAGATGTCATCAATGTAGCACAAGTAGAATAGGGGCATTAGCATTTGAGAGCTAAGGAAGCATTGTTCTAAGTCAGCCATAAAAATGTTGGCATACTGTGGGGCCATGTGGGTACCCATAGCAATGCCGCTGACCTGAAGGTATACATTATCCCCAAATGTAAAATAGTTATGGGTAAGGACAAAGTCACAAAGTTCAGCCACTGGGTTTGCCGTGACATTATCGGGGATACTGTTCCTGATAGCTTGTAGTCCATCATTGTGTGGAATGTTGGTGTAGAGGGCTTCTACATCCATAGTGGCCAGGATGATGTTTTCTGGAAGATCACTGATGGATTGTAGTTTCCTCAGGAAGTCAGTGGTGTCTCGAAGATAGCTGGGAGTGCTGGTCACGTAGGGCCTGAGGAGAGAGTCCACATAGCCAGACAATCCTGCTGTTAGGGTGCAAATGCCTGAGGTGATGGGGCATCCAAGATTTCCAGGTTTATGGATCTAGGGTAGCAAATAGAATACCCCTGGTCGGGGTTCTAAGCATGTGTCTGTACAGATCTGTTCCTGTGCTTTTTCAGGGAGTTTCTTGAGCAGATGGTGTAGTTTGGTAATCCTCAGTGGGATCAGAGGATAATGGCCTGTAGAATGTGGAGTTAGAGAGCTGGCTAGCAGCCTCTTGTTCATATTCCAACTGCTCAAATCAAACACATTGGCTAACTTCTCCACTTTGTTACATAGGTGCTACTCTGTTGACTTCACTTGGCTTGCACCAGGCCTATTAAAGCCAATAGAATTGAACCAGTTTAACTAAAAGGAGAATTTGGCTAAATATTTGGTATTATCATATTGCTATTTTCATTGTTGCCAGATGAAAATGGAGGGACAGAGAAAGCTGAAGGATCACTGCTCTCACTATCACTTCCCTCCATGTTCAAGCAGAGATTTTAAGAGCATTTCCCCAGGCCTTTTATTCTTTCTTTCCTGAAATGAACAAAACTGCGTGGAAATTTGATGGTTCTACTAGAAAGAAAATGTCTTTCCATATCCCTTTAGCCTGACATTACTCTTTGCATTTTTTTCTCAGTGTTGGTGTTGTCAGATTCCCTCAGAAATCCCCAGTCCCTCCTTATCTTCTACTAAGTGAGGGAAATAATGTTTTATCCTTCAGTGGACAGGAAACATGGCCAACGAAAAAAGTAGAAGGCATGACCAAAGGAGCAACATAAGACAGTGAGTGGTCATCTGATGATGGAGATATTTAAAACTAAACTGAAAAAAAATAATTTGTTTGTATGCAGAAGGAAACAATTGTGAACTATCAGGAAGATAGTTGAGATGACCTTAGGCTTTGTCCATCTCTAACCTCTATAAATCTGTGACTTGCACTCATGGTATAACATGGGTAAGGCCCTACTTGAATTGTGGGATGATTGTCAAAAAAATGCATCTGAGCTGTGGACAAGCCATGGAAAATTGCCAGCCTAGGGATGACAAGGGGGGCTCCAACTGTCTGAACATGGGAGGGCTTCTGCTGTCAAAATGGCAGTTGAAGCCTAATATTGTGGAATCCACAATTTCCACAATATTGCATGTTAAGCAGGGCCTTAAACATGCTCTAATTTCCATGAGGGCTGTCATATGCACATATATATTTAAAAACAAATAAATAAACTCTGCATTTAAAGGCTGGACCTGTTATGTATATATCGCTTTATCCATACTGCATTGCATGGGGTTAAAACTTCCTCTTTGCCTGCATTTTGCCAAGCTCTCTGATGGCCCTTAATAATTGATAAGCACTAAAGCTATGACATATGCATTATAAATAACTTAAAAATTAGATAGTAATTGAATACATTTTGAGAACCGTATCATCTATGATGTAACTACACTCAAAAACTTGGTCATAAAATGGATAATGTACAGTGGAAGGCTTCTGGTTGATAAAGGTTAATCATTGAGCATTGGTAATGTCTTTGAATTAAGGCTCAATTCTCCAGTGATTTATTTTAAAACTATGTTTACAATTATATCAAACTAGTCATAAATCATCTCAATTTCAAAAATTGGAAATTTGGACACAAATGATTAAACGTTGGACTAATGAGGGAGACAAAAGGAGAAATATGAAACCTTTCAGCTGTTAATCCATTCATTCTCCACTTTCTTTCAGTGGTAAACAAGACTTAAAACTTGTGATACCTCATAACCCCATGGCACCTTGCCACTTGTGTGTGTATAAAGAAAACGAATGGTAAAAATATAGAAATAGATCCATGAATTCTGTGAATCATAGGAACCTTGAAGGAATGTATTATTGACTCAAAATGTTTTGTCATTGTTTGTCTGCACTGCACCTAGCTGAAGTATACCAGAAGTTCACTAAACGAGTTCAGCCATCTCAATTTTAAATTAATTTTTTTTCAACATAGGGAACTTTTAACAAGAAATTATTGTTAATTTAGGTCTTCGTACACAATAATCCAACTCCCCTACATAACATGACTGAGTGTTACAGTTATGATACCAGTCTGCAGCTCTTCTGCTATCAGTACTTTCTATCAGCAAAATATCAACTAAAACAGCTGAAGAGAAAAAAGGATCCAGTGCTATTTTTTCCCAGTATGGTTTATGCTTTGTATTTAAGTACAGTAGTGCAATGAGAATGGCATATTGTTATTTGCTGCAAACTGTCTCCCACTTTTCTCAAGTGAGAATTCCTAATTGTTTGAGGCCTTTGTTGAAGGACATTCAGTTTAGCCTAAGAATGATTGACCCCGACACCTCCTTTTTTTCACTTTAGTTCTTCACATTTCTCAAGTGTCTCTTGGCAATCACTGCATTTCATCTTGATATTTGCAAATTTCATTTTCTGCTGCTTCTTTATTCTGATCCAATTGGTTTAACAGTTTCATCTAATTATTTGATGTAAGCATAGGATTGTCTTATTTTTGGAATAAATCTGGTCAATTAGCTGCTGCATGGATAGCTAAGCCTTTATTAAGCCTTTATTGTCTGTCACTGAGTCTGCTTTATTTGATTTTGAATCTCTATCTGGACCATTAATTGCTTGTCAGAAGCCTCAATTGACTCCTTGAAACTTTTTCTGAACTTGGTGTATTTCTTTTTAAGCTCCTACCTGGCCTATCTTGATATCTACAGTAATTGAACTATGACTGAAACTTATCATAGCTTATGTTTTCCCTTCAGATGGCTAAGCTTTTGAAAGTGTGGCCAAGATTTGTTTGATTTTCAGATCATTTACTACTGTACATAAAATTATTTCTAGAGTTCACCTGTCTCATCTAAAACACTAAGTTGAATTGAGTGGGTCTGTTGCACATAAAAGAATCATGATGGAACCTACAACAATGCAAGACTTTGTTTACTGTGTCTACACTACGTGTTACACTGATTCAGACATTAAAAAGGGGGAAGGTCTTGGGAGCTGACTAGGAACATTGTTTCTAAAAACTTGGGATTTTCATTTTACTCTGTGTGTGTGCACGCATATGTGCAAAAGAACATTTTCACTGAATTTTGTGTAAAAAATTGTAAGGTAGCAAAGTTTTGCAGTATCACTCAAGAGGGATGAAATCAATGGAGTCTAATTTTGTGAGCATCACAGATGTTTCTAAATCCTTTGCAAACCTGTAAAATGCGTCCACATTTTCTGATTTATTTTTATAGCTAAAATCATCAAATAAATAATTATTCCTTATGAAATATTCTTATGACTCTGTTACCACCTCAGGATTTGCCCTAAGATTGCAATGGGCCAAGTTTTCAAAGACAGGCACCTAAAAGTGTCTGAATGCAACTATTATCCTGCCACAGTAGAGATCAGCGGAAGTTCTCAAGCTGGATCTTCCACACCAGTGGTTCTCCACCCACGGCCACCATGGCCCAATTAGCACATAGCTGCGGCCCAGCTGTGTAGAAAAGGCAGCCGGGCCCATGCAGCTGGGTCTGGGTTCCCGGCTTCCTGGCTTCCTGGTGTGGCGGAGTCCGGCCTACTCAACTTGTCTTGGTCGTGGTCACCGGCCAGCCCCATGTGACGGGGATCCAGGGTCGGGGCTGCTGGCCAGCCCCATGGGGTCCGGGACTGCTGGTTGGCCCCACAAGGTCCCATGGGGTCCAGGGCTGCCAGACAGCTCTGAGGGATCGGGGGTCTGGGGTTCAGGTTCCACTGACCCCCACGGTGGGAGTCCAGAGCTGCTGGCCGGCCTCATGGGGTCAGGGTCTGGGGTCAGGGCCTTACTGCCCTGCTACCTGGGCTCTGCATTCCTAAAGGTTTCATCACATGACCTAATCTTTTATTAAAGATTAATCTTTAATTCCTGGAGACTCCAGGGCAATCCTTGCGGCTTGGCAACCCTAGGCAAGGTCCAGGGTCCCTTCCACTCAGCCCCCTGCCCAAGGATCCACTTCTGGCCCCACTCTGTGGACAGGTCCCTGGGTGGGGAGGTGCTGGACATAAGGGTTGGGGGGGCTTGGAGGGGAGGGATGTTGTGGTTTTCAACCTGTGGCCCTTATAACACATTGTGGGCTGCATACACAGCCATCGATGATAAATAGGTTGAGAACCACTGTCCCACACTGTGTAGGAGGAAGCTACTGGCAGAGCATTCTCCAACAAGACACTTAATTCCAGAATTTACTTCTGTCTTTGGGAGTTCAGCTCCTAAGTGATTTTGATAATCTGACTAGGCCCCTACCTGCTCTTTTTAGGCACCTAAATACCTTTAAAAATCTGGCCCTACATGACTTTCCCAAAGTCACACAGGATGTCTGTAGCAGAGCAGAGAATTGAACCGCTGGGTGATGTTACTGGCTTGTGATATATAGGAGGCTAGACTTGATGACCCAGTGGCCCCTTCTGGCCTTAAATTCTATGACTCAGTCTCCTTAGTGCCAGGTTAGGCTGCTTACCACTGGACCATTATGAATATAATATTCTGTGTGGGAGCTCAGAACACAGGGTATATGCTTATTGGTTTTTTATATAGATAAAGCAGTTGTCATACACAGTAATCCATTGCTTGCAGATAACTGCATATCTAGCTATCTGGTAAGGTAATTATCCAGTTTATGTACAAAAATGCCCCTTTTTGTGTGTAAATGCAAAATTCTCTCAGCAATATGTGCATGCATACATTTTATGGGCGTGAGATGGGCATGTGCCTGTGAAAATGTGATCCACTTAAACTAAAGTCGAGGACATTCTGAAAAACAGATTATTTTATGAGATTTTGACCATTAGGGGCTGAAATCCCACAAGAACAGCCCACAGCATTATTAGATAGGAATCCACAACTCAAACCTAACCCTGGTTTGACTTTGAACCCCAAGTCCTTGCCTTTATCCCAATACAGATCAGAACATTGCCTCTCTGATATGCAGTATAACCCTTCAATTACAAGGACTAAAACTTTAGTTTTCCAGAAGCATAGCTGCATTACTCAAGGATAGTGCTGTCAATGTCTTTGTACTTCAGAAAATAGCAAATAATATTAAGGTAGTTAGCAGTTTTGGAATGGGTGTTTGGATAGATAACTATTAGAGTGCCTTCTGGGTATTACAAAAACACACCAATTATATTTTTGAATAACAATAATAACTAATAATTAATAAAGAAACCACTGCCTGGTAACCCTTATGTTAATAGTTCATATGTATTCCATGTACTTCTGGATGTATTCCAGTCTTACAAGCAAGGTTGCAATGTGTTACCAAGAATTTGCTCAGATTCCATGGGATATTGTAGTGGGGTGGTCACCCTGCTCCAGCCTTGAAGGGGTTAAAAATAGCCCTGGAAAGGGCTGCCCTGGGGAGCCAATAGGAAAAGGATGGGAGGGAGTCAATCAGGGCCCAGCTGGGCCCTATAAAAGAGCTGCAGGGCCAGAAGGCAGAGTGAGTCTCTCTCTAGCTCTTGAGAAAGAAGGATCTGGCTGCCTGGCAGAGATGGGTACCTGTGGTAGAGCAGTGCTGGGGAATAGGGCAAGGGAGCTGGGGAGCTCCAGCCTGGTAAAACCCCAGGCTGCAGGCCTTGTGCAAGGCCTAAAGAAGGTACTGGGCTGCAGAGGTACAGTCTGTGGTCAGGCTAAGGCAGCAGATCCAACCCGCCATTGCCAATTAGGAGTGGCCATTACACTGCAGTCTTCCCCAATGAACAGGGACTAGATGATGACTGGGAGTAGCCACTGAGACAAGGTGGGCTTAGAGGGCTGGGGGTTCCTGTGGGAGGGGAGATCCAGAGAGTGGGGGAACTGCTGGGGCAGAACCCCAGGAGTCCAGGAGGGTACTGGGGTCCAAGAGGGACATAGGGGACTGAGGCTGGTGAGCCACCAGCCTGCAGAGGGCGCTCTGGGCTGGAATCAAGCTAATTCCGGGACAACCACCAGGAATCACCACACCGGTGAATCTTCGCTTGGCTACAGATACTTTTGTACCACATATAGGATATGCAGAGCTTTTAAATTATTCTGAAGATAACACAAAGATATTCCTCATGATACTGAATCAGTCTTACATATACACATGGTATCACAGCTTTTCACTGTGTTTTTCACTGGAAGACTGTGATGTACAATTTCCATTTTCTAGGGTCCTTGTTCGGAAACACAGTATGCAGCACGTCTTAGGCAATCAGAGGTTTAATGCATACCCCAATGCCTTACTAACTTTCATAATGTTTGGTGTTGCAGCGAATCTGCTATTCAACAAAAGTGGAAGATGCTGCCCAGTCAAATAAATGGGCAGATATTTTTGCATTTAAGGCTGAGTCAGAGATGGATGAGAGTGATTATTTTAATTATACCCATATTTGTATGTCTATAGATAAAGAACCTGAATAACCTATTGAAGTAGAAAATATGTTTAAAGGACCATTCCCAGCACTGACATATGCATCTTGATGATCTTGAGACAGGAGGAAAAATAAACAATACTCAGAATTTCACTGAACTAAAAGACTATTGTATTTGATTGCTAAGCTGCTATTGTAAATTACATTTACAATAACACTCAAAATGTATTTCTCTATATGAATAAACTATTTGTAATTTGTTTGTTTTCAATCCACACTATATTCAATCGTATTATGTGTATCCTCTTTTTTCTGGCACACCGCTTAGAATATACTTGACCTCCTAAAATGTTCATCTATGAGTGTTGCCATTTATTTTCTAAGCAGTTATGGATATTCTACCATGAGAATGTATTTGTAACTGTCTTCTTACTACACAATGGAAATGCATACAAAGGTTAACTTACTATAAAGTAAATGAATCCTGTTAACAGCTTATAAAAATACTTTGCACTAAAATATATATTTATTGCAATGTATTTTATCAGCTATGCAAAAATAAATTATGTCTTAGGTATAACAAGGTTAGATTTCTAATATTTTAAGTAAATAAATGAAGACAGTTTCAGAGGAATAGAATATAATTTAGAGGCTGTGAAACACTGCATTTTGTAGATGTAAGGTAAATGATTTACTTTATAATAATTATATCAACATAGAACGTATGCACCTGTATTGTATTTTCTTATTTTTAAAATGTGATGCAAACAGGGACAGTGAATAACAATCTGACTTCAGTTTCTAGAGGAATGAACGCCAACACAAGTTATGTAGATCTACAATAGAGATGACTTTAAATAGTTACATGGTTAACTTATGCTCAAATAAATTGGTTAGTCTCTAAGGTGCCACAAGTACTCCTGTTCTTTTTGCAGATACAGACTAACACGGCTGCTACTCTGAAACCTTTACAAAAATAGCTGAATTAATTAAAGCAATGGGGAAAGAGAGAGAAAGAGCAAGCATTCATATATTACCCAATATGTAATTCACTATCATGTACAGAAGATTGCAATGTGAAAAATGTATTAGTCAGGAGCAGAACTTCAAGCTTGTGTTAAGCAGCGTAAATACCAAATGAGCACATAGGATTTTAGACTTTTATTATTTGACTGGAATAGATAGAAAATGTTTTCATCTCTACATTTTTTTATTATCATCGCAATGCAGGAACAATCTATTTACCTCATTTTTATCCATATCTTTAGAGCAAAAACAAAAGGGTGGTTTTTGTGTGCAGAATGTTTTCTTATAAAGTAATAATATTACTCTATCCGCACTCAGTGTGCTGACATATATTTCAACATTCCTCTTTTAATTAACTTGTCTTACAAACACAGGCTACCAGATGAACACAATTTATCCACAGCATGTATTTTCAGTTAGGAGGCAGATAATTATTGCTCACTGCAGAAATAATGTTCTTCTACTTGCTCATGTAAAACAAACTTTAAATGTCATTTTACAGCAATAAAGATTACACAGCATAGTGCCATTTTAAGATATGGCAATTATACAGAGGAACTTCTCATTAACCTGGAGGTCAGAGGTCAGGGACAATCGCCAATTCTTGCTAATACAAACCTAAATTGGTTTGTGCTAAATGTAATGATATAATAATCATGAAAATGGCGACAGTAAAAACCTAACAGCTATTGTGGTACATTTCCAAACAGATTCATACAATCTGTAAACATAATCTGAATAATGTCACTTACTGCCCCTGCTTTCTCTTGCTATTGGGTAAATCTAAATGTATATTCCAGGAAGAATCATGGTGCACACAGTAGTTGCTACATGTTACAGGGAGAAATTACCTTTTTTTAATAAACTAGTGGCAGCTTTGTAACATTAAAATGTATTGTTTCGATTAAAGGAAACAACCACCACATAATCTTTAAACATTAAGAGAAAATTGCATTTTCAAACACAAGTGCTGCAATAGCTCTAAACATATTTACTTTACAACATTTTAACATTTTATAGAATGTGGTAGAAAAAGGAGAGAAACACAGCAAACTAGTTATTTTAAACTATAAATTAAATTATACTGTATTAAAAGTTCTCAAAACCCAGTTTAGTTCTATGCAGTGTGACAGGGTCGGGCCAGATGGCTACAGGAGAGTAATAGAAGGCAGATATATTAGCCCCAGGCTAAGTAGATCCCTTTTCCCTGGGTAAGGTAACAGGGAAGTTTCCAGAACAATCAGGAACCTTCTGGAGACAATTAAGACAGACAGTCTGATTAGAACACCTGCAGCCAATCAAGAAACTGCTAGAATCAATTAAGGCAGGCTAATCAGGGCACCTGGGTTTTAAAAAGGAGCTCACTTCAGTTTGTGATGTGTGAGGAGCTGGGAACAAGAGGCACTAGGGGCTGAGAGTGAGAATGCAGACTGTTGGAGGACTGAGGTGTACAAGCATTATCAGACACCAGGAGGAAGGTCCTATGGTGAGGATAAAGAAGGTGTTGGGAGGAGGCCATGGGGAAGTAGCCCAGGGAGATGTAGCTGTCGCACAGCTGTTCCAGGAGGCACTCTAGACAGCTGCATTCCACAGGGCCCTGGGCTGGAACCCGGAGTACAGGATGGGCCCAGGTTCCCCCCAAATCCTCCCAACTCCTGGTCAGACACAGGAGGAGTCGACCTGGACTGTGAATTCAGAAAAACGGCCAAGCTGAGGGCTGCCATGAAGCTCCAAGGTGAGCAAATCCGCCAATAAGCACAAGATCCACCAAGGTAGAGCAGGAACTTTGTCACAGCAGATAATTAGATTTTTTTTAAAGCCAGTGGGCTGAACTATGACTTTTTCCTTAAATACATGAGTTTTACTCATAGGGCAGCCCCTTACTTTCTGTCATGATATTATTCAAATGTGAAAGAATGTACTCTGAAATAAATATTGACCTACAGCAAAGACAAAAATAATTATGCTACATTGGACAAATGCTCTTTTCATTTCACAAACACCAGGACATCAAATAAAACAGTTAGCAAGTCTATATTCATTTGTGGTCTCTAGGAGCTCATCAGCCAAACTGGGGGAGGGAAGTTTCAATGACTTGAGGGAAAATGTCTGTTAATATAGCCATTAAGGGTGAAATTGAAGAGAAAGTAGTGATATCATGCCTTTTAACTCCAAAAGCTAATCTCTTCTACCTAGCTTAACCAGTATAATAGGTTTCAGTATTCAGAGAGAAGAATAAGGCCATATCAACACTACAGGGACTATAATGGCACAGCTAGGGTGCTGCAGGGCAGAAGGGGGGCAGGTCTCTGTCACTGTAAGGACACCACCTCTCCAAGCAATGGTAACTTGACAGAAGCATTCTTTACCTAGCTACGTCTACAGCAGGGTTGGGTTGTCATAACTACAGCACTCAGTGGTGTGGATTTTTCACTGCTTGGTGCACCATAGCTATTTCAACCTAAATTTTAAATGTAGGCCAGGCTTCATTTTCTGTAACAGGGTATACCAGCTCTCTAAAGTTTGTGAGAAAACCCTCCTCCTGGCCAGTATTACCCCATTCCAAGAACAATCCCTGTGGGATAAGGAGCATAGTCACTGAGGGAGAAGAAGTCCACGTCCCTCAATGGTGGACAAGGTGGGTGAAAAGTAGTTCAAAGCAGCATCTCCCTGAGACCCAGGAAAGCAGGGACTGTTGGCAAATGTAGCCCTCTGGGTAGCCATGGTCCATGACAGTAGTCCTAACCTGTGGAAAAGAATTCTGAAACTTAAGGGGATTTTAAAAACAAATCCAGGGAGAGAGCTTCATCTTGGATGAAGCCAATGGTGCTGAATGGTGTTTTTGGGAATTATAGATAAGTAGCTACAATTATTTAAATTCCACATATTGTTTGCTACTTTTATCATCTGTGGTTCGTCATATTCTGCTATCTCTCAATATGAGGATGATGTCTGCTGGGGGGGAAAAATCACTGATGAGACGTAAGATGGCTGAGGAGTCCAATTCATGATCTACAGGTTTTCCAATATTTGTGACAGGTGGTTGTTTGGAAAGAGCACAACTGCTAGCCAGGATGGTGTACCTTTTCCGTCCTCCTCTGCCATTTCTCAGACTTTTGAGCAAGACTTTTGAGTCACTTAAGAGGCTGAGGCTTGATGTATGATGTGATGCCATTGCAGTCTGTTGCTAGCCAGCTCTTCCTAATTTGTGGGGTCAATGCCTCATTACTTTCAGGGTGTCCTTGTAACATTTCCTCTGTCCCCCATGGGTCGTCTTACCATGATTAAGGTAAGAGGATCTAGAAAAGAAGACTTGCTTTGGAAGATGAGTATCAGCCATCCACATACAATGACCATCCCAGTTAAGTTGTTGATTCAGAATCTTCACCTCAACATTGGTGATGTTAGTTGCAGAGAGAAGGCTGTCATTGGTATGACAGCCTTCCCATCTGATACAGAGAATCTTCCTAAGGCAGCTTTACTGGTACCACTCCAGATGCTTAAGATGGCTTCTGTATGTCACCCATGTCTTGCACCATAAAGAACAGTGGGGATGACGACTGCATTGTAGACCAAGCTCTTAGTTTCCATCTGCAGATCTCTGTCAGTAAAGACACAATGGAGCAACTTCCCAAAGAATACATTGGCACAATGGATCCTATGTTCAATCTCCACATCAAGATTGGCTGTCTGGGAGAGGTGGTTACCAAAGTAAGGGAAATGCTAAACATTTTCCAGGGGTTCACAACCGATGATAATTTGTGGGAGAACAGGGGCAACTTGTTCTGAGGCAGGCTAATGGAGCACCTTAGTCCCAGGCCATGGTAGCTGCCTGAGAAGTGATCTAGGGTGGATTGCAAGTCAGTCTCAGTGTGTGCGAGGATAGCACAGTCATCAGCATACTGAAGGGTAATAATAGTCCTGGTGATTTTAGTTTTAGAATGAAGACATTGCAGATTGAAGAGCTGGCCATCCATGTGCTACACAATCTCAATTCCAGAAGAAAGGTGGTCACAAATAAAAATCAAGATTATGGCATGATAGATAGAAAAAAAGGTGGGGGCAATAACACCACCCTGCTTAACACCAGTGTGAATGGTGAACAGGTCTGTCTCCAACCCATTACAGACGAAAATGGTGTTCATCCCATCATGAAGTAGCCTGAGAACACAAATGAACGTCAATGGACCACCAAACCTAGACAGCACCTTCCATAATGCTTCTCATTTGATGGAATCAAAGGCTTTAGTAAGGTCAATAAATGCCATAAACAGTGACTGCTAGTGTTCTCTACACTTCTATTGGATCTGTTGTGCAACAAAAATAATGTCAATGATGACCCAACATGGTCTGAAACCAAATTGAGATTCCGGAAGAACATCTTTGGCAAAAGGGAGGAGACGGTTCAAAAGGATATGAGTAAGGATCTTCTTAGCAATGGGCAGAAGGGCAATACTTCAGCAATTCCTGCACATTGACTTGTCCCCTTTCTTAAAAATGGTCACAATATTGGTATTCTTTAGGTTGGGCGGAAGAGTTTCCCTTCTGTTAAAGGCTGGTTGGTGAGGTCAGTCCATGTTTGATGGTGTGTTCCTGAGTATCTGTTCCTGTTTATTCCTGAAATCTGATCTGGTCATCTCTTATTCTTGATCCATTTGGTCCTGGAGATCTGGAACAAGAGAACCAAAGTTTTGTCACATCCCATGGGTCTGGTCTGATGTGCACTCCCACAAGCAAGCACCACTGGAGTCGAGTCCATCTCTTCAGGAAGTTACAGGGGGTGCATGAGGCTCAAAGACTGACTTAGACATTAGACAGAACCCAGTAAGATGTTTGAGGAAAGGGGAACCTTGACATTAATAATAATAGTTAATAACCTATAAGATAATAGCCTGTACAAACAGATATCTATCTATTATTTAGGTTATATTTAGTTACATACACTTAGTAGTAAGTTAGCGTGTGTTTGTGTGTGAAGAATAAATATATTCTTCATCTATTTAATGTTATTATAGGAAGGTGAAATTCAGCCCCATTTATTCCTGTTTACATAAAATCCCTGTTATGTTATGGGTTTGGTTTTTTTGACAACCAGTTGCATTATTTTGTCTACCATTAAATAACTTTGATCATGGTATAACACCCCCCCCCGACCCACTCTCACCTACTGAATAAATTATATCACAACTGTGATGGACCATATATTTGTCTTTCTTTTTTCTTTTTAAGTAATTAGTACTATAAGGGGTCAATTCTGATTTTTTGCAGCAAGCTCATATAAAGGGCAGCACTTTGTTGCACTCCCCCAGGAGCAGATAAGGAAACAGATAGTGACCAGTGCAGGTGAATAAAAGTGTGCCTTATGCCCTCTTATTCCCCTGGCAGGGATAACCCACAGTGTTACATAAGTGCACATTATGGACCACAATCTAGACTTGGGAGACCTGTGTTCAGTTCTTTGCTTTGCCATTGACTTCCTGTGTGGCACTGGGCAAGTCACTAAGTCTCTCTGTGCCTCAATTCCCCACCTGTAAAATGAGGATGATAGTACTTCCCTACCTCACAGGGGTATTGTGAGGATAAATACTTTAAAGGTTATGAAGCATTTTAAGCTACTGATGAAAAATACTATATTAGAGTGATGCACTTGTAGTACCTAATTTTATTTCTAAAGTATTATGCCAACACCTTCCCCCACTGTACTCCAAAGTGCAACAGAATAAAAATAAAAATAGGTCACAATGTAACCTAGTTTTAATTAACTATTTTTATAGTTAAGTGGATTGGAAGTCCCAGTTTGATTCAGTGGGCTATCACAACACTTATAGTGAAGTGTCATTTCTCTTGTAGTACAGTGAAGCTTCATTTCAATGCAAATAGGTTCAGATTTACTAATACTCTTAAAATTCAGGAGTGAGTTGGGGTAAAGAGGACTCCTGACTCCATGCCCAACTGCTTGACCTGGCTGGTCTTGCTTTGAGGGGAGATGAAGATATGTCTTTTCAGATTCTTCCCTCATCATGTTACATCATGTTACCATCATGGAATAGTAGAATGGGAAATCCTTTGTTTTTATAGTGAAACTTCATTTATCGTGAATTTGTTTATATGAAAATAAGTACTTAATTATTTGTGTTAATCTGTAGAAACATGATACAACAGATGTACTCTTAAAATTCACACAAATAAATCCAATTAAGGGGAAGGGATCCTTTACAAAAAGTAAAAGAAAAGAGTTGGGATGGAGATTGGTGATATATTTCAGGCCGACAGTAGGTATAGAACATCTAAACCTTTCAAATAGAAAAGCCTTTAGGAGGGTTTTATAAAATCAGGTAGAGGTGAACTGACATGGATGTTAAACTGGTGCATGTTCTACACTTTAGAATACACAGAAAAGGCATAATTACTTGATTGTCTGATACAAGTTCAGATCCCTAAAAGGTGGGTGGTATCTGACCGTGGATACTCACCATAATGAGACTCAAGAGAAAGGTCTCAAGTAATTAGAACTTGAAAACAATATTAATTTAATATCTCCTATAGGTTTACAACAGCCATGTAAAAAGGCAAGGTAATGCTGCTTTGATAGTTGCTAATATTAAGGAGTCTATATATACATTCTCAGCAATGGTAGTGTCCTGAGCTAAGCCCTGGTTTAGAAAAAAAAAAAAAGAATTGTAAGATTCAGGCCTTATGCTGATGAAGACGTGTTGTTGCAAAGTAAGCTTGGGTAACTAAGACCACAATCTCTAAAGTGAATGAATACAAATTATAATTGTGCTTTGTTTGACTTGTGGCTTTCCATGGAAAGGCTGATTCTAAGATTTTAAACTTTTTTAAAAGATTCCTTCTCGATTAAACACCGACTCTCAGACCCTGTGCTATCAGTGTTAGGCAATTGGTAACTTCTTTAGATCTCAAACGTTTTTGATATCGGTAGGTGTGTCTTCTACATAAATCAACTGCTTGTGTGTCATTACTCTCTAGAGCAGCCCTTTCCTGTTCCTTTCTGACCACGGTCAGCATCCTTGACGGAATTATGGCATTGCAGCTGGCTCTAGGTCTCTGCAGTTTTGTGGATTTTAGCTTCATTTAGAAAAGCACTCTGTCCATTTTAGTTGTTTATCTGACTTCCACTAGATTCCACAGTGCTCAGAAATTTGGTTTGAAGCCGAAGCATTTATTTCAAGTCAATGACACCATTTTAACATAGTATTCTACTTCTATTTTGGTACACTGTGATGGCTCTTAGGTGTGCTTCCAAAGAGTGCCTGCGAGTCCCTGAAAGAGTGTTTATATTTAAGTTTTGTCTCCATCTGAAGTAACAAGATTTTGCAGATCACGGAATTATGCTGTCATAAATACAAAGGGAAGGGCAAACCCCCTTAAAATCCCTCCTAGCCAGAGGAAAAATCCTCTCACCTGCAAAGGGTTAAGAAGCTAAAGGTAACCTCGCTGGCACCTGACCAAAATGACCAATGAAGAGACAAGATACTTTCAAAAGCTGGGAGGAGGGAGAGAAACAAAAGGTCTGTGTCTATCTGTATGCTGCTTTTGCCGGGGATAGAACAAGAATGGAGTCTTAGAACTTTTAGTAAGTAATATAGCTAGGTATGTGTTAGATTATGATTTCTTTAAATGGCTGAGAAAGGAACTGTGCTGAATAGAATGACTATTCTTGTCTGTGTGTCTTTTTTGTAACTTAAGGTTTTGCCTAGAGGGATTCTCTATGTTTTGAATCTAATTACCATGTAAGATATCTACCATCCTGATTTTACAGAGGGGATTTCTTTACTTCTATTAAAAGTCTTCTTGTAAGAAAACTGAATGCTTTTTCATTGTTCTCAGATCTAAGGGTTTGGGTCTGTGGTCACCTATGCAAATTGGTGAGGATTTTTACCAAACCTTTCCCAGGAAGTGGGGTGCAAGGGTTGGGAGGATTTTTGGGGGAAAGACATGTCCAAACTATGTTTCCCAGTAAACCCAGTTAGAGTTTGGTGGTGGCAGTGGAGATCCAGGGTCAAAGGATAAAATTAATTTGTACCTTGGGGAAGTTTTAACCTAAGCTGGTGAAAGTAAGCTTAGGAGGTTTTCATGCAGGTCCCCACATCTGTACCCTAGAGTTCAGAGTGGGGAAGAAACCTTGACATATGTATTCAATAAATTGTTGGTTATCCAATTCCTAACACTCAAACCTGTATAGAAGGGATGGAGCTCAGAGGAACAGGGATTGCAAATTCTATCCTCCTATGGTTTTAATGGCTGTTTAGACTCATCATCCTTATTAGTCATAGGGTTTATGCATATGTGTCAATAGATCAAAGCAAAAATATGCTGTATCCTGCAACATTCACATTTCTGCATATTCAAAGCCTCACTGTTTGCTGCCTGCAAAGACTAACTGCATTTTATGAGCACAGGGCAACATGCAGCTCAGTTCCTTGTAGCTGTTTGTTTGAAGGAACAGAAACATTTGTACTGGAAGGTTCTTCAACATAAAAATCTCCAGTTAGTCCCTATAACATGTAGAACTTTGCCTTTTCAGTGCTAAAGTATTTGAATTTTCTAAGTATTTACAAAACATTTCAGGAAAGGAAGCATTGTACAGTAATACTTTCTGTCCTCAAGACCTGAATGAACTATTTTGACTTTTTATTTCAATAAAGAAAGGAAATAAACTCTGTGCTTTGTTTTGACCATGGCATATATCACTAGCAGCTATCATGAATTAAAGGATTTATATTTAGAATAATAATTAATTAAGTAAGTAATAATAATTTAATGGAAGGGTTCAGTCTCAGCTGCGAACTTGATATGAACTGATCATTTATTAGAATATAGCTTTCATTAATTCTGAATGGAAGCAAATCATGGGTAAAATTATTGTTTTATTCTGGGTTACTGTAACTTTTGTAATATAAAATATAGACAAGTATTTTTCAGAACAAGCAGGCCGCGTAACTCCTGTTGATATTAATGCATCAAGAAGGAACAGAAAATAGGGAATGATTCGATTTTTCCCCTCTTTTGAAGAAGGGAAAATATAAATCATACCCAGGCTGAATGTGAATAGCAAGATGGATTTATTTAATAATTAGAGTCAGTGAAATTCTGCCCTCAGATATGTGCATATAACTCCCATTAAACCTTTGTTCATAGTTATGATATATTTTCCACACACTAAGTGCAAATCATGTGCTTTAATCTATATGGCTTTAATTTTAGATTAAAGAAAACAAACCAAAAAGGAACAAAAGTAAGTTTATATGATTAAAAAGAGACTGTTACTCGTCCTGAATTGGCTCACAGCAGTAGCATAGCAGACAAAATGATAGGTAAATTCCAATAATAATACCTTGCTCTTATGTAGAGCTCTTCAGCAGTATATCTCAAAGGGCTTTACAAAGGAGGTAAGTGTGATTATTGCCATTTTACAGGTTGGGAAAAGGAAGCATGGAGAGGTGAAGTGGTTTGCCCAAAGTCATCCAATAGGCCAGTGGAAGAGCTGGGAATAACATTAGATTTCTTGAATCTTAAGGGTGCAGTGTGAAGCAAATAATCATAACACTGTCCCTACACTTACCTAGTTACAGAGGGTATACCACAATGGCCTGGGTGCAATCTCGCTGAAAATACTAGATTTGCACCCATTCTCAATGGCAATAGAATTTGGCCTGATGGGAGTAACGTGTATGCATCTGAATACAGCATATAGTATTCAACGTAGAAGAAAAGGAGTAACATTTATCAGTAAATTAGTTGTCATCGAATATTACTATTTTTATATTGAAAACTGTGCAGCAACTTTTACTGTTTGAAAGCCTGTTTATGTAGAGACTGGGCAATTTCAAAAAATGGTAATGAAAAAGTATGATTTGCAATGATTTATAATCATGTTGTAATGATAAAGCCTGGAAGGGATTAAGGAAGAAGATGCTCTTGACAAAAGTAAATGATTTAACTAAGAGAACAGAGCTGCTGAAGACAAGTATAAAACATGACTAGGTAACACCATCCAGTGGTCATCCCCTGCAGCTCATAGATGCTGCTTCCTTATGGAATACTATACATCACACTTCCTTTCTGGTGATACATTTTGCTCTCTTTTCTCATGCACAGTCAAGGAGAGTTGATTCCCAGGTGAAAGTTAGAGGAAAAAAATGCTCATTTGGACCTTATTTTGCAAAAAGTGAATTTTTAGTTATAGCACATTCAGATACCATTATATCTAAACCAAGAAAGAAAATAGGTAGACGGACAGATTTGAGAGATGCTTGTAATTACCTCTATAAGCACACTGAGCTGTTTATCTATAATATTTTACTTACATTATGCTTTGTAAAATATTTCTGTCTTCTCAGAATAAGTGAAGTTCATCTTACTCAAAAGGAACAGCATTCTACAGTAAACTACCATTTGAATGGAATGAAAGCTCTCAGTTTGATTATTCTTTCTCTTGAAAGAACTACAGGGAGTAAAGAGATGGTTTTTATGCTTTTCTTCCCAGCTATTTAGAAGACAGAATTTATCAAACAGCAGGCTATTATGAGGAATTTAAGAAAGATACTTTTTTTTTTCTTTTGTGACTGTGCTTTCCTTAATTCTGTTGGCATAAAATTTATGTATTATCTATCCAGATTACCTTGTATCACAAAAGCCCAGCATGGTGTATATATTAATGACTCAGCAATTGATTTGGTATTAATACGGGCATCTTTAGACATACCTAAGTAGGTTGGCTATTCTAAAGCCCAGATCCATATTGTCTAAGCACATTGGGAATGGATTTTATAGCATTACATCGCAACTTACTGCCACAACCTTGTCTTTTCCGTTGGTCTCACTCTCTAATCACACCCATTCAGAACTATGTTATTTGAGATAAAAAAAAGCCTGTGATAAGCTTTTGAAATTTTTTTCCCTTTTAATAATATGAAAACCATCTTCAGTGCATTGAAAATATTTCAGTGTGTTTAGATTTTTATGGGTATAAAGTATGTAAAAAAGAGCAGTGTTCTTAAACTTTAGGCTTAAGGTTTTCTAACAAATGTGATTTAAACTTCTTTAAAATATACTGAGCGCTCTTTGGGCTTTTCTTTCCAGGGACTCAAAGGGATGTGTTCATAATATAACACGCAGTTATATTATAACACATAATATAACATAATATAAAGCCCAAACCTGCATTGTCTAGGCACAAGTGGGAATGGATTTCATTTCACTATATCACAAGCTATCAACACAAACCTTGTCATTTCAATTTGTCAGACATTTTCTTTTTTTTTGTATCTCAGTGGATCTGAGAATCTCATCTCTTTAACCCAATGCCATAGGCTACTAGTCTGGAACAAAACTTAGTCTCAGTCTTGAATATAATGGAAAACTTAAAATCACAAAAGAATATGATAATGGCCATGTCTGCTACTATGAGTTCCACACTCTTATGCTCAGTAAGTCCTTCTAGTTCATCAACCAAACTTGAATTTCAATCTACTGCCTCTGCCACTGCTATTCCTGCTCTGCCCAGTGGCACAGACATAGTGATAACAAAAGAGAACCTCCCTCCAAAAGCCTTTTTAGCTTCCACGGGGACAGAAGAAATCACAAAGATGATACCCTGACTTTTTTGGCTGCACCTTCTCAGTAGTTAATGATCTGTCCCCTGTAGCATAGCAAAAGCCAATTTAAAACTTTTCTATTGGTCCTTTCTTTTTGGTAGCTGCTGTAATTTATTCATATTTGATAGCACTCCCAAAAAAACAGAGTGTCAGAGGGTGTTAAACAGTAATCTGGAACAGTACCAGTCTGTTGCAAATGAAAAGGGCCAAATTCTGACCCACAGGCACTGAAGCTACTCAAACATGTTTATTCAACAAAAACATTAAGCCTTCTTTTGTAATCCACTCCACTCTTATTCAAAACCAGAAATCACATACTAAACCTGTACCTACAGACCCCACTCAGGGAGAGTTCTTTCATTACAAAAGACATTTTGCCTGATTGAGAGTTTCAGGTTTAGGTCCAATTAAAGTAAAAACAGCAAAGTTTGCTATGTGTACAGTTCCATCAGTCATTTACCTATCCTGACAAGCTTCTAATCTAGTCAATTTTTTCTGCATTTACTACCTTCCTAATCCATTATTTATCCACCTGCTTTGGGATTATCCAGCAGTATGGATACCTATAAATCCTTTAAGTCAGGGATTCCCAAATGTTTGAAAGCTGAGCCCCCATTCAGGAAAATGAAACCATTCACAACACTAGTTGCAACCCTGCAATAAGTTGTGAAAAACCTAATCGTCATAATTTATACTTGTGCGCCCAAACCATCTAGTCCTTCTCACCTCAGTGGCATGCCCTGCACTTTTAGAAATGCTATTCTAAATAAAAAAGTATAAGGACCAATCTCAATTTATTGTTGAGTGTGTAATCAGCTTATTTTCTTCTCCCAGAGCCATAATTGTTTTGATAATATTGTCAGCAGGAACATTGTCATATCTGCATTTTACTTTTTGGTGAATACTCAGGCCTGGTCTACACTACAAACTTAGGTCAATGGAAGCAGCCTTAAATTGACCTAATAATGTGTGCATCTACACTACCAGGTCCCTTCCACTGATATAACTCACCTGTAATGTCAACTTCTTTACTCCACCTCCACAAGAGGCACACTGCTTAATTCGATGTTGATTGGGTCGACAGAGAGGCAGTGTAGACACAGTGTTATGTAATTCAACTGTCATCGCCCCCAGGAGGTGTCCCACAATGCTCTGTGGTGACCACTCTGGAGATCATTTTCAACTCTGCAGCAGCCAGGTACACAGGAAACAGCCCCTCCCCTGTTAAAGCATTGAGAAGTTTTGAATTTCCATTTCCTGTTTGATCAGTGTAGAGAGCTTGCCAGCTGATTATGGAGACTCAACACTCCAAATATGCTCCAACCTGGAATACATAGGAGGTGGTGGTCCACTTATTGGTCTGTGAGCAGAAGAATCTGTGAAGGCACAGCTCCAATCCAGCTGAAAAAATATAGACATCTATGAAAAGATCACATGGGGAATGTCAGAGAAGAGCTACACCAGGGACACACAGCAGTGAAAATAAAAACTTTGGCAAGCGTACAAGGGAGGCAAATATTCGTTCTGGTTCTCTCCCACAGACATGTCACTTTTACAATGAGCTGCATGAGATTGTCAGTGGTGACCCCATCAGTACCTCCAAATGCAGCGAGAACACATCCCAGGAGTCTGAGTCCCGGGCCACTTCAGGCAACAATGAGGAGGACATTCAGGACAAGGAAGAGGAGGAGAATCGGAGACAGGCAAGGAGTGGATCCATTCTCCCTAACAGCCAGGAACTATTTCTAACCTGTGAACCCAGCCGGTTGCAGGACAGCATAGTGGCCGAGCATGATTCCCCGGGAAGGCACCTCTGGTGAGTACACATTTCCAATCAAACTGTTGGGGTTACATGCTCTTATATTTTATGTTTAATCTGAACAAAAAATGAGGTGCTGTGGGTATCTGCTTCCTGGTGGCCACTTCAGGTACACAGTAGGTGCTCCCCAAAAAAGACTGTTTATGTGCCCTGGATGGCTCGGGAATCCTCTATGGAGATCTCTAGGAAATGTTAATGGAGGTACTCCACAATCCTTTGCGGTTTCTGGGGACGTCTACCTTATTTCTTCCACCACAAGAGGACACTTTCCTATGCCATTCCAGTATTAACTGCTGGCATTATTGTGGTTCACATCATATTAGCACAAGGACCAGGTGTGTACAAACGGACTTGATTTCTCTCCTGCCAATTTTATAGGACTGTTTGCCCAAGGTTAACTTATTATCTTGTTCTTTCTGTTTCTTTGTGAGTGTGCAATAAAAGCAAACACTTCATGGAAAAAAGGCTTTTTATTTATTCCAATCGTGGGGGTATGGTGGGGGTTCAAGGAAACTGATGCAATGGAGGGGTATAGGGTATGGTATGGGAAGATACAGTTCAGAGAACCAGCACACATTACTGTGACTTATTACTGAAATGGGTTTTCAGAGCCTCCCAGAGACGCGCAGCTCCTTGCTGAGCTCTTATTGTGCTGGTATCAGGTTGGCAGTTAATTTTGAGCAGCCAATCTGCCTCCATGCCCCACCCCTGCAGAAACTTCGCTCCCTATGCCTCACAGATATTAAGAAGCAGACTGCATGCAGCAATACCAGAGGGGATATTGCTTTCACTGAGGTCTCATCTAGCAAGCAAACTGCACCAGCAACCCTTTAAATGTCCAAAGGCACATTCCACCATCATTCTCCCACTTGCTCAGCCTATTGTTGAACCATTCCTTACTGCTGTCCATGTGGCCAGTGTACGACTTCATGAGTCATGGGAGCAAAGGGTAGGCTGGGTCTCCCAAGATCATGATTGGCATTTCAACATCATCAGTGGTTATTTTGCAGTCTGGAAAAAAAGTCCCTGCTTGCAGCTTTCTGAACAGACCTGTGTCCTAA
Organism: Lepidochelys kempii; assembly: GCF_965140285.1. Lineage (NCBI taxonomy): Eukaryota > Metazoa > Chordata > Testudines > Cheloniidae > Lepidochelys > Lepidochelys kempii. The sequence goes on along the minus strand of NC_136384.1, from coordinate 66,899,523 downwards.
AGATGTGCCTGTCATGCACCTTTCTTTACAATCCCACGTTGATGTAAGTGAAATGCCCCTTGTGAGCCACCAGCACTTGCAACACTATTGAAAAGTATCCCTTACGGTTTATGTATGCTTTGGCAAGGTGATCTGGTGCAAAGATAGGGATATGATTGCTATCTATTGCTCCACCGCAGTTAGGGAACCCCATCACAGCAAAACCATCCACTATATCCTGCACGTTGCCCAGAGTCACTACCCTTCTTAGCAGAAGTTGATTAATGGCTCTGCACACTTGGATCACAACAGATCGCACTGATTAGTAACAGTCTGGCATTACAAGCTTCCACAGAGCAATCACCACTCACTTCTCCACTGTTAGAGAAGGTCTCATTTTAGTGTTGCTGTGCTTAAGGAATGGGAAAAGCTCTGAACAAAGTTCCTGGAAGGTGGCCTTCCACATTAGAAAATTCTGCAGCCACTGCTCATCATCCCATAGCTGCATAACGATGCAGTCCCACCAGTTGGTGCTTGTTTCCCGGAACCAGAAATGGCACTCCACTAATTTCAGCTGCTGCATGACTGCCAGCAGCAACTGAGAATTGTTTCATTCTATGCCTTGCAGCAGGGCTGCTTGCATGACATTGCAATGTTCCATGGGTCGGCTCCTGTATCGGCACTGGAAATACTGAAGGATAAGGCACAAAATGTTTATAATGCTCAGAACAAGAGTGCACAGAGGAGCCGGGTCCATGGGCGTATGCATGGCAAAGACAGGCTTTTGCAAAAAGGCATGAAAAAATGAGTTGTATGCCATTGATAGCAGGGAAGGGAAGGAGGAAACTACATCATGGGAGGTTGAAGCCATGTTCCCATTCCCCCATGTGAAAATATTTTGGTCACATGAGGCGTTGCAAGACCTTGCCAAAACCCCCTGCAGCTAATTGCCACTGGTGTGTAATTGTCCCAGGTCACTGGGTGGGGGCTTGAGCAGGTTTTGTGTTGAATTATTGAAAAGGAACCCCTAGATTCTGAACCCGGCCCTTGTTGCTGCCAGCACTGACTGGCAGAAGGGTTACACTCTACACGTCACATGGCACTTTCCCTTGATATCTTTTATGGCATCTTTCGTTTTCTATGTCTGCCTTATTCGCTTTCTAGTATTATTCCCATGTGCTACACTCATTTCCTGAGGTTTGCATTTATTTTCTTTTATAACCCTTCATTTCCTTTCCCTTTCTATGTCCCTGATTTCACTGTTGCATAGGAACAGCTATACTGGGTCAGACCAATGGTTCATCTAGCCCAGTATCCAGTCTTCTGGCGAATGCCAGATGCCTCAGAGACAATTAACAGAATAGGTAATCATCAAGTGATCCACCCCCTGTTGCCCATTCCCAGTTTCTGGCAAACAGAGGTTAGGGACACTTCGGAGCATGCTTTTGCATCCCTGCCCATCTTGGCCCACATGACTCTTTTTCAATAATCCCTTCATTTTCTGGAATTTTGACATTTTAAATATCAGTAGTCTGATCTTATCCCTTTTAACAGGAATAAAGCCAGCATTAACCTTCAAATTTACTAGATTATGTTTGGTTTCAGAGTAACAGCCATGTTAGTCTGTATTCACAAAAAGAAAAGGAGTACTTGTGGCACCTTAGAGACTAACCAATTTATTTGAGCATGAGCATTGTCCAGCTGGTACCAGCTGGGGTGGGAGGAGGTATTTTTTCATATTCTCTGTGTATATATAAAGTCTGCTGCAGTTTCCATGGCATACATCTGATGAAGTGAGCTGTAGCTCACGAAAGCTCATGCTCAAATAAATTGGTTAGTCTCTAAGGTGCCACAAGTACTCCTTTTCTTTTTGTAGATTATGTTTGTTTTTGTTTGAGTTTTCTCATTCTTGTTATTTAAATATAGACAAGTGCTGTCAACAGTACAATCCAGTCCTAGGTGATTTCAAGGGTTAGGGGAGTTTCTCCCCAAATAATGTTTTATTTCTCATGACTGTTATGTTGGTTAGCCAAAGACCATGTGTGGTATTTTTTCTAAAAAATGTAGAGGATAATCTCAATTTTTGGCCATCATCTTCTCTCTTAGTAAACAATATTCTAAATAACTAAAGCTGTCACATTGAACTACACAATCACTGCAATAGTAGCAGCTAACATTTCTTTGTAACATGTTCTGGGGAATCAAATTATATTCTATATTTTTTCTTTGCTAGCTATTTTTCCTGTAAACTGTAAATTCGCCATTATGAGTATGGACTAGGTGTTAGAATAAAAGACTGTTCATAAGCTTCTTGTGAAGCCTAATTATCTCCTTCATAAACATTTGAAGGCTGGAAACAGCAAGGAGGGAGAGGAGTCAATTAGCGTAGTGTATAGGGTAGGGACAAGAGTAATGAGATGAAATTAAGAAAGAAATATTTAAGTTAAATAACAAGAAAAATCTTCCAGACACAGAACCACTAGCCTGTGAAACTGTGTCAAAAGGAAAAAAGGTGGAAAGATTATTGCTTGGGACAATTAAAACTAGTTGGGCTCTGAACCGCTCTAGTAAATATACAATAATGCATTGCTGGAAGAAGATTGACCAGATAATCAAATACAGGTGTTCCATCTCAAATGCTTTTGATTCTATAATTCCGTGAAGCGCAATCCAAGCTTCTCATCCTCATGATGCTTTGCAAAGAGAGCTGATGTACGAAAAGCTTTTTTGAGCTGTAATGACATAAATGACCCATTTGGAAGCTTCTAGTCATCAGATACTGCCAGTTAAAGCATTAAGCCTTCTAAGGTACTTCTTGGGCTCTTAACTTTTCTAACCAGTCATTATGTGACTGATAGAGACCTCCAAGCACATCATTGATACTTAAATATTTATTAGTATTTGAAATTTCGTACTGTGGAATCCAAAATGTCATTCATCCATAATTCAAGAGAAGTTTAAGACAACAATTACTGGCTTGCGATAGCCCTTTAATCCATGTGTTGCAGTCCCACATAAGGACTTAAGGTCAATGCAATTCAAATGAGCTTTATGGGGAATGTACAAATTTGAGAAAATGGAAGGAGCAAAAGCCTTTCAGCTTAATTCTGAGGAAACCAACTATTTACATAGCTATGTAATTATTTATATTGGTGGCTGCGGATCGCAGTTAGTATGCTAGTGGGATGATGTTTGTCCTTAAGGACAGAATATAGATTTCCATTCAAGATACATTCAGTGGATTGTTGAGAGGTTGGTACATAATTCTACTTAATTCATCATTTCACAAAACAAATTCTTAGACTCAAAGGAAAATGGTTTCTGACCCAAAGCCTAACCTCAATACAAAACCATTTCTGTAATTAAAACGATCTTCTCAGAGTGGTCACTGGGCTACACTACTGACTTAAAAAAATAATAATCATTCAGAGAGAAAAATATATCTAAGCTTGATATTTGGTTTTCTGCACTTCTGTAGTACCCAGGCAACCTTGCTATGCTGTTTGATGCACAATTTTAAACAGGAAAAAGAAGTAGCCTCAGGACTTATGTGATGTAACTATTAAATAATAATTATCAGATCATATGCAAAGGATAAGAGAAAAGTCGTATTTGTTGTGACTTACAAGACATTAGTTACCTGCACCATAATTTTGAAATACAGAAAAAAACACTTCAAAGAAAAGTGGGATTCCTTAGGAATTATGTACTCTATTCCATATGAATGCCAAATACATTCAATACTGATTAATATTACTACCGTGGATACCAAATGAATACATAATTACTCACCACTTATTTTAAAATATTACCTGTGATATATAGTTCATATAGAAAGCCGTGTTCAGTTAACAAAAAATATTAAAATCTGAGCTTAAAATGGCAAAAAGCAGGAAACCGGACTTAAAAGTAAAATATTTTACTTTTATCCCATGTTCTGTTTGCAACAGTGAACATAAGGTAGAAACTATCTATGGCACAATTAATATATGGTGAGTTTTTTGTATATGAATTTCATTTCTTTGTGGGGAGAGGGGCAGATATCCCTATAAGAGGAAAAAAGGGTTCTTTAATATATGTTTTAATAAATCCACTTAGTACATTTCCTAAATATATAAGCAGAGGCCACATGAATAAAGAATTTGTTAGTTTGTTTGTTTTCTGGCAAATCTGAAAAAATGAGGGTGGGAAATTGTTTCAGTTCAAACTGACAACAACATTTTTGGCAAATAAATTTTAAAAAAAGGTTGCTTTGGGTCAAATCAAAATGTTTGTTTTGAAAAAATTGAAATGTTTTGTTTTGATTTCGACCATTTTTGAACATGGTTCTTGTTTTATTTAATAAAATTAAAGGAAATTTTGAAACAAAAAGCCATTTCAAACTTAATCGAAACACTTGATTACAAAAATATCAGAATGAAATGTTTGGGGGCTTTATTTATTTTTTTAAGGTTTTTTGACTGAAATAATTTGACAAAACTGACATGAATTTTCAAAATGTTTTGGTGTTACTGCATCTCCATTTCTCACAGGAAAAAAAAGTTTCAGTATAATTTTTTCCCCCAGCTCTATCTATGAGGTCATGTTCTGCATTCTTGACAGGTTTCAGAGTAGCAGCCGTGTTAGTCTGTATTCACAAAGAGAAAAGGAGTACTTGTGGCACTTTAGAGACTAATCAATTTATTTGAGCATAAGCTTTCGTGAGCTACAACTCACTTCATCGGATGCATTCAGTGGAAAATACAGTGAGAAGATTTATATACACACAGAACATGAAAAAATGGGTGTTATCGTACACATTGTAAGGAGAGTGATAATTTAAGATGAGCTATTACCAGCAGGAGAGCGGGGAGGGGTGGGGAAAGAAAACCTTTTGTAGTGATAATCAAGGTGGGCCATTTCCAGCAGTTGACAAGAACATCTGAGGAACCGGGCTGGGGGTGGGGGGGGAATAGTTTTACTTTGTGTAATGACACATCCACTCCCAGTCTCTATTCAAGCCTAAGTTAATTGTATCCAGTTTGCAAATTAATTCCAATTCAGCAGTCTCTAGTTGGAGTCTGTTTTTGAGGTCTTTTTGTTGTAATATTGCGACCTTTGCATTCAGTTACGCTGTTATGAATTCAGAATAACTACAGAAGTCAATAGAGTTTCGTTGGTATGAAACAGGTGTAAGAGAGAGCACAATCAGTCCTTTAACATCTTTATTGTGTGACACAATCTATGTATAGGAGTCCTGCATTCAAAGTGATTGTCAAATCAGTCCCATCCTTTCAAATAAACATTGATGGTGCCATCCAGTGAATCACTTTGTCAATGAGGCAGGCTTGCTGAAGGAATATAATAATGTTTTTTCTAAGCACATATCATATGGACATTTTCAAGTATATAATATTTGAGATATGTCTATTTTTAAAAATATTTTTCACAGCCTTATAAAGGAAGCACATTATTTACAGAGTAGACTCTTTAAGAATTATTTTGGAAATATTAAGATTTTTCATATAGATCCATATAAAATTATAAGTACCTTATTGTGGAGCCAGAAAGAGGAATAGTTGCAGTCCAAAGATACTGCTAAATGAATCCTTAGTATGATACACTATAAAACTTCCAGATTCTGTCTATCTGAAGCTATGTTGATTTTAACATGGGCATTTTTGTTAAAATGTATTAAGGTCCATACACTAGGAATCAATGCATAAGTTAAGCAGTATTTACTGCAACTCTCTGATCACAAAGCCACAAAATGACTTTAGCTAATTCTCTGTGCACATCCTTTCAGCATTTGCAATATTTGCTATACATTCTTCTAAACTGTAACATAACATCATGCCTGAAGTGTTATGAATAAGCTTGGAAAGGAACTTCCATTTTAACCTTTTATTTCCCCGTGTCTATATCTCTTTGAAATAAGAGCTACATGTGGGAAAGAATTCTGAGATCATTCTAAAATATAGTGACAGACACTAGAAGAAAAATATTTTCCTGTATGCAGAGAAAGAATTTATATAAAATATTAATAACTGTCTACATCATTATATATATATACATACACACAAACTACATTTTAGGTAACTCATAATGGTGCAAGTAACACCTGATAGACATTTTTTAATAATATCATAGGTGTGTCACAGCCCCTGTGGATATCACCGATGGGGTACTATAAGTGACCTTTACAACTGGATTTCTTTTCAAAATGTGGATGAAATATCTAATGTAACAATCCCTCACAGGAAAATGGAAAAGATTTTGCTGACACTTAGTTGTATACTCTGCCCTGGTGCCCATTCACATTGGGAAATACAATTAGTGTGTTTTGTGTCCTCTCCAGCTAAGCCCCCTGAAATCAGGAATATCTGTTGGAATATTCAGATGTGGTTTCTTCAAGGTTTGTGAAGGATAGATGGGGACAGATCTCCTTGACACACTTTTTTTCATTTGTCATCAAATTCACAATTGTCCTTGCACTGGTGCTCAAGTCATTGCCCTCGTTACATATGTAATGCCTCAAAAATATTTTTGAAGCACATTTCCATAATGTTTGAAGAAGGGAGATGAATACTGAGTAATAAGTCATAATAATTTTTAATATAGTGTGGCATTTATGTATTTTTCAAATATCTCTAAACTTTCCTGGGAGGAGTGGGAAGTTTCTCCTGCAGTAAGCGAACTACCAGCTGTATCTTTGTTATCTGTCTTGATTGATGGCAACCCGTTTGTCCCTTTCCTGACTGCTAGGAATCTTCATTTTGTATTTGACTTGAGATTGTCCTCTGAGAGCCACTTTTGCAATATTCTGAAAGTTTCATTTTTTATCTCTAGAATGTTGTGCTGTTGAGGCTAATGCTGTCTGTGGGAAACCTTGAAATGTTAATTCAAGCTTTGGTTGCATCAACAAATTCTTGCTTGCTGAGACTTCTTGTTTCCTGAGCTGACAGAAAGCTGTTTGCTAAAACACAGCTCATTGAAAATTCAGCAGCCAGAAAGTTACTCCATACTAAATCTATTCATTATATGGTCCCCCACTTTGAAAGTCATGGCTTTATAGTTTATGGTTAGTATAACCTCTACAATTCCTGAATCACCCTTTAGATAAGAAACACCAAATGCTGTCTCCCCATTTACTAGAACACTGGCAGTATGATGTATGAAGCTAAGTACTCATGAAGGTAAGGGAACAAAGTGTGAATTTTATCCAGTGAGTCACACGGTACATGAACTGAGGTTTCAAGGAGATAATTTAATAATTAATATCTTACTGCTCTGATGCTACAATGTGACAAATGACATGGAATATTTTTATGTTTTAAACTGATTCCATCTGTTTGTCATTTAATCCAGGGAATAAATAAACATAGGAGAACATTTATATGTTATTTTCTGTCACTGCTTGTGGTGATCTCAAACTTAGGAAACTCATTGGTATACATTGGAAAAACAAAATCAACCCCTATTCATTTTGCTATAGAAAAGGCGGATAATGTTTTAAACAAATGGATTAGTTGTGTCTAATACTTTGTCCTACAGTAGATCATGACCTGGTTTCACAAAGAGTGTGGCTATCATTAGCAAAGGTAGTTTTCCTTTGGCTCCCTGATGTTGAAAATGATAGTCAAAATGATATACTGTTTTGTATATATATATTTAATTTGCCATCTATAGAATAACATTGCTCCTGTGTGTGTGTGTGAGTGTGTGTATATATATATATATATGATACACATCCTTCTACTAGAACAGCCTGACCAGACCTGTGTTGTGTAAGTGCTGAAACTTGCAAGTTTGAAAACTGAAGCCTCTATTCTATGACATGTATGTAAGAACAAACGTAGAAACTAATAATTAGATCTTGTAAAATGAATTTCCTGTTCTGCAAAAGATTTCAAGATTTCAAAAAAAAAATTCCTTTTCAAATTGGGGGGGGGGAACAACCTCTCAAAATTCATCACAAACAAAAAATCTGGGAAAAAAATCATTTTGGATAAATAGAAACATTTCATTTTGATAAATATGAAATGTTTCATTTTATTGTGACTTTTTTATATAAACATAAATAAAAACGAGAAGTACTTGTGGAACCTTAGAGACTAACAAATGTATTTGGACATAAGCTTCCATGGGCTAAAACCCACTTCATCAGATGCATGCAGCAGAAAATACACTAGGAAGATATGTATATACATAGAGAACATGAAAAAATGGGTGTTGTAATACTAGTTGTAGCAAGACCAATTCATTAAGGTGGGCTACTATCAGCAGGAGGAAAAAAAAACTTTTGTAGTGATAATCAGGATGGCCCATTTCAAACAGTTGACAAGAAGGTGTGAGTAACAGTGTGTGTGAGTGTGGGGGAAATTAGCATGGGGAAATAGTTTTTACTTTGCATAATGACTCAACCACTCCCAGCCTTTATTCAAGCCTAAGTTAATGGTGTCCAGTTTGCAAATTAATTCGAATTCTGCAGTTTCTCATTGGAGTCTGTTTTTGAAGTTTTTTTATTGGAGAATTGCGACTTTTAGGTCCGAAATTGAGAGACCAGGGAGGTTGAAGTGTTCTCCAAATGGTTTTTGCATGTTATAATTCTTGATGTCTGATTTGTGTCCATTTATTCTTTTGCATAGAGATTGTCCAGTTTGGCCAATGTACATTGCAGAGGGGCATTGTTTGCACATGATGGCATATATCACATTGGTAGATGTGCAGGTGAATGAGCCTCTTATGGTGTGGCTGATGTGATTAGGTCTTACGATGGTGTCCCTTGAATAGATATGTGGACAGAGTTGGCAATGGGGTTTGTTGCAAAGATAGGTTCCTGGGTTAGTGTTAGAGCTTGGCTGTAGACAATGGATCATGTGATGTGGTCTGGATGAAAGCTGGAGCTATGTAGGTAAGTATAGCGGTCAGTATGTTTCCAGTACAGGGTGGTGTTTATGTGGCCATCGCTTATTAGCACTGTAGTGTCCAGGAAGTGGATCTCTTGTGTGGACCATAACCCCTAGCTATGTAGACTCTCTCCTCAGGCCCTATGCTACTGGCACTCCCAGCTATCTTCGAGACACCACTGACTTCCTGAGGAAACTACAATTCATCGGTGATCTTCCAGAAAACATCATCCTGGCCACTATGGATGTAGAAGCCCTCTACACCAACATTCCACACAAAGATGGACTACAAGCCATCAGGAACAGTATCCTCAATAATGTCACGGCAAACCTGGTGGCTGAACTTTGTGACTTTGCCCTTACCCACAACTATTTCACATTTGGGGACAATGTATACCTTCAAATCAGCGGCACTGCTATGGGTACCCACATGGCCCCACAGTATGCCAACATTTTTATGGCTGAATTAGAACAACGCTTCCTCAGCTCTCGTCCCCTAATACCCCTACTATACTTAGGCTACGTTGATGACATCTTCATCATCTGGACCCATGGAAAAGAAGCCCTTGAGGAATTCCACCATGATTTCAACAATTTCTATCCCACCATCAACCTCAGCCTGGACCAGTCCACACAAGAGATCCACTTCCTGGATACTACAGTGCTAATAAGCAATGGCCACATAAACACCACCCTATACCGGAAACCTACTGACCGCTATACTTACCTACATGCCTCCAGCTTTCAGCCAGGACACATCACATGATCCATTGTCTACAGCCAAGCTCTAAGACAGAACCACATTTTTTCCAACCCCTCAGACAGAGACAAACACCTACAAGATCTCTGTCAAGCATTCTTAAAACTATAATACCCACCTGCTGAAGTGAAGAAACAGATTGACAGAGCCAGAAGAATACCCAGAAGTCACCTGCTCCAGGACAGGCCCAACAAAGAAAGTAACAGAATGCCACTAGCCGTCACCTTCAGCCCCCAACTTAAACCTCTCCAGCACATCATCCAGGATCTACAACCTATCCTGAAGGACAATCCCTCACTCTCACAGATCTTGGGAGACAGGCCAGTCCTCGCTTACAGACAGCCCCTGAACCTGAAGCAAACACTCACCAGCAACCACACACCACACAACAAAATCACTAACCCAGGAACCTATCCTTCCAACAAAGCCCGTTGCCAACTCTGACCACATATCTATTCAAGGGACACCATCATAGGACCTAATCACATCAGCCACACCATAAGAGGCTCGTTCACCTGCACATCTACCAATGTGCCAACAATGCCCCTCTGCCATGTACATTGGCCAAACCGGACAATCTCTGCAAATTGGACACCATTAAATTAGGCTTGAATAAAGACTGGGAGTGGTTGGGTCATTACACAAAGTAAAAACTATTTCTCCATGCTAATTTCCCCCCACACACACACTGTTACTCACACCTTCTTGCCAACTGTTTGAAATGAGCCATCCTAATTATCACTACAAAAGGTTTTTTTTCTCCTGCTGTTAATAGCCCACCTTAATTAACTGGTCTCATTACAGTTGGTATGGCAACACCCATTTTTTTCATATTCTCTATGTTTATATATCTTCCTACTATATTTTCCACTGCATGCATCCGATGAAGTGGGTTTTAGCCCATGAAAGCTTATACCCAAATAAATTTGAAAGTCTCTAAGGTGCCACAAGTACTCCTCGTTTTTTTTGCTGATACAGACTAACATGACTACCACTCTGAAATAAATAAAAACATACATTTTGAAACAAAAAGTCATTTCAAACTAAAAAGTTATACTGAAAAATTTCCAGACAGTTCTACTAATCATCATCATGTAATAAATAATACATTACATATGAAAATGGGGGAGGAGGTATAATGGGGAGGAGGAGAGGCAATTGACCTGCCATGGTTCTGCATCAGTGTCATTTTCAAATCTGCTTTTGAAAATTCCAGACACATTTGAGTGCTCTATGCCCTGATTGGTGAGGACTCAGCAGCACTGACAGGATACTTACAATGATGCACCTGAGCTACAGAGAATATCTAAGCTGTCTTTAAAAAAAAAAACATACAAGTGGATTAATGTGAATTAATTTACCAGCTGAGGGATATTTGTGTCTAAGCCCTTAAGAATTATGTGGATTTTTTTTTTGACAAGGCAGATGATATATACACTTCTGGTTTCTTATGGGTGCATAATATTGAGAAGAGCACTGCAGGTACCATGCCTGACTATTACAGTCCCTGTGTCTCTGTGCCTCTCCTCCTGTCAAAACCTCTCCATGTCACAGAGACCAACCCCTTTCCTTGCCCACAGAGCAGAACTTACCATCACAAGGGCAATTATGTTCCCTGGTTCAGTATGATGTTCAATGGTCCAATATGATGCTGGAAATTGATGTTTTCTGATGTGGCTTTGCATTTTTGACACGTATCATTTGCTTCAACTACCCCTTAAAGGGTATATATTCCTTTTGTGCAATATTTCTCTAGCAGCCAGATTGATGATAGTTTGTCTATACTCATCCAAGCAGTATTTGCATTACGGATGTCTTGTGGGTTTTTTGGCTCTGCGCTGATGTTACCCAGTAATCAGCACATAGACCTTGCATTGCATCCTTACTTCATACCAGGGTTGAAGAGCAGCACAAGAATGCCTTTGAATTTTTCAACAGGTGGGCACAATAGTCTCTAAATACCATAATCAAATGTAATAATTATCTTTTGAAAATCTCCAGGCATAAGCAATCAGTTAGTTTCAAAATTCCCAGGCAGAAGAGTGGCTACATTTTAATAACATTTGGACTGTCCCCCCAGATTTGAAAGTAGTCCCCATTTTAACAGGTTCCAGTGCTCTAGATCCCTGATGTACCCCTTTAAAAATCAACCTGTTAAACTCTTTTTGTTTGTTTCTCTATCTAAGAATTGGGATAATACTATCTACTTACCTCCTTCCCAGTGATACTGTGAGGCTTAGCAAGTTAATATTTGTCAAAATTACTTGAAGATATCATTTTATATACATGCTAATTATTGTTAATACAAATCTGCACACTCACTCGCTTCATATAGTTCTATACAAAAGAGTAACGTGGCCCTTTTTATTTTACAGAGATGCACAGCTATTAAAGCTTCATGACTATTATAACAAATCAAAACCTACCACTGTGACAAAATATGGAACATCTGTATAATACATATTTCCTGCTTAAATAGAGCTTTTAGTCACATGCATAACATTATGTGAATCTCTTTATGTGAGAGGCTTTCTGAAAGGAACTAATGCCTATTTCTAAGGTGACTTTTAAAATGCCCAATATGAAATCTGAAATTTCTGGCCAAAACTCTGTGAATGAACATCTGTTAACTGGGAGATCTGTGCACATAAGAAGCTAAAACATTTAGCAGAGATTAGAAGACAAGTGTCATCCCCAGCTGACTACAGTATCTTGCCTCACTGTGTAATGCATAGCCAGTGAATCCTTAAAGTATAATTATAAAAAAGTACAAGAAATTTAAGAACATTCTGAACAGTTTGTCTAACATATACAAGTGCTTTTCATCACTTCTTCCAGTTTTAAAGAACTGATTTACAAATATTATGAACAGCAGAATTTGCATCCGTTTATATCTAATAGTACATGAATATTACTGGGTATCACATCTTCAAGTTATACATTCCAGACTGCTTTCTATAAAAGCAAAGATGCACCTTAAACTCAGCTCATAAGACACTGAAGTGGTTGGATATCAGCTAATTATAAAACCTTTTATATTGTAAATACATTTATCCTGTGCTTCCCAACCAACAAAGACTTAAGAAGTAGTTCTCGTCAACTGATGGGTCTTCATAAAGGCCACTTTGCACATAGCTTATTAATATTCAGGGACAGACACTTGAGCAAGTTCTCGCAAATCACAATTTGCAAATCACAGTCTGGAGCGAACATTTCCAGAGAGCACAGAAAATTTTATGAGACCCTGTTTAGTGCTGGGTCACTAAATCTTTATAAATTAACTCAGATGCATTTTTATAAACTTTCAAAGAATGTACAAAATCTCACAATTTGAATAAGAATTTAACTTAGAAGCTTATTATGTTATTTAAGAGGCTCCATTTTTAAATTATTCAAATGTAATAAGTAAATCTCATGCCAGAAATGTCTTTCCTGATCATGTTCTGAACCTTATTTCCACTAAGCATTGTGTCTTCCTAATCCCTTTTTTTAAAATTCTACTTCCTTTGCTAGGAATTTAGGAGCTTACCACATCAAAATAAATAGTCCATAAAAACCAATGTGTGTGCAAAAGTTTTAGCTAGTTTAAGGACATGCAATGCTACAGGGTGAGGCATGAGCCAGCCTAATTCCCACATGAAGAGGAGTAATTTCTGTATTAGGAAATGATGCTTGAAATGTCGTTTTGAGACATCACAGACAGTAAATAGATGCTGTTTCATGCTGCTTGTTATTCATCTCTTCGTGCAATATTTTTAAGATAATCAATCTGGGAGACCTTTTCTCCTAAAATACGTCTGCTTATCCTTGATGTGAAAATACAGGGATGGATACTCAGTTGGTAGAAAGTCTCATCTCTTTACACTAACTGAGGCTCACTGATTCTGGGCTCTCTTTACAAACTGACCTTGTGAAATTCTTTATATATAATATAAATATAATATAATATAAATTTCAATTAGCTTGTACTGCAAAGGTGCTGCATATAGATCTTATTACTAGATGGTTTGTGATTGGATTCACAGTGCCCTGTAACTCAAATTAAGACCAGTGGCAGCAATGGCTAGTACTATGTTTCCACAATGTGACATGTCTTCAAGGGCTCACAAAGTGGATCAGAAAAAAAATGCTGAAAGTTTTGCTAACTCTCTCCATATAATCAAATTCATCAAAAGTTTCTATTTCAACTTTACATGCAGCATTGATCACAGTGAGCTCAGTTTTAAAGTCAAAACAGGAGTATGTCAGCGTGTGTCATGTCTGCAATCCTCTTCAGCACTGTCATCAACTGGGTAATGCAGCGTACAACAGAAGACATGCCAACAGGCATTAAATGGACACCCTTCTCATCCCTTGAAGACCTGGACTTTTTAGATGATCTCACTCTCTTACCAGATACCCAACACAATATACAAGAAAAAACTTGACTCAACGCATTCCGCCAGCAAATTGGACTGAAAATCAACTGCAGTAAGACTGATATCATGACCTTTATTATTGCCTCACCATCACCAGTATGGATAGAGGAGTATATTCTCACCAATGTAGAAACATTCACATACTTGGGCAGCACCATCAGCCAGGATGGTGGAACAAGCCAGGACATCCAGAACAAAATCAGTAATGCCAGGAACACCTTCCGGAGCTTAAATACAGTCTGGAAATCATCAAAATACAACACCAAAACCAAACTCAAGATTTATCAGAGGGGTGTACTTTCAACATTACTTTATAGTGCAGAATGCTGCGGAATGAGAAAGTATGACATGTCCAAACTGTCTTCATTCCATACAGCCTGTCTCAGAAAAATCCTCCATATATTTTGGCCCAGAACAATCTCAACAACTTTTGGCCCAGAACAATCTCAAACAATTATATGATTCTATGAAACCAAGATCTATTGACACAGTGCAACCAAGAGGATATGAGCACCATAGAATCATAGAATCATAGAATATCAGGGTTGGAAGGGACCCCAGAAGGTCATTTAGTCCAACCCCCTGCTCAAAGCAGGACCGATCCCCAATTAAATCATCCCAGCCAGGGCTTTGTCAAGCCTGACCTTAAAAACCTCTAAGGAAGGAGATTCTACCACCTCCCTAGGTAACGCATTCCAGTGTTTCACCACCCTCTTAGTGAAAAAGTTTTTCCTAATATCCAATCTAAACCTCCCCCACTGCAACTTGAGACCATTACTCCTCATTCTGTCATCTGCTACCATTGAGAATAGTCTAGAGCCATCCTCTTTGGAACCCCCTTTCAGGTAGTTGAAAGCAGCTATCAAATCCCCCCTCATTCTTATCTTCTGCAGGCTAAACAATCCCAGCTCCCTCAGCCTCTCCTCATAAGTCATGTGTTCTAGACCCCTAATCATTTTTGTTGCCCTTCGCTGGACTCTCTCCAATTTATCCACATCCTTCTTGTAGTGTGGGGCCCAAAACTGGACACAGTACTCCAGATGAGGCCTCACCAATGTCGAATAGAGGAGAACGACCACGTCCCTCGATCTGCTCGCTATGCCCCTACTTATACATCCCAAAATGCCATTGGCCTTCTTGGCAACAAGGGCACACTGCTGACTTATATCCAGCTTCTCGTCCACTGTCACCCCTAGGTCCTTTTCCGCAGAACTGCTGCCTAGCCATTCGGTCCCTAGTCTGTAGCGGTGCATTGGATTCTTCCATCCTAAGTGCAGGACCCTGCACTTATCCTTATTGAACCTCATCAGATTTCTCTTGGCCCAATCCTCCAATTTGTCTAGGTCCTTCTGTATCCTATCCCTCCCCTCCAGTGTATCTACCACTCCTCCCAGTTTAGTATCATCCGCAAATTTGCTGAGAGTGCAATCCACACCATCCTCCAGATCATTTATGAAGATATTGAACAAAACCGGCCCCAGGACCGACCCTTGGGGCACTCCACTTGATACCGGCTGCCAACTAGACATGGAGCCATTGATCAATACCCGTTGAGCCCGACAATCTAGCCAGCTTTCTACCCACCTTATAGTGCATTCATCCAGCCCATACTTCCTTAACTTGCTGACAAGAATACTGTGGGAGACCGTGTCAAACGCTTTGCTAAAGTCAAGAAACAAGACATCCACTGCTTTCCCTTCATCCACAGAACCAGTAATCTCATCATAAAAGGCGATTAGATTAGTCAGACATGACCTTCCCTTGGTGAATCCATGCTGGCTGTTCCTGATCACTTTCCTCTCATGCAAGTGCTTCAGGATTGATTCTTTGAGGACCTGCTCCATGATTTTTCCAAGGACTGAGGTGAGGCTGACTGGCCTGCAGTTCCCAGGATCCTCCTTCTTCCCTCTTTTAAAGATTGGCACTACATTAGCCTTTTTCCAGTCATCCGGGACTTCCCCGGTTCGCCATGAGTTTTCAAAGATAATGGCCAATGGCTCTGCAATCACAGCCGCCAATTCCTTCAGCACTCTCAGATGCAACTCGTCCGGCCCCATGGACTTGTGCACGTCCAGCTTTTCTAAATAGTCCCTAACCACCTCTTTCTCCACAGAGGGCTGGCCATCTCTTCCCCATTTTGTGATGCCCAGCGCAGCAATCTGGGAGCTGACCTTGTTAGTGAAAACAGAGGGAAAAAAAGCATTGAGTACATTAGCTTTTTCCACATCCTCTGTCACTAGGTTGCCTCCCTCATTCAGTAAGGGGCCCACACTTTCCTTGGCTTTCTTCTTGTTGCCAACATACCTGAAGAAACCCTTCTTGTTACTCTTGACATCTCTTGCTAGCTGCAGCTCCAGGTGCGATTTGGCCCTCCTGATATCATTCCTACATGCCCGAGCAATATTTTTATACTCTTCCCTGGTCATATGTCCAACCTTCCATTTCTTGTAAGCTTCTTTTTTATGTTTAAGATCCGCTAGGATTTCACCATTAAGCCAAGCTGGTCGCCTGCCATATTTACTATTCTTTCAACTCATTGGGATGGTTTGTCCCTGTAACCTCAACAGGAATTCCTTGAAATACAGCCAGCTCATCCAGGAGGCACTGGAGATGGATTGACCATGTGCTTCAGATGGAAACTGATTCCATCACCAGAATAGCAATAAGATGGACACCTGAAGGTGAGCAAAAATGAGGCTGCCCGAAAACAACATGGTGAAGAGAGGTGGAAGCCAAACTCAGAAACCTGAGGCACAGCTGGGAAACCATTGAAAGGCTTGCCAGAAACAGACAGGAGTGGAGGAGCTTTGTCACTGCCCTAAATGCCAGAGGCTTAATGGGAACATGATGATGATGATGATGAGTTTGACTAAACCAGTTGTGATTTCTAGAGTTTGCAGACAGTGTCATGATCTCACAGTTGTTGGTTCTCACATTTGGATATAGCAGCACTTGGATAGTGGAGGACATGAGGAAGACAGGCAAGGTCCAACTGCAGCCATCGAGATAAAACAAAAGTGATTTACCAGATCATCCTTTTTGAGGAAGAATATTTTACTTTTTGTTTTTATTTAAACAAGAGCAGCTATTGTAATTTACAGCCAAACATGTCAATCTTTTTTTTTTCCACACTGCTGTTGCCAAAAGTGGCTGTAATCTCATGCAGATGAGATATTGATCTGTTGCCGATGTTCACTGAGCAGGCAAAGGGGAACCACATTACCAGCTACAAACTCCATCAGTCATAGTCTCCTTAATAACAGCACTGAAACGATCTCTCTTGGTATTAACTTATATTGTATCTCTGGCTAGAATCCAAGCTTCAATAGAAAAGGGCCTTTGCAAAGCAATAGTTTTGTGGCCACTGTTGGTCATTTAAATAAAAAGACTCCTGCTTTCTTGAGTGCTTTGTCTACAGTAATAAGTCTGTATTAAACGCATTAGCTTGATTTAATCCAATTAGTTCAACTGGAATAGAGAAAAAAGCATGCCTTCATTTTCTTATAAATATCAAAGACGTAGATTAATAGCAAAATAAAATATGGCTCTAATGCAAGAATGTAAAATCTGGGTTGTTAAAAATCTTTACCATATATCTACTTAGAACACAATGCTGGAGAAAATGTATGTTATTTATTACCTTAGTGATTGCATCATAATTAATTTTACTTATAAAGGAAGACATTTTTAGTACCATGGGCCCAATTCTCCCCTCAGAACCACATGGAGAATTTAATTGAAGGCAGCAGGTGTTGTGTATACATATCTGAGAGCTGAATTTAGTCCATATCTTTTAAAGCATATTTTTAAAACCATATCTACTGTCACTTTTGTTCATTAGAAGTTTTTGGCATGATTTTAACAGGAGACCAACATTAACTGATATAAAGTAATTTTTCTGACATCTCCAAAAGATGTCCTAAGGACATTTCCAATTACACCATGATACAGACATGTATAGACAGATAATTCCATTAACCATTGTAGGTTTTTTAATTTTATTGTAACAAATATCTAGGATACATTTTATACAAATATCTAGGATACATTTTATACTCCATTATAATTGTATTATACAGGTTCCTTTCCCATATTCACATTTAGCTTCTGAAGGATTTGAAAGGCAATAAACATCAAATGAAATTGGTAAGAATAACATTGTCAGTGTCTAGACAATGTATTGTGAAACATTGGATGAAAGATACTGAACTAACTATTAGAATTTTTTACTGAGAACAAATTATTTATCCCATTAGTTAGAATATTCTCTAGCATAAGTGGTCAATCAGAAATTACAAAGAAGATACGATCACCATATTTGGTTTTAAATTAAGAAGTATATATTTATGACTGTGTCTTCAGGGCAAAAAAATCAATATGTCTTTTACAATATGATGGTTATCTCAATATAAAATTCTGGTGGAGATAAGTCACAGTAGTTTTTCCCTCAGTGTAACTTTTTGAGGTTAACCCTATCTGGGTGTTATAGGGTTGACCTCAACCAGCTATACCAAGGGAAAAAAAACTACCTGTTCCTCATCTTCACTATGTTGAAATAACTATTTTAGTGTAAAAAGCATGCCTCTTTTGCTGTGAAGACAAAGTGTATGTCTTCAGCATACAAAGTTATTTTTTTTCCCAGCATTCTATGTCTTGAAATTTCAAAGAAGTCTGCTTGTCTTCAGGCCATTTTGTGAGGCAGAGTTGTTGTAACATGTTGCAGAAGAGATACACACTATGCTTTCTTGTGAGAGCCTTTCTTTTATTTTTTTCTGTTTTGTTTTTCTTATTCCAAAATAAATCATTCATAGACTGGATAGAGAATCAGCCATCCTAAATACACAACTAAAATTATTCTTAGTGAATAAAAAACTTAACATAAATGTGTAAAAATATCCTAGTTCTATTTAATGGGCCATTTGACTTCAATGGGATTATACCAGTTCGCACCTGAAGAGCTTTCTCAATGTTTTAAATTTATTTATTAATCATAGTGCTTTCTTTTGGCAATATCTCAACTTTTAAACAGTAAAATATAAGTGG
Source organism: Lepidochelys kempii (assembly GCF_965140285.1). Taxonomy (NCBI): domain Eukaryota; kingdom Metazoa; phylum Chordata; order Testudines; family Cheloniidae; genus Lepidochelys; species Lepidochelys kempii. Next base: position 66,880,435 of record NC_136384.1, on the reverse strand, counting down.
GGCTTTATTTACTTGTTCATTTCTGTTGACTTTGCCTTTTCTTGATATATTTGTCAATATACATGTGTGTGAATCATTTAAAATATTTTTTTAAAATTCAGTTTTAAAAATTTTTATGAAGGCCAGAGAAAGTAATGAATTGCCCAGAAAATCCATGTATGTCAAATAAACCATAGTACAATGAACACAAAATAATTAGCCTATAATCTCTTTTCAGGCCTAACTCAAATCATATTGAAGTCAATGCAATGACTCCCACTGACTTCAATGGCTTTTGGTTTAGTCCCAGAAAGTGGAATTCAACCCTCATTCATGTTGTAATACATTGTTTTGGGTATCTTGATAGTTTGTGTGTTGTTGTTTATACAACTGAGTATGATAAATGAGGAAACAAAAGGTGCATAAATATTTTGAATGGATAAAAAACTTAATACAACTAAATCCTAAATTAGGCTCTCCAGAAAAGTTCTACTTTTTCTTAATTCATTTTGAATTTTTTAAAAGCTATCAAGACAGGTGTTTATTTTAATATTGAAATACATATTGTACACTGCTCTGTCAGCTGAATGTCTCAATACTTATGCTGCATTAATGTGCTAGATGAGACTATTGGGGTATGTTCACACTGCAGCTGGGAGTGAGCCTTGTAGTGTGGGTAGACAGGCTTAAGCCAGCATGCTAAACACAGCAGCGTGGATGTTATGACTCAAGTTTGAAAACCTTAAAAGCCGAACTGCATCCAGAGCCACAACATCGACATGGCTGTTTTTCATGCACTAATTCGAGGCCTGCTAGCGTAAAACTATCTACCTGGGCTGGATGGCTCACTCTTAACTGCAGTGAAGACATACTCTTGGAGGCCCTGGCTAAAATCCTGTTACCAAAATGGAGGGAATGCGGATCTGATTTCCCTATTTCTGATGGAGTTCATCCCTACCTCTGAGATGTCATCAGAGTTTGCTCATTTGAAAGGTCTATAAGAAATCTTCTGTAGATCATTTTTTTCCCCCAGAATTGATCAGATTGTGTCACATGCCAATATACTCAGTGGACCTTATGCTGATCTCACTTATTATTTTTAAACTGGTATGTCACGGTTCCTCCCCCACTCTGAACTCTAGGGTACAGATGTGGGGACCTGCATGAAAAACCTCCTAAGCTTATCTTTACCAGCTTAGGTCAAAACTTCCCCAAGGTACAAAATATTACCCCCGTTATCCTTGGACTGGCCGCTACCACCACCAAACTAATACTGGTTACTGGGGAAGAGCTGTTTGGACGCGTCCTTCCCCCCAAAATACTTCCCAAAACCTTGCACCCCACTTCCTGGACAAGGTTTGGTAAAAAGCCTCACCAATTTGCCTAGGTGACTACAGACCCAGACCCTTGGATCTTAAGAACAATGAACAATCCTCCCAACACTTGCACCCCCCCTTTCCTGGGAAATGTTGGATAAAAAGCCTCACCAATTTGCATAGGTGACCACAGACCCAAACCCTTGGATCAGAGAACAATGAAAAAGCATTCAGTGTTTTACAAGAAGACTTTTAATAAAAAATAGAAGTAAATAGAAATAAAGAAATCCCCCCTGTAAAATCAGGATGGTAGATATCTTACAGGGTAATTAGATTCAAAAACATAGAGAACCCCTCTAGGCAAAACCTTAAGTTACAAAAAAGATACACAGACAGAAATAGTTATTCTATTCAGCACAATTCTTTTCTCAGCCATTTAAAGAAATCATAATCTAACACATACCTAGCTAGATTACTTACTAAAAGTTCTAAGACTCCATTCCTGTTCTGTCCCTGGCCAAGACGACTACAGACAGACACAGACCCTTTGTTTCTCTCCCTCCTCCCAGCTTTTGAAAGTATCTTGTCTCCTCATTGGTCATTTTGGTCAGGTGCCAGCGAGGTTACCTTTAGCTTCTTAACCCTTTACAGGTGAGAGGAGTTTTCCCCTGGCCAGGAGGGATTTCAAAGGGGTTTACCCTTCCCTTTATATTTATGACATTGTTATTCACTGAATTCAGTGCAGTTACCCATGATGTATATCAGTGTAAATGGAAAAACATCTGGCCCAGTATATTTTTCTGAGTGTTTCCGTTTGGTCCACTATAGAGATTGATCTGTATCGGAAAGTTGTTTCAGGATCTGGATCTTCATCCAAACTTCCCCAGTGTTTGCTGGCATCCAGGTCCAATGTTCTGATTCAAAACCATCTGTGTAAATAATGAAGAATGACATTAACCAAGTTCAATTTCTCTTCTCTGAAAAGAAATAACCTTTGCAATACACATCAGTGTGACTTTTACCTGAATACAGACCAAGTAAAGCCAGGAAGATTTGATCAGCCGATCCAAAAAGGTATTGCTAAATTAACCTCAGGTCAAATCTTGAATTCTTTAATCTCTCATTTCTTGCTCAGACATAACTCCCATTATAAGTCCCAATTCAATGGTGCACATAATCATTGTGCATAACTTAAATGGAAAATAAGCATGGGTATTTCTTCAATGAGGCTTAAGCATGATCTTATAAGCAAGTGCTTACGTATTTCACTGAATTGGGGCCATAATAAATGAGAATACCACTGGCAAAGCACTGAGTAGAAAATTGGGTAGGAACTTGAGGATTTGGCCATGTATTAATACAAAGTTATTTTCCCACAACAAAGCCATTAAATTATATTCAATGCAATGGGAAATTATACACTGCTTTTTAGATAAACTCTTATGCCCTGGTCCTGGAAGACACTAAGCACCTCCTACAAAGTTCTGAGTGCTCTCAACTCCCACCAAAGTCAAAGAGATTTTAGCACTCTTAACACCTCACAACATGTTCTCCTCAGCACATCAGTTCCATGCTTTGCTTACTTGCATACAGTCATACACTCTGCCCAAATTGTGCTCTTCTATAATCTGAATCAATTTGAACCCCATAAAATTGGAGAGGCAATTTATTTTAGCTTCACTCCAATAAAAAAAACACAGTAATGGAATAATTTGACAAAATATATCAGTTTAGAAAGTTGAAGTGGTGTCCAGTAATCATCATGTACATTTTTCATCTTAAAACATCCCAGTAATAGTCAGGCCCAGAATTGTTTGAATTCATTTATCCTTCTGCCTTTGCTGCTGAACATTTTAAGTAATGTCTTATACAGCAGTTCTACAGCAGGAAGCTTAATAGGGATGCTGTTTCCATAACAACAAATAGAATTTGAGCAAAAACACAGTGCTCAGTGGTTACTGTTCTTCACAGCAGATAAAAGCAGTTATTCAAAATTACAAGCAGCATGACATTGAAAAAATAAATTAAAGCAAGGAGTGCTAACAGTTCTGTTCCACATTTAGTAAAAGTTTAACTCTTAAATGCTTGAGGAGTACCTGTAGCATCCCAAAGATTTACTGTATTCTATACACCTAGTTAAATCTTGACCTGAAGAAAGAGAATTGTCTTGGACATTTATGTTTAGGGTACAATTAAGAGAAAAAGCAGTAACAATCAGGTGAGTCACAGAAATGGTCAGACTGAAGGATCCAATTTATATTTTACAAATTTGGGACATAAAGACTCAAATTCTGCTTTCAGTGGCCCTCCTGTTTGTAATGAGGTTGCAAGTATGGAAGAGAAGAGGCTTTATTTTCTCGATTCATGATTTTGATCACTTTATTATATATATTTTGAACACTTGGTGGTGTTCTGAAAATTACATAATTTTTCCCATATATGATATTTTTTGTCCGAAAGCTATCAATTTTTCTTATCTTTTATAAAAGTTTAAAAAAAAATGTGTTCCTGTTGTTTATAAAACAGTAGCAGTATGTGTTGATCAATACATGTGGGAAATGAAAATTAGTGTTTCAGCACCATAGGCAGTGCTCATGCTTCTTTTTTCCATATAAGTTAAATTTAATTTTAATGGAGAAATCAAATAATACAGTGAAAAGCTATATGGTGTAGCCTTATTTTCCTGTTTTATGTATTGTAAAATATACAAGTCAGGTGGGAGCTGAATTTACTAGGAGAACTAGATCTGGCTTATCAGACTCTTCCTTACCTGGACTGTGACAGTGTCACCTTCTGGTATATGTTATCCGCAGCGATACTGATAAATCAGAACCTATGTAGCAATATTCTGTGCAACATTTGAGAAAATAAATCTCGATATGAAAGTTAGAGACAAAGAGAGAGGTTACAGTCAGTCCCTTTTCAACACATAGAAATGCCTGCTGCTAATGTAGCCAATGAATTTGTTAGCCAATGGATTTCAAGCACGTATTTTGGCTGTATTTTCAATTGGTCATTATGGATAAGGCAAACACACACACAGGTCCCTCCAGCAAATCCATTGCCAGGATCTTACCATCCACCCCGCTCGTAGGAGGGTTAAGGTGGTCTATAAGAATGGGGGTTGGCTCCCTGCCGTACCATCATAGGAGTCCCCAACCGCCCCCCATTCATTCCTTTAATGAACACTTATTTTTAAGTCCTTTCCAAGCCATTTATCCAGTCACTGTATACCTTTCCTATGGAGTACCTACACTGGACATCCGCCCTACACTTAAATAAGAGTTGTGATATATGGCCTATCGCCCATCACTCCATGCGTGAACAGAGCCCTTTCTGAAACCCGCTGTGGGGAAGGCAAAAAAACTCCTAACTTCACCCATGGTGGTAAAGGAAAAATTCCTTCCCAGCCCCCCTAAAAAAGGGGTGGCTAGCGTAATGTCCACAGCAGGTGTTGACCAAACCTGGTATTTTACCACCTAAAATGGTGGGTCTGGCTTCAGCCTTGGCCCACATAAAAGGGGAGACTTCAGGTACTGAGCTGCCCCTTTGAAACTCTGCATTCCCAGGGGATGAGTCAGCAACCACGGTGACCCTTTTTGCAGCAGTTTTCATCTTCCCTCTCCCCGCCACATCCATACAGCACTGTCTCTCCTCTCCCTCCAGCATGGTGGTTCCTGTCCCTGACCAGAGTAAATAATCAGGCAATTAGAATTATGAAAAGTTGACAAAGTACCAAGCCCAGATAAATTACATTCCCAGATCCTAAAGGAACTAGCAAGGAGAAATAAAGCAGCATCTGGTAAAGAATTTCAGTATCTTACAGAGGATGAGCAAATGTGTCTGTAGGGTATGAGTGGTGTGACAGAGGCTACATTAGCTCCTACATTCAAGGAAAGAATCAAGGGAAAGTTTACTAGATATATGTAAGCCACATTTCACTTGTGTGGATGATAATAAGCATATTAATAAAAGGGAATTAACATTTTGTAATATATGATTTAGTAGCAATGGGATGAGAAGCAGATAAAAAGCATTATTCTCTAATTTCAGGAAAGCAGTTTATACTGTATGTAGTATATGACACAATGATCTAGCAATGATAAAGTCTAGCATAAAAAAAGTATTGGCTTTGATTAATTTAAATTCAGAGATAAAAATCTAAGTTGCTAACAGATCAGGGTAGAAGACGAGTGTGGAATAAGGTACAGGCAATGCTCATTCCTGTCACTGTATTTTCAAAGATGACTGATTTTTTTCTGATGGCTCATAAGTGAATTAAAAACAATTGCAACAATGAATTGATTGCTACTGCATTAACTGCATTATGTTCACCCTGCATGAACCCATAAACAATTGATCTTGGGATATGTTTATGGGTTCATGCAGGGTGAACATAATGCAGTTAAACAAGAGAAATGCAAGAAGGTAATGAGATTGGAGCCCCAAAAATGATATTGGAAATTAGACCACAAATAAAGCATAATGTAAGAAGATGAAAGACGAACACAGGCCAGGGGAAAAAAAGGCTTGTATTTATGTTAGTAGGCAGAAAAAAAAGGGAAATAATATCTTGAGGCGTGGGAATGGAATTAAATCAACAGAAGTTAATTTTAAGCATTAGTGAAATCACATTTGAAATACTGTACACTACTCTACCCATATTATTATGAGGGAATGAAAATGTACCATTGACCACTTCCAAAATAAGATATAAGATTAACCAAATTTGGCACACAATGCATATCTTAAGACAAAAAGAGACAGTTTTCATACAAATATATAAGTTCAGGCTTGTTTAGGAACAGGAAGAAATGCAAATAGAAACTATCTGAGGCAGTAACTATTTCAAAAACAAGAAGTTGTGGCCTTGAAGAAAAGATCAGCCAGTGTGATTTCAAGCAACAGATGTATTTATTGTATGTTTTTTTATTTATTTATTTATTTAAACAAAGGGTTACTTGTGAGTTGAAATGTGGCCAGGGGATTTGAGTTGTGTGAAAATAAGGCTCAGTGTTCAGATCTGGTTCTGGATTTGAGTTGTGTGAAAATAGGCTCAGTGTTCAGATCTGGTTCTGAATTTAAACATCTGAAAGGGGCTAGGAGCTGGTATTCAAGATTGGATTCTTCTTGGAGGGATGGTTGCATAATGCAAGGTTTGGATACAGGTTAAAATTCAATCTTTATTAAAAAGAATTCAGATCCTGTTGTCCGATTTGGGCTCATCGCCTTTGGACCTTTCCTACCACCGACTGCTAACTAAATAAACTTAACAATTTGTTAGTACTGTAAATGCTGTTCAGGTGACAGCTATGAAGCTTTGCCCAATTGTTCAGTGTCATTTAAATAGTAGTTATTATTAGAGGTGATCCAAAAAAAATCTTCAGTATTTTTTCAACAATTTTTTTTTTCAATTTATATGTAAATTTGGGGGAGGGGGGATTTTGTACAAAAGGAAGATTTTTAATATTGTTTACATATTTTCATGGAAAAAAACTCCTATTTTTCAGCCAGCCTTAGCTGTAGGAAATCAAAGTAACTGCAGCCTTTGTGGGTATTGTTGTTTTTTGTCTTGTTTTGCTTCATTATATCTACAAATTTAAGAGAAACAAAGAAATCTACAAATAAAAAGACTCATAGGGAAGAGTTATTCATCATGGTAGAAGGACAAATAGGCAGCCTCCTTCAGGATCTCTGTTGTAGGCCAAGTTGAAGTGAATACTAGATATATGACTGAAAACAATCAATTAATGTTATTGTCATTCACTACATATGCCACGCTCCTGACATTTTCAAGAATCGGTGCTTGGAAATAATCTGTGATCTACACATACTGTAGTGAGTCATACACAATTAACACTACTAGACCCGCTAGTAGCTATTGAGAACTGGAGCTTGACTCCAAACACTACAGACACAAATCTTCAGTACTTAGCAGCATGTGGTTTCTTCAAGAGCCTCCTTGCCTGTATCCCAGTAGATGATTCTTTCCTGTAAGCAAAGCCTAGGTGAAACAACTGACCTTTCGTCCTTAAGGGTCAGATTTTATAAACTGCTTACAGGAGGCAGTGGGGACACATTTTCAAAATATTTAGGTACCTAAAGATGTAGAGAGGAGCCTAGTAGAATTTTCAAAATCTCTTAGGCAGGGCAGGTACCTAATTCCCATCTATCACAATTGTAGGGCGAGCAGCATTTTGGTCCCCTTTTTGTCCACCAAGCCTGGCTTCCTGAACACCTTTCAAGTGTGAAGCAATGCAGTTAAATGCATAAATAACTAAGTATCCAGAAAAAGAGGGGTTTGAACATACATCTCCTACTTCATAGCAAAGTGCCCTAACCATCAATCTGCAGCATCCACACCTATTTGCTTGCCTCCCCAATGACTAGTCAAGTATTTTATGCAAAGTAGAATAGCTTCAACAGAAAAGCCTCTTAAATCAGCCTACCCTAGAGCTCTGTACAGCATGCTCTTTCAGGAGATAGAGGTTCAAATCTCTGCTCTATATCAGGCACAGAGGAGAATTAAACTTGGGCCTTGCAGGTGAGTGGAAGCAGTAGCGTCCTTCTTTGCTAAATCTAGGAAGGGTGCCTAAGCTCTACTCCACTCCTCCAGGAGCAACAAGTCACAGACTCCAATATAAACATGGGTCTGAACATGGACCCATAATTATATCTGTTTTTGGACTAAGTTTGGCTACCATTGTTCTCCAGTACAAGCCCCATATGGGAGTATCGACATGAGTGCATGCTATTCAGCATGAGAAGGGTTACAGAATCAGGGTATCAATATAGATATGTGGATGGGTAAGTTGTATATGACATTGACTTTTAAGGGCCAAGTCTGATTTACCTCTTTCTCTTCTATAGTTTTCTAAAGAGGAAAGTCCTCATTTATCCCTTGATCTTTTTCTATATTTTGGAGATTACAATGTCTCCAAAAGAAAATTAAAATTTGAAAAGTTCTCGGCTCCAAATTCATTGATGTATTAAAGAGGATCAGGAAAAAATATTTTGTAAAATTCTGCCACGAAGTCAAAGCTAAAGGTTTAAATTATTTCCCAGCCTCTGTTCACCAGCTGCAGTTCACCAGTTCTTTGGAGAGTTATGCTCTGCTGTCAAGGATGACTTTCCCCTGGGACTCATCGCATACTTCTGAAGAGAGGGGTTTTTTTGTTTTGTTTTTGTTTGTCTTTGTTTAATCTTTTGGTATATTGGTTTCATGAGGAAACCTAGAAAACATTTTTGGGACCCCCTGTCTGCTACATTGGCAGCACAACATTGCATAAAGTATGCTATTTAGGTGATTTAGAGGTATGATCCATTAAATGGATCCCAGAGTGGATCTATCAGCAATGGTCAGTACTAATCATGCCATAAACAGGCAAGCATGCCTGCAATATGATACAATCCTTTTCTGCTTTGTTTCTACATTAAGCCAAGAAGCTACAAGGAAATGCTGATCAAACTTCTGGAAAGGTGGGCTCCGCTCAGTGGAACTACCAGGCCACTCTGAGAGAAGAAGGGTTTGTGATAAGCTGAATGACCCTCATAGAAGATTTGGTGATAATAGGATTAAAACCTTGCCCAAACAGCCTGATGCTACTGGAAGAGCTTGCCAGGTTTTCAGTGGAGTGGTGACATCTGTCCACTTGACTGAAATCAATTTACTAATGAAGGTTAATGGCTCATCAGGATCTCTATGGAGAAATCCAGTTAAGACATGCCTTCTCAAAAAAGTTATATAAACCATAGGGGAGGGGGCAGGAAAGTCAGATAGTTTGGTTGAGAGTGACTGGATGTTTCTCTTGTTCTATAGGTATTATGGATGAAGGAAGTCTCTTAAGTTTTATTTTAAATTGAAATGTCTTGAGGAAGGCTTTTTTGTTCAATCTGGCTTGACCTTGAAGGGGAAGACTTTTTTTTTTGTTTTCCCTGAACAAACCACATGATCAGATGCTTGAAATTCACTCCAGTCATGCTGATTCCTTTGATATGCTGCCACTATAGCAACCCTATAAGCAGGGTAGTGCACTTACTAAAGTGTATGTCCAAATTTGAATAAGATAGAAGTTACAGATGTTTTTGGTTGAAAGCTAGACCCTAGTGGATCATGTTGTTGACATAAATTAAAACACAAAGTTTAATGTTTCTGATGAAGAGATAACTCTGGAAAATGTCAGAGTTGTTTTAGATAAGGATTGAGGTCCACTGATACTTTGATAAAGAAATATACATACAATCTAGCCTTACTCTAATTCTGTTTAGCTAGTGCTTTCAATCTTTCACTTTCATGAGCACAAAAATTCATCAAGTCTGTGCATGCCCTACAGTGCATATTTCTGTTAGTAATACTCTTATAGTAGCTTCTAAAGTATTGGGGTAATATTAAAATAGGTATAAATTCTGGTAGAACAAGATGTAGGAAGGAGTATTAGCAGCACAGAAAAAGGCCATTATATGTGCCAATGTCTGTTTCTATAATCCTGCTGAAACTTATGAATAAAGGAAGAGGGTGGGGGGCATATTTAACTGAAGACACTCAAAGATGTATCAATATGAACACCTATTAAGTTAGTGCCTGTACAGCCTCCTTGTTCAAAAACTTGTCAAGTTCCATCTGAAACTGATTTACACTACTTGCTTCTAATGCCACCCAATTGGCAATGTGTTTCTTATTTCAATCAGTCTCTGCGTAATGAAAATCTGTCTGAATCACTTATAACTGATTCTATGCTTTTTTTCCCCCTTAGTTTCAATTCAAGTCTGCTTGGTTCCCCTTGGTTACTATATCAACCAGCTTCTTGTCATCAATCCATTTCTTCCCTATCCAGATCTTATATGCCTCACTCACAGCTGAACTTTGCCTAAATTACATAGACCAAATCTGGCTGAACTTTCATCATAACACAAACCGAGAAACAAACTCAGTTATTGTTGATATTATTTCTCTTATCATGGCCTTTCCTTCTGGAATTTGGTCATACAAATGATGACATACCCACAGTGAGGACTTGCCTATTGCCATACTACATGACAAGCCAAAATGGCAAATAGATGGATATATTTCATAGTCTTACAAGAACTTCTGTGGCATTTTTAAAAATTTGTATCCAAACACTGTGCACCTTTAACTTTTCTGGTTTATGTTCTGTTTTCTGTTGTACTAAAAAAAAAAAAAGAATGCTGTCCTTGAAAACTTGTTGAACATAGGAGGATTATTTGCACCACTTTTCTACTCTTTTTTTTAAAACAAATTGGTTATTGTTCTGTGAATCCTTTTGATTTTACACCTAACAATTCTTCTTTCAAAAATGCAAGGCACTCTGTATGTCCTTTTTTATCTCGCTTGCTATGCCACAACCAGGGCTGTTAAGCTAAATACATAGTAACAGGTTTCAGAGTAGCAGCCCTGTTAGTCTGTATTCGCAAAAAGAAAAGGAGTACTTGTGGCACCTTAGAGACTAACCAATTTATTTGAGCATAAGCTTTCATGAGCTACAGCTCACTTCATCGGATGCATAAAAGTGGAAAATGCAGTGAGGATATTTTTATACACAGAGACCATGAAAAAATGGGTGTTTATCACTTCAAAAGATTTTCTCTCCCCCCACCCCACTCTCCTGCTGGTAATAGCTTATCTAAAGTGATCACTCTCCTAACAATGTGTATGATAATCAAGGTGAGCCATTTCCAGCATAAATCCAGGGTTTAACAAGAACGTCTGAGGAACGGGGGGCGGGGGGGGGGGGTAAGGAAAAAACAAGGGGAAATAGGTTACCTTGCATAATGACTTAGCCACTCCCAGTCTCTATTCAAGCCTAAGTTAATTGTATCCAATTTGCAAATGAATTCCAATTCAGCAGTTTCTTGCTGGAGTCTGGTTTTGAAATTTTTCTGTTGTAATATCGTAACTTTCATGTCTGTAATTGCGTGACCAGAGAGATTGAAGTGTTCTCCGACTGGTTTATGAATGTTATAATTCTTGACATCTGATTTGTGTCCATTTATTCTTTTACGTAGAGACTGTCCAGTTTGACCAATGTACATGGCAGAGGGGCATTGCTGGCACATGATGGCATATATAACATTGGTAGATGTGCAGGTGAATAAGCCTCTGATAGTGCGGCTGATGTTATTAGGCCCTGTGATGGTGTCCCCTGAATAGATATGTGGGCACAGCTGGCAACAGGCTTTGTTGCAAGGATAGGTTCCTGGGTTAGTGGTTCTGTTGTGTGGTATGTAGTTGTTGGTGAGTATTTGCTTCAGGTTGGGGGGCTGTCTGTAGGCAAGGACTGGCCTGTCTCCCAAGATTTGTGAGAGTGATGGGTCGTCCTTCAGGATAGGTTGTATATCCTTGGATAATGCGTTGGAGAGGTTTTAGTTGGGGGCTGAAGGTGATGGCTAGTGGCGTTCTGTTATTTTCTTTGTTAGGCCTGTCCTGTAGTAGGTGACTTCTGGGTACTCTTCTGGCTTTGTCAATCTGTTTCTTCACTTCCACAGGTGGGTATTGTAGTTGTAAGAATGCTTGATAGAGATCTTGTAGGTGTTTGTCTCTGTCTGCAGGGTTGGAGCAAATGCGGTTGTATCGTAGCGCTTGGCTGTAGACAATGGATGTAGAAGCCCTCTTCACCAACATTCCATACAAAGATGGACTACAAGCCATCAGGAACACTATCCCCGATAATGTCACGGCAAACCCGGTGGCTAAACTTTGTGACTTTGTCCTCACCCATAACTATTTCACATTTGGAGACAATGTATACCTTCAAATCAGCGGCACTGCTATGGGTACCCGCATGGCCCCACAGTATGCCAACATTTTTATGGCTTACTTAGAACAACGCTTCCTCAGCTCTTGTCCCCTAATACCCCTACTCTACTTGCGCTATATTGATGACATCTTCATCATCTGGACCCATGGAAAAGAAGCCCTTGAGGAATTCCACCATGATTTCAACAATTTCCATCCCACCATCAACCTCAGCCTGGACCAGTCCACACAAGAGATCCACTTCCTGGACACTACGGTGCTAATAAGCGATGGTCACATAAACACCACCCTGTACCGGAAACCTACTGATCGCTATTCCTACCTACATGCCTCCAGCTTTCACCCAGACCACACCACACGGTCCATTGTTTACAGCCAAGCTCTACGATACAACTGCATTTGCTCCAACCCCTCAGACAGAGACAAACACCTACAAGATCTCCCCATTCCTCAGACGTTCTTGTTAAACCCTGGATTTATGTTGGAAATAGCCCACCTTGATTATCATACATATTGTAAGGAGAGTGATCACTTCAGATAAGCTATTACCAGCAGGATAGTGGGGTGGGGGCAGAGAAAACCTGGATTTGTGCTGGAAATGGCCCACCTTGATTATCATATACATTGTAAGGAGAGTGATCACTTTAGATAAGCTATTACCAGCAGGAGAGTGGGGTGGGGGGAGAGAAAAACACCCATTTTTTTATGGTCTGTGCATATAAAAATATCCTCACTGCATTTTCCACTTTTATGCATCCGATGAAGTGTGCTGTAGCTCACGAAAGCTTAAGCTCAAATAAATTGGTTAGTCTCTAAGGTGCCACAAGTATTCCTTTTCTTTTTGTAAATACATAATAGAATCTAAACCAGTGATAATGAGTGTTGTCACTGACTGCTGCAACAACCCATAGTAGTTTGTCAATTTGTTGTCTTTAAGCTAGGAAAATAAGTTACTTTAGATAATGTAAGAACTAACTTGATATGTCTGAATGTTGAATTGAATTGATTTCTGACTCTTTATATGGTTTGGAAAAATTCAGATTTTTTTAAGTGCCTCATTTCTCTGCCCAAGGAATCTGGATACGATTCAGATAAGTATTTGAATTCTTTTTTAATGCTTTTATACAAACCAAACCGTCTGGGATTTACCTATTATTACAATGAACCAATTTTGAATCTATTTCCAGGAGCTGCTCCCTTTCCATTATTTCTGAAAGGTCCCTTTTCAGATTGCAATCACAAACACAAACAGTCCTGGCTTTTTAAACTCCTTTTCTCTTGTAAAGGATTTTCTGACCTGTAAGATGTATTCTAGTGAATAACACTGAGAGTTTGTTTTAAAAAAACCACAACAACCGCTATCTTCCTGCAGGAATCTTAAATGGCCAGGACTGTATGTAAGTACCACAGCTATGCCTGGTCAATAGTTGGACTGGAAATTACCAAGGAAAGATCAAGGTTGTCAAAGTAGTACTGGTGATTTAGTAGATGTCATCTTTCCTTCCTGCCTTACCAATGTCCCAGTATAGCCTAAGGAAATGAAACACTGTGCTGCCACAAAAGTAACTATTTAATAGTCACACTTTATTTATTATTATAAATTATTGGCAAGAAGTAACCTGTTGGACTGTGATCATCAATAACTATTCATTAACCTTTATTAAAATGTTTATTAATATTTATACATTATTTATAAATGAAACCTTAATATAAAGTGAGGTTCATGAAGGACAAGTGGATAAGTGATTTCTATGTACATAGGACAAAGTTCTGATTGTACCAACGTGGATCCACTGGGGAGCAGGAAAGGAGAATGCAGGAACCATTTTCCATACCCCCAATAGTCCTGCCTGAAAAAAGTACCCATAATATGGCTGTCTGCACTTTCTAAATATATGCAGGGAGAGCATGGGGGTGGAACCCCTTGTGCTGTTTGCAGTGCTTAACACATTAAAGCAGATGGGTAAGCGTGATCCCATACCTCTTCCCTTGTGCACTGGCTCACATCTGCGCTGAGAGAAGCACAAGCTGCTCCTCTTCCCACAGAAGTAGCAAAGGTGGATGGTGTTGGTATTTCCCCCCCACCCATGAACCTGGCAGCATTAAACATTTGGCTTCCACAGGCACATTGCCTCCTGCTACAACTGCTTGTATGATGCAAAATGGATTTCCTTCCTCAGTACAGCTTTGGATGTGAGCCTGGGTAGCCCCAAGATTTGTCAAGTTCTTTGGGACTCCTTAGGTGAGCAGGTGCTTTATCAATGTCAGATATTAATTAATATTATTATTGGAAATATGATAATAAATACCCTAGGCATTGATGAAGAGTAGACCCTTCACCTTATAGCAAAGTATTTTGCAATGTACAATTACTGTTTCTCCTATGACTGCCATTTCAATGAAGCACTCTCAAAATGCAAGTGAATTCTGACATGACCTCCTTCTCTCACAAATTCATGCTAAATGTCCTTTATCAAATTAACATTGAATTCCAAGAGCTGAAGAGATTTGGTGATCAATTGCAGCCACTTATTCTTAAGGTTGAGTTAATTATTTTGGGGAGTTGATAGTAATTGGATTCATTGTACTCTGGTTTTAAGAAAGGAATTATAAGAAATTTGGGTATAGCAACTTGTAAATGATCCTGTTGAATTTCATTATTAAAAGATCCACCACTTCTTAATTGACTGGCTATTAGTAAAACAACCTAAGAGAATTAGGTTAGTTAAACTACTCCCAGATGTTTTCACTGGTCACTGCCCTGGTTTTAATAGAAAATCAGCATTTAAAATTGCTTGAGAATGAGAAACAAATGAAAATAAAGAATTCCAATATTCTATTCAGGCAAATTCCTGGGACATATAATTGGAAATTATTGGAATCACTTTTAATACATTATATTGATTGTGCACAGGAATATTTACACAAAGGATATGTGACAATTTGAGATGGGCATTTGCAGGGTCCAAAGGCTGGGTTGATTACAAGCAACATATGCGACTGAGGCCCCAAAGATGTCACATGGAATTTTCCTCCCCTTCATTTACATTGAAAAAGAGTCCTAATTAAAACTGGCACTTTCTGAGTACCAAATGTACATTGTGAAAGTACAATGGAAAAACAAAATCTTCACTACGGAGAAAAACCCATACACAGCCATCATGGGAGTTTTGTGAATGTCTTCATGAGTTTTTTCATGATTCACTTAAAAGGACTAGTTAAATAAAAACCATGCACGATAAAACCATAGATCCTATTAAAATGGCAAATGAATTTATTTGCTTTAGAAAATATGTGCCTGTTTTGATGGCTGTAGTGGATAATCTCATATCTCAGGTTGCTGATCTGTACTACCAAGTTGCATGAGCAGACTCTTCAAATGGATTTGCAGAATGATCCTGGTTATGTTGCAACTTGTCTCCATGCTTTTTGTTTATATATTGTTAACAGATAAAGTAGGATATGGGAGCTGAACTTGACAGATTTTAATTAAACTACTAACATACTGTTAATTTTAAGTTTGCCACTATATATTTATGCCAAAGAAAGAACAATAGCCTGAACATTAAAAGTATCAAAGTGATCAGCTAAGGGAATGATTAAGGAGCTAAATATTCAAATATATATTCACCATTCAGACAGTCTTATAAAAGAAAGCACATTCGTTTGGCTACTCTACTACTTATTTTATTTCATAAAGTAGCACTAACTCTTAAAAATCTGAGTTTGGGCCATAACCTCCTTCATTCTGGGATCATATCTCTACTTAATAATCATTGCCAGTAACCAACAGTCTTCCTACAAAGAAAAACAACATCCTATCATTTCCTGTAGACCATGAGGGAAGGAGCATGGGAAGTCAGATTGTATGCCTTACAGCTAAAGAGAGGTGGATCAATTCAGATAAAGTAAGAAGTGACATAAATATTTGTCCAAAACTAATTCTTAACTGAACTGAGTCTTCAACACTTTGGAAAATGTTTGGATTCCCCCTCCCTCTCATTTTTGTCCACTTTTACACTTACTGTTTTTGGGTAGGGCTAGAAATGGAAGTGCCCAAACGGCATGAGTAAGATTAATCTTGTTATTAATCTTACATTTTTTCCGGTATAATTTAAAGCTGAAAGCCTTCACCCGCCCTGAAGAAAAAAAAATCAACCAACAGCGGTCTGAATATTTCATATGAGGCTTGGGTAGCCTCTCGAAACTGAACCTCTGATTTATTTTTGAACTTCATGTACCAATAAATATATCTATCACTGTGTAAGGCTTTTCTATAGTCCATTACTCTGCTAATTATAGTGAAAAATGTTACTGCTGTGCTGTCAAATATGCATCACACTTATTAAATTTTATAATTTGGTTTGGATGTCATTCCTGCTCACTACTGTAAAAAAAAAAAAAAAAGCAAGCAAACTTGTGTATATGTTATTTTTTGGTGTCTTGTCTGTGTGAAGTGAGATGTGGGGTCTGATGCAAAATTCCATAACTCAGATAACATATGGGGTGACAGGATAGGAGATATATATAACTAATGATGTGGCTGTATTAGAAGATAGCTGCTGAAAAGTACTAGGAAAGGGAAGATTTTGGTATCCGTAGGGAAAGGTAAGAGTTATCCTAATCATGCTGACTGCTATATGTGGCAGAGGGCCAGAAGGATTTATCTTCTAAGTTAGCTCCCCACGATTATCTGCTAATAGCAATATGCATAAGCAATCATTACTAGCTAGAGAAGACACAAACAATTATAATACAGTACTTTTCCAATAATCGGTCAAAGGCAGTGGACATGCAACATGTTCTTGCCGTGACTGGGCTTCTATTTACAGTTGTAACAAAGCTGGTGTCTTGTTTTTGTTGTTGTTATGGTTTTAATGGTCCAGATGCAGAGACTTTCTTGCAGTGGAGAATGCTCCATTCACACCCTCTGATGCCCAGAAACCTCTCATATTCTCCAATGAGTGGTACCTCCATATTATTTATTTATATTTCCACCACCCTCAATTGCACATATGTTTAAAAAATCCAAATCTTTCATTATACTTAAGACAACTGAAAATGTGCAAGAAATATTGGCAATTTCTATGACTTTTTTTTTAAATTCCCATGAGGAAAAAGACACTAACAAAATATGTACATTATTTATAGCTCAACTGGGATTAACACAAAATACTTATTTCAGCCAGACTTGTCTCTTTTTAAATCTTCCTACATTTCCCCACAATTTTTTCCCATTCCTTCATTTCTCTGAGAACTTCCTATTCAATTCTTTACTTCCTGGGAGAGGGAATGAGCATTTGGGTTCCTCTATCTGCAGATAAAAGGGACATGCCCCATGAGCCCCATTTACCTTGCATGGGAAAGAGATGAAGTTGATTTACTAAGGCCCAAGTCAAGCTTCCAAGAAGCAGACAAAGGAAGAAGGCCATCAGACACCGTGAAATCTCATGAGGTTTAATGGCAGAAGGCCAAACAAATCTGTGAGGAAGGGAATAAAGGATGTGGTGTCAATCTGTAATAATTTACTAATATTGTATATGACCCCATTCTTGGAATAGTTATTGTATGTCTATACTAAGTTATAGGAATGTTCACTGTAGGCATATGGGTGCTAAATTTTAATAGCAGAGTTGTTAGGAAACTATCTTGAGGGCAATACAATGGATTCAGCATGACACATCTTGAAAAACAGGTCAAGAGGTTAAGGAACAAAACCTGAGCTAATAGCTGCGAGGATGATAATTCCAGTCTTCTGCCAAAGTTACATAGCTGTTTGACCAACTCTGGGAGCCTAAAGATCAAAAGGACATTAACAGGTAGAAAGTGACTCTCTAGAAAAAGGGGGACAATTGTTGGGGGCTGTCCATGAGGAATGTGCTAAGCTTCCCAAGGTACAATGGATATGCCCATAGACTGTTTATTGCGTTGAACCCCTTTTTTCTCTTATACGTTTCTGTTCTTACTGTTAAGATTTAACAATACTTTGTTTTAAGAAAGCTGTCTGATTCCTGTAATTTTTTTTTTTAAGAAGAAGACTGAGAAGGGACCTGATAATGTGTTCAAATATGTTCAGGTCTAGTTATAAGGAGGACAGTGATCAATTATTCTCCATGTCCACTAAAGGCAGGATAAATAGTAATCAGCTTAATCTGCAGTAAGGGAGATTTAGTTTAGATATTAGGAAAAAAATTCTAACTATAAGGATAATTAAGCACTGGGATGGGCTTCCAAGAGGGGTTTTGAAATCACTATCATTTGGAGGTTTTTAAGAATAGGTTAGACAAACACCTGTCAGGGATTCTAAATTCACTTGGTCCTGCTTCAACTCAGAGGGCTGGACTATATGAGCTGTCAAGGTCCCTTCCATCCCTGCACAACCACTGGTCACAGCTCCCAAAAGGAAGATTATCAGGTGCCTCTGCCAGTTCGACCTGCTGAGTAATCATAGTTGGTAGCATGGGCATCTAGTCTAAGGGCTTATTTTCACTGCCACGGTTATCTTGAGTTAATATACTGAAGTTGCTGCCCTCCAGATACCCTACTTTGAGCGAAAGAGACCACAATACAAAACAGCAGTCTCTGGAGTTGAGTTATACAGGGTGATTTGATTGGCAGCACAGAGTGATTGGATTAGTTGTTGATGAGCTGTGTAACTGGAGCAGTCATATCCCCACTGGATTTTTAGCTGGAGCATCACCATCATTCTACGTTCAATCTTGGGACCTTGCACGCCCCTCCCCACCCTGCAATGGACTAGCTAGGTAGAGCTTAAAGCATCACTTAACTCAAGCTAGAGACTTTTGTATATGGAGGGGAGCTGAGTTAACACTTCAGTTATAACTCAAACTAATAGTACTCTGAAGACATACCCTAAGAGTGGGAGAATCACGGGAGTCCATGCTGGGAGGTAAAGGCACCTAAGCAGGTGCACTCAAAGAAACCTGAACTGGGTCATAGGGGCAGCAAGCCCTGTAACTATGGCAGAGGGACCGAAACTGCACTTTCCATGGATGACATGCTATTATACAGGTTTTCCTTAGCATCGATTTTTTTTAACACACCTGCTCTAAATTTGATTTGTTTTTCCAACTCTAGTTTCCAGTGACTGTAATTTTAACCAAAATATCTATTGGGGCAAATACAAACCACTGGCTAAAGTATCTTGTTTAAAACAAACAAACAAACAAACAAACAAACAAACAAACAAAACCTACCCAGAAATGTAATGCCCCATAATTTACACTCATCCTGGTCATTGAAGGATCATTCTACCTACTAACAGGTTACTGAGTAATTGAAATGGCTACTGATTCATCAATCTACAAAAGACTGAAAAGGTGGAAATATTACAGTCTGTTGTTACCTGTTTCTATGTAGGTGCAAGCTTAGTTAACCCATGTCATTTTGAAAACTTCACTTCACTTGGATTTTAAATACCCAGTGCTTTATGATCAAGCGTGAGTGCTGTACATATGCTATATAACTCATTAACCTTTCATTATTCACATACTAGATTGCTGGAATTTTATTTTAGAAAATGTCTAACTAGGTTGCACTGTAAATAAGGCACTACATATTCTAATGTCTCATATTCTCATGACAAAACCTGTAATGAAAATTAGAAACAGCACAGCTTGAATCCATTCCTATAACAATTGTAAAGACATTAGGGAATATCAGGAACAAAAACTTATTGCTTTTAGTTTGTAATTGTGAATGATGGAGGTCAGGTGCCACAATGAGATGCGGCATTACTAACACAGAGATATATTTCAAAACAAATTCAAGATCCTGAGCCCCAAGAAGAAGAGGAAAGCTGAATAAGTTTCAAAAGTAGTGTGGCTGGCCTTCAGGAGAAAAGGCTTCAGGTAATTCAGTTTACATAGCAACTCTTGTTTCATAAAGAAGAACTGGCATCAAATCCAGACATGACTACTTGTCTGTCCTTCTGACTAGAGGTGAAGGCCAACAGTAGGATAAAGAGAAGAAAATAAAATAGATAAAAAAAGCCATGGACTGAAATACATTTTCTGGATTAAATATTGAGCTTCTTTACTTTATGTAATCTGTTCAATATCATGTACTGTTTGCTAATCCTCCTGCCTAATGCTCAATAAGTGAATTTGTCAGACAATTATAATGAAGTTGGTTTAATTTCCTGCTTTCCCAATAGCATTTATCATTATTTTTACCATTGGATTTAAATTTCTGAGGCCAGTGTTCTCCTGGTTCTTTTTCCTGTTAATATCTGAATAGCTTTTAAATTTCAATAAAACATTCCCCCGCCCTGACAGTTAAAGTAGATGTTCAATCGGAAATAAGAATGGATATTAAATGATTTAAGTCATTATTTTGTTTCCTTTTGTCCCTTCAGTACACTTACAAATGTAAAGGTCACATAAAATGCTAATTCTTTTTAGTCACTCTGAATTCCTCGAAAGACATATCCATTTTTGTACTCAATCTATTCCAAAGTAATAGGAAATCTAGCTGGTGTCAATCTTGAAACATCAGCACTGGTCCAGAGCTCCTCAGCACAAGGGAAGTTTGGGGCTGTAGAGTGGGACATCAACAAGGAAAGAGTAAACACCGTAAAAGGAGAGACAAATGCTGGGGAGAAGTCTAGGGCTGTACATTTATTGAGCATCTTTGCAAAGGTCTCATTGAATAATTCTACCAGGATGTCAGTTTGAATGTAGTAGATAAGAGGTTCTGATGTCTCTGTGTTTAACAACTCATGAACATCTTCAATGAGCTTAGTCATGACATGAGTCTCCTGATTCCCCTAGGATATTCTGGGACATTTCTACTTAAGCAAACACCTTAAATAGTTCACAAGTCTGTGTTTTGGCCATTATACCTCAAAGTGGAACTGTCCCCAGGTAATGGGTGACTTAATCTATAATGTCTGGTTGTGCTTTTTCTCAGGGGCTGCATCAAGTCCATGCCTATCAAAGAGAACTTCTCTTACTGGAAAAGGTAATAATTGGACTTTAGGTACTCCACTGGGCACCACACTGACTGGCACACAGGGAAGGAAGCATAGAAGTCAGCTATTCCTTTGGCTTCCCAGACAGAAGAAGTGAATGAATAGCTTTGAGCCATGTCTTTTTTCTTCACCAAGTGTTCTGCAAAGAGAACAGCATGAACCAAGTGTAGGAGGCCATGTAACTAGCAGCTGATTATTAATTCTATTCAGTAAAACAGGCTAGCTTTCAGCTCATAGCAAAGATGCTGGTTCACTCTCAGGGATTCCACAGCACTTGGTCATAAGAATGGCTCAACATGTTGTTCTTTCACTCTACTTCCTAAAGTTGGAAAATCCAGTTAGTATCTCAGGCTTCAGTTTAAAGAATATTCTCTGTCTCACCCATTTGACAGATAAGCTGATGTGAGGATGATGGACTCAACTGAACCCTAGTTCTGTGATAGGGCTTAATGTCCCAACAGATCAACATTCTTCGGGGCTGACCATTTCTTCCTGGGCAAAGTTGGACCACAGCCAGAGTAGAGTACCTTGAACCTCAGCCTTTTTGACCTGGACCGGAATAATGAGCTTAGCACATCCATTCCTTTGTTCTTGACTTGCCAGCATGCAGGCCTCGCAGTAACAGCACTCTAAGCCGGTGGCACCAATTCAGAGTCTCCCCTCTCTCTTACACACACAGCACATGAGTTGGTGCTGCTAGCTGTCGAGTTCTCAGTGGGTTCCCCTGTGCTCTGCCATTCAGGAGCAGACACCCCTCCTCCCCCGTAACGGGTTGCAACACCATTGACCGCCATCTGGACAGAGTGGCATTTGAGTGATGCAAGTCACTGAAATTTGGTCCAGCAATCCCTACCTATGAATGGAGGGGCAGTCAAGTCAAATTTCCATGGTGTTGTGATCACATAGTTGGAGAGATGCATTGGACCACTCTAGCAGTAGCTGTACTGATTTAGTATGGGACCTCTGCTTATAAGTGGTCAGACTATGCACCTCCCTCCCCCCCTCCTCCAGCTCCACAGCCTATGGAACTTTGAGCAAGTGCAAAAACCCAGGAGGGATTTACTGATCTAAATATAGGCGGATCCTGCTTGTGCATTCCAGTTGTTCACAAAGTGGGTTTAGGTTCATGCCGTAAGCTTGGTGATATGTTTGCCTTCTCATAATGGATTGCTTGCTCACCTTCCTTCCTTGGTGCTATCAGTGAGGGAGGATCTTTGCTCTAAACAATTTGTTATCAGATATTCCTGTCTGGGGACTCCAGCCTCCACGGTGAAGATATAGTGACACTGTGAGTTGCTCTACTAGTCTATCCTCCTGTCTCAGCTGACCCTGAGCCCCCTGTGGGGCTTCTCCCTGGACTCCACAAACAGTATCCACTACAATGTAGTACCACATTAACTGACAACTCCTGTCAGGAT
The DNA here is from genome assembly GCF_965140285.1 of Lepidochelys kempii. NCBI lineage: Eukaryota > Metazoa > Chordata > Testudines > Cheloniidae > Lepidochelys > Lepidochelys kempii. The sequence continues at coordinate 66,857,956 of NC_136384.1, read as the reverse complement.
CTCTTCCCAGTGTCAACAAACACATTCCCTATTTCCTCCAGGAAGATCTCAGATGAACTTCTCCACCATAATCTCTTTGGCAGTCCATGGCCTGTACTCGACATCAGGTTTCATCTATCGCTAACAGGCATCTCACAACTTCTGAACCATCATGCTGGACTAGCCGCTAACAAGATATCTCTCTTCCCAAAAATATCAGTGATACATTTTCTCACTGACTTTCAAGCACCATGGACTGACTGCTTTAAACTGAACCACCTAATTTTCTAATGATCTCCAGCGGCTGGCTCTTTTCAGAAAGGAGTACAGCTCAGAAAGAGATTGCAAAAATTTCCTTCTCCTCCCTGATCCCCTCTTCTTGTCCATATCATGACTAGAGATGTGCAAAACCTTAGGGCCAAAACATTTTTTAGTGGAAAATGCATATTCAGTAACACCAAAACATTTCACAAATAAGTGTCTGTTTTACTGAATGGTATGTGTAGGGAAAAAAGATTCTGAAAAAGTCAAAAGGCTTTCAAATTTCAAAGCCATCTTTCAATTTTTCAAGGAGCAATGATTTTTCATTTCAAAATTTCCTTCAGGTTTTTTTGTTTTGTTTTGTTTTCTTAATTAAAAATGCTCAAAATCAAAATGAAACAAAATCAGAAATTTGTATTTGATTTTTTGGAGTTGCTGTTGAACTGAAAAATCAGTTATTCATACAGCTCTAGTCATGACTTATTTGCTTTCACTTTCAAATTTTAAACTAGCTTTTCTGCTTGGCTGAACAGGTGTTATTTTCCTGTGACTGAGTCAGAATGCTATTTACAGGCAGTAGTTGCTTCTCTAAAAAACAGAAATGAATGTGGCTTGATTGTTAAAATGAATAGCCTTGCTTGATTAAAACCTGAGTATTGGGAATGCTGTTTGTTTTTGCTTTTATAGTTTAGGATTCTGTTTTCTGTCACCCATTTCTGCATTTGCAAAACATCTCTGTTTTCAAGATTATATTTCTATTTATTACATGCATATTCAAAGTTTTCAAATTATAAAACACAGTCTAGAATTTTTGGAAACACTTTCCCTCATATATTATTTTTAAGTAGCTAAAACATATATTTTTATCCTCTGCTTCAGTCCTACGTCATACTTTGCTTGGCTCTGTTACACTGGGCTTCTTTAATCTGCATGCACTAGATCCCATTGTTGTATTGTGCCAGAAAAAATACTTAAGTTATAGTCTCTGTATTAAATTCTTGAATTACTCAGCCATCAAGCTCAAGAGAGTTTGGCTAGAATGGGTTTTGAACCTTCTGACACTGTGAGAAGTCTTGTTGCTTCTGTTCTATTAGAAGTGGGCTGCCAGATGCCACAGTTATTTCTGAAGGTAGAGAAACGGGTAGTAGAAAAGATTAGCTGAGCTGGTAAAAAAGTTCTGGATTTTTAAAAAACTCCCCAAAATTTTGGACATTTTTGCAACTTATTTATTTGTCATCTGGAGAGCTGGTTGTAACTTTTCAATAAATTCCAATAAAATTTTGAAATAAAAAAAAGAAAACTAGCAATTTTTTAAAACCACATTTTAAACTGTCTCCCTCCCTCTCCCTCCAACCAGCTGTAGTGACTAGATATGGTAGAAGGCTGGAAGGTCAGTGAAAATTGCATGGCTTTTCAAATTGTGCACAACTATTCAGACTTTGAATAGCTTTGTCTTACTATGTTGGGATATAGTCTAATATACTACAAGCACACAAGTGAGTAATTATTCTGAGTATTAGAATATTTTTTCTCTATTACATCACTATAAATGTAGAGTTACTCCATAGACTCCAATGGAGTTACTTCAGATGTTCACCAGCATGATTTAGACTAAAACATAGTACTAAATATTTATTTTAGCTCACTCTTTTTCTTTCAGATTCTTTCCTTTCTAGTAATAACCATATAATTGCACGTAACTTTCTTTATTCACTTCTTTATGAACACCAAACTCAGACTTGTCAAAACTCATATAAACAGAAGTGTAATGGAGTTACTGTTACACCAGCTCTGAATTCATCATAACTGGTACTATTTATGCCTTAATTTAAATTACTGGAGAACCCTCCTCAGCTTACCTGTGCTGGTGGTAAGTGCAACCATCTAATTCAAATATGTTTCTAAATAAATTTAATAGAAGATTGTTAGATTATTTTTTTGATCATCCTTTCCCAGCTCTGTTCACCAGAAGAACAGATGGAAAATATGCAGACATATCTCCACTGCTAGAATGGTCAACACCCCCACCCCCACAACACACCTTTGCAGATCTGTGAGTCTTACACATGCCTATCACAACATGTGGTGTAGTTCATCCAGTGAACTAAATGTCCCAACAACAATTATGTGGTGAAGCGAGACAATCACTGAGCTCTCAAATGAACCCACACAGGAAAATAACAAAAGACAAAAACACCACATCACCCATGGGTGAATGCTTTTCACAAAAAGTGGTGTTTTTTTCCCACTTTTCACTCTATATCTGACTTCTAAGTCCTTATCCTCAAAATAACCTACACAACATCTTCAAAGGACAAGCCTTAAATTCATGGGTACTTAAATTCATAACTCTGCTTGACACTAAAAACCAGAGACGCTGGTTTTATGGACTATTCCAACAACTTGTAAAATACCCTGCTGCCTACTATCTTCCTCCACTGTCCTACAACACCAGACGCGTTAATTGCCCACTTAATTTTAAGTGGTTTCCTACAACATGTATGAACCCCTTATGCTTAACAATCTGTCCCACCTTGTATTTAGCTTTAACACTCTAGTTTCCTTCTTCATACCTGAAGAAGAGCATTGTGAAAGCTCAAAAGCTCGTCCTTTCCACAAACAGACATTGGTCTGATAAAATATATTATGTCACCCACCTTGTGTCTCTCATATTCTGGGACCAACAAGGCTACAACAACACTGTGAACACTGAATTAATGTAAATTGAATCAATGTTTATAAATATATGTCTACTTATACTTCTGAGAGCCAGGCATTATAGAGGCAAATGCTGTGCAAATTTCCACATATTTTTCTATTAATGTTCCTCCATGTTCAATCACCAGCTGAAAAATCCTTTACTACTTCAGATAGACCTCTGTTATGGATATTTTGTGAATTAACTCAAATTTTGTCAAACTATGGGATATAGTACTCCTTCCTTTTTCTACTTTCTGTTCTCATCTTTGGCAATATCACTACTTGTCTCGTTTCTCAAGCTTGAAAGCTGGTTGCAGCTAAATCTTGTAGGTTCTTCATATAATATATCTAGAATTTGCTGGTTCCTTTCTATTCCTACTGTGAAAATCTTTATCTGGGATTCTGGGTACCTTCTTGCCTTCATTATTCCAACTTCCTCTTCTCTGGTTATCCAGAGATCTCCTCGTCAGACTGTCCAATATCCTGCTATGAGAATCCTCCACTTTTATCTTGACTTTTGACCATATCCATCTAGTCTTCAACCTAATCTCCTACCTTGCATCCTGTTCTTGTCTCTGTTCTCCTCTGCCTTCATCAATTTTGCTACACTCAAGCTGCATGACTAACCTTCATCCGGTATAGCTTCTTATGCCTGGAATTGTTCATATACTCATCTTCTAATCCCTGAAACTGAAAGTTAATGGGAGTTGGCTGCCTAACTCTCTTCATTCTTTTGAAACCCCCAATTTTAATTTTCTTTTCTTTCTAGTCCCTGGGTGCATTTCTTTCCATAGACATAGAAATACTTGAACTAACAAGATGAATGATAAAGTTATTTAGCTAATCAGACTGCTCTTTAGCAGCCATCCCCCATCTTCAAAATTTACACTTTTTATTTAAAGTTTTTGTAAGTTCTTTGGGATCAAAGCCCTATTTTCATGTTTATCTGTAAAACACCAAGTACACTTTGCCATTATGTAAATGATTAAATTAACTTAATGTTTTTGTATGTAATGTTTTTGAAGCATCTGTAAGGAAACTACACCAAAGATGTAAATAAGTCACAGCGAGGGACTAAGGCAAAGCAGACTTCAGTGATGACAATAAGCATTTCTCCAACATCGAATTCATGTACGTTCAGGTAAACACAATTAGCAACAACCCCTGCAATAGTGCCATCAGGCGACTTCCAATAATAGTACACTCATTCTTTAGAAACAAAGAAAACTTACAAATATAACATTATACTGACTTAAATATTTTTCTCTGCCAAGGAAACAACCACAACAAAACTGAAAGGCTTTCTTGGTGCATCATAAAAATTCATAAAAGTACAAACCCATTTTTGTTTTCAGGGTATTTTCCAGAAAAGCGTTGTTCTGAACCTTGAATTTCCTGTCCTCCGCCCCCCGCCATCTTTCTGTAATAAGTCACATCTTAAATATATTAAAAAATCAATCTATCAAGAATGAAGATAATTTTCTTGAATAGTGGTTGTGATAGAGTGGGATATGTCTGCAGAAACTATAAACTCCAGTTTATATTGTAACCTCTATTTTGTGCCATGTGCTGAACACATGTATAACCTCGCCCAACACAAGTCTAGAATGATGCATTCCAGTCAACCACCCTGTCCAGCAAAAGGTGCTTGTCACCTCATTGAAGGACTGAGAAGCCATCACAGAGCAGTTTAGGGCTATCAACTTAGAGCCTCACTCAACAGCTGGCCTCATGGAATAATGGATTTTCTGCACAAGGGCACTACCATGGCTGGTAGATCTGTAGCTTTTCAGCCAGGGCACAGAGAAAAAGGAGAGAGGCTGTATTTAAGGTGGATTGCTTTTCTGAGCAAAAGTGCTATCCATCACCACATGCCAGAAGAATTGGCTGAAAAAAGAGAAGACAGGAGGGCCTGGGCCTGGTGTGAAATGCTGACAAGACTGGAAACGCACAGAAGGAGTGAGATCACATATGGGGAGGGTGCATGTCAGGACTTCTGTCGTTTTGCAGAGATTCCCAGTGCTTTTAAATAGCAAAGTGACTGTGGATAAGGAATTCCTTGGCTAAGCCTGTGTTCCTTGCTTCCCTGCCATATTTTTTTCTGAAGGGGTTAAACTAGAAGCCAGAGGGCCTTACAGCTATGTGGAATTCTGGGGGAATGTGTCTAAGCAACCAGGCTGAGGGTGTGGGAAAAGAATTGGGAGGTCTGAGACACTGGTTCTAGAGTTTGGGGGGTGTGCACTGCAGATTCCCATATCCCAAGGAAGGGCCAGACCCAGTTCACTTTGAAGAACGTAGGACCCAGCAGCTGGTTTCACTAACAACAGGCTGGCGACCACTTAGAGGAGTTTCAGAGTAGCAGCCATGTTAGTCTGTATTCGTAAAAAGAAAAGGAGGACTTGTGGCACCTTAGAGACTAACAAATTTATTAGAGCGTAAGCTTTCGTGAGAGTAAGCTGTAGCTCACGAAAGCTTATGCTCTAATAAATTTGTTAGTCTCTAAGGTGCCACAAGTACTCCTGTTCTTTTTACACTTAGAGGAGGAGGGGTCAGATTATGACAGTGTCATATAATTGTTCTCTGCATTAGTTGAATAATACTTTCAAACATTATCAGTTAAGGATGTTACTTTTTTTGCAACTATGATTTCAAGTTGAGTTAACTTAGGAGCCATTACACTATGGTGATATGTGCTAATAGATCAGAGATAGTGTCCACCCGATTAGGTTAAATCATACTGAGAGAAAACAGACAAGGCTGGAATCTGTGGTTTGTTACAGTGCCTTCATGCTTCTCAGGCTGTAATCTGGCCACACAGTTCCACTTTTCTGCTGGGTATAACTATGCTGTGGGCAGGTCTATCCCTCTGGCCCCTTAACTTAGCATATTTCAGGGAAGCTCCATGACTCCGATCGTTCGATCAGAAGCAGCTATAATTGATGTTGGGGCTGGCACTAGCTCTGATGATTCCCTTCCTGAGCCATGTGGCGCTCTCCTACAGGAGAAACTCAAATCCACAGAGTTTTGGGAGGAGAACCCTCTTTTGTTTATTAAAGGTCAGTTCTGGTCCTTTGCTGTTTTCTTTACATGTTTAATCAACTATAACTTGTTCAGCTTTATTTTGCTTGTGCATAGTTCCGTTTGCTTTACAAGCTTGATGCCAGGAAAAACAATATCAGTTTTATCAGTATGCTTGGAGGACAAAAATAGCAGCATGTATCAAATCTGCCAACAACTGATCAAGAGTGGCATTGGGGTCACTATAACTAACTCTCACCAGCTGTTAAAACACTCTCTGTCCACATGTGCACTAGGAGAATGCCAAACTATCAAACATCATGTAATAATGCCAGTAAACAGAGTTACCTGTCATTTCACCTTCCTTTTCATTTTTATAATATACTATGGCTCTTGTCCCTTTCCTTCCCACTACAAAAGGTTTTTGTGCCCTATCTAAGAGAAAATTCATAACAAATACCTTATATTGTAGTTCAGCAGATTAATTATGTTACAAAACTCATTATTACTCTCTTATGTTATTGAATAGGTACTCAGATACCATCGTGATAAGCGTGGTATGAATGGATAGATAGATGGATGTTATATGCTGTCTCAGGGTTTCCCTAGTGGAAGAGCAGATGTTTTCTACAAAAATTCTAGTGTCTATATCTACTGAACAGCAATATATTTTAGATATTGTCATGATAATTCTCATTGACTTATTTCAAAATGATTAAATGAATATTGTTAAATACAGAATTATATTTTTTCTCTCTCCTCACAAAATACGTCATTAATTAGCCATTTTTTATCAAACAAAGGAGTTATTTTTTTTTCTTTAAAATCAATACTAGCAGCCCAGACATCACCCCTTATCAGTTCCTATAATAATAAGCCTACAGACATGCAATGCAGGGGGAAAAAACATTAAAAGACCAATCCTGTGAGATTCTGAGTGACGTAAATGTTCTGCAAAAAGAAAAGGAAGACTTGTGGCACCTTTGAGACTAACAAATGTTCTGAACATTACAATTTCACTGCAGCTGAGGGTGTTCAGCACCTTGAAGAATCAGGTCCCAGGAAAAAGATTTTATTTTCAGTGCCCCAATCCAGCAAAGCACTTAAGCCCATGCCTGACTTTAAGCAGGTGAAAAGTCCTGTTGACTTTAATAGGACTGCTCCCATATGTTTAAAGTTTTATGCATGTGCATAAGTGCTTTGCTCGATCAAATGCAAGGGCTTGCTCCTGTTCCCACTGAAATCAATGGGAGTTCATCTATTGGCTTCATTTGGAAAGGATTGGATCCAGAGCTTCCAAGGGGATTGGTATAAACAGCAGTGACAGAAGAAAATAGTGAATGTAAAAGTTAAATACATACCTTGACAGTATATTGAAAACCTGACAAATATTCAAGGTCTATTTCTTAAAGTGATTAATAAGGAAAACTTATATTTTTAGAAAGAAACATGAGCACCAATAAATTGTGAATTATAATTTGGGAAAGTATTTAATATTCTATAAAGCCCTCGAGCTTCTTGCGACAAATAGCTTTGAATTGGCTCTGGTTCTAGCATTAATTATTTAATCAAAGGGAAATTAAAGTTCATTTTGGTCAGTTTAGAAAAGCTTTGGGACATTGATTAAGATGCAACAGGAACATATAGGAAGGAGGGAAATAACAGAGAACATTACTGAGCGTGAGACAGCAACGTGAATTTTGCCTTGAAGAGCTGAGAACTAAATGAATTACAGAAATATAAGTGCACTTTAGCCTTTAATCTAAAGCAACATGATTGGAAATGGAAGTTAAAAAAAAATGCTGATTACCATTCCTAAGAATTAAGAAAACTGTCCTAACTACTATTTATATCCAGAAATATCCTGGAATGGCTAATCGAAGTGTGTCCTCTGGGAAGGACCTCCATAAAATAAATAAAAAAGTAAACCAAGAATTTGAAGACTTGATTATGTATAATGCCACATTTATGACTCAGACTCTGCCATTAACAATTGCAATCCCTTTCACTGGAATGATACAAAAATACATTTTAAAATAACTTGAATTAGAGGGAAAACAGACAAGGGAACCATTAGACATTGCTATACCTCAGGCCAGATGGTATATGATCATTAGCATTTCAAAAGGAACATTATTATTATCTAAATTGGACTGTCTAGTCTTCCCAGAAAAAAGTAAAAACTATACAATACTGTAGCAGCAACTCTGTAGCAGAGCTCTAAAAATGAAGTATACTTGGATCATTTCATACATGACTTGCAACCCTCTCTACCCTCAGTAGAAAGAGAAAAATAGTATTCAGGAGTGTGTTTTCTTCTTCCAAAGATCCTAAAGAGCATTTTGAGCTGAGAAAGCTTCTTAAGTTAACTCTTCCCCTCCCACCCCTCCACATACATTTTCTTTCAAGTTGTCTCTAAGACTTGTTTTTCACCTTTGTTTCCAAAAGTGACTTCATTCTCTTACTGTCTTTTTTATTTACCGAGATCTATGCTGTAGCAGCTAGTGCTAAAATAATTGTCACCTTAAGTCTGTGGTGGAAAAGAATAGCTTCTTCTTGACCTTCTCCCCTTCTCTTGCTCTGTGTCTCTTCTGCTGGCATCTCATCTGCAGGGTTTTGGTTTGGTTTGGCTTTTTGTGTTTGTTTTCTGAAGTTGACAAGTGTTGAGGAATGAAGCCTGCATCTTGAGTCAAAGGCTGTCTGCTAGTTGAAAAACATCCTGAAATGCCAAAAGGGTAAAATTTACTGCTTTTCACTTCTTGAAGAAAGTGTTCAATGCCACTTTTGTAGAAAATACATTTTTTTCTCCCAAGCACTGAGTACAGAAAAAAATCTATTTATTACCGAATCCATAATTGTGAAATATTACAGCATGCAATAGCAAATACATTTCTGCAAGAACTAGTGCACGGGGATGTTCCTTGAAAGCTAGCATGCAACAGACACTCTGACTTTCTCCAATCAATCAAATTTTGGAGCCACTGAGTATGGCTTAATGGTACATAATGAATTTGCAGACTTCTATAACTCCTTCAAAGATCTGAAAGCATTTGGGTTTCCATGCCCCTATATTACTCTTGACCTTTGAAGTCACCAATTCTTAGCTCTAGCTTGTAGGCTCAGAAGGAGTCGGACACTAAGGCTGTCTGCAGTGAGTCAGAGTGACAAGCACTTTATCAGGGTTTAATTAGATTTTCCTTTTTACAACCAAGGACTCAATATCCCTTTCATAAAACACTCCAGACATAGGATTGGTCTGCATGGACTCAAGAGAATTGTGGAAGAACAAGCTTCACCTAAGCAGCCCAGTGACATCAAGGCATCAAAGACAAGCACTTGAAATTTAGTAACTTAGAGGCAGACTTGACATGAATAGATTGTGTTTTGTTTGTACCCAAATGTTTGATATATAGATTTCTGCTATTATGCTTTCCTTTGTAACACCACTGACTCCACTGACTGCTAAACTTGCTTCTCCATTAGTATACCTCACAGGAATGTTGAAAGTTATCAGTCAGCAACATAGGGATAGATAAAGAAGAAAAATATGGCCAAGGATTATTTTTTATCGCTACCACAGGGCTATATTACCAGAATCAAAGAAAATCAGTGTAATCATGTCCTTGGAAAATCTGCAAGCCAAAAGAAAACATGTACTAGCATAGAAAGAGTCATACATGAACAATGTGTTCTTTTTCCCTAAGGGTGCATTTTTTAAATCTTTTGCAAAGCTGAGATACAAGAGGTTTAATAACCATTTTAAAGATAAATATTTTCCAGAGATAGTTTAGCTACATAACAAACTGAAGTGGGTGCCTTCACATTTTTATTTATCAGGGTAAATCAACAAGTATAGGGTAGCTATTGTAACAGACTCCAACATCCATTTATTTCGGTAGAAATACAGGGCCCACTTTTACAAGCTATATTTCTCAAAATGGCACAGTGAAATTTATAATTTGCTTCTGCAGTCTTGTGGCTATAGAAAGAAACTAAAATTTCAGAGTGTGATAAAAAAATAACCATTTGAGTAACACAACTGTCATTCCAATTGAAAGAAAAAAAATGTTACATGAGAGAGAGGAAAACCAACTTCTTGTAGAGGAAGTGAAAGGAGACAAATCTGTAGCTTTGTAAAATAGAGTATTATTTCTCCTAAATCAGTATCTAGTAGCTCACCGCTAGGCTTGTCACTGTAAATGTGGCAATCAGTTGAACAACTTGGCTAATTAAATTGTTTAGTCAGTTCTAACCTCAGATTTTTGTAGACATCAATTGTTCCTACAGCTGACTTTACTTTAACTAAGTTTTCTTAGGTTTTTAATTATGAAATGTTATTGTTTGGGTACCATTTCTTTCATGGAAACATGGAATGTACCAGTCAAAGTAACAAGAGAAAAACTTATTTAGGGATGGGCAAACCAATCTGGATAGGGCAAGCACCACACCAATTTTTAAATCAAAACTTGAAATAAATTCTGATCTATTATTATTATTTATTATTTATTATTTATTTTATTATTGTATTATTTTAGGATTTTCCAATTCTCTTGTCTCTCTTTCTCCCCTCTTGATTTCAACCGGGACTTGAAGTAGAAGAACCACAAAATACTCTAAGGAAAAACTCCTCTCACTCTATTTCCAGGCTGATATTTAGACCAAATAGCTTTGCAGAAGCTTCACATAAACATCTAAATAAGAAGCAAACATCTTGAGCTTTGGAAATTCATCCATCACTACAGAAGTCTTTTAATATCAATAACTTCCAAAGGGCTTATGGCTTTTAGGGCCTGATTCTCTAAGCACTTTGAATAGTCATTTACACATACACAGTCACTTACACTGATGTCAGCGGGATTTGAGGATACTCAGCACCTTGAAGTACCTGGCTTGTGATGTTTAAGTTCACATTTTTATGCAACAGCAATTTCACCAAGAAATTGAAAAAACACATTGAAAATGAATATATTCTTATTTTTTTCACTCATTTATCTCCATTTCTAAAAGTGCAAATGACATCCATTGTAATGTTCCCTTCCCACATTTCCGATCCCCAAAAGGGGAACCCAATAATTGACTGTATTTTGATCACAAAGATGGAGATCCTCTAAAAGCATACACTTCTAAGGTAAGTGATCATATTCCCTCCCAACCTTAAAATGCTTTCACATTTTTTGAGCTGCTTAAGATCTTTAACCTCTTAGTTACCTGAAATGGAATGTTCACATCTTTTCTGTAGGTAAATTATTTGAACTTATTAACTTGTCATAGAAAGAGCTGGCACACTAAACATCTTTTGTTATATACACTGGGTTAGATTGCTTCTTAATTAAAACAACACTTATGGTGATACTCATTAGAAAGTGAAGTGAAACATAGTCACCTATGAGCTTTTCCTATGATGTTGAAGGTTTAATACCCATTTGTTGCTAAACGTTTTCTAATACTTTGACATCTCTGAGCAGCTCTATGATTTTAAGGCACTCAGTCTCTCACTGTTGAGTAAAGACACAATAAAGAATTCATCTATTTGTAATTAGTGTGTCAATATGCTAATACGTGGATTATATTAAATTAATACAGTGAAAGAAACAAACATTTATATTTACTTAATCCCTTTATTATTTACAATTTCTGCAGCACTCACCAACATACTATCTGAATGCCTAACCTGTTATGATTGTATTGCTTATACATGTTTGTGTGTGTATTACTTCTGGGAGAATTCTCGGCCATTACAAAGGTATAGAATTCATGTCCCCCACAGATTTATTTTCTTCCCGACAGAAAAAAGATTTTCTGATGGGGAAGCAAAAGGAATCCACAAAAGCAGTCACACGCCTCTCCCCAGCAGCACGGGTGCATCGTTTAGGTTAGGACTCTCGGAGCAGCTGACAGAGAGGTAAATCACTGTGGAAGAGGTGGGGCTGGAGACACTCCTACCCTGTGCTGGGCTCAGTTCCTCATCCGAGCTGGGCTGGCGGCAAAGGAGGACACAACTTTCTCTTTCTGAAAGGAGCAGCCGGGGCCAAGTCAGACCTCAGAAACTTCTCCCTGCTGCATGGTCCGCACCCACCCCTCTGCTTCCTGCCCCCATCACTCCTCAAAAACTGGGGGGGGGGGGGTGTTACTATACGGAGAGTTGCTCCCCACCTGCACAGCCCCCATGCGTCTGGAGCCCCCATACCACAACAGCTCCACAGGGACTCATCCCCGACATCCGGACCACCCCTCCTGAGCCACCCCCACTCAAACTCCCACCCCAACGCGCCTCAGTCCTCTGCACCTGGACCCTCCCTGCTGAGCCCCCTCACCCAGACCCCTCTGCCAAGCCCCATCCCCGACACCCAGACTCCTCCTTCTGAGCCCCAACTACCTTCACCTGGATCCCCTACAGAGTGCCACTGGCCCAGCACCTGGAACCCTCCAACAACCCCTGTGTATAATAAGATGTACAGTCTAGAGTCTAGACTGTCAAACAGTGAGAGCCCAAAGCTATGTGAAACATGTATATGGAGTCCTTGGCTGCATTAGCATTTTTGTCAGACTTTCTATAGTTGTGCTACTAGTTGTGTAGTTCCACTGGTAGTAGGAAGAGAGGGAGAGATAGTGTAGATTGTTCTCTGGTGTTTTAAATATTGCGTTATCTGCTCCTGCTCAGAGAGGTTCTAAAGAACATGGCAGTTAAAGGCTCTACACAAGTGGAGCCCCTGCACTGATGGCAGTGCAACAGTGGGAAATCTGAGGAAAAAAGGCTAGTATAGAAAAAGCCAAAATGTCAAGCATATGGATTGTGTACTGCATATATGGGGTATTACACACACATATTGCGAGGGCGATATGAAATTGACTATTTTTAGATATGGCTACAGGGTTTTGAATGTTTGAAAATCTGTCTGCTTTAGGGATACGTCTGATCTTTACCTTTTCCTTTTGACCCCACAGAAGCTCAGAGAACTCCAGTTTTATCAAAATTCTGCAGCAATCTTCAAATCCCAAAGTAGCACCTGTTCAATGGAGATACATGGGTAAATGAGAGCAGAATTTGACCTATAACGAACTATTTTATCTATGAAAATGACTATAGCACAATTAGCTGTCATTAGTGTAATGTTTTGTATGACAGGAGAGAAAGCAAAGCACTTTTATTTACTGCAGAAGCACTCCTCTCAATCTGAGTCTGTTCAGGCTCCTGGAACCATCTAGTTCAGATCAGGTATGTTCAGAGACTTAATACCACATTAGTAAAGTCCCTCTAGCTCACGAAAGCTCATGCTCAAATAAATTGGTTAGTCTCTAAGGTGCCACAAGTACTCCTTTTCTTTTTGCGAATACAGACTAACACGGCTGTTCCTCTGAAACCTGTCTAATATTATCTTGATTTCATCTTATTTGCATAGCAGATAACTTGAAAATTCCCTTTGCAGGTACCAGTAGCCTCCTTCTGAGCTTGTTGCCCCTAGAGGGAAACACTAGTACTTTCTGATAAAAGATTTTCTTTCCCTTGCTTAAAATTCACTTGTGGGATATGTTAGCTTAGGTCTTTTACTGCTCCACTAAACATAACATTTTTATTTGCTCAAGCAAAAAAAAGCATTTCTTCCTTAGCATATTCACTGTGCAAAACCTCCCAGGACTATTGTCTGTTTGGGGGAGAAGGGATTCTACAATAATTATCAATTTATCACAATAATGACATTCAAAAAGATGGCCTTTGTCAAACTAAAATATCAAAGCTAGCATTAAGCACATGGTTTTAACAAGCTGTTTGAGAGGCTGAGTTGAACGTAACACATATAAACTGTTTATAACAAGTAGACATTCAACAGTCCAAAGGACAACCTGAGTATTAGGTTCCAAATATTCCCAAAATAATTAGCAGCTTAAAATGTATGATGTAAATTGAACTGATGGTGCCACTCTTCTTCCTAATGGATAAATATCCATTTTACACAAAACAGCATCATAAACAGTTGGTGCTAAGTGTTAGTCTTAGCAAAAATGACTAAAGACTGAATGGGCATAGAGACTGACATCTGGCCTCTCTCATTCCTAGAGTTTGTCCCTCCATGTCTAGGTTGATGTATATTGGTAGGACAATTCTGTGTCTTTACCTGGTCTGTAGATAAATCTTCAGTCATTAGATCTTTAATATTTTTGGCTGAAAATCCAACAACTTTCACAGCCATTTCATTTTCACATAAAGAATTTTCTGGAGAAAGAAAATAAAACTCTTCAGTTCCATACCACACTCTTCATGAAACATTTACTTTATGCATTTGTAAGAGCCAATAAGTCATATGTTACCAAAAGAAATAAAAAAAACTCAAATCACTATCTCCTTCTAAAATAAAATTCAGAGCATCTTAAACTATTGAAGTCTTCAGGTAGTTTTATCTACCCCTATCTATTTGTGTGTCTGTTTCTGGTGTCTGCTTTAACCTTGACCAGCTGTCAGTTTAATGAGGCAGAAGTTACAGGAAAATATAATTATTTTTCCTTTGATAATTAATTCTGGAGAGCAGACAAAACTGCCAAATCATTTTTTTTAAAGTTTATGTTAAGGTCTAATATCTTCACAAAATAGGATATCCAAAAAAGATGGAAGCAAAAATGTAGATGCCTCTTTCCGCTCTTTAAACTATGATGTTTTAAAGACACCCATTTCCAGAGTTGGTGTTGGTTGTCATATTTTCTCTCTCTTTCTTGAGATTAGTGAGGAATGAACATCTAGAGGCTTATTAATCCTTAACCACACCCATGACGATGGCCCCACATCCTGCACATTAATGAAGGCAGATTATAGATCTAGAAAACAATGAAGATATGGCACCAGAATATGATGAGGAGGAATAAGATGATGATTACCTATGGTGACATCATGAAGTATAACAGTAAAGGAAGCCAGGGCTGCTAACAAACCTAACCTGAACAAGGGTTTGTGTTTGAGAATATAGTTATGGTGTTTTCACCTGTTCTTATTTCACAGGAAATCTATTTATTTTACCAAATCTCATCCGTAACACTGATACATTTTGAGATCATCCATCACTTTATGACTTATTTCATCGGAAGGATGCAAAGTAAAAATACCCACACGTTTTTCTAAAGCCATAACATCAAATGCCCCACTCCTCAGGAACTCTTCAGCTGTGGAAGCATTTCCCATTGGACTGTCACTGCACTAACACACCTTCACACTGAGACTGCCTGCTTCTGCATGAAGGAGACAGTGGGAATGGGCAGGATTCACTGCTTGTTTGCTCATTTTGCCTGAATTCACCTCACCAATCATATGATTGACATTGGTGTTTTGATGGAGAAAAAGATACCTAATTAAGAACTCCATAAAGAATGAAAATTCCAGCTGTTTGATACATTTTCTGAAGGCTGAATGTCTAACAGGAAAGCAGAGAAGGAGTGGGGACTGCATAAGATTTAAGTTAATCAAAATAAACAAACAACAAGAAACAACACCAAAATGCAACATTTTATGCATCTATATAATGTGATTTATTTCTGAATATTGTTATTCATACAGAAAAGTAGCAGAGTGCTTCAGAGAGGTATTAGCCCTTAGGCTGTACTCAAATAATACAAATCTTCCTCTGGCGCCTATGTTTAGGTATGCCTAGCATTAACAAATATAGTAGGGCATGTGTGAAGCATGGGAGAGTGAGCAAATTCTTTGGAGAATGGTTGAGCATTGCAAAACTGGGGGACTCTGGGTGTAGAATTTGATAAGTCAGTGCAAAGAGGATAGAGTCTTGTAAATATATTTATGAAGACACAAATCCCACTGCAGATTTAGCCATTGAGAACCTTTTGCCTGATTTTAAATCATGAGCCACAGATTAATTTTAAAAAGGACAGAATAACGAACATAAAAAACACTGTAGGAATGTTGTTAGATTGTCAACTTCCTGCTTGCATTGTTCAAACTTTTAATTAATCCGAAAAGCTTCATTTTTGCATCTAGTGCTGAACAAATGATGAAACACAGCTATTGCTATTTTCTCAGGCTCATGCATTGGCAGCGTTATCGTGTGAAGCTTACTTTAGGTCGTTGGGCTCCAATGGCCAAGGTTCCAGAATGTGGTGACCATATGTCCCAGTTTGAGGGGTATGTCTCAGTGTCCCTGACAAACTTACAGAATCCAGTTTCAATAAATTAATTGAAAATGTATTATATTCTGCCCTAAGTCTTTCAAAGAAATGTTACCTGAGCTGACTTGTTTGTGTTCCCACCGCAAAAATCTTCCTTACCATTGGAGACTTGGAATCCAGCCTATATGCTGGTTCTCTCCCCCCGCTGCAATTTCGTATGGTGTGATTTCTGTGATTAACACAGAGAAAGAGAGGAATGAACATCTCACCATGCAAAGCTGCATTTTCCGTAATGATTGTGATCAATGGCAGCAGGGTCAGAGAGAAGGAAAAATCAGAGTACATGAACTGTTACCAAACTTTCCAATTCAGACTAGAACAAGGCCAGTATTGCAGCTAGTCAGAGAGAAATGGAAGGGCAAGGAGTAGAAGAGACTATAAGAAGACAAAGAAACACATAGAGGCAGAAAACCGCAGAAAAAATCCTACAAACAGAGTACATGGGGGAGGAGGACAGAAGATATAGAGAAAAATAAAGGAGTGGAAAAAAATAAAGTAGGACCAGGGAAATAGGCCCCAATTCAGCAAATCATTTAATTTTAAGTGTGTGAGAAAGTGCTTTGCTGAATAAGTATGTTTTGCCTAATTGAGGTCATAAACCCTAGGGAACAATGAAAGAGATGGGGAAAAGAAGAAAAGAAAAGAAGTTGCCATAGAATTGGTAGATATACCTGCATTGTTTGCCAATCAGGAGACTGTGTAACGCCAACATAGTTACTGAGGGTTTATGCTTGAGGATAACCTTGATTGTTTGTGTGATTCTACTGTGAATTAAGCATATTGGTTTCTGAATTCTCACTGGTACTGGTAACTTCCGCCCAGCCGTGGACCATTAAAGATCCGTTTCAACAATAGGGTTTATATTTATTTCTTTTATAAAGAAAACCTGTATATTTATAGAAAGGAGAAGGATTCAGAGGAGGCACAGTGTACACATTTGGTTTTAAATTCAATAAAGGAGTCCTGGAGGGAAGAAAATGATAAAAGGAGGTTATGGGGAATATTAATGGAACCTGCTTTTACATCCCAAAAATAGTGTCCATCAACTTTAGGCTCATCTGCTAATCTATGATTCATATTTCCCTTTTTGATATTTACAATTATGGCAGCAATGTCTTCATAATTTTTTGAAAAGCAGTTTGCACGTTTACACTGTAATTTTTATGAGTCAATAAAAATGAAAGGGGTTTTCATCAATAATACTTCCACTGTATTTGATTGAATTACTTTAGCAGCATCTTACAATTTTACAACTTAACATGCCGAGCAATAAAATATGATGCAGCAGCTGACACTTTAACATACTTTCATTAGCAGGTGCAACTGCGGGTTTGGATCAGCTTCTTCTGTGTGCTTTTTCAGTGTTTTCTGGGTGGGAAATATTAAATGCAGCAAACAAAGAATGAATGATTACTCTGGCATATTATGGATGCTTAAAACATTGCTTTTTAATTATTCTGATTAGAGGAATCCTTTGCAAAGACTGGTTTATGTAAATAAATTTTATCAACGCCAAACTGATTTTGTCCTGACAAGTAATCATGAATAGAATTCTCCTTCTTAAATACTGGAAAGGCCAGTGCTATTTTCAACTTTTCACTCCATTCATTTATTCTCTCTGCATACTACTTTGGACTGAGGTCTCTTATTCTGGTATTTATTGAAATCTGGAGGAAAGCAAGTACCTCCCTTAGGGAAAAGCCACTTGTAGGTTGGCCAGTAAAATGATACTATAGTTTACTTTTTTATAGTGCCTTTAATCCCCAAAATACAGCTAGCACACACTTGTCACACTTGTATAGCATGTTCCTGAAGATATTAATATGGTAATAATCAAAAGAGTGATTTCTTTACAAAGTCTGCACACATTTGTCCCTGTTTCCTCTACTTCTTCACACATCACCAAAAAAAATAACAACTACTTTCATTCCACATTTTTTACTATGGAAGTGATGATTAGGAAAAAAAGAAATTCTTGAGATTAAGGGAGTCATTTTATGCTTGGGAAAGTGATGGAGAGAGTCCAATTTGGAAGGAAGGGGACTGGTTACTGTTGAGCTACTTAATTTCCTGACCAATATAAATTTGCAGTATTCATGCAAAGCAATGAGCTATAAAACCACCAAAGTGATACCACAATTAGTTTTTCCCACAATCTGAACTGCTTGATACTAAAGCAAGTTTATTTTCTTTTCCCAGTTTCTTCAGGCTGAGACCTCATAAATTCAGAGAAGACAGAGATGGAAAAGACATACTAGGTCATCCAGTCCCTCATTCTGCAAATGCAAATTTTTCCTACAGTATATTTAGCAGTGTTTTGCCCAGTCTAGTTTTAAATATCCTAAGGGAATTATTCCAAGGCCTAACAGATCTCCCCATCAAGAAGCTTTTACCTGACATTCATCCTCATTTTTTCTTTTCTTAATTTCATGCCATTACTCCCGGATTATACACACTGAACTAACATAAATAATTCCTCTCCTTCCTAAGTATTTAAACCCTTCCAATAGTTGTGGATTGTCATCATGTTCCCCATTAGTTATTACTAGGGCCCTACGATATTCACTGTCCATTCTGGTCAATTTCACGGTCCTAGGATTTTAAAAATAGTAAATTTCATGATTTCAGCTATTTAAATCTGAAATTTCATGGTATTGGATCTGTAGGACCTGATCCAATTCTGAAGGCAAGAGTACAGAAATAAGGGTGGCATGGTATGGTATTGCCACCTTTACTTCTGCGTTGCTGCTGGCAGGACGCTGCCTTCTGAACTGGGTGTCTAGCCAGCAGCCCACTGCTCTCTGGCCACCAAGCTATGAAGACAGTGCAGAAGTAAGAGTGGCAATACCGTGACCCCCTACAATAACCTTGCAACCCTCCCCACCACCACCGCAACCTCTTTTGAGTCAGGACCCTCGTTTTGAGAAACGCTGGCCTCCCCCGTTAAATCTATATAAAATAGGGTGAAAGTACACAAAAGATCAGATTTTCAAGGGGGAGACCATGAAATCATTTTTCACGGCCATGAATTTGGTAGGGCCTTAGTTATTACTTAGCAAAGCCATAGTGAACACTCTTAAAGCTTTGACATTTTACTACTCAGGAAGATATTCTGAGTATTATCAGAGTTCCCCATTCTAGCAATAGGAATAATTACTTATACCAATAATAATGAATAGCAAAAAAAAAAGTAAGAGAATCATAAGAATGGCCATACTGGGTCAGATCAAAGGTCCATCTAGCCCAGTACCCTGTCTCCTGACAGGTTTCAGAGTAGCAGCCATGTTAGTCTGTATCTGCAAAAAGAAAAGGAGTACTTGTGGCACCTTAGAGACTAACAAATTTATTTGAGCATAAGCTTTCGTGAGCTACAGCTCACTTCATCAGATGCATTCAGTGGAAAAAACAGTGGGGAGATTTACATACACAGAGAACATGAAACAATGGGTGTTACCATACACACTGTAACAAGCATGATCAGGTAAGATGAGCTATTACCAGCAGAAGAGCAGGGCATGGGAGGGGTGAACCTTTTGTAGTGATAATCAAGGTCGGCCATTTCCAGCAGTTGACAAGAATGTCTGAGGAACAGTGGGGGGCGGGAGGAATAAACATAGGGAAATAGTTTTACTTTGTGTAATGACACATCCACTCCCAGTCTTTATTCAAGCCTAAGTTAATTGCATCCAGTTTGCAAATTAATTCCAATTCAGCAGTCTCTCGTTGGAGTCTGTTTCTGAAGTTTTTTTGTTGATGAATTGCCACTTTTAGGTCTGTAGTCGAGTGACCAGAGAGATTGAAGTGTTCTCCAACTGGTTTTTGAATGTTATAATTCTTGATGTCTGATTTGTGTCCATTTATTCTTTTACGTAGAGACTGTCCAGTTTGGCCAATGTACATGGCAGAGGGGCATTGCTGGCACATGATGGCATATATCACATTGGTAGATCTGCAGGTGAACGAGCCTCTGATAGTGTGGTTGATGTGATTAGGCCTTATGATGGTGTCCCCTGCATAGATATGTGGACACAGTTGGCAACGGGCTTTGTTGCAAGGATAAGTTCCTGGGTTAGTGGTTCTGTTGTGTGGTGTGTGGTTGTTGGTGAGTATTTGCTTCAGGTTGTGGGGCTGTCTGTAAGCAAGGACTGGCCTGTCTCCCAAGATCTGTGAGAGTGATAGGTCGCCCTTCAAGATAAGTTGTAGATCCTTGATGATGCGTTGGAGAGGTTTTAGTTGGGGGTTGAAGGTGATGGCTAGTGACGTTCTGTTATTTTCTTTGTTGGGCCTGTCCTGTAGTAGGTGACTTCTGGGTACTCTTCTGGCTCTGTCAATCTGTTTCTTCACTTCAGCAGGTGGGTATTGTAGTTGTAAGAATGCTTAATAGAGATCTTGTAGGTGTTTGTCTCTGTCTGAGGGGTTGGAGCAAATGCGGTTGTATCGTAGAGCTTGGCTGTAGACAATGGACCATGTGGTGTGGTCTGGGTGAAAGCTGGAGGCATGTAGGTAGGAATAGCGGTCAGTAGGTTTCCGGTATAGGGTAGTGTTTATGTGACCATCGCTTATTAGCACTGTAGTATCTAGGAAGTGGAGCTCTTGTGTGGACTGGTCCAGGCTGAGATTGATGGTGGGATGGAAATTCTTGAAATCGTGGTGGAATTTCTCAAGGGCTTCTTTTCCATGGTTCCAGATGATGAAGATGTCATCAATGTAGCACAAGTAGAGTAGGAGTATTAGGGGACGAGAGCTGAGGAAGCGTTGTTCTGAGTCAGCCATAAAAATGTTGGCATACTGTGGGGCCATGCAGGTACCCATAGCGGTGCTACTGATTTGAAGGAATACATTGTTCCCAAATGTGAAATAGTTATAGGTGAGGACACTCACAAAGTTCAGACACTAGGTTTGCTGTGACATTATCGGGGATAGTGTTCCTGATGGCTTGTAGTCCATCTTTGTGTGGAATGTTGGTGTAGAGGGCTTCTACATATATAGTGGCTAGGATGGTGTTTTCAGGAAGATCACTAATGGATTGTAGTTTCCTCAGGAAGTCAGTAGTGTCTTGAAGATAGCTGGGAGTGCTGGTAGAGTAGAGCCTGAGGAGGGAGTCTACATGGCCAGACAATCCTGCTGTCAGGGTGCCAATGCCTGAGATGATGGGGCCAATACCAGATGTCCCAGAAGGAATGAACAGAACAGGTAATCATCAAGTGACCCAACCCCTGTCACCCAATCATTTTAATTGACCACACTGTGTACATTCACCTCATTTAATATTCCTTCATCAATCATTCCCTCAATCTTTCTTATTACTATTATTACTATTTTATTATTTAGCATTTTTATTCCCCTAGTGCCCACAATGTGCCAGGCACGAGTCAAAAGGATTCAAAGACACACTGCCTGCCCCAAAGATTTCCTAAACTAAGAAGACAAGTCTCATATGAAGGAAAGCAGAGGGAGAGTGACAAAAACATGCAGACACAATATACACATAAGAAATATAAAAAGAATTGCCAACAAACCCAAACAGCTTCCCTCTCTGTGGACTAATTTCTTGTAAGCGTCATGAGGGATGTGGGAATTAAGCAAGAGTAACTTAGAAGAGTATAGTGGCCTGATCAGATCAGGAAAGGAATGTCATGTATAGGAGATAGTGTGGAAGAAAACATGGAGTTGGTTGTAGAAGTTGACAAACAGGAGACTGAGGCTGGCATTATTGGCTGGAGCTAAGGAGATGGAGGGCTGAGTGATAAGAGACAAGAGCATTTCAGTAGGCAAATTTGTGAAGGGTTCTGGAGCTAAGGGTGAAAACTGAACTTGGTGGAAGGTAGAGGGACTTAACATAGGAGAGTGACAAGGTCAGAATAATTGGCAAAGAAGATGAGCTGCATCTTTTTTATGACACAGAAAGGATGAGGTGTATGTTGGAAATGTCAAAAAGCAGGTAGTTGCAGTAACCAAGGCAGGAGATGGTAAGAACTGGACAAGGTTTTTAGCTATGTGGACAGAGAGAAAAGGACAGAATTTTAAAAGTTGTACAGGAAAAATATATTTCTGGCATTTTTCTCCTTTTTTTTCTGTTTACTTCCAGTTTCCTAAAGTAATGGAGTGCGCAGAAATTAAGTCAATTTTCTGGGGGTTCTATTTCTTCTCCCCTCATAGGCTATAGTTAAGTCCCACATAAGTCATAATCCAAAGGGCCACATTAGGTATCTCACACAGGAGTCATTTAGAGATTGATCCAATGTTATTGAAAGCAGCAGAATGGTTCCCATGAACATCAGTGGACATTGCATCAGGACCATGGAGGAGGAACTGTTATCTTTCCACTCAGTGAAGTGTTGTTTTTGCATAAGTGACCTAAAACTGTAATGGCCCTTTTTTCTGCCATATGCTTTTGTAGACTTATGTCTAATTTTATTTTCCACCATGATTCCTAAGGGTATGTCTACACTACGAAATTAGGTCGAATTTATAGAAGTCGTTTTTTTAGAAATCGTTTTTAAATAGTGGATTTTGTGTGTCCCCACACAAAATGCTCTACGTGCATTAAGTGCATTAACTCGGCGGAGTGCTTCCACAGTACCGAGGCTAGCGTCGACTTCCGGAGCGTTGCACTGTGGGTAGCTATCCCACAGTTCCCACAGTCTCTGCTGCCCATTGGAATTCTGGGTTGAGATCCCAAAGCCTGATGGGGCAAAAAACATTGTCGCGGGTGGTTCTGGGTACATGTCATCAGGCCCTCCTTCCGTCCCTCCCTCTGTGAAAGCAACGGCAGACAATCGTTTTGCGCCTTTTTTCCTGAGTTACCTGTGCAGACACCATACTATGGCAAGCATGGAGCCCGCTCAGCTCACTGTCACCGTATGTCTTCTGGGTGCTGGCAGACATGGTACTGCATTGCTACACAGCAGCAGCAACCCATTGCCTTGTGGCAGCAGATGGTACAATAGGACTGGTAGCCATCATCATGTCTGAGGTGGTCCGCCTGGGCAGACATGGGTGCAGGGACTACATTAGGAGTGACTTGACCAGGTCACTCTCTTTAGTCCTGCAGGCAGTCCTATTCTACCATCTTTTGGTGAGCAGGCAGGCAATATGGATGGCTAGCAGTCCTATTGTACCATATTTTGCCGGGCAGGCAGGAGATGAGGGTGACTAGCAGTCCTATTGTACCATCTTCTGCCGAGCAGCCAAGAGATGTGGATGGCTTGCAGTCCTTCTGCACCATCTGCTGCCAGCCAAAGATGTAAAAGACCTAAACCCTTGGATCTTAAGAAAAATGAAAAAGCATTCAGTTTCTTAAAAGAGGAATTTTAATAGAAGAAAAAGTAAAAAGAATCACCTCTGTAAAATCAGGATGGTAAATAACTTACAGGGTAATTAGATTCAAAACATAGAGAATTCCTCTAGGCAAAACCTTAAGTTACAAAAAGACACAAAAACAGGAATATCCATCCATTCAGCACAGCTTATTTTCTCAGCCATTTAAAAAAATCAGAATCTAATGCATGTCTAGCTAGATTATTTACTAAGTTCTAAGACTCCATTCCTGTTCTGTCCCCGGCAAAAGCATCACAGAGAGAGAGAGAGAGGCTTTGTATTTCCCTCCCGCCAGCTTTTGAAAGTATCTTGTCTCCTCATTGGTCATTTGGTCAAGTACCAGCGAGGTTATCCTAGCTTCTTAACCCTTTACAGGTGAAAGGGTTTTTCCTCTGGCCAGGAGGGATTTTAAAGGTGTTTATCCTTCCCTTTATATTTATGGCACATGGTATCAAATGCGTTCCTCTAATCCACATATATTGTTTCAGTTATGTTTTCTTCTATTAACTTTATAATTCTATCTGTTTTTTGTAATTATTTATTACTAATATGCCTCTCTGTGCAAACAATTACCAGAGGTCTGAGCCTGAATAAACAGGGGAAAGGAAACTTCTTTAAACAATTCAGACTTCTTTGGAACGTATTTGGTTTATTAAGAATGGAACAGATTACATTACAGGTACTTGTAGATGTAGCCATGAGCAGGCAGCCAGTCTGGTATGTAGATGTGCTTGCAATCAAGCAGCCAGATAACTATTTATGGTTATTGTGTGACTATGAGTTCTTAATTAATAGATAAGCTTGTCAGGCAGCTCTCATGGGCCACCATTAGCTCATGAGAAACTTTCTCCATCACTTGGAATCATCCCAAAGGTTAATAAAACTCCATCTCACTGTGGCTGAGGCCTGTCTTCACCTTTGGGTTATAAGTTTTAAAATTTGTTTGAGATATTTAAAACAACATTGAAGATAACATTAAAAATATACAGTGGGAAAGAATCTTGCATTGGTCAGGGGATGATTTAAGTTACCTAATAGGTCCTTTCCACAGCAAACTTTTATGATTCTATTAAAATTTCCTGTATTTCAGGCCTTTCATTAACATTTTTAAACCAAAGAAGGGAGCTCGATAGGGTATGAGACCATTCCCAATTAATTTGTGGGAGCATCAATCAGTTCTTAATTTATTAGACACTGATGACTTTGAGCATAAAAGTAAACACATATCCCTTATAGTTATGTAAATCCTATCTAGGCCTGAAGCTCTAGATAATAAGGAGCTCTCTACCTCCAGCAGTTTGTGAATGGGAGAAGTATGGCAACAGAGAAAGATTCTTTTGCATAAGCTTTCTACACAGAATTCTATCAGTGACACTTTGGGAATCACCATAACTGTACTGAAACTCAGAATTGGGTGGGTAGTCGAACAGAACTGAGAGGTGAGGAAGGGGGAAAGGGGCTCCTACCTTGTAGCAAGGAGTGCATTCTGGGTAGCAAGCACCTGGATTTTTCATTTTGTGGGAAAATCTACATTTTCAAAAAAGAAAAATCCCTTTCAAACAGATGTTTTGTTTTTTAATTTCCCACTGAACACAATTTTAAAAACCGAATATATTGTGTGTTGATCAAAATGTTTCATTGAGATAAAATCAAATGTTTCATTCCAATTTTGACGTTTTAAATTTAATATTATATATTATACATTTTAAAAAATTGAAACAAGAAGTTAGTTTGAAATGGAAAATCAAAATGTCTCATTCCAAAAAGGTCAAAATAGAATGTTTCGATCTTATCCAAATCATTTTTTTCACTTTTTCTTTTGTAATGAAATTTAGTCACAGTTGAGATGTTTCCATGAAACATTTCACTTTTGACAAGTTGGCATTTTATGATGGAAAAATTTTTCATGATAACATTTCTAATTAGTTCTAATAATAAGTATGGTCTAGTATTAACAATGTTTCACTGTTTATATCCAGTTAGTGGTAATAGGCTGCATACCCATGAGATGGAGCTTAGGAGGAGGACATATCTAGGAGGTGCCCCTTGCAGAGTTTCTCCCCTGTCTTGCATCAGGGTACAGGGTTCAGACCACCACCTCATCCCCAACAACAGACCATGGGAACCACACATAAACTCAGTGGATCCCTAAGATCTCCAGAAGTGTCCTTAGTGCTCAAGATTATTTATGTGCCCTATCTCCCTGGTAGTGTGGCTTCAGTGGAAATAACTAGTATGGAGGATGCCACATGGGAAAGTTAACATGAGGTTTCATTATGTTTTCCCTATAATCTCTGCCAAGAGCTAGGATATACATTCCCCCCTCCCCCTGACCCTAATACTGTTGCTAGATCAGTGAAATAAATGAAAGCTATGTTTTAAAGCATGTACACCCTGAGATGTGCAATAGCCTTACTTTTTAGAGCTGGAATTTAAGAGTCAATCAGACTGCAATTTTATGAATTATTAGGAAGTGCAACCTCTTTTCAAAGAGTACTTGAAAAACAACCCACCTGAATTAGTGCAATATAAATGGGACAGAGGCAGTATGATTGGTTATAGAGATTTATACTTTTGTTCAATTGTGGTCAAGATAAAATAATGGACTATAGCCATGGATCTCTCAAGGAAACTGGAAAATTATTCTTCTGGAGCAGAATTCGGAGGAACCCTTGTAATCATCTGTCATATCATCATAAATAGTTTTTTCTTATAAGTAGCATTTTGACCCCATAGACTATAACAGCTCCAAATGAGTCATTATGAACTAGGTTTTAAATTTTTCTTAGTTCAGAGATTATTGACTTGACAGAACACCATATCTGTTCCAGTCCAATCTAACCCGTTGCAGTCTAATCTATTGGCCCTGACAAATCATGATTTTTCCAGTCTAGCTATCAATCTACCTGCCATTCAGATCCCCTAATAAACAGGCTAATAGTTCACAGTCCACATAAAAATTTCATTGAGGAACAATGTGTATGCATGTGCTATAATATATTAACAACAGTAATAATAAAACCTGTCATCTCAATGGAGCAACAACTTGATCTTTTAGAATGTCCCCCTTCAGGAAGTTCAGAGTGATGTTACAATAAACAACATTCAGAAAAACATTATTCACAAAAATTGAAGGCTATGGCAAACATATATGTCTTTAACTTCCTACTGAATTCTGATATTGACTGGGAATGCTAGATAAAAAATAGATGTATACTTCACATTTGAAAGGGGTAGTTAAGAAATACTCTAGATTCTACTCTCAAGGCTGTAGTCAAGAAAGTAAAGCTTATTTGATAGATAGATAGAGAAATAGGTATCTCTCTCTCTCTCTCTCTCTCTCTCTCTGTGTGTGTGTGTGTATACCTGAACATTTATGGCCAGTTTTTTACATAAGATGAACAGGATGTATTACCAAGTGTCATAAATATAAAGGGAAGGGTAAACCCCTTTGAAATCCCTCCTGGCCAGGGGAAAGCTCCTCTCACCTGTAAAAGGTTAAGAAGCTAAAGGTAACCTCGCTGGCACCTGACCAAAATGACCAATGAGGAGACAAGATACTTTCAAAAGCTGGGAGGAGGGAGAGAAACAAAGGGTCTGTGTCTGTCTATATGCTGGTCTTTGTCGGGGATAGACCAGGAATGGAGTCTTAGAACTTTTAGTAAGTAATCTAGCTAGGTATGTGTTAGATTATGATTTCTTTAAATGGCTGAGAAAAGAATTGTGCTGAATAGAATAACTATTTCTGTCTGTGTATCTTTTTTGTAACTTAAGGTTTTGCCTAGAGGGGTTCTCTATGTTTTTGAATCTAATTACCCTGTAAGATATCTACCATCCTGATTTTACAGGGGGCATTTCTTCATTTCTATTTACTTCTATTTTTATTAAAAGTCTTCTTGTAAGAAACTGAATGCCTTTTCATTGTTCTCAGATCCAAGGGTTTGGGTCTGTGGTCACCTATGCAAATTGGTGAGGCTTTTTATCCAACATTTCCCAGAAAAGGGGGGGTGCAAGTGTTGGGAGGATTGTTCATTGTTCTTAAGATCCAAGGGTCTGGGTCTGTAGTCACCTAGGCAAATTGGTGAGGCTTTTTACCAAACCTTGTCCAGGAAGTGGGGTGCAAGGTGTTGGGAAGTATTTTGGGGGGAAAGATGCGTCCAAACAGCTCTTCCCCAGTAACCAGTATTAGTTTGGTGGTGGTAGCGGTCAGTCCAAGGACAACGGGTGGAATATTTTGTACCTTGGGGAAGTTTTGACCTAAGCTGGTAAAGATAATCTTAGGAGGTTTTTCATGCAGGTCCCCACATCTGTACCCTAGAGTTCAGAGTGGGGGAGGAACCTTGACACCAAGTGTTTTGAGAAATTTCCTATGGAGGTCTATTACTATTACATTAGTCGTTCATATCTTTTAAAAAAAAAAGACCCTTAACCTTTTCTGTCTCTCCATCTCAGCCCATCTCCCTGCTTCCCTTCTAATCTGAATTAATTGAACATAATGTTTACAACCACTTTCTGTAGTTCCTTTCTCCAGATGCATCCTCGCACTCTCCAACCCAGCTTCCACCCCTGCTCTTCACTGAAAACTGCTCTCATCAAAGTCATTAATGACTTCTGGATCAAAGCTCAGTATTTAGTTGGGGATTGGTCCAGCTTTGAGCAGGGAGTTGGACTAGATGACCTCCTGAGGTCCCTTCCAACCCTGATATTCTATGATTCTAACTGGTATTCCAACTTCATCCTCCTCAACATGTTGCCTGCCTTTGAAACAATCTAACATGCTTCTCTTCATGACATCTTGTTCTCCCTTGAGTTTCATGACTCTGTCCTCTCCTAATTCTTCTCCTACCTCTCTCAGTGCTCCTTCAGCATTTTGTTTAGGGCTTCCTCCTCATCCTTCCTCCAACTCACAGAGCTCTGTTATATATTATATTAATTATATTATATTATACATAAAAGAGTTTCAAGATTATTGAAACAATACATTTTGATAAAGTAAAAAAAAAATTTTCAGAATATTTTGCTACACAAAAACATTCCAAGATGTTGACTTTTCATCCCAATTTGGGATGAAATGAAAATTCAGATGTTGCTATAGGATGAAATGTTTTTGTCCACATCTGAAGCAGTTAGAAACCAGGTTGAGGGAGGTAGTTCAGCCATACAATGAGCAAAGGTGGAAGCCAGTTATCTCACTGTGCTGAGGAAGCAGGGATGCATGTCAGGGGGCAGAGGTTTAAGAAGTGCAGTGTCTTCTTGACTTCTATGAATAGGAGCTGAGCCCTGACAAGTGTCAGTGAGCAGCAGCTTATTTTGCAAACATAGAAGCAAAGTAGCTTTTATGTATAATTCTTTACAAATCCCCTTTCTGGTTTGATTATAAAGACCACAGGGATTCTAAATACTGACTTTTTCATACTGTTTTTCTTTATCTGCTGACATGGAGTTCTGCAGTCTGTAGCAGAGAATTTAATACAGTACTGTACATAGATGGAGTTGGCTGCATTGTTCTGAACCTGAAATGTCCTGCTATTCCAACTGAGTAGGACATTTCTAGCTATACTACCAAAATATTTTGTGTGCCTTTGGTTGGTAAAAGACTGCTTTTTTGGACTCAAACATTTTGATTTTCCAGCGACATCCAGCTGATGTTAAATGACTACTTTTCAAATATGTTTTCTAAGAGAGAACCATTTAAGACAATAACACTTTGATTAAAAAGGGGAGGAAAGGGAAAGGATGGGGAGTTCAGTAACTCATCTTGCACCACTGAGTTCAACTGGGAAGTTTGCCATTAACTTCAGTTGGAGCAGAATAGGACCCTGGCACTGCAGAGTTACATAATTAATTGTCTAGATCTGTAAAGCTGTCCCAAAAGCACAGTCTATCAGAAGTAGTATATATGGGATGCTGTCAGTTTTGTATACACATTCTGCAAGAATTCTGGTTCTGCACATGGCTACAAGAGGGCAACAGGTAGAGTATTTTGATTCCAGACCATCTCTCCTGTGAACATACACATGAAAATGAAATTCCATGGCTCTATGAGTCTTTGACATGTCTCAGTAAACTGCTTCAGTATAATTCAGCTAGTCAGTAGACTGCAGTCTTTACTGTTTTCCTTCAGAGGCTTTGCAGTTCTGTCCATTCCAAATATCCATTCTACTTATTTTGAAAGCTTCCATCCAAAATTTTATTGTGGTAAATAGTCTGCTTCTGAAAATAACACAACCCAAAAAAACTATGCCTATATATGAGTTTCTTTACATTTTTTGTCCACCTTGTTAAATTCTAGTCTAGTTATCCTAGTCTAGTTATCCAATCCAGGACAGACTTCTAGCTATTTATTTACAAAACAAAATAGAATAACATATTAGGCATTATATAAGATTTTTTTCCCTGAATCTGTAGGGTCTATAGATGACCAGGAAACAAATGCATAAATATATGTATTGTTTATGATTCATCTTCTCACCTCTCATATCATATCCCTTATTGTTAAAAGGATAAAATATATAGAGTCCAGCAATACAGTTTATTTGATCAACATATTCTGGATCACTTTTTATTATTTCTCCTTATGAGCAATCTCTATTCTTTTGTATTCTGTCACATGAAAATCCAAAACAGCAAAATCTTAAATGTGACCATATTTAAATGAGTGGTGTAACTGTCAGATTGCCTGGAGATCTTGGGGCTTAATTCTACTTTTCCATCAGATTTACACAGATGTAAATATCAAAAGTTTCCATCAATGTCAACAGTTACTCCTGATTTATACTGGTGTAAGTGAGTGGAGAACTAGAACCATGATCTTCTGGTGACTGTTTGGCAATTTATAGTAAAATGAGATGGTGCTTTTAGTTACAATGTATCCCCAGATGCTTAGATATTGTGGTGATGGGCACCAACATAAGAATCTCAAACTAAGAGGTCACAAAAATAATTCTCATAGTTAATATTAATCGGTACCTTATGGACCATCTACGCAAAAAGCACATGGAGAATGAATTTCCCTCTCAGTTCTAGGCACAGGCTGTAATTCTGTTCTCAGTTACATCAGTAACTCTGCTGATAGTATTCCAGAGGTTATCATCAATGTGAGATCAGAGCAGCCCCCACATTTTTTCCCCAAAACCAGGCTATTAGAACACTACTAGAGGTAATGTGGGTAAGCTTAGGGTTCCCCTTTCTGTGTTGTGCTTTTTCTGTGGCTAAATAAGGCTTTAGTCTCCAGTGCTGCCAGTGCAAACTTTTCACTAGTACTAATTTACTTTAAAATATTATTTTTTTGATTTAGAAACACAGACAAAAAAGCAGGCAGTAGTTAATGAAATCAGTTCTTAATTCGAAAATATTAAGGGACACAATTTCAAAACAGCAGAATTAAGCATAGACATATGCTTCCACTACATGAGCCATCCCAGAGTTTGTAACACATGAAGAAAATTCATTACTTGGGATCACAAAGGAGTCCTTGTTCATCTCTAATAAAAATTAAAATGTGAAATTTAAATTGTACTAAGTGTTGCTTCACTTTGCTGAACTCAGAGGAATGATGAGTAGAAATTTTTATTTGCATGTATTGTACAGACATTTCCATTTAATAAATCCTTGTCAAAATTTTATTTTATTTCTTTTTATTTCTTTATTTCTGGGCATTTCTTTTTATTATTTATTTATTTCTAGGAATTTCTTTTTATTTTTGGCTGGAGCTCCCTCTTCTCCCATTTGTGATATATCTGTACATGGGCCCCCTATGTTACTATGTTTGTTATTGCAAATAATCTGTTTATTTTTTATCCATTCTCTTTCCCACTGTCCTTTTTGCCTCTAATCTCTTGTTCCTTTTCTGTACAGTTTGAAGGGTTTTTTTCTCCCTATTTTTGATTTCTCTTGTTTCTTTCTATTGCCTTTTTCAATGTTTTATCCTTTTTCTCTCCTTCTCTGTGAAGCCCCCTTGTTTTCAGCCTCTTTCTGAAAGATGTCTCCATTCAGCCTCTTTCTGAAAGTTGTTTATCAGTCTTTCATCCATTCTCTCTCCTTTTTTTTCTCTTCCTAGTTCATTTCCTTGGCAGTTTCATTTTGCTCTTCCTCCCTCATCATGGTG
The DNA here is from genome assembly GCF_965140285.1 of Lepidochelys kempii. NCBI lineage: Eukaryota > Metazoa > Chordata > Testudines > Cheloniidae > Lepidochelys > Lepidochelys kempii. The sequence continues at coordinate 66,826,404 of NC_136384.1, read as the reverse complement.
CATAGTTGGCAACATGAAAAATTTTGGCCAGAAAAAAATCTCTTAATAATCAAGGGGGTCCGAATGCATTTGACTAAGGCCTGGTGGAGAACAATGCCATTGTGTACAGCCCCCGCAAACTATGGTTCACACCCTCCAAACACGTGGAGTTCAATCTACATGAATGATCCATGGAGGAATCTTCCATGGAATCAGAAGAAAAGGGGAAGATGCCACAGAGCTATAGCTCCTCTCCTTTTGTATCCTTCAAGGGTGATGTGCTGGGTCTGGATCCCCTGCAGGACACAGTATCACTACAATATATCCTGTGCCTTCTAAAACATTATCACCACCTGTCAAAGCTGGCATGAAATAGCTTGTAAGGCTTTTGTGCTTATTTTAAGGAATTAGAAGCACTGGGCATGTTATTGATTCAGAGCTTATTCAAATACACACTTGGCCAGCTCCTGCCCAGAAACCAGTTATTAGATTTTGGATATTCCTTGCGTTCATTGAACCTTGTAGTGTAGTTGGTTGTGACAGCCGTGCTCTCCTGTTGCGACAAAGATCTCAAAAGGAACTAACCAATGAAACACACATATAAAGGAGGCAAAGAGTGCTGTGGCACCTTATAGACTAACAGACCAATTGGAGCAAAAGCTTTCATGGGTGAATACCCACACCCACGAAAGCTTATGCTCCAATACGTCTGTTAGTCTATAAGGTGCCACAGGACTCTTTGCCGCTTTTACAGATCCAGACTAATAGGGCTACCCTTCTGATATATATAAAGGAGACAGTTTAAAAAGCCACTTAGTCCTCAGCACTAGAAATATTTGAAAGTGCATCAGTCTTACTGAGATTTTTTTTTCTCATGAATATTGATACTTAGTCATTATTCTTTTTGTTGGAGAAAAGCTAAGTTATGCATGAGCTACTTTTTCCTATTTGCATTAACACATCCTACTTAAGAAGAATTATTTCTTTAGTATTTATTCTAATTTGATACACAATCAGAAATAGTTTACCATAACAGTGGGAGGGGAAAAAAAGTCTTGTTTTAGTACTGGTTCTAAAGAGAACAAAGCACATACAGAACTTTTGATCTACATGTTGACAGTCTAAGGTTCATAATGTAGTTTGAGAGGGAACCTGTAATTACTGGAAATTATAAAGCAATGGAGTAAAAAAGATTTTGTCAGAGCTAGCAAGGTCATGGATCAAAAAATCTTCATTTTCTAAAGCAGTTTTCTGATTTCCTCAAATTCCTGTGACCCTCAACATTTACAAGTCATTTTCTCCATTACATTTTATTCATTTATCATCCCTAAAACTTTTAAGAGTTGAAAAGTACTTTAAGATACAGTTACAAAGTCAGTTTGACAAACTGGTGTGTTATGAAACATTTCAATTTAACTTACCCGAGCTTCTTCAGCGTCTTTACCTAGCACACCTTAACCTGTCACCACTCACTGCTATCACTACACTATATCCTGTGCCTTCTAAAACATTATCACTACCTGTCAAAGCTGGCATGAAATAGCTTGCAAGGTTTTTATGTTGCTTTTAAGGAATTAGAAGCATTGGGCATGTTATTGATTCAGAGCTTATCTTCAGCAAAATACACTGTAACTAGTAGCAGTGGAGCACTTCTTGAATCGTTTCTAGGATGGGCAGCTGAGGTATTAGAATGTCATCTAGATTAAAGCTGTCTATAGTTTGCACCCCAAAGGGACTTTATTTAGAAAAAAACTTCTGTATGGTATGTTAAATCCACTCAAATTAGGATTCCTCAGCGATAAGCCCAAAATAATAAAAATATGGTTGTCAAATTGTTTGTATATAAGAGTGTGTTATTTTTTTGTTTTGTTCTGACAGTGAGTGATCCCAGGAAATCTTTAAAGGTGGGGAAGAATGACCAAATCCATGCACTAGTTAAGCTGTCTGCAACGACTAACAAAAATCACTTGGGATATGTCCAGTATTATCAAATCATTGCAAACTCACTGTCATTGAAGATTCTCTGTACTTCACCAATGCAGCATACAATGAGATGGTGAACAAAATCCAGCTCCTGGTAAAGAGATGATCACATAGCAGAAAACCATCATAGAGTTGGTACTAGTTTGGGTACCATTTTGATCAATTTAGTAAAAAGGCCAATGTTTGGATGAGCATAGAACTGAAGCACATCCATTTTAGGCCTGTTTTGAGGTACTGTTGCTGCCCAATTTTATATCAGATGATGAATTTCACTTTGTAGTGTTGTCAGTATGGCATCTTTCACAAGCACAAAATTCACTAACTAAAAATAATGATTATTCAAAACGTCCCTCTGTTTCTTATTAAATTCCTCTTCTGTAGCAGAAAGAGCTTTACCTATGTTCAGTTTTGTCCCTGACTCTTGTCTTTCAAAAGTCAAGTTTATCCTTTTTGTATGTATAGCACCAACACCTTCACTTGTCTTAGCAACCAGCAGCTCAGTGAGAAGGATGAGTCAAAATCACTGAAGCTGCTCACTGATATACCTCTTCCCTCCCACCCCCACGCACATGTAAACAGGAGCTATCAATACTGTTGACCTCATTGGGAAATTTGCAGTGTTCTTCCAATACGGTTTCATTCTCTCCAAACTAATAGGAGAAAGAGACAGCACATCACAACTAATTCCGACAGTGGTGAGAGAAGAATCTTTCTATTCACAGAACAGGCAGAAGAATTAGCTTCTGTCCCTGTGTCACGAAGTTTGGGGGAGAAAGGGCCCTGCACCTTCCCCCTCCCCCACTTCCTGTGATTCACCGTGACTCTCAGCCAGCCAGTAAAACAGAAGGTTTATTAGACAACAGGAACACAGTTCAAAAGAGAGTTTGTAGGTACAGACAACAGGACCCGTTGGTCAAGTCCATCTTGGGGGATAGGGAGCTAGACCTGGTTCTGGCCTCCCTCCATTTCCCCAGCCAGCTCCAAACTGAAAAATCCCCTCCAGCCATTTCACCCAGCCACACGCCCCAGCTCCTCCTCCAGCCTTTGTTCAGTTTCCTGGGCAGAAAGTGTCACTGGCACCATCCCCCTCCTGGACTCAAGCTGCATGCTTAAGTATCATCCCTCAAGTGAAGTCACACCCTGATATCTCATCACCAATGCAGACAGTACCAGCAAAACTCCCCCACAACATCCCCAGGTCAATCCTCCCTACTTCATCACATCCTGTTGACTGTAGTCTGACAGAGAAGGAGACAGTACATATAATGCCAACAAAATCACTGGCACCTTAGAGACTAACCAATTTATTTGAGCATAAGCTTTCAAGAGCTACAGCTCACTTCATTGGATGCATAATGTGGAAAGTGTAGAAGATCTTATTATATACACACTGAGCATGAAAAAATACCTCCTCCCACCCCACTCTCCTGCTGGTAATAGCTTATCTAAAGTGATCACTCTCCTTACAATATGTATGATAATCAAGGTGGTCCATTTCCAACACAAATCCAGGTTTTCTCACACACACACCCCCCCCCACACACACAGACTCACTCTCCTGCTGGTAATAGCTTATCCAAAGTGACCACTCTCCTTACATTGTGTATGATAATCAAGGTGGACCATTTCCAGCACAAATCCAGGGTTTAACAAGAACGTCTGAGGTGGGGAGGGGGTAGGAAAAAACAAGGGGAAATAGGCTACCTTGCATAATGACTAAGCCACTCCCAGTCTCTATTCAAGCCTAAGTTAATTGTATCCAATTTGCAAATGAATTCCAATTCAGCAGTTTCTCGCTGGAATCTGGATTTGAAGTTTTTTGTTGTAAAATAGCGACTTTCATGTCTGTAATGTGTGACCAGAGAGATTGAAGTGTTCTCCGACTGGTTTATGAATGTTATAATTCTTGACATCTGATTTGTGTCCATTTACTCTTTTACGTAGACACTGTCCAGTTTGACCAATGTACATGGCAGAGGGGCATTGCTGGCACATGATGGCATATATCACATTGGTGGATGTGCAGATGAACGAGCCTCTGATAGTGTGGCTGATGTTATTAGGCCTTGTGATGGTGTCCCTGAATAGATATGTGGGCACAGTTGGAAATGGGCTTTGTTGCAAGGATAGGTTCCTGGGTTAGTGGTTCTGTTGTGTGGTATGTGGTTGCTGGTGAGTATTTACTTCAGGTTGGGGGGCTGTCTGTAGGCAAGGACTGGCCTGTCTCCCAAGATTTGTGAGAGTGCTGGGTCATCCTTCAGGATAGGTTGTAGGTCCTTAATAATGCGTTGGAGGGGTTTTAATTGGGGGCTGAAGGTAACGGCTAGTGGTGTTCTGTTATTTTCTTTGTCCTGTAGTAGGTGACTTCTGGGAACTCTTCTGGCTCTATCAATCCGTTTCTTCACTTCCGCAGATGGGTATTGTAGTTGTAAGAATGCTTGATAGAGATCTTGTAGATGTCTGTCTCTGTCTGAGGGGTTGGAGCAAATGCGGTTGTATCGCAGAGCTTGGCTATAGACAATGGATCGTGTGGTGTGATCTGGATGAAAGCTGGAGGCATGGAGGTAGGAATAGCGGTCAGTAGGTTTCCGGTATAGGGTGGTGTTTATGTGACCATTGTTTATTAGCACTGTAGTGTCCAGGAAGTGGATCTCTTGTGTGGACTGGACCAGGCTGAGGTTGATGGTGGGATGGAAACTGTTGAAATCATGGTGGAATTCCTCAAGGGCTTCTTTTCCATGGGTCCAGATGATGAAGATGTCATCAATCTAGCACAAGTAGAGTAGCAGGAGAGTGCTATTACCAGCAGGAGAGTGGAGTGGGAGGAGGTATTTTTTCATGCTTTGTGTGTATATAATAAGATCTACAGTTTCCACAATATGCATCCGATGAAGTGAGCTGTAGCTCTTGAAAACTTATGCTCAAATAAATTGGTTAGTCTCTAAGGTGCCACAAGTACTCCTTTTCTTTTTGTGAATACAGACTAACACGGCTGTTACTCTGAAACAACATCACTGCACTTTCTGACATTGCTGCTCTGATCCCTAGTACTGCTTCATCTGTATCTAGGGCCTAATTCCAAAGCCCATTAAAACCAATGAGGGTCTTTCCACTGTCTACCAAGACTTTAGATCAGGCACTGTTTCTGCAATGACAGCAGAAGCATCTCCCTGCTGTTTTCCTCAGGCTTAGAAAGTGTTTAATTGAAGGAAATATTTTGCATGGCTTTGTTTATACCAGCTGAAAGGGTACAGACTGTTTGTCTCTCCATCTCCATTCACTTTTGTTATATATCTGTGTGACAGGGTCAGGCCAGATGACTATAAGAGAATAATAGAAGGCAGATATATTAGCCCCAGGCTAAGTAGGTCCCCTTTCCCTGGGTAAGGGAGCAGGGAAGGTTGTTTTTTTTTTTTTGAAACAGAAAGTAAGTTTATTGGTAACAAAACAACTATGCAACAAAACAACGCAAAAGAAGGTATAACACAGCAGCTTTCAGGAGGGAGAAGTGTTCATGCTAGCCTGGGCCCAGAGCGGGGGGGCTTCCTCGACACTCGTGGTCTTCCACCCTCCTGAGTTACCTGGTGGCCTAGAGCGGGGGGGCTTCCTCGACAGTTGTGGTCTTCCACCCCCTCGAGTTACCTAGTGCCGCACCCAGTGTCACCGATCCTCCCTCTCCTGAGAGTGCCCGGTAAGATGGGCACGGCTGCGGGGTGGGCGGTTTAGGGGTGGGGGGCGTAGACACCCATGTATTATAGGACCCCTCCTAGATGACAGGAATGATGGTATCCACAGCAGCAACGGCTGGGGCTGGCATCTCTCCCTCTTCCCCTCAATCAAAGGGTCAGACGGAGGGAACTGGACGGGGTCACTGAGCAGAGAACCCCGGACAGCACCCACCGCTCCTCAAAAGCGTCAAGGGAGTCGGTGGAACTCCGCCCGGATACGTGAATGTACTGAGGATCGGAAAAAGGCTCCACAATCGCAGAACGTTCCATGGGCCAACCTCCTCTCTCTGGTTTTATAAATGGCTGTTTTAGCCAAGGCTAGGAGGAGGTTGACCAGAAGATCCCGCGACTTTGTGGAGCCATGGATGGGAAGTGTATAGATAAAAAGGTGAGGGGAGAAATGAAACCAGAAGCGTAATAGAATATTTGTGAAGAGCCGAAAAAGGGGCTGCAATCTGGCACACTCTAAATATACGTGCGCCACGGTTTTCCTCACATTACAGAAAGGGCAAGTGTCCGGGATGGGGGTAAACCGTGTCAGAAACATGCCCGTGCTCACAGCTCCGTGAAGGAGCCGCCAACTGATGTCCCCGACTGGCCTCGGGACCAAGGTGGAATACAGGCTGGCCCACCGAGGTTGCTCACCCTCCAAAGGTGGCAGGAGGTCCCGCCACTTTGTATCGGGGTGGGGCACCAGGGTGTGGGCGTGAAGGGTGTGAAGCGTAAGTGTATATAAATATTTCCGTGGTGCAATTTGAAAACTAACCGGCTGCAGTTTGTGCAGCCGGCTTGCAGTGAAAGGGTGAGGGGTTTGTTGGGATCTACGGGGTAGGAGCCCAATGGAAAGGTCCGGCGGGCCTGGGGTAAAGAATGGCACAAGGCTCGGCTAACATAAGCCCAAGCAGCAGGGGTCAAGGCCGCCTTCACCTCCTGAAGTACGCGCCGGGGAGTACGGGGGCTGGAGAGCCCCATGCGCCGAGCGAGCTTCAGGGGATCCATCCAGTCTCTCTGGTCGTAGTCCAGGAGATCTCCGACCCTCGTGACTTCTGCCAGGACCAACCTCTGGTGCACTGAGCGGGACTCCGCCACCTGCACACGGAGCTGGGGGTTGTGTAGCAGGGGCTCCGTGAGGAGATCTGCTCCCACAGTGGCCGCCATGGACCTGGTTGTTAGAAACAGTTTCCAGGTCCGGAGGAGGTCCTGGTAGAAGACCGGCAGCCCGGAGAGGTCTCGCGGAAAACCCCTCGGAGAAAGATAAAAGAGCTGCCGGTCATATCGAAGCCCTTGGAAGCGGCACAGGAAGGCGTGCGCCAGTATGCTCCATGCCGAACCACGTGCACTATAAAAGAGCCTCTGCAGGGCCTGGAGGCAGAAAACGCGGACCTGAGTGTACAGACACTTCCGGCCCTGCCCTCCTTCCTTCAGGGGTAGATGAAGAACTCCAACAGGGGCCCAGTGCATTCCTGACCAGAAGAACTCTAGAATCAATCTCCAGAGGTGGGTCAGGAAACCCGGGGCTGGGGCCAGGGTGTTGAGCTGGTACCAGAGCGTGGACAGGACTAGTTGATTAAGCACCAGTGCTCTCCCTTGGAGGGAGAGACATCGGAGTAGCCTCGTCCATTTCTGGATCCGCTCTATCACCCCACCCTCTAAATTTTGCCAGTTCTCCGGCGGGGAAGGGTGCGTGGCGGAAAGGTAAATGCCGAGATAGAGCAGTGGACCCGCACTCCACCGGATGGTCTGAAGTGCGGGTGGGTGGGAGCCTACCTGCCGCCAGTCCCCCACCGCCAAGCCAGAGCTCTTGACCCAGTTGACTCGGGCGGACGAGGCTGCCGAATAGATGGCCTGGCATGCCTCCAACCGCGCCAAGTCGCCCGGGTCCTGGACCACGAGGAGTACGTCATCAGCGTACGCTGACAGGACCAGCCGCAGCTCCGGCTCCCGCAGCACCAACCCTGTCATCCTCCTGCGGAGGAGACAGAGGAAAGGCTCGATCGCCAGAGCGTACAACTGGCCCGAGAGGGAGCGCCCCTGCTGCACTCCTCGCCCGAAGCTGACCGGTTCAGTCAGGGTCCAGTTGAGCCTAACCAAACACTCCGCGGAGGCATACAGCACCCGGAGAAAACTCACAAACTGAGGTCCGAATCCAAACGCCTGCAGAGTGCTCAGGAGGTACCCATGGTCTACTCTATCGAACACCTTCTCCTGATCAAGAGACAGGAGGGCGAATGACAGACCATCTCTCCGCCCGAGTTCCAAAAGGTCTCGGACTAGAAAGAGGTTGTCAAAAATGCTGCGACCCGGGACAGTATAGATCTGGTCTGGGTGGATCACGTCCGCCATCACGAACCCTAGCTGCAACGAGATTGCTTTCGCTACGATTTTGTAATCCGCGCTAAGGAGTGAGACGGGATGCCAGTTTCGTAGATCGCGGAGGTCCCCCTTCTTTGGCAGCAAAGCAAGCACCGCTCGCCTGCACGACAGAGGGAGGACCCCGCTCTGCAAGGACTCAGCCCAGACGGTGACTAGGTCTGGGCCGAGAATGTCCCAGAACGCGCGGTAAAACTCCACGGTCAGCCCGTCCATGCCCGGAGATTTATTGGTGGGCATGCGACGGAGGGCTTCTGAGAACTCGGCCAGGGTGAGAGGCAGCTCTAGTCGATCTCGATTGCCCACGCTGACCGTGGGGAGTTCCTCCCAGAGCACCCTGCAAGCGCCAGGATCGGTCGGATCCGGGGAGAAAAGGCTTGTATAGAAGTCACGGGCCCTCCCACACATCTCCTCCGGATCCGTGAGGGGGGTGCCGTCTTCCGCAAGAAGGCAGGTGACGTGTTTCTTGGCCCCCCTCGTTTTCTCCAGGGCATAGAAGAAGCGGGAGCCGCGGTCCATCTCCTGAAGGAGGCGGATGCGGGACCGAACGAAGGCACCTCGGGCCCGGTGGTTCTCGAGGGCCCGGAGCTCCTCCCGCTTCTCCCGGCACGCTCCGCAGAGGGACGGGTCCTCGGGATCGGCGGCCAGGCGCCTCTCCATCTCTAAGACCTCCTGTTCCAACTGTTCTATCGCCGCATTTCGCTGTCGGCTGGTGCCCCGAGTGTAGTCACGGCAGAAGAGCTTGGCGCACACCTTCCCGAGGACCCACCATCACCGCACCGAGGAAAAGGCACGCCACTGCTCTCACCAGGCCAGCCAAAACTCCCGGAAGGACATCACAAAGCTCTCGTCCTCCAACAGGCTGTTATTAAAGTGCCAATAGGCCGGCCCCGGTCTCTCTGCACGGAGGGAGACCATTACAGTGACTAAATGATGATCAGAGAATGGGGCCGGCCGAATGGCGGAGGAGTGGGCCTGTGAAAGATGGAAACGGGATAAGTAAATATGGTCCAACCGAGAGTGGTGTGACCGATGGGCCTCCACCCGGAAAAGGTGAACGTGGAGGTGTCATCTGGGTGATGGTCACGCCAGACGTCCACTAGGGAGTGATGTTCAACTATCCCTTGGAGAATATTCGCGGCGGCCGGGCTCAGTTCGGCCCCTGAGTAGTCCCATTCCTCGAGGGTGGTGTTAAAGTCCCCTCCCAGGACCAGGCACTCGTGCGAATCCAGAGTGCCGAGAAAGTCGGACACCCGCTGATAAAATTGTGGCCACCTGGAACTCATTTGCGGGGCATAGATGTTGACAAGATTGACCACAAGCCCCTCCATACGGACTCGAAGGTGCAGCAGGTGACCCGGCATGGCCTCATTGACCCCTAGCACCTCAGGCCGTATGTTGGGGGAGAACAGGGTCGCCACTCCAGCTTGCCAGGTCGAGAAGGGGCTAAAGTATACCCCGTCCCCCCACTCCAGCTGCCACCTGTCCTCGGCGGCCAGGTCCGTATGGGTCTCCTGCAGGAAAACTACAGAGTACCCCCCTTCCCGAAGGTAAGAGAGCACCTGGGACCTGCGGAGAGCCATCCTACAGCCCCTGGTATTCAGGGTTGCAATAATAAGAGGCATCATGCGGAGGGCTGGGGGGGGTGGGGGTTTCGTATTGGTGGGGGTGTTCAGGGCCCCTGGCGGGTTGCGCAGCAACCCGTGACCCATCCCGTGGGTGAGTAGATCACGTCGGAAGCTGTGGGCTCGCTCGTAGGCCGCAGCGCCGCACCTTCCTTGCCCCCTGCCCTCCTGTATAAGAGCCCTTGTGGCCTGGAGGAGTTGATCAAAGTCCCCCCATAGCCGAAGAGCCAGCTGTGCCCTATTGCGGGCGCCACGGGTGTGCTCTAGGAACTTCTGTAGTGCATGCCGCAGCTCATGGGGGGGTGGGGTTACAATTCCCGAGGTGTTCCCTGGTGGGACTCTTAATGCAGCCTCGTGGTCCGCTAAGGCGGGTAGACAGGGTGCGGACCACTGACGGGGCGTCTGACAGGCTGGGGTTATTAAATTCATTTCATGCCTTGGGGTGGAGGGGGATGGCAGGGGAAAAATTGCAACTCCTAATGGGTCGCGGCTAGAAAGTGCAAAGACTGCTCCCTGGGGGGAATCTGCGAAAGGCGGAAAGGAAATAACCCCAGGGGCGGCATTAGCATTGCAGGAAGAGGGGACTTGGGCAGGGACAGAGGTGGGGGCAGGGGCAGGGGTAAGGCTCTGGGGTTCAGGAGGCAAGCAGCTAAAGGAAAGTGCCTCCTGAGCAGAGTCAAGGGTTAAGGGGTAAGGGAGGGGGCTCCCAATAATGCTAGGCGCTGGCTCCATGGTGGTCTTAGCAGCCATGGCATCAGGTGGTGGACCACCTTCTGCAGGGTGCTCACCCGGGAAGGCAATTAGGGGGAGGGAGCATGGGAAAAGGGAGGCTGGGGTAAGGTTGCCCAGCTCGAGGCCAGCCGGCAGCAGATCATCCCCTCCCTGGGTGACCGGGGTCAAATCTAGGGCCTCAATCTCCGCGTACATGGGTGAGAGGCCAGCTCCTGCCACCCCGGGGGCCTCTCCTCTAGGGCCCGCCTCAACGGTCGCCTCGGGGTCCGCGGGGGGTTCGGGTGGTAACCAGGCAGAAGGGGCGTCCTCAATAGTCTTGGAGGGGAGGGTCTCCCGTGGAGGGGGGATTCTGCCCTCCAATGCCAATCCGTCTTCCCCTCCCGACACCAGCGGATGGATCTCGCTCGTGGCCATGGCGGGAGGCTCGATAGCAGTGCTCCCTTTCCTGGTCTTCCGGGGGGCTTCCGCATCGGATGGATGCAGCGGAGCTCGAGCCTTCCGCTTGCCTCGCTTCCCCTGGACTAGGGTCCAGCCCTCCATAGCATCATCTGGGGGTTAGTTAGCAGGGGTCGTGTCGGGGGGCGGAGGCGATGGTTCAGGGGTTCGCGGGGGTAGCGGTGAGGCAGCATGAGGGGCGGGAGTTTCTCCTTGGGGCGGGCCCTTTCCTATACCTGGTAATATCCTTGCCACACCCTCCTCCATGGGCTCTGTTGGATTGGTACTAGCAAGGGTGGAACTCCCTTGCTCGCCCGGGCATTGTAGGGAAGGTATCTCTTGGGCCCGGACGGGAGCAGCGATGGGTCAAGTAGGAGGAGGGTTGGTTTTAGGTGCCGGGCAGCCAGGGGCGTCGGCAGCGACGGGGCCGATGTCCTGCCGGGTCTCGGGGGTTTCGGGTGCCCCTCCCCCCCGGGCCAAAGGGCAGTCTCTGCGGACATACCCCGCTGAATGGCAGAGGTAGCACCGGGCCTCTCCGGTGGAGTAAAAGACCCGATAGCGGGCTCCCTGGTAGGGGACTAGAAAAGACCCCTCGAGCCCCTCTTCGTCACGTGCCCCTGCCGGCGGTAGAAGCTGCACTTGCCGGCGGAACGAAAAAATGTGACGGAGGGTGGGGTCCTTGCAGCCCAACGGGAGAGGGCTGATGACAGAGACAAGTTTCCCCAGGGTGGAGAGAGCGGGTAACAGGGCATCATTGGGTAAGAAGGGAGGAACGGAGGTAAGGACGAGGTGAATGCCCAGGTCTTCTAACGGTTCTAGGGGGACAAACACCCCCCCCACCATCAGGCCCCTCTCCACCGCTTCCTGGGCGGCATCCTCCGAAGCTAAGAAAAAAACGACCTTCCCATACATCTTGGAGGCTGCCACAATGGCCGTGGGTCCTACCACCTTCACCAATGCTTGCACGTATGTCTCCACGTGGGGCGAGGCAGGCACCAGGAGGCAACGGACGCCGTGCCTCCTGGTCAAGGCGGAGAAAGGGCCCCGGCCGCTGGTGATGGTGGTGGAGGCGGGGGGGGGCGAGATGACGAGGTGGCAGGCAGGGGGGAGCCCGTTGCCGCCCGGGCATACGTCCTGGGGGCCGGGGGAGGGACAATCGCAAAGCTGGTGGAGGGAAACGCAGGGAGGGGCGCCACAGTTGATGATGAGGGCACCGCGGTGGGGGCAGCCTCTCCCATGGAGGACTCAGTGGTTTTAGCGGGGCCCTTTCCTTTCGTCCCGCCCTGGCCCTTCCGGCCAACCCGGGGGGGTTTCCTAGAATCTGGGGGGGCGGTTGGTGCAGCAGCAGCAGCGATCACCCCGGTGCCTTCTGCTGCGGGGGGGGGTGTGGCAAGTATCTTGACAATAGTGGGGGGGGGACCTTGGGGGTCGGGCAGGGGTGGTGGCGGGGGAGGGACAACTAGTTTTGTTGAAGCGGCCTCACCCCTCTCTTTCCCCACCATTGTGAGCAGGGAGAGACAAGGAGACACCGGAAGGAGGAGGGGAAAGGGGAGAAGCGGAGTAGCCCCTCCTTCCGCTAGGCTGCAGGCGGGGAGGGGGGGAATGCCGAGGGGGTTGGACTGGGGGGGGGGGGAGAAACAAAATCGGGGTCCAGTAATAGGGGCAAGCTGTGGGATAAGCAATCCGGGGCGGGGGGGGTGCAGACCCACACACGTTTGTCCAAAGAGTCTCGGGTGGTCGGCTATTATATCCGGTCCGGAAGGCAAAGTTCAAAGCGAACAGCTGGATCCAAAGGGAGATGGCAGGTTGCCAGCAGGGACGGATGGCGGGGGGGCCGTGATAGTTGTAGTAAGGGTGGGGAGTTAGCGGCACCGATGGATCGGGGAGGGGGGGTCTCCACGCCACACCCCCTGTGCCGCCACAAATGCAAGTAAACCACAGTCAAACTCCCCCCCACGAGAGTATAATTCAGAAAATTACTCAGTCTTACGGCCCCCTTCACGATGATTTATAGCTCTCCTGGATTATTTCTCCTGTCTTCTGAAATCTTCTTCTCCAGCTGTGTTGGCTGTGTTCCAAGGCTTCTGGCATGCTGAGAATGTTGTAAAGTCCGAGCTGCTAGCAAAACGGCTGGGTCTGGGGGTTTCCACTCCCCCCTCTGGACAGCAAAATCGGCAATCTTCCCCCCCCCCCTCCGGGGGCTCAGCTGAGGCAAATAGCTGCGCCCGAAAGCAGACGTGGTGGGGGGGGCAGGTGCTGGCGGCGAGCTGAGGGCCGACAGCACGTAAACAGAAAAAAAAAAAAAAAGATCAAAAGAAAACAAAAAAAGCATCTGGCCCGGTCGGGGGGGGACTAAGGCAGGTGCAAAACGTAAGAAAAATCCAGGCCGGGGGGCTTTAGGAAAGAATAGAAAGCAGATAGCTGAGGAGCATGCAAAGGACGTTCCGTTTCCCAACAGGGAAGGTTCCAGAACCATCAAGAACCTTCTGGAGACAATTAAGACAGGCTGATTAGAACACCTGCAGCCAATCGAGAAGCTGCTAAATCAATTAAGGCAGGCTAATCAGGGCACCTGGGTTTTAAAAAGGAGCTCACTTCAGTTTGCAGTGTGCGTGTGAGGAGCTGAGAGCAAGAGGCACCAGGAGCTGAGAGTGAGAATGCGGACTGTTGGAGGACTGAGGTGTACAAGCATTATCAGACACCAGGAGGAAGGTCCTATGTTGAGGATAAAGAAGGTGTTGGGAGGAGGCCATGGGGAAGTAGCCCAGGGAATTGTAGCTGTCGCACAGCTGTTCCAGGAGGCACTCTAGACAGCTGCATTCCACAAGGCCCTGGGCTGGAACCCGGAGTAGAGGGCGGGCCCGGGTTCCCCCCAAATCCTCCCAACTCCTGGTCAGACACAGGAGGAGTTGACCTGGACTGTGAATTCAGAAAAACGGCCAAGCTGAGGGCTGCCGTGAAGCTCCAAGGCGAGCAAATCCGCTAATAAGCGCAAGACCCACCAAGGTAGAGCAGGAACTTTGTCACTCTGTCTTTCTCTTCCATGTTTCTCTTGCTGCAGGGAGTTCACACTCACAGCGTTCCACCCCTCTTCATAATTCTGCCTCAAAAAATAGCACAACTGAAATAAATGTGTTTGTAATATAATTTATATTTTCCTTCTGAGTCCAACAACAAGAAAGAAAATGAACAGTCCAGCTGCGGATATTGTTTTTCTTTGCCTTACGGTGATTTGCTTGTAGCATTTTTCCTAATCAGCTTTTCTCCAGGCACCCCCATTCAAATTTTCTTTCTCTTTCCAACTACATGTCACACCGATTCTAATGATTTAGGCAAGATTTAGTCCACAAACATGTTGGAATATACTTTGTGCCATGCAATGTCTTTCATCTGCTCCCAGCTCTAAATGATGATGTATAAAATCATGCCAACAAAAATAAATTTGGTAATTTAACACATTAATAAATTTAACTGACCATGGAAGATGCTGGAGAACGAGCCCTGGAGATCAAAGTCCTCTCCTGAAAGAAGAGATACATCCTGGGCATTGGCAACTTATGCTCCCCCTACTGTTCTGCCAATGTGCTTCCATTCTGATCAGGGAAAACCACTTCTAGGTATGAGAAATTAATTCAATATTCTACTGATTCAGTCCTTGGTTTCTCTATGAACATTGCTCACAAGAGTGTGAACTGTGATAGTAATTTATTTTATGTGGGCAATAGTCCATTAGGACTGGACTGAGATCACAATTGATTTTATATAGACCACAAAAGGTAAGATATTGTTATAACTGCCTTTTCTTTACTGTGAAAATAAGTAAGCTTCATTTACAAAGGAAGGGGAAGGAACTGCCTTTTTATAGAAACAACCTAAAATCATATGTAGCCCAACTTCTCTGTATATCTCTAGTTCCTAGATCTGCTGCATTCATACTCTCTTCACATAAGGAAATCTAACTACAGTTAGTCTAACATTCACTGGAGCAATTGCAATACCTGCCCATAGTCATTTTTTTCACATATCGTAATTTTATATTTATTTTCTCCTCAAAGCATGTCCAAGTTTTTTGCTTTAAATAGGCAATGCCACAGCATGCCAATGCCACAGCATGCCAATCAAAAATTATAACATTGATCAAGCAGCTTCAGAGCATCTGGATGACATCTGCCACAACACCTTACAATGCTATAGTAATGTATCAGAAATTTGATGCATAAGAATATTGGTTTGTTTCTTTGCAATCAATCATGGCATCTCTTCTAGCAGAATATCTTTGAAGATGTAATAGAATGCTAATAAATGGGCTAGATTCTGCTCTCCATTCAACTGAAGTCAACAAATACATTCTGGATTCAAACTGGTGTAAGTGAGAATGTAAATCAATGAAGTTATTCCAGATTTGCATTACAAATAACTTTCTTTCTTTCTTTTGGTATGTTGTTGTTAAACTTTATTATAGTAACATTACTAATGCAATCAAAGGTTAATATTGACCCTTTCCAGAGTCATGTAAATCTAGCAATCTTAAGGACCATGTTTCTTGTTAAACCCTGTGATGTCTATCCTTTGTCATTGTCAAGGTTCCTCCCCCACTCTGAACGCTAGGGTACAGATGTGGGGACCTGCATGAAAAACCTCCTAAGCTTATCTTTACCAGCTTGGGTCAAAACTTCCCCAAGGTACAAAATATTCCACCCTTTGTCCTTGGATTGGCCGTTACCATCACCAAACTAATACTGGTTACTGGGGAAGAGCTGTTTGGAAATGCCTTTCCCCCCAAATACTTCCCAAAACCTTGCACCCCATTTCCTGGACAAGGTTTGGTAAAAAACCTCACCAATTTGCCTAGGTGACTACAGACCCAGACCCTTGGATCTTAAGAACAATGAACAATGCTCCCAACACTTGCACCCCCCCCCCTTTCCTGGGAAATGTTGGATAAAAAGCCTCACCAATTTGCATAGGTGACCACAGACCCAAACCCTTGGATCTGAGAACAATGAAAAAGCATTCAGTTTTCTTACAAGAAGACTTTTAATAGAAATAGGAGTAAATAGAAGTAAAGAAATCCCCTCTATAAAATCAGGATGGTAGATACCTTACAGGGTAATTAGATTCAAAACATAGAGAATCCCTCTAGGCAAAACCTTAAGTTACAAAAAAGATACACAGACAGAAATAGTTATTCTATTCAGCACAATTCTTTTCTCAGCCATTTAAAGAAATCATAATCTAACACATACCTAGCTAGATTACTTACTAAAAGTTCTAAGACTCCATTCCTGGTCTATCCCCAGCAAAAACAGCATATAGACAGACAGAGACCCTTTGTTTCTCTCCTTCCTCCCAGCTTTTGAAAGTATCTTGTCTCCTCATTGGTCATTTTGGTCAGGTGCCAGCGAGGTTACCTTTAGCTTCTTAACCCTTTACAGGTGAGAGGAATTTTCCTCTGGCCAGGAGGGATTTTAAAGGGGTTTACCCTTCCCTTTATATTTATGACAGTCATCATATATCTTACATTTTATTCATTTTAGATGTTTAAGTATTGCAAGTATAATGCAAATCTAGCTCATACTCTCATTTACATTGTTCTAAACGTTAACCAGATGACTAGCATGTTACTGCAAGTTATTCCTTACCTTCTTCTAGATAAAGGTCCTCAGGATGGAGCTATCATTAGGACTAGAATGTGCTTTTTTTGCATGGCTCTGCATATGCCCAGTGGAGATCCATGTGACCAGATTGTGGCTAAGAAGGCACAATCCCACTTCAAGTTCCTTGTCATGTAGGGAAAGGGTGAACATGGCACCATCCAATTTCAGGGAGCTGGGCATGTATCCTAGGACAGAATTTAGCCCAGTATATGCAAGCCCACATATGCTTTTGTTTTTTGTAAGAAGAAAGGCAAAACACAAAGACTGAGATTTTGCCAACAACCAAAATATGGACATGCCTGCTCATCTCATCATATAATAGAAATCAAATATATTTTACCTTTTGCACCTGGTATAATAAGCCCATGGAATCATTGCCACAAGATATGTGTGAAGCCAAGAATTTAGAGGGATTCCCAAGAAGATTACACATTTAAATGGATAGTAAGGATATTCATATTTACATAGGGTAGGACAAACTTTTTCTTCAGGTATATTAGATAGGACAAACATCTATACAGGATATTAACCCTTCATGTTTAAGGATAAACATCAGCCACTCATTGATGGAAATTTGGTAGAAATGTCCCCCAATTAACCACAATAGAAATTCTTGCATTTTCTTCAAAAGTATGTATTTCTGGTCACTATCACAGACAAGATCCTTGTCTGTGCAGACAGCTGCTCTGCTCTGATATAGCAATTTCTATGTAAAATCTACTTATATATTTTACTATGAAGTTGTGTGTAACAAATGGCTTATCTAATCACCCATTCATTGACAGATTTGCTAGATTACTGTCAACCTAAACATTAGATTTAATTCACATAATTTTGAGACTTGTATGTATACACAGCAATATTTTCTTAATCCTTTGAAAAAATTCTCATATTTAAAAAAATATTGCTTCCAAAGCAGCATGGTAGATAGTGGATTAACACTTTTCTTTATCTTTCGCTGGCAGTCTCGGAAGCCAGATGCTAAGCACTGGAAAATATTTCTTCCAGCAGTAGCATCTGGCATTTTGGCAGACTCCATAAGCAATTTTGTTTTACAGCTTTAAATCTGCTTCTGGGTCTATTACATGGTTAATCTGATGGGCTGACTTGTCCTCCTGGATGCCATATGCCAGCAGCTAGAGGTGCAGTGAACTGTTTGCCCATTAGACTTGCAATAAAGAGCCAGCCTAAAAAATCTGCTGAAAATTATGCACTTTACTACTGTTCACCAATTAAGCTCACAATGATGAGTGACCTGCTTTAAAATAGTGCCAAAAAGCTGCCAGGAGCTATCAGATAGCAATGAGGGCCAACACTGGTGGAGACATTACACACAATGTAATATAGTTAGGGTGACATCACTAGATTCTTAGTTGGTTCTGAAAGTGATTTTTTTCTCCTTATGTACATATGGATGGAGCATCAGACAGATGAAGGGGTGGATGTTGGGAGACACATGAACTGAGCACCAAAAGAGTAGATTCAAGTGCATATTTTATTACATTTTAGAGTGATTTTGAGTGGATCAGATGCAAAATAATAACAGAGAATGCATTTTGTGCTGAGCCCGAAAATAGCACTTTAAAAGTAGAATTGTAAAATTTGGAGAATAAAGAAGAACGTAAGAATTTGGGGCCTGATAGTTAAAGGTACCGAACACCCCAAATTCCAATTGAAGTCAATGAACCTATGAATGTTCAGCACTTATGTAAAATCCTATTGGCTTTTTGTCAGCTTTGCAAAAAGAGAAAGGCAAAATAATAAATAAGTTCCCATGATGTTTTGCCAGCAACCAAAATTGCTTTACAGTTCACATAAGTCAAACTAGTGCATCAAAATGGAGTAGGGATTTGGCATCCAGAAACAACAAGAGATGTTGTGTAAGAAAAATTTGGAAAATATAAAATTTTGGTAGTGAAAGACAACAATTAGCCACTAACTCATTTTCATTAGCCTACCTCTTTGCTCAGTTTTCAGAAAAGATAATGTATATTTTTAGGAGGAGGTTGCGTGGGACAGGATATAGACTGGGTGTAGAAAACAGAAAAAAAATGGGGTGGAGAACTGTAAGTGTGAAGGCAAGCTTTACATGGCTTTTGCTTCTTTATTGGACTTTTTGAGAGAGAAGTTATCAACTGGAAAAAAAACATACATGATATAAAGAATTTTCATAAAGACACACTGGGGGTGGGGGGGGAAGGATTCAGAATAACTACTTATCAAACCTTAAAATAAATGTTTCCTGTGCAGCTGAAAACCAGTAAGATTCCACTAAAGTAGCAGCTTAAAACTAAAAATAGTGGGAGAACCAACTATAAGAAGCAGCACTATCTAGCTCTATTACTACATATGGTAATCTCAGGTGCTTCCATTACCATTAGGGGAGACCCAGATTTAGACCAGATCTTGGGTGAAGATCATTTCTACCCTATATCCCTTCCTTTTTCAGGCAGTGAAGCTTTGTGTTTCGTTGGCAAACAATAAGAATCAGGTGTTGTGGAAAGATGCAGAATTAGTGCATAGTGCTTCTGATGACACCTAGAATAGGTGAAAGAGCCTAAATTAAATCACCAGTATGGCAATTCCTAGATCCATTCCAAAACTAGTGCAATGCTTCCAGCAGGGCAAGGTTTACCAAGCCAGTCACACACCCCCTCCCCGCCCCCCAGGGGCTCTGATCTCACCAGCATCCAGTCATTTTTTCATAAGAAAGGCTGATTCAGTGACATCTCCAACCAGTTTTTCAGTTTGTATACGCTTCTGAACAGCACCTGAAATGTTGGTTGCTTATTCATAGCAACCTTTAATACTTTAATAACATGCAAAGTATGTCTACAGTGCACTTAAGCACCATTGGCTAGCCCATGAGAGCTGACTTGGGCTAGAGCCTGGGTGCTGGGACGCTCTCTCTTGACACAGGTCAGCCATTGATGTTTAATTGCAGTGCAGATATACTCTTATTGAGAGTAAGGCACTGCAGAAGTTATGCTCAGTTGTATGCAGACATTTATCAGGCCATTTACCACTATGTGTAAATTACACAGGGCATTCCCCACTGCTGAGCTTTATGGTTATATCAACTTGAAGCATTTAATCTAGTGGTTTAAAATTGTGTGTGTATGCTAGGCAGGAATAATGAACACCTGAAGTTAAAGTTTATCAGCATTAATTTAAAACCATATCCAGGCAAGATGTATTTTAAAAAAATAGAGGAAGGCTTAAGGGTTATGCCCTGAATGCTTAAATAGTTTACATAATGTGAATTTAAATATTTGACAACATGGAAATTGAACATTATTTTTAAGGGGAAAAAATGGAGCTGTGTGAAATAATCTCAGCAAATCTCAAATCCGCTTAAATCTCCTAGAAGCAGTGTTGTCTAGTGTATAGATACTGAACTGGGAATCAGGAGACCTGACTTCTGATCCTAGCTTTGTCACTAGTTTGTTATGTAACCTTGGGCATGTCACTTCTCTCAGTGCTTCTGTTTCTCCTCCACCCTTTGTCACATCTGTTCAGATTATAAACTCTTCGAACAGGGACTATATTTACCATTTCTACAGTGCCTCAAACTGTGGGGCCCTGTGTTTGGTGGTCTCTACTGTAATTGTTAAATAATAACAATAAATGTTTATTGAGTCTCAAATTCAAGACATTTACAAAGTTGTTCATGAACAGACAGGACCCATGTATTATCTTTGTATAGTTCCTTTGAGTGTATTTTTTGCCAGGCACATCATATTTGGGTTCACACCATTCCAGTATACATAGAATTTCCAACTCAAAGCTATTTATAAAATAAAACCAGGAACATAAATTTTATCCAGATGAAATCTGTAAGGTATGCATCACCTATCAGTGCTACAGTGTGGCACATTTATAGACAGATATGACATTAGACAGGATCTTTAGCATATTTCTACAGGGCTGTGCCAAAAAGAAAATGTTCAGAAACCATTTAAATTATGACTTTCATGACACCTCTGTCTTAATCCTATTAAAGACTTTCAATATTGTACAGCAATAATTCTGGAGAAAATGAGATTTTTTTACCCTTGTCTTTTATTTCATGCCAATATGTTTTTTGAACAGTGAGTGTAATGGGGGTATATGGCTTCCTAGAACTGTTCCTCTTTGGATCGTCTCATCGGAGTACATGAGCAAAGTATTCTGTCTCTGAAGATAAACTGAGTTTTTTTTTAATCCCTAGTTATTGGTTGGATTCAGGTTTTTCCCTCCTGGTTCTTTTATAATCTATAAAAACATGAAGACATTGAGTAGTTCCGTCACTGAAAAACTGTAGAGAGTTCAAGAAAGTGAAAACAATGTAGCACACCAGAGCTTTCATGAAAAAGAATCAAATACATTGTTTAATCATGCTGATGATTACAAATGAAATTCAGTACATAGAGCCAACACAATGGTTATAAATCAGTTAACTTCTATTTCAACACTATTTTGAGTGTCTGAATGAGATTTACGGCTTAATTCAAACCATTGCAAGTCAATAGAAAGATCCCACCCATTGATTTCAAAGGACTTTGCATCAGGCCTTCTTTTGTGCATAGATACTATGCTTGCCCTTTGGACAGGAGTAGATTTCACTCTACATAATTAATTCACAATAAAACATCTATTTGGTAAATAAAAAATCTACACATGAATTGACTGCAAAGAACTTATCATTTTCACAGTTTTGTTCATTATCCAAAATTATTTTCAGAATCTCTAAACTAAATAATTATTGCTCCATATATTGGTAACAAGCACTTCAGTTATTCAATATTTGGAATTCCAAAGGTGTTTCTTCTCTCTGAGTCAACACAGAAGTCACATGGTATTGGTTTTGTTTCAGTTTTCTTATTAGGTTTTCTTCTTTGGCTGGATTAATGTAACTCTCAGAATCAAACAGTGAAAGACCTTGAATTTCTAGTTTGAAATTTGATCTCTTTGAATATTTTCCATTATTCACTTAAAATATATTGTTTCCACAACTAATTTCAGCTAATTCAAATCACAGGGCAGTATAAGCACAAGCAAAGAGAATTTGAACACAAAAAACTTTCCCTATTATTCAACCCATTCTAGTTAACAACAACTGAGATCATTGTCAGTGAATAATTGTAAAACAGCAGAAATTAACATAGTTGCTATCTTTTGTAGCTATTTTTGCAGCTTTTATAACATCTTTGTGGTAGGGACCATGACTCTCTTGCATATTTACATAGCACTCAGCACTAAGGGGCCTGATCTGGGCCTCTCGGCTCTACCATAATAGAAATAATGAAATGAATCATCCTGACATAGATAGAAAAAGTTATGCTGATAGTTCTTTCCAAAGACAAGGGAGCCTAAGAAATCCTAACTTTTGCCATAGAAAGTTTCTTTCTAGATTTCTCATGACGTACTTTTGGACTGTCTCAAAACATTTTAGTGAGAAATTCTCAATGTAGAAAAAACACGTTTCTCTTACAAGACACCTGCCTCCATAACTTGTGGTACATTGATTGTTCTGCATTGTGTCTGTGCATGGTAGCCAAAACTCATTGTTTCCAATGAAAGAAAGACCATCTGGAAATGAAAGCTCATGCTGCTAAACCCCAAAGCAATCAGGAACACTAAGAGCAATTGGACAGTAAAATGGCCTACCAAGGAAGGTAATGAGAGGCACATCACTGCAGACACTCAGGTGGCCATTAATCATAGAATCATAGAACTGGAAGGGACCTCGCGAGTTCATCTAGTCCAGTTCCCTGCACTTGTGACAGGACTAATTATCTAGACCAGGGATGGGCAAAGTATGGCCTGCTGGCCGGATCCGGCCTGTCAGGGCTTTGGATCTGGCCCACGGAATTGCCACCCCCGTGGCACCGCAGGCCCCGTGCCGCTCCCAGAAGCAGCCGATACCACGTCCCTGCGGCCCCTGGAGGAGAGGGGGAGCAGAGGGCTCTGTGCACTGCCTTCGCCTGCAGACACCACCAGCAGCAGCTCCCATTGGCCCCCAACCCCCTGCCCTGAACCCCGCCACACCCCGCACCCCTCCTGCACCCCAACCCCCTGCCCTGAGCCCCCTGCTGCACACCCACCCCCTCCTGCACCTCGGTCCCCTGCCACACCCTGCACCCCAAACCCCTGCCCCAGCCCTACATTCATGGCCCTGAATGCAATTTCCCCATGTAGATGTGGCCCTTGGGCCAAAAAGTTTACCCACCCCGATCTAGACTATTCCTGATAGGTGTTTGTCTAACCTGCTCTTAAAAATCTCCAGTTATGGAGATAACACAACCACCCTAGGCAATTTATTCTAGCGCTTTACCACCCTGACAGTTAGGAATTTTTTCCTAATGTCCAACCTAAACATCCCTTACTTCAGTTTAAGTCCATTGCTTCTTGTCCTATCCTCAGAAGTTAAGAAAAACAATGTTTCTTCCTCCTCCTTGTAACAACCTTTTACATACTTGAAAACTGTACTTGTGGCACCTTAGAGACTAAAGCTGTAGCTCACAAAAGCTTATTAAATTTGTTAGGCTCTAAGGTGCCAAAATTACTCCTTTTCTTTTTGCGGATGCAGACTAACACGGCTGCTACTCTGATAATTGAAAACTGTTATCATGTCCCCTCTCAGTCTTCTCTTTTCCAGACTAAACAAACTCAATTTTTTTCAATCTTCCCTCATGGGTCATGTTTTCTAGACCTTTAATCATTTTTTGTTGCTCTTCTCTGGACTCGCTCCAGTTTGTCCACATCCTTCCTGAAATGGGGTGCCCTGAACTGGACACAATACTCCAGTTGAGGCCTAATCAGAGCAGAGTAGTGCAGAAGAATTATTTCTTGTTTCTTGTGTACAACATTCCTGCTAATCCCAGAATGATGTTCACTTTTTTTGCAACAGCATTATACTGTTGACTCGTATTTAGTGTGTGGTCCACTATAACCCCCAGATCCCTTTCCGCATAACTCCTTCCTAGGCAGTCATTTCCCATTTTGTATGTGTGCAGTTGACTGTTCCTTCCTAAGTGGAGTACTTTGCATTTGTCCTTATTGAATTTCATCCTATATACTTCAGTTCACTTCTCCAGTTTGTCCAGATCATTTTGAATTTTAATCCCATCCTCCAAAGCACTTGCAACCCCTCCCAACTTGGTATCGTCCACAAACTTTATAAGTGTAACTTTAGTGCCCTCGTGGCCAAGATGGAGTCTGCTCTGCACGCGGCTCTGGCCAAGAGAAGGCATGTGCAGGAATGCAGCAGGAAAAATCCCTTCCAAACCCCCCAGAGTAAACACACCCACCCACAGGAAAAGCACAATGGATATAACAAAGGGAGATATTTATTTAAGGAGGGATGAGAGGAGAAAAACAACAGGGGAAAATATAGGGGAAGCAGTAAAACAGGGTTGTGTCCAAACCAAGGCCCCAAAGGCCCACTGGTAGCACAGTCTGAAAGGGCAGACACCGAGCAATGTGTCTGCACACAGAGTTCAGGAGTCCTGAGCAAAGTTCCAGTTCAGTGGTAAGTCTTGGGTGCTCCTGGTCATCTTCGGTGCCAGTAAAATTTCCCCAACAAACCCCTCTGGTGCCCTCTTCTGCCACTCTCTGCAAAGCCACACAGAGCAACCACCTCCCCACTTCACTAGCTAGCAGCCTCCCCCCTTATTCCCAGTGCAGAGTCACAAGCCCCAGTACTCACAGCCCCATGCAGCTCTGGGCAGCAGTGATACGGGTCCAGCTCTGGTCTGTCCTTCTCAGGCGATTCCCCCCGGCACAGTGCTCCTCCTGGCTCCTGTCCTGGGCAGTAGCGTAGCTGGGGGCGGGGAGCAGGGCAGCAGCCACTCCCCCACCAAGCAGAAGTGGAGCCTTTTTATTTCTTTGGCGCATTTTAAATTTTTATTCACCCGGCGGCACTCCGGGTCAGCAGCACTTGAGTGTCAGGTCCTTCTTCACTCCGGCCTTCGGTGGCATTGCAGTGGCGGCAGGGGTCCTTCAGTGCTGAAGACCGGAGACAGTGAAGGACCCGACGCCGAAGTGCTGCTGAAGACCAGGAGAGCCACCAGGTGAGTACCAGGGGGTGGCGCCTTTTTTTAATCTCTGTTCCCCCTGTTTTTTCTACCTGGCTATGCCACTGGTCCTGGGGTGTCCCCGATCGGCCTCCCTCTCCTTCCCAGGCTTCAGGCAGCTGCTCTGCTGTTTCACTTTGTCAGGGCCTGTGGGCTGCAGCCCTTCTCTCCCTGGAGCTCCAGAGCCACACCCTGAGTTTCCCTCCTTTCTCTCACTGCTCCCCCTCCCCCGTAGGAAAAATACTTCAAGGGGCCATGCCCTCTAAACCCCACAGGAGTTACATAAGTGTACTCTGTATGCCATAATGGTGATGATGTAGCAAGTAGCAAAAGTTTCAGCTAAACATATAACTGTGTTAGGATTATCTAGTTGGACATTTACATTTTGCAAGTAGCAAAAGTTTCAGCTAAACATATAACTGTGTTAGGATTATCTAGTTGGACATTTACTTTCTCTAATGGGATTCTGAAGTCAAGTGAAGGACAGATAGGAAGAAACAGTAACTGGACTTGACAGAAAATTTTACAGCTAAATACTGCATTCATGGATGCTGCTCATAAGGAATAGACTGTTCAATCTTTTTTCTAAAGGCTCTTGTTAAGAGCTAATTTTTTGTTTTAAATTGCTAATATAATGAAGGCGACATTCACCTTGGTCAATATTTATCTCTTGGGCCAACACACCTTGCTGTTCATCTCAACAGAAGTCAATATATGCTTATATTTATTGCTTCATTCCCAGATGAGTAACCCTAGAAGAGTGACCCTGCACAGTGATTCCAGGAGGGGGGGAAACTGTGGACGCTAAACAAAAAGACCAAACCCTAAATTTCTGTGTTTGTGACATCTGACCATAAAGGTTTGAAAAAAAAAAATCATTAGAAAGGGGAAACAGCCTGGCTTGGAGAAATGAGCATGAGGCGAGAGCTAGGAAGTATTCAGTCCAATCCTCTCTCTGGTTCTGATTTGCTGTGTGGCTTTGAGCAAGTCATTTCATTTTTCTGCCTTAGTTTCCCTAACAGTAAAATTGGAATAATAACCTTTGCTCATATTTTAGGACTGTTGTGTATATTAGTTAAGCAATATTTCTCCAATGATTTGAACATGTAAAGTGGTGTACCTGTTAGGAGTAAAGTATTATTTATAATATTTTTAAATGAATAGTGTGTCTATCTCTTGCTTTCATAATAAAAAGAGGAGCTGATGTCTGCTTCCTTTTATGTCGAATATATAATGAAGATGATCTGGGGTTTACTGGAGTCCACAGATTTTTGATATGACATTGACGATACCAAGGAGTCTCAACCTCCAAGTCACAGCACAGTTTTAGACAATGAGGTATTGTCAAGATTCCTTCCCCATTCTGAATGCTAGGGTACAAATGTGGGGACCTGCATGAAAAACCTCCTAAGCTTATCTTTACCAGTTTAGGTCAAAACTTCCCCAAGGTACAAAATATTCCACCCCTTGTCCTTGGATTGGCCGCTACCACCACCAAACAAATACTGGTTACTGGGGAAGAGCTGTTTGGAAACGTCTTTCCCCAAAAAATACTTCCCAAAAACCTTGCACCCCACTTCCTGGACAAGGTTTGGTAAAAAGCCTCACCAATTTGCCTAGGTGACTACAGACCCAGACCCTTGGATCTTAAGAACAATGAACAATCCTCCCAACACTTCCTCCCCCTCCCCTTTCCTGGGAAATGTTGGATAAAAAGCCTCACCAATTTGCATAGGTGACCACAGACCCAAACCCTTGGATCTGAGAACAATGAAAAAGCATTCAGTTTTCTTACAAGAAGACTTTTAATAGAAATAGAAGTAAATAGAAGTAAAGAAATCACCTCTGTAAAATCAGGATGGTAGATACCTTACACAGATGGTAATTAGATTCAAAACATAGAGAATCCCTCTAGGCAAAACCTTAAGTTACAAAAAAGATACACAGACAGAAATAGTTATTCTATTCAGCACAATTCTTTTCTCATCCACTTAAAGAAATCCTAATCTAACATGTACCTAGCTAGATTACTTACTAAAAGTTCTAAGACTCCATTCCTGGTCTATCCCCGGCCAAGACAGAATATAGACAGACACACAGACCCTTTGTTTCTCTCCCTCCTCCCAGCTTTTGAAAGTATCTTGTCTCCTCATTGGTCATTTTGGTCAGGTGCCAGCAAGGTTACCTTTAGCTTCTTAACCCTTTACAGGTGAGAGGAGCTTTCCCCTGGCCAGGAGGGATTTTAAAGGGGTTTACCCTTCCCTTTATATTTATGACAGGTATACATTTCCAAAACAGGTTTCAGAATAGCAGCCATGTTAGTCTGTATCCGCAAAAAGAAAAGGAGGACTTGTGGAACCTTAGAGACTAACAAATTTATTTGAGCATATACTTTCGCGAGCTACAGCTCACTTCATCAGATGCATCTGATGAAGTGAGCTGTAGCTCACAAAAGCTTACGCTCAAATAAATTTGTTTGTCTCTAAGGTGCCACAAGGTCTCCTTTTCTATTTCCAAAACAGTACGTGAGGATCTACATAGAATAGAATATCCGAGTTGGAAGGGACCTCAGGAGGTCATCTAGTCCAACCCCCTGCTCAAAGCAGGACCAATCCCCAATTTTTGCCCCAGATCCCTAAATGGCCCCCTCAAGGATTGAACTTGCAACCCTGGGTTTAGCGCGCCAATGCTCAAACCACTGAGCTATCCCTCCTAGTAGCATGACTCCTACTGATGTTAATGGGATTTGTATGGCTAAATCTTAGCACTTTGCTTTGAATGTGTGTATCTCACTCTCCAAAGTCATGACAATATGTTATTTAGACAGTGTTAAATGTACAGCAAATATTTGTACTGGAATCATCTAGATTTTGGGGTCTGTAACAAACACATCCAATCTTCAAAGTAGTTAAAAACAGTTTGATCATCTGGGACCAGGTCCTCAGCTGGAGCAGAGGAACCTCAGCACAGCTCAAGGGAAAAGGGGAACACAACAGTGCATCGTTGGCTTCCTCTATCTTGGAGTCACTGCACTACAGCTAAGTCCCCTAACACAGATTAGAGCAGCCGTGTCAGCAGACAACAACCATGGGACACTTTAGGTGGACATGGAACATAGAAGACCCCACATACAAATTGTGCTGATCATGTAACCCTCAATTCAGGACCGGGAGTGGTTCGATTCCTTGTTGGGAAAGTGCACAGGGAGGAGGAGGAGGTTTCAGAAAGGATGGAAGACAGTCACAATCTCTGTGCTCCCACTCAGCCACCCTGAAAGGGGTAGGGAAAAAGGCAGGCACAGACTTAGGATTGTCTTTCCCAGTATACATGAGCATACAGTTGTCATGTTGAAAGTTTCTTCTATTTTGAAAGATTTCATTGGTTTGAGACAGATTCTGTATTGTTAAAATGAGGAATATTGTGGGAAACTATAATATCTGTCAAACCAGCAAATACATTTTAAGTACTTCTGCTATAGACCAAACTTGTGTGTGCGTAAACTTAGGCATCTACCATCTATGTTTAACATCTAAATAAAAATAAATAACCTGATTTTCTGAACTGCCATGGATATTCATCTTCTTTGGGAATCAGGTTGTTTAAGTACCTAAATATGGATGTAGGTGCCTAGCTTCAGACACACATTTGAAAAATGTGGTCATATTTCCTTATTAATGCTTTCCACAAGAAATGATAAGACAGAAAAAGAAGCAGCAAAGCTTGCACTGTGAAAGAGTAATAGCACTTTCAGAGTGCCAAGAAAGAAACAGCTCCAGCCAGACTTCTCAACACACACAAACCTGTCGCCAACTGCTGGGCAGTACCTGTGTACCTTAAATCCTCCTCAAACTCATTAAATCCTAAGCATACATTCCTGGCTGACACCCAGAATCTCTCTGCACCCAACCTCAGTAGATATCAAACTACCTGAGTATCACTGATTTAACAAAAAAAGGAGCCATTTTCACCTGTTGTCATGAGACAATGCAATGCAGATTATCTGTATTCCCTACTCAAGAATCTTGCATACCAAGTTGTGAAGGCCACCCCGTGAAGACAGGGGCTCTTTACATACAGCCCCTTTAAAGGTGTTTATTATTTTAGCATCTTAACACATGCAACCTGCTCTAAACTTTTATTGGTACAATACATTACACTATAGTACATTATGCGTAATTTTGATCCAATAGTCCATAACACCCCTTTTTGATAGCTTTACTATATGAACTATGGCATCATATCCTAGAAAAGTGGTCTCCAAACTGGGGTGCACGAGATGATCCCAGGGGGTGCGTGGCACCAGGAGTGCCACTCAATGGCACTCCGCCATTTTTTTTCTTCGGCAGCAGCTCTGCAAGTCCACGGCTGGTGTTCCCCTCCGGGGGCCCGCCTGTGGTAAGCAGCACGTCTGCGGAAGGTCTTCTGGTCTTCACCCTGGAGGTGCGCGAGCCAAAAAGTTTGGAGATCACTGCCTTAGAACATAGTGTATTTTTTCCCCAGTGTTACAGCATGGATGGGAGATTTTAAGAAAAAGCTCAGTGTAGACAAGGGTAGTGGTAGGCAGAACCCAGTAATTAAACATTAAAGTGATGTTTTAAAATTTACTCACAGTTATTTTCACACACACACACTTTTGTAAGCAAATCTTTGGAAGCCACTTCTTAAAATTAGGCTCTTTGTATTCCAAGATTTTAGGTCCATCAAGTATGTGTCACTACAAACCTGTAAAAATGGAAATGCTGACACGCCCTTATGTATTACACTGCCAGTATGCATCCTTGCAAAAAGCCCATTTAACTGAATTGCACAGTGACATTTTCCTTCTGAAAATGAAAGTGTATTGCTTACCCCACCAACAGACTGAGCACCTATTAATGTGATTACCAATGAAATTTTTGAGCAGGTTGCATGTGTAAAGACTAATGTTCATCAAAAGAATCCCATGGGCTGTTGAAACTGTAAGACCTCAGTGTCCTTGGCCTGCTTATGACTCACAGAAGACATAAATATGGCTTGGGGATTAGGGACAGAGGCATAGCATGTGCAAATCTCAAACTGTCAATTAGTATGAATCTGTAGTAGAGACACCAAGGGCATGTTTGTCTGCAAAAGAAAGGATTAAAACAGACAATCCCCATTGACATTTAAGATGTATGTATATCTATGATTCATGACACAGGAGGAGCCACATCTAAAAAATGTGATCATATCACAAGTCCTGGCATTGCTTTATGCTTCAGTAACCTAGCAAAAATGCCCGAGCAAATACCTTGTTAATAAACTTGTATTTGTAATGACATTTACTTTCACTTTTTTGATGAAGCAGAACCATGTGGAATTAACCACATGCAGAAGTGGAAGTTTTCATAATCTTTCTGTCTGCCTGTCTGTCAATCATCTTAGGTCTTTCTAGGGCACCTTTCATCACAGTATCTGTGCATCATATGGATTCTGTATGCATGTGAAACTGTTATCAAAGCCAAAAGACTTACAATACTTTTGAAGTTACTAAATATCTTTTGGTTTACATATAGCAAATGCTTGTACCATGGGAGCATATAAAGTCAGTCAGGGGTATTTTTCTCTAGTTTTGACAGGAGAGAGATTCTTAAACATAAAATGTACAAAGATTTCCAACTGAAACCATAACAGTTGTAGTTGCAAAGTGCAGCCTAACTTCACAACTATGTTCTGAGTTCCTTTTCCTTTTCCCTTGAAGAAGCAAGATGAGGATAGATTGAAAATAGAGTGTTTTGTTTTAATAAGGAATTTTTGAGTGACACTCCTCTAATATGAGCTGAAGTAGTACATGATATACCTTTAAAACCACTGTAATTAATCTAGCATTGTTTTTAACTTGATTTTCTCTTTTTGTTTATAGGATTAAATTACTTTGATCTAGAAGAGATAGGTATACATGAACAACTGCTCTGTGATGAATTTGATTCCTTTAAGTAAAGTATCTTTCTTGAATAGTAACTATACAATCCAATGATTTATAGCCATTCTCAAGGAAGTAAATCTGCAAAGATTAATGTGTGTGGTGGGGTGGGGGGTGAGTTCAACCAAATTTAAAATATTTTATGATTCCTCATATCAATTCTGCTTCTGAAAGTTACATGAGGTTTTCCACAAGAACAAAAGTCAATATTAAGTAGCCTAAGGTAATATAATTTTGTCTACTTTGCCTTGTATCATATTTCCATTATTATAACTATAGTTATATTAATATTGGCACTGATAATATTAGAAAGGTATGTCAAAAAGGGAAAGTAGGAACCTATTTGGAGGCAATATTTTAACTCACTTCAATATTTCAAATTTAACATTGCATCTGGAACTGCTCACAGCTTTTAAAACTGACTAACACAGGGATAGATTCACAACTCCCAGCTAATCCATTTAAAGCAAAGTGCCAGTAGAAAGAGAGCAAAATATGGGCTATATGTAGGGGGCCTTTCTGGAGCGCCTGTCAGGATGACAAGCATACCTAATGTTAATCCATGCATGTAGTAGAAGAACAGTGGGTATGGTCGGGAGGTTAACCTCTGAAAGAGGAAGTGGAAGCAAGGCATTTTGAGAAGGAGGCTTGAAGGATGAATGGTTTGCATTTAAGGCACCTGACTGAGACTCAGAAGATCTCAGCTCCGTTCCCAGTTCTGCCACAGCTTCCGAGGAGACTGTGTCAAGTCACTTAGGGAGAGATTCTGTGTTGCACCTCTAAGACCTTGAAGCCCAGGAACTTTGAAGCCACCTTTGCACTTTCCTGATCATGGGCTGTTCCAGTGGTTAGAGAGGATCCTGGAATAACTTAGTCACCCCCTGAGTCCTGCCTGAGGATAAATCTACACTGTAGCTGGGAGATGTAATTCCCAGTGTGAATAGACCAATACTTGATACCTCTGCCCACGCTAGAGTATTGGAATAGCTGTGTGGCCATTGTGGCAAGGGTGGTAACTTGGGCTACCACTTGACTAATAACTAGTCTCTTGGATGGGTTTGAACTAGGGTTACTAGCATGTACGGCTGAAGCCCCATCACTATTTGTAGCACACTAGTTAAAGCAAAGCTGGCACATGTATGTTTACCTAAACTGGGAATTATACCTCCCAGTTGCAGTGTAGACATAGCCTAAGTTATGGGCTGCCTTGTTGGCCACAGCACTGCCTGGAATCTCTTCACAGCTGTGTATTGTCACCCCACCCCTTACACTGAGGTTTGCAAGGGCATGTTCACGAGGCAGCTTTATGCCTATCTTCAACTGTAGATTAAAGTAGAACAGAATAATTGTTCTGTCATTCTAGCTACCTCCTCTTTGAGAGTTGGATTATTTACATCAGTGGATAAACCTTCCGTCAATGTAGGATGCATCTACACTACAGCTCAACAGTGGTACAGCTGCAGTGCTGTATCCATGCTGCTGTCATGTAGACATACTTTTAGAATTCGCAGAGTCTTCAGATATGGTGGTGGTGAGCCTGTATGTGTGCAAAACCCTATGTAGATAGATGAATGCCAATAATTCATAGCTATGAAAGAGACCTAGAAACAACATTGCCTCTAAACTGCATGTGTGCACGGCCGTGCAACAATCTTGCATTGATCATACATCACAAACTACCACTCAAAAGGGTGGGAGGGTGTAGCACACTCCATCAACATTCTTCCTCAGCAGTACTCTTCTGTGCAGAACCTGTGTAGTACCTGGACCTGAACCCAGCAGAGATCTGGAACACTGGGAGACAAGGTTCAGAATGGACCCCATTGTGTAGTGGAGCTCACGGAATTGAAGTGGGAACAGCAGCATTGAAACCCGGAACAGAGGCAGCTGGGCCCGTAGCTCCCCTTCAGGATGGTCACTTGCAGTGCAGAGGTAGTGGAAAGGATTACTGTGGGTCTGCCCACTGCCCTAAAGAGCCAGTGATGGAGCCACTTTGCCTGGGGCTCCTCATGCTGGGTTTGGGGGTAGGACTATAGCTCTTTCTGTCCAACCTCCCTCCTTGTCTGATCTACCTCTTTCACTTGACTGCACACTTGCGCAAGCAAATCCAGGTAGAGCCCAAGCAACTGGCACAAGACCGATGACCGCAGGGAGAGTGCCCAGGAAGAACTGAAACGGCAGAGAGGCTCCCCTGCTGCCATCCCCCACTCTGCCAGCTACCCCTTCTCCTTGCTGTGCCAGGCTGGAGAGGCGTCAGCCACTCTGCCCATGAGATTCCAACGCTGATACAGCAGCATCACGGGTACTTGTTCGGGTAACTGAGAAAAAAGGCTGTAGCCGCCTTCTGCCTTGTGTTCTGGAATTCCCCTCCAAGCAGGGACCCTGTCCTGGATGAAGCAAGGGGAGCCCTCCCCAGCCAACATACTCCCAGTCCTGCCGGCCAAGGAGGACCGACAGTGCTCCCTTTGGAACTTGCTATGGCCATGGTTACATGTGCTGACTTGATATTGTAAGGCCACTTCAGCAACTGTTTAACTGCCAGTGAAGCATTTGAGAGTTCTGCCAGCATAGCCAGTGCAAAAGGTTTCTCTTGGGCAGGTACTGGGATTGGAGCTACTGGTGAGTGTGTCCCCCTTGGCTCCCTTTGCTATCGACTGCATGTTCACACCCACAGAATGTGCCTCAGAGCCCTGCTCATCCATGGCTGGCAGTGTGTATATTTAGGAGAGTGCCATGAACTCCTGATCGACATTGAGTGCTGTAGGGAGAAATGCCCCAGTTAGGGGTGGTGTCAACTGTGCCAGGCCATGCAGACTCCTCCTCCTGTCCTATAATGGCCCCTCCTTCTCACTTGGGAGAGTTGGAGAGATTGGCCTAGAGACCTCTAATTGGTGCCCCACAGGTAGCACCACTCCACACAGCCACTACCCCTCTGCCACAACTGATTCATCATCCACATCTGCCCATTCAGTAGACCCAGGCACAGTGCACACAGTCCCATCCCTCTTCTCCCACCTGCCATTAGTGCATGTTCTCTGCCACTTCTCAGAACAAGTATACAGTTGTAGCAACACAGGGGTAAGCCAGTTCATGGTAAGAAGACTTTAAAAAAAGAGAGAGAAGTCGGGGGGGGAGGGTTTAAGCTTGCCCCAAAACAAAACTGTAATGCTAAGTGGATTTTAAATAGCCCACTCAGCACAAAGAAAATGTAGAGGGAACATAGCCTAGAAGGGATTACAAGTATGAGGCCCAGAGGTAATAAGACTTCATATCAGCTGTATGGGAGAAGTGCTCATGTAACACACTGAGAGAAGGTGGAGATAGAGGAGATGAAAGGAGTGAGAGAGAGAGAGAGAGAGAGAGAGAGAGAGAGAGAGAGAAGCCCTGAACCAAGAGTTTAAGCTAACAACTATTGTCAAGTAATCCAACACAAAGGTCTGATCTATGCTTCATTAAAAGTTTGTAAATATCTTCCCTTTGTAGTAAAAAATGGTTCATAAGAGGAAAAGATTGATCCTCAAATCACCCCAACAGCGAAATGTATTACCTTAGTTTTCATCATATTCATACTCATTGGTTAAGTGAGCAGCAGTCAGTGGGTGTAGTTTCAATATTGGGGTATTGGCTATAGACTCATTCCATTGGCTGGAATACTGAGCCAAATCCTCAGCTGGTGTAAATCTGCATATATTAATTGAATTAAAATCAGAGCCATTCCTATTTAGACCAGCTGAGGATCTGGTCCATTGTACTCACTAATATACATGTTGGAAATTCATGGCATGGCAGAAAAAAGGTAGTGAGTAAATAATGTGAAAAAATAGACTCTTGTCATCCTACCCAATGGGCCCCTTGCATACAGACAGTTCAAGCAGGGAGAACACATCACCTCTTCTCCTACCACCCACACTGGAATGTCAGGAAAGGCACCACCTCCAAGCTTAGCAAGATTACCTAATGACCTCACTGACATATGGCCATTTAGCATAGAGTCAATGTCTCTATCCCCAGGAATGGGGCAGAGCTGGGCAGGCACAGAGCAACTCTACAACCAATGCCATATCTCTCAGGATTTGTTGTCTGCTCTATGGGTATGGAGTCTGAGTGGATTGTGGCATAGTCAGGCCACACAACAGACATGGAGTAGCATGGTCAGGAATTGGGCCCTAAAGAATATAAATATAATTTTCCATCTTCTTCACCTCTGAAACCTTTTACCATCTGCACTGTAATAAAGGAGGATCCAAAATTTTGTATAATATTACTGTTTCACTGTCTCGCACCAGTGTCATAAGCATGTCTTCTGGTTTGTATTTCTTTCCTCTCCTGACACCCCCAATATTTCTTGCATATTCCAGCCCTACAGATCTAGGAGGATGCATGCATGAATATAAATATAATTGTCTAATTAATTAATATTAGTCTTTTTTTAAAGTTGCTGGGATGTGGGACATTAGAATTATCATTAGTAACTGTGGCAAATTGCTAGCACTACTATGATGGGTCTTGGGCTTTCTCTTCTTGGGGGAGGTAGGGGGTGGTTCAGGGCACTGTTTCTTGCCCCTGAACTGGGGTATTAACTGCCCCACTCGTGTCCTAGAGGAGGGGAGTGGAGAGGGAGGAACCCGGGTCCACTCTCTACTCCAGGTCCCAGCCCGGGGGCCTTAGGGATAGCAGTAAACCACTAGAACTAGCAGTTCCATCCCCTCAGCTAATTCCCTCTCCTGCCCTCCCTCTGCACAAACCAGGTGTCCCTAGGGTCTTGGTCTTCTTAGCCCACTGCAACACTTCTCTAAACTCTCCTCTATTTCCCTTCAAACTGCTCTTTGCTCCAATGCCAGTCCACTCTGTTTCAACTCCTTCTCTTGTCTGATTGAAGCAGGGGGGTTTTATTGTGTGACTGGCTTCGGGTGCTTTAATTGGCTTCAGGTGCTTTAATTAGTTTATAACAAACTTTCTTCCCTCTACAGGGAATAAGGCTCCCTTCTAACACTCTTTTGCTGCCCTCTGGCCATGTTGTATCACAAAACATATTTCACATAATCAACAATCCTTGATCAAGATGTGGCCAAGGGCATTTCTAAACAGTCACATCTTGGAAAACAAAGTCTAAGATGCCATTATTATATAGGCAATCAAAGCAAATTAGCTGTCTTAGGGGACGTTGGTCTGGGTGTAACAGAAAAAAAGAGACAGACAGGCACAGGCGAAGTAGCAGCTCAAAAGGCTGGAAAAGGCTTGAGAGCTAGTAGAGGAAAAGGAACTTCTTTAACAGCTGGAGGAACAATTGGGAAGTCCCAAAAGCAGTGTTGGAACAGACCATAAAGCCAGAGGAGAATTGAAGAGAGCTTGGAAAATGTTTTATGATGAAACTGGAGAATGAAAACGATTAAGAAAAGCCAGTGCACTGCAGGCCTGAAGTTCACTTAGGGTATGTCTACACTACGAAATTAGGTTGAATTTATAGAAGTCATTTTTTTAGAAATCGTTTTTATATATTCAAGTGTGTGTATCCCAAAGAAAATGCTCTAAGTGCATTAAGTGCATTAACTCAGCGGAGTGCTTCCACAGTACCGAGGCAAGCATCGACTTCCGGAGTGTTGCACTGTGGGTAGCTAGCCCACAGTTCCCACAGTCTCCGGAAATGAGATTCAAAAGTTCGCAGTTCTTTTCCTGTCTACCTGGCCAGTGCATCTGAGTTGAGAGTGCTGTCCAGAGCGGTCACAATGGAGCACTCTGGGATAGATCCCGGAGGCCAATACCGTCGAATTGTGTCCACAGTACCCCAAATTCGACCCGGCAAGGCCGATTTAAGCGCTAATCCACTTGTCAGGGGTGGAGTAAGGAAATCAATTTTAAGAGCTCTTTAAGTCAAAAAAAAGGGCTTCATCGTGTGGACAGGTGCAGGTTTACATCGATTTAACGCTGCTAAATTTGACCTAAAGTCCTAGTGTAGACCAGGGCTTAGGAGTATTCAGAAATGTTCTGACTTTGGAAACAGAGCTCAATCAAAAGCTCTCTGAACAATCTTAATCTGAAGGTACATGTTTCTGATGAGAAAAGAATGCAAAGCCATAGCAGAGTCATTAGCAATCAGACAAGCCACTGGGTTAAATATATACTGTATGTTTTGCCTTGTTCAAAACTTTTATTTCTGCCTGAAACCATATCTTGGTTATTACTACATTTTCAATCTGACTCCATCAACACTTAAAGAGAGGTTACTGCTGTAACATCAGGTGCTTAAAAATCTGACATATGAAAGGTGCCACTTATAAAAAATGACAGCCACTCACCAAGCTAGTGGGACTTTATCAGCTGGCGAGATATGCCAAAAGGGAAAAAAACATCAGGAAGGTCTATCAGTATTCAGGGCTGCAGTATTTCCCAATATATATTCTCTGACTGTTGTTTTCGCAGTTTTGAAAGGTGTTACAAGACTGTAGTTGAATTAATAGGAATGGTAGAAGCATTTTTCAAAATTAGATGGATGCAATTATGTACACAACTACAACTGAATGTGCATATGCCCAGTTAAGTCTAACTAGCTATTTATGTGTTCAATTAGCTGACATATGCAGTCACTACACTTATGCATGTAAATCAGGCACACAACATAACATTCATGTGTTGATTATTATACATCTGTGCCTACTTTGGAGAGGAAAAAAGCCCTAAAGGATTCCACAAAGGCCAGAAACTTCAAATTTGAAGATCCCATTTTCCTCACACAAATAGCAGTTTTGAGTCAAATTCACAGGAAAATACATGTTTAGTTTTATTAGTACAAATACAGGCCCAAGTTTTCAAAAATGGTACCTAACCTCAGGCACATAAATAAGTGACATGTTTTTCAGAGGTCAATAAAAGCAGCAGATACTTAGAACATCTTAAAATCAGGCCACTTTTATTAAGGTACCTTATTTTAAGTACCTAAATTTGAAAATGTTTCTCTTAGCCAATATATGGCATTCACAGAACATCAAGTGGCCATGCTCTACCTGCCTGTAAGCTGACTAGGGTGGCCAGGCATCTGGTTTTTGACCAGAATGCCCAGTTCCTGGCAGCTTCAGTCAGCACCGCTGACCGGGCCATTAAAAGTCCGGTCGGCAGCGAAGCAGGGGTCCTGGGCTAAGGCAGGCTCCTTGCCTGCCTTAGCTCTGCAGGGCTCCTTGAAGCGGCCACTATGTCCTTGCAACTCCTAGGCACATAGGCGGCCAGGGAGGCTTTGAGCACTGCCTCCGCCCCAGTGCAAGTTCTGCAGCTCCCATTGGCCGGGAACTGCAAACAATGGGAGCTGTGGGGGTGGCGACTGCGGGTGTGAGGACATAATGCGGCACCTCCCTGGCTGCCCATCTGCCTACGGGCTTCAGGGATCTGGCAGCCACTTCCTGGAAGGCACGGTAAGTGCTGCTGGGAACCCACACCCCGGACCCCCCCAACACCCTGCCCTAGCCCAGAGCCCCCTCTTTCACCCCAAATCCCTCAGCCCCCAGCCCCAGCCCATGCCTGCACCCGCACTCTGAACCCCTCACCCACAACCCAGAGCCCTCTCCAGCACCCCAAACCCCTCATCCCCGGCCCCAGCCCAGAGCCTGCACCCCGA
This sequence comes from Lepidochelys kempii, assembly GCF_965140285.1. Classification (NCBI taxonomy): domain Eukaryota; kingdom Metazoa; phylum Chordata; order Testudines; family Cheloniidae; genus Lepidochelys; species Lepidochelys kempii. The sequence goes on along the minus strand of NC_136384.1, from coordinate 66,788,291 downwards.
GCCGGAGTCCTCACCGCCCTCCTGCACCCTAACCTCCTGCCCCAGCCTAGTGAAAGTGAGTAAGGGTTGGGGAGAGTTAGGGGGGAAGGAGTGAGTGGGGGCTGGTCCTTGGAAAAGGGGGTGTAGGGCAGGGATCAGGGAAAGGGTGTTCGGTTTTGTGTGATTAGAAAGTTGGCAACCCTAAATCTGGCATACCCAACCACTTCAAGATTTCCTCCAAGCAGTGTCACAGATCCATAGGTTCCGTGCTCTTAAACAGCTCTGGAATAGTCCCTGGAAGGAATCCCTTCAGTGTGTTAACCCCCTTAGGGTCACACTCTCTCACTGGGATAAGCCCCTTGGTTTCATTGCCTCCTGGGACTAAACCTCGGAGCCTTCAGCACCCCTGCTTCAATCCGTGAGCTTCCCTTTATGAGTCCACCTGAACTGGACGCCAGGGAAAGACTTACACACCCAAAGGGAGCAATGGACCCCTGACTTCCTGACTGTAGAGTGACTCTTAGCCAGCATTATAAAAACAGAAGGATTTACTACATGTCTGGAGCACAGCATAGAAAGTCTTCAGGTTAATATAGCCCTGGTCTACACTAGGACTTTAAGTCGAATATAGCAGCGTTAAATCAATGTAAACCTGCACCCGTCCACACGATGAAGCCCTTTATTTTGACTTAAAGGGCTCTTAAAATCAATTTCCGTACTCAACCCCTGACAAGTGGATTAGTGCTTAAATCGGGCTTGCCGGGTCAAATTTGGGGTACTGTGGACACAATTCGACGGTATTGGCCTCTGGGAGCTATCCCAGAGTGCTCCATTGTGACTGCTCTGGACAGCACTCTCAACTCAGATGCACTGGCCAGGTAGACAGGAAAAGAACTGCGAACTTTTGAATTTCAATTTCCTGTTTGGCCACCATGGTAAGCTGCAGGAGACCATGCAGAGCTCATCAGCAGAGGTGACCATGATGGAGTCCCAGAATCGCAAAAGAGCTCAAGCATGGACTGAACGGGAGGTACGGGATCTGATCACTGTATGGGGAGAGGAATCCGTGCTATCAGAACTCCGTTCCAGTTTTCGAAATGCCAAAACCTTTGTCAAAATCTCCCAGGGCATGAAGGACAGAGGCCATAACAGGGATCCGAAGCAGTGCCGCGTGAAACTTAAGGAGCTGAGGCAAGCCTACCAGAAAACCAGAGGGGCAAACGGGTCAGAGCCCCAAACATGCCACTTCTATGATGAGCTGCATGCCATTTTAGGGGGTTCAGCCACTACTACCCCAGCCGTGTTGTTTGACTCCTTCAATGGAGTTGGAGGCAACCTGGAAGCAGGTTTTGGGGACAAAGAAGATGATGATGAGGAGGAGGAGGTTGCAGATAGCTCACAGCAAGCAAGCAGAGAAACCGGTTTTCCCGACAGCCAGGAACTGTTTCTCACCCTGGACCTGGAGCCAGTACCCCCCGAACCCACCCAAGGCTGCCTCCTGGACCCAGCAGGCGGAGAAGGGTCCTCCGGTGAGTGTACCTTTTAAAATACTATACATGGTTTAAAAGCAAGCATTTGAAAAGATTAATTTTCCCTGGCATTCACGGCTTTCCTGGATGTACTCCCAAAGCCTTTGCAAAAGGTTTCTGGGGAGGGCAGCCTTATTGTGTCCTTCATGGCAGGACACTTTACCACTCCAGGCCAGTAACACGTACTCGGGAATCATTGTAGAACAAAGCATTACAGTGTATGTTTGTTGGCATTCAAACAACATCCATTCTTTATCTCTCTGTGTTATCCTCAGGAGAGTGAGATATCATTCATGGTCTCCTGGTTGAAATAGGGTGCTTTTCTTCAGGGGACATTCAGAGGAGCCTGTTCCTGCTGAGCTGTTTGCCTGCAGCTGAACAGAAATGTTCCCCGCTGTTAGCCACGGGGAGGGGAGAGGATTGAGGGGGTAGCCACGTGGTGGGGGATGCAAAATGCGACCTTGTAACAAAAGCATATGTGCTATGTATGTAATGTTAACAGCAAGGTTTACCCTGAAAGACTGTAGTCACTGTTTTATAAAATGCGTCTTTTTAAATACCGTTGTCCCTTTTTTTTTCTCCACCAGCTGCATGTGTTTCAATGATCACAGGATCTTCTCCTTCCCAGAGGCTAGTGAAGATTAGAAAAAAAAAAACACGCTCGTGATGAAATGTTCTCTGAGCTCATGCTGTCCTCCCACACTGACAGAGCACAGACGAATGTGTGGAGGCAAATAATGTCAGAGTGCAGAAAAGCACAAAATGACAGGGAGGAGAGGTGGCGGGCTGAAGACAGTAAGTGGTGTGCTGAAGAAAGTAAGTGGAGGGCTGAAGACAGGGCTGAAGCTCAAATGTGGCAGCAGCGTGATGAGAGGAGGCAGGATTCAATGCTGAGGCTGTGGAGGACCAAACCAGTATGCTCCAGTGTATGGTTGAGCTGCAGCAAAGGCAGCTGGAGCATAGACTGCCACTACAGCCCCTGTGTAACCAACTGCCCTCCTCCCCAAGTTCCATAGCCTCCACACCCAGACGCCCAAGAACGCGCTGGGGGGGCCACCGGCCAACCTGCCACTCCGCCACAGAGGATTGCCCCCAAAAAAGAAGGCTGGCATTCAATAAATTTTAAAGTTGTAAACTTTTAAAGTGCTGTGTGGCATTTTCCTTCCCTCCTCCACCACCCCTCCTGGGCTACCTTGGTAGTCGTCCCCCTATTTGTGTGCTGAATGAATAAAGAATGCATGAATGTGAAGCAACAATCACTATATTGCCTCTATATTGCCTCCCTTGGGAAGTAGAGTGAACTAAGGGGCGGGGGGTTTCATCAAGGAGAAACAAACAGAACTTTCACACCGTAGCCTGGCCAGTCATGAAACTGGTTTTCAAAGCTTCTCTGATGCGTACCGCACCCTCCTGTGCTCTTCTAACCGCCCTGGTGTCTGGCTGCGCGTAACCAGCAGCTAGGCGATTTGCCTCAGCCTCCCACCCCGCCATAAACATCTCCCCCTTACTCTCACAGATATTGTGGAGCGCACAGCAAGCAGTAATAACAGTGGGAATATTGGTTTTGCTGAGGTCTAAGCGAGTCAGTAAACTGCGTCAGCGTGCCTTTAAACATCCAAATACACATTCTACCACCATTCTGCACTTGCTCAGCCTATAGTTGAACAGCTCGTGACTACTGTCCAGGCTGCCTGTGTACGGCTTCATAAGCCATGGCATTAAGGGGTAGACTGGGTCCCCAAGGATACATATAGGCATTTCAACGTCCCCAACAGTTATTTTCTGGTCTGGGAATAAAGTCCCTTCCTGCAGCTTTTGAAACAGACCAGAGTTCCTGAAGATGCGAGCAACATGTACCTTTCCCGGCCATCCCACGTTGATGTTGGTGAAACGTCCCTTGTGATCCACCAGAGCTTGCAGCACTATTGAAAAGTACCCCTTGAGGTTTATGTACTCGCCGGCTTGGTGCTCCGGTGCCAAGATAGGGATATGTGTTCTGTCTATGGCCCCACCACAGTTAGGGAATCCCATTGCAGCAAAGCCATCCACTATGACCTGCACATTTCGCAGGGTCACTACCCTTGATATCAGCAGATCTTTGATTGCGTGGGCTACTTGCATCACAGCAGCCCCAACAGTAGATTTGCCCACTCCAAATTGATTCCCAACTGACCGGTAGCTGTCTGGCGTTGCAAGCTTCCACAGGGCTATCACCACTTGTCAAGGTTCCTCCCCCACTCTGAACTCTAGGGTACAGATGTGGGGACCTGCATGAAAAACCTCCTAAGCTTATCTTTACCAGCTTAGGTCAAAACTTCCCCAAGGTACAAAATATTCCACCCGTTGTCCTTGGACTGGCCGCTACCACCACCAAACTAATACTGGTTACTGGGGAAGAGCTGTTTGGACGCGTCCTTCCTCCCAAAATACTTCCCAAAACCTTGCACCCCACTTCCTGGACAAGGTTTGGTAAAAAGCCTCACCAATTTGCCTAGGTGCCTACAGACCCAGACTCTTGGATCTTAAGAACAATGAACAATCCTCCCAACACTTGCACCCCTCCTTTCCTGGGAAATATTGGATAAAAAGCCTCACCAATTTGCATAGGTGACCACAGACCCAAACCCTTGGATCTGAGAACAATGAAAAAACATTCAGTTTCTTCCAAGAAGACTTTTAATAAAAATAGAAGTAAATAGAAATGAAGAAATCCCCCCTGTAAAAACAGGATGGTAGATATCTTACAGGGTAATTAGATTCAAAAAAATAGAGAACCCCTCTAGGCAAAACCTTAAGTTACAAAAAAGATACACAGACAGAAATAGTTATTCTATTCAGCACAATCCTTTTCTCAGCCATTTAAAGAAATCATAATCTAACACACACCTAGCTAGATTACTTACTAAAAGTTCTAAGGCTCCATTCCTGGTCTATCCCCGACAAAGACCAGCATATAGACAGACTATAGACAGACACACGGACCCTTTGTTTCTCTCCCTCCTCCCAGCTTTTGAAAGTATCTTGTCTCCTCATTGGTCATTTTGGTCAGGTGACAGCGAGGTTACCTTCAGCTTCTTAACCCTTTACAGGTGAGAGGAGCTTTCCCCTGGCCAGGAGGGATTTCAAAGGGGTTTACCCTTCCCTTTATATTTATGACACGCCCCCCAAATCTCAGCTAGGGTGAAACACTGGCTGGGATTTCTTCCTGAAGCACTAGGAAAAACAGAGTTAATAAGACACATCCATCTCTAAATATACTACCAAGTACATAAAGACTAACAATATTTTCCACATCTCAAGGACGATTTTAACCAGTTGATTCTGGGAAACTTTCACGGGAGAGTGCATCAGCCACTTTGTTAGAAGCTCCTGAGATGTGTTGGATGTCAAAATCAAAATCTTGGAGAGCTAAACTCCACCGAAGAAGTTTTTTGTTAGTTTCCTTGATGGTGTGAAGCCACTTCAGTGCAGCATGGTCGGTTTGCAGGTGGAAACGCCGTCCCCAAACATATGGGCGTAGCTTTTCCAGAGCATAGACAATGGCGTAACATTCTTTTTCAGTGACTGACCAGTTGCTTTCCCTCTCAGACAGTTTTTTGCTGAGAAACACTACAGGGTGGAATTCTTGATCAGGTCCTTTCTGCATTAAAACTGCTCCCACACCACGCTCGGACTAGGAACGGTTTGTCAAAGTCTGGGGCCCCTAGTACAGGGTCAGACATGAGTGTCGCTTTAAGCTTGTTAAAGGCCTTCTGACACTTTTCGGTCCACTGAACAGCATTTGGCTGTTTCTTTTTGGTTAGGTCTGTCAGTGGGGCAGCGATTTGGCTGTAGTGCGGTACAAATCGTCTGTAATAACCGGCCAAGCCTAAGAAGGATTGAACCCGTTTCTTTGACTTTGGGACAGGCCACTTTTGGATAGCATCCACTTTGGCCTGTAGGGGGCTGATAGTTCCTTGACCCACCTGGTGTCCAAGGTAAGTCACTCTGTTTAGGCCTATTTGACACTTCTTAGCCTTAACAGTTACTCCTGCCTCCTTTATGCGCTCAAGGACTTTTTGTAGATGTTCCAGGTGGTCTGCCCAGGAATCCGAAAATATGGCCACATCGTCAAGATAGGCGACTGCATATTCTCCTAATCCCGCTAGGAGACCATCTACAAGTCTTTGGAAAGTGGCGGGTGCATTTCGCAGCCCGAAATTCATACATTAAATTCATACAGCCCGAGATGTGTGATGAAGGCTGACCTTTCCTTGGCAGATTCATCTAGCGGTACCTGCCAGTACCCCTTGGTTAAATCCAAGGTAGAGATGAACTGGGCCCGTCCCAGTTTCTCTAATAGTTCATCTGTGCGTGGCATTGGATAGTTGTCTGGGCGAGATACAGCATTTAGCTTACGGTAGTCCACGCAAAAACGTATTTCCCCATCTGGTTTGGGAACTGGAACCACTGGAGATGCCCATGCACTTTCAGAGGGGCAGATTACACCCATCTGTAACATATCCTGGATCTCCCATTCTATAGCAGTTTTAGCTTGAGGAGACACCTGGTAACGGTGGACCCTAATTGGGTGAGCATTACCTGTGTCAATGGAGTGGTATGCCCGTTCAGTCAGTCCTTGGGTGGCTGAGAACGTTGGTGCGTAGCTAGTGCACAGCTGCTGGATCTGTTGTCGCTGCATACGCCCAAGGGTCATGGAGAGGTTCACCTCTTCCACAAAACCAGCACATTTCCCTTCGTAGTAGACACTTTCAGGCCACTCAGCGTTGTCTCCTCCCTGGGCTGTAAACTGACAAACCTTTAATTCTCTGGAATAAAAGGGCTTTAGAGAATTAATATTGTACACCTTAGGCTTTCGGTTGGAGGTGGGGAATGCTATGAGATAATTAACAGCTCCCAGGCGCTCCTGGACCACGAATGGCCCTTCCCACGATGCTTCCATTTTATGGGCCTGGAGCGCCTTTAAGACCATGACCTGGTCTCCTACTTTGAAGGAACGCTCTCTGGCATGTTTATCATACCAGGCTTTTTGCTCTTTTTGAGCATCCTGTAAGTTTTCTCTAGCAAGGGCTAAAGAGGTTCGGAGGGTGTTTTGTAGGTTGGTTACAAAGTCCAGAAAGTTAGTTCCTGGAGAAGGTGTAAATCCCTCCCATTGCTGCTTCACCAACTGCAATGGCCCCTTAACCTCACGGCCATATACAAGTTCAAATGGGGAAAACCCTAAACTGAGATGTGGTACAGCTCTGTAGGCAAAGAGCAACTGCTGCAAAACTAGGTCCCAATCATTGGAGTGCTCATTTACGAATTTACGTATCATGGCCCCCAAAGTTCCATTAAACTTCTCCACCATGCCATTTGTTTGATGATGGTAAGGAGTGGCAACCAAGTGATTTACCCCATGAGCTTCCCAAAGGTTTTTCATAGTTCCTGCCAGGAAATTAGTCCCTGCATCTGAGAGGATGTCGGAGGGCCAACCTACCCTGGCAAAAATGTCTGCTAGTGCCTGGCACACACTTTTAGCCCTGGTGTTGCTTAGAGCTACTGCTTCCGGCCATCGGGTGGCAAAATCCATGAAAGTCAGTATGTACTGCTTTCCTCGGGGTGTCTTTTTCGGAAAAGGACCCAGAATATCCACAGCTACTCGCTGAAATGGAACTTCAATGATGGGGAGTGGCTGGAGAGGGGCTTTGACCTGGTCTTCGGGTTTTCCCACTCTTTGGCACACCTCACAAGACTGGACATAGGTAGAAACATCCTTGCCCATTCCCTCCCAGTGGAATGACCCCCCCCCCCAAACGGTCTTTGGTCCTGTTCACCCCAGCATGGCCACTAGGGTGATCGTGGGCTAAGCTCAAGAGCTTGGCCCGGTATTTAGTTGGAACTACCAACTGTCTCTGAGGATGCCAGTCTTCCTGGTGTCCCCCAGAAAGAGTTTCCTTGTATAAAAGTCCTCTTTCTACAACAAACCTGGATCGATTAGAAGAGCTGAGAGGCGGTGGGTTGCTCCGTGCCGCAGTCCAAGCTCTCTGGAGGATTTCATCTGCTTCCTGTTTGGTCTGGAACTGTTCCCTTGATGCTGGAGACATCAGTTCCTCATTGGATTGGGGACCTAGGCTTGGTCCCTCTGGAAGCGATATAGGGGATGGAGCTGTTTCTGTTGACTGTGAACCGCTCTCCGCTGGTGCACTATGTTGGGATTCAGGCTCCGGCTGAGCCTCTTGTGTAGGGTTATCGGCTGCTTCCAGTTCAGGTTCGGTGGGGCCCTCTGGTGTTGAGGTTGCAAGTACTGGATTCAGTGCTGACACGGGGTCTGGTGTTGGTTGTTCGGCTGGTTCCGGTTCTGGGACTGGTTCCGTCTGGGTCTCTGGGACTGGATCCACTACTGCTGTTGCAGACATTGGCCTGGGGTCCGGGTCCATCACCTCTGACTGGGTCCTGATAGAAGTTTCCGGAACAGAGCTAGGCCTCACGGCTTGTTTAGCCTGGCTGCGGGTGACCATTCCCACCCTCTTGGCCCGCTTCACATGATTGGCCAAGTCTTCCCGCAACAGCATGGGGATGGGATAATCATCATAGACTGCAAAAGTCCACATTCCTGACCAGCCCTTGTACTGGACAGGCAACTTGGCTGTAGGCAAATTGAAAGAGTTGGACTTGAAGGGTTGAATCGTCACTTGGATCTCTGGGTTGATTAACTTGGGGTCCACTAAGGAAGCATGGATAGCTGACACTTGTGCTCCGGTGTCCCTCCACGCGGTGACCTTCTTCCCGCCCACACTCACAGTTTCCCTCCGCTCCAAGGGTATCTGGGAGGTATCTGGGCCTGTGGACCTCTGGTGTGATTCCGGTGCAATGAACTGTAATCTGTTGGGGTTCTTGGGGCAGTTGGCCTTTACATGCCCCAGCTCGTTACACTTAAAACATCGTCCAGCTGATGGGTCACTGGGGCGAGGAGGGTTGCTGGAGAACGGGGTGGTGGGACGATAAGGGGTCTGGAGGGTTCTTTGGGAGGTAGGTGGGGCTTTGGGCGGCCCCCGGTAATAGGGTGTGGTCTGGGGTGGTCTCTTCTGGTCTCCGCTCCAACTGCGACCAGTTTTCTTCTTCTCTGCCACCTCCACCCATCTGGCTCCAATCTCTCCTGCCTCAATTACAGTTTTGGGTTTCCCATCTAGGATGTATCTTTCTATTTCCTCAGGAACATCCTCTAAGAATTGTTCCATTTGCATTAGGAAGGGCAAATTTACTGGAGATTCAACACTTGCTCCTGATATCCAGGCATCCCAATGTTTCACAATGTGGTAGGCATGTCGGGTAAATGACATGTCTGGTTTCCACCTTAGGGCTCGGAACCTCCGACGAGACTGCTCGGGTGTTATCCCCATTCTGACTCTCGCCTTGGATTTAAACAGTTCATACTTGTTCATGTGTTCTTTAGGCATTTCAGCTGCCACCTCAGCTAAGGGTCCACTGAGCTGCGGCCTCAGCTCTACCATGTATTGGTCAGTAGAGATGTTGTACCCAAGGCAGGCCCTTTCGAAGTTTTCTAAGAAGGCCTCAGTATCATCACCTGCCTTGTAGGTGGGGAACTTTCTGGGATGGGAAGTGGTACCTGGAGAAGGATTGCTAGGGTTTGTTGGTATATTCTGCCGGGCTTTTATCCTCTCCACCTCCTCCACATGCTTCCTCTCTTTTTCCTTCTCCTCCTCCACAGGCTTCCTCTCTTCTTCCTTCTCCTCCTTCTTCAGCCGCATGAGTTCTATCTGTCTTTCATGTTCCCTTTGTTTTTCCTCAGCCTGAAATTTGGCTAATTCCAGCTGTAGTCGAGCTGCGGATTTGGTCATTCTAACCTCTCTGTTTTTAACTAACTTTACACCCGAGGTTTAGAAATAAACAAATAAAACTTGGCTGTAAAATTTTGCTGTGCTGGAATAGAATACCTATTCTCTGATAGTGATTGTCAGCCTACAGAAAAAGACAATTCCCTTGTCTCTGCTCTGGGCCCAAATTAAAGCAAAAAACCTCCAACTACTTGGAAACCTGCTTACCCAGCCCAAAGAAAAAGCAAATGGGTAGAACACACACCCCCTATTTACTTTTAGGAAGAAAAGAAAAAAAAAACCTCTGTGTTGGAAGACTGTGAATTTCCCTGCAGGAGTTAAGTACCCTGCCTCCAGGCAAAGAAAACCTGCAATTCACAAAGATAATCCCCTTTTTTCTCTGCTTGGCCACAAAGCAGAGAAAAAACAAGCTGCTTTCAGTTTCAGCTGCTTTCTGGACTTCCTTTCCAGAGGAAAAAAAAAATTTCCTTTTTAAAATCTGTATTTCTAGTTCAAAAAATCTCAACTGGATCTCAAAATGATTTCAGGTTAATCCCACCACTATGCCACCATGTCAAGGTTCCTCCCCCACTCTGAACTCTAGGGTACAGATGTGGGGACCTGCATGAAAAACCTCCTAAGCTTATCTTTACCAGCTTAGGTCAAAACTTCCCCAAGGTACAAAATATTCCACCCGTTGTCCTTGGACTGGCCGCTACCACCACCAAACTAATACTGGTTACTGGGGAAGAGCTGTTTGGACGCGTCCTTCCTCCCAAAATACTTCCCAAAACCTTGCACCCCACTTCCTGGACAAGGTTTGGTAGAAAGCCTCACCAATTTGCCTAGGTGACTACAGACCCAGACTCTTGGATCTTAAGAACAATGAACAATCCTCCCAACACTTGCACCCCCCCTTTCCTGGGAAATGTTGGATAAAAAGCCTCACCAACTTGCATAGGTGACCACAGACCCAAACCCTTGGATCTGAGAACAATGAAAAAACATTCAGTTTCTTCCAAGAAGACTTTTAATAAAAATAAAAGTAAATAGAAATGAAGAAATCCCCCCTGTAAAAACAGGATGGTAGATATCTTACAGGGTAATTAGATTCAAAAACATAGAGAACCCCTCTAGGCAAAACCTTAAGTTACAAAAAAGATACACAGACAGAAATAGTTATTCTATTCAGCACAATCCTTTTCTCAGCCATTTAAAGAAATCATAATCTAACACATACCTAGCTAGATTACTTACTAAAAGTTCTAAGACTCCATTCCTGGTCTATCCCCGACAAAGGCAAACTATAGACAGACACAGACCCTTTGTTTCTCTCCCTCCTCCCAGCTTTTGAAAGTATCTTGTCTCCTCATTGGTCATTTTGGTCAGGTGCCAGCGAGGTTACCTTTAGCTTCTTAACCCTTTACAGGTGAGAGGAGCTTTCCCCTGGCCAGGAGGGATTTCAAAGGGGTTTACCCTTTCCTTTATATTTATGACACCACTTGCTTCTCAACTGTGAGGGCTGCTCTCATCTCAGTATTCATGTGCTTCAGGGCAGGGGAAAGCAAGTCACAAAGTTCCATGAAAGTGCCCTTACGCATGCGAAATTTTCGCAGCCACTGGGAATCGTCCCAGACCTGCAACACTATGCGGTCCCACCAGTCTGTGCTTGTTTCCCGAGCCCAGAATCAGCATTCCACAGCATGAACCTGCCCCATTAGCACCATGATGCATGCATTGGCAGGGCCCATGCTTTCAGAGAAATCTGTGTCCATGTCCTGATCACTCACGTGACTGCGCTGACATCGCCTCCTCGCCCGGTATCGCTCTGCCAGGTTCTGGTGCTGCATATACTGCTGGATAATGCGTGTGGTGTTTAATGTGCTCCTAATTGCCAAAGTGAGCTGAGCGGCCTCCATGCTTGCCTTGGTATGGCGTCCGCACAGAAAAAAGGTGCGGAACGATTGTCTGCCTTTGCTCTGACGGAGGGAGGGGCGACTGACGACATGGCTTACAGGGTTGTCTTCAGGGAGCTAAAATCAACAAAGGGGGTGGCTTTACATCAAGGAGTATTTCAGGCAGGACTTCACGGAGGGTTCCAATAAGAAATGGTGCACCTAAGTTATTGTTCTTATTGGAACAAGAAGGTTAGCCTGGCCTCTGATTGATACCTGGCTAGATTTACCTCACTGCACCTTCTCCGTGAGTGACTGCAGTGTGACCTAGAGGAATGAGTCCCCTAGACGGGGGAGGCGGGGATGCAGATGAGTACAAAACAAAGCTGGTCTATTTCTTGTTTTGATCCACTCCATCTATCTTTTACATCTTTGGCTGGCAGCAGACGGTGCAGAAGGACTGCATGCCATCCACATCTCATGGCTGCTCGGCAGAAGATGGTGCAATACGACTGCTAGCCATCCTCATCTCTTGCCTGCCTGGCAGAAGATGGTACAGTACGACTGCTAGCAATCCGTATCGCCTGCTGCTCACCATAAGACGGTTCAATAGGACTGACTGCAGGACTAAAGAGAATGACCTGGTCAAGTCACTCCAAATTTAGTCCCTGCGCCCATGTCTGCCCAGGCGCTCCTGGCCGACGTGGCCAGGAGCACCTTGGACATGACGATGACGGCTACCAGTCCTATTGCACCGACTGCTGCCACAAGGCAATGGGTTGCTGCTACTGTGTAGCAATGCAGTACCGCGTTTGTCAGCACCCAGGAGACATACGGTGACGGTTACCTGAGCGGGCTCCATGCTTGCCGTGGTATGGCATCTGCGCAGGTAACTCAGGAAAAAAGGCGCGAAACGATTGTCTGCCCTTGCTTTCATGGAAGGAGGGAGGGAATGGGGGCCTGACGATATGTACCCAGAACCATCCGCGACCATGTTTTAGCCATCAGGCATTGGGATCTCAACCCAGAATTCCAATGGGCAGCGGAGACTGCGGGAACTGTGGGATAGCTACCCACAGTGCAACACTCTGGAAGTCGACGCTTGCCTCGGTACTGTGGAAGCACTCCGCCGAGTTAATGCACTTAATGCACTTAGAGCATTTTCTGTGGGGACACACACACTCGAATATATAAAACCGATTTCTAAAAAAAGACTTCTATAAATTCAACCTAATTCCGTAGTGTAGACATACCCATAGAGAGTTACAGCGAAGTCCATCTGGATCAGTCCTGAGTCCAGATTCCTTTGACCCCCTTTAGAGTCCCAGTCCAGAAGAGTGTCCTGTTTCCAGCAGCCCACACATAATAACCCCCAAGGCCTTCACCTCTACCCTTTGTTCTTGTTCCTGGGCAAACACCTGACCATGGTCCTTAGTCCATTTGTTCTCCAGCTGGTCACCACTGTTTGGCGTTCTGCAGAGGATGGGCTCTGGTCATTAGTTGCTAGATACCAAATGGCAGGGCCCAGGCCCCAGACAGCAAGGCAACAGTCACACCTCTGGGACTTTGCAAGAGTAAACAACCTTTTCACCCCACCTAGTTAACCATGCAACACATAGGGGAAACTGAGACACACACCATATTCACACATACTGTGATTAAATATTCCCACTCCGTCACAAGTAGCAAAATCCTTGGGTGGCTTAATGCTGCCATAGTAGCTCTACAGTTATCTCCTTTCCCCTGAGTCAGAAAATGTGACTAGGGAAAAGATGGCAGGAAGAAGTGGAGGGACTGATATTGCGGGAGGCCCTTATACAATCATACAGGATGGGAAAGCCACATCCCTTTCTCTCTCTACTTCAACAGAGTGACCTCTGACTGTCTGGTCCTTTATGAGTAAAATATGTGTCCCTTCCATAAACAGAATAGGTGATATTTCTAACCCCATACAGATCCCAATGAAGCCAATGGATGTGTTTCCACTGTTTTAAGAGGGAGCAATCCTGGGCACATACTATATGGCCTCTTAGCATATCATATTTTTAAATGTATGTATGTATACTGTGACAAAGTTCCTGCTCTACCTTGGTGGGTCTTGTGCTTTTTGGCGGATTTGCTCGCCTTGGAGCTTCACGGCAGCCCTCAGCTTGGCCGTTTTTCTGAATTCACAGTCCAGGCCAACTCCTCCTGTGTCTGACCAGGAGTTGGGAGAATTTGGGGGGAATTCGGGCCCACCCTCTACTCTGGGTTCCAGACCAGGGCCTTGTGGAATGCAACTGCCTACAGTGCCTCCTGGAACAGCTGTGCGACAGCTACAACTCCCTGGGCTACTTCCCCATGGCTTCCTCCCAACACCTTCTTTATCCTCACCATAGGACCTTCCTCCTGGTGTCTGATAATGCTTGTACACCTCAGTCCTCCAACAGTCCGCATTCTCACTCTCAGCTCCTAGTGCCTCTTGCTCCCAGCTCCTCACACACACACACAGCACAAACTGAAGTGAGCTCCTTTTTAAAACACAGGTGCCCTGATTAGTCTGCCTTAATTGATTCTAGCAGCTTCTTGATTGGCTGCAGGTGTTCTAATCAGCCTGTCTTAATTGTCTCCAGAAGGTTCCTGATGGTTCTGGAACCTTCCCTGTTACCTTACCCAGGGAAAAGGGATCTACTTAGCCTGGGGCTAATATATCTGCCTTCTAGTACTCTCCTATAGCCATCTGGCCCGACCCTGTCGCAATACATATATCCCATATGCAGTTATTTATCTGTATCAGGGAAGCCCAGGAAATTACTCCAAACCTTCAAACTATCTGTACCCTGTAGGATTCATACAAGGCTTATGTGCTTGGCAACATTCAGGGCACACCCGGAGCGTTGTGCTTGACCTGTGCACACACAGCTCCTTTCAAGGGCATCAACCTTGGAATCTCGCCCAGATGTCGTGAATCGCGGGAAGCCTCCCAGGACTGGGCTCAAGACCCGAGAGCAAGGAATGGAGTAGATAGAAACTGGTAAATAAGAATGTTAAACAAAGCCAGTGTATTCCTTTTATCTGTTGGAGAATGTAATGTGCAGGGGGAGAGAAAGAATAAAGGGGAAGGTGGAAAGCTGACAGGCAGAAGCCCGTTAGCAGACCAGCTTGCTTGCTTGCTTAAAGCTCTGTTCTGTCTTGTCATTGAACCGCCACAGTACCCCATCTGCAAAAAATTCAAGGCCACTTTTTAATTTTTTTAAGAAGGGGTTCACTTGTGTAAACATTTCTGCATCCTACATTTTCATGTACAATCACCATGACTGCACAGGTAAATTGGTAATCTGCATGCGCAAATGGTTAGATAGGTGCCCAGCCATCTGTGCACCTGAGTATATGAACACACAAAAATATACGTGGACAGTGAACTTCATAAAAATCAGTCCTTTAACAATTTCCCTTGCTTTCAGGGATTTGCTTTTTTCCTTTCTCTTTGGCATCTTGTCTTATTTCTTGCTAAATATTTTTTAGCATATTGGCTTTCATGGTCTAAGGCTTCAAGAACTTTGTCTTCCCCTGTCTAAGAATTTCACAACTAAATCACTGGGTGTATGTTTCTTTGTCTCTGTATAATTGTAGTAAGCCAGCATATCATGTTTTAGATGTTGTAATTAAACTCGATAAGGCTTTACATGCTTTGCAGTAATGTAATGTATATTAATATTACTAATATTACAAAACCTCAGCGTAATTGTTTCAGATTGGTGGAACGGCTTTGTACTATGTTGAGAAAAATCCTTAATGCTTTAAAAATGTTAAAAAAAAATACATGGGTCTGTTTCAATATACATTTTTACAGATTTGGGGCCTAATCCTTCATCAGGATCTCCTAGAACAGATCCCTGCATGCATATTTATGTTAAATACTTTTTTTAATGGCAGATTAATGTGACCCAGATCAGAGTATTTGATAATCTGGGCCTGTCTGTGGCCCTGATTCTGCATTAGGATTAACTATCATAAAACCCCTGCTTTAATGCAGAGCCTCATTAAAATCAATGCTGTATCGACATTAATAAAAAAAGTATTTTAAAAAAGAGTTAAAACTCAGTAGACAGAATTTAGAACTAAGATCTCTCTCTATTATCCCAGAAATAGAGCAACTTGGGGCTCAATGATATTTTGGACATGTAAATTTATTTAAACAAAGGTTGGAATTAGTAGAAAAACTGCCAATTTAAAAAATATTAAAAAGCAAACAAATATTGTCTAACCCATGGTTAATAAATTAATTAAATTTATTAATTAATTAATTTAATTAAATTAATTAATAAAAATTGCTCAAATTATTATAACTTGTAAGAATTTTAAAAAGCCAAATTTGTTCACACCACTTAGGCAGTGAGTTAATTTTATTTAATTTGTTTATTTATTTATTTGACTTTCCGTCAGTTTGGGCAATAAAAATAGATGGTGCAGTTTCATATTTGACATAGTAATTTCCCTTTTAGTTTCTCATGCATTAGCAAAATGTTGAAATGATGTTAAAACACTGCAGAGAATGTTACTTCACGTTGCTTTTTTTTTCTATTTAATTTCCAGTGGTTTTAAAATTTTGTCTTACTAAACTTAAATTCAGGGACAAATTTGATGTGATAGCCTTTCTTTAAAGACCTTGCTATCATAATCAGCAGAGTAATAGATTTGCTTCATAATTCTGACCCCTTACAGTCAGCAGTAGTGATCAGACACTGCTCATCTTGATCTCTTTAAGTTCCAAAATGTTAGCCTAATCTTCCAAAAGAATCAAGAAAGAAAATATTTCTTGGCTACTATATTCTCTTTTCATGTTGCTGCTAATCCTCCCCATGGTGTTTCAAAATATCTATCTGACAAGACATTACAAAATTAGAAAGCTTCTCTACTAGAGGAACAATATTTACAATTAAATGAATAAATCCTGATACCTGATACAATCTTTCTATTTTGAGAATTTTAACTAATAAGGCAAGTTATTCAAATTCATTCCACTCAAACTGCTCTGATACTGGTGACCATTAGTCAACCTCTTAATGGTGTTTTCCACTTTTTCAGCAGTAGTCAAGAAAATAAATGAGGTAATCAACAACACTTTCCCGTAAATCATTCAAGTCCAATGTTATCAAACTCTAATAACTTTATGGATGTTTACTCTGGCTACATCAGGACCAGACTGCTCTCATATTGGCCCACTATTCTACTAGTTCAAAGTATATTTCCCCCTAAATTTACAACCCAAGTGAGGTAGAATCACCTATATACTATCTGACACACTCCTTTTTATAAAGTGTCTCATCACAAAGACACTAATGTGATCATATGAAAATTTGTTGTTTACTTAAAAAACTACAAACTCATTAACTACAAAAGTAAAGTCACAACATTTTAGTCAAAGTGGTCTTTCTTTCTTTCTTTCTTTCTTTCTTTCTTTCTTTCTTTCTTTCTTTCTTTCTTTCTTTCTTTCTTTCTTATGAGAGTCCACAGGAGTTCTCTGGCTATACCAGCAGAAGGACAGGAGACATTTGACATGGGTTTAATCAGGCCGCAACTTTATTATTAGATGTCTGGGATTACCCGGCAGATAAGTGTACTGTGCACGTAACCCCAGGTTTATTCCATAATTATCTGGGGGTTTCCACCAGTTCCCCCTCTTTTTCCATATAGGTCCCTCAAGCCAATCCATTGCTGGCACCTTACCATACATGCCCCCTTGCAGGAAGGTTAAGATGGGCTATAAGAAAGGGGGGTTAGTTCCCTGCTGTACCAATCATAGGAGTCCCCAACTTTCACCCACCCCTCTCCACCCTGTCATTCCTTTAATGAACACCTTTTTTTAAGTCCTTTTTTAAGTCCGGTCACTGTATATCTTCCCTATGGAGTACCTGCACTGGACATCTGCCCTACACTTAAAAAATGAGTTGTGACATATGGCCTACCAATCTTCATGCCATACATGAACAGAGCCCTCTGAACCTGCTGTGGGTTCTGCAGCCAAGCCAATATGGTGGTAAGGGAAAAATTCCTTCCCAACCCCCCTAAAAAAGGGGGCGGCTAGCATAATACCCACAGCAGGTCTTGACCAAACCTGGTATTTCACCACCTAAAGAGGAGGGAGAATAGGTGCTGCCTCAGCCTGCTCCATGTAAAAGGGAGATTTCTCACACACAACTGCCCCTTTTAAACCCTTCATTCCCAGGAGATGAGTCAGCAACCACACTGACCCCTCCTCCCCTTTTTCAGCAGTTTTTCTTCTTCCCTCTCCCGCCGCCAACCATAAAAGACTGTTCCCCCCATTTGGCCAGCCAGATAAATTTCCCCCCACCCCCAGCTAAAAGTTACGGTGCTTTTTGTTATTTGTAGTTTTCTATAGTAATCAACAGTTGATCTAATTTCACTGAAGACCTCAAGACTAGCCTAGGCTGCATAGAGGAAGCAAATGGGACTGTCTTCACTAGACAGAAGAGATATTGCTTGACATTTGTAATGTAAACAATTTGGAGCCAGATCAGTTATCCCGATTTACAACTGCAGATCTGACCCTTTGTGTCCACACACAAAAATGTTCCAAACATTGCTACACCTTTGCCAGGAATGCTGGTATGGGACCTGTCAAGGTTCCTTCCCCACTCTGAACTCTAGGGTACAGATGTGGGGACCTGCACGAAAGACCCCCTAAGCTTATTCTTACCAGCTTAGGTTAAAACTTCCCCAAGGTACAAACTTACCTTTTGTCCTTGAACTTTTATGCTGCCACCACCAAGCGTCTAACAAAAATAACAGGGGAAGTGCCCAATTGGAAACGTCTCCCCCACAATATATCCCCCCAAGCCCTATACCCCCTTTCATGGGGAAGGCTTGATAAAAATCCTCACCAATTTGCATAGGTGAACAGACCCAAACCCTTGGATCTTAAGAACAATGAAAAAGCAATCAGGTTCTTAAAAGAAAAATTTTAATGAAAGAAAAAATAAAAGAATCACCTCTGTAAAATCAGGATGGTAAATACCTTACAGGGTAATCAGATTCAAAACATAGAGAATCCCTCTAGGCAAAACCTTAAGTTACAAAAAGACACGAAAACAGGAATATACATCCCATTCAGCACAGCTTATTTTATCAGCCATTTAAACAAAACAGAATCTAACGCATATCTAACTAGATTGCTTACTAACTCTTTACAGCAGTTCTGACCTGCATTCCTGCTCTGGTCCTGGCAAAAGCATCACACAGACAGAGAGGACCCTTTGTTTCCCCCTCCTGTCCCCCAGCTTTGAAAGTATCTTGTCTCCTCATCAGTCACTTTGGTCAGGTGCCAGCGAGGTTATCTTAGCTTCTTAACCCTTTACAGGTGAAAGGGTTATTCCTCTTGCCAGGAGGGATTTAAAGGTGTTTAGCCTTCCCTTTATATTTATGGCAGGACCTATTTCAATCAAGTCTTAACAATGACTCCCTCTGCACTGGTGTATTTCACAGTGTTGCCATGCCAGTATGGATGGGACCAGTAGGGGTTGCAGTCAGTTCTACCAGCTTCAGCTTTTAGTGATGTACTCCACCTCTTCAGAAATCATTAAATTCTCCTGACTGTGTCACTCAGCAAAACTCCAATTCCTTTTCCTGGGCCCAACAATAACTGCTCACCAGGTGAAATTCCTTGGGGGAGAGGGGTGGTATAGACAGGACACAATTAATACAATTTATTAGTATTCTTATATATTGTTAATATTTCTGTAGCACCTAGAATTCCCTGTCATGGATCCAAGACTCCACTGTGCTAGGCACTAGACAAACAAAAGAAAAAGGCCATCAATGCCCCCAAAGAGCTCACAATTTAAATAACTATATAATGCAATTTAATAAATGTATGGTGGAAAATATGGCCCAGATAAATTCCAGTATTCTGAAGAGCGTGCAAATTACTGAGTCTGGTGGGGCAGCTGGGCTGGAAAGAGGATGAACCCCAGGGTACTGTCTCCTGCCTTTCCACAAGGATCTGTCTTTGGGTTCATCTATGAATTCTCTCACATCTCCTGGTTCTGCTCTTTTCCTGAGTGTTCTATTTTTTCTGTGTTATGTCTGTCTTGGTGACTTGCTACATTATATCTATATCTATCTACCCAAGAAGAGACTTGCTACATTATATCTAATCTATCTATATATCTATATCTAGATATTGATATTGATATATACAAGAATAATAGAATCATAGAATCATAGAATATCAGGGTTGGAAGGGACCTCAGGAGGTCATCTAGTCCAACCCCCTGCTCAAAGCAAGACCAATCCCCGACTAAATCATCCCAGCCAGGGCTTTGTCAAGCCTGACCTTAAAAACTTCTAGGGAAGGAGATTCCACCACCTCCCTAGGTAACACATTCCAGTGTTTCACCACCCTCCTACTGAAAAAGTTTTTCCTAATATCCAACCTAAATCTCCCCCACTGCAACTTGAGACCATTACTCCTTGTTCTGTCATCTGCTACCACTGAGAACAGTCTAGAGCCATCCTCTTTGGAACCCCCTTTCAGGTAGTTGAAAGCAGCTATCAAATCCCCCCTCATTCTTCTCTTCTGAAGACTAAACATCCCCAGTTCCCTCAGCCTCTCCTCATAAGTAATGTGTTCCAGTCCCCTAATCATTTTTGTTGCCCTCCACTGGACTCTTTCCAATTTTTCCACATCCTTCTTGTAGTGTAGTGTGGACACAGTACTCCAGATGAGGCCTCACCAATGTCGAATAGAGGGGAATGATCACGTCCCTCGATCTTCTGGCAATGCCCCTACTTATACATCCCAAAATACCATTGGCCTTCTTGGCAACAAGGGCACACTGTTGACTCATATCCAACTTCTTGTCCACTGTAACCCCTAGGTCCTTTTCTGCAGAACTGCTGCCGAGTCAGTCGGTCCCTAGTCTGTAGCGGTGCATTGGATTCTTCCGTCCTAAGTGTAGGACTCTGCACTTGTCCTTGTTGAACCTCATCAGATTTCTTTTGGCCCAATCCTCCAATTTGTCTAGGTCCCTCTGTATCCTATCACTACCCACCAGCGTATCTACCTCTCCTCCCAATTTAGTGTCATCTGCAAACTTGCTGAAGGTGCAATCCACACCATCCTCCAGATCATTTATGAAGATATTGAACAAAACTGGCCCCAGAACCGACCCCTGGGGCACTCCACTTGATACCGGCTGCCAACTAGACATGGAGCCATTGATCACTACCTGTTGAGCCCAACAATCTAGCCAGCTTTCTATCCACCTTATAGTCCGTTCTTTAACTTGCTGGCAAGAATATTGTGGGAGACCGTGTCAAAAGCTTTGCTAAAGTCAAGGAACAACATGTCCACTGCTTTCCCTTCATCCACAGAGCCAGTTATCTTGTCATAGAAAGCAATTAGATTAGTCAGGCATGACTTGCCCTTGGTGATTCCATGCTGACTGTTCCTGATCACTTTCCTCTCCTCTAAGTGCTTCAGAATTGATTCCTTGAGGACCTGCTCCATCATTTTTCCAGGGACTGAGGTGAGGCTGATTGGCCTGTAGTTCCCAGGATCCTCCTTCTTCCCTTTTTTAAAGATGGGCACTACATTAGCCTTTTTCCAGTCATCTGGGACCTCCCCCAGTTGCCATGAGTTTTGAAAGATAATGGCCAATGGCTCTGCAATCACATCCACCAATTCCTTTAGCACTCTCGGATGCAACGCATCTGGCCCCATGGACTTGTGCTCGTCCACCTTTTCTAAATAGTCCCAAACCACTTCTTTCTCCACAGAGGGCTGGTCACCTCCTCCCCATGCTGTGCTGCCCAGTGTATTAGTCTGGGAGCTGACCTTGTTCGTGATTTCAGAAGATTTCATGTTAATGGAATCCAGGTGATAAAGTTGGTCCTGTAAGTTATACAGATAACAAATAACAATACTGAACAAGAAAAGAACTGGGAAAGAAAACTAAGCAGTCTCTTCTCATGTAAAAAAAAAAAAAAATAACAGGAAAGAGATTTTGATATTAAAAAGATGCTACCTTGGAGAACTACCTGGAGCATCCCTCACTCACCAGATACCTATGTAAGATAAATAGGAGGAACATTCCAATGATACCCAATTTACAAACATACTAACTAGGCAAAGCTGCTCACACCACTAGAAGGAAGTGTTAAGCCTCAAGTTTTTCACCAACTGAACTTCCCAATATCACCAGTCCTCTCCCTATCCCAAACAAACAATCAGCAAGTATATAGAGGAAATATGGCTGGGCCAGAAGACCTCTCCTGGAAAACTTGGACCTGGATACACAAAAGGAGGTAGGCACCTAAGTCCCTGTTTCAGATGTCTAAATCCCACTTTTGGGATTTCTGAGATGCACATAACTCCCACTGAACCCAGTAGGTTCCTAAACTCACTAGGCACCTAAGATGTTGCAGGGTATAAGTTCCCTAGGGTTAGGGTTTCTGTCTTTGGTCATGCGCGCTAAAGCCTCACTCTGGATGCCTATCTCCTGTGTAAACTTCAGAGTGATTCACAACTGCGGGAAGATAGGTGTTCAAATTGCAACACAGGGCCCAGTCTAGTAGACATCTTTTGAGCACACACATAGGATTGGGACCATCAGACAAGTTTACACAAAACAGCTGGAGGGTGGGCAGAAATAAAAAAAAAGGAGGAGCTCCCTCATAACTTTTATCTCAGAGGTTAAGGCACTCACCTGGGATGTGCGAGAACCACACTTTTAGTCCCTCCTCTGCATGAGGGGATATTCTATAGTGTCATAAATATAAAGGGAAGGGTAAACCCCTTTGAAATCCCTCCTGGCCAGGGGAAAGCTCCTCTCACCTGTAAAGGGTTAAGAAGCTAAAGATAACCTCGCTGGCACCTGACCAAAATGACCAATGAGGAGACAAGATACTTTCAAAAGCTGGGAGGAGGGAGAGAAACAAAGGGTCTGTGTCTGTCTGTAGTCGTCTTGGCCGGGGACAGAACAGGAATGGAGTCTTAGAACTTTTAGTAAGTAATCTAGCTAGGTATGTGTTAGATTATGATTTCTTTAAATGGCTGAGAAAAGAATTGTGCTGAATAGAATAACTATTTCTGTCTGTGTATCTTTTTTGTAACTTAAGGTTTTGCCTAGAGGGGTTCTCTATGTTTTTGAATCTAATTACCCTGTAAGATATCTACCATCCTGATTTTACAGGGGGGATTTCTTTATTTCTATTTACTTCTATTTTTTATTAAAAGTCTTCTTGTAAAACACTGAATGCTTTTTCATTGTTCTCCGATCCAAGGGTTTGGGTCTGTGGTCACCTATGCAAATTGGTGAGGCTTTTTATCCAACATTTCCCAGGAAAGGGGGGGTGCAAGTGTTGGGAGGATTGTTCATTGTTCTTAAGATCCAAGGGTCTGGGTCTGTAGTCACCTAGGCAAATTGGTGAGGCTTTTTACCAAACCTTGTCCAGGAAGTGGGGTGCAAGGTTTTGGGAAGTATTTTGGGGGGAAGGACGCGTCCAAACAGCTCTTCCCCAGTAACCAGTATTAGTTTGGTGGTGGTAGCGGCCAGTCCAAGGATAACGGGGGTAATATTTTGTACCTTGGGGAAGTTTTGACCTAAGCTGGTAAAGATAAGCTTAGGAGGTTTTTCATGCAGGTCCCCACATCTGTATCCTAGAGTTCAGAGTGGGGGAGGAACCGTGACATGGTGGCACAGTGGTGGGATTAACCTGAAATCATTTTGAGATCCAGTTGAGATTTTTTGAACTAGAAATACAGATTTTAAAAAGGAATTTTTAGGAAGTCCAGAAAGCAGGTTTGAAACTGAAAGCAGCTTGGTTTCTCTCTGCTTTGTGGCCAAGCAGAGACAAAAGGGGATTATCTTGTGAATTGCAGGTTTTCTTTGCCTGGAGGCAGGGTACTTAACTCCTGCAGGGAAATTCACAGTCTTCCAACCCAGAGGTTTTTTTTTTTCTTTTCTTCCTAAAAGTAAATAGGGGGTGTGTGCTCTACCCATTTGCCTGGAGACAAAAGTGGCAGGGGTTTTTTTTTAGGATTTTGATTTTTTTTTGTTTTACAAGGAGCACAGGTTTGAAAAGAATTTTTTTTTTCTTTGGGCTGGGTAAGCAGGTTTCCAAGTAGTTGGAGGTTTTTTGCTTTAATTTGGGCCCAGAGCAGAGACAAGGGAATTGTCTTTTTCTGTAGGCTGACAATCACTATCAGAGAATAGGTATTCTATTCCAGCACAGCAAAATTTTACAGCCAAGTTTTGTTTGTTTATTTCTAAACCTCGGGTGTAAAGTTAGTTAAAAACAGAGAGGTTAGAATGGCCAAATCCTCGGCTCGACTACAGCTGGAATTAGCCAAATTTCAGGCTGAGGAAAAACAAAGGGAACATGAAAGACAGATAGAACTCCTGCGGCTGGAGAAGGAGGTACAGGAGGCTGCCCACAAGAGGGAAATGGAGGCAAGGAAGCATGTGGAGGAGATGGAGAGGATAAAGGCCCAGCAGAATATACCAACAAACCCTAGCAATCCTTCTCCAGGTACCACTTCCCATCCCAGAAAGTTCCCCACCTACAAGGCAGGTGATGATACTGAGGCCTTCTTAGAAAACTTCAAAAGGGCCTGCCTTGGGTACAACATCTCTACTGACCAATACATGGTAGAGCTGAGGCCGCAGCTCAGTGGACCCTTAGCTGAGGTGGCAGCTGAAATGCCTAAAGAACACATGAACAAGTATGAACTGTTTAAATCCAAGGCGAGAGTCAGAATGGGGATAACACCCGAGCAGTCTCGTCGGAGGTTCCGAGCCCTAAGGTGGAAACCAGACATGTCATTTACCCGACATGCCTACCACATTGTGAAACATTGGGATGCCTGGATATCAGGAGCAAGTGTTGAATCTCCAGTAAATTTGCCCTTCCAAATGCAAATGGAACAATTCTTAGAGGGTGTTCCTGAGGAAATAGAAAGATACATCCTAGATGGGAAACCCAAAACTGTAATCGAGGCAGGAGAGATTGGAGCCAGATGGGTGGAGGTGGCAGAGAAGAAGAAAACTGGTCGCAGTTGGAGCGGAGACCAGAAGAGACCACCCCAGACCACACCCTATTACCGGGGGCCGCCCAAAGCCCCACCTACCTCCCAAAGAACCCTCCAGACCCCTTATCGTCCCACCACCCCATTCTCCAGCAACCCACCTCGCCCCGGTGACCCGTCAGCTGGACGATGTTTTAAATGTAACGAGCTGGGGCATGTAAAGGCCAACTGCCCCAAGAACCCCAACAGATTACAGTTCATTGCACCGGAATCACACCAGAGGTCCACAGGCCCAGATACCTCCCAGATACCCTTGGAGCGGAGGGAAACTGTGAGTGTGGGCGGGAAGAAGGTCACCGCGTGGAGGGACACCGGAGCACAAGTGTCAGCTATCCATGCTTCCTTAGTGGACCCCAAGTTAATCAACCCAGAGATCCAAGTGACGATTCAACCCTTCAAGTCCAACTCTTTCAATTTGCCTACAGCCAAGTTGCCTGTCCAGTACAAGGGCTGGTCAGGAATGTGGACTTTTGCAGTCTATGATGATTATCCCATCCCCATGCTGTTGGGGGAAGACTTGGCCAATCACGTGAAGCAGGCAAGAGGGTGGGAACGGTCACCCGCAGCCAGGCTAAACAAGCCGTGGGGCCTAGCTCTGTTCCGGAAACTTCTATCAGGGCCCGGTCAGAGGTGATGGACCCGGACCCCAGGCCAATGTCTGCAACAGCAGTAGTGGATCCAGTCCCAGAGACCCAGACGGAACCAGTCCCAGAACCGGAACCAGCCAAACAACCAACACCAGACCCCGTGTCAGCACTGAATCCAGTACTTGCAACCTCAACACCAGAGGGCCCCACCAAACCTGAACTGGCAGCAGCCGATAACCCTACACAAGAGGCTCAGCCGGAGCCTGAATCCCAACATAGTTCACAGTCAACAGAAACAGCTCCATCCCCTATATCGCTTCCAGAGGGACCAAGCCTAGGTCCACAATCTCATGAGGAACTGATGTCTCCAGCATCAAGGGAACAGTTCCAGACCAAACAGGAAGCAGATGAAAGCCTCCAGAGAGCTTGGACGGCGGCACGGAGCAACCCACTGCCTCTCAGCTCTTCTAATCGATCCAGGTTTGTTGTAGAAAGAGGACTTTTATACAAGGAAACTCTTTCTGGGGGACACCAGGAAGACTGGCATCCTCAGAGACAGTTGGTAGTTCCAACTAAATACCGGGCCAAGCTCTTGAGCTTAGCCCACGATCACCCTAGTGGCCATGCTGGGGTGAACAGGATCAAAGACTGTTTGGGGGGGTCATTCCACTGGGAGGGAATGGGCAAGGATGTTTCTACCTATGTCCAGTCTTGTGAGGTGTGCCAAAGAGTGGGAAAACCCCAAGACCAGGTCAAAGCCCCTCTTCAGCCACTCCCCATCATTGAAGTTCCATTTCAGCGAGTAGCTGTGGATATTCTGGGTCCTTTTCCGAAAAAGACACCCAGAGGAAAGCAGTACATACTGACTTTCATGGATTTTGCCACCCGATGGCCGGAAGCAGTAGCTCTAAGCAACACCAGGGCTAAAAGTGTGTGCCAGGCACTAGCAGACATTTTTGCCAGGGTAGGTTGGCCCTCCGACATCCTCACAGATGCAGGGACTAATTTCCTGGCAGGAACTATGAAAAACCTTTGGGAAGCTCATGGGGTAAATCACTTGGTTGCCACTCCTTACCACCATCAAACAAATGGCATGGTGGAGAAGTTTAATGGAACTTTGGGGGCCATGATACGTAAATTCGTAAATGATCCACTACTGCTGTTGCAGACATTGGCCTGGGGTCCGGGTCCATCACCTCTGACCGGGCCCTGATAGAAGTTTCCGGAACAGAGCTAGGCCCCACGGCTTGTTTAGCCTGGCTGCGGGTGACCGTTCCCACCCTCTTGCCTGCTTCACGTGATTGGCCAAGTCTTCCCCCAACAGCATGGGGATGGGATAATCATCATAGACTGCAAAAGTCCACATTCCTGACCAGCCCTTGTACTGGACAGGCAACTTGGCTGTAGGCAAATTGAAAGAGTTGGACTTGAAGGGTTGAATCGTCACTTGGATCTCTGGGTTGATTAACTTGGGGTCCACTAAGGAAGCATGGATAGCTGACACTTGTGCTCCGGTGTCCCTCCACGCGGTGACCTTCTTCCCGCCCACACTCACAGTTTCCCTCCGCTCCAAGGGTATCTGGGAGGTATCTGGGCCTGTGGACCTCTGGTGTGATTCCGGTGCAATGAACTGTAATCTGTTGGGGTTCTTGGGGCAGTTGGCCTTTACATGCCCCAGCTCGTTACATTTAAAACATCGTCCAGCTGACGGGTCACCGGGGCGAGGTGGGTTGCTGGAGAATGGGGTGGTGGGACGATAAGGGGTCTGGAGGGTTCTTTGGGAGGTAGGTGGGGCTTTGGGCGGCCCCCGGTAATAGGGTGTGGTCTGGGGTGGTCTCTTCTGGTCTCCGCTCCAACTGCGACCAGTTTTCTTCTTCTCTGCCACCTCCACCCATCTGGCTCCAATCTCTCCTGCCTCGATTACAGTTTTGGGTTTCCCATCTAGGATGTATCTTTCTATTTCCTCAGGAACACCCTCTAAGAATTGTTCCATTTGCATTTGGAAGGGCAAATTTACTGGAGATTCAACACTTGCTCCTGATATCCAGGCATCCCAATGTTTCACAATGTGGTAGGCATGTCGGGTAAATGACATGTCTGGTTTCCACCTTAGGGCTCGGAACCTCCGACGAGACTGCTCGGGTGTTATCCCCATTCTGACTCTCGCCTTGGATTTAAACAGTTCATACTTGTTCATGTGTTCTTTAGGCATTTCAGCTGCCACCTCAGCTAAGGGTCCACTGAGCTGCGGCCTCAGCTCTACCATGTATTGGTCAGTAGAGATGTTGTACCCAAGGCAGGCCCTTTCGAAGTTTTCTAAGAAGGCCTCAGTATCATCACCTGCCTTGTAGGTGGGGAACTTTCTGGGATGGGAAGTGGTACCTGGAGAAGGATTGCTAGGGTTTGTTGGTATATTCTGCTGGGCCTTTATCCTCTCCATCTCCTCCACATGCTTCCTTGCCTCCATTTCCCTCTTGTGGGCAGCCTCCTGTACCTCCTTCTCCAGCCGCAGGAGTTCTATCTGTCTTTCATGTTCCCTTTGTTTTTCCTCAGCCTGAAATTTGGCTAATTCCAGCTGTAGTCGAGCCGAGGATTTGGCCATTCTAACCTCTCTGTTTTTAACTAACTTTACACCCGAGGTTTAGAAATAAACAAACAAAACTTGGCTGTAAAATTTTGCTGTGCTGGAATAGAATACCTATTCTCTGATAGTGATTGTCAGCCTACAGAAAAAGACAATTCCCTTGTCTCTGCTCTGGGCCCAAATTAAAGCAAAAAACCTCCAACTACTTGGAAACCTGCTTACCCAGCCCAAAGAAAAAAAAAATTCTTTTCAAACCTGTGCTCCTTGTAAAACAAAAAAAAATCAAAATCCTAAAAAAAAACCCCTGCCACTTTTGTCTCCAGGCAAATGGGTAGAGCACACACCCCCTATTTACTTTTAGGAAGAAAAGAAAAAAAAAAACCTCTGGGTTGGAAGACTGTGAATTTCCCTGCAGGAGTTAAGTACCCTGCCTCCAGGCAAAGAAAACCTGCAATTCACAAGATAATCCCCTTTTGTCTCTGCTTGGCCACAAAGCAGAGAGAAACCAAGCTGCTTTCAGTTTCAAACCTGCTTTCTGGACTTCCTAAAAATTCCTTTTTAAAATCTGTATTTCTAGTTCAAAAAATCTCAACTGGATCTCAAAATGATTTCAGGTTAATCCCACCACTGTGCCACCATGTAGTCTGTAGTCACCTGGGTCAGTCCAAGGATAACGGGGGTAATATTTTGTACCTTGGGGAAGTTTTGACCTAAGCTGGTAAAGATAAGCTTAGGAGGTTTTTCATGCAGGTCCCCACATCTGTACCCTAGAGTTCAGAGTGGGGGAGGAACCGTGACACATAGCCTAGTGGTTAAGGCACTCACCTGATAGTTGATAGAACCCAGGTCAAATCTTTTCTTATTCTCAGGTGGAGGAGGCACTTGAACCGGGGGGTCTCCCATATCTCAGGTGAATATCCCAACCACTGAGCTAAAAGCTGAGGGCGGGCCCCCTGCCTCTACCCACCCTGACCCTGGCTTCTTGCTAAAATGGTGTAAGTGCCTAACAGCAGAGAGGGATCACAGTTGGGAATTTCTATAGGGAGACAGGCACAAATGCTGAATCCTCCTTTCACCTCACATGGGACTTACATGACACAAATGCTGTCTGCAACATTAGAACCACACCAGATAAAAGGAAAGAAGTTGCAAGTATTCAATAAATGTATGACTTCACCATGACCCGGCCGGGACTTTTTCTAACAAATGCCAAAATAATAAAAACAGCCTTAGGCAATAATGGTTTTGCATTTTTGATATTGCTTGACTCCTAAACCCACAACATTTCAAGGAAAGTTGCAACAAACCAAAGCCCCAAAAAGTCTATACCTACAGGTGCTGAGCTAGGTAGCTATTGGGAGGTGCTGAGGACTTTCATAAATTTCCATTCATTTCTTTGGAACTAGAATAGGATTAAGCAGAACTTCCTTGGATCAAGAAAAAGGAACTTCTTCACCCTTCTGCTTTAATTTGGTTTTCATTCAAAATAATTTTATCAAACTGAATTATCAAACAGCTGGAGGGTGTTTTGAACCATCCTCTTGAATTCCTCTGATGCTAGCAATAATTCCTCATCTTTCGGGCCCTGAAGAGTTCATATAACAACCAACATGGTATTTTCACCATAGTGCAGTTTCTATAAGGCCTTTTCCCCTTCACATTTCCTTGCATTCTATGTGTTGCCAGCATCTCTGGAATGTACTGTTGCAGCGACTTGCAGAGCTGTATTCCCGTTGTCGCTATGCCAGTCACGATAGACTTTAACATTAACTTGCAACGATTAAGATAAATTAATTATTTCTTTGCTACATATTTAATTAACTCTAACTCTCTGAGAGAAAGAGATGGGGATTTATAATACTAATAAAATCTAATTGTTCCCTCAGACTGTAAGAGTAATGTATGTCTGAGGTTGCAGCAGAAAGTTCACTGAACTCAATATAAAAAGCTCAAGTGATACATGCTCTACCATGATGAATACAAAAATTATACTTTTTTATTTGTGTTGATTCAGTATTACTTAATATATTGCACCTCTCCTGATTCTTTTTTAACCATGGAGCTTTTCATCTCACCTTGTTCTCTGATTATTCTTCCTGCCTCTCTGAAATGGTAAGAATTCAAATTCACTGAGCCCTGATTCAGGAAAGAATTGAAGCAATTGTATAATTTTAAACACCTGAGTGTCCCTATTAATTACTCACATGCTTAAACTTTTGCACATGTTTAAGTATATTTGCTGGATCAGAACCTTAATCAAAATAATCTGACTTAAAGGAAGATAGTTAACCAGTCCAATACCTTATCAGGTAGGATGGGATCAGCTCTTCCTGCTCCCTATTGCCTTTGGGCAAATTATATAATCTATTTGACAGTTCCTATCTCAGAGAAATCTTTCAACTTTCCTCATCAGGACATGTGACAATATATTCATTAATACTTGGGGCGGGGGGAAGAGGGCCAGAAATACTACAGTGATGAGTGCCACAGAAAAGCTGATCATCAGTTAAACATACATTTTGATACGTGCTAGACAGCGTAACAAATGAATGCAGTCTCTTGTTTTGGAAATTTAGGTTTAAAACGTGTGGAGTATTTAAAAGAAATGGATTAAGTGTTTTTAATCTGGTCTCTAGTGGGAATGTATCTATATTTAAAATAAATAATCAATGATCAAACATTATTAGTCTAGCCCGACCCTTAGCAAAGAATATGAATAGTTGTGTGATATGAGTCATTACTAAAGTAGAGTCAATAGCACAGCAGTGTAGAAAAGTTTCCACAAGCACCTGCCTTTATTTAATTTGCATGGCCCTAATAAGTGCTATTTTTCTCCGACTACCAAATAATCAAATGTATATATTAGTGCTGGTCAATTTTTTCCCATCAGATACCTTTAATGGAAAATGTTATTTGGTGGAAAATTGTGTTTTTTCTAGAGGTTTTTTTCTAGAAGACTGTATGTTTTTATGGAAAAAATCCATGAAAACCAAAATACTTCAATTCAAATATTCCACCACAGTGACTCATGAGAGTTTATTTCCTATGAAGCATGATGGCCATGGGACCTCTATCATGCACTGCTTCCTCTTATCAAGATGAGAGATCGTGGAGTATCATGGGACATGTACTCCAGCCAGAGATCCTGGCCTATAGAGAAGAATGCAGGCATGAGGCATGTGAACTACAATTCCTAAGAAGTACTACAGTTGCATTTCCAAATCAAACTATTTTGGCTTTAGCCAAATATTTTGGTTTTAAATTTTTCTATGTAGAGTTCACCAAAATTGTCTACATAAAAAAAATTCTGACAAGACCTCAAAATTCTCTCTTCGAAACTGCTAATTTTTTACTGACTAACAGTAAACATCAGAACAGGTAGGGACCACTTCATAATATTACATATTGCAACTTTTTTTTTGGTAATGCACACACATCTGCATTAAATTGTATTATGAAAAAACATAATTTGCAATATTTAATCTAATGAAGTGTTCCTAATGGTTCCAAAGTCAGTTAAAAAAAACCAACCAAGTGTGTGTGTGTGTATATATATATACGCTCAACCTGTATAATTGTCATCAAATAATTAACAGTAAGTCTATCATCCATTTAGTACATGTCACTTGGGAAATATTAATCTCTGTCTGTAACTGTAGACAGCATTGCTAATAAAAATGTATCGTTTGGAACAGTAATGTTATCAGTTTTTAAAAGATATTATGTGAATTATATTTTACAATGTCCAGTTTTGATGATGTACAGTTAATGTTAAAATGCAATGGTCCTGCTGTTTTGTAAGTATGGCATTTATGTAAAATCTTGTCTGTGACACGTAGAAAGCCTGACCTCCTATTTCCTTGCTCACCACTGTTTAATCCCACTGAACCACAAGCTCTTAATTAAAAACAAAGATGGATATGCCTTGGTGTAAAAGTTATTTTCTTTTCTATCTGAGTGCACTACAGACAGTGATTTCCTGTATAGTAGTGCCAGGTGGAGGCTTGGAGGTCACCTCTGTGTAGCAGCGTGTGCCTCTCAGATCGATGGAAGCACATGTTGCTGACTTCCTCAGTGACCAGATGGGCCAAGTCCTGCAGAACATTCCACAGCCATTACTCTGTGCATCAGGCTGTGCAATTGATTTCAAGATAACAGACAAGAAGGAAAGGGTTGTCAGGCCTGACTGCCTCCTGTCAATGTAGAAAGCTTGGAACAGTGTAATTCAGCAATTTTTTGTCAATTTGGGTGGGGAGGAGGGAGACTTGACAGGGTGATTCTTTACTTGTCATGCAGTACAAAGGTACAGTGGGAATCCATTCACTAGCTCCTGAAATGTGACTGAACTGGATATAGCAGAACTTCATGATACATGGCTCAATTTTACAGGCAGCTCTCTCTTTGAGGTTTTAGTCTTGTAGACAGGGGGAAAGTTGAAAGAGGGACATGAAAAAGGTGGTGGGTTGGTTTGTGTTTGTTTCTACAATTCATTCATTTAAAACAAAAATAATGGTTTCGCTCTCCAGGGAACCAGTGCCTGACAAAAGGAAGGAGGCTGTTCAGTAGAGGCTGGCTGGCAAACGCTGTACATAAGTACTTGCAAACACTGTTTTGCACAATGCCATGAAATTGCTGTGACAGATTCACACCATTTTTCACAAATATTTATAACAGTGATTTTCATTCTCAAGAAAGTTCATAAGAACTGAAAGTCTCTGTAAAATGTACATGAATGTGTTCATGTGGGGGTTTGCAAAAGAAGTATTCATTCAACCAACCTGTAATCTCTTTAATTTTCCTCCTCCTGTTTATACAAAATCTCACATGACTTCAGTGACCTATCACACAACAAATAATTTAAGACACTGTTGAGTGAATAGTTTGAGAACCGATCATAGGATGAAATATATCTGCCTAAAATATGAGGTTGAATTATTTTGAATAGCAAATAACTTTCTAAAAGTCTAAGTCAGTTTATGGCTAATGTTCAAACAGAAAAAAGGGGAAATTAACTGCATATATTTGCTATGAACAGTTTATCCTGCTCTACTGTAGCCATTGATACTAAGCAGAAGCAAAGAAAGAACAGTTATGTTTAATGTCAAAACAAAGAGCCTATTTCTGCAGAAGTACTGACTTGCCCTCAACTCTCATTGAAGACATAGGGAATCAAGGGCCCCATTCCTGCTTGTGGGATCAATTCCAAAACCATTATAATTATATTTTATGAGACGGAATTAAAATCCCCTAATTAAATATATGGCAAATACACCATTAATAATATTTCACAAAGAAACAGCAAATAGTTTATCTGGACTTTAGTTTTCACTTGCATAGAACGCTCCCCTGAGAGGGGATATACTTAATTGGGAAATCCATATTCTTGGGGAATTTTATAGGGAACTGAATTAAGGTCAATGTTATTTAAGGCCTGATTTTAAAAAATTAGAGGCCTGATTTCATTCACATTTTTAATGTGCATCTGCTTACCTCGATTGGGATAGTGTGTGAAACTTGGGTATTTTTATGCAAGAGTACAGATAGGTACCTATCTAGCCACTTGTCCATGCAAATGCTCACTATGTACACACAAAGTGCCTGGATATAGACCTTATCTTTCTTTCTTTCTTTCTTTCTTTCTTTCTTTCTTTCTTTCTTTTGGAAACTCAGATATTTTATGGCAAAAATTACTCTTCAATTGGGACACCAGAAGGTGATTAAATATTGTTCAAAGTGTGATAGCAGGTCATTTTGATGCTAAGAGATGGTGCTTTGTCTTCCCATAAAAGACCTCTGCCAGTGTTGGTCCAACAAAACAAAACTGATTTAATTTTCCTTTATAGGCTCTTTCAAGCATTGTTTGAAATGACTCTCTCTTCAGGCTGGCAGTATCACAAGACTTTCATTTCAGCTGAAAAAAAATCATTTTGAGTTGTTTTTTTTTCTGTGGCAGATGTGTGTCACCTTTATCTCTTTAATGAGCCAGCAGGTTTGATGTGAGCAAAGTAATTTGAGAACCGTTGAGAACAATTTCAGGTATGAAACAATGTCTTTTAATTGGGATTTCCACTTAACTGAGATGAAAGGCTATTGATTAGGGTGTCCTGATTAAGGAGATTTCATTTGTTTAGGGATATACTTGTGTATAAAATACCTGCTACCTACCCCTGGCTGTTATTAGCAGAATGTTTGCAAATGAAAATTAGGAATGGTAGGCAGAATTGGGCCTGTGGTTAAGTAGTGAAATGAGTGGGGAGACCCATCTGGATTCAGACTTGAAGATATTTCATAATTTAGAAACATTAGATTTTTAACTAGTGTTATAGCACTCATATGCTTGATTCTGATGTCACTTATCGCAGATTTTCATCTGTTTAACTTTACCGGTATAAACTGCTCTCAGGTACACCAGTATAAATTGGGAATAGTTCTACTGACTTTAGTTCAGATTTGCACCTGTGTAATTGAGATCAGAATTAGGCTGCTTGAGTTTAATAGTTAGTAGCACTGATTTACATTTGTATAAATGATGGAATAAATTTGCCCCATTGTCTCTAACTCATACTATCAAACTACTGCATGTTGTAATTAGTGCAAAATATAAATCAACACTCTAATCAGTAAAACAATGCCCAGTACATATTTTCATTTGGCTCAGTATCTTTATCAGCTACATATGATAAAACCATGGATCAGGAAGCACTGATCAGCAATTACAATTTAAATCACATGGTTCAGGAACAGGTTATATCGTCATTCATAACCATGAAAATCCACATCAGGCAATAAATTGTTTATATATAACCTTATTTATTTGGTTTCATTGCTTCATAAAAAAATTGCAACCTCCAAACTGTAAAAACTGAGACCCAGTTCCAGTGCAGACTGGAAAAGTTATCTTGGGTCTAATGGATTTAACACTTCAGGCAAAGTTCATTTACATGGACAGAAGAAACCTTTTCTTGATGTGCTACTCTAATTAACCTCATGATAATCTCAAGTGACTTCTAGTTTAATAAATTTATGATTCCATCAAGTATCAGTTTCTGATATAGTAAGGACTTGTTTTGAGAAGGAGGCAAGTTTTACAGGGAATGCCAAAAAATTAGCATAATCATTTGACAGAGAGTGGAGGTCAGGGACATTTCGTACTCTTTACTGCTCAGTTGTTTTCATGGATATACTATTCTTATGTGTCTGTATAGTGCAGTCAGAACAAACTTTCTCAATCTAGCCTTTTATTAATTGGTTAGTGGACCTTGAATCTGTGGTTTGGGGAATTAACTAGAATTCATTTAGATTGAGCAAGAATCTCTATTCTGAAATTGACCTGATTGTTACAGGTACTAGAGTGGAAGAACTGAAAAATAATCCCAATGAGTTTCACAGGTGGTTTCCGACACCAGCCTCTGATGCAGCCAGTATCCCTGTAGAGACTTTTGGAATAGAGACATTGGTCCAGGTATTCAGATCTCAAAAAGTTTTGCATCCAGCATGATTGAATTCTTTATTAGACTTCATCTTCACAGATAAAGAGGAACTGATCCGAGAACTAAAAATGAAAGGTAATTTAGGTACAAGAGATCATTACTTGATCATATCTGTAATCTGTAAAAAGAATAAAGACTTAATCAGGGATATATATACTTGGTGCAGAGGTGACACATTGGTGACACATTCCATCCATGCTGGAATGTTACCCACCAGCAGCTTCCTGGGAGAGAACCTAGCTGCGGCAGCAGCAGGCTTCCAGGGACAGTGGCCAAGTGAGCTGGAGCCCCAATGTGCCCCAAACACATTCGGCCCCTGTCCCCAGAAGCTGAGCCCGGGCAGGGAGCATGCTGCCACCACTCCCAAGCCAGGCTCTCTCCCATGCAGCTGCTGCTTCACACTGAGCAAGCCGGGGGCGGGGGGCTCTGGCTTGCTCGACCCCTAACCCTGGAAGTCAAGCCTGGACAGGGAATGGGCTGCTGCTGCTGCCACTTCCCAGCCAGGAAGTTGGCTAATCTGCATGGAGCAGCAACTAGGAGTGGCTCTGTCCTGCTCCCTTCCCAGGCCTGACTGTCGGGGAGGGCAGCCAAACATGCCGGGGTGCAGGAGGGTCATTACAGCAGGAGGACAGAGCCCTTCCCCTCCACAGGTAATGTGGGGGACAGAGCACAAGGACCCCAGGAGGGCTGGGAGTGGGGCAGGGAGGAAACACTTGAGGAAGTCACACATCCTCCCCTTTAGCTGCTGCAGCCCCCTACCCCTTACCCCCAGTATGCGGAGGCACCAGTCATGTATGATTTCGTATTTTAAAAGGGGCAATTTCAGAAAGCTGCAAACAATTATGAGCCAGATCATCTGGAAGGAAGAATTTAACCCCAAAAATTAGAATGATAATAGGGAATTGTTTAAGAACAATTTATTAGATGTCCCAAAAGCCACAACTCCACAGTTGAGGAAGAAAGCCATATCGGTTTAAAAAAATCCAACAACCTGGTTTAGAGGGAAAGTGAAGGCATATATATATGTATGTATGTATATATATGCCTTCACTTTCCCTCTAAACCAGGTTGTTGGGTTTTTTTAAACCACTATGGCTTTCTTCTTTATATATATAAAATAAATGGAAGAAAATGGAAGGTGATACAGAGTAAACAGGGGAGGTTAAGTGGGAGTTCTGTTGGAGGAGTTTGTGGGAAAGACTAGGAGAATCAGGCAGAGGAACAGACAGGCTAGTGAAGGAAGTGTGTAGTGGTCTGGCAGTGTTTTGGTGCTCGTTGGGGGTTTGTTTTGCTGTGGGTGGTGGTGTTTTGGTTTGGCTTGTGTTTCCCAGACTAACAGGATTTAGGTGAAAAGGCTATGACAGATACGGAGGCAGCAGTGGTAGTGACCCAAGCAGTGGAAGACACAATGAAGATGACTGGATGTGGAAGCGGCAGTATGTACATAATCCTGGAAGGGGTACCTGAAAAGAGTTTCATCTGCATGAAGTGCCGCCTGATAGAAAGAAAAGATCCGAGGATGCAGGTGGAAACTCTGGTCGAGTTTAGAAGGGGGTTCAAGCAGATGAGGGAGCAAAGACATGAGGAGGCTGAAAGTAAAAGCTCAGACTTGCAGATGGAAACAGGACCAAAGAACTCTGAGGGGATACTGCTGAGTGAGGAAAGTGGACAGTGGAAGCATGTGACTAAGAGAACTAGTGAGAGGAAACGATGGGCTAGGGAAGGAGAAACGGAGCTCAGAAACAGGTTTGCGGAGTTGGAAAATGAAGAAGGGGAACAGCAGGTGGTCACTGAAGGTGAGAGGGCAAGGAAGAAGAGAAGAGCAGCTAGTTCTACAGAAAGAGACGAAGAGTCAATGGAGAAAACACTACCAAATATGAGCCCCAGGAGGATACAGGATGGGATGCAGAGGATTGCAAGGGACAATAGGAATCGAGAGGACTTGCAGACAGAGGGAACAGGAGATAGACCTGGAATTACTTCAAGTCAAAGTTGCAGAAGCTACCGGAAGCCTGCATCCAAAGAAAGGAGGAAAAAAATTATAGGCAGGAGTTGTAGACCAAGCTGGATGAGCAAGCATCTCGGAGAGGTGATTAAGAAAAAGCAGAAAGCCTACAAGGAGTGGAAGATGGGAGGGATCAGCAAGGAAAGTTAACTTATTGAGGCCAGAACATGTAGGGATAAAGTGAGAAAGGCCAAAAGCCATGTAGAGTTGTACCTTGCAAAGGGAATTAAAATCAAGAGTAAAAGGTTCTATAGCCATATAAATAAGAAGAAAACAAAGAAAGAAGAAGTGGGACTGCTAAACACTGAGGATGGAATGGAGGTTAAGGATAATCTAGGCATGGCCCAATATCTAAATGAATACTTTGTCTCAGTCTGTAATGAGGCTAATGAGGAGCTGAGGGATAATGGCAGGATGACAAATGGAAATGAGGATATGGAGGTAGATATTACCACATCCAAGGTAGAAGCCAAACTCAAACAGCTTAATGGGACTAAATTGGGGGCCCAGATAATCTTCATCCAAGAATATTAAAGGAACTGGCACATGAAATTGCAAGCCCATTAGCAAAAAAATGTTAATGAATCTGTAAACTCAGGGGTTGTACCATATGATTGGAGAATTGCTAACATAGTTCCTATTTTTAAGATAGGAAAAAAATGTGATCTGGGTAACTACAGGCCTGTTAGTTTGACATCTGTAGTATGCAAGGTCTTCGAAAAAATTTTGAAGAAGGAAGTAGTAAAGTGAGGTCAATGGTAATTGGGACAAAATACAACATGGTTTTACAAAAGGTAGATTGTGTCAAACCAACCTGATCTCCTTCTTTGAGAAAGTAACGAGATTTTTTAGACAAGGGAAATGCAGTGGATCTAATTTACCTCTATTTCAGTAAGGCATTTGATATGGTTCCACATGGGGAATTATTAGCTAAATTGGAAAAGATGGGGCTCAATATGAAAATTGAAAGGTGTATAAGGAACTGGTTAAAGGGGAGACTACAACGGGTCACACTGAAAGGTGAACTGTTAGGCTGGAAGGAGGTTACTAGTGGAGTTCTTCAGGGATAGGTTTGGAGACCAATCTTATTTAATCTTTTTATTACTGACCTTGCAAGAAGTGGGAGTGTGCTAATAAAGTTTGTGGAGGCCACAAAGCTAGGAGGTATTGCCAATACAGAGAGGCACTGGGATATCGTACAGGAGGAGAAGGACCTCGGAATATTGGTTGATCATAGTTATCATACAGGATGACTATGAGCCGCCAATGTGATATGGCCGTGAGAAAAGCTAATGCGGTCTTGGGATGCATCAGGCGAGGTATTTCCAGTAGAGATAAGGAGTGTTAGTACCGTTATATAAGGCACTGGTGAGACCTCATCTGGAATACTGTGTGCAGTTCTGGTCTCCCATGTTTAAGAAGGATGAATTCAAATTGGAACAGGTACAGAGAAAGGCTACTAGGATGATCTGAGGAATTGAAAACCTGTCTTATGAAAGGAGACTTTTAAAGAGCTTGGCTTGTTTAGCCTAACCAAAATAAGGCTGAGGGGAGATATGATTGCTCTCTATAAATATATCAGAGGGATAAATACCAGGGAGGGAGAGGAATTATTTAAGCTTAGTACCAATGTGGACAAATGGATATAAACTGGCCATCGGGAAGTTTAGACTTGAAATTAGATGAACGTTTCTAACCATCAGAGGAGTGAAGTTCTGAAACAGCCTTCCAAGGGAAGCAGTGGGGGAAAAAGGCATATCCGGCTTCAAGACTAAGCTTGATAAATTTATGGAGGGGGTGGTATGAAGGGATAGCCTAATTCTGGCAATTAATTGATCTTTGACTATTAGTAGTCAATATGCCCAATGGCCTATGATGGGATGTTAGATGGGGTGGGATCTGAGTTACTACAGAGAATTCTTTCCTGGGTGTCTGGCTGGTGAGTCTTGCCCACATGCTCAGGGTTTAGCTGATCACCATATTTGGGGTCAGGAAGGAATTTTCCTCCAGGGTAGATTGGCAGAGGCTTTGGGGTGTTTTCGCTTTCCTCTGCAGCTTGCAGCACGGGTCCCTTGCTGGAGGATTCTCTGTACCTTGAAGTCTTTAAATTGAGGACTTCAATAGCTCAGACAGAGGTTAGGGGTTTATTACAGGAGTGGGTGGCTGAGATTCTGTGGCCTGCGTTGTGCAGGAGGTCAGACTAGACGATCATTGTCAAGGTTCCTCCCCCACTCTGAACTCTAGGGTACAGATGTGGGGACCTGCATGAAAAACCTCCTAAGCTTATCTTTACCAGCTTAGGTCAAAACTTCCCCAAGGTACAAAATATTCCACCCTTTGTCCTTGGATTGGCCGCTACCACCACCAAACTAATACTGGTTACTGGGGAAGAGCTGTTTGGACACGTCTTTCCCCCAAAAATACTTCCCAAAACCTTGCACCCCACTTTCTGGACAAGGTTTGGTAAAAAGCCTCACCAATTTGCCTAGGTGACTACAGACCCAGACCCTTGGATCTTAAGAACAATGAACAATCCTCCCAACACTTGCACCCCCCCTTTCCTGGGAAATGTTGGATAAAAAGCCTCACCAATTTGCATAGGTGACCACAGACCCAAACCCTTGGATCTGAGAACAATGAAAAAGCATTCAGTTTTCTTACAAGAAGACTTTTATTAAAAATAGAAGTAAATAGAAATAAAGAAATCCCCCCTGTAAAATCAGGATGGTAGATACCTTGTAGGGTAATTAGATTCAAAACATAGAGAACCCCTCTAGGCAAAACCTTAAGTTACAAAAAAGATACACAGACAGAAATAGTTATTCTATTCAGCACAATCCTTTTCTCAGCCATTTAAAGAAATCATAATCTAACACATACCTAGCTAGCTTACTTACTAAAAGTTCTAAGACTCCATTCCTGGTCTATCCCCGACAAAGGCAAACTATAGACAGACACACTGACCCTTTGTTTCTCTCCCTCCTCCCAGCTTTTGAAAGTATCTTGTCTCCTCATTGGTCATTTTGGTCAGGTGCCAGCGAGGTTACCTTTAGCTTCTTAACCCTTTACAGGTGAGAGGAGCTTTCCCCTGGCCAGGAGGGATTTCAAAGGGGTTTACCCTTCCCTTTATATTTATGACAATCATAATGGTCCCTTCTGATCT
The DNA here is from genome assembly GCF_965140285.1 of Lepidochelys kempii. Lineage (NCBI taxonomy): Eukaryota > Metazoa > Chordata > Testudines > Cheloniidae > Lepidochelys > Lepidochelys kempii. The sequence goes on along the minus strand of NC_136384.1, from coordinate 66,748,152 downwards.
TAAAGTCTATGAATCTATTAACATAAATCAGAAGCTAGATATTTTAGAAATTTGATAAGTGAAGACAAGGGACACAAGTAGAAATCCATGGCCAGCAGAGTTAAGGACAATAAGAAAGAGTTTTCCCAAGTACGTTAGAAACAAAGAGAATCCTAACAGTGGTATTTGTCCATTACTAGGTGGAAATGGTAGAATTATCAATAATAATGCAGGGAAGGCAGAAGTGTTCAATAAATATTTCTGGTCCATATTTGGGAAAATAGATGATGTAACCATATCATGTGATAAAACACTTTTTCTATTCCACTAGTATTTCAGGAGAATGTTAAACATCAGCTACTAAAATTAGTCATTTTTAACTTATCATGTCCAGATAAGTTGTATTCAAGGTTTTTAAAAGAGCTGGCTGAGGAACTCACTGGGCTGTTAAACTTGATTTCCAATACATCTTGGAATACCAAAGAAGTTCCATAAGATTGGCAGAAAGCTAATATTGTGTCAATATTTAAAAGAGGTAAATAGGATGATTCAGGTAATTATAGGCCTGTTGGGCTGCCATTTATCCAAGGCAAGAAAAAATAGTGACTAATACAAGACTGCATTAATAAAGAATAAAAGGAGGATAATATAATTAGTGCTGATCAACATGGTTTTATTAAATATTTGTATTTTTTGGATGAGATTACAAGTTTGGTTGTAATACGATACAAGCATTTATGTAATATACTTAGAGACTTCTGCGAGGCATTTAATTTGGTACTGTGATATTTGTACTGAAAAATTAGAAAAATATAAAATTAACATGACACAAATTAAATAGATTAAAAGATGGCTAACTGATAGGTCTCAAAAAGTAATTGTAAATAGGGAATCGTAGAACAGTGTGTTTCTGGTGGAGATAGCGCTACGCTATTTAATATTTTTATTAATGACGTAGAAGAAAACATAGAATCATCACCGAAAGTTTGCAGATGACACAAAAATTGGGAGAGTTGTAAATAATAAACAAAATAGGTCACTGAAATGGGCGACCTGCATAACTTGGTACGCTGAGCACAAGCAAACAATGTATGTTTTAATATGGCTAAATGTAAATGCTCAAGAACAAAGAATGTAGGTCATACTTACAGGATGGTACACCCTATCCTGGAAAGCAGTGACTCTGAAAAAAGATAAGGGGTGTCATAAATAAAAAGGGAAGGGTAAACCCCTTTGAAATCCCTCCTGGCCAGAGGAAAATTCCTCTCACCTGTAAAGGGTTAAGAAGCTAAAGGTAACCTCGCTGGCACCTGACCAAAATGACCAATGAGGAGACAAAAAAAAAAAGCTGGGACGAGGGAGAGAAACAAAGGGTCTGTGTGTCTGTCTATATGCTGTTTCTGCCGGGGATAGACCAGGAATGGAGTCTTAGAACTTTTAGTAAGTAATCTAGCTAGGTAAGTGTTAGATTATGATTTCTTTAAGTGGCTGAGAAAAGAATTGTGCTGAATAGAATAACTATTTCTGTCTGTGTATCTTTTTTGTAACTTAAGGTTTTGCCTAGAGGGATTCTCTATGTTTTGAATCTAATTACTCTGTAAGGTATCTACCATCCTGATTTTACAGAGGTGATTTCTTTACTTCTATTTACTTCTATTTCTATTAAAAGTCTTCTTGTATGAAAACTGAATGCTTTTTCATTGTTCTCAGATCCAAAGGTTTGGGTCTGTGGTCACCTACGCAAATTGGTGAGGCTTTTTATCCAACATTTCCCAGGAAAGGGGGGGTGTGCAAGTGTTGGGAGGATTGTTCATTGTTCTTAAGATCCAAGGGTCTGGGTCTGAAGTCACCTAGGCAAATTGGTGAGACTTTTTACCAAACCTTGTCCAGAAAGTGGGGTGCAAGGTTTTGGGAAGTATTTTGGGGGGAAAGATATTTCCAAACAGCTCTTCCCCAGTAACCAGTATTTGTCTGGTGGTGGTAGCGGCCAATCCAAGGACAAAGGGTGGAATATTTTGTACCTGGGGGAAGTTTTGACCTAAGCTGGTAAAGATAAGCTTAGGAGGTTTTTCATGCAGGTCCCCACATCTGTACCCTAGCGTTCAGAGTGGGGAAGGAACCTTGACAAGGGGTCATGGTGGATAATCATCTGAACATGAGTTCCCAGTGTGATGCTGTGGCCCAAAAGGCAAATGGCTTTAGTGTAACAGAGACCTGGATACATAGTTTGTCATTTCCAGTCCTAATCTCCATGCTCTAAAGGCAGGTCATGCAGCTGCACATGTAGCAAGGAAGATGTATTTTTTAGAGTAGAAGGTATCACTACATGGTTGGTGGACATATAAGTTTAAATGTGGCACTCAGTGCTATTTCTGGCATAAACAGATGTGATGAAATAGATAATGGAAGAATTAAATATTTTCCTAATTTGCATGCACCCAAAAAAGTGTCATGAAAATTAGCATTGTTTTTTTTTCACGTGCAACAATATGCAATACAAAGTATGGATCTGTGTGTGCTGTGGTTGCCTCAGTCTGTAACACTGGCAACTGCAAAACATAATGATTCCTCTCCACACTTGCTTTTGAGTGTGCCTATTACATCAGTGTCTTTTTTTTTCTGTAATGTAAGAATAATTCTGTTTCCAAATATTTTTCAACTCTCCCCCCCCCCCCCCAGTTTATAAAATTATTATTGAGGCAGTATTGAACCAGCAGATTCTAGCCTCTACACCAGGGGTTGGCAACCTTTTAGAAGTGGTGTGCCGAGTCTTCATTTATTCATTCTAATTTAAGGTTTTGCGTGCCAGTAATACTTTTTAATGTTTTTAGAAGGTCTCTTTCTATAAGTCTATACTATATAACTAAACTATTGTTGTATGTAAAGTAAATAAGGTTTTAAAAATGTTTAAGAAGCTTCATTTAAAATTAAATTAAAATGCAGAGCCCCCCGGACCGGTGGCCAGGACCTGGGCAGGGTGAGTGCCACTGAAAATCAGCTCGGCACGCATGCCATAGGTTGCCTACCCCTGCTCTACACACATGTGCGTGAAGATGCACTTGGTAAAATATAGCCTATTATACCAACCTTTTTATGTGTTGTGATTTTACAAATAGCACGGAAAGTCATATCACTTACTAACCTAACAGTATTATGCACAAGAGCTAGAGATTTTACAGAACCTGCTCCTGGTTTCTGTAAAACCTTCACTCTGTTGTTGGTACCTCAACCCCAACATCTGGTGAAACTCTGAAGAGGGGCTAAAATAATTAGATCCTGAAAGTGTGTGTCTAATACTTGCACCCTGTTAATCTAATAAAAACTCTTACCTTCAACCTTATGTCATAGATTTATTCCCAAAAGGTAAAGTTAAAGCTTCCAAGGTAATCAATTATGAAACAACCACAGCTCATAAATTAAGCTTTCATGAAAAGCTACTTACAAATAGGAAGTCAAATTAGTCCATATTAGGTGATTGTGTTGGCTATTACTTTAAAGTAAAAGGGAAATTCATTATAGGAAAGGATCAGGAAAACTTCTCATATTATTGCTGTAGTTACCTGCCAGGATATAACTGAAATGTAAAAGCTTGTTTTTTTTAAAAAAGAATTATTTAGAAAGCCAGCATGGCTGTAGGAATTTAAGATACATGAATTTGTCAGTCTGGGGACATTATTTTGCTTCCTTTACCTTAGCCCCTAGGAAAACTTCAGTTTAATATTTCACTCTCCTGAACTTTTTTATGATAAACACTTGGGTACAGATCTCCTACAAACTGGTAGAAAGGAAATAAATCACTCTCCTTGGCATTCCCCGTGGTCTGCCAACACAGTTAGCCAGCTTCTGCAGATGCCATTCCTGGCATCAAAAACCAGAATCCCGCAGGAAGCAAAAAATGCCAGGTTTCTTCTTATGTCTGAGATGACTGTGTTTGCTGTAGGAGAACCCTCTGTGCTATGATAAATGCCACTGCGCTGAATCAGCATGGTGGACAGTTTAACTTTGTGACCTTTTTGAAGTTGACAGTTTCCCCTATAGATTGTCTTTCACACAACCTATAACATAGACTGTCAAAACTACTACAGTAAAAGAGATCTGTATTTATTTTACTGTTTAAGACTCCTACCTCTGTGCAGATCTCAGGTGTCTTGCCATTCTCCTGGACAATTTCATATGCTTTTGTTGTTGTTGTTGTTGCTTGCCATGCATAGGGGTTTTATCTAAGGGAGTGCATTCCTTGATTGGCCCTATTCTGTCACCTTGACATTACACGTGTTTTTTGAATGCCGGGACCCAGTTTCCACCAATGGTTCAGAACAATACTGAAGTTTCTTGCAGTCTACGCATTATTGCCATTACGTTTACTATCTTCTGAGCCGCTGGATGAGTTTCTGTTTTCCAGTTTGGGATCTTTCTGCAAAGTAATATTTTTCTAATAATAATAATAATAATAATAATTAATAATAACAACAATAATAATGTTAGTGTTGTTATTGTTATTAATCCTTTGCATTTGAAAAGAAAACTTCTCTCATTCTTGTAAGCAAAACTTCACAAAAATGTTCTGGATGTGATAAAAATATCACCGCTTGGTTTCTGAGCCTGAATACCAAGCACTCTCTTCTTTCAGTCTGTGGCTAATTGTGAACATAAAATATTGCTTTAAAGTAATTTTGATGCCCAATTGGCACACACAGAAAATGAATGAGGAGGTTAATTCAGACCAGCACCAATATTTAAAGCAGCAACTGATTAGACTGAGAACTGTCAAACAGCTGGTTAGAAAACAGATATTCTGTCCTCTCCCACACACACCCAAAAAAGGGGGAACATTTTTTTAAAAGTCTTTGCCAATCAAGGTGAAAATTTTGAAATTGTTTGAAAAATAAAATTCTGAAAAAATTCCTTCAGAAAGATTCATTTCAATTTTGACCCATTTTCACTTCTTAATTTTTTGTTTAAAATAATCTAAATTTAGAAATAAAGTAATTTTAAAGTAAAAAATAAAAATGTTTTGTTCTGAACGTAGCAAAATGACATTTTCAAAACAGTTTTTCCATTTTTTCTAAATAAAATTTCATCAAAATCAGTAAGATTTCTAAAAATAATTTCAGTTTTATCAATATGACATTTTCTGACCAAAAAAACAAAAAAAGTTTTGACAAATATTTTCCATCCAGCTCTACTGTCAAATATTCCCTTAGTAGGAGCAAATAGTTTCCTTTGATGGACTTTTCCTCCAATTACTGAATGCTGTGCATTCTCTTTAAGATAAATCCAAACACCCCACATCTAAAACAGATATTGTAGACCTTCCTTTTTCTTTTTAATTCAGTACACATAGAGTTAAATCTTTGAAAATACAGAAGGGCTATAAAAGGTCCTGTGCATCGAGATTCTAAAAGGTCATAGGGATTTAAGGCTTAGTGCCCTTTTGCCCAGTGGAATCCACAGCCCTGGGTTAGGTACTCAGCATCCCTATACAACACAACAGGGAGAGTTAGGCCCTAAGACTGGAATTCAAAAAAGACAGCAGCACACTGTGTGGGGAGCTGCGGAGACTAGTCAATAGGGAATGCTGAGGAGAAGGGAGTGGCTTAAACCCCACCCCTCAAAGGGAGTTAGCTGTCTAATAGACCAGAGGCACCAACCTCAACTTGGAATTCATAATTGTGAACATGGATTTAGGAGCATAAGCCAGGTCAACCCCTTCTCCTGCTCCCCTCAAAAGAAAAAAAAAAGATATGGAGAAGGTGCGGCTGTCCAAGAGGCCCAGTGTCTCCCACCTCCCAGATGAGTGCCCTAACCACTGAGCTACGAGGTACTCTTGGTGGACTCTCTCAATCTCTCCTGATGAAGCTGCTCCACTTTGTGTAAATACTTAAATATTCAGTATGCCTGAGAGAAGATGAGATGACTGTCTAGACTAGGATTTAGGGCATGCACTTGGAAGGTGGGAAGCTAGGTTCCAGTCCCTGCTCAGAGACTTCTGTAACCACTGAGAGACTGTATATAAGGGGGCACCACAACCACCACTTCCTCTGGGAGCTGTGCTTTGTGTGGGGCCTGATCTGGTAGACATGTTCTAATGTGATCTCTGAGTATCTACTGCTGAGATAGGTGGGGGAATGCCTAGTTTGTGTATCCTTCTGGGGGTTAGGCATGAGCTAGATGCCAGTCCCCAGGATTTAGGCAGCTGTGTACATGGCCACTGGCAGAAATTCAGGAATCTAGGGGACTTTATCAGTGGAAACTGTGGTGCTTAGGGAATTTAGGCACCTTAAGTATAAGGCTGCAGCTAAGAGTGAAAATTTTTGAGGATTTAAATTTTGGGCTTAAGTGCCTAAAGTGCAAGTTAGGTGCCTTAAATTCCTGTGTGGATCTAGCCCCTAGAGACATACCCTGCAAGTGCTCATGGCTTTGAAGAATCAGGCCACAAGTGCAGCTTGTTGTAGGTTCATTAATTTAATCCAAACAGATCTGTTCTATACTCACTGAAAACCTACACCTCTATACCTAATTTCCTCTAATGTGCATATTAAGAATCCCTCCCCCCCAGCCCCAACAAGCACACCATGTGTGCTGTCTAACTTAGCCTATTCACTCTAGCATGTCACAGAAGCATTTTTGCTCTGGGCAATTCTCTAGTTATAATTAAAATATGCACAGATAAATCTACCACCACTTCAAGGGGTGGGGGAAATCAAGCTGATTATTGCTTCGCTATTTCTCTTTTCCATCACAAGGAGGAATTACTATGTAAATCTTCCAATCTCTTTGTCATTATCTTTAAAAAGAAACAATGTAACAATTAATGTTGCTTGAAAGTGTCAAAAGAGAGGTTGTTTGCTGAAAAATCACTTTGTTTTATATTTTTTCATGCACACGAAAAAGAAAAAAAATAGTAAAGGGAGTTTAAGGAAAGATGTTAGCTAAAGTATTATCAGTTTACTACTCTTCATATAATATGACAATCAAAGATTCTTTGAAATCCAACAGGAATAAGATCAATATTTGAAATGGGCAACAGTGACCATAAAATCTATATGTAGTGTAAATAAAGTGATCTCTTTTGAATGTCCCATACAAATATAATCAAATTTGACTTTATTGATAGAAAATAACAGACAGTGATTGATGTCTTGGCATAATAAATGATGCATCTTTGTATCACCCCATTATGCACAACTAACAATTGATGGCATAAGTGAAATATCACTGTGTATGCATGTCTGTATTTATGTGTGAACAAATTTGTGTGTGTGTGTGTGTGTGTGTGTGTGTGTACTGTATATGTAAGCGGGATTACAGTGCAATGTTACACCATAGATATGTATGTATATAACTATCACACTGGCATGATGTAACCTACGATTAAGTGTGTAGCACAAATGGCACTGTGTGTGTGTGTGTGTGTGTGTATTTAAGGATTTATCGTGTGTGCACCTGTGTAGCCCACTGATGAGTATGTATTACAGGTCCCCCTGTGTGTCTTGTCGGAGAAAAACACAGTTCTCACTCTCAGGTTGGGTGCAGCAAGTCAGAAACACTTTGTTATCTCAAGCAACTGCACAGAGGGAGAGAGAGCACTAGGACACAGGGTTTCCCCCACCTAGGCAGGTCTCTCTCAAGATAAACAATTAGAGCAAGTATGTATACCTTTATTACAGACAATAATAAGCAACAGCTGCATATTGTTTATACATATTCCTTCATGATCTGTTATTTTTCTTACCATTTCTCTTATAGTCAGCATTCTAGTCTTATCTAATACAAGGTCACAACAGTCTTTTTCAGTTGTTTTCCACTCACTTCGCACTATCCCTGCTTCTACAAATCTCGCGTTATTAAAGCTAGAGTTAGCCTGACTCCTGCTCATTTCAGAGGCCTACATCCAAATTCCCTTTATCTACTTCCACAGTCTGTTCTGCAGAGGACTTCAGTTGGTTATAGTCCCACCAAGAGAGCTTTAGCTCAAGCTGTAGCAAGCCATGCTTTTAGGTCTAAGATTCCCAGTTTAATCCCCCATTGTGTCGCTACTCTGTGACTCCTCTAGTCAGGTTAGGATCCCAGGGCTTTCTCTCCCCAGGGCTTCCTCTCCCCAGGCTTCCTCCTCACAGCCTCTCTATTTCCAAGGAGTAATCCTATAGCCTCCTCCTTTTACTTTTTTTTTTTTTTATTATGAAGAACACTCAGCCTCCTTCTGCTACAAATTTCTTTATAGTAACCAGCCTACTCCTGCCCAGCTGGACTTCATGATTAGTCAAATCTGACTCTCTGTCCAGACGCAGCCTAGTATGTTGACTGGTCTTTCAGGATCACATTAACCCATTCAGACATATGTGGAGTGCAAACCCCATCACATACCACACTCACTCTTTAACTCAAGCTGTAGCAGTTTGTGCTTCTAATTCTCAAGGTCTCTGTTCAATCCTCATTGTCAACCAATATGGTAGGATATGAACATACATATATATTATTCGATATATCCATATATTATTCCATATATATATAATTTCCCACGGTTTGCTAGGCTCTTCACCTAATCCTATAGGTGACAGGACCATCGGTGAGATAGGCAATCCTCCACGTATCTTTGCCCATTTGTGGATTGCTCTGGGGCTTAGGCAGGAATAGGCATCCTAATGCCTAGAGAAAGGCTGCAGTGCATATGCCCAAAGGCAGAAATTTAGGTACGAAATGAGTTTAGGCACCTATAGGGTTAGGTGGCCACCACTGTGAATTTCATGGATCTCAGTGGTGCCTAAAATTGGGACTTATGTGTAGAGTGAACAAATAGCAACTGTGAAAAAACGGGACAGGGGGTGGGGGTTATAGGCTCCTATATAAGAAAAAGTCCCAAAAAACAGGACTGTCGCTATAAAAATGGTACTTATGTGCCTAAGTACCTTTGTGGATCTGGGCCATGATCCCTGTCCCAAAGAGTTCATCTTCTAGGAAAAAAGCAAATCATGAAAGCAGACAGTTTGTGGTGGGGAAAGGAAGAGAGATCTGATGGCTAGAGGATAAGGGTTAATATCTATAGGATTATGTATTTGCTGCTTTGGCAAACTGTGTACATTTCGTAGCAGGTAATTTTGTTTTCTATTAATTGAAACTGCGATGAAACTATTGGATCATTACATTGGATACACAGGATTTGGGGAACGGGGCTTTGGGTTTTCGTTATTTTAGTTATTTGTTTGTATGAGGTGAGGAGGAATGGTGGGGGAAGGTCACAGGGTTAATAGAGCAGAGGGTATGAAGTCGTAGGATCAAAAGAAGGGAGAGCAGGAATAAGAAAAGTGATAGTGAAGAAAAAGGGAAGTTGGGAGAGGGAGAAGATAGAGAGTTTGATGGATGCTGGCTGTAAGGAATTTTCTACAGTCTCTCTCTGTGACATACATAATATTCCTAGGCAAAAATGTTAATAATATGTTAAAAAATCCAAAGATATGGAAATGTGCAGTTAAGGCATGCAAACAATCTTAACTCTACCCTGTAGTAATACAAATAAGTAAGTGAGAAAAATTATTATGGAAATACACCAATCCATCTTTAAAAATCAGTATTATCACATCTAGGATCATATAAAATGCCATAATCATACAGGTTTGATATATTCCTCGTCCCTTCCCTTTCACATAGACTTTTCTCATCCCAGCTAAAGCTGAATGAATTTTTTTGATAAAAACTTTTTTTTTCAGTGAAAAACTCAGATTTAGGTTGACTAAATAATTTAGCAAATTCATACAGATTTTGCCAAATTGTTTTGATCAGAAAGTAAAACCTAAAAAAAACCCAATTCTAAGTAAGTTGAAGTGTTTTCTTCTGACATATTCAAATCAAAATGTTTTGACTTGATTCAATTTGACTTCATTTCAAAATTTCCTTTTGCTTTATATTTTTAAAAAAATCTTACAAAATGCTTGAAAACAAAATGAATCGTTCAATTTTGGATTGAACTACATGTTTTGTTTTTACTTTGCAATTCATCAAAAAAATTATAATATTTCATTTTTTGATTCAACTGGAAACAATATTTTTTTCAGAATTTTCAGTGCACCTCAAATTGTTTTAATAGAATAGCTCTATCTCCAACATCATGGGGAGCCAAGCAAGGGGGGAAGCAGTCATGTGTGGGGATGAATTGGAAGGTTCAGCATGCAGAGGGGTTGTGAAAGGCAGACAAAGGGACAAAGGAGGAAAATGAAGGAGCCATTCTTATCCCCATATTTATGCCCCCATTCTCTGAAGGAGCTGTTCACTTCGCACCATAAGAGTCTGACGTGATCCTAAACATCAGTACTGAATATGATTCTATTAACATGACTCTAAACATCAGTACAGAACTCGCCTTTGATCCAGAACATGATTAATGTGATCCTAAACATCAGTGCAGAACTTGCCTTTGATGAAACACAGGAGCCAGTGTTCACCATGAAACCTGTAAACCTGACTATTGGAGTAAAATTTTTACCAATCAGAAGTCTTGACATGCATAGTCTCCGTCATTGCCATGACTCTTTTCAGACAATAGAATTGCAGCGTGTAAACTGGTTGGACAGAAAAGTTCATGATTGCTTGAATTATCTTGGTGTCACAATGGTCTCACTTAAGAGTAACCTGAGTTATGGATCTGAATCAGTCTGTAATCAGAACAATCTGATATTATAATTTGTAATAATTTACTGAGCCAGACAGAAAAATTGGGATTTTTTTCTCATGGAACTTTTTGCCGGAAAAATCCTGTTTGAAATGTTACTGTCAGGAAATTCTTATTTCCATATAGGAAATTCTGAAAATGTTACAAAAAAGGATTTTTCACAATATTTCAATAAGCAGCTCTGAAAATCATAGTGTGTGATCATGTAATTAAAGATTGTATCATTAGGAATATACATAAGGGAGCCAAATTAATGTTACATAGACAACCTTATCTCTGGTACTTATTTTTGCAACCATAAGAACCTCTATCCCACATAGGAGGAACTTAGTACCTCAGAGAAGCAGGCCTTTTTCACTATTACAACTATAAAATTAAAAGGAGTCAGCTTCTGTTGGTGTTGTACAAACATCCTCAGTACTCCAGAACAGAGTTCTCTAATTGTGGTACATAGCAATATATGGGCCACAATTAAGAAGTAGTCTGAGGTTCAAAGTATAGTATCATAACCAGAATACATTATGCCTACACTAATTAAATTAGAAACATGGTTCTCCAAATACATTGTGTCTTAGATGTAATGTGCTTAGTCTGAAAGTCTAAGAACTGCTGGAGAGAGACTTCTGCAAAACACTTAATCTCAATGAGAAGGAACAATCTGACCTCCAACTGACACTATTTTACCTTAAGCTTTCGTGAGCTACAGCTCACTTGCTTATGCTCAAATAAATTGGTTAGTCTCTAAGGTGCCACAAGTACTCCTTTTCTTTTTGAGAACACAGACTAACACGCCTGTTAATCTGCAACTATTTTACCTGTTTACAGCTCATTCAGCAGACTAATTCTGTCTCTCTAGAGAACTGGGGCTCTGATTCTTCCTGCTTCCCCAGAGTCCAGAAAGAACCTACCATATTACATTTCCACCTGATTGTCATCAGCTCTGCACAATTCACCAACTTCCATGCAGAATAATGCTGTACTGGTAGATAGAGGCAATAACAAATGCAAAGAACTTCAGCAGATACTACTACAAAGATATAGCCCAAGGCATCCCCTGCTGAGATACTTTTTTTCTTCTAGATCTTTCTTCTAGCTCTATATGTTACAAACTGTTAAGGAAGTAAGCATAATAGGACATGGAGCTCAGTAACTGTTCTGGGTTTGTTCTGGCTGTATTGACTCTTTACATTGTTAAAGACTCTGCAGGCCTGCCGGAAGATCTGTAACTTCTGTGAGACAGAAGAGTTTCAGCATATTACAGAGGAGATGCACACTGTGCTCTCTCACAGAGAATTTGTTCTTCCTTGTTTTGTTTCACTTGATGTAAAACCAAAATAATTCATACTGAAAATATAAAGTTGTTTTTCGTGTATAAAAGAAAGCCTATCACACAATGCAATTGCATACCAAATATAAACAACAAGAACAAACCAACTTTAAAGATAACAAAATTACTTCCTACAGGAAGTCTGTTAAGGATGTTATGTTTACCAGATGGTCCCATTAATTTGGTGCATGGTTCTTAACAATTAAATACCATTCTTCCAAGATTCAGTTTAACATATATGGCAATTATAATTTAATAGCCATTGATCACTATGTCACAATATCTTTAAATGATTAACAAGTAAAATAAACACTGGAATTACTATCTGCAGTCTTCACAACTCATGTACAGTAAGAAATTCAGGAATATAACTATATACTAGGAAACACAAAAAACAGTGGATATGCCTATTAGCTGTTTCATTGCTTGATATCAAATATATGAAGAGATTTAGCTATAGGTTCCATATTCCTAAGACCATGTAGCCTTCCAAAAAGTTACTGAAGAGCAAAGGGTTCATTTGAATTTATCTGAAGATTTTGCAGACAAAGCCATTTGCAGAAAAAAGTATCTGCTTTTGTTAAGCTATTTCTTAGCCTTTTAAAAGCAAGGACTTTGCTTGAATAGACTGATTCAACTCATTTAATATGGATTTGCATCTTATCTGAATTCCAGTGACTCATTGTTTCTTAAACAGGTGGGAGTACAAATCTGAATATTAATGCAATAACTGCAGTATGGCGTCAAGAAGACTCAATAATAAAACAGACCAAGTGGTCAACTATTAACTTGTCCTAAGAAAGATACTGGCTTACGTCAGAATTTATTTCTGTGTAGTCATGCAAATAACTATTAAATATCACATTCAACTGGAACATGGAAGTGATTCAGAATGCATTAGATCAACTAAGTTGTATGTAAGTCGGTTAGAACTCAATATGTCAAAGTACAGAAACCTTGTGGCTTTTTAAAAGAGTGATGTTGGAGTAAATTTGCATTCTATTATTTCCATATTATGTCCCCTAGGCCTTGGTAATGACTTCAGAAAGCAATTCCAGATGAGTTATGCTTGTGAAAACATGCATACACTGCTGCAGCTCACAGCAACAGCAGCCTTATACCTGTCTGACTAAACTACTGTGACACATACCAAGTGCTTCAACATGCTAGTAAATTATACGTCTTTAACAAATGTCAAAAAATGAACACTATCAGGCTGGAACACCGGACTTTGTTTTCATAAAGACCTGATACGAAAAACATCACCATGCTCCCATTAAGCTCTGCTATCATACAGAGTCGTACTTAATCATCCACAGACAGAGAAGACAGAGTAGCTCTTGAGGTTCACTGTGAGCTGTTGCTGCCCCCTTAAGACAAGTAAACATAAATAATAGCGAGTATGCTGCAGTTCCCTGAGTACATTTTCTCAAAGGTCTTTCTCAATGAACTATCATAGGATAATCATAATAAGGGGCTTGCTTAGCGGAAGCTGGTGCAACAATAAATCCAGGAATTTTAATGCACTCTATTACAACTGCAATGAAAACCTAAGGTTTAGATTAAGGACCTTAGAGAATAGGAGAACCAGAGTCCTTCAGTGAATTCATGCTAGCAGCTTTAAGATAACAAAGCTCAAACTGTGAAAATAAGGGTACAGTTAACATTATTCAATCTTTAAATGAAAGTTACTAGCAGAGGGAGAAAGAGGCCCACTTTCTCTCAATTCACTTTAGAATGACATACTATAGGGCAACCCAGGTAGACCATGAGATAATCTGAAAACTATAACAAGGATAAGTTATTAGCACTTTCCATTCCTTTAACCTTTGTCAAGAGGCCCGCTTAATGTTTGGTCATTTGCTCCTATCTTTAAAGTTGTCTAAGGGTCTGATATTAGAATGTTAATGGCTGCTATAGATGTGCTTTGAAATAGAATCGGTGTAATATTTTTATCTAGACTGATCTTTAGCTTCATGTCGATGTTTATTCTACCCCTTTGATTCAAGCTTGCCCGGATGCAATTGTGAGAGGAGAAGAGTAGACACACTAAGCATCCAGAGCACGAATATTGTGTCTTTAGCTGGTTTTACACAACCAACATAATATGAAGTAAACACTTCTGCACAATGGGGTCCAAAGAACCAAATATACTGAATATACAAAATTGAACATATGCAGTCAGATTCTCTGCTTTGCCTAGTTTATGCTCGGTGAAGCAGAGATGGGATTCTGTAAGCAATGCCAGCTCTGAACCCACTTAGGGACTCCTCCATACCAACAGAATCCCCAGCTGTTGGCTGCAGCTAGTCTCTGCTCCCTTACCACCATCCTGAATAGTGCAAAGGGAGCAGAGCAGGGGAGAGAATCTGTCCCAGAATATTGAAACTGCCTGAATACAAATACACGTTGCAATGGAGATATGCAGAATATATGCGACCCTACAGTTTTCATTTTAAAAACAAGTATTTAAAATAATACATTAACCTATTCCTGTAACACAGATTCAGTAAAGTGGGAAAGGGAACAAACAGTGCCTTTTGTTAAATGTTATTTTTATTGGGGTTCACACCGAGATTACACTGTAAATACAGGGTACAGGAGAAAAGCAACATAGGGACCAGGGAAGAAGTGACATGTTGCTGCTGATTATCTTCCTGTTTCATGTTAAAAATAATATATGTATTTTTAGCTCCGAACCCTAGTGTGTATTAGGAAATATATTACATCTTAGGTATAAAAGATGAACAAATTAATTTTCTCTAGCTAGTCATTTTTCCTCTCTGTTTGGACAACAAGAATACTGTAAACTATTGTGTATTTAGCAGAGCTGAACAAATGAAACAAAAATATAGTTGTCCAAGATCAAAAATGAATTTTGTTGCCACCATATTCACTTTCAATAAAAATAATAATAGCTTTCCAGTTTTACTAGCATAATCACTTAAACCTCCGTTCAGGAAACAGATACAATACCACATGATTTCCCTAAGTATTAAATGCAGAGTGAACTTTGAAAATTAAGGCTTTTGCAATTAAATATGTAAGTCAATTTGTTTTTCAGGGCCTGCCCTCTATCCAGCATTTAAACATGTGACTTCAATGGCACACCTCACATGCTTAAAGTTAATGTTGTGCTTAATTGCTTTGTTCAAGCAGGATTTATGTATATGTCAGTCACTCAGGATACAAAAGTACATGAATGATATAACAACACAGATCAGACTGTAAATATTTATAATAAACTTTTTTGAAAGTTCATCAGAGCATGAATCATTCTTTAAGAAATATGCAAATAATTTAAAATAAATAAATTATAGACTTTCACAATATGGTCATGGACACTTCAAAAATAGGGAAAAGGGCAAAAAAGTATTAATTATTTCTTGAGAATTATTCATTCAAACTCTAGTAATTATCTTAATTAAGTCAATGGACCCAGGATCAGAGGGGGAAATGTTGAACCATTGTAGCTTAGCATTATTCACTATGGACGCTGCATCTGTGCAAGAGTAGTCCTAACAATAGTGTTTCTGGAATTTCAAGTTGTGCTATATGTTGTTTTTGTCACAGAACATGTAGTATTATTCCTAACCCACTTTTTCCCCCCTAAAAAGAATTAACAATATATTTTGGGGCTAAGCCTCATTTTTGGTTGTTTTGTTGTTTTATTCATTTAGTGGTTTTTGTCTCTCTTTCCCGGATAGTGTTCGTTTTTTCCTGTGTTATTCTTTCTGCATGCCCATTTATTATGTGCAATCTAGAATTTGTGACATTCTGCATATTTATAATAGCGTGCACAGTCTGAGTGGTTTTGTTTATCACAGTAAAAAATTCTAATTGGTTTGAGTTTACCTATTGAACTGGGAACCTTTTAACTTCTTTGCTTGGTGTTCTATTGTCTCACTGTTGACAGCTTTGTCCACAGCCTTTTTTAATGTAAGGTCTGCTGTGCTAGTACTTTCCTTTGTATTCCAGATATTAACTGTCAGACAAATGTGTCCTGTGAAACCTCTTTTAAAAGCTATCCAGACCTCTCCTATGTTGCCATTTTAAGTCTGTTGAAAATGGTTGATTCATGTTCATGGTCCTTTAATTAAATGTTTGCCTTTCAACTTATTATAAGCATCCTTGGATTTTAATGCTCTTTAACCAAAGCACAAGTTTCTTCATAATCTTTTGACACTAGAATATTGGGGATTCTAATCAGAGCGGGGCAACATTTTTCAACCTAAACTTTGTTTTGGCAAAAAAAAAAAATGCAGATTCATTGCCATCAAGAAGTATCATGAATTTTGTCCATTTCACTATGTTGTATTGGTAAATAAAAACCTTAAAAATTCTGGGGGGAGGGAAGGCAGAAGGGGAGGAATCAAAAAGTTTCATTTCAACATTTTCAAAAGGAAACATTTTGATTTTTCAGTTCAAAATGGCTGTTGTTTCAAAATTTTCAGTGTGGTCATCTAAGCATTTTTAAAATGCTTTAGGGCTGCCCAAAATTTGGCCATTAGTTTGCATTAACTAAAATCTTTTCACAGGATGTTCTCAGTCACTTCTCTCCCTATTCCAAGCAGGTGGTTTGATTATAAAATATAGAATCCCCATAAAAAGTAAATTAGCCAAGTACCTGACTGTAACCCCTTTTATTTTAGTTTTTATAAAATATTTACATTTGTTTGATCAGCTTTTCTCAGTTTAGTTTTTCGTTATAATAAAATGTTTGCTGCAAAGCTTAGAGCAGGTGTTCCCAAACTTGGTTCCTGGCTTGTTCAGGGTAAGCCCCTGGCGGGCCATGAGATACTTTGTTTACCTGACCGTCTGCAGATACAGCCTCTTGCAGCTCCCAGTGGCCGTGGTTCGCTGTTCTGGGCGCAGCTTCCATTGACCGGGAACGGCGAACCGCGGCTACTGGGAGCTGCGAGTGACCGTACCTGCAGATGCTCAAGTAAACAAAACATTTTGCAGCCCACCAGGGGCTTTTCCTGAACAAGCCACGAACCAAGTTTGGGAACTTCTGCTCTATGTTTTTCTCAAAGCTCCAGCTCCTGGAGTCATATGATTAAATGTGAAGCTCAGCTAAAGGGAAGGGTAAACCCCTTTGAAATCCCTCCTGGCCAGGGGAAAGCTCCTCTCACCTGTAAAGGGTTAAGAAGCTAAAGGTAACCTCGCTGGCACCTGACCAAAATGACCAATGAGGAGACAAGATACTTTCAAAAGCTGGGAGGAGGGAGAGAAACAAAGGGTTTGTGTGTCTGTCTGTAGTCGTCTTGGCCAGGGACAGAACAGGAATGGAGCCTTAGAACTTTTAGTAAGTAATCTAGCTAGGTATGTGTTAGATTATGATTTCTTTAAATGGCTGAGAAAAGAATTGTGCTGAATAGAATAACTATTTCTGTCTGTGTATCTTTTTTGTAACTTAAGGTTTTGCCTAGAGGGGTTCTCTATGTTTTTGAATCTAATTACCCTGTAAGATATCTACCATCCTGATTTTACAGGGGGGATTTCTTTATTTCTATTTACTTCTATTTTTTATTAAAAGTCTTCTTGTAAAACACTGAATGCTTTTTCATTGTTCTCAGATCCAAGGGTTTGGGTCTGTGGTCACCTATGCAAATTGGTGAGGCTTTTTATCCAACATTTCCCAGGAAAAGGGGAGTGCAAGTGTTGGGAGGATTGTTCATTGTTCTTAAGATCCAAGGGTCTGGGTCTGTAGTCACCTAGGCGAATTGGTGAGGCTTTTTACCAAACCTTGTCCAGGAAGTAGGGTGCAAGGTTTTGGGAAGTATTTTGGGGGGAAGGACGCGTCCAAACAGCTCTTCCCCAGTAACCAGTATTAGTTTGGTGGTGGTAGCGGCCATTCCAAGGATAACGGGGGTAATATTTTGTACCTTGGGGAAGTTTTGACCTAAGCTGGTAAAGATAAGCTTAGGAGGTTTTTCATGCAGGTCCCCACATCTGTACCCTAGAGTTCAGAGTGGGGGAGGAACCTTGACATGGTGGCACAGTGGTGGGATTAACCTGAAATCATTTTGAGATCCAGTTGAGATTTTTTTTAACTAGAAATACAGATTTTAAAAAGGAATTTTTAGGAAGTCCAGAAGGCAGCTTTGAAACTGAAAGCAGCTTGGTTTCTCTCTGCTTTGTGGCCAAGCAGAGACAAAAGGGGATTATCTTGTGAATTGCAGGTTTCATTTGCCTGGAGGCAGGGTACTTAACTCCTGCAGGGAAATTCACAGTCTTCCAACCCAGAGGTTTTTTTTTTTTTTTCTTTTCTTCCTAAAAGTAAATAGGGGGTGTGTGCTCTACCCATTTGCCTGGAGACCAAAGTGGCAGGGTTTTTTTTAGGATTTTGATTTTT
This sequence comes from Lepidochelys kempii, assembly GCF_965140285.1. NCBI lineage: Eukaryota > Metazoa > Chordata > Testudines > Cheloniidae > Lepidochelys > Lepidochelys kempii. The sequence continues at coordinate 66,729,822 of NC_136384.1, read as the reverse complement.
TTTTTTTTGTTTTACAAGGAGCACAGGTTTGAAAAGAAATTTTTTTTTTTCTTCGTTGGGCTGGGTAAGCAGGTTTCCAAGTAGTTGGAGGTTTTTTGCTTTAATTTGGGCCCAGAGCAGAGACAAGGGAATTGTCTTTTTCTGTAGGCTGACAATCACTATCAGAGAATAGGTATTCTATTCCAGCACAGCAAAATTTTACAGCCAAGTTTTGTTTGTTTATTTCTAAACCTCAGGTGTAAAGTTAGTTAAAAACAGAGAGGTTAGAATGACCAAATCCTCAGCTCGACTACAGCTGGAATTAGCCAAATTTCAGGCTGAGGAAAAACAAAGGGAACATGAAAGACAGATAGAACTCATGCGGCTGGAGAAGGAGGTACAGGAGGCTGCCCACAAGAGGGAAATGGAGGCAAGGAAGCATGTGGAGGAGATGGAGAGGATAAAGGCCCAGCAGAATATACCAACAAACCCTAGCAATCCTTCTCCAGGTACCACTTCCCATCCCAGAAAGTTCCCCACCTACAAGGCAGGTGATGATACTGAGGCCTTCTTAGAAAACTTCGAAAGGGCCTGCCTTGGGTACAGCATCTCTACTGACCAATACATGGTAGAGCTGAGGCCGCAGCTCAGTGGACCCTTAGCTGAGGTAGCAGCTGAAATGCCTAAAGAACACATGAACAAGTATGAACTGTTTAAATCCAAGGCGAGAGTCAGAATGGGGATAACACCCGAGCAGTCTCGTCGGAGGTTCAGAGCCCTAAGGTGGAAACCAGACATGTCATTTACCCGACATGCCTACCACATTGTGAAACATTGGGATGCCTGGATATCAGGAGCAAGTGTTGAATCTCCAGTAAATTTGCCCTTCCTAATGCAAATGGAACAATTCTTAGAGGGTGTTCCTGAGGAAATAGAAAGATACATCCTAGATGGGAAACCCAAAACTGTAATCGAGGCAGGAGAGATTGGAGCCAGATGGGTGGAGGTGGCAGAGAAGAAGAAAACTGGTCGCAGTTGGAGCGGAGACCAGAAGGGACCACCCCAGACCACACCCTATTACCGGGGGCCGCCCAAAGCCCCACCTACCTCCCAAAGAACCCTCCAGACCCCTTATCGTCCCACCACCCCGTTCTCCAGCAACCCTCCTCGTCCCAGTGACCCGTCAGCTGGACGATGTTTTAAGTGTAACGAGCTGGGGCATGTAAAGGCCAACTGCCCCAAGAACCCCAACAGATTACAGTTCATTGCACCGGAATCACACCAGAGGTCCACAGGCCCAGATACCTCCCAGATACCCTTGGAGCGGAGGGAAACTGTGAGTGTGGGCGGGAAGAAGGTCACCGCGTGGAGGGACACCGGAGCACAAGTGTCAGCTATCCATGCTTCCTTAGTGGACCCCAATTTAATCAACCCAGAGATCCAAGTGACGATTCAACCCTTCAAGTCCAACTCTTTCAATTTGCCTACAGCCAAGTTGCCTGTCCAGTACAAGGGCTGGTCAGGAATGTGGACTTTTGCAGTCTATGATGATTATCCCATCCCCATGCTGTTGGGGGAAGACTTGGCCAATCATGTGAAGCAGGCCAAGAGGGTGGGAATGGTCACCCGCACCCAGGCTAAACAAGCCGTGAGGCCTAGCTCTGTTCCGGAAACTTCTATCAGGACCCAGTCAGAGGTGATGGACCTGGACCCCAGGCCAATGTCTGCAACAGCAGTAGTGGATCCAGTCCCAGAGACCCAGACGGAACCAGTCCCAGAACCGGAACCAGCCGAACAACCAACACCAGACCCCGTGTCAGCACTGAATCCAGTACTTGCAACCTCAACACCAGAGGGCCCCACCGAACCTGAACTGGCAGCAGCCGATAACCCTACACAAGAGGCTCAGCCGGAGCCTGAATCCCAACATAGTGCACCAGCGGAGAGCGGTTCACAGTCAACAGAAACAGCTCCATCCCCTATATCGCTTCCAGAGGGACCAAGCCTAGGTCCACAATCCCATGAGGAACTGATGTCTCCAGCATCAAGGGAACAGTTCCAGACCGAACAGGAAGCAGATGAAAGCCTCCAGAGAGCTTGGACGGCGGCACGGAGCAACCCACCGCCTCTCAGCTCTTCTAATCGATCCAGGTTTGTTGTAGAAAGAGGACTTTTATACAAGGAAACTCTTTCTGGGGGACACCAGGAAGACTGGCATCCTCAGAGACAGTTGGTAGTTCCAACTAAATACCGGGCCAAGCTCTTGAGCTTAGCCCATGATCACCCTAGTGGCCATGCTGGGGTGAACAGGACCAAAGACCGTTTGGGGGGGTCATTCCACTGGGAGGGAATGGGCAAGGATGTTTCTACCTATGTCCAGTCTTGTGAGGTGTGCCAAAGAGTGGGAAAACCCCAAGACCAGGTCAAAGCTCCTCTCCAGCCACTCCCCATCATTGAAGTTCCATTTCAGCGAGTAGCTGTGGATATTCTGGGTCCTTTTCCGAAAAAGACACCCAGAGGAAAGCAGTACATACTGACTTTCATGGATTTTGCCACCCGATGGCCGGAAGCAGTAGCTCTAAGCAACACCAGGGCTAAAAGTGTGTGCCAGGCACTAGCAGACATTTTTGCCAGGGTAGGTTGGCCCTCCGACATCCTCACAGATGCAGGGACTAATTTCCTGGCAGGAACTATGAAAAACCTTTGGGAAGCTCATGGGGTAAATCACTTGGTTGCCACTCCTTACCATCATCAAACAAATGGCATGGTGGAGAAGTTTAATGGAACTTTGGGGGCCATGATACGTAAATTCGTAAATGAGCACTCCAATGATTGGGACCTAGTATTGCAGCAGTTGCTCTTTGCCTACAGAGCTGTACCACATCCCAGTTTAGGGTTTTCCCCATTTGAACTTGTATATGGCCGTGAGGTTAAGGGGCCATTGCAGTTGGTGAAGCAGCAATGGGAGGGATTTACACCTTCTCCAGGAACTAACATTCTGGACTTTGTAACCAACCTACAAAACACCCTCCGAACCTCTTTAGCCCTTGCTAGAGAAAACTTACAGGATGCTCAAAAAGAGCAAAAAGCCTGGTATGATAAACATGCCAGAGAGCGTTCCTTCAAAGTAGGAGACCAGGTCATGGTCTTAAAGGCGCTCCAGGCCCATAAAGTGGAAGCATCGTGGGAAGGGCCATTCGTGGTCCAGGAGCGCCTGGGAGCTGTTAATTATCTCATAGCATTCCCCACCTCCAACCGAAAGCCTAAGGTGTACCATATTAATTCTCTAAAGCCCTTTTATTCCAGAGAATTAAAGGTTTGTCAGTTTACAGCCCAGGGAGGAGACGACGCTGAGTGGCCTGAAGGTGTTTACTACGAAGGGAAATGTGCTGGTGGTGTGGAAGAGGTGAACCTCTCCATGACCCTTGGGCGTATGCAGCGACAGCAGATCCAGGAGCTGTGCACTAGCTACGCGCCAACGTTCTCAGCCACCCCAGGACTGACTGAACGGGCATACCACTCCATTGACACAGGTAATGCTCACCCAATTAGGGTCCACCCTTACCGGGTGTCTCCTCAAGCTAAAACTGCTATAGAACGGGAGATCCAGGATATGTTACAGATGGGTGTAATCCGCCCCTCTGAAAGTGCATGGGCATCTCCAGTGGTTCTAGTTCCCAAACCAGATGGGGAAATACGTTTTTGCGTGGACTACCGTAAGCTAAATGCTGTAACTCGCCCAGACAACTATCCCATGCCACGCACAGATGAACTATTAGAGAAACTGGGAAGGGCCCAGTTCATCTCTACCTTGGACTTAACCAAGGGGTACTGGCAGGTACCGCTAGATGAATCTGCCAAGGAAAGGTCAGCCTTCATCACACATCTCGGGCTGTATGAATTTAATGTACTCCCTTTCGGGCTGCAAAATGCACCCGCCACTTTCCAAAGACTTGTAGATGGTCTCCTAGCGGGATTAGGAGAATATGCAGTCGCCTACCTTGACGATGTGGCCATATTTTCGGATTCCTGGGCAGACCACCTGGAACATCTACAAAAAGTCCTTGAGCGCATAAGGGAGGCAGGACTAACTGTTAAGGCTAAGAAGTGTCAAATAGGCCTAAACAGAGTGACTTACCTTGGACACCAGGTGGGTCAAGGAACTATCAGCCCCCTACAGGCCAAAGTGGATGTTATCCAAAAGTGGCCTGTCCCAAAGTCAAAGAAACAGGTTCAATCCTTCTTAGGCTTGGCCGGTTATTACAGACGATTTGTACCGCACTACAGCCAAATCGCTGCCCCACTGACAGACCTAACCAAAAAGAAACAGCCAAATGCTGTTCAGTGGACCGGAAGGTGTCAGAAGGCCTTTAACAAGCTTAAAGCGACACTCATGTCTGACCCTGTACTAAGGGCCCCAGACTTTGACAAACCGTTCCTAGTAACCACAGATGCATCCGAGCGTGGTGTGGGAGCAGTTTTAATGCAGAAAGGACCTGATCAAGAATTCCACCCTGTAGTGTTTCTCAGCAAAAAACTGTCTGAGAGGGAAAGCAACTGGTCAGTCACTGAAAAAGAATGTTATGCCATTGTCTACGCTCTGGAAAAGCTACGCCCATATGTTTGGGGACGGCGTTTCCACCTGCAAACCGACCATGCTGCACTAAAGTGGCTTCACACCGTCAAAGAAACTAACAGAAAACTTCTTCGGTGGAGTTTAGCTCTCCAAGATTTTGATTTCGACATCCAACACATCTCAGGAGCTTCTAACAAAGTGGCTGATGCACTCTCCCGTGAAAGTTTCCCAGAATCAACTGGTTAAAATCGTCCTTGAGATGTGGAAAATATTGTTAGTCTTTATGTACTTGGTAGTATATTTAGAGATGCATGTGTCTTATTAACTCTGTTTTCCTAGAGCTCCAGGAAGAAATCCCAGCCAGTGTTTCACCCTAGCTGAGATTTGGGGGGCGTGTCATAAATATAAAGGGAAGGGTAAACCCCTTTGAAATCCCTCCTGGCCAGGGGAAAGCTCCTCTCACCTGTAAAGGGTTAAGAAGCTAAAGGTAACCTCGCTGGCACCTGACCAAAATGACCAATGAGGAGACAAGATACTTTCAAAAGCTGGGAGGAGGGAGAGAAACAAAGGGTTTGTGTGTCTGTCTGTAGTCGTCTTGGCCAGGGACAGAACAGGAATGGAGCCTTAGAACTTTTAGTAAGTAATCTAGCTAGGTATGTGTTAGATTATGATTTCTTTAAATGGCTGAGAAAAGAATTGTGCTGAATAGAATAACTATTTCTGTCTGTGTATCTTTTTTGTAACTTAAGGTTTTGCCTAGAGGGGTTCTCTATGTTTTTGAATCTAATTACCCTGTAAGATATCTACCATCCTGATTTTACAGGGGGGATTTCTTTATTTCTATTTACTTCTATTTTTTATTAAAAGTCTTCTTGTAAAACACTGAATGCTTTTTCATTGTTCTCAGATCCAAGGGTTTGGGTCTGTGGTCACCTATGCAAATTGGTGAGGCTTTTTATCCAACATTTCCCAGGAAAAGGGGAGTGCAAGTGTTGGGAGGATTGTTCATTGTTCTTAAGATCCAAGGGTCTGGGTCTGTAGTCACCTAGGCGAATTGGTGAGGCTTTTTACCAAACCTTGTCCAGGAAGTAGGGTGCAAGGTTTTGGGAAGTATTTTGGGGGGAAGGACGCGTCCAAACAGCTCTTCCCCAGTAACCAGTATTAGTTTGGTGGTGGTAGCGGCCATTCCAAGGATAACGGGGGTAATATTTTGTACCTTGGGGAAGTTTTGACCTAAGCTGGTAAAGATAAGCTTAGGAGGTTTTTCATGCAGGTCCCCACATCTGTACCCTAGAGTTCAGAGTGGGGGAGGAACCTTGACAGTGAAGCTCAGCTTTCATGTTTCAAAAAGTATATTTCTGTCCATCATGTGGTGGGGAAAAGTTTGAGAATGTGCTCAAGTGCACTCTAAAAGCTCAGAAACCAAAAAGAAAAATAAAATGAGCCCCAAGTTTACCCTTTCTGAAAAAGACATGATTTCTAAGCCAATCTCATGATTTTTGAGGCCTGACTCATGATTTTTGAATGTTTAGGGCTGGCAACACTGGTGTAGTCCTTGTGCTTTGTTGGCAGATGGTGAGGTTTAGTACAGTCCTTCTGAACTAACCCAGGAACTAGGCCAGCATAGAACCAGCCTCAAGACTTGGAGCTGTAAATGTTTTTTTTTTTTGGGGCTCTCTCTCCTCAGATACATGGAGTTGCTTAATTGGCACAAGTGAGAATCTTGAGCTGGTCAAAAAACAGTAAACTTCTTGATTTTTTTTTTAAAAAATGTGACCAGTTTTACAAAATTATATTTTAAAAACAATTTTTGTCAAAGAGTTTCAAAAGCAAAAAATTCTAACCAGCTCTGCAGCAAGTTAAAGATCTTGAAAATAGTTTCATTTCTTTTTATTACAAATGTGAAAATTACCAGCTGTAATAATAGTGATCTCTACCAAATATTGACCATTTTTGCAAAAAATAAAAATTGTTCAGTTTTGTAGAATGATTTGAAATGAGTTAGAAACAGTGTTCCACAAGAAATGGAGAGTAAATCTCACTGTATACTGCATTTCTACTTAAATAGTAGAATATAAAGCTACTTTTTCTTTTTGATCCCAAGATAATTATATATGCCCTTTCATCTGCTTTTCCAAAATTAGACACAACTAAGAAAGGAAGATTGCCTTAAAAGTTTATTTTCACTTTAATTTCTGTTTTTATTACACCATGGAGATGCTAACTGAAGCTTTTTCAAAACTAAATTTACACTTGGAATAAAGTGGCAATCAAAGACCTGCAGCAAGAACATGTTTTCAGTTGATACATTTGACATGATTGTTTATTTGTTCCGTGAAGTTACTGTTTGCTTTTGACTGGCATTAAGTTTGTGTTTTTCTTCTGTTGCAAATGTTGACATTGCTGGATTTGAAATCAGCTCTGTTCCATGTTTTTAGATTTATTCAGATATACAATTATATAGTCCTATAATTTCATGAATTTCTCATCTGTAGCAGTACATTATCTTCTTCAAATCTCTGTCCTTCTCAATCCTCTGTTCCATTTTATTTCTTAAGTAAGAGGCATGGAAGCTAACACTTTCTCTCAAAACAAATTGGAAAAATATAACCACAGTGAAACCTGACTCTTTTTTAGCACCTTCCTGATTCCTATTTTCATAAATTCTTCAAATTTTAACCCATAACTTTAATAAGAAGTATCTTCTACTTTAACACTTAATCATAAACCATACAGGAAATTTGCACAGTACTTGAAGTAGCAAGTTAGATGTGATTATATCAGTGTGAGTTCTTGATGGCACTAATTTACTGCTGTGACACTAAGAATACCTAGAGCTTCACATCCTGAAAATGTTGCCTCTTGTCTTCTATAATTAATCCATTCTCTAAAGAGGTGCACTAAAGGTTCATGAAATCAGGCTAGTGTTCCCAAATAACACTACCGCTTTGAATATTTTCTTTCTAAGGAGCAAACAGATATTTTGGGTTTAAATAAGGTAATATGTTTTAGAAGGGGTTTTTTTAAGAAAGGTGTTTGTTGGTCTTCTGCTGAATTCTTGCAGTGCAGACACAGTCAACCAGCTCTTCTACACAAAAAAAACTTCTCCTATATTGTGTAACAGGACTACTCTGTTTTGTTTGGGGTTATTTTTATGGTATGATCCTGTAAACACTTACTATGGAGTAGAGTGGTTATTAAATATTAATAATAATAATAATAATATTTAATGTGTTTGAATCCAAACATAAGAGGTATTTTTAAAATACAGAAATACAAGTTTCTAGGCACTTTCTAAACATAAAGATATAGACTCCAGCCCTGAAAAACACAAGCTGTCTATATTAAAAAGAAGCTTTCCAATGATGATCATATAAAAGGGGCAATAGTGAAGAATAGAAAGAGAGAGAAAATGAATCAATTAACATTAATTTATCTCCCACAGTTGCTTCAACCGTTTTACTCCCTTTTAAAGGCCTGGATGGAATCCTCATTTTGTTTATGTGATAAGGCTTACTGATTTGTTATTCATTTTCAAATGGAGGCTAATTGATATTGATCTCCATGTGTTGTTTATTATCATTGTGTAGAGAGGAAATAAGTTTAAGGGTGGTATATCTGGAGTGAATTGTGGTCCTGGAGGCAAAATCAATGTGCCCAGGAAAGGTTGAAGAAGTGGCTATGACTTGTAGCTTGTTGTTCTTAAGGGAGATATACTCAGGGATAGATCTGGGTGAAAATTTTCACCCACATTTTTTCAGATAAAAAATGCAGATTTGGGTGAAAATATTTCGTAAATTTGCCAAATTGTTTAAAGAAAACCCCTAAAATTGAATTGTTTCAATATTTTTGAAACTGAATGTTTTAATTTTTTTTATTTGAAACTACTTTTCATTTCAAATTTTACTTCAATATTTTTTAATTAAAAGTATTAAAACTTTGAAAAAAATAAATAAAATATTGATTTTTGGTTGTAATGAAACAAAAAATCTGAAAATAATGTTTTTCTGATTTTTTGGAAGAGCCAGAAAACCAATCAGTTATTCATACAGCTCTAGTTCGGGAGCATATGCTGGATGCTTAAATCATGTAAAATTTTCTGAAGAACTCTATTCACTTCCATGTTTAACAAAATATAAAGTGCCAGTTTTTGAATGTGCAGTGTTTCTGTAGCCATGTTGATCTCAGGATATTAGAGAGACAATGTGTGTGAGGTGATATCTTTTATTGGACCAAATTCTGTGGGTGAGAGAGACAAGAAGAAGAGCTCTGTGTAAGTCCAAAAGCTTTTCTCTCTCACCAATACAAATTGGTCCAATAAAAGATATTACTTCACCCATCTTATCTCTCTAGTTTTTGAATTATATATTATGCAATGTATTGAATATATGGAGGAAAACTACAACCTGGCTGGCTGTAAACACATGTAGAAAATGTGGGTGTTGGAGAACAATCAAGAGTGTGAGGAGGAGGAGGAACCATTACCAAGTGAGTAGGGAGAATCAGCCAGTGGGACAGAAGAGGCAGAGGGTCAGCCAGTGGGTGTAGGTGCAGCCAGCATGAGACAGAAATGCCAGGGAGTGAAAGTGGCATGGGTTGGGATGGATATTTTGGAAGAATGAGGAAAAAGATTCAGGACATGGGAAACGGGGACACTTGGAAGTTGTTTAGGGAGGGGAACTTACTCCATAGAACTCTGTGCTTACAGAGATGGAGTTCTCCATGTTCTCTGCACACAGGGAAGAACAGGCAGTTTCATCTGTTTGGCGGTCATTCTGCACATTTTGCTTCCTTCTTCAAGTGCATAGCAGAAGCATAGCATGTGGCCCAAGAGCTTCAGAAAAAAAGACACTGGAGTCAGATTTCTACTCTAAGGCCATGTCTACACTACAGGGATTATAGTGGCATAGATACAATGCTCTAGCTATGCCACCATAACCCCATGGTCTAGACTCAGCCTACACCAATAAAGAGGTTTTTTCATAACTGTTAGAATTTCATCTCCCTGGGCAATGTTAGCTAGGTTGACCGAAGGATATTTCCATAAAGCTTGCTATCTACACCAGAGATTAAGAAGGCATATATTTCACATCCCTGAGGCAATGTAACTCTGTTGACTTAAATTTTAAGTGTAGACTTGAACTAAACTCTTAGGACCAATTCCTCTCATTCACGTTTAAGAAGGTGTTTAACAGAGTTGTGAACTTTGTTTTAGGTCGACCTGAAATGAAAATTTGTCAGTATTTTCACTCATTTTTAAATAATAAAATTAAAGTACAATTCAAAAGGGAAAGGGAAAGACATTTTGAATCAAAAAGTTGAAATGATACAAATTTGTGAAAAGTTTTGGTAGAAACAAATCTGCATTTTTTGGGAAAAAAAATTCACATGGATCTACTCCAGGGCCATTTCTGATCTACTCTGGGGCCATTGAGAGCGTGGACCTGAGAAGGCAAGTGAACTGTAAAATTTTCTGCTGATGAAACCTTATGGATCTCTATGAAGCAATTACCCAGGTTCATTCTCCTGGGCCTACCACTGCCTCACAGTACCAACTCTCGCCACACCTGCCTCCTACTTTGTAATGTACAAAAAATATAAAGGGGGAACTACTGTTGCTCAGAAAAGCAACAGTTTACAGTATTCAGTCTATCTTAAATACATATAAATTTAAAAGGAGGGATTTCAGAGACCATCAAGAGCAAAAGTTTCCCTGATTTCTCTTGGAATTCCTTAGCCATTTTCCTCTTGGCTGTGTATTGTTGAGGTCAGGAGGGAAAAGATAAGATTACATTGTTTGGGGGGTGGCTGGGGAGAGCAGGTGATCTATTAGCATGGTATAAAAACCTAGATTACATAGCATGCTGCTATATAACTACCTTTCCCAGCTGCTACATAACTATCTTTTCCAGCTGCACAAACCCCATCCTTAATCTGAGTAGGACCCTTGAACTCTGCTCTACCCTTCTCTGATGGGGTTCACTTACCACTGTGGTGCCTCCTGCTGGGTGTCATGGGGATTAGCTCTGTTTACCAGTGCACCCTCGTCTGGTGGAGCCTCGCCGCTGTCACTTTCGTTCCAGGACCCGCACCACTCCCAGGACTGCGGGTTCTCTTCAGTGACACTACCCTCCAGTTGTGCCACACTCTGTGTTCCCCCCTTCTGGGGGACCTGCAATCTCTGTCCAACCACTTCGCTCAGTGGCAACTGCAATCCAGTGTCCTGGGGCCACTTTCCATGTGGCTCCAGCACCCTCTTCTGCCCTTACCTCAGGGCCTCAGCCTTCAGGCCCTAGTAGCCCGCCAGGAGCTCTCTCTAGCTCCCCAGTCCCTGCTTGCGGCACTGCTTTGTCCCAGGTGCTGGTGCTTCTTCCTCCTGCTATGAGCCTAGTCTTCTCCAGTCAGCTACCAACCTCTCTTCTGCCCTGCAGCTCTTCTTATATGAGCCTTTCAGGCCATGATTGGCAGCTCTTTGCAGGCCCTCTCTAATTGGCTGTCTTCTCTGCAGCCTCCCTAGGGCTCTATTAATCCCTTACTGGCCATTGTGGGACAGATGCCCCATCACACCTTCATTCAATAAAAACACACAGACCAAATAATATAAAATATTATTCTGTATATCTCAGCAACAGATCAGAAGTAGATTCAATATCACAGGCTATGAATAAGGCCCTTTGTTATTGGTATTTACTGATTTCCCCTCCAAAATTCCTGGATTTTTGAAAAAGGCAGTGTTCAGGTATTACTGATTTTCACCCACATTTTGGCTTTTTCAGGACCGAGGTGTTTTGTACCAGAGAAGCGAACAGGGCTGCATTGAAGGGATGGAGTCAGGAAGGCTCTGTCTGTCAGGGGGTCCTGTTCTCATGATTTGTAGTCTTCCACTCCCTTCTTGATCCTGGCCCTTCAGCACTGCCCAGTTCACTTCCTCTGTGCAGTGGGGAAGTGAGATGGGTGGGAAGCCTGGTCCCTGAAGTTGAGACTACCCAACCACTGCAGTAACAGACCCACAGTGAGCAGAAGGCTGCAACCTGCAAGTACTGGCCTCCTTGTCAGACAGAGCCCCCTCCCCTCAGCCTATAAACTAGCTACATATATGCTTAAGACATCAATACTAAACTTGAGGGTTACGTGTGTTACTTGTGAAGTCTTAATAATACCATGAGATTTGCATGCTCTGTTTTCAGCAAAAATTCAAATTAGTTTGAAGGATAGTTTCAGAAGAAACTCATCTTAGCTCAGTCCTAGGTGCTGACATTAGAGAGATGAATTCTGAGGATATATGTAACCCATGAATGTGTGTGTACGATAAAGGCATATGCATATCCCCAATGCAAAATATTAAATGTGTTTCTAATTATAATCAAAACCATTGAGAATCAAAACTTTGATTAAATACCTCTGGAGTATTCTTTTCTAATCATGACTAAGAAGAAACTGTATTCAGCATGCATGCCACATTCATTTATATAAATTAAAACTAGAAGAGTTTGACAATTCCAGCAAGTAGAATAATATCTATTTAATAGATATGTAATTATATGTCTGGGCTGTGTTCACTGAGTTTAGAAGTGCTAAGATTAGAAGGTAAGATCAGCATTAATTCTTGTAATATGATCATGTATGTAAGAGGTACTTCTAGGGAAAAATCACTAATTTTTGTGGAGGAGCAAATTTTGAAAGTAGATTGTTCTCACTCCAGGGTAGACGAGTGTAATCAAAGCAAAGTCTTCTTTGGAGGCCAGTGAATATAATGTGGGACGGGGATGGGGGGTGGTATGGGGAAATAATATATTTACTAAGCAGTAATAGAATATATTCTAATAACAATCAATTTGAAGTATTGCCAAGTCTTTCTTCAGGAGTAATGGAAACGCTACATCAGTATGAATAAGAAAAGATTCTTTTCTCCACCAATAAAATGAATGATAGAATGCTTTATTACTGTTGCCAGAAAATTTATACTGACAAGTATACCCATATAATTCATTGCATGACATAGAACATTGTGTTGTCTTGTCAAAAAAGAAAAAAGAGGATTTTAATTTAAGATGAATTGTACTTTTCTAGCTGGTGCAATCTTCATAGATCACAGATCTGAGTAATTAAATTAATTTAAAGAAAATAGCTAAGACATGAGGTTAGCAAGTGTGATTTGAACAACTTAGTAATTGGCCAAGGAATTTCGCATTTTGAGGATAGGTGTCTGCAAGAGTTGATTTTTTTTAAAAAAGTGAAAGTACCTGCAATAATATTGTTTTTTAAAGCTTAAGTATACCTCATGGATTGCAAGTTGCTTCAGATACAAAAGGGGGAAAATAATTCTGTCATGTTCAGCTTTGCAAGAATTGTGCAGGAAAATTATGGTCTTCATGGGGATGTTTTAATCACTTCCTTTACATGAATCATGTAAAGCTTGTTATTAACAGAAATAACTCCTTGAACAGTCTCACTCCATTGACTTCAGTAGGGCTGAGTCAGTGCAATACGCATTAGTATTATGAAATATATAGAAATTGAACTATTTTCACATCTCTCACCCACAAAAAAAGCATGAGCTGAAATCATTTCCATGGAAGATGAGCAGTATCTTAGAAATTGCTCATTTTGTCACTTAAGGCTATTTCTGTCCTCAGTTACTCTGGTGCAATTTCTAGTGTGGATAGCTTTGATATAACTGAGACCACTATATGGCTTAGATAGCATAAACCCTGTTTGAGACATCACCACCTGTCCAGAGGAGGAGTGGGGAGGTCAAAGAAAAACAGTGGATAAAGGACAAAACTTGGAGAATTTTTATCAGCTCCCAAGGGGACTCTTGATTGTAATGAAAAATTAAGGGGAGATTAAACATAATAGCTAACTTAAAAGACTGTACAATGTGGACAAGTTCAGTGAATATATTTGTCTCTTTTGCGCAATGATTCTCGCTTAGAAATTACAAGCATGGAATAGGTTTCAATTGATTTTGTAAAGCTCCACTCAGGAGGGGATGGTGAGGGAAGATGGAGGTATGAATACAACTGAAAATACTGATATGCTGATATGGCAAAACCAATTTTTTTTCTTTGCACAATTTGATTGTCAGAACTTAATGAGAAACAAAATATATCCATAATCCTTAAAGGTTCCAAATCACATTAAGCCTAATGCAAATTATCTTAAAATAGGATTAGATATTTAATGGTATCCATTATGATAATGAGAAAAGATATAAAACAAAGTGAAAATATGCAGTTATTCTGTTACAGTTAACAAACAGGACATACAAATTATTAAATTAATGCAAGCTCACTGAAGATGTTAAATAAAGGGACTTGGTTTTTGCAATTATTTTTTGTTGTCTCTTAAATGTTTATGTCTGTTGGAAGTTTTTATTCAAATTGATAATTTCTTCATTCGTAAAAATAAAAGAAATAATTGTTTGTTTGTAGCACCCTTATTATAAACTTGAGTACTGCTTTTAATGAAAGAATCTATATGCTTGTCATGACTAATCCAGTTTCCTAATTCCCACAATGAGCTTGATCCGGTGTTTGGTACCAGAATTAACCCTTGATTATAGTACATAAACCTGTGGAACAGACGGGCAGGTGAAGAGCTCATACAACTAAGCTCTTTTAATCTTTCCACAGTCCATCAAGTGCAGTAGCATTTTTAAATCACTATTGATGCCTGACCTCACAATATATTTTGCAGCATGGAGAGGATGATCCTGGAGTTCCATCATTTTTAAGAGACCAACACAAAAAATAGTACAAGGCAGGGTGTGGCAGTTTAGTGTGGAGTTTTCCCTTTTTAGTAGGGCTGACCAGAAAACAAGATTTCCATTCCACAAAAATAACGGCAGTTTCAACATTTGTCCCCATTCCAATGCTGAATGAAACAGAACTTTTGATTTTTTTTTTTTTTTACAAAAATGAGACACACATATACACACCCAGCCCCAAATTGCAAATAGTCTGGGGATCGGAGTACTCACTTCAGCTGTGGGGGATCCATGTTCAGGTTCCTTCTTTTCCTGATTCAGACCAGGAACTTAAAGCTGGTTGTCCAACATCCCATGTGAGGGCTCTAACCAGCAGGCTTCAGAGTCAGTATCTCCTGTTGGAGCTGTTCTGCTTTGTATAAATAAATATTCTATCAGAGAAAGAGACTTAGGAACATGGTGGTTAGGGCATTTCCAGAGAAAAAACATTTTTTTCTGAAAGTCTAAAAGTCTCTGGACCGGCTCTACTTTTTAGTAAAGGTTGCATTCTCAATGGTAGTTTACATATACCATATACATTGATACCATTGTACCTTTGCCAGTCTTCCTTGGCTGTTTCCTTTCATGTGGACAAAAGCCAAAATAGAATAACTGTGGGATGGGCAAGGACTTCTGTAGATATAACTCCACAAATAGAACTACGGTCTTAGAGCTAGTCGTAGTGACACAGAAGGTCTGCTATCATTTTTTTCACATCTTTCAAACAAAGACTTTTGTAAATGTCATCATCTCAAGAATGAACAACTTATGCTGTCAGGAAAAGAAGGGAAAAGCAGAACAGAAACAAAGAAAGGAAAGGTCTATGCTGCTATGGCTAGCCTTACCAAGCTACTATCAGACATTAGCAGTGGAGCACGTGCCTTAATGCTAGTGGTTTGTGCCATGGACATCAGTTTAAAGAAGCCAAGACAAGAAAAGGGAGAATGGATGGGTGAAATGTGCAAGGTTTGATTGTGTGAGGTACACAAAGAGAACCCTTCAGGGCCCTTTTGCAAAGGTTTAGCAACAGGTCAAACGGCACAGTTTTCTTCAAAGGAAATCTAAGCCTTCAAGGCCAAAAATCACCACTTTCGCTCAGGGAACTCTTGTCCCAGAAGCTGTCCCCCAAATGCCCTTATGCATTTGGATGCAGTGGCAGTTGTCTGGTGGCTACAAGAAGGGGAAAATAGCTATCCTGGGACCCAGAATGAAGTGGGAGAAGGAAACAAAGATAAAGGGTAAGGTTGAGAGATCCTGGAAACTGGGGGCGGAGAATTGGATTGCAGCGGAAATAGGAGGAGAAGTGGGTTGCAGAGGAAAGTCAAGGATACATATAAAAAACATCTGCTTAGATCCAGGGGAAGTTTGTCAACTGGTCTAATCTTTACAGATTGCCATGAAAGCAAAATCTACCCCAAATTTACACTGTCTCAAAAGGGAACTAAAGAATTAGGATGCACTTATATATTTAAAATGCTCTCTACGGGATGATACCTTACTTGGTTGTAATTTATGAGTTGTAACAGTTAGCCACAATTTCCCAATGATATTATATATTGCATGGAAATTTCACTTCTCCAGTGCAGATTATATAACTGTTACAAAAAAAGATTCTTCTTTTGTATTGTTCCCTTTCTCCAGAGGGCAAGACTCCTGACTATTGGAAGTTTTTCTGCCTGGTCACGTTACATTGATTATTTGTAAACTATAAAAATGTGGGAGAAAAGTTTGAGTAGTAAAAGACTTGCAGTCCTTCAGAGTAGACATAAAAATCAGAGAGCCAAATTAAGCATTGATTTACGTGCCATGCCATGATGTTAAAATGGATCTGGACAGGGCGTAGGTCAGTGCTGAATGAGGCCCAATGGATTTATTCCAAAGTGTTATACAATATCTAAATATTACAAATCCACATTTTAAATATCTTAATCTCGAAAGATCTTCTATTTTTAGGGGTAGGAAGTACCTCTGAATCACTGACACATTCAGAGGTAAGAGTAAAAATCTGGTGTGCCATAGTACCATAAGATAGTACTTTTGTACCTGGGTTTTGCCACATACAAGATTTATATCTGGCAAACCTCAGACCCCCTTCAATACCCAGGCATGATAGCTAAATTGAGGAACAAGAGCTAACCTATATTTTAAATCTTAATTTCACTCTTTTGTTTTATTTTATTTTATTTTTAGACACTTAGTAATGTCCTGATTTGAAAGTGGGGAGGGTAATTTAGTTGAAAATATTCAGCTCTATGTTTATATGCGCAGTAATTGCTTTAAGTCTCCCCAGATATTTTCAGACAGTAAAAGGAGTTTGGGTCGGTTCATGAAATTTACAAGAGGTATATGAGTCTCATCAATTTCCCAGCGCAATAAAACTATTTCTCTGTATAAAATATTAATCAGCACAACCTTTAGGTTCAAAGGAGATATTGATTCCACAATTACCTCTGTTCTATCAGTAAACACCCTGGATTTCTCAAATATTCATTCACAAACATTTGGTGATGACATGAAATTATCACATATACAGTAAGAACCCCTATACAAATCACCATGAGAAAAGCAAATCACCACTGGTAAAGATGTTCAGTTTAATCATGCACATTGATAGGATGTGATTATTAAGTTTTCAGTACTTCCACAGCCATGCTTGTAAAATAGAGATGAAAAGGTCTACATGCAGCGGCATTCACACACTGAAATTCCTTGTGCAAATGCAGGTGACACGCAGAACTGGGCCTCCACCTTTTTTTAAAATGGAACCAGGAATGTTTTTTACCATCCTGCACCAGTAGTGCCTGAACTACTTGGCCTAATAAGTCATCTTCCATCTCTAAAGTCCTTATTCATTGTCTGATCCTATTCCCAGCAAAGTCAAAGGAGTTTTCCATTGACTTTGATGGAAGCAGAATTGGTCCTTAATTACTTATTTCTGTGACATTGGGTTCAGCATGAGCCATCTGGTCTTCATCCACAAATTGATTTCCCGAAGGCATTATAATGTTTTATCCGTAGCTTGAGTCAAAAATGATGTATATAGTTGAGTGTCATCAGCATATTTTTGGCAGCTAAGCCCATAGTGTCTCACTGTCTCTCCCAGGTCCGGTGTCACTCCCTCCTGTGGCTGGTGGAGGTGCACATTCAGGGCATCTCTGGACACCAGCTGTCCCCAGAAATAAGGAAAACAACCTGCAGCAAAAAATCAGAGCAGGCCTCAGAATCAGGAGATTGCAAATCTACCTTTATGCTCTTTTTTTCTCCACTTTCTTCAACAGGTGCTGAGTTCTTCTCTGTCACAGCTGAGTATTGAAGTCTTAATTATCTAAGTACAATTTTGTAAAAAGTGAAGTGTATAATTTTGAATGGGTTCAGTCAGCTATATCATTAAGGTGATCATTTAGTTCTCTGATATGAGTCTGAGCAGGGCTCATGCTTGTGCAGTAATTTTATTTGCTGTGAGTCTTTATGACATTTGCCATGGAGGGGAGAATTTGCTGAACTTAAGCTTATAACATAGTTTTTAAACAAATTAACTTATTTAAATGTAAAGAGGTCAACCTAGCAAGAAATGCCTTGAGGCCAAACACTGCTTAAGGGCTGCATAGCTTCCCTAAGAAAATTAAGAAGACAAGGTGGGTGTAAGTATGATTCAGCACGAACTTTAAATCACTACCTACACTTGCCAGTCTCCAGCTAGGTACTGCAGATGTGATTATATAGACAGGAGCTATCACTGAAATGGTGGCAAATAAGCCATTCTCCTGTGTAAGCCACTATCTCATATGTGTTATATCATTTTCACCCTGCATAAGTTGTTTCAGAAGGACTTGCCTCTGCCTGGAGGCTAGAAAATTTAAAACAACTAAAGATAAGATTAGGAATGGCACAGCCTTATACCCAATGCAGTGGAAAGTCATAGTGTATTTTATGCAGCCTTCTGAAAAGTACCTCCAGCACTTGAAATGATGTCCAAGTTTGCTTTTTCTCACACTTAGCAGGTATCAGAATGTTCTTCAAACTCTCTTTCAAGGGGAGTTTTTGACTTTCTTTTTGATCAGCTATACCATAAACAATTTTCGTCTGTTTTTACTTTTTATTCATAATTTCCTTTGCATGTGCTAAGGCACTTTGTGTGGGAATTTGCTCAATAGCTGAGTGTTCTGGTTCAATGGTGATTTAAAAGACAGAAGCACCTGCTTCTAGTTATTCAGCTTTCTCTATTTTTGGACAAAGAGCTTTGCTTACAAACTTTATTGCTACATTTTAGGAACCTTAAATTCTGATGTCTGCTGGTAGCTAAGGGACTTCACATAAGCCAACTTTTTCCTTCTGTTCCTAGGCAATTGCTATAGCTGTCAGCACATTGCCAGGTAGCTAGAGCAGTAACAAACATCTCAGACAGCTTCTTAATGAAAGACCCATGCTGGTCCTTCTATTTATGTATTAAATCATTGACTGCTGTAAGAGTCACGCTATTCAAGCAATATACTGCATACTTGTAATATTCAGCCAAAATTCCCAGCAATGAGGAGATAGTATCCACACTGCAACTGACTCCCCAAAAGGGCAAAATAATGACACATCACATAGTGTCCTAACCTCTCCATCTAATCCAGTGGTTCTCAACTGTGGTCCACCACTTGTTGAGGGAAAGCGCCTGGCGTGCCGGGCCGGTTTGTTTACCTGCCACGTCCCAGGTTCGGACGATCATGGCTTCCACTGGCCCCGGTTCACCACTCCAGGCCAATGGAGGCTGCAGGAAGTGGCATGGGCCAAGGGATGTTCCGGCCACCCTTCCTGCAGCCCCCATTGGCCTGGAGTGGCGAACCGCAGCCAGTGGGAGCTGCGATCAGCCAAACCTGTGGACGCAGCAGGTAAACAAACTGGCCCGCGTGCCAGGGGCTTTCCCTGAACAAGTGGTGGACCACAGTTGAGAACCACTGATCTAATCAAACACCATACTGTGGAAACTGAAAATAGCCCCAAATCTTACAACTTTGCATTGGGCTGGTAGAAGTGGTAAGGTATGTCACCTTCATCAGTAGAATAAACGGTTTATTTGAACCAGAGTTGCCGGGTTGGCAAAAATGACTATGTGATTGGAACTCGTAAGTTCCGCAAGACCTGTGCAGAAATTTGTACTATTAGATGAGACTTGGCAAAGCTCTGACTGCTCACATTTTCATAGAAAATAAACTAATTTTCCCACCTAGTTTTATTAAAAACTAGGCACTAGTTCTCACTGAGATTGAGGACTTCTGAATATAAGACAATGAGTTTGGAGATCAATCTGTTTTTGAGTTATGATCCTACAAAAACATTGACTTATTCTTTTTTAAAAAGTGACCAAAAGTCCACCTTATTAAAATCCAATAATTCAAAAACAGTTTATTGAAACTGTCTTATACTTAAATTGTAAGATGTATGGGGCAGGGACTGCCTTTTAATTTTGTAATTGTACAGCACATAGCATAACAGGGTCCTGATCCATGAGTGGATTACCACAATACAAGTAATACTAAGCACAATAGTAGGCATTACCAAAATACAAGTAATTTTAATAATAATGATATTAACCTCAGATGCTCCTCAGCCTCATCAGACTGCAAAAAGAATTCTCCCTATGCTTACAGACAAAGCATGAAACATTTCAACTGAAAAGGAGCTTTTGTATTTCATTTTATTCCTCCCCTCCTGCCACCCTGCCCCCTCCCAAAGAATTTAGGAAAGGAAGACTCAAACACTGACTTAGAATGGAAACTGTCTTACAGTCTTAACTATGCAATCATTGCCAAAATTTCACAAAGAAGCAGAAGCTGCCATTCACATATTTAAATGTAGTCCCCGTACGCTGCTTAAGTTATCATCCCCCTTTCTGGCTTCCCTCTGCTGAAATATGCTCATTATTGGACTATAAATATTATAAGTGAGAGACAGAGCAAATATTGTTGTAGAGAAGCCAATATTGTTGTAGAGACGCAGGGATAAGATTTGGGAATCCAGCCAGTGGGAAGGCTAAAATTGTCACCATTACTTTTCGCATCTACATAAAGGGAGTACAGGGTGTCTTATCACAGATCCCACTAAAACCAGTGCAGAGTTGTACATATAAAACTTAGAAAAGAAAAAAAGGTATGGCAGGATATAGCCTATTGACTGAATCTGAATAGCACTTATATTAAATACTTTCCTTGATGATTGATGAGAAATTCCAGGTCTGTTCTTGCTTGATTGGCTCCCCCAAATGTTTTTAGTGTCAATGATAGTCTTATCACCTGCCCGGATTCATTTTCTAGCCGTAGTTATTGGAGTCAGTTTAAAAAATATTGTAAACTACTCCCTTGAATTTGCTCTCCACTCTTAGAACAAAAAATGACCAATTAGCTTCAAATTCAGGAGGGGCAGGAAGGTGAATGTTTTCACTTTGAGACCCTCTATATCATCTGCCTCAAGCAAATTTTCACAGTTGAGTTATATCAAAGGGCTTTTAAATTGAAATAATGTCATACCCTTGACCAGCAGTATGAATGGTCCTGCTAGACTTGCAAATGATCTTATGAACAAGTTGGTAGTTAAGAGACTATTGATATCATAGTGTAAAAAGTAGCATATAAAGTAGCTAATAACTTGTTGCTACTGCCAGTCAAGGTTATTTGTGGGTTACCATCAGGACAGAGTATAGATATGTAAGACTGCTCTAAGATGACAAAGTTGTGGAATATAAAATGTTAGGAGGAAAAAGTAAGTGATTAATGGGAAATATGATCTGAAACATTAAACATCAGAAAACTGAGGAAATCTGCAATAAGGAAATGACATTCTGTTTTCATCACAGTTAGTAGTTAGCATATATTGATGTAAATACAATAATAGACAGTATTTTAAATTTATATATCTTTTATTGACAATCTTATTTTCCTACCTCTGGCACAACACTACTATAATATGTCATATTTCAAGAGAGTTGTTTCTTTTACACTACCATTTTTTATTTAAAATAACATTGCATGTTGCAACTTAATTATAAATCCATGAATTACAATATACAATACCTAAGAATGAACTCCAAAGCATACCAGGAATCCTCTTCTATCAGATCATCTGAAAGGTTTATGGTTTGGAGTTTCACAGCTATGATATTAAAGGAGACAGGTCATGCCTGACCTACTGTTGCTATAACCATAGGCTGGTAACAAATTCTTCAAGCGCTTTACAACCTTCCATCATTCAAGAAGAGTTGCGGACAGATGTTTTCCATCAGACTGATAGTATGTTCTCACTGCTTTCATTAAACTGTCATTTTAAAAACTGCTTCAATTTCAGACCCCTTTCTGCTTTGTTAGTTTTAATGTATCTCTCTGTACCTTGGATGACAGGAGAGGTTGCCTTTATTATTATTTTGTGCAAATTTGCCAAAGATTAGGCCATGCACGCTCACACGAGCCCACACTGAACTGTATGTAATCGTGCAACAGCAAACAGGTTTAGGGCAAGCACAGGTTTAAGGATTTATACTTATTTATCTCCCAGCCTGAGAAGTGTTATAATGTATCAAAATGCTTTGAAGTGAAACATTTATGCAACTTTGTTTTGAAAGACTCAGCTGTAGTACATATAGGTCACTTAACATGCAAAATGGATGCTTCAGCTCTTCCCAAACAGACATAAAAGAAAGATTCCAGAATAAGCACAGCAAATAAACTGTATAATTGATTTAAACGATCCTTTAGGGAGACAGGCATTTGGTCCCGAAGCCTGAGAGTCAAGGATGTAATTCCTCTGCCCCCCACACCGAAGCAATTCCATGCTTGCTTTTTTTGGCCTTGGATATTTTCAGATCTTGTGAAAATGCTGCCCTTAGGAGCTAAGAACTCAGTAGAACAATAAAAGAGATGTTTCCTTAGACAAATGTTTTCAGAAGTTTTGTAGGAGCAGAGGCATGGGAAATCAGGTGACGTTCATAGAGTACTAGACCTATATATACAGAAATTAAGAAAACAGTTTATCTTACTTCTCTTTTGTGGCATTACTAGATAATCTGGGCCAAATCCTGGCATCTAGCCAAACTGTACAGAGCACCAGTCAACAGAGAGTGCAATGATGAATTAAAGATCACATTTGCACTTTCCTGATCAAGGGGCTGTAGTGTGCAAGTTTAGTCCCCTGGTGTAACTGAGATCAGCCCTCAGCCTGTTTGTATTTACACAAGCTACATAAGACACCAAGAGTCTGAAACGAAGGCTAGGGATCAGTGTGGTTCAGGAATGTTCCAGCCACAAACCCTTTCCCGTGGCCATGCTACAGCAGGGATACAGTATGTTGTGAGGGTGGTGTAAGAACCTCTATTCCAACCTGCTTGTGCTGGAATGATCTTCTTAGAGCTACAGACAGATTCCACCAAACGTGCAGCTCAGAACAGTCACACTGCAAATTGAGAATCCGGTCCTATATGTGTAATGATGCCATATTTAATCATGGGGGTAGCTACAGTTCAGTGGCACAGCCACGGGAACTGATTCCTTTCTGTATAACTATCTACACATACCTGTATCTAAGCAATTTTTCCTGAAAATAGAGTGGATGTGTGGGGATGGGGGGGTCACTTGCCCCCAGATTGGCCTGCTGGGGCAGAGAGTGAGAGGGGCTCTGACCTCTCTCTGTGCCTCTCCTCCCCTTCCCCCCCCCCCCCCCGGCATGTTCTCCACTCTTCCTGGCAGCCAGGTGGGGAGATGGAGCCACTTCTGCCTGAGAGAGCCTGGCTGGAAGGCAGCGGTGGCCTGCTCCCTTCCCGGGCTTGGCTGCTGGGGACAGGGGCTGAGTGAGCCGGAAATGTGCCAGGGAGGAGAGGAGGCTCCAGCTTGCTCAGCCCCTGTCCCCAGCAGCTGGGGCAGCAGCAGCTGTCCTCCACCCACACCCAGCTGCCAGGAACAGGGACTGAGTGAGCTGGACCCTCCTTCTTCCCCAGCATGTTCGGCCCCTGTCCCCGGCAGTTGAACCCACTGCTGCCTCCCAGCCAGGCTCTCTCAGGCAGAAGTGGCTCCATCCTGCTCCCTGCCTGGCAACCATGGAGAGTGGCCGAAAGTGCAGAGGGGAGGGACAGGGAGAGGACAGATCTCCCTCCCCCCACAGGTAATGTGGGGCAGGGAGAGTGTGGTGGCCTGGGCTGGACGCAAGGCTGCGCGGTCATTGGGCAGAGGAGCTGTGGAGGGTGGTCACATGTTCTCCCCTTTAGATTGTGCCCCTCAGTATGGGGAGGCATGAGTTGTCTGTGTTTCAAAGTTCATTGAAACAGCGGCAATTCAAGAAGAATGGAATAAAATAAATGTCATACTGATCTACATAAAAGGAAATAAGGATGATACTGGCAACCAATTTCCTACGAATATTATCTCTAGTCTAACCAAAATGTATAATAGCGCAAATATTATGACCCTACTCCAAGTGAAATTCTTGGTAAGACCTCTTCTCCCTTACAGGAAAGATGGTCCAGTGGTTCAAGGCACTAGTTTAGGACTTAGGCAGAGGTGGGTTCTATTTCCTGCTCTACCCCAGACTTCCTGTATGACATTAGGCAAGTCAATTTCTCTGTGTCTGTATTCCCCATCTATAAAATGGAGACAATGGCACTTCTCTGCCTCACAGGTTGTTGTGAGGATCAATACATTAAAGAGAGTGAGACACTCAGGTACTACAATTAAATAGATAAAACCAACAATGGCTTCAATGGCAATCAGAGCAGGCCTATGCAAAAATCACTAACCTTCTAAAGTATAATGGAATTATGAGAAATGATCAACATAGGTTTAGAAAGAATAGATCTTGAGTGATGAACAAGGTTATTTTTACAGAGATTAAATTAATGGATGAAAGAAACAATACATGTAAATGTTTGAATTTCAATAATGCATCTGATATGCTTTCTCTCAAAATTAATCCAAACGGGTTTTGTTGTGAATGCTATCACTTGGGTTAAAAACTGTTTGAAGGAAAATCATAATTCTTGTAATTTTTACAGTGATTGCCCCATAAGTGTACAGGGCACTTTTCAAATATAAAGCACAATCCCTGCTGTGAAGAGTTTATAAACTTCAGGCCTGATTCCACAGCCCTATGTAAAGTGGGATTAAAATACTATGATTCAGATGTGGTAAGATTTGATGTGCAGTTTGAATTCACTTTGAACATGCGCAAATGATGACACAAAGCTGTAGACCAGGGATCAGCAACCTTTCGCACGCAGCCCGCCAGGGTAAGCCCCTGACTGAAATGTCCGCAGGTTCGGCTGATCGCAGCATCCACTGGCCATGGTTCACCGCTTCAGGCCAATGGGGACTGCAGGAAGGGGCGGCCAGCACCTCCCTCAGCCCATGCTGCTTCCCGCAGCCCCCATTGGCCTGGAGCGGCAAACCATGGTCAGTGGGAGCTGAGATTGACTGAACCTGTGGATGCAGCAGGTAAACAAACAGGCCTGGCCTGCCAGGGGGCTTACCCTGGCAGGCCGCGTGCCAAAGGTTGCCGATCCCTGCTGTAGACAAATAGCCCCCCCTTCCCCTTTGTACAGATGTAAGTAACACAGTGGGCCAGAAGAATAGTTCAAGGAATGTGGTCAGAGAAAAGTTGGAATGTCTGGAGTGATGGTGTGGTTTTCCTATGTGCTAGAATAGCCACTTCCTCCATCAGTTTGTTCTAACTTTCTCCAGAAACTGAAGAGGGATGTTGAGAACATATTTATTAGAATCGGTTGGAAAACTGGAAAAAAATGCAAAAACATTTTTGAACATATAAGCACCAATATTAATTTGTCTAAGGCCAGTTTCTGCCTGACTTTTCTGCAGTTTGCAAGAAGCTGGGAATGGGCAACAGAGGATGGATCACTCGATGACTGCCTGTTCTGTTCATTCTCTCTGAAGCACCTGGCACTGGCGGACAGGAAGACAGGATGCTGGGCTAGATGGACCTTTAGTCTGACCCTGTATGGCCGTTCTTCTGTTCTAGTTATGCAGTGGTGGGGAACGGAACAAAGAGCCTTTTCTTTTGTGTGGTCCATGTAATGGCCGGGCAGCGTTGCAATGCTTGTGCTCTTAGAAGTGCAAGAACTACTTCCTCCATAATCCCATGGGGTCTGAAGTTCTCCAAATGGGGTAGGGAGAGGGTGGAACATGTCCCCTCTTCCAACAGGCCAGTTCATAGGGAGCAAGGTACACCCAATTAAGGAGTACAGCAACTCTGGAGTGATGAGTCTGTACACCACTCCTTCTACAGTCTGTGCTTTAAAACCACAGTCCCAACCCATTGCCATAGCTTCTGGGCACATAGTAGAGGTTAAGACCCATATACAAAAGTCAAATGGTCGAGAATAAACAGCATAAATCTCCTCTCTCCCTGACCAAATATAATATACCACTGCTCCATAGTCAAGCATTGACTAAAGAAGATGTTTTGCAGTCGCTTAGCAACCTATATACTGTATTAATATCCATGCAGAGAGTATTTATTAAATCTTCCCCAGTGGAATTAGATGAAAACTATTTTGTAAAAAAAAAAGATGAAATCTCTCTTTAAAACCTTTTTTATGAAACTGAACAATAATTGAAACGCACTCAAATTTGACAGAATACAAAGTGGAGTCTATGGAGATTGGCATGTATTTCTCAACACTGTGTGCACTTTAGTTTAATTTTTAATATATGTCTCTATTTTATATTTTAATTTTCCCTATTTTTTTCTTTAGGTTGTAATACTTTGGTATAATTAAATTTTACACAAACTTTTCACATTCATTCTTTATTCCCAATGCAGCATTTCTGTAATCATTTTCAGCTCTTCTTTGAACACATTCAATTACACTATATGGAAGTTACATAATACCAAGCCTTTTATGCCACAACAAAGATGCTGCAATATAAGATAGCTCTAAAGCTTAATAATTTGCTTTCTACAAGCCATTACCCTCTGATCCCACTGAGAGTTACCAAAAGAAACTACAGCATTTGCTCAAGAAACTCCCTGAAAAATCACAAGATCAAATCCGCACAGACAGACCCCTGGAACCCCAACTTGGGATATTCTATCTACTACCCAAGATCCATAAACCTGGAAATCCTGGGCGCCCTGTCATCTCAGGCATTGGCACCCTGACAGCAGGATTGTCTGGCTATGGAGACTCCTTCCTCAGGCCCTACGCTACCAGCACTCCCAGCTACCTTCGAGACACCACTGACTTCCTGAGGAAAATACAATCCATCGGTGATCTTCCTGATAACGCCATCCTGGCCACTATGGATGTAGAAGCCCTCTACACCAACATTCCACACAAAGATGGACTACAAGCCATCAAGAACACTATCCCCGATAATGTCACGGCTAACCTGGTGGCTGAACTTTGTGACTTTGTCCTTACCCATAACTATTTTACATTTGGGGACAATGTATACCTTCAAATCAGCGGCACTACTATGGGTACCCGCATGGCCCCACAGTATGCCAACATTTTTATGTCTGACTTAGAACAACGCTTCCTCAGCTCTCGTCCCCTAACGCCCCTACTCTACTTGCACTATATTGATGACATCTTCATCATCTGGAACCATGGAAAAGAAGCCCTTGAGGAATTCCACCATGATTTCAACAGTTTCCATCCCACCATCAACCTCAGCCTGGTCCAGTCCACACAAGAGATCCACTTCCTGGACACTACAGTGCTAATAAACGATGGTCAAATAAACACCACCCTATACCGAAAACCTACTGACCACTATTCCTACCTACATGCCTCCAGCTTTCACCCTGACCACACCACACCACACAATCCATTGTCTACAGCATAAGCTTTCGTGAACTACAGCTCACTTCATCGGATGCATTCATCGGATGCTGTAGCTCACAAAGGCTCACAAAGGCATATGCTCAAATAAATTTGTTAGTCTCTAAGGTGCCACAAGTCCTCCTTTTCTTTTTGCAGATACAGATTAACACGGCTGCTACTCTGAAACCTGTAATTATTTCTGAGTTTCACAATAAAGTTGGCACAAATAAAATGGGATTTGTTCTAGTGGTGAAGTTTATCAGGGCACATCGGTACTCATCCTGACAGCTTCAGTAGCCATATGCAGAGGCAATGACAATAAAAGTGCTTTTCATTTTATACACAGTGCTTTTCTTCTTCATAGGATTTAAAAGACTGACAGAAGTATTCACTAATTTTGTGTGACTTGGTTTTTGTATGTCCAACTTGAGATACTTTGAGCTTGATTTTTTGATCACTACTTAGCAACAAATACAACTCAGTTTTGCTGAATTGATTAAGGCCCTCGTGATCAGTGTTTGCTTCATATTTCACCTGAGGAGAAACAAAGGGTAACCTACACACATGCACAGGTGTTCCCTACCGTCTACTTTCTGCAAACAGTAAATTATAGTTGAACTTAAGTAGAAGGTGCAAATATCGCAGGACTGAGGGAATGGATTCTAATAGGGATTTTCTAGGGATTTTACTAATCATTCCATTAATAAGAGCTAATCTGCTTCACTCAATAAATAAATCAGACAAATCCACAGACTGATATCCAGCCCAAGTTCTTGGGCTCGGTGCTGGGCAGATATACAAGTAGGAACACAAGGAATGGTGGGGGGAGGGCATGTTCCCAGCAACCCATGAAGCAGCTGAAAAGCTTCACTGAGGTTACTTAGTACGTCAGTCCAATAACTGATGTATTTCTGGGTAATAATAATACTCCCTCACAAGGGGCAGCTACTCCTCCGACAGTTTGTTCTTGCTCATTCCTACCTCTTGCTGTGTGCTGGAATGGAGCAGGGCTCTATTTTGTGCAGAGTTGTCTATACTTTCTTCAGCTCCATAATTTCTCCCCACCCTTCATTCCCCCATGCAGAACCTTAGTACCATTTTGTGCTGCCATGGAACCCTCTGCAGCTGCAAAGGAAGGGGGGGGCTAGTTGTGTGCATAGTTTTCCAAAAAGTGGTGTCTTATCTTTCTCTCTGTATTTCTCTTGCTAGGAAGCAAGCTAGATAAGGCAATTTGGAGTAAAATAATGGTGTGTTTTAAAACACAATAAAAATATAATTGCATAGCAAGGATAGGCAGCCTAGTGCTTTATGCTCTCGTTAGTCTAATAGGTAAAATTTGAGAAGGGACAACATCTGTTTGGTTTTCAACATCTAAATGATGTTCAGTGGTTTATGAGACTGTCTCTCTGTTTTTCATCTTTAATGTGATTTTTCTCACCACCAACAGATTTATCTCACTTTGAGTAACCCATCATATTTTCTGTGAATTTAAAGGCCTTTCACAATGGGGTTCCATAATTTATCAATGGAAATATTTAAAACAATTAATTTTAAACTTATTTGAGATAAACACAAATGCCTGTTTCTCATCACTCAGCACCAGTAGTTTGGACTTATCTCAGCATTGACACTGACCAAGGAGCCAGCCAGTCCCATCCTATCCACTTAGGGTGCAAAAGTGATGAGACAGGTGATTCTTCTTCTAGCTTTAAAAATTTTGAACGGAGATATGTCTCAATGTATACAGGTTAAGATATGAAAATACTCCTTGCTCACCAACACCCACTATCTGAAGTAGATGAAGGCATTCAGCGTAGCATGTCCTTGAGATTCTATCAATTCTGCTAGTTGCCAGCCTTAAGTTTCATGACATTTTTATATAAATGCTGACCTCTGTAGTTTACATCTGAATGAAACATGACTATTTTTTGTTAATCTGTTCCTTGTAGTTTTGCTCTTTTACTCCATAGCTAGTCTTGCTTTTCAATTACAGCTCTATATTTTAAGGAATTCCTCATTTCCTACAATATTTTCTTATTCAGAGATTCAGATAGTGGCCAGCAATAAGACTGCTTTTCGCCAACCCAGAAGCATCAAACAGTCTCAAAGATACCTAACTGGGCAGCTGAGGATTCCCAGGAATAGAGGACATGCCTGAGAGAGAGGGGTTTTGTAAGTGAGGGTTTATGAGCACAGCACACCAGGCTCCAGCAATCCACAACTGCAGAAAGGCCCCTAGTAGGTCCAGCAACTGGGCATAATTTACAGCAGCCTAGCCCAGTGTCTCAAGACTAATGGATGTGCCAAGTTTACTTACATGACCTTGCCCCCCTGTTTTGAGCAGAGCTCTGGCACAGAGGAGGATCTGAGCCAATATCTCAAAGTTCTGCTCTCTCTTAAAATGTGAACAATGACTTAATATGTTTTAAAGGCTCCTACATCACTTTAGGCTTTCTTATAGCCTTTTCCATACATGACCTCCTGTTACAACAGAAAAATAAATTCCTTCCATCTAGCCATACGGAAAGGACATGACCCTCAGGTTGAGAATACATATTCTAGTGCTGATTTTAATTTAATTGCAAGAGCTTCTGCAGAGAGCATAATGGCTACTATTAACTATCCAACACTGACCAAAAGTTACCTCAAAGTGATATGTGAGATGCTGCAATTTTTCCCCTTAGCTAACTATGACAATTTCTGTATTGAGAGTGCAATGCTTCTAAATACCTAATTTGTGCCCACAATCAGATAGTGGAACAGGCACTCAGATTTTCACACACACTCCATTGTATACGCACTTCAACTATGGACATAAATAGTTTCCTCAATTCAAAAGCAAGTACTTGAAATCAATGGAAATTAGGAGCCTAACCTGTTCTGATCCTTTGGAAAACCTTGCTAGAAACCTATTTGCATCTTTAAGCACCTGGATACCTTTGAAAATCTGGCCACAGATCTTCAACTACACTGAGCACTGTAAGCCATCTTTCTATTCCTTAGGTCCTGGAGCTATTGGGGGCTGCTCTACATTACACTTCCCAAAACTTCCCTAAAGGTTTTGCAGCTGCACCCAACTGAGGATCAACCAGATTTCTTGGAGTTAACTCTGTTCCCTTCCAAGCCCAGTACACTCCCAAGGCTGCAGAGGAAGGTGGGAGCACAAAACTGTCTTAGCACTGGATAAAAGTCCCCCATGCTGAGAAAAGCTTTACCCTCCTGTTTGAAGTAGCTTTTAAGCCCCTTTGTATCACCTGGAGAGACACCAGAGGGATTTACATAAGACTGAGGATCAGGACTTAGAAGCACACTGCTAATAGAGATATAATAAAAGGGCAAGGAATGGGATGATCAGGGAACTCAGTTGAAGGGATACAAATCTCCAGACATAGGTGCAGTAGTGCTGAACCAAGCTAAGCAAACTGTGAAAGAACCATCTACTGTGTATACCAGGATATTAAAATAAAGTACATAGCATATATTTAATAAGAGAAGTAATAGGAAGTTTGTTAGTGAACAAAGAAGTGTAGTAACTCCATCTTGCTCCCTCTGACCCCGGGCTATAGTTCCTCTCTAA
This sequence comes from Lepidochelys kempii, assembly GCF_965140285.1. Taxonomy (NCBI): domain Eukaryota; kingdom Metazoa; phylum Chordata; order Testudines; family Cheloniidae; genus Lepidochelys; species Lepidochelys kempii. The sequence continues at coordinate 66,699,134 of NC_136384.1, read as the reverse complement.
TGTTAAGGTTCAAAGGAGATGGGGTCTCTCCTTGGGTACAGGTTTCAATTCTGCAGGGGTAAGTTCGGATGAACAATGAATGTATTTACACTAATCAATAAGTAGGAAAAATATGAAATCAGTTGTCTAAACTATAATTTTCAATTTAACACTAACTTATACACAGATATAAACACAATCATACAAAATTCAATCCATTCCATGAGTCTTTGTTAAAAATTCATAAAAGCACAATATGATTTTAAATAGCTATTTGATGTATAAAATGCTTTTTTTGAACGGTTGAAGCAAATAATAAGCAGAATCAAAAACTCAGGCTTTGGGGAAGTTAAAATTTGGGTTGGAACTTCATGGCTGGTCCCAATCTCAGTGATGAGCTAGCCAGAAGATCCAGATTCTAGAACTTTGGGGGAATTTGAATTTGTATCAGACTGAGATAAGAAATTTGAGGCCTAGGTCCCTCTCAAAGATGCAGTTTTCTAACCAAATCAAACTACAGAGACATAGTGAGTAACCATGTAACCACCTCTGTTAGATAGAATGCTTGGTATAACAGGAATAAATACAATGTAAAAGCAATTTTCGCAGGATCCATTGTCTTCTACATAGGAAATTAAACTCTTGATTTCATTTCAATATTAAAGGCTGGATATGGAAAATGGCAAATCAGATGTCTGTGTAAAAACTGCAGAATAAAAACTAAATTGTGCCTTTGCGCAACTGTGTGAGGAGGAAGCATGCCAGGAGACTTTTTCTGCCCTTCCCCACTCCTGCCTTGTGCCAGGCACAGTTGCTGTTTGCTGGTCCTGCACTCTGGGAAGAATTGAAATTGTTCTCTTGACACTCTTCTGCAGGTTACAAGTCACTCTAAAAAAGAAAGGAGATTTAGGGTGCAGGTGTTACACTCCTAAACTGGGGCAGTTTTAAAACTGGAGTTTTATTCAACTTAGAATTTTTAAAAAAACAAACAAAAAACCCAGCTTGCAAAAGACCCATTGCTGTTCAGACCTTTCAGCAACTCTGCTGCTGCAATTATTAGAGCTGTCTTCTTAATCACCCTCCCCAGCAGTCCTTTAATCCTTGAAAGGACAAGGCACAGATAAATCTAACCTTGACATTGCTTTATGAGTGCTACAGTGGCAGGACCCATATGTCCCCCTCTCCACAGAATAGATTATTTTAAGGGAGGGTTCAGGATGCACATTCTTCCTGTGTGCCCTAAAACTACAGGATAGTCTGTGCCTTTTGAAGGGCAATCTCTCCTCAGAGCTGGGACAGATGTGCACTGTCTCCAAAGTGGGCTTGTGCCTTCAAGACATAATCTGACTTTAAATGTGCTGGCAAAGGTGAAAACATACAAACAAGCTGGCCATCACTTTTCAAAGCCTAACTATTTTTTTTAGACTTTCAGTCCAATTTCCAGAACACAAATCTCCAAGAAACATTTGGGTAAAAGAATGCAAATTGAAATAACCGCCCCCTCTCCCCAATCTTTTCAGGATCACTTTGCACTCGCTCTTAAATAAAGCATGTTGCATTAATACAACCACTTAAAATTGTGCTGAATTAATGTTCTTCATTAAAGAATGAAACTTTCCACAACTTGCCTGTAAACTTTAAAAAGAAGCCCTTGCATACTTCAGCCCGTGAGCTGGCCAAGGAAGGTCTCTTAAAGTATAAAACATCCTGACAGTTTAAATTAATTATTTCGTGCACTTACATTGTTAATCACGGTTCAGCTGCCCAAAACTTAAAAGCTTTGGCTGTGTAATATGGGCCTCAGTGTTTTAGTTGCATTATAGCCAACCTGATCAAGAAGTAAAAGAAAAAGAAAAAAAAATACAGGGGAAAGATGCCAAGACAATTACTTTAAATATATAATGAGCACTCACATATACACACTAGTACTGACTACATTTGTTTTAATGATTCCTTAGCCACCCCTGACATACCGTTATGGTTATGGACTAAAAGGAAACCAGACATTAAATGCCTGCATACTGTGAAGTGTGTAAAAAGCAGGTATTTGTGTACACTATATGGACAGTTATGTGGCTTATGACAGGAACTGCTTGCCTTATATCAGGCTTTAAATCAAACTGTCCACAAAAGACAGTATTACTAACCCTCCATCCTCCATAACACCAACATTCATAAATATGTCCACTGTCAATCAAAAACTTCATCCAAAAAGTGTGTTTTCACTGTACATTGAAAGTCAGTAAAATCAAGTGCTGGTGGGATGACAAGTTTTGTAAGAGCTTGTAGATTAAAATAAACATCCTAAATTATATCTGAAAGCAGGTGGAAAGTTAATGCAATTTTGTGCAGAGTACATGTAATGTATTCATTAAAACTCACTTCACTAAACAGATGGACCACTGAATTCTGCACTAGGTGAAGCTACTAATGGACTTTCATTTCTACGGTCCATTGCAGTAGAACACCAGAAAGTGTCAAGAGAAAAATATGATGGACGGGTGGCAAGGTGAAGCTTGAAGGACCCACATTTACAGGACTTCTGAGGTGTAAGAGTGGCTATTAAATATTACTTTTTGAGATCTCATAAAAAGAGAAGGAGCCACTGAAAAACAAGCCAACACCTATGATGCCAAATTTCAATAAATGGGCCAGTAGGTTCTGACGTCTACCATTGGAGACCCTAGTAGGTCCTCCAAGTCTGCTGAGCTGATACCTCAGATTATTTGAACTTTTGATTAACTGGAGGTTCTGGGCCTTTTCCAAGATCTTTGGGTAATGAAAGATGTACAGTATAGTCCAACTAGCTAAACAGTGATCAAGTCATCAGAACTTCATGCACTGAAATACCAAAAAGCACCTGTAAAGTAAGTCGGACCATTGTCCACACTAGATGCTTTTTTAAAAACAATGAGAGACCCAATTTTTATTTGACAAACTGAAACTTCTTTAGTATTGTGTAAAACGAAATATAATCAATATGTAATGGTGCTCTTCATGTATTAACACTGAATTTTATTTCACTTCAGCTTTAACATGTTTCTTTTGTTTCATCTGCTGTATGTGATATTTTTCTTTAGCAAAAATTGATATATTATGTATGTGCTATATATCCACATCACACAAACACATATATTTACATGACATTTATATATTAAAATTTACAAGGTACTTAACAAACATAGATAAGGCAAGTAGTTCCCTGTCTCTGCAATCTAAATAGCACAAACAAAATAAGACATACAGAAGGATTCCCAATGACTTGAATGGACATTGCGTTGAGTCCTGAGCGAACAAGGAAGGAACGAGAAAAGATGAAAAAAGTAAAAGTTAAGGCTAACATTTTGAGAAAATTGTCCTCATCTTGAGACACGAGGCCTGTTTTTCAGACTTCAGGGGCAGTTGTGGGTCCTCAGCCCTTCTGAAAACCAAGCTTTAAAGCTCAGATCCTTAAAGATATTTAGGTGCCTAACTCAACTTGATGAGGGAAATTAATGAAATTGATGAGAGTGGAGTACCTAAATACCTTTGAGGATCTTGGCACAAACGTCTAAATTTGAGCAGACAAACTGAGCCAATCAAAACTAGTGGACACTTTTGAAAATGCAAGCTACTCAAACTAAAGGAAACTGTGAAGGGAGAAATGTGTCACTGGCATGCCTACAACTCTCTCTGATTTACTATCCCTATCACTTACGTGATTTAATGAAGAAAGTACCTAATCTCTTTTAGTATATATAGATTTGTCTTCTCTTCAGGTATACAACAAAAATACCAGCCCCTATTATTTACCAGAGGTGAAGATACATGGAATTAAATGAATGGAAAGTATCTGCCACTTACCTTTTTCATAATGCAGAATATGAGCATATACGAGTAGAAATTCCCAATTGTAATTATGCACATTTGTCATTGTGGCAGCAGAACCTGCTGGGAGTTCTGCACTACAACTCCATTTTGGAAAGACCACTTGGAAAGTCATAGGACAGCCTAATAACTCATAAATTACCATATAGGAAACGAGCTTTGTGCTACACGAGTCCACACAAAGAAGGTTGCTTTTAAGAAAATCATAGAGGATTATAATGTGTTGACTCATTGTACTGCCATCTAGAATAGGCCTATGTTACATAAGAATATCATAGAATCATAGAATATTAGGGTTGGAAGAGACCTCAGGAGGTCATCTAGTCCAATCCACTTCTCAAAGTAGGACAAACACCAACTAAATCATCCCAGCCAAGGCTTTGTCAAGCTGGGCCTTAAAAACCTCTAAGGATGGAGAAAAGAGTCCACCACATCCCTAGGTAACCCATTCCAGTGCTTCACCACCCTCCTAGTGCAATAGTGTTTCCTAATATCCAACCTAGACCTCCCCCACTGCAACTTGAGACTATTGCTTCTTGTTCTGTCATCTGCCACCACTGAGAACAGCCTAGCTCCATCCTCTTTGGAACCCCGCTTCAGGTAATTGAATGCTGCTATCAAATTCCCCCTCACTCTTCTCTTCTGTAGACTAAATAATCCCAGTTCCCTCAGCTTCTCCTCGTAATTCATGTGACCTGTTAGAGAACTTATTCCTTCACTCTCCCACTTCCCTGGTCCTTCTTGCATGAACAGAGGGCAACAATACCCTAAGTCCGAAGGTGCAAACAATTCGATGTTTATTGGGGTGAACTTCCAGCAAGCTTAAATACAAGTTCCTTTTTCCTTATTTTCGAATCCCAACTTACTTCCTGTTTGCCCCTAATTTATATAGTAATATTCTTAGCTATACCTTAACCAATCATTCTACTGAAATTTAACTAACCAATCCTAACATACTGTAACATGATTAGCTAACCAATTATATCCCACCACCTTAATTAGTTTACACCAGCAAAATTAATTATACAGCAGACAGAAACAATCACAGAACCAGACAGAGACCATGCCAATAAACAATAGCAAAGTGGGAACTATAATGACAAAACAATACAGAAGTGAGGATTTCACAACTACATCTATAAAGACGTAAGAGTTTCCCAGCTGTGTCTATTGATAGGTGAGTTCTTACCAGACAGAAAACTATCAACCTCAATTTCCTTTTACATCTTCTAGGCACTTCCCTTTCTCTGGAGGTGATAGGCATTATCAGGACAGCATTGTATCCTAACAGCCCAATAGCACCTTCTTTCAATGTGACTAGTTTGGAATGTGAGGATGTGACCAGTCGCTTTCCAGCTTGTGGCTGCCTCTGTTGCTTAGCCAAAGATCTTAGCCTAAGAACAGGGCCTCAGACTGTCACAGTAAGAGAAGGACCTTACACTGGCAGACAGTGATTTTGATTCTTTCTTTTATACCTCTAACTAGCCAAGTGATAAGAATACACCTAAATTCTTAAAGTACAGGCCTTTGCAGACAGGCCTGAATATCTATAGCCTAACATGACCCACACCCCTAATCATTTTTGTTGCCTTCCGCTGGACTCTCTACAATTTGTCCACATCCCTTCTGGGGGCAGGGGGTGGGGTGGGGGACGACAAAAACTGGACTCAGTACTCCAGGTCTGGCCTCACCAGTGCCAAACAGAGGGGAATAAACACTTCCCACGATCTGTTAGCAATGCTCCTACTAATACAGCCCAATATACCATTGGCTTTCTTGGCAACAAGGGCACACTGCTGACTCATATCCAGCTTCTCGTCCACTGTAATCCCCAGGTCCTTTTCTGCAGAACTGCTGCTTAGCCAGTTGATCCCCAGCCTGTAGCGGTGTATGGGATTCTTCCTTCCTAAGTGCAGAATTTGTCCTTGTTGAACCTCATCAGATTTCTTTTGGCCCAATCCCCCAGTTTGTCTAGGTCACTCTGGACCCTATCCCTACCCTCCATCGTATCTACCTTTCCCCCCAGTTTAGTGTCATCTGCGAACTTGCTGAGGGTGCAATTAATCCCATCATCCAGATCATTAATAAAGATGTTGAACAAAACCAGCCCAGGACCAATCCTTGGGGCACTCTGCTTGATACCGGCTACCAACTAGACATTGAGCTGTTGATCACTACCCGTTGAGCCCGACAATCTAGCCAGCTTTCTATCCACCTTATAGTCCATTCATCCAATCCATACTTTTTTAACTTGCTGGCAAGAATACTGTGGGAGACCATATCAAAAGCTTTGCTAAAGTCAAGATATATCACATCCACCACTTTCCCCATATCCACAGAGCCAGTTATCTCATCATAGAAGGCAATCAGGTTGGTCAGGCATGACTTGCCCTTCGTGAATCTATGTTGACTGTTCCTGATCCTCCTTCCTCTCCTCCAAGTGCTTCAAAATGGATTCCTTGAGGACCTGCTCCATGATTTTGCCGGGGACTGAAGTGAGGCTGACTGCTCTGTAGTTCCCCAGGTTCTCTTTTTTAAATAATATATGCACATAACAATATGCAAATAACAATATGCACATAAAAATTAACATTAATTAGCATGGGGATTTTATAAAGAAATAACAGAAAATATGTTAGATCTGATTTTACAAAGTGCATAAAATAGTTTTGATTTCCCCCCATTTGCTAATGGAATACCTTTGTGGGAGAAATTAACGGTTACCTACCTGAGCACTCCACAGAAGCAACTGTTTGTTCTAGTGTGGTTGCAAAGTATCACATATACGTATGAGTGTGTATGCAGAGGTCACCACAGAAAAGTCAACAGTTACCACAGTTTGATCTGCAAGACTACATTACTGCCTATTCTAAAGAAAGGGAGATACAGTAGTGTCTCTGATACCATTAAGTGGTACCTGTTAGCAAATGTTGACCTTTAATGGTGAGCAGTGTCTGAATGGTGCGTATATTTATGAATAGATGTATCTATATTTATCTTGTAGCTTTAACATAATCTCTTACTGGTAGAAAAATCCAATGAAGTGATGAACACCACTTGCAGAATTTGATCCACTTTGTTTAAATATAGTGTAATTTTTTCAGATTTATGCAAGTTTATGCTTAATTTACATTACATTCATGATTTCACTTAACAGACTTCCCACCCATAATCCAGGCATTTTGACTTCAGGGTCTGAGTGGTAATAGTCTGATATTTTTTTCAGTCCCCGGTGGTTGTAAATGTGGAAGGCTCTAGATATTTTAGGACAATTTACAATGGTTACTGATTTACATATGGCATCTCTGTGCGACCACAGTATTACAATTGTAGTCTTTGTCACAAGAATAGATTACTTTGGTATGATTTTCAGTTCTAGATAGAGCCTTTGTCCTGAGGGCCAGTTAATCGTGTATCCTTTCCTGCCCTATTACAATTTTAACATTGTCACAAGAAGGATAAATTTCATACCATTTTCTGTTCTCATTACAATCTTCACATTGTTATGAGAATGGATTTATTTTGTTCCATTTTCTGTCCTCATTACAGTCTGTTATGAGAATGGATTAATTTTGTGACATTTTCTTCTCTCATTATAATCTTTGTTATGGGAATGAGAATATGTAATGAGAATGAGAACATATCAGGCATTAAAGGTCTGTGAGAACTCATGACAAAGATTGTAACAAGAAGAGAAAATGGTACCCAATCCATTCTTGTGACAATCTTAAGATTGCAAAGAGAACCCAGAATGACACTGCATTTATCCCTTTGCAAGACAAAGATTTTTGAGAAAATGAGAACTGGGACAAAATGAATCAATCCTTGTGATAATCTTGACATTTTATGTAACCTTATGGCATATTTTTATATAATAGAGTATTTACATGACAATATGCATGAAATGAATATGCAGTAGCCATGACCAAGAATCAGATTTCTTTCAGGTTTCTTTTTTGGATATAGCCAAAGTCCACTGAGACTTAAAAAGATAATGGCACATTGTATCATCCAAAGTGTCAGTAGTGGAAAACTAGGGTCCACAGGTGGCTCCACTAAAGTTCATGGCAACCTCCCCTTTCACCTCAAATTCCCTATTTCCCTATTTAGTCAGCAAATGAGGGTCTCCTCTGCATGAAGACTGCAGCATTTGTCCCCAGATTGAACACATTAAATACAAGAACAAATCAGGCTTCAAAAAAGCAATGAACTATTACCAAATATCAAAGGACCAAGTTCAGCAGGGTTCTAAGTGAGTACAAATCCCATATACTTCAATAGCTGTTGTATCCCTTTATACCAGAGCCAAATTTGGCCCAAAAAGAAAACTGGTGGGCTTTTCACACTATTTAGAGTCTTTCTCTCTGACCTTTAAAATCATATACTACTGTCCATGGCCAATGTCTCTGTTACCAGCCCCTTCAGGAGTTGCAGTCTGATCTAAGAACAGTCCCTTAAGAAATGAGCTAGTGTAACTCAGCCACAGACTCTTAAGAGTAGTTTAGGACTTGCTCTTACTGCTGTAAAAGGAAAAATTAAGTTTTACTGCTGCTACAATCTAAATGGCCTGTACCAAATGGAAACTAAGTAATGAATGTGAAACTTGGCAGGCTTTTGAAGACAGTTAAAAGCCTATTCCTCTTTTCTAAGGTGTCTGATGTCAGATGCAAAATAGACAGGAGTACTCTGAAGTTAGTGAGAGGAGAAAGAGCAACATGAACCAAGGGAAATAAAGGTTATTCCTTATGCCTGGGAATTCTCTGCTAAAATGTTTGGTCCTTCATCAAAATGGAGAAGTGTCTGACAAAGGAAGACTTAATTTTATCCATAAGTTAAATATGATGCCAGTAGCAGCACTCCGAAGGTGCTTTCAACTGGAATCTCAGCTGAAATCAGTAAGAATGATTGATGATGCAACTTCAAATTCAAAATGGATATCAGTGCCTCAGATCTAATCACATCTTGCACCAGTGTGTTCTTGTGGGAATTTCATTCCCACTCCGCACTGACCTACACCCATTGTTAAAGGTCAGGAGCAGTCACCTTGCATGGCAGTTGATCAGGGCAGGAACATAATCAAAGGGAAAGTGGCAAGGCTTTTCGATGAAAGACTGATTTATCTTGATAGTCATCCTATATTACAAGAATTCCAGGATTGTGTTTTCTCAGCCAACTCTAGATGCAAGGTAAAACTAATAATAATAAAAAATCTGACAAACTACACAATCCATTGTAAACAAAGCAGTAGACAATGTGATGAACTAGCACAGCAAATGTAGCAGCAAAATTCAATAGAAGTAGAGGAAACAGTTTTATGTGGATGTTTTATTTAGGTACAAATATTCATTAACTGTGGGGAGTATCATAAACTGATCAGCAATGATCCTGGCTTCACTTATTTGCCCCACCACCTGGAGTGGTTTAAGCAAACTTCTGTTTACCAGTAAATAAACCAGTCCAGTTAACAGAGTCTTTCATAAGGATCAATGGTTCATTACAAAACACACAGGATGAATTTATCTTTGTACCTCAATTATGCTAGTATGACGAAGTTGGGCATGTGTTACATGCAAAAGTTGTTTACAATAGCAGACATTAAGTGTATGGATGTGGTTGTGGAATGGATGTGGTTGGGAATACTTGTTATTACTATTTGATTAGTGCAAAATTTTTTGTCAGAACAATTTTCTATCTTATCTTATCTTATGTTTTAAAGAGTCAATATGTTTCATGACAAAACAAACAGGTGACACTACGATCAAGAATTTAAGAAACAGCTGTTTTAAATGTTATTTTTTTAAAATAAAATAACAATATGGTGTCATAATTTATGTCATATTAAGCACTACTCTGGCTGACATGAAAATAATGTAAAAATATAAATATCTATATAAAAAAAATAAATGTCAAAATAAATATTTCAAAAAGATTGAAACAATTTTTGAAATGGTTTATTTTTATTTTTTAGAATTTCTATTTTGTGGGAAACACTGACAATATTTGTTACTATTCAAAATCAGTATGAAATAAAATTTAAAATGTCATAATTTCCTGCAAAAAAGGAAATTCTGAGTTTTTACCTCCTCTAATTACTATTTGCCCTGCAGCAAGAATTGTTGGGGAAAATCCATGGCCCTTTATTCCTTATGATAAGGCCAACAGTATGGGTCTGTCATCAACAGAAACCAGTAATTTAATCTACTCAGATCAATAATTCCATCGGTGATGTTTTAAGCAGTATCTACAGGTAATGCTTTTGGCTGTTCAGCTGTTTATGCTATATGAAAGCATTTACTACCGACACAACTGATCTTCTTTAATCCTGCTTCAGTATATCTCCACTTAGCTGGATAGAGACTTTGATACACTTTTTAAGAAGACTATACTTTTAGTCACAGATCTGAGGATTGTTATCTCAGCTACAAAACAGATGTGTGAGAAACTGTGGACTTCCTTTCTTCAAAGGAAGAATATTCACGCTATGTCTTGTAAAATGATTGTAAGACCGATTGTACGACTTATTGTATATGGTCTAGAGCTTGTTAGATAATCCTGATTAATAGACTTGTACTCAACACACTTCATGATCATTTTTAATAAAGTATTCAATTAATACTTTTTCTTTTAATCTTCATCCATCTCTATTGTGTGCACACAAGCAGGACCTATTTTCACAAGAGACACAGCAATGCACACTCTTGTGTACTGATAGCATGAGAGAGTTTTTACCAGCTATTTAAATACCCAGAATTATGGAATTCTTGATGCTAGTTTGGAAAAAGGTCACTAGTTGTAACAACCTATAATGCATATAATTTGATGAGAAATTTTGAGGATTGTCCTGGCAATATTAAACATTCTTTTGCACAGACCAATACCCTGATTCAACAAGGCACTTAAACACATGCTTAAGTTCCGTTGAATTCAAACAGATACATAAGTGCTTTGCCATCAAAATCTTCCTCTAACAGTACATAAAAATACAAGTAAAGTAATACTGTTCTTATTTTTCCACCATGTCTTTTTATAGCAAAAGAAAATTATGGTAAATTAAGTCTGAGTTTCATGACATTTTTATGCTTAGAGATGATAGTCTGAGCTAGGGAACATATTATGAACTGTGGATATTTTATTAATTTTTCCGTGGTAGCTAAATAACATGTTCCACGTAGTAGTAACCAAAGCCTAATTCACCTACCGCATGCCATTGTGTTTCAAAACTATTGTGTTAAACTCCTGTTCCAGTTGTTTTTTCATTGGGAATGGGCATACTAGTTCATTTGAAATAAGAGCTGAATTAAACCCAAAATTTAAACCCAATTCAATCTGACTGTTTTCTGAGGTTTGAAAGTTTGGTTAACTTTTAATTATCCCCCATCCTACCTACCATCTCTTCTTCACTATCAAGATGGTGACTCCTACCTCAGATCAGTCAACGATGTCACCTTCCATTGCCCACTTGTGAAATTTTCAAACAAGCACCTTCACATTTTTTCACATGCTGCCCCTCACAGTTGGGAGGAGCTCCCCGTAAACATCCATAAAGGTATATCATTCTCTTCCTTCAAACCCTCTTTAAAATTCTCCTTTTCTATGATGGCTATAAAAAACTTGTCAGCCTTTAGGTTGCTGGTCTACTGAGTACACCATCTATCATGTTGACCAATATTGTCTCATTTTTTCCTTGTACTATTCTGTCTGTTTTTATCCATCTGTTAGTCCTTGTCTTATACTTAGATTGTAAGCTGTCTGGGGAAGGGACCATCTTTTTTGTGTGTGATTGTACAGCACCTAGCATAACGGTGTACTGGACCATGACTAGCATTTCTAGACATTGCAGTAAGAAAGAAAATAATAATTAATAATTAATAACATTTAGAGATGCACCATGCTGCCCCAAACATAAAGCTTGTTGGGAAATGGGGTTTTGGTTCAGTCCGCTATAGTTCTGATTGCGCAATTTTCAGTCTTACATAGCACCACACCAAGGTCTGATCAAAAGCCCACTGAACTCCTGTTGAGTTCGTTAGGCTTTGGATCAGGCCCCAGGCCAATAGCAGGAGAGAATGCTCTCAGGATGCACATTCAGTGTACATGTGGGAGTCTGACTTCTTAAAATTACACAAATTTATTTAGGAGTAACTCCATTAAAGGAATTTGTGTTAGAAATTATATGAACCGAAGAGGAAAAAAAAACAACAGAACTCACTAGCCCTTATGATGGATATTCTATTACTTTTCCTTGCAAAATAATACATTTCCAATAGGTATTATCAAAGACCAATTAACCTGTGACATGTAATTTCATTAATGTTATGCCATTAGTGTGACACCTATGTATGTAATCCAGAATCAGACTCAGAAATGATAGACATGCATAATTTGGGCAATATTGTTTGACAGCCAGATTGTGATACCCTTACTCATGGTGAGCTGTACCTACAATGAAGTCAATGGAACTATTTATGAAGTAAGGTGCTACTTAACATGACTAAAGGTATCAGAATATAGCCCTTGGTGTTTTAATGAAAGAAATATACGTGCATCAGCACTCCACCAATATTATATATTCCATGTCAACATTTTATATCACAGGACCTACATAGGTGAAGAGAACATCCTTTAGAATTTCATGCCAGTTAATCAGTTTATCAAAATTAACAGTTAATGAAATATTAACACATTGTTCCTGCTTCTGTTCATTCACTTTCGTACTTTGGCATTATTTTGTGATAACTTCAGTATTAGTGTATGTAATAAATGTACTTTCAGGTTAAAATTCAATCCATATTTGTGCATTCCAGAGTCTCCCAGTACTATCTGCTGCCTGCTGTGCATGGAATTATACTCTAACACTTCCAGATTTTATAACTTTCTCACTTTCCTCATTTTTATAGTTTTTTTCCTGGCCTGTCACCTCAAAATAAGAAGGGTTAATTGTCTAAAAATATATATTTAACTTTGACTAACACCTCTAAATGAGTTTACCTGGTTTCCACACAATTATAAAGGAAAGAATACATGTAACTGATCCCTGGTCCCATATAAAATCTGCTCGGAATATTTGGCCACTTTCCCCAATTTCTACTTTTTCTGAACTTCTTTCTTTGTGATCATCATGGTACTTTTACTACAATAATTACACAATTATCCACTTTCCTTTCTTTGCAGCATGATAGAGGTAATCTAACATATGAACTAAATTCTTAAGAAAAAAATTATGGGAATTTTAGGAACAATTTAAACTGGTTTGAATGGTGACATAGAGAGACTAGAGTCAGGTCATAATCTTGATGTAAGGGGATGTAAACAAACAGTCCTGGGGCCAAAATCTCTCTGTAGGCATTTATATAAAAGTTACCTGATTTTCTCAGATGCTGAACACCTGCAACTTTAATAGCTTAGCATGTCTGAAAATGGACCATTAATATGCATGTATCAAAATGCAAATTGAGGTTCCTAACTTTAGGACCTCAAGATTGGAAATTTCAGCCATAGTTCCATTAATGTTTCTTTGTTTTATACAAGTATTGTCTTGCATGTTCAGATTATAATATACCGCTTCAATAAATGCAACACAACCCAGTTATCCAAAGGTATGGGGCACACTTGTACCCTTCAGATAATTGGGATGTCAAATAATCAGAGGAGCAGATCGGCTGGCTTTGAAGTCTGTGGCATAGTGTCCAGCTCTTTCAGGGGCTCTATGCCACATTCACACACTTCACCTGACAGACATTCTAATGTGGATGAGGAATTCATTCTAGGTCATGGCCTACTAGCCTGGAGTCAGACAAGATCATACATAAGGAGGGAGTAGTTTTGTGATTTGTCACTCTGCACTCATGCGTGATTTTGTCTGATTCTGGGACTACTAAGCCATGGGAGAGAATGAATTCCACAGCTATCTTGGGTCCTCAAAATGCAGGGATCTGCAGTCCTGTTATTGACATCCAGCTGGATTTCCCAAGATCAGCTAGCTCAACAAACTGAATTCCTGTTCCTTCTCTTTTCTCAGCTGTTCCACACTAAAGCTGTGTGAGTAACAGATTCTTTCAGTTCAGAGGCTGAACAAAGGAATAAAAAATATATGTTCAATTCATGTCAACTGGAAACAAAAAAATCATTCTTTTTGCTGGGACAAAAATGTAGAAAAAATTGTTTTGGGATAAGTAAAATGTTTCATTTTAGTTTTGAGCTGTTTACCTTGTAAAAATAAAATAAAATGGAAGTAACAATTTAAACAAAAAAGTCACTTCAAATCAACATGTTCCATTTAGAAATATCTAAACTTTTCAACTTTTTGAAGTTTTTTTCTTTCTCCGGCCAAAAAGATTTGGTTAACTTGATAAGAATTTGCAAAATGTTTTGGTTGTCCCAAATATGCATTTTTTGGTGAAAAAAAGTTTAACCCCAAAAATATCACCAAGATCTACTCCATTCACCCCATTTCTCCTGCTATCCTACACAGGGACATAATTTCAGTCCAACAGAGTTTCTAAGCTATACAGAAGCTTTGTTTCTATGGAGTTTTAGTTTTATTGCATTACAATTATACCAAACAGATATACGGGGGGCAGGACTTTCCTTCTGAATGGTGGGAAGATGGACAAGGCATGGGGTGATTAGGTTTTTATATGTTATAATGTGTATTTAGCACAGACAGTATATGTGCTTATTTTATTATGTGCATTTAGTAATGCTTTGTGTTAAACAGTTTTAAACTTTTTTAAAATACCCACAAGCATTCCCAGAGTTCCACCTAGCTGTGGGTGCTCTGGCTTCTAGTTTAAGCACTTTGGGTCCACATGAGAGGAAAGCAAGGAACACAGGCTTAGCAAAGGAATTTCTTAACCAGTCACTTTACTCTTAAAAATATTAGAGAGTTAGAGATCTCTGAAAACAATAGACATCCTAAGGTGCATCCCCAATCTGATCTAACCCCTTCTCTGAGTTCAAGGCTTGTCATTTTTTCAGGTTAGGCAGAGTCCCTCCTGCCTCCTGTCTTTCCAGCCTGGTCTTCTTGCATATGGTGATAAACGCCCCTCTCTCCTTGGAAAATAACCCCTTCTTAAATAAAGTCTTTGTCTCTTTCTGCCATGTGCTCTATTGGTATGCTTGTCCCTTCAGCCCTCTGGGCTTCTGTGTAGAGAGTCCATTGTCCCATAGGGATGGGCTGGTTGTTGAGAGACAGAGTCAGTAAATCTAGGTTGTTGTCTTTATGGCTTTTCAGATATTGTTCTTAAATGAGGTATCAAGTATCTTTCCTGGGAAGGGTAGCTGACCAGAATATATTATAATAACCTTGCCTTGGGCAATATTAGACATGAGTTCAGCACATTATACAAAATGGATGTCCTAAACCCAAAATGGACGTTACAATACAAAATGAAGATGACAATCCAAAGTGGAGTTCACAGTTTGATCCAGACATATCCCACTCTGTCACAACCATTATACAACTGCACTCTGCTCTTACTTGATTTTGCTTCCCAATAAAATACAAAATCTTATGTTGTACGGAGGAGAAAAACACTTTTGAATTATATCTTTGTTTTTCTCACATGTGCCCATCTTGGACTTGGTCATGTGCTTTTCAATCTGAAGCATGTTGCAAAGGAGTAATAACTTCATTTGTATTAAGAAGAAAACAGTTATATAAATCCAGTTGTTCCTGTGCTGTTTTGTGACCCCTTTGTTCAAGATGCTATAGCAATTTAAAAGGAGTTAGTGTAGATTTTCTAAAAATGGACTCGCAATTTTATCTAGGCAATGGAAAGGGTTGTTTTAAAATGACAAAGAAAAACATTTGGATTTATTCTGAGTTTGGAGCCCATAATCCTTAACAAAGTTACATTTCAGCTTTCTCCTCAGCCAAAAAAAAAAAGGCTTGAGAGTGTTAAATTATGTATGGCAGTTTTAAAGATGAAGAGACTATCATCTTTCAGGAGGGAATGAGCTGAGACTACAAAACTCATTTGTGGGAAGGTTTAACAGAGGTGAAAAGCCAAGTGCTAGATCCACTAACTCATCCTACCCTTTATAAAATGTGACATTGTGTGGGCCAGTGGAAACAGACAGAGATTACTGTACATCCTTTACAAAACAGAATTCCTAAGACAACCTTTAATATAGAAGCGCCTAGGGGCATGTTGGATTTTTTTCTTTTCTTCACTTCATTTGTTGTACACTGTATAATGTTCAGAAATCCACTTGGAAGGGGGGATCCTGAAAGTGATAATGAGGAAAAATATCACACTTTAGCTACATTCCCCACAGTCACACACAAATACACATTTACGTTTACCCACCACATTTTCTCATTAATACACAGAGGGCTGTTTTGACAATGCTGAACAGTTTTGAATTCCACCTTCTTTGTTTCAGAATCAGCATTCCCACAGCTACAGATTCCTCAGAATAGGTTCTTAAGTCTAAATAGTCAATTATCTTGCTTACAGAATAAGCATCAAATCCTTGCATTTTCCACTACTTTCAAAGGAGGTTAAGAAAATGTCCATATGATATTCAACTGTGATGGCAGTTTAAAAAGGTTTAACATGTTTTTTTCCCCCTTTCCCTGCCTTTCTGAAGGAGATAGCAATCATTTATCTCAGCAAGGCATTTCTCTTGAAGAACAGTAAGCAGATAGAGATGACACCAGTGGCCATTTAAGCTGATCCAACCTATTTGTCAATAGTGAGACAGGGCAGAAGGTGATACAGACTCCATTTAATTTTATTGCAGCACAGGAGTTTTTTACTCTCTTAATATATTGATGGTATTTTTTCACATTTGTACCATAAAAATCCCTTGTCAATTGACTTTCTTAGGGGCAGATAAGATACTGTGTCTTTCTCCTTCAACTATAGGTAGAGATAAATCTGTGTGTGGGAGTGTAGGTGGCAGGCAAGGAAAGCTGGAGCCATTATTTACTCACTATTTGACAAAAACAGAAATGGAAACATTATTTAACATTTTTTAATCATTGAAGGTAATTGATCTGACAATCACACTGAGCAGAGATATTTACAGAAACCCTTTAGGTCTCAGAACCCATTTGGCTCAGATCCTTGAGTGCTGAGAAAGGGTATAGGAAAGGCATTTGTTTCAAACAACCTGTCTCAGTTTGTGGGCACAGCTTTTACCCCCTCTACAGACTGTGTTAAATTCCCTAACACCAGGCTAGACAGGGGATAAATAATCTTTTTACATCCTTGTTTTCTCAAAGTAAGCGGATAGGGTACACCCAAGAATCAGGTAGAATGTCTTTCCGACATTATGGAGTTGCAGGTTTAACCATTGTGCCATCCCGTAGGAAGTTGTGGCATATATTCCTCTCTGATATGGGCTACCTGTGCAGTAGTGGCTGCAGGGCAGTGCCTGCAACTCCATATCCTGAAAGAGAAGATTCCTGTGCATCCCACAAAGCCCCACTGTACCAAGTACCTCAGCATAGATATGACATGGAAGACAAGTGAATAAGGCACAAAATGTATTAGAAGCTTCACTCTTGTTTCATTCTCAAACCCAAATTAAAAGCCTACAATAACTAGCATATCAGACACTCCAACTATGCCCAGTATTCAGTTCGCATCTTCCTATATTTCTTCCCTTTTCCCCTAATTATTTAATTAAAAACTGAACAAGAAAATAAACACAGAAAAATATTTGTTCATTGAAAATAAATTAATGGGCCCTTAAATGCATGTTCAGACTACTGGAATAAACCCTATACTCTGACATCCAATTTCAAGAAGCATTTCTGTACTTCAGAGATAGCATTTGCAACATGTAATGAAAGGAATGTGATGACAATTACTTTATCTCACTGAATAGATAAGTAAATCGAGCTTGAAAATCCAAATAAATAGTGACTGTGGAAGTTAGACCTTCTCACAGGAGGCTTAACTCAAATATCAGTCTTTTCCCTTTTAAAAAAAATCAATCATTTTTATTTTCATAAGTGTGATTTGCACATTTTAGTTAAAACTAAGAGCCTTTATCCCTCCAGACTTCAGGCTTTCTTTAACTTAGTGGCCCCAGAAGTAAGTTCTAAAATTATAAAGTATCTATTTACACAAATGAAAGATAAGTTTAATAAACAGTGTGAGCATGCACTTTATCTGGTTTCTGAAGTGTTGACACACTCCAGAAAAATAAAATCTGTACAAATGGTACATAAATAGTACTTGACTTCAAATGTTCCACTTCCATCCTAAATCCAGGGTAGAAAATGTTCATCAAACAATGAGCTGAATGGGACCCACATCTCTATGCCCAAGGACAGCGTTTAGCTCTACCAATATGGGTATCCTCATTTAAAGGTGATTAGATGAGAGATGTTATGCCCATGACTTTTCAGTGACTGTCTTAAATAACAAGGGGAAATTGACTTGGTGATCCATGTTTATCTGGGTATTTTACAATTTATCTTCAGTTTGACAACTTTTTTAATCTGTACTAAACAATTTATAGATTCTCTATATGTACTGCATATGGACCTTGTGACCAAAGGACCTTTTAATGCCAACTGGCAAGGGGATGCAGAAGGATTGCAGGAATCTCCTGAGGCTGATATGTGCATTTTAGTTCACCAAAAATATCATGTAATGTCTCAAATTAAAGGTGGTGTCACATTGGTCATCAATATCATTGTGAAACTCATGTACTGATATTGTGTGTAAAAAGAACTGAATGCAAATGAATGAAAGACTCGAACAGGGTGAGAAAAGCAGCAGGGGGGAAAACCCTATCTGAAAGTGTATAACAAAGGTTTACTTGAATATATTTGGGGCAGGGGACAGAGGAGACATCTGGACACCCTTCACAGAGGAAATAAAAGGACAGCAATTTTGCTTCACGAAAAAGAGGTCTCAACCAGGCTTTGGGGAAAACACTGAGGAGAACTTTAGGTGAGATAGGCTTCTTTAGACAACAGAGTAGTTAGAGTAACAACAGAGTAGCAACATTATGATTTTGTTTTATATTTAACTATTTGTTTCCAATGTTCTTACTCACTATTACTTGAATCTCTGTTCTTTGATAATATATTTATAGTTAAAAGAATAAGTTTATCTAAGTGCTGTGGTATTAAGCAAAGTTGAATCTTACAATCTGGTAATTCTGTGAGTGTTCAGTATATAAGGAGCTGAAATGCTCCAAGCATTTGGGGGTTGGTGTGAGACTGTTGTTACCTGTATAGAAAGAGAGAGACCTGTGGAGGACTGGAAGATAGTACTTGTGTTGCCAGAGACTGGTGGTTTCAGGGAGCTGATCCACAGAAGGCACAGACAAGACTGTGGGCAATTATTGTTGAAGTGCCGCCTCTTGCAAAGGTGGAGTAATTATGCCGACATGAGAGTGCAGCTGCGCCAATGTAGCACTTCTAGTTTAGACCTGTCCTCAGAGAATCACAGCTCAGTTTTTGACTCTGCCACAGATTTCCTTTGTGACTTTGGGGAAGTCATTCAATTCTGTTGTGTCTCGGATCCCCATCTGTAAAATGGAGATCAAAATATAAAACTCTTATAAAAATAACATAATGGTTGTGATGGTCTTGAATACTGTAGTGCATAAAAAGGAAAATATCTGATTTGTAAGCACATCTCTAGTATTTGCCACACAGACGTCGAACTGGGCACCCAAATGGCTATTTGCAGTAACTGGGTGTGCAAATGTGGATGTATCCTGCAATTGCATGCAGACCTGAGACTTCCCTTTCTTGAACACTTGTCGCCTTAGATTTTGAAAATAAGATACAAACTGACAAACAAGATTACAGGTTAGCTTCCAGGAGTATGAGGAAATATCTGATTAAGTTCTGTTAAGAAAAATTGGATTTCATCCTAAAACCCTTCAGAGCACTGAACCTAAATTTACACCATTCAGGTCTAAAGTGCCAGTTTAAAACAGGAGAAAAATTTGGCTTGTTAAATGGAAATGAATACGAAAAATCAGAGATAAAGGCTTGCTCTGCTTTTTGGTTTATTTATTTTGTTTTTAAATTCCTCACTGAAGTGACTTAGATGATGACATTAAAATAAGATTTCGAAATTTGCAGATCCCACTGAAATGGGAAAATAATAAACTGTGAGAAACATTGCAGTCACATACAGAAATGTAAGTTTCTGAACATTTCTCTAAGGAAAATAAAAACTGATACAGTAACTAGAACTCCATTGAAGCAAATTTTCCCCTTTCCCTGACAATTCTCCATTCTCGCCACACTCATCAGTCGAAGGAAAGGAAACTTATTGATACATTCAAATATGATTAAAATGAGAGCCGGCACATTTCGGAAAATTAAAGCAGTCTTCTAAGCTACAGACTCCCCTTAAATCACTAACAACAAAGTAGCTTCATATATTGTAGGTGCAGTAAAATAAAATATGGTGAACTTGTCTCACTCCCAGTAGCACAACCCTCCCCTGGTCCTCACTTTTGCTCCAGTTCACTCCAATACCCGCTATTAACACTAATTGAGCAGAACGACGAGCTTATCCGCCCCTTTCCACCAGCTGCTCTTCTTTCACGACATTTCCCAGTGACTGAACAGGCACCGGAACTGCGAGGAAACCAGCAGTAACTTGGGGCCTGCATTTTGTCGGGAGAAGATGTGGAAGAAATTATGGACAACTCAATGGAGATATCTGTTCAAAGCGGAAAGCAGCAGGCCAAAAGGCAAACAGTATATTAGGCCCCCATTCCCCTGCCACATTCACACACAGAGAGGAATTAGCACAGGGGGAGGTGTCAGGGGAGGAATGCTGCACCTCTTCAGCATTGATTTATTTAAGTTGTTAAAACATGAACATCCCGTGCACGGGGTGCAATGCAAGCACATATGAAAACTCAACAGTAACTGAGGAACCAATATCCAACAGATCCCTCTCCTTCCCTCCAAAGCCCAAATTCTACCTACCTCCTCAAACATCTGTTTATTCCTAAAATACCCCTGCAAAGGAAAGCCTAGTAGAACGAATAAGCCTTGTGAAGCCAAAAAAATCTGGCTCTGAGAAACCAAAGCTGGTAACACTTTCCACATTTGAAGACCCTTCTCTCACAGTGTACTGTTTCCAGCTCCCTGACAATTAACTTAATAATCAAGTGCTTGAGGAAGGAGGCAACCTCTAAGATAACCAGGATCTAACCAATATGAGACTTTAAAAGTAAAAAAAAAAATACTTAAACTGAACCTGAAAAATAATAAGTAGCCAGTGAAGGACATGGAGTTCCTTCGAAGAAATATTCCTACACAAAGTGTCTGCCACATTTAATACCAGATAATATATCTAACTGGTTTTAATGTAAATCCATGTAATTATACATTCATTGCTGTTATCCTGGCTCAAATTGTTAATGGCATAGATTTCTATGGCCAACTTTCAAAAGTAAAGTTGCAACCTTCTGATTAAGCACAACTGATATAAAAGCATTACTGGTCACTGCTGCCTCAGAAATCTGCAGTTCTGGATGCTGAATCCAAGCCTTCTTTCATTAGGTAGGAAGGGTGAAGAGTAATAAGAGAAAGGTTTCTAAGTTGAAAAGAACTTTAGCAACTCTTCATGTTGCAATTCACAGAGGTCGATCTCCAATATGCAGGGAAATCTGGTACTAGGAGAATATGAGAAAGGCATACAGTTATTGAATAATATATTATGCTCTCATCTTGAATACTACATTCACTCTTGGCATATTTACAAAAAAAAAAAAAAAAAAAAAAGGACAATCCAGAGATAGATAGATACATAAAACAACACTATAAGAAAATTTCAATTGAAAAGTCAAGCACACACACACACACAAATACAAATTAGGAAGTGCAAGAATAAGCATTGCCTGGGCAACCTTAATTTGGTCTTCTTGTGTGTATTCATTATAATTCAGTGTTTATTACATGACCACTCACTATTCTTTCTACCGAAATTAAAAAGAAAGAGAAAAGCAAACCAGCCCTATAAAATCAATATCCTTTATAACCTAAAAAATAAACTGAAAATAATGGAGAGAGGACCCCAAAAGTAATAAGAATTGGCTGTATCTGAAGTAACACTATTTCAATATCTGAATTAAGACAGAAATCTCCTATACAAATTAGAGACCAATATGATCAACTAACTTGAGTCTTAGTTAATTTAGGTACTTGGGCTACTAATGACAAATGCAAATGAGTATGGATATATGTGGAGTAATTACCAAGGAGAAAATAATAAAAAAAGAACAGAGGTGCACAACAGAGATTAGAAGAAACAATAAAAAGATATGGGATTTACTGTAGAGAAAAACTGTACAGTCCTCAGCTCCCTGAAGCTTCTCTAAGGAAAGAAAACAGGTTGATAGGATACATTGCTAACAGAGTACAGTATAAATCAAAAGAAGTAGGATTAGCTATATATTAAGTACTGAACAGACTGCACCCAATCTACTTTATCCAATATTGGTGACCATGCCTTTGAAAGGATATAATTGCTCTCAAAGGGAAGCAGAACAGAGCAAACAAAACAATGGTTCAAAGACTTACATTATGAAGAAAAAGTAAACTTGGTCTTATACTCTCTGTAGAGAAGATTTTGTTATGTAATTCAAGTTTTTGAATTACAAAGAGCATGATAAAATTGATCCAGATAAAGTTTCACACCTACAAAGAACACAGAAAACAGTGGATTAGAATTCAAAATTCAGAAATTAGGAGCAAGTAAAGTATCTACTTTCAGTCCGATTCCATCTCCAGCCCCACCCTGGCACATCCCCTATACAACAGCTTGTGAGTGGGTCAGCACAAGGTAGCTTTATGGCTATCTTTCACAGTTTCAGTGCTGGGAAGAATCCTTTCCAGTGGGGACGGAGCTTTTTAGAGCCCTTTTATGCCACTCCAGCCCTTTTAACTAGTGTAATAAGGTATCCAGTGGAGGTCAGGATCTCATGAGAAATATCTCACTACTAAAACAATAGTGAACTGTTCAGCACAGTTTCCAGTTCTGCTAGACAAGACACACATGTATGGCCATGCACAGTGACTAAAAGCTACCAATAGAAATTAGTAGTTGCATTTTCCATACTTTTTTTCTTGTGGATTTTCTCAGTGGGGTTTATTTCCCATGTGATTCCTGAAAACTAATAATGTAGAGAGGAAAATTCACAGGGAACAGAAACGGGCCAAGAAAGAAAAGAAGAAGAAGAAGAAGAAAAATATTTAAAAAATCACATTTATTCGATGTTACTTGACCTCACGTCCCACTCTTGTCTCTACCTGGGTCATGTTGGTAGCTCCCCAGCTGTTTGCTACCTACATCATGATAGCCATACCCCTCACTGAGAGTGGAGACCCTTGCCCATGCCTTGACCAAGATGACAGTGGGGAAGGGGGTTGGCTCCAGAATCTCTTTTGCTCCCTGTTCCTCTCTTTGCAAGGTTTGGCTTTAGCTCAAGCTGTAGTAATACATGCTTTAGTTCTGGAGACCATGGTTCTATACAACAGGTATCCCACTAAAATGCAATAATTAATGAGATTGACATATAAACAGAGCTAAAAATGGGATTTTCTTCAGAAAATATTTGTCCTCTTTCCATCGGAAAATTTCCCAAATTGAATGTTTTTTACCAGCTTGGTATTTAAATCACCATAAGACCAAATTTTGTTACAGAATCATAGAAATGGGCCTGTCTACATTAATCTCCCTTCCTGCAGATTAAGCCCATTACTTTTTGTTCTACCTTCAGTGGACACAGAGAACAATTGATCACTGTCTTCTTTATAACAATTCGTAACATATTTGAAGACTGTTATCAGTCTTCTTGGTCTTCTTTTCTTTATCTTGGTCTTCTTTTCTCAAAACTAAACGTACCCAATTTTTAAAATATCTTTCCTCACCAGTGAGTTTTCTAAACCATTTATCATTTTTGTTGCTCTCCTCTGCACTCTCTTCAATTTGTCCACAACTTTCTTAGTGTGGTGCCCAGAACTGAACACATTACTCAGCTGAGTTCTCACCAGTGTTGAGTAAACAATTGCTTCCCATGTCTTACATATGACACTTTCATTAATTAGCCTTTTTCATAAATGTATCACACTGTTGGCTCATGTTCAATTTGTGATCCATTCATTCCACTGAAAAGCCAGTTATTCCCTATTTCGCATTTAATTTCTCCTTCCTAAGTTTAGCACTTTGCACTTGTTTTTTTTTTTTAATTTCATCTTGTTGATTTCAGATCAATTCTCCAATTTATCAAGGTCCTTTTGATTTCTAATCATGTCCTCCAAGTGCTTGCATCCCTTCCCAGGTTGGTATCACCTGCATATTTTATAAGCATATTCTCCACTCCATTATCCATGTCATTAATGAAAATATTGAATAGTACCGGACCCAGAACAGACACCTGAGGAACCCCACTAGATACATCCTCCCAATATGACAGTGGATCATTATTAACTATTCTCTGAGTACAGTTTTTTAACCACTGGTGCACTTATAATTCATCTAGTTTCAGGTAGCCCACATTTCCCTATGTGTGACAGAATATACCCATGTTCATACCCTAGACACAATTGTAATAATGCTTGTATAAGATATACCTTGTAAGATATAATTTGAAAACTCATAATTTGCTGATCAGTATCATCCTAATAAAATATGTGTGGCAACATTGTATATGAAGTTATAAGATTTCCCTGTATGGTGTTATTAATACACATTCCAAACCCCACATCCCTGTCCAAACAGAAGCTGGCAAACAACTCTGTCCTAATCAAAGGAATGTATGTTTGCCTTAATTTGCATTTGAGTAGTAAACAAAATCATCAAGCAGGAAGGGAAGACAAAGGAAGTTCAATCAGGTGAAAAAAACAGCAGGGAATATCCTTCCATATAAACTCTTTGTCTCCTGGTTCTCAGTTGGAAATGTTTTTCAAGAGGGGGACTGAAGCTACAGAAAGGAGGGACAAACCCCCAAGGCACCCCTCTCTCTCTCCCTGACCATTGCATTCACAGCACCTGAAGAAACAAAGGAAATAGTTGTTGGACTCTAGAGGAGGGTTCCAGACTTGAGAGTTTGGTCAGTAGCCTGATGGAGCATGTGGAGAGAAAGTTTGCTTTGCAACTAAGATAGTTTCTTAAGTAGATACTAGTAAACATTTTATCTTTATTTTTCTTGAGGCCATTTCTGACTTTTATGCCTCATTACTTGTACTCATTTAAAATCTGTCTCTTTGTAGTTAATAAACTTGTTTTACTGTTTTATCTAATCCAGTGTGCTCAAGTTGAAGTGTCTCGTTAACTCCATTTGGGGTAACAAGTTTGTGTGCATTTTATTCCCTTAAAGGAATAACAGATTTACAATACTTGTACTATCCAGGAGAGATCTGGGCAGTACAGGACATACATTTCTGGGGGGAAATCTGGGACTGGGAGTTTGTTGGGGTATCCCTGTGGTAATTTTTAAGGCTGGTAAGAGCCAAGGAGTGACTGACTGTCTGCAGCACACACAAAGAGACACAGCTGGCTGTGACTTACATGGTCGAGGCTGTTTATGAGCAGTCCAGGTTGGAGGCAACAGCAACAAGGCATTGTAAAAGGCACCCTAGGTTACAGGGCAGAGATGACACAGCTACTCATTAGTCTGGATTGCACCCTGGACTGGCATACTGTGTCAAAAGCTTTACTAAAATAATGATAAATCACATCTATCCCCCTTATCCACTAAGCCAGTAACCCTGTCAAAGAAGGAAAATATGTTGGTTTGGCTTGATTTGTTCTTGACAAATCCATGTTGTCTATTACTTAACACCCTATTATCCTCTAGGTGCTTACAAAATGATTATTTAATAATTTGTTCCAGTATCTTTCCAGGTATCAAAGTTAGGCTGACTGATTTATAATTTCATGGGTCATCTTTCAGAGTAGCAGCCGTGTTAGTCTATATCCGCAAAAAGAGAAGGAGTACTTGTGGCACCTTAGAGACTAACAAATTTATTTGAGCATAAGCTTTCGTTAGCTACAGCTCACTTCATCTTTGTCGTCTTTGTTCCCCTTTTAAAAGATAGATACTATGTTTGCCCTTCTCCAGTCTGGGATGTCAACCATCCTCACTAAGTTCTCAAATATAATTCTTAATGGTTCTGAAATTATTTCAGGTAGTTCCTTACATTGCTGAATTTTGTCAGGCTCTGCAGACTTGAATAAATCTAAT
Organism: Lepidochelys kempii; assembly: GCF_965140285.1. Lineage (NCBI taxonomy): Eukaryota > Metazoa > Chordata > Testudines > Cheloniidae > Lepidochelys > Lepidochelys kempii. The sequence goes on along the minus strand of NC_136384.1, from coordinate 66,673,100 downwards.
CTATCTAAATATTCTTTAACATGTTCTTTCACTAATCTGGCTCGTATTCATTTCCCCTTGTTGTTAATATTAATTGTGTTAAGCATCAGGCCACAATTCACTTTTTTAGTGAAGCCTGAAGCAAAATAGGCATTAAACACCTCTGTCTTCTTGGTGTCATCATTATTAGCTCTCCTTTTCTGCTAAGTAGTGGACCTATACTTTCCTTTGTGTTTCTCATGCTCTTAATGTATTTATAGAACCTCTTTATACTTTGCTGTTGTCCCTTTAATACTGTTTCTTCCAGAAACTGCTAACTCTCCTGAACTCCTTTTTCCTTTTTCTTCCCATGGGACCTTACTTAGTAGTTCTCTGAGTTTGTGAAAGTCTGTTTTTTGTAGTCCATTGTCCTTATCTGCTGCTCTCATTCTTTCTTTTCCTTAGAATCGCAAAGCCTATTATTTCATAATCATTTTCACCTAAATTGCCTTCCATTTTCAGATTCACAGTCAATTCCTTCCTGCTAGTCAGAATCAAGTCTAAAATGATGGCTGCTCTGGTTACTTAACTCCATCTTTTGAAACAATAAGTTGTTCCCACACATTCCAAGAACTTATTGGACATTTTGTTGTATTACTTTTCCAAAAGATTATTATGCTAATCTAAGTCCCTGGCAATTCAATTGGCCTCAGAGAAGTTGTCCAGTTGTTTAAATTATTGCAGAATTGGACTCATTATTATGATAGTAGAGCTTTAAAATTCCATCTGTCTTGTACAAGATTTCCAGTCTGATGGAGTGATTTTCATATAATAGTATTGACATTCTTTTCTTGAAAGGTGGAATTTTAGGTTTTTAGGGTCATACATTTTACAATCTCATTGAATAGAGCAGTTCATAACTAATAAGAAAGTCACTAAGAAAAAAGGTGGTTTTTTTTAAATCATACATTAGTTAACACATGATAACTAATATATGGTACAATCCTCATATGGGCAAGGCAGTTGTACTTTTAACATTTGACTGTCTTGGCCACACAAAGATTTTACCACATGTTGGCAAATAAATTGTAAAAAAAATCCACCTTTTTTTCCCTAGCATGGACACATCCAAGGTTTTCTTTACAACCTGAAAGACAAGACACCTTTATTTATTAAATGAAAGTTTAATTATGCAGAAAACCAAAATCTGCAGTACTTATTCCTGTAGCCCTATCAATAATACATGATGGAAGGCCAGAATCAGTGTCTGATATCATCACTGACATTCGATGAAAACAGCTGATGCAAACCAAGTAGTCAGCCAGCTGCTTCAATTTCTCTTGCTGAGAAAAATAAGTTGTTTTTCTGTGTTAAAATCTCAAAAAGGATAAAAACTTCAGCCTGTAATATTTTCCATGTTGAAGTACTTCTCTGCTGAAGTCCTTATCCCTATAAAGGTATCAATGCAAAAAGTTTTCTAGACAGAAAAATTTCTTCATTTAAATTCTTATTTTTATTAAAAAATCCAAAAGGTTAAAGATACATATAGTGACTGTCTTCAGGAGAATGTTTTTTAGACGCCCTCCAGTCAAAATAGTTCCTTCAATTGTGTATATTGCTTTCCTTTTGGCTTCAGGCAATAAACCACATCTCAGGAACAATTTTTTTCTCTTGGGTAATATTTTACTGCTTTTGTGCTTAGAACCAGCCAATATTTGTACAACATATATTGCACAGAGGGATAATAGATAATTTGTGAATATTATTTTAGTTGTTTTTTACTTATCAGATATACAGAAGTAGACAAATACAACAAAATATTATTGTCCAAATGAAGAGTAGACTCTATCAGATTATATTAAAATATTTACACTGTATAGGAAACTAGAGACAGTATATAGACATGGTGAAATATCTAAGAATATTCAGAGCAAAGATGAAAATACATAAACTTAGAGTGTATCCAGGGAAAGAAAGGAAATGGAAATACGGGGTTGGAAAAGATTCCATGGAGCACTGTCAAGATTCCTTCCCCACTTTGAACTCTAGGGTACAGATGTGGGGACCTGCATGAAAACCTCCTAAGCTTACTTTTACCAGCTTAGGTTAAAACTTCCCCAAGGTACAAAATTATTTTACTCTTGGATTTCCATTGCCACCACCAAACTTTATCTGGGTTTACTGGGAAACGTGGTTTGGGGATGTCTTTCCCCCCAAAATCCTCCCAACTCTTGCACCCCACTTCCTGGGGAAGGTTTGGTAAAAATCCTCACCAATTTGCATAGGTGACCACAGACCCAAACCCTTGGATCTTAGAACAATGAAAAAGCATTCAGTTTTCTTACAAGAAGACTTTTAATAGAAGTAAAGGAATCACCTCTGTAAAATCAGGATGGTAGATACCTTACAGGGTAATTAGATTCAAAACATAGAGAATCCCTCTACGCAAAACCTTAAGTTACAAAAAAGACACACAGACAGGAATAGTCATTCTATTCAGCACAATTCTTTTCTCAGCCCTTTAAAGAAATCATAATCTAACACATACCTAGCTAGATTACTTACTAAAAGTTCTTAAGACTCCATTCCTGTTCTGTCCCCGGCAAAAGCAGCATACAGACAGACACAGACCCTTTGTTTTTCTCCCTCCTCCCAGCTTTTGAAAGTATCTTGTCTCCTCATTGGTCATTTTGGTCAGGTGCCAGTGAGGTTACCTTTAGCTTCTTAACCCTTTACAGGTAAGAGGATTTTTCCTCTGGCCAGGAGGGTTTTAAAGGGGTTTACCCTTCCCTTTATATTTATGACAAGCACCAACAGTCCAATAAACTCAGTGGTTCCCAATTCTGGTTTCTTTTACACTCATACAAATGGATTGGCTTCAGTGGGAATTTTACCTGAGTAACAATGTCAGTATTGAGTTATAGAACAAAGTAAAGATTATTGGCCAGAGTTTCAGCAGATGTAAAATTAATATTATTCCACTGAAGTCAGCACAGCTAAGCCAAGTTAAACCAGCTAAGTATGTTGTCCACTAGAGGGAACAGAGATAAGAGGCCTGTCTAGAAACTGATTACAATGCTAACAGTAGTTGATTTCAAAAATTTCCTTCCGTTTTTACATTTATTTATCACAGTGTCATTTTATTTAGGTTAGTAATGACATACTTTTCTTCTGTTCCACATAGGGATTGGGACAGAGGTCAGCTGTCAACATGGTAATGGAAGAAAGGTCACTTACACATGGGTTTTGTTTACTGATGGTCCGAGTAATAAGTCTGTTGTTAGAAATATCTTCCTTTTCTGCTTAATTTCATCACTCACTGAGCAATATCTCTTAACAAACATGAAAAAGTCAACTTCAATATACTTTGCCCCTGAATGCTGTTGAAACTTGTGATTTAGTATGAATGGGTTTCCCTAAATAAACACCAGAACTGATTTAATTTTAAAAAAGCAATCAGTATACTGAATGCAGGTTTATGCTCAGTTTATTATATTTATATGTATTCTGCGAAAGTTTTAATGAAGCAGGCTTGGAGAAAGAAAATTAAAGTGCTTGAAGAACTTCATTAGAAAAAAGTTTTACTAATAAAAATAATGAGAATTGAGAGTAAAATTAAAATATTTCAGTATATTAAAATGTGGTAAACAACCCACCAAAGGGCCTTGATTCTGGAAGGCTCTGAGCCGTGTCTATTCCCTTAAAGTCAATGGGAACTGTGTGTGCTCAGAATCTATTAAAATCAGGCCACTTAAGATGGCCATATTAGGTGGATTTAGGTAGCTCGCAATAGACATCCCAGTTTGAAAACTTTGGCCCAGATCTTCAAAGGTAGGTGCCAAACTCCCATTAAAATCAATTAGAGTTAGGTACTGAAATACCTTTTGAGGATTTGGGCATTAGTCTTATTGACTTGTATTAGGTGAGTTATTGGCAGAAATGGGATTCCCCACAAAGCTTAATTCTGCCCCTGAAGAATCTGAGAACTTCCTTTGAAGTCAGTAGTTCTTGACTCTATGTTGATTGAACTAAGCTATTCACAAAGCTTTTTTGACATTTAGAATAGATTTGAGGTCAATTTACTGTGTTTTGGAATAAGGTTCAGGAATAAAATTGATCTTTCTCATTTACACTCTAATTGTCAATACACAATACAAATTTTGAAATCAAAGGGTTCAGAGTATTTCAATAAGGTTTTGAGGACATTTCTGCTGACATGGTGAAAATGGATGATTTACATAAAACAGTATCAAAAGTTCAGGTGCAATTATTGTAAAGGCATCTGTGTACATTGTATCCGTATGCTGTAATCCAGATGAGTTAGGGGCTGTGTCACCCCAGCCCTGCAACCTGGGGTGCCTCAGAATGCTTTGCTGCTGTAGCTTCCAAACTGGTCTCCTCACAAACAGCCAAATAGCATGTATGTCACACCCACAGTGTCTGTGTATAGCCACAGCCCTGGTCCAGCAACTCTGACCCCCGCAGCCTGTCAGCAAACACCAGCCACATTGTGCCGTGCATAGGCATTGGTTACTATTTGCAGGATGACCCCAAAACATTCCCAGTCCCAGTTCCCCCCACCACAAAAAAATGTGTCCTGCACTGTCCATCCTTCTCCTGAACAGTTCAGACATATTAGGTCCATTGCCCCTTTAAGGGCATCAACATACAACATCAACTGCTACTTGAAATGGAGTTACCCAAACAATTCACAATACTGGATTAGTTTTAATTACAGAATGAAATGAGTGTATTTACTTACAAAAAGATCAATTTTAAGTGAGTACAATTAATGGGGTATTAAAATCAGTAATAGTTACATGAAAAATAAAGATAAAATGCTTTCTAAACTTAACAAACTAGACTTGGTTCAAGGTGAAGTCCCTTACCACCTGTTTTCAATAACATTTCTCTCATTTCAGTAACAAACTCTCAGACCACAATCTGCTCCTTAAGTCCAATGTCTGTTTCTTTAGTCTTGTTAAGTGAAAAGAGAGAGATGGGGAGAGATCACCTGGTGTGTTTTTGCCTGTCACTTTTATAGTCCAGTCCCATTTTAAGATGCATTCTCCTAAAGGATACCCCTCAAAGCAGAGTAAAAGTGTCTAGTAGTGACATTGCTATTTCTTCTCATCTCTGTTTGCTGAAATTCAGATTTTCCTTGTCTCATGTCTTCCCCCTCTAACTATCTGAGGACCCTGTTTACAACTTGTTTGTAAACTGAGATAAACACTCACTTTTTTGTTTAAGTCCTGATTGACCAGTCCTGCCTCGTGGGAGCTACATGGGTTTGAACATGTGCCAACCTCTTTCAGGGGAAATTCATAACTTTATGTATAATCTCACTGCAGACATTCCACCAGGATTTTATTGACCAGTATGTTGTTAGTTTTCAAATGATGCCTTACAAGGCATATTTTGTCAAAAGATTATTACAGTAGTATGTAGGGTGTGAATACAGGGGTGCATTCCTCACAGTTGCCAAATAAACTAAAGTCTAGTTATAACAGGATCTGTGTGAATATGTGTGTGTGTGTAGTGTGTGCATGGGGGAGGGGATCTTAAACTACTGCAGTATCTGTAGCCATTTAGCTTCACTATTTTATGTAGCTGTATTCATTTCAGTGCTTTATTATGACATAACATACATCAACATTACAAGCTGGCAAGCAGAGATAAATAGTGGCAAAGCTTTTTTTATGCTATTTTGTGCAGCTGAATACTTTGCAATCTCATTTTTGACAGTTTCAGGCTGAAGTATCATATTTTCCCAGAAACATTATTTAAATTCACAGATGAATGGGACAAAGCTTTTAAAAGCCATAGAGCAGAACACATGTGCGCAAACACAGAAACACAGAGCAGAGTTTACCAACATTAGTTAAACTCTGTGAGATTCTCCTTCACTAATGTCTTTATTTTAATGGGTAATGGCTGCTTCTTTTCAATAGATAATGCCAAAGAAGCAGCAGGGGAAAAACAAACTATGGCCTGATTTAATAGATTCTTACTGTCTTAAACATTCATTTATTTCTATTTATTTTTGTTCATTCTATTTAATTTATAATAATGATTCCACCAAGAAGTGCTTAGCCAAGCCTCAATGCACTTTTTACATACTTTAAATATACAGACATACAAATAAGTACAAAAGCTAGCAGCAGTCTTTCCCCAAGCCCAAAATAATAATAGTAGTAATGAGAATCAAGCCCAAACTTTCTGATCTGGTCTATATATACCAGTCATGACTGCCTCCCTCCCATTCCCAAAACTGAGGAAAATCAATGAGTATTGCAGCATGTCCTGTAGGTCAAGACATCTGATCTGTTTCAGATCAATATGGGGACTGAATTCCAAAGCTGAGGGTCCATTAAAGGGACCCTTCTGGCAGTCCCTTTTCTATTAGATTGGGAGATTGTCTGCATTAGCATGATTGTAGCTATACCTGTGCAAATTCCCACTATGTAAGTGCTGCACCTGTATAAAGTGGGGCTTATATATAATTAGAGGTTTCAGAGTAGCAGCCGTGTTAGTCTGTATCTGCAAAAAGAAAAGGAGTACTTGTGACACTGTAGCTCACGAAAGCTTATGCTCTAATAAATTTGTTAGTCTCTAAGGTGCCACAAGTACTCTTTTCCTTTATGGTAGCAACGTTCACATCTGAAAGAAACTGTCACAGTCTCTTTACCAGGCATAAATGTAAAAAAGCTATCCTAGGCAGTGAAACTATATTATTTGCAGAAGCAACTGGGGATACAACAATATCATCAGACCGTGAACTCTAGTAACAAAGAGGAAGCAGAGACCTTCAATCAGATGGAAGGATAAAATCCTCACAGTATTTTCTGATTGCTTTCACCAACAACCAGCATCACCAGCTGACATATCTAGCAATATCAGCACTTGATCTCCATCTGTCACCAGAAGATCATCTCTTAATGCCACCAGCACAGTTTTTGTACAGACTGTGTATTCAGATTGCTTGAAAAACATCAAGGAGATCTGAGACAACTAAGGCTCTCCACAGCTTTCTCAACAAACATACCCAGCAATGGAAGATTAGATACTGGGCAGTTATTGGTCAGAATGTCAAGTGGTGATTTCTTAAGTAAAGGCAAACTACAACAAAACCAGCAACCTACATTCAATGAGCTTGAGCATGCTTAACACTTCTGAAAAGCAGGCCATTTATTTGGGTGCGTTGGTATAGATTTACAAGCCTAGATAGGCTACTATTCTTGAAAATTTTTGTATTCCATGTATTTTGTATTCAAATCAAGACCTGTGTTAAGGTTACTGACATGATTAAGGACCTAATTCTGTAAATCCTTAATCACAAATCATTGACTTTAGTGGACTACTCAAACAAGTAACGGCTTCTCATATGATTAAAGACTTGCAGAGCTGGGTCCTAACTCATTAGGAAAAATGGAAGATTTTTGACAAATAGGGCTTTTGTATAGCATTACTGATGTATGCTGTACCGTATGAGATATTGTTATATTCTGTATAACAGGTTAGCTTTAATAGTTATGATCCTGGATAGGTTAGGAAATTATTCTTCTTAAAGACTTAAGTTTTATAAATTATAAGAAATCAGAAAAATATGGAAACACCTTTCATTACGTCTGATGGGTATGGATATTTCCCTTGAGACTTCAGTATTTTTAATTGGTCCTTTATTAAATTACTTTTGATGGAATCAGATAACAATGATAGAAAAATTATGAAAAGAGTCATCAAGTTACATACTAATGAATAATTCTGTTTTGCTAGAAGAAAACACGCTTCCAACAGCATTTATTCTCTCTGACTACAAATACCTAAGTACAAAATATTGCATGTTTTACAGGGCCTGTTTTTGTGGCATTCTGAAATAAAGTGCTTAATAACTAAACTCATTAATGCTAATGGTAAATCAGTGAGATTAAATATTTCTATAAATCATTTTATTAATAAAACAGAGGGATCATTAAAGAGCTATTGAATTGTAAAGATGCAATATTTCAGTATCAGCATTTTATAAACATTTCAATTAGCACAGGTTGACAACGTAGAGGAGGAGGCATAAAATACCCAAGCTACAGAATAGGAAATAGAGTGCAGACTCAGCTTCTCAAGAAAAAAGGGGGGGCTATAATGCATAGCAAATGGAACATTTTTTAAAAATATAAATATACGAAGAGATTCTAATTTGTGCTTTTCAAGGACCTTCTGAAGGACTGTGTGCTACTACCATACATTATATCATTTTATTATTATCCTTAGAAGGATGACTGCCAACCTAAAAGGAATTTGAACAGTTGAGAGAGGACAAAGAAGTGCATACTTAAGCACACACACACAAATAGTGATAGCTTAGGAGAACAATGTGAGGAATAAATTGCCCTCAGTAAGAATGTTTAACATATGTAAATAGTGAAAAATGATAGCGAAAGTCTTCGTTTCAAATGTGCTACAACAAATGTGAAAGCAGAAAATGATCACAAAATAAGCACTAGGAGGATGTCGGGTTACACAGTATCCTGATTCTTTCCCATGTCAAACCTTTCTTTTTCTTTAATGGGGACCCATGTTTAAAAATATAAAAAATAAATATTGGCAAGTGCCTAATGTGATTAATAGAAAAAAAATCAGTTAATTTCACCCTCAAGCTACTCTCTCATCTCCACTTCTGTATGATACTAGTTTGAAAAAGAGCGGATGTTAGCTTTGGGGCTGTGAAAAAAACATTGGAAAAGAGATAATCTATTGCCTAGGTACTTTTAAAAAAAGCATGGTTTTAAGAGCTTGTGATTCCTCCCAAAGCTAGACAAATATCAACACTCAAACCTTTAGTTTTGTGTATTATGTTCCATGCTGGGAAAACAAGTCTTTTCATTTGGGTTCAGCATGTCAAAGAAAATAATGTAAGTGACTGACTATCGGGCTCATATTTGAACTTAAGCTGCAGGACTAAGCATCTCAAAGTTTTACTCATTGTGCAGGGGATGGTGGGCCACATGTTAGCTAATGATATTCTGCATTGACTTTGTCCTAAATATATGAAAGCAACATCTGAAAGGACTTCACACTGTAAGCCCTTTAGGGAAAAGACTGATGTATATCCCATGTGAAACATAAGTAATAAGAATATAATATGGATCATTTAATCAAAGCACAAAATAATTATATGCACAATCCAGTGCACAAAACATATTTTCTAAAGTCCCAGTTATTTCCTGTACACAGCCATCCTCCTTTTTATTTTGGGCCTGATCCAGTGTTATATATATATATCAATGGGGAATTGACCTAAATGTGCACCAGATAATGCCCATTGTTCAGGTTGTATGGGTCTTTAATTTTGACAAGGTGCATAAAGTTGGGTTTCTTTAAATTTTATAATCTCCAGAGTTTTGAAATGTGCATTATCATTTAATGGGCACAATTCCTTTCTTTTCATCCATTCTGCTGGCACTGTCATAAAATCATAGAGTTTAATGACAGAAGGGACACCAGATCATCTAGTGTGATCTCTTTTATATCACAGGCCAACAACACTCAGCACTCGCACACTAACCTCAACAACTGAAATTAGACCAAAGTATTACAACCCACTATTATGTGCCAGAGGCAGAGAATAGGAGGGAGTGAGGTGCACCATTGCCTGAGCCTTGCTCAAAGGCAAGGAAATGATTACGCGAGATATGCTGCTGAGGAAAGTGGAACACACACCTTCTCCCAAAGTTACTGCCAATCTGACCTGGGGGGAAATTCCTTGCTGACGTTATGTATGGCACTAGACCCTGAGCTTGTGAGGAAGAACCAGCCAGCCAAGCACTTCAGAGACAAAATGCTTGGTGCTAACTCAGAACCCTGGCTCTCCTTGTCCAATGTCCCATCTCTAGCCAGGGCCATCCTTGATGCTTCAGAGGAAGGAGATAATAAAAACAACACATAATGCACTATGGGGGTGGGAAATCCCTTCTGAACTCCTGCAGGTGGATGGCTGAAACCCTGAAAGCATGAGCTTTTATAAACATATAAACAGGAAACAAGCTAGATTCATTGAGCTACAGACTGTGAACCCAAGCGGCCAAATTAGCCTTCATATAAGTGGTGCAATTAAGTTAATGGAATAGCAGTCGCTTACCCGAAGACTGAATTTGGTCTAGTAACTCTTATGTAAATCCTTCTTTAGCTCTTTTACAAAAATATAGTATCCATCAACCAATGTGTTCTTGGGTTGGCAAATTGTCACCCGATTTAACAATTTTATTTGTCCAGTTCATATTGTTACAGTATTGTTGTCGCAGAACTAACGGCTTACATAATGATATTCATATAATAAATTTCTCAAGCAGCTGCAGGCAGGACATTTTCTAGCAGATAATCTGTGCAATGTTGAGGGTGAGCATCTGCACTGGACTGAAAGAGGACATGTTCTTGATAGGTAACCAAGCTCTAGTAACCCAAAAGCTTTCGATATTCACTGCCTTTCTAGGAGTATAAATTTAAGGACAAAGGACTCTAAGAAAGACTGGGAGACAGTATACTATAAGGTAGAAAATGATACACATGATGAATTCAGCTCCTTTTGAGGATGTACAAAATATGACTAACAGGTCACTTTGAATTAATGTATTATGTATTATGACTTGAAAAGTCAGACATACAAGAACCCTTCAGTACTGATAATGGTGCAGTTTACATCTTTAACCTTTATAACAACAGACAACATTAACAAAGAGATGCTATTGTACTCTTAGCACCAAAATTAGTTCCTATATTTGTTTTCCTTTTGATCTTAAGTAGCAAACTGCATGTAGGATGTTAAGCCCTGATAATTTTCTATCAATAGTGCGGCGATAAAGGAAGAAGGAGGTATGCCTCGGGGCCCTATTTTACCCCAGGGTGTTTGCTACTTCCCACCACCCAACACAGATGTAATGAGGTTAAGTGGTGTCTATATAAAATAAGTAAGAACTAATTATTCCTCAAGAAAGGCTTTTAATGATTTTCAACTATAATAACAGCATAAACAAAACAAAAAAAGGAAAACCAAAGACCAGCATTGAATAAGAATTATTACAAAAGGCAGATTAATTTGAAGACAAGTGCAAGTACATGTAATATTGTGGACCATTTGTGAGTTCCTGAACAGTGACTCTACATATGCTGGTCTTGGCAGGTCATAATAAAAGCCCTGAAGACAAGCATAAGTAAAGCTCTTATTCACCAGTTTTATATTCCTGGTGACAAAATATTTCAAAGGCAACACAACTATACTTATAAGGAGCTAATGAACAACAGCATTACATGCATCTGCTCGGACTACTTGAAAGACAAGCACAAATACATGCAAAGCTATTATGCATCAACCACCTACTATTGATTTAATGCGACAGTATCGATACAACTATGATCAATTCGGCTCGAGCGACCAGACTTCTTTACTCTGTAGACTTACCCTGCATTCGTCCGAAAATACGTTACCCTTCAGTCGGCCACTTTTCGCACTGGCCAGGTACAGACAGTCAAGAATTGCACATCTCTTCAGTTCAGGGGGTATGGGTCAGGTTTCCCTTATGACTGAAAACACACACACACAGTCCCGTGCCTTCATCTTTTTTATCTGGTCTGACGGCCGTGTTTTAGAACAGACCAACCAATGAGGGTGGGCCACATTGTTTATGTGGTTGCCCTAGTTGTATAAATGATGCATATTTAATTTTTATGTCCAATTGTTAATTGTTAGGCCTATTTATTTTCTGTAGCCAATTAGCTCTTGAATGTGGGTAATTTGGGATTGATAGATACATAGGAGTCAGCATAAATTGTTATCTGGTTGCAGCGCGTCCTGACCACAAGCTTAAGCTTTATTTTTGCAAGGCTTACATTTTGAAGTATACGGAAGTTTGAGGCCTAACATTTGCAATACTTCTATTCCATTCAAGCTTGACAAGACAGTTGTTCAATTTATTCACAGATAGCTGCTGTATAATTTAGACAAAAATATAAATAATATGTGATGTTAAATGTCATGATTTGGATGTACTGCTGGCACATTTCCTAGAAATCATCAGCCAAAGAAAATCCTATTATTTTGAAATTTTATTAAAGCATGCAAACTGGTAACAAATGCTTGAAGAGTAAACGTGCTCTGAGGAAGCACATCTGAGACCTAGATATTGGTTACAAAGAGTTTAAGGTTCATGTGAAAGGCCAAATCAAGACTAGATTTTGAGCTTGTATATGATGGCATCAAAGTTTTGTGAAATATCCATGTAAGATTTTTGGCTTCATCTAAACCAGAACCAGAAAACAGGTCACATCTTACTTTGATTCCAGTCTTCAAACAGAACACACAGTGGAGTGTTTTACTGATTTAAATTGAATCTTTCCCACCCATGTTTGAAGCAGTTTAGATTTGATGTGATGGGTTTAGTCACTCTTTATTTAAAAGCTTTACAATATATTTGGAACATCTAAACTGTTTTCATTAAAATATGTATGGCTAAATTTTGATTAATATTTAAATTATTTATCTTACAGACTATTTAAATCTAATGAGCACTTATACTAAACATTTTGGCATCAGAGATATGGAATAAACTCTGAAAGAATGTATAACAGCCAAATACAAGAGTTAACTGGGGCAAAAAAAATAATCATTAAAAATAAAATGTATCCCTAGTGATGTTGGCAATTAGGAACAAAAGGTTTGGCATGTAAGATGAGTTCTTAACAACTATAAAAATACTTTGCCCTTACACAACTGCTTTCATCTGACGATATCAAAGCATTTGTCAAACATTAACTATTTAATTTTCACAATACTCCTGTGAGGTAAATAAAGGATACATAAGAATAATTTCATCCTGAAGTATAAGATCACAAGGTTTAACAACCTTACCCAACAATGAATGACAGGAAGTGAAGAAGTATATTATATCCAGCGGAAATTGCAAGAGGAATGTAGACAAAATATCTTACCAAAGTTGAAATGTGGTCATGACACAAGGATTAATGTCATCATCTGCTCCTGTGAAATGTGCCATTATCTCTTTAACTAGTTCAAATGTCCAGGATCTCTATTTCATTTCTCATCAGGAATACAGCACCTTCAGCAGCATAATGGTTCTTAACAACATGCTGGGTACAGACTGAAAAGAAAGAATGACACCTACTGAATCACCAATACTATTTTCTTCAGCACCTATGTGCTCCATCCAGTGCCTCATTCCTGGAAATTTTCATTGCTCGTTGGCCAAAAGAAAAATGATGGTGTCTGCCAAAAGTGACAGTTCTTGTCATTCCATGAAGAACAGTGGATGTTATGGATGTTATGGATGATTTGATCTTTGAAGGTGAAAGACTTGTAGTATAGTGCTCAGCAAATTATAGCTCATTCATTTGGGATACGTGGAAGTACAGAAGTGTAAGTGCAGGGCCAAGTGTGAATGCACATATTGAACAAAATATGCTAAAATATCCACTTTGCTTGCATCATTGAATGCCAACCTCTACAAAACCCAAGAACCTCCATAAAATGCCATCTCATCCATGGGAAATGTGACATCAGATATTTTCACAGTAAATACTGTGCTTCTAGAGGACTATTATAATCATTATTTTTGCTGCAATTACTGGAAAATACAAGCTTCCAAAGTGACCAGTAAACCTAAATTCCTCTTTGTCTAACACAGAATAAATAAAGGGCTGGTATCTGACAACATTGCCAATTACAATTCACAAAAATTCCAAGAGTCTGCAAACAACTATGATTCTAGTTACACAACAATTATCCCCCGCTATCTCAATCAAATAAGCAAATAAAAAAACTCACTATAAATCTTAAAATACCTAATGAAAAAGACCTGTACCATGCTATGTTGGAGTAGAGGAATGATGTTGGATCACCTACTCAGATGAATTGTGGTTTGCAGTAGATTTTGTCTTTTTGTCTTACAATGGAAACATGAAAGTCTTACCTCTTCTTCAGGAAGAAGAGAGAGTTCACATGCAGAATCTTGAACAAAAATTAAATCATGCATTTTTAAATCTTTGGAAGTTAATGAGGTCTAATTTCAGACTATAACACCATTTTCAGTGAAGTTGCTACCTCCGACACAAGGAAGGTTTCTCCCACGGGTGTAGGAACTCCACCTCCGTGAGAGATAGGGGTTAGGTTGTTTTAACTGCATTGTTCAGGGTTGTGAATTATTTCTTAGGTGCAGCTAATGATACAGGATCTACCCATGTGAAAAACAGAAACATTCCATGGTATCCAAACATCACAATAACCTTTCTTATAGAGGAGTATGTAGTACTTGTTTGAATTCAGCATACCTATTGTGACAAGTTGTTTAAACCTGTTACTCCTGGAATTTTATTATCAATGACAAGAGCACCAGCATCTTAATTTATGGTTAAACATAGAACTCAGATGGACACAGAGAGGTGCTCACGTGAATCAAGATATAAATTGCTGGGTATAGTTGATGGCACATCTTATGAAATTAGATTGTTTTCTCATGAGCATTATGGATATTTGAACCACTAAGAGAAGCTGAGTGGGTCTGGTGCCTAAATTGTGAATGTTATTAGGAAAATGAGATTTATCTTGTGAAATATAACCTAAACCCATTAGTACTAATCCATTAAAAGGTATTATGTTGTTTGCTAAGGACAGGAAGGTCAGCTGTACTCAATTCTGATCCTTCAGGAGTGCTGGATCACCGGCAACCCAGGTGATCCTGAGTTAAATTTGCCAGCTTATTAGCCATTCAGCTCCCATTTTTATTTAGACTGCTGGTCCAGGTCTTCCCCTGAAGATAGTCCATGCTGATTTCAGTCCTTCTCAGGCCACATAATTTTTTCTGGCTTTGTTGCTGCCTTATGGCTTTTCAATCCCTATTATTTCTTTCAATAGCCATAAGTATATAATATAATTTGCTATTGTGGGCAATTTTCTGTGTTAAAAGCTGCAGAAAGGGACTGGGAAAGTGTTACCCTGCAGACCAGTATCAGAACATATTATTCTATGATCTGCTCCTGAGATGTGCTGAGTTATCCCCATCTATCATGAGTGTAATGGGCATTCAACAGCTTGGAGAACCAGGCCTTGGTACATCCATTTGATGTTGGTGGAAATACTTTGAAAACTTTGCTAAGAAGATGCTAAATTGTTGAAATATTTTTAACTAGGAGTCTGGACTTAACACAGATTAAAATGTATCTGAAATTAACATTTAATTAACATTTATATTTAATTAACTAATTAACATTAACACTGATTAACATTTAACAAAAATAATGAGACTTGCCTTCCTTTCTTATTAACGCAAAGAGGGCCAAATGTAGCCTCCAGTAACACTTGCACAACACAATAACAGTGGAGTATCACTGTGTAACTCATGACAGATTTTGATTTAACAATTTTTTTTTCCTTCAGCAAATACAAGGTATTCACTTTGGACACTTTTAGTATCAACATAGGAATACTTAATGGTTCAGACTATTAGTCCTTTAGGTCTCCTATCTGGGGCAGTGGCCAATGCCTCAAGCTTCAAAAGAAGGTGAAATCTCCCCATACTGCAGCTAGCCACCAGTGGAATGTAGTAGACTCAGGAGGGAAAATAAAGAGAAAGAAATTCCTTCTCTTTCTGTGAAGATCAGCCAAAAGTATGCAATTAATAAAAGTGCTGTGCTTTCTCTCAAAACAATCTGTCTCCCTAATGATTACAGAGACCTCACACCAAATTCTAAATGGGATTTAAATCAGCAGGATTACTCCAGTGAACTTCAAGGAGAACATGACTTCTCATGTATTTTACAGAATTTTTAATATTATTTAAATATCATCCCTAGATTTAAAAAGCTTTGATGATGCATATTGTGTATTTAAAAACCCTTTAACATGTTCCTGGCTCATTTTTTTTAACGTTTGTGAAAATTGGTTATATGAATTAGTAACAGGTGTTCTAGGATTTATGCTATCACAACATGCTTCACCTTCTTTGTTGTTAATCTGAATGCTCCGAGAAGGAACATTTTCTAATGCATTGCAGAAACCATCAGATTTGCAAAGAAACTCAGAAAATCATATTGTCTTAGAAACAGACTCTCATTTACGCAAGTATTTGGCTCAGCTAAATGCATGCTATGGTGTTCTGATAAACTGCTGGTGCTACAATCTGTGGAATACAAATGCTGCAGAATCTCTTGTGATATCACAATTTAGTATGGCTCTTACAGGACAGATCAGACTTACAGGAATTTAATCTATTCTCACATTTTTCTCTTGCCCTACAAAGCTATTTTCATTAACAAAGGACTTATGGGTCAGGTTCCAGATCCAGAGTAGGATTGATGTTTGTGCTTAAATCTGAACCAAGCCAAGGTTTGGGATCAGGTTTTGATTCAAAGGCACAAAAGTGTTATGAGCTGTTCTTCACTACATTTTAACTCAAAAAGGTGGCGAACTTTTATAGTCAGATGTTAGAGTAAGGTTTCTACCATCCTGGTGTGCATCTGGAGCACATTTGGAAAATACACCTGTTCTGGTGTTGGGTCTGAGCTGGAATTAAAACTATAGGATTAGGTTCAAATCCCAGAATTCCCTTCCAATTCTCTCCACTCTGTCTCCCACAAAAATATTCACTTTATTTTCAGAAAACTTCAGGTCTTTAGGAGGCAAAGTAAAGGATAATTTTTTAGCAGGTGCTTTCTCTATGAGCATTCTTTTCCCTTCCAGCTAATTTCTGAGCAGAAGGCAGCAGGCCATAAGGAAATGTGACTCCAAAGCATAGCGTTGCCTGCAATGAAGAAGTGGGGAGAGGAGGAAGTGGAAGGAAAGAGTCTCTTTCTACAGTACGCCCAAATATGAGAGGAAATGAACTGAGCATGAAGAAGAAAAAATATGTTACTAATGAAACAAAGTAAAATAAAGTACAAAAATCCCATTCCAAATTTTCAAATAGGTTTTTCAAACAGTGCTTGTTAATTTTGCCCTCTATAATAATAATAATAATAATTAATAATAATAAATCATTAATAAACATGTTTATAAAGCATCCTACAAAAATGCTTGGGGTGCTGAACAGTCATAAAAACAATTTCTTATTAACTAATAAAAATAACATCCCAATCTCAACAAAATTACAAGCGATATAGGTTAAAAAAAACCAAACCAAAACAAAAACACAATACAAACAGCACAATAAAACAACAACAGTGGAAGTAATTTAAAAACACTTCTGTATGGTCACATACCAGATTATTAGGTAATTCTAACTACCAAATCTATTACTGGACCAACTTCTACTGGTGAAAGAGACAAGCTTTGAAGCTACACCGACCTGCAAAAGAGCTCTCTGTGTAGTTTGTAAGCTTGTCTCCCTAATATCCATCTTGTCTCTCTAATATCCTGAAACCAGCATGGCTACAACACTGAAAATCTATTATTATTATTATTTTGTTTAATATTTACATTACAGCACCATAAAGAGTCCATGCTCATGCATGATCAGGGCCCTCTTGTGCTAGGCACTGTGAATTGCTATGTGTCTACACTGCAATTTAAAAACTATGAGTTGGCCCATGCCAGCTGAGTTGGGCTTGTGGGGCTTGAGTAGAGGGGCTGTTTAATTGCACTGTAGACATCCGGCCTCAGCCTGGAGTCTGGAATATAGGACCTTGCAAGGTGGAAGAGTCCCAGAGCTCAGGCTGCAGCCCTGAGCCGGAATGACTACATCACAGTTACACAGCCCTGCTGCCCAAGCCCCGTGAGCCTGAGTCAACTGTGGGTGTCTAACTGCAGTGTAGACATACCCAAAGAGGTAGATCGCTATGCTGAAGAGTTTAGAGTCTAAGCTGTCTGGATCCTGCAAACAGTTCCATGTGAGGAGGCCCTCACACTCGCAAAGAGTCCCCTATCCCACACATATCAGAGAACCTGCTTCCTGAAAATTTAGAGAAATCCATGAAGAGCTTTGAAATAGCTGCAGTTGTGTGGAAATTTCCATTGACTTGTGATCTGCAGTGAACAAGCCTATTTCTCCGAAAGTAGAGTGTGTGGAATCTTTGATAGAATGAAAGAGGCTGGCAGCTTTTGTCTTACTAATTTCCTCTCAAACTTTCCTGATTCTGTTTGTTTATATATATACACACACAAAAACATAGCAACTGGACTATTTGAAAAAGTCTCATAATGTCTCCTTCTGCAAGTGAGAGAGGGAGAAAGCAGTGATGCCACATAGATATAGATATAGATATAGATATAGATATAGATATAGATATAGATAGATATAATGCCCCCTTCCGCAAGTGAGGGAGGGAGAAATATATTTACATATACATAGATATTTCTCCCTCCCTCACTTGCAGAAGGGGACATTATGAGACGTTTTCAAATACTCCAGTTCCTTTGTTTTGTTTTGTATTAGGTAATTCCTAAGAACAATAGTGTCTAACAGCAGCTCAGCCAAAGATACCCCCTGCCAATTTTACACTAGGGAAATAATAGGAACTTGGTATAAAGCCTAATTAAACTATGTGTTAATGTGATACAGCCATAACATTAGGGGATTTATTATGTGGTGAAACACATTATTTTCCGATTATAAATGGTTTGGCACAAACCATGTGGGAATATTTTCTTTTTAGCAATAGTTGTTTTGTTTTTTTCTTTAAAAATAACATATACTGTGAAGTTGGTAGGATGGGCATCAGTGCAGTCTTATATTCTCACAGTCTCTTCAGTTTACCAGTATCAGCTTTATTGCTATGTGGTCACTCCTCTTACCACGTCTCTAAGCTATTAGGGAGGGGAAGGTACCAAGATATATGTTTCCTAAAAGTGAAATGGTAGTAATTCTCAGACTAGTGGAGAAGAAAAATTGTCAGGGAGCAATTCTGAGAAAGGATATTTGATTATAATTATAATTCTTACTTATCAGCTCCATGCATATTCACTCTTCAGTTAGAGAAACTACCTGAAGGAAAGCAGGAATTCCAGTGTCTTGACATTTCTTAAAAGAAGTGTTCCTGCCTGTACAGTAGAACCTCAGAGTTACCAACACCAGAATTGCGAACTCCCAGTCAAACACACATCATTTGGAACCTGAATCAGGCAGCAGAGACCAAAAATATGCAAATATTGTACAGTACAGTACTGTGTTAAACATAAACTACTAAAAAAAGGGAAAGTTTAAAAAATGAACTTTGATAAGGTAAGAAAAATGTTTCTGTGCTTGTTTTGTTTGAATTAAGAGTCTTAAAAGCAGCGTTTTTCTTCTGCATAGTAAAGATGTATTAAGCTAATGTTCAGCTGTAAACTTTTGAAAGAACAACCATAACATTTTTTTCAGAATTATGAACATTTCAGAAAGAAAAGGAGTACTTGTGGCACCTTAGAGACTAACCAATTTATTTGAGCATGAGCTTTTGTGAGCTACAGCTCACTTCATCGGATGCATACCGTGGAAACTGCAGCAGACTTTATATATACACAGAGAATATGAAACAATACCTCCTCCCACCCCACTGTCCTGCTGGTAATAGCTTATCTAAAGTGATCATCAGGTTGGGCCATTTCCTGCACAAATCCAGGTTCTCTCACCCTCCACCCCCCCACACAAATTCACTCTCCTGCTGGTGATAGCCCATCCAAAGTGACAACTCTTTACACAATGTGCATGATAATCAAGTTGGGCCATTTCCTGCACAAATCTGTCAAAATTCAATCTTTTTTCTCATATCTAAAGCAAAAATGGCTTGTTCAATTTTTATATTATAGCCCGTTCATGTTGACTGTTGTGTTTGCTGATTTCTCCAAATGTAAGCAGCACTTACCTCTTGAAAAGGCAAGTCAGTGAAAAGGCAGGTCAGCAGCAGTGATTCTGAAAAGTAGTTAGAAGGAAGGAGAGTATCACAGTGCATGCTGAAAATTGCAGAATCCACACCGCTACCAGGCCTCTCCTGAATTCTCATTCCCCTTCCACATGAAACATCCAACAAAGTGATCATAACTAATTACCAAGTAGTAAATGAGGCAAATCCTGGGCACAGTTTACATGACAACGGAGGTCCTGTTAGCCCTAGATAGCTGGAGAATCAAGTGGCTGTGCACTGGGCTAACCAGTCCTGGCAATTGGTGCCTAAATGGGACCTGCACATGCTCTGCAGCAAGGAGCTGTGGAATTCTATCTGGGGACATCAGGGAATTCCCTTAAATGAACTTTCCCTGGCCCTGAGCTGTATCTGAATTCCAGTCTCCTCTCTCTTCCCATCTGAAACCTGCAGAATTAATCCAGGATACCAGAGAGTCCTGAGTCTTTATTAAAAACATGACTTTTTGTTTTATGAAAAGTGCTTGCCCCTGGCTGATATGGTGTTTTAGTCTTATCATTTTCCTTTGTGAGTTCCTTTGAGTATGTAGTGATTGTCTTGTTTCATCCTGTCAAGGTTCCTTCCCCACTCTGAACTCTACGGTACAGATGTGGGGACCTGCATGAAAACCTCCTAAGCTTACTTTTACCAGTTTAGGTTAAAACTTCCCCAAGGTACAAACTATTTTACCTTTTGCCCTTGGACTTATCGCTGCCACCACCAAACGTCTAACAGGGATATAATTTGGAAAGAGTCCGTTTGGAAACGTCTTTCCCCCCAAAATCCTCCCAAACGTTACACCCCCTTTCCTAGGGAAGGTTTGATAAAAATCTCACCAATTTGCACAGGTGACCACAGACCCAAACCCTTGGATCTTAAGAACAATGAAAAAGCAATCAGGTTCTTAAAAGAAGAATTTTAATAGAAGAAAAAGTAAAAAGAATCACCTCTGTAAAATCAGGATGGTAAATACCTTACAGGGTAATCAGATACAAAACATAGAGAATCCTCTAGACAAAACCTTAAGTTACAAAAAGACACAAAAACAGGAATATCCATTCAGCACAGCTTATTTTCTCAACCATTTAAAGAAATCAGAATCTAACGCATATCTAGCTAGATTACTTACTAAGTTCTAAGACTCCATTCCTGTTCTGTCCCCGGCAAAAGCATCACAGAGAGAGAAAGAGAGGCTTTGTTTTTCCCTCCCGCCAGCTTTTGAAAGTATCTTGTCTCCTCATTGGTCATTTGGTCAGATGCCAGCGAGGTTATCCTAGCTTCTTAACCCTTTACAGGTGAAAGGGTTTTTCCTCTGGCCAGGAGGGTTTTTAAAGGTGTTTACCCTTCCCTTTATATTTATGACACACCCACATAGTTGTTATTGTGGCATTTAGTTCACTGGATGAGATACACCAGAAAGTCACTGTGCTCTCAAATAAAATCACACAGAAAAATGATAAAAGACAAAAACACCTATCAGCCAAGGGCAAACATTTTTCACAAAGTGATCACTCCGTATCAGACCTCTCAGTCCTCATCCTCAAAGGAAATTTGCACAACACCTTCAAAAGATGCACCCGACGGCTTAAATTCATAACTTTGCTAGATTCTAGTCTTAATAAAGACCCTGCATTTATGGCTTATTAGAATAATCTGTAACACACTAACCCCCATTTTTTGTCCTGTGACTGGAGAGATGTTAACTGGTCTCTTCACCTTGGATGGTCTGTTAGAATATGTGTTAACTACCTGTTCTACCTTGTGTTTAGTTGTGACACTCTGAATACCTTTCCCAGACCTAAAGAAGAGCTCTGTGTAGCTCAAAAGTTTGTATCTTTCACCAACAGACATTGGTCCAATAAAAGATATTACTTCACCCATTTTGTCTCTCTGATTTCTTTAATATGTCGTTTATTGGTGTTCATACCAACAAATATTGGAAAGTAAAGGAGAGTAAAGGCAATAGGGCAGATTTAAGGTTGTTGTTAGTACCTTTGTATTTCCATATTTTTGGCATATAAGTTTTTAAGTTACAAAATTTTAAATTCCTGACTTTCAAGCTTTTGATATTCAACCTAAATTCCAAATTTCCTGAATGTGAAATGTTCATTTTTTAAAAACTAATAATATTATTGTAACTCAATGGTCTCTTTACTCCAATAACTGTATTTTAGTGATGTTATTGTTGTCTGAGAATTATAAACAAATACCTGAAAATTGGAGATTGCAGTGGTATAGAAATGTAGCCACCGTGACATAAAGCCTTGTTCTTTGTCATTGATGCAATACTCTAAAAATAGAAAAAATAATTTAACATAGTGGGTCTGAATTGCTTCTCCTTCACATTGGTGTAAATCATGAGTAGCGTCACTGAGGTCAATAAAGTGACCCCAACTGTAAATCCTGCATCAGAGCAGATGAGCCTTTGTGTATGACTAATGTTCATTTTTTTTAAAGTACTGCTTCTGGGATTTTTTTCCTGACCTCTTCCCTTGAATGTTTCCCAATCCTCTTTTTCCTTTCAGCTCATAAATGAAGTGACAATTACTGTTGTTACCAGGATGGAGCAAATACATTATTAGTTTTCTGGAAGCCAAATACTGACAATCCCAGCTATTAATCTCTTTGCTAATGTGCCAGCTCAACAGTGCAGAATCATTTAAAATCTCAGAGAGAGAGAGAGCGAGAGACACACCTTTTTTTTCTCCTGGAACATAGGCATTCCCTTAGCTTCTGTAGAATTATTCCTTATTTAATCTCTCTAAAAGTAATGTGACCTGAGATATGGTTTCTTTCCCCCTACTTAACGCAACTGTTCCAGACATTATTTTACGAAATGTCTCAAATTAAACATTCTCTGTCAATTACAGATGATAGAAATCTGCTCAGATGAGAACATTACTATAATGCCTGCTTTAATTGCTACATTATAATCTCCAGACCTGAAAAACCCCAGAGACCCTTGATACATAAGATGCCTTTCACCTATGCAGGTGTGGAATTCATTATAAGTTGTTTCTCTTTTTAATTTTTTTAATGGGGAAAAATCCTAAATGCATTGAGACTGTGTCAGTACCCTAGGGTTTTGGAGTAAGTTGAAATAATATTTAAAGTTTAAGCATGGTTCTGCTTTGGAAGCTAAGCAGAGTAGAGAGAAAAGCAAGGAAGTGTGACCAGAAGCGCTGTTTGAAGAGCAATAACAAAATGGTGACATTTTTGTAAATGTATTGCTGCCATATTTTTCTTTAAGGGGAAACAATATGCTCTTAGAATTCTTGCTGGAATATCTGTGCAAGGGCAAACAATCAAAGAGCAAGGTGGACTGAATTATTTCCTCAGCATAGCAGAAATTTGTTGGGTGCATAGAATCATAGAATATCAGGGTTGGAAGGGACCTCAGGAGGTCATCTGTCCAACCCCCTGCTCAAAGTAGCACCAATCCCCAACTAAATCATCCCAGCCAGGGCTTTGTCAACCCTGACCTTAAAAAGCTCAAAGGAAGGAGATTCCACCAGGTAACCTTCCTAGGTAACTCATTCCAGTGCTTCACCACCCTCCTAGTGAAAAAGTTTTTCCTAATATCCAACCTAAACCTCCCCCACTGCAACTTGAGACCATTACTCCTTGTTCTGTCATCTGCTACCACTGAGAACAGTCTTGATCCATCTTCTTTCGAACTCCCTTTCAGGTAGGTGAAAGCAGCTATCAAATCTCCCCTCATTCTTCTCTTCTGCAGACCAAACAATCCCAGTTCCCTCAGCCTCTCCTCATAAGTCATGTGTTCCAGTCCCCTAATCATTTTTGTTGCCCTCCACTGGACGCTTTCCCATTTTTCCACATCCTTCTTGCAGTGTGCGGCCCAAAACTGGACACAGTACTCACCAATGAGGCCTCACCAATGTCGAATAGAGGGGAACAATCATGTCCCTCGATCTGCTGGCAGTGCTCCTACTCATACATGCCAAAATGCCATTGGCCTTCTTGGCAACAAGGGCACACTGTTGACTCATATCCAGCTTCTCGTCCACTGTAACGCCTAGGTCCTTTTCTGCAGAACTGCTATCTAGACATTCGGTCCCCAGCCTGGAGCAGTGCATGGGATCCTTCCCGTCCTAAGTGCAGGACTCTGCACTTGTCCTTTTTGAACCTCATCAGATTTCTTTTGGCCCAATCTTCTAATTTGTCTAGGTCCCTCTGTATCCTATCCCTACCCTCCAGCGTATCTACCTCTCCTCCCAGTTTAGTGTCATCTGCAAACTTGCTGAGGGTGCAATCCATGCCATCCTCCAGATCATTAATGAAGATATAGAACAAAATCGGCCCCAGGACCGACCTTTGGGGCACTCTGCTTGATACCGGCTGCCAACTAGACATGGAGCCATTGATCACTACCCGTTGAGCCCAACGATCTAGCCAGCTTTCTAGCCACCTTATAGTCCATTCATCCAGCCCATACTTCTTTAACTTGCTGGCAAGAATACTGTGGGAGACCGTGTCAAAAGCTTTACTAAACTCAAGGAATAACATGTCCACTGCTTTCCCCTCGTCCACAGAGGCAGTTATCTCATCATAGAAGGCAATTAGATTAGTCAGTCCTGGCTTGCCCTTGGTGAATCCATGCTGACTGTTCCTGATCACTTTCCTCTCCTCTAAATGTTTCAGAATTGATTCCTTGAGGACCTGCTCCATGATTTTTCCAGGGACTGAGGTGAGGCTGACTGGCCTGTAGTTCCCAGGATCCTCCTTCTTCCCTTTTTTAAAGATGGGCACTACATTAGCCTTTTTCCAATTGTCCAGGTCCTCCCCCAATCACCATGAGTTTTCAAAGATAATGTCCATGGCTCTGTAATCACATCCGCCAACTCCTTTAGCACTCTCGGATGCAGCGAATCCGGCCCCATGGACTTGTGTTCGTCCAGCTTTTCTAAATAGTTCCGAACCACTTCTTTCTCCACAGAGGGCTGGTCACCTCCCCCCCATGCTGTGCTGCCCAGTGCAGTGGCCTGGGAGCTGACCTTGTTCGTGAAGACAGAGGCAAAAAAAGCATTGAGTACATTAGCTTTTTCCACATCCTCTGTCACTAGGTTGCCTCCCTCATTCAGTAAGGGGCCCACACTTTCCTTGACTTTCTTCTTGTTGTTAACATACCTGAAGAAACCTTTCTTGTTACTCTTAACATCCCTTGCTAGATACAACTCCACGTGTGATTTGGCCTTCCTTATTTCGCTACTGCATGACTGAGCAATATTTTTATACTCCTCCCTGGTCATTTGTCCAATCTTCCACTTCTTGTAAGCTTTCTTTTTGTGTTTAAGATCAGCAAGGATTTCACCGTTAAGCCAAGCTGGTCGCCTGCCATATTAACTATTCTTTCTACACATTGGGATGCTTTGTTCCTGAAACCTCAATAAGGATTCTTTAAAATACAGCCAGCTCTCCTGGACCGCTTTCCCCCTCATGTTATTCTCCCAGGGGATCCTGCCCATCAGTTCCCTGAGGGAGTCAAAGTCTGCTTTTCTGAAGTCCAGGGTCCATATTCTGCTGCTTTCCTTTCTTCCTTGTGTCAGGATCCTGAACTCGACCATCTCATGGTCACTGCCTCCCAGGTTCCCATCCACTTTTGCTTCCCCTACTAATTCCATTGAAAGATGTTCTTTGAACAGGCTTAGTTTTTTGACAGATAAACCTTGTGTTGTAGTTTACAAGGTGGTGACTGAGGCAATTATTCAATGAATTACCTCATGAAAACTATTGATTTGAGAAACGTAACCTGATTTACAGTAATATACTGAAATAAAATACAGAAATGATACATGTAGGGCCACATTTTCAGTTGCATGGGGCTCAGTGCAGATGAGGCAGGCTGATGGAAGGTGGCTTTAAATCACTTTTTCCGTTTATCTGATCCTTGGGCAGCTGCAATAGTTGTATAAGACATACGACTCTACCCCTAGCAAACCCTTTCTGTGAGGCCACTTTGTGTTTATGACACTAGGAGGAATTCACTTATGCAAGGGAAATCTTTGGTTACCCTTCTAAAACAGCTTTCTGGCTACAGCCCATAATCTACACTTCATTAGGTGTAGTGTAATCTTTCCTAATAATCATACTTTAGACTATAGGATATACATAGAATCACAGAAATGTATGCTTGGAAGAGACTTCACACTGAAGCAGGGTTAAGAATACCAAGACCATCCCTGACAGGTGCTAGCATGCCAATAGCCATAATCTGAAACATACTTATTAATGGTTTCATCTGTTTAATCTTCTACAAATACAGCACGTGTATGGCATCGATTTTGGACAATGGAGATGCATTATTTTCTCCTGATTATATAGCTTCTTTTAAAAATCCAGTCCAACACTGCAGTTGGACTCTTTTATGGGAAATGGTGGACAGGGAGGAGTGTGGAATCATGCCATTCAAGAAATTAATTGGGCTCAGCTGACTCTCTTTTTTAAAAAACTGGTTTGTTTAATTAAATGTCATTTTCCTGAGAAAATCTCTTGAGATGGAACATGTAATTTACAAGAAAATGTTGGGAGACAGACAGTTCAAAGGATTTACCAGTTGAAGTAACATTTAACCATAGGTGACCCAATAATCCTTGTAATTGGGTTTAATGACATAAACCAACAGACAAAAATAATAGCAAGTGGTGAAATGAAAACACTTGTCAGTCATGCTCACAATATGTTCCCCTGTGCTCAGAGGAAAGAATGGTGGGCAGGTTATTGAGCTGATGTGTAGGTTAGTCTCACTTTTTTGTCACAGGAGTTGGGGTTTCCTTACTGTTTACCCTGGAAAGTTCTGGTTATCTGGTGCTGCATCCCAGAGTCCTTTCCCAGGCAAAACTATGAGATTCATGAGAATTTTGCTTCAGTAAAGACTGCAAGATTTGACTGAACCTGGAGGCAGAATTAAAAAGAATGAATCAGGCAACTTCTTCCATAAACCTCAAACAAAAGCTTTTGTTAAAATCAGATTTTGGCACTTAAACAAATTGTAAAGAAGAAATTATTAAATTTCAAATGAGTCAGAAGTATGAGAGAAAATACATTTCACCAATTTAAAAGAGCTAAATTGTCTGCCCAATCAAATAACTCATTAATTTTAAAATTGCAAGAAAGTCCTCGTTTCTCGGATCTTGATCCATCAACCACTGCATCACTGAATTTAGTTCAGATTCTTTATTTTCCCCATTTTTAAGTGGTGGTGGTGGAATGTGTTTAGTATCGAGGCAGCCCTCCTAGATGTTCCAAAACCTGCCATTATGCTCATGGAGCGAGCTTTCAGACATTATGAGCATTATGAATTTTACTGATAGACTTCTGGAATAAGAAGTAAGTCATAGGATCCTGCAACCAACATCACAATGAAATCATCCTTAAAAGGTAGAGAACATGCTAGGGTCTTAAGAAAAAATCCCAGAGTGTCATCATGATCCCACAATTACATACAATGAGGAAAGAATCTCAACTGCCATTGTCCACTTGATTGTTTCCAACATTGCTAAGTTCAGGTACTTTCTAACTCCCTCACACCCAACAAATGAGAATGAACATAAATCCCTTCACATAAGTAGGTGGGCTACAATGTTTTATGTTGTCTCAATACATAGGAGCCTGGTGGAAAATGATTCATCAAACCCCAATACACAAGATTTCCAGATACTATGCTAGGGACAGATTCTCTGCTGTGGCTGTGATCCATTCAGTGCAGTGGGGAGCAGGGAGGACATAAGGAAACCAGTGGCAACTACCCCGGTTCTCTGCTTGGCTCCACCCTTACCATAGCCCCAGTATCAATGTAAGTTAGTCTCTCACCTATGCTACCTAGCAGTGGCCCCAAAGAGATGTACACTAGTTGGGGATAGCCAGAGCACAACGCTTTGGCCACACTGTAACATACCTCTGACATAACCCCTATACTGGGCTTAAAAGGGGAGTGTCATAGGAGTAAGCAGTACCTACCAGAGTCTCTCAAAGCTGGGCTGCTCTCTTTGCACAGCCAGCAATGAATCCGGCTCCATTTTTTAATCAAGTTCAATGGTGGGAGTTTTGTCTCTTTCCTCACTTTTGTTATTGGTCAAATTTTATGTTGAGGTTTGAGGGTTTGCTGGCATTTTATGTTTTGTAAAGTGTTCTGTGAGGCAGGTTTTGAACAGTGCTATATACATACTAGGCACTGAAAGGCTGATCTTAGCAGTATCAGAAAGGGTTCATGCAGGTACAAGATGACAAAGGACACGGTCAAGGAATGATTGTTTAGTGTTTATACCTCTCTGTGGTTTAAGGCTTGTTTCCTTCATGATTTGAAAAGAACTGACATTAATATCACTGTGTTTTGTTTTCTGAAAAAAATTGGGGACTTGATAGCTAAAGAGACAGGTAAGGTTATAGTCATGGTTTTGAAACCAGCCCTGGTTAGTGTGACTATGGGAAGAGTTTGAGGAGTCTTAGCCTGGATGCCAAAGGACATATACTACTTCACAAACCTATCAGTATAACTGAGATTAATAAGCAGCCTTATTGGCACCCTCAGCAAAAAACCCAAGCATTATATGAGCATGGAGACTAAACTCTAAAATACAAAGGAAGCCTCTCCTCCTTGTGGCTGAGGCATATTTGCAGGATATGGGGACAAAGTTTCACTACAGCTGACTCTCGCTGTCCTTGTTCTGCATACAGTTAGTACTTATTTCCCCCTCCAGTTAGGTCATCATCATTCTTTCCTGAACACTAAATCCAAACAAAAATCCAGTGACAAAGAAAAGCTGCATTTTCAAAAGGTAGAGATCCAGCTGTGCATTGACAACCTAAGCCAACCAATTTTCACATGCATTTTCTCTCTTTATGAGTACAGTTGTGAAAATTGCACAAGCAAATATGGTTTGCACACTGCTTCATCTGTGACTTCCTTCACCAAATATTTGGAGTAAAAGGTGTTGGATTGAGAGCCCTAAAGACTTAAGTCTTCCATCTGCCTACAGCACAGCTATCATCTAGTTATTTATAATGTGAAATTCATCATTGTGCATAGAGCCAGTATAAGGCCACTCCACTCCAATTTAAACCCTCCTGTGGAAAAAGTGTGATACAGAAATAAAGGTGTCTAAAAGTAGCAAAGTCAGCTTTATGCTATTCATTCTTGATCCTCCAATGCAGAGGGGATATTTGGGGACTGTGATGGAAAGGGAGGGGAAATGCCAAGAATATGCTTTACGTTCATGATCCTGGGCCAGTAAGCCATTCTTGCTGGCCCTCAGCTTCTCCACAGAGCAAGCAGGATGAGGGGGAGTAGAAAAATTGTAACAAGTCACCTATGCCCCAATTACCATTCTATTCCTTATACTTTCTTAAGCCACACACATCACTGTAGAACACCTTCCAGTAGTGCATTTAACGATGTGACTACACCTCTGCCACGTTTGTTCTCTCATCTTCTGCTGGGAGAAGTGTGTGCAGTGGAGTGTCTTCTTTTGGCAGGTGGGGTTGTTTTGGGTTTTTTTTGTTGTTTTTTAAATACACACGTTAGTTTGTATATATGTTAGAAAACTGCACCTTACACTTGCATTGGATGGTAGTAAGGTTTGCGATGGTCCTTAGTTTCTGAAAGAATTCATTTCACAGTCTCAGACCAGCCCCAAAGAAAATTCTGTCTCACACACAGACAAAATTTAACCTTCTTATAAGGAGTTCCATTGTGCCAGAGGAATGAAGTTGTTGATAATGGTCTCCATCCCATTGCTTGAAGCATGCTTTTAGATATCCTGAGCCCATTTGGAATCCAAATGACTAAAGATATATTGAAGGGGCTGCTTATATATTTTTTTAAGTGTTTCCTTTTTATTTATCCAGCTCTGTTTCTCATTCTCACAAAATTCCAGGTTGTTCTTGTTTGCCTCTGAAACTCTGTAGCATATGTTAAAGCTTCTGACTTATTATGGCATGGCATGCTACAGGGACATCATGCTCTGCCTATCTCTCACCCACAGGTACTGTACTGTCTTACAAGAGGTTAAGAAAGGTTTCAAGTGTTCCTTGGAGCTGTTGGTAGGAGGACACAAATTAGAGAAACCCTGAGGCTGACCAGCCTCTGGACAACCTTACGACTCGGGGAATATAAAAGTGGTATAAAGCCACTTTTGCACTTCTCTTGATTCCTGTCAAGTTTTACCATTTCATAGTAGGACAAATATGGCACAAATACTTGTACAGTACAATGTAAGGTGATTTTAGAAAATTCATAGCTAAAACACCATGCTGAATTTTTAAGCCTGTCCATTAAGATGAAAGGCTAACCTGACCAACAACAGTTTGGCGATTAGGCCCTTCTTACAGCATGGAGAAAAAAGGAGAAAAAGATAAATTATTTTGTGTGTATGATTAATGGGGGGACGGGAGTTTAATTCTGCATCACCTACTGCTTTAACCCATTGTTGTTCTTTTTTATGAAAATAGCCTGTTTCACATTTTATGCTCCCACTCGATACAGCTTATGTCTTCTGGTAAAAATTATGCAGTGGGAAGCAGTATATGTTCTTCATTATAAGGGAATGACAAATCAAAACCAGACATGTATTTCAATTTCAAAAGCCTGGTTTTGTTGTTGTAAATCTGCTTAACTTTTGAAATGCTGAAGCACTATTAGGCTAGGTTTTTTACTGAAATTCAGAAAAGTTATCAGGTTCACGTTCTTTGCCAAAATATTGATTTACATTACAATTACTTTTTCTTTCTTTCTTTCTTTCTTTCTTTCTTTCTTTCTTTCTTTCTTTCTTTCTTTCTTTCTTTCTTTCTTTCTTTCTTTCTTGTGGAAACAGCAGTATGTGCTCAGTATAAAAACGTTAAATTAATGGTACATTCACTGATAATGACTGAGGTTATAAGCCTCTGAAAATCTCAATGAGCACATGCTCAGTAGAGACCTGTTAGAATTTGCAGCTAAATTCTCTGAAAATTCCATCTGCATCTGCTCCATCCTGGAGCTGCTAGGGCTAAGTAAGGCTTCCCCTATAAATTGGTTAGTCTCTAAGGTGCCACAAGTACTCCTTTTCTTTTTGCAAATACAGACTAACACAGCTGTTACTCTGAAACTTCCTCTATAGTTGCTTTTCCCAGCTACCAGGGGCTGCTGTAGTTCGAAACACTGGAACTCGGAGCATTGCATATGTACAGACACCCAAGCAATGAGGAAAACAAAGAAGACCATCCTGATTCAGATGCAAAAGTGCTAGGGCATGGAGAAAGGGTACAGGTTAGAGAGCAGACAGATCTATAATCATGAGAGCACATTCTCCTCCAGAACCTGGACCTGAACCCTGTAGCTCTGAATTCCAAAGTTCCTCCTCTCTCACCAAATATCTGCGAATACAAACACACTGGCAAAGTATGTGTCTAACTTCATCTAGTCTCTGGACCACAGAGAGTAAAAACAGCCTCCTACTTCTACCATTAGCTCATGTGGCTGAAGTCTGTGCTGTGACTCTAAAGGTGCTAACACTGCTGATGTCTTATGACATTTATGATTTATGATTCCTCATGATGGAAATTCTGTTTTTAAGATCACTCTTTTTTTAATTTTGGGAAATTATACACACACACAAACTATTACACATAAAAACCCCACACTTAAGGCTGCAAAGTCAAACTCTCAAAAAGTTATGAAAGATCAGAAATAAGGCTCCCCAGAGAACATTAATGTGGCCCCTTGGTGTATCTCAGGGATCGCCAACCTTTGGCACATGGCCCGCCAGGGTAAGCCCCCGGCAGGCTGGTCCGGTATGCTTACCTGCCATGTCCGCAGGTTCGGCCAATCGCGGCTCCCCCCAGCCACGGTTCACCCTTCCAGGCCAATGGGGGCTGTGGGAAGAGGCGGCCAGCACATCCCTCGCCCACGCCGCTTCCCGCAGCCCCCATTGGCCTGGGACGGCGAACCGCGGCCAGTGGGAGCCGTGATCGGCCAAACCTGCGGACGTGGCAGGTAAACAAACTGGCTCGGCCTACAAGGGGGCTTACCCTGGCAGGCCGTGTGCCAAAGGTTGCCGATGCCTGGTGTATCTGAATTATGACACAGTCTTTAATTACATAATTACATATTATTTTCCCACAGGACCCCCTGCTTCATTAAGTTCCCTAAAGTCTTATTCTTCCTCACTTAGCCATACTTTACAGTGAATCTTCTGCCTACGTGTAGTGAGATGGCCTACCTCGTTCTGGGCCAGAGGACTGGAGTTGACCAGCCCCATACAATTAGCCCTGCCTATTGCACATGGGATGAGGTGTGGAATTTAATTAGTAGAACCAGCTGGGGCTGAGGGAGTTGATTCTCCTATAAAGAGCAGCAGGAAGCTGTAGAAAAGGGGGGTTGCTCAGGGACGGATGGATGCACGCACAAACAAACAAACTGTAGAGTCTGCTAGAAGTAAGAGACTTCAGCATAGGCCTTCCAATGCAGGGAATAGCTGCTGTGAGCAAGTAGGCTCCAGCAGGGAACTCCTGGAAGCATGGACCTTATAGGGATGTGAGACATTTTGTTCTGAATATTTTGTTATATTGGTATTGGTATACTGGGAGGGGTATTGCTGAACCAAAGAAGAGTTGTTTTGATACAATGATACAATGGGCCCTGAACTGAAGAAGGAAAACTGAGACCGTGTGTTGCAGAGCAGCTCATGGCCACAAGGTGGTGCTTGAGAAGTGACTGGCTCATTTACACTGCTTTACAATTAGCCTGAAGAATCCACGGGAACCATGAACTACTGAATATCCTCATCCCCAATAGGGCTTCAGCAGTACTTCTGCTGAGAGGTAGCCAAAAAGCAACTTCCTGGCAACAACACAATGAAACTTCTGTACTCTCAGAACAGCAGCACCATTCTAGGGAACTCAAGAGCCTGAATCTTTCCATTGACTTCAGTGGACTTTGAATCAGCCCCCCTACCTCTTCTTGGGATTCTAATGAAGTGTGAACCAATCCCCTACCCCTCTGACTCAGTTTCAAATTAACCAATCATTAAACCTGGATCGCCCCATCAATATGGGGGAATCTTGACAAACTGAGATATGTAGTCACTATAGACAATAAATTTCAGTATTATCAAACCAAAGGGATGAGTCAAATTGCCACTAAATCATAAGATTTGTTTAAATATCATGAGATTTTTAAAATAATAAATTTGGGATCTTTTTATTTTCCAGTTGTTTTTTGAATCTTTAGGATTCATATTTTCCAACGTTATTCAGCAACCGTGAGGGCTAGAAGCTTACTTTTTAAACTAAAAGCTGAGATTTTCTCATAACTATATTACTTCAGAGTCTGAGAAATTAAGAAAAACACCAGATGTTGAGAAACTCACAATTAAAATTATGACAGTTAGTAGCACTGATGTTTTCTTGGTTCCCAATCATTCCTGGTTTCCACTTGTCTAGAGATATCATTGAATCACTTTTAATGTGGTATTTTGGTACTTCTTTCCTCTACAAATCTGGGTGGGACTTGAATCAAACTTTAATTTAGCCAAACAGATTTCATCCATCCCTATTTTATATATGAAATTAGTGGTTGACAATTTAAACTAAGCCTTTTAACTAATTTTTCCAAACTAAAGGCTATGATCCATTGAATCCTACCATAGAGTTCAGTGGGCCCTAAATTAGTAGTAACTAATTTAAACCAAGTTTCTTAACTACAGTAATTACTTCACACTCATTTACAAACACATACTGTGGACTCCAAATGCAGCTTGTATGATGAAATGAGTGTCACTGAAACACTGACTTCTCAATTTTAGAGTATTCAGGGGCATGTATGTGCCACCCCTTCTTCCACAGTCTCATGCCCAGCCTACATAAAGAGCAGAATCATCATGAGGCTATTCACTACTTCAGTCAGTTTCCTGTTCAAGCTGTTTGTGTTTCATTTTTTAATAATGTATTAATAAAATATGTTCTATCAGTGCGAATGGGCAGAAAAGCACTTCTATTTTTGCTCACACTTTAATGCATTTCATGCATTAATTCAGGTCTTTCATATAATTATTCTGAGAACTGGTTCTTTCTGGATAAGCAATGATTTTAACAGTACCTCAGCCACGGGCTTTGTCTGTGGAAACAAAGGTGAAAGATGGTGAGTGAAATTCATGTGATAATTTAATACAGGGGAGAAATGTCATGATCACATTTTTTTTCTAATGTGGACCATTTCCTGATGTGACGCCAGCTACATAGCTTGTTCTCATATGGCTGAATTTATAAATCTAATTTAAAAATGGACCCTGTTGGTCTCCCATTTGCTGTGTTTTTATAATGCTGTCATCCATCAGGACTGACTCTAGGTGGCATTTATATTGCTATAAAGTAGGAATCAGCAAGGTCCATTCTTTAAATTAGTTTTGTCATCTAAACTTATAATTCTGATGTGAACAACTCAGCCAAAGATGTCTAATTTTATCAGTTTCATCCCATGCTCTCATCAGACTTTTACAGAGACCAGTAAATTTGGCAGAGAGATTAGCCCAACTGTAATTGAAATATATTGCATTTCCTTCATTCAATAGAATTTAAAATGAGGAACATTTGGCTGTATCAAAGAAGTCAACGAGAAAGCAAAAAAACTTGAATGGGGAAGTCTCTTTTATATTATGACACAGGAGACATAAAGAAGAGAACTGCATGTGAAACGTTTGCGGAAATTAGACTTAATATTGTATATGCCAAGTTCATTTGCTTAACTTTCCCACCAAAAAATAAGTTGTGTTAAATCATCTGACTTTTTAAACAGCATCCGTTAACACTGATGCTTTGAACAGCAGATTATGGCGCTGTAATAATTTAGCAAAGCTTCATAAGACACAAAAATGTGCCTCTAACAGGTTTTTTCTTTCCATTTTGTTTCTGCTTCTGGAATTAGGTCATTTCAGCATGCATCTGTGGTTTAATTAGCTAACTAGTTGCTCATCATAGCATTTTGAGACTGGGACAATTTATTTAGCAAGAGTGTTTAGTTTGCCATTTTCCTGTCATATTTGATTATTGTTACTAGTAATAGTATATTATGAATGTATTTATTACAGCCCAACCCCCCTGTTAATATAAATTCAGATTTATAGCCTATAGGTATGGGTAGACAAGATATAGGTATGGATGAAGGAATTAATGCAAAAGCCAGACGCCTCAGGTCTATAAGATATTTAACTGAGCCAAACAAGTCCTCAGGCCCTTAACCAGTAAGTGACCATAGATCAGGTTTCAAAGTAGCAGCCGTGTTAGTCTGTATTCGTCGGTGGGTATTCACTCACGAAAGCTTATGCTCCAATACGTCTGTTAGTCTATAGGGTGCCACAGGACTCATTGCCGCTTTTACTAATTGTTTTAACAAAACTATTGCAATTCAAAAGGCTTTTCCTAAGCATGGGTGTTGCAAACATTAACGTCTGGGTTCCCAACTGAACAATAATTCTAATAATACTGGACCTGATCTTGGGGTGAGAAAAGACCAAACTTCAGAATGTTAACTGAGAATTCTTAAGTGATCAACATAATTAATACAAAAAGAAAAGGAGGACTTGTGGCACCTTAGAGACTAACCAATTTATTTGAGCATAAGCTTTTGTGAGCTACAGCTCACTTCATCGGATGCATGCAGTGGAAAATACAGTGGGGAGATTTTATATATACAGAGAACATGAAACAATGGGTGTTACCATACACACTGTAACAAGAGTGATCAGGTAAGGTGAGCTATTACCAGCAGGAGAGCCGGGGGGAGTGGGGAGCAGAACCTTTTGTAGTGATAATCAAGGTGGGCCATTTCCAGCAGTTGACAAGAATGTGTGAGGAACAGTGGGGGGGGGGAATAAATATGGGGAAATAATTTTACTTTGTGTAATGACACATCCACTCCCAGTCTTTATTCAAGCCTAAGTTAATTGTATCCAGTTTGCAAATTAATTCCAATTCAGCAGTCTCTCCCTGGAGTCTGTTTTTGAAGTTTTTTGTTGAAGAATTGCCACTTTTAGGTCTGTAATTGAGTGACCAAAGAGATTGAAGTGTTCTCCGACTGGTTTTTGAATGTTATCAGGCAACAAGATCTAGCGAAGTCAGACCTCCGATTAGAATAATTAAATGTTTGACATGTTTTTGATTGATAAAGTTGGATACTAGAGGTAGTGATAGACTTCACTATTTTCACTAATGCTAATTTTTTATAATTGATTTAATCACTGTTAATTGATTTGTAGTAGTTATTTGAGGCTGAATATAAAGAAGAATAATTAAATGGGAATAGTTTAGATGCACAGAGAGTAACAGATAGGTCTATAGTTCATTTCCAAATGTTTTAATGCAAACCATGGTTGAGCTGTTTACCTTTTGAATTATTTGTTTTTAGCTTTCCTGGGAATGGTTCTAAAGGACACCAGTTCATTGAAAATATGACTTATCTGGTTTTGCAATGAGTCTTAAACCAGTGGAAGATTATTTTTATCAACTGATTATTTGTCTTTTTAAAGGAAAACAGGTTTCTTAAAATGTCTGAGACTGAGATCTTTAAACAGCTGGTGCTATATAGTTAGAGGCTTTGCTTAGATTTTCTTCTACAATGAATACACATGTCTATGTTTCAGGAGCATGCCAATCCTGTATGAAAATTCCAAAGATGCATTATTATACCTACAGTAGATTTGACATTTTAAAAAATAATTAAGAGAATTTCTCATTCCATTTCTTACATTACTGGTAACATATCAGTTTTATGCTATTAATTTATCAATTATTTTAAAATGACTAATATAACTTGATAGTATCTTCCATTATTTCAACTACACACTTTTCTCATGAGAATTTTTTATAGAATTTAATAGGTCTGATACCAATGAGTTTCTACAGAAATGTATTAGGATTCTATAGAAATTCTCTTAAACACTACAGAATCATAAAAGTCATTGGCTGATTCTTCCAAAATGCATGAGTAGTCTTATGTGCTTAAAGTTAAATATTTTGCTAGACTGGGGCCAGATTCCTAAACACATTGCAGGATTAAATGCTAAACCCTTCCTGTATGTTGTTTTGACCATGCTATAGAATGGTTATCATTTCATATTTAATGGATTAGTGCTGAAAAGCAGATTGAAACCATCAAATCATTTCACATAGGTCTCCAAACTGCTGTTCACACCAAAAGGACTTACTGTCACTATCGACCCAGGTTGGATTTGAATAGTTACCTTTAGTGTTGAAAGGTCCTGTGTCACATTACCAATTCCCCCAGCTTTTCAAGCCTGTCTTCCATCTTCCTCGGATGGCAAATATTTCTGGATGGTAGATGGATTTATATTGTCAACATGTTTTTTAGAAGTTCAAATGTAAATCTTCTCCCCTTAGTATGAGCTGAAGTGTTGGGTCCCTCAAAGCTAAGTGTCTCTACCTGCCCTTTCCAAAATTGAGGATGTCATCAGCTTGGCTATTATCAGTCTTGGAATGGTAAATGCAAGGTAAAGGTTTCCAAGAAGTACAATACAAAGATACAAATAACCAGTCCATAAAGCCACAACTGATGCTCTGACCTTATGTGCCAAATTCTGTGATGGTGCCATTCCAGTGAACTCAGTACAGCAAATATCAACTGCAGATTTGGATCTGTAATTGCTGTTGGAGGAGGAAATTCCAAACATAGGACTTATTAAGTGGATACTTATATATGCAAGCAGTCTCATGATTTCAACTGAGTTATATATATATTATATGAACAAGGGTTACAGGTTCTGATCTATAGTTTAAACACATGACAGACGTTACAGATTTGGGCCTGAATTTTCAGCTACTGCTCTGACAGTGTAGCGGGAGTCTTAAAGTGAATATAAATCTAATTATACACACTTTAAGCTTGTTGTTTACACCTACAGAGCTGCATAAGATGGCCTTAATGTGACTGAGAGCAGGCCCACAGATTAGGCATGCACATGCAGTATTAGAGTGTAAGGAACTGGAAGAAGGTACTATTCTTCGGTGTGTCATTGTTACCTGTAAAATCCCCAATCTGGCCTACATCCGTTCTCATTTAAACCCTGTATATCTCCATACATTATATGTAGTTTCCCATTTATACTAACCTAGGAAAGGTATCTGTGATGTTTCACATGATTTGCAATTCAAATGCTAAAGAAATATTAACAGCAGAGTTCAAAATGTGAGATAATGGAGCAATTTTTCTTGTGGGAGTGTGGCTAATATTAGGTATGTGCAGTATGAAAATCATGTCCCATGAAACGGATCACAGATTGTATTCTCAACAAAGCAAGGTTTCTCAGGAGGAAAATTGACTGCAACACAAGCAAATATAAACATACAACATAGGAGATGAAACCTTTCAGCACAAACAATCTGCTGATTTTTTTATCTGGGTTTAAAGAAAAGAAGCCAGAAGCTCAGATGTACGAGAAATTAGCAATAATGGGAAATGTCCACTCAGCTATAACCCAATTCTTAATTAAGCCAAGATTTATGACAAGCACCTAGCTTGTGATGTGACCCCTGGAAATATCTACAGCTGTTGTTGCAATCAAATACATGTTCACTATTTGCTAAGTCTCTGCAGGTAAAATAAAAAAGTAGATAAATCATAGTTATGGCTACAAATTTGGGTGTCTCAAAAGTGAAATCTGGGAAACTGGTAGACAGACAGACACACACATACACAAAGAGTTTCTACTGAAGTGCAACAAATATTCAGATTTGTGCTGGCTGCACTGCTTTATTTGGGGAGCCATAATTTCCAGATTATTAACCTAATCATTTAAAAAGAACTTTTCACAGCATTAATCCCATTTAAATTTAAGATGGAAACATTCAGTAGAGGAGAAGCTCTATTAGCTGCACAATGTGAAACAAATGGGAACACAGAATGCAGCTGAGCTAAAAACTGAAGGAAAATGGAACTTTCCATAAACATTAGTTAGCCCATAAGTAACAAGCTAAGCAGCAGTTTACTTTGTGGGCTGCCTTGACATAATGCCCAGCATGAAGGGACCTCAATTCCAAAGTTCATATTTAATCGAGTGCCACAGAAATCAGATGAGGAATAAGAAAGGAATGCAGTGGAAGACTGTATGATAGCTATGTCATAAAAATGAAAGCAGATCCTCAGCAGGTATAAACCATGAATTTTTGTCATTGAATGAACATCATCTATCCTGTCCACTGAATAAGGCAGAGATCCTGTGGAAAAAATAGTATGGGTAAGATCCACGAAATTGCAAACTTGACCATCATGGCACTAAAGTTTTAGGTGCATAAAAATATCTCAAGAACAGCACTGTGATGCATAAAGCTGAGTTAGGCTAGACTCACCTGTTGAAGCAGTTTTACTGTAGATCATAGAATCGCAGGACTGGAAGGGACCTTGAGATGTCTTCTAGTCCAGGAGCCTGCACTCATGGCAGGACTAAGTATTAGTTACACCATCCCTGACAGGTGTTTGTCTAAACTGATCTTAAAAATCTCCAATGATGGAGATTCCACAGCCTCCCTCGGCAATTTATTCCAGTACTTAGCTAGCCTGACAGAAAGTTTTTCCTAATGTCCAACCTAAATTGCCCTGGGTGAAATTTAAGCTCATTGCTTCTTGTCCTATCCTCAGAGGTTAAAGAGAACAAATTTTCTCCCTCTTCCTTGTAACAATCTTTTATGTACATGAAAACTGTTTTGTCCCCTCTCAGTCTTCTCCAGAATAAACAAACCCATCTGTTTTTCAATCTTCCCTCATAGGTCATGTTTTCTAGAACTTTAGTCATTTTTCAAAAAGAAAAGGAGTACTTGTGACACCTTAGAGACTAACCAATTTATTTGAGCATGAGCTTTTTGTTGCTCTTCTTTGGACTTTCTCCAATAAGTCCACAGCTTTCCTGAAATGTAGCACCCAGTACTGGACACAACACTCCAACTGCGGCCTAATCAGCATGGAGTAGAGTGGAAGAATGACTTGATACTCTGATATTAGAGGCTTTGCTTTAAGGGCTGAGCTTCAGGGGTGGGTGGGTTGTGAAGCTCTTGTTTTTGTGCACTGCCAGTTGGAACTAGAGGCAGAATAAAGCAGAGCTCTTCCAAGCTCCTTAAGCACTGAAAGATCACTGATCACCACAGGTGTTATATCTCCTTTTGAGAACATCTTCTTTAATGATTATGAAGAGGCGGTAAAAAGCATATTATATAAATCTGATGAGCCTAACTGGCAGGTGTTGGAAATGCTTCTGGGGAGAGGAATACTATGAGGGGAAGAAGAGAAATTAGAATCATGGGCAGAAAATAACAAAATGAGATTCAACATGGAAAATGCAAGACAAATACATCTAGGAAAACTAGTCTGGAAAAGAAATAGTGATAAAAATAAGCAGACATACAAAGGAACAGAGAAACCTAGAGAGCAGCGATACTGAAACAGATGTAAGGGACAACAACTTAGACATGAATTTCTAACATAATAAAGCATCAAGAAGGCCACTGGAATTCTGGGATGCTTTGCAGAGGCAGGGAGGTAACAGGTCCTGTCCATACTGTTCTGGTGTGTCTGCACTTGGGATATTGCATTCAGTTCTGGGAAACTCAGTACCAGAAAGATATTGACAAATTGGTAAGAGTTCAGTGACCAGCTGAAGGGTTGATTCATGAGAAAATAAACAGCTAAATGTATATAATATGGCTAAATGATATCTAAGGAAGGGAGGATGTCACAGTAGTCTACACATATCTGAAGAGTGTAAACTTCTAAAAGAAGAATTACTTGGGGTTATGCAAAAGGATTAGTATTAATTAGTATTAATAAGAGGAAATTTAAAAGGAGAAAATTAACATAAATATCTGCCAAAACATCTTAACTATTAGGCTGTGAAATGGTCTCCCAAGAAAAAGGATGTAAACCACATCACTTCAGATGTTTAAACGTAGACTGGAGAAGGAGAAAATGGATTAGATGATCTAAAGATATTTTCCATCTCTAATTTCTGTGACTCTAATCTCATCTATTTTATCTCTCTTTCTGAGGTGGATAGTACATTTTTCCTGACTTTGTGATCAGGGGATGTAGTGCATGAATCATCTTGTATGACACTCCAAAAAAAAAAAAAGTAAGAAAACGCTCAGTTCTCATCTGCCTTTAGTCAGTGTTTTTGATTTTGCTGCCATTACAGACCTGTCCATCATACTTCATATTTCAGACTTATTTTTTCCTTTTTAAATTGCTCAGAATTAAAATATTACCCCAAATCAATTTTAGCAAATATACCGACCCCCAATCTCCAGGGACAACTGACAACCCAGCAAACAGCTATGAGCGCTGTAGGTGAAACAAAGGTCAGTGTGCCTGATGCACAATTGATATTTTGTTTATGTATTTACTTTGATTTAAATAACTAAAAAGATACCTACCCAAGGCTGTAGATGCCCTATCACACCATTAGCAACACAATTAAATCTCAGCAGCATTAAAATAATCAATTCAACAGGAATTTAGCCAGCCACCTACAAAAGGGACTGTCCACAAAAGCTCCAACACTGTGTTATGCATACCTTTAGCCATCTCTAAAAACCCTGTCAAACAAATGTCTTTTGGAGCAAGCTCAGAAAGTCACCAAATTTGAGCTATTTCAGACCACAGGTTGGAGCAAAGCACAGAGAATGCCCTGTCAGCCATCCCCTCTGTTCTATAATGAGGGCTTCCAGTTCAGGCACCTCAGCAGATCACAGCAGTGGCAATATAGCATGGGGAGAGAGGCAATCCCTGAGGTAGACCAGTCCTAGGCTAGTTAAAACTTTATGGAGGTTATTGGGCAGCCCGTCCAGATCACAGAGCACTGGGAAGCCCTGCTCAGTAACCAAGCTCCTTCATTCTGAACCAGCATTAGTCTTCAAATGATTTTAGGGTATAGCCCCATTTAGAGCATATTGCAATACTCTAAATCTTGAGATGATGAAAGCCTCAATAGGAAGGCAATGTCCACTTCCAGAAAGAATGTTCACAGCCTCCTAACCAGACACAGATGTTAAAAGGCTGCCTGGGTGACTCCTATAATATGATCACCAAACAGCTGCTTAGGGTCTAAAATGATCATAAAATATCAGGGTGGAAGGGACCTCAGGAGGTCATCTAGTCCAACCCCCTGCTCAAAGCAAGACCAATCCCCAATTTTCACCCCAGCTCCCTAAATGGCCCCCTCAAGGGTTGAACTTACAACCCTGGGTTTTGCAAACCAATGCTCAAACCACTGAGCTATCCCTCCAGTAGGTCACAAGCCCTTATAACCAATGGATCTATTCCCTCAATCAAAGGACTGATATTATCTCCACCATCTCATCCAGTGGCTTCCTCCGATTCACCACCGTTGTCTCAGTCTTCTCTCAGTTGAGCTTCAGCCAGTTTGCTCTTATCCATTACCAGAGTTCAGTTATCTATTGTCTGAAGTGCTCAGCTGTGTCATCCAAATGAGATGAGATGGCGACATATAGTTAGGTGTCATCAGCATCACAACTCCATAAATATATTGAACAGAACGGGTAATAGATTGACACCCAGTGGGACTCCACACCTGAGAGCACTTTGGAAAGTGAAGCAGTTGCCCACAACTACCCATTAGATACTCAGAGACCTGTCTGAAAGAAAAGAATGAAGCCACTGAAGAGAAACCCTGTCCACTCCTGCTAAAGTCTG
Source organism: Lepidochelys kempii (assembly GCF_965140285.1). Lineage (NCBI taxonomy): Eukaryota > Metazoa > Chordata > Testudines > Cheloniidae > Lepidochelys > Lepidochelys kempii. The sequence continues at coordinate 66,630,562 of NC_136384.1, read as the reverse complement.
GAGGATAGAAGAAGGAGCTTCTTATTGTATACACTGCATTAGATACTGGTGTACCGGAAACACATGAATGAAAATCAACAATAAAGATAAAATGGACTGAATGAAAGCAGGTTTCAGAGTAGCAGCTGTGTTAGTCTGTATCCGCAAAAAGAAAAGGAGTACTTGTGGCACCTTAGAGACTAACAAATTTATTTGAGCATAAGCTTTCGTGAGCTACAGCTCACTTCATCGGATGCAAATGAATGAAACAAAATGAATGAAAGCAGTGACTAGCTGACTGAACAGGCTTTTAACCCAAGAACTTATCCTTCGACAAATACATGCATCACAGTTATATCCCACTTCACCAACTAGATCATATCATCACTTTGCCTACTTCTACAAGATATTATTAATATGGTAAAATATTTGGCCTGATTCTTATTTACAGTCTGGCCACCTTACACCTCATTGGCCATGTAAAATGCCTTGAAGTGGATGTAAATGAGAACCAGGACCAAAATATAACATCCAGAATTATCACCACTACCATGAAATATTTCCAACTAAATGAGATATTTGTAATCCAAAATAATTTATTTTACTAAAAATATTAGTTCCCTTTGTCACCTTTCTTTCCTATGAAAATTAGTCTATAAAATGAACAATGAATAACAGTAATACTTCACCCTTATACAGCAAGAACTCTGATACCAACCTTTCATTATACAGCACTTTTCCAGGACCAATAGTGCACCTCAGCATGAGGAAGTGAAAATCTCAAGAGCACCTGCTGCCAAGAGGCATGATTTGAACTACTGTTTTATCAAACAAAATTTCACATATTGTTTTATCTCCAGTTTACTTTTTTTTTTAAAGAAATATAACAAACCTGAGTGAAGATGCCATTGGGCCTAATACAGACCAATAATCACAGATAAAAATAATTATGCCTGATTTGTCACAGCCTCATGTTGAGTTTCCTGTTTAGTATTAACTGACAGCATGACAGTGTTACATTGTGACTTGTGGTAAGAACTGGCCTACTGTTTTTAACCTGCTGCTAATACCTACTGAAAAGGTTTGTCCTTCAAACTTAGACCTCACAAAAACAAACTCCTCAAAGTTGGTTCTATAATAGATATTACCTTACCCACTTCATCTTCTTGAAGATCCTCAGTTCACAAATCCATCTTTGGGGGTGTTTTCTGCTTCAACATAAGAGGTGTTTCTGGGGCTGTTGCTCTTCTGCTTGCACAAAGTCAAATTCTGGTAAATTATGCTTTTAATTTGACTGTTGATATTATTTTGGTTTATGTAGCAGTGACACTCACTCTAGGCACAATCCTAACTGCCTTCTTTTCTATTGCTTTGGAACCACACTTACCTTGTTTTGGGCTCAAAGCTTCAGACAAGGCTTGATATAATCATCTCATTACAATGCTGTAATTGTTTCTCTTTGCAAGTGTACTGAAGGCAAAAAATGGAGCAGAAACTCTGCTAACAATCCAAAAATTGTACTCACCCTGGTTGATCCACTCCCCACTCACAGTGTGCCATAATCACCCCCAAATAAACATGTGCGCAATACAGACCCCTTACACAGCACATGCAGTTGGATGTATGTAGCAATGTATTAATAAAAGACCTCATGAGGAGGAAAACATCTGCAAGTATCCCATAGGAAATGTTGCCTCTAGGATGTGGCAAACTGTGTGAAAGTAGATGGCATATACTTCCTATATCCCTGGGGGGTAAGAACACCTCATTTGTGTTTTCTGAGGCACACTGACTCATTGATCTTCCTGAACACTCTACCTTTACCCTTCTGTCTGTCAATATTTTTGTGTTGTGGAAAATGTTCTTTTCCTATTCTGAAAGCTAAAAGCATAAGACAAACGTGCCCTTCTTCTCCAGCACAATAAAGAAAAAAAAATCCAGGTTTAATATCTTCTGTCCAAAACAACACATCACTGACAACAACTAGGGCACATTGTGAAATGAATATCGATAATATTGATTACTTCATGAATTTTCCTAGTGTTTTCAATTTTTTTCCACTTCAAGATTCCTGCCCCAGTGTCCTAAATTTCTCTGATGTAAATCTGAACACTGCTGATTTGATTAAAAATAATTTGTAATAAACATTCTCGACTGGTGTAAATTGGTGCAACTCTATATAAGATAATACAATTGCACCTATTTTTGCTAGCTGAGGAACTGGACCTTAGAAGAATTTTGCCTCAAAAACATATCACAATTTATTTCAATCAAATGCATTACTTATTTTATTTACTTTTTTTCTTCTTTTCTTCTTTTTTTTTTAATCCATTTACTGTATGGCTTGCTGTTTTAAATATAAAAGTAACTTTGGAGCTAAGTTGTGTTTGACCACAAGAGTAATTTTATATTGTTTCTGTTCTCTGATTGGACAAAAATAGCTTTTAGAGTTCAATTGTCAGTATACAAATTTAGAATTTGTCCTCAATTCATGCTGCAAAAACTTAGTCACATGAATGTTTATGGAAAGTGAAAACAGGTATGTGAACAGAGAAGAAGCAAATTCATTTCAAATGAAAATATTGTGCAGTGTCATTCAGATCTACTCTTATCATAAGAATGAAGGGACAACAGTCTAAAGCCTTTAAAATCCAAACTAATCCACCTTCTCCTCCTTCCATTGTGGCATTCAAGTTTCATTTTTACACTATCAAAAAACAATTTCTCTCTTGAAAATCTATCCTTTCCCCCTCCCCCCTTCTGCCCTTTTCACAACTGGAAAATCCAGTATTCACTATTTTTCTTTATGTGCCACATTTTTCTAATCACCCCAATTGTAAATAAACCTATTGCAAGGATACATTGGTTTAATATCTATTTGCAAAAAAAAAATTAGAAAATATTGCTATATGTGTGCTCCTTTTTGAGATATCAGATTTGCTTATTTTGATATATATTTAGTCTGTTTTGTTGAATCATGTGTACAAGCATACCTGTTAAGAAGACACATAGATGGTCTGCATGAACTTCCCAAATTTCTTAACCCCTTCAAACTTAAAATTTGATGATCATTCAAAAAATTGCACATACAGCTGCTGTATAAATCATATGTTCAGTGGCTCCATAACAGATATGCAGCTACCATGCTCTGGAAATGTTTTAGTCCATGATCCTGCAACAAAATCTGTTTGGCCAGACTCTCAAAGTTGGGGCAGGACTCCTTGTGAGTGTTTTAGTCTTCCTGCCTGGATGCCTTAGAAGGATCAGGGCCACAGCAATTGCATATTAGTTCTGACCATGGAACTATTATTCTAACTGTCAGCTACCATAGTTTTTTGTTTGTTTGTTTTATACTCTGGGATGATATGGCAGCAATAATTTCTTCTTTTGGCACACATTTCACATTGATGTATCATATATGATACCATGTATCATTTCTCTGAGATTCCACATTTTTTCCCATTTAAGCCTGTCAAGTTGCCTCCCCCAATCTGACCTCTAGGGTACAGATGTGGGGACCTGCATGAAAGACCCCCTAAGCTTATTCTTACCAGCTTAGGTTTTTCATAGATATTTAGTCAGAAGGGACCATTATGATCATCTAGTCTGACCTCCTGCACAACGCAGGCCACAGAATTTCACCCACCACTCCTACAAAAAACCTCACACCTACGTCTGTGCTATTGAAGTCCTCAAATCATCTTTTAAAGACTTCAAGGAGCAGAGAATCCTTCAGCAAGTGACCCGTGCCCCATGCTACAGAGGAAGGCGAAAAACCTCCAGGGCCTCTTCCAATCTGCCCTGGAGGAAAATTCCTTCCCAACCCCAAATATGGCGATCAGCTAAACCCTGAGCATATGGGCAAGATTCATCAGTCAGATACTACAGAAAATTCTTTCCTGGGTAACTCGGATCCCACCCCATCTAATATCCCATCACAGGCCATTGGGCCTATTTACCATGAATATTTAATTACCAAAACCATGTTATCCCATCATACCAGCTCCTCCATAAACTTATCGAGTTTAATCTTAAAGCCAGATAGATCTTTTGCCCCCACTGCTTCCCTTGGAAGGCTATTCCAAAACTTCACTCCTCTGATGGTTAGAAACCTTCGTCTAATTTCAAGTCTAAATTTCCTGGTGGCCAGTTTATATCCATTTGTTCTTGTGTCCACATTGGTATTGAGCTTAAATAATTCCTCTCCCTCTCCAGTATTTATCCCTCTGATATATTTATAGAGAGCAATCATATCTCCCCTCAACCTTCTTTTAGTTAGGCTAAACAAGCCAAGCTCCTTGAGTCGCCTTTCATAAGACAAGTTTTCCATTCCTCGGATCATCCTAGTAGCCCTTCTCTGTACCTGTTCTAGTTTGAATTCATCCTTCTTAAACATGGGAGACCAGAACTGTACACAGTATTCCAGGTGAGGTCTCACCAGTGCCTTGTATAATGGTACTAAAACCTCCTTATCCCTACTGGAAATACCTCTCCTGATGCATCCCAAGACCGCATTAGCTTTTTTCACGGCCATATCACATTGGCAGCTCATAGTCATCCTATGATCAACCAATACTCCAAGGTCCTTTTCCTCCTCTGTTACTTCTAATTGATGTGTCCCTAGCTTATAACTAAAATTCTTGTTATTAATCCCTAAATGCATAACCTGGCATTTCTCACTATTAAATTTCATCCTATGACTATTACTCCAGTTTACAAGGTCATCCAGATCCTCCTGTAGGATATCCCTGTCCTTCTCTAAATTGGCAATACCTCCCAGCTTTGTATCATCCGCAAACTTTATTAGCACATTGCCACTTTTTGTGCCAAGGTCAGTAATAAAAAGATTAAATAAGATTGGTCCCAAAACCCCATCCTTGAGGAACTCCACTGGTAACCTCCCTCCAGCCTGACAGTAGGGACCCGTTGTAGTCTCCCCTTTAACCAATTCCTTATCCACCTTTCAGTTTTCCTATTGATCCCCATCTTATCCAATTTAACTAATAATTCCCCATGTGTCACGGTATCAAACGCCTTACTAAAATCTAGGTAAATTAGATCCACTGCGTTTCCTTTGTCTAAAAAATCTGTTACTTTCTCAAAGAAGGAGATCAGGTTGTTTGGCACGATCTACCTTTTGTAAAACCATGTTGTATTTTGTCCCATCTATCATTGACTTCAATGTCCTTAACTACCTTCTCCTTCAAAATTTTTTCCAAGACCTTGCATACTACAGATGTCAAACTAACAGGCCTATAATTACCCAGATCACTTTTTTCCCTTTCTTAAAAATAGGAACTATGTTAGCAATTCTCCAATCATACGGTACAACCCCTGAGTTTACAGATTCATTAAAAATTCTTGCTAATGGGCTTGCAATTTCATGTGCCAATTCCTTTAATATTTTTGGATGAAGATTATCTGGGCCCCCTGATTTAGTCCCATTAAGCTGTTTGAGTTTTGCTTCTACCTCAAATATGGTAATGTCTACCTCCATATCCTCATTCCCATTTGTCATGCTTATCCCTAAGATCCTCTTTAGTCTTATTAAAGACTGAGTCAAAGTATATGTTTAGATATTGGGCCATGCCTAGATTATCCTTGACCTCCACTACAACCTCAGTGTTTAGCGGTCCCACTTCTTCTTTCTTTGTTTTCTTCTTATTTATATGACTATAGAACCTTTTACTATTGGTTTTAATTCCCTTTGCAAGGTCCAACTCTACTTGACTTTTAGCCTGTCTCACTTTATCCCTACATGTTCTGACCTCAATAAGGTAGCTTTCCTTGCTGATCCCTCCCTTCTTCCACTCCCTGTATGCTTTCTGCTTTTTCTTAATCACTTCTCTGAGATGCTTGCTCATCCAGCTTGGTCTACAACTCCTGCCTATAAATTTTTCCCCTTTCTTGGGATGCAGGCTTCCGATAGCTTCTGCAGCTTTGATTTAAAATAATCCCAGGCCTCCTATACCTTTAGATCTATTAATTCTTCAGTCCAATCCACTTCCCTAACTAATTTCCTTAATTTTTGAAAGTCTGCCTTTTTGAAATCAAAAACCCTAATTGCAGATTTATTTTTTGTTAATCCTTCCATTCAGTTTGAACTGAATTAGCTCATGATCACTTGAGCCAAGACTATCCCCTACAACCATTTCTTCTATGAGGTCCTCACTACTTACAAAAACAAAATCTAAAATGGCATCCCCTCTAATCGGTTCAGCAACCACTTGCTGAAGGAATCCATCAGCTATCGCATCTAGGAAAATCTGAGCCCTATTATTATTACTAGCACTCGTCCTCCAGTCTATATCTGGGAAGTTAAAGTCTCCATGATCACACAGTTTCCATTAGTATTTCCTTTATTAAAAACATTAAAAAGGGCTCTATCCATATCCAAATTAGATCCCGGCGGTCTATAGCACACCCCAAGAACTATCCCAGGGGAGGCTCTAATAGTTTTCTTCCCCAGTGTAATTTTTGCCCAGACGGACTTAGTCATATCCATTTCATTGCTTCTTATTTCTTTACATTCTACCTCATCATTGATATAGAATGCTACTCCACCACCTTTACCTTTATTTCGGTCTTTCCTAAACAGCACATACCCCTCAATACCTGTAGTCCAGTCATGACGACTATTCCACCATGTTTCTGTTATCCCTATAATATCTGGTTTTACTTCCTGCACCAGTAGCTCTAGTTCCTCCATTTTGTTACCTAGGCTCCTCGCATTAGTGTACAAACATCTTAATTTTTGCTGTTTGGCCTCACTCACATTCTGTACCCTATTAGGCACGGTCATTCTACAACCAGTATAACCTATTAGACTGGTATCTACACTGCCCTTCCTCTTACCCATGGCTGTATCCTTTCTTACTTCATTTTCTTTCCTCTCAATGCTAAAATCCGGCATGGAGATTACCTGGACATCTCCCAACCATCTCCCCCAAATTCCTACTTTAAAGCTCTCTTAATCAGTTGTGCCAGCCTCCATCCTAGAAGTCTATTTCCCTCCCTACTCAGGTGAAGTCCATCCCGAGAGAACAGTCCTCTGTCCATGAATGCCTCCCAGTGGCCATACATCCCAAAGCCCTCCTTATAGCACCACTGCCTAAGCCATCTGTTGATAGTCATAATCTTATCACACCTTTGTTGCCCTTCTCTAGGAACAGGCAGAATCCCACTAAAGATCACCTGAGCCTCGATTTCCTTAAGCGTCTTCCCAAGCCTAGCATAGTCTCCCTTAATACTTTCCAGCGAGAATCTAGCCGTATCATTTGTTCCCAAATGAAGGATAATTAGGGGATTCTTTCCTGCTCCCTTTAGAATCCTTTTCAACCTTAGGTCTACATCCCATATCTTAGCACCTGGAAGGCAGCACACCCTCCTGTTCTCCGGATCAGTTCTGGTTACAGGCCTATCTATTCTTCTATTGGCGTAAAGAGTCCCCAATCACATAGACCTGCCTTTTCCTGGTGACAGTGCTATTCTCCAGTCTATTCCCTGTTCCCTCTGGCTGCAAATTCTTTCCATTCCTATTCTCCCTTGTAATCCTCTTTAACCCATCCAGTATCCTCCTGGGGTTAAAAACTTCCCCAAAGTACAAACTTTGCCTTGTCCTTGAACCGTATGCTGCCACCACCAAGCGTTTTAAACAAAGAACAGGGAAAGAGTCCACTTGGAGACATCTTCCCCCAAAATATCCCCCTGAGCCCTACACCCCCTTTCCTGGAGAGGCTTGATAAGAATCCTCACCAATTTGTACAGGTGAACACAGACACAAACCCTTGGATCTTAAGAACAATGAAAAAGCAATCAGGTTCTTAAAAGAAGAATTTTAATTAAAGAAAAGGTAAAAGAATCACCTCTGTAAAATCAGGATGGTAAATACCTTACAGAGTAATTAGATTCAAAACATAGAGAATCCCCCGAGGCAAAACCTTAAGTTACAAAAGACACAAAAACAGGAATATACATTCCATCCAGCACAGTTTATTTTACCAGCCATTAAACAAAAGAAAATCTAACACATTTTCTAGCTAGATTACTTATAGATTACTTACTAACTTTACAGGAGCTGTAAGGCTGTATTCCTGATCTGTTCCCAGCAAAAGCATCACACAGACAGACCAAATCCTTTGTCTCCCCCCCTCCAGATTTGAAAGAATCTTGGCCATTTTGGGTCAGGTGCCAGCAGGGTTACCTTAGCTTCTAAACCCTTTACAGGTGAAAGGGTTTTGCCTCTGGCCAGGAGGTATTTTATAGCACTGTATACAGAAAGGTGGTTACCCTTCCCTTTATATTTATGACAAAGCCTAAGTTAAAAATCAAGATCTCACATACCAGTGTATGGTAAGTGTAACTTAATGCTGCTGATACATTAAGTGGTATCCATTAGAAAGAGGAAAACAAATATTAATAAAAATTAGCCAGAAGACATTGCCTAGCAAACTCTATTAAAGGCCCCACTGAAAGCACATGGGCACCTAGCACCATCTTCAGCACTTAAACGGTCAGGTAAGCATCTGAATAACTTTGAAAATCCCAGCCAGTCCCAATAGACTGCCTACCCCTTCTTAGACCACACACACAATGTTTTCAAATCAGAGATGACCCACCTTTGACACCATGCCTATCACCCATTTGAAAAATCCCATATAGCTCTAGGTGAAATCTAGGTGCTGGTTAAGGTGCCTAAAGGGCAAACTAGGAGACTCAATTATTTTTAAAAGGTCAGACTTACACTTAAACTGAATTAAACATAAGGCACAAACTGGTATTAAAGATCAAAGGGAAGCAGAGGAGATTCAGCAGACCTTTTTGAAGGTGTATTTTTCAAGGCCATTTATCTGTACTCATCTACTGTATGATAGATGTATGGACATATGCCAGGTATCCCAAATGTAAAAACTCTGAACTTGATTTAATCCACTTTCTCTTGAAAGATTAAGGATTTCTGGGGTAAGATATTTTAATGTACAAAAGATGCTCATCCCAATCCATTTTAGTGGGTGACTTTTCCCATTTTAAAGGCAATAGTGCATACATAAAGTATAAATGTATTTGTGTAATCACTATGAAATACAGTAGTATGCGCAAGAATATCCCACTGATCTTCCATGGGATTACATGTCTATGGCTAAGGAGGAAGATTTTTATGACATAGATTATTTTCCTCCTGCTACATTTCCCAGTCAATGAGATGGGTGATTGAAGAATTTTAATTTGGATTGGATTCGGACTCCACAGAGAACATGAAACTCTTGTGCTAATAGACCTTGACCAGTCAGGGGAACAGATATGCTACTTGAATTTTTTCACTATTGTCACTTCTTTTTGAATTTGTATACAACGTAACTGTGTCCATCTCCAGCTACTGTACATTAGAAAACTATTGGAGAGACAAGGTGGTGAGGTAATATTTTTTATTGTACCAACTTCTGTTGATGAAAGAGCCAAGCTTTCAAATTAACACATACTATAAAAGATACTCTCTCATCCACCACCCAGAAGAAGAAGAGCTCTCTGTAAGCTCTAAAACTTGTCTTTTACCAACAGAAGTTGGTAAAAGTTGGTACAATAGAAGATAATATCTCACCCATTTTGTCTCTGAGATTCTGGGACCAATAAACACCACTGAGGAAAACTATTGAACACTGAGGGCAAAATTTTCAAACTTGGTTTCCTAAAATTAATTCTCTTTTAAATCAGTGGACATTTGGTGTGTAGGCTCTTCAGAGAACACCACTAGATGCATATCTGCATCTTTAGGCACCTAAAAACGCTTAAAAATCTAGCCCAGGGTTCATAATCTGATTAGGCTACTATCTGCATCTTTTGGTGTCTAAACAAACACCTGTGAAAAACTGGCTTTTAGACACTTTTGAAATTTCTATGTGGTCAACAATTTAATTGGCATTTAACTTCCGTTTTATCTTAACATTTACACCTTCCATCTCATTGAAGCATTATGTCAAACATCTGTCTGTGTAATGCCAGACGTATTGTAGAGAATGAAAATTAGCTCCTGAGGCATAAATTTTCAGTAGGCAGGCCTCCCTTTGTGAACTCTGTTGGCACACACAAAAATTGTGCCTGCATTTTTATGCCCGCAATTAAATTACTTGCACCTCTAATCTCCTGAGTGCAAATCAGATAGAGATACAACTATGACACTGAGTTGTGCTCGCAATTGATTTTACAGGTGCAAAAAATTAGTGTCATTTTATAGGCCCAATTTGCACTCACAGAACAAAGGACTTGGCCTCAGTCCTTATGGAAACTCATCCACAGAGCTTTTATTCTAAATTATATGATCAAACAAAGAAAGGTACTATCAAGTCTGCCTACCTAGCTACCTTCCTGTCTATTTCTCTATTGTTAATGATAGGTTATCATATATTCATGTATGCATCTTCCATGTCTATCTATATTTATATGTTTGTGTTTATGCACTTTTCTCTATTTATATTATTATGAAAATTAGTGGAAAGGTTTCATACTTACCAAACAAGGAGACAGCACACCCTTAACAGTAAAAGTCACTCATGTTATTCATTAATCTTATCCACATTTTAACTAATACATTTCTAGTCTTCTTATTATAAAACAAAAAAATGCATTCAGGTTTCTGCCTGCAGACCACAGTTTATTTGGCAACTACAGGAGCAAAGTTCAACCCACAGAGGAGCAAGTCAAATTGTATTTACTGCTGGGGTTCTATAAACTGAGTCATAACTGGAACTCTGAACCTGCAGAGGCCCTTGTTAGAATTTAATGGACTGGCAAGGTCAGCAGCTTTCATGGTGAAAACAAAAGAGCTGTCCAGGAGCTTAATGAACAGAATGCCATTTCTGCATGCTCCCCAAAAGTGCTCAGAGCATCTGGAGCTGGTATGACTTGTTGCTACATTGATGTTTTGCTGTTTTTGAGTGCAAGTGGGAAGTGTTTGGTTTGGGGTTTGTTTTGAATGTTGGATTCCGCATGGTTCTCTGCAGAAAACTTCAGTGTAATTCTACCCCCAACTCCCTAAACTCCCTGAAGGGGAAGTTAATAGCTGACATAATTGTGCAAGGTTTGGAGTGGAAATTGTCAGAATGGTGTTGCAAAGAGAAATGAATTATTACCATGAACTTGGTTAAAAATGAAGTGAATATGCCTTCTTTAATTGTCAGGAAAGAATACCCAACTTTTTCCCATCCACTAACAAAAGCTCCGCTCAGTCTGGATTTACAGTACAGCTGCTAAGTTATGAGAGGGCAGAGTTGTTTTTCAAATAAAATAAAATGAGAAGGAAAGAAAAAGGATCCTCTTCTCATCTACTCCATCATCGTTGTTTCCCTAGAATGACTGCTAGCTTTATATCTCATTAACCAACCCATTCAGAATCATTAGAGCCAGAGGGCTAATGAAGGCTTCTCTCTGTCTCACAATACTTATTAAAGCAGTCGACAAATCCTTAATGTGGTGTAACTTCCAATTAATTTTTTTAAGGTCAGTCTGTCACACTGCAGTCAGGAGTGTAACTGTCACATACAATTGCTTGGAGTACGACGCTTAAGCTATTGACTCTTCAACCACTGTTATTACCTTCAGGTGAGTATATCTGTTTTCCAGTATACAGTGGCCAGTCTATACACAGATGTGTGCGCATGTATATTTGAGGACAACAGGAAAGGCAAATAAAAGAGGATAAAAGAGTCCTCATCTATTATCCTTTCCCTGCATATTTTGTCTTTATTTTGTCTATTAAGCACAAAGGGACCTTACACTAGTGGAAAGTTGGCATGACTGAACACAGCTCCACTCTCCCCTTCCATTCCCCATCTTGCCTATATGCTGGGGTTGCAGCTGGCACAAGAGCCTGTTCCATTTTATACCAGTGGAAAGTACCCCTCCACAAAAGAGATTCTCTGCTTCTGGTTTCTAACCAATATCCATGCCCTTCATGTCAAGCATGGCAAAGAGTCTGGCCCAGTGGGCTCATCTACTATTTGACCCTTGTCCCTCCCCGCAGTAAGGGCAAATTTTGCTCTCTGGTTCATAGGCAGATGTCAACTCTTATTCTACTTTCTCTACATGTGCATAACTAGAGTTCAGTGTATATTAGGGTATAGCAGCAGATCAGTTATACTGTTTTGTGCCCCACGTTCAGGATAACCATAAACCTCTGACTACCAAAACCTGGGAGTGGAATGCGGAGAGGAATCACTCCATAATTACCCTTCTCTGCACACTCTACCTGAAGCTCTGGTACAGGACACTGTCGGAGACAGGATACTGGGCAAGATGGACCATGGTCTGACCCCATATGGCAGCTCTTATGTTCTTATCAGTTGAGATCTGCCATAGAATCATACACAGAACCATAGAAATGTTGGGTTGAAAGGGACCTCAAGGGATCACCTAGTCCATCCCTCCCACAATGAGGCAAACTCTCTGAATTTTACCTTTAATGCTTTAAATCAAGGCATCCAATAAATCATGTGATATTAACAGCTTTGTCCAATACTCTTCTTTCAGTATGAATATAAGGTAGTTGGTTGGAGAGCTACAGGTACTATGAAGGTTCACTATGTGGTAGATGGTTTTAAATATAAGGAAAATATAGTTTTGAAAGATGGGCTGAACTAAGGTAATGATCCCTCTAAAGCATATTAAAATGATGACAGGAAAAATAAATTTTAATTCAAATTGATTGTCTCTCTCAATTTAAAATGCCTTTAATTTCTTAAGGAGCATTGTACTCTTCCAGAGCGAATGCTATCAAAGATGCTCCGCTAAATTGTCTATGGATTGTTACAGCAAGTAATGACCAAGTACAGAAGTCATACATTACAGAATGGGATTGTTTAATGCAACATAATTCTAGAAATAGATGATTGACTCTTTTCAGCATCCAAAGTGGTTATTTTTGGACATACGTGTTTATAAGATACAATGTGTTGGATCAATGTGCATGTTGATATTGCACTCTGGTTGCTGATACAATGAGAAGATCATCTATAGCTGCAGTGAACACACTTACAAAATTTCCTCAATTTTCAGATATATTATTGATTCCAGGATATTTCCCTTTTAAGCACGGGCAATAGTTGTCAAATCTATAGAATCTTTCCAAATGGGAGACCCTTTTAAAATGTAACTACTACAACTTCATGTGGCAGAGACCTGTAGATTTGGAGCCAAAGTTCTTTCATTCTGTCACTGATGCCACGTGTGAGCTGATACCCAGTCTCTGTATGCTCATTGCATGGATTCAAAATAATTCCCAGCTGTTGAACATGAATTCCTGTGAATCTCTAACACATGGGATGAGTTTTGTATCGTTAGGGGAGAAGGAAACATGTAATGCAGGGGTTCCCAAACTTTTTACTGGCACAGCCCCATTTTAATGAAGTATATCCTGCTGGGACACCACACAGTATGGAGGACACCGTTTTGAAGAGCAATATATCAACCTCTACATAGTGTGACTTTTTACATACTGGACCATCACATGAGGAGGCCATTTTGGTTTATCAAATGGTATCCTCCACACTGTGTGACCTCATATGTATGGTCATGCAAGGTCAAATTGTGCAGAAGATGCCATTTTGTAGAGCAAAATGGCATCCTCCAAGCATCCTGACCCTGCATGCACTGTACATGCGAGGTCGTGCAAGCAGAGCAAAAACTCCGCATAGTAGGGATCACTACCCCACATCTGCTGATGGTAAAATCCCATCTGGGGTTGCAACCCACAGTTTGGCTACTGCTGAGGTAATGTGAATGCATGTACGTATGTCACCCTATAATGGATCATCCATAGGTACATTATAAGTCTTACTACTGTTGTCAAATAGGGACCTTTTTAAATGGTGGGGATACTGGGTTCTATGGCTCATTGTCCCTTGTGTGGTTTAGCTTGTGACCAGTGAGTCTGTATGTGTGCAGCTTTTGAATCAGTTACTGGATCACTCCGGATAAAGTTTCATAGTGGGTTTATGAAAAGGTTTTTTTATATATATTTTGAGATAGAAGATCATGGAAATGTATTGGTTTGTTTATTTTATTTGGTTTACATCTGAGAGTAGCTAAAGCAAAACAGGCAGAATTTACTGGGGCCATACCATTCTAACTGCAACGGAGATCTTTTCTGAAACCTTATTTTAAGTGATTTTTCCATAACAAGAAAAGGAGTACTTGTGGCACCTTAGAGACTAATACATTTATTAGAACATAAGCTTTTGTGAGCTACAGCTCACTTCATCGAATGCATACAGTGGAAAATATAGTGGGGAGATTTTATATACACAGAGAACATGAAACAATGGGTGTTACCATACAGACTGTAACAAGAGTGATCAGGAAAGGTGAGCTATTACCAGCAGGAGAGCCGGGGTGGGGGGCAGAACCTTTTGTAGTGATAATCAAGGTGGGCCATTTCCAGCAGTTGACAAGAACAGTAGGAGGGCAAATAAACATGGGAAAATAGTTTTACTTTGTGTAATGATACATCCACTCCCAGTCTCTATTCAAGCCTAAGTTAATTGTATCCAGTTTGCAAATTAATTCCAATTCAGCAGTCTCTCGCTGGAGTCTGGTTTTGAAGTTTTTTTGTTCAAGAATTGCCACTTTTAGGTCTGTAATCGAGTGACCAAAGAGATTGAAGTGTTCTCCGACTGGTTTTTGAATGTTATAATTCTTGACGTCTGATTTGTGTCCATTTATTCTTTTACGTAGAGACTGTCCAGTTTGACCAATGTACATGGCAGAGGGGCATTGCTGGCACATGATGGCATATATCACATTGGTAGATGCGCAGGTGAACAAGCCTCTGATAGTGTGGCTGATGTGATTAGGCCCTATGATGGTGTCCCCTGCATAGATATGTGGACACAGTTGGCAACGGGCTTTGTTGCAAGGATAGGTTCCTGGGTTAGTGGTTTTGTTGTGTGGTGTGTGGTTGTTGGTGAGTATTTGCTTCAGGTTCTGCCCCCACCCCCGGCTCTCCTGCTGGTAATAGCTCACCTTACCTGATCACTCTTATTACTGTCTGTATGGTAACACCCATTGTTTCATGTTCTCTGTGTATATAAAATCTCTCCACTATATTTTCCACTGTATGCATCCGATGAAGGGAGCTGTAGCTCACGAAAGCTTATGCTCTAATAAATTTGTTATTCTCTAAGATGCCACAAGTCCTCCTTTTCTTTTTACGGATACAGACTAACACGGCTGCTACTCTGAAACCCATTTTCCATAACAGTAACTAAAGTAGTTAATAAAAATATAATAACTGTGCAGTGGTGGTGCAGTTCAGGGAATAAACTACAATATATGCATTGCCTTAGTTAATGTACACTCTTCTGGCTATTTCTGTGGCAGTACTTAGTAATTCAAAGTGATTAAATTAAATTGTTTTTATATCTTTGTAATAAAGATAAAGTATACAGCTCTCTTCCCTCAGTATAGGTTGAGATTTTATTGCTTAGCTTGATTCTTGCTTATAATTGGCCTTTTTGGTTCTCAATGAGCTGTGAATAAAATCTGTGATGTTTCAGATTACGTTAAGAAGGATGTGCTTACTAGTGAAGCACATTCTGGTTTATGGGGAAATGATGAAGATTATGATTTCATTGGATATGAAGTGCAAAATAAAAAGCCTTACATGATAATCACGATTCCTCTGTGTTCTTTGTTAATGACTATTGGCAGCTCCCAGGTTGATTTTCATATTAAAACTTATCAGACTATTAAAAAGAAACAGCTTTGGGACATTAACTAAGCATCACATGCAAAAAGCTGGATTTAAAGCATTGGCGCATGGATACAAGGGCATTATTTCTTCATGTGGACATGTGAGGCAATCAGATACCATGATGTTAGATAGATAGATCATTATGACATAGAAACCAGAACATGTTATACACTTGCAGTATATCACATACTAGTATGTAGTTTCAAGAAAACATTTTTTTTAAAGTTTGTAATGTAATTACTGTTGATAAATGCAATGCTAAAACATGCACTGTATCTTAGAACAATTGACTCTCCAGGCCTCAAGAAACCATTGGTTTAAAAGATATATTCTTATTTTGAATAACTTCAGAGTGTTCTCTTGTACAGTTATGTGGTGCAGTTGCAGTTATTATTTTATGGTCTAATTATACCTTTAATTAGATCGAGGGGAGATGGAGGACGAGATAACAATAATAAAGGGTGTTTTTGCATAGACTTGCTGTATGTACAATTTGTAACAGTCTTTACTCACACAAGAACCTTTTGTAGTGATAATCAAGGTGGGCCATTTCCAGCAGTTGACAAGAACAGTAGGAGGGGAAATAAACAAGGGGAAATAGTTTTACTTTGTGTAATGACACATTCACTTCCAGTCTTTATTCAAGCCTAAGTTAATTGTAGCCAGTTTGCAAATAATTCCAATTCAGCAGTCTCTCGTTGGAGTCTGTTTTTGAAGTTTTTTGTTGAAGAATTGGCACTTTTACTCATGGACACAGTTTCCATAGGACTATTCACATGAGTAAGAATTATCTGTATGAACAAAGCTTAGAAGTATATGGAAGTATATGGTATATGGAACTCATACACTTTTAACGAAGTTGCATAGGATACATAAAATTTCTTTCACCTCTAGAGACCTGGATTGAGAGCTAGATAACATCACCATTTTTTCATAATAATACATATTGTTCAGCAGATATCTCATCCTTACTGGACATTTGTCCCCATCTCTAAAACACCAGTGTTTATATTGGCACAATTGTCTACGTATATGCATGAGAGGCCTTAACAACAGCTGGTGTTTCATTGGCAATCTTGTGAGGAAAATCATTTTTGAGAACTAAAATTCACTGAGTTTGAAAATATATATGTTTATGTCCCCCAAATTGCCTTTTAAGAAAGCATATTCAGACAGTGCAAGTCGAAGCAGACTCATAAAACGTGGGTAATGAAGTGTCCCCTTCTCTCTTTCCATGACGTAATTTGGAAAAGGGTTGGTTTAACATAGTGTCTTTCTTTCCTCCTGGAAATTTTATACCAAAAAGAAGCAATGTAGGTCAGCCTCCAACTGGTGCACCAATTAACAGGATATGTCCATTATATTTATTATCCCTCTGACAGGTGTCAGACTTCAACTAAAGAGCAAGCAAAAACAGAATAACCTCAATTTGCAGAAAACTGTAGTGTGAAAGTTCCTTATTTTTTTCCAGTGACTTGTTCCCCACTTTACTGTACAATCTATTTAAGCATTGCTGAATTAAAATGCCAAGGCTTTACTATCGCCAGTATATTTTGATGGCCCCATCTCACATTTTCAGTGACTATCACAGCAGTTTCATGCTCTAATAGGTACAGGAGATCTTCCCAGTTATAAGGTTGTCACTGGCACTGAACACTCCAGTAGAAATGTGGTTTCTTATTTTCTCTTTAACCATTTAGCCCTATTTTGAATGCTAAGAATCAAGCGTAGACTGCAGCATCCTTTTATCAGATCTGCTTTAGAGCAACACAGCACCCACTGACCATACAGCCATAGGGCACAGTAAAAGGACATGCTTTTAAAAAGTATTGCTCAGAGGGATGATATGAAAAAGGAATCATGAAGGGTCTTGATGTTAATGGAAGTTACATCAGTGTTTCAAGACTGCTAAGAGGGGAAGACAAAATAGAAGAGACAGAAAATAGTTTCCACAAAATCCAGATGTCCACACACATTTACTATAAAATATAGTGAGGGGGAAATGTTGCAGTCTTGAAGACAACATATTACTTTGGAAATATATGAGAGCCCATGAAACCTGGCATCATTCTAATCTCAGTGCTTCCATTTCCAGATCATTATAGTGACTGATGTTTTTTACTGTTAAATAAAAAAAAAGGGGGGGGGGGAGGGGAATAGGAACCTAAGTGTTTATACATACTCCACATGGGTACACAACTCCCATCAACATTAAAATGGATTGCAAGCATCTAGTGGGTAAAATCCTGGCCCCATTCAAAAGGCAAAACTCCCATTGACTTGAGGGATCCAGGAATTCACCCTGAGAAAACGGAAGAATGAATGTGATGTCAATGGAGGAAAGGTGATCTTGTGTGCAAAGCATTGATTTAACATTTGACCCAGGAGATCAGTGTTCCTGGGTCTCCATCTGACTTTCTACGTGATCATGAACAATATCTTCTAGCTCAATCTTGCAGCCACAATGCCAAAACTCCCAGTGACTTCAGTGGTGAAGAATCAGGTCTTTAATTTCTTTGTGCCTCAGTTCCTCATCTGTAAAAAGAGAATGATACTTCCCTGTCTTTCAGGGTTGCTGGGAGGATACATCTATAAATGCCTGGAAGTTGCTCAGATACTACGGAGATGGATGCCAAAAGTACCTCTTAATAAATAAAACTAAAAGGATCTGGCCATAGGCCTTTCAAAGTGTATACTGGAGGAAAAAAAGGGGGAAATAATTTAAAGCCAACTAGTAATGCAATTGTTTGTGGGTTTTTTAGCCAAGGTAATGAGGAAGTAAAATAAAGTTTAATAAAGAACTTTATGAGGCAGAATTTTCTAATATTTAAACATATAATCAGAGCTGAGTTTATTAGAACATCAGTGGGAGGCGCTACAATGTGTTAAACAAGTGACATAGCAATTTAGTGCACATTAAAATAATTTCTAAACAAATCTTTGAGTCCTTAACATAGGGATAAAAATATCTATGAGCAGGGACTATCTTTCACTTGTATTTGTACAGTGGACAGCACAATGGGGTCTCTTGATGCTACTCTAAATAATAATACTAAACAATAATTAGATAGTTACTCTGAATAGATCACTAATCTCAACTCTGAAGGGCAAATAGGGTTGCATGCATATAACTGAGAGCAGAATTTAGCCTGAAAAGCTATTCAATATTAGAGCAGGGTCATATTCATCCTGAATGTAATTTCCATATGTTTAAATTAACTCTACCATTTTATTAGAGAGGCAAGGTGGGTGAGCTAATATCTTTTATTGGACCAACTTCTGTTGGTGAGAGACACACGCTTTCAGACTTACACAGAGCTCTTCTTCTGGTCTGAAAACACTAGCATTTTCTTTCAAACAAGTCAATGGTGTAATATGTAATATTATGGTACACTCTGGACCATTGTTTGTTGAAATGAATTAGGCATTGGATCACAGTCATTTCTCCTAATGCAGGAAAATCTTCCATTAAAGTACATAGGAATTTTGCTTATATAAGAATGTTGAATTGATACCATGGAAATGCAGGTACTTGCATGTATTGTGATAGCAGTGGTCACATTATTCCTCTGTCTTCCCTATCTCTGCTTCCTTTTGCATACCTACCCTAAGATTTAAGGCACAAGCTCAAACACAAATAACTAGTGCTGTCACTTAATCACAGTTAACTCATACAATTAATTCAAAAAAATTAATCGTGATTAACTGCAGTTTTAATTGCACTGTTAAACAATAGACCAGTTGAAATTTATTGCACATTTTGGATGTTTTTCTACATTTTCATATATATTGTATTTTGTGTTGTAATTGAAATCAAAGTGAATATTATTTTTGATAAATATTTGCACTGTAAAAATGATAAAAGAAATAGTATTTTTCAATTCACCTAATACAAGTACTGCAGTGCAATCTCTTTGTCATGAAAGTTGAACTTACAATATAGAATTATGTATAAAAACCTGCATTCAAAAATAAAACAATGTAAAATTTTAGAACCTGCAAGTCCACTCAGCCCTACTTCTTGTTCAGCCAATCACTCAGACAAACAAGTTTGTTTACATTTGCAGGAGATAACGCTGCCAGCTTCTTGTTTCTGATGTCTCCTGAAAGGGAGAACAGGCGTTTTCATGGCACTATTGTAGCCAGCATCGCAAGATATTTAGTGCCAGAGGTGCTAAAGATTCACATGCCCCTTCATGCTTCAAACACCATTCCAGAGGACATGCTTCCATGCTGATGAAGCTCGTTAAAAAAATAATGCATTAATAGAATTTATGACTGAACTCCTTGGGGGAGAATTGTCCCCTGTTCTGTTTTACCCGCGTTCTGCCATGTATTTCATGTTATAGCAGTCTCAGATGATGACCCAGCACATGTTGTTCATTTTAAGAACACTTTCACAGCAGATTTGACAAAAGGCAAAGAAGGTATCAATGTGAGATTTCTAAAGACAGCTATAGCACTCGACCCAAGGTTTAAGAATCTGAAGTGCCTTCTAAAATCTGAGAGGGATGAGGTGTGGAGCATGCGTTCAGAAGTCTTAAAAGAGCATCACTCTGATGCATAAACTACAGAACCTGAACCACCAAAAAAGAAAATTAGCTTTCTGCTGGTGGCATCTGACTCAGGTAATGAAAATGAACATGCATTGGTCAGCACTGCTTTGTATTATTATCAAGCAGAACCCATCATCAGCATGGACGCATGTCCTCTGGAATGGCGGTTGAAGCATGAAAGGGCATATAGATCTTTAGCACATCTGGCTACAACAGTGCCATGAAAAGGCCTGTTCTCCCTTTCAGGAGACATCAGAAACAAGAACCTGGCAGCGTTATCACCTGCAAATGTAAACAAACTTGTTTGTTTGAGTGATTGGCTGAACAAGAAGTAGGACTGAATGGACTTGCAGGCTCTAAAATTTTACATTGTTTTATTTTTGAATGCAGGTTTTTATACATAATTCTATATTGTAAGTTCACCTTTCATGACAAAGAGATTGCACTGCAGTACTCGTATTAGGTGAATTGAAAAATACTATTTCTTTTGGTTTTTTTACAGTGTAAACATTTGTAATCAAAAATAAATATAAAGTGAGCACTGTACACTTTGTATTCTGTGTTGTAATTGAAATAAATATATTAGAAAATGTAGAAAACATCCAAAAATATTTAAATAAATGGTATTCTATTATTGTTTAACAGTGCAATTAATCACGATTAATTTTTTTAATTACTTGACAGCCCTACAAATAAACAAAGGTTCAGACTGAGTTTTTTAGCCATGGCTTGCACTGGAGGTGGGACTAGAAGGAGCCCAGGGGAAATTCTGACAGATACAACCCAGATTCCTCATAAGATCCTACAGATTCTGCACTGGCAGCTCTGCTGCCACTCTGTCAAAGATGCAGCGTACACTTCCCCATGTGACTAGCCCAGAGAACTGGCCAGTGCAAAGGGGAAGTAAGGCGGCTCGTACTTAGCCTCCTAGCTCCCTTTCATATAACTAGTGGCAATGTTAGCTGAGAGCAGTGTATGTATTCCCCTGTGACTCCTTCACAAGGTTACGGGATTGTAGTGGTGGGAAAGAGTCTTTGTGCCCTGTTCCCCCTCTTGCACATACAGCCAGACACAATCTAGACCCCAAGGTTTAACCTTTAGATGGGTAGGAGTTAATTTGTCTCTTTCTTTCCTAATCGTCTGAAGAGTTTCACTGCAGTTAGTTTGGGAAACACATTAATTGTAAGGGCTGTTTTCAGCAATGCATGTCATTTAGAATTTCCCAGGCTCATGGGTCATCACTATGAGACGTCATGCCTAGTTACCTCTGTCTTATACTATTATGTGACATGGCTGGTGATAATGCATCAGCCCAATGAAAGTGAAAAATAAATGGATTACTGAGCACTACAGTTAACTGTTTCAGACAAACAAATCACTGTTAAACTGTTTACCTGTTTAGAAAAGTAAAATACCAGCTATGTGCAAAACAAGATGTGGACAATGTTTTTTCAGAACATAAGTGGGCAGCAGAGCTGTTATATATATCAGCCATGCGTTAACAGTAGTGAGGAAGGATTTTCTTTTGGCAAAATAGAAAACGTTGTTACATGTTAACTGAGAAAAGGCAAGGAACATGAAAAACTTAAGGATGCTGTGGCAGCAGCTTTTGTGTCAATTTGCAAGTTTCAAGGGGTGCCACTTCTGGAAGAAAAATATAACCTGCAGTTGGGTTTTCTTTTATTTTGTTTTTCTATTGCTTTAGTACCATGTACAGGGCTGTTTGAAAATCTTTGTTGAAAGTGTTTTTCAACAGAAAAATGGGGTTTTACCCAAATGAATCTTTTTCACAGAAAATGTTTGCTTTCTGTCACCAAAAAAATCACATTTTCATTGAAAATCAGAAAAATGAAAAGTTTTTAGCTGAAAACCAAAAAAAATTTAGATAAAAAGTGAAAACTTTCAGCTTGTGGCCAAAAATGTTTAGGTTTCTGGTTGAAAATTTTCATATTTTGACATCAAGCTAAACTTTTCCTCAAAAGAATATGAAATTTTGTTTTCTTTTGTTTTTGTTGATGTTTTCTGTGTAACTCGCCTCCCTCTCCCCCACTCCCCCACCCCGGTTTTCTGACCATCTCTATCAATATATCATCAGCATGTAAACTGCATACACCAGTCAGAAAGGAGAAATTTTGGCCAGATAACATCTTCAGTTTTCAGGCTGAGTAACCAGGCACTGTGCCAAAAAAATTTTTGGAGATGTGGGATAATGGGAGGAATCCATTCCCAGGCTGGGGAGTTGCAGTGAAATTGCTGTGCGTCTGGTAGTGCTGCCTGCTAGAGCATGTCCAAAACAACTCCATGGGCATTGAGATCCAACAGCACTGTGCTTCACAGCACACCAGGGCTGACAACTTGTTGCATAAGAATATAATTGGTTTTACTGCCTACAGGGCCTTCTTCATCCCCATAGGGTAGGGAGAAGGGGAGAATTTTCCCCTTAATATGTTGTATGTACCCATCTCAGAACTCAATAGAGCATCTGAAGGAAAAGATACCAACAATATAAAAATGTTTTTATATCATAGTAAATGACTGTATGTGTCTTTTCTTCACAGGCTGGAATTTTCAAAAGCACCTAAGAGAGTTGGGCACTTAGATGACATTGGCATTCACTGGGTGTTGGGCACTTAACTCCCTTAAGTGCCTTTGAAAATCCCAGCCCTACTCACTTTTTGTTGATAATAAAATAGTAATGATATATTACATATATTTAACAAGTAATACCCACTGAGAAATTATATGTTTAGAAGGTTGGCTGCTAGGGGAGGTGGACTGGCAGAGAGTGGGAAGATGAGAGAATATACAAAGCTGGCCTTAAAAATAGATAATGAAAAGTTAGAATCAAAGAGCCATATTCAGGATTTGGGTATGGTTTCTTGACTCCAACTTTAATGAGTAGGAGCCACATACAAGTGTCTGAAGAAGCAAAGGAGTCAAAAACCTGGAACAAAAGAGAGAAAGATTAGATTAGATTTGAGATGAGATAAAACAGCTCTGAATACCTCAGTAAGAATAAGAGAGAAAGAGAGAGAGATTAGAATAATAATTGTTTGTCTTTTTTGTCTATTGAAGAGTTTCAAGGTGCCGTACACAAAATGCAGTGAAACAAATGACCATTGAAAAAAATAAATATAAAATGCATAAAATTAAATCAACACACTCTGTGAAAAGCCTTGGGGGAGAGAAGGGTTTTCAACCCACTAACTGGGGCTAACTTTGAGGTTCTTCTAAGGTCAGAAGAAGGGCACTCAACAAACTCAAAGTCAAAAGCCAAAAATGTTAACAATACTCCGTCTGGCTCAACAGCAAGCCCCAGGCTACAAAATCCCATACCCTCTGACCTAAGAGGGTGAAAAAAGATGTAGAAAGCCAGAAGCAGAGTGAGATATTTACTCATTTGACATATAATGTTAACAAAATACACGTACTGCAGTTTACCTGTGGGCTTTTTTCTCTAATCTACCTTTTGATGGGCAGTGAACTCACTCAATGTATATCAACTTTTGGTTAGCCTTGAGTGTATCCGTCATACATTTTTTTTCTTGCCAGGCAGTATAGCTGGAAAAAGTAAAGAATACCTGGATAGAGTTCCTGAGTGAAGCAACTTCAAGTGCACAGAGATTTATAGTCATTGAAATGCATGACAGATGTAGTGTAAATAATGTCTAAACGTACAATGTGTGTGCATTTGTTCAGAGTGCACGTCAGTGTGAAAACTGCTAAGAACTACAATGGTTCAGCATGGTATATATAACTGAAATTCATCCTGATTGATGAGATAGTCTACTAGGATTGGTTGAAAATTTTCCATTGAAACTGTTCTTCAACAGAAAATCTAGTTATGGACAAAAGAAATAATTTTGTCATGAAAAGTGTCTGTTTTCTAAGGAAAAATTATATTTTTTATTAAAAAATCTCACAAGAACTAAAACATTTCATCCAAAAACTGAAATATTTTAGTTTCTGCAATGCTGTCACAATGCTACATGGGAATTGTAGTTTGGGTGCTTCATGCACCTATCCTTCTGTGTGGGCTGTGCTCTGCAGCTGGACTACATCTCCCATGACATACTGGGAGCATCAGACTCCTCTGAGGCATCACCAGCCCTCACCAAGTTGGTGCATCATGACAGTAGTAATCCAATCAGAGAGCCCATCCCACACAATAGAATGGGAGCATGAGGCACCTTCACTGCAATTTTCATAGAATCATAGAATTGTAGGACTGGAAGGGACCTTGAGAGGTCATCTAGTTCCGTCCCTTGCACTCATAGCAGAACTAAGTTTTATCTAGACCATCCCTGACAGGTGTTTGTCTAACTTGCTCTTAAAAATCTCCAATGATGGAGACTCCACAACCTCTTTTGGCAATTTATTCCAATGCTTAACCACCCTGACAATTAGGTTTTCCTTATGTCCAACCTAAACCTCCCTTGCTGCAATTTAAGCCCATTGCTTCTTGTCCTATTCTCAAAGGTTAAGAACAATTTTTCTCCTTCCTTGTAACAACCTTTTATGTACTTGAAAACTGTTATCATGTCCCCTCTCAGTCTTCTCTTCTCCAGACTAAATGAATCCAATTTTTTTTCAATCTTTTCACCTACATCATGTTTTCTAGGTCTTTAATCATTTTTGTTGCTCTTCTCTGGACTTTCTCCAATTTATCCACATCTTTCCTGAAATGTGGTGCCCAGTTCCTGACATGTGGCACCCAATACTCCAATTGAGGCCTAATCAGCATGGAGTAGAGCGGAAGGATTACTTCTCATGTCTGACTTACAACACTCCTGCTAATACATCCCAGAATTATGTTCACTTTTTTTTTTGCAACAGTGTTACACTATTCACTCATATTTAGCTTGTGATCCACTATGACCTGCAGATCTCTTTCCGCAACACTACTTCCTAGGCAGGCATTTCCCATTTTGTATGTGTGCAACTGATTGTTCCTTCCTAAGTGAAGTACTTTGCATTTGTCTTTATTGAATTTCATCCTATTTCCTTCAGACCATTTCTCCAGTTTGTCCAGATCATTTTGAATGTTAATCCTATCCTCCAAAGCACTTGCAACCCCTCCCAGCCTGGTATCTTTATGACATTATCTAAATCATTGATGAAGATATTGAATAGAACTGGACACAGAACTGATCCCTGTGGGAACCCACTTGATATGCCCTTCCAGCATGACTGTGAACCACTGATAACTGTTCTCTGGTAATGGTTTTCCAACTAGTTATGCACCCACCTTAGATGAGTTCCATCTAGGTTATATTTCCCTGGTTAGTGTATGAGGAAGTCATGCAAGACAGCATCAAAACCATTACTAAAGTCTAGATACACCACATCTACCGCTTCCTCCCTCTATCCAGAAGGCTTATTATCCTGTCAAAGAAAGCTATTAGGTTTATTTGACAGGATTTGTTCTTGACAAATCTATTATGAGTGTTACCTGTCACCTTATTAACTTCTAGGTGTCACGAGGCACCACAGCCGCATTTCCAAATTGAAATATTTCAGTTTTTGATTTTTCACTTACAAGTCAACATTTTTCATGAAAAAAACCCCACAATATTTTCCAACCACCTCTATTCTCTATACATTTAGGCTTATGGTGGGGGCTATGTGCAAGTAACCATTACAGCAACCTCACACTGGTGCCCTAGCACTCCTTGAGTGCTTGCATAGGCTGTCCCAAAGAGTAGAAATAGCAACAGATCAGGGCAGGGACCACATGATAGTTGATTTTGCAAAGCTAACATTTCCTACATGTGGTTAGAGGCATTTCACCTTCATAGGGCCAATTACTTGGTTTTACACTTGTGAAATGAATTTCACCCTCAGTCATTTATAACTACTCAATAATTTATGTTTATATAACATTAAGTGTGTGACTAGGTCCTTTAACATCCTCATTAATGATCTAAGAGAGGGGGTTAAAAGCACACTAATGAAATGTGCACATAACAGTAAATCAAAAAGTCTGCAAACACTAGGCTGGGCAGAGAAATAATACAACAGAGTAGAAATGCATCGGAAAATAACAAAAATCAGATTTAAGCTGGAAAAATATGAGTTAATACCTAAGTATTTACTAGGAGGGAGAATATTGGAAAGAAGCAGTGTTGAAAGGGACCTGCACTGACAAGACACTAGATATAGTTTGTAATGAATTCATCTGAACATGGCAGTGAACAAGGACAAACACAGGGATAGCTATTAAGAGACAGGACACAACTTTATTAAACTTAATATAGGGGAGGGGCACTGCCGACCCTGTCTCCCAGATTCTCATCTACTAGCCATTTTAAGTGGTTCCAGTGTGGGGAATACAGGGCTATATGGTTATATAACCATAATTCAGGGTAAACTCTCCTCAGCCTACCCCTAGGACTCAGATCACTCAATTCCCCCATCCCCCATTGAGAGGGAACAGAGATTACTAAAGAAGAGGATCTCAGCCTGCAAAGGCCACACAGTCTTCCCCTACCCCATGAGACCCATCAGAAAAACAAGACCCATCAGAAAAATCCCAGGTCTTCTGGGAACTGTTCCTTTTAACCATACTGGAAACCAGCAACTGGAGGCACCAGCAACTAGCTTGGATACACACTGTCTGGCATCAGAACCCCTGACAGATCTATTCCCTGACATTCAAAAGCCAGATGTCAACCCCTGCATACAACAAATGACCTCCCTTGTCCCTGAAAAGCTCAATCAATTAGAGGCTTAGTTATACCTGTCACCCATCCCAGTAACCTGTCTACTAGATGGACATAAATCCTGTTGACTGGAACCACTGGGAGTCCAAACCTTCCAGTGCTGTCAATACTGCTGCCCCAATCCTGAAAGAATGTGTATTGGAAGACAATGTTTCTAGCTAGTCTTATGGCCAACAGGCACCAAGGTTCCACTGCTGGTGAGGCAGCACCACCTGTGGATCTGTGTTGGGAAACGGGGTAAGCTTCTAGAATGTGCTGTACTATATAATGGTGAGGTGCTCACTTGTTGAACACCTCCTGGCAACTGTGGTACCATAGTCCTTTTCTCACCCCTAGTGCCTCCTGCAGACTGCCTGCAGGCCTTGCTGGGTCTTCTGTGGCTTGGTTCTCCAACCAAGTCATAAAGCCCAAATGAAGCAAATTAAGTTTCCTGGGAAGCAAAGAATCTAATAAATGAACAGTCCCATTGCCCTTGGCCATACTGGGTCAGATCAATGGTCCTTCTAGCTCAGTATCCTGTCTCCCATCAGTTGCTGATGGCAGATGCTTTAGAGAGGATGAACAGTACAGGATCATTTATCAAGTGATCCATCCCCTGTCATCCAGTCTGAACTTCTGGCAACCTGAGGTTTAGGGACACCCACAACATGGGGTTGCGTCCCTGACCATCTTGGCTAACAGTCATTGATGGATCTAACCTCCATGAACTTATCTAATTCTTTTTTGAAGCCATTTATACTTTTGACCTTCAAAATATCCTCTGGCAATGAGTTCCACATGTTGACTGTGCCTTGCATGAAGAAGTACTTCCTTATGTTTGTTTTCAACTTGCTGCCTTTTAATTTCATTGGGTGACCCCCTATGTCTTTTGTTATGTAAAGGGATAAATAACACTTCCTTATTCACTTTCTCCAGACCATTCATGATATATAGGCCTCTTTCATATCCCCCTTTAGTTGTCTCTTTTCTAAGCTGAACAGTCATCATATGGACACTGTTCCGCACCCTTAATCATTTTTGTTGATCTTCTGTACTTTTTCCAATTTTAATAGTTTCTTTTTAGATTGGTCAATCAGTACTGCATAGAGTATTAAAGCTGTGGGCATACAGTGGATTTACATAATGGCATTATGATATTTTCAGTATTAGTATCTATCTCTTTCCTAATGGTTCCCAACATGCTATTAGCTTTTCTTCTTTTTTTTTTTTTTTGCTTACTGCTGTACACTGAGCAGATCATTTCAGAGAACTATCCACAATGACTCCAAGATCTCTGTTTTGAGCGGTAGCAGCTAATTTAGACCCCATCATTTTGTATGTATAGTTGTGATTATGTTTTCCAATATGCATTACTTTGCATTTATGAACATTGAATTTCATCTGCCATTTTGTTGCCCAGTCACCCAGGTTTGTAAGATCCCTTTGTAACTCTTTGCAGTAGCTTTGGACTTAACTAACTTGAGTAATTTAGTATTGACTGCAAACTTTGCCACATCACTGTTTATCCCCTTTTCCAGATCATTTATTAATATGTTGAACAAGCACTGCTCCCGTTACAAATCCTTGGGGGACCCCACTATTTACCTCTCTCTCCACTGTTGAAACTGTCCATTTATTCCCATCCTTTGTTTCCTATCTTTTAACCAGTTACTGATTCATGAGAGGACCTTCCCTCTTACCCCATGACTGTCTAGTTTGCTTAAGAGCCTTTGGTGAGGGACCTTGTCAAAGGTTTTCTGAAAGTTCAAGTATGCTATATCTACTGGATCATCCTTGTCCATATGTTTGTTGACACCCCCTCACACACAAAAAATACGAATAGACTGGTGAGGCATGATTGAAATTCTTAAGCAATTCACTGTTATTGTCAGATATCACAATCTATTCTTCTTGAAAATATCCCAAACCTGAGTCACATCTGTTAATTAACACTAATATTTCAGAACTGAAAAGTTCCCACAAAAGTTTCTTGTGTTGATTAATGAGGCCAGGTACAAATTAAGTATATTGCTTCAGTTTTTGGATGATCCCTTGCCACATCTGGACATAGGAAGTAGAGAGGGACTAGATAAAGCTGCAAAGGCATAGTGGAATGGCTTGAAGTGGCCTCAGAGACATTTTTACAGAAACATTTTTAAATGTGGATGCTTAAAGGTGAGCACCCAAATCCATAATTGGGCACCTAAATAAAAATGGCCACATTACCAGAAGTGCTGAGCCCCAATAGTTCAAATTGATTAAGTTTAGTCAAGCAAATTTGAATAATGACTACCAAATTGCCCTTCCGAAGACAATAAACTACTAGATTCAATCTCACAGTAATATCCAGATACCAAGTTTAACACAAAATAATGTTAGAAAACAAAATATTTCCCCTTTCATCCTTTCAGAATGACAGTATGAGTCAGAAGGGGAAAAACAGGAGAAAAATTACAGACCAAAATTTATCTCCTGACAGCACTGGAAAATTTACCTTTAAAAAAATTGACAAGATGTCAGTGAGATAAATTTATTAATGTTTGTACCTGGCACCTCAAACACTTAAGAGCCCTATCTAACACATTACAGATTGAACTACTGAATGTGGGGAAGGAAATATGAAACAAAAGCAGAGATATAAGCAAGTGTTGAGCTATACAGAGTCTTGAATGTGAGGACAAGAAGCTTGACCTGCTCTGTTGCAGACATTGGGCAAGTCACATAATCTCTCTGTGCGTCAGTTCCCCATCTGTAAAACGGAAATCATAGTGTTCCCTACCTCACAAGGGGGCATCAAATACATTAAAGATTGTGAGGTTCAGATACCCTGGTAATAGGGGCCATATAAATACCTTGTATAGATAATATCCTACTTCTACAACATATTGGTCAGACTTCACTACTACACTGCAGCTTGACCTCTGGCATACATAGAAGAACGACACATCTTTCAAGATATAGATCTCACTGGGGATTTCTTAGGAAGGAAAAAAAGAATGACTTCTAACATATGTCTCCTTTTTGCATGTATGTCAGAGTTAAAACTGTATAGTAGTTTATACAAGAAAGAGACAGATATTAACTGTTCTTCTCTTCAAAAAAATCCAAAAACAAAAACATATCTTAAAAGCAGGATATACACTTTAATATGTATCCTTTTTGTTCCTTCTATATAGTAATTTCTGAAGCCTTGTGTGGCAACCATGTTTGAGGAAGGATGATACTAATCTATAAGAGTTGATAAGTTTTATACTAGTGTAGAGAGAGACACATCAGTGTGGTTATTGACATTAACTGTTTGTTTCTTAGCTTTTCAGCAAATGAGAAAAGTTATTAAAGTAGAATAGACCAAACTTAACTACCAAACAGTTTTCTATGTGATTTTTCTAGATTTTAAAGATAGTGATTACTTTGAGAAGAAAATAAAAAACGAATAAGAAGTACCTTACAAAGAATGATGGCAACATAGTGAACACAGTGGTTTCAAAGGGTGTCCAACTGAGGTGAAATGTCCGAAGCTACAATGAGCAACATGGTGAATCTGTTGTCATGTATAACAGAAATAGGATGCTATCCAGCAAAGACTATCATCATTGGTTAATGAAGTGCTTTCAAACTGGCAATGCTGATGTCACTGTCAATATTAGAGTAAAAGGGGTTATTAAAATTTGGTGACTATTCTGTATTGTCTAGATGTAGGTTTCAGCCTAGAAAACAACACGATCCTATCGCTAATGTAGCATTTTCAAATTGGTGCAACTCAAATCACTTAGGAAACAAAAATATTTTTTCTCAGGAATTCCAAAATGGAAAAAAATATCATAGAGGCATTTGTGTAAAGTTTAAAGTATAGAGACACAGTAATCTACACAAGAGTTTACTGCGGAATCGCCACCTGCTCTCTTTGAAAAAAGTTCAGAAAAAAAGGAAGACATTAGGGTCCCAAATTCAAAAACCACCTATTTTTGTTTCCAAAATATTTTAACATATATCACTCCCATACACATTCAAATGGCACAAAAATTTCAAAGCCCTTCTACACTCTCTTATACTTCTTTATTTTTTCTATAGTGAAACATTTAGCAGATAATCCCATTCTCCCCCCCGTTAAACACAGTCCTCTGGTGCAACTGTCACTATGCCTTAGTTACCACTCCACAATAATAAAACCTTTTTTATTAACTTGCCACATTTTCTTCAGTCCTGCCTAAGATCCTGTATGCTAAATTTTAATCTTGAGCAAAAGTTTGAAGACAGATTGTATAAAAATATGAAAATAAAAGTGTTTTTAAAATGCTAAAATACTATTAACATTAAGGGTGAAATCCTGACCCTGCTGAAGTCAATGGCAAGATTCCCATTGTCTTCAAAGGGAAAGGATTTCACACAGGGACATGAATAACAGCACAAGAGAAGTTAAGTTAGCATAACTGCTTGCTCCTCCATATTACTTAATGCCAGCTGAACTGACTACCACTTTGTTATGCTTATAAAAATAAAATATAAAATAAAAATATAAAAATATATCCTCAATATGGCTGTGATAGGGATCTAAAGCAAGAAACTCGACAGTTCTTTCATAACAGAGCACTGCAATAGAGCCCTAGGAATTGAACCTCTCACAATATATGGTTAATGCTCAGTAATCCACTTTAGAAAAATGTCAGCTTCACAATCCCCATAGCATAAAGAACAACACTGATGTAAAATAAATATTCATCGTACCATACAAGGACAGCATGGCATAATATATGTGAATTTCATCTTAAAATAAAACCTACCATCTGATGCTTACCTTTTATTTGTCAGTGATATACAATTGCATTATTATAACAAATTTTATCTGTTAATTACTAGGTACTAAAAGATTCCATACTCAAATTGGACAATGTAAAATAAGATCACTACAATAACTGGGGGTGAATATTCTTTAAGAATGTAAAAATTACTACCAAACACAAGAGTCTATTTTCTGCAAGCTAACGTGAGAATAATGCACTGGACTGGGCATCAGGAGATCCGCCATTGCCCAGGAGGGCAAGTCAGTTCCCCTCACAGTATTGCCATTTGCAAAATATGACTTATGATACGAACTTCCTTGTAAAGTGCTTTTCTATCTGCAGATGGAGAATGGTATGTAAGTGCTAGGTATTATTATTAGTTTATTTAATGACATTTCATCTTGCATGTGTACCTTTCAAGTCATATTGCCTGGATTTCGTAATTGTATTTCTGGATTAGATGCTAAGGGCCTGATTTTAATTTACACTGTTCCCATTTGCACAGTCCCTTTATGGCCCATTTGCAATTCCAGAGTGATGTAAATGAGTCTTGGTTTAAATGACACTGTAAAATCAGAAATTACAATCTGAACTGAAGTTTTTAAAAACTTTCATGTAATAATTATTTACAAATGTTAAACAGTGGGTTTAGAGCCCCAAGAGACTTAAGAATTTGAGCAGTAGGGCAAGAGGATAGTGGCCTAGCCAGAGCCTCCTCAGCCACTTCTCCATTGAGCTAAACAAGAGCAGGGACCTCACCTGTAGCAGAAGGTCTCAAAAGGCCACCAGTCAAGTCCCAGAGTGTAAGTGGGAGCAGCAGCACCTCCCAGGGCTGTGCAGAAGGGACAGAAATTCAGGAAGGAGCAGCAGTAGCATGACATGAGGTGTGTGGCACAGCCAACATCCCTCCTGCCTTCCCCCTGGACCTGTTACATATAATAGGCCCGCAGAATGTCACATGCCAAAACTTGTCACTCTGGGCTAGACTGAACCACTAATCTTAGCTAAGAACAAGTTGCCAGGTGTAACTGTGTCACCTAGGCAGGGCTCCATGAAATGTGCTGCAGAGAAGGCACAATTCCCCCTACCTCCATGTTCCTCATTGCTCATGGTGAGAAGCAATAAGAAGTGAGATATCTCACCCCTTTGTGGAGTGCAACTGGCTCACAACTATGCACTCAAATCAGCTACTCTGGCTGGCAGGTAGAAACCTAAGCAGCTCGCTTGTAATGAAGAATAACTAGTGAGCAGCTGCTGCTGTCCCTCTCACAGAGACACAATCTTCACAGCCCTTACTTGGCTGAGCAGAGTAAGGAGGGAGATTTTGTGACTGAGTAAGGGCTGGGATGTAAGACCTGTGTGATCTTCTGCATGTAACCTTTATCTTTCCTCCCTCATTCTCCCACAATTGTTTATCCCCATCATAATGTGTTGCATCTAAACTTAGACTAGAAACTCTCCAGGAAAGAGACTTTGCCATTTTATGTTTCTGTAAAACATCTAGCAGGCTTTGGGCTGCTCTTAAACAAGATAGCACAGCCACCACCACAACTGGAATTGTGCTAATAACCTCTTTTACACATTTAATCAGGAAAAACTCCTCAAAAGTCCATCTCTTCCCCCCACTTCCTAGAAGAGGATCCAACTTGGATTTGATCAGAAGAATGAATATCATGTAGCAGTGGCATACTCTGCTTTCCTATTAGAAAACATAAGAATAGAAATTGTACAGTTCATATCAAGATGAATGGATGAAACAATTTTCAGGGGAATACAGGTCAGCATTTTCTACTATTTTAAACAAGGCAACTGACACCAATGTGTACTCTAGCTGTTGGAACTTGTCACTTGCATTAAATGAATAAGTTGAAGGCAAAATAATTGTGTCCTGTTCAACCTTTAAGTGTAAAGAACTGCAAAAGAAATCACAAAGGTATATAGAGCAAATTCAAGGTGTTGCCTGTGAGATTATTTGTCCAATCAGCTTAAATTGGATCCATAGTGTACTGTGTCTGTGGAGACTGTAGATACTACCCTGTGTTTTACATGTCCATCTTTATCTTTACCTGAAACATTTTTTGTTAATTAGAATTTAATTTTTGGTTTATTTAAAGATCATCCACCAGCTCTCACTCATTTACCTCTTCTGCAATGCCGTTAACATGTTTGTTAACTACCTGTGGAGTATACTCACAAGTCTTTCACAATGTGATGGTTTTTTTAAAAAATTTGAATCAGGATTTACATCGAAGAGAGACAGTGGGTGCATTATACACCCAGTTGCGTTAGCTTAGTTACAATTCAAGACAAGCCTGAGTTGCAAAGCTTGTGTACACATTTGGTTACAAATCCAAATTTTAGAAAGTTTGGGGGTGTTCCAATTTGGAGTTATTGTTAATTTCTCTTATAGAAATAAGCCTGAATTAGAACTGAGCCTGAGCTATAAAGTCAGTATGGAGATATGAACATCACTGAATCTGGAGGTGTCCAGATCTCTAGCTGTGGTTTGGCCCAAGTTTGGCCAAGTATTCTGCTCTACTGTGCATATATAAAATAGCCAAATGTCGTCTTGAGATCACTCTGCACAGCCATGCAGGAGACTTATGTCTGTTTTTCAGTTCCATTTTCTCGTTCTTCAGGCCAGAAGCAGTTTGGGGGTACATTGAATCAAGCCTGTGGCTTCTCCACTGTAGAAACCCACCCGCAGCCAATTAAGCAGCAGTGATGGGTTCCAAAATTGATCCTACATAAATGATTGTCGGGAAGTGGCTGCCAAGTCATTGATTCTAGATATCAAAGGTCAAAGGAGTATGAGAAAATAAAGAGAGACTCATGGCTGGTACAGGGAAAAAGAACAAAACACCGGGAAATGCTAATTAATAGCAGAGCTGACTAAATTATTCATTGTTAATGATTCCTCCAGTGAATTCAGGTGTGCGGGTTTTTGTTTTGTTTTGTTTTTCTGTTAGTAAATTAT
The DNA here is from genome assembly GCF_965140285.1 of Lepidochelys kempii. Taxonomy (NCBI): domain Eukaryota; kingdom Metazoa; phylum Chordata; order Testudines; family Cheloniidae; genus Lepidochelys; species Lepidochelys kempii. Next base: position 66,595,826 of record NC_136384.1, on the reverse strand, counting down.
ATATGAAGAGGTCATAATTATTTATGGAGTTGTTAATTATTTGCAATAGTTTGCATGAACAAATTTTAGTCTATGGGTGCTCATGAAATTGTTGCTATCTGTGTTCACTATTTGTTATCTACCTAAATCACAGTGGCCTGAATCATTCGCTGAGCACAGCAGGGGAGAGATGATCAGGAAGCCACTTTTAACTCCCTGATCCTGGGGCCAACTTTACTCTTATTCCAGCAAAGTTGAGAACGACTCATGTGTTGCTCTAAATCCTGCTATCTGGAAACAGCTCCTTCAGAATAGTCAGAGTGCAACATGCTCTAGCCACCTACATCAGGAGTTGGGGATGACAGTAGCATAGGAGTTGGCTGCATCAGCTCTATGCCTTCTAGAATTTCTCCCACACTGGGGAATCCTAAGTATGGGAAATGCGGCCACTTTCTGCCTCATTTGCCTCAATAGTGTGACACAATGGAAGTGGACTGGGGACTGTTTCATTAGGAAAGAATGAAGCTGAATGAAGCTTAAGTTGAACAAATGGAACTTTAATAAAATATGTGTACCTCTCTGTCCTTGCAGTTGCATTGCTTCCAGCTCAGCTCCTATTCCCTGTTAGTTCCACTGTTCATGGTACAGAGACCAAGGTCTAATCAATGCTATTTCATCTGTCCCATGATTGGATGACCTAAGCCGTAACAACAGAAGTACCTTTTCTGTTTGCTAGTTATCTGTGAACATTTGTAATTGTTTGATAAATCTATTGTCTTTAAAAAAGAGCCTTTCAATGATGTTGCATGAGTGTTTCCGGTGCAAATGCACTTGTAAATATTTATATACATTACTGTCCATAATACTTTTTTCATTCCACAGACATTCTTGTGACAAAAACAAAGTCACCTGAATGCCATGAAAAAGAAAATAAAAAGGATCATAGCTGGCTTTATTCACACAAATAGTTTTGCTCTTTTTTTCAGCTCAAATAGGCTATTTTCATTTTTGAACTACTAACTCTATTTATCTACATTTGCTATAAAAACAAAGGTAACATAGTCTTGTCCACAACACCCCAAACCAGCATATTTCAGTATTGGACTAGAATGATTGGAATAACAATGATGTTTTAAATCTAAAAAGGCAGACCAAAAACTATTTTCTTCTGTAAGCCTAAGATCACTTTGTTAAAACAGTGCCATATGAATTGTATGGCATATTGCAAGAGGCTTATTGTGACAATACCAACTACAACTGTAAAACAGCTAAAGAAGGGCTTCTTTCTAAAATATCATAAAGGAAAAACAGCAGTGTATATTACTCAATATTGCTGAAATTTTGTGTTTCCCCCATATTGGCTTCAGGTTTTCATTCCCTTCTGTTTTGCAGACATTCTACACAATTTGTAAGCCCTGAGCTAGAAGCAAGAGAGGGCAGGGAGTTTGCTGTTACCATGTGTTAGTGAACAAGAGAAAACAAGGACAGAAGCTCTGTAGAGGAAGGAGAGCTCTGACATATCTATTGGTGAACAGGAGAATGTCTGGCCACAGAAAGTTCATTTGTATTAGCTTTCTACCCAGATATCCTTGAAGTAACACTTCAAGGAATCACCAGAACTGTACACAGACTCTGAACTGGTTGTGTAGTGAGTCTGAGCAGACAGGAAAGGGAAAGGCCTTCCTGCCTTGTGGCAAGAACTTCCTCCCCAGTGGTAAGGTCTCTGTTCAAAGGTCCTCTATGCAATTGATTCTCTTCCAGTGGACACAATGGGAAGAAGTGCAGAAGCAACATGACGGTGAAGCTAAAGAGAGAAGGAACAGAGCTGAGTGACCTCTAGTGAGCTGTCGATATTTAACACAAATAAGGCTGAAATTCCCATAGCTGGGTTAAGTGGTGGGGCTTCGGGATCAGACCACACAGTGTTTCCCCTATGGGTTGTTGACAGACTTGTCTGAGTGCACTCCTGGACTCTCCACCTATGTTGATCTCTGACATCAAACAATAAATGGGGTGTAGTGGATGTGAAAATGGATGAAGCGATGTGTTAAAGGGACATTTGTGTATTGGACATTCACACCATTGGATGGGGAACTGGATTAAAGGACCACTACCAAAGCTACTGTGGGGGATGGCTATATTATATATTATTTATTCATTTGTATTGCTGTGTTTTGCCCAGTTCATGCTTTGTCCCTTTGTCTGGTATTAAAAGTTTATCCTTGTTTTACATACAGATTTAGTACTGCCAATTCTCCTCTCAGTGGAGTGTCTTCTGATTTACACTGGTGTAAGTGAAAGAAGAATCAGTCTCCTGTTGACACCCAGTTATGTCATAGGAACTCATGGCTTGGATGAAACCCATGTACTGGATAAAACCTATTCCCCTCTAGTTCACTATCCTGTCTCTCAAATTGGAGAGTACCAGATGCTTTAGAACAGGGGTGGGGAAACTACGGCCCGCAGGCCAGATCCGGCCCACCCCGCCAGCCATTTTAATCTGGCCTTCAAGCTCCCGCTGGGGAGCAGGGTCTGGGGCTTGCCCCTCTCCGGCACACCAGCAGGGAAGCAGGTTTGGGGGCCACTCCACCCAGCTCCCAGAAGTAGCTGCATGGCCCCCCTCTGGCTCCTACTCTGCCACTGCCCCAAGCGCCGCCCCTGCATCTCCCATTGGCCAGGAACTGCAGCCAATGGGAGCTACTGGGGTGGGGCCTGCAGATGGGGCAGCATTTCTGCATAGGGGCCGGACAAGGGACATGCCGCTGTTTCCGGGAGATGCTTGAGGTAAGCACTGCCCGAAGTCTGCACCCCTGAGCCTCTCCCCGTGCCCCAACCCCTGCTCCAGCCCTGATCCCCCTCCCACCATCCTAACCCCTCGATTCCAGCCCGGAGCACCCTCCTACACCCCAAACTCCTCATCATCCCCAGCTCCACCCCAGAGCCCACAGCCCTAGCCGGAGCCCTCAGCCCCCCCTCGCACCCTGAACTCCTAATTTCTGGCCCCATCCTGGAGCCCACACCCCCAGCCAGAGCCCTCACTCTCCCGCATTGGATGCATCCGATGAAGTGAGCTGTAGCTCACGAAAGCTTATGCTCAAATAAATTGGTTAGTCTCTAAGGTGCCCCAAGTACTCCTTTTCTTTTTGCGAATAATCTTTTTAGTATTTAATACTAATATAGCAGGGTAGTCTTGTTATCCATATAACATGCAATCCTTCTTTGCATCTGGAATACTTTCCTTTAATCAGTTTTGCATTTGTCATCTTTAAATTTCATTGAAGTTCACCTTGCTTTTTTTAGTATGAAACAAGGAGAGTAAATGTTCCCACTTTATCTTCTGTGACAAAGTGATATTTTTTTCCAGAATATGTTGTATGTGTATAGTGTGTGCCTCAGTTTCCCCCACATACTGCATGATTAACTAGTGGAAGAGGAAAAGGTGTTGGTGGGAGGGATAGCTCAGTGGTTTGAGCATTGGCCTGCTAAACCCAGGGTTGTGAGCTCAATCATTGAGGGGGCCATTTAGGGATCTGGGGCAAAAATTGGGGATTGGTCCTGCTTTGAGCAGGGGGTTGGACTAGATAACTTCCTGAGGTCCCTTCCAACCCTGATATTCTATGATTCTTTGCAAAAGAATGCAGAGATCCACTTGGGGTCTGGGCCTGGACAATGGCCCAGCGATTTGTTTCCTAGCAACTGACAACCCTGGCCCTCTATAGGAAGCCAACTGGTTTTACCAGCTGGAGAACAAAGAGTGAGTCAGGAGGGCACCCTGTTTGCCTGGGAAGAGGGACAAAAGATAAAGGAGGGGGCCAGTTTAGGGGTTACGTGTGGGCTGTGGGCCACTGGTGAGATGTTTTCTGGTTTGGGATCCAGATGGGTCAGTGGAGAGGACCTTTGGGCTCGAGACTCACCCAGATGGACTTTGCTGTAACTTCCTGCTTTATGTGCTAACAAAGAATTTTCCATGCTGTGTTCCAGACACCTAATAAACCCTTGTGTTTTTACAGTTCTGTCCGAGTGTCACTGCTGATTGAGGACTAAGGAGGTGGGGGTACATTGCGTCCCCATTAGAGGTGTGTGCAAGGCTTTCCCAAGTGTCCTATTCAGGTGGAGTCACAGCAGGGGAGCTCACGCCATGGCATAATCAGGGGTGCTGAAGGCTCTATGGTTAATCCCAGGAGGCACTGAAGCCAAGGAGGCTTACCCTTTTGAGAGTGTGTCCTGAAGGGGTTGTCACACTGAAGAAGGACTTTCCAGGGACTGATTCAGAGCTGTTCAAGAGCATCGAGTCTGTAGACCCATGACACCTTGTCTAAACTATTCATTATTTTATAAACTTATATCATGTCCCATTTTATTCATCTCCTTTCTAATATAAACAATCCCAGTCTGTTCTATCTCTCTTCACAGATTTCCATGCCCCTGGTTGCTGTTGTAGCCCATGTCTGAACTCCTTCTAATTCTGTGACATCTTTTTTGAGTTGAGATGACCAGAACTATTTCATACAGGCTACCAACAGCCACCCTAAGATAATGATTTTCTGACTGCAAACCTGATTGGAATTCAAAGAAGTCATTTTCTTTATTCATATATTTTATAATCTATGATGGAAGAACATACACATTTTATAAGGAAAGTGAAAAGAGAAAAGAAGGCAGTGGTGATGAAAGCAGGCTATTTGGATTTGGATGACATTTGTTCTCAGTTTCCAATATCCCCGTGACATTTGCACCCTGAATATCAACAGCAATCAAATCTGAATATCATCTCTCTCACATTTACTTCCACTATTGTAGGGACTAATTTATTGACTGTGATTGGACTCAGCCAGGGGATGGGTGAAGAGGGCCAAAATGCTCATTCTTCATTTCCTAGCCTCTAAGGATAGCCAGGTGGATGAAGGGATTGCAAAGCACTTTCTTAGGAACCTCCAAAGAGTCTTATCAGGACTGTTTTTTCATTCCCTTGATGGGAATGCTGCTTTGACTGGCATGATTCTGGGAGCAGACAATGGATCATCCAGTATCTTTGCTGAGCCCTGCTGTCATAACAAAACTTGATATGTAGCACTGTATCTATTTAAATTACATTCCATTGAGAATGATTTTTTCATTATATTAACCAGTTGATGAAGACATAGGGTGCAATCCTGGCTTCACTGGAGTCAATGGTAAAACCCATATTACCCATAATTGATCAAGAATCAGGGGCCTGATTCTCCAATGCTTTACACCTTGTGTGGTCACTTCTGGGCAAAGTGGGTGGAAAACACTACTGTTCAGATTTGGTAACATTTTATACAACTTTGCACAGGCGTAAATGACTCCACAAGGTGAAAGCAATGGAAAGAAGCCCACAAGATCCTTCACACAGTAGATAGCACTGCAAAATTATGCACATTCAAAAGACTGTAAAAGATATCATATGGTCTTGTTTTGGCTGGAGAACACTATTAGTATGAATTCATGGACAGTTTAATTATCCTTAGAGATTTTAGGGTTCCATGGAAAGTAATTTATGTTTATCTTTCAAATGGGTCAGCATCAGCTCTTATATTTTCATGGATCATATCAAGACACATCCTGGCATAACCAAGACGTTTCCTGCAAAAATATGGTCAGCCTTTCCTATTCTGTCCGATGCAGCTATAAGGAGTTCTGCTCCAGTAGCATTATGGATGGGGTTGTGTGCTCTTACTTTACTCTCCAACAGAAAGATTTCAGAAGAGGCTTTCCTTTGGGATCAGCATAGGAACATCCTACATTAATCCATCATTACAAACAGGGCTGGTATGGTGTACTGGACAGTAAAGTAGAACTCAACCTTGGATGATTCTTGTACCAGTGTAACGATATAAATAATTTTACTAGGCACTATATTCATTTTCATTTAAGGAACACAACACCTTTTTAGAAACATTTACAGTCAAAATAAAAAATTGGCTCCACCATGAGCCTTTTAAATTTGCAAGTGGACAGCTTATCTTTGCCCATACATATTGGCAGTTGTATGTTATATTGAGCTGCCTAATCTGAATGCACCAATGCAGTGTTTGGGTCTTGATCCCAATTGCATGCACAATTTTAGAACTTGATTGTGAAGATTTCACACTGTGACGCACTTTAGATATTTACTGTGATAATCACAAAAAGACAAGGTTAATAGACTTGCCTCAAGTCACAGAGAATGTTACTTGCTGAATAAAAGAGAACCCAAGAGTTTTGGCTCCTAGTTCTACACTCTAATAATTAGTTTACATCCTCTTTCTGAGTACAAAGATACTATGGATTCTTATCATGCTGGATATTATGGGCCCAATTTAAACAGTAGCACAGTAGCAGGCTCCAGGACCAGATGCACCCCTAGGCACAGAATCTTCAGGCCTCCCCCCACGCCCCCATGCAGACAAATGTATTTCTGTGTTTGAGTGCAGATATTGGACTTTTTTAAAAATCTGACTTCAGTGAAGTTTCACAACCATAAAACTGCAATAGTGATGAATCAAACCTCCTTGATCCAGATTCTTATAAATGATAGCACTTAAAAGTGGAATTCAGTGAACTTGCAAGACTTTCAGAATAAATCTTATGGCAAGACTCTGTATGTAACCATTTCAGTCTGGAGCAAAGTTGATGGCCTAGTATACCCCTGTATTCACAACCTACACGCTATCGTAACAGTCTTTGTATAAAATGTGCCTTGTGAGGTATCATTTGAAAATTCATAAATTGCTGATCAGCATTGTCCTGATAATACATGTGTGGCAACATTGTATGTGAAGTTTTAAGATTTCACTGTATGGTGTTATTTAAACATGTTCCAAGCCCCACACATCTGCCCAGGCAGAAGTCAACAAATAGGTTTGTCCTAAACAAAGGAGTGTGTGCTTGCCTTAAAGAAACAAAGGAAGCTCAAACAGGAAGAAAAAACAACAGAGTACATCCTTCCACATAGACTCTTTGTCTCCCTGTTCCCAGCTGGAAATGTTTTTCAAGTAGGGGACTGAAACTGTTAAAAAAAGGGCAAACACCCAAAGACACCCCTGATTCTTTCCCTGCCCACCTCATTCTCTGCACTAGAGAAGACAAAAGGAAACAGGAACTCAGGGCAGTCCTGACCTGAAAGTTTGGTCAGTAATCTGCTGGAATATGTTTGCTTTGCAACTAAGATAGGCTTTTAAGTAGATACTAATAAGCATTTTATCTTTATTTTTCTTGTAAACATTTCTGACTTTTGTGCCTTATTACTTGTACTCACTTAAAGTATAGCTCTTTGAAGTTAACAAACTTGTTTTACTTTTTAAACTATCCCAGGTGTAAAGTTGAAATGTTTGGATAACTCTATTTAGGGTAATAAAATGGTATAATATTTCCTGAAAGGAATAACAGATTAACTATATTTGTACTGTCCAGGAGAAGGCGGGGCAGTACAGGACATACATTTCTAGGGGAAGAACTGGGACTGAGGGTTTGTTGGGGTCTCCCTGCAGTCTAACCGAGACTGGTGAGAGTCAGGATGTAGCTGGCCGGTTGCAGTTACACACAGATACTCAGGATGTAGCTTGCATGCTGGAAAGCCGTTTGTGAGCAGCCAAGGTGGGAGCTACTTCAGCAAGGCCATTGTGAGGAACCTAAGATTGCAGGATAGGCACCTAAGGTTGCAGCCAGTGGTGAGCTGGAGCTGGTTCGTCCCTTGCGGGACAACCAGTTCTAAAAGGGCTTCTAAATTTAACAACCAGCCAAAAGTGGAGCCTTAGGCGCCGACTCCGTGGGTGCTCTGGGGCTAGAGCACCCACAGGGAAAATTTGATGGGTGCAGAGCACCCACCGGCAGCTCCCCACCCCGCTTCGCACCCTGCCCCAGCTCACATCTGCTCCACCGCCGCCTCCATCCCCAAATGCTTCCCGCAAATCAGCTGTTCGCGCGGGAAGCCGGGGAGGGCTGAGAAGCAAGCGGCAGCTTCGCGCTCAGGCCCAGTGAAGCGGAGGCGGAGCGGAGGGGAGCTGGGGCGGGGGGGCATGAAGAGGGCTGCCTGCGCTGCAGCAGGTAAGCCGGGGGGGCACGCAAGGGAACCGGGCCCTGCCGCAGCTCACCTCTGCCTCCCGGGGCCTGAGCACCAAGCCGTCGCTCACTTCTCAGCCCTCCCAGGCTTCCTGCATGAACAGCTGATTTGCGGGAAGCCGGGGGTCGGAGAAGCAGGGCGGGGCGGTGCATTCAGGGGAGGAGGCAGAGGCGGAGTGGAGGTGAGCTGGGGCGTGGGGCGGGGAGCTGCCAGTGGGTGCTCTGCACCCACTAAATTTTCCCCATGGGTGCTCCAGCCCTGGAGCACCCACAGAGTTGGCGCCTAAGGCGCCACTTTTGATGTAATCGGGGGGGGAGTGGACGCTCCCCCTGATCGCCCCCCAGCTACGCTACCCTGCCCCTAGGAGCCAGGGGGACCTGCCGAATGCTTCCTGGGAGCTGCCCCAGGTAAGCACTGCCGGGACTCCCCACCTCACCCACCGGCAGGTCCCTCTGGCTCTTAGGGGTGGGGTGGGCACCCACTATGGTGGCCCATGAGACCCTCCTGCCCGGTTCTGGGGGCAGTCAGGGGACAGAGGAGGGGAGTGGATGAAGCAGGGGTCCCACGGGGCGGGGGTGGGCCATGACCCCCTCGTGGGGTGAGAAGGGAACCGGTTGTTAAGATTTTGGCAGCTCATCACTGGTTGCAGCCCCAACCACGGTTCCCTCTCAGCTGTGCACGTGTGCGCATGCACACAGATCCTAAACCCCGTGCACACGGCGAAACACCACGCACACAAAAATTTGCACAGAAGCACAATTTGCACAAAATAATTTTTTTGTGCATACGACCTGTCAAAAATTAGAGAGAACATTGGCCCCAACTAATCTATGTTATGCCCCAGTATGTCACTCCTAGTACTCTTGAAAACAGGCAATTATAATAGAGATGTCTTCTCCAAACCTTCTCAATCATGATGCACACAGCGCATCTATAATTATATAGAAGACAAATATCATGACAAGATCACCAGCTCTGATCTTCAATCCTCTTACTCTAATCCACCCAGTTGTAGTTTCATGTCACTGCTAGTAATTTTTATTCATAACATGCCATAGCAAATACCTCATTAAATTATTGACATATGATAAGCGGTCAAAACAAGCCTAAAAAATGCAACCACCAATATTTCAGAATACAAACACAAGCAAAGTACATGAATATAATACTCTATTTCAATGCTGTTCTCTAATACGGATGAAACCCTGAAGTCCTTACTTGGTTTTTATTCTCTCTTTATGTAGCTAATCAACACAGCACAAATTGCAGCTTTACAAGTAAAATTCAGCATAATTCAAAATTCATTTTCAGTGAATATTTAAATATTCAGGCTCAACAACTGCACTTGCAAGCACTAATAAAGCTTGTTGGGTTAAATGCACAGGGGACACAAACAAAGAAAGCGTTGTGTACGTGTTCGATTCAACACTTGCTTTTGATTTGGAATGAATGTTTCTCTCTCTCACACCTCCCCCTCTACCCCCAACTAGAATAAATAATTAAAATAAAGGAAAAATGAAGTACCTAAACTGGGGAATGGGCTTTTTTCAGTTACATTAGCCTAATCGTAGCCCTTAGCATTCTACAAAATGATCAGGTGATGTTTCAGTTCAGCAATAGTAGTGGTAAAAATGCTGGAAGAAGTTTAGAAACTACACATTGTAGTCTTCTCTTCAGCTGTGATGTGTTAGGTGATTTTTCAATGTATCATCAGAGGAAGTCATGCTTACTCTTTCAAATCTTCCAACCAACTTGTCACTGTCAGTTGGAACTTTTCTTGAAGAAATCTCTCTCTTTCCTCCAGAAATTGTTATTCGCCATGGATGTCAGTCTTGATTCATCTGCAGAACCTATGCACAGGAATAAGTATTCTTTCTCGAGTTTCAGCTGGACCTGTACAGAATGAGAGTGAGATCTGAGCGTCCTCAGACTGTAGCCATGCTCTGCTACAAGTTCACTCTCAAACAGTGCTGAAAACATTTAGCTCCTGACTTCTAAAACTCTACAACTGCTTTGCTAGCATTATATAACTACATACTACTACTACTTTTAAACCACAGACTGCTAAAATGATGAAACCTGCCAAACTATTTGCAAGTATATGAAGTATTCTCCCATTCTTATGATGTACTTTACTAAATACATGCATACTGGAGTCTTAAACAGAAAGGCACATGGATGTCTTAGGCAGTATTTAAAAGCATCAGAGAATAGTGTTGTGTATCTAACTATGTAACTTTTATGTCTTTGTTTTCTGCAGCACTACATAGCTAAAGAGTGTTCTCTTTAGAGATAGGAGCCATTTTTAGTTCAGTTTTGTTCAGACTTTCACATACGAGATATATGTCATGCTTTCTCTTGTGGAGATTTTATTTTGTCTTCCTTGCTTTGCTGTTCTCTTAATCTGAAATAAAGCTTATTCTAACTACAAGTATTTGTTTACTTATTGTGTAAGGAAAAATATAACAATAACTATACATACATATATAATCCCTATGCCTTTCTGTAAAGACAAAATATCATACATATGCCCATTTTAGAATGTGTGGACAAAATAATAAAAGCTGGCTCAGAGGATTGGTAACAGACTGCAGAGCCCTTTACCATTAAGGCTCTTGTTCAAATGTAGCAAGGCTGGCTGAAAGTTTTACCATATGACGTGTTCACAAACCTAGAATAACGAGTGTTAAATTAATTAGTGGTCTCAATGTTATTTATAGTAGACAGGAATCCATACACCAACGATGTGTCCTTTTAACTCCCAAAAGGAATAGTTATTAACTTATATTTTAGTTTTCTCATATCAAAACAGATACACAATGACAAAAGTCAGTGGCAGAAACACAACTAAAAGTGAAAACAATAGTAATTTGTTATCATGTTCAGAGACCCTAGTTCATCTCTACTCCACAAACCCTTTGTAACCTTACCTAATTCAGACAGAACCCTTACAAATTACCAAGTAGTTTGCTTTATAGTTTGAAAGGCATGATATGTGTGAACTGACTGAGTTTAGGGCTGCTCTGTATAACTATCTGGGACAAGTCATTTTTTTATAATGAACTCACTATGTGGAAGAAAGTGTGTGAAATGTTGTATGGCAACAAAAAATGCTTAATAGTGAAATGACTTTTCCAAAGTATCCTATTGCATTTGTTTTCTCCCATTGTCTCTTCCAGAGGAACAATATCTTTCAGTGACAGTGACAGTTTTTTATGCATGTGCACTAAAATGATGAAAATGAAAAATGTATTGTACATGACTTGCCTAAAGAATCTGTTTATAAACCTTGCCTTCATATGCTCAAGCTAACCCTCCTTTTACAACCTACTGCATTACTGGACCAAGTGGGCCATTTGTAGGCCAGTAAAGCATGAACATGTATACACATTATCACTTGTAAGAGAAGATTAGTTCTCTAGAGAAGCAATACATATTCATCTCTGACACCACAGGAAGACAGACAAGACATCAGGAATGTGGCTTCACTGGGCCACAACTTTATTAACAAATCTGGGAAACTATCTAGTATTAACCCTTCCAGTGCAGGTCACCTTTCCTTCTGAAATCCATACCACCTGGGGGAAGAATACCTCCAGCCCTCACCACTTCCTCCAAACCTTTCACTTGGTCCCCCCACCACTGCTGGGAACACACCACCCCTTCCTTTTCTTAACAATGTGAGAAAAAGGGGAGTAGCAGCCCCAGCTTCCTCCCTCATATTCCTTAAGGCATGCCCTCACCTAATCCTGATTCCAGATATGGTTTATCCAGAGACGAGGCCCCTGTGGAATGAGCACTTGCATTAGACACCAAACAAGCTGTGACAACGTGAACACATTACAAGCCAACATACTGTCATATACAAGGGTGCAATCCAGACCAGTGAGAGGCTGTGTCACCCCGCCCTGCAATCGTGGGTGCCTCACAATACCTTACTGACAGTAGCTCCCACCTGGGCTGCTCATAAATAGCATTTCAGCATGCAAGTCACATTCAGAGTGTCTGTGTGTAACTACAGCCTGCCAGCCACACTTGGGTTAGACTCTGGCTCTCACCAGCCTTGGTTATACTGCAGGGTGACCCCAACACACTCTCAGTCCTGGATTTCCCCCCAGAAATGTCTGTCTTGTACGACTCACCCTCTTTTGAACAGTCCTAACACATTAAGTCTGTTATTTCTTTAAGGGAACAATATGCACCAGTTTACCACTTTAAATGGAGTTACGCAGACACTTCACCTTGAACACACTGGATTAGATAAAAATGTAAAACAAGTTTATTAACTATATATACAGAGATTTTAAGTGACTATGATGAGGCATTAAAAATAAGAAATGGTTGCAAGAAAATAAAGACAAAAATGCTTTTTAGTGCCTAGTTTAACAAACTATAGTTTGGTCAGTAATACTGTTGACAGCAAGTGGTGAGAAATTTCGATTCAAAGCTAAGTTTCTCACCACATGCTGCCAACAGCATTACTGACCAAACTTTCAGACCAAACCATCCCACAGTGTCAAATGGCTGTTTCCTTTGTCTTCTCAGGTACAGAAAATGAGATGGGCAGGGAGAGAGAAAGGAGTGTCTCTGGGTGTTTGCCCCTCCTGTTTATAGTTTTTTGAAAAGCATTTCCAGCTGAGTACCAAAAGACAATGGAGTCTGCTGAAGGAAGGAGACTTTGTGTTGTTTCTTTGCTAAGACACAGATCTCTTTGTCCCTGCCCCCCTTTCTTGCCAAAGAATAGCCACTTGATAGGTGATGGCCCATCAGCTTTGTTGATATCTGGCTGAGGTGTCAACTTGCCTTTTGTCTTTGAGATAATGGTTTAACCACTCCTCAGACTTATCTGGGAAACACACTTCAGCCATGATTTCAGCTTATGTTTATAACTTTACACATGATGTTGCTAAATGCATTTTACCATGATATTACTGATCAGCAAGTTATGAGTTTTCAAATGATACCTCACAAGGCATGCCTTTCACAAAGATTATTGCAAAGGTGTCTAGGATGTGAATACAGGGGTGTATTCCATCACACCTAGCTATTGAGTCTCTGAGTACCTGTGTTCCTCTGAGAGGAAGGTGGAATAAACAAATATACCAGTACTGCCCTGGCCTACTTGGCAATGCAGGAAAATTCCTTCCCAGCCCCAAAGAAGTGATTAGAGTGAGGCTCATATCAAGCCCAGACATCTGGTTCTACTCAAATCCCAATTGGGGAGCTGTCACTCCTGGATGCAGATGGTGCCCTGGGCAGGGGAAATGGCTAATAAGCACAGTTGCACTCTTCAATCCACCCAATGCATTAGGAAGACCCTTTCCCCACTTCTCCTCCCCATGTCCACAAGAACGTTGCGTCTCCATGAGAAGTGGGAGAGAATTGGGGGTAATCCTTAAAAACACCCCAGGATTTAATTTTTCCTGCTGGCCTGTAAAAAGGCTTCCCAACTCTACAGGCTGCAGGAGGGATTTGTCTCACTCATTAATGTATAAGTAACCATTTTGATTACCCACTCCCAAAAAAATGGGAGCTACAACCTTAGAAAGGAATATTCTTTTGTGTAAAAAGAAAAGGAGTACTTGTGGCACCTTAGAGACTAACCAATTTATTTGAGCATGAGCTTTCGTGAGCTACAGCTCACTTCATTGGATGCATGCCATGGAAACTGTAGCAGACTTTATATATACACAGAGAATATGAAAAAATACCTTCTCCCACCCCACTGTCCAGCTGGTAATAGCTTATCTAAAGTGATAACCTGGATTTGTGCTGGAAATGGCCCACCTGGTGTTCTCACCCTCCACCCCCCCACACACAGATTCACTCTCCTGCTGGTGATAGCCCATCCAAAGTGACAACTCTTTACACAATGTGCATGATAATAAAGTTGGGCCATTTCCTGCACAAATCCAGGTTCTCTCACCCCCTCACCCCCCTCCCAAAAACCAGACACACAAACTCATTATCCTGCTGGTAATAGCTCATCCAAAGTGACCATTCTCCCTATAATGTGCATAATTAAGGTGGGCCATTTCCAGCACAAATCCAGGTTTTCTCACATCCCCCCCACCCCCATACACACACAAACTCACTCTCCTGCTGGTAAAACCCCTTCAAAACTGACCACTCTCGAATACAGACTAACACGGCTGTTACTCTGAAACCTATTCTTTTGTGTGACTCCTAGTTAAATGACAGTCATTAGCAGCTATCAGACGCTGGTAAGATATGTCCTTGTCTTCATTTATAAGATGTTAATCATGTTAAAATTATGAAAATTGATTTTTAGAAGAATAGATAATATGCTTTTTAATTATTTATTGCAAATCATACAGAAGTTAGGAAAAGTTGCTGAAATAATCGGGCAGAACAAGAAGCTCGTGAAGTTTGTACTCTGCTCAGATTGTATTTTAAGTATCTCTGGTGCTTCTCGATATTTGTAGGCCTTCAAAACATGGTACATCTGAAAATGACATCGCATTTCAGCAGTGTAAAGCACTGCCTTCATGGGGAGCAGGGCCAAGGGTGATCCTGGAAATTTCAGACCAGTAAAAGGTACTCCATTACCTGGTTTAATCTAGTAGCATAGAAATATTTTGGCATGTCAGCAAAGTAGAGAATGAGAACCAGCTGACATTCTATTCAGGCTTTCAAAAAGCTTTTGATAAAGGTCCACATATGAGACTCTTAAAGAAACTAAATAGTCATGGGATGAAAAGTAAAATACGGTCATGGATTAGTAACTGGCTAGGATACAGAAAAGAATAAATAGTAAATTTTGAACATGAAAAAAGGTCAACAGTGACGGATCCCAGTGTTCTGTATGTGGACTATGCTGTTAAATATATTTATTAATGGTCTGCAAAAGGGAGATGAACAGTTATGTGGAAAAATATGGAGATGACACAAAATTACTCCTTATATAGAAGCCCATTATATACCTCTCATTTTTTTGTCCTCCATATTTCTACCTTCATTGTTTCTGCTATTTCCCTTTTGAAATTAGATATCCAGAAATGAACAGAATATTCATACATTTTTTAAGGTCAGAAAGGACTATTATGATCCTCTGATCTGGCCTCCAGCATTACACATGCCTTAGAATTTCACCCTGTGAAACAAATAGAAATGGGATAAAAGGATCTGGAACAACTTTTGGAGGTCTTTACGTATTTTCCAATGCAGTTACTTATACAATACCTATAAAACTTGTTTTTACAGTTTATACTGCACATCTTTTGTTCAGGACATATTTTGTGTTCCCATGGCTTCTCAATGATAGTTGTAGGAATGCCCACAACCCTTTAACCAAGGTCTGTTTCCTTTTATTTTTGACTGTTTCTAGGCCATATGAAAAGAGAAAACAATACAGTCATCTCAAGTGTGCTTTGCTGTCTTATAATTACAATCTTTTGTTTGTGAGTCATGATGCTAAAGGCCAAGTGCTTCAAGAGATATGATGGCATGACAATGATTGCACACAGGTGTATGCAGCTGCTATTATCAAATCAATCTCTGTTATTAAAAGAATTGTATAAAGATTGACAAACGTATTCTTAAAATTACTTATTTCACAGTTCATATTCTGACATTTTGGTTTACAATGCATATTTGTGCATTTGTCATTCTTTAATCACATGGGTCCAGATTCCAACACCCTTACTCATGTTGAGTAGCATCGTACTTTGCAATTAGCTCTTTTAATTTTGATGAATTCAGTGGGAAGCTATGATTCACCGTAAGTCATGCTACATTATTTCTTACTTCCATTATACAATTAGAAATGGAGGGAGAAATCCTGGTCTTATTGAAGTCCATGGGAATTTTGCCATTCACTTCAATAGAGCCAGGATTTTATCCTAACACTATTTATTAACTGTGCAAGTATATATATAAGATATTTGAAGGGAAATTACACTGGATATATTGTAACTTTGTCATTTTAACTGAGATAATTTAATATGAAGAAAACACGAAATCTCTCTTTTCGGGACTTATTTTATAGAATAAACAGAAAAAAATGAATTTAGTTAACAATGTTTGCAACTCTGCCACTTGAAAGATGTATCTTCATCATTTGTTACTTCATAAATTTACCAGACAGATTGCACTATGCTTGAAAAGTTGACAACAGTAGATTACATAGTGACGATAGCTACTATGTACAAAGACTGGTTTAAGTACTGGAGCAAATTGCTGATTTTTTTTAAGATGCTTATATAGTATATCTCAGCAACCAAAGAGGTATGTGGAAGGAAATCAGCATACCAATCTCAGCCTCTACAACACTGAGAAATATGCCTCATCTTTATTTCATTGCACAGCCAGTAAGCAAACACCTACCATAACAGTGAGCTGATGTCTGTTGCATCATAACACATTAAAATGAATGGGGGATAGTGTTCATCAAATGAATAAAAACACAAAACAGACCAAGAAAACAGAGATGAATTTTTAAACTTCCACCATAGATAGCTCACGTATAATATCACAGTTATTTTCAAGGTCTTGTTCTAAAAAAGAACAGATTTATTTATTTATTTATTTCATATAACCGTTACAGGCCAGACCAATGGTTTGGTCATAGGTTTGACCAATAGAGTTACACCAGCATGAAACTGGA
The DNA here is from genome assembly GCF_965140285.1 of Lepidochelys kempii. Classification (NCBI taxonomy): domain Eukaryota; kingdom Metazoa; phylum Chordata; order Testudines; family Cheloniidae; genus Lepidochelys; species Lepidochelys kempii. Next base: position 66,579,156 of record NC_136384.1, on the reverse strand, counting down.
GTAACACAGTGGTGAATCAGGCCCCATGTCTGTAGGTATTCCTACTGAAATACTTCAGGAACTTCAATCTGCAGTGTTTTCTTTATTATAACAGTAAATATCCCACAAAAATTGAACACCAGGGTCAAGATTTTCAAAAGTGACTAGTGGTTTGGGTTCCTCATGTTTTTAGTGACCTTTCAGAGCCTGATATTGATAGCACAGAGAGTGAGCAAAACAGGCCTCTTTCTGCAAAACAGGACCCTTTAAAGTATCTCAATTTGGGCACCCAAAAATCCGGGCACCCCCAAAAAAACCATGAGTTACTTTTGAAATGGAGGGAGAAACAGGACAGGATAACTCAGCATGAAACATTTGGCACCTGAAATTATACTCAAAATAACAGCTGCCTCACAGCATCCCTGCAGCATTTCAAATTATTATGCTGCCCTCTGAGAATCACAGTTGCAGTAGCATCAAATGTGCTAATGAACAGCTGTAGAAGCCCCATTGCTTTAGATGATAAAAATTATATTGGACAAAACAATTGAAATGATAGGAAATGATCCTGTTCCCTGCAGGTGTATAGGTTAGACATTATGTTCCAGTATCTTTTCCATGTCTAATTTCTGTGGGCCACATCCTTCCATCATGCCCAAGCATGAGGATTAGGAGATCTGCATGGATTAAGAGAATGGGGACCTACTCTAAGGCCATAGAGCACACGTGCAGCAGTCCTTGGCTACTACTACTACTACCAATTTTAGTAACTGCTTCACTTTGACACAGGTGGTTTTAGCAAATAAGGATGATACTTGCAAAAGCACTTTAGGAAGTTAGGCACCTTGGAAAATCTCACTCAAAGCCATTTTCCATGTTCTGATCTCAACAGCTGCAAATTTCCCTATGCTAAAAGGTTGCAGCCAGCAAGGCCAGCCCCCAAAGAGACCTAGCTGAAGTGGTGTGGGTAGGATGCCTGCGGATGAACTTATTCAGCACATTTGCTCAGTAGGGTCTCCTGGTGAGGGTCTTGTGAAAGGCTAACTGGGGAAAGGGAATTCTTGGGAAAAGGGGGTATAGCGAGGGAGCTCCTTTGTCTCACCAATCCCTGATTTTCAGAATGACCTTGTGGGGGCCATCCTTACCCAGGCATAGCGTAGAGTAGCCTTTTCTCCAACTCTTTTATCATCTACCAGTGCTAGTTCAGGGAATCTGGCCCACTGTGAGCAGCTCTGAGTAAAAATGTGGCATTTTTATAGTTACTTTTCAGAGATGATCCATACTTTAAGTCAAACGGAAAACATGGAGAAACATTCCATTCAGAAAGCATTTCTTCCCTGTATGTTTTATTTCTCTTACCTGTTTTTAGTTATTAAGAAAAACAGGAGTTCATCTGATCCTGCCCTGAATTCTTCACCTGAAGTCATAATTAGGGTGACCAGATATCCCAATTTTATAGGAACGGTCCCAATATTCAGGGCTTTGTCTTATATAGGCACCTATTGCCCCCCACCCACTGTCCCAATTTTTCACACTTGCTATCTGGTCGTCCTAGTCATAATCCTCCCTTGTAACGTCACAGTTAGTTACTGTGGCAATAATTACTAAGAAATTGACTACACAGAAAGAACAGATGAAGTTCTAAGCAAAAGCAATCCAGTTTTCTTGAAATTATCTCTTGCCACAACTAAAGCAAGGGAAAAGAAAACTGAGAAAACACATGATAGTACAAAGTGACAACATTTTTCCTGAGTTCCTCGATCCTTTTTAACTTTCAGATCGATTGCTACTAGCCAGAAGTAAAAATAGCCTAAGAGGTAAAGTATTTATAGATACACATACACACACACATCTATGTTCCCAAAGTTAAAATATGTATTTGTTCTAGAAATGTACTTTGGCATTTGAAACAGCCTCATTGGCTCTATCTTTAACTGTGTGACCATCTTACAATGTTTCATCTTGGCAGAAGGTTTTGGTGGTAAAATAATAATATGAAATCAGGGAGATGCAAAGAAAGGTTAAGCTAATAAAACAGCATCAGAAATAAAATAATATTTTCGTGCTCAAAGGTGAAGTATTGTGAGCAGACCAGAGAATGCAGATAAAGCCAAGTCAGGGATAATTTATTCATAAAAGATCCTTTGAATAGTGAGTTTGGAGAGTCAGTATATTTTCTTTATCTTTGGGTCACTTTGGTTGGCCAGTGATTCCATGTACTTTGAAATAGTCAGAAGTAACCCTCATTAGCAGCAGTGTCCTTTTGAATGAAGGGCTGCCAAAGAATGGGGAATAAAGGGGAGAGGTTTCACAGAATGAATGGAAGGTGGGCAGAATATCTCTAAATTAAAATAATAAAGCTTCCTAAATATTTTTCAGGTCTCTTAAGAAGCAGGGTGTGTTTGGATATGGTTCAGTTGAGCAAAAACAGAAATTTTTTCAAACCATATAATTTATAACACTGTACACTAGTAAGGCCTGCAAAAGACAGGTTCTCCTACTTTTCAACACAATTCTTCTGTGTCTGATTTCTGGACTGGCATAGGTATAATTAGCGTCCCTTCATTTGTAATACTACTATGTAGAGCAATAATATTAATGCTATATTATTACTATTATGCTGCTTTTATTATACAGTTATTATGTGTAGTAATAGTGATTTCATTATTATGTTTTTAAATTGAACGTATGAAATGTCCATATTACTTGTGGCCAGTCCAGTGTTATTCTTTGGCTATGAAACGTCACAAATTTACACATCAGACCTTCCCATACATGTTGGTTAGGAATAGAGTGTCTTGTGTATCCTACATTGAACTTTAAAAAATTCAAAATTCGACTAGTCTTTTGTTTTTCCTCTACCAGCCAGACTTTCACAAAATAGAGACAATGTGCATGGACTATGTAGCAATGATTGCATTTGTCAAGGTTCCTCCCCCACTCTGAACTCTAGGGTACAGATGTGGGGACCTGCATGAAAAACCTCCTAAGCTTATCTTTACCAGCTTAGGTCAAAACTTCCCCAAGGTACAAAATATTACACCTGTTGTACTTGGATTGGCCGCTACCACCACCAAACTAATACTGGTTACTGGGGAAGAGCTGTTTGGACGCGTCCTTCCCCCCAAAATACTTCCCAAAACCTTGCACCCCACTTCCTGGACAAGGTTTGGTAAAAAGCCTCACCAATTTGCCTAGGTGACTACAGACCCAGACCCTTGGATCTTAAGAACAATGAACAATCCTCCCAACACTTGCACCCCCCCTTTCCTGGAAAATGTTGGATAAAAAGCCTCACCAATTTGCATAGGTGACAACAGACCCAAACCCTTGGATCTGAGAACAATGAAAAAGCATTCAGTTTTTTACAAGAAGACTTTTAATAAAAAAATAGAAGTAAATAGAAATAAAGAAATCCCTCCTGTAAAATCAGGATGGTAGATATCTTACAGGGTAATTAGATTCAAAAACATAGAGAACCCCTCTAGGCAAAACCTTAAGTTACAAAAAAGATACACAGACAGAAATAGTTATTCTATTCAGCACAATTCTTTTCTCAGCCATTTAAAGAAATCATAATCTAACACATACCTAGCTAGATTACTTACTAAAAGTTCTAAGGCTCCATTCCTGGTCTATCCCTGGCAGAAACCAGCATACAGACAGACACAGACCCTTTGTTTCTCTCCCTCCTCCCAGCTTTTGAAAGTATCTTGTCTCCTCATTGGTCATTTTGGTCAGGTGCCAGCAAGGTTACCTTTAGCTTCTTAACCCTTTACAGGTGAGAGGAGCTTTCCCCTGGCCAGGAGGGATTTTAAAGGGGTTTACCCTTCCCTTTACATTTATGACAGCATTAATTTTCATTCTTTAGTAAGAATACAGTCCAAATCTGATCAACAAGAGAATTTAAAACAAGAACTTTAGAAACAAAGACACTCATGGGGTATGTCAGAACTGATTTTATCAAAGTTAACAAAATGAATTCCCTGGTTCATGTATTGAATGTTAGAATTCTCTCCCCCAGATAATGTGTATACTGTATTTATAGTAGCATTACACAATCATACTTGCTGTCACTCTCCTCAACTTCAAAAATGATCGCATTTTATTTATCCTTTTAAAATATTTATTCTGATGAAGAGCTAAAGGCTAGATGGAATATATGAAGAACTACCAGTTGGAGGTGAGGGAAGCTCTAAAGGTCTCGAGCCTATTAGAATAAACATTCAAAAATCCACAACTCTCTTTATTCCAAAAATTGCATGAGAATGGTTTCTCTTATGAGAATTTCAGTATTTTCTGGTTTTATTCTGCCCCAATAATTTAAGGTAGATTTTTGATTCATAAGTCAATTGTAAATGGACCAAACATTCACTGAGGAGAAATAATTCAGTACATAATATCCTACACACTGTGTGAAAACAATACTTTCCTTTTCTTGTGTATCCTCAGGCTCCATTTCGTGGGGAAACACTTGGGGGATATGAGGTAGGAAGTCCTTTAGGAAAGGTAATGTGATCATTGGATTTGAATTCTTGAGATTCATTGATTTGATCACCAGATTCCCAAATAGGAATAGCAACAAAATATGAATTGCTCTCTCTTTGACCATCCATGGGAATACCCGAGTGTTCAGCCATCCATTTTCTGAATCCATGAGAAAAATATTAAATAAAACTATACATTGCTTTTAAAAAATCAGTATAAGATGGACAGTGGTAAAGACTTAATCCACTGTGTGATTTGCTTTGTTGGTAAAAAAATGAGATTTTCCCTGCAATTTAGTTACAAATGTCTTTTTTTATTATCCTTAAATGTTTTACAATGTTTTTATATGAAAAAAATATAGACTGAAGAGACTTGTATAAAATACAAACTACAACAACAAAAATTAGTGTTTGATAAAGACTATCCCTGGGGCTGGACTTTTCAAAGGAACCTAAATGAGCTAGGGCAGGAGTTCTCAAACTTCATTGCACCACAACCCCCTTCTAACAACAAAAATTATTACAGGACCCCAGAAGGGGGACCAAAGCCTGAGCCCACCCAAGCCTGCCACACGGGGCCGGGGGGGGGGGAGAGGGAGGGAGAGGTCGAGAGGAAGAGGTGTGCCAAAGCCCTACTGCCCCAGGACCGGGGGCCTGTAACCTTAGCTCCACCACCCAGGACTGAATCCCTCAGGCTTGGGCTTTGGCCCTGGGCCCCAGCAAGCCTAAGCCAGCCCTGATGACCCCATTAAAATTGGGTCACATGACCTACTTTGGGGTCCTGACCCACAGTTTGAGAACTGCTGAGTTAGGCACAAATCTCCCATTGAGGCAGGAAAAGGTTAACAGCAAATGTGCTTTAATCTAAGAAAATACTCTGAGAGATAGGCAGAAAGCTATGGCTTCAACAAATATCTGAAACTGAACATTTTTTGTGGTAGCAAATCCAGGATTCGTCCTTGTCTCTCCTTAGTGGGGAGGTGAAGTCTTCGTCTCTAGGGCTGGGATTCTGAGACGTCTAAGGAGTTATACATTTTCCCTTGAAAGTCGAGGGGAGCTGGGAGCCTCCCTCCCCTTAAGTGCCTTTACAAATCCTGGCAAGAATGTTTTGACCACAGTACACCAATCAATTCTAATGTATATCACTAAGGCAAGCCTAACAAGAGACTCCATTTTCTAACTTCAGAGACAAAGAAGAAAAGTTACACTGGGAGAAACATTAAGCTGAGTCATACAGAAAAGCACAAGATTAAACTATTGTACAAGGGGAAGCTTGGTTTTAGGTGACTCTAAATCATCCTGATCTTATTGCCACACAACATGACTAAATATAAAAGAGACAAAAAGAATCTACCCTCAATTGTGTCAGGTTTTAACTCAAATAAACCAGTTTTGGTGATGGAGGAAAAGAGCACGGGGGGCTTGGGGGGGTTTAAGTCCTCCTATTGTTTTCAGTGTCATTATGTTATATTGCAACTAAAGCAGCACCAGCAGGAGTCTTAATGAAAGACAAAAGCTGAGTGGCAGTGAGACTATTAAGGAGGAAAGAAACAAGGGTACACTCATATTATTTGCTGTTTGCATGAGAAAATGTATTTGTGGCCCTATTCTTAAACAACTTCCAGTACTGCATGTATTATTTATGTGACTCTCCCAGGTAACTTATACAGACATTATCTGTATTCATCAACAGAGGATATTTGCTGCCTCACAAGAGACCATTTGGCCTCTACACAGTGATGTTGCTTCAGTCATGAGGTGCATTATTTTTGTGTTAAATACGAAGATGGTTTTGGATATCAGGTTGTGGTCAGCCTGCAGTTACTATAAATGTGTCCATTGAAGAAGTAATAACTAGAAATAATGCAAAAAATGAACTTGCATTAACTTCTAAGCTCATTTAATATATGGACTGGTGGCATGTGCATTGCCAATTTGACTGAAGCTCACTGAAGAAATTATGGACTCTTGATTCTATGCGAGCATGTGCATGTTACAAGAATTTTATATCTTTTCAATAAAAACGTATTTTTAATGGAAACTAGATGAAAATAAATTTCCTCATTTGCAAACTGGATTGTGGCACAATTATAGAGAGCTCAGCCATATAACTTTCATATAGATCAATAGCACTAGATTCCCAGCACAATGCTGTCTTTGTCCTTGCTGATATAAATGAAGTTCTCATGTTGAATTAGCTTAGCTAGGACAGAATTGCTCACATCATGATTTAGATAAAGCGATTTACCTTATCCAGTGAGCAGAAATTCAAAGAATAAAAGAAAGTGGTGAGCAGGAGAGCCATTTAGATAATTATTTAATCACAATAGGAAATGAGAACAAAACCTTACAGAGATTTAAGAAATCTCTAAAAACCCATAAAACACCTAATGCTTTTTTTTATATCTCGTGTATCTCTTTCATACCTCACTTTTTTTCAGTATTGTCTATATTACACAGTAAAAAAAAGTGAGAGTTCTATGATTATTTTGCAATCAAACAGTCTGATAAAAATGTATCATTTTTAATCCACATCCACTTAGCTGGCATATCTTTTTGTTATCAATCTAGTTATGGCGTGGATTTCCAGATCTGCATATCTCCAATACAAAGTTAGTTTCAGCCAATAAATAACCTAAATATCTAAGCTTCATATAAATGTGTTATAGGATCAAGATACCTTTTTAAAATTGCAAACGCAGAATGGGCTTCTTAGTTAGCCTCCATGTTGAATCAACACTGAGTATCTCCCTAAGTGGGACTTAACACCTGGGGTAAAACCCTCACCTCACTGAAGTCAGTGAGAATTTTGCCATTGACTTCAATGGCACCAGGATTTCACCTCTGAGGCGTAGACCCAGCAGCTGCCATTAGAAACTCCGCATTTACCAACCATTATGACACAATGGTATCTGAGACAACAGTTTCCTTCTGTTTTCAGAGTAGGAGATAACTCTGGCAAGCGTGTCATAACAGTGTGATGATACTTGGAATATGCTTCGTTTTTAATGGCTTCCACTCTATTTCTGTGGTTAACCAAATGACTCACTAAACCTAATATTCTATTTCAATAAACAAAAATAATACACAGTACCGTGCCAAGCGTGTTCTGTGCCCAGTTTGAAGACTGAAATAAGCCCCCCCTTTTAACTCCTAATGCAAAACACACACACACACACCAAGAAATGCAATCACCACTAAGCAGAAAGGGACCCTCTTAGCCTTCCCTGAATCAGTCTAATTAATTGGCTAGTCCCAGCTTATCCTCCCTGCTTCTGAGTTCTCAATAGAAATAACTGCCCGATTGCTTAACCTTTCCTGCCTCCTGGACATTCTTAGATAGTTCTTGATTAATTTTAGCTTGCTGAAATTCCATTCATTAGTAGCCACAGTTACAGGAAGACAGCAAAAAACCCACAAACATACACAGTGTTGTTTCTGTATTACGGAAGCTCACAATTAAACATCTTTTGTGAATGAAGCTAAAGTGATCATTAGATGCCTTCACTTCCAAGTCATCCTTAATGATTTGCTTGTAAAAACTGGTGAAAAGCTCAACCTCTTTTTCAAAACTCTCAGCGTTTCAATCCTAAGGGTAGCTGCTTGCTAACTTTTGAGCATGCCTCTTTAGGTATTCATTGCTGATACTTTTCAGTTTCTTGCCTGTGGAAAAAAGCAAACCTTTCTCTGATTCCATTGTATTTAGCATTCTATCATCCAGTTGTGTTAATAGTGTGTCTAAGATCCTTTTTTGGGATCTGATAACCTTTCATCCTTTGCAAATTAGTCTGGCATTAGTTTCCTCCTTAGAGATCATTCCTCAGTGAATTGCATGGATATTTCAGCCTGTGAAGCAGGAGCTTCCTTACATGCAATGAACCCAGAAGACTGTATTTTGGCAAAAGCGTTTTGAAGGCTAGCAAGTAAACAACAAACTGTTTGAGTGTCAAGATCTGTAATTTTTTACACACAATGTTAATTTTTTATAAGATAATATACCTTGTCTCATCAGAAACAAGAAATGAAAACTCTGAAATGTTCATTTGCAAGCTATCATCTTCTATTTTAGTTCTGGTGTAAGATTGTATGATGCTTTAATCTCATCTACAGTGTCAAGAATACCCTCAACCTGCTTTTGTAGTGGATGGATTGCCTCTACTCTTGCTGACCATCTCATTGTGCTTTGGCATTTTAATGTAATTCTAGTATGCTTTTTCAACACATCCCAATGACTACTGGAAGTGGAAAACTAAAATAAAGCAAATTTGGGAGCCCAAATTTTGTAAAGCCCAAAATAAAGCAAATTTGGGAGCAACCATTTCAGCAGCTTCTCCAACAAGATTCAGTTTGTGGGCAGCACATGTTGTGAAAGACATGTACTGAATTACCTGCTGGCTTCTATTCTGAACACCTTAGAATAATAGAAATGTAGGACTGGAAGGTACTGGGATAAGTCATTACCTCCAGCCACCTGGGCAGAGGCAGGACCAAGTAAACCTAGACCATCCCTGACAGGTGTTTGTGCAACCTGTTCTTAAAATCCTCCACTGGTGAGAATTCCACAGCCTCCCATGGAAGCCAATTCTAGTGCTTAACAACCCTTTTCATTAGAAAGTTTTTCCTAATATCGAACCTAAATCTCCCTTGCTGCATATTAAGCCCATTACTTCTTGTCCTACCTTCAGTGGACATAGAGAACAATTGATCACCATCTTCTTTATAACAATCCTTAACATATTTGAATGCTGTTATCGGTTCCCTCCTCAATCTTCTTTTCTCAAGACTAAACAGGCCCAGCTTTTTTAACCTTATAGGCCAGGTTTTCTAATCTTTTTTCTTTTTGTAGCTTTCCTCTGGACTCTCTTCAATTTGTCCACCTTTGTATGCTGCGGTCATGTTCGCTCCATTGTCAAGTTTCTCCCATGGAATCACTCATATCTAAATCACCTTTTATAGCTTCTCTAAAATCATCTCTGTAATACTCTCCCCTGTTTTGGTATGGATGTCAATGAAATCTATAAAGCTTTCAGTTGCCTTTGCTCTGTCTTTTGAAACCTCAGCCTTAACATCTGAGACATTTGTTCCATTTGGGAGAGGTTTGGAGTGCAATCAAACATAATAGAGAAGTATTTAGCTTTCCTAATCTTGTCAAAAGTAGTCTGCCATACTTTCCTTGAGACCTACTGATAAATTTGGTTTGATAAGTATATCACTTCTGCAGTACAAACCTTAATAGCTTCCACATGATCTTGTAAGCAAATCAAGTAAATCCCAAAAATTACCATTATAAGGACTGTCTAATTTGTCATCTGAACCTCTGAAAGCTAGACACCTTTCACTGAAGTACAGCAAAATACCCAAGAGACAACACAAAATATTTTACCCCATGTCCTTTTGTACCTTTGTCAATTGTACAATGCTTTTCCAACAGTTACGCCAATTCCATCCAGCAAGTGGCTGCCTCCACATGTTCCTTTGAACATTCATGTTGGCACACTTGCTTGCTAAAGTGGAAAACGTTTGTGAAGCTGGTTTTATGGTTGACAAAGTAAGATGAGGAATTTGGCTGGAAAAACTAAGCAAACAGAACAAGGAGGCAAGAGTTGAACTGTAAATCCCAATGTGTGTAAGCAGACTCAGGCTAGCTCAGCCCAAGCTAGCATGCTAAAAAGAGCAGTATGGATGTTGCAGCACTGGTGGCAGCTCAGGCTAGCCACCTAGTCTGAGCCCACCCAGCCCCCTGGGCTTGAGCATTCCATGCAGGACATTATACAGGGCCTCACGCACACCTATTAGGAAATGGGATTTAGGTGGTCTAGCCAAATGGTCAGACCAGTGGCAGTCAGGTCTAGTGATCAGGGCAGTGGCAGTCAAAGGCCAGGAACAGCACCAAAGGCCAGAGACAGAGTCAGAAACCAGTAGTTCAAATCACAGGTCAGAACTGGAGTCAAGCCAAGGGTCAGAGCCAGAACTGGTAACCAATGGTGAGGAGCAGGAACTAGATATGAGGCAAGGATCAGGCACAGGGCAGGAACCAGAAACAGGGTTGGATGCGGATCACAGTAAACAGGCAAAGAGCAGGGTCTGACATGGCAGGGAGTCTACAAAATTGCTTGGACAGCCCATCTGGCTCACTTCCTGGCTTAAGTAGTGGGTGTGAGCCAATCAGGTGACCCCAAGACTTGGGTGTTCTGATAGGACTTCCTATGGGGCCTGGACCTTCCAGAATTAGTAAGAAGCTGTTTCATCTGTCTCCTTTGGTGGCAACAGATTGACAGAGACTCAGGGCCATGCAGCCCTGGGTTCTAAATTTGCTGAAACTGACTACCCATATGCTTGAATCCTTTTAACTAGACAGGTCCATGAAGACACTGTGAGCCAATATTATATATTCTCAGCACTTGTGCTAACTATTAACCAAACCATCCGCATGCTTTACACTCAGCCAAGATTACATTAAACTGAATAAAGAAAAGGAGTACTTGTGGCACCTTAGAGACTAACAAATTTATTTGAGCTCACGAAAGCTTATGCTCTAATAAATGTGTTAGTCTCTAAGGTGCCACAAGTACTCCTTTTCTTTTTGCGAATACAGACTAACACGGCTGCTACTCTGAAACCTGCCATTGAACTGAATATAACCCCTTTTGGTTGTGCATGCAGGACCATTCAGAAGTGTTGCCAAATATAAATAGTGTTGGTTATTTTCTAGAAATAATTGGAATAATTGGTGCAGGTGCTTGGAATAATTGAGGTAGATGTGTCTGTACCCTGAAAACAGGAGGTGAAAGGTAGATAAGAGAAGAGAAGAAACATCTGTAATAATTAGGGTATTTTCTATTTGATGTGAACAAATGGGGTATCAATATAATCCAAATTTAATTTATGACTTTGGAACAGGTTAAGCTGCAGGTCTATTCTCCGGAAGATTAATGTACTAACCTTTGCCTTTCTGTATAGTGCTGATCTATCTTAGACATATAAACACCAATTGAGCTGATCTATCTGACATCTTACGGATTAATAATCAGAACCAAATTCTCTAACAATACCATTTAGGGGCACTAAATGGGGTTTCAAGTACAACCAAGATCTCTGATATAACACTTAGGACAAAAAAAAAAAAACCATTATTTTAACACTTCTCTTCCTTGCATTTCCTAGGCAAAAAGTCTGGTTCTAAATTAACAATAACACCATTTTCTACCAAAAAACAGCAAACAGAATCTGTCACTTGTGGCCATGTAACCAGGATGAATGAATGAATGAATGAATGAATGAATGAATGAATGAATGTGGATAAGGTTAACTGAGGTCAAGTGAAGAGGGCAGTTACTGAGAAGGCTAGGGCCCCATGATGGAAGAAAAGAGCAAGAAATAAAACAAAACAAAAAAAACCTCAGGGCTCTTGTTTGAACAGCCCCTTTGCCCAATCTTGACATTGCAGTTTTACAAAGTGTTATTATAGTATTTGAGGTCATTATTCTAGATTATTAGTATTTTTTCCAAGGGTTGATATTCCTCAAAGAGGAATTTAATTCGATCATGGTTAGCCATATCTTGAGAAATGTGTATAATTATGACATGCATGATATATATATATTGATATAGATACAGATGCCTCAGCTCTCCATCTTTCTAGTGGCTCCTCATCTGATATGCATCTTTCTAAATATCAGTGTATCCACCTTGCAATGGAATTTCTTTAATATCTGATGTCAATCTGATGAGATTCAAAGGTAGGAGTCAAGTATCAGAGGGCTAGCCGTGTTCGTCTGGATCTGTAAAAGCAGCAAAGAGTCCTGTGGCACCTTACAGACTAACAGACGTATTGGAGCATAAGCTTTCATGGGTGAATACCCACTTCGTTGGATGCATGAAGTGATGTAGGAGTGATTGAAGTGACCTTCAAATAGCTTTTGGGTAGACCATGATTTCTTTTGGAGAGCCATTTGAACCAACGTAGTTTTAGTGAGCAGCAGCAAAATCTATATTTGAAACATGGGTGGGGGGATTGTCTGGTGAAAAAAAAAGTTCATTATAACCTAGATAAGCCTTCTGCTATCACTTTTTTCAGATCTCTCTAGCCAATCTGAGACAAAAATTTCAGCCAAAAACCTTGGTTCCACAAGTCCTTCAGCAATGTATAAGCTTGTGCAACTGTGAGCAGAGGCTGCAAACTGGTGCAAAAGACATTAAGTACTAGACATAGGCTTATTCATGAGCAGCTATATCAGGCCATTTTAATGCCTTCTCCCTTATCCTTAAGAATGCAGGGTAAGATAGCGGGGAGGTTAGTCTTAGCTAAACTTTCTCTTCTTATCATTATCTCCCCATAGTAGGTAGGAGTAACTTGAAGACCTCTCAGCAGTGCTTCTTAATGCAGAATTAAGTTCCGCTCTGCCTCTTGTCCTGCTCCTCGTTTTTTACCATGTACTTATATATGCAACAGTCCACACCTGTGCTGTGCATGAAGAAGCCCTAAATTCAGTATAGGGGAACTGGATTTATGATTATACCTAAACCACAGAGTTAAGTGTGGACTTTGAATTTGACTCCTAAAGTAAAAAACAAAACATATACGTACACCACACACTGTAAAGTCGTCGTGAAATGAGGAAATGTTCTAAGAATTACTGGCAATTCAACTGCAACTTTTTTTAAACTTTAAGAAATATACACATTTCTTGTTATGTCATCTCAGCCTGTCAAAGCTGTGCTAAAGGACATTTCTAGATCTGGATTTTCAACCATATTGTTATCTGTGAATTTGATTATAGTCCACGTTATTTAGTGCTCTGAAAGGGCCAGATTGACAACACGGGAAATTAAAGTTCTAAATTTATCTACAAAACAGGTCCAGCACAGGCAGCAGGAGTTTTCCCATGCTTGTCCCACCATGTATTTTTGAACCTTTAAGACTGTCAAGGTTCCTTCCCCACTCTGAACTCTAGGATACAGGAGTGGGGACCTGCATGAAAGACCCCCTAAGCTTATTCTTACCAGCTTAGGTTAAAAACTTCCTCAAGGTACAAACTTTGCCTTGTCCTTGAATGCTATGATGCCACCACCAAGTGTGTTAAACAAAGAATACGGAAAGAGCCCACCTGGAGACGTCTTCTCCCCAAAATATCCCCCCAAGCCCTACACTCCCTTTCCTGGGGAAGGCTTGATAAAAATCCTCACCAATTTGCATAGGTGAACACAGACCCAAAACCTTGGATCTTAAGAACAATGAAAAAGCAATCAGGTTCTTAAAAGAAGAATTTTAATTAAAGAAAAAGTAAAAGAATCACCTCTGTAAAATCAGGATGATAAATACCTCACAGGGTAATCTGATTCAAAACACAGAGAATGCCTCTACACAAAAACTTAAGTTACAAAGAAACACAAAAACAGGAATATACATTCCATTCAGCACAGCTATTTTACCAGCCATTAAACAAAAGGAAATCTAACGTATTTCTAGCTAGATTACTTACTAACTTCAGGAGTTATGAAGAGCATTCCTGATCTGTTCCCGGCAAAAGCATCACACAGACAGACCCTTTGTTTCCCCCCGGCTCCAGCTTTGAAAGTATCTTGTCTCCTCATTTGTCATTTTGGTCAGGTGCCAGCGAGGTTATCTTAGCTTCTTAAACCTTTACAGGTGAAAGCATTTTGCCTCTGGCCAGGAGGGATTTTATCCCACCCAAGGAACACTCCAGACACCTTATCATCCTGCCACACCGTTCTTCAGCAACCCACCTCACCTCAGTGACCCATCAGCTGGACGATGTTTTAAATGTAACGAGCTGGGGCATGTAAAGGCCAACTGCCCCAAGAACCCCAACAGATTACAGTTCATTGCACCAGAATCACACCAGAGGTCCTCAGCTCCAGATGCCTCCCAGATACCCTCGGAGCGGAGGGAAACTGTCAGTGTGGGTGGAAAGAAGGTCACCGTGTGGAGAGACACTGGAGCGCAAGTGTCGGCTATCCATGCTTCCTTAGTGGACCCCAATTTAACCAGAGATCCAAGTAACAATTCAACCCTTCAAGTCCAACTCTTTAAATTTGTCTACACCCAAGTTGCCTGTCCAGTACAAGGGCTGGTCAGAAAAGTGGACTTTTGCACTCTATGATGATTATCCCATCCCCATGCTGTTGGGGGAAGACTTGGCCAATCATGTGAAGCTAGCCAAGAGGGTGGGAATGGTCACCTGCAGCCAGGCTAAGCAAGCTGTCATGCCTAGCTCTGTTCCAGAAACTTCTACCAGGACCCGGTCAGAGGTAATGGAACCAGACCCCATGCCAACTCTGCAACGGCAGTAGTGGATCCAGTCCCAGAGACCCAGACAGAGCCAGTCCCAGAACCGCAACTGGCAGAACAACCAGCACCAGAACCATTCCAGCACTGAATCCAGTACTTACAACCCCAACACCAGAGGGCCCCACTGAACCTGAACTGCCAGCAGCAGATAACCCTACACAAGAGGCTCAGCCAGAGCCTGAACCCCAACATAATGCACCAGAGGAAAGCGGTTCACAGTCAACGGAAACAGCCCCATCCCCTACATCGTTTCCAGAAGGACCAAGCCCAGATCCACAATCCAATGAAGAACTGATGTCTCCAGCCTCAACGGAACAGTTCCAGACCGAACAGGAAGCAGATGAAAGCATCCAAAGAGCTTGGATTGGTGGCATGGAGCAATCCACCGCCTCTCAGCTCTTCTAATCGATCCAGGTTTGTTGTAGAAAGAGGACTTTTATACAAGAAAACTCTTTCTGATGGACACCAGGAAGACTGGCATCCTCAGAGACACTTGGCAGTTCCAAGTAAGTACCGGGTAAAGCTATTAAGCTTAGCCCACGATCATCCTAGTGGCCATGCCAGGGTAAACAGAACCAAAGACCATTTGGGAAAGTCGTTCCACTGGGAGGGAATGGGCAAGGATGTTTCTACCTATGTCCAGTCTTGTGAGGTGTGCCAAAGAGTGGGAAAACCCCAAGACCAGGTCAAAGCCCCTCTCTAGCCATTACCCATCATTGAGGTTCCATTTCAGTGAGTAGCTGTGGATATTCTGGGTCCTTTTCCGAAAAAGACACCCAGAGGAAAGCAGAACATACTGACTTTCATGGATTTTGCCACCCGATGGCCAGAAGCAGTAGCTTTAAGCAACACTAAGGCTAAAAGTGTGTGCCAGGCACTAACAGACATTTTTTCCAGGGTAGGTTGGCCCTCCGACATCCTCATAGATGCAGGAACTAATTTCCTGGCAGGAACTATGGAAAGCCTTTGGGAAGCTCATGGGGTAAATCACTTGGTTGCCACCCCTTACCATCATCAAACAAATGGCCTGGTGGAGAAGTTTAATGGAACTTTGGGAGCCATGATACGTAAATTCGTAAATGAACACTCCGATGACTGGGACCTAGTGTTGCAGCAGTTGTTCTTTGCCTACAGAGCTGTACCACATCCCAGTTTAGGGTTTTCACCATTTGAACTTGTATATGGCCGTGAGGTTAAGGGGCTATTACAGTTGGTGAAGCTGCAATGGGAGGGGTTTACACCTTCTCCAGGAACTAACATTCTGGACTTTGTAACCAACCTACAGAACACCCTCCGAACCTCTTTAGCCCTTGCTAAAGAAAACCTAAAGGATGCTCAAAAAGAGCAAAAAGCCTGGTATGATAAACATGCCAGAGAGCATTCCTTCAAAGTAGGGGACCAGGTCATGGTCTTAAAGGTGGCCAGGCCCATAAAATGGAAGCATTGTGGTAAGGGCCATTCATGGTCCAAGAGTGCCTAGGAGCTGTTAATTATCTCATAGCATTCCCCACCTCAAACCAAAAGCCTAAGGTGTACCATATTAATTCTCTAAAGCCCTTTTATTCCAGAGAATTAAAGGTTTGTCAGTTTACAGCCCAGGGAGGAGATGATGCTGAGTGGCCTGAAGGTGCCTACTATGAAGGGAAAAGTGATGGTGGTGTAGAAGAGATAAACATCTCCATGACCCTTGGGCATATGCAGCGACAGCAGATCAAAGAGCTGTGCACTAGCTACACGCTGACATTCTCAGCCACCCCAGGACTGACTGAATGGGCATACCACTCCATTGGCACAGGTAATGCTCACCCAATTAAAGTCCAACCATACCGGGTGTCTCCTCAAGCTAAAACTGCTATAGAACAGGAGATCCAGGATATGCTACAGATGGGGGTAATCTGCCCCCTGGTTGTACATGGACATTTCCAATGGTTCTAGTTCCCAAACCAGATAGGGAGATACGTTTTTGCATGGACTACCATAAGGTAAATGCTAGGTTTCAGAGTAACAGCCATGTTAGTCTGTATTCGCAAAAAGAAAAGGAGTACTTGTGGCACCTTAGAGACTAACCAATTTATTTGAGCATAAGCTTTCGTGAGCTACAGCTCACTTCATCGGATGCATACTGTATGCATCTGATGAAGTGAGCTGTGGCTCACGAAAGCTTATGCTCAAATAAATTGGTTAGTCTCTAAGGTGCCACAAGTACTCCTTTTCTTTCTATAAGTTAAATGCTGTAACTCACCCAGACAACTATCCAATGCCACGCACAGATGAACTATTGGAGAAACTGGGACTGGCCCAGTTCATCTCTATCTTGGATTTAACCAAGGGATACTGGCAGGTTCCGCTAGATTAATCTGCCAAGGAAAGGTCAGCCTTCACCACCCATGTCGGGATGTATGAATTTAATGTACTCCCTTTCGGGCTGCGGAATGCACCCGCCACCTTCCAAAGACTTGTAGATGGTCTCCTAGCAGGATTGGGAGACTATGCAGTCGCCTACCTTGACGATGTGGCCATATTTTCAGATTCCTGGGCACAGCACCTGGAACATCTACAAAAAGTCTTCAAGCGTATAAGGGAGGCAGGACTAACTGTTAAGGCTAAGAAGTGTCAAATAGGCCTAAACAGAGTGACTTACCTTGGACACCAGGTGGGTCAAGGAACTATCAACCCCCTACAGGCCAAAGTGGATGCTATCCAAAAGTGGCCTGTCCCAAAGTCAAAGAAACAGGTCCAATCATTCTTAGGCTTGGCCGGATATTACCAGTGATTTGTACCGCAATACAGCCAAATCGCCGCCCCACTGAGAGACCTAACCAAAAAGAAACAGCCAAATGCCGTTCAGTGGACTGAAGAGTGTCAGAAGGCCTTTAACCAGCTTAAAGCGACACTCATGTCTGACCCTGTGCTAGGGGCCCCAGACTTCGACAAACCGTTCCTAGTAACCACAGATTCATCCGAACGTGGTGTGGGAGCAGTTTTAATGCAGGAAGGACCGGATCAAGAATTCCATCCTGTAGTGTTTCTCAGCAAGAAGCTGTCTGAGAGAGAAAGCAACTGGTCAGTCAGTGAAAAAGAATGTTACGCCATTGTCTACGCTCTGGAAAAGCTACGCCCATACGTTTGGGGACAGCGTTTCCACCTGCAAACCGACCATGCTGCGCTACAGTGGCTTCAGACCACCACGGGAAATAACAAAAAACTTATTCGGTGGAGTTTAGCTCTCCAAGATTTTGATTTCGACATCCAAGACGTCTCAGCAGCTTCTAACAAAGTGGCTGATGCACTCTCACATGAAAGTTTCCCAGAATCAGCTGATTAAAATCGCCCTTGAGATGTGGAAAATATTGTTAGTCTTTATACACTTGGTAGTATATTTAGAGGCGCATGTGTCTTATTAACTCTGTTTTCTCCTAGAGCTCCAGGAAGAAATCACAGCCAGTGTTTCACCCTATCTGTGATTTGAGGGGGCGTGTCATAAATATAAAGGGAAGGGTAACCTCCTTTCTGTATACAGACAAAGACAAATGGAGACTTGTTCAGTTTCTACACTAACTCCATCCTTTGCCTGTACATGGAGATTGCCAACTCTGTTGCTTCATGTTCTCCGTTGTCACACTGAAGCAAAGGTCCTACTCAGTGTGAGTAAATGTGGTAGAACTGGCCCAAAGGAAGAAATCCATATTGATACAAGACATCTAATAAGTCTTTCCTAGAGATTTCTTCATAGAAGATTGAAAGGAGCAGTTTTCAAAATTTGAAAAAAAACCTAAAATATAAATCAAGATGATTTCCAAATGATTTAATTAAGTGAAAATAATTGTTTTTCCACACAGTTCTCCAGCAATATGTTATTTCAGTGACTCATTATTTTAGAACTTAGTATATAGAGCAGAATGCACTCAAGGGACATGGTTTGATTCCAGGCAATACTATTTTAGTTGGATTAGCAACTGCTGTTATAAGAAGCCAGAGCTGGATGTAAACATGAGTCTGTGGAACAGAGACTGTAAACTGTCACCTCTTATAAAAACAGCAAAAGTCCAAGGAAAGGGCCATGTACCCGTACCTTTACTTCTAAACACACTGTGGAACAGCAGTTGGCAATTGCAGGGTCCCAGTTCAATAAAGTATGTAGGAAGCATAACAGTGCATGAAAAAAGAAGTCATTTACATGCAAATCAGATAGTTGCTAAAGGGAAAAGGTGTCATGATGGTTAAATCACATGAATTGCAGATGGTAGTTCTGGGGACGGTTCCCAGCTTTGATACAGATTTTCTGTGTACTAGGTTGTCACTTTATGATCAGCCCTGAGCAAAGCATATATTTCTACTGCCCGAGGAGCAGCCCAGGAAGCAGATTGTGACTTAGAGGATAAAAATCAGCTTTCTGGTCTCCTGCCTGTTCTAAGGAGAAAGCAAACACCACTGAGCCTATACCTAGTGCAGCATGCATCATCAGCTGGTATTCCAGTGCACTATGCTGGACAGTGCTTTCAGGGCAGAGCCAGTGCTAGGGCTTTAAGAAGCACACCAGATAACACTAGATGTGAAAAAACATCATCCATTAGTGCCACTGCCTCTGACCCATAAAAGGGCTAGATAGAGCCTAGGCCTGAGTTCCTTTTGTTGTTTCTGTAAAATGGGGTTAATAATATTAGTTTACTCCACAAAGGGAGTTTGGAAAGCATGTCAGTCCTTGGATAGAGAGTGCTGTGTGCGTATTACTGTTATGAAAGCTTTTATTGCAGGCCATACTCCTGAAGAGACACAGATAGGTTAGCCTCAAAATCAGCTTTTGATTTACAAATCAAGAAAGTGTTACAGAACATATATTAACAGAAACATTTTCATGAATTTTAGTGTTAATAAAAATGGTTTAAAGAGACTGTGAGATTTAAACAATCCAGACATCAGTGCATTATGCTAGTGCATGAGAAGTGAGAAAGTTAGTTTCACTGTCCAAGCAGCAGAAAAGGGGGAAGTAATTATGTTTGTTTGTTTGTTTTAATTTGGTGTTATTGTATTTATTTATTTTAATTTAATAATCTGAGGTTTGATTCTTTCCAATCGGACAGTGGTGCTTTTAAAATGTTTTATGCCTCTAATATCACTACAGAAATAGAGATAGGTCTGCAGGCATGATAATCATGAATACCACAGTGACATCCATGCTGGGCTGCATTCTGATCTCTGTTACTCTGGTGTAATTCCAGGATTGTGCCACTGAAGTCAATGGCACATTATATCAAGGAGATAGTTGTCTGCCTTAAGGCCAGATTGAATCTGGCCTTCTCATGGGTGCACAAAGGGGTGTGAGAGAGGACAAGATCCTCTCTCCTCCTGTGCACTGTGGCCTGACACAATGGGCCTGATTCTGCTCTCATTTTATTCCAGTGGAACACAGGAATAATTCCAATGAAGTCAGTTGACTTGCACTGGTATAAAAATGGCATGAGTGTGGAATCAGGTGAGCATAAATATTTCTCTCTTCTAGCACAAATCCTTCCAGAAGGGCTGAGGAAGGGCAGGGAGGAGGCAGGCTAAACCATCCTGAAAGGGGACAGGGAGGGCTGGAGTGAGGATGGTGCCGTGTCCCCATGTACCTGGCCCTGCATCCCTTCGCCCTTGATCTTTGTCAGCAAGACGTCCTCTGAGGTAGTGTATTCCTTCTCACTCCACCCTATGGACCCTATGTGCCCAGTGTAGCCCTTAAAAGTAGTGGGGAACAAAAGCATTAGGTGAGCAGTATTGGATGCTGGGGAACACTTATTCAAACATGAACAAAGGTAAGGGTTTATCTAGGTTTGGAGAATGGGCAGTTCATATTTTACCCTAATCAATGAATCCATCCTTAACTAATGTGATGTTTCACACATTAACATGAAGCAACCTTAATCTCAAAGTGATAGACTGTTGCTACTTTAAAATAACTCACTAAAATTGATCAGTGAAGGAATGAAATGTGTGAGAAATTGAATTTTTCTAGAGGGAATTTTGTGTATATCATTTGGAATACATGAATACATTTGTGAAAACAGTTTAGAGAGAATGTACTTTGGGCTCAAGTGAGTTATGGATATTATGGAAGTCAAACATTGTGGCTTCCATTGTGTTGGCATCTGCCAGAATCAGTACTTGGTCAAATCCTGAAAGGTGCTGAGTTGCTGATACTTAGCAGCTCTCAAGATCTGGCCCATCTTGAGGAAGTGAAAAAGAGGAGAAGATCCTCAACATAGTTTGATACAGTTCATGTTGTATTTAGAAATGTAGGAGTAAGCCACAATCTAAATGGGAGTAATGATTCCTGCTGCATCTTTAACCATACTATATCCTAGTCGTATTCTGTTCTAAATATTTATTAACTTTTCATAAAGTATAATATGTTTAATAGAGTTGGTTGGAACATTTTCAGGGGTGTATTTTCACCAGAATGTTTCACCAAAGCGAAAATGTTTTGCTGATGTATAGATGGGTGTGGTAATATCTTTTATTGGATCAAGTTCTATTGGTGAGAGAGACACACTTAGCTTACACAGAACTCTTCTTCAGGTCTGTGTAAGCTCAAACGCTTGTCTCTCTCATCAAGAGAAGCAGGTCCAACAAAAGATATTACCTCACCCACCTTGCCACAATGTTTTGCAAACACATAGGGCTGGTCTACTCTACGGGTGGGAGATCGATCTAAGTTACACAACTTCAGCTACCTGAATAACGCAGCTAAAGTCAACGTACTTAGATCTACTTACCACGGTGTCTTCACTGAGATGTATTGATGGGAGATGCTCTCCTGTCAATTCTTCTTGTGCTTCTCTTTGAGGTGGAGTACCAGAGTCAACGCTAGAGCGATCGGTGGTCGATTTATCGCGTCTATACTAGACATGACAAATTGACCCTCGCTGGATAGATTGCTGCCCATCGATCCAGCTGCTAGTGTAGACATGCCCATAGATGGTTGAGGTAATATATCTCTTTTATTGCACTGACTTCTGTGAGAGAAACAAGCTTTTGAGCTTAAACAGACCTGAAGGAGAGTTCTGTTGTAAGATCAAAAGCTTGACACTCTCACCAACAGAAGTTGGTCCAATAAAAGATATTATCTCACTCACCTTGTCTCTCTAATATCCTGGGACCAACACGGCTATAACAACATTGCTCGCAGACACATATCAGTTAAGATGAGGTTTTCACTGAAATGGTTTCTGAGCTACAGGGTTACCTGGTTAAAGAGAGAGAGAGAAATAGTTCTGTTTTTGCAAAAATTTTCAAAAGGTTTTGTTTTCATTCCAGTACAGATCAAAAACAAATTTCAAAACTTCAAAAGTTGTTGTGAAACAGAATTGTTATCTCTGAACAGGTCTGATGTTAAATATATTTAAAATGTGCGGCTGTGCATAGGAAAGAAAGCAGGGCACTAATTAGCCAGATTGATCTAATTAAAGTAAATGAGAATTGCATTGCTAACATTGTTCACACTGTTTTGAAATGTTTGATTGGTTTTGATCAGGGAGGGGCACAATTTACAAAGTTCAGATCCACAGGTGTTTCTGGATCTGGATCTGAACTCTATTCCAACAAGTGAAGAGTATTTTGTTTGAGCTATCTGTGATATTTAGATGCAAATTTGGTTTCCTTATCATCTGCCTCCCCTTCAAGATTGGGGGGCATTTAGATCTGAAGTTCTGGCTTCAGCTCATCTCTAGGCTACATGTGCAAAAAAGCAGTCACTGCACATTAAGGTGGTACCAGTTCCATTACCCAGTTACACTAATTTAAATCCAGAGTAACTCCATCTATTTACATAGTCTTATCTGAAAGTAGAGTCCAACCTTTTGTATTTAATTCATTTTAATTTATTTTGGTTAATTCATTTTATTTATTTCTAATAATATGTTTATAGCACCTTCATCCTGAAGGATTAAAATCTTCTTTAAAAACTTTACAGGCTGTACTATGCAAGAATCATTTCACCCATGGCTGAACTGCAGCCACGTCTAGCATGGCACATTATAGCTATTTAACCATGTAACACCACACAGCCAATCATCTGAGGTAGGCAGTGAAGAATATGGTATCTAGTTGAAACAGCAGGTATAATTTACGCAATTAGAAAGACAACTAATTCTGTCATAGACTGTAAACTTCAAGGGAAAGACTATCTTTCCTTTTTCTATAATTCTCCATGCACAGTTATGTAACTATTATGTACAGTAGTGATGATGATACTAATAAGCAGTACAATAATATTATTGCATTATAGTTATATAAAATTATATTACATTTGATGGATACGTTCATTATTAATAATACAAATTATTTTTGTGTGTATAGTGCCTACCATAATTCAGCCCCAATCCATTTAGCAGGTACTGCAACTTGAATTATGAATATTAATCATATGTTGTTATCATGCAGGATCCTACCCTCAAAACATGAAAATATTCCTAAATACAATTATTACCTTCTATACCACATAATCATTGAATTTTGAAGTGCCAATTGTATTTGTATCTAGTCACTTCTAAAATGGCAATACATTTTTTAATAGGGAGGAAAACAAGGGATGTTAAATGCTTGTGAACCATAAAGGAAGTTACTGTATATTACAATGTGATTTTTTTATCACGTCTATTGGAATAATTTCAGATGCTTTCAAGTTTTAAGAGCTAATTAAAAGCAGCATCTATTCTTGTAATGAATATATGTATAACCACGCTGACTGTGAAAGGGTCAGATTCTGATCTAAGTCACACATGTGTCAATCTGAAGTGTACTGAATTCAGTGAAGTTTCTCCAAATTTATATCGTTGTGCTCAGAGACTGTCCCAGAGTGTATAATTCTTTTCTTCTCCATTTTTCTTTTCTCTTCCTCTATCCTGCCCCTACTTTTGTTTTTCACCTTTCATATTCTATTGAACAAAACAATTGTTTTGATTTCTTAAAGCCATATCAAACATACATATTTTATTTAGATGTAAGAGTCAGCTTTTCACACAGCTGTTAGAGGCTCTGGATCTGTTAGTTCCAAACTGATATTTAAGGAAAATCAGATAGTCAGCAGATACAGACTGAATGTAAGTGGGTAAAGGGGAACATAAGACAGAAGAAAAGTAGAGAGATTCTAAGTTGCTGAGACAAATTTAGAACCAGCAAGAATTTGAGCAGTGGCATTTATTATTACTACCAGCCTATGACAGGCAGATTCTGGATGACCTACAAAGGGGAAATCACTACACAGAAGCCTATATAGGACAAGCAGTATGTGTAAGGCAAACTGTGTAGGGAGCTATCCAGTCAAACCATTTAATTCTTTGAGAATAAAAAGAGGAAAGAAAGAGATTTTTTCTCACAATACTGTAAGAAATAATACATGTCAAGAGAACACAGTGATGCTGCCTTTAACATAGACAATGTCCCTTCAACCAACTTAACTCCTCCTAGCATATTACTTCTAATATCTGCATTATGTGCTAATGAGGACTACATCTTTCTCATCCCATGTATGGGTGGATTTATAATGACAGGGTCTAATATGCCACTTCAGCAATCTGCAAAGGACTATAGTGCTGCCATGGAATGAAATTGCCATCCTTCCACTACCATTTCCCAAATGGGATCAATACACTGTCTGTTTTACTAACAGGATTCAGTGAATCAACTAATTTGTGGTTTTAAAAATTCCAGTGGGACAACCCTATTTCAAGTCTATAGAAGATCATTACATTTAGGGCTTTCTAGCCTGCATCCACATTATTCACTGGTCAGTCTTCATCATTGTTCATGAGTAGACAGTGCTGCTAACCAACAGTGGAAGACCATTAGAATTCAATCAATTTCCCACAAACTACCCTTTGTTGCTTTCATGTTTGTGTTTCTTAAGTTTCTTTATACAGCATGGTATTGCATTGCTGAATACAGGCTATGTGTCATACTTTAATAACCAATACCTTTGTCAGTGGTGACCTAAACATTTCTCTCTTAATTCTCTGGAAATCAATTTTTCTCCAAAACAAAATTATTATATCTGAGTCTAACCTATTTCTCCAAGATGATAAGAATATCTCAAAGACTTCTCATTCTATATGGATTTCCCCTTAGCCTCTACTCTATCTCCCTTCTCTTTCCTTTCCTTGACAAGTCTGCCCATTTTGTTTCTACAATACTTTGCTATTAATCAATAAACTGACTTATGGCACCTGTCACCTGAATGATGCTATTCAGCAGCACAATATGGGATTTTGATGGATTAAAGTTCTAGCCTGCATATTCTTGCACTTTGCTTTTGTATTAATTGTTTATTTCCCAGCAAGTGTGTCTGCAGGACAGCTGGCTCTCTCATAAGCCCCTTCATGTGACACATGTCAAATGACAATTGAAAATTCTCTCAACTTTGTGAGCAAGCATGTACCTTGAAATCTCAAGCTGTCAATCATACCCACAATATGCAATTGCTCTCATTCCTTCATGCATCTAAACTTCCGATCAAAGGGCTGGTGACAACAAATGTTGCCTTTTGAACTACACTGTAAATGTACAAATATGCTGGATAATAAATTCTTCCCCTAGCCCCTGCTGTTATTGCTATTTCTCAAGCACCTGGTGCTTTTAAATCAGGTCAGTTTGGACCTTTGGTCATTTCCTTTAAAAGTGTGTTGATTTTTAAACAAAAACTTCTCTTTTATCTCGATACCCTGTGCACAATATTTACCCTATTATAGGCATTTTTCTGCAAATCTGTGTAATAAAACAATAAAATAATAATAATAACAAAACCCAGTTGCTATATAGTGCTTTTCATCAGTAGATCTAAACATATGTCAATACCAGTATTATTAGATATTATGTTATTTTAGGCATAGATTAAAAATACATTTTAGGGCACAGATGTGCTAATTAGAATCATCCAGATATTTTCTTTAAAATGTAAGGGCCAGGTTCTGCCACCTTATTCCATAAGCAGTCTCATTGCTGTATAGTACTCCAGCTTTGTGGCTGGAATAACTGGGCTCTCTGTGGAAGAGGTCTTCTGCTAATCATAGAATATCAGGGTTGGAAGGGACCACAGAAGGCCATCTAGTCTAACCCCCTGCTTAAAAAGCAGGACCAATCCCCATTTTTTGCCCCAGATCCCTAAATGGCCCCCTCAAGGATTGAGCTCACAACCCTGGGTTTAACAGGCCAAAGCTCAAACCACAGAGCTATCCCCCTCCCATGGAAGCAACCAGTCTAACTCCCGCTACATATGATGCAGAGAAAGTCAATGAAAACCTGTAGTGCTCAATAGAAGTGAATGAAATAAAATAAGCTATGTTGGCAGACAAAAAGCATTAGTAATGGAGGGCACCTGAAGACATGAGGACACTGAGGGTTGTTGGTAAACCCAGAAGATGGTTATTTATCACCTCTGTGCATAGGGGCTTTCCCCTATTGCTCTGGGAACTGCAAAGGGATGCCAATTACAGGAGCAGGGGCATGAGGACTGAGCATAATGTGAGTGCACTAGGCATAGGGATTGCGTACTGCTCTACAGGGGACTGGGTATGGCTGGCCACTACTCTGTGTTTATATTTACATCCCCAATCTCTACCTGTGATGGGGAGTGTGGTGTGATCATCCTGTAAACTAGACAAGGGAATTTTCTTCTGCACAGAGGAACTCTAGCCCCCAGGAGCTTGGGAGGATGGTATCCGGGCTTCCGCTGCTTCCTGGGGAAGTGGAGACACAGAAGGACAATGAGGTCTGGGGCTCCCAGACCTGCCTGGCCTCTGGTGGAGATGGTGCTTTTCAGCCTGATTGCATCTCTGGATAAGAGCTTAGGTTTGGGTGTGGGTCTGGGGAAGCCATGGGGAGAGCTAAGAACTGGGTGAGGTGCGATGTGGGGGGAAGAGCACAGGTCTGGGTGTGGGCAGCAGGAGAGGAGTGTGTATGGAGCTGAGTTCAGGGGGGAGAGAAGCAGAGGTAGAATGAGAGAGATTATGACTGGGTATGGGGGAGTAGCAGGGGAACATCTTAGGTCTGGGTGCAAGGGAAAGGAGTATGTGGGGCTGGATGCAGGGCAGCAGAGGGAGAGCTTGAGGACCCCTCCTTAGGAAAATTTTGGTTGGGCCCTGATTCCAGGAACTTACAATATTTTGATACAGGATATTAATATGTTAAACAAGGAATTGGTGTTACTTCTTATACATAGAGTTAATTAGATATTATCTTGGCAGATTAAATCTTGATGTTTGCCAGTTATCCCTTTGTATTACAGAATTTGTAATCAGTCCATCAAGGAATTCTGAAATATTTTCAGATCACTGAGTATTTTGAGGCTCTTGTCCCAGCAGAACTGTGTATGCCAAAGAATGTGAAGGAAGAAACCAAAGGACAGCCAAAACAAGTAGAGTTATTGGATCTGATTATATAAATATAAAGAAAATACATGAAATAATAAAGCCTTTATGACTGTCAAGGAATAGGGCCAGAATATTCTTACTTGATGGTTTATCCTAATTTGTGGCTGTAGAGTTATTGTAATTCAGAAATGGGTACTGTAAACCTTCTGTGCCCATCTCTCTCTATTCAGACATCTGAACTGAGACAATCTGAGCATAGTGGAGTTGCTGATGAGTAACTTTATGTATTTTCATAAATAATGAGGAGTCCTTGTGGCACCTTAGAGACTAACAAATGTATTTGGGCATAAGCTTTCATAGGCTAAAACCCACTTCGTACACTGCTTTTCTTCAAGTAAATAAATCTGATCTACCCAGTCTGATAATCTGGCTCTACAACTTCACTTCCCAAAGCAAGTGTAGGTTTCTTAAATTGCATCCTTAAACAATGAATAGCAACAGAGAGGCCATTGTCATGAGGAAACACATTTTCATGACACTAAACAAAGCAAGATGCTTTGTTCTCTAATCACCCCAAGAGGCATCATTAACTCTTGATAACCAAATCACTTCTCTCAGAAGTTCCATATTACATTCCAAGCTTGAGAGAGGTCACTCCTCAGTTGATAAGAAAAGACCTAAAATGCTTCTCTTGTAGTGTCAATCACAGATATGACCAGAGTAGACTTTATAAACTTTACCACATGCCATTGCTGAGCAAATTGGATTAAAAGGTTGAGATCATACTTTCCTTCTATCAGCCTAGTTCATTGTATAATAGTCTTACCTCTGCCAGATACTTGTTTTGCTTCACCTCTGAGAAGTGCCATCCTCCAGATAAGACATTAAAAATGATATCCCATTTGCCCGTGCCAGTGGTTGTTAATAGAGTAGAGATTTTTTGACACTTTGAATTACACACTGGTAGTAAAAAAGCTCCTGAGCTTTGGCCCACACTGTGCCCCACTCCAAGAATAACAACCTAAATGCACTGGCAACAATAGGAAGATTCATTACTCTGTGCTTGGTATTGCTGATCACCTGCAGTCTCACAGTGGGATAGACTCAACCCATTATGAAATTTGGAATAACTGATAAAACAAATATACTTTATAGTAATGATTTGTCTAAGCAAGAAAATGTAGTATTTGTCTAAGCAAGAAACTGAATGTTGCAAACCAAAACATGTCTGGTAAGCTGCTATAGCTTTTCTTATAAGCCCCATGTACCCAACACCAGCAGTGGTGGGCTTATACACAATGAAACTAGAATATGCTATTGTTCTGTGAAATGCTGTGTGCTGTTTCTTTGCCATATTACACTGAGTGGTGCAAATCTGACATTTTAGACTTTGGGGCTTTTAAAACAGATAGCAAATGCACATTGTGTGAAACTTCTGCCTCTACAAAGCAGAAACTTCTGACTCTACAAACTTCTGACTCTTCCTTTGTAATGTGGGCCATTCTGTCTTTGCATTTAAGTGAACTGTAGCTCACGAAAGCTTATGCTCAAATAAATTGGTTAGTCTCTAACGTGCCACTAGTACTCCTTTTATTTAAAACATCAGAATTAATCTTCAGAAAGCATCCATTACAGTGATATTTGGAAGGGCAGTATTCTAGACCATTGACTGAAATAATTTATAATATATGAGCCTGAACCAAAATTCAAGATCCAAGCAAGCTGAACCCTGGAAAAATGTAGCCATAGATCAGATAGTAGCAGAGTGTGTTTGTATTTATTTTTAAACAGGAGTCTTGTGGTAGTTGGAGAAGTCCTGAATGCCTAGTTCCCCAGTAGGGAAAGCCCAGGCATGGAGTTACGGTATAAGACAGGCATTTGCGTGACTGTTGAAATAGAATGAAACTGGTGAATGAAACTCAGAAATGTGGGGTTTGTGATTTTGTGGATATGAATTTTCCTGGATAGAAGCTGGTGCTTTCATTGTACATTCGCTTTGATGTAAAGCATTAGCAGGTCAGATATCTCAAGTTTTGCTTTGAGATTCAGGTTTTAACAATCCCTGAACAAAACTAATATATCTCAAAATCAAATTAAGTTGAAACTCCAGAACTTATGTGTTTTTGTGCGAAACCTATGCAAAACCAATAAATTTTAACATGATTTTGACACAAAACCAGATATTTGAACATGGTAACATGTAGATGGGATAACTATGACTCAGCTAGTTCAGTGAACATTAGAAATGCTTTCCATGAACAGGATCTGAGTTTTCAGTTCGGAATGAAACTTTCCTGGTTTTAAGTTTCTTGTAAATTATAACTAGACTGATAGCGTGCAGTATTCTTGAGTTTTTTATTTTAGGAAGGCTTTTAGCAAGAAAAATTGAATAAAAAGGGATTTTATAATGGATTTTATGAATTATGTTAGGACTAAACTTAAAATTTGTCTTTCTTGGAAAAAAGAGAGGCAAGAATTCAGTGTTCAGGACTGAACAGTAAATTGATTGTTTTCTCTTTTTTCCAGACTCCTATAACAGACCAGAAGAGATACTGTGTTCCTGTAATGTATATCTAGCCCAAGTTCACAGACATGGAGCATCAGGCAGACAGATTGAAGCAGTGATATGTCTCTATGATTAATCAATGTAGAAACAATGTGATCTAGCCATAGAAGTTCTCTCGTTGTCTGGAGCTGTGATTATTTATTCAACCATTGCTCTGAGTGCACATCTTCCATTGATTTCATTTTGAGTTTTGTTCTAAAACAACAGGAAAGAAATCCACAGTTTGGAAAAAACAAAAAAACAAAACAAAAAAACCCCTACTCATCCGGTTCACTGACATAAATAACAGATGAATGTTCCAGCTATACTCTACATGCTTGAGAAAAGTTTTACCTGGGTTGAAACATTTACATTCCCCCATAGTTGCTGCTTCAAAGAGAACCTGTAGGTGGATGCCTGCATGGTCAGTGGAGGTCAGCTCCCTCCACGGGACTGCCCCTACTTCTCTAAATCCCTGCCTTCTGTGGATATGTCTACACTGCATCTGGAAGCGAGCTTTCCAGCCCAGGTAGACAGACTTGCACTCTCAAGCTCTAGCTAGCACACTCAAAATAGTAGTCAGGCTTGAGCTTGGGTTCTGAAGCCTAGGGGGTTGGGTGGGCTTGAGAGCCTGAGCTTCTCCCCAAGCTAGAGCATCCTACGTTTCTATTTTTAATGTGCTAGCTCAAGCCCAATTAGCATGAGTCTCTGTACCCGGGTTGGGAGGCTCACTCCCACTTGCAGTGTAGACATACTCTAAGGGGTTGAGGATCCAAGACTGAGGAAAGGCCAGGAACAAAACAAGCATGTGTTCATTGTTTCCTTCAAGACCCACAGAAAATCCAAGGAAAAATAAACACATTACATTCCATGCTGGAAAACCCCAATAAAGAGGGGAGCAGAAGTTGATTCCACAGGAGGAGGTGACTGCAGCAATAACTATAAACTTACATGTGGAATGACAAAATTGATTTTAAAATGACTGATACGGTCTTCATAATGCAAGAGTTATGTATTGTCTGTGTGATAGTAGCAACAGCAAGCCTTCGCTAAGGAACATTTCCAGCATTCAATGTTTCCAATATAATTTGGTTCAATCTTTAATTGAAAAGCCCCCCTAACTAAGGCAACCAATGTTGGAGGTTCCTTTGGGCATTTGTTTTAGTATTTCATATGTGTATCTAAATTACTTGATTTTCAAAAGTGTCGAACACACAGTAACTTTCACTGACATCACTGAAAAAGCTGTTTGGCCCACATTTCAAAACATTTGGCTTCCAATTCCATATTAAGGCCTCCAAACAAAGTGACATCATTTTCAAAAAGTTAAGCAACCAGCAACGCTCAGTGGTGTCAATGAAAGTTACTGTGTGTTCAACACTTTTGAAAATCAAGTAATTTATTGAGAAGCCTAAATATGCACTTAGGAGCCTAACGTTAGCCTCCCATTGTCTTTACCCTTAGCTTATCCTTGGCAATCAAATTAACATTTTCCCAGTTGTAAAATGTGTATGAGGGCCCTCATCTGCCTGCCACATAGTGTGTTAATTGCAGAAAGAGTCTATATGCCTCTTTCCCTCAAACCAGACTAACACAAAATCAACTGGAATTTCTCGCAGTCTTAGCTACTTACATGGCCTCCACTACCATAGTATCTGAGCACCTCACAATCTTTTGATGTATCCTCACTACACTCTATGAGGCAAGGAGGTGCTATTATCCCCATTTTACAGGTGGGGAACTGAGGCACAGAGAGGCTAAGTGACTTGTCCATGATCACATAGGAAGTCTGTAGTGGAGCAGGGATCTGATAGAAGATCTCCCAAGCCCCAGTCTTATACTCTAACCACTAGGCCAGCCTTCCTCTCTTTTTGAGCCTAATACAAAATATTTGACCCTAAATATGGACGTAGAAACTGATAGAAAAGGAAATCTTTAGAATATCTGTCTCTCATTTATGTGTAACAGCTACCTAGTTTCAATTTTAATTTCTCACCATTTTTCCCACTTACCGCCAGATAATAGCTCCGGTATATTCAAATATCGCATATATCAATGTTTGAGACTTGTCTAATGTTTCAGGGCAATTTACCTGCTATTTTTCTGAAAACCAGATTAGATGCAGGTCCGTTTTAAAGACATTCATTTAAGAATGCGAACATGTTAGTTCAAACATTATTTATTAGGAAAAGGCATAATTGCAGAGACTGGTAAAAAATAATTCTGGCAGTTTGATTTTGAGAGCAAACTCAGTAATGTCAAAAAAAAAAAAACAGTAACTAATTACACTCTCAAAAATAATCTTGTTAGATGCCCAAACTTTTGTGGGAAGTGGGCTTTTAACAGCATGTTTTATAGCTAGCATCTAGCAAGGGATATTAATAGTTTTGCCTTAATATTATTTAAAAGGCTTCTTTTATCAAGAAGCTGTGGGAAATCATAGCTGACATACAATCTTTCATTTCTTTCCCACCCACATTAATTTTTTACCTGGTGTGCATTCCTGCAGAAAAGTGGAGGAAAAAATACATAAAAAATCCAAGAGTTCTTTTAATCTGTATTTCAGCCTTTGGGGGTAAATTTGGGGTACCACTAAGGGACAAATTCTGCCTTAGCAATGTTAAAAAAGCACACTGAATTCAGATGGGATTTGAGGGTGTAAATGAGGGCACTAGTTGACTCTATGACATCAGTTATGTAAGCCAATGCCTGCCATGTCCCATACTGTTGGGTATGCTTAAATTGATGAAGGATCTTGAGCTGATACTTTAAAGCTCAGTCTTCTTGACTCAAATCTCTTGACTGAAAGACTAGGGTTAGAACCATTTCAAATCCTGTTATTTGTAGCATGCACATCCAAATGGGAACGGGGTGTCTCTTACAGAGGGTTAAAGCAGGATCCTAGAAATACCAACCATAAAATACTGAAGATACCAGTAGATGGGAACCATTGTTTCAGATGACACAACTTATTGTTTTCAAACACTGTATCACCATAAATGTCACATCTGAAGAGTTATAAATATTAAATTATGCAACCAAAGAGGAAAACCCACTAGTATCATTACCTGCTACCTGTGGTTAATCAGTAAAGTGGTTAATCAGTAAACAATTTTTTTGTTGATGTTGAAAAAGAAAAGCTTAGTTAAAAAAATCTTTTGAAAAAAATTCATTTTGATTAAATTTTCATTAAAAATAGTAACTGATTTTTTTTGGAAAAAATGT
Source organism: Lepidochelys kempii (assembly GCF_965140285.1). Lineage (NCBI taxonomy): Eukaryota > Metazoa > Chordata > Testudines > Cheloniidae > Lepidochelys > Lepidochelys kempii. The sequence continues at coordinate 66,546,267 of NC_136384.1, read as the reverse complement.
ACATTTTTAGTATTTAAATTTGAAGGAAAAAAGCACACATTTAGTGGATCAATGGTAGTAGATGTATTAAAAAAAGAGAGTCAGATTTTTTCAACCAAAACAAAACCCAAAACATTGAATTAAAAAATTGAATTTTGAATTTTTTACTTGAAAACTTAGAATATTCACAAAAACTTTTGATTGAAAACAAATTCTTTTCATTTAAAAAAAATGAAGAAAAAAAAAAGATCAGTTTCAACCAGCTCTATAAATCATGTGTTTAGTCACATAGGGATTTTCCTCAAGAAATATGACCTAGGGGATAGCAAAGGTTTGTGAATTACATTTCTATTTCATTAAGCACTAAAACCTCCAGAAAAATAAGTCAAGAGAGAATTGTCCAACAGCTCTCTCTTTCTGCAAAATTTGATTTTGCTCACACCACTTTGCTGTCTATCACTGCTGAAAATTTTCACTTTTTCAGGTTTCAGAGTAACAGCCGTGTTAGTCTGTATTTGCAAAAAGAAAAGGAGTACTTGTGGCACCTTAGAGACTAACCAATTTATTTGCGCATGAGCTTTCGTGAGCTACAGCTCACTTCATCAGATGCATACCGTGGAAACTGCAGCAGACATTATATACACACAGAGATCATGAAACAATACCTCCTCCCACCCCACTGTCCTGCTGGTAATAGCTTATCTAAAGTGATCATCAAGTTGGGCCATTTCCAGCACAAATCCAGGTTTTCTCACCCTCCGCCCCCCCCCCCCCCAACTCACTCTCCTGCTGGTAATAGCCCATCCAAAGTGACAACTCTCTTCACAATGTGTATGATAATCAAGGTGGGCCATTTCCTGCACAAATCCAGGTTCTCTCACCCCCTCGCCCCCCTCCAAAAACCACACACACAAAGTCACTCTCTTGCTGGTAATAGCTTATCCAAAGTGACCACTCTCCCAACAGTGTGCATGATAATTAAGGTGGGCCATTTCCAGCACAAATCCAGGTTTTCTCGCCCCCCCCACCCCCATACACACACAAACTCACTCTCCTGCTGGCAATAGCTCATCCAAACTGACCACTCTCCAAGTTTAAATCCAAGTTTAACCAGAACGTCTGGGGGGAGGGGAGGTAGGAAAAAACAAGGGGAAATAGGCTACCTTGCATAATGACTTAGCCACTCCCAGTCTCTATTTAAGCCTAAATTAATAGTATCCAATTTGCAAATGAATTCCAATTCAGCAGTTTCTCGCTGGAGTCTGGATTTGAAGTTTTTTTGTTTTAAGATAGCGACCTTGTCAAGGTTCCTCCCCCACTCTGAACTCTAGGGTACAGATGTGGGGACCTGCATGAAAAACCTCCTAAGCTTATCTTTACCAGCTTAGGTCAAAACTTCCCCAAGGTACAAAATATTCCACCCGTCGTCCTTGGATTGGCCGCTACCACCACCAAACTAATATTGGTTACTGGGGAAGAGCTGTTTGGACGCGTCTTTCCCCCCAAAATACTTCCCAAAACCTTGCACCCCACTTCCTGGACAAGGTTTAGTAAAAAGCCTCACCAATTTGCCTAGGTGACTACAGACCCAGACCCTTGGATCTTAAGAACAATGAACAATCCTCCTAACACTTGCACCCCCCCTTTCCTGGGAAATGTTGGATAAAAAGCCTCACCAATTTGCATAGGTGACCACAGACCCAAACCCTTGGATCTGAGAACAATGAAAAAGCATTCAGTTTTCTTACAAGAAGACTTTTAATAAAAATAGTAGTAAATAGAAATAAAGAAATCCCCCCTGTAAAATCAGGATGGTAGATACCTTACAGGGTAATTAGATTCAAAAATATAGAGAACGCCTCTAGGCAAAACCTTAAGTTACAAAAAAGATACACAGACAGAAATAGTTATTCTATTCAGCACAGTTCTTTTCTCAGCCATTTAAAGAAATCATAATCTAACACGTACCTAGCTAGATTACTTACTAAAAGTTCTAAGACTCCATTCCTCGTCTATCCCCGGCAAAGAGAGAATATAGACAGACACACAGACCCTTTGTTTCTCTCCCTCCTCCCAGCTTTTTTTTTTTTTGTCTCCTCGTTGGTCATTTTGGTCAGGTGCCAGCGAGGTTACCTTTAGCTTCTTAACCCTTTACAGGTGAGAGGAGCTTTCCCCTGGCCAGGAGGGATTTCAAAGGAGTTTACCCTTCCCTTTATATTTATGACAGACCTTCATGTCTGTGATTGCGTGACCAGAGAGATTGAAGTGTTCTCCGACTGGTTTATGAATGTTATAATTCTTGACATCTGATTTGTGTCCATTTATTCTTTTACGTAGAGACTGCCCAGTTTAACCAATGTAAATGGCAGGGAGGCATTGCTGGCACATGATGGCATATATCACATTGGTGGATGTGCAGGTGAACGAGCCTCTGATAGTGTGGCTGATGTTATTAGGCCCTCTGATGGTGTCCCCTGAATAGATATGTGGGCACAGTTGGCAACGGGCTTTGTTGCAAGGATATGTTCCTGGGTTAGTGGTTCTGTTGTGTGGTATGTGGTTGTTGGTGAGTATTTGCTTCAGGTTGTGGGGCTGTCTGTAGGCAAGGACTGGCCTGTCTCCCAAGATTTGTGAGAGTGTTGGGTCATCCTTCAGGATAGGTTGTAGATCCTTAATAATGCGTTGGAGGGGTTTTAGTTGGGGGCTAAAGGTGAGGGCTAGGGCGTTCTGTTATTTTCTTTGTTAGGCCTGTCCTGTAGTAGGTGACTTCTGAGAACTCTTCTGGCTCTATCAATCTGTTTCTTCACTTCCGCAGGTGAGTATTGTAGTTGTAAGAAAGCTTGACAGAGATCTTGTAGGTGTTTGTCTCTGTCTGAGGGGTTGGAGCAAATGTGGTTGTATCGCAGAGCTTGGCTGTAGATGATGGATCGTGTGGTGTGGTCAGGGTGAAAGCTGGAGGCATGTAGGTAGGAATAGCGGTCAGTAGGTTTCCGGTAGAGGGTGGTGTTTATGTGACCATTGTTTATTAGCACTGTAGTGTCCAGGAAGTGGATCTCTTGTGTGGACTGGACCAGGCTCAGGTTGATGGTGGGATGGAAGTTGTTGAAATCATAGTGGAATTCCTCAAGGGCTTCTTTTCCATGGGTCCAGATGATGAAGATGTCATCAATATAGCGCAAGTAGAGTAGGGGCTTTAGGGGACGAGAGCTGAGGAAGCGTTGTTCTAAATCAGCCATAAAAATGTTGGCATACTGTGGGGCCATGCGGGTACCCATAGCAGTGCCGCTGATCTGAAGGTATACATTGTCCCCAAATGTAAAATAGTTATGGGTAAGGACAAAGTCACAAAGTTCAGCCACCAGGTTAGCCGTGACATTATCGGGGATAGTGTTCTTGACGGCTTGTAGTCCATCTTTGTGTGGAATGTTGGTGTAGAGGGCTTCTACATCCATAGTGGCCAGGATGGTGTTATCAGGAAGATCACCGATGGACTGAAGTTTCCTCAGGAAGTCAGTGGTGTCTCGAAGGTAGCTGGGAGTGCTGGTAGCGTAGGGCCTGAGGAGGGAGTCTACATAGCCAGACAATCCTGCTGTCAGGGTGCCAATGCCTGAGATGATGGGGCGCCCAGGATTTCCAGGTTTATGGATCTTGGGTAGTAGATAGAATATCCCAGGTCGGGGTTCCAGGGGTGTGTCTGTGCGGATTTGATCTTGTGCTTTTTCAGGAAGTTTCTTGAGCAAATGCTGTAGTTGCTTTTGGTAACTCTCAGTGGGATCATAGGGTAATGGCTTGTAGAAAGTGGTGTTGGAGAGCTGCCGAGCAGCCTCTTGTTCATATTCCGACCTATTCATAATGACAACAGCACCTGAGTTTGTGGGGGGGGGCGGAGGGTGAGAAAACCTGGATTTGTGCTGGAAATGGCCCGACTTGATGATCACTTTAGATAAGCTATTACCAGCAGGAGAGTGAGGTGGGAGGAGGTATTGTTTCATGATCTCTGTGTGTATATAATGTCTGCTGCAGTTTCCACGGTATGCATCCGATGAAGTGAGCTGTAGCTCACGAAAGCTCATGTTCAAATAAATTGGTTAGTCTCTAAGGTGTCACAAGTACTCCTTTTCTTTTCACTTTTTCAGGGTCATTTTGTTTCTCCTAAAAGTCCTGAAATTTTCTTTTTAGAGTGACTAATATATAATAAAATATTTTTACTTGATTTCTTTCTAGACTCTCTAATGGACTGTAGTAAATCCTTCATTTATATGTGTAATATTTTGCTTCTTTCTTTGCTTTAAAGATACTTTCCATAATTTTTGTAGACTCACCAGAGCCAGTTAAATTGATGTTTGAACTGGGCTATGTAGTAATCCTGCACTGTCAGAATAATACAGACAGTGCTTTAAGGCCACTGTTGTATGTTGGTTTTGCTCTAATATTCAAGTTGGACATATCCAGTAAATTCAAATCAGATCAAAAGTCTTCAGGCTCTCTAAAAATGGAGCAGTAAACAAATTTTGTGTAGTATTTTTGTAGCATGCTCCTTTATTATAAAAAGACTAAACATGAAGAATGAATACTTAGTGTTTATATATAACCTTTCATTCACTAACCTGTTTATGATTTTCAGGTGAAACCTTGGCCCCGTGGAGTCAATGAGACTTTTCCACTTGGGGCTAGAATTTCACCCTTGATTTCTAAATACCTCTATCCTGCTTCAAAAAAAGTTGCTGGGCCAAATAGAAACACCATGACTAGGATCAAGTCTTTTCATTCTGGCACAGAAAGTCATTATGAGCAATTATTTCTCCAAGACTCATTCCTCTCTCCCATACTATTCAACATCTATAGCAGGGGTAGTCAATAGGCAGACTGCAGGCCAAATTTGGACTGCCAGATGCTTTTGAACAGACCCCAAAATCTTTTTATTTACTTATTATTATCATTATTGTTATTATTTTTGTGTTATTTTCTCTGGAGTATGGACCTTGACTATATCTTGACCAAGAAGTTTGGAGCTTGACAAAAAATAATTGATTACCCCAATCTATAGGATAGCTTTGGTAGAGCTGGAGAGATCATTTTGGCTGAAATGCCTTCAGTGCACAGACAACAAGAAGCTCTACATCTCCTTTACATCAGATATAAACAGCATCATCTCTCAGGCTGCTAGCCAAAATCAGCATCTTAAAAAAGAAAAGCTGACTGGCTGCTCACCCCTTAAGGGCTGGGGCTAGCCAACACTGATTACAGAATGAGTCACACCTGAGAGAGATCAGAGTGATTGCCCTATAAAGAGCCACAGGAGGCAGGAGGCAACAATGGTCAGGGATTTGGGATGACTAAGAGTGTGTAGGCCATAGCAGAGTGTGTAAGAGAGAAATTCCAGCCAGGTAGAACTTGGGAGTGGCCTGGGAGGAGGAAGCAAAATCTTTGTTTGTGGGCACTTTAGGATGGACTTGAAATTTTTATTTTGAATGCTTGTTAATTTAACGAAGTAGAACCCAAGAAGGGTTGGGTTGTGGACAAAAGTGGTTTTTGAGTTTATTGAAGAGTCCAAGATGGGGAACCTGAGTCAGACTGCCTATAGTGGGATCCTAGGCCCCAAGGGAGTGCATAGGATATGGCTGGCCCACTTACATCCAGTTTGGTCCATTCTGATCATTCACATTTTCTTTTCAATCCAGGCTTGAATAGGGTTTTAGAAGTAGTTTTCCCATGTCTATGAAATTCTTTCCTCCGTCAGGTCACACAGCCTATTTTTTCCATATCTCCACAATAGGCAATGGGTAGATGTCATGGATGGGGATTAAAATATAACAAGTAGAGCTGTTACCTTTTCAAAACCTAATGCCTGTTGTGAAGAAGCAGGACAGCCATTATGTGAATGCTAACTATAAACTTTTTGATATTTTCTGTCAAAATGCTGATTTTGGTGGGACTTGGAACTGCCTTTGAAGGGTTTTAAATATTTAGGGATGCTGTTCACTTTTATTCCTTTTCATTCTCTTTCCATTCTTTATTAAACAACAGTAATAAACTATTTAAACTAGCTTTATCTGGCTCCAAAATTAGAAGAACAAATAGCTGATCCAAGAACAAACCAAAGCACTTCTAGCCAGGTGACAACCAGCCCTGCACATATACTGTCACCCCATGTTACTTTCCAAGGCGACCAGAACTTTTCTGAGCCAGTTCATAGAACCATAAAATCTAGACTGGTAATAACTGACCTCGTCTAGCACCTTGCCTATGCAGGATTGGTCCCTGTGATGTATGATCCAGTGTTTTGTCCGGTGTAGCTTTAAAATGTGCCCTAGTGATTGGGCCTGTACCACTTCCCTTTGGAGATAATTCCCCTGGTTAATAAATTCCATCATCAATCCTAATAGACTTTTATGCCTAAATTTTTGCTTTCTTAAATTTTTACGTATACCTCCTTGCAATAATATAATACAATATAATACCTCTTTCTCCATAGTATTTCCACCTTTCTAGTATTTATAGGCTGTTGTTATGTCTCCATTCAGCTAGTGCTGGTACAGCCGGGTGATGGGTATGGAATCACATCAAGTATACATCAAGATATTTATTTTCATAACTATCTTAGCTCTTTTAATACTGCCTCACAAATCAGTCCATAATCCACACTCTAATCACTACCTTTCTGTGCAGTTCACTGTTGTGCTACCTATGTGTGTACAGCCCAAAGTTAATCTCAGGTACAATGGTATATGCTCTTTCAGTTGAGAATTCACCCCAGAGCTTCTGATGTGTTAGAATTCTTATTCTATTTTTCTTATGTTTCAGATGAATTTAAGAACGGAGATGTCAAAGTATGTGCTTAAGAGTACAAAGTGATCATTTTTTAACCACAGGTGGGAAAGTAGTTTGCCAGTGGGGAGAAAAGTGTTGCAATCACACATTAATCAAGCAGCCTTTGACCAATAGATCACAGATAACCTCAGTGTATAGCTGTGAGTTTTCATGTTTAAAATGAAAAAAAAATGGAGAATGCTGGAAGCTAAAACAGGAGATTTTTCAAAATGTGCTCTCCATTCTGCTCTACTGACTAAAGCCAGTCACAAGGAAATTAAAAACGAATATGTAGAATGGAATGCAACTACATCTATTAAGATTGCTCTTCATAACACAGGCTGATAGGGAATATTCCTGTGTGACTTATTGCCTGGCATGTATGTTTACCTTCAGGCTTCAGCAGATGGTAAATTGGATTCTAAAAGTTTGGTGCTAAGTTTAAACGGAGCAAACAGTTTGTCACCTAGCAATAGCATTACTGAAACCCCAAGAAAAGTCAAAATAAACAGAAGAATAACATCTTGAGGGAATTACTAGAAGCAGAAATTTCATTTCAGAAGCAACGTTTTGCCAAAAAACTTTTGTTGTAAAACTATGATAGTTTTCAAGACTGAGAAGCTCATATCACAGACCAAATGGAACGACCACTAAACTGATTATTCAGATATGATTCTTTTGTGGAATTTTGCAGTGAACAATCAGGAATTTATCCTTAGGAAATATCAGTGTGATTATTTGTTGTGGTAAGAGCTGAGATCACTCAATTCAGACAGCTGTTCCTGGGTCCTGATTTGAAATCATAGAGATATGTAATAATACAAAGATCTCATATTTTCAATATTTACAAATCAAACATTTTATTGTGAAATGTGGTTACAAGATGGCTCTATCTAGACCTTTAACAGTTGTGACAAAGTTCCTCCTCTACCTTGGTGGGTCTTGTGCTAATTGGCGGATTTGCTTGCCTTGGAGCTTCACGACAGCCCTCAGTTTGGCCGTTTTCCTGAACCCACAGTCCAGGTCAACTCCTCTTGTGTCTGACCAGGAGATGGGAGGCTTGGGGGGAACCCCGGCCCGCCCTCTACTCTGGGTTCCAGTCCAGGGCCCTGTGGAATGCAGCTGTTTAGAATGCCTCCTGGAACAGCTGTGCGATAGCTACATCTCCCTGGGCTACTTCCCCATGGCCTCCTCCCAACACCTTCTTTATCTTCACCATAGGACCTTCCTCCTGGTGTCTGATAATGCTTGTACTCCTCAGTCCTCTAACAGTCTGCGTTCTCACTCTCAGCTCCTAGCGCCTCTTGCTGCCAGCTCCTTACACGTGCACCACAAACTGAAATGAACTCCTTTTTAAGCCCAGGTGCCCTGATTAGCCTGCCTTAATTGATTCTAGCAGCTTCTTGATTGGCTGCAGGTGTTCTAATCAGCCTGTCTGTCTTAATTGTCTCCAGAAGGTTCCTGATTGTTCTGGAACCTTCCCTGTTGGGAAACGGAACGTCTTTTGCTTGCTCCTCAGCTATCTGCTTTCTATTCTTTCCTAAAGCCCCCTGGCCCGGATTTTTCTTACTTTTTGCACCTGCCTTAGTCCCGCCCCCGACCGGGCCAGATGCTTTTTTTTGTTTTCTTTTCATCTTTTGTGGGTTTTTTTTCCCCGTCTACGTGTTTCGGCCCTTAGCTCGCCAGCACCCCCCCCCCCACGCCTGCTTTCAGGCGCAGCTATTTGCCTTAGATGAACCCCCGGAGGAGGGGGGGGAAGATTGCCGATTTTGCTGTCCGGAGGGGGGAGTGGAAACCCCCAGACCCAGCCGTTGCTAGCAGCTCGGACTTTACAACATTCTTAGCATGCCGGAAGCCTTGGAACACAGCCAACACAGCCGGAGAAGAAGATTTCAGAAGACAGGAGAAATAATCCAGGAGAGCTATAAATCATCGTGAAGGGGGCCGTAAGACTGAGTAATTTTCTGAATTATACTCTCGTGGGGGGGAGTTTGACTGTGGTTTACTTGCATTTGTGGCGGCAAAGGGGGTGTGGCGCGATCCATGGTGCCCCTAAGCCCCCCACCATTACTACAACTGTTACGGCCCCCCCGCCGTCCGTCCCTGCTGGCAACCTGCCATCTACCTTCGGATCCAGCTGTTCGCTTTGAACTTTGCCTTTCGGACCGGACATAACAGCCGACCAACCGAGACTCTTTGGACAAAGGTGCGTGGGTCTGCACCCCCTGCCCCCCGGATTGCTTATCCCACAGCTTGCCCCTATTACCGGACCCCGATTTGTTTCTCCCCCCCGCTCCCAGTCCAACCCCTTCGGCATTCCCCCCTCCCCGCCTGCAGCCCAGCAGGGAGGAGCGGTTACTCTGCTTCCCCCTCCCTCCTCCTCCTTCCGGTGTCTCCCCGTCTCTCCCTGCTCACATTGGCGGGGAATGAGGGGGCAAGGCCCCTCCAACAAAATCAGTTGTCCCTCCCCCACCTCCCCCCCTGCCCGACCCCCAAGGTCCCGCCCCTCCACTATTGTTAAGATACCTGCCACACACACCCGCACTGGGGCACCGGCAGCAGGAGGCACTGGGGTGATTACTGCTGCTGCTGCGCCCACCGCCCCCCCCCAGATTCTAGGACCCCCCCCCAGCTGGCCAGAAGGGCCAGGGCGGGAAGAAAGGAAAGGGCCCTGCTAAAACCACTAAGCCCTCCACGGCAGGGGCTGCCCCCACCGCTGTGGCCTTGTCATCAACCGTGGCGCCCCTCCCAGCGTTTCCCTCCACCAGCTCTGCGATTGTCCCTCCCCCGGCCCCCAGGACGTATGCCCGGGCAGTGATGGGCTCCTCCCTGCCTGCCGCCTCGTCATCTCGCCCCCCCCCGCCTCCGCTACCATCACCAGCGGCCGGGGCCCTTTCCCCGCCTTGACCAGGAGGCACGGTGTCCGTTGCCTCCTGGTGCCCGCCTCGCCCCACGTGGAGACATACGTGCAGGCGTTGGTGAAGGTGGTAGGACCCACGGCCATTGTGGCGGCCTCCAAGATGTATGGGAAGGTCGTTTTTTTCTTAGCTTCGGAGGCTGCCGCCCAGGAGGCGGTGGAGAGGGGCCTGGCAGTGGGGGGGGGGGTTTGTCCCCCTAGAGCCGCTAGAAGACCTGGGCGTTCGCCTCGTCCTCACCTCTGTTCCTCCCTTTTTACCCAATGCTGCCCTGTTACCCGCTCTCTCCACTCTGGGGAAACTTGTCTCTGTCATCAGCCCTCTCCCGTTGGGCTGCAAGGACCCCACCCTCCGTCACGTCCTTTCATTCCGCCAGCAAGTGCAGCTTCTACCACCGGCAGGGGCACGTGACGGAGAGGCGCTCGAGGGGTCTTCCCTAGTCCCCTACCAGGGAGCCCGCTATTGGGTCTTTTACTCCACTGGAGAGGCCCGGTGCTACCTCTGCCGTTCAGCGGGGCATGTCCGCAGAGACTGCCCTTTGGCCCGGGGGGGAGGGGCACCCGAAACCCCCAAGACCCAGCAGACAACGCTATGGAGGGCTGGACCTAGTCCAGGGGAAGCGAGGCAAGCGGAAGGCTCGAGCTCCGCTGCATCCATCCGACGTGGAAGCCCCCCGGAAGACCAGGAAAGGAGGCACTGATATTGAGCATCCCACTATGGCCATGAGTGAGATCAATCCGCTGGTGTCGGGAGGGGAAGACGGACTGGCATTGGAGGGCAGAATCCCCCCTCCACAGGAGACCCTCCCCTCCGAGACTCCTGAGGATGCCCCTTCTGCCTGGATACCACCCAAACCCCCCGCGGACCCCGAGGCAACCGTTGAGGCAGGCCCTAGAGGAGAGGCCCCCGGGGTAGCAGGAGCTGGCCTCTCCTCCGTGTATGCGGAGATTGAGGCCCTAGATTTGACCCCGGTCACCCAGGGAGAGGATGATCTACTGCCGGCTGGCCTCGAGCTGGGCAACCTTACCCCAGCCTCCCTTTCCCCATGCTCCCTCCCCCTAATTGCCTTCCCGGGTGAGCACCCTGCAGAAGGTGGTCCACCACCTGATGCCATGGCCACTAAGACCACCACGGAGCAAGTGCCTAGCATTATTGGGAGCCCCCTCCCTTACCCCTTAACTCTTGACTCTGCTCAGGAGGCACTTTCCTTTAGCTGCTTGCCTCCTGAACCCCAGAGCCTTACCCCTACCCCTGACCCCACCCCTGTCCCTGCCCAATTCCCCTCCTCCTGCAATGCTAATGCTGCCCCTGGGGTTATTTCCTTCCCGCCTTTTGCAGATTCCCCCCAGGGAGCAGTCTTTGCACTTTCTAGTCGCGACCCATTAGGAGTTGCAATTTTTTCCCTGCCATCCCCTTCCACCCCAAGGCGTGAAATGAATTTAATAACCCCAGCCTGTCAGTCCGCACCCTGTCTACCCGCCTTAATGGACCACGAGGCTGTATTAAGAGCCCCACCAGGGAATACCCCGGAAATCGTAACCCCACCCCCCCCATGAGCTGTGGCATGCACTACGGAAGTTCTTAGAACACACCCGTGGCGCCCGCAGGGGGTACAGCTGGCTCTTCAGCTATGGGGGGACTTTGACCAAATCCGCCAGGCCACAAGGGCCCTTATACAGGAGGGCAGGGGACAAGGAAAGCGTGGTGCTGTGCCCTACGAGCGAGCCCGCGGCTTCTGACATGATCTACTCATCCACGGGATGGGTCACGGGTTGCTGCGCAACCCGCCGGGGGCCCTGAACACCCCCACCAACAAGAAACCCCTACCCACCCAGCCCTCCGCATGACGCCTCTTATTATTGCAACCCTGAATACCAGGGGCTGTAGGATGGCTCTCCGCAGGTCCCAGGTGCTCTCTTACCTTCGGGAAGGGGGGTACTCTGTAGTTTTCCTGCAGGAGACCCATACGGACCCGACCGCCGAGGACAGGTGGCGGCTGGAGTGGGGGGACGGGGTATACTTTAGCCACTTCACAACTTGGCAAGCTGGAGTGGCGACCCTGTTCTCCCCCAACCTACGGCCCGAGGTGCTAGGGGTCACTGAGGCCGTGCTGGGCCACCTGCTGCACCTTCGAGTCCGTATGGAGGGGCTCATGGTCAATCTGGTTAACATCTATGCCCCGCAAATGAGCTCAAAGCGGCCACAATTCTATCAGCGGGTGTCCAACTTTCTCGGCACCCTAGATTCGCACGAGTGCCTAGCCCTGGGAGGGGACTTTAACACCACCCTCGAGGAACGGGACCGCTCAGGGGCCGAGCTGAGCCCGGCCGCTGCGAATATTCTCTGAGAAATAGTTGAATATCACTCCCTAGTAGACGTCTGGTGTGACCACCACCCAGATGACACTTCCACGTTCACCTTTGTTCGGGTGGAGGCCCATCGGTCACACCACTCTCGTTTGGACCGTATTTATTTATCCCATTTCCATCTTTCACAGGCCCACTCCTCCAACATTCGGCCGGCCCCATTTTCTGATCATCATCTAGCCACCATAACGGCCTCCCTCCGTGCAGAGAGGCCGGGGCCGGCCTATTGGCACTTTAACAACAGCCTGTTGGAGGATGAGGGCTTCGTGAAATCCTTCCGGGAGTTTTGGCTGGCCTGGCGAGAGCAGCGGCGTGCCTTCCTCTCAGCGCGGGCGATGGTGGGATCTAGGGAAGGTGCGCGCCAAGCTCTTCTGTCGTGACTACACCCGGGGCACCAGCTGATGGAGAAATGCAGCGATAGAGCAGTTGGAACGGGAGGTCTTAGAGATGGAGAGGCGTCTGGCCGCCAGCCCCGAGGACCCGTTCCTCTGCGGAGCATGCCGGGAGAAGCAGGAAGAGCTCCGGGCCCTCGAGGACCACCAGGCCCGAGGTGCCTTTGTTCGATCCCGCATCCACCTCTTTCAGGAGATGTATCGCGGCTCCTGTTTCTTCTACGCCCTGGAGAAAACGAGGGGGGCCAAGGAACACGTCACCTGCCTTCTAGCAGAAGACGGCGCCCCCCTCACGGATCCGGAGGAGATGTGTGGGAGGGCCCGTGACTTCTACACAAGCCTTTTCTCCCCGGATCCGACCGATCTTGGCGCTTGCAGGGTGCTCTGGGAGGAACTCCCCACGGTCAGCGTGGGCGACTGAGACCGACTAGAGCTGCCTCTCACCCTGGCCGAGTTCTCGGAAGCCCTCTGTCGCATGCCCATCAATAAATCTCCGGGCATGGACGGGCTAACGGTGGAGTTCTACCGCGCGTTCTGGGACATCCTTGGCTCAGACCTAGCCACTGTCTGGGCTGAGTCTTTGCAGGGCGGGGTCCTCCCTCTTTCGTGCAGGCGAGCGGTGCTCGCCTTGTTGCCGAAGAAGGGGGACCTCTGCGATTTACGAAACTGGCGTCCTGTCTCACTCCTTAGCACGGACTACAAAATCGTAGCGAAAGCAATCTCGCTGCGACTAGGGTCCGTGATGGCGGACGTCATCCACCCAGACCAGACCTATATTGTCCTGGGTCGCAGCATTTTTGACAACCTATTTCTAGTCCGAGACCTTTTGGAACTCGGGCGTAGAGACGGTCTGTCGTTCACCCTCCTGTCTCTCGATCAGGAGAAGGCGTTCGATAGAATAGACCATGAGTACCTCCTGAGCACTCTGCAGGCGTTTGGATTCGGACCTCAGTTTGTGAGTTTTTTCCGGGTGCTGTACGCCTCCGCGGAGTGTTTGGTTAGGCTCAACGGGACCCTGACCGAGCTGGTCAGCTTCGGGCGAGGAGTACGGCAGGGGTGCCCCCTCTCGGGCCAGTTGTACGCTCTGGCGATCGAGCCTTTCCTCTGTCTCCTCCGCAGGAGGTTGACAGGGTTGGTGCTGCGGGAGCCGGAGCTGCGGCTGGTCCTGTCGGTGTACGCCGATGACGTGCTCCTCGTGGTCCAGGAGCCAGGCGACTTGACGCGGGTGGAGGCTTGCCAGGCCATCTATTCGGCAGCCTCCTCCGCTTGAGTCAACTGGGTCAAGAGCTCTGGCTTGGCGGTGGGGGACTGGCGGCAGGTGAGCTCCCTCCCACCCGCGCTTCAGACCATCCGGTGGAGTGCGGGTCCACTGCTCTATCTCGGCATTTACCTTTCTGCCACGCACCCTTCCCTGCCGGAGAACTGGCAAAATTTAGAGGGCGGGGTGATAGAGCGGCTCCGGAAATGGACGAGGCTACTCCGATGTCTCTCCCTCCGAGGGAGAGCAGTGGTGCTTAACCAACTAGTCCTGTCCACGCTCTGGTACCGGCTCAACACCCTGGTCCCGGCCCCGGGTTTCCTGACCAACCTCCGGACATCGATTCTAGAATTCTTTTGGTCAGGAATGCACTGGGCCCCTGTTGGGGTTCTTCATCTACCCCTGAAGGAAGGCGGACAGGGCCTGAAGTGTCTGCACACTCAGGTCCGTGTCTTCCGCCTCCAGGCCCTGCAGAGGCTCCTTTATAGTGCAGGTAGTTCGACGTGGAGCATATTGGCGCACGCCTTCCTGCGCCGCTTCCAAGGGCTCCGATACAACTGGCAGCTCTTTTATCTCTGTCCGAGAGGTTTTCCGCAAGACCTCTCCGGGCTGCCGGTCTTCTACCAGGACCTCCTCCGGACCTGGAAACTGTTCTCAACGACCAGGTCCGTGGCGGCCACCGTGGGGGCAGATCTCCTCACAGAGCCCCTGCTACACAACCCCCAGCTCCGTGTGCAGGTGGCGGAGTCCCGCTCGGTGCGCCAGAGTTTGGTCCTGGCGGAAGTCACGAGAGTCAGAGACCTCCTGGACTATAACCAGGGAGACTGGCTGGATCCCCTGACGCTTTCCCGGCGCATGGGGCTCTCCAGACCTCCTAACCCCCGGCGCATACTTCAGGAGGTGAAGGCCGCCTTGACACCCGCTGCTCAGGCTTATCTTAATCGAGCCCTGCGCAAGGGCGCACCCCTCCCAACCTCTACCCCAAGCCCACCGGACCTTTCAATTGGGCCCCTACCCCGTAGATCCCAACAAACCCCTCACCCTTTCACTGCAAGCTGGCTGCATGAACTGCAGCCGGTCAGCTTTCAAATCGTGCCACGGAAATATTTATACACACTCACGCTTCACACCCTTCACGCTCACACCCTGGTGTCCCGCCCCGATACAAAGTGGCGGGACCTCCTGCCACCTTTGGAGGGTGAGCAACCTCGGTGGGCCAGCCTGTATTCCACCTTGGTCCCGAGGCCCGTCGGGGACATTAGTTGGCGGCTCCTTCATGGAGCTGTGAGCACGGGCATGTTTTTGACACGGTTTACCCCCATCCCGGATACTTGCCCTTTTTGC
Organism: Lepidochelys kempii; assembly: GCF_965140285.1. Lineage (NCBI taxonomy): Eukaryota > Metazoa > Chordata > Testudines > Cheloniidae > Lepidochelys > Lepidochelys kempii. The sequence continues at coordinate 66,531,203 of NC_136384.1, read as the reverse complement.
AACGTGAGGGAAACCCTGGCGCACATATATTTAGAGTGTACCAGATTGCAGCCCCTTTTCCGGCTCCTCATGAATATTCTATTGCGCTTCTGGCTTCATTTTTCCCCTCACCTTTTTATTTACACACTCCCCATCCATGGCCCCACAAAATTGCGGGATCTCCTGGTCAACCTCCTCCTAGCCTTGGCTAAAACAGCCATTTATAAAACCAGAGAGGGGAGGTTGGCTTATGAAGCATCCTGCAATTGTAGGGCCTTTTTCCGATCCTCAGTACATTCACATATCCGGGCAGAGTTCCTCTGGGCGGCGTCCACCGACTCCCTTGACACCTTCGAGGAGTAGTGGGCACTGTCCGAGGTTCTCTGCTCGGTGACCCCGTCCGGTTCCTTCCATCTGACCCTTTGATTGAAGGGAAGAGCGAGAGACCCCAGCCCCAGCCGTTGCCACTGTGGATACCATCATCATTGTCACCTAGGAGGGGTTCTATAACACATGGGTGTAACCCCCCCACCCCAAACCGCCCACCCCGCAGCCATGCCCATCTTGTCAGGCACTCTCAGGAGAGGAATAATCGGTGACACTGGGCGTGGCACTAAGTAACTCGAGGGGGTGGAAGACCACGAGTGTCGAGGAAGTCCCCCCGCTCTGGGCCCAGGCTAGCCTGAACACTTCTTCCTGCTGAAGGCTGCTGTGTTATACCTTCTGTTTGCTCTTGTTTTATTACATAGTTTTGCTTTATCCTCTTTGGTGATTCTTTGTAAGTGTTACACAAATAAAATTTTTTTCTGCTTCAAAAAAAAAAAATTCTTTCCTAAAGCCCCCTGGCCTGGATTTTTCTTACTTTTTAACCCTGCTTCAGTTCCCCCCCACTCCCCCATACCGGGCTAGACGCTTTTTCTTCATTTTGTTTTTTCTTGCTGTTTTTCTGCTGCCGTTCAAGTGCTGGTCGGTTGCCAGCTTGCTGCCAGCCCCCGCCCACGCCTGGCCTCGGACGCTGCTATTGCGTTAGTTTAAACCTCCGGGGGCGGGGAGGACTGCCTACCCGCTCCCTGGAGGAGGGGAGTGGAAGCCCCCAGACCCAGCCGTTTTTCTGTTATTTCTGAACCCGTACCGAGCAAAGAAGATTTTTTTTTATCTTTGCAACATTCCTGGCCTGCTGAAAGCCTCATTACAAAGCCAGAAGAGAAGATAGCTGACAGAAAAAATCATCCAGGGAAGCTACGAACCATCGTGGAGGGGGCCGTAAGACTGAGTAACTTTTGAATTGCACTCTCGTGTGGGGGGAGTTTGACTGTGTTTTAACTGCGTTTGTAGGGGCACAGGGGGTGTAGCACGGAGCCACCCCCCGATCTATCGGTCCCCCCCCAACACTATTACAACCGTCATGGCCCCCACACCGTCCGTCCCTCCTGGCAACTTGCCATCTACCTCTGGATTCAGCTGCTTCCCTGAATTCCACTGTCCAGACCGGAAACAACAGCCGACCAAACGAGACTCTTTGGACAAACAAGCGTGGGTCCACGTCCCTGCCCCCCACCCTGGACTGTTTACCCCGCAGTTTGCCCCTATTACCGGACTCCAACTCCTCTTTCCTCCCCTGTCCAGTCCGAGCCATTTGGCACCCCCACCCGCCTGCAGCCCAGCAGGGAGGAGTGGTTAATCTGCTTCCCCCTCCCCCTCCTCCTGGTGTCTCCCCATCTCTCCCTGCTCACAATGGTGGGGAATGAGAGGGGTGAGGCCCCTCTAACAACCTCAGTTGCCCCTCCCCCACCTACCCCCCTGCCCAACCCCCAAGCCCCCCCCCCCACTGCTGCCAAAACACCTGCCACCGCCCTCACTGGGGCATCAGCAGCAGGAGGCATCGGGGTGACTACTGCCGCTGCTACGCCCACCGCCCCCCCAGATACTAGGAACCCCCCCCCAGTTGGCCGGAAAGGCCAGGGTGTGAAGAAAGGAAAGGGCCCCGCTAAAACCAGCAGGCCCTCCATGGAAGGGGCTGCCCTCACCGCTGTGGCCTCATCATCGACCATGGCATCCCTCCCCGCAGTTCCCTCCACCAACTCTGCGAGCATCCCTCCCCCGGAGCTGCGGCTGGTCCTGTCGGCGTACACCGATGACGTACTCTTCGTGGTCCAGGACCCAGGCGACTTGGCGTGGGTGGAGGCTTGCCAGGCCATCTATTCGGCAGCCTCCTCCGCTTGAGTCAACTGGGTCAAGAGCTCTGGCTTGGCGGTGGGGGACTGGCGGCAGGTGAGCTCCCTCCCACCCGCGCTTCAGACCATCCGGTGGAGTGCGGGTCCACTGCTCTACCTAGGCATTTACCTTTCTGCCATGCACCCTTCTCCGCCGGAGAACTGACAAAATTTAGAAGGTGGGGTGATAGAGCGGCTCCGGAAATGGATGAGGCTACTCCGATGTCTCTCCCTCCGAGGGAGAGCACTGGTGCTTAACCAACTAGTCCTGTCCACGCTCTGGTACCGGCTCAACACCCTGGTTCCGGCCCCGGGTTTCCTGACCAACCTCCGGACATCGATTCTAGAGTTCTTTTGGTCAGGAATGCACTGGGCCCCTGTTGGAGTTCTTCATCTACTCTGAAGGAAGGAGGGCAGGGCCTGAAGTGTCTGCACACTCAGGTCCGCGTCTTCCGCCTCCAGGCCCTGCAGAGGCTCCTTTATAGTGCAGGTGATTCGACGTGGAGCATATTGGCGCACGCCTTCCTGCGCCGCTTCCAAGGGCTCCGATACAACCGGCAGCTCTTTTATCTCTGTCCGCGAGGTTTTCCGCAAGACCTCTCCGGGCTGCCGGTCTTCTACCAGGACCTCCTCCGGACTGGAAACTGTTCTCAACAACCAGGTCCGTGGCGGTCACCGTGGGAGCAGATCTCCTCACAGAGCCCCTGCTACACAACCCCCAGCTCCGTGTGCAGGTGGCGGAGTCCCGCTCGGTGCGCCAGAGTTTGGTCCTGGCGGAAGTCACGAGAGTCAGAGACCTCCTGGACTATGACCGGGGAGACTGGCTGGATCCCCTGACGCTCACTCGGCGCATGGGGCTCTCCAGACCTCGTACCCCCCGGCGCGTACTTCAGGAGGTGAAGGCCGCCTTGACGCCCATTGCTCAGGCTTATCTTAATCGAGCCCTGCGCGAGGGCGCACCCCGCCCACCCTCTACCCCAGGCCCGCCGGACCTTTCAATTGGGCCCCTACCCCGTAGATCCCAACAAACCCCTCACCCTTTCACTGTGAGCCGGCTACATGAACTGCAGCTGGTCAGCTTTCAAATTGCGCCATGGAAATATCTATACACACTCACGCTTCACACCCTTCACGCCCACACCCTGGTGTCCTGCCCCAATACAAAGTGCTGCTGTGGATACCATCATCACTGTCACCTAGGAGGGGTCCTATAACACGTGGGTGTACACCCGCCCCCACCCCCAAACCTCCCACCACGCAGCCGTGCCCATCTTGTCGGGCACTCTCAGGAGAGGAATAATCGGTGACACTGGGCATGGCACTAGGTAACTCGAGGGGGTGGAAGACCACGAGTGTCGAGGAAGCCCCCCCGCTCTGGGCCCAGGCTAGCCTGAACACTTCTGCTTCAAATTACTCTCCTGTAGCCATCTGGCCCAACCCTGTCACACAACATTTTGAGGAGTTGACCCAGAAGCAATCTAGAACAAAAGATTTAATTTCTAAAATATATGCAATTTTGATCAAAAAATATACTGATAAAAATGCAGTTGAGATGAAAAGATAGGAGAGGGTTTTGGGCAAAGAAACTGATCTGGTATAAGTGGCATTTGATGACAGTTAAGAGCCATTCTGTTTTTACTACTAGGAAAATGCTCTGCTGGAGGGGAGGGGTTGCAGGGAAAGGAAAACATACTTGCACATGTAATGTTTGTGTCCAGGAATAATTAGATGGTTTGGGGAGGAAATTATTAAAGACATTTTTCTTATTACAAGATGCTGACTTCCTAGAGATCCCCTGATATGCTTACTTAATGCTCCAGCAAAGCATTTACATTTTAAATGGGATGGTAAATTCATTTATTTTTACTTCTTAGCAGGTAGACTGTGTATTGCACGTTATTGGAAAAAGCTACCCCCTCCTCCTCTTCCTTATCATCCCAAAGTATCTTTTCAGATATGAGAAGCAGTACAGCATTGCCACCCATTTCTGTTCACTTATTTCTGTTTCTCCATTAAGCCCCGCCTGATTATGTCCCTGTGTATGATATCCCACCATGTAGTCAGTGGTTGGCCTCTAGGTAGGACTGACTTGGCTGTGTTTGCATTATTTTCTTTGGCAGCCTATCATCTGTTTGTTTTCCAGTGTCCCCACTGGAATATTATGTCCCCATAATATTTTTATCCTAGTGAATACCATACCCTGATTTCACATCTACTCTCCTTCTAACGTCTTTGTCTTAAAATCATTCCAATTTACATCTGCCAGCTTTCAAAGAACTCCCATCTGTACTGTCTCCAGCCTTCTGATGTGTGTTCCATTTATTGCAGCTGCTTCCAGATCATAGAGTAATACTATTAGTACATTGGTTTGATGAATTTTTAGTTTTTGTAATGCTTTGATGGCAACCACTTTGTCTTCTTGGCAGTTATTGTAAGTCCAAGTCAACTACACCAATTTTCAAAAAGTAGCAAAGATTATCGTCATTAATTCAAACACATCAGCCAGTTTTACAATATCGTTTGCAGAAGCAAAGTTTAACTCTAGATCACCCAATGTCACATCCTCCAGCTTGTCTAACATTCTTAATGTTCATTTTAAGAACATGATGAAAAGTAATGATGATTCCATGCCCCCTTGTCTTACGTCAAACTTTGACTTGAACCAGGAGCTTAATTTTCCACTAGTTCTTATTGTACTGCTGTACTCTTCATATTTAGCTCTTATAACTGAAATTGTTCTATCTTGAACAGTGTATGATTTTGCTACTTTCTATAATGCTTCTTTCCCAACTAAATCAAGTGCCTCTTGCTGCTGAAAACAGCAAACATCTTTAATCCCCATGCTTGCTGTTTTTCCATCAGCTGTTGGAGGATGAATATCTGATCAATGCTACTTCAGGCTGGTATAAAGCTGCACTGTTCCTCTCCTACTACTTCCTCTAAAACTGGTCTTTAATCTGTTGACAATTATTTTCATCATGATTTTTCCCAGTACTGGCAATAAGCTTATATCTCTATAATTATTTGAACCAGCAGGATCTCTTTTCTTCAAGATTGGTACAACAATTGCTGTAGGCCAGTCATCAGTTACCTGCTTTTGCTCCCCTATCTTCTTGTATTTTTTGTAATGCTTTGATGGCACTTGTTACGCCATCTGTTATACTGTCCTCTATTCCTGAAACTTTCCTATTTTAAATGCCTAACTGTTCTTTCTGTTTCTTCTTCTGATGGTGGTTCAACTCTGATATTCCTTCTGCCTTGCAATCAGTCCTGTTCAAGTAGAATGTTTAGAATGCTTGCATCTGGATGAACTACTGTGTACATACAGAACTTTATCAAAATGCTACTTCTGTACTTACAGCATCTCTTTGGCATTTGTTGTCAATTCACCATTAGCCTTTCTTACTGCTTGCATTACTGACCTGATTGATTCCATACAATCTAACTTTTCTGTACATTGTTTTCTTGATGCCCACTCTAGTTGTTGAGCATCTTCTTTCCAAAATTTTGTTTGTCCAAAGTGATTTCTTCATGGTTGTATACAATGCTTTTACTTCTTTCATTTTCCCAGCAGTCTTAGCTTGTTTACCTTTTCCTATAATACTTTTGTTTCATTGCGTGCCCAGCTTTTCCTTGTTCGTTTACATCTTCCAATAACTTCATCTACTATGTTTTGTATCACTTCTTTGAATATTTCCAATCCAGTCTGTTATGAGATTTCTTCATCATGACAAATTAATGGCCTGAAACACCCTCAAACCATCATTTCATATGCATCCCGCACAAAGTTATACTTTAACTCATCAAGATCAAATTTGGCACCAACTGCAACTATCTATTTCTTGAATTTAAAATTAAAATAAATATTAATCTTTCCCATTAGTAGTTCATAATCACTGCCATACTCAGTACTTCTACAGATTCTAACATCCAACAGTGACAGTCTATGCTTTTACTGACAATAATGCAGTCAGTCTGGTTTTTGGTACCATCTGGTGAATGCCATGTAATTTTGTGCATGTCTTTCTGAGGAAACCAAATACTGCTCATAATCAGATTGTGTATCTCACAGCAAGTTCTTAACCTTTCCCCATTATTTTTTGCAGTCTCAATGCCATGTTGTCCAACACTACTTATTTGCTTACCACATCCCCTACCAATCTTTACATTCATATCTCCCAATATCAGGAGCATATCGTGATCAGAAATCTCATCTATAATACTATCGAGTTGTTGATAATATCTGTCCTTCTCTTCCTCTTCCCCTTTACTGTGTCTGTTGGTGCATAACAGCGGATGACAGTTATGCATAATTTATTGTAGGAAGTAGTAAACCTTGCTATGACAATCCACTCAGACACCAGTTTCCAGCTGTTCATTGCAGTAATTGTTCTCTTGTCCGCTACTATCGCATAGAGATAAAATTATGGTATAATAAAATATGGACTATCCTGGTAACGGAAAAGCTTTCACACTAAGTACATACACAAGAGAGACACCAAAGAAGATAGATATTTAGAAATTTTGTCACCCTTTCTAGCGTATTCAGAGGAGGAGGGCTTCCTAGCCAGAAAGCCAGAATCTTTAGTCAGGTTCTTTGAATATTAACCTGAACCTGAATAAGCAATGTACAATGTAGTAAATATTTTATTGTAACTTTTCCTTGATACATTTTTTTAAAAAGAATAATATTTGAATACTCCAGTCATGCTGTCTGGAGCGACTCACAACTGTGAGTGCTTACCCCAGGGCAGACTGTCAGAAAACAGCAGACACTCCACATTGGTGATGTGTTCTATAATTAGATTTCACCAAGCCAGTAACAAATGTGAACTCCTAGATCACTATACCAGTGTTACCATGGAGTCACATAGTCCCCTTAGACTCTCCAGTCTATCTTACCACCCAGACAATCTGGACTTAGTGATAAATTGTCACTTACACCAAAGATCAAATCCCATGTAAATGTTTGCTATTACATTATTATAAGATACAGATAAGTGAAAACAATGCATGTAACATCCCACTACATCAAATATATTTTATACATTTAAAAATTACTTTGATCTATACTAATACATATGTAAATTGACTGAGAGCTTTGGCATGAGCTGGCATCTGATCTGCCAGTATAACCCACACACCTTCTGGGTGTGGTGTTCTGTCCCATCTAGTGGCACCAAGACCACTTAAAGAGAGAGATAAAATGAGTCAGCTTAACAGCCAGTTGGCTTTTAGCTCATGCAGCAGAGGCTCATGCACTAAGCTACAGAGTCCCCCAGTTCGATCCCACCTGCTGATAACCAGGGTCTGTTGGTGTTACATCAGTATCACAAATACAAGAGCCAAAGCCAATGGAGTTGCATGGTTGTAACTGAGGACAAAGTTCTGCAGCAATTCTATATATTTTTTACAATAGATTATCCTGGAAATGAGTGGAACTAAGACAATCCCTTAAAAATATCATTTTAGAAATGACCCATAAACGCTTATCTTGAAGTCTAACCTGGCAACTTATTTCAGAGTAGCAGCCGTGTTAGTCTGTATTCACAAAAGAAAAAAAAGGAGTACTTGTGGCACCTTAGAGACTGACAGATTTATTTGAGCATAAGCTTTCGTGAGCTACAGCTCACTTCATCGGATGCATTCAGTGGATACATCCGATGAAGTGGGATGTAGCTCACGAAAGCTTATGCTCAAATAAATTTGTTAGTCTCTAAGGTGCCACAAGTACTCCTTTTCTTCTTGCAACTTATGATTTTCTTGTCTTTTACAAGGCTACAATTTTCTGTTCATTTCAGTGCAGAGTGAGACACAGTGTAGGCTCTCACATGTAGGCTTTACTTTTGTTCTTTTTTGGTTTTGTTGCTCTCTTGGTATAAAGGCAATGATGATTCTGGACTGCTTTGTTTGGCCAAGACACTACCCAAATCCTTTTCATATGGAAGAAAGCTATTCCTAGCTTAAATTTACAAATAGAAGGAATGCCAAATCCGTTAGCAGACCACAAAGGATACATTTTTAGGAATAACTGTATCCAAGTAATACACAGTTGGGATTAGGAAAGCAAACCATAAGGCTGTTTGAGAAGGAACATTTTCAGGTTTTAGTCCAAAAAGAATAAAGTGTGTAAAAACTTCCAAAAACCACAAAGAAAGAGTAAAAATTCCAGAATGTGATTCTGGGTCTTTGCTTTAATCACACAAAAACAAAATCATCCTAAATAATGTTGTATCATTTTTCTTTTAGTAGAGCCAACCCTCCCTCTCCTTCCTACTTAAAAAAAAAAATCATTGATTTGTGTCTTTATAGACAAAAATCAAGTTGGTGACATTTTAACTAACTCATTCCTTAAGGTATTCCCAAGACTGACCGGTCAAAATATCACTTTAACCTTTTCCCTATTTCCCTGTGTGTTCTTTATATTCTCTGTGTTTCCTTTCACTCACATATGGCAGGTTGTCTTTAACTCTTTTGCCTAACTGCTGGTCAACACCTAGAAATGAAACAACTCCCCTTTCAGAGCTCAAAAATGTCAAGAAAGTCAATAAAATGTGTGTTTTCTCCTTTAAGGTGGAAGATACTTTTCCCTTTATACTTTTAATATTCCTTGTTTATCTTTTTCAAAATAAAAGAACAATGCACCTGAATAAGCTTCTGCTACAAAACAGTTTGATAAAAATAAGAATTAAAATGGCAATTACTACAAATGGATTAATTTAGATAAATAAGTATTGGTTTGTTACTGTTCGTACCAGAACAACAGTGAATGGATAAATGTTCAAAAATGTACTGACAACCTAATAACTATATTTTGCATTATAATATAGTGTAATAATGGCACTTTTGACATGTGTAGACCCTTTCATCTGAAAATCTCAATCTGGGTATTATTAACCATGTTTTAAAGATGGAAAAATTAAACATACAAAGGTTAAATGACAAGGGATGTCACCGGCAGAGTCAAGAATGGAACCCATGTCTCTTGAATCTACCTTGTTTGTTCTAGTCATGACCAGGATGTGGGTGGTCTGACCTTTTTGTTGGAACATATGTCAGGAGCTGGGAGGTAGGCCAGGTTGAATATCAGGAGATCATAGTATGAAACAGGCCAGAAGGAAAACTGAGAGTCAGGTATCAGGAGATCAGAGTCAGGCAGTAGGAGCAGGTAGTGCAGGGGAGGCAGTCCTAAACAGAGGAAACCCAGTTGTACAGACAACCTCCTATTCCTCTGCTTGGTTTAAATGGAAACAGGAAAAAAGTTAGGACCCCTGGAGTTCCACCAATCAGATATCAGGAATGGAAATGGCTGTAAGTGTTGACCCCATAATTGTGACAACTCTTGGCAGGTCAAGACTTAATGGCTCTTAAGAGCCCAGTAGACCAGTGTTCAAAACTCACAGTCCCTGACATAACCTCCTCCCCAAGCAGTACCCTCTGAGTGACAGTGGACTGAATTTTGGGGGGTGATTCTTATGGAACACTTGTGCAGGGGCATGTACACTTTTAGCTGTCTCCCAGGTGCACTCCTTAGGACTGTACACCTCTCTGTTGATAAAATACAAGAGCCTGCAATATTTACAATTAGAGTCCAGGATCTCATGAACCATGTATTCCTCATGGCCCTGTACATGTATTGGTGAAAGAGGTGGCCGTGTTTTGTGAGGAAAAGGGTATTTGGTGTACAGTTTCAAAAGTGATAAATGAAACACCAAGTGAATCTTCAGAGAGTGGGGTAGCTGAAGTTCATAAGCATCTGCTTTAACCAGTCACAGGATCCTAAAAGGGCCATGTAATCAAAAGTTCAGTTTGCGAGTGGGTGTGTCTGTATAGAGACGCTTCATGGAGAGGCCTTTTATCCCACTGAGTAAGTGGGGACTTATCATTTATAGTTTGCTCATGACTTTTCAAGGTGTCCCCTCACTTCTTCAGGGCCCAATGAATCCATAGCATTAGGTCCAAGGCAGTTAGGTTGGGAGAGGATGCGGATAATTCTGGGTGCAATCAGGGGTGGTACCCATAATTGGTAAAGAAGGGGCTTTGATCTGTGGGTGCATGGAACATGTTGTATGCAAATTCTGCATGAGGGTGAAGTGAGAACCAATCATCCTAGTGATGTGACACCACAGATACTGTTTGAGAATATCGTTGGCCCTTTCTGTCTGGCCATTGGACAAGGGATGGTAAGCAGAGGAAAGATGTGTGGACCCCCAGCAGGTGCAGGGCCTCATGCTAAAACCATGCCATGAACTGAGACCTCCAATTGGAGGAGATGGGCTCTGGAAAGCCGTGGAGACAGACTACACAGCTAATCCATAGCTGAGCCATCTCTTCAGTGGAAAGGTGGCCTGTGAAAAGGATGAAGTGGGCTATCCGATAGAAATTTGTTGGACTCTTGCAATCCTACAATCCAGTCTATAGCAAAAGCTGCCCAGGGTTGAGACAGAGTTTCTAAGGGGTGGAGGAGCCCGTGGGGCTTGTGGTGTAGTATATTATTGTGGGGACAAACTTCTCAGGAGGCAATGAATGACTGTATCCTAGGACACAGCTTGGGTCACCAAAAAGAGCAGGATATTAATTGTTGAGTCTTAAAGTGCCCCAAGTGTGCTGCTAAGGGCAAGTCATGGCATAGCTGCAGAGCTATTATTCTTGTGGGTCCTGGGGGAACATAGACATGGTCCCTTTCATACGTGATCCCTTCCCAGAAGTCATGCAGTTGCTTGTTGGTAGTCACTTGTTCATCAGGTAAAACTCCCAATGCAGAGTAAATCAATGTGAGTTTACCCTGCTAAAGATACACACTGAGAAAGTTACAGGATTTGAGAGTGAAGGTCAGTTCCATGCTGGGGCCTCCTGTCTTGGTACCATATCTCTGAGAAATAGCACTATCCTTGCCATTTTTGTATCCAGGGAGGTATGTGATGATGAAATCAAATCATGTGAAAAATAGAGCCCCCCAAAGCTGCCATTGGTTTAAAGCTATCGCCCTTTAGGTACTTCAGATTTTTATGATCAGTGAACACCTGAAACAGATGGTTAACTCCTTCCCGGTAGTATCACCATTCTGTAAAGGTGTTTTTAATTACCTGGAGTTCTGTATCCAATATTTCATAGTTTAGCTCCTTGAATAATAAGTGCGAGGATGTAGTACTTATTTGCGATCAAGTCATTAGAAGAGGACAGTTCTGATCACTGTACTGGAGGTGTCAGCTGCTACAATGAAGGCTTGTGTGACATCTGGGTGTGCCAGTATGGGTGCAGAGGTGAAGGCAAGTTTCATCTGAAGGAACAGATGTTGGGCCTCAAGAGACCAACAGAACTGGGCATTCTTCTGAAGGAGAGTGATGAGGGGTTTAATTTGTTTTGAAAAATTCAGGATGAATTGGGAATGAACCTCAGGAAGCATTGCAGGTTGCACACCGAAGGGGCAGGTGGGCAATTGTGGACAACTTGATGCTGGCATGAGTCCATTTGGATCCTTTCTGGGGATAAGATCAAGCCCAAGAACTCTGTGGAGGTCTGACTGAAGGCACACTTCTCAAGCTTGGAGTAAAGGTCATGCTTCCTTAAGCATTCCAGGACCATTCAAACATGAGCAGTATGCTATTTAGGGTAGTTGGACAGGACGAGTATGTCATTTAAGGAAACCACTACACACTGGTCCAATATGTCTTGGAACACATCATTTATAAAATGTTGGAAGGTTGCTGGGGTATTTGTCAGCCCAAAGAGCATTACCAAATATTCACAGTGGTCACACCGGGTTTGGAAGGCAATCTTCCACTTATCCCCTAGCCCAGTTTGGATGAGGTTGTACATCCCTCCCCCCAGAGGTTCAACTTCCTGAGTATACCAAACAGCCTCATGTTATCCAGCAACTCAGGAATAAGGGGTAGCAAGTAATGATTCCTGATAGTTATCTGATTAAATGTGCAATAGTCACTGCATAGCTAGAGACTGCCATCTTTCTTCTTGATGAAAAGGATGGGTGCCAGCCAGTGAGATCGACTTGCAGCAGGGGTGAAAGTAAAATTGAAAACTTACCGGTACACGGGCCAGCTCTACCCCTCTCCCAGGAGGGGCAGGGCCTCAGGCGCAAGGGACGGGGCTGGGATCAGTGTCCCCCAACCAGTCCTTCCAGGCTGTCTGGCCCGCACTGCTCAGGGCTCCAGCAGCAATTTAAAGGGCCCAAGGCTCCAGACGCTCCTGCTGATACCACAGCAGCCTGCAGGGGGCTGATACCAGGAGCCCCCTGCAAGTCAGGGGCTCCTGGGTGGAACCCAGAGTGTGTTTCAGTCAGGATCAAAGTGTGGAAGAACTCTTTTCCCTAATTCCTTGGGGTTCATATGGGTTAGGCTGAAATGGAATGACCTGACCTCGTTGTAGAAGCAGAGATGGTGCTGGCATCATCATTCCTGTTCTACAGAGGTGAGCCATTGAACCTGCATCAGCTCGGTGGGAGGTACTGATGAAGAAGGAAAAGTACATGGATAAGAGAGTTGCAAGACCCCCCTTTTTTCTTCCCTTTCTCATAACCAATTGTCTATATGGAAGGTGAGATCCATGAGGGCATCCAGATTTGCAGGCATACCCACCCGAAACAATTCATCTTTAATTTCTTCTGTTAGGCACCACTGGAACTGATACAACTGCTCTGCCTCATTCCAATCTGTATCATCCATGAGGCAGTGGAAATGTGCAGTATAGGAGGCTATGGCACCCTGCCCCATCAGAGCTTTCTTCGGGCAGCCTCCACTGTTTGAACTCAGTTCAGATAATCATATAGCACTGACAGGGTTTGGAAGAAGACCTCCCAGTTCAACAGTACCTGGCTGTTGCACTCTAAGGAGGGGGAAGCTTAGTCTAATGCTTCCCCTGACAGGCTCAACTTTGCACAATCAGTAGTGTAGAACTGAGGATGCATCATGAACAGGAGGTGACACTGGTTTATAAAATCCCAGAATTGCTGGTGATTACCATCAAACCATTCTGGAAGGTGTATCAGGGAACAAGATCTAGCGAGCTGTGTCTGGAATTTTCTGCATGCAGCTGCCTTACTTGCTCCTGCAATAGCTGGTTCTGTGACCCACACTCACAGGGTTTGTTTGTCCACCAGAAGACTGTTGACCCACCTGAGTGCATTGGGTGCTTCTGAAGGCAGCAGTTGAATAGCTGGGTCCATTTTGCCGCCACTGGTTCATTCCTGTGGCCTAAGTGGTTTGTGCAAAATGTTACAACTGGGACATAGGTGGTCAACTTTGGTCAGAGCATAAATTGGGAGCCAGGAGGCAGGCTGGAACGGTTAGCAGGAGATCAGAGGGCAAACTGAGAGTTAGGTGTCAGGATGCGCCTGGAGGTTACCAGGAGATCAGAGTCAGGCAGGAGGAACAGATTGTGCAGGGGAAACCTAGCTGCACAGACAACTTCCTGCTCCTCTGCTTGGTTTAAATAATATCAGGGAATCAACGAGGACCCCCAGAGTTCTACCAAGCAGATCCCAGGACTGGAGACCTCTGTCAGAGTTCAGACTGTAGTTCTGACACCCAATAACAGGTCACTGCTGGCTAGCCAGAACTTACTGATGCCCAAGAGCCCTGTGAAATGGTGTTTGAGACCCACAGTCCCAGACAGCTCTCATTCCAAGAACATGTTGTTTGCTTTTGCAGTACCCTTCACAACTACATGTCAGTCACTGGATCATTTTAATGTTCACCTTTATAAACTGGACAATGTCAATACTTCTAGGGCTAAGTGATGAAGAGCCAGATTTTTAAAGGTACTTAGGCTTCTAAACAGCCAAATAGGTGCCACTGATTTCAATAGGAGTTAGGTGCTTATGCACTTTTGAAAATCTCACTGGCCACCTATCTCCATTTGTAGGTGTCTAAATATCTTTAAAATTTTTGCCCTAAGTGACTGAAGAGCCTATGTCCCATTTTCAAACAAAATTTAGGCATTTAGGAGCTTACGCACCTATGTTTCAACACACATTTGAAAATAGAATTATGGTTCTTAGTTCACTTAGACACTTTTGAAAATGTTACTATTAAAGCCAAGATTTGTGAAAATTGGAGCCTAATGCTTAAATCCTTACCCAATATTGATTTTATGTCTTTAGTCACAAGGGACTGATTTTCATTGACTTCAATGAAAGTAGTGGGCTATTCACCATACCTGTAAGTCAGACTAGTTATTAAGACATCTAAATAAATATTTAGGAATAGTATTTGGCTTCAGAGGAGTTGCACCTGTTTACACTGGCTGAGGAATTGGCCCCTTAGACTCTGCCTTTATTCATCTATTTTTGAAACAAATCTATATTTAGGCATGTGAATAAGTGATCTGATTTTTAGAGTTGTTGAGCACCTACAGCTCTTACTGAAGTCATTGAAAGCTCCAGATGCTCATCACCTCTGATAATAAGGGCATGTTTACACTACAAAATTAGGTCGATTTTATAGAAGTCAATCTTTAATAAGTGATTTTATACAGTCAATCGTGTGTGTCCCCACTAAGCACATTAGGTCGGCGGAGTGCATCCCTCATACCATGGCTGGCATCGACTCACAGAGTGGTGCACTGTGGGTAGCTATCCCACAGTCCCCAATGCCCACTGGAATTCTGGGTTAAACTCCCAATGCCTGATGGGGCAAAAACATTGTTGAGGGTGGTTTTGTGTACATGTCGTCAGTCTCCCTTCCTCTCTCCCTCCCTCCTTGAAAACAATGGCAAACAATCATTTCACGCCTTTCTTCCTGGGTTATCCACGCAGACGCCATGGCATGGCAAGCACACAGACCACTCAGCTGTGCACTGCTTTTGTGAGCATTGTAAACACCTCGCACATTATCCTGCAGTATGTGCAGAGCCTGGCTAGGAGCCACCAGCATGAGGAAGATTGTGAGGAGGACATGGACACAGACATTCCTGTAAGCACGGAATGTGGCAATTGGGATATCATGGCAGCATTGGGGCATGTTGATACAGTGGAAAGCCAATTCTCGGCCCGGCAAACAAGCACAGACTGGTGGGACCACATAGTTTTGCAGGTATAGGATAATTCCCAGTGGAATTGGGAATTGGCATGCATAAGGCCACTTTCATGGAACTTTGTGAGTTGCTTTCCCCAACCCTGAAGTGCAGGAATACCAAGATGAGACCTACCCTGAAAGTTGAGAAGAGAGTGGCAATAGCCCTGAGGAAGCTTGCAACGCCCAACTGCTACCAGTCAGTCAGGAATCAATTCGGAGAGGGCAAATCTACTGGGGGGGCTACTGTGATGCAAGTAGCCAGGGCAACTGATACCCTTCTGCTAAGAAGGGTAGTGACTCTGGGAAATGTGCAGGTCACAGTGGATGGCTTTGCTACAATGGGGTTCCCTAACTGTGGTGGGGCGATAGACAGAATGCATATCCCTATCTTGGCACCACACCACCTTGCCAAACATTACATAAACCACAAGGGGTACTTCTCAACGGTGTTGCAAGCACTGGTGGATCAAAAGGGCCATTTCACCGACATCAGCGTGGGATGGTCAGGAAAGATGCATGATGCTCGCATCTTTCGGAACTCTGGGCTGTTCGGAAAGCTGCAAGAAGGGAGTTTCTTCTCAGACCAGAAAATTACCATTGGGGATGTTGAAATGCCAATAGTTATCCTTGGGGACCCAACCTACTCCTTGCTCCCATGGCTCATGAAGCCATACACAGGCAACCTGGATAGCAGTAAGGAGCAATTCAACTATAGGCTGAGCAAGTGCAGAATGGTGGTAGAATGTGCCCTTGGATGTTTAAAGGGGCGCTGGCGCTGTTTGCTGAATAGATTAGACCTCAGAGAAAGCAACATTCCCATTGTTATTGCTGATTGCTGTGTGCTCCATAATATCTGTGAGAGTAAGGGGGAGACGTTTATGGTGGGGTGAGAGGTTGAAACAAATTGCCTGGTGGCCAATTTTGAACAGCCAGACACCAGGGCAATTAGAAGAGCACACCGAGGCACACTGCGCATCAGAGAGGTTTTGAAAAACAGTTTCATGATTGACCAGGCTACAGTGTGACAGTTGTGTGTGTTTGTCCTTGATGTAAACCTGCCCCTTTGGCAAAGGTACTTCCCTGTAATCCGATTCCCCTCCCCTCCCCCCGACCACAGCTGGATCAGGAAATAAAGTCCCTATTGTTCTGAATCCATTCATTCTTTCTTTATTAAAAAAACTTGAAATCACTGACAACGCTGACTAGTAAAAGGTAGCCCGAGTGTACAAAGGGTTTGATAATGGGGTGGTCTGGTGGGGAGGGAAGGACAAGGCCACATTGCTTATTGTAGCCACACTGCAAATCAAAGCTGTTTGAATGACAGTCTTCTGTTGCTTGGGCCATCCCCTGGAGTTGAGTGGCAGGGTGCCTGGAGCCTCCCCCACGTTCTTGTGCATCTGGGCGAGGAGGATATAGAACTCAGTGAGGAGGGCAGGTAGTTACACAACAGATGCTATGGGGGTCTGTACTCTAGTTGCCTTTCCTGCAGCTCCACCAGATGCCTCATCATGTCTGTTTGCTCCCCCATTAGCCTCAGCATCTCCACCTGTGTGTTCTGATCACACTCACTGTATGCTTTCCTGGCCTCTGCCATCGAATGCTTCCATGCATTCAGCTGTGTCCTATCAGCACAGGAGGACTTCATGAGCTCGGAAAACATGTCATCGCGAGTGCAGTTTTTTTGCCTTCTAATCTGTGATAACCTCAGGGATGGAGCTGATGCGGGGAGCATAGAAACATTTGCAGCTGAGGGGGGTAGGGGGGAGGGAGAGTAGATTTTTAAGAAGATACATTTCTGAGAACAAAAGGGAGACTCTTTCACAGTGAATCAAGCAATTCACAGCAGACAGCACATGTGTTTTAGGTAAGGTCACATTTTGCCTTTTATATTGAGCACCGGCTGGTATGGTGACACATCACACATGGCTGGGCAACAGAATTTGGTTTCTAAGCAGCCATGGTAAGCCAAAGGGTATGTGAGGTTGGATTCTTCCGCATTCATAACATCTGGGAATGGTTTCAAACTGCAGCACCCACTTTTCCTGTAGCAACCAATGCCCGTTGGGTTTGCTGTTTAAAAGGAGGGGCTGTGGTTTTGGGGTGGATGTGCAGCACATCCCTTCTTCACACACCCCCAGCCCCCATGGATCCCCCAGCCCCCATGGATCCAGCCTCCAGAATGATCCCTTTTAGCCAAGCGCAAACAGCCCAGCATGACCAGGGTCTAATGTGTCAGGGATCACCAAACAGAGGGGATTACTGGTCCCTTACAAAAATTTCCCTATTTCAACCAGGTGACCATGAATGATATCACTCTCCTGAGGTTGACACAGAAAGATAAAGACTGAATGTTGCATGAATGCAACCAAAACCCAGGACCATTCGCTGCCATGCTTTGTGCTGCAATGATTCCAGATCACTTGCTACTGGCTTGACGTGGTAAAGTGTCCTACTGTGGAGGATGAAATAAGGCAGCCCTCCCCAGAAACATTCTGCAAAGCCTTTCAGAGTACCTCCAGGAGAGCTTCATGGAGATGTCCCTGGAAGATTCCTGCTCCATCCCCAGACACGTTAAAAGACTTTTCCAGTAGCTGTACTGGCCGCGAATGCCTCCCAATTGTTCAGGGCAAATCAAACATTAAAAACAATTTATTTTAACCCCTGCAGTGTCGTTACAAATGTGCTGCCTTCTCTGTCTTCAGGGTCTGGGCTGGTTTTGGCTCCAGGGTGAGGAAAAGATCCCGGCTGCTGGGGAGAATGGATTCTCCAGTTGCCTGCTGTGCATTCTCCTCCTCCTTCTCTTCCTCATCCACAAAATCCTCATTCATGTTGCATGATGCTGCCACCTTGCAGGTGTCCACAGAGAGTGGTGGGATACTGGTAGGGTCCCCAACTAGAATGGCATGCAGCTGATCATAGAAGTGGCATGTCTGGGGCTCTGATCCAGAGCGACCATTTGCTTTCTTTTTCTTTTGGGAGGCTTGCCTGAGCTCCTTAATTTTCAAGCAGCACTGCTGTGTGTCTCTGTTGTAGACTCTGTCCACCATGCCCTGTGCGATTTTGGCATATATATCAGCATTTCTTCTGCTGGATCGGAGTTCTGCCTGCACAGATTCTTCTCCCCATACAGCAATCAGATCCAGTGTCTCTCATTCGCTCCATGCTGGAGCTCTTTTGCTATTCTGGGACTGCATGGTCACCTGTTCTGCTGAGCTCGTCATGCTGATCAAACAGGAAATGAAATTCAAAAGTTCCTGGTGCTTTTGCTGTGTACCTGGCTGGTGCATCGGAGTAGAAAGTGCTGTCTAGAGCAGTTACATTGGAGCACTCTGGGATAGCTCCCGGAGGCCAATACCCTCGAATTGCACAGCACTGCATCTACGCTACCCCAAATTTGACCCAGGAAGGTCGATTTTAGCACTACTCTCCTCGTCTGGGAGGAGTACAGGATTCAATTTTAAAAGCCCTTTAGGTCGGTGGAACGGGGTTGGTTATGTAAACACATTCATTATAAAATTGACCTAACATGGGCCCAGCTTGCCAAGTGATCCAGATCACTCTGTACAACTGCCATGTCCATTATTTATCATTCCACCAATCTGTGTGAACCTCAGATTTTATCAGTTTTGATTTTATATTTATTTCATTGATGAAAATGCTGAATAGCATCAAGCCTAGCATCAGTCCCTGCAGCACCCCACTAGAAATTCACCCATTTTATGATGACTTGATAAAGGAGCTTATATGAAAATTTTCAAATTTGGGAGCCTGAAGACAGACATCTGTCTATAAGTATTGGAAAGAAAAATGTGTGGTTATGAGGGACTTCAATTTGGGAGAATATGCTGGAGGTCTCATGCAGCCAGTAGTAATAGCTGAGACTCTGGCCTAGAAGTTTGCACAAGCACCGCTAAATTGGTGCAGCTACACTGCTGCAATAGTTCCCTATGCAGACACACCCAGAATAAACCCATTCTTTACGCAGAGAGTCCATATTTGACACAATATAGCCCTTACGCTCTCTTAGATTCTCATTCACTTACTGAGTTGTAATTTACTGAATTCAGAGTTCCGTCTAAATTAGATCAATCCACACACTCATCTCACTCTCTCAGTATGTATGTTACACCAGTATAGACTCCTTCTAAGACCTAAGGACCTCATTAGGGTCACATTTCCTCTTGGTTACAAGATGTAACCCCTATTTGGCCCTTAGACCTATCACACCAATTAACCAACGTGTAATTTACTCCTTGTTCCTCTTACACCTCATCTTTGAACTGAGTGTGTCTCATTGAGTGTAAGAGAGATTAATTTACAGTACTTTACACATCACATTTGAATTTTGCCGATAGTAACATCTACTTTTATGAATAAATTAGCTTCAGAGTGCAGGAAACAGAAAATTCCCACTGCCTGAGACAATAAGAAAGCAGGGCTTTGGTGTAAATAACTCTACCACTGATCAGCCCAGCCATTCTCATTTATTTATTGACTTTATAATACAAATTCTTTGTATAACAGCACCAATGACAGTAAAATTAAACTTTGTGACTGGAAAATGGTCTCCTGCTTTGAAAATAAATGTATTGGCCCACTGCAGCATTTATTTTCAATAACTTCACTGGCAGTGCTTCGACGTTTAACTTGCTGTGGGGACCATTATCCAGTCACAGTGTTCAGTTCCATTTACCTCAGTGCTCAGCTATGCCAAATAACAGTGACATCAGCCAATCAGATGGCTGGATGCTGAACTTTTTTTTTTATTTGCTGATGATATATTGTTTTTAAAGAAAATCAATTAGTCAGCAACTACTTTAGTACAGAAGTAAAGTTGGTGTTTGCAGACTGGATGGAGCATGCAATAAGCTTTCTCCCAAAACCAATGTAGCTTTACAAAAAAAAAAAGGAAAGTGGATACTGCTACATCGATATCCATCAGGCAAAGTGACAGTGTTTACATCATTAATCTTTGTGAACAGCAAGAACAAACTCACTGCAAAGAATATTAGCACACAATAAATAACTTGCCATAGCATTTACTATACTATTTCTATCAGTGAAAGACTTATCTCCTGTCCTGATGTTTTCTTTAATTTATATTATTTCCTTTTACCCGTTTGCTACTTTTTCCCTTTGTACAATTTTGTGAAATTGATTTAACACAAGAACATAAAAATTGCCATCCCAAAGCAGCTCAGTGGTCCATCCAGTCCAATTTCCTCTCTCTGACAGTAGTCAGTATTGGATAAGAACATAAGAACGGCCATACTGGGTCAGACCAAAGGTCCATCCAGCCCTGTTTCCTGTCTACCGACAGTGGTCAATGCCAGGTGCCCCAGAGGGAGTGAACCTAACAGGTAATGATCAAGTGATCTCTCTCCTGCCATCCATCTCCACCCTCTGACAAACAGAAGCTAGGGACACCATTCCTTGCTCATCCTGGCTAATAGCCATTAATGGACTTAACCTCCATGAATTTATACAGTTCTCTTTTAAACCCTGTTATAGTCCTAGCCTTTACAACCTCCTCAGGCAAGGGGTTCCATAGGTTGACTGTGTGCTGAGTGAAGAAGAATTTCCTTTTATTTGTTTTAAACCTGCTACCCATTAATTTCATTTGGTGGCCCCTAGTTCTTATACTATGGGAACAAGTAAATGACTTTTCCTTATTCACTTTCTCCACACCACTCATGATTTTATATAGTTCTATCATATCCCCCTTTAGTCTCCTCTTTTCCAAGCTGAAAAGTCCTAGCCTCTTTAATCTCTCCTCATATGGGACCCGTTTCCAGCCCCTAATCATTTTATAACCCTTCTCTGAACCTTTTCTAATGCCAGTATATCTTTTTTGAGACCACATCTGTACACCATATTCAAGATGTGGGTGTACCAGGGATTTATATAAGGGCAACAAGATATTCTCCGTCTGCTTCCCTATCCCTTTTTTAATGATTCCTAACGTCCTGTTCTTTTTTTTGACGTCCGCTGCACACTGCGTGGGCATCTTCAAAGAACTATCCAAGATCTCTTTCCTGATTAGTTGTAGCTAAATTAGCCCTCATCATATTGTATGTATAGTTGGAGTTATTTTTTCCAGTGTGCATTACTTTACATTTATCTACATTAAATTTCATTTGCCATTTTTGTTGCCCAATCACTTAGTTTTGTGAGATCTTTTTGAAGTTCTTCACAGTCTGCTTTGGTCTTAACTATCTTGAGCAGTTTAGTATCATCTGCAAACTTTGCCACCACACTGTTTACCCCTTTCTCCAGATCATTTATGAATAAGATGAATAGGATTGTCCTAGGACTGACCCTTGGGGAACACCACTAGTTACCCCTCTCCATTCTGAAAATTTACCATTTATTCCTATCCTTTGTTCCCTGTCTTTTAACTAGTTCTCAGTCCATGAAAGGATCTTCCCTCTTATCCCATGACAACTTAATTTACGTAAGAGCCTTTGGTGAGGGACCTTGTCAAAGGCTTTCTGGAAATCTAAGTACACTATGTCCACCGGATCCCCCTTGTCCACATGTTTGTTGACCCCTTCAAAGAACTCTAATAGATTAGTAAAACATGATTTCCCTTTACAGAAACCATGTTGACTTTTGCCCAACAATTTATGTTCTTCTATGTTTCTGACAATTTTATTCTTTACTATTGTTTCAACTAATTTGCCCGGTACTGACGTTAGACTTACTGGCCTGTAATTGCCGAGATCACCTCTAGAGCCCTTTTTAAATATTGGCATTACATTAGCTATCTTCCAGTCATTGGATACACAGCTGATTTAAAGGACAGGTTACAAACCATAGTTAATAGTTCCGCAATTTCACATTTGAGTTCATTCAGAACTCTTGGGTGAATGCCATCTGGTCCTGGTGACGTGTCACTGTTAAGTTTATCAGTTCATTCCAAAACCTTCTCCAGTGACACTTCAATCTGTGACAATTCCTCAGATTTGTCACCTACAAAAGATTGTTCAGGTTTGGGAATCTCCCTAACATCCTCAGCCATGAAGACTGAAGCAAAGAATTCATTTAGTTTCTCTGCAATGACTTTATCGTCCTTAAGTACTCTTTTTGGATGCTTCAGAAAAAGGTGCTTCAGAAGAAAGTACAAGAAACCTAGCACTGGACAACTATGGAATAACCTTTGTCACCCAAATCAATTAGTAGCTAGCATGTACCCTGATACCAGAGAATGTATGCCCCTTCTTAAAACAAAACGAAACAAAATTACAACTAATGTAATTGTGGATGTTCTAAATATCTATATAAATATCCAATCCAAAACTCTTGTCTCACTGGAATTAGGTTAATTATGTAATGTGTTTCATTACATCAGTTTTAAAATTGTTGCCTTTCAAGTTCATTCAATGTTTCCTTAATCTCATATTGTGAGAAAGGGTAAATAGGAGCCATCAGTTTACTTTCTCTATACCATGTGTTGTTTTGTGTACCTTTATGATGTCTCCATTATTCATCACCTCTCTAGACTGAACAACGCCAGTCTTGTTCTATCTTTTTCTCAAATGGAAGTAATTATATACCTATAAGCATGAAGTGACTGTTGAAGCCTTTTCAGTCTCCATATCCCTCACCTTACAATCTCTCCTGGGATGAAAGTTGTCAAATGACGAAATATTATTCGTTGTTATTAATTTTTTAAGTTTATAGTGATTTTGATCTACAATTTAAAATCTCAGTCTCTGTTATTCTCTTTCCCAGTAATAATCATCTACTTCATTTATAATAAGGATATGACGGTCTCTAAAACCAAACCATGAAAATCAACACAAAACTACTTTTAGTTATCCACTATTAAGAGTGGTTATACAAGCCCTAACGTATTTTGTCTGCTTCTCAAATATGAAGACTTGAGAATTATGGGTAATGACATCTGCTATCCAGGTACTATGCATGAGCTATAGATGCTGTTTATGCATTTGGACATTGTTCTCAGAGTGTCTCTCAAACCTGAATTACAAGCATTGTGGAACTTTAGTGCAATGAGAAGGCAATTTATTCTCCTTTACATGCAGCCTACACTTGTATTTTAAAGCAAAAGCTGCCAACACCGCAAATGCATAGTGTTTCTGTAATGAGGGCAATGCTGGACTAAGAACATAGCAGAGACATCTAGATTAATTTCACTTGCAGCACTTTACAGCCAGCTGAATCTAATCAGAATAAATTTCAACTGGTAATGATTTGTGAGAGTTTAAGATTATCCAAAACAAGGGAACCCCCTTCTAGAGTGAAGTATAATTCCTGTGTTTAACTATATGGTACACAGGACAATCTATTAAAAGGGATAAGATTATAAATTCTACTAAAATATTGCCCATGGGCATGATAACTGAAGTTTATTTGGCTTTTAATCCAATTCCCGCAGTTTCTTTGTCTTCCCTCTAATTGAGAGAGAGTTCCTATAATTCACTATGTAAAACTGTATTGAAAACTGTGGACCAGATGTTCAGCTGGTGTAAATGGGCATGAGCCGGAAGCTTGTGGTTGCACCCTTTAAAAGCAACATGCCCCTGTAAGGCCCAACAAATGAGATACTAGATTAAATGTTCATTCACAGTGATGACATGTTGGTGACATTAAAATAAATTTAAAATCAATATTCAGTTTAAAGTTTATCTGCAAGCAAATTAGCTAATCATTTTATGCTCTTTTTTTTCTTTATTTCTTTTGATATATAAAGAAGGGTTGGAAGTTTGCTTATTTTTTCCCCCAGGGATATTTTTGTAGGATTTCCTGGATAACTCAGATATGTGACTATGGACTTTTATCAGGATTTAGGCATATAATTTTTAACTAGGAACATTTTTCTCCCATGAACCTGACTGAAGTCATTGTGACAGAAGAAAATTTTAAAAATCAAGTATTTTAAGCTGTCTGACTATAAATCACTTTCCCCTTCAGTTACCCAGGTTTCATTTCTCTTATGTATCTGATGTCACAAGCCTACTAGTCCTCTGCTCATCTACAGTCTCCCAAAATATGCATGACCTGAATTTCCAAAGTATAAAACAAGTAAATGAAAATATTTTTTAAAATATCCTGTAATGACATCTTAATACATCATAAAGAAGTCAAAATGGGAATTAACCTATTTTTTCCCTTTGCATATAACCATTAAAGTTGAAAATCAGAAAAACTACTGAAACTTTACTGACAAACTCCATGGTCTTTGGTGTAAGGTCATGCTAATTCAGCAAGGCCTCTCATCTTATAAAGTGCTGGCATTGTACAGGTGTAAATTGCATTGTCCACATTATTTAACAAAATAAAACCAACACTTTAAAGTAAACTTGTTCCCAGAATTACATATAGATGTCCAGTGATCAAAGTGACAGGGAGACAAGTCTCCAGATCAGCATACACAGTAAATTAAAGTTGTTGAGGAGCAGCTATAAATTTTGTAGCACAATCATTTTAATCACATGCCCTTTTTGAAAGGGAAATATATTCAATGAGAACAACTACACTGGTTTGAATAACAACTTCCTCTGCAGCATGTGGGTGCACATCAATTGCCAGGATTTTCTGGGTATATCTCGCTTAATCATTTCCCTGACATTGCAGAGGCCTCGAGTACTTGTACACCTTGGTCCCTCCTATTCTCTGCCTTGGGCAGTAACAATCCAGTCTCCTGTGGGTCTCATTTATTTTGTCTCATTTCCATTGCTGAGTTTAGTGTGCAAGTGCTGGATGGTATTGGTGGCCTGTGATATACAGGAGGTCAAACTAGTTTATCTAATGGTCCCTTCTGTCTTTAAACTCTAGGACTCTATACTATGTCCCTTTGTGTTTGGGCATCCCATCTTGGGCAACGGAACACCCCAACATAATTTTCACAATGTTTTAAACATGAAAAAGCCACTTTCATCCCCTATGGATGTAACTGATGCAAATAGATTGGCCTAAATCATTAATCCACATTACAGACTAAGGACTCAATTCAGAACTCAATTGGAGTTTTCCTAACGACTTTAAGAGAGAATGGTACGTGGTTAGGGTGGTAACCTCATCTTCAGGAGAGCTGGGTTTAATACTCTGCTTTACCACACACTCCCTCTGTGATCCTATGCAAGTCACCTAGTTTCTCTGACCCTCAGTTCCCCATCTGTAAAATGGGGGTATTAGCACTTCCCCGCTTCTCAGGGCTGTTATGAGGATAAATACATTAAAGACTGTGAAGTGCTCTGATTCTGTGGTAATACAGGTCACAATATTGGGCTCCAACGCTTTTGACGTTTCAGATGAAGACTAAAACCAGTTTAATGTATACAGATTTGAAAAAAAATGGGGGTAAATATAATCTCAAAGAGGCATTTATTTATTTAATTTCTTAAAGATAACAAATCTATGAAATCTTGTCATAAAATGTTGTGCCAGGCACTGCATGCCATATTGAAGCACAGATTCAAGTCGTATGGCTTATGGAAAATAACAATAAAACCTGGGGGCTTAGAATTTAAGAAATGGCAGCCAGTTAATCATTAACAGCACTAACTGCAGTATTAGGATTAGAAAAAAGCTCTATGGGCTTTCCAGTTGCCATCTATTTAAGCAGTAATGTCCATGGAATAGAATATTGTGAATATCATCAGAGGATAATGGTCTCCAGATGCTGTATAAAGACTAGATAAACTCAAGGTATTTGTTTTCGGAGACTTTTTCCTGTGACAATGTTATTTGCCACTGACTTAATTTTTATTACACCTAATTGTTAATAATGTGGATAGATAGTACCAGTTATCTGTTTGCTTTTAAAGCATTTCATTACATTTTTTAACAAAGTAACAAATATTTATCAGTAATCTCCAAAAATTTACAACATGTGGCTATATTTAAAATACTGGGGGCATGATTCTCCACTGCCTTGCAAGCATTACAGTCATTCACACCAGTGCAAAGTATGTGGAAAATGCTACCACAATTCTCTATCACTTATACCAGTGGTAGTGTTTTTCACCCATTTTGCAATCACTTTACATAGATGCAAATGCCACACAAGGTGCAAGGTGGAAATGCCCACACAAGGTGCAAGGCAGAGGAGATTCGGACATAATGCCTGGGAACAGATAGGTGCCTAAGAATGGGATTCACAAAAGCCAGCACATTGGGGTGGACAATAGCCTAAAATAGCCAATAACTGATGACAAGGAGAGGAGTGTGTCCTAAATCCCACCCTTCTCAGGAAGTTAGGTGCCTACATTCTGGGCCTTTGTCTACTTTAGGTATTGTTGCATTGATGTAGCTACACCAGTGCAACCTCACAGTGCCGATGTACTACACTAGTGTAGAAAGGGTCATCCACCAATGTGATTTTTACTGGTTTCACACTGGGGTAATAATACCAAGTCCTGCTATACACCAATGCTGGGGGGTTAGTTTCTAGCATTGGGGGTTAATTTTTTAATATAGATAAGCTCATGCCTGTTTTGTCTGATAGACTTTGCTGCAATCAAATGAAAACTGTTCATTATATCTTTGCTGGAAGGGTGAATTCTGTCTGGAACTGTCCATTAATTAATAAAAAGTCACTTTGAAAAGTTATAATTTTTATAAAAATATACTATACTTAAATGGAGGGTTTGATCCTGCCATCATTGAAGATAATAGCAAGATCTTGTTCCCACTGAAGTCAACAGGAGAATCAGACTCAAACTGTTGTTTGATTGGATTCATTTATTTTTACTTTTTTCTTAGTAAACAAGAAGCAGTCATCTAGCAACTTTATTGACCTATGCCAATGTTATCTGGCATAATAGATAATAAAACAAGAAGGTTTCCATTGATGCAGCTTGCAATGGACTGACATTTGGCAGGGAACAACCTTTGTAAAGTTCAGGCACAGCATTAAAAAGAGGATTATAAAGGGCATCATTAGAATTTAGGGGGAAACTGTTATTCAGCATTTCAATTACTGAGCTACATGAGTTGCAGTAAGAAATAATAGACACAAATTAGTACTACTGAATGTTCCTAAATATCTATTCAGCAGCCTTGAAATGTGATTTGGACTTGGATACTGTCATAAATTTTGAAGTGTTCAAATAAACTCACTTCACTTCACTGACTGTCACTGCTTTCTCAAAGCTACGCTTCCAAAGAGCTTTGTCAATGCAAAATTATGGACCTGGAACATCTACCTTTTTAGTCTGATTGCAGCCCCATTAGCATTTTCTCCACCTTTTCCTCTGCAGTAGGCACATAATTTATTTAAAATTTACTCACAAGTTACAATCCAACAAAATAAACAGGAATGCTCCTTCCATAACATTTGATACTTTTAATTAGCCCACAGAGACTGTTGGTACCATATCTCAGCATGCATAATGCTGTCTACACTGTAGTAAATCACATGGTTTAGAGTGTACAGAAATAATGATCACCATGTGGTTGCCTGTACAAGGACAGTAAGGTCTATGAGATGTCAAGACTGTGAGTTTCAAAGATGCTCATAAATTTTGTTTTTATCTAAAACGTTATAAATTTCTACTGTTTGTTCCCTTTTTTTCTGTAAACGATATCTTGAGTAAATTATAGACTCTTTTTTACCTATTTTCTCTAACTTTTTCCAAGAGTTTATCCGGGGAAAATGCATTTTTCAATGTCTGTTTTGCTGGGGGCTAGATGATTTTCTTTTCAGGTAAGGTTCTTTTTGCAGTTTCATATAGTCTAAATCAGATTTTAACACCCTCCCCCAAAAAACAAATAGCTTATCTCTGAGGCTAAAGATGTGTTTATCACTCTAACAGAGATATTGCTCTTTGGATCTGAATGTTATTCAGCTGTCACATTTACTCACATGAACTGATAAATTTGTAATGGCTGACAGACAGAAATTGATTTATGAGTTCGTGGGAATGAAATGGAACCACTGAAAATGCCCTTATTAAAAATGTGCAATTTTTCACAAGGACTTGCTTTGCCTTAATAAATGTGAGAATAGATTTGATTTCATTCAGAATTAATGTAGTTTGAAATTGAAATGAGTCTCACTTCCTGCCTCCAGGAGGTCTGCTGACATTTCTAGTGTTACGTCTGAGCCTAGGAAAAAAAACCAAAGCTGAAAATGGAAAATAAGATAAATTCTCCATAATTTGCACAATGAACACATTTTATCAGGGCAAAATCAATTAAATTTAAAAAATGTCAGTTTAGTATAGGGACTGAGTTATTTATTTTATCATATCAATAGCAGTTACCTTCATTGTAACTGAAGAAATCTGTAAAGGGGAAATATCTGACTATCACAGTGTCTTAAAGGTGGAATTTTTGTAAAATATATATTCATGTTGATAGGCTCCCCCTATTCCCACCCATAATGAAACCACAACAATATTGGAAAGAAAAAGGCTATGGCTTTATTTACATGGCAAAATGATATCACACACATTAAACAAGATTATTACAGTGAAATAGTTTTAACTTCACCAAAAGGTTACCAACCAGCAGCACTGCAGGAGTCCACCGGGAAACTTTGTTACCCATGTGATACTGCCTAAACACCAGGTTCAGGAGCACATATTGCATGGTGAGGAGCACCGTATAGAGTAAACACATAGATTTCTAGCCTACTTGTTTTCTGGGATATAGAACAGGGTGAAAAAACAATAGCTCCCTATGCTCAATACACAGTGTCATGCTTTGGACTAACATATCTTTTTAAAACAAGGAAACAATATATTTGCTTTCATTGTTATTGAGGCGATCCATAACTCCTTCAAAATCACCTGAGTAACTTTTACCAGGATGCTTGCTTAAAGCCTTTTGTAATGTGAAACATTATCCTTTTTCAAGATAGAATTTACTGTGACATCCACATGGGTCTTTGTTGAACTACCTACAAATCCTTTTTCTTGTCCACTGTGTGTTGTTTGGGACAAATATAAGGTTGAAATATCAGTGGCTTGTAGCTGTCATCTTCTCATGTAAATTAGCTTCATTCTGATTCACTTCCCTGCCAAACGTTTTCCTAAACGGCTCTCCCTAGGGCCAGATGGGAAAACCAATCTGGCAAAATTCACCACATTTAAAAAAACTGGGGGGGGGAGGGAAAGCAGGTTGGTCAGGTTTACAAGCTTAAGCTTATATAATTAAATTTAATAGGAAATTATAGGCAGGGGGGAATACGATAATTTTCAAAACAAATGGTAAGATATTCATACCTGTGTAGGCCAAAGTCTCTCATAAATATTTGCTATAAATCTCTGTTTGCATTATTATGAAGGTCTGATGACCTTTAGGAAAGCAGTATTATATAGTTCTGTTGGCAGTCTTATGCAGCACACTCTAAGCAGTCAAAAGAGAGTTAAAAAATAGTTGGGAAAATTATTACTTATTTATTTGTTTTCTTTAGCAGATGCTCTGCCTACATTTCAACTATCTCACTTGCCTCCACCAAACAGCATGAAATCCTGCCCTAAGGAAGGCAGGTTGCCAAAAAACAGGCATGGCACCTGCTAAAGAAATGAAACAAACATAGACTAATCATCCAGATATGTGAATCAAAACTTAGGGCACAGTGATCAAATAAAACAACAAAAGAATCCAGAAGGGTGTAATGTCAGTTCTCACTGGTCCAGGGGCTAAGATATGCTGTGACCTGGGGAAGTAATGTGAGAACTGTAATAAAGCAACATAGATAGTATGCAACTGGACAGAGACGAGAGCGCATTCACTTAAAGATGAGCTCAGTAAAGAAAGCTCCTGTGTTTGGGGGAAAAAACACTCTTAAGATAAGGCTAAGGCAGGGAATCTGGTTGTGTTAGAGCTTTATCTATTGCAAAATTTCTTATGTCTCCATGCAACTCTAGGGTTCATAGGTCTGGAGTCTGCACCTTAATTCAAAAGATGTATTTCAGCGTTGATCAATCATGCAAGACCTTTCTTCTCACAGGCATTACCTGGTAGCCATAGGGGAAAACTGTTAGGGGAGGCAGTGTCAGCACTTCAGGGCCTGATCTAAGACCAATTGTCAATAACAAAACTCCCACTGATTTCACTGGGTCTTGGATTGAGCCTAGATACCATGATGCTAGGTGCTCTACCGAATCTTGAAATAGATGATGGGGGGTTCTTTCCTGGCTGATCATAGGAGGTGCGTACTCAAAGCTGGCCCCTTCAGTATTACAGCTGTCAGCCAGGGAGAGTAGAGTTGAGATTCTTTCTGTACATTTCAAAAGTCAATCCTGGTAGAGGAGGAACCTTCCTTCAACAGCTATGGTGCTCCCGCCCCATATTCTAAACAGACTGTAGCCCCCCACTTCCCAAAGGATAAATTGTGTCTGTCTCTTCACTCACTACAGTTCCCCAATAGAGTCACTACAGCCCTAGGACTGCATGAGTCCTGCATGGCCACAGCTGGGGCAGAAGACAGGACTGCTCAAGCAGTGGGGAGCACTTGCCCAACATAATCCCTGAATATGTTAAACAAGAGTGCACTCCCAATACATTATCTTCCAAGGCTTATGTGCCTCAAGAAGCTTTGGTACAGGTGAGATAGGTCGGAGACTTGGAAAAGATAGAGCTCCAGTTTCCAGTCATATATTTTATTTACTGAAGAACATTCTGCTCTTAAAATAGGTTCTCTCTCTTTATCTATTTTTTCTTTTCTTTTACAAATATTGGTTAAAAAAAAACATTTCGCTCTTCACAGCGACATTGCCATTGATAACATAATATGTAGTCTGAGAGATTGGAGCTTGAAAATGTTATCAAACTATTAGTGGGAAGTTACTATGTTCCTTGACAATCTGGGTTAAAACCTGTATGAGAGAGAGTTAACTCCCTCAGCACACCTGTGGAAAAAGGCTTATATTGTTTTCTGTTTTGCACCAGTTCCCACTGGGATCAAACCAATAATGGAATAGGCACTTTATCCTGCTTTCACTGAAGTCGGTGAGAGATTTTTTACATTGAATTCAGTGGGGTCAGGACTGGGTCCTAAATTCTCTCTTGGTCTCTGGAATGCAGCTGTTAAATTTAGATTTTATTTTCCTTATTCTGAATTTCCACTTAAGCTATTTCATCATTCATAGTATGGTATGATAATTTTGGAACCAACACATTAGAAAGCTGAATCTTCTTCAACTGAATGATCATCATAAGACTTTCTAATGTAACATTCTCTTTGGAATACGCATACTTGAACTTAGCTCCCAGTTACACTGACCTACCATGAACCTTTTCTCAGTGGTTCTCAAACTTCAGCAACCCAAGGACCCCCATTTTTATTTAAAAATTTTCAGGGACCCCCAAACCCTCCCACTCAGCCACAGGCCCCACCCTGACTCCATCCCTTCCCCCAAGGCTCCACCCCACCTCTTCCTGCTCCCCGCTCACTCCATCCCCTCTCCCTCTCTGGTTCACTTTCCCACACCCTCATTCATTTTCACCAGGCTGAGACAGGGAGTTGGGTGCAGGAGGGGATGAGGGGTGCAGGCTCTGGGAGGGAGTTTGGGTGTGGGAAGAGGTGAGGGGTATGGGCTCTAGGAGGGAATTTGGGTGTGGGCTCTGGGCTGGGGCAGGGGGTTGAGGTGTGGGAGGGGGTAAGGGGTGCAGCGCTTACTTCAGGCGGCTCCTGAAAGCGACTGGCACATCTCTCTGGCAGCGGCTTCTAGGCGTTCCCAGCCAATGGGAGCTGTGGAGTTGGTACTCGGTGCGGGGGCAGTGCACGGAGACCTCCTGCATCCATCTCTCCCCCCCCCCCCCAGGGGCCGCAGGAATGTGCTGGCTGCTTCTGGAAGGAGCACGGAGTCTGGACAGGCAAGGAGCCTGTCTTAGCCCCACTGTGCCTTCAGAGAGGGAGGAGTTGATCAGCGGGGCCTGTGGACCCCAGGGAGTACTCTCGGGGATCCCCAGGGGTCCATGGACCCCAGTTTGAAAAATGCTGATTTAGATGCTATCCAAATATACAGAGTTGGTCAAAAACATTGGATGAAATTTTCACAAACATTTTTGTGAAAATGCTCTCCCTTGGTGTTAACCAAAACTCACAATGGAAGCAAAAAATGTCATTGACATTTTGGAAATGAAATTTTGCCCAGCTGTAGAAATATAAAGATGATATGCCATGGTATAATTGTTTGCCTTTGTATTATATAACCTACCTAATACCAAACATCAAGCAACTGGTATGGAAAATAATACTATGCTCTTCCCCAGAATCCAACCCTGCAAACATCACAGCCTTTCTCAAAAGATCAAAAAGGGGGCTGGTGTTGTAGTTCACTAAAGTCAGTGGAACACTACTCTAGCTGATCCTGATGCAGAATCACAATTACTGATTTCTTTAGTTATATAAAGACATATGCTAGTAGTCTGATACCAAGGCTATACACTTAAGGGCTAGATCCATAAAGGGACTGAGGTGTCCAGTTGCTACTTTCAGTGACTAAATCCATATGTGCTCAGCAGACCTCCCCCTGTAGGCACCTAAATTCCATAGGCACCTAAGTTTCTGCTGTTAATGTACCCTAGGCATCTAAATTTCTGCTGCTGGGTATGTACAAAACTGCAGACAGAATGACAGAACAAGGAGTAATGGTCTCAAGTTGCAGTGGGGGAGGTTTACGTTGGATATTAGGAAAAACTTTTTCACTAGGAGGGTGGTGAAGCACTGGAATGGGTTACCTAGGGAGGTGATGGAATCTCCTTCCTTAGAGGTTTTTAAGGTCAGGCTTGACAAAGCCCTTAGCTGGGGTTGGTCCTGGTTTGAGCAGGGGGTTGGACTAGATGACCTCCTGAGGTCCCTTCCAACCCTGACAGTTTATGATTCTATGATTCTATGATCTAAGTCTTGATGCCACTGAGCAGCTTGGTGGCCTAGTTTATGCCTGAGCCTCTATTGGATTCTCAAACTAATTATTTCCCCACCTATCTCAGTTGCAGGGCCCAATCTGGTCGGCATGCTCAGAACATGCCTACAGGGTCAGCCATGCTCAAAAGACAGCTGGGATCATACTGCATTTAGCCGTATGGAGTGGAAATCTATCAACTTCATGAAAAAAACTCGTACAGATACAGACAGACATCATCTTCCTTTCCAAATGCAAACAGATGGACATTGTACCAAAAGGACTGAAGGTAAAAAATCCATTACAATCTACATACCATACAGACTATGCTGACAGCCTGTGCCACACGCTCTCAAAGAAACTGCGGAACCACCTGATCAACATCCTCTACAGCAAACAGGGAAAGATTAAGAATGAGCTCTCAAAACTGGATACTCTCAAAAAAACAACCTTCCATACAAACTTCCTCGTGGCTGGACTTTACAAAAACTATACAAGCCATTTACAACACACACTTTGCTTCTCTACAAAAGAAAAAGGACACTAAACTATCTAAACTACTACATGCCTCAGGAGGCCACAGCAACGGTTCCCTTAACCCACCCAGCAATATTGTCAATCTATCCAACTATACTCTTAGCCCAGCAGAAGAATCTGTCCTATCTTGGGGCCTCTCCTTCTGCCCCTCCACCCCCACGAACATGATACAGTTCTGTGGTGACCTAGAATCCTATTTTCGACATCTCTGACTCAAGGAATATTTCCAACACACCTCTGAACAACATACTAATCCACAGAGACCTTCCTACCAACACTACAAAAAGAAGGATTCTAGGTGGACTCTTCCTGAAGGTTGAAACAACAGACTGGACTTCTACATAGAGTGCTTCCGCCGACGTGCAAGGGCTGAAATTGTGGAAAAGCAGCATCACTTGCCCCATAACCTCAGCTATGCAGAACACAATGCCATCCAGAAACAACTCTGACATCATAATCAAAAAGGCTGACAAAGGAGGTGCAGTCATCATCATGAATAGGTCGGAATATGGACAAGAGGCTGCTAGGCAGCTCTCCAACACCACTTTCTACAAGCCATTACCCTCTGATCCCACTGAGGGTTACCAAAAAGAACTACACCATTTGCTCAAGAAACTCCCTGAAAAAGCACAAGAACAAATCCGCACAGACACACCCCTGGAACTCTGACCTGGAGTATTCTATCTGCTACCCAAGTTCCATAAACCTGGAAATCCTGGGCGCCCCATCATCTCAGGCATTGGCACCCTGACAGCAGGATTGTCTGGCTATATAGACTCCCTCCTCAGGCCCTACGCTACCAGCACTCCCAGCTATCTTTGAGACACCACTGACTTCCTGAGGAAACTACATCCATCGGTAATCTTCCTGAAAACACCATCCTGGCCACTATGTATGTAGAAGCCCTCTACACCAACATTCCACACAAAGATGGACTACAAGCCATCAGGAACACTATCCCCGATAATGTCATGGCAAACCTGGTGGCTGAACTTTGTGACTTTGTCCTCGTCCATAACTATTTCACATTTGGGGACAATGTATACCTTCAAATCAGCGGCACTGCTATGGGTACCCGCATGGCCCCACTGTATGCCAACATTTTTATGGCTGACTTAGAACAACGCTTCCTCAGCTCTCGTCCCCTAATGCCCCTACTCTACTTGCGCTATATTGATGACATCTTCATCATCTGAACCCATGGAAAAGAAGCCCTTGAGGAATTCCACCATGATTTCAACAATTTCCATCCCACCATCAACCTCAGCCCGGACCAGTCCGCACTACGGTGCTAATAAGTGATGGTCACATAAACACCACCCTATACCGGAAACCTACTGACCGCTATTCCTACCTACAGGCCTCCAGCTTTCACCCAGACCACACCACACAATCCATCGTCTACAGCCAAGCTCTGCGATACAACCGCATTTGCTCCAACCCCTCAGACAGAGACAAACACCTACAAGATCTCTATCAAGCACTACAATACCCACCTGCTGATGTGAAGAAACAAATTGACAGAACCCAGAAGTCACCTACTACAGGACAGGCCCAACAAAGAAAATAACAGAACGCCACTAGCTGTTACCTTCAGCCCCCAACTAAAACCTCTCCAGTGCATCATCAAAGATTTACAACCTATCCTGAAAAATGATCCCTCACTCTCACAGATCTTGGGAGACAGGCCAGTCCTTGCCTACAGACAGCCCTGCAACCTGAAGCAAATACTCACCAGCAACCACACACCACACAACAGAACCACTAACCCAGGAACCTATCCTTGCAACAAAGCCCGTTGCCAGCTGTGTCCACATATCTATTCAGGGGACACCATCACAGGGCTTAATAACATCAGCCACACTATCAGAGGCTCGTTCACCTGCACATCCACCAATGTGATATATGCCATCATGTGCCAGCAATGCCCCTCTGCCATGTACATTGGTCAAACTGGACAGTCTCTACGTAAAAGAATAAATGGACACAAATCAGATGTCAAGAATTATAACATTCATAAACCAGTCGGAGAACACTTCAATCTCTCTGGTCACTCGATTACAGACCTAAAGGTCGCAATATTACAACAAAAGGACTTCAGAAACAGACTCCAACGAGAGACTGCTGAATTGGAATTAATTTGCAAACTTGATACAATTAACTTAGGCTTGAATAGAGACTGGGAATGGACGGGTCATTACACAAAGTAAAACTATTTCCCCATTTTCCTCATGTTTGGGTGTACCTGTCCCAATAGCCCATGGTTAGATCATTTACCTGGGATGCAGGTGACCCAGGCTTAAATTGAAAATTCACTGGGCCAAACATTCACTGAGCTGATCCTCTACCCCATTGGTTAGAGCACTTCCTTGGCAAATGGGAGAGTCAGGTTCAAGTTCCTGCTCTAATAAACATTTAATCACTATACAGAGAAGAACAGCTTCAACAGGAGAGAGTGAGGGGACCCTGTAGTCTGGGACAAGGACACTTAGTGGGGATGTGGGACACTTGCATTCAAGTCCCTGCTCCAACTCAGGCAGAGCAGGAATTTGAAAACAGCTCTGCCACATTCCAGTCGTGTCCTAACCACTCGGGTATTGGCTATAAGGGAGCGGGGTTCTCTCTGTGAGGGTGTTTTTTCACAAGAAAGGGCTGACTTGGCTTAGGTGCCAAATGCCAGGAGAGGGTTCACAGATGAGAATCCCAAGGAACTATTACTATATCCCTCTGCTCCAGAGGCATCTTCCAACTACCTCAGCATTTCTTATTGGCTAACTTAGGCAGCTCAGCTCAGCTTGCTGGCTTCTGTGAATCCCTTTCTTAGGTAGCTAACTCTCCATGTGCATTGTATAGGGAGCCTGGACACCAGACTATGGGCTGCATTAGTAAATATAGTCCTAAAGACTCCTGAGTTCTAATCCTGCCTTTGGCAATCATGCTGTCTGGGGCATTGGGAAAATCACTTCAAATCTCTGCCCTCTGAACAGGAAAACCTTACCTTAAGAAGTGTTGTAAGAAATAATAAGCTGATATTTCTATCAGCCTTTCCAGCTGAATAGTGCTATGTGTTACTATCATTATATAGATGTACCCTAATTATAGATCTCACTGTTAGTCGAAATACTGTCAGTATTCTAAGGGTTAAAATAATTCTCCACATAACGTTTCTGCCAGAAAATCCCCAAGCAATTCTCCTTTTCCAATCCCAAACTTGGATGAGGCATTGATTGGACTGTCTTGAGTTTTTGTTGTTGTTTTTGTGTTGGCTATAGTTTTGGGGGGAGGTGTAATTTACTTATTACACTAACTGGTCAGTCTCTGATCTTTTTGGACATTTAGCTCTAATAGTGGTGTCAAATCCAAGTCTACATCTGGAGGGTTTTGTTGTTTTTTTTAAATTGAGTTCTGAATTGATTTTGGATAAAGTCCAATTTCCACAAACTATTTTTTTCTTTACAACAGGAATAGCAAAAGATTAAACCTAAGATGAGAACGATGGCCTGTGATTTCCTGTTATATCATCTCTAGTCTCATGATGCATGCTGTTCCCCCTGTCCCCCACCCCAGTTTGATCCCTTCTGGAGTTCATATACTGCCACAGAATAAATGCCACTCAATCAAGTGATGAACAGTGTTGGGAATCAAAGAGCAAGAATGTCTCAAGTTATGAACATTGTCTCAACATATATCTCTAGGCAAGACAATTGCCATCTTGCAAAGAGGATTCAGGTGCCTTTCAGAATCACATCAAACCAAGCTCCTTTTCTGCTTGTTATAAGAACTGTGTAAGGCAAATTTTGATTGTTTAGCGCCCCCCCCCCCTTTTTTCTTTTTGTAATTTTAAATCTGGAGATATTATAAAAGAATCTTTAAAAAACTGAGAATATGAGGTTTCAAGAAACAAGATGTCAAACTGTATCTAATTACATTGCATTCATAATCCTATGCAAACTTCACTTGCACTGCAATGTGTGGATTTGGCTAAAATTAAATTAATCCCTGTTTACACATATCACGTAATTCTATCTCCTTTACCCTGAGGGACAGCATGGAGAATTTCAGAAGCATGAGCAAGCATGCTAATTTTGACAGAAATGAAGCAGATCCAGTTAATAAATGTTCTGTGTAACAATAAGACAGAGAGAAAGGGCATCAAGTACCACTCAGAGATCACCTCTCCCTCTCAGTCAGACAAGCAGTTCAGCTGAGTATCTTTGCTTCAGACACTCTTCTGGGATTTAAATCAATCTACATAGCCATCTATTTCCTTATACATACACATAAGGGAGAGAGAGCGAGAGAGCTCCATTTTCAATAATTTTTCTACTAACTTGTGTGAACTCTCTGCTGCCTGTCTATAGACAATGGCTGTGCAGAAACAGCAACAGCTGGGAGAATGATTCCCAGTAATATATTAGCTCCCACTTAGGATGCCAGATAGCTGTGGTGTTTGGAGATAGGCATAAAATGTGTATTATGTTTATAACTTATCTACATTCTTTATTCAGTTGAACCTCAGGTTTAAAAACATCAAATTTATTGCCAGATAAAAACAATGCTGAACTGAAATTATTAAGGTTAAGAGTTCATATCAGTAACTTAAGGGTAAAAACATTAAAAGGAAGTTGTAATTATCCCCAGAACAAGCATTATAAATCCAGAAATGCACAGACAAAGTTTAACTTAAAAGAAATTCAAACAAATTAAAATATAGTCATACACAGTTAAGAAACCACCTTAATTCTGTTCTGTAGCACTGCCAAGCAGTTATCAGACAATTCAGACATTAGTGCATAATAGTGTTTTTATTCCCAGATTTGATTAATCTGGATATAATGTTAATGACACATTAGATTTGTTTTTCTTTATGGGAACAGGATTTAGCCTTATGGTTCTAGCCCTTCTGGTTGTGAAGATAATTTTCTGAATGTTAACTATTGCAATGTTAGCTTTTGGAAACTGCACACAGACTGAGACAATTTCTCTAAGAGACCTCTCTTTGATGGAATGGATAGACACCTTTCAGACACTGTCAGGGAAATGGTTAATATTTAGTCCTTGAGAAGAAGAAAGACCACAGGTGCATGCCCTCAGTTGCAAAAGAACCAGTTGGAAAGGGTACTCTGCTGATCCCAGCTGTGGTGAATCAGGTATTTTCCCCAGCATATTATAAGTGGTATAATGATGTGGGGGAGACTGTGTTAGTTAAAGGTTAGTTCCTTGTTTGTAAGAAGTGTGTGCTAGTTAAAACAACCTTCTTTCAACAATCAGAATGTAGTTGCACTAAGCAATTATTTTGGTTAATGTAATTTAGAAATCAGAGTGAATGAAGCCTTTTCCTTTGGTTTATAACTTAAGCTGTGGAAAGCCAGTCTGGTTGTTTTGAGTAGGGTCTAAGAGCTTGTTTATGCCAGTCATTTTGACTTCAAGATTATGGTTTAGGTCCCCAGTCATTTCAGTACTAGTGAAGTCTAATGACAACAATTTAAGCTTTGGTCTTAGATCTAAAGAACATATATTTTAGACTTTCAAATTTAGGCAACAGTCACAGCTGAATTCTGACTCTCGAGGGACACTCTGTGCATTCCTATTGAGTTCTTCTGGATTGCATGTGGTATAAATCAGGGAATAATCCCTTATTATACCATTAGGTGCATATTCATTATTTTACTCTTCCCTTGCTTTAATTTTGTGAATTATATTCTTTAAAAAGACAATGAAAATGATAGATAAATTTAAGTTTCCAAAACTTTACAAATGAACACATTTTTTACTGTATTCAAGATCTCTGGCAATATAGGCACTTTAGAAGAGAGTGACTGGAACTAAATAACACTAAGGTCAAAAAGACATTTAGAGGTCTTAATGAATCCTATACAGCATGCAATTCTGAGTATATGGTAAAAATATTGCCATTAGGGTTAAAAAAAAGGTTTCAGAGTAGCAGCCGTGTTACTCTGTATCTGCAAAAAGAACAGGAGTACTTGTGGCACCCCAGAGACTAACAAATTTATTAAAGCATAAGCTTTTGTGGGCTACAGTACACTTCATCAGATGCATAGAATGGAACATATAGTAAGAAGATATATATACATACAGAGAACCTGAAAAGGTGGAAGTTGACATACCAACTCTAAGAGGCTAATTAATTAAGATGAGCTATTATCAGCAGGAGAAAAAAAATGTTTGTAGTGATAATCAAGATGGCCCATTTAGACAGTTGACAAGAAGGTGTGAGGATACTTAACATGGGGAATCGATTGAATTTGTGTAATGACCAGCCACTCCCAGTCTCTATTCAAGCCCAAGTTAATGGTATCTAGTTTGCAAATTAATTCCAGTTCAGTAGTTTCTCATTGGAGTCTGTTTTTGAAGCTTTTCTGTTGCAAAATTGCCACCTTTAAGTCTGCTACTGAGTGACCAGAGAGGTTGAAGTGTTCTCCTACTGCTTTTTGAATGTTATGATTCCTGATGTCAGATTCATGTCCATTTATTCTTTTGCGTAGAGACTGTCCAGTTTGGACAATGTACATGGCAGAGGGGCATTGCTGGCACATGATGACATATATCACCATCTCTAAGGTGCTACAAGTACTCCTGTTCTTTTTAGGGTTAAAAAAGTGACTTTCAATGAGCAATAAGGATTGTGGGTTCAGGCAGTATATTCTCATTGTTGGTGGCTTTTTCCAGTTGCTTGTCAGTACTCTACATTATAACATTATACATTATAACAATGCCACATTTGGTGCCTTGGTTCATATATCACAACAATGACTACAAGATTGACAATGGCAGAGAGATGACAAGGGAGACCAATGCACATATGATCCAGTTTCAATACCACTGTTTTATTAATACCTTAATTAAAGTGATACAGCATATTGCAGAGAGCTAGGATGAAACTAGCAGAGGCTTTGCAGCATTCTGCACCTAAATTCTTCTGTGTAGTGTACTGTATGTGAATTATTTGTCTGCAGTAGACTCAAATCTTGTAAATTCTCTTTCTCTCTGACATGCTTATAGTTTCCTGCCGGTACTAGTTCTCTAGTTCATTTCATTTCTTATAGTCTATTATGCAATCTGTCTTTGTAGGTGTGATTCAGTGTGTCCAGGAAGGGCAAAGGAAAAAGAGGACCAATGGTATGCCTTTTGATACAGTGTTTGAAGAATCTAGCTGAATTATGTACCTCACTAACATACATTCAGAACCTCAGTCCCTAAATCTATGTGATATAGAATATATGATATACTGGTATCTAGTATTTCATGTGAGTCATGAAAAGATGTGATATTTAGGTGAAGTAACCCATTAGATTACATAAATCAAAACAGAACTACCCATATTTTATTATAGTTAAATGGACTCTCTGAGCTAACTCTCTCATTAATTTCAGTGGGATTATCTAGTCTGATTCTCCCACCAGTTTTATGCTAGTGTAACTCCAGTAAAGGCAGTAGAGCCTTGTGCAGTTAATCTTCAAATATTAAATTAAAAGAAGGTTCAGAGGGTAAAGGCAGTCACTATTTTACCTGCTTTCGAGTAAATTAATGTTAAATTGTATCTGCTTTTACCAGCTAGAAAGGCATTTTCTCTCCCAGTCCTTTGAATTGTAATATTAAAGAAGCACCCAGACAAGGGGTCTGATTCTGTGCTGTGCTTCCCAGAAGTTCAGTGAACTCTGGGTGGGGAAGGGATGGACAAAGATGACTTTGTGTCACATTCCAGATTCTGAACTGCTCCAGGGTTCAAAATGGCCACCAGTTGCTCTAATTTACAACAACCCACCTCAGACTGCCTATGGGCTTCAGTGGAGCTAGAATCTAATAATGCCATGCTTTAAAGATCTCTCCCATCCCACCCTTCATCCCAGTGGACTTCACACCTGCTTAATGTGACTCATGTGCATTAGTGTTTGAAGGATTGGGGCCTGTGTGAAATTATTTCCCAAATGAAAAGGGCAAGCTTGTCAGACAACATTTAATCCTGCTTTTTTCTGTTGTTATTAAGCATGTGTACTGATGTCTCACCACTGCCACCTCCTTCTCATATTAAGATCCTGATTCAGAGAGCACTTAATCATGTGCTGAAGTCCATTCCTTTTCAGGGCAGCACTTCAGCATTTACTGGAGTCTCACTAAAGTCAGATGGTATGTAAGCATGAGCCTAAGGTGAGGGTGATGGTTTCCAGAATCAGGACCATTCTGTGCACAGGCTCAAAACAAGTGTGGAGTTTGGTGGTGACAAAAAAGAAACCCTTTGATGAAAATGAGAACTCCTAGACAGGTACTGCAAATTATGATTTACTGGGGAGCCAGCAGGAATTATTAAAAAGCTCATGAACCCCCATGCAAATCAAAAATCATGTTAAGCAAGGGAGATGAAAGAATAGTCAGTAGAGGTACTTGTTTGCTGCTGTATTAGTGCACTGCATATATAAGACAACAGTATTCTTTCTGAAAGTAATCTGTGTAATTTTACTGATATTAACTGATGTTAACTTCACTTTGACTATAAGAACTCCTTCCTGCTGAAACAAAACAGTACAGCTGCTACTGGCTTAGTCAGAAAGAGGTTTCCATGTAGCTCCTGTGGTGGAGCACCTCTTGAGGATCACAAAGGTCATAAATCAAACCTCAGATGAAACAAAATACAGATCTCATATGCAGCAAGTTGAGCCAGGAGGTGGAAAGCTGCCCTAATTGGTTAAGTCTGGGCTGAATGTTGGAACACTACTTGACAGACTCAAGACACAAAACAAACTGAGACCACAAATTTCCTGTCTTACTTATAAAATGAAGGATGATTCAGAGGGAAAAATGCGTTTTTGCTTTATAGTTGCATTTCTGGCTTATTCTGGCTATTGCTGAGAAAAAAGAAGACTCCCAAGCTTTATGGGTTTCTGATTATTACACGGATCATACACAGTTGCATGGAAGTGTGTGCTAGCTAGAAATCTATGTATAATTCACAAGTCTCTCTGGCCACCTCAGAGATAAGTTTAGATTATGTCTTTATTTTAAATAAAAGTTATTGTCCCTAATTCTAATACCTCCAATAATGAGAGTTGAAAATATTAGTGTAAAAGTCTTTCCATAAGGTACTGTCTACTCTGTAGGATATCCCTGTCTTGAGTTGGGCCACCTTGTATTAAATATTAAAATTAAACTATTCATCAAGCCAAATTGGGATAC
Source organism: Lepidochelys kempii (assembly GCF_965140285.1). Classification (NCBI taxonomy): domain Eukaryota; kingdom Metazoa; phylum Chordata; order Testudines; family Cheloniidae; genus Lepidochelys; species Lepidochelys kempii. The sequence continues at coordinate 66,488,426 of NC_136384.1, read as the reverse complement.
TTTTGATGAGAAGCCTGGTGATGAAAATACTAATCTTACTACTTACTCTCCCTGTGTAATTTAATCTATTAATTGGCACTGGCTGTCCATCAAAGGAGACTCACGATGGCTCCTTTTGTGTTTATATAGTAGTAACCCCACGAAAAAAAGTTTATCATAACATGACAGTATCCTCTGAGACTAAACAGACATGCACAAAAAAGTGTTTTGGTTTGGGTTTTTTTGCCATTAAAAACTAGGCTATTCTGAATTGAGAAGATTTATATTAAGTCCGGAGACTCTGGAGTCCCAAAGTGAACCAATGCCACTTTGCATTCCTGAAACACCTGATTAGAGTCTACTGTAATGATCAAAGCAAGGCACTTTGCAATTTACATATGAAATGCTGTGTGTGTGTGTGTGTGTGAATCTCCACAAAGGCAAATAACTAAATCATTTTCATTGTGTCAGTTTTGTAAGGTTTGCCATAAACAAATGGTATTATTTTGCTAGAAAAATCGCAAAACTTCACAGGAATGTATTATATGTATAAAATGTAAAAAAAAATGCAGATTATATGTCAAATATTATTTAGATGAAGGGGGGAGGTTTTTCTGAAAACAAAATGTGAATTTTCCCCACTGACTACTATTCATAATCATCCTCATAACAGATATTTTAACTGAATGAATGTTTTTCTTTTTTGTGGTATTTGTCCTAACTGTTTGAACTTTCCTCTACCTCTCTCCCTATTACCATATGTGCATTACATGCTCTGTTTGTAAATAGTACTTGAAATATTTCCATTTATGGATATATTTTTTTATTTCAAAAGCTTAAGAAATGCTTTCAAAAGAGATTTTAGAGATTAGATTAGTGTATGTACAGGTTTATTTCTCAGAGGTGAGCCTGCCATCCACTTTTTACTCAAAAAGCTATTAAATTCATAACAAAATCATGCTGAAATGGCAGGGCAAAGCAATCACTGGTGTCTAGGAAGCTATTTGCTGTTGCAGTATATGAAAAATTGACATTTTTGGCTCACTACTGCCTCATTTTGTATGATATCTGAAATTTCTTAATACAGTGTGATTAAATGATTCTTTAGTTTATCAAGGGTTAGGTAAAGGGATGACTTGATCACAGTTGAGAAGTACCTACAAAGGCAGAATTCTGATAGTTGAGGGCTCTTTAATCTAGCCGATAAACCATAAAAAGATCCAATGGCTGGACATTGACGTTAGATAAATTCAATCTGGAAATAAGGTCCATATTTTTAATTGAGGGTAATTTACTGGAAAAATTTACCAAGAGAAGTGCCATCACTTGAAATCTTTAAATCAAGATTGTCTGTCTTTGTAAAAGATATGCTCTAGTTCAGTGTTTCCCAAATTTGGGACACCACTTGTTCAAGGAAAGCCCCTGGGGGGCCGGGCTAGTTTGTTTACCTGTCGCGTCCGCAGGGTTGGCCAATCGCGGCTCTCACTGGCCACGGTTCGCCACTGTAGGCCAATGGGGGCTGTGGGAAGCAGTGGCCAGTACATCCCTCAGCCCGCGCCGCTTTCCACAGCCCCCATTGGCCTGCAGCGGCGTACTGTGGCCAGTGGAAGCCGCGATTGGCCGAACCTGCGGACGCGGCAGGTAAACAAACTGGCCCACCCCGCCGGGGCTTTCCCTGAACAAGTGGCATTTCAAGTTTGGGAAACACTGCTCTAGTTCATCCAGAAATTATTTGGTACAGCAATTATTGGGTGAGGTTCTATGGCCTGTGTTATGCTGGAGGTCAGACTAGATTATCAGAATGGTCTCTTCTGGCCTTAAAATCTACAAATCTATGAAGTAATATTTGTATCACTCATGTCTATTATCCTATATTACACTTGAGCATGTAAACAGTTGTTATAGCCACTTCTCAGTTGCTTCTTTCACCAGACAGAGGTTCGCTATATGGATTTTGGAGTGGATGAGGGGTGTTGGGTTCTGCTGGCCGGAATTTTCCTCTTGCTGATTTTGTATGTGTTTAGATATGGATCATTACACAAGTAGTAACAATATGTGAACTTCTATACAAAGGAATTAAGCACTGGTATCTGTCCACATTTGTAGCAAAGGAAATATCTCTGCATGAACTGAAAATTCAGAACATCACACTGTTCAGAGGATTTGAATAATGATATTTCCAGCCCAAAAAAGAACACTGAATTCATGGACAAATAGGGGAAGAAGGAAATATAACTAAGAGGCCTCCTGCTACTTTTCGCATTTTCACTTGATATCAGAGAGAAGAACGGAAGAAAATATAAAAGCACATAGTGTTTTGCTACTTACTGGAAATAGAGTTTCTGAATTACCTGCCCATTTAAAGCTAAAACACTCTGTCTCCAATCATGACAGGCCAGAGTGACTGGGCATGGTACAAGGGGATTCAAATAAGATGTGCAGTAAAGCAACCTTCTTACCAAGCTGTGGTGTTCTCTGGCCCCTGCCATGCTGAGACTGCAGTAGTTCTTTCTGCACCATCACTCTGAACACAGGAATTCCTAATGGATCAAACCAATGGCCTCACCTAACCCTAGTGCTTATGGAGGCTTCTCTAAAGAGTCTGAGGTGTCTGGAGGTAGAAATGGAGGTAGAGATGGTGGAAGCTGGGTGGTCCAGGCTGGATAGTGGATGGGCCAGGGAGGACCTGCAGGGGACACACATTGTTCTTCCTACTGCCTCATGGAGATTTCCCAGAGAAGATCAAATAGGCCAAGGCTCCCTTATATATTTCTGTATACTCTCTCCAGGGGGTCTTAAGCTCTGAGGAAGCTGAGAGGTTGCTGGAGCCCAGAGCTGGTATGAAGATAGAGGACATCTACATGGATGGCCTTGGCCTCCCCCAGCATCTCTGCCAGATCCATGTGGATCCTTGTTTAGCCACCAGATCTGGCAGTGAGACAATTGGCTTTTTCCACAGTGGAGAAAAACTCACAGACCCCCACCAAGGCAACATGAGGAACTTCCGTGAGTGAATGATCACACATATTTCCTTCCTCTGAGTCTCCTCAGGGTGTTTTATTTGTTTGATGGTGTTTTCTTCTATGGGAAGTATGTTCTCAGCCTGAAAAATGAAATGCTGTCAAATTATCAGCACAATACTAAGGTAGCAAACTGCCCATCCTTAGGGTTGTAAACCCAACTTAAACTTAAGATATAAAATTAGAGCTGGAAGAAGCAGATCAGTCACAATTAATCAAGAGGAGCCTTTTTTCTATTTTCAAGCCAATGTGAACACTTATTGCCTACATTTACACTAAACAGCACTTCTGGCAGCATGTAGGGTATGTGTAAGAACATAAGAATGACCTTACTGGGTCAGACCAAAGGTCCATCTAGCCCAGTATCCTGCCTTTGGACAGTGGCCAGTGCCAGGTGCACCAGAGGGAATGAACAGAACAGGTAATCTTCAAGTGATCCATCCCCTGTCGCTCATTCCCAGCTTCTGGCAAACAGAGGCTAGGGAAACCATTCCTACCCATCCTGGCTAATAGCCACTGATGGACCTATCCTCCATTAATTTATCTAGTTCTTTTTTTAACCCTGTTATGGTCTTGACCTTCACAACATCCTCTGGCAAGGAGTTCCACAGGTTGACCGTGCATTGTGTGAAGAAATACTTCCTTTTATTTGTTTTAAACCTGTTGCCTATTAATTTCATTTGGTGACCCCTAGTTCTTGTGTTATGAGAAGTAGTAAAAACACTTCCTTATCTACTTTTTCTACACCAGTCATGATTTTATAGACCTCAATCATATCTCTCCTTAGCCATCTCTTTTCCAAGCTGAAAAGTCCCAGTCTTATTAATCTCTCCTCAAACGAAAGCCGTTCCATACCCCTAATCATTTTTGTTGCCCTTTTCTGAACTTTTTCCAAGTCCAATATATCTTTTTTGAGATGGGGCGACCACATCTGCACACAGTATTCAAGATGTGGGCATACCATGGATTTATACAGAGGCAACATGATATTTTCTGTCCTATTATCTATCCCTTTCTTAATTATTCCCAACATTCTGTTTGCTTTTTTGACTGCCTCTGAACACTGAGTGTATGTTTGTAGAAAACTATCCACAATGACTCCAAGATCTCTTTCTTGAGTGGTAACAGCTAATTTAAACCCCATCATTTTATTTGTATAGTTGGGATTATGCTTTCCAATGTGCATTACTATGCATTTATCAACATTAAATTTCATCTTGTATTTTGTTGCCCAGTCACCCAGTTTTGAGAGATCCTTTTGTAGCTCTTCGCACTCTGCCTGGGTCTTAACTATCTTTAGTAATTTGTATCATCTGCAAATTTTTCCACCTTACTGTTTGCCCCTTTTTCCAGGTCATTTATGAATATGTTGAATAGGACTGGTCCCAGAACAGACCCCTGAGTCTATATGCTGCAGTGAAAAGCAAGCTGCATCCACACTGTGGTGTGCAGCTACATGTGTCAGTAAAAGGCTCTGGCAGAGGGAGGCAACAGGGAAAGGCCAGAGCAGAGATTAATATCAACTGTCTGTGTATGCCTATCAATAGGGGACATTGTTCCATGAAGTATAGGTATATTAGAGTTCTGTAGTTGTCCAGGAAATACAAAACAGAAAACCCCAACCAGTTCACATGGTTCAATTTAAGGAAGACTATTTCTGTGAATGAGGTCTATTAAACTGTCATAAATAACTGCAAAATAAAACCAGTTAGAATGCACTTGGATGTATGTTGAGCCTTACTGACATGATTTACACATAGCATGCATTCTGAGCACAAACACATCCGGAATTACTAACCATGAAACCCATAAAATCATTGATGTATTGTATGCCTTACTGTTGGGCCTTCATGGAATAGGTATCATCATATTCTAGTACTCTATGTTTAGGCCCCTTCAATTCTCCTATATTGAACATTTTTCATAAAAGAAAGAGCCTTTTCGCGTTACCTTTCCCCTCTTCCTCTCTCGTGCTGGAGCCTTTCCTTGGTGGCAGGGAAGGGCTCCAGCGGCAAGGAGCTGTCAGAGTTTTCCCCTCCAGTGGAGAAAGGCCTGAGCAGCAGGAAGCTGCCAGAACTTTCCCCCACTGCTGGAGTCTTTATCTGTGGGTAGGGAAGGGCTCCAGCAGCAGGGAGCTGGCAGAGTCTTTCCCCGCTTCTGAAGTCCTTTTCTGCAGAGGAGAAAGGCTCCAGTAGCTAGAAGGCAGCAGGACACTACAAGGCTAAAAATAGCAGAGTAGACGGCAATGCAGCATGGTGTGGGTGGGTAGAGAGTGTGTAGGATACGTACTCATGTACATACCCACACCCTTCAGGCATGTCTGTACTCTACTAGCTGAAGCCATGCCTCACCGTCTGTCCTGTTACTAGAATCCATGCAAGGGCAGCTACCTGAGTACATAAACTACACACCACCAAAAGAAGCATGCAGGGTAGACATGGCCATTGTTTCTGAGGTTCAAGGCTTACTTGGATAATCCCTCTCCCCCTGTTTTATTGGCTGAATTTTAGCCTGCTGCTGACGCTGACTGTTCTCAGAAGCTCCCCTTATAATGATGAGATGTTTCAAAGTACGCACAACACCCAAATGTTTAGCATTACAGGCTTTTCGGTCCAGTCAAGGGCATCGTAGTCAGTGAAGCCCCAAAGCATGTCAAATTCAAACTAAGCTCCACCACATGCTATTACTAAAAGATGGAGCCTTGAATGAAAAAAATTATCCTGCTCTGCTCAGTTGTGTAATCAATGAATTACAGTGGTGTCTGTACTGAACATAGTTTCAAGATAAGCCACAAAAAGACCTCCTTGCTTTGAAAAGTTAAACTTAACTTTCTAAGTAAGATTAATGCACAGAGTCTACCCAAATTATTCCTGTCTCAATCATGGACCTGCTCTTTCCTATGTAAAAGAAACAATATTGGTACTGGCAGGTATACAAAAACACTCTCACACAGGCAGGATATGGGTTCAGATTGAATTTTTAATCCAAATTAGGACCTGCATTAATTGGAAATAGTAAAAAAAAAAAATTATTTTAGTTCCCTAATTAAGATTAATGATGGTGGCTCACAGAGTTGATACCAAGACAGTGGCATTAATGCAGATCATATTTCTGTGAAAATTTCTCCATGTAACTCCAAATGCTATTTTTAAGGAGGGAGAGAAGGAGAAGGGAGCAGCATTTGTGTAGGGATGCTATAAGCCATGAACTGTACGTGTACAGTTTCAAGCTTAAAACAGGGACTTTGTTTCATGAAGCATATTATACCAGAATCATGTAGCTGTCCTACAAAACAATCACAAACTAGTTCACATGTTTCCATTTAAGAGAGTCTATTTCTGTGAATGAGAGTCTATTAAACTGTTATAAATAACTGCAAACAAATCAATTAGAATGTGCTTGGATATATGCTGATCCTTACTGAGATGATTTACACATAAAGCGCATTCTGAGTACAAACACACCATCTGGAATTACTAACCATGAAACCTATAAAATTATCAATGTGTTACATGCCTTACTGTGAGGCCTCCACAGAATAAGAATCTTCATATTCTAAAGCTCTGTGTTTAGACCTCTTCAATTCTCCTGTACTGAACATTTTTCATTTTTTAAAAAAGTGCCACTTTTAATTGTGTTGTGGATGCAGTTAAAAAGAATTCCTCAGAGGGTGATGAAAGGAAAAGGGAAGAAATAAAAACAAAGCTGCTATTACATTTTTCCTCCCACAGCTGCTTTGTCAGTTTTAGACAACTGGAGAAATTATACAGCAGATTTTGTTCCATACTTGGTCACATGTGTCATGCTTGAAAATATACACCATTTGGGGTAAAATGATTACCTGGTTCCCATAGGTTTCCTTTTAAAAAAAAAAAAAAACACATGAACACAAAAGGCACTTTTATATTCCAAGACATACATGTTCCTTATGCAAACAGAAGTGGAAAATTTAGCACAGTCTGTTAACAGAAATAGAATTGAATTTACCTAAGAGTTCTATTTGTGAACGATATTATTTATACAGCTGTGAATTATATTAAAGCACCATAATGATTATAAAAACAAAATTACAGAATAACCCAACTGAGCTAATTGTTGTTTGAACAGCAAGTCTCACCTCTGTTTTTGGTTGTGCACTGAATTCCTTTTCATAAAGCTAGTACTGATAATAAATAGCTGTTTTTAGGGCTGTCAAGCAATTAAAAAATTAATCACAATTAATCATGCGATTAATCTCACTGTTAAAAATAATAGAATACCATTTATTTAAATATTTTGGATGTTTTCTACATTTTCAAATGTATTGTTTTTAAATTACAACACAGAACACAAAGTGTACAGTGCTCCCTTTATATTTATTTTTGATTACAAATATTTGCACTGTAAAAATACAAAAGAAATAGTATTTTTAATTGATCTAATACAAGTACTGTAGTGCAATCTCTTTATCATGAAAGTTGAACTTACACATGTAGAATTAAGTACCAAAAAAACTGCATTCAAAAATAAAACAATAAAATTTTAGAGCCTACAAGTCCACTCAGTCCTATTTCTTGTTCAGCCAATCACTCAGACAAACAAGTTTGTTTACATTTGCAGGAGATAATGCTGCCTGCTTCTTGTTTACAATGTCACCTGAAAGTGAGAACAAGCATTGGGATGACACTGTTGTAGCCAGCATCGCAAGATATTTAGTGCCAAATGTGCTAAAGATTCATATGTCCCTTCATGCTTCAACCACCCTTCCAGAGGACATGCATCCATGCTGATGATGGGTTCTGCTTGATTGATAACAATCCACAGCAGTGCAGATCGACACATGTTCATTTTTATTATCTGAGTCAGATGCCACCAGCAGAAAGTTGATTTTTTTTTTTGGTGGTTCAAGTTCTGTAGTTTCTCTTTTAAGACTTGCTTTTTTAAGAATTCTGAAAGCATGCTCCACACCTCGTCCCAATCAGATTTTGGAAGGCACTTCAGACTCTTAAACCTTAGGTCGAGTGATGTAGCTATCTTTAGAAATCTCACTTTGGTACCTTCTCTGCATTTTGTCAAATCTGCAGTGAAAGCATTCTTAAAATGAACAACATATGCTAGGTCATCATCCAAGATGGCTATAACATGAAATATGTGGCAGTATGCTGGTAAATCAGAGATGGGGACATACAAGTCTCCCCCAAGGAGTTCAGTCACAAATTCAATTCATGCATTATTTTTTTAATGGGTATCATCAGCATGGAAGTGTGTCCTCTGGAATGGTGGCCAAAGCATAAAGGGGCATATGAATGTTTAGCATATCTGGCACATAAATACCTTGCAATGTCGGCTACAAAAGTGCCATGCAAATGTCTGTTCTCACTTTCTGGTGACACTGTACATAAGAAGAGGGCAGCATTATCTTCTGTAAATGTAAACAAACTTGTTTGTCTTAGCGATTGGCTGAACAAGAAGTAGGACTGAGTGGACTTGTAGACTCTGAAGTTTTACATTATTTTGGTTCTGAGTGCAGTTATGTAACAAAAATATCTACTTTTGTAAGTTGCACTTTCAGGACATAGAGATTGCACTACAGTACTTGTATGAGGTGAATTGAAAAATACTACTTTTCATTTTTACAGTGCAAATATTAGTAGTCAAAAATAATATACACTTTGATTTCAATTGCAACACAGAATACAATATATATGAAAATATAGAAAAAACATCCAAAATATTTAATAAATTTCAATTGGTATTCTATTGTTTAACAGTGCAACTAAAACTGTGATTAATCATGATTATTTTTTGAGTGAATTGCATGAGTTAACTGTGATTAATTGATGGCCCTACTATTTTTATATTGCTGCTTTTCAAAACTCACTACTAGTTGACTTGTGACATGTTGAAATTAAATCTTGTAAAAATCTGGGTTTTATTTGTTTGTTAATACATTCTCTGTTAAAGACACATCAAAATGCAGGATCTAAGGTCCAGATAATGTAATTTTTTCCAAAGTATTAAAAATTGCATTAGAAAAGGTATATTGCCAATTTCATCATTACCTGCCTGTGATAAATAAATCCTAAATCAGGGGGAAGCAATAAGATTAAATGATTAAACTCAAAAAATGTTTTCTTTACTCATCATGAAAAAATGTTGTTCTTAAATTCTTGATTTTTCATGACGATATAACAAGAGGTTTTATTCACTGCTTATACCAGAGGCCTTTTACCCAGAAGAAATCCAGCATGCTTTGCCAGCCAATTCAGCCAGTTTAATTCAGTTGTCTGGCCAGAAAACTGTGATCCTTACTCCTGGGTGAAGACTTTGCAACTGCTATCCAGTCATTCCTTATTTCAGTGTTAGACTAGTGCAATTCGCTCAAGTTGGGGTTAATGAACTGGCCACCTGAAAGCTCAGCTCACAAAGCACATGACAGGATCTTACTGGCCAAGAAAGATAGGCATGACAATTGCACATGTAAAAAGAAAAGGAGGACTTGTGGCTACAGCTCACTTAATTGGATGCTATAGCTCACAAAAGCTTATGCTCAAATAAATTTGTTAGTCTCTAAGGTGCCACAAGTCCTCCTTTTCTTTTTGCAGAAAAGGGACTAACACAGCTGCTACTCTGAAAATTGCACGTGTTCTACAAACTCACCTGGCTACCTATACATTTCCAGTTTTGTGGTATAAGGAGTTTTAGGTGGTGATGGTGGAGTGGTGACTAGGTGGGGGTGCTGCATCTATGTGGGGGGAGGGGTGCAGCATTCTGGATTCAAAACTCAAGAAGAAGCATCAGTTGGAAGAAGCTGAAGTTAGAGCTGGTTGGAGAATGGATGTCAGAATGAACAGGGGCTGATGCAGTAAGCAGCAATCCCCTCACTGCTCTAACGGGATTTGTTATTACTTTATTTCCTCGTTGGTTTTTGATCCATTTAATGTGGCTGGCCAAGATTTTCAAAACTGAGTTCTCATTGAAATTAATGGGAGAAGCGGGAAATACAGCATTTTTTTTTAAATTAGGCCACTTATTTAGGTGACTAAATAGGGTTGGGCTGTTAAATCCATAAGCACTCAATTATGTAAACCTTGTTCAGTGTGGTTAAATTGAAAGGCATGAATAGTTGATTAGATTTTGTGGGACATACAGTAATGAGAAAATAATTGGTGGGAATCTTTTGATAGGATGCTTTTGAGTGCAAAGCAGTCACTGAAGCAGCATTAAATAAAAGGTGTCTGCTTGAAAGAAAGAAAGAAAGAAAAAGAAAGAAAGAAAGAAAGAAAGAAAGAAAGAAAGAAAGAAAGAAAGAAAGAAAGAAAGAAAGAGAAAGAAAATAGAATGGTAAAAATGGTCATGTATGGAAAAGTTAATAGTTTCTGCTGATAAAATTGAGACTTTGAAGTTTAACTACAAAGGCTGCAGCAGTATGTTTACACCAATGCACTGAAGGCAGTCACAAGAAATGATCCATTTTACTAACTCCATTCAGAAAAGAGACATTTGCTGTCATGAAAGACTTATGTTTCCCTCAGAGACAAGGTGACATGAACTATGCAGACTTGACTGAAATGCAAACAAAAGTCCTAGCTGCGAGATCTAAGTTTCACTTAAGACAACAAAAAAAGGAGAAAGCATATGTGATTTTTCTGTCTAGTTTGAAAAAGCTGCCCATGGCCTGTTGTTTTGGTAACCACTTTGTGAAAATTTCCTTTGGGATGACTTTGTGATCAGAAACTCAGAATTAAAGGCCTGAACCAGAGTCCATTGAAGTCAGTGGTTGACTTTCCACTAACTTTATTGCATTTTGGAACATAGGAATGCACATAGGAATTGCCATACTGGGTCAGACACACAGTCCAAATAGTCCAGTATCCTGTTTCATAAAGTGGTGTGCACCAGATGCTTTAAAGGAAGGTGCTAGAACCATAAAGTAAGCAAACGGGGCATAACCTGCCACCCATGAAGGTCACATTCTAATTCATAATAGTTAGAGGTGATCTTAAGCCCTCTGAAGCATGAGGTTTTTATTGCATCCAAAATTATTTTTTGCATCAATTATTATGTCTGGATATTCTTTTATTCTACATAAATATTCAATCTCTCTTTGACTCTTACTAAGTTCTTTTCTCAACAACATCAGGGTGGCAATGAGTTCCCCAATCTAATTACATGTGGGGTGAAATAGTATTTCCTTATATCAGTTTTAAATTTTCCATCAATTTCAATAAATGCCCACTTTATTCTTGTGTTATGAGACAGGGAGAACAGAAGTTCCTTAACTACCTTCTCTATGCCATTCATTATTGTATAAACATTTATCCTTTGTTCCTCTTATCTCCTTTCTAAGGTAAAGAATCACATTTTTTTCAATTCTTCTTCATATGAGAGTTTCTCCATGCCCTCCAACCTTCCTGGAACCCCTCTAATTTGGCTATATCCATTTTTAGACAGAATAACCAGTACTGCAAACAGCATTCCAGATGAAGGTGAATCATTGTTTGATATAATGGCATGATAATATTTTCAGTACAATTCATTCCATTCCTGTTTTGATCAGGCCCTAAGGGAGAAATTACTGAGTATTGAACACATAGAGAATCATAGAATATCAGGGTTGGAAGGGACCTCAGGAGGTCATCTAGTCCAACCCCCTGCAGGGCCAGTAAAGGAATTTAGCATGGAAGAAGCAGTGAGTATTGCTTTGATGTTGGATACTACCAAGGAAAATGAGAAAATCTCTCTGCCAGCATGTCATATGAAGAAAGGAATGTTCAGTCCATAGACAAGGAAGGCATTCACAGTCACTATACCTAAGATAACAAGTTTGGGGATCCATGTTTGCATTGCAGAGAATTTTTTTAAAGGCTTGTCTACACAGTGTGGCAGTGCGCTCTAGAGGGGTGTGAACTGTAGAACGCTCTGAAGTTTGACACGCTAACTGCCCCATGTAGACTCGACTGCCCTGCTCTAAAAGGTGCACAATGTGCATTAACATACTTGTTTGAAACAGTATGACTTTAACACACACAAGGAGCTTTCTAGAATGTGTCAGCAGGGTTACATGGGCACTTAGAGTGCAGCCCTGTAGAGCACTCTACTATTTACACCCACTGGTGTGTACTACCACACCATGTGGACAAGCTTTTAGATGAAGTGCAGGACCTGTGGGAAGAGAAAACATACACATCATTGCCTCTTATGCACCACAGTGGAGAACGGAATTCATCTAAGCATAAGAAGCATTGCACCAGGCATGTAGTATGTGAATATGGAAGAGGCAGAGTCCCTGCCCATAAAGAGATGGCTTGTGATTTCTATTCATTACTCAGGTCAGTTTGAAGTAAAAGATATATAGGACTCCAATATCCTCTACAGGGCATAATGTACAATTAATTTTTAGCTATAATCTCATTGTGTCCTCCTTTTTCCTAGTGAAATTCATCTATTTTTATATTTGTACCCTATTTTCTTCTTCTCGTCTTCCCTATCTCATTGAGTTTCTTGTTCTCTCCTAATCGTCCACCTGTAGATTGATCTTAGAGAGAGATATTCATTAGGTTTGTAAGTGACTGCTACAGTTAAGGTTTTATAACAGTTCTCAACCTGTTATAAAACCTGTCACTCGCTGTTTTCTGAAAGGTTCAAATTTTGGACTGAATTTTTCCATGATTTGTCTTTGCCTCCTGGTGATATTTTTGTGAGCCTGAACAAAAGGTGTTCATCCATTTCTGAGTGTGAGGACAATGGGGAAAAATACATTTTTCCAATTGTTTTAAAAAAAGACTAACTTTTTTGGAATAGCCCTGTGGCTAAAGCAGCAGAGGTTTCAAAGATGTGATGGCCTTTGACCAGGCAGAGGCATTCAAAAAGAGACCCTATATGCTTTTAAAACTCCTTTAAGATTCCTAGAATAGCTATCATATGACATGTTTGCATCTACAGAATACGTTATGGTGTTGGTGTGTTAGAGGTATTTTATTTTATGTGCTTTCCCACTCATGAGAAATATAATCATTCCAAATTCATGAGATAAAATCTTTATATCACACCAGTAACATCATCAATGTTATAAATATAGATAGATCTGGATAAATGTACTTAGAAAGAGAGAGGATCAATTGATAGGGAATTATTTGATATAAATTATAGGCTGTACAGATAGCACACCGATAGTTAAAGTTGCTGACACTGTTCTTTATAAGACCTTGTTTTCAGTTGCTTATAATTTAAACTATTTGAACGGAAAAAATTTCATACTGGTGTTTGTCTCTGACTGATTTTTAAAGATAGAGAGTTTCAGCTAAAATGGTTCAGCTGTTTCCAAGAACAAGTTTTGGGGGAAATGCATTGTTTTGCCCATGTTGTAATAATTTTTTTAACTGTTTCATTGAGCAGTTCTAACACTCTCAAATTTTTGAGTAAGAACCTGAAATTTAGTGGGGGGGAGAATTTAGGAGGGAGGGTCAGTCACCATGCTGTCAGGAATGTGCAGTTTGCTGTTCCTGTGAAAACACACACAAATTTGACCAAGTTATAAGCCTCTGAAAAACTGCAGACTTGTTAGAGTTTGGCACAGGCTACCTTAATTCAGGCATTAGCTAACTCCAGAGTGCTTGATTTTGCAACCTTAATGGTTTGGGATGTAATGAGAGAGAGAGAGAGAGAGATTGAATTACTTGACCCATCATTGAAATGCAACAACTTCTGGGGTGAACTTGAATTTAACCTTTATGTCATGTTTGCCAGCTGCATTCTACAGCTATTCATCATTTTCACAGTTCAAGTGAACCTTAATTCCTTTGTTTTAACACTTTAAAATGTGAAGTAGAACAGCTGGTCAGACTGTTCCCTCTGTTTATCCAGAGGTCAGAGGAAATGTGAACATTTTCAAAACCTTTTAAGATACCTAAAAGGTAAGACAATCTCTACTCTAGTTCAGTTGGGTCCTGGATTCTCACTCTCTCCCAATACTCCATTTTCTCTCCAAAATTTGCTTAATATTTTTTCTTATGTCCTCTGTCCTTGGGGCTCCAGTATCTACCTTGCCCTCTCCTCCCATTTTTTCCCATTCTCCCCTAGTGCCATAAGTTCAACCTCTGCCCAGTCCATTCTCAGCAACTCATAGATCCAACAATCCATCTATCCTCTCCTTTGATCCATTCTCTGCTTCCCCCATTCCACACACACACACACACACACTCTTCAATCAATTCTCTGCCAGCAATCCATCCTGTGCCTTCTCCCTGGTTTACCAATCAATTTTCTGGTCCCTGAACATTTCTCTGCCTCAATCAATCTCCCGTATCCTAGGCCCCTAAATAAATTATCTTCACAGACCCCCGCCCCCAATCAATTCTCCAGTCCCTCATCTGTTCAGCCTCCAGTGCATCCTCCATCTCAGTCAGCCCCATTAGCTCATCCTCTCCTTCATTAGATAAAAGTTAAAATAATTATTATTACTAATAAAAAGCCAAATAATATTTGGCATAATTTCCCAGACTGTTGAATAAAACCCACTGTATTAAAGTTAGAGAAAATGCAGTGTAACACCACACAGTATTTTAAATTCATTTGGCAGCTATCAAGGGAATGGATTACATACCCTGGGACTAAATAAATAAAGTAGGCATTCAATAAATTCTCAGATACTTTGACATGTGGGCATTACATCATCTGGCCTCAGGTATATGCACACAGGGACTTGTGGGTCCTGCAGTCCTGGGAGTCATTTGCTGCTCTCTAGGCCAATAAAACAAGAGGTATCTTATTCCAGTGGACGGTGACTATAAGTCACTTGCTGTTTGTTATAGTTCTTGGGGTACCAAGGACTGTGCATCACTTTACTTCCTGCCTTTAGTGAAAGGGAGTTTGGCCTCTGGTACCTGGGTTTTAGTTCCCTTGCACCGCCATCCTGCCAGCCACTCAAACACTTTCCTATCGGCTATGCCAGCCCTTTCTTTGCCTTGCAGGTTAACAAGAAGTGAACCCCATTCCCTGGGTCCCTTTGAAGTATTCCCCTGTGATATTCAGCCCCTGGCTACATACAGAAATCCCAGATCCTCTGCTTCCAGTGCATGCCAGTTTACCAGTTTTACCTTAATTCTCTGCTCCTGTGTAATACATAGCACTTATATTAAAACAGAGGAAGGTTTATTCAAGAAAGATAAGAGGTTCTACTAGAAACAAGGGAGAGTGATGGAAACAGACTGTTACAATACAAAACAAAATAATAAAAACAAACTAGACCCTACACTTATTAATAGTTACCTTTCCTATCTAACTTAGCAGTTCCCCCCCCCCCCCTAAAAAAAATTCACTCTGTTGCAGACTGGCTTCCCAGGAACTTCATGAAACACCCCCTCTTAGCAAGATGTCTCCTCAGTGAATGGATGCCTGTGATATACTGAGTCACTGTGATATTCACCCTGTGATATACTGAGTCACTCGTTTGTCTTTATTCACAGCCAGGGCAAGCCCCTCACTTTCATATCATTCCTTTTTACCTCTAAGTGCTTTTGATGTTTATAGTTTATCCTTGATGGTTTTCCATTGACTTTTCTAGATTGTTACAAAGGTAGACAATTGAGCAATACATTACATAATTAGCTAGCCAGGAAAGGGCGACAGTTCCCTCCCGCTTGAATGGACCATCACCAAGACATATGATTCCCTGGTGACTCACTTTAACTCCAAGACCATAAGGCATAGTTTTCAATATAGTTACATTATTCCTCAGATATTACCCAAACACACATCTCACAATGATTCTGAGTACCGATCAGTTACAAGCTTTCAGTAGAGACTTCACATGCTACCCTTCATTGACAAATACCATGAAAGTGATGAATTAGGTATAGTGAGTTTGTTCAGTTTGAGATAGGAGTTGCTTGTAAAGACTAGTGAACCCTTTACCAAGTGGCACCACTGAGCCTCTGTGTCACACTATCTTTTTTGGGGGGAGAAGGGGGGTGCGCTAATGTTTATCCATTTGTAATCTTCTGACAATGACTGAAAAGAAGTCTAACACCAATACCTTTTCAAGAGATCCTTCCTCCAAAGAAATGTGGCAGATTTGATCATTTGGGCATCTGCATGAGATACAGTAAAAACACCTGTCCATGAAGGGAAAGTTCATTAAATTCTACAGGTTTTTGTCTTGCAACCAATGGCCATTGTTATAGTCTATGCAGTATTCCCTTTGCTTCTATGTACTGAGTTTAGGTAACAGTTCTAAATTTGTTGTCAAGTGACCACTGGAGGCCCAGAAAGTTGGCTTGCCACATGTTGCTGGCTCTTCTCCTATCAGCTGTCAAATCACATTAAAAGAGTTAAAAATACATTCCTAATATTACTTTCCATATACGCAATTGTTGTGGTTCCCACACAGATGATCACTAATTGAATAAGAAGTGATCTGCACAACTGCAAACATAAGGAGAGGTGATCTATGACACTACTTCTCTATTAAGATATGCCTATAACTTAAGTTTGAGAACCCTGACTATATCCATTTTCTATTTTTGGAGTATATGCCCATTTTCTTACAGCAAGCAATCTTACGGTATGTGGCATTTAAATCCATGGAGCTATGGCAATTAATACCAGCTGAGGATCTGCCTTATGTACTAAGTTGTAATAGCTGATTTGTTTTAAAAAACTGCTTGATTAAGACAAAGTTAAAATGAAATGTTAACATGCTACATCACACATTACTTATTCAGGATCTGGCTACTATTCAAAGAACCTGACTAAGGATTCTAGCTTGTTGCTAGGGTGCACTCCTCCTCTGAGTGGACTAAATACCTGTCATCTTTTCAGTACTTCTGTTGTGTATGTGGCTGGTGTGAAAGCTTTTTCATTACAGTCTGTATTTTGCCATTTGTTTAAATTATCTTTTTGTAAAGAATACACAGATGTCATGACAGAAGTTCTGTACTCCGTGAATTGAGATCTGCAGCTGTATATATACAGATTTATATAATGAGATTCCATTTATAAGCAGTTAATCAGGAGTCAGTGAGCTGTAAACTACCAGGAGGACCAATTGTGCTACATCAACTTGAAAACAGCATTTTTGAAATAGTCAAGAATATTTTGTTTTCTTAGTATATTTGAAAACTCAAATTCCACTTGAAGCTATTTTCTCAGTGAAGCCCTTAGTGACTTCTGTGTTCATCTGCAGTTCTAAAGAGAGCCAGGCAGTCAATCAAAGACGCTAAAGAAAAAAGAGTAATTTTTAAAGTATGTTTAAAACAACTGACCTAGACAAAACTTATATATACTAGACTACAGTATTGTTCTGTATGCTTCTTGTAGATGCTAGCACTTTTTAAAGAACCACTTATAAAAGTATTTACAAATAATGATAGGATGCCAATCATTCTGAGTGTTATTTAGCTTTAGAAGCCCCAGGACAAAAGTAAAGGTCAATTTTGGCACATCATTTGGAAGCCCTACAAGTTTTACATTCAGTTTTGGTTGTGAAGTTATTATGAATCTCATTCATTTTAAAGCATAAAAGTTCACTCTATTCATTTCCAGAAGCTGGAAATGTATTCAAATCAAGTTTACAACTGTTCTATATGCTTATACACATTATACATATACACCAAAAGCCCAATTCTCTGAATCCTACCAGATTTTCATTTTGGTGGATCGATTTGTCATGCTGACCCCAAAACCCATTTGTCACACATTATTCAACACTACACTACAATGGCACCATACATAGGGCATCTGAAACCATTTTGTGTCTTTCTTTTCTCCATCAGTTTCTGCTATGCACACCCAGACATTTCTAACTTTCACTCTTAACCTGGCTATTGGAATATTCAGGTAAACACACCTCTGATTCAGACAGTTTGGTAACTTCTTGAAAAAGGACATTACTGGTATTATGCATTTCTTCCATTTCAATGAGTATCTATATATGTGTGTTTCTTTCAGCAGAAGGAAGCCAACAAGTATGATTTCATCTTGATTACTTGATGTACTGTAGTAGTATGCATACATAGAGTAGGACCTTATTCTGTTGTGAGACCAGAATCAAGTACCTCATGTAACGAATGCTCTCTGCCAATAGTAGTTCTAATTGTAATACCGGAAATACCTGTTGAATTACACTACTCAGAATCTAAGATCTATGATTAGTTGCAGCACAACTCAAGGTCTCTGTCTTCTCTTACCAAAATTATTCCCACATGTGTACTGTATACCACACTTCTAGTAATACTCCTCTGCTTCCCAACTTGCTTTTTTTCAACTCATCCAAAATTCTGCTGTCAAAATCTTATTCTTCTCTTGCCACTGACTGAATTCATCCCTCTTTTAAAGCCATTCCCTGGCTTGCATGAGCCTTTTGTGTGAAAATTCTAGTCCCTTGTCCTCACTTTCAAGGCCCATAAAAATCCTGCTTTTTCCTATTTCAGCTCTCATCCCTCCTATAGTTCTTTAAGGTGACAGCACATTTTCCAAACTACCTGGCTTAATGCTTCTTTTGTTTCCTTCTCCCATCCTATTCTCCAGACTTTTTTCCATGTAGCCCCAATGCTTGGAAGTTGAAATTCCCTCCGGCTCCTTGTTCATTCAGAAATTTCCTACTCTTTAATTCTACTTCTTCCTGTAATTTCCTTTGGATAGGGAAAGTACCTTCTACATTCTCTCTGGCACTGTGCACACCAATAGCACTTAATAATTAATAATGTAGGTGTATATAGTATTTGATGTCCATTGTATGTAGATACACCCTTGGGGCTAAGAGCTATATATTCAGCCGTTATGACCATTTCACTGAATCTAATGGGCTCCACACCAAGCATTATAACTCTGGGGAAGCCTACAGAGCAGTGTTTTAAGAGTTCATACCAGAAGTCAGTATAACACTTGAAATTGACTTACCCACTGGGAATATTGAACTTCATTGCCATGGTGATTAAAGCTTAATTTACATTTTTAAAAGCATTTAAAAGACCTATTTTTAAAACATTTTTAAGTGTGACATCAAGCCGCTTGTCCTGCTCTGCTAAGTTTACTTTAGTAGGAATGGAATTTTTCTGCTATGTTGCAAGTGATTATGTAGACAAAGGAATCGTTAAAATGCTTTTTGCTGTGATAAAATTGATTGAGCAAATACAGAGGTTCCAAGTCTCCCCAATTAAGCTCAGAAATTGTTTTTTCATTCTTTTTTAAACCAAGGGGAATTCCTCTTGAAATGAACAAATATTTCACATAGTTAAGTATTCATAAAATGAGCAAAATGAAGAAAGTATAGTATCCAATATCTGGCAGAAAAATATAGAGCAAAAAGGGATAAATAAATAAGAGAGATTGGTTTTGACAGCCTGGGTGAATATTCACCTGTTGTTCTTACTTTTCTAATTGGTCTTCATATGATTTACTCAGCTGAGCCAATATTGTTTTACAAAGTTAGTATGGGAATTAGTCAAGTTAGTGTTTCTTTTATTCACAGGCATTTGAATAAAAAAAGCTCATGCGTATTCTTTCACAGAAGAGACATTCAAGGATGGAAATTATTTCTTGAAGTAAAAATGTAAGCAAAAAAGAAATCTAATTTCTTTATCTAACACAGTCTTTTGGAATATATTTGCAAAAAACAAAAACAAAAAACATCCTGCTCCAACTACAGACAATGAACATAAGAATGGCCATACTGGGTCAGACCAAAGGTCCATCAACCCAGTATCCTGTCTGCCCACAGTGACCAATGCCAGGTGCACCAGGGGTAGTGAACCTAACAGATAATGATCAAGTGATCTTTCTCCTGCCATCCAATGGAAGTTTAGGCATTGATTTCAAGGGGATAAAGATTGAGATGTAACTGATCTTGTTTGGACCCAAATGTGCATTGTGTGGACCCAAGATTTTCCAGGCTAGTTAAACTAAACTCTCTTTCCCTTTCCAACTAGACAGGTTAAAAGTAGAATAGCAGCAAAAACCCAGCATTTCTGCAGGGATCTGTAAGTGAAACAGAGTTTTACATTTTGCAGGAGAATTTTTTGCATGTCTACAATTTATTTTCCATTAGCTTTATATTTATGAAGTAATAAAAATATAATAAATATTTAGCCATATTTTCTCCTGCGTTCTTGCATATTCAGGAAAATCTACAATTAGTATGGGATACCAAACAGCTGTTTTTAATCATTTAATTCTCAAATGGAGGAATATTTCAGGCAGTATAAGAAGGAAATATATTATTGGTACAGGGTATTCTTAAATTACATTGTTATGGAACAAATTATGTTTACTGTTAAAGTTAGAGGCTGCTGCAGCCCGTGTCAGAATAATAGATTGTTATTATTCAAGTTGCTGGAACAAGGATCTAGAAACTCTGATATTCTTGCCATCTTAGAAAGAACAGTACAACTCAGTTATCTTTTCTGATCCTTTTTTAATAATCAGTGCTCTGTGTACACTCTGTCCGTTTCTCTACCTTAGAGCCATATGCATTGATCACAGTGCTTGCATTTTATTACTTTTGCCTTTGCTGAAATTCACAAGAGCCAAGACTTCTGATTTCTATCAATAACTTTGAGATGGAAAAACTATCACAGGCCACTGCACTTTGCTCTACCCTTGAAAGAGGTTGCACTTTGGGGCAGCTTAAAAAAAAGGACCAATCCTACCTCTAGTAATTATTTTCTATTCAAACAGTTGGTCTGAGTTGATTACAGTGCCTCACTGTACATACAGAATATAGTATGTTTTGCATCCCAGTGACTCACTCTGCAAAGAGTTCCAGGATGCTACATATATGCATACTGTGAAGACAGAACAGTCTTTATTCTCCAAACTCTTAACATAAAACTTACTTTTCATAACATTTTTTGTTTTCATTTAATTGGTACTTTCTTCTCTTCCTTTCCCGTATTGCTTCCCATGAGCCTGTCTGGCTAGAGACTGGTAGGAAGAGACAGCTGTAAGATGCTAACCCTGAAACTCAAACTCAGGTGGTTGGGACTAAGGGACTTATTCTTGGGGGTTCAAATAGTGGAGCATGCTGGGAAAAGGGAAGCAAATATTAGCAGCTGTGTCCCACACTAAAAAAATGAACAACTATTAGGCATTTGTGCCATAACACCTGTTGAAGGCTGGCAAACTGATGTCTACTGTGCTCTCTTTATTATTTATTATACAGAAGAAAAACCAACTGCTGATGGAAAAGAGAAAAAAAAAGTCTCTCCAGAGGGCAAACCTCTGACTATTAAAAAATTATGCTTTCTTTACATTCTGATTTTTCTTTAAAGATCTGCTTTATCTCCTCTTAAAAGACTGTTACTAGTTTATTATGGCAAGATTTAACCCTGCATATCATCCTAAAGAGTCCCGTGCTTTGATGTGTGTTTTGAATTACAGCCGATAAAATGATAATTTAAAAAGGAAAGAAAAATATAAAAATATTTTCTCTGCTATCCTTTTAGCCCCATGTAAAGGCATATGATCTGAGTGAGACTGGTGCTGGTAATGAGTTTGGATTATTGTGAATGTTTGGATTTCATACGAGTTTGTGGTGAGCTTTGGGTCACCTCATAATTTCTGTCCCATTCCTCTATCCCCTATTTAACAGCTTTTATGGAATTTGATTTGATTGAATACTGGAATTTGAAGGATTTGAACTGCCCAACAGATTGAACTGGCTTTGGTGTACGTATATGAGGTGTAGAAAGTTCTTAAAGAAAATCAGGAGAAATACTCAGTCTGTAATATCCAATTAAGTGGTTATTTGTCATATATGTGGTAGCTTTCTAAAATAAAGAGTTTCTTGAGTTGGTCTCACTTATTTTTTGCATTTTAGAAAGACGCTTATTCTTTTGGAGTGGCAGTGAGACAGATTCCAAAGGCCATTTGGTAACCCATCAATTAGAGTGAGAATCAGGAGATGTTAAGCACAGTTATGAGATAATTTAGGGCTTACTCACCTGGGATAGTATCTTACAATAGGAGTAATCCCATTGAAATGATTGGGTCTATTCAAGGAGTAAGATCAGGAAGGATATCAGAATCTGGCCATGAAAAATGCAGTGGTGATGATGAGAGAAGTAACAGCAATTCTATAAGCCATATTACATCTAAAACAGCAATTTTTCTGTTTAATACAAACATTCCATATGAAACCCACCATCAACGTTTTACACTAGTATTGTTCATGTCTCAGGACATGAAAGAAATGTTTTGTTCCTGCTGTTTCTAGATATTGTAGACATTGAACCAGCAAATATAGTACTTCTACTCATATATTTCAGTAAGCTCCATAATAAACTATATTTAAGATATTTGTTAGAGTGTCACAAGTGTCTTAGATAGTAGATCAAATGATACAATAATTAAATGTTTAATGGAAAGAGAGGGCATACATTTTATTGTTATGCTTGTGATTACATGTCCATAGAGTTCTCTGTTTTTGGTAAAGATTGATGGTGAAATATTAGAGATTATCCTTTTCCTGTTTATGAAGTGGCCCATAAACAAGCTGCTAATATATTTCATAACATATAAAATTAATATATGCCATAAAGCTATGTACAAATGTTAATGACAGTGAGCAGGATTATTACTGTGCAATTCATCATGAGAGCGTTATAACCACAATAGCATTCCTTTATGTCCTGTGCCTCAGATTCAGAAGACAGCACTGCTCACAAAAAGAAGCCAAAATATATCAGATATCATTCTAAAACAAAAAATAAAATCTATAGTGTTAAAACCATATCTGAGATTTTAAAAAATCCATTGGTTTTGCTTTCATAGGCAGGATCCGGTATGTGATCTCTTCTCTCAGAGTTGATCCTAAAAGAAGATGCTATGGTGCAATCTTATACTATCCATCATCCTCTCCAAGCCCCACTCTCAACTTTACCCATGAATGTAGATGGAACCAGAACTATATAATAGCTTCTTCTGTTTAATATTTGAACTCAGTCATCTCATCTGTGCCTGTCACTTCTGTGTACTTGTCATATATTCCTTGGGGATATCACGTTATATACCTCACTTACCTTTGATCAGCAGAAATGGACATCCTAATCAGACACATAAGGACTTTGGAACTTTGAAATATGAAATCAAGACCTCTTGGAAATAAAATCTCAGGATCACATCCTACTTTATTATCAATCTTACCATCTGAAAGTCACATTCAGAACATTATTTATTACACCTTTCTGTGGAGTTTAACAATATATGCAAAAGGTGAACGGAAAGGCTTTTAACCTGCCAAATCCTCAGTTCACAGTTCTTTTCCCCATACCAGTTAAAGAACATTATCAGAACAGTTAAAGAACATTATCTAAAACCACTAATATTTGCAAGAAAAGTGACTCATTGCTGACTGTGTCCGCTCAGTTAGTGTTTGTAAATGGAGCAGCAGTTGAGGCAGTCTGGGGGTAGGAATGTGTTGCTAACAACCATTGTCAGCAACTGATCATTTCTGCAGTGTAGCAAGTGTCTTAGGGCCAAATTCAGATCTCAGTAAGCTATTTGGGTGGCATTGGGCAGAAGGGAATAGAGCATGGACAGGCCAAGGGAGAAATGAGAGGAGCCAGGAGCCCCTGACCTTCATCTGGGGACAAGCCAATGAATGGAAGAAGCCTCTTTTAATTGGTTGCAGAACCACACTGTGAAAGGTATGGGATGAAGGCTACTTGAGTTAGTGAAGGACAGAGGATTTGGCCATATTTCAGAAACTTGGGCCATAGTTCAGCAACTATGAAATGGCTTCATTGGGGGTGAGGGTGCGCTCTGTGTGTGTGTGCTCCATAAAACAGAATACAACAACATACATAGTAATAGAGAAACTCCAGCATGTGCATTGCTAAACTATTGGTGCAGTTCTTGGGATTTTAAGGCACTCAGCCCCACATCACAATGAACCCCAGGTATGTACCAGTAGCTTGCTAATATATACCCTGCGATGTCTTATTTCTATTAGAGCATGGCATATTAATTTCTATTTTAAAACAACTTTTTAAAAAGGCAGTTTGGGAAGTGTTGTGCAAAGATGAAAACGTGAAAAGCACGGTGAAAAGTAGCTCTTGCTAAGAGGCTTAGAGAAGGTTCAAAGTTTTATACACATTTTCTCAACTATTATTATCATTATTATGTTTACGGTTTTGTTGTTTTCCCTAAAGCTTTTTAGCTCACCTTTTTAGAAAATATTTATAACCCTTCATATCTCTGAGAAACCTAGCTGCCCTTTCAGTAGAGGTTTATGGCATAAGAGCTGCTTTCAACTCACTTTCTTTTATTAAATATAATTTGGAATATCAAACAAGCTCGCAGCATGGTTTTTACATTAGGAAGTGAGCTGGAAGTAGCTGAAAGGGCCACAAAGTGCTGCTAAAAGGTTAGGTTGCGCTTTGGGAGAGGAAGCAGTTTAAACTGTCGTTTTTACCTTCAGCCCCTCACTCCCTCACCTTTCTCTTCACCTCTTATCCCATCTGGTGTCTTTGTCCTCACTGTTAACATTGCCCCTCAGTCACTGAGGATAACCAGTCTAGATATTTTTGTGAGTGTTTAATTGAGTTCCCAGATGTGTATCACTGGGAATTGATGCATGGCTCTGACATCAAACAGTCCCAATCTACCAATGAGAATGCAGTTTTGGACAATCAGTGTTTTTAGGCATACTCTTAAATTCTACATGAGTGGTAGCAGTGGTTACTATGGAAACACAACTTAATATCTCCTGACTGAAGTGCATTTAAATTCTCAAATATTGAGATGTATTAATGTAGCTTTTTGTACTGAGTAGTAAATATTTTAAAACATTCTAGGTCACCATTACTGTACTATATACTTGTCTTTTCATCCAAGTTAAATGATAAAATTCCCTAGTGTTGCAATGTTATTCTTTGACACCTTAAATAATGTTGATAGACTGCTTGTAATGTAAAATATATATCCATGTAAATATGAGGTCAATAGAAGTCATAACTTGTCAAGTATAGCCTGCTCTGCTAGCTTAAGTGTTTAATAATAAAAATGAACCAATTGGCCCACAAAGAATTGATTATGCAAGCAAAGAAAAGCGAGTTTACCTGCTTAGATATTTCTTTGGCATGTACCTCTGCATTCCACCTATTACATGTATTTGCAAAAATAAGCGTAGATAATATTATCAACTTAAGGCCAGTAGTGGTCACCAAAAATGTTGCTTCGTGGAGGAGTGTGGGCTTTCTTTTATAGGAACTCAATGACATTCAATCTAATTTCATTCCCAGTGGGTTATTAACCTCTGCTCTGGAGCAATTACACTTTTAGATGACCATTGCCATATATGCTCTCTGACATCTGATCTAACAGATTTCAGAGTAACAGCCGTGTTAGTCTAAATCATTCTGTTAGATCAAAAAGAAAAGGAGTACTTGTGGCACCTTCTCTAAGGTGCCACAAGTACTCCTTTTCTTTTTGATCTAACAGAATGATTTATACTTAGGATAGGTCAAGCACTGGGTTATGAAGCTGTTCTGTATGGAGCCTCAATATTTCAAATATATATATTTTCCAAAGATCAGCTTGAAAATTCAATTCCCAAAGTCAAATTTCATCATTGTGAAATTTCACATATTTTAAATATGAAACAAATGTACCTTGGCAGTCATCGTTGGTCATTTTGGTTTGTGGCATGAATAAAGGGACAGATAGAGCAACACACAAAGTCACACATACCTTTACAATTTATCAGGTACACACACATAGGCATGCCCACCCAAATGTACATCCAATCAAGTGGGGAGTGAGGTGGCCTGGGATGCATGCACTCTGATTCTTTCATCAGAAATAAGGGAACCTGTACTAGGTCTTGCATTCGCCAGCAAAAGAGATGTGTGACTTCAAACCACAATTTTGAACTGATTTTTTTTTTTTAAAAGTGAATCTGAGGTGAATAGCTATTGTAAAAAAAAAAAGTGAATAGCTATTGTAGGTGTAGCAGCAGCAAAGTCAGCAGGTTTCCCACCAGTGCACTCAGAAGGACTGTTCATTTGTCTTGCCTGTGCACTGTGACTAGCTGAGGAAACAACATTTAAAATCACACCAGTTGAAGCAGCATTAACTTCACCAGGCTACCTGTGAAAGCACACTGTAAACCAGGCTCTCACCGTAGTCAAACTATGAGCCATGTTGTGCCCAGCATAATGGAGAGAGATGCTGCAAGAAGCCTTCCCACATTTGAGAGCACAGTCATGGCCTTGAGCTGCCAGTGCACAAGGAGTCCATGAGTCCAGGATCCTCAGAGGTAGTAGACACCCCAAAGTGTGTAGGGAGAGAGAGAGGCAAAGAGAGAAGCTCTGACCTCAGCACACACAGCTGGCCCAAGTAGCCTGTGAAAGGCTGGTGCCCGGCCCACACACCACTGCACTTTAGGAAGCATTAAAATCATGCCTCCAGCATTCCCACTGGGGCGGTGCCTTTCTGTACAGCCCCCCTCCGGCCCCCAGGGGCTGTGGCTTAAAAGCAGAATTTATCCCATAAACCCACTTGAACCTGGCTGCCAAAATAAACATGAAGTTATACAGTAAAACAGCCTCTTCATAGCTAAGCCACATGTAAAAACATGCTCTATGACAGTCACCACAACTTGGCCAGATCCAATATAAATCTAGTGATGGGAGGATCATCAGAAGGTGCAGTGTTTGAATGCTAATACTAAACTATGGAGGACCCCACCTGCCCAATCTTATTTGGTGTTCATTTCTTGTAGGGAAGGGCCAATGGCCTGCTATGCCACCTACAGCATCTTTGATAAATAGATTGCTCTCCTATCCTGTGACTTCAGGGCCCCCCGGTAAGCCCACTATCCCCCTAAAATTTTGGAGGGTATTTGGGGGCCCTCCCACACATAGCTGCAGGAGAGAGCATCCCATAGAGAACTGCCACCCTTTGTGAGAAATTTCAGAGTAGCAGCCGTGTTAGTCTGTATTCGCAAAAAGAAAAGGAGTACTAGTGGTACCTTAGAGACTAATCAATTTATTTGAGCATAAGCTTTCATGGGCTAAAACCCACTTCATCAGATGCATTCAGTGGAAAATACAGTGAGGAGGTTTATATACACACAGAACATGAAAAAATGGGTGTTATCATACACACTGTAAGGAGAGTGATCACTTAAGAGGAGCTATTACCAGCAGGAGAGTGGGGGGGGTTAAGAAAACCTTTTGTAGTGATAATCACGGTGGGCCATTTCCAGACGTTATCAGGAACGTCAGACGTTTTCTTCCCCTCCTCCCCCACCCCGCGCTCTCCTGCTGGTAATAGCTCATCTTAAGTGATCACTCTCCTTACAGTGTGTATGATAACACCCATTTTTTCATGTTCTGTGTGTATATAAATCTCCTCACTGTATTTTCCATTGAATGCATCCGATGAAGTGAGCTGTAGCTCATGAAAGCTTATGCTTAAATACATTGGTTAGTCTCTAAGGTGCCACTAGTACTCCTTTTCCTTTGTGAGAAAGTGAGTCGAAATCGCCAACCCTGCTGGCCACATGGAGTCAGCTCAGTTAATTGGGATACCAGAAGCACCCCTGAGTGACCTGCAACCACTCTCAGCCAGCCAAGCAAGAAAAGCTAAAAAGGCCCAGAACAATCCATACAAAATCATATTTTGCAGTTCTAGTAGCAAAAATCTTTCAATCACATTTTTTCACTACAATATTGAAAGATTTTCTTCTCTTCTGCAAAAATGTTTGTAACCTTGAGTCAAGCCATTTAGCTGGGAAAAACTCCACTCTTTTCTGAAGTGTATGTCACCCAGCCATAGCAAACTTGCAGTATTTCACATCATTATTAGACAGTCTGACAAAATACTGCACAACACATATTTTTAGAGAATGTATTTTTGATTAAATTGTCCATATCTGATTCCTGTTTTCCCCCTGAAAGTTCAGTGAAAGTTAGTAATATTAATTTTTGTCATGTATTGTCTGAATCAACAGGTGGCTCAGTATTTGCACATCTCTCAGGTTCCCCACTTTGTTACCAATTGAGATAATTTGATATACTGATTTATGGAAGAAAAGTAAAACCCAATCTAAAATGGAGGGTTTGAAGTACTCTGCTTAATTATATTCAGACGAATTAAATGTAACCTTAATCTAGCAGATGATGTGGTTCTCACAAGTATAGTATGCCCTAGGTGCTATATATATATATATATTTATGGCTTTCCAGTTCGATAAATTCATAATGATTTCCTTCTGAATGTCCAAAGGCCATAATATAAATTTCAGATGGATTATATATTTAGGAACTTAGCTTTGAATAACTAATTTTAAGAGCAGAATTGTCTGTCATTTCTATGAGAAAATATTTCTTAATCAATATAGCATACTTCCAAAAAGTATGTATTTTATACTCATGTCAGAAGTCATTGGTGCATCACCAATGTAAAGTGAGACTTCTTGCCTTTGTTATTTTATGGTTTCCTTGGTAACAGCAGTAATAGACACTTAAAATCAACGAGTCCTTATTCTTTGTCTCATCAGCAGCTCTTTACGTGGTGGTTTAACTTGTTCTTTGGGGCACTTAAATTCAAACTTGAAGTGTTTTTTCAGAAAATATATGAGAAATGCTGTTCTAGGAAGTAACCATGAATAATGTTTGGTTCATACTTAACCCTTTTTCTGTTCACGAACTAATTCTGATTTTTTCACATATTTCATTATTGGTAAGAAGTCACTGAATAGTTCATATGACTAAATTTTAAGCCTATAGATTGTCCACACATTTTTCACTTCAGCTATGTTGCATGTGCTAACAGTTATTAGAGATGTGTGACTGATGACGTAAATCACTTGGTATGGTTTCTGCTGCCTGATTGGATGGCTGAAACTTTTAAGGGAAAATAACAAAATGAATAATACACATCAGATATAGATTCAAAAGAATAATCATTTCTACTCATATTTGTTAGCATATAGATATTCAGGCCTGTCTGTAAAGGTCTATACTCTAAGAATTTAGCTGTATTCTTATCACTTAGCTAGTTATAGAGGTATAAAAGAAAGAAACAAAAATCACTGTCTGCCGGTGTAAGGTCCTTCTCTTACTGTGACAGTCTGAGGCCCTGTTCTTAGGCTAAGGCCTTTGGCTAAGCAGCAGAGGCAGCCATAAGCTGGGAAGGGAATGATCACATCTTCACATTCCAAACTAGCCACATTGAAATAAGGTGCTATTGGGCTGTTAGGAATACAATCCTGTCCTGATAATGCCTATCGCCTCCAGAGAAAGGGAAGTGCCTAGAAGATGTAAAAGGAAACTTAGTTTGATAGCATCCTGTCTGGCAAGAACTCACTTATCAATAGCTGGGATGTGAAATCCTCATTTCTTTGTTGTTCTATCACTGTAGTCCCCATTTCCCTATTGTTTGTCTGCATAATCTCTGTCTGATTCTGTGATTGTTTCTGTCTGCTGTATAATTAATTTTGCTGGGTGTAAACTAAGTAAGGTGGTGGGATATAATTGGTTAAATAATCATGTTACAATATGTTAGGATTGGTTAGTTAAATTTCAGTAAAATGATTGGTCAAGGTATAGCTAAGCAGAACTCAAGTTTTACTATACAGTCTGCAGTCAATCAGGAAGTGTGTGGGGGGAATGGGAACAGGGAATGGGGGTGGGGAAATTGCAATCATGTTTAGCTAAGGGCTGGAATGGGAACATGGACACAGGTAAGGCTCTGTGGTGTCAGAGCTGGGAAGGGGGACACTAAGGAACGAAACTGGAATCATGCTTGCTGGAAGTTCACCCCAATAAACATCAAATTGTTTGCACCTTTGGACTTTGGGTATTGTTGCTCTCTGTTCATGCGAGAAGGACCAGGGAAGTAAGTGGGTGAAGGAATAAGCCTCCTAACGATATTCATGAAGCTTTTGGGATTCTCAAACATTTTCACAAATACGCAGTAGCTGTCTGAATACCTGTGAACAATAAATAACATGACCTCACAAAAAACAATGTTTTTCTTCCTAAATTGTTTCTTTGTTATTCTAAACAAGCTCTAAACAAAAGTTGTATCTTAATATAGATATAGATTAGATAGATAGGTATTCTAATTCTAAATACTCCACTTCTTAATAATGTTTTGTTAACTAAACTATGGAAGGATATGAATTTTGTAACTTATTAACCTCCACTTCATATGAAGGTGATATAAGGTAAAATGTGTATACGAAAAACTTAAGGACAAGACCCGAGTTAGGCAACGCTTCTATATTACCTAAACATTTGCCATTCTAACAGTTGAAGTGAGCACTTCATGCTACATCCATACTATAATTTATTCACTTTTAATAAGTACCTACTTACAGGAAATATGATCCTACTGTGCTCAGCATGATTACTGTTCTGTTTAAATTTGCTGCTAGGACCCCTTTTTAAAATAAATTGTACTCTGTCAGCTAATTCTTCATGCATCCGATGAAGTGAGCTGTAGCTCACAAAAGCTTATGCTCAGATAAATTTGTTAGTCTCTAAGGTGCCACAAGTCCTCCTTTTCTTTTTGCTAATTTTTAAAGGTACCTTGATACTGAACAGGCTTCCTCTTGGAGGAATGTAAACTATTTTACTCCAAGGACTGGCATCAACATGCTAGACATGATAGCATGGGCTGCCCAAACTTTCTGAACATTTTCCAGCTCAGTATTCACTTAGACCATTACAAAAGCCTTAAATTATTTGTTGGCTGAAATTCTTATGGATTCAGAGTAGTATATATGTTCATTACACAGGACTCTGTCATACCTATGAAGCCTTGGTTTATGCTGGCTGTGCCCCAGTATGCAGGGGTAGTATGCCCACTCCTCTCCTTCATATGGTACAATATACTCCCACGAGCATGACAGTTCCACTGGTGCAGAGGGAGGGTTGGAGCAATGTATGCCCAGGTGGCATACAGAAGGAGCAGTCCCTGGAGTTCAGGAACTGCATTTCTGACAGGCCCTTGTGCAGAGCACATGTGTTATTCATGGATTGCGTGCTAGGTAATAACATGAGAGGACTCCAGGTTTCTAAAGCTAAACTGGCTCTTTATTAGGAACACTATTTAGAGAGAGGTTGCAATTGTGTGCACGCAGACTGACTTCCTTTGCCGTCTCCAAACTCTTCCCTCTTACAACCTGTGCTCCTCCCTGCAAGTTTCATGAAGGTTGCTACAATATGGGCAGGGAAGTGACCATCACATGAGGGGCTGCTAGAATCTAGCCCACAGTGATTCTGGCTGTATGATACTTTCATGGTAGCAACATGGTAACAGAAAAAAAGGTTGACATGAAAAATATTAATGGAAATCACAGCTGTGTTGTGGCTTTTTTTTTTTTTTGTAGTAATCACAGGCACTGGAGAGAGACACTTGCGGGGGAGGGATGTATCCTCAGCAGGTTTAAATCAGCATATTCAATTTACACCAGCTGAGGATCTGGCCTGGTTTCTTTTGCTTTCCTTCAAGATACCTATAAAATCTCAATTTGCATATAGGGCAAGCCTTCATATTCTACTTCATACCAATAACAAAGTAAATTATAATTCTGAAATATTTTCTCCAAATATTACCAACCAGATTACAGTGTCGTATATGTAACATGAATGGCATTTAGGAAACAATACTTCATTCTCTTGCCTCTATCATCTACCTGCTGTTATGAAATCAAAATATAGTTCATATTTTGTAACACTTCAACATTACTTACAGTTTCAAAATTCATTAATTCAGTTACATTGCAATCCAATAAACTAGTCTCCAAATGTTCTTCTAGCCCTCTATATTTTCCGTTCTTAATACGGAAACAATTACAAGATTAAATTGCATCAATCTTCCAAATACATTGGTTAATCACAAATTTATAGTAAAATAAAACTACTGCATATTTAAAACATATCTTTGGTTTGCCTCAGATGTGCATTTTTACTCCTTTAGGAAATAGCTTTACATTTGTTGCTCACTTGAAACACCAACATCCTAAAAACTGTATTCAAAGAATTGGTTCAAAAGCTTTCTCTTCTGTGATGTTCTGTCCCTTTAAATGTTCGCAGGCTCTTTGCACTTTCTCTGCTCTGCAGAAATGCAAAGTCTGACTTGTGTTAGTTTCAGTTTTGCAGCCAGAATAAAGCACTACAGTCCACACCTGTGTGTCCATCAGCTCCCTCTGCATCTGTCTGGCTCTCTCTCTCTTTCTCTTCTGGCTCCAGAAATATAACACCTTCAGTGGGACATTAGCCAGCACAAAATGTCTATGTCAGGTTGATGAATCGGACTTGATGATATGTTTGCTGTTCCCTTGCACTGCTCAAATAATCTGTCACTGTTTTTTGATATTTTACAGTCTGTCCACTTAGCCTTTCATTTTCTTTTTAACATTTTCACCTTTGTGTTCAAACGCCTGGAACAACTTAGGTTCCAAATCACCACCAAAAAAAAAAAAAGGCATTTGGAACCAATCAGCACTCTTACTGGAAGTTTCATTATGCTCTAGGATTACTGCACATGAAAGAATATTAATCTCTCTCTAGCCTCTTGATCCTATTCTCTTTAGATCAGAGTTAAGGCACCTTGGCAGGGCTTTGAAGGAATACTGTGCCACATAGGCCCATGTTATGTGGGTAAAGTATTTCAGTGTCCAGTGTTGCCAGTCGCAGCCTACCCAAATACAGAAATGCAATGAAATGTGGTATGAACAACCCACATACCAACTCTTGTCCTCCTTCCTCTTTCAGCTTCTCCCCTTGTGTTTGCCTGTGACAGCCTAATGGCAACACAATGAGTCACTGGGCCAGGGCACTTCTGCCCATACTCATTAACCAAGACTGAGTGGGGCTTCCAAAAACTCTTTTCACTTTAGCACCTCTCCAGAGAAGTTACAAGGTTTTCTTTTTTTTTTCTTTTTTTTTTCTTTTTTTTTTTTGAGGGAGGACTGCATGAAGTCATCTATAGAACAGTAATCATAACAAAAACAGAATTATTAAAAACAGAGGAATTGGAAGTAAAACAGCAGAAACACTTTGCTTAACATATCTAGATAAGGCACTTCAAGTTCGTCATAGAGGGAAAATAAAGATCTGTAATCTCTAAACAGCAAGTCCCTGCTCTAGTGACATCTGCTTGCTCTCACCCAACTATCTAATTAAATTCTGTATCTGGGTCACTTTGTATGTCAAAACAGTCCTCTCATTGATCCAGGGCAGCTACCCAGTGCTTTGCAAACCAGTTTTCTCCTGTAACCTGCACATACAAATGGGTTTGGGGAACATGCTCCATTCATTAAGAGATGGGAGTTATAATGATTAATAGCTACCTTTCAAAGTCTTAATGACCTATTTTAGATACATAGCTCACCAATTAGTCTGCATGTCTTCACACCTGCCAGTTTCTGTATTGTTCTTTCAAATAGGCAGATTGGCATTTTCCTTGGTTCAATATACTGTTTTCCTTGACCCACTCTCATTTTCTGTTATGAACTATGAATTAGGGACAGAAATGCAGACCCTCTGTCACAAGTGGTTAGAATAAATTCTAGTGATTACTTCTGTAACACCAATGCCCCTGGTCAGGATGTCAGCAGAGGGGATCAAACCTAGGACTTATGGCTCTTAATGCATGAGCCTCTACTGCCTGAGCTAAAAGACCCATCTTTGTTGACCAAGGCTGTAGCAAACTAATCCATCTCTACTAGGCCTAGTCACCGGCAGAGGGGACAGAGCACCAAGCGGTCCAAGCAGAAAGGCCTTACACTTCTATAACTTTTGTCAGTTGGATTATTAGAAAATCAGTGTCAAGGTTGATAAATCAAATATTATGCAGATCCACCAATACTTTGTTTTCCACCAGTCCCATCCCATCTCTGGAGTAAGACTCTAGGTTAGGTTTGCACAAAGGAGAGCAGTAGGGAACATTTCCCATTGTCCCAAACTTTGCCTCTGGCAGTAGAACCAGAGAGACAGGCAGGTTCTGTTTCCCCTTCGGGAGGCAGGACTGCATCCATGACTTGAGTTCCTGTCTGGGACTCCACAATTTGCAAAGCTGGATGTGGCCTGCAGATACCTGTATGAATTTACAGTTCTGTGTACTAGAGCACAGATCTTCCCCTGTTCAGCAGCAGCAAGGGCAATAGGATTTTGAGGAATATTTCGCTCTTCTTTCTTATTTCCCCCTGCCACTGTGATCTGGTAGATTTTATTTATTTTATCCTACTTGGACATTGATTTGTAATATCTTACTCCCACATTGAATTTATTCTCCCTCCTATTTTCTAACACCCTCATGCTTCTTTCTCTGAAACAATTGTACATTCAGCCAGAGAGTTTCCCTATGTGAGTAAAGCACTAATGCCACAGAAGGCAACAATTTTAGAAAAAAACGTGTGTTCCCTCTCATTCAAAGAGGCCTCCGTGGGCTCCACATGAGATTAACAGGTGAAGCAAGATGTGGCCTGGCATTTTTTAAAGAGTACCAGGTGGGACCCATTCACCAAAGTCTGAATTTAGTTTCAGTAACTGCTTTCTTTCAGCTAGTGGGGCTTCAATGAAACTTTTTGAGTCAGGTCATAAATTAGTTGCACATAAACCACACATACCAGATATGATCTGGAATATTTTTTTCCACAGAAATACACATTACTGTAAATTTAGCCAATTCTCAGCAGGCAGTGCTCTATTTTCAGGCCCACTCCAAGAGAAGAATACCACCAATATGGAAAATTGGACTGAAGTCAGTAGTTAAAGTTGGATTATAATCTTTTAACTTTAGAGTTAGTTATGCAGCCCTTGTATTTTATTTCCACTGCCAGATCAACACCCCAGAGTCATTTTGCCATTTTTAAAATTTCCAATTTTATACTCTACTGTAGATTTGCAAACAAAAGTGAGCTGTGATTTTGGTTTTAAGAGACAGTTTGCCTTTGGGATAGATTTTGGAAAGGCATATCAGCCTTCTGTTTAAATACTAATAACCCTAAATTTTAAAGTTCTGTTTGGGCCAGGTGGAGTTTAGCACTTCAGCATGAGCCATATTGCTTTTTAAAGTGCATGAATAAAGCACACAGCTAACAGGAATGAGAAAGCACTGTTTGGAGTTATGGGCTGGCAGCACACAATTTAAATTGCCAAAGGAAAATAACTGTGAGGAAAAGAAATACATTTTTCCATGCACAAAAGGTGTAAATTTAACAGCAAAACAGTAAATTGAGAGTCCCTTCTTTTACTGCTTACTAACTTTTCTTTGTTGTTCTTTTCATGGGGAAGGTTAACAGCTCAACCTAATTCCTCAGGCAGAAGGGACTTTATAGCCTTTCTTTTGGTTTAAGGTCTAATGGGCCATCAGGGAGTTGCTAGCTCAATGACTGAATATTAGAGGAAGCTGGGACCGGAAAGGAATGTTTGAGTTGGAGAAAGAGTGCTGTTGCTGACCTGCCTTTTCACCTGCAAAAACAGAGCATATAGGGACAGTAGCCATGTAGCCTTTGTAGCCTTGTTTACCATAAAGTTTACCATACTTGTTTATCACTGGTGCAGCTTCACCGGTGGTAGTGATGTTAAGAGCACTGGTGCAAACAAGAGGCCATCCAGCATTTTACCACTTTGCCATTCTAACCTGTTCTGAGGAGGATTAGACACATGGGGTTTGGCTGGGAGTTAAGTGACTAAACAAATCATAGAGCCAGATTCCTAAAAGTGATTTGCCCACTGTCACACAGGCAATCTGTGGTGGAGCAGAAAATCAAACCTGTTTCTCTTATGTCCTAGGCCAGTGTCCTAACCACTGGGACATCTTTCCTCTCTCTGGATTAGGGGACATAACTGCCCTCTTTATGATAGGCTCTAATCTATGGTTTGTGTGAGGGCTGGGGGACAAGGGCAAGATAAGTGTTACTCACTGTGGTATGGGCGGCTGCCAAGGCAGCTTCCAGTAACCAAAGATTCCACCTGTAGAGAACTCTATTCGGCACTGCACCATCCACAAGAAATCTGCAGATGCACAGAGAGATTTAAATAATAATGGTAAGAAAAAATATCATCCTGAGTTACACTAAAAATGTGCAAGGGATATCAACTTTCACACTTCAGACATAAGCCAACTACATACTGCCCCAAATTAGAAAAAAATATTCTTCCGGGGGTATGTTATTACATAATTGTCAATTATGGAAGATTTAAACCTTCCTCTAAAGCATCTGGTATTGGTCACTTTCGGAGACAGGAAACTAGACTAATTGAATCATTCATCTGATCTATAACGGCAATTCCTACATTTCTATATTCTTATGTTCATAATGATTTAGCACTTGATTTCAGAGCTGTTGAGCACACAGCTTCCACTGATTTAAGTTTGAACATTTTGGCCTAAGCAGCTTGCTCTGGGTTACACAAAGAACACAGGTCTGACTATCAGTCCCTTGCACTGACATGAGAACCTGGTCTGTTCTACGCCATATTTTTGGAATGCAGTTTCCATTGACGATGGTAGATTATAGTTAGACAAAAGCCTCATGTATTTTAATCCTGCTGAAATTAGTGGAAGATTTTAAATACCAATTTAAGCCATTCTCCACAATATGTACTAAAGCACTGATGAGAAAAGACACCTAGGATTAAATGAAATTATAACACTACTCAGAATTTACAGTTTTGGATTCTTTCTTTGTACAGAATACTAATTATAAGGAATACAGCTGCTCTTTATTATGTAAGGGCCTGGCTTTGCTTTCACTT
The DNA here is from genome assembly GCF_965140285.1 of Lepidochelys kempii. Classification (NCBI taxonomy): domain Eukaryota; kingdom Metazoa; phylum Chordata; order Testudines; family Cheloniidae; genus Lepidochelys; species Lepidochelys kempii. The sequence continues at coordinate 66,451,729 of NC_136384.1, read as the reverse complement.
TCTCTGGATTTCTTACAGTGCAAATCCATTGACTACAATGGAATTATCCAAATTTACATCAGAGTAAGTGAGATTGGAATAAGGGTGTAAGTAATTTGTATCAAACATATAATATATGGGACAGGTTCTGGTCCATGTTCTAGCTGTTTTGTGCTTTTCCAGCTTTGTGTTGTGACAACACAAAGCAACCAGAAAAAAAAAGCTACCAGAGGGTTCTCCTGTATAGGAGAATGATCAGTTGGTGAAACTTGTCTGCAGTTGTCCTGGCTCCTGCTAGAGGGAATGAGGTTGTGAAAAAGGGGGAATGGCTGGAGAGCTGCCCTAATCTAGTTGTGACCTCTGACTGATGAAATGGCTTCTTGGAGTCATAGGCACTAAGCTATAATGTTTGCCAAGACTGGCCCACTCACCAGCAATGCCCAGAAATAAGGGACCTTAAGGTTGTCTTTTCTCCCCTCAAACCCAAGTCTGCATTTGTGTGCAGCTTCTCTACACCAGGGACTCTGGTTCAATGATTGAACAGGTAACTGCCATATTTCATATACAGCTGTAGTTCACTCACTCCATGTATGCCTCCTACCACATGAGTCAGTAAAATAATGTCTATGTCAATAAATAAAACACTCTCCCTGCATATATTTAGATATAGACAGAGAAAATAACTTATGGTGCGTGGCATGAAGGTTTTATCAAAATGAGTTTGGGTTGAGTGCATTACTCACAAGTGAGCCATGCAGGTCATCCTAAATGAGTGCCAATAAACGTTGATGTCTCATCACACCATTATGCATTTTATACATGCCAAATCAGCTACAGAAAAATGGCCTGAGACATTGTTTTAGAGAATTGTAATGGTACTCTTTTCCATATCTTTCCAAACCTAGAAAACCAGGCTGCTTTAGTTACCATGGGCTACATTGTGCAATATCCATCTATTTCTCACGCTGATAAGTATTTACGGACAGAAGTAATATCATTGAAGTCAGACCACTCTTATGGGTCTAGTTGCACAGACCTCAGAAACAGAAGAATATAAACGAAAATATTCTAGAACTCTCTATAGCCTATGAAAAGTACTTTTTTTCCATATGTCATAATGTTGTAATTCTAGGGTCCAATATCACTTTAGAAAGCTGGGAACTTCTCCGTCAAACATTATAAAGCTTCTGTTTCAAAGTATGATGACTCACAAAATATCCGACCTTAAACCTGTCATTGAACACTGCCCATCCTAATCTTCAGAAAAGGGTAATTTCTTCTTTTGGAAGGGGAGACAGAATTCTATATTTGGGAGGAAGGAAAACTACATTTTTCTGAGAGGCTTTCTTTCCTGACTCAAATGGCAGCTACTTGAGCTGCTCTGCGATTTGGAAATTTTGAAGTAGTTTTTCAGGAGATGGACTATTGGGCATACTGTAGATGATGTCGTCAAATGTGCATGAGCAAAGCAATTTATTACATGAGTCTGCATTTTATCACATGGATCTCTCCTCCACAACTACTCTGCCCTTGCATACAAACACACCACACAGTGGTTGCAAAAAATCAATATTTACCATCAGCTACACCATTGTGATATCTGAATTATAGTATTTCAGTATGTATCTCTATTTAGCGCTGCAGCATCTCAGCTACTGTGGAGTGATGTCCATTGGTAATTATTGTCTATTGAGATATGGTGTGTTTGTGTGTACATATGAATGAATGCATGTTAGGAGTTAGGATGTGTATGGCTATTATTTTTAACATGTGATCTGAAAGAACAATTAACGTGACCGACTGGAGATGTGCTGTGTTTTCCAGATTTTTCATACACGTTTCTTTCAGCATCAGAGAAAAATGTCCACAATCTTCCTCTAAACAATGAATTTCCATTTTAAGCACAGTATGAACAGACTCATGATTTAGATGTTTCTACTAAAAGTGTTCTGAAAACAGTTATAGGGCTTTTAAAAATTAGTATCACAGTTTTACCTGCCTTCCCTGTGGAGTTTCTATGCAGGACTCAGGCTGTGCTTGATACAGCTACAGTTATCTTACAGGAAGAAATATTTCTGGAGGTGTGGAGTGCAGAATGAGGAAGGGAACGAATAAGAGCTAAAATCATATCTGGGTGCCACACAGTGGGCATCCAGAGGGAGTAACACACAGGCTGGCTTTTAAATGCTGTGCAGAAAATTACACTTTTGCACACAAGTTTCAGCTGCTTAATTGTAGCAATGAAATTCAAGCCCACTGGCCAAAAAGAAGTCAGATTGCAACTGGGCTGTCTTCATTTTCTAAATTCAGATTCGTACTTCACCCAGCTTCAGGAGTGCTTGAATACAGGATTAGGGAGTGGGAAATCTATATATTTCTTTGGATTTAGGTTTGAATTGAACTGTAGGGAGATCGATATAGATATATATATAGATATATAATGTTTCCCTACAGTTCACAGCTCTGAAGAACAGTCTGTCACAATTGTAAGTTTAAATACTTGGTAGTGTATTATTAGGTGATATTTGTCCTTATATATTTTACAGACTATCAAACCGCATAATGGAATAACTGTATTTAATTGCCTAAATGCAGCCATATTGACACATGGCTTAGGGATTTCTCACGTAACAGTCTGCATATAAACTCATACAAAGCTTTTCCTCTGAAAGAAATACCCCGTATATTTATTTCCCCTCTTTGATTTGTTTTCCAAACAAGCCTTCAACAACTTAGAAAGCCTTATGTTTGGAAAGGGATTTGGGGCAGCTTTTTTCCCCCCCAGAAGGTGAGTCCTGGAAACACATCAGTCACTCATGTCATTTTCTGACAGGTCAAGTCACCAGAGGCATTTGGTAAACTTTAATTTCTGTCACAACTGTAAAGGTTACACAGGGGGCTAGAGCACAGCCCACTATAGCACTGGAGTGTGTGTGTATATGAGAGAGAGAGAGAGAGAGAGAGAGAGAGCATGCATTTGCAGGAAAACCTTATAGAAAAGGAAATGTTGCTTCACTTTAAGATAAGATGAAAGAATGAATCTTTTAAATAATTTGTTCTGGGAGCATTTTGTACAGATCTTGGCTTCCAATTTGCCTTAAGAAACTGGAAGGTTTAAATCCATATGTGTTTTTAAATGTTATTTGAAAGAAGGATTGCAATTATATTCAGAAAGGTAAAATTAGCACCTTTTCTACTTCCCTGAATATCTGAATAGCACATTTCAGACAGCTGTTTGTTCATCCTACCACTTTTGAGAATTATTGACTTGAACAGACTTTTGAAACTATGCTTGTTATTTAATAATTCTAAACAGTTTATCAAAAGATCAGCAATTTTCCCACAGGTGTTCAAGGCATTTCAATTAATTAAAATACTATGCTGTTTTATAACAGTAGTCTCTAAAGTTTTCCAAAGTTCATAAGCTAGGTTATATTTTTTTGCAAAAACTGTAAAATATTCTAGTTGACATTAGTTTACAGGGTGTGCTGCAGGCATCAGAAGAGGAATTTCCCTCCTTTTGCATAAGGCTCGGGTGAGAATGTCCACACTAAGAAATCCATGTGTTAGCATTGCCCTGCAGAGAGATAGGGCAGGCAATGCAGCCATATAGGCAGTCTTCCACACCTTTTGTTTCATGGAGGAGGCTCGAAATAAGATTACACAGATTGATGGGACACTTTCATCCGCACTCACAGAAACTCAGGAGTTTGGAACTCTTACATATGGGGCACACGAAGGGAGAGCAGCTGCTGTATCCACCTAGTGGCCATTGATATTCACACAAAATTGAAAGAAGACTTCTTTTAAAGACCAAGGCCTCTAGAGGTTGCAAAAGGATAGAGTTCATAATCTAATAGGTCATTTTCATCTCTAATATTTATGATTTGATGAGACTACAGCTGAACATAAAACATTTTATATTATACATTCAGACTTTTTAGTTATTAAAAAGTGAGGACATTTGCAGTGTAAGGGAATAAGGGGTTTTCTCCAGAATGCTAACCATTGCCAAGACTTGTTCTTGGGTGCTTACTTTTTTCCCCATGTAAATTTTTAAGCAAAGGAAAGGAAAGGAGAAATATGATTATTGTTATTTATCATTAGAATTACTATAGGCCCTTTGAGCTCTCGTCATGGACCAGGACCCCAGTGTGATTGTATTGGTGCTGTACAAACACACAACAAAAAGATGATCCCTGCCCCCAAAGAGCTTACAATCTAAATATAAGACAAGAGACAACAGATACACATAGATGGGAGAGTACAAGAAAACACTCACTGAGGTAGTATTGGTCAGAATGATAGGCAGCGATCTCAGAACAACAACAACAACTAGCTGCAGTCAAGTATTTTGTAGGCATCTCCCTTAGCATTATATCCCATGACTAACGTGGAAAATAGAGTGTCACGCCCAGCAAATTTTCAACTATCCACCGTTTCCCTTGGAGGTTGTTTCATCCCATTTCTCCTGGGGCCTAATACCATCAATCTCAAAAGGAGATGGACTAAGAACCAAGTGGTGGGTGAAATTCTATGGACTGCATTGTGCAGGAGGTCAGACTAGATGATCATAATGGTCTCTTCTGACCTAAATATCTATGAATCTATTAAACTAAATTATTATTTCTTGCACCAACAAAAAGGCTTTTAACCTTGTATCCTGTACAAATAACGACCAAATAAAACTAAAATGTTATATTCTTCAATAAAACTGCTAAACCAGATCTTTCTTGGGGGCTACAATAATCTGAAATGAAATCCTTTGTTTGCTATACAGTCCAGTTTATCTGAAATTATTTCTTCTCTTTGAGTAGCTCTTTATTAACTGGACTAACATTTTTATAACGGTAGTTCATAGATGTCCCAACCAAGATTAGGATCCAATTGTGCAAGATGCTGGACAAATACACTGTCTCCAGATATCCTCAGACTCAATCCAGACCTTAACCACAAGACTATCTTTGTTGTCAAGGTTTTTGAATTCCAGGTAGAGTTGGGTTTAAAAGTCTCATTTATGTTCATTCACATGGTCTATGGTCCAGGTAAATATGACAAGTTAGTGATCTATTCTTCAGAGGTGCACATCACTCATTACCATCGGGGAGTCTATGTGGTATCCAATATGGGGGGAACTAGTCATTATGGTTTTCTTTATATACTGTGCTAGAGTAGTAAATTCTGAGAAGTGAGTTCAGGTTCCTTATCACTGGGTCAATTATAACAGCACACCTGGCTTCTTTTTTTCCTGACTTAAAAAAAATGTTAGCAAGATTATTAATGACCGATAGCATTTACACACTGTGCAAAAGCCCTAACACACTTGACTTAAATACAGCAGTGTACACAGTACAAAGGACATGTTTTATCATATAGTCTACAAGCTTTCAATGGACTCAAAGGACTGACACTGGATATAAGGTACTCCTTTTTTTCATTTGCCTATAAGTAGCAACAAATTTCACTTAGTATAGATGCAAATATGACTAACTTGTCCCCAAACATAAAGGAGCCCCAAAGTCCACATTAAACATATGAGAAATATATAACACTGCAGGAACTAACCTGCTATATTATTTAAAAAGTACTCTATAAATTAGTACTTCTCTGAAGCAGTTCCTGTTTTCTATGTAAAATATGACTTTGAGAGTCACTCAGCTCTCCTCATCTCTCCTAAAAGTCCCCACATCGTTGGCTCAGCTTACATGAAGGAACTTAGTAGGATAGTGTCTGAAAATCGGCAGCCCCACCATTACTATCGCCATGATCAAAAAAAGAGACTTTTGAATCGATAGTTACATGTTTTCATTAGTTGGAAAAGGTCAAGATAGAGTAAATATATATCTGCCCTGCAGTCAGGACCTCTCTAAGACTTTCATTCAGCATAGATTTGGGTTTAGCAATGACAGTAGTTCAAATGGCTGATAGTTTATAGAGATTTATACTTGAATTTTTTGACACGGTCTCCCACAGTATTCTTGTCAGCAAGTTAAAGAAGTATGGGCTAGATGAATGCACTACAAGGTGGGTAGAAAGTTGGCTCGATTGTCGGGCTCAACGGGTAGTGATCAATGGCTCCATGTCTAGTTGGCAGCCGGTGTCAAGTGGAGTGCCCCAGGGGTCGGTCCTGCGGCCGGTTTTGTTCAATATCTTCATAAATGATCTGGAGGATGGTGTGGATTGCACTCTCAGCAAATTTGTGGATGATACTAAACTGGGAGGAGTGGTAGATACGCTGGAGGGCAGGGATAGGATACAGAGGGACCTAGACAAATTGGAGGATTGGGCCAAAAGAAATCTGATGAGGTTCAATAAGGATAAGTGCAGGGTCCTGCACTTAGGACGGAAGAACCCAATGCACAGCTACAGACTAGGGACCGAATAGCTAGGCAGCAGTTCTGCGGAAAAGGACCTAGGGGTGACAGTGGACGAGAAACTGGATATGAGTCAGCAGTGTGCCCTTGTTGCCAAGAAGGCCAATGGCATTTTGGGATGTATAAGTAGGGGCATAGCGAGCAGATCGAGGGACGTGATCGTCCCCCTCTATTCGACATTGGTGAGGCCTCATCTGGAGTACTGTGTCCAGTTTTGGGCCCCACACTACAAGAAGGATGTGGATAAGTTGGAGAGAGTCCAGCGAAGGGCAACAAAAATTATTAGGGGTCTGGAACACATGACTTATGAGGAGAGGCTGAGGGAACTGGGATTGTTTAGTCTGCAGAAGAGAAGAATGAGGGGGGATTTGATAGCTGCTTTCAACTACCTGAGAGGTGGTTCCAGAGAGGATGGTTCTAGACTATCCTCAGTGGTAGAAGAGGACAGGACAAGGAGTAATGGTCTCAAGTTGCAGTGGGGGAGGTTTAGGTTGGATATTAGGAAAAAAACTTTTTCACTAGGAGGGTGGTGAAGCACTGGAATGCGTTACCTAGGGAGATGGTAGAATCTCCTTCCTTAGAAGTTTTTAAGTTCAGGCTTGACAAAGCCCTGGCTGGGATGATTTAATTGGGGATTGGTCCTGCTTTGAGCAGGGGGTTGGACTAGATGACCTCCTGAGGTCCCTTCCAACCCTGATATTCTATGATTCTATGATTCTCCAAAGTAACTTTATCACTCCTGCTTTAAAATAAAAAAAAAGATAGATATACTGGCCCAATCCTGATTTAGACTTTTCAGACAAGATGTAGCACTTCTTGAGGGTCACGAAGAAAAAAAAAAGATGTAGAAATAACTTTTAAATCTGAGCTCAGACTATGCACTCCACATTGATTTAACCTGAGAATCGTTTTTCAAAGTTTGTTCTAAATTCTTTTGGGTGATCTTCATTGTGAGGTACATCACTTGGGAGCTTTAAATTTGAGACAAAACAACTGGGTTTTTTTTTTCCAATAGAAAAATGTGAATAAACCAGAATGAGCTCACAACATCAATCAATGTAAATTTATAGTTTTGTACCATAGTGGTGCCACAAAAACTGTTAAAAGCCGCTGACTGTTTTCCTGAGCCAAGTCATCTGAAGCTTTAACTCTGTCATTCCAGTAGCAAATATTATGTACATCCATCACTATTTATTGAATCTTTTAAAGAAATAATCCACTGAAATGTAATAGTAAACTCTGCCTAATGATAATGCAATATTATACGTTAGGTTTTATAGATGGCATTATGGAAATCTATTGTTAGCAACTAGATCTAATATTTTACAATGTCATTGCTGTGCCTTGTGTTAGTTTTATATGTGCAGTACAATATGTGCACACATGCACTAAGATTAATGCATTCTATGTACAAAGTAGCAGCGCTGTTAGTCTGTATTCGCAAAAAGAAAAGGAGTACTTGTGGCACCATAGAGACTAACCAATATATTTGAGCATAAGCTTTCGTGAGCCACAGCTCACTTCACTACTTTGAAGTGAGCTGTGGCTCACGAAAGCTTATGCTCAAATAAATTGGTTAGTCTCTAAGGTGCCACAAATCCTCCTTTTCTTTCTATGTACAAAAAGTCACCATGATAGCAAAGTGAAGCGTTTAAACAAATAGAGGAAGTTGCCATTAGTGTCAGCTAATAATCCTGCTCAGAAGAAAAACAAAAGTACAGACGATCAAAGCACAGGATTGTGAGCCAAAAACTTCTGAGTTCTCATCCCAGCTCAGAGATTGTCTACATGTATATGCAATATATAATTTACACTGCCATTTAGCTCATGGCTGAATTTGGCTCAGTAAGCCTAGCTGCTGTCAGGCTCTCTCCTCAAATGATTCTAGCTTTATTGTTCATTCATGGCCAGTAAATCCAGTTCCCCTCAGATCTTACCCCTGGATACCCATCTTCTTTCCCCTCACCCTCAGACATTTAAAAAATGTTGCTTAACACTCTTTCTCCCCATGACCATCACCACCCTTATACACTATTCAGGGATTCAACATAGCATCATATGTGCCTTTTCACCAACCATCATGCCAGCAGAATGTCCAAAAAGTTAAATGTAACTGTCATAAGTCGGCAATTCCCGGAAACACTAGGAATGGAGGACTCCTCAACCTTCCCAGTCCTAATCTTTCCAACTATAAGAGTATACAGGAGGTAAGCACCAGGCATGAGCAAGAAACCAGAACGAGGCAGGTAATGCACATCCCTGCAGAAGGCAGATGTTCAGAACCACAAATACAGGAGTCAACATGAAAGTTGAGTTCATTCTCATTAAGGGGTAAATAAAACCAGCACCATACATGACCTGATCTCAGACAAGACACCAGACCTCTTATTTATCACAAAGACATGGCCATGTTCTGGTCCCACTGGACTACTGGACTTGCCATACCTATAGGCAAAGCAATCAGGGGAGTGTAGTAATTGTATCTGGCCTCAGATAAAAACATGTTCCTTGAAAACCAAATCCTGCATAGTCTCTTAACTGGTGCCAGTCCCACAACAAATCTAAAGCATGAATCCTGTATGTCTTCATACCACCACATAATTCCAGTGGCTTCCTATCAGAGCTGATGGTGCTACTGAGATTGACCTCTCAAAGCCTCATTGTGATTAATGACATCAGCATCTTCTTTGTTGACTCCGCTAACATACTTATCTTGGATGCCATATACATCATGAAAACCATAGAATTCACATAGACCGTTGCTAAATACATCCATACAGCTGGTCACACATAGGACCTGATCCTTAGCCTGGAGGCAGACATCAGAAGTGTATTAATTCTATTTTTATCCTGAGCTGATGATTGCATTCTTCCATCCCTTTCCAACTGGAGACATGAAACAGCTGCATGGATTTGCCCCCTTTGAAAACTCCACAGTGAAGAGCATTCTCCTCAAGACCACTGTGCTCAGTTTCTGATAAAACACTATAACCATCCATTATTGTTATTATTATTATTATTATTATTATTAAAAGCATCATCCCACGCAACTACAGATATATTACCCCCTAAGGGTATGCCATGGTTCTCTGATGAATAAAGGCAACTGAAATGCAAGAGGAGAAATTCAGAATTCCAGTGGTGCAAGACCACACAGAATCTAACCATCTGCAGCATAAGGACCTCAATCTTCTCACAGCCCTGAAGAAGACCAAAAGATACTTCTTTTCCAAGACCATAACATCCACCCAATCCTAACCAAAGGAAATGACCCCAGCTCTAACCCTCAGCTTCAACTTCTGGCTCTGACTCTGGCTTGACCCTTGGCTCTGGTAATTGGCAGCTGATGCTGGTGCTAACCCTTAGCTTCGTTCCCCAACCTGGATGCTTGCTCTGCCCACTAGATCTGACTCCTGCTCTGACTACTAGGCAGGACCACCTACATCCCAGTCCATAACATTCTCTAATGCAAGAAAATTAAATCAGAACAGAATGCAGTGGCCATACTACTAACCTTCATGAGACTAGATCCATTCATCCAGACAGATGTGTTGATAACCATAGGAGAAGTCTATACCACTATGTGTGAAATGAGCACTTCACCTCCTACCTAATATTTATATCTGTCTAATTTCTCTACAGTTCTAAGGTACTGTGGGCTTGTGCCCCAGTGCATCAGTACCCCCCTTAGGTCAGGCATGGCATTTCACAGAGTCTGCTCAGACCAGCAGAACAATATGTCTGCCCTTCTTGTCTGAAGCTCTAAAGTCCTATTCTGGAGGCAAGGATGTTAATTTCTATCGCACTAGGGTGTACAGACTCCCCCATATATTTGACAGGGTTTATGGAGTGCCAGTCCTCAAGCGGCCTGGAACCCCCTTTGGCTCTTAAGTCTCTGTTAAGAATTAGGCAGCAGAATCCAGGCCCACCAACTCCACTGGTTCCAGCTCAGGGAACTTAACCCAGGCAGGCAGAATCAGCCCTCAACAATTCTACTGTACCTTGAGGTCCTTCCTACCTCCCTTGGCTCTGTAGGCTCCTGCAGACTGTGGCTCTAGTAATCCCTTCTTTGGGTTGTTTTCACTCTGGGGCAGCTTATTACCAGCTTGCTAGCAGGACCTTCTGTCTCTGGCCTGCTTCTTGTCTGGCAGCTGCCCTACCCTTCTGCTTCTCAGGTCTTTTATTCTTCCACCTACTATGAGGCTGCCAATCAGTGCTGGCTGTCAGTTCCTGCATTAAGTTCTTGATTGCTTGGCCCTCATGGGGTCTATACACTCTATTATAGATACCCATCACAATAGTATATAAACACTACTACATAACTAAGAATCACACTGACAAGCAAAATCCTCTGCCCTTTCTTCATTCTAGGTGTTTGTCATCGTCTTACAGACAAATGCTTCTTCTTCAGCTTCATTATCCTAGGAATGCCTTCATGTCGAGATTAATTGTGCATTGAGCTCTGACATGACAATATTTGAAGTAAGTTTTTAGAAAATTTCTATTATTTGCTCAGCTCAATGAAATATACAAGATGAGAAGACACAAAAGAGGAAGAAAATAGCTTAAGAGAAAAGAGATGAACTAGCTGTTGATGTACTTTAAATATCCCCAATATTATCATCCTTGTCTTCCATGTTTCATAATATATGAGATTTTTTAAAAATAAAATATCTGGCCTTCTTGGACAAACTATATATTAGCTTCTTCACCTCTATCATTTTCTAGATCTGAACCCATCTGTATGTTTAAAGTGTTAGATGTGCTTTATCAATTCTGTAACGTACTGGGTCTCAAACTTTTTTACTAGTGACCCCTTTCACACAGCAAGCCTCTGAGTGTGACCCCGCCAGCCCCAATAAATTAAACACACTTTTTAAAATATATTTAACACCAATATAAATGCTGGAGGCAAGCAGAGTTTCGGGTGGAGGTTGACAGCTTGTGACCCACCATGTAATAACCTCGTGATCCCCTGAGGGGTCCCAACCCCCAGTTTGAGAACCCCTGCTGTAACGGGTCACCAGCCTGCTTGGGAAAGATAAACAAGGCAAGTACTTTTCCATTTGATTGTTTTTTGGTAGCAACCTATTGTAGTTTATGATACTCCTGGATGCCTTTTTGATTACTCACATTTCCTCTCCAATGCTTAGCATGTCATACTTTCTTGTTCAGGCTTTCAGTGCCATCTACCATACAGTCTATAACTCCACAAGACCAATACTCAGCAACTATTCACTCTTTTTACCCCTGCCAATCAAAAGTACTTAAGCAATTTAGATCATGTGTATGTTTTGGGGCCTACAATTTCTTTAGAGTTTAGTCTTCTCATCCTATTTCCCAGGGAATGGTGCTATGTAGCTACTTTTTAACTGCAATAGGTGGGAGGCTATGCCTTCTTTTCCTCCTTTTCCTCCTCCTCTTCTATCACTTGGGGAAAGAGATACTCTTAAAATCCATTAAGAGAGAAGATAGCAATTTCAATTAGCACAGCACTTTTCATGTAATACAATGTCCCAAGGCACTTCACAATAATATATAGTAGAGGATTTTTTTTATATAGAATCATTTTAACAGTTGTCGCTTACTTTACCAAGTCATTTTCCTTATGCACCACTTGACTTAAAGCAGGGATCAACATAACTCTCTGCCGTTAAAAAGAGTCATAATAGGAGGAGACACACTGTCGTCAGTTTTAATTCATTAGCTTTTCACCTTTGTAGATCTGTATTAGAAACTTACATCACGTCTGTCTGCCTAAGGCTTAAGTTAATATTGTCAGTTTATCCTTCATGAGCATGTCAGATTGTCAAATGCAATTCCCGAACCATGCTAAACAAAAAAAAAAGAGATCCTACAAAAATATGAAGTGGTATGCAGTGCTGAAACCATTTTAACATGCTGGCAAAGGCCAGCTGCAGTTCATTTGTTGCTATCAGTAAAACCAACAAGCATTCTGCAACATCACCTTTCTTGGTCATGTAACACAGTACAGTAGAAAGCTGAGATTTATTGGCAATATCTGAGGTTTCATCAGGTAAAATAGCAGCAAACAGTGCCTCCTCAATTTCATTGGCAATGGCATTAAGTTGGACATTACTTACTGCTTCGATGAGGTTCGACATTCCAGAAAAAACAGTAGAGGTTTCCAAATGCTGCTTGAGTAAAGGACTAAACTCGCTCATTGTAAGGTTTCTACATAATTGCTCAATTCAGGGAGTCATCTGATTTGTTAAGCCTATGAAATGCCAGCTCTTTTTCTTAAAACTGACTTACAACATACATTAATCTTTGCAAAATAGCCCAATTCTGACAAACATTTTCATTGTGTTGTCTCACAGCAATTCTCCGAATATCTGTTGTCTGGGTCCTGTTAAGCATGAATTTATATCCCATAGCTCTGAGCCTAGAGCAAAATCTAAATCTACCTGAATAAGTTTTCAATACACTCTACATTTTGTCTTGACTATACTTTTGTTTTGTTTTGTTTTCCTGTTTGTTTTGGAAAGAAGGAATTGGAAAAAGAAGGGTTGCTTTCTACTTTCTCACGAAATTTTCCTCCTTTCAGCTGTCACAATGAGCTGGTAGGCTTGTCAGGAATGGGATCACGCTGTGATGGCATTTATTCTAAATCAGTTCAGAATGATTTAGGATTCTGTCTTCACTATGCCAATAAGTCTTGATCATAATCAATTAATTTCTACACTTGTGGCATGACTAGCATTGGCTCATTTTGCTCAGACCAAGTACCAAACACCAAGAAATTTAAGTCAAGAGACAGTGTAAGAATATAATAAATGTGTGACATGAACCAGATTCCTTGTTAATCATCTACCCTACCTCATGGCTCAAACTGAGAACTACTGCTCTTTTCAACATTCGAAAATGTCATGTTTCCAAAATCGGCAAAGGACCTCAAGTATATTATAAGAACAGCCATACTGGGCCAGAAACAATGGTCCATCTAGCCCAGTATCCTGTCTTCTGACATTGGCCAATGCCAGGTGCCCAAAAGGGAATGAAAGGGTAATCATCAAGTGATCCATTCCCTCTCACCAGTCCCAGCTTCTGGCAAACAGAGGCTAGGGACACCATCCCTGCCAATCCTGGCTTCTAGCCATTGATGAACCTATCCTCCATGAACTTATCTAGTTCTTTTTTGAACCCTGCTATAGTCTTGCCTTTCACAATATCCTCTGGCAAAGAGTTCCACAGGTTGACTGAAATACTTCCTTTTGTTTGTTTTAAACTTGCTGCCTACTAATTTCATTTGGTGATTCCTAGTGCTTGTGGTATGAGAAGGAGTAAATAACACTTCCTTATTTACTTTCTCCATACCAGTCATGATTTTATAGACCTCTATCTTATCCCCCTTTAATCGTCTCTTTTCCAAGCTGACAAGTCCCAGTCTCTCCTCATATGGAAGCTGTTCCATATCCCTAATTATTTTTGTTGCCCTTTTCTGTACCTTTTCCAATTCCAATATGTCTTTTTTGAGATGGGGCGACCAGATCTGCATGCTGCAGTATTCAAGATGTGCATAATATGGATTTATATATGGGCAATATGATATTTTCTGCCTTATCATTTTCTTATTTTAATGATACCTCAAAATTCTGGTTGAGAGCTAGATTCATAGTTCCATATAGGTTCATGATCAAGGAAATGAAGGCTAACAGCAGTAACTAGGGCCTAAAATGGGCACAGTCTTTGCAAACTTCCCCACAACAGCCTTGCTAATGCACCTCAGTCTGGACTTGCCACACCCAGTGCTTTTGTACATCTCTGATTAATGCATGGCATTTTAATATGGATGCACTAATAACTAGAGTCATACCATCAAATTCATTTTCACTTTTCACATATAGGATTAGGACCCAACTCTGGAAGTAGAAAACTAGTGCTGAGACTTCTGGTTCCCCATGTTGCATTTCTTAGTGAATAACATCTCCCCTCATTTTTCTTCATTTAACTCTGCTCATTATATTGACCAGATGGAACCATCCTAGCATGCCAGTCTTAGCAACCTACTGTACCATTCAAAGAATGTCAGAAACACCTTAATATTCTGCTATTAGTAGGAAAATAAGGTATTGAGAAATGTCTCATTTGCTGTGTAGGATAATAAAAAAGAAAAAGCCACTGTCTCTCCTTAGCTCTGCACATTTCAGCTTTGCACATTTAGGATACACATTTTGAAAAACAGGTACCTGTGTTACACACACCCAAAAATGAGCATGAGAGGGCAAAAAGATAGTTGTGCATGCAAACAATACCCTCTCTATGTGAAATTATTCATTTTGCTCATGCAACCATATTTTGAACACAAAAATACCTAAAACCCAGAAGCATCCACCTTCCTAGGTATTTACAAGGCCCTCATCCCAATGAGCACATCACAATCATTAATGGATTTTATCTCACAACAGTGTTATCCTCTATACCTGAAACACAGATATAGATAATGTGAGTTGCCTCAGGGCACATAGAAAATGTATGCCCAAGCCAGGAACTGAACCCGGATCTCCTGTATATTAGTCTACCATCATGTCGCTAGGCTGTTCTTGATCCTGCAATTGAACATTGAAAGCAACATGTGGGTACCTGTTTTGCAAATGTGCCCCTTACTCTGAAAAATCAGAAAGTCAGAGGCACCCTTGCTGTGTTACCCTTGGAGTCTGTACCCCAAGAGATGTTTAAAGTACCTGGAGCAACTAACAAAATGCAGGACTCAGTCCAAGCAAGTGCCCTAACCATTTTGGAGACTCTAAGGGTAGGTATTCATGGCTATAAGGGGAAGTGAATGTTCTCCAAGTGCTGTGAAGTGTTTAACGATTTAAAATAAATGAAGAAATGATCTTTCATCTTGAAAGCTTCTGTGTTATAAATTATTTGTTGGTCCCATTGGGATTCTATAGGAATTACCTCTGTAGCTGGAACTGATATGATGTGTGGTGTGTACTGTTGCTCTAACACTCTGAATATTTCCCGTCATTTAAGGACATAATTCCCGTGGGGTTTCTATTTTTCCCCATTGTTATTTGATTCAATGACATCTTTAGAATGAGTTTCAACTGACCTTTTTGTTTGGGCAAGGAAGGGGAATGGGTTCTTTTTGATAGTTTTATTTTTAAAATACAACTATTGGTGGATCCAATAAAAAAATATTGATGTAACTAAATAAATATTGTCATCTGTGACTAACAGTCTTGCAATCCTAAAAAAAAAACTATGGGTCGTATGTTCCCCTCTGTTGTATGGGACAGATCTCACGTCTGGCGCCATGAAAACCTACCTTTGTACGAATCCCCATTATGTGGGTGAAAGGGTCTGTCCTGGTGCAGCAGGTCGCAGAATAGGGGTCATGCTGCACAAAGGCTGCAGATTTACTGTGCAACTGAAAACAGCCTGAGAGCTATGCTCCCCTCTGAACTTACACAAAAGCAAAGTAATGTAAAAGAGCAAACCAACCACAGGATTCACAAAGCGAGATGATATGGAGTGAGGGTGGAAATCATGTGATAGGAATTAGGGGTAAATGCAGATACATTATATGCTAAACCCAGAAATTATTATTATTTATAAAACTGGTCAAAGTTTTCCAAATTGTGATTTGTCTGCAACAAATGTTGTCATTATTTCAAATTCAGTTAAAAAAAGGAGAAAAATAATAAAAAAAGATTAGTTTCTTCCCCCCCCCCCAATCTTTCAGCCATCTCTGGTTATTTAGAAAGCCCTATAGACGTGCATGGTGCTTCAGCATAAAGCTGATTGCAAGGTATTGCTGTATGAACTGTAATAAACTGTCCACACCATGGTCCCTTTCAACTTTCTGCCATCTCTAGAGTCATACGGAAGCCATCCATGTGTGTTGGTCTGAGCAACAGTGTCCCAAGAAGGGCTGTGGATAACTTTCTCTTTAAAAAAAAAAAACAAAGCAAAAACTGTGCAATCGTCCTGCAGCAGCCCCACTCATTTGTGCTGTGATCTGTGTATCTTCAAGTATTGTAGCTATGGTCTCTGCTGTGCATCTCCACATTCCCTGTTGAACATCTTTGTGGAAGGGTTATGTGACTATCATATTGCATATCTTCTAACTTTTTCTTGTGTGTCTTTGCAGCATCTCTGCTCCCTCTTGCTGTTTTCTGCAGGAGGGGAGCATATGGCCCTATAAGACATGTTCTCTTATCTTCATTTTTTAAAGTAGTGTTGAAAGAGAATTCAAACTTAAAACACAATACATGTGCAATGTATTTATCTTCTGCTGCAGATGGTCATCCGGAACAGTGCTCACAGGGATGCTACTTAATATATTATCCCAGCTGGCAATTCTCATGTGTTAAGAGTTAGCATTAAAACATGACATTACTTGTTTCAGACACTGCCATGGGACACCTTCCCACAGGATCCAGGTCTCAATCACTAGCTAAGTATTCAAATCCAATTTAACAAACTCCCTAACTCCACTTAGTTTTATTTTAGCCATTTTGTATTCCTTTCCCTTCACCTAGTGGCCATGTAACAATTCAATTACTGAAGTTCCTCATTCAGAAAGTGCACTTGATTTCCTATAATTCTAATTCTGTTTGATTTTTTTTTCCTGAGTAACACATGCCACTTGGAGTTGACTGAGTTAAAATCCTGAAATAAAGCTGGCATTGTGTAAGTGCATCAGCTACAAAAGAAAAAGAAAAAAGAGGTTAATAAAAAATACACTAGAAATGGCAAATGAGATTAGAGGAGACATTTCTGGTCATGAGGGCATTTTCAGGCTATGCCAAAAAAAAAAAATCAAGGTCAGCCTAAGAAAAAAGGAACCAGGGAGACAATATAAATTGAAAGATGAAAGGAGGGGTGAGAATGAGAGTGTAAAAAGATGTGTGTTAGGAGAAAATAGAGTCAGGTGGCACAGAAAAGAAAGGACAAAAGGGATCAGAAGGTAAAACACCAATTAGTAGATCAAAAGGTTAAGAAGCAAGTTTTAAAATAAAAGGATGATAATATAAACAGCTTGAAAGGAGATTAAAATAGAGAGGTGATGAGTGTGCAGTAGAGAAGAGAAAAAAACAAATTTATTTGAGCATAAGCTTTCGTGAGCTACAGCTCACTTCATCGGATGTAGCTCACGAAAGCTTATGCTCAAATAAATTGGTTAGTCTCTAAGGTGCCACAAGTCCTCCTTTTCTTTTTGCGAATACAGACTAACATGGCTGCTACTCTGAAAGTAGAGAAGAGAGACTGTCAAGAATCTTATGGAGTAAAAAAAATCTGTGACAGAGAATGAAAGAACCTGATTGTATCAGAAGACTGCATATTTTTTGGATAGAAATTACTTGTGGCTTCTGAACCTATTTTGACTTTTCTTCACATACTCGGAGCTTGTTACTGTCTTTAGTTCACACCTTTCTTTTCCTCTCATTCCCCTTTAGTCTTTCACTGTATGAAGTGACAAAGGATGAGTTTGTGATTAAAGTACAAAACTGGGAGTCATGAGGTGTGGGTCTTTTCCCCAGCTTTGCTACAGATTTGCTATGGTTGCTTGGGCCAGTCACTTCAAGCTAGGATTTTCATAAATCTCTTAGGCTCAGATCTGTAAATCCAGAAGGGACCATCATGATCATCTAGTCTGACCTGCACATTGCAGGCCACAGAACCTCACCCACCCACTCCTGTAACAGACCCATAACCTCTGGCTGAATTACTAAAGTCCTCAAATCATGATTTAAAGTTACAGAGAATCCATCATTGACACTAGTTTAAACCTGCAAGTGATGTGTGCCACATGCTGCAAAGGAAGGCTAAAAAACCCAACAGGTTCTATGCCAATCTGATTCAGGAGAAAATTCCTTCCCAATCCCAAATATGGTGATCAGTTGCACTTTGAGCATTTCAGAAAGACCGACCAGCCAGACACCTGGAAAAGAATTGTCTGTAGTAACTCAGAGCCATCCCCATCTAGTGTCCCATCATCGGCCATTGAGGATATTTGCTCCCAGCACTCGCAGATGGGCTACATGCCATTGTAGGCAGTCTCATCATACCATCTCCTCCATTAACTTACCAAGCTCAGTCTTGAAGCCAGAACTTCACTCCTCTAATGGTTAGAAACCTTTATCTAATTTCAAGCCTAAACTTGTTGATGGCCAGTTTATGTCCATTTGTTCTTGTGTCAACACTGTCACTTAAATAACTCCTCTCCCTCCTGGGTATTTATCTATCTGATGTATTTATAGAGCACAATCATATCTCTCATTAGCCTTCTTTTGGTCAGGCTAAACAACCCAAGCTCTTTAAGGTCTCCTCTCATAAGGTAGGTTTTCCGTTCCTTGGATCATCCTAGTAGCTCTCCTCTGCACTTGTTCCAGGCTGAATTCATCGTTCCTAAATATGGGAGACCAGAATTGCACACACTATTCCAGACAAGAAACATGAGGCCTGCCCTCCCTGCTTGCAGCTGAATTTTGTGTCCATGTCATTTAATTAACTGTAGGTGCAAGTTACACTACTTATTACCAGCAGATTTGCAACTGCAATAGCTATATTGAGTCACAATTACTTGGATTTTCACCAACAGTTCACCACAAATTTTGTGGGGTAAATACATATGTGAACATGAAAGTAGGACAAAATATCTCTGTTGCCACACTATCTGTGTTGCTCTCACAATTCTATTACAATTCTCCTGATATTTTGTGTTTTCTTAAAGGCTCAGCTCCTAGGGTCAAGTGATTACATCAGAATCTCAGGGTTTTTAAACTATATTTGAAGAGAACAGCTTGAAAAATGTGACCTGAGTTCATTTTTCAAATGGGGGGACTGAGGCACAAAGAGACTAAGTGACTTGCCCAAAGTAACACATGATATCTGTGGCAAAGCAGGAAATGGGGCTCAGACCTCCTGTATTCCAGGCTCATGTCCTAACAACTGGATTTGATGATGTCATGCTGATGAATAGTCCCAAAGTTAACGTTCATCAATAAGCAATTAAAAGGGGTTATGAATATCAGCAAAGAAATTTGGCAGGTTTGGGGTTTCTCCAATTATTCTAGTCAAGTGAGAGTCTTTTGGGAGTCCTGTAGGCCATACAAAGGTCATACTGAGTGGAATCAGGGGACAGTGCTGTCCCAATTGTTAAAATAAGTAACTAGTTCAATACGCACAGGATAAGGAGGGTAAAAGGGTCAAATCCAAAGTCTAGAACTTAGCCTGAGTAGCTGGGCCAGGCAACAGGCAGAGGCACAAGGAAGGGGAAGAAATCATCCCCCACTCCCTACGTCACAGAGCAGCACTGGAGCCACTCCACAGAGGAGATGATTGCAGACTATGGTGGTAGTAACCTCTGCAGGTCGTTATGGGACCCAGTCCTCCTTGAGGACAAGAAGGGAAAATCCATATAACAGTGGTTCTTCCAGACCTGACCTGTCCCATCTGCCACCTGCAATCCACAATGCAGGTTGCTTGCACAGAGAGGGACCCCATGCTGAGTGGGGTGTACACCCTATAGGCCCCCCTCTGCCAACATAAAGCCCCTTAGGAGGCTGAACTCCAGTGGTTCTGCTGCCAGGAAGCTCTTAACACAAAAGAGAGGGCTGGATTTACTTCCAAGGATTACCATTTCAGCCTTTAATGTCTCCAGGATGGGCTACGAAGACTTGTGCAACTACACTGTGTAAAATTCCCCGTCCATTGGTTTCACCCAGGAGCAATTCTGTATTTCCCAGATAATCATCTTAACAATGGAACTACCATGTGTCTCCTGGACTAATATGGGAGAATAGAGCTTTGATGATAGAATTTGAAATGTTTACTTCAGAAAATGTACATTACATCTCACAAAGGAATGGGGGTGGGAGGGGAGAAAGACATTACAGTGAAATGATTTAGACTGAAGCTTACAGCAGCTCTGGAAATAAAGCAAATGGTGAATTCAAGAGTACATACGCTTTTGACGGATCACTGAAATAACGCCATGTAAAGATGTTTGAGTTGCTGTTGAAAATAATACAGCCAAGCAAAATACAACCAAATAGGAGGCTACAGAGTAGGAAGAAGCTCTCAGCTCCTTTTCTGCTAGCAGATAAAGACAGTCTTTCAAATGATTTACATCAAACAGAAGCAAGAGTACTGAGGACTAGAGAAATGACAACAGGCTGCTTTTCCTGTATTTGATTGCACTGGCTAGGAATGATGAAAAAAAGTACATTGAACTACTGTTACCCTGCTGCAGCTTACTCAGGGTGCTGAAGACTCTCATTCTAAATCTGATTTTTAAACAAATAAATAAATAAATACAAGGGCTTAGAGTCAGTCCCCTAAATGTGTAAACTTCTCTCTCCTCAGGATTTTTAATGAAAGAAAATAACAACAGTGAATGGTCTGCCAGCTGTTCACCACAGGGAGTTTATTTCACGGAAATTTGAATTTATGGGAACTTTCTTCATCACTCCCATTTTTTTTCTTGTTTGTCCCATGTTGCTCTTTGTTTGGTTTCTCTGGTGCCAGAACTGCCACACTGGGACCATATCAATGTTGTTCATCTCTGCAGTAGAGCAGGATGTTTAATTTCTCTTCATGCTTTTCTTTTTCCTCCTCACTAAGGCACAGCCAGAAAGAGTAATAAAATGATCCAGAGACTAACTGATAATTGCTCTGGCAATTCTTGATCTGATCAAGAGAAAGTGAATCAAATTGAGAGTTCTCAAGCAGAGCCAAAAGAGGAGGAAAAACAATAGAATAGTAGTGTTTTAAGCTACGTGAAATAAAATACTGCACCTTTTGCGAATATGAAAATAGCTAGGTCGTGGGTGAAACACACATACATAGGTTGGTTGCTGTCTATTTAAAAAGGAAAAATAAATTGAAATTGGAGCCTCCTGTGGGGATTGAGCATGAGGTAACAAAATGCAGTGTGAGAAATCTGAATTTAGGATCAGGGAGGTGCAAAGGATTGGGGTGCACAAATAAAGCAAAAATTCACCCACCAATTTATTTTTTCAATCTCAAAAATTTCACTTTGCTTTTTAAGAATTGTTTTTCATTTTCATGTAGCTCTGAGCTTCCGGACTCCATGCAGGATCAGAAATGGAAGTGCTAAAATACCTACTTCTTGCAGCCTTTCTGCCCTGAGCTGAGAGAGGATATAAATTAAAGAGAACAACTGTTCTTGCAAGATTTCCAGCCCAGTTTTCCACTCTGTGGGCCTGATTATGATCAGCATAAATCAGAAGAAACTCAAAGGAGGTCACTGATATTGTACTGGTATAAAACTACTATAAGTAAGAGAAGGATTAATCTGAAGTTAGACTAGTTCAGATAAAGTTTAGGCAGGTACTTGGACTGAAAATTTCCATCTTTTGAGATCCCCCAACCATTACTGGTTATTTTAACTCTCAGCTCCCTGCTTCCTGCTGGACTAAGAGCTCTCTACAGAACAGACGCATTTTCATATACAGGGTGTGTGTTCATGCATGCACACACTCATACGCATGCTCATTCTGTCTCACGTTCTCAGCTGACCTGGAAAGAGCGTAAGGACAGCTGCATATGAATGGGGGGAAAGAGCACCACAGAAAAAAAGTCACTAAAGGACCATGAAAAGTTCAGGATCAGACATAAGAAATGAGAAGGCACAAGCATACTCATCACCTGAGCAGAAAGTCCCAATGTACAGAACGGAAATAACTCCTTTTGAACAGAGCAGACATTTCTAAACGGGACAGTAAGCTGCACTCTGTGCTGTCTAAAAGAACATCAGTTTATAGAGGGAAGAGGTGTCTCTAATAGCTCTATTGTGACCTCCATTTTACAGAAAGACAACCGTGAAAACTTTGCTTGGGAAGATGGGCACTAATGCACTAGAAGTAGGATATAATACACCACAGAGGCATTTGCCTTACCCAGAAAAAATGCTCTGCCATTATCTTTTCCAGTTCAGTATGCACAGAGAGATCATCAATGATATTAATTTCCTTAGACAAGGAACAGTATGATGAAAATGTCTTCAGACCACAGCCAGAGTTTAAAACAGCCTCAAACATCAGGCAATGACAAGCTTTTAGGGGTCTTTAACAAAAGATATTGGTTGTTTTGACATCTGTCCAGAGTTTCAGAATCAGGAACTTCAGCCTTTCAGTCCTTGGTTACAACTATGCAGCTGTCTAACAGCCCTGTTTAGTGGCATTCTTTCTCATTAGCTTTGCCCGCAGGACTGAGAAAGATGGTGGACCAGCCTGGGATTGGAGCTAGAAAAAAGTCTATAGGAATAAGGACCAAGGAGATAGCAAGAGTCTAGCCTCATAGTTCCAGGCCAGATACACAAAGGACTCTCCCCCTGTGCTCCCCTCTGGCAGCATGGAAGTACAATTATTGGCTAGCTAATGGCTGCATTCTTTGCCTCAAGAGGGGTCCAGATGCACACACAGGAGTTAGAGTTGCTTTAAGCAGCATTAATTTTCCATAAATCTTACTACGGAACATAAGCAGTTTTAGTAGGGCAATGTGCTGCTTAGTGTGACTGATTCCCTGGCTACTCTTACCTACTGTCCACATTCCCATTGTCTAGATACACAGATCTTTGTGGATGGGATACAGCAGCTATCTGGTGGGCAGGGATAATACAGTATAACAACCTTTCCCTTTCCACAGCCCCACCCTGTCTTTAAATACACCCCTACCTTCTATCCTCTTCACTGTGACATATGGGCCATTACCAAGAAAATAAAACACTTTGAGATCCTCCAGGACAAAAGCTCCTCTACAAATGGAAAAAAATTACATTGTTATTTTTTGAATTGTTACTAAGAAAGTCATGTAAAGCCTGAATTTTTACATAAAATCATTTCACATACTATGAACTCATCCAAAGATTTGTTAAGCATAAAAATGTAAATTACACAAAATGCCCTGAATAGATGTAAAATTATGTTGATGAAGCAAGCTACCTTAGCAATGACCTTTCTTGTATTTCAAAGCAAGTACAATTATTCTCCAATTCAAATGATGCTAAAAGGTATGTCTCTTAATGTGATCAAGTACTTTCATCCCAGACAATAAACAACTGAATAGTTACGTACAAAGGAAATACTCATTTAGCATTTATTTATTTTGTTTGTAACAAGTGTGTGAAATTTAATGAAATTTTAATTCAAAATGTAAACATTCCAGGTAATATCTTTAGATGGTGTAAATCAGCATAGGTCAATTGAAGTAACTGGATCTACACCAGTTTATACCACCTGAGGATCTGGTCCCATTTTTATATTCATGGCGGGTGGGGTTCAGTACAGCTAGGCAAGAAGAAATTTCACTCTACTTGCAATTGCAATGTTGTAAAAGAATTAATGATACAGAGTAATGAGTTGTTAATCAGTATTCATTTGTATCCTTCAGAAGACGTGTATAATCTTTGACAGTCATTTGTTTAAGCAATCCACATAATTGCAATTTTAACATGGTTTTTCTTTTAATATACATTAACCCATAAAATCTGTCATTTTGACCATGACCAAGCCTTGAAATTGGCCTGTGTTTGTTTTTTTGTTTTTTTTTTTTCTCTTGATTAACATGTGTTTCTAAGAGAATCTGTTTTCTCTCATTTCTGGAAGTCTTCTGAAGGTCTGAAAGGCAAAAATCATCCTCAAAGTATTTTTTGTCCATAGTGCTGTAGACACTGGCAGTTCTGATTCCAAACATCCCAGCCTAGTAACACCTATTCAGATCTTTTTAGGTATCCTCAAATCTCAGAGACCATAAGTCACACATCTAGCTCTCTCCCATGCTTTCACTCATCTTGCAATTTGTGAGGTGTTAGCTCATTTTCTTAAATGAAAACACATACATGATTTAGTGTTTCATGGTAACTTTTCACCTCTACTTTTACTTACGCTAATGAATTCTACAGGGCATTTGAGATAACTATCAGATCTGCAGGTTATCTAGAAGAGAGAAACCATAGCAGTGCATAAATTAGCATGGTTATTATTATTTTAAATGAAAGTGAATTTCTGTTTCAATACACAGAGCAAAACATACTTTCAGACTAAAGTGACTTATTTTTAAATTAAGGAAAACAGCAAGAAGAAATAACAAAAGTAAAGTCTCCATGACAGTGGAATGTTACAGGAACATTGGTATTGCTGTACTGAATCAGACCAGAGGCCCATCAGGTCCAGTATCCTATGTCCAATAGTGACCAGTAGTGGATACCTCAGAGGATGGAGCAAAAACCCAGAAGTAGGCAAATGTGGAGCAATCTTCACACTTCAAATGCATACACATAGGACTAATCCTGATCTCTGACAATTAGAAATTGGCTTCAGTCTAAGGTTTAATATCCCTTCCAAAATGTTTGTCATTAATTATGATAACTCTGGATACTTTTGATATCCGTATTCAATCCCTTTTTTATTCTGTTAAGTTCTGGCCCTCAGTAACTTCTTGTAGCAATGAGTTCTGCAGCTTTATTACACATTCTGTGGGAAACTATTTCCTCTTATTAGTTTTGAATTTCCTACTGTTCAGTTTCTTGGGTTTTTTGTATTTCTGTTTGCACTAGAGACTGCAGCTACTCTGAGACCCAATGGCTGCTGAATTCCTCACACTAAGGAGAGTTCTTAGGAATGTGACAATATAAAGAACAAAAGGCATTATAGTTCTAATAACATAGACTTGCCAAGACTCACTGATTTGGAAGGATGTATCCTCATATTTGGATTAGTTTTACAGTATTTATTAAAATATCTTACATTAAATTTTAAACAGTTTGCTGTGAGACATTTAAAGTTACGTTTTTTTATCCCATTCTTTCAAATTGTAACATCTAGTTAGCCCTCTGCTTGGAGTATCTACCCATTATAGTTAAGTTGGCAAAACAGTTTAATTAATTATTCCTATTTTCCACAGCTTCAGGATTTTAAAGTATTCATTTCTGAGAAGAAATATTGCTTATTTGGAGTGAAATCCTGGCCACACTGAATACAACAGGGACAGGATTTCACCCTTGCCTCTTTGACGATTTTTTGCTATAGGTTTAAGCACAGATCCTTTTAGCCATTTTGAAGTTCAGCAAAAATGAAAACCCCCCACATTTTTGCTAACCATTCTTTTTCAGAAAGCGATATGGCAAAAAATGTCTGCAGTTAACTTAGAAGGGGGAATAAGATCCCGCCCCAACACCATCCTTGTTCTCATCATGGCCTCCCTAGATAACCACTCAGTCTTTCCCTGATGCAAGTGGGTTGGGAGGGAAGGAAGTGAGCCAGCATGGCAGGAGGGCAGAAGTCTGCTACTGGTAATGGTCAATTTCTTCCTGGGCTCCTTCTGAGCTGGCATAGCATTTAATCTGTAGTTCTACCCTGGTAAGTGATTTGGTGAAAATGTCCCCATGAGCCTCCAGGTTTAGTACCTATCACACTTGTTCACTTTTGAAGTAAAACAGATGTTTTTTCTAACTCTAGACTTCCATATTTAATCTAGGACCTGAAAGTCAAACCTTTCTGACCCATGCATCATCACGAGGTAAAAGGCCACATTCTGCCCTCAGTTACGTATGTGCAACTCCCTTGTCTTTTAAGTGCTATTATTTTAAAAATTATTACTATGCCCTCAGTTACATTCTTGTGAACCCAGCGTCTTCATTTTCTGATTTCAGTAATACTTGCACAGCCCTAATGACTTCAACAAAGCACAGAGCTGGGGAATATTTTTTTTTAAATAAAACCCATGAACAGAATTTTTTCAAACTTCTAAAAAGGTGTGGGGTTTCTTTATTTGGGCAAAGGTTCTGGATTATTCTTTTTTTAATGGGTCTGGCTCACTCCTCATTCACTTAGCAACTCACTGACTGAGAGCCAGATTGCTTGCCAGTATTTTATCTCAGTTAAAAATAAGACATATTGTAAAGTAAAAGCAATGATGCACTAGTACTGGCAGCTATGTCATCTGTTTGACAGAGTCAAAAGTTTTCTTTTTAATTTACTTCATGACATATATAATTTCATAAGATGATGCTAGTTTTACTGCCATGTATCATGAGGTATCCATGTGTTAGGGTACTATACAAATGATTGTTTTACATTAAGACAGTGTACAGCACCATAAAACTCAGTGACAGCTGATCACAAGACCTTAGATTCTCATAACACCTGAGATGTGGTGCTTACACCAGGGGATAATCCAATTGTAAACAGTGACTCACTGTTAACAACTACACGAAACACGATTAACAATTTGTGATTTCAGAGTAAGCCCATTTCATTTTGTCCAGCAAAGAGAAGGATTAAGGATATATGAATCAGGTTTTTATGACTTCCCAGAGCTAAAAATGCTGGAAGAGGTTTTGACAGTTCAAATCAGGGAAGAAGAGCATACAGCCAGGCAGGGGTTGAATTGATTTGGTAGAGCTGTTATAACCTACCAGCGCTTTTGTCAATACTGGCAATAATGGCTTCTCTAGTTCTAATTTCCTAGGGCACTGTTTCCTAAAGTGTGGGGTGCATCAGTCCTGGGGGAGAGAAACATTAGTAACTACTTGTGGGGGTCCTGGATAAATTGTCAATTATTCTCAGCCTCAGGTTTCATTTATTTAAAACAAAACATAGGTTTTTAGGCGCTAAGGTTGTGAAAGAAAACTTCCAATCATGAAGTGAGTGTAACAGTGCACAGACATCTGCCTGAATTTGAAGAAAGCCTGAAACAATAACTCTGGGACATTAATTGCCCCCATTGATTTCTAGGGGTGGTAACTCAGATATCAACTGTGATACTTTAGATGTCACTATTTAACTGCTCCTTAAAGGAAGAAAGTATGATTATGAAGATTTATGCCAGTGTTTCCCAACATGGGGGAGAGGGACATGAAGGACTAACCAGGGATACACAGAAGATGTATATGTTAAGTTTCATAGACCATTAACAGCATGTCATAGGCTGTAGGGAAACATGATTGGTTTCCTTTTCCTGAAAGAAAGCTCAGCTTTCAAAAGTTTGTGAAACCCTGCCCTAGAGAGCCCCAGCCAGTGACAGAGTAGAGGTAAGTACCTTCTAAGAATCTGGAGAGGGGACCTAACTGAAAACTGAAAAGATCTCAGATCTGATCCCAACATATGGGCAGCAGTGAGGAGAAGGAAGTAGTGGGGAATAAAAAAAATCTAATGCTACACACCATTTCTTGTGTACTCAGAAGGGCAGTGAGGGGTCCCAGGCATTCCCAGTTCCAGGACCCCATCCTTGCATACACACAGACGTGGGATGATGGAACCAGGGGTTTGACCAGAAAGTTTGTGATCCTGTGTCCAAGATTCCATTACAGTGGCATGTAGGAGTCACAAGAGGGGACTTGGGGGACCAAGAATCCCCCATGCTCAAGGATATCCTATCCTCAGACATTGACACAAGCAAGAAGAGGAGAAAAGGCTGGCTCCTCCCATGAGTAGGAGCCTATATGGACAGTTAGCATGGGAAGACACTGAACTGCCTACAGTGTTAGCCTACAGTTTTAGCATAGGTAACTAGAGGAAACTGCTCTAGCCAGCAGAAAGAGGTAGTCTGGGAAGTAGGGAGAGAGTAATGGGAGAACCAAGTTAGAGACGTTTCTGAAGGGGAACCATATGACAAATTCCAGGGAAAGTGAGACAAACCCTCCTGCCCCTGGTCAGCAGAGCTGGTGGAATATAGAACAAGGAAGATTGCACCCCCTCTCCAAGAATGGCAGAATTACAATTTTGGTGTATGCACCCCTGGAGCTACAGCATGTATTCTTCTGAAGAGTTTCAGCTACAACACAGACCTTCTGCACCCACTCCAATTAACAGGACAACATTTTGCCCTCTATTACTGCTAGTCATTTTTGGATCTAACTATTAACATCTCTTTTTAATACTGATGAAAAGAAACTATAAAATAAAGGACTGGAATCCAGCAAATAGAATTAGCTAATCTCCGCTGTTTCAGTTAAGATGTTATATGTCATATGTAGTGCTTGTCTGGGCTCCAGAGGGAAATGGATAATCAGAAGAATATCTTTCAATGTCTATTCTCTGTAAAGATTTACTGAGTCT
This sequence comes from Lepidochelys kempii, assembly GCF_965140285.1. NCBI lineage: Eukaryota > Metazoa > Chordata > Testudines > Cheloniidae > Lepidochelys > Lepidochelys kempii. Next base: position 66,423,321 of record NC_136384.1, on the reverse strand, counting down.
CTAATGCACACTGACAGCTCCTGCATAAAAATCACACAAATGTTAAGATCCATATATCAGGTTGCAAATAATAATAATAATTAATAATTAATAATCAAATTTAAAAATCTTCTTTGGATTCAGCTAAAATAAATGAGGAGATAGTTTCATGATCAATATCTTTTGGTGTTTGTTCTAAATTGTTCATTTGTAAAGGTCAATGTAGTAAAAGAAAAGGTTTTTTTAAGATTACAAAGATACAAAAAATGTGTCCGTTAATTGATAGGAGTTTGTAAACCAACCCAGTTATGGAATGAGCTAATTGCCATAGTTCAGGTAGAAAATATTGCTAATAGCTGCATATGGTCACACAGGCTACCCCATCTTGCCATAAATAAACTGCTTACTGGCTTCTTTGCCCGTACATTAGTGGCTTGTCTCCACACCTACTGACCACTAAGAATTTTTTTATCATATCTGGGGAATTTGTAAGACTAAATCTTAGGGCCTCCCATGTTGCAGGAACATCTAAATGCAGCTGAAAAAATGGAAATGCAGTTACTTGTGCCCACAACTGAACTCATCTGTGCCCACACAAATCTACATCCACAAATCCGGTAGTTAGACTGATTTAAAAAAGGCTAATTTCAGGCACAATTAATTTGATTTGTTATATTGGAGGCCAGGATAAGGCTCATTTAAGGATCAGAGTCTCAGTATTAACAGATGACTGAATGCTGTAAATCTGGAAATAAGAGAAAGCTGTGGATTTTGCTTACTGATCTTTTTTCAGGAACACTAGAATATTTTTGTGAACATTCTTACTACAAGTGATTTAATATGTGCTGTCAAACATCAGGTATTTGTCTTCATTTCACAAATTCAATCATAATTTTCCTCTATGGCCATTTTCTAAATATAAAGTGTCCCATTTTTTCAAAGTTAAAAAGCAATTTCCAATTTCAAAAATTGCCATTAGTTTTTGACAAGTCACCAAGAAAAACAAGCACCAGATCCTCAGCTAATATACATTGGCATACTAACATGGAAGTCAATAGGGCAAATCAATTCATGCCAGCTGAGGATCAGGTCCTTGTCCTTCCCCCCCAAAAAAAACCCAAAGCCAAAAAGTAATTGTTTCATTTCAGGTGCAAAAATTTTTTGTATGGGTCTGTAAACAACTGTTCTTGTTAATCTCTATTGGGCCATGTCAATGTTGAAAAGGTCATCACTGAAGAGAGAGACCATGGTAACTGTCCCACTCTACTTGGCACTGATGCCTCAGCTAGACTATTGTGTCCAGTTCTGGACACCACAAGATGTGGATTGGAGAATCCAGAGAAGAACAACAGAAATAATAAAAGGTTTAGAAAACATGATTTATGAAGAAAGGCTAAAAAAAACCTGGGCATGTCTAGTATTACAAAAAGAAGATGGTGGGGGGGGAGGTTAAAACAGCCTTCAAATCCATGAAGACCTGTTATAAAGAAGACAATGATCAATTGTTCTTCATGTCCACTGAAGGAGGACAAGAAGTAATGGAGCTAATCTGCATCAAGGAAGATTTAGGTTATACAATAGGAAAAACATTTTAACTGTGAGGGTAGTTAAGCTCTAGAATAAGCTTCTGACGGATGTTGTGGAATCCCCATCCCTGGAGGTTTTTAAGAACAGATTAGGCAAACACCTTTCAGGAGGCTGGACTAGATGACCTCTCAGGGTCCCTTCCAGACCTGCAGTTCAATGATTCTGTGGTGACTGCCTATAGCACTAAACACAGGGCAAGAAGACTTGTGTTCTTGTCCTTGTTTTGCCACTGATTCTTATATAAACCTGATGTTGCCACTCGACTTCTCTATGTCTTACTTTCCTCATCTCTAAAATGAGGCTAATACTGTTTAAACTGCTTGAAGAATCTCAGGTGTGTGCACTTACCTAATTTCATACTCAGCTGCAGCAGTTGCATGCATAATCACAGAGACCCTTTTGCATGTACATATCTTTTCTGGAATAAACTACAGACAGGTGGGGATTTTCAAATGCACCTAAGGGAGTTAAGCACTCAACTCCCACTGAATTTCAATGGAATTTAGGGACTTTGATCCTGTCACCGTTGAATTGAAGTCAAAGGTAAAGCTCCCCTTGACGTCAGTGGAGTAGGATGAACCCTGGGGTCCCTAAAGTCCCTAGGCTCTTGAAAATCCCAGCCTAAATTTTAGCCCTACAGGACTATCTCTGAAACAAAATAAAATATTTTGTTATATAAATACAAATATGGCTATAAAATTCTATAATTTTCCCCACAGCCTAGCACAAAAACGGTATTGTTGAGAAAAATGTGTGAAAATGTGTTTAGGGTGGCATCCTGTTTTACCCAGCTGTTTTGCTCATCCTTGGTCATAGAATAGCCTGATGGCATAACAGCCAAGCACTGGGTTGCCATCTGGGAGAGTTAAGACTGGGAGTGATATTAAGAATCCCTCACTCTCAAGCTGATACAGTCAAGTCTTGTCATAGGAGTAGAACATACCATGCCAAGGATGTCAATCAGCAGCCTCAAACAGCTGATATATATAGTGCACTGGAAGGACAGTGGTCCAAAAGGGAGTTATCAAGCCTGGTCTACAATATTTGCCAGAGGTAAGAAAACAAAAATAGGATGAGACAGGGCAGAGAGAATTAAAAACAAAGGAATGATGGTCCTAAAATTATAAACAGAAGAAATACACAAGGGTTGCATCTAAAAGAATCTTTAGATTCTGGCCAGGGATGGGAAGGAAAAACCCATGTACATGTGCCTGAGAAGTCTCTGTGGCCCCCAGCCTAAAGAAGTTAAATAACAAAACAATATCTTCTCAATAGCAGAGGCCAATTATTGAAAACAAGCACAGGTTGTATCTACACTGCTGGTAGCATCAGTGGAAGCCACAAGAATTTTTACCATGCAGTCATCTAACCATCAGGCCCTATGTACACAACAGAATCTAGCTGCGTATCTTGTGAATTACAGGTCCAAAATTCCAGTGTAAACAAGACCTAAACTCTAAATGAAGCAGATCTCAAAAAGAAGAGGATCCAAGCTTCCAGCTATAATCAGAAAGGCACTCTCCTCAATCACATCCCTTCTTTTGTGGACACCACTTTACTGAATTAGCAATTACTATCCCAGGTCCTTCTACTTCTTCCATGCAGCTGATATTTTCTATGTGCTAGCACCACCATTTGACAGAGGATGAGTCAAGAAGTAATGTGGAGTGTATACACCTGGCTTGCCTAATTTAAGATGAACTATAATGGAGAAATGTATATTAGAATAAAATGGTTATAAATCAAAAGCTATTTCATTTTCTGTGGTAGTGTAAAAAGCCAGAGCTGTTTGAATCCATATTTCAGCTGTCATAATCTCTTAGGGATATCATTGACCTTCCTTGGAAATTTCTGTCACATAGAAAAGAATGGTTCTGGAGGAAGAACATTAAATCACACCGCATTACTGACAGCCAGTTACTTGAAGGTAATTTAGCCCACTTTAACAAGTACTTAACAATGAATTGCACTTTTCTATATTCTTATTCTTTACATGTTTAAGTAGCAAAGTTGGTATCTGTGTTATATATGTGTATTAAAATCAATGCAAAAATGTATGCCCCACCATCTTTCACTGAGTACAGTCTCTCAAGAGAACTATTAAGTATTCTCTTGCAGTGTTTCACGCATATATTTTCGATCAGTATTGAACTAGATGCACTAATGTTTTCAAGGAACAATAGAGTAACTTAGACCTGTAATTTCTACAGGAACTTCTTTGGATGCACTTAGGAATATAGTTTCCTTTTTTAAAAAAAATCATTAATAAATAACTTAGGACTAAAAAAATAATCACGCGAGCAGCTACCTTTCTGAAATGAATTATTCCAGTGAAGAGGTGAGTTTCAGTGTTCAGAAACGAAGTAAGGAATGGGTTGGAATCTAAATAGCCAATAGCCATGGATACCCATGTACAGAGTACCATAATTACTGCTTGCAGGAAGGCTGATTACCCAAATGTGGATGTTTGGAACATACAGTAAGTACTTTAAAATGTCTGCATGCTTGCCTAAATATGGTCTCATCAATCAGATTTGACAGAGGATGAATGAGAACAATGAAAACAGAGGAAAGTGAAAATATATCTATTTCTCCTATCATACCCTTTTGCTCTCAGATAAATGTGGTATATTCAGCCCCGAAGGAGCATAGTCCAGGCACAGATAGTTACCCTTACCTTTCAGATATTTGATTTTGTAGCTACAAACAGCCTGGCAGCTGCCAGAGCTTTTCTTGGAGGGAGGAGAAGATGTTCCTGCATTTTATTTTATTTTTTCATACTAAGAGCAGTCTACTAAATACCCTGCATTTTGAGCTATTCTCACTATCCGTATTTGAGCAATCTTTGTGAACTCAGAGAATTCCATTTTCCTTCTTAAATTATAAACCAAGAAAAAGGGGGAAAGGTCATTTATTTAAAAAGCATGCAATTCATTCACTGGATTTTCTATCATTTTCTGCAATAGACTCAATTGGCTGGAATTGGATGGTCTCACATGTAGTGTAATTAGTGATGGAAGAAACTCAAAACATTTAGGGGTTCAGCTGGGAAAAGCACATGGAATTCAGATTTCCTTATTTATTTGGATTTTTAAGATCAATAAATGATCTTTATCTATCCAGATGTATTTTTTGGACCTCACCTAAACTATCTGAACCATCTTGGATTGCAAATGTGAGCCGGAAGTATCCAAAAACAGGCTAACTTATTTGAGTTTGGATTGCTCCGAAACCTTTGCTAATCAAGGTTTCAAATTAGAAGTGCTACAGGAATGAGTTGTCCACAAGCTCCAGTCATGTGAAGTTCCTAAACTCTTGTCCTCCACAGGGTTGGGCCTAGAATCAAACTTCATGGGACATATTCCTCCCGTGGAAAATTGACTTAACTGGGGTTCAGATAACTGAGGTTTGATTGCATTTCCTCTCAGGATTGAGGAGTTGGTCCTTTATGCATTTAGGCCTAAGACATTTGCATAATTTGGATGATAACTAAGCCTCTGAAATCAACTTTTCAGATTTGCCCTCTAAATGTTGAGATGGCTGCACTGACAGTGCTAGTAATTTTCTGAATTATCTGCAGTGTTTGCAAGGAAAGAAGGGCCGAAACTGGGTTCAACAAATAGGACAAAGATCAAGGAAAAGTCAAGGATGACTAATTTTTGTCTTGCTGATTAAACAGCTTTATGCAGAGGTGAGGACCATTGAACCAATATGATCACTGAAGCTGCAGGGGATGAAAATAGAAGACCATTAAGAGCAAGCGATGGAAAATATGGAGAAAAAGAGGAAATGTCACTCATATGGTAGCTAAATGAGATTTTCTTTCAAAACAAGGGTTTTTAATTGATTATAAAAATCCTTTGAAAAGCTTCCCTGTAGCTTTCTAATTTACTTTTTTGCAAAGTTCAAGCAAAAGATGAATCAAATTTTGTCTTCAGTATCAATGACTGTAGTTAAATAAATCATCATTCACCAAAGTATCTTTGTAGCATATTTGATGTTTTAGAAGTAAATAAATACAGAAAAGCAGAAAGAAACACTTCAGAATGCAAATATTTTAACTAATTTATGTCATTCTGAAGCATAATATTAAAAGAGCTTCTACAAGAATAAACTTGGAAATTGATATTGGCAAAAATTGCTTAAAGATAATCACCATTAACTCTCTATCACTTTTCAGCTAGAAAAAATTTACATAATCTAATTTATTCTCACAGCAGCCTCAAATGAGATGTCTCCATAAACACACTGCTAGTTTACGGAATCTCTTACTGTAACTTACTTTGTTCCACTTGACAGGGGTATTATGGGGAGGAAACAAAGAAATCCAGGTTTCCCATTAACCAGACTGACCCACAACTAACTGGCCGAATATGGCCAGATTGTTGGCTAAAGGTTGTCTATATGGCCAGTATTTTCAGAAGGTACAGTACACATAACTCAGCCCAGATTTTCAGAATCAGTCAACTCCCATTTAAACACCCAAATAAGTGTCTGGATTTGAAAAGAAACCTTGGGTGCTGAGTTCTTTTGAAAATCTTGCCATATACAATATAGCATTATGGGTAGAATAAAAACCTATACAGAATAGAAATTGCTGGTGCTGAGCCTTACATGCCTTATTAAATTGATGATGGGCTTTGTTGAAATGAGGCTCTGATTGTGGATGTTGAGCCCTTGGAACTCTGTCCCTGAGACCTTTTGAACATCTAGCCATATATTATTACATCCTCATTATTATCAGGATGTGTTTCACAGCAGGTCAATCTATTTCTATGTCGCACATCTTCCCCTACCCATCTTCCCCCTGTCAGCTTGTCTCATCTTTTCAGAGTTTGTGAGCTCTTCAGGAAGAGGTCCATACTTTCAGTTGTGTTTGTATGTCAAGTACTGTTTTGTAGGAACTATTGGAAACATATTATTATAATAATAATTTCATATTTTCATTAGCATCAGGTACAGGTAAATCACAATAGTTCAAGAAAACCTGTCCAATCCTCTCTTGAGAATAGACTTTCTTGTGAATTCCTGGCTACAGCCAGGATAGGAATTGCTATAGTAACCCACACATCTCCTAGATGTGGTGTTCTGTCCTATGTAGTGGCACTGAAACCACTTAGAGAGAGAGCTAAAATAAGTCTGCTCTACAGCCTTAGCTAGGAGCCATATGGCTTTTAGCTCATGCACTAAGCTCCAAAGGTCCCAGGTTCGATCCTGCCTGCCGACGACCGGTGCCTGTCGGCGTTATACTATGAAAACAGTATTTCTCCTGTTAAACAGCTTAAACTAAGAAAGGTAGATTTTTAAAGATCATTGTTCTATAAAAGAAGAGAAATTGTCCAAACCTTGAAAGCTTTGGTGTGAGGACAGCATGGGAGTTCAGCTTGGTTCTTATTTCATCCATAGTAACAGGAAGACTTTGTGACATAGCTTTGTGACAAACTATGATTGTCTAGGTTGTTCGACTTGTATCAAATCATGTTTGTCACAGTTCAAATTCTTGGAAATCTATCTCTGACAAATTCAAACAAACACCCAAATAAGAAAAACAGAATGAAGTCTTGCTGTCTTGCATTTCTCTTAATTGTAGTTTCCCTATGTACTCTAGAAGAATTTTTGAAAGGATAGTATGTATTTTCTGGGGATGTCAAAATGTCAAGTTAAAATCCATCTGTTTTATCAGGAAAGTAATACCTTTTCATAAATGCAACATAACAGCCAGCAATCTTCCTGGCACCCAGAGGAGTTTGAGAAAATCCTCTGCTGTCCTAACACAGTATTAGTTATTATTTATAAAGTCTAAGCCTTATAAGAAAAATAGTTGCCTGACATTCATATCATGGTGATTTTTTTAGGAATATTATCTTTTATTGCCCCAATAAGACATAAAACAGACTTGGGAAGATCTGGCCATTGCTATTTTTCATTAAGATAGAACTGCAACTGTAAAGCTTATCACATTAAAGAAAAGCTGCTAAAGTTTAATAATATTTATTTTATTTCTTCCATTCTGAAGCAGGCACCTTATAGAAAACCAAAAGACATCAAAAATAGTATAAAACATTTCTCCCACTGTGCTGTAAATACATTTCATTCAAACTTGGTATGAATATCCCCCCTTATGTTTCTATTCTCCTGACCCTTAGACTAGGAGCATATCAAAGCTTAGACTGCCAAATTAGTGCCAATTTACTGCAATTTTGGGATGTGTAATCTTGTATACCAGCATACAAGCTGAGACTGCTTTCATTTATCTTGTGACACTTACAGTTGTCTCATTGGGTTGTAGTGGTTTTTATTGCTTTGCTGCTTCAAATAGGATAAACATCTTTTTTGGAATATCATGTAGTTTTCTGGCTAAATGGGAAAAAACACCTTCTTTTGTGCTTGTCTGTTGCTGTGTTCTGTTCCTTCAGAAGTCACAACATTATTAGCTTTTCAGAGAGACATAGTTACTTTTGTTTGCTTTTCCAATGTATAATAATTGTAAGGCTTCATCTATGAAGGTGTGCTGAAGGTAATGGAAGTATGATTCATGATTCCTAAGGCTTAAAGATGGCATAAATCTTACTTTTTCACTCCTCCAGGTCTGGGGCCAATATTTGCAAGGCCTGGCCCATAAGAACATAGAACACAAGGACATAAGACTGGCCATACTGGATCAGACCAAAGGTCCATCCATCCCAGTATCCTGTCTACTGACAGTGGCCAGTGCCAGATGCCCCAGAAGGAGTGAACCTAACAGGTAATGAACAAGTGATCTCTCTCCTGTCATCCATCTCCACCCTCTGACAAACAGAGGCTAGGGACACCATTCCTTACCCATTCTGGCTAATAGCCATTAATGGATTTAACTTCCGTGAATTTATCCAGTTCTCTTTTAAACCCTGTTATAGTCCTAGCCTTCACAACCTCCTCAGGCAAGGAGTTCCACAGGTTCACTGTGCGCTGAGTGAAGAAGAACTTCCTTTTATTTGTTTTAAACTTGCTGCCCATTAATTTCATTTGGTGGCCCCTAGTTCTTATACTATGGGAACAAGTAAATAACTTTTCCTTATTCACTTTCTCCACACCACTCATAATTTTATATACCTTTATCATATCCCCCTTTAGTCTCCTCTTTTCCAAGCTGAAAAGTCCTAGCCTCTTTAATCTCTCCTCATAGGGAACCCGTTCCAAACCCTTAATCATTTTAGTTGCCTTTTTCTGAACCTTTTCTAATGCCAGTATATCTTTTTTGAGATGAGGGGACCACATCTGTACATAGTATTGAAGATGTGGGTGTACCAGGGACTTATATAAGGGCAATAAGGTGTTCTCCGCCTTATTCTCGATCCCTTTTTTAATGATTCCTAACATCCCGTTTGCTTTTTTGACTGCCGCTGCACACTGCATGAATGTCTTCAGAGAACTATCCAGGATGACTCGAAGATCTTTCTCCTGATTAGTTGTAGCTAAATTAACCCCCATCATATTGTATGTATAGTTGGGGTTATTTTTTCCAATGTGCATTACTTTACATTTATCCACATTAAATTTCATTTGCCATTTTGTTGCCCAATCACTTCGTTTTGTGAGATCTTTTTGAAGTTCTTCACAGTCTGCTTTGGTCTTAACTATCTTGAGCAGTTTAGTATCATCTGCAAACTTTGCCACCTCACTGTTTACCCCTTTCTACAGATCATTTATGAATAAGTTGAATAGGATTGGTCCTAGGGCTGACCCTTGGGGAACACCACTAGTTAACCCTCTCCATTCTGAAAATGTACCATTTATTCCTACCCTTTGTTCCCTGTCTTTTAACCCGTTCTCAATTCATGAAAGGATCTTTCCTCTTATCCCATAACAACTTAATTTACATAAGAGCCTTTGGTGAGGGACTTTGTCAAAGGCTTTCTGGAAATCTAAGTACACTATGTCCACTGGATCCCCCTTGTCCACATGTTTGTTGCCCCCCCTCAAAGAACTCTAATAGATTAGTAAGACATTATCTCCCTTTACAGAAACCATACTGGTAGTTAGATAGACAAAGGCTCCCAGCCTAAAATAATCTTTCTTGCACACTGATATTACCATGTTCCCTCCTCTTTGAGGTATTACACTGGTACCCCCTTCCACTGCATCAAGTTCTGGCGTTTTGTCCATACTTTCAAGCTTATATCACTAACCCAAACTAGTTATCCATTCTTGTCACTTTCTGCGTTTCCGCATTCTCCTCTATTTCAAACCAGTGATGCCAGCAGCAATGCTCCATTTCTCTGCTTCTTCAACAAGCATTTCCATTACTCAGGGAAACCTTTCATTGAAGCCAATGGGACATTTCTACATTGGTCTACAGTAGGACTGTACCTTTAATTACTCTGGATACATGAAGTTATTGGAAGGCAGTTTTCTGTGAAAGCATCTAAGTTTCAGTACAAATATGCTTGCTGTTGAAGTCAGTGGAAGTTGTATCTTTAAAAGAAAGGCAGCTGAATTTGGTCATAAGCAGAAAAGACATATTTGTAATCTATTACCAGAACAGTAAGGGAAACTATATGTTGATTTCTTTAGGAGAGAAGATATTAATGAAGTCCCCAAGTTCAAATTCAAATGTTCTGGATCAGATTTACTGTAATAGTGGTAACTGTTCTTTCAGTACACTGATCTTTAAACCGGTGTATATCTTTTCATCTATTTCCATTTTGCCTAGCTAGATTGCAGGCCCCAGGATTCATTAGACCAACACTTGAGTTTTATAGAAAATAAGGAACAGTTTCGCTAATCACACTATTATTGTGTCTAGTATCAGGGGGTAGCCGTGTTAGTCTGTATCCACAAAAACAACAAGGAGTCTGGTGGCACCTTAAAGACTAACAGATTTATTTGGGCATAACCTTTCGTGGGTAAAACACCACTTCTTTAGATGCATTATTTTTATTACTATTATTGTGTGTGACCCACATTCTCTGTCCTGTTAAAAAACAGCCAAATTATTTGGTACCGTTCCTGTACTCTGTCTATAATTGTAAATTTCACAAATTCTAATTAAAATATAGAAGCTTTGATTAGCAGATGAAGTTTTTAAGGTCAGGCTTGACAAAGCCCTGGCTGGGATGATTTAATTGGGGATCGGTCCTGCTTTGAGCAGGGGGTTGGACTAGATGACCTCCTGAGGTCCCTTCCAACCCTGATATTCTATTATTCTATGTTTTTACTTTTGTGACAAGTGCAAATCTGTTGGGGAGGAGGGAAATTCCAGGCACCATCCTTGGATTTATTTTATTTTAGTTATCAGTGTTCCTCATCACCCTAGTATTTTGCTTCTCAAACATCCAAAATTCAGACACCTCTGTAAAATAGGGAAGTATTAGCCCCATTTTACATATGGGGAAACAAAGGCAAAGAAAGTTTAATCCAAAGCCTATAGAAAGCAATAGGAATCTTTCCCATGACTTCTGGGGCCCCTAGATAGTGCAAACATTATGTCTATATTTGTTTAAAATGTCCCTGATACAAAAGCATTTCTAACATTACACTGCATGCATTGCAGCCCCCACATTCCAGCAGCATTCAGCAGAGGTATAAATGCCAGCCCTTCATCCAGAGTCAAATACTGTGTCAGATTTTCAAAAGACATGGACCAATATTAACATATGTATGTATACGTGCCAAGAAAAGAAAACTTAAATCTCATGTTGCAGTGTTTAAACTGGAAATCATCCCAGGAATCAGGAAGTATTTTCCCCTCACATACAGTATAGTGCTCAACTGACTAGTTTATTTGTGAGGTTTTGCCATTCACTGAAACATGAGGTGAAGACCACTGAGGGAGGCAGGATACCAGATTTGATAAGCCATTTATCAGGTATGGCAAATCCAGTGCTGCTGACATAGATCAACTTGGAAATAAGCATGTATCTATTAAAGAGGCTTACTAATTCTTGGTAAGAAAGCCAATATTTCTGAACGCACAGAATAAATTCTTTCACTTGCTTTATTTTTAATTCTCAGTAAAAAAATCTCTTTACGATAATTTTTAAAAGCATTTTACAGAAACATACGAGTATCCACTGAACTATAAGCTCATGCTCAAATAAATTGGTTAGTCTCTAAGGTGCCACAAGTCCTCCTTTTCTTTTTGCGAATACAGACTAACACGGCTGCTACTCTGAAACCTGAACTATAATGTAATCATATGGTCTTTTTTACATCAGAAAATCACCTTCCATTAACTGTGAAAATGCCCCAAAGCCTGGAATACATACTATTTTAATCATATTTTTATGCTCTCAATTTTTAAGCTGTCATATTTATGTAAAGCACAGAACGTTATTGTTACAAGTCTGTTGATTACCTTAAGGAGTTCTGTACTGCCACGGTGATCAGACAAACACAGCAGCATACCATGTAATATTGCCGTTTGACATGCTCTTCTTTTGTCATTGTTGCAGGCACTAAATCCTGTCAACAGGTAGATGATAATAGAATTTGAATTTCAAACCATGAAAAAAGAATATCAAAACAATATCTGTAATAAGGCTTCACTAACCAACTCTATGTGAACAATGTACTGTCTACAGTGTATTTGTTGCAAGTGAAATTCATATGAGAAAAGATGATCTTTTAATATAAGACATGTCAAGTTCCTAGGGCAAAGCACTGAAGTGATAAAAGATGTTCTTTTAAGGTTGATGTAGTCGTATGTATTTAAGGGTGTGATGCTCAAACATTACTGTGGTTTTGGCAAATTAGTTTGAGTTATTATTTTCTCGTTTTCCCCTTTTTCAGAATGTGACCTTGTATTTTATACCACTATTCTACATGTATGTGAAATGACATCACCTTTCACTCTGCAATCATTCTCTTTTTTTGGATTATTTCTCTTTTAAGCATTCAAGCTTAAAGGTTACTGTTAAGAGAAATGGAGGAGTGAGGCTAGGTCAGGGCTCACTTAGAAAAGGTTCTTTCTGCTTTATGGGACTTTCTGTAATTAGAGAATGACCCTGTCTCAAATCAGCAGGCTTGCATGGCCACATACCCTCTAATATCATCTAACGTGCTGAATACACAAGTGCAGTAGCAGACGATTAGACAAACTGTGGTGCAATACTGAGATCAGTATTAAGTCCTTAGTATTTTTATGCCAAGAAATACCATAGGCTCTCTGTAGAATGTATTCTGCAATAAATACCCTGGTTAGTCATCGTGGGTATGTCAACACAGCAAAGAAGAACCTGTGGCTGGCCCATGCCAGCCAACTCAGCCTCATGGGGCTCGAGCTGCAGGGCTGTTTCAATGCCGTGTAGACTTCTGGGCTCAGGCGGACACCCGGGCTCTCGGACCTTGTGGGAGATCAGATTTAGCACTTTTTCCTCTTTGCAAATGGTCCACCAACCATTTATGGCTTTCTGTTAATTAGTTCTTTATTCATGGTCTACAAATATTTTAATGCACATATGTGGGCCTGCCAGGACAGTATGGTTTCTATTCCTTGACCGGATGACCTAAACTTTTATGAACAAGAGTAGTGCTTGAAGAAATCATTAAGACATTGAAACTCCATGGAAGATGTTGAGGAGCACTTTAGGGAGAGCAAGAAGTGAGCTGGCCTATGAAATTTTAGAGCTTTTAACATCTTTTCCTGTCCTCTTTTGCACAAAGAATCAGAAAATTCTGATAAAAAAAAATGTTTCGTTGGAAGAGAAAAGCAAAATTTCACTGAAACATTTTTCATCTGAATTTGCTGATTCATCAAAATCAAAACAGTTTGCAGGGACAGTTTGATGTTGACAAAGTTCTGATGGAATCTCTGGTTTTCTGATTGATCACTGGCCCAGCTCCTTGGCAGCTTACGTGGCAGGCTGCTGGAGAACCTGGGCTTCCAGACCCAAAGCTCCTTGCCAGTCTAGGCTTTTCAGGCTAACGGGGTCCCCTACTCTGTGGCAGCCCACCAAGTGAGAAGCCTAAGAGTTGGTGACCCCGGGCTTCCAACTCCTGGGCCAGCTGGCTTTCTCTTGTGCAGAGAATTTCATTTTTTTTTTGTTCTTGTACCTAATCAGAAGGAAACAAAATATCAAAATCCTCTGTGAAATGGAATCACCATTTTCCTCTCTACTTCTCTCTAATTCCATCCCACTTCCTCTATTCCTCTCTGTTCTTTTACACAACCTGACTACTGCTGGTGAGGGAGTCTCCACCGTAGGCTCCTGGCATCCTGAATACATTTCTATCATATTCCATCTTATCAACACTCCATCAGAACATTGCTTTCATTTTGTATTTTAATAAGGCGAGTTCAACACCATAAAGCATTCTTAGATATGCTTTATAAAATTAAGCTTGTTTTGTATTACATTTTAGATTCAGTCAAACTTTTTTTTCTGCAAAGCTAAATGAAATCTTTTTGAATCTTTTAAAATTTCACAATCTCAAAGCAGAGTGGAATGGGACAGTATGAGAAAATGTGAAAAGAAGAAATCATCACAGGAAGATCACTACAAGGTGTCTTGATTTGAAATAGGCTCAGCGCGTCCCAGAAAACCTCACAAGGCTTACCAAAGACACATCTTAGGTTGCCAAGCATCTTTACATAGCTAATTTCAAACTTCCATTTTAATACAGTCCCAGCTAAATAACTAATTCATTTTCTCGTTTATAAAAAGAATTCCAAGAAAGATTACAGTAGGCTCAGTTTACTGTCTTTTTCCATCTCCCAACCCACATCTCTCCAATAAATAACATTTAAATTAAAAACATCACCTTTTATTCTACTCCTGACAATATCACTGAATATTGTTGTCCTGAGAACTGCATGCTACCTTGGGAAGGTAATGACATATAAAAATATACCATAAGAAAGTATACATAATATATGTTTTCACAGCATGCTGTATATGCCATTGTTTCTGAGGGACCATAATATGTAATTTGAAGAAAATGGTTTCAATTGCAGGTGTTGACTTAGATAATAATAGATGAGGACTTCACATTTGAAATGCAGACATCAATATTGACCCAGGTATTTTTCCAACATCACACTGTTTTACTTAAAAACAACCTCATATAAAGGTGGTATTCACAGAGTTCTTGTTACTTTTCAATGATTGAATCATAATTTGGGACAGTGGCCAGTATTTTGAGATTATTTGGCTTTTTGGCTTGTTAAATATTACAGCTTTGTTGGAAAGCTTTGCCTTGCCTCTATAAAGCGTTTATTTTTTCTGGCTCCTCTTTAATGTCTTTGAGAAAGCATTTATTTATATGCACAGCTCCTTTCTCTTCTGTTTTTAATTAGTAGTTTGGAGGTGTTTTTTTTCTGAACAGGCTGTGTAACAAAAAGTGGTACTTTTGACATTCATGCCTAGGGGACAGAGGATCAGAACTAAGGCAAAAGACAATAGATACTGACTTACGATATACTGTATGTGACAAAACAGGAGAAAATACTGGAAATATTAATTTCTGGGATTTTGTCTCAATTATGTTGGCTTCTGTATTTGAAAAAACAAAATAATCATGAAAAGGTATGACATTAAGTATACTTACTGAACAATCTATTTTATTCTATGTGCTGCATGGCAATAAGAAAATGTGCTAATTTAACAGGTTCAGCTGTACAAAGACAAGGCTGGAAAATAATATTTCTTGGAACAGCCCAGCAAAGATGCAACTCTTAACAACAGAACAAAAGTAGCATTCTAAGGCACACTGTGCTGCAATCCATCATTTATGAATTATAGTGTGTTTCCTAATGCCACCCACCTGTCTGGCATTTGGGACACCACCAGTTGAACAGAAGAGGAGAACACAGCTGAGGAGATGCAGGTTTGCCTCTTTCTTTCAGAGTCTCTAGCCATTCATTGGGTAGCTTGGGAAAGAAGGGAGTTGATTGGTCCCTTGCACTCCCTGCTCATTAATTTAAACCCTAGCCCAGGCCGTGTGGATCCTCTTTTTGCTCCATTCCAGCAGCTCCACCCTTCCTACCCTGTACTAGTAACCTCAGAGCTATTTCACAGAGGCTGTGAATCTGACCAATCACCTGTTTTGGGGTCTGAAAAGAATTTTTTCTTCCCACAGGACCAAACTGGCATAGGCCTGGGGAGTTTTTCACCTTCCTCGTAGCATTCTGGAAGTGCAGTTAGGTTAAATAGGAATAGGATTTAATAATTTGTGATAGTACTTGGTAGCGAAGTTAGTTCGACACTATTTGCGGCCAGTCTCCAGTGCAGTTAAAAGGTTACAAGGGAAGGTTACCAGAAGTAGAAGATGTGGGATTCTACTGATTGGCCTTGTGCTCATGGGATAGGTCTTTTGGCCTTCATAAGCCAAGGTTCACCCTTGTAGTTCCCTCTGTCCCTCTCCTTGTGGGGGCGGGAGGGACTGTTGAACTCAGATGAGCAAGCTGAGTCCTAAGAGTAGGCTGAGGAGAGTCTACCCTGAATTATGGGTTCTATGGTAGAGGTCCTGTAACCAATGCATTGGAACTACTTAAAATGCCTGGTAGGTGAAAGTCTGGGTGACAGGGCAGGCAGTGCCCGTCTGGTACATTTTAATAAAACTACAGCCAGCAGCTTAAAATGCATCCCTATATTTCTCCTTATTCACCACCTTGTCTACATCAATGAAGTGTTTCCAGGAACATTTTTCACATCTGTGGAAATGTCATCACAGATGGGTACATATTTTTCACTTTCTAGATTTCAGTGAAAATTTTACATGCTTTTCAAGACACAAACTGGACTGTTTGTGTATCATCACATTGCTAAAGTTACATGTTTTCCGCAGATTCCCTGGTTGCCTGATCCAGCTCATGTGCTCAAAGTCTTTTGCAGATGCTTTTTGTCTACCATGGTGTAATTAAATCTTAATCCTACCACTCTCATCTGGAGTTTTTTCCACTGACTTCAGTGGTCTTTGGATCAGGCCCCAACTGCACAGGTTATAGTCATAATGCTTTGGTTCGGGAAATTATCCTGATTGGAGACCACATCAGAAGGTCTTTAAACTGTCCATGCTGTTGTTGCTGCTGCCTCTGTCAGAGCGGTTTTCTGTCATCTGGCTTGGTGCCCACTTCTCTTTTTTTGTGCAACATGGAGTTGGGCTCTCAGGAGCAGATCTGAGTACACCTCCTTGTGAATGATCATCAAGTGTATCCTCATCACTGTGTTCCCTATGTGTGGCACAGGACTACAGCTAACCTTGTGCATTTACCATAATAACACCACAAGCCCCATTCTCATCAAAGATTAAATATCAAGCTTTTGATACAATCTCCTACAGTATTCTTGACAGCAAGTTAAAGAAGTATGGATTGGGTGAATGGACTACAACATGGACAGAAAGCTGGCTAGACTGTCGGGCTCAGTGGGTAGTGATCAACGGCTCAATGTCTAGTTGGTAGCTGGTATCAGGCAGAGTGCCCCAGGGGTCAGTCCTGGGGCCAGTTTTGTTCAACATCTTTATTAATGATCTGGATGATGGGATGAATTGCACCCTCAGCAAGTTCGCAGATGACACTAAGCTTGGGGGAGAAGTAGATACACTAGAGGGTAGGGATAGGGTCCAGAGTAACCTAGACAAATTGGAGGATTGGGACCAACTGGCTAAGCAGCAGTTCTGCAGAAAAGGACCTGGGGATTACAGTGGATGAGAAACTGGATATGAGTCAGCAATGTGCCCTTGTTGCCAAGAAGGCCAAAGGCATACTGGGCTATATTAGTAGGAGCATTGCCAGCAGATCAGGGGAAGAGATTATTCCCCTCTATTCGGCACTGATGAGGCCACACCTGGAGTATTGTGTCCAGTTTTGGTCCCCCCCCCCGCCCCGCCCACTACAGAAGGGATGTGGACAAATTGGAGAGAGTCCCGTGGAGGGCAATGAAAATGATTAGGGGGCTGGGGCACATGACTTATGAGGAGAGGCTGAGGGAACTGGGGTTCTTTAGTCTGCAGAAGAGAAGAGTAAGAGGGGATTTGATATCAGCCTTCAACTACCTGAAAGGGGTGGGGGGGTTCCAAAGAGGATGGAGCTAGGCTGTTCTCAGTGGTGGTAGATGACAGAACAAGAAGCAATGGTCTCAAGTTGCAGTGGGGGAGGTCTAGGTTGGATATTAGGAAACACTATTTCACTAGGAGGTTGGTGACGCACTGGAATGGGTTATCTAGGGAGGTGGTGGAATCTCCATCCTTAGAGGTTTTTAAGGCCTGGCTTGACAAAGCCCTGGCTGGGATGATTTATTTGGTGTCGGTCCTGCTTTGAGCAGGGAATTGGACTAGGTGACCTCCTGAGGTCTCTTCTAATCCTAATATTCTATGATTCTATGATCACCAAACTCTATATATTCTTTCCTCCTGTCTTCCACCATCCATACCCTTCTTTTGGTTCAGAGTTGATGTAAAGAGTAGCCAAAGGAAGCCATTTTTGCTGCACCACATCAATTTTACTTTTCCTTCAAAACCAAAGAACTATGGAACATAGACTTCAAAGCAATCTACTAGCACCTTATCTATTAACCAACGATTTACATATCTCTCCTGCCCGCATAAAACACTATGGCTGTGTGACAGAGAGATACCATACTCTGTGTTCTCTTTTGTCATAGGTCCACTGGAGGTATATTTCTTTACATTCACACTACTGTACTATTCAGTGTCTGGTATGAACCTGGGTACCTTTGTATTTATTTTCTTCTTCTCAATGCCTTGAAAATAATGCCAAGAAGAATATTTCAGTTTGGATCCCAGTCTCTTCAATTTTGCTTTTTCATTTGTTGTTTTTTCATGTTGGTTGTTGATCATTTTGAGATACTCATTTTATAGAGTAGACCTGAACACCATGGGTGGCCTGAATGAAGCAATAAGATCTGATTTGACTGGAGAATTGAATACATTAACTTTGATCCTTCAAAAAGTAGGCTCATATTTTATGAGATATTTCCAAACAACAGAGAAACGGATTCTTTCCATCAGCCTGAAACAATGAATAAAGTATATTTGGATCCCACCCCCGGGCTCAGAAAGTGACAATGTGGCATCTGTTATATCACTTCAGTGCTAAGAAATATTAAGAGCATAGAGTATTCACATAAGAAACTGACACTTCTAGAACATTGACTGTAAAATGTTTATAGAAAATGGTAACATTATCTTTATAGGAAATAGGAATATAAGTCATTGTGTATCTTCTGTTGTCATACCAAGACCAGTACATGCCCTCTTGTGGGACTTTGGAGACATCAACCATTAATAGCTGTGTTACATTTGCTTCGGAATGGAGATGTGTGCAAGTACAATTTAGAAATGAATTCACAACATCAGGGATAAGTGAAGGATGCTTTAAGAGAGAAACAGGAAGTTGTAACCTGAATCCTGCAATGAGGCAGCAAATAAACATGCATTGGCGTAAATTACGTAGGTGCCCAGACATTTAAATCATCCATTTGGTGATGGAGACTTGAACTATTTGTTTTTGAAGTTTAACATCTTACAATGAGCTTTGTCATTTTTAGTATTTAACATAACGGTAATCACAAAATAATAAAATGGTATAAGATCTTCTCTACCTGGGACTGTTGATTGATCACAGTTAATTCATGTGATTAACTCAGAAAAATTAATCATGATTAAAAAAAGTAATCGCGATTAATTGCAGTTTTAATTGCAAGTGTTAAACATTGCAAGTGTTAAACATTTGTCTACATTTTCAGATATGTTTATTTCAATTACTAACACAGAATACAAAGTGGACAGTGCTCACTTTATATTATCATTTTATTACAAATATTTGCACTGTAAAAATGATAAATAAAAGAAATAGTATTTTTCAATTCAGCTCATACCATACCATAATGCAATCTCTATCTTGAAAGTGCAACTTACAAATATAGATTTTGTTGCTACATAACTGTACTCAAAAATAAAACAATGTAAAATTTTAGAGCCTACAAGTCTACTCAGACCTACTTCTTGTTCAACCAATCGCTCAGACAAACAAGTTTATTTACATTTACGGGAGCTAATGCTGCCCATTTCTTATTTACAATGTCACGTGAGAGTGAGAACAGGTGTCTACATGGCACTTTTGTAGCCAGCATTGCAATGTATTTACATGCCGAATATGCTAAACATTCGTATGCCCCTTCGTGCTTCAGCCACCATTTCAGAAGACATGCTTCCATGCTGATGATGCTCGTTAAAAAAAAATGCATCAATTAAATTTTTGACTGAACTCCTTGGGGTGTAAGTTCAACTTCCATGATAAAGCGATTACACTACAGTACTTGTATTAGGTGAATTGAAAAATACTATTTCTTTTGTTTTTTACAGTGCAAGTATGTGTAATCAAAAATAAATATAAAGTGAGTGATTTGTATTCTGCATTGTAATTGAAATGAATATATTTTAAAATGTAGAAAACATCAAAAATATTTAAATAAATGATATTCTATTATTGTTTAATAGCACGATTAATCGCAGGATAAATCACGATTAATTTTTTTTATCGCTTGACAGCCCTAATCTGAATGTCTGCATGGTATCTGAGTGCTTCTCATCTGCTTGATGTGCAACCAGGAGAAAGAGTCATGGATAGGACAAAGGATGACCTCTTACTAATGTAGATCAGAACCAGAACTATTCATCATAAACAGCCTCAAAATTGCTGATTTAAATAAGTGGAACCCAAATATAAAATGGAAATGAACTAAATCACTGGGACAATTGAGCAAAACTCTTCAATGCTTATCTGACCCAAAGCTCTGAAAACTTGGATTCACATCACTGATTTTAAGTTGTATCTTCACAATGATAATTTGTTTTTTATGCATGTATTTTTAAAATGTTGACCATAGGAGTCTGTATGCTCGTGTATATATTTTGGGAATCATTCTCCTGGTAGTTGTAGAAACAGCAGAAGATGTAAAGGGAGAGAATAGATTATGTTTTCAGGATTAGTCAAAAATGAACAGGGGAAACTTGAAAGGGGAAAATATTCATATTTCTATACACTGTAATGCAAAAAAAATAGCCAGGTCATCTCTGATTGCTAATTTTATGCCAGGCCTTTTCCTCAATGGCTTTTTTAATTTTGTCACTGGTGTGCATCGTAGGTGGTACAGTTCTGGATCATTTCATAAATATGTTAGCTCCTGATAGGCTATATAGTGTCTCTAGTTTGACATTTACACAACACCATACACAAATGGCCCTCATATATCTTCCGTACAAAATTCAATCTTTGGCTTTTGCAGATTATTACTTTCTCTCCCCTGAGAACAATTCCTCTGTCTACACTGAGCTCATTTTTTCTGGTTCTAGAATGCTTGGATTTCTGCTGGGATTTCTTATTGCTGTTTAGGTCATCCTTGCTTGAATGTCTTGCTCATTTACCAAATCATCATCCTCTGATGTTTCCTTTTCCATTTCCATTCATTTTGTAATAGCTGCTGACAGGTTTCTAAATACCATCTGTCCCTACTCGTGGAGGCTGTGGTCTCCTGATGTTCTATAAATAGCATGAGAATGTAGCTGGCCTGCTACTGGAATGGCACCCAAGTACCATTCACCAAGTGCTATTTCTTCAAAAAGTTGTGAAGGTGTAGGTAGCCAATGACGCTTTCTAGCCATAAGGCATTTTTTTCTGCCCTGTATTGTGATTTCTTTATAATATATGCCGTTCAGAACAAGGGCTTACTTGTGGATCTATGTAAATACAGTAATACAGCCATATTTCTCAGGAGCAATTCCCCCACCCTACCATTTGTTCCCACAGTTTATTTATTTCAGTTTATAAAACTGTCACTCCTATGCTTTGGGACTAGATTTATAAAGGTATTTATGTTCCTAGAGATACAGAGAAGTGCCTAGTGGGATATTCAAAGGCACGTAGGTGCCTAACTCTCATTGAAATCAATGGGAGTTAGGTGCATATGTACTTTTGAAAATCACACAATGCACTTTTCTGCATGTTTAGGCATGTCAATACCTTTACAAATCTGGCCCTAGATGCTTTATTACAAAAATGTTAAATGCAATACATTCTCATTGAATCACAGAAAAATGCCAAAAAACATTTGCTGACAAAGTGCTATTTTTATTTAAATTCACCATTGTTTAACATGACTTAGTTTAAGTAAATAAAAATAGTGCAAAGGCAAGAACAAAGCCACCCTGTATGTATCATGAGGCTCTGATATTCACATGGCATCTTAAGGGCTATTATTCAGTCCACCTCCTGGTATTCTCCTTTCCTCTCCAGAAAAACTCCACTGCCAATAGTACTTTGTGAAGGTCAAGCCACATCTGCAATTTGATTCCCAGACATGCTGTTACTTTCAGTGGTTGATGCAGTCTTGGGACCCAATTAGCAATAGTATGAAATTCAAAAGATAGTGGTAGCACAGAGTTTGGAAGCTAACTAAGTTCTTTGAGGAGCAGTAGCTATTTTAAAAAAAAAACAACAGAATTTTGGTGGTTTGCATTGTTGTTTAGAGGCATCACGTGGTATAGAGATGAATGCCTGAAGTCTAGATGATAGCTGTAATTCAGTGGGACACATTACAGTATCAGGTCATGATTATTGTCATTTCCACAATATAACTATTTTGTTCATTTTTGTTTTCCTTTTTAATGAAGGAATTACTATTTTAAATACTTTGGCTGGGTTTCCTAAAGACATCAGATAATTAAGCAGATACGATTTCTAACAAGAAAAATATTTTTTACACTATACACACTGCCTTGCATAATTCATTGACAACATAATAAATGGGACTGTTGCACAAATTACTAAGCAGGCCATAATATCTACCTGGCATCCTCTGACAAGGAATCACATTCTTTCTAAGGAAAAAAGAATACCAAAGAAATATATAGCATAGAAAATTCTTTTGCCTTTGTGATATTAGTGCAAGTTGACTCTTTATTTTAATAACATATATTTTTGCAACACACTAGCTATACATCAGTTGTATCCCCATCTCCATTTTCCTACCATCTGTATTTTCCTAAATGCCATGTTTTTATTATTAGCCTTACTGAATATTAAGAGCTGGAAATTATCCATAGTAGTTATCTACTGCAACCCCTGACTATTTTGGAGGAGGAAGTAGATCTAAAAAATAGCTTGAACACTTCATGAATCAACTCACTATGACTGATTCTAAATCCCAGATTTTCTAATCATTCTCTGTCACACCTCAGAGAAGATGACTCTATGGGGAAACATGCTCATAGCCAAGGATATGAAGTAATGTCTTTGCTATTGGATTAACATCTGAAATATGACTCCCCTTGCCCTTTAAGCAGGAAGGGAGAACTATTATTCATATAAACCTAAAGAATTGGTGTCTTGGATGTTCCTAGAAGGAAAGAGACCAACACAGGCAGAGGGCGTTACCATTTTGTAAATATGCAGAAGCAGCAGATAAATTAGTTGAACACATAGAAAGGTCTCTTAGTTGTCCAGGGTCTTCCTGAATAAATATGCTGAGGACAAATTCAGTAACTCATGCTGCAATCAATGGGAGTTGCACTTGCTCTACAGCAAGGCTAAATTTAGCCCTAAGAGCTATTTTTTTCTAGTACCAAGGTTGCCTGACTGTACTCAGCCTACAGATAGCCCACAGAATACATGGAACCCTGGCTGCTCACAAGCAACAGGCTCTTCTCCCCTTTGTTCCAACTGCGTAACAGCAAACAGATGGGAGGGGCAGATGAAATGAAGAACAAAGGTAGGCAATATGATTATATTTTTTCAAGCAGGCTGAAACACCCATCATATTAAAGACACCTAAAATACATAAGTACAGCCCTTTCCTAATTTTAATTTTCCATGCCATTCATTGTTCTAGCTGCCCCTAGGATGTTATGCAAATTCAAATGAGAGAGGAGGTGTCCATGAGGCAATTTTCTATTCAGACATGGTCCACAATACAAAAATGCTTGAGAAGCCCTGCTGGGAGAACCTATATGGATGGATATAAAGAGCAAAGTGTCTGCCTCGAAATGCTGGGGCTCCAGCAGCATAGTCTTCCTTCCAGACCCTCTGAACTGGCCCTTTACTCTCTATGGCTCCAATATCGGTCAGGGATTCTCCAACCAGTGACTGCTTATGAGACCTTCTTCTTAGAGGTATGAACTCCTCATGTTTTCCTTGGCCTTTTCCATGAGTTTGTTATGGAGAGATGTGCATTCCCCAGCCTGTCCCCAGCTCACTTTTTCCTGTTCTTCTCCCCACTTATGAAGACGTCACGCTCAGAAGCTCTTAAGTATCCAAGACAGGGAAGGATAGAGCTGTGAAGCGAGCATGAGAATGAGGTATGCGTTTGGAGGAGGGCCTCCCAATATTGATCTGGACAGAGGCTACTCTCCCCACATTGTTACTGATGAGCATGTCATAGAGCCTATATGCTCTGTTTCTGCACTGAGCAGAAGAAAATATTGCTAATACTTGGGGCTAACTATAATCACTGGTGATATGATGAATTGCACTAAATATTGGTATAATAGCTTAAATATACTTACTATATCTGTCCCAATCCATCTCTTTCAGGTGGTAGCATATGAATAGTATAACCATTTGGTAAATCCACTTTCCAGGCCACTTTTAGGAACTCAGCCATCAGTAAGTTACCAGGTATCTCAGTATTTTGATGTGACCTTTCTGGAGCTTGTTCGTCTATAGATGCATCAAAAGTTTAGCATAGAGACGTATACTGTATGCAGTATTGCAAATGTCAGAGATTTCAGTCATGCACATCTAAGGCCAGAATCGATCCCTAAGTAAAGAAAGTCAACAGCTCATATTGACCTTCATTGCTGCTTTCAATATCCTTGTCAATAAAGCCCTTTCCACACATTTACAAAGCCTTGCATTGATGAATAATGTCTAGCCTAAAGCAAGCAGAAGTGGAGCCATCGTCACATCACTAACAATGTTTGCACCAGTCAGATGGTGGTTTTCTGTCATTCCTAGTCCAATGGGCAATCTTTCAGTCTATTAGCTTTTCTGTACCCTGACCTTATAAAAGTCAAATAATGCAGGAATAGAGCACTGTGATCAAAGATTTTTAAAAAAATTAATGCAGTTGTCAGTCAGCTCTAGAAGTTCCAATATCTCAGAATCCCCAGGTTCACTTTACCAGATCAAGTTGCCAGGATAATTGTTGCCTCAAAGAAGGGTTGCATGTTTGTTTTTTGCTCACTAAAATCTTCAAGCCTGATAACTGCAACATGTCTGTTATGAGTGGCATAGATTTAATAGCAACTTCTCCTATTCAATCAAGACCTGAAAGAGAGAACCTGAAAACAAACTGCTGAAATATCAGAAAAAAGTACAATTCATTGAAACCCCCAAACAGAGACTCAGATTAAAAAAAAGAGGAAAAAACAGAGTACTTTGTGACATCTGCTTGAGATTTTGCAATCTAATTTCCCTGGCCTGGCTTAGATACTGTGGTGATGGGTGGTGTGGAAAAAGCAGAGAGAGAAGAAAAGGGAAAGAAGTGTGTGAGGAATTTAAAGGACGGCAAAACAAATCAGAGATGCCTGTGCTGGCAATCACATGATCAGAAAGGCATGGTTGTACTCAACTCCACCTACTAGAATCTAGATATCAATATTGTTAACATTCCTCCATCCATTTGGGAAATCAGCAATAGTAATCTGAATATAAACCTGTGTTGTTACTAATCTGGCATCTGCATCATTAAGGGGGTAAAAAGGGAAAGTGAATTAGGAAATTTGAAACCAAGGAGGTTAAAAAAAAACTTGCCCGTATCTGCCAAGTCTTAGTCATTTGGAGGGAGGCTCTGTTATTTTGGATTAATGTTAAATCTGTTCTTAAAGTATAATAAATCTGTTCTTAAAGTATTTTATTCTTATGGTGAAGAATTCTGCTGAATATTTCAATGAGATATTTAAAACTTTACACATTCCTATTGGTACAGCTTTACATCTCTGCCTTCGTTTTCAAATGTTTTCAGGTTCCAGAATCATACAATTATTTCACAGGTCAGATCATGCATTGAAAACATTTCTTGATTTATGTCTCAGATTCAGAATTGATACCATTTTCCAGATGCTCAGCTGGGGCAAATGGGCATATTTTGTGGAATAGTATCACATTACACAAGCTGCAAATCTGACCTCATGTTTCCACCCCTTAGTAGTATAGAGTACTGGAAGGATGTTCTTGTATGCAAACTGTTTGGGGCTAATGCATTGTCCTTTTCTTCTTTTCCCCATCCTCCAAAGTAAGTGAATCTGAAACAGACTATAGATACCTTCCAAAAATACAAAGCATGTAAAAGAGACTGGTAAAAATGATCTGATGATTAATACCAAACAGATTATATGGCACCTGCATTGTTCTATCTGTTCTTATTCATTTGTAAACTGTCATGCCAAATACAGGATTAAATGGAATTATAAACTGCCAAACAAGAGATCTGAGCTATATCAACTCTAATCAATATTACTTCTGTTACCTATAACTTTTTAGGAGTTAGGTTTTTTCCTCCAATCTGCAGAAGAATTGCCAGTGACCCATTCTTTCATTATCCCAGCATCCTCACTAAACTAAGACTTTTGTGGGGGAGCATTTTGAATTGCATCCTGAGGGCAATCAGGTGTGAGATTATCTTGATTTCCTGTGGAAAGGTGTTCTACCCCACTAAGCCCAGTTGGAGCATGCTTGTAAAGCACGGTGTACTCTGTCACAGAGGTAAGGCTAAGAGAATAGGGAATAGAACCTCAACTTGGATACAGAGTTAAATGGATTTCTGAGGGCTGTAGAGAATGGCATGCAGATACTGTATCTTTGTAGAGCAATAGGGTGACCAGATGTCCCGATTTTATAGGGACAGTCCCAATTTTGGGGTCTTTTTCTTATATAGGCTTCTATTACCTCCCACCCCCTGTCCCAATTTTTCACACTTGCTGTCTGGTCACCCTACAGATCACCTAAATGTAAATTAAAGACATAGTTTAATTTTCCTCCAGATTAATTAGACACTATTTCCTTAATGAAAGGTGTACAAGTAGCAAATACTCTTACTGAACTGGAAACTGAGAATTCAACAGAGGCCAGCACCAACAAAAATTGCTATTTTCTCAGTGTTCACAATGCCATTATTTCAGATAGGAATTCTATTCATGCATCTGATATCAAACACCTCACTACTTTTAAAGATAAGTCTGGAAAACTTTCCAGCTATTACTTTCTTCTTCTAATTTATAGCTCAGAAAATTAGGCCTAATGGGGTGGCAGTGACAATAATAACATAATTCCACTGTTTTTTTCTTCTCTCCTTCTCTTCCCTGGTTCTCACACCTTTTCCCCATCCACAGCTATATTTATGGCTGTGGGATTGACAGTAGACTAGCAAATATAAACTGACGTTGTGAGCAATTATATTGTTTGCACAACAAGCATGGTGTCATTTGCTTAACTCTGAATATTTTGCAAAGAAAATAATAGGATGAATAGTAGAACCGAGGAAATACTACAAAAGATTTTCTGTGAATATTCATTCAAATTTGTAAATGAATTAGCTTTGTCCATGTTGATTCATTTGGATAAAGATTGCTCTTATACTAGAAATGATTCCATGCTTTTCTCAGGTAGCCTTGTGAGAAATAAAAGTGTCTAACTCATATCAGGTTTCAGAGTAGCAGCCATGTTAGTCTGTATCCGCAAAAAGAACAGGAGTACTTGTGGCACCTTAGAGACTAACGAATGTATTTGAGCATAAGCTTTCGTGGGCTAAAACCCACTTCATCGGATGCATGCAGTGGAAAATACAGTGAGGAGATTTATATACACAGAGAACATGAAACAATGGGTGTTATCATAGGCACTATAACGACATTTTGTCATGTATCCTAAGCCATGACAAAAGGGAAGGGATATTAGGTTACAAATGACATCTCTCTTACTCTTCAATTTTGAGAAATCAAGGGCAAAATGTGTAGTTTGCGAGTAAATTAAGGCTTTGCTTTGAACTAGTCTGTGAGCCTATTTCCAGTTTTTCATCATGAAGTACATACTTTTCCCACTTCAGAAAATATTTTACTTACCCTGGATATGCTTTGAATTTAACTGTATTTGACAGTTTTATTGTAAATGTCTTCTGCTTATGCTCTAATAAATTTGTCAGTCTCTAATGTGCCACAAGTACTCCTGTTCTTTTTGTGGATACAGACTAACACGGCTGCTACTCTGAAACCTATAAATGTCTTGTAATTGCTATGCTAAAGAAAGTGATTGGAAAAATGTGCAAAGTCCTACAATTGGAATTCAACTCCCTGGAGTGCTGAATGAAGAAACAAATGTTAGCTTGTAAGTTATAAAATCCTCCAAAGTCTATGGATTCACAAATACAAATTTGATTTATTATTCACCTCGGCTATAGCACCTTGTGTTCTGGGAACCAGCTAATATTACTCTTCTCCACAAAAGTGGTGACAAATCATCACTTACAAATTACTTTCCAATATCTTTACTGTCCATAGCACCAAAATTGCTTGAAGGGATTGCAGTTACTCTACAAACATTTCCAATACCTAAAATAAATGTTGATACCTTTACTGTCCATAGCATCAGAATTGCTTATATACTTAAAGCATTGCACAGAGTTACTCTGTAACTATTTCCCATAGAGTAATTAATTGCCAATCTGTTTTATCTTTATCACAGCAGCCTGGCTAAAGGTTGTAGGTGATGTTATGTCAGCCTTGGATAGCTAATCTAATAGTAGAACTATGTTTTTCACACAGGTAATGAGATCTTATGGGGCAGCCAGTTAATATTATTAATTTATCAGCATTTTATAACGGGAAGTAATCAGAGAATACAAAGGGGGAGGATTTTCTTTTTATTCATGTGATTTTGGTACTTGTGAAAGTTGCCATATTGAAAGCCCTGGAGACTGAAAAAGTGCAGCATGAGAAGCTTGCTGCCACGGCCTCTCTTTACCTCTACTCTTTACTCATTTCTCTACGCTGAACCTACTGACCTACTCAGAGGTGAGTGGGTAAATCACTATCCATTGCCCATTCTCCGCTAAGACTGTCAGCAAAGAGACCTATTACTGCCAACTGTAGAGGTGATGGAGTCACGTATCCAAAGGGAACTCACATCACTTAGGTCACTGAACAGCCATCCTATGGTAAAAATCTTCAGGCACTGCTGACCTGGGCAGGATTTGAAATAATGACACAGAAATGAGCTATTTAGTCCCCTGAGAATATGTTGTCTGCATCATAGTAGCAATAGCCTCACCGTTCTGTTAGAGCAGAAGCTGCTTTACACTATGCCTAACATCAGGGACTATTCAAAAGCCTTCCTGGCCTGCTATAGGTCACTTCCAGACAAGTATAGCTGAGATTCTATCACTTAGAAAGCTCAGGTTTGGAGGACAATACAGTGTAAATCTTGTTAAAAGAATGTGACACTCCCATGGTTGTGAGGAACCTTGCTACAACCTGCCCTTAGCATGAGGAAGCTTTGTCTCTGCCTGCCAGGGGTCACCTCCATGACTCCACTGGCCATAAGGACACATATCAACACAACTCCTTTCCGTCCTCGCAGGCTCTGCTGTCCCTCATGCAGGCTAGCAACAGGCAAGTTCCAACCTCTGAGTGCTCCAAGCGTCCCTTGTAGTGCCCAGAGCCTGCTCCACTGGACACTCACAAAATAACCAGGCCCGCTG
The DNA here is from genome assembly GCF_965140285.1 of Lepidochelys kempii. Lineage (NCBI taxonomy): Eukaryota > Metazoa > Chordata > Testudines > Cheloniidae > Lepidochelys > Lepidochelys kempii. The sequence goes on along the minus strand of NC_136384.1, from coordinate 66,394,063 downwards.
TTCCTAAAGGAATAGTGCCCCACAGCTTACTACTTACACCTTGGAACACAGCTTCCACTTAGCACACCAGCACTTACATTTATTTACAGGAAAACCAAAAACTTTATTTAACAAAGAATAGAGACTCATATGACAGCAAACAGAAATACTGGAAACAAAGTGACACATATAAAAGAGAGTCATAACACGCATTCTAGAGCCTAACCTCAGCTAACAAATTACCCTCTTGTCTAATGAGGTCCCGCTTATGCCAAAATCCTTCTCTCAGCATTTTTCCAATGAGGATGGTTGAAAGCCTTTTTTCATAAGGCCACTCCTGATGGCAGCCTGCCACCCTAATGATACATAACTAAAGATTCATGTGCATCCCAAACAGAGTCCCAAAAGTTCATTGTGTTTGCTTCTAATCAGGAAAGTCCTGCTGTTTGTTCTCCTTGCAGCCCCTGCTATCTTTTGATTAGCATTTGGCTCAGACTGTAAATGGGAGTCTATTGTGAACACATACAAAACTAAATTTGCACATGAACAAACAGTGAGAGGAAAGCATCTATTCTCCCCTGATTGACAGGAGTATGTGGATCACCTTAACTCATAGACCTAGAGAATATAATTTTCCATATATATACAGAATTCCTCGTACATTAATCTTGCATGATTATGATGAGTCTTACACAGGCTTTCATTAGAGACCTTACATGACATGCTTTGATGAACTAGTATGTAGATCCCAGACCCAGGGGAATCCTGTGGCCCTTATGCACCCCTGTGCCCTCTGCCAGTTGACACTAAGAGTCCCTAGGTCACAAGCCCTTGAGTTTTCTTAGCATTTTGAAAAACTAATTTGTGGATTATTTTAATTGAGGGCCCTCTAAAATATATTGTAGATTTTTCTGTGTTTCTAAAACTCAAAACTGTTTCCCTTATGAAAGATAAATATGACCAGTCATTAATTAGTTCATTCTGTGAACTACTTCCATTACTTGCTTTGATAAAAAGTGTACAAAGATTCAATTTTGTCCTATAAGGTTATTCAGTCCACATGCAAATACATTTTTCCACCTAGTAATTAAAACTAAACAGTTTTCAATAGAGAGACTAGGTTCCATGCAGAAACTAGGTTAATCAATCAGTGATCAATTTAAATAAGAATGAATAGAATTCTCTCAGCACTCTTTCTCAATTTGGTTGCTGCCTGATTAAAGAGTTTTAAAATATGGACAAATCTCTTTTTATCACAAATATAACTTTGACATCACCAGATATGATAGTGTGTCCAAGCAATAACATAATTTGGACATAAGAGTTATCCAATCAGGAGCTGTGGAACCTGAAAAGATGTCCAACTCTGCAGCAGATCACAGGTGCAGATTTCATTTACTTAACTGTTTGTCTGTTCCCAGTTCATACTGGAGCTGGAAGCCGACATGGAACATTAGTTATTGTCATTCATTGTACAATGTGAATCATGTTGTTTTCATTTACACCTGTGTAAATCTGCTAGTGGCAATAAGGTTGCACAGATATATCCAGGGGTGTACTTTGGCCAAAGAACTTCTGTTACAAGTGCTGATGTGTAAGCTGGAAGTAACTCAGCTTCACTGTCAGAGTCCTGGGTGAGTGTATATGAACTATCCTTTTACTAATAGACTAAGAAAGTTTGATATCCAAATCAGTACAACACGATGAATAATGGACTTTACAATGACATTTTTACAATGTTTTAGTTTTTCAGTTTGGACTAATACCTTAAATAGGGAGGTGAAGCAGTCTACTGTAACTAACCTTAAAAATGCTACTACAGCATGAGAGGGATCAGGGAGATACTGCACAGTTAAGTGACTTGTACCGTAGGTCACAAAGTAAGTCTGTGAGAGAGCCTGGAATAGAGTCAAATCTCCTGGCTCCCACTTCTCCCATTTCCTCAAGCTATTAGTCTAAGGGCAACCAAGTGGACATTATAGATGGCAGTGTTTTGTAAGCTAGTTCGCAAAAATCAAGAGTTTGTTTTTATTTGAAATATCTTTTCTGAAAGACAGGGAATCGGCATGTTCTCCCTCACACACACAAACACCCACATACACACATCCTGTCTGCTATGCACAGAACAAAGTGGCAGCCAAAATCCTCACTGTTTCCTGTCAAGCTCTGTTTATATAATTTCTGACCTATACTAAAATAAATTATTTGGAATGTTTTTTTCCCTTAGGTATAAATCACTTGGAATTACCACTGTATAACACTGTGGAAGCAGTAGTAGAACAGTGACTGAGCTTCTTAAAGATATTGGACAAGGATACAAATAACATATGTAGGCTTAAATAATGCAGATTGTCACCTCACGTTACTTTAACAAAGCAGCTATTTTTAACAAATTGATTATTGTATAGCTAGTAGACCCTGAAACAATTTATACCTAAGCACTCATCATGTGTATATACCTATATTTATCTATCTAGATATAGATAGATTGGTTGATTATTAAAAACACTTGGAACACAGATCACAAAACCAGTGTTCCAACTGGTTGACTATCCATCTTTATCTTGCACAGATGGAGCATTAGTCTCTGCTTTGGACAGCCTTACCCTAATCCCTTTTTATAGACTGCTTTGCAGGGGATTTATCCCTGGTCATACCAATTTTTAATTTGTACTCAAGAGGTGGGCAAATCACATGTACCACATTGTGCTCAACCTCCCTTCCCACCCCCACCTAGTTCATGACAGAGCATATGGTAGTCTAAACTTTCGGAATATAACATGTTGTCTTTGCAAGCATTTGGTATAACTTGCACAGTTTTAGTCACATATGTGACATAGACTGGGAAAAACACACTCTCTGGCTCCTCAGTACTTGGAGCTTGTCTATGTAGGGACACTCAGAAAATTTTATTCAAATTAACTAAAGTTGTGAATAAAAAGTGGATTAGTTAAACCACATTAAGCCCCTGTGTGGATGTTCTTAAATTTTAAAGTGGCCTTAATTCAATTTAGCTTAATTCACTTCCAAAATGCAGTCCCCTTGTGCCCAGCCTCTCAACCTCATTGTGTAGCGGAAACATACCAGTTCTGATGCCTAAGGAGCATCCATGCCCTATACCACAGAAGGAGATTGGAAATTATTTTTAAATTGGAGGCTGTTAGAACTGAGCAGGAAATGGCTTTCCCATCCCATGAGAATTTTCAAGATTTGAAAGATTTTCCCATCCCAAATCAGGATGAAAAGTTAAAATCTCAAAAATGTTCACAAATTGAAAATCCCAAAAAAAACCCAAATCAGATCAGGTCAACTGCAATGTAGTTTTGATTATTTCAAAACATTTCATTTAAATTTTGACTATTTTTGAACAGTTTTACTAGAAATTAACTTAAATGTCTATATAAAAAATCACTTTGAACCAAAAAATGGAATTTGTGGTTTTGAAAATGTCAATTTTTTTGTTTTGTTTCATTTTGACAATTCTGGAACTTTATTTTTCAAAAAAAATTCAAAACTGAAAATCCATCAAATTTTACCCCACAAAATGTTTCAAATTGTTCAAAATGTTTTGACAAATCAGCATTTTCTGACAAAAAAATTGTTGAAAAATCATCTCTAGAAGACTTTGTCAAACTGAAAGGAAGAAAGAACAGAATATTTACCTTACCACCATCATCTATTAAAAAGATCAGCGGCATGTAGGAAAGTATAACAATTCGGTAATTGCTACAATAGTAAAACACAATCCATGCAATACTGTATGATGTTTCATAAACGGGAAATGGGAAAGCATTTCCCAGTAACAAGTTAATTTCCAATCTGAATACTACAAAATCCCTTTAAATAAGAAAACACTCCACATTTAAAACTTGAACTAAAAGAGTTTTTCCAGGATGACAAAGGACACAGTGGGCCCCAGGAATTCTGTTTAGGTAAAATAAGCTATGCAGCATATGTTGATCCTCAGGCAGAAGAAAAGCACCAATGTATAGCAGGGTGTGAAGTTTTACATAAAGCGCAAAACCTTGAAATCAAAGAGTTGCTGAACTGCACAGAATGGAGGGGTGAAGGGAAATGTAGATTTGGTTTTTTGTACTTCTTGAAATGTTTTGCACTAACTGGAGCCTATGCACTAACCCTAACCCTAAGCCTATGAAACAGTATGTTGGCCTAGTAACAAAAAAGAATCCCAGTAATCAATACTGGAAGTGACAAAAGCCTCTTCAGCTTAGCAATATTTTGCAAACAGAAAAAAAAAGACACTAGTGATAAGTCATAAATGGCATTCCAGAGATAACTGAGGATAAGGCCTAACCTTATGATTAGGGTTTTTCAAAACTCTTACCGAAATTCTTATGCTGGACACAAGACCTGAAAGGTTACATAGTTGGGAGCAGTCATCCATAGTACATTGGATTATTTTTAATTCTTTGCGTGTGTGTGTGTGCGCAAACAATAATAATACCATATTTACATATATACACACAGGCCAAAGTTTTCAAAAATAGGAGCCTGATATTAAGCACCTGAGCCAATATTTAGGCACAGGTGGGATTTTCCTAAGACCTATATCCACAAATGGATTTAGGCACCTAACTCCCACTTTAGGTGCCAAAGTCCAAAATGTAGGCACCTCTGAAATCTTCAAAAACCCTGATTAGCTGCCACCTAACTCTGGAGGCACCTAAAATCCCTTGGCACCTAAATTTTGTTGTAAAAGTCCCCTAAGGGCCTAAGTTTCTGTCTCTGAACCTCTGTGCTGCTTCCCCAGGTGAATTCCCAGATGCCCAATCCCCAGCACATCCTCAAACCAGGTAAAGATAGGTGTTGTCCCACAGATCTCACCTGCAGGGCCCAATCCAGAAGGCATTCCCAGAGCATGCCTAACTCCACACATAATGGCCCGGAGAGGAGGAGCTGTCCTCCTTTTAGCCCCGTGGTTAGGACATTCTCCCAGGATGGGAGAGACCCTGTTTTAATTCCACCTCTCTGCCGGACGGGAAGAAGGGAAATAATTAAATATACATTGGGCCAAAGACAGAGAGAAAATGACTTATAGTCCTAGAGGCTAACTCCACCGCCATTCTCCCTCCCCCCCCCACACACACACACTCAGTTTAGGTGAGGTCTATGTCACCACTGTTCTTACAAGAGACAGTTTAGCCAACTGAGTCCAGGAGAGGGTTCTCAGCTGTGGATCCCAAACAGAGATAGGCATCTCCTCTCCAGCCTGGACTTAGGCATCCAGCTCCCAGAGAGAGGTGGGGCTAAGAAATTGCTGGCTTTGGTGGATCCCATTCTTAGGGCATGGCTACACTTGTAGATGTAGAGTGCTGTGAGTTAAACCAGCCCTCAGAGACCGCAGCAGGGAAAGCACTGCCATGTGTTCACACTGTCAGCTGCAAGTGCACTGGCGTGGCCACATTTTTGGCATTTGCAGCGGCACTGGGAGCGGTGCATTATGGGCAGTTATCCCATAGAGCACCTCTTCCCATTCTGACGCTGTGGCTTGTGGAAAGGGGCGGGGGTGGCGCGCAGGGCATTCTGGGTCCTGTCCCAAAGCCCCGTGATGCATCGCTTTGAATCCCAGCAGTCCCTGTGCATCCGTCCACATTTGGCGCCATCTTTCAATATTTTTTGCACTGCACTCTCTGTCTTCCCTTTTGGTCTGTGGGAATGAACCCTGAACTGCTGAGGAATATGCTGATGGATCTCACCAGCATGTCACGAATTAACAGAGGCAGCATTGTTCACACCAGACAAAGCAATGATTTGGCTGTACTTAAAGACAAGCACAGTGTACACAATAGCAGAAATTGCCCATCCCAAAGCAATCAGACATAACCCACAGGAGCCCCAAAATGGTGAGTAAGAACAGGGGCAAGCGGGACTGATTGTTTCATGGCCGTACCGTCTTCTGGGGTTCTGTGCCTTGGGGAGAGCCAACAGCTACAGGGGGCCCCTATACTGAACACTGTCCCCACATTTTCCACAGGATGAGTTCATCCTGGAAGATATCTCGCTGCTGAGGGTGACCTGGGAAGCAAGGGAGGGTCTTCTACTACAATGTGGCTTCTGCCCTGGCCCATATGCAGCTTGCCTGTGTGCAGCAATGGTCCCCTTGCCCCTCACAGCACAGTGGCGCGGACTTGTTAGCCTTACTGGGACAAGTAGCACAGTAGCTCTGCCAAGGAACCTGCGCAAGTGGATTGCCCACCTTCTACATGAGACCTTTGAAGAGATCACTGAGGTCGATTACTGCGATGTGAGAGAGCACATCAATGCCCTATTCTGTATCTAGGCATGCATACAGCCCTAACCCTCCTTGCCCCAAAAGCCCACACCAAACAACTTCCTTCCCAAAATAAAAGCTGCTTACCGGGCATCTACTTTGGTGTTTGTTCTTCCCCAAGCACCATCTGCTATGACGGGCTACCTTCTTCCTGGCTTGAAAACAGCTCCTGGCTGCATGCATCTGGGGATCATAGAATCATAGAATATCAGGGTTGGAAGGGACCTCAGGAAGTCATCTAGTTCAACCCCCTGCTCAAAGCAGGACCAATCCCCAACTAAATCATCCCAGCCATGGCTTTGTTAAGCCTGACCTTAAAAACCTCAAAGGAAGGAGATTCCACCACCCCCCGAGGTAACTCATTCCAGTCCTTCACCACCCTCCTAGTGAAAAAGTTTTTCCTAATATCCAACCTAAACCTCCCCCACTGCAACTTGAGACCATTACTCCTTGTCCTGTCATCTGCTACCACTGAGAACAGTCTAGATCCATCCTCTGTCCACTGAGAACAGTCTAGATCCATCCTCTTTGGAACCCCCTTTCAGGTAGTTGAAAGGAGCTATCAAATCCCCCCTCATTCTTCTCTTCTGCAAACTAAACAATCCCAGTTCCCTCAGCCTCTCCTCATAAATCATGTGTTCCAGTCCCCTAATAAATTTTTTTGCCCTCTGCTGGACTCTTTCCAATTTTTCCACATCCTTCTTGTAGTGTGGGGCCCAAAACTGGACACAGTACTCCAGATGAGGCCTCACCAATGTCAAATAGAGGGGAACAATCACGTCCCTCGATCTGCTGGCAATGCCCCTACTTCTACAGCCCAGAATGCCATTGGCCTTCTTGGAAACAAGGGTGCACTGTTGCCTCATATCCAGCTTCTCATCCACTGTAACCCCTAGGTCCCTTTCTGCAGAACTGGTGCCTTGCCATTCGGTCCCCAGCCTGCAGCGGTGCATGGGATTCTTCCATCCTAAGTGCAGGACTCTGCACTTGTCCTTGTTGAACCTCATCAGATTTCTTTTGGCCCAATCCTCTAATTTGTCTAGGGCCCTCTGTATCCTATCCCTACCATCCAGCATATCTACCTCTCCTCCCAGTTTAGTGTCTTCTGCAAACTTGTTGAGGGTGCAATCTACGCCATCTTCCAGATCATTAATGAAGATATTGAACAAAACTGGCCCCAGGACCGACCCTTGGGGCACTCCCCACTTGATACCGGCTGCCAACTAGACATGGAGCCATTGATCACTACCCACTGAGCCCGACGATCTAGCCAGCTTTCTATCCACCTTATAGTCCATTCATCCAGCCCATACTTCTTTAACTTGCTGACAAGAATACTGTGGGAGACCGTGTCAAAAGCTTTGCTAAAGTCAAGGAATAACACATCCACTGCTTTCCCCTCATCCACAGAGCCAGTTATCTTGTCATAGAAGGCAGTTAGATTAATCAGGCATGACTTGCCCTTGGTGAATCCATGCTGACTGTTCCTGATCACTTTCCTCTCCTCTAAATGCTTCAGAATTGATTCCTTGAGGACCTGCTCCATGATTTTTCCAGGGACTGAGGTGAGGCTGACTGGCCTGTAGTTCCCCGAATGCTCCTTCTTCCCTTTTTTAAAGATAGGCACTACATTAGCCTTTTTCCAGTCATCCGGGACCTCCCCCAATCACCATGAGTTTTCAAAGATAATGGCCATGGCTCTGCAATCACATCTGCCAACTCCTTTAGCACTCTCAGATGCAGCACATCCGGCCCCATGGACTTGTGCTCGTCCAGCTTTTCTAAATAGTCCTGAACCACTTCTTTCTCCACAGAGGGCTGTTCACCTCCTCCCCATGCTGTGCAGCTCAGTGCAGTAGCCTGGGAGCTGACCTTGTTCGTGAAGACAGAGGCAAAAAGAGCATTGAGTACATTAGTTTTTTCCACATCCTCTGTCACTAGGTTGCCTCCCTCATTCAGTAAAGGGCCCACACTTTCCTTGACTTTCTTCTTGTTGCTAACATACCTGAAGAAACCCTTCTTGTTACTTTTAACATCTCTTGCTAGCTGAAACTCCAGGTGTGATTTGGCCTTCCCGATTTCACTCTTGCATGCCTGAGCAATATTTTTATACTCCTCCCTGGTCATTTGTTCAATCTTCCACTTCTTGTAAGCTTCCTTTTGTGTTTAAGATCAGCAAGTATTTCACTGTTAAGCCAAGCTGATCGCCTGCCATATTTACTATTCTTTCTACACATTGGGATGGTTTGTCCCTGTAACCTCAATAAGAATTCTTTAAAATACAGCCAGCTCTCCTGGACTCCTTTCCCCGTCGTGTTATTCTCCCAGGGGATCCTGCCCATCAGTTCCCTGAGGGAGTCAAAGTCTGCTTTTCTGAAGTCCAGGCTCTGTATTCTGCTGCTCTCCTTTCTTCCTTGTGTCAGGATCCTGAACTCGACCATCTCATGGTCACTGCCTCCCAGGTTCCCCTACTAATTCTTCCCAGTTTGTGAGCAGGAGGTCAAGAAGAGCTCTGGCCCTAGTTGGTTCCTCCATCACTTGCACCAGGAAATTGTCCCCTACACTTTCCAAAAACTTTCTGGATTGTCTGTGCATCGCTGTATTGCTCTCCCAGCAGATATCAGGGTGATTGAAGTCTCCCATGAGAACCAGGGCCTGCGATCTAGTAACTTCCGTTACTTGCCGGAGCAAAGCCTCATCCACCTCATTCCCCTGTCCGGTGGTCTATAGCAAACTCCCACCATGACCTATGCCTTGTTGCTAACACTTCTAAACTTAATCCAGAGACTCTCAGATTTTTCTGTAGTTTCATACCGGAGCTCCGACCAGTCATACTGCTCTCTTACATACAATGCAACTCCTCCACCTTTTCTGCCCTGCCTGCCCTTCCTAAACAGTTTACATCCATCCATGACAGTACTCCAGTCATGTGAGTTATCCCACCAAGTCTCTGTTATTCCAGTTACAAGATAATTCCTTGACTGTGCCAGGACTTCCAGTTCTCCCTGCTTGTTTCCCAGGCTTCTTGCATTTGTGTTTAGGCACTTGAGATAACTTGCTGATAGTCCCTCTTCCTCGGTATGAGGCAGGACCCCTCCCCACTCGTGCTCTCCTGCTCGTTTTTCCTCCCAGTATCCCACTTCGCCACTTCCCCCTCAGGGCTTTGGTCTCCTTCCCCCAGTGAACTTAGTTTAAAGCCCTCCTCACTAGGTTAGCCTGCCTGCTTGCAAAGATGCTCTTCCCTCTCTTCGTTAGGTGGAGCTTGTCTCTGCCTAGCACTCCTCCTTCTTGGAACACCATCCCATGGTCAAAGAATCCTCCTCAGCACCCTCCCCCCTCCTCAGCACCCTCGCTCCTGCTTTCCTCCTCCTTCTGGCTTGTTGAACTGAGCTCTGAAATGTCCATGGTGGTCTTCGGAGTGGAGGTAGGCTTGCCCCCAAATATTTGCGTCCAGCTCTTTGTAGAAAAGGCAGGTCGCGGGGGCAGCACCGGAGCGGCGGTTTGCCTCGCACGCTTTGCGGTAGGCATTCCGCAGCTCCTTCACTTTAACCCTGCACTGCAGTGCGTCCCGGTCATGGCCCCTTTCCATCATGTCCCTTGATATCTGCCCGAAGGTTTCATAATTCCTACGGCTGGAGCCCAGCTGGGACTGGACAGCTTCCTCCCCCCAAACACTGATGAGGTCCAGCATCTCACCATTGCTCAATACTAGGAGCAATGGAGGCATGGTCACCTGGAAAGATGCGCTGAGAGCACTCCACACCTTGCTGAGGAAACAGGAAGGGGATTTTCAAAATTCCCAGAGATTTAAAGGGCGGGTCTGATGGTTGGTCACCTGAGGGTTCAACCAGTAGAGTTCGAAGTGATGATCAGAGTGGCTAGAACAGGCATTATGGGAGACTTCTGGGGGCTGACCAGAGCACATTAATAGACCAGGGCGTCCACACTGGCACCGTGGTGCTCCAGCCGGGGCACAGCAAGTGTTATGCTTCTCATGGAAGGTGGATTACCAGAAGCACTCCAGCCTCATAGTCCGGGCACTCTACGTGCCTTTCAAGTGTGGACGCATCATGGGTTAGGGTACCTGGGGCTGCTTTAATGCAAGTGTAGCCAAGCCCTTAGGAACGTATGTCTTTCCATGCATTCTACAGGGAGCCTAGGCACCTGAACCAAAGTTTGTGGATTCCACTGGATGGCTGAGCACCTAAATCTTAGTGCTGCAATGCTCAGCCTTTTTCATTTATTTACTCTTTTTTAAAGGGAGATTGGGACAGAAAGGGGAGAAAGGAAAGGATAAAAGTATATTCAGCTCAGTTGATCCATTTAGAATTTCCTGAGTTCCATAGTTTTCCCCAATGACACACACAGTCCAAGCATATTCAAGTTCTCAACTAGGATTTTTATTTTTAATTTAAGGAGCACAGGTAGCTTAGTATCTGAATAATTTTCTTTCATGTTCTCTTAAATACTGCTTAGCTACCCATTATCTGTGACACATATGAATATGTAAATAAGTAGCAGGAAGGAACTGGAAATTATTAGACTCACAGGGCATAAAAATGATATTTTGAAAAAAATGAATACATTCTTATCTATTAAAGCAGTCACTTTTTGTTTTACTTCTTTATATTCATTTACATGTAAAAGTATGGAATAATACTTTACTTTGTACTTATTTTTCATCTGTAAATCTCAGAGCTCCTTATAAAGGTCCAATTACGCATTTGTACTTGAGGCAATGTTGTTGAACAATTAGGAGATAACAGGACACAAGGAGCAACACACTCAAAGCCTGCTTTCAGAACAAACCTCAGGCTTCACTGTAACCTAAGGAAAAAGCACTCCAAAAGCAGAAAGCAGCCACTGAGCATTGAAATTAGATTAACTGATTGCAGTTACTAAAACCAAAACATTAAACAATTGTGTTAAAGAATGTCCATGTAAAACAAAGCCTTCTAGCAATTGCAATAGAACTGAATTTTAAAAACAAATCAAGCCGGAGTAAAAGAGATGGTTACAGACAAAAAGAAATCTTTTCAAAATCAGAAGTCAAATCCTACTAAGGGAAATAGAAAGCAACATAAATTATGGCAAGCCAAGTGTAAAGGTATAATTAGGCTAGCCAAAAAAGAACTTGAAGAGCAACTAGCAACAGACACAATAACTAACAGCAACATTTTTTAAGTACATCAGAACCATGAAGCTTGTCAAACAACCAGTGAGCCACAGGACAAGCAAGGTGCTAAACAAGAACTCAAGGAAGACAAGGGCATTGCAGACAAGCTAACTGAATTATGTGCATTGGTCTTCACTGCAGAGGATGTGAGAGGGATTTCCATACCTAAGCCATTCTCTTTAGGTGACAGATCTGATGAATTGTCCCAGACTAAAGTGTCAATAGAGGAGATTTTGGAACAAAATGACAGAGTAAAGAGTAATAAGTCACCAGGACCAGATGAATTTCCCCCAAGAATTCTGAAAGAACTCAAATATGAAATTGCAGAACTACTCACTGTGGTATGTAACCTATTGCTTAAATCAGCCTCTGTTTCAGATGATTGGTGGATATCTAATGTGACACTGATTTTTAAGAAAGGCTCCAGAGGTGATTCTGGTAATTACAGACCAGTAAGCCTAACTTCAGTACCAGGCAAATTGGTTGAAACTATAGTGAAGAATAGAATTATCAGACACAAAATGAACACGATTTGTTGGGGAAAAGTCAACACAGTTTTTGTAAAGGGAAATCATGCCTCACCAATCTATTAGAATTCTTTTAGGTGGTCAACAAAAACCTGGTCAACATGTGCACAAGGATAATCCAGTGGATATAGTGCAGTTGGACTTTCAGAAGGCCTTTGACAAGCTCCCTCACCAAAGGCTCTTAAGCAAAGTAAGCAGTCATGAGATAAGAGGGAAGGTCCTCTCATGGATCAGTAACTGGTTAGAAGATAAGAAACAAAGGGTAGGAATAAATGGTCAGGTTCAACAGTAGAGAGAGGTAAATAGTGGGGTCCCCCAAGGATCTACACTGGAACCAGTGCTGCTCAACACATTCATAAATGATCTGGGGAAAAGGGTAAACAATGACTTGGCAGAGTTTGCAGATAATACTAACTTACTCAAGATAGTTAGGTGCAAGACAGCCTATGAAGAGTTACAAAGTGATCTCACAAAACTGGGTGAATGGCAACAAAATGGCAGATGAAATTCAGTGTTGATATATGCAAAGTAATACCCTGGCTGCCTCTTACATTGATGTTGTTGGCAAGCTACAAAATTCCAGCAGGCACTGCACCTACACAGTCATCCACAGGCAGGAACACAGTGAGCTGTGTTACATGAATGATCTCCCAGCTACTCAGGAACTAACAATAAAGAAGTTTCAGAAAGTTCCCCCAGCTCCCTAGCCTTGCACCCCAGAACTGTACCATCTTGCACTGGTCAGAAGCTTGGCCAGTGGATGTTCATGAAGTTTGCTGCTCCCTCAGTATGGAGAGGACACACACTAGCCTTTTGTAAACTGAGCTGAGATTTCCCAAGCACTTCAACCAAACCACATGGTTTTAGGTAAAATATAAAACAGATTTATTAACTACAGAAATATAGATTTTAAGTGATTATAAGCAGTGGTGAGCTGGAGCTGAACCAGTTGTTAAATTTTGAAGCAGTTTTAGAACCAGTTGTTAACCCGCTTCCCTGCAGGGGGCGCTGAGGCTTTAATGGGCTCCAGCCGGGAAGTGATGTAATTCCTCCTCCGGCCACCGGGGACGCTGCACTTCAGGAGCCACGTGGGCTGCCGCCTGGCCCTGGGCACAAGCCCTGTTGCTGCTGCTGCTCTCCCGACCCCTGGCCCTGAGGCTCCCGCTGCTGCCTTGTGGGTCTCCGGCTGCTCTGCTGGGCCTGGGCTGCGTCCTGCTGCTCGGGCTGCTCCGAGCCGCTCTCCTCATGAGCACCCACCACCCTGGCCGCAGCCAGCCCCTGCCTCCAGCCACCCCCGCACCCCCTGCCTGCAGCCAGCCCCTGCCGCACACCCTGCCCTGCCTCCAGCCAGCCCCACACCCCTTGGCCTCCAGCCAACCCCGCACCCTCCTGTCTCCAGCCAGCCCTGCATCCCCTGCCTCCAGCTAGCCCTGCCCCATGCCCCTGTCTGTAGCTGGCCCCATGTCCACTGGTGCCCTGAAGTTCCCAGGGCAGTAACTCTGCACACCTGCTTCAATGAGGGGGGCAGGAAGCAGCTGGGACCCACACATGTGCACACCCTAGGGTGACCAGACAGCAAGTGTGAAAAATCAGGACAGGGAGTGGGGGGTAATAGGAGCCTATATAAGAAAAAGACCCCAAAATCAGGACTGTCGCTATAAAATCAGGACATCTGGTCACCCTAGCACACCCCCAGGGAGTGGCGGGGACCCACACATGTGAAACAGAGCTCATTTCTAGTTCAGGCCCATCTTTTTAAAAAAGAACTTTAGGTAGGGTTAACATACATCCGTATTTTCCCAGACGTGTCATGCTTTTTGGTTCTTAAATCGCCGTCCAGGAGGGAAAATATGGACGTATGGTAACCCTACTGGTACAAAAAATACATACTGTGGCACTTCCCTTAAATCAGGACTTTTTATATGGAACTGGTTGTTAAGATTTTGGCAGCTCATCACTGATTATAAGTAGCAGGCATAGAGATCAAAACTGGTTACCTAAGAAATAAAAATAATTTCACCATCTGAGTTGTACAAACTAAATAGGATTTGAATCAAGCAGCGTCTCACCTTGACAGATGGTACAAACAGGCCACAGATTCTCAATACACAGGCTTGGACTTTTTTTCAGCTTGTGGCCACCCTCCCCAGTTCAAAGTCTTTGTCCTCCAGATGTTCCTCCAGATGCTGGGGGTGGGGGGGGGACTGAGAGGCCAAATGATGATGCCACTTCCCCTCTTTTATACTTTCTTCCAGCTTGCTGGAAAGATCTTTGCTGTGAGGTGAGTTAGTTCACCCCCATGGCATACATGCCTCCTCCGAGAAATCTCTAGGATAGTGGATTTTTTCTTGATGGGTGTTGATGAGCCATTAATGCCATGTGACTACTCCATTGTTGTACCTGAAAGACTGGTTGTGGGTGTTCCTAACCTCACAACATCTTTCAGTAACATATACAGCAATATTTCATAACCTCACATATAACGATAGTACATACAATGCAATAGGATATTAATGTTCAACAGATCCGATTTTTAAAATGATACCTCACATTATAAAACATATCATTATATGACAGTGGTGAATATGGGAGTTCAAGGGTGCTGCTTTGAGGTACAGAGTGTCACACTTACCTCAGAAAATTGTAATATCACTGTAATGGCCTGGGAGCTAACAAGGACCTAAGTGTCCCCATCACAGAATAAGAGCAATGCGTATTGAAAATAATAGTACTGCTTCATCCTGTTGTTTCTCCAAACTATGATACTGATTGCATGTTCAGAGCTGAGTAACTGAAGGTATTTAGTTTGAATTCATTCTCCCCTGGTAAAACTATTCAATTTCCATAAATAATTTTGTGAGATTCTACTAATGACTTAAGGCGGCATCACCCATGTCATGTGGATATATACTAGTCAAGCCAAAATATTATGACAGTGAAAGCATGGGCAATTTTTAAGTGCCAATTTTTAAATAATCCATTAGCAAATACCCAGCATAGTCTGAAAAGGCAAAACTAAAATAAACATACTTCATCAGGAGCAGGGGTAATTGTGTGGCAAACAACCAACTGTATTGCCAGCAAGGCACAAGTGTACAGCATATGAGCAGGTGAAAATGTGATTGTGAGCAGGACAGTAATGTTAACTCTCTGTTCACCATACAATCATACCAGAGCAAGTCATTGCATCTTTCACACACAGCAAAAAGCCAGCTTGAAATATCTATTGGTCCAGATTCAAAATTATTTAAACTGGAGCTGGGAACAGGTTTTTTTGGTTTGAGTTCGATGTTTCAAAACTGTTTTAGAAAACACATGCAAAATTAACATATTCAATGTGTTAATACCATCCATTTCTCTGATGATTCATAATAATAAGCATGATATTTATATGGAAGAAAAAATAATTATAAGAAAGGTGTGCCCATTATCAAATAGCTATATTGGCCACTAGGCCAGTTTCTTTCTCTCTTTCACCTACAAAACATTGTAGGTTTGATACTCATGAAAATAAATCCAGTATTAAGAATAGATAAAAGAAAAAGCATACCTGTTAGAAAGAGTGTGGTTATTATTGCTATGCAGTGGCACAGGTGTGCATGACTCTTTACAGGTATATACAAGAAGATGAAGTCACTGTCCCAAAGACCTTTCAGTCTAAGGCTTCAATATTGCAAAAACCTTACTCCTGCAACTAGTCCCATTGACTTCAATGGGTGAAGCACTTCAACTTGGCATGAATAAAAGTTTGAGAGATTAGGCCCTGAGTTAGAAAATGTAAAGTCAAAGGAGATGGAGATGGTTTGTTGAGGTTTGTAGTTCCAGAATTTTTTTTATTTTTTAATGTTAGGCCTGGTCTACACCTAATGCTTGAATCAACCTAGCTACATTGTTCAGGACTGTGAAAACTTTCAAGCCCTGAGCAACATAGTTAGGTCAATCTAACCTAACCCCTATACAGACACAGCTACCATCAACCTAGCTACCGCCTCTTGAGGGAGTGGGTTTACTACAGGGATGGAAAACTCCCTTCCCTTGCTTTGGTAAGTGTCTGTACCACAGCAGCATAGTGTGTAGTGTAGATATACCCTTATATTAGCCAAGTGAAGTTGGTTGTAGATATAAGTTGAAGGAGAATGAGGTGGCTACATGTACTAGTTCGTGGAGGCTGTTCCAGACATGAGGGTCAGCATGTTAAAAGGCCCCAGAGATGTGAGTGGGAGGACACAAAAGGGAGTTGGCAGAGCTTAGTGCATGCAAAGGGATATAGAGTATAAAAGCACAGTTGTAAGTGTGTGTTGGGGATGGAAAACCCTAGTGGTAGGAGAAGGAATTTGAAGACAGTGTGAAAGGAAGTTAGGAGCCATTGGATGGGTTAGAATAAGGATGGGAGATAATTTGTACAGAGCAAGGAAGTTTATTTCAGCTGCTGCATAAAATGCAGTCATTTACTTTGTCTCAATGACCTTCTATTTAGATTAAGGGGAACAACGTCGCCTTCAAGTACAAAATTAAAGTCTCCAGAAGACCACAGTGACTGTTTCCTCTGCAACACAATGCAGCAATTCTTGCCTCAAGAAAGAGCATCTGCAAACAGCAGACTCTTAGAAATGTAATGCAGTACAGATAAAATAAAATCATACTAGCAGCACACACCACTACTATCATTATACTCAATCCAAGGTAAAAAGAGATTTAGACCAAACTTCAGAAGTGCCCTCTAAATGAGAAGAGTCCATTTTGGGATGCATGATTTGAGACACCTAGTCTTAATTTTTTAGAGATGTTGATCATCCAGAACTTCGGTTGCTGTTCACAGGACCTGTCAGACCCTTAGTAAGTCATAGATAAAGTATGAGTATTTGGTTTATCTGATATTGTATTTTGTTTTCTAGTATTCTTGATGCTTGGATATTCTATTATTCATTTTCTATTATTCTTGGTGCTTGGATATTGTGTGCATATGTACTTTTGTTTAATAGTACCCAGTTGGAGTGTTTGTTGCTTGTAGATAAAGGATATGCCTACACTTCAATTAAAAACCCACAGCTAGCCAGTGACAGCTGACTTGGGCTCGGGCTATGGGGCTGTTTAACTGCAATGTAAACATTACAGCTTGGGCTGGAATGTAGGCTCTAGGATCCTGCGAGGTGGAGAGCTCCCAGAGCTCTGGCTCCAGGTCGAGCCCAAATGTTTACACTACAATTAAACAGCCACTTAGCCCAAGCTCCCTGAGCTCGAGTCAGCTTGCACAGGCCAACCGCAGGTTTCTCACTGCAGTGTAGACATACCCAAAGAGCATGAAAGAGGATACAAATTCTATTTTGGTCTGATCTTTAGACACACTCAGCTAAAACTGTGGCACAATAAGGATATCAGGGAGCTCACTCTGCCCTGAAAAGTTATAAACAGAATAGAGAGGAGAGCATAATAAAAAAGAAAATGCTATAATGACACCCTTCTGATAGACTGATCCATTACTTTGGAAGATATCTGTGGCAAAGCCTAGAGGGCAGAATACTAGTTTTAAGGAGGAAAAGTTTAGTGAAAGCAGCAGGAAGTGAAGTGAGAGGACAGACTGAGCCTTAACCTGCTGTCATTGAAATCAGAAGGAGTCTTTACACTAACTTCAGTTCAATGGATCAGGTACAGTGTTACTGAAAAGCTGTGACAAAAATAATTGAAAATACTATGTATGTGAAACATTTACATATAGATATATAGCAAATTAAATCCCAATATATATAGCTAATTAAATCGGTGTGTATTTTCCACTACTAAAATATAATTCTTATTTCATGCTCAGCTGTGGTTTTCCCCTATGTGTCCTGTCTAAAATATACAATACATCAGGCATTTCAAATTGAAGAGGCTGATAATAAATGCTGACATCTGTTAAGATTAAATTATGACTTACAATCTAATATTGTTCAGCAAAGATTAAATGTTGCCAGCCATTTCCAAACTCAGACACTATCTATTGTGCGTCAGAATTACACTCTTCAATCCATCCAAATCAGAATGTTCTCCCCTATGCAATGTTACTCTTGCTCTTAAATGACCATGTTATTTATTTCCTCAACAGAAGGCAGACTCTTTGGGGCAATACACCCTGCACTGGGTTTCTACAAAACATAAACTATAATCTATGGCAAATGAAAAACTAAGTCCTCTCAACACTGCATTAGCAAAAGCTTCATACAGTTGAAAGTTATTCATGAATTCCGTCCAGCCAATCAACAGTCATAATTGTTGGTAATAGAATGTCAAAAACTAGAGTTGTGCGCCAAGCCAAAGCAATACTGTCATTGCCCTGCTGTTGGCTTTTTCATTTGCGGCCAAATTGTTTTCTTTGTTATCCCAATGTAAACCCATGTTAAATCTATGAAGTCAGATTTACATCAGTATCAGTGTAGCTGAGAGTAGAATTTGGCCCTAGTGTTCCAGCAATTAACACCTTCAAAATCCAAGCAATTGTGCTGAACTTTATTTTGACGTTTACAAATGCTATTGTTTTTTCTAACAATCTTGCTTATCCTTGGTATTTCAATCTCTGATCCCCAAGTAGCAATACCATGGCCAATTTTTTGATCCAATAGGACATATACCAGTATAACTGATTAGGTTCCCATAGCCTTTGCCTGCCTCTGTATTTCAGATACACAAATATAGTTTAATAGCCCAGTTGAAGGTTACTGACCTGGCCTAACTATCAAACCAGCAATACCTAAAATCAAAGTGTGGACCCTTGAGTGCAGGAGCCAACACCCTCGTGTGTGGTACTGTCCTGACACACTGCACCAACTAAAGCCTATTATTTTTTAATTTCATCCAAGTTTTAAAATGCCAGAAAACTACAGTAAAAAAAAACGTTGTGCTTCTTTCACTTTCAGATATAGGTATGAAATTTTTAGTTTTACTTGATTAAATCCAAGAAGTTGAAGCATTCAACCATATATGTTCCTCAAGTCTATTTACTCTAGGGAAACACAGCCACTGAAATTCAATGGCAGTGATCCAAACCATGATGAACTGAGGCAATTTCGTTTTTGTTGACCATTGCTCCAGGTCATTGTAATTTAATGAGTAGTAATCCTATTTAAAATATGTTTCAGGCAGCAAGGTGCCTGCTGGGAGAAAGCTGCTACGCATGAACAGATCAATATGCATTGTGTGCATTCGACCATTCAATAATCGATTCACCCTTGTTATGAGAAAATAAATGCTAAAGTCCTAAAAGTTAATTTCTATAGAAAGCTTTTACAAGGCTATCAAATTATTAAAAGTTTTCATGGGTTCTCTTTTAAAAAAAAATCTTTGTGCAGTATTAGCAGCATCTCACAACATCCTATTCAGTATTAGAAGCTGAATCCTGAATTAGATCCTAGGCAGAAAGTTGGGGATTGTGGATCAAAGTCTGTTCTCATTTATAGTGATGCAAATCTGGAGTGAATCCGCTGAAGAAAACAGTGTTATTCCAAATGTATTCCAAAGAAAGCTGAGGGCAGAATGTGACTCTGTAGTCTCACAGCTAGATTAGTGAACTGAAGGCTCTTTTTAAAAGTCCATCATCGTCCTTTATTTAATTTATTTGACTTTTGTATTAGTTTGTTTAAAAGGATTAGCACATTTTAAATTGTCACAGTTTGGGATACAGTTGCATCTTTCACATCGGAAGGCCTGATTCTGCCTTTGTTTTTATGTTGCGCACCTTGCTCCATGAATAAATCCAAGTAAGGTTGGCAAAATTAAATTAAATGAGTAGCTACCAATAAACATACCAAGGCTCCATAAAAAGTTATTTTAAAATCACAGATTGAGGGCCCCAGCTGTTGTAAAGTGACATAGTTCCACTGAAGCAAATGGAAAATCAGCTGAGACTCTGGTCCGATACATTCAGACTCTTTGGACCTGAATCTCACATCTGATAAGGCTACTTTGCACCCCTCCAGGTTTGCAGGGCAGCATGAAAACTGGTCAGTGGAGGATTTTCCTGCATGCAGTAATCCCCACCAACTCATTTAATCCCCCCAAGCAGGGGTTTTGCGGGGACAAGTCTGCTTTATAACAGGTTATCAGGACCACAAAGCCAATGGTACTCCCCACCCTGCAACAAGCAGAGCTGATCATAACCATAGAATCTGACCCTTTGTTTTTAAGATGCGTGGTTCTCTCCCTTACATCCAAGTTGCTAGTTTACATATTTTACGGCAGAGGTGGTTGCGTTAATATCCTTCATTGGACTAGGGTGACAAGATGTCCCAACTTTATAGGGACAATCCCAGTATTCGGGGCTTTTTTTTATACAGGCACCAGTTACCCCCCACCCCTTGTCCTGATTTTTCACACTTGCTATCTGGTCACCCTACATTGGACCAACTTCTGTGGTTGAAAGAGACAAGCTTTCGAGCTTACACAGAGCTCTTCTTCAGGTCAGAAGAAAAAGAGCTGAAGAAGAGCTCTGTGTGACTCAAAAGCTTGTCTCTCACACCAACAGAAGTTGGTCCAATAAAAGATATTACCTGACTCATCTTGTCTCCTGACTCATCTTGTCTCTCTAATATCCTGGGACCCACACAGCTACAACAACACTGCAACATATTTTATGGCAGAAATTTTAGGAAATACAATGTGGTATTTATGTTAATGTGTGACTTCAGAGACCTTAGTTATCTGCACTGAGTTTCTCGTGTTCATTGTTGAAACGTGAAAGGGTTTGTAAAGGATTAAATCTTGTGTATCAAAATCACAAATATTAAACTGGCATCTCAATGCACTCCATCTTAGGATCTCCATTACCAGGTGCTAATGGTGTTTTTATGGCTGTATTATAAAACCATAATTCATCCAGTGAGCCATAAACACTACTTTTTTCTGAACTGGCTTTCACAGGGGTATCTCATATGTACTGTGTTTCGAGTGAGGACGAATATGTTTCTGTTTCTCATTGCTATTCTGACCTCATTCTCTCTCAGATCACTGTTGCTGCAGTCACTTTGGAAAATGGAAACTAAACCACAGAACTGCAAGTAACAGAGTGGCCGATGTGGGTGAATTCTGGTCCCTAGATTTGCAAGTGCAGGAAAGCCTCCAATGCTGTTGATCCTCTTCCCATGTAGAATATGTGTCACCTCCAAGACATCAATATGCCTTCCCCCAGGTCCAGTAAAAACCAATCCCAGGGAGCTGTTACCAATCAGTGTAAATTAGAACAGCTCCAAAGCTGCTCTAGTTTATGACAGAGGCTGAACCAGCCCTGAGAGCCCTCAGGAATGGGGGAATGCAAAAATGGAGTACAGTACATATCAGCCACTACCAAGGATTTGGGCCTCTATGTTTAAAAACACACCCCTTTTTGTGGTTCCTATCTCCCTGTCACATAACATTAATAATAACCAGGAGAGTGCCATATACCTTGAGAAGTAATAGTCATTATAGTCTATCCTGTCTAAAGTTCCCAAAGCTTCTGTTCTACAATTATAGAAGTATAGTTTTGAATCTCTCCAGATCAGGATAACAGCTGTTCTCTCCTACTTTGTAACCCTATTGAAGTTAATTAAGTTATTTCTCATAACTAAAACTTGTAGACATCTACAATTAACAGCTACTTTAATTCTTCTGTGTAACATCTTTCATTGTAATTTGCCTTCTGGACAGACACTAGTTGGTGACTTCACTCCAACACAGAAGACTGGCTCCTTTTTAGAGCTGATGTCAGTGTTACTTCTCTGCTTGCAAAGGTCAGGTCTCTGCTGTAATACCCCAAAGAGACACTCAACTCATTCTAACCAGGCAGAGAGTCCAAATCCATTCATCAAAATGATCAAGTATTACAAATTTTTGGTCCTTAACCCTTAGTAGAGTGCTACACATTTTGGAAAATCTGGAAAACAGTGATCCTTAAAGACCTGTGCAATAGTCCAAAACTTGCATCCTAACCTGCCCATAATGTGTTGGTAGAGTAGTGGATGACTAGTGGGAAAATGTATTTACAATGGATGCAATTCACCCTTAAGCACAAGTCATATGCACCTTTGAGGTCAGTTTTGCGGGTTAAAGTGGTACTTAAATTATGTGTAGACCTTGTGCTGTCCCTCTGTTTGGGGGTGAATTTCACCAAATATTTGCTAAATCTAATTTGTGATTCAATCTAACAATGAGACTGATTTTGATCTCCTGCCAGTGTCATGGAACCTTAACAGAAAGTGGTGAATTCTGTCATTCAATGCAATTCACCTTGCAGGACAGCTGAAATGGATGGCTCCAGGACAGTAACTCCATTGAAAGCCATTAGAGTTTCTCCAGTATCAAACTATAAACACAAACTAATGTTCATACCCTTTGTTTGCTTTTTCATGAACACATGAGCAAGCAGTTTTTGTTCACATGCACATTTCGGAAGGAGCTTTTATTCACCCAGATATGAGTATTCAAGGAGAATATTCACAACAGAACAGCTCACCCATCCACCCCTGTACATACTGGCTTTTCTGTTTTGAAGGCGGGAACACAATAGCAGAGCAAGAAGACCAGTGATTTTTAAACAAACACCAGAGTGATCACTTTGCATCAGCAGCAACAAAGAAAAGAAGATATGCAAGCAGCAGAAATGTTCCTTCCCTAGAGAAGCTGAACTCCACCATCTCCACCTTTCCTTTGTTTGGTGGAAGAATTTTAACCTACAACTCAAGAGAGTCCCATCTAGAACACCAGTGTGGTGGTGAGACTGATGAGGTGAAAACTGCTGCAGCTTCTCCTGCTAGCCCTCCTTCACCTGCCCATGTTGCTGCTGAGGTGATTAGTGCAGCTCTTGATGATGGGGAGAAGTAGAATTCTGCCTCTGTACCTGATCAGAGCCCCAGTGCAGTTGGACAGGGGAAGCCTGGCCATGAAAGGCATTAGCTCCTACAATTGAAGAATTCTGAAAGGTTGCCCCACTCTCCAGTCTACAGGAGTTTTAAATATAATCTCTAGGGAGGATTAAATACTTCAAAAGTGATGGAAACTCAGGAAGTCACACAAAGGAAAAATATGAAACATTTAATTATTGGTGTATGTGAGCAATTGTTTCTCTCTGAATACATTCCTCACCGTCTCACTGACTCCATTTTTGAATGACAAGCTATTTACAGTAGAAATATACGAACTGAATCAGAGACAACAAAAACTGCCCAAAATTATTTTCCCACAAAGGGAATCTTTTTAGATGTTTGGAAAAGTTTCAGTAAATTCTGTGTATGTGTTGGGAGAAAGGGGGCATGCATACACACTGCGGGAGAGGGAGATTGTTCTAATTTTGTTTGCCTTTATATTTCCTAGTTTTGGCTCACACCAGAGGTGAAAATATCACAAGAAAGGTCCCAGCTTCCTTTCAGCACTGAAACAATCTCAGCAGCAGCTTCGGACTGCTTTGCGTACTGTGAAACTAATTAACAATCAAGGTAGTTATTCCCCAAAGAATTAAATGTTAGTGATCGCAACCTGTCAGTTCTTGGATGCTTTTCTCTGAAACATCTGGTACAGCCCACCAGACAAGAATGACTGGTCTTCTCAAGCATGGTAATCAAAGCCCCACAGTAAGGCTAAGTTCGGATATAACAATAGAAGTCAGATGTGATAAAAACAAATTTCCCCATTCACATTAAAATATCTTTTTTAGCCAATACATATATATTAGCCTTTGTGCACACCACATTAATATTTCATTATACCCTGCATTTGGGCAGTTATGTTAACCAAATTATATTATGTCTTTCCTACAATGCTGTTCACTCATGTCAAGATACAAATCCCACAATAGTCTACAAAGCTGAAATCAGCTTTGGCCTCATTGTTACCAGATTTGCCTGTTACTTGCCTGGGGTATGCTCATTTATTAGGGTTACTCTTCTGTGCGACGGGGGGTCTGTAATTCTATCAATGTACTGCTTGTGTCACTTTTCTTTTCATATGGAGCTCTACTTCTCCCTTCTGCAAGTATCCTCCCAATGGAGCTATCCTGCAGGACCTAGGTTCCCCAGGGCTGGGTTCCTCCAGCCCCAGAATCAGATGAACACACACACACACACTAATAAAGCAAGTCTGAGTGGACTGGGTCAATCAGCACGCTCAAGCTGACCCCTTATATGTCCCTGGACTCAGAGGGCTGGGTCAAGCAGGATTTCCAAGCTGCCACCCTTATATGCCACAGATACCGCACCGGAATAGAGTACATCTGAGCAGGCTGGGTCAAACAGCACATCCAGGCTGCCACCCTTATATGCCCCTAGACTCAGTAGCCTGGGTCAAGCAGCACTTCCAAGCTGCCACCCTCGTATGTCACAGGTTCAGCACGTCCCTGTCCCCACTTTCACATTACACTTGTTTTGGTAGTAACCCACTTGATGAGCAAACCCCACAGTATTTTTAGGCATGTACTGAGGCAGTGTGGCTCCCCGCCGCCTTAGCGAGCACGTCCGTAAGCCAGAGCGGGCAAAGCTAGGGAGCTCTGAGCCTGCCCCTCAAAGGGTCAGGCAGCGACCCGGAAGTATAAAGTCTCGCCCTCAGAGCTCACTGGAGGGCCAGCCGCTGGGGAGGCCAGAGGAGTTGCCTGTCCTGCCACTACACTGAGGAACCCATGGTGCTGGACCCCCTGGAGGACACCACCGTGACCCAGGTACCACAAGAGGGGGAGTCAGGAAGCAGCCCGGGGGCAGCCGATCCCAGTCTGGCTGTAGCACTGCCAGAGCCCATGTCAGTGTGTTGCGGCCAGGATCCCCACTGACCCAGCAGCGGGTCTTCTACCACTGCTACGGCCGCGGGCTGGGACGCAGTGGAGTGGGTGGGCCTGCGTCCCGCCGCCACCCGACTCATGGGTGGCAGTCTCCCCCTCTCCCAGACCGTTTGGAGGCCTGGGCTCACTAGTGTTTGTACTGCCACTGCTCAGCCCTGCCTGAAGGCCTGAGCTCCTGACTCATTATTGCCCCGCTCTGACCTAGGGGCCCAGCATAACTGTACTTAATTTTTGCCTCCAAAAGAGCCGCCAGGGAAGACTTCTGTGGTCAAACTAATTCCCCAATCCTCAGCTGTGTGTAGTGAACTGGTGTGGCTCCCCACCGCCCTGGAGAGGGTCGAGCCCCAGCTAGCCCCTTTACAGGGTGCTACAGGGATCTTTAGCTTAGGTAAGAGGAGCGTTGTTGCAGAATAAATGAGGAAGCCAAAAACACAAAAGAGTAAAGCTCAAAGAGAGAGGGAGGGAAGCAACCAGCTTAACCATAAAAGTTATTTATTGAATAATAGTGATAACCACACAAGGAGAGCCTAAACAAACATAACAGTTACATTATTAAAGATTACAAAAGTCAGATATAGAAAACTATACCTGATCATACAACTCAGGGTTAAAAAGTTATACCTGAGGTAGAAAAGAAAACAGAGAGGGGGCGGGGAGAGCTGGGGTCTCACCACTTCACGGAGCTTGAACTGGTCAGGGTTCCCAGGTAATGGTGGTAGCTTAGGGTCCTGAGTGCAGACAGGCAGAGCCCTGCAGCATGATCAGTCAGGAGAAGATGAAGTCCCAGTAAAACTGATACAGAGTTTGGATCCAGGCATCAGAACCCTTATTTGAGCGTGGGTAGGGTTTTTTGTAGGGAAACAACAATGGTTCAAGGGAGAACACTAGATTTGTTTATAGGTAAACTGATGACTCAAGGGTTTTCTTTAGGCTAGACAATAGGAACTGATCATTCCTGGCTATGGGTGGTACTCCTTCAAGGGAGTTCACAATGCAATTAGGCAGCTTCAGTATTTTGGATATCAATCAAGGATTCATTACTAGAATCATAGAATATCAGGGTTGGAAGGGACCTCAAGAGGTCATCTAGTCCAACCCCCTGCTCAAAGCAGGACCAATCCCCAATTAAATCATCCCAGCCAGGGCTTTGTCAAGCCTGACCTTAAAAACTTCTAAGGAAGGAGATTCTACCACCTCCCTAGGTAACGCATTCCAGTGTTTCACCACCCTCCTAGTGAAAAAGTTTTTCCTAATATCCAACCTAAACCTCCCCCACTGCAACTTGAGACCATTACTCCTTGTCCTGTCCTCTTCTACCACTGAGAATAGTCTAGAACCATCCTCTCTGGAACCACCTCTCAGGTAGTTGAAAGCAGCTATCAAATCCCCCCTCATTCTTCTCTTCTGCAGACTAAACAATCCCCGTTCCCTCAGCCTCTCCTCATAAGTCATGTGTTCCAGACCCCTAATCATTTTTGTTGCCCTTCGCTGGACTCTCTCCAATTTATCCACATCCTTCTTGTAGTGTGGGGCCCAAAACTGGACACAGTACTCCAGATGAGGCCTCACCAATGTCGAATAGAGGGGGACGATCACGTCCATCGATCTGCTCGCTATGCCCCTACTTATACATCCCAAAATGCCATTGGCCTTCTTGGCAACAAGGGCACACTGCTGACTCATATCCAGCTTCTCGTCCACTGTCACCCCTAGGTCCTTTTCCGCAGAACTGCTGCCTAGCCATTTTGTCCCTAGACTGTCACGGTGCATTGGGTTCTTCCGTCCTAAGTGCAGGACTCTGCACTTATCCTTATTGAACCTCATCAGATTTCTTTTGGCCCAATCCTCCAATTTGTCTAGGTCCCTCTGTATCCTATCCCTGACCTCCAGCATATCTACCACTCCTCCTAGTTAGTGTCATCCGCAAATTTGCTGAGAGTGCAATCCACACCATCCTCCAGATCATTTATGAAGATATTGAACAAAACTGGCCCCAGGACCGACCCCTGGGGCACTCCACTTGACACCGGCTGCCAACTAGACATGGAGCCATTGATCACTACCCGTTGAGCCCGACAATCTAGCCAACTTACTACCCACCTGTTAGTACATTCATCCAGCCCATTCTTCTTTAACTTGCTGACAAGAATACTGTGGGAGACCATGTCAAAAGCTTTGCTAAAGTCAAGAAACAATACATCCACTGCTTTCCCTTCATCCACAGAACCAGTAATCTCATCATAGAAGGCGATTAGATTAGTCAGGCAGGACCTTCCCTTGGTGAATCCATGCTGACTGTTCCTGATCACTTTCCTCTCATGTAAGTGCTTCAAGATTGATTCTTTGAGGACCTGCTCTATGATTTTTCCGGGGACTGAGGTGAGGCTGACTGGCCTGTAGTTCCCAGGATCCTTCTTCTTCCCTTTTTTAAAGATTGACACTACATTAGCCTTTTTCCAGTCATCTGGGACTTCCCCCGTTCGCCACGAGTTTTCAAAGATAATGGCCAATGGCTCTGCAATCACAGCTGCCAATTCCTTCAGCACTCTCGGATGCAACTCGTCCGGCCCCATGGACTTGTGCACGTCCAGCTTTTCTAAATAGTCCCTAACCCCCTCTTTCTCCACAGAGGGCTGGCCATCTACTCCCCATGTTGTGATGCCCAGCACAGCAGTCTGGGAGCTGACCTTGTTAGTGAAGACAGAGGCAAAAAAAGCGTTGAGTATATGAGCTTTTTCCACATCCTCTGTCACTAAGTTGCCTCCCTCATTCAGTAAGGGGCCCACACTTTCCTTGGCTTACTTCTTGTTGCCAACATACCTGAAGAAACCCTTCTTGTTACTCTTGACATCTCTTGCTAGCTGCAGCTCCAAGTGCGATTTGGCCCTCCTGATTTCATTCCTACATGCCCGAGCAATATTTTTATACTCTTCCCTGGTCATATGTCCAACCTTCCACTTCTTGTAAGCTTCTTTTTTATGCTTAAGATCCGCTAGGATTTCACCGTTAAGCCAAGCTAGTCTCCTGCCATATTTACTATTCTTTCGACACATCGGGATGGTTTGTCCCTGTAACCTCAACAGGGATTCCTTGAAATACAGCCAGCTCTCCTGGAGTCCTTTCCCCTTCATGTTAGTCCCCCAGGGAATCCTACCCATTCATTCCCTGAGGGAGTCGAAGTCTGCTTTCCTGAAGTCCAGGGTCCATATCCTGCTGCTTACCTTTCTTCCCTGTGTCAGGATCCTGAACTCAACCAACTCATGGTCACTGCCACCCAATTCCCATACGCTATTGCTTCCCGCACTAATTCTTCCCGGTTTGTGAGCAGCAGGTCAAGAAAAGCTCCTCCCCCCCAGTTGGCTCCTCTAGCACTTGCACCAGGAAATTGTCCCCTACGTTTTCCAAAAACTTCCTGGGTTGTCTATGCACCGCTGTATTGCTCTCCCAGCAGATATCAGGAAAATTAAAGTCACCCATGAGAACCAGGGTGTGCGATCTAGTAGCTTCTGCGAGTTGCTGGAAGAAAGCCTCATCCCCCTGGTCCGGTGGTCTATAGCAGACTTCCACCATGACATCACTCTTGTTGCTCATACTTCTAAACTTAATCCAGAGACACTCAGGTTTTTCTGCAGTTTCGTACCGGAGCTCTGAGCAGTCATACTGCTCCTTTACATACAGTGCTACTCCCCCACCTTTTCTGCCCTGCCTGTCCTTCCTGAACAGTTTATAACCATCCATGACAGTACTCCAGTCATGTGAGTTATCCCACCAAGTCTCTGTTATTCCAATCACGTCATAATTCCTTGACATCACCAGGACCTCCAATTCTCCCTGCTTGTTTCCAAGGCTTTGTGCATTTGTATATAAGCACTTGAGAGAACCTGCTGATCGCCCCTCATTCTCAGTATGAGGCAGGAGCCCTCCCCTCACAGACGTTCCTGCCTGTGCTTCCTCCCGGTATCCCGCTTTCCCACTTACCTCAGGGCTTTGATCTCCTTCCCCCAGTGAACCTAGTTTAAAGCCCTCCTCACTAGGTTAGCCAGCCTGCTCGCAAAGATGCTCTTCCCTCTCTTCGTAAGGTGGAGCGCATCTCTGCCCAGCACTCCTCCTTCATGGAACACCATCCCATGGTCAAAGAATCCAAAGCCCTCTCTCCGACACCACCTGTGTAGCCATTCGTTGACTTCCACAATTCGACGGTCCCTACGCAGGCCTTTTCCTTCCACGGGGAGGATGGACGAGAACACCACTTGCGCCTCAAACTCCTTTATCCTTCTTCCCAGAGCCATGTAGTCCGCAGTGATCTGCTCAAGGTCATTCTTGGCAGTATCATTGGTGCCCACGTGGAGAAGCAGGAAGGGGTAGTGATCCGAGGGCTTGATGAGTCTCGGCAGTCTCTCCGTCACATCGCGAATCTTAGCCCCTGGCAAGCAGCAGACTTCTCGGTTTTCCTGGTCAGGGCGGCAGATAGATGACTCAGTCCCCCAGAGGGGAGAGTCCCCAACCACCACCACACATCTCCTTCTCTTGGGAGTGGTGGTCGTGGAACCCCCAACCTCAGGACAGTGCATCTCATGCCTTCCAAACAGCGGAGTCTCCTTCTGCTTTCTCCCCCCAGACGTATCATCTGGTCCACTCTCCGCAATGGTACCTGTGGAGAGAACATGAAAGTGGTTAGTTACCTGTGTCTGCGTTGCTGGAACCCGGACATTCCCCCTTCTTCTTCTGGAGGTCACATGATAGAATTGATCTGATAACTGCTGAGCTGGGTGTGTGCAGGCGTAGGTTCATTAACATCTGGAGCAGAGATCCCCCATGATGCAGTGCTTCCCTGCTTTTCTGGTCCCAGAGTTCAGTGTGATTCTTGCCTTGGAATCTCTGTTCTCCATTCTATATGCTAATGGAGATGCCTCCCTGTCCCATCTTTGATGCAGATGAGGCTTGGGGAGTTGCCTTAATCCTGTCACCCTTGTCAGGAGGTGTTTAGGTGTGTCTCCCACTGGTCCTTTTCATTGCTTTCTGCAAGTCTTTCTTCTGATCAGTTTGGTTCAAGCAGAGCCTGGGGCGGGGGGAGTCGCTTCCTTCATGAGTCAGACAGGCTGGATACTGTGCCCTGGTTCCCAAAGAACACAGAGCTGACTGGTATCACCATGGGCAGCAGATATCATAGGCTGGGGGAGGCTGTCTCCCCCCAAATGGCCAGGTGGCTACCCACAGTCTGTCCCAAGACCCCACCTCCTGCTTCCCACTCCGTGCAGTTGGAGTCCAGTCTCCCTGTGGGGTGGCCCTGGCTCAGACTGTGCCACCCACCCTCCTGGGGCTGGGAGAGCTGCAGCCATGCTGCCCACCCTCCCATCACTCCAGGGCTTGTGGGGTCTGTGCTGTTCTGCCCATCCTCCTGGTGCTCCAGGGCTGAGGGGAGCTTGCCTGAGGTGGGGGTTGTGGCGGGATAGGCTCTGGGCTGGCATTCAGAAGGGGCGGGGTTGGGGGCTAGCCTCCCCCTGTCGGCAGTTCACTCATCACCAATGTTTGACCTTGGAAAATACAAAACCAGTCAAAAACATGACACATTAATTGTAATTCTCGATACCAGTTGGGTGCTATCTTGGGCTACTGGCTTGGAATGTAGTATCCAAAACAGAGATAAGGAAAGGTACATCATGATACCAAAAAACAAGGTAAAAAGCTGATTGAACATCTGTGACAAGTTTCCCCTGGGGTGCCGCCTGGAACTGGGATACCACTGAGCCCCCCCCCCCTCCGACCCACTTACCCTGCAACGCTCTGACAAGTTGCAGACACACTCCTGGTTTGACGCTTTCACCAGTATACAGGTAGGGACACTCCCAGCTGTAGAAACATACAGACAGGCTTTCTGACCAGCCCCTGCATAAGAAGTCCATATAGCTAGGGCACTTATCAGCTTCTCAGGCGCACACCCCCTCTGGAGGGTAAACCCAAAATTATACCATCTTGTGCTGCACAGAGAAATGAGTGTACAACGTACATTAAAATTCACCCTCTCCCTCAATGTGGAGAGAGATATGCAACAGCTTTCTGCCCCAAGTATGATTTCCACACACTGGCTTTAGACAAAACAAAAACAAGTGTATTCACTATAAAAGATTTTTAACTGATTATAAGGGATAGCATATAGGTCAAAGCAGATTACCTAGAAAATAAACAAAAATGTAATCTAAGCTTAATATACAAAAGAGATTGAATATGAGTAGCAAATTCTCACCCTAATTGTTGATTTAGGCAGATTGTGGAGATTCTTTGAGGGCCAGCTGCACTTGCTTGCAGCTTAAAAACCCCAGGTATTTCTTTCACAGGCTAGAAATTCCTCTCGCCTGGGTTCAGCCCTTCTCCCCAGTTCTGTCCTTGTTCCTCAGGTGTTTCCAGGAGTCTCTGTGGGTGGGGAGTTAATGAAGAACCACAATGATGTCACACCCCTGCCTTACATAGTTTTTGCATATGGCAGGAACCCTTTGTCTCCAAGCTTGGTTCCCATGCCTTTCAATGGGAAAACACTAGTATTCCAAGATGAAGTCCAATATCACATGACTTGGTCACATGTCCCTGTAGGGCCACAGCAGTCATGACTTGGAGGCTGTTTGTAGTATCCTCAGGAAGGTTCCCCAGTTGGAGATTAGCTTCTTCTAAGACCTATTGTTCTCCCTAATGGCCATTCCCAGCCAGCCATCTAGACTGATTGCATTCTGCCTAGTGGGTGTTCCCCACACACATTTGTAATAGATGCATAGACAATATTCCAACTTCAAATACCAAAATGATACATGCATACACATAGGATAGTCATATTCAGTGACTTTTCATCCTTTTCACTGATATCTTACATGACCTATCTTGCATAAAATACATCATAGTTATACCATAATCATATCATAACAATATCTCTATGAAGAATATAGGGGCATAGTGTCACAACATCACCCAAGACTAAAATTACCAGACTGCTTTTAGCTCATAAACAACTATGATATAAATATATGTAGTTTTGGGGTCATACTTCATCGCACACCTTCTTCTGTGTAAGGTGAACTGCACACTATGAGGAACAGGCTTCCCAGAAGGATTGGTCAAGTATTAACTCTTTTCTTTCTGTATTGTACTGCTTTGTCTTTAATTATATTAAGTTGGCTAAGGTTGGTTATTTGGTGTCAAACATTTTAAATATCAAACCACAAGTGTAGTCAAGCAATTGGCTATACTTTTAGAAGTATCATCCAGAATATTAACTAATAATGTGACAGTTCCCACAAATGAGAGAATTCCAGGATTCTGCAGGTCTTTGACATGAATAAACAGACTGGGCCTCACCTAAAATCTTTTTAAGATGGGTAGAGCAATGGTCACCTTCCAGACCTCCAGTACAGTAGCTGATTTTACTCATAATAATTTGCATCTATCCTTAGCACAGCAAACTTTCATTACTTTCTACAGAAATCTCAAAACAGCTCAAGAAATTAAGTGGCAATAAAACACCAGGACTAACTAGAGAACTCTGATCTCAGGGAATTTTCCTTTCTAAAATTGAGATATAATTATAAAATTTCAGTTAATAATGAAAGTTCTCAATAACATGGGGAGTTATTGAAATTAATAATTGCATCAAAGTCAAGCACTGGGCAAAGGAGAAATTTTGTTATTTTTTCATCTAATCAGAAAGTTCAATTAAAATGCAACCTTTTTCTTTCTCTGAGAAACCAAGTGGAAATGACCTTAGCTAAAATGAACAGACCTTCCTAATGACATAGGCTCAGTAAATAAGAGATCCAACAGAATTACCCTGTCTTCCACTAAGTGATTTTTCCTGTATGACCTTAACCACTGATCCCAGTTCAAACTCAAAATGAGAACTGATAATAATTCATTTGAAAAATTTCATCTCTTTTCTGTTCTTGAATTGTCTGCAACAGACTGGAATTTTCTTGGACTAAGAAAGTGAGTTATTTTAATTGTTATTAGCACAAGAATTTCTGCAATTTTCACTCTGTAACTTGTTTGCCAGATGTTCACTGCAAGTATTTGATTTTCTAATCTTGTGCTCTTTTGATTGGTCAGATGGTTTGTTTTTGCTCCCTGATTGGATGAGCATAACTCTGAAAACTATGTTTCTGGAGTGCACATTCATATTTAAGAATTTAAAATCCATTTTTCATGAATACTCCTGCTATACTAAAAGATTTGAAAAAATTATTGGAATTCCTGGAAATGGGATTCTAGCTCTGGGACATAAAGGGAAAAATGAAAACATTTATCCTCTTGCATAATACAAAAACACAAGGACAGAAAGAAGAGCTGGTCAAACTGTTCATCTCAGATAATGGACCAGATAACCATATATGTGTTATTCATAGGTAATGGCTGAATAGTTTGGATGAACAATTTTTATCCGGTAGGTTGGCTTGAGCTGTTCATTTGGACTATTTACTATTCCATTGAATTATTAGTCATGTGATCATGTTTCTGTTCCCTTTTTGGATAACTGAAACTTTTACAGCAGCAGAATATTTAACAGTGAATAGGTATTAATAACACACTTTCTGGTATCCTGCTAACACTCTTGGTGCTTATGGGATCCACAAATATTTGTATGAGTATTCATTGTTAGTCAAATGGCCAGGAGCAATATGGTTCCAAGAACCACAGTGAACCAAACTCTGCACTTTAATTCACAAAATATTCCTGATTTTTTTAATCATTTGACCAACTCTGATAAAAAGGAGACATGTTTAAATGGCTAAAAGAAAATGTTTCATATAACATATAATTAATCTGTAGAGTTCACTGCCACACGATATTAGTGAGGTTAGTAAGATACAAAAAAGATTTGACATTTTTTAACAAGAATAATATCTGCAGCTACACTAGTCTAGCAAGAATAAAATTACAAGGGCCATCAATCTGCATGTTTCAGGGTATAAGATAATCACCAGCTGGTGTCAGGGAGAAATTTACCTCTCTGGTAGAAGTATTTCCCCTTCTGCAGCCTGGCACCTAATTGCTTTCATTACAAATTAAGGACTGATTGTACATCCTAAAAGGATAGGATAAACTAGGATAGGATAAACTACATAGCAATGGAATAATCTTTGTAGAATCCTAGATTTGTTGTCTCTTTTCTTGTTTTTCCTTTTTTATTTAAATTTGGCCACAAACTAATGAAGTCTGTTTCTGATAGTTAAACCCTTAATGGAGAGTACTCCACATCACAAAGTAGATCAAACAAGTCTGAAATCCAACTTTCCTCTCCTAGCAATACAAAGTGTAGTCTGCCAATATATGGTACATCTGCAGAAGGCATGTATATATCTTAGATACTGCACTTTGAAGTATTAACTCTCTATAGCAGACTGCAGTGCTGTTTCATTATTTTGCAGTTATGGGGTGCCACTAGAGAGAGAGCTTGTCTATCTATAGATAGATATAGATACAGGTATATAAACACACAAGGGAGGAAGGAAGAGAATATACCTAGAGTAGAGATTCAATATCATAATGAAGCACTGTTTGCCTGCCAGGAACAATAGACAGATGACAATGCAATTTTCACACTTCTTAATGAGATCCCAAGGTAGCTTTCTTGAGCTCAAAACTGAAACAGTTGAATAGATTAATTTAAAGTCAAGCTGCTTCCCAGGATCCTTATGGTTGATTTCTATAAAGAAAGCCATACATGGAATTCCGGACAGCAGTAGAATAATGCATTTTGTGCACACATAGGAACATCAAGATTTATTATTAGGAGTTCAGCATTGATTGATATTCATTGTGATACCGTTAAAGGAGCAAAGAGTGATTTGTCACTTATTATAAAATGCAGCTACATTTGTTTTAGATACTTGTGGAGGGTCCAAGGAACTAAAGTAATTATTTTCTGAATGAAATATTGCATTCCAGATATTAATAACAGAAGGTCTTGCTCTCCCAAATTCCCCTTGACTATAATATATGCAGACTTTTTTCAGTGGAAGTGTGTGAAACGTTTGGAGCTCATAAAAGTGCAAAACTGGCTAGAACTGAGCAATTGTATTGGCAGAAACTGAGCTAGATTTTCCATGGAAATCCCATGGAAATTTCACTTTTCATTTCTGATTTGCTCTTCCCACTCTTCCAATTCTGAGGCCAAATCCTGCCCTAAGCCACAGTCCTTTTTCACAATTCCAGGTTCACGAAGGAGCAATAATACTGCCCTAAACAGACAGTTAAGGATTTCCCTGACATGGGGTAATTCCCAGATGAGTTCACACCATCCTCTTTTAGTCCCCACTCTTCCTGTGGAGGCAGGATCCCAGGAGAAGGAAGGATGTGGCTAGAGTGCACTGTCTCCATGATCCCAAATTGAAACAATGGCTCCTTGGGATGTAAATTTAGAGCAACTATGAATCTGCTCTTATCTACTTTAGGAGCTAAGCCAGAAGATCCCTGCTGTTCTGGGAATCTGTGAAATGTCGTACATTCACTTTCCTCTCTCCCCCACTTTCTCTTCAGGATCTAGGCTGAGCAGAGCTCAGACAGATCTGAATATCAGGGACTTGGATGTCTCTTGAGCTGTTATTGCATCAAGTGAGATGGTTTTATGATATGATGAAAAATTCATTAATCTCGAGTCTCTTCCAAAGCAAATTAAACTAAACCAAACTAAGGCCACTTTAATACTGAATAAGAGCATCCACACAGGGGTTTAATGCCATTTTATCCAATTTAAATTCACAATTTTACTTAATTTGGATTAACTTTCCTGAGTGTCCCTGTGTAGACGAGCCCTCAGATAACCAAATTCATTTTCCTTTGTGATCTTAGAAGATTTGAACCAAGATCTCCTGTAGTGAAAGGTTAGAGAACAAACCCACTGCCCTCACTCTTGCCATTTTATCAGAGTATATAGGACCTTCTATGTTTGAATGTTACAATTTATGGCTATCAACACCTATAGGAAAACTATTTATCCTAGTGTGCATCAGCAGGAGCCAATTAGTTGTTTTGGTATATATTGCTTTTGTTTGACAATGACCTGAATGAAACACAGTTTTGTGGTTAGGGGGTACAACTGTGCTTCTACCCACATACCCTCTGTAGAGTGACTTAAGCTTTGAACACCATCATTTGTTTCCAGTATGTGTCCCGTTTGATTTTATAGTTGTTTGATCTATTTTGTCTCTCTCTTTGTTTTCCCTGTGGTTCCTTCTAGTCCTTTCTTGTTTTGTTCGCTCTCAATTCCTCCCCATTTTGCCTTTTCTTATATATCTGTTAGATTTCCAGGGTATTTCAGGGATGGATGATTTTAAATGCATACTGATCTAGTCTAAGCACACTAAGGGGTACATTTTCAGTGCAGTGCACAGAGATTTAGATGCACTACTCCTATTAGCATTAATGGGAGTCGTGCGGCTAAATTCCCCCATACCATGCTGAAAAGATAACCCCAGTTCTTTCTTTCAATGAAAATTTCATAAGGATGTTTAGCACATGAACTCAGCTGCCACACATAATTACCAAAAAAACTCTCAGTGCTTAGAGTCCCTAACTGCTTACTACAGAACATAAATAAGTCCATGATTCTCTGAATGTTATGGTCTGCCAGGTCAACAATCAGCTTTTAGAAAAGATAATATGATCCTTTATTAAGAGGTTTCAGAGTAGTACATGATCTTACATGCACTCTATGTGCCATGATATCAAGGGAAAACACAGCAAGCCACATTCAGAGGGGATGCATAGTGTGATATAATATAGGTCCCTTTTACTAATTTAGGCCCTGACACAGTAAAATGACTCCCTGGGCCTGCTTGAACCCATTGACTTCAGTGGAGCTCAGCATGGGCATAAGGATCTATGCGCACAGACCCAGAATCAGCCTTAGACCTAATTAAACATATTTCAGCCTACTCCCCAGATATCTAGGAGTATAAAGCAATATAGCTGACACTACAAGGAGCCAAAAGAAGATGTAAGTTACAGAATTCCTCACCCTGCTTTAACTTGTACCTTACCCATCATCTCAGGGTGTAAATTTCCCCAACATAGACTCTAGCAGAATGAATCTAAGTAAGTATCTGGGTGTCTATGTTATACCTTATGCATCACTTCTGAATTTAGCCCAATATAGTAAGAAATGACATTTTGACCTTTTAATACTTTAATAATTCTAATATTTTTTTAACATTTCCACGATGTGCACATTTACTTGAAAGGTGACTCTTAGTGGGGGTTGGGGGGAGGGAGCTTCAAACTATATCTCCTACAGAAGGGTTGGGGTCTTTTTTTAATAATAATCTCATCTATTTCAATTTACCAGATCAGGTTCTAATAAAACTTCTGTTATTTGTTCTTCTGGCCTGCTGCCTGATCCCAACAGCATTATAGACCTCCAAGACAACCCAGCTGCAGGAGGGTGATTGAGATCTACTCAGATTTCAGAGTAGCAGCCGTGTTAGTCTGTATCCGCAAAAAGAACAGGAGTACTTGTGGCACCTTAGAGACTGACAAATTTATTTGAGCATAAGCTTTCGTGAGCTACAGCTCACTTCATCGGATGCAATCATCCCTCTGATTCCTTGCTAAACAAATGCCCCAGCACAGTGCTTAGATCAAATACTAGGATGCAGAGGGTGCAATCTTTTGGAGGGGATGTAAAACTTAACTCCTGACTATCTGTGGTTATTAAAACTCATATGACAGTTTTTATAAGTGTAATCCTGACATCTCTGCCAAATTCCAATTCAGGTAACTACATTCTACCTTCCTGGAGTAACCACATTCCTCCTGCAGCTTCAGTTGGATGTGGTATTTTTTTTCACTTCCTGTCCTGAACTCTGTTGTGCAGTGTTGTTGTGCTCTATAAAACAGATGTAAAAATTCAAATATTGGATACCTCTTACTTATTTATTTTTATTACCATAGTATATGGTGCTTTACAAGCACATACAAATATTGGATACCTCTTACTTATTTATTTTTATTACCATAGTATATGGTGCTTTACAAGCACATACAAATATTGGATACCTCTTACTTATTTATTTTTATTACCATAGTATATGGTGCTTTACAAGCACATACAAATACAAAGGGTTACAACTCTGATGAACTCCCCCAGCTGGATACTCACCAAGCTGGTTCTGGACTGGAACCAAACCTTGGGTCCCATAGTTCTTACCTTGGTGGGCCTGCCCAGAGTTTAGACACTATGTCTCTGGGCCTCTGGGTACACACGTCAAATGCGCGCGCACACACACACACACACACACACACACGACATCCTTCTTGGCAGTTGGGGAACCTGGAATACTGATGCCTAGGCCCTGAAACTAGTCCTGGCTCATCCAAGCCTCCCCAATATCTATTACATGCTCCAAGAGTTCCCCCAAAGCTGCAAGCCCTCTGGTTTACTCTTTCCCTCTAGGGGGACTATGTGACAGAGTAAGCAGGTAACACAGAGCCTCTGTGAAGGAATTTCTAAACACACACACAATTTATTGTAGAGAAAGCACAACCGCTACACTACTCTTTAGAAAAATAAACACCTGCACACAAGACCCTGCCTCAGTATAACTTACCTCTCTTGAGAGTCCTTTGGGGTTTGGTCAGTCCTTTCAGGAGTCTTCTTCATATACCCCTCTCCTCCTGCTCAGCCTTCACTTTTTGGTCAGGGTCTCCCCTGCAACAGGCTCCCCTTAGCTTGTTCAGATCTGGCAGTCAAAATGTTCCCCAAACTCAGAGAGCATGTCCTAACATCCCTTTCTTTGTACCTTCCTTTCTGCTGGGTATTTTCCACTGCAAACAACCTGGGAGAACCAGCTTCCTGTAGCTTGGCCACTCTCTTTAGCATTCCCATTGTTCTACCAGGGCAGAGTCTTTCAATGTTAATACCTTTTTGACTGTCATGGAGCAGTTTCCAGTCAGTGTTTGTGAGATAGGGGAGCAGTCTTTGCTAGCAGATAGCAAATTGAGGGTTAGAGCTTGTCATAAATATAAAGGGAAGGGTAAACCCCTTTGAAATCCCTCCTGGCCAGGGGAAAACTCCTCTCACCTGTAAAGGGTTAAGAAGCTAAAGGTAACCTCGCTGGCACCTGACCAAAATGACCAATGAGGAGACAAGATACTTTCAAAAGCTGGG
This sequence comes from Lepidochelys kempii, assembly GCF_965140285.1. Taxonomy (NCBI): domain Eukaryota; kingdom Metazoa; phylum Chordata; order Testudines; family Cheloniidae; genus Lepidochelys; species Lepidochelys kempii. The sequence goes on along the minus strand of NC_136384.1, from coordinate 66,355,171 downwards.
AGGAGGGAGAGAAACAAAGGGGGTGTGTGTGTCTGTCTTTATGCTGTCTTTGCTGGGGATAGACCAGGAATGGAGTCTTAGAACCTTTAGTAAGTAATCTAGCTAGGTATGCATTAGATTATGATTTCTTTAAATGGCTGAGAAAAGAATTGTGCTGAATAGAATAACTATTTCTGTCTGTGTATCTTTTTTGTAACTTAAGGTTTTGCCTAGAGGGGTTCTCTATGTTTTGAATCTAATTACCCTGTAAGGTATCTACTATCCTGATTTTACAGAGGTGATTTCTTTACTTCTATTTCTATTAAAAGTCTCCTTGTAAGAAAACTGAATGCTTTTTCATTGTTCTCAGATCCAAGGGTTTGGGTCTGTGGTCACCTATGCAAATTGGTGAGGCTATTTATCCAACATTTCCCAGGAAAGGGGAAGGGGTGGAAGCGTTGGGAGGATTGTTCTTAAGATCCAAGGGTCTGGGTCTGTAGTCACCTAGGCAAACTGGTGAGGCTTTTTACCAAACCTTGTCCAGGAGGTGGGGTGCAAGGTTTTGGGAAGTATTTTGGGGGGAAAGATGTTTCCAAACAGCTCTTCCCCAGTAACCAGTATTTGTTTGGTGGTAGCAGCCAATCCAAGGACAAAGGGTAGAATATTTTGTACCTGGGGGAAGTTTTGACCTAAGCTGGTAAAGATAAGCTTAGGAGGTTTTTCATGCAGGTCCCCACATCTGTACCCTAGAGTTCAGAGTGGGGGAGGAACCTTGACAGAGCTATATAGAGAATTCACAGAATCACTCAAAATTCATAAGATTTACATAGGGAGATTTCCCAAATTGGAAGGCCAAGATCTGCAGCCCCTCCTAAATATCTCTGGCACATAAAGGCACCTGGAAATCCCCCTCCCCATCTAGGAACTAGGTTTACAAAGTCCTGGCCTCAAGGAGCTATCTAAATTAGACCAATAATACAAATAGCAAAAGATCAACATGCATAGGGGGTTATTTAAGTGTGGGAGGAGAGATAACAGTGAAAATGAGGCAGGAATGCTGCTCTTGGGAGAGTAAAAGTATGTTTTCTGCAGAACGTAGATCACATAAATTGCTTGGTTTCACAAATTTCTAGGCTGTTACGCTTCTCTGTTCTTTTAATAAATAATTTCTATTTCTTTCATGGATTATTATTGAAGAACTTCAGACACTGAATGCATCCGATGAAGTGAGCTGTAGCTCACGAAAGCTTATGATCAAATAAATTTGTTAGTCTCTAAGGTGCCACAAGTACTCCTTTTCTTTTTGTTAATACAGACTAACACAGCTGCTACTCTAAAACCATTCAGACACAGTGTGTCCCCAGGAATGGTTTGAATGAAGACAGGTTCACTGAGAGATAGAAGTGGGAGACTGTTCCATGAAAAAAGGGCAAAACCTGGGTTTATATATTGTCATTAAAGATTCCCCAAAAGACCAAACTTTGAAAGTCCTGTTTGCTATTGATTTATCTGGGGACTGGTTACAAGCATCTTAAAAGATTCCATTTACTATGCATTGTATTGTTCAAGCATAAAGCTGTTCCTGTGTGAACATTTGTATAATGTGATGTGTGCTACTTCATGAATACAGAGGATGTTTTGACATCTGCTCTTCTCATGTCCTTAGACTTTAGCTGGGACAGAATCATCTCTAGTGAAACTGATAACCCATCTTCAGTCTAAAAAGCAGTGATCTCTCTTAGAACACATTACATGATCCTACATGATCAGTTAATGTGATCCTGTATAACGAGTGACCAAAAAATACCAAGTGTAATGAGAAATTGGAAGTCTGATAAAGTATCATCACCAGAGTTTTTAAAAAATGACACCTGCTGCCAATGAAGAATTCAGTGTATTAATTATCCACCACAAAAAATTTTCATTTAAAACACCCAGCTCATATTATGCATGTCTCATGCTCATGTTTAAAAAATGCATTCTAAAGTGTTTGCTAATGGCAGTGCTACAGACATTCTTTGGTGGATAATAAGCTGTGATGACATGAAAATTTTCCACCCACTCTCAGGTGTGAAAATCTCCAAACATATGCCAGAACAAATTGCAATATTTGTGTTGATGATGCCATGCAAGGCCATGCACAATGCAATATGTCCAGAACAAAAACCTGCATTTAGCTGATAGGGGTTCATCAACAAGAAGTACTTCAGACTGAAAATTGATTACGTTTGCAAACTGATACATTACAAAACAGTCTGAATAGCAAAGGAGGATCATGAAGGGCTTTTTCAATGATTGATTTTAAGGTAAGAAATGTAAGTAGTAAAACTGTCATCTTGATTTACAAGGGCATATTTTAGAAAATGTTCAGCCATATAAAAATGAAAGTACTAATTAGTGGTTCACCATGGTGTATAAAGAGGAGCCAGCACCACAGTATTTATTTTGGATATGACATATCCATTAGCACATTATAGGCCAAGTTTTCAAAGCAAGGGCCTGAACTGCACAAAAACACCACTCCAATAATTCTCTTCTCTCGGAGAAAAAGAACCACATGGGACGGATGCTAGTTATGTCACTTAATGCACTCCTGAAAGGTTCTCAGGTACTGCAGCGATGAGGGTGGTAAAAGAACATGAATCAAATAGAATAGAATATGCAAAAAATGCATTTGCAATTGCATACCAGCAGATGAAAATAAAAGAGGCCATAGCATAGTTATGTGTGACTGAGTACACAGATCAAGATTTAGACATGTAAACAGCTATTTCTGCATGTAACCATCCAGACTGCACTCACAGTTGGTTTACCTGCACATTGTGCATATTGCTTCTACTGAAAATACATTTTCTCTATATGGACCCCACGTCTCTTATTATGAGAATTTGGCTCAGTATGTAATAAAGCACCTCTAATAATCAATCCCTGGATCAAAGTAACTTAATAAAGGTCTCCTTAATGCTGATTTCTTTTAATGCTTGAAAGTGTTGTCATTGGCTGCCCCTTCCTGAGCCTGCTATCCAATTTTACCTCCACAGAGAATGGAGACTGCAGAATGAAAATTAATGTTTCTTCTAGCAGCAATAACTCTTTGACAGAATTTCTGCAGGTTCAGAGTGAGGCATGATATACAGAGCAGCTGCTTTTCAGCTGCTTCCCACTCTAAGCTACAAAGTCCTGTCAGGCTAGAGTTTAGACAAACAAGCTTCCACAAATTCCAAAGAAGTTGCTATAGCCACTGCCCTCTTTGCACCTCCCCCACCCCAACATATTGTTTTAGGGGCTTTATTACCCCCTTTTTATTCACTGATTTCCTCACTATAGAGTAGTGGTAGGCAACCTGCTGCCTGCGGGCCGCATGCAGCCCATCAGGGTAATCCACTGGCGGGTCATGAGATAGTTTGTTTACATTTGCATGCCCTCCCGCAGCTCCCAGTGGCTATGGTTCACCATTCCCGGACAATGGGAGCTGCAGGATATGGCACTGGCTGCAGGGACATGCTGGCCACCGCTTCCCGCAGCTCCTATTGGCCAGGAACGGTGAACCGCGGCCACAGGGAGCTGCGGGCAGCTGTGCAAATGTAAACAAACGGTCTGGCAGCCTGCAAGTGGATTACCCTGATGGGCCTTGTGCCCACCCCTGCTTTAGAGGGAAGGAAAGCATAGACCTCTAAATAGCTCTGTCAAAGCCATAAAAAAGATCATGTAAGAGCAAGGATTGAATTCAAGAGTAACTGGATCCCAATTTTTTGCTCAGGCCATACCCCTCTGGACAACCATAAAAGGCATTATGTGGAAAGGGCAACATTAATATGTACAAACAAGACCCCATTACAACAAAAGGTGAAATATCTATAAAAAGTAGAGTTTACAGGTACTGGGAAGGTATCAATACTGGAAAAATTATGGTTCTATATAGTCTAACTGGGAATAAGGGGACAAAAGTCAGTAAAGAAAAAATTATTTAAAACCCCTAACACTGAGTTCTATTAAAGCATGGCAGAGACTTGCAAGGCACAAGCATCAGCACTTCAGCCATATAAAGCTGAACTGATTGAAGCATTTGAGAGTATTCTGTGGAGTATAATCCTGCATTGGCAGGGGACAGGTCCAATGACCTAATAGTTTTTTCCATATATAATTTCTATGAGTCTGTGAAAACAGCCAAGGTAGGACAGGTTAGCCATGTACAAGAGCCAAGTTAAACAAGACTCACTTTAAGCTAAAATTGGCTCTCATCCTAAGGTTTGTAAAACCACAAAGAAGTTCTATGCAAATTATTTGCATAGCCAAGTTAAACACAGCCCAGCTGGTTATTTACCTGGCTAATCCTTTTCTAATACTTTGCTGAACTTGATGTTATCCAGCTATTTTATTACTTATAATTGTTATTTTATGAGGCTCTCATATTAGTTGGAGTTATTTGGTTGGCTTTGTACAGACCTGGAGTGTTAAATTTCTACCTGCCTTTTTATTTTTAAGGGAACTGAAAGGATTTCACCCCATAGGGCAGGAAATCCACTCCAAGACAGGTGAGATTTTAAAGTTCCAGGATGGTATTTGGTTTTGTCACATTCTAGTAAAGACAACATACCATACTAGCAAAAATAGGCCTTTAAAATAACACTTTGCTTTGCCCTCTAGGAAGGGAAATAGTATTGCCTATGAGCACATTTACCGAACAGACCTCTTGAGTCTCATTTTCAGACTAATGCATTCTCAAATCCATTCATTTATAGCAAAGAGGTAAGAATAAACAATTAGCCAACACATTTAACAATGCTCTTACACACCTGCCAACAATTAAATACTTTAATTAAAAATCACAGGAGAGTGTATGGAAGTGTAACCTTTTCAGCAATCACACCATGGTCTAGGAAAAGAAAAAACGTGTCTATTAAGTTGTTGTTGTACAGCAGCACTTACAGCATTTCTTTGTAGATAATAGAACTGATTAAACTGGGAATTAAAGAGAAAATGTAAACCTGTTTAGGCTCCAACATTTGCAGTCCTTAAAGAAAAATCAATTAGTTATATTATTATTGTTTGTAGAGCACCCAAAGCATGACAGGTATTTTGCAGAAAAATAAAAGATGCAGGCTATGCACTGCAGAACTCATGACACAAGCTTAAACATAACTTATAGCATGTTGAGTGAAAACTCTAAACAAGGGCAATGCTGAACGATGACAGAGACATTCTGTCTGCAACTTTATGATTCCAAGTTTTCTGCTGTTTGAGTTTTGGGGGTGGGGATAGAATTTACAGGAGGTTGCAAGTAATGTGAGAGAATGGTGAGGTGGGAATGGGTGTGATGCTGTATGATTGAAAATGACCATATATATCATTGTTGCTACCACTATACAACTGCAACAGATCTCTTACAAAGTGTATCATGTAAGGTGTCAATGGAAAAGTTTGTCTATGAAGTATGAATATCCTAGTTAAATCCATGCATCATCTTTGTATTTAAAGTTATGAATATTGGCTATTGTGACAGGGTCAGGCCAGATGGCTACAGGAGAATGATCGAAGGCAGATATATTAGCCCCAGATTAAGCAGGTCCCTTTTCTCTGGGTAAGGTAACAGGGGCAGTTCCAGAACAAACAGGAACTTGCTGGAACCAATTAAGGCAGGCAGGCTAATTAGGACACCTAGAGCCAATTAAGAAGCTGCTAGAATCAGTTAGGACAGGCAGCCTAATCAGGGCACCTGGTTTTAAAAGGACCTCATTTCAGTCAGTGAGGAGCATGCAAGGAACTGAGAGTGAGAGGGTGTGCTGCTGGAGGACTGAGGAGTACAAATGCTATCTGGCATCAGGAAGAAGGTCCTGTGGTGAGGATAAAGAAGGTGTTGGGAGGAGGCCATGGGGAAGTAGCCCACGGAGTTTTAGCTGTCACACAGCTGTTACAAGAAACACTGTAGACAGCTGTGATCCACAGGGCCCTGGGCTGGAACCCGGAGTAAAGGGTGGGCCTGGGTTCCTCCCATTCCCCCCAACTCCCTACTGAATACAGAAGGAATTGTCCTGGACTGTGGGTCCCACCAGAGGGGAAAGTCCCTGGCCTGTACCCCAACCCACTAGGTGGATCAGCGGAGACTGCGGGGTTGGTTCTCCTTCCGTTTCCCCATGCTGGCCAGTGATGAGGTTAGCTGAGTGAATGGCAGGTTTGAGCCACTAGCAAAAGTGGCCAAACTGAGGGCTGCTGTGAATCTCTGAGGCAAGCAAATCCGCCAATAAGCGCAGGACCCACCAAGGCAGAGGAGGAACTTTGTCACGCTATGTATTTGTATCTCAAATGTGTTTGTCCTTGGGGTGATCTCCACAAGGTAATTTACATCCAGTCTCTCCAGCCCATTGTGAATGGACTATTCAAGCTTGATGGGCCATTAAGAAGACTCAACTCTCCAGATAACTCTTCCTGAAGATGCCTCAGACAGACTAGAGTCAGTGGCCAGCCCTGTGATTCAGCAAAACATGTAAGGGCATGTGATGTGGACATGTGACCTCAGACTCCATCTTTGACAGTAACTTTCCATACACAGGTGCTATGGGCACTGTTTGGGAAACTAAAGATCCATACACATGACAGAGGATATAAAAGACATCCGAGACATCTCCATTTTGCTTCATTCCTGCTTCAATTCTCTGGACTGTGGATTTAAAATTAAAAGGAGTACTTTGAACATTGGACTGAGGACCTTCTGATCTTTTGGACATTATCAGAGAGACTTTTGCAAGCCAGCAGTCTATTCCATCATTACTACAAACCTGATTCTAAGGACTTTGCAGACATTTGTATGTATATGATCTTTTAACCATTTATAACTCTAATCTTTTCTTTTATTAATAAATCTTTAGTTAGTTTACTAAGGATTGGCTGACAGAGTGATATTTGGGCAAGATTTGAGATACCTGTTGTCCTGGGGGCAGGTGTCTGATCCTTTGAGATTAGTAGAGCCTCACATATGGTGAATTGCGTTTTCAGTAACTTGTTACTATATTAGACCTGTTTGTCTGGATGGGAGCCAAGGGCTGGAATGCCTAAAGGGGACTGTGTTAGATTTCTGGTTAATCAGGGTGATGCTAGAGAAGCTCTTTTGCTGCTGCTTTTTTGAATCTAATTATAGAATAAACCACCAGTTTGGGGGGATTGTCTGCCCTGTTTCTTGTATTCTGCCCTGAGGTGGCATTCTCAGTGTGGTCCATTCCAGGCATCTGGTCACAATGGGAATGAAGAGGATGACAGAAGGGAGCATAGTGTGGGAGCAGGAGTGAATTGGACGAGAAGGAAGATAGCAAGGGTGAAGAAGAAGGGCATCCAGACAAATGGTGGGACCCATTGGGAGAAAGCCATTGAAAGGGAATGGTAGCCATGATTGAGAAAAGTAAAATGAAATGGTGATAGAAATGTGAAAACAGCTTATGGTGGAAGAGAGATTGTTGCAAACAGAAATAATCATACAAGAGTCTGAGTCCAAGTATGCTGAATGTTGAGATCTGGTACCATCATCTTCTTGCTGCTGGAGATTGTGAGGATTTGTCTGTAGGTGGCACCGTGAAGGTCTATGGTGAGGAGCAAGGGAAGGGGCTGTAGAAGTCTGCTTATCGGGCTACCAAGAGGGAAGAGTGCAGTTTGAGGGAGAGAGTTTCTCCAAAGCCTGACTTCAAAAATAAGTAAAGCTGTTTTGAAAATTATTTTCCCATCCCATGAGAATTTTTAAGAATTTGGAAAAAAGTCCCCATCCCAAATCGGAACAAATAGTCAATCTCTAACATTTTTGTGAACCAATAATCCAAATAAAAATTCATCTCAATTATTTTGAAGTGTTCTGATTTTGATTTCTTTTTCATTTTTTTAGTATAAATTGACTAAAAATTCAAAATGAAAAGTTATCTTGAACCAAAAAATGACAGTTTTTGTTTAAAAAATGTCCAAATGGGACAATCTGACAATTTCAAAACTCTTTTCACAATTTTTTCGAATTGGGAGAGTTGTCAAAACTGATCTTTTCTCGCCAATAGTTTGTTTCAATGAATCAGCCTGTTCCAATGTTAAAATGCTTTGTCAGAAAATTCCCAACCAGCTCTAGTCATAAGCTTTAATGAGTTTGAGAATCTCATGCTAGTCCTTAGGTTGGATCTGTCTATTTGCAGTTTGCCTCAGTTCAACATTTTTGCTAGTCTCCAGCCAAGAGACTTGAATAGCACAGGATTTTGCAGGTCGGGTTATGGTTCATAATGGCAGAGTTATGCTGGAAAGTTTACACAGTATCCGCACACGTCTGTTTCACTCTAGCCAGGGCCATGTGTGCCTGGCTACCACAACTAATACATTCACATACAAACATTTTTGGACAAAAAAGCTGCAGCTACAAAGTGTGACAGGGTCAGGCCAGATGGCTATAGGAGAGTAATAGAAGGCAGATATATTAGCCCCAGGCTAAGTAGGTCCCTTTTCCCTGGGTAAGGTAACAGGGAAGGTTTTTTTTTTTTGAAACAGAAAGAAAGTTTATTGGTAACGCTTACAGAATTACCAAAGGAAACAAAACAACTATGCAACAAAACAACGCAATCAGAAGGTATAACACAGCAGCTTTCAGGAGGGAGAAGTGTTCAGGCTAGCCTGGGCCCAGAGCGGGGGGGCTTCCTCGACACTTGTGGTCTTCCACCCTCCTGAGTTACCTGGTGGCCTAGAGCGGGGGGGCTTCCTCGACACTCGTGGTCTTCCACCCCCTCGAGTTACCCAGTGCCGCGCCCAGTGTCACCGATCCTCCCCCTCCTGAGAGTGCCCGGTAAGATGGGCACGGCTTCGGGGTGGGCGGTTTAGGGAGGGGGGGGTAGACACCCATGTATTATAGGACCCCTCCTAGATGACAGGAATGATGGTATCCACAGCGGCAATGGCTGGGGCTGGCGTCTCTCGCTCTTCCCCTCAATCAAAGGGTCAGACGGAGGGAACCGGATGGGGTCACCGAGCAGAGAACCCCAGACAGCGCCCACCGCTCCTCGAAGGCTTCAAGGGAGTCGGTGGACGCCGCCCAGAGGAACTCCGCTCAGATACGTGAGTGTACTGAGGATCGGAAAACGGCCCCACAATCGCAGGACGTTTCATGGGCCAACCTCCTCTCTCTGGTTTTGTAAATGGCTGTTTTAGCCAAAGCTAGGAGGAGGTTGACCAGAAGATCCCGCGACTTTGTGGGGCCACGGATGGGAAGTGTATAGATAAAAAGGTGGGGGGAAAAATGAAGCCAGAAGCGTAATAAAATATTTGTGAGGAGCCGGAAAAGGGGCTGCAATCTGGCACACTCTAAATACACGTGCACCAGGGTTTCCCTCACATTACAAAAAGGACAAGTGTCCGGAATGGGGGTAAACCGTGTCAAAAACACGCCCGTGCTCACAGCTCCGTGAAGGAGCCGCCAACTGATGTCCCCGACGGGCCTTGGGACCAGGGTGGAATACAGGCTGGCCCACCGAGGTTGCTCACCCTCCAAAGGTGGCAGGAGATCCCGCCACTTTGTATCGGGGCGGGACACCAGGGTGTGGGCGTGAAGGGTGTGAAGCGTAAGTGTATATAAATATTTCCGTGAAGCAATTTGAAAGCTAACCGGCTGCAGTTCGTGCAGCCGGCTTGCAGTGAAAGGGTGAGGGGTGTGTTGGGATCTATGGGGTGGGGGCCCGATGGAAAGGTCCGGCGGGCCTGGGGTAAGGGATGGGCGGGGTGCGCCCTCGCACAAGGCTCGGCTAACATAAGCCCGAGCAGCGGGGGTCAAGGCGGCCTTCACCTCCTGAAGTACGCGCCGGGGGGTACGGAGGCTGGAGAGCCCCATGCGCCGAGCGAGCATCAGGGGATCCAGCCAGTCTCTCCGGTCGTAGTCCAGGAGGTCTACGACCCTCGTAACTTCCGCCAGGACCAACCTCTGGCGCACCGAGCGGGACTCCGCCACCTGCACACAGAGCTGGGGATTGTGTAGCAGGGGCTCCGTGAGGAGATCTGCCCCCACGGTGGCCGCCACAGACCTGGTTGTTAAAAATAATTTCCAGGTCCGGAGGAGGTCCTGGTAGAAGGCCGGCAGCCCGGAGAGGTCTCGCGGAAAACCCCTCGGAGAAAGATAAAAGAGCTGCCGGTCATATCGAAGCCCTTGGAAACGGCGCAGGAAGGCATGCGCCAGTATGCTCCACGCCAAACTACTTGCACTATAAAAGAGCCTCTGCAGGGCCTGGAGGCGGAAAACGCGGACCTGAGTGTACAGACACTTCAGGCCCTGCCCTCCTTCCTTCAGGGGTAGATGAAGAACTCCAACAGGGGCCCAGTGCATTCCTGACCAAAAGAACTCTAGAATCAATCTCCGGAGATGGGTCAGGAAACCCGGGGCCGGGGCCAGGGTGTTGAGCCGGTACCAGAGCGTGGACAGGACTAGTTGGTTAAGCACCAGTGCTCTCCCTCGGAGGGAGAGACATCGGAGAAGCCTCGTCCATCTCCGGATCCGCTCCATCACCCCGCCCTCTAAATTTTGCCAGTTCTCCGGCGGGGAAGGATGCGTGGCGGAAAGGTAAACGCCGAGATAGAGCAGTGGACCCGCACTCCACCGGATGGTCTGAAGTGCGGGTGGGAGGGAGCTCACCTGCCGCCAGTCCCCCACCGCCAAGCCAGAGCTCTTGACCCAGTTGACTCGGGCGGAGGAGGCTGCTGAATAGATGGCTTGGCATGCCTCCACTCGTGCCAAGTCGCCCGGGTCCTGGACCACGAGGAGTACGTCATCGGCGTACGCCGACAGGACCAGCCGCAGCTCCGGCTCCCGCAGCACCAACCCTGTCATCCTCCTGCGGAGGAGACAGAGGAAAGGCTCGATCGCCAGAGCATACAACTGGCCCGAGAGGGGGCACCCTTGCCGCACTCCTCGCCCGAAGCTGACCGGTTCAGTCAGGGTCCAGTTGAGCCTAACCAAACACTCCGCGGAGGCATACAGCACCCGGAGAAAACTCACAAACTGAGGTCCAAATCCAAACGCCTGCAGAGTGCTCAGGAGGTACCCATGGTCTACTCTATCGAACGCCTTCTCCTGATCAAGAGACAGGAGGGCGAATGATAGACCATCTCTCCGCCCGAGTTCCAAAAGGTCTCGGACGAGAAAGAGGTTGTCGAAAATGCTGCGACCCGGGACAGTATAGGTCTGGTCTGGGTGGACCACGTCCGCCATCACGGACCCTAGCCGCAGCGAGATTGCTTTTGCTACGATTTTGTAATCCGTGCTAAGGAGTGAGACGGGACGCCAGTTTCGTAAATCGCGGAGGTCCCCCTTCTTTGGCAGCAAAGCGAGCACCGCTCGCCTGCATGACAGAGGGAGGACCCCGCTCTGCAAGGACTCAGCCCAGACGGTGACTAGGTCTGGGCCGAGAATGTCCCAGAACGCGCGGTAAAACTCCACGGTCAGCCCGTCCATGCCCGGAGATTTATTGGTGGGCATGCGACGGAGGGCTTCCGAGAACTCGGCCAGGGTGAGAGGCAGCTCTAGTCGGTCTCGGTCGCCCACGCTGACCGTGGGGAGTTCCTCCCAGAGCACCTCGCAAGCGTCAGGATCGGTCGGGTCCGGGGAGAAAAGGCTTGTATAGAAGTCACGGGCCCTCCCACACATCTCCTCCGGACCCGTGAGGGGGGTGCCGTCTTCCACAAGAAGGCAGGTGACGTGTTTCTTGGCCCCCCTCGTTTTCTCCAGGGCATAGAAGAAGCGGGAGCCGCGGTCCATCTCCCGAAGGAGGCGGATGCGGGATCGAACGAAGGCACCTCGGGCCCGGTGGTCCTCAAGGGCCCGGAGCTCCTCCCGCTTCTCCCGGCACGCTCCGCAGAGGGACGGGTCCTCGGGATCGGCGGCCAGGCGCCTCTCCATCTCTAAGACCTCCCGTTCCAGCTGCTCTATCGCCGCATTTCGCCGTCGGCTGGTGCCCCGAGTGTAGTCACGGCAGAAGAGCTTGGCGCGCACCTTCCCGAGATCCCACCATCGCCGCACCGAGGGAAAGGCACGCCACTGCTCTCACCAGGCCAACCAAAACTCCCGGAAGGACATCACAAAGCTCTCGTCCTCCAACAGGCTGTTATTAAAGTGCCAATAGGCCGGCCCCGGTCTCTCTGCACGGAGGGAAACCGTTACAGCGACTAAATGATGATCGGAGAATGGGGCCGGCCGAATGGCGGAGGAGTGGGCCTGTGAAAGATGGAAACGGGATAAGTAAATACGGTCCAACCGAGAGTGGTGTGACCGATGGGCCTCCACCCGGACAAAGGTAAACGTGGAGGTGTCATCTGGGTGATGGTCACGCCAGACGTCCACTAGGGAATGATGGTCAACTATCCCTTGAAGAATATTCGCAGCGGCCGGACTCGGTTCGGCCCCTGAGCGGTCCCGTTCCTCGAGGGTGGTGTTAAAGTCCCTTCCCAGGACCAGGCACTCGTGCGAATCCAGGGTGCCGAGAAAGTCGGACACCTGCTGATAAAATTGTGGCCGCCTGGAGCTCATTTGCGGGGCATAGATGTTAACAAAATTAACCACGAGCCCCTCCATACGGACTCGAAGGTGCAGCACGTGGCCCGGCACGGCCTCATTGACCCCTAGCACCTCAGGCTGTAGGTTGGGGGAGAATAGGGTTGCCACTCCAGCCTGCCAGGTCGCAAAGTGGCTAAAATATACCCCATCCCCCCACTCCAGCCGCCACCTGTCCTCGGCGGCCGGGTCTGTATGGGTCTCCTGCAGGAAAACTACAGAGTACCTCCCCTCCCGAAGGTAAGAGAGCACCTGGGACCTGCGGAGAGCCATCCTACAGCCCCTGGTATTCAGGGTCGCAATAATAAGAGGCGTCATACGGAGGGCTGGGGGGGTGGGGGTCTCGTATTGGCGGGGGGGTTCAGGGCCCCCGGCGGGTTGCACAGCAACCCATGACCCATCCCGTGGGTGAGTAGATCGCTTCGGAAGCTGCGGGCTCGCTCGTAGGCCGCAGCACCGCGCTTTCCTTGCCCCCTGCCCTCCTTTATAAGGGCCTTTGTGGCCTGGAGGAGTTGATCAAAGTCCCCCCATAGCCGAAGAGCCAGCTGTGCCCTATTGCGGGCGCCACGGGAGTGCTCTAGGAACTTCCGTAGCGCATGCCGCAGCTCATGGGGGGGTGGGGTTACAATTCCCGAGGTATTCCCTGATGGGCCTCTTAATACAGCCTCGTGGTCCGCTAAGGCAGGTAGACAGGGTGCGGACCACCGACGGGGCGTCTGACAGGCTGGGGTTATTAAATTCATTTCACACCTTGGGGTGGAGGGGGATGGCAGGGGAAAAATTGCCACTCCTAACGGGTCGCGACTAGAAAGTGCAAAGACTGCTCCCTGGGGGGAGTCTGCAAAAGGCGGAAAGGAAATAACCCCAGGGGCGGCATTAACATTGCAGGAGGAGGGACCTTGGGCAGGGGCAGGGGTGGGGGCAGGGGCAGGGGTAAGGCTCTGGGGTGCAGGAGGCGAGCAGCTAAAGAAAAGTGCCTCCTGAGCAGAATCAAGGGTTAAGGGGGAAGGGGAGGGGCTCCCAATAATGCTAGGTGCTGGCTCCATGGTGGTTTTAGCGGTCACGGCATCAGGTGGTGGACCGCCTTCTGCAGGGTGCTCACCCGGGAAGGCAAAAAGGGGGAGGGAGCATGGGGAAAGGGAGGCTGGGGTAAGGCTGCCCAGCTCGAGGCCGGCCGGCAGCAAATCATCCCCTCCCTGGGTGACCGGGGTCAAATCTAGGGCCTCAATCTCCGCATACACGGAGGAGAGGCCAACTCCTGCCACCCCGGGGGCCTCTCCTCTAGGGCCAGCCTCAACGGCCGCCTCGGGGTCCGCGGGGGGTTCGGGTAGCGTCCAGGCAGAAGGGGTGTCCTCAGGAGTCTCGGAGGGGAGGGTTTCCCGTGGAGGGGGGATTCTGCCCTCCAATGCCAGTCCGTCTTCCCCTCCCGACACCGGCGGATGGATCTCGCTCGCGGCCATGGCGGGAGGCTCGATAGCAGTGCCTCCTTTCCTGGTCTTCCGGGGGGCTTCCGCGTCGGGTGGATGCAGCGGAGCTCGAGCCTTCCGCTTGCCTCGCTTCCCCTGGACTAGGGTCCATCCCTCCATAGCATCATCTGGGGGCTGGTTAGCAGGGGTCGTGTCGGGGGGCGGAGGCGATGGTTTAAGGGTTCGGGGAGGTAGCGGTGGGGCAACATGAGGGGCGGGGGCTTCTCCTTGGGGAGGGCCCTCTCTTATACCCGATAATATCCTTGCCACACCCTCCTCCATGGGCTCTATTGGGGTGGTACTAGCAAGGGTGGAAACCCCTTGCTCGCCCGGGCATTGTAGGGAAGGTATCTCTTGGGTCCGGACGGGAGCAGCGATGGGTCGAGTAGGAGGAGGGTTGGTTTCTGGTACTGGGCAGCCAGGGGCGTCGGCAGCGACGGGGCCGATGTCCTGCCGGGTCTCGGGGGTTTCGGGTGCCCCTCCCCCCCGAGCCAAAGGGCAGTCTCTGCGGACGTGCCCCGCTGAGCGGCAGAGGTAGCACCGGGCCTCTCCGGTAGAATAAAAGACCCGATAGCGGGCTCCCTCGTAGGGGACTAGAAAGGACCCCTCGAGCGCCTCTCCGTCACGCGCCCCTGCCGGTGGTAGAAGCTGCACTTGCCGGCGGAACGAAAAAATGTGACGGAGGGTGGGGTCCTTGCAGCCCAACGGGAGAGGGCTGATGACAGAAACAAGTTTCCCCAGGGTGGAAAGAGCGGGTAACAGGGCAGCATTGGGTAAGAAGGGAGGAACGGAGGTAAGGACGAGGCGAACGCCCAGGTCTTCTAACGGTTCTAGGGGGACAAACACCCCCTCTACCGTCAGGCCCCTCTCCACCGCCTCCTGGGCGGCATCCTCCGAGGCTTAGAAGAAAACGACCTTCCCATACATCTTGGAGGCCGCCACAATAGCCGTGGGTCCTACCACCTTCGCCAACGCCTGCACGTATGTCTCCACGTGGGGCGAGGCGGGCACCAGGAGGCAACGGACGCCGTGCTTCCTGGTCAAGGCGGGGAAAGGGCCTCGGCCGCTGGTGATGGTGGCGGAGGCAGGGCGGGGGCGAGATGACGAGGCGGCAGGCAGCGGGAAGCCCGCTGCTGCCCGGGCATACGTCCTGGGGGCCGGGGGAGGGACAATCGCAGAGCTGGTGGAGGGAAACGCTGGGAGGGGCGCCACGGTTGATGACGAGGCCGCAGCGGTGGGGGCAGCCCCTGCCATGGAGGGCTCAGTGGTTTTAGCGGGGCCCTTTCCTTTCCACCCACCCCGGCCCTTCTGGCGAACCGGGGGGGGTTTCCTAGAATCTGGGGGGGGGGTGGGTGCAGCAGCAGCAGCAATCACCCTGGTGCCTCCTGCTACCGGTGCCCCAGCAGGGGGGGTGGTAAGTACCTTAACAATAGTAGTAGGGGGGGACCCTTGGGGATTGGGCAGGGGTGGTGGTGGGGAGGGGACAACTAATTTTATTAAAGCAGTCTCGCCTCTCTCGTTCCCCGCCATTGTGAGCAGGGAGAGACAGGGAGACACCGGAAGAAGGAGGGGGGAGGGAAAAAGGCGGAATAGCCCCTCCTTCCGCTGGCTGCGGACGGGAAGGGAAAAAATGCCGAGGGAGGGGGGCTGGGAGGATGGGGGGGAACAAAATCGGGGTCCAATAAAAGGGGCAAGTTGTGGGATAAGCAATCCGGGGGGGGGGGGTGCAGACCCACACACGTTTGTCCAAAGAGTCTCGGTTGGTCGGTTGTTAGGTCCGGTCCGGAAGGCAAAGTTCAAAGCAAACAGCTGGATCCGAAGGGAGATGGCAGATTGCCAGCAGGGACAGACTGCGGGGGGGCCGTGACAGTTGTAATAACGATGGGGGGGTAGGGGCACCGATGGATCGGGGGTGGGGGTCTCCACGCCACACCCCCTGTGCCGCCACAAAAGCAAGTAATCACAGTCAAACTCCCCCCCACGAGAGTATAATTCAGAAAGTTACTCAGTCTTACGGCCTCCGTCACGATGATTTATATTATTTCCTCTGTCCGATGGAATCTCCGTCTCCGGCTGTGTTGGCTGTGTTCCAAGTCCTCCGGTATGTTAAGAATGCTATAAGGTCCGAGCTACTGGCGAAACGGCTGGGTCTGGGGGTTTCCACTCGCCCCTCCGGACAGCAAAATCGGCAATCTTCCCCCCCCTCCTCCAGGGGCTCAGCTGAGGCAAATAGCTGCGCCCGAAAGCAGGCGTGGGGGGGGTGGCTGGCGAAGGACGTAGACGGAAAAAAACACAAAAAATGAAAAGAAAAAACAAAAAAGCGTCTGGCCCGGTCGGGGGGGGACTAAGGCAGGTGCAAAAAGTAAGAAAATCCGGGCCAGGGGGCTTTAGGAAAGAATAGAAAGCAGATAGCTGAGGAGCAAGCAAAAGACGTTCCGTTTCCTAACGGGGAAGGTTTTTTTGTTTTTGTTTTTTTTAAAACAGAAAGAAAATTTATTGGTAACGCTTACAGAATTACCAAAGGAAACAAAACAACTATGCAACAAAACAACGCAATCAGAAGGTATAACACAGCAGCTTTCAGGAGGGAGAAGTGTTCAGGCTAGCCTGGGCCCAGAGCGGGGGGGCTTCCTCGACACTCGTGGTCTTCCACGAGTGAGTTACCTGGTGGCCTAGAGCGGGGGGGCTTCCTCGACACTCGTGGTCTTCCACCCCCTCGAGTTACCCAGTGCCGCGCCCAGTGTCACCGATCCTCCCCCTCCTGAGAGTGCCCGGTAAGATGGGCACGGCTGCGGGGTGGGCAGGTTAGGGAGGGGGGGGTTAGACACCCATGTATTGTAGGACCCCTCCTAGATGACAGGAATGATGGTATCCACAGCGGCAACGGCTGGGGCTGGCGTCTCTCGCTCTTCCCCTCAATCAAAGGGTCAGACGGAGGGAACCGGATGGGGTCACCGAGCAGAGAACCCCAGACAGCGCCCACCGCTCCTCGAAGGCTTCAAGGGAGTCGGTGGACGCCGCCCAGAGGAACTCCGCTCGGATACGTGAGTGTACTGAGGATCGAAAAACCTAACAGGGAAGGTTGTTTTTTGAAACAGAAAGAAAGTTTATTGGTAACGCTTACAAAATTACCAAAGGAAACAAAACAACTATGCAACAAAACAACGCAATCAGAAGGTATAACACAGCAGCTTTCAGGAGGGAGAAGTGTTCAGGCTAGCCTGGGCCCAGAGCGGGGGGGCTTCCTCGACACTCGTGGTCTTCCACCCTCCTGAGTTACCTGGTGGCCTAGAGCGGGGGGGCTTCCTCGACACTCGTGGTCTTCCACCCCCTCGAGTTACCCAGTGCCGCGCCCAGTGTCACCGATCCTCCCCCTCCTGAGAGTGCCCGGTAAGATGGGCACGGCTGCAGGGTGGGCAGGTTAGGGAGGGGGGGGTTAGACACCCATGTATTGTAGGACCCCTCCTAGATGACAGGAATGATGGTATCCACAGCGGCAACGGCTGGGGCTGGCGTCTCTCGCTCTTCCCCTCAATCAAAGGGTCAGACGGAGGGAACCGGACGGGGTCACCGAGCAGAGAACCCCAGACAGCGCCCACCGCTCCTCGAAGGCTTCAAGGGAGTCGGTGAACGCCGCCCAGAGGAACTCCGCTCGGATACGTGAGTGTACTGAGGATCGAAAAACCTAACAGGGAAGGTTGTTTTTTGAAACAGAAAGAAAATTTATTGGTAACGCTTACAGAATTACCAAAGGAAACAAAACAACTATGCAACAAAACAACGCAATCAGAAGGTATAACACAGCAGCTTTCAGGAGGGAGAAGTGTTCAGGCTAGCCTGGGCCCAGAGCGGCGGGGCTTCCTCGACACTCGTGGTCTTCCACCCTCCTGAGTTACCTGGTGGCCTAGAGCGGGGGGGCTTCCTCGACACTCGTGGTCTTCCACCCCCTCGAGTTACCCAGTGCCGCGCCCAGTGTCACCGATCCTCCCCCTCCTGAGAGTGCCCGGTAAGATGGGCACGGCTGCGGGGTGGGCAGGTTAGGGAGGGGGGGGTAGACACCCATGTATTGTAGGACCCCTCCTAGATGACAGGAATGATGGTATCCACAGCGGCAACAGCTGGGGCTGGCGTCTCTCGCTCTTCCCCTCAATCAAAGGGTCAGACGGAGGGAACCGGACGGGGTCACCGAGCAGAGAACCCCAGACAGCGCCCACCGCTCCTCGAAGGCCTCAAGGGAGTCGGTGGACGCCGCCCAGAGGAACTCCGCTCGGATACGTGAGTGTACTGAGGATCGAAAAACCTAACAGGGAAGGTTTTTTTTTTTTTTTTTTTTTTTTTAAAACAAAAAAAAGTTTATTGGTAACGCTTACAGAATTACCAAAGAAAACAAAACAACTATGCAACAAAACAACGCAATCAGAAGGTATAACACAGCAGCTTTCAGGAGGGAGAAGTGTTCAGGCTAGCCTGGGCCCAGAGCGGGGGGGCTTCCTCGACACTCGTGGTCTTCCACCCTCCTGAGTTACCTGGTGGCCTAGAGCGGGGGGGCTTCCTCGACACTCGTGGTCTTCCACCCCCTCGAGTTACCCAGTGCCGCGCCCAGTGTCACCGATCCTCCCTCTCCTGAGAGTGCCCGGTAAGATGGGCACGGCTGCGGGGTGGGCGGTTTAGGGAGGGGGGGGTAGACACCCATGTATTATAGGACCCCTCCTAGATGACAGGAAAGATGGTATCCACAGCGGCAATGGCTGGGGCTGGCGTCTCTCGCTCTTCCCCTCAATCAAAGGGTCAGACGGAGGGAACTGGACGGGGTCACCGAGCAGAGAACCCCAGACAGCGCCCACCGCTCCTCGAAGGCTTCAAGGGAGTCGGTGGACGCCGCCCAGAGGAACTCCGCTCGGATACGTGAGTGTACTGAGGATCGAAAAACCTAACAGGGAAGGTTTTTTTTTTGTTTTTTTTTTTTGAAACAGAAAGGAAATTTATTTGTAACAGTTACAGAGAATACAGAAGGATAAAGAAAAACTTAGCAACAAAACAACGCAATCAGAAGGTATAACACAACAGCTTTCAGGAGGGAGAGGTGTTCAGGTTAGCCCAGGCCCAGAGCGGGGGGGCTTCCTCGACACACGTGGTCTTCCACCCTCCTGGGTTACCTGGTGGCCTAGAGCGGGGGGGCTTCCTCGACACTCGTGGTCTTCCACCCTCTCGAGTTACCTAGTGCCCCGCCCAGGGTCACCGACCCTCCCTCTCCTGAGAGTGCCCGACAAGATGGGCACGGCTGCGGGGTGGGTGGTTGGGAGGGTGGGGGGTACACCCATGTATTATAGGACCCCTCCTAGAAGACAGTAATGATGGTATTCACAGCAACTAACGGCTGTGGCTGGCGGCTCTCGCTCTTTCCCTCATTCAGAGGGTCAGACGGAGGGAACTGGACGGGGTCACCGAGCAGAGAACCCCAGACAGCGCCCACCGCTCCTCGAAGGCTTCAAGGGAGTCGGTGGACGCCGCCCAGAGGAACTCCGCTCGGATACGTGAGTGTACTGAGGATCGAAAAACCTAACAGGGAAGGTTTTTTTTTTTTGAAACAGAAAGGAAATTTATTTGTAACAATGACAGAGAATACAAAAGGAGAAAGAAAAACTTAGCAACAAAACAACGCAATCAAAAGGTATAACACAACAGCTTTCAGGAGGGAGAGGTGTTCAGGTTAGCCCAGGCCCAGAGCGGGGGGGCTTCCTCGACACTCGTGGTCTTCCACCCTCCTGAGTTACCTGGTGGCCTAGAGCGGGGGGGCTTCCTCGACACTCGTGGTCTTCCACCCTCTCGAGTTACCTAGTGCCGCGCCCAGGGTCACCGACCCTCCCTCTCCTGAGAGTGCCCGACAAGATGGGCACGGCTGCGGGGTGGGTGGTTGGGAGGGAGGGGGGTACACCCATGTATTATAGGACCCCTCCTAGAAGACAGTAATGATGGTATTCACAGCAACTAACGGCTGTGGCTGGCGGCTCTCGCTCTTTCCCTCATTCAGAGGGTCAGACGGAGGGAACTGGACGGGGTCACCGAGCAGAGAACAACAGACAGCGCCCACCGCTCCTCGAAGGCTTCAAGGGAGTCGGTGGACGCCGCCCAGAGGAACTCCGCTCGGATACGTGAGTGTACTGAGGATCGAAAAACCTAACAGGGAAGGTTTTTTTTTTTTTAAACAGAAAGGAAATTTATTTGTAACAATTACAGAGAATACAAAAGGAGAAAGAAAAACTTAGTAACAAAACAACGCAATCAAGAGGTACAACACAACAGCTTTCAGGAGGGAGAGGTGTTCAGGTTAGCCCGGGCCCAGAGCGGGGGGGCTTCCTCGGCACTCGTGGTCTTCCACCCTCCTGAGTTACCTGGTGGGCTAGAGCGGGGGGGTTTCCTCGACACTCGTGGTCTTCCACCCTCTCGAGTTACCTAGTGCCGCGCCCAGGGTCACCGACCCTCCCTCTCCTGAGAGTGCCCAACAAAATGGGCACGGCTGCGGGGTGGGTAGTTGGGAGGGAGGGGGGGTACACCCATGTATTATAGGACCCCTCCTAGAAAACAATAATGATGGTATTCACAGCAACTAACGGCTGTGACTGGCGGCTCTCGCTCTTTCCCTCAATCAGAGGGTCAGACGGAGGGAACTGGACGGGGTCACCGAGCAGAGAACCCCAGACAGCGCCCACCGCTCCTCGAAGGCTTCAAGGGAGTCGGTGGACACCGCCCAGAGGAACTCCGCTCGGATACGTGAGTGTACTGAGGATCGAAAAACCTAACAGGGAAGGTTTTTTGTTTTTTTTTTTTTTTTTTTTTTTTTTGAAACAGAAAGGAAATTTATTTGTAACAGTTACAGAGAATACAAAAGGATAAAAAAAAAGAACTTAGCAACAAAACAACGCAATCAAAGGGTATAACACAACAGCTTTCAGGAGGGAGAGGTGTTCAGGTTAGCCCAGGCCCAGAGCGGGGGGGCTTCCTCGACACTCGTGGTCTTCCACCCTCCTGAGTTACCTGGTGGCCTAGAGCGGGGGGGCTTCCTCGACACTCGTGGTCTTCCACCCTCTCGAGTTACCTAGTGCCGCGCCCAGGGTCACCGACCCTCCCTCTCCTGAGAGTGCCCGACAAGACGGGCACGGCTGCGGGGTGGGTGGTTGGGAGGGAGGGGGGTACACCCATATAGTATAGGACCCCTCCTAGAAGACAGTAATGATGGTATTCACAGCAGCTAACGGCTGTGACTGGCGGCTCTCGCTCTTTCCCTCAATCAGAGGGTCAGACGGAGGGAACCGGACGGGGTCACCGAGCAGAGAACCCCGGACAGCGCCCACCGCTCCTCGAAGGTGTCAAGGGAGTCGGTGGTCGCTGCCCAGAGGAACTCCGCCCGGATACGTGAATGTACTGAGAGTCGGAAAACGGCCTCACAATCGCAGGACGCCTCATGAGCCAACCTCCGCTCTCTGGTCTTATAAATGGCTGTTTTAGCCAAGGCTAGGAGGAGGCTAACCAGGAGATCCCGCGACTTGGTGGGGCCACGGATGGGGAGTGTATAGATAAAGAGGTGGGGGGAAAAATGAAGCCAAAAGCGCAAAAGAATATTTGTGAGGAGCCGAAAAAGAGGCTGCAATCTGGCACACTCTAAATAGACGTGCGCCAGGGTTTCCCTCACATTGCAAAAAGGGCAAGTCTCCGGAAGGGAGGTAAAACGTGTCAAAAAACACGCCCGTGCTCACAGCCCCGTGAAGGAGCCGCCAACTGATGTCCCCGACGGGCCTCGGGACCAAGGTGGAGTACAGGCTGGCCCACCGAGGTTGCTCACCCTCCAAAGGTGGTAAGAGATCTCGCCACTTTGTATCGGGGCGGGACACCAGGGTGCGGGCATGAAGGGTATGGAGCGTGAGTGTATATAAATATTTCCGTGATGCAACTTGAAAACCGACCGGTTGCAGTTCATGCAGCCGGCTCGCAGTGAAAGGATGAGGGGTGTGTTGGGATCGGCAGGGTAGGGGCCCGATGGAAAGGTCTGGCGGGCCTGGGGTAAGGGATGGGCGGGGTGCGCCCTCGCACAAGGCTCGGCTAACATAAGCCCGAGCGGCGGGGGTCAGAGCGGCCTCCACCTCCTGAAGCACGCGCCGGGGGGTGCGAAGGCTGGAGAGCCCCATGCGTCGAGCGAGCGTCAGGGGATCCAGCCAGTCCCCCCGGTCGTAGTCCAGGAGGTCCCCGACCCTCGTAACTCCCGCCAGGACCAACCTCTGGCGCACCGTGCGGGACTCCGCCGCCTGCACACAAAGTTGGGGGTTGTGTAGCAGGGGCTCCGTGAGGAGATCTGCCCCCACGATGGCCGCCACGGACCTGGTCGTTGAAAACAGTTTCCAGGCCCGGAGGAGGTCCTGGTAGAAATCCGGCAGCCCGGAGAGGTCTCGCGGAAAACCTCTCGGACAAAGATAAAAGAGCTGTCGGTCATATCGGAGCCCATGGAAGCGGCGTAAAAAGGCATGCGCCAATATGCTCCAAGTCGACCTACCTGCACTATAAAGGAGCCTCTGCAGGGCCTGGAGGCGGAAAACGCGGACCTGAGTGTACAGACACTTCAGGTCCTGCCCTCCTTCCTTCAGGGGCAAGTGGAGAACTCCAACAGGGGCCCAGTGCAATCCTGACCAAAAGAACTCCAGAATCAATCTCCGGAGGTGGGACAGGAAACCCGGGGCCGGGGCTAGGGTGTTGAGCCGGTACCAGAGCGTGGACAGGACTAGTTGGTTAAGCACCAGTGCTCTCCCCCGAAGGGAGAGACATCGGAGTAGCCTCGTCCATTTCCTGATCCGCTCAATCACGCCGCCTTCCAAATTTTGCCAGTTCTCCGGCGGAGAAGGGTGCGTGGCAGAAAGGTAAACGCCGAGATAGAGCAGAGGGCCGGCACTCCACCGGATGGTCTGAAGCGCAGGTGGGAGGGAGCTTACCTGCCGCCAGCCCCCCACCGCCAAGCCAGAGCTCTTGACCCAGTTGACGCGGGCGGAGGAGGCTGCCGAAAAGATGGCTTGGCATGCCTCCACTCGCGTCAAGTCGCCCGGGTCCTGGACCACGAGGAGGACGTCATCGGCGTACGCCGACAGGACCAGCCGCAGCTCCGGCTCCCGCAGCACCAACCCCGTCAACCTCCTGCGGAGGAGACAGAGGAAAGGCTCGATCGCCAGAGCGTACAGCTGGCCTGAAAGGGGACACCCCTGCCGCACCCCGCGCCCGAAGCTGACCGGTTCGGTCAGGGTCCAGTTGAGCCTAACCAGACACTCCGCGGAGGCGTACAGCACCCGGAGAAAACTCACAAACTGAGGTCCGAATCCAAACGCTCGCAGGGTGCTCAGGAGGTACCCATGATCTACCCTATCGAACGCCTTCTCTTGATCGAGAGACAGGAGGGCGAACGACAGACCGTCTCTCCGCCCGAGTTCCAAAAGGTCTCGGACTAAAAAGAGGTTGTCAAAAATGCTGCGACCCGGGACAGTATAGGTCTGGTCCGGGTGAATCACGTCCGCCATCACGGACCCTAGCCGCAGCGAGATTGCTTTCGCTACGATTTTATAATCCGTGCTAAGGAGTGAGAGGGGACGCCAGTTTCGTAAGTCGCGGAGGTCCCCCTTCTTCGGCAGCAGGGCGAGCACCGCTCGTCTGCACGAGAGAGGGAGGACCCCGCCCTGCAAGGACTCAGCCCAGACAGTGACTAGGTCTGGGCCAAGGATGTCCCAGAACGCGCGGTAAAACTCCACGGTCAGCCCGTCCATGCCCGGAGATTTATTGGTGGGCATGCGACGGAGGGCTTCCGAGAACTCGGCCAGGGTGAGAGGCAGCTCTAGCCGGTCTCGGTCGCCCACGCTGACCGTGGGGAGTTCCTCCCAGAGCACCCCGCAAGCGCCAGGATCGGTCGGATCCGGGGAGAAAAGATTTGCGTAGAAGTCACGGGCCCTCCCACACATCTCCTCCGGATCCGTGAGGGGGGTGCCGTCTTCCGCTAGAAGGCAGGTGACGTGTTTTTTGGCCCCCCTCGTTTTCTCCAGGGCGTAGAAGAAGCGGGAGCCGCGATCCATCTCCTGAAGGAGGCGGATGCGGGACCGGACAAAGGCACCTCGGGCCCGGTGGTCTTCGAGGGCTCGAAGTTCCTCCCGCTTCTCCCGGCACGCTCCGCAGAGGGACGGGTCCCCGGGGCTGGCGGCCAGGCGCCTCTCCAGCTCTAAGACCTCCCGTTCCAACTGCTCTATCGCCGCATTTCTCCGTCGGCTGGTGCCCCGAGTGTAGTTGCGGCAGAAGAGCTTGGCGCGTACCTTCCCTAAATCCCACCAGCGCCGCACCGAGGGAAAGGCACGCCACTGCTCCCGCCAGGCCAGCCAAAACTCCCGGAAGGACATCACAAAGCTCTCGTCCTCCAACAGGCTGTTGTTAAAATGCCAGTAAGCCGGCCCCGGTCCCTCTGCACGGAGGGAGACCGTGACGGCAACCAAATGATGGTCGGAAAAAGGGGCCGGCCGAATGGTGGAGGAGTGGGCCTGTGAGAGATGGAGACGGGATAGATAAATACGGTCTAACCGAGAGCGGTGCGACCGACGGGCCTCCACCCGAACGAAGGTAAACGTGGAAATATCATCTGGGTGATGGTCACGCCAGACGTCCACTAGGGAGTGATAATCAACTATGTCTCGAAGAATGGTCGCGGCGGCCGGGCTCGGCTCGGCCCCCGAGCGGTCCCGTTCCTCGAGGGTGGTGTTAAAGTCCCCTCCCAGGATCAGGCACTCGTGTGAATCCAGGGTGTCGAGAAATTCGGACACCTGCTGGTAAAATTGCGGCCGCTGGGAGCTCACCTGCGGGGCATAGATATTAACAAAATTGACCACGAGCCCCTCCAAACGAACTCGGAGGTGCAACAAGTGGCCCGGCACGGCCTCAGTGACTCCTAGCACCTCGGGCCGTAGGGTGGGGGAGAACAGGGTCGTCACTCCAGCTCGCCAAGCCGTGCAGTGGCTGAAGTATACCCCGTCCCCCCATTCCAGCCGCCACCTATCCTCGGCGGTTGGGTCCGTGTGGGTCTCCTGCAGGAAAACCACAGAGTACCTCCCCTCCCGAAGGTAGGAGAGCACCTGGGACCTGCGGAGAGCCATCCTACAGCCCCTGGTGTTCAGGGTTACAATAATGAGAGGTGTCATGCGGAGGGCTGGGGGGGTGGGGAGTTCTCAGGGGTGGGGGTACTCATGGCCCCCGGCGGGTCGCGTAGCAACCCGTGTCCCATCCCGTGAGTAAGTAACTCTTTCCGGAAGCTGCGGGCCCGCTCGTAGGCCGCGGCACCGCCCTTCCCTTGCCCTCTACCCTCCCTCATAAGGGCTCTCGCGGCCCGAAGGAGTCGATCAAAGTCCCCCCATTGCTGGAGAGCCAGCTGTGCCCTATCGCGGGCACCACGGCATCGTTTCAAGAACTCCCGTAATGCATGCTGCAGCTCATGGGGGGGTAGGGTTACAACTCCCAGAGCAGTCCCTGGTGGGGCTTTTGATACAGCTTCGTGGTCCGCTAAGGCGGGTAGGCAGGGTGCGGACCGCCGACGGGGTGTCTGACAGGCTGGGGTTATTAACTCCATCTCGTGCCTTGGGGCGGACGGGGATGGCAGGGGGAAAGGTGCAACTCCTGGGGAGTCGCAACTAGAAAACGTAAAGACTGCTCCCTGGGGGGAATCTGCAAAAGGCGGAAAAGAAATAACCCCAGGGGCGGCGGTAGCCTTGCAGGAGGAGGGAGACTGAACCGGAATAGGGGTGGGGGCAGGGGCAGAGGTAAGGCCCTGGGCTTCAGGAGGCGAACAGCAAAAAGAAGGTGCCTCCCGAGCAGGGTCGGGGGTGAAGGGGCAAGGGAGGGGGCTCCGAGGAATGCTAGGTACTGGCTCCGGGGTGGTCGTGGCAGCCATGGCCTCAGGCGGTAAACCACTTTCCGTGGGGTGCTCACCCGGAAAGGCAGTCAGGGGGAAAGGACATGGGGAGAGGGGGCCTGGGGTGAGATTGCCCAAATCGAGGCCAGCCGGCAGTAAATCATCCCCTCCCTGGGTGACCGGGGTCAAATCCAGGGCTTCAATCTCTGCGTACACAGAGGAGAGGCCAACTCCCACCACCCCAGGGGCCTCTCCGCTAGGGCCCGCCTCGGCGGTCACGTCGGGGTTCGTTGGGAGTTCAGGTGGTATCTGGTTAGAAGGGGCTTCCCCCGGGGCTTCGGAGGGGAGGGTCCCCCGCGGAGGGGGGATTCCACCCTCCAATGCTGGTCTATCTTCACCTCCCGACACCAGCGAATGGATCGCACTCGTGGCCGAGGCGGGAGGCTCAAGGCCGGTACCTCCCTTCCTGGTCTTCCGGGGGGCCTCCGCGTCAGATGAATGCAGCGGAGCTCGAGCCCTCCGCTTGCCTCGCTTCCCCTGGACTACAGTCCAGCCCTCCATGGCGTCGTCCGGGGGTTGAGTAGCAGGGGACGGAGCGGGGCGCGGAGGCAAAGGTTCAGGGGTTTGGGGGGGTAGCGGTAAGGCAGCATGAGGGGCGGGGGGTTCTCCTTGGGGCGAGCCCTCTCCTGCACCCGGTAAAAGCTTTGCCACACCCCCCTCCATAGGCTCTGCCGAGGCGGTTACGGCAAGAGTGGGACTCCCGTGGTCGCCCGGGCGTTGTTGGAGGGGTGCCTCTTGGGCCCGGACGGGGGCAGCGGTGGATCGGGTGGGAGGGGGGGTGGTGTCGGGTGCCGGGCGGCCAGGGGTGTCGGCAACAACAGGGCCGACATCCCGCCGGGTCTCGGGGGTCTCAGGTACCCCTCTCCCCCGGGCCAAAGGGCAGTCCCTGCGGACATGCCCTGCCGAGCGGCAGAGGTAGCACCGGGCCTCTCCGGTGGAATAAAAGACCCTATAGCGGGCTCCCTGGTAGGGAACTAGGAAGGACCCCTCGAGCGCCTCTCCGTCACGCACCCCCGCCGGCAGTAAAATCTGCACTTGCCGGCGGAACGATAGGACGTGACGGAGGGCGGGGTCCTTGCAGCCTAACGGGAGAGGGCTAATAACAGAAACAAGCTTCCCCAGGGCAGAGAGAGCAGGTAACAGGGCAACATTAGGTAAAAAGGGAGGAACGGAGGTGAGGACGAAGCGAACGCCCAAATCTTCTAGCGGTTCTAGGGGGAGAAACACCCCCCCCACCACTAGGCCCTTCTCCACCGCCTCCTGGGCGGCAGTCTCCGAGGCCAGAAAGAGAACGACCTTCCCATACATCTTGGAGGCCGCCACAATGGCCATGGGTCCTACCACTTTCGCCAACGCCTGCACGTATGCCTCCACGTGGGGCGAGGCGGGCACTAGGAGGCAACGGACACCGTGCTTCCTGGTCAGGGCGGGAAGAGGGCCCCGATTGCTAGTAATGGCAGCGGAGGCAGTGGGAGGGCGAGATGAGGAGGCGGCAGGTGAGGGGGGGCCTGTCGCCACCCGGGCATACGTCCTGGGGGCCGGGGGAGGGATGGTCGCAGAGCTGGTGGAGGGAACAGCTGGGAGGGGTGCCGCGATCGATAACGAGGCCACTGTGGTGGGGGCGGCCTCTGCCACGGAGGGTCCAGCGGCATTAGCGGGGCCCTTCCCTTTTGGCCCGCTTCGATTTTTCTTTCCAACTGGGGGGGGTTCCTAGAATCTAGTGGGGCAGGAACCAGAGCAGCAGTAGTAATCGCCCCGGTGCCTCCCACTGCCGATGCCCCAGCGGGGGCGGTGGCAGGGGTTCTAACAATGGAGGCGGTGGGGAAATCTTGAGGGGTGGGCAGGAGGGTAGATGGGGAAGGGGCAACCAATTTCGGTGGAGGGGCCTTGCGACCCTCCTTCTCTGCCATTGTAAGCAGGGAGAGACAGGGAGACACTGGGAGGGGGGGGGGGCAAAAATCGGGGTCCGGTAGTAGGGGTAGGCTATGGGGTAAACAATCCGGGGGGGGGGGGGGGAGGACAACCCACCACAAGTGTCCAAAGAGTCTCGCTTGGTTGGTTGTTATGCCTGGTCCAAAAGGCAAAGTCCAAAGCAAACAGCTGGATCCGAAGGCAGATGGCAGATTGCCAGCAGGGACGAAGCAGCGGGGGCCGTGATAGTTGTAATAGTGGTGGGGGGGGTTGGGGGCACCGATGGATCTGGGGGTAGCTCCCTGCTACACCCCTGTGCCGCCGCAGGTGCAGCTGAAATGCAGTCAACTCCCCCCCCCGAGGGTAGAAATTCAAAAGAAATCCCTCAGTCTTACGGCCTCTCTTCACGATGATTCATAGCTGCCCGGGAGTTCTCCGGCCTCTGGCGTCTGCTACAGCTGTTGGCTCTGTCCCAAGGCTCTCGGAAAAAGTCCAGGCAAAAAACAAAACAGCTGGGTCTGGGGGGGTCCACTCCCCTCTCCGGACAGCAGGTTGGCAGTCCCCCCCCCCTCCTCCGGGGGTTTCAAGTAAGCAAGGAGCAAAATCCAAAAGCAGGCATCGGGGGGGGGGGGGTGCTGGCGACCGGCCAGCACACTGACGCAACTCAAAAAAACGGGAAAAAACGAAACCAAAAAAACAAAGCGTCCGGCCCAAACGCGGGGGGGGAAACTAAGCAAAAGGAAAAGTGTGAAAAATCCGGGCCGGGGGGCTTTAGGAAAGAAAGGAAAGCAAATAGCTCAGGAGCGAGTGAAGAACGATTCCGGCTCCTTAACAGGGAAGGGTCCAGAACAATCAGGAACCTTCTGGAGATAGGCTGATTAGAACACCTGCAGCCAATCAAGAAGCTGCTAGAATCAATTAAGGCTGGGTTTTAAAAAGGAGCTCACTTCAGTTTGTGGTGTGCGTGTGAGGAGCTGGGAGCAAGAGGCACTAGGAGCTGAGAGTGAGAACGTGGACTGTTGGAGGACTGAGGTGTACAAGCATTATCAGACACCAGGAGGAAGATCCTATGGTGAAGAGGCCATGGGGAAGTAGCCCAGGGAGATGTAGCTATCGCACAGCTGTTCCAGGAGGCACTCTAGACAGCTGCATTCCACAGGGCCCTGGGCTGGAACCCAGAGTAGAGGGCAGGCCCAGGTTCCCCCCAAATCCTCCCAACTCCTGGTCAGACACAGGAGGAGTCGACCTGGGCTGTGGGTTCATGAAAACGGCCAAGCTGAGGGCTGCCATGAAGCTCCAAGGCGAGCAAATCTGCCAATAAGCACAAGACCCACCAAGGTAAAGCAGGAACTTTGTCACAACAGCTATAAGAATTCTCTTTGTAGTTTTCATGGGATGGTTAACTATGTGTTAAAATATGTCCACAAAAAGTCTCTTTACATTCTCTGCTGAGACAGGAACAGTGTTTACATTCTTTGACACCGCAAAACAATTAAAATATCTGGAGATATTTCACATGGAGTAGTACTAGCAAAGGAACACTCTCTTATTTTAATGAATAATAGGTTTTAGCTAACTGTAGCACATAGTTCTAGGACAAAAGTAAGTATGGAGAAGAACTGCAACAAAATAGAGTTACTACTAGACACATGAAACAAATGGAATCAATAAAATAGATAGGCTGTCACTGTAGAAACAGATCATAATTCTTTATTATCTATTATTACTATTATTATTACCTATTATTTATTACTATTATTATTAGTTCATGAATATACAACATCTACACAAGCACAATACAGTGTGTGACAAAAATACTAGTGATGGGACCAAACCACATAATTCAGATCCTGATTTCAATTTCAAGCACTTTAAATTTTGGGAAGGTTTGGATCCTGGATCTTAGCTAGGTGTACTGGCATTGGTCAGCTGTCACATATGCATCCTGATCCAATTTTAGATTCCTTATTCCCCTTTTATCTCTCTCTCTCTCTCTCTCTCTCTCTCCCCTTCCCTTGTCTTATATTCCCCCATCTCTTCCCCCAAGAATGTTCAAATCCAGGATTTTGGTTCAGGCTCATCTCCAGAATGGACACAAGATTATATTAGTTCAAGTGTAAACTGTAATTGAATCTCATTAAATCTAGGGGGGGTTCCTTCAAGATAAAATATTTTAAAACTTGGAAAGTTAAAATTCTATCCTCCATACAATCAGTAACACATTTTGAAAATAATATATGCTAACAAATCCATGTGGTTTTTTTGCCCATCTAATCACTTGATTGTTTAGAGAAGTTTGAGTCTGCGACTACTGCCAAGGTAAAGGATTTGATCCTTTATGTCAACTGGTAAAGGCTGATGCTTTTGGACCCAGAGACTCCAGGTTCAGTCTCCACAGACAACCCATCCAGGGCAACATATACAAAGATTTCTTCAACCATCGCTTGAATTTAGACTGCAAACTTCAATTTGCCTTTTTGCAGCTCTCTACCAAAAAAACTTCTTATCCACAATCTTATAGGTCATCATAATGAATTATTATTAGTGGATAATTATTATTAGTTCTTCTTTTAAAAGACTTTCATTTACTGTATACTAAGTTCCATGTGTATATATCAAAGCTGCTCATCAAAACTAATGTTCATACTATCTTCATGAATCACTGAAACAAAAAAATGCAACACTGAATTAAAAATTAACATTTTAGATTGAAAGTTGACATTTCAGGCCAAATTTTCAAAACTCAAAGGGACAATTTTGTTCTTAATGTATGTATACCATCCACTTCCAGGTGCAAACTGTTAAACCAAAATGAGTAATTGTGCACGTAAAATAACACTTCGCATTCTCATTTCAATTACAGTGCCAGTGTGATGCATGTTGAGTGTCATGAGTCACTATGCTGATGTATATGTCAGAAAGATCAGTTCTGTTTGTATTGTTGCATACACCTTTGGCCCTTGTATTTTTGTCTCCCCATGTTTTCCCCAAATCAGACTCTCAGTTGCATTAAACTCCATCACTGATTTTTTTTCCTCTTCCATGTATTTGACCCTATTTCTCATTCTAGTACATATTTTATAGTGCTTTAACTTAAGTTCCCCTCCCAGTAGAGAATAGGTGTCAAAAAATCTGATATTGATGTGAGTAACATGAGCAAATTATTTGATTCATCTGTTACTTGTATAGCACGCCTGGACTGTTTCATTTTCATTTGTCAGGAAAAGTGTTTGTTTCCAAGAGGAAGAAAGAAATGGGCCTGTACAGCCGTTTGAAAGTACTTTGTTTACCTAAGGCTGGGAAATTGTTGTCGCAATGCTGACAGCGTGCATTTTTTAGAATGGCACTAATTGCACCAATAGCTGTGACAAAAGTACTACCAAGAGTGCACCCTTGACTATCTATAGCAATGCCAATGATGGCTTGGCAGAGGCGAAGACTCAGTAGGTCATTAGGAGGCCAGACTGTCAGCTTTCTCCCACTTGTTTCACGCTATTCCATTTGCAGCTTGTTCGGCATCAGTGTAACAGAGAGAAACACAGAATACGGTGAGAGAGAAATCCTGGAAATGAAAAGTTGTTCTTTATGCTGACAGACTCAAACCTTTAAAAATCATCATGTAGAATGTGTCTGCACATCAGTCTACTTACCAGTCCTCAAACCTCTTTTAAAGTTATTGTATTTTTAACAGGTATTGAAGACAACTTTAAGGGAAGGATTGGAATGTAAGTACACAACCAGTCTTCAAGTGGGAAGGGTATTGAGATATCCCAACATTAAATTTCAGGAAAAATACTCACACTGGCATTATCAGGATTTGTTATATAATTCCTAAATGTAATGACCTCCAGAAAATCCTTTCAAATCCCACCTCAAGACTCATTTCTTCTGAGTTACCTATAAGAAACCAACTAATGGTAAAAAGGAAAAGGAGTACTTGTGGCACCTTAGAGACTAACCAATTTATTAGAGCATAAGCTTTCGTGAGCTACAGCTCACTTCCTCAGATGCATACTGTGGAAACTGCAGCAGGCTTTATATATACACAGAGAATATGAAACAATACCTACTCCCACCCCACTGTCCTGCTGGTAATAGCTTATCTAAAGTGATCATCAGGTGGGCCATTTCCAGCACAAATCCAGGTTTTCTCACCCTCCACCCCCCCACACAAATTCACTCTCCTGCTGGTGATAGCCCATCCAAAGTGACAATTTTTGCGAATACAGACTAACACGGCTGTTACTCTGAAACCTGTCAACTAATGGTAATTAGTTTGAAGGTCTCTCATGTATGCTTGATATATATTAATTAGAAATAACCATTAGCAACTGTAATAAAATGTTACATATGCATAATGTACATAAAACTAAACGTATTTTGATAATTCCCGTCTACCTCACCCATATATGTTGCTTGTCTAGGGGTCAAGAAAGGGAAAGAATTGGAACCAATATGTATGCTTAGTATCATCCATATCACTGTGGTGATTTTTTTTCGAAGATCCACCCATCCTCATAACACTTTGTAACACTGAAACAAACACACAAAATTAAGGACCCAACTGCTCACCAATCCCTAAGAAGTTATGTAATTTATGGACAGCCCCTTTATATTCCATGTCTCTTTTTTTCCTTTTCTTTTTAGTCTTTACTATAGGTTTGTACAAGACTTTTCACAATGGGATCTCTGTACACTAGCACAATAAAAATAATTTAAAAAGCAATAATCAAGCAAGCTTTGAAACACAGAATCCTAAAAATTTCTGGTTTAAAGTCAGTTCGTTTTTACCACTACTTTTATAAGTCTCTTTCCACTTAGTGCTTGCTGATGTATAATGTAATGATAGTTCAAAAAGAGTAGAAAAGCAGGGTTCTTTCTGCAGATGTCCTGTCTTGGATCGTTTCATAGCTCGTGCTCTAGCTGTTATAGAAACCAGTGTCATTATCTGTCTATATGTCAAATCTATCTAGATATTTTAACTACAATAATAGAAGGCTTGAGGAAAAATAGGTCAAGTCACAAAAGTCTGAATACAGCTGAAGTTTTGTTTCTCTATACTCCCTGTCCTTTGTATGTAGATTTCTTCTTTCTCCCACTATCATCTGCTGATTTAGTTAAAGTTTGTCAGAGGTGGGTGGTAGTTATTTGCAGGAAAGTTGTAACAGACAGCTAGGTCTGACATTTCATCTGGAAGGCAGTAAGATCTGTGGTCATTCTAATCTCTTATGGACAGATCTCACTCTTCCCGACAGTGAAATCTATTAAACTGTGGAATAGTCTCCCAGGAAAAGTGGTAGAACCTTCATTGCTAGGGACATTTGAAACTAGACTGAACAAAACACTAGAAAATGTGTTGTCGGGAACAATCTACACTGGCAGAGTGATAGACTAGATGACTTAATAGTTATCCATCTTTAACATCTGTGATTTTGCAAAACATAGGATTTGCCACACCAGTCAGTAACTTATACTTTAGAAGCTGGTGAAAAAAGCCTAGAACGCACATGGCCAATTATGCAACGTTGTACATAGAGGGGAAATCTTCCCTGACAGCTGCGTTAATCAATGTGTCATTATTGTTAATAACTGTTAATATTATTGTATTAGAGTAACATCTAAAAACCACAGTCAAGGATCAGGGCCCCATTGTATTAAATGCTGTACAAATGGGCACCACAGAAAGCAATCTTTGGCCCTGAGAGCTCACAATCTAGGATTATGATAAGATGCAAAGTGATGAAAAACCCAGACAAATGAAAAGGAGTAAAGGGGAAGACGTTGACGTATCCTGAAGTATGAGAATCGATAGTGCTTAATACCTCAGCTTGACTGACTGTTAATGGTCATGCCATTTCTACAGTTCTTCAGAAATGCATCTTAATTCTATAGGTGGATTATACATTCTGGGCTAAA
The DNA here is from genome assembly GCF_965140285.1 of Lepidochelys kempii. NCBI lineage: Eukaryota > Metazoa > Chordata > Testudines > Cheloniidae > Lepidochelys > Lepidochelys kempii. The sequence goes on along the minus strand of NC_136384.1, from coordinate 66,321,375 downwards.
TTTGAGCCAACTGTATTCACATTAGGAAGTGCCTTCTCTCATGTTAGTGATACTATATATGTGAGTAGATGCTGTCCAACATGAGTAAGTGTGGGACAGTCTAGACTCAGATGAAGCTGTGTTTTCCTTTTTTTCTTTTATTTGGTTTAAATGTACTGCCCTTTAATTTCACTGCGTTTCTCAGTGGTCTTCTATTATGTGACTAATTAAAAAGGAGAAACTGATCGATTTTCATTGTGCTCTCATAATTCTGAATACATCAATCACGTCTGCTCTATTTAGCTAAGAAGGAAATACAAATCCCAGTGATCCCATCTCTCACTATATGTTTGGACTATTGAACCTCTAACCATTTCTTTGGTGCCTTTTTATAGACTACTTCCATTTCCACAATATCTTTATGGTGATGTGACCAAAATTCCGATAAAGAAGATACTATAATTGCTCATGAAGCAGTAATTGCAATATTCTCTATACTATTTTGGGGGGGGAGGTTAATGTCACCATGTATCCTATTTCTTATTGAATACTCCCACTGCACATTTGGAAGACATTTTCACTAACCTATCCACCATGACTCCTAGGTCTTCCTCAGAGTTCTAGGCAAATTCAAAGCCCAACAGCACACAAGAGAAGTCTGGATTTTAGCAGATGTGTATTGTTTAATCTTTATCCAAGTGAAATCTGTCATTTTTACAATCTGCCACAGTCTTATCCTGTGGAAACAGCTCAATGTCATAAGCAAACTTTACTAATTCACTACCCAATTCCTCCGCATACCATGCATAAATAACACTGGTCCAAATAACAATGGAGCATCCTGCTACCAACCTTGTTTCCACAACTGGAGTAGCCAATCAAGAACTCCTTCTTTCCTAAAATTTACTCAGTTATTAATCCACTTATTAAGGCTTTGATCTTTAGCATATGGTTATTTTCTTTTATAGTCTCTTTTGAGAGATTGTATCAAAAGCTTTTTTGAAAATCCAAATAAATTATATCCATTGGGTCACCTTTATCTACTATTTTTGTTAACTTTTTTTTCAAAGAATTCTAACAAAGAAGAGGGGCACTAGAGTTCTGGCACTAGAGAGAATATAACCTTAAAACTTTTCCTTTCTAGGCCTAAAAGTTCTTACTGAGGCTTCATTCCTCAACAGCTGCATCCTACATAACATACACTAACCACCCCTACTGCTCATCAGCACACAGTGTAGAGAAGTAGTCATAGCAGTAGAGCATGGAGACATCTGTATGCAAACTTAACATTTGCTTTCTGGGAGCATTCATGCAAGTAAAGTTCAAGTAAAGTAAAGTTAGCTGGGTTCTAAAAAAAATTCAAATTTTGCCACACTGGTCTGACAGGGGGCGGGGCTGGCTGAGGGGAAGACAGCATATGCAGCCCACAATGATAAACAGGTTGAGAACCACCAGTGTAGTGTCTTCCTCAGCCATCTGTAATGGATAGCCTCCAATCTCTTTTTGTTAGCCACTGTCCTCAGCCAAATCTCTGCTCCATACAATAGTGTGTTCAGTACAATCACGTGGTGTAATCTGACCTTTAGTTTGGTATGGAGATCTGTTTGAACCAGTGTTAGTCCTTCCAAAACTGATGTTTGCTTTTCCTAATCTTGTATAAATATCTTTATTACAGCCACATTCAAATGTCATCATTCCCAAATAGAAGAACTCTTCTACCTCTTTGATTTCTCTTCCATCCATGTCACCTTTGCATCTGTTGTCCAGTTTCCCAACTTCATAATCTTGTTTTTTTTCTGCATTTACTTTCAATCCAATTTTTATAGCTTCCTGCTCTACCTCTGTTGTAGGGCAATCATTCCTTTCCACATTTTATTTAGTAAAGCAATATAATTGGCAAAGTTGAGGTCATGTAACTCATCTATACTAACCTATTTTACAAAGGCTATGATGCCTTTTGTTTCTTGCTTTATCACCTAGCCTGATGGTAATGCATAGAGGATTGGTGATAACACACACTCAATTCTAACACCAGTCACAATATTGAACCATTCACTCAGCCCTATATCTGATCTTACTGCACATCTTCTTAGCATATGTGCAACATGCCTCAGGTGGCACATGACCAGGATTCATCACCGAATTTGGTCCGCTAGTTGGATCATTATCTTCCCTGGCTTGGGCCAGGTACTGATGGGGAGTGCGACATGAATACTGATCCATCTATTTCCATCATATAAAGTCATTATGTTGATCAAGTTCTAGCAATATTCCATCCGTGGATGCTATCAAACACTTTCTTCAAGTTCTTGAAGGTTGGGTTTTGCCAAGCAGTAGCTTTTTTGATGATCTGTTGAAGAGTGAATATCTGTTCACAACAACACCTACCAGAATGGAACCCAGCCTGTTCTTCTCATAATATTTCAACCATTGCCTTCTTCATTCTATTCTGAATGACAGTATCCAATACTTTGCCCGGGTTGATGGCAGTACAATATCTCTCAGTTTGTGCACTGAGTAAAATCAAACTTTTTTGGCAATGCCATGATTATACTATCTTTGGCAAGTGTTCTTTCACCTATGTGTGTACACACAGCCAAAGCAAATTCTTTTAAAATCTGAGTGAACATTTGCAGAAAATATTTTGTAGTATTTGCCCAGCTGTAATCCCCAATACATTTCCATGCTGCTGCTCTCACACCTTTTTGTTTTATTTTGCTTAGAAATACATAAAACGTATGGATCTCTAATATGGTATTTTTAAATAGCCTCCAAGATGATTCTTTGTCAAATAGAATCTCAAGCTGTCTTTTCTCCACCTGACTTAACTGAATAATTGTAGAGTCTCTTGAATATGGAAAGGGGATCTGCTTGTAACATCAGCTACAGCATGGTCCTAAAATAGCCTGCCATACTTATTGGCAGAAACAACAATGTAGGCACAAATATCAACTTTTTAAAAAAACTTATTGAAAGGTTTTACAGTGCCACACTAAGAAATATTGAACATAATTTAATAAACTGACACCTATGCTTGGAGGCCCTACATCTCATGCCGTGGCAATACAAAATGTCTTTAGGACCAATGAACTTTTACAAACATTAGGGGATTGGACCAGATTCTACTCCTGTGATAATTCCTATCCTAGAATAAGCTGTTTATAGTAATAATGGCATTCATCATGTATAACATGATCCCTCCCGCTTCTTGTTACTTTACCTGTCCTTCCTGTGTAACGTCAGAAATAGTCCTATCCCATTTATTTTTATTGACCCATCGCCTAAGAAACCAGTTACTTTTGTTTCCACTTTACCCTTTTTTGTTTTGAATTCATATCATTAACATAATAGGGCTTTTGTCTTCTCCTTTTACACAGATTATAATCTGTGGTATAACTCAGTCATTCCAAATTTACAGCAGTGTCAGGAGAGAACAAGGCCTAAAGAACTTGGCAAATATATTATTAGTCATTATCTCCATTTAACTGAAACTGTGAATTTTCATAGAACCCTGTCTGTATCTAATTGTAATAAAGCTCCTTTAAGGGTTGCTGCTGACAATAGCATCACTAAGGCTCAGGCCTCTAAGAAAAGGAATTGTGGGAGATTTGTCTGAGGGTCATATGACAGGTGCTTCAGGTTAGTAACAGAGTGGAGCTGGTAGAAAAGCCAGCTGAGATGAGCCAGATAGGTTCCATGCAGAACAGCCAGGAGGAACTACAGAGAGCAGGAGGAAGTGGGCATAGCACCTGGCCTAGGAGTGTGACTCCAAGTAGGAGGTGGCCTGCAGAAGAATGAAGTGGGATTTGGTATGAAGGTGAAGACCAGGGTTTCCAATAATTGATAATTAATAAATAGCCAATAATTATTCAGTTAATATTTTAATTTATCCCTCTGATGTTTAACCAGTTTACATTTACCAAACAATTAGAGACCTTGGATAAGTCAGAGTGACTGAATTTATTAGAAGATTAGACAGCACATAATAGAAAGAGGTACAGTAGTTAACATGCAGTTCTGTGAGAGCCATGCCCTTGCAGCATGACCATCTCCTTCTGATTCTGTCAGGGCTCTGATTAATTGCCTATAATCGGACCTTATTATAGGTACTCTGTTTACTGTTGCACTTTTCCCCTTTCATGTACACACTTATCCTTATTTTTAGCACATTTCCAAACTTCCTATCCTATTTCATAAACGTCCAACTGCACAATCAGCATCTGCTGTATATTCATTGTTTGTGCCATTTACATAGAGTATACACATTTCCAATAAATACATTAAACGTGTCAACTTAACATCTGCTATTCTTCTGGTTAGTACATTCCTTGCAAAATCACTCACTAAGCTAAATAACAGAACACAATATAAAATAACTTTTAACATATTTTGCAAACTGGTATTTTTCACATCCTACAATCATTTAACAGCTTCTCAAAGCATCTTGGGAGTTTGGTTCTCCAGCAGGCCTTAGGCCTATCATAAGTTTGGCCTTACAGTCAACAAAGGGGACACAACACTTCACTCTTTAGGGTCTCTTGGCAGGAACCCACAGTTTAAGGAGGGTCTCCTCTACACCACAGCAGGGCCATGAAGAGAGGCAAGCTGGACGAGGAGAAGAATACTGTGCTGGAGAATCCAGGAAAAGGCCTAACATTGTTGATTAAGCACAGCCAGGGCTACGTGACTACAGAGCCCAAAAAGGACAGGCAGAGTGAGAGATTGTCTTGTTCGGACTGTTTTGTTTTGATCCCTGAAAGGCAGGGAGTCATTTAAAACCCCATTGTCATCCAATCACTGAGGGAGATGGTGAACTAGCAAGAAAAGTGGGCAAACTGAGTCAATGACAACAGAAAACTAAGAACCCCATTACTCAGATAGAACTTACATTTTCACTTCCCATTTCTCTTTGTCTACCTATGAACCTCACTTGTTCTCTAAAAGCAGATTTAGATTGTAAATTATTTGGCACCAAAATTTCATTTTTACTTGGTGTGAGTGCCTAGCACATATCTGTGTACTCAAAAATAATACTTATTAATCATGCTAAATGACTTGCATTGTCTTCACAAAAGTAGCTACTTACTCTTTGGGTAAAATACTGGCTTTGTTAAAGTTTGACTTTGTTAAAGTCAATGGGTATTCTGCCATTTACTTCAATAAAGCTAGGATTGCACTGTATATTTCTAATTACTCAAACGCTTGCCACCATATTCTGCCTCTGCCACATGTTTTTTAACTTTCATTTAACCATTTTAAGATAACAAAACAATGCAAACACAGACACTCATAATGTAGCCTTAGTTGTCAGAACAGCATCTACAACAATGGGACCCTGATCCATGACGGAGGCTCCTTTGGCATTTCAGCAACACAAATAATAACAATTGTGTCTTACAAGCACAAGTCTGTGGGCCAGGGTGAAGCCATCCAGTCCCAGTGGGAATATCAGGAATCATTCTGCCTCCTCAAAACACAACGCCTCCAATACTTTTCAGTACACATGGAAGAGCACTCGCACTTCCAACTCTTCTGGAGTAACTTATGGTATTGGCAATACTAGCCTCACATGACCCTTATGCTCAGGGTAGAGCAAGGGATGCACTGTGTGGGGAGGCCTATGTAAGAGTAATAAAATGGAAAAGAATAATTTTGCCGTGCCCCTTTGTGCACTCACACAGGAACTGCCCATGATCCAACAGCTGTATCTGCCCGGCATCAAGTCTGAAGGCGAAAGAGAACCAGAGATTGAGGATAGTCTATAGCTATGGGACTCATAAAGCATATGCATGTTATAAAGTTGGAAAATATTATATTATTTTTAGATCACCACAATCTAAAATAGGCTATAAAGTCTAATATATATGGTCTTGGAAGTATTAGATTTTTATTAGTAAATGTCAATTTCACCATACCCACACACAAACAGAAGAAAAAAATTTCATTAAACAATTATTTTATGGCCCCCACTCCCCTATTGTCTGGCACCTCCATGATTTCCTGCAAGTGGGAACATTTAAATAGATAAAAAAATTAAAAATACTTAAAATCCATAATTTTGTACAACTGTAAAAATTTAAACTGATACAAATCAAAAATGCTTTAAAATAAACATAGATATTATCCATCAAAATTATTTTTTAAAATATCAATTTTAATTCTTCCAAGACTAAGTATATAGTATAAGTTTTGCCATGACTGAAAAATTAAAGCAATGACTATTTGCATAAAATAATCCCAGCCAGAGACACTGTTTAGTAAAAAGAAAAGGAGGACTTGTGGCACCTTAGAGACTAACCAATTTATTAGAGCATAAGCTTTCGTGAGCTACAGCTCACTTCCTCAGATGCATCTGAGGAAGTGAGCTGTAGCTCACGAAAGCTTATGCTCTAATAAATTGGTTAGTCTCTAAGTTGCCACAAGTCCTCCTTTTCTTTTTGCGAATACAGACTAACACGGCTGTTACTCTGAAAACTGTTTAGTAACTCCTTGTTCAACATGATGATTGCATTTCAAAGTCTAATCTAACCACATTCCAAGATATTTCAAAATGTGTGGCTTTAGAGAATGGGAACCATCAGAACTGGGACTATACAGTGCAGAATTCAGAGAGTTCAGTGTGGGATGTGCAGCAGCTACACAAGCTTTGCATTTGTGAATTTAAAACAACATTATCCAATTTATCACAATATTGTAATTTATCAAACTCACACTGGAGACTAAACTAAATACCATGTAAATATTTATCTGATCTATAAATAATAGTGTCATCCCCACAGATATGAAACTTTGAGTTTCAAAAGTCTGGATCAATATCATTAATATATAATGATAAAGGTAACAAGACAAGAACTGAACCTTGAAGGACTCTGATAGAGCTAAAAGCATTATCTGAGCACAGCTTTTTATAAGAGAGGATAAGACCAAACCATGACACCCTTAGGCTCCTAATTCTTTTTCACTAAAGTGATTTGTCACCTGCAGACTGGATGTCTGCAGTGCTCTCTAGCTGGGGTGAAAAGTGAAGGACAAACAGACACCTCAACTCCATTCCATGCAGTAGCCCAGGGGTGGGCAAACTTTTTGGGCTGAGGGCCACTCTGGGTGGGGAAATTGTATGCAGGGCCGGGGCAGGGGGTTGGAGTGCGGGAGGGGGTGTGGGAGGGCGTGTGGTATGCAGAAATGGGCTCAGAGCAAGGGATTGGGGCAGAGGAGGGGTGCGGGGTGTATGAGGGGGCTCAGGGAAGGGGATTGGGGTGCAGAAGGGGTGTGGAGTGCAGGAGGGGGCTCAGGGCAGGGGTGTGGACTGCACAAGGGAGTTCAGGGTAGGGGATTGAGGTGCAGGAGGGGTGCGGCAGGGGACTCAGGGCAGGGGGTTGGGGTGAACAGGGGTGTAGGGTGCATTAGGGGCTCAGGGCAGCAGTTGGGGTGCACAGGGGTGTGGGGTTCAGCAGGGGGCTTAGGGCAGGGAGTTGGGGGGCAGGGTGCAGGAGGGGTTCGGGCTCCGGCCTGGCGCCGCTTACCTAAAGCCAGACCGCAGGCCATAGTTTGCCCACCCCTGCAGTAGCTTGTCTTCTGAACAAGTCAGAGCTGAGAAATAGTAGTACACCTGCATGTTCCTTTGGCTCCCCATTCAATTCCAGGTCAAATTCAAGGTCCACATCCCTATCTTTAATACTATGAGGGGAGTAAGGCCAGTGTATCTCAGGGATTGTGTCTCCTTCCATGAACCTTGAAGCCAATGATGCCCTCTGCCATTTTAGGATGCTACAGGCAGACCATTCTCAACACAAGACTCTAAATCAGCGGTTCTCAAACTGTGGGTCGGGAACCCATTTTAGTGAGGTTGCCGGGGCTGGCGTTAGATTTGCTGGGGCCCAAGCTGAAGGGTTGCAGGGCTCAGGTTACAGGCCCCCGCCCGGGGCTGAAGCCCTTGGGCTTGGGTTTTGGCCCCCCTGCCTGAGACAGTGGGACTTGGGTGGGCTCAGGCTTCAGTCCCCCCTCCTGGGGTCATGTAGTCATTTTTCTTTTGAAGCTGATCGAGGTGCAATGAAGTTTGAGAACCCCTGCTCTACATAATGGCCTTATTACTAGAACTGATCAGTTAGAGCATAACTCTAACTAAGCTATTCACATCCATGTTTGCAGAATTCAGGCATAATTTAAATCAAGAAGTTAAAAGGAATTTAACCATTAAAAAGGGTAAGGGAAGGCAAAGTATTCAGTGAGGCTATTGGAAGGAATAAACTTAGTCATGTGTGTAAGTGTTGGCAGAATCAGGCCCTTATATTATAAGCTGTTCGAGGCAGAGTCTGTCCCTTACAATATGTTTGTGCTGTACCCAGCACAAAATGGCCTTGTTACTGATTGGGGCCTTTAGCCTCTACTGTAAAAAGATACATAATACAATTAATAATCATATTCAAGGAGGTTAAATGTGGTGCAGAACGTCTTCAGCCAAAATAAAGTAAAACTTTTTTAAAAAATAAATCTAAAAGTGCATACATTTACATGCTGTCATAAATATAAAGGGAAGGGTAAACCCCTTTGAAATCCCTCCTGGCCAGGGGAAAGCTCCTCTCACCTGTAAAGGGTTAAGAAGCTAAAGGTAACCTCACTGGCACCTGACCAAAATGACCAATGAGGAGACAAGATACTTTCAAAAGCTGGGAGGAGGGAGAGAAACAAAGGGTCTGTGTGTCTGTCTTTATGCTGCCTTTGCCGGGGATAGACCAGGAATGGAGCCTTAGAACTTTTAGTAAGTAATCTAGCTAGGTATGTGTTAGATTATGATTTCTTTAAATGGCTGAGAAAAGAATTGTGCTGAATAGAATGACTATTTCTGTCTGTGTATCTTTTTTGTAACTTAAGGTTTTGCCTAGAGGGGTTCTCTATGTTTTGAATTTAATTACTCTGTAAGATATCTACCATCCTGATTTTACAGGGGGGGTTTCTTTATTTCTATTTATTAAAAGTCTTCTTGTAAGAAAACTGAATGCTTTTTCATTGTTCTCAGATCCAAGGGTTTGGGTCTGTGGTCACCTATGCAAATTGGTGAGGCTATTTATCCAACATTTCCCTGGAAAGGGGGGGTGCAAGTGTTGGGAGGAGTGTTCATTGTTCTTAAGATCCAAGGGTCTGGGTCTGTAGTCACCTAGGCAAATTGGTGAGGCTTCTTACCAAACCTTGTCCATAAAGTGGGGTGCAAGGTTTTGGGAAGTATTTTGGGGGGAAAGACGTGTCCAAACAGCTCTTCCCCAGTAACCAGTATTTTTTTGGTGGTGGTAGCGGCCAATCCAAGGACAAAGGGTCGAATATTTTGTACCTTGGGGAAGTTTTGACCTAAACTGGTAAAGAGAAGCTTAGGAGGTTTTTCATGCAGGTCCCCACATCTGTACCCTAGCGTTCAGAGTGGGGAAGGAACCTTGACACATGCTATGTAAAGTACACGCAGATGAATTATTCTTAGAACCAGTCCCATTAGCTGGAATACCATTATTAATTTTCTTACATTTTATAAGGTCATTCAGCCCCAAGGATTCCAGAGTGTTTACAGCTATATTTATGAGGACTTCAGTTATGAAGTCCATAGGTAAGGATGTGATCATAGATCCATTTCACACCTTATTATATAACTTGTACACAGTTCGTAGTTTATGGAAATGAGATTTTCATCTGAACTTATTTGCCATTCATGTATGGGAGTACTTGTTTATTCTCCCACACCCATACATTCATTAATATAGGAAATATACTTCAAATGAAAATTTTGACAGTGTCTCATATTTTTGGCTGTCTCTCACTCAGAAATCGAAACGTTTCACATTTCTGAATTCACCCATAATTAGATGTCTGTAAGAGCTTGGGTGTAGATTAGTTTTGAAGGAAATATGTTGTGAATCAAAATATTATTAGCAGTCTCTATCAGTTAGGACTGGATCCCCACCAGCAATGCTGCCATTGAAAATTTGAACTCATGTATAAATCTTTCAATGTGAACCAAGCTGTGGGTTAAAATGTTCACCATGAAACACTGCACAAGTTGCTGAGTGCTGGTGAGGGCCACTGAAGAATTTAGAAGCTCCACAAATTAGTGGAGCTTTGGGGAGCCATGACACAGCCTGAGGACCTCTGGAATTTAGCAGCTCTCCAGGGAACTGGGAGTTAGAGGTAGTCCTTGAACCTATTGAGCTACTTAAATTTTTATGCTTGTAGATGCAAGCCATTTTAGACCTCAGCTAGTTAAGCACTCAGCACTTAAGGTTTTATGTGCATGAAATTTGCTGAAGCATTAAAAATGACAGAAGATTAAGCCAATTTAACTCTATGAATACCATATAAAACTTTAATCAACCTTGTAGGGTTCACACTGCCCCAGCAACCAATGCCATGAAGGAGTCCTATGGGATTGTTTCCATGGTGGGGTAATGTGCTGCACATGGATGTGATTTCTAAAGTGCACTAATGTGTTGTGCATTAATTGCTCCATGAAGAACCCGCTGGTGCACACTAAAAGTTCCCTGGAGCACTTTAACATATACTTTAGGAATCATATCCCTATATTTTGCATTGCTGCTCTTTGTAGACAAGCCCCAAGCTTCAAAGGGATCCCTTCCCAACTGTCATTGCTACTCCTTTTCTGGAGAGTTGCTAAGCTCTCCAAGAGAGGAAGTATCAGGAAATCCGCAGCAGAGACTCTCCTCTCTGGCAGACTTCAGGAATTTTGCAAGAAAGGGCAGTATCTGCAATATCCCTTCTCCAGAAACTCAGGATGACGAAGAAGCAAAAGTGGGCACTATTTTGAGTGGCCTGCCAGCCACACCATAGAAATTAAAATAGCGAGTAATACTGATGCACAACTGTTGCAAACTGTATCCAAGTTTATAATAAGACATTGCTGACCATTACATTCCACATCCAGTCAATGATTCCTGAACAATAAGAGGAGAGCAACTCTTCAAAACTGAAGGTTTTTCATCTATATCAGTGCCTGTGCTAGTCCATTGGGGCCCTAAGCAGGAATATTTTGCTACCCTCACCTGCCACCCCCAAGCCCCGCACACATACAGAACACATACTAATAATTAATAGGGAGCCCCGTAGAGCTGCTCAGGCCCTAAGCAATTACTTAGTCTGCTTATACCCAGCATTGGCTCTGTCTACAATAAATATAGTGGAGCCCTACTGTCCTTTCAGAAGGATGTATAGGAACTGGGTTTAGTGTATAGGAACTGGGCAATATTCCTTTAAATGGTTTGGAACACCTGTAGTGATTGTCCTTGTTTTCTATTGCAGAAGCCAACAGAGCAGCAGTGTATATATGTAATAGGCCTTGTATGTTTGCATATAGTTAGTGAACATGGTTGTTTGCAACCCAGATGTGTGCATCCGGTTTCCTCCTATTCTTAATGTTGTGTAGAGACTGAAGACACGAGAGGACATATTGGAGAAGATAAACGAGGGACACCAGATCCTTTGCCAAAAGGTGGGAGCAAGCCCAAATATTGGTGTCTTTGCCCAGCATCAGGCAGGACCTAAACTGCAGGGTGCAATCATGAGTCTTCCTGGGTGACCAGAAAAACAGAACACAAAAAGAACCTCTCATTGCAGGATTACTTTATAAGCCTTAGAAAGAAATTACACTAGATCTGTGTGAAGAAAAGTGACAAGTCTATCTGGCAACCACTGATAGTACTACTACTTTCTGGTACTACTCAGTGGGACTTACTCACATGTTTAACACTAAGCCGATGTTTAGGTGCTTTGCTGATTAGGGATGGACTTATTCATGTGCTTAAAAATAAGTATGTGCTTTGTTGCTTTTTTTAAAACTGAGGCACATACCACCACGTCCCACAATATGTAGATTTACTACACAACTAAATTAGCTACACATGCCTCTGCAGTAAAGCCTATCTTCGCTCCAAATACTGATAGAAAGTGCTAAAAAGGCAAATTAGCACGCCAAGCTAATTCTCAGGTCTTTTTGTTCCAGTTTACTACAATAGGGGAATAGACCATCCAACAGAACTTCTAGGGAAGTTTAGGAAGGCAGAATGTAGTTACCCCAGTAGAATTCATTCCTATTCTTGCAAACTGTGCCATGAAATATTTGATGGCTGCAGGATATCAGGAGCATAGTTTTATGTCTTGAATAAAATCACAGCAGCACCCCTAACACCAACCTGAAGTATTTGGTTCAGTGTTAACATAGTGAGAAGTATGCACTTCCCTGCATCACAAACCCAACTTCCTGCAGCACCTTGGTTTTCTTTGGAGGTTTCCCATCCAACAATTTTACTTGGAAATTAAACTGCGAAGGATTAGTCAAACCATTTACAATGTATCCCACACATATTTAGGATTACAGTTCTCATAAAAAAAATTTTTAAAAAGACTTTTAAAAGCAGGAAGAAGTATCCTGTAACTATGGGGCTTTATATTTGCATAGACAGCACCTAAGTTAAATTGATTCCTAAGCTTCCTTTAAATACCCAAATCTGCTTTAGGATTTGTAGATTTAGCTTAACACCTTGGGGAAAATCTCTTCATTTAAGGAAATGATTTTCTCTTTACTTTCAGCCATCTAGAAAAAGTACCACTCTAACAAACACTTTTTTAAAATATGGTTTATAAACTGCCTTCTAGCCTTACTAGAAAGAATAAATTCTATCTTTGATCAGGGGATCAAAGAAAAATTATATAGAAGCATGAGCATCATAACCTTTTAAATTTCTGCACTCCTTGATACTAAAAGCTATACATCTTTTATAGATGCACAGAATAAAACAAAGATATTTAAAAGAGCTTGGGCAAACCCTAACTACCATGAGGCACAGATTAAGCACAATCTACTTTTATATCTTGTAAAAAGCCACAATAGCATGACCATTAAAATAAGTGTGGCAGTGATGTTATCCTATGGCAAAATGTATTATTTGTGTCCTAGTAAATAGTAAGTTTATGTGAGTCATAGCTGTGTAACATACTCCATAGAGCAATTTATAATAAATAAAGGCCAGGGTTCTCTGCCACAATGAATCATTCCCAATATCAAATAATTGCAATTATTTAAAGATCTCATTGCAAATTTAAATTTATAGTTGCAATCAGAAAGGAGACTTAATCAAAATTCTCATCACCCACGGTAAAATTCATCCAGATGTTGTGATCTGATATTATGCCCTCCATGCATAGTCTTCTCTCTGGAAAAGGTCTTTGTGTCAGTCTTGCATAGGATACTGTGGTAGGACACATTGGGGATAGGCCAGCAGTGGTCCAGTGGCAGATTATGTCTTCCAGTGCACATTACTTCGCATTTATCAATATTGAATTTCAATGTGTGTCACAGTTTCAAGATAACTGCACATGTTTTTTCCCCACCGTGGGACTGTGAGGTCGCCCACTGAAAGGTTTCCAGTTCCTCCCCATCACCTCTCTGGGCGGAGACCCATGTCTCACTCCCTTCTGACCAGGGGTTTTACATTTACATTTTGATAACCCCAACCTAAAGGGCCAGCACCTGTGCTTTGCTTTCTCTCTGAGGGTTATGATAGTGTATTGTTAGCAATTACAAGTTAGCACACAGCTCCTAAGCAAGCACAAAATGCATTACAGAGAAAGCATATAAAAACAATAAAAGAACGTACACACATGCAAAAACGTTTAGCAGACATCACCCTCAACTCCAACATAGGGGTGTGCTAGGTGTTAGTCCTTCAAACCATACAACTGAGTTTTTCCTGTGATTACAAGTTCATATCAGTCTTTAGATCAGGAACCAAAATGAAGGCCCCCAATTTAGTTATGTTCAGGCTCTTTCTTCAAAAGTCCTTTCTTTGTCTGTTGGTCACTGGAGAATTCAGTTTGAACTAGAATATGCAAGAAGGTGGCATCTCTTGGAAGGTGTTATAAGCTGAGTGATTTTCCTAAATCATCCCCTGTCAATATTACTTCCTGCAAGAGCTGTGGTAACCCTCATCCATAGAATGCATACAAACCCTGGCCCACAATGATACCTAAACCATTCATACATTTAGTACTATGTGGTCTCCCAAAGATATTGCAGGAAGTTGCCCTATCTATCACAATGCACTTGTGTGTTTTGCTGAATCTGAATCTAACCCTGAGCAACTAGCACTGAAATAGTAGGCACAAAGGGGTGAACACCAACTCTGCACCTTCACCCTACCTTGCAAGGGTGGACTTCAGCTCCCCATTCGCTTCATGTTGTACCCACATAAAGCCCAAATACTTGGACTTTATGGACCTGGTCCAAAGCCCACTAATGTCATTTAAAGAGGCTTCCATTGACTTACATGGGCTTGGGATAAGATCCAATGTGCATGAAGTGAATTTCACTCTGAGTAAAATCACAGCCAAAAAAACCCTCTAACTATACATAACAAACTTCACATTCACACCCAGGTCTGGAAATTAGAAGTGAAAAAGAACAAGAAGGGAAAAAAAATAACTTTTACCAATTGTAAAATCAATTTTAAAAACCAAAGTCTTTTACTTTTTATTCCTCAACTGAGGAAATGGAATGTTGGAACGTTAAGCTTAGCTTTAATAAACATTAAATCTCTGCCCCTACTGTTTCTATCTCTTCTAAAAATATACTAATCTTGTTGATACTTTAAGAAAAAGAGTTTTACTTCCAAATTATGTCTCTGTATGGAGTAGGACATCTGGATTAGAAAATCTCTAAGCAAATCTGGTTTTGGTAGCAAACTCCAAACATTTACATGAATAATCTTTAACTGTTTAGAAGCATTAAATTCAGATACAACTAAATCTGAGAATAATGAAAGTCTCCCTAAATGGGCAAAAAAAACAAATTCACTGCTGCCCATATTATTTTAAACTCATTCAGCATCTCAAGTGTTTTAGAAACTGTTTTGTGTTTTATTTTCAGCATGCGGGGTGGGGGGGACGGGAGAGGGCCTGGGCGACGCATGGCTCAGATGCAGCGAGTGGAAGGGGGGGACCAGCCCCTTCCAGCAACTGAGATGCTGATCTGCAGCCTTGCGTGGAGGTTTCCTGAGACAGCATGGCTGGGGAGGTGACTCCCGCTGCCTGGCCGGGCTCAGGTGCTGGGATCCCCAGCAGCCAAGCCAGGTGGGGAGCAGAAGCCACCTCCCCCCAGCCAGGCTCTCTCAGGCAGCTGCCGGGCACGGCTGCAGAGCAACAACCGGGAGGGGCCGGCATTAAAAGCAGCTCCCTCCTGCTCCCCACCTGGACTCCTGGGGAGCAGGGAGAGCAGCAGAATGTGCCGGGAGGGCAGGCTTAGCGGGAGGACAAAGCACCCCCTCCCCCACAGGTAACATGGGTCGGGGAACGTGTAGTGGCCTCAGGGCTGGGCACGAGGGGACACACACGTGACCTGCCCTTTTGCTTGTGCCCCCCCCCACTATGGGGAGGCACCAGTTGAATATGGAGCACCCTCGGGAGAGGAGGCGGAGCAGGGGTGGGAAGAGGTGGGATGGGGCGGGGCATTGGGAGAAGGGGTGGAGTGGGGACGGGGCCTAGGATGGAGCAGGAGGTCGAGCACCCCCAGGGAAATCTGAAAGTCGGCACCTATAAGTTTCTAGCCCTTATGGCTGCAGAGAAAAAATGAACCCTAAACACTTTGACACCAAAAGGCAAATCAAAAGAATACCCAAAAAGATTATTTTTGTAAATCTTCTGATTTCTTAAACCAGTCTCATGATAGGGGGAGCAGGGGCTGATTCATGATTTCTTAACCCTTGGTGTTGGCAGTACTGGAGATAAATGAATGTGCAATGTGTTTGTGACTGTGTGAAGGAGTTGTCACTGTTGTATAAGAAGTGGGTGAGGCTGAAAGTCATGCTCCATTTTGGAAGGCAGTGTTCAGCATTGCAGTGTCAGAAAAGGATGAATCTGCCTGCAGTTTACAGCAAGGTTTTGTTGGTGTGTTATGTAATGCTTTTTTAAAAAGTCTTATAAATACAAGTTCTCTGTGCCTTAATATGAAGAACACACCAACTCTGGGGGGAGGAGAGTAGAGAAGGGGTTCTCTCCAACTGTCAATCTGCCAGGAAGATTAAAGGATCTGTGTCTGAAGAAGTCTGTCCTGCCTGAAAAGGAACTATTTTCTAGGGAGTGGAACCAGCAGCTTATTGACATGGAAGGACACGCACAATAGCCATTGGCAGGAGCACAAGGGGGACCAAATAGTTATCCTGAAACAGATTGCTTTTTTTTATCCTATAAAAATCCTCTTATGACGGATTCTCATGTCTTGATACAGGAGTTCAGTAGGGTTTCACTGCAGCCTTATGTCTACTGGAAGACAGGGCAGGCAGAATCTGTGGAAGCCTGTTCATCAGGAATTCTCCACCTTCAGTTCCTTGTGTTCCTAGCACAGAGCCTTCCACCTCCCCAAGCACAGTTGCCCTCAGGACCGGCCTGGTGTGAAGCCTGTTTATAGAATGGTAAGAGCTAACCCACGGCTCAGTGTAATGTGAGACAGAAACAGGATTTTGCCCCAAATGAGAAAAGGCTTCTAACTATGATTTCCATCACAAAATGTGATACAGAAATTATGATTTAGCTCTGTGGGTTAAGTAGTAGTGTGGAACATCCAAGTCATACATTATATGAATCCAGCCTCTGTTAAACTAACAGGAAGTCCTTGTTTCCCCTTGACCAAATTATGTTCTTTCCCTTGACTTTAGCAATTAAAAACAAAAGCACTAAAGAAACATAATTTACATTGAAAGCTACTGGCACTTAGAAGGGTGTTTTTATTTACATACCCTCCAAGTCTCTGCATGATAATGCTTAACGCACTGATTATACACAGTGAGAATAGTACATTGAAACAATGAAACAATAACAGAATATTTGTTTTGCACTTAGTTCCTCAATACTTAAAGAAATTCAGAAATACTCTGGGAATTATATTTGGCTCAGAGAACTCTTCAGCCTCAGATATGAAAAGTTTTTGATTTTAACTGTATGAATCATATCTCAGTCTCATTATTTCTCTGTTTTTGCATTTAAATTATACAACTGAAGTACCATAAGAATAATTATTGTCTCTAAATTCTCCTGCAATTTTTATGTCAGCCCCTTATGTCAGTTTTTGTTTTCTTTTCAGGAATAAGTATCAAGATAATGGGAAAAGATTAAAATATATGCTTCCATCCTCTATTTTTCTCATTTTTTAAAAGAAATACTATTCTAATTCTTTTCTGGTGTAAATGTAATTACTCGCAGATTTAAATGATACTCCTTGCTGTTTAGTGCAAAGGATCACTCTTTCTGTATGAAAATGGTGATTATAGTTTTCGTTGAGATGGGCTAAATTATTCAGCTGTGTGGGTTTCATCAGATATTGAACTGAGATAAATTCAAATGAGTTTAAAAATGTCCTCTTTTTGTCAGGCAATGATTTCCTAATAGGCAATCCACCAGTTGTGAAACAGTGACATCCAAATGTAACGCTAGTTCCTTGTTTTATAAATAGGATAAGCTACATCCAATAAAGGCCTGTGTTTATGAAAGCATACCTCCTCAAGTTCTTCTGAATGTGAGGTGTTTAATGCAGTTATATTCAAGTCTACTTTCTTTGGGTTGGAGTCTAGAGAGTATACTGCTGGGGGAGTGAGGAGTTTGTTTAAATGATCGATGTTAAATCTCAACATTTTAGGGATGAATTCACAAGAATTAATTGTTGCTTTGCCCCACTCCAGCAGTGCAAAGCACCCTGAAACACACTTGAATGTCCCCCAGGAGGAGAAATCTTTTGGGAGCGAGGAACCAACATAGCAGCTCCTAGTCTCTCCCACTCCCCACAACAACCACTGGCATAGGAAATGTTGCTGGGTAAAAGAGGATGTTGTTGTGATGTCCATGCATTCAGCTGGTCTTCAGCTTTTGGAACAGCCCCATTCCACCATATATAACCAGACCTAAATTAGAGAAGCCAATACTGGCGAATCTGTCTGGCCACCAGCTATTTTCTAGATCTGAGGAGCATAAAAGTAGTTTAAAGACAGTGTGTAAAGATGCCTCCCTTCTTCCCCCCAAAGCACAATTCAGCTGCACCGGAGAATCTAACATACTATTTCCAAACCTCTTGGACCTGATTCTGGTCTCACAGCTATGTGAATCAAGAGTATGTTCACTGAAGTAATTGGGCTCAATTGTCCCCTGTGTTTCAAGTCTGCTCAGCACATGGTATGGGGGGATCCCTGGCCTTGTACTGGCCTGCCCCAGTACCAGTTAGCACAACCTGATGGCGCTTTAACTTCCTCACTAGCATAAGGGTCCCTAAGTGGAGACCAACCAAGCTCCCAACCTGGTTTTACACCAACAGGGAATTCTCTGCTGGCCATCTGCTGCCAGAATCTGGCCCAGTGTTGTTATGCTGCTGTACAACTAGTATATGTATGATCAGAATTGGGTTCCTTGAAGCTGAAAATCTGATGAGAACAAGACTTTGAGATATTTATGGAACTTTCATTTCCAGCCCTGGCCAGAAATACTGAGAACAGACCTTCTTACAGTGTTCTGGGGCTTACAGTTCTAGTGCTGGAACACGGAAGTGCAAAATATATAATGGTGACAAAGGTTTTCTGAATTTTTATACCTCAAGGTCAGTGTCTGGGTTGGCTTAAAAAAATCAGGGGGATTGGCTCTCTCATTTTGTCTGTACATTTGCCCATCACAATTTAAAATCAGTCCTTAAATGTCCTGTCTTGAAAGTTATCCTAGCCCTACTGTACTTTACACATGGCTGGTTGTCCGTAAACTGCTGTTTGTCCACTTCACCTCTCATTTACATGATGAATCAGAACTGGTCGCACCACTAATACAAATGCATTACATGTTGTACCCTCCCTCTTTATGATTAATTCTACTGGTGGTACAAATTTGCATGAATGAATGTCAGCGTGTTTTCTGCCCTGAACATTTCCTGCTGGCTTCAGTTCAACTCTGCTGACATTTATTACAAATAATAGCTAAATATTCTTGATTTAATGGTGGCGGTGGCCCCACGTCTGAAGGTGATGTCTGTAATAAAAGCAGACAAGACTAGCTTATAAAAAATACTAATCAGATTGTGTTTGCACACATAATGGATAGGCCTCACAGATACACCAGCAAAATGGAATGGAGGTTTTTAAAATGCAGCTGCTAGAAGTCAAAGTTCAAGAACGTATTACCTGCTTTATGTCTTTGTTCCTCTCCCTTCTTTTCCCATCTCCTTAAAGTACCTGTGGCACTAATGCAGAGACCAGGCATAGCTGAAAGGGTCCATGTTATCATTTTACTCCCTTCGGGGCAAACAGCATCATGAATAATATAAAGCACAAACAACGCAGCCCGCTATTTCACTGTTGTTGCTGGTGCTGATGCTGAAAAAGAAGCATGGGAAGAAGGGATGGTAAGTCAATAAAATAAATCCCACATTTTAAAGTCCTATTCTGTAGGGCCTAATTTTTGCAAAAGTGAGTGTACCCCGACTTGCACAAAAAATGCAAATATGTTATATTGTGAGGACGAGGGAGGAGAAAAATGTGTAGCCTGCCTGTGCTGGAGAGAAGTGGGCAAGAGAAAGGAGAGATTAAGGGAAGTGTTTTTTGGAAGAGTGAGAGAGTGATGGTGCCATAAATATAAAGGGAAGAGTAACCACCTTTCTGTATACAGTGCTATAAAATCCCTCCTGGCCAGAGGCAAAACCCTTTCACCTATAAAGGGTTAAGAAGTTAAGGTAACCTAGCTGGCCCCTGACCCAAATGACCAATGAGAGGACAAGATACTTTCAAATCTGGACGGGAGAACAAAGGGTTTTTCTGTCTGTGTGATGCTTTTGCCAGGAACAGATCAGGAAGGCAGCCTCAGAACTTCTGTTAAGTTAGTAAGTAATCTAGCTAAAAATGCGTTAGATTTCCTTTTGTTTAATGGCTGGTAAAATAAGCTGTGCTGGATGGAATGTATATTCCTGTTTTTGTGTCTTTTGTAACTTAAGGTTTTGCCTAGAGGGATTCTCTATGTTTTGAATCTGATTACCCTGTAAGGTATTTACCATCCTGATTTTACAGAGGTGATTCTTTTACCTTTTCTTTAATTAAAATTCTTCTTTTAAGAACCTGATTGATTTTTCATTGTTCTTAAGATCCAAGGGTTTGGGTCTGTGTTCACCTATGCAAATTGTTGAGGATTCTTATCAAGCCTTCCCCAGGAAAGAGGGTGTAGGGCTTGGAGGGATATTTTGGGGGAAGATGTCTCCAAGTGGGTTCTTTCCCTGTTCTTTGTTTAAAATGCTTGGTGGTGGCAGCATACGGTTCAAGGACAAGGCAAAGTTTGTACTGTGGGAAAGTTTTAACCTAAGCTGGTAAGAATAAGCTTAGGGGGTCTTTCATGCAGGTCCCCACATCTGTTCCCTAGAGTTCAGAGTGGGGAAGGAACCTTGACAGATGGAATGGGGAAGAATAGAGAAAATATGAAGGACAGTTGGGAGAAATTAAGGTCTTAATTTTGTCCAGCACAGTACGGATGCACTGCAGATTATAGATGCAGGAAGGTTTTTCTCCCTTGAGCCGTGGCAGAGGAGTTGGGTACAGTGGCTGTCCTTGCATTTTCCTGAGCACTAGGACTGCTCCAGGCTTTAACCGGCAGCAGCACTAGCTTCCCCAGAAGGGTCAGGGAGGGATCCTGCCCTCTTTCCCTCCCTACATAGAGGAGCAGATCTGGCTACCCAAATGTTGCGACTACTAGGCAACACAGAAATCATGCTCCTGGAGGAATTGTCCTTTCCCTATTTCCCCTTAACATCAGTCCACTGAGACCTGGACTGTTAAGCTGACCAAATATGTTACCCTGTTTCACAGCAGAGTGCAGATGTTCAGGAGAATGCACTGCAGGTCATGTGTGCTGAGCCTGCAAGATATAGAAAACACAAGCTAAGGATGAGAGATACATTATAAAATGGTGCCTCCACCTCTCAAACTTTAGCAGAGACTACACAGATGTGTACAGCTCTGACGTAATCAATTTGAACAAAAAACAACCGGACATTAGAGAGACCATTCTGACATGCAGACTGGCCCTAATGTTAGCTAGTCTGCCTGCCAAGTGCTGCAACAAGTATTTGTGGTCTCATTCACACTCTCTATTAACCTAAGTCAAATAGTTTCCCCAAAAAGGCAGCCTTTGCTTTCTGTATAAATTAAAGTAATAACTGGCAGATCTGCACAAGGCACATTATGGAGTACATAATGTGGAGGGATTCTTTGAGCCCTAATGGTATCTTCCCCTTTCGTGTCCTTGCTTCATGTCCATGCTTCTCCTACTCCTTCCTCAGGAGCAAGTGGCACTATCATCATCATCTCTCTCAAAAGAAGAAAAGCTAAGTTATGAGTCACTGTCAGCCACAGATGAATGCGCCTCTCTAGAATACTGACCTAACTGATATCACCCTGTGATTTGATAACAGCTTGTGCCATGTCCCCAGATGGTGACTATCTGCTTTTCCCAAAGTGCACAAAACAGTCTGATTTTTCTGTGCCATCAGCAGAAGTGCCAGATGGTGAGAACAAAGCTATGCCGCTGGTATCCATGTTAGCACTGTCTAGTGAGTCAGTACTCCACGTGTCATTTTGCCAATCCTCTTTTTCCCTTCCACAGCAACCTCTCGTTTGTTATGTGTGCTGCTGACCAGTAGTCATCTCTCAGTCTGCCTGTCTGTTCTAGGATTATATACTGGTGCCCATTGCCTCAGTATCTGAGAACCTGCTATGCAAATTGCAATATCAAAGTCCCTGGTGGATTTAATGGAGTCCCTGGATTTTCTTCCTCTTCTTGGTAAAAATGCTGCTTGTGGTAAGGTTTGTTTAGCAGGTTTAGTTGCCCTGGGATTTTTTTTGCTTGGTTGGTTGCTTTCAAGTTTTTGTTTAGGGGCTTGTGACAGAATGTACCCCAGTGACCACACCTTAAACTCTATAGTAATAATCTTTGTACAAAGTATGCCTTACGAGGTATCATTTGAAAACTAACAATTTGCTGGTCATTATTGTCCTGATAAAATGTGTGTGGCAACATTGTATGTGAAGTTATAAGATTCCACTGTATGGTGTTATTAACACATGTTCCAAACCACAGCCCTATCCAAGCAGAAGTTGGCAAGTAGGCCTGTCCTAAACAAAGGAATGTGTGCTTTGCTTAATTTGCATTTAAGCAGTAAGCAGAGTCATCAAGTAGGAAGGGGAGACAAAGGAAGCTCAAACAGGTGAGAAAAAAGCAGCAGGGAACATCCTTTCATGTAAACCTCTTGTCTCCTGGTACCCAGCTGCAAACTTCTTTTAAAAGGGGGACTGAAACTAGAAAAAGGTGGGGCACACATACCGCAAGAGACCCCGCTTTCTCTCTCCCTGTCCATCGAGTCTTTGCACCTGAAGCAACAAAGGAAGCCTTCACTGAATTCTAGGAGAAGGGGTCCTGACCTAGAGGGTTTGGTCAGTAAAACTGCTGAAAGCATATGGTGAGAAACTTTGCTTGGATCTGCTATTGATTAAGTTAGGCACCAGTAGTGTGTTGGGGTCACGCTGCAGTACTACCATGGCTGTGGGAGCCAAGGTGTGGCTGGCTTCTTCAGCACACAAATGGACAGAGCTGGGAGTGACTTGCATGCTGGAGGCTGTTTGTGAGCAGTCCAGGCTGGAGGCTACAGCAGCAAAGCATTATAAAGGGCACCCCAGGTTAGAGGGCATGGGTGACATAGCTACTCATTAGTCTGGATTGTACCCTGGTATGTCACAGGGGTTTGGAGGTTATTTGGAGGAGGTGTTTTCATAGGTGGAGTGGCCGCATTTTGAGTGTCATTTTTGTTATGGTGTAAATATTTTTTTGAAGAGGAAAGTTTTTCAGTATTTCCCAAAGACAGTCAGATGCTAGATTCTCTAGATGTTTGTTATATAGAACTCTTTTGACTTGATCTCTCTAGAAATTGAATAGGGTCCTATTGAAATTACTCTAAAACCTATAACATTTAATAAAGGATGTTATCCTTTTCTTTGGTGCTTAAACCATCCTATAGAATTCTATTACAGGAATATAATTTTCTATTAAATTTGATAGTTTAAAAAATCTAACAACCCTACAATAAAGTTATCAGTTTTTATCAGATTCCAGAGGACTGTTCCATGGTGAATAGAGATCTGGCCATACCCTAACCCATCTATGATTGTGCAGCTACACCCCTTACTACAATTAGTAACTTGTTTGTAACAATGACTGGAGGAAATAGTAACAGATGCCAGAAAACTGGAGACCAGTATATTCAATAAATGTCCTATATTGTTAATCAAGATGGTCAAGTATATGAGACAGTACCCTTTGTGCAAAGTCTGTGGCCAAAGTCCTGGCACAAAGGCAATTAAAGAAACCAGACAAGGATCTGGTGGCACCCTTTGAAGCTGGAACTGTGCAAGAAAATACCATACATCAGTGCTTGGTGTAAATGTAAAGAGATACAATTAATTTTAAATCTTTCCCGGTTTATGATGTTACAATAGCCTAATTTTTCCAGGGGAGATGTCTTACATAAGATTTGACATGAGTAGCCTCGAAAGAAAAAGATTTACAATGTGTAAATATTCCAAACCTGGCTAGCCTAGATCTCCCTAACTCCATAAATTACTCCTTTCCTTTCTCTGAAAGAATTTAAATTGATCGTACCCTCCCCTCTTTATGACAGTGGCACTCAGCCACTCAGGAAGCAAAAACAATGCCATGTTACTAAGGAGATCAATCATAATCTATCTTAGGTATATATATATAAAGTACTGCAGTATCTGAACAACTTACAATTTTTAACGTATTGTTCCCTCCTTTTCAGCCCCAGCGGCTAGTCACAGTTTGGGGCCCTGGGGATATTCCAGTTGGGAGTAGCAAGTAGTGGCAGTCAAGTATTTTTTTGCTATTTTGTTTATTTACATGCACCAAGTCCTCTGTCTCTGAACTCAGAAGGAATCAAACAGCAGGAAACAGCTGCTTTTTCTCACAGCACCAAGAGCACTCTTCAGCCTCCACCTCTGACCCAAAAACCACTCCCCACATTTTTCCCAGGGTCAGACACCATGTTTTCAGCTGCTCTTTTAGATTGTTTGTACGCTCTCAGTCTCTCCCAGTTTTTGTCTATTCTGCCTTTACACACACATCTACTCAAACCAATATTCAGCTAAACTCCTCTACCCCTTCAGTCCAAACTCATGTTTTGTCTTAAATGAGGGGCTTCTGATTAATTCATCTTGACAGTTGTGTTAATTGAAGGGTGCATTCATAGGCACTGACTCCATGGGTGCTATGGGGCAGGAGCACCCACAGAAAACAAATAGTGGGTGCTCAGCACCCATTGGTAGCACCACGGATCAGCACCTGCCCCTCCTCCCCTGCACCAATCAGCACCTCCCCCTCCTTCCCAGCACCTCCAGCCCACCGCAATCAGCTGTGCAGTGGTGTGCAGGAGGAGCTGGGGGTAAAGGGGAGGAGCAGGGGCAGGAAGAGGTGGGGTATGGGCGGGGGCTTGGGAGAAGGGGTGGAGTGGGGGCAGAGCCTGGGACAGATCGGGGATTGAGCACCCCTGGGAACAGAGGAAGTCAGCACCTAAATGAGTGCATTCACACCTAGTCACAGAAATTTGTGATGAAAGCAGTCACCTGGACCTCTCAGCATAACAGTATTTGCCCTCACAAGACGTCTCTGAGATAGGGAAATACTGTTTGACAGATAGGGAACTGAGGCATAGAGAGATTGCTCAAGGTCACAGAAGAAGTCTGTAGTGGAGCAGGGGATTGAACCCAGGTCTCTGGCTTGTGATAATAGTGGTAATATGAATAGCAAAAATACTCTGTGTACATAGTTTACCAGTAGTGATTGTTAAACAATTACTAATAGCAAACAAATTTGTAAAAATCCAAGGGCTGTATTTAAATATACTTATATATACTTTTTTTCCCTTTTCTCTCTCACTCTCTCTCTCTCTCTTTCTGCTTTCTATTGTATGACTGTATAAAATAAAGTTTTGGTTTGATCCCATATGATAAACAATACAAAATGGAAATCTAGCTATAGCTTAAATATCAATTAAAGCAATTAAATCCATTGCATCCTCAACATAGTTGAGACCATCTATGACTCGGGATAGTATAACTTAGGTCAGATATTGAACACGTGATGTGGTGTTAGTGTCTCTTTCTCTCTTTTTTTCTCCGATAAGTATAAAATCATTGCAATATTTAATAATATTTTTTCAAACTCATTTGCAACCTGATCCCGAGAAGCCTTCCACAAACTCCTGCAACTCCTGTTGCAGATAATAAGAGCCAGTCCCGTTTTGTCTATATCTCATGTTTATGGCTACTTGCTCATATTCCTTCTAATAAGCACCAAAGAAGAAATGCCCACATCAGAGTTTTTAATTACTTGAAATCCTTTTTATATTGATTACAGACAGCAAAGCAGCTTTTTTTGTTAACCTTTCAAAATATCAATTTAATTTATGAATGCAATAATTGTTTAAATCTATCCCTACGGATAACACATCCTCTGTTATACAACTGTTATAAAAAGGGTGCTTTAATTTATGTCAGAAAATGTTCTTGGGATTAAGAATTGCCCAACAGTTTGTAGATAGTACAGGGGAACAGGCTTTTGTGAGAAAGGGCACTGTAATTGGACAATTTTTGTTCCCATCACATTGTGTCAGATTCTTTCTGGCCTTTATACGGTTGCATGGTAGGGTCCTAAGCCAAAGACCACTGAAGCTAATGAAAAGGCTCCTGTTGGCTTGAGTGAATTTAGATGGAAGGGTTCAAGAAGCCCTTCCCACCCCACTTCACACAGCCCACATAAGAAACAGGGAGAATTGCAGAGAGTGGTATGTTCCTTCCTCCTAGGTGGGAACATGACACCCCAAAGGGGATGGAGTGAGAAGGTTCCTTGGCCCAGCCACACCAGGCAACACCAATCTGCAGCATAGGACCAGCAGGCTGCATTTTATAAATGCTGTAGTAGCATAAGCTCTCCCCATCCCTACCAGGGAGCTCACCCAGCTATTCTGCTCTGAGGGAAAGCTCACAGCATGAACATAAGAACGTAAGAATGGCCACACTGGATCAGA
This sequence comes from Lepidochelys kempii, assembly GCF_965140285.1. Taxonomy (NCBI): domain Eukaryota; kingdom Metazoa; phylum Chordata; order Testudines; family Cheloniidae; genus Lepidochelys; species Lepidochelys kempii. The sequence continues at coordinate 66,295,244 of NC_136384.1, read as the reverse complement.
CCAAAGGTCCATCTAGCCCAGTGTCCTGTCTTCCGACAGTGGCCAATGCAAGGTGCCCCAGAGGGAATGAACAGAACAGGAAATCATCAAGTGATCCATTCCCTGTTGCTCATTCCCAGCTTCTAGCAAATAGAGGCTAGGGGCTCCATCCCTGTCCATCCTGGCTAATAGCCATTGATGGGCCTATCCTCCATTAATTTATCTAGTTCTTTTTTGAATCCTGTTATAGACTTGGGCTTCACAACATCCTCTGGCAAAGAGTTCTACAAGTTGACTGTGTGTTGTATGAAGAAATACTTCCTTTTGTTTGTTTTAAACCTGCTACCTATTCATTTCATTTGGTGACCCCCCTAGTTCTTGTGTTATGAGAAAAAGTAAATGACACTTCCTTATTTACTTTCTCCACACTAGTCATGATTTTATAGACCTCTATCATATCCCCTGTTAGTTGTCTCTTTTCTAAGCTGAAAAGTCCAAATTTTATTAATCTCTCTTCATATGGAAACTGTTCCATACACCTAATCATTTTTGTTGCCCGTCTCTGTATCTTTCCAATTGTAATATATCTTTTTTGAGATGAGGTGACCAGATCTGCACGTAGTACTCAAGATGTGGGTGTACCATGGATTTATATAGAGGCAATATGATATTTTCTGTCTCATTATCTATCCCTTTCTTAATGATTCCCAACATTCTGTTAGCTTTTTTGACTGCTGCTGCACATTGAGTGGATATTTGCACAATAACTCCAATGACTCACAATTTCCACAATAACTCCAATGACTTGGGCAGTGAGGCTTCACACATAGGCTAAAAGGAATGAGCTAGTCTTTTTTGATTTAGGAGTTTTCTATAACATGCCTTAATGGGAGCAGTGGTTTAGGATTTTCAATTTATTTTAAGGACTGACCTACTTTCTGGGCACACGAGAGAGGACTAACCATTGGAAAGAAGCTCCAAGGGATTATTTATTGGACAAGAAGTGATCTGGGGTCTGTTCTCACTGCCATGGTCCCAGTCACTTTACTAAGGCAGATAGCACTACTATTCTCATTTTATAGGTGGAGAAACAGAAGGAGATAGCCGTTAGGGTCAACATTTTCAAATGTGTCTGCTGACCAGGATGCCTCAACTGTGCCTCAAGTTGGACACCCAAAAACTGAGCCACCCAAAATCAATAGCCACTTGTAGTTTTTAGCCAAAATGATTTGTCCAATCACTAGAAAGAGTGACATTCGAAATAGGGAAAAGAACCCATCTCTTGTCTACTAGTCCAGGAGCCTGTCCTTCGGACCATACTGCTAATAATGGAAGTTTTACCAATAGAAGCAGGATTAGGTCCTCTGTATTTTAGTTAAACAGAATTTTCCAGAATCTGTGGCGGACAGTAAGGAACCTTCAGTTCTTACATACATGAGTAACTTTATTCATATGCATAAGTGTGTGCAGGATTAGACTCTAATTCTGCAAAACCCCAAGGTTACTGAACTGAGGACATCTAACCATAGGCTTGTTTCACTTGCACATTTATTTAGTGACTAACTTCATTTTGTTATTTTTAGCACAACAACTTATGAAGCTACTTCTTGTAGCAACCAGGCAAGGTACTAACAAACTTCAACAGGACTTTATTTTTAGAGTGGAAACCTCTTTACCAAGCTGCTGCTGCACCCTTGGTAGCTCTCACTCCACCTCCTCAACTTCCCCCCTTCCTTCCTGTTTCCTGTCCTGTCAAACTCCCAACAGCCAGTGCTCCCAGTTCTAATAATTACAAGCAGCATCTAAACACCACACTACTGTATTGTCTTGATTCACAAGAAATGCTTCAGTGGAAACCTTCTGAAAAATACAGAAAGTTAAATCAATGTCAAATAAATAACAGTAACCAAATGCTTTCTCTGTGCAAATTTTCAGAATTCTCTGAGGCACAAAACCCCACATACTTTGAACAAAAATATTCACACAGCTATGGAAAGTAAACACAAGTATACATACCCAATATTTTACATTTAGTCTTGGACTGGAAACTTAACATCCACATTCTTCCTCTTAACACTGCCAAAGGCAAATCTGTTACAAACAAAACATTGTGACATGTTCTTAAGTAGCTTGCCATCATGTCTATTGTTACATTTGGTGTAACATAATGCCTGTGTGTTCATTAAGCCCACATTTTACAATTAAGGTACATATGTTATTCCTCTCCTAATGTCTGCAAGCCAGGTGGGAGAAGTCAATAGCTCTGGTGACATTGAGCATTTCTACAACAATGCAGAATTCCATCTTTGTATTTTGCATAGTCTGTCTATTATGTACAAACTGAATTGCCGATATGTCCTTTAGCTTAAAGCTATAAACACGTAGAAGATTTTTAAAAATGCTAGCTGTGTCATCACTACAGCACATGGACCAGCTGTCTACAATTATCTTGTTAAAGAGTTGCATTTTGAAAGACCCTTCAGATAAAACACTGATATATAATAATTGGCTTCATTGCTTTGCAAAGGTCTATGCTCCTGAAGGCAATGGGAGTCTTCCATTGACTTCAGTGGATGTTAGATCAAGCCCTTGGTGCATTTCAAACCTTTTTTTTCCTAACAGTGCTGTCGGGGTTTGTGCGTGGGTTTTTTTTTTTTGGGGGGGGGGTTGTTTCAATTATTATTCCTTAACATCTTTTTCTTCACTTACGTTTCTTCACTTGGAGAGTCTGTAAAACATAGGCAGTGGCCTACTGTCTTTGACAATATTTCTACAAAATAAGATTGTGAGTGTAACCTGGTACATAAAAGAACTGCAGAGCCAAAAAATTAAATGATCTGGGATTACAGTGGTTTTCACTGAATCTACAACTTCCGTGTATGGAAAACTCTTGAAATTATGCTCACTGATATAACTAGAATGTTAGATGTCAAGATCTGAGTACAATAAAGTATTTACTAATGGAACACTGCAAGACTAAAGATGTGATAAGCTCTATAAATTTTTTATCCAAAGTTTGTCACGCTATGAATTTGAAAGTAGTATCAGGGAAAGCTGATTTAGTTAAGAACTACAAGATCCAGAGAAAGGACAAAAGGAAGTCACAGCAAGAATTTACTTAAATTACTATTTCTATGTTTGAAATCCACTAGAGGAGGCATGAAAGGTTACTTTATATGCAGTGGACGATTTCTAGCACATGAAATGTACAAAATTGAAACTTCAGTTTTCATAGCAGAAGGATGATGTAAAGCTATTGTGTGTTTACATTATTTACTACATAAAATATGCTGGAATTTCCAAAGGGTATGGAGCAGGGAATAAATGCACTCAAGGAAGAGAATGAGAGTTCTCCTGCAAATGTGCAAAAATGTATATATTGTGCAATGAATTAGCTAGTGCACTACTGATGCCTACTGGATGGAATTAGAACCACTCTCCTATGTGTTATGTCTTAAACTTGGCAGAATTCAATTTTTTTTATCATTTCAATGGATAATATTTATGTTTATTTTTAAACATTTTTTTCCAATTTTTATCAATTTAAATTTTTAGTTGCAGGAAATTATAGGGGTACAGACACTCATTATTTAATGACAGTAGCCGTTGAAAGTCAAACAGTTAATGCCCTATAACTGTTAAAACACAAATTGCCAACATCACATGTCAACATATACAAAGTAAATATCCTTAAATCAAACTGTAAGCAGCATTTTTCTTATTTTGCATATCTGCAATTTTTTATTATTGTTGATGGAAATATTTTTCATTGCATTATGAGCATATGATGAAATCTACATTTACCAATTAAAAATGTAGTCCTTCAAAGCCTATCCACACTGCAGTGCTAAAAGAAACCTCATTAGCTCAAGTGGGGCCTGTGCTTTAACAGGAGGAGCATCTCAGTTCTAATCAAACCTATAGCTGAAGCCCTAAACACTATGGTGAGAGGCACAGAATAAAAGCTTAGACCAGGGATTGGCAAAGTTTGGCACGTGGCCCTCCAGGGTAAGCCCCCTGGCGGGCCGGGCTGGTTTGTTTACCTGCCGCGTCCGCAGGTTCAGCCGATCGCAGCTTCCACTGGCCGCGACTCTCTGCTCCAGGCCAATGGGGGCTGCGGGAAGCGGCGCTAGCTGAGGGGGCTTACCCTGGCGGGCTGCATGCCAAAGGTTGCCAATCCCTGGTATATCATATGGGGACACTTGTGAAGTTCCTAGTTGATAACATATTTGAGAATGCCCCTGATCTGTAGAAGTGTTGCACACCCACAATTCCAGTTGAACTCAGTGAGAGCTGCAGAAGCTCAGTACTTCTGAAAATCAGGCTTTACATGAAGAGTTAAGATAACAAGTCCATTTGAGCACCTCACAAGTGGTATTATTTAGCTGTGTTTTCTGTATCAAACCTGGTTCAATTGACTTAATTATCCTAGTAACATTTTTGTAACACTACCCTCAGTAATATTCAGATACGGATTTGTTGGCAGTTGTGAAGGTGTCAAGGAATAAAAGAAAAATTGTACTTATTATCTGATTCAATGTAAGCTCAAATGCAAGAATGAGCTGCCTATCACCCGTTCAACTTGAAATAAATCAGAGATAGACAACGCTCTGTCCTGCCACAATAGCGTTTTAGTTTTTATAAATGTTTCTGTGGCAGATGGCATGGCTACTGCTGTAAGGAGCTGGACTCCCCAGATCACCAGGTGCCCCCAACTTGGACACCAGTGATGGGTCCTTTGATACTTGAGCCATCACTCACCAATGAGGCTGGAGCCTTTTGTCCTCTTACATCATCCTCAGCAGGGACACCTTTGAGAGGCAGTTCATAGAATGATAAAATCATAGAATATCAGGGTTGGAAGGGACCTCAGGAGGTCATCTAGTCCAACCCCCTGCTCAAAAGCAGGACCAATCCCCAATTAAATCATCCCAGCCAGGGCTTTGTCAAGCCTGACCTTAAAAACTTCTAAGGAAGGAGATTCCACCACCTCCCTAGGCAGCGCATTCCAGTGTTTCACCACCCTCCTAGTGAAAAAGTTTTTCCTAATATCCAACCTAAACCTCCCCCACTGCAACTTGAGACCATTACTCCTTGTCCTGTCCTCTTCTATCACTGAGAATAGTCTAGAACCATCCTCTCTGGAACCACCTCTCAGGTAGTTGAAAGCAGCTATCAAATCCCCCCTCATTCTTCTCTTCTGCAGACTAAACAATACCAGTTCCCTCAGCCTCTCCTCATAAGTCATGTGTTCCAGACCCCTAATCATTTTTGTTGCCCTTTGCTGGACTCTTTCCAATTTATCCACATCCTTCTTGTAGTGTGGGGCCCAAAACTGGACACAGTACTCCAGATGAGGCCTCACCAATGTCGAATAGAGGGGGACGATCACGTCCCTCGATCTGCTCACTATGCCCCTACTTATACATCCCAAAATGCCATTCGCCTTCTTGGCAACAAGGGCACACTGCTGACTCATATCCAGCTTCTCATTCACTGTCACCCCTAGGTCCTTTTCCGCAGAACTGCTGCCTAGCCATTCGGTCCCTAGTCTGTAGCTGTGCATTGGGTTCTTCCGTCCTAAGTGCAGGACCCTGCACTTATCCTTATTGAACCTCATCAGATTTCTTTTGGCCCAATCCTCCAATTTGTCTAGGTCCCTCTGTATCCTATCCCTGCCCTCCAGCGTATCTACCACTCCTCCCAGTTTAGTATCATCTGCAAATTTGCTGAGAGTGCAAGCCACACCATCCTCCAGATCATTTATGAAGATATTGAACAAAACCGGCCCCAGGACCGACCCCTGGGGCACTCCACTTGACACCGGCTGCCAACTAGACATGGAGCCATTGATCACTACCCGTTGAGCCCGACAATCTAGCCAACTTTCTACCCACCTGTTAGTGCATTCATCCAGCCCGTACTTCTTTAACTTGCTGACCAGAATACTGTGGGGGACCGTGTCAAAAGCTTTGCTAAAGTCAAGAAACAATACATCCACTGCTTTCCCTTCATCCACAGAACCAGTAATCTCATCATAGAAGGCGATTAGATTAGTCAGGCAGGACCTTCCCTTGGTGAATCCATGCTGACTGTTCCTGATCACTTTCCTCTCCTCTAAGTGCTTCAGGATTGATTCTTTGAGGACCTGCTCCATGATTTTTCCGGGGACTGAAGTGAGGCTGACTGGCCTGTAGTTCCCAGGATCCTCCTTCTTCCCTTTTTTAAAGATTGGCACTATATTAGCCTTTGTCCAGTCATCCGGGACTTCCCCCGTTCGCCATGAGTTTTCAGAGATAATGGCCAATGGCTCTGCAATCACAGCCGCCAGTTCCTTTAGCACTCTCGGATGCAACTCGTCCGGTCCCATGGACTTGTGCACGTCCAGCTTTTCTAAATAGTCCCTAACCACCTCTTTCTCCACAGAGGGCTGGCCATCTATTCCCCATGTTGTGATGCCCAGCGCAGCAGTCTGGGAGCTGACCTTGTTCGTGAAGACAGAGGCAAAAAAAGTATTGAGTACATTAGCTTTTTCCACATCCTCTGTCACTAGGTTGCCTCCCTCATTCATTAAGGGGCCCACACTTTCCTTGGATTTCTTCTTGTTGCCAACATACCTGAAGAAACCTTTCTTGTTACTCTTAACATCTCTCGCTAGCTGCAGCTCCAGGTGCGATTTGGCCCTCCTGATTTCATTCCTACATGCCCGAGCAATATTTTTATACTCTTCCCTGGTCATATGTCCAACCTTCCACTTCTTGTAATTGTTTCCTAAAACTGTTTACCAAGGTCTTAAGGGCAGGGGGATTTACTCTGTGACAGACAGACAGCTCACAAGCTACTAGAGAACTACATTCCAGTGAGCAATTCTATATTTTTAGGTAGGTCAGTAAATCAGAGCCAATATCTCCATGTGTCTATGAAGAAATTAATTTATTTTCATGTGAGTTTTGATCTACTGAACATTGCTACAGAACTCCAGTGAGAAACTCCACAGTATGATACAGAATTGGCAATAGCAGAACATTGTTAGTCTCTTTCTCTCTTTAGATGGGTCAAAATGTTTATAGCAGGACATGTATAGTAAGGAGATTCTACTTCAGGAATAAGAAAAGGAGTACTTGTGGCACCTTAGAGACTAACCAATTTATTTGAGCATAAGCTTTCGTGAGCTACAGCTCACTTCATCGGATGCATACCGTGGAAACTGCAGCAGACTTTATATATACACAGAGAATATGAAACAATACCTCCTCCCACCCCACTGTCCTGCTGGTAATAGCTTATCTAAAGTGATCATCAGGTGGGCCATTTCCAGCACAAATCCAGGTTTTCTCACCCTCCACACAAATTCACTCTCCTGCTGGTGATAGCCCATCCAAAGTGACAACTCTTTACACAATGTGCATGATAATCAAGTTGGGCTATTTCCTGCACAAATCCAGGTTTTCTCACATCCCCCCCACCCCCATACACACACAAACTCACTCTCCTGCTGGTAATAGCTCATCCAAACTGACCACTCTCCAAGTTTAAATCCAAGTTAAACCAGAACATCTGGGGGGGGGGGTAGGAAAAAACAAGAGGACACAGGCTACCTTGCATAATGACTTAGCCACTCCCAGTCTCTATTTAAGCCTAAATTAATAGTATCCAATTTGCAAACGAATTCCAATTCAGCAGTTTCTCGCTGGAGTCTGGATTTGAAGTTTTTTTGTTTTAAGATAGCGACCTTCATGTCTGTGATTGCGTGACCAGAGAGATTGAAGTGTTCTCCGACTGGTTTATGAATGTTATAATTCTTGACATCTGATTTGTGTCCATTTATTCTTTTACGTAGAGACCTGTCCAGTTTGACCAATGTACATGGCAGAGGGGCATTGCTGGCACATGATGGCATATATCACATTGGTGGATGTGCAGGTGAACGAGCCTCTGATAGTGTGGCTGATGTTATTAGGCCCTGTGATGGTGTCCCCTGAATAGATATGTGGACACAGTTGGCAACGGGCTTTGTTGCAAGGATAAGTTCCTGGGTTAGTGGTTCTGTTGTGTGGTATGTGGTTGTTGGTGAGTATTTGCTTCAGGTTGCGGGGCTGTCTGTAGGCAAGGACTGGCCTGTCTCCCAAGATTTGTGAGAGTGCTGGGTCATCCTTTAGGATAGGTTGTAGATCCTTAATAATGCATTGGAGGGGTTTTAGTTGGGGGCTGAAGGTGACGGCTAGTGGCGTTCTGTTATTTTCTTTGTTAGGCCTGTCCTGTAGTAGGTAACTTCTGGGAACTCTTCTGGCTCTATCAATCTGTTTCTTTACTTCTGCAGGTGGGTATTGTAGTTGTAAGAAAGCTTGACAGAGATCTTGTAGGTGTTTGTCTCTGTCTGAGGGGTTGGAGCAAATGCGGTTGTATCGCAGAGCTTGGCTGTAGACGATGGATCGTGTGTGTATATATAAAGTCTGCTGCAGTTTCCACGGTGTGCATCCGATGAAGTGAGCTGTAGCTCACGAAAGCTTATGCTCAAATAAATTGGTTAGTCTCTAAGGTGCCACAAGTACTCCTTTTCTTTTTGCGAATACAGACTAACACGGCTGTTACTCTGAAATACTTCAGGAATCTTAGCTTCTTTCCTGCCCAGATTCCACAGTTAAACAACCACTGCCCCACTGACAAAATACATAGTGCAGTATGTTACCAAAATGCCACTGCAATTCTATAACCAAAAACCATTGGTCCAAAAGTCAGTTTTAATATATTTAGCTATCATTTCATTTCCAGAATCAAGCATCTGAAGAAGCGAGAATGCGCATAGTTAAGAATCTTACATTACCCATGTAAAACACAAGCATATTATTTTTATCAAGTAAAAAGAAATGCATAATTCATCATGGCAATAAAATGAGAATTAAGGTTTTTGTTATATAAAATGCTTCTCATAGAAAGACTTTAAAAAGTACTGAGTTCAATCAACAAGTTTATAATATTCTACTGGTCAGTGAAAATTCAAACCAAAGCCTTTGAAAGCCAGAGGATTTCTCTTTCTCTTTGGCATTTCAGGTGGGATCAAAGTCTACCTTACTGCAGATCAACATTTGCAACTTTATCTATAAAGAAGCACCACCACTTCCTCGTAAATAATACACACCTGCAGTGTTCCAAAGGTCTTGTGTCCGGATTTTCAAATGTGATTAATGATTTTCAGAGGGTGGATGCTCAGCCCTTTCTGAACACCAGGCCGTTTTAATGTTTCTTAAGTTGAGCCCTTAAAAATTAAGGCTCCCAAAATCACTAGTTGCATTTGAAAATCTTGACCTAAAGTTCCATAAACACAGGCCTTTACCACTTAGGGTATGTCTACACAGCAAGCAGCAGTAAGTTTCAGAGCCAGGGTCAACAGTCTGAGGCTCTCGCACTAAAAATAGCTGTGTCGATGTTGTGACTAGGGCTGGAGCTCAGGCTCTGAAGCCCACGCCCCTATCTAGGCAGCTATTTTTAGTAGCCCGAACACTGCAAACCTGAGTCTTTCGATCTGTACTCTGGGATTTGATGCCTCTTGCTGTGTGGACATACCCTTGGACTTCAGGAGGTTCTCTGCTTATTATAGTCTGATTTAAGGATATTTACTTAGGTGTAAAGGACCCTTATGTTCTTCCAAAGTTTCAATCTGCTAATAGAGGGCAAACACAGTTAGGACTAGACATCTGGCCCTGCTCTATATGCTTTGCTTTGCTTCTTAAATAATAGGTTCCATCCTATGCTTGTGAATGCAAACTCTGTTAGTGTGATACTACAGATGGGTGCATTACAATAGGATAAGGGATTTTATTTCAGGTGCTTAGATGAGAAATAGAAGTATAAGGCCTAATCCTGCTGTCATTAAAATGAATACCAGAACTTTTACTGACTTCCATAGAAACAGGCTTGTTTCTCACGTCTTTGTAATTAATTAACAATGAACGTATGTAAACAAAATAAAAATTAACACGGCAGCTTAGCTGCTTTTGTGCCCTATAGAAATTTGCTGTGTATCCACAAAGATACCCATAAAATGATGACTTCCTTCAGGTGGGGCCTTGTGTCCCTGCATTTCTTCAATTCACATCATACAATCCTATTAGATTCAAGGGCTTGTTAAAGCTTTAGTAGAATACTGCTTAGTTTAACTTTTGCCCATGTGGCAGTGGTCCTTCAAGCAGCCTTTTCTGACAGGATGAGCTATGCTAAACCACATGTTGTATTTCACAATAAAAAGCATGTAATGTATTTTGGTGATCAGCTTTCTGCTTTAAAGCTAAGCAGCTAAGATAAGGTGAAAGATGATAAGGACTCAAAGGGTGAGGACACTGGGGACTAAGAGGATAAGCCTCTTTGTGCCTTTGCCTTTACTTTACTTTGTTCGCCTCTTACTGTTCTGGCTATTCTTCTGAAATGTCATGTAATACACCATTTTGTGAAAATGTGTAGTGTAATGGCCCTTATCTCTTTCACCTGTAGGGCATGGTGGCCCTGTGCTTTTGGACTGAGTTGTTAAATAAATTAGTGTTCTAATGAATAGTGCATGCATTGTCTTTATCCAGAGGTGGATTAACAATGTGTTATTAGTAGGGCTCCGTATCTGTCACGGAGATCGCAGAAGTCACAGATTCTGTGACTTTCCGCAGCCTCCAAGACTTCTGCAGGGGCCAGGGTGACTGACCCCACAGCCACCCAAGCAGCTGGCTCCAGGGCCAGTTGCTCAGGTGGCCCCGAGGACAGCCACACCAGCCACAGCTGGAGCGGCCCCCAGCAGCAGTCCCGGGGCAGCCAGAGCAGCCGCAGTCCGTGGTCCCTGGGAAGCCGGCTGGAGCAGCTGTGGTCCGGAGCAGCAGTCCCTGGGTGGAGCAGCCGCAGTCAGGGCAGCAGTCCCCAACCAGCTGGCCAGAGCAGCCAGGGTCCGTGGCCCCCGTCCCCGGGCAGCCAGCTAGCTGGAGCAGCCACAGTGCGCGTCCCCGGTGGCTCCAGGCAGCTGGTACCATTAGCCCCAGGTGGGCCCCACCTCCAGCGCCTCCCCCAACCCCCTCCTCAGCAGCCCCCCCCCTCGCCCTCCAGCGCCATCCCCACCCCCCAAGATTTAATCACAAATATTTTTAGTATAAGTCATGGACAGGTCACAGGCCGTGAACTTCTGTTTATTGCCCCTGACCTGTCTATGACTTTTACTAAAGATACCCATGACTAAATAGTAGCCTTAGTCATTAGATATTCAGGATCTGATCCCTCAGGATCAGGACTTGGGCCCTTAATCACAAGACCATCCTTCCACTCACCATCACAGCTGATCAGGTGCAGAGGGATGAAAATGCTGCAACCAGATGGTGTGGGGAGGTTGCATTGTGTCTCAGGAAAGTGCTCTGTACTGCTGTTGTTGTTATTACTGTTACTCACAGACCCTGGCCATTGAGAAGACTACTCCTACCTTTTGTCCCATCTTCCTGCTTTCTCATAAGTCTCCCAGGATAAAACAAACTACTTGGAAGAGGTCCAGAGAATATTCCCAATTCTTCATTCTAATGCCTCTGTAGTGTATGGGGAAGTGGTGATCTGTGTGTCTCTCTCTTGCTTTCATATTGCTGTGTTCTAATTAGCGTTTTACTCTTTAACTTGTGTTCTCTGGAGAGACTCTGGTTGTTCAAGTATCTTATTTTTGAAAGAAATGGTTAAGCAGCCGATTCTACTCTCCAGGACAATTTTTCCCCCTTTGTGATTGTTACCACCAGCTGAGCTTGCATCCATTAGGTTGATTAGAAAAACGGTTTGCAATAGGTTGATCTTACCTTTAAAGCACCCATAAAAAGTTATTTGTTTTCCATGTCAGCTGACAAATCCAATTACCATAATTCGTTTATTTATAGACACTGTTCAATAACTATTGACAGTTTCTTGGCCTTGCCAATATCATCTAATTAACATGGCAATAAGTGTTAATATGTTTTTAAATTACCACCAGACAAGCAAAAGGTGGCAAAATACAACTGGTGCAATATGGGGGAAGGGTTCTGCAGCGTGACATGAGTACAGTTTGCAGAAACAATGTCAAGAGGAAATGTTTTCTATGTAGGTGCTCGTGAGTTAGCTAACGATCAGGCAGATTTTCTCCTGTGCCAGAACTCCACTCAGCACAGGAGACAGGGGAAGGAGAGTCTCCCTGATTCTGAGGGAGCCAGCCACAGCTCAGACAGCACCAAGAGCTGCTGCCAGGACTCTTCCCCAGAGGAGGATTTCTGCAATACAGCTCTACCAGGCCCCCTCTCCATCTCTGATAGGCCCCCTCTCCTGGGAGAAGGGGCAGGCAGAGGACTCAGGAGCAGCACTGCTGCACTGGCAGGTAGCTCCACTAAACATGCAGGGAAACTCTCAGTTGGGCATTATGGCCCCCCTTATACCATCTACATGGCACACAGGAGCTGCATTCAGGTTTAAGAATCTGGCCCTGTACCACCAACTCTGTGCTCCTTTGAAAGGAAAGGTAGCCATCAGTGAGAAGCATAGGTTTAGAAATGAATTTGCAGGTCCTTTTAATCCCCATCTCAATACACTATGCATCTATGAAGTCAGCAAAACTCCACAGGGTCAGATCCTCCTCATTGATTTGAAGTCAATGGAGCTACGCCAATTTACCCCAGCTCAGAATCTGGCACTATGAATATATTTTTCCCATATTCATATGCTATATTGATGTGCCTTGAAAGCACTGAGTGAATCTTGAAAAGGTATGCAAAGAGTTAAAGATCAATCAATTTATTTCAATTAAGGGTGACCATGTCATATGCACTCCTTGCTAATGAAAATACTGTAGATAGGTTCCCCTTTTCGACTGCACAGTCTATACACAGTCTAATCCATTTTCTTCTCCGTAAGGCAGAAAAACAAATAGTATCAGGCATAGTGACATGCATAGTTCCCGTGTGCTGTTCTACAGCATTCTTCAACTTGGGTAGAATAGATCAGAAAAGGAAGTTGCATGTTTGCGTCTTGGAAAATGTTCCTTACAACTGACCAGAGAACAAATTGACATAGACTGATGTCATGTGCTGTGCTATATTACACTATCCAAGGGCAAGAACGTTCAGTTAACATAAGGACATGTGGTGCTCCACTAACCTGGAGTACAAGCACATTAGCAGCTGCTGTATGCCAATGAGGCTTCCCATCATGGATAGAATTCAGGGACATAAAGTAGCAGCAGTGCCTGTCAGCACTACAACACAGATAGCTCCCCTGCTTTGCTTGCTGTTTGCCCAGGAATCTCTGGAAAGTGCTGGTTTTTGCAGTTCAGAGGCCAAAGCAGAAGGATCTCTTAGCCCTTTCACTGGAAGGAAACATATTCCCTTCAGCAAACTGCTGTCAGCAGCCTATAGCAGATGAGTATAGAGGTCAAAGGGGAAAGTTCCCTCATTAACTTCCTCTCCCTCTATATTCTGCATTAGAGAAGCGGAAGAGGCATCACTCCAAATAGCACCCTAGTTGGCTCACAGAAAATGAGCAGTCCAAGAGGGCCTTAAAATGGAGTTTGCAGGTGGGGCTCAGAATACATCTCTTTGTCCAGATTGCTATGAAAGAGCTCTATGTCTATATATTATCTCCCCTTTTGTCAGATCCAGGGGAACAGAGGAAAGGTGGCATGGGCAACCCTTTTTTCACCGTTTTTGTCCTTTAATAGTGTTAGATGGAATCCTGTGGGTGAGTGAATGGGTTGCAAAATGAGAAGAGATTGTACATGTCAACCTTAACTGTGCATTTCCTAGTTTTCAGAAGTTTGAGTTTGGCTCAACTCAATGTTCTACAAGGGGATGACATACCACCAAGCAACCTTAACTCTGAGTTAATGTAGTTTTTTGTTATTGAATACGTAAATAGTTAGTAGTTAGTAGATAAGGTGCTAGTAGATGGTGCTTAAGGATGTGTAACATAGCTTCTGGTTTTTGTACTACCAATAAAAACAACTTCTTGTTGTGCACTAAAATAGCTTATGTTGTGCAGCTCTTTACGTTAGTTGTTAAAACAAACTGGAGACTGTTCATCTCTGAGGAAGCAGTTGACTTAGCTGTGGACCTCACTGAGTGCTATTAAGAAAGCTCAGGGTCCACTAGTGGAAGCCTCTTTACTTAAGGCATTTAAAACTAGATAAAGCACTAGAAAGAGGCAGTGCAAGGAACAACCCTGCACTAACAGGGGAATAGAGCAGGTGATCTAACAGGTCTTTTCCAGCCCTAACTTCTTTGATTCCTTCATCCACACATTGTTGGTGAACTGTTTCCTGTGGGTTGGATTCCAGTCAAGAACAGACAGGCAGGATGTTGGCTCCATCATAAGCAGAACAGAACTTCCCTAGGAAAGCTGCACTGGAAGAAACAAGCTGAATACTACACCATCTGAATAAACACAACCAACAGGATTAAAACCCGCTCTGGCCCAATGCATTGAGTACCCTCAAATGCTAACAGTAGTCATTTTCTTTTGTTTCTTCCCATTAGTGTAATGGTGCCATGCAAGATGCTCAAATTGTTAATGAACATAACATAAGAATGGCTATACGGGGTCAGACCAAAGGTCCATCTAGCCCAGGAACCTGTTTTCCAGCAGTGGCCAATGCCAGATGCTTACAAGCAAGCCTTCAAGTTTTAAGGGAAAGTTTAGTTTCCATTAACAACACACTGAGGGAGTTAGTCAGAAAATGAATACCATTTTTCCCTTTGGCCACTTACCCAGCTGTGTGACTGAAATCTACCACTAGTGCTGATTGATGTGATTACACTTGTGTTTCATGTCTGCCTATGTTGTTCATCCACCTGCTTGCCACTCTGCAAAATCAGCATTTCTAAAAGAAACAGGTTCTGAGTAAATAAGATGAACTATTCTTTTCAAATGTGCCAAAAGTCTGAGCTCAGCTACACAGTAAATCTGGGACAAATCCATTGAGTGCAGTGGATTTATACTGGCATAAGAATACAGCTTCTATAGATTTACATCAGAGAATATGAGATCAGAATCTTGCACACAATATGACACGGAGTGGATAGATGACAAACCAGGTATAAAGAAGGTGTGAGACTTTATTTAAAGATGATTAAAATTGTTCTGACCTGTATTTTACATGTCATGGCAAATATCAACTGTTCAAGAAAAATCAATTCTTCCTCTACTGTCAATAATGCTGCTTTACCAGTCAATGTATCTCTTGTTAAGATTAAACTTTATAACACTGCACTGCTAATGTGTGGAGCTACCTCAGATCAGTCATTGGGTGGGATATATATTTTCACTCCCCTCATACCTTATTTTTCTAAATCCTTTTGCACTGCATCAGCCAGAGGTTCTACTTATTAAAAACAAACCTGTATAGACCTCCCTGCAAGGTGCATTCTTACACACCTTATGACCCTTCTTCAAAATTCAAGGTTATGATAATGAGACCATGTTGACATAGTTAAACATTGTTAAGAGGTGAATGAGCCAATCCCGCGCCAGTGCAAAAGCATTCAGAGTCATCCCTATTCTAATAAGCAATGTGAAGATACCAGCAAAAAGATTCTTCTGACATGCCCTGGAGAAGCGTTCTTTGAATTAATTTCATGCTATAATGGCTTCCCTGTGCTAACAATAGCTGGCAATTTTTACATGCTTTTTCAAGTACCATCATATTTGTAAAAGTATCTTCCTATATTAGAAATCATTTACATCACTTTGATTCCAAATGTAATAATACTCCAAAATTTGTTCTTACAGAAAGGGAGCAAGAGAGAGAGAGACTAGTCTGAGGAATATTTGATAAGATAAGACAATTTGTCATTGCAAATGAATTCAGGATGGTTGTTAATGGCTCATTGTAATTCCAAAGGTTTCTTTTTTCTTTTCTGTAATTTCCTTGGATAATCTCTGAGGGTGTAATGCCCTTGTATAGTTCAAGATGTTTAAAGTGGACATTTTTGTGCCTGTAAAAGGAACAAACTCATGTAAATATGGATGATGCCAAGTTTAGAAGTGCCTCAAGGTGGGAACAGAATCACTTGTGACAGGTAACAAAATGCTTGCAATGATAATGCTGACATGTTGAGTTGGGGTGACAGTCTTCACACATTGAACAGAATATATCAATTTTCATTATGGCAAGCTGTAAGTACTAGCGACTCAGCGCATCTGCTGCCTTGCCCTCTAGCAACCCTCCATCACCACCATCAATAACCGCAAGAATACACAGAAGCATTAAGTACTTTAGGTGCAGCCACACCAAACCCCTCAAAAACAATTACACCAGAGAAACAGCTGGAAGATCATGTGTTAGCTTAACGTTATCTTTGGCACCATTTTAACATTTTTCTGGGCCAAATTCATCCTGAGCTCACTGAAGTCAGTGGAGTTATCCCAGGGGTGAATTTGGTCCTGTATGAGAATTTACAGCAATATATGCATTGAAATGCAATTAATTTCCAACATGTAACAAAGGATATCATACAGCATATGCTTCTATCGTGTTCTTATGTACTGTATAATTGTATAGGCTCAATGGTTCTGAGTTGAGAATGCTGTCAGGGATGAAAGGAAGTATCTGTCAATCATAGTACAATTATTTTAAACTTGATATGGAAATTCATTTTATTTTACAATGCAAAGTGAGCCCATCACTTTGTCTATAGCAACATATACAAGTATACTCAGAAAAACCTACTGATATCAGCTGAAGTGAACTCTTCCAAACATTGGCTCAATGTATTGTTGAATGAAACTATCATTGAAGTCCATTCAGAAGCTTTACTTGAGCAAAAGCCAGAGTAAACCAATGTACTTTACTCTGTGCCCTGGAGATTAACAAACTTGGGCTTGGCCAAGCCAATAGGAAAAAGAAGTTTCAGAACAACAGGCTGTTCCTTGAGAATGCCCTGCCTCTGGATTCCCAAAGTTAAAACATAAGAACTGTTAGCATAAGCACCTCAACTGATTCTCAACTGCCACTACCGTACTTAGAATAGTGATCCCTGAGGTCTTGATCATACAGCCAAAACCACATGGGGCAATGCATTTGCTGGTGGAGAGCCCCACTGAGTTCAAAGGTCCACTTTTATGGTTCCAGTTACATGATGAAGGTAGATAGGATATGAGCCAGTTAGGTCTCTATAGCTGAAAATGAAGACCTTGAATTCCACTATTTGGGAAGTCACATTCATCACTGGTTAAAGCTTCTGAATGGACTTCAATGATAGCTTCATTCAACAATATATACAGTACTATATCAAGGTATTCATTTATTATGAGAAATAGGAATGGAAAATATTTCATAGTGCAACATGTTGGAATTAATATTCTGGGAATTTGTGCATTTCCTGACTTCCTAATGTACACCCTCTGGGTAGTTTTTGTTATTTGTTCAGACCCACTGTGATGTTTCGGGGTTCACCCAGGGCAGTAAAGAGTTGTTGTGGCTGGGCAGCTTTGGTTCAGAGCCCTGACCCCAACAGCAGCCCAGAAAGCCTCACCCTGGCTTTGTGCAACCTGGTTACTCCTTCTAGGCCAACCATAATACCCTTCCAGTCCCAAATTCACCCCAAAATCATCCTATTACAGAGATCAGCCACTCTCACTGGACCCTCACAGAGAAAGTATAGGTTCTCTTCCTTTACAGAGACAGTAAAACACCCCAACCTGTTAGCTCTCTAGAAATACACACTTTACTGAACTTACACAGCCTTGATGATTTATAATGAAAGGAAAATAAGTTTATGAACAAAACAGCATGGATTAAGTGACACCAATCAAAAGAGATAAAGGTAAAGATGGTTACAAGCAAATAAAAGTGAAAACACACAGCTAAAAAGCCTACACCTTACCATAGCAAGATACAGTCTTTGATTTCTCTCACTCACAGTCTCCTTCCGGCCTGGCCGGGACCCATCACAGAGATCAGATCAGTTGCTTTCTTTGTCTTCTATGTTGAAGGATAAAGATTGAGTCTCTCTCTGTTCCGTATATCCGCAAAGGGATACAATTACAATGCAGGAAGGCCTCTTGGGGATTTAGTCTCCTGTGTCTCTTTGGGGTGCAGTAGCCATGCTAACTCTCTGTCTCTTGAGTTCAGGAAAATGATAGCCCCCACCAGCTCAGCTCGATTGCTTTGTTTACTGCTTTGTCTAGGACAGAACTGTTTATCACCTTTACCGAGCTAGGCTGTCTAATCCTAAACATTTTCTAGCAACATAATTCAGAGGGAATTCATAACTTCTCATATAACATTAACATATGCATTTTACAATTATATTAATAACTAACATGTTATTAGCTTTCACACGATACTCCACAAGGCATATTTTGTACAAATATTCTTGCAGTAGTGTGTAGGATGTGAATACGGGGTTTCTATGGTCACACACACAAACAGGACAACATTTTCTAAAGCGCTTGGTACCCACAATTGGGTTCAGATGTTCAAAAGATTCAGCTGCAACAGCTGAGAACTATAGGAGCTGAAGACTTAAGAAAATATGGTTGCACCTCTTTCATATGCCCCTATGGGAACTGAGCATCCTTGAAAAATCTAGCCTATACTGCATACAGGGCTATCCTGAGCTGTTTCAGGCACAGAACTTCCATTTAATTCCATAAAAGTTGTACATGTGGAACAATTCAAAAGTCAGACCCATAATCTGTTGTGTTGGAATTCAGCATGGAGAAGTAGGCAGGGCTACTTTCATTTAATGTAATTTCCCACTATGAAAAATAACAAACTCCTTGAATTGCCAGGACTCAGCCCTGGCATCCCTCTACACTGAAAAACGGGGTCAAATTTTGCACTCAGTTACACCTAGGCAAATCCAAAGACTGAAATCAGGCTTCTTGGTGTTTACCTTAGAGCAGATTTGGTATACAGTCATAAGAAAATAGGGGAACATATTCAGCTGGTGTAAAACAGCAGAGTTCCAATGAATGGCCCTTCAGAATTTCTAGCTTTAAAGGGAATGCAGATAAATCTTAGCAAAGCAATAAATAAATGTTACCATAGCACCTTATCTGCTAGATTTATAAATGTGTACTCAAAATTAAAACTAACTGGTTGAATTATTCTCTTAGGAAAAATGGAGATTAATAACACAGTATAGGCAATATTTAGAATTTCTGCCCAGGAGATTAATGCCGCCTCCTTTTCTGACCCATATTAAAATTGTTAGCAAATATATTTCATCACCTTAATCTTTTTACTTGTATTCCATATTGTACATCATTGTGGCTCTTTAATGAGGTAAACATATCCACTTAGTGGTTTGAAATTATTTACATTCTAAATTTTATTATCAGTTGTAAACAGTTGTGTTACTCATAGAGCTGAGACATTTTATCATTAAGGATGCTTAGGCACATGCTCTTCTTAGTTTATTCATTGCTTTGTCTAAACTAGGTCATTTAACAATGAACTTAAATATGATTATTGTACACTAATCAAGCACTGACTTATTAAATAAAGTATTTTAATTAACTTGTCACTTAAGCTGCAAAACGAAAAAAATAAATACTGCAAGTATAAATTTCAAGGTTACAGATCTGTAAACTTTGGTTGGTGTATAGGACTTCAGTTGATCATTGTGTTGTTAATAATGTGCCCAATTCAGCAAGGTACTTAGGTACTTGTGTAACTTTAAGCATGTGAATTTATTGCACTCAGCATGCTTAAATATCTTGCCCATTCAGTGCCTTATTACAGAGTCAGCCTTTTAGTCACTGCAAAGTATACAGAAAAAAAACAGTCCATACTTATATTGCCCTCCATTTGGGGATACAACAGCTCTTTACAAGCATGGGTGAATTAAGAACATAAGAACGGCCACACTGGGTCAGACCAAAGGTCCATCTAGCCCAGTATCCTGTCTTCCGACAGTGGCCAGTGCCAGGTGCCCCAGAGGGAACGAACAGAACAGGAAATCATCAAGTGATCCATCCGCTGTCGCTCATTCCCAGCTTCTGGCAAACAGAGGCTAGGGAAACCATTCCTGCCCATCCTGGCTAATAGCCACTGATGGGCCTATCCTCCATTAATTTATCTAGTTCTTTTTTTAACTCTGTTATAGTCTTGGCTTTCACAACATCCTCTGGCAAAGAGTTCTACAAGTTGACTGTGTGTTGTATGAAAAAATACTTCCTTTTGTTTGTTTTAAACCTGCTGCCTATTCATTTCATTTGGTGGCCCCTAGTTCTTGTGTTATGAGAAGGAGTAAATAACACTTCCTTATTTACTTTCTCCACACCAGTCATGATTTTATAGACCTCTATCATATCCCCGCTTAGTCGTCTCTTTTCCAAGCTGAAAAGTCCCAGTCTTATTAATGACAGGTTTCAGAGTAGCAGCCGTGTTAGTCTGTAGTCGCAAAAAGAAAAGGAGTACTTGTGGCACCTTAGAGACTAACCAATTTATTTGAGCATAAGCTTTCGTGAGCTACAGCTCACTTCATCGGATGCATAAAGTCTTATTAATCTCTCCTCAGACGGCAGCTGTTCCATACCCCTAATCATTTTTGTTGCCCTTTTCTGAACCTTTTCCAATTCCAATATATCTTTTTTCAGATGGTGTGACCACATCTGCACACAGTATTGAAGATGTGGGCATACCATGGATTTATATAGAGGCAATATGATATTTTCTGTCTTATTATCTATCCCATTCTTAATGATTCCCAACATTCTGTTAGCTTTTTTGACTGTCGCTGCACATTGAGTGGATATTTTCAGAGAACTATCCGCCATGACTCCAAGATCTCTTTCTTGAGTGGTAACAGCTAATTTAGACCCCATCATTTTATATGTATAGTTGGAATTATGTTTTCCAATTACTTTGCATTTACTAACATTGAATTTCATCTGCCATTTTGTTGCCCAGTCACCCAGTTTTGAGAGATCCTTTTATAGCTCTTCCACAGTCTGCCTGGGACTCAACTATCTTGAATAGTTTTGTATCATCTGCAAATTTTGCCACCTCACTGTTTACCCCTTTTTACAGTTCATTTATGAATATGTTGAATAGGACTGGTCCAGTGATGAGCTGCCAAAATCTTAACAACCAGTTCCCTCCTCACCCCACGAGGGAGTTGTGGCCTGCCACCCCTGCTCCATCCACCCCCCTCCCCTGTCTCCTGACTGCCCCCGGATCCGGGCAGGAGGGTCTCGTGGGCCACCATAGTGGTGCCCACCCCGCCCCTAAGAGCCAGAGGGACCTGCTGGGGGGCGAGGTGGGGAGTCGCGGCGGTGCTTACCTGGGGCGGCTCCCGGGAAGCATCTGGCAGGTCCCTCTGGCTCCTAGGGGCGGAGTAGCATAGCTGGGGGGCAGCAGGGGGAGCGGCCACTACCCCCACTGATCACATCAAAAGTGGCACCTTAGGCGCCGATTCCCTGGGTGCTCTGGGGCTGGAGCCCCCATGGGGAAAATTTGGTGGGTGCAGAGCACCCACCAGCAGCTCCCCGCCCCACTTCCAGCCCCAGCTCACCTCCACTTCCTCCCCTGAACGCACTGCCCTGCTCTGCTTCTCCGCCCCCCCCTCGCTCCCCACTTCCCGCGAATCAGCTGTTTGGCAGGAAGCAAGGGAGGGCTGAGAAGCAGCTAGCAGCTTCCTGCTCAGGCCAAGGGTGGCGGAGGTGAGTTGTGGCGGGGAGCGGTTCCCCTGCATGCCCCCCACCCCGGGTTACCTGCTGCGGCGCGGGCGGCCCTCCTCATGCCCCCCCTCCCCAGCTCACCTCCGCCTCCCTGGGCCTGAGTGTGAAGCCGCCGCCTGCTTCTCAGCCCGCCCCGGCTTCCCACGCAAACAGCTGATTCGCGGGAAGTGGAGAGGCGGGGCGGAGAAGCAGAGCGGGACGGCATGTTCAGGGGAGGAGGCGGAGGTGGAGCGGAGGTGAGCTGGGGCTGGGTGCGGGGTGGGGAGCTGCCGGTGGGTGCTCTGCACCCACCAAATTTTCCCCGTGGGTGCTCCAGCCCCGGAGCACCCACGGAGTCAGCGCCTAAGGTGCCACTTTTGGCCGGTTGTTAAATTTAGAAGCCCTTTTAGAACCGGTTGTCTTTCGCAGGACAACCAGTTCTAAGAGGGCTTCTAAATTTAACAACCGGTTCCAGCAAACCTCCAGCTCACCACTGGACTGGTCCCAGTACAGACCCCTGTGGGGTACCACTATTTACCTCTCTCCATTCTGAAAACTGACCATTTATTCCTCCCCTTTGTTTCCTATCTTTTAACCAGTTACCAATCCATGAGAGAACCTTCCCTCTTATCCCATGACTGAAAAACTAAATTCACTATATCCACTGGATCCCCCTTTTCCACATGCTTGTTGACCCCCTCAAAGAATTCTAATAGATTGGTAAGGTATGATTTCCCTTTACAAAAACCATGTTCACGATTCCCCAACAAATTATGTTCATCTATGTGTCTGATAATTTTGTTCTTTATTATAGTTTCAACTAGTTTGCCTGGTACTGAAGTCAGGCTTACCAGCCTGTAATTGCTGGGGTCACCTCTGGAGCCCTTTTGAAAAATTGGCATAACATTAGCTATCCTCCAGTCATTTGGTACAGAAGCTGATTTAAATGATAGGTGACAGATTACAGTTAGTAGTCCTGCAATTTCACATTTGAGTTTCTTCAGAACTCTTGGGTGAATACCATCTTGTCCTGATGACTTATTACTGTTCAGTTTATCAATTTGTTCCAAAATCTTCTCTAATGACACCTTAATCTGGGACAGTTCTTCAGATTTGTCACCTAAAAAGAACGGCTCAGCTTTGGGAAACTCCCTCACATCTTCAACCGTGAAGACTGATGCAAAGAATTCATTTAGTTTCTCTGCTTTGGCCTTCTAGTCCTTGAGTGCTCCTTTAGCATCTCGATCATCCAGAGGCCCCACTGGCTGGTTAGCAGGCTTCCTGCTTCTGATGGACTTCTAAAAAAATGTTGCTATTACTTTTTGAGTCTTTGGCTAGCTGTACTTCAAATTCTTTTTTGGACTTCCTAATTATATTTTTACACTTCATTTGCCAGAGTTTATGCTCCTTTCTATTTTCCTAACTAGGATTTAACTTCCACTTTTTAAAGGATGCCATTTTGCCTCTATCTGCTTCTTTTACTTTGTTGTTTAGCCACCGTGGCTCTTTTTTGGTTCTCTGACTATGTTTTTTAATTTGGGGTAATACATTTAAGTTGAGCCACTATTATGGTGTCTTCAAAAAGTTTCCATGCAGGGAAATTCCATGCAGGGATTTTAATTTTGGTGCTGTACCTTTTAATTTCTGTTTAACTAGTCTTCTCATTTTTGTGTAGTTCTCGTTTCTGAAATTAAATGCTACAGTGTTGGGCTGCTGTGGAGTTTTCCCCGCCATGGGGATGTTAAATTTAATTATACTAGCTCACTGTCAAGCGGTCCAGCTATACTCACCTCTTGAACCTGATCCTGTGCTCCAATTAGGACTAAATCAAGAATTGCCTCTCCTCTTGTGGGTTTCAGGACTAGCTGCTCCAAACAGTCATTTAACGTGTCAAGAAACTTTATCTCTGCATCCCATCCTGAGGTGACATGTACCCAGTCAATATGGGTATAGTTGAAATCCCGCATTATTATTGAGTTTTTTATTTTAATAGCCTCTCTAATCTCCCTGAGCATTTCACAGACACTGTCACCATCCTGGTCAGTGGTCAGTAATATACCCCTACTGCTATATTGGGGTGGGACCATTCTACTGTGTCCTGGAAAGTCTCATCTATGTACCTCTCTGTCTCCCTTAGCTCCTCCAGCTCAGCCACCCTAGTCTCCAAAGCCCATACACAGTCTCTGTGGGCCAGGAGCTCCTTGCACCAAATGCACACATATGCCACCTGCCCAGAGGGCAGGTAATCATACATGCTGCATTGGGTGCAATAAACTGGGTAGCCCCCACTCTGTTGCTGGACTTCTGCCTGCATTCCCTTTTTACTCCTGCAGCTGGTTCCTTTGTTGTTGTTTTGTTTTTCTCTGGGTATGGTTTTTGGCTTAAGCTTAAAAAAGTTTAAGGAATGTTAAAGGTATGTAGCCCCCCTCACACCCTCCCTGTAAACTCCCTCGCAAAACTCCCCTTTTAGCCGCACTTGTTTGCTAGCTCTTCTGGTCGCTTAGGAGCGGGCTTTTTAAAGCCCTGGTCTTCCTGAGTAGTCCCACACCCTTGTTAAAGGTTGATGGGTGCTGAAGTGTTTAGGGATCAAAGCCTTGGTAAGAAGCCCTCAGCTCTCAGCCTTGCCTAGCAGGCCGCTAGGCTCAGCACCCACTTGGTCAGCAGACAGTCCCCCCAAACAAACAGACTACTCGGTATATTTCAGTCCAGTAACAAGCACACCACAACAAACACAAACACACACACACACACAACAGACAACAAACTAACCCCAAGGGTCACGTAACCACTCATCCTTCACCTGAAGAAGTCCCTCACAAAACTCCCCTGTTAGCAGCTCCTATTCGCTAGCTCACAAACACCCTGGAAATTAGAGTCCCAATTCAGTAAAATACTTAAGGACATGCTTAATTAAACCCCCATACGGGAAAACATTTCTACACATGCTTAACTCTAGACGTGTGCTTAAGGCCCATTGTCAAGTCAATGGGATGTAAGCATTTGCTAAGGCCCTGATTTTCCAACGTATTTTGGTACCTAAAGATTGGTGTCTGGTTGATTTTCAGAAGAACCTAAGCAGATCAATTTTTCAATGAGAGTTAGATACTTTGAAAATCCCACTAAGCACCTATCTATATCTTTGGATGCCTAAATATCTTGGAAAATCTGGCCGTAAATGTTTTCCTGAATTGGGGCCTGTGTAATTAGAATAGCCCCCCTTTTACAGATGGGGAAACTGAGAAAAGTAAGTTTAAATTTCTTGCCAAAGGCCACACAGCAAGTTTGTAGGACAGTCTCAATCTAGGTTACGTAATCCAAATCACTTAACTTGAAGTTTCGTGGTTTTAAACATGAGACCATTCTTCCTCTCTGGTTGTTGCTTATTGTTTTTAAATGGTAATCCACATATGAATCACTTGACATTCGCTATTTGGTGTTTGAGTACAAGGTCAGAGAAAAATATCTGTCTGAAAAAAGCAAAGCTAGATTTATTGTGCTGACTTGCAATAGCTAGCTCAGTGTGTAAGTTACACACATAATCTACTTCATGTACAAACAACAGTCCTCAGCATTCTGAAATACAGTTGCATAGTGTTTGTGATGAATATTCAACATATGAGAAAATGACAAATTTATCTTAACTTTTCATCATTAAGCATTTCCTTACAACATTTTTTATTTCATACTATTAGTTTTATCATTTCCCTATCATAGGAGGCTTATTTATGGCCTTCACTGGCACTTTTGTAAAATACTAGTGTTCAAAATTCCTGATTACCTACATTGTTAAATTCTTTATACAGAGTTCTCATTACAGTGAGAACAAATAAAGAAAGTTTGCAATGTCACAGACAATATTCCCTAACAGCCTTCCTTAGTCATTACCTTGCCTAAAAGAAATTACAAGATATAATGGGCACCTTTACAAACCCAGAATTTCTCTCTCCAGGTAGCTATGGCCATTGTTGTGTCTTCCTATACTTAGAAAAGGACAATTAATGCTTACCACAATTACTATGGAACAGTAAATACTGATGGCTCTCTTGTTCCTTCATGGTATAGCCCCAATTTGAAGGTTATATACAGGTGCACCAACTAAGGTGCCTCCTATAAGCTGTTGGTCTCAACCACAGCGTAGCTCTTTGTTTCCCCCAGTAGCTAGCCCACATATAAAGATTCAAGAACTTGCTACTGCCCCCAAGATAATGGACCTGCTTCTTTATCTCAGGCAGTAGATGCTTCTACTTTTAGAGCCAGATGTCCTGAATTTACACCCACAAACAACTCTTCCAGAGCTGTCATTATATATCTATGACTCCACTTGTTCAAAATGTCCTTGTTTTCTGTGATTTGTGTAGACTGTGTTTCTGCCACCAACTTTTTTCTAGAAGATCAACTGTAACAAGTGGCTTCTTTCTTTGTCCCTTTCCTCCCTCTTGCAGAACCAGCCCTCATGTCCTAAATTAGAATGCACTCAGTAGATCAGAATGACACCTCCAAACTAACAGAAGCTAATATATTACAAATCAGTCTTTCAAAATTCTACTTATCCATTCATCCAGGTCAAGTACCTTTTTTTTTTTTTTACAGAAAGCAAAATATCATTAGCTTTTTAAGTTATCATCAGTCATCATGATAAAATGGCAAGCCAATAGATGTTGTACCTAAGCTGGAAAAATTTCATTGTAATTTTGCAAAGCTTGTTATACATATTAAGTTCAGCTGTTCTTAAAACTTGTTATTTACCTGAAATGCTGCAAAGCTGGACTGATCCTTCAGCTGTGTAGATTATAATATATGTTTTTTAAATGGGTTTATCCAATTTATTGCCATCCATATGGCCAATTCATGTCCTGATTTATATCCCACAGAAGGCAATGAAAGCAAAGGCAAAGTAATTCAGGGCAGAATTTGCCCCATTATGTGCAATCAAGAGGTAGGCTGGTTCTGTTCAGTCTGTATTATTCATCTGAATAAAACATGAGAACTGTGATAATCATTTGAATAGCACATACTGGAAGTCCTAGTGCCACTCTGTTGAAAGAAGCACATGTCATACATTCAAATAGCAATTACAAGTTATATAAGAATTCAAATTGATCAATGATATTGTCTGAGACTGTAAATAGCAATTCAACTTCTGAGATAAGTGACTGTGAATAAAGCCAGTGATAGGGTAAAATACTGCAGGTCCTATTCTGACTTTCAGTGGGTAGGAAATTATGCTTTACTAGCTCTAAAAATGGTGTGAATCTTTCCTTTTTTCCATTTATTCTCATTACATTTTGAATTGTTTTATTACTCTAAAAGAGCCATTTCAGTCATTTAAAAAATTGCCTAAAATACATATTTAACTGACGGACAGTAATGACTCTTTTGAAGCCATTACAGTCTACTGAGTAAATAATATGCATTTTCAAAAAGTGCCAAAATCCGTATTTATCCAGTCAGACCATGAATTCTAAAAAGGAGCTATCATGTCAGCTCTCGTATACTTACCTGAAATGTTTGTTCTTTGTTTTTCTAAGCTAAACATTAAAAACAATGGAGGGTTGCAACCAAATGAAGAGAAATGTACAAATAAGGTAGAAATTGTGCTTACAGCATGTAATGTAAAGAGAAAAGAATCCACAATTTGGAGCCTCTTGGATACCAAGGCACAAGCGGGTGGCTTAAGGATGACCCTTTCCTCTTAGATATTTTTTAACTCCTATACGTGCAAAGAGTTGTGTGAATCTTTAACCACACATCTGTTTTTGACTCTAGTGGGAATGGCCTGGCTCAAATCTGTGTCTAGTGTCCTCGGGTTTTATTAGTTTGTCACATAACAAATGTAGTTTATTAGTTTAACATAACAAATGTGGGGCTCATAACAAATATAGAATTGTTGTGCAATAAGATACTGAGTGGAAATGGTTCTCCTAGGAGATCAGAAATGTTCAGTGAGTTGCCTTTCTCATGCTTGCAAATTCTGAATCAATCAATGACAATGACTTTGCATGAAAACTCTCTTACAACATGACTCTGCAGAAATTGACCTCCCTTCCCAATAATACACAGAAGTTCTATACATCTCCTGACCTCAGTAATAGTAAAAGCCATTCCCTGTTTAGGGAGTGGCCCCATAAAGCTTTCTGTTCATTCAAAACATAGTCCAACTACTGGAGCTGGAGCACCTATGTTTCTTCCCTGCATCTACCACTGATGGCCAAAGAGAAGAGATAATGGACTTTAAAGATGGATTAACTTTTCTGGCTGCCCAGCAATGAATTTGAACGTGGGGTTGTGGGTTTCAAGAATCAAGATTACCGGAGCCCAGTATCCACAGAATTCATTTTCATCAGTTCTTCACTTTTAGGGAAGCTGAGACCACAGAGTTCAAAGCATATGTCTACACTGAAATGTAAGCCCAGGATTCAAAGTCAGGCTCAAGCCAAATCCCCTTTACATCTACACACAAATCACACTGGCCCAGGACTCGATCCCAGGACTTCATGGGCGTGGAGAGTTCAAGTCTGAGTCAAATTGGGACCCAAGGTTCAAGACCTATTGCTTTGCAATGTAAATGCAGCCCCATTGAATTTATGCTTGGGAATTCCACCAGAAGTACTCCACAATCCCAGAGGATGACTTTCTTTATCCTCTGGACAGTCAAGTTTGGTGGACATGTCAAGTTTTCCCACACAACACCACGAACAAAGGGCTAGAGCAGCCACATTTTGGGTGGGCACTAAGAAGTCTGGGATGTGAGTGGTTGGACTCTGGCCACATAATCCAGCTGGAGTCCCAGGTTGGGATACAGTACTCTACAATTCCTAATCTACGGTTACAAATTATAGTAGATGCTCAAGTCCTAGGTTAACAAAGCCAGGGTCTGCTAACTTGAGTTCTACTGATCCTGGGCTTACATTGCAGTGTAGACATACCTAGGTCTGAAAACATGACTCTTTACAGCCTGAGATAAAGAACCAGGCTCTGGACCTGGGGCTGTAACAGATTCATGTCCTCTGTGGATTTAGCACATAGAGAAACATATAATGTATACTGACCAGTGGGTTACTTATGCACTAGACCTTCCACCATAATTCTCCACATAAATGATAATGTAACCCACACGCCTCCTGGGTGTGGTATTCTGTCCCATCTAGTGGCACCGAGACCACGTACAGAGAGAGAGAAAATGATCTGCTCTACAGCCTTAGCTAACAGGCAGTTGGCTTTTAGCTCATGCGGTAGAGGCTCATGCACTAAGCTCCAGAGGTCCCTGGTTCGCTCCTGCCTACCGACTGTCAGCATTACACAACTCTTATATCTTTAGTGCTAATCCCATGTCTAATGAAATCTGCTGCTCCTAGTATAAAGAAAATGTATCTGTGGTGGTTGCTGATGTAGTGTACTTACAACAGAGTAATACTACAACATTATTTGCATGCTTTTGTTATTTTAAGTAGTATATATTATCAGGAATGTAAAGCTTGTTAAGGTGCTTACCTGACATTTCTAGAGTCCTCTTTTAATCCACAGGAGAGGTATGACATGGACAGCAGCTGCACCAATAATACGCTTCCGCACTGTTCTGGAGTGACCACCACTAGAGAGAAGCAGATCATTCAGCTTTCATTTGGGAGACAGGGCTTGAGTCCCCACCCATATACCCAGAGAGCCTTTCTAGGCTTTGGCAGAACTCAGCATAGCAGAAATACAGGCCAAGTTTCCTTGCCCATCTCACCTAGTGACAGGTTAAAGAGTTGACAAGAGAGCCGTGCAGAGATGCTGCTAGTAACTACCAATCTGGTAACAGCAGGTGGAATCAGGGAGCTGCGTGTTCAGTAACTGGCACCCCACCTCCTCACACACTATTTTTGAAAGGGGACTGTTTCTTCCCTCCTTTGTGGGTTGCACCACTTTCCAGTGGAGGGGACATCAAATGCTCTTTCCAGCTGTCTGCCTCAGTGATGAGAGCCACACTTGAACTGCCAGAGGTCTGTGCTTTTTGGAACTGAAGAACTCTTTGTGGGTGGAGGGGAGGGGAGAGAGATTACCTTGCAGTTGTGTCCATTTTCTTCAGTACATAGGTTTGTTACAGGTGAATCTCCTTTTAAATGTCACACATTACCAATGCCATTCGCTGCCACTATGTACTCTGAATTATGTCATAACCATGTTGTATATGTTTATATGTATCCTACATTAAAGCCAATTTAAATTGGACATATGTTGTTAATGAATAAACCCCAAACCTACAACCCTGAACTCATCAAAAAAAATCTGACATTTTCATTAATTCCATTCTGTTAATAACAGTACAGGCATTTACTTGTCTGATTCTTTTGCAATCATATATAAAACCCCCAAGACACATGTGAAGTTCATTTAATTTATTCTTAATATTTAATACTTAATTATTATTAATATTAATTTATTTAATTTTAATTTAATAGTCATATGACCTGCATAAATGTCACATGTGAACACATACCCCAACTCCAAATGTGAGGGTGAGGGGTCAGAAATTAGCTGTAGCTACAGAAAGAGCTGCTTTTGGTTAGTTCTCAGAAATTATTAGGTTGGATTGCAAATTGCTGTCCAAGTTAGGAAACACAGAACACAAGAAAGTCTCTCTTTTTCTCAGTGGACTTACTATGCGATATGTGTAACTTCTTGGTACTGGTTTTTTGTACTGCTGCTCTCGGTAGTTTATGCTGTGTAATACAAAGACTGTACAAAAGAATTCAATCTAAAAGCTTTTAGTTCCCTGACTTCCTTAATTTAAACTCACATGTCTTTGTTCTGAGCTCTTACTCTAAGACAAATAACCTACTGCATTTTCAGAAATTGTATCTTGTATCTCCTTGAGGTATCCTTATAATCTTCTCTTTTTAAAAGAATATAGACTCACCTTTTTAGAATAACAAAGTTCCTTGAGTCCTTGTATTAATTTGGTTGCCATCTGCTATACTTTCCCAATTTTTTTATTTTTATAATGATTTGTTATATTAAAGTGCTCACAGAACCGTGCACAGTACTCCAAATGTAGCCTCATGGGCTAGAATGCCTTTCTCATGTTATATTTGATACTTCTATTTATGCATCCTAGAATTTTTTTGCTTTTTACTGCTGTTAGGATTTCATCAACCACTACGCTCAGATCCTTCTTCAGTTTTGAGATTGCAGTGGTTATATTCCCTCTTCTTTTATTTGTTCTAAATCACATTACTGTCCTAAACCACTAACATTTCTTTCCCTTGAGCATCATAATCCTCTCATCTGCCCATGTTCCTAGTTTATCTAAGATGTGCTGAACTATATTCCCTCTTCCATTGTACTGAGTCCCTCCAACTGTCATTCGTCCAGGTCACTGATTTATAGCTTATACAAAATTAACATAATACATATTATGCTTCCAACAATCTCCTTCTTCCATCCCAAAATATTTCCAGTGACAGATTTGATATCCAGACTGCTTCCTCCTCCACTTAGTGAATTTACTCTTCATACTTAGTGACTCTATAGTTAAATCTTGTATAATACTACTCCACTTAATCTTAAATTCTGCCTTATAGGGCTTGTACAGCAGGTACTAAGATGAACAAACATGGGCACAGCTTCAGAATAGCTATGTATTCTATACAGTATAACTGTTACTTTCATACAGCATGATTGTACTTTATTGTTATGATGACTAATATTAAAAGTTATCTTGTTGTCCCAGAAAAATGTATAAATATAAGGAGCAGAAGTTAAGTTTGGAGTGATTTTTTAGTGGTTGTTAACATAAGAAATTAACAGTACTGTTTAAAATATGGGCCACATATCTTGAAATAATTAACACCCTCAATAGAATAATAGTTATAATTATTTTCTCCCATCATACCCTTATATTGCAATATGTAAATTAGGAAGCATGGTGTTCTGTTCTTTTTATTCATCCATGTTTGTCACTAGTAATGAGTGTCACTAAGCTGTTTAACAAGAACTGTGGTCAGTTATACTTTCTTGCCAATATGTATTGATGGTAATTTTTATATTCATTACAGTGATTCCTTGTGCCACATATATGAATCTAGCAGAGGGCTACGTATTTTGTCATTAATGCTCTCCAATTCTTGCCTAGACAAATTTTAATTTTGACTCTGATTTTAGCACACACACATACAAATGTCTGGTTTCAGAGTAGCAGCCGTGTTAGTCCGTATTCACAAAAAGAAAAGGAGTACTAGTGGCACCTTAGAGACTAACCAATTTATTTGAGCATAAGCTTCCGTGAGCTACAGCTCACTTCATCGGATGCATTCAGTGGAAAATACAGTAAGGAGATTTATATACATACAGAACATGAAAAAATGGGTGTTATCATACACACTGTAAGGAGAGTGATCACTTAAGGTGAGCTATTACCAGCAGGAGAGCGGGGGGGGCGGGGAACCTTTTGTAGTGATAATCAAGGTGGGCCATTTCCAGCAGTTAACAGGAACGTCTGAGGAGCAGTGGGGGAAATAAACATGGGAAATAGTTTTACTTTGTGTAATGACACATCCACTCCCAGTCTCTATTCAAGCCTAAGTTAATTGTATCAAGTTGGCAAATTAATTCCAATTCAGCAGTCTCTCGTTGGAGTCTGTTTTTGAAGTCTTTTTGTTCTAATATTGCGATCTTTAGGTCTGAAATCAAGTGACCAGAGAGATTGAAGTGTTCTCCAACTGGTTTATGAATGTTATAATTCTTGACATCTGATTTGTGTCCATTTATTCTTTTACGTAGAGACTGTCCAGTTTGACCGATGTACATGGCAGGAGGGCATTGCTGACACATGATGGCATATATCACATTGGTAGATGTGCAGGTGAACGAGCCTCTGATAGTGTGGCTGATGTGATTAGGCCCTGTCTGTTACTGTTGTCTTACTTTAACTTGATTCAAAACATTAATCCTCTAAAATGTAACTGTATTCTTTAACTAGGATAAAGGATAAGTGTAGATCCTCATTCATATGAATGGTAGAACTCAAAACCTTCCACAAAAAAGACAGCTTAAGTGAACCTTGTATTTCAATGAAAAAACTTACATGAAGATATGTGACAACACACTCTATAAAACCATATAAATCAGATAAAATTGTGTTGTTTTATTAGACTACTGCAATCCTAAATGCTCCTTTCTTATGCTGGATATTGGCCACAATTCAGAGAAGAGAAAAGAGCTGATAAATGCCACCCACCTACATCAAAGGGTGAGGAAATTGATGGGGCTGGCGATGAAAGGGGGTCAATCCCAGTAGCAAGGGAGGGAGACACTCGCCGAGGGACAATAGGTACCTCCTGCCCCAGGAGTCTCTGGCACCCATTGGCCAGCTGGGGGACAGGGATGCTGATTGGCCAGCATTCACCAGCTCCCAGGATTTAGGCCAATAAAGGGGCCATGTGGAGCCTCTTTCATCTCCATTCCAGAAGCCCACTCTACCCACCTGAACTAGGAGTGGGAACCCAGCCTGACAAATGCTGTGAGTCTAACCAATCACCTGTTTAGGGGGCCAGGAAGGAATTTTTTCTCCCATGGGCCAATTGGCAGATGGCCAGGCAATTTTTTGCCTTCTTCACAGCATCTTCAAGCCACAGTGTATTAAGTAGGAATGTGCTTAATACCTGAGGTACTGTTGTTTATTCATCACAACTGACTTATGGTCAGTTTCCAGTACAGTGAAGAGAATAAAATGAATGGTTCCCAGAGGTAAAAGACCTGGGATTTTGTTGATGGGCCTGAGCTCATATGATAGAGTGAGATCTTGTGGCCTTTGTGGGCCGAGGTCCCCACCCTGCTGCACCCTCTGCCCCTTCTTCTCTCCGCCCATGCTAGGACTCAGAGCTGAATCCCGAGGGGTAGGCTGAGGAGAGCCTACCTTGCATTATGGGTTATATGGTAAGAAGCCTTGTAACCCTTGTGCCGGTTACGAGTTATACGGGAAGGAGCCATGTAACCCCCACACTGGAACCAATTAAATGTCTGGTATAAAAGAGTAGGGGTGATGGGCAGGTAGCACTCCCACCCTTCTGTTAAAATTTAATAAAAGTTGTGGCCTGCCGCTTAATTTCATGTATGTCTCTGTCCTCATTTTGCCACTGTGTCCACATCAGTGCACTCAGTGGAGTTTATCTTCCATGCACAATTTCTTGTACATTTTTGTACATTTTTATCTTCAAACTTTTTATTCTCTTCCAAAATAGTTTTAGCCACAAAGATGTATATTATACTACAGTAGTATTGGTACTTTCTTCATCTATTAATATAATCCCATTTTTCACATCTTTCATTCCTTTATATAGTAGTAAGTCCACTTCCTAACCTGCTCCCTCATAAATATTTACCCTTCCAGAGTAAGAACATTAAAATAAGGACCAGATTTTAGTGCAGGGAGGCCCCATGATTGCACACACCAATTAAGTTATTGCATTGGCAAATGCAATCATCCTCTAACTATCTCAATATCCATTTGCCCATGTAATTACGTGATTTACAAGTACAATCATGGTTTCTGCAAACACAAATGAAGGTGCACAATTTTGCACATAGATCTCATGCTTCACTTTTTAATTTAAACCCATCCTTTACAAATGCCTGCACGCAAAGGAAAAAAAAAAATCATGAGTGATGGACAGTGTGTCAGTCCATATTTTTTGCCCTCTCTCTAAATATCTTTGCTTCTGTAACTGAAAATCAGCTCTTTATCTTGACTGCTGTATTTTGGTTTTCTTTTTGATGGATAAGTAGGAAGGTTGGGGTTTTTTCGTTTTGGTTTTTTGTTTTTGTTTTTTTGTTTGTTTGTTTGTTTTGTTTTGTTTTGTTGGTTTTTTTGTTGGTTTTGTTTTTTTAAGTTCATGGTGAATTTTTAGTGTATTTGTTGAAGTAAGGAATTGATAGCACTGGTTAAAAATGCCATAGTACTAGCAGATGCTACAGAAGCTTCTCTGCAGAGCTCTGCCAATGTATCTCATTCCTGACCTATAACACTCCTGCTATTCCAGATCTGGACCTCTCCTGTGCAGAGACTGACATAAATTATCTGGTATTGTGGTTTTGTTATCTGGACAGATATTCACTAAGGAATAAATTGATATCACAAAACTCATTTTCACTTCTGAGAGAAGCCATATTTATGCCCAGATCTGCATTGCAAAAAGGTAATTACATTAACATTCTACATTACCTAGCCACTTATGGCAAGGCTGATCTACATGTGAGAATATTTTTAATAATGATTGTTTTTCACATGAATAATGGTATTTTTAATTAAAAGTGCAAAATCCAACTCTCATGTGGTGAAACCCATCATGGGCTGAAAGGGGGTAAAGAGCCAATTAGTTACACCTACTGCACCTGTGCTGTAATTAATTAGCTGCTTCTCCGCTAAAGAGGCGGGATTAAGAGGCAACAGGTGATAATTTAATAGACACTTCGGTCCCATAGAAGGGAGTGAATTCTGTCAGAAAGGAGGAATTTCAGGGAGCAGTGGGATTCCTGTGAATGGGCTTGAGATGGGGCCTACAGGAGAACAGACACCACAGAGAGCTGCAGTCTGAGGAGCCAGTGCTCTAGGCTAGAGCTGGGGAAAGACTCTGGAGCAGCTAAGGAGTCAATTGAAGACACAGCCCAAAAGAAGGGCAGAGAGGTTGAGATACTTACTGGACACTTATTTGAAGTTTTTGTTGCCTAGACTTAGATGCTTCACTCAGCCCTCCAAGAGGGCTGAACTGTGTACAAAGACAGATTAGAGAGACAAGATAGGTG
Organism: Lepidochelys kempii; assembly: GCF_965140285.1. Classification (NCBI taxonomy): domain Eukaryota; kingdom Metazoa; phylum Chordata; order Testudines; family Cheloniidae; genus Lepidochelys; species Lepidochelys kempii. The sequence continues at coordinate 66,259,844 of NC_136384.1, read as the reverse complement.
AGGTAATATCTTTTATTGGACCAGCTTCTGTTGGTGAGAGAGACAAGCTTTTGAGCTCACACAGAGCTCTTCTTCCTGTGAAAGCTTGAAAGCTTGTGCCAATGAAAGATATTACCTGTCACAGAGTGTGAGGGAGTCAGGGCCCTGCACCCCCCACTTCCTGCGATTCACCGTGACTCTCAGCCAGCCAGTAAAACAGAAGGTTTATTAGATGACAGGAACACAGTCCAAAACAGAGCTTGTAGGTACAGAAAACAGGACCCCTCAGTCAGGTCCATCTTGGGGGGTCGGGAGCCCAGACCCTGGCGCTAGGCCTCCCTCCATTTCCCCAGCCAGCTCCAAACTGAAACTCCCTCCAGCCCCTCCTCTGACCTTTGTCTCTTTCCCAGGCCAGGAGAGAGGGTGCCAGCCATTCTCTGTGCAGACAGCATCACACTGGCCCTCTCGGGCTCTGCAACGATCACGCACCCTTATTCCACCATCTAGGTACTTAAGAAATGCAGAGGGGAAACTGAGGCACCCACACAGTATTCAGAGAAAACATTAAGAATATTCCACTTCATCACATTACCTCACCCACCTTTCCTTTCTAATATCCTGTAGACCCACTCAGCGACAACAACATTGCATACACAAAGGCAGATGACAAGCAGGAGGTATGGAAAATGAATTTCCTCCAGCATCCTGCCCTGTTACCAAGGGGTGCTCGAGTGGTTACTGTGGACCATAACATTGTCCTAATAAGAAACTCTCCTATTCTTCCACTGTGTGGATCTTTTCTGCACATTCGGAGCTCAGAAGTATCATGGAGCTGTTCATCCTTCACAGTGAATAAGTATGTAATTGGGCTTGCCTGAGGGGTTACTGAAGCGCTCTGGTGTATCAGATCTTATAAGCTCAGCTCCAATTAAAAGACTGTTTATTAGGGATAATAGAAAGAAAAGGGTGCAAGTACTCTAGCTACAATGGCTTAGTCAGTTACAATAGATGAACACCATAGTTTCTAATTTAGGCTCCAGGTGGCAGTTATATAGATGACAATAAGGGTAACCTCACCTCCAGGGGCTCCTCAGGCCAAGCACCTGTATTAGGATGCAATTACTTTTTTGCCTGTATGTCCCCTGCTTAGTTTCAATCCCATTGTCTGTTGTGTTACTGGGGGAGTCTTGATGTTGTCATCTAGCTGTAGCAGTTGCCTCACGCTTCCTACTTTCTGGCTGCATCTCTTGGGTGACAATTATTACAATACCTCCTTACCATCCCGGTGTATTTATAACTACTCCTTTAACAACCCTTCAATATCTCTCCTTTGGGCCTAATGAACCATTAGATCACACCAACCCCCTCCCCTTTGTTAATTCCCCTGTGTCTGAGGCACCTTAGCTGCAACAGTTTATTTCAGATTACTCCATGGAGAGCTGCTTTCTCAGAACTCTCTGTCCTCTCAGGCCTCCTGCACCCTGTCTCTGCTACTTCCCCATAGGTTCCGTTCAGACTAAAATCCTGCTAGTTCTACCACTTCCTAATCACCTCACTGCTTCTCACTTGGCCTCTTTGTCCTGACTTTCAGGCTGTCTTCTAGCCTACTTGTCCCAGTTCCAGGCTGCCTGATTCCGTTGCTGGCTCACCAAAGGAAGTTGTGGAAACCACATTATGTAAGACACTCAAAACTAGATAAAACACTAAAAAGTATGATTTCTGTGTGTATATAAAGTCTGCTGCAGTTTCCACGGTAAACATCTGATGAAGTGAGCTGTAGCTCACGAAAGCTCATGCTCAAATAAATTGGTTAGTCTCTAAGGTGCCACAAGTACTCCTTTTCTTTTTGCGAATACAGACTAACACGGCTGTTCCTCTGAAACCTGTCATAGGAAGCAGTGGTTCATTGGTGTAGAAATGGAGTGGATGACCTGATAGGTCCTTGCCTCCTCAGACTTCCCTGATCTTATGATATACATCAGGGAACCTCTGCAGACTGTATGGGAAATGAACAAAAGCAGACAGATCTTCAGTTTGTAAAAACTGTTGTAGTTCCATTGACTTCAGTGGAGCTCTGACAGTTTATTCCAGCTGAGGATCTGCCCCATGTTTACCTATAGATAAGGGAACTATCATGTACATCAGAGGGAAGACTATGTCCCTTCAAAGTTTATTCTTCTCTCTATGTGCATGTGTATTTTACTTTTAGAAATGCAAACTAAGAAGACACCTTAACATAGAAAACATACCTTTTCCCTCCTGTTTTACTGTCATAAAATGGCAGATTGTTTTAGCATCTGAAGCCATTCCATTTCAAACAAAGGACTTCAAAATCCTTAATGGATGAGCTGACTCATTTCTGAAAAAACATGTTCCCAAGCCTATGTCTTCAATGCCAAATTTCTTTCCAGAGACATTTTTACAGCTAAATTATAAACCTATGAAAATAAATATTTACCAAAGAAATATCCACAGATTTTAATTTATAGTTATGTGAATAGTGCCACTGCAATACAAGTTATTATTATAAATACACTAGATACAGGAGACGTTAGACAGGGATTAAACAGACACTTATAGTTAATACATATATACATAGAATAATGGGTTCAACATTGGCCAACAGACAAGATGCTTAATTTGAATTCACTGTCAATTACTACAAGTTCCACAATGAAGAAAGTTAATCCAGCAATTATTGTTTCTGGTTAATCAGTACAAACCAAACAAATATTATGAGACAACTCTCTGAATAAATGTTTATAGCCTGTGTCCATTTCTATAGCAAATAATACATGTTATGATTCATAATAGTGCAGGGTAGAAGATACATTGATTATACGCTGATAAAAATGTCACCCTGATCTTGTATTCTTTGCACACCCAAAACTCCCATTGGGGTGTGCAAGGAATTCACAAATGAAATCTATTCCTTTGTGTAATAATTCACTGTTATGAATGCCAAATACAAACTGGGAATTTTTCAGAACTGTTCTAAAGCTATTTGTGTTTTATCAATAATGTGCTATGCATGCTAATACTTATGCTGATTTTTATGCTGACATATTTACAATTGGATATTTTTCAGCTCTTTGTGAAGTATTGCATATAATTCAATAGATTATTTAATTTTTTGAATTATGGATGTTCAGAAAAGATGAGCTCTGATGATGAGCTCTGATTCCAAAATTCAGCTCCAGTGAATAAGGCAGTGATTTTTTCTGTAAATCACACACTTTAGCTTGACAACCTTTGTTTTAACCTTCTGCTCCTTGCTTTCCTAAGTCCGAGCCTGTCTAGAATGGTATGGCATTCTTATTCTATTCTGATTACAATTCTTATCTTTAAAGGGTATCAATATTTTTAATACCAAATAAAATCTCTGAAAACTAGCAGCATAGTCTTTCATAAATTGTTATAGTATCTGGACATAACTGGTAAGGCAGTAAATTAAAGCCAGTTATTCAAAACCCAGAATATTTTTTAAAAGGCTGGGTTACTACTGAACACTGCAAAAATTCAAGGAAAAATCATTTTGATCTAACACTAAACAAAAAGTAAAATATTAATATGCTGTTGGCTTTTTTATTTAAGCAGTCTTTCCTTGTGAGAATACCTGCATCAACATTCACAATTAACCAAAGCCTGTCTGTATGACAGTCTTTACAAGTGGTGGTGATTCAAAACAAAAGGGGCTTTAAGTCCATTTTGCTTTAGGAATTACCACTGAGTTTAACCTTGAAAGCTTTTTGCATTTTTTTTATGCCTTTGTTTGCTTTCAGGAATTTACCTCCATTTTAACTTTAATCTTTTTATATCTCCTCCTTCATCTTTGCAATCCATAAAGCATGAGCACCAGTTGGGCTCTGCACTTTCTTCTCTCAAAATCTCCTGTTTATGAAGATAGATAACATATTTAGATTGAAAAAGTTGGCAAAAAAACCTATAATAGTAAGCATTTTATCCATTAGATTGAAAAAATGAAACTCCCATTGTTCAAGAAATACTTGTAGCATATTAAGCTGCTACTTCACATAGGATGCATAACACATATCAGTTTCACTAGCCTCAAGATGACAAGTTTTTGTCTCAAGAAGTGCATTCATTTCAACCTGCGTTCTTTACAAAATGGTAATGTGTATTGGAATTGTAACACCATAATTTTCTCTAAAAGACCTACCACCCAATACATATCCAGAGATATGTCAGGAATGGTAAAACAACCGGTTAGGTTAGCCTTCCCCAAATATTTATTATATGGTAGATATTAATTGCTACATGTTAGCAAAATAAGAAGTACAAACTATAAAGCTCTTTATAAATTCATAAGCAAAAATGGAAATATACAATATTAAAACAAACTTGTACACTGAAGGAACTTTGAATCAGACACCAGCCAGTCCAATGGAAATTCTGTTGTTCCAAAGTACAAACCCTTCACATTCTGCCATTCATCTTATTCTTTTCTCATTTTCTCAGAAAAATTATCAGAAATACTATCTTCCTGAACTGACCATAAAATGTTTTATATTGTCCCTGAATTTATTACAGGTAGTTTTATTACCTCTGTAAAGGATTTCTATTCTAAATAATTTAAACTTGGCAATAGTACATCACAGAAATTACTACAGGGAGGTGTTCTCATAAGACAACTTTTTTTATTAACTCAGAGTGTTCTGAACAATATATGAAGTCAGTTAGAAGACTATGAAAAAAGTTTATTTGGCAAGAGGCTATAGTTTTCTCAGTTTAGTCCCCACTTCAGGAAAGCACTTAAATACCTTTTTAGCTTTAAGTATATGCTTAAGTGCTTTCCTCAATCAGGGCCCAAATTTGTATTTGTTTTCACTAATTTTTATTCTTTATTTAAAATTCAATGTGGTTTCAAGGCCGTGCCTTGTAATTCAGTGTCTGATTTGAAGCTGCAACAGTCTGATGTTGCTTCCCATTTCACTGACGAGCTAGGCCTATATAATCTCTGCCTTAAAATTATCTGATTCCAAGAAGTAAGACTGTTGGTTCATAGTCACAGGGCTTTAATGAGAAAGATTTCATAATAGCACTGTGACACCGCATCCCTGAAATATGACTGCTTCTGCCTCAGTAACTTAGTTTCAATGTGCAAGGGGACCTGTGACATGAAAAGCTCAAATCTCACTTGTATCTTCACTGATGGAGTTAAGAAAACCCAAGAGAAAGAGGAGCAACCAGTTTATTAAAGTCAAAACACGGAGTTAAGTCGCTTGTTAAAGCTTCTGAAATATAGCTAAATAAATAAGTGTATTTTAGAGTTTGTGAAAGGTGCTGGGCTGACAGCCCTGGAGATGAGTCATCCACAAAACAGGTACAACAGGAGCAACAGAAGTGCAAATTTCCACACACATCCCAACTTTGTCCTTGAGGAACCATAACTAGAAATGATGGGTCTTGATGCTTCATTGCACATTGGATTTGCTGAAAAAATGAGAACATATGACAGCAGACCATATAAAACTAACTAAGACAGGTAGAATTGGGTCAGTTTATTAAATTTAGTGCAATCTTAAATTCTCCTTTCTTATGCTGGATATAGAGCACTATTCAAAAACCTAAAATGGTGAGCCTAAAACCCTGGATTGACTTAATCTGGATAGGAGACTAAGGAAAGTGTGGGAACTCATCCATGGAGATCTTGATATCATGTCAGAAGTGATCATTTAGTCTTAAAGGACAAAATAGAACATAGAATCCATTGGACAATTTTCAGTAGCAACCAAATATTGTTACTATGTGTTGGCTGTCTGGTGGTCTTGGTCCAGTTCCTAGCTTACAGATGTCCATGTTATGAAACCAACCTTCACATTTGACACCCTCATCGATAACCTCAGCAGAGAGTTAAAGAAAGGGAGAGCCAAATTCACTGATTGGACTGTTTGTAGGTGCACACTCTACAATATATGGCCAAGCAGGGAACCACAGCTTACAACAATCACACCTCACACTCAGTCCTCCAAAGAAGCCTGTGGAACTCACACTCTTCAGGACCTCTGTAGCAAAACTCACAGTTAAGGCACCATAAGCAGCCCCAGGGGCTAAACAGCATGGTATGCACATTTTAGCACATAGCCCTCTGATTCCCTGGGTTGTGCCTCCCCCTGGAGTTATTTGTATTCCTGTGTGGCTGATGTGCAGGTGCTCTCAAGCCAGCCCCAGTAGGAGAGTAAAAAATGCTACTTTCGCTAAACTATTTTGACCATTTTTAAAGGCATTAGCAAAGGTGTCCTGAATTTTGTAGCTCTTAACATGGTCATCTGAAACAAAGACTTTTTGCTGATTTTTACTATGTTCTGCAACTTCAGTAGAGATAGATACTCCCAATTCTTGATGAATGTCCTTTGTTACTAGAGAGTGTTTCAAAATCACTGAGTCTTCCAATGGCAGAAACAGCAGCAGCCTCAGAATTAAGTCTCCAGGAGATGACAGAGATGACAGAAAAATCTGCTTTTAAAGAGCTGTGCCTGTATCTTTAGTTATATTTTGTTGCTGACTATCTTAAATAAATGTATAGGTAACAAAGCAAAAGATAATAATTGGTGAAAATAATTTATCACAAACCATCTATAGCAAGCACTATATTGCTGATTCCATTTGAGAAAGGATTTGTCTTGAAAATAACCTTCTTTTTTCCTTACTCAGTTTGCTGGTGCAGCTGGAAACTCAGATGAAAAATTAGCTAACAAATAGTCCTCGAGACACATTTGTTCAAAACCTGCTTCATCTTCAGTGGACACCTGAGGAGAAACTAGTTAAAGGCTTGACAGATTCAACACATGGAAAAGCATCTTTTGTTCGCAGTGCTTTAAATTGCTATGGGGAGAAGGTGTATCAGTGAGTTCGAGGTCAAAACAAAAAAAAAAGCCCCTGTTAGCTCCATCTTAGAAAAGAATGAGGATGTGATGGAGAATCTGAAAGTTCAGTAAACTATTGCATTTTCTGAAGATATTCAGAAAACAAATCTTCTTAAGAACTTATGTTTATATGGAAACAACTATATTTTAAAAGCTGCTTCAGTAGCAGCGATAGTTTTGTGTCATAGTGTAGATAAAGGGACAGATTCTCCAACCCTAATTCCCACTGAGCAATACTTACCTCTGCAAGAGATGTCAAAGGACTACTCATAAAGTACAGTTCAAGTACTTATGGGTTGTAGAATTGGGACAGAAGGGTGGTACGACTGGAACTCAAAAGAAATTGAATTGATGACATGAAAGAGACAACAAACCACAGTACATTTGTCAAGAATTAAAAGCAGGATCTCCTTGAATGACCCAAAGTGCTCTAGCAATATCAATGAATGAATTGTTGTGTCTGTTTCTTCTCTCATCTATTATTTAGGAACATGGGTTCAAAGTGTAACCAAGCCCATCTGGGACCTTCAAGCCTGAAAGGATGAGCCTAGAGTTTAAGGTCAGTAGAGATCATTGGCTCACCTAGTCTGACCATCTGTATATCACAGGCAAGAACTACCCTATCCATTTTGCTGGCCAAGGTGGAAAATTGGTGCCCCCTTCTGTGGGGGCAAACAAAAAAATCCAACCAATCATCAGCAAAACAGAAAACAGCCAGACCATCAGAGCAGAAAACGCACACACACAAAATAAAATAAAGATGAGTAGCACAGCAGTCTGGAACCCCCTGCTCGCCTGCCCCAAGAACCACCCCTGATCACTAGTCAATTAAACATCACCAGTACCTCTGTATAGTGCTCAAGTGTTTGACTACTTGATTTAAAAGAGTTAGGCTAGGATTTTCAAAAGGACATAAAGGAGTTAGGTGCCCAAATCCCATAACATTCCTTCCCCTCCCTTCAGCAACATGAGCCCCTCCAGAGATGGAATAGCCACTTCCAAAACCCCTAAATGCTGCTTCACAGTGGAATAAAGAAGGCCCTGTCACGCTGTACTCCATTATGCACAAGGGGTGCAATAATACCTTTCTGAAACCTGCCCTTCCTCCTTCCGTTCCATATACCATTCTGGTTGCACTGTGATCTGGGATTTCCTCCTAATGGACAAGAAGTATAAACTTAGAGGATAGGAAAAGTCAGAATAGTTCTAGTGAAGTCAAAATTATCTTCTCCTAAGGGGGATGGGGAGAGAACTGAACGAACATGATGATAGAGGGAATATATCAAACAAGTCTTCCCATCTTGCATGCTTTGAGTTATTCTTGCCTTCAAGCTGTGTAAATATGTGGCCCTTCATGAAAGCACTTTAAAACTTTCAGAATGTTCAAAGTAGGGTTGCCAGGCATGCCTGGTCAAAAAGGAACCCTGGCGGCTCTGATCAGCACTGCTGACCAGGCCGCTAAAAGTCCAGTCGGCAGTGCAGTGAGGCTTAGGCAGGCTCCCTGCCTGCCCTGGCTCCGCATGGCTCCTGGAAGCGGCAGGCATGTCCAGTTCCTAGGCACAGGGGCAGCCACAGGGGCTCCACACACTGCCCCTGCCCTGAGCGCCAGCTCCACAGCTCCCATTGGCTGGGAACTGCAGCCAATGGGATCTGCGGGGGCGGCGTCTGCAGGTGTGGGCAGTGCACAGAGCTCTCTGGCCCCTCCGCCTAGGAGTCAGACATGCCAGCCACTTCTGAGAGCCACCTGAGGTAAGCACCACCTGGCTGGAACCCACACCCCGAGCCCCCTGCCCCATCTCTGAGCCCCCTACCGCACCCAAACTGCCTCTCAGAGCCAGTACCCCACACTCCCACCTGCACCCCAACCCCCTGCACCAGGTCAGAACCCCCTTCCGTACCGTAACTCCCTCCCAGAGCCCGCACCCCGTATCCCTTCCCATGCCCCAATCCCATACCGCAGCCCTGAGCCTCCTCCTGAACTCCAAACCAATCCCTGAGTGAGGGTGCGGGAGAGCAAGTGACAGAAGGAGAAGAGATGGAGTGAGCGGGGGAGGGGCCTCGGCGAAGGGGTGGGGCAGGGCAAGGGTGTTTAGGTTTTGTGTGATTAGAAAGTTGGCAACCCTAGTTCAAAGACTGGCTATATTTCATAGTCTGGAATCTAGTAATTACCTGTTTGGAAGGTAAAAAGCTACTGCAACTCTTTGGCTGACCTCATGTAATCCAGTTTAGTAATGCTCTTTTTTGTGCTATTAGGTATCTGTTAATTCGCAATATAGGCCCAAGCCAGTTTTCCCTGCACATGCAGAACTCCCATCTACATTAGTGTGTATAATGAAATATAACTGCAATGATAACCATAATACATCCTCATACCCCTAGGTTTGCCTAGGTTTTAATTATGAGAACAAACTTTGTATCTACTATTCATACTAACACTTCAGGTAAAATGTATTGTTGGTCTAACGCCGCTGAACTCAATGCGATTGACTACCTGTGCCAGCAGCAAATTTTGTCTTTTGTGCACCTGTGCTTCTGTAAAATAAAAACCACTTAAAAGCTCCTTCCTGTTCCCCCTTTGTTTATGCTCCTTGAGATGTTCTATTCTGCTTTATTTTATTCTTACAGAGAAGAGAAACAATGAACAGTTACAACTGCAAAGAACACCCATGTTTTCAGGGAGCAAGCCTACACAGAAAGGTGAGTTTTCACTCCCACCAAAGAAAGTGTAACTACTGCTTTACGTGAGATGACTGGCAGCCTAGCACTGGAGAATGCAGGTTCCATCTGAAACCTTGACACTCAGGATCTGGGAGGAAAGGTTGGCTCCATTCCAGTTTCTTGATGTAGAGTTCATTTATAATAGCATTACATTTAAATTGTGCTGTAATAAGTTTTCAATGGGTAGTTTTAATACAAAAATGTTAAAGCTGTTGGTATTAGCAGGGTTAGTGAAGGGGGGGTGAAGGTCAAAAGTTGTTCACCTGCTTCTCCTCATTAATCATAATGCACTTTAAATATTTTCACCATATGCATGGTTAATAAAAATTATGAGCAATCAGTGAATGACCCTGTAGTTTTAGGCAAATCATGGGTAATATGTACATTTTAAAAATAAAATGGATATTAAATGTATTTAGTAAAAATGTTATGACCTATTTTTTTACAAATAGTCTTGTAAATTGTGTTACTCTTTCAAGGAGCTATGGCACCACATCTTAATAGCTTTTAACACAGTGAAATTATATCAAACTCATTCACCAAAATCTTTTCCCTACTTATTAGCATTAATAATTCTTATTAATAGCAATCATAATAATACTTTGCACTTATATAACACATTACACCCAAAGATCTCAAAACATTTCAGAATAGTTTGCTAATTCATCCTGACAAAACCCCTGTGAGGTTGGAAAAGGATATTTAGGGATCGCTTCACCCATCGGTGAAATACATCTTCCTCTGCAGTGCAACACAGCAGCTGCTTACCAGCTCTCAGCAGAACAATACTTGAGGTCTGATCCTGCCAGGTGCTAAGCACCCTCAACTTATTGGTTATGGGCTGTTCAGTGTGTTGCAGAGTAAGGCTGTTAGTGCTTTTGGAGAGTAAATAAATTAGTGTAAATGAGGTCAAGAGACACGTATGGATTTCTGTAGAAGGCAGAGATTGAAAAAGTAGAAAGATGGAATTAAAATAGGCTATAAAAGGGCAGGTATGTAGGCCAGATGGCCTTTACTTGTTACTGAAATGACTTTTGCTGTAGTGGTTGTCACTGCTATATTCCATTCCATTCCAATGCAATTTTCACACTAGTAATGTATCTGTTACACCATCTTGCAAATGCTAACTTGACTTGTTAGCACATGGTGATATCTATTGGTTTACAAATGGTGTGGTGTGATGAGTCACGTTTCTAACAAGTGCATTAAAAACAAAATGTGTTGTCATTATGCAGACATGCAGCACAGTTATTGTAAATGGGATTTTCTGCATGAAGTACAATAATGCAACAGACAGTGTTCTCAAACCATCCTACTTTGTAATAGCACACCAACTCAGCCAAAGAAGTCCCACACTGTCAGAGTCATGCCCCTTTCTCAGGGAGAATTTTAAGGTACCAGGAAAAGAACTACTCTTAACTAAACTCTGGAAATATAACAAAAAGAGTTTCCTGTCTTAGAGTTTGTTCTAAGCCAGACACATAGAGTCCAGCCTCAAGTTGTTCAGCCATTTTGCAAAGCAGCCACATGCCCTGCTGAGTGGCACACTTTCCTGCCAGGTGCAGATCTGATAGTATTTATGTAAGAATGGAGTCATAGATTTTGTGCAAACTCCTCACCCTTCTCATATTTTGCCCCCATTGGGGCTGACCCCTTTGGTCTAGACTCTATTCTAGCCTCTTGAGAGAGGCTGCCCAAGGGTAAGTAGGAAAGGATGGGTTTAGATCACCTTTACTCAGTCTAGATTCTGAGCTACTTTAACTTATGGCAACCTCCTAGGTTTGCCTATGAGCTGTGCAGCAGTCCAAATCCCCAGCATAATTAGACACTGGTCCTCCTGCTAGTCCTGACCCCAGTCTGTCCTCCACACCTCCTACAGCAAGGCTTGAAAGGAGAAGCATCTTAGGGTCCATTATATAATCTCTATTTTGCTCCTGCACCAATGGAATTCTACCACTTACTGTTCTCAGACAGTCCCTACACACCAGTGCAGAGTATAGGGGTCACAGCAGACGCTTCAGTTTTCCAGGCCTTTTTAGCTGCTGTGCCAGTCTTTCCCCACTCTCAATCAGCGTTAATGGAAAAATCATCTACTGCCTGCCACTGAAAGCTCTGCACAAGGATTCGATGACTCATCATGGCAGGAGTGAGAGAAACACCAATGGTGAGAAACAGATGTGACCAGATGAAAGGCAGAAAGGGGGCTATGAATAAAAGCCAAGGAGCAGAAGAGTATTCAGGTGTTCCTCCCGCCTCTTATTTTCCCTAAATAATTTGCCTGACAGCTGTTCTCCATTTTCTGTTATTCCTCATTCTCTAAAGCAGTTCAACTCAAATCATGACTTTAAAAAAAAAAAAGAAAGAAAGACTGTAAGAGGACAGCCACTGATACTTTTCAGAAGAGAACAAGAAATATTTTCTCCCTCTGACCTCCCAAATCAATTATCAGGAAATAAACAATGTCACAGCGAACAGGAATTTTCTTGATTCTACTTCAATCATTTTTTTTATGTTGAAAATGTGTGTCCTGCTTTGATCTTCCCTCCCCTCTCCCCAAAACTGTTTGCTCTGTACTCTTGATAAAATGGTGTGTATTATTAATAGTCCTTAACTGACTGTTTAATAAAAGCCTGTAGTTTGAAACTGGAACAGGTTACAAAAGAGGGGGAACTGAAGAGCTCAGGAAGCTGAATAATTATATCTATTGCCTTTCTCCTCTAGGTGACAAGTTCAAATCCACGTGAGAGTGATAATGACTAAATGTCATTACCATCTAGTGTATGGTTGGGGTTTTATATTAAATGAATTTGGTGACCCAGGTGTCCATTCCATATCAAGAAATCCACCATGACTGGTGTGAGTTACAATTGCTGGCAGTCTCGGTAGCATGGACAAATAATTAATGCACTTGGGAGATGAATCACTCGCTCAGCCCTGGAGCTGGTGACTTCAGCTCAGAGTTTAGGTACAGTGGTTGAGCAGTAAAGGGAAGCTTTTACTATGGCCCTCCTTTCTGTGGGTGAATAGAGGGCTTCCTTCTTCAAGGATGTTATAGCATCTTTTATACCACTAAATTCTCACATGGGATATTTAAAGGTAACTTACAAATGTAATTAATTGATTAGCACAAGAATATTCCTATTGTATGAACTTTTTAAGAATTAAAAATGTGAAATCAAATTGTTATAATTTTTGTTGTTTTTTCTGAGCAGTGTAAGTCATTTCTATCTGTCAGAGTGTTCAAGCATCTTGAATTGAGTCCCTAATAATTTATTTTTAAGTGTATCTGCAGCTGAATCATGACTTTATGTCTAGCACACATGGCGGTGTAACACTGCCTCTTCCCCAACTGAGTTCTCAGCATGATTCCCCCTCCCCTCCTGCCAAATATCACCTCTCCTATTCTAAATTCTCAGTTTCTGCTCTGGTCCTTTCAATGCACTTTGGCTTTGGAAGTCAAATGGGCAGCATTTACTTCTGCAGCAAAGCAATAGGCACCATGCTATATCTGAAGAAGAAGAACTAAACAGAGTCTGCCTCTAAGCTAGAGATAATCAGATATTTTATAACCCCAATAACAACTGCTGATCCACCAAGCTCCTGCAGTTTGACTTTAATCCTGTTCTATTTATCCCTGTTAGAAGGCTCCCACCCTCATTCCTCCATCCATTCCCCAGAGCCAGATAGTGAACCCTTTCAGCATGGAAGGAGAAGACGGCCAACTCCACAGTATCACCCCCTCTTTCTTAGACTCTATCAAGATTTCTGTGCAGTGTGGAGTTCACACAGGGGAAGTCAGTGTGAACTGAGCTGGCCAGAGGTTGGAGTGCAAAGAAGAGGTGGGGCCTCAAAGAAACTAGTCAAAAAAGATAATAAAGTCTGCTGGTCTCTTAAAGTTGTTTACAGCACCCCCTCCTCCTGGGGTTAGCCACTTCCAGAGAAGGCCTGGTACCATAGTTCCCAATCTGCCTAAGAACTAGAGACGAAGGAGGCCAGTCATGGGTCAGAGCCAGTGAATAGGAAAGGGCATCAGTAACTCCCACTGATCCTCAGGGGCCTGATGGATTTAGTGGGTAGGCTCTGTGGTAACCACCACTCCCTGACAGGACAAAGTTGCGGGGGTGTTTTTCCATAGATATTTTCTCCCTTAAATCATCCCCTCTTGTAGGTTTCTCTGTGGGAAAGGATGATCAGGGCCCCAGTTTGGTTCCTGCTTCTCTCCCTCATTTCAGCCTTCTAGGCTCAGAGTACGCCTACAATGCAGTGGTTTGAACTCAGGCTCAAGTCTAATCCTCCTTCCACCTACACACAAACTGCACTAACTCAGGGCTTGGACCCCGGGTTCCAGGATCCCACAGGCATGGAGGGTCCAAGCCTAAGTCAAGCAGGGACCAGGGTTCAAGCCATATTGCTTTGCAGTGTAGACACAACCCATCTGGACTCATGTTCTGGGAGAATGCCAAAAGTATTCCACGATCTCATGAGATGACTTTCTTTGTCCTCAGGTTTGAAGGACAATCAAGTTTTCCCACATTGCACCACTAACAAAGGGCTAGAGCAGTCACATTTTGAGAGGTCACTAGGAAATCTGGGATACGGGTAGTCGGACTCAGGCCTGCATAATGCCATGTAGAGGCTGGACTCCAAGGTTGAGACACAGGGTTCAACAATTCATAACCTAGGACAGGGAAGCTGCAGCCAGTACATCCCTCGGCCCACGCCACTTCCCGCAGCCCCCATTTGCCTGGAGTGGCGAACTACGGCCAGTGGGAGCCGCGATCGGCCAAACCTGTGGATGTGGCAGGTAAACAAACCAGCCTGGCCCACCAGGGGGCTTACCCTGGTGGGCCGCATGCCAAGGGTTGCCAATCCCTGACCTAGGGTTACAAATGAGTGTAGACACTCAAGCCCTAGGTTAACAAACCCAGGGTCTGCTAACCCAAGTTCTACCAACCCATGGCTTGCATTACACTATAGGCATACTCTAAGAGGAAAATTTTACAACTGATGCACCCAGTCCTGCTATTTTAGACATGTATGAGTACCATAGGAAAATGGCTATGTGACGGGATGTACTTGCCCCACACTGGAGAAGAAGGGGTTAACCCTACCTTGTGGGCAGAGGAAGCCACACTTGCTTGCCACTCCTGTGCATCCTAAAACTGGAGCCTCAGTATAAAAGGGAGCAGCCCAGCTCTGTTGGGGTGGACTTCTGGGGAGAGAGGATACACATTGCAGGCTCCCTCTTGGAGCCCCAGATTGCAGAGGCCAAGCATGCTGAGACCCAGGTGGATACCTGGCTGCTTGCAGAAGCCCAAAAGGGGATGGAGTCATGAGGAGGTTTGCAAGCCAATGACCCCAGAGGCCCAGAAGGCTTGTGGACATCAATGTTGGAAAACAGGGTAGGAAGTAACCCAGGGGAACTAGACGTAGTTTCAGTTGTGGGACTGAGACAAAGGCAGTGTGTTTCAGATGGATCCCCACTGTCCTAGTAGTGAATCTGTTTGCTGCTATCAGGGCTCTGGGTTGCGATCTGGTGGAGCAGGGAGGGCCTGGGTCTCCTTACCCTGGCCTCCACCCACCCCTGGATGGTGGTCCACTTCCCCAGTGATTGTTTGGCCACACAGCCCTGACTAAGAGGGCAGCCATATTGACTCTGGGCACTAGGCCCTGTGACCCTGCAAGAGAGGGCAGCCATATTGACTATGGCCTCAGCCATGGGGCTATAACACCTTTCCCTCTGCCCCAAAGGCTGATGGGGTGTACTTGCCCCACAACAGGGTACTACAAGAAACCACAGAATTCACACATCCTAGGGCTGGCTTGGGGTACCTATTTTATTTCTACCAACAAGAATTTCAGTAATCAAAATATAAAGAAGATACAAAACTGACATCTGCAGTGATCTGTAACAAAAATAAAAAAAAATAAGAAGGGAAATGATGCATTCCATAAGCCAACGTGATCAAAACCACCGTAATGCAACATGATATTTAGGGCCCAATTTATCAAATACTTAACAAAAGGATTTTTATTGTTTACATTTTAATCAATTAGCAACATTCTTATTCATTAAAGGTTGAAAGCAGATAATTTGGGGATTACCTTTTTACTGTGTTTTTTTAATAAAACAGAGAGATGTTTCTGGAACACAAATTATGTTCAGATAAATATTTAAAAGGATCACAGCACCTAAGCTTGTGTGTTGTTATTGGTCAAATCTGTACAATAGACTTCCCTGCTTATACAACCTCATACTTTAAAAGTAGGGCTGCCAACTTTTTAATTGCACAAAACCAAACCCCGTGCCCTGAGGCCCTGTTGCTGCCCTGCCCTTCTCCAAGGCCCCAACCCCCACTCACTGCATACCCCCCTCTCTGTTGCTTGCTCTCCCCCATCCTCACTTGCTCATTTTTACCAGGCTGGGGAAGGAAGTTGGCTTGCAGGAGAGGGTGAGGGCTCCAGCAGGGGGTGTGGGCTCCAGGGTAGGGCCAGAAATGAGGGGTTCAGGGTGTGAGAGGGGGCTGTGGTCTGGGGCAGGTGGTTGGGGTGTGAGAGGGGGTGAGGGCTCTGATTGGGGGTGTGGGCTCCAGGGTGGGACTGGAGATGAGGAGTACAGAAGGGGGCTCTGGGCTGGGACCCAGGGGTTCAGAGTGTGGGAGGGGGGCTCCGGGCTGAGACAGAGGGTTGGGGTTTGGGAGGGGGTATGGGCTCTGGGCTAGGGTTGCAGGCTCTGGGGTGAGGGGTTTGGAGTGCAGGATGGGGTTCTGAGCTGCAGCAGGGGGGTCAGAGTGAGGGCTCCAGGAAGGAGTTTGGAGTGGGCTCAAGCCCCAGATTAACAAAGCCAGAGCCTGCTAACTCAAGTTCTACTAACCCCTGGGACCGGGGGGTGGGATGTGGGAGAGGGTGCAGTTTCTGAACGGTGCTTACCTGACTCAGGTGGAAGCAGCAAAATGTCCCTCAGCTCCTAGGCGCAGGGGAAACGGGGACTCTCTGTGCTACAGTTCCTGACCAATGGGAGCTGCAGAGCCGGTGCTCAGGGCAGGGGCAGAGTCCCCCTGGCTGTCCCTCCGCCTAGGAGCCAAGGGACATGGCACCGCTTCTGGGATCCATGCGGAGCTGGGTAAGGAGCCTGACAGTCCTGCATTAACTGGACTTTTAACAGCCCGGTCAGCACACCAGAACCACCAGCCTCCCTTTTCAGCTGGGTGTTCTGTTCAAAAACCAGACACCCGGCAACTGTAATTAAAAGACTGGCCAAAAGCATCCTCAATGGGAGTTTCTGGGGTCTGAGCTCTTTTGAAAATCTGATTCTTCATCATTAAGGGCACAATCCTCTGAACATTTACTATCAGATGAAGTCCCACTGAAGTCACTTGAAATATTCATGGTAGTAAGCACTATACTTGGTAAGCTGGAATTGTTGGCAAAATTAACATCTATTTGTTACCTACTCCTCTGAATCCAGACCAGTATGTCAGAAGAATGAAAAGTGGGTTATTTTTTAATGTATCTATTTTGAAAAATAGATATAATTAAAGCCTAGAGCTAATGGTGAGATTCTATGGTGCCCTTCTAAGATTGTCTACACTGCTGTTATGAGTATGCCTCACAGAGCATACTAGCCACATGCTAGCTCTGCTTAATTTAGTGCATGAAAAATAGCAGCGTAGCTGGGAGTAGCTCAAGTGGCAGCTTCGGCTAGCCACCTGAGTACAAACATGCTCCCAGCTGCAATGTAGACACACCCTATGAGATGCAGCACTGAACGTGCAGCCTGAGGGAAGACAGGGCTAAGGTAGCTTTAAGACATGATCCTGGGCTGCTCTGGGGGATGGAGACAGCCTTTAGGGCTTGTTTAAGTTACAGAAACCTCCTCCGGCTGCCCTATGGACCACAGCACTACTTGGAATCACAGCAGTGCTGTGTGATGCAGCCTCACCCCCGACATATGCTTTCTGTATCCAGCTCCACCCCTGGCAGGCTCCCATTGCTAGGGCTTGCAAGAATGTTTTCAGAAGACAGCCTAATGGCTCTCCCCCCACAATTTCTGCACTGGGGGAATCCCCGCTCTACAGCTGGACATGGGGCTTTTAGGGCCTTTTGAAAGGTCTCCTGACTTTTGCACAGCACGCAGGATCTGGAGCAAAGATAAGGATTTCACCCAATAGATTAAAAACTAGACTGAATAATCCAATCTTCTCAGTACTTGAAAATTTCAAAGCAGAAATTTTCATGGTACATAATCTTCTGCCTCAATTATTATATTCTTTGATTCCCAATGCTACCAAATTCTCCCTGCTTCTATGGTGCACTTAATCTCGACTCCCCAGGGGAAGTGAAGTTCTCGTTAAAGCTTTCTTAGGTTAATGGCATAATATGAAATGTAGGTGAACTTTCTGTGATTACTTGTAGTTCAGCCAATAATCCTACAAGCTTCAGATTGTAAGAAGGAGCAATACCTGAAACTATCAAAGTGTAAATTGAACTCTTTATTGACTCTACAATCTTAAAGAGTTTCAAACATATTTGTTAGTCTCTAAGGTGCCACAAGTACTCCTTTTCTTTTTGTGAATACAGACTAAAATGGCTGCTACTCTGAAACCAAACATATTTTAGATTTGCAAGAATGAACACAATGACAACTTGTTTTTCAGAAGAAACTGTGAAAGAAAGCTAACATTAAAGTTGCCCTGAGTATACTCTGCTGTAGGCTCAGACAGATGCTCAGAAAAATTTTCTAGAAACCTTTGAATGCCCCTTGAAATGTTAAACATTTAGGGTTCCTCAGACATGGTTCTCTCAGCTCCTTACAAAAATCCAAGGAGCAATGTTTGTTCTTTTCTGCAATACCTGGCCAGTGTGCACCCTCTAGTGGTAAATTTATATTTCTAGGTATTCAAGAGGACTTGTGCTGAGCTTTTATTTAACATATTTGTGTCTTTTCGTCTGTGTTATAGCTCTAATATAGTTCATGCCATTCAACAGCTGAGCACATTTAGAAGAGGAATTTTTAATTAAGGCAGCAACACTTTAATATAAGTAGCTGGTCATGATAGTATTAATGTGCAGATAGTGTGCTTTGGTAAGAATGGTTGCTGTAATGGAGGTCACAGACTCCATTTCCACATTAACATAATATTTGCTCATCTATAATCAAAGAAGAGCTTTCTTAGTCACTTTTCATCTCAAAGCCTAGAACATTCACTGAGGACATGCTACAATATGCCCGAATTTTTCTGTAGCTTGCAAAGTAGAATTGTGGAATGTGACTCTCCTAATAGGTGAAACAGGTAATCTGCTCGCTTGGATTTTCTGACACATCTGGAATACAAAGCTAGTTAATCATAGGAGCATATAAATCCATCTCAGAGAAAGAAAATAAGGAACGAAAGAGAAACTATAATTACTAAACAAGAAATACTAATTCTAAAACTACTCATTTAGTGAGATTGTGTGTGGTGCCTCAGAGGGGCAGCGCAAACAGACAGAGCCCAGGTGGTGGTGAAGAAAAGGTGGCTACAAGCCACCTTTACAGCCTCAACCTGGTCAGGGGCCATTAGCGGAGGCAGCCCAGAGAGCTGCTGTAAGTTACAGCAGACCTGCAACCCAAAGCTGCCCAGAATGGCCACATCAGAATGTGTTATGGTATCACTGTCCACAGGTATTCCCCCAAAGCAAGGAGGACTGTGTAGAACAGCTTAAAGTTGTTCTATGTTGAGCCTGAGCCTGAGCCAGAGAAATTCTCCCTCACTGGTGGAGGAGCTTTTAAAGCCTCTGGAAAAACAGTCCCTGTGATGTACAGCTATCATAACAAAGGGAAGAATGCCTCCCAGTAATTTTTAGTTAACAATGAATAATCACATTAAATGGCCATGTTGCACCTTTAGTTTACACTACTGAGGCTTATGCCACAGATGCCTTATTTTCAGCAGTGCTAGGTACCCAGAATGACAGTAAATGAAGATATCAGGTCTGAATACAGGGTTCCAAATAAACAGACTTTGGCATGGCCAGGGTAATTCTTTATGCAAAGATTAGCAATCCTTCAAAAGATTCATACCATGAATTCTGTGCAGTCTGGTTTCCCTTCTACATCAGTAATCATTTCATCCTTTACTACATATTTTGTTCTTGAACCGACAGCTCAACTGTGTCCACAGCGAGGAAAGCCTCTGTTTTGAGTAAATCTGTTTTCCCCAAATAACTAACTGATCAGGTTCCTGTACTATACTGTAGTTAATGTGTGCTTGGTTTCAAAGGTAAGCTATCACACTGCCAAATGCATGGCATTTGAACAGAATGGGCCAGATTTTAAGATAGTGTAAATTGCCATAGCTCCACTGAAGTCAGAGATGTTATGCTAATTTACTTCTACTGAGGATCAAGTCTGCATATAAATCTTAATGTCCACTGAACCCTTTGCATTGTATTAAGAAACAATGAGGTAGTCTTTATCCATATGTAATACCAGCAATGGAAATGGTTGGTTTTCTAGTATAATGTGGGAGCAATGGTTCAACAAAATCTATTTATACTAATATCCTAAAAACTACTGCTTTGGTATTAGCATATAACTAGATACTGGTTTACATGCAACGAAATGGTAAGTTTCTCTCCTGTGCTTATTATAATCCTGAAAGTGATGCAGGCCAGTTTTGCAATTGAGCAAAGCAAGTGTTCAAACCACTGTGTCTACATTGTAGAGGATCTAGCATTTAATCTCTTTTTGCTTATAGGAAAAATTCTTCCCCTTCCATATGAATCTTTTCTATTTCCAGCGTTTATCAGGCACCTGATGACATTTTTCTCTGCTGTATAACAATACAATGTAATGGTCTATAAAACAAATATTTAGTAATTAGTGTTTATGCAAATATTATTTACCAAGTACCTCAGCTTCCTTAGAACATTCTTACATTCTTGTTCCAATCAATGCAAATGCATAACTTAAAAATCCTTACCTGTTTTAAACACAGCTAGAGATATTCACAGAGAACATTAACTTATTTTACCCTGATTTTTTTCTCACTGTCTTCTAAAAGGGCTCTTCATAGTAACTATTAAAGCAGAAAAAGTTTTCCTATAGTAAGTACTCTTTTGTGTCTGTTTTTAGCTAAACAAACCAGACGTTTTAAAAACAGAATATATTATAGTGTTTCCTGTGAAATACAGATTCTAGTACAAAGTCTCAGACAGTGTAGACATCAGATTGTGTGTGAGTAGGTATGTTCGAGATAGTGATACTAATTACAGACGGTCAGTGTACCTATTGGGTTCCGGGAAGGGGGCGGGGGCAGGCCCACCCCTGAAGGACCCACACCACCACCCAGCCTAAGGGGAGGATCTGTACAGGACCTGGAAACCAAATGATTTTGGGGGACAACTAATGAAATAACAGCGACAGGAGTGCGGTCAAAGGGTCAAAAGAAGGGAGTCTGATGGGGACACCGTGGACAGCACCCACTGCTCCTCGAAGACGTCAAGGGAGCCAGTGGACCCCACCCAGAGGAACTCTGCCTGGATACGTGAACGGACAGAGGATCGGAAACAGATGGTCAGTGTAGCAGGGTGGTCACCCGCTCCAGCCTTCAAGGGCTTAAAACAGCCCAGGAGAGGGCTGTGACGGGGCTAAAAGCAGCCTGGGCTGACTGGGGGAAGCAGGCTCAGCTGTGGCCATGCCCCAGTCAGGGCTCAGCTGGCCCTTATAAGAGCACAGTGGGCCAGGAGCAGTCTCTCTCTCTCTCTCTCTCTCTCTCTCTCTCTCGAGGGAGAAGGGTCTGGATGCTGGGGAAGTGTACCTGGGTACCTAAGGTGGAGCAGGGCTGGGGGAAGGCCAGAGGAGCTGGGGAGCTCCGGCCTGGAAATCCCCCAGGCTGCAGGCCTAGTGGAAGGCCAAAAAGGGTAGTGAGGTTGCAGGGGGCAGCCCACGGGTAGGCAGAGGCAGCAGGTCCAAACCCCCTTTGCCTGTGATGATTGGCTTATACACTGCAGTCCACCCCAGTGTGCAGGGGCTCAATGGTGACTGCAGTAGCCAAAGACTGAAGAGAGGTGGGGATAGTGGGTGCGGGTTCCCCAGGGAGGGGAGACTCAGAGACTGTGGGGGTACTGCCAGGGGGCAGCACCCTGGGTAAAAGGGGCACCAGGCTCCAGGAGGGACACGGGGGCCAGCGGCAAGCGGGACATGGGCCTGCAGAGGGCACTCCAGAGGCTGGAAGAGCTAATTCCCTGAGAGACCAGCAGGAGGCGCCGCAGGGGTGAGTCCCACACTGTGACAGTCAGTGTATATGTATATTGTTTTTTTAACTGTTTCCCTTTTTCCCAACTTTAATGTTTCTTATCTTCTGGGGAACAGGCAAAACAAACTTGATAAAAGTCAATTAACTACATATGTGCCAGTCATCCTTTTGTTTGCATGTAATATCCTGGTCCACCTTCCTTTGCCTGTTCTTTGTTTTCTTAAATTATAAGCACTTTGGGGAGGGGGGCATCTCTAAAAATGTGTTTTTTACTGTGCGTTACACAGTGGGGACCCAGTTCTGACTGGGTCCTCTAGGCATTATTAAACACAAATAATAATGCTGAAGGAGTCAGATTCATAAGTTTATTAACAGATCAGACACTTATCCAGGTTTTGCCTTAGCAAAGCTCTGATAATACTGACTATTGATTTTGGTTCATACAAATTCATAGTCACCCATATCATCAGATCCTATGATTCCTTTTATCCCCACAGAAGACCAACACCGAAATCTTTCCGTAACCCCAAAAAGAGAAGTTATCCCTTTACCATCCATTGTTTATCCCATAGTACTGTGTAAAAATTGCATCACATTACCACACAATGCTACATTTCTAAGCAAAGGCATCACTACTCAAAAGGAGCCTGAACTGAAAGATGCTGAGCACCAGAACAACAAAATGTCTGTTTGGGCACCCTGGCAATTCCATTGAAAGAGGCTCTCTGATCCATTGCATCCAGACTTGAAACAGTTAAAAGAGTTCTAGCAAATTAAATCAAAACACAGGATACTCCTTTTCCATCTTTTATTTTTCACAGAAAAAAAAATTACATCCATGCCTTAAAGAGAGACTAAATAATGGGGGTGCATAATTTTTGCTTTACCTTACATTTCTGCCTTTTAAACTCCATTTCAACTCAATGAAAAAGCCAACAAATATAGATTTAATTATGCAGAAAAGATGCTTTAACTGCAGTGCACATTCAATACCCAAAATCCAAAGAAAGCAGTTCTACTTGAAATGTGTACAAATCAATTAATTATATTGATTTGGAATGAGCTGTGCTTTAATTTAAAACGTAGATTACCACAGGCCGAACTTGATAAAGTCAGACTTTTTGAGGCATGGTACCTTAGTTTTGAAGATGACCTGAGCCTCTTTATGAAATAGATTAATAGATTCATAGATATTTAGGTCAGAAGGGACCATTATGATCATCTAGTCTGACCTCCTGCACAACGCAGGCCATAGAATTTCACCCACCACTCCTGCAAAAAACCTCACACCTATATCTGTGCTATTGAAGTCCTCAAATCGTAGTTTAAAGACTTCAAGGAGCAGAGAATCCTCCAGCAAGTGACCCGTGCCCCATGCTACAGAGGAAGGCGAAAAATCTCCAGGACCTCTTCCAGTCTGCCCTGGAGGAAAATTCCTTCCAGACCCCAAATATGGTGATCAGCTAAACCCTGAGCATATGGGCAAGATTCATCAGCCAGATACTACAGAAAATGGTGACTTGCCTGGCTTTTCATTTTACTTCTATAAATGACAATCACATACAATCAATCAGGGGCTTATTACACTGTTTACCATTCATAATAATTTTTAACAAAACTTATGTGAAACTGAATTCAAGATGAATATTAAAAAACTTTAAAAACCTGCTGATACCTTGTTGAAAATCTCCTTGAAAGATTTTCAATTTAGAAACTCTTCCTCTTATATAGTATGCAGTTGTTACACTTCTTACCATACCCTATTACCAATTACTAAGATAGAGCTAGATCAAGGTATAGAAACTATTAGTCCATTGCTGGGCCTCTGGCTTCTGTAGTTAGTTGATCACATTAGAGAATCAGTTTTCAGTTTTTAAAAAGGAATTAGTCCTCTTGGTTGTAACTTATAAAAGGGATGTCTGCCTGTGTCAGCAGAGAGCATGAGACATCAGGTCTGAGAGGAATGAACTGCCCCATGCTCGCCAGCGAGTGTTAACTCTACTCACAGTGGTGTAACGCCATCAAATTATTCCTAGTTTACACCAATGTGAGAAGCCCATGACTTTCCTTGTGTGTGCATAGAGAAGCAAAAAAAATACATATTTTAATTAAAACAGAAATATATTAGTAATTCCCATGCACATAATGAACCAAGGCTGTAGACACAGAGGGTACATGTACATCGCAAAAAGAAGAAAAAAAAAGCCCAGGGCAGCATGTCTCAGGGCTCAGGTCAACTGACTCAGGTTCCTGGGGCTCACTTACAGGGTTAAAAACAGCAGTATAAACATTCATGCTTAGGCTGGACGAAGGGCTCTGAGACCCAAATTTCAGAGCCCCAGCTCTGATTATTTTTGATACTTCCTTTAGGGTTAAAAATCAATTATACTTTAAAAGCAAGCAACAACCCAAGCTTGGTATTTTATAGATACAGCTGATCAAGAAAAACCTGTTGGAAGAACTCAGGATAAGAGTCTTGAAAATATATGCACCTAACCTTATCAGTTTAAATTTTCAGCATTGAATAACTTTTGAAACAACTGCTGTAACTAGAGTCTGGTTAGTCATTTACAAAGATGTCACATGACTTTGGCTCTATGCAAAATAAATTAACTCACTTCTGGCTTGAGCTGTCATATTCCCAGTCCTGGCTGATTACACACAGAGACACAAGCTTTGCTCGCACTGCCACCTGCTGTTGATATGAATTTGGTTTCCAGCTGACTAGTTTTTGAACACCAATATTGTATAGTTAAACTGGCCTAATCAATAAGGAACAAGCATCATCTATATTGATTTTTTTCAAACCTTTTAAACATCACTCATTGTTTCAGAGTCCACTGGCAGAAGCTATGTGACAATCTTTGTCTCTCCTGTTGTTTTTGCAGATGATTAAACAGAATAACGATATTAAAAAGCCCCTATTTTCTGGTATTTGTAATTTTATGTGGTTCTTGTATATATATATATATATATATATATATATAAACAAATAAATTAAAAGTTTTAAAGAGTAAGGCTTCAAAGTAATAAATAACCCTTAAATTATAGAAATAAGACGTGACTAAAGCTAGCCCTGATAGAAGTAAACAAATGTATTAGGAGGATATAGTGGGATTTTTATTATTTCTCAGGCCATATCCTTGGATTGTTAAACTTTTTAATGCTAATCTAACACTGAACAATTCATGCAAGAAGTGCGCTGTATTTAAAACTTAAGCTGAAATGCTTCTTACCCACCTAAAATGAGTTTGAG
The DNA here is from genome assembly GCF_965140285.1 of Lepidochelys kempii. Lineage (NCBI taxonomy): Eukaryota > Metazoa > Chordata > Testudines > Cheloniidae > Lepidochelys > Lepidochelys kempii. Next base: position 66,234,765 of record NC_136384.1, on the reverse strand, counting down.
ATTAATAGTTTCCCCTGCTACTGTCTGTCCTGATTTCTTATACAGGCAATATTCTGCTAAAATCAAGAATTAGTTTTGTTTTAAAAGTTCAAACTTGGCACATTCATTGTCATCACAAAGGAAAATATACTTTGCACATATACACACACCTCCCCCCCAAAAAAAGTAGATCTTCTCTTCTTGAAGTCAGGAGTATGGAAAGCAGCAGAGACTCCATGGCCTATTCACCATCCTCCACCAAAATCATTGGTTTGTAGGGAGGAGAAGGGGCTTCAACTGAAACAAGGAAATTAAGTACAATTATTAAAATCTGTGCAACATTAAAGATATTTTTGTCAGATGAAGTCAGAAAATTAACTTCTGATTTCCCCAGCAACACTGGCTTAACCATACTGTATCACAGAGGCAATTTTTTTTCCCAAAGGACACCATAGTGGAGTCCATTGTATATCTATTATATCACATCCATAAGCTTCTCAGGAAAATTATTTTTTAAAAAATGCTGTTGCATCTTTCGCACCCATACAACTTGATACGTGCATGGACAAATCAGGTAATTAAGTAGCTAATGACTCATTTGCATGCACAATTTCCCATTTTTACCTCCAATGTCAGCCTGTATGCACCAATGCAGGCATAATATATACTAGCATACATCTGTAATTGCACTCACTGTACCCTTTTTGAAAATTTAGCATATGTTATGTATTAAGGCAATATAGAGAACAATGAAATACTGTTTTAGGTTTACATAGTAGAGGCATAAACTGTATTAGGGCAGTATTAAATTTGCTCAGCTAAGCAATCAGAAGCCTAGAAATACAAAAGCTAAGAGTGCTATGCAAATAGTCTGGGTTTGTTTGGGTTTTTTGTGCACCTCTAGTGGCTAGATCACATACAGAGGTTATGAATCAGCTACTGTCTCCAAGCTAGCAGAGCTGGTCCTTTAGCTCTAGCAGGAGGGACCCACACTTTTAGATCCAGAGAGCCCTGGTTCGACCATCAAGGACTATTGTCACAGGCATAATTATGTTCCCTTGTTCACATGCATTACAATACAATGTAATTGTAATCATATTCTATTACTCTTTTACAGCAAGATTTCGGAGTTAATACAAACCCTGCATAAGAGACCACTTCTGTATGAGTACAAGTCACAGACTGACAGATCCAGAAGAGTACCCAGAAGTCACCTACTATAGGACAGCCCCAACAAAGAAAATAACAGAACGCCACTGGCCATCACCTTCAGCCCCCAACTAAAACCTCTCCAACGCATCATCAAGGATCTACAACCTCTCCTGAAGAACGACCCATCACTCTCACAGATCTTGGGAGATAGGCCAGTCCTTGCTTACAGACAGCCCCGCAACCTGAAGCAAATACTCACCAACAACCACATACCACACAACAGAACCACTAACCCAGGAACTTATCCCCCCTCCCCCAACTGTTCCTCAGACGTTCTTGTCAACTGCTGGAAATGGCCCACCTTGATTATCACTACAAAAGGTTCCCCCCCACCCCACCCCCACTCTCCTGCTGGTAGTAACTCACCTTACGTGATCACTCTGGTTACAGTGTGTATGGTAACACCCATTGTTTCATGTTCTCTACGTATATAAAATCTCCCCGCTGTATTTTCTACCGAATGCATCCGATGAAGTGAGCTGTAGCTCACGAAAGCTTATGCTCAAATAAATTTGTTAGTCTCTAAGGTGCCACAAGTACTCCTTTTCTTTTTGCAAATACAGATTAACACGGCTGCTACTCTGAAAGTTGATATATAGATTGTTCAGCAATCTAACTGCTGCATCATCAAGGATAACAAGGTCCACCTTCCCATCTAACTGTGCCCTTCTCCACCACATTCTTCACCATCCACATTGCTGCCCTACAGTCACACTGTGAAGATTGGATTAAGCCAAATTTCTGCACTGTTGCAACCACTCTGGCTGGTCCAGTCAGCAGCCTATTGAGCCTAGTCCAGGGTCTGCATTCCAGGCTGGAAACAGGGTGGATGTAATTTAGGGCCTAGAGAGCTGAACTGCGCCAGGAAAGGCTGAGACTGGCAATTTTGGGTGAAGCAGATTGGCACAGAAGAAGAGCTTTGTATGTGGCAGAAGAACTAGGTCTGAGTGTGAACTTTTGTGTTCTGTTTGTGTTGGGAATCTGATGATTGTCTGAACCATTTCTGTTATTAAACTAGTCCCAGGTGGGGGCACTGTTAGCCTCAAATTAGAGTGTGTGGAGCTTGTAAGGAACCTGCAAGAGGGGGCTAACGGGGAAGGATGCCTGTGAAGTTACCCCCTACCATGAGTGTATGACTAGAAGGTAGCTAACTCTTGTACAGAACATAGTTGCTGGAACTAGAGGTGCTGGGGATGCAGACGCACCCCATGGTTTGAAGTGGTTTCCATCATATAAAAGGTTTACAGTTTGGTTAAATGGCTCTCAGCACCCAAACTGTACAAATTGTTTCAGCACTTTTGGTACAGAGAGTACTGGGGGGACTGACACACACACATCCCATACAGGGGATTAAGTAACCATACTACCCTGCCCAAGCACATAAGGCAGCTCACAGCGAAGCCTTGAATGGTGTTCTAGAAAGTGACAGGGACTACGGGTTAAATCATCATACTGAATATGCTTAGGAGTATTTCATAGGAGTCCTGTGGCAACAGTAATATAATAGGCAACACTCAAATAATGAAAATTACTTTAAAACACTATAAAAAGACAGCTAATTTCCATCATAAAACACCTAACACTTGAGGTTGCATGAGGCGAATGTGCATACATTGTGAAGGAGCACTAGAATGTATGATAACCCTCTGAATTTGATAATTTATTATGTATGTATTTAGATTTAACAAAAAAGTTACCCATACAAAAAGTTCTAGGCACTAACAGTTACTTAAATGTATGATAACATAATTATGACCACCTTCTGGCATTCAGTACTGATATACAAATAACATGTAAACTCCGTCAGCAGCTTAAAAAAGATATACAAATAACACATTAATTCAGCCCGCCAGTAAATCAAAGTTACAACAAAAATCTGATATGATGAACACAATACAAGTGGATAGATATAGGTAAATAAAGTCTATATTAAATGAGCAATAATAGTATATGATGATAAATTATAAAACGGCATAACATTCACAAGTAAACCTTTACATTGTTAGCTTTGAAGACTAATTGTTGCATTTTAGTCAAATTTCTTTTAATTTTTAAGGCTTATTTTTATTGTCCACTATAACTCCACTTTTGAGAGCTGCTAGTCGTTCTTTTCTCTTATTTCAATGTATAACATTACTCATTTAATATCTAGTATAATTACAAGCTACAATTTTAGCACTTCCTTGTTTATTATTAATATGCCCTAGCACTTTCCATGTTTTCAGTTGCTTATAGATTTCCTAAATGTTAACTGCTTGGGCTAAAAAAAAATTCCATCCTGGGTGTCTACCTCAAGCTGAGTATTTTTTGGAAGCTTCAGCCAAAACAGTTCAGCCATTTATAAGAATGAAGCTGAGGAAAAATGTTTTGTAATGTTGTGACTTTTTTTCTTCGAGAAGCTTTAGTGCCCCCATGTTTTGGAGCAAGGATGGAAGGAGGTGGATCTCCCGTTAAGAATGTGCCTTTTGCTGTTTCTGTGAAAATCTGCCCAGTTTTGGTCAAGTTATGCCTTTGTGTATGTGCATAGTGAGATTTTTTTTCAGAGACTTTGCGGAGTTGAGCAGCTAAACTCTCCAAAGAATCTATGCATACCGAGCATCCTCCAGCCCCTAACACTTCCTATGTGCAACCAGACTACAGTGCCATCCCCACAAAGTGAGTATACTCTAACCTATCGCTACAGGGACAAAGCTGGACTTTCCCTGTAATTGGTGCTCCCAGTTGCTTCAGGCCAGGATGGGCCAGGCACTGGAATTAAGAGCAGGAAGACTGTTCCTCCTCTGCTATCAGTACCCCCACTTTCCTCCTCCACACACCAGCAGGGACCTACCTGACTCAAATGCAGAGGGGAGGGGGCAAGAGCTGGATGGAGAGGGGGTGAAGGAGAAGATTGGGACACAGAAGCTGGACAGGGGGATGAAGGGAGACTGGGACTGGCTGGACAAGGATACTTCTAAGAATGGGAACCACGGATGGGAGTCTGGTGACTGGTTGGGCAAGGGGACTGGGAACCAGTAGGGGGAGAACACTACCAGGAGTGGAAAGGTGAGATAGATCTGACAAGGAGCTGGGATGGGGACTGGGACTGGCTGAGCAAAGAGTCTAGGACAAGAAACCAGGGTGGGATGAGCCTTGGAAAAGGAGCTAGAGAGGGGATGACTGCATGAGGGCTAAGTTAAGGTTGTACAGGCAATATTAATTCTGGCATTTCTTAACGGTTGAGTGCTTGACTTCGCAACCTTAATAATCCTTTTAATGTAGTTTTGGGTGTGATACTGCAAATATTGAGTATTCTAATAATGTATGTAGGTTGCTGATATGATGAATACTGTAATGACAGAGGTGCCACTTTGAGGAAGTAGGTAGACTATGGTATCCCAACAAGTACCCAAAGAAAAGAGATGGTATTTGGGTGAGGGGGGGTATTAGGAAGGGAGCTTGTTCAGGCATTAAGGAAAGGCAAGGAATTTTTAGTATCTACCTTCTCTCTAATTTTTGACTGATGTTACAGTACTGGATACCCCCATATGATTGGAACTTTGTAGCCAATACTCATGCAGAAATTACAGATATTTCATTGGTGTTGCAGTTTTTCTAAATCTGAATATTTCAGAAGTAGATAGACATTCAAAACGCTGAGTTTTTCTCAAACATTATGACTAATGGCTATAGTTCACAAATAGGTTTGCCTTTTAGCAACTTTCATGCCAGATGCTGATCCTCTAATTACATTTCAAGTTCAGCACTTTTACCTACTTCCTTTAAAATAACAATACAATCAAATATGTGCAAGTTTTAGGGATAATATTTTTGTTTTACACTCCATTCAAACTATTTATTAAACACAATCTTTTTAGGAAGATAGGCAGGGCTGGTAGCTTCTAAAACTGTAGTACCTATAGAAGTCAAATATATTTATCATTATTAAATAGATAAAACAGTCAAAAGGCCAAGGTTTCAACACAGCGATGCCTTTCATGTAAAGAAACAAAGACATAACCAACTCAAATGATATTTGATTCCTTCTATCTTGTCAAGAATAGAACGTCATGGTTGTGTCAAAGCTAACAAAAAGCCTTCCATTAATACCACTTAGTTGACTGAGGGAAGAAGAAGCTTTATTGAGTACATCCAACTTTGCTAAAGATCTTCCAGTGAACTAACTGAAAATCTCTAAGGACCTAATCTGAACTCAATAAAAAGATTCCTGTTGTCTTCAGTGGGCTTTGGATTAGGCCCTACATGTCATATGCCAGCAAGCATCAGTTCTTAGGATGGAGTCTGTGGGGACTGTGTCTAGTTTGATTGTAGCACAGTCATGGTTAGAAACACTGAGAGGATTATTCTGGGGCATTACAATCGCTATTCAAGAATCCCCGTCCGATCATACTGATTTCCACCTGCCTCATACACCCTTAAATCCCTAGGTATGCCTTACAGTTCTGAACTGAAGCAAAAGTGGTAAGATTAATCCATTATAATGCACTGTACAAAAACCAAAATGTTTGGCAACATACTCCTTTCCCAGATCCATCGTTATTATTTTTCTTCACTTTCAATGAACAATTTATAATGAAAGCTGCCTTTTAGACTTCACCGAGTGTGGTAACCCTTGGGAAAAATGGAGTTGCTGTAAAACATGTTAAAATGAGGTAATAAGAATGCAATACAGGCACAAATGATGAACTTCTATGACTTTGCTGCTGTTTCAGAATGAGTCTGAATAACTTCAAAAGAAATTATTTTTGTCTGTAATCGGACTCCAACTCTAAGACTCTATTCAGGCTAGAATGTGATTTATCCATCTTTTCCTCTTTCTTTTATTTTTTTGTTAGACAATAAATATCACATTTCACGCTTCTTCTAATACAAACTCTGAATCTACGTAATCAGACACATCACACAATTTGTTGAAAAAACTGTCTTATTTATAAAACAAATGTGTTCTACCCATTTGTGTATATTGTTTCCTCACTGCACTAGCAGAGGACAAGCTTTCTCTCCATAATTTGTCTGACTCTGGAGTACTGGAAGATAATACAGTGAAACTCTCAGGCTGCCAGGTACCCTTCAATCAGCGTGAAGAAAACTCTTTTTAAAAAGTTATTTCCAGATATACATTCCCACATTTACTTCTGTAATGTTCTCTGATTCAGAAACACATTACTGTTCTCTAATAATAAATTTACCAGTACCCAAAACTAGAAAATACATAGCAAGGCAAAAGCTCTGTGGGTTTAAATATTATCTGTCCCTTCAGTGCAGCAGGCATGGATTCCATCCATTGCAGAGTGTAGAAGACTCAGAGCTCTCGACCACTGTGTTGAAGGAATTAATGTGCATTGCAGATATTCACTCAGTATAGGGTCACTGACTGCATTGCCTGGGCAACATTTCCTACCAGCCAATTTAGAGAATACACTGAGCGCTCACCGCTCTTGAAAGGAACTGCTTTGTGTCTCTCCAGGTGAAAGATCAGGTGTTGTGATCACACTCAAATCAAAGGGAAAAGCATAGGCGATCAAAAAATACATATTAAGAAAATGAGAGAAAATGTACTCTGCTTTTGTGTGCATTCAAAGACATACTGTATAGTACTTAAAACTGCCTGAAAATATTAACAACTAGAGATAGGAGGATGCAATTTGCATCTGGATTAAGTGTAGACTATAGGATTTGTAATATATGAAATCAAACAAGCTATTTTTGCAATATTTTTACCAGCATAGGACATGTCTGATCAGATCCAGGAAAGAGGCCCCTTCTGGTTTGGATACAATACAGAACCAAAAGTGTAGAGATCAGTATGTAGCCAGAGAATTTAATCTAACCTTCCCTAAAACTTCATTAGGGTGAGTGGGTAGTTTTGATTTTCCTGTTCAGATCCATATCTAACAATAGTAATAAAATAATTATTTTAAAGCCTCAGTGTTTGGAGCATAAACACATGATTAAATAACGTTTTTAAACCCTCATTAAAACTCATACACATATAAATAAAGAGAGTCTAATGTAAAAAGAAGTGGGGAATCAAAGCTTCACATGGGTAAATGGTATAGTATTTGGACGAAATATAGTGACTCAATTTGAATATGGTAACTGAGTGCTACAGTCAGTTCTGTAATACTTTACACAAAGTGGATTAAAATACAATAAAGCCACCAAAGAGCTATTTAGCCCAAATATTAAGAAGAAATCAAGCCAAGTAACTGACATAAAATGTGAACAACTCAATGATGACTTTATTGTATCAATTAATCTCACCAAACCCACAAAAATATTTCAAGTAATGTTAATTTTGTTCCATTTCAGGCACATTCCTGTGTCATGGTGGCTAATTTATTAAATACACAACAAAATTAAATGTCATTATCTCTATAGCACTACTGCGGTACATAGATTCTTACAACAGCTAAGATACTACTCATAACTAACAGCAAAATCTCCCCTGGGTCTAAGACTCAAATCCTGCTAACTACCCCTATATAAGTAAGGAAGGCCCTTAATGACTGTACAATTGCCACAGTTCCTTTCTATTGGGGGAGATTTGTCCATGGAGAGGTCATTCAGGGAAACTGTTCCACAGCAGTTCTCTTCAGCAAGACAGAACAGGGGAGTTCAGGTAGACTATGGGAGATACAAAGGTGAGAGTCTGCAATTATAAATCAGGGAGAAGGCCTAGCAGATTCTGATGAGCATTCCATACCCTTTGGGGGGAAGGATTTCATAGATGCAGCTCCCACACAGATCTATAGCCCAAGGCCTATTTATTCAGGTTTCACCCAGGGGCCCAGAATATGGCACTAAGCAGTTTGTCTAAACTGCCAACTGAATGACAAAACTTTTGTCTTTCAGAAGTGTTAAAAAAACACACACATACCCGAAAGACAAACGTTTTGCCAATGAGAAGCGCTGGTGTGAACAGTGCTTTCTCAGCAGGAGCGCTCTCCTGCCAACAAAGCAAACATGGAAATGCCACTCATTGGGGGTGGAAGTTTTTTATCAGGAGAAGAGCTCTCTCCTGCTGACAGACAGCAGCACGGCTATAGCAACACAGCTGTGTCACTAAAACCTGCATAGTGTAAACGTAGCCAAAGTAACAAATTATAAGTATTTAGAAATAAACAAACTGATACTGGGGTAGTTTAATATATATAGGTATATTAGCATGCACGTGCAAGAAGAAAAATCCTAAAACACATAGTAAAATAAATTCAAGACTCAGATAAAATTACCATTCACATGAGTGAGTGATTTGTGTGTGTGTGTTTGTTTGTACCCTAAGAGAACATAAATCAGCTATTTTAAGAGCAAGAGAAATGTAGAATCTCACAGGTTATTGGGTGTTGAGGTGAATTCGTTTAACTATACTCCCATCACAAATGCTATTTCAAGTTGCCATGTGCGAGGGATAATAAAGGTATAGCCAAAAGGAACATTAACAACTCAAAGCCTATTAAACTGTGCCTAATATTCCAAGCTATAGTATTTGTTTGATATTGCTGCCACTTTACCAACTGCAGAGGAGGAGCAGAATTCAGTGCCTTGCAAATCAGTTTCCGGGTTGGACCATAAATCAGTGATGCAGAGTCAGATATTTTCATAATGTACTTTTATTTATAAAATGTACAAGTCCTGTTCCCTTGAACAGAGGCGGTAACAGACAGCACACAGCAACTCCATCTTGTAGAAACATCAGGTAACATATATGCCCAGAAGTCTTGCACCTGTTTCTCTCCGCGGTATCAATCATATCTCCGCCTAATACACAATATTCTCTTTCTACCTCAGTGTGAGACTTTTACACCTGGAGAATCCCTATTTCAAGGCTGCTCATCAAGACCACATGGCCCAGTCAAGTGCTTACCCTCCTTTTGCACAGCTGCTTTTCAACACAAAGGAACCTCAGAGCTTCAGATGCCTGACAAAGGTGAGTGCTTTAACCCACATAATTTCCTTATTGACTGAGTGCACTTATTGCAAGGCATTCCAGCTCTTTCTGTAGGGAGTTTCATCCTGGGTGCTTATATGTCAAAGACCCCTAATGGGCAAGTCAGAACAATGTACAACTTCCAAATACGGTAACTCCTTAATAAACATTGTAGTTATGTTCTTGAAAAATGCGACTTTAAGTGAAACAATGTTAAGCGAATCCAATTTCCCCATAAGAATGAATGTAAATGGGGGGGTTAGGTTCCAGGGAAATTCTTTTTTGTCATATAGTACAGTACTATAGTTGGGAGGTGCCCCCGCCTTACCCCACACAGGCACAGCGAACTGGCATGGGAAACAATGAGGCAGGCAAGGAGGCTGAAGGTGCTGTAGGCTAGGAGAAGCACATTGCACAGCAGCAGCTTCCCCTACTCTGCAAGCACCAGGGGCTGGGGGCCCAACCCTCGGCCCGCCCACTCCACCCCTTCACCCACCTTTAACCCGCCTCTTCTCCCCCCCCACCCTTTACTCTGCACACTACGTCCTTGCTCCTCCCTTAGCCCTTCCTCCCCTGCCTCCTGGCCTGCCAGTGGCAATCAGCTGGCTTGCGGTGTTTAGGAGGGAGCGGGGAGGAGCGAGGACACAGCGCGCAGGCTCCCCCTCCGTCCCCTGCCACCTGAACGCCACAAGCCAGCTGATTGACTTAGAGGAGAGGAAAGTGATCAGGAACAGTCCGTATGGATTCACCAAGGACAAGTCATGGCTGACTAACCTAATTACCTTCTATGATGAGATAACTGGCTCTGTGGATGAGGGGAAAGCAGTGGATGTGTTATTCCTTGATTTTAGCAAAGCTTTTGATACGGTCTCCCACAGTGTTCTTGCCAGCAAGTTAAAGAAGTATGGGCTGGATGAATAGACTATAAAGTGGATAGAAAGCTGGCTAGACCATCAGGCTCAACAGGTAGTGATCAATGGCTCCATGTCTAGTTGGCAGCCGGTATCAAGCGGAGTGCCCCAAAGGTCAATCCTGGGGCTGGTTTTGTTCAATATCTTCATTAATGATCTGGAGGATGGCATGGATTGCACCCTCCGCAAGTTTGCAGAGGACACTAAACTGGGAGGAGTGGTAATTACGCTGTAGGTTAGGGACAGGATACGGAGGGACCTAGACAAATTAGAGGATGGGGCCAAAAGAAATCTGATGAAGTTCAACTAGGACAAGTGCAGAGTCCTGCACTTAGGAGGGAAGAATCCCATGCACTGCTACAGAATAGGGACCGAGTGGCTAGGCAGCAGTTCTGCAGAAAAGGACCTAGGGGTTACAGTGGACGAGAATTTGGATATGAGTCAACAGTGTGCCCTTGTTGCCAAGAAGGCTAACAGCATTTTGGGCTGTATAAGTAGGAGTATTGCCAGCAGATTGAGGGACATGATCATTCCTCTCTATTCGGCATTGGTGAGGCTTCATCTGGAGTAGCGTGTCCAGTTTTGGGCCCCACGCTACAAGAAGGTTGTGGAAAAATTGGAAAGAGTCCAGCAGAGGGCAACAAAAATTATTAGGGGACTGGAGCACATGATTCATGAGGAGAGGCTGAGAGAACTGGAATTATTAAGCCTTCAGAAGAGAATGAGGGGGGATTTGGTAGCTGCCTTCAACTACCTGAAAGGGGGTTCCAAAGAGGATGGATCTAGACTGTTCTCAGTGGTAGCAGATGACAGAACCAGGAGTAATGGTCTCAAGTTGCAGTGGGGGAGGTTTAGGTTGCATATAAGGAAAAACTTTTTCACTAGGAGGGTGGTGAAGCACTGGAAAGGGTTACCTAGGGAGGTGGTGGAATCTCCTTCCTTAGAGGTTTTCTAAGGTCAGGCTTGACAAAGCTCTGGCTGGGATGATTTAGTTGGGGATTGGTTCTGCTTTGAGCAGGGAGTTGGCCTAGATGACCTCCTGAAGTCCCTTCCAACCCTGATATTCTATGATTCTATTATTAATGTTGACTATTAAAATAATTCACATAGAACTGGACATACTGCTCTGTAATTAACTCAATTATTATTTCGGAATAAACTTTGCTTTTACATCTAGCTCTCTGTAATGTGAAGCAAGGTACCTAAATCAGTTTTAGACACCACTGAAATTGACAAAATCCCTGCTCAGCTGCCACCTAATCCTGTAAGTGCCTAAACTCACTTGGCACCTAAATTTCCATTGTAAAAATTCCCCAGGTGCCTACATATTTGCCCCCGAGCATGTGCACTGCTGTCTCATTCTAGGTGTCCGGATCCCTATCTCCCCACTAAATCCCACTGTAATCCAGGAACAAAGAAAGATAGGCAGAGAAGTGCTTATCTCATCCATGGGGCCCAATCCGGTGAGCATGTTTAGAGGCCATATATCAGATCAGGTCCCATTCAAAATTAACCAGAGGAGAAGACGGTATCCACCTTGCCACTTTCAGCCCAGTGGTTAAAGCAGTCATCCGGCATGCAGGGAAAAAACTTGGGTTCAATTTCCCTCTCTGACTGATAGGAAGATGGAGAGCTGTTGCCCAACCTCTCAGGTGAATATTCTGACCATGGAGCTATGGCTATTCTAATGTTGGACACTCTCGGTCTCTCCTGGTGAAGCTGTTGCTCCTTGAATAAATACTTAAGAGTCATTAGGCCAAAGAGAGTCATTAGAGAGAGAAGATGAATCTGTACATTTGGGGTGAGCATGACCACTTGTAAAGTGCAAGATGCAGGGTCCAGCCCTCCTGCACCAGTGACTCTTTCATTATTTGTACATAGTGGAACAGTTTTAACAGGAGAGAATGAGGGGCCCTCATCAGAATAATCCATAGCTCAGTGCTTACAGCACTCCTTTAGGATTCCCACCTATTTTCTTCTCATAAGACACAAGGGAGAATTGACCTGAAGTCTCCCAGGTGAGTGCTCTAACTACTAATCTAAAAGTTATAAGGTGGGCAGCAGCATCACCTCTTCATGCCTCTAGCCATTTTGTGTGGAGCAAGGCAGGCATATAACTCATTCTCACAAAAAATGGCTTAGGTGCCTAAATCATCTGACTTCAATAGAAGGGTTCCCAGTCTGTGGATGGTTAGCAGAGACAAGCACCTCCTGCCAGTCGCAACTTAGGTGCCTAGCTCAATGCAAGAGAAAAGGCTTGTCATGGGCCCCTCTTGCCAGCATCTCCCCTTGGCTAGTTGAGGCAACTCCCAATCTAGCATGCTGGTTTCTGTTAACCCCATTCTTAGTATGGTTGCCAACCCTCCAGGATTGGCCGGCAGTCTCCAGGAATTAAAGATTATGTCATGTGGTTAAATCTCCAGAAATACATCCAAACAAACTTGACAACCCTATTTACTAGGTGCCCAGCTCTCCCCATTCGTTGTATGGGGGGGAGCCAAGGCTCCCAACTGAAGCTTTGCCGCTAACAGGACTGTTCCTCTGACGTTTTTCTAAGCCTAACGCTGGGCGTTGCAACCCCGAAAGCCCTGTGCAGACCCAGGCCTCAGTGCCCGGTACCGGCTTGCGCGGGGCAAGGCACAGAGCTGAGCCCGGCTTGAGCCAGGCGCTACCCACGCTCGGCCGGCGTGTTCTCGCCAGCTGGCAGGGCGCACGGCAGGGCCGGGCCGGGCCGGGCGGCACAAACCAGGCTCGGGGCAACCAAGCTTCCACACCCGGGTCCTGCACTCAGAGCTCCGACTGAACAGACCCGGGGCCTGCCGCCCGTGGGCAACTAGGCGCGGGGGGCTCGGCAACGCCCCCGCCCCGCCGCGCGCGCCGCCGGAAGTGTGGGGGCTTCGGTTCCGCCCGACCGGAAGCGGTTGTTTCTCTTCCGCCTGCGCCCGCCGCCTCCAAAACGGTAACGGCAGCGCGCCGGGGCTTGCCCAGCTCGGGCAGGTCCCCAGCGCCCCCAACCAGCCCCCTCTGCCCTCCCCGCCTTCCTGTGAGCCGCCGCTTAGCAGGCCGGGTGCGCCCCCTCCTCGGGCCCCTGTGGGCTCGCAGCCGGTCGGTTACACCTCAGCGGTTGTCAGACCGGAAACTGCCGAAGGGAAACCGGCGGCGGCGGCTGCGGCGCGGGCACGTGGGTTTCCCCCGCCCTGTTGAAAAAGCAGTTGTCAGGCAGCTGCCGCCAGTGAGGTGCGGCTGTCACCTCTCCAGAGCAGCGCTCGCAGGCCCAGGAACAGGCTGTGTCCCCGTGGTTCTCCACCTGCTCGAGCCCCTCCCTGGTGGGAGGAAGCACAAGTCCTGTCTTCCATCTGTGAGAGTAAGGGGGGGGTTAGCACCTTCCATTCCCGATTCATTGGCCTGTACACAGGGGCTGGGAAGGTGCGAAAGCGGGAGAAATCTACAGTTTAATAGAAACTGATTTTATAGGATATGTCTATACTACCCGCCAGATCCGCGGCCAGCGATCGATCCAGCGGGGGTGGATTTATCGCATCTAGTCTCGACACGATAAATCGATTCCCGAGCGCTCTCCCCTCCACTCCAGCGCTGCAAGAGGCGGAGGCAGAGCTGGGGGGAGTGGCAGCAGTTGACTCAGCGCAGTGAAGACACCTTGGTGAGTAGGTCTAAGTATGTCAACTTCAGCTAAGTTATGCAACTTCAGCTAGGTGAATAACTTAGATTAGTCACCCCACCCACAGTGCAGACCAGGCCATAGAAACGTGCCCAGAAATATTTTTCATAATCTACAGAGGTTGATCATGATACACAATTTTGATTCTGTGCTCTTTCCTGAAAAGGTACATGTATCAATATTTCCATCTTTAATGTTTTTGAAATAAATTTTTTAGACTTAGTAAAAAGTTTATCTCAAGTATATTTTTTCTGGGAGTATTCCTTTTTTTTCTCTCTTCATATTGTGTGGCACACTAGCAAAATGAAATTAGTAAGAATCATACTATGTGAAGCGGACAGGACTAGATGACCTTTTGAGGTTCCTTCCAGTTCTAAGATTCTAAGCCTTGGTCCATGGCAGTTTATTTTATTCCATTATACTTCACAATTGGTATCCAGGAGAAAGCATCCTCTGTGGGCTGTCATTGAATTGAGCCTTTTAAAATGGCAATGAACGTATTTCTTAAAAAATATATGTATATACTAGAGACTACACACAATTCTGAACTTTATTATTTTCATTTAACATGTAGAGAATCTAGATTCTTTATTGGTAAATCTGAGGCTGAAACTTTCCTTTTTTTCTTGGGACTGTAAAACTATATATATAATAAATGTAGTGCTTGTGAGAGTTGCTAGATTAGCTATTTAGTGCTCTGAAAGTCCAGCATGTTCAGAAGGAGGCAGTGGTTGCGCAAGCTTCCAAACTGACCTGTGAGTGTGCCTTTCTGACAACCTAAATAAAGGGGACCACCTCTGAGAGAAATGGTTCCATTTCCATCACCATCCATGCATATGTGGGTCCCCAGGCCACCCTTTCCCCCCCCACCTCCCGCCTGCTGCGTGGCTCCTGGAATACCCCCTGCACTCCAACCTGCCCTGCTTCCCCTGCCAGCAGAGCTGTCCACAGCCCTGGCTGCATGGGACAGCCCCTTTGGCCACAACAGACGTTCACAGCCTGATTGGGGGCAGGGGGGGAGTCAAGTCCACAGCCAACTCTCCACCTCCCACCTCAGCTGCTGGGGCTGTGGTGCCAGCAGGGGTGTCACTCCTGGCCTGGGCCTTTCAGTGCTGTGTCTTCTGTCTCAGCTTCCAAGACGGTCAATAAGCATTTGATGGTGTCTGTTATTTGAGCACCAGTGTTTACTTTCAATTTACTGTATCTTCAAGCCTCTCCTAAAGCTAGTTTTCTTTCCTGGAGGAAAATGTGTGAGGAAAGATATTTTGTCATGTGAGTTTTGATATAAAGAAACTTGCTTGGTGACGACAATTTCATTTGAAATTAATGGCCATGCTTGGTCAGACCAGTGGTCCATCTAGATCAGTATCCTGTCTTGTAACAGTGGCTGATGCCAGATGCTTCAGAGGAAATGAGTAGAACAGGGCAATTTATCAAGTGATCCATCCCATGTCATCCAGTGCTGGCTTCTGGCACTTAGAGGCTTAGGGACACCCAGAGCATGAGGTTGCATCCCTGACCATCATAGATAATAGCCACTGATGGATCTATCCTCCTCCTTACCTAATTCTTTTTTGAACCAGTTATACTTTTGGCCTTCACAACCTCCCCTGGCAGTGAGCTCCACAGGTTGACTGGGTTGTATGAAGAAGTACTTTCTTATGTTTCTTTTAAATGTGCTACCTATTAATTTCATTGAGTGACCCTGAGTTCTTGTGTTATGTGAAAGGGTAAATAACACTTCCATATTCACTTTCTCCACACCATTCAGAATTTTATAGACCTCTATCATATCCCGACTTAGACATCTCTTCTAAAATGAACAGGTCCAGTCGCGTTAATCTCAGCTCAAACGGAAGCTGTTGCATTCCCTCTGATCATTTTTGTTGCTCTTCTGTGTATATTTTCCAATACTAATATATCTTTTTTGAAACGAGGTAACCAGAACTTATGCAATATTCAAGGTGTGAGCGTACCATGGATTTATATAGTGGCGTTATGATATTTACTCTATTATCTATCCCTTTCCTAATGGTTCTTAACATTCTATTAGCTTTTTTGACTTGCTGCTGCATGTTGAGCAGATGTTTTCAGAAAATTATCCACAATGACTCCAAAATCTCTTTCTTCAGCTGTAACAGCTAATTTGGGCCCCATTATTTTGTATGTTTAGTTTGGAATGTATTTTCCAGTATACATTACTTGACATTAATCAACACTGAATATAATTGATTTTCTTAAGGATTTCACACTACACATGACATTGTTACAATTGTATCATTTTCAAGGTGATCATTGTGGGTGAGTTTTGTTGTTCTACAAGTTATATATTTTTTCTTTATCCTTTCTTTTTTAAATAATATAAAATCCAAATTTCAGACATATTTCTGTTTTGTTTGTTTTTTTTTAACATAGCTGAGACAATGACAACCACCGGAAGGAACCCCATGCAGCAAATGATTTCTCAGCTGCACAGTTTTGCTGCTACTGGAGACAAGATCAGGTTGACAGCGCTGTGCACTCATTCTCCATCCCTTATCAATGAAGCTGCTGAGAATGGTTGGACAGCCTTGATGTATGCTGCCAGAAATGGACACTTTGAGATTGTGCAGATTCTTCTTGAAAAAGGGTAAGAAAGTTAAAGGATCCTTTTCTTAGGATCTAATCAGGCCCTTCCTGCCCCTTTGATTGATGTCTCTGAATGACCACTATATACAGATCCTTATGAACGTCTTTCCTCTCTGAAGTTACCTTCTGTGTTGGGGTCTCAGTCAATTCCTCATGCCAGACTGGTGGAATTCTCCTATCTCTTAAGGTTATTTTCATTCTTGAGAGTAGTGGTAACAGGGTAGAGCATGTGCCGTGCCCTAAACTGGCCATTGCACACCTCTCCTTGCATGTATAAATTGAATGTTAACTGGAATATTTAGATTTATTAAATTTATTTTTTTTCCTCAAAGCCTTAACTCTAATCCAGCACTGCCCTTTGTATTGTAGTGCAAACAGTTTTGTTTCAGTGCTTTTCTTGGCACAGTTGTTGACTAGTACCTCAGTACTTCTGCAGTATTTTCTTTTACTTGTATTTCTTAGTACTCCAGTGCTAGCACTGTTCTCACTGGCAACTGAGTTAGGACACTACTGTGCCACACATTTTGTTAGAGGATCTTAATACTACTTGATGCTGAATTTCTTTGTTTTGTCACTTGGCACTTATGTCTCAGTTGGTTCAACTCTTATCTCTGTGCACCACTGCCTTACTTCTAAGTGTGGCTTCTAAGAAGAGAGGAAGAACACATAGTATCTTCATACCATGTCAGCACACCAAACCAATGTCAAAGGCTGACCACCACGTATGTTGTGTTGTCTGCCTTGAAGTCAACCACAGTACTGTTAGATATGGCTAATAAAATTGTGAGCTTTGAAGGAACATAAAGATTGCCTCAAAGCTCTTGTTTAGACATCCCAGGCAAATCCAACACAAAGCTGGACTGGAATGCTATGAAGTATAAAACCCTCAAAACTAAAGCCTGAGTAAGGGATAAATTTTTCTAATGTGATTGAGCTGTGCTTTGTGTCAGAGCAGAGGGAAGCAAAGTTGACTTTGTCACCTTTTTGCTCCCCCCATTCCTGGAGTCAGCCATACCTGGTCCAGTCTCTGGCTAAATAAGTCATCTGGTGGCTTCTATAATTTGCACAAAGCTATCCACAGCCCCAAGGGACCATTTTGGCAGCCACAAATTGGCCAAACTCACTGGTGGTCTGTCCACATCTTCTTTTAACTCATTACACCCTCTTTGCCCATCATGGACTGTCAAATGAACCAGTACTGTGACCCTCTCCTACTACTGGATTACCTCAGGCGGTGGGATTATGTGTGCTTTATGATGGGAAACCTTACACCTGCCTTAGAGTTTGGAGGATACCTTCTTTGAGGTAAAAAATGACAGGCAAGATCACGAATACTGAGCGATCTGGATTGATTGATTGATTCATAAGCTGGGGACAAACAATGTGTTTTAATGTAGCCAAATGCAAGATCACATCAAGTCACAAAGAATGCATATCATATTTACAGGATATGGGACTGTATTCTGCAAAGCAGTGATTCTGAGAAGGATTTAGCGTCTTATGTTAGATAATGAAATGAATATGAGCTCCTAGTGTATTGCTATGGCTAGAGGTACTAATACAGGGGTGGGCAAACTTTTTGGCCCAAGGGCCACATTTGGGTGGGGAAAATTGCATGCAGGGCCATGAAAGTAGGGCTGGGACAAGGGGTTGGGGTGTGGGAGGGGGTGCGGTGTGCAGGAAGGGGCGCAGGGCAGGGGGTTAGGGTGCAGGAGGGGTGCGGGGTGCAGGAGGGGTGCGGGGTGCAGCAGGGGGTTGGAGTGCAGGGTGCAAGAGGGGTTTGGGGTGTGGGCTCCAACCTGGCGCTGCTTACCTGGAGCAGCTCTGGGGTGGCAGTGTGGCGAAGGCAGGTTCCCTGCCTGCCCTGGCCCTGCGCCACTCCCGGAAGCAGATGGCCCTGTGGCTCCTGGGGGAGGGGGAGGGCAGAGGGCATGTGCTGCCCTCGCCTGCAGGCACCACCCCAGCAGCTCCCATTGGCCAGGAATGGGGAACTGCAGCCAATGGGAGCTTCGGGGGGCAGTACCTGCAGGCGAGGGCAGCGCGCGGAGCCCTCTGCCCTCCTGTCCCCCACAGGGGCCACGGTGCCAGCCTCTTCCGGGAGTGGGGCTGGGCTGGCAATTCTGTGGGCCGGATGCAAAGCTCTGAGGGGCCGGATTCGGCCCGCAGGCTGTAGTTTGCCCACCCCTGGACTAATATGGTCCTTGGAGATATAAATGAGGAGTAAGGAGTTGATATTACATCTGTATAAAACATTGGTGAGACCACTACTGGAATTCTGTATCCAGTTTTGTTTCCACAAAAAAAAGATACTGAAAAATTAAAGGGAGTTTTAAGGCTACAAGAATTATTTTAAACATTATACACAAACAAAAACACCTTACACTGAGCCTCAAGGAAGTTCAGTCTAATTATCTTATTAAAGAGAAGGGTAAGAGGCAACTTGATCACAATCTACAGATGCCTACACAGGCAGAAGATGGGGCTCTTTAATCTAACAGACAAAGACAAAACAAGATCCCATGGTTGGAAGTTTGAAGCTAGAAAAAATAAAACTGGAAATATGGGGCAAATTTATAACAGTGAGACTAATTAACCACTGGAACAGATTACTAAAGGATGTAGCTTAGGGTTGTCAATAGGTGAACCGTGGGCCAAAATCTGGACCGCCAGAGGCTTTTGAATGGTCCCCAAAATCCTTTTATTTACTTATCATTTTTATTATTTTCTCTGGAGTTTGGACCTTAACTATACCTTGACCAAGAAATTTGGACCTCAACAAAAAATAATTGACTACCCTGAATGTATATTCTCAATCATTTGAAGTCTGAATCGAGATTGGATGTCTTTCTAAAAGATGCTTAAATTCAGCCACAAGTTAATGAACTTAAGGCAGGACTCGTGGGGTGAAATACTCTGGCTTGTACGTTAGCCTGGATGATCTTAATGGCCCTTTCTGGTCTTAAAGTCTACTAAAAGTATTTTTTCTTCTACTTTTATTTTCATTTTTGTGGGACACATATTTTCATCTTGAATTGACATTTTTCTCTGGAGCTTTGCTTTCCAAGCAGTCAAAGGAGTTTATTGAAATATTCAGAGGGGCAGCATTTGTGCTAAACATGATAAGTAGGGGGCTTACGTCTCACTCTGCCCCATTACCCTCAAGGGTAAAAAACCTTAAGAGTTAGGGAAGTTTTGTCCGTCTCTTGCTAAGGAGCTAAAACTCAGAACTGAGATTCCTGAAAGGTGGAAGCTTCAAGAAAGTAGAATTACAAGATGAAATCATTTTCTTTTACATTTGTTTAAAAAAATATTTCCCAATCCAATCTTTACTATAAATTTTCCACTAATTGTTATAAGCAAGCATCAGTACCAACAGAAAATAGCTCATGGAGAAACACAAAGCAGTAGGAACATACAGGTGAATCTGACCCAATATCTACTATTTTTTTAAAAAAGAAAAGGAGTACTTGTGGCACCTTAGAGACTAACCAATTTATTTGAGCTTATGCTCAAATAAATTGGTTAGTCTCTAAGGTGCCACAAGTACTCCTTTTCTTTTTGCGAATACAGACTAACACGGCTGTTACTCTGAAAACTATTTTTTTTTGTAATTTATGGTGATGCTGTTGTCCATAATCCACCAGGCTTTGTATTTACAAAAACAAATGCATTCTTTTCCTGACTTCTTGAGTTCTCAATTTCAGAACCTTCTGTTTACCAAGACTGCTATTTTCAATATAAGAATTCACAGCATGCTGTTGCTCTGTGATTTTAAAATTGTTTTATAAGAAAATATTTTAAACTTGAAGCATTTTACAAAGTGAGGGTCAGATTTTCCCTATTCAAGATGATTCGTAGGGCATGTGCTTAGCTCCCAGTTGAGAAAACTGGTGTTGCATGTCAATGAACAAGTAATTCTAATCGGAAAAGGAAAATTCACAAGTCAAATTGTATGGGAAGATGGAATGGTTTCATATTATTTATGCTTGTAATCTTTTCCTCCTAGTCTGAAACAGATTATATGCTTTGCCTACTACAGCTGCATGAGCTCCCTCTTGCAGCACTGAACATTCGGAGTCAAAGCAAAAAAAGGGCAATGTGGTCCACCTGCCTTAGTTCTTTCCCTTCTGCAGAGGAATCTGTTCTCTCTAGGCATGGAGCAATTTCTGGGTTTTGATCCAAGACTTCCTTAATTTCTGGTGTTGTATTGCATTAAAGTTAATTAGGTATTTATGAATTTTTTCAGTGTCCTACTGTCCTGTGACACGAGTAGGAGTAGAGAAGTTATTTTACCTCTGTATTGGGCATAGATGTGATCACTGCTGGAAATCTGTGTCCAGTTCAAGAAGGTTGTTGATAAATTAGAGAGGGTTCAGAGAAGAGCCACAAGAGTGATTAAAGGATTAGAAAAACCTGTCTTCATAGACTCAGGCAGCTCAATCTGTTTAGATTCACAAAGAGAAAGTGACAAGGTGACTTGTTTACTGACTGAGTGCCTACATGCGGAATAAATATTTGATAATGAGCTTTTCAGTCTACCAGAGAAAGTTATAACACGATCCAGTGGCTAGACAAACTCAAACTGGAAACAAGGTGTACATTTTTAACAATGAGGGTAATTAGCTATTGGAACAATTTACCATGGATCATGGTGGATTCTCCATCTTGGCAATTTAAAAATAATATTTGGATGTTTTTCTAAAAGGTATGCTATAGGAATTATTTTGAAGAAGTTCTCTGTCTTAGTCTCTGGTTAGTCTCTAAGATGCCACAAGTACTCCTTTTCTTTTTGCGAATACAGACTAACAAAGCTGTTACAGAAAGTCAGACTAAATGATCATAGTGGTCCCTTCTGGCCTTGGAATCAAAGACTCCAACAGTTGGATTTAGCAGGAGAGAATGAAGGTATTGGGACCATTTGGTCATTTTATGATCACATTTCTAAATGTTCAGTGCTGTGAAAGAGTACGTACATGGCCCCAATTGCCACTACTTTTCTAAAGGCCCCCAAAGCTCTATGGCAGTGTGGATGTATCTCACCGTGAGAATATGCTCCAGCAAGACTCTTACAGAATCACAGTCACTATGGTAACCATCATTTTTCTTTTCTGTTTATAGGTGTGACAGGTCCATTGTCAATAAATCAAGCCAGACTGCACTAGACATTGCTAAATTTTGGGGGTATAAGCATATAGCTAATTTACTAGCAAATGTTAAGGGTGGACAGAAGCCTTTTTTCCTGCCAAATGATGCAATAGAGTATGAAAATTATTTTAGCAGGACACTTCTGGATAGAAGGAGTGATAAAAGAACAGATTCTAAATGGTTAAACACAAAACAAAACCATCCAGCCACCGTATACATCCTTTTCTCAAATTTAAACCCATTGGTCACTTTGGGTGGAGGGGAAGATGGTTCCCAGCAGCCTGAAGTCAGGCTTTGCAGGCTGTGCCACAAGGATGTAAAGGAATACATGAGCCAGACTGAAGAAGTCACCTTGATTTTTCTTGGAGTAGAACTTCAGTTGGCTACTCTGAGTGGAGGAGTTCTGAAGGAAGATGAAGAAGATGGACTGGTTGCTTGGTTTGCCCTAAGCATAAATGCTACCTTTGCTGAACAGTTTAAACAGAAGCATGAAGACTGTTATTTTCTTCATCCTCCCATGCCTGCACTGCTGCAGTTGACTGAAAAAGAAGCTGGTAAGGTGTCCAAAATGTAACTTTTAGCAATTGTCTAATCAGAAAAGAGTGGATGGGAAGTGGGAGCAGGGCCATGGAAGGGCTCCTGTATTGGCTCCTATTTTCCCCTCTCCTTCTGATTAGTTGCATGATCTTCAGCAAATCCTTACCCAATTTGTGTGCCTCCGTGATGCCCATAATAAGCTGTAATAATATGTATCTTCCACATAGGAGAGTTTTGTTGTTTAATTGTTTGAAGTATGTCTTGAGATCCTCGCATAAAAGGTACAATGTTTTTTATAGAACGATTGAATTAAAAAAAGAGAGCCAACTAGTACAGGCAAATTCCATTGTTTCCAGGGGTTTTAATTAAAAGTCTATGACCTGATTTTTTCACTAGCTACAACTGGTTTTATAAAAATTTGCATACACAGTTGAAAGATACTAATGTCTGCAAAACCAGGCAATAATATTGTAACTGTATGCAATATCTGTGGGGAACATGTTGTGTTAAGTGTATGAGTGGTTTTTGTAACACTGGCCCAGGGATTTTATTTACCTCTAAGTGGGGATGGTTCCCTACTGCTCCACCAGGAACTAAAAACAATAGGGGGTGATTAAGGTGAATCACTTAATGATAAATACCCCCCAGAGAAGTACTGCCCCCTGGGAAGGCTTTCATATACTGGTTTAGACTGGGTTTTCCAGAAACCAACAGACAAAGAAAGAGCTTTTAATATAAAAAGACTGAGTTTAAATTAACTCAGGACCATCTTTCTGAACCAGCAAACAGGCAGGACCTTCTATCCAAGATGGGCCCCAACCCTTTCAGAAGGATTAGAAAGTCTGGCCTGCTAGGGCCCCATAAGACTGATTGGTGACTCCCTAGTATGTTTAATGTTTTCTTTGTTTTCTCTGTAATGCTTTTACCTTAAGAATAAATGTGCTTGCCTAGAAAAATCTGTTATAATTTGTAGCTGCTAGCTATAAATACACTGTTTATAGCACTTGGAGAGACAGCAAAGCAAAGGCAATGGCCTTTAGGCAGACTGGCTTGCTTGGGATATTGCAGTGTAAGATAGGTTGCTGTGCAGTCTTAAAACTCCTGGTCAGGAAGGAGAGAGACACGGGACTCCCCCTAGAAGAGGTGCTTGCTAGGCGCTGAAACCTATAATGGGTGCTATCTAGAGACCATGGGAGAGGGAATACAGTTACCCTGAAATTGTTATGTCCTGCACTAGTGTAAATGACTGCACAGAGTTCAGGACAATGCAGCTCTTAAATTAACATAGTTAGGGAAAATAGATAAGGGAATTTGAACAATATGAGATTATCAAGAGGACATTTTAAACGGTGGTTTTAGTTTGATTTTCCTGTTGAATTACGAGAATTTTCTTGTTATGCTATATATTTTAAAAGATTAGAAGACTTGTAAATTGATTTTATGTGATTCTATCATTTTGGTGCATTCTTTTAAAGGAGTAGTAGCCCAGGCTAGATCTCTTCTAGCATGGCATAACCGATACCAATTCTGCCCAACATGTGGCAGTGCAACCAAGATTGAAGAAGGAGGCTACAAGACGACCTGCTTAAAAGAAGATTGTCCCAGTCTTCAAGGTGTTCACAATACATCGTACCCAAGAGTTGGTAAGAATATCATAAAAATAAACAATTGACTGAAGAAAACTGGCTTATATCATAGAATCCATCTAGTCCAATCCCTGCATTGAGGCAGGATTAAGTATTATCTAGACCAGTGGTTCCCAAACTTGTTCCACCGCTCATGCAGGGAAAGCCCCTGGCAGGCCGCGTTGGTTTGTTTACCTGCTGCGTCCGCAGGTTTGGCCGATCGCGGCTCCCAGTGGCTGCGGTTTGCTGCTCCAGGCCAATGGGAGCTGCTGGAAGCAGCGCGAGCCGAGGGACATACTGGCCGCTGCTTCCAGCAGCTCCCATTGGCCTGGAGCAACGATCGGCCAAACCTGCGGATGCGGCAGATAAACCGGTGCGGCCCGCGAGGGGCTTTCCCCGCACAAGCGGTGGAACAAGTTTGGGAACCACTGATCTAGACTATCCCTTATAGTTGTTTGTCTAACTTTGTTCTTTAAAACCTCCAATGATAGAGATTCCACAAGCTCCTTACGTAATTTGTTCGGTGCTTACCTGCCCTTACAGTTAGGAAATTTTTCCTAATGTCTCATTTAAATCTTCTGTGTTGCAATTCAAACCCATACTTCTTGTCCTGCCCTTAATGGATTAGAAGAACAATTTATCACCTTTCTCTTTATACCATTCTTTTACCTATTTGAGACTTCTTATGTGCCCTCCTCAGTCTTCTCTTCCCCGGATTAAACAAACCCAGCTTTTTCAATCTTGCCTCATAGGTCGTGGTTTCTACACCTTTAATCATTTTTGGTATTCTTCTGTGGACTTTTTCCAGTTTGTCCACATCTTTCCCAAAGCGTGCTCAGAACCAGACACACTACTCCTGTTGAGGACTTATCTGTTGAGCAGAGGGGAAAAAATTACTTCTAATGTGTTTCTTACAGCACTCCTGCTATACATCACAGAATGATGTTTGCTTTATTTTCAACAGTATTACATTTTTGACTCTCATTTAGTTTGTGATCCACTGTAGCCCCCAGATCGTTTTCTGCAGTACTCTTTAGCCAGTCATTTCCCGTTTGGTATTTGTGCAACTGAGTATTCTTTCCTAACAGCAATACTTTGCATTTGTCCTTATTGAATTTCATCTTATTTATTTCAGACCATTTCTTATTCCAGTCCTCGAGCCCCTCCCAGCTTGGTGTCATCCACAAACTTTATAAGTATACTCTCTGTGCCATTATCCAAATCATTTCTGAAAAAATTGACTAGAACTAGATCCAGGACAGATCCCTGCCGGACCCAACACAATATTTCCTTCCAGCTTGATTATGAACCACTGATAACTACTCTCTGAGTACAGTTTTCCAGTCAGTTGTGCGCCCACCTTATAGTAGGTTTGTGTAAGCTATATTTCTCTAGTTTGTTAATGAGAAGGTCAGATGAGACAGTTGTCAGCATGCTTCAGTGGGTCACAGCTGAGAATACCAGGTTCAGGACAAACTGCTGAGAAATAGGGTAGACTAACCCCAAACTGGTGGTTATTCTATTCTTATACCACGCCAGTAACAAAAGTAAACTTCTGTCTCACCACGTTTGTTAACAGGAAGTCAAAGATGCAGTCTCCTTAGGCATTCCAGTCATTGTCTTACCACCCAGACACTGGCCTCTATGATGAATGGTTACTGAAAATCAATTTAATCACATATAGAGTCCTCTAATCCCAAGAGGTCAGCCACATAGCCAGGTCAATATATAACTCAGATCTGTCACAATAATCATGCTGCTGCCAATGCTTTAGTAACTAAAATCTAAGGGTTTATTAATAAAAGAAAAAAAGAAGAGAGTTAAAAATGGTTAATAGATCATATACATACAAATAGTTGCAAAGTCCTTTTCTTATGTTTGTAGCAGTGAATGGAATAGACTGCTAGTTTGTAAAGTCTCCCTGGTAACTTCCAAAAGATTGGAAAGTCCTCAGTCCATAGTTTAAAATGCTCTGTTTTGTTGTAAGTCCATACTCCAGAGAATCAGGGTAGGAAAGGAAAAATGGAGATACCTCAGGGGTCTTTTACATTCTTTGCCATATGCCTGGAAAGTTACTGGCTCAGAATGGAATCCAGAGTCACATGAGCATATCACATATCCTTACCTGCTTTGATGACTCACATGGGTAGCCATTACCCATATACTTGCTGAGGTATCCTCAGGAAGGCTTATTGAGCGCAATGAGTTTCTTCTGTGGCCCACTGTTAGAGTGAAGTGTCCTTTATGGGCCATCAAGCTTGACGAGTCCACTCACAATGGGCTGGTGAGAGTGAATGTAAGCTATCTTGTTGTTGTTACACCAGGAGCAAACACATTTGAGATAGAGATACATAGCCAATATTCATAACTTCACATGGATTTAAACAGGATAATCTCATTTAGCAAATCATAACTTCTGCATTGACACCTTAAATGATATACTTTGTACAAGATTTGTTGCAAATGCGTAACAGTGGTATATATGGTCATATTCAATCATACAGCATCAGAAAGGTATCAAAAGCCTTACTAAAGTCAAGATATATCACATCTATTGCTTACCCCCCCCCCCCCATCCACGAGGCTTGTTACCCTGTCAAAGAAAAATGTTAGGTTGGTTTAACGTGATTTGTTCTTGACAAATCCGTGTTGCCTGTTACTTAGCTGATTATCTTCTAGGTGCTTACAAATTGATTATTTGATTTTTGTTTGCTCCGTTATCTTATTCACATTATATTATTATTCACCACTTACTTCACTGTATTCATGTATCTTAATCCCTTTTAATTCTCCAATCCTCTTCACTCAGTCCCTCCAACTCTTTTTTTTAACTATCTCGCCAGACCTCACTCTGTCAGTTTATTCAAGATAAAGTAGTCCAAGCTTCTCTACCTTTGAGTTGTGCATGACAAAAAAAAAAATTTTAATTCAACTTCAGCCTCTTGTGTTTCAATGCAGGGCACTAGAAATCCTATGTTACAACAATGTAAGCAAATTATTAACATAACATTATTAACATTCTCCTCTTCATCCACAAGCATCCAAGCCCTCATCATCCCAGGTCTTGATTATTGCATCCTCCTTCCCTCTGGCTTTGACAAATCCTATCTATCCCCACTTACGTCCAATCCAAATGATGGTGCAACAATCATTTTTCTGGGACATTGTTTTGACCACCGTCACGCATCTCTCTGTGTTCCTCCACTGGCTCCCCTTTCTCCACTGCATCAGTCATAATCTAGTTGTCTTTACTTTTAAGGGCCTTCATGACCTAACCCTGCCCAACCTGTCTTCTGTTAGATGATATAGGGACATTGACTCAAGCCTTCATTCTGCAAAAGATGCCAGTTTTGGTTGTCCCATTTTTTTAAATTTTCCAGCAAGCACCTTCATGCTTTCTCTCATGCTGTCTTTCATCATAAGAAAGGCTTGCCATAGATATCCACAAAGCCACCTCATCATCCTTCTTCAGATCTTTCTAAAAATTCATCTGCCATTTTGTTTACAAAAGAAGTTCTACAGTACTTAGGCGACTGTTACTGCTGCCAACACTCTTTTTAATGCTTTTGTTTCATGCTATTATTTCC
Source organism: Lepidochelys kempii (assembly GCF_965140285.1). Taxonomy (NCBI): domain Eukaryota; kingdom Metazoa; phylum Chordata; order Testudines; family Cheloniidae; genus Lepidochelys; species Lepidochelys kempii. The sequence goes on along the minus strand of NC_136384.1, from coordinate 66,207,532 downwards.
TTGTGCCATCTGTTTGTTTTATCCACCTGTTGTCTGTGGTCTGGTACTTAGATTGTAAACCCTTCAAGGCAGGGGCTGTCTTTGTATTATATACTTGTTCAGTTCCTCATACAAAAGGCCTCAGCCTCTAGGTGCTACTCTAATACAGAAAATATTACAGTGTGGCATCACAATGTGCTTACATCTTACAGTCTTAAATAATTTTTAAGACAGTAAAATGATTCTGCAATTAGTGTGTAAAGGCTTGCCCCAGAAGAACTGCAACAGTTCTAGAAAATCCATGATAAATGGTGACCCTGGCAAGAGATCTCATAGAACTAGAATCTTTTCTTTTGTTATCCATGTAACATCTGCACTTGGAAAGTTGTTTGAGAATTTGTTGTCTTAAGCTTGTGCCAAAATCCAGAATCTAGCGTCTTTTTACTGTAAAGGTTAATTTATAGAATTGTTTTGCTTGGCATTCTGAATGTCGTACATATTGTACAAAAGGTAGTTATTTCATTTAATTGTAAAAAGATATTTAGATCTGTACTGTGAACTAGAATAGGGACAGCTGTGCAATAGAGAGGATACTTACTTCAAAGACTAAAAAAACTATTTTAAGTAGCAAGCTTTTGTAACAAACAGGTAAAATTCAGGGGGGAAATTGCCTGCTCCTGAACCCTTGTCATGTAAAAAGATATGTGCCCATAGGTAACAAATGAGAGAATTCTATCCTTTCTCTCCAGTTACAGAGTTCTGGACTCTCTGCCAGGGAAATATAAAACATTTGAAGTAACATGAATAAATTAAACAAGTAAACAGCTTTTCTACCTATGCCTTGTCATCATATTTTTCCTGTCTTTCCTTCTTAGTCTCTCTCTTTCCCCCTTGGCCCTTTACCGTATGGATAATATATTTTCCACATTTATTTTCTTGAAATCTATGCTTTTTTTAAATCCATTTAAGTTAGTTAAATGGCCCTCATTACCTTAGAATCTAAGCACCTCAGAGTTTTTAAATCCTCACAACACCCTTAAAGGAAGGAAGTACTGTTATCCCTGTTTTGCTGGTAGAGAACTAAGGCACATTGAAGCAAAGTGACTTGCCCAAAATCACACAAGAAGTCTGTGGTAGAGCAGGGACTTGAACTGTAGTCTCCTAAGTTCCTGTCTTAATCACTGGACCATCCTTCCTCTCCTTAGCCTTTCAAAAGCTTGAGTTACTGCATCTTTCCTCTCATTTCATTGTCTCCCCATCTTTTTTCTTGTATCTTCACCCTTTGACCTCTTTTCCTTTCCCCTCACTCTGTAGTATGTCCCTCCCAATCATAGTACGTTGTATGTCTGGCCCTTCTCTCTTGCTTTTTGTCTGTTGCTTCACCTTTTTGTTACTCCTACCTGCTCCACTCGTCTCTTGTCCTCTGTGGACTGTGCAACTTACTAAAATCATTAGTAATTTTTTCTTTACAGTCTACAACACGACACACTAAGAAAAGGAGTAAGATAAAATGAAAGATTGCTGAGCCAGCATTTGATGGTGATACCTTTTTCTAATAAAGCTGGCAGCCAGCAGGACTTGAAATTCTGCCATGTGCTCCATGGCAGGTACTTTTTGAATAAGGCACCAATCTTTGAGAAGCATTTGCCTAATGAGTTTGATAAATCAGTCATTCTAACAGAGGGGAAAATACAAGAAGGAGGATCAGTGAGGCAGGGAAGATAAAGCAAGTAGGATGAATACCAAGGCAGAGAGAGAGAAAGGGAAGGCAAAAAGAAAACATAGATTTTAGGATGGTTAAATCAGGGAGAGGCAACCAAGAAGGGAAAGAGATGACTGAAGACTGGTATAGAAAAAGGGGAGAGGCTCAATGTAGATATGACTGATGGAAAGTGGAGAAAATAAAACAGAAAATTAAAAGAAGGAAAAAGACACAAAAAGGAAGAGGAGAGGGAAATGGATAAAATCCAAAGGAGAAAATGAGAACTAGAAACCAAGAGAAGGAAATAAAAGGGTAAAAATGAAAAAACATGACAACATTTAGATCATTATAATAATAATATCTAGCTCTTTTATAGTACTTTTCATTTGGAAATACATCCCACAAATCTGTGACTGAGGAAGAGGTGATGGCTTATCATCCTTGCTGCTGAAATTGTTGCTTTCTGTTGGATGTGTAACTAGGTTAAAGCTGTGGTTATTTCAAGAAATTGCATGCAGTTGCAGGTAATTTATATCCTGGCTCTCAAGCCTGGGCTAGATAAGTACACCTATTAGGCATGTATATTACAAAAATAGGTGAATAGAGATCTCGTTAAAAAACACATCTTGATAATACCTGCATTGAGGCATCTACGGAATTGGAATTTCAAGCTCTTAAATAAACTAAATCTGTATTTACACCATGAATATTGAACAAAGGATTATACATGCCTGCAATTTGTTACTATATTTTGAGCCCCAAAAAAGTTTAAATATATTTCTTTCATGTGCATTCCAGATCCTGCAGTGATAATGCAAGTCGTTCATCCAGATGGGAACCAGTGCCTTTTAGGCAGGCAGAAGAGGTTTCCTCCTGGCATGTTTACCTGCCTTGCTGGATTTGTAGAGCCTGGTGAGATTTTTTTTCATGACTTTAATGTCAATTCATTTTATATTTCTATCCCAGCTTACACTTGAAATTGCCTGGAGCTTTTCAAAAGGATTTTCCTACAAATTGATTTTAAATAGCACTGTACTTTGAAAAGAATGTCAGAAGTTTGGTCTACATTAGGTCAACTAAATGTGTATATTATCTATTAGGTGTGTTTTTTAATAAACATTCCACACACCTTACATATTGGCAGTTGGGTTTTTTTAAGGAACATGTGTCAACTTGAATATTTTTTAAGGTTAATTTCAAAAAATTCCATTTTATGATAGAGCATCCCATGCCCTAAGTTAAAAAAAAAAAATCTTTACGCATCTATATAAGGATTTTTTTCTATTCCCCCTCATGGTATTTATGAGAATACTTTTGGCCAGGAAGAAACTGAAATTGAACTCAGCAGGACTACTCATGCTTAAAATTTAGCATGTGCTTAAGTTTTTGCAGGATCAAGGCGTAAATGACTGTGCAGAGGAACAGTGAAAGTTCAAAAAGCTTTGTAAAATGCACAAGGTAAAGTGAAGATACTTTTTTCTGCTAGCTGTTTTCAGCAATAATAGTCTCAGGTAGTAACATAATTATAGTGGGTACAAAATTTTCAGACAGAAATGAGATTTTCAGTTTGTTGGCATCCGTTTCAGCTGAAATCTCTTTTCCTTTATTGTCTAGAGAATTTAGTACAAATAAACTGTACTCATTCACTACTATGAGGTTTTGGTACAAATGAACAGCAGGGGAGAAGGAGGGCACTTGGCTGCGCATGTTAAGGACAGAGATTAAGGCTTAATATTGAATTACTTGTTTTTTTGTCACTATCTACAACTATGATTTAAACATAGTTTTTTGTATTGACTTTTCTTTGTTTTGGAAAAAAGGAGTAAAAATTATTTCATGAAACACTTACTCTAATGCATCTTATTCACTAAAGAGACCATAATGCATAGCTAGGTCCAAAAATTATATGTGTGACTGACTTCTGCTATGTAGTTGAATGAACTGGTTCAGATAAAGTAAGAATTGACTCAAATATTATTTTAGAGGTAGAAAAAGTTTGGATTTTTTTTTTTTTCACTTCCTCACTTGTTCCACCTTCCCTTGTATTTTTCATTGTCGTATCTCTTTGCACTTTTTCATTTTGAGTGGACATAAAGTTCTGAAATACAAGGACACCTGTTATCAGAGTATTTCCAGGCTGAATTAAAGACTGTATTATTGGAAATCTCATGAGCCAGCATATTTTCATGCTATCTTCATACCAGTTTTGCTTATCAAAGAGATTTGGCTAGTTTGGATAAACAACCAATGAGCTTCCCAACTCTTCCAGGTTCACCCGTGAGCTATTTATTTACTTGAGAAACCTTATAACAATCAAGTGTTGGAGAACAAACATAAATTATGAAAGAACAGCCTGTTATCTGGCAGCTAAGCGCCTAGTTGGTTGAACTCAACCTTCTGCATTAATGGGCTAGTCTCTTACTAGTCAGAATAGAAAACATAAAAGATGCACAGTATATTAAGATCTGCCTGAGAGAAATTCCAATGACTGCAGATCCAGTTTAAACTTCAGAGAAGGGAATTTTGGAAATATCTGTAGATAAGGGACTATGTTGATGCATGGATTATCTACTTTAAGGAGCCTTTGACCACAGAATTTAAGGAACAGGTTAGGAGTTATCTCATGTAACAGTAATGCCTATGTTGTAATTTAATTCGGCCAGGGAAGATGTCACTTGCATATCTAAAGCAAAGATGGAAGAAAATAATTGGATATTATCCACAAAAGAAAAGTAACAAGAGGCATTGTCAGGATATAATAGCGCTAGAATTCTGAGTTTCATATTACTGTACCAAGGGGTACTAGTCACCATTCAGTTTGGCAGAAGAATGGTGTATTTCTTTATGCTAGAGATCTTCCAAGATAAAGGTGACATTTATTCATGTTTTAGTCTTACCTGACAGCTCATCCTTTGATGAACAAAGCTTCTTCTTTTATGGGAAATATGTAGGGTACTAGAATCCTAAAGAATGTAGGCCAAGATTTTCAAAAATAAGGGCCAGAAGGTAGGAAAATTAAGGAAAAATGTAACTGACTTCAGCCATTTCCCATGTACAAATAATATATTATAAACTTATCCAGTGCACGTATGCCCACAGTATATAAATATGAATGTTCCTGAGGGTCGAGTTAAAGTTTTCCATTATAATTTGAGTTAGAGGAATTTAGTGTCTGTTTTATGTTTCTTTATATTGTGAGGTGCAAAGGAGGCTCCTTGAAGAGAGGAAGAATGTGTCAGAGTGGGTAATGTAGGCATCTGTTCGAGTGTATTTGAATATCTACCATCTTTTTACTGTTGATTGTCATACTTCGAAAGGCTTTGTTAATTTTTAAACTGTAACATTCCACACTATTATAGTCATAGTACAAACCTTAAGTTAAAGTTAACAAAATTATTTATCTGTTATAGTGAGAAAACGATTATTTGTTTCAAAGTTAATTTGAGGTAAAGTGTGTTAAATTTTCTGTACATTTCACATAGCAATTTCAAGGACTAATGTTAGGTTTACATAGGAAATATACATTATGATGCTGGTATTCTGATATTTTTATAGTATTTATTTTTTTTTATTTTTATTCATTTTGAAAATGTTGCTTTGGTGCCTGCCTTTCTTTTATTACACTGCTGATTCTCATACTTCAGATCTGTGTGCTACCCTGGGAACTGGATGCCTGTAGATAATTGTTCAAGGCAATTTTAAATCTTTTGAGTCAGTTCAAAGCACAGAATGTAATCCTTGCTTGGAGAATTTTCATCAGATGCTTGTTCTTTGCCCTGTTTGATTAGGGGAAACAATAGAAGATGCTGTTCGAAGAGAAGTAGAGGAGGAGAGTGGAGTCAAAATTGGCCATGTTCAGTATGTCTCTTGTCAACCATGGCCAATGCCCTCCTCCCTAATGATTGGTTGCTTAGCTGTTGCAGTGTCTACAGAAATAAGAGTTGACCAGAATGAAATAGAGGATGCCCGCTGGTTTACTAGAGAACAGGTAAAGTTCCATTTAATTTCTTTCTCTCATTGATTGTTCTGTGACTGTATCGGTTCTGGTATACAATAGGGATGCGCTCTTTTTCAGCAAGTTGAATAGGTGTTTATACGCACCACATCATACAGTGATTACATTGTAATTGTAAATTACACATAGCCAGAGAAAGATAGCTACTCATAAAAGACTGCGTGATGAATGCTCTGCCCACTGCAAGCCCATTTGAAGACATTCTTGCCATTCTTAACTATTCAGTCCTTTTCTTGGGGCAGTATTTATTGTTAGTTATTCTAGTACCTTTCTATTTACTTCCTTGAGTTTTGTTTGGATCTAGATTAGAGAACGGTTAAGTAGCATTCATTTTTGAGCTTTTTCTAAAAAAAAATATTTTTTTTAGAAATACTTGTACTATTTTTTAAGAGATTAAAAAAGAGGATTTGTTATTTTTTTACATATATTTTTCATACAGTTGTAGGCCCCAGTCATCCAGTTCACTGTGCATGGGCATGCCCTGTGTACTGTGCAGCACACTCCAGGATCAGAGTCTAAATGGGTAAAACTAGAAAACTAATAAAAAACACAATGGATGGAATTTTAAGCATAACTGTAAGACAAATTACACAAGGCTTTTTTGTTGTTGTTGCTCAATTCCTTCCCCCACCTTTTCTGTCGGTTAACATTTACATTGTTATATGTACTTCAAACTGCAGTAGGGTCCTTAATGTCTTATATAAGTGAAGCAAATGTGTCTCTATACATTTTGTATAAGTAACAAACAAAAACTACATTCAGCAACAGTGAAGATGGCATCAGGCCATATCCTTCCACCTAAAACCTTAAAAGTATGGAAATAAATTATGGGGAAAGATATGTACATTCTTTTCCACCTTCATATTGCTTTCACTTCCATCTCCTACAGATCCCTGCACTGTTTTTATTACAGAATTCTTCACTATCTGAAGGAAAGAGGAGTTAGTGTGTAGCATCAGTGCAGCATTTATATACTATGCAGGTGTGCATTTTATTAGCATATTAAAACAGGACTTTTGGGGGGGGGGGGGCTGTATCCTGTATGGTCATGATAGAAATTAAAATAAAGTTTATTGAAAAACACATGTATGCATCCAGTTCAGTCTGAGTAATACAGGAGTACCCCAGTTATCTGAATCACCTACTCATCTGCATTTCAGTTTGAATAATCAGAAGTTTATTATATTGTGATTCTCCTGTCTTTAGACTGTAAATTTCCTTGCTGGTTTCAGTCTTCTGTATGACGTAAGTTGTGCAGGCGTGAAGCATGCAGCTCCACTCCCCATGTACTGAAATCCTATGTGAACCTCCATTTTTACAAGGCAACATGCTGTAGTTTAGTGAATAGGCAAGTTAGGGTTATCAGAGTTCAGTAAATTAGAATTGTACGATACATAGGGCCTAAACCTAGCCTACCTGTGCATTACTTTTTTTTGTTTCTCTGTCTAAATTTGTAATGGAAATGGAGAATAATTTATTTTCAGATTTTTCAAAAGGGAGTGTCTAAAATTAGGTTCCTAAACCTGTATGTAGGCACTGAATAAGAGTAGCCTGATTTTCAGAAGTGCTGAGTTCCCACAAATTTTATGAAAGTCAAGGGGAGGTGCAGGTGCTCAGCACCTTTGAAAATCTTTTATTTAGGTCACTTTTATTTAGAAGCCTAACTTCAGGTATCTGTTTGCCAATTATTTTCATAAAGCAGAAAGTAGGATGAACTGGATACTTTAAATACAGTAGAGGTTTCTCAAAAGATGATTGAAAGATTATGGGGCAAATGTAAACTTTCAGTGAAGTTTCACAGCCTTACACCAGTTCTGAATTTGGCTTTACATGTTGTAAGAGATTTGTGTATTATAAATAAAGTTAAAATTTTGGTCACAATTATTTTTAGTAAAAGTAAACAGTGACCTTTTACTAAAAATAATGGGGGGGGGGGAGGGCTGACAGCTCCGGGGCCCCCGCCACCCTAGGGCACGGGGCTGAAGCAGAAAATGTCACAGAAGTTTCTGAAAGTCACAGAATCCATGACTTCCATGACAATAGCTTATCTTTAATTATAAAGAGTCTACCAGAAACTAGTTTTAAAATAGTGTAAATATGTTCATAGCATGTAAATCACAATTTTATAAGGTGATGGTCCTATGTGAATGTCTTACTGTAATTGCAAGGTAATGCACATTGGGAGGAGTAATTTTACCTAATGTACACATTTCTGGGTTTTAAATTAAATGTGACCACGTTGTAAAAGACCAAGGCATTGTTGCAGAGAATTCAGTGTAAATATCTTCTCAGTCCTCATCGGAGGTCAATGCCCCACACTCCAAATGGTAGAAGAAAAAATGAAATAGAAAATAATAATAAAAATATTATAATGCCACTATAGGTATATATCAAAGATGCACCCTCAACTGGACTGTGTTCAAGTTCTGCCATTCCACCAGAAAAAAGATACAACAGAATAGAAAGTGATCCTAAGACAAGCAATGGAAGTGGTTAGAAGAACAAAAAGACTTCCATGTGAGGAAAGATTGAAAAGGATTGTTCAGTTTAAGGAAAATACAAATAAGAGAGGTCACGATAGAGGTATAAATTAATGAATGATATAGAGAAAGTAAATTAGGAGCACCTCTTTACTGTTTTTCAGAATACAAAACCAAGGGAGCCATTCATAAAAATAGACAGCAATTTTAAAATTGATAAAAGGAAATGCTTTTAATAAACACACCATATAATCTCATTGCCCCGAGGGACCGTTAGGCCAAGATCTTAATAGGGTCACCCATCTTTCAAAGCAGTAGCAAATGTTGGGACTTTGAAAGTCAGTTTCCCATTAAAGAAGAAATCACTGGCGTAGAGTCTGGGTATATTCTTAGAGCAACTTGTTTATTTTAAACGATATGTGCAGGTTTTAAACACAGATGTCATAAACAGCATGTGGGGTAATCCCTTTTTGTAGGGATTTCAGGCAGACACCAAGATCTGCTTTTCAGGAGCAACTCTGCCTCAAGAATTTAATTAGTAAATTCCATTACTGCTTACCACAGCTCCCCAAAAATATGTATCAGAAAAATAAACAACACAACATTTTCTTCTGAAACTGGAAGCTTGTTCACACACAAAGAAAAAGAACTTGTAAGATAGTGTAACACCAGGAATCTTGTGATTCCTGCCCTAGCAATCAGCTACACAAAAAGATTAGACATTTATATGGTTAGTGAGAGTGTACACAGTTACTTTAGAATAATAAGCTTGCAGGCTTTAGGACATAATTCACTTGCTACCTGATGGGTTAAAAAGCCTTTCCTCTTGTTTCTTGCACCTTCCTCTGATGCATCTGGTAATGGCCTCAGTCAGAGAAATGATACTGGACTTGGAGAAGACCACTAGATCACTCCTGTACGGAAATTCCTGCGTTCATGATAGATTCCATGTGTTTATAAGATTAATTTACCAAAACAAAATCTGTATGTATTGCAGGTCGTGGACGTTCTCATTAAAGGAAACCAGCGTTCTTTCTTTGTGCCACCGCGTCAAGCTATTGCATACCAGTTGATAAAACACTGGATTGGAATGAATGCTCACCTTTAAATTCAAGGAACTGAGTTCTTTGTGTTAAATTACTGTTTCCAGTGACTGCTAACGTAAATAAATTAAAAATAATTGGTCATTTAGTAAAGTGTGTGACTACAGTAATTTCTGAGTTTTAGTCCTTTGACTCCTAAGATATACTTGTACTCAGTGATTCTTTTCAGAAATTTGTTGGAATGGGACAGTGACCCACTGATTACCCCAAACAAAAAAGTCAACATTAAAGTATCATTTTGAAGTTTTTTTATAATCAGGTTATTATTCTGCCCTTCGCTATCCCTCCTTTTATTTTCCAGCACTTGTCTGAGCTCTTCTGGATCTACTATTTTTGTTTGAGACATTAGGTTAAAATCAGCCCTGGTGTAAGTTGTGACAAGTCCGCTGATTATGCCTGCTGTGACTGAGATTCTTTTCCTCTTTGTTTACCTGCAGTTTAGTTGTTTGTTTTTCCTTTTTCTCTCCTGTTTCCTCTTTCTTGTTCTATACCTTCCTCACTTTCCCTTTTCCACGCTCCCCCTCCCTTTGGCTGTTCGTCACTCCCCCCTAGCCCAAGGAACACTTAGCATTAAATTTTAGCAACAATGTTAGCATTTAATTCTCGAAGCTCTATTAGCAACAGGTATCACATGCTGGTAGTACATTCATTGGAAGCTAGGTGTGTAATGCTTTTTATATCTTACATGATTAGTGTTGCTTATGCTAGAGTTTGAGCCAGCAATCTTATGTGGATCCTGTCAACCCACTAATGTATTGTCCAAAAATTATTTTAAAGACCTTTTGCAATATTGTGTTTGCAACAAATGGGGGTGCTCCATAAGCCTAAATATTAGATACTGTTATAAACAGTCACAGACTTGTTGACTGGTAGACAGCAAACAAGATTGCGGTTGATTGGCTTCTTTGGTCAGTGCAAATTTGTGTAGAGACTTCAGAAGACAAGTAGATTAAACTAAACAAAAAAGACACAAGAATGAGTGACATTTCATCTAAATACAAAATAGTGTTTTCTAAAATTGGAGGCATTAAGGAATGCTGCATATATAAGTAATGTATCATCAAAAATGTTAGGTAACTTAAATATACCAAATCTAAATGTAATGAAGAGAAGACACATTTTTGAAAAATAAAATATTAATTTATTGCTGTATGTTTAAAGTTAGCAATTTACAGTACTGTTTCAGATTTTGTGCCTTAATTGTAAATTAGTGACGAGAATTCAAATTACTTTCTTTCAAAACGGAAGGCTATAAAGTATACACTTGTTTGCAGCAACACCTTGTAAGAGCAACATTTCCCCTGGGAACACTTTCCTTACTGCGATTTTTCCACTCGGTAACAGCAACATAGCTGCTGCATAAGAGCAACATTTGTGACATCACATCCAGGGGTGAGGGAAGCATGTATGAGGGGAGATTGGGGGGGTGAGGGGAGCATGTATGAGCATTGCTCCCCTCCCCCTCCCCCGCACTGCCTCTTTCCACTCCCAACCCTGGCCTTTCACTGCAGCTCCAGAGTACACATCCCCATCCACTCGACCTGTCTGATCAAGCGTGCACAGGAAAAGCAGATGGGGTTGCACTCAAGGACTGGAGTCAGCAGCGGGCCAGTACTCATAGGGTGCATCTTTCCTCTCTTCCCAATTCTGGCCCTTCAGCGTAGCTCCAGGGCACATAGCTCCATCCACTTGCATGCCTGACAGAGCCTGCATGGAGAGCATGTGTAGAGGGCAGTTTGGGGGAAGGGTCTGGAAGAGGGATTTTTGTGGGGGGGGAAGCTGGGGTCAGAGCAGCAGTAGAGGCACAGCTGGAAGGTTTCCTCCCTCAGTGTCTGGCTTGCAGGTGGTGTGGGGAGGAGTGTTGCTATTTTGTGGTGGGGATTATCGGGGACTCCCCTTGTACACTGAGTTGTCCCCACCATCTCTGTTGCCAACAGTGGGGTGTTGATGTGCTGTTTTGCACTGAGAGGTTGGGGGACCCCCCCACACTACAGAACACTGACCTGCCCCCTTTCAGTCTCCGCTGTTCATGCTAGGAGCCCACCACCCTCCTTTGCAGGCTGTGCACAGTGCCCTCCCCAGCCATCCATCCCTCACGAAGGTGGAGCCAGTGGGAGCATCCTCAACTTGTCCCCAGCAGCCAGGCTCGCTCAGCCACGTTGCTGACTGAAGGGTCCCTGCCAAACCCAGGGTTCTTCAAATGATGTCCCTATGGGTGTTCCACTGCAGGTGCAGCAGCACCCTTTACACCTGGGATTGGAGATCTTCGGTAGCAGTGGCCATTGGACTGTACCCGTGCTCCTCCCCTTCTTGCACTGTGAATGCATACCTCCCTCAGCACCGACACAACCATCAGTGTTGATGATGCTCCTCCCTCCTTCACAGGAGTTCAGATACCCTAAAGATGTGATGGTATCTGATATGCCTGATTCACTGCTACTCAGACACAAGATCCCTCCACTCATGCCTTTTCTCCAGAGTCACAGCACTGCTCCCTTTCCACTTCGAGGACAGCACCACCTTTCCCCAGTGAGGAAGAGGAGGGGGAATACTCCATCCCACCCTCATATTCAGGACAGGCACAAAAAGCATCCTCTACGCATCCTCATTATTCACAAACCAGAACTGAACCAGGGCCCTGTTATGGACCTCCATGGATGCAACCATATGTGCCAATCCCTCCACATTGGCCATACTGGGGTCCATGGGCCATGTACGGAGCACAGTTCCCAAAGCCTCCCATAGAACAGAGCTGGAGACACCCACGCTTGCCATCTTCATCAGTCTGCCAATCCACTCCCAATAGAGGACCATGAAGAAGAATAGGAGTAGAAGATTACACCACCACTCCATTTTTTCTTCCTCTTCCCTCAGTGAGACTAGCATGCTTCCACCCCCTATGTCAGCAGACAATTTCAAACATTTCCAGAAGCTGTTTGGCAGGATCTCAGACTCCCTCCAGATCCCTCTGGAGGAAGTGAGAGAGCAACAGCACAAGCTGCTCAATATCCTGCATGCCTCAACACTGACAAAGGTAGCCCTCCCTATCAATGAGGCCCTCCTGGACCCGGCCAAGGTTCTCCAGTAGACCCCAGGATCCATCCTGTCAACTTGCAAGCAGGTGGACAAGAAATATTACATCCTTGCTAAGGACATGGAATTTCTCTTTTCCCACCTCACTCCAAACTCTCTGGTTGCCATGCAGTTCATGAGAAGGGACGCCAATACCACTCAAGGTCAACCCCTTATGACAGGGACTGGAAGTGACTGGCACTATTTAGTTGCAAGGCTTATTCCTGTGTCACACTTCAGTTCCAAATCTCCAGTTATGAGGCTCTCATGGTCAAATACAACTATGCATACTAAGATACCGGAATTCTGCCAGGATCTTCCCGACAAGGAAGAGCAACTCCAGGCACTCATATCTGAAAGACAGCTGTTGGCTTGTATGGCTTTACAAGCATCCTTGGGCTCTGCTGATATACCTGCCCATTCCATCATGACAGCCATAGTGATGAGATGAGCATCATGGCTACACCTATTCAGACTCCCTAAGGAAGCACAAACTACTGTTGAAGACCTACCATTTGAGGGCATAGTCTATGTATCTCACAGAGACACCCTTCACAAACTCCTATCCATGCCTATCAAAATAAAGGACTCGCTACTCTGATGGCCACAACCCAAAAATATCTGTGCCGGGGACCCTTTCCTTCAACCAGTATTGTCTCTGATACTAAGAACCAACACCTCCCTAACTGATTGGGGAGCACACCTTCAGATCCATACCGTGCAGGGCAGGTAGTCCTTAGTAGAATCCACCCTACACATCAGCCTACTAGAGTTATGAGCTGTGTGCAGTGGCTGCTGGCATTTTCTACCATTGATCAGACATTGCACTATAAGAGTTATGACATAATATCACCAGTATGTTCTACATCAATAGGCAAGACGGAGTGAGAGTTCACTTTCTATGCTCAGAAGCACTGAAATTATGGAACTGGTGTATCCAGCACAACATCAGCATTTCAGCCACATACCTACCTGGACACCAGAACACTGCAGCAGATTTATCGAGCAGGAGATTCTCCCAAGACCACGAGTGGTAGCTAGATACGCAAACCCTACGCCACATATTCAGCCGCTGGGGATTGCTATCTACAAATCTATGCCACACCAGAGAATGCCAAATGTCTTCAGTTCTGCTCAAGAGCAGGCCTAGATCTCAGATCCCTGGAAGATGTGTTTCTCCTCACATGGGATGCTCTGCTACTGTACACCTCCCCTCCCCCACCCTTTCCTCTCTTGTTCAGATTGCTTCATAAGATGCAAGAGGACTGAGCCTGAGTCGTCGTCATAGCTCCAGCATGGCCACAACAGATTTGGCATACTTACCTCCTTCACATGACAGTGTGTCCTCCTCTCACAGGTGTGGGTCAAATCCTCCATCCCAATCCGAAGCTCCTCCATCTGAAAGACTGAATCTTCCATGTTTTTGGGATTCAGAGGTGACCTGTTCAGAGGCAGTAAAAGACATCCTCCTGAATAGCAGATGTGATACAACTTGCTGCATTTCTCTCCAAAATGGACCTGGTTCCGATCCTGGTGCACCACCAATCACATCACAGCAATGAATGCTCCTTTACCGCTCACCCTAGACTATATTTTACATCGTAAAAGATCAGGGTTATCCACCAGTTCCATTTGTGTACACTTGGCCACCATCACAACATTCCACTCCAATATAGCCTGCCACTCCATTTTCACCCACCCACTCATGAAGAGATTCCTGAAAGATCTCCAAAACCTTCACCCTCACATACGAGATCCCACCCCAGCTTGGAACCCTGGCCTCACCTTGCACTGTCTCACCAGATCACTGTTCGAGCCCATGGCAACATACTCTTATATTCATCTGTCCCTGAAAACAGCATTTCTTTTCACCATCACCTCTGCCTGACAGGTAGGAGAAATTGGTGCTCTCGTGGCATACCACCACCCCCCACCTCCCAAGTTTTTCATAAAGACAAGGTCACATTATGTCCACATCCAAAATTCTTAGCCAAAGTACTGTCTTTTTTCCATTTAAATCAACCTATCTGCCTTCCCTGCTGCTTCCCAAAACCACATAGCAACCAGCAGGAAGCGGTTACATATATTGGATGTCAGGCAAGCATTAGCCTTTTACTTGGACAGAAATTGTAAATCTTTATGAAATTGCCACACTTATTCTTCTCAACAGCCAAAAGATCAAAAGGCACAATCATTTCCAAACAACACCTTTCCAAGTGGATCTTGCAATGTATACACCTTTTCTACCAACTACACAATCGACAACCTCCTCCTGGAACTTGAGCACGTTCAACACACTCTATCCACCGCGATTGCCTTTCTCAACAATCTCCCAGTTACTGACATTTGCAAAGTGACCTCCTGGGCCTCCACAGATACTTTTAGCCAACACTATATAAATACCCATGGCGCTACATCAGATGCCCTACTAGGATACACTGTCCTATCATCTGCATTAAATGCTGTTCCAAAGCCTCAGTCTTCCAATTAGAGGTACTGCTATATAGTCACCTACAGTGGAGCACCCACAGAGAAATCACTCAAAGAAGAAGAGAGAGTTACTCACCCTGTACCATAACTGAGGTTCTTCGAGATTTGTGTCCCTGTTGGGGCTCCACGGCCTGCCCTCCCCTCTGCTTCGGAACTGAAAGATAAGCTCTGCAGTGGAGAAGTAGTGGAGGGAAGGGGGGCTTTGGACCACACAGCGCCATATATGCATGCCTCTCATGGCGCAAGACAGGGAGGAGTGCGTCTGTGGGCCAGTGGGCACTGCTACCAAAGATGTCCCATCCCAAGTGCCACACCTACAGTGGAGCACTCCTAAGGATGCACATCTGGAAGAACCTCCGCTACTGCACAGGGTGAGTAATCCTCTCTTCAGCTACTTCATTCCCCCATTCTTGGGGTTCCCCCACCCCCAAACTCCCTACACACACAGTATGGCTGCCCCACCCCTTCTGAAACATCCTTAACACTTCATACACCTTTGGTCAGATGACACTCCCAGTAACAGCAACAGCCGCTTAGGAGCAACATAGCAAAAGGGCTACTAGCGAGCATCATACTGAAAGCTTTTTATTTAATAAACTGTGGTTACACAGAGAATGTAGTGGCCTGAAGAGAAATGCAAATGACCTGAAGAAATTGTAATTATATCAGACTCAAACAGAAATAGTGTATTGCTTTATGGGATTCACTTAGTCAGAGTAAATTAGATGTCTTTGTAGAAAATGTGAGACCAAACTTGACGTAAGTGACTCTTTCATTAATTGCAGAGTCTGAGTCCAACAGGAATATTTGTATGGCCTTTTTCAAATCCCAGTAGAAATAAGTTTTCCTGTGCATTGTTTGCAATGCAAACACTGCAGTATTTTACTATTAAGAGTGGTTCTCAAACTGTGGTCCAGGCAGCCCACAGAGAGCTGACAAGTCATATGTTGCTGACCCCTTCCCTTTGTTCCAGCTGCATCTACTGTTGGAGAACCTGGATGTCTGTTAAATCATCTGGAAGAGAGGAGGGTGAGCTAGCCTATCTGCCTCCACTAGGAGCTTCTGCTGCACAGGTGGAGAGGATATAGGAAACGCTTTCAGGGGCCAGAGCCACCAGTAGGACTGGAACCAAGTGTCACCAATGGAACTGCTGCTCCTATTGACAGAGGAGGGTGGAGAGAAGGGAATCAGGTGGCAGCGTGTTCAGGGAAGCAGAAGAGTAATAGGCAGCATGTGAAGGAGGAAGGAGGACTAAGTGATGTAGGTAAGCATGGGCAGGGGGATGATGATGACGACTAAGAGTGGAGAAAGATAAGCAAGGGGAGAGACTGGACCAGATGGGAGGGGGAGAAGAAGGGAAGAGCAAATGTAGACATTGTAAAGACAAATCACTTATCACATTAAGCAGCTAAAAATATGGATGTACAGCCCTTTCCTAATAATATTTTTTCATGTTAGTTGCCATAGGGATAGAATGAATAGTGAAGTTCATAGGCGGGCATCCACAAGACAATCTCTTTCTTAAGATGCAGACCACGCAATGAAAAATTTGAGAACCCATGTACTACTACTGTAAAAGGACCCATTATTTTCTAGTCACTTATACTATGTTTGTATTTCTTCCCCCAAAGACAATGAAAGGTAAAAACACAAAGTATTGTGTTAATAATCTTTCAGTTTTAATCCTCTCTGGTTTTATTTGTAACATATAAGGAAATTTATTTTTTTAAATATTACATTATATACATGTTAAACTGACAGGCCTTTTTAACCCTCTTCTCTGCAACATGTAAATGACCATCCCATCTTTTCCCAAAAGTTGTACATTTCAAGAAGGTGCTGATGTGTCAAAAAGCCTACATCCCCTCTATCTATTACATCAAACACGATTGTAATGAAACATTAATACTTATATGTTGTTATGGGAAATAAAGGATATTTTAGCTAGCTGTTTGCCACGGCTTTCTTTATACTCTGCTGCCACTTAGTTGAAATGAAATTTGTCATTGTTGGAATCTTCATTTTGAATTTTAGTTTGAAAAATATCTACTGTACATATATAGTAATTTTCTTAAGGATAGTTATTTGCAAATATTATATACATGGATCAGCTGAAATGTTGCCACCTCTTGCATGAAATGCTGCACTGCAGCACATTAGGAATGTATGCAACTGAAATTTAGCATGGAGAATTAAAGTAGACAGAATATAATTACTCAGATTGGAATTTGACCAAGATTAGACCGATTTTAATGTTTTATGTCTCACTCAGTAGAGTGCACTTACAGCAGAGTATTCCTGAGAACCATGACAGTGCATTGGACTAGTACTGTTGGAAAGAGAGAAATACTGTCTATTGAACTGCTAATACTGTTTAGTGGTTTTGCTTCAATCCCAATAAGGATGCATCTCTATGACCCAATGTATGAAACGAAAGAAAATTCCTTGGTGCTTGTTTAAAACACTTTCATTTTGATACCACAGCAAACTGAAAAGCATTTGTGATTGTATGGAAATGTGAGAGCGGAAGGGCTGTTTCTGAGGACATAAATACTTTTTCTTTCCTATTCACATTTACATTGATTACTATTAATGTTTATCCTATATAAAATACCTTGTAATTATAAACATAAAAATATAATGTATGCAATACATATGTACTTGATGTATGAAAGTCAAAAAGAGACAAAACAATAGAATATAAATATATGAGGAAACACTGAGCAATCAGGATAAACTCACATTAAAAATATAGCATATATGATCTAAGGCTTCAGAAGTGACATTTGTATACAAAAACTAAATATTTGATGTGTACCAGAACCCTTCCCTTAAGCATATTTCTTGTAACTAAAATATATTATAATGAAGATGTAAACTTGTGAAAAATAAAATGTCAGTAGTTTCAATTTGCAAATTTTGGTGAGCTGCACATTTTAACATGATAAATAACTATCAAAAATTGAATTTTGTGTGATAAATTTCATAAGTATCTTAAAAGTTTGAATAGTGACAAAAACATCTCAAATTCTTATCTTTCAATCTGTAAAATATGTGAAGGAAAAAGAAGGTGGATTCCAATAGGCTGATTAAAGGTAGACCATTCCTGATGCTGCATGGAATTAAATATACTAATCAGATTCTGTGCTTAAGGGACAGAAATAGAAATCAAAAGAAGTGGAGCAGGCCAACACACTGAACAACTCTGTCTCTTCTCTTATCTTTACTTTTAATGTAACTAATTGTATTGACCCAGACTTTCGAGAAAAGATGGACAGTTGATAAAATATTTACCCAGGTGAGTTGTTTGTTGTTTTTCCTATTTTATTTTAGCCACCTATGGTGTCCTTTTCCTTCAATAATTGGAAAGATACATGTCTATAGTTATGCTATTATTGTTGACCTGGACTGAGAGTACAGAAAGGGATAAGTGCAAAGGGAAAAATTGTTTTAATTTGTTAGCCTGTTTAGCTCCAACAAGATACCCAGCATGTCCTTTAACTTAGAAAAGAAAATTACTCATGAAGCTTCTGTGTTAACACATGGGGAATGTGAACAGCTAAGAAAAATGGCTCATACGACTGTAAATGCTTCTATAAAATTCTTTTTTGTTTTAAAATAACTGGCCTAAATGTCTGAAATGAACTTTGTAGCTATATAATTATTGTAACTCATAGTCACATCTTCTGTATTTTTATAGAATATAGAAATTCTATAGTAATTCTACACAATAAGAAAAAAAGTTCAATTTAAGGAATCTGAATTACTTTTGAGTGTGTAATTTAATATTGTGATTTAAATGTGAATGAAGGTTTGCTAAATAGCATCAGATATTTTGAGTAGTTTTTTTTCCTGGTGCTAAATCTGGTATTTTATATATGAGATTTATATACAATATACTAATATACAAATATTTTACATAGCAGAAGGCATAACAAGCTAAAGTCTGTCTGCCCAGTTATTTATATTGCTCTCACCTGTAATACTAACTGAGCATTTTTCTGAAGGAAGTATATCTGTAGAGGATAGAATTCAAGGAGCAAGGGGTAGTGACTGTGTGGACTGATACAGGGAGAATGAAGAGGTGTGATGCTTAACCAGCATTGCCTCTTGCACTGCAGAGCTGATTACTAGTTTACCAACTCAGCAATATAGGACAGTAAGTTAACTAAAACTGGTTATATATTTTCTTGTCAACTCTTCTCTCTACAAAAGGTTTTTTTTTTCTCCTGCTGATAATAGCTCACCTTAACTGATCACTCTCGTTATAGTGGGTATGGCAACACTCATTTTTTCATGCTCTCTGTGTGTGTTTATATATATATCTTCCTACTCTATTTTCCACTGCATGCATCCAATGAAGTGGGTTTTAGCCCATGAAAGCTTATGCTCAATTATATTTGTTAGTGTCTAAGGTGCCTGTTCTTTTTTCAGAGGAAGTGTTTCCCTACTCCTGTATAAGAAGACAAGCACTTTACCATCAATCCTAATAAAAACAATTTCACCAAGAAACAGGTGTTTTCTCAACATATCTGGACAGAACTAAAAGTCAATTCAGGCAGGCCTATTAAATATTAAACACCACTCCATTCTATCACCATCGTCACCCCCCTCACTCACCTTTGAATCCTGTCCCATACAGACACACGACAGAGAGTGACCCCAGAAGTTTACCTCAGTGCTGCTCCATGGGTAGAAGGTGCTGTACAATGTAACTGAGCTGCTCTGGTTTATGGAATGAGAGCCTGGAGGATGTTGCGGGCGCTATGGTGCCACAAGCTACCAGGATGGAGTTTTTAACTATTGTATTTCATCTAAAATTGTTTGGTCTTTTTTTTTCTTTTTTACTTACAATCATAATGTTATTTTTATGTGTTCAATTGTCACAATAATCTCTGCTAAATGACAACCTGATTCTCATCCAAAGAAAATTGTAACTGACAGTGTGCAAACATTGCACAGTCTTTTCTGTGGGACTTGTGAATTGTAAATGTAATCAGGAAAGATTTAATATTAACAATATGCATGTTATGGTTGAAGGAAAAATAAAATGGACACTTGCTAAGTGCAAGGTTACAATAGACTCAGATGGTTTGGAAGTCAAATAGAGAGCAGCTTTTAGTGAGTAACCAACTGAACCAAATAAACCAGATGTAAAACAAACCCAACAATTCTTTACCCATAATATTAGTAACTACACTCAGGAGGCCACAATGTGTTTTTGATCTGTGGCCCATTTTGCAGAACAGCCTCACTGTCGTTGAAGCATTTGGGGTGTGCAAAGCCAGAGCTGGCTGACGCTATGGGTGCCCTATTTGTGACTGGCTGACCAGGCCACTGGTACAGCAATCATATTCTCCCTTATTGAAGTTGATGAAGATTTAGCCTGCAGCTACTAATAATTTCACATCCTTCTGCCCCGCCAAATGTGTAGCTGAGGCAGGATCACCTAACCTGGCAGCTATCTATCATGCTTTATCATCAAGGACTATCTGTCAAGCAAAAATGAATATAAAAATTACTATAAAACATATGTGCAGTACCACAAATATCCTATGAGCTTTGACAAAGTCATCTGCATCAAAAGGAGCTAATTCTGCTCCCATTTAAGCCATTAGGAGTCTTTCCATTGACTTCATTGGGAGCAGGATAGCGCCAAAAGACACTGAGACAAAAATGACAAAAGACGGAAAAAAGAAATGCAGCGAAGAATTTATTAAACTGACAGAACTTTTACAAAAAAAATTTATTCAATATACTGGAGGGTGTAAGGAAAGGAACTTAATCTTTTTTTTTTTAATTAAGCTAAGTGCAGAAGCCCTTTAAGTCGGTTACAAGGCATATATACAGTAATGGTACTATGAACATCTGTAATTCTTCTGAACTAATGTTGGTCATTGGAAAATATTAGAAGCCCCCTCCCCGTTAAGTCAACAGGAGCCCTGTTTATGGAATGTTTGAAGGATGAGTGAGGAGGGTCTTTATTGATTTCATTCTTTTGTACGATGCAGGGAGATGTATATTTACAAGTCAGCTTGGCCTAGTAGTAAAGGGGACTCAGGAGCGCATATATAGCTTTCACAACAGGAAATGACAGTTAGAAGTGGCTTGGTCACATGATGAACAAATGAAAGCTGAAAGTAAGTCTTTTTACTTTCTTGAAAGGGAAAAAAAGTCTTCCCTTTCCTTTCACCGCCCTTCAGTGACAGTCCAAGTATAATTTTAAATATAATTTTGCCTGTATTTAAACTACTTCTAGTTTTCAGTTAAAATAAAGTCCTCTTTGTCACATTTAAATAACTTCTGCTTTTAGCTCTTAATACAGTGAAGGGGTTTGGCTCTGGGTGAAGGACTACATGAAAGCTACCGTCAATTTGGCACAACCAGCTTCCAAGCTGCCAATCTAAAGCTGTTTCACACTGTCAGTCTGATGTTAGATTGTTCCATTTTCATTTTGTTACAGTATTAGCCATGCTAAGGTCTAGTAATTTGTTTGGGGGACCTCTTGACAACCCCTATGTGCTGCATAAGTGATGTTATTAATCCTGTGCGTAGTATTCTTTCCTGCAATTCAGTTTGGTGTTGGGAGGCACTGTGGAGTGGGAAACACCTTGTTTTGGATGAGATGGAAAACCAAGACCCAATATCTTTGGCTATTAAAAATCCCCTGGCATATTTCATATGGATAGAAGTGTTAATCATGGTGTGTTGGCCTGACCTCAGTTTGAGACTAATTCCCATACCTACTCTTTCATTTGGATATGCTATTCTTGTTTATTGCCTGTTCTGAACCAGCACATAATGTTGTTGGATGCTTCAAATTGTTGAAGAGTTCTGCCTAAGTGGAGGCTGCATTTCTGTGGGCAAATTATTTTCATGTTTTATGAAATGTTTCAGGATCTTGTTGAACAGAGGACTCACCCATTTGCCTTACCTCCCATTTCTTTTGTGGTGATGTTTATAGTACCAGTGAGTGTGCGAGGCACTCCGCTGAAGATATTTTAAAGAAAGCCATGTCTCTTCTCTTCTCTTGAGAGCATACAGTATAAGTGAAAACTTAGACAAGTGGGAATAAGGTGTAGAGTAGTAGAGGCAAGAGATAAGAAAAAAATTACTTAATTGAGGTCTACATGTCTTTGGCAGCGCATGTGTTTTTTCTTGTGTGTGTGAATTTGTGCATTTAACATAAAAAAAATTCTTTTTGCAGGCCATCCTGCAGAAATGGGTATTTAGGAGTGATTTAAATGAGATGACAATGCTGGTTTGGTGAACTGATGTTGGAAGGGCATTCCTAGAATAAGAGACAGTGTGGAACAAGGCATATGAGAAAATATGAAAGGTATCAAGAATATGAATCTCTCTGCCTACATAACTTGATGGAATGAGTGGACCCTAATTAGAGTTAACTGTAAGGTTATTATTGTTAGTAATAGAGTACAATCAATGTACTTGGCATTTTACAAGATGAAGAACAAGATCTGCTCTCTAACAGAAAGAGTTTAAATTTGAATACAGACAAGATGCAACAAAACAAAAATGGGTGTAGAGATCAACTGATTTTTGGGTGGGAGAGCAACACAGGAAGTATTCAGGAACAATGTGTGATTTAAGAATGTCTTTGAAGAAGGAGGGAGAGGGAGAGAGGATACTTGGGAAACAAGCAGTGACAGACTGTTGCAAACGTAGTTGGCAACATGATACAAGGAGCAAAGACAAGTTGGAGAAGGAGATGAACACAACAGTAAGGAGAGAGAGGATATTGAGGAGCTTAAGGAGTGAGAGAGGTAATGCAAGGCAATGAGAACAGAACAGTAGGTAGGGATAAGTTTATGTAGGGCACTGAATGTGAAGGCAAGGATGTTGAATTTGAAGACAGGAAATGATTTAGGGCCTGGTAAGAGATTCATATGGGAAAGGAAGGAAGGACAAGATGCAGGTTATTTTAGCAATGACATTTTGGTTAGCTAGGAGAACTAACTATTGTGCAATCACCAGCGCTATATGTTTCTGGAATGTGAAACATTTTAGCTAAAGGATTGAATAGGACTGTTCAATATAACACTGCTGTGTGTATTATGGCTACAGCTAGGCCATCTAAAACATACTATAATTAATTACAAAAAATATATACACTACTTTGAAGCTAATTTTTATCCTGAAAGAATTTTAAAACATTTTACAAAGGTATTTTTCTTCACTATAAAAAAATTAATACTGATTTATTGTTTCTTCTTTAGTTACATATTATTACACTATACTTTGTTCCTCCATATTTTTCTTTAATTTGCTATCTTTCTGCCCTTTCAAGCCAGTGACCATTATTGTAATGTCACTTTTCTGCATGTTTTTAATATTTATTGCTATCTTGAAGAAGGTCAAGTTTTTAAAACATAATAAAATAGATTTAACTGTGTTCCACAACCTAAAATTTTAATTCATACTACCAGTTAAACAAACAAAAAAAAAAACTCTTACAGCAATTCACACCTACCAGAGAACAGTGGGATCTCAAATATATATGTTGTTAAGACTGTTTCTTTGGTCTAAGAGAGTTAATACCAAGGCTTGTAAGAAGTAATTGCCTCTTCTTATAAACAGGAACTAGAATGGTGTTCACAACAAAGATATGGACAGAAGCTTTAATTAGCTTTATGGTTGTGGATAATCTTTCATGCATGTCTGTTAGTTAAGGAGATATAAATTTGAGTCACTTATTCTGAGCCAGCCAGAATGCTGCTGCTTATATCAGGAATAACCTTAGCACATAGAGCTCTATGCCAATACATCTCGGGCTCAATCCTGCAAACTGCTGAGCACCCTTAACTCCCATTTGAGTTGATGAGAGTTATCAATGCTCAGCTTCTCACAAGACGATCACAGCAATGCACAGAACTGAGTCCTAGTTAAGGGTCTTATCTTGCAATACTTATCCCTTCAAGTAATCTTTACTGCAATCAATGGGACTGCTCATGTGACTAAGGATTACAGGTGATAAGATTCCTAATTTTCATCAAAATTTACAAATCTAGGGTGTGGAACCAACAAAAAACAAGTAAGTATGCTGGTACAGTGAAAGGAAAAAATAACATGTGAGAAGAAGCACAGTGAAAAAGCTGTGAAGGAAAAAACACCCAGCAGTCACCTCAACCATAAGATTTTTGCCTATTCTCTTACCTGAATCAATGAATCTGACAGGAGGAAAAAAAGCATAAATAATATCAGGAGAAGTAGTAGAAATAGCAACATTATTGTTGCTCATTTATGTGCTTTTTAGGATTTACTTGCCAATTGTTTTCTGACCCTGGGGATCAAACAGAGACACCTCACAGAGTCCACAACTTTAATAATAACAACACACAAATGTAAATAGATAAACAAGCATAGTCTCTATCACAAAGGGGTAACTGTAGCCAATCACCCTGACTGAATCACACATTATCCAGCTTTCCTTGTGAGGGAAAGAAGCCACCAACCAGTTTTAACCACCTGAGCCACCAGACCAGGACCCTAGCCTTAGACTACAAGCCAAAATCTCTAGCTTCATCAAGAAGAAATTAGAGTTGCCATTAGGCCAAACCATGGCAGTCTCTGCTGGTTGATACCACTAGTGCATGATGAAGCTTGAAAAATAACTCTTAATAGAACTCAGGTCACCAGAGTGCCTGTCTAGTGCACTATCCACGTGGCCACACTTCCTCCCCAGTACTGATATTTGTTGAATTAAGCTTGAATACACCCAGACAGTGACACTTCCTGTAGGGAAAGATTTGGAAAATTCTTCAAAAAAAAAAAAAAACCCCACCAACTCACCAACACTGAAAGGACCTCGCAAATGAAACTTCTACTTTGTCATGGAGCTGCACCCCTATGAATTGTGAGCAGCACTCTTTTTGGTTTGACACACCAGACTAGCCTTAATTTGAAATCTACTCTTCCATTTAGCAAGTTTTATATCTGGAGAGGAGGTGCCTCTATATGTGCGCGCACAGCTTATATTCAGCCTTTTTGTTTGTTTGAACTACAGAGCATCATTTCCTTGTCTAGTAAAATGTTCATTTTAAAAAAAGAGCACTCTTTAAGTAGCACATCAAACAAGTGATGTGGCTGAAATGCCCCATCAGAAAGCAATATATTCACTACACAGCCGCTTTCTCAAACTCAGCTTGCATCATAAAATATTGTATTCCAGTGCTAACGTCAATATTTGTCCTGACAATAAGCACCAACAGCCTATTTACAAGGCTATACTTAAATTATATAGGATTTTAATTGTTGATAAATGCATTTATTATATGTTATAGGGCACTGTTGATGTACACAACACTTTACAAAACACAAAGTATGTTTTGAGGGCTACAGGAGAAGTATCTACGGGAAGTATCTATGCTTCTCACAGGGGTTTTTAATTTGTTGGTGGCTCAGTTGTTTGCTGTCTTATGTGACTATACAAGGTGGTCAGAGAGACAAGGTGGGTGAGGTAATAGCTTTTATTAGACTAACTTCTGTTAGTGAGAAAGAGAGACAAGCTTTGGAGCCACACAAAGCTTTTCTTCAGGTCTGGGAAAGGTATGGCTTCACAGCACATGCAAGGTGTAGTTAGAACATATTCTAAAGGGTCATTCAAGGTAGAGTGGCCCGTTAACTCCTCTGTAATCATAGGACAAAAAGAGGGGGTTAGGGGGGTTACAGATTGTTGTAATAAGCCATAAATCCCAGTGTGTCTGTTCAGTCCATGATTTTTTAGTGACTAGCAGAGCTCATAGGCTCGTCT
This sequence comes from Lepidochelys kempii, assembly GCF_965140285.1. NCBI lineage: Eukaryota > Metazoa > Chordata > Testudines > Cheloniidae > Lepidochelys > Lepidochelys kempii. The sequence continues at coordinate 66,181,920 of NC_136384.1, read as the reverse complement.
TTTGAAAGCGTTGTGCAGTTTTTCTTTGAGGATGAGTACTAATAGGTCAGATATGGAATGATTGCATTGTGAAAAGTATTCACCCACAGGTGATAGGCTGTTTTTGTCTTTTATCATTTTCCTGTTTGAGTCCAAAAGGGCTACAACTACACTACATATGCACAAGGTGATGTAAGTTGTTCTCTTGTTCCCTTGCATGGACTACCCACATTGTGGGTAGCAGCCTCCTTGGGGTTGCTACACCCACTCCAATACAAAAGGGCAAGGAGTGGATGGAGCTTTGGCTCAGGTCTCCCATCTCCACTATACCCCCAGCACAGATGAGGAAGTAAGCTGCACCAGGTATGATGCTGGTGAGAGTTATTTCTACCATACATCCTAAAGCAAGGGAGGAACCAGGTATCGGATTGTGACCTTGCCTCTGAAAATCTCACTAGGCCCTACCTGCATCCTTAGCGTCTAAATAGATTTGAAAATCTGGCCCTGATTGACCAAGTGAAACAACTAGATGCTTAAGCTGCTATTTCCAATTCAGAATTCCGATCAGTGGGCTTATGGACTCAGAAAGAGAAGCCAAGTTAGAGAAAAGAAAGCAACCTTGCAGTTGAATAGGGAATAATTTTTATGATTCAATGGTTTTTTTTCCCCACCCAGGAGAGTAAAATCTGGATGTCCTCAGGTCTCAGAAATGAGCAGAAAGAGAAGAAAAAGCTGCAAGGGCAGAAAAAGCTCAGATCCCAGAGAATGTAAGTTCATGAAATGGTTAGTTTGAATGTATAGCACAATGTCTGGTCATTCTCCAGACATTGTCTAGAAATACTTGAGTTATAGTAACATAATTAAAACAAGATTAAAGACAGATATCAGTGCATCTTAGTTCCCTAAAGTTATTTCCTGCTTAGGCGATCAGTTTTCTGCTTATGCCAAGGCATCCTTATTAAATAATTATAAATAGAGGTGGTTTCTTCCCGAGACTTGGTTTGTTGTTGGGTTGCTCTCCTGTCTCTTTCTGGGCATGTGCAGGCAGAGGTAGTATTGTTTAAATGTCCCAAATTTATTTCAGACTTCTTGTGTGCAGAAATTATAGTATGGACAAAAATGAGAACAATATATTTCTGAAAATTAATAAAGTATAATAGCAGAACTAATCCTGGTTAAGTAGATGCTACTATAATCTATTGTCCTTGCTATTTAAAATCTATTCAAAAAGGTCTCAAACAAGACAGATTTTCATGTAATTTACAGAACAAATCTTGCACAGAACAACTCCCATTGGGAAACAGTGTTCTCTAATAGTTAGAACATTATAATGCCTGGGTACTTTGCTACTGACTTGCTGTGTTACCTTGGCTAAATTAATTAATTACCTTGTTTGCTCATCTGTAAAAGGATTATAATAAGTACAAGTCCCATGTAACGTACCCAAAATTGCAACCATGCAATAGGATATTGATTGTTCCACTGTGTGCTGAGGAGAGGAACAAAAATCCCACGGGAGAGAGAAAGAAAAGTAGATCTTTCTAAATGAACACATTATAGCATAGTACATTTGTACTGTGTAAAATCTCATGTGTGAGCATTTTAAAGACAAAATTGTATGGTTCTTACTAATTTCATGTGAGTAGGTTGATTTTTAGTGTGAGAGACACTGTTTACTTGGCTTTATATTGTAAAACAAATAAATTACATTTAAATAAAATGTGTAGTCGAGTGATAGTAAAAAGAAGAAAAATAGGTCAGTTCTTGTGGTATACACAGTATTTCTAAAGTATAGCTCCTCAGTGACATAAGCACTGAATATGAAAAACACTGTAAGGCCTTATAATACATTTCAAGATGCTGCTTACACAGACCACTGCAAAAGCCTTTCTTCCTTTTTTCCAATTTAGATGAACATTTGCCAGCCATCTGTAAATGCCAGCAAAATGTAAAAGGCCTTAAAAATAAAGCAGATGAGGACCCAGTGGAAACTAATTTCCCTGAGCCAGTGGACATGGAGAGATCTGAAGAAAACAGGAAAGATCACTCTTGTACACCAATGACTGGGCAACAGAATAACTCAGGTGCATGTGAAGATAAAGAACAAGAAAATACAGATGACAGTGAAAAAGAAGGAGGGAAAGAAAAAGATTGCCCTCCACCAGCATTCTCTCATCAACAGGAAGAGGTCCTTGCAGTGGTAACCTTTGATGAATCAGAAGCCTTATCAACAGGAAAAATTACACTGAAGCACAACCCAAGCTCTGCAGAACCCTTTGATTTGGCTAGTGAAGTACTTACTGCAGAATTAAAATGTGGTGGTTTTAATATGAAAGTAGAAATTAAGAAGGGCCTATTATTTGATTCTGGAACAAGCCTTGTAATTGAGAAAAAGAAATGTCCAAAGAAGAGAAAGTGCTATCGTGACAAGCAATACCAGAAAAGCCACTATTCCAAGTGCCATAAGTGTCAGGATCCATCAACTGCCCATTCTATAGATGACAATGAAAATTACAAAGCATCCGCTAAACACAAAATACAAATTGCCAGCAACAAGAACACCTCACTGAAAGTGAGCATTGTAGGAAAGGAAATTAAAGTGAAATACAATAATAGAAAGCAGAGTCCAATCATTCATATAGAACCAGGTGAACACACACAGACAAGTGGCAAAACTTGCAGCAGGAAATATGGAAACACTTATTCCAGTGATACAGAATATTCTGTAACAGAGGTATCTTGCAGCACTGATTACGAATCAGATTTTAGCCTTCATGAAAAGGAAGAGTCTTTTACAAACTATACATGTCCAGACTGGTATCTACTTCTTCCTCCACCTGAAGAGTTTGCTGACAGCAAAGAAATATGTTTAGATACCACTACAGAGGTTGCATCCTTACTCCCAATCAGTGATCAAAAAGAACCTGACACCTTACCTGCAGTCTTACCAGCTTGGGAGGAAGGAAATCATATCTGTAAACAGAAAGAACCTGGGACTGAAGACTTTGCCAGTGAAAAGGAAGATTTCTGTAAAGACAATAATATAAGAAAGATAATTTTCTCAGAATTTAGTTATAATGGGGGTTGTCCTTTAGATACTAATGGTTCAAGTGAAAAAATCTTTGGTAAAGAACCTATTGATGAGGCCAATGAAGCAGGACAAATAAGAAACAGTCTCATTGACATAAGGAACACTATATTAGCTTCACACCCAGAGCCAAAAGCAGTTAGAAGAAAGTCTTTTCCAGATGTCACCATTGATGTATTGTCACCAGTTCACCACAGAAGGGATTCTGGCTTTTATTCATTGCCATCTTTATCCTTAAAAGTACTGCCCAAGCAGGCCAAAGCAGTAGATCTTTACAGCAAGAATACTCAGACTCATACCAGCTGTACAGAACTTTGTAAGTGTTTCAGCTTCACATCAGTCAGCAGTCCGAGAGCTCTCAAGTCTTATCAGTATGCCTTCACCTCCTACAATCATGACATGACCATTTACCATTCTGAGCCGGAAGGAAGTATAGATGATGCTTTCTTCTTCACTCACTATGAAGACTATATGGGGCACTGTAAAGAAATGGAAGCGACATTAGTGGAAACATCTCATTCCGGCATCAATTCAAATGTAGAACAGAAACTGGAGCATAAATACTCAGAGCCTCTCCAGAACCTTGCTGTATGTGATGAACACATTGAGTTTACAGAAAGTGGTTTTGATGAGGAGACACTAGAGAGTGATCATCACTTTGATGTACAAGGCCATGCTGAAGTACAAAATAAAGCCCTGATATTTCAAGTCCCTTCCCCTTCCAGAAGCCCTTCAAATGGCCACATTAGTGACAAAAGCATAGCTAACACAGTAGCCATAGACTGCATCCAAAGCCAACATTCAGCATTACAACCAAGTAAGTGTGTTCATCCAGCTACCCCAGATCCTGAGGTAACGATAAAAAAACGGAAAGGATCAGTGATGACTGTAAAAACTGGAGAGCGAGAGCAAAGGCTCATCATTCAAGGCGACAAGAAGGGGATAGCTGATTCTTTTGGCTCTGGGATAAAAAATGAGCCTAAGCTACCCTGCAGCATACGAGAAAAATCATTTATGTCCCTTTTGTTGGATGCTGAGGAGTCAGATAGAGATAATGAATTACAGAGCTTTTCTGAGGTCCAGGACACATCTAGGAATATTCCTGATGAAGCCAATTTCCATGATGATTCCACACATATTACTTCAGTGTCCAGCTCCTCAATGCCTCCTGAAGATAAGCAAGTTTGCATTGAGGGTACATTTACCAAAGAAACAAAAGAGAACCTTTGCAGTGAACAAGAGATAACAAGCCAAATATCTGATCATTTAAGAACAGAGCCTGTAGCATGTCAGATAGAGCAGTTAGTTAAATCCAGCTCTGAAGAAACGGAGAAAAAATGTGAGACAAAGGATTGTTGCCAAAACACAGACACACCAATGTCACCAAGAAAGCAGATTAGTCAAAAAGGTAGGCATTCCAGAATTCTCTGCATGATTAATCCTTTTGCATATGCTGCACATTTGGGGAGTGGCTTAGCCCTTCGTGCTTTGGCAATTTATAGCTAGGAAAAAACAGGTGAATATTAATATACAAGGGTCATACTGCTTCCTAATCCCATTCTGTCATCTCCCTGGTGATATGCTTAGCTATTTGATTGTACTCTGCTCATCACTCCCTTCTCTGTAGAATCAGGCAGGCCAGTAGTTTATTAACAAAAGAACACTTTAAAACAGCTTTGCTACACAGAGTTTGACATATTCTAACAAAGCACTACCAAGTATCCTCCTAGTGAGTAAAGCAAATACCAGATCAGGATTAATATAGGTGTCATGAGACATGTCCTCAGAGCTCTGTACTATATTTAGAAACCATGTAAGTATGGTTAAGGATGCATGTGGTCTAGTGACCTCAGCAAAAGACTGAAAGCCAGGCACATCCTGGTTCTAATCTTGGCTGAGCCTTCAGCACATTAGATGACCTTAATCAAATCATTTGACTTTCCTTCTGCCTCTCTCTACCTATCTGAGAAAATGGGGTACAGAGAGGTATTTTTTTTTAAGTAAGATGCTGCATCCGTTCTGAAATTTCCTATTTATCTTCCTTTCTACCATCCATACATCCCTTCCTTTCTACCATCCATACATCCCATAAGAATACCTGGGTAACAATTTAAAAAAATTGTATCATAGCAATGTAAAAGACTGAGTTATCTAGTCCCTTTCCTTAACAGTTCTGAGTTGTTACCAACTATATATAGATCATCCTTCGGAAATTCAGCTGACATTTTTTTTTTGTTTAATTTTATATCTCCCAATGTAGTAACCATGATCCCTCCTTAAATCTTTCTTAAAATGTTTAGATATTTAACTTTACATCCTTGAAATGAGATTTTCAAAATGCTCAGCATTGGCCTAACTCTGCGCCTATTGAAGTTAATGGTAAAACTCTCATTGATGTTAATAGGACCAGAGGAAAGCCAACGAGAGTTTTACCATTAACTTCAATGGGAGCGGAGTTAGGCCGGTGCAATGCACTGTTGAAAATAGTGCCCTATATAAAATTAACGTTCCATTACAGACCAAAACAGGGGAGGGGACCAAAGCAATGGTTGGGTGGGAAGGGTAAATCAGGGAATTGATAGTAGTGAAGTATTATATGAGAAGAGGCAACTGACTGGATCCCTTAACCATTCATTTCCAGACATTATTAACATTTAGGGAGGTATTTTTAAGGTTTAGATTTTTGTAAAGCAAGTATAACGAGGGGAGGGGGACTCCAGTGAAACATACATTCAACCACAATTTTTTTAACAAAGATTTTTGATAGTGAATTACACTGCATTTGTATTGTGTAAACATATCATGAGTATCAGTTGCTATGGGGAAGAGGGCAGTTGCCCCTCCGTTGACTTTTCATAGGCATGTATGTTTCAGTATGTCTTCCACTACCCTCCTACCCAGTCTCCCAACTTTGCAGGATACAATGTAATGTTCTATATTCTGACACAACTTTGCCCTCTCCAGAATTTGTTTGAAATAATGCACCAGAAACACATAGACAAGTGCGCCTCTGGGCCACGCATTCAGTCTTTAGAAGTCCTTTCCAATGGCCTGAAAAGCATGATCTTTTCTTTCTTTGAATCCAAAATAATTCTTAAGATCCTGATTCTACCACACACATTTGTGAGGAATGGTATCCATTGATTTTGCTGTTGAATAAGATACTATATAGCGTAAATAAGGGTCACAGAAGCAGGCTTTTAATCATTTTAGGATATGGCAACATCCTGCTCCGTCAGGCAACTGGTCAAGTGCAGCCATTTCATTGAACAGTCTGCAGATAGAGAGGCTGTGTGTGGCTTACCACACCCAACAATGGACTGTACTTGAAAGGGACATATATAGCAGTTTCAATGAAGAAAAAAAAAAGGGAGAAAAGAAGGAGAAGGAAAAAAAAAAAAGTCCAGGCCAAATAAAATTCCAGTAATATGTTTCCTCTAGTTTTATTTACTTTTCCTGGTAGCAGCAGGATTTAGTTATAGATCACCATTGAAACAAAGCAGCAGTTCCCATGTTTCCTGGAAAAACTTTGAATAAGTGAATTACTATATTTGTTCTTAAGCCCATGGTGGCCTTCCGAAGTTTAAAAAAAGAAAGGAAACAACCCACCACCACCTTAATCTAGTGGTGTTGTACCACCATGACATAGAAAAGATACCACCATCCAGTGTTGTAACAAGCACTAATGAAGAGTAGCATGTGCAACAATGGCTAGGTACAACAAGGTCCGGTTATAGGGAAATATCCTTGTTTATGTTTCTTTAATATTAATATTTAATCATTCAGCATCCAATACTCTACATGAAAACCAAGATATATCAATTTTTATAACATAAATATTAAAGCTGCTTGTGAATTTTCCATCAAAATTTTTTTTCAATGGAAATTATGGTTTTTGCAAAATCAAAATTTTCTGTAGGAAAATGACATTTTGTGCCTCTCGCCCTTCCCCTCCAAAAAAAAATTCTGTTGGAAAAATTGAAAGAGAATATTTAGTTTCAAATCAGATTGATTCAAATAGAAATATTTTGTTTTGTGAAACCATATCAACACATTTCATTGTGGGTGAATTCAATGTTAATCTTTGTCTGCCTGCCTCAATTGCCATGGTACCTCATGCCCCTATTCTCCTTCTGGGGTGGGATGTCTGGTTGGAGATCATATGATGCAATGTAGTCTTCCCTCTGACTGAGCTGCAATAATGCATCATGGGATATCAGTGATTTCAATTCATCATGGAACCTATAGACTGGCTAGGGAGACCAACCCACAGAAGAGAATGGGGACGTGAAGCACATGAAGTACAGCTGACATGACATACCATGATGGCTCAGGCAGATGTAGTTTAATATTGAACTGATCCGACTTTTTGATTTGGTTCAACAAATGAAACCAAACCCGTTCAGTTCAGGAATGTCAAATCATCCCATTTCAATTTAAAATGTTGAAATGAAATGATAGCTCTAATAAATATATTGAGCGTCAGCGTTCCAGATAACATGTTATCTTTAAAGTATGCCACCCAGAAAAAAGCTTCCTTAATTTGAATATTGTTTTCAAAACTTTATTGAAACTAAATTATCATTTTAAGGATATAAAATATATGGGGGGAAAGTTTTTTTTCAAACATTAAATTATATCAAAAATATTTCCATCATTTGCCACCAAACAAGCTACCCTCGTAGAATTTAGTTTCCTGCCACTCAGCAGAAGGTCTGTCTGTCTGGAATAGAGGCACAGTGGCATAAACCTTGATCATCCAGGGATTGACAACCATGTAAAGAGGCTGTTGGGACAATGGTGCTTGGAAGAGGCACTCATTCAGCTCATCCCCAATGGAGTTCCAGATAGATTAGGTCTCCCTAGAGCTACTCTCTCCTGTCATCCTTCCTGCCCTCTCTGCTTAGACATCTTTGTCCTCCCAGGTATAAATAGATGCAGCTAGCACCCCTGGCACTTATGGAAATGAATTTACCCAGGGTCTTTTTTTCTAGATTTGTTTTTAATGTCTGAAATAGCAATAAAGTAGTACTACTACATTTATCATTTGCTTAGAAATAAATTAATATGGAAGTATTCTACTTTGAGTTTTGTACATCTTCTTAACTGCCTTTTCTCCTTGTTATATTTTTGAGGCCACATTTTTAAATAAGGGCACCTGAGACTCATGCTTTACACATACACATAAATGCACAGATTGCTTTGCACATGCAAAAAACATGCTTGTGTTTGCAAATTGAGGGATTATGCAGGCAGATGGCTATGTAGGTGCTTAACTAGCTATCTGCATGCACAATCTGCTTTATGTGTACAAGCATGGCAATTACACACACACACATTTTTTCATATAAGCCTTGGATATCTTTTTTAAATGTGGCCCATTACTATTTAAAATGCTATTTGCTATTTTGATTTTCTGTCCCTCATATATTTGCAGACAGACTATTGTTATACACATTATTTCATCATTTATAATGAGGAAAAGCTCAATTTTAAAAAGGTATAATTGACAGAACATTTTGTGAAAGAATTGTTATATCTCACATATCTAGCTCTCTGATAAAATCTGATCTTAATTTAGATTTGAAGTCAGAAGTGAATAAGACCATAAAGCTACCCGGTGAACCAGTGTTAAAAGATACAAGAGCCAGTGATAGCTCCCAGGAAGAAGCCCTAGACCGATGGGCCAGGCAGCGGAAGCAATTCAAAGACAGTAAAAAGTGCAGTTCAACTGGAGGGAGCTCCATAAACAGCACTATCACTGAGATATCAAGTGAGTACATAATGGTCTTGCAATTGTACCTCTTCTCTTATGTGACTGACAATGCCATCAGAACTATCAGCCAAGGAGATTTCATCTTCAGGTTGCACAGCCCACATATCCCATGAGAGATTCTGTTGTTCACTGCTGAAGAATACACTGCTGAGTGTATTGACACTGTCCTCTAAATTGAATTTTTCATTCATTTTGGATGTCTATCTAGTCCTTAATTGGGTACACACTGTAAACCAGAAATAAATTCCTGATCCTGAGGCTTTTCTCTAGTTCTGTTTTCTCCAGGATTATGACAGAGGTTACAAACCTAAATCATATTCATAGATACAAGTATGCCTTCCCAAACTTCCTGTGATTATATCTGATTCAACTGAGCTATGTTTCCTTCTTCCCACTCGTATAAGCTAGGTTCCTCTGTCATTCAGAGGAATGACAGAGGAACAAAGAACCTATTTAAGGGCCAGATTTTCCCACCCTTTCTCACATTAAGTTGAACTGTAAGTAGTCTTATTGAAAAGTCAATGGAGCTTGTCAGGGAATAAGACACTACTCAGCAAGGGGCATGGTGGCAGAGTCTGGTCATAAATGTATAATGTAGAATTCTTGCTGTCCTCTGTGTCCTCTTCCCATCACTATATTCCTTATATTCTTTCATCAAGCCCTTTTTCCTAAAACCTGCTCCCTGGATTGCCCTTCACTGTCCCTCTGCTATTGGAACAGCTATACCTGTAACTGTGGGGTGTACCAACCCTACACTGTTGTTCTGGTCACAGGAGACTCAGCCCACCCGTGCCTCCAGGGCATGCTTTCAATGAAGGTGGAGCTTAAAAGGGCGCAGCACAGGGCAGTCAGTCCAAGGGAGCAGACCTGCATTGGAAGCTCCTGCAGGAATCCACTGGGAGACCCACACCTCCAGAAGCAGACCTCAACTCAGAACCACAAGCATGGCAAAAGAGACAGCAGAGTATCTGCTGATGAGTGGGGAAGGGAACCTCCTGACCCCCTCCTCAGAGGACAAGTTGTGGGCTGTAACCCAGAGATTAGGCTGGGTGATACCCTGGTCCAGGTCGCACACCTGAACTGCGTGCCACAGAGCCCTGGGAAGGAACCTGGAGGAACAGGAAGGCCTGGGTTCTCCTACCGCCAATCCTGGACTTGAACCCACAAAGTGGTATGACTAGCCAGTGCTCTGACCATTAGGAGACACGGTCTAAGAAGACAGTCTCCCATCACACTGTCTCATTAAGAAATCTGTCACCTTTTCACATGTTTCAGAGTATATCAAACTCACTGGCTCTTTGTCTCAGAATTTTCTTTGGGCAGAATTTTCAAGTTGAGCTGTTTAATGAATTTATGCTTCTTGCAGATGGATTCCCCAACTAGGAAACAACATATGTTGTACTTCTCACACAACACTGGCTTTGCCTCTGTTTGTCATATTAGCTAATTTAAACAAACTATCTTAACAGGTAAATGAACTTTTTATCCTTTTAAATAACTAAAAATTGTATCCACATACAGAACATACTGCTCCACTTCCAGCAAAAATACTTGTCATTGAGGCTGTTTTGGTTGCTTGCTTACTAAAATGAACTTACTGAAGTACTCATAAAAGATTGATAGCCCTTGGACTGATGTCTTCAGTTTATTCACAGAATGATTACAATTCACTCTGCCACTGTTTATGTTGTATCTAGAAATCCTGTACTGGAGGGATAATTGCTGGATGTGAAAAGTCAGTGAGTCTTAGAGATCTACTAAGAACTGGACTGAGGTGACTAACTCATTTTACATAGACCACTAAAAGCTGTTAGATAGTGTTAGGGGGCTTATTCCTTCACCCACTTACTTCCCTGGTCCTTCTCGCATGAACAGAGAGCAACAATACCCAAAGTCCAAAGGTGAAAACAATTCAATGTTTATTGGGGTGAACTTCCAGCAAGCATGCTTCCAGTTTCCTTCCTCAGTGTCCCCCTTCCCAGCTCTGACACCACAGAGCCTTACACCTATGTCCCTGTTCCCATTTCTGCCCTTAGCCAAACATGATTCCAATTTCCCCACCCCCATTCCCTGTTCCCATTTCCCACACACACACACACACACTTCCTGATTGACTGCAGACTATATAGTAAAACTTCAGTTCTACTTTGCTATACCTTAACCAATCATTTTACTGAAATTTAACTAACCAATCCTAACATATTGTAACATGATCATTTAACCAATTATATCCCACCACCTTAATTAGTTTACACCCAGCAAAATTAATTATACAGCAGACAGAAAAATCACAGAACCAGACAGAGATTATACAGACAAACAATAGGGAAATGGGGACTACAGTGATAGAACAAACACAGAAATGAGGATTTCACATCCCAGTTATTGATAAGTGAGTTCTTGCCAGACAGGATGCTATCAAACTAAGTTTCCTTTTACATCTTCCTTTTACACTTCCCTTTCTCTGGAGGCGATAGGCATTATCAGGACAGGATTGTATTCCTAACAGCCCAATAGCACCTTATTTCAGTGTGACTAGTTTAGAATGTGAGGATGTGACCGGTCGCTTCCCAGCTTATGGCTGCCTCTGTTGCTTAGCCAAAGGCCTTAGCCTAAGAACAGGGCCTCAGGCTGTCACAGTAAGAGAAGGACCTTACACTGGCAGATGGTGATTTTGATTCTTTCTTTTATACCTCTAGAACTAGCTAAGTGATAAGAATACACCTAAATTCTTAGAGTTATAGGCCTTTACAGACAGGCCTGAATATCTATATCCTAACAGATAGTAGCAACTGCAAGCTGTTACCAACCTAGGCTAGATCCAAACCAGCTTTAAAGACATGGAAAGCAGCTATTACAAATCTCCTGAGTTAGAAGAACCACAACATTCTACAAGCAGACATAGCAGGGCAAAATTTGCCTGCAGAACTTTCATTGATTTCAGTAGGAATTGATCATGTGTATACTGTAATGTTCCATTGATCAAATACACTCCAATTTCAAGAGGAACAAAAATCCAAAACTGCAACTTGCTGGAGCTGGGGTATCAGGGGGCCTTTCACTTACTGATGCTTCCCTCCAGGCTAATTTTTTGCCACCAGGTGTCCTGAACCTGGTTCTCCCTGGCTGTTGCCTGTGGAACCCATGAGTGACTCTGACCCACTTAATTAAGAATTATAGTATTCCATATTTTTAGACTGTCTGTTGTGGACTAGAGTCTATTAATCCCAAGCTCTACTTGGTTCAGGTGAGGGAAATGATTTGGTGAGGGAAATGTGTCATTAAGCTATCATTGCACTTCACGGTATTCTTAGCCTATTCTCTGGTGTATGCACTCACTCAGAACAATTCTAACTTGTACTTGTCTGGGGTGTACCCCAGTGGCTGTTCCAGTAGTTAAGAGCCAAAGTGCAGCATGCTCTTGGATCAGCCTCCTCCTTCCTTAACCCAGTCTTGGTATGTCCCCTGTGCTAAGTGCTGTGATGGAGAGGGGTGTAGAGCCATTTCTGCAGCTCTGCACCACTTGTGGAATTTCTTTGTGTATTCTCCCAGGGCTGGGCCCTTCAGCTATATAGCCCATTTACCACCATCAGGGTAATGTGAGGGGGGCAGGAATGGAACACTGAATATGGCCTTGTGTTTGGGAAGTTTCTAATGCACTTTGAATGCTACTACAGTCTTAATGATGAAATATGAACTATTGCCAAAGGTCATAACACTTAAAATATCCAGTCCAGCAGGTAGGGCAGTTGTTTAGTATGTGGCCTAAGTTATCCTTCATTTTTAGACTCAGGAAATGCTATCAACCTAATATGTGCTTTAAAATGACACTTTACAGTGCAGAGTTACATTTGGTGCTCTTCAAACTGCTAGTCTTACTCATCTCAAATTTCCTGCATAACAAGACGGTAGATATGATGCTTTTACATCTGTAAACACAGTTAATCTGTCAGAGCTAAAGAAAATGCTGAGTAACATACATCTGGTAAATAACTTGCTGAACGCAAACTGAGGAAGAAAAATCTAATTTTTGTATTTTCAATTCTGAAATGACAGGTGCATGTGACTCTGCACCCAAATACATGCTAAACAGGGCAAAGCCTGCCCTTATCCTTTAAATCTGCCTGAATTACTTCAGCTGTTTTCTGCTGGATGGGATTATTCCATAATAACATCTTTAAATATACAGCCCAACATTGTATACTGTTAGTTAGAATGTAAATAGTTTTGGGACACTTTGTTATCTTACTGAAGAAATATGAAACAATTCTCCATACAGAAGCATTGGATATTAGCATGTCAGTGATATTAGTGAAGATATGGGATATTGCCACTTGTTAAAAGGGTTCAGTGGACAAACTGCCTGGTATTTGAAAGAGTAAAGGTTGAGTGTTCTGCACATGACTCTCCTATGTGAAAACCTCCCAATGAAGTCCATAGACAACTGAACATTTGGGGTATAGTCAGTTTGTACAACATTTCTACTATCTCATCTGATGGCTGAGTGGTTGTCTCTGAGATCTGAGTTAATGATCTCATTACCTAATAGATAGATGTCCACTTTACAAAAATCACTATCACAGTTTGCACTAATTGGAAACTTCTTGGCATGGTCAGCAGAGAAGCCAAAGATAGAATTAGCATGCAGATTATCCTTCCATCCTGTGGGGATACCCTACCCAGGTCATAGCTAGCATTTTCACAGATGTATAGACTATAAGGCTAGAAGGGACCATTGGGATTGTTTAGTCTAACCTCCTATATAACACAGGCCATCAGACTCCCCTGAATTAATGCCTGCTTCAAGTCCAATAGTTGTGGTAAACTAGAGCATGGCTTTTAGAAAAACATCCAATATTGATTTTAAAATTTCCTGTGATGCATAATCCATCCCAATCCTTGATAAATTGTTCCAATGCTTAATCAACATCACTGTTAAAAATTGCACCTTATTTCTAGGGTTAATTTGTCTAGCCTCAACTTCCAGACATTGAAGAGTCCTCTATTATCAAATTTCTGATCCCCTTGTAGGTACTTCTAGGATTTGATCAAGTCACCCCTCAACCTTCTTTTTGTTGAACTAAACAGATTGAGCTCCTTAGTTCCTTCACGATAAGATATGTTTTCAAATCCTTTAATCATTCTTGTGGCTCTTCTCTGAACCCTCTACAATTTTTCAACATCCTTCTGGAATTGTGGACATAAGTACTGGACATAGTATTCTCAAGCCAGATGCACAGGTAATATAACTTCCCTACTCAAGATTCCTCCATTTTGATGTAGCAATTTGGTAAAGATTGCTCTCTGCTGCCCACATTCTCCCTGTTTTGTGGGAAATTACAGGACAAAAACTACAGTTTTCAGAGCTGTCCCCTTCTGGCATCTTTCACAAGTACTGAATTCGTTTTTGAATCCTGATCCCTAACACACAATACTCAAATCTATTCTGTAAAGCAGAGAGGCACAGTTCACCCCACCTTGCTCTAGGCTGGCTCTTTGCAAACTGACTGCTAAAGCCCTGGCTCATACACTTCCCTACAGAGTCCCCTAGCCTGCAAGCAGGACCAGGAACCCCCCTGAGAATTTAAAGGGATAGTTTATTATTTTAACATTGTTCACTGTTCATTCAATAATTCATATTCTACTGCGGTGAAGAAGTTAAGCACAGTCCTGTTTATGCAGCTATGCCATGTATATAAATAATGTCTTGCTGGTTCATAAGATGTCAACACAGATTTTATGTTGCAGCTTATGTAACAATATGCTGATTAGTGCTGTCTTTGTAACTGAATGAACAGTGAATTACTCATCCACATAATCAGATCTGTTCCTAAGAAACTCCCTATTTTAACACATTATCCAGTGGAACATAAACAATTATCACTATGCTTTAAAGGCTCAGAATCTCAGGATTTTCACAGAAATAATGTACTGATTACACATGGGCACTCAGTGGTCAAGAGGAGAACACAAAGGTAAGTTGGTGTGTGCTTGTGAGTCAATGTGTATTGTTACTTTTGGCATTCCACAATCAAAGTAATGTTATGTATTACTTAAGAGAAGGCAACAAAAATCTGACACAAGAAGATAGTCACATAAAAAATACTGCATACTCTAATACATCACTTACAATATGTATTTATAAATCTGTGTTTTTAATCAAGAAAAATCAGCAGAAGTCATCATAGAAATGTATTGATTTGGAGTGGGATATACCATGTGTGTGAGTCTTTAATTATACTTTTATGAAACCTGCATGAGTACAAATGTAACACTGAGTCCAATTCAAAACTTATTCAAATTTGGACTTAAGTATAACAGTCAGTAAATATGCAGATTATAAACCTATATGTGTGGGACTTTTCAAGTAAATATAATTTATCTGTGTAAAAGAGCCAAATTATAACAGCGAAACAAGGTGGGTGATATCTTTTTAAAATATCTTTTTCTGGTCCAACTTCTGATGGTGAGAGAGACAAGCTTTTTCCCTTACACAAACTTCTTCTTCAGGTCTGGAAAATGAGTACACCCTGAGTGCATTTCCTGACCTCTCTTGTTCAGGTCTGGGAAATGTACTCAGGGTGCACTCATTTTCCAGACCTGAAGAAGAGGTTTGTGTAAGGGAAAAAGCTTGTCTCTCTCACCATCAGAAGTTGGTTCAATAAAATATATTACATCACCCACCTTGTTTCACTAATATTCTGGGACCAACATGGCTACAACAGCACTAAAAATATAACAGGCAGTCAAACCTTTCAATCATTGTTTGAGTGATGACATTTATTTTAGCTCCTGATTTTTCCTTCCCACGCACTCCTGCTGTTTTTCAGTTTCTACAGTATGGCAGATTCCAAGCACCTCCAGTACTGAATCATAACTCCAAATTTCTGGAAACTGTACTCAGTTTGCTAACTAATAAGATTGAAGAGAAAGATGTACACTTAATAGGCCAAATTCAGACCTGTTCCGTAAACCAGCACAATTGCAATGAATCCTAGAATCATAGAACTGGAACGGACCACAAGAGGTCATCTAGTCCTGTCCCCCGCACTCATGACAGGACTAAGTATAATATAGACCATCCCTGACAGGTGTTCGTCTAACCTGCTCTGAAAAATCTCCAATGATGGAGATTCTACATCCTCCCTAGGCAATTTATTCCAGTGCTTAACCCCTGACAGGAAGTTTTTCCTAATCTCCAACCAAAACCTGCCTTGCTGCAATTTAAGCCTACTGCTTCTTGTCCTAGCCTCAGAGGTTAAGAAGGACAATTTTCCCCCTCCTCCTTGTAACAACCTTTTATGTACTTGAAAACTGTTACCATGTCCCCTCTCAATCTTCTCTTTTCCAGACTAAACAAACCCAATTTCTTCAATCTTCTCTTACAGGTCATGTTCTCTAGACCTTTAATCATTTTTGTTGCTCTTCTCTGGACTTTCTCCAATTTGTCCACAACTTTCCTGAAATGTGGCGCCCAGAACTGAACACAATACTTCAGTTGAGGCCTAATCAGCGTGGAGTAGGAAGGAAGAATTATTCCTCGTGTCTTGCTTACAACAGCCCTGCTAAACATCCCAGAATGATGTTCGCTTCTTTTTGCGACAGCGTTACACTGTTGACTCATATTTAGCTTGTGGTACACTATGAACCCCAGATCTCTTTCCACAGTACTCCTTCCTAGGCAGTCATTTCCTATTTTGTATGTATGCAACTGATCGTTCCTTCCTAAGTGGAGTACTTTGCATTTATCCTTATTGAATTTCATCCTATTTACTTCACTTTCAGACCATTTCTTCAGTTTGTCCAGATAATTTTGAATTATAAGCCTATCTTCCAAAGTACTTGCAACCCCTCCGAGCTTGGTATCATCCTCAAATTTTATAAGTGTACTCTCTATGCTGTTATCTATATCATTGATGAAGATATTGAACAGAACCAGACAAAGAACTGATCCCTGCGGGACCCCACTCATTATGCCCTTCTAGCATGACTGTGAACCACTGATAACTACCCTCTGGGAATGGTTTTCCAACCAGTTATGCACCCACCTTATAGTAGCTCCATCTAGGTTGCATTTCCCTAGTTTGTTTATGAGAAGGTCATGCAAGACAGTATCAAAAGATTTACTAAAGTCAAGATATACCACGTCTACTGCTTCCCCCCATCCACAAGGCCTGTTACCCTGTCAAAGAAAGATATCAGGTTGGCTTGACAAGATTTGTTCTTGACAAATCCATGCTGACTGTTACTTATAACGTTACTATCTTCTAGATGTTTGCAAGTTGATTGCTTAATTATTTGCTCCATTATCTTTCCGGGTACAGAAGTTAAGCTGACTGGTCTGTAATTCCCCAGGTTGTCCTTATTTCCCTTTTTATAGATTGGCACCATATTTGTCCTTTTCCAGTCTTCTGGAATCTCTCCTGTTTTCCATGACTTTTCAAAGATAATCGCTAATGGCTCAGCTATCTCCTCAGTCATCTCCTTGGTATTCTAGGATGCATTTCGTCAGGTCCTGGTGACTTCAATCATCTAATTTGTCTAAAAAAAACATTTTTACTTGTTCTTTCCCTATTTTAGCCTCTGATCCTACCTCATATTCACTGGCATTCACTATGTTAGACGTCCAATCACTGCCAACCTTTTGGTGAAAACTGAAACAAGCCAATAGAGTTGGGCCTATTTACACCAGACTGAACTTGGCCAAGAATGGGGAGGAAAGACATGTTCATGTTTAAGAAATATTTCCACTTTTAGAAGAAGAGTTAGACTGCATTACACCTTTGCATTCAGGTAGTGTTATCTTGTATCTTTTGGCTTTTAGAGCATGCATTTTGAGCAGCAGCAAAGTTACAGAACTATTTAAAGAAGTTATGAACATTTTATTAGGAACTATATGGAATACTGTAGTATAAGGGTCAGCAACCTTCGGCACGCGGCCCATCAGGGTACTGCTGGTGGGCCGTGAGACATTTTGTTTACATTGACCATCTGCAGGCATGGCCCCCTTGCAGCTCCTAGAGGCAGTGGTTCACTGTTCCTGGCCAATGGGAGCTGCGGGAAGCAGCAGGTCGCAGAGATGTGCTGGCTTCTACTTCCCCCAGCTCCCATTGGCCGGGAACAGTAAACCACAGCCACTGAGAGCTGTTGGCGGCTGTGCCTGCAGACAATCAACATAAACAAAATGTCTCGCGGCCCGCCAGCAGATTATCCTGATGGGCCACATGCTGAAGGTTGCCGACCCCTGCTATAGTACATTTGGACATTCTTTCTCCTTTGCTGTCCTCTCCCCCACCCTTCTACTCATAGTCAGCTTCACCCACTTTCTCATATATTCCCCCCACACCTCAATGTCCCCTGTCCCTTACTTTCTTTTCTATGAACTAATCCCATCCTGCCTGACACAAGAAAAATTTAAACCCTTTCAGATTGTCTTTATACATAAACAAAGAATCAAAAAAGAACACAACCATATTTTTTAAAATCATTTTCCCTTTTTCAGCCTCATTCTCTCATAATAAAGTGTGTCAATTATTCTCCATCCTTTGCTGTCACTCCTTTTACACATATGGCATTTTTTAATTTTGGCAGTGAAACTAAATTATTCTCATTTGTATCTTCCTAGTAAACTCAGAGGAAGCCCGTTCAGTGGATCTGAGTCTCCGTAGTGAAAATGAGGAGAGAGGTTTCTACACAGAGAACTTTCATTCAGCTTCGTGGGTTTTCAGAGGGGATGACAGCAGTCCAGATAATAGCCCTAGATGTCTCAGCAAAAGGCCTAGGCCAGTAGCAGGTAAGCATTCTAGTCGTACAAGTACAAAGTGTCCTCACAGTGTGTCTAGGTATTCTGTGGATGTATGGTCATGCTGAGAGAACTCCAGCTATGGGCAGGGCCCCAAACACTGATGCTGAGGGCAGAAAGTGGAGGAATCCAATAAGTTCAAAAAGGCATAAATGTTTAAAAAGTAGTTCTTTATTTAACTAACTTCTGATAGAATGTTATAATTTCTTGACAAAATTCGTATTTGTAAGAGGTCAGAACTAAAATCCAGTCATTTGCTGAACAGTGGGGATACTGGCATGGGCAAAGTCTGTAAGTTGAGTTGCAAGGTTAATTTCAAGACATTTGCAGGTATGGCAACCTCAGGAGGGACTATTCACAATCAGAAAAAGGCACATAACAGCCACAGTATCTGCTTTCCACTGCAGCCAAATGATGTGAACACTTTCTCACTCAAGTAGAATGAATGGGAAAAGTGCCAGTTTGCTGGGAGCATGAAAATGTTCTCATTGCTCAGTTTTCAATGTGTAACCCCAGTCATGCAAACATAATATCAAGAACCCATTTTTTCAGTGTTAAATTTCTTGAAACAACTAAGAAAGTGCAAAACCTTTGTAGCTTTCCAGGAGTTGGTCCCATGTTGGAGCTCATAGATTATTCCCAAGATTGTAGCAAATGAAATGTGCTCTATAAATCTTGAGCTCTGTAAAAAATCTCTTTTAAAATGTATGAGGAGCATATTGTGCATTTTGATTGCCTTTTCTCCCAAAGGAATTTCTCCCACAGCACACCACTTAAAATATTTATTTCAGTGTCTAACCTCTTTTAGACACAGAGAGAGAGAGTCAATTTGCCTGAATGTAACCTTTGAAGCATTTTCTGTCTTCCAAATGTTACACAATTTAGAGACAACACAGCTATGATAAATAATGTAATATGGGTTCCCATTAAACAAATACCTGGTGAAGAATCAAACTGTGAAAAGCTGAAGTTCTGAGGAGTGCATTCTAGGATATTTTTGACTCACTCATCAGTATAACATTTCCTAATGAATCAGACTTTCTGAGGTGTGTAAGTTCCACTTAACTCTATCCCTTTTCAATTACTATTGGGGAGACAGGTTTGGATTTGAATAGAAGCTTAGATCCTGATCTCGCATTGAGGCTGATCCCTGTATCAATGCTGAATTCCACTGACTTTAAAGACAGTCCATATGGGCTTAGGGGTCTGCGCAGGCAGCTCCCAACGTAGGATCAAGGTCATGGAGAGTCAGGCTGGGGGTTATGGAAGAGAAGGGATGAAAAAAGATGGCCATGAAGAGGAAGAAGGGACGCATCTCCGGAAGATAAATAGGTTTTCAGCATGAAAAAAGAATGATAGCCCTGGGAAGAGATGGAGTTATACTTGTTCAAGAATTCAGCCCATATTTTGCAGATGCAACTTAGATGGCAAGCTTTAAAAGTGTGTGTCTATTTGTTCAACTGAGTTTGATTTGCAAAGATAAAGAAAGTCTTTGAGGTCAATCCTTTTCCTTACTTTACAGTTCGTGAACGAACAGTGAGGATCACAAAAGGAACTGGTGATTATCCCTGGGGATTCCGAATCCAGTTCTCCAAGCCCATCCTTGTGACTGAAGTGGATACTAGTAAGTGGTGCCTGTACAGGTTAATTTCTATTTTGAAAATATACCAAAGTGACTTACATAATACTCAATAAAACAAGCTAACAATATCCCTGAATTGATTGTGGCAAGTTATCTAAGGGATCTAGTCAGCTGGGAGCTCAACAAGCCTCATTTGTTAGTCTCTAAGGTGCCACAAGTACTCCTTTTCTTTTTGCGGATACAGACTAACACGGCTGCTACTCTGAAACCACAGATGCTATCACATTCCTTATTTGGAAGGAATTCTTCCCCTTCAGAAGTGGCCACATAAAACCTGTTTCTGCTGTATGTAACTGCCTGAATCAACCCTCTTCCCAAAGATGGGGTCTGAAACTCTGCTAGTCTGACTGCCATAAATGGCAACTAAGCCCTTGAGAATGACATAGAAGATGCAGTGATCATAATAAGAACATTCCCCCAATTTATAGCATGGGACAGATCTTCCCCAATTGCCTTCCATTCATGCAAGAATCCTGAAGAGGAGATGCACAACAAAACAAGTCAAGGAATGGTGATGGCTAGCCTCAAAAGGCCTAACAGTGTGGGTGACGTGTTGCATTACTGCGCTGTGATTGGCCTCTGGAAACATCCCATAATCCCTTGAAGTCAAGTGGCCACTCATCATTGTTTTGAACTCGGGTCCAGGCATGTAGCTATCCCCTTTCAAAGCTCTGTTTCTGACAGCTGGCATGCTTATCTGCTCTGGGACACAAAGCAAATCATTAGTGTGGAATGCTCCTGCTGCAGAGGCAGGTGTGTGTGTGTGTGTGTGTGAGAGAGAGAGTCGGGTGGTGGGGTCTGATGTCAGGGTTTCCCCCTGCTGCTGTCTGAACTTACAAGACAGCATGCTGACACACTCTCTGCCCCCCAAAACACACTGTTTCTCCCCACACATACACACAAACACACTCCCTGTCACACTCCACAGCCCCCCTATGAAAAGCATGCTGCAGCCTCTTGCTGCACACTGCAGCCACTTGCACGCTGGGATAGCTACCACAATGCACTGCTTTCTGTGGCCTTGCAAGAGCTGCAAATGTGGTGAACACATGGCAGCGCTTTCCCTGCTGCTGTCTCCGAGGGCTGGTTTAACTCCCAGCGCGCTACATCTGCAAGTGTAGCCATAGCCTACGTCTACACTAGAAACTTCAAAGCAGTGCCGTGGGAGCGCTCTTGCGGCAGCGCTTTGATGTGTGAGCGTGGTCACGTGCGAGCGCTGGGAGAGGGCTCTCCCAGCGCTCCTGGTAATCCACCTCCACGAGGGGAATAGCTCTACTCCCAGCACTCGGAGCCTGTCCACACGAGTGCTTTAAAGCGCTCAGACTTGCTGCGCTCAGGGGGGTGATTTTTCACACTCCTGAGCCAGCAAGTTAGAGCACTGTAACATGTAAGTATAGACAAGCCCTAACCAAGAACAACTGTGCTATTCAAAGCTGTGCAGCAGGGCTTTTTTCCTGGCCTTATGTACCAAAATGTCTTGTCTCCTGAATATGATGGCCCAGCGTGCAGCCAGTTTATATGAGCTTTAGAGTTTGAACCTCAGAGGGCTGCAAATCTGTCAACCATCCAGAACCCTTAAAAAGTAAATTTCAGGTCAATCTGTGTAGCGCTACCAAACAATATCATACTAAAACTCCACTGGAGAAAAAATCAGGATTGATAGAAAGAAATGGAGTATAGAGATGCACAGAAACATAGCGGAAAAGGTCAAAAATCTTACCAGCTTTAAGAGTTCAATCAGAAACCCAGACAAAGCCTTAAGGTCTGAACATGGTTAGATTTGTATATCAGTCAGGCTTTGTGCATGAAGCATCTGCTCAGTTCTAAAAGTCATTCTAAAAGTCATTCTAACCTGTTGCCTCAGAGCAAATGTTCTGCTTATAAAATGTTAAAAATAAAACCTTCAGAGTAGAAGAGCTTCCCATGCAAAGGACAGGCTTATCCAGTGGAAAAAAAAGTAATAAGTTAGAAATGGATAATTTATATTACATTTCCTTTGCTATATTTTCTAGGATTTATCCCATGATCTCCTAACATGTAGTATGCAAGTAAATAAGCATGACTTTTTCGGTACACCTCCTAGAAAATTATAGCTTTGTTTATCTATATGTTATGTATACCATTAATATGTCCTTGTCAAGGTTCCTCCCCCACTCTGAACTCTAGGGTACAGATGTGGGGACCTGCATGAAAAACCTCCCTAAGCTTATCTTTACCAGCTTAGGTCAAAACTTCCCCAAGGTACAAAATATTCCACCCTTTGTCCTTGGATTGGCCGCTACCACCACCAGACTAATACTGGTTACTGGGGAAGAGCTGTTCGGACGCATCTTTCCCCCCCAAATACTTCCCAAAACCTTGCACCCACTTCCTGGACAAGGTTTGGTAAAAAGCCTTACCAATTTGCCTAGGTGACTACAGACCCAGACCCTTGGATCTTAAGAACAATGAACAATCCTCCCAACACTTGCACCCTCCCTTTCCTGGGAAATGTTGGATAAAAAGCCTCACCAATTTGCATAGGTGACCCCAGACCCAAACCCTTGGATCTGAGAACAATGAAAAAGCATTCAGTTTTCTTACAAGAAGACTTTTAATAAAAATAGAAGTAAATAGAAATAAAGAAATCCCCCCTGTAAAATCAGGATGGTAGATATCTTACAGGGTAATTAGATTCAAAAACATAGAGAACCCCTCTAGGCAAAACCTTAAGTTACAAAAAAGATACACAGACAGAAATAGTTATTCTGTTCAGCACAATTCTTTTCTCAGCCATTTAAAGAAATTATAATCTAACACATACCTACCTAGATTACTTACTAAAAGTTCTAAGACTCCATTCCTGGTCTATCCCCGGCAGAAACCAGCATATAGACAGACACACAGACCCTTTGTTTCTCTCCCTCCTCCCAGCTTTTGAAAGTATCTTGTCTCCTCATTGGTCATTTTGGTCAGGTGCCAGCGAGGTTACCTTTAGCTTCTTAACCCTTTACAGGTGAGAGGAGCTTTTCCCTGGCCAGGAGGGATTTCAAAGGGGTTTACCCTTCCCTTTATATTTATGACAGTCCTATAAGAGGTCAAATGCTAGACAACATTGCACGCCTAGGAATACTTGACTTTTGAATCACATACACACAGGACCCCATCTATAATATGATTATGCAGTGGTTCAAATGGCCCCATAATTGCCCTATTTCCAGAAATTGCCATGTAATTTTGCTCCAGAGCTAAGCTTCCATTCTTTTTAAGAAGGAAATCTATAGATGTGATTGTTGTGAAGATTACCTTTACAGTATGAATCAGGTATAAAATGACACTGATGTCATTTTGAAACAATCATTTTGAGAGAACTGTAAGCTGCTTACACTTCTATCAATGGGGTGTTAACTCTGAACCAGAATGATGACAAAACTAAATGTCAGCATTGCTAATAATTTCACTACTGATAATTTTAGCAGAAATATCAAGTTACCACGTGCGCCTATCATTGCTAGAAGTAGTGAATATGTGGTGACATATCTAGGAACAGCTAGTTGCCATAAAGAGTTGCAAGGTGTTATGATCTGTGGGTCTCAAACTTGGGTCTGCAGGGTTTAAAAGAGCAGCCATGGTCCCATACTACATCTGGCAGCCTGCAGGTACTTGCTTACCTGGGCCCCATGAACCCAGCCCCACTATGAGGCTCTGCCCCTGCAGATCTATTGGTGGAGTCCCAGAGCAGCTGATTGGTCTGCTGGCCCTATTTAAGACAGCAGCAGGAAGGAACAGGAAGCTGTGCTCCACCCTGTTCTGGGCTGCGTGCCCTGTGCTTCCTGCTCCCGCTTCCCTGGCATCCTGACCCTCCTGACTCCTGTTTTGTGACTGCAGACTCTGGCTCTAATGGCTAGGTCTGACCACCCACAAACCAGTTGTGATACTAGGCTGGGAAACAAAGAATTAACATCACCACCCATGCAAAGTTAGTCACCTCTGCTCTTACCTTGCAGGGGGAGAAAAAGAGGAGATGCTTCTTCTCGCTGGTACCAAATAGCTCAGCCTGCTTCTGCTCTGCAGAAACATTCCTCCTGGCCTCTTCCGTCAGTGAATGTAACCCATAATAAGAGTTTATGTAAGGTATCTGGGACTAGGATGAGGGGACAGTTTTGGCCTGAAGAATACATATGTCATAGATAATACACAGAGAAGTAACACTAATACTGTGTATAACAAAAGAAATTGAAAAATTAAGTAGCTACTGTAAATTATCTATCTCTGCTATTAAGTGGTTTTTTAAAACACTTTTGTTACTTTTTAATATTTTTTTTCAAACAACAAAAGTGTTTAAAAAAACCACTTAATAGCAGAGAGAGATAATTTACAGTAGCTACTTAATTTTTCAATTTCTTTTGTTATACAAAAGACTTAAAGACTAGATTGCTTTATAATTCTGGCCTTAAAGACTAGATTGCTTTATAATTCTGGTTCTTCAAAATGTGGCTAATTGTATTAAGGAACAGCATGTGAAACCCTTATGAATTTTTTTTTAACATTTTGAAATAGAAGACTGATGGAGACGGGGAACCTTAAATTACCTTTCAACTGGTAAAACCCTGTATGGCATCTTCTAGCCTGAAACAACTCAAAATGTCTTGAGTTTCCATTTTATACACAGCTGATCTATAATCTGAGTTTATTTTTCTGAAATTGGTAAAGACTTATGCTACTGCTGTGTCTACTACTTACCATTAACCTTCTAATTTGCTCCCCACTGCTTAAACACAGCCTCTGAAATATATTGTAGGCTCACATTTACTAAATGATGGTGCTTGGGTAATTTAAAATTATATGGATTTTAAACAATAAGGGCACGGAGTGATTTTTCTGAAGAACCTTTTTGCATAGTACTTTTGGGAATGCTTAATTATGTGCTGAAAAGAAGAAAAAATGAGTCTGAGACACAAGTAGGTAGAATTTAAGTGATCATGCATTAGTGTACCTAAATGGAGCATATTTTCTGCTTATATAACTTATCCTACATTCCTAGCTGGCATTTGCATGAGTCTTTTGTATGGGTGGTTTTCAGGAACTAATGCATAAACAAAAAAGTGATCTCGGAGCAGTTCTGAAGCAGGCACAATTTTCCTGTTCCTATGTCCGTTGCTTTTCCTCTTAAAGGAGAAAGGTTAAAAATATTTAGGGCAAAATCCTGTTAGCCTTCCTCACACCAGTAGTCCCCAAACAATGGGGTGATGACAGAAATAAGGCAAGCAGGATTTAGCCGTTGGCACAGAGAGTACAATTTTGAAGCCTGATCCAATGCCCATTGCAGTCAATGGGAGCTTGTCCTCTGACTACACTCAGCCCATTGGTGCTGGAAATAAGGGTGCTGGGGATGCTGCTGTGCCTGGCTTGAAGTGGTTTCCATTACATAGAGGGTTTATAGTTTGGTTCAATGGCTCTCAACACCCCCACTATAAAAATTGTTCCAGCACCCCTGCTTTAGCCCTTCGTTAGATCCGTAGTACCCCAGAACCTTATTTATCCCAATCTAATAGGGGAGATGAACTTTATTCTGATTATTGGGATTTCAGATAAGAGTGCAAACGTTTATGTAAATGTTTCATGGCAAGGGATATAACCCTATTTTGGACAATGAAGATTTTATCTAAAAGAAGTTCTACTGTATTAAAAATAATATTTTTAAAACTATTTTTGGCTTGCTCAAGTGGTCGTGTTTGCGCAGCATGATATTTTTCATCTGAAAGTGAATTAAAAATTCCCCCTTTCACTTCTTGATTCCAAAGTGTTTCATATAATTTCATGCCCACAGGACAAGATACAATCATTCAAATTTTTAAAAAGGTGGAGGAAAAATTATTTGTGAGAAGATGCAGTATGTCTGACAGCATCGTCTTAGGCTAAGCATGGGCTTTCTCTGAGGTTTATTTTTTATTGAATGTTTGCTAAACTGTCCTATAACTGTCCTGTAAAGGGAGAGATGCTGTAAAATCTACAGTGTGTGTGTGTGTGTGTTTTGTCAAAAGGGCCTTAAAATTTGTGGGCCCAATATTGTATGCCCAAGGTTTTCCACATGTAAAAATACAGATTAGCATATGCAGATAGCTTTCATACATACATATCAGTGAGACAAGCTTGAGGGGTACAAAGTTAGGCTCTCCATGGAACACAGCACAGATAGATCCCTGCATCTTCACAGAGTCCTTTGCATAATAAAAACCTTACAGACGAGGTATAGTTCAGTTAAAAAATCTGACTCTATATGTTCATGTACTCAGGGAACACATGACAAAAGAATTGTGTTGAAGAGTGACTGTCAAGTCCCCTCATATTTAAGAGAAACAAGATTTCTGTTAAATATTAGAGAAGTTTATAATTCAAAATACAAACAATATTTCTAATGTAACAGAATTATATACATTGTGGTACTTTCCCTAAATAAAATCCTTCGTTCCTATTTGGTTCTAGACAGTTCGGCTGAGGAAGCAGGGCTTCAGGTGGGCGATATTGTGTTGGCTGTCAATGGAACTGACGTCACCAGCATGCCACATTCACAAGCTGCAAATCTGGCAAGAAAGGGTAAGCTTGACCTCATCATTAATTCCGTGAGACAGGATCATTGTACAGTGCAGAGAGCAATTGGACATGATGGTGAATAGACACCATAGAAAACTTAATTAGCAATTTTAGATGTCAGCCCTCTAAATTGAATGTGGAGTCACTTGTTTATCTAGGCCTCCCCAAAACATATGGGGAAATGGACAAACAGGCAACATTATTCTCATTTACTCAGTTTACCAAACAAATTCTTCACAGTTAAAGAATGAGAGAAATGGGAAGCTGATTTAAAAAAAAAAATTTTAAATATGCTTCAAAATATTGCTGCTATGACATATTTTGGACTTTTCTGGAGTAGACTATAATATTTGTTTGAAAACAGATAATTTTGTTTAATATCTTAAACAAACAAAATCTTGGGATAAAAGATAAATGGCACACAAGTTAAGGATCTGTCCGAGGAGGTAGGATGCTGCAAAGGGATCTCACAAAACTGGGTGACTGAGCAACAAAATGGCAGATGAAATTTAGAGTTAATAAATGCAAAGTAATGCACATTGGAAAACATAATCCCTACTATATACACAAAATGATGGGGTCTATATTAGCTGTTACCATTGAAGAAAGAGAACTTGGAGTGATTGTGGATAGTTCTCCAAAAACATCCACTCAATTTGAAGCAGCAATCAAAAAAGCTAACCGAATGTTAGGAACCATTAGGAAAGGGATAGATAATAAGACAGAAAATATTGCAATGTCACTATATAAATCCATGGTATACCCACACCTTTAATACTGTGTGCAGTTCTGATCACCCCATCTCAAAAAGGATATATTAGTATTAGAAAAAGTACAAAGAAGGGCAACAAAAATTATTGGTGGTATAGAACAGCTTCCATACAAGGAAAGATTAAAAAGACTAGGAGTACTTGTGGCACCTTAGAGACTAACCAATTTATTAGAGCATAAGCTTTCGTGAGCTACAGCTCACTTCATCGGATGCATATCGTGGAAACTGCAGCAGACTTTATATATACACAGAGAATGCATCTGATGAAGTGAGCTGTAGCTCACGAAAGCTTATGCTCTAATAAATTGGTTAGTCTCTAAGGTGCCACAAGTACTCCTTTTCTTTTTGCGAATACAGACTAACACGGCTGTTACTCTGAAACCTGTCATTAAAAAGACTGGGGCTGTTCAGCTTGGAAAAGAGACGACTGAACGGAGATATGAGAGAGGTCTATAAAATCGTGACTGGTGTGGAGAAAGTGAATCAGGAAGTGTTATTTACCCCGTCACCATGATACAAGAACCAAGTGTCACCTAATGAAATTAATAGGTAGCAGGTTTAGAACAAACAAAAGGAAATATTTCTTCACATAACACACACTCAACCTGTGGAACTTGTTGCCAGGGAATGTTGTGAAGGCCAAAAGTATAACTGGGTTCAAAAAAGAATTAGATAAATTCATGAAGGATAGGTCCATCAATGGCTGTTAGGGTCAGGGACACAACCCTATGCTCTGGGGGTTCATAAATATCTGACTGCCAGAAGCTGAGGCTGGATGACAGGGGATGGATCATTCAGTAACTGCCTTAGTTCTGTTTGTTGCCTCTGGCAGGATAAAACAGGATACTGGGCTAGATAGATCATTAGTCTGGCCCAATATGGTCATTCTTATGTTCTTTTGTCTGCCTTGTTTATGCCCTTCAGAAGAATGTTTTGCAAATGTCTCATTGTTAGTGAGTGCTTTCTGTAATTAAAAGGAGAGAGAGAGAGAGGCAGCAAATCACAGAAAGGAGCCCAGACAAGTGTTAAAATTTCCACTCCTGTGCCATTTGAAAACACAGCTTGATTCTCCTAATATTTAGAAAGAGAAACGAACTTTGTATTCTATCTCTACTGTCTATGGGTGTCTGTCTATGGTTTGACATCAGGGGTGTGATATGAGTGCAGTTGGAAACTGATAGCACAGTGAGATGACAAGATAAAGGTCTGGGTTAGATAAGACCCCAATTTTCTGTTTGCTCTAGGTGCTAATATTACCTACTTCTACTATCATTAAAACCTGAGCTAAAATGTCATGTGATAGAGAGCACATTCTGTGATACTGCTTTTGGGGCTCATGCCTCAAAGAGAGATGTCTGCTGACAGGGGCCTCTGAGGCACCAATATGCTATTTATGTCTGATGTTTCCTCAAAGGGAACATTCACAGTCTGGCTCTATGCGCCCATTAGCAATATCTTTGTTACTGGGGACCCAGGTTAGTATGGACAGCAGAAAGGTTACTTCAGGGCACAGCGTTTTGCAGAAACAAATTGTCAGTGATGATAATCATTCATATTTTTCCAGTAGCAGTAGTGACAAAAAACAAAATACATTCATGTTTGCATATTGAGAATCGATCTGCTATAGTCCTTTTAATTCTCCCACATATGATTTTGATAGGGGCTCAAGGGAAATTCAGTAAATTAAAATGTTTTTACAAAACAGTGTCAAAATTATCTTGACTCATAGCAAGTTTTTTAAATATTGAGGGCCCATTCATACTGTTAAATTTAAGAGTGTGCCAGCCATTTCCTGGAGAAATTCCTGTTCTTGGGGTGGGGGCTATTTAACTCACCCAGGAAAACTCTCCATGGTCTAAATCTTGGCTTAACAGCAGTATTCCCAACATCAACTGTCACCATAAAGACATGCAGCCTTAACAGCAAACATTTTGCAAATGAAAATGTGTCATAGTCATAGCTTTCAAGGTTTTTTAGGGATTGCTGTCTGTCCTGCTGCTGCTTAGAAGTTCCATCTGTGTAATAAGGATTTCAGGTCTTTGGGGATAAATACATGCATGTGCTGATAGCATCAAGGTATTGTTTGATTATTGTAAAATAGTATCATAGCATTCATAGGAGAATCTGATCATGAAAACACATTTTCAGCTAGCCTAGCAGTCTAACATCACTTTTGAGCAATTCCCATCAGCCAACTAAGGAGCAGGGGGGAGGGCAGGGACAGTGCACATGGGGCGCATATCCAGTACTCCATAGCCTGGAGGGTGGTTGATACAGAAGTTGTGACAATCCAGGAGGACTCTTACATGCAAAGAAAGAATTCCCAAGGAACATATTTAAGAGATTAAGGGCTAAAGTTTCACAGGAGCCTCCTAAGCTGCACCCACAACATTTCTGTGTGAACTCACATTTCTGCACACAAATCTGGATTTGCATTTACAAATGTCCCCTTCAGGTATATATGCAGTTACCAGCTTTTTCCCTCAAATGTAAGCTTTGCAATCACATACAGGTACACATGAAAAATGTGCAGGCCTAACTTCAGAGGCTTCTTTGGAAACTGGGTCCTGAAGGTACAGTGCTGTCTCCAGTACAAAATGAGTTCAGATTTTTTTCCGTTCATTCCTTGTTTTATATTTCTACAAGGAAAGAGGACACACTTTTTAGTTTAGTTTAATTGTTATTTCCAGTTCTGCTTCGCTCTCAAATATTTGTAATGAAAAATTTCAGGCCCTGATATCTTGACCCTCTTGGTTGGATCAGACATCAGCCGCTGTCCCAGCACTCCCAGGCCAACATGTCGAGGATATTTGCACAAGCGAACTCACTCAGGAATACTGAAGGGCTGGAGGAAGAGATGGTTTGTGCTGAAACATGATGGCTGCCTTCATTACTACAAACACAAGAAGGTAAAGAGAAGAGGGTATGGTAAGAAAGCAAACTGTGCCATAGTTTACAATGGAGAGGTGCAGCAGTGTACTCAGACATGCAATGGAAGTGTGCTCAGATATATTGACATGTAACTTCTAGAACTGCCTTCACCTGGATGGGTATTTTCTGCATAGATGCTAAAAGGAGGCTCCCTCACTTCAAGCTGATGGCCAAATTCTACCTTGGTTTACGCCCACGCAACTCCTTTGAAGACATTAATTCAAGAATAGCAATGTTAGGCTTTGGTGAATTCTAATTCTATCCCGTGGTTAGGGTTCTACAGTGTGTTATGAACAAAGACAGAACACAGGCTCAGAGAGACATTAAGTGAGGTGGTAACTTTGGAAGTGCAGAAGCTCTAGACCCACCTCCTGAGATAAATATTTTTAAAATTAGCCATAAGCATGGGACTCCTGCATGTATGTGCAAACTTGTGGAGGGGCCAGCCACAGCAAGGCTGGGATGTACAGGTACTGCACAAGATTTATGCCACAGCTAGCACTAGGCTCCCCGAAAAGAAAGCCAGCTGGTGCCCCGTAAGGGATAATGTCTGAACTGACCAAAATTTCTCCCAAGACTTCCACTGCAGTGTGGACCTCTGTATGCACCTTTACAATGGCACAATCTAGGTTTAAATCAGCAGACTGGCAAGATGGTGGATTACTGTTTGTGTCAAATATAAATATATGAGTGCTTCTAAGTTTCTTCTTCTTTGTAATTATATGAAGAGATTCAAAAATCTTTAACATAAATTACAGTTTTCCTTTAAATCTGCTTACCCTGAGCACCACTGTAATAGAAGTTCATATTTTAAATACTGCTGGACAGTTCCTAAAGGTTCCAATGGTTGCATTTCCACCTGTGTCCAGCAGGTGGAGCATTTTGATAATGGATATTTTTCAGAGCTGCTATGCCTAGAAGAGCAGCTGAATTAATCTGTTACACAATCCTATTATAGCACAATTTGCAAGGCACTTTAGTAGGTGTTGGATATAATGACAAGTTACCAGTCCCTTCCCTTATGTAACTTTGCAACAAAGTTACTCAAGCAGAAAGTTATGTTTCCAAAATTAAATATACTGATTTCTAAGTGTGTCTATTTTTGGTCTTTTGTAGTAAAACACTTCATAGCTTATAAAAAGATCCACATCAACCAGCTCAAGCATTAGTTGCCCCGTTTTAAAGCAAAATTAAATGCAGGAAGATATGAGGGTCAAATTCAGGCTACAGCCTTAGCTCTGTGGCGCTATGCTGAGTTACACCAGCTGAGGATCTATCTATCCCTCACTCTGGAGTAAACCCATCTTCCAGGGAGGTCTCTAGGCCAAATAACATAAATGGTGGTGTCAGCTGGCCAGAAAATATTTGTAAGTAGATGCAAGGGATAAATTAGAGTAACTCACAGTGACTTGGCAGTCAATGGATGTGCAACGTAAGTGTATTGTATACAGTAAGGGGTGCAATGAGAGGCATAGCAGGCAGAAAATAATAGGAAGATGTAATATACAGCAGGCCCCACTCTCTAACATACATCCTCCTTTCAGTTGCTTTTCCTATTATTGCCATTTCTCCCCCCATCCAGTGCACCCTCTCTCAGATGTATGTTACGCACCTCCTGAATGATAAATCACTGGAGTACTACTGACATAAAACTGGAATGAAGCAGGGATGAATTCAACTCTTCATGTTTTCGGTTGTTCCTAATGTTCTCCTTTACATAGGACGAACATGTCAACTTCAGACAGATAAGCAATCACCCAGAAACTGAGGCCCTTTTTGCAGCAGTCTAACAGTGCCCATGGCATAGAACTTTTAGGAACAGGAAAACGCCTACTGCTCCAAACACATATATGTTTTTAATTGGTCTATCGTAATTGTACCTTCTTGTGTAGGTGGTTTTTTTCTCTTGTATAATTGCAACCCTTAATCCCCTTTTTCAATGGAAACAAATCTAGCTCCATTTTGTACTAATTTATGCTTTAGGCTTCATCAGCCTTCTCTGGGAACTTATGCTAAGGCTTGTGCCAGCTTCCATCAGCATAGTCCTGGCATAGGCCCCTGTAATGGAAAGTCCATCCATGGGAGTACGGATGCAGCAGCACATAGCACCAGAACCACTCAGCCACCAGCCAAAAAATGTACATTGCAGGCCAGGGAAGGCGTATTGCCAAACCAATGGGGAACGGAGAGATGCTGTGAATCAGCCCATCTCCTCAGCTGCCTTCACTAGCAGAACTCCTACAGAGCCCCTAGTGGAAGAAATACCACCTACATTGAATCCTCCTGGTAGGCACTGGTCCCAGGGCAGTTTGCACCTTCATGTGGTGACATCTGGCAGCGGATATTATGCTTTTACATAAAGAATTTGAATTACTCCAATGTAAACTGGTGTGACTCAGAACAGATTTTGGTACTGTATGTCTAGGCTTATAACGGAGTTTGTGCACTGGACTAAAATGACCCTTTACAGTAGTTGTAACATTTAGTTAGCACTCAAGAGGCGGATTGGTCAGAGAAGGGCACAGCACTTCTATTAACTACATGAGCTATCAGCTTAGCTCGACTCTGCTCAGGCCTCTGTTGGGCATGCTTAATACAAGCATTAGCATATTAACTCTATGCTATTATTAACTTACTTATTTGCATAGCCACAGCTACAGTTAGGGTTGCCAACTTTCTACTCAAACAAAACTGAACATCCTTGCCCTGCCCCACCCCCTCCTCTGAGGCCCCGCTCACTCCATCCCCCCTCCCTCTTTTGCTCTCTCCCCCCACCCTCACTCAGTCGCTCATTTTCACTGGACTGGCTCATGGGGTTGGGGTTGCAGGAGGGGGTGCGGGCTCCGTGGTGGGGCCAGAAAATGAGGAGTTCAGGGTGCAGGAGTGTGCTCCAGGCTGAGGCAGTGGGTTGGGATGCAAGAGGGGATGAGGGCTCCGGCTGGGGGTGTGGGCTCTGGGATGAGGCCAGGGATGAGGGATTTGGGGTGCAGGAGGGGGCTCTGGAGTGGAGCCAAGGGGTTCGGAGTATGGGAGGGAGCTCCAGGTTGAGGCAGGAGGTTGGGGTGTGGGAGGAGGTATGGTCTGTGGGCTGGGGGTGCGGGTTCTGGGGTGGGGCCAGAAATGAGTGGTTCAGGATGCAGAAGGTGGCTCTGGGATGGGGCAGGGCATTGGGGTGTGGGAGGGGAGGGGAGGACTCCAGCTGGGGATGAGGAGTTTGGGGTAAAGAAGGGTATTCTGGGCTGGGACCCAGGGGTTCAGAGGGCAGGAGGAGGATCAGGGCTGGGGCAGGGGGTTGGGGTGTGGGGTGTGGGGGGACTCAGGGGTGTAGGCTCTGGGCGGCACTTTCCCCAAGCAGCTCCTGGAAGCAGCGACATGTCACCCCCTGGCTCCTACATGGAGGCAGGGCCAGGTGGCTCTGCACACTGCCCCATCCACAGGTGCAGCTCCGATTGGCTGTGGTTCCCAGCCAGTGTGAGCTCTGGGGGCAGCACTTGGGGTTTGGGCAGTAGGCAGAGCCCCCTGGCTGACCCTACGCCTAGGAGCCAGAGTGGGAACATGCCGGCTGCTTCTTGGGAGCCGCACAGTGTGGATGGTAGCAGGGAGCCTGCTAGCCCTGCTGCACAACACCGCCAACTGGACAGTCCTCAGCCCAGTCAGCAGTACTGACCAGAGCCACCAAGATCCCTTTTTGACCGGGTGTTCTGGTCGAAAACCAGACACCTGGTCACCCTAGCTACGATAGTAACTTGATACCTGTCTTTACAGTATTGACTCTCTAGGGACAGGAGATGTTGCATGTCTACTATACTGTTTAGCCATTTTTTACATTAATATTAGGGCTAGACAGAAAATGGAAGTGATTTCTGTGGAAATTTCTCCGTTTGGGGGGGTGGGAAATCAAAATATTTTGGTTCAGAAATGCTACTGTGGTACCTCTTGCTTCCATTTGTATAGGGTAGGCTTCAGGTTTGGACTACATCTCCCATAATGCACCACAGTCTCTTCTCTTGTTGAGCGGAGGCAATATATAATCTGAGTCCCTGGCTATGGTGCATAATGGAATATATAGTTTAGCTGAGGAGCACAGCCCATAGAGGAGAATGGAGACATGAGAAAACCAAACTACAACTCTCATGAGGTACCATGGTAGCATATTCAAACTGAAATATTTTGGCATTCAGGTACTCTTTTTTTGGACAAAAAATAAAAAATGTCCGTGGAAAGCAGGCACTTTTTGCAAAAAAAAAAAAAAAAAAATTCATTTAGTTGAAAACTCAGTTTTCTGCCAAAAAACAGTTTGAACCAAGAGTGTTCTACCAGCCCCAACTAATATATAGCAGTAATTCACAAATTCAAAAAAATGATATAATGTAAATTTGTAGGCACTAAACTGCACCATATTTGTTACTTTATATTAAATATTCCTGAAGTATGAGGAAGAGTGGTGAGTGAACTTCAGAAAGACTTCACTGTGAAAAACTTTTAATTTATTCTTTTCAAGGATTCTAAGGGATCCTTAGAAGCTCACCACGTATACAAGAGCTCACATTCAAAACACAAGTATAAGATGATGGGATGATTTACCTGCGGTTGGTCCTGCTTTGAGCCGGGGGTTGGACTAGATGACCTCCTGAGGTCTTTTCCAACCATAATCTTCTATGATTCTAAGGGGAAAGGATGGGCTTCCTGAAATATCTTGGGACAGAGTTTATTTTTATTTTCACTGAAAATTCATATATGAAGCTGATCAGATTCAGAGTCAACCAATCCACTCTTTACTGCCACCACTCTAGAAAGGACTCATTTCTCCATTCAGGACTGATTAGCTTCCGGTAGTTACACTAAGGGAGCAACAACCTTCAGTCACCATCCTTATGGTGTTTGCATATAAAGTAGGATTCTCAGTGTAGAAAGTTGAACAACGCTCACAGACAGTGAGGGGGAAAACTTCAAAAAAGTTCTGAGACCAGATTTATTTTTATAGCTCAGATAATCATTTGAACAATCCCAGCCTTGGAAGGTCCTGCAGCCCTCCACCCTATAAAACTCCTTTCCCGAAGAGGCAGTGGCTCCTCCTATGTGATCCTGCTTTCTTGGTGAGCTATAGCAGCCTGCTACCTCCTCTGACAATTGCCAGGAGAGCCTGCTGTACCTTTTTTCTCCATCTGGCATTGCCAGTAGGCAACCTGATAGGCCTTTCTCTCCACCTCCACTGAGATTCCTATCAAACACTAGCCAACTAGTAATGGTTACACTAGAGGGCAATAGGAGCTAGCAGACTTTATTTAATTATTAATAAAACAAAAAGCTTCTAAATGATTCAGACCCATCAAACTGTGCACATAGCTCACCTGTGTAACTCCAAGATCTTATTTCGTTAACCCTCTCATGAGCCCCTGTTCTTTTGTTATCCTTGCTTGTTGCATAATAGATTTGTACCGCTTGGGGGAAGGGTGTCAAGCTATGTGTTTGTGCAACTACTAGTACAATGGGGCCTCTCTCCTGACTGGGGTCTCCAGAAGCCACCACAATACAAATAATAATAACAATCTAGCAGGGGAGGGAAGCAGGCCCTCTCTACCTCTTGGGGGAGGGAGGATGTCTTCCCTCCCCCTTGCCCAGTCAGTCAATGACCTATAGGCCAGAAGGGACAATTGTGATCATCTAATCAGACCCCCTGTTTAACCCAACCCATAGAACTTCCCAAAAATAATCTCTAGAGCATATTTTTTAGAAAAACCTCCAATCTTGATTTAAAAATTGTCAGTGATGGAGAATCCACCACAACCCTTGGTAAATTGTTCGAATGGTTAATTACCCTCACAGTCAAAAATTGATGCCTTATTTTCAGTCTGAACTTGTCTAGCTTCAATTTACAACTATTAGCTCATGTTATACTCTGCTAGACTGAAGAGTTCATTATTAAATATTTGTTTCCCATGTAACTATTTATAGACTGTAATCAAGTCATCCCTTAACCTGCTCTTTGTTAAAATAAATCGAGTTCCTTGAGTCTATCAGTATAAGGCAGGTTTTCTAATCCTTTAATCATTCTAGAGGCTCTTCTCTGAACCCTCTCCAATTTATCAACATCCTTTTTGAACTGTGTCTCTTGAACTCTTGAATAATATTCCATCAGTGGTCACAGCAATGCCAAATACAGCAGTAAAATAACCTCTCTACTCCTACCTGAGATTCCCCTGTTTATGCATCCCAGGATCGCATTAGTTCTTTTGGCCACAGAATTACATTGGGAGTTCATGTTCAGCTAATCCATTACGTCACCTACCAAATCTTTTTCAGAGTCACTGATTCCCAGTATAGAACCTCCCCCCACCTTTCAGGAGTGGCTAGTAGGCCCCTTTTGCCTCTTCTGGGATGGGCTTGTAGACTGACTCCACTTTAGTCCAGTTGAGAGGAATCCAGAAATATCTCAGCCTTCCTCCAATCATTTGTTTTGGCCTCAAACAAAGTATCAAACCATATCAAAACTCTCAAAAGGGTTGAACTGGGTTAAGTACTATTATTGGGTTACAGGGTTTTTTTATGTGGAGCATTTCTTATTTCATCCAAACCAGTTCCCCCATCTCTACCCTTTGGAACTAAAGAAACTGTAGTCATGCCTTCTGCACAATCTTCTTTTCTCACTCAACCAGCTACCCAGTACTCCTTGGGAGCTCCATCAGGTAGAGTTCTAACTAACATGAGCTAGTGACAAGAAAGTGTTCCTCATTGTTACTAGGATTTGTATTTGACCTCATAAAGACTCCATATTTTTCCTCTAACCACCTGATTTATTTTAAAGAATGTTGTTTTTTTCACAACCCTCCCTGCCTTGTTATGTTTAGATTGTAGGCTCTTTGGGACAGGAAATATGCTTTTATCTGTGTTAGTAAAGGGTATGTAAATCTAGAGCACGGCATAAATGTTTTGTACTAATAATTATTATTCATCTTCTTGCCTTAGCAGTCTTCATACAATAGGGACACATGCTGCATCAGTTCATACAGTTCTTGTCAACCATTAGCTCTCCCTCTTTTTCTTTACTCCAAAGAATACCTTAAAGTACAATGTTGCAATACTTATTTATTTAAACTATTTTTAAACACCTAAAACATGAAGCCCTCTCAACTGCTTCTTGCAGTCTGATGGTCCTTTGAAGAGCTCTTTACATAGGTACCTTTTCAGTATGGTCTTCCTAATAATGCACTTCTTCACTTTTTGATAGATCCAGTTTCTAAATTAAGTCAATGGGATCTGAATAAGGCCTTTTGGCACAGTCATTTCTTCTGGGTATAATTTCTGCCAGTAGAAGGGAAGAACAGTAGATAGATCTGGCACATCCCTCTCTCTTTTCTAAGAGAATTACAAATTATGCTCTTATTTTTACTCAAGAGTTATATGTCCATGTCAACTATAAGATAAAGCGTGAAACATTATATCCCCAGCCTCAGCTCACTGATAAAGACAGATTCTTCCACTTAGTGGATGTAAGACATTCTTTAAAACAATACACAGAGGACGAAAGTACTTTCTGGGGGCCCATTTGCATATCTCCTTCCAACAAATTAGTTGGATTTACCAATTTCTAAGTATAGCTAGGACCAGATTCTGATCACAAAAATATAAGTTTTACATTGGTGTAATTCCTCTGACCTCAACTAATTTACTCCAGATTTACAGCAGGCTAAGTGAGAAGAGAATTGGATCCTCTGTTTACAACAGATAGGGTACAGATTGCGATTTTGAGCTCTTGTTTTAGTTCATATCAGCAAACACTGAGAGGTGAAGCGATGTCCTCCTTCAGCTCTATTTTCCAGACATGTGGGTCAAAAACTGAAGTTATCCAACCTGAAATTGCTTTTCCATACCACAGAAAAATTATTAAAAAAAAAGTTAAACTAATTGCCCTGATGTTCTTGCAGTTGTTTATATAATAATTTGCCCATATGGTGGTTGTTGAAGACTTATTCTCGCCCTTCACACATTTGTGAAATGATATCTATTGCAATAGATTTTAGTCACATTGTCTGCAAGGCCATTTGGCTTCCCTTCAGAGAAATGATGTCACTGGCCTACATTCTGCAAGCAATTATGTATATGAGTAACTTATACAAGTGATCATCTCATTGGATTCAGCAGGGACTACTCATGGGCATGTCTGCAGTATCAGGGTCAGAGTGGGAACACTGCGCCAGATGCTCAGCATAAATTGCTGCAGGTCCATTGGCTTCAATGGAGCTACCATTATTTATGCTGAGAATCTGATCCATTGCTTCCAGGTCCTTCCCCTGGGAAGTTAGGCACCTGGGTGCTTTTTAAAATCTCTCGTCTCCTATCGGCATCTTTAGACATCTAAATACTTTTACAAATCTGGCCCTTAAACTCTCTCTTCCCCCACCTTTGAATCCCCCACTGTACTAGACACAAATTAACCCACAGATATCCCAAAGAATGTTAAGTCTGTGGAACCTGTATTCCTCTATTTATGTCTGGTATGTTTTTGTTAATGAACTACGTACACAGTATTTTTGATTCACTGGGGAAGTGATGGGACAGAATTCTTCTTCCCCATCATGGAAATGTGTTTGGTTTCTACCAACAATAGGGTACAGATCTCACAGATTTGAAGAAGTCATTCCAGTTATTTATTATACAAGAAGCTCAACACACTGGAGTTAAATACAAACAAAATGGTGATGGAGGATCATAACTTCCAAATTCAAGACTTCAACCATTTGGGATCATAATCAATTTGTCACCGAATAAAAAAAATTAAAAGAAAATACAGCATGTGGCACTGTGATTCTAGAAAGAAAAAGAGTGGACTTCATAGGATTTTGAGAAACCAATGAGAAATGTGTATTTAAAAAAAGGAAAACTTAAAACACTAATCTCTACTGTCTTGATATGTCCTTAATACTTACTGCCTAGAGTTTTAGCATCAGCACATATAGGACAAGAGGAGAGCGAGACAGACATAGGCAGGTAATTGAAATGGAGACTGAACTAAAAGTCATTCAGACTGTAGTATATGGGGAGCTACAAAGATGACCATCCTCAAATGTGAAAGTATGGCATTTATATATGTCTCCAGAAGAAACTAACTGGCATTTCCAGAAATTACAGACCACTTGAATTATAGTCTAGATTGAGTTAGTGCCCTTCAGTTGCTCAGACTTTATTACGTTTTCATTTATTCCATCTGCTTTCTCAATTCCACCAGTTCAGAATGGTGTGGAGCTTTGTAATCATACTTTTTAAAATAAGGAAGATGATCTTGATGGCAACATTTTGGATGGCCTGGAGGTGGGAAAATTGACAGAATGGATGGTGGAGAGAAGGAGGCTTCTGTAATTAGGCTAGGAAATTACCAAAATATGGATTAATGTCTTGGTTGGGAATGGAACAAATTTTGGAGATGATGTAAAGACAGAAGTGGCATGGGTAGGAAAAGAGGTAATTGGCTTAGTTTGCAGCAAGGGAGATTTAGATTTGATATTTGGAAAAAATGTAACTATAAGGATAGTTCAGCTGTGGAACAGGTTACCTATAGAGGTAGTGGAATCACTGTCGCTGGAGATTTTTAAGAACAAGTTGGACAGACACCTGTTAGATCGGGGGGCTGGAACAATTTTTATATTGGAGGTGTTGAGAGCCACTGAACCAAATTGTAAACCCTGTATCTGATGGAAACCACTTCAAGCCAGGGGATGCTGCAGCACCCATGCTGTTAGGGATGATCTAAGTATATTTAATCCTGCCTCGGCGTGGAGGGTTGGACTAGATGACTTCTTGAGCCCTACATTTCTATAATTCTGTGATCTAGGGAGGGCCTGGACATGAATGAAGATGGAAACAGAGGAATAAAAACTGATACCACTCTTCCATTTAGATCCTCCAGCACATGCAGCCCAAGTCTCACAATTCTGGCCTTCCATATATTTCTTTCACAGTTATAATACTCTGAAACATGCCACAGAGAAACCTGCAGTAGCTACACTGCTGCCTACACTAAGGAGTCTCTCTGTACTCCCAGTATCTCAGGGAAGGAGAAGACAATACACTTTGTATCAGTCACCGTAGTTATATATAGCACAGTTTAAAAAAAATTGCATTTTGTAGGCTCCCAGGTTCAGTGCCTGTAGGAAGCCCTGAGGCACAGGGTGACTGCGTGACAGCTTGAGTACTGAGGGGAGTGAGGAAAGAGTGGATTGTGCATTTCACAACAACAGAATCTCCTCCCAGCCAATAAAGATGATTAGAGCCCAGTCTAATAAACAAGTATTACATCATCTCGCCTGAATGAGAGATGTTGTATCACGTCTGTCTCTATTACAAAGCCTATGCCAATCCATCTGAATAGTTCGATCGATCGATCTTCTCTACATAAGATATATTTAATGCATTGAACTCTGTGGTAGCTAGATGCCATATAGATAGTTATGGAGCACCAGTTCCAACCGAGAGGACCCTAATCTAGGTCTCTCCCTCATTCATGGTGGTTTCTTCAGTGGAATGGTTTTGCTTTGTTTCTTGGATGGTTGTTGCTAGCCAGCGTGCAACTGCCTTTATTAGGAGATGCCTGTGTTAGTAGATTTGCCCAACATCTTTCTTGTTCAGAATAACATGAAAGCATCAAATTTCTGTTTCTTTTTGGACCAAACAATGCTTAATATTAGCAACATTTACACACAGACAGACACATGCCTCTGACCAGATGGATGCAGGTCTACTTTCTTCTGCTTTGTTCATATCTGAGTTTGACACATCACTTCACTTCCATGCTGTACAGAACAGGGGAAAATTAGGAATAATAAAGTGAAAACACTTCCTAATTGGACAGAGCAATTTTCAGGTAGCTTTAACGTAGGTAGCCCTCTACTTTCCAAAATGCCAAATCAGCCT
Organism: Lepidochelys kempii; assembly: GCF_965140285.1. NCBI lineage: Eukaryota > Metazoa > Chordata > Testudines > Cheloniidae > Lepidochelys > Lepidochelys kempii. Next base: position 66,140,449 of record NC_136384.1, on the reverse strand, counting down.
CCACTTCACCTCTACATTTTGGGACTGTGCACTACAGAGATGACAGCTTAATACAATTGTGTGAAAATCAGACAATATGGTACATGCTCTCTGTTGATTGCACACACACTCAATACAGAATCAGAATGAGAGAGAGAGTCCTTTTAAATTATCCTAATTTCTTTTGGTATATTCAGATTCCAATTACTGTAACAAGAAAGAAATCTTCTGCCTACTGTGTGTGGACCTTTCACAGCCTTTCAGGCTGACAAAGATCCAATCCTTTGTTCTCTTATACAGGCCCGGGTATTCATTGCTAAGCCTAAGCTCTTCATATAAAAGGCTTAGCTATAAATAGATTTAGGACTGAGCCATTGCCTGTAGAGATACCACTTGTGTTTGTTCTTCATTCTTGCTCAGAGCTTTATCATCACAGTCAGGGAGCTGCCACATTATTTACAGACAGCATACAATCTGATTTCTTCTGTGCACCTTTCATGCCTCCCACTGCTACAGGACATATTTCTCAATTTACATTTAAAAAGCTACTGACTCCTGAGTCTCCTCCATTTCCTCTGAATTCCTCTCATTGATAAATAAAAAAATACTGTTCACTGATGTGATGCATAGGTTGCATTTGGCAGACCAGCAGGTTGCATGCTGTTACCCAGAGACCTAGTCACACTCTTTTCTTTTTTCTTGGCCTGTCTCAGGTATTTTTCCTCTCACTAAGATTTATTCCTCTTTTTAGATGTCTATTGTTTTCAAAAATTAAGTATTTTTACATTAAATTAATATTTGTGAAAGGTGCCATGCGTACAGCTCTGGAGACTAAAGTCTTTTATTTATTGACAGGAAAAGTAAGTCTCATGCTCTCCCAGGAAGTGTGCCCCACCCTATAGAGGAGAGATAAAAGGACGCTAGAAAGGAGAAGGCTACAGCCAAGAAATTATTGAGATTCAAATCCGAATTTTAGGCAGCAAAGGCAAAGAAGAAGGAGCTGCTTTTAGAGATGTTATACAGGGAGCAGCAACAGGAGTCAGCGAGAGACTCCGAAAGTTAGAGAAAAATAGGGAGAAGTCAAAGCTGACCCCAAGGTGGAGAACTTGAGTGACAGGGAGTTTTCAGCTACAATGGGAAAGAGGGGAAGGGTGATGGTTTAGGAGGAAAGAAGAGTTCAGTTTCTGACATGTTGAGTTTCAGAAAATGGGAGGACACATAGGAGGAGATAACAGGCAAAGGTACTTTCCAATTGCCACTAAACCAAAGCTGATCCAGTGATCTGGAGATGGCTGCCTACATTTCCCATTGCTAGTCTCCTGAGCCGCCCAAACCCTCACTTTCACTTTTTCTAATGCTGTTTAATTTTTTGGCTGCATTTCAGATTCCCTTTCATAATTTCTTTTCTAGGACTCAATTTCTTTCTCGGTAAAGTTATTTTTGCACCATCTCCTCAGGATTTGCCTTCTCTTGAATAGCTTATTTTTAATCTTTTATTTTTTATCCCTTTTCTTGATTTTGAGTTCACTTGCTGCAGATGGAATGAAATGTGCTCATATAGCTCTCCAGTTCTTTCCTCTTCTTACACAAAGCAGCTTAACTAGAATAGTCAATTTGACTCTATTCAAACAAAATCCTTTGATCATAGCAAATCACTTTGAAAATGCTCTGCATGTCATTTACTCACTGGATGTGTTTACACCAAATAAAATAGGGCTGGTTCGAGAACATGTAGCTGTGCACGCTATATTACTGACCAATTAATTCAATGAAGTGTTAGATACACACGTCCATCTTTTTCACTGGTCTCTTTCTAAGACTCAAATAAGCTTTTGCTTTTACTGACTGATACGCTTTGCTAAATGCTTTCCTTTTTTTGGAGAAACAGTTCCCTCGAAACTCAAGCTAATCAAAAACAGAACTAGGAGGTAACAAATAAAGGACATTTGATCTTACTTTGAAATGTAAACCCCAGATCTGATCCACCCACTTTATGAGCACATAAGGTTGAAAGGGAGTGAAAATGATTGCTTGGGAGTCAGCCATCTAGGGGTCCATAAAAGGAAACATACACCTGAAAGCAGAAGGAGTTCTGCATGGGCTCACTATGAGAGCACAGAAAAGGAGTTGGAGGAGGGATGGTATGAATCTGCCATTGTATGGGTTCTATGGCCTATCCCTCACTACCACAGCAGTTGTCCAGGCCATTAGCCTGTGGGCTGGAGCAAGGGACACAAACCATGAGCTGAAGTTAGAATTCCATCACCTTGAATCCTGCAGAACTCCTTGTTCAAAGACTGCTTATTCAGGGGCAAGGTTTGGAGCCTGAACATATCGTTCAGTTATGCTGATATTTCATTGTGTTTTTTGTGATTGAAAGTATTATTTATAAAGTAGGTCACACAGCACTGACTGTCGGGAATGCCTTTCAGATATTGTACTGGCTTTGACTTTGGATGCTATGAAAGAGAGGGAAAAAAGCACAAGGATTTAGGAAATGTGATTACGGGTGTGCTTTTAGATTCTACTTTTCAAAATTAGGTAGTTATTTTACTTCTGCAGTAAAAGGCATGCACAGGTGCAAATGAGTAATCACATATGCCCAGAGGTTATTACATGCACAAATATTCATTTTACACACACAGCTGGATACTTTGTGCATGCCAGAATTTGTTTGAGTGTATATTTTTCAGATGCAACATAAGCACTTCCTGTGGTTTTTGAAAAATTGTCCCTTATTGATAAAGGTCATGCAATTTCATAATAATTCATGCATTTTTAGTTTATAAAATCCCATTATTTGAGCATTATGCTAATAGCACTAATGCTGCCCCTGTTTCCCAAAAGTAACTGTCAGCTTCCATTTTGCCACTGGCAAATCTGATGCAATTGCCAGCACTCCAGTAATAGTTAAAAAGCAAAGCAGTTTAAAACACTTTCCAAAAGACTTTGAAATGGGCTCTCTTGAAAGTTGTCTGATGCTAATGGGGAAAACTACTGACTTAGAGATTGACATTAACGGCCATATTTTCAAAAGCACTGCAATCTAGCCTTTTAATTTATGCACACGATTTTGAGAGTGCAAGAATTTGGTACCTCAGATCTGCACAGTTAGAGTTTCAAAGAAATAAGGTAAGGGACAAGCCACACTGGCTTTCAAAGAGGCTTGTGCTCCTAAATCACCCATGAAGATGCTTTTGAAAATTGCTGTTGTGCCCCCAAAAGTTGGAAGATGCGTGAACACATTTTGCTGAAGCAAAAACGGTTGCAAGAGCAAAATTGCAGGGACAAATTTAGAGGCCATGTTTGAAAATTTTGTCTTGAGTGAATCAACAGGGAGAGGAGGTTTTCTGGAGCCTCCAGCTGCCACAAAAAATGAAAATTAGGGGAGTATTTTCAGAGGCACAAATGTCAGTTTGGCACCAAACCCCTATTTGTGCCTTTGGAAATGTCTTCATTAGTTTATCCCAGGCCTTGGGAAAGTGATAGTTTTCATATTTCAGGAAACAGTTAAATTCCCCATGATTGTGCTCTGAAGACATGGCAAAGCTTCCTTCACCTTTATCTCATCAATTACAGGATGAAGGAAAGTGCAAACCTCTAGATGTAACAAAGTTAGAAGGTGCGGAAATTTGTGTTGACAGCAGCCTGGGTAAACCATTTGTGTTTAAATGCATGCCTCAAACTGGAAACAAGATTTTCTACTATTGTGCAACTTCAAACCAAGAGATGAAAAGGTAAACAATTATTTATATTACTGTTTTTTCTAGAGCTTGTGGGGGTGTTTTGTGCAAAAATTTCTCTAAAAGACACCTGTCACTCATCTATAGGAGTGAGGGTTTGATTTTGAAAGGTCCCAAAAATTATTTTTCAGCTTTCTACAGGTTTTCAGAACAAATAATGTCCTCATGCCACTCAGGATTTCCCTGGGTGAAAACATGCCTGATTTTTGTGACCTTAAGAGAGAATCACCCCCATCCCACCCCACCCACTCTTACCGCCATATCCTCATCCCACTACTTAAATGGAATTGTAAATCCTCTCATGGATTTTTACTTGTTTATACATAATTTCACACTCAAGTATAATGTCACTCAATGTTTTGGCCAGCAGAGCACTGAAAAAGAGCACAGTCCCTTCCTTACCCTCCCCTCTGCTTGCCCTGTCACATTTGGTTTTTTACCCCATTTTAAAACTTGTAACCCACTTACAAGAGTCTGTTGGTCTCACTGCCCATAGCATTGGTTTTGTGTCTCAATTAGGGAATATTATCTACACAGTAACTGGGAGAGTGCTTCCCGCTTCAAGGAGCAGTGTGGCTGGGGGTAGCAAGGACAGCGGCTCAGGCTAGCCCACCCAGTCTCCCCCGGGGATGTACTGTCCATGCTGCTCCCAGCCACATTGCTGTTTTTAGTGCACTAGCTCAAACAGAGCTAGCATGTGTCTGTCTGCTGGAGCTTGGAAGCACACTCCCAGCTGCAACATAGACATAATCTTAGGGAGCTTTTGAAATCTACTGCTTTCTTTCAGCTGCCACCCAGGGTTTTAAACTGTTTTTAAAAAAAAAACTGCATGTAGGTAATGTTTCTTTTAAGCAACACTTTCAGACAGCCTGACTCATTTTAGGACAATCTAGCATCCATTGTCAGAGCAGTTAGGATGTGTTTGAAACCAGTTTTCCTTGCTTTTTGCTTTCTTCTGTATTTCCAGAAATGTAAAGAGATGAAGGATGGATTATTTGATACACCCAACCTCATCTATCCATCCATCTATAGCTCTGTACTTACATAGCTGCTATTATAATAGTATCTGAGCACCTCCCAAGTAATTAAATCTAGAAATAACAACAACATGTGGTGCGCATAGAGTAGTTGTGGTGGGGTGATCATACCAAACAGTTGCACAACCTGGTCAGGAAATCAGTCTCCTTTGTTTTAAAATACCCAGTTTGTTGTAGTATTTTAAGTTTACCTCCAACTCTTACTCAGCCTAGTAACAAAAGAAACAGAAAGTATTGTTAATTTGTCTACAGATAAACTGTATTAAAAAGAATCCATTTTCTTTAACATTGCTGCACTTATAATAAGCCTAGTCTGTTGCTGGCAAATTATTTCTGCTGCTAGTTAGAAGTGTCATCTTGTAAATAACGCTCTAAGCCTATGTGTGTGTTTGTATATATAGTTATATATTTTCAAGCCTTAGGATGGTCCTCAATGTTGCACGTGTCTTTGAAAGATGTCCATATCAGCAAACGAAAAGACTCTGTGAAGGATATTTGTTCCATTGTACCAAGCCAAGTTATTCTTTTTTTTCTTTTTTCTTTTGGCATTTTGTAGGTGGCTGGAGGCTATGGATAAAGCTGTGCATCCTGTCCATCAGGTAATGCTTTATTATTTGGGTGGCAAACTAATCTAGTAAATTGAGCATAAGATTAGGAAACAGGACCTCCTGAGTGATACTCCTGTCTCTGATACAATGGGGGCTGCAAGCAACTCAATCTCTCTGTGTGTCAGGTTCCCCATCTGTGGAATGGTGTCTGTTACACTTCTTTGCCTCAGAGTTGTATAAAATTGGATGTAGTGAATGCCAATGAAAATGAGGTAGGATCAGAAGAGGCTAAAAGAGGGAAAGAACAAGTTAAAAATTACTTGGACAAATTAGATGTTTTCAGGTCACAAGGGCCTGATGAAATGCATCCTAGAATACTCAAGCAGCTGACTGAGGACATTTCTGAGCTATTAGCATGGATTTGTCAAAAACAAATCATGTCAAACCAACCTGATACATGACAGGGTAACAAACCTTGTGGTTGGGGGGGAAGCGGTAGATGTGGTACATCTTGATTTTTGGTAAAGCTTTTGATACTGTCCTGCATGACCTTCTCATAAATAAACTAGGGAAATGCAACCTAGATGGAGCTACTATAAGGTGGGTGCAAAACTGAGGGCAGACTTTGGTCCTTAGCATGGTCCTTGGAAAACCATTCCCAGAGAGTAGTTATCAGTGGTTCAGAGTCATGCTGGAAGGGCATAATGAGTGGGGTCCCGCAGGGATCAGTTCTGGGTCTTATTCTGTTCACTTCATCAATGATTTAGATAATGGCATACAGAGTACACTTATAAAGTTTTCGGATGATACCAAGCTGGGAGGGGTTGCAAGTGCTTTGGAGGATAGGATTAAAATTCAAAATGATCTAGACAAACTGGAGAAATGGTCTGAAGTAAATAGGATGAAATTCAATAAGGACAAATGCAAAGTACTCCATTTAGGAAGGAACAATCAGTTACACACATACAAAATGTGAAATGACTGCCTAGGAAGGAGTACTGCGGAAAGGGATCTGGGGGTCACAGTGGACCACAAGCTAAATATGAGTCAACAGCGTAACACTGTTGCAAAAAGAAGCGAACATCATTCTGGGCTGTATTTGCGGGTGTGTTGTAAGCAAGACACTAGGAGAAATTCTTCCGTTCTACTTCACGCAGATTAGGCCTCAACCGGAGTATTGTGTCCAGTTCTGGGCACCACATTTCAAGAAGGATGTGGACAAATTGGAGAGAGTCCGGAGAAGAGCAACAAAGATGATTAAGGGTCTAGAAAACATGACCTATGAAGGAAGATTAAAAAAATTGGGTTTGTTCATTCTGGAAAGGAGAAGACTGAGAGGAGACATGATAACAGTTTTCAAGTATGTAAAAGGTTGTTACAAGGAGAAGGAAGAAAAATTGTTTTTCTTAAACTCTGAGGATAGGACAAGAAGCAATGGACTTAGATTGCAGCAAGGGAGATTTCAGTTGGATATTAGGAAAAACGTCCTAACTGTCAGGGTGGTTAAGCACTGGAATAAATTGCCTACAGAAGTTATGGAATCTCCATCACTGGAGATTTTTCAGAGCAGGTTAGACAAACACCTGTCAGGGATGGTCTAGATCAGTGCTACTCAAAGTGGTGGTCCACGGACCGGTGCCAGGCTGCGAGCCATGGGCTGCCTGTCTGCGTGCACATCGGAAAAAAAAATTGCCGCTCCCCCACATCAGATAGCTTGAGAAGCACTGGTCTAGATAATACTTAGTGCTGCCTTGAGTGCAGGGGACTGGACTAGATGACTTCTCGAGGTCCCTTCCAGTTCTATGATTCTATGCCATTTGCACAAAACTCTTAAAATATACAGCACCACACACATGCTAAGGACCAAAGTCTGCCCTCAGTTATGCACAAAGCTCTTGTTGACTTCCATGGGAGCGGTGGGTACATAATTAAGGGCAGAATCTTTAGATGTAGCAGGCTTTTTTTGCGAAACAGAGAAGGGGGTTGTAAATGTTTGCCATATAACCTTCCTTGCTGCTTGCTTTGATTTATCCCAAAGTTGGGCCAGGAGATATATTGTGAGACTGGCAATGTCATCCTCAGGTTTTCATTTTGAAAATTGCCCTCTCATTACTCTCTTTGAATCATACCACCTGTCAATAATTGCAAAAGGGTCATATGTCTGGTATATAATTAATTAAATATTGTTCTTGTTATATGTATTACCGTGGCACCTAGGAGCCCCAGTCATGTGACCAGGACCTCACTGTGTTACGTGCTGTACAAACACAGAACAAAAAAAGTCCCTGCCCCAGAGAATTTACAATGTAGTATGAGGCAAAGGACAACAGATGGTACAATGTAGATAGACAGGGGAGAACAATTGAAACAGCATTGCCTGTGGTCTCAGCACATCAGCTTCCTGAGGATTTCCTCAGTGTAGTGGGAATCATTACGTGGTATGGAGCCATATTAGAAACTGTTGCCACCTCTCTAAGTGTCTGCGTCAGGATCTTCGACAAGGAAAAGGATGCGTGGTTGATGTCATTTCAGTGTTCCGTCTGCTGCCACCAATTGTTTAAACTGATTAAAGAAATCTGATGTAACTATAAGCCATCTGACTCATTTTAGGCCATTCTAGCATCCACTGTCAGAGCAGACAAAATGCATTGACAACAAAGTTTGCTTGGTTGGTGTTGTGTGCACGCATGCGCTTGGTTGGTTGTTTTTTTGTCTGTTTGTTATTTTCAGAAGTGTAAAAAGATGAAGAAGGGTAAATTATATGATACACCTCAACTCCTTTTTCTATCTGTTTATATAGCTATGTATTCTTGACACAATTTACAGCAAACAGTTCCTGACCACCCCCAAGATCCAGGAGCTGCAAAGACTTCTTGAAGCCACCTTTGCCAATTCCTACCTTCGTCCACTACAGAGACATTCAAGCTTTTAAAAAAATTATATTTATCTTGATAGTATCCCTTTAAATAAGGGTAGATTTTGAGCCTGTTTGTTCTCTGGTCTTGAGCCTTAGCTGAGATCATTCAAAGTTGGGGGTCAAGCCTGGGGTAAAAATCTAAATGTCTTTAAAAGGACACTGTCAAGAAAATAAATCAAAATTTTAAAACAATTTTCTTATTTAGATTAAAAACTACATCCTAGATCAGTAAAAAGGGAAGAATTTATAAAAATCTAATTTACTTTTCAATATTCGTGCTGTTTATTTTTCGCAGTTTAAATTAGTTAGTTAGGCTTTAGATTATAGTCCATTTCTCCGTAAGAGTCATTTCTCCAATCAGTGTACTGCAGGGATGGCTTTGCAAACATTCAAGGGAAATGTTTAGTTGTTTCTTTTTAAATTATTTCCATTAGAATAAAATCAATAATAGAAACATTTCTATTGGTTTCAGATTTTATAGGAGCTTATTATTACAAAATCTACATTTGGGGCCAAATAAATCTGACCTTAGAGCATGAATGCAAATTAATCTACTGGGCCTGAAAACAAAGTAAATTAAATAAATACAAAAAATTATAATTATGCACCCAAAACCAAAGAAATAAAAAATAAACATAGCTTAGAAAACAAGCCAAAAAGTACTTAAAAGCAAAAAAAGTAATAATCTTACTTTAGTTTGATAGGAAACATCATAATAAAAAAGGCTTTAAGCTATCAATGTCCATCTTATCTCTTGCAATAGAAAGATCTTACTTTGATTCAGCCACTAACAGCATAATTAGCCATTTATTGGACCTGTTTTCTAAGTTACTGGGTGCTTATTTTGATTGATTTGACTTTTTAGCTTTGTCTCTGAGCAGACAATAGCCCTTTTGGGGTAGGAGGGTTATATACTAATTTCATTGCACAGCTTGTTTCATTAGTAAGTATTGTTTTCAGCTAATTGCTTTCTCCCATTTTTTTAAATGAACTTTGCATTCATTTTTCAGTTTAGCAGAGAAGCTTTTTGTTGCATTGTCTGAAATGCTACTCAAGGTGCTGTAACTGAATTTTTAGAACCACCAGCAAAAACATATTACAGGCCTGTAATACTTCATCTCAAATGCAGTGGCTCAACACACTAATACACTGACACTATGTCCTCCTAATGAACCTAGATGGGGATATCTATTCCACTAATGCACGGTGTAACACTACATTTATCTATTGCACTCTGCTGCAGTAAGCCCCAGGAGGTTTTCATTTCACAGTAAAGAATATAGCTAGCTATATAGGATCAACTCTATTCTCTCTCTCTCTGGCTTGTCAAGGATGAGGAAGAAATAATTGAATGAAAAAGAAAACCCCTACAGAAACAGAGCAGGATGCTACCAGTATTACAGACACTCTCCCCAAGGACTTCCGATGACAATGACATAGGTTGACGCAACATTAAAAATTGCAGATAAACAAAGCATGTTAGGTTTAGATGTAGAAGTTTGGATCCAGATGTCCTTTATAAGTAAAAAAAAGAGGGAGGGAAATTATATGGTTCCTGTTTAAACTCATTGTAGGCAGGCCAGCTGTATTAAATGACCTTTTGTGTATTTCCTCCTGATTTTTACTAGCTCTGCTAACTTTCTGTGGCCTGTTCTATAATATTAGCACCTGGACATTTACATCTTCTAGAAATGGCTCTAAAGAAATCCCTGACTAGCCAAAAAGATTCCACCTTCTAGAATGGAATTGGAAGGCCAACCACAGACATCTAGCACATGGTCATGCATTCATCCAAGTCTCATTGCCATATTCTGTTCTCAGATATTTCTGCGCAACTCCTGTTGATGTGAAAGTATCTGAGGACAGAACATGATCGTTAGTTCTATCTTTGGCAACAGTGAGTACTGAAGTAATAAATAAGGAGAAATGAAGTCAGGCAACTTCCAAAACAGCTAGCATGATAGTCCTCTTAGTACAGTTTTGGTACTAACAAAAATTTAAGTGTAGAATATGTGCAGAAAAAGACAAAGAATTCCTTTAAGAAGGAATGAGAAGACGATGAGTAGTTCCTATAAAATATATGCTTGTTAATTGCGTTTCCAGAACCCTTGATGTTCCAAATCACAGTAGCAATAAAAGCTATTTTTAGAACAGGGGATTTGGGACTAATGCCTTTGCAGAATAAAAGCATGCTCCTCATGAAACTATTTTGTGTTAACTCTACAGAATCACGTATGGGTAGATGTCACCCTGCACAACACCAGCCTTCCACCCCTCGCTATCAAAAACCCAGAGTGTCTGGGTCTCCTCCACCAACTGGACAAAACCAGGGATGTGTGGATTCAGCACTACTGCATTCTGAAGGATGGCTGTTTGTATTTTTATGCTGGCATTCGCTCCACACATGCCCTAGGTAGGTGATACTCCTTGTTTTTAAATGATTCATATTAACATGAAAGAGTGTACACTATTTTAATACAAGTATTTTATTATTCTAAAGGTGAAATAGTGCCCTTCCTGGAAGAAATCATATTGGGGTTGGCAGGTTAGAGAGTGAAGCAGTATTGGCTGAATGTTAGTGACAAGAGCCACCCTGCCAGAGCAGGTCAAAAATTGCTCAAGCTCCTTAGCTTCATCCCACTGACAGCACACTCTGCTGCAAACTGCCCTGAGTTATTGCTTGGAGCAGGTTTCCATGTGATTATGGTATTTCTCCATTATGTAGGCAGGGAAACTCCTCTATCCACTGGGGGAGTAGAACTTCCACTGAGCCAACAGGGCCAGAGCCGGCTGAGCTCAGTCTGCTGGTGGGGCCAGACCCTGCTCATGGAGCTCTGTAAGCTGGGAAGGTAGTTGACTCCCCTTGGCAGCTCCTCCAAGATTGGGGGAGTGGGGGGCACTAGCCACCCTTTGAAGACAGCAAGACAGCAAGGCCCTCAGGGGTCCCCTACAGAAGACTCCCAAGGTAAGGGTGGAAGCTGGGTCCCAGGAACTAGTACTGGCACTTGGGACCAGCACAGCACTGGGGAGAAGAGGTGTTTCAAGAAGATGGAGCAGCAGGGAGGGGGGCAGCAGTCACCTAGAAAGGGGGATGGGGCTCAGGGCCAGGAAATTTGCTGCTCCCAGTCCTGAGGAGTTGGAGGTAGGAGGCACTAAAGAGGGTTGCTCTCAGATCAAACGACAGACCACTTCACTAGGGCTTCAGGTACACTGCAGAGAGGAGGAGGGTGGAGCTCTGCCTGTTACACATGTTGAGGGACCAGGCTGCCCTTCAGCATATGTAGCAACACTAATTGGATGTCTGGTCCTAATGGTAAGCTTGCTAGGGGATGAGGCCAAGCCCCCAACATGATAGCATATATACTGTCATTAGCTGCACACATTAGAAAACTTGTTAACTCTGTGTGATTTTCTTATACACTTCAGATTTCTCTCACCTTGTATGTTCCTGCCTGATTGGCTACTCTTTTCTCATTCCTCTGCCTATTGGGGAAATACATTTAGCTGCTGTATTGGACAGTATTTTACTATTTGTTACAATTCAGTCAACAAAGAGGTTTTGTATTATAATTTAATAATAATCTGTAGCACTCTTTAATAATAAATAATAATAATATAGCACTCTTTAGCTTCAAAGGGTTGTACAACAATGAAATAACTAGTGCTTACAATATCTCTCTGGGGTTGAAAACTGAGACAGAAACTTGCCCAAAGTCATACAGTGAATCAGTAGCAGAACTAGAATTAGTGATCAGGTATTTTGGGAGGTTAGTTCTGTGCTCTAACTTCTCAGCCTCATGCCCTTCTGGTCTTTAAATACACTATTGTTTAAAATAAACCAAACCAGCTTTCTTTGACATTGTAGTGGATCTTCTCTTGCTATCCTAACTCCTTTTCTGAACTGTTCCAATCTTATTGCAGATTGTACCTTACAAACACAGGTTTCAGAGTAACAGCCGTGTTAGTCTGTATTCGCAAAAAGAAAAGGAGTACTTGTGGCACCTTAGAGACTAACCAATTTATTAGAGCATAAGCTTTCGTGAGCTACAGCTCACTTCCTCAGATGCATATCGTGGAACCTGCAGCAGGCTTTATATATACACAGAGAATATGAAACAATACCTACTCCCACCCCACTGTCCTGCTGGTAATAGCTTATCTAAAGTGATCATCAGCAGGAGAGTGAATTTGTGTGGGGGGGGTGGAGGGTGAGAAAACCTGGATTTGTGCTGGAAATGGCCCACCTGATGATCACTTTAGATAAGCTATTACCAGCAGGACAGTGGGGTGGGAGTAGGTATTGTTTCATATTCTCTGTGTATATATAAAGCCTGCTGCAGGTTCCACGATATGCATCTGAGGAAGTGAGCTGTAGCTCACGAAAGCTTATGCTCTAATAAATTGGTTAGTCTCTAAGGTGCCACAAGTACTCCTTTTCTTCTTACAAACACAGTTTCCACTGACAATGTATTAACTGGTATCTCCTTGGTACCTGATATGATGTCAGTAGGACTATTAATGTAGGACTCACAATTTGGAAGACAAACTTTGATAAACTTTGAATCAGCTTCCTGGGACATTTAAGTAGAGTTGTGTAAATAACTTATGTTTCAGTTCAGTGGCTGAACAGTTCAGGTTGACCTGAAACAAAAACTTTTAAAATTTTCCAGCAAATTGAAAATCTCAAAATTTCCTTTTGGGTTGAACAAAACATTTCATTTTTGAGGATTTTTAAAAATCTTTTAAAATAAAATTAAAGTAAAATTTGAAAGGAAAAGTCCTTTTAAATCAACAAATTGAAATTGGTAGTTTTAAAAAATGAAAAGAAAAGGTTTTGGGAAGGAATGTTTGGGTTTGGTATTTCAGTTGGAGAAACAATTTGGTGAATTCAACATGAATTTGCAAAATGTTTCAGTCAACTCAAGTCTGCATTTTTCATTTTAAAAAGTTTGAAAAATGTCACCCAGAATTACTTTCAAGCCCATTATCCACCATGTAACCATAAACTGAACAGTTATTATTTCTTAGGGAAGTGTAGTCACTGACACTGAGGCATAGATGAATAGGTCATGAAAAGTACGTAGCTGTTATGTATGTAACGCCCACTCTTCAGAGTTAACTGCCTTGGTTGCTTTTGGCAACACTTCAAAGAAAGGAAACTACTACCACCAGCAGGAGCTTGGAATTTTGAAATTTGCCTCTCTTTCTGAATTTAAAGGGACAATAAAAATCAAAAGCTATCAAAATTATATATTTTTGTCCATTCATATTTAATAACAAGCTAGATTCTTTCTAAGAAATCCTTACATCGGTACTGCCAACCTATGTGCCAGCCAGCATGAACAACTACAAATGAAAAGGAATTGTATAAATTACTGGCACTGTGTTGGAATTGCACACAGTAACAGCTCAGTAGTAAACACACTGAAAGAAACTATATGGAGTCCACTCCTTATTTACAGCTGATCTTATTCCCATCAAAGCTGCTGGTAACACTTTCATTGATTTCAGTGGAAGCAGGATCCATCACCAGGTAATAATTATTTGAAAGCAGGTAAAATGATGTGTCTAAAATACTTGAAAAAATGAGCCACATTTGCAAAAGCAACTTCTAAATTCTCATGACCAAAATTACACACCCACATTTTGAGGTTTGCCCCCAAAACTGTGAGTTCAAAAAGCTGGCTGCATGATTTTCTGTGCATGAATGTAGAACATGGGTTAAGGCTATTGTGAGCATTTGGACCCATAATCATTTTAAGCCTTTATATCTCTGCTATTGACACTTCAAGTCAGAGCCCTAGTGCCCTGTTTCGTTTTGAAAAGTGCTATGTAAAAATGGCATTTTCTTACTCAAAGGAACTGCTATCTGTGTATTCATATTCATATCTGCTGACATAAGTGACATAAGTACCTTTCTAATGCTTTCTATTTCCATTATCCCTGTAGAGTCAATGCAGCCAAAAGGGACTGAGCTGGATTTCAATACTTTTCATGTAGCAACAAATTTATTTACTAAGTTCCAGTAAGGGACAGATCAGTTTCATCTTTGCAACACCATGGAGAGCACAGGTGTAACAGAGGGCAAAATTTGGACTGTAGTAATAAAAATATTTAGCAGTTGTATAGTGTTTTTCATCCAAAGATTTGTAGAACCTTCATTGATGGTGATGATGTGCAAAATTAAAAGAACTCAGTTTGACTTTTATATCTCAGGTAGAATTGCAGGGCTGGCAGGTAAGAAAAACAAATATTTGTTTTACTTGTAAACTGAATACATTTGATCTGGAAATCATTGTAACTGAGGAACTGCCATTTCTCCAGTCACTTTTCAAAGTAAAAATGGACATTAATGTTTTTTCACTAAATATTTTTATGTATATATATTTTAATTCTCTGTTACATTATTTTTGGAAGCATCACTGCCTCAGTCTCTGAAAAGAGAATGTAAAAACCTTTCCGTTGCTAAGTAGAAGGAAAGAACTCGGCACATATGCAGTTTACACCAACAAGTGGTTCATACCACTCTCTATTTGTGCTGTTTCCCTTTCTCTAGGTGGGATTTACCTGCAAGGTTACACTGTAAGCGAACAGACACTTGGCTCCAGGAGATCTGTAATTGAAATGAAACCCCCATCTGAAGAATTTCAAACCTTCTACTTATGTGCAGAGAATGTAAATGAAAACAAACGGTAAATGGAGATCTTTGTTTCACTTCTCTTTGCCAAACTCTTAGAGCAAGTAAGAACACTGTGGTTCAAGAACGTTTGCTAAAATCTTTCCCTTTTGTTTTCACCTGCTTGCTTTCATCTCTCCGTGACATTAGTTTTAGTCGCACTGCAGCAAAATATGCTGGCACATGTGAGTCATGAGTTCTGTTATTGTCATCACTGGAGTTATAGCAAAGCTGAATTGCGGCAGTTCAAGAGGGAACCTTGTGATGGTAGCTCTCATAAGGATGTGTGAGTAGTCATACTAAATGGAAGCACCTGAGTGCCTTTCATGATAGGTCAGACTAAGTGAAAAGTAGGTACTTCTAGTTCTCACAGATGAATTACTTCCAACACTGATCATCATAATTAAAAAAATTGCCTATGAAGTCATTTTCTAAAAGCTACATTCTGTAGTCTTAGTGCAGAAAAAACTCCCACTGATGTCCCTAAGACTAAAAGTTGTAGGATTTGACTTATAATGAGAAGCTATTAAATAATTTGGAAACTTGTGCCCAGATATGTTGCTCTTATAGCCAGTTCTTCCCTTCCCACTGTCTCCAGTCCACTTATTAGCATTTTTAGTGACAAGACAGTACAACAGATTTATAAAAAACAATTTCAAGAGAATTTTATCTTCCAAGTGCACATATGACACCCATTCAGTGGCTGTTGTTGGTCTTTCCTCTCTTTCAGATGGATTACTGCTTTGAAAACCTCAGTTAATAAATGGGTAACTCTACACCAGGCCATTCAAGACTTCATGAACCGACCACTGGAAGAGACAAAGATGTGAAAAAATATATAGTTTTTCTTCATACTTTTCTTTATAATACATTTCAGGACAATATCTCCCAACAGACAAGATATTTTAGCACCAGATGAATTTTAGCAGTGGTATGTACCACACATCTTTTGTAAACATTAGTAAATAAAAGCTAATTTATGTTACCTACATTGTGGATAGTCTTTTTATGTTTCTATTTGTGGTCCATGGTCCCCTAACTTAAGCAGAGTCACTTTGGATTTATACCAGTGAACAGGGATTTTGCCTGAATTGATAAACTACACTTCTTGCTGCATCATAATACAGTAGAATCTCATATACAAACACTTTGGAAATGGAGGTTATTTGTAACTCTGAAATGTTCGTAACTCTGAACAAAACATTATGGTTGTTTTTTCAAAAGTTTGCAACTGAACATTGCAAACTTTACTATGCAGAAGAAAAATAAAATAATTTTTACAAAAGTATGATTATAGTTCATTATTTGTACTAGCACCTGAAGCATACTAGTGTTATGTTACTATGTTTGAGATTTATTTTCACATACATTCTACTGCAAATATATCAGAACTCAAAAAATCGTCTCGCGGCATAAGTCAGCGTTTACTGTTGAGATTTACACTTCCATGCTGTAGAATCAAGACTAGATTCTTAGCTGGTGTAAATAAGTATAGCTTCAGGATCTGGCTCTTTATATTTTGTGATTCTGATGCTTCCAAATGGAAGCAAAATCGATAAATTGAAGGGAAAAGTATTACCATTTCATTTTTCTCCAAATGATCCTAAATACAAGTCATCTGTGAAAAATATATCACTGCTTTTAAAGGTAACAAGCCAGCTCTCAGCTGTAGCCAGGTTCTATAGGGCACAAAGGAAGAGGATCCAAAAGATGACTTGTCATGTTTCTCTGAGCCAGAGCTGGTTCTCACCCAACACTAATGCCTGCATAGATCACAGCAGCCTGGGAGTTGTTCTAATTTATGTCAAGTGGCTAATGGAAGCATTGCCTGAGTGGCAATTTGCCAGCCAGAAATTGCCTTAGGGCAATGCACACGTCTTCCCCTTCCTAAAACTGCTGGGGGACAATGGTGTTTGGGTCGAGAAGGCTGGCATACGAAGGAGCTTTCTATGCCTACTGGTGACCCCATGCCAGCAGAAGTCATAGTCAGTAGTTCAGGGTCATACTTAGCTGTCATCAATGTGGCTGATTTTATTTTCATTTTTTAAAGTATTCACAGCACTCTTATCTGATATATAATATTTTGTTTGAGTGGTTTCTCCTGGGACTTTTTCCCAGACTCCTTGCAGATGTCCAAAGGAATTTTTCTGAATAATGTTCCCTCAACACACATAAGTTTCTCAATCTGACTTTTCAATACATGTGTAATCTAATTCTAATTGGACAACTGTAATTATAAATAGCACTATATAATTCAGTGTTCGTACATTTGAGTCAACTTAATTATGAGTTTCTTTTGTCACTAAAATGTATTGATGGTGTTTGTCAAGTTGTGTTTATTACATTTGTCTCTCAAGAGTTTTTCCCCAGATACCTGAAGGGGACCGTTTCTTCCGGCTGTAGAGGTTGATTTTTGTTTTGCTTTGTTTTGTTTTGTTTTAATATGCTTCATCATTTTAATTATATTTGAAAAGTGGGGGGAGATTGGAAAAAATCCATTTATACTATTGCAAGTGTTTGTTATGTGTTTTCTGCATTAGTTTGACATTATTGCAGCTCACTCACTAAAACAAATTAACACATAATTAGAAGCATGGGATTTATCAGACCTTTCAGTCATCAAGTGCAGATGACTTGTGAACACTGCTTGTGTTGCTTCAGAGGAAGGGGGAAAAAAATTGTATCCTGTCAATTGTCCACTGCTTCACACAGCAAAAAACCTCTCACTCTTGTAGCAATCAGCTTACACCTTGAATCACGAGATAGGATTCCCTTAGTTTAGCATACATAGAACTGCAGCATAAAATGTTAGTCATGAACATAAAGTTAGCCCAACTATTTAGAAATCCAGCTAAAGTAGTTAACTCTATGACCTCTTGTGGCAGTGAAGTTCACAGATTGCATGTTGTTGGATGAAGTATTTCTGTTTAGATTTTCTAGCTTTAGTGGCCATTTATTTAATCAAAAGACCACACTTCTTGAATTAGGAAGACAGAATAACATAGGGAAGGCCTAGTTACTTTTTAGTCTTCAGAATCCTGAATACTTCAGTTTAGTCTCCACTGATTCTTGTCCTTTCCCTGCTAAATATCCTAGTTGTTGTTATATCTCATCATACTGTTACCCCTTTTTGACCCAAGTGACTAGTCAAAGTTCAGGGCCCTGGGGATGTTCCAGCTGAGAGGAGAAATTGATGGAGACTGGTATTTTCTTTGATGCACTCTTGTTAATTTACAAAGAATGTACAAAATCCTGCTTCTCTGAACACAGGAGGAATCAAGAACAAGGGGTAGCTTCTTTGCCTAGGATCAGACTCAAAATTCTCCCTTATGGCTTCACCCAGCATACAGACTCCTGTGTGGCTTTCATTAGGCTGTCTCGGTTGCTCTTTGTATCTGTGTTCTGTCTTCTCTCTCTCTCTCTCTCTCTCACCTCCACACACTTTTCTAAAACAATACTCAGACAAAAAAAACAAAAACAAAAAAACCCAACCCTCTACCCACACAATCCAAACCATGTGCATGGGTTCACATACTCCTTTTGTCTAAGGTGGGGGCTTGTGATTAACTCAGCTTTACAATAATGCGAAGCAAACATTCACACCAGACATCCATCAATTGCCACAAGTTTTTAACTCAATCCATCAAGTTTAAGCCAGCTCATAACACCACATTAACTTTCCTGTATACCTAAGCCCTCGTCATTGCCTTCCTCTGGACCTTTTCAGCATTCACTACACCTTCCCTAACACAGGGGCGTTTCATCATTAGACATAGTGGTTCAGATGAGGGCAGACACTTGTTCAATATAGGAAATGTTATGCTCACGCCTGCTCTTGAGCAGCACTTGCAACTTGCATTGAAGCCATTGTGGGTAGGAGGCTGGAAGGCGTGATTAGCTGTGGGATGCATTATTATTTTATTAATTTAGCAGGTAGGCATTTGATTACATTATATAGTCTTTTAATATGTACTATTTTATTACTGTGTGGTTTGCAGTGAGCAAAGCGACTGAAGCATTATATAGGCACTAATAGAAGTTGACATGAATAAATTAACTACCCCCCTTCTCCCCCCCCCATATCTTGCTTTTCTGTTTCATGATCTACTACTCATGAACCAATTCTCTAATCTGGTGATAAATAAGTAAAACGTGTATGAATAAACTTGTTAGTGGTTGTCAACCATACATTTGGAATTAAAAGCTTCATAAACATATCAGTCCAAGTAACAGCATTGAGCTAGGAAGTTTTAAAATGTAAGCAGGGTCTGAAGGAGTTCTCCCCTGTCACTATGCCAGGTGGAGGAGAGATTTCAGGAGCAAACTGTATTTATATGAACCCACCTATGCTGCCACGATATCCAGCAGATAGAGAGAGCTGTGTTGCTCAAATTGATCAACTTTGACTGGTGTTGGGTTACAAATCACTTTAGTACTGAATGTAGGGCAGGGGTCTCAAACTCAAATGACCACGAGGCCACATGAGGACGAGTGCATTGGCCCAAGGGCTGCATTACTGACACCCCGCCCTTCGCTGCCCCCGGCCCTACCTCTTCCCTGCCCCCATTCCAACCCCTTCACCGATGTCCCCACCCCAACTCCGCCCCTCAGGGGGTGCAGGAGGGGTTCGGGGTGCTACAGGGGGTCAGAGTGCAGCGTGTGGCAGGGGGCTGGGGTGCAGCAGGGGGCTCAGGGCAGGGAGTTGGGGTGCAGGAGGGATGCAGGATCCAGGGTGGCAGTGGCACACACCGGGGCCAGGGCAGGCTGTGTGCCTGCCCTGGCCCCTGCACTGCTCTGGGAAGCAACCGGAATCATGTCCCTGCAGCCCAGGGGAGCAAGGGCACAGGGCTCCGTGCGCTGCCTTGCTGCTCCTCTAGGTACCTCCCCTGAAGCTCCCATTGGCTGCGGTTCCCTGTTCCCAGCCAATGGGAGATGCGGGAGGCAGTGCCTGGAAGCCATGGCACTGCACGGAGTCTTCTGCCCCCAATCCCCAACCCCAGGCCGTTGTGCCGGCTGCTTCAGGGAGCGGTGTGGGGCTCGCTGTGCCACTGGGGGGCAATCCCGCGTGCTGTAGTTTGCCCACCCCTGGCCTGGAGGTAGGCCGGGGGCGGGCTGCAGGAAATAGCCCCCCTGAGCCATGTGTTTGAGACCCCTGATGTAGGGGGTAGTGAAACATTGTTGTCTTTATTGTACAAATAAAGGGGAGCAGACCTGTGCTTCACCTGTCTCAAATGAGGGGCTCGCCCTCAGCTGAAAGGACCTCTTTAAACCAGGGGCTCTAATGTCAGACTCCTGTGAAAGTAAGAGGGGTGGGGACAGGTGTCCCAGCCAGGAGATGTAGACTCTCCCTAAGGGGCCCCACTCTGGTTGAGCCTGTTTCTCCCCCCCATTCAAAAATAGAGATAAATAGGCTTCATTAGGAGCCTTTTGTTATCCTAAGTACTCAATAAGAGCTAAAATCACTTGTGGTGGGGCAGTGTTTCTGCCCAGTCTGCTGAGAGCTAAAAATCACTGAGACTGATCTACAGAAGTCACAGCAGAGAGGCAGATAGCAGCAGGAGGTGAGTGACAGGTGGCCATCAGGAGAGTGGAAAGCAGTCAGCTGAGAAACAGTGGCTGGCCAGGCAGTGAGAAACTGTCGGGGTGGCCAGCCAGAGCATATGCTCAAATGGCACAGCAAGCAAGGTACCTTCTTCCCTGGTGGGAGGTGAACTCAGAGTTGTGTCCTCACTGTCCAAGGGCAACTACCATGGGTGGTGTATGGTGAGGGGGCACAGTAATGGAACCGTTGGTTATAGAATTCAAGAACATGAGGCAGAAGGCACTGCCCCACACACACTCTAGGGTGGGTGTCCTGATCACAGTTTTATGACTGTGACATTTTCCCTAATTAATGTTGGGTGACTGCCCTCCTTTCATTAAAAGTTTCTTTTCCACACTCAGACTCTGTTTGTGAGTGGGGAAGTATTGCCTCTCAGAGGTGCCCAGAAGTGCTGTGTAATTTTCCCAGGTTACTGGGTGGGAACTCAAGCTGATTCTATGCTGTATTGTTGGAAAGGAACCCCTAGATATTGAACCTGGCCCTGGTTGCTGCAGAAGGGTTACAGAAATATCTAATAATCCGAGTACCAAGCCAGTGTAATATAGGTCTAAATTTGAAAGCAATCATGACACTCCATTTTGTGTTAGAAGAAGACAGGTTTGGTCTCACTGCTGGTGTACCACTCGTCAGCAATTAGACTGTTGCCAGGGTATGGAACTAGAGCTGGATAGAAATAGCAGTCAGCCAGGAATATCAATTCCCAATCCAGGCTTTCCCAAGGGTGGAGCTGCTTGGAGGCCCAAGTTTTGATTCAGTTCCACTTTAGATTTTAATTTTAATTTTTAAGGGAGGAGGAAGAGAAACAAAATAGCATGTTAGTTTTTTGTTGCAATTAAGTTTCAAAAAATGAAACTTTGGGGAAAGATGCGAGTTAAGTTTGATGGTGTTTTCAGGGCAGCATGGACTGGGATTGCTGTGCAATTACTACATTATCAGTAACTCACATGTTTTCATTTGTTTGCCTTCAAGAATGTATAGTTATTGCTAGGATCCATCCCTATTCAAGGTTTTCTTTCCTCTGCCAGGAAAAAGATTGCTAATGGAAGCATTCTCGTTTCAATATAGCTGAGTATGATATTGCAGGTCATGTTCTTGAAGCATGATTTATTAAGCAGGTTTGCTACACTCCAACTAGAACTCTTTTTCTGCCCTATTCAGCAGAAAATGTACACAAGGGGAAGCCACAGAAGGTCACCTCTATGTTTCCCACGCTGGGCTGAGCAATTAGCAGGAAATACAGTTGTGCCACAAAAACATTTTTGCCAAGTACATAATTGCCGGCAATAGAGGGCTGGTCAAGGACGGTTATTTGTTTGGTTCTGTCCCCCCCTCCTTCCCCATCAGCTCGTGCAGCCTGATTTAGCAGAGTTAATCTAGTGTTAACCTGCAGGAATAATGGAATACGCCTTAGCCAAATCCATGACACTACATTCTTGGATGGAAATCAGGTTGCCTAATACCCAGACTTCTCTTATATACCAACACTTATGCATATCTGTTATGCTGGCAAGATACCATGCTAATTTTAAGAAAGTGGAGGCAACCAAAGGTTTACAGGTGGATTATCTGCTGTATACAGGAATTAACATCTCTTATTCAGGAAGATCCTCTTGGGGCAAGTAATGCTAAAATGGGCTGGCTAGACACTTCAGAATAAGGGCTCACTGCTGATACTTAGGTGTTATAGTATCAATGAGGGTCTTCACCTTCTTTTTTCTTTTCTAGAGCATCTTGGTGCTCAGAATTTTGTACATGAAAAGAGAAAGGCATATCATGTGCAACGTGTTAAATAGTGACATTCTGAGGCCTTTAGTTAATTACTGTTTCCATTTAGGTCTCCCTCATAATTAATAAACCACTTAGAGGTTGAAGCAATATGATGAAACTTGTCACCCTACAAGTACATATTATTATTATTATTATTATTAGAGAGGCTTTTGAATTTGTAAAGAAGCATCTAGCAGTCACAATCACAGGCATTATAAGTAATAATAAGATGATAATTTTACTGAGACATAATACTGCCTAGTTATTTTATTGCTGGTCATATCTCATCAAACAATTCTTTAATTTTAACAGGTAGGCCATAAATGTTTTCACTTCAGGAAAGATATGGAAATAAGCCATCAGAGAGCAGGAATAATTTCCCAGGATAATCATTCAAAATTCCACAAGTAAAAATGCCTCCTGAGATATTAGCTAAACAGTCACCATTCAAGAACTCTCTAATCTCTGGAGGCCTCAGCTGGTAAGAGAAAGAAAGGTGAATGCTGCATTCTGATTCCTTGGCAGAGAAAAGAATCGTAGAAAACACAATATGTAACACAGACAAATAAATTGACTCCGTTTGGGATCGATATTTTGCCAACTACACTAGTCCAGATCCTCAGCTGGTGTAAAACAACATAGCTATACTATATTACACCACAGTTTTTAGGAGAGGAAGAGAAGAATGTGTCCTCAATAGAATCTGCAGGAGGAATTTTATATGACCAAAAAGTACTCACAAAAGTTGGAATTGGCCAAAGTCAGACCTTCACAACAGAATCTTTCACTGTCACTTGACCATGAGTGACAAATGCCTCAATTTTACATGTCATCTAAAGGACAGCACAGCACTCTTTCCTCTGAAAGGGAAACTGACAGACATGGAGCTGATATGCAATAATATTACGAATACTGCTATGCAATTTTATGAATACTGTATGTGACCTGGAAAGTGAGGCGAAGTTATTGCATATTGGGCAAAGTGGAATACTTATTAGATACCTGCAATCTCAAAAATCAATGGGATCTATGTATGAAGGTGGCACAATGGCTGCCCGAGTAACAACACCAAGCATACACTCAAAAGACAATGGGGCAAACTGTTACCCTAATAGCAACATGCTTGGAACAGGGAAGGAGGAACACAAGTTGCAGGAGGGAAGAGTTTGAAGGAATTAACAGGAAATCAATGTGTTTGCACACACAGCTTGAATGCTAGCTGTAGTTACAGCATCACTGTAAATAAGTTTAGAAACATGGAGTACCAGCACCTGTAGTCAGTCTAGTGAGAGACACATCAAGGAAGAGTGTGATTAACAGGAAAACAAACAGCCAAAGAGACGCAGCCAAGATGGCGGAAGGTGAACAGAAGAAGAAACGGACCTTTAGGAAATTCACCTATAGAGGTGTTGATCTGGATCAGCTCCTCGATATGTCCTACAAGCAGCTGATACAGCTGTACAGTGTTCGCCAGCGCAGGCATCTGAACCGCAGCCTGTGTCGTAAGCAGCATTTCTTCCTGAAGCACCTTTGCAAGGCCAAGAAGGAGGCTCCTCCCATGGAGAAGCCAGAGGTAGTCAAAACTCACCTGTGCGACATGATCATCCTCCCCGAGATGGTGGGCAGCATGGTTGGCGTATACAACGGCAAAACCTTCAACCAGGTGGAAATCAAGCCCGAGATGATTGGCCACTACCTGGGTGAGTTTTCCATCACTTACAAGCCAGTGAAACACAGCAGACCTGGTATCGGTGCCACCCACACATCAAGGTTCATTCCTCTGAAATAAATGATGCTTCGGGAAAATGTTTTCTATATGTAAATAAAGAAAATGCTCCTGCCCGAAAAAAAAAAAAAACATCCTAAGGCAGATAAAACAGGCAGCATGGAGAGACTCGGACCATTAGGAATGTTGGATTTTCAGACAAAGTTGCACAAGCGTAGAAACAAGAACTGAGCCTACACAGAGATGACCAAGAGGGATAAAGATAAGAAAATGAAAGTAAAGCTTTTATTTATTATCTCATTGTGGGAAATGGAAAAAAAGCTAGTTAGACACCATTGCAAGGAATATTGTCTGAAACACTGGAACAGGTGATAAAAGCATTCAGGATTTGACCAGGAGAGAAATCACCCTCCCTTTCCCCCATCAAAACCAAGATGACAGGTTTCAGAGTAGCAGCCGTGTTAGTCTGTATCCGTAAAAAGAAAAGGAGTACTTGTGGCACCTTAGAGACTAACCAATTTATTTGAGCATAAGCTTTCGTGAGCTACAGCTCACTTCATCGGATGCATTCAGTGGAAAATATAGTGGGGAGATTTTATATACATAGAGAACATGAAACAATGGGTCTTACCATACAGACTGTAACAAGAGTGATCAGGTAAGGTGAGCTATTACCAGTAGGACAGTGGTGGAGGAAGGAACCTTTTGTAGTGATAATCAAGGTGGGCCATTTCCAGCAGTTGACAAGAATCTGTGAGGAACAATAGGGGGGGAATAAACAAGGAGAAATAGTTATACTTTATGTAATGACCCATCCACTCCCAGTCTTTATTTAAGCCTAAGTTAATTGTATCCAGTTTGCAAATTAATTCCAATTCAGCAGTCTCTCCTTGGAGTCTGTTTTTGAAGTTTTTTTGTTGAAGAATTGCCACTTTTAGGTCTGTAATCGAGTGACCAAAGAGATTGAAGTGTTCTCCAACTGGTTTTTGAATGTTATAATTTTTGACATCTGATTTGTGTCCATTTATTCTTTTATGTAGAGACTGTCCAGTTTGACCAATGTACATGGCAGGGGGGCATTGCTGGTACATGATGGCATATATCACATTGGTAGATGCGCAGGTGAACGAGCCTCTGATAGTGTGGCTGATGTGATTAGCCCCTATGATGGTGTCCCCTGAATAGATATGTGGACACAGTTGCCAATGGGCTTTGTTGCAAGGATAGGTTCCTGGGTTAGCGGTTCTGTTGTGTGGTGTGTGGTTACTGGTGAGTATTTGTTTCAGGCTGGGGGGCTATCTGTAAGCAAGGGACTGGCCTGTCTCCCAAGATCTGTGAAAGCGATGGGTCGTCCTTCAGGATAGGTTGTAGATCTTTGATGATGCGTTGGAGAGGTTTTAGTTGGGGGCTGAAGGTGATAGCTAGTGGCGTTCTGTTATTTTCTTTGTTGGGCCTGTCCTGTAGAAGGTAACTTCTGGGTACTCTTCTGGCTCTGTCAATCTGTTTCTTCACTTCAGCATGTGGGTAGTGTAGTTGTAAGAACGCTTGAGAGATATCTTGTTGGTGTTTGTCTCTGTCTGAGGGGTAGGAGCAAATGCAGTTGTATTGTGGAGCTTGGCTGTAGACAATGGATCGTGTGGTGTGGTCTGGATGAAAGCTAGAGGCATGTAGGTAGGTATAGCGGTCAGTAGGTTTCTGGCATTGGGTGGTGTTTATGTGACCATCACTTATTAGCACTGTAGTGTCCAGGAAGTGGATCTCTTGTGTGGACTGGTCCAGGCTGAGATGGTGGTGGGATGGAAATTGTTGAAATCATGGTGGAATTCCTCAAGGGCTTCTTTTCCATGGGTCCAGATGATGAAGATGTCATCAATGTAGCGCAGACCTAAAAGTGGCAATTCTTCAACAAAGAAACTTCAAAAACAGACTCCAAGGAGAGACTGCTGAATTGGAATTAATTTGCAAACTAGATACGATTACTTAGACTTGAATGAAGACTGGCAGTGGATGTGTCATTAGAAAAAGTAAAACTATTTCCCCTTGTTTATTCCCCCCTCTCCCCCACTGTTCCTCAGATGTTCTTGTCAAATGCTGGAAATGGCTCACCTTGATTATCACTACAAATGGTCCCTGTCGTCGTCCCTCCCCCATGCTCTCCTGCTGGTAATAGCTCACCTTACCTGATCACTCTTGTTACAGTCTGTATGGTAAGACCCATTGTTTCATGTTCTCTGTGTATATAAAATCTCCCCACTTTATTTTCCACTGCATGCATCCGATGAAGTGAGGTGTAGCTCACGAAAGCTTATGCTCTAATAAATTTGTTAGTCTCTAAGGTGCCACAAGTCCTCCTTTTCTTTTTGCAAAACCAAGATGCAAACAAGGGAACAGCTACATTACATGGCTGAGTACTCTGAACTCCACATATAATTCTGGAGACATTAAAGATTCCCAAATTAAAGACAGGATCATCTGTGGAACATGTGATTCCAGCTTACGGGAGAGATTGTTGAAAGAAACAGATCTAATTCTAAAGAAATGTTTCCAAACAGCAAGGGCAGCTGAACTTCCCAGAGAAAAGATCTAAACAATGATAGCCTCTAGTTCAGAACACGTACACTGGCTCAAGCTAATGGAATGCAGGAAGTAGGACAGAGACAGACCGACCAAGCATGGAGGCATCATGGTCCCCAGTGTATAGATTTTGAAAAGTGATACAAAAAATAGAAATATGCTGAGCCTATGGGCAATAGTGTAAGGGTTGTGAGAAGCAGAAACACTATGTCCCAATGCCACAGTAACCCTAGGAAGAAAATTAATCAGTACAAGCAGCGACTGATGATATAGAGCCTTCCAATGAGCATTCCTATATCTTGCAACGTGACTTGAGCAAATCAAAAGCTCTCAACATACATGCACTGCAAAAGAAAGCTACCAGCCATTCTATTGCCATATCTGCTATTGGATTAACAACTAATTTGATTCCGGATGGATTGCAGAGCCAGCTACAACATAATCCCAACAATACTGATAAGCAGCAATATTAGATTGGAGAAATGTAACTAAGTGCTGGTGAGATGCAACAAAACCATTCTGGGGGCAATGAGGAAACACAACACTACAATATCCTCTACTTGAGAGAGGAGGGAGAACTGTCATCGTGGGTCCCGTCCAGCATTCTAACAATATAAGGGCATATTTTAAGGAGATTAACACCCAGGGGGCAAAATACAGTTACAAATAGACCCTCATGTGCAGCCTGCTAGACTACTAAAACGCAGAATTCTGAAGGAGCCACTGAACAAGGAGTTGGCAAGCCGGTAAACAAGAGGCATCATTACACCCATTGAAACTAGCACAGAGCGAACCAGCAGCCTCATTGTGATAAGAAAACCTTTAGGTAAACTGTGGACCTGCATTGATCCAACACCACTGGAACAGAGCATTGAAAAGAAATCACTAAATATTACCAATGACGGAGTACATACTACCTGATTTATCCAGGCCAAAAGTAGTAACTGTTTGTGATGTCAAGAATGGATTCTGGCATGTTAAGCTAGATGAGCCAGCCACCTGATAACTTTTGCCACATCTTTTGGAAAGTATCATTGGGTGAGAATGCCTCTGGGCATCAACCCAGTCCAAGAGGTGTTCCAGTGTAAACTGAAATAGGCACTAGAGGGCAGTGGTGCTGGAACAATTTTTATAGTTCGGGTGCTGAGAGCCATTGAACCAAATTGTAAACCCTGTATATGATGGAAACCACTTCAAGCCAGGAAGTGCAGCAGCATCCCCAGCACCTCTAGTTGCAGCACCTATGCTAGAGGGAATCCCAGACAGCCAGATCATAGAACTGGAAGGGACCTCAAGTGCAGTCCCCTGCACTCATGGCAGGACTAAGCATTATCTAGACCATCCCTGAGAGGTGTTTGTCTAACTTGCTCGTAGAAATCTCCACTCATGGAGATTCCACAATCTCCCTAGGTAATTTATTTCACTACTTAACTACCCTGATGGTTAGGAAGTTTTTCCTAATGTCCAACCTAAACCATCCTTGCTGCAATTTAAGCTCATTGCTTCTTGTCCTATCCTCAGAGGTTTTCTCCCTACTCCTTGAAACAACGTTTTATGTACTTGAAAACTGTTATGTCCCCTCTCGGTCTTCTATTCTCCAGACTAAACAATCCCAGTTTTTTCAATCTTCCCTGATAGGTCATGTTTTCTAGATGTTTAATCATTTTTGTTGCACTTCTCTGGACTTTCTCCAATTTGTCCACATCTTTCCTGCAATGTGGCACCTAGAGCTGGACACAATACTCTAGCTGAGGCCGAATCAGCATGGAGCAGAGCTGAAGGATTACTTCTCCTGTCTTGCTTACAACACTCCTGTTGATACATCCCAGAATAATGTTTGCTTTTTTTGCAACAGTGTTACACTTTTGGCTCGTATTTAGCTTGTGATCCACTATGACCATTAGCAATTATCTTCAAAAAGTCATGAAAGATGGGAGAGATTCCAGAGGATTGGAAAAGGGCAAATATAGTGCCAATCTATAAAGATATCAAGGAGGAGGTAATCCAGGGCCATGATAACAGGAGGTAATCTGTGGAAACGCCTAAACAAATGCCAGGAGCAGAACATTAAGCTGAATATGGACAAACTGAAGATGAGAACTGAGTCCCCAATATGGGACATCAATTGACCTCTCCACCAGATTCTAAGAAACACAGCCATTAAAGAAACGCCCACACCAAAGGATATGAAGGGATTTCACCAATGTATAGGGATAGCCAACTGTCCTTCCAAATTCTGCGCACACCTGTCCAAAGCTTGTGAACCCTTAACACACCACAGTGCTGTGTGGGAATGGTCAGAGACCCAAGAACAGGCATTTGAAAGAGTAAAGAGAATTACAAGCAAGGCACCAGTCTTTGGGTCCTACAGCCCTCCAGAGTCACTACAGCTACAGCATAATGCCCCAGAAGGAATCCTAGGAGCAGTACCGATGCAGTGCCCAGCAGCTCATAGCATTTGCTAATAGGGTCCTGACAGACATGGAAAGGGGATGTGCTCAGATCGAAAAGGAGCTACCGGCTGTGCTCTTTGACATAGAATGATTCCATCAGTTCGCCCTCGAGCTCACGGTGGACGTGCAGTATGATCACAAGCCAACAGAAAGCATCAAGGAGAAGCTACTGCTGAGCGCATCCAAGTGACTACATCACATGTTATTGAGACTCCAGGACTAAGATTTGAGGATAACATATTGCCTAGGAATGTCACTACTGGTGACAAATACACTGAGCAGAGCATACCTTCCAGATTACTCTCAAGGGCTCTGTGGAACTGGAATGTCTATCAACATGCTGTATCTTTGTATCTCCAGTGGGGGGCTCCAGGCAATCCAACAAAGCACTGAACAGGATGTGATGCTACAGACTGCAAGTTAACAATTTCCATGTGAGAGATGAGCTGTGTGTGCAAGAGCAGATTTTGTTTAAAAGAACTGGGAAGTAATCCCAGCAGATTTAAATTCTGACATTATGAGATGGAGACACACTCCACATGTAGGGATAGAGGCATGTATGAAATGAGCCAGGGAAGATATCAGTTGGCCAGGCATGAATGCACAGTTATGAGCGGCTACACTGAACAGTGCAAAGTGTGCAAAGACAATAGTGATTGATAACAGAAAGACTCTACAGCCTGATGACATCCCAACCCAATCCTGGGAAAAGGTCAGAACAGACCTCTTAATTTTGATGGCAGGAACTACATGGTCACAGAAGATTACCACTCCACTTTCTGGGAGATGGACTGTCTGGAGTGCGCTCAGGCAAGAACTATGATCAGGAAACCCGAGGCACATTTTGCAAGTTATGGAATACCTGACACACTATGCTCAAACAATGACACTGCACCAGAATTTAAATGTTCCAATGCCAAAAATGAGAATTTGAGAACAAAACATTTTCCCTTGAGTACCCAGAAAGCAATGAGAAGGTACAGTTAGTAAAGACAGCCAAGAGACTGCTGGCAAAGGCAAAATAGACAGGAAGGGATCCCTACCTGACAATGCTGGACCATTGGAACACACCCTCTCAGTGACTAGATGACTAGCCCAGGACAGGGACTGATGGGCCAGAGAACCAAGATTCTGCTACCCACAAGGGGTAGTCTGCTGCAGCCCAGAGGAAAAATAATAGACAGGACACAGAACCAGTTAATAGAATGCCAAGCTAGGCAGGCAACTCACTACAACAAAAAACCCAAGGACCTGAGGCCACTACACACACGTGATCAGGTCTGGGTCCAACAATCAAATAGCCACAAAAAGCAATGGCAAAAGCAAAAGCGACAGTGGGACACAGGTCATATGAGGCTACATATAAGCTACAGACACATGACTGGTTTGGGGACCAAATTGAAGACAACTCCAGAGTAGTAGCAGACAGCTGGCACCCAAACAAATGGGACCAAGGCCAGGACTTGGAGGACTTAGAAAGACCTTGTCCATCAGCTGGCCTGATGTAGGAGAGTTCAAAGAAATATAGTATCTGAGCAACAAAGAGGACCAACAGGATACCAATCAACAGAATGAAGGCAACAACAGGATAGAAGCAAGTCCCCCACCAACAGCGACAGCAGAAACAAGAAATGGAAGACAGGTTTGAAGACCTGATAGACTATCAGGTCGAACAGGCTACAATGGACAGGTTTGCAAAGGCCATATCTCTATCATGGGTGCCGTCTCCGTGGGTGCTCTGGGGATGGAGCACCCACCCCTGGCCCCGCAGATCAGTGCCTCCTTCTCCTCCCTCCCAGTGCCTCCTACCCACTGCAATCAGCTGTTTAGCGTGCAGGAGGCACTGGGGGAAGGAGGAGGAGTGGGGGCAGGAAGAAGTGGGGGAGGGGTAGAAAGGGGGCAGGGTGGGGTGGGAGCTTGACGAAAGGGATGGAGTGGGGGTGGCGCTGAGGCAGCAGTGGCAGGAAGAGGCAGGGTGGGGATTATTAAAAGGAAAGATGTAGCAATCTGCAAGGAACTTGGAGAGGGAAAAGTTGGGACTGGGAGCTGCGGGGGGCTGTGCCTGCAGATAGTCAATATCAGCACAATGTCTTGTGGCCCACAATCAGATTACCCTGATGGGCCGCAGGTTGCCCGTGGGCTGCAGGTTGCCCACCACTGCTCTAAATGCTAGTGTAGAATCACAATTCGTGTTTTTGAACACCTTTGCTGTACTACATGGCTAGGAGGATGCACTGCTAATTATATAAAGGTATAGTGTCCCCATCAGGTTCTTCCTAATGTTAAAAATTTCTAATGTTTCTAAATTCTGCTTCCCTCTGATCTGTATTAGTTACACTGTATTGCTTGTATGATGGAATACTCATTGAGTGGTCAAACCTAAACACCCTCCTCATTTTACATTAGAGCACTCAATGTCAGAGCTTTTTTTCTTGTTGTAGTGTCATTTACAAGATGTCAAGGGCAAGCAGCTGCATGCTGTGGATATGTACAGATATTTCTTCTCAGCTTTTGTTCTTTGACCCGTACTGCAGTGAGACTGAAGCTGCGGAGGGGCAGAAAAGAAACCCTCCCTATGCATTTCCTCTACCAAGCTGAATATTTCTGAACTAACTGCACTTCTGGGTTCATTGCTTTTGCAAGGATGCCAGCTTGACACTCCAAGCAAGCAAACAAGCAAACCCACACTATGTTTCAATTAGGTAAGACTTTGTATTATAGTATACATTTTTTTGTATCCCCTCTACAACCGCTACAGGGATCTGCAACTGATTCCCTTGGGAACTCCTGGGTAAAAACTTTCCATTCTGTAGAAAGGTTGTTTCTGAGCAGCCATCTCCAGAGCAAATCATGTCTGAGCTAGTAGATGGTAAACAAAAACTAAGTCCCACAGGGTCTAGAGTGACCTGAATAAGGTTCACATTAAAAGGTAGGGACTACAGTACAGTTGTTTCAGACTGTGTATGAACATGTGTGTATAATATCACCAATACCCTTAGCTAAGGCTAACGCTCAACAATTAATTCTTAAGAGCCTGGCAGCAGTCTAAGATCTACATAATGAAATGTTGTTTGTCATTCTTAGTAGGCTATTTTTGTGTGCGCTAGTAAACAAATTTCCCACTGTGTCATGCTATGCTCTTATCAGTCATTGCAAGGCCCTTCTTTATACCCTTTGCTCTAGTGTAAACAAAATGTTAATATAATCTTTATATAACTGCGGGGCACCCACCTCTCACAGGAGCCCCCTGGTTGAGTGGGTGTGCCTACACTCTTAGTCCACTGTGACCTCTGTCGGTAGTTTCTCAGGCAAGTTTTCAGTTACTTAGCCCTCCAGCCAAGACTCTCACACAATCTGTATGTGAAACAAAACAGACCCCTTCTGAGGTATATAGTCCAATAGGGCTTATCCCAGTACCCCTCCATTAATATCTCTGTAGCTCCCTGAGTCTTTAAATAGTCCCAGCCATGGTACAGGGCCATCCCCCCAGGGTTTCCTCCCTGGAGACACAGTCGTTGCCTGCTCTGGCCCTTCCTGGTCCCAGCTGGGCCACTAAACCCTCCAATCCCCTTCGGGGGGGTATCCAAGTCCTAAAGACTGACCCTCCGCCAGGTCTTCATCCCCTTTCCTGGGCTTATGTGCATTCCCCTTCTTTGGGACTTATGCCACTTCCCTAGGGGCTAGTGGGGTGGACCCAGTCCCGCCCACTACTGGTTCCAGCCAAGGAACCCTATGAATATCAGCTGCCCACTATGTCCCTTTAACTAAACTCTGTTTCTGTTCCCTGGGCCACTTCACTGTAGCCCAGCACCTTCTCGAACACTTCACCCTTACTATATGGCTGAAGTCTTTTACTCAGTCCCAGCAGTTAGCCAAGAGCTCTCTCTTGCTCCCCAGTTTGCTGCCAGTGACTGATCTGTCCATGGTCCTGTTGCTCCTTCAGCCAGCCAGGAAGGCAGTCCTCACTCCTTCAGCTCCAGACAGCAATTTCCCATAACAAACACACTTAGTGATCTGCTTTTACCCTTTCTACAGGGAAACGGGACAAACGGCCATTGCCATCAGTTTTAAAATGCAACATAGATTGGACCAATTTTTAAGAAAACCAACTTTCCCTTTGAATTCCCCAGGTAAACACCTCTCTTCATTTTATAACCTGATATCACCCACTGAGCTGTGGAATACATTTTGGATGTTTTCATTTTAGTTTTACAACATATTGGCCCACATCCTACTGTCTCTTATGCAAATCTTCAATAGAAGTCAACCCCTTTCCCCCTCCCCTTGAATAATATAGACTGGGGTGGCCAAACTGTGGTTTGAGAGCCACATGTGGCTCTTTTACCATTAAAGTGCAGCTCACGAGCCCTTCCACAGCCCCCCACCCACCCATTCTCTACCTACCTCTCACCTACCAGACTGGGAGTGGGCTGCTCTGGACCTCTGCCTTGCAGTGGGGTAGTGGCTTCTGTCCAGTGGGGAGGGGGATCTCAGCTCTCAAACTTCTGAAGATTGTCGTATGTGGCTTGGAGGGCCAGTAAGTTTGGCCACCCCTGATATAGACCGAGAATTGTAGGCTTTAAACCTCAGCCCTGGCAGAAACAGATGCCGTTCTGTTTGCCTTTAATTAGAGTTGCACCCACTTAAGCCAGGCATGAATTTAGTCGTCTTAGGTGTATATCTCAGTTAAAGGGCCCAATCCTGAAAGCTACTGAGCATATGAATCAGTGGCTGTTACAGGTGCTCATCATCTCTAAGACTTGAGTCAGTAAAGGCAAAATTTTCCAAAACACCGAAGTGACTTAAGAGCCTAAGCCCCACTTCTTAAAATGCAACTGATTTTTACTTACAACAGGCTTAATTGACACCTACAAGAAATTAGCCAATAATGGTATGATAGAGGATTTATTAGGGATCACTTAGAGTAGACAATATATAAACCTTATAATTTTGAGTATTTTACACCTCTTCCCTAGTCATTATACACTGCTCATTTTATTGGCGTGTAAACTCTGTGGGCAGGGACTATATTTTGTACATAGCTGGAAAACAGTGCATAATGGTTGCTACCAGGATATAAATAATAACATGCAGTTTTTTCCCTCTTAGCCATGGCCCACACCTTTAACAAATAAAAATGAAAAATAAATTAAATTTTTGTCATTCGTTTGTGACCAGCGAAAATGATACAATTCTGAATAATAATCTTATCAAACTGTATCCACTTCAGTCCACCTCTTGCAACACAGATGTGAAAGACAGAGAAAGGTTCAAACAGTAACAACATGGCGTTTCATGTAGGTTTTCATTTCTTGTTGTTTTTTCACTCTTGACCTTTGACTTAGAGCCACAGAACCTCAGGCTGTGTCCCTGTCACATGTCACTAGCAGATTACTAATGTTGAAATGTCATGTCTAAATCCTGGGGTCAAAGCAAATTGCGTACTAAAGTTGCACTGCATCTTTTAACTAAGGGACACTGCTGCATTTCACGGGTGCGATCCTTTCATCTGAAGTCAATAATTTGAAAGAATAGTTAACTCCTTAATTATGTTTTTAAATGTCTGTCGAGACAAGAACTTTTACCAGATGCCTTGAACAACCAAGCATCCCCTTAACAAACCCTAATACCAGTAGGCACATTTCTCTTCACTTCTTCCTGAAGTGAGTAGCAATAGTATCATCTCTGGCTTGTGAGGTCTCTTATGGGTAAGATTGCCCTCATAGGCAACTACCATTCACTCTTAGAGGCTGGAGGGGAGAGCCATTTCTTACACTAAGAGGAGATTATGTGAACTTGTTAATAATATTGTTCTGCATCTGATAAATCCCAACATATGAAACCCTGGTTTGCAAAGATGCTTTTCTCAGTCATACTAAAGACACAGTAGTAGAAACACACTGTACCTGAGGCAGGTACTGTGCATTCCATAGGAAGCCACCTTCCTTTGTTTTTACTGATACTCTTGTTTTAACTGAGCACACACAGCTGTTCCTGCCAGATCTTTACCCTTTATATGACTTTAGCCTTTTCCTTCTATTGCTTTCTTTTCCTTCTTGACATGGAACAGAGCTCAAAAAGTCAATCACACAAGTCTTATGGAAAATTAAAAAGCATTAAGCACTGCATCATACCTTAACATGGTTTCTCACTGTACAAATAAAAGGTTTATCACCAATCCAAGATTTTTTTTTAAATTTTTTTTTGTAGGTACTAACTACTGGAGGTACTTGCATAAAGCAATTTAACATTTAACAAGGAGAAAAAGGGTTTCCTGATATGAATAATAAAATCTTTGCCTTGCAGGGAAGACGCTTTGAAGTGGAATATGGGGCACATACAACGAGTGTCAGAGAGCAAGTAGTTCATGAAAATGCTTATAGTGTTACTAACCTAAATGCACTGAAACTGTAAAACAGGAACAAACTACCTGATACAGCAAAAAGTAGCTAAACTCATGTACATATTAAAAAAAGTGTGATTATTTCAGCAAACTGAATAATTTTAAAAGGCATTATTTGCAAAATTATGCACAAGTGAGAGCCCACATATGCCTCTGACAGGAGAACTTGGCCAATCTCATAGATTCATAGACTCCTAGATACTAAGGTCAGAAGGGACCATTATGATCATCTACTCTAACCTCCTGCACAATGCAGAATCTCACCCACCTACTCCTGCGATAAACCTCTCACCTATATCTCAGCTACTGAAGTCCTCAAATCATGGTTTAAAGACTTCAAGGTGCAGAGAATCTTCCAGCAAGTGACCCGTGCCTCATGCTACAGAGGAAGGCAAAAAAAACCCAGGGCCTCTTCCAATCTGCCCTGGAGGAAAATTCCTTCCCGACCCCAAATATGGTGATCAGCTGAACCCTGAGCATGTGGGCAAGATTCACCAGCCAGATACCCAAGAAAGAATTCTCTTTAGTAACTCAGATCCCACCCCATCTAACATCCCATCACAGGCCATTGGGCCTATTTACCATGAATAGTTAAAGATCAATTAATTGCCAAAATCATGTTATCCCATCATACCATCTCCTCCATAAACTTATCGAGTTTAATCTTGAAGCCAGATAGGTCTTTTGCCCCCATTGCTTCCCTTGGAAGGCTATTCCAAAACTTCACTCCTCTGATGGTTAGAAACCTTCATCTAATTTCAAGTCTAAACTTCCCGATGGCCAGTTTATATCCATTTGTTCTTGTGTCCACATTGGTACTGAGCTTAAATAATTCCTCTCCCTCTCTGGTATTTATCCCTCTGATATATTTAGAGAGCAATCATATCTCCCCTCAACCTTCTTTTGGTTAGGCTACAACAAGCCAAGCTTCTTGAGTCTCCTTTCATAAGCCAGGTTTTCCATTCCTCGGATCATAGATTCATAGATTCATAGATATTTAGGTCAGAAGGGACCATTATGATCATCTAGTCTGACCTCCTGCACAATGCAGGCCACAGAATTTCACCCACCACTCCTAAAAAAAACCTCACACCTATATCTGTGCTATTGAAGTCCTCAAATTGTAGTTTGAAGACCTCAAGGAGCAGAGAATCCTCCAGCAAGTGACCCGTGACCCATGCTACAGAGGAAGGCGAAAAACCTCCAGGGCCTTCCAATCTGCCCTGGAGGAAAATTCCTTCCCGACCCCAAATATGGCGATCAGCTAAACCCTGAGCATATGGGCAAGATTAATCAGCCAGATACTACAGAAAATTCTTTCCCGGGTAACTTGGATCTTACCCCATCTAAAAACCCATCACAGGCCATTGGGCCTATTTACCATGAATATTTAATTACCAAAACCATGTTATCCCATCATACCATCTCCTCCATAAACTTATCGAGTTTAATCTTAAAGCAAGATAGATCTTTTGCCCCCACCACTTCCCTCGGAAGGCTATTCCAAAACTTCACTCCTCTGATGGTTAGAAACCTTCGTCTAATTTCTAATCTAAATTTCCTAGTGGCCAGTTTATATCCATTTGTTCTTGTGTCCACATTGGTACTGAGTTTAAATAATTCCTCTCCCTCTCTGGTATTTATCCCTCTGATATATTTATAGAGAGCAATCATATCTCCCCTCAACCTTCTTTTAGTTAGGCTAAACAAGCCAAGCTCCCTGAGTCTCCTTTCATAAGACAAGTTTTCCATTCCTCGGATCATCCTAGTTGCCCTCCTCTGTACCTGTTCAAGTTTGAATTCATCCTTCTTAAACATGGGAGACCAGAACTGCACACAGTATTCCAGATGAGGTCTCACCAGTGCTTTGTATAATGGTACTAACACCTCCTTATCTCTACTGGAAATACCTCGTCTGATGCATCCCAAGACCGCATTAGCTTTTTTCACGGCTATATCACATTGGTGGCTCATAGTCATCCTGTGGTCAACCAATACTCCAAGGTCCTTCTCCTCTTCCGTTACTTCTAATTGATGCGTCCCCAGCTTATAACAAAAATTCTTTTTATTAATCCCTAAATGCATGACCTCACACTTCTCAATTAAATTTCATCCTATTACTATTACTCCAGTTTACAAGGTCATCCAGATCTTCCTGTATGATATCCTTCTCTAAATTAGCAATACCTCCCAGCTTTGTATCATCTGCAAACTTTATTAGCACACTCCCAATTTTTTGTGCCAAGGTCAGTAATAAAAAGATTAAATAAGATTGGTCCCGAAACCGATCCCTGAGGAACCTCACTGGTAACCTCCCTCCAGTCTGACAGTTCACCTTTCAGTATGACCCGCTGTAGTCTCCCTTTTAACCAATTCCTTATCCACCTTTCAATTTTCATATTGATCCCAATTGATCCCTCATCTTTTCCAATTCAACTAGTA
Organism: Lepidochelys kempii; assembly: GCF_965140285.1. Lineage (NCBI taxonomy): Eukaryota > Metazoa > Chordata > Testudines > Cheloniidae > Lepidochelys > Lepidochelys kempii. Next base: position 66,102,582 of record NC_136384.1, on the reverse strand, counting down.
ATTCCCTATGTGGCACCATATGAAACGCCTTACTGAAATCTAGGTAAATTAGATCCACTGCGTTTCCTTTGTCTAAAAAATCTGTTACTTTCTCAAAGAAGGAGATCAGGTTGGTTTGGCAAGATCTACCTTTTGTAAAACCATGTTGTATTTTGTCCCATTTACCATTGACCTCAATGTCCTTAACTACTTTCTTCTTCAAATTTTTTCCAAGACCTTTCATACTACAGATGTCAAACTAACAGGCCTGTAGTTACCCAGATCACTTTTTTTACCCCTTTCTTAAAAATAGGAACTATGTTAGCAATTCTCCAGTCATACGGTACAACCCCTGAGTTTACAGATTCATTAAAAATTCTTGCTAATGGGTTTGCAATTTCATGTGCCAATTCCTTTAATATTCTTGGATGAAGATTATCTGGGCCCCCTGATTTAGTCCCATTAAGCTGTTCGAGTTTCGCTTCTATCTCAGATATGGTAATATCTACCTCCATATCCTCATTTCCATTTGTCATGCTACCATTATCCTCAAGATCCTCATTAGCCTTATTAAAGACTGAGGCAAAGTATTTGTTTAGATATTGGGCCATGCCTAGATTATCCTTAACCTCCACTCCATCCTCAGTGTTTAGCGGTCCCACTTCTTCTTTGTTTGTTTTCTTCTTATTTATATGGCTATAGAACCTTTTACTGTTGGTTTTAATTCCCTTTGCAAGGTCCAACTTTACTTGACTTTTAGTCTCACTTTATCCCTACATGTTCTGGCCTCAATAAGGTAGCTTTCCTTGCTGATCCTGCCCATCTTCCACTCCCTGTATGCTTTCTGCTTTTTCTTAATCACCTCTCTGAGATGCTTGCTCATCCAGCTTGGTCTACAATTCCTGCCTATGAATTTTTTCCCCTTTCTTGGGATGCAGGCTTCCGATAGCTTCTGCAGCTTTGACTTGAAGTCATCCCAGGCCTCCTCTGCCTTTAGATCCAGAAGTTCTTCAGTCCAATCCACTTCCCTAACTAATTTCCTTAATTTTTGAAAGTCAGCCCTTTTGAAATCAAAAACCTAGTCACAGATGTATTTTTGTTTATCCTTCCGTTCAGTTTGAAACTAACTAGCTCATGATCACTTGAACCAAGGTTGTCCCCTACAACCATTTCTTCTATGAGGTCCTCACTACTCACCAAAACCAAATCTAAAATGGCATCCCCTCTAGTCAGTTCAGAAACTACTTGATGAAGGAATCCATCAGCTATCATATCTAGGAAAATCTGAGCCCTATTATTACTACTAACACTTGTCCTCCAGTCTATATCTGGGAAGTTAAAGTCTCCCATGATCATGCAATTTCCATTAGTATTTACTTCATTAAAAACACTAAAGAGGGCTCTATCCATATCCAAATTAGATCTCAGCGGTCTATAGCACACGCTAAGTACTATCACAGGGGAGGCTCTAGTAGTTTTCTTCCCCAAAGTGATTTTTGCCCAGATGGACTCTGTCTTACCCATTCCATCGCTTTGTATTTCTTTACATCCTTGATATACAATGCTACTCCACCACCTTTACCTTTATTTCTGTCTTTCCTAACAGCACATACCCTTCAATAGCTGAAGTCCAGTCATCACTACTATTCCACCATGTTTCTGTTATCCCTATAATATCTGGTTTTACTTCCTGCACCAGTAGCTCTAGTTCCTCCATTTTGTTATCTAGGCTCCTCGCACTGGTGTACAAACATCTTAATTTTTGCTGTTTGGCCTCACTCACATTTTTTACCTGATTAGCCACGGACATTCTACAGCCAGTATGACCTATTAGACTGATGTCCACACTGCCCTTCCTCCTTATGTCCATTCTCCTACCCACGGCTGTATCCTTTCTTACTTTGTTTTCTTCCCTCTCAATGCCAAAATCCGACATGGAGATTACCTGGACATCTCCCAACCATCTCCCCCAAATTCCTAGTTTAAAGCTCTCTTACTCAGGTGTGCCAGCCTCCATCCTAGAAGTCTATTTCCTTCCCTACTCTGATGAAATTCATCCCGAGAGAACTGTCCTCTGTCCATGAATGCCTCCCAGTGGCCATACATCCCAAAGCCCTCCTTATAGCACCACTGCCTGAGCCATCTGTTGATAGTCATAATCTTGTCACACCTTTGTTGCCCTTCTTTAGGAACAGGCAGAATCCCACTGAAGATCACCTGAGCCTCAATTTCCTTAAGCGTCTTCTCCAGCCTGGCATAGTCTTCCTTGATACGTTCCAGTGAGAATCTACCGGTATCATTTGTTCCCACATGAAGGACAATCAGTGGATTCTTTCCCGCTCCCTTTAGGATCCTCTTCAGCCTCAGGTCCACATCACGTATCTTAGCACCCAGCAGACAGCACACCCTTCTGTTCTCCAGATCAGATCTTGTTACAGGCCTGTCTATTCTTCTCAGTAAGAAGTCCCCAATCATGTAGACCTGCCTTTTCCTGGTGATGGTGCAATTCTCCAGTCTATCCCCTGTTCCCTCTGGCTGCAAGTTCTTTCCATTCCTATTCTCCCTTGTAATCCTCTTCAACCCATCCTGTATCCTCCTGGCACTCACATTTGGTGTAGTCTCCATTGACTCTTCCCCTTTTCTTATAGGCATTCTCCTCATAAAAGCAAGTAGTATATATCTGGGATTCTGAGAATATAAAGGATTTGCTAGAGGCTATTCAAAGAAGCTGCTTCTTACAGACTGAAATAAGTTGGCACCAGTCTTCAGATTTCTAACTCCAGATCCAGGCTGGCTCCCCAGCTTCCACCTGCAGGTACTTTTGCTTTTCTGCACTGCAGGCTGCTCAGCCCCACATGCTGGAAGGGGAGAAGCTGAGCAGATGGAGCCCGGGCTACTCAGAAAAGGAGCCTGTGTCCATACCTTGAGAAGGGACTCTCTGAGGAGAACTGGAGGGGAATACTATTAGGGCAATTATTGATAGAGAGGATTCTATCAAAATGTAAAATTCACCCCTAGTCCTCACCTGGGTTAGATCTTGAGGTGAACCCCAAAGGGAGGACTCCATCCAAAGGAGAGAGCACAAAAACAGAAAACCAGTCATCAACAATGGAGTTTACTTTTTGTAGCACTTGCATAAGGGTCAAGCTCAGATGAACAAATTCCCCCCTCCACACTACACAAATCAAACGATTACTAAGAATAATCATTTATGGAATGCTGTAAATGTATGTATGCCAGCTGCCATCTTTACCAATACCAATACATTGGGAACTGAACCAGGGACCTCCAGAGCTAAAAGCATGAGATACTACTGCTTGAACTGAAACCTTTCACTGTGGCTATAACAAACCTGTATTCTTTGTGGATCCGACATAAAAAGGGACCTGAAACATACACTCAGCAGGTTACATATGCATTATATACAAATTGAGGTTTAAACACATTTCCTGCTACAAAGTACCCACAATCCATAAAAAAAACAGGAAGAACACAGAGAAGACAGAGGACAAGAATTCAGGCAAATGAAGGAAGTGAGGAGATTATTGGTAAAAGGGATAAGGTAGTTAAAATTCCTGGAAGAAGCAGATTTTAAGAAAAGTTTTAGAAGAGATGAAGACACTTGGCAAATAAGAAGTGGGCACCTCTGCCATGCTTAGAGTGCTGCATAATAGAAGTCACAAACCTGAGAATAGGAGGAGAAAAAAGGAAGCACCAAGAAGTGAGGATTGGGAGGTACATCAAGAATGAAATGGGGCAGGAGGACAAGACATGTTATGGCGAGACAAAGAGATGTGAAGACTGTCTTGTGCAGCAGGAGACAAGAAGCCAGTGAAGAGATTCTAGGAAAGAGTGATGTAATAAGAGCAGCAGAAGTGCTTTGTACAGACAGGAGAGAGCTGCAAGGAGGCCAAAGAGGATAAGAGGTCCAACAATAAGGAGAACAGTCAGCAAGTTAAAGCTTTATTATTTGCATACAATCAGCAATCTTAAAGTTTTCCCCCCATGTTGACATTCTGCTGGTTTGAGAGAGAGACAGATCCTTTGTAAGAAATCAGGGAATACCACTGACATTTCTAGAAATTGTTAACTTGGACAATCTTCTTATGTCTCCCTCAATAAAACAACTTTTATAAGCTTTTAAAAACATAACCTATTAAAACCCGAACTTGCTTAAATAGTGCCTCCCAGATTAAATGCTTGTATTCCTGTTTCAGCTCCCAGATGCCCTTGGAGTGTCAGTGCTATGTAATGTGAACACATCAAGATGACAGGCACAGCAGACTAGACACTGCAGAATGAAGCATTTGCTGCAATGAGCCATTTATGAAAGAGTCTGGCAAAAATAGAGGACCTGTTCTACAGAACAGAAATATTCCTAGTCATTCACATAATTAAATCATGTCTGTGTACACTTCATTTGCCTTCATTGCCAGCAGTGACTCACCAGAAGTGCTTAACTGTGAAATCTCTGAGCTCCACAGATTATCTTTTGAGTTACGTCATTCCCTTAAGATCTCACTCAAAATAAAGAGTTTGGACTGCGTAGTGCTGCAGTCCCTTCATCAAGGTGAAATGCAAGATCAACACATGATAACAAACAGCATGGAGGGGGACATATTAATATATAATTTATACATTGGTGATGCTAGACAGCATTACTATATCCCCTATATAATTTTACACCAAATACATTTAAACAAACAAAACCAACTTATTTGCTATATAAAATACATAGCCTTTAAGGTTGCAGTCCATGATAAAACTAAGACAAAAACAAACTAGTGGAAACTCGGTAAGAAACTTACGCTATGTACGATAATGGCAAGAGACCATTTGGCTTGCTATCTGGTAACTATTAAAATTTGAAGGAACACCCCACAGTCTAGCTTCCTTAAAGGAAATCCAAAATAAAAACCCAATCGCCATCAAAGCCCAGAAACACACAGTGGTGGTTCTGCTGCTGGACCAATTTCAGACTCTAAAAAAAAGAGAAAATAAAATAAGACTGAAAACCATTTATCACCATCCAAACTCTAGGCAGCATTTTCCATGTAACAGAACAGTTCTTTCAGCTGAAGCCTCAGTGCTTCAGACTGCATGCTGCCCATACGCATATTCCAGCAGAAGGCTCTAAAGCAACAAGCAGGATTCACTGAGCAAGCTGACAGCCAGGCTGGAGAACTGAAGGACATCCGATGAAGTGAGCTGTAGCTCACGTAAGCTCATGCTCAAATAAATTGGTTAGTCTCTAAGGTGCCACAAGTACTCCTTTTCTTTTTGCAAATACAGACTAACACGGCTGTTACTCTGAAATCTTCAGCAGAGAGCTTTAAGTAGGGCCAAGTCCTAGGGCCCCTTCTGTGAAGTGCTGAGCCTTCTCAGTCTCCACGGAACACTGCAAGGGGATTTGATTAGCAAGATTTGACTCTCAATGAACAGCCTATTTGAAGGTGCTGTGCCTCATTTAACATTTTGATTTATAGCCATCACTAGAAACATAGAAAGAAAATTCTAGCAGGACAGAAAACTATTCATAAAATGTAAATATGTTCTCCTCAGTGAAGCAACGGATTGCTAAATACATTATAGTTGGATGAAACAAGGTCATGTGTTCCAAAATTGATTTTGCAATTTTATCCTGACTAGCCAATCAATATTGTAGTTACTTTTAAATACTGACCAGATAGAAAGTTGACTGAGCCAAGATCACATTACCAAGCTACTGAAACCTCAGCAGAGAACAAATTCATAGCTGTTGTGTATCTGAGGCAAAATAAAAATGGTATGGGAGTGTGTATTATATTCCTGTTCCCAAAACACTCCATTAACTTCAGTGGGCTTTGGATCAGGCCTACTGTAAAGTATGGCTATGTTGATGCAGTTTTTAATGTTTCCTGCATTAAAGGTTGCAGTTCATATCTCCCTTCAAAGTACATATATTATTTAAACCAGTTTATCATAATTATTCACATTCTAGGGTCTTCTGTTCTTAGGGGGCAATGAGATAGGAAGCACAAAAACAAGAGTGGGCAAAATTAAAAGCGGTCTTTTATTTTAAAAGATCTTCAATTCATATAGCACCTTATCACGCCAAAACATGTTTGGGTGTGCACCAGCATCATCAATCATATTAGCAGAGGTCTTGAAAGAATGGCATTTGTTCATTAACAGCTGTTGCGAAAAATCAGGGAAGGGTGTGAATGTGTGCAGTATTGTTTTTGTGGGGTCTATAAAACTAATGACTAGTGCTAGTCTTTTCTTTGTTTTAAATTTCTCACTGATAGCTATTTTAAAGAAACCTACAGTGGACCAGTTTCAGACCTACACCTTTGCCCTGATTTTCAGGATTGCCAAGCACGCACAACTCCAGCAGAAGTCCTTGGAGCTGCAAGGGACTCAGTCTCTCTGAAAATCAGACATGAATTGTAGAAGACTCTCTCACCATAAAATAATAAAGTACGTTACAATTTGCACCAACACCATTGACAGCGACCTTTTATTATTAGGTTATGAACATATATAATATGGTATAACATAGGTTAACATCCTTCCTGGAATATAACTATGCCTCACAGAAAACATAACTGTCACTTACTCAGAGCTTCAGCTGGTCTCAGAGTGTTTAGGAAACTGATAATGGACTAAAAGTAGATCCTATTCAGAGCTAAGCTGGCAGTTTTCAAAATGGAGTATTCACCAGTTGTCCCCACAGGCAAGAATTCTGAGCAGTGACTTAAATATGCTACTATTAGTCTGTATAGCCTGGTTGTCAGAGCACTTGCATCTCTGAATTGCTGCTCTGTATTGAGAGATATCAGTAAAGTGGCATGAACAAATTCAATCAAAGGCTGGCACACTGATGAATGACAAATCATGGATATTCAAATGTCACACAAGGTGCTCATAAATATTGCCCGCTTCAAGTATGTAAGACAGATATCAACCGGTTATGCAGAAAGCAATAGATGAATTCTCAGCCAAGATTCTCAAGGTGAAATAAGATGTTTAATTCTGCTGCTGAGTCCTATCTTCCATTTTTGACCCCAGAAAAAAAAAGCATCTCAGAGGTTATGAATACACTTTATCATCTAGCATTACCTAATCCATATCAATTCATTTTATGGGAAGAGAATTATCAAATAATTTGGGACTATGCTGTATTGCAGGTGAGATAATCCATTCCATAGTCCCTGCACGAGTTTTCTTTTTTTCTTTTTCTATTTATTAACTATTTACACAGAAAAATTCCCTGGTACATGTTTCTTCTGATGCATATTTTTGTGTGAAATGCATATAATTAATTCCTTGAATTTCCCAAGGCAAAGTCAGTGAGTACCAGTGGACTTGACAGGAATTAAATCCTGGCGTGAAGGGATTATGTTCTGTGGAAATCAAGGTCTTATATGGTTATTTCTTTGGTCTCTTAATATTTGCTGCAAGATGTTTTCCTTATTTAAAGCAGATAATTCAGATATGCTTATATTTAGTTTTCAAAAATCTTCATTACAAATTCCACACCAGGAGACTAGATAGTTTAGGGACATTGGTAAGAGGATACAATTTCTTTCAACCCTAGGCCATTGTTGTGAATTTGGCCCAAGTTAGCAGTGACTGAAAGTAATCATTATCACATCTTTTGCGACCTAAGTGAAATGAGCTGGTTTTAGCAGTCCAATTCCTAGTCACTAAGTTTCTATTTTGCAAGTAACACTATTTTTAGTACCTCGTAGAGTGACATATGAATTAATAGTTCATAGAGACTCAACCATCATGTCATCCCTAGACATGGTACCTCCAGAACAAGGTTGAGGGACATTGGTGGGATGGGGTAAAGGTAAATTTGTAGGATGGATGTCTGTATTTTCTCTGTTCCAGTCTTATTTCAGTGTTAACATCTTCTATAAGGAATTTTTTTTTAAAAATCACAAAGTCTCAGAGAAGTTCTTCACATTCTTCTACAGTATTACAGCCAGACTATTATCCATTGAGGAAAGCAAGACAAATCCAAGAATCAAGCCCCTCTGGAGTCCAGAGATGGTCAATGAATGACTACATTAAGTATTTTTATTTGACATTTCCAATGCTATTTTGCAAATCATTTCTTAGAAACTACAGTACATAAAGGAACTGTGATGACTAATGCAGTTCCAATGCATCTCTTCAGTAGTGGTTCCACTGTGACTTAAGGCAGAGCCCAGAGCAAAGGGCGCTGTTCGCACTGCATGCCTCAGAAGTAGCCCTGTAAGGCATGATGACTCCAAAACACACCTCAGGTCACAATTTCTCCCCTGCTTCCCCCACCCTTTTTTGGGGGAAAGGGTAGGGGAGGAGTAAGATAAGGAAGAATAGTAATTTGCAACTGACAGCAAATTAAAAACAGTCTCTGCTCAGCTGCCCTGGTCAGCAAATCAAGGATGGAACCACATTCCTCACCCACTTACTCCATTGGAGGATAAAGGTCACATCACATGAATATAAAGTCTGGGAGATATTAGGGCACTGACCTAGGATGGGGGAGACCCAAGTTCAAGTCCCTGCTCCAATGATTATTTATTTATAAAAAAGTGGAACAGCTTCAGCAGGAGACACTGGGAAAGCTCCATAGCAGAATATCCCATAGCCCAGTGGTGGGGGGACTCTTTTGCAATGTGGGACAACCAAGTTCAAATACCTTCTCCACAACAGGCAGAGAGGGAAATTGAACCTGGGTCTCCCAGTGCCCTAACCGCTGGGCTAAAGCTTATAATGGGAGACAACCACCACCACTACCTCCTCCCCTTGTGAATCTAGCCCTTTAACTTATGTCATAATGCCTGAAATTGAAATGTATTTTTCAACCTGTAACAAGTTTCAGTATTACCAAAACATTTTTATTTTTTGTTTTGGCTGAAACTATTCAGCAAATTCAACAAAAATTCACAAATCATTTCAGTTGAACCAAAATGGCATTGGGGGGGGGGGCAACTAAACTGTTAACTGAAAATGCTTCATCTAGCTCTAATTTTAATATAAAAATATATATTAAATGTAACTCCTTATGGACTTATTCCGGTGATTTGGTAATTTAATTTATGTTTATTCAATCAAATGTAAGATTAACATTGCCGTCAAATGCCATATGAGACACTTAGGTCACCCAAATACCAGGGTTAAATGGATGGCAATTAATTATTATTATTTATCAAATACAGTTCCATGAAGTGCGCATAAATGCAGAGATAACAGGCCTTTGAGCAAAATATATCAAGAGGAAACATGTTTAAAAAACCATGTATGGTACAATGGCTACTGACCAACAACAGGATTTGAAAATTAATATACTGAGATAAATCTTGGGCTCCATTAACTCTGTAATTCCAGTGAAAATACCAAACATAATGCTGAGGAGACTCATTACAGAAATGCAGCGTAAGTAAATTGAACAGGCAGCGCCGCTGAATGAGTCATCGGTTAGACCACTCTAGAGAGCACTGTATCTGTATTGATTCCCATATCTCAGAAAATTTATAACTGCTCATGAGGGAATAAAATTAAATAAAGCAATCTGGGTGAAACAAGCCTTCCAAGACTCAGGCTATGTCTACACTACCACGGTAAGTCGACCTATGCTACACAACTCTAGCTATGTGAATAACATAGCTGGAGTCGGCATACCTTAAGTCAAGTTACCGCGGGGGCTACACCACAGGAGGTCAACGGGAGAAAATCTCCCATCGACTTACCTTACTCTTCTCATCAGGGGTAGAGTACAGGGGTCAACTGGAGAGCAATCTGCAGTCACTTTGGCAGGTCTTTACTAGACCCGTTAAATTGACCGCCGGTGGATCGATCTCAGACGTCGATCCCTGCCGTAGTGTAGACCTGCCCTTAGATTCTTCAGAAGTAAAAGGTAGGTTTAGGCCACTCTGGAATATCTTCTCATCTCAATGTGTCAGGAAGCTCCCAATAATGACAACTCTCCTTATTAAAGATTATACATATCGTCTCTCTCTCTTTCTCTCACATACACACACCCTCTCTCTCTCTCTCTCTGACCCATATTCAAATTATGAAGCAGAAGAAAAGCAAAACACAAAACTGAATTTCAAATACACTTCAAAGAGAAACACCAGTGTGCTTTAGAATCCCTTGTTTAAAGGTTAATTCTGCTATAGATGTCAAATAGGTTTTGATCATGTTAATATATTTTATATGAGGTTTTTGCCCCCCAGGGTCTCTGTTCTTCTAAATGAATAATTCAAAGAGACTGTAAGGGCTTGTCTACATGGTGAGGTGTAGCGTGGCAAGCCGTGTTGTGAATTCACAGTGCACCAGCTAGCCACACACTAATGTTTTGTGTGGACACTGATACAGAGCACTGAAAATCCAGCCACACTCCAGGACTCTCACTAGGAAGGAAAACAATTTATCTGCATAAGGTATTTGACTTAGTACCACATGACTTTCTCATTAAAAGATTATCACTATGCAATGTCAATAAGGCACAAGTTAAATAGATTAAGAACTGGCTGACAGATCTCAAAAAGCACTTGTCATTAGGGTATAAATAATTGAATGGGAGTGTTTCTTCTGTGGTCCTCAGGGATTAGAACTAGTCCTGATGTTATTCAACATTTTCATCAATGATCTGGAATATGAAATGACTACTGAAAGAAAATAGCACAAATATTGGTGGAGTGGAAAATAACCATGAGGACAAAACCATCATACAGAGCAATCTGGATTGCTTAATAAGCTTGGCCATTCAAACAAAATGTGTTTTAATACTACCAATTGCAAAATTATATGTATAGAAACAAGGAATGCAGTTCCTTAAATATCCTAAGGTGAATTTCTTCAGGTTCTGTCAACTTGAACGCATCTAACTTATCTACATATTTGTTAATCTGTTCTTTCCCTCTTTTTGGCTTGTGTTCCTCCCCTCCTTGTTAATATTAATTGTGTTGAGTATCGGTCGCCATTAACCTTTTTAGTGAAGCACCTGTCTTACTGAGGTCATCAATTATTAGCTCTCCTTCTTTGCTAATTCGAGGACCTACACTTTCCTTCCTCTTGCTCCTAATGCTTGTATAGAACCTCTTCTTAGTGCCTTTTATGTCCCTTGCTAGGTATAACTCATTTTGCACCTTAGAATTTCTGATTTTTTCTCTACTAGCTTGTGCTACTCTTTTGTAAAAAGAAAAGCCATCTAGGTCAACTGAGGTCTCATTGAATGAGCTGTGACTCTGTTAGTGAAGTGACATAAGCCAGGTCACAGCACATGCATATACAGGAAGCTATCCAAGAAGAAATTCTTTGGATGAAGACTGATTGTCCTTTTATTCTGTCCGCCGCTGCTATAAACAATTGGGAGGATTTACAGAAGTGCCTGCTTCTGTCTAAGTAGAACACCAGGGCTCTTTTGATGTCCAAGGTATATAAACATTCCTCTTCCCTACTCAAATGTGGCTTCACATAGAATGCAGGCACATACATTGGCTGATTGATAATGGAAAGATGACCCAAATTTTGAGACAAACCTTGGATAAGGACAGAGGTAAACCTTGTCCTTAAAGAATATAACATAGGGAGGCCCAGACTTTAAGGCACACAGCTCTCCTACCCTGCTGGCCAAGTTGATGGCCACCAAAAATGCCACCTTCATTTATAGATGCAGCAGAGAGCAAGTATCCAAAGGCTCAAACAGGGGACCCATAAGTCTTGACAACACTAAGTTTAGATCCCACGGGAGAATGAGGTCTTACACCTGAGGATACAATTTTGACTAAGCCTTTCAAAAACCTTTTATGGACATGTCATGAGAAAATAGAACGATTATCCATTGTAGGGTAGAATGCTGAAATAGCTGTCTGATTGAACTAACCACCAAACTTTGGTGTTTCCAGTGCAAATAAGTAGTCCAGAATATGTTCAACAGGATGGTGATACTCCATACTAGCAAGATCAGATGGAAAAACATCTCCACTTAGGTAGGTAAGCAGCTCTTGTAGAAGGCTTTCTACTAATAAGCAGGATTTCTTGAACTTCTTTTCAGTAAGACCACTCTCTAACATCTAGCCATGGAGCATTCATGCAGCTAAGTGGTAGCATTGTAGGCTCAGGTGAAGTAAGCAACCACAATCTTGGGAGATTACGTCCAAGTCTAGTGGAAGTGAGATTGGAGATTTTACTGACAACTCTAGGACAGTGGAGAGCCTGTGGTGATAGGTTCATGGTGTGGCTATGAGTATGACTCTGGCCTGGTCCCGTCTTATCTTTAGTAACATCCTAAATGAGCAGGATTGGTGGTAAAAGGTAGACGAGCCTGCCTGACCATGCCAGAACCCAGGCAGTGACCTCATAGGGAACAGAAATGCTGACATTTTGTTGTTCACTGTCACAAATAGGTCTTCTTGGGGAAATCCCCACTGATGGTCTGTGGGGGAACACTTGATGGCTTTTACACATCAATGTCCGAAAGCTGAAAGCTAAATCTTCTAGGGACCATTGCCCCTGATTCAGACTCTAGAGGGGCTGCTCCAGTTGGTGTCCAGGACCAGTGCCTAGAACCTTGTGATGGGGGAGTGCCACCACCATTGCTGGCTTCCCCTTAAATGATACCGATAGTCCAACTGTCCGGGAAGTAGGCAGCTGGTACAGTATTGAAAATTGCTCTCTTGGTGCCAGATAGGCCAACAGGGCCGAGGATCTGACTCCCACACTGCCAGTGCAACTGGCACCAAATGGCAGAGCAAATTCCTTGCTGCTGCAAATGCCTGTGGGGTAGTCAGCATTGAGATTTTTTCTTGTTGCAGTGCAGAAGAAGTTGACAGTGCCGCTTCTGGCACCAGGCTTGACAGTGCCCTCTCTGGTGCCAGAGTCAACTATGCCGGCTTGGGCACTGATTTGAAGGAGGAGTGCTTAGATTTCAGATGCATTCTACTTGACTCCTTCTCACCCCTCTTACCAGACTTGGATGGTGGTGGTCTTCCCGTGGTCAGAGCCTCTGTGGCAGACTTGCATTTCTTCCTTGGCGCAAGTGAAGATCAGTGCAGAGACTCTGACAACGCCAAAGGCACGCTTCTCACTGAAGCTGCAGGATTTGGCACCGAATCGGACCAGGACTGCTCCGATGGTGGTCTGAGTGCTACCTCTGTCAACAGGAATTTCAGCCTATCCTCCCTATCCTACTGTGTTTTACACTTGAACTCCTGGCAAATCTGGTATCGGTTTTTCACATGTGCTTCACCCAGGCACTTAAGACAACTACTGTGCAGGTCACTCACAGGGATAGGCTCTGGGCAAGAAGCACATGGCTTGAAGCCCAGGGTATACTCGGTGCCAGCAGCAGAATCCCAAAACAGGGGGAAGCAACAAAAATCAGGAAAAAAAATTGTTAAACCTAACAGCTAAAACTTACTAACTATATTAGCTACTAAACTAACTATATTCTATGCAGAGCTGAGAGAAACTATTCTGGCAATGAACAGGGGTTCCAATGACTATCACAGGCAGGAAGAAGGAACTGAGGGGGGCTAGTTTCAGCTCTGCCCCTTATACCTGCATACAGTGACATGTGGCAGCAGAGGGCACTCGACTCACTCAACTTGCACCACTGAGAGAAATAGTTCCCAACAGTCACGTGCCGGGCACACGGGCAGCAAAAGTGGAATGCACATGTGCAATCACTTGAAGAAGAAACATGAGCTTTATACAGTACCACTGGAAAAGGGAGACTGGTAGATTCCTATCTCCCCAGTGGGAGTCAGCTTTCCCTTCTACCCCTGGAAAAACCCAAGATAATGGGCTTTTTTTGTAGGTATAGAAAGGTTATTTTGGGCCATTTTCATAAGCTTTTATTATTTCCCCTGAGCCCTGTACAATTAGTACTCATAGGGCTGGTAATTAAGACACCTAGCTCAACAGGTGAAGGGGTACAAAATAGTCCCAATATTTAAAAAAAAATTAAAACACACACACAAATTTTCCTAAAATAGTTTTTCCTATACCAGAGAGGGCATATACAGAATATATGGCATGGTATGTTGCATAGCCATTCATGAGAAACGTAGCCATCCCAAAATTGTTGATAAAAGCCTTATATGTCATGCCATTCTGTATTTTCTACATATATTCACACAAAACCTACATTTTGGGTCTAACCTACCTGGCAATATCAATTGAATTAGCAGAGCATAATTTAAAAAAAATAGACAAATAAATCTTCATGTGAAAAATAGGTTAACAGCTATTTTAATGATATCACCATCAAATGTATATATGCAATCTTTCTGATGCCAAATCCTAATGTCAGAACCATCCATTTTTCACACCAAGGAGATTCAATATGCAAGCATATTTTATCAGTCTGATAGTGAAATCTCTGCACAGTGTGACCTACTTTTTATGTACAGTGTGTCTTCTCTGATAGAATTAAAAACGTCATTGAAAAGCCAGACTGAAGTGACCTGATTTACTACCAAGAATGTAAAACTGTATTTCATCATAGTGAGAGAGAAATATTTTCACAAGATTCTGTAATAAGTAATTTTCTGGCATATTTTGCAGATCATTTTTCCTGTTAGATACATTAATGAAAAATCCTCAACACTTATAATATATTACTGGTATCTTCATTTGCCTTATGTTACTTACTTACAGAAGATAACCTCACATACCATAATACATAATTACAATCCATATACCAAAATTTGTATCACTATGTTATCTTTTCCCAAGAATTCTCCTCAGCATTAGTATCATTTTTATTTTTAATTTCACTACTCCTCAGCTTTATATTCGATTTTTATTTTGAAATCCCTCAAAATTATGTATTTTCAGATAATGTCAGTGTTCACAGAAGATGCCAGCTTGACAGTCTTGGAGACTGAATTACCATTCTCCTCAGAATGGGCACAGTATATATACTGGCAGTGCAAGTCCTCCGCTCTATTCCATCAACTGTCTTCAATAAACCATCTCTTGAAGCGTAAGGGGACTTTCTTCTCATTGGCCCTTTCAATACTTTTCTTCTCTGAGTATGTCTGCAAAACATTCCATACTTACTGTTGAGAGCTATTTCTGAGGAGACCACCTTATTACTGAGAACTGGACTGAAGTCATTTAACTCATTTCACACTGGCCACAAGACTCTCACCGGATGTGTCGCTGTGTCAGCATAAAAACTTAAACATAAATGAAAAAATACATTTGGTTAGATGTTTGTGTACAACAATTAAGTATAAATTTTGGACCTTCATACCATTATACATACTAAACAAATTTTGGGTCGAATCCCTGGTAACCCTTTCATGAGCAGGGATTACATGAACAAGGATTTGCTGGATCAGACATTTTGTGTGATAGATCCCTACTGCCACTACAATTTCTGGTATATTTCAGTCTGAAGGTTGGCCATTTACCCATGAAACTCTCAGAATTCCCTTAACAGATCTCTGCTTATCAAAATCACAAAGCATACCCTTGTGTGTACAAGGATGAAGCATCTCTCAGTAAAAATGACCCTGATTCTGAAGAAGATAACAATGGAGAGCAGATGATCCTCAGCTAAATATTCCCCTCCCCTAATTCCTACACACACAACTCCTACAATTCAGGTAAAGAGCTTCATTTAATTTCAAAGCACCTCTCCAAGTGACAGAAATCTTCTGTTTTTTTGGAAGTGTGACCTTTCAGAAGGTATGATTTTAAGCAGAGATAAAGTGCTAAAAGGGTATAAAAAATAAGTTAAAATGGCAAAACCCTCCAACTGCATATGACCACAGCAACACTTTTAGGCCAAGGATAGTGAGGACAGATAGCTCATAAAACACTGAGAACAGTCAGGCTTTTAATCGGCCATGTTATATTAATGTGGCTAAGTGTTAAGTGAAAACTGTAATGTTTATGCAGGAAGCTAAAGACTTGGCACATTTGTTCCTGTCTGACAGGAAGTCTTCCAAAGAGACACACGTTTATATACACTCAGAGAGAGAGAGAGAGAGAGAGAGAGAGAGAGAGAGAGAGAGACGCTTATATACACTCATAGAGAGAGAGGTAGGGAATCATTCAGTTTAATAAGTCTTTTTCAAGCAACTACAAAGTGGAAAAGAAAAGGACAATGATATCAAGGAGATGTCATGCACAAACCGTAAAATTAAAGCCACTACTGTATCTCTTCCCCTACCTATAGTACTTAATTACTAGAGGTCAGATTCTGTCTTCAAATATACACTAGCAGTTCCTATTATTTCAGCAGAAATATATACCAAACTAGCACACTTCAGTGCTTCTGTAGGCTGAGTGCATTGCACCCACCAGGGACTCCAAGCATCCCTCCATTCCACCTACAAGCTCCCTGTGTGCCACCCTCCCATTCCCCTCTATTTCAAGGACTCCTTGCAACCCCCTCATCCCCACACCAAGGACTGGTTATGTCCCCCCAGTTCCCTTTTCCTCCTCATGCCCCCTTTCCCCCCACACTGCTCTTATTTCTCTTCTTTCTGTCTGGCAGAAAAGTCATTCTGGATGTGAGAGAGGCAAGGTGGGTGAGGTAATATCTTTTATTGGACCAATTTCTGTTGTTGAGAGAGACAAGCCTGCCTCTCTCACTTGCAGAAGCTGGTCCAATAAAAAATATTACCTCTC
The DNA here is from genome assembly GCF_965140285.1 of Lepidochelys kempii. Classification (NCBI taxonomy): domain Eukaryota; kingdom Metazoa; phylum Chordata; order Testudines; family Cheloniidae; genus Lepidochelys; species Lepidochelys kempii. Next base: position 66,085,974 of record NC_136384.1, on the reverse strand, counting down.
CCACCTTGTCTCTCTAATATCCTGGGACCCACATGGCAGCACCACCACATTCAGACTGTCAACATTTTGAACTGTATTGGGGCAACGGGCGGAGCTGAGATGGAGATATTGTTATGCTTGAAGGTGTTAACTGCTGCCATCAACTGATCTATAGATACTGTGTTATACACAAACCGAATGCCATGAAGTTGAGTGTAAGAAAAATCTCTCTTTCCTCAGCCAATAAAGCAGAAAATGGTAAGGAAGTTGAGCTAATTTAAAGTTGTTTAATGATAACTCAGTGCTTCCTGTTCATGAGGGAATTACCATAATCTAGATTAAATTAACTCAAAACTAAAATAAACTATTTCCTATTTACCAGGGAATAACTATACCCTGGGCAAAATCATCTCTGAGGCCCAAACCGGAGGTATTTATTACCCAAGGAGAATGCAATTATTAACAAGTTAACAGTAAGCTCTGTCAAGTTATAATGATACAGCAAAGTCTCAAAATTAAGTATTTTGAGACATAACCGGGCTAAAAATAATGGTGATATTTTAACTGGAGAAAAAACAAACTGAGGCAGCCAAAGTGATTGTGGGCATTCAGATGATTCGTTCTGAGGGCTGTAGTAAAGCTGAGTGCCACATTTTATATAATGTACAGTTTTTATCAAAAGCTACTATAGAGCTGACAGTTAATAACTGTACAGCAATTTTGAGCTATGATTGATCAGTCGAATCCTCTCAAATTTAACTGTGCTGTTGAATAAGACTGATGCCATTGGTTACAACACAGAACACTTCAAATCTGCTATTTTTATTTTAACCTATTTTTACTAAATTAAAGATTTTAGTTCTGCTAATGCGCACACATCCATTGTTAGGTTAAAAACAAAAACCACCCAAAAAGTTCAGTGCTTGACATGGGTGCTCTTATAGTTAGGAAAATAGTTGAAAATAAGTTTAAGAGTTCTAGAATAAAATATTTGTAATCCCAGCACTCTGGAATATGACAATTTTTGTTCCAGTATTATCCATTCACAAGGTTGACAAAAAGGGCTTGATTCTGGCCTCAGACCAGTTGTACACTGCAGAATCCAATTCTTGTGTCAGAGGCTTTCACCCAGTAACTGGAAAAGTTCACTTTGGCTTCATAAATGAAACCAGACTATATTCACTAAACTAAATTCAGCTGGAGACAGAACCACTCGTGTTCTCTTAACACCCATACACTAGTTTAAATGGAATTTTATTTTAATGCAGGATTTCTACATATTATCTTTTCTTTCCTTGGCTCATGAACCCTGTGCAGTTCATTCCCCAAAGACTGCTAATCAATTATTGCTAATAAAGCCCAACATCACTAAAATAGAAACTTCTGGCTGAGTAAGCTTTAAAAATAGACTCCCACATTTAATCTTAATTCTGGCATTTGCTGTCACATTTAGATAAGGTCGTCTTTACAGAGCCTAAATGCACAAACCAATACCATTTATATTTAATGACTGTAGACTTGAAAAGTGCATCTTGCCTATTTTAAGAAACCTCATTACTTTTGAAAAGTGCAAGTCCTGTTTGAAAGGTGTTAATGTTTGTCCAGTCAGAAATTCCCAGTGCACTGGAGGCTGCATAGACTGCATAAGAGCTCTGTGTAGGTCAAAAGCTTGTCCCTCTGACCCACAGAGGTTGGTCCAACAAAAGGTACTTCCTCACCGACCTTGTCACTTTGGAAAAAAATGACAGGAGTGACATCCCGTCACTGGTCTGAATTGCATCCCAAAACATCATACACATCCTCATCCCAGTTGTAACCATTATAAGGTTGAAGGTTTTATCTTCAGAAAAAGAAAAGGAGTACTTGTGGCACCTTAGAGACTAACCAATTTATTTGAGCATAAGCTTTCGTGAGCTATAGCTCACTTCATCGGATGCATACTGTGGAAACTGCAGACTTCTCTGCAGACAGAATCCTGCCTCTTTAAAAGCCAAACAAAGATTTCCCATTCTGTTCCCAACTCATTCCTTCCAGACTGCCTTTTGGATTCACCCCTGCTGAGAGTTCCAAGGAATGGGTGGTTTCCCTCAGTCTGTTCAGACACATATAACCACTCCCCAAGCATCTTACCTTTCATCTCGCCCAGTGTTTCCAAAACTTGGGATGCCGCTTGTTCAGGGAAAGCCCCTGGTGGGCTGGGCCGGTTTGTTTATCTGCTGCATCTGCAAGTTGGGCCGATTTTGGCTGCCACTGGCCACGGTTCACCGCTGCAGGCCAATGGGGGCGGCGGGAAGCGGCGGCTGGTACGTCCCTCGGCAAAGCATAAATGAGAATTCATGATTATCCCTCTTCATTATTAGTGTCTTTTTTCTGTGGCACAACCTCCAACCTTTCTCCAGATAATTTCTAAAGCATAATCTCAGTTGCTTTTTGCTGACTTGTGGACACATACAGAAAAATACTTAACGAGAGTGATAGATTTTCTTCTGCCTTAAATGAGCTTAACAAGCCCTTAAGAATTTTGACAAAGCAAAAAAAGCTTTCATGACAATGGGTTTTTTTGGCTAGTATTATTCCAGACAACAGAAATAGATGCTTAATTCTTACAGGGAACTGCGTTTTATATCAAGGCAGAGAAAGCATCCAATGACATTCCAAAGAACTGAAAGCATGCCCGCTTCAGTTTTCATCTTGGCCTCTTTTACCAGGTATGACTTGCTCCGAAAACCAAATTATTTTTCAAAGTTACTGAAACACTGAATGCACTTCATCTGAAATAGGAATGATGTTAAATGATGCTATACTTGCTCTCCGTCTTTTATATGAGATCCATCATGAATTTAACCAGCTTTTGACAGCAGCATACCTAGACTTAAAGGCAGCCTTCAATTCTGTCACTAGAGCTTCCTTGTGGAAGGCCCTATGAGGCATCAGTGTTCCCAACATCCTCCTGAGACTAATTCAAGATCTAAATAATGACTCAGGGGCACCAGTGCATTGGGGGACCCATAGGTCTGACAGTTTTCACACTAGATTCAGGGTGAAGCAGGGATGTGTCAGGCCCCCGGCTCCTTGAACACATCTCCACAAATATCAGTATAACTGTGGGTTCAACCTCTTTTACCAGCCTGGATTATGTAGATGATGTTGTCGTCTTTGTTCAGGACAGAGTGATCTCAAAAATGCTCAAAAATGCTTCCAGCACAAGGCAGCTGCTCTTGGGCTAAGGGTTTCTTGGGCAAAAATAAAATCCAGAGTGTCAGTGCGAAAGTGGTGATACAAGACAAAGTGCTTCCAGACAAACTGTAGAAGTAGTGGATGACTTTATCTATCTAGACAGTAAATGGTGATCAAACAGGCACAGACAGACATCCTAAGTACAACTGGTTTAGCAGCCTTGGCCACAAAGGACCTGCATAGGGTATATAGCCAAAAAAAGGTCAAACTACATATAGAAGTATGGATTTAACAAACCTGCATACTTCCAATTCTCTTTTATGGATCTGAAACGTGGACACTGCTTAACCAAGCCATCAGGAGGCTGGAGGCATTTCATATGCATTGGCAGGAGCGACTACTGGCTATACGATCGTTTGACTTTATCAATAATAGGGATGTATCATTGAGAACTGGCCCCGAGAGGACTGCCATCATCATCGGCCACCGTCAGTTGGCCCTTTATGATCATGTTGCCCTCCTCAGAAACAAAACCCCTGCATATCAAGCTCTAAAGATTGGATATGATGTTACGAGCGGACACTGCTCGGCCACAGACTGGTGGTGGGCACGCAGTTGACAGTGATGAATCTGGCTGCACTAGATGAATAACCACCACGTGGAGCTCTTAGATGTTTGGAATAAAGCCATACAGTGTGGTCATGGACACTCAGCACTACAGCCCTCCACTATCTAAGCATACTGCTGTTGTGTTTGTAACTTCTCCTCTCTTAGTCACGGATTTAAATCCTTTACTGATATTAATTAAGCCTCAGCACCCCTGTGAGGTCTATTCAGCATGGCATCAGTCCTTTATTATTTATTTTATAACACCCACAAGTGTGCTTCAAAGAGAACACACAGAAGCAAACCTCTGCAATGAAGAGTGCTATCTAAGCCCCTGATCCAGTAAGGAGATCTGCATAGGAAGATCCTTATACCCATGTGGAACCCCACTGAATTCAATAGGGATCTGCATGAGTCAAGACATCTGATCTGCTTGCTGAAAAAGGACATAGATTAACCTGTAAGCCTTTGCAGTTAAGAATGCTCTTTGAGGTCTGTATGTAGAAAAACATAATGGCAAACAAAGTACTAGGGTCAACATTTATTTAAGTAAATTGTGCGGTCCTTTATTTGCACATACTTGGATCAAACTGCAACATCCTCTGAAAGCAGAGGCTGGATAAAATGGCTGCACACCAAAAGGCAGATTTTTTCCCCCCACAACAGTTTTCCCCAATTTCATTTTGTCTGTTTTCACAGAATTGTCTGAAAATGGCAATTTGGCTGAAAAATCATACAAGATTGCAAATTTCCATCATCATTTGACTGAAAAAAATATTTGGCTTAAAAATGGTCCAATATTAGAACACTTCTTTTGGTTAAAAAGGGGCCAATTTTGAATCTGCAATGCAATGCAAAAAAGACTGAAATTTGGAATACTGCAAATTTCATTGTAAATATTATACATCATCCAGGCGTTATAGCCGCCTTTTTACCTAGATAGGTTTAGGTAACAAACAGGATCAGAAGAACTGGATTTTTTTGTTTTTTTTTAAATGATTGACTGTAAAGTACTGCTAATTTTAAAGTTTCCTTGTAGCTCAGTTTAAAAAAGAATAGGAAATAAAAGCAAAACTCATGTTGTTTGAATTTGTTGTCCTAGTTCCTTCACCTGTCCATAACAGCAAAATATTGTAAGTTTACTGTCTTTGTTAACGCTAAAATCTATAACAGTTTTTTTGTTGTTATTTTTGGCAAACCCCAGGAATGTTTCTGTCCTTTTATCCTTACATTTGTACAAAAAACATACTGTAAATTGTAGAATGATGCAAGAAGACAGAGCCCAACATTTTATAGTTAATTTTATTCTGCTTACAGAAATTACTTTTGCTGTCAGCAGGAGTAAAATGTATTGCCATGGGAAAGTGTCTGAAAAGTCAAATGTGCTTTTGCAAAATTACAGCATAGGTTGCATATAAATACAGCCACACCTACAAAGGGCCTCACCTCCCAGAGGGTAAGTCAGGGTCTAAACAGCTCTCTCAGAAGTTGCTGCAAAATTCGGAGTGGAAATACAATTTATGCTCCCTTTGTTCAGGGGAAAAGAACTATATCTGCTTTGGAAAACAGAATCCCTTTTACTTGCTATTCACAAGTAAGGCTAGTTCCCCTAGCAACTGCCACATCACATGGGACTTTGTTTCTAGGCTGCACAGCATATTACGGAAACTTACTGGCTTTTGATCTTAAACAACCATTTTAAACAAGCGCGGACACACAGAGAAATAAGCAAATGATTATATGAATAGAAAGAGCATATTTATATTTATGAGTAACGGCTTGGGTATTTTTGCATGTTTCTGCGCTATACTCGCCTTGTGCTGTTTCACCCAACAAGGGTGAAAATTAATACTATATTGATATATAGTGTGTATCACTCACACTTAGTTTATTCAAAATTCTTGTCCTTCCAGTAATTCAGTGGGACTACTCTGAGTAATAAGGATTTAAGGGCAACAGGAATAAAGGGTTTCTCTCTGACATTTAAATATCCACACCCATGTACCTATTATTTTCCATTTATTAAGCATACTGTACATAATTCATGGCTCACCTACACAGTAATGGATAAAAGTAGCTAGATACAGTTTTATGGCCATATTGTTTCTCCCTCCTTGCTCTAAACAAATTTAATAGAGAATAAAAGTGACACAGGACTTCACTAAATGAAGAGAGAAAGATAAACTCTGGGGAAAAAAGGTGCCTCTCATTTTCCCTCCCTCCATGCATTTCTCTACATTCCTGTTAACTTACCATTAGCTGCAGATCTCCTGGAAAATACTGCAGATCTTGTACCATTTAATCTTCTGTGCACAGATCCAGTAACTTTTTTCCTGCAGGCTATATACCATAAAAGAGAGTGTAATAGCAGTGTCCATTTTCAAATAGCTATGACCTAATTTCAAAAGCTAATGAAACCAGTAAGAAGCAAAGCATTAAAACACAAAAGTTATTTATACTTGGAGCCAAAACTGAGACTTCTATAAAATCTGTAATAGCAAATACCATGATCAAGAAGCACCTTATAACATACTCAAAGAATCTGTATCCTTCAGTAACATATATATTTAAAAAATGGTTACGCTCCCAGTTAAAACCCCTAACACTAAACTCTGAATGTATATCAGTAAATGACATGAAATAATAAATATGACCTAAATATAGATTTTCATGAGAACAAAATATAACCTGATTTCCAACTACTACTTTGTGCTATTCAACCCAACTATATCCTTTATATATTAATAGTGATGTTTTTCTGTAGATATTATGAAAAATAATGTGTTCTTGTTAGTTGCTGTATTATACTTTAAAATAATCAAGAACAATGAAGGTACATTTCTGGCAGGATATTAATAAAAATCCAGTAATGTAATATTTTAAGCCTTGATACACAAAAAAGGAAATTTATGCTGAACTCTAGTCAGAGATTTTTCTGTTTTTATATCATACCCAGAACAGCACTAAAGCTATAGAAAGACCTAGAAGCCACCACTCAGTTAAACATATTACTATCTATTATATGAATATACACATACTCTGTGTGCGCACACATGCATATAAATACTCACACAATATCCCCCCCCACACAAATGGCTAATATAAACACTAACACAGAGTTCCATAAATTGTCATGCTTCACCCTCTTATGATAATTTGTTTTAAAGCATAATAATAAAAATACAGATTTCAAAACTCAAGCAATACATTTTAATGTAAATAATTTCTGATGAATATACATCTCCTCATAAATAAAGTCACATATGGACAGCTCTTGAAGGGCTGGAGAAGAACCCAGGCTTGCATATTGCTATTGTCCTTGTGAGACTCCCCCACAGCATGCTAGATAACACTCCAAGCAGATTTTAGATGATGCAGTCAGACACAGAGAGTCAACAATGTAACATTACAGTGCAAATAGAAATAATGCTTTCTGACATGTGGCAGGTAAACTGGTTTTGATTCCTCTTTCTCCTTCCCAATCTCATGCAGCGAGTATTCACTAATGAAATACTCCTTATGTATTACACAGAAATACATTAATAACATTAAGGTTTAAAGTCAAAGAGACAAAAGGGGGATACAAAGTTGAAGTTGAGTCACACAAATACACAAAAGATACACAGTTCACACTTTTCAGAGTTTGGGGTTTTGTTTGTTTGTTTTTTCTTATAACATGAACTAAGTTAATCATTAATTTGCATATTCTAGGTTTTGGCAGTTGAGGTTAAAACTTTCATGTTATTTACTGTTTTGTTTTTTTGAAAAAAAACAGCTATCATACTTTTTAAAAATGTATTTGTATTTAATGTGATAATTAAAACACAGAGCTAGATTCTGCTTTTAATTACACTTGTTCAATCTAAGTGCTTTCTTTCACTGTGGTTAGACAAGTGCAAGTGAATGAGGTATTTGACCTATACTGCACGATATACTGCATCAAATAATACTGCATACAAACAAAACCAAAAAGAACCACCATAAAATGAACCCCCTTGGCATTCGTACAATATTATTTAAAGGTCAGGAAAATTAGCATTAAATTTGAAAGTTTCCCCTTAACTCTGTGCCCTCATGCACATGGCAGAAATAATAATATGATAGACACTCAGATTTTTTAAACATAGCCTTACATGTAGCATGCATACTGCACAACCATGTAATACAGACACTTAGCCACATCCCACTCAATTTACCCACATGTGTAGTGACTTCAATGCAGCTACTTATATAAATAAATCAAGCAGCGTTTGGCACTGCATCCAGTTTAGAAGATGAGAAATAGAGTAGCACTATTATCAATGGTTCTCAACCTTTCCAGACAACTGTATCCCTTTCAGGAGTCGGATTTATCTTGTGTACCCCTAAGTTTCACCTAGTTTAAAAACTACTTGCTTACATAATCAGACATAAAAATACAAAACCATCACAGCACACTATTACTGAAAAATGGCTTACTTTCTCCTTTTGTCTGTATGAAATTTTAGTTTGTAATGACTTCACTAGTGCTTTTTATGTAGCCGGTTGTAAAACTAGGCAAATATCTAGATGAGTTGATGTACCCCCTGGAAGACCCTGTACACCCAGGGGTGCACGTTCCCCAGGTCGAGAACCACTGCACTATATCATTCACTGTTCTCCTCTCTCTTCTTCGTGCTAAAACAAACATTAAACCCACTGCTGTCTTTTATATTCCTTCCAACTATGCAAATGTTCATCTAGCCTTCTCATTTAAAAATGTGGTTCTGCTTCTTTTTTAGTCAAAGTAAGCACAGGGGCCCTGATTCAGGAAAGCATCCCAACTCAGGAAGTCACCTAGGCCCAGATTCAGGAAAGTATGTGCCTAACTCTCCAGGAAAGCACTTAAACAAATGCTTAAATTCCATTGTTTTAAACAAATAATCTGGGATACCTTGGTAAACTGAGCTCATTTGAACAACATGTGTTTCAATACACTGTAAAACGTTAAGTAACACCATAGTCCAGTGTAAGACCATACATCTAGGGATAAAGAATGTAGGTCACACTTACAAGGGTGTCTGGTGAGTAATGCTCCGATAGGGACCATGGGATCATGGTGCATAAACAGATGAACACAAGCTCCTGATGAATGCAATGGCTAAGAAAGCTAATAAAACCTTTGGATGTATATGTAGGGAAATATTGAGTAGAAGCAAGGAGGTGGTATTACCATACTATACAGCATTAGAGAGACCATTACTGGAATACTGTGTCCTTTTCTGGTCTCCAAATTTTAAAAATTATGGAGGGGAAATTGGAAAGGTTTCAGAAAAGAGCTAGGTGGAAAAATGGACTCACCAGTAGAGCACCCCTCGGGGCTGGATGCAGCCGCTCTTTCATCGTCTAGCACCCCGTGCTTATGCCGACAGTCACTCTGGTCCTGCAGCAATCTCTCTTCTTGTGACTCAGCCCTTGGACAAGGTGACCATTGTCTTTCCCCTTCTGGGGTGATGGAAAGTCTAACAAAAACAAATATCTGATCCCTCCATCTGCTGTGCCACCCTCCATTCTGCTCTCATGGTCTGGCACGCCCTTTTCTCAGGGCGTCCAGTAGTCCATATCCCCTTTCCAGGGGCTTCATGCCATCTTACTAGTGCTGGTAGGTGAACTCAGGCTCGTTCTCTACCTGGGTTCCAGTCCAAGATTCCTAAGACAGACAGTCAAGGTTCATCCTGCCAGACTTCCTGCTGCCACCTCCCTGGATTACTTCTTATCAAGCCTTTCCACAGACTTTGTCCTCACCCTGCCAGAGCCTTCCTGCCCCCTACAGGTCTCTTCACTTCCTACTACTAGGAGAACAACTGCAGAATTCCTCCGTCTTTCCTTGCAATCCCTTTCTGCTCCACCCAGCCCCTCCCCAGCTGGATTGCATCATTAATGAGGCCTTGCCCACACTCCAGGTGCAAGCAGTTCAGTTAATTGGCCTCTCAGGCCCACATTAAAACCTCTTCACCAAGTGTGGGGCAGGCACCCCACCACAGGATACAATCATGATTTAAGGTCTGGAAAACCCACCTGAGACTAAAGAAACTCAATCTATTTAGTTTATCCAGAAGAAGCTTAGGAGATGACTTGACTGCAGTCAATAAGTACCTACTATGGAGAAAAACATTTCTGATAGTAGAGGGCTCTTTAATCTAGCAAACAAAGGCACAGCAAACTCCAATGCCTGGAAACTGAAGCTAGACAAATTCAAATTAGAAATACTGTGAAAAAATTTTAACAGTGAATATAATTAACTATTGGAACAACTTACCTAGATTCTCTATCACTTGCAATCTTTAAATCAAGATCTGATCTCTTTCTAAAAGATATGCTCTAGCTTAACCAGAAGTCATGGGCTTGTTGCAGGAATTACTGGGTCAGGTTCTCTGGCTTATGTTATGCAGGAAGTCAGACAATCACCATAATGACCCCTTCTAGCTTTACAGTCTTTGAATCTATGAATTATGAAAGATTGTCGAAGGAGTTTTTAAATTCTTAGCTCTAGAACTACTGCATTTGATGCTTCCAGAACACTATGTCCTAAACAGTACAATCCTAAAGCCAGGATGTCCTTCGCCAATGTGCCTCAAAACTCAGGTCTGCTCTTAACTATTAGGGATGTAAATATCCGTTTTAAAAGTTAACGGTTTAAATGACAAAAATTATGTTGTTTAATCGGTTAACCGATTAAAGGGAGAAGAGCTGGGGTTGTTCTGGCCATCTGACCTGGGGTTCAGTCAGGGGTTGCTCTGTCCGTCCATCCTGGCGCTGGTCCAGCTGGCTGGCCGGCCGGCGTGGCTGGGAGTTAACGGTTAGGGTGGTTAACCGGTAAGACTAATGCTTACCGTTTAACTGTTTAGTATTTTACATCCCTATTAACCATAGTATCCTTATGCCCTGAATCATCTCAAAATGGCATTTTGGGAATGTATAAGTAGGGGCATTGCCAGCAGATCGGGGACGTGATCGTTCCCCTCTATTCGACACTGGTGAGGCCTCATCTGGAGTACTGTGTCCAGCTTTGGGCCCCACACTACAAGAAGGATGTGGAAAAATTGGAAAAAGTCCAGCGGAGGGCAACAAAAATGATTAGGGAACTGGAACACATGAGTTATGAGGAGACGCTGAGGGAACTGGGGATGTTTAGTCTGAGGAAGAGAAGAATGAGGGGGGATTTGATAGCTGCTTTCAACTACCTGAAAGGGGGTTCCAAAGAGGATGGATCTAGACTGTTCTCAGTGGTAGCAGATGACAGAACCAGGAGTAATGGTCTCAAGTTGCAGTGGGGAAGATTTAGGTTGGATATTAGGAAAAACTTTTTCACTAGGAGGGTGGTCAAACACTAGAATGCGTTACCTAGGAAGGTGGTGGAATCTCCTTCCTTAGAAGTTTTTAAGGTCAGGCTTGACAAAGCCCTGGCTGGGATGATTTAATTGGGGATCGGTCCTACTTTGAGCAGGGGGTTGGACTAGATGACCTCCTGAGGTCCCTTCCAACCCTGATATTCTATGAAATTCTGTGCCAACTCAACATTTGGATAGTTTGGAAACTAAGAAAACCAGAGAGCAAAACTCTACCATACATTTGAGAAACTTCTAAGCTTAAAATGCATATATCATTAGAACTATAAAAATGATATTTTTAATAGAAATTTTGTTTGTTCTTTATACATCAAAGAGGTCTACTGAACAAGCCAGCCATTCTGAATTTTTAAGTATCAGCCATTTCCAAATGATGTATATGAAAGATACGTGATGTGAACATAGGAGAAAACGGTATAATCTTATTATGTCTGCATAACTCAAAAAAGCTAAGTTTTTAAGGGACTCTTCTAAACTAAAATTTTAGATGATCTCAAAGCTAAAGCAGTTCAACAGTTCAATCTAGCTTTCAGATCAATACAAATTCAGAGTACAACAATTCTAGTTCATGAGTGAAACTCAACTTTAAAAAATGATGAATCAAGCTTTTCCAAACTTAACTTATTATTTGATCTCAACAAGATGAATACAAGCTAATGTTCATGTTAATATCTTCAGCCACCAAGTTATTCAGGTGCAAACTTTTTGTTTGGAACATACAGGGGAAAATATTTATCATATATACACAACTCAGAAATGGCCAAACATATTTTGCGCAAAGTTTCCAATATTAATCACCTCTGGGCTGAGATAAAGCTAGTTTAATGTCAGCATGAAAGGATGAGCAATCTAAGTGGGGAAGGGTGAACTCAACCTTCACTATTCAGTATTAGCCACACACAGTGTAATATAGGAAGAAATGTACCAGTAGCATCCACATTTCCATCCATAACAAATCTTGTAAAACAACCAAGAATATTACAAGTTAAATCATGCATACATGTTCAACAGGGTTCCTTACGTTGTTTAAAATGTGAAGACCAAGGCCCCATGTGAATAGGACGAATTATTAACAGGTTACTGATCTACAAAACAGCTTCATTTCCCACTCCCCCACTCAGTGTTCAAAGTGCTAAACGAAACCTGAGGTAACTCAAAACAATTCAGGTGCTAAACCTGGCTTTAGCAAAAGGTACAGAGCACCAAGATGTTGGGTTTTGTTGTTGTTGTTTTTGTATGGTTTTGACGTTTTTCAACATATAAACCGCGGAATAGATTTCAACTGACCCATCAGTAGAAAAAAAATATATTTTCTTTCTTTTAACCCTTCGTTGCATAATTATAGTGTTTGCCTGAGCTGGTACTGGATTCTTGCCGTAAAAAGAAATGGCCAGAGAATAGCTCCCATGAACCCAACTTACTCACAGCTATCTTAAGCCTAATTTTGCCTCCAGGGCTGCAAAATCCATGAAATATAAATGAGTTCTCCTGAGCTTCACAGCAGTGGAAGCTGCTCTCTGTTTTGCATTTCCTTCTCAAAAGGTAGCCACTTAAAATCAATTTCACTTTTATGAGGTTTCCCAAGCCTGCTCCCTTCCAAAGGGTGGAGTCCCATAATCCACTTTACTGTGCTGCCTTGTATAGCAGTGGAGCCATAGGGAATGACACGACATACAGAGCACGCAGATCATAGCCTCTGACATCCTTGGTGAGGAGCAGTGTATTCCTTAGCTGACTAACAAGTCATGAGCCAAGAAAAATTCTTAAATGGGCCAGGATTGCTTGAAGACCTCTTAAAATGACAACTTCAAAACAGACTTTAACCCGAAGAAGACAACTGGCCCCCATCAGAATCAAAGAGATCTCTCCAATCCAATGGCATTTTGGGAGTAGGAGCTAGAAGAATATAGGTACCATCTCACCTGAAAAAGCAATACAGGTGCTTGAAACGTATTTGTAGTGCCTGCTAGTCTTTAATAATTTGTCATAAGAGAATGCTACAAGGTTATCAATGTTTATGGAAATGCCTAAGGTTTCTAGCCAGTGATTCAGTTTTCCAAGCCATTGTCCATACAAAGACAAAATGAATTTCAGTTGCCATCTTTAATTCTGTAGCTACAAAGTTTGAAGCAACATGAACACCAGGGGACTATCTCCATGGCTGCCATTGTGCTGCCACACTGAAGTTAGCCAATGACAGTTGGTTAGGGCGTGTGTCCCCTCTGTCTGTTCCACAGACAGGGTCAAACCCGCTCTAGTCCAGTAGAGCAACCAGCATGAAACTCCACCAGCTGAAACTCACCAAGTTCTCTCCTTCCTGAGTAGGAAAAACAAACATGCAAGAGGAAAATATAGTCCACAGATTTTACCAAAAGAAATACAACATATATTTAGGTAGGAAAATGGTAATATAAATTCATTAAAAGACACTGCTAACCCATTAAAAATACATCATAATATATTATTTTATAATGTACATTCTTTACCCAACAGTGTAAACATGCACATTCACATTTAGACACAATCAAAATCCTGTGACGGTAGAGGATTACAACAGAACTGCTGTCAATACACAAGCACTGAACAATAATGCCATAATACAACATTACAACCCAAACATTTTTTTTTCACCTACACTGGTCTTCAGAGACTAATAGTGATGTATGTAAAGGAAATTCATAGAACTATGAAAAGGCAATATATAAAGCACAGTCTATGTTTTCATTTTTCCAAGTTTAGGATTACGTTTCCATTTCAGATAAAGGGCATTAATCTTTTTGACAATTTATAGTGTCCTGGTGATGTCATTTTATCAGGGTGATTAAGGACAGATTTAGTCTCCAATTTAGTCTTCCAATCTCAACCGGAGCTTTAATCAGAATGATTACTCACTGTGTTGAGATTGTCCCAGTGAATAGCGCATTACTGACCTTTCTTCCACAGAAAATTTAAACTTGTATCATTTGACTAGTCAGGATTATCTCCCTCCCCGCCCCACACACACACCCCCCCTCCAGATCAGGATTAAAGGTGAATTTTCAAGATCAGCCACACAGTCACTCTCTCGCACATACACATCCATGCACACCCACCCCTCCCACTTCAGAGTGCTGAAGGAGGTTTTTCTCTTATTTTTAACACTTGCCTGCAATGCACACAACCTCTCCCTTCATTCACTAAAGCTGATTCTAGTTCTTCAGGATTGTTAACCAGAAATAAAACTGCTGTATACTTCACGGGCAGTACTTTTACAAATCAGTATTAAGTGTTAACTGCTGTCAAAGGTTTTCTCTCTTTTCAAACAGTACACTGTTACGGGGGCAGGGGAGAGCCCAAAGTCCCCAGAAGAATGCCTTGTGACAGACAAGTCACAGGTAAATGCAGTGTAGTTGTAGTCGTGTAGGTCCCAGCACATTAGAGCGGTATGGCAAGCAAGGTAACATCTTTAATTAGATGGGTTTCAGAGTAGCAGCCGTGTTAGTCTGTATCTGCAAAAAGAAAAGGAGTACTTGTGGCACCTTAGAGACTAACCAATTTATTTGAGCATAAGCTTTCGTGAGCTACAGCTCACTTCATCGGACGAATGCAGTAGAAAATACAATGGGGAGATTTTATTTACACAGAGAACATGAAACAATGGGTGTTACCATACACACTGTAACGAGAGCGATCAGGTAAGGTGAGCTATTACCAGAAGGAGGGCGGGGTGGGGACCTTTTGTAGTGATAATCAAGGTGGGCCATTTCCAGTAGTTGACAAGAACCTGTGAGGAACAGTGGGGCGGGAGGGCATGGGGGGGGAATAAACAATGGGGAAACAGTTTTACTTTGTGTAATAACACACCCACTCCCAATCTTTATTCAAGGCTAAGTTAATTGTGTCCAGTTTGCAAATTAATTCCAATTCAGCAGTCTCTCATTGGAGTCCGTTTAGAAGTTTTTTTGTTGAAGAAATGCCACTTTTAGGTCTGTAATCGAGTGACCAAAGAGATTGAAGTGTTCTCCGACTGGTTTTTGAATGTTATAATTCTTGACGTCTGATTTGTGTCCATTTATTCTTTTACATAGAGACTGTCCAGTTTGACCAAGGTACATGGCAGAGGGGCATTGCTGGCACATGATGGCATATATCACATTGGTAGATGTGCAGGTGAACTAGCCTCTGATAGTGTGGCTGATGTGATTAGGCCGCTTCTGTAAGTGAGTCTTGTATCTCTCACCAACAGAAGTTGGCCCAATAAAAGATATTACATCACCCACCTTGTCTCTCTAAGTCACAGATAAACACATTTTTGAAACGTATAAAGCTGAGGTAAAGTTTTTCTACTGAAAATTGCTCACTAGAAAGAATCTCATTTGTTCCAGAAATTTTTTGCCTTTGGGCTCAAGCTCTGCTTGTTTAATCAGTGAAACCATTACAAAGTAGTGGAGGTGGAAACCTGCAGCTGTTGGAAGGACTGCTATCAAAATGGAGGATTACAGCTTCACTTTATAAAGTCTAGATCCTGCACTATTAAAGTTAACGGGCATTTTTCCATTGAATGGAAGCAGGACAAAGCCCTAACTGAGGAAATGTGCTTCCTACTTACATACTAACTTTAAAAAAAAAACAACAATCACCTTTTACTTTGGGGCAGAACTGTTCAAATTACTGATAACAGTAACAGCAATAATGATGGTTTTACATAGCATCTTCAAACCAAAGGATACAGAAGTGTTTTAGAAACATATATGTAAATTAGCATTTCATCCTTCACAGAAATGCACCCGTCACCTCTAAGGTGAAACCAGTAGCTGTTTCATAGCAACACAGTAAGTAAGGACAGAAAATTAAAAATATCATATAGAAACTATAGGGAGAATTGAAGAAGGCAGAATACAGTTCCCAGTTTCAGTGTTCCCAACTCTCACAATTTCAATTTGAGTCTCTACAACATTTGGTGAAGTCCCAGGTTCTGGAATCAAGAGACTACATAATAATCTCAGCTTTTCATTTAACAGATAAAAAGTTTCTAGCCTTCCTGAGAGCAGAGAAAAACTTGATACCATGAAGCCAAAGAATCCTAAAGGCTCCAAAACTAGGAGGCAAATAAAAATACTCCCCTTCCATTTATTATTATTATTATTTTTCAAATAACATGATTTTAAGTCAATTGCATGGTTTTGGAGGGCCTGCCTTAAGATTGTTGAACACATGGACTTGTCAATACTTCAGTTTCCCTACCCACACTGGAACTTTGCTAGGTAACTGAGGAGAACCCCTCTAATCTTGCATGAGGTCTTTAGCAACCAAAGTTTTATTTTGGATCAGCTAGCAGCAGTGTCCTCTACCTTCCACACCATCATTCTTAGGCATTGCTTCACGGCTGATTTAGAGGGAGAGAGCCACACATTGACTGAATCATCACCACCACAACTTCCTGCAACTCTTGGAACTTCCTTGGAAACCTCTGCATCAAGTGCTGGCTCGACTGGATTCAGCTGAGCTTGTGAGATAGTCTGAGAAGGTACAGATCTAGGTCAGATGGGGCTCTGTTTTTCTAATCATCCATTTGTGGATATGAATATTCCAACTCCAAAGTTACTATTTTAAGATGCTTTCCCTTAAAAGGTATCTTTAGACATTTGTTCTTAACCCTGTAATTTCACCATTAAGGCTCATAACTCTCTGTGCTCCCTTCCTTTCACATGCAGCTATTTAGCTTTTGAAGAAATTTTAAAGGGGGCTATTTTTAGCTAGGTTTATTGTTGTTGAAATGCCCCAGGTATTATCAGACCAATAGAAAAACTAATGTGAGAAGCTAGCATGCAATAACTGATCTAACTGATGAGAATTTCTAAATAATCTAGCCATCAAAAGACCCTTTTGAAATGTTTAATCATGGACTGGATTTTATTAACTGCTTGAGCACCTCTAAAAGATGACTGTCTCACAGAAATTAGAGATGGGAACTGTCTTTTCAGATCCTCTTGTCCTGCCTCAGTTTCCTACAGCACAGCACTGAGACCTTTTTTGTCCAGTTCTGCTTTTAAAATGACAAGCAATGTATTAGGCTGCCATCCTTTGTTTGAAAGACTATCCCCACTCAAATTTAATAGATTTCATGGTTACCATCCCAGCCCCCATTAGCCTAAGGTGTTTGGTTTTTTTTTTCTGGTTCTAAATAGAATAAAATGATTGAACAACATAAATTGAATTCTGTGAAAGATTTTGGTAAAAATTAAAAGGAGAACCTTAAATGCTATGGTGAGAAATGTTATAGAAAAATGCTAATATAGAAGGACAGTTTGAAAACTTCAATGGATTTAATTACTTATAACATGATGATTGTTCTGGACACCTTTCACAATTTTCCCTTGATTTAGACCCACATTTTCCTTCATCAAATTCTAAGCAAGTTGCTCTCAATCAGAAATATTAAATCATTGAACTAAGTTGTTAAAGAAAATAATCTTACATTGCTTACACTTTCCCGCTCTTTTCTCCCCAACCTCATATCCTTAACTTAGTCCTACTTCTGCTGGGCTCTGCCAGATCCAGCACTATGGTACTCTATCCCTCACTTTGTACTTTCATCCATTTGCAGACGGTAGCTCACACAGTGCAGCTTTTCAGCCACTGCAGTATCGCATCCTGAAATAGAATGCTAAAAGCATCCCAGTTCTTAACACTTTTGTTAGAGATTTTTTGTACGTGTGAGAAAAATAGATTAATTCACAGTACTACAGAAAATTCATGGCCTCCTCAGGTTTTCACAAGGCGCTCAAGCTTCTAACACCAGTTTCAGAATTGTGACATGTTTCAGCACTCAGGTTTCCATGACCTTCAGAGAAATAACTGATCACCTTGATTTAGAGTAGGCAAGAATCTTGCTAAAGAGAGACTGGGTTACAAAGCTAGTGTAAAGGGTTTGTCATCTCAACACATGCTATATTTCACATTTATGCTGGAATACACAGACACATTTGGGAATAATTTTTAAACCAAAGCTATCTAATCAAAATGTATAGGATAAAATTTGTATGGTTTCTCTCTTCTCATTGCTCAGATTGCTCCTTATATTTTTGGCATTATCAATGAACAAGGCTGTAACAATTGGGCCAGCTGCCCATGCACGCTGACCAGAGCTTCAAGCCACCTTATAAAGTTGAGGGGCTGGTATACGTTACTTCTTTTGCAAACAGTGCGTGCAAAAGTATTGAGCTGACTGACTTTTTATTAGTTTTTTCATACGATTTCAGATTTTTCTCCCCTTCTCTTCCAAGTTTACTGAGCGTTCAGCACAGCCATAACCTCAAGTTCCTCCCATCTACCCCTACCCTCAGCCCCCTCCAAATGGGCTTCTGCCCTCTCCACTCAACTGAAACTGCTTCCACTAAGGTCTCGATCAACCTCTTCCTGGCCTAAACTCAGGCCTCTACTTCAACCTTGACATCTCTCTGCTGCTTTTGACATTGTGATCATACCCTCCTCCTTAAACCCTTTTCTTCTGATCCTGCCCTGCACTTCCAGCTCATCTTCTTACCTCTCTAGCCTTTCACTTGACATTTCTCTTGGTGAATCCTCCTCCCTCTCTCACTGTCCCAGGAAGGTGAGAGAGGTCTCCCACTGTGCTTCCCCTTTGGCCCCTGTTAGGATATAGATATTCAGGCCTGTCTGTAAAGGCCTATAACTCTAAGAATTTAGGTGTATTCTTATCACTTGGCTAGTTAGAGGTATAAAAGAAAGAATCAAAATCACTGTCTGCCAGTGTAAGGTCCTTCTCTTACTGTGACAGTCTGAGGCCCTGTTCTTAGGCTAAGGCCTTTGGCTAAGCGACAGAGGCAGCCATAAGGTGGGAAGCGACCGGTCACAACCTCACATTCCAAAGTAGTCACATTGAAAGAAGGTGCTACTGGGCTGTTCGGAATACAATCCTGTCCTGATAGTGCCTATCACCTCCAGAGAAAGGGAAGTGCCTAGAAGATGTAAAAGGAAATTGAGGTTGATAGTTTTCTGTCTGGTAAGAACTCACTTAACAATAGACACAGCTGGGAAACTCTTATGTCTTTATAGATGTAGTTGTGAAATCCTCACTTCTGTATTGTTTTGTCATTATGGTTCCCACTTTGCAAAAAGAAAAGGAGTACTTGTGGCACCTTAGAGACTAACCAATTTATTTGAGCATGAGCTTTCGTGAGCTACAGCTCACTTCATCGGATCCGATGAAGTGAGCAGTAGCTCACGAAAGCTCATGCTCAGATAAATTGGTTAGTCTCTAAGGTACCACAAGTACTCCTTTTCTTTTTGCAAAGACAGACTAACACGGCTGTTACTCTGAGTTCCCACTTTGCTATTGTTTGTCTGTATAATCTCTGTCTGGTTCTGTGATTGTTCCTGTCTGCTGTATAATTAATTTTGCTGGGTGTAAACTAATTAAGGTGGTGGGATATGATTGGTTACATAAACATGTTACAATATGTTAGGATTGGTTAGTTAAATTTCAGTAGAATGATTGGTGAAGGTATAGCTAAGAATATTACTTCCTGTTTGCCCCTAATTTATATAGTAAGTTGGGATTCGAAAATAAGGAAAAAGGAACTTGTATTTAAGCTTGCTGGAAGTTCACCCCAATAAACATCGAATTGTTTGCACCTTCGGACTTCGGGTATTGTTGCTCTCTGTTCATGCGAGAAGGACCAGGGAAGTGGGAGAGTGATGGAATAAGCTCTCTAACATCCCCCTCCTCCGTTTGCTCCACGCAGTTTCCTTGTGTGATCTCATCCACTCATCTTTACACAGGTGACTCAAACATGATAACATTCATTCCCTTTCCTGTCATTTAATTTTCCCTGAATGGGAGTCTGTTGCTGATGGGCTTTTCCAAGTCTTGGAGGTGAACAAGAGGGTCCTCTCTCCCACTAGTGTAGTTTCTGTCAGCTCCTTCCACAAGTGTGCCTCAATGACATTATTTCCTAAGCCATACTGCCAAAACTAAGAGGAACATGAACGAAATCTACAACAAACAGATCAGATATTGAAACATCAGGCTGAACTTACCCTTCCACACCCAATAAAAATAAAAATAAAGATTTGTTATTTCCTCTCTAACCAGAAACATTGAGAATCAATAACCATCACCATGCAACCAGATGTTCGAAAGTTGTCAAATGCAATAAACCAAGACAGGTTGTGATGAAGCAGGGCATGTTCCCACTGAAAGACAAAATTACAGGCAAGGAAATGAATATGATCAATCACTCCCCTCATACTGCCTAGCTGAAGGCATTAGTGTGCAATGCCTGGGGAAGATTCTAAGGAATTGCTTAATGAGGACTTGAATTTCACTTTAAGCAACAGTTCCATGCCCAGTTAGGTTTTAAATAGAGCTTCTGGGTCTAAAGAGTTTCTAAGATGACGTAAGGGAGATTTTGAATAGTTTTCTATGAATCCATGATGTTCCATGGCTCTGTTTTGTATATCCCACCACCAGAAAATCCAGGTGCCTTAGTAATTATGAGTACAAACTGCACAGGATTCAGAAGGGAAAAATTAAAACAAATGAAACACTTCCAAAAATGACCTAAAGTAGCATTTCCATACATAAAAATGTCATGGCTTTACAGAAGACCTTACAGGACAAAAGGCTGCTGTTTCTAGCCCTGGAGAACCAGCAGACACCAAGAAAAAAAATCTAATTCTTGCTTGGGATTGGGTAATTGGATGGAGAGTAGGCATTCTATCTTTGGAGTAGGAGAGAATGGTGTAAGGTTTCTCTGGCAGGGTGAATGGGGCAGGGGAAACAGGATTTGTTTGAAGCTTCTTAGGGATCTTTTTGAAGGTTACTACTACTTCGTATAGCTTTGGTTTTGGTTGTCTTTGCCTTAGCTTTCTAGAGCGAGGTAGGTGCCTCTTTTGTTTTCTTTTTTTAATGGCTGCATTTCCTTCTCAGATTTACGTTTTCTATTTAATACTTTTAAGAAACCATTCAGTGTTTCGTCTAAGACCATCCTTCATCTCTCCAAGAATTTTTTTTTCCTTTTCTGCTTATGTTCTCTTTCACATTCCTCCCTTTCATCTGTTATTGTTTGTGGGTATATTTGGGGTATATTCTGCTTACTCCCAGAATTTATATGTGAAATTTAACTTAAATTTATACTTAACCCCGGCCAACCTGCAGATCTAGGATTCCTGGATTTGATTATATACCGCTACGTTTTCTGGTCTGTTGCTTCTGGTGTCATCAGCAAAACTTGGAAACCACGTTAGTGATACTGTCACAGTCGAGTGTTTGGAAAGTATTGGCTGTCATACTGACCCTCATAGTACTCCACAACTCACCTCCCTAACCTCTTGCCTGATGGATACCTTTTACTTTTAGCACTTTTGCCATGGACCCAAGCTTAAGTTCTATCTATTATTTCTCTTTGCATCAAAAGCACATTTTGAAACCCAATTAGACTTCACCAGTCCATAGCATTGTGCTCTCAGCATTCTCTCTTCAAAAGCAATTACCCAATTTTTGACATGACCTAACTTTTCTGAGACTGATCTGTTTTTATCAGCTCATATTTCTCTAGCTATTAGGGCTTCTTCTCCATTATCACTAGGATCTTCTCTACCACTTCTTCCTGGTCTAGGTCTTTCTGACCCTCCCTAGTCGTCATCTTTAAAATTGCAGTTGCTTTTCTTCACTCTACATCTGCAATGAACTATCAAAATGATATATTCAGAATTCAGGGTGTAATACAAGTACAGCATATCCTTAATCAACATGCAGTGATATTAACACCCACACCACTTGAAGAGTTCACATCATCCGTCTCCGATACCTACTTCATTCTCCTTCTTAAACAACTGTGTTCCAGTCTGGTACAGTTTTAAACTTCATTCTGCTTCTAACAGCTTAGGCACTACAACAGTACAAATAATGACTGGGGTCCCATTGTGCAAGGCAAATACAATGAAAAGATAGTTTTCTGCCAGGAAACTTCCAATTTAAGTACAAGATGAGACATAACAGGCAAATATAACAGACAGATATGGGGTGGAATAGGGACAAAGTACCACAAGGTAACAGTCGAACAATTACTAGTTTCGTAGGTATCACACCAGAGATGGGTTTTAAGGAGATATTTGAAGGAGGATAATGTAGTGTCTCTTTACTGGGTGCTCTCTTCCATGAATAAAGGGCAGCATGGCAGAAGGCGTAATGGCTCTTGTTGGAAAATGTGACAAATGAACAGCAAGGTCTGGTATTGCTGGTGAAGCAGAAGTGGGACACGAATGGCTTAAAGGCACATACAATAGGAAAGGCAGAAATAGGACACAAAGGGCCTAAAAAAAGATATGCTTCATGCGGTAGAAAAGGGGAAGCCAGTGGAGTGATGTAGAGGGGGTGTCATGTTCTTGAAGAGCTTGTGGAAGCTCCAGCTAATGCTGAAATCCGCGACTTCCTCTCAAAGTGCCCCAACATGTATGTTTTGTATATCATACTCACAACCTAGTCACTTCTGGGTGAAATTCAAGATGCTTAAGATAGTCTTTAAAGCTCTGAATGGTCTCCAACAGTTATTTAAAAGGTTGCCTCCTTCCTTATGTGTTGCTGCTACACGTGAGGTCTGCTTAGGTGGGTCTGCTTTTGAAATCTGATTTCTGAGGTCAGTAGCAGGAGATTCTCAGTTGAGCCTCAGAAATCGGGGTGAAGTCCTGAATCTATCGAGGTCACTGACAAACTTCCACTGATTTCAGTGAGGCCAGGACCTCAACCTCTGTCTGTTACAGCCAGAGTTTAGAAAAACTCATATCGTGCTACAAGTGTTTTGGTTTGATTAGGCTTTTGAGTAAACTATTTTTAAAATATGTATGTATCTATTTTGCCTGGTTGGTTGATATCATGAACCAAATTGGAATTTAGGAAGGGAAAAGCTGAATTCTGAGCTGTTTTTAATGATTTCCTATAGCAGCTATTAGTCTATGCACTATGTATCAGAATTTGTATGTATGTACTTCAACACCCATTTACCTCCCTGAATATGCTAAGTCAACTCTGTTTTAAGTGAAAACATTGTTTCTCTAGGCTTCACAAAGCCCTATAATACTCCCAAGAATGTAAGGCTGGTCTCAGTACATCAGTAAGTTAGCCATGTTTTCCTAATTTATCATGAAGTTGCTTTTGTTTTGCTAGCCCTGTATAAGGCAGAAATAGTAAGTCTCACATTACCACCCTTCTGATTTTGTACTGCTACAGAAAAGACTTTGCCCACTCAAAGATTCTTTTTGTATTGATGGATCATTATAGACTGAAGCTCTATAGTCAAGATAACCTGTGAGGATCTCACTTTCATGATTCAGAATTGTTCAGATTCCATTTCAATGCATCTTTAGAGTTTAAGGACTTTAATGGCAGACACTGCACCAGGAAAGCAAGAAGACAGCAATGGATTTCACTGGGCTGAGATTTTCGCTTTCTTGTAAGCGTAAGAGCCACTTTATATGCTCTGAAACCTTGACTGAGAGTATCATTGGTTGAGAGGATTCTCAAAGCATCAGGCATTCAATTTTGTATGTGAAATTGCATGCCTAATTGGCATACACCATTACCACAAATGAGCACATACATCTGTTATTTGCATGAGCAAAGGGACAGTTAGATGCATGCACTGACTTAATATTTCACATTGGCATTTGGTCACACGCATCCCTGCCAGTCTGCATGTGTAGCATACAACTGCAGCAACAGCATGGACACTTGCGTACTTACAGTTGCACATCTGACTTTCTGAAAATCAGGCCTCAGGAATCTAAATGCTTCATGCAGTCCCAAGCTAACACAGGACTTACGGTTTTGAAACACTTATCTGCCAGTGACCTCTCATTTTCTGCACATCAAAGCACGACACAACAATATATATATTTACATCACCCTTTTATTTCATAGCCAGAAATACAGTTCCATAGGGTAAAAATCAATAAATAGTGATGTTTAATCATTAAACATAAAACCCATCTCTCTTTGGCATCTGACAGTATTCTGTTTGTGAAACTAGAGATTATATAGGAATAGTTTAGAGATCATTCTTCAATACAATAAGTTCACAGAGGTGCAGTTTACTTTAAAATATACATCAGCTGTAAAGATTCCTAACATACCTAAAAAAATCAACCAAACCAGTAGAATGCAAACTATCCACAGGCTCTTCACTGTAGCCAACTACAACTGTGGAGTAAGTGAATGGATGAAAAGAATTCTTGTTTTTCCACAACACACACTCTGCACTAGTGCTTTCCATTCATTCTGAAGAAAATCAGAATTGTGCCAGGAATGACTGACCACTTAAAAATTATTTCTATTTCATAGACATGGTGCTTATTTAAATCTTTAACTTCTAAATAACTTGCTGAGCAAAACCAAGCATGGTTGCACACTGCCTCAGTAATAACTTGCACCTTTAAAAAAAGACAAAGAATGAAAAATAGTACTTTTACAAAGGCAAGCTACATATATTTTCCAAATATATTTAAGTTTGCAGTAGTTAAAACTGCATTTCCTGCCATGGTTGGACATGATTTCTTAAGCAACAAATTAAGCCAGTGCATTTGATGTAAATTGTTAAATCCAGATTCAGCACTTCAAGGCTGCTATAGAAGCACTCTATGCCTTCAAAAGAATTCAGGCATCTGGATTTTTAATTTTAAAAAGTGTTTAGTGCTGCAAATAACTGGAATTTCCAGTGCAGTGCTAAAGTTGTGTTTTTAACACCTTCCAAAAGTACGTATGTAATATAATTATGATTTAAAAATCAAAAATTTCATTCAATGCTATTTTCTGATGTAGACATTCTAATCTATATATTGGAATCTAAAGTGGATCCTTGTTTATATGTCACGACAATGTAAAACCCGCAAAATTTATTACAGTAAATCCTCTTAAAATTTAATTGTGGCACCTTAGAGACTAACCAATTTATTTGAGCATGAGCTGTAGCTCACGAAAGCTCATGCTCAAATAAATTGGTTAGTCTCTAAGGTGCCACAAGTACTCCTTTTCTTTTTGCGAATACAGACTAACACGGCTGTTCCTCTGAAACCTGTCATTAAAATTTAATGAAAATCTTTATTTCCAGAATGGTTCTTTTTTAAAAAATATTTCAAATACTTATTTAACCAAAGTTTTTAAAAAAGAGGAAGGAAGAAAGAAGCAAAGCAACCATGCCCATGTGCAACTAAAAAATAACTGTTCAATAATTTTAAGTAAAAATAAACCTTTGTTCATTTGCATCAGTGAAACGTTTTTCTAGCGCAGACCCAATTTCAAAATGTTTAAACTGGATTGTTTTAAATAACAAGTAGTTCAATTCAGGTTCACATTCTTTTCTGTAATACAACAAATCATTACCATACATACATTTTATTGTAAAGTCTAGAAAATGACAAAAGGAGAACTTGATGCTTATCCAACAGCAACTTCCAATAGCAAGCCAAATTAGCAACAACTAAGTAGACACCATCACCAATGTCTGAGTGTCAAATCACTGTAAATACTAGATACCTGTACAAAAGCCTTTTCTTTGTTAAAAAGTGTCCCAAAGAAATGTCCACCAATTGCAGTCAGATTTTCTTCAGAAATTAATCTCTCTGAAAAGATTTTCCCCTCCAAATATTTGTGACATTTTGAGTGTTCAAAATTGTATTCAACAAATAACGTTCTGATAACACTTAGCTGATACAACCACCTACCATGTGGACACTCATGTACACAGTACAACAGTGGATTTTTGCAGCCGTGAAGAAATTACCAGGAGTTGGCTTTAACTTCCACGTGGTAGTTCATGTGTTGTTTCTAGCAAACATACGGTCCCCTCTTAGGGTAAGGTGCTGGAGCTGGTATTGTAGCACTTCTGTGTCAGCAGGTTCCTTGATGTTCATTTTGTCTAAATTGAGGTAGTCCAGAGATTTAGAGTGAGCCCTTTTACCTTTGAGGAGACAAAGAGGCAGAGGACCATGAAGTGCCTTGTAGGGTTCATATGGTAAAGCCTTAGTGCATTTATCCCCTGAGCTGGGCATCCGTCTTCTCCTCCTTCCATTTACAGCTGGGATCTCATATGGCTGGTAGTATCTACTTCTCGCTTTGTACAACCGTGAGGAACGTGTAAGTCCTGAATCAAGTTGTTTGGAGCGCACGGTGGACACAGCTTCCACTTTATTTTCCTCACTTCCTGTACACTTCTGGGCTAACTTCAAGAGCTCCTCACCAGTTGTGAAGCCAACCAAGTAGTTAGAATCCATGTGAAGGATCTGATAACCTGAAACTGTCCGTCGCATCGGTGAGCATGGGGTGCTGGAGCATCGAGGTTTCTCTGCTTCCACTTTGCCTGTAGAACTCACCTCTGCAATAGGGAAGGGAAGCGTCGCTATGGTAGTTCTGGTCTCTCCATTTATGTCAACTTCCATTTTAATACAATTCTACTCTCCTAAAAATAAAACAGACCTGAATTAGAAATACAAAAACCACTTATGAAGCCCTCTGATGAGCAGGATTATCTCTGGAAGCATAATGCTTCTAAACTTACTTGGGTCAGAAAATGCAGGCGGTACCTCTCTATCCAGTCTCATATCTCATTCTACAAAGTGTCTTAAAACAAGGTATCAAATGCACTTCATTCCTGTCTCTCAGAATTACTTGGCCAGTTTTAACCAAGAATGCCACAAAAATGTTCAGTTTCAATACAAAAATTTGTGTTGTCTTTCTGTGAACACAGCATTCTATCTATTCAAGTACAGGCAGTTTATTTCGTATAGTGCTATTTTTAACTGGACAAAGCACAATATGAATATTCTTTCCAGTTCCTACACCTGAAATCTTTTAAATCTGTTCTAAAAGTGTTACACTCCCTTTCCTCTAAGGCCATCTTCACAACAACCCATTATTGCATGTAAAGTAATTTCCAGATATGTTCAACCACAACAGGGAAATATTGGCATGTAATTCTAGTAAATGCTTGAAAAATTTACCCAATAGCAACTTGCCCAAAGACTAGACCTATTAGCCAAGTCTGAATATACTTGTGAAGTCATGGTCTCCTCCTCTCTCTACATTTGAAGAAAGGAAACAGTTGTGTATTAGGCCCTAGTGAGAGGCCTCTGGGCTGTTTAGATTAGCCCTTTTCATAGATGGCCCCAACCCCCCACTCAAAAGATTTAACAACTTTCTCCATTCAAAAGAAGAAGCTTCCGACTCACCCACATGTGATGCAATTATCCAGGTAAACCACCAGCATATTTTAATTTACCACATCACAAACATATATAAGAGTTATAAAATGTTATTGAACTGCACTTCCCAGAATACCACAACCTTAAAATTAAGATTCACACTCCATTCCAGCCACAGGAAGCACACACTTACAAGAAACTCCTTCCAGTAAGACCAGGGTAGTACTGACGGACATGAAAGAGAAAGGGAAACAGGCAGGCAAGCTCCCCTATGAAGCATAATTCTGAGCTTTATTACTGAACAGCCCCTGGATCTGACAAACTTTCCATAGTTTGCCACCAGGGGAACTATTTTATCACACTCCATGGGAGCTTTGCTACTGATCTCCATCCTGAGGTTGAGGAGATTGGGGAGTGAAGACAGAATCAGAAATTGCAGTGGGAAGAATGAAGGAAGGTGACAGATGCAGTATTGACATCTGGAATAGATTCCTAAACATCATGAGACTGACTTAAAAATCACACGATTAAGAGAAAATTATGTTGTTCAAACATCAGAAGGTAGAGGAAAATGTAACGGGAAGCTTCCTCATACACAATTTGTGCACGATATCTCAGATTCAAAATTCAACCTTAAATGCAAAATGTAAGACTGCCTCATGTTTGCTTGGAGGGAGAAAGCCACTACTTACCCTCTACTAGATGACAGGTTTCAGAGTAACAGCCGTGTTAGTCTGTATTCGCAAAAAGAAAAGGAGTACTTATGGCACCTTAGAGACTAACCAATTTATTAGAGCATAAGCTTTCGTGAGCTACAGCTCACTTCATCAGATGCATATCGTGGAAACTGCAGCAGACTTTATATATACACAGAGAATATGAAACAATACCTCCTCCCACCCCACTGTCCTGCTGGTAATAGCTTATCTAAAGTGATCATCAGGTGGGCCATTTCCAGCACAAATCCAGGTTTTCTCACCCTCCACCCCCCCACACACAAATTCACTCTCCTGCTGGTGATAGCCCATCCAAAGTGACAACTCTTTACACAATGTGCACGACAATCAAGTTGGGCTATTTCCTGCACAAATCCAGGTTTTCTCACATCCCCCCCACCCCCATACACACACAAACTCACTCTCCTGCTGGTAATAGCTCATCCAAACTGAACACTCTTCAAGTTTAAATCCAAGTTAAACCAGAACATCGGGGGGGGGGGGTAGGAAAAAACAAGAGGAAACAGGCTACCTTGCATAATGACTTAGCCACTCCCAGTCTCTATTTAAGCCTAAATTAATAGTATCCAATTTGCAAATGAATTCCAATTCAGCAGTTTCTCGTTGGAGTCTGGATTTGAAGTTTTTTTGTTTTAAGATAGCGACCTTCATGTCTGTGATTGCGTGACCAGAGAGATTGAAGTGTTCTCCGACTGGTTTATGAATGTTATAATTCTTGACATCTGATTTGTGTCCATTTATTCTTTTACGTAGAGACTGTCCAGTTTGACCAATGTACATGGCAGAGGGGCATTGCTGGCACATGATGGCATATATCACATTGGTGGATGTGCAGGTGAACGAGCCTCTGATAGTGTGGCTGATGTTATTAGGCCCTGTGATGGTGTCCCCTGAATAGATATGTGGGCACAATTGGCAACGGGCTTTGTTGCAAGGATAAGTTCCTGGGTTAGTGGTTCTGTTGTGTGGTATGTGGTTGTTGGTGAGTATTTGCTTCAGGTTGCGGGGCTGTCTGTAGGCAAGGACTGGCCTGTCTCCCAAGATTTGTGAGAGTGTTGGGTCATCCTTTAGGATAGGTTGTAGATCCTTAATAATGCGTTGGAGGGGTTTTAGTTGGGGGCTGAAGGTGACGGCTAGTGGCGTTCTGTTATTTTCTTTGTTAGGCCTGTCCTGTAGTAGGTAACTTCTGGGAACTCTTCTGGCTCTATCAAGCTGTTTCTTTACTTCTGCAGGTGGGTATTGTAGTTGTAAGAAAGCTTGACAGAGATCTTGTAGGTGTTTGTCTCTGTCTGAGGGGTTGGAGCAAATGCGGTTGTATCGCAGAGCTTGCCTGTAGACGATGGATCGTGTGGTGTGGTCAGGGTGAAAGCTGGAGGCATGCAGGTAGGAATAGCAGTCAGTAGGTTTCCGGTATAGGGTGGTGTTTATGTGACCATTGTTTATTAGCACTGTAGTGTCCAGTAAGTGGATCTCTTGTGTGGACTGGACCAGGCTGAGGTTGGTGGTGGGATGGAAATTGTTGAAATCATGGTGGAATTCCTCAAGGGCTTCTTTTCCATGGGTCCAGATGATGAAGATGTCATCAATATAGCACAAGTAGAGTAGGGGCTTTAGGGGACGAGAGCGGAGGAAGCGTTGTTCTAAATCAGCCATAAAAATGTTGGCATACTGTGGGGCCATGCGGGTACCCATAGCAGTGCCACTGATCTGAAGGTATACATTGTCCCCAAATGTGAAATAGTTATGGGTAAGGACAAAGTCACAAAGTTCAGCCACCAGGTTAGCCGTGACATTATCGGAGATAGTGTTCTTGACGGCTTGTAGTCCATCTTTGTGTGGAATGTTGGTGTAGAGGGCTTCTACATCCATAGTGGCCAGGATGGTGTTATCAGGAAGATCACCGATGGATTGAAGTTTCCTCAGGAAGTCAGTGGTGTCTCGAAGGTAGCTGGGAGTGCTGGTAGCGTAGGGCCTGAGGAGGGAGTCTACATAGCCAGACAATCCTGCTGTCAGGGTGCCAATGCCTGAGATGATGGGGCGCCCAGGATTTTCAGGTTTATGGATCTTGGGTAGTAGATAGAATATCCCAGGTCGGGGTTCCAGGGGTGTGTCTGTGCGGTCAGTTTGGATGAGCTATTACCAGCAGGAGAGTGAGTTTGTGTGTGTATGGGGGTGGGGGGGATGTGAGAAAACCTGGATTTGTGCAGGAAATAGCCCAACTTGATTGTCATGCACATTGTGTAAAGAGTTGTCACTTTGGATGGGCTATCACCAGCAGGAGAGTGAATTTGTGTGTGGGGGGGTGGAGGGTGAGAAAACCTGGATTTGTGCTGGAAATGGCCCACCTGATGATCACTTTAGATAAGCTATTACCAGCAGGACAGTGGGGTGGGAGGAGATATTGTTTCATATTCTCTGTGTATATATAAAGTCTGCTGCAGTTTCCACGATATGCATCTGATGAAGTGAGCTGTAGCTCACGAAAGCTTATGCTCTAATAAATTGGTTAGTCTCTAAGGTGCCACAAGTACTCCTCTACTAGATGGTGAAGCTGCCATTATAGTCTTCCACATTCCCTTCCCTATCGTAACAGTGACCATCTCAGTCTTCTGTTCCATTCATGTGCCCCTCTCCCATATTTGTCCTCCCTTCCCCCTCATCTCCTACCCCTCATTCTTTCTCATGTGCCCACATCTGTCTCCTGCCCCTCAGATTCTCCTCCACACATTCCACCTTTCCCATTGCCCTCCACATTCCCCTAGACACAAACACTCCCCCAGTTTCCCTCCCTTCTCTTGGATTTTACCTTCCCAGCATCAACTATTCCTCACATTGCCTCCCTCTGTCTCCTCCTTCCCTAAAGGCAGCCTGGCTAATTCCCATTGGGATCAATGGAAGGCATTGGCCATCTTTGCTAGGAGATGCCAAAGCTTCCTCCTGCCAAAACTGTAAAGAATTAGGCCTGGGCTACACTGTGGGGGCTTCGAACGCAACTTCAGCTACGCACAAAGCATCTTAGTTCGACTTACTTGGCCGTCCTCACGGGGGCGAGTCGACCGCGGCAGCTCCCCCCTCGACTCCACTTACTCCTCCTGCCGAGGTGGAGTACAGGCATCGATTCGGGGATCGATTTACCGCGTCTAGACAAGACGCAATAAATCGATCCCCCCTATATCGATCTCTACCCACCGATCTGGCGGGAAGTGAAGATGTACCCCAAGAGGCCATTTTAACCTGAAGCCAGCCTGTGGCCTTGGTCTTATGTTAACAACAATGGGACATGGCAGCCATTTTGAAGCAATTTCTTTATGTGTTATGAACCAAATATTCTCTGGAGGAGATTTTACTCACCAGCCCTTGACAAATAAACTTTCAGTTATGAAGAGAAAGTGAATAAAAAAATATCCTTTAACCCTAAATACTTCTTTTCATCAATTACCCATAGTACTGGACCTACTCAAGATTAATCTCTATCAATCTTGATCAATCTATTAATCTCTTTTGTATAGACTTAAACTCTTGTTTTAAAGATATGATGACAATATAACATGAGAACCATGATAAATTTCAGCCAAAAACCCAACTTGAAACATTTCCTATTAAAAGGATATTATGCAAAAATCTAGCCAACACGACACAGAAGATTCAAAGGGCATAAAAACAAACATGGAAATTTAAATCTGAAAGGCCACCTACACAAAATAAAAATAGAAATTGATGCCCCAGTTTAATCTTAAGTATGTAATTTAATTATGGAGTCAATCCAACTAATAATGGAAGTAATTGGCATTTGCTATCCCTTGCATCTTTACCTCCTTATCTAGGCACCAAGACAATACAGACAGTCAAGAATGCTGAGCTATTACAGTCAGAGGTATTCATGCCTTACAGTTCTTCATGTTAAATTATAATTTCTATAACCTCAAGACCAACGTTATTGGAGGGGCAGTATGGGAAAGCTTGCACTGAAACTTTTGGGCCATCCTGGGCCTGCAGCCAGAGAACTTCAACATCTAGCAGTGCCAGATCTTTAACTTTGATGTTTTATCCTCCCCCACCATAAAGCAAAGCAAAAATACTTAGAAATATTTTTGATAATACCTTTTAGAGAGATTGAGCAGTTTTCTTAAAAGATACTGCACAAGTATCAAAAAGGTTATAAAATACTAGAGGAGTTAATTCCTAACTTTCTTGCATCACTTCATATCCATATAAATGATTAAAACTACCAAATCTGCTTTCTGTACTGGTGTTTTTACACCTTCTCTAAAAAAAATGAAAGTTATTTGTCTAAAATAAAGCTAAAAGAAAGGCATTTACGCTTAAACCCTGAAGTCTGGAAATCAAACAGAACCAAATAAAAAAGTTTTATTACATCAAGTGCTCTTTCACTACTAAGTTTAATTCACTTCAGTTCAAAACACGGTATCTCCTGCTACCAAAAAAAGGGCAAGAAAATATCAGCATCCCATAGAGAGTTTAATTGGGGGAAAAGACCAGGATGGTCTTTATAGGAACAATAAAGTCTCTCAAGAGCCAAAAGTGGCATCATACAGAGTGCAGACAAGAACATCCCCAAAATCATCAGTGTTCCAAGTCTAACACTGAAGTTTCAAAATGCAACACGATTTGTACTGTCTCTCTATTTTTGTAGAGCTTTTCATTGCAACGTCATAGATTGCAGAGGAACTGGGAAACATTTGAAAGGGATGGGTAGGATCTGAAAAAGCAGAGTAGGTATGTTTAAGTGGAACAACTAGGACTAGATGAATATTAGAAGCTTCACAGGGAGGGAAATGCTAATTACTGAAAGAAAGGATCCTATTGTTAAGGACCAGCACTGAAACTCAGATGTGTGTTCAGCTCTGCCACAGAGTTCATGTGATATTTTGGGAGGTCAATTAGTTGCATTGTGGCTTATTTTCCCCACCTGTTAAAAAAAGGTAAGAATATACTTTCCTGTCTCAGAAGGAATAGTATAAGGAGCTGTCATAAATATAAAGGGAAGGGTAAACCCCTTTGAAATCCCTCCTGGCCAGGGGAAAGCTCCTCTCACCTGTAAAGGGTTAAGAAGCTAAAGGTAACCTCGCTGGCACCTGACCAAAATGACCAATGAGGAGACAAGATACTTTCAAAAGCTGGGAGGAGGGAGAGAAACAAAGGGTCTGTGTCTGTCTGTAGTCATCTTGGCCGGGGATAGACCAGGAATGGAGTCTTAGAACTTTTAGTAAGTAATCTAGCTAGGTATGTGTTAGATTATGATTTCTTTAAATGGCTGAGAAAAGAATTGTGCTGAATAGAATAACTATTTCTGTCTGTGTATCTTTTTTGTAACTTAAGGTTTTGCCTAGAGGAGTTCTCTATGTTTTTGAATCTAATTACCCTGTAAGATATCTACCATCCTGATTTTACAGGGGGGATTTCTTTATTTCTATTTACTTCTATTTTTTATTAAAAGTCTTCTTGTAAAACACTGAATGCTTTTTCATTGTTCTCAGATCCAAGGGTTTGGGTCTGTGGTCACCTATGCAAATTGGTGAGGCTTTTTATCCAACATTTCCCAGGAAAGGGGGGGGGTGCAAGTGTTGGGAGGATTGTTCATTGTTCTTAACATCCAAGGGTCTGGGTCTATAGTCACCTAGGCAAATTGGTGAGGCTTTTTACCAAACCTTGTCCAGGAAGTGGGGTGCAAGGTTTTGGGAAGTATTTTGGGGGGAAGGACGCGTCCAAACAGCTCTTCCCCAGTAACCAGTATTAGTTTGGTGGTGGTAGCGGCCAGTCCAAGGATAACGGATGTAATATTTTGTACCTTGGGGAAGTTTTGACCTAAGCTGGTAAAGATAAGCTTAGGAGGTTTTTCATGCAGGTCCCCACATCTGTACCCTAGAGTTCAGAGTGGGGGAGGAACCGTGACAGGAGCAAATCATTAATGTTTGTGAGGTGCTCAGATTCTGTGGCAATAGGGAATCACAAGTACCCAGAATCTAGATAGTGCAAAAGAGTCTGGCAAATATAAGCAAGGTTTCCTTAAAAGATTTTCAAGCCATATGACTCCAGGAAGTGGGGGGGGGGGGGTGCTATCTGCCACTAGGTGGTTCATTAAGAGTTTACTGGTTAGATAATTCTAATCTTTACCAGTAGGGTGAAGGTGGTGACAGTGGAAGTAGTGACCAGGGCTCAAGGTCCTAATCACACTCAATTCTCAATAAATTAACAGATGGCTGAGCATACATAGCACCTTGCAGGAAGTTATCAACAACTTGCGAGGTGGAACCATAAATCAGTTTGCCTAGTCCTCCTCGCCATTCTTTAAAGTTGAACTTTTACACTGAAGCAAAGAAAAAAGTTGAAGAAATGTGCCTGGTCAGTGTTTCTCAGTTTGCATTTTGATGCTGAAGAAGACTTCTCCTCAGAGCTCAGGTCCTGAGTGAAGTCTGACACCACAATACACTGTTTTGGAAGCAATTCCAACTCAGAGTTCAGAATTAAGACTTCGCTGCAGAATCAAACAAGAGGAAGGTGAACAAGACTGGACGGCTGATCTAAGCCATTTCTTCATACATAGTAAAGGGTTGTGGAATACATACCTAAAAGGTAAATGGATTATGCTTAACCAATACTTAAGCTCTCTCCATCTGCAAGTCATTAATTTAATTAAAATAATTTGATTTTACAACATCTTTATAAACTTCAAATAATGTAACCACCACTTAACTGAAACTATTTACACTTCACAAATTTAAAAGCAAACAAACAATAATTCAGATGGAACCCCTCATCAGTTTTAAACTTGCTGTGGACCCAACTTCTACTTTATGCATAGGTGTTTTCAATGCATTTTGCATTCCTCTAAAGCTGACAAAAAGTCTACACTCTATAACAATGAGCCAAACAGATAATGTTGTTTATGTGTCTTCTACTTCTTTACAAAGCCACTAAAATATCAGGATGCTTCAGGAACAGTTCACGGGTATTTCTTTTTCCCTTGCAAGACAGTTAGTTACCTTCCCATGACAGCAATTACCAATAAATAATCAGCTTGGCTTATACCAAGGCCTGGATTTAGTAATCTTATACGCATGCTACAAAGTCTTCTTTTCTCACAGGAATGTGGCAAAGACCTGGTTCTTAAGGCTTGTCTACACAAGCATTTGTACCATTTTAATATCTGTTTAGAAATCCACACAACCCTTCTGGGGAGGCAGTTATACCAATATAAAGGTGCTTACCTTAATACAGGTTTCAGAGTAACAGCCGTGTTAGTCTGTATTCGCAAAAAGAAAAGGAGTACTTGTGGCACCTTAGAGACTAACCAATTTATTTGAGCATGAGCTTTCGTGAGCTACAGCTCACTTCATCGGATGCATACCGTGGAAACTGCAGCAGACGTTATATACACACAGAGATCATGAAACAATACCTCCTCCCACCCCACTGTCCTGCTGGTAATAGCTTATCTAAAGTGATCATCAAGTTGGGCCATTTCCAGCACAAATCCAGGTTTTCTCACCCTCCGCCCCCCCCCCCCCCACACACAAACTCACTCTCCTGCTGGTAATAGCTCATCCAAAAGTGACAACTCTCTACACAATGTGCATGATAATCAAGGTGGGCCATTTCCTGCACAAATCCAGGTTCTCTCACCCCCTCACCCCCCTCCAAAAAACACACACACAAACTCACTCTCCTGCTGGTAATAGCTCATCCAAAGTGACAACTCTCTACACAATTCAGAGTAACAGCCGTGTTAGTCTGTATTCGCAAAAAGAAAAGGAGTACTTGTGGCACCTTAGAGACTAACCAATTTATTAGAGCATAAGCTGATGAAGTGAGCTGTAGCTCACGAAAGCTTATGCTCTAATAAATTGGTTAGTCTCTAAGGTGCCACAAGTACTCCTTTTCTTCTCTACACAATGTGCACGATGATCAAGGTGGGCCATGTCCAGCACAAATCCAGGCTCTCTCACCCCCCCCTCTTTTTTTCCAGGACACACACACACACAAACTCACTCTCCTGCTGGCAATAGCTCATCCAAACTGAACACTCTCCAAGTTTAAATCCAAGTTTAACCAGAACATCTTGGAGGGGTGGGTAGGAAAAAACAAGGGGAAATAGGCTACCTTGCATAATGACTTAGCCACTCCCAGTCTCTATTTAAGCCTAAATTAATAGTATCCAATTTGCAAACGAATTCCAATTCAGCAGTTTCTCGCTGGAGTCTGGATTTGAAGTTTTGTTGTTTTAAGATAGCGACCTTCATGTCTGTGATTGCGTGACCAGAGAGATTGAAGTGTTCTCCGACTGGTTTATGAATGTTATAATTCTTGACATCTGATTTGTGTCCATTTATTCTTTTACGTAGAGACTGTCCAGTTTGACCAATGTAAATGGCAGAGGGGCATTGCTGGCACATGATGGCATATATCACGTTGGCGGATGTGCAGGTGAACGAGCCTCTGATAGTGTGGCTGATGTTATTAGGCCCTGTGATGGTGTCCCCTGAATAGATATGTGGGCACAGTTGGCAACAGGCTTTGTTGCAAGGATAAGTTCCTGGGTTAGTGGTTCTGTTGTGTGGTATGTGGTTGTTGGTGAGTATTTGCTTCAGGTTGCGGGGCTGTCTGTAGGCAAGGACTGGCCTGTCTACCAAGATTTGTGAGAGTGTTGGGTCATCCTTTAGGATAGGTTGTAGGTCCTTGATGATGTGTTGGAGAGGTTTTAGTTAGGGGCTGAAGGTGACGGCTAGTGGCGTTCTGTTATTTTCTTTGTTAGGCCTGTCCTGTAGTAGGTAACTTCTGGGAACTCTTCTGGCTCTATCAAGCTGTTTCTTCACTTCAGCAGGTGGGTATTGTAGTTGTAAGAAAGCTTGACAAAGGTCTTGTAGGTGTTTGTCTCTGTCTGAGGGGTTGGAGCAAATGCGGTTGTATCGCAGAGCTTGGCTGTAGACGATGGATTGTGTGGTGTGGTCAGGGTGAAAGCTGGAGGCATGTAGGTAGGAATAGCGGTCAGTAGGTTTCCGGTATAGGGTGGTGTTTATGTGACCATTGTTTATTAGCACTGTAGTGTCCAGGAAGTGGATCTCTTGTGTGGACTGGACCAGGCTGAGGTTGATGGTGGGATGGAAGTTGTTGAAATCATGGTGCAATTCCTCAAGGGCTTCTTTTCCATGGGTCCAGATGATGAAGATGTCATCAATATAGCACAAGTAGAGTAGGGGCTTTAGGGGACGAGAGCTGAGGAAGCGTTGTTCTGAATCAGCCATAAAAATGTTGGCATACTGTGGGGCCATGCAGGTACCCATAGCAATGCCGCTGATCTGAAGGTATACATTGTCCCCAAATGTAAAATAGTTATGGGTAAGGACAAAGTCACAATCAGCATGCACATTGTAGGGAGAGTTGTCACTTTGGATGAGCTATTACCAGCAGGAGAGTGAGTTTGTGTGTGTGTTTTTTGGAGGGGGGTGAGGGGGTGAGAGAACCTGGATTTGTGCAGGAAATGGCCCACCTTGATTATCATGCACATTGTGTAGAGAGTTGTCACTTTTGGATGGGCTATTACCAGCAGGAGAGTGAGTTTGTGTGTGTGTGGGGGGGGGGGGGGCGGAGGGTGAGAAAACCTGGATTTGTGCTGGAAATGGCCCAACTTGATGATCACTTTAGATAAGCTATTACCAGCAGGACAGTGGGGTGGGAGGAGGTATTGTTTCATGATCTCTGTGTGTATATAACGTCTGCTGCAGTTTCCACGGTATGCATCCGATGAAGTGAGCTGTAGCTCACGAAAGCTCATGCTCAAATAAATTGGTTAGTCTCTAAGGTGCCACAAGTACTCCTTTTCTTTTCACCTTGATACAGTTTATTTCTGTAAACAGATTCTATCCACATTTGTGCTCACTTAATTATATCTGTTCTAATCAGATAAAACTGATATAAAAAAGTGACTACACCAGGCCTTAGATTGGAGAAATTGGAATTACAGCAGTCAAATTAGTTGCAGTAGTACAGGTGGTTTGCTTGTGCAATCTGTAATCTGATATTTAGCGAGACAACTGAAATTTCTACTAATGACTAACGTTGGCGAAGTTGCTGCTGTTTGTTTTAAAAGTACTGTGATAAGCCTAATGCTAGGGATAAGCTGTGGAGAAAATAAAACAAACAGTCCATGCACCTATAGCACCTTTCATCTTATGATTTCAAAACACTTTACAAAGGTGGTAAAATAGCAATAATTTACAGAGAAAATGAAGCACACAGATTAATGACAGATCAAGTTAACCTGAAAATCAGCGATCCAGTCAGGAATAGAGCCCAGGTCTGCCCCTTAGTCACTTGCTCTGCTATCTATAAATGATTTTTAATAATCTCTTAAAATCACTACTTTGTTATGTGTATAGTTTGTCTCTGTCCTCCTTCTCCTCTCCCCCCCCCCCCTTTTTTGCTATATGGATGTTCAAAACAAAAAGTATACTGATGATTGCCCTGGTCTCCCTGACTTTGTAAAATGCTCTCATATTGTTCACTGGTTGGGAGGTACCACCTCCACTGAAATAATGGTTCATTTTGGAGAATTGAGAGCAACAATGAACTCAGCAAACTGTGTCAAATTAAGTTTCTCCGTTCTGTTTTTGTTTGGGGTTTGGTTTTTTTGCAATAAACGTTAGATTTCTGTGCTCCAACCCTCAAACAAGTCCTTATAATACACATACACAGACTCAGCATATTTATCTGCTTTCCAAAAACAATAATAAAAACAACTAGCCTTTACACATTTTCCTTTCTGGAGACGAATTTGGCATCTGTCTATTAGTGCTCATGTAAGACCGTGAAGACATCTGACTCATGCAGTTCTTTAAATAGAACCAAAGACACAGATGAAGCGGGGTGATGTACAGAAGGTACTGTAGTCAGTATACGCCAAGTCAGTACAAAAATCTAAGCCACAGTGTTCAGAAATCTCTTCAATTTGGCCCAAGTCCCCGCAGCCAATTTGTCCAAAAAGAGATTCAGGCCAAGGGGTCAACTGCATCAGATAAAGAAATTAAAGAGGAAAACATCAGTAACAATTTTACAGTCCTTGAACCTACCACTTCACTTTGGTATTTGTGTTTTTTAAAACATCCCCAAAAAAAGGAATTTATATGTGTAATATACTGTAGAAGTATTGGCATAGAAGGGAAGATTTTGTTCTTTGCTAATTTATTTTAATACTTTAGAAGTGCTTTATATAAAAATTATATACATCACATGAACTTTATTTCTCTTCAACTTCACGAAAGAATGTAGCGAAGTGACACATATGGCTGTGACAACTGAAGGTCGGCAACTAACGGAAGTTACTAGATCGCGGGCCCTGGTTCTCATGGGAAACTTCAATCACCCTGATATCTGTTGGGAGAGCAATACAGCAGTACTCAGACAACCCAAGAAGTTTTTGGAAAGTGTAGGGGACAATTTCCTGATGCAAGTGCTGGAGGAACCAACTAGGGGCAGAGCTCTTCTTGACCTGCTGCTCACAAACCAGGAAGAATTAGTAGGGGAAGCAAAAGTGGATGGGAAGCTGGGAGGCAATGACCATGAGATGGTCGAGTTCAGGATCCTGACACAAGGAACAAAGGAGAGCAGCAGAATACGGACCCTGGACTTCAGAAAAGCAGACTTTGACTCCCTCAGGGAACTGATGGGCAGGATCCCCTGGGAGAACAACATGATGGGGAAAAGAGTCCAGGAGAGCTGGCTGTATTTTAAAGAATCCTTATTGAGGTTACAGGAACAAACCATCCAGATGTGTAGAAAGAATAGTAAATATGGCAGGCGACCAGCTTGGCTTAACAGTGAAATCCTTGCTGATCTTAAATACAAAAAAGAAGCTTACAAGAGGAAGATTGGACAAATGACCAGGGAGGAGTATAAAAATATTGCTCAGGCATGCAGGAGTGAAATCAGGAAGGCCAAATCACACTTGGAGTTGCAACTAGCAAGAGATGTTAAGAGTAACAAGAAGGGTTTCTTCATGTATGTTAGCAACAAGAAGAAAGTCAAGGAAAAGTGTGGACCCCTTACTGAATAAGGGAGGCAACCTAGTGACAGAGGATGTGGAAAAAGCTAATGCACTCAATGCTTTTTTTGCTTCTGTCTTCACGAACAAGGTCAGCTCCCAGACTACTGCACTGGGCAGCACAGCATGGCGAGAAGGCGACCAGCCCTCTGTGGAGAAAGAAGTGGTTTGGGACTATTTAGAAAAGCTGGACAAGCACAAGTCCATGGGGCCGGATGCGCTGCATCTGAGAGTGCTAAAGGAGTTGGCGGATGTGATTGCAGAGCCATTGGCCATTATCTTTGAAAACTCATGGCGATCGGAGGAGGTCCCAGACGACTGGAAAAAGGCTACTGTCGTGCCCATCTTTAAAAAAGGGAAGGAGGGGGATCCGGGGAACTACAGGCCAGTCTGCCTCATCTCAGTCCCTGGAAAAATCATGGAGCAGGTCCTCAAGGAATCCATTCTGAAGCACTTAGAGGAAAGTGATCAGGAACAGTCAGCATGGATTCACCAAGGGCAAGTCATGCCTGACTAATCTAATTGCCTTCTATGACGAGATAACTGGCTCTGTTATTCCTTGACTTTAGCAAAGCTTTTGATACAATCTCCCACAGTATTCTTGCCAGCAAGTTAAAGAAGTATGGGCTGGATGAATGGACTATACGGTGGATAGAAAGCTGCCTAGATCGTCGAGCTCAACAGGTAGTGATCAATGGCTCCATGTCTAGTTGGCAGCTGGTATCAAGCGGAGTGCCCCAAGGGTCAGTCCTGGCTCTGGTTTTGTTCAGTATCTTCATTAATGATCTGGAGGATGGCATGGACTGCACCCTCAGCAAGTTTGCACATGACACTAAACTGGGAGGAGTGGTAGATACGCTGGATAGTAGGGATAGGATACAGAGGGACCTAGACAAATTGGAGGATTGGGCCAAAAGAAATCTGATGGGGTTCAACAAGGACAAGTGCAGAGTCCTGCACTTAGGACGGAAGAATCCCATGCACCGCTACAGACTAGGGACCGAATAGCTAGGCAGCAGTTCTGCAGAAAAGGACCTGGGGTTACAGTGGACGAGAAGCTGGATATGATTCAACAGTGTGCCCTTGTTGCCAAGAAGGCTAATGGCATTTTGGGCTGTATAAGTAGGGGCATTGCCAGCAGATCAAGGGACGTGATTGTCCCCCTCTATTTGACATTGGTGAGGCCTCATCTGGAGTACTATGTTCAGTTTTGGGCGCCACACTACAAGAAGGATATGGAAAAACTGGAAAGCATCCAGCAGAGGGCATCAAAAATGATTAGGGGACTGGATCACATGACTTATGAGGAGAGGCTGAGAGAACTGGGATTGTTTAGTCTGCAGAAGAGAAGAATGAGGGGGGGATTTGATAGCTGCTTTCAACTACCTGAAAGGGGGTTCCAAAGAGGATGGATCTAGACTGTTCTCAATGGCAGCAGATGACAGAACAAGGAGTAATGGTCTCAAGTTGCAGTGGGGGAGGTTTAGGTTGGATATTAGGAAAAACTTTTTCAGTAGGAGGGTGGTGAAGCACTGGAATGCGTTACCTAGGGAAGTGGTGGAATCTCCTTCCTTTGAAGTTTTTAAGGTCAGGTTGACAAAGCCCTGGCTGGGATGATTTAGTTGGGGTTTGGTCCTGCTTTGAGCAGGGGGTTGGACTAGATTACCTCCTGAGGTCCCTTCCAACCATGCTATTCTATGATTCTATGAAGTAGCCCAAACAGTATGTTGACACTCTCTGCAAAAATACTATAATCTTGTCAAGGAAATAGCTGTTTTACATATTTGTTAAATGAGAAAAATAAAATGCAGACTGTGCGCTTTATAATCGCTAAGGCAAATTTATATATATGTAATATTTTGTATATGTAGGATAGT
The DNA here is from genome assembly GCF_965140285.1 of Lepidochelys kempii. Classification (NCBI taxonomy): domain Eukaryota; kingdom Metazoa; phylum Chordata; order Testudines; family Cheloniidae; genus Lepidochelys; species Lepidochelys kempii. The sequence goes on along the minus strand of NC_136384.1, from coordinate 66,043,979 downwards.
AACTATATATACATTGCACGCACAAGTATGATGTGGAAAGTCCTGCTTTGAGCAGGGGGTTGGACTAGATGACCTTCTGGGGTCCCTTCCAACCCTGATATTCTATGATTCTATGATTCATGTCACTAAATCCCCTGATGGAACTGTATACTTGTATAACAATTGTTTATTTTTGTCAGAAAGGATTATTTCCATTATAATAAGAAGCTCAATAAGAATCCTGCAGTACACACAAGGCAAAAGTTGAATCACATAGCTGAAAGAAATAAAGTTCACCCAAAATAAACTCACAAGAGATGTCACTGTAGACCTTCCAGAGGACCTTGGGAAGAAGCAGGCATATTAATTTGGTTCAAACATCCTACAGACCAAATATAGACATTTCTCAAAAACAGATACAACTGAAACCAAACAAATACAACTAACTGAGGAACTGTCTTTCTGAATGCACTTGAGATGATGACAATAATTATTAACTTCATGCCACAAATTATAGTGCTTGTCATAAATATAAAGGGAAGGGTAACTTTCTGTATACAGTGCTATAAAATCCCTCCTGGCCAGAAGCAAAACCCTTTCACCTGTAAAGGGTTAAGAAGCTAAGGTAACCTTGCTGGCATCTGACCCAAAATGACCAATGAGGGGACAAGATACTTTCAAATCTGGAAGGTGGGCGGGGGGAAGAAAACAAAGAAACAAAGAAACAAAGAAACAAAGAAAACCTGTCTGTCTATATGATGCTTTTGCCAGGAACGAATGAGAAATGCAGCCTTCCAACTCCTGTTAAGTTAGTAAGTAATCTAGCTAGAAATGTGTTAGATTTCCTTTTGTTTAATGGCTGGTAAAATAAGCTGTAATGGATGGAATGTATATTCCTGTTTTTATGTCTTCTTGTAACTTAAGGTTTTGCCTAGAGGGATTCTCTATGTTTTGAATCTGATTACCCTGTAAGGTATTTACCATCCTGATTTTACAGAGGTGATTCTTTTACCTTTTCTTTAATTAAAATTCTTCTTTTAAGAACCTGATTGATTTTTCATTGTTCTTAAGATCCAAGAGTTGGGGTCTGTGTTCACCTGTACCAATTAGTGAGGATTCTTATCAAGCCTTCCCCAGGAAAGGGGGTGTAGGGCCTGGGGGGATATTTTGGAGGAAGACGTCTCTTTCCCTGTTCTTTGTTTAAAACACTTGGTGGTGGCAGCATATGGTTCAAGGACAAGGCAAAGTTTGTACCTTGGGGAAGTTTTTAACCTAAGCTGGTAAGAATAAGCTTAGGGGGTCTTTCATGCAGGTTCCCACATCTGTACCCTAGAGTTCAGAGTGGGGAAGGAACTTTGACAGTGCTGAATACTCTATTCATGCAAATCTGTAACCAGCTTGGGTAGAGCACCCAGCCAAATTAAGCTTCAAATATCTGCTCATCTTCAGAGTGAGAGGCACTATAACTCAGTTTCAAATTATATTTTGTTTTAGGGTCCTATTTAAAACTTAAGAGTATAATGATTACATTAGGACAGATGGTGGTGAAGTGCAAAGTAAAAAAATTCATAGTATGTAACTAAGTTGCAATAAGCTATTTGTTTGTACTTTTGACTCAGAGGCTGAAAACAGTATTCAGAGGTGCTGAGTCAAAATTAAAAACAGCACAGAATGACAAAAAAAAAAGAGGACCTTAAGATGGCGGTACTTTATTCATTCATTTTATAACGTTATCCGTAATGTTAGTAAATCAATACTGCCATTAGGAATTCTATCAGTTCTGGAAAAACATCTTGTGTTGCAGTTCACAGCAAATTTAACATTTCAAGATCCTTTTCAAGAAAAATGACTTACCCAGAAATGAAAATGACTATCAGGTGGTAAAGGTGGGGGAAATACACATTGTTTATATTATCTTATTGAAAGGTAAAACCCCAAAACTCTTTCCGCACCAGAGAGGCTACTGGGATAGGAAAACAGACTCTGAAGAATTTAAATGAGGTATCCAAAAGCAGATGGGATCCACAATTGTCAGACATTTCTTTCTTAAACAGGCAGATCCTGTGTTCTGTGGGCTTGGGAGATATCACAGAACTATCAAACTAGAGAGAAAACTTCAGAGATTAAAATACCCATAAATTGCACACATTCTTCACCAACTGATTTCAGAGTAGCAGCTGTGCTCGTCTGTATCTGTAAAAAGAAAAGGAGTACTTGTGGCACCTCAGAGACTAACAAATTTATTAGAGCATAGCTACAGCTCACTTCATCGGATGCATACAGTGGAAAATACAAAAGGTTCTCCCCCTCTTGCCCCCTGCTCTCCTGATGATAATAGCTCACCTTTCCTGATCACTCTTGTTTCAGTCTGTATGGTAACACCCATTGTTTCATGTTCTCTGTGTATATAAAATCTCCCCACTATATTTTCCACTGTACGCATCCGATGAAGTGAGCTGTAGCTCATAAAAACTTATGCTCTAATAAATTTGTTAGTCTCTAAGGTGCCACAAGCAGTCCTTTTCTTTTGACCAACTGACAAATTGTTCCAAACATACAGAAATATACAGACAAAGCAAACAGCTTAAAAGAAAAACTGAAATGTTACCTCATGAGAGAAAAAATATTCAGATTGGAAAGAAATAAAATATAACATAGATAGTTTTGCAAGAAGAGGCATGAAGACTAGAAGTAAACATAAGACAGCATGACATGACCCTAGCGACTACCTCTGAAAAAAAAATCTGAAGAAGAAAAACAGAAGCCTCCTGAGAGTAAAGTCCCAGATGGTTGGGTGAGAATAAAAAGATGGAACTGAAGTCAAACTGAACTTATCATTCAAGTGAAAGAATTTTATCTAAAAGCTGTAACAACCTGACAAGGAAGAATGGCAGCTTTCAAAAGGCAAGACAAGTTGCCGTCACAGGTGAAGTAGCAAAAACCTTTAAGGAAAAGTTGCCCTGAATGATTACATTGTCTGAATTACATTGTAACTGATGCTCCAAACACTAGGAAACAGGGCTTTGGAGCGGAGCCCAGAGCTGGAGAGCAGAGCACAGCTCCAAAGCCCTGCTAGAAAAGACAGAATACTTGGCAGAGAGGACCCCCAAGACATTCAAAACAACCTGTAATAACAGGTCCTACAAAACACAAAAACAAAAAAACCCCAACAACCCCACACCACCTACTTCTAGTTAACAGCTTGCCCATTCTTCAAGGACAAAATTTAACAAGATGCTCTAAGTAGAAAAAAAAAGATGGCCCAGAGAAGTATACCATAAATGCGATCAGAATCACAAATGAATTACTGAGGAATCAGAATTGGCACATGTGACAACCAGCTCATCCTGTAGATGTGACAGCCAGTGGACTAGACTGGCATGATTGAGTGTATACCTTATATGGACAAAAAGGCATGGACTTCAAAAGTAGCTTTGGACAAATGCATTTTGTATGAGTAGGCTAAATTAATAAACTTGCATGAGTAGACATTGAAAACAGTGAAAAGAGAAAGGCCAGACAGAAGGCCATTTAACTTTTAATAACTCATTGGGAAATAATTTAAGAAAATTCAATATTCTGGTAATATTTTCATGCATTACTAAAGGAAATTCACAAATAATGTGTTTGACAAATTTAACTTTTCCTGAAGATCTACAAGTTCCTTTAAATTGTATTACAACCTTCTTGCTGCATTTAACCATCTGTTAACAGTTCAGAAAAATCTCCCTGCATTTTCTAATAAAACAACGTTTCCAACCATCACAAGGACATTCCTGTTTGCTACAGTTATAAGTGGTTCTTACTGAATGACTGGGAGCCTTGATTGTGACAAATGAAAAAAAAAAAACCCATACGTTGTAAACAAATTTATTTCCCTACATTGCTAATAACTTAGATTTATTAAAATGAAAATTTTAAAAGAGCCACTTCTCTTGTAATTATTTATTACACTCTGTTTACTTTTTGCATGCAAGTGACAATGCAAATGGATAGAGTACATTTCCTTTTGACTATAGTCAATTTCACCTTAAGAATGAGACCTTGAATGTTTTGCTTCCAAACATGTTTATTGTTCAGAAAGAACTAAACTAACTTCTAAAGCTTGTTTTCACATTTTTAATTTTGGAACACCTGATTTACCCAAACTTCCTGCAATTAAGACTTCAATTACCCTGTTTCAAAAAAAATTAGAAGCAGAAAAATAATGAAAAAGTATTTTTACATATCACAAAATTCATTAAATCCTACAAATATATTTTTTCATGAAGTCTTAAAATAAAACAACTCTCCTTAAATGTAGCCTCTTCTACTACTTTGTTAGTCTGACCTATATAGCTTCACATATATAGCAGAACAATGGATGCATGTTTGTTATTACAGCGTATGCTAGCATACCTGGAAATACAGGTCTTTAAGGTTTTTGAATGTGTCATTTCTGAAACAATACTATCCTAAGCTCAACCACTATGTTGGGGACAGCCACTCAAATGAAAAAAATACTATTTATTGCAACTCAGAATGGAAATTTATAACTAAGACTCTGTCATGTAATTCAAATTTATTGCTAGGGTTAAATTCTTTGTTGGTGGAGTGAGCGTCCCGGTCAATTACCCTATTCCAATTTTAAATAGATTTCTGCCTCAGATGACCCATAATCTGTGGGTACATCATCCTTTTAATTTTGCTTCTTTTCAAACACATTCCCATATGCTAAGAAATGCTGAAAGCTATAAATGCTCTTTACTCATTTATACAAATGTAATGTGAGTCCAAGATAAAAGACTATTAAAAGCCAAATTGCACTTGTTTATACACCAGACTTGCCTCAAATTTACTGTTAATGTCACCAGACAATTGAACTGAGTATTAGCAGTCAGTCAGTCCATCCGTCTTTATTGTAAAAGCAAGTGTCGGTGTCTGACTGTTTAAGCCTGGTGGCCAAGTAGGCAGCATATGGCCCCTCAAAGGAGAAAAGATAAGAGCCATGCTACAATGCCAGTAGTGCTATGCAAAAATTTAATTTCAGTGATCAAATAACTGTTTTAAATGCTGTTGCCTCATATCCTCTCTCCATCTCAAAATGATTGAAAAATGCCATGCTCCGTGCTTATTAACCTCATAACCCCTTCTCGGCTAGCGAAACATACAAACAGACCAAACCATAATCCAGCAAAACAGCTGAGCAACTAAGTGAGCAGCACTGCACATGACACTGGAAAAGGACAAGAAATCCCATTCGGGAAGGGGACCCTGATTTACATACATTTCCCCAGATGGAAAAAAGGAGGGTGTCTTTTTCATCATGGTGAAGACAACTTGTGCATCTGAGAGACTGCTTCTCAGCTCTCATGTCAGTAACTCACAGTCCCCTTCTGAGGTAAATCATTAGTCTCTCTCTCTCTCACTCACCATACAGAGTTCCACTGAGTTCAAATGATGGCGGAACAGAAGACATTCAACCACTGCCAGAGGTACAAGGTCATCGTCACAGCACATCAACCAGCCCCCCCTCTGCAATTGCACATCCCTCTGCAATTACTAACCAAATGTCTCCTAACCATATCTGTATAACTGCAGTTCTCTACCCTCAATTCACTACCATATGCAGCTATTTAAATATATACACATAACTATCTGAGTGTCTGCTCAAGGTGAGGTTATGCATGTAATCTCAAACACATATTAGTACACATCACATGCATTAAACACGTCTCCAATATATTAAACAGATGCAATGGTATATAAACATATTATATACAGTACATCGAAGTAGAGTGAGTTTAGGCTATAAATAACGGAAACAAAACTATATAATAAGCTCTTATCAGCAGGAACACTGTTTTCCTACATATTTGTTGAGCACTTGGAACAATGTGCACCATACCCTGATTGGGGCCTATGGACACTACTACAATCTAAATAATATGCCGAGGGAGAGGGAGCAGAGCACACCTGAGACACACATTACTCTGTCAAACCAGAAGCAGCTTGCCAGCTAATATATTTGACTAAGTAAATGCTCTGGTGTGTGTGAGTGTTGGATAAACACACTAGAGGTGTGCCATATAGACGTTATACAAGGTGCACTATATACCTCCACTCCAAATTTTTGTTAACTGAAAGTTAAATGCAGAATATAAAATCTAAACAACTATTTTAAGGCAAACAGAAATACGGATAGTGGTGAACTTTATTATGTCTAGACTGAATGGTCTGAGGTTGGAGTTCAGGTTCTCCATTTGAGTGGAACTTGGAAGAACTGGATGATGAGCACTGTGGTTAGTTATATATGGAAAATTAAAAGAAATTTGTTGTGGAGCTGCAGAGTCTGTGTTTTAATCTGGGAGTTAAAAAGATGTGGGTGGTGAGATCAATGAGCCAAGGCTGGTGCTAAATTTACGGATGATTTCTTAGGGTTTTAGTGATTGCATTGATAGGAAATGCACTTCAGCAACCTTAATTCAGTTAAAGCTTTTAATGTGAACATTTCCCAAGTTTCTGAAGATGGGTAAGCATAGATATCTACGTTAAATAGATTATTTATCTCCTAAACCATATCTTAAAAGCCCAACTGCTCTGCCATGCCCCTCCACTGCCCAGCCCCAATGCATTTTTTTTTGAAGTTTTTATATATTAACTGGGGGAAGCTGACTCCTACATGAGGAAAATAGGGGTAATTGTTTTGCAGGGGGGGAAGGCAAAACAGACCTGGAGAGAAACTCTACTTTGACACAGAACATGCCATAAAGGAGCTCATCTTCAGCCCCACTTTGCCCCTCATGCTATCCACAAGACAAGTGGGGGGATTCGGGGAGAAGCCGTGCTGTGTGAAAGAAGAAGGGTAAGGTGCATGCATGCACTATATACATGGCTCTGAGTTGAAAATGGAGCGAAGTCTGTATTTGCAGAAGCACCAAGGGCTCCCAGCCCACCAAAAGGGCTGCTGCCCAAGATGCAGGGTAGCACCAACTACTCATGCATTGCACATGTAGACTAGGCTCCCTTCTCCAACCCTGCCCCTGCACAATCTCACTTCAAACACCTCACATCCTCTACTGCCCAGCCTAAATTCCATGGCTCAAGGATAATGGAAGCATATCTGAGGAATGGCTGGACAGCTTCAGAGAACTAGAGTAGCTGATAGAATTTAACAGTCCCACTGGCTTTTCTTACTAAAGCTAAATTAGGTTAAAAAGAATAAAGGTATTAGCTCTTTCTGCTCAAGATTAAAAGTGTTAAGCTGTCCTCCTATCCCTTATAGATGAAGTTTGGAGTTTGTTGTACTGTGGCTATTTAACTATAGGGGGCTGATACCCTGCCACAGATACTCTACAATCTTTGCTTTATATCACTGCACATGTACATACATGCCAGACCCTGTTCATCTTCTCTCCCACCACACGTTACACGCCACCGATGTTCTACAATGCACACACATGATACAACTGCTGAACTACAGGACCCTGCATACAACCCCCCCCACACACAACACAACACTGTACAGTATATTGCCGTGCATGCACACACCCTATTTCACAACTACACACTACAACACTGCTTACCTACCACAGCGACTCTGACCACTGCACAACATATCCTCCAGGCCAATGCTGTTCGGTGAACCCTATCACCACGCGCCCTGCAGCTATGCCACACCGAGGCGCTCCAGCGAGCCGGCAATATGTACCACCACCCCAGGCACACGCAGTGTGGACCATCCACCGGCCGGAACACGTGCCCCCTGACTCAATGACAAGCAGGGAGACGCGAGCGCCCTGCCCCCGCACGCTACACGCCCCAGGCCCTGTGCAACCCCCCGCCCCGCGCGCGCGCCCCGCACACCGGCGGCAGCGGCGTCACCCACCGCCCCGCGTCGCGCAGCTCACGCCCAGCGCGCAGGCGGCACCCGGGCCAGGGGCGCACCCCGCGGGCGCAGCGCGCCAGCCACCGCGGCTGCGCGCAGCCAGCCAGGGCGATGCCGCCGGTTCTCCCGCTCCAGAGCCAGAGCCAGCGCCCCCCTCCCCGCTGGCACGGGGGGCGCCCTCCCTGCACCGGCAGGGCCCGCGGGGAGCAAGGAGCCGGCCCGGCCTTGCCCCGGCTGCTCAGCGAGCGGGGTCGGCCGCAGCGCCCCACCCCCGCGCTCCTACCTGGGGTCCAGGGCGCCGGGGCCCGGCTGGCAGCGGCGTTGGGGAAGGAGGCAGCGAACGCGGGCAAGAGACACAGAGACGCCGCGGAGTCCCGCCCCGCTCCGCCCCCAGATCACACGGGCCCAGGGCGGGGACTCGGGCGGGCAGGGCGCCAGCTCGCTGCGCTGCGAGCAGGGGGCCCCTCCTGGCGCTTCAGACAGCCCCAGTCCCACCGGCCAATGGCGGCGTGTGGGGCTGGAGAGAACCGCCTGCCACTGACCCTGGGGAATCCCCTCCCCACTTTCAACTGCTTGAACGAGCCACCCCGCAAGCGACGTGAATTACACGGACCTAAACGCTGGTGTGCACAGCGCTATACCCGTGAGAGCGCTTCTCCCACCGGCACGCATAGGGGGCTGAGCTACACTACCGCTTCCACCGACGTAACCTACCTCGCTCAGGGTATGTCTACACTACGGAATAAGGTCGAATTTATAGAAATCGGTTTTATATATTCGAGTGTGTGTGTCCCCACAGAAAATGCTCTAAGTACATTAACTCGGTGGAGCGCTTCCACAGTACCGAGGCTAGAGTCGACTTCCGGAGCGTTGCACTGTGGGTAGCTATCCCACAGTTCCCGCAGTCTCTGCTGCCCATTGGAATTCTGGGTTGAGATCCCAATGCCTGATGGGGCTAAAACATTGTCGCGGGTGGTTCTGGGTACATATCGTCAGGCCCCCCTTCCCTCCCTCCGTGAAAGCAAGGGCAGACAATCGTTTTGCGCCTTTTTTCCTGAGTTACCTGTGCAGATGCCATACCACGGCAAGCATGGAGCCCGCTCAGGTAACCGTCATCCTATGTCTCCTGGGTGCTGGCAGACGCGGTACAGCATTGTTACACAGTAGCAGCAACCCCTTGCCTTGTGGCAGCAGACGGTACAGTACAACTCGTAGCCGTCATCGTCATGTCCGAGGTGCTCCTGGCCACGTCGGCTGGGAGCGCCTGGACAGACATGGGCGCAAGGACTAAATTTGGAGTGACTTGACCAGGTCATTCTCTTTAGTCCTGCAGTCAGTCCTATTGAACCATCTTATGGTGAGCAGGCAGGCGATACGGATTGCTAGCAGTCGTACTGTACCATCTTCTGCCGGGCAGGCAAGAGATGAGGATGGCATGCAGTCCTTCTGCACCGTCTGCTGCCAGCCAAAGATGTAAAAGATAGATGGAGTGGATCAAAACAAGAAATAGACCAGATTTGTTTTGTACTCATTTGCCTCCTCCCCCATCTAGGGGACTCATTCCTCTAGGTCACACTGCAGTCACTTACAGAGAAGGTGCAGCGAGGTGAATCTAGCCATGTATCAATCAGAGGCCAGGCTAACCTCCTTGTTCCAATAAGAACAATAACTTAGGTGCACCATTTCTTATTGGAACCCTCCGTGAAGTCGTGCCTGAAATACTCCTTGATGTAAAGCCACCCCCTTTGTTGATTTTAGCTCCCTGAAGCCAACCCTGTAAGCCGCGTCGTCAGTCGCCCCTCCCTCCATCAGAGCAACGGCAGACAATCGTTCCGCGCCTTTTTTCTTTGCGGACGCCATACCAAGGCAAGCATGGAGGCTGCTCAGCTCACTTTGGCAATTAGGAGCACATTAAACGCCACACGCATTATCCAGCAGTATATGCAGCACCAGAACCTGGCAAAGCGATACCGGGCAAGGAGGCGTCATCAGCGCGGTCACGTGAGTGATCAGGACATGGACACAGATTTCTCTGAAAGCATGGGCCCTGCCAATGCATGCATCATGGTGCTAATGGGGCAGGTTCATGCTGTGGAACGCCGATTCTGGGCTCGGGAAACAAGTACAGACTGGTGGGACCGCATAGTGTTGCAGGTCTGGGACGATTCCCAGGGGCCGCGAAACTTTTGCATGCGTAAGGGCACTTTCATGGAACTTTGTGACTTGCTTTCCCCTGCCCTGAGGCGCATGAATACCAAGATGAGAGCAGCCCTCACAGTTGAGAAGCGAGTGGCAATAGCCCTGTGGAAGCTTGCAACACCAGACAGCTACCGGTCGGCTGGGAATCAATTTGGAGTGGGCAAATCTACTGTTGGGGCTGCTGGGATGCAAGTAGCCCACGCAATCAAAGATCTGCTAATATCAAGGGTAGTGACCCTGGGAAATGTGCAGGTCATAGTGGATGGCTTTGCTGTAATGGGATTCCCGAACTGTGGTGGGGCCATAGACGGAACCCATATCCCTATCTTGGCACTGGAGCACCAAGCCGCCGAGTACATAAACTGCAAGGGGTACTTTTCGATAGTGCTGCAAGCTCTGGTGGATCACAAGGGACGTTTCACCAACATCAACGTGGGATGGCCGAGAAAGGTGCATGACGCTCGCATCTTCAGGAACTCTGGTCTGTTTCAAAAGCTGCAGGAAGGGACTTTATTCCCAGACCAGAAAATAACTGTTGGGGATGTTGAAATGCCTATATGTATCCTTGGGGACCCAGTCTACCCCTTAATGCCATGGCTCATGAAGCCGTACACAGGCAGCCTGGACAGTAGTCAGGAGCTGTTCCACTACAGGCTGAGCAAGTGCAGAATGGTGATAGAATGTGCATTTGGACGTTTAAAGGCGCGCTGGTGCAGTTTACTGACTCGCTTAGACCTCAGCGAAACCAATATTCCCACTGTTAACAGTATTCCCACTGTTATTACTGCTTGCTGTGTGCTCCACAATATCTGTGAGAGAAAGGGGGAGATGTTTATGGCGGCGTGGGAGGTTGAGGCAAATCGCCTGGCTGCTGGTTATGCGCAGCCAGACACGAGGGTGGTTAGAAGAGCACAGGAGGGCGCGGTACACATCAGAGAAGCTTTGAAAACCAGTTTCTTCTTCATCTTCTTCGTCCCCAAAACCTGCTTCCGTATTGCCTCCATCTCCATTGAAGGAGTCAAACAACACGGCTGGCGTAGTGGTGGCTGAACCCCCTAAAATGGCATGCAGCTCATCATAGAAGCAGCATGTTTGGGGCTCTGACCGGAGCGGCCGTTCGCCTCTCTGGTTTTCTGGTAGGCTTGCCTCAGCTCCTTCAGTTTCACGCAGCACTGCTTCAGGTCCCTGTTATGGCCTCTGTCCTTCATGCCCTGGGAGATTTTGACAAAGGTTTTGGCATTTCGAAAACTGGAGTTCTGATATCACGGATTCCTCTCCCCATACAGCGATCAGATCCCGTACCTCCTGTTCGGTCCATGCTGGAGCTCTTTTGCGATTCTGGGACTCCATCATGGTCACCTGTGCTGATGAGCTCTGCATGGTCACCTGCAGCTTGCCACGCTGACCAAACAGGAAATGAGATTCAAAAGTTTGCGGTTCTTTTCCTATCTACCTGGCCAGTGCATCTGAGTTGAGAGTGCTGGCCAGAGCGGTCACAATGGAGCACTCTGGGATAGCTCCTGGAGGCCAATACCGTCGAATTGTGTCCACACTCTCCCACACATGTAGCTTCTGCCTCCTGTGGTGGTGGAGCACTCTCCCCGCAGCTTCACCAGATAGGCTGCGCTGATGAAGCATTGTAGTGTAGAGTTGCCCATGGCTAGCCCCATTTGCAGAGGTGATTTTACTGGATTGCCACCTGTCCAAGTTTTCCCAGGAGCATCTCTTTTTTGAGGCTACGTTTACACTACAGCCTATGAGAGCATAATTTACATCACTCAGGTGTGAATAAGCCCCCCTCCCCGAGAATCATAAGTTATATTGACCTAAGCATTGGTGTGCTCACAGAGGTGGGGTTTTTATACCGAGGCATAGAGCATCTTCACCAGACATGCTGCAGCAGCACAGCTGTTTTGGTACAGCTGCAGCGCTGTATGTATAGACATGGCCTGAGGTAGCTGTCCTGGCTCTGGGAATGTTGTAAGAGTGCTGTGTATCCACTGCCAGCTCTCCAGGTTTTATGGTCTCAGGATCATACTGGATGCCCTGGCTTCTGCGTCTCAGAGCTGGCAACCTTCAAATTCAAACAGTCTGACAAACCTACCTTGCAACGGTGGAAGAGGCAACAATGTGCAACCTCCACACTTACATCTGCTAAAGCACGCACATCCCACTGACCCTCTCCAGTCTCCGGTCACTTTATCTGCCGCAAATACCCCAACTTGACTCAGAAACAATCAGCCTACATTCTGCAACTGGGGGATGGCTTCTTTGGCCACCAGGAAGTACACATTGAATTGGACACTAACCATATGACAACCTTCACATCACACTTAGGCCCATGACTAAACTTTTCAGGAGAGCAACTCACTTATTATGTGTACATATAGCACACAAGTAAAAATTAACTCAAGTAGGAAGGTTTGGAAACAGAAAATCAAGTCATGCCCTGCCACTCAGATCTATAATTTTTTAAGCTGGTGAAGAAAGCCAAAAGCATCTGAATTCCTTAACAGATTGTTAGTATCTAATTTGAAGTGGGAATCTACCACTCACTCCAAGAACTCAATTATTTAATAAGCCATTGCTTGTTACAACGGACCTTAGTAAACTCACCCAGTAGTTAACATCCCCCTTCCTCCTATCCTCTGAAAAAGGGGAGGAAAGGAAAGGTCATAACCCAATTCAGTCACCCTGTCTAGTTGGGCACCAGGTTGCTGTGAATAGACCCAACTGCTGGATCCCTCATGCTTCTAAGCCCTCTGGGTCAGCATAGAGCTAGGTCACTTTTCCTAGATCTGGATCTCTCAGAGTATGTCTATACCACCTCTCAGAGCAAGCCTTCCAACCCAAGTAGACAGACTCGTACTAGTGGAGCTCAAGTTAGTGCACTAAAAATAGCAGTGTGGACGTTGTGGCTCTGCCTCTGGCAGAAACTAAGGCTAAACACCCAAGCTCAGACCCAGGGGATAAGGTGGTCTTGAGAGCCCAGATGCAACATCTATACTGCTATTTTTAGTGTCTTACCTCAAGGCACAGTTGCCAACTTTTGTGTAGTAAATAAGCACCCTGACTTTCACCATAAGCCAAAAATCAAGCTAATCCCATTTCAAAACAAGCCAATACCTAAGAACCCCAACACTCTATGTAACTCGATCCCCCCAGCGTGTAGTCTGGGACTGTGATGGGCCCACTGTGCACCCATGACTCTCTCCCCTGCTTGCCCCTTGCTTGCCAGGAGCCAATCAAAAAAAAGAAGCAACAAGCTACAAGCCAATAACTAGCCAACAAGTAACTCACAAGCCAATAAAGCCAAAAACAAGCCCAATTTATATGTTTTTTTCATGACTTTGGCATGTCTGCCTCAAGGGAAGGACAGAGAAGATGTAGGCTGTGTAGGCAGACAGAAAAGGCCAGATTTTGGGAAAGTTACAAAGGAAGAAGTGGCATGCCTGGCTATGCAGAGCTAGAGAGATGGAGGAGTCAAAGATGACCCTAGTTTACACTCTGAATGACAGAGAGGATGGTGGTGTTATAACAGTGGACAGAAAATGGGGGCAAATCAGAGTGTTCAGAAGGAAAGATAAGGAGTTAAGCAGACTGCAAAACATCCAAGAGGTGCAATCAGAGAAATGTGCTGAGATGCAAATTTGGAGAGAGAAGTCAGGAGTGGAAAGGGATTTAAGAGTCATTACCATAAAGATATTAGTAGCTGAAGCTATATAACCAAAGAAAGGGTATAAAGTGAGACAGGATCAAGGACACAGCCTTGTGCAACTTCCCATGAAGACTAAAGGAGCCAATGACACAAGGAAAGTTGTGGAGAGAGCAGAGGCAGAGTATACTGAGGGTAGAGTAGTAATCAGTGGAGATGGCTGGACTGAGCAAATATGCAAAACCAATCATTCAAATAGGGTGGAATTATCAGGCTACATTTAGAACATCAGCAGTCAAGCAAAATGGCAAAGCAATCAGATTACAAGTAGGAACAGTCATTTGGAAGCTTGTAGGGCAACTAGTTGAAAGAAGCAGGCCAATTTAATGGTGGTAGTAAATTAAGTCACAGTTGGAGTCATGGCTCTGATAACTACAGCAATGCTCAAGGGAATATTCATTAAATTGCAGGGAGTACAAATAACAAATAATGGGGACTGAGGCAGTGAGATGAGCACAAAGTGGGGCTAAATGCCATTGGAAGCTCTTTGCTCGTCTCCCAAGAGACTAGCAAATTGCCTTCTATGGAACCAAATCATTGTAATCCCTTGTATTTACCCCATGCATGATCCTGGGATGCTTGAGCTTTTAGTTCCTCTTCTGCTGCTAGTATTGCTTAAGTGAAAAAATAAAGCCTAGGGAAATGTCTAGAGAAATACTACATAGTTGCTTTCTGCCTCCACCTATCTAGTATTACAATAATCCTCCAGTGCCTATCATTTTATAAATTATTGTGAAACCAAAATGATAAAGTAATGGGGAAAATTACTTTTCCTAGGAACTACTGATATTTAGTTATCATATACTATTAATGTACAAAAAGAAAAGGAGTACTTGTGGCACCTTAGAGACTAACAAATTTATTTGAGCATAAGCTTTCATGAGCTACAGCTCACTTCATCGAATGTATCCGATGAAGTGAGCTGTAGCTCATGAAAGCTTATGCTCAAAATAAATTTGTTAGTCTCTAAGGTGCCACAAGTACTCCTTTTCTTTTTGCGAATATAGACTAACACAGCTGCTACTCTGAAACCTATTAATGTACAGATTTCTAAAGCTATTTATTTTCTTTTAGTTTTGCTAAGCAAATAGTGCATAAATTTTAAAAAAGCACACATACACCTCCGTACACTTGGGAAGACGGTCTAGTAGTAATGCTTTCTGTGGTTATGTGGTTAGATTTTTGCAATTCTAATAATGAGGTCAGAAGGCACTCATTTCTAGAGGCTGACTTTGAAATGGAGATCCATCTAGTGGTGAAGGTTGAAAGTGGGAAAACAACAAAATAGTAAGTGACCTCAACAGTGGACAGATACCTTTGTGGAAAATTGTAATGCATTTTATCTAAAAAGAAAAGGAGTACTTGTGGCACCTTAGAGACTAACCAATTTATTTGAGCATGAGCTTTCGTGAGCTCATGAAAGCTCATGCTCAAATAAATTGGTTAGTCTCTAAGGTGCCACAAGTACTCCTTTTCTTTTTGCGAATACAGACTAACATGGCTGTTACTCTGAAACCTGACATTTTATCTAAGTAATTGTTTAAAATATTCAGCTGTTTGGACATATTTTCTACATTTTTCTTTTCAGATTTGCTCCCACAACTCAAGTACTTGAACATCTAAGTGACAATAATTGTACAACAAATTAATGTGGTGTAAAACTGCATGTATAATTTGTCAATGCAAAGGAGGCCAGCTGCTGAAAACCTGTTCCTTTAAGATTACAATTATATTTGAAATCAAATGTTTGAAAATCACCTCCTCCTGTGCCTCAGAATTAGGTATTTGCCTTCTTGCAACAGCTGAGGATATTTCATTAATACCTATACCAGTGTACAGAACTTTACAAAATTTTCTAGCGTTTGCAAAATCATCTAAGGTTTACACTGAGCCATGAACTCAAGCGTAAGAAGTTAATCATTTTTGTTTACTTTGAAAGTTTGGGTAGCAGGTTAGCTGCCCCACTTATTTCCCCAAATTCCAATTATTATTGATAATTAAATATATCCTTTTTAAAACTCTTGCCTCTGCCAACCACTTTTCTCCCAGTACTTTTAATTCAGCTCTCCAGAACAACACCTTGGTCGCCTGGCATGTATTCAAGAGGTCCTGTTAAAGGCGGAAGAAGAAGGAAACCTATATACATCAGCAGCTACTGTAGGACTTTTCTTATGGTCATTGTGCTGTACTTAAAAATAATCTGACAATCGACCAAAGCACAGATCAGCTGTAACATACATTGGTAGACATCTGTAGAAGCTGATTTTACCCCTACTGCAGAATTGAAATAATTTTTATACACATTAATGGTGAGCTACAAAGGTAAAAAGGGACTTTTTTTTCTCCATCTATAAAGAATGCCCCAAAAGCTTTTGTTAAAAGGTTTTCTTTTCCTTTGATTGTTGTTGTTATTTACATTATACATTGCAGTCTTGTCTTCCCTGGAAACTGTTGTGGTGACTTTATTACATCACAAACACTGAGAGATTGAAAGCTGAGGAAATGACAATTAAGGTCCTTTTTTGTTAGCATGTAGTTAATTTCAATGCCGAATAAGCACTTGGGACAAAGGACATGTTTGTTAAAGATGCAATACTCCAGACTCTTCAACAGAGCTCACAGTTAATATTTGAAACCCCTGATTTTGCTGGAGATCAGAATGTTCATTCATATTTCCAGAGGTAAAACAAACATTTTTTAAAAATAACACTTTACATCTTCTTAATACATTCTGACAAAATGAAAGAGGCACCCCCCTAAACTAACAAAAAAGTTATTTGCAGATCAACTATCTAAATAGATTTTGGCACAATTTAATTTTTTTTTTATTTTTTAATTCTAAAGCAAAGTAAGCAAACAAAGTGGGCAATATGAGTACAGGCATGCAGCAGTCGGAGCTGAATTGCAGATACCCGGTCACCTACAGTACAGCTGACATTAACACTAAATGACACTAAACATTGACACTAAACATTGTTTATATCGGTAAAAAAAAATTCAAAATTAGGTGCAACACTATCTATTTAAGTTTGGGGAAATGAGATCAATTTGTGCTAAACAATTAAAAGCTCAGCCATTATTTTCCAACAAGCCTTTAAAAAAGGTCTGATAAAAACATGGTGATCATTTATTTAAAATTTAAGTGCCATGCACCAAGCATGTGATTTACTGTAACTCCATTTTTGTATGGATTAGAGATAATGACTTTTAAGGAGCTGTTAAAGGGCTCCTTATTGCATTTATTCTTTGGGCCAAAATTCATCTTAGCATAATTGAGCTAACTACAGTGGGAATTATGCCTACTAAAACAGGGATTGAATTTGGTCCTTCATATCCAGTTGGAATAAAAAGAATAAAAAAGAAGAGATTACTCCCCCAGTGCAGTAACTGTGGTTCTTCGAGATGTGTATCCCAATAAGTGCTCCACTGCAGGTACACATGCACCTCTCAAGCCCTCAATCAGATTTTCTATTAGCAATGTCAGTCCATGCAGGCATCTATATATCTGCGTGCCATGCTTAGATGCTATATAGGGCTGTGTGGGCACCACCTTCAATTCCTTCTCCATCCAAACACCCTGCACAGAGCAGAGGGGAAATAGGGTGGATAATGGCGCACCCATCAGGACACACATCTCAAAGAATCCCAGTTACTGCACCGGGGGAGTAACCTCTTCTTCTTCTTCAAGTAGTGTCCCTACAGGTGCTCCACTTCTGGTGACTCCCAACTAGTATTCCCATAAAGAGGAGGAAGCTTCAGAATTGAGTCCAGAACTGAAGATAGGACTGCATTAACAAGTACTGCATCTGAACTGGAGTCCTGGATCAAGGCATAGTGCTCAGAAAATGTATGTACTGAAACCCACGTAGCAGCCTTACATATCTCAGATACTGGAACGTTTTTGAGTAATGCTATGGACATTGTGAGAAATCTGATAGAATGTGCTATTGACCTTTGCAGAGGTTGAGCACCAACTCCTTCGTACCATGTGACAATGCACCTGGAGATCCATCTCAACAATCTCTGGGCAGAGATCATGAACCCCTTGGATCTGTATGTGATGAAAATGAACAGCTTAGGCAGCTCCTGAATTTGTTTGGTCCTATCTAGATAGAAGACCAATGCCCATCTAACATATACGTTATGAAAAGGTCTCCTGTTGTGATTTACATGGTTGTGGACAAAACACTGGTATGCATGGTTGAGATGAAAGTCTGATAGTACCTTAGGTAAAAATTTAGAGTGTGGGTGTAAAAAGATCTTGCCTTGAAGAACCCCTAAATGGGGATTGGGGGTCTGCCATCAAGGCCCCAGTTTCTCTGACTCTATGGGCCAACGTGATAGCTACTAAAAAGGCCATCTTCTGGATAAGTGAAGCAAAGAACAGGTTGCCATTGTTTCGAATGGAGGTCTGATGAGATATCTAAGTACCAGGTTGAGGTTCTAAGTTAGAGTGGGGTCCCCAACTTGGGTGTAGAGGTTCCCCAAACCCTTAATAAACCTTGAAGGCATAGGGTGAGCAAATATAGAAAACCTTTCTACTAGAGGGTGAAGAGTTGATGTTGCAACCAAGTGAATTTTAAATGAGCTAACTGAAAACCTTGATTCCTTTAAGTCCAGCAGGTGACCCTGGATAGCTGAGAGCCACAAGAATTCAGACACGAATCGGTGGCGTTGACACCAGTGGCTGAATCTCTTCCACTTTTGCAGGTAAGTAATTCAGGCTGACTCCTTTCTATTGTTCAATAACACGTGCACTTCTGCAGAGCAGGTAGATTCTAAGCCTGCGAACCATCAAGGAACCAGGTCCTGAGGCAGGAGATCCCTAGGTTGCTGTGAAGTAACCTGTGTCTTGGGATAAGAGATGATGAATGACTGGAAGCTTGATCACTGGATGCACAGATGAAGCAGTTAAGGATACCAAGCTTGTCTCAGTCAGGTCGATACTTTAAGGATAACCCTGGCTTTGTCCTGTCTGATCTTGTTCACCAGTCTATTAGCAGTGCTGCATACAACAGTCCCTTTGTCCAAGATAGGAGAAAGGCATCTTCCAGAGAGCAATGGCCTACACCACCTCCTGAACAAAACAGAGGACACTTCTTATTCCTGGAATATTGAAGTGGTTTACCTCTGGAAATCCCCAATCTTGGAGAATATCATGGAGAATTTGAGAGCCCAGTTTGCATTCAGAATCATGTGAGAAACGCCTGCTGAGAGTACTGGCTGTGGTGTCCTGAATGCCAGGGAGGTAGAGAGCTGAAATTTGGATCTGATGGGCTACATACCAGTTTTACAATTTAATTGCTTCAGTGCACAGGGAGCAGGATTTTGCTCCTCCTTTTTTGTTGATATAGAACATGCAGCCACATTGTCATGATCCTGATTGATTTGCCCCTGATAAGGGGTAGGAAATGAAGACAAGCAATCCTGATTGCCCTGAGTTCCAACAGGTTAATGTGGAGACAGGTTTCCCGAGTTGCCCATCTAACCTGAGCCATGAAGTGTGGTACTGAGGTGAGCTCCCCATCCCAACATGGATGTGTCTGTTCTCATGCTTATTATTGGAGTTGAGTGAACAAAAGGAATGCCTGCACTGATGTTTGAGTTGATTTTTCCCCCCACCAGTCTGGGGAGTTCTTTACATGAAGGGGAACTGCAGTTTGCTTGTCCAATCTGTTCAGTGAAAAGATTGTTCTGAGCCAGCCCTGGAAGCAACAGAGACATAGTCTTGCATGATTGGTCACCAAAGTGCAAGCTGCCATCTGACCCACAAGCTATAGACAGTTCCTTACTGAGGTTTGAGGATTCCCTTGAATGGTCCTGACTAGATTTGATAAAATCACGAGTCTGTCTGTGGGAAGGTAGGCCATGGCTGCCAATGAATCCAAGTATGCCCCTATGAACTGTATTCTCTGTACAGGCGTTAATGTTCATTTTCTTACATTGAGATGAAGACCTACTTCCTAGAAAAGCACATGATGTATGACAATACCGCTTTATAAACTCAACCCTGGAGCAGCCAGTCATCGAGGTACGGGAAGACTAAAATCGCCTCCTGCCAAAGGTAAGCGGACACTACTGCTAGGACCTTTGAGGACACACTTGGAGCTGAGAAGAGGCTAAAGGGAAGTACTTGGTATTGAAAATATTCCTGGCATATAGTAAAGAGTAGGTATTTTCTGCAAGAGGGGTGTATTGTTATATGGCAATAGGAGTCTTGTAGATCAAGGGGCAAAAACTAATCTGCCTCTAGTTAAGGGATTATAGTTGCCAGGGTCACCATTCTGAACTTCTGAGACTTCATTAATATGTTTAGTAGTCTCAGATTCAGAATCAGTCTCCACCCTCTATTTTATTTTGGCACAGGGAAATACCTTTAATAGAACCCTTTTCCTTTGTGAGGAGCTGGGACTCACTCTGTCACTGCTATTGAAGGAGAGTCTATTTCTTGTCTCAGTGCAAGCTTGTGAGAGGGGTCCCTGTAGGGGGACGGGAAAAGGGGGAGTGGAAAGGAAGCAGGGCTGCAAAGTGTATTGGACCCAATGTTATGACCTCTATGAACGACTTGTCTGTAGAAATCCACCTTGAAGCATGCTGGAAGGGAAAGGTGGTCTCCAAAAGGAGACAAGTGGGCAAAGGATTGCAACTGCTGAATTAGAGGTGTGGGAAGATTCGAACCCTTGACTGACCCATCAAAACTGTTGTTTCAATGATGACTAGGTACGCGTGGAAGGCGGTTGAGCAGCCCTCTTTCTCTGGAACTTATGTCACTTTGTCGGGGGAGGGGGTGTTCAATGGATCTCTGAAACCCACAGAAACAAGGAGGGCGAGATCTTTGCGGGGTTTGAGAGCTACAGGATCTTCTTTTATTCTAGGTGTATATATTGTGACAAAGCTCTGTCCTTGTCTCAGAAGGTCCCGCACTTCCTGGAGGATTTCGCTAGCCTCAGGGGCTCACTGTGACCCTCCACATAGCCCTTCTCTCTCTAGAGGCAAGGGTCACAGCCTACTGAGCCATTTTCATCATAAGCCAGCAAAGAAGATGAGGAGAAGCCACCCTCCCTTGCACAGTCTCTGTTGTCTCCCAATCTCAGTGATTAATCTGGGAGGGGAGAGCCTGGGCCCGCCCTCTGCCCACTGGCTCACCACCTGCCATCTGCCTACTAGGGCAGTCTTCTGGCCCTGGGTCAGGATCCGGGTTCCCAAGGCCTTCGCGGTCTTCCTCTTTTTTTTTTTTTTTTTTTTTTTTATTTTCCAGGTCTTTTGGGGGGCTGAGAACAGATCCTGAAAAATCTCAGTGAACCTCAAGGGTTGACATTCCCGCGGTGACAAGTCGCTGTCCTCAGGGTCCCCACCTCCCTCCAGCCTCTCCGCAGGGGAGTAAATTATCAAAGCCTGGATAGTCCCTCCCAATGACTACAGGATATGGGAGTTTAGGAACTACAACCACGGCCACCTCAATGGGGTTCTTCTGAACCTCTGTCTCCACCGGGATGGTGGGGTAATGGCTCACGGCCTCCTGTATGCATGTCACTGCTAAGCGTTTGGCTTGCAGCAGCTGACTACTTTTTACCAGCTTACCCGATATGAGGGTCATAGCACTCCCAGAGTCCACAAGTGCTGTAGTCTCCGCTCCGTTTATCCTCACTGACCTGGTGTAATTATGCGGGGCTAAAGTGACCCCTGCAAGGTGGATAAGGAAGCACGGGACCTCCCAATCCCCCAAGTTACATTGCATAGGCTCCTCAGTGCTGGGACATTGTGCTGCTACGTTTCCCCACTCCTCACATGCATAACATCTATAATTGCTTCTAATCACTCCCCTATCCCAGGGGGTTAAGTCCCAGGGTTCCCCATCACTCAGGCCAATCCCTTCCTTCTGGGGTCCCCGCTGGTTTTTGGCCCCCCCCTTCTTCCACCTAGGACTCCCTGGGGGTTTGGCTGCCCAACCTTCCATGGTTGGGGTCAGGTGCCTGCTTCAAAGGAGACCTTCCTTGGGTAGTTGGGTCAATTCCCTGGCTATCATCTGTCTTCCTACCAGCGCAATCATCTTGTCTTAGGTGGATGGATCGTTCTGGCCTACCCATTTAACGAGATCTGGTGGCAGTCCCCACATGTAATGGTCCATGACCAGGGTCTCCAAGATCTCCTCCGGGCTGCATGCCTCAGGCTGTAACCACTTTCGTGCGAGGTATATGAGGTCAAATAGCTGGGACCTCGGGGGTTTGTTCTCCTGGTATTTCCACTCACTGAACCTCTGGGCCCGTACTGCTGCCATCACCCCTGATCGTGCTAGGATCTCTGCCTTCAGCTGGGTATAGTCAATAGCATCTGTAGCAGGCAAGTCAAAGTAGGCCTTCTGGGCCTCTCTGCACAAAGAAGAGGCAAGAATGCTGGCCCACTGCTCCTGGGACCACGCCTCATGCTGAGCAGTCCTTTTGAATGAGAGGAGATATTCCTCTATGTCATCTCCCAAGTCATCTTTGGCAGACCACCAGTGGCCCTCAGGGTTTGCGTCGTCAGACCCTCGGGCCTGGGTGGTGAGGATCTTCAGCTGATCCACTACTTCTCGCAAGAGGGCACGATCTTGGGTCGCCTGGCCCATTAATAATTTATTGGTTTCTTGCTATAGCCGCACAGACTTCTGTTGTGCCATTCCCTGAACCCGGGTGGCCTCCTGCTGGGCTGCCGTGGCTTGTACCAGAGCTCTTACCACCTCCTCCATTGTGGTACAAAACAAAAAACAAACCAAAAAAACCCCAGTGAACTTTTTTTTTTTAAAACCTCTTTCTTCCGCCACTCTGTGAATGATGATCCCACTCCTCACACCAGTTTTGACAAAGCTCTGTCCTTGTCTCAGTGGGTCCCGCGCTTCCTGGCGGATTTCACTAGCCTCAGAAGCTCACTGTAACCCTCCACATAGCCCTTTTCTCTCTAAAGGCAAATGGCTCAGTGGGCTGTGACCTTTTCATCATAAGCCAGCAAGGGAGGTGAGGAGAAGCCACCCTCCCTTGTAGTCTCTGTTGTCTCCCAATCTCAGTGATTAATCGGGGAGGGGAGTGGGGAGCTTGGGCCCGCCCTCTACTCTGGGCTCCAGCCCAGGAACTTTAAAAGTAGCAGCTATGGTAGTGGACTTTTTGGAAATAGGATGTGTACAATTTCCTGGGCCACTTCCCCACAGCAGCCCCCACTCAATATTTCCTTCACTGTTACCTCAGGGCCTCCTTCCTTGTGCCTGATATCGTTTGTACTGCTTAGTTCCTCCAACAGCATGGCTTCCTCCTACAGCTCCTGACACACGCACCCAACTGACTAAGTGGGAGGCTTTTAACTAGTTTCAGCCAGCCTCTAAGTGGCTTCAGGTATCCCAATCAACCTAGCTATCTTTCCTGCCTTCTGGAAAGATCTTAATTGACCCCAGGTGTCTTAATTGACCTGGAACAACTGCCATTTACTTATCCTGGTAACAGGGATTTGTTTAGCCTGGGGCTAATAGATCGGTCTCCCACTACTTTTCTGTAGCCATCTGACCTTGCCCCGTCACAATATATACCCAGAGATCTTAATGTGGCCCTGAAGTTTTTCAGCATATGACAAGAGTGGTCTGTGGTTTCTGAGAACAACTTTTGACCATCAAAGGGAGGTCCTCAACAATATTCTGAACTTCTCTTGGCAACTCTGAAACTTGGAGCCATGATGCCCTGTGAATAGTGCCGCGGAGATGGGCCTGGCAGCAGTGTCTGTGGCATCCAAGGACACTTAAAGTGACGTTCTGGCTAATAACTGATCAACTGCAATGATAACCTGAAATTGTTCCCTCTGTTCTTGTGGAAGATCATCAATAAAGTTTGTAAATTTATTATAGTTTGTGAAATTATATTTAGCCATGACTGCCTGATAGTTTACAATCCAAAACTGTAGGGTCACGGATGAATTGGACATCTGTCCAAAGATGGCTAAGCACTTTTGTTCCTTGTCATATAGCAGAGACTTGGAGTAGTGTTGTTTACCCCACTCATTTACCGCATCTACCACCCGAGAATTGGGTTGGGGAGGGGGAGGGAATAAAAGTTTGGAGTCCTTGGAGTATTTTTTAATCCTGCTTTCCCTATGGCAGGTAAGTGTCTTTAGGTGGGTCCGTATCATCCACCCCTCTCCCACTTCTCACGAGGTCCCAATGAGCTCTATCATAGGTGTCCTTCTGTTTTATGTCTTCCTGTGAATGTACCTATTCACTTGACTTTAAAACTACGATATCTACATTGGTAATTTATGAATTTGCCTCTTCGCTCCCACTTAACTGGGATTGGCAATGGAGTCTCTCTCTTTAGAGGTGGATTGCATTGTTAAATTCACCTCTGGAAAATCATTGCTTGGTGAGGACGGTCCATTCTGCTGAATCCCAAGAGTTGAAAGGACATATCCACTGTTGCATGTGTCTCTGGAGATGTTCTAGGTGGCTGTGGAAGGGATGTGGAGGCCCCAAAAAAGCAGTCCAGCTGTCATTATCCCACTGATTGAATTAGGGTGCACTCTATGGGCTGGGCGCAATCATGGCAGAGCTCCCCGTCTGTGGCTCGAGAGATCTCATCACAGTTGAAGCACATCTTTGTGCTTTTGGCTTCCTCGGTCTATTCTATTCCACCAGGATGGGGCAAAAAACAGTTACAAGGAATAGTATTTGTCTTAAAATAATAAAATTACAAGCAGCTGCCATCTTACACATGATACCGAGTAGGACTAAATAAGCATCACAATTTGGAAGCACCAGAAGATACTTAAAGTTATGAAATCTTCAGTTTTTAAAAACTGGTAAAGTAATTTTATAACTTCCTACAACTTTTAAGTTATTTTCAAAGCTTTTGAACTGTGAAGCTGATTTGTTTGGTCCTAACTCCACATCAAACTGTGTTGCTTGCTTTATGGCTGAGGGGAAAACCCTGAGTCACTGATTAAAGATAGTGACAGGGTGTGACATAAAACTGATTTTGAAAAATTCTTTACTTGTGCAAGGACCAGCGCCTCTGCATAGTTAACGATTGAAAGTACTTGGTTATAAACCCAGATTTTCAGCTCATCTCTATCTTCAACAACAACAAAGCAATCCACCTCAAATTTTCACATGCCACATCTCATGCCAGGGCAGAATGTTTCTGGAGTATGTACATTTTAATAAATTGAGCCATCAAATGTACTGTAACCTACTCTAGAATTTACTTGAAACACAAATTTGAGAGTCAGCTACCCCAGGCAGAAGCTATCTGCTCTAAGTTTCACAAGTAGGCTGTTTGAGTGTTTGGATAGGTTCCCCCCCTCCCGCTCTTTAATTCTTCTTTTAGACTAATGGAAATTCTACTGAATTTGTGTTTCTCTGGAAGTTGTTTCCCTACTTTTGATTTGCCCAGATCTTGTCCAAATTATTTTTCCTTTTCATATTTGAGCGACTTTAGGCCCTGATCCTTCAGTTTGTTGCATGAGGACAGACTGCTGTGCCCATAAGGACCCCCCCAGAAGTCAAAGGAGCTCTGCATGGGTGCAGCAGTGCACTCACAGGCTTAGTGTTCTCCTATCCCCATTTCAGATGATTGCTTTTAATGACGACATACATGGCTGCCTCCAATTCTTATACAAATTCATATTTCTAAACATGTTTTATTTCAGCTTTTTTGCACTGGGATGAGCAAAAAAGCAGGTAAATATACAGAAAGTGAGATACTATCTATTCATGAAAAAGCAGAAGAGACATTAAATTAGCCATTAACCTTGTTTTTTATTTAGGAGCGCATCAAAATTTTTATACCAGAGCTTTGGTTGACTGGAATGATATGCACGCTTAATTTTAATAGTGTTTTTAAAAAACAGTAAACATGATGTGTACATTCAAATGTGTGCAAGACAAACATCGTCAATACTACATGGTTACATTATAGAAAATGAAATGTTTGAAATATATAGCTGTGAACCCTTTATGTTTTTGGTATAATTTATTTAGTCAGCACTTAATAGGACTATTTTCTAGAAGCCATTTCACATGTGCCCTATTTAAAGATTTGTACTGACTCTATGGCAAGTTCATAGTGTAACTGTAGTTACACTGATAATTTCTGGATAAGGAAAACAAGGCTCTTATGCTTAAATATTTCTTTGACACTAAATCTCTTGTAATTTAAACTGGAAAAAAAAGTCTAACTTGCAGTTTATAAAGTTATTATTAATAATCAGCCGCTTGAACTTTCAAAAGGGGACAATGACATTTTGAATACATTCTATAATTCTAAATGCCACAGATGAAAGCACAAAACTGCTGAACCTGGATGATTGCTCTTCAAAATCTGACCATTTAAAAGCATAATCTGAGTTGCTGAAGCTTCTCATAGTTCTAATAAAGTCTTCAACACTCTTAATGAGAGCCGCTGACAACAGCTGCGTTTAGAATGCCAATGGTATGAACATTACAGAAAATGCTGAAGCTTAAGTAGTCGGATAAACTTGGAAACATTAAACATTCTGGTAACACTGCAGTTTCTCTTTAATATGAAAGGGCAGTAGGATGCACCACCTACAGATGGGGTATTTAGAGTTAGATACCAGACCAACTGTAATCGCTCCTTAAAAACCTTGTCTTTTAATGTGGCCTTTTTTTAAGTGACTTTTTAAAAAACAAACCTATGTAGCAAATAAAGGCATCTTCTTCAGTAACCAAAAGAATTTCTTAGAATAAGAAAATATATAAACAGAAATCTTTTCTGTAGGAGGATATACAGACATATACCTTATATAACCGTGTATATTAAACAACAAAATAAAAAGTATATTCAAATGTTAGGAGTCTGATGTAAACAAACAACAAGGAGATTCAAAGTGAAAATACACTATCCTTACTTCACCCCATTGTGCCTCGTTACTGCAGCATATATGGTATTAAAAAATTCAAATGCAAGAAGCTCTTGTTTAACTCAAAGAGCCAAGCGATTTCTTTGGAAATGTATTCAAATAAAAAAATGCTCCTAACCAAGATCATGTGCATCAAATTTCAGCCCAGGAAAAAATTCACAGTCACATTATAAACCCCTTGAAAATAGGAGTTTATAATGACAACTACAATGGCGCTTTGAGAGCCACTATAATATATACTATTGGGTTGGGGCGTTTTTCTTTTTGCTCAGTATACATATATAGTAAACAGAAACTGGGAAAACCGGCGTGCAGCTTTTTCATTAAAGTTGTGCAATTCATTGAACTGCTGAGTAAACCTCTTTGCCTTAAATATTTTAGAAAATGAGAACAGACTTTTCAGCTGAATATATACAGTGTGCACTAGCTAAGAGTATTTAAATTTATATACAGGTAAGTGCACCAAGACAGACAGAGACAATAATGGCTTTGGAGAGTTGAGTCAAGGTTTAGTTTGCTTTTCTACCATTAAAAATGCACACTGAAGATTGTTTTTGAAGGAAGATGCTTCCAATTTTGTCTGAAGTGCTTCATTTCTTCTCAGTAAGGGTTTAATCACCAAATTTCATATCAAGCTAGATTCTTTTGGAGATGGTGTAACATCAGAGGTGCCACTGGAGGGTCCGCTGGTAGCTGCAGAGAAGCAAAAAACCCTACACTGGTAAGATTGTACAGCAAAAGAAAGGTCAATATTAAAACTTACATCAATCTTGCTGTAAACTGAATTCAGGTAACCCATTATAATCACTAAGTAACAAGTGAATTAAGTAACTTTTGAGATGTTTGGACTTAAGTTAGACCTACTTTGACACTGTTACAATGTGTTGAACAATTCACTCTTGAAATTCAATAGTCTGCCACAGATGAAAAAAATAACCCACCAAGAGCAACTGTTTGTGAAACCCTCTAACATCTGCTCTTATAGAAATCAGACAGTCAGAAGAGGGAACACATTTTAACAAATTATATTTATCTGAGCTGCCCTGAAAGCCACAGAAAAACAAACAATTCTTTCTGTCTAATGAAGAGGCAGGAAATTGGTGGGAAATAATATTTTCAAGCTTCTCAGAGCTGTAGAACAAATAAAGGAAAGTTTTTACAAACTGTTCTTGACAGCATTTTTAAACAGATTTACGTATATACTTGAGCCAAACAACTTAAAAATGTGTTGAAGCAAATTTCTAGTATAAACTGAAGATAGAGAAGGCAGTTTCAGTTTTTCCAATAAGATGTTCAACCTTTTACTATAGTCATTTACAATAGTGTTGAAGTTTTTCATATGATTAGTTATAGTCAAACAAATAAAAATTCTTGGATTCATGTACCTGTGCATAGGCTTTGTGGGAAATCTCAGCCAAAGGCTCTAAAACACTGGACCCAATAGGGGAGTAATATGGTATTCCTGCTGTGATAGTTAGACTGGCTTCAGTGCTCCAAACAGTCAGCTTCTTTTAAGCAGGAAGCAACAATAGACCCCAAACAGCCAATTAAAAAGGACAGAAGACAAACTTCAATATCCCTTAAATCTCTGGAGAAGATAAATGGTTGACTCGGGGGGAGGGGAATCACATTGCAACAGGAAGCAAAAAACTAAACAAGACATATCCTAAAGAACAAACATAAGACATCTTGAAGGGATAAAGATAGTTACCACCCAGAAATATATTTCTGGGAAGTACACTGTTATAACAGCTATCAAAAAGATGTAACACCAAAGTATTAAATAGGGAGGGCAGAAAAGTCTGAGGACCCTTCAAATGGAAGATTTTGTAACAGATAGGGCAAATCTAAAGAACAGCATTTTGTAAATGCACGTAGAAAAGACAATTCTGCTTCTTTTCAAATCTCCTGGATAACATCGGGTAAGAAGTTGGCAAACTCTCACAGAGGGAGCCTTGCTAGGCAAATCTAGAACTTGAAGGCTACGTTTATAGGATTCAGTATTTAGACATGGTTCTCTTGGAGACAGAACCTGTCAAGACTGAATTAAAAGAATTAAAAGGTGGATGAACTTGACAAAGATTTCAGTCAGAGCTAGAAAAAACCTAGGAACCTTTTTGTTTCTTAAATAGACACTGGGCCTGTGGAGAATGGCTTCACTGGAATGGATCTATTGGCAAATGATTAAGGTGAAAGTCAGTCACCCTCTTTATGATTCATCTGTTGCATAATGTATTTATTGTGATTTACAGAATTTAGTTGTAAACTGGGTCACTAGAATCTGAACCTTACTGTACACAAGGTTAAATTTATTGTTAGAAAAATGGCTTCACTTTGAAAAAACCCAAGAGCAACTGAAAAAAGAGCTCTGTTTCATTTGGATCATATTAATATCAAATAGGACAAGAAGCAATGGGCTTAAATTGCAACAAGGAAGGTTTAAGTTGGACATTAGGAAAAACTTCCTGTCAGGGTGGTTAAGCACTGGAATAAATTGTGGAATCTCCATCATTGGAGATTTTTAAGAGCAGGTTAGACAAACACCTGTCAGGGATGGTTTAGATAATACTTAGTCCTGTAATGAGTGCAGGGCACTGGACTATATGAACCCTTAAGGTCCCTTCCAATCTTATGAGTCTATGATCCTATAACAATGTGACAAGTGCCTCATGTACTTGATAAACAGCTGCAAAGAATTAGTCACGATTAAAAATTTGTTTAATTGGTAGTTTTATTTATTTGTTTGTATGCGTCACTCCAAGGCTAAATTTCATCTGTTTAACACAGGGAGAAACACTGAATTTGATTAATATCAATTGCTAAAACCTGCCCAAGTCTAACCCATCAAAACTAAAATCTAAAGCCTATGGGGCTATTGGGAGCCGTGGGACACTACTCAGACCTTCACCTGCATGGATGGAATGATCCTTTCCTCTCTGCTGATTTATTTAACACACAGTAGCTCGATTATACGTTTGCATTAGGACGATCATCAGAGATACTAGATTTCTGAAGAGCCATAGTACATTAAAACTGCCTTTATCACCAAAATATTTGTGTGTTGCTGCCTTTTTTTTTTTTATTATTAAACACACTGTGTCTAACTGACTTGAGTCTAAATCTGGAAGTCTAGTCCTAACTGCAGATTGACTGCCACCAAGTCACCTGAATACAATTTGAAAGTTTGTTTGTAACCACCAGGGTACACTACATCTGTATTCTATGGAGGCCACAGTTCAGCCATTATTGCTGAAGTGTTATTTTTAAAGTAACTGTACAATGCCTTAATGAATTTATTTTGTGACTATCTGAATTATTCCAAATACAAGGATAGGGATGCTATTTCATAACATTCTTGAAGAAATTATTCAACAGGTAGATGGCACACTATCTTAAATATGTAACAAATCTTTGCATCTTGAATAACTATTGGGTATATTTAAGCAAAAGAATGAGCTGTTCTGCCTCTGTGACAGAAGTTACTTACATAAGGCTGGTTTCTCTATTGCTAGCCTCTCAGGCAAGGCTGCAAGTGGTGTTGGCTGGATTTTTGCAGGGGTGTATGTATTTAAAGAACTTTTTCTTCCAGACAGTGAACTCAAATACGCTGAAGCTGAAGGGGGGGGGGAGGGGAGAAAGGTCGTCTTTACCATCATGAACAAAACGTTTGTCAAGTATTTGCAGATTACCAAAATGAAAAAAAGGCACAAAGTCTATACTTATGGAATCTGGAATCCAGCCATGGATTTTGGGTTTTTGGTCTTTATTGTGGCTTCATAGTGTGGGGAAGGAGATGAAATCTGCCTGATCCATCTTAAGAAAGCAACACAAGAGCTTCACAGTGCCAGGAATAATCAGGTTAATGAACAGCGAGTGTTGCTTTGCCAGAAGTGCTCCTGACTTTTGACAGGGCATGTAATGCTGCGAGGACTGGCATTTTGTTTGCTCTACCTAGTCTGAGACATTTAATTAACAAGCCTATAATGGAGCAAATAGACATTTGGAAGAGGACCAAAAAAAAAAAAAAAAAAAAGAGTCCACACACAAATGAATTCTCCCCAAAGGGAAATAGGGTGGGGAAAAATACTTCTTTCCGCTGCCAAAAGCATTCATGCTCCATCCTGTCAGTAACAAGAGCACTGACCCTTCCTCCCAAGTACCAAAACTTGTTACCAATAAAAGCCAACTCCATACCCACAGGGGAGCCCTTTCCCATAGCCACTAATTAAGACTCCCTCCTCCTTCCAACTGCCAAACACTCCCTCATAAAACAGGGCAACCTGACCCACTTCCTTTCCAACAGTTAACCATTTAATTCTTTAAGGTCTCAAACTCTAGATGGCAAGCCCTCTAGGTTTCCTCTCAACATCGCAAATGACAATTATTTTTCTAATGAATCCTGAAAATTAAGATTGCATTTTAAAGGGACACTATCCGCTTAAAACCTCCTTTTTCCCCCTAAATGTAGTATACCTGCTGGTGAGCCTCCGTGTACATTTTACAATCATTTTTCTATTTCAAAAAAATGTTTCTCCATCTGTTCATGTACAAAAGACACATAAAACAAGATGGGGAATTGACTACACTGGGTAAAAAATGAAACGGACTATTCATAAAGTGCTGTCAAAGTAAAAACACTAGAAAGAGGAAACCAATCTTGTTTGTTATACTATATCAAAGAATAGCAAGTACAATTTTTACCACAAGTAGTATAATTTCTTTACGTGCCCCTCCAAAGTTTGCATTTCCCCTTTCACCCTACACAAAAAGTATAAATATCAAAGTGAAAACCACACATCTTGCAAGTCTAGCATTGCAGAAAACTGTTTCAAGAGAAGCAGCAACAGAGACACAGTGGAAGGCAATCATCCCCAGCACATTCACATCAACAAGATGCAAACTTGAGGTTCTATTCTGGACCATTTAAACAAACGTAGCATAGGGAATCTTTTATAGAAAGAAAATTAAATGAAGAGATATTGTGCATGTGGAACATTCAGATTCAATAATAAAAAACGAAACAGGAAATGCAGATGTTCTGGTTCTAGAAGGAACATTAGCTCAGCCAGGTTGAACATACCGTATTTTCTATTCCTGTATTTCTGGTTAACGGTGTAGTTTAACATCTGTTTGCCATAATACACATACCACAAAGCATACAAGATGCACAACACATTTAAGTTTGGTTTAGTTAACATTGGCATTAACAGATATCCTGTAACAAATTACATCCAACGTGGAAATGTAGTGTAAGCCACAAAGTACTGCATATTTGACACTAGTAAAATTGATTTTCCCCTGCATTCCAGACTTGCAATAATGTGGGTGGGAGAGTGTTTTCACTAAAATAAGAGAATGATTAATTGGCTCAAGTATGATAATGTTCCCAAGTTTGCCATATTCCAAAGAAACCAATGACCACATAGTGAAAAAGTACTTCAAACATATTAAGAGTTGATTAACATTTTCGGTAAATTATAGAATCATAGAAATGTAGGACTGGAAGGGACCTCAATAGGTCATCTAGTCCAGTCCCCTGCACTGAGGCAGGACTAAGTATTATCTAGCCCACCCCTGACAGCTCTTTGTCAACCTGTTCTTAACCCCGGCCCCAATGATTGAGATTCCACAACACCCTCCCCCAGATAATTTGTTCCAGTGCTTAACTACCCTTCCAGTTAAGATGATTTTCTTAACATCTAACCTAAATCTCCCTTGCTGCAATTTAGACCCATTACTTCTTGTCCTGTCCTCAGTGAATAACAATGTATCACCCTCCTCTTTATAACAACCTTTTACATACTTGAAGACTGTTATGTACTTCCTCAGTCTTCTCTTTTCCAGACGAAACAAACCCAGTTTTTTCAATATTTCCTCTTAGGTCATGATTTTTAGACCTTTAATCATTTTTGTTGCTCTCTTCTGAACTCTCTCCAATTTGATCACATCTTTCCATGAATGTGGTGACCACTACTCCATGAGTGTGGTGCACACTACTCCAGTTAAAACTCCTGCTCACACATCCCAGAATAATGTTCACTTTTTTTTACAACAGTATTACATTGTCAACTCATATTTAGTTTGTGATCCTCTATAAACCCCAGATCCTTTTCTGCAGAACTCCTCCTTAGGCAGTCATTTCCCATTTGGTATTTGTGCAGTTGATTATTCCTTCCTACATGTAGTACTTCGCATTTGTCCTTACTGAATTTCACCCTATTTTATTTCAGACCATTTTGTCAAGATCACTTTGAATTGTCCTCCACACTGCTTGCAATGCCTCCCAGTTTGGTATTGTCCACAAACTTTGTAAGTATACTCTCTATACCATTATCCAAGTCATTTATAAAGACATTGACTAGAACCAGACCTAGGACAGATCTCTGTGGGAACCACTTAATATGCCTTTCCAACTTGACTGTGAACCACTTAACTACTTTGAGTACGGTTTTCCAACCAGTTGTACACTCTCCCTCACAATAGTAAGTTCATCTAGGTCAGGGATAGTCAATAGGTGGACCACAGGCCAAATCCAGACCGCCAGACACTTCTGAATGGCCCCCAATCTTTTTATTTATTTATCTTTTTAAATTGTTATTATTTTCTCCAGAGCCCGGACTTTGACTATACCTTGACCAAGAAATTTGGACCTTGCCAAAAAATAATTGGCTACCATTGGTCTAGGCTATATTTCACTAGTTTGTTTATAAGAAGGTCATGTGAGACAGTGACAAAAGCCTTAAAGTCGAGATATAGCATGTGTGCTGCTCTCCCCCATCCACAAGCTTTGTTACCCAGTTGGTTTGACATGATTTGTTCTTGACAAATCCATGTTGACTGTTACTTATCAGCTTATTTTCTTCTAGGTGCTTACAAAGTGATTGTTTGATTATTTGCTCAATTATCTTTCTGGGTACCAAAATTAAGCTGTCTGGTTCATAATTCCCTGAGTTGTCCTTATTCCCATTTTTATAGACCAGTACTATGTTTGCCCTTTTCGGATCCTCTGGGATCTCTCCTGTCCTCCATGAATTCTCAAAGAGAATTGCTTATGGTTCAGAGATTTCTTCAGCCAGTTCCTTAAGTATTCTAGGACACATTTCATCAGGACCTGCTGACTCGAAGACCTATGAATTTGCTAAGTAATTCTTAATTAGTTTTGTCCATATTTTAGCCTCATATCCTACCCCATTTACACTGATATTCGCTAGGTTAGTCATCCAGTCACTGATAATCGTTTTGATCTGTTCACTTTGAGAAATGGCCTATGGATCAACTATGACCAATAGTGTTTATGGTTTACAGTAAAAAAAATGAATTACAACATAGAGCAGCAGACATCTCCGGTAGGTTGTCACTTGAAGTAGCAGCAATGGAGGCAAGAAATTCATCCACCTGCTTTAAAGACAGGGAGTTGTGCAGGGTTTCTAGAGGGCAGATGGAAGGCACCATGGAATATAGTTCAAAACCTACAAAAATAAAGAGAGAGAGAGGATTTCCAGACATTAGAAATAAGACCAGAATGGAACTGTTGTACAGACAGGAAACACTGCATAAAAATGAACATAAAGTACATGTCTGATATCAAAACATGCAAACATACAATATCCTTGAAGTCATGACATAAAATGCTATGCATTATGGAGTTAGAACAAGGTATGTCAGATTCTGTCATATAGTAAGCTCAAGATAGCGTACTACAGACTACAATACCCATGTCCACATAAATCAATCAGTGTACACAGATACAAAATATATCTTTGCTTTAGTCTTTGCTCAGTACAGGAAGTTAACTACTGTTCCAGACAAACTTATTCAATCATTAAAAAAGGTGGGGAATGTCAGTATTTTCCCTACTTGTTCCCATACCGGTCATAACAACATATAGGTAACTAATTCATTCAAGATGGAGTAGCAGCGTGGTCATGCTGTGAACATTTTTAACTGAGTTGCTCTGACAGAGAACAGCTAAAAACATTGGCATTCCTGACAGGCAATACCTTGTAGCATACACTCTCTAGCCTCTCAGGTATGCTAGGGACAAGACTTGCTTTCGGTTTCCACTTTAAGGTTCTCCAAGACCACTACCAGCATTTTTTTACCTTGAGACTATATTTTAATTTTATAACAAACATTTATACCTATCTTTACTAAAACAATGATTTATATCACTAGAAATTTCACAACTTAAAATGGCAAATGATACCAAGTCAAAATTGAAGTGTTATTAACTTTGTTTCCCAATATTAGTATAGACATATTGACATTTCATAAACCAGCCATGCACGTTTTTATTCCTAATGAAATAAAACAAAGCATTTAAAATACATATCTATGCTTAATAGTGCAGTTTTGTGAACTGATGTAAGCTTGATAGCATTCAATGAAATCTGCATCTCACAGTATTTCAAAAGAGGAGACACTAGTCCACATTAGCATTCTTATATACAGCTGCAACATTAAATTTACAGTATTGAACTGAAAAATTAGAAATTGGTATATTTCTTCCGAGATGTTTATTTCAATGAAAAGACAATACTTAAAGAATGTCCAAAATTTCTGTTCAAGGTACATTTCTTTTTAAACATAAAACATAAGAATGGCCTGACTGGGTCAGACCAAAGGTCCATCCAGCCCAGTATCCTGTCTACCGACAGTGGCCAATGCCAAGTGCCCCAGAGGGATTGAACCTAACAGGTAATGATCAAGTGATCTCTCTCCTGATACCTTTGTAAAGGTATCAATATGTGAACTTCCTCAAAAAACATTACTAAGCATTTACAGAGAAAATAATTCTACAAAATTTCAACTCAAGAACTTTTGTATTCATATTTGGACCCAGCCTTGGATTCAAATGAGAGCCAATCCTGCTAAGCAAGCTGCTCAAGGGTACTTAAATCAGCTTCACTTACCCTATAACAGTTCTAATGTTGCATGTTTTTAGAAACTCAGATGTCATGTGCAAAACAAACACCACCACACAACGTCATGTATACTTTCTTTAATATGACAGCAGCTAAGCTGCAGTATAAGCATTAAAATAAATGTGTTTGGCATAAGTGTAAGATACTAAAAATATTATGCATGCGTGCAAAGCGCAAACCCTTTCTTTGCATTACAGTAAGTTCCACCAGATTTAAATTTTAAGCTAACAAAAGTGTTAACAGCACAAAAATGTTTTCCAAAATATTTACATTTTAGTCTAGCAAACAATTTAGTGGGACAATGTCAAGTTAGGTCATGACACATGCTTTAAAAAAAACAAAAACAAACCTACTTATGTTTCAATGCCTATTCATGATGATGATTATTATTACTACTACTATGGTAACAGCTGTTATAGAAAATCCATAGGAATTTTCAAAGAAAATTTTAGAAGAACTAACTATTTATGTTTACTTTTTGAAATTTCATTTACCCAGACCACTCAAATAAAACTAGTAACTTTTTAATGGCTTTTTAAACAAATACCACAGAAACCCACTTGCCCATATTATGTCTTTTAAATAGGTTGTCTTTATAAAACAATTTTTAGCCAAAAATGCC
Source organism: Lepidochelys kempii (assembly GCF_965140285.1). NCBI lineage: Eukaryota > Metazoa > Chordata > Testudines > Cheloniidae > Lepidochelys > Lepidochelys kempii. The sequence continues at coordinate 66,007,779 of NC_136384.1, read as the reverse complement.
TGACAGTGTATATCCCTTTAAATAATATATGTGCCTGCCAACTACCCACCCTTGGGTTTTGGTTGTATTCACCTGTAACCCCTTCAAAATACAAGACAACGAAAGGGTTAACACAGCAATTTAAAAAGTCATCCTACTGTCTTACATTTAATAGCTAGAAACACATACCACTGGCGCCTAGAAATTCCAGAGGAAATGGACCAGCACTAAAGAGGTGTGGATGTTCTGCATAGAGCCCCACAAAATAAGGTAAAGCACTGTCAGATTACTTGTTTCAATGTGTTCCTTGAATTAAAGATGAAGGGGCAAGGGGGGGGGGGAAATAAGGGGGTGGAGAGTGTCTGTGAAATGGGTTAGAGGTTGTAATGACATCACAAAGTTATGGAAATAAAAGAGTGAAAGGGAGAATTAAATGACAGTCCAGAAGACAGACAAACAACGATAATTTTAAAAAGTTGGTAGAGAACACTTGGGAACCTGGAACACCTCAGGGAATGCATTTAGGATTCACAGGAGCACATGTGGCATGCGTTAAATTGTAAAAGGTATGTGGAAAAATATTTATATTAAATGAATCAGAATACACAATGTACACAATAAAGTAATTGTGTTTAAATAGAGATTTTTATTAAAAAATTATCCAGTTACAAAAAGTTTGTTGCTGCCTGTTCCCTTTAGAAAGAATTTTTTGAAACTGTTACATAACAGATTCTACACCGTGAATCTAGTCTCACCTTCCAACTTTCAAATGTTTTGCCAACACTGAGTTTTTAAGTACATCTCTTTTGTTTAGATTATCTGACTTGATTTTAATATAGAGTAAGGCCCACCTTTCTCATTTTCAAGGATGATGTTTAAGTCAGCCTTTTACAGCCTTTTTAATAACTGCAGGTTTGGTGATGGTTCTAACAGTTTATACTAAACACTTTCTTCAGGAAGCCACTGCAGTAAAAAAATTGACTAAAAATTCCAAATGGATACAATATTGTAAGTACTACTTCATGACTTTATTCAGAAGCAAAACAAAGTGAGAACTATGCTTTTTCTTTTGTTTTTTTTAACCTGAACCATCTTTTAAGTAAAATGTTTGTTGGAGGTCAATAGCACAGATCTTTATGGCTATTTTCACTTCACTTTTAATGGCAGGACCTTATTACCCTGCCACTGTATTGTGTCAGTTTTAAAATGGTAATTAAAAAAATCTGGAAAAAATCTACACTAAGATGTGATAAATGCTGAAGATTGAAGCCAACTTCTATGAAAAGGGCATGCTATAGGGCCTATGTAGTGAGCTAGAAAGTAATGAGTAACATATTTCATACTTTCAACTTGCATATGTTAAGATAGGCTTCATTAAAATATGGTAGACTGGAGATGAGTTAGCTTTCACCATAGAGTTCAAGAGGTCAACACAAGACGAAGTCAACTCTAACTGATTATTAGTGAAGTATTCAAGTAACTGGCATACGTGATGAACATATTGATCATTAAGTATGACAAGGATAAGTAGCAGTTTTTCTGTTCAGTCATCAGAACTGCAGATTAACTGAAATGGATCCTACATTTTACTTTACTTTTTAATCAAGTGACACTTCAAGAAGATGGTAGCCAACGCCTGTTGTCAGGTACTGTGATTTTATCTAGATTCAGAAGGCTCAGGGAAACAGTGGAGCGCAGCAGCAGGAAGAGGAAGAAGTGGAATGTTAAACTATTGAGAAGTATATGCCATTCAAGATCAGAAAAGTTTGTTTTTATCATATACCATACACAGTCTGATCATTTGAGACATTGGAAAGAATGCAATTTGTCAAAGATTTCCATTTTCACAAGATTTTCTGATGAGTGAATTTTGAAATCATATTTATATAAATGAATAATAAAGGAGGTATTTAAGACTATATCAATGTATCTAGTGATTATGAATATGTTTGGAACTGTGCTTGGTTGAAGTTAGGAAGGACAAATGATTGGACGAAACTGTACACCCCGTATTTGAAATAAAATGAAATTAAGGGATGAAGCAAGGGATTTTTTTTTTTTTAAATAAAAGCAAAACGTACCATTGGTTGGGTGTCGAGCAAATGAGATAGAAAATCTTTTAACAGCAGAACCACGTGTGGTGTCTGAGAAAGAGAAAAACAGGTACCTGAAATTCATAACAGCTACCAAAAGAGGGACACATTTCAAAAAAGGAAAGAAGAAAAAAGATGAAAACGTTAGAATTAAGTGGCATGCAGAAAGGACCAGGGGAAAGGGACAGAGGCCAAAAAGAGGTTAAAATTAGAAAATGTGGCTTCATTGATAACTGCAAGGTATTTAATAAAGTGTATGAAAGAAAAGCAGGATGAGCTGGTGATTTTGGCATACAAAGTTATATCTGGTTAGAGCTGAACATTGAGAAGAGTGAATGTTGGAAAAAATTACATTAATACTGCTCGACCTTAGTGTTAAAAAAGTAAATTAGCACATTTTCTTTAAATGCTGAAGCCTACTGTGAAAGCTATTCTACCCAAGATTACTGAAGCCTAAAACCTATCACTCCTCTATCCACAGCCACACACCCACCAAAAAGGAATCCTAAAATTTTCACTCAGTAATATCAAGCTGGTCTTTTCCTTTTGAGTCCTTGTAAATTCTGCATGCAATGTAATATGTTTCAATTCAATGTCAATACCTAATTATCAAAATCAGAGGCTTAAGTGATGAGCACTTCCAACTACATTTTCACCTCTTCATTGTTCTTAAACTGTACATGCTGAAAATCTTTCCATGTATATTGTCTACACGGTACACCAAATAGAGAAGCCAGGAATAAGGATTAACTGTGTCATTAAACTAATATAACCAAGCTATGGGCAGTAAAGAGGCAGTAGAAAGTCGTACAATTAATTAATGCTAAGACAAAGGATTCTACGATTCCACTGAATCAGTAGCCTAGGGTTCATCTTTAGAACTTCAATGTGTGCACATGGATTTGTGTGTGCATCTGAGAGAGTGTGCACATACCATCTATGCAGCCAGAAGAAGTCAGCTTTTTACGTTGAGTACGAGCATAATCCTGTAGGTTAGGTGCGCTTGAAGAACCCCCGAGTACTGAGGTGCTAAACAGGCCCGCACAGTGAGACCCTGATGGGAGTTAGAGAAAATACATACAACAACCAGGTGCTCTTCCATTCACATTGGGGATGCATGCAGCATGCAAGCACATGGCTCTTACCACACAAAAGGCAGCCTTTGGCAGTGCCTTGAACAGTTCATAATATGCTTATAATGTCACAGTGGTTGTAACTACCATAATTTATTGTAACTTCTACACATTTGACCACCCTCTGCTACATGTGACTAGAGAGGACTGGACTTTAACAAAGGGACTTCATTTCCCGTTGTCAGGTTCGGTAAATAAAAATTACCAGTTAGCATCAACGTAAATAAATAAATGAATAAAAAAGACATGGAAGTTACATGTTTTAGAATCTGCAGTTCTGAAACAAATATAACCTGGCAAATCTTGCTTATTGCTTTCATGGAAATTGACCCCCTTGACATGGCAGTCTGTAACTTCAAGTACTCACACATTTTCCTCAGACTTTTCACAGAAAAATTTCACTTTCCATCACTCATGATTTAACATGAAACAAGTTAACCAAATTATCCATTCTTGTATCGGTATTTCAGCTATTGTCACAGCCAACTATAGAATTTTAAAGCAGAAGTTTCACCAGGTTTAGCTTCACTTCTTTCCTAAAGAAGACCCTTGTATTAAGTAGTCCTCCATGTAAAAACCTGTATACTTTTGTTGCCCAATCATGAACAATTTTACCATTACAAGTGGTTTAACAAGTAATTGATGAAATACCATTCATACACTTAAGTGTGAAGACATTTTGTTTACATAGTCCACCATACTATGAAAATCTCATCCAAATTAAGAAAATGGAAAGAAATTACTCTGTCTAGAATTTGTATTTTCCTTTAATCTTCATTATTATTCTGTAAAGCCAATGTTATTACTTGATGGAGGCCCAGTTCAGATTTCATTGTCTGTATTTCATATACATGGCAGGATATTTAAAAACAGCCACCTACCCACTGATTTATTGCCTTCCAACAGTGGGAAACATTAGTAGCACATGTGATGAATCATGGCTGATATAAATTGGTGCCTGGTCTGTGGCAAAAGCCTTTTCAACAAAGTAATACCTTCAACTATGCACGCAAATGTAACAGCTTCTACAAACTATACTGTGTCACATCGAAGAAGGGTACTATAATTTTAGCAAAAAGTTAGAAAGATTGGCTTCAGTAGTCAAGACTACAAGATGTATACATTTTACTAGGAAAATGTAACAGGAGTAAGAATATCACAACAATAAGACATACAAATAAGTACAAAGCCTTAAATGGAAAGATAGTGGAACTTTTACTTCTAATGTGCAATGTACAGTATTTATGTGTGTGTTTTGTTTAATGTGTCCTGAGTTAGTTATTTCTGAAAACAGTTTTTTGCATTTACAGAAAAAGATACAACTTACAGTAGCACAAGATTTCCTATCTAATGCATAATAACCGTAATGCCTGTTTTATGATAACAGCAGAAGAACATTTCCTGAATTAAAGCAAGTTAAGATGTTATAATTCACAGTTAAAATTAATTATTCTGTCCATTGATAGGAATATTTGAGGGCGGGAATAAGAGGGAGGTGCAAAAACCTCAGTCTCTCATTAGAAACTAAAGTTTCTTGGTGAAGGACAGGAGGCTGGGGTTTCTTTGCACCCACTAGTATCTCTTCAGTTGTCTTAACTGACCACAGGAGAAGACATTTATTTTCGCTTGAGAAGTATTTGTAACAGTTTGCATACTGGGGCTTTTGCTTAATCAAAGAATTCCACAAAAATATTAACATGTCAGTCATAATTTAAAATTAAAAATAACCCTGAGAACTTTCTTTGGTCAGAGTAAAGAATCAGTGAACAGTCTCAATTGTTTTACTGTTCCCTAAGATCCCGTTTCCATTAAAAGAACTTTTTCTGCTGAAATATTGGTCAACTCAGTGGGTTATACTGTCCCAATGAATTAGTAGATACTATTATATTCAAAATACTTTTTGCTCTTGTTTACACAAGAGTTTTAAAAATCCAAGATCATACATCTGTGTGCAAAACAAAAAGCATTGGAAAATCTGCTTACTTGAAACAAAATTTCAATTGCATGTACATACCTAAACCACTCTGCTTTTGTTCCAGAATAGTTCTTGGTGTTCGTAAGTTACTATTGTTCTCTGAGAGGACCTGCATATGGAAAACAGAAAAATAAGAAAAAAATAGAATAGCAGCATGAAGTGTCCACTAAACTTGATATATTGGCCTGCTCCAGACCGACAAGTGTTAATAAGCTGTATGATAAATGTTAGTAGAAATACATAAACGAAATATGAAAGATCATGCAATATCCCCTTGTGAAGGGAGTCCATTTCACATATGAAGTCCTTGCAATGAGGTGGTGCAAAGCGGGCATTCAGAATTAAAAAGAACACAGACCAAGACAGAGATGAAACCACAGACAGTTGAGATAGATTTTACTTTATTTTACCAAATGCACACTCCTAAACTGCTCCTGTATTGAAAGGGGAATGGGAGCGGGGAAGGAAAGACAGACAGGCTGTTGAAGTCACCATACAGTCACTGATCCATGCACGGGCTCTATCAGCATAGCCTTCAGATGCTCACAGCCTTTACTGATACACTCTTTTACCATATACAAGTTCCTTAAATTTCCAAAAAGGAAATGGAAATTATTGAAACTCTTAGAAAAAGAAACGGGCATGGTTAGAACACCATCCATTGTCCTATATACAGACAATATTTTGAATTGAGCAATCTTTAGATCGTCACCGATATTTTGACTGTGTCATTTGTCCTGCTCTTTCCCCAATATTTTGACAAAAGTCTTCAAAATATTGTACAATTCAATGGATGAAGTACTGTGTTTGATTTTTTAATTAGATATCTCCAGATATAGGAGTGAAGGCAAGAATGGTTAGTGCTAGAGTTTGTTTCCTGCTCAGTTAATACCAGGCCACTGAAAATATGATCTATACAAAACAAGTTTTGAATAGTAATATCAGACCCCACATCAATTATTTTAAGTGGCATCGTCTGTCATTTATTTAAAAAAAGTTTCAATTTACCTACCACCAATTAAGCAATGCTGTTTTTAAAGTCTTAAAGGACAACTAAGCCAAAGCTGAAGTCAGTTTCATTAGACAGTAGTCTATGCCTTTTCTGGAGCCTTAATGTTTACAATTCCTGTAAAAAAAAACTAATTCACTGTGGAAATATCTAATTCAGTGAAAATTCTGTGAAAAACATGCATTTGCTTTCTCCTCCTTCCTCCCCCAATATTCTTGGAAGTAACTAGTATTTTTAAAAGTGCATTTTAATGACAAGTGTAAGAATTTACTTGGAATGTAATCCATAACAAGGGATTAGATGTCCTTAAAGACAGTTGGTTGCTGCTTGGAATGCATAATAATGTTTAATGAAGTAAAGTTTAAAAACCTGTTGCCATGAGCCAAAAATACTGGATGTGAAAGCCAATGATTTAGGGGAGACAGGGGAAGAAGTGATTTGTTCCCCTGATCTGCGTCTTCGACGCCCAGTACCCACACCACTGGTGTAATGCAGCCAGGTACCAATACACTCTGGGCTAGACACACTCAGGGGGCTCTCTTCCTGGAAGTGAGAAAGGGGGCAAAAAAACAGCAAATCATGCAAAGTTAGATTCCACAGAGCTAGTGATCAGAAAAAAAATACAGTTTGTTTGCACTCTTTCATATACAGCTTTAAAACTATTAAACAGTAATTAGGAATGATTAACATTTCAAACTACATCTTTTAATCCACTACTTTCACCAAGTTTCTGGTAGACTAAAATTTTACCAATAGCAAGATAGAAGAACAATGGTAGTCAAAAACTGGTCCACAGCTTTAAAAATGAACTGGTAACAGAACACATGTGTTACTCTGAACATACTGTTTAATAGTTTTTCCCCCTTCAGCGTATGGTAAGCTTTTCTATCTGTTATTTAATAGATTTTTCTTTTGCATTTAAAGTACTACCACTTATTTCAAAGAGCCAGAGGATTTTGGAATGGGACTGGAGATTACATGACTGACCCCTGAGGAGTGGCAAGAAGGATTTCTTAACCTTAAAGCACTAAGGAACTTCTGGCGCCAAAGAGTAGAAAGAAATTTCAAGGGACAATGTCAGGCTAAAAAAAGCAATATTCTTCTACCTGTGTTAATACCACCTAGATTAAACAACACTGAACCTTTTTAGAAATATAAATTTGTTTCTCACAATTTATCTTCTTTAGTTTTTCCATTTAATTGTAAGCTCAAGGAAATGAGACTACTCAACTTCATTTCTTTCTCCATGCACTAGTACAATGCAGCCATGTTTGTATTAGACCCTTCTGAAGACTATAACCCACATAAAATTCAAAACTTTAAATTTATTTTACTACAGATTATAAAAATAATAATAAAAAAAAAGACTTAGGTTGAGCCCAAACTACCTGACAGTGTCCCTTTAAATGAATGAACTGGAGTGGAAAGAGTCTTATCTTTAAAAAAAATAATACTAAGGCAATTTAAGATGAAGTCAAACTATACTTTCAAGATACCAATTGGTCAAAATTCTTCAAAGACTGTTTTGCAGATTTCAGTGAGGGCAGACACAAATATATTAGCTCTTCCAATTTACCTTTTTTGCACAAACTTTCACAGCTATATGAGTAAAATCAAAGACTATTATTCAATAGGAAGTAAAAATTTAGAATTTCCATAATAGCTGGATGCTGGAACAGATTCTACTTGAATGTTTTACCTGCTGAAAGTCAAAGTTTAGCAATGCATATCAATAATACCTCTTGAAAGCAGCTTCTGAAAATTTACAGAGAATGAAAATGGTTAAAAATTTGAAATACTATAAAACTGCACGTGAACTTCTCTCTAGGAAGGGAGCTTGCATGATCAGAATGAAAGCCACTTTCAAAAACATTGATATTACTCCTCCATTGCTTATGTTAAAACAGGAAATGCAACCCTGCAATACATTCACAAATATCACCTCTTAATTTTTTTATGTTATATATGGATCATAATAAAACAAAACCATCCGTATTATTCTCCACATGTTGACAGTAACCAAGTTACTTGGAATTCTTACTATTGAGGTACCCATTCTATATAAGCACCTATTCCTGAGACAATATGCAGGGAAAAGGGCATACAGTTCTTTGAGGTTTTAAGCAACTGAGAATAAGGTAGTAAACTGCACATTTTATGTTCTAGTGTCAGGCCAGGTCTACACTATAAACTTACATCGTTGTAACTATGTCCCTCAAAGGTGTGAAAAATCCATACCCCTGAGCAATGCAATTATACCAACCTACTCCCCGGTGCAAACAGCCCCAAACAGGGCTTCTCCCATTGACATAGCTATCATCTCTTGCAGAGGTGGATTAACTACACCAACAGGAGTAGCTCTCCCCTCAGGGTAGGAGCGTCTTCAGGGAAGTGCTAAGGCAGTGCAGCTACACCGGTGCAGCTATGCCACTGTGGTATTTTAAGTGTAAACCTACCCTCAGTGTCACTGAGGTACTAGTGTGCACCAACAGAGTCTTTACTGTTCAGCCATATTAATGGCATACACTGAATCATCACTGACTTGCCCCACTATTGTGATGTTAGAGCACCTTTTATGACAGTTTCTCAACTCCTTGGTGTCATGGCCTCTATACCGAGAGCACAGAAAGTCTTAGGGCACTTATCTGAAGACTCTGGAAAACACACATTCCCTGCCCCTCAAAGCATGCTGCCAATTTGCTCTCTTACCTTCAACCACTGTGCCACTGGAATCAGCTGCTCCCTATGAAAGTTAATTGTAGATGGCGAAATTTTCTTGCAGCCACCTCTCCTTCCCCCACCCCAATCCCCACAAATGAAAAAGCTCAATATTTTGTTTCCATTAGCAGCAGTCTTGTGAGAATGCATATGCAAGCAATGTACGTTAGTCAGCTTGGAGAAGAAAGAGTTGAGACAAAAAAATGTGCATCTTCATTGTCATAGAATAAAAGTCATAAAATAAGATTTGAAATACTAAAGGAAAGAAAAAGAATTTATATGGCCCAACAGCCATATGCCGTTTCTGAAATTCCTTTCAGACAACCATTGCCATGGAGAATTTCCCATGGAATAACAGCACCACTTTGAGAGGAATGACACCATTCTATTTTTGTGTAATCAAAAACAGAATAGTCTTTACTTTTTGTTAGAAGTAAATGAAGAATTCATTTCAGTAGACATGCACCGTGACCGAAACACTTACTTCAACAGAACCAATCTTCCTGGATCTTGGAAGGGGCGACTTTCTGTGTATGTGAATTGGGTCTGACACCATTGGCTTGAATACCACTACTGATCGATCCGTTTCATCCCTTTTAGAAGTATGTGACTCCTCATCACTATCATTTTTATGGCAGGTTTTCTTTGAGCCTTCATTCTACACGTAAAGATATTACCTGTTCAAGTTATCTACATACGTTGTACTATTTGGACATGGAAATCCATTAAGGAAATCAGTTATAGAATAATTTAAGCATTTTTTGTATGTAGTAAAGCATTAATTATAGGCATGAAGTTTGGTGACACAAGGTTCTTAAACCATACAAATACTGTTTTTTATATACCTAGAAAAAGAATTTGCTACTTTAACTCTCTTCTACAACATGTGACAATGTGACCATATCATTGCTTACACCACCATGTCTTCTTACATGTTTCACTGAATATGTAAAGGGTAAAATCCTGGTTCCATTTAAGTCAATGGCAAAACTCCCATAGACTTCAATGGGGGCAGTATTTCACCCACGGAGTCTTAACATTTGTAACACCAAATTGTTTAACTATATAGATGTACACAGATACAAACTGAAAAATATAATCTAGTCTCACTAGCCAATATTCCCCAAAATTCCAATTAATATTTTTTCTTATGCATTTGTCAGAACATTGGAGAAACAGGACTATCTCCAACAACAAATTAGGCAAAACCATAAAAGGTTGCAATTACAAAGGCAGTAAAAACAAATGAGGTGAGTATACACCTTTTATTGAAGTAAAGTATCTATTTGAAATCAGAGGGCCTGAATTATGACTATAAGTGTTACTCATAGTACACTAGTTTATTTTTTTATATGCATACAGTACACACAAAGTTAATTCAAAATCATGCGTTGTTCTTTTTAACTAATTCTCCAGTGATTAACACAAAAGTTATTGGAACATATTCATGAACAGAGAATCCTTGAACTTTTGATCTAAGTATGCCAGAAGTATTACCTCTCGGGAGGCAGGTCTATATCCAAAACCAGCTGGTAAGTTTTTATCCTCTTCACAGCCTTTAGCTCCGGGACTAAAGTGAAGCTCCACATGAAAACGTTCCTCTGAAGAAAGTTCCTAAAGACAATGAATATCTAATCTTTAAAACACGGTTTGAACTAATCATATTTCTGTAGATATTTATCAATTTTATTTACTTACCTTGTTTGGATCCTCATACAGCATGATAACAATCTGGGTCATGTAATTGAGTTCACTGACAATATTGAGATAGTCCATAGCTCGTTTCCACTGTTCCTCTTTTGACTCCTTAAAGAAATGGAAACATTTTGTAACACATTTTAAATAAAAAACCTTTGAAAATAAAATTGAAGTGATTTAAGAGAAAAAGGTGATCTTAACTTATGAATATTTAATTCATATTTTAAAAATAAATTTTACATTCAACCCAAAATGCCCACAGCTCCTCCAAATGAATGAAAATGAAACAAACATTCTAGAAAAACAAACCAAAGACTAGCCCTTCAAGTTCAGATCACATTTAGAACCTTGCATTTGCTGAAATTTTATGGCTGCAGAAATGACTCGAGAATTTTCTGTGAGCCACAGAATGTACCCCTCAACAAGAATGCCCTTCCCTGTAAAAAATAAAAATACTGAATCAAACAGTGATCAATAAACCCATTACTGAGCTCATAGTAAACTTATAATAAGTAGGGCTGTCCAGTAATTACAAAAATTAATCGATTAATCATGTAATTAAAAAAATTAATTGCAATTAATTGCACTGTTAAACAATAACAGAATATAATTTATTTAAATATTTTTGGATGTTTTCTTCATTTTCATATATATATATTGATTTCAATTACAACACAAAATACAAAGTGGACAGTGCTCACTTTATATTTATTTTTATTACAAATATTTGCACTATAAAAAACAAAAGAAATAATATCTTTCAATTCACCTAATACAGGTACTGTAGTCCAATCTCTATCATGAAAATTGAACTTCCAAATGTACAATTACATCCAAAAAAATAACTGCATTCAAAAATAAAACAATGTCAAAACTTTAGAACCTACAAGTCCACTCAGTCCTACTTCACCCAACCACTCGGACAAACAAGTTTGTAAACAAGAAGTGGGCAGCATCATCTCCCACAAATTGTAACCAATGTCACCTGAAAGTTAGAACATGCATTCGCATGGCACTGTTGTAGCCGGCATCGCAAGATATTTACGTGCCAGATGTGCTAAAGATTCACATGCCCATTCATGCTTCAACCACTATTCCAGAGGACATGCATCCATTTTGATGATGGGTTCTGCTCAATAACAATGCAAAGCAGAGCGGACTGACATGTTCATTTTCATCATCTGAGTCAGATGACACCAGCAGAAGATTGATTTTCTTTTCTGGTGGTTTGGGTTCTGTAATTTCGGCATCGGGGTGTGGCTCTTAAGACTTCTGAAAAAGCATGCTCCATACCTTGTCCCTCTCAGATTTTGGACGGCACTTCAGATTCTTAAACCATGAGTTGAGTGCTGTAGCTATTTTTAGAAATCTCAGATTGGTATGTTTTGTGTTTTTTCAAATCTGCTGTGAAAGTGTTCTTAAAACGAACTTGTGATGGGTCCTCACCCGAGACTGCTATAACATGAAATAAGCAGCAGAATGCGAGGAAAACAGAACAGGAGGATATACAATTCTCCCCCAAGGAGTTCAGTCACAAATTTAACGCTTTTTTTTTTTTTTTTTTTTAAATAAGTATCAGCAGCAGCATGGAGGCATGTTCTGGAATAGTGGCCAAAGCATGAAGGGGCATATGAATGTTTAGCACGTCTGGCACATAATGTTTAGCATATCTGCAATGTCAGCTACAAAAAGGGCCAGGCGAAAGCCTGTTTTCACTTTCAGGTGATATTGTAAATAAGACGCAGGCAGCATTATCTCCCATAAATGTAAACAAACTTGTTTCTCTTAGTGATTGGCTGAACAAGAAGAGTGGACTTGTAGACTCTGAAGTTTTACATTGTTTTGTTTTTGAGTGCAGTTATGTAACAGAAAAAAATCTACTTTGTAAGTTGTACTTTCATGATAAAGAGATTGAACTACAGTACTTGTATGAGATGAATTGAAAAATATGATTTTTTGTTTCACTGTGCAATATTTGTAATAAAAATAATATAAAGTGAGCACTATAAACTTTGTATTCTGTGTTGTAATTGAAATCAATATATTTGAAAATGTAGAAAAACATCCAAAAATATTTAATAAATTTCAACCGGTATTCTATTGTTTAACAGCGCAATTAAAAGTGTGATTAATCGCGATTAATTTTTTTAATTGCGATTAATTTTTTGAGTTATTCATGTGAGTTAACTGCGATTGACAGCTCTACTAACAAGTAGTACAAATTCCACCAGAAAATAAAATCCCTTCTGCTCTGCACCACTGGGCAGAGCAGGAGAAACATGCTGATTAGTGCACCCTTATTCTGCCAAGGCTCAGGCAGAGCCAACAGAAGGAGAGGTTACTCACGTTGCACAGTAACTGGAGTTCTTTGAGATGTATCTCTGTGGATGTTCCACTTCAAGTGTACCTGCGCCCCGCACCTTTGATCATATATTTTTGACAGCAGTGCCCATCTGGTCCACACATACAACCCATGCATCCTCGTGCCCCACACCGAGGCTTTATGGAGCTGTGCAGGCAAACCACCCTCAGGTCCTTCTCCACCAGAGAATCCCTTAAGGGCAATACTGAAGAAAAGGGGAAGGAGGGCACGTAGCAGAGCACCCTTTCTTTTTTCATATAGCAGCTCTGTGGGGCCTCCACTTCAGGTGGCTTCTAAACAGTATCCCCTTAAAGAGGTGGAAGGTTCGAAGCACAGTCCAATACAGAAGAGAGAACTGCATTGGCCACAGCTGCATTTGATCTTGCCAGGGGCACCAGAGCGTAATGATTAGAAAAGGTATGAACAGAGGATCAAGTTGCTGCTCTACAGATGTCTACAAGATGTACATCCTTAAGGAAGGATGTAGATCAGGGGTCTCAAACTCGCGGCCCGTGAACCTCCCCGCAGGGCTCCAGCAATTTTGGGCTGGGTCTCTCCTTTGTCCACACCTGCCGCCCCTGGGCGCTCCCTCCCCCACAGGTGATTTAAAACAGTTCAGTGCCCCGGCAGCGCAGCAGAGCTGAGCGGCGTCTACTGCTCGCTCCATGTGTCTGCCGGCCACTCCATGTGCTTCCCCGCGCTGCCCCCGCCCCAAGTGCCCCTGCAGCCAATGGAAAGCTGCAGGGGCTGGGGCAGCAGCGCTCAGAGGCCACCTGGCCCACCCTGCCTTGGAGCTCCAGGTAAGCACCACACACCCTGACCCCCTCCCAGAGCCTGCACCCTCACCCCCTTCCTGCCCTCAAACTCCCTCACAGAGCCTGCACCCCCTCCCCACACCCCCCAAACTCCCTCACAGAGCCTACACCCCTTCTCTCACACCCTCTCCCACCTCCAAATTCTCTCCCAGAGCCTGAACTCCCTCCCCCACCCAGAGGCTGCAACCCCACCCCCCTCCTCCTGCACCCCCACTCTCTGCCCCAGCCCAGAGCCTGCCCCCAGCACCCAAACTCCATCCCAGACCCCCTCCCTCACCCAAACTCCCTCCCAGAGCCCAACCTCTCACCCCTTCTGCACCCAGATTCCCTCCCAGAGCCTGCACTGCAATTCCCTACCCCAGACCACCTCCCCAACCCAAACTCTGTCCCAGAGCCCTAGGCAGGTGGGAGGAGGAGTTTTGGGCAGCATGAGTGACATTATTGGCCCGCTGGGAGGATTTGAGGATGGGCACTGGCCCTAAAGTAAATTGAGTTTGAGACCCCGGATGTAGATAATGCTCTTGTAGAATGTGTTATCACTCCTGAAGGGGGTTGGACATGAGCTCTGTCGAAACAAGTCTTAATACAACCCGAGATTCACATAGACAACCACTGTTTCAAAATTACCATTTTAGTTTCTGTCCGCAACGGATACAAATAGTCTAAGAGATTTTCTAAATGGTTTAGTCCTGTCTAGGTAGAATGCAAATGCCCGTCTCACATCTAGAGGCTTCTTGACTAGTCCGAAGTAGTTTTGGGAAGAAAGCCAGAAGATGAATGCTTTGATTAATGGGGAATTCCGAGGACATTTGAGGTAAGAATCTTAAATAGGCCCATAACACTGCCTCTTCAGAAAAATACTATAAATCAATTCTCCCACCATTCAGGCAAAAGTGATCACTACCAGAAAGGCTGTCTTCAAAGATAAATCTAATAATGAACACCTAGCTAGTGGTTCAAACAGACACTTCATAAAGCCACTGAGAACAGGTTCTGGTCCCAGCTACGAGTAGGGTCTCTGATTTGTGGGGAGCTATTTGACAGACCTTGCAGGAATCTTGCTGTAGAGAGGTGAGTGAATAGAGAACCCCACCCCCCGCAGCTCTCAGTGGCAATGGTTCGCCATTCCCGGCCAACAGGAGCTGTGGGGGGCCGTGCCTGTGGATGGTTAATGTCAGCAAAATGTCTCACGACCCACAATCAGATTGCTCTGGTTGCCTACCACTGACCTATGAGAACCACCAAGCTGAGAATATCATGTGAAGGACTCTGCAGTTCAGTTCTCATTCATAATTTAGAAAGAAATGTCTGCCATGGTGTTTTGAATAACTAGGTAGTAAGAAGCCGAGATGACTATGTGGTTCATTATGCACCAATTACAGAGTTTTATTGCTTCAGCAAAGACAGATGGGGAACATGTTCCTCTCTGACACTTGATACAGAATCATAGAAGATTAAAGTTGGAAGAGGCCTCAGGAGGTCATCTAATTCAACCCTCTGCTCAAAGCAGGACCAGTCCCAACTAAATCATCCCAGCCAGGGCTTTGTCAAGCCAGGCCTTAAAAACCTCTGACGATGGAGATTCCACCTGCCCACAGGTAACCCATTCCAGTACTTCACCACCCTCCTAGTTAAATAGTGTTTCCTAATATCCAACATAGACCTCCCCCACTGCAATTTAAGACCACTGCTCCTTGTTTGTTATCTGCCACTTTGAACAGCCTAGCTCCATCGTCTTTGGAACCTCACTTCAGGTTGCTGAATGCTGCTATCAAATCCCCCTTCACTCTTCTCTTCTGCAGATTAAATAAGCCTAGTTCCCTCCTTTCTGTAGTGGGGGGGGGGGGCGCCAAACTGGACACAATACTCCAGACGTGGCCTCACCAGTGCCAAATAGAGGGGAATAATCACGTCCCTTGGTCTGCTAGCTCTGTCCCTTACTAATGCAGCCCAGTATGCTGTTAGTTTTGTTGGCAACAAGGGCACATTGTTGACTCATATTCAGCTTCTCGCCCACTGTAATCCCCAGGTCCTTTTCTGCAGAACTGCCACTTAGCCAGTGGATCCCCAGCCTGTAGCGGTGCATGGGATTCTTCCGTCCTAAGTGCAGGGCTCTGCACTTTCCTTGTTGAACCTCATCAGATTTCTTTGGGCCCAATCCTTCAATTTGTTTAGGTCACTCTGGACCCTATCCCTACCCTCCAGCCTACCTATCTCTCACCTTAGTTTAGTGTCATCTGCGAACTTGCTGAGGGTGCAATCCATCCCAGCATCCAGATAATTAAGGAAGATGTTGAACAAAACCAGCCTTAGGATGGACCCTTGGGACATTCTGCTTGATATCGGCTGCCAACTAGACATCGAGCCCTTGATCATTACATGTTGAGCCCAATGACCTAGCCAGCTTTCTATCCACCTTATAGTCCATTCATCCAGTCCATACTTTTTAAACTTGCTGGCAAGAATACTGTGGGAGACTGTATTAAAAGCTTTGGTAAAGTCAAGATATATCATGTCCACTGCTTTCCCCATATCCAAGAGCCAGTTATTTCATCATAGAAGGCAACCAGGTTGGTCAGGCATGACTTGCCCTTGGTGAATCCATGTTGGCTGCTCCTGATCACCTTCCTCTCCTCTAACTGCTTCAAAATGGATTCCTTGAGGACCTGCTCCATGATTTTTCCAAGGACTGAGGTGAGGCTGATCAGTCTGTAGGTTCCCTGGATTCTCCTTCTTCCCTTTTTTAAAGATGGGCACTATATTTGCCTTTTTCTAATTGTCCGGGACCTCCCCCAATCACATCAGCCAAGTCTCTCATCACCCTCGGATGCATTAGTCTGGACCCATGGACTTGTGCATGTCCTGCTTTACTAAACAGTCCTTAACCTGTTCTTTCACCACTGAGGGCTGCTCACCTTCTCCCCAGTGCTGCCTGTGAAGACCAAAGCAAAAAAAAGCATTCAATACTTCAGCTTTTTCTACATCTGTCACTAGGTTGCCTTCCTCTTTCAGTAAGGGTCCCACACTTTCTTCTTCTTGTTGCTCACATACCTGTAGAAACCCTTCCTGTTACCCTTCATATCCCTTGCTAGCTGCAATTCCAATTGTGCTTTGGTGTTCCTGATTACACCCCTGCATGCTCGAGCAATATCTTTATACTCCTCCCTAGTCATCTGTCAAAGTTTTCCCTTCCTGTAAACTTCTTTTTTGTGTTTAAGATCACTGAAGATTTCTCTGTTAAGCCAAGCTGGTCGCCTGCCATATTTGCTATTCTTTCTGCACATCGGGATGGTTTGTTCGTGCACCCTCAATAAGGCTTCTTTAAAATACAGCCAGCTCTCCTGGACTCCTTTCCCCCTCTTATTAGCCTCCCAGGGGATCCTGCCCATCAGGTCCCTGAGGGAGTCAGTGTCTGCTTTTCTGAAGTCCAGGGTCCATATTCTGCTGCTCTCCTTCCCTTCTTTTGTCAGGATCCTGAACTCGACCACCTCATGGTCACTGCTGCCCATGTTGCCACCCACTTCTACCTCCCCAACCAATTCTTCCCTGTTTGTGAGCAGCAGGTCAAGAGGAGCATGGCCCCTAGTTGATTCCTCCAGCACTTGCACTAGGAAGTGGTCCTCAACACTCTCAAAAAACTTCCTGGATTGTCTGTGCACTGCTGTATTGTTCTCCCAGCAGATGTCAGAGTGACTGAAGTCCCGCATGAGAACCAGGGCCTGTGATCTGGAAACTTCTGTTAGTTGTTTGAAGAAAGTCTTGTCTACTTCATCCTCCTGGTCCATAGCAGACGCTCACCATGACATCAGCCTTGTTGCTCTCGCCTCTAAACTTAACCCAAAGACTCAACTGGCACTCAATATAATACGCTCACATCACGTTGTCTGTCATTATCTTTACTGACTTCAATCTGATTAGAGGTAGAACGCATAGGCAAACATTTTTGCCTGCTCTCAGGTCTTGCTCAGGTTCTTCCACCAGTTAAGTGAATGTAGAACTTATTGGGGAACACACAGTAACCTGCCTAGATTATGTTTGTGGGGTTGGCACATCCATGTAAACCTTGGATATGTAACCTGGCATGCTGCACTACATAGAAATATGTGTATATGCATCACAGCAGCTGAAGGCAATCTCTTACTGTAAGTTGAGCGCTGCCCTGAATTCTTGAGATAAGATTCACTAGTGCAAGAAATCTGCTAGTTGCTAGGTATGCTCTGCCTGTCAATGCATCCAGAAAGCCCCTACAAAATCTAGACACTATAGTGGAGTCAAAATGGACTTTTTGATATTGATTTGAAGGCCTAGGCTATAAAACCGAGAACATGTGATCTTTACTAACTCCAGCACTTCCCAATAGAATCTGTTCTTTTTCAGCCAACCGTTTAAATACAGGAAAATGATTATGCCCAAATGACAAAGGTTGGCAACAACTACTGCCAGCATCTTTGAGAACATCCTTTGTGCTAAAGATAGTCCAAAAGGAAGCACCTTGTGTTGATTGTTCATTGTTGATCTGGCAATGAAGAAACCTCCTATGTAATAGGCAAACAGCATCATGAAAACATGTGTCTAGTTCGCGATTCTTGACCTACAAATCTCCTAATTCGAATGACCAAATTATTCTGCCAGGGTCACCATCCTGAATTTTTGTTGTTTTAAATATCTGTTTAGAGACCTGTGGTCCAAAACTGGTCTCCACACTCCCTTTTTTGGGGGAATATCTGAATGAAATCCACTTCCTCCATGTTGCATAGGAATGGGTTCTATTGCTCCTAAATTTAGAAGTGAGGTCACTTCTTGTTCTAGTACTTGACCACCAGAAGGATCCCTAAAGAGGGACAGGGATGGATAGGAGGGATAATCTTGAAATGGATAGCGCAACCAGAAGTTATGGATTCCAAAACCCATTTGTCCGATGTTATATGCTCGCATGCATCCTGAAAAAGGGAGAGGTGGCATCCGAAAAGAGGGAGGGGGTAGGATGTTGCAGCTGGAAAGCCACTTCAACTGGGAACGGTTCAGACTCTTGACCAAATCATCAAAATTGTCACTTGGAGGTCATGGACGGTTGAGAAAATGTAGTTATAGCTGATGGGACTTGCAGCCGGAAAGTTTGAGCTTCTTATGGTCCTTGCTGTATGGGCTGGACTTGAGCTATGTTGCCTACCTCGTTCATTAACGCATCTACTACTTGGGAGTTCAGAGCTGGGTGAGAGAACAGAAACTCTGATTCTCCATCAGGAACATAATAGTTTTTATCAACTCTGTTGGAGGTAGGCAGTGTTGTAGCTAGGGTTTGCCAAACAGTCTTAGAGGGCTCCATAAGAGCTTCATTCACTTGAATGGCAATTCTCATCAATGACAACGTGTGTAAGATGTCTAGGAGCTTATGGTGGGACTCCTGAATCTCCTCTAAGGCAGGGGTTCTCAATATTTTTCTTTCTGAGGCCCAGCCAATATGCTTAAAAACTCCAGAGCCCACATGTGGAACAACTGTTTTTCTAAATATAAAAGCCAGGGTCAGAGTTAGGGAGTAGCAACCAGGGCAATTGCTCATGGCCCCACGCCACAGGGGGCTCCATGAAGCTAAGCTGCTCAGGCTTCAGACCCGCCACGGCAGAGCTCTGGCTTTGGCTTTCTGCCCTAGGCCCCAGCAAATTTAGTGCCGACTAATTGGCGAACCCCCTGAAACCTGCTCGGTTGAGAACTGCTGCTCTAAGGGAATCTAAAGCATGTCAGCAACTTGTGTCATCAGTTCCTGAAATGGTCTGAAGTCATCTTCCACAGAAGGTGGTGGAGGCATGACAGCTTCATCTGGTGATGAAGAGGAAACATTCATAAGAGGTGTTACCTCCCTGTCTGCCCTTGTTCCTCAAAGGTCTCTTCGTCTGGCATGGTTGGTTGTAAAGGGGGTTAAGGAGAATGGGTCCTTCTCTGTTCCCTCTGGTGGTGTGAAGACCTCATCACAAATTTCTGGTGACAGAACATCCACGGATCCCAGAAAGGCCACTGAGGGGCGCCAAAAGGCATAGGTTGAGGCATCTGTGTTTCTGCCAGGAGGGTGTTCATTTGAGGTCTATCCTCTTGCAAAACATCAGGGCAGGAGGGATAGTGATGAGTTCTAGAATAGACAGGGGAACACTGCACAGAGATCTGAGAATCTGAAGCATCCTATTCCACATACTCCAGAGTATGGTGGGAAGTTGTTCAGCTTGAAAGACAACGAGGGCAAGCATGGTTCCTATGTGATACAGGGGGTGGTGACTGAGCAGCTGTTGACACTGACAAACCCCAGCACTCATTAATAGGGGAGACTCTGGCTCTGAAGAGCAGAGTCCTTAGGTACCTGAACTCTTGAATTACTGATAGTAGAGACTGGTCTGGGAGAAAGCCTGAAGTATGGTTTCTGTATCAATGTAATTGGCACTGAGAGCCTGGCCTGGGACTGTGTCAGTCCCAATTCCCTTGGTACCATATGAGATTTGGCAGTCTTTGGTACAGTTGACTTCCTTGATATTGGTACTGAGTGTTGTTCTAGGACAGGCTTATAACTCTTTCCACCTACGTCTCTGCCAGTTCGGATCCAGGTACCCAAACTCGATACCAAGTCTGTCTTAGACTGAGTTTTCTTCTTTGCCTTTGCAGTACCAGCATCACTCTAAGCCTGCATGGAACTCCCCTTGGGACCTGAGGTCTCTGTAGCTCTCTCGTGCTTTGGTGACTGAGATTCTCTTGGAGATTTACTCCCTACCTCCTCCTATTTAGAGGCAGATGAGGACTTTGCTACTGTAGAAGTACTTGATGTTGCAGTACCTCCTATCTTTCTAGTGGTCTCTGTTGACTGAAGTCTTGGCATGGACGGGGCACTATTGGTACTGGGAGATCTATGTACGGGGGGCGGGGGGGAGGTCCTCTGCCCTTGGCTCTGAAGCTGAATGTAAGGCTTGCTCTATCGTTAGAAGTTCAATCTTGATTTCCCTATTTTTTTCAGGATCTACTTTTGAAGGATGTGCAGATCTTGCACTTACTAGGCATATGGGTATCACCCAAACAGCCAAGGCACTGGGGATGGCCATCACTGATTAGAATAGCCTCGTGGCATGAGACACCCATCTTGAATCCCAGGGAACTCAGCATTCCCAAGGAAAAAATTACAAAATAAAAGATAACCCGAAAGAAGACGAAGTTCTAAACGAAGAATAAAAAGATTTTAAAAACAATTTTAAGGGAAAGAACAAGAGAAGGAAAGTAACTAACTATCTATCCAAATGCTGAACAGAGAAGAGGCAAAAGTTGCAGAATCTGTCTCGGGCCAAAGGCAGTTAGTTGAGAAGGAATTGAGAGTTGTTTGTCTGCACAGCCCCATGTAGTCTCGGTGCAGGACACAAGGAATGAATGGGCTAAATGGGCATCATTACCAAAAATATCTGATCAAAGGCACAGGAGCCCTTGAAGTAAAAAATCCATAGTCCTCCCCACAAGATGAGTGCCAATCTCGGTACCCACAGTGTTCCATGAATGGCCGCCAGTGTGGATCAGGCGATGGAAAATGGGAGGAGGATGATCCCAACCTAGAAGTAAAGGAGTACCGGGCTCCAGGGGAGAAAGGTCTGAGTAACTGACTCGTCCATACACCAGAACGAAGAGGGAACTGGTGGCAACGGTGGAAATGCTGTCGCTGGCACTGAGTACACCTTTGTTGTTTCTGGCACCGGAAGTGGTGTCAACCCCGAAGTTGGCAGCGGCACCAACGTGACTGTGGCAAAGTGGAGGGCGGCGAGTGCTGCCACAGTAACATTGGCTGAGCCAACAGCAGGGGTGCTGAAGACGTTCTCTACGCTAAGGACGTCCCTTGTGCTGAGCCTGGCATTGGTTCCTGCTTCCACTGACTATGGAAGGGAAACACCAGGGTGCGGTGCTGACAGAACCCCAGGTTCAGCAGCTCGCCTAGCCAAGGAGCCTATAAATGACACAGCAATGGCAAAGTCCTGGGCCAACGGAGAGGTTGAGACAAAAAGGCAGAGGAGATCCGTTGTTGCTGGATACGCTGCTGACACAGAAACAGCCAGTGCTGGCACTGCCCTCGTTGGTACCAGACTCAACAAACGCCCCATGTCCGAACTGGGGTCGACAGTAAGGGGTCTCTCACTTCCTTGTGCAGTACTAGAAAGTGGTTGACGGGACCTGATCCATCCCATGTACCAACATTCACATCATGCCAATCTGCATTCTTTCTGAAAGGGACAGATGAGTCTCCACACGATTTGGAGTAACCTTGATGGTCTTACGTGTGGTCTTTTCTTCAGTGCAGTTGAGGAGGAGTGACTCCTGTGTCTCTTTGGAAAGGTGCCAGCTCCAGAACGCAAAGTAGCAGCACTCTCAGAACCCAAGGGTGACATCCAATCCAACGTAAGTCTTGGTGCTGAAGCAGGCCACGTGGCCTGTTCAAGCAAGTGCTGATTTAGACGAAGATCTCTCACCACCACTCCTTGGCATGGGCTTTGCCTAAGCACAGCAAGCACCGTGTACAGTGATCATTCCTCCACATGACAGTATTTAAACCATGGTGAAGGCATCACCAGTGAAATGTTTAAACTAAAGCTAATTAACACTATACTAAGGGTACTAGTTAACTATTTCCAACTAGAAAAAGTCACTCAGAAATAGAGAGGTTGTGAGGTTAGGAGCCACACAGAGCTGCAAACTCCAGCCATGGGCGGTAGGAAAGAACTGAGGGGGGTTGGGGCAGCGCCACCTGATATAGCCGGGGCTATAGTTACGAGACACGAGCACTGCCCATCTACAAGTACTGGTAGGCAAAGTTATCCTGCTCTGGTGCATTGGGCGTGCACACACCTACGTAGAATATATGGCTGCATCTTCTCAAAGAATAAGAATTTGTGTTTCCCCCTAATCTCTCTTCTCTACCTCTATTTTACCATCGCCCAGACTCATATTAGTGCAGGATCCAATTCTTACTCAGCAATCATTCTCTTGGTACCACATCCTTTTGAGTTAGGTTTTATGCTCTTCAGGATTTGTGTCCACAAGAAAAATATTTAACTGCTTGTAAAATTCTAAACACTGCTATGATGCTGCATAAATAAGATGCTATTGCCAGATATGACAAAGACCATGTTACTCTTTCAAATAAAAAGTGTACATTAGTTTTATGATTTGTGGTGCAGATGTGAGAATTTGACACTAAGTGTAAAACATTAATTTTTCTGCCTATCTTACCAATAACCTGGGAGGAGAAATTATTCTTCTTAAGTTCCAGGGACAGAACTTTGGAAAGTGTCCTGCTTGATTTCTGATGAGGCAGCTACCAGGTGTAGGGTGTTTAAGCTAAGTGAAATATATTCATGTGTTGCATATTAGACACCACCAAGTTAGTTTTAAGGACCAATTGTAAACAATTTTGGAGATGGACAGTACTGCTCAGCTTCTCAGAGAAGAATTTCAACCTACTTACAAGAAATTCTTAAAAGGTATTTTGCATTACTGCTTGATCGGAATATAAATATGGTCTTTTCTGAGCATGACGAATTTAGAGCTCAAATGTTAGCAAATACACTAATATTTACTAACTTCCATAAAAAAACCAAGGTAATGCTAAACGTTTTCCATCTTGTTTTCTGCTAAGAAAAAAATCTATATGGCAAAGATTAGTGTTATGCACACAAGTCATATTGCCAAACATATTACAAAATCAATATGTTTAATAAAATAGATTGTGATTTTCAAGGTAGCCTAAGGAAGTTAGGCACTCAACTCCCATTTAAGGTTAGTGGAATTTGGTCCCATAGGTTCTTCAGAAAATACCAGCAGCAGCGTTTGCTCTAACAGGAAAATGACCAACTTACGTCACATAAGGCACCATAACGAAGAGTTGATAATAAGGAGTGGACATGACTCTCACTTGTGAAATATAACCGAGTACGAACATGACGTTCAGGAGACATAACACCTCTGGAGTATCTGAAATCAAAATATAGGGGGAAAAAAGAAAGACATTAAAATATGCCCATATTAGAAAACTTACTACCATCTTACTATAAATCGTTTGAAGTAAGCATAGCTTTATAAGTACGTGGTTCTCTATCGAGGTTGCGGGAACGTTTAAGTACTGAAGACAATTGGCAGCATACATGTATTGAAAAATACTGAACTTACAGAGGGTGAAGCTTGTTTACAGTGTCGTCATCCTGAGTCCTCTGAAGGTCAGAACGAATTTTCCTAACTAGAGGTGTGCAGTAGCCTTTGGCAATCTCTAGTTTCTCAGCCTTGGAAATACCATATTCCTGGACAGAAAGAAATTAAGTTTTTGACACAAAACTATAAAGAACACTGAAGTGAATTTTGAATTCAAGACTCATAACTGAAAAACAGTAGCTAGCTATCTGCCACTTCCTGTGGCTGAAAAACATGGATTTTAAGTGTCTGAACATGGACAAAGAAATTGCACTGGAAATGTACGAAGTATGAATGGAAAAAATGTTTCCTTTGGTGGCAGCAGAAAAGTACCAAGCTCCTTCATACCAGGATGAATCTGATTTTTGAAAGAAGGTTCTCTTTTGTGGCCTAACTGAAATAAGGAGGCATTCTATTTTTTCATTTGACCTCCAACAGTTGCAAGAAATGTACTTCCCTTTTCACTTCTGAAGGCAGTCAAATATAATCTGAAAACAACAGTAAGAAATCTCCATTAACATCAGAATGATACTCTTGGTGGTAATTTTGGGCACTTAGAATATTCACTTTAAAACTCTCTTTCAAGAGTCTCCTGCTCAATGAAATAGACAATCTTACATGGCTGGTGATGTTCCCCAACACCATAGCAGAACTTCTGGTTACTGTGGAAAGCAAGGTAAAGGCCTTTTTTCTTTGTATGTTATGTTGGTTTGTCAATTTTTTTTTAAGGGAGTATTCTTATTTTATATGTACTGTTTCCTCATTGCTCCAAATAACCTATTTAAAAAAAAACCTTTGCAAATCCCTATAATATGGCATTTACCTGATGAGCCTGTCTTTCTCTCTCTCCCTCCCCACACTGTCATTAGGACAGGTCCAGTGGTACTCTAATTCCCTTCCTACGCCCAGAAGTGATATTTTGTAATCAGTAACACAACCAGCATACTGAGTGTAACTGTGTTATACCCAGCCTAACTGATTCTGGACTTCGGGTGACCTAAAAGACAAACAATTTGAAGTCCATACTATGCAGGACTTCCCTCCCACCTTTGCCATGTTGAGTACTCAGCATACTACAAAAGTAAATGGAGTCCTCTCTTCTATTTGTAGATCACCTTTAAACCCACTAAATGCAAAGCCTGACATGTAGTTTAATTTCCACTGAATTTTCTTCATGTAAAAATATATTGAATAGTAATGGTAATCTGCCTCAGTTCCAGTTGTTACCATCAATTAAATAAAACCAATCCACTTGCATCCCTCTCTAGGCACCATCTATTTCAGTGAGTAATTCAATTCTTAAATAATTTTTTTCATAAAACAGACACAAATTCTATTGGTAAATATATTCTGAATTTAAGAACATCTTATCTGTGTCAAATATTGCTATACAGACTATAAATAGCCTTACTAAACCGGGTATTCATTTTCAGCATTAACCCAAAGAACCAACACAAGCAAATCAGGTTGCTGAATGAGCAAAGGAGGAGGTTACTCATCCTGTGCAGTAACTGATGTTCGAGCTGAGTGTCCTTGTGGGTGCTCCACTCAAGGTGTTGGTGCGTCCCTGCACCTTCGCTTGGAGATTTTTACAGCGGTACTTGTGGCGGTCGCATACACGCAGAGCCTGCCCCCCCACTCTGAGTGTACCTTAATAGTACGCGTGCGCGACCAGTCTCCTCAGCTCCTTCTCTACAACGGAGGCTACCCCAACTCTGAAGAAGAGGGGAGTAGGGGGGGTAGTGGAGCACCCACAGGACACTCATCTCGAAGAGCATCAGTTACTACACCAGGGGGGAGTAACCTCCTCTTCGAGAGAAATGTCCCTGTGAGTCCTCCACTTCAGGTGACTGAAAAGCAGTGTATCTCAAGGAGGTAGGGACTTTGGATTTGGTAGGAATGCAGTAGATAATACAGCTCTGCCTAATCGTGTATCAGAGAGACGTCCTTGAGTAAGGGCGTAGTGCTTAACAAATGTGTGTTCAGAAGACCAAGTGGCCGATTTACAGATGTCAGCCAGGGGAACTTTGCGTAGAAAAGCCACGGAGCTAGCCACAGATCTAGTGGAGTGAGTTCTGATGCCGGCTGAAGGCGTCACTTTCTTTATCTGATAGCAGTCAGATACAGTCAGAAATCCAGTTTGAAAGTCTCTGGGTAGAAATAGGTGTCCCTTTGGAATGCTCCGCAATGGAGACAAAGTCTAGAAAAGTTCCTAAAGTTCTATCCAAATAGAAAGACAAAGGCCTTTGTACATCTAACGTATGCATGGTGGAGTCAAAAGAGTTTGCATGTGGTTTGGGAAAGAAAGTTGGTAGGTGTATCGGCTCATTGATGTGGAATGCACCTTTGAAAGGAATTTGGGACGTAATCAGAGGGTAACCTTGTCCTTAAAAAATAGTGTATACGGTGGGTCTACCATGAGAACTGCTATTTCTCCTGCCCGTCTGGCGAGGTGATTGCCACTAAGAATGCTGTTTTCATAGAGAGGTGTAAAAGGGAGCAAGTGGCTAGGTGCTCGAATGGATGTTGAGTTAAGCAGGATAAAACTAAGTGAAGGTCCCACGGAGGAGTAGGAGGTTTAATGTCTGGGTATAGGGATTGGAGTCCTTTGAGAAAACACTTGGTGATTGGATGAGCAAAAACAGAGGTATCATCAATCTTATTATGAAAAGTTGTAATAGCAGCTAAGTGGACTTCGATGGAGCTGAAAAAGGCCCGATTGCTTGAGGTCTAATAGGTAGTCAAGTATAAGTGGAAGAGGTGCAGAAGTAGGAAGAGCACCATTAGTTGAGCACCATTGTTTGAATCGCTTCCACTTTCGGAGACAGGTGATGCGAGTAGATTGTGTTCTGCTATGTAGGAGCACTCTTTGAACCTGCTCAGAGCATGCTAGTTCGTTTTGGGAGAACCATATAGGAACCAAGCTTTAAGGTGAAGCATGGACACGTTGGGGTGAAGAAATCGACAGTGTTGCTATGATAGGAGGTTCAGAGTGAGGGGCTACGAGATTGGTGGGCGGATTGATATTCTGGTGAGGAATGGAAACCACGGTTGTCCAGGCCACGACGGGGCAATCAGACCATGGCACAGTCTGTCTGTATCTTTATTAGAACTCTGTGGAGAACACGTATCAGAGGAAAAGCATATAGCAAGTCCTGGTGCCATGGGATTATGAACGCATCTCCCAGGGAATGTTTGCCCAGTCCCTCTCTGGAGGGAAATTCGGGACATTTCATGTTTTTCGCAGCTGCGAAAAGGTCTATAGTTGGGTAGCCCCATATGTGGAATATGTTGTGGATGATCGTCTCGTTTATCTCCCATTCGTGATCCCAGGGAAAGCGTCTGCTTAATTTGTCCGCTGTGGTATTCACAACTCTGGGAAGATAGGCGGCTCATATCCGAATGTTGTTCGCAAGGCACCAATTCCAGAGCTTCATGGCTTCTGTGCCAAGCGAGTGAGAGCGAGCCCCTCCCTGCCTGTTTACACAGAACATGCAGGTGATGTTGTCTGTCATTATCCATACATGTTGCTTCTGGATTAATGAGAGGAAGTGACAGAAGGCGTTGTGTATGGCTCGAAGTTCTAGGACATATATGTGCAGGGAGGTTTTGGTTGAAGACCATAGCCCCTGGGCTGTGTGGTGGGACATGAGTGCACCCCACCCTGTGAGGGATGCATCGGTAGTCATGAGGGATGGAGCATCCTAGAGAAAGGGGACTCCAGAGCAAAGGTTGGAGGGAACTGTCCACCATAGGAGAGAGTCTTTGACTCTGAAAGGTATGGATAGAGGCTTGTTTAGAGAGTGCACATTTGGTCTGTAAACTGTGGCAAACCAAACTTGGAAGCACCTCATGTATAGTCGTGCGTTTTGGACCACGAAAGAGCACGAGGCCATGTGACCTAGTAGTTGTAGACAGTCTCAAGTGGTGACCTGAGGACTGTTGCGAAGTTTCGCTGCCAATAGTTTTATGGTGTTGAAGCGATCGGGCGGGAGAGATGCTATTTCCATCTGGAAATCGAGGTGTGCTCCTATGAACTCCAGATGCTGGGTAAGAGATAATGTGGATTTGTTTTTATTTGTAGGCCGAGGGATAGGAAACAATCAACGGTGAGCTGCGTGAATCGAAGCCGTTTGTCATGTGTTGAGACTTTGAGGAGACAAATCGTTGAGGTAAGGAAATATTATGACCCCTTGTTTCCTGCGGTAGGCAGAGACTACAGCTAGGAGCTTGTGAAAAAATGCGGGGAGTGGATAGGCCCAGGGGTAGCACCCTGTATTGAAAATGTGTTGAGCTGAGGGTAAAACGAAGGAAACGTCTGTGGGCCGGATGTACGGTCACATGAAAATAGGCATCCTGTAGGTCGAGGGCTGAAAACCAATCACCCTGCTCCAGTGCTGGGATTATGGTGGTGAGGGTAACCATTTTGAACTTTTGCTTTTTGATACATTTGTTGAGCCGCCTGAGGTCGAGGATAGGTCGTCATCCCCTGGTTTTCTTTTCTGTTAAGAAATAATTGGAGTAAAACCCCTTTCCTCTGTGCCATTTGGGCACAAGTTCCACTGCTCCCAATAGAAGAAGATGTACTTCTTGGAGGAGCAGTTGCTCGTGAGAGGGGTCCCTGAAGGAGGACAGGGAGTGTGAGTGGGTAGGAGGCAAGGATAGGAAAGGGATCGAATAGCCAATTGTGACGACCAATATAACCCACTTGTTGGTGGTAATGTTCTGCCATTGATGGGAGAATGGTCGTAGGCAGTGTCCAAAAATAGGGACATGCGGTGTAAGCATTGAAGTGAGAACGCTGTTTTCTAAACCCTCAAACAAGGCTTCAAATCTGCTTATTAGTCGGAGGGGGTTGAAACACTGCTGAGGAATTGAGACGGTGACGCTGGTATCTGGCGTTGCTGCTCATGTGCTCTATGGAATTGCTGGGCACAGGGTAGGGTAGCAGGGTAGGGTGTGCAGGGTAGCGTGGACGCTGATAAGGTTGATATCTATATTGTCGCCTTCTGGTCGTAGGAGTTTGAATTCCTAGAGACCGGAAAGTTGCCCTTGAGTCTTTGCCTGAACGACGTACTTCATTCAATGAAAGAGTTTGTCACGGTCGAAGGGAAGATCTTCAATGGTATTCTGTACCTCTCGAGGAAAGGAATGAACCTCGGCGCATGACCACTGCTGTAGCAGTGGATTTTGCTGCAGTGTTGGCTGCATCAAGGGCCACTTGAAGAGCGGTATGTGAGATGATTTGTCCCTCGGAAACTAGAGCCATGAATTGTTGTTTCTTTCCTTCCGGAATGTCATCAATAAAGTCCATGAATTTGTTGTAATTTTTGTGGTCATATTTTGCCAGAACAGCAGTATAATTAGCAATACGAAATTGTAACATGGAAGATGTGTATACTTTACTTCCGAGCAGATCTAATCGCATACTGGCCTTGTCAGATGGGGTGAAGCAGGGAAACGGGCGTTTGGTCTTTTGGTTGACTGCATCTATCATCAGCGAGTTTGGCACTGGATGAGTGAAAAGGAATTCAGAGCCCATGGAAGGGATGAAGTACTTGTGGTCCGCTCGTTTACAGGTAGGTAGGCTTGCAGCAGGAGTCTGACAGATGGCCTTAGCAGGTTCCAAAAGGGCTGCATTGATCAGTAATGCAATCCTAGAAGAAGAAGAGGATTGCAGGATGTCCGTTAACTCATGCTGCTGTTCAGGAACCTCCTCCAAGTTAATTCTTAACTCACTGGCAACTCTTTTGAAAAAGTCTTGAAATTTTGAGAAATCATCCAAAGATGTGGGGGGAGGAGGAAGTAAGGCTTCATCAGGCGTAACAACTAGATCTACTGGGTTTGAGGCACGTCATGCCGGATCCTGCAGTTGTGACAGTGCTGCCTGGTGCCTTACGTCAGTGGCAGGTTCATCAGCTGGTGGGCCGGACAGGTGTCACGCCTGGTTGAGGTGGCATAGGGAGTGTGGTCTTGAGGATAAGATGCCTATGTGGCCCAATATTGCCACTGTGGTGGGAAGGGCATAGGTGGTGCCATCCAGGGGTTTACACAACACGGGACAGGATCCAGAGAGTAGGATGAAGTAATTTTTCTATGACCTCTATTGATTGGGGTCTGAGGATGGGAGATTTGATATGGTGAAAATTCTTCCTGTAGTCCAGCTTCCTCATCACTGGAGGAAGGCTGTCCGGACCCTGACTGAGCATTTGGAGAGAAGTAGGCATTGAGTAAGGGTGACTGCAGGATAGGTGACACCAGCAGGTCCCTTGACTGTGTAAACTGCAGTCCCGGAGCTCCTCTGTGAGGTGAGGGCTGTGCAAGAGGAATCTGCTGTGAAAGACAGGCAACTGGAAGCCTGAAGCCCTGGCACTGGAGCTTCGCGGACGCAAGCGGGCGGGTTTCGTGCAACGCCGGAGGAGCCCAGCGCATCAAAAGTGCTCAGCCGGAGAAGTGCCGGGAGGGAGGCTGTAGACCTGCCTGGGGAAGTCTTCTCCCGAGAAGTTCCCTTTGCAGGTGAGAGAAGGTGCCATTTTTTTGAAGTTTTTTTGTCCTCCTTTGAGACAGGGGGGCTGTGGTGTGCTGCGGAGCCGGAGTCGGCACCTGGGTCTGAAGCTGACCCTAAGGATTTTTGAAGGAGGAGCAGTTTTAGCCGCAGCTCCCTGTCCTTCCATGTCCTAGATTTAAGCTTGCTGCAGTGGGCACATTTTGGAGGGATGTGGGACTCCCCCAAACATTTTATGCATTTTGAATGGCCATCTGACAGAGGGATGGCATCATTGCACGTAGAGCAGCACTTAAAGCCTGGGGAGTGAGGCATGTCGGAAGTGGCAGCCACTGACAGGAATGAAGAAAAAAATATATATTTATTTATTTTGAGAGAGAAAAGGATAGAAAAATGGTAACTAAGTACTACTCGTAACAAACTAACCAGAAAGGTAATTGTAACAAAGGGAGAGAAAGTCTTTGACGACTCTGCTGAGCTCCATCTCAGGCCGGGGACAGTAGAGAAGGAACTGAGGAGATCGGACATGCACGCGTACTATTAAGATACACTGAGAGCCAGGGGGCAGGCTCTGCGCATATGCGACCGGTACGAGTACTGCTGTAAAAATCTCTGAGTGAAGGTGCAGGGATGCACCAACACCTGGAGTGGAGCACCCACAGGGACATCTCTCGAAGAAGAATGACTTGTTGTCTATCCAGTTATTTGTACAAAAAAGCTTCACATGAACGTCAAGCCTTCAACAGCTGAACATTTCTGTAGTGCAGTACAGCACACTCCACTTTCAAAACAATCTTGATTTGTCCAATGGCATCCAACACCTTAATATGAGAATAGAGTCCATTCTTTCAAGAGCTGACAAACTTGTACAAAAATATTGTCAATAAGTATAAGTTGTGAAGGTTACAGACGTGCATAAGGTACAATATATGTATTCCAGTTATATGTTGATTAGTATCTTCTCAGGCTCTCACAATGTCACAATGTGAGATCTGATCCCCTGGGCAACTCCCAACAGCCAAGAGTTTTAAAGGCATTATAGTGGTATTTCAATTAGTTAGTTCTCTTCAGAAAAAAAATTCTCTCATCTAGGCAAAGAACTAGTAGACAGAATTGGAAATAAGACCTTGCAGAGCAGATATTTTATCAGAAATGATGCTACATATTAAACAAAAAAATGAAGGCAAATCCATTACTAGAGTGAATGAATTAGTCTGATTCACAGAGGAAGAATTCTGGTTATATGTGAAAGAGACATTAACACTAAGGTAATACTTAGGTTTTTTTCCTTAGTCTACTCAGCACAACACTGAATGCAGTTTAGATTTGACTGACAAAGGGACCTATGTATTCATCTAGATCCAGTGAAATTCCATGTAATGTATATGACGTTCTCAGTTTTGAAACTGCACTGCAGACAGATTTTTAAAAAAAAAAAAAAAAAAAAAAAAAGGGGAAATGAGAAGTAGACAGATCTAGAACCATGTGGCGAAGACAATACTAATGTGCACTCATTTCCATAATCTTGCTCTGTGCGTTTTTTCCAGGAACTCTGCTATTTTAAGTTTTGTTTCCTTTACTGATAGAAGACAATTTGCTCCCACACTGACAGTGAGATAACTATTTCCTACCTCCCTGGTTCCCTGTTGAATGCCATTCGTTAGTAGATACTATTTTGTTCAGCAATATGGATAACTATTAAAGATATAATTTTACAGACATGAACCAAATTGTATTTTTTTGCCTGATGAGCATCTGTCTTGTTAGAAACAAAAGGAAGATGAAAGCAACAAGGAGTCCGATGGCACCTTAAAGACTAACAGATTTATTTGGGCATGAGCTTTCGTGGTTAAAAAAACACTTCTTCAGATATACCAAAATAAATCCGTTAGTCTTTAAAGTGCCACCGGACTCCTTGTTGTTTTTATGGATACAGACTAACACAGCTACCCCTGACACTAGAAGGAAGATGGTATCTGTATTTAACTGCTAGCATATTTAAAACCAAAACGCATTTTAGCAGTAGAAAGCTCCATTTTGGTTTAAATTCTTTACCAGTTAGCTTCAGTTAAGTGAAATTAGGCTAACTGTGTCCCTTACAAACAGCCTGAGAAGGAGTCTTGTAAGCAAAAAGGCTGACAGAAAAAATTCAACTTCAGATAGGGACATCTTTGATTACTTCAATTATACTGCCCTCCTTAATCTATGAAGAATAGTAGTTATGGGGCACTTAATTTTAGCACACTGGGCTAATGGGAACTAAGACCTAGTCCAGGTGTTGGGAAACTTTTTGGCCCGAGGACCACATCGGGGTGCAAAACTGTATGGAGGGCTGGGTAGGGAAGGCTGTGCCTCCCCCAACAGCCTGGTCCCTGCCCCCTATCTGCCCCCTCCCACTTCCCGCCCCCTGACTGCCCCCCTCAGAACACTGGATCCATCCAACTCCCCCTGCTCCTTGTCCCCTGACCGCCCCCTCCCAGGACCCCACGCTCTAAACTGCCCCCCTGGGACCACACTCCCTATCCAACCATCCCTGCTCCCTGTCCCCTGATTGCCTCCACACCCCTGCCCCGACAGGCCCCCCTGTTCCCCATCCCCTATCCACACTCCCGCCCCCTGACAGGCAGCTCAGGAGCTCACGGCCCCAGCGCACAGCAGTGTAGACAGCAAGGGAGGCCCCAGCCAGGAGTTCATGGGCCGGACAGGACGGTCCCACGGGCCACTAGTTTGCCCACCTCTGACCTAGTCATATTTATGCAAGCTACTGGAAAATTCACTCTAAATTTAATCGATTTGATGAACTACTAATTTACTGAGGCCAGTTAATCTGTACTCTACCATTGACATTCAATCTCCTCAGTAAACAGAAGGTCATCTTGGAGCCTCTAGTCACTGCAAACTATAGAAGCCTTCCAAAAACAGGAGACAGCAAGCATCTTTTACTGATTTTTATTCTAAAGGTGCCATATTAATGTTGTAAAGTGCTTACCTGAGGGATCACAATGTCAGCTAACGCCTTTGATAGCCTGTATATTTCCATTGTGTTTTCTAATTTTAAGGAGCCATTATGTTGGACATCATATTTTATACAGTCGTATATATCAGGGATTTTGCTGATGTCATATCGTCCATTCTTTGTTTTAAAGTCCTTTTCCAGCTTGGCCCACCTGCGCAGCATTAACTCTAGCGTTTCACTATGGTAAAGTTGAATATCTAGACAGATAAATATTTTACTCTTATTTCACTATTTAGGATTGACAACAAAAAAGTTAAACTGATTTAAATGTATTATTGAAATTATAGTCTTAAAATGTGTTTTAAGAGTAAAACAATGTTAGCTCACTCCAGATAACAAACGCATTGAGGCAAAGGGGTCAGAAGCCTGTGAATACTACCACAAAGATACTTGAAATCATTATCTGAAGGGCTCAAAATAGAGGGAATAGTTATGTGTATGGGTAGTTTTGAACTCAGTTTTCGTTGCCACTAGCATGGAATTATTACATGGTAACTAAGACAGAAGCATGTCTGCTCTATCCCAAGCTCCCTTTTCCAAGTGCATCGCTAGGTCTTCAGGCAGAATTGTACCATGATAAATTATATACAGTGTAGTTTTAAGAAGTACTCAGGGACTTTTTAAAAATTTTAGATTAAAATATTTTTTTCTGGGGATGTGCCCCTTATTTCCCATACACTCCTGTACACATCCCAAGGGCAGAAGCCAGGAATATGGGGAGCCAGGAGACTGGCGGGAGCAGGGGCAGATGCCCCAAATTGCAGACTAGAGGTTTGGATTGGGAAAAGGAGCAGTAATGGTAGAACATCAATTCTAGTTATCAGTGCAAGTCCTACAGAGATAAAATGCAACTATTAAAAAAAAATGGTGTTTTAATACTACATAATTTATAGAGCAACATTTCTATTCATCGTGGCCCGTGTTTTAGTGTAGAGCAAACAAAAGCTTTAATGAAGATACTAACATTCAAAGGAAATCTTCCCTTAAATTACATTTAGAGCAGCCTGCCCTCTTTGTGAACTTAAAGTTTTGCAGCATATTTGAGTAATATTACGCCTATCACCTTAGTTTTTAGTATAGGTCCCAGAAATAACTGGTTATGGCAAAGTTACTACATAGTCTTTTGCTCTAAACCTTGTGCTAATTGCAGCAAACTCTCTCAGGGGAAAAGCCTGTATTCTAAAGCCATATCTTCTCAACTTGCATGAGTCCCTAAAGTATCATTAGCAAAAATCTGTGAAACAGTGAAGCAAACGAGGAAAGGGTGCCTGCCTTCTGCATATCCATTAAAGTTAGTGGTCTCAAATGGACATAAGTCAAATTAAACACACATTTTAAAACATTTCAGTTACCCGCAGACTTGGGATCTTCCATTCGCTGCCTGATTTGAGAAGTTAAACTCTGAATCAAGGAATAAACCTTGTCACATGTTCTCACAGGATTTCTGATCACCTTCATTGATTTTATGAGAGAGATGCTTCCAGATGGAGTAAGCTGCAGTATGAGATAAAACAGAAATATTCCTTGCCAAATTGGTTATATCTAAATATCTAGGAAATCCTAATGGGATGCATTAACAAAACAAAACCCCCCACATCTCTCAACTCTCAGATTTCTAGACTCAACATATGCATAAAAGTACACAGTCCACAACTTCCTTAAAGTCAGAATTAATACACTGCGATCTAAATTAAGAGTAGAAAGCTTAACCCAAGTGTCAAAAGCTAAGGCTGTATGAGATACTTAGAG
The DNA here is from genome assembly GCF_965140285.1 of Lepidochelys kempii. NCBI lineage: Eukaryota > Metazoa > Chordata > Testudines > Cheloniidae > Lepidochelys > Lepidochelys kempii. The sequence goes on along the minus strand of NC_136384.1, from coordinate 65,972,530 downwards.
GGCAAACAATTCTGTATGGAATACCACAGCAATGTCAGGAATGGAATTAAACTTCCCCACTTATGTTAATTATTTTATTCTCAAAAGTGAGAATTCTGAGGAAGTTCACAACTTTGTGCACATTTAATAATTTATTTTATTTTGTTTTTAATAACAAACATTTTGTTAAAAGCTTTGTCAAGAGAAATCAGAATGGTACACTGTGGCTAAATACTTCCTAATACATCATGAAAGGAAATTTTACAGAACAAAAGTTAATTGGAGGCAGCATACATGGCTGCTCCTGCACAGACTTATTTTTTTCAGGATAGAACACAAAAAGTTACTAGCAGGAATCAACAGTCAATCCTCCAGAACTGAACCAATCATTTAACTTTAGGAGCCAAGCATGATCACCATTAAGTAAGCCAGTAATGCTATATAAGACATTGAAGAGTGGCTGAATGCCTCGTGATTTACCTTCACTTTTTAGAAAGGTGAAGTGCAGGGTAAGCAAGTGGTCAATCATAATATTTAAACATGTATTTTCACATTTTAGGAGCACCTGCAGGACCTTTTCCCTTTTTTCAGACAGAAATCTGGCTCCCTGTTCAGATCGTTCCCCGACATAAGCAGAGAGCAGGCCAAGGAGTAGCAACAGCATCTGGGGGAAGCACATACTGCCTTACAATAGCCTACTAGGTACTACAAACAGCAGTAATCTAATTGCAATGAGGACAAGAAGATAGGGGAAGCAGATCCCCCGTGCTCTCAGCCCCGAAACTTCTGGAGCAAACATGGGAAGTCAGGTGGTGAAACACTCTCCTCCAATTAACAAGAGAACAAGGGCAGGTGGTGGCAAGGCAGGAGTACCTGTGCTCTCAAAGAATCTGAGACAGCCTGGAGGTCAGAGGGATAAGTAACCCCTTCCCCAAAAAGGTAGGAACAGATGGCTGCAGGACAGAAAAGTACTCAGTGGAACTACTCGGTGGAGGGTTGGATATAAGGATATATAATATGATGGTGTTTGCCCTGAATCTCCCATTCAGAATGTGTCAGGCTCAATCTCCTCCCCACCTGGCAGTTCACTATTCTCTCTTTATCCTATCTGAATACACTCTCTTTCTGGCCCTCTGTCGCTCTATTTGCCACCACGAAAGAAAGGACAAAGTGATGCCTCTGTGGTGCCTCACCACGAACGTTTAGCACTCGTGCTCAAGACAAAACAATCCCTGGACTCCATGAGAAATTTTAAGGATGGAGGAGAAAAATCCCACTGAGGTCATCGGCAGTACTACTCAAGCATGTGCACGTGATAACACAGTGAGCAAAAGTTTCCTTACCAGAACGCCGGATTCTTGGGGGTAATGAACCTATATGTGCTTCCAGCTTCCCCTTTCCTCTTATCCCCTGTTACCTCTACCTACTCTGTTAACATTAGGTACTCTGTGCCCCCTCTTTATGACATAGTAATTCAGCAAAGGCAGGTCTCTGGAGAAAAAAGGATTAGGAGGGACAAGGCATGTGGGGTTCCTTAAATAGCTAAAATTAAAACAGTCACCATCAACTTAAAAACCAAAAAAGAAAAGGTCAGTCGTATACCAGGAGTCTCCTCTAAAAGAGCAAAGTTCAGTAGTTGCTGCTGCTCTTCAAACCTGAATTCACGTTACATCAAAACACTCAAATGCCATCTAATTACGCAATTTTCAAATTGAACTATTGAACTCAATGCTCATGTGACACTGTATGGATTATGTGAGACACTTAATATTATTACCAATATTATAAAATTGCAAGGAATCTTACCAGATATGTTGTGTAAGGTATCAGAGGAAATGTTACGTTTTCCCAAGTATGATAATCTTGTTTATATGTTTGTATCATCTTTGTATTGTGAATTACAAATGTGTGTTGATATATCTGTATTTCAAACTTGTGCTATGCTTCTGGGTGACACCCCCCAGACAGACTGGCATCAGCACTATCCAGCCTGCTTGATGGCCTATCAAAGGCAATCAGCTATACAATTAACCCATTGAGAGAAGGCAACAGCTGCACCTTATGAAAGTCAGCAAAACATGTAGGGCATGCCTGTGGACAGAGAACTCTAAGGCTTTTCCATAGCATGTGATGTAAAGCTTGTGTTTGGAACAAAAGTAGTACAGGCCACATGCGAAGGATATAAAAAGGCAGAGGCATCATCTCCATTTTGTCTTCAATCCTACTTTTCCTACCTCTGAAGCAACTTCTCTACAAACTGAAGCTTTGAACAAAGGACTGAATGACCCATCCAAGCTTTGGATGTATTCCTGAGGGACTTTCAAGGCAAAAAACTCAACAATACTGCTACGAGTCTGATATATGGACTCTGAAGTCTTATGTATGTATTTTATTGCTTGACCATTTAACAACCCAGTTCTTGTTCTTTCCTTCTTTTATAATAAACCTTTAGTTTTAGATACTAAAGGACTGGCTGGAACCTAGGCTTGCCAACTCTGTCTAAAGCTATTCCAGGAGATATTTTTCCTCCATCATGACATGACATCATTTTCTTAAAATATCCTATTAAAATCTCCCGGATTGCTTTCAATAGTCACTGGGAGATCAACGCCAATTCTGGGAGACTAAGCCAATCCTGGAGGGTTGGCAATCCTCCTGACAGCTTAGTATTTTGGGTAAGAGCCAAACTAATATTGATCTGGCCATGTGGCTAGTCCCTTGGGGTCAGAAGAACATTTTGTATAGTGAACAGTGTTTCAAATAATTTCTTACTGTACTGGACCTATGTGCTGATTGGGAGACAGAGAACTGGAATGCAATAAAGGGGGCTGTGTGATTTCTTTTTTCAGCTTCTTGATAACCCGTGTGGGGGATCAGAAGCACAGTTTGTGACTGGTTGGTGAGTCTAACCAGTTTTAACCACCAGTTTTGGGAGAATCTGCTCTCCTTTTTGAAGCTTGCCTTGAACTTGGAATTTTCAGTGAACGCTACCCCAGGCACCTCGGATCACAGCTAACATATACAATAGTGACAAATATGTAGATCAGGGTTTCTCATACTTCATTACACTGCAACCCCCTTCTGACAACTACTACAAGATCCCAGGAAGGGGACAGAAGCCTGAACCTCCCTGCCCCCTGGGGGGTGCCAAAGCTTGAGGGTTTCAGCCCTACGTGGTGGGGCTTGGACTTTGGCATCAGCCCTGAGCCCCAGCAAGTTTAATGACAGCCCTGGTGACCCCATTAAAAAGGGATTGCAACCCACTTTGGGGTCACAACCCACAGTTTGAGAACCACTGATGTAGACTAATCTCCCACTGCTTTGATCTCTATGCCTCATATCTAATGGCAGCCCGGACTTCAACACTGTTCTGAATATTAGAAAGTTTCCATTTGTTTCTTTAGACACAGTGAGGACAGCCACTGGTAAACATGCTTATCTAATCATGATGAAATATGCCTAATGTGTAGAACCAGAAGTGATCCCTTCCTTTTAATTTGTACAACCTGATGTAACCTGCATTACAGTACAATGTCTGAGTATGTAATGGAACATTTCTTTTATCTTCACCGGTTAGAAAGTAACAGCTTAGGGCACTTCAGAATTCCCAGGACCAGAATAGTGTTCTGTAAAAAATTCAATAATGGCAAACCTTTATAACAGATATATAATAGCTTTTTGAACACACACTGTCACCGTCAATATTACTACTAAAGAAGCAGAGTGTAAATGGTTACACATAAAGGCAGGTTAACACTATCTTTTTACTTGTGGAACAGGTTGAAATCTTGCTTATGGAACAATAAGGAAGGTTTGCTGTTTTGTTCCCCAAACACGTGTTCACAATCATACCCAAAAGTGTATCTGTTCCTGTTGTGGGACTCGTAAAACTCTATGTGACAAAGTATTACATGACTGACCATCAACTTCCCACACAGCCACTGCTATTTGTCAATTTCTTTCTTCACACAAGACATTACCAACAAGTGTACAAGATTGATTTTAGAAAACTATGGGATAAAAACTAGGGCTGTCAAATGATTAAAAAAATGCAATTTATCACAAGATTAAAAAAAAAACTGTCATGATGAATCGCAGTTTTAATCACACTGTTAGCACAGTAAAAACCAAAAGAAATAGTATTTTTCAATTCACCTGATACAGTATTGTAGTGCAATTTCTATTGTGAAAGTTACAATATTGTGAAACTTACAAATGTAGATTATATATATATTTTTAATACTTAACTGCACTCAAAACCAAAATAATGTAAAACTTTAGAGCGTACAAACCGAAGCATAAAGGGGCATATGAATGTTTAGAATATCCGGCACGTAAATACCTTGCAACTCTCGCTACAACAGTGCCATGTAAATGCCTGTTCTCACTTTCAGGTGACACTGTAAATAAGAAGCAGGCAGCATTATCTCCCATACATGTAAACAAACTTGTTTATCTTAGCAATTGGCTAAACGAGAAGTAGGACTGAGTGGACTTGTAGGAGGTGAACTGAAATACTATTTCTTTTGTTTATTTTTTTCTACACTGCAAATATTTGTAATAAAAATAATATAAAGTGAGCACTGTACACTTGGTATTTTGTGTTGTTACTGAAATCAATATATTTGAAAATGTAGAAAAACATCCAAAATAATTTATAATAAATTTAAATTGGTATTGTAGTATTGTTTAACAGTGCGTTTAAAACTGTGATTACTTGCAACTACATTTTTTAATCTAGTTAATTTGTTTTGCGTTAATCACTAGAGTTAACTGCGATTGACAGCCCTAATAAAAACATTACTTTTAACCAAATATTAGGATCAAGACAAAATGTTATTTATTTTGATTCACAGAAAACGAATCCTGCTAACTATCTTGTAGGAAGATAAGCCTACATTGAGCCCAAGTAAACGCTGGTCTTAAACTGAGTTTGGATATTAGCATGAGCAATAGGCCCAAAGCATATGACTAAACAGAATTAAATTATGAAAAAGAAGCATTGTTTGTGTTAAATTTGTAGTGACAGTTGAAACCAGAGTGTTATTTTATTTCAGATTTGGGTTGAGGTAACCATGTTTTCTTTATTTTGATTAACTGGGCACCAGGTGCAATAAATAACTGGTTATATATAGTTTGTTTACAAAAAAAATGCTTAGTCCTGAAGTTGGGAAGAAATATGGCAAAAGAAGGAAAGAAGATAACTTTGAAAAGGGGGCCCAACCATTAAGTTGGTCTAGACCATGCAAAAGCGTAGCATCCAGACCTAAAATGGCTCTCTCTGGCTTTAGCTAAGGTCTTATAACCAGCAATGACATCACTTGTTTATTAGAGTGTATAAAAAGGCAAGGATTTTAGGGATTTTCCTTACCCTTCTGGAATCATGCCCAAGCAAGATCCTGTTGTGAATATTTGGCCAATGTGTGTAACTGTATTGTTGCTAGGATATAAAATGTGTTTATGCTTGTATTGGTATTTTGGATATAACCAACAACAAGTGGACTTTGGACTAATAAAGGAATACTTGTGTGAAAACTTAGTTGTGGTAAACTTTAATCAACTTATGTTGGAAATAATTTCTTTAGTATTTTCTAACCTTTTCATAGTCTTCAGGCGTAAATTCTCTGTCCCTCTGGAGTATTTCATGGAGCCTTGCTTTAACACGATGCTGGCAGCTGCTTAAAGAGTCACTGTCACTGTCCAACAGACCATTCATATTAGCACTTTTCACCATCTGGACAAGAATAGGAGTCAGCTCTCCCTCTAAAGCCAGTAATCCCTAGAAAAAACAACACTGTTATTCAGAAATGAACAAAGATAAAAATGTAGTAATGCATCTATTTCTAAACCAAGATGTAAACGTAAACTCCACATTATATTGTTCAAATAACTTGCCAGTATCTCAAATGTTGTGGTTACCGAAATTCAATCACTCAATGAAATCTTTATGTAGCAGCTTATTGTATGTGCTCTCTCACATATGTTTAGGATGCCTGATATATCCCTCTTCTTGGAGATGGGAATAAGCAATCAAACTTCTGCTAAAAGAGAAATGAGTGGAAAACTTAAGCAGGTACAGAGCGTCTGGGCTGTGATCAGAGGACTGGGAAATTTGTCTGATATGAAGATAGGTAAGGTATTATGAAAGTTTGGTCAAAAAAGTTTCTAATTTACATGGAAGTTCTGAAGATTACATTTTTCACAGATCATGTCTAAAAGTTCACAGTGTTCAGGGCTATGGAACAGTTTTTATTAAATTTTACAAGATCACCCTAGAATTTTTACAGCACAACAAAATTACTACATGCATACTTGAGCAGCATAATGATTAAGAGCATTTCTTTTGTCAGTTCGCCACCGTATCTCACCAGTTAATTATTTTGAGATCAACTAAATGTTAAGAAGTTTCTGCTCTAACAATCTTACAAAAGGATATTCCTGTAGTAAAAATGTTTATATAATCTTGTAATATCTTATCTTAAAAAGAAAATGAAATCAGGTTATATTAATTTTACATCTCTGGTGGTATCAAAGCACAAAAGCAATCTGGTCCTCTATGTGTAATTTGCCTTACAGTTGCATGTCACCTATGTAAAGTGAACTTGTGGCCTCAGTTCATTTCCTAAAAGATGCCTATATTTCACCCATCATGCCCACAATTTGTCATAGTTTGTTGGAACTTTTAGATAAAGAATTAAACGGGCATGTAGACTAAAATACCCTTTTCATCCTCAAAAGTGGTCTACTGGAAAGGACTGATGTGCATTGCATGGGCTATGTAAATAAAAACTTGTACTGCAGCTTCCCATGCTGTATGTCTTCTGATGCTTGGAAGGCTTCAAATGCAAGAGATGTCCATTTGGATCTCCTTTCATAAGTACTAAATGAACTTTAAATAAATTTCAACTTTTTTTTTTATTCCATTGGCTGCAATAAAACTGCATTTCCCTAACTTGCTAGAGAACACAGACAAGATTCTTGTTGAGAGTTTCAGGTTTCTTGGGTTGAAAATACAATTTCACACAGTACCTTTGCAAAAGCTGCTGCAGTCATCTGAACTCGTCCCTCATCAGAAGCATAGATTTTCAGATCATGTCGATAAGTACTATGTAATCTAAGTAAACCACATCCAGGAAATCCAGCATAATCTCCTACAAAACAAACAGATCTTCTTCTTCAGAGACTCTTGTTATACATGTATTTTATTTTTATGTATAAATTAAAAGGCTAATTTATGCCATATAGCACACAAAGATTACCTTGTCCACCTGGGTACATGCATCTGAAAGCTCTCCCTAGCTCCTCTGCCTGGACCCTGCCTGCAGGGGTCAGTTCTCCTCCCCATTTCAGAACCAGAAGTAGAGATGGTTCATCTCTTCTGTTATCTAATTATATGTAGACAGATCACTTAAAGTAATGTACACACAAATGCAAAAGTTTATTTAAAGACTATTAAAGAATTATGATTAGATTAATATTGAAGAAATACTGGAAGTGATACATTGAGTTTTGTGTGCTTCAGGAAAGTGACTTCAACATTTGAGTCTCTTGCTATTCTAACAGAGAAATACCCCTCTAGTTCAGCGAAAGCTAATACTTAACTCTGAAGACACCCATGTTTAGGTACTTTAAAAACAAGTGAAACTTGTATTACAGTGAAAACAAAGTAATTGAAAGTAAGCACTAAACTAATCAGCAGTCAGGAAATTCACAGGTACTGGATTTTAAATACCTAGGCATTATTGTATGTTTTAGCCTTTTTTGTATGAAAGGAATAGGAGTACTAGGAGATTTATGGAAAACCGAATTTTTTCTAATCCTCATCATCTTTGGTGAACAGCTTACAAAATTTCTTCCCTCCATATTTTTGTTACGTACGAAACAATATTAAAATGCAAAAGTATATCTTAACCTTACTAACAGAAACTCAGCATCTTAGAGATTGCTAATCACAGTATCTCATTACAAAACAAAAATGTTTCTGAATACTTGGCCAGAGTACACGTCCTTGTTTTATTTAACACCATATTAAACAATTAACTCCCTTATTATGTCAAGTTCTACATATTATGTAAGTGAGTAAGTATCGGTTATACTATACCTTCTTCTTCACTAGAAGTTTTCGGACAGCCATGAGGGAGATAGGTTAACTGGACTTTGCGATTTATGCCAGAAAAATGCCCATACCTAAAGTGAGGGGGAAAAGAAACTGACGGATTTTCCAATATATACTCAATACTATCATATCCCTCTATCAATTAGGGACATCATAATTCCTTGAATCATAATTGATTTGTATACTAACCTGCCCATTTTTGCTGATTTGTACTTGTACATATCAAATAAAATATTGAAGGAATACTTAAATGGTCATCAACATGTAGCACTTGCCATATTAAGTACTGTCCATTGCTTCTTTTCATCACATTGCCCAAGAAACTTCATGTCTCTCTCACCAGAAAAACACTCCCATCCACCCACACTCTCCAACTGCATGATTAATTTCTTCCACTTTGGCACCATACACCCTTACGGCTGTCAGTATTCAGATCTGTTCTGTCACATACTGATAGCCACTATTTGTTATCCAATGAAGCCCCAAAATGGGATTCATAACACTTGCAAGTGTAACAAGCTTTTATCACAATATATTATAGGGCAAGTTAACTGTCTAGAAACAATTATTACTATCTAGTTAATATTTAATATAAATTTCAGCACTAAGTGTTAGTTAGAAACTGCCATACCTTAAATACATAATGAGATACTGAAAATTATTTAAAGTTTAAAATGAGCTTTCATACTATGCGTGGGTTACTGAGAACAAGACTTCATTCAATTGCAACAACACTTAATTACCATTTGTATTAGAATTGTGCCTACACATGCCAACTGAGGTTAGGACTCCATTGTATAAGACACTGTACAAATACATAGCAAGAGGCAGCCACTGCCCCCAAACGATTATAATCTATATAGACAACATGGATAACAGGATAAGACAAAGGAAGTATTTTCCCCATCATACAGATGAGGAACAGGTTAGATTAAGTGATTTGTACAAGGTCACACAGGAAGTAAAACCAGACCTCCTCAATACCAGTGCAATGTCTTAATCACAAAACCATCATTCCTCTCAATATATTCAAAAATTCAGATTAGTATTGTCATACATTATATTGTCAGTTGATAAATTAATGTAAGAGAATTCATTTTAAAAGCTAATGAGAGTAAAATAAGAGTCATGCCAATTCTGATGTGAGGATTAAAAATTAGATCCTTACATCTCCAAAACAGTCTTCAGCTGCTCAAGTTTTGCTTTGCTTTCTTCAATTTCAGAGTCATTGTTTTGCCCAAGTTCTAGTAGGAGCTGTCTTGCTATATCAAGCACCTCCTAAAAAAACAAAAACAAAACCACTATATAACAAGGAATTCTATTATTCATCAATTATAGAACCAAGGAAAAGAAAATCAAGACAGACTTACCTGTAACTGTTTTGGTTTCTTCAGTTTTAGCTTTCCAGACTTATATCCATCACATTTTTCAAAGAGATCAAAAAATCTTTAGGAGAAAACATACAGATTAAAAACATATCTAATAAGACTGTTAATATAAATATTAATACACTTTAAGGCAGGGGTGGGCAAACTTTTTGGCCTGATGGCCACATCGGGGTTGCAAAACTGCATGGAGGGTCAGGTAGGGAAGGCTGTGTCTCCCCTAACAGCCTGGCCCCCGCCCACTATCTGCCCCCTCCCACTTCCCTCCCCCCCTCAGAACCTTCACCCATCCAACCCCCCTGCTCCTTCTTCCCTGACCCCCCCGCCTAACCGCTGCCCCCCCCTCCCCCCGGACCCTACCCCCTATCCAACTCCCCCTGCTCCCTGACTGTCCCAACCACTATCCACACCCCTGCCACCTGACAGGCCCCCCGGGACTCCCATGCCTATCCAACTGCCCCCTGCTCCCTGTCCCCTGACTGCCCCCAGGGACCCCCTGCCCCTTATCCGACCCCCACCTCCACCCCCCCCCCCATGCCACTCAGAGCAGCAGGAGCTCGCAGCCCTGCTGCCTGGCCAGAGCCAGCCACACTGCTGTGCTGCCTGGCAGGAGTGGCGGGCCAGAGTGCTGGCAGCGTGGCGAGCTGAGGCTGTGGGGGAGGAGGGACAGCAGGGGAGGAGGGCTAACCTCCCCAGCCAGGAGCTCAAGGGACGGGCAGGACAGTCCTGTGGGCCGGATGTAGTTTGCCCACCTCTGCTTTAAGGCAACAGGAAGATTTTCAATTAAAACAGAATGAAGAGCTGGAACTAACCCACCTCATCAATCCGCAATTTAAACACCCCACAATTATGAGAAAGTTTGTTCTGATATGAACCTCTCTGTTCAGTGAGGTCTCATCTCACTAGCACATGCCTTAAACACAACTGCAAAATGAAAGAGCTTACAGTTTTTCTATTAGCTTACTAACACTGAAAAAATACAGGTACTACACAAAAGATATGAAGAATCCTGAGTAAACAGCCATATCTGTTCAAAATTTAACAAAAAAATCAACACAACATTATTAGCTATAAAATACTAAACATATGGCTCTGCAGACTTACAGCAAATCTTTCACTTAAAATTTGAGTGCAGAATCTATCCCTCAAATGATATTTTTATTAATTATTGTAGCACCTAATCATAGATTAAGGTCCCACTGTGTTAGGTACTGTATAAATGCATAACAAAGAGGGTCCCCTGGCCTCCCAAAATGCTTACACTTCAAGTACAAGGCAAGAGACAAAAGATATCAAGAAACAACTGGGAAGCAATAGCTTATGAAGGCCTTAAAAGCAGAGACTAGTAGTTTGCAATTGATGCAGCAGAAAAGGGAGAGACAGAAAAAGGGCAGAAATTAAGAGGTGATGCGGTCAAAGCAATGAGCCAGCAAAATGATCTTTGCAGCAGCATTAGACAAACTGTATTGTCAAGGCTGGAGAGAAGGAGGTTACAGTTGCGGGAGATGTGAGAAGACGGAGTTGTGGGCAAGTGAATTAGCTATGTAGATCGAGATGACGGGATGCATCTTAGAGATGTTATGCAGGAAGAAGCACTAAGATTTAAATGTAGTTTGTGCATACGCATGTGCAATTCCCACTGAATTCATTGAGTTGAACCCACATATCCCAGGCAATAATTTTGCCCTAAATGCCAAACTTAGGTTATGTCTACACTTACAGCAGCATGTCACATACAAACACAGCATGCCCAGCTAGCATCGGGATAAAAAGCAGTGCAAATCGTGAGGCACTGCTTAGGCTAGTAGAATGCCCGACATACCTGAACGCTAGGGTATATACCCTACTTGGCTCTCTACTCGCCCATGCCGTGCATCCCACATCTACAATACTATTTCTAGCAGTGTAGTGTCCCACTGCTGGAGCTTTTTACCACTGCAATGAAAGACTCCAGCAATAGGGAAAGGCTCTGCATGGTGGAGGCAGTAGGAAGAAAGGCTCCAGTAATGAGCCTTTCCCCACTGAAGCCTTTCACTGCTAGGTGTAGCTACACACTGCACTGAATATGGATGCGGCCTGCCTCTCACTGCATTGGGTAGCTCATGTACCCTACATGCTACTGCATGTGTAAATAAGGTCTGTCTTTACCCAAATTCAGACTTACTTTTGATGTTTAACTTCCATTTTCATTTTTTGTTTTGGTGTACGGTCCCCGTGACGTATTACAGCTATAACACATCTCAACTCCATCCTGAAAAATAAAAAAAAGTCAAGTTACATTTCCCAGTTCTATACACCACTCATGGTTTTTATATTATTAAATGTGTGAGTCAGACAGACAATTATTTAGTCGACAAAAATATACTTTATTAAGTACTGAAATGTTTGTAGGATATGCAAGAACATAAGGTTATCTGAAAATGATGTAAGAATGTGATTTACTATAAATACTGGTTTTAAGACTTAGCTAACTACAGAATATCTATCTTAAATAGTTTTTGAAACAGATCCATTTTGAGGTTTATTTAGTAAAAGCATGTTTATTAAAAATGTGTGTTAAACTGACAGTAGAATATTGATTAGCAATTAAGCAAGCTATTTTTAGAACAGACTACACTTGAAAATCTGTTGTTCTGTACTCAGCTTGCCTAAGGGTAAAAATCTTCGATTGCTGGAACAGCAATCACAATTCACTTCTTGTTTTCAGCACACAAAACAAGTGTCCTTAGCCAAAAGCTGATATACCTTGGGAGAAGAGAAAATTCACATAAAGGTTATGTAAGGACTTTGCACAATTCAGCTAAAGATACTTTTCTCTTACATTGTTCCAGATGTGGTTGGCACAATAGGGATATCTTCAGCTTCCAAAGGTATTGACCATGGGATTTGAAATTGTGGAGCAAGTTCTCGCATTATGATATTTCTAAATGGGGAAAAACAAAAATGTATGTCTAAATTAAAATGCTGAAATACTGTATATATTAATTTCTTTAAATGGAATATTCTGTTTTAGTCAACAGTTTATTAGACAAACACTGACCACTGGATGGGCACTTACAGATGTATTTTTATTTTTTCAAATATTTAAATACTATTATGTTGAACTATTGAAGTCTGGTCACAATAACTACAAAGACAACAATCTAACATTATCTGTAAAATATAGGTATAATAAGTTCTTGTAAGAGCTTCTTATGATCTACTCTGGTAAGTGTCATGTTAAAGTACACCAACCCGAACTATATCACTGTTCATACAGATTTTAATCTGGAGAACTTTAAAGGATGGTGTAATGTATCTTAGATACTTAATCTAAGAAGAATGATTCCTAGACTTCCCAAACTTAGTGCAAATATGCTGTTGATTTAGCTCTGCTATAACAATGCTATTTTGAATATAAGGAAAAAATGTAGATGAACGCTTTTTGCACCATGGTAGGAATCAAGACTAAGTTGACGGTGTAAAATTGGAGAAGTGCACGTGAATCTTCAGAATTCCTGCCACTAACTCGAAGCAACAAGACTGTAGTTATTATCTAACAGGAATTATTCCCCTCCTTTCAGCTCAGATAATTCAGCGTGGTATGGCCTTTTTGAACTACACCAGTAGTATAATCTTGTTGTAAAGACAGTTTAACTGGACAACACAGAATCACCCTAGTTTATGGGTGACAAATCAGTGGCATGGTAGCACAGAAAAGGGGGCACAGTTGAAGGAAGGGAAGGCACAGCCAGGATCCTTCTATTTCACTCCAATCCTGGTCTAAATTTTCAGCCCTTTAGGCTGTTGTAGCCAATATGAATTACAGTAGTCTGATGGCTGCCTCAACATAACATTGGCAGCAACAGCCATGCCCAAAGCCGCACCCGGACGAAGGCAGTGCAAAGGTGTGCTTTCAACCAACCTTTGTACAGCACACCTGCACTTTTTATTTGGGTTAGTTAATCTGTTAAGCAAATTTAACAAGTTAGCATATTTCTTTATTTTTCTCTCTAACAAAGATGTTCTCAGATTACTTTTGAATTCTGCAACTGTCACTTTTCTAAGGCATAAGGGAATGCACATGGAAATAAAAAACTTTTAGAAATTTATTTTTGATTTCTAGTTATTCTAGATGATGCTCGCTTGTTGGATCATATTAAAGAAGTTCTGTATTAAAATCACAAATGAGTTTGATTCCCCAGAGTTTAAATTCCAGGGTATTACTAATTAAGAGGTCTCTTGGTTTTTGGTACTGTTTCTCTCCCTCTATGTGTGAAACTTGCAAGCTGCTAATTGTGTTAGTACATTCTAAGACAGAGTCTGTTCTCAAAGCAATTCACAGAGAGAGAGACTCAAAGCAATACTCTAACAACAGAAACAGCACCCAGAGACTCCCCGCCTTTTTGTTGTATTAACAATTGTGATTAAAATAGAGATAGAGGATGTATGTGGATGGATGCTTGGTGTGGATAATAACTGAATGATCAGGGAGGTGCCAGCCTAAGAATCCAGTGTCCATCGGCTGAAGAAGGCGTCAAGTGGAAATAACCAGAGGACCCCACCCGGAGGGCAGACTGGAATCCACCCAACAGCCTCAAGAATGGGAGAACCAAAGAACAAGATAACATCTTGGAGCCGTCAGGAATGTGCTATCTGCTGATTGATTCAGCAACAGCATGATGAAGCAATTCCCATAGACTGGCATAGGAAGAAATTCCTATAAAAATAGACTCTAAAAAGTGAGAACTTTGGGGTCTGATTCTGCAAACCAACTTCCAGGAGCATCAGATGAGCATCTGACAAGGCCCTGCTCCCTCCTCATGTCCAGGCCACCTGGCCAGTGGCTTGGCATGAGCAACTCTAAGACTGGTAACTATAACAACCTTGCAGAACCTGTGTGTGTGGGTGTGTATGTGTGTGTGTGTGTGTTTGTATGAATGAATGTGTGAATAAATATGAGATTGAATGGAATGTTATAGCTATAACTAACTGCTTACTATGATTCTTTCTGTATTCACAATAAATGTGGTATTTTGCCTTTTTCCCTTTAATAAGATCCTGCTGGTTTTTATTTTATTGGTACAACACGCTTTAAAAGCAAAGGCTTTTTCTGCTTTAAAGAAAAAACTATCCAAAAGATTCCTTGAACTTGTTTCAACCCTGGAGTAAAAGTAGCCCTCAAAAAAAATGTTTAAGACAGAAATACTTTGGAAACTGGATGAAAGAACTTCCATAGCAAAGACAAATGATTGCATGAACATACACACCAATCATATAATATCAATTAATGAACTCTTACCCAAGTATCTTCGCACAATCATCATAGTATTTCATGGAGTTCTTCACAAAACTGAAGCCATTGACGTCACAGACATAGGACTGTCCATTAGCACGCAACAAGTCAAAGCCACAAACTGTTTGCTGTTAAGAATAAATAGTGAAAAGCACAGTTTCCATTTCAGTCAAGGGTCTCGTGTTTCCAGACCTGCATGTTAAGTATGGTTCTGATCTGAAAAGGCAACACAAAAATGGCACTGTGGGTTCTATATTTATTGTTCTTCAGTGACTCCATATTAAATTTGTTCAGATTATACATGATGTTTCCTAATTACATGCCTGACATCCCAACCTGAGTTCTTAACTTCTCACACACCACTAGCAACATGAATTCTGCAGGCCAAATTCTGCTTTCCGTTACACTTTTGCATCCACATTATCTTCAGAACTCCCACTGTCCACAGAATTTGGACTGTGGAATCATCGTTTCTAGTAGTGGTAAGAGATAAGGAGAGAGGTAAACACACACACACCCTTCTTATTTCTCAGAATTACCAAAAAATATGCTATTTATAAACTTGATGCAGTAATGCCATTTTTAACAGTCACCTTTCAGAATATTATTTATTATTTCAGAATTATTTATATTATGTAGCACCTAGGAGCCCTAGTCATGGACCAAGAGCCACTGTGCTAGGTTCTATACAAACACAGAACAAAACACAGTTCCTACCCCAAAGAGCTGTGAGAGTAGAACCACACAAACTGAAATTGGTGGGAATGTACTGTGCCTCCGCTGTCACCACGAGTGCTATCATAGCTACACTGTTATTATACTTGTGCTAGCTTACTGAGAGCTAGTGTGAGTATGCGTACACGAGGAGGGGAATCATAGCCCTAGCTCATAGTGTAGATGTAAGCCTTAAATAGTTATTAGTAAAGATATTTTGCTCCTTTCCCAGATTATTTCAAATTAGTTTTCAGATACAAAAACTACACATTTTATTTGGGACTCTTGGTTCTGACATCACTGAAGACTTTACAGGTTAATATATTCTAGCACTGGGACCAGTGCTGGCACCAGTTAGGAGCCACCCCTGTGTGATTTACTGCAACTGCATCACAAAGGCCCATTGTTACTAACAAAGCATATATTTAAGATTATGCAAACTGAATGCAAATGGATTTGTTTAATACAAAAAAACATCAGCCTTTACAAATTAAACTGAAAAGGAGTACTCCTTTTCTTTTTGCGAATACAGACTAACACGGCTGTTCCTCTGAAACCTGAAATTAAACTGAGTGAAAGTAAGTTAGCATGCACACATGCAAAACAGGAGAGAAAAATATGCATGTCACATTAATCTACAGTGGTATATTTCATGTATGAGTTTTCTGAATTCAGCTGTCTCTATTTGTCCACAATGGCAATAGTAGGCATCTTTCAGTCTCGAGAGACCATGGGAATCCACCCCAAGAGGTAAAAAATGTACCCAGTTGGTTTTAATGGCAGCCGCAGCTGTGGCTGAAGAGACCCATTCGAGAGATAATCTCTGCTGCATCTGTCACATTTAAAAGTGATGTTTTGACCCTTTGGGCTCTGCCTTCTGCAAACTCTTTTCTCCTCTGCTAAGCTGGACTGCTTCCCCTCTTAACTCAGGAGACCTTTGTTTAGTTCTTGTTTCCAAAGGCTGCATTCTTGAGTGTGATCTTCCCAGTTGTCCACGCCCATGTCCATTTCTTTGAGGTCTCACTTGCACACATCCTTAACACAATATTTTGGGTGCCCTTTGGGTCTTTTTCCAGATGTCAATTTGCCGTAGACAATGTCATTTGGGATGCGCTATCATTCATTCAGCACACATGCCCAAGCCAGCAGAGGCATCTCTGGTTGAGGAGAGAGATGGGTACCCAGAAGTCACCTAGTATAGAATAGGCCCAACAAGGAAAACAACAGAACATCACTGGCCATCACATACAGACCCCAGCTAAAACCTCTCCATCACATCATCAACGATCTACAACCTAACTTGGAAAACGATCCCTCACTCTCACAGACCTTGAGAAGCAGGCTAGTCCTCATTTACAGACAGCCCCCAACCTGAAGCTAATACTCACCAGCAACTACACACCACAGAAACACTAACCCAGGAACCAATCCCTGTAACAAACCTTGTTGCCTGCTCTGTCCCCATATCTACTCTAGCGACACCATCAGAGGACCCAACCACAACAGCCACACCATCAGGGACATACCTGCACATCTACTAATGTGATATATGCCATCATGTGCCAGCAATGCCCCTCTGACATGTACATTGGCCAAACCAGACAGTCTCTATGTAAAAGAATAAATGGACACAAATCGGACACCAGGAACGGTAACATACAAAAGCCAGTAGGAGAAAGCTTCAATCTTCCTGGACATTCTATAACAGATTTAAAAGTAGCCATACTTGAACAACAAAGACTTCAGAAACAGACTTCAAAGAGAAACTGCAGAACTAAAATTCATTTGCAAATTTAACACCATTAATTAGGGTCTGAATAGGGACTGGGAGTGGCTGGCTCACTACAAAAGCAGCTTTGCCTCTCCTAGAATTGACACCTCCTCCTCAATTATTGGGAGTGGACTACATCCACCCTGATCGAATTGGCCCTGTCAACACTGCTTCTCCACTTGTGAGGTAACTCCTCTCTCTTCAAGTGTCAGTATAATAATGCCTGCATCTGTAATTTTCACTCCATGCCTCTGAAGAAGTGGGTTTTTTACCCACAAAAGCTTATGCCCAAATAAATCAGTTAGTCTTTAAGGTGCCACCAGACTCTTTGTTGTTTTTCTGGTTGAGGAGAGTTTGCATGCTGGCCCACTTAAGCACCTCAGTGTTGGTGACTCTGTCCTTCCAGGAGATACCAAAGGTTTGATGAAGGCAACGCGTATGAAAGCTGTTGAGCCTCTTTTCCTGATGAAAGTACAAGATCAACATCTCGCTCCCATAAAAAAAAAGTGTGCTGATAACACATTCACAATACACACAGATCTTTGTGTGTTCTGTCAGTTTGTTGTTCTGTCATACCCTCTTTCTTAGTCTAGACCAGGGGTCTCAAACAAGCGGCTCGTGGGCTGGGGTTATTTTCTGTGGCCTGCCAGCTCCCCACAGCCCCCCGGCCATTTACCTAGAGTGGCTCCAGCCCGGCACGCACCGGGGGCAAGGCAGGCTCCCTCCCTGCCTCCTGTCCTGCACCTGTGCCGCTCCAAGAAGCAGCTGGGACCTGGGGGGAGGAGGAGGGCACAGGGGTTTGTGTGTTGCCTTGGCTGCTCCTCCAGGTACCTCACCCAAAGTTCCCATTGGCACCTTGCACCCTGACCCCCTGCCCCACCCCGACCCCCTGCCTGAGCCTCCCTGGGGGCAGGGAGGTGGCGGAGTTGGGGTGGGGATTTCCGGGAAGGGGTTGGAAGGGGTGGGAAGAGGCAGGGCCTCACGGAAGGGGTGGAGTAGGGGCAGGGCTGGTGGAGTGGGGTGTGGGTGGGTGGTCAGTGGTGCGGCCCTCGGGCCAATGTACTAGTCCTCATGTGGTCCTCCTGGTCATTTGAGTTTGAGACCCCGGTGTAGACACTGTGGTGGCTTTTCCCATGTGGATGTTGAGTTCCATTCCAAGTGAAAGGTTGACTGTGATAGTGGACCCCAGCTATGTGAACTTGTTCACCACTTCAAGTTCATAGTTGTTGATCTTGAAGGAGGGTGCTTCCTCAACTCCTTGGAGCATTATATTAACCCTTTTTAGGCTTATGGTAAGCCCAAAGTCTTGGCAGGCTTTGGAAAAAACATCCATAAGGTTTTGGAGATGAGTTTCTGTGTGGTCTGTCACTGCTGCGTCATCAGCGAGGAGGTGTTGGATAAGGGCCTCCCAAGTTTTGGTTTGAGATCTGAGTCTTGCAAGATTGAACAGCTTCCCATCAGATCTTGAGTGCAAGAAGATTCCCTCAATTGAGAAATCAAAATCTTGTTTCAGTAGCAAGGAAAAGATGATCCCAAACAGAGCTGGGGCAAGTACACAACCTTGCTTAACTCCACTACGTATCTGGAAAGCCTCCCAGACTGAGCTGTTGTATTGAACTATGCCATACATGTTTTCATGGAAGGATCAAATCATGCTTGAGAGCTTGCGGGGGGGTAATCCAATCTTTTCTAGAAGGGTAAATAGTCCGCCTCTACTGACAAGGTCAAAAACCTTTGTGAGATCGACAAAGGCTATGTAAAGTGGCTTTTTTTGTTCTTTTTTTTGTTTGTAATTGTCTCAGCAAGAAGATCATGTCAATAGTAGATCTTTCAGCTGTGAAGCCGCACCGTGATTCAGGATAGATTTTGTCTGCAAGGGTCTGAAGTCTATTTGGGACAATTTGGGCAAAAGCTTTTCCCATAATGCTAAGAAGGGAAATGCCATGATAGTTGTTACAGTCACTCCTGTCACCCCTGTTTTTATAGACTGATGATGTTGGTGTCTCAGTTCTTGTGGTACTCTGCCTTCTTTCCAGCATAGACAGAGCAACTTATGAAGATGTTGCAGTAGAATAGGTTTTCCTCTGACAGTATGCAGTAAGAATATTAAAAAGCTAATTATTTAAAAACAGGGGAAGTCCACCAGATTAGGGGGGAAAAAAAAACGTGAGTGCAATTTCTTTTTCCATCCCAGGAGATCTCTAACAATAATACCTCTGTTTATGAGCACTGACTAACAGAATTTTCACACAGTAAACAATTAGTACTACACATTTGATCAGCTAGTAAGTGGTCTGTTTACCTTAAATGCAAGGCATACTTTCCAAGCAATCAACTTCTCTCTTGCATTCAGGATGACTGGATATCTCACTTCTTTTCCTTCACTGTCTCGTTCTACCTTGCCATCCAAAGCTGGGGACTTCCTCGCTTCAGCATGTGCATAGTCTGGACCTACTGTGTACACCTTTATTTAAAAATTAAAATTTATTAACTTAGTTACACCGAGTTTATGTCAAGTTCAAATCACGTAGCTGCATACACACGTCCAAAAACATTACTAGAGCTTGTGTACACAGCAAGTTACTGTGTGGCCCACTACAGGCCAACCTTCAATCTACAGCACACCAGCAGGTGTAAGTGTTCCCTTACACCTTAACTACACTTTTAGAACACATAGGGAACTGTGGTTAAGTGACCAGGGTGCTGGTTTCCATAGAACCCAGTTTTAAGCTCTTAACAGCATCCTGTCAGAGACACTCACTGCAAATTAGATAATGCTCCTAACCAATGATGGGGTGGCTTCTAGGCTCCCTCTTTGTTTTGTGCTCACAGGACATCCAGCCTGATGGATTATCAGTGACAAACAAAGCACGAAGGAAGATGGCTAGAGCACCAGTGGTGGAGATCTTGTGTTAAGCCTTAAAAAACCCAAAACATTTATGTTACAATTGATCAAACACATATGCTGTGGCAGTACAGGAAACAAAGAATAAGTTCTCTTCCTCCACCATAGGACCTGCAAAGTCTCAGACAGCAGATTTTATTTTATTTATTTATTTTTTTTTTGGAGTGGTAAAATGTCTGGTTTTACCAAACTATCTCAGCTTGGGAGCTAGTCCAAGTACCTCCTGTTGTGAGGAAATTGCTTGATATTTTGCAGACAAAACTGATCAAATTAGGGGTGCTTCTGTGGTGGCAGAGTTTGGTCTTGCGAGAAAAAGGGCCTTGTCTTCTCTGCTAGAATTTCAGCCACTAATACTTGCTGAGGTACTGAGAGAACTTCATACCAAAACCTGTATTTTGCATATATGTCCTTCCTGAGTGGTAAAGCCAATAGGAAAGTACTGGGTCCTTTATTTTTAGAGACTGTTAATGCCCCTGAGAGCTGGCAGGCTGCCTATTACTTTGAGGGAAGCTGTAGTGTGGCATTTAGAATATAAGAATGGCCATACTGGGTCAGACCAAAGGTCCATCCAGCCCAGTATCCTGTCTGGCGACAGTGGCCAATGCCAAGTGCCCCAGAGGGAGTGAACCTAACAGGTAATGATCAAGTGATCTCTCTCCTGCCATCCATCTCCACCCTCTGACAAACAGAAGCTAGGGACACCATTCCTTGCTCATCCTGGCTAATAGCCATTAATGGACTTAACCTCCATGAATTTATACAGTTCTCTTTTAAACCCTGTTATAGTCCTAGCCTTCACAACCTCCTCAGGCAAGGGGTTTCACAGGTTGACTGTGTGCTGAGTGAAGAAGAATTTCCTTTTGTTTTATACCTGCTACCCATTAATTCAATTTGGTGGCCCCTAGTTCTTATACTATGGGAACAAGTAAATAACTTTTCCTTATTCACTTTCTCCACACCACTCATGATTTTATATGCCTCAATCATATCCACCCTTAGTCTCTTCTTTTCCAAGCTGAAAAGTTCTAGCCTCTAATTTCTCCTCCTGTTCCAAACCCCTAATCATTTTAGTTGCCCTTTTCTGAACCTTTTCTAATGTTAGTATATCCTTTTTGAGATGAGGGGACAACATCTGTACACAGTATTCAAGATGTGGATGAACCATGGATTTATATAAGGGCAATAAGATATTCTCCGTCTTATTCTCTATCCCTTTTTTAATGATTCTTAACATCCCGTTTGTTTTTTTGACTGTCGCTGCACACTGCACGGACGTCTTCAGAGAACTATCCACAATGACTACAAGATCTTTCTCCTGATTAGTTGTAGCTAAATTAGCCCCCCATCATATTGTATGTATAGTTGGAGTTATTTTTTCCAGTGTGCATTACTTTACATTTATCCACATTAAATTTCATTTGCCATTTTTGTTGACCAATCACTTAGTTTTGTGAGATCTTTTTGAAGCTCTTCACAGTCTGCTTTGGTCTTGACTATCTTGAGCAGTTTAGTATCATCTGCAAACTTTGCCACCTCGCTGTTTACCCCTTTCTCCAGATCATTTAGGAATAAGTTGAATAGGATAGGTCCTAGGACTGACCCTTAGGGAACACCACTAGTTACCCCTCTCCATTCTGAAAATTTACCATTTATTCCTACCCTTTGTTCCCTGTCTTTTAACCAGTTCTCAATCCATGAAAGGATCTTCCCTCTTATCCCATGACAACTTAATTTACGTAAGAGCCTTTGGTGAGGGACCTTGTCAAAGGCTTTCTGGAAATCTAAGTACACTATGTCCACTGGATCCCCCTTGTCCACATGTTTGTTGCCCCCCTCAAAGAACTAATAGATTAGGAAAACATGATCTCCCTTTACAGAAACCACGTTGACTTTTGCACAACAATTTATGTTCTTCTATGTGTCTGACAATTTTATTCTTTACTATTGTTTCAACTAAATTTGCCCAGTACTGACATTAGACTTACTGGTCTAATTGCCAGGATCACCTCTAGACCCCTTCTTAAATATTGGCATTACATTAGCTATCTTCCAGTTATTGGGTACAGAAGCTGATTTAAAGGACAGGTTACAAACCATAGGTAACAGTTCCGCAATTTCACATTTTAGTTCTTTCAGAACTCTTGGGTGAATGCCACCTAGTGCTGGCAACTTGTTACTGTTAAGTTGCTCAATTAATTCCAAAACTCAATTAATTCCAAAATTAACTCCATCACATTTACTCAAGAAATCATCGCTTAACACTAGCAATCTAATTATTGACTATTATCACATCTTTCCCAGGAGAAGGTTGTGGTGAGATACCTCTCGCTGTATCTAGAGGTCTTTGACCTCCTAGGCCGTTGTCACACTAGGTACAGGCATGGCTTTGGCACAGACTTCAGTGGTCAATAATCTCCTCCTGGATGAAGATCATTTGTCTATACAGGTACTACTACTACTTCTATCAGCTGCCTTTGATACCACTGATCATAGGGAGGTGTTACTTGTCAGGACTACTCTGTCTTCAATAGCTTTATTCTTTTCTCTCCAAGATGTCAACAGATTGTTGTGGGCAATTTCTCCTCTTCCCAAAGAATTCTCAGGTATGGCTCCGGCACGGTTCCATTCTGTCAGCTGTTCACTGTGTATATGAGGTTTTTAGAAAGCATGAGGCGTGGTGTTTGCAACTTGCTGATGATACCCAACTGTATGTCTCCATCACATCTGATGAGATTCAGTAGCTCAGCCAGTGTCTAACTGAGATTAGAGAATGGATGACGGTGTACTGGCTAAAGCTCAACCTAGCAGAGTTGGGGAAGTAACTGGATGAGATGGTGGAGGTAACATCTGTCCCTCTAATTGTTGGAATACAGACATTAGTTATGAGAGTTTGCAGCTTAGGGTTAATTTTAGACCCCCAACTTCTGTTTGGTTGTATTACAACCCAGGCCGCCTTTTACCATCTGTGTTTGGCTAGGTGGCTCTGATGCAGGCTTTCATAACCTCAAGATTAGCTACTGCAATGTGTTCCATATGGGACTACACCTTAAAAACATTTGAAGAGTGACAATGGTGTACAATGCAGCAGCTTGCTTACCGAGTAAGGCATCTCACTGGGAGTATACAAGATCAGTACTCTAGGATCTGCACTGCACCATCTTCCTACTGGTCTCTAGGTGGAGTTTAAGATGTTGGTTATGACCCATAAAGTTCTACCTAGCCTGGGACTAGGCCTACCTGAAAGATTGCCTCTCCACATGCCATACTGCCTCAGTTGTGGGCAACCAAAGTGTCCAAGCAGGATCTCTCCTTCATTATAAGAGGGGGTTGTTGGTAGGGCATTCACAGCAAGGGCTCAGAGACTCTGGAACTTGATCCCTCCCATGGTCCAAAATAACATGAATTTGGTGTCTTTCCAGGATCTATTCCCCATACAATGAAGGGAAGGAAATTCTGTAGGTGACTGGCTGAGTTCCTGCTGAAATAATTACTGTAACGCTGCTGGGATTTTATTAATAATAATGCAAGGATGCCTAGTCTTTTATACTCATTTTAAATCTAAATTAATAAAAACTAAATATATAAAGAAAATGAACTAAAAAAACCCTAATGGATAATGCATTAACAATGTACTGTTAGTGTATTTTCTCCAAAGCAGTGTACATTTATAATTAGTCATAGTTTATTAAAATATACTAATACTCCTCTAATGTCTACTACTACTACTAACTAATAATTCCTAATACTAATAATTCTCAAACTTCATTGCACCATGACTCCCTTCTGACAACAAAAATTACTACACAACCCCCACAAGGGGGGACCAAAGTCTGAGCCTGCCTGCGCTCTGCCACCCCACAAGACACATTTTCATCTCAAAAACTGCCAAAGGTCTTGGAATATTTGACTGTTCTAAATAGAAATCAGAATATGCGGTTTTCATACCTTTACATCAGTGCCATCTGTAGGCATGAACTCCTCATAAATGTATGAGCCCGTCTTTCTCACATTGCTTTCAGGTGAATAAACACTGCTCCTGCTGCCAATCTGAAACAAATATTTTTCTGTTAAAGCCTCTCTTTAAGATAGACCTTTTCACCTCCTTAAATATGCACACTCTCAGAGCTTATTTCTGTCTCTTCTTCCACAATTTCCCTCCCCCTCCTGGTTTTATGGAGAACTAACTAAACATATTCCACAAAGGAAGGCTTTATCAATACAAATAGTTTAATCTCAAGACTTGACTATGAAGTCATATCTATTTAATAGAGGTTGAAAATATTAAATAAAAAGTTTCCCAAATGACTGAGTACTTCTTTACCATAAAATGGTACCATGCTACCTCTGTGCTAATATACTGCAGCACTACCAAATTAAGGACACAGATTCTGAAATTACACAGTACAACATTTAGGCTACACACAAAGTTACATTACATCCAGCCTCAGTATGCATCCTCATTGTTAATTGCAATGACTTTTTAATTAATCAAAAGTTAGTAGGAATGCATTGTCACTAGAAAGAACCTTGTTTTAGTCAACAGATTCAGGTCAACAGATCTCTATAACAGCTTCAGTTCCGACCTGTTCAAGTATTTGAGGTGAAAATTCAACAACCTCATTAAGAGGAGTTTGTGTATGTTCTCTCATCAGTTTAGTTTAAACCACCACTATATTAGGCAACTTGTATTCTTGAAAATAAATCCATTCATATGCACAACAAGATGGTGGGCAGAGAAGCAGACCCTGGTTGCAGTGTGGATATCCTAGCGGACCTCCTCTATGTTAAGAAACTCGTCTGCTGAGCATCTGTAGGTAGATTACAGACCCTTTTCATACAACTTCTGTGGTACAAAGGCCATACCTCTGCTAGAGAATTTGGTCTTTTGATTCTGGTTTGTATAGATTTGCATCAGATTCTCCAAAAATATTTTGGGGTTTCAGGTTTTTTTAAGTCACTATAATAGAACCAAGATTACAGTCATTCAGTACAAAAACATTTTTAAATAATTTAAGTGTGGCAATTTCCGCACCTTTCGAAAAAGCCTTTGGCTTCCACCGCCAGCAGATGTTGGATAATAAATGTATACATTGTGGTCCTCGGCACTCACTGGCTTCTCTACAAATGGCTTTTGGAAAACTTCCCCATTCACCTCCACCTGGTCTTCTCCTTCAATCAAATTGCATTCTAGAGAAATGAGCATAAATTAAAGACGATATCATGTGGTAACAGTATACAATAAAAGTCACAACTGCTCACTTTCAAAAAAATTAATTAATATCTTTAGTCTTCAGTTTAAGACAAGAAAAATATTGAACTATTGAAATGGAATCACCAATTTAAGTTCTTATAAATCATGTTTGGAGCAGTTATTCAAGGAAGGAAGTACTAAGAACAGACCCAGATTTGGCACCAGAAAATCTCCCTGCTACAAACTGGGGATGGGCCTCTACTCTATTCTATTCAATTCAATCAGTGCTGGGCTCAGCCCAGCCCTAAAACACTTAACCAGTGAACTTTGGTGCACTGTTGCCTGCTCATCACCCTCCTCTCCATAACTTAGCAGCTCTCTGCCATCCGTATTGGTGCAGGAAGGGAACTCACTTTGGCTGGGGAGTATCTGTGTTTCTTCCCTGCGGGTCACTGGGAAGTACTTTCTCAGTGCAACAGTGACTTACAAGCACCATTTAGGCACAGAGAAAGAACGCACCAGCATCTCTACCACCCCTGCTTCCTGTGTGGAGTGATTTAAACCAAAGCAATTTAATTATGAGTTAAATGAGCATATATGAAACTTTGATTTAAATCACCAATTTTAATCACATTTTGCCTTTGTACATTATTTTCCTAAAGAAAGGCAGATTCCCAATGGTTGGTGTAATTTAGTACTTCTTTTTGCTACCTATACACATTTATTTAAGCAATTATATAATTGAACATACATTTATTCAGGTGCTTAATTGATCCATTTATTAAGGCAGAAAATGGTGAATGATACATTTCTTATGTACTAGATTGATTTTCTATTCATGATTTGTCATTTGTGGATGGAAACTTGAATTCAATTAAAAAGGTATAAAACTAGCATTTTAAAATTGTTTATTTGTTAAATAAAACTACCTTAAATGTGCATGATACATAAGAAGAAGGAGTTTTTCAAAACATGTTTTACATTTAAAACTGATCTGTTTTTAAAAAAAGGATGCATTACCAATAGTTAGTGAACTGAACTGACTGTTTCTGGTAACCATGTCCTTCCAGATTTTAGAACTAATAGATCTCATCCTCTAAACCTCATTTTTATTCATATAGTGGAGAGAAAAATAAGCTTTCCTACTTTTTCAGCTCCCAATCGGATTCTCAACATTTGATTAACTAGTCGCTGAACTCAACTAGTTGAATAAACTGAATAAAGAAAATATTCTCTGAGCCTGCAGAAGAAGCTACTGCTACCAAAGTCAAGTCCAGGGCTTCTACAAACACTGGTTCCACATGCTTCGCCAGCGAATTCCACAAGTTCACTGGTCTGTCTTTTAAAACTTTGGCGGCAAACATGTATTGCCTGATTTTTTCCATTGTATTTTAACGATTTTTTAATAAATTATAGCAAGTTTCGTTCTTAATGTGAGTTATGATAGTTTCAAATTTAATTGAAAAGTTTTAAAAGAAAACTATTGTATTTTAACAAAAAATGCTATTAAAAAAAGATTTTTAAATAACTGATCTTTTTTTAATCCACTCTGCTTGCCTCAGTCCCTCAATTTCAGGGAGAGAGAGCGCCAGCCTCTATTCTGAAACACCTGCTCATAACAATCCCCTTGGCATTACAGAACAGGGAAAGAAGCCATCATTGTCACATCCTTCCACACTGGGCAGAGCCAGCCTTGGCATATCAATGTTTTCTTCACCTTAGCATCTCTCCCCTCACCCTCTTACCTCAAGAAGATGCATATCCTTGTACATAACCTCAAGAAATAATTCTGTTCCGTTTCAAATATTGTACTATTTTTATGAATGATCTGTCCCAAAGTGTCTGTTTAATCATCTCAAACCAACCATGTTCACTGCCATATATTAAATTAAAAACTAACCCTTAGATAGAAATTCAGATTTTTGAGATAACTTATATAGCATGCTACAATTCTACCACCAATGAAATTAAAAATACAAAAATCTTAAAATCTCTGAAACTAAGTATCTATTAATGGAATAAACTGTAAGACTGCATCATAATGGATACAGAAACACTTGGCAAACTTTCAGTACCTTGTATTGCAATTTCTAACTGAATTGAGTTCACTTTTTTCAAGTTGCCTATTGCACAAAGTCCAGCCAGCTACAATATTTGCTTAAGCAGGCCATGTGCAATTTCCTGGCTGTGGTTTGTATTTTAAAAAGTTTATGATACAAGAGCTAGAATCTGATGAAAGTGAGTGCCTGTACTGGACTCAAATGCAATACACAATAAAAAGGGGGGCAACAAAGAGACTTCAATAGTTAAATGGATGATGTAAGTAAGTGACTTTATGAATTATTCTTGAAGTAAGATTGTTTCATTTATGGCTATCACAGCTATATTTACATCTTCATTCCTTCTTCCCTCTCCTGGCAACATTAGGTGTGAGAATATTTGTCCATATATATTAGAAGGATCCAGGTTCAATGTCTCTACTATAAATGTGATTAAGACCTAGTAGGCAAGGGACATCCATTTCTCCAAAAATGGGTCTCTAATAGCCTTCCTGCCAAACCATCTTAGTGATACCAGTCTCAATATCCATTAGTCCACTTCAAATATCCCATTTTCTTTCAAGCTGCCCTTATATGTGAAATGCCTTTCCTGAGGTAAGATACCAGGCCATAGTCTCTCCTCATTCAAATCCTTTTATGACTTTCTATTGCAGTGACATAAAATACTGAGTCTATATACACACACAACATGAACAAAAAAATTATACTTTCCACTAGTTTTTGCCGGGTTATCTTAATGCTCTAACTCCTGTCCGTCTAGCTGTGTTATATTTTGTTACACCAAGTCTGAAGTTCGACTGTATTATTTTAACAGTATCCATTGTATTATTTTAACAGTTTCTAATCAGGGGTACTCGGAACTTTTTGAAATTCAGGTCTCTAACAGGAGTCAAGTTAAGCTTCCAAATTTTGAGGTACCAATGGGTACAATTTTCCAAAAATGCCTCATTAACTTATGAGCCCAAGCCCTATTTTCAAAAGTGATTTATACTTCACTGAAAATCAACTGAAAGTGCTTGAGGCACTTAATGTTTTACTTTAAAATTACCGATAATTTTGGAAAATTCTGACCTATGCTCTCAGCTTGCCTTCAAAACTTCATAGTTTTTCCAGTTTTTATGACACACCATTCAACTCCCCCCCACCCCCCCCGCAAAAGAGGAAATTAGTTATATTCAGGGAACACAACTGTGGAATTTCCCTCAATCCCAAAGTTCCCTAAACCCTTTTTTTGTGGATTCTCTCTCAGTTTTAGCTATAACATCTTACAAGATTTACATAAAAACTAAAATTTGATACATTTTTTTTTAAAGTATTAGGGAATCATCAGTAGGCCGATACGCAGTTAAGGATGCACTGAGATTTGCACTTCTAGTGAGGAAGAAACTTCTGTTTTTTTTAAAAAACCAAACAATATATAAATCGGATTCCAACGCAACAATCTTAAGCAGAGTGAATTTTCAAGGACTCAGACTTTAAGGACAGAAAGAAACATCAAAATCATCTAGTCTGACCTCCTGCATACAACAGGCACAGAACCTCACCCACCCTCTCCTATAATAGACCCCTAACATCTAGCTGAGTTACAGAAGTCCTCAAGTCATGATTTAAAGACTTCAAGTTACAGAAAATCCATTTACTATACTTTAAACCTGCAAGTGACCCATGCTGCAGGGGAAGGCAAAAATAAACCAAAAAAAAAAAAAAAACCCACCCAAAATCTGTGCCAATTTAATCCAGGGAGAAAATTCCCTCCCAACCCCAAATATGGTGATCAGTTGGACCCAGAGCATGTCAGCAAGAACCACCAGCCAGACAGTTACACTTTCTGATCTCCAAGAGGTAGCTTTCCTTGCTAATTCATCCCATCTTCCACTCCTTGTAGGCTTTCTGCTTTCTCTTAATCAACTGAGATGCTTGCTCATCCAGTTTGCTCTGCAACCTCTCCCCATGAATTTTTTGTCCTTGCTTGGGATGCAGGCTTCCGATAGCTTTTGCAACCTTGACTTAAAGTAATTCCAAGCCTCCTCCACATTCAGATCCTTAAGTTCTCCAGTACAGTCCAGTCCACTTCCCTAATTCTCTTAATTTTTAAAAGTTTTCCCATTTGAAATCAAGGACCCTAGTTGCAGACCTATTGTTGTTTCTCCTTCCATTTGGTTTAAACTGAATTAGTTCATGATCCCTCAAACCAAGGTTGTCTCCAACCACGAGTTCTTCTATGAGGTCCTCAACTATCCATCAATACAAAATCTAAAATGGCATCACCTCTTGTTGGTTTGGTGACTATTTGGTGTCGAAATCTGTCAGCTATCACATTAAGGAAAAATCTAGGCCCTATTACTCGTACTGTGGCATTTGTCATCCTATCTATATCTGGGAAATTAAGTGCCTCTTAATCACAAAATTCCCAGCAGTATTTATTTAATTAAATACAGTCTCTGTACTTCAATTCCCATCTGTAAAAAATAAATAGTAGCACTTTCCTGCCTGACAGGTGTGTTGTGAGTATAAATACATTAGACTGTGTAGCGTTCAGATACCTTAGTTAGATCAATAGAAGCTTGGACAGCCTGGTTTCATTATGAAGTTATTTGCATATTTGCCATAATTGTTGATGTTGACCCTTTTAGCCCAGGAGCAACATCTTTGTTGTAAGTCTGTTGACGCGTTAACACATTGTCTGTGCAGGCTCCCTGGTACCAATTCATCCCTAGCATGCTTCAGAACGACAGCCCTCAGCCAGTTCAAAATATTAGCTCCTCCTACTGTCTCCCAGTATCCTGTGCCTTCTGTGGTCTCATTATACTGGGCAGAGGGAGACCAACCAGCCAGACTGGTAAAGTTATTCAGGATGGGACTGCTTCTGATGGACCATGGCAAGTGCAAAAGTTAGAAGCATCTCCATAGCAAAGTTACAAACTACATTTTGTAGGGAACTTTTGCTGTAAGCATCTGCTCCTCCCCATCTCCTTCCCCCTTGCAATGAGCAGGAAGTCATTGACTGAATTAAAGGCAAGGGGCACAGAAGTGGGTGCAGGCAAGCAGAGGGTTCAGTAAGTTAAAGGTTACTATTCAAAATGTTTAACAAAATATTCCAAGTTGTAAAAATAGGACCTTAATAAGAAAGTTAAGAAAATCTGTTACCTTTGGGATTGTTTGGATCACGGTTCAGAATTGCATAACGAGGAAGTAAAATGCCTTCAGCTTTGAGGATGCTATACACTTCTCTCCTAAAAGAAGAGCACAAAAGTTATCCAACCAAAGCGACAAAGTTCGAACCATTTTTACATTTTATAGTTCATGAAACACAAAGCTTACTTTATATAATAACTATCATGGTACTCTGTTCACGTACACAGTGCTTTAAGGGATGTCTATTTAGACAGTTGCACTTCACACCAATGTCACTAAACCAGTGCAAATTGCAATACCAACATTTTTAGCTTGTCACAAGACTGGACCAGCAGAGTACGGAGAGACTTATTCAATGCAAGTGCAATTCCAAATTTGTTGAAATGCTTGTGCATTGTTGCAACTACTTGTTGTGTTTGAAATTTTACTTTTTTTTTTTGAACTATACAAAAGGCTCCAGTGTTTCTATACTATTCATTTGTTAATATTTGCTTTTCATGATGGAAAGAGAAAATGTGGGTCAGATAATATCTTTAATTGGACCAATTTCTGTTGGTGAAAGAGACAAGCTTTTGAGCTACCCAGAACTCTTCTCCAGCTCGTGATGCAGACAGGGAAGATACTTTGGATGACAATGGGGATTCGGAACACTAACATCTGAACAGGCTTTTGCTTTGTATAAGTTTTTTAGATAAAAACTTAGCAAATAAACCACATGAACTCGACAAATAATGTTGTACATAAGTATAACAAATAGTATATGAACTGTAACAGCTGACTTTTTGGGACATAGCTAACTTCTCTGTGCACGTCAGTGAGACTCATCTGTTTAATACAGGGGTGGGCAAACTTTTTGGCCTGAGGGCCACATCGGGAAATAGAAATCATATGATGGGCCATCAACGCTCACAAAATTGGGGTTGGAGAGCGAGCTATGGGGTGGGGCTTGGGATGAGGAGTTTGGAGTGTAGGAGAATGCTCTGGGCTGAGACCGAGGGGTTCGGAGGGCTGCAGGGAGATCAGGGCTGGAGCACGGATGCGGGAAGAGGTGCAGGTTCTGGCTGGGGGTGCAGGCTCTGGGGTGGGGCTGAAGATGAGAGGTTTGGGGTGCAGGAGGGTGCTCCAGGCTGGGATCGAGGGGTCTGGAGAGCAGGAGGGGGATCAGGGCTGGGACAAGGGGTTGGGGCTCGGGGGGAGACTCAGGGGGTGCAGGCTCCGAGCGGCTCTTACCTCAAGTGGCTCCTGGAAGCAGTGGCATGTCCCTTCTCTGGCTCCTATGCACGGTAGGGCAGATCTGCATGCTGCCTCATCTGCAGGCAGCGCCCCTGCAGCTCCCATTGGAGTACATAGGAGCCAGAGGGGGGCCATGCTGCGGCTTCTGGGAAACACGTGGTCTGGCCCCGACCCTTGCTAATATCTTTAAATGTTTGTCACTAAGTGTCTTGTGCAACGACAAAGTGAAATGCTCATGGAATAATACTTTGAGACTGGTTTCAGAGTAACGTGGCACCTTAGAGACTAACCAATTTATTTGAGCATAAGCTTTCGTGAGCTACAGCTCAATTACACAGAACAAAGTTGAAAGTAAAAAAAAATTAAACTCATTTAATTAATTTTAAAAACTCATCAGGATCTCACTGCTTGCTTCACAGACTCAACTGGTGTGGGTAAGGGAAGGACAGTCGGGACATACCTAAGCGAGATAACTTGCAATTACTATTTCGACCGCAGTAGTACACACTATATGCTAAATCTTTCCAAATTGAGAAAGGCACCGCCTTTACTCCATTCTAGATTTACTTTCAGACTGTAAACAATTTGAGGCAGGAGTTGTCATTTACTATATGTTTGCACAGAACCTAGCACTATGAGGTCCTGACCTAGACCAGGTCTCTAAGAGATACCGCAACATAAAGCGATAAATAATTCTAAAGTATTGATCAAAGGGGAAGTACAGTCCAATACCAGATTACGGTCAACAAGATACACCTATTTATTATTTACTAGTCATTTGTTTTGTAATTTATTGTCTTCTACATGTATGTAAGAACATAAGAATATGTGTGTATATATATATATACACACACACACACACACTTGAGATACTGTCAAATGTCTACTCTAGAATGATGCACATATTGGTGTTGTCATTGTGATGATTGAGATATTACATATCTCCAGTATTTCACAGTCTTAAATACTTATTTTATTTGCTGATTTTCAGCAAAATAGAGCTGAAGTGGTTTATATCTGATTTGTAGTTATTACTTACCTATCTTGTATGCGATACTGCATATTCAAGTCATTGATTACAAACGGATTCCTGAGTTTTGCATAGGCAACTGCTTTGTCCAGTGGAAATCCTAAATAAGGTTTATTAAGGAATATATATTAACTTACTAGTGCCATGTTTAAGTATTTGGCTAAAAAAAACCCAAATTTCAATATTATACATATGACCTGAATGAGTAGAGGTTTTTTTATTTTTGTTTTAATCAGTGTGATCTATAGCTGAATTGACCTAAGCACAAAAGTCAGAGTAGCCTAGTAACCCAGTAAATCAAGGAGCCAGAGGAAAAGAGTTTTCTGGTAGTCTAACTTGCCCTTTTGTTCCAACCATTAGAAAACTATGTTCTACATCTCCAGTCACTGAATAATTTGGTATTTTGCCAGTATACAGAGGGAAGAGGTAGAGGGATGTGACTATCCAAAATGAAAGTTGTTTATAGAGCAAGATTCCTCAAGAGATGTACAGAAGTATTTCTTTAAGTGAGAATGGTCCTGTGCTTACTGGGCTGAGGTGAACAAATACATCTGATAGCTTCATAAGTAAATGTTATTTGCAAGGTCAGCCATTAGATTTCAAAAGCCACACCAGACTAGATGATCCCAAACAATTTAATACAGTAATATTTAAATACTGTAATAACGGAAATACTAAAAGCTGGGTTTAAAATATTATAATTGTGATGTTAATATTTTTCAAATACCCCAAACAAAAAGCCCTAGAAACTTTAATTAGGCTAAATATTCAAATAAAAGAATTTAAAAAAAAAGTCTAAAATGAAGTTAGAGGTTCATGTTACTACTTGAAAAGCTTTACCTTTAGAATGAAAAGAAATGAGACAGTCACATAAAGGCCAGTTTTCTACAGGTTCATTCAAAATGACATCCTCTTCAAATATTACCACTGTGATGTACTTAAACATGGAGAGGCGTTCCAGAATTTCGTTCATTGGTTTGGACTTGGATTTCTTTGCCATGGAACATATCCCAACCACAATCAGCCTTTCTGGTGGCTAACACAAAAAATAAAGTTAAGAGTTAGTGGTTTGGGGTTTTTTTTGTTTGTGGTGGTAGTGAAAGTGATTAAGTATTCCCAGCGTACAATAAGTGCTTTACCAGTCAATTAACAGGGACATTATATTTCAGTCCAACATTTGTAGATTTTACTTTTAAACCATCATCTAGCAATTTGCAATATTAGATGTTCAGAAAAAACAGTGTTTAACAATTTGCCTTACTATTGCCACGTGAAGAATGACCTGACAAACTGTCAGCAGTACTGGTGTTGCAATAATTCTTTACCAGTTCAGGTGCACTACCGCACACTTATGAATATTGTTATGGGTCCTTTTCTCAGGCACAAATTTGAGAGAATCAAAAACTGAGCTGTGAATGTCAAAACCCAAATGAGATTATGCAGAAGAATCCCTTGGAAATTAATGTAAATAATTTAGACATACCTAGAAGCTCCAAACCTCCTTTTATTTTATTACACACTATTGTTACAAGTAAAGTAGGATTATTGTAACAGATTAGAGAAAAATCTCTAGTTTTCCTGTTTACTTTGTGCATGTCACAACACTTCCTGTATAGACAGTTTCACACTCTCTCTTTATATTGGTTTCTCCTTTTTTCAGTGGATCTTTCAAACAGCAAAAGAGGAAAGCAAAGTTTTTAGAGATAAGAAAATGTGACAATTTTAAGTGGATTTATTTAAATGTGTAGTGTACAACTTTTTCTTAATGTATACCACAAATATATGAAAAGCCAATACAGTCCAAGCTATCAAATGCTACTGGATGCTTAGTTTGCATTTCCAAATAGATTTTAACTGTGCAGCCTTATGATTCATTAACAGTTTATTGTGCTTAGCTTATAAGCAAACATGCCCACAATCAATGAAAATGTAGTCTAGTGACCACTTCCTGTAGAAGTCAGAAGTTATGCATCTGCTAGTATTATTTTGAAGCAAAGGCTGAGCTATGAACTGTAGTTTTAAAGAGTTATAGCATAATAATTTAGATGGACTGCAAAGCAAGAACTGCTATATCAGTCAAGCTAAGATGTTAGCAAATACACCAACTGTAACTCCAAGCTCAGAACCTTCTGAAAGACCATCTATTGATGCTTTAAATAAATAAAAATAAAATAAACCTACTTCCTTGTGTGAGTTTCTAGAGACCAGTGTAATAAACAACAGGAGAGTGGAAAGGTGGCTGTCAATTACTGGAAAATGAGGAATAATTGAGGGAATGAAAAAAATCTTACTTATTTTCCATCCACTACCCTACCATGATAATCATGAGTGACCATACGATCATCCAAGTATCAATTTTAGATCACTGCTTTAGAAGCACAGTACAGTACAATGTAAATTAAATTGCAAGATTTCAGAGGCTGAGTACTTGCTTACGGACAAACTTGTAGCACCAGAAAATTGCACATATGTGACCTTGAAGCAACATACAAGGGAAAAAAAATTCAGAATTTTTTTTTTAGAGTTTATTAGCATGTGACTTTCTTCATATAACATGATTTCATATTAAAGCTGAAACAAGGACCTTAATCAGTGATTTTCTAAATTGAAATATTTTTATAAAAATATTTTTTTCTCTGGGTTAATATCTTGACTTACCAACAGCAGCCATTAAGACCCCATCTTTTTAAAGTAATCTGAGTAGGTACTTTTATACTACACTGATGAAGACCTAATAAGAGTCCTGTAGCAGCAACAGAAAGTAGCTACAAATATGCTAGTAGGCATACTTATTCTAAGACCATAAAGTCATGTTATTTTTATTGATGCCTTTATTTCTACATGTTGCACAAAGGACTCATTCCTGCAAGATTCTGAGCTACCTGGCTCCAACTGACCAAAGCACTTAAGCACATGCTTAACTTTGAATTTAGTAGACTACTCATGATTTAAGTTAAGCATGTGCTCAAATATTTTGCTGGGTTGAGTCTAATGCCTCAGGAACTAACAGAATCAAACTCCTAATGCATATTATGAGCACAGTACCCGTAAATTCTGAGAAGAATATTTCTCAGCGTTTAGTATTTTCAAGTAATGCCATTAACTATACCTTAAAAAAAAAAAAAAAAAAAGACACTTTCCTACAGTACTTACAGAATCATACTCTTCATCCTCCTCTTCTGCATGGTCATAGAAATGATCGAAGTTGACAGATCTGGATGAATCCAATAATTCATCTCCATCTTCGCCACCCACAAAGAACCTAGGAGCGTCACTCTCTGTTGCACTAACAGACATCTTTACAAGCACTAAACTGATCTATGTTGAAACTACAGCCACTCCAATAGCTGAGATACTGTGCATATTCTCCGTAGCCAGGGAACATACAAATCCTTTGCAGTTTGTCACTTCTTGCAGTCACTTGTTACTGTGACAAAGTCAGCTGCCAAATGCACTTTAACAGCTATCATCAGTTCATTGAGTTGTTGCTCCAACAAAACCCCATAGGTTAAGTTTCTCTGAGAGGGCAATCTTTTATCCTAAAGGAAAGAACAAACAATTCCTGAAAAAAGTTACGTTTCATGGAACCATTGTTTTATATCACAATTTTCAAACTTATCATCTGGCGCAAAAAATACACAAATGGTCAGGAAAAAGTGCCAAAATAATTAAAAATTCCAAGACAGACTAAAAGTAGTCTTAAATAAATGTGTATTTTAGGGGGAAAGGTTATTTCTGAGATTGATTCACAGTTTAATCATTGATCCACAGGAATCAATCATGAAACAAAGGAAAATATGAGTCAAAAGCAGATTTTTTTCCATCAGGAAGGGTGGTTGAAAAAGATGAAGTGCAGAAAATATTTTTTACCTCTGCCTTTGTTAGAGAAGTGAACAAAATTCTCTTTAGAAGTTCAGAAATTTAACTCCCATTCTTGACTTCAGCTACTTTTTTACTACACAGTTTTCTGATCACATTATGCAACTAACAAAGACAAAAAGAAAGGTGTTCTACAAAATTAGCCAAAAATTAAAGGGAATCACCATGATTAGAGATTTTAAAGCCAGTTAAGTTCTGCAAATAGATCTACCTTCAAATAAAATTCTGCAGTAGCAGAGAAACAATTATATTTCTACTTGACAGCATGATTTTTTCCAGCCCATTTTAAAAAAAAGATTGCAAAATAAATGCTACTTCTACACTAAATAGATAAACACAAATGTAAACATTTACAGTGACTTTCATTTCAGTATCAAAGCGGTTTATAAACATAAAGACTCAATGCTTTTATGATGAAGACATATATTATGCCCATTTAAGCAGAAATCTGAAGCACAGCAAAGTAACTTGGCCAAAACAGTTGTCTATAGAACGAAAGAGCCCAGATGATCAATCTCCTGTTGTAATCTGTAACTTCTGGGATCCACACAGACAAAACAAAGAATCACAATTACTTGTAAAGTAAGCAACTGTTCTTTCTCTGAGTCTTTATGTGGATCCCTCTTATGGAGACTAGCTAGCAGTTCCAAATTAACAGGAGGCGGGTCCTGTGTCTTAACTACAGCTAACTAAGAACCGCTCACATCACCAAACCTAGGGCATAATGTTTGATAAAGATGTGGGCTGAGTGCCAAATAGCTGCTCTGCACGTCTCAGATACACAAATATTTTAGGCATGTTAAAGAGGTAGTCTCGGCTGTAGTTGAATGGGCCTCAGTTCCTGATGGAAAGGGCGTTTCTACCAGTTGGTAATAGATTGAAATGCACTGAGCTGAACAATTATCTCTGGGATGAGTTGGCATGACCTTGCACACCCTTCCCCAATGCCAAAAACAGGGTGAGTTCTTGAATGACTTTGTCCTGTCCAAGTAATAAAGAAACAAACTCTGAAAACATATAAAAGTACTTCCTCACAGATTTCAGGGTGCTTTGGAGAAGAAAACAGGAAGTTGATGGTTTAAATGGAAAAAAACCCCAAACACACAAAAAGCCTACACCCAGACATCATCTTATCCCGGGAAAAGTGTCTATATGGGCCTGAATCTCACTAATGTTTCTGGCTGAGGTGATGGCCACCAGGAAGACTTAAGAGTGATATGGTGAAGAAAGCACTTAGATAAGAGTTCAAAGGGGAGCTGGCGATAGTCTATAAAGCACTATTGCTGATAGGAGGAAACTTTCTGAACTGTCCCTGTTATCTTAGAGGTCTTCTCCTAGGAACAGGTACACAGACATCCAGGGATCTCAGTGTAGACCAAAAGCCTAATGGGAAGAAACTGTCTCAAGTACAAGTGTACTCCATTTTGCTTATTTTGCCTTATACTCCATTTTGCTAGCTTTGAATTAGCAAGAAGAAATTGTAGCCTTGAATTAGTAAGAAGAAATTGTTCTGAGTTTATTCTTTGCTGATTATGTTAACATTTGCTCTCAGAAGGATAGAAGGTTTATGGCTGTAATGGCCTTATTTACTGTTTGGTGTAAGTGAAGAATGTATGGCGATTAACTGAGAAAGGATGACTGGGCCGGATGGTCAGGAAGGGAGTGGAGGAGTCAAGAGGCACCAACTTTATCATCAATCACCTGGATGGCAGATCGACCACCCTAAAGCAAAGGCATACACCCCAAAGACGAGAAAAGGAGTTGAGCCAAAGGGACAGATAAGAAACAGCTGTGGATCCTCCTAGTAACAACTCAGAATAATACTCAACAGAGCAACGTTGAATACCTCGTCATTGACAGCTCTGGTGTGACACAGCAAGGTCCATAGACTTGTATGGGGACTTATCACTACAAAAGAAGGGCGTATCACCATGGGACTTTGGGTTCGTTCTGCATCAACATCGGAGCTTCGAAAGCGTTTGACAGAGCCCAGAGCCCAGCTCCCCCTCCCTCGTGTGCAGTTTCAGCTGGCCACTGGAAATGACTGAGCAACACTAAGGACTGGTAACTATAAGATCCAGCTGCTGAACCGTTAGATGTGCATGAGTATGGAAACATATGCTGATTTCAATGCTTAAATTTCATAAACGCAGCCTATTGCTTTATCCCCTTTAAAAAGATTCCATTTGCTTCTTCTAAGCATAACATCAGAGCAGCTCTAGAGTATTTACAATATGCAAGAACTCATCCATGCAGCTCAATAGATCTGGACTTTCAAAAGGAGATCTTCTTTAGTCATTTGGACTTTTGAGAATCCTTGAGGATTGTAATAAAGATGCCCGTCTCATGGTGATATCTATGGCCATGGAACACCTAGGCCACTTGGAGCCGAGTTCTGGCTACTCATTGTTCCTCTTAAACAATGGCTATCAGGTCAGCCCTAGCCTCCTAGGGGAGCTCAATGAACAGTTATACTCTGTCCCAGGCTAAATAGTCGTATTTAGCAAATAGAGTTTGAGAGTTGATTGTCTGTAGTTGAAGAGATGCCCGAGTGTAGGTCCTTCTACCTAAGAGGTCAAATCTCTAGGGATCTTTGTCCTGAGGAGTGTGGTTTTAGGTGGTCCTGTCTGCTTGGATTTGTCCTGTGCTGCAGATACCACTAGGGAGCTAGGAGTCGGATACAAGTAGAACTACTCAAATACCTTTTGAGTGACTTGGTATCTTTCTTCTGCCCATTTCACATTGGAAGTAGAGAGGCTGAAGTCTGCCATAGGTCTTTTGCAGGCTTCTCTGACTCCATTTATTTGCATTGCCAATCTGTCTGGCAGATTGGAATGGAGAGTGTCAATTTATCTGCTCTCTATCCTTCCCAGTAACTCCTGAAAGAACTTGAAGTCATCAGGAGGTGTTACTGGAGCAGCTGTCACCTCCTCACCCAGAGAGGAGCAAGTTAGATC
Source organism: Lepidochelys kempii (assembly GCF_965140285.1). Taxonomy (NCBI): domain Eukaryota; kingdom Metazoa; phylum Chordata; order Testudines; family Cheloniidae; genus Lepidochelys; species Lepidochelys kempii. The sequence goes on along the minus strand of NC_136384.1, from coordinate 65,932,900 downwards.
TTTAGGGTAAGAGGTATCTCCTGTGGACCTCTGAGAATCTTCAACAACTCTCTTCTGTTCCTCAATACAGTATGCTTTCAAGGTGCCCCAAGTTAGACTGTATGTACCCCTTATACCTTGACTGACAAATAGGCATTCTGTTTTACAGTTTAATCTGTAAATAGCTGTACTAGTGAAAAATTGTGGTTTTGCAGAAGATACCTAGCAATGGTAAAATTCCTTTAAAGGGAACGTCAACAGAATGCACATCATGTTCATACTTCCTGCTTTAAGTTACAAGCCTTGGCACTTCCTGTTTATGCTCTCCATAGTTCACTTCTTGACCATGCATAGCAGCAGCATACCAAACTATTTCGCACCTAAACATGTACCAGGAACAACACAGCAAACTAATAAATCAAAACCAGAAATAAAATATATACGCAAACTTAATCCTACCCAAACTAGGGATGTGTGTACTAGTGATATAGACCTTCAAACATTCAGCAATAAAACAGCCAAATCAAACCTCTGAGTTTTTTACTTCAGTGAAGCGCCATAGGAGTTTTGGAATACAATGCCACCTCCCTCTTCTCCAGATGTACTCCCAAATAGGAATTATAATCCAATGTAAAACCAAATCTTCCTAATTCAAATCCACTTCCCTTCAGCAGTTTTCCCTATTCCCAGAAACCTCCACAGGAATTCAACTTGGGATTTACCATATTCACCTACATAAAAGTTAGTATTTCCGCAACTGCCAGAAACAAAGCAGCTGCACCATTAGTAGTAAAGGTGCATGTGCTCGTGTGGAAATGACTCTGGATTTTACTGCTCTTATGAAACCCTGATTAAACCTAACACATAAGGTCCTATACAAAAAGATAAGTACTGTTGCATCTGTGCCATTACTGTTGGTTGCGGAGATGGGGTACTAATTTTGCTAGTGTGGACACACAGGAAAGTAACGTAACATTACCTCTACTGCATTCTACAGGGGGTTAACCATCACTTTTAAAAAAAATTAAAATTACAGTATACATGTCCTTTTGTTCTCTCTCATGAAGGGCTGTATCATATTCCTAGTAATGGCTAAGCATTGTTGGTAAAGTATGTTACCTACACAAATACTTCCTAAATCAAAAATTACACCATTATTGTCAAAACGTAATCTTACTTACATTTTGGAATTAAAACTTCTGACTTTTAAAAAAGTCATATACCCTTAATAATTAGGGGAATTTGATTTAGTTTGCTTTTAAAAGCAGGTACCCATCATCTGGTTTCAGTTCTAATCAGAGGGAAGTTGGTCAGACTTAAGAGTTTCCTTCAGTTCTCTCCCATTCAAATTCCGCGGAAAAAAAGAGACGTACAACTCGAGTGGTCAGGAACTAAAGCAGAGACTGCAACTCTATGTAGCAATTCAGGGATCTATCCAAATTCTGAAGACTGAAATTCACCTGTTGCTATTTACAGGTCATTTCAGCCTAAATTATCCATGCAGGGGAGAACAACAGAACAGTATTGATGGCAAGTATGTTATTTAGATACCCTCTGTAAATTGTCAAAAATTGTATTCAAAATGCATACTATTCACTGGGACAACTATGCCATTGTCAAGAACCAAGTGTTAGAAATATTTGACACTTACTGTCAGATATGTTCTGTGGTCTGAAAAAAGCCAGCTTCACAGTGTAATAAAGCACATATACAGAGCACATCAGATTCATAGTGCAGTAACTTATTGATAACACAATTAAAACAAGGGTAGACACACTGACCAAACCCAGGCATTTGACAGCACTTAAAAGCAGTCAGTATTATACAACTATAAGTTTTTGCCTTTGGAACTTTATTTACTCCTCTATTCAGAAAGAAGCTGACAATTATGTTTGCTTAAGCTTATATGTTTCCAAAAGTTTCTTAAAAGCCTGAAAATAAAAGGTTTCTCCTTACCACTTCACTTTCCTCATCTGCCACATGCAATGATTTCTTTCCCACTGCTATGAATGGAGTTTTATTTGACTAAAAATTCTAGTTTTGCAACATAGTTGATGATGTAACAGAAGACTAAAGATAAGGTTTGTTAGGTTGCTGCTGATGGGGAGCCAAATGAGGGAGCCGAGCAGTACAATATGTAGAGCTTGGATAAAGCCATGACTTCGTTCTCAGGAGGACTGTACTCCATAGGGAAGCTTCAACTAGAACAACTCAGGATAAGGCTCTCAGGTTTAAGGGACTATTTTAAGTGCCAGAATTACGGATGCGGAACCTCTTACTATAGGGGATCAAACCAAAGGCAGATTGAAATGCAAGAATTACACCTTTAATAAGGCCTACCCCCCAGTAAAAGCATCTTCTCAAATCCACACAATCAGAAAAATTTGCAAGGGGAGGAAGGCAGGCAAGATGGAAAGAGGGACAAAACAGAGTGAACAAAAATGGTTATGAAAATATTACCATCCAGGGCATATTCAGTGCTTTACTTGTTGTAAAGTTCCATATATCTTACATGGTAATAAGACACATTAGAAACACAGAAAGTGGTGTACATTCCCCACCAGTTTACCACAATTTTAAGAATAAATCTGACATTTTAAGATCTCTGATCCATTTCAAGGAATTAAATACTGATTGTGCCACTTCGATATTAATCTTCCCGTAACAACGTTACAAAAATGTTTAATACACTAAAATAGTGCCCGAGATGTGTCAAACATCTGCCAGACATTAATTACATGGATAGGATCTTTTAAAAGAACTAAAAAATGTCTATCCTACTACTAACCCCTGTCATAAATATAAAGGGAAGGGTAACCACCTTTCTGTATACAATGCTATAAAATCCTCTTACCTGTAAAGGGTTAAAAAGTTCAAGTAGCCTAGCTGGCACCTGACCAATAAGGGGCCAAGATACTTTCAAATCTGGGGGGCTGGGGCTTTGTCTGTCTGTCTGTGTGATGCCTCTGCCCAGGGACAGATCAAGAAAGCAAGCAATTCAACTCCTGTAGAGTTAGTAAGTAATCTAGCTAGAAAATGCATTAGATTTTGCTTTTGTTTTGACTTGTGAAATTCGCTGTGCTGGAGGGAATGTGTATTCCTGTTTTTGTGACTTTTTGTAACTTAAAGTTTTGCCTAGAGGGATTCTCCGTGTTTTGAATTGGACTGCCTGTAAGATTATCTTCCATTCTCATTTCACAGAGGTGCTTCTTTTACCTTTTTTCTTTCTAATCAATTTCTGTTTCTTTTAAGAGCCTGACTGATTTCTCTATGATCCACAGACCCAGGGGTTTGGGTCTGTGATCACTTTGTAGCCAATTGGTTAGGATATTATTCTAAAGCCTCCCCAGGAAAGAAAGTGTAAGACTTGGGGGAAACAGGAACTCCAAGTGGTCCTTTCCCTGATTCTTTGTTAAATCACTTGGTGGTGGCAGCGTACCCCCCAAGGGGAAAAAGTTTGTGCCTTGGGGAAGTTTTACCCTAAGCTGGTAGAAATAAGCTTTCATGTGGGTCCCCACATCTGTACCCTAGAGTTCAGAGTAGAGAGGAAACCCTGACAACCCCCTCCAGCCATGCAGACGTATTTTAGGAATTTCTGATATGCAGTTTTGATGAAAAAAAGGAATTTTCAACACAGAATTAGTTAACTTAGAAAAATTTACTACAGCATACAAAAAGAATTAAATGAGTTTAATCCAGTAAATGAGATCCAATAAGTATTATAAAAAATTGATAGAAAATTCACACAAAAATCTACGAATAGCCAAGAAATTATGGGTCAAGAACCCCCAAATCAAGAATCTTCAACTCTCATTGGTAGATACGAACTTTTCAAAGGCAAATTAAAAAGTTCATTCCCATCTTCCAGAGATAGTAAAATAGCAGCTCTTTGCTTAATGCTACAGAAATAATCAATATTTCAATAATCAATAATCACAACCAATAAAACACTGTGTGAGCACAACATGTTTAAAGTTGACAAACTTCTCTAAAATTTTTCTTTTTACATCTCACACACACTAGTTGAGGAATTAAATTAATATGCAACTGAAGTCAACAAGTTGACTATAAAGAGCTTGTTTCCAAGAGCCTGTGGGCCACAACTGAACAAACAAAATACCTAGTAAAGCCTGTGCTGTTTCTTCTCAACCTGATGTCAAAGACGACTTGTTGTTACACAGTTTGATGCAACAATCCACACTGAACTGTGGATTATTTCACAATGCCATTAACAGAGGGAAACCTGTATATTAGGAAGAACTCTAATCAGAAGTTAACGCTTTCATTCCTTAAAGCCATTTTTCCCCCAGTCATTTAGAAACAAGGGTCTATGCTGGACACTGATTGTGGATATTCTGATTTTTTCAAAACCACTCTGTTTACAGAGTATTGCAACTATTACTTTTTGTATGGTGCTTAAGGAAAAAAAAGTAAAGAGCTATGTAGAGCAAGGACGTGGGAAATCACAGAAGCACCATATTGAAACAGACAAGCCTAGTCAGTTTAAATCTAATTTCCTGTTGGGCCCTGGGGAAATATTCTGAATAAAAAGTGATGTCAACGTCCCCTTCCCCACTTGTATTTGACTGAAGCAGAGAGGACCCAAACTAGAGAGAATGAAAAGGGTGAGAATACAAGCCAAAAAATTTCCCACAACAATTTGATACGGAAATAGGAATGTGAAAAAGCAAAGTATGTGAATTAAAGTCTTTCAGCTACTAAACTAGATGTATCCAATTTAAAATAAATATGCTTGTATTAGTGCTGTATTTCATCAGCAGACTGGTGCTTGTAATGTAATCTCCTCAGTGCCCTCCCAATGAATGCTACATTCTAATTCTCAATCAGAAAGGAGAGGTACAGAATGATATTCACGGCCAACACTATAGAGAGAAATGCTACAAATGAGCAACTCATCTGGACAACGTACAGAATCTAAATATACTCCAATAAGAAACAGCAAAATTCTATTTAACCTTAAGTTAAACACACACCTGAGATGAGAATGTTACACAAAACCTGTAGCTACACTTGAGTACCAGCAGGCTGTTTCTGGACTGGAGTATCATACTGCTTCCTTAAATCTTCTCAGCAAAATTTTACAATTTAAACATATAATATGGCTTTCCTCTATCAAACTTCACTGTGACAGTGCACCCCATATTCTTCACAGTGACATTATGATATAATCATGGCATAATTATGATTAATTTTATACAAGACAGGTCATGTGAGAGGTCATTGGAAAAGTTATGATTTGCTGAATATGACTATCCTATTTGTATGCATGTACCGTTTTTGTATCTAAAGTTAAGAATATTGAAAAAGTATCTGTATTTGAGCCGTGCTTATTCTGAGTGACACCCACAACTAGCCTTTCTGGTACAACAGTGAAGCAGCCAGACGGTGCTGATGGCCCATCAGCAAAGACAATGGACCATGGAAGAACTTAACCTTCCTGTGAACGCTTTGGCCATCCTGTAAGCAATGGCTGCTATAACACTGCAAGGGCATGTGACCAGACAACATGTCTCTGGACTCTATCTTGGGATGTCAGTATTTTTCCACAAACCGGTCTGGGAACCAAGTTTTGAAACAAAGGGTTCCCGCCATATGCTAAAGCTATATAAGGCAGGGAGTGACATCATTTGCTGTTCTCCACCCAAGAAGACTCCTGGAAACACCCGAGGAACAAAGACTGAACCAGGGGAAGTGCTGGACCCAGGCTAAAGGGATTTCTAGCCTGTATGTGAAAGACCTGGGATTCCAAGCTGTAAAGCCAATGCAGCTTGTCCCTTAAGAATCTGCAGCCTGCTTGTATCGTCAGCCAGGGTGAGAATTTGCTAATTTATACTCTTATCTTTCTAGTATTTTAGGCTTAAGTTTGCGTTTTTGTCTATTTGCTAGGTAATCTGCTTTGATCTCTTTGTTATCACATATAATCACTTAAAATCTATCTTTTATAGTTAATGAACTTGTTTTTGCTTTATCTAAACCAGTGAGTTGGAGTAAAGTACATGGGAAATCCTAGCTCAAAGGGCAAAAGTTGTTGTATTTCCTCTCCACATTGAGGTGGTGGTGAACTGGATAATAAATTGATACTGGTTGGGGTTTGGACCAGGACTGGACAGTACCGCTCTGGGGTCCTAGGCTGGGAAGCTGGTGGTTATTTTGGCTGTAGCCTCTCTATTGTTGGTTCACATGCAGTGGCTGGTCAGAGAGCCTGCATGTAACTGCAGCTGGGTGTGTCCCCACTTATGTGTATGCTGGTGGAAGTGTAAAACCGGGAGCGTGTCTGCAGCTTGTCACAGCAGCACAGTGAGAGAGGCCAGTGGGCTCAGTGGTTCCCCAGTTTTAGGTGGCACCCCGCAGGGAACCTGTCACATTCATATAACAAATATTTGTCTTTCCAGGGCATGACAGGCATAACTGAACTGTACGGAAACACGAGTTACCAATACACCAAATCTGCCAAGCCCTACTAGTTTATGGAGCTGCTTTACCTCTTTAATCAAGAAGTACAGTGCAATATTCATCAGATCCCCTCTTAAGATAGGGGGAAACACTAAGCCAAACAGATGTTTCTGTTATCCCAAGATCTCTTTCACATAACAACACTCAGCCATGACACACCTTGGCGAAGTAGATTTAAGAAAAATACATATAAATTTTTAAAGCATCAAAACATTGTAAAAAGACATCCTCATATTTGAAGCCAAGAAACTGTGGAAATAAACTTTACTGTCCCCTAATATTCCCATTCCCTAAATTAAATACAAAACCAGACCACTCTATGTTTCAGCAATCATCATACTGGCATCTACAGCCAAGAGGAGAGGAGCCAAAGGTTCAAGATGCATGTCATAACTTAGCACTTTCACATCCCTTTTCATTTAGAATGAGAGTGGTAGTATTCATAATAATCTTACCATCATTTCAGATAGGAAAATTGAGGTGCAGAGAGGTTAAGTGAAACATTCTAGATAACAATGAATCAGCAACTATTGCAGTAACAGAACTCTGGACTCAGAACCGCACCAAGCGGCGTGGACCATGGTTCTCTCCCACACTCCACAAAGCTTGCTTCTGGAAAACAGAGCTTTTGGAGTCACTATGGGGGGAATGGAGATAGATACACTAGGATTTCTACTCTCTATTAGAAAGACAACTGGTAGCTCTCACTATAGTTTTGTTTTTTATTTTTCCTAAAATATTCAGTTTTGGAGCTGAAGTTTTCCATGTTTGGTCTCTTCCCAGTGGTAACATATTTTGGAAGCTTTAAGCAAAATCCTTCCAGTGATTTAGGAGGCAATCTGAGTAAATAATCATTAAATACAAATAGTTTATTCTGTGTTTGTAAAAGAAAATATTTGGTTACTATATGGCTGCACACCGAAAAAACCTCAAAGTGGAGGAATGCAAAAATAAGGTTCCATCAGCAACAATGGTCTGGTTCACAGCCCTACTGTATTAAGTGCTGCACAAACACAGGAAGACAGTTTTGAAGACAAAGACTTTCAAATTAGATTTTGTCTTGCTTACAAACGTGTAAAACGAAGGAAGTGGGAAGTAACAGCAAAAAGATCACACTATTACACAACCTGATGGTTCAAAAATCCTTAGAATGCCTCTTTCACCTTTTATAAATGAAAATCAGCTATCCCCATCTGTGGCTCAACCTAGTCATCAGCATTTGGCTTATTAATTACAGGTGTCACAGCAGAAGTGGATCTTGAGGAGAAATGTCAAGTCGGATTAGAAATTAGCTCAAGGAGAGCATTCTATGTGTATCGTAGAAACCAAAGAGACTTGAGAGAAACGTGCGCTCAAGTTGGCAGAACAGATCGAAAGGGTATTATAAGACACCAAAGTAAATAAAAATACTGTGCTTCCCTGTTTATGCCTATTTTAAAATACAGTAGAACCTCAGAGTTATGAACTGACCAGTCAACCACAGACTTCATTTGGAACTGGAAGTACACAATTAGGCAGCAGCAGAGACATAAAATAAAATAGCAAATACAATACAGTACCATGTTCAATATAATCTACTAAATAAATAAAGGGAAAATTTAAATAAAGATTTGACAAGGTAGGAAATGGTTTTGTGCTGGTTTCATTAATATTAAGATGCATAAAAGCAGCATTTTTCTTCTGCATAGTAAAGTTTCAAAGCTATATTAAATCAATATTCAGTTGTAAACTTTTGAAAGAATCACCATAATGTTTTGTTCAGAGTTAGGAATATTTCAGGTTACAAACAACCTCTATTCCTGAAGTATTCATAACTCTGAGGTACTCCACAAAAAAGCCATGATAGTGAATACCACTCAAATTTAGGAAGAGATTACTTATGTGCACTGTGTAACCATTGTGTACACTATGGTTAGAGCCCTGCAAATCCGCAGATCCCCGCTTTATATCTGCAGATATCCGCAGATCATCTTTGCAGATTGCTGATGTACGCGGATCCAAATTTTGTATCAGCGCAGGGCTCTAATGATGGTACATGCACCTGTTTAGACTTATCTGCTACAATCAATCCTTCTTTCAGGCATTCCGCCCCCCTCCAATGAGGCAGTTTCATATTATGCAAAAATAGGCAAGATATTAACTCTATTCTTCGTGCAGAAATGTTTCTAAAGAAAAAATAAGATGTGGATTTTTTGGTGCCAGTACTTTATGACTGAAAGGAGTGAACACTATGCATTAACTAGTTCAAAAACAATCCTGACCCAAGTCATTTAATGGGTGGAAAGGCTGCTAATCACTGCTATGTGGCGAAAAAACTATTTTCATGGAGTACAAACCATGGTGCCATGGCAGCCTTAGGATCCAAAAAGAAATCTGGTCAAGATACAAAAATATTAGCAACTGTGCTGCCAAACACTACAATGAGCTGATGTCTGGCACAAATTGCAGATATCTAAACCATATTCATAATGCAGATACTCTTCACATTCATTAACCTCTAAATATACTTATAAGCTCAATCTGTCCAACATATCACACACACCAGCCATCAAGGAAAGTTATGCCCACTACAAGTTTGGACTTTTAAAAACAAAATCACTGCTTTTAAATTAAGTGTATAAAAGACCCCTTTTCAAAAAGCAGAAAACAATTTTTCATAGCACCATAAACACAGACAGCTGAACTAGTTATTTTCAAATGTCAAAAATTCACATTGGAATGAGACAAAGACTGAAAAGTGTCAAGGTTAAAAAGGCATGAAAACAGAGCCTTAAAAGTTCACGTGCCCTGATCCATCATATGATTCCACTGATATGAGAAAGTCCCTCTTGAAGCGCTATGCCATTGAGTGTAAAATAAATATTTCACGTGACAGATTCAGAAGTTCAACATGGAAAAAACGTATAACTTGATCCGGCCCCATCTTCCTGGCAATAATATATTTTAGGGCTGTCAATTAATTGCAGATAACTCACGTGATTAACTAAAAAAAATTAATCATGATTTAAAAAATTAATTGCAATTAACTGCAGTTTTAATTGCACTGTTAAGCAATAGAATACCAATTGAAATTAGCTATTTTGGATGTTTTTCTACATTTTCAAATATATTGATTTAAATTACAACACACAATACAAAGTGTATAGTGCTCACTTTGATTATTTTTATTACAAATATTTGCACTGTGAAAAGAGAAACAAATAGTATTTTTCAATTCACCTCTTACAAGTACCATAATGCAATCTCTTTATCATGAAAGTGTAACTTACAAATGTAGACTTTGCTTGTTACATAACTGCACTCAAAACCAAAACAATGTAAAACTTTACAGCCTACAAGTCCACTCAGTCCTACTTCTTGTTCAGCCAACTGCTAAGACAAACACATTTGTTTATGTTTACGGGAGATACTGATAACTGCTTCTTATTTACGTCACCTGAAAGTGAGAACAGGCGTGCACATAGCACTTCTGTAGCTGGCACGGCAAGGTATTTATGTGCCAGATATGCTAAACTTTCGTATGCCTCTTCATTCTTTGGCTACCATTCCAGAAAACATGCTTCCATGCTGACGACACCCATTAAAAAAATAAATGCATTAATTACATTTTCACTGAACTCCTTGAGGGAGAATAGTAGGTCTCCTGCTCTGTTTTACCCACATTCTGCCATATATTTCATATTATAGAAGTCTCGGATGATGACCCAGCATGCTGTGAATTTTAAGAACACTTTCACTGCAGATTTGACAAAACACAAAGAAGGTAACAATGCAAGATTTCTAAAGATAGCTACATCACTTGATCCAAGGTTTAAGAATCGGAAGAGCCTTCCAAAGTCTGAAAGGGACGAAGTGTGGCGCATGCTTTCAAAAGTCTTAAAAGAGCAAGACTCCAACGTTGAAACTACAGAACCCAAACCATTAAAAAAGAAAATCAACCTTCTGCTGGTGGCATCTGACTCACAAGATGAAAGTGAACATGTATCGGTCTGCACTGCTTTGGATAATTTTTGAGCAGAACCCGTCACAAGCATGGACTCATGTTCTCTGGAATGGTGGTTAGAGATGAAGGGACATATGAATCTTTAGCGCTTCTAGCATATAAATAACATGCAACGCCGGCTACAACAGTGCCATGCAAATGTCTGTTCTAACTCTCAGGTGACATTGTAAACAAGAAGTGGGCAGCATTATCTCTAGCAAATGAAAACACATTTGTTTGTCTAAGTGACTGGCTGAACAAGAAATAGGACTGAGTGGACTCGTAGGCTCTAAAGTTTTACATTGTTTTGCTTTTGAATGCAGCTATTTTTTGTACATAATTCTACATTTGTAAGTTCAACTTTAATGATAGAGATTGCATTACAGTACTTGTATGAGGTGAACTGAAAAATACTATTTCTTTTGTTTTTTACAGTGCACATAAATATTTGTAATAAAAATAAAGTGAGCACTGTACACTTTATATTTGTGTTGTAACTGAAATCAACATATTTGAAAATGTAGAAAACATCCAAAAATATTTAAATAAAAAGCATTCTATGAACAGTGTGATTAATCACGCGATTAATTTTTTTAATCACGTAATTGAGATTATTTTTTTTAAATTGCTTGACAGCCCTAATATATTTCTATTGTTTTGTCCAGCCTAATTTACATTACTTCACTTTGTAAACAATTTCAGTTTGAGAAAGGTCAAAGTTTTTCCTAAATTTATCCGAGATTTCCCCTTAATTTTGTCTCCATGCAGAAATATACCCCATCTTGTATTACTATAAATAATTCTTCTTCATCTTTTGTTTTTACATCCTTCAAAACCCTCAGACTTAGCGACTCCTAAGCTATTATTCAAGCCTTGCTTAGCTCTTTTATTCTTTCTGCAAATCAATCTCTATAACCCCAATATCTTCCATTGATATTCTCTAAATCTGTTCCTCTTTGTGAGCATCTTTTTAATAATATGGCGCCCAAAACCCAAAGTACCATGAGGCATGATTACCCCCAGGACTATCATTGCCTCCTTGCTCCATGTTTCTCTGTACGCATTCAAAAGGTGCATTGGCCTGTTTGTTACCATATCACATTGCAAACTGATCTCAGTACAGCTCCATATAAATTCATTTATACAATACTGTTCTGAAACGGGGTTCCAGCTGGACAGTTATCTTTGAGCAACTCTCCAATGCAGCAAAGATGAAAGTTCCATGGATAATTCTCTCCAAGGTCTGGTATACATCACTCAGGGCTGGGAAAACAGTCTCACAGGGCAAAAATTTAGGACAACCTCACCCCAACTTTAGATGCAGCCAGGTGGACTGTTGACCTAGCTACCGTCTGTTAGAGGGTTAGATTATCTACTTCACTTGAAAAATCCCTTCTGGCAACATAGGAGTGTATACACTACGGTGGTACAACTGCAGTGCCATGGCTGTGACCCTGTAGCATAGACATACCTGGAATCAGCTGACCAAGCAGGTGAGAGCGGGACATCAAGCCTAATTATTATGCCTACTATGTTTGAAAGGAAATGTTTAATATGCTAGATGATAGACAGAATATGTTTGGGAAATGCTGAAGTGTCCTGAAAAGCCAATGGAAATTCGGGTTTCAGAGTAACAGCCGTGTTAGTCTGTATTCGCAAAAAGAAACGGAATACTTGTGGCACCTTAGAGACTAACCAATTTATCTGAGCATAAGTTTTCCTGAGCTACAGCTCACTTCGGTTTCTTTGCAATAACACATTAGGATTGTATCCAAGTTATCTGACTGCATACTTGGAGAAAATCACCTGGTGGCCCAAGAATCTTTATTAATCTAATTTTATTTCTTTAAGTTCAACTAAGATTTTGTAAACACATTCATGCAATAGTCTTTAAAGGGTTTCAGTCTGTAAATTTGTGCATCACTCTAGTGTATTATCATTCCACTGTCCTCAGGCTGACTCTACAATTAAGGAATAAGGAGCGTGACATCTTGTGAGTGATCATGTTTACGGAACAAAGCCCAGGGTCACCCACCTCAAACACGCGGTTACCGATTCAGGGGAGTTTCGTGAAAGTAAGAGTTCGCTTTCTCCTCCAGAAGTAACCTCTAGCTCCCTGGTTAAGATCAGCGCTTGGTCCCTAGGAAGCAGCCCTAGCGCTGCCTTTCACCACGGTGTCTGTTCATGCTACACACGCGAAGCCGCACCGGGAGGGGGGGCGGGGGAAGGGCGGGGAGACCGAGCAGACCAGCGACACTGGGCACCTCCTGTGCCCCCACAGCCCTGGGGAGGAAAGGCGCTGCTGGGGCTGGGCAGTGGGGAAACGGCCATCTAGAGCGGGGCCCAGGTGCCTGCCCCGGGGATCGCTGCTCGGGCGCTCCCCGGCTGCGCGGCAGCACGAAGAAGCGGGAAGCGCCTAGGGTGGCGCCGGCCACACGCGGATTTAAACGGCCCCCGAGCGGCCCTGGGACTCAACGACCCCCGCCCGGAGGCCGAGGACAGGCACCCGACGCCGCGGAGATGGGCACGGACACGAGGAGCGGCCCTACCCCCCCGCCAGCTCCCTCGGCGGGGACCGGCCTGGCCGCGGGCGCGCAGCAGCCCCTTCCCCAGCGGGCTCCAGCTCCCCGCGGGCCCGGGAGTGCGGAGCTGTAGCGACCATCGCCCCACGGGGCTACACGCCGCTGGAGAAAGCGGGACCTCGCCGCGCCCCTAGGCCGGGACCCACCCCAGCACCGCGCGACGGGGTCTCCTCACTTACCCACGCCGGCTTAGGTGCCGGCGGCAGCGCGCCGCCCGAGCCCATTGAGGAACGAACAGCAGCCGCCCCGCCCCGCCCCGCCCCTCCCCTCCCTCGGGCTGGTGGGGCCCGCCCCCCGCGGGCCAACCCCCTGGGAGTCGTCACTTCCGGGGGCGCCACATAAGTCTCTCGCGCGGAGCTACTACTTTGTCTCGCCAGCCCGGAGAAACACGGTCCTGACCCTCCTCGGCCAGGATATCGCGATAGCCAGGTGCGTGTTTATGAATCCAGTGGGTGATGGGTTACCGCTGTACGTGCCCGACTCGTTGCATGCTGGAAGCAAGGGGGACAATATCGCCCAGGGTTTGTGTCGCGCATGTGCAAATCCTCGCAGGCAAGCGGATCTTAGAAACAGCCGGTCGGGACTAAAGACCCCAGCTTGCATCGCAGTCTCGCGAGGACTACCATTCTCAGCATACAACGCTCCATTTTCATCTCCATGGAGACTAAAGAGTTCCAACCTGCTGCGCCGCCTGCCCAGGCGATGATCGGAGCGGTGCACGCTGGGAGTCGTAGTCCACGTGGCTCGGAGTACTCCCGCTGGCTGGGCAAGGGCTGCTGCCGCGGCGGAGCGTGAGGCTCGGCGTGGGCTTCCCCGGGGCCGAGGGAGGGACTCAGCCACGCTCAGTCTGCAGCCTAACATCTGCTCCGAGGCGCCCGCCCTGCAGGCCGCAGCACCGGGCACCGTGAGTCCGTGCGTGAGGTGGGTAGGGCTGGGCTGGAGCCGCCTTCGCCGCCCTGCCCCTGCCCCTGCCCCGCGATGTGACCGCCAGGCCCTTCAGCTGCGCCCAGGGCCCTCAGCTGGGGTGTGGGATGATTGGGGTTGGGAAACTCCGCTGGCCACTGAGGCGCAGGACCCCTCTTCTGGCGCGTGGGGCTCACCCATCGGTACTCGCGCACAGTCAACTTCCATGCAGGAAAACCCACCCTAGCATCTGCGGTTGCAAAGACCCCTTTGGAAATCTTAGACATAGTCTGCAAACCTCCTCGGGGGCCATGGACCAGCGGTTGAAAACCACTGGTCTACACTGAGGCAGTGATGTGTGCCCAGGCCCGCAGACAGATGGCTCCAGTGCCAGCCACTGCTGCTGGATAGCTCTGCCCACCAGCAAAGTGATATTAACAAGACTTTTTGTTCAGTTTCACGTTGCCTTGCAGCATCCTCTGGGCAACCCTGAAAAGCGTGTGTTTTGCATCCCCGCAAAAAATGTTAAAAGAACATCAGTGTTGCAAAATCAAGCACTCCGAAGTTAAGGAAGGACAGTTGCCCATGCAACCTTCGTTCACTTCCTTGTGTGTACCCATTATGATTAACTTTAATTACACAGTCACGAACTTTTTCCCCCCATAGGACCCCTGTCTCATTCATTACACAGGATGTACTGTGCTCGGAGAAGCTGAATCAGGGTTGTATAGTGAAGGGGCTTTTGTCTGTAGGATTCCTGATCCATTTGTTGCAGAAGTTGCAAGGAAAGAAAGAGGAAACTGCAGGACAAGAAAAGATGATAGTATGTGGTCATAAATTAAAGACTATCAGAATGCATATGTACAAGGAGGGATAAATTAAGATTGTACAGACAACTTTAATTTGACATTTCCCAGTAATTTCCTAAACTTCTCAGTGCTTGACTTCTCCTTAATGTTATTTTAATGTAGCATTTTGGGATATAAATTCTTAATTGTTTAAAAATTGTTGAATAAACAGAAATTCCATCTTGGAGAACCATATTAAGCCCTCAATTTCACTTCATGCATTGGGCCAGATCCTAGCCTCCCTGCTTTTGGGGCTGGGTTGCTTTGTACCAGCTGCCTGTAGCCCCTAAATTCTATTCTGGCAGCTGGAGATCAGCCTGGCATGGCATGGTGTTGTGAGTGGGAGGGGAGAGGAGATGCTGCTGAGGAACCATGCCACTTGTTAACCCTCCTCAATAGAGGGACCCCTTAGATAGCTGTTCAAGGGCTGCTGTGCACCACCGGAGTAGCAGAAAGTAGCTGGAATAGATTAAAAAATCTGGCCCAATATAAGCAGTAATATCTGATGAGTTGCAAGACACTTCCAGTTCCCTTTCCTTCTATTGTTTGTCATGCTCACTTGTTGAGACGTTAATGAGATTGTGAAATGTCTGGGTGCATTCAGACTAGGAAAAGCTGTCATGGTGGAGGCGGGTGTTTCCCCACAACCTGCTCACTTGAGTTAGGACTATAATTGCCTCATCCGCACTATGATTTTGACATGTGCTAGCTAACAAGTTGTTTTAAAAAGCCCATCTCTTCTAGTTACTAGAGAGGGAATTCTGTGCCCCCACCCACCCAAAAAAATATTCTGCACACAATATTTTAAAATTCTGCAAATTTTATTTGTCAACAAATAAATGCAGAGGTTCCACATAGCAGCCCCTGGACACAGACTTGCCAGTGAGGCTGCACCTGAACCTGGCACATCGCAGGGGCTAGGCCTGCCCCAGAGGTCTATGTCCTGGGTGCGGAGGGGAGAGGGAGGGCTGCAGGGTGATCTTTGACCTCCATGCAGCCAGTGGCCTGTGCTCCCCACTGCCATGCTGGAGCCTCCACATTTAATTACTGACAAATAAAATTAGCAGAATTTTAAAATTGTGCTCAGAATTTTTATTTTTTTTGGTGCAGAATTCCCTCAGGAGTAGGAGGTGAAGCAACTCACTAGGGTTAGCAGCCCCATGCCAGGCACACCAGCTGTGGGCAGGGAGGCTCAGCCCAGCAGGATCCAAGTGTAGAGGGGCTTAGTGTGGGGGGGGATCCAGGTATAAGGTGAGAGGGTTCTGTGTGGGGCAATCTGGGTGTAGATGGCTCAAGTGGGGGGGGCGGTGCAGTGTGGGGGCAATGGGACTTTGCAGGGGGGTTCAGGTGAAGGTGATTGGAGCTCAGCAGAGGGGTCTGGGGGGATGGGGCTCAGAAAGGGGTCCAGGTGCTGGGGAAGTGGGGCTTGGTGAGGTGTGGGTCCATGTGCAGCTGGTTGGGGTTCAGTGGGATAGGGGTTTGGATGTGGGGGGCTCATGGGGTGGTCCAGGTGCATAGCGGGTGTGGTTAATCAGGGTGGGGGTTTGAGGTTGGGGGACTCAGCAGGGTGTGGTTTGGATACGTGGATGGGGGGGGATCTAGATGCAGGAGGGATGGGGTCAGCAGATGGGCTTGGTGGGGGTCCAGATGTAGGGGGGGTTGAGGCTTGGTGGGGGAGCCTGGGTATGGGGGATCCAGTTGCAGGGGGTTGGGCAGATGGGGGAGCAGCTCGCCGTACAGTGATCCCTCCCACTGCAGCTGAGGAGCGATGGGGGCAGGAAACAGGGGAGGTGCAGAGCCGGGGGAAGTTTCTGGGGCAGGTCAGACCCAGCCACTCAGTGCAGGGGAATTGCGCTCCTCCCCCAGCACAGCCAGGACTAGCAGATGAGCCCGGTGCAGGGTCAGAGCCACTGGCTAGGTGCAGGGGGTGAAGCTCAGTGGTTTGGGGGGCTTGATGGGGAGGTTCTGGTTGTGGGGGGGGCGGTGAGGCTCAAGGGGGTCTGAGTCTGGGGGGTCTAGATGCAAGGGGTTGGGTGGACAGGGTATGGGTCTGATCCAGCACTCAGCAGGGTGGCACTGGCCAGGGTGTCCCCAGCCTTGCCCCCCTGCAGTGATTTACCTCTCCACGAGATGCTCCAATACCCGAAATGATAGGCCCATGCTGCTGGGGAGGGGCACATTACCATTCTTGCAGCTTCCTTTGGCTTCCCTGTCAGAAAGTCGTCTAATTTGGTGTGAAGAAAAGCACACAGTAAGAAAGGAAATACTAAAACTGCAACAATCCATAGGGACACAGGAAATTCTTAGTGTCTAGAAAGGAAGCTTATTTAATCTTTTCCAGCAAAGCACCTAAGTACATGTTTAAGCATTTGTTGTAGTGTTTGTTGAGTCAGCCATCTTACTTGTAGTCTACAATATAATCTACTTATCAACCCTCTTTTTCAAATTAATATAGTTGTTACCATTGCTGGAGATGAGTAAAGACTTCTCACTTAACCAAAACAGAAGCAATTTTCCTGCACAGGAAGACATAGGAGCAATTCTAAATAGTGTTGTGTGATTTCGTGCTATTCTAACAAATGCTGTATGTTATGTGAAAAACATCCACGGTTTCCAGTGACCTGGTGTATGTGGTACTTAGAAAATTTATTACATTTAATGCAGCTTAGCTTTTTAATGCTGCTGTTCCAGCATGTCTGATCTTATAGCAATAGTATAACTCAAAATTGGAAATATTAATGTTGATTACTGATATTTTACAGCAGTTAAAACAATCTCATTGCTGTGTAGCCCATCCTTCCTCTCCACATCCGCTTCCTGATGTTTGTTATCCTATATATACCGCTTCCACCAGTTGAGTCAGAGCAGCTTCTGGGTTGCTCCAATTTATGCTGGCAAATGACACTTATGCTGGTTCCCAAAGAGCCACTCTGCCAACCAGGATCACCAGAGCACATTGTGTTCAGGCCCCACTCCTGATATAGCCCTTCCCCATCCACAAGTGTCATCTATGCTGGAGGACCGGGATCAGCCAGTATAAACTTAGCTACCCCAGACCTATAGCTCCTGAGGAGTCTCTCCTGCCTTACAGCTGTAGTAAGCCCCCTCTGTGTTTCTGAAGTATTACAAATGGAACATATATGTACATGAAAGTCTGGCCCATGATGTCCAAAATTAGACATTCTATGGGGTAAAGACCTTGTCTTTCTGTTGACCTGTGAAGCACAATTTTAGGTTCCTTAAAAATAACAAAAGCAATACTTAGACCTGCTATGTGGTGTTGATATTTATGAAATCTCATTTATGGCAAACACACATGACATTAATTTTTTTTTGGAGGGGGAATATACTGCAAATTCATGCATACATAACTGTAGAGCTTTTTCCCTCACAAGAGTTTAACAAGGAAGGTATAAACAGTAAATTGAAAACCAATAGCCCACTGATTTGTGTTTTTAGAGTTCAAATAGAAACATTAATGAGACCATACAAGACACAGTGGATCGCTTCCAAAATGACTAGATAGTGACCCACATCCTTTCATGTATTTATACCTGCTCCTGTATCTTTTACTTCATACATCTGATGAAGTGGGTTCTAGCCCACAAAAGCTTACACCCAAATAAATTTGTTAGTCTCTAAGGTGACACAAGGACTCCTCGTTTTTTTTGTAGATAGTGTCAGTTCCTCTTAATCATTTGTTTCTTTTTAGACATGGTATGGAAACTAAAATTCTGATTATGTGCTCTGTCACACTGCGCATCTTGTGATGCAGTGCAAGGATGAGTGGGGAAATTGCTTACACACCAAGAATAATTTCCTAATTACATTAAGGAATGATATATATATATATATATATATATAGCATGTCAGTCTGTTATGGCCTGATCTTGTTCCCATTGAAGTCAACTGGAGCAGGATCAAACTGTAAAAATGTAAATTCTTGCTTATAAATGCTGGTTCAGATTTTTTTTAAATGGACTACTGGAAAAATCCATGTAACTTGCATGGACTTTTCTGTCTTTCACATGGAATTTATTGGGAATTATTCTGAAGCTACCAATGTTAAACCTAAGCTTCTCCTGTACTAATGACATATTCTATTAGTGGCATTTCAGTTTATTACCATGAACCGAGGAAAGTCAGCACATGGATGGGGAAGTAATTGTTACCTGTTGTGCAAAGTCTGATTTCAAAATCTAATTTGCCTGACAGATTAATGAGTAAGACAAGCTTTTATGGTAATCTCTATTCTGGGAGTTATTTTTGTCTATTTTTTCCATCAAGATGCCTGTCTGTCTGCGTAGTTACTTATATGATCCCCAACCATAGTATTTGAGAGCCTTATAAGTATTTAAAAATAGAAATAGCAGTCTCCCTCTGTGGTTTCATTGTCTTTCTAAGGGATGTGATGGAAGCCACATCGCTTGGATCTTTTACAATATAATTGACTAAACAACATCATGTATAGGCAGAGGGATTGAGTACATGATGTGATAGGTGTTGTGTATGTTTTACAGCTGAGTGAAGGATAAGATAACAAATGATGGAGCATGATGGTCATAAAAATGGAGTAAGGGAACAGTGTGTTTAGCACAACAATTAATATGGCCAGATATTTACCTGGACCATGTTCAGATTCAGGAAAGCATAAAAGCAAATGAGTCTAGCATGTAGAACCCAAACACAAGAACGTGGTGAGGAAGTGGGAGCTTGAGTAGGACTGCGACAGTCAGACATTATGTGTACAATTGATATTCAGCATAAGGGAATGAAGGGGCTAGAAGGGATCCAGTAAAAGTTGGAGCAACTGTCACTGCAATACACTAAAATATTTGTGCATTTTAGGCAAAGAATGGTTCGTAGCGGAAAGAATGGTGGGCTCCATCTGAAACAAATCTCCTATTACAAACGAACAGGAGAATATCATCCAACTACGTTAGCAAGTGAGAGAAGTGGAATAAGAAGAGCAGCCAAAAAATTTGTTTTCAAAGGTCAGAAATATTCTCTCCCTCTTGGGAAATGCATTACTTCCTGGTTTCCTTCAGGTGAAGACTGCTCATAGCACATTGAGAACAGTGTTTGATTTTTTTGTACTTGCTTTATAAAATAAAACTCATCTGTCGATCCCAGGTTAACATACACATGAACATTCTACATAAATAGAAAATCTGTCCCCTTTAGCCTCTTTATCAGCATGTTTAATTGTATTTAAAGGATATGGAGATCCATCTAATAATTAAAGCCCATTTTAGCTATTAGTGAAATCTGTAGCTATTGAGGGACCATGACTCAAGGAAACTCAAAATATAAACCCTCAACTTTAACGCCTGACAAGGAGCATTTGGTTTACCGTAATAGTAGGGCTGGAAGGAATGGCATAGAGTGGATGGGAGGGTGCTTGTGTGGGAAATGGAGGGATGTGCAAAAAGTCCCTGGTGTGTGCAATGAGCTCTGCTAACAGAAACTGTGAAGCATGTGACCCTCTTAGTCTTAATAGATTATGCTTCAGAGAGACTTTATGGGGGAATGTCATCTCTCTTGTGCTCCTATGGGGATAAGTAAGGGTGCATTGCCCTGTATTCAGAGTTGGTGGAGTACTGCAGTAAACAAATATTCCCTGCAAAAGAGAGATTTGGTATGTAATTGTACACAGCTGAAAATGGTAAATAACATGAGTTTAATAAAATACCTAACCAAGTATATCCAATAGTTTAATAGACTTCTGTTGTTGTTCTGTCTTGGTGATGACACATAATCTGTAATGTTTTTCCTTCCAGAAAATAAGTTGTTCTATGTGGGAAAAGACAGGAAACAGATGCGTTTGGTAATTGTTTCAGATGAGGAAAAGAAGAGAGTGCTACACAAATGCCATGAAAGTGCTGCGGGTGCTCATCATGGCATATCGAGGACTCTGACTCTGGTGGAGTCTAGTTACTACTGGACTTCCATAACAAATGACGTCAAACAGTGGGTATGAGTCATAGCTACAGAATATCTTTATCTGATCTTTGTAATAAGCTTAATTGAGAGAGTGCTGATTACTTTGTATAATTCTTTTACAAGACTCATATCTTTTGCTTCACTTTGTTAATGCAAATAGCTGAACAGATAGTTTGCTCATACTTAAAAATTAAAAAAATGTGTGTGTTAGGTGCGTGTGCATGTTTGTGCTAAAAGTAAACCCTAAGTTACTTAAGAACATGTTTCTCATTAAAAGCCAATGGGACTTATGATCTGTAGGTACTTTTGAAAAAACCACCCAAGTCTCATTGGCTTCTATGAGATTTGTGTTTTTAAGTCACTTGGGGGCTTTTGAAAATTCTTCCTCAATTCACTGTTGGGCTGATACCTAGCATCAGTTCAGAAAGAGAGACTATTTTCAGTGTTATGAGTGATTGAAAATGTGCTGTTAGAAAAACTACGTTTGTGGGCTAGATCACTGGGACTAAACTTCCAGTGCACTGTGAAGCTTGGGGTCCTGAGTAGCTCTAAGACTCTGATTCAGCAAAGCACATGAACTTGTTTAGATTATTAAATTATTTTTTGAAGTTAGTGTTAGTCAGACAATAAAAAAAGTCAGAACTACAAGTTTAAGATCCCAGAATCAGTGTTTTTGTATATGCAATGTGGCCAAGGTGGTTGTATTTTCTGTTTCTCCTTTTCTTGTTAACAGTGTAGCTTAATGTATAGCACAATTGTGCATTGTAGGCACAGCCTGTACTGAGTGATGGTGAGAGGCTGTGCTGCCTCCGTGAGCGCACCAGGGAGGCAGAATACATGTAGGTGCTCGTACATACATCGAGGCTGCAAGACCACTGTTAAACCCATTTATGGGATACAGTTTACTATCCCGCACCACCCACGCTCCACCAGAATGGCTGGTCAGAGTATGGGAAGGACAGAAGTTGTGGCTCTGCCGATCTTTATCCCCTTTTGGGCATTAGGGGTACATGAGGGAGTTTCTGATTTGGGACACCCAATTGGAAATCTTCTTGCACCTCTTATCACACAAACACACACAGATTGTGCACCCACAGAATCTAGTCTTGAGACATAAAATGTATTACAGATACATATACATTTGTTCAGTGTTGCCAAATTATTGTTGCTCTTGAAGTCAGCTACAGTTCCTTATACCGATGACCATTTATCTAACTTACTTGTTAAATGAAAACAGTTCTTTGCATTTAGTTTAGCAGGATCTCGTCTTATATCTGTTTAATGAGATAAAGCTGGTCTGTGCAATGATATGCCAGATTCTGCCTATATAACCCATGCAACTAGGAAAATCACCTTAGTGCAGGGGACCTTCTGGTGGCATAAAGCCAGGATAACTTGTCCTATGCACGTCGCCTCCCTCCTACCAAAGGAGGAAGCTTGACTGGAGCAAAGTGGACATGACCTGGGCTTCCCTACCTGCTGCTGGTGCCCAGCTGCTGTATTAATCAAAGATAGTGAAGGCTGCTTTAATTTATACTGTGGGTCTAGAACAGCATGCTGAGCCCCAGGATCACTGGTATTCAAAGTTGAACTGTAAATTACTTTCATACAGCCACCTCCCAACCTGTGCTGTGTTGTGTGGTTGTATTTGTTTTTGCTACAGCTGAATATCTGTCTCAAATGTTCAGTAGTTTAAAGAAATGTAAAATTAATGGGTTGGGTGGGGAATGACTGAGATGCTCTTATCTCTGGCTCTCTTTGGAATGATAATAGATAAATTTTTATTTATTAAATTTTTATTCTTTTGACATTATACCTTCAGCAGACACTTGTTTATTAATGTCCCTCTTTTCTTGTTTCTGACCTAGGTGTATGCTTGCCAGCATTGCCAGGTGGCAAAGAATACAGCCATCATAGTACCCAAATTACACCCTATCAAAGCAGAGGATCCATGGACTGCAGTCGCAATAGACCTAATGGGACCTTTTAATACCACAAGCAGAAACCATATGTATGTCATAATGATGACCGACTTGTTCACAAAATGGGTGGTGGTTCTGCCACTACAAGACACTTCAGCGGTAGAAATTGCTAAGGCAATTGTCAGTGTGTTTTTCTTGTATGGACCGCTTAAAAAAATGGTTATTGATCAAGCAGAAGAGTTTGTTCATCAGGTAAGAGAAGTCAGCCCTAAAAAGACTTTATTTTAGGGAAGATGGTATGTTTGTCTAGAATACAAGGGTATTGTAAACAATCTGAGAGGCTTATTTGCCAAATTTACAGTGACTTGTTTATAAAAACTGATGTGTTGCCAGTTACCTTTGCGGAGTTGAGGTCATTGACTTTACTCTCATGATTCAGGGCCTGGTCCAAGCTATCTGAGGGTGGGCACTAATTATAATGCCTTAGTCTTAGATATTTTTCCAGAGTGCTCCTATCTGATCACTGAAAATTAAAGGATAAAACAACACTTACTTTGACTTTTTGGTATGTCTTGATGAGTATTTTTCTCTGTCTTGTACAGACATAAATGTATTTTTATTAGTAAAAGTTCTGTGAAGGAGTAATGGCAGTGACATATAGAAGACAGTCATGCTTCAAGAATAACTGTCTCTCTACCTCATGAAAGAAGGTTCTGTTCTTTCCTTTATTATTTGTAGTGCTGTAGTATCCTAGTCATAGACCAGGACCCCTATGTGCTAGGCACTGTACAAACACAGACAGTCCTTGCCTGTGGAGCTTACATTCTATGTAGTCTCCTTAGTATTAGTAGGAATTCTCTGCCTCCTGCCTGTACTACAGTTTGCTTATACCTTAGTGTATATTACAGTGGGAAGCCAATCTGTGGCCTGAAGATCACTTGTAGCTATCAATGGTGACTCTACTAAATTTGTACTTTGTGACAAAGTTCCTCCTGTACCTTGGTGGGTCTTGCATTTATTGGCGGACTTGTTTGCCTCGGAGATTCACGGCAGCCCTCAGTTTGGCCATTTTCGTGAACCCACAGTCCAGGTCAACTCCTCCTGTGTCTGATCAGGAGTTGGGAGGTTTTGGGGGGAACCCGGGCCCGCCCTCTACTCTGGGTTCCAGCCCAGGGCCCTGTGGAATGCAGCTGTCTAGAGTGCCTTCTGGAACAGCTGTGCGACAGCTATAACTCCCTGGGCTACTTTCCCATGGCCTCCTCCCAACACCTTCTTTATCCTCACCATAGAACCTTCCTCCTGGTGTCTGATAATGTTTGTACTCCTCAGTCCTCCAGCAGTACGCCTTCTCACTCTCAGCTCCTAGTGCCTCTTGCTCCCAGCTCCTCATACGTGCACCACAAACTGAAGTGAGCTCCTTTTTAAACCCAGGTGCCTTGATTAGCCTGCCTTAATTGATTCTAGCAGCTTCTTGGTTGGCTGCAGGTGTTCTAATCAGCCTGTCTGCCTTAATTGTTTCCAGAAAGTTCCTAATTGTTCTGGAACCTTCCCTGTTACCTTATCCAGGGAAAAGGGACCTACTTAACATGGGGATAATATATCTGCTTTCATCACTCTCCTGTAGCCATCTGGCCTGACCCTATCACAACTTACATTTTCAATTTATAAGCATTTCACAACCCACACCCTGTGCTTGTAAACTGAAGTATTTTGAATCAACTTCATCACTACCTCTTCTTCAACTGCATCTCACCACTTTCCTTGCAGTCCCAGGAGTACTTCTAGTGTGAATTGGGAGCACTCCGAGCAACAGCTTCCTTGCTGGCTGCCTGCTGCACTGCGAGGGGAGAGAAGAGAGTAGCTATGGCTCCTCTATGGCCTAGTTACTCTCCCACAGCCCAGCAGAGAAGGCCTTGTCTACACTACAGTGCTTTGTCAGTGTAGCTATACTGTCCGAGCCCCCTCATGTACAGCTTTTCTGTCTGCATAATACCCCCCCCCCCCAAATATGAGCTATGCCTAAAAAAAGCCTGCTTCTGTCTGCATAGCTGTGTCTAGGGGGTTTGCTGGCACAGCTATGACACTAGTGTGTTTTTTTTTTTTCACATCCCTGACTGACATAGCTATGCTGACAAAACCTTGTAATGTAGTCCTGGCCTAAGATAGGAGTATGACTGGCTCTGCCTGGGCCTAGATGAATACCTAGCAAAGGATTGCTCCCCTTCAGCCCAGAAGGTAGGGGAGGAGAAGAAGCTGAGAACCAATCAACAGTTACAGCTCCTGATTCTCCTCTTCAATTTTGCTGCAGGCGAGATTAGTATGGGTGCTGCTCTAACTTCTGACAACAATCCCCAGGAACCACCTGCCAGCTGGGGATAGCATTCTAGCCACTTCCTCTTCCTGCCCTTAATATGCCCCTTTGCTCCAAAGCAGTTCCTATTGAACCTGATATATTAAGCAATAAAATAACCAGTTTTCATTGTAATGTATTTGCTCCAGTCTCTATTGACTCATCCAGCATAAGGACATTAAGTGGCTTTCCTGAGGTCATAGTCTAAGGCCTGGGTTCGAACTACCGAAGTATCTTAGTTCGACTTACCTGGCCGTCCTCATGGTGGCTAGTCGACTGTGGCAGCTCCCCTGTCGACTCCGCTTACTCCTCCTGCTGAGGTGGAGTACAGGTGTCGATTTGAGGATCGATTTATCATGTCTAGACAAGATGCGATAAATCGATCCCCAATAGATCGATCACTACCCACCAATCCAGCAGGTAGTGAAGGCGTACCCTCAGTTAGTGACTCAATCTGAATTAGAACCTTTTGTTGGCCTCCAGCTCTCTGCTGTATGTTGCCTCTCTTTGTTATCTGGTAGAAGAACAGATTTGCCCCAGGGGGAAAATACAGTAATACTTAGTGATGCTGAAGAACTTTACATTTTCAAAGCACTCTACAAACACTAATTAACACCTCTGAGAGTTAGATTGATAGTAATCACCATCGTACAGATGGGGAAAATAACAGACTTTGATATTCTTGAAGCGGTAGTGAGTCAGTAGCAAAACCAGGTTTAGAACTCAGCAATTCCTGGCTCCCCCACCCGTGCCCATTTCTTCAGACCACACTGTACTGTTTAAATTGGATCTTACATGTAGATGGGTGTATACAAGGCAATCTTTTCTGTCACCCATATGGTGGTAGGAAAGGTAGAAACTGTATTGAGTACATAATATTTACTGCAGTGTAATACAAGCACTGATTGTTCCTGTGCATTGTGTGTTTTTGTCTTTAAAGATCAACAGAGAACTATATGAGCTCTTTGGAATGAAACAAATAGTATTATCGTATCCTCAGACAGATGACACAAATGAAAGAACATGCAAGACAATCAAAAGTTTCCTGAACAAATACTGTGCAGACCACCCCAATGACTGGGATGATAATTTATCTGCCATTGCCTATGCTTTTAACTTGACTCCCATGGTATGTGTACGTTATGTCTCTTTTGTTGGGAGTTAACCGAAGTTGTTATGCAAGTACCCACTAAGACAAGTACTAAGTTTACCTGTGTTCTCCCCCTATAAATAGGAGCCAGTCCAAAACACACCATATTTCAAAATGTTTAATCGTAACCCTTATGTGTCTGAGACTTCAAATGTACTGCAAGAAGCACA
This sequence comes from Lepidochelys kempii, assembly GCF_965140285.1. Lineage (NCBI taxonomy): Eukaryota > Metazoa > Chordata > Testudines > Cheloniidae > Lepidochelys > Lepidochelys kempii. The sequence continues at coordinate 65,906,597 of NC_136384.1, read as the reverse complement.
AGAGGATAATAAATGTATGTTTGCCAAAATCCTTGAAGCAATTAAACAGGCTGATCGAGTATTGGAGGAAAGAAAAGCTACAAAATGCCAGGTAAATACCTAATACTTAAGTGTTATCAACGAGAAGATTGAAAAGAGTTAAGGTGAACATGTTTGAAATATTTAAAAAATCCATGAATCCTGCATGACCAAAGATCTTTATATAACACTTCTGTATACTTCATGGTAAACTCTGTATTCAATCAATGTTATGAAAACATGCAACACCTCTCAGGAAAACAAGCTCTAATTCAAGTTATTTCTCTATGTAGATTGTGAAAAATAGGATTGATGAACAGCAAACTGGAAACAAGGTCAATATTAAAAGGAAGCCAAAGCAAGTAAATCCATTTCATCTTAAAGTTGGACATGAAGTACTTAGACAAAGGAAAAACTGGTGGAAAGACGGCCGTTTCCAGTCAGAGTGGATTGGTCCCTGTATTATAGACTACATCACAGATAATGGATGTGCAATACTAAGAGATACCACAGGCTCCAGACTAAAAAGACCCATCAAAATGTCTCACCTTAAGCCATACATAAGAAGATCCAATGGACAAGGTAAATCTGTTACTTCTCTAATTCTACTTGCTTTATTGTCAGACAAGGGTATATTATTGAGCGAGAGGAAATCTTAGCAAATATATCAGTATTAATTACAAAGACCTTGTACAGTAGTCCGTGCAGTCAGTGCATTTTCAGCAAAGGAGGTTCTGGGCTGGAAACAACATTAAGGAATCATGTTTAAACTAACATCATTTGGCCCTAATCACATTAGCTGGTAAACACATTAAAAACAGATCTAGGTTGAACTATGTTTAAAGATTATTTCTTAACTCCCAATGAAGACAGGAGTAAAACTGCTGTGTTTTTGCAGTATTTGTTCATGGCTCAAAGGGGGTAAACTATTAATTTCACACATCTGGAATTTTGGATCATTCTCAGTAATCCAGAGAGAGCAAACAGCTGAATGTTACAAATTATGTAAAAAGCACCTATAATATGAAAAGTCTATGTATAAAGGTATGGGCAGTCCCTGTGTGTCCCCTTGTGACCCAGTGTGGTTCTTCTGCAGGTGTGGCCTCCCCTTAATTTCCCCTAATTGGGGTGGCAATAGCCATGGGTCAGGGGGGAGACGCCAACACACTAATAAATAAATAACATGTCATCTTTTTAATAAGGCTCCAGCGCAGGACCAAGTACCATACCAGTTGGTTAAATTCTCACCTCAGGGCCTAGGTTCAGAACTCCCAAACATAACCCCAAGACTAAATCAGGCTTGGCTGGACTTCTGGAGCCGGAAAGAAACCACTGCCTGCTGCAGCACAGATGGCTCTACTTCCCCATTCTCTCTCAGCTTCCTCTTCCCTTCCTATTTATATATAGCCCAGCCACAGGGCAGGGACTCCTTGGCTACCCTGTTAGTCTGTCCTTAAAGAGTAGGTACCATCTCAATGGACTGTTTCTGGTAGGGTATCTTTCAACCTGTAGTGTAGAGGGGAGAATGCTTTTAGTTATTTTGCTAATTATTAAGGGTGTGGTCCAAAAGGTACCTAGATGCCAAATTCCTGTTTTAGGCACCACTGCAATCCGCAAAACTCCTGCTTGGCTGCCATCTAACCTTGTAGGTGCCTAAAGTCACTCATCCCCTACGCTTCACCTGTCTGAGCATGTGTACTACTGCCTCACTATAGGGGTCAGGATGCCTATCTCCCATCTAAGCCCCAGAGTGATTCACAAAGCAGGAAAGTCATCTGGCCCACCTAAGTTGCATGCATGCCTGATCTGGTAGGTAGCCTCTGAGCACATGTACTGGTTAGCGACCCTCCGGTGAATTCACACAAAATAGCCCTTATAACCTCCCTTTATAACCTTTAGCCTAGCTAGTGGGTAGGGTACACACACAGGATGTGGGAGACCTCCAGTTGAAATCCAGCCTCCCCACTAGGCTAGGGAATATTCTGATATGGATCTCCCTCATCTCCCCTATTGAAATTGTTCCACCTTTAATTACAGAATTGAAGAGTTAAATATAATTGGGCCAGGAAAGTGAGAATTACTGGCTCTAAAGCCTAGCAGTGTGGGCACCTCTGATGCTTCTTCCTGTCAGGAGGAAGGGGGAATTGAAGCAGGGGTCTCGCACATCCTGCGTGAGTGCCCTATCCACTAGGCTAAAGGTTATAAGGGAGTTCCTTCTCCCCTGCTGGTTTCTTTCAGGCCCCACACTCAATTTAAAGGAAGATCTGCGTGCCTGGATTGGTTGTTAAGCAAATAGGTGCGTCTGTGCAGCCGAGTTAGGTGCCTATTTCCAAAAGAAGGGCAGGGCTTAGCACACACCCATCTTGTGAGGTTTCTCCCATTGGTAGTTTAAGGTGGCTGCCCACCTAAGGTACTAGCTTTTGTGGATCCCATTCTTAGGTACCTATTTCTCCTCACTTACCGTATGGGGAGACGAGGCATCTCAACTCAGGCTTTGCAGATTGCAGCGTTCCTGTGACTTTTCTAGGCACCCAACAGTTAGGCATCATACCACTCAGTGTTACAGCCCCAACTCCCTTCATGGATCTGGGCCTAAAATTTTATACTTCAGGGGGAGAGTTACTGGAAATGCCCCTACGCATCTCCAGTCTATTTCTACTGCTTCTGTGACACCTTGAGCAGCATTGTCCTTACAATAGCACCACCCTGTAATCAGATAACAGTGGCCATTTCTGTTGCTAGTGCTGAGTCACTTAGCATGATCTTTGGAAACTAATGAATAACGCAAAGTTCAAAGACCTTTACCACAAAACATAACTACTTTTTATTTTTCAGGCAGGTCTACTACACTACTGGCATACATGCAATAGTCCCCACTGTTGAAAGTGCATCAAACTCATTGAGCGTTGTAGCAATACCAATTTCTTTGTAATTAACACAGCAAAGACACCTGAAACCACCTTGGAACTACTTTTATTTCTTAGGTGAAAATTGGTCATTCTGTTAAATGTCCGCCTCCACTACACACAGCGGCAAGAAAACTTGGCTTCTTACTCATTTTTTTTCTCCCCAGAAGTTTAATAAAAATAACCCATATTTTCTTGTCTACTAGTTGCAGGGTTAGAGTTAACTCTGAGTTCTGTTTAAGGCTCCTCAATCCTGTGAAGATGTACTCAGGTGCTTAACTTTATTTATATGAGTAGCCTCACTGATTGATTTCAATGGAGTTATAGTGTGAAAAGTTAACGTATAAATCTTCACAGGATCAGAGCCTAATATGTTTACTATGTTCTTTGTAGACTGCATATAAATTTAGATTTCCCCTGTTCCCAACTAGTGCTTCAGAGATTAAGAACAACAATCACAAGATAAAGGAGAAAAAGAATTAGAAATCTATTTATATAGCTAATAAAATCCCGGACTAAATATTTACAGACATTAAAATGGGGAGGGAAATTTAACCAGGCTTTTCCAAGTAATTGACAAACTTTAACAATGAAACAATTTAGGCCAAATTTTAATGTCTTTCCTTATGTGGAATAGTGAGCAATCCCCATGATTCTGTTAAATTAGAGGAGCAAAATATTACTTGACATGAGTAAGCGTATTGGAATCTGGCCTTTTAGAAATAAATAAATACAGGGAAAGAGAAAACTTTATCATCCATATGCAAATGTATACTTCCTTAACTAAGGCCTTGTCTTCACTCACAAAAAGGTGTTTTCTTACTATGTTAGCTGTAGTGAGGGGATTAGCTCTGAGCGCTAGGAGCCCGGCTCCCAGCACTCTGAGTCTGTCTACACGAGCGCTTTAAAGCACTCAGACTTGCTGCACTCACAGGGGTGATTTTTCACCCTGAGCCAGCAAGTTAGAGCGCTATAAAATGTAAGTGTAGACAAGCCCTAAGGATTGTACAGTGCAATAACTATTGCAGGTTTGTTATCTTGCTGTAAAAGCCCCACCTTTTTAAGCAGTGAAGACACTGCCTAAAAGTACAATGCTAAAATTTTCTTATCTCAATTCTTATTCTTAGCAGCTGGGAAACAGCTAATCAGAGCCAGGACTCCTGCCTTTCCAGGGTAGGACAACTGAATCTTCCACTCTAAGAATCAGTCTTTAACCCATGACTAAGGCTGCAAGTTTGTCACGGATTCCGTGATCTCCATGACATTTGCAGCGGCTGGTGCGCCTGACTCGGGCTGCTCAGGCAGCCCTTGTGCCAGGCGCAGCAGCTGCTGCTGGGGCAGTCTCGGGCCCCCGCTGCTCCCCCAGCAGCAGAGTTTGAGTGTGGGAAGGGGCAGGGAATTGGGGCACAGGATGGGGTGAGGCAGGCTCTGGGCAGCGCTTACTTTGGGGGGCTCCCCAGAAGTGGCAACGTCTCCGTGGCTCAGCTGCTAGGTCGAGGCATGGCCAGGCAGCTCTGCCTCCACCCAGAGCGCTGGCTTCGCAAATCCTGGCCAATGGAGCTGTGGGGGCGGTGCCTGCAGGCGGAGGCAGCGCGCAGAGCTGCCTGGCCACGCCTCTGCCTAGCAGCTGAGCAAGGGGGACGTTGCCACTTCCAGGGAGCCCCCACAAGTAAGCGCCGCCCAGAGCCGGCCTCGCCCTGTCCCGTGCCCCAACCCCCTGCCCCCTCCCAGACCCAAACTCTGCTGCTGGGTGGGGAAGGCGCAGAGCCAGGTAGGGAGCCTCCCAGCCCTGCCCCCTCCACCCTCAAAGCACCATCGGGGGTTCTGGGCTGCGCACTGCCACCCGCTCCCCCCATTCCCCCAAGCAGCCCTCCCCCAGCAACTGGCGCGGCCCCCGTCACCCCACCAAGTTTTATTCACGGGTATTTTTAGTAAAAGTCACGGACAGGTCACATGCCATGAATTTTTGTTTGCTGGCCATGACCTGTCCGTGACTTTTACTAAAAATACCCCTGACTAAAACATAGCCTTACCCATGACCTCTAATAACCCACCTTTTACTCAAAAAAGATTCCAGCTGCACTCCCCAAGGGGTTTACAGTCCTGGTATGGGAAGAGATAGCTGAATAACAGATTTTTCAGTTTAGTGGCAATTCTGAAAAATTTGTTTTGACCTAAAACGAAACATTTCCTTTCACTTTTGAGTATTCAATGGTTTTCTTAATTCTTTTTGTTTTAAAAATTAAAGAAAACTTCTAAAGTTTTCTTGAAATGCTTGGTGGGTTGGGTTTTGTTTGTTTTATTCTTTCTTTTTTTGTTGTTTTACCAAAGCAATGTGGCTAACTCACAATGAACTCGCTAAATGTTTTGGTGTAGCCAAGTCTCCATCTTTGGCTGAAAAAAGTTTTGGGTGAAAAATTTCACCCATCTCTAGCAGAGGTGGGTTGCTCAGGCTCAGCCTGCCTTTAACAGCTGAAATGCCTGACTAAATTATGCATGTTTCAGTCCTCCATCCCAGATCTCTATGGTGACACTACAGCCAGACAAAACCTCCAGGGATCCTGCTGGAGTTAACCACACAGACACTTCTGGAGTGTGTTTTCTTTTGTTAAAGTTGCTGATTGATCTTGTTCAAAAGATGCTAATGCAAATTAGCAGTTAGCTAAGTATTTCACTCTTTGGATTCCCCTGGTCAGCAGCCATGTGAGACAGGACTATAAATCTAGAGAACTCAGTAATTCTCTTCCTTTCTAAAAGGTAAGGGGTGTCAAACTGCAGTGATTTTTAAACACTGAACAGCTTCAACTCAAATGAAAATCTTCAGCTCTGACCAGTCAAATTACAACCCAGCACTTGGGCACAAATATCCTAGAAGGAGGCTTAATATCAGTGGTGCAAGTAGATGTTAACTCTCACTGGTAGGCTATTGCCCTCCCGACCCTGCTCCCCCTCACAATAAATGTTCTGTGACTAGAGCCCTACACGAATACAAATTTATGCCCGCGGATGCAGATATCCGTGGATAGAAATCGGTATCCGGTGAAACCCAGGGCTCTTCCGGGAACTGCAGCGGTGAAAGGAGCACAACGTAGGGCTGATGCTCCCAGGAGCCAATGCCCTGTGCTGGCAGCTCCTCCGGTGCAGCTGTACCACCCCAAGCCCCGTCCCCAGCCTTTCCATGCAGCTGCGTCTCCTGTGTGGGGTCTGTACAGCTGCGCCAGAGGAGCTGCCGGCGTGGAGCGCTAGCTCCTGGGAGCAGCAGCCCCACATTCTGCTCCTTTCACCACTGCAGTTCCTGGGAGAGCCCTGCGGTTCAGCAGATACCGATTTCTATCCGCATCCACGGGTATAAATTTGTATCCGCGCAGGGCTCTACAATTCATTCTTGAAAATGTATCTTTACGGTGTGCCAGCAATAAATGTCTTAATGGTATGGCATACCTAACCCTACTGGCTTACTTGCACCACTGCCTAATATACAGTAGCATTCAATCTTTCCTCTTAAATTCTTTCAGTCTGCAGTGTGTGTGTGTGTGTGTGTGTGTGTGTGTGTATATATACAGTGTGTGTGTTCTATATATCAGAAAACATAATGTGGTGTAGTATAAAAAGTTTAAGGTTTTCTAGCATGTGTTTGGGATGGCCACATTTAATCATAAGTATATAAAGAAAGAAGAATCTAGGATCCATTGCTTAAAGTACTGATTTCAGCGGGAGCTATGCTAGTGCTCAGTTTGGCCCGCAGACATATAGCAAGGTGAAGCATTAAAAATAAAGGAATGTACTCTACTATGATAGCATTACAAGCCTTATCATAGAGGAGAGGAGACTGAAAATTTGGTGCACATAGAAATTAAGGTGCTAAAGTTCTGTCCACATTGTAAGACTGACTTCACAAAAATTCTAGCCGTGCTACTGAAACTGCTTTGAAAATAGGTTCGCACCCAGCATCATTTTTTAGTATTTCTATAATTATACAGAATGACTTTAAATCAAGTAGAAAGGGCCACTCTAACCAAAATGTTCTTTGTTGTTGCAGACAACCATTATCTCTTACAAGGTGCAATAGTGGTTGACCATGACTACGTTGGCTTATCGGAAAGTTCATATGGGCCATGCCCACAAAACACCATTGTCGAAGGGGAAGTAAATACCCTTGCAGCAAACAATCTGCTGCCTCTACCCTGCAAAGACAGTGAACCATCAGAATGTAAAAGTCAGTCTGAGTTTACCGAAGATCATAGAATTCTGCCAGCTAACTCAAATCCAGAGCAATGGTCTTCAACCTGCTGGACTCTTCAAACCAAGCTAGAGGATACTTAAGTAAATAAAACCCCACAATGTTTCACTGGAAGAAATGGTCCTCAACTTCTCTGGTGGAATGGAAAGGGCTTTAGTAGCTTTAAATTCCTTAGCCAAGTTTTAAATATGGAATGTTAGATACTTGTATTTACAACTGTATATGTTTAGGAATAATAGTACATGTCTGGTAATTAATTTGTATATATGCACTGATATGCTTACGCTTGTTTTACAAGGAATATGGGAATAGTTTAGTAAAAGCACATTACACCACTATACAATGGGTCTTAACTCTAATCTGCAGTGTAATTATAGACTAACAGTGTGGTCTTATCTACAGCGCATTAGTCCTTAACCACAAAAGTACAGCATAGCATTCATTTTATGGCCTCTTCACTAGTCCTGTGGGTGGCTCAAGAGCTCTGAGAACCCCAGGACTGTAAGATGAACAACGTGACCACAGTCTGCCTCCAGCTCCAGGAAGGTGAGGTGGTTTACACCCTCCTACAATTCTACAACTTTGTTTCCAGCTCTTTGGGAAAGTCGTGAGCTCTGCCTTTTTATACCCTCTATTCTTCATCGCTGGCGCAAGACTCTACAACCACATGAAACAGCAGGGCTGCCAAAGTGCAGTACAAGAACCAGTCTGCTTGAGACACAAACAGTCCTACAGCAACATGGGCAGAATTTCACCAGTTTTACTCCCAGCCCATCAAAACACTGTTAAGGAAAGGAGGTTTTTAGAGTCTGGTAGGCATGTTGGGGCTGCCTAAAGCACGTACAGGGGCTGTCTCTCCTTATCCTCTTCAAAGCAAATCTCAGATGTAGCCTCTTTGCAGCATGAGCACCACACCAATTGGTTTGTGTAGGTGCTTGGAGCATCCAGCCAGGCAGTCCTGTCTGTCCCTATCATTGGTGATTTTTATCATGCCATCAAAGATTTTGGCACTCATGTGATTGACCTGTAGTGACAGTCCTTGGTAAATGTGTTGTGTTGTTCACTGATCTTCCAGCTCGGAATCCGTCTTCAGTCTCCCTTATTATTCTTCCTTTTCATAAAAAAAACTTGTCCTAAACATAGGACGAGCCCTGCTCTTCCTGACATCCACACATCTTACCTTGTCTCTCTCTGAAAATTTGCCAAGATGAGTTGTGAGCTGGGGGGGAATTACCATGTGTGCATGCACAGAAGCTGTTGTATTTGTGTGCTTGCTATGGTGCACCTTGCAGAGTCCCTAAATCACAACTGGGGCTTGACCCAAGAACCATGGCAGTAGATAATTACCACCCGTTGGCTTAGGGGAAGGAGTCCAGATCTGGGAGCTTTAGTCTCACCTCTTTCACTGACTGGTGTTACTCGTTTTTTGCACTTCATGACCCATATTGTTGACCAAGGCTTCATACTTCCAGGCGTATTTCCCTTAGTTCATAGTTTTGATAATAGTACTAGAAGATCCAGAAGGAGAGCTGGTTGGAAAATAGTTCTTCCACATGAGGGAAAATGTTGAAGAAAAGTTAGTTTCAAATTTTTTTCATGGAGAATTTTGATTTTTTTTTTTTTTTTGGTAAAAATTGAAAACCAAAAAATTTCAATTGAAAACCAAACTCGTTATTTTTTCAATACCCCCACAGGGCACACAGGGAGTATAAATTTAGGTACCTTATGCCCCCCCTTCTTCTCTTTGGGGTGGGCTCCTTGGCCAGCCTATATCTCCCCCTTGCCTAGCTGCTGTGGTACATCACTGGAAACTTTGACTAACTGAAAAGGAGGACTTGTGGCACCTTAGAGACTAACAAATTTATTTGAGCATAAGCTTTCATGAGCTACAGCTCACTTCACTGGAATGCATCCGATGAAGTGAGCTGTAGCTCATGAAAGCTTATGCTCAAATAAATTTGTTAGTCTCTAAGGTGCCCCAAGTCCTCCTTTTCTTTTTGCAGATACAGACTAACAGGGCTGCTACTCTGAAAATTGGTCTAACTGGTGAGCCTGGCTCAGAGGAAAATGGGGGCATGAGGCACCATGCTAGCATTTCCTAATCTGATTTTTTGGTGTTTGGCCCAAACCTTTTCAGGTGATAAATTTTTGGACAAAAAGTAAAAACATCTGCAGCAAGCAGACATTACTCATGAAAAAATTCTATGTCATAAACCCAATTTGCCACTGATAAACAGTTGTCATTGAAAATTTTCAATCAGCCCTCACACTTATTGATGGCTCAGCTAGGAAGGGAATCCAGGACCAAGATTTTCAAAAGCTGCTCATGAATCTGGGTGGCCAGCTTGAGATGCCTGTAAAGAGACTTAACTCAAAAACTGCTGAGTGTCCTCTGGAAAATTAGGTCCTGAACATGGAAGAACTCAGATTTGCCCACTAAGTGACACTGCCTTTTGGAAAGAATATGCCAAACCTAGGTGCTTGGCTATGCTGTCTGTAAAATAAGGCTGCTTTCTACATACCCACTTTACCAAGCACTTTTGAGACCCATGGATGACTGAGGATTATATCATTCATTGACAAATACACAGTAGCCAGGAAACCTATATCTCAGACCCTCTGCTTTAACCACCAGGTTGCATGTGCCTCCCAGAAACAAGAATAGAGTCCAGTAATCCTGATCTCCAGCATCCTACTGCTATCTAGAAAACAATGGCAGAAAATGCACTTTCTTTGGCTCTGTCTTAAAACTTTTTAAAAATAAAATCTTAGGAAATTCCATTTACAAAACCATCATTATTAAGGTTAAAAAGCCAAGCACTCAAATAGGAAAAACTGTAACCTTAATTCTGCCCGTGTGTATTATCGTATAATATGGAGTTATATGATCACATATTATTTTTTATAGGACTCCTGTTTGAAGTTGATGGCCAGCTGTTCTAGACCATAGTCTGCTCCCTGTATCCTATATTTCCCCAATTGGGATTTCACCCATCAGGGGTCAGCCTGATAGAGCCAGCTCCTCTAACCTCACATCCATAGCATAAGGTGCATGCTAGCAATCCCCAGCTAGGGGACAGTCTCTTGGCTTCAGGAATAAGATCAGACAGAACTAGGGAGCTGCCTCCTTTATTCCCCTCACCTCCCTGTGGGGTGCAGCAGAGCATCTGCCCTGGATGTTTTTCACCAGATACTAACTGATCTTTTCTGTGTTTGTGTACTACCTAGGATAGTGGGGCCCTGATCCAGACTGAAGTCTCCAGGCATCAGTATAATACAAATAATTAATGAGTGCTTTCATAGTTACAGAGCCCAAAATAGAGAGCACCAAACTGACTATGTGTTGGACAGGAAAGTAAAGGGCTGAATGCACTAAAAGGAATTATACTAATATTTCATATTTCCTGGTAATTGCACAGTGGCAGCTACACATGAGCTCCTCCACTCAGCGGACTCGATCCCTCTCTGGATATATATAGCCAGGAAGATAATTAATAGTTTTAGGCAAATTAGCAAAAGGGATTGGGAATTTCTGGAGACTTGTTCAAATTTGCTATGTAATGAAACAGCCAGGAGCGAAATTGGAAAAATGGCAGGAGGAAGCCTGAACAATTGCTGCAGGTAGGGTTGACAACCAGCCATGCTCAGAGAAGTATCATAGAAATACCCCATATACTTATTACAGAAAATTATTCTTCTGACCCTGTTTATGACATTCATTGAGTTCTGTCTTCTAGGAGAAAACTCAGACACACTATTTCACCAAGACTGACTGCCTGCTCTATCAACTGCACATGCATTTAATTTACAAGGGGACACTCCTCAACTTCCCAAGTCAATTCTTTAAAGGGTGGTTTGTGACACATTGTGGTGTTTATAACTAGAAGGGAAAAAAATGGAGCACATATGTTCAGGGAATTCAGCGAGAGAGAGGTGAAGTTGGTGAATTCCCCAGTAACATAAATGTTTCTATCTGGTTAGTGTATTAAAATTATTTACATATGCACTGTTAGTTGAAATAAATGATGGAAATTCACTATGCTACGGTAAGAGGGTTTTGTTCAACAATAGGTGTGTGTTTAAACAAGGGAGCCCTGATAACAATGACTTCTTGACCTTGCCATTTCTCCTGCTGGGGGTGGTTATAAACATACCACCATAAAATGTTTACTTTTTAAGGACAGATAATGTATGGACAATTCTTAGCTTTTTGCAATGGGCTTAATATTCCACAGCGGAGAAGGCTGTGATGAGTCATCATGTGTTTTTCACAACAGGCGGCTCTTGGAAATGTCATTCTTCAGGACTAGATTAATTTCTTATTCATGTGTACAGCCAAGATCCATGACCTTTTGTGACACGTAGTTATTTTAATGATCTAGCATAATAAACTTATCACAGAAGCCCCTCCTGATATTTCAAAAGTAGGTAATGGCATATGGCATGTTTTTCTTTTGGGAATGGAGCTGATGCAGACAATTATTGGACTAGCTAAAAATAAGACAGGTGAACTCTAGAAGCTCAGCAGGCACTGGAAACAGAGGAAGGCAGCACATCAGCAGCCATCATAATCTGCTGGCCTAAATTGAGTGCGTGTCTCTGTCTCTAAATTCAGTCTAAAGAAATGCTGTTATAAGACTCTGATGGTAGGAATTGTTTTAAATTCAAAGAACAAAGAATGATGGGGGAGAAAAGAGAATTTAACAGTGTCTACCGAGAAATATAATGTTGCTCTGTAGCACATTAAATGAATTTCTGGGCCAAGGTAGAATTTTTTTAAAGACATCTTTTAGGCATTTCTAACCAGAATAATAAACAATGTCAGAAGGAAGTTTCTATCAAGTGGGAAGAGTCCTCTAGGAGGGAATCTAATATAAAAACACCTCATTCTGGAGGTGTGAATGATTACCTTTGGCTATTATTCTTGACAGAAACATTCCCCTTTCAGGTCTTGCTTCTTCCTATGTGACTTTTTATATATTATTACACACCAAAACCTACATTATTAAGGTTTTAAAGTCAAACAAACATTCACAAGCTTGGAAAAGCTAGAATTAAGGCTGCCAGTGCAACCTTAATTCAGCCTCCCTTGGGTATCACACTGTGTACACAGTGTTTAATTATCTGATCACAGGACTCCCTGCCTCATTCAGTGCACAGGCCTACTTGGCCCCTATATTCACAGCATATCCCCTAGGGATCTATTTACCAAACCAAAAGGACCTCCCACTCTTCATAGGGGAACGGCCATAAAAGACCATAGGAATCCCCTGAATTTAGGAGATGACAAATGAGAAAACAAAAAGCAAATGCTGTTCAAAGTTAAAAAATCAGGGTTCCAGAGGGGCACATCAAGAAGAGAACCTCTAACTCCATCCATTGCTCCTCAAAAAGAGTCCAGGGAGTGAGTGGATGCCCCCAGAGAAACTCTGCCCAGAGATGTGATCAAACAAGTGATCAGAAGTGCAAACCACAGTTGCAGTCATGATCCAACCTCCTCCTTCTTGACTGATAGATGGCCATCCCAGGACTAGGCAAAGGCTAACAAGAAGGTCCAGGGACTTTGTGGGGCCATAGATAGGCTGTGACTAAATAAAAAAAAACCACAAGGCAAAAGAGCAGTCATCCTCCTCACCAGTCCCACATCCTACCTGCATCGGGCGGCTGCAGCTCCCAGTCCCAGCTCCGCAGGTGAGACTATCCTGATGTGGGGGAGGAGGCGAAGAGCAGGAAGTGACAGGGGGAGGGAGGAAGAGGAGTGAACAGAAGGCAAGGTCCTGGGGGGAGAGGCGGGGTAGGGGCAGAGCCTCAGGGAGAGGTGGGGCCTGGGCGGTGCCTTGAGGGAAGAGGCAGAGCAGGGGAGATTCTGGCACTCCTGCTGGAGTGTCTGGTTTTAAATGTTACAAAGTTGGCAACCCTAGATCCACACAGAACTTTACCTCTCTGGAGCACAGTGGGGCAACCCCATAAACAGAGCCAGCAGGCCCGTCCCACTGACTGTAGTCCAGAAAGTATCTGACTTTGGTGACACATCCCAGGACCAGCTTCCAATACACTGAGTGGGGCCTCTTCCACCTATGCTGTGAGACGTGGCTTACACGACAAAGGTTCATAACCTTGGCAGCTGTGACGGACCTGGTTACAGAGACAAACGTCCAGGAACCGGTTCATCTGGAAGATCACTTGGAGGCCCCTGCCTACCATAAGGGAGTGCTCCCCATCAGCGACCGAGATGAGATCCACCTCGGCACCAACAGTGGGGACAGATCGCAGAAAGGCAGTGGGGGGTGGGTTGGCTTTGAGCCCTCCTCCATAAGGGACTCTGTGAGGTGAGTGGCATCACCCCCTCTCCCCCACCACTGCCAGAGCTGCCTCAGCCAGCTCTACCTGCTGGACTTTCTTGGGGGTCATGGAAGCAGCCCCCCCCCCGAGGCCTTATGGGAGACCTTCTCCCTCTGCTTGAGGGGGAGGTGCTGGGCCTGTGCCTTACAATTGCTGCACATTCCCTCCATAACCAGTACCCAGACCTCTTTGGTGGTGTCATTAGAGAGCTGGCCAGCAGCTCTGGATCCAGGAGGCAAGGTTGATGGGATTGGGGCTTGGGGAGGCAGGGATGGGGTAATAGAGAGAGGGGTGGTTTGCCTCCAAAATGGGTCCTCTCCTGGGCTCCCTGGCCACTGCCACCCCCTCCCTTTCATCAGCAGTAGGGTCAGCTGTGTGCATATTGGGGGCCACTTCTGGCACCTGAGCAAATTGTTGGCTGGTGGAGGATGAGGAGGGGTAACTTACTGGGTAAGGTTGCTGGTGGTGGCAGGGTTAGCACCTTTCCGAGTGCTGGGATGACCCAGTGTCCCTCCTTGCTAAGCCAAGGAACAGTCCCTCCAGACATGCCCCAAAGTCCAGCAGAGGATGCATCAAGCCTTTCAAACTGAATAATGGATCTGGTATAGGGCACCTTGGTAGGGCACCAGGAAGTACCCCTCCAAACTTCCCGCGCCACACGCAACTGGATGGTAACTTGCCAGCAGAACAAGAAGACGTGACAGAGAGTGAGGTCCTTATAGCCTAGCAGTGGAGAACAACTTTCCCAAGTTGGAAAGGGGAAGCAGAAGGGCAGCAGTGGGCAGGAAGGGTGGGACAGAGGTGAGGACACACCGAGGTCCTCCAAGGGCTTGAATGACACAAAGAGGCCTCCCACCGAAATGCCTTTTCCCACCACCTTTTGAGCAGTGTTCTCCAAATGCCAGGCAGAAGACAACCTTCCTACATGTCTTGGAGGCCAGTACACTGGCCAAGGGCCCCACTACTCATGCAAACACCCACACATAGGTTTCTATGTGGGATAAGGTGGCCATCAGGAGGCAATGGATGTCGTTCTTCCTATCAGGATGAGTAAGGGGTCCTGGCTGATGTTGATGGTTGAGGTGGTGGAGGCAGTAGCAGGCAGAGGAGCTGTGGCAGATGGTGATGGGGTGGGAGACAGGGCCATGACCACCTAGGTGCACACTCTGGAGGCTGAGGAGCAAGCTCCCCCAGAGCTGCTGGAAGGGTTTGGATGGGACATGGGGAGCCACAGCCAATAGTGGCCAATATGAGGTCCACAGCAGTAGCTCTTTCTTCTGACAGAAGGGGCTCCCTTGGCAGTGATGGGAGGTTAGGCAGCAGAGTCCCTGCTTGTGATGTCTGCTGCTCACAGGGGGCACTGATGGGCCTGGCAGTAATGTCGTGGGGATAATCACGAGGACAGATGGGGGAGAAAGTTAACGTGGGGCAACAATGGTGGCTGGGGATTCCCCCAGCTACCCCTCCATCATTCCCCCCATGGGTGATGCAGCCAGAATGGAATCCTCGCACTTGGCTGAGTTGGGAATCTATTATCGAGGGCAGGAGAGCAGAACAACCACTAGAAGGGAGGAGAGAAATAATAAAGAGAAGGGAGGGGGAGTAGGGAAAATGAAGGTTGACCCTTGTTTTGCATTAGGCTACATGTGTGGTAGGAGGGTGCAGACAAAAACCGGGAGGGGGGAGTTGTTAATGAAAAAGCAAGGAGGGTGTGGGGCACAATATGCAGTGTTGGGGGGCACTGGCTTCTCTGATTACATTGGGTTAGTGGTAGCTGTAAGGGTGAGAGGTGCAGTGACTAGGTAATGAAACAAAATGGTGGGGGGCAATCACAAGTGCAGGGAAAGCACAGGTGTGTGAGGCAGGAGACAAAGGGAACAAACAGCAAAGAGGTGGGGCTGAGCTGGGCAGGTGACTACCAACCATGAGACTGGGGCTCAGAAGTGAAGGGACACTGAAGGGAGCAGGGGTAGGGGAAGAACAGGCAAGTAATAATCAATAAGGGGACAGCAAGTAACAATCAGCAAAGTGGTGAGGCAGGTAGCAAACTATGGTGAGGGGAGGTAATAGCAAACTGCAAGGAGAAGAGGGCCAGTTAAGGGGGGGGGAGGGTTTGCGAACCACAAGGAAGAGGGGCAAGTGGGCAAGCGGGAGGAGGTAGCCCACTAGTTCAGTACAAACTGAGGGGAAGTGAGAGAGGGAAAGTCCAAGGGGGTATGTGTACTCACATGTGCTTGTGAAAGAATCTCCGCTGCCACCATCCCAGGTCCCAGAGGGGGTGAGTGGAACCAGGCAGGTCAGCAGTCCAGCCAGCAGATGGTCTTCAGCAGCCAGAGCAGGAGTGGGTGGACTGGGAGAAGGGCTCTATACTGCTCCTCCAGAGATGCAGCACCAACCTCAGGGAAGCAGAAGCTCAGCAGCAATGGCAACCCCCACAGAGCCACAGGTGTGCAGGGAATGAGGGAGGGGATTGCAGGAAGAGAAAGGAGGGTCTCATGGTAAATTCAGTTGAATGCTGCCCTGGAGAACTGGATTCTACCTCTGCCTCTACTACAAAGTTCCTATGTGGTACAGTAACTCCTCACTTAACATAGTTATGTTCCTGAAAAATGTGACTTTAAGCAAAATTATGTTAAGCGAATCCAATTTCCCTATAAGAATTCACGTAAATGGGGGGGGGGGGTTAGGGTCCAGGGAAATTTTTTTCACCAGACAAAATACTATATTATATATATACATGTACTGTATAAGTTTTAAACAAACAATTCAATATTGTACACAGCAAAGATCACAGAATATCTGGGTTGGAAGGGACCCCAGGGGGTTAGCTAGTCCAACCCGCTGCTCAAAGCAGGACCTATCCCCAGTTTTTGCCCCAGATGCCTAAATGGCCCCCTTAAGGACTGAACTCAAAACCCTAGGCTTAACAGGGCCAATGCTCCAACCACTGAGCTATCCCCCCTCCCGCTAATGATTGTGAATCTTGGTTGAGGTGATGAAGTTAGAGTGGGCTATTTCCCAGGGGATGGCTTACTGCTAAATGATGAACTCGCTAACTGGGCTGAGCCTTCAAGGGTTAACACATTGCTGTTAATGTAGCCTCACACTCTACAAGGCCGCACAAATGGAGGGAGGGAAGACAGCATGGCAGAGAGAGACAGAGACACCCTGTGTGTGGGAGAGAGAGAGAGATGCGCAATGCCCCTTTAAGTACCCTGACACCACACTCTAAGTACATTGCCTTTAAAAAGATTGGGAAGTTGAGACAGCAGCTGGAGCCAGCTCTCTCTGTCCTGAGCCCTGTTGTGTCTCCCCCCTGCTCTATATGGAGAAGGGGTAAGCGGGGGGGGGGCACCCTGACACTAACCCCCCCTTCCCCACCTCCCCTGCACAGCAAGCAGGAGGCTCCCTAGAGCAGCTCCAAGGCAGAGGGCAGAAGCAGCACATGGCAGTGGGGGGAGGGACAGCAGAACTGGCAGCGACTGGTAGCCGCTGAGCAGCTGCTGCACAGGGAACTTAGGGGAGCGGGGAGCTGATGGGGGCAGGGGGCTGCCGGTCCACCCTGGTTCCAACCACCTACCAGCTAGCTGCAACAGGCTGCTCTTTCTGCAAGCAGTGGACAAAGCAGGCGGCTGCCAAACAACGTTATAAGGGAGCACTGTGCAACTTTAAACGAGCACGTTCCCTAATTGATCAGCAACGTAACAACGTTAACCGGGACGACTTTAAGTGAGGAGTTACTGTACTGGACAAATCATTTACACAAACTCTCCACAGGTCGTCATTATTGGGTGTTTCTCATTTTCTGGGTGCCCAACTTGAGAGCCTGGGGGTCTGATTTGCAGAAGTGCTGAGCACTCACAGCACCTGGGCTGTGCTTTGAACATATAAAGTACCACAGGTGTTTGGCTGCCCGGGGAGGCACTTGACGGCGGGTGAGTAGGGGTCTTGGGGGAGGGGTTGGAGCGGGGGTAGGGCCTCAGGGGAAGGGGCACAGTGGGGGTGGAGCACCCCCAGGGAAAAATAAAGTCAGCACCTATGTAAAGTACCACATAATACTAGAGACCCCAGGCTCCTCAAGTCAGGCACCCAAAATTAATGGACACTTTTGACAATTTGGCCTTGATCTCTCTGTGCCTCAGTTCTCCATGTGTAAAACGTGAATGGTATCCATCTTGTGCTCTGAATGAGGAGTCTGGTGAGAAAGAATAGTATGGGATCAAGTCAGGATAGACTGTATTATAATATACACATAGCAAGGGGCTGAATGTAGGTTGCAAAGTCAGCCATAAATTCTGGCATTTCCTAACTCTGGAGTGTTTGATTTTGCAACCTTAACAATCTTTTATAGTAGTTTTGGAAATTATTATTTGGACGTGATATACCTTGACTTTAGCAAAGCTTTTGACATGGTCTCCCACAGTGTTCTTGCCAGCAAGTTAAAAAAGTATGGGCTGGATGAATGGACTATAAGGTGGATAGAAAGCTGGCTAGATCGTCAGGCTCAATGGGTAGTGATCAACAGCTCGATGTCTAGGTGGCAGCCGGTATCAAGCAGAGTGACTGACTCCTGGGGCTGGTTTTGTTCAAAATCTTCATTAATGACCTGGATGATGTGATGGAGTGTATCCTCAGCAAGTTCATGGATGACACTAAGCTGGGGGGAGAGGTAGATACACTGGAGGGTAGGGATAGGGTCCAGAGTGACCTGCACAAATTGGAGAATTGGGCCAAAAGAAATCTGATGACGTTCAACAAGGACAAGTGCAGAGTCCTGCACTTAGGACAGAAGAATCCCATGCACTGCTACAGGCTGGGGACTGACTGGCTAAGCAGCAGTTCTGCAGAAAAGGACCTGGGGATTACAGTGGACGAGAAGCTGGATATGAGTCAATAGTGTTCCCTTGTTGCCAAGAAGGTTAATGGCATATTGGGCTGCATTGCGATTGCATCCCATTGCCAGCAGATCGAGGGAAGTGATGATTCCCCTCTATTCGGCACTGGTGGGGCCACACCTGGAGTATTGCATCCAGTTTTGGGTCCCCCACTTTAGAAGGGATGTGGACAAATTGGAGAGAGTCCAGTGGAGGGCAATGAAAATGATTAGGGGGCTGGAACACATGACTTATGAGGAGAGGCTGAGGGAACTGGGCTTACTTAATCTGCAGAAAAGAAGAGTGAGGGGGGTTTGATAGCAGCCTTCAACTACCTAAAGGTGGGTTCCAAAGAGGATGGAGCCAGGTTGTTCTCAGTGTTGGCAGATGACAGAACAAAGAGCAATGGGGGAAGTCTAGGTTGGATATCAGGAAAAACTATTTCACTAGGAGGTGGTGGACTCTCCATCCTTAGAGATTTTTAAGGCCCGGCTTGACAAAGCCCTGGCTGGAATGATTTAGATGGGGTTGGTCCCACTTTGAGAAGGGGGTTGGACTAGATGACCACCTGAGGTCTCTTCCAACCCTAATCTTCTATGATTCTATGTATATAAAAATGTGGTTGTATTTCTTCCTTACAAATTTTGCCACAAGGTGTCAGTCACTCACTGCAATAGTTTAAATAAGAACTCCATTGTAAAGCTAGTCAAGTCAATAAACGTGGATGAAAAGTCTGCAGTAACTGTTAAAAACAGATGGGGAAACAAATGACTGTAGCACAATTCTCTCCCAAACTATGTTTTTGACAAGAAAGGGAGGGTGCAGCACTTTAACATTTCATGGTTCTTTGTGTGGTTTTATGCCATTATCAACAACCCAACCACTACAAAAATACCAGTTTGGTATCTTGCAACAATCTCGGAACATAAAACAAACCTCCCTATAAAAAAACAGCCACTATGTGCAATCAGATACATCAGTGAATTTCTCTGACTGCTGAAACTTTGTGCTCTGTAGGGTATTACACAGATGATATACTAGAACAGATACATGGGTACGGCTTTCCAAAATGAAAAACTAGGGCTCCCATAATAGGAAAGGGGGGGTGACAGCATTGCAGAGGATGGTTTTGGTGGGTATCTGGTTGATGAGCATGGGAAAATGAGAAAGAGAAAAGGGTGACCCATGTCTCCCTCTCCTTCCCAAATCCCTGGCTCCAGTGGCTTTGACTCTACATGCTGGGGAGAGCTAATTCAAGGACTCAGGGAGCCAGGGTAGATTCAGTGAAAGTGCTTGTGTGGGGAGAAGATCGTAACCTACATCTGTATACACCTGATAGCACACTATCATTTTCATGAGCTCATCCAGCAGTTGGCTCCTTTGGGTGGCCAGTTTGGAGGGGATTACAAACACTTGCGTAAGACAGGTTTTGAAAAACACCAGGGCAGAAACTGAAAGTGAACACTATTAGTATTGTTTGTTTCTGTCTCTTCTTACTACACCCATAATGCTCAGTTTTGAGGAACACATGGCCCACCCTACACTGACGATGGAAATTATGTACCACAGGTTTATGCAATTCCTGCCATTACTAAATACTGCACCAAACACTAGCTATGTTTTGCAATAGCACACTGAACATCCTCAGCACACTGAACATCCTCTTGAACGCACACTTGAAAACCCATCGCTATCCACATGTGGCTCGCTTACAAAGGGTTGTGTAAGTAACAGAAGATGTGCATGAAGCCCACTCAACCTGCTCGTTTTCAAATGTGGGACACAATAAGTGATCCAAAATGAACTATAAATTATTCAAGCAAAAAACAAAATATTGTGGGATTCATGATTTTAATGTAAATGGCTCTTTCTAGAACCTCAGTTTCATGCTGTTTTGTTTCTGGTGTTAATAACTTTAACAATAAAAGTGAGAGGATACCAAAGCTCTGTGGAATGGAATTACAGAGAGTGACATTTGAGCTGTATATGCACGTGCCTTAACTCTATGTCCCTGTAGTTTCACCTACTGTGTACTTGCTGGAAGAATTGTACAATGAAGTCAGCTAGGTCGGTTAGCTTCTCAGACAAGAAGCTTCAAAAGCAGAAAGGAGTTGCAGGTTTTGCAGAGCGAAATATCAGATCTCTGCAGAATGCAAACCCTCCCTGTATGATAGTAAATTCCTCTCTGCTGTCCCATGCTGTTCAATGGCACAGATGAATCTAAATATTACACAGGAACAATAGCGGAAAAGTATCAAAGAAGGGTGATTTGAACAGACCATTCATGCAGATGTTGAATATTTTAAAATCACATTTTATGATAATTCATGATGAATCAAGAAGTTATCATATTCATTCTAGAGTAAGAAAGGTTAGATATAAAAGTAAAATGATGGGATGTTAAAACTGTGCTGTGCAAGCTGTATGCTGCTATTTTAAACAGAAAACATGTTCTAAGCAACATAGGCATTTCGCTTGTGCTCTTCTTTGTAGCATCTGTTACAGGCATGCAACCACACTGAAGTGCAGAGCCAGAATTTGACTAGCGAGTCAGAGATGAATTAGGCATCCCATGTCTAGGTTCAGAAACAGCGGTCTTTCCCCTTTTTCCTGTTACAGCAGTCATCCATTACACACAGCAGGAGACCAGAATAATTGCACAGTATGTCACAGGACATTGTTTCAATAAGAAAAGCACATTTAAAAGAACAATGTCATGGCGTCTCTGAATGTTTGATTTAATCCAGTGTAGCCCTTATTTTTGGCTTGCTCTATAAGCAGTGACCTTACCTAGTTTTTCTACCCAAGACATTTTATGTTAATATGTTGCTAGCACATTTGGATAAACAAACAATTTTTATTAATACAACACTTCTTATACACTTCAGGGTAAGGCAGCAGAAATCTGCAGGTTCCTCATGCCATGCCCCTCACAACTCTACCCAGCCCCCACCAATTCATGCCCCTATGCGACAGTACCAGGAATCATACTAGGGAACTAAAAGTTCTCTGAAAGGATGTACATGAATCTAGCTTAGTGGAGAGCAAGGAACTGTTGCAATTTACTGCATTGATTTATAAATCCTCATTAACTACTACAGTGCACTGCTTAATTGGAAAACTCTACTTAATCAAGATGCCTCCTAGGGAGCCAATTTACACCTAATGGTACTTGATAGAAAGGACAGCTGCTTAACTGGGATATAATTTTGTTTAACCGGGACACCTTCAGGTGACTTAGTGGTGCAGGTCTGTTTGTTGGCTCTTCTACCAGGAGCCTACAGTTGCCTCCTGGTTTGCTCATTGTGAACTACCTATATTCAGAGGGGCCACCTCTCTGAGCTGCCCAACTCAAACTTGGGACAAATAGCAGGTTCCTTCCCTGCCTTATCCAAAGTTCATGGCATTATTCACTAATGGGAGAGGGTCACTGCAGCTCCTCAGGCAGCACTGTTGCCAACTCTCAGTATTTGGTGTTTTTCTTAAAGCCCCAGCTCCTAGAGCCATGTGATTATATGAGAATCTGAGCTTTCAACTAAAAAGTGTCTAGCCCCCACAGTGGCTGAGAAAAGCTCAAAAAAAAAAATGAATCCACAAGATACAAAAAAATCCATTAAAAAAAAATCACACTATATGATCAGTCGTGATTTTTGAAGGCTTGGAGTTGGCATTTCTTCCAGCGTTTATTACTTAAAAAGCATTTTCTGTTAATTGGTGGACATCTGCTGTCAGTGAGATAAAAGGGCACATGCTATGTAAGCCAATTCTACTTTGACAACAAATAACTAATATTTTTCTTTCAGTAGATAACACATGGTTATTCTTTTAACAGAGATTCTTTTGAGGAGGATCTGCTGGTTATTAAACAATTGTGCAAAAAGAATACTCTGATCTATTGTTTTCCTGCATGATTTTTCCATTGCACGTTACCTTTAGGTACAGCAAAAATTAGTTCTTTTTACTGCATCTCTCCTCTGCTCATTTAGGGCCAGACTGTGTTATTAAAGCACAGCCTTGAACAGGAAAAGCTGTGGAACTGCAGTATGCCTCCCGGGGAGCACAACTGTGGTGGCAACCCACCCCTTTGGAGATTACAGTATGTGCCCTTATCCAAAGCTAGCAATGCAATACTGGCTAGTGGAGCTATACTGTGCCTGATTTCAACCATTTTTGGGATGGCTTGCACCACAGTGGGGTCTAGTAGAGACTAGTCCCTGCACGCTGGAGAAGGCATAGACTACAATTGTTTTATGTCCTGCTGAACAAGTTTGTCCTTTTATACTTCCATTTAAACCATGCTCAGTTGCACCCATCGTCAGCGATATATAATTTTTGTAGTGTAGACAGGATTAAGTAAGGAAGAGAAGGCTCATATGCACTCCACCAAGAGCCACATCTGAACAAGAGGCAGCCACACTTGGCTTTTAAAAACCCCAGACTATTTTCGATTGGTTCCTACAGAACATTAGTGACCCAGGTTTATCATTTAAAACAAGTGTTAAAGAGGGCTCCACTTTTAACAACATTCAACAAAACAATAAATGGACCCAACTGGTGTAACATTTCCTGTAAATACTATGGTGTCTTTATGCTTTTTGGTCAAGTATGTGTTCGCCTGCACTCAAACTTGATGATTTTCATTTAAAAAAAAAACACCACCACCCTCAATTGAGATGAGTTTGACCACCCAGCTTTCAAATGCAGAAGTTATAACACTGTCTTCTTCACTGCAGTTGTTTTCAGTTAATATTTAATTACACGCTAATCTCTGAGTGCATTTCCATACATTGTGGCTCCCAAGATAGTTAGCTCACAATTGCTAAATCTAAACATCAGAAAATAGACAGGCTCATAACAGCCCGTTTAATAAGAGTGCACATGCTCAGAGGCACTCATTATTAAATATAAGATCTTGTCTTGTCCAATAATATGGTACCACCATGGGTTTTGATTAACTGTATTAGTTAAAAGTTGGGCAGTTCAGCTCTCAGCACAAAGCAGGTAACATCTTGCACCCTAATGAGGTACCCTCAATGGTATGCATCCGATGAAGTGAGCTGTAGCTCACGAAAGCTTATGCTCAAATAAATTGGTTAGTCTCTAAGGTGCCACAAGTACTCCTTTTCTTTTTACTTTTTTAGGTTTCTTCCTGCTCGAATTCTCATTATTTTTGCTTGTATGCAAGTTTAAGGCAAGCAAATGGCTCAGCTATAATAAAGTTGCACCCAAAAGAACACTAATGCTCTCCAGGGTCCCAAGTGTGAGACAGAGTCATTTTGTTAGGGGGAAAAAAACAGTACTTTCAGAGCTACAGCATCAGCGCTCTAATGGCCTGAAAAATGGTTGCATTTTGGGAGTTTAACCCTAGAGGAGTTACCACTTCTCTTCTAAGAAAAAACAGAGAAGGGTAGTTAAGTTTTTTACCCTTTGTTCCCGAAAGAAGAGGTACAAGGCCTTATCTGGTCAGGGATGAATCAGTCTGTGTTCCAGCAATACAATACATTTGCCCCCAAGAAACCTCCTTAAGCACCAGCAACAGCCCATTATAGTAAATGTGATGAAAGTCATTTCATAGGACCCTGTAGCAATTTTTTGCTCTCTCAGCCTGTATGTGCAGATTTTAAATAAAATGAGATTAATCTATGCCTCTGATCCTCAAAGGAGACTGATGAATCATGACAATGTCACACAAATGAGTCACTTTAGATGACTCACACATTCAGCATAATTATCTAGCCGGTCTTCAGCAAATATAAAATAGTGAGTCATCATATTGCAGAAATGAGGACTATGTTGCATGAATGGGGGAGGAAATTTAGAAAAATTAAGAGTATCAGTTCTGTAAGCAAACTTATACTAGTTGCCTAAACTAATTTATTTTCATATGCAATCTGAGACACAGGTTTCTTCTTAGCTCTGATCATGTTTTATTAAAATAAATACCCTGCAATTTTGATATACAGGCAAGATTCCTCTTTAAATGTTTGTTTGATTTTATACATGTATGTAAGTTAGTCTTGTTTTTTTCCCCTTTAAAGCTGCTACATAACAAAATATCTTCCAACTCATACAAAATAGCACATTTTTCACTGTAAGAAGTGGTCTGTGTTATTGTTACAAAAGTTGTGTACAAAAACCCTTCAAATATGCAAAAATTCCAAAATACACTCTGACAGCAAATGCTCTGCGAACACTTTATTACACAAATTACATTCAGCCTCAGAAAATAGTATTTTAACAGTAATACTATCTAAAAATAAGACATCTCAGAAACACACCAACTAAGGAGGAAGAAAAAAGAATTAAATAGAGACTTTTTCTCTCTCTCAATGCAATATTATGTGATTTTAAAAAAATAGAAGAAGATTTAGTAGCTTTGTTTTCTTGTGGCACTGTATTTCCTCTGTACTGCAATAGTTTAAGGATATTGAACAGGAAAGGCACAAAAGAAAGAAACTGACAACTGAAATGTCATGAGGAAAATATTGTGCTAAAGCAGATAATGGGACTTATTTACAAATACAGAAAAGGTCCCAAAACAGAAATGATAAAATACTACTACTTTAAATCAGTACTGCCATTAAAAGAGGATTGTTTTCTTTATTAAGATGTTCACATAAAGACAACGGCACTGATATAAAACTTCCACACACTCCTCCACTTAAAAAAAACCCCAAACCAAACTAAAACCAAACAAATCCCAGTGTACAGCCCCACGCAGACTAGTACAGTTTACAATTAAATACACAAAATCTTAAACGTGCTAAAGGGAAAAGGAATCTGATGTTCTTGGTAGAATCATTCAATGTAGAATAAATCAAAGGCTGGTTTCATGATGAGGAAGATACTGGTGGGGGTGGGGGAGCTGAATACTCTTCTTCTGAGTCTGTACCATCATCTTCATCTTTTTCTTGATCACTCCCTTCAGTACTAAGTCGGTCAAACCCTTTCCGACTGTAGCTTTTGTGGCTTGCAAAGAAGTTCCCAAGGTTAAGGCCTCCACTACCTTTTCCTGTAGAAAGGAAATACCTAAGGTAAGCTTTCCATTACTGAATTTGAAAAAAAAATTCCTACCACTCATCCATTACCCACTTTAATGACCCTTATCCTTTTCCCAAAAGCACCTTCCACCAAGCCCTCGAAGAAGGCCAGCACATGAACCATCTTGGGAAGCTAGGCACATAGGTTGTGGCAAACAAAATTACAAATGGGTTTTTTTAGAGCTTCCTTTAGGATTCAGCTATAACAACCGTCTGAACAGCATCTCGTGTGTCCTGACCAGTTTGAACATAATTAGCCATCCCAGAGGCAGCGCTTCATTTCATTCACTATAAGAAACAGGGATAACTCATTATGACAGGTACCAGCTTCTTGGCAGGAATGGCAGATCATCTTGAGCGGACATATAAAAGGTGGTAGGAGGAAGGCATTATATATATTTATAATAAAGAGAGAGCTGAGGAGGAGAGACTTCCCCCACCTCTGCCCTTGGAAAATCCCACTCCCAGCACCAAGGTATTAAATATACAGTATTTATTCTCAAACATGTTTCTGTGTTGACTTACTTGAATAAAATCTGAGTTATTGGACTCTTAACAGTCAAAGATATCTTGCATTTTACTTACCTTGAAGTCTGCCCAAGATTCTTCCTGAACTTGATTCAAGTTTGTGGTCTGCATCAGCTGAAAAGATAAAGCAAATTTCAAAATAAGCATCAATGGCCCTATTCTGAAACAGTGCATTTTCTGATACTGATCAGCAGTTGAGAGAAAAATTGATATTGTCCAGTTTCATGGTTAGGGTAGAATTCTAACTCATAGTGGGAAAAAGGACACACTCTTTATTTTCAGTTTGTGCCATTCTTTCTATACGTCATTGCAGCCATTAAGATGATTAAATTCTCAGTCAAATCCGAGAACCACTTTCTCAACTGCTGGCTTTTGTGATCGTGAAGACTACAGTTGGAGAAGAACAACTTCATCACTTACACTGTCTGGATAATTATATTCCAGCACACTGCAAGTTGTAGTAAGACATGCCAAACAGTACTATACTTCTGTTCTCATTTGGACATGCATGTGGTACAGTTTGCTCTTGAAACACTCTAGATCCATGGTAGACACTTCAATGATCTCCAAATTTCTTGAGCTACTGGAAAATGATAGTGATTCTCCCACTGCAAATCCAAAGGAAAACAAAAAAACACAACCAAATTGTTTTTTCTACACACTACTTTGTATATACTCATAAATCAGTGCAAAGAATTTGCAGAACTAAGTGATTTGTTTTTACCAGTTTAAATATATTCTAGATATTTAACAAAGTCCAGTTTTATCAAAATGTTCCCATCCACTGTAATTTCAGTTACTCCAAAATGCACTAGAAGGAACAAATCTGCATGCTGGGAGATGGACAGGTAGATTTAAGAGGTCTTATTCATATCTGCTTTTTATTATGATTTAGCCCTCTGGAGTGTTTGCATATTTAACACTAAAAACAACAACTCCTCATGCAGTATTACTTTTCAATGCTGAACATTTGCAAGCAAGATTTTCTTCCACCATTATCACTGCACTTCAAACTTTATGCATTTTGTGTGAGGATTTCAATTACATTGGGTCTGTAATAGTGGTGGAACTATGTTATTTGCACAATTCATGTATGTTTTATTCTGTCTGTTTTACCAACTTTTTATGGCATACAGATAATCCAGGAAATGAACATTTAATTGCTAATTCATGTGACAGTTTCGAAGAAAGTAAAATGTGTTATAATAGGTTACTACAGTATGAACTGGAGACAACGTCACAGTTTTAGCACTATAAATACGCATTAAGAAGGTCACAGCTGGATTTCAAAGGGATGAAGGCACATACATAATAGAAACGTATGTATGACTCAGAAAATGCATGAGATAGTAAGTGAACTACCATTTATGTTCCCCTCAGACATTTTTTGTTAATGTTTGCAATTTGTTTATTTCTGGGAAATCCTGTAATACTGTTTATATCTTTCAGAGTAGCAGCCAGGTTAGTCTGTATTCGCAAAAAGAAAAGGAGTACTTGTGGCACCTTAGAGACTAAGCAATTTATTTGAGCGTAAGCTTTCGTGATGCATCCGATGAAGTGAGCTGTAGCTCACGAAAGCTTACGCTCAAATAAATTGGTTCGTCTCTAAGGTGCCACAAGTACTCCTTTTTGTTTATATCTTTATCGGTCTTTTTTTTTTTTTTTAAAGCTGCACTTATTTTGAAGAAAAAAGTATTCTAAGCTTTCCCAACATGAAAAGCATCTCTAAGTACATTATACATTGAATTTTAAAATAAAGGATTTATCTAAATCAAAATAATTATAATCAGAAGGCTCTTTCTGGGATTTCAGAACCAGTTTTACCCTGATAACAACTAAAGGGAAGATTTAGAAGGAAATACTGAAAAAGTGGTTTATTAAGGTACAATAATAAATGTATTTACAGACACAGTCATTTGTGGATGCCAACACAGGATTAGAATGCATTGCCATGGTACCTGTACACAGGATTAAATACAGACAACAGGACTCTTTTCATAATTTTGGCCCTGCCTGTTCAATGATGTCTTTGAATAATAAAAGTCTGTTGTTCTGGAATTTAAGAGTTATTCATGGTTACCTCCATAGACCCTTGTCTTCCTCCATCGAATAAATACAGCAATTGCCAACAGGACAACAATAGGAATAATTAGAAGAGTTGTAATAAGAACAAAGGAAATTCCAGGGCTGGCCTGTTCGACAATATGATGTTTTTCCCACTTCTTTTGAGACTCCGTTGAAACAGGTTTGTTTTTCAGTCTGGCTTCTATAACTGTCTCTGCTTCTTTAAGAAAAGAAGAGAATTGACATCGGTATCTTGGCATTTCAAGCAACATGCTTGAAAAGAACATGCTAATGCCCCGGAAATTTTCAGTAATTAATAATAGGCACCATTAAAACTATAAAATGACATGCTCACGGGATTTCTTAGCTACTGCTGGTGTCATCTCAAGAGCCATGCAGGGGAATAGAGATATAACTTTCTAAATGTCTGAGAAGATTAGAGTGTACTCTCTTTATTTCTCTAATATTTGCAGTTCAGAGGATGGAGATGGAACAACTGTCAGGGAGAGTTGCTCCTAAAGAATTCCAACATTTGAATGATGGGAAAATCCTGAAGCATTCCATTGTTATAACAAAGCAAGGCATGACATTACTTTCTCAGGAAGACATCCCCTTACGTTAGCTGCATAGATCCTTTTGCAAGTAACCGGTTACATTTTTGTATTATCAAGAATAAAAAGGGAATGTATTTGTTACAGTCCTTGAAACAATTAACCCAGAGGGGATTTGTATGTATGTGTGTGTTCGTTCAGAGCAGCTCACACTTTGCGAGATAGGCATTAATTGTATTGTGGTTGCATTTTATCCACAACTTTAGTTGCTAGAATTATGCCATGTGAAATGATTCCACCAGTTCATTTCCTTTTCCCTACAGTGCCATGGAGGAGGATGAATGGGAAAAGGAGGTTGATGCTATTGGTAGACTATAGTTATCAAGGAGGAACATGTGCCATATTGAGAAGGGAGCTGGATAATATGATCCCAAAAAGGTGCAATTTCAGCTGTGAAGTTTGACATGTGTGTATTGCTAGTAAATCTGTACAGCTGGTAATGTTTTGGATGAACTCCAATAAAACTATATACACTTCAGTATTTTCTACCGGGGTAGCCAAAGTGTGGCCTGTGGAGTCAAGTAAAGTCCAGAGAGTTCTATAATGCAGCTGTGAGTTCCCTTAGTCTTTAATATGGAGAAGTGGCAGCCAACGATTACCAGGTCCCAGCATGAAATGAGCCACTGAAACTTCTTAGGGCTTGTGTTCACTGGGGCATTTGAGAAAGTTACCTACACTTGAGTTAACTTCTCATGAGTTAGCCTTGGTCAGGTGAGAGCAGTCACACTGTAAAATGGTCGAGCTGCACAGTGGTTGGATTAGCAGCTGACTGAGTAACCAAGTCCCCACTGCTTTACTAGCTGGAGCATCAGCAGCACTCAAACTTCAACCCACAGCCCCTGACAGGCCAGCTGGCTTTAGTTTAAAGCCGCAGTTCCCAACATTTTCCCTGTATGACCCCATTTTCACATGTATTGCTTCCTGCGACCCCAGACAGCATGGAGGATGCCATTTTTAAATGGAGTTGTCCTTGCAGCTTGACCTCATACGCAGTTTATGTGTGAAGTCAACTGCAGCATGTCGGACACCATTTTGTTTTACAAAATGGCATCCTCCACACAGTATGACCTCGCACACATATGGTGTGTGTGAGGTCACGCTACATGGAGGGTGCCATTTTGTAAAATGGCATCCTCTGAACACTTGGGATTGCAGCAACCTTACGTGGGATCATGACCCAAAGTTTGGGAATTGCTGGTTTAAAAATATCACTTAACTCGAGCTAAAATTTGTGTGTGTGCACAGGAGTCAGGCTAGGGGCAACACTTCATTTATATCTCAAGCTAAAACTTTAGTGAAGACAAGCCCTTATTCTCCATGGACCACACTTCTGTAATGAAGATGAGAATTGTTGCAGACTGTTCAATTTTATGCCTAAGTAGGCGTTACCTTTCAGTTCCCAGCAAATTCTTTATGTTGCTCTCACTTTGACACAGCAGAGTTGGTACTGGGGACAGCCACTGTGACCAGAGAGGGGACTGAGTTCTAGTTTAGCTTCTAGGAAGTGTAAATCAAGACATTTTAAAACAAATTTATTTTGTTTATATTCCATTTTCTCCATTTTTAATAAATCTTGTTTTTATTAAGACTACTGTTTGGGTGTATCCCAGGAGAAGAGAACTCCACAACTTCTATGAGGAGGGGTTGCAGGATGAAAACTTTCTGGAACCTACATCCTGGACTCAATCTTGGCCAAGGAGCATGGAGAGAGGAGTCCACTCCCAGTGCACTGTGCTGCCATCAGGCTGCATCAAACAAACACACGAAGGGAAAAGCCAGAAGAACAAGGAGGGTAAGTTGGTGGAGGTGTTTGACCTGGGAACATAGGGTGAAACTTCAAGCAAAATGAAGCCACAAATTCTGTTTGGAACTGAACCCTGTCTAACCCCAACCAATAAATTCACTCCTTTGAAATCTGAACACTTTAATTCATCCTGGAAAGTATGAAAGTATATTGCCAGTTCAGTCATACAGCCGCCTTCTCCTTCCCAATAAGGTGCATACTGTACCCTTTAGCATTATAGCAATGGATAGACTAACCTATTTTATGAAAATCTCACTGATTACTTGACTGCTCATTGGTAACAGATTACAGATTGTGACTATTGAAAGGAAATAGGATTTAGGCTCTTTGCTCACTTGGGTGCATTTGAAAATACTCTGATTCTAGAACTGTATTTGGTTGCCACATAAGATTAGAAAAGGGGTTTCTAAGGAAATTCTTTAAATTTATTTATTTATTTATTTAAGAATTTCGAAGAAACTTTTATGGCATATTTTTGAGAAACATTTTTAATTAGTAAAAACACAACTTCATACTAATATCATGGACTAATTTATTTTATATTATTTTAAACTTTTTAAAAAAACTGCTGCATCAGAAACCTTTTCTGATATTATATTAGATGAATTTAAAAGCTTGCTATACGTCGTATGAACATATATATATGCATAAGTGCAATATTTGTATGTATATTTATAAAATTATATCGTTTGTTTTGTGAAATGCTCTCCAAGTTTTGCTATGTAGTGAGGCTTCACATTTTATGGGTCATGACAGAGAATGACTGTGGGGGCTTTTATAGATCTTTGGCTGCTCAGGTAGCAGCTATAGCTAAAGGCACTTTCTGATGTTAATCAGTTTTCCAAATTTGTGTCTCATTTTGAGATTAGACTACTGTAATAAGAGCACTCTACCATCTGTAAGTTATAGCTAGTGCATACCACATCAATCCACATTAAGCAGAACATCACACAGAAAGTATATTATATCTATACATTTTACTCCTGGGGGAATTCTGTGCCACTACATACGAGCAGAATTTATGTCCCCAGCAGATTTTATTTTCTCTGCAGAATACAGATTCTGCTGGACTTACACCTTTCACCCACCAAGGGCTGCTGTGGTTCCAGAAGAGAGGGCAACCAGCTGGTGGAGAGGTTGCGTTCGTCAGAGCAGGGCCAGGTAGGAGGCACCAGACAGAATTGAGCACATGGGGCTGCTGACATGGAGTACAGAAGGGCTAGTGGGGGAGGACAGACTGGGGCATAAGCTTAGGGGCTAGTAGGATGACAGCATTATGCCAGGGGCTGAATGGGAGGGTGGCTGCAGGGCCCCATGGGGACAGGGGGTAGAGAGGAGCAGGGATTCATGGGTGTAGGAGGGGGAGATTTTTGGTAGCCCAAAGTGCAGTAGCATGCCTAGACCACTGCCCACAGCCGGCATACCAATTGTTATATTCATTGCTGAAAGCAGCTAGAAAGGCAGTTGCTGAATCCTTAGCACAACTAACAGACCAGCAGGGGAGGGGAAAGTGAGTGACAACAAGGAGTGAACATGACCCAGTGCCCTCCTGACTTGAGTTTTTGCTGAAGCATGCAGTTGTGCAAAATGAAAAGTCTGGCCATAGTTAACTATTGTTATGTGAAATACAGCTGGTTAACTGAAGAAAAATTCCCTGCCTGACAGGCTGGAAAACTCCACACACAACTTCAGCTCAGCAGTTTTTTGATGAACAAGCCATGTAATACTAACAAACTGGGTATAAAAAGATGAAGAGATCTGAGCTCAGAGGACATTTGAATACTTGGGATATTTTGAGACACCTCTCAAGTTCCCCTGCAGATGGCTAGCTGGCCACTGGAAGTCTACAGATATCCACTTGAGACCTTGGGTAAATATTAAACTGGGGTTAATTTGGGGTGCTCTACTAATGTGCTGCAGACATGTGTAAGTACTTGATGTGACGTTGCACTCCATACGTTTTATGGAAATATGCTTATGAATATGACATAACTGGAATATGCTTTATGCTAAATACTCCTTGTACGGGGTCATTAGAAAGCTTATAATCTACTAAGTATGTTCACCCTATTTGTTTGCACGTATTATTTCTATGTCTGGAGTTAGGAGAATAAGATATAAACTTGTATCACTGATGTAAACATATTAAGTGGGGGCCATTAAGGGTGCTCCAGAAACAATCAGTTGAAAATGGCCTTAGTTACTTGAAAGTCTTCCTGTGTACGTGTGGGCCTGCCCATGGGGAACGGGGACTAGGGGTCTCACAGTGACATGTGACCATGTCACCTGATAATGAAATCCATCTTAAATCTGGTACTTTTCCATTTAGGAGGAGGGGTGGGGACCCAAAGAGAAAAGATTCCTGCCTTGTGCTAAAGCTATAAAAGGGGGTGGAACAGAACAAAGGGGGCAGCCAGTCATGAGAAAGCCCCTGCCTACCACCTGAGATGTCTGCTGGAACGAACAAGAACTATACCAGGGGAAAGGATTGGCCCCAGACTAGGAAGGAGTGTAGTCTGTGAAAGACGCTTATTGGAACATCTCTGAGGGTGAGATATTATCTGTAATCAGTTTCTTTAATGTATTAGGCTTAGACTTGCGTGTTTTTGCTTTATTTTGCTTGGTGACTTTGTTCTGTTATTACTTGAAACCACCTAAATCCTACTTTTTATACTTAATAAAATCACTTTTGTTTACTAGTAAACCCAGAGTAAGTGATTAATACCTAGGGGAGCAAACAGCTGTGTATCTTTCTCTATCAGTGTTATAGAGGGCGGACAATTTATGAGTTTACGCTGTATAAGCTTTATACAGAGTAAAACGGATTTATTTGGGACTTGGATCCCATTGGGAACTCGGTGTCTGGGTGCTGGAGAGGTAACCTGCTGAGCTGTTTTTGGTTAAAGACTGCAGCTTTGGGGGCATTGGCCCAGATCTCGAGTCTGTGTTGTTGCAGGCTAGCGTGTCTGGCTCAACAAGGCAGGGTTCTGAAGTCCCAAGCTGGCAGTGAAAACGGGCTCAGAGGTAATTTCAGCACATCAGGTGACAGTCCCAAGGGGATCTCTGTGACCAAATCCATCACACTTTAGACTAAATAAAGTAGACGCTTAGAGTGAAAGCACCTTTGTTTGCCTGCTTACATCAACTATCTATTGGCCAGACGTGCCGTGTCCCCCATTGATTTATTTCCTGTCATCACCTTGCAAAGAGTAAAGTTACCAAGAGCTCTGAGTTCAGCAAAACCCCGGGTAACATGGAGAAGGGAGCTGCAGACACAAATTGGGACGTGGGGTAAGAGGGTGCAGAGATACATGGGGACGCGGGCAGATGTGCCCAACTAAAATGGGAGAGGCTAGGGGTCAGCCAGGGCCTACATGGGGGAGGCTCCCCAACTCTGTACAATCCCTTCCCACCCCCAACCCCTCCAAAAACCTGTTCCATACTTCTCCCATCCACACACAACCACTCTCCAGGTTTGCTCCCAGGCTTCCTCCCTCCCTCTACCCCAAGTCTTTGCACTTCTTCTGAGGGGTGCAGGAAATATGTTTATGTATTGTAGTTTAAATGAATTACTCAAAGTTCTGTATTAATATGTCTAGTAAGGAATCTATTTGTCAAAATTTTTTTCCTAGATTTTTTTTTTCCTCTGTATTGTTACAGACATACTTGCTGACAGGTATTTTGAAATAAATTACCAACATAATTGAAACTGGCATGGTTATATTGACAAATGTAATAAACAGAATTTTAAAATATTGTGTGCAGTATTTTTAATTTTTTGGCCGAGAATTCCCCCCAGAGGAACATTTGCTGCCTATTAGCTTCCAGGGGGAAGCTAAAAACTATTGATTTTAACCTACGTGCCCCGAAGTTGTATAGCAAGTGGTTATTTGAAAGACTCTCTCTGAATCTATGTGATACTACTGAACTATTCTAATCTAGATATCCCTGATTAAATGAGAGGCGGCAGCTAGCAGGGTACCTTTGCCAAAAAAGCCTCAGTGCTGCTATGGGCTTTTCACCCTCATCTGCCTCATCTGGATTTGTTGCACTTCCAGGCATATTTTTCTGCTGAGTACTTTGGGTGAGATTGTCTGATGAGAGAAGAGGATGCTAGTATTATCGTGTCTTAAAGGCAGTCTACTTTGTACTAACATGTTTACATTTAGTGATGTTGATGTTTTTTTCATATTTCCATTTATATCTAAAGCCTGGTGCTCTGAATTCTGCCAAAGTAAAAACAGTATAACTACAGTGCATTTTTTTCAGGGTAAATTACCACTTCTTCTGTAGAAGAGACTTGTGTAATAGACTATTATAATTTTAAAATAATTCCTCTTCATCTACCTTAGATCATTACCTTACCCCCTTTAAACCTTGTGCTATCTATGTTTCTTTACCTGCCTATTTTAAGTCCCTACGTTCTTTTGATTCTTTTCTCTTTGAATTCATTTTCACCCTGTTATTTTGAAAAAAAGGGGGAAAAAAGTAGATTGGAGGAACAAATTTGAGCAAAAGAAAATGCTTTATGCCATTATTAATAATGTAACCAGCACTGTCAATATGCTGTACAGACTAAATAAAAAGAAAATGGAACCAACAGCTATTTCAAATATGCTACTATTTTTTTCTGGATAATTGAGACAACTACATACCACAGCCACTTCTGCATCTAACAGAGCTGATGCCGATGCTATTTTGTGGATAATGGAGGGTCATACAGGACAGTCCATTGGGTACATTTCTGAGAGACACTTTTCACCAGTGAAGTTGAAGTGTTTGATTCTCCCATTATATTGGGTCTACCAGCAATGCAACATGCTACCCTATGTCCCCTCCCCATGCCAGTTCATTGTAACTCTGAACTACAGAAAATGATAGCAAAAAATTTAATTACTGTCAGACTAGTTAGCATTCCCTCCCTGATATTTCCTGGCAAGAGTATTTACAAAGCACAGAAACGCTTTCCAGTACAACTCTGGTATGCCCATTCCCATAAGGAATCTGACTAACCTTTTATTTCCTGCACTTCAATACCAGCCTTTTTAACTGATCGATGCTCCATTTCTGTAACACAAAATTGCTCTTCAGGCCAACTGACATTTTAGAAAGACTCTTGACATCTTTACCAAATGTACAATCCTCTAGTAAATATCACATTGTGTCTGAACTTCACCAAAGAGCGTCAACTAACTATCAGTGTCATCAGAATCTTATGAAAGCATGAGCGTGATTCACAAAGGCAGTTCTCAATAAATGTCCAACTCCTGTGCCACAAAGTGGTTTTGTGGGCACATAAGAGCTCATCACATTTCATATGATTAACATGGTTGGATTTAATTAGTAATAAATGGGACATTACCAGGGGAAAAATCTAAACCCTGGAGGAAGGTGTGGGGATATAGTAGGTAGTACTTTGCCATTAGAGGCTTCATTGAATCAATACCCCAGTATGGCATTTGGGGCATTGTGATACTGGAGGTGGAGTCTTTCAGGTGAAATAAACAACCCAAGGTTCACGTTTTATTAAAAATCCTACGGCACTTTGCACAAGAGTTGGGGTATTAAATCTAGTGCCTTGGCCAAATTCCAGCATAGCAATTTCATTCTCCCAAACCGAACTTACCTCTGAAATTCCAAGGGACATTATTCTTCGCTTCCTGCCCAAACTGTGTTGCAGCTGCTATATAATATGAAACAGCCACCACATTCTATCTCAGAAGTGGCTGTATTTCATCAGTGGGTGAAGTAATTCTATACATGCAGTTTGCAATATGGTTTATAAAGCATTTTGAGACTTTTGTGGACGAAAAGGTTTTATATAACATAAAGATAAGTACTTAAACAGTGGAAGTGTCATCCTATCTGAAAAGGCACATTCTGAAACATTTCACTAGTTCCAAATTCTTAACACTATTTAGGGGAAAGAGGAGGAGGGGAATCAATGGCTGATACTATGCTAACATGTGGTCTTGGACAGGTGGGTGAGGACCAGTTTAACAATGTTATCATAAATTAGATACAATTAAAATTAAAATGGACTCAGTTTGGACTTCTGGCTTTACTTCAGCCGCAGAGAATTTCCTGTATCACAACCTCTAAGTAAACAGAGGGCATTGTCAACAAATGATACATTACAGAACTGGAAAAAATTAATCTTAAGCATTTGTTTAAATACGTACAAACGATGTAACAAGAAAAATACTCACTGGGATATACAATTTCATATGAAGCTCTGTGACAAATTAGTTAATCTGCCCAGGATTCATATTTGATATAGACCAGGAATTAATGTTACAAACGAATGGTAAAAAGAGCAGCCAGTTTTTTGCGAAACATGCTTATTTTAAGCAATGAACTGTGAACATGAACGTGGAAAAATAAAATTCAACTGTTTAGCTCAAGCAATGAAACCAATCCTTAATCAAGGTACAGACAATGGACAGGGGATATCAGTCACTGAGAACATGGTTTCAGGGAAGTATCTTTTAAAGTACAAGTCAAAACAAAAGCAACATACTTTCTGTGGAAGTGAACTTCCATACTGTTTTGGCATAAGCATCTCCAATGTACACTGTTTTGTCTTCTGAAGCAACAACGTCATGTGGCATCTCAAAGCTCTGTCAAGATAAACAGCCACAAATCACTCCTGAATGACTACACAATGTATTAGAATTAAAACACAAATGCAAAAGGCCTGTTTAATCAAAAATTTGAGATACAGAGCCAAATTTAGCTCTCATATAATGGGTGCTATAAGCTTATGCTGGTGCCAGGCCTTCAAAGGAAAGAAGAGACAGGAATTACATCTCCATCAGGTGTTCACTTCCTCCAAGGGCAGTAGTTATTGTCATGATTTATAGAGAGCTTAACATGCCATACATTGTGCAAACAATTCAAACCTAGTGATTTACACTTTTTTTGCACAGTCCATTTTTGTCAATATTTTGCTTAAACATGTAAAGAACTGAATGTGGATATTACTGTGCTACACAATTAAATTAAAAGCTAACTTGTTTATAAATATAGTAGATGGACAGAGGAGAGGGAAAGTGACGAATATGTATAGCCATCACATAAGTAGAGTGCACGTATATTTTATAGACATATAATATGCACTAAAGTAGAAGATTTTTATGTATAAACCTCCACATACTTGTATAGGCAACTGGCATTTCCTAACTTTTGAGTGCTTGACTTTACAACCTTGATGATATTTTAATGTAGGTTTTTTGGACATAATATAATATACTTCATCACTATTGCAGCTGTAAGCATTGATACAGAATCATTTACCCTCTAGTAATTCTAGCAAGGTGTATACCAAGTGGTTAGTTACTTCCAAAGCGGAATAAAATTAGTAAACTTAAGAATTGGGCCCAACAGCTGTAAACCAACAATATTAGTTTGCTTTCTCTCCCATAAGGTCTCCATATACTTTCAAGTCAGCAAATATCCCAATTACTGTACATTCTCAGCAGCATGGAAAGTGCTAAACCCCTTCACCACATCCCTACCCCCGCCACGCAGTCTTTCAAGGATTGAGATATGGGAGTGAAAAACAATGAGAATGTTTCCCATGTATTTGGGAATAAGAATCATGAGGCTGATCTTGTCTCCTACATGATAATGCATAGTGATATCCTCTATGTCATCAGGCCTAGCTAATTGTGTCTGAATATTTGAAATAAACAATTATTTCTGAATATTTTACATACTAATATATTTTCAATTGTTGCAAACAACTGCATATTTAACTCTTGGAATAGGTGAATGAAGGGCTCCTATGTTAGCTAGGGTTGCCAACTTTTTAATTGCACAAAACTGAACACCCCATCCCGCACCAGATCCCGAGGCCCTGCCCCTGCCCCACCCCTTCTCCAAGGCCCCGCCCCCACTCACTCCATCCCCCCACTCACTCCATTCCCCCTCCCTCCGTTGCTCACTCTCCCCCACCCTCACTCAGTTTCACCGGGCTGGGGCAGGGGGTTGGATGCGGGAGGTGAGGTGAGAGCTCTGGCTGGGGGAGCAGGCTCTGAGGATTTTGGGGTGCAGGAGGCGGCTCCGGAGTGTGGGCTCCAGCTGGGGGTGTGGGCTCTGGGTTGGGGCCGGGGATGAGGGATTTGGGATGAAGGAGGGGACTCAGGGCTGGGGGCAGGGTGTTGGGGAGGGTGTGGACTCCAGGAGGGAGTTTGGGTACTGGAGGGGACTCCAGGCTGGGGCAGGGGGTTAGGGTGCGGGAGGGGATTCTGGGCTGGGGCAGAGGGTTGGGAGGGGGTTGGGGTCCCAGTGGCGCTTACTGCTGCTCCCAGGAAGCGTCCGCCAGGTCTCTGCAGCCCCTAGGTGTATGGGTGGCCAGGAAGGCTCCACGTTCTGCCCTCGCACCCGCAGGCACTGCTCCCGCAGCTTTCATTGGTCACGGTTCTCGGCCAATGGGAGTTGTGGAGCCAACCAGACTTTTAACGGCCCAGTTGACAGTGGCAACTGGAGCCGCTGAGGTCAGTTTTCGACTGGGCATTCCAGTTGAGGACTGGATGCCTGGCAACTCTAATGTTAGCATGCTGGCAAAAATTAACTCCTAGCTTCGAGAAGTTGCATAATTTACTGGAGCAAATTATTAATAAACAGTTTTTTGTGCCAGATAACATACTGTGAAAGACAAACCAGGGGCAATATCAAGGTACATAACAGCGTTAATTCAAGTCCATCTCGTAGTATCAGTCACTAACTGGTTCTCATAAAACCCACAGATAGTGTTTGCTGCAAGTGGTAATCTTTTCCTAGTTAAAAAGAATGGGGGAGGAAGGTAGTGCGGAGGAGAGGGAAGAGGCTGAAACATAGGGAAGGAAAGAATAATAAAATTGGATATTTGGCCTTTAATCTACAGAGATCAGTCTCTTCTTCTGTTTGGCTTTACACATCAAATTAGTTTCTTGGCTGGAACGCTATCCTTAGTTAAATGAGGGACTTCCATGAGAGGCAATAAGCTGCTTTGTACTGGGTAAATTCTAAGGCAGTACTTATGTGTTGTGCAATTTAAAACTCATTTACTTAGGGAAAA
Organism: Lepidochelys kempii; assembly: GCF_965140285.1. Lineage (NCBI taxonomy): Eukaryota > Metazoa > Chordata > Testudines > Cheloniidae > Lepidochelys > Lepidochelys kempii. The sequence goes on along the minus strand of NC_136384.1, from coordinate 65,867,109 downwards.
ATGGACAATTAAATATCTTCTTTTTTCCATTGAAACTACTATTGCCGAATTGTCAGCAGTGAGCCTGATAGCTGACTTTAGCAAAGCTTTTGATACGGTCTCCCTAGTATTCTTGCCAGCAAGTTTAAAAAGTATGGATTGGATGAATGGACTATAAAGTGGATAGAAAGCTGGCTAGATCATCAGGATCAATGTGTAGTGATCAATGGCTTGATGTCTAATTGGCAGCCGGTATCATGTGGAGTGCCCCAGGGTCAGTCCTGGGGCCGGTTTTGTTCAACATCTTCATTAATGATCTGGATGATGGGATGGATTGCACCCTCTGCAAGTTCATGGATGACACTAAGCTGGGGGAAGAGGTAGATATGCTGGAGGGTAGAGATAGGGTCCAGAGTGACTAGAAAAAAATTGGAGGATTGGGCCAAAAGAAATCTGATGAGGTTCAACAAAGGACAAGTGCAGAATCCTACACTTAAGATGGAAGAATCCCATGCACTGCAACAGGCTGGGGACCAACTGGCTAAGCAGCAGTTCTGCAGAAAAGGACCTGGGGATTACAGTGGACGAGAAGCTGGATATTGAGTCAACAGTGTGCCCTTGTTGCCACAAAGGCTAACGGCATATTGGGCTGCATTAGTAGGAGCATTACTAGCAGATCGAGGGAGGTGATGATTCCCCTCTATTCGGCACTGGTGAGGCCACATCTGGAGTGTTGCGTCCAGTTTTGGGCCCCCCACTACAGAAAGGATGTGGATAAATTGGAGAGAGTCCAGCGGAGGGCAATGAAAATGATTAGGGGGCGGGAGCACATGACTTATGAGGAGAGGCTGAGGGAACTGGGCTTACTTAGTCTGCAGAAAAGAAGCGTGAGGGGGGATTTGATAGCAGCCTTCAACTACCTAAAGGTAGGTTCCAAAGAGGGTGGAGCCAGGTTGTTCTCAGTGTTGGCAGATGACAGAACAAAGAGCAATGGGGGAAGTCTAGGTTGGATATCAGGAAAAACTATTTCACTAGGAGGTTGTGGACTCTCCATCCTTAGAGGTTTTTAAGGCCTGGTTTGACAAAGCCCTGGCTGGGATGATTTGGATGGGGTTGGTCCTGCTTTGAGCAGGGGGTTGGACTAGATGACCTCCTGAGGTCTTTTCCAACCCTAATCTTCTACGTGCTCTACCCCCTACTAACACTGCCCTCAAGAGTTAATCCCTCTCAGAGCTAAGACCGTTTCATGAGTCTTGCACTGAGGAGCTATCGGCACAGGAGTGAGAATCCTTTAGAGATATCTTTAGAGAAGCAAATGTTGTTCCTGCCTTACATGCCTTTTCCAGATATCTTTCACACCGTTCAAGACACAGAAATCAACTGATCCCTCACTGGACAAATATTCCCATCAATGTAGGCACATCCTCTCTCTCACTCTTCAGCTTTAATTCATTGTCTTTCAGACTAATTTGGGAATTGTTATATTTCCAAAGAGATCAGTCTTAGGAATCCTATTTAGGATCAGCTTCCTGTTCAGCAGCAAGAAAACAACTGTCACATCAAGCCTTTTCTGTTCCAAGTGAGTACACTGGATGAATGAATGAAAGGGTGAACTAGTCCTGTTGGGTTCTGAAAGGTGATCTATTTCCTTACAACTGATTAATACATCCTTAACCTGAGAATCCCAACAATGATCTGCTATACACAGAGAAAAAAGTCACACTAAATATACGGAACCGTCAGCTAATATGGGACAATTATCCCCAATTTCCTGAATGGGATGGAGAATGATGCAGAAGGAATGATATAAATATTAACTACAAGCGTAGGGGCAGTTATCCTGCCAAATCACTAATAAATATAAGATCTCCCTCCCCCATGTCAAACTGTTTTAGGTTATTTGTCCCTTCCTAGGGGAAAGGATGCAGATGAGTGCTTTACTTGCTTTTATTTGTAAGAACCTTAAAAACGTTCTTGTATGAAGAAATATTGAATCAGAGCTTAAATAGCTTTCATTCATTTACCTCTCTGAAGATATTCCTGGGAAAAAGAATGGCATCTTTTCACTACAGGATATTTCTGAAAGTTGTGCAAATGGTTTACTATGCAGGCCCAAGAATCAAATTTTCAGCAATCCCCTTTAAGTGTGCACGAAAAGTTTGCCAATATAATTAAGGGAGTCAGCTTCAAACTTTGTCCTGATTATCAACATCCACTCCCTCTCAAAAAATAAAAACAACATCTCCACAGTCTTATAAGGTCTTTCTCTGCCTGGAAACAGTAGTAACACAAAAATTAAAAAGCATAAATTACTGTGTGGCATGTTTCTAAACAGGTTTGTGCAAAACCATGAATGTTGGTTTCAAGCCAGTTTATTTTTATTTATAGAATTGTGTATAGGTGCACAGCAATATATGAACACTGAGAAAGACAATGTTTGGCACAGCTTAAAATAGGATTGCAACAAATAGGGTATGAGATACACAATACTGGCAACTTCTGACACCCCTTCTTTGATTTACGATAGGCTAGGAGAACTTTTAGTATATTGTGACAAAGTTCCTTCTCTGCCTTGGTGGGTCCAGCGCTTATTGGCGGATTTGCTCGCCTCAGAGATTCACGGCAGCCCTCAGTTTGGCGACTTTTGCTAGTGGCTCGAACCTGCCATTCACTCAGCTAACCTCATCACTGGCTAGCATAGGGAAACAGAAGGAGAACAATCCCTGCTGTCTCTGCTGATCCACCTAGTGGGTTGGGAGACTGGCCAGGGACCTTCCCCTCTGGTGGGACCCACAGTCCAGGACAACTCCTCCGGTATCCAACAGGGAGTTGGGGGGAACCCAGGCCCGCCCTCTACTCTAGGTTCCAGCCCAGGGCCCTGTGGATCACAGCTGTCTACAGTGTTTCTTGTAACAGCTGTGTGACAACTACAACTCCCTGGGCTACCTCCCCATAGCCTCCTCCCAACACCTTCTGTATCCTCACCACAGGACCTTCTTCCTGATGCCACATAGCATTTGTACTCCTCAGTCCTCCAGCACCACGCCCTCACTCTCAGCTCCTTGCACGCCCCCCACTGACTGAAATGAGGTCATTTTTAAACCAGGTGCCCTGATTAGCCTGCCTGTCTTAATTGATTCTAGCAGCTTCTTAAATTGGCTCCAGGTGTCCTAATTAGCCTGTCTGCCTTAATTGGTTCCAGCAAGTTCCTGATTGTTCTGGAACTGCCCATGTTACCTTCCCAAGGAAAAGAGACCTCCTTAACCTGGGGCTAATGTATCTGCCTTCTATCACTCTCCTGTAGCCATCTGGCCTGACCCTGTCCCAATATTTAAAAATAACTTTAAATTACAGTATTACTTGAGTGAAAATTTGGTATCCCATAGTTCTACACTGGTCTTCTGCAAGGAATGCATGTAGTCACATTATATAAATTTATATCTCCAGACAGGAGTACTATTACTGTTTATATTGGTATATTATTACTGTTTAAAAAAATAAGAACTCTGAACCTCTACCCTTTCCTTAAATGAACTTGAAAGGCGCAGCTCAGTTTGGATAAGTCACCCAGTCTCATCTCTGACTTGCAATATCCACATGGCAATTTAAAATGTCAGTTGCGTAGTGAACCTTGGACAGCTGCTGTATTGAAACTTGTATTGTTCTGGGGTTTCACCTGATCAACAGTGTGCAAAGGATGCCTTAGAGTATATGAAGAAAAATTACAATCCAGTACAACATAATACAGCAGCCTCAGACCCTGGAATCATCCTGCTAAACGTTAAAGTTTGTATGAAGTGTGAGGGAGTTAGACATCAGTGTACCCATGTCCTAAATCCACCAAGAACACTGTGAAATACTGTACCTTTCTAACAGGAATGAAAGTGTCAATTATTTCTCCAGTGGAAAAATTCATCACAAATCCTTGCACTATGTCTCCAGGATACGGCATTCCATTAACTGCAAAGAGCAGACCACCTGCAACAAACACACACTCATTCATTAGTGACCTACAGATTATTCTCTTCTATTTACAAAATAGCATAAATAAAAAAGTTGCCTCAAAGAGACAGAATCAGAAGCAACTATGGAAGAACAAGAGCTCCAGACACAATTAAACATTTATTTAAATTGAATTAGGGAATGTTGGAAGCTGTGTAAACCAATAGGATGGAACAGGAAAGTCCTCCGAGGGAGTTACCTGCACTTCACCAGATTCAGAATGAATAGAGGAAGGGAAAAAGAAATCAAAAAGAAGCATACAAATTCCCTGGAAGTTTAAAATCTAGCAGAAATGAGCTGGAGCTCATCTCTGAAAAGATGATATCTGTAAGCATTTAAGGGTCAAAAGAAACGAGTCCTCCTTCTCTACCCTTTTTTGTCTTTTAAGCTTAATTTAAACAAACAAAACGAAACACCCGGTTTTCATAGAATCATAGAAGATTAGGGTTGGAAGAGACCTCACGAGGTCATCTAGTCCAACCCCCTGCTCAAAGCAGGACCAACCCCATCCAAATCATCCCAGCCAGGGCTTTGTCAAGCCGGGCCTTAAAAACCTCTAAGGATGGAGATTCCACCACCTCCCTAGGTAACCCATTCCAGTGCTTCACCACCCTCCTAATGAAACAGTTTTTCCTAATATCCAACCTAAACCTCCCCCACAGCAACTTTTGTCCCAGCAGTGGGCTGGTTTGGTCTGCACTGACAGAGTAAAAGACACCAGCTGGCACCCTGTTCAGAGTCAGGGTGTATGTGTGTGAGCATGATGAAAGATGGAGTACCTGTCTACCATAATGGTTAATTGGCTACTTCAAAGGGTACTGTGATGGCAGATTGGTTCTTGTGTGCTATGTGAGAGCACAGAAGATCCTCTCAACCACTTGGCATCCTTGGTTCCAGTTGTGTCCAAGACAAACAAAAACAAACAAAACAAAAACCAACTCAGGTTGGTTGCTTCAGCACTTTTCTAGAGCTTTTGCACTTCCAAATCTCTGAACAGGCTCTTCAGGAAGCAGTACTTCCTGTTTATGATGGACAAGAAGTGCTGTTTTAAGCATGGTATTCTCTCCCCTTTTGGTTTATTCTTTCTCCTGTTTTCACCACCCTTTTATTTTTCTTCCTGTTTTCTCTTTTCTACTTCCTTGTCTGGTTATTTTGCTCTCATCACTGTCATCCTCTTTTACCTGACCATTTCTCTCCTTTCATTCCCAAATACACCTCTCTTTCCTCATGCAAAAGAAGCAACACATACCCATAGTTACAGCACAAATAAAGTGATGAATACAGATTTCAAACCTGGTATGAAACTGTTTAAAAACCTTAGAAAGTATTTATGTCTACTGTTTACTTTGAGTTTTCAGGCCTCAGAATATAGGTGGTACATAAGATAGCAAACTGGAGGGTTCTTTTTATTTTATTTATTTATTTTTAAAATAGTAGCCGAAGAAGAGAGAGAAATGCAGCCACAATCTGAACATCCCTGAACTCTGGATTTAACTTTTTACTTTGCTCCCAACATAAACATACACATTTGGCTATTAAATTAAAAAAAACAAACAAACAAAAAAACCCCACACCACCTTAAGTTTTGGTATTTAAAAACAGCAACACCATCATGTAATTATTTTTTATTCTCCGATTTTTATTATTGTTCTCTAAGAAATTTGACAATTTCTTTTCCTGTTGTTTGGAAATATATTTTCCTGTTTCTCTAATGGAGCTTGTTATTTGACTGTGTAACCACGAAGGTAAAAAGTGCAAACAATATTGCCTATTTGTTGGCATTACATTTAAGAAAGTTCATTTCTTCATAATTTCTCGAATGGAAAGGTAGTTTTTTTCCAAAATTAGACAGTTGCAAAAATCTATATAATTTTGAAAAAGAACAAATTTCTGGCCTAAGATATGAGATAGTCTCTTAATTAAATAATATTGTGTGTTGTGTTATTGAAGTGATTAAGCATATAACTTAAATATGAAGAACATGAAAAAAGCCATTACCTGGAATATATGAAACTGCAAATAATTCTCTTCCAAACAATTTGTGTTTGATTTCTCTTGTGAACTCTCCAGTTTCTGACCTAAAACACTGAATTCGTCCATTTTCCCTGTCTGCTACACACAGCTGACCAAACTCAGGTACCAGTGTTAAGCTGTGAGGGATTCGGAACTGGCCAGGTTTGGCTTTGCCTACTGAAGTCTCTGCAAAAGAAAATATCCAAAAAATTCGCAATCTGAAATAATCATCTTTGGCTAGAAATAGTGTTATTCTACATTGTGCAATATAACCATGGGAAAAAGAATACACGATTCTCATTCCCACCAACAGTTTAAACCTAATAAAGTAAATGGAGTTATTTTCACTTTAAACCACGATACTGAAGGGAAAAATCAGGCACAAATGTTTGTACTGAAGTTACTTACTTCACCACAAAATGCTTGACAAAGAAAAAAGTTTCATATATAATTTCTTGAGTTAAACAGGGATTTAATTATTTACAAGAATTGAAAGGACTATGCCAAAGCTTAACAAGAAGTTACCACACCTCAGAATTTTAAGTTCTTATTCAAGCAATATTTAAAAAAAATGTTTATTAAAATAGGGGCATTTTATTGATAACCTAGTAAATTCATGTGCATAGTTGTTCTGGAAGCGTACACAGTCTTTTCCTTCTGCTTTTTAAAAGATGTGTTAAAAAAAATCTACATATAGAACTACATATACATATAGAACTACGTATGATGGCATTCAAAAGATAAGACGACCCTGATATCCAATCAGGGCCTGTGAGCATTATTTACCACTTATTTCTGTTACAGTAATCTCAGTAAACAATTTTACATAGGCTGCATTTAATAGTTTAAGACCACAGCAGGCTCAGTAGCTAGTTAAACATCAAGAGCTTTAATCAGTACCTTCCCCCCACTGCATGGTGAACATTCCGTTTGGAGAGAACACAACAATTCGGCTGTTACAGTAGCCATCAGACACATAAATGTTGCCTGTGACTGGATCCACGGCCACATCGGTTGGTTGACAGAAGTGATTTTTGTCACTGCCTGGTTGCAAAGATCTTCCCAGGATCAATAAAGGTTCTTTATCATGTACTCCCAATTTGAACACCTTTTGTAGTCAATGGAAAACATAAGAGATTTCAAGTTATAGAAAGTGATGCATGATAGCTAGTCCAAGTATAATAGTGATTGTTTAGGGAAAGTATATAAATCTGCTCTATAGAAAGAACATTTTTACATGCACATTTATTTTATTAGGCTTTTTATATACATATCGCTTCAATGAAGAAATCCATCATCAAGAATGTAATGGCGTTGATTCTGGAAAAAATCTGCATAAAATATAAATCAGCAGCAATTTCAGCCAATGAGGTAGCTGACCATTTAATACTTGTCTATACGGGGAAATTGACCAGCATAAGTTATTCTGCTATAGCAAAGTAATTATTTTAGAATTAAGTCACTTTTATTCCACAACAGTGTCCATATAAGACGTTATTCTGGAATAACTAATTCCGCTATAGCTACTCTAGTGAATTTCCCCATATGGACAAGCCTTTAGTGTATATCTTAACAGCCACAATTTAATAATTTTATTAAGCCTTTAGCAAAATATACAAACGAATTCAACTAAAAGTAATGAGATCACATACAGTACTTCCAGAAAAACACTGAAAACAGAAACATTGAACAAAACATTGTTCCAGAAAAACACATACCTGATGGAGAGCTACATCAGTGACCCAGTAGTTACCATCTTTATCTATACTCAAGCCATGTGGCAAATAAAATCTGCAAACATAAATTTAAAAGAACTGCATTTAAAAAACGAAAGTGATGTGGCAGATACTGTTACAATCCATGACTGGTCTATTATCTACATTAGTGTCTAATTTTTTCCCCAAGAGCAATTCAAGATTTTGCTCATCATCTACAAAGCCTTGTGCCCCTACTACTATCTAAGATACTGAGATACCTCTATGCCCCACTGCTGCAGTCGGTTGGAATGCTCTTGTTGTCAGCATACAGGGTTAAAGTTACAGGCAGCTGGACTTTCTTGGTAAAGGGCCCTCAGCCCTGGTCCTCACATTCAATCCCTTGTGCCAGCAAGGGCAGCCTTTACAATGCTCTGCCAGATACATTTGCTCCATACGAGTATTTGTTAATTTGGGTCAGTAGATGAAGGGTATTGATTGTTAGGGAGTGGAGGGAGACAATAGCAAAGTTGGTTTTCATCCATTGCCTGCTGTTCGCAATACTGGTTGATTTTTTAATTTTTTATAAATGAAACCAAATGTGAGAGAGATGATATGTGACATAAGTCTTAGAATAAAAAAATATACTGATTAAACGCTTCAGGATGAAATGCAGTATACAAGAATATAAAAGTTTGATTAATAAAAGTAAATACAACTTACAGATTTTTGCCTGTGGAATCAAGAATGTCTGCATTACTTGGGTCTATTACAAGAATTGTGTTCTGTTCAATTGGTCCAAGTCCTCTTTGTTGATAAACAAAGCTACTGTCAAATGAACTATAAAGATATATTGAAATACAAAGTGAATATGTTAGACGTTTCAGTTCACAAGAAAGATACATGACTTATAGCAGAACTTTGTAGACTAATAAGGGAAAAATCTTAAATTTTCTAAGTTTTTATGCATCTTCTTATACTTCTGTATTATCACGGAAGTGTTTTGGATTGCAGCTCTTCTCACAGATGTCATTCCCAGTGACAGTGAATGTGTGTAATCAAAATGAGCAGACACAACCAAGACAATCCTGTATTTTCAATCATTGTTAAAAAAGCAAATTTCAGCTTCACTTTTTATTTTCTTTGTAATGACACAGAGAATTTTTGTTGTTTCATGCTTCTCAGAGTACTCATGAAGATAGTTGCCAAGAAAGTCTTAAACCTGAATTGTTAACATACTGCATTAATTTATGTAAATTTTCTGTGCACTTTAATATTCTTGCCGGTGTTTATTCCAGTAACACCTACTTTCTTTTTCTACTTTTCAGAAAACGTTTGGTAGAAAAGCATGTCATACTATGTACATGTCCGCTTTCCTACAACTGCACCCCCAAAATAACTAAGTATACAGCAAGTAAATTCAAGAACAAGCAAGATTTAGTTCTGCCATCTCAACTTTTAACCCAAAATTTAGGGAGCTAAGATTTCTTAAATTCACAGAAAGTGAATTTGAGCTACTTGTACGAGGTCAAATTTCCACATGCTTAACTAAGAAGAAAGTATTAGTGTACGTATCTCTGTCCATAAATTGATTTCAAAAAGTGCTCCGCATTCAAGGAAGCTAAGCACTAACGGTACGTGCATATAAGTGGAATTCTTCAAACCAAAAATTTAATCTAATTAGGTGTAGAAAATGTAATTTAATTTTTGACTAAAATGTTTGAACATACTTGAATTACTATTACTTTTTCTTAAAAGCAGTTTCTTAGTCCCTACTGAGTTCAATCCAATTGTGATCAATACATTTTGGTAAAAAGGAAGCTACTTTACAAAGCTTCAGACATGGCTGTGAATAAAACTATTAATACGCTGTACATTACAGCATGAACGGTATAAATATTTAATGTTATGGGGAAGTTATCTGTCCACAGTTTTCCATTTGGGAAAGTGATAGACTACTCAGGTCTGTCCCACATCCATTGATTAGTTGGTTGATTTATTTATTAAGTTTATACACAAACCACAATTAGAAAATCTTTAGGGTTATATTCCTGTGTCATTAAAATGTACATGACCTGACACTACTTGTTATATCATCATCTAGGTTTTATTTTTTGAAAGGTACCAATAAATCCCTTCCTTTTCTCATAAACGATGATGAACAGGGTGGCAGTTTCTAGAACATTCCTCTTTTTTTTCGTCCTAAACTTAGGAGCTAGAGTCCTTTGTACAGAGGCAGGGTAATTTACTGTTCAGTCACTGATCAAGAGACAGACAAATGAATGACAGATACATGGAATGGATTTAAGCAGCAGGCTGCAACTTTTTTTTAATAGTGGGAGGTGCATTATGTGTCCTGTCTCCTATTCTCTCTTACCAGGGATTTAACCGGGTCCAGTGCGATGTACATGTCTCCCACCATACAACCAATAACTCAGGGCACATCTGCCTGGGCCTAAACCCCCATCCACACTGCCTGGTAGCTATTTCCTGCCTAATCTATTTGTTAAAGCCATGGAGCCAGTTGTTAGCCCCTTCGCTATCCCTGAAAAAAAGCTCAGGCCGAAGATATTATACATCCTTGTGTGTGATCACGGACTTTCTTCTGTTTAAATGATTTGGGAGTGGGGGAGGAAAACAGAAATATGGATCATGCTGACTAATACTAGGTCTAAAATCAAACCCATGAGGCATGATACTTAATATCATGCTAGTAAACTCTCTGTTTACTCTCAACAGACTGATTTTGCTGACAAGCATTCTGATCTAGGATCAGAGTACATCTGGAGTCCTCCATGTTATGCTGGTGGCTCTAATTCCACCCTTCATGTATTTCCATAATTACAATCCCACCTCCTTTGCTAACGATGTTGCTGATAATGCTAATAAAAAAATCCACTATTAGGAAGTGCTAAGGGCTTCTTTCTCCGAACCCTTAGTTTGTGGTAAACTGGAGCGTACAGCTGCTCCCGCAGTAGTCTGCTGTGCACTGAATACCTGGGGTAGATCCTGCTGCCATGCATTACAACTTCTGTAATGCATTTTGATCTACCCCTTCTTTGAAACTGGAATAGTTTAAAGTGCCTAGGGAACTTTTAATGCAGAGTAACAGGGTCCACACAGATAGCTAGTGTAGGATAGAATTACACCCCAGTTTGCTACAAAGTAATGTTCATACAGGCAAGCCCTAATACTGTGATGAATCAGGCATGTACTCCATCAGAAAGCAGACAAGTCACCTTTGCAGAGCACCTGATTTCCACTGTCCTAGAGAGCATAGCTCCAGAGGTCACATTCTGATTAGTATCCCTCACAGTTGTAACACTTGGCACAGCATTTTAAATTCATATTTCTAGCCTTTGCTAATTAGAAATGCAGCTTTGAGAGGCACTCAGACCACAGCAGACTTACAGTTCAAAAATCTGATTTAAATCCTGTATTACATATTTTATAAACCACATAACCAGACTGCCTTTTTCATCATAAAACTGTGAAGATACTCACTTTGATCAGTTACATAACTGACTGAACAGTTCTAATCTTTTCCACTTTGAATAGCACTTGCTTTATAAAAACAGAAAAAGCTGTTCTGTAGTGATCGCACAGACAGGGTATTTGATTCACTTAAGGAAAAATGTAAAATCACCTCAGATTCACTGAAGCAACAGATCAATTTATAAACTAACCCTGGATTATAGAGGTTAGCATTGTACAACAATATTAAACTACCTAGTTTAGTGTTCTAAAGCAGACGGAGTTTGCATTATAAGCCATACAGACCTTTCACTCAGCTGCATTCTGCTGTCTGAGGAGCCTCCTTGTTATAGCACATATTAATAATACATGGGAACCATTTGTGCAGTGCTAAAGCTCTGCAAATTTGTGTTTGCTTCTTTCTATCTAGCATGCTGGTGAAGCACTCCATCAGTGAAAATGAATTGAACCCCAAGGCCAAGAATTCATCAAATTTATGATCTGATGAAGGTTATTATGTTCAATGAATGGCTTTGCATATTGGCAGCCAATCAGAAACATTAACTTAGTTAAGACTGATATTGAATTGTGTGTGTTTTCCTGCTTTGCTTCTTCTCCATGTTTCCTTCACCAGGCACATCTAACTCTGCATGTTTCCATCCCAGTTCCTTCTTCCATCTCCATTGTTAGGGCTGACCTCACTTAGAATGGGCAGCATCCAATATAATGAATATGCTACATGGGACAGAAACACGTCTTCAAAGGCTGAAAGGGAGTTTTAAAACTGCTCCGTACATATACCAGACACTCATGATCATTATTGGTAGGTTCAGTTTCCAGTTGTATGTTCTGGACTTGGGGTGAATATATCACAATTGCCAAACTCTCAAAACACAAATTTCAGAAGTGACAAATGATGATAGGAGTCACACAGTAACAATAACTGCCAATTATTCTGAAATGTTTTTGATTCAACTTTTTCTTCAATGACACAAAAACCAGCATTTATTTGCATGTGTGGGAGGGGAGATGAAAAGAATAACTTCAATATAAGCTCTTACTTGAAGCCTGAATAACACAACCTATGTATGCGTCACCCTTTCAAATCACACAGTCCATGTTTATATAAACTTCAGATAGAAAGATCACTTTGAAATACTGCACAAGAGACTTAAAAGATTTATTTCTTATCCATCATAGTAGTCCATTGGCTAAAAGCTATAATCAAATGTACTGTTTTCATTACAGGGATAGGAGACAGCTTTCTCAAGCAAAGAAGGCTATAAAATAATCTATCAAAAAGTACAAACTTTTAGAGAGACTATTAATTATGATAAAATTAAATTTCACCACAAAGATTGAAACAAACATACTCTTAAGTGTCATGTTTATGTATACATATATGTAGAACAGGTTACTTGCAAGATACATTAAGCCATGTTTAGTAGAGATGCTGTGTTTTTTTCTTCCTGAATGTTTTAAAATTTATCCATACAATTTTAATATATACATACAAAAAAGAGATAGTTACATATCACTTCAAATAACAAAATATATTAATATACTTTTCTGAATCAAGACAAAGCAGCCATATACACAAACACAACTTATTTCTTCATTATTAGTAAGGATATGATTTAGTCACGGAGGTCACGGATTCCATGACTGACTAATCTCCATGACTTCTTCGGCTTCGGCCCTCGTGGCTGCAACAGGGACTGGGGCTGTCAGCCCTTGTGGCTGCATCGGAGGCTGTCAGCCCTGCATAGCAGAGGCAGAGCCTCAACCGGGTGGCAGGGCTCGGACTTCAGTTCCCACTACCCCACCGCAATTCTTAGTAAAAGTCACGGACAGGTCGCAGGCTTCTGTGAATTTTTGTTTATTGCGTCCCACCTGTCCGTGACTTTTACTAAAAATAACCGTGACAAAATCTTAACCTTAATTATCAGTGAAACCTCCTTAGAAGTCTGAATAAAATAACTTCTTCTCATAACAAATTAGTCTTTTTCAATGCAGCAAACTGATTGCTGCCTCCTACTATTTCAAAGAGGCCACCAGCCACCATGACTGCATTTTGTTTACCTTGTTTGTGCACCACTATCAGTGCTATCAATTGTAAAATTCACACTTCTGCAGGCTAAATTCTGTTCTCAGCTGCATGCTTAAACTGATTTCAACATCAGCCCCGTGTCACAAATGCTCATTCAGGGGTAGAATTTGGCTTGAAAGACAGTAGGTGGGATTTTCAGAAGTGCTTAAGTAACTCATCAGCACCAGTCCCACTGAAAGTCAGTCACTCAGACACTTGGAAAATTCCATCCAGCGTATTGACTACCTGTTAGTTAGGACAGCAGGAGGAACTATATGATATGTAATACCAAAATAGTGGTTTATTTTTTATTTTTTTAATTGCTCATATTTTGCTACAAATAAGTTGCTCTTACTTTTGGGATCTCATTTTATTTCTCCCTTAAACCCCAAGCAGTGGAGAAATAGCAATTTTTGGCGTGAGAAGTTTCATGGGAGCACAAAAACACTGTGAAGTTTTATCAAATTAGTGGATCAAATTTGTTTTGGGGAAGCATTACATGACACACTAGCCTTATCTTACTGTTCTAAAGATCTAGTAACTCGGGAGACTCAAAACTATGTCATCTAACCAGTCACCCTCCCCATATCTAACTATTGTAAGCAGGAACATTCTATGTCCATTTCCTGCCTAAAGAAAATATGTTGAACAAACAGCATAGTCAACTATTTAAATATACTACTTGATAGAACATCCACTTACTTTCCATCCCACACGTGATCACCCCTGTGGAAAATAACCAGGTTATTTTTAGGGTCCAGGGCCAGCCCAGAAACCTGGCCTAGTTTGAGGTTTGCTCCAGGCCAGTCCACAGCCTCTTCTATGTGGAAATCTAAAAAAGAAATTAATGCAGTATATTAATGTGAAAATATGAAATTGGTAGAAAATTCACTGATTTATGATAGAAGGACATGCACATTTCCTTACATGCAATATTTCTATTAAATGTGTTGCCATTTGATTCCAAGCAGTAACTTTCTTATGATAAATGTATATCATGCACAAGCAGTGGCATCCTGAGCTATGAAAAATGACAGAAAAATTGAGAACCTGCCTTTGATTTTATTCTCTTCTCCATCTTAATAGCATATATATACACAGAATATTGTTTTATTATCAATTGTATGTTCCTAGTACACTGAAAGAATTAATAAAATATATACAAAATTGCTATCTCAAATAATCAGCATGTATAGTTTAGAGATAATTCTAGTAATACCACATTAGTTTGGCATTTTATTAAAATACTTTTAATGTTTTCTAGTTTAATTTTAATTGGAATGGTATCAAAAGTGGGTGACTGAGAGCAAGCAGGGCAAGCCTATCATGTTTTTCAAAACAAAAATGTTGTATAAAAAAAACACAGGGAGGAAAGAAGCAAGCAATACAAAAAATAAACAAAACAATGATGTGACCCAAACAAACTAGCAGTACCTTGCAGGATTTACTTATGTGCTTTTGGGAGTCAGTCACCTCCTTTACTATAGTCCGCATATCCTGAGATCGCGCATTACATAGTCCCAGGTAATTTACTGACAAAAAGAGCTAGAAATTATAATGAAGTATCTGAAAAGACCTAAAAAAAGGTGGGGTGGGATAGGTAAGGAGGGAATATCTGTCCTCATTTATCTCGTGACCCACTTTACATCTGAGGACATAAATATCTGGTAATTTTTACATAAGCCAGATCTGATTTTGACACTATATATCAAAAACATAGTAATATAACAAAAGAGCCATTCTACTAATTTGAGTCAGTCTCCTTGTTTGTACCAAAAAAGAAAAAGAAATGTGAAACTAGGAACATTTAAAAAATACTGGCTTTGGCCAATTTTGTTTGTGGTTTATTTATTTATTTTTTTTTGCTTTTACCTCAAATTTTCTGCAGTAACAAAATGATTTCAGTACTGAAGATTTTTTTTTCCACCTTGTTCTTCAAGGAATGAAATTAAGTGAATCCAGGGACTTCTTGGCCAAAACGAAATAATTTAGAATCGCCTCTGAAATCTTTATGTCCCAAGATCTAGCATTCAACCATCTTTTGGGTCCTATATTGTCCATCACAATCCAGGTTGGATTTACAGTGTAATACATACACTACCAAAGCCATTAGTAACGACGACTATAATCTCAGAGTTAGTCATTATGATTTACACTTCCAGTGGCATCATATACACTATACTTATTTTCAAAAATGTGACGTAGCATTTTAAATTTCTAATGTAAATACTAGAGATTGATGAGTCTCTTGTATGACCCATCACTCTACTTGCAATGGTTTTGTTGCCTGAATTCCTGAGGGTAGCCAACAAAGCATAATCCATGCAGAAACCTGAGTTATGTCCTTCAGCAGTGAGATCAAGAGTGCTTTTGGTCTTGTTTGGTGTTCAGTATTGTTTATTTGTCTACATACACGCAGACATCAATAGGAAAATAAATCATATTTCTATATGACAACTGCTTCTTTAGAGGAGTATGTTTTTAAAATCCAAGTCTTTCTATTTTTATGTGAGGAAAAAGTAAGTCACTTGTAAAACGAGACAATCAGATCTGTGAAACAATATCTACTGCTTGGCTTCTGAAAGAGAAGAACAATTAGAACATTCAAGAACAGATTCACAGGGTAATGGTTTGCCATAGTTTACATTTAATTTTATTGCAGTAGTGCAGATATTAAACCCAAATATGGTATTGTAAATACCCACTTTTAAATATAAGCTCTAAAGTCATTTGAACAATTCCTTCTTGCTTAAGTTTGAAAGGAAAGATCATCCCATTACAAAATATTACAGCTGGATTTTTTCCTTCATGGAAAAATGTGATTTTTTCCATACAGGAAAATGGTAAAAAGTTTCATGAGGCAGCATTATATTAAGAAGAATATCTTAATGGCAAGTATCCACAAAGCAACACTTTGTGACGTGCTGGAAAAGTTTCTGTACACATGAACAAACAGAGTTCATGAACAAACAGCTCATTTTTTCGCGTCAGAGTTTTTCTTGCTTAAAAATATTTTCTGTAGGCAGAAGGGGAGGGAAAAGGGAGATGACAGAGGAGGCTCCTCTTTCCCCAAAGGGCTTGAGTTAAATTTTCCCCTCTCATTTTCTGCATGGTATAGTTTCCCCTCAGGCAGCTGAAACCAGAACCCTGTTCTGCAGACTAGGCCACTGAGAACATCAGAATGAAGAAGGAAAATAAAAAATAAAACTTAAAACTCTTTAAAATTTTTTTGCAGGGTGGGGTGAGGTGTCCCTGAAGCACTTCTTTTCCTTCTCACACTTCTTTTTACTGGTTCTGTCATTGAGCCTGAGGGAGCTCAAGGTGAAAAAGGCCCCACCCATACATGTCTCCCTCACTCTCAACAAGATCTATTGCTCAGTCACATCTTGATTCCATTTCTTCTCCCCCAAAGCCTTGTTCTTTTGGTGCACTTTCAAGTAATCAAAATCAAAAGAAGTTTAGCACAGCAGGGGAAAATGAAAATAGCAAGGAAATAAGTTACCACACATAAGATTACTGAACTAGATAACACAGTTTGGCCAGCCAGTGTGGACAGAGCCAAATCATGTTATAACTGGGTTTAAGTTGATATTTTCAACTCTAGGTGTGTCTCTTTCTCTCTGCGTAAGCCACTGTTGAAAGGTCTAAGTAGATGGGTTGAGAGACTTTTACAACTTGAGTGTGGAGAAACAAGAAAGAACAAATATGTTATATAGGGATTAAAATTACATAGATCTCTCACGCAGCACAGTTTTTGACATGGAACTAAGATAATAAATTTGATCACATTTGCAAGAATCAACAAATTAAGAGTCAAGGACAAACATCTTGGAGCCTGGTTTTGTCTTCCACCTTCCATTTGCTGTGCGACTCTTGACTACTTCATCTCAGAGAAGCATCCAAGTCAGAGCGCTCGAGGTATTCTTCACTTGCAGATAGCAATTCATTGTATCCAAGACCAATGTTGGAAACAACACAACTTCTCTAGTTTGCACAGAACATGGGAGCCAGCTTCTCAGTGGTGTAAAGCCATTGTGAGTACATCACTCTGCATCCTCCATTGGCTCAGCTCCAAATCTACTTGTTTTGCCAGTTCAGGGTCTTAGTTATAATCTTCAAAGCCATCAATGGTTCAGGATCCAGCTATATCAACCACCACATCTCCATCCACAACACACCAAGATAGCTGCACTTTTAGATAATGCAGATAGATTCATAGATTCCAAGGTTGAAAGGGACCAGTCTGATCATCTAGTCTGACCTCCCGTATAACACAGGACATACATTTTTCCCTAAGTAACTACAGCCCATCTTTTAGAAAAACATTGTATTGCATTTAAAAAGGGTCAGTGATGGAGAATCCACAACAACCCCTCGGTAAATTGTTCCAATGGTTAACTACTCTCACCATAAGAAGTTTAAGCCTTATTTCCTGTCTGAATTTGTCTAGCTTCAGCTTCCAACCACTGACCCATGTTATACCTTTCTCTGCTAGACTGAAGAGCCCATTATTAAATATTTGTTCCCCCTGTAGATATCTATGGACTGTAATCATGTCACCCCTTAACCTTCTCTTTGTTAAGCTAAATAAATTGAGCTCTTTGAGTCCATTAATATAAGGCAGGTTTCTAATCCTCTAATCATTCTTGTGACTCCTTTTTGAACCCTCTCCAATTTAGCAACATCTTTCTTGAAGTGTGGGCACCACAACTGAACACAGTATTCCAGCAGCAGATGCATCAGTACCAACTATAGATGTAAAATAACTATTGAATTTTCCATGCACTAGCACCAGTTGAACTTCACTGTCTTTAATGGTGCTATTCCTGATTTACACTTGTATATGGGAGAAGAAAATCAGGGCCATAACAGTGAACACTCCTCATCCTTTCCTCCCTGCCTCTCTTGCCTATAACTGTGGCTGTATTTCATTTAAAAGCAAGTAGCAACACCTAATACTAGAAGTCCATATCTCTGGTAGTCTATTAAATATTAAATCCTGTATTTAGCAATTATTACACTGTATTTGAACTGCATGTGAGCAGAAAGCATTCCATGCTCATATTTTAAATTGCAAATAAAAATCAAATGGATGATGAATAATTTATGTTTGTAAGGAAAATGTATTTGGAAACAGCAAGCTGGCTGTTTGCAACATAAAGGCAGCCTGGGCTGCTACAGCTCACACACACCAATGGCTGCCATGCATACATAACAGATACCCTTCACATGCTGTATTATCTGCCTTTCCACATTAGCGAGACTAAACACAATCAATATCACAGAGACCACAACACAAGAAAAACAAATATGCTTTTATGGTTTTTGCTGTCATAGAAACCTGATGGGAACGAGTTTTAATCTGCTAATTAGAGTAGCCAATCCTGGTTTGAAATAAAGAAATAACTATTGACTTTCTGGACTATTCCTCAATAATAACTACTTTTCTTCATTTAGGGGAAAATAGTTAGTGGAACTACAAGAAATAGAGCTTGTAAAATCTTGATGTTTTACAAGTCAAGTCAGCTGAAAAAAAGTCAACAAGGGTGTGAAGATCGCCCCCATTAGTCATTTCAATGAAGCCAGTTGCAAAAGGGAAAAATAAAACACTTGAATTCACTACTATATCCATATTTGTTTACATCTATTTAGCAGAATGCCAAATTAACCACAATTTGTTCAACTCTCAATGTTTCAATTTAACAGCCCCAAAAGTGAACTATTTGGATCTGATTATTCTAACTCAATTTTTCCAGTACACTATAGCCTTTTGTGATAATGGGAGGGAAAAGTTTATGATTTATATATCATCGAGAGATGTAAAAAGACACTTTTCATCATTAGATATTTTTGTGAAAGTATTTCAAGCATCAACTGATATTCCCTTCAGATTTTGCTAATGTGGATCACAGCTCTTACTTTGCAGTAGTACATTACTTAAAATGAACCCCTAACCCACCTCCAGTATGTTCTTTTTCCGAGCTTCCCTCACCATGCTGTAAAGAGACATGCCTGTTCTCTGGTGGCCTCAAGGTGGATTCTAGTCTGTGAAATTTGTGAATTCTGTTTCTGGCGAGACTAGTATTGGCCCTTTCATCGTGATTTGTAACCTCTCTGGCATCAAACCAGCCAAGATCCTTCTTTTGGACTACATTAGCAATCTCAGCTACAAGATCTGATTCTGCTTTTTCGGTAGGGTTATACTTATGCACATGAACAACATCTTCCCTTTCTCCTAGCAGCTTGGAAATGAGTGAATAGAAATCACCTGTACAGAAAAGAGAAAAGATAAGGGGGAGGGGGGAGGAGATTATAATAGATTATAAAGTTTTCTACAGTTTTAGCAAACTACAGTAATATAAAAAAGTATTCATACTTTTCATACTCAAGTCATTGATATGGCTAGTGCATGAAGGAACTGTTTTCAGTCTTTCATAAATTTTAATGAAGAAAGCCTATGGCATGAAGAGATACCAACCCTTTATTAGCCTTAATTTACATAATAATGTCCAATTTTTCCTGACATTTCAGGACCAAAAAAGAAAACATCACCTCTCTAAAGATGTTCGTAGGAACAAAGGAATGCGTCCATGATTTCAACAAGAATTTCAGTAAAGGATATCTACAGAGCACTCTGCTGGATTCAGAAGCCAGAGTACTGCAGACTTATAAAAGAAAGATGAGAATTCTGTAGTCTTGTCAATGTTATCATTTCTGAAATCAATAATGATAATAGGCATACCTTTCAAAATACCTTTTTTTTTAAAAAAAAAGTATTATTGCTTAAGAAGCCCAGGCTACAAGAAAGAAAACCTAATCTGCAATAATTTCAACATAACGTGCTGCAGAAAGCAGACTCACTAGCTACTAGATATATTTACAAACAATTTTTAATTAGACATAGTAGCATTCTTCAGTCCATTCCTGCAGATTGCAGAAGACTCCTTCCCAAAAATCACTCCCCAAGCAAACAGGAAGCAGTTGTACCTACAGTATTATAACAAATCAGCATGCTTTCCCATAACCTACCATGCCTGTATCAAGTTCTAGAATGTTGGTCCAAGAACACAGAAAAAGAAAAATTAACCTATGTGTAAAATGTAGATTTTTTTTTTTTTGGCCAAAAATCAGTTAACCACACTGATTTATGTTTAATCTTGTAAACAGACTTAAAATGGTAACAGTGGGAGCTATCCTTAGGGATTCTGCTGCTCTAAGCCAAACTAGCCTATATATACTCTACCAGCTTGCAGTCACCCACACAATAACTGAACATTTTGCTGCTCTAAGCAAATGTCAGTTCTGTCTGTATGTTAGAGCCAGAGGGGAACAGAAATTCAACAAACAAATTATGCTTCTAATTTGTGGTAAATATATAGTGATTTCATTTCATTCTACGTACACCTAATGAGGAGATAAGTTATGATTAAGGAATTTATGATTTAATTTTTAAATTACACTCAGAGTACCATATACATTTTTTAAAAAGTTTTATATTAAGTATTAGGAAGTCAGAATGATAACTAAGTTTCACCTCATTCACTGATAATTCATGATCATTAACTTGGTATGGGGGAAATTAAGTCTTTCAAAAAAACCCTAAGAGATTCTGTCAGGTTTATAAATGGTCCTGGTTCAATGATTTCAACTAGGCTTCCAATCTCTGGCCTTCAAAGAGGAATATCCCAGGTGAAAACTTCTGTTGGATAATAATTGCTGAAGTAATAGGGCCAATTTCAGCAAAACGAACAAAGCAAATTAGACCTGAACAAAATTTGTTATGCCATCTCTGCTAGTATGCCTCATAAAACCTATTCTAAATGGCAGTCTACTGCTAAATTCAACTAACCTGTCCAAATGCAGATTTACAAACCAACAACCCCAGACATTTAAAAACACACTTCTATAATCAGCTTTGCCTACAATATATATTTATTCTTCCTCAGGGTCCATTTGGGTTTGTAGCTGGGGCAGTTAGCACGGGCCGCCATTCCCATTGCCTGCGCTACTGCAGCTACACTACTATTTTTGTCCATCACATTGTACTCTGTGAAGGGGAGAAGGACTCAGGTTGCTGGATTCTTAGGCAAACAGAAAGGAGGGCTTTATTTCTGACTAAAAGGCAGCCCCGTCAGCACAGTCCTAATAATTCTGAATCACATTTGAGCAGCTCTCTTTTCATTTTAGTTTTTGCTCTGCAGCAGGGATTGCCTGGAGCAGCAGTTCTCCATCAGGGGTCTGAGGTCCCCTGTGGGGGACTACAAGCAGATTTAAGGGGATCTGCCAAGCAGGGCTGGAATTAGACTCACTGAGGCTCAAGGCAGAAAGCCGAAGCCCCACTGCCCCAAGCTCAGCCACCCGGGCCTGAGCAGCTTCGCTTCCTGGGGTCCCCTGTGGCATGGGGTCCTGGGGTCAATTGCCCTGTTTGCTTCCTCCTACTGATGGCCCTAGCACAGGTGTACCATGGAGTTTTTATAGCATGCTGGGGGTGGGAGGGGCCTCAAAAAGAAAAAGGTTGAGAATCCCTGGCCTGGAGCAAGCCTACTTGCACCTATTGAGGCTCTGGGGGAATGGGCAGACGCAGTGGAGACAGAACTGGAACTGTCTGGGTCTTCAGAGACTTTGACACACCCTCTTCTTGTCAGTGACTAACAGGACTACTTATACCTCTAAAGCTACTAATAGGGTGAAGGCCTGCTGCATGGAATCAATATGAGGATCTGTGGATCTGACTATGAAAGAGAAAGATTTAACAGGAGAGCAAACAAACATCCAGCAGTGATTGAGAGAGAATCCTTGAAACATGGCCATGTGGTCTGAGGAGATACAACAAAAAGGCCAATCTAGTAAGCAAGAATTGTATTTAAGAGAGTGCTGGGGAAAGGTATGTCAAAGAGTCTAAGGGAAAGAAGCACCTGTCTGAGAAAGAAAAATTAAAGAATCCTGGGGAAAAGGGGTTGGGTAAAAAAATCTGTGTCGGAGAGGTTACAGGTTTTTTGAAGGAGGGAGAAGGGCAGGAGAGATCTTGGTGGATCAGTAAATTATCTGGATCACTACTGGTAGTTGGCATATCAATTATCATGCTTATCGCCAAAAACAGCCAGGTCAATAGGTCTCTAGTGGGCCTATGCAGCAGCCTTAGCACAACTAAGCCAGAAGGCATACGTGTGTGAGCGACCACAAGAAGGGAGTCTTTCCCTGCATCCTTCCTGAAAAGATCTCTGTTGAAACTGTTGAGGAAAGTGGTTTTAGAAAAGAAGGAAGCTTATCTATATTTGCCCTCGGAGGTGTTTGTCAAGACCCTCAAGCATGTGGACTTCACAAAAACACATCTGTCTAATTAATAGTCTCAGGAAACCCCTTGCTTAACCTTTGAAATTGCTTACTTGACCAGTTTTCTTGATTAATATGTTATTGTCGTACTAACACGATAAATAAGGGGGGAGAAGTTTGGGCTAGTTGGATCACCTCATGGACACATCTGAGGATCCCCAATGGCAGACAGAAGAAAGGCCATCAGATGTCTGTCGTTCTACCACTTTAAAACCATGCCAGACTTTGGTAATTATTGAGGGTTGGAGTGTTTTTACTACCCTGTTGTAGATATGTGTTAAGTGCTTGAGCTAAACACAGTGTAGCTTTAAGTAAGAGCACTCTTGTATGCACTGCTTGTGTCATCCATCTGTCAGCTGAATGGCTGTGTCCCCATTGATTTATTTCCTGCCACTGCCTTGCCAAGAGTAAAAGTTACCAAGAGCTTTATGTTCAGAAAACCCCAGGTTACAATATGGCTATATATGAAAGAGATTTTAATGAATTTGTATTCCAGTCAGACTTAATCCATGTCATTGCCCATGCTACTCAATTTGAGACTACATTTACTAAAATATATTTTTGCAATCTTCAGATTCACAGTTTCTTTTAAAAATCTAGCTTTTCTATTTTTTAGAACAAAAAAGTGACCTTCATGTTATGAAATGTGATAAGCCAGCTGCATCCACTTAATTATTTTCCTTAATATAAAATCAGGTATCATTCTAATAAAAAAATATTTTCCTTGACAATGTGGTTCTCATTTGTGTCATGATTTTACTGGAATATATCTTCACTTATATCTGTAGTTTTATGATTGGTAACTGCTGCTGGACAGTCTTTTGAATGTTACAGAAAGTAAAGTCCCTAAACAGTTAAACACAACATTACTTCACAAACCACATAAGCCTAATGGCAAATCCAGTGAAGACTGAGGATATGTTTACACTGGCAAGTTTCTGTACCACAAGTTATACCACTTTTATTAAAACGCTGGAATTAAACCGCTGTTGTGTGTCCACACTGTGCTCCTTGTAATGCTGGAGTACATCCACAATAGCAGCTCTTGCAATGGCAAAGACAGCAGTGCATTGTGGTAGCTATCCCACTGTACAACTGGCCACGCGGTGCTTTGAGAAGGGTTTGCAATGGTGCAGGCACAAGTCACAGGATGCCCATGAAACCTGCATCATATTACATTGCCAGCTGCTTTTCAACTGAAGTGTGTGTGTGTGTGGGGGGGAGTGTGTGTGTGTGTGTAGGAAGGGGAGAGAGAGACTGTGTTCTGGGGGACAGAGAGTGTGTCAGCATGCTGTCATGTATTTTCAGACAGTGGCAGGAAGCAATCAGTCCTGAGGCAGGGGGAGGGGGAAACCTTGACATCAGTCCCCGCCTCCCCCCCCCCCCCGGGCGCTCTCTCTCTCTCTCTCTCACACCTGTCTCTGTGTTCAACAGCACGAGCATTCCACATTAATGGTTTGCTTTGTGTCCTGGAGCAGATCAGCACAGCACGCAACGGCTGTCAGAAACGGTGCTTTGAAAGGGGAGGGGTGCATGCGTTCAGGGCAGCAGAGTTCAAAACAGTGAGCAGAGCAGTCACTTGAGGCATTATGGGACAGCTCTGGTGGCCAATTACAGTGCAGAAAGCAATCAAACGTCTGCACTGGCAATAGAGCACTGGAGCCTCTGCTCAAATAGCCTTACGACTGTCATCAAGGTGGTTTTTTTTTTGCAGTGCTGCAACTGAGGAGTTTCTGCGCACAAAGTGGCCTGGCAGCGTGTACATGTCTGCAGTTTGAGGGTAAAAAGTTGCTTTACTGCGCAGAAACTTGCCAGTGTAGACAAGCCCTGAAACATCCCATTTAAACTGAGTACTTGTTTTATTACTCTCTCTCTGCTCCTGGAATATGCAGTCTATTCCTACTCCCATGACTTTCTCTGCTCTAATTCTCTCTTGGATCACTGGCAGTCTGGTTTCTCCCCTTTCTGCTACACTGAAAAGGTATTTGCCAAGGCCATCAACAATCTTCTTCTGATCTAATCAAAGGACTTCTCTGTTTTCATCTTCCAGCAGCCACTTTCAGCATTGTCAATCAGCATCGCATTTCTGAGCATAATGCCATCATGTAAAGTCCTGGTTCTTGTCCTCCTTTAACTCCAGCATTTTTCAGTGACTCCACCTCCTCAGGGTTAGATCAGTCCTCCTCCCCCTTTCTCCCCATACTCTGTCTAGCGGTCCTCAGATATCACCTCTAGACCGAAGACTCCTAAAAATCCTTCAGCCTCTCAGACCTACACCTCTCTATCCATCATTTAATTCAGGGTGTCTCAGATCAACTCAGGTTCAGAATGGTGGAACCTGAACTTTTTCTTCCCTTTCAAGCCTCCCTCTTTCTGCATCAATATCAATAATTCCACTATTCTCCCTGTCATCCGATTTGTAACCTCTATACTATATTGAGCACCTCTCTCCTCCTTTGCCCCTGATCCAGGCTGTCTCTAAGTAATAGTGCCATTGAGTTCTTCCTCTGCTACATCGTTTATAAGATCCAGAACTGCACTAAGAAGTTCAGGCAGCCTGAACAATGTATTTCTAGCAATCCCAAAATACCATTGTGTGCAAGAATTATATACAAAAAAATTACATTAAAATATTTTAAGATTACATTTAAGTCAGGCATTGAAAAGTTAGGAAAGGTCAGAATTAATGTTGCTTGTGCTACCTTAATTCGTTCCCCATGTGCATTATGATACAGTCTTTAATTATATGATCACACGTTATTTTTCCACAGGAACCCCTGCATCATTCTGTGAATGAGGAGCTATTTAATAGCTCTTTGTACCCTCCTCATTTAGTGTGTGGCCTCAGGCCTTATTTACTGCACACTATCCAAACCCTAACTGAATAAAAAAAACTATTAATTTTGTCCTGGGTGTCTCACCATTGTATAAATGTTTTACAAACATTAAAAACTATCTGTACAACACACCTGTGAGATTGGGGGTATTACTATCACTGTTTTACAGATGGAGAACCGAGGCACAGAATAATGAAGACAAAATTGGCAAAAAAATTATCCACTAATTTTGGGTGGTCAACTTGAAACACCAGACACTGATTTTTCAGAATACTTATCATTATATAACACAGAATATGTTCAAAGCACACGTCCAATCATTTCAACTGCGTTGTAAGGGCTCATAACTTCTGCAAATTTGGCCCCGGGTGTTTCATGTTGGGCACCAGAACACACAGTTAGTGTGAGGAACACAAAATTAGTGACCGTCTACAAAAAATCTGATTTATGTGACTTGCCCAGCATCTCACAGGAACTCTGTGGCAGAGGCAGGGATACAATCCATTTCTCCAGGGTGGCACAGAACTGCCTTAACCATGAGACTGTTCTTTCTCTCACTGCAACCCTCTGCCTTATTCACTATACACCTTCCAACTTCTGCAACAAATGAAGCAGGGTCCTTCACTACACAACCCTGGTTCAGCCCCAGAGCAGATCCAGCCTGTGCACTGAATGGAGCAGGAGTCCTGTGGGGAAAATAAGATGTGGTCATGTAATTAAAGACTATTATAATGCATATGCACAGTGGGGCTTAATTAAATTTGCAGGGCAACCTTCATTCTGGAATATCCTAACTTTTGAATGCTTGACTTTGCAACCGCAATGTTCTTTTAAATGAAGGGGGGAGAGGGAAGTATGTAATTTCCTAATTTAAAAAAAATTGAAAAAACCCCAATTTAGAACCATACAGACTCCCAACTTGGGTCACTAGCAGGGTCGGACCTTTAGATCCACAGCACAGACCTCTGCTATTTGATCTAAGGGAATAACTGATAGCAGTGGTAGGTTGCCGTCCCCTATGTGGATCAGCCATTAAAAGGGGCTGAGACACATGCTTTCCCAAGGGATTTCACAGATACTTGCTGACAGCAGAAGAACAGTGAGATTGAGGAATCTCAGGTTCAGTTTCAGGTGTAGGGTAAGAGGTACTATATGAATGAAATATTTACAGTACTAGATTCCTTAGGCCCAGACACAGGGACACTTCTTTCTAAACTGTTGGTGCCCATTAAACATTAATGCTGATTACTAAAATGAAAAAAAAACCACATTTAACTTCTTTATATATATATATATATATATATATATATATATATATAAAATTCTGCAACAAAACCATAACTAATCTAATGTCTTCCCTCAGTCTCTCTGGTTTATTTACTTTAAATCAATTAACAGTTCACAGTAGCTTTTCCAGTGAAAGATTTTTTCACAACAATATTTTGACACCAATATTGGACTCAGAGATCAAATATTTCTTCCTTTCTGTTTTTCTTCTTTCAGCACACACTGTTTCAAAGGAAACTTTTCCCTTTGTGATTAAATTGGATGCACAAAAAATGAGAGAGCTTCCCATTACTACAAGGATGGCCTGGAATCATGAGCTTTAAATTTGTAATCCAAGCCATGGCAGTTTGATAAACTACCACCTGTATCTGACTATTCTGTTAGGAAACAAATTCTGTAACTGTCATTCATCAGGCTTCCTACAGCTTTCTGGAGTATTCAGAATTGCAGTTGATAGATGCGTTCACTAAGTAAGCGATACCTTGCTGCTTTTTTTAAGCTAAGGGCTGGGGAAAGCTGACAGGTGTGGAGGAACACATGGTTTGGATAGTGTCATCCTTTAGGGAATGATTTATTAAAGGGGATAATGTATGTCCTAGTAAAAAGAAGAGGATAGAATTTGCTAATGTACAAGTAGGAACTGAAGAGAAACAGTCAAATGAAAGAGTCCCATTCAATTACATCACATGAACATGCTTGTATATAAGTACTAGAAGTCTAAATACTAAGATGAGTGAACTTGAGTGCCTGGTATTAAATAAGGATATTGATATAATAGGCAACACAGAAACTTGGTGGACTGACAATAATCTATGGGATATGGTAATACCAGGGTACAAAATACATAGGAATGACAGAGTAGGTCATGCTGGTGGCGGAGTAGCCAGTATATGTGAAAGAAAGCATAGAGTTGAATATAGTAAAAATCTTAAATGACTCAAACAGTACCACAGAATCAATATGGTCAGAAATTCCAAGCTTGAATAACAACAGTATAGTAGTAGGTATACACTACCAACCACCTGACCAGGATGGTAATGGTGATTGTGAAAGGCTCAAGGAGATTAGAGAGGCTACAAAAACAGAAAACCCAATAATAATTAGGGATTTCAACTATTCCCATATTAACTCAGAACATGTCACCTCAGGATGGGATGCAGAGATAAATTTTTTAAACACTAATGATGGCTCCTTGCAGTCTGGGAACCCACAAGGGGAGAGCCAATTCTTGATTTAGTCCTAAGTGGTGCACAGGGTCTGGTCCAAGAGGTGCACATAGTTCAACCGCTCGGTAATAGCAACCATAATGTAACTAAATTGAACATCCTTGGAGGGGACGCACACCAAAAGAAATCCCCACAGCAGCATTTAAGTTGAAAAAGGAGAACACAAAAATGAGGAGTCTAGTTAAATGGAAATTAAAAGGAACAGTCACAAGAGTGAAATGCCTGCAAGCTGCATGGAAACTTCTTAAAAGCACTACAATAGAGGCTCAAACTATATGTACCCCCTGCACCCACCCCAAAAAAAAAAGGCAGTATGAGGACCAAAAAAATTGCCACCATGGCAACCAGAGTAAATTAGGCAGTTAGACACAAAAAGACATCTTTTAAAAATTGAAAGTCAAATCCTACTAATTAAATAGAAAGGAACAAACTCTGGCAAATCAAGTGTAAAGGTACAAAAATGAATGGCACATATTTTTAAAAGTACAACAGAAGCAGGAACAAAATCAGTGGGGCCACTGGACACTCAAGGTAGTAAAAGAGCACTCAAGGAAGACAAGGACATTGCGGAGAACCTAAATGAATTCTCTGCATCAGTTGTCACTGCAGAGGATGAAGTTTCCCATACCTGAGCCATTCTTTTTAGGTGACAAATCTGGGGAACTCTCTCAGATTGAGGCATCAGTAGATGTGGTTTTGGAAAAATTGATAATTAAACAGTAATAAGTAACCAGAACCAGATGGTATTCACCCAAGAGTTTTGCAATTTCAGAACTATTAACTGTGGTACGTAAGCTATCACTTAAATCAGTCTCAGTACCAGATGACTGGAGGATAGCTAATGAAACACTGATTTTTAAGAAAGGCTTCATAGGCAATCCTGGCAATTACAGGCCAGTAAGCCTAACTCAGTACCAGGCAAACTGGTTGAAACCATAGTAAAGAGTAGACTTATCAGATACACAGATGAACACAATATGTTGGGGAAGAGTAAACATGTCTTTTGTAAAGGGAACTCATGCCTCACCAATCTATTAGAATTCTTTGAGGGAGTCAACAAATTGTAGACAAGGTTGATCCAGTGGATAGAGTGTACTTGACTTTCACAAAGCCTTTGATAAGGTCCCTCACCAAAGTAGGCAGTCGTGGGATAAGAAGAAAGGTCCTCTCAGTATCAGTAACTGATTAAAAGATAGGAAACAAAGAGTAGGAATAAACAGTCGGTTTTCACAGTGGAGACAGGTAAATAGTGGGGTCCCCCAAGGATCTCTACTGGGACCAGTGCTGTTCAACATATTCAGAAATGATCTGGGAAAAGGGGTAAACAGTTAGGTGGCAAAGTTCACAGATGATACAAAATTACTCAGGAAAATTAAGTTCAAAGCTGACTGTGAAGAGTTACAAACGGATCTCACAAAACTGGGTGACTGGGCAACAAAATGGCAGATGAAATTCAATGTTGATAAGTGCAAAGTAATGCACATTGGAAAATATAATTCCAACTAGACATATAAAATATTGAGGTCTAAATTAGCTATTACCACTCAAGAAAGACCTTGAGTCATCATGGATAGTTCTCTGAAAATATTTGCTCAATGTTCAGCAGCGGTCAAAAGAGCTCACAGAATGTTAAGAACCAGTAGGAAAAAAATGGTTACTTACTTTCTCGTAACTGTTGTTCTTCGAGATATGGTGTTCATGTCCATTCCACATTAGGTGTGCACGCACCGCGTGCATGACTGTCAGAAATGTTTCCCCTTAGTGGCTCCTGTTGGGCCGGCGGGCCCCCCGAGTGGCCCCACTGTGCCCTGCATATATACCCCCACCAGCCCGACCCCCTCCAGTTCCTTCTTGCCGGAGACTCCAACAGAGGGGTAGGAGTGTGGGTGGTGGAATGGACGTGAACACCACTTCTCGAAGAACAGTTATGAGAAAGTAAGTAACCGTTTTTTCTACTTCGAGTGCTTGTTCACATCCATTCCACATTAGGTGAATTACAAGCTTACCTCTGGAGGAGGGTAGGAGTCACGGAACAACTGCTCGGAGGACCGCTCTGCCAACTGCCGCGTCCTCTCTGGCTTGCTGGTTGACCGCACAGTGGGTCGTGAAGGTGTGCACTGAAGACCAGGTGTCTGCTCTGCAGATCTCCTGGATCAGGACCTGTGCCAGGAACGCCGTGGAAGTCGCCTGCGCCCTGGCCGAGTGGATCATGACTGCCAGAACACCTGCGAGCTCACAGCACAACTGGATGCAGCTTGTAATCCAAGACTAAATCTGCTGTGCTGACACTGGGAGGCCTTTTAACCTCTCGGCCACAGCCAAAACAGCTGCACGGATTTGCGAAGGGCTTGGTGCGCTCCAAATAGAACACCAGCGCTCGACACATATCCAAGGTGTGCAAGCTGCGGTGACTTGAGTCCGTATGGGATTTCGGGAAGAACACCGGCAGACGAATGTCCTGGCCCAGATGGAATTGGGACACCACCTTAGGGAGGAACTTGAGGTGTGGCTGAGCTGCACCTTGTCCTTGTGAAATACTGTGTATGGTGGCTCAGAAGTGAGGGCCCTCAGTTCGGACACCCTTCTGGCCGAGATAATGGCAACCAGAAACGCCACCTTCCAGGAAAGGTCGAGGAGAGAACAGGTAGCGAGGGGCTTGAAAGGGGGTCCCTTGAGTATGGAAAGGACCAGGTTAAGGTTCCATGGAGGGACTGTGGGGGTGGGAGTACGGGAACACCCTCTCCAACCCTTTAAGGAACCAGCCCACCATTGGGTGGGAAAACACTGAGCCCCCCGAGAACCCCACGATGGAAGGCAGAGATGGCCGCCAGGTGCACTCTGAGTGAGGATGGGGCTAGCCCTTGCTGCTTGAGGTGCAGGAGGTACTCCAGAATGGCCTGCACCGGGGCGTGGCCCGGCCGCACCTGTGGGGGTTCACACCAACACGAGAACCTTTTCCACTTGGCCATATAGGCTGCCCTGGTAGAGGGCTTTCTACTGCCAAGCAGAATCTGCTGCACAGGAAGGGTGCACTGGCTCTCTAGGGCATTTAGCCACAGAGCCTCCACGCCGTTGGGTGCAGTGACTGCAGGTCGTGGCGGAGAAGCCGCCCGCCGTCCTGTGTAATGAGGTCCCGATGTAGGGGCAGGACTACTGGGGCATTCACTGACAGCTCTAGGAGCGATGTGTACCAGTGTTGGCAGGCCCAGGCTGGGGCACTGAGGATCACCGCCGCCCTGTCCCTGTGCACCT
This sequence comes from Lepidochelys kempii, assembly GCF_965140285.1. NCBI lineage: Eukaryota > Metazoa > Chordata > Testudines > Cheloniidae > Lepidochelys > Lepidochelys kempii. The sequence goes on along the minus strand of NC_136384.1, from coordinate 65,835,923 downwards.
TGAGCAGGACCTTGTGCACTAAGGGGAGCGGGGGGAAGGCGTACATCAAGCCCCCTCTCCACGGGAACGCAAACGCGTCCGCGAGTGAGCCCGCGCTGCGGCCCTGGAATGAGCAGAACCGTGGGCACTGGGCATTGGCCCTAGTGGCAAACAGATCTGCCCAGGGAAACCCACACCTGTGGAAGAGCAAAAGCACAACGTCCGCCCTGAGCATCCAATCGTGCATGCGGTACGACCTGCTGAGGGAGTCCGCCAGCTCGTTCCGCACCCCCGGGAGATAGGATGCCTTGAGGTGAATCGCATGGGCTATGCAAAGGCCCCAGAGGAGGAGAGCCTCGTGACAGAATGGCGAGGAACGAGCCCCGCCCTGCTTGTTTATATAAAACATAGTAGTAGTGTTGTCTGTCAGAGCTGTCACGCTGTGGCCACTCAGAGTGGCGTGAAACGTCTGGCAGGCGAGACCAACTGCCCTGAGCTCCTTCACGTTGATATGGAGCGACCACTCTGCCTCGGACCACAACCCCTGGGTCATGAGGTTCCCCCAGGTGAGCCCCCCGTCCGTGGTCTGACGTGTCCGTCACCAGTGTCAGGTCTGGAAGTGGGGCAGCAAAGAGGATGCCTTCACAAACCACAGGCTGGGACTGCCACCACAGCAGGGTGTCCAGCACCTCCCTTGGGGCTGTCACTACCAAGTCCAGAGAGTCCCTGCCTGCACGGTACACCTGAGCAAGCCATGCCTGCAGAGTCCTGAGTCTCAGTCAGGCATGCCTGACCACGTGCGTGCATGCTGCCATGTGGCCCAGCAGCCGCAGGCAACACCTGGCTGGTGTTGGAAACTGGCGCAGGGAGGCCACTGCTTGTTGGATAGCCCGGAATCAGGATACTGGAAGGCTTGACCTGGCCTGCACCGCGTCCAGGACCGCCCCTATGAATTCCACTCTCTGCGTGGGTACGAGACTGGACTTGGTGTTGTTGACCAGGAGCCCCAGCTCGTGGAACAATCTCAGGGCCATCTCTACATGGCCCCGCACCTCCGCCTTGGATCGGCCCACCAGGAGCCGGTCGTCGAGGTATGGGTACACCCGGATTCTCTACCTCCATAAGAAGGTTGCCACCACCGCCATGCACTTCGTGAACACCCTTAGGGCTGTGGCTAGACCAAACGGGAGAACCTGACAATGTTCTTGGCCCACGGTGAATCGTAGGAACCGCCGATGTGATGGGAAAATGGCGATATGAAAGTACGCGTCCTTCATGTCGAGGGCAGCGTACCAGTCCCCCAGATCTAGGGAAGGGATGATGGTGCCCAGAGAGACTATGCGGAACCGGGCCTTGACCAAGAATTTGTTGAGCCCGCGCAGGTCTTGGATTGGGCGAAGGCCCCCTTTGGCCTTGGGAATGAGGAAGTAGCAGGAGTAGAACCCTTTTCCCTTTAGGCCCACGAGGCACCGCCTCTACCGCCCCCGCTCGTAGCAGCGAGCGAACTTCCTCCTCTAGGAGATGCTCATAAGAAGGGTCCCTGAAGAGGGACGGGGAAGGGGGGTGGGAGGGGGGCGAACTGCAGCGAGTACCCATTCCGCACCGTGTGTAAGACCCAACGGTCCGACATAATCTGGACCACGCACGGGAGAAACGGGACAGGCAGCTCAGGAAACAAAGGGACGGATCCGGTGACTGGTCTGGTATACTGTCCTCGAGTGCACCTTCAAAAGCCTGGCTTAGTGCCCGGCTGGGGTTTGTGCTGGCCTTGGTTCTGGCCCGGTGCATTATTGTTATTATTGTTGTTGCGCCGTCGCCAGTTATCCCTGCCTCGCCTACGGTAAGGCTCATGCCTATGGCCAGGCTGGTACTGGCGTTGAGGGGGAGGCTGAGGCTTAAAGGGCTTCCTCTGGGTCGCCGGGGTGTGCATACCCAGCGACTTGAGCGTAGCCCGCGAGTCCTTGACACTATGCAGCCTCGCATCTGTCTGATCCCAGAAGAGCCCGGGCCCTTTGAAGGGGAGGTCCTGGAGTGTATTCTGGACCTCGAGGGGCAGGCCTGACTCCTGGAGCCATGCCGAGCGCCTCATGACCACCCCTGACGCGACTGTTCTAGCCGCCGCGTCTGCCGAATCCAAGGAGGCCTGGAGAGAGGTCTTGGCTACTGCCTTGCCCTCGTCCACCAGGGCCGTGAACTCCTGTTGGGAACCTTGTCCTTAAGCTTCTCCACCATCGTCCAAGAGTTGAAACTGTGCCTGTTGAGGATGGCCTGCTGCTTAGCAATCCTCAACTGAAGGCCCCCAGATGAGTACACCTTTCTACCAAAAAGGTCCAGGCGTTTCGCCTCCTTGGCCTTAGGGGCCGGGGCCTGGTGTCCATGGCGCTCCCTTTTGTTCACCGCCGAAACCACTAGGGAGCATGGACTCGGGTGGCAGAATAGGAACTCATAGCCCTTAGATGGGGCAAAGTATTTATGCTCCACTCCTTTAGCCATTGGAGCGCTGGGGTGTGCCATACAGTCTTATAGTTAGACTGAATGGTCTTAATGAGCGGGAGCGCTATTCTGGATGGCCCTTCGGGGTTCAAAATGTTCACCATGGGGTCCTCCTGCTCAACCATCTCCTTGGCCTGCAACCCCAAATTTGGGCAACTCTGCGCTGCAGTTCCTGGTGGGCTCCATGGTCTATTGGCCGAGGGCTGGATACCTCTGTACCCACCACCGCCTCATCGAGGGAAGACGAGGAGGTTAGCTGCTGCTCGACCCCCTCTGGTTGGTCCTCCTGCTCCCCATCTCCTGTGGCACGGGCCCCTGGCTCAGGCCGGGGTGGGAGTCCATGAGACGGCACCGGGCTCGTTCCCAGACTCTCCTATATAAACTGGGGGGATGCTGGAGGCCTGGATACGGTTGCCTCTGGCACCGTCTGGCATAGGTTTGGGGACCGGGACTGCTGCACCGAGTAACTTGCCCTGGACGGAGCCCCTTGGTGCTCCTGATAGGCCCAAGGGGTCCAGAAGGGCCAATGGCCTGGCGGCCCCCATTGACATTGCCAGCTCCCCTGAGGGTCCCTGCTGTCCGGGCCCCGATGTGGGTAGCTATAGCGGCCGGAGCCGGCACCGGACTGCGGTGATGCCGATTGCGAAGGCCATGGCGGTGCCAATGATCTGTGCCGGTGGGAGAATGAGCGCCTCCTGGCTGAGCAGGACTGGGAGCAGTACCGGAACCCCCGAGACAGTGACTGGGACTGAGATCGGGACTGGCGCCGGCATTCCCTGGACCGGGACCATCTGTGGGAGACCTCTGGCGAGGGCTGTCTCAACTCCTCCCGGTGCCAGTCTCTGGGCGGTGCTGGAGAGCAATGTGCCCTTCCTGGCGCTTCTTTGCATCGACCTGCTGCCAGTGCCGCAACCTCCTTCTGGGCCACTGGCAAGTGCGAGTCTGCAGAGTCAGCGCTTGACCGGGACCAACTCCAGGAGTGGTGCCGGGACGGTGTCTTCGAGCGACACACCATTGCGGCTTACCCCTCGATGGCGCCCAAGGCATGGGTGCCGGAGGGTTCTCCCCATACGGGAGGGGGCTCACCGCTGACAGCTCGATGAGGTCCTTTGCGCCCTCAAAGGTGCCAGGCGTAGAGGGCTGATCCTTTATGCCCTCGAGCCCATCGTCCGCACTGAGCTCACTTAGGTCTGGGCTCAGTGGGGCTTGTGCCACCAGGACCGCCTGTACCACGGCCTTCCCGCTCTTGTCAGTGCTCGGTGCCTTGGGAGGCACCAGCCTCCTGTGCGGGGAACGACCACACCTTCCTTTAGGCTGCGCCAGGGGCCGCACCGGGAAGGACGATCGGTGCCAGGGCCAAGTCTGGCACTCCAGGGCCGACAGTTTACAGTGCTTCTCTGGTGCTAGGTCTCCTGACGGCTCTGGGGCACTACACATCGAGGAAGCCTGAGCCGGCATTGGGTGCTCCGGACCCGGCGCCTGCAATGCGGCCTCCATCAACAGTTGCTTTAGGCGAAAGTCTCTTTCTTTCCTTGTCCCTTGGCTTGAACGCCTTGCAAATCCTACACCTTTCAGTTTGATGTCCATCCCCCAGGCAACGTAGACACGAGTCGTGGGGGTCACTAACTGGCATAGGTTTGCGGCACATGGCGCAAGCCTTGAAGCAGTGGGCCTGCAGCAAGCCCTGTGGCCAGTGCTGGAGGCCTCCAAGCACCTAATCACTTAAGTGTTCACAATCTATAGGTAAACAAACTGATAACAGCTACTCTAAGGCTAAGGGACTGCTCTTCTAGGGGGGAGAGAGAGGGAGAGAGCGCACAGACGGTAAGAAGGAACTGGAGGGGGTTGGGCTGGTAGGGGTATATATGTGGGGCACAGTGGTGCCACTCAGGGGGCCCGCCGGGACCCACTAAGGGAAAAAGTTTCTGAAGCTCGTGCATGCAGTGCACGCACACCTAATGTGGAATGGACGTGAACAAGCACTCGAAGAAGAAGAAATAGATTCTAAATAGGTTTATAATGCCACTATATAAATCCATAGTACCCCTGCACCTTGAATACTGTGTGCAGTTCTGGTTGCCCCATCTCAACAAAGATACATTAGAATTGGAAAAAGTACATAGAAGGGCAATAAAAATGGTAAGGATATGGAACAGCTTCCATCTGAGGAGAGATTAAAGACTGGGACTGTTCAGCTTTGAAAAGAGATGACTAAAAGGGGATATGAAAGAGGTCTATAAAATCATGAATGGTGACTAGAAAGTGAATAGGGAATTGTTATTTATTCCTTTGCATAACACAAGAACCAGGAGTCACGCAATGAAATTAATAGGCAGCAGGATTAAAATCAAACTAAGGAAGTACGCCTTGCAAGGCCAACTAAGGAAGTACGCCTTCGCACACTGCACAGTCAACCTGTGGAACACATTGCCAGGAAATGCTGTGAAGGCCAAAAATATAACTACGTACACAAAAGAAGTAGAGGGTATGAAGGATACAGCCATCAATGGCTATTAGCAAAGATGGTCAGGGACACCCCCCCATGTTCGGGTGTCCCTAAACCTCTGACTGCCAAAACCTGGAACTGGACGACAGGGGATGAATCACTCAAATTGGTCTGTTCTGTTAATTCCTTCTGAAGTATCTGGCTCTTGGCACTGTCAGAAGACAGGATACTGGGTTAGCTGGACCATGGGTCTGACCCAGTATGGTCATTCCTATATTTTTATTATGTGAAAATACGTATAAGCATCTAATCAAATACTAGTTAAAGATACTTATAAAGAAAAATTAATGCTATTAAAATGATTTTGACAATTATGTAATCATTGGAGTATTCACAACATGCCAGCTACTACATTAGAGAATCTTGTAAGAGAACATAAATTAGCTGACATGACATTATATAACATGCCTATATTCCTTTTATTCTTTTAGTGAAAATGATTACAGCTACTGTGCATTCCAGTTCCCTTCTTTTTGTTAATATGTCAATAGTAATTCATTTTAGTTAGCATAAAACCACTTGTTAAATTATTCTGTTTCACAGAAGGTGTTTGAAGACCTTTCACTACCAGAGCTCATATAGTGTTTTCCCTCTACAAATTATATTTTTGTCATATCCTCTGTGTCTTGGGAATACAGCAGTTTGTGTTAACCTTTGAGCAGAAAGATTGATTATACTGTGCCACAAAGACTACAGCAGGGACGGTTTTGAACAAATGGAATGAAACACATTAAGGCCTTTTTCCACAAGGGGAGAAGAGATGCCTAATAGACACTATGGTGACCGGTATGAACAGATAATAGTGTTCTCAGTACTATATATGTTGTATCCAATTTGTCCAAGTTACTCTAGACAGACAAAAAAAAAATTCTGAGTAACAATTACTCACTTTGACTTTCCCCTATGATAGGCAAAAGGTATAGTACTGGCTCTGCTTTAGTAATAGCAGAAAGCACTCAAGTCTGTGAGCGTGTCTAAATCAGAATATCAAGCATATGCAGACATAATGTTTATAAAAAAATAAAGATTCCTTCCACCCACCCCTCACCACGTATCTGCATGATTGTGCTAAACATCAATGAAGTGAAGTCAGTTTCATTAAGCTAAACTCTGTTAAAAATCTTCATTTTCCGTTTAAAGGATCTAATTCTGCCATCCTTACACAGTGAGTAGTGTTTTTCTCTGTGCTCAGCAACATTTATTTCAATGGGTTCACAAACTGAATAGGGTACTATTCATCATGAGTAAGGATGGCAGAATTTAATTTATTTCTATTTTTCCCCAGATGCTTCCAGTATTGCAAAAGAAACAAATATTCATTATTCTGATTCTGAGATCAAGTTACTTATAAAAAAAGCTTCAATTGTCTAAAGAAGAATTTTAAAGTACCACTGTTGCTTTGTCATTTTTGTGTCAAGCAACACGGATACTGTGCTAACCATTTTCTCCTCAGGTAACCACCAATATGAACCCTTTTCTCCACCATGAAAGGGCAGAATGTGCAATCCCCTTCAAAGAACACATAATATAGCTTCTTTAACTCTCCCTCCCCCTTTCCTGACCTCCTCTCACCTTCACAAAACATCTGGCTTCTATTGGGATAAGGCGGCACATCTCTCAAAAGGCTGCAGCCATACCACTGAACTCACAATAAAATACATTTTACATCATGGACGTGTGCAATCATTTGCACAGACAAACCAAATTTCAACAAAATTGATTTAGTTATAATTTAGTTGGGGATTGGTTCTGCTTTGAGTAGGGGGTTGGACTAGATGACCTCCTGAGGTCCCTTCCAACCCTGATATTCTATGATTCTATGAATAATCAGGGTGGATAATGTGGTATTCAATACCTGGTAAAATACAGGTAATGATTTTACAAAAACTTTCTGGGCTGAAAGATACTTTCACGTGGGGGATTTTGAGACTTTGGAAATCGTGTTTTGAGACTAATACATTGATATAATAGCAGCTATTACCTACTTTGTCCTGCTGACCTACCCTGGAGCTGCAAATATTTTTTGCACATTATTTAATATCTCATTCTTTTGAGATAGTTATGGTAAATACTCTAAATACTTGGAATTAAAAAGGGGAAAGCAAAGTTGGTATGTTACAAAGATTCATAAAGAATGCAAAGCTTTACATTAATAAATCAGAAAACTATTTCAAACATGTGCCAGTATTTTTAAATGCTTCTCCAATAAGCAATAAAGATAATTAAGGATAAGTTATCACTAAAGAACTATTCTCTGAGCAAATTTAAGGGCCTAATTTATTAAAAAAAGAACACTCAGAAATGCATGCAATTTAATAGGCCACCTTCAGTTCCCTGGTTTCTTCATATAGCTTACTAGCCTGAGCCAGTCTTTTGTGAACATCAGTTGGTGTGCTTGTGTGTCCACAGACATCTCTGACTGCGTGGTTTGCAAAGGACTGTGGAATTCTCTCTCCTCTGTTAGCGCCTATTTTGATATAATTTCTATGTGATTGTACCACTGTAGCGGTGGCTTATAAATACAAAGAAACATGATTTATACTAATACTCAACAGCTGCTAGGAAGAGGAAAAATCTTAAAGAAAAGAAGCAAAATCAGTGGGTCTGATTTTCCCTTCATTGCACCTAGGTAAAAAGGAATTACTCCACTGAACTCAATGAAGCTATAATGGTGTAAAACTGGTGTGAATGAGAGGAGACTCTGGCCCAATCAACATTTAAGAATACAAAACAAAATACCCTAATGTAGACTCTTCAAGGGTTTTGATGTCTTAAAACACAACTAACTTCAAACAGACAATACAACAGAGATCCAGTTTCCATAGAAACAAGTTAGATGAAGATGTGCACACCAAATAGTTGTCTCACAGCAAACAAGACTGCATTGCAGATATTGTTCTTTGAAAACATCTGGAAGCGTTTCAAACCACATCTTTAAGAAAAATAAATGTGTTTTGAACATTACTGAATGCTCTCAAACAAATAGAAAACAAAACTTTCCTAAATATTATAGTACTCATTGCTAATGTGGCCACGATCAAGGTACAAGTTGCTTCTCATAGTAAATCTCGTTCGGTGTTTACAAAATGATTTATTTACTGATTTATTTGGTATTGGACTGGAATATCAAATAAGAACCATCAGCCTAAATTTATTACTTTATAAAAATATACATCTGGAATAACTCATGGTACATCTACTCTGGAGCTAGAAGTGTAATTTTCAGCTCTGGTAGAAATACCTGTGCTAGCTCTGACAGAGCTTGCACATTAAAAAGAGAAGTGTACCTGCAGCAGTGCGAGTGGCAGGATGGCCTAACCGCCCCGAGTATGATCCTATCTGAAGCCCTATGTACACACTCAGGTGGCTAATCCATCTCGTGGCTCATGCCACTATGGCTATGTTTTGATATTTAGCGTGCAAGCTTGATTGGATTTATTGTGAGGATACTTCCTTAAGCTGCAAATTACAAGGCCAACTCCACTGTAGACATACTTTAAGATGTGTTTTAAATACACAGTTGTAAAACCAGGCTTTAGTAATTTAAAGTACTTTTAGTTAAGATGCTCTAAAACTTATGATTTTCTGAATTCCAAATTTTTATTTATTTGTAACTTTAAGTGATTTAAATTATTTAACTTTACAAAGTGGTTTTTGCAAAAAAAAAAAAAAGAGTACTTGTGGCACCTTAGAGACTAACCAATTTATCTGAGCATAAGCTTCATCTCAGCTCACAAAAGCTCATGCTCAAATAAATTGGTTAGTCTCTAAGGTGCCACAAGTACTCCTTTTCTTTTTGTGAATACAGACTAACACGGCTGTTACTCTGAAAAGTGGTTTTTGTGCATGTGGTAGATTTACCACTTTGGATGAGATACTCAAAAGCTCTTAGCAATGGCCTAACTCTGTGCCCACCGAAGTCAAAGGAACTTTTACCATAGTCTTCAATGGCACCAGAGTAGGGCTCATGCTGAGTGCGGCTCATGCTGAGTGCACTTTTGAAAATTTCATCCTTTAACATAAAATTAACTGTAACGGACACTCTTAACTCATTACAATAATCCACCAGTTCCACTTATGTATTACTGTGCACTTCCAAATTGTAAAGACCAGCTAAATTCAAGTAAAAATGCATCAAACTTCACTGACATCATAGTGGCTCCTTGGGAAAAGTGTAATATCAAATCAATATTCTTAACAGGTGCACTGGTATTATATCTGGTCCAAATGAACCAGAAATACTGCCAAATTTTAATATACCTCTCAATGTCCGATGTGATGCAGTAACTTCTGAGAAGCATTACAGAGGAACAAGATACATAGCAGCTGCTTTGCAATCCACATACATGCAATACACTGGTACATACATTTTAAATTTGTCAATATAAATATAGCAAAAAGAGGCTCAGTATTAACCCTGTTACACTATACTTAACTCATTACATATTGCATCAATACAAAGCACAAGATAGTACTCCCTTTATGTATATAGGTTTTCTTCTCATATTATTCCACACTTAGGAATGTAGGATTGCTATGCCACTCTTAATTCAATTTAATTCTTAATTTCCCTGATTTTGTTCAAATGGTTTTCTAATAATAGATCACACACAGATTGTTAATTTAAAATATATTTTCATATTAAAGAAATAAAAATATAATAGAATAGTTATTGAATTATCGTTCTGCAGGACAACCACCACTCCTGTGATCCCATGCTATGGCACCGTGAACAGACAGATAAATTAGAATGGTGTTATGCAAATTAAACCAGGAACAGGGAAATCTAATGAGATTAAATTGCACTAATGAATTTTACCTGCAAGGCTGGAGACTGGTAATTGACCAATTCCTTCTGAATTATTCATTATATAAAGCACAGCAACATAGTTGTAAAGAATGCATTACATTTTAGATGATAAAAGAAAAGATACAATACATTAATTCATAATATAATCAGGATATGGTTTACTGGTGATTTAAATTAATGAATCCTTTTTTTTTCTTTTAATATGGTTAGAGTTCATTATACATACCCTGATCCAAAACCTCTTCCTCTTCTCTTTTTGGCTGCTTCAGTGAAAAACTATCATCTGTTTTCTTGGTTTCTAAAGAGGGTTAAGAATATACCAATAATCTCTTTGTATATAGACTGAATTTAACATTTTCCTATACATTTTTTTTTTTTAGCGAACTCAAGCATTTACTTTCTATATGTTTCTGTTGCTCAGGGAAAACAGACAAAGTAGTAGTACAGTAAATGATATACATGTAGTAGATTATTAAAACATAATATATTATGTTTCATACAACTGACCAGTACAATTAAGTATTCTAAAATTAAAGCAGGAAGAGCCAAAGACATGACATAATATATTACTTTCAGCTCATAGGACGGAAGTGCTTTACAAACATTAAGTTTCACAAAAACTTTAAGAGGTAGATTGGCATTATGCCCAGAGGTGAAAGTAAGCTAGTATGCCCCAGCAACCCGGCTTCCCCAGGGGGCAATTTAAAGGGCCTGGGGCTCCCAGCAGTGGCTGGAGCCCAGGCCCTTTAAATGGCCTCTAGAGCCCCACTGCTGGAGCCCTGGGGTAGTGGCTGCAGGGCCCTGGAGGCTATTTAAAGGGCCCTGGGCTCCCCTGCTTCTATCGCCCAGGCCCTTTAAATAGCCGTCGGAGCCCCGCCACTGCTACTCCAGGAAGCCGGGGGCTATTTAAAGGGCTGGGGCGGTAGAAGCAGGGGAGCCCTGGGCCCTTTAAACAGCCCCCAGAGCCCTAGGGTAGGGGGAGGCTCCGGGGGCTATTTAAAGGGCCAGGGCTCCAGCTGCCTCTGCCGCCCTGGGCCCTTTAAATAGCCCCCGGAGCCCTGGGCTGCTCCTGCTACCCCGTTGCGGGGGAGGAGGGTGCACTTACCTTACAGGATGGGCTGGGACTGGCTCTGACCTCCTCAACCCCGCCCCTTCTGGGGGCCAGAGCTGGCCCCAGCGTATCAGTAAATCACTCGACTTACTTTCACCCCTGATTACATCAATTTAAAAAATGTCAGAGAGAGTTTAAAACTACTTTCTACGGAAGACTCTTACTGATTTCAATTGATTTCAGATCAGGACTACAATGAACTGGTAGCTGGAAACAGAACCTAGGATATCCGGCTTCTAGTCTATGTTCTAACCCAGCAGACAACACATCCTCATTTAGGAATGCTTGACACACAGTCTAGAGCTCGAGCAACGTATGAGAGAGCTCAGGTGTGTGGCAAAACCTTTTGGCTCTCTCATGCCAACCAGCACTTGCTAAAAATATCACTGAAGTGATGTACTGGACCACACAGCAAACGGGACAGGGAAACTACAGTACTAAACACTTCTTAATGGGCAATATAGGATGTGACACTTTGGAAAGACTGAGACACACCTTAGTTGCATAAGCCATGTAATGTAATGATAAAACTATGGCTGGACCATGGGAGGGAGGAAGGAAACTTGGCAATCCTGAACAAAGAAGTGGATAAAAGACTAATAAAGCAAACTTCCACAAATCACTGCTACCAATGAATCAGCATTTAACAACTGCATCTCAGACCTATGCATTTCATAAATTTCAAAAGAACATATCTAGATTCTTAAAAAATAATCCTTATATACAAATTGCATAGTTAAGCATGTCTCTCATATAACAAACGAAGAGTGAAACCAATTTCAGACAATTTTCTTTTTACCTTCATGATGATGTCCATGCGTCATCATGATCATATCAGACTTGACTGGAATAGGAATATTTGCCTCCTGTGGAATGTTTCTGAACATATCTGGGTTTATATTCTGTGTACAGGTCATGTATGAAACAGCATGTTTGGCCTCCATGTAATACATAATGTAGAAATTGCACATTTCGTCGCTGGCTGTGCCCCTAAAGCAACACAATATAGAATATATTTTTTAAGAGTTAGAGAATAAAATGTGAGCTGTGCATTTAGATGTTACCAAACGCAAGAAGAAAAATCTATTTTAGTCTGCCAGCAATTGATAAAAAGGTTGCACTGAAGCTCTTTTGAAAAATAGTTCCCAATAAAATACACACCACAGCTTTTCAATACATGCAGCTTCTTTCCATTTACACTGTGGAATACCAGACTGCAGAAATTCCTTAGTCATCCAAGAAAACCCTTGAGAATGGTTTGTGTTTTGAATGTAAAGGAAGTGGCATTAAGTTAGTGGGGTGTTCAAACTGCCCTTCTCCCATTTTCTTCTCCCAGTCCCCCTTGCATCTCTTGGCATGTTACCATCAACAATGTGCTTGTTTTGTTGAAAGGGATAACCACGTATCAACCATCTATTTCACTCCTTAAATATTCTTTGCTGTAGTGTCTTTCAACCTAGATGTTATATCTTATTTACAAATCTTTACAAATAATTTACATTTAATTTCAGTACCCAGCATTCAATGCGATTATCTTTTTCACAATCTAATTCTTCCATTTATTGCCAGAAATGAGAGGAGTAATGCAGCACCACAGTCAGTTTCGCTACATAATAAAACACCATAAGCATCTCCCAGATTGGTAAGGTGGTACTGCAGTCTCGAGAAAAAACGTAATCACAAGCATCTGAGAGGAAGCAGCTTGTGTTGCAGGAATGATCCAAAATACAATTCAACAATAACTGTTCCTCATGGGCTTGAGGAAGACGTGGGCTATTTTGTATTGCCACATAACTCTGTCTTCAAGAGAAATCCACTCAATATGAAGAGCAAGTTTTTCAGAAACAATACTTCATGGCTTAAATAAATGACCTACTGTTACATAGGCCTGATTTTTTTCTTCAAGCCACACAGGTTGCTCTATATTTTATTTATAGCTGCATGTTGGTAGATACATTCTTCAGTATTCCTGACAATTCAATAGACAGGCTTTTTAATGAAAGGTTCACAAAAGGTGGCTTACATTGAGAAACATTTTTTAATTAGTTTGCCCCATTAGCCAGACAGACTACACTCAAAAAAAAGGTACGGGGGCGGACTATTAGCCGTTTGCAAAAGACGTCAATGCTGACTTTTCCAGTGACATCATCAAGCACTGCATTTATGTACCATAGCAATAACAACAACACCAGTCAGAGAGGGAGAGACAAGAAAAACCGTTCCAAAAGGTGAATTGATTTCTTCATGCTTTGGAAATGTAGTGTCCCTTGGGGACCACGGAAATCAGCCTCTGTCTTGGCAAGCTCTGCTTAAGCTTTTAAAAATCATTCACTTCCTCACTGTCTAACTCCGATACCTGCCAGTATAATTGCCTCCTCTTTAAAACCTAAGTAAAATGATGTGCAACTCAGAAATGGACTCTGGTTCACTTGACACATCTTGATATTGTCAAAACATTTATAAGAAATAAAATTTAATATACTTGACATTATCTAGGAAATAAAGGAAATAATTTATGAATAGTAAGTTTTAGATAATATACTGAAATCCTAAATTCAGACATTCAGAATGAAATATTCAGTTTCATGAATGAAAGCTTTTAATGAATGGAAGAACTGATATAGAGATTCAAGTGGCTACCCTAAACACACTGCCTCATGCAGAAGCTTTGATTCCATCACTTGGCTTGCAGAGCCACAATAATCAGAGGGATTTCCAGATCTTATTGTGCAATGTGGATAGGTACAGCTGTAATGAATTCATAGATTATATGGCCAGTAAGTAGCACACTGATGTAGTTAAGAAATTCAACAACATGCAGGATAGTTTTGCTATAGGCGCATATGAATACAGCCCAAGGATGTTTTCTTACACATCTTTACTTATTTGCTTGACATGTGCATGAAGATTAGAGGGAAGATATGGGTTGCAGTTCAGTTTGTTACTGAGGTTTTGAGCTGTGGTACATATTGTGTGGGAGAGACCTCAATATTGATGCAAAAATGAGATTTATATAATTATTATAACTTAATATTTTCTAAGTCATTAAAACTTATTTTCACCTTTACTGAATATTAAGCTGTAGCTAGAAGACTGTTATAGCCAGGATGCTTGGGATTATAGTAATATATGTGTAGCTAGTTATGTTACAAAATGTTAAAGCTGATCAAAGACATTCTAGAAGCTTCCTGCTTCTATCTCCCAAGGATGAGCAAACCTCGAGGGGACAGAGCATATAAAACACTACAATTTTAAGCAGAGGCCTAACGGTAAAAAGAAATGTAGGGTGTGCTATCAGAGCAACAAATCTAGGTAAACTGGGCTCTACCAAGCCCACCCTCTTGCAAGAAAATCGGCTTGTGTTCTTAAAAGTTGTAGAGGAAAAACATGTTAAGTTGGAGATGTTTGAAACTTTTGTTTTCTTCTTAAATGTTGAAATGACAGATACCTTTGTGAAATACATACCTGCAAATATGTTAGCTAAATGCAAAGCTCTTAATGTCACTGCTGTGTAAATAGTAAAATGCTCTGTGTACCAACATGGAATCTAGTGACCTTGCTAATCTAAAGAAAGAACCATTTACATATAGAATATTTATAGTGATAGGTAATTAATTCTTGGCAGTGCACAAACAAACCCCTCAACCAACTCCAAAAGACAAGAATCATCCCTCCAAAGAAACAACTCTAAATATTTAAGCTGAAGACTTTGTAAGAGGTATTTAATTTAAAAAGACTGCGTTGAGAACTAAATTCTTTTGTATAAAGAACAGGAGTGTTTGGACTTTTTGAAAACAGAATTTTTTTTTTTTCAAACGCTAATAAAATTGAAACTATCTCAAAAAATGGACCGAATAAAAAAAGTTAAAATTAATTTTAAAAGTAATCTGGGTCTTTCTTGCCATAAGAAGAACAGAGGCAAGTAAAGAAATGTTGCATATTCATTAAACAGATGGCCTATTCGGGAGCTAGAAATGTCATCTAAGCCAAACTAGAAGGCATGAAGCCAACGGGAGAGGGACAGCAACCAGTCGAAGGAGGTTATGCTTTCCTATAATTTCATGAAAAGAAGAAGGGTTTAAAAACACATGAGCACCTCTCACACACTATCTACTACTCTGCTCAAACATAGCACTTCACAAGCAAACTGACACACACACATGGCTCCAGAAGAAACCAACCAATGAAAACCTCCCAAAGACTTCAACATGGACTGGTGAGAGGAAGTTAACAGGGGATTTGTTTTAAACAGGGGTGGTGGAGCCTTCCCAAAACTAGGGGACCAGGGCCCCTCTGCTCCCACCCCTTCCCCTCTTCCCCCTGAGGCCCTACCCCCGGCCAAGTCAGAAGCCAGAGTGGGGCCGGGAAACCTGGGCCCCCCACCTGCCCGGGGTGTGGGGTACCTGAGAGCAGCCCCCGGCCCATGTCTTCGCCCTCCAGACTCTCTGCCCAGAGCAGGTGAAGAATCTGCAGCTCCCCACAGCTCCCTGGGCTCCAGCAGCTGGCCTGGCCAGGGGGCGGGGACTCATGGGAAAAGGAGTGGCAGGGGCAGGGTCTGTGGTAAAAAGTGGACCAGCAAGCCCATCCACTTTCAAAAAGTGGGAGTGCCATGGCCCCCTGGTCCTGCGTCCCTGGTTTTGTAATGATTTTGCTGGAATATTAAAATGCTGTTGTAACTTAAAAGACGCTTTCTCCTGTTAATCAACAAGTGGTTAGACTATATTCTGGAGAGGAAATTGGGCCTAAACACTGATAAACAGAGAAACAGTGGGACATAACTGGACTGAAGATTCCTAATATTCATAATTTCCCTGTCTTAGAACAGATCCTTAAATGGATTATTGTAGGGAACTAATTTAAATATTTTCTTCAGTTTCATAGGGTTTAGTTAAGGCTGCGTACTTTCCCCTAATATAAACTGTCTGGTTATTTATTAATAAGCAACAGGATCCACTTGCCCCTACACGAACAGTTTTAGGTATCTAATAAGATATTAAAATTGAATTAACTATACTTTGGAGAAATAATATACTTTGGTCTTAATTTACCAGGAGAAAAGCACCCCCAATGGTGTCATCTCTGTTAAAGCCTTTCACAGAGAGATATACAGAAGAGATTGTACTGGACATCACCAGTTTATCTCTTGTATTATATCATTTGTGGTGTTTTGTTTAATGTTTTGTTTCCTTAATAATTGCGATTATTTCACTTGATCTTGATCATGGTGTCCCCAAAGGTGACTAAATAGTGGGAGCCATACCCCTAAGTTGGCAGCAAGAGAAACAATTAGTAAGAGCTTACCTACCATTTCTTGTTTCTCTGGACCAAGAATTTTTAATAATTTTTAAATAAAATTATTTGGTGGTCCAACAGTTTAAAATTGCCCTTCCCTTTTCACCCCAAAATATTATATCTTAAGCTGCAAGTGGATTCATAGACAGAGCTATGGGCAAGACTGCTCTTCTCCAGAAAACTATGATCTTCATTTTGGATTTGGAGCCTGCTACATATATGCATATCTGTCACTTTAAGGTTAGGCTAGTGTGCTGTGTGTCATATGGGCCTACTTCTTGACATCAATATTTGCTCTGAAAAAGAAGATTATTTACCTGTATAGTAACCTTCTTTTCATGTTCTTCAAGATGTGCAGTCCTTACACATACTCCGCAGCTGGTGACTGCATGTCGAGTGCACATGTCAGAGCACTTTCTAGTTACCAGTGCCTGTGGGGTGGTGCATGTGACCTTTGCTCCCTTGTGCACCCAGTGAGGGTATAAAGGGTAGAGTCACCCCTTCAGGTCCTTCACCACTTGCAGAGCTCATAGCTTGTGGACTCAGAAATGTGTAATCCATACACCACACTCACTCACTCCACAACCGATCCCCGCTATTTCAAAGAACATCCATTACTATACAGGGAACATCTTTTTCTTCTTCCAGTGATAATCTGTATCATATTCCACAGCTGGTGACTCCCAAACAGTAGTCCTTCCTGGATGCAAGTACAAGGAGTTCACGCCAACAGGGACTGAAGCACGCCTTGCCAAACCCAGGACTGGCGTTGGTTGCTTGCACAATGCTTTGTGAATGTGTGTACAGATGACCAAGTTGCTGACCTGCAAACATCCCTTATGGGCCTGCGCTCTGGTGGAACGCACTAGCTAGTACTCTGCCAGTGGGAGGTGCCACTGCCAGTAAAAACCATGAACTAATGCACTGGGCTATCCAGCTAGATACTCCTGAGTGGACATTGCCTGTCCCCTAACCCTCTCTCCATAAGTAACAAAAAACCTGGCAGATTTCTGAAAGCACCTAGTCCTGTCCAAGTAGAATAGCAGGGCCCTTCTCACATTCAATGCATGTAACTGCTGCTCCACCCTTCCCGCATGAGGCTTCGGTAAGAATACAACCATACTGATGGTTTTATTGATATGGAATTTGAATACCACCTTAGGCAGGAGTCTAGGGTGGGATCTCATTATCCCTATGTCTGACAGCGTATGGTGCTCCTGTCATCAAAGTCTGTATCTCTCCCATCTGCCAGGCCAATGTAACTATCAGAAGAAAGGCAACTTTCACACACACACAGAGAAATGGACATGTTGCCAATGGCTCAAATGAGGTCTCCATGACAAGACCCAGATTGAGGTCCCACACTGAGGCAGGGAACTTAGGTGGCGGAAAGATTCTAGAGATGCCATCCAGGAACCTCTTTGCCCCTGAGTGTGAAAAGACAGAGAAGTGGTCAATCAGTGGATGTATGGCCAATATGGCTGTGAGATGCACCTGCAAAGAGCTTAAGGAGAATACTACTGTTTCAAATGACAGAGTGACTCCAGACACCTGCCTGGTCCAGGGAAATTCTGACCAACTTCCATTGGTCCAACGAAAGATACTACCTCATCCACCTTGTCTTTCTCATGTCCTGGACCAACATAACCACAACAACACTGCAAACAACATATTCAAAGTAAAACACACCGGGACAATGCATTTG
The DNA here is from genome assembly GCF_965140285.1 of Lepidochelys kempii. Taxonomy (NCBI): domain Eukaryota; kingdom Metazoa; phylum Chordata; order Testudines; family Cheloniidae; genus Lepidochelys; species Lepidochelys kempii. The sequence goes on along the minus strand of NC_136384.1, from coordinate 65,818,027 downwards.
CATTAGCTGGGAGAAAACCCTTTCTTCCTCTTGTTTGAAGGGGGTTTTGGAAGAAATTGACAGTTACCTGGAACAGAATAAAAGAAGCAGGTCACCCCAGCATTAATCTATAAAGGGATCTCAGTGGGGAACTGGGGAAGAGAGCCATTTTGCACCAGAGCATGACGAGGGAGGCTGCTGCAGCAGGAGCATAGAAAGGGGGTGAAGATGCTGCCTGTCTGCCTGCCTGATGCAACACAGATGTTACCCTAAGAACTCCCAAGGCAAGGGTGAACTAGTGAGGGACACTGTGGTTAGGATGTTTCATTGTTTTGGGAGACCTGTAATCTGTACTTTCAATGATTAAATATAGCAGAGCACTAAGGATGTTAGACTGGGCTGTCTGACTACTGCATGTCCTCAAGAGAGTTAAACTGTAAACCAGAAGTTTCACACCTTTGGTGTGGAATCGTGGGAGAGGGGTGTGTTTAAGTATTGGGGAGTCTCAAGGGCCAGTGGAGTGCCCAGAATGGCTAGGCAGCTAGATAGCAAGTTCCTACCTTTAGACGGGGGTGCCAGATAGGAGGTCTGCACCCAGAGTGCGTGCCTAGGGATGTGAAGATTTGGGTTGTGGTTGGACACTGTTCAGATGCCAGGAGCTTGAAAAGCACAGAGGCTTGGATTCTTCTCACAGCATTCCTAGTGGGTGGCCTGGAAGAGATGCTTCCTAGGATCTGTGACAACAAGGTCCAGGTTGATTGCTTCCTGCTATTTATCAGTATCTCCTGTATTGAGCTGGAGCATGAGCTCTCTGACAGCATCAACCAGTGAGTGTCCACACAGTCAGGGGGAGAGAGTGGAGGGAGAAACCTGCCCTCATTCTTAGTCAGAAGATTTGGTCACCAGGTGAGAGGCTGGGGGCACTATGGAGAAGCTGCACAGGACTGAATACCAGGTCTGCCTTGGCATGCTGGGGCCAGTAAGATCACTGTAGCCCTCTCATGCTGGATCTTCTGCAACATCTTTGGGAGCAGCAGAATTGGGGGGGGGGGGGGGAGAGGGAAGACATTGTAGAAGAGCGCCTTTATCCAGGGGAGGAGGAATGCATCCAACTAGGACACTGAGCCTCTTCCCCCACTTAAGAAATATCTGTGGCAAACAGGTCCCCCATTTGCAAAGACCAAGAAGAAACCCTCTCAATGAACTGACCATTCATGATTCCTCATGAAATGTCTACTCAGATTGTCCACCACTATGTTGTCCAGCCCTGTCAAGTCAACTGCTAACAAACGGATATCATGCCTCCTGACAAACTTCCATAGTTGCACTGCTTCCTGGCAGGGTCATAATGATCTGCTCCCTCCTTGCTTGCTGAGATAAAATATTGCAGCCATGTTGTCAGAAATCATCTGGATGGAATAGCCCTGAATGTCCAGCAGGAATAATCTTCAAGCATTGTGCATAGCCCATAGTTCCAGTACGTTTGTTGTGAGGACCTCTCCACCACTGACCACTGGCCCTGGGCCAAATGGTGGTCATATGTGCCTCCCATCCAATCATGGAAGCAACTTTAAGTATCATCCTGGACAGAGGATCTGGAGAAAATGGGACTCCACCGCAGGCGTTGTGGGGAATCTTTCCACCAGTCCACGGTTTGAAGGACTGACAGTTAGATGTATACTCGCAAATCCAAATGCTGTCTGCAGCAAGTTGACAGCATCTATGCCTGCAACTGACTAAAGTGGAACCTTGCCTATGGTGTGTTGAAGGTGCATGCTGGCTTGAGGCCCATCAGCATGAGGCAGTCTCTTATCTGAGTTTGAGGGTTGGACTGTAGATCAAAACACAAGTTCTGCAAGGTCCCAAATCTTCTGGGTGGCAGGCAGGCCAAGCCTTGGTGGCATCCATCACAGCCCCTATGAACACTATCGGTCACGTGGGTGTAAGGGTCAATTTCTTTATGTTCACCAGCAGGCCTAGACATGACAGTATCTTAAATATTATTCTCACACTGGACTGCACCTGGGGCTCTGAGTGACCTTTGACTGGCCAGTTTTCAAAGTAGGGAAACACCTGGATACCTATCCTTCTGGATTAGGCCTCCACCACTGCCAGACATTTTGTAAATAATGTGGGTGCTGTTGAGAGCCCAAATGGCAAAACTTGGCACTGGTAGCGATTGTCTCCTAATGCAAACCTCAGGAAGCACTTGTGGGCTCAGTGAATTGTGCTGTGGACATATGAATCCTGAAGGTTGATGGCAGCATGGTGATCTAGGGACGGGATGCTAGATACCATGGACACCATCCGGAATCTGAACCTTTTGATGTAGGTGTTCAGGCCCTTTACGTCCCAGGACGGCTCAAAGCCCTCACTTTTTTTTTTTGGATGAGGAAAATCTTTTTTTCCTTTGCTGCGAGATGACCTCTTCTATGGCACTGAGAGCTAAGAGGGACTGAAGCTTCTGGTGTAAAATGCTCGGAGTGGTTGGGGTGTAGACCACAAAGAACCTGAGTGTGGCCCTAGAGTCTTTAAGTGACCTCATGTTATAAAACAAGGAGCAAACTTCAAAGGGCAGGTTCCTGACTGCAATGTGTAGCTCCCTTGGAATTCTCAAGGAAAGAAGCCACAATGAATGCAGCAGCCATTGCCCAGGAGTGTGCATCTGTGGCATTTAAGGCTGTCTGAAGGTCAATTTTAGTGTCCAGCTGCCCCTCTGACATCAAAGCCTGGAATTTGCTTCTGTGTTCTCTAAAGTTGCCACTAGTTCCTGGTGTGGACACGTGGATTCTGCTGTGGAAAAATATGGGCCAAGGATGACAGGCAGTACTCCTCTGAGAGTGGGAGAGTCCTCCCTGGCATTGGTAGCACCAATGGTATCAGTCCCAAGGGGCACAGAGAACTTCCTGCAGGCAACACCAGACCCAGGAAACTGGACTGTAGAATTGGCATATGGTGCTTGCATTCCTGAAGGGGCCAGGAGACTTCTCTGTGTACATGGCGGGAGGCCCAAACTCCCATGCCACCGAGGTGGACTGAGGCTGCAGTCTTGCTTGCGTTGTCGTCGGTGTCTTGTGAGGTGAAGTTGGGCTCGGTACCATGATGCCCATGATGGCTGAGATAGTGCTAGGTGATACCTGCAGCATGTCTGGGTCACCTCAGCTAGTGCTCATCCCAGTGCTCAGTGAGAGCTTTTCCTCAGCTTTGAGGGACCTTTGATAACAACCTAGTTGTCTTATGAGGTTTAATGTCTGAGCCTGGGGAAGGTGTTTTGTGCCTCTTTTCTCTGCTTGGTGTCCAGTCGATCCTGGTGTTTTCGCAGTAGTGAGGCTGATTTGTGAGGCACCTTTGGATCATTCTGAAAATGCCTCAAGTGCAGACCTTGAATATCTCTGATCCCTGACAGTCTGGAAACCTCAGGACAGGGGTCCACACCTGGATGCATGGACTACTTGAGAAGGAACGTCTTCAGGTGAGACTCCCTCAAATTCTGGGTCTGCTTCAAAAAGGACGTGCAGATCATTCACCAGTCCAGAACACGCCTCTCGCTGAGGCAGATGAGATACCGGCATGACTGCTTCACATGAGGGGCAGAGCTTGAAGGTGACTTGTGGTCTCCCATGTGGAACCAAAGGTGGTACCAGTCCCATTGGCGGATGGTAGTCTTGACAGTCCCACAAAGACTGACTAGCTAACACTGCCAACTAAATAAAAGAGGTAATTTGCTCTGAACAGAGCTGTTCCGTGGCAGTAAGAAGGACCTGAGGATGTTGGCAGGGGGTGATTCTGCCCTTTATACCCATCCTGAGTACACAAGGGAATGAAAGGCACCTCCCCACAGGCATTGCTAATTAGAAGATTCTCTGATGCATGCACACAGGATGTGCAATCACCAGCTGTGGAATATGATCTGGACTATCACTTGAACTCTGGTGTTAGGCATGGTATAAGAAGCTTGATAGTTTCTTATACCATGTCTATCACCATAGTTCTTTGAGTGATGGTTGGTAGTGATATTTGCAAGCACTGCCTGTTGGTTTCCAGACACAGTTTAAAAACTTGTGATCTTGATCTATGAATCTTTGAATACTTTGGGACCAAGCTACTGCACAAAGTAAAACTCTCTACCCATGTTATATTGTAACAGTTAAGAACAGCAGAGGAACTCAAGCTTACAGAGGTAACTGATGTCAGGCAATTTTTGAAGAGGTATCCTGTACCTCACCTCAATAAATCTTGGAAACTGAGGTAATGGTTCTGCAATTGCCCAGTTACTTTCATAATCAGGGCCCACAAATTAACCTTGAATCTGGTCTGTCAGGGCCCACATAGACAGATCTTTGACATGTGCAACATGACCCATCTATTTTCAGTGGGGAAACAGACAGTGGGGAAAGGGCAGATTGAGGGATGTCATGAGGAAACTGGGGAGGTTTAAATTCATAAAGCAAGATGATGTGCAGGAGTTAAAATGTTGGGGGTATGTCTTCTTATTCCTCTGGTTGTGTGTATGTCAAATTCTTTAAAAAGTTCCTTGAGCTCTGGGCAGGCAATTTTGTGTCTACTTTTGAATAAATATTGACTAAGGAGTTAATAGAAGAGGAATAGGAAAACTTGTTTCTTCGATAAAATAAAAGTTTCTTTGCCATACACAGTAGAAATCTACTTAATAGTTACCTTTGTATTCAGATTATTTATACATCCAAGTGGGGTGCATACTTGGATTTTTTTGTCAAATTCAGCACTCATTATTAACAGTTAAGATGAAGAATCATGGAATAAGATTACAAAATAAGGTGCAAGTTAAAGAATATTTTCCACGCTTTCAAGATCACCTCCAAACCAGAAGATCTTTTCTTTATATATTTCAACACAAACATTAAAAAACAAGACCAAGAAATTTTCACTTTGCAGAGGAATGGGTGGTACAATGTTTAATGGGAAAAAAGCAGCTAGATTCTAAATAACTTAAGTGGGCCAAAAGATGACAAATTCAGTTTTATTTATCCAGATATAAAAGTAAATAATATAGGAGGAAGGAATCAAACTGAAAAAAAAGTGTGATGAACAGGACAATCATCCAGCACATTGATTAGAAAAAAGAGTTTGGAGGTTATGGTAGAAAAATCATTAAAACCATCATTCTGTGCACAGCAGCAGTTAAAAAAAAATCAAAGAAGATACCGGCATGTATTAGCAGAGGAATAGAATAATAAACCAGAGTTGATACTGTGACAAAAGCTCTGTCCTTGCCTCCGTGGTTCCCGCGTTTCCTGGCAGATTTCGCTAGCCTCAGTGGCTCACTGTGACCCTCCATGTAACCCTTCTCTCTCTAGAGACAAGGGTCACAGTCCACTGAGCCATATTCATCATAAGCCAGCGAGGGAGGTGAGGAGAAGTTATCCCTCCTTGCACAGTCTCTGTTGTCTCCCAATCTCAGTGATTAATCAGGGGGCAAAGGTGGAGGGGGGCCCACCCTCTACTCCGGGCTCCAGCCCAGGGACCCTAATAGTATCAGCTATGGTAGCTGACCTTTTAGAAACATGACATGTACAATTCCCTAGGCTACTTCCCCCACAGAAGCCCTCACTTCCTCAAGCTCCACTTCACCCTTACCTCAGGGCCTCCTTCCTTGTGCCTGATATGGTGTGTACTACTCAGTCTCTCTGACAGTGCAGCTTCCTCCCACAGCTCCTGACATGCACACCCACCTGACTGACTGGGAGTCTTTTAACTAGTTTCAGCCAGCCCCTGATTAGCTTCAGGTGACCCAATCAACCTAGCCTTCTCCCTGCCTTCTGGAAAGTTCTTAATTGGGCCCAGGTGTCTTAACTGACCTGGAGCAGCTGCCATTTCACTTATCCTGGTACCAGTGATTTGTTTAGCTTGGAGCTAATATATCTATCTCCCACTACTTTTCTGTAGCCATCTGGCCTTGCCCCGTCACAATACCGAACAAGACATTTGTTAGACTCCAGATGGAATATTGTGCGCAGCCATGAACAGTGTACAGAGAGATGGGTGAAGTAATATCTTTTATTGGACTAACTTCTGTTGGTGAGAGAGACAAACTTCTTAATTACAGAGAGCTCTTCTTCAGGTCTGGGAAAACGTATTAAAAGTGTCATAGGCTAAATGCAAGATTGAACAGGCAGCTTAGCATAAGTAGTTAGCACATATTCTAAGGGACTATTCACGATGAAGTATAAAAAATATTACCACACCCACCTTCTCTAATATCCTGAGACTGACAAGGCTACAACAACATTGCATGAACAATCTAGCACAGCTAAGTCTTTGTTGACTTTAAAGAGGTGAAGTATAACACAATAGTATGACCATATCTGAAGAATCTTTTATGAGTAAAGTTGAATGCAGCTGGATAAGAGAGGACCCAATGAAAGTTTTCACTGATATGAAAGAGACTGAATGCCTATTAACAAGAAATTTTTACACGGTTAAAAGAGTCAAGAACTAGGGAACAAAATCTGAATTTTAGACAGAAAATCCCCATTGAATTATTTTTTTTAAAGTGTAGTAAGTGGTGTGTGTATGAATTTTTACATATATTTGATAGGAGGCATGGGAAGCAATGATTATAGTTAAAGTTATCTGACACTTTCCATTTTAAGCTTTCAGTTGCTTATAATTTTGCCAAACTAACTGTAGCATGCCTCATGCTGAATTAGTTTGGAAAATTTCAGCTGAAACAGGTCAGTGGTTTCTGCAAATGCTCTCCCTGTTGGTGCTCAGGCAGCAAGGAAAAGAAGAATGTAGTCTCACTAGAATGCAGAGAGATGAGGAGTTGGGTCTGGAGAGGTGGCAGGGAGAATGTTAGGAGTATTTGCATTTCCTAACATTTGAGGGTTTGACTGTGCAACTGTAACATTCTTTTAATGTAGGCTTTTGTATGACAAGGGAAAAATAAGTTAATGGTAAAAGCAACTGAAGCCAGAGGAGAAACAGCAAAGGAGCTAGCTCTAGCAGCATTCGGGTTGTCTGACAAATACAGTCCAGTGTGGATAGGACAAAATTTGATTAAACCAAGATAAACTTGTTTCTTTTAGGAATCAGTGCAAATTTAGAATTACTATCCTTTGCACAAAGAAACAGAATTAAACAAAACAAGATGAACCTTTTCGGTCTTGACTAGGCAATTCAATGTGCATGAAGACAAGGCAAATGCAGAATCAGGGCCTTGTTTTCCAAGATTTAAACAAGGACTGCTAAGCTGTACCTCAAACAGAAGTTGTGGGCTTGATGCAGGAATTGCTGTGTAAGGTTCTGTGGCCTGAGTTATGCAGTAGGTCAGATTAGATGATCATAATGGTCTCTTTTGGCCTTAAAAGAATCTATAAACATTATATAGCTAAATCAATCATTGGTATTTACTGACAAATATAAATTCCAATGATTTTTGATACATATTTCCTTGTTAAATGATTTTTAAAGCTCAGAACGGGAACAATAGAAATAAAGATGCGGCTACTTTATCCATTTTCCAGGAAATAATGTGTGTGGCTCAAAGACTTGTTATTAAAATAGTCAAGGGGACTATTTTCAGTTTCACAACATTTTCATTTGTTTTTAAGAAAGATACGTAATCCATGCATTCTTTATAGTTTAATTGTATTAGTAGTAACTTCACAGATATCCAGTGCAGTACTCAGTAATGTTAATTGTGGATCTAATTGTGTGATTTTCATCTAGAATTTTTAATACTTATTATGGTGGTAATTTCTTCTTACCACTGTATCTTTGTGCACTTCCACAAAATGTTTCAGCCTTCTGTGTAACTGCTTAATGTGCATGTGTTTTTGCTCCAGTTTAATGGACGTCAAGTATAAGCCGCATAATGAATTTTTAAGTTTTTTTTATATTAAACATTTAGCATTAGTGTCAGGGCACATCTGTTCCCAATATTTATTTCTAGCTTTTATGTGCAGGAAATATTCAAACATTCTCGAACGGAATAATGTTTCGATTTACTGGTTTAAGTTTTCATATGCAATAGCAATGGATTTGGAAATTTCTACAGTATGGCTACAATGTCTGGTTGGACAGATATATACTGAGAGGGAGGTAATTCCAATGCCTAAACTAAAGGAATTAGCAGAAATTAACATGAGATTCATATTACTCTTAATCGTTGAAAGGATATTAGCACATACAAAAAAATCTTCCCTAGACAAGATATCCTCTTACTACCATTAAAAACGATATTATTGTTCAATAATAGTCTTAAGATTATTTTATAGTGGGGTACATTTTATTCATTGTGCAAGTTTTACATTTCTTTTTTTAAACAACGTTTCAGTTTGTATCTTACATTTGGATATATTTATACTAATTTTGTGAGCTTTATAAAAAACAGTTTTCCAACATATTCCCTCTCATTTCTCCTTCAGTTGCTGTTACCCACACAAGTACTTTAACTATTTGCTTAAAGAAATATGACTATCAAGTGCCGAACATCAAAATCTGTGCTGAAGTCAAGGGACTTGAGGGTGCTCAGCACACTGCAGGATTAGCCCCTTTAACAGCTGCAGTATCTAACTCCAGAAGTGGAAGACTCAACCTCGTACATATCCCTTTTCCTACTACATCTCACAGAGTGAAGAAAGAATTAATGTTTTAAAAAATGGACTCTCACGTGAGAAGCTAATGTGTCTATTTTAAAAATAAAAATGTATACATAGTAAAATGGACAATTTACAGCCCAGGCATTATCTCCTGCTGAATAGCACCACTGAAAAGTAATAAATAATAAATCATTCAGAAGAAAATTTGAATCTTATTGTCGCCTGTCAGCCTGTACATGAAAGAAAAACTCAGTCTTTTATCCAACAATACTATTTTTCCTTTTTGGTACTTAAGATTTCTTAAATGTAACCCAAAATAATAAACTTAGGTAATAATTACTCCTGGAAGAAAATATCAGAAAATCTGTAATGTGTAGTTAATCATGTGCTATGTTGTCCTTAAATTATCTTGAGCCATCAATGCCACCAAGTGACAGAAAATACTTTTAACTTGGAGTTTTTGAAAAAATACTCCTGTGAAATAGTCCTTTTAGATATACTTCTAAATCAGGTATTTGGCTGAATGGGTTAATTTGAGCAATGTGGTTAGAAGGGGGATTATTAGCCAAAGTACAGGCAATTATGTAGGCCTGAATGGCCCTTTCCTGACCATGTTTATATTCCTAACTGTCTGGGGAGCAAGCCAAACAATCCCAACAGAATGAAGAAGTTTGTTCAGATACCTTTGAGGGGATCGAAAACATGAATGCATGTTCTACACAACCAGTACAATGGTAAAAGAGGTTTTTTAATAAAGTATAAAAATCATACCCTATGTGCGTCTCCATAGTTCTACCTTCACCAGTGAAAAGACACCTCGCTGCTAAAGTATCACCAAAGCTAATGTCTACTGGGTGTTCCACAGGATAGAAGGCCTGAAAGAGAATCCAAGGAAAATGATGTATTAGAATTAGTGAACACTCTCAATAGGTGACATCCTCTGTTTTCTTATTTTATCTGTGAATCATTTTCATATATATAATTTCATTCTCTACATTAAAATATATGCACACAAAAATAATATGAGTCTGAAATTAAAATGCTTTAAAGGTAATCCACAGAACAATTAACATAATTCTACCATGACTAATCAGTCTCAGTGAAAGAAACGAACAGAACATAAAACCCCAACAAAACTAAAATTATTTTAAGTGCCACACCTCTCTCTCAGTGGCTCTCACTACGTGTCTCAACACAAATCATGATGGTGACATCAGTTAGCAAAAAACCTTTTGAACACTGTATACTAGCTCGCTGGTGAATAAACAACAGCTGGTTTTGTTTGTTTGACTCTCTGGTACAACTTCACAATGTTTTAAAAAGGTAAAAATATGTCAAGGATATAAAATAATGAATTATGAATCTTGCTCACAAGACTGCTCCCTATATTACTAGATATATGCAAGGCACTGCTGAGAATGCAGACTGTCAGTGCAGGAGCTGTTCTCCTTTGTGAAGGATGGAGATAGGAAAGTAAAGAGAGCAACTAGGATTCCCTCCCCATCTTTTAAGTAACCGAATGGAGAAGTAAAGAGATAAAGGAGACACTTTCTTCTACTGTTTCTATCTCCTTTCCTGCCAGCTGCCTGATATGAGGAAAGAAGATTGCTTTTGGCTATTGTGACACTTGTGCCAATCAATGTGTGTCATAAAAAACACAACATGCTATTACACTGTGATGTCTACATCATAATGGGGCTGGGGGATAGCTCAGTGGTTTAAGCATTGCCTGCTAAAGCCAGGGTTGAGAGTTCAATCCTTGAGGGGGCCATTTAGGGATCTGAGGCAAAAATTGGGGATTGGCCCTGCTTTGAGCAGGGGGTTGGACTAGATGACTCCTGAGGTCCCTTCCAACCCTGATATTCTAGGATTCTATGATAATATTGCAGCAAAACATAGCAGCATTCGGTAGTGATGGCACAAAATCACATATCAATGAAACACGATGCAAATATGACTGTCACAGTATGATAACTTTGTGGCTCTCCAACTCCATTTGATGAGAAAAGTTAATTACATGTTATATCTGAACAGAATCCTATAAATTTTAAAAAACACAAGAATATATCATGGAAAGCTAAAGCAGAAATACATAAAACAAATTTATTAGACTTTGCTGCTAAGACTTAAATAAGCATAATTAAAAACAAGAAAAAACTAAACAAACCTGTGGTAGTTGCGGACTCTGTCTACCAATCAAGGTCCACTGACCATTTCTCACTCTGTATCCACTTACCACCTTACCTACAATAAACATTTACCACTGCATGAATGTCAGATGTAATACTTTAGAAAATCAACATATTTTGTATTAGCTATTTTTCTCTTAAAGATGTATTACTTAAATTAATAGAATGATTAAAGAAAGAAATATTTTAAACAATTATGTACATTTTCTGCTCAAGTTTAAATAATGTGATAAGAAGATTTTTGGATCTATATTTAACTCAGATTGTAAGTTAAGGTTGTATAGCATTTTTAGTTATAAAAGAGAGGCAAATACCTGAATTATAGCGGTAATGAACTCTTACCTAATCGGTGTGTATGAACTCTATAGGCAAAGAGGTGCATTGGATACTTTTGATAATGGCAGGCAATATCTGCATCAACCACTGTTAAAACAAACAAGAATAAAACATTTTAAAAATGCTACTTATTCACTCAAGGAAAGTGACTTTTACAGTACTTCACTGAAACATAAATTTGGAAGTAGTGTACAAAATCTGCAATGTAGGTGCAGGTTTAAAAGGCAGTGGACAATAATCTCTTACATTTCTATAGGAACTTTAGGCCAAAATGATCCCCACATACTTTCACTAAGAAGCTGACATACAAATTATACACATGGATCACTTCAAGCACTACTGAAATGCATCTACTTCTGGGCTGAAACCTAGAAGCTATAGCAAATAGCTCTGCAATAATTTAGAACAATAATTTTGCTAATATATTATCGGGTTGAACAGTACAGAAAAAACATAGATAAGAGACAAAGAAGATAAACACACTGGGGAAACTCACATAGGCAAATTAAGAGTAGTAAAAGAGATAACGGAGGTTTCATTTTAATGTATAAAAACCACGTATAATCACAAGGCAGTTTCAGAGAGTCAGATTCAGGCATGGACACTAACAGGGCTACGTCTAGGGTCCTGTCTTCCTGTGTCTCTCACACAATCCTATGCTTTTGTGGATGAGGGCTTCCTTTGGGAAAGACTCCAGCCTGCCTGAAGACTGGGAGCCATCATCTGGGGAGAAAATAAGGCACCAGCCTGCACAAGGGACATGTTGCCCAGCAGACAGCTCTTCTACTGGGGCCTCCTGTAACCAACCATCTCTTCTTTTTACCATGTCAAAATTTCTGGGCAGGTTAGAGTAAAACAGCCTATAAAGAACTGTTAAACTGGGTGAATACCAGGAGGTCCAAAGTTATTAGTTCAGCTGATTTAAAAAAAAATCATTTAGATGAAAATTTCCCAAACAGAAAATTCAATTTCTGCAAAATGAAAATTTTCTGTGAGAAAGTTTCAATTTTTCAGATTTTTTTAAATTTTATTTTCTGTCTGAAAATGCATCAAAATATTTAGCTTTGGTTCAGACTGACTCAGATAAAAATATTAGTTTGCTGAACTGACCTAAAATGTCTAATTCAGTGACAGTTGAATATTCGACTGCATTCCATATGGTGGTGCATTGCCCCAGTGGAGTTGTGGTTAGGAAACAATCGGGACAATCAGACATCCAAGCTACAGCTCCTGTGAGGCAATGTACCACCATAGGAAACTGCAAATTAACGTTAAATTGCTCAAAATGAAACATGTTAAGTCCATTTAATAAACAGAAATTTACCATTTTGATTTGGGAATATCAGAATATTTTGATCGAAAATGCCACAATGAAACATTTTCCCATTTCTGAACCAAAATGTTTTGGAAATATTTGTTCCTTGAACTAATTTCAATATTTCAACTTTTCATCTCAATTTGGGAGAAAAACAGCATTTTGAAATATGAGAAATTCCTGCAGGGAAAGAAATTCAAATTTTTGATAAACTTCTTAGTAAGTAAGGAAATCTGTGGCTCAGGGATTGGCAACCTTTGGCATGAGGCCCATCAGATAATCTGTTGGCGGGCCGCAAGACATTTTATTTATGTTGACCATCCACAGGCACAGCCTGCTCAGCTTCCAGTGACAACAGTTTGCCATTCCTGGCCAACTGAAGGTATGGGAAGTGGCGGCCAGTGTGTCTCAGCAACTGGGAGCTGCAGGGGGCTGTGCCTGCGAACAGTCAAGGTAAACAAAATATCTTGCAGCCCGCCAGTGGATTACCCTGATGGGCTGCATGCCGACAGTTGCCAACCCGTGCTGTAGCAGATTAAGAGAAAGATCCCAGAAACTTCAGATTTCAGTGGGTTGCAGATGAAATCAGAAAAGGGATAAAGAGTGAAATTCTGCAATCTTAGACAGTAGCAAATGTTCCTGCATGTATTACATTTTTTAAAGAAAAAATAGTCACCTACTTTTTCCCCAAGAAGTGAACTTTTTATTGGAAAGTAAAATGTTTGTTTCTCTAAAGAGAAGAATTAGGCTATATATAAATAAAATAGTTGCCTATTGATTATGTAATTTTTAAAAACAAAATCAAAAACAATTTTCAGATTATGTTACATTGATGATTATTCTTCTATTCCATACTGTTAGACTCTTTGAACCTAATCTGATGGAACAGCAATATAAATTGAAGAGTGTAGGTATTTTTTAGTATTTATTTTAGTTAGCAATAAACTCTTTCACCTATGATTTTACAATTCAGAGAGTCTCTGTGAAAATATTTTCCATATTAGACAGATGAACATCAGAAGATAAAAATTACACAGATTGCTTTATAAGGTTCTCACTCACCTTTTTCCCCTGGTGGTATAACAGTATTCACAGACATCATAAGATACATGCCAGCAATCAAAGGCTGCCTGCAGAAAAATAATCACATTTACCTCAAAGCTCCATAAACCAATTAATTGGAAAATGGTCCTCTACAGGCGATAAAATCCGTAACAAGTAAAAAAGTCTCCATAGATAGCAAACTTAAAATGTAGTATTACTATTAAAAATCAGTTTTCAGGGTGGAGAATCATAAAATCATAGGACTGGAAGGGACCTCAAGAGGTCTTCTAGTTCAGTGCCCTGTACTGGAGGCAGGATTAAGTATTATTTAGACCATCCCTGACAGGTGTTTATCTAACTTGCTTTTAAAAATCTCCAATCACAGAGATTCCACACCTGCCTAGGCAATTTATTCCAGTGCTTAATGACCCTGATAGTTATGAAGTTTTTTCTAATGTCCAACCTAAATCGCCCTTGCTGCAATTTAAGCCTATTGCTTCTTGTCCTATCCTCAGAGGTTAAAGAGAACAATTTTCCCCCTCCTCCTTGTAACAATCTTTTATGTACTTGAAAACTGTTATGTCCCCTCTCCGACCCCTGCTCCGTCTTCTCTTTTCCAGACTAAACAAACCCAATTTTTTCAATCTTCAGTCATAGGTCATGTTTTCTAACCTTTAATAATTTTTGTTGCTCTTCTCTGGACTTTCTCCAATTTGTCCACATCTTTCCTGAAATGCAGCGCCCAGAACTGGACACAATACTCCAGCAGAGATCTAATCAGCGCGGAGTACAGCGGGAGAATTACTTCTCGTGTCTTGTTTACTACACTCCTGCTAATGTATCCTAGAATGATGTTTGCTTTTTTTTTTTTTTTTTTGGTAACAGCGTTACAATGTTGACTCATATTTAGCTTGTGATCCACTATGACCCCCCAGATCCCTTTCCGCAGCACTGCTTTCTAGATCGTCATTTCCCATTTTGTATGTGTGCAACTGATTGTTCTTCCTAAGTGGAGTATCATAGAATATCACGGTTGGAAGGGACCTCAGGAGGTCATCTAATCCAACCCCCTGCTCAAAGCAGGACCAATCCCCAACTAAATCATCCCAGCCAGAGGTTTGTCAAGCCTGACCTTAAAAACCTCAAAGGAAGGAGATTCCACCACCTCCCTAGGTAACCCATTCCAGTGCTTCACCACCCTCCTAGTGAAAAAGTTTTTCCTAATATCCCACCTAAACCTCCCCCACTGCAACTTGAGACTGTTACTCCACGTTCTGTCATCTCGTATCACTGAGAACAGTCTAGATCCATCCTCTTTGGAATCCCCTTTCAGGTAGCTCAAAGCAGCTATCAAATCCCCCCTCATTCTTCTCTTCTGCAGACTAAACAATCCCAGTTCCCTCAGCCTCTCCCCGTAAGTCATGTGTTCCAGTCCCCTAATAATTTTTGTTGCCCTCCGCTGGACGCTTTCCAATTTTTCCACATCCTTCTTGTAGTGTGGGGCCCAAAACTGGACACAGTACTCCAGATGAGGCCTCACCAATGTCGAATAGAGGGGAACGATCACGTCCCTCGATCTGCTGGCAATGCCCCTTCTTATATAGTCCAAAATGCCATTGGCCTTCTTGGCAACAAGGGCACACCGTTGACTCATATCCAGCTTCTCATCCACTGTAACCCCTACGTCCTTTTCTGCAAAACTGCTGCCTAGCCATTTGGTCCCTAGTCTGTAGCAATGCATGGGATTCTTCCGTCCTAAGTGCAGGACTCTGCGCTTGTCCTTGTTGAACCTCATCAGATTTCTTTTGGCCCAATCCTCTAATTTGTCTAGGGCCCTCTGTATCCTATCCCTACCCTCCAGCGTATCTACCTCTCCTCCCAGTTTAGCGTCATCTGCAAACTTGCAGAGGGTGCAATCCACACCATCCTCCAGATCATTAATGAAGATATTGAACAAAACCGGCCCCAGGACCGACCCTTGGGGCACTCCGCTTGATACCAGCTGCCAACTAGACATGGAGCCACTGATCACTACCCGTTGAGCCCGACAATCTAATCAGCTTTCTATCCACCTTATAGTTCATTCATCCAGCCCATACTTCTTTAAACTTACTGGCAAGAATACTGTGGGAGACTGTGTCAAAAGCTTTGCTAAAGTCAAGGAACAACACGTCCACTGCTTTCCCCTCATCCACAGAGCCCGTTATCTCGTCATAGAAGGCAATTAGATTAGTCAGGCATGACTTGCCCTTGGTGAATCCATGCTGACTGTTCCTGATCACTTTCCTCTCCTCTAAGTGCTTCAGAATTGATTCCTTGAGGACCTGCTCTATGATATAATGCTAATGTCTCAGATCTCTCTTTAATCAGCTCCTTGAGTATTCTAGAATATATTTCCTCAGACCCTGGTGACATGGAGACATCTAACTTGTTTAAGGTTTCAGAATGGTAGCCGAGTTAGTCTGTATCAGCAAAAACAACGAGGAGTCCTTGTGGCACCTTAGAGACTAATAAATTTATTTGGGCATAAGCTTTTGTGGGCTAAAACCCACTTCATTAGACGCACAGAGTGAAAAATACAGCATCAGATTAGGCCTGAATAAAGACTGGGAGTGGATGCGTCACTACAAAAAGTAATTTTCCCTCTGCTGATACTCACCCCTTCTTGTCAACTGTTGAGAATAGGCCACTTCCACCTTAATTGAATTTGCCTCATTAGCACTGAGCCCCCTCCCACCCCCCTTGGTAAGGCAACTCCCATCTTTTCATGTGTTGTGTATACACACACACACACACACACACACACACACACAGAGCTTACTATATTTTTCACTCCATGCATCTGATGAAGTGGGTTTTAGCCCACAAAAGCTTATAACCAAATAAATTTGTTAGTCTCTAAGGTGCCACAAGGACTCTTTGTTGTTTTTGCTAACTTGTTTAAGCAATTTTTAGCTTGTTCTTTCCCTAAGTTAGTCTCTGATCCTACCTCATTTTCACTGGCATTCATTAAGTTAGATATCCAATTGCTACTAAACTTTTTGGTGAAAATTGAAACAAAAAAATCATTTAGCACTTCTGCCACTTCCATATTTTCAGTTATTGTTCCTCCCCTCCCCGCCCCCAGCATAAAAGGTCTACTCTGTCCTTGGTCTTCCTCTTGCTTGTAATTTATTTGTAGAATGTTTTCCTGTTACCCTTTATGTCTCTAGCTAGTTTAATCAATCTGCCTTGGCCTTTCTAATTTTGTCCCTATATGCTTACGTTGTTTATATTTATCCTTTGTAATTTGACCTAAAAAACCTTTTGCAGGACTCTTTTTTGAGTTTCAGATCATTGAAGATCTCCTGGTTAAGCCAGTATGGTCTCTTGCCATACTTCCTATCTTTCCTACACAGTGGGATAGTTTGCTCTTGTGCCCTTAATGTCTCACTGAAAAATTGCCAGTTCTTTTGGACGGTTTTTTCCTAGACTTGCTTCCCATGGGATCTTGCTAACGTCTGCCTTCTTGAAATCCATTATCTTTATTGTGTTGTTTTCCCTCGTACCATTCCTTAGAATCATGAACGCTATCATTTCACGATCACTTTCACCCAAGCTGTCTTCCACCTTCAAATTCTCAACTAGTTCCTCCCTATTTGTTAAAATCAAATGTAGAACAGCCTCTCCCCTTAGTGCAGAGGTGGGCAAACTTTTTGGCCTGAGGGCCACATCGGGTTTTGTAAATTGTACGGAGGGCCGGTTAGGGGAGGTTGTGCCGCCTCCTCCCCCTATCTCCCACCCTTGCTTCTCACTCTCTGATGCCCCCCACCCCCAGGACTCCTGCCCCATCCAACCCCCCCGTTCCCTGATAGCCCCCCCAGGACCCCTGCCCCATCCACCCCCCTCCTTGCTCCCTGTCCCCTGACCGCCCCTGGAACCCCTGCCCCTGAATGCCCCCCACTGCCCATCCAACCCCCCCTCCTTCCTGACTGCCCCACGGGACCCCTGCCCCCATTCAACCCCCCCATCCCCCGTTCCCTGCCCTCTGACCGCCCCAACCCCATCCACATCCCCACTCCCTGACTACCACCCCTAACTCCCCTGCCCTCTATCCAACCCCACCTACTCCCTGCCCCCTTACTGTGCAGCACAGAGCACCAGTGGCTGGTGGTGCTACAGCTGCGCTGCCCAGAGAATTGCCCGGCCGCCCAGAGCGTTGCGATGGTGTTTAGTGTAGTATATTGCTCTCTGTAACTGCTACCAGTAGCACATTCCTACGTGGAGCAGTTTAATACACTACATCAGCAGCATGGTGCGCTGAGGATGCAAGGGAGGGAGAACGGCGGGGGAGGGGCCGGGAGCGAGCCTCTTGGGCCAGGAGCTCAGGGGCTGGGCAGGATGGTCCCGTTGGCTGGATGTGGCCTGTGGGCCTTAGTTTGCCCACCTCTGCCTTAGTGGCTTTCTCCACATTCTGAAATAAAAAATTGTCTCCAGTACTTTCTAAGAACTTGTTGGATAATCTGTGCCCTGTTGTGTTATTTTCCCAACAGACGTCTGGGTAGTTGAAGTCCCCCATCGCTACCAATGACTGCACCACAACTAAAGGGGGCAGAATTTGTCTCAGCTTACCCAAAGAAGGGCAGCTCTGCTTTGTGGTGGTACGGAGGAGGTGGGGGGAGAGCAATAAGGTCAGAAACTGCTGTAAAAGGCGCTCTGTGGTCAGCTTTGTAGCAATGACTCCCCTCCCATCCCCCCCCAAGGAACGTGCATAAAGGTACAAAACCTGGGTGGGGCAACTCTCTATGTCCAAGCAGTGAGGAAGCCAGCATGTCTCCAGGGAAGCACAATCAGGATTGTTTAAGCAGCATGGCTCCAGGGGCACGGAGAAGTGGGGAGGCAGCCTAGCAAATGGCTGGTGCCTCGTTGTGGCGGATGTTCAGTGCAGGTACTCCAAAGGGAGGGCAGCCAGTGACCAGATAAATGGCCTGGTAAAGGACTTAAAAGGAGGTACTGGATAAAGGAACAGAATGGGGGGAGGGGGTTCAGGGACTCTGATAATTGGTATGACAGGGAGCCAACCCTTTCCCCCTCTGTTCTCATAGCCCTCCTTAACCCTCTTACGAGGCTGGTGGATGGTAAGGTCCAAGCCATGGGTCGGCTGGGGGACCTGGATGGAAACAAAGGGGGGCTGGCGGAAGCCCCAAAAAATTGATTTGAATAAGCATGGATTAAACAAAAGGGGGGGCTGGTGGAAGCTCTGGAGAATTGATTTGAATAAGCATGGATTTCCCTGCACTGTACACTTTATCAGCAGGGAAGTCCCAGATATCTATATAATAAAGTTGCAGCCTGATTAAAACCCATAACAAGTCTCCTGTCCTTCTTGCGGTGTACCCTCACAACTCCTGTGCTTTGGATGATTTTGTTAGTTGTTTACAAAAATCCTCATCCACCTCTTTTTGCTGGTTAGGTGGTCTGTAGTTGAACCCTACCATGACATCACCCTTGTTTTTTTACCCCTTTTATCCTTACCCAGAGACTTTCAAACATGTCTTTTTCCTATTTCCATCTCAATCTCAGTCCAAGTGTATATATTTTGGATATACAAGGCAACACCTTCTCCCTTTATCCCCTGCTTGTCCTTCCTGAGCAAGCTGTACCCTTCTATACCAATATTCCAGTCATATGTGTTATACCACCAAGTCTTTGTGATGTCAAATGAGATGTCATAGCCTTTCTCCCCCACCTTTTTTTTAAAGAGGAAGTAAATTTGAAAGATTTTTTCACAAGTTTGAGAAGAAATAGGGCAAACACTAAAACAACATTAACATGTATATTCCTCTTTAGCTTCTTTCCCACCCCTAATTTCTAATACCATACTAGGCTCCCAAACTAACATCTTCCAACGGTTATGATGTTATGTGGAGCAAAATATAAGAAAGTTACCTAATGTGAGAGCATTTGACTAATAGGCAATAAATGGTGCATTTTATTGTAAAACTATAATGTTATTCAAAGCTTGTGTTCATGTGTGTTCATTTCAGGCTGTGCAAAATAATTTTGGATCTGTTGCCACTGAAATAAGTGACCAAACTCACATCAGCTTCTACGGCAACAGGGGAGCCCTGTTGAATTAAATTTGGATGAATTCCATTACATGTATTAAAAGTGCTTACCTTTGATGTGTCAGATGTAATGTTACACCAGAGCAATCCTTGTGTTTATCTGCACAAAACATGAAACAGGAGTTAATTTATTTAATGATTAGTAACTAAGTTTTATGTGATTTTTACTTAGTGGATAAAAAAGTGTCAAAAGATAAGACGTCTTTGCTATACATGTTACACTTATTCTCCCTGCACCAGTCTTGATGGTGAAATTGTATTTGCATCACAATCCTCTGAACTGTGTAAGGCTTCGAATTATTTTATTTATTGTTCAGAACTACAGCAGTCTGAAATCATAATGCTGCACTTAGTTTTTAAAGCAAAACCAGGAGTGATCTCCAGCATGAAAAAGTAACAGAGACAGCATTTTTTGGCAAGATTAAAAAATGCAGAACTTTGTGCCTTGAAATGTATATGTGAGTTGACGGGAAGACATTTTTGTAAAGCTCAAAAGCAGTCATTTTGCTACACTACCAGCTAATTTAAGTTTGGCAAAAAGGATTGAAAACA
This sequence comes from Lepidochelys kempii, assembly GCF_965140285.1. Taxonomy (NCBI): domain Eukaryota; kingdom Metazoa; phylum Chordata; order Testudines; family Cheloniidae; genus Lepidochelys; species Lepidochelys kempii. The sequence continues at coordinate 65,797,923 of NC_136384.1, read as the reverse complement.
AATGATTTTGCAGAGGGGAATCTAAACTTTTTATCCATTAAAACAAAATTCACTGTGACAGAAATGGCAACATTGCCTCATTATAAAGTCAGCATTTGCACTTAGATATTGTACTTGAAGAAAAAAAATATCATTTCATTCACCATCCTCCACTATGTTCAACATCATTAACGTATTATGTAATCATTGCCCAACGATCGTAACACTTCAACTTAAAAAGGACACTTAACTTGATATCTAGTCAATTTGAAACAGAGTTAAAAACAGTTTCCGGTTTTTAACCGGCTTGACTTTTTTTGTTTTTGTTTTTACAGCCATATCTTCCTATTCTAGAAAATGTTTTACATAGAAACCGGCTATACTGAGATAATGAAAGTGTCTGAAGAACAACTGCTATTAAATACACAAAGTAAATGAACTGGATAAAAAACACAGACAAAAATTCTTATCTCCTAATCTTTTTGTTAATCTTATGTGATAACTGTAACAATTATAGGTGAAAAGTGTTAAAACAAATGAATTTTTTTAACTGATAGTATCTTTAAATGTTTCAAATAATCAACCAGAAATAAGGTGCATGTAAAGTGGTTCATTGTGATGCACAAGGAGAGACAGAATTGCTAATGACATTTTTTAGATAACTACTCTGGACTAAAAGCAGGATCAAGCTTTTTGTTACAGAATTAATTTGACAGATTAAAAAAGAATGGGGATATTTTCTGCTAATCAGGAAGTAACTGTACTTTAAAAAAAAAGAGTCAATCTGAACAGTGTGGTGTATTTTCTTCACACCCTTACTCCAAGAAAGAGTGGTGAACATATACAGATATGAGAAAAAGAGTGATCACAGTCTGGCTAGTTACAAAGGGTTAAGATTTAAATAAAATCAGCATAAACTTTTTTTATAACTAGATATTGTGTTGCGTACAACATCTCACGATTAACTGATAATCTTTGCTTCAGCTTTCTTTCACTAACATTTGAGTTTTCCTTAAATAAAACACAAACAAATTTAGGAGAAAATATAAAATGGACAATGGTGGAAAGTAACTAACTCTTTTTGTAGTACTGTGTACTCATGAATTATTAAAAATGCTACATCAGTAAAGAAAGTTGTCAAAACAACCTCTCTAGGTTCTCACTTATTCCCATCACCATGGTATTTGAGCGTTTATGTTTCCTTGGTTACATTTTTTCAACAGGTATATCTACAGTAAACAAACTGAAGCTGCAAGTCATTGGTGCTGAATCTTTCACACACAGAAACAAAGCAAAAAAATTCTTAATATGTATAAAGGAAACAGAACTGAATGAAGCTTTCTTATCTTGATCACTGTTATCAGCCAGATAAGACCCATTTACTATAGTCACATCAAATGTTCAGAAAGCAATGTCTAATGAGGCTTCTTGAAAGAAAAAAGTGTGATGAAGGAGAAACAAAAGCAGCTGAAAACTTAAGTGTCAACACAGATAAGAAAAGCAGATCCTTTCAATATAAATGGAACCTCTGACTGCATCTCAAACTGTGCAGAGTAAGGCCTGAAATAGAAAGAATTCTGTAATTCTTAATGCTCTTTTACAGTGGGTGAAATATGGTTTCAGCAGAAACCACAAGCACAGAATTTCAATTACATTCAAAGTAACAGTCCTGCAAATCGCCACAGCAACACAATGATATACTCAAAATTAGCCATTATTGTTGTCACATCTCTCTCCATATTACAAAACAGCAAAACAACTTGCCAAATACACATGGTTCACTATGAACAATGGGAAATGAAGATTTTTGATGAGGGCTATTCTTTTTTAAATACCACATACGTTTTATGTAATATGACTGGTTTAGTACTAATCGTTTAAACAAAGCTTTAGTTAAGATAATCATAATGCCCAATGAGGGTGAAAGACAGTACTTTCCCACAGAGAGTTATAAAACAAAGCTCGTTATAATGAAAGATGTGCTCTATAATATGGATTTTTATTTGCTGAGAATTCTAAAAACCAGGAAAAATGCAGATCACTAACATGTATGCTTTTTAAGGAATAGGCTTTCACATTTTGAACTATTATGTTATTCAAAAAATTATGTGCATGGGACTGCATGTGAACTTTAAACCTGTTTAAAACACCTTTACTTCAGATGTTTCATATAACACATAATATTCAAATTCAAATGCACTAACATTAATGCATGTAGAACATTGGTTAAATTTTAACCTTGAAAGAATTCTTTTAATCAGAACAGGGCAAGTACTAAACCACGTTGTGTATGAAACACATTCAAATGAGTGAGCAATGCATCAATACATTCACAAACGATGAAATACTCTATCAAAAATTAACTTGTCCTATTAAATTCTGAGTGATGACACACTGAAGTCTTTCCTCCCCCTGATCTATTGATCTTCTCTCAAAAATTCCATTTTTCCCCCTCTTGAGATTTTAATACTGACATATTGGGGGGGTCTCTATGGAAAGCGAGAATTTATTTTCCATGCTCATAGGTCTCAGTTTATTTTGAGCACATAGTTTAGATATATAGGGAGAAAAGAGGAGGAAGGCAAGATTGAAAGCTAAAGTAGACCATGAAAAAAAATGCAGTAAGCAGTTGCTGAGGTCCAGGGGAAAAAAAGTGGTGAACATACCTCATGCCAGAAAGAGCAATACTTGTCAATCACACAAAACAAATGCTGCTTCCAAAAGAACCAAGTCCAGGGTCAGAAAACACTAGGGAAGGAAAGTTATTGGACCTTGAGTAGGAAAACTGAAGAAAAACTAAGTACAGGACAGAAAGAGAGAGAGAAAGGTCGTTTAATTTTCTAAGGCATTAAAGTGCTTCTAGATTACATCTATTTTTCTCACAATCTTCAGGAATAAATACCTATCCTGCCTGGCCTCATCCCCGTAATTAACACCATGTTCATTCTATGTACCACAATCTTCATTTTTAGGATTCAGTTCCTTCTTGGGGTCTTCTCTATTTCACCTTCCCCCACTTCAAATTGTGCTAAAAATTTTTTTGTTGTTGTTTTATGGCACGGGCTGCAGTGCCACAAATCGTGGCTTGTACAAGGTTGAAACTGTATAATAGATTACTCTGTATCAGGTGTAATGAAGGTTGGAAAATATTTGCTATAATAGAGAATGTTTTGGATACACCCTTTTTTACTAAGGGCCAGATTTTCAAGCATGTTTAGTAATTTTTTTTTGCCTTATTTTTGGGGTCTCTAACCTGAGACACTTTTAGGGGGCTGATTTTCAGGAAGCAGCAAAAAATCTGTCTGAAGTTGGACACCGAAAAAACAGACACCCCAAATTACTAGTCACTTTTTTAAATCTTGGCCCTCACTTTTAGTGCATAGCGGTTTTCCTATATAAACACGTCAGATGTATTTCAGTTTACTCCTGCTCAAATGCTTTCTACCTTCACAACTTTCAGAGAGTTGAGCAAACAGGCAAAGTTCCTCTTTAATCTGGATTTAGCAATACCAAAGTAAAGCCAAAACTATCAGCGAACAAGCTAACCTGTATTGCCACAAGATAAAGCACTCGTATTACTCAACTCGGAGAATCACATCATTGTAGATAATAGAAAGCTGACTTACAGTGCACTACAGCAAAAGCAAATTAATACAAAGACTGGGCTAGATTCCAGACTTGTGCAAGTGATCGCCTAGAGAAGTTGCTAATTTTTGCAGGTAAATACGAGCATTTCTCTAAATGGTCTCAAAATGTCTGCAGAGATAAATGTTCTTTAACAACTGCTTCCCCTCCCCAGAACTCACATTCCTGAAACTATCAGAGCTGCTGAGCGCTCAGTTCAGCACAGGTGAAAAGAATGAAGCAATGGCAGCAGATGTCTCAGTCTCCAATAGAGCTTTTCTAATAAATGCTGTTACAACTAAGCAACGGTGGTGAAATATTGCACAAATCCAACAAAATCTTAAAATCATCTTTCCAACCTGTCACTCTGGCTAGCCTAACTGCTTTAATTTTACATTTCAGCTATAGAGCAAGTACACATTGCTCTAGGACAAAAAAATTATTAGCTTCCATTTTGCCCTATGGCACATACAAGAAAATACATTCATCCACCTCAGAAGCAGGTTCCTTTCAAGATGATTCTCTATGCTGGATTTCCAACAGAGATCAAATAAGAAGAATCCTGCCTTTGTTCATATCTTTTATCAATGCAAAAATAATGGTGCAGGTTAAAATGCAGCACTATGGTTTGAAATATAAACAGAGATCATTTTCTTTATCACCATATTAAGATTTACTTTTAAAAAAGTATTACTAAAACTAAGTCCAATAGCCAATGTGTGCTTAATTCAGTAAAGAAATGATATTGTGCAGGCGACCTATGTCACTTTTCACCAGTTTTTAATGGAGAAATGAGTTACTAAATGCTAGAGCTGGTTGAAATATTCTGACAGAAAGGGTTTTTTTGGACAGAAAATGCTGATTTCTCAAAATTTAAAATGTTCTGAAAAGATGTGTCAATTTTGGCAAAAATTCTGATGGAACTTAGGCAGGTTTCCTGAGAGGTCACCCTCCTGGACTCTTCCCTGGCTGTATACAATCAGGTGGGCTGACACAGAACCAGAGCTCCCAGGGCTTCTGGGATTGTTTTAGTTTCCAAAACAAAATATTGAGGAATTTCACTTCCATAAAAAAATTCAAGTGTTGGCATTTTATCCTGACTGAGGGTGAAATGTTTTCCAAAATGTCAAATTTTTGAGGAAAAGAAATTCAGTTTCTCAGCCAGATCTACTAAATACTTGAGAAAACTCTTCCTCTAGAGATCTTATCTATTGTTGGAAACAAACATAATGTCTAATTTTTAGTGCCTTTTGCCTACATGGGTATTTGTTATGAATTAAGAAACCTGGTCTGAAATCTATCTTCAATATTTTCATTATTTTATCCTATGTATTTATAATATTTGCATAGGATTCAGTGAATAGTATGGGAAGTTCTAAGTGGGCAATTTAATACCTATACATTTATATATATATTTATCCATTGGGCTACAACTGTCTTCAGTTAAGTATCTTCTTTAGATTTCAACCCTGTAAGGATTGTATTTTTATTAAAAATTCTTAATTTTCTACCCTGAGAGTCAAACAAATCACTACATTTTCAACACAATCATGATCATCATCCAAACCATGCAGAATCTAATGAAAACACTTAAAATCTGTTTAAAAAAATCAAATTCAATACACACCATTCAATTTGTTTTACATTACATTTTTCTAAAAAGAGGTTTCTGAAATTCTCTATGGAATCCACTTTTCACTCTGCTGCCTTTGGATAAAATGTTTGATTATTTTTTCTTTGTAATTTCCAATCTGTTCCTACTTTATTCATAGTACAATGTGTGTTTCTTCTGCTGAATAATTTAACACCTATGAATTCTCTTTTATATTAGTCAAGGAGACTAGCTTAATAGTAAAAGTATTTGCCTTATATTTGGATCATAGTAACATAAATCCTGTAGGGCTTATATTTTTGATAAAAGATCTTCATATCCATTTTCTCTGTGTCATATCATAGTCATTTTCAGCACTTAAAGTGTAGTTATACTCTGAAAAAATGATGCTGTAAAAATGCTCAAACAGATCTTGTCCCTGTGTGTATTCAGAGTCACATATGCTTACTGCAGTGATAAAACAGACTGCACTGATTTTTTCTTTTTTATGCTTCTGTCAGCTCTGCAGACTCAACGCAGCTAAGAGAATGCTAGCTGGATTCTATTTCTTCTTATAAATCAATAGAATGGTTTACTTTACTTTCCCGATTAGTTACACCTATGCAAAACTAGTTAAGGCAATGGAGTTGCACAGGTATCTATGATGTCATAATTTAGCCTGCAGTTTTTTTGTTTTGTTTTGTTCTTTGAAGTCATGAGGACGTATGAAAAGGAGAAACCTCACTGACTGTTAATTTCCAGGTTTAGTTTGCAAGGTTGTTGGTCTTTTTTCCTTGTGACCTGAGAACATTGGATATGCAAAACAATGACATGCAAACACAAAATCCCGTGATGCAATTTTAGTGTCACTCTTCTAAGTAGCATAAAACCTTTATAGTCAACACACTACTGCATGTGGATAGACTACACAAATACTGTATATAATTTTTTCAACAGCAAGCCAATCATCATGCAGATCTTTGCAGGAAGCTGGGAATTTTAACCTTATCAAGAAAATCAACACACAATGTATTGTAAATTCTATAGTCACTTATGTTTTTAAAGGAAAATTATGGTAGGTCTGCAATGCCCAAATCACATGCCCATTAACCAAGAACCACATCTATCCACTGTATTTGTAAACTGTATATCACTGTAGTACTTAAGCACCATAAAACTCCTCCTAAGGAAAAAAATAATCTACAGAAAAGTGTTACACCCAAGAAGGAATGTGCACAATGTAAAACATGTTGGATGAGAAAGAATGGCAGCTGCAAAAAGGAGTGTTTGGGTGTCTAAACGCATGGAGCCAGAAAATCCAACAGAAATCTCAGCTTCAAAGTAGAGCTGGGTGGGAAATGATTTTCCCATCCTGTCAATATTTTGAGAGTTCAGACATTTTTCCAGTTTCACATCAGGACAAAACTGACACCTCTTGACTTTTTTTTTATTGGGAGCAGGAGAGACCCACCATCCCATAGGCTAGCGGTTAGACATGTTTGGGAGTGGATCTCAATGGGTATGCGTACACTGCAAAACAACAACCCCCCTCACCCCAGCAGTAAGTTTCAGAGCCCAGGTCAACTGATTTGGGCTTGTGCTACAGTGCTAAAAATACCAGCATACTTCCTGCTTTGGCTGGAGCCTGGGCTCTGAAACCTGATGATGGGGAGGGTCTCAGAGCCTAGGCTCCAGCTCAAGTTGGGAAAAATACACTGTTATTTTTAGCCTCATAGCATGAGCCTAACTCATTTGATCTAGGCTCTGATACTTGCTGCTGTGGGGCTTTTTTCCACAGTATAGATATACCCAATGTCTCCTCTTGGAATTGTAACGGGAGCTCACCTGGGATGTCGGGGAGTCCGGTTTAAGTCACTGTACCACCCTATTCCGAGGAAGGACTGGAACCTGGGTTTCCCACCCCTATCCTCAGGTGAGTGTCATTAGCTATTCTGGGGCAGGGAGTTTCCCTCCTGTTTCTTCCCTCCACAACTCCCACTCTGGACTTGACAAACATCTAGCTGAATCTGGTATCTGTCAAAATTGAAACTTTTTGTGAGAAAACTGGCATTTTTTTTTTACAAAAAACCCTTTTGAAAAATTCCTAACCAGTTTTACTTCCAAGTTCTGAATTCTGGGACATCCATACAGAGTGCCTGCCCTTCATGCACCACCCAGTCCCCTCACAATAAACAGCAATGAACGGTTCAGCCACTATTTTGCCATTGCATCTGCGTAGTAGAGCCACAGAGGACTTAAAGCTGGCATGAGCAGCACTCCAATTCACCACTTTTGACTGGAAAAAGGTCTCACAGATTTGTTGATCCGGAGCTGCATCCTTCAAACAGATTAACATTCAAACCAGTAGTATGTGTACTTGCTGCTTTAAAAAGGCTAATTGACAGGGTTGAAAACAATTATGAGCCAAATCATCACAGAAAAAGAATTTAAACAGAAAAATTGAACCGTTTACGAGCACTTTACTAAGTACCTCAAAAGCCACAATCCAAAAGCAAGCCTGGTATAAAGAGAAAGTGAAAATAGCTATGCAGTATATAAACAAATGTAAAAAAAGGGGAAATGGATAGCAGTAAATATCAGTTAGAAGCTAGGAAGTGTAGAAAATTGGTAAGAGAAGAAATCTATGGCCAGCAGGCATCCTAACAATGGTACTGACTGATCGCTATATAAAAATGGTAGAATTGTCAGTAATAATGCAAAAAAAGGGGGCAGTGTTCAATAAATACAGAACTGAAATATTTGGGTGTCAAAAAGCAGATGTCATAATGATGAAACAATTTCCACTCCCAACAGTAAATACAGATGATGTTAAAAAGCAACAACTAAAGCTATATTTTAAATCATCAGATCTAGGTAATTTACATCTGAGAATTCTGAAAAAATTGATTGAGCAGTTCTCTGGACCATTGATGTTGATTTTCAATAAGTCTTGGAACACTGGGAAATTGCAGAGGACTAGAACAAAGCTAAGGCTGTGCCTATATTTAAAAAGAATAAACCCACGTAACTACCAGCCTGTCAATCTGAGGCAAATAATGGAATGGCTGAGATAGGACTTGATTCATAAAGAATTAATGAAGGGTAATACAATTAATGTCAATCAACATGGGATAACAGAAATTAGATATTGTCAAACTAATTTGACATCTATTTTTCATAAGACTACAGATTTGGTTGATTAAGTATATTACATTAGTACTATTACCTTTGACTTCTGTAAGGGATTTGACTTGGTACTGCATGACATCATGATTAATAAACAAGAACAATACAAAATCTAGATGGCAAACATGATATAATTAAAAACTGGTTAAATGATAGCTGCCAAAATGTAGTTCTAAATGAGAAATCATTTTCAAGTGGCTATGTTTCTAGTGCAGTTTCGCAGGGATGGGTTCTTGGATTTAGACTATCATTTTTATTAATGAAAGTGAAAGAAACCATAAAGTTGTCACTGATGACACATTGCGGATGACACAAAAATTGGGAGGATGGTAAATAAGTAAGACGGCAGGTCCCTGATACAAAGCGATTCGGATCGTTTGGTAAGCTGAGCACAAGCAAACAATGTGCGATTCAACATGACTAAACATACGGACTTGTATCTAGGAACAACAAATGTAGCCCATAATTACGGAATGTATCCTGGGAAGCCGTGACCATGAAAGAGACATGGGGATCATGGTGGCTAACCAGCTGAACATGAGCTCCCAGTGCAATGCTGTGGCCCAAGGGGCTGATGCAAACGTTGAGGGTATAAACGGGGTAATTTCAAATAGCAATAGCGAGGTTATCGTACCTCTGCATTTGGCACAGGAGCAACTGCTATTGGAATACCCTGTCCAGTACTGGTGTCCACCCTTCAAGGAGGACATTGAAAAACTGGAGATGGTTCAGAGAAGTGCTACAAGAATGATTAAATGATTGGAAACCATGCCTTATAGTTATAGGCTCTAAGAACTCAATCTGTTTAGCTTAACACAGAAAAAGTTAAGGGGTGACTTGGTCAGTCTTTAAGTACCTATACAGGGAATAGAATATGATACTAGAGGACCTTTCAATCTAGCAGAGAAAGGTATAACAAGAAACAAAGGGTGGAAGTTAGAGATAGATACATTCAAACTAGAAATAAAGCAAAATTTTTTAGAAAGAGGATAATTAACCATTTAAACAGTTTATCAAGGGCTGTGATGGATTCTCCATTGCTGGAAATTTTAAAATCAAGACTGGATGTTTTTCTAGAAGTGTGCTCTAGCACAAGTACAACGATTAGATTTGCAGCAGGAATTAAAATAGGGAGGTTCTATGCTCTGTGTTATACAGGATGTCATATTAGATGATCACAATGGTTCCTTCTAGTGTTAAAAACCTGTGAATCTATATAGGTGTGTCCACCTCACTGAAATATGTGACAACACTTATTTTGTTGAGAAAGGGGTGGGAGAAGCATTTTAGCTCCTGTGCGCTCCACATGTTCTCTTCCTTTTGAAGCCCAATGGTGGGTGCAGAGGTTTCTAGACTTAACTTATGAAAGTGGAGATTTTTTCAAAGGCACAAATGGCAGATGGGGTCTGTCATTTGTGCATTTGAAAATCTGCCCCAAAAGTCTTCATCACTTGTACTTAAAGATACTAGATTTTTCAAACAATGCAGTAAGTTAATTACAATGTAAAGCAAAGAAAAATGTCAGATCCAAAACATTTCATGTGGATAAAACAAGTTTAAAAAATCGCTATTAGGAAAGAATCAGCTTTTTAAATGATCAAGTTTAACAACACAGGGTAACTTGGTATGTCCAAAATTCAGAGCTACATAGTGTGCATTTAAGAACCCTAAAATAAAGATAAAATAGGTCCTAACTGTATCTTGCCTGACTTCTCCCACCAAGCCTAGGGAGCTCATGCCCTGCAATACTGGCCCCATTTCAGCCCCCAACCATTTGGCTTCCAACTTCTCAGTGGACCTGTTGGGTCAAAACATTTCAGTTTCCCTAGAAACCAAAGCAGAAAGGGAAGTACAGATCCAGGTGCCAATGTGCCCTTTTCCATGACTGCTTCCCATCTCCCTCTTCTTCTTCTGTTCTCTCACTTCCCATACGCCATAAACCTCTTCTCCTCTTTTAGTCGATTACCATCCCAAAAAATGTGCATTAAGTAGTCAGCTTGACCGCTTCACTTGCGAGTTGTATTTTTTTCCCCTCGGCCTTTGTTATTCTTAATTGTTTTGGACTCTTTGGGGGCAGGGACTACAACCTGGTATATGCAGAGAAGGATTAAGGCACACACATTACAAGCAGCCAAATAACATTAACTCTGCCCTGTAGCAACAGTATGAGAAAGGGGGGCGGGGGCGCGGAGGGAATCCCTGCGCCTCCCAATATATTTTTAAAACTCAGTTTAATCCAATCTGGATCCATTCACGCTGAAACAGATTAATCATAGTAGCAGTGTTATAGCATTGCACATCCCTACAGGGCAGAGTTAAAGTTGTTTGAGTTCCTTAATTGTGCATTTCTATACCTTAAAATATTCTGATTTCATTTACACTGAACCTTAATTTTGAATGTCCTGGTTTTGTAATGCTTGTATTTGGAATAATTGACATCTTTTTCACCCTTAATTTCATCATATGTACTTCTACAACCATAACTCCACCTTAATGTAGTTTTTTGTTTAGGGGCATAAATAGTAATAAAACAAAAAACTGATTCTCCTTCCCCCCGTCATTCAATTTGATAACACTTTTCTAAACAGGACTGTTTTTACAGATCTCACTCTATATAGCAAAGTTTGTTCTTTTTGCAGTTAGGCTTTATTTTTTAACCCATAAGTGTTTTGGACCACATGTAGTGGTCTTTAACTTTAGTCTCTGACTACAAAACAGTAATGTTTAACTAAATACAGAAGCATTATCATTTGGGCTGTATCTGAGAAAAATAGCATAATTTGCTTATTAACTGGTTAAATGAAATCAGTTGAAAAATTACAGTACAGATCTGTGTGTGTACTTTGGGAGAAAAGAATGAAAGTGCAAATGGGAGCAGAGTTGAATAATTAAAATATGCATAATTCATTACTATATCTACAGCCAAATATTTTATACTTATATATCCAGTAAAAAAGTATATCTGTAATGTCTTATGTCACAGTACATTGAACTCTGAATACTGCTACTGAATCCGTGGACTGTTACTATTGTTTTCATTACTGAGAAAGTGCCAGATGACATGAATTAAGTGAATAGATTTCATCCTTCATTCTGAATTATTACACATTATGTGTACTCTACTTTGTAAAAAAGTGCAACTATTATATTCTTACAATTGGAAATCCCTCTCTTAGCAGTTTAAGTCTTGGCACATATAAGACAAGTTTCTTTTGGATAATTTCTGAAGTGTTAAAAATATTTCTAAAGCTGTTCACAGAGCTCAACATTAAATCTGCTTGAGGAGTGCAATCAAGGTTTAGAGAGAATTATATCAGATTACATTTTTCCCTACTCAGACTGAGATTATCACAAGCAAGCTAAATTAGAAGCTTTTTTTGATCACAGAAGAAAAATGAAATATTTTGCATGTTAAAAATAAAAGGTTGGAGCACACAGTACAAGTATGGTATTTTGTCATACTTATTTTAATCTCTCTCTTCTAACAACTTCAGTAGTATCCAACAATCCCATCAACTACTGACAAAAAGTAGAGCTATTGAGATTAACAGAAATACTGATAATCTTCCCCCAAGCCCTTTCTTCTACCTTACTTTGGAAACTTGAAAAGATAGGTTGTGTAAGTTAAAGCAGTCACCACAATGGATTTTTGTGACAAAGAACAGAAGAGGAACAAAAATCTTATTAACTGTGAGATTAAACTATCAGATTCATTCCCTAATTTAAGAAATTTTAAATGCTCGTGTAGCAGGCAAACAACTTCAGGGGTTCATTGTTTTCCATTTAAAAAATAAACCAGACCTACTCAAGCTTTATTATTAGAAATTTTTAAAAAAAAAAAAATCCCACATGTGACTTGTACTTAATACTGAAAAGGAACTCTCAACTTCCCCAAGCAATAACGAAGAGCAGGCTCTCTCCTAATATATTTTCTTCGGAGGGTTGTGATTTTAATTATAAATTCTTCTGGCAAATGACGATTCCCAAGGGTTTGCACTGGCTCACCTGTATTGTTAGATGTAGAAACAGATTCTTTCTGAGCACAGATAGGAGCAGCCACAGTTGTGCAATATACCCTTCTACTGTCCACATAAAATTAAAACAGGTACAGCACTGCCATTTGTGCAGACTTTTTTTTTGTCAATTATTATGAGGCTTTACAGCCTTATATCCCCTCATATCACAAACATTTAAAAACTTTTAAAAATAAAAACAAGTAGAAGTAGCAGGAACTTATTCAATCACTGAGTACATCTCCCTGCTTGTGCTGAATTATTTTCTATAGTACAATTTCTAATGCTTTGTATACTGAAATCTATTTTTAAGTGCATGAAATGACAGGGTTTTCAATACTGGAAGATTATTCAATTTTGTAACATACTGTATCTTGCTATTAGAATTCAACCCCCACCCCCATTCCTGTTATATAAACTTCTTTGTTTAATCTCCAAACTAGTCATGCTCCTTTATGCCACTGTATGAAATGATGCAATTCCCCTATTTCATTTTTTTTTCTTTAGCGCCTACAAATATTTGTATTTCCCACCCTAAATCATCAGGGATCTTCATACCCAGGTTTAAAAGCCACATTGTAATACATCATGGTCAAAATCCAGCAGCATAATAATGTACAGTTTGGTCTGTTAAAGGATAACAGAAGGCCATATGGCTAATGCACCAATCCTGTATTGCAAACAATCCTCAAGTGTGGAGAAATAAATGCACATATCTGAAAAATGTCAGAATAAGTCACTTTATGTTTGTTTGTTTTGAAGTTCTGCATTAGTTACACTGCTACTATATATATTTCCCCTTGTCCAAAAAATAGATTCGAGAGGGATTTATAATAATGAAATACAAATGCTCACTTATACCAGTTAACAATATACTAGCTATGTTTGAGATGATTAATTTGAGATATCAAAAGATACTTACAAAAATGAAATCAGCAAAACTAATTATTTTTTATAACTCTGGTCACAGCTTTTCTATTAAATATCAAGATATCATATCCATGTCACCAGAAATATAATGAATTCTTTTGGTTTTTTTGTGCAAGTATTTCACTGTAAAGCAAGAAGACAACACTTCAATGTGTTTCTGAGATTGGTATAGTTCTTGGTAGGTTCAAGTCACTCTGCTTTTTTACCTCAGGACCCAGTACTGAACATTTTAGTGAAGTCCTTGCTAATTTAAGGACAGGGAATAAAACTATGCTGGCAAAATATTAGCAAGAGATATATTTTAATAATGGTGTAATTCTACATCAAAAAGAAAAAAAAGATTTGGATTTACCATTTAAAAAGGGGAATCGTTTCCTAACTCATGCAGTTTAAGTTTTTGAAACAACGTATAGAATTGACAAATCTTTTAAATGCATGTTGATCCAATTTAGCAAAGCTGAATGCTTTAAGGATTTTGAAAGTAAACAGCACTTTACAAAATGAAACAAACAAATAAAAGTCAGTGATCCTGCCTCAAAGCTTTCACTAACAAATTACTTTTCGGATCCAAACTTGTTACTGTATTTGATCACAGGTGTACTACCTAATTTATAAGAGCCATATTAGCTCCAGTTTTGAAAAGGATTAATATTTGAATAGCTGACTGTACTCATGCCTCACATAAATTGGATTTTTGTGGTGTTTATATGAAAGTGTATCAAATGCAGTCTGTCCCTTTAGGCGACGGTAAACAGGGAAGCCACCATCTGGATTTTTGATTCGTGACTAGAGAACAAAACTCCTAATTCAGAAAAATGTGCAGAAAACAGGAGGCTTACAAGGTGGGTATTTGCCCCTTATGTTATAGAAATTCACAAAAAATGTGTAATAAATATAAATTTATGGTCCTCCCAGCCTCTCACAGATGCTGGTAGTACTGGTGTATATTTTAGATGTTCTATTAGATAGATATACTAGAGCAAAAAAACGTATATTCTGGCTGTAGAGTCTATCCACATGCATCAACAAAAACAAACCAAAGAGCAATGTTTATATTTTCTTAATAACATGAGTATTTTGAGAGTATTGTGCTTCTTTGAATACTGATTGATTGACTAATGTCTCTCTCCTTAACCAAGATTCAAACCAGATATAGGCATAGCTATTTTGCACTGATTTATTGCACTCATTAACAGAACTGAAAAATCAAGGTTTATGAATACAAAATCTATTCTAATATGCTATTCTATTTTAAAGTATTTTACACTAAAATATAAACTTGAAAGAAAGATGCAAAATAACTTTCTCAGAGGAAAAAAGATGTTAAATTGTTCTGAGAAGGAGTCTGACTCTGCTTACAGAGCCAATCGTGAAGATGACCACAGTTGCCTTTTGTTGTTTTCTTTGAAATTTTATTAAAATATAACCTTGTCTTTCTCCTTTCCATACATCTTTTAAAAAGTTTAAGTCAAGCTTATATTTTTAAGTTAACTTTTTAGGTGCTCACCTGAACACAGCATGCCCTTTTCTTCTACCCCCACTCGTGGCAACTCCAATGGAAATTATTTTAATAGGTAACAAATGCTTTTATTTTTTTTGGTGAAGCAATCTAAATTTTTTCAGAAAGGAATATATGAAATCATATTTACAGACTACAGTTTCCAAAATACATACCTCTGAATGCACTGACATCCCCATAATGTACTTGGAGCACAAAATATTTGCTACCCGTTTCTCCTCCAACTTTGAATCCAACACCTTAAAATAAAGAAGATGAGTTAGGGTTATGGAAACAATACAAAAGGTGTATTTTAAATAGTTAGACACTAGTAACACTGTCTAAAAGTCCAAGACTGAATATTTAGACTGGCAATGGAGGAGGAAAGTTTCATTTTAAGATGTCTGAAAAAACTACTGGTCATAGAAACTACAAAATAAATACATAAATAAAATGGAGCTGAAGTGTCACGGAACATAAACTTCTGATATTCATCAGTCTGAGTCATAGTCATCAATGAAGAGTAGACTGATTTAGGCAAATAATTCCTTCATTCCAATGCATATTAGGTAGGATTATAAAACAAGAAGATGCACGTGTTCTTGATTAGCCATAAAGGATCCTAATGTAATGAATGTTTATTTTCATTTCCCATTTAAACAGTTAATTTAAGTGTAACAAGATGTAAATTGCTATGTATTTATGCATAAAATATTAAGATTAGAAATACGGAAACTTAATTTTCCACCCCAAAATGTTCAACACAGCAAAAATTGTTATTTTCATGGAAGTTGTCAAAATGTGCAGGTTTCCAAGTAAAATAACAATGGGGTAACAAATCATCAATAGATATTACAGAGGAACTTGAAAGAATGAACACAAATTACAGAGCACCAGCATCACTGATAAGGATCTTTCCACACCTGCCCAACAATTAAAATACTTGGAGAGAAGCAGAAAAGGCAATCTTTGCCTATTCAGCCTGTGAATCCCACTAGATTAATAACTGCCAGTGGCAAAGCTTCTCTGTGAAGAGGGTTGTAGAATTTCTACGCACAATCATAATATCAATAAGAAAAAAATAAGGAAAGAAAGGAAGACTGGTATCTCATTTAAACATCTGCAGTCATGAGTGGTTTAGAGACAGCAACAAATTGCCAGCTGGGGTTTGGCATGTACTTTAGCACCGTGGCTCCCTGGATTGTGCAGTTTTGGTCAACTGTAGCTACAATTCAAGTTTTTTTCCCCCATCCAAGTGAATATACTCAGAGCTCAAGTAATGTCCCTGCTGATTAATATACAAGGAGATTTCTAGAAAAGCTAGTCACTGTTCATGGAAATGGAACTCATGGATAAAGGGGAAAGATGACTCAGTTTAAAGGGATTGCAATAAAATAAAGATATCCTTAAACAAAAGCTACATCTTCCATAGATTGTGAATATATTTCCAGTACACTCCAGAGGTTGTCCTGGAATAATGCAACAGAGTATTACACTGAGAGTGGCCCACTGAAAATCTGATGGGATTCATCCAAAGAACAATGTCATATAAAAATGAAGGCATATATGTGCTCTCCAATTGTTTCAAAACATCAAGCTGTGAAACAGATTGTGTACAGAAAGGCCTTACAGATCTGTAAGTTCCCAGACTCAAAATACACGACAAAATTGAAAGACACATATATTTACATGGAAGCCTCTAATCAGATAGTTTCTCTCTCTTTTTGGAGCTTGTCTGAAATGCACTTGTGCTATTGAATTACAAACAGGACCCATTATCTACATACACAGTGGTGTGTGTTGTAAGGGGATAGATCTGGCATTTTAAAGGCTCCCAACTCCTTGTATAATTTTTGTCAACCACCAAGCTCTGCTTCCAAATTTTTCTTTTCCAAGTTAAATTCTTTTTAAAGTTGGGAAAGTTTATCAAAATCTTCCTCAATCTTCTCCACTTAATCCAGGGAGGATTTTGGATAGTCCTTAGATAACATTAAAAATGCATCTATTTGCCCAAGCTTTTCCTCAGAGGTAAGAGGCACAGAGGAGAAGAGATGGCACAATTGGAGGGAAAATGTGACTGAATCCGTAAGAGAGGTTACGGCAGAAGCGATATAGATTTTTGTGGGATTTTGTCATTGTCGCTATGATGATGATCTCTTTTTTTTACATTACATAAGTTTTTTTTTTTTTACATCTGTGATTTTAAATGTGTGTAGTGGTGCACCTAAAACATGGGAAAGGTGAATCAAAGAGAAAAGACCACCACCATGCATTTGTCACAAAGGCATGCCTGTCAATCATCTCATTAAGGCTGTGACTGCCTAGAGTTTTCAGATACCTGTCCTGGAAAATTCCCAGTCCTAGGCTGTGAGTTGAGTTCTACAAAATAAGGTTTTTTTATTAAGGAAGATTTTGATAAACTCCTATAGCTGTGGTGAGGAGCAAGGAGGTCTGTGGCTGCCTGTGCATTCCTTCCCCTTTTCCCTGCTCTGTCCCATCTGTTGGGCTTCTGAGATTGGCACAGAAGGATAATAGCCACAGAGCAAAAAAATGCATTCGATGAAGTGAGCTGTAGCTCACAAAAGCTTATGCTCAAATAAATTTGTCAGTCTCTAAGGTGCCACAAGTACTCCTTTTCTTTTTGCAGATACAGACTAACACGGCTGCTACTCTGAAACCAGAGCAAAACACTGTCTGTCCAGTCCTTTTCTATACCTCTGCCCGGATTCTCATCTTAGCACTCAGAGGCAACAGGGACAGCTGGCAAGCACTTTAGCAGGAATCAGGAGAAGGGAAAACAAGGTGCAGAAATCCCAGAATCTTCCCCACTTCCAAAAGAAAGGCAGACAGAGAAGACCAGATGCCTCCCAGAAGAGATACAATAAGGGAAGAGAGAAGCCCCAGAGGTCCCAGCTCCTAGAAAGAGAATAGGGGAAAATCACCCTGAAGATGCTGGTGAGGGAAAGCCCATCTATCCATTACCTACATATGCCAGGCAATGTCCCAGAATTGCAGGTCCACGGCACCCACTAAGGGAGGTGTGGTTGGGGACAGGGAATCACAGGGTTTTGTGGGTCCCTCAACAGGTTTGGTTAGGCACACAGAAGTTAGGATGCTTATATGAATCCTAAAACTTTACATGTTTCAATCATCATATTAAAAATAACCCAAATTCCTGAGCATGTACACAAAACTTTCCAGTAACTCCCCAGCCCACAGCTTATTTAAGCTATAAAGATTTTAATTTTGCAATTGCAAGATCACTGAAAGGTACCCAGTTCAGAGGTGGTGCTTGTACAGACCTCAGTGACAGCATGTATAAATTCCTAACAGCCCTCCTTCTACCACCTGCCCAAACCAGCACAGACAGAAGAATAAGGAAGGAATACAGAGAATCTTCCAACTCCTCCAAGGCGTCTAGTAAGACAAAGGGGATGGACAATAAATAAAACCAGCTGGGGACATGAAAAGAACGAGTTCACAATTTCCACCTTATACAAGCGTTGCTTCCAGAGGAATAAAAAAGATGCAAGTGGAGGCCAGGCAACTTCTGGTGGACTGCCACTGTATGTCCCTATATAAAATCTCACAATTCTCGCTTAAGAGTTGAAGGGTCTCTAACTCTGTATTTATGAAAAGAACAGGAGTACTTGTGGCACCTTAGAGACTAACAAATTTATTTGAGCACAAGCTTTCGTGAGCTACAGCTCACTTCATCGGATGCAACTCATGAAAGCTTATGCTCAAATAAATTTGTTAGTCTCTAAGGTGCCACAAGTACTCCTTTTCTTTTTGCGAATACAGACTAACACGGCTGCTACTCTGAAATCTGTATTTATGCTTTCTCTTTTTCCTTCAAAAACAAACAGCCCCCCCTCCTGCATTCCCCCATTGTAGTGGGATGCAGTGCATTCAAGTGGCAAGGGCACTGAACTAGAAGTCAGAAGACCTGGGTTCTATTCCCAGCTCCACCACTGACCTGCTCTGGGACACTGTGCAAGTCACTTTCTCTCGCCTCAATTTCCCTATCTGTGAAATGAAGATAATGAAACTTTCACTTAGTTGAAAAGCACTCGGAGACCTATGCATGACGTGTTGTGCAAGAGCTAATTATTATATTGTTCTCCGTTAGTTCTGATTTATAATCCATAATGTTACATGGAATAAAAAAACCACATATGTTCATTAGTGCCTACAAAGTAAATAATATTAATTACCACAATTAATGAGATTGAAGTATGTACACTTTCAACCAACTGAAACCACTAAATGAAAGACAGAAAAAAAGAGATTGCAGGAGGGAGCAGGGAGCGCCTCCTCCTCCTCTCCTATCCCTCCTGCCCAAAGAGGGAATTCCATAAAATGAAAGGTACCATACCTTTGGGTAGTCTGGTGGGAGGAGCATTTCTTGCCCAAGCATATAAAATGTTGGACTTGTCTGTGCACGTTCCTTCATCACAGTCCCTAAAACCATAGAGAAAAGAAAATATAATTTATTATATTTTGATTTTGCCATTTGCAGCTCTCTCAAGCTCCAGGTGGACTATGTACATTGAAATGCTAATTTTACCAAAATACGTTTCATGAACCCTAAATACAGTGCTCCGACAAAGAAAACTTTCCTGGCTACCAATATGGCCACCTTTGCAGCGTACATCACAACCTCCTTTCCTCTCCCCCCAGGAAGAGACTGGGGAACAAGAGAGCCTTGCAGAACGTTTCGATGGTCACCAAACTGTCCATCTGGCAAACCAAGGTGAGAAATGAGTTCCGTAGCTCATGAATCCTTACTAAGACAGCACTTCTTTCCATCCAATTACACCAAGAGGCTGTTAGCTCAAGTGCCTCATATGACTGCAGCTAACAAAGTAGCACATGGGGATAGAAGCCGTGATGTCCCACATAGAAAGAAGACAAATCAGAGTTTCAGATTAAAACCAACACTTTAAAATTACCCCAGAAATCCACTAGCAATAAGTGCAGGTGGCAAAGGGAAGTCTGTCTACAGCATGGGGTGGGGAGTAGAAAGCACTAGATAAGAAAAATAGCAATGCAATCAAAGAACAGCATGATCTTATTGCCTTTCCCCTCAACCTATCTATTTATGACCCTCACTTTATCAGGTCGGGATTATTTTAGACTGTATGCTCTCTAGGACAGTGGCTGTATTTTACTCATTTGTGAGAGATTTCTAACACTTTTCTTGAGTGTGCAAAAAATTAAATCATAATAATCGCAAAGGAGAGGTGTAATGTTCTTGTCAAGTGACAGATCACAAAACAGGGCACCAATTTTAACACTAACTGCAGACGCTAGAGGGTTTGAACCTGTAGGCCATACTAGAATACTAACTGATCCAACCAAAAGTGGGATAACCAAAGCAAGGTCCACACTTAACTATCGTGGGAGTGCCACAATAGTTAAGGGTGCATTATTATGTGTGTTTAAGGGTGGGCCTTTCTAAGTCCCCTAAAATCAACATGCTTAGATTTCTTTAAAATTTGCTGTGCCTCGGAACAGTGCAGGGTACGGTTAATGACCCAAATCTGGAATCTGTTAAACCAGGGGGTGTGGAGATATAAGCCTCCTGCAAACAGCCATTTATATCAAACTATTGATGTGACAGGTTTCAGAGTAGCAGTCGTGTTAGTCTGTATCCGCAAAAAGAAAAGGAGTACTTGTTAGTCTCTAAGGTGCCACAAGTACTTCTTTTCTTTTTATTGATGTGATGTGGGTTGAAATGGCCTCAGTCTGTTGAATTTTACGTATGGTAGGCATGGCATCAATTAAATCTTTGAGGGACCCAAACTGAGAACAGTATTTAAGAAAATGTACATATTTTACACTGCACATGTGCCAATGCAGAAAAAATGTTTAAGAGTTTTCCATTTCTTCCATCTAAAATCCAAATGGTTACTCAGATTTCTATGAAATTTGGTAGGCCTTCTGGGGCATATTAGTATTGCAAATTTGGGGTCTAAAACATGGGCAACCTTAACTCTGCATTTCCTGGTTTTCCTGTGTTACCTGTTTTGGTCAACTGAACGTTCTGCCAGGGAATGACATTCCACCAAACAAGTTTAACACTGAGTTAATACAGTTTTTTGCCACTGAATTTGCTTTGGTATGCATGTGCAACCACACATTAGTTGCCTTCCTAATAATGGAAGAAAATAAAATATGCAGACCATGAATTTGGGAACAAATCTGCAAGAACTGTTTCCAACTATGCTAAACTGTTCAAGCAGCTAGAAAATGACCAGAGATTGTTTTCTTAAAAAGAAGAAAAAATAATAATAGCTGAGGAAAAACAAAGAGTTTTCAAAACACTGATGGAAAAGCTACATTTGTATTTCAAGAACTCCAGGTTTTCTGATCTTCTAAAGTGTACAGATACATGCATATATTTTAAACTTTTGGTGCAGATTGAATGTGGGCTCGGTTCTCTAAATGGAACAAAACTGAAACTATACAACTGACAAGATGGTGAACAGTCTTATCCGAGCATACGCTATGTCTGACCTGATATGAACTTATACAGTGTGAATTAATAACGGAAAATTGAAAATCAAAAACTAAAATTGTTACAAAACAGGAAAAGACAAAAACACCATGGAGTTCAGGACCAAGTAGCAATGAATTGTGTTATTTCCAGCAATTTACAGCAAAGCTGCTTTCCAATGCTCTCATTCCTAGCAGCTAGGTTATTATTTCAGGTTAGTCCTCATAGGATTCTCATTTATATTGCCCTTTTCAAATATTAATGTCCCAATCAAAATTTAAAATGTGTTTCAAAGCCCCCTTTTGACTTATTAATATTCATACCATATTGATGAGAATGTTCGTCTGCAACTTTAATTGTCTTGAGTTCCTGAACCTTTGATATCCTCTTTGACAACCTCTTAACCTCCAACGCGTAAGGGAACCATTCTATAGCGTAAGTGCCTTCAACTGGGTCAGTCACTAAATAGTGCTAGACTGTCACTCTGAATTACCCTAACATGGAGGGTTAGCATGTTAAGCAGCCTCTTCTTGTATTTTGTTAAAGTACATTTAAGTTCCAAAGTTATCCTGAAAACATCCAAAGAGAGAACTGGAGCAAAAATCTAATCTTCACAAAACATTGTAGCATTGTAAAGTTCAAATGGCTAGCTTTCAAATCTTACCAAGTTTACAAAATTGGAAGTCTCCACAACATCCCGCTCTTTCAATTATTTTTTTTTAAAACGGGAACAGCCATCTTTTATTTTGAATGAATTACTTGATAAGTAGGTCTTAAGCTTTTATCTACTCATTCTAAACTCTGGATTAATCGTTCCAGCTCTGCACAGGGGACAATCGCTGGAATGCACAGGCTGATAAAGGTCGAGAAGGCAACCAAAAAGGATGATCTTTTTAATAATCCTGCTGTTTAAAGATTTCTGAATGACTCTACTTGTGACTTGCAATAGTATCTGGATATTAAAATACAAACATAAGCATACTATTAAGCAAACTAGAGGAAACAAATATGAAATTCCAACAAGAATGCCATACATTTTTGTTAAAGCCAATGAATACTTGCAGTTTTTTGGGAAATTCTCAGATTTTTCTCTTTATTATACCCAACTGCTTTTCCCCCCCAGATATATTAGATGCACCTGTTTCAAACAATTCAGTAGGGGGAACTTTCAGTTTCTCTATAACAATAAAGTAACCTGCTAATGTTTATATGAAGTGTTCTGTAATGCTATCCAACTTCCTCTGGTGATGAAATTCATATACACAAATCTGAAATCCAGAATTTGTATACATTTCTTTTTGGGCTATTTATATTTGAGCATGCTCCCCAAAAACCACCTTTCAAAAAGATCTGACAATAGATGGAAAAGATCCTCTGAATTCACACAATGCTATGGATAACATGAACTAACCAGTTTTATTTCAGTTATGTTGCACTCAAGGATGGCCACACTGCACCCAGAAATAGCATCTGAAAACGTAAATAGTTCTATTTTTGTCAAGCAGTGATAACTTAACATGTATCATTGTCCTTCCAATCATTATTGGGGCTATTGATGCAGTTATTTCTCGGATTTCTACGATTTACTGGTTTAGAAAAATATTACAGTACGTCAAGAGAATAAACTTGATTTGTTTTGACTATCTGTGCCTGTCACAGAGAACAGAATCATCTCAGATTGGAAGAGTTGAATCTACTGTAATTGTACCTTTCGAAAAACACATGCTCTAACTCAAACAGAAGTTAAAGGTGCGATGCAGCAATTATTGGGTGAAATTCTATGCCCTGTTTTATGAAGGGGGTCAGACCTGACAGGTGATCATAATGGTTGTCTCTGGCATTAAAGTCTATGAATCCTTGTGGAGTAGACTATGCTCCGGTTTGTACGTGCAGGATGTTGTGAAGCAGAGAAAAGACACAGTTATATCTTCTTCTAATTTTTGATACTGAAAGATGATTGTTAAGAAAATCTTGTTACATATAATAATAATAATAATTTCTGATAATGTCCTTTTCCCATTATTTCATTCTTCCTAAACCTTCTTCACATCCCAAATGATTTGGCTGAGAATTGTACAATATTGTTCCAGAGCCCTTCACCACTCATGTTCCTTAGTTATCCAGAGGAGTTGGTGAGAAAAGTATTGTTGTTTATAGTAGTATTACCAAAGTACCTAGGTGCCCCAGTCATAGACCAGATTCCTATTGAGCTAAGAGCTGTTCAAACACAGAACTAAAATATGGTCCTGTACCAACGAGCTTACAGTCAAATGTAAGATGAGACAATAGATAAATACAGACTGAATGACAGGGGAGTAAAAAAAATAAACTATATTGGTTAACATGATAAACAGTGGTCCTCAGCACACCAGTGCCTAACTGTTAAGTTTTCTGTAGGTATCATGGAAAGGATTGTTTTAAAGAGGGATTTGAAGGAAGATAATACATTAGTTTTATAGAAAGTTCTTCCGAAGCGTGAGGCGCAGCATCGGAGAAAACACAAAATTTAATAAGTGGTAGCGGAGGCCGACATCATGGGCCAATTGGAGTTGACAACGTGATACTGAATGAAAGATGATTGGTAGGGTTGGGATAGGCCATAAGGGAATTTGAAAGTAAAGACAAGTAGCTTATGTTTGTTGTGATACAGAAGGGCAAGTCAGCTGACGGAAGCAAAAAGAGGGAGGACGTGGTCAAAGTGATAGGCTAAGAAAGCGATCCTTGCCGCAGCATTCTGAGTGGATACGAGACAGATACAAGATTGTATTTCTCAAGGTCAGAGAGAAGGATGTTGTAGTAATCATTATGGAATATAAAAAGAGCCTGAATGAAAGTTAAACTGTGGGATGGATAGGAAAGACTGTTTCTTAGAAATATTACACAGAAAGAATAGTCAAGATTTAGACATAGGCTCGATGTGAGGACTTTGACAGAGGTCTGAATAGATACGGACACCCCAGTTATGGGCCTGAATATCAGGCAGTACAGAGTTGTCCACAGTGATCAAGAAAGGAGGTAGCAGGGAGAAAGATTAAGAGCTCTGTTTTCGCCATGTTGTGCTTGAATGGATAGCTAGACATCATGAGATATCAGAAATACAAGCTGAGACTTTAGTTTGGATAGAAGGAGACTGTTCTGGAGCAGAGAGGTAGATTTTTGAGTCATCCTCATAGGTAGTTGAATTTGTGTTTTCAGAGGAGATTACCCAGAAAGAGGATGTAGAGGCAGAAGAAAGGGACTAAGGAAAGAGCCCTGTACGCTAACCACAGGAAGCTGGAGTGGAGATGGGAAGGGTCTTCTGAAGGACACACTGAAAGAATGATTAGTGAGTCAGAGGAGAACCAGGAAAGGACAGTCAAGCAAGCCAATGAAGGACAAGATTTCAAGAGGAGCATGGTTGGTGGTGTCCAAGGTGGCTGACAGGCCAAACAGGATGAGGATGAAATACTGGTTCTGAGATTTAGCCACAAAAAGGTCATTAGAGACTTTGGTGAGCGTGGCTTCAGTGGAGTACAAGGAGCAGAAGCAAGATTAGAAAGGGTCAAGGGTGTAAATGGAGGAGAGGGACTCCAGGCATCAATTAGAAACACTGCGTTCAATGAGATTAGAGTTGAAAGGTAGACAGGGTGGTAGCTGACGGGGCTAGTGGGGTCAAAGGTGATTTGTTTTGTTTTAAGATTGGAGAAACTAAAACATGTTTGTATCGTGAGGAGAAAGAGCCCCTTCTCTTTTTTTGAGATGGTCCCCTCATCTCAAAAAAGTTATACTGGCATTAGAAAAGATTCAAAAAAGAGCAACTAAAATGATTAGTTTCAGAGTAGCAGCCGTGTTAGTCTGTATCCGCAAAAAGAAAAGGGAGTACTTGTGGCACCTTAGAGATGAACAAATTTATTTGAGCATAAGCTTTCATGAGCTAGAGCTGTAGCTCATGAAAGCTTATGCTCAAATAAATTTGTTCGTCTCTAAGGTGCCACAAGTACTCCTTTTCTTTAAAATGATTAGGGGTTTGGAACAGTCCCCATATGAGGAGAGATTAAAGAGGCTAGGACTTTTTAGCTTGGAAAAGAGGAGACTAAGGGGGGATATGATAGAGGTATATAAAATCATGAGTGGTGTGGAGAAAGTGAATAAGGAAAAGTTATTTATTTGTTCCCATAATATAAGAACTAGGGGCCACCAAATGAAATTAATGGGTAGCAGGTTTAAAACAAATAAAAGGAAGTTCTCCTTCACTCAGCGCACGGTCAACCTGTGGAACCCCTTGCCTGAGGAGGTTGTGAAAGCTAGGACTATAACAGGGTTTAAAAGATAACTGGATAAATTCATGGAGGTAAGTCCATTAATGGCTGTTAGCCAGAACAGACAAGGAATGGTGTCCCTAGCCTCTGTTTGTCAGAGGGTGGAGATGGATGGCAGGAGACAGATCACTTGATCATTACCTGTTAAGTTCACTCCCCCTGAGGCACCTGGCATCGGCCACTATTGGTAGACAGGATACTGGGCTGGATGGACCTTTGGTCTGACCCAGTATGGCCTTTCTTATGTTCTTATGAGCCACAGGAGAGGGAGAGGTTAAGAAGAAGAGTAAGGGGTAAGGGAGAAGGCAAGAGCAGGCACAAGTGAGACCAGGGGAAGGAATGGGATTAGTGGGCCAAGCAAAGGGGTTAGAGGAGGAGAGCAGATGAAAATCTCTCCTCCGTTTCTCCTATCTCAGACACAGAAATGTGGGAAGGGAACCTGAAGGGTGGGGGAAGATCCTTCATATCATGTCAATTTTCTCTTCGAAACAGACCAGTGAGTTCCTGTGTTGGGAGAGAAATTAAGTGCAGGCAGAACTAAAAGAGGAGAGAACAAATTTGTATTGGAGGAAGTTAGCAGTGCCATAGGATTTCCACCAGCGGGAGACTCCACAGTGCAAGAGCAGGAGCAGAGGGTTAAGCCAGGGCTGTTGTCTGGCAGGGCTGACCTTGTGACGGGAGAGAGAAGCCGAAGACTACTTTTGCATAGGTTCTCAGGCACTGCCATATTTTTCTCTGGTGGACGAAAGTTTAGGAAAAGGTATACAAATGCTACTAACTGAATAAGAGCTACAGGAGATTTTCTTGTACAATCATAATATCTATAGTTCAAATCCAAGTAGAAAAATCACTTCCTCACAGTCTATTATTTTGAACTGAGCACCAAGTCAATCTAAACAGGAACCACAGCACAGTATATTAAAAGCTTCAGGCACTAACAAGTTCATGCAAATGTAGCAGATTTCCATATATATAAAAAAAACAACTACATACATTATTAATGCAATCTGCTTGTTTTAAACAAGACATAAAAGGCTGTAGTATGGGCAGGCACAAACTAATTTGAAGAGGCTACATCCTAAGAACTCTTTCATGCTGTGTATATCTTTTTCATGTAAACTTAATAACTGTAAATATATTTTAATAAATGACAGAAGGGGCAGTTACTGAGGACAAAGAAAAGTGTTTACTGGGGCTAGGAGGAGGAATCCATGGAAACTCTGTACTTTCAAATTAATCACTTAACCTGAGCATAAAAAAATAAAAATAAAGCTATGCTTTTCAAGACAAGATGGCAGCATTCATCGTGGTTACCAGAACTGGGTGATAAATGTGAGAGAAAACAATTTGGCTGAAAATGTTCTCAGCTTGGGAATTTGCTAACCTCCTTAAGCCTAAGAGCACAAGTCTTTGCAACGTGTCCTATTTACTCGGGCATTTTCCAAGTATAGCTTGAAAAAGGATCTGATTTTTTTTCTTGTGGTTGTATATTCATATTATTTTGTAATTATTTGCTGTAAGTTCACTGAGAGGCCATAACTGGCACTTTGTTTAAACTGGAAAAAAAAAAAAAGTAAAATCTAAACTACATTTTTGATAATATGTAAGAAAATTGAATCCATTAATTTTAAGTGGAAAAATTTTCTTTCCTCTGAATTTCTTTGCTTTCAGGAGGTAGAGCCCTTTCTTCCTTCACTGTACATCACTTCATTTCTATTAAAAAGTTTTTGTTTAGAGGAGCAACAGTTGGATGTAAGTTTAGGGGTAACTTGAAATTTTTGAAACAAAACCAATTTTCACATCCTCACCATAAAACTACCATAAATGGGGAACCTTCCAGATTAAGGGCCAAATCCTGCTCTTCTTACTCCCATAGTCAAATAACTATTTACTATAGTTCAAAGGGAGCTTCTGGATGCTCAGCATTTGTAAAAGTTAGGTCTCTTAGTTAGCCTAAATATGGCCTTAGGAGCCTAAACTTTAGGCTCCCATTTTTAAAAATCTGGGCCTCCATGCCTCAGTGTTGAGTTTTAGTGCTTCGAATTAAGGAGTTCTCAGTAACTTGAACACAGCAGATAACAGTACAACAAGGGGCAACTCAAATTCTGATGTTGGGAAAATTTTTAACTGTTCTTCTTTATGAGCCACTGCTGTGGATTGGTAAATCTTGCAAATTTCCTGGGACCAAAAATGTAAGGCTTATATTTGTATCTAATGTTTAACAAAAAACATTCAAAAATAAGGTTTGGAAGGAATAAGAACTGAATGTGTTTCTTCTCCCTTTCCTTCTTTTTTCCTCAATTAAAATCTGTGAGAGCCTTATAAAATGTGTGCATGAAGATAAGTCAGCATTAGTGACATGTTAAAGCAAAACAATCGATATGAGCCTGTAATTCTTACCAGTAATTCTCAGTAGAAGAAGGTACGTTACATCCAAAAAGTAACATGTGATGGACCGTGTCCATGCTTGCTTGAGGCCTGAAGTCAACTGAAAGACAAATTAATAAACTAGTATAAATGTGAGTTTTATTCTCACTACAGCAGACCATTTTGAGATTGTCCATTCGGTGCATAATGAAGATATTGTTATACCATCGTTTGTTCATGGTGTCATGAACAGGGATAATTTTTTGGTTTTTGTGTTCACTCTGATGTGTGGGCTCAGCACTGCCAGAGTGTTTAAGTAACAGAAAGAAGAGCTGTATATTGCAAGTTGTGTTTTTGTTGTTTTTCAATGTCAATTTCTTACTACAGGACAAAAAGGAATTACACTGAATGGATTATACCTTCTTTTCCCTGTCCAGACATACTTCTAAATATCATATCTCAAATCCTACCACTTTCAATCCAACTGTGTCTCCATGACGCTGCGAGAAAGGCAAGAAACCCTACCAGACCTCTGCCAATTTGGCCCAAAATGAAAAAAATCCTTCCTGATCCAAAAATAGGCATTTGGTCAGACCCACAGAATCCTAAAGCCACAGCTCCTGTAGGACAGACGAGGCAGCTAATAGAAGTTAGAGACTTTTGAAAATCCCGGGAGAGACTTTAAATAGAGGGTGAGGGGACGGGAAGCATGTGAAAGACAATGGGCCAGCCCATTCGCACAGCCAGTATGAAGATGGAGAACCCAAGGAGAAGGACAGGCCAGCCCCAGTCTTGCCAAGCAAGGCTCTTGCATCTTCCCCATTCCTCTCCTCCAAGCACTGTGTCACATCCCCTGAACACCCATTCAACCTTCTCCCCCAAACTAATCGATGTGGGGAGAGGGGAGAGCAGCCCCACTAAAACTGCTCACATGCTTAGGCAAAATAGCCAAACAAATGGCTAGTTTTGCTCACAGATATCAGTATATACTATCAGGTATCATACAACGATACAAATGAGTCAAGACTTAGGGGTACCAAAAAGTTCCCATTACATTCTGAAAAAAAATCTAACAACCATCACCCCAGCTTCAAACATAACTCTGGCAGCTTCTGCAACCCAAACATTGTTCTAGTTCATGCCCGAAACCACAAAAGAAAAAAGAGTAAAAGCTTTTTGTCAGAGCTGAAGGAATTGCTAGTAAACAAACAAAATGGTGAAAGTTAAATGACTTTCTTAAAATGAGACAAGGTGGGTGAGGTAATGTCTTTTATTGGACCAAATTCTGTCTGTAGACCAATATCTACAAAGCTGGATATGAGTCAAGAGTGTTCCCTTGTTGCCAAGAAGGCTAATGGCATTTTGGGCTGTATAAGTAAGAGCATTACCAGCAGAAC
Source organism: Lepidochelys kempii (assembly GCF_965140285.1). Lineage (NCBI taxonomy): Eukaryota > Metazoa > Chordata > Testudines > Cheloniidae > Lepidochelys > Lepidochelys kempii. Next base: position 65,768,538 of record NC_136384.1, on the reverse strand, counting down.
GAGGGACATGATCGTTTCCCTCTATTCGACATTGGTGAGGCCTCATCTGGAGTACCGTGTCCAGTTTTGGGCCCCACACTACAAGAAGGATGTGGAAAAATTGGAAGGAGTCCAGCGGAGGGCAACAAAAATGATTAGGGGGCTGGAGCACGTGACTTAGAATCATAGAATATCAGGGTTGGAAGGGACCTCAGGAGGTCATCTAGTCCAACCCCCTACTCAAAAGCAGGACCCATCCCCAATTAAATCATCCCAGCCAGCGCTTTGTCAAGCCTGACCTTAAAAACTTCTAAGGAAGGAGATTCCACCACCTCCCTAGGCAACGCATTCCAGTGTTTCACCACCCTCCTAGTGAAAAAGTTTTTCCTAATATCCAACCTAAACCTCCCCCACTGCAACTTGAGACCATTACTCCTTGTCCTGTCCTCTTCCACCACTGAGAATAGTCTAGAACCACCTCTCAGGTAGTTGAAAGCAGCTATCAAATCCCCCCCCTCATTCTTCTCTTCCGCAGACTAAACAATCCCAGTTCCCTCAGCCTCTCCTCGTAAGTCATGTGTTCCAGACCCCTAATCATTTTTGTTGCCCTTCGCTGGACTCTCTCCAATTTATCCACATCCTTCTTGTAGTGTGGGGCCCAAAACTGGACACGGTACTCCAGATGAAGCCTCACCAATGTCGAATAGAGGGGGACGATCACGTCCCTCGATCTGCTCACTATGCCCCTACTTATACATCCCAAAATGCCATTGGCCTTCTTGGCAACAAGGGCACACTGCTGACTCATATCCAGCTTCTCGTCCACTGTCACCCCTAGGTCCTTTTCTGCAGAACTGCTGCCTAGCCATTCGGTCCCTAGTCTGTAGCTGTGCTTATGAGCTTATGAGGAGAGGCTGAGGGAACTGGGATTATTTAGTCTGCAGAAGAGAAGAACGAGGGGGGATTTGATGGCTGCCTTCAACTACCTGAAAGGAGGTTCCAAAAAGGATGGATCTAGACTGTTCTCAGCGGTAGCAGAAGACAAAACAAGGAGTAATGGTCTCAAGTTGTAGTGTGGGAGGTTTAGGTGGGATATTAGGGAAAACGTCTTCACTAGGAGGGTGGTGAAGCACTGGAATGTGTTACCTAGAGAGGTGGTGGAATCTCCTTCCTTAGAGGTTTTTAAGGTCAGGCTTGACAAAGCCCTAGCTGAGATGATTTAGTTGGGGATCGGTCCTGCTCTGAGCAGGGGGTTGGACTAGATGACCCCTGAGGTCCCTTTCAACCCTGATATTCTATGATTCTATGGTGAGAGAGAAGCTTTCAAGCCACACACAGCTCTTCAACTGTTTCTTAAAACGTCCACTGTTGAAGGACAGTGCTTTACAAGTACAAGCAGAGCATTTTTAATATCATTTTTAACTTGATAGAATCACTTAAAAACAACAGGATGTAAACTACCCTATCCCTTAATTTAATGTTATGAATTGAAGAAATGAGCACCTTTCAAGTGATTGCCCCATCTTGTTTTTTTGGCAATATATTAAGTACTTAACCACTGCACAACTGGGGGGCGGGGAGGGGGGAGAATCAATCAGAGGCAATACTGAAATGCGGTCTATTGACATTTTAAAAAGCATTGCCCCACAGGAGCCACAAGACTGTGCAAAAGCAGTTTACAGCCAGGCACTCTCTTGGAGAAGAATGCCTGGGGCCAGTTCATTATTTTAAAGCTTTGTTTAATATTACAAAAGAATATTTAAATATTTTAGTTATGCTTATGCATCGGAAAACAAAGCTATAAAGCAATCAGCAAAGGAATAATAGAAGCAGCAATTCCAAGGTGACATCTGGAGTTTAACAATTCCCTCAGGATGCTACAAAATCATCTGTGAGTTGTGATACTTAAACTGACAGCACAGTATCACCAAAACAACTCAAAGTATGGTGTGAGATGTCTACGTACTTATTTTTTCCAAAGAGAAAATACTATAGTCTTGTAAGATAGTAGAAAGGGGAAGAAAGAATTGAATATAGAATCTTCTTTCGGTCTAACTAAAGTCTTTGGGCATAATCTAGGGCAATATCAATAAAATCTAACAGCCTGTGATATACTGGTAGTCAAATGAGATAATCTGATGAAGTGCCTTTCCGCCTTAAACTCTATGAAAGTATACATGCATCAAGTCAAGCTATATCTCAAAATCCAAAAATTAGGCTATTTTTATAAAAACTAGAATTTCTTGAGAAGCCCTCTTAACCATTTGTCTTCCTCAGCCATGCTCGCTCTCTCTCTATTTGCCTTTGACATCCAAATATTTTCATGATTTCTTCCTCATTATCCACCTGTCCTGAGAATGATCGAACACTGGTTGTGCTCCCCATGTCAGATACTTGCTGTTAATCACTATTAATCATTCGCTTATAAGTGGCTACAAATCTTTATTTTCAGTAGTGGTGGAGTAAAATCTCTCAGGATAGTCCCTTGACTTCACAGTTAATGCCATCAAATCATCATATTTTGCCCGTAGGACCTCAATTAAATGATAAATTATCAGTGGATGCTTAAAGAACTTCAGAGAAAACAGACCAGCCTTTTGCTTCATTTTCTGAAAAGACAGGATATGGACTATATGTATTTTAGATGACTCAAAGAGGAGGTAGGGAAAAATAAACAAACCAAAATTAAAACAAACAAACAAAAAAGCATGTGTTCTTACACTGGAGCTGATCTGAGAAAGTTTAGCTGATGGGGAAACAGAAGCCCTTCTCCTAATTGCCTTACCAGCTCAAGCACGGGTCAAATACTCATGCTCTGGGTCTCACTCTTCCCAATTTACTAAACCTTATTCAAGTGAAACCTCTCACTCTATGAGAAAGGTCAGCTGGGCACCAGATGCATACAGGAATACAGGCTACAACTGGGATTTTCTAAGGTGCCTAAAAGAATTAATCCCAATGAAGTGCAATGGGAGCTTGGTGCCTAATGCCCTTAGAATTCTTTAAAAATCCAAGTCTATCTTCCTACGTTATGTGACTGGGGGATTGCTAAGAACTAGTACTTTTCAGAAAGAATTAAGAAGCCTGAAATAGATTTTAAAGTGGGGAGCTTGCCTAAATAAATTGCTTATCAAAATTAGCTAAGACTGCCTCTCCTTCCAAAACACCACATATATGGTCTACATCTACAGAATTTGCTCCTGCTAAGCTACAGATGTGTTTAAAAGTGAATATGGCCACCTTGCCTAAAGCTTTCTGTGACTGAGTGCCTTGAAATCCTGGACAAATGGGTAAAGGTCAATGTTCAAATGTCTCGATTCTTTGTCTAATAGCATTGTGGTTTTGCTCTTCACATTTTAAATGCTAGTGATCCAGTTTAAGCCATGTATACAGAGCATCCAGATCCCACTGTAACAGGCACATTACAAAAATATGTATTCAGTGCTGTTAGTTTTACTTTTACCTGTAGTCCATTTGCAAGCAAGACAAAAGCTCAAAGCAACAGCATACAACATTTTTGCCTGCAAATTCTATTTATTCCATAATCATAGAACAATTCCGTATTAAAGACCTTTTGTTTCCACCTTTTTAATCACTGTGTCTTAATAGTGAAATTACAATTAACTCTTGAATGAGACAATGTGTCATTAATGTGAAGTTCTCAACTTGATTCATAAGCATTTTAAGCTGCTATTGACAACTTAAGCAAGAAATAAGTTTTCTAAAGGAGGTCGTAAATAGTTCATAAATGTGAAACAGGATTATCTTTATTGTAGAATCTGACACATGTGGAAATTATATTGTGAGTAATTTACTTTCTTGAAGGCTGGCCTTTCTGTGTTACTTAAAAAAAAAGAAAAATCTCAATCAAAAAACACACCACACTTCTGTCTGAATAATTTTACTTGCTGTTTTAACTAACATCTAATATTTCAACTGTAGTAATTTCAGAGAAAATAAAATGTTTCTTTTAAAAACTGGAAAATGTAATTGTAAAACCATAAAAATTAGCAGGCGCAAATATACCATATATACTCGTTCATTAGCCTGATTGTTTATAAGCCGACCCCCCGACCGGATAGGTAAAAATAGTATAAACTGTATGACCCTTTAATAAGAATACCCTGTATTTTAGGGGTTGGCAAACTTTTGCTCCTGGCCCATCAGGGTAAGCTGCTAGCGAGTTGGGACGGGACGTTTTATTTACCTGGAGCGTTCACAGGCATGGAGCCCCTCAGCTCCCAGTGGCCGCGGTTTGCCGTTCCCACCCAACGGGAGCTGCAGGATGCTTCCCATTGGCTGGGAATGGCAAACTGTGGCCCCTGGGAGCCAAGGGGCTCCTGGCCTGCAGACGCTCCAAGTAAACAAAACATCCCGACCCGCCAGCGGCTTACCCTGGTGGGCTGGGAGCCAAAGTTTTCCAACCCATGCTATATTTTAAAAGCTGGCATCACAAGAAATACATTAAAATAATTCTAGCAAAACTTTTGGGTAATTAACGAAAAACCTGTTATAATAATAACTGAACAAATATGTATTCACCTTCAGAATTACAGTCAATGTTTAAAATCAGTAAATGGACATTTAAAAACAAAACAATATGAGACTTTAAAAAGTCTTAAAATCCTTCAAAATCTGAATCAGTCTCTGATTCACCAACCCGTTAATTAAACTCTGCTTCAGTCACAGCTGCACCTGCATTGTCATTGTAGATGTCAGCAGTGTCGTCTTCAGACTCAGATTCCTTCTCATCAGCCTCTGTTGTGTCATCATCAAATATGGCATCATCTTCTGACCCGTCGAGTGCATTGCTGATACAGCATTTCCCAAATGATTTTTCTATAGTTTCCGAGGAATGGACACTCATGCGTCCTTGATCCACTGGGCAACCAGATTGATTTTGGGCTTCATAAGATTCCCGCCTTTTGTCAACTTTACCATGCCTGAGCACATCCATTCAGACCACATGTTGCGTGGCCTGTCTTTAAAGGGTTTGTTCAGGCAGACATCAAGTGGTTGTAGAACTGTAGTTAAGCCTCCAGGTATTACAGCCAAAGTAGTTTTCATATTTTTGGCCACATTTTTCACCTCATCCATCTGTCCTGCACTTTCATCCATCCATCCCTTTTTGTGTGCACGTATGATGACACGAGCAGGAAATTTCATGTTTTTAGGCAAGGTTTTTCTTTTAAAAACTACAAGAGGGAGCTTTGATCCATTTGCCAAACATGATAAAACCACCGTAAAATGGATTTTTTCAGAGCCAGTGGTTTTAATTAAAACTGTTTTTTCACCAACACTGGTTACAGTTCTGTTACTTGGAAGATCAAATGTCATCGGTGTTCTGTCCATATTTCCTATTTGTGACAGTTCAAATGCATATTCCTTTTGAAATTTTATAATAAAACTTTGGAAAGATTCATAGATACCTAGATATTAAGGTCAGAAGGGACCATTATGATCATCTAGTCTGACCTCCTGCACAATGCAGGCCACAGAATCTCACCCACCCACTCCTGCGATAAACCTCTCACCTACGTCTGAGCTATTGAAGTCCTCAAATCATGGTTTAAAGACTTCAAGGAGCAGAGAATCCTCCAGCAAGTTATCAGTGCCAGTGATCAGGCAGATCTTCCCATCTGGCCTGGAGGAAAATTCCTTCCCGACCCCAGATATGGTGATCAGCTGAACCCTGAGCATGTGGGCAAGATTCACCAGCCAGATACCCAGGAAAGAATTCTCTTTAGTAACTCAGATCCCACCCCATCTAACATCCCATCACAGGCCATTGGGCCTATTTACCATGAATAGTTAAAGATCAATTAATTGCCAAAATCATGTTATCCCATCATACCATCTCCTCCATAAGCTTATCGAGTTTAATCTTAAAGCCAGATAGGTCATTTGCCCCACTGCTTCCCTTGGAAGGCTATTCTAAAACTTCACTCCTCTGATGGTTAGAAACCTTCGTCTAATTTCAAGTCTAAACTTCCCGATGGCCAGTTTATATCCATTTGTTCTTGTGTCCACATTGGTACTGAGCTTAAATAATTCCTCTCCCTCTCTGGTATTTATCCCTCTGATATATTTAGAGAGAGCAATCATATCTCCCCTCAACCTTCTTTTAGTTAGGCTAAACAAGCCAAGCTCCTTGAGTCTCCTTTCATAAGACAAGTTTTCCATTCCTCGGATCATCCTAGTAGCCCTTCTCTGTACCTGTTCCAGTATGAATTCATCCTTCTTAAACATGGGAGACCAGAACTGTACACCGTATTCCAGGTGAGGTCCTCACCAGTGCCTTGTATAACGATACTAAAACCTCCTTATCCCTACTGGAAATACCTCGCCTGAGGCATCCCAAGACCGAATTAGCTTTTTTCACGGCTATATCACATTGGCAGCTCATAGTCATCCTGTGATCAACCAATACTCCAAAGTCCTTCTCCTCTTCCGTTACTTCTAATTGATGCGCCCCCATCTTATAACTAAAATTCTTGTTATTAATCCCTAAATACATGACCTGGCACTTCTCACTATTAAATTTCATCCTATGACTATTATTCCAGTTTATAAGGTCATCCAGATCTTCCTGTATGATATCCCGGTCTCTCTCTAAATTGGCAATACCTCCCAGCTTTGTATCATCTTCAAACTTTATTAGCACACTCCCACTTTTTGTGCCGAGGTCAGTAATAAAAAGATTAAATAAGATTGGTCCCAAAACCGATCCCTGAGGAACTCCACTAGTAACCTCCCTCCAGTCTGAGGGTTCACCTTTCAGTATGACCCGCTGTAGTCTCCCTGTTAACCAATTCCTTATCCACCTTTCAATTTTCATATCGATCCCCATCTTTTTCAATTTTACTAACAATTCCCCATGTGGCACAGTATCAGTCACCTTACTGAAATCTAGGTAAATTAGATCCACTGCGTTTCCTTTGTCTAAAAAAATCTGTTACTTTCTCAAAGAAGGAGATCAGGTTGGTTTGGCACGATCTACCTTTTGTAAAACCGTGTTGTATTTTGTCCCATTTACCATTGACCTCGATGTCCTTAACTACTTTCTCCTTCAAAATATTTTTCAAGACCTTGCATACTACAGATGTCAAACTAACAGGCCTATAATTACCCAGATCACTTTTTTTCCCCTTTCTTAAAAATAGGAACTATGTTAGCAATTCTCCAATCATACAGTACAACCCCTGAGTTTACAGATTCATTAAAAATTCTTGCTAATGGGCTTGCAATTTCATGTGCCAATTCCTTTAATATTCTTGGATGAAGATTATCTGGGCCCCCCGATTTAGTCCCATTAAGCTGTTCAAGTTTCGCTTCTACCTCAGATATGGTAATATCTACCTCCATATCCTCATTCCCATTTGTCATGCCACCATTATCCCCAAGATCCTCATTAGCCTCATTAAAGACTGAGGCAAAGTATTTGTTTAGATATTGGGCCATGCCTAGATTATCCTTAACCGCCACTCCTCCTCAGTGTTTAGCGGTCCCACTTCTTCTTTGTTTGTTTTCTTCTTATTTATATGGCTATAGATCCTTTTACTGTTGGTTTTAATTCCCTTTGCAAGGTCCAACTCTACTTGACTTTTAGCCTGTCTCACTTTATCCCTACATGTTCTGGCCTCAATAAGGTAGCTTTCCTTGCTGATCCTGCCCATCTTCCACTCCCTGTATGCTTTCTGTTTTTTCTTAATCACCTCTCTGAGATGCTTGCTCATCCAGCTTGGTCTACAACTCCTGCCTATGAATTTTTTCCCCTTTCTTGGGATGCAGGCTTCCGATAGCTTCTGCAGCTTTGACTTGAAGTCATCCCAGGCCTCCTCAGCCTTTAGATCCAGAAGTTCTTCAGTCCAATCCACTTCCCTAACTAATTTCCTTAATTTTTGAAAGTCAGCCCTTTTGAAATCAAAAACCCTAGTCGCAGATTTATTTTTGTTTATCCTTCCATTCAGTTTGAACTGAATTAGCTTATGATCACTTGAACCAAGGTTGTCCCCTACAACCATTTCTTCTATGAGGTTCTCACTACTCACCAAAACCAAATCTAAAATGGCATCCCCTCTAGTCGGTTCAGCAACTACTTGATGAAGGAATCCATCGGTATATATACGGTAATATATACAGTAATACCTGCAATTGCTTTTAACTATTTTTTTTAACTGATTACAGTCAATCATAATTGATAGTCTCCCTTTAAATTCTCACAATAATGCACAATTTGAAATTGAATGTTACTTTATACACTGAAGAAAAAGACAGTGGTATTGGTCTGACACCAATAGATATCCAATCTATTGGTCTGATACCAGTAGGACTGCGATTTTTTTTCTTTGATGTTTTGTGGTGCGTTGTGATTGGCACAATCTATATGAGTGCTGAAAGACCGATCAATCAAGGTGATCAAGGTTTTGCCTCAGGTCTTTGTTGGGATGTTTTAATCTAAGCCACAGATACAACTATTAGAACACTGCATGCTGAGAACACTAAGTAGAATGTTTCCTTATGTCTAAAGGTGAAAACAAATGGATAATTAGATATGCATGCATACTCAATGTAAGGGCCTGACCCACTGTTATTTGAAAGGCTCCCATTGACGTCATTGAACTTTGGTCTGGACTGTAAGTGTTTTTTTTGGCTCAAGGAGTTCCTAAGTTTTGCAAGCCCACCTTGTGGTGGGGAGAGAATGGACGAGCCCACAAAGGGAGCTCTCCAAGACTGCTGTCCTGCAATTCTGTGTTCCAGCTGCACCCTGAGTGCCTAAATCTTTGGCACTAGAGGCATGAGACACAGCAGGAAATCACCAGCCTCTACATAGAGATATATGACTATAGCTACCTCCCTTCTCTGACCTCTCCTCTATCTATCCACAATTGTAAACCACAGACCTGCACTTCAGGCATAAGCGATGAACATGAGTTTAGCTGTAAACACCTGAATAGTTTGTATAGCACAACACAAGACAGGTAACAGGAGCAGAGTGGCAATGATATTTGCAGATGACCTCAAGATTGAGGTGTAAAACCATAGCACCTATGCCCTTACCCGAGGACAACCATAAACTCATCCATTAAGTTAGGCCTCTTTCCCACTCCAATCCCATTACTCCCAAGCAGGCAGCCCAGAGAGCCAGATGGCCCTGGAATCTGAAAGTCCCCAACCTTGTGCAGTCTACACGGTGGGACAGCCCCAGAGGGGAGGTCACTGGGACATGGTTCTAGGACTTCCAGGCTCCCAGCTCTATGATAGTAACCCTGGAAGCCTTGAGACCCCTGGCTCAAATAGGGAGCCTAACAGCCCCAGGAAACCATGGCTTCAGCCTGGGCTCTGGCAGGATCCCTGCCACAGAGCAGGATGCCTCGTGGCCCCCAAAGATCTGGTTCTAGCTGGGGTTCCGGGGGCTGCTAGGTTGTCTGCTGAAGAGCTGTGACCCTGGAACACCAGCAGATTTCCAACAGAAGCTTGCCTGTGTTTCAGAGAAAGTTTTGACAAATCTGCATTAGATTAAGTGAAACATTTTGCTCCAGAGAATCAGCATTTGCTGACAAAACTAAGTTTTGTTGTAAAGTTTCCAACCAGCTCTGTATATAATCCCTTTATGTTATTTATTAAATTCACCCAGCAAACACAGTTTGTGCATTATGTAGTTGAAAATAATATTCTTGCTCAAATCTTCACTCATACATCTTCCAGCTGGGATTTTAACTTCAACCTCAATGTATTTTGTAATATAAAAAAGTGATAATTTATAAATGCCATTATGCTACAAGGAGATTAGCCGAATTAAGAATTGCAATCTAGGGACATACTAAATATCTGTATTTATATAAAGAAACTTGGCCTCACTTCTCAACACAGAGCTCCCCATCAATTGTATTATGAACTCTGAGGGAGATGGGGGGGGGGAATTGATTCTAACAGTGTCTAGTTTAACAATTTAAACTAATCCTTTCTAATATGGCTATCCTTAAAGATATTAACTTTATATCTCTTACCCTTTTAAAAAACAGTTCCCCCCCCCACTCCCTAAAAATAATTTTCTATCATATTTTTCAGGAATGTAATAAGACTGACCAGGATATATGAACACTCACTGTTAGATGGATTACAAAGGAACCTAGATGTGTTACTTTAGCAGTGAGCAATGTCACCTGGCAATGAGCATGTTTAAATATGCAATACTGTGGTAACAAACCAGCAACATTCAGGAGTATGGGGGAAAAAAGCAATAAATCAAATTATTTCCATCTGCAAATAGGCTCCATCTCATTTGTATAGTGCAGTTTGACAGATAAAGGCTCACCATCAGTCAATAAGAAAAAGACATTTATTTACTGGTCAGCCATGTGAGCAAAAGTAAAGGGATGAAGATGATAGTCAAATTTCTTGGCTGAGTGGCTTGCTGTCAGACTCAATTCTTCCGAGTGTCTGTAGAACACCCTTCAGCTATGACAACTGCTCAGTAGTCAAAAACAGATTGTAGCAATGCCAGCACCAGTCGGAGTGAAGACACTTTCTATTTGCCCAAATAAAAATAACCAAACATTTATGAAGATATTTAGAAAAAATCTTGATGATTGTTTTAAGTATATTAGGGATTGTCACTTATACCTTCAAGACAATTCTCCTCATCTGGTTTACCTCACAGGCATTTAATTTCATTTTACATGATATATATGTATATTCAGCTTAAAGTCAATGGTGGGATCTACACAACAAAAATAGAAATAGCCTTTAGTCAAGATGCATGGGCCTAGAGGAGAGAGAAAGGTGGAAGCTCAACAAGTTCCAATAAGCATCCAATCCTGACATTTTGACTCTATCCCAAGAACATCATACAGCGAATGGGCAATGTCTACCAGAATATACATAGCTATCCCTAAAAAAGGCCATCTAGAATAACACTCAACAGCTAATTATGAAGTTCATCTTCTAATAGAAGTCTGACATTGGTGAGGCCTCATCTGGAGTACTGTGTCCAGTTTTGGGCCCCACACTACAAGAAGGATGTGGATAAATTGGAGAGAGTCCAGCGAAGGGCAACAAAAACGATTAGGGGTCTGGAACACATGGGTTATGAGGAGAGGCTGAGGGAATTGGGATTGTTTAGTCTGCAGAAGAGAAGAATGAGGGGGGATTTGATAGCTGCTTTCAACTACCTGAGAGGTGGTTCCAGAGAGGATGGTTCTAGACTATTCTCAGTGATGGAAGAGGACAGGACAAGGAGTAATGGTCTCAAGTTGCAGTGGGGGAGGTTTAGGTTGGATATTAGGAAAAACTTTTTCACTAGGAGGGTGGTGAAACACTGGAATGCGTTGCCTAGGGAGGTGGTGGAATCTCCTTCCTTAGAAGTTTTTAAGGTCAGGCTTGACAAAGCGCTGGCTGGGATGATTTAATTGGGGATGGGTCCTGCTTTTGAGCAGGGGGTTGGACTAGATGACCTCCTGAGGTCCCTTCCAACCCTGATATTCTATGATTCTATGAAGAGTTAACTTATAATTCTAGTCAATATAGTCTATGGACAGGCTCTGGATCAGGTTGGTCAATTTAGACAGAGGACTCTTGTGGCTTTTATCTATGCACAACATACACTGGATACAGCTGCAAGTGTGACTCTATTGCTTCCAACTGTTTTATTTTTAGAATGAGATATGGTGAGTGAAATAACGTCCTTTATTGGACCAACTCCTGTTGGTGAAAGAGACAGGCTTTTGAGCTCCACAGCTCTTCTTCAGGTCCAAAAAAGGATATTACCCACCTTGTGTCTTTCATATCCTGGGACCAACACGGCTACAACACCACTGCAAAGAGCAATGGAATATATCACATTTTATTTTTAGAAAGTAAACTTTGCTTGTAAAATGTAATATTTTATTTTGGGAATCTAAATTATGATGGTTGCAGTTTGAGAATTTTATTTCTGCGGATCCATTCCCTCTTGTTCTCCTGGATATCGATTGGCATCTGGAGCAGTTTCTTTTTGGTGGATCTATACAAGCTTTGCCTTGCCTTGTATCATACTCTATGTCATTGATTGATTGAACTGCGAGTTTACACAACATTAACTTGTGCATTATTAATAATCATCCAGAGCACCTGGTACTGAGTAGTCAACATCCTTGCTCCAGAAAGAGCTGTGAAATAGTGCATCCAAATACCTCATGGACTAGTATCTCTGTCTCCTACAGTATGTCTATACTGCAGTTGAAGGTGTGGTGGCAGCAGAGCTTGGCATACCAGCGTTAGCTTTAACCTAGCCAACATGCCTAAAAACAGCAGTGAAGACATGGCACCACAGGCAGTGTGGGTTGCTCAAGCACCCCAGGGACTCAGGATACGTACTATGCTATGTTCAATGCTATGTTTAGTCAGTGTGTCTAGATCAAAGCTAGTGCAGGTATGCCAAACTGGGCTGCAATCATACTTTTCACCGCAGTGTAGACATACCCCTAGAAGTAGGGATAAATTGGTCCTTTTGCTGCACACAGGAATATCCTCAAGATTCTGATCTTAAACAGAAACCACGTGAGGAAGAGGGAATAAGAGTCTCTGTACTTTGCTGCCTGCTGGTATCTGACAGAACTCAAATTAAAGAAAAAGAAGGCATTTTAAGGAAAATGAGAATGACAACATCTGTGGAGGCAAGAGCACTAGAGACCTAAGATGCCCACAACATCGATACAAGGCAGATATAGGAATATCATTGTGCTGTTGAAATCGCCCACACACACGTCACTAAGCTGCAGTGAATCATTCTGGATGGTGGAAATTGGAATTTCTAATTCACCTAAGGCACTCACCTATTACATGTCCAGTTGTAATATATGCATGTTATGGAACAAGTGAAACAAAGGGTTTAAACCATCTAAAAACAAGAAGAGCAATTCCTCAGGAGACACAGGTATCCAAAAGCTATGCTTCTGCCTTTTTACAGACATGAAGGGGTTCATCTGGATCATCACTGACGCCTTACATGATTCACAACTACTGTGAATTCGCCCACGGTTGTGTTTTTTTTAAAAACCATGCTCTTTGGTAAGTCACTCGTACAACAACCAACAAAACATTTCATACATATTTAATGCTTGTAAATACAAAAATTTTAAAAAAGTACTGCAAAGAAAAAAAAGGTTTTCACAGTAAATTTCCTAAGAAAGGAACTGCTGCAATTTTGAAATTAATTGAAGTACTACGCATAAACTTGCCTATAATCTAGGTTAATATACATTTTTCTAACCAAACTAAAGCAGCACAGTCTACTACACACACTGTATGGTGAGTAATAGTTTATTAAAGACTGAACTACTTTGATAACCCTGTCATGCTTTTTTCTTTACAGGCATCAATCTCACAGCCACAAAATAATGCTGCAGCTATGGGCTGCTTCGCTTCTTGACAGTTCCTACTTTTTTATTTTTGATATGGCAATTAGAACTATATAGGGGTGAAAAATTCAAGGGTATTGTCCTATTGCAGATTTGTGGGTCAGTTCCTGTGGGGAGCTCCACATGAAAATATACTCAGAATATGCCACCAGCAACTATATATACTTTTCAACCCATTTATTGATCACCTCATACAGTGCACTAAGACTCGTTCTGGCAGAAGGAAGTAGAAAAATACAGGGGCTCTACCTTTACCATTGTTTTCCTTTCCCAGTATTTACAATGCATCATGAAAATGAAACTAACTTCAGTCAAATGAACCATTTGCTTGTCTCCTTCCTTTCCTGAACAACTAGATTGTTTAGAAGCAGAGTAGAATAAAATTGAAGCTACCCAGAAGACATACTGAACATCTGGTGCTTACTTTAGTGATCTACTTACTTGATTTAAACACTGATACTACTATAGTAGGTCCTGTCAATTTATTTGTCATCTCATTCATGCCAGAATATATTTTAAAAAAACAACAACAAAAACACGACATTTTTTGCCGACGAGTAAAATCTTACTGTGGCCATTGTTGATGATAAGTGCAGAGGATTTACTGCCTGTACTAGCAGGTAAATAAACAGTCTGTTCAGTAGAATGGAATTAAATATCCAGCCACAGACAGAAAGCCAATACTTCACAAATGGGACTGCTTGGTATTAGCTGCCATAGGCATCTGCATGCAGCTCCTTAACTACTATTACTCATGAATCTCCCCAGATACAGTTTGTTATCTTGACTCTAAGTGGCTCTTTCTAGTTTGTTTCTGCATTAGGCATGATGAATGCATTTTAGAAACTTTGACAGTAAAAGATTAAGTTCTTATGAGTCAAAGAAAGCTGTGGAGTGATTTCAAAAAGTCCTGATCAGGTTTTTCCCTTTAGCTCATACTCACCTACATAGGCTTCCTCATCCACTGGCAGATGTAATGACATGCAGAGGTAGGTATCAGACTATTAAAGAAACAAAAAAGAATAAAAATTATCTTAAAATTGTACCTTGTTAGAATGGAAATAAAATAATTCTAACATTGAAACTCTGCTCTACTGACACATGGGAACAAGCAATTGTCCAAACTTATAGCCTCATAAATGGAAATTATTTGCTAAGGCTATCCAAAAAACCAACAACTAAGAACATAGAGAAAGGGAGACTTGTTACTTGCCTTCTAATCCAATCATACAAAGTAAATCAAAGGAGCGCACTAAATAAAACAACACCTTATTGGACATTTGAATATTTTTTCTCTATTTGACTATAATCTATAACTTACTGCATTCTAGAAAACAGCAGTAAGTCATGGCTAGATACACATCTACCTGAATCAGAAATTCTTTGCTTGTCCCTAGACTTAAGTAAGTGGTCTATTTCTGCCACAAAGCTTATTAATATTGAAAATGTGTGCTAGAGCAGCAGCAGCAGCAATCTAAAAACTATATGTTCTTTTTTAATACATGCACCTCACTCCAATTAGAATGAATTGGAACTATGCCAGAGCATCAGGAAAAGAATGTACTCCTTTAAGAAAAAATAATGGAAAAGAACAGAAGCAACACAAAATATTATTTTCAGTTCTCTTCAACTGTTAATTGTACAGAACCATCATTTTCAAGAGCAATTAGGTCACTGCTCCCATGAGACATGAGAATGGTCCCATGAGATGCAATAGGAAGTCCAGCCATCACATGTAATTCATGGTTACCATCTTCAAGTCTATACTGATGCTTTTGGGGCAATAAAACATTTGTTTTAGCATTAAATGCACATCACTTAAAAATTGGAAGTGCTCAAGTAGATACTTCAAAATTAAACGTGAACTACTACAATGCCAGTTGCAGTCACTGTGAACCCAAGATAGTGGCCATAGTGAAGTATCAGCAACTGCTTTTGCAGTTATGAACAACTTGGTTCATATTTTCAGAGATGCTGAGTACCCAGAACTCCAAATGAAGTCACTGGTAGGGAAGGAGAGGGGTGGAAAGAATGAACAAGAACAATGCTAAAGGAAGTTTTTTTTTATGAAAACCGAAAGCTTCCAAAAACCACCAAAAGACTGCATATCAGTCCTTTTGACGTAAAAGCTATCATCATATTTTAAAGGCAGGTTGCCAAATCCATTGTTTACCCTGAGGGTTCAGACTGGATTTTAAAATCATTAAAAGATGGACCGAATTAAATGGAAATTTTTGGATCCCTGTCAACCTAATAATATCAGGAGGCTCATCAGTAGAATGGGCAATAACCTAACAATTCAGAGCATGGGGTATGCTTGCTATGGTGTGTGAACTATAGTGCAAAACAGAATAATGATGTGATGGACTGCACTGGCCTCAACGTGAATTAAATAGTCAATCCCATCTTTGCCCGCCGGTTATAGGACAGGCGCCATAAAAATAAACTCTGTCCAGCAAAAATCACAATTAATAGCAATGCTCTTCTATAAAGATCTTGGCCAAGGAGACTGTATGATGTATGAGTTAGCTTGCTACCATGGTTTCTTTATATCCAACAGATATCAGTTTGTCTCTGAGGCCAACAATATCATATTTATATTATGGTATCAGATGAGGAAAAAAAAAAGATACTATTCACTACTGCATCTTAACATGAACATTTTATAGGGCATAATTTCTTAACGAGAGAGATCATCTATTTTTATTAGACTAGCGCCCACAAGCTCCAGTAGGACAGGGGCCTCACTGTGGTAAGCACTGTACAAAATACATAGCAAGATAAAGTTTCTGTCCTAAAGACAAAATACAGCAAACATGCCCAAATAATAATAATCAGATATAACTGAGGAGGAAGGACAGGTGTAACGTTGATAAGACTATGTGGTTACATAGATCAGCTATGTACGCTATTAGATAAGAAAAAGCAATATGCTAAGTTGTTGTGTCTTTTGCCAGGAGCTAGGAAAAAGCAGAGAAGGACAAATGATACAGCTGATGTTGGGTGTGGTTATATATTCTAGCTAGGTGCCTTTGTGGAGTCAACACTGAAAACATAACTCTCAAAAGGAACTGAAAGAGCAACACACTCTGCACATTACTTTTTTTCATTAAATCTTTGGGTTCACAAGCAGCATGTTTAAAAATAAAACTTCAAGTAAATCAAGAAACAAACTCTGTTCAGTGTTTTGAAAGTCAACAAGAACTAACAGGTAGAAGCTGAAGTCAGACAAATTAAAATATAAAAAAAGGCACAAAATGTTAATAGTGAAGGTGATTAACCTGTGGAACAAACCACCAAGGGAAATGGTGGATTCTCCATTTCCTGGATTCTACAAATCAACACTGGATGCCTCCTGGAAGAGATGATTCAGCCAAACACAAGTCATTGGGCTCAGTATATTGGTGAAATTCTATGGCCTGTGTTACAAAGGAGATCATACTAGATGATCTATTGGCCCTCTTCTGGATTAAGAAATATATGAATCCATACACATCATTGGAAATTAAGGGGCACCAAATTGGGTGGTGTGATGTACATTTGTTTCAGCTGTTGTTGAATCACAATGGTGATTCTCTGCCCTACTATTACAGTATGTAACCAAGTAGTAAAATGTCCTGGGCAAGGTTTTCATTATTCTACACACAATCCAACCTAACACCACACACATTCACACCCATTCTTTTTTTACACTTACGCTCACAATGAAGTGTTCTATATCTTAGCATATTGCCAAAGGCTCTTAAGTAATCTGTCAGAAAACTCAGACTCTAATCTACTGAAAACGGATGACACAGTAAAGGAAGGAATTAATCACAGTCATTGCTTTAGGGTCTCTCACTCTGGTACTCTGCCAGTCCTAAAGCAACAACAAAACTTGAAGTCTTAGAATCATAAAATCATAGAAATGTAGAGCTGAAAGGAATCTAAAGAGATCATCTAGTTCAACTCACAGTGGTGAGGTAGGACCAAGTAAACCTAGACCATCCCTGACAGGTGTTTGTCCAACCTGTTCTTAAAATCCTTCCAATGATGGGGATCCCAAAACCTCCCTTGGAAGCCTATTTCAGTGCTTAACTACCCTTATATGTCCCCCTCCCACAGTCTTCCTTTCTCAAGATGAAAGATGCACAGTTTTTTTTAAACCTTCTCTCAAAAGTCAGGATCTCTAAATCTTTTAACATTTTATTCGCTCTCCTCTGGACCCTCTTCAATTTGTCCACATCTTTCTTAATGTGTGTCCAAAACTGGACACAATATTGTATCTGAAGTCTCACCAGTGCCAAGCAGAGCGTAACAATTAGCTCCCATGTATTACACACAACTTTCCTGTTAATATGCTCCAGAACAATACTAGCCTTCCTGGCAACTGCACCACAAGATATGTCTACACTGCAAAGAAAAACCCTCAATGCTGAGTCTCAAAGCCTGGGTCAATTGACTTGGGCTTGCGTGGTTAGGGCTGCAAGGCTAAAAATAGCAATATAAATGTTCACAGTAGGGCTGGAGCCGAGGTTCTGAAATCCAACAAGGGGGGAAGAGTCTGAGAGCTCAGGCTCCAGCCCGGGCCTGAACGTATACATTGCTATTTTTCTTAATATTGATTGTGTTAAGTATCTGGTTTACAGTTTACCTTTTCAGTGAAGACAAGCAAAACAGGCATTAAACACCTCAGCCTTCCTGATGTCTTCTATTATTAGCTCTCCTTCCATGCTAAGTAGAGGACCCTCAACTTTTTCGTTGTCTGTCTCTTGCTCCCAATATATTTCAAGAATCTCTCCTTATTGCCTTTTATAACTCTGCCAAGGAGTAACTCATTTTGTGCCTTAGCCCTTCTGATTTTGTCTCTAATGTTTGTGCTGTTCTTTTGTGCTCCTCCTAGCAATTTGTTCACGTTCCCACTCTTTGTGGGATTCTTCTACAACTTTCAGGTCATTCTTGATGGAGCCATATTGCCCTCTTGCTATTCTTCATATCAAAATAGCTAGCAGTTGTGCATTTAATATTGTCTCCTTGAAAAACTGCCAGCTTTCCTGAACTTCTTTTTCTCTTGGAGGTGCTTCCCATGGGACCTTACCTTCCAAATCTCTGAGTTTGTTAAAATCTGCTTTTTTTTAAGTCCACTGTCTTTATTCTGCAGCACTCACTCCTTCCTTTCCTTAGAATCATATCTTTCATTTTATGATCAAATCCAAATGGCCTTCAGCCTTCAGATTCGCAACCCCATTCCTCCTTGTTAGTCAAAATCAAGTCTAAAATGGATGCCCCCTGGTTACTTTGCACACTTTCTGAGACAAAAAGTTTCCCTGATAAACTGCAAGAATTTATGGGACATTTTGTACCAGAATATTGCTCAACTTCTCTCTTTTGCTGTATAAAGCAACACTGGGAACTGTCCAAATAAGGAATGTTTGCTGCAGACAATGTGCTGTTTGGAGACAGAGCCTCAGCGATACCATCCCATCGCCTGATCTCCCTCAGGCTCACTCATCCCATCCCTTACTACTCTTAACCTCTCACTCTCCTCTGACTCTTCCCCCAAAAATGCAAACTTACTTTAGCATCTCTCTCATCTTAAAAATCCTTGACCGCACTTGCCTCTCCATCTGCTGTCACATTTCCCTTCTTTCTTTTCATCTCTAAGCTCATTGAATGCACTGCTTGTAGTTGCAGACCTCTTCCACTATTCCATCCTGGACACTCTCCAGTTCAGCTTCCGTCCCTTGCACTCAACTGGAACTGCTCTCATCAAAACCTCTGGTGACTTCTTAGTCAAGTCTCAGAACCGGTACTCCATCCACATCCTCCTTGACCTGTCAGCTGCCTTCAACACAGTCAACCATGCTCCTCTTCTTGAAATCTTGTCCTCCTTTGCCTTCTGTTACTGCGTCTTCTCTCAGTTTTCCTCCTACCTCTCTAATTACTGCTTCAGTGTGCCCTTTGGATGATCCCCCTCATCTGCCTTCCAGCTTTTTATTGGTGTTCCACATCACTCTGTCCTTATTCCTATCTCTTCTTCCTCTACCCCTTATCTCTGGGTAATCTGATCCACAAAAACAAATTCAACTATCTGTGGATAACTCTCAGACCTACTTCCGTGCTCCACACCTGTCTCCTTCTGTCGAAACAAAGCTCCAGTTTTGGTAATTCACCTCTAAATGTTAATATCCCACACTTCTCCACAGAAAAAAGTTACATGGGATATTAATTTTCGGAGGAACACCACTAATTCTGTTTTTTCTATGTTTGTCTCTTCTCTCTCTGCTGTAGGTAGGGTGTGTACCCGTGCACGCGCCTCTCCTCTAACAGGATCTGAGAAAGATGCAATAGTAAACTATAGTAAACTAGTCAACTATTGCTGTTCAATATTTATATATCAGCAAAATTATGCAAGATGGTTTACATTTAATTTATTGGGGAGGGGGGTTGTACTCATAGGTTTGCTGTGCGAAAGAGGTCACCATTACAGAAGTTTGAGAACCGCTGAATATCTCATAGATACAGGTCCACCTTCTTTAATGAATAATTAAGATATACTTTTTGAGATGTTCCACCATTAAGTTATCCCTACTGTTGTTTTTTCCAATGTTGGTGTGAGCTGTGGGGTATCAGGAATTGAAAGTTTTTGCAACTGTGTATTTTGCTATAAATGGGAAATAACGGATATCAAACTAATATGGTCTATTATTTGGTATACCTCCATATTTGTTTTTAAGGTGTTGTCACTTTTCAAGAACCTGAAAAGTTCTTATTATGACAGAAACCTTTTCATACATTTGCATTTCTAACCTAGAATACACCACAGCAAAAGATAAACAGAGGGACACCCATATCTTGAATACTGTGTGCAGATGTGATTGCCCCATCTCAAAAAAATATATTGGAATTGGAAAAGGTTCAGAAAAGGGCAACAAAAAGAATTATGGGAATGAAACAGCTTCCATACGAGGGGGGATTAATAAGACTGGGACTTTTCAGCTTGGAAAAGACAACTCAGGGGGGATATGACTGAGGTCTATAAAATCATGACTGGTGTGGAGAAAGTAAATAAGGAAGTGTTATTTACTCCTTCTTATAACACAAGAACTAGGGGTCACCAAATGAAATTAATAGGCAACAGGTTTAAAACAAACAAAAGGAAGCATTTCTTCACACAACGCAGAGTCAACCTTGGAAATCTTTGCCAGAGGAGGCTGTGAAGGCCAGGACTATAACAGGGTTCAAAAAAGAACTAGATATATTCATGGAGGAGAGGTCCATCAACAGTTATTAGCCAGGATGGGCAGGGATGGTGTCCCTAGCCTCTGTTTGCCAGAAGCTGGGAATGGGCAACAGGGGATGGATCACTTCACTACCTGTTATGTTCATTCCCTCTGGGGCACCTGGCATTGGCCACTATCGGAAGACAGGATACTGGGCTAGATGGACCTTTGGTCTGACCCAGTATGGCCATTTTTATGGACAATGGAGCACAACTATATACAATGTTCTCAAAAGATTAATACACTACTAGCCTGCAAAGCTAAAGTTAAACAACCTAACACAAGCTGTTTGAGTCAATGCTAACCTACTTGCAGTTCTACATGCCAGATACTTTACAAACAGTGATGGGGACCATAATTACATGTTCCACCTTTCACCACTTCCTTTTTAACTGTTCAGTAATATTTATGGATAGGTTATGAGGGTTTACGAGAAGGAGACAATATCTCCATTCCAGTGTAGTTGCTGGGCAGCAGTCTTGAATTCTGAAGAGAATACTTTGTGTAATCTCAAAGCAATTAATTCAGAAAATGAACATTCAACCTTATTTCATGTTACTGGGATTAACTGTGTGTCATCTGTCTGTTTGGCTGCCACCATCTATCTCAGAAGTGACCGACCTTCAGTTATTTTGTACATAGCTGATGTTATAATAATTGGGCCTACAAATTTATCCTAATTGTGAGCTCAACTCTGGGAAAGTGGATGTAAGTTTACAAAATGTTTCAGTAATCTGTAACAATAAATGCTAATAGGAAAAAATGCAAAAGGGAGTCAAAGACTGAATTAGTTCAAACTAAAATCCCTACTGATATAACTCAAGGATTGTGTTAAGATCATGTCTGATAAACAAAAGAAGTGTGGAAATCAATGAACCAAAATTTAGGGTCCTTAAAAGAGAAGACTTTAGGGAGAAATCAGCGATGTGAAAGTGCAACAATTGCTGACTGAAAGAAGGGGAAGGCACAAGCTTCACCATCATGTCTGCCACTGTCTCCTGAGACTCCAGCATATACCATAGTACCTTCTCTGTTTTGATCCCGAGAGATGTTCTGGCCAGGCTAGGGCTGCCAATTTTGGTTGAACATATTCCTGGAGGCTTCATCACATGACTGGAGATTCCAGGACAATCCTGGAGGGTTGGCAACAGTAGGTCAGACCAGGCCAGGCCAAACCAGCAAGAAGGACCCAGATGAAATCAACACCTCCATCAACTTCAGCTAAAATCCATCCACTACCCGGAATGTCATCGCCCCTGCCAATGAGTCCTTTTCCTTCCCTGATGCCTTATTTCTTCTCTTTCCTATCCCGCTCCTTTTTGCTTCTGTTCAGTAGGAGTCTGGCTTATCCAGCCAAGACTGCATATTGTGCAACACTGCTGTAAGCCTGTGACCAGAAAGGCAGCTAAAAAGCAATGCCCTAACCAGCCCAATGTTTGTACAAGTTTGCTAGGTCTTGAATTGCTAATAAGAGCATTTGCTGTGCCTCTGTTTTTCAGCAATGAAACTGCAAGTCAAAGTCAACACCAGAGACAGAAGCTGCATTTTCTATCTTTGCTGTTCTGTTCTCCACCTCTCTTGCTATTGCCTAGTTTTGTCTTCTAGGAATGGGATTGGATTTTAACAACCGTAACAGCTCCTGCCAAAATAAACTAACTTTTCCCCCATGTCAAAGTTCCTTCCCCACCCTGAACTCTAGGGTACAGATGTGGGGACCTGCATGAAAAACCTCCTAAGCTTATTTTTACCAGCTTAGGTTAAAACTTCCCCAAGGTACAAACTATTTTACCTTTTGTTCCTGGACCTTATTGCTGCCACCACCAAGCATCTAACAAACATAACAGGGAAAGAACCCACTTCGAAACGTCTCCCTCCCCCCTACCCCAATCCCCCCAAGCCCTACATCCCCTTTCCTAGGGAAGGCTTGATAAAAATCCTCACCAATTTGCATAGGTGAACACAGACCCAAACCCTTGGATCTTAAGAACAATGAAAAAGCAATCAGGTTCTAAAAAAGAAGAATTTTAATTGAAGAAAAAGTAGAAGAATCACCTCTGTAAAATCAGGATGGTGAATACCTTACAGGGTAATCAGATTCAAAACATAGAGAATCCCTCTAGGCAAAACCTTAAGTTACAAAAAGACACAAAAACAGGAATATACATTCCATTCAGCACAGCTTATTTTCTCAACCATTTAAACAAAACAGAATCTAACGCATATCTAACTAGATTGCTTCTTAACCCTTTACAGATGAAAGGGTTTTTCCTCTGGCCAGGAGGGATTTAAAGGTGTTTACCCTTCCTTTTATATTTATGACACACACCCCAAATCACAGATAGGGTGAAACGCTGGCTGTGATTTCTTCCTGGAGCTCTAGGAGAAAACAGAGTCTAACGCATATCTAACTAGATTGCTTATTAACCCTTTACAGGAGTTCTGACCTGCGTTCCTGCTCTGGTCCCTGCAAAAGACAACGCAGAGAGAAGCCTTTGTCGTCCCCCCCAGCTTTGAAAGTATCTTGTCTCATCATTGGTCATTTTGGTCAGATACCAGTGAAGTTGTCTTAGCTTCTTAACCCTTAACAGGTGAAAGGGTATTTCCTCTGGCCAGGAGGGATTTAAAGGTGTTTACCCTTCCCTTTACATTTATGACACCCACAAAAGGACATTTATTAACATCTGAGACACTGTCAAACAAGGGTTCCCACTCCCCCTTCAAAATGTTCTCTACACCTAAAGGGAAAGGGAACAAAGAAAGACTTATTTAATACTTAACATTTTAACATCTTGTTAAAAAGAAACATTTTAAATGCTTTAATTCTTTCCCTTATTTTTTGTATCTTTAATACAAGGTTAAAAGGACGTTTAATGGTGTGTTTGCTATGGTACTAAGCAGACTGACGTCTCCATATACCAAACCCCAGACCTTGTTCAGAACTGTTTAATGTTTGACAATTTCCAGGTCATGTTAACACCTTTGATTCACTGGGCCCATTTAATTAAAATTAATACAGCAATGGTTTGTAAAAGCACTCTAGAATAAAAGGAAATACATTAAAAGTAAAACATTTTTAAATGGATATTAGGTGGCCAATAGGAAAGTTGTTCTAGTTACTAGCTGACAAGTGCCCTCCCCCCCCCCCCCCCATCTCTCTCTCTCACACACACACTTACTTCATTCTCTTTAGTCTCAGAAAGGTTGTGGAAGTGAGTCAACAAGAGGACAGTTAAAGCATTAATGCATTAAGCATTAAGAGGACAGTTAAATGACATTCCAGAGGTAAATCAGCTGTGCTCCAGAAACTGTAAATTCACTTACATTGGGGAAGAAAAATCGGTTGTTGCTCCCACATTCCCGGCAATAACATTACTTTTAATAGTAAGAGTTCAGGAATATGTTTGCCAAGTTTGTGATGCATCAGATCATATGCAATTTTCTCTGTGTAAATAATGTTTTTTTTTAATTCAACTATTTTGGCATATTACTATTATTTGTGTCTAGAATACCCATGTTTGGTGCAGAATGGAAAATCTGTTCTTATCTATTTGAAAAGTTCTTATCTTGTTACTGTCTGCTCATTGGTTCACATTCTGAACATTTTGCCGTAAGTGAGTAAAAACAGTCAGGACAGGAAGAAATTAAGCAATATCTCTACAGAAGTACTTAGAGAGATGTACTAAATTCAGGTCACTCCTGTCAGAAGCTGTATTAGCCAGCAGCAACTGGTCAAGTTTATAGTGTCCCCTAAATCCAGGAACCTTCGAGCAAGATTCATTTTTCTTCCTACATGAATTCCACTCGTTCTGCCTGGGAAGCTGCCATTTTTCTAATGAAGTGTACTTTGTTACAACTGGGTTGGCTACTAGTTTTATAAATCTCCGACAATTAACCTGATATCTACTTACTGACGCTTTAAATACATTATTTCTGATTTACTAATTCGTAATAAACAACATCAGCATGATGGTCTTAGTAAAACTGAGTGTATTTTAAGAATGTTTTGATGACTTTTCTTACATCCAACTAGGACCTGAATTTTTTTTTTTTTTTTTGGGTTTAGGATTTGGATAGGATAATATTGTTACCACTTAAAATTGGCAAGAATCAAATTTTGGGATAAGGGCTGGGACTGTTTTTAATACTACCTCATCACTGCTGAATACACAGCATTGGTCCTCCATCAATATGACACCCAGTTCTGATATCCTGTGAGGAGAAGACAGATTTCCATTTTGAGAATTTGTGGACATGGCTGCTTCTGAGAAGGATATATTATTGGTCCAAATGAGGAAAGAATTTTAGATTTCATTTGTTAAATTAATAGATTTCTTAATAGAAAAATGATTTCCTCTAAGGCTGTAACACAATATGGGAACAATGGTGTCCTCCAAAAAGGAACTTAAGTATTTTATTTAAGAGGTTACACCAAAACTTGGATCAAACTTACAATAAAAATAATGGGTCAGGTTCTCTGCTGGTGTAAACTGACATAGCTCCTTTGAAGTTAATGATTTTGATTTACACCATTTTAGGATTGGGCCCCAAAAGATGAGCTTCTATTAATGAACTTGATCCACATGATTGGTGAAAGCATTTTCTTTGTAGGTGAAGCAGGAATAGGCCCACTTCCTGTCACTAAAACTCCAACTAGCCAACACTGGTGCTTGTTACAATTATTTGGACAGACCCATAGAATGGAGCCCACTTGTCTGACCAGCTCTGGTATGCGGCCTCCTGCTCTGTTGGCCCCGCCCCATAATTATACAATGGCTGTGAATGCGAGTGTGCTTTGGGTAAGCCAACTCTTTATGTCAGTTTTCTCATGTGTAATACTGGGATAATATGTTTACTTCCCCCCTACCCAAGGATGTTGTGAGGATTCATTAAATTCTAAGTTTTGTGAAGTACTGTGAAGAAAGTATCAATTATTACTAGCTCTGGGGCACTGATCTGTTCTTTAAGCACTTAACTGCATAACCACAAATTCAAATTCATACTGCTGTATTTTTGCCCATTTCATCAATTCACAGTGAATAATTCTTACACTATTTCCCTTTATCCATCTTCCAAACTGCCAGTGGTTGATACTAACCCCTCAGTTAATGGAGACACTGCTATTAATGAACAATATAACTGCAGAGAAGCAAATGTCAATTGCCCTGCAATCTTTTGTCATTATTTCATATTAAATTATAAACAAACATTATGTGTACAATCACAACAGCATTACTGGTTTGCTAAAGCTTGCAAATTGAACATGTTTATACTCTGCATACTTAAAAACATTTTCATAAACAGCATTCAACTTGCCTGAAAGTGTTGTTTTTCCATCTTTCATATTGACCAAATGTTTTTAAATTCATCTCCCCCATCCATTCCCACTTACACTGTCTCTGAAAGAGACTCGTACATCTATTTTCATTCTATCTTTAAAAGTCCCACACTGGTGAACAATGAACAAAGCCCATAATGAATCATTTTCTTGTACTGCTACCACCTCTAACAATTTGCTGAATAAAGAAAGATTTAAGAACATCCTCCTAAAAATTAAATAAAATCCCCAGTACTCCTCCCAGATAAAACCCATTAGGTATTGAACCTCCAGCAGTAAGATGTACTCGAGTCCTTATAAAAAGAAAAGGAGGACTTGTGGCACCTTAGAGACTAACAAATTTATTTGAGCATAAGCTTTCGTGAGCTACAGCTCACCATTGGATGCATTCAATGTGAAGTCCTTATGTTACACATCTTACTTGTACTTCTCATGTAACCCTACTATACAGAACATCTGGGACAAATGCCATCTGAAAGTTTTGGTATAGTTAGTAATAAATACCAGAAGAAATTTACATACTATGGGTTGTTGGTTTTTTACATGTTTGAGATAATGCATTATTCAAAGTCACCTATTAAAACTCCTATCAGATCAACAGGGAAAATATACCACTTCACATTTATTAACCAAACTGGAGAATTATTTCATTTATTTCCAGATTTATATTGCCTGAATTTGTACTTCAATGAACATTATAAGAACTGCTTGGAACTATTCCACATGACTGTTGCATTCTTTACACAAAGTGCAGACAACGCTCTTGCAACACAAAGCTTGCTTTTCACAGTTAATGTACTCTCCTTAATCAGACATAAAGGGACAGTTCTGAATGATTCAACGAGGAAGATTTTTGTAGTTCTCGTACGTAAAAAAGGTCATCATAATCAAAAATCCAAAAAAAATGGAAACATTATTTAAAAGAGGGCACTTCAGATATGGCAGGGCTGCAGTATCTGACATGCCAATATGTTGCGTAGATTATCATGTGCTTAACAATTCTGGTATTCAATTAAAACAAATGTATGTTTACCCTGGTAACCTTTGCTTCACATAGCCTACACAGGACTTATAAAATACAAAATATATTTTTTCTTAAATGATCTTTCACACTGAATTCTAGCACACAGAATTAATAAATGGTTTGAAAACGTGATCCACAAGTTTTATCTTTAAAAAAAAATAATAATCAGGAAACTATAGGGGTATGCATCCAATGGACAGCTGCAAGAGGCAGACATTCACATCTTAACTTTAGCAATAGTTTTAAATTTTGGGTCTCCAGAAGTAACACCAGCTGGCTCCTAGTAGGATGCAACATACTAGCATACAACATACAGGGGCACCACCAATGCAGCTGCTGTTGAACTCCTTCACCTGCCTGGAGCATGGAGTTACTCCTTAAAGAAATTATGTTTTTTCTCCATTGTTAGAAAACTGCCCAATATATCAAAAAGCCCACTACTTACAGGACCCATATGTGGACTAGCTGCATGCAGTTTAAGTAACAAAGCTTCACTCACTTGTATTCAGTAAATTATTGGGCAGAAAAAATGCCAAAAAGAAAATATTTGGGACAGTGAAGTAAATAAATAAGAGCAAAGGAAAGAAAGAAGTAGGATGGATTAAAAAAAGATTACAAATATGTCAATAAGTCATTTTCCCATAACGTACATTTTGTTTCCAGAGCCTGTATTAAGAATTCTAAGCACCACCACCATGCTCCTATTTAGCACTTTTCATCAATAGATTTCCAAGTGCTTTACAAAGGAGGTCAATATCATTATCCATTGGTAGTGCCAGAGACCTAAATCAGTCTTCTGAGGATATGTTATGGGCAGTGCAGACCCTTCAGGATCCAAAAGGGTACCCTCAGATTCTTAAGTCTACCCATGCCTCAGTTTCCCTAGGGAGGCAACATCTGCCTGTGGTGGAGGAAGAGTAACTTAAGGTCAGAGAAATACACTCCGAAGCTCAAGAGGAAGAAGGCAGCACCCTATAAACAAAGATTTTAATAAGGCATCCAATACAGTGAAAGGTGGCTGCTGCTGCTTGAAGGAGATCTCTCCTCATAACACCGTTTGTTGAAGAATGTGTGCACCTGTTAGTTTACTTCTTTTTGGGTTGTGGCCTTAGTTTGATTAAACAGCCATGAGTTGAAGATTTTGTTTTGAAATCTGTCTGGATGAAAATAAACCAGAACTTTTCATAGGTGCTGGAACAAGGAGTGCTGCCACACCCCCTGGCTAGAAGTAGTAATTACAACCCAAATACATGGTTTCCACCTTCAACACCCCCACTATAAAATATTTTCCAGCACCACTGGAACTTCTTAGGAAAAGCTCTATTTTCCTCCTTTTAAACTGTCTTTGCTTGTTTGGTAGGACTTGTTAGTAAGGTTTGCTACAAAGTGCATTGGTCCCACTGATCATAAATAAAGGAATGAATTGAGGATCATACAGTAGTCCTATAGAACAGGGATGGGCAAACTACTGCCCACGAGCCGTTTTAAGTCAGCCCGCAAGCTCCCGCTGGGAAGCGGGATCTGGGCTTGCCCCACTCCAGCTGGGGCACTGAGTCAGGGGCCACACCACATGGCTCAGCCCCACTCTGGCTGGGGCGCAGGGTCATGGGCAGCCCCGCTTCGGCCAGGGTGCCGGGGCTGCTCTGTGCAGCTCCCAGAAACCGCAGCATGGCCCCACTCTGTCTCCTAAACGCTCCAATGGGAGCTACAGGTGCAGTGCCTGTCAATGGGGCAGTGTGCAGAGCCGCCTGGCCGTGCCTCCGGGTAGGAGCCGGAGAAGGGACATGCCACTACTTCCAGGAGCCACTTGAGGTAAGTGCCACTCAGAGCCAGCACCCCTGAGCCTCTCCTCATGCCCCAACCACCTGCCCCAGCCCTGATCACTCTCCAAACCCCTCTATCCCAGCCTGGAACACACTCCTGCACCACAAACCTTTCATCCCCAACCCCACCCCAGAGCCCGCACCCCCAGCCGGAACCTGCACCCCTTCCTTCATCCATGCCCCAATTTTGTGAGCATTCATGGCCCACCATACAATTTCTATTCCCCGATGTGGCCCTCAAGCCAAAAAATTTGCCCACTCCTGCTATAGAACATGTCTAATTAGTTGTCAAAGTTTGTTTTCTCTTTTTAGAGTATTCACAAAAAAGACAGGAGAGGGGAAAGGTTTGTTTGAGAGACTGTGACAGGGTGCTATCAGCAGCACACTGATCACTGACATTGCTGCAGTCTGGAGGCAGATGCAGTCCTACCTGAGGGCAATTACACACTTTCCATGGGGGACTGTGAGCACCTGAGTGATAACCACTGTGTTAACAAGATAATTGGGGAGAATATAAGGAGAGGAAACAGGAAGCAAGAGGAGCTCAGAATATGAGCCTGAGTTGGGGAGTGAGGGCTGCAGGGAAGCCTGTCTTTGCAATAAGCCTGTGTTGCATAGCAGACAGGGATCCCGCAGATCTTGCTGCCATAATAGTGGGAGCGGGTAAAATGTATTTTGTTGTGGGAAACACTTTATACTTTTAATACTTAAATTTAAGCAAGGGATTGAAAGATTTCATGTCTATTATAAGAGGAGTTAAAGTATTTTTTACGTGGTTTAAGCAAGATATCTTTTATTCTTTGAGTGGCAAAAATTGTGTCTGAATTCCGTTTACATAGTAACCAACCATTTTTTTGTTTGTTTCTAGTAGCATTTGCAGGATCTAAGGTTTTTGCAGGTGGGAGTGGTATAAAAATGCAAGAAACAATGCAGGAGTTGTTGGGAGTGGGTATTGTAAAGTGGAATGGGAGTGGTATTAAAAAATAGTCCCACATTGGGCTCTATTGTACAAGAAGATGTAATACTCCACAGTAACTTTGTTCTTATTGGCTATAAATTATTTTAAAAACATTTAAACAAAAAAATCATTAAGATGTAGAGGAGAAATTACCGTCAAGTGGATTTATAATCAATTTTGTCTATTTTTGCAGATTTCTTTAGCTTTTAAAATTAGTTTAGTTTCCAATAATCGAAATGCCATAGTCTTATTTCTTTGCCATTGATACTGATTAGATATAGCTGCTCAACTATTATCCAAGAAACTTTTATATCTTCACCACTACTTCTCTATCCTTCATAGAAAACACAATGTTCAGAGAGGAAAGTTCTGCCCCAGAACAAATAAGTGTAGCTTACTCCTGTTTACTCAAATTAGACTGCACTTGCTGGTTAGAATGATGAACTTCTCAGTTTGTGCACATCAATATTATAGAATATAATGCAACGTCAACACATTTCTCTCTGAAGAAAAGCAGGACTCAGAAACAGAAGGTATGCACCCCTAAGCCATACTGGCACTTCTCTAAAGTTACTAACCTGCCCCCCTGAATCCCAGCTTTCATTTTTTTTTTAAAAGAAAGTCTAACTGTTATGGTTGTGAAAAAACCCGCAAGAATGTGAGCCATGTGTAACCAAAGCAGAGACAAGTCTACACAGAACTCATAATAGCAGCTTGGAGAGGTGAGAACTGCCCCATACATCTCATTGATGCCTGATAAATGTCAACACTTAATTATTTAATTCCTTGTGTAAGGAGGAAGATGGTGGATCATAATGCTGCAGACTTTACCGCAAGTTAAGTATCATTTTGGCATCGTAGGTAGGTAATGTTTGAAATGTACCACTACTTATTTTTTCCTCCCAATCAAGAAGGAATGAAGCAAGAACACAATTACATTTTGAATATCTGCACGATCTACTATGAGCAGTATCTTATTTTGGCAACTCACATGAGTGGAACTTAGAAAAGTAGCACCACTTTTTTCCTTCCCACTCTGAGCCCCAAAGGATGAGAAACTATGATGCTTTTACATGGCAGCTGAAATTATCCATCAAGATGAATGGCTTTAATAGAGAGGTCTCCAGTAGAGCCATGCTTAAGCAGCACACGTCAGTCAACAGCCAGGAGCAAGAGTCTCCTGCACTTGGATGACAGAAGGCATGAGACAGCAAAGAGACCATTGTATAGCTCCCCACCCCACACATACGCAATGAACAGATATCTACCCTCCACCAGTGTTCTGCCCTGTCACAGCAACTGAGCTTACTGCAGATAAAGCTGCTGCTAGCCATCCCACACAGTAACCTTGGGCAGAAGGGGGCTACCTTCTCAGCCTGGGGAGGACGACTCCTACATAAACTCTTGTAGAACATACCAAAGTTTATCTGTGACATTCTGATCAAAGACCAAGACCAAGTTTCCTTTCCAAACTGTAAAGGATTTCTTTGTTTCTTTTATGGAAGATATCTTTACTTATTTTCATTTGCCTGTTTGGGAATTGGGTAGGGTTCTCTTATCTTTTTTTGCTTACATTTTACATCTTAGTTATATTTCTGATAGTTGTCTGAAGGCTCTTGAATATGGGTGTCACGTAAATATATGATCATCATCAAGGGTATGTTTCTGTCATGGATTCCATGACTTTCTGGGACCGCCAGGACTTCCTACGGGGCAGGACTGAAGCAGTTGTCTGCCCTGGGGCTGCTGGAGCAGCAGCCAGGGTTGGGTTAGTCCCCCGCCCTGTCCCCAGGGTATTTTTAGTAAAAATCAGGGACAGGTTGTGGGTTCCCGTGAATTTTTGTTTAGTGACCATGAACCTGTCCCTGACTTTTTCTAAAAATACCTATGACAGAATCTTAAGCTTAATTATCATGATTCTCTTTCTATTAGCACTAATGGATTTTAGATGAGCAAAGTAAAAACAGATAGCTCTTCAGAGTTAGACACATTTTTTTATATCTTCGACTAATGGGTCTTGTGCTTTGCTAGCAAATACCTGTGAAATTCCATACATGCACCTCAGAATTCTTCAAGCACTTCCCCCCCACCCCCTCCAAAAGAATATTTTCAAATACTTTTTATGCAGTCAGAGGCTCCAATAGCAGTAATTTTACTTGTTTTGCAATCATTAAAATGTCACAGCTGGCTCAAAATTATATGCTCCAAGAGGGAGGTCCCCAGTAATTGAAATCCTTATATTTCCTCAATAGTTTTTCTAGAAGTGCTATCTGCAACAATGAGTCATCTACTGCAGCACAACATCCTGTTCTCATGCCACTGCAGCCCTTTAAAAGGAAAAAAGTACTATCTTTTAATAAAGGACATAATCCCAGGCACTGCCTGGCCGCAAACAATAATTAATCACAATTTATCATGCTTAGTAAAACTGTAAAAGAGACAGTAGAAAGTTTGACTATTTTATACACACCTTAAAAATAAGGTACTTTTTAAAAAAAAATTATATATTTTTTTTAATATTCCCTGCCAACAATCATATCAATCTATATTTGCCCAGGATATGATAAGAAAATCATGCTGAGAAAACTATGCAATGAACCGCATGTTAGGGTCGTTTTCCTGAACTGAATTTAGTGTCATAAATATTGCAGCACAAATGGGGGTTTGTGCGTTGCATGCATTCTATTTCCTTTCTGTTTGGCACAATTGCCTGAAACAGCAATATAAGAGCTAGGTCCTGTAACCTGAGCCTCCTGGACACCCTCCATCACCAGAGCCAATAGGTGTATCTTGGTGTATCTAGCTGTAACCTATATCAGCGCTTCTCAAACTGTGGGTCGGGACCTGTTTTAATGGGGTTGCTAGGACTGGCTGAGACTTGGGCTTTGGCCTCAGGCCCCAGCCCGAGACCCACCACCCTGGGCCGAAGCCCACGCTCGAGTGCTTCAGCCGTGGGTGGCAGGGCTCAGGTTACAGGCCCCCTGCCTAGGGCTGAAGCCCTTGGGTTTCAGCTTTGAGCCCCCACCCAGGGCGGTGGGGTCAGGCTTTGGGTTTGGCCCCCCCTTTCCGGGGTGGCGGAACTTGGGTGGGCTCAGGCTTCGGTCTCCCCTTCTGGGGTCGTGTAGTAATTGTTGTTATCAGAAGGGGATCACGGTGCAATCAGATTGGAGAACCACATACCTATATAAACTAATGTGTTAAAGCACAGTTGGAGAGGTTTTCATTTTAAGAGTCATTTTCCTTTGTTAATGCATACTCCATCACTGTGAATATTATTCTATTGAAAACACAACACAATTAGGCTTTAAGGATTCAGTTTATAAAACAAGTATAATCTAAGTAACATGAATCAAATGACAACATCTTATGTAATTTGAAAGTTATAATCTCTTATTTTACTCAATATTTTAGACTCTTCCTGTAGGAATCTATAGCTCTGTCTGTATTCAGGGGACTAGAAAGTTTAGCCTGTTGCTTTTTAGAAAATTATTAATGCTGTAAGCAAAATTCATTTCCTCTGGTTTTAAAGTGTAATGGAGAGGGACAATGAAATACTATATTCGTCTCACCTGCTTAGGAGTCACCCCAGGCATGCGAATATCCAATGCAAAATCTGTTAGACCAAGAGAAATCACCGGCCTGTTGTTTCCAAGGCATTCACTTGAAAGAGATCTAGTAGTATCTTTATACCTTAAGAGAAGAAAATTAAAAAATGGTTTCAAGTTTACTGATCAAGAGTTGGTATTTTTATATTACCAGAAAAAAAAAAAAGCAGCAATATGTATAAATTGGAATTATCAGTAGATCGTAAGGGAATTAGACATGTAATTCCCACTGATTTTCAATGTAATTTGGGAGTCTAACACCCTTATGATCTTTTGATTAAAAAGTGAGTTACTGAATATTTTGGAGGTGTTCATGGGATTCATTAGAATAGACTGAACTATGAAGTACTAGCCAAAAAAAGTTTACTACTAAAAATAAGCTCTTTATATGAACTACAGTTTAAGGTATATACATATATGGACATTTTTTCTTAATATGCCAAAACATATCATATAGTGTTATCAGCTGAGGGAAAATAGCAACGCTTTTTAAAAGTTCAGATTTTATATAGAATTCAATTTGAATGGGGCAGAAAAACAAAATCTTTCTGATTTTAGATTCTAGAGATGTTGATTTATTATAATTGAATACATATTTGCCTACAGTATCTCCAGACTACCTACCAGTAAATTTTACAACTTCATATGTGGGAGTTAAGTGGGTCTGTAGTAAATGCTACATGTAACCAAAGAAACAAAGCAAATATTCAACTTGTTACTAATGAGGACTACATGACAAAAACATTTAATGTAATGTAAATTCTAACTCTATCAGTTGATAAATGTGATGGGGTAACTACAGGGTGTACATTGAATATATAATGCTATATTTTCTTATGTGCTAATACAGTGGATTTCCCCCACACATGCAACCCCCAAATTTATCTACATAATTTAGTGTTCAAAGATCTAAAACAATAAACACCAGATCCCTCATTACAAACTAACTGACACTATCTCATGAAGAAGTAACAGTTTAGCTAGTAAGCTCATGGGGACAGGGACAATATATATTATGTAAAAAGAAAAGGAGTACTTGTGGCACCTTAGAGACTAACCAATTTATTTGAGCATGAGCATGTTCAAATAAATTGGTTAGTCTCTAAGGTGCCACAAGTACTCCTTTTCTTTTTGCGAATACAGACTAACACGGCTGTTACTCTGAAACCTATATATTATGTGTTAACTATGTCAGTGGGGCTACACACAAATCTTAAGTTATTCTTTTATTATTTAATCTTAATCATATTGCTAAGGCAGATTCATATTTCAAGGAGCAACAGAAGGGGTTCAACAGATTCTTCTTTTTCATGACTCCAAAATACAACAAAAGAACGTCTTTTTAAACTCTAAAGAGGATCTCAGTTCAAAGGAAGCTCGCTATACAAAAATGTGTCTTCTCTGTAAATAATTTTTAGCTAGTACATACTTTTTAATCTTTATAACACTTGCATTAGACAAAGTGATAGCATCACTAAGCAGCATGCACTGAAAATACCAAAAGATGTTTTCTGCATAACCCACCTCTTAAAGACAGAAAGTGGGTTTCTGAAACCCGAACAGCTATTTTGAAAAACAAGCAACAGTATTAGCAGGTTGTTAATGAGGCCAGCCATGTCCACCCTGCTGTTCCTGGACCGATTAAGGGAGCAGAAAAAGGGTAGTGCAGCTCTGTCGGCTGTGTTCCTGACAATTAGGCAGCAGCAGCTCACTACTTCATTATTGTGTGTTCGGCAGGCATCTTACAGCTTTTGACACACCATCTGTCTTGGAAGGTGAAGCACTGTAAACCAGGAAGGTAGATGATGTTAGGTTGTCTTTATTATTAGCTGCAAAAAAGAAATCAGTTGAAGATTCTCGCTTTGCAAATAGGCTACACTGTACTTTTGTCCAGTTAAGGAGCTGAAGCAAGTGGCATTCCTGATGGTTTTTTAACCTGCTGTACTGTTAAACCTGCAGGTTACTTGTCAGTCCACAGTGACAGAGGCTCCGAGTGGCATCACACAAACCAACATCAGCCATCCTTCAGAACCTGTAAAAACAGAAGCAGATAAAGGATGACTAACATTACAACATTAGTCCTCAGCAAATCCCTGTTGAAGCTTTTTAATACATTAGTACTTTCATAAGCTTTAGCCCAACCCAGTGAAGAATGCACCGAGTCTCTCACTACCCTTCCATCATCGTAAATGCACAAAAACTATTGCAATTTCCACACTATATATTGGGAAAGTTATTCAAATGGAAGATGGCTAAGTAGCATGTGAAAAGAGAAATATATAGTGCTTAGACCCAGGAGCATATGAGGTAAGGAAAGAAGCTTTAAAGAACAAAGCACATTATACACACATACACACAACATATCAATGCATTCAACATACTGAGGGAAAACCCACATGACAAGCATCAAGGGTTGTAAATACTGTAAATAAAGACAAAAATTATTATACACAAAAATGTCTGCAGATACTGTAAATTTAGAGAATAAAATGCTTCATATTTTAATTAAACCTTTAATACACAATTATAGCAAAATGGCATACCGTTTACTCAATATATCATTGAAATAATATCCACACAAAAGTACACGTTTCTTAATTTTTATACTGTAGGTACTGCAGTTATCAACTAGCTAGGAATGGACACAGGATTTTAATTAAGAATTATTTTTAGGAAATAATTTAACAAGCATGTGATAGCAGAACATGCTATTTTCATCTAGTAAATAGGTGTTCCAGCCATTTGTAAACTAGAGAAACTTAAGCTTAAGGTACTATTCCATTCACTGCTTTAAAACTGTTGGAATCTCATTCTTCTGATTTATGAGATTCTGTATTTTAAATTTAAGGTTATAAATACAAAGTTTAAAATTTAAGAAACACAACTACCAAATAATCCATGTGATATTGCAGATGGACTAGTTCTCTCCAAAGGGAAGTGGAAAAAATCAGTTTGAAAATTTCACTTCCAGCAGTAAATACAAACATCAAATTCTAAAGAACGTATAAAAATTCTGAAATACGATCCGGTGTTTCGTATAAAATAAATTTTAAAGGATAAATTAACTTTTTTGCCAGCAACCAGAGACTGTGATGAAAGAAACCAAATAAAGAAAGATAATAAAATATCTAAAATGAAATGTTTAACTTAAATTACTGAATTTAAAGTAAACCGCATTTCATTTTAATATAAAAAAATACATAATTTAACCATAATATTCATTTGCATGTATTTTATTCATTTGAGGACGATACAAAGTATATGGTTACTGAGAAATAACCATATTCAGACTTCAACCCCCTAGCTCTTAACCTGCCAAGGCCCAAGCATAGGACAAAGATGTCCCCAATATTCATACCATAAGTAACTGTCCATGACTTTAGTTTCATGATTCTTTATTTGTGATGTGCATGATTTTCAAGAATAAAGTGATGGAATACCAAAAACAGTGGCAAATGGCGGGGGGGGGGGGAGAAGGGGGAAGAGAAATACGGGGTTGGGCAGGGTATGGGGGTGCAGGGTGTGGATGTAGACAAGTTTGGGGCAGGGAGGCTGTAGTGGCAGGATACAGGGATGTGGGCAGGCTACAGTGGGTGGGTAGAGTGTGGGGATGTGGACTGAGTTTGGGAGCAGGGAGGCTGTAGTGGCAGGGTACAGGGAGTGTGGGGGAGCACGGGGTGTGGATGTGGGGGAGGCGGTAGGGTACGGGATGTGGGGGGTATGTGGGCAGGTTGTGGTAACAGGTACAGGGAAAATAGGGAGTTCTGGAACTAAAGTGAGTAACAACTATCAAAATAAGAGACATATGAGAGACAAGCCTCGGACAAAAAACTGATCCCTTAACAGAGGGCAGATAAGCATACACTTAAATGTTAATTATAAGGTTATGGGTCACTAACTGTACAGCATCCTGGCACTTTGATTGTACTAAAAGAGAATTCTCGGCCCATGTACATCAGACAGCCTTTAAAAAAATCATGAGTGTGTGTGATCACATGGAGGAGAAGAGAAATGTAAGTTCTGATCACCTCTTCTCTTGGGTAAATTCAAAGAAAAGGACCTAGGGGTGACAGTGGACGAGAAGCTGGATATGAGTCAGCAGTGTGCCCTTGTTGCCAAGAAGGCCAATGGCATTTTGGGATGTATAAGTAGGGGCATAGCGAGCAGATCGAGGGACGTGATCTTTCCCCTCTATTCGACATTGGTGAGGCCTCATCTGGAGTACTGTGTCCAGTTTTGGGCCCCACACTACAAGGAGGATGTGGATAAATTGGAGAGAGTCCAGCGAAGGGCAACAAAAATGATTAGGGGTCTGGAACACATGACTTATGAGGAGAGGCTGAGGGAGCTGGGATTGTTTAGCCTGCAGAAGAGAAGAATGAGGGGGGATTTGATAGCTGCTTTCAACTACCTGAAAGGGGGTTCCAAAGAGGATGGCTCTAGACTGTTCTCAATGGTAGCAGATGACAGAACAAGGAGTAATGGTCTCAAGTTGCAGTGGGGGAGGTTTAGATTGGATATTAGGAAAAACTTTTTCACTAAGAGGGTGGTGAAACACTGGAATGCGTTACCTAGGGAGGTGGTAGAATCTCCTTCCTTAGAGGTTTTTAAGGTCAGGCTTGACAAAGCCCTGGCTGGGATGATTTAACTGGGAATTGGTCCTGCTTCGAGCAGGGGGTTGGACTAGATGACCTTCTGGGGTCCCTTCCAACCCTGATATTCTATGATTGCAGTCTAATTTCAGAGATGATGCAATGAGTGAGAGTACCAGGCAGTGAGAGGGAGAAAAATGAGGACAAGGGATACAATAAGATTATACTGTTACTTAGGTTCATTATATGCACATCTTGATAACTGTGGTTTTGCTTCCAAGTTGCACGGGTTCTCCAGAGGGCGCAAGAGAAAAGAAGTAAAAGGATGGAAATAATGAGAGAAACTAGAGCCCAAGGTACAGAAAGGAAAATGAGAATTATTTAGGGAGGAGGGGGAACGTGGGAGAGTGGAAGAACCGTCATGAGCAGCTAGGAAGAGAATGAGGCCCTGACAGACTAGGTTGAAAAAGTGGCCAAGAAGCTAGAATTCCATAATGATAAAATACAAAATCAGATTAACAATACTATCGGAATATAAATTTATAAGGATCCAAAGCAAGCAGTTCAGAGGAACAACAAGAAGGAATGAATTATCAATACTGAAGAATGGAAGAGCAGACAGGAACTTGGTCACTCCAATAGTTCAGTGTCGACCGCAAGAACACATCTGAAAAAGGGTTGCAAGTGTTCGGTAGTCTCAATTTAGCCCTTAAAATCTTTCGTCCACAGCACAAAAACACCAAACAATTCAGTGCAATTGGTATTCTCTCCTTTGACAAGGATGCAAGGAAGAGAGGCAAATGACCACAGTCAAGTAGACCGATAAAGCTTTATCTGGGAAGCTTACATAGTGCCTGTTTCCAGTTTTTAATTTTTCTTTCACAAATGCTGTTTGTCGTCTTGTTTCATAAATATTAAACACACGATACTGAGTGAGACCACCTAGGTTCTTTTTCCAGCTCCACCACAGATGGCACATGTGATCTTCAACAAAGCATTTAACCTGTGCAACTCAAGTTTCTGCATCAGTGAAATGTGGATATTGATTGACACCTAATACATGGGGTGCTGTGAAATTAAGGGATTTTATAAAATGTAACAGGACGGTTGGATGGCAGAATAGCCAGCTGCAAATTATTCAACTGCATCTGTATCCCAGCCACCACACAGACTTTTATGGGGGGGGGGGGGGTGAAGGGGCATTCTTTCTGCTCTTCCAGAGCTTTTTATCTGTCAAAATAGGATGTTCTTTTGCAAAGCACAGCATTTTCCATTTCTCAAAGCTCTTTTTGATTTTTATAATACTGTATGAGTAGGTGCCTCTGAACCAGCTTTAAAACAAAATCCACACTATGCAGAGGTAAAGCCCCATTCCCTTCCTGGCATTTGGCTTTAATAACAAAACAAGTTCAGGTTTCAGATTAGCAGCCGTGTTAGTCTGTATTCGCAAAAAGAAAAGGAGGACTTGTGGCACCTTAGAGACTAACAAATTTATTTGAGCATAAGCTTTCGTGAGCTACAGTTCACTTCATCAGATGCATTCAGTGGAAAATACAGTGGGGAGATTTATATACATAGAGAACATGAAACAATGGGTGTTACCATACACACTGTATGTAAAAAAATAAATGGACACAAATCAGACGTTCAAAACATTCAAAAACCAGTCGGAGAACACTTCAATCTCTCTGGTCACTCGATTACAGACCTAAAGGTCGCAATATTACAACAAAAAGACTGCAAAAACAGACTCCAACAAGAGACTGCTGAATTGGAATCTCTGCCCCCCCCCCCCCGAGTAATAGCTCACCTTACCGGATCACTCTTGTTACAGTGTATATGGTAACATCCATTGTTTCATATTCTCTATGTATATAAATCTCCCCACTGTATTTTCCACTGAATGCATCCGATGAAGCGAGCTGTAGCTCACGAAAGCTTATGCTCAAATAAACAAGTTCAGTTCAAGACTTTTCTGTTAGATTTTGCTACTCTTAAGATCCCTTAGAACTGTTCAGCCCACACTTGTAGATCCTCTCCCCCTAGAAAGAAATCCTTTCCCAACTCCGTTATGTCAGGGTGGTATAATGAACCAACATAGCCAGAGTCTGTTCAAACAGATATAAAATGTAATAGAGGCTAGCAGCCTATATTACATTCATAACACATCTGTATCTATATAAAGTATACTGTACCAATGATATATTTCAATTAAGTGTATTCCTTGGTCTTCAAACTTCTCTGTTCTTTGACTATCCCCACAGAAAACATTACCAAACAAATTTTTCATGAAAGCTTTAATGTTTGACCAATATCATTAGATGCTCTCCTACTTCACACCATGTGTAAAAAGTTCAGTGTTTGTGGGTTTCACCCAAGACAACAAAACACACCCCTTTTTAGCAGCATACATCATCTCTTCCCTTTAAATTGTGAATCTGCATTCTACAGTCCTCAGGAGAATTTCACACTGTACTAGAAAGCATTTACTGGTTGATGATAATGCAGTAGACTTCTCAGATATGTACAGTATCCAGTTATGTCCTGTTCTAAAGCTACTCCTTTTTCCCAGCAGGAAACATGCAAGAAATACTCCATTTAACAAAAAGCACAGAAATGATTAACAAGTCAGCAGGATCCCTAAAAAGAATTTAAAATTCCAGATGTCCACATTTAAGGCGGAGAAAAACAACTAACAAAATTACACAAATTATGTGCATAGAGCACAACTCAACATTTATTTTCTCTCATTTGATCTTCCCAGCCCAATTGGGAAATGGTTTCTAAAAAGCATATTTATTATGCAGTTCATACATTTTGAAATAGTGTGCAAAAGTTAGCTTTAATACATGTAAAGAAAAAATAAAAATGAAACTGTGTACAATATCTTATAAAATTAAGTAGCCCTTAAGATAAAATTCTTACATACTTCAGAGTGAATTATACATACTGTTGTGCTTTCTCTAACCAAGTGTGTAACACCTTTCCAATCAGAATAAGACTTATTTCAAAGACAGCTAGTGCTTATGCTTTGCAAATCATCTTTAGAAAGCATTATGATGTTGTG
Source organism: Lepidochelys kempii (assembly GCF_965140285.1). Taxonomy (NCBI): domain Eukaryota; kingdom Metazoa; phylum Chordata; order Testudines; family Cheloniidae; genus Lepidochelys; species Lepidochelys kempii. Next base: position 65,727,493 of record NC_136384.1, on the reverse strand, counting down.
TTTTGTTTTTTTACAATTATCTAACAGTCCTTATAGTTCCATTTTTGACTTGGGTATCCATATCTTAAAGGAGCTTTTATAATATTTTAATAATGCTTTAAAACCATTAAATGGAAGACATTTGTAAAATTTAATTTAGTTAAAAAGGAGCTCAGTTTGTTGGCTACAGAGTTCTCCGTTCTCTTCAATGAAGTTCCTTCTTAAAGAAACAGTCAAATGGAATTCTAGTCAATTTTAAAAAAAAAGTAGTTAGGAACAGTTTCCAGTACCGTGGAAAACATTTCTGAGTCCTCTTCCCGTCTCTGCGGGTTTACAATTACCTTTAAAAATTTTTTTCTCTCTCCTCTATTTCTCTATGTTAAGACCCACAGTAAAGGAAAGTTTAAGTAAATAATTGACCACATGGAAAACAATTACAATGGATTATGCACATGACAGAAGGTACAAACTCTTTACCAGGCAAGAAGGGGTTAAAGAGCAACTTTGGGCTCAGACAGCCCTGCTCCATCTCACTTGTGAAACATGCCAGTCTTGGAGGAGGACACTTAAAAAGAGAGAAGTCTAGTTCAGAAGGGATCAGCCTGCGGAGGTGGACAACCTTTCATCCTCAGCTCCCAGAAAGGAGCAAGCAGAGATCCAAGCTTTGTTCATCTCTAGGAAGCACACAGAGGACAGAGGAGCTGGTGCTACTCTTTACTTGTTAATTTAGTTTCCTCTCCTTTATTATCTTGAGAACTGGGACTAGGGGGGTCTAACTCTAGCACAAACCCCTACTGAGAATGTCAGAAAGAAGATGCAACCTTAATTCTATCACCAGGTACTCATTCTGACAGTCTCTAATTGAATGATCATTATCATTCTATGCACAGCATAGATGGTGTTCAGGGAATGAATCAGATAGTATAGTGAAAGATAGGGGTGTTGTCTGTAGGTTTCCTGCCTCTTTTGCTCTAAAACCTGTAAGTTGAGCAGAGAAAGACTGTCATGCAGTTAAAGCAGCTTAATACCATCCAAGAAGGGTATTTCCTGTCATTAATGTGCAGGCATTCCATGAGGGAGAACCCACAGTGGGAGGGAAAGGTTGTGTCGCCAAACTGCTGCTAGCCTTTCCTCTGCCTGCATCCTATGGGGGTCCTGCCAGACTGGCATCCTGATCATACAGGCTTCCTCCAAGTCCCTGGTCTTGACTTGCTGGGAATGCTGGCTGCATGTCCCCACCAATGAAAGCCAGCAGAGGAAACCTCCTAATGTGAGAAGTATCTATTACTGGAGTCCCCCAGTAAGCACGAAAGAGACCTGCAAGAGGAGACGGCTCAATCTGTGTAGCATCCAGGAGCATGAGAACTTCTTCAGCATGACACACATGGAAACATCTGGGATGGAGACTGTTAGCCAACTACAGATGACTACATCTGCACTGGAAGAGGAAGGAGAGAACCAGTGGCTCTACAGGGAGGAGACTGGCTGCTCACCAGCTTGGGCAGCAGACAGTGCTCCATCCCCACCCACCCAGATACCACGTTCACTGCAGTCAAGAACTGGCAATTCTGTAATGGCAACAGATGACGAGCAGACCCCATTGGCTGAGGAGGAGGAGCCACCTCACTCGAAGGCTGGGAGGTTGACAGCCCTTGTACCCTACAGGAGGGGACAGAGGGTGCTGGTGGTCAGGGACTCCCTTCTTAGGAGGATGGGCACACCCATCTGCCAACCTGACATGATGTCCTGGGAGGTGTGCTGCTTGCCTGGAGCCTGTATCCACGAGGTTACATAAAGGTTGCCAACGTTTATCCATCCCTCTGAGCAACACCCCATGCTGCTTATCCATGTGGGCACTAATGATACTGCCAGGTATGATCCTGAGCTGATCAGCAGTGACTGTAGGGTGTTGGGAGCAAGGGTGAAGGAGTCAGGGGCCCTGGTTGTGTTTTTGTCCATCCTCCTGGAGGTAAGGCTTTTGACACAATCCCAAATGACATTCTCATACGCAAACTAGGGAAATATGTTTTAGATGAAATTGCTTTAAGATAAGGGCAAAACTGATTGAAAGACTATACTCTAGGAACAATTATCAACGGTTCACTGTCAATCAAGGAGTGCGTACCCAGTGAGGTGCCACAGGGGTCAGTCCTGGGTCCAGTACTATTCAATATTTTCATTAATGACTTGGATAATGAAGTGGAGAGTATGCTTATAAAATCTGCAGATGACACCAAGCTGGGAGGAATTGCTAGAACTTTGGTGGACAGGGTAAGAATTCAAAATAACCTTGACAAATTGGAGAATTTTTCTGAAATCAACAAGATGAAATTCAATAAAAGACAAGTACTACAAAGAAAAAAATCAAATGCACAACTACAAAATAGGGAATAAAACTGATTGCTGAAAAAAATCTGTGGATCACAAATTGAACATGAGGCAACAGTGTGATATAGCTGAGAAAATATCCTTCTGGAGTACACGTGAACAGGAGTGTCATATGTAAGGCACAGGAGATAGCGGTCTGCTCTACTTGGCACCAGTGAGGTCTCAGTTGGAATACTGCATCCAGCTCTAGGCACCACATATTAAAGAAGATGTGGACAAACTGGAGAGAGTCCAGAGTAGAGCAACATCATAAAAAATGGTTTAGAAAAACCTGACCTATGAGGAAAGGCCAAAAGAACCAGGCACGTGTTCAGTTTTAAGAAAAGAAGACTGAGGGAGTACCTGACAACAGTCTTCAAATATGTTTACGAGTGTTATACAGAGGACGATGATCATTTGTACACCATGTCCACTGAAAGTACTTGGCTCCATCTGCAGCAAGGGAGATTTAGGTTATATATTAGAAAAAAACTTTCTATCTATAAGGGTAGTTAAGCTCTGGAATAGGCTTGCAAGGAATCATCCCTGGTGATTTCTAAGAACAGGTTGGACAAACACTGTCAGGGATGGTCTAGGTTTACTTGGTCCTGCTTCAGTGCAGCGGCTGGAGTCAACTTCTCAAGGTCCATTTCAGCCCTATTTTCTATGATGCCATCGGAGAACTGGCCTCTATTCCTGTCTGACAGAGATTCCTATGCAATGCCAGGCAAGCAACTTAAAAATTTTGATTTAACATGCGCCTCCTAACTGTGATTCCTTGTTTTCTAGCTGCCCAACTTGAGATGCCTTGGGCCAGATTTTCAGTAGTACTGAGCACTTGCAACTGAAACACAGATTAATGGAAGTTGTGGATATTTAGTATTTCTGCCAGGAGGGTAGCATGCCAGGGTGAAACTATAACAGGGTGGGGAGTCAGCAGGTCCTGAGTTCTAATCATGGTTTTGCCACTAAATCACTGTGCAGCCTCAGGCAAGTCACTTAGTCTTTTTCTCAATTTTTCCCATTTGGTAAATAGGGATAATACGCACAGTCCCCCTCTTTTTGTCTCAGGGGAGTTATAAAGATAAAATCATTAGTACTTATGAAGCACTCAGATATGACAATGATGAGTGCCATGGAAAACCCCAGGAGAAAATCAATTCTATATTCAGTTTAGAATTTGGATGGTGTGCAGAAATGAAGGCATGGTCGCACATTAAATGAAGCAAGTAAACAAATATCTAACAGCTTAACACACATGGAAACAGTATGTTACCCATATAACAGACAACAAAGCTAAGGACAAAGACAATAATAATAATAATAATAACAACAATAACAACAACTGGCTCTTTCGGAGAGGCAACGTGGATATGTGACTAGATTTGGGGTCTAAACTACCAGAAGGAGAGGTTACTCACCCTGTGGAGTACCTGGATTTCTTTGAGGTGTGTGTTCCATGAGTGTCCCACTTTAGGTAACTTCCAAGCAGTAACCCCACCCTAAGGGGGCAGGAGGTTCAGAACAGAGTCCAGTACTGAAGAGAGAACTGTGTTGCCAACTGCAGTATCCAATCTAGCATTGTGAACCAAAGCATAATGATTGGAAACAGTATGCCCCAAGGTCCCTGTTGCAGCTCTGCAGATTTCAGCAACCAGAACATCCTTGAATAAAGCTACAGATGTAGACTGAGATCTAGTAGAATATGCAGTCACTTGTAGAGGAAGTTGGACGTGAGCCGAACAGGTAAAAATATACCCAGAGTTCCATTTAGTATGTCTCTGCTTGGAGTGGATCCCTTGGACCTATCTGCAATAGACATAAGAAGCCTAGGGGACTTTCTAAATCATCTGGTTCTGTGCAAGAAAAAGCCTAGAGCTTTTCTGACATCAAGTATATGGAAGGTAGTTTCCTGGATAATCTGATGCAGCTTTGGAAAGACAACAGGAAGGCGAATAGTCTGGTTAACATGAAACTCAGAAGAAATCTTGCAAAAAAAAATTGGAATGTGGTCTTAACTATATCTTCTCCCTAGAGAACACAGTGAACAGAGGGACTGCCATTAAAGCTTCAAGCTCAGCAACCCTTTGGGAAGAAGCGATGGCCATCAAAAAGGATGTCTTAATAGACAAATGTAACAGGGAGCACATAGCTCATGGTTCAAATGGCTGTTTCATAAGACAGTAAGAACAAGATTGAGATCTCTAATTTGAAGAAAGCGATTCATAAGACCCTGTTGTGGCTGGATGTGTGGAAAAAGAAAATCGAGAAACCTACCGGTGAGTGCAAAGCCGTTACTGATCTAAATGAAACTTGATGGAACTCAGACAGCCCTCTGATGTCTTTCCATCAAGTAATCTAAGATTGTGAAAGAGATGACTGTGCCAGGTGAAAGATGTCAATTACAATGAAGATGAAACTGTCTCCATTTCTGGAAGTTAAATTAGTTACCGGGGATAATATTTCTTGGTGAGGATCCGTGCAGGCAAGGGGAATTGTTACCCCATCCTGTTAAGCCCACAATGTGATGCAAGGCTCAACTGTTTTATCTTGCACACTACTAAGAGTTTCAATGGAAAACCATCAGAGGCTTCAATAGACTGAACTTTTGGGGGAAAACTACTTCATTAGGAAACATAATTATTAATGGGTATAGACTCAGGTAGGTGTTTTATTATTTCATTTTGTTACCATTTGCTTCCACCACTCTCTCTTATTTCTAGTTACTTTATTTTTTAAAACAAACCTACTATTGTTTCATTGTAAGAGCTCACAGGTGCTGTGTGGTTTACAGCAGCAGTGATTTAAGGTAAACTTGGATCTGAGATTTCTGTTAGTAGCCCAGTGTCAGGAGTTAGATATCACAGAGGAATGCTTCAAAGGGATTCTTGGACTGGGATCAGAGTAGCAGCCGTGTTACTCTGTATCCGCAAAAAGGAGGACTTGTGGCACCTTAGAGACTAACAAATTTATTTGAGCATAAGCTTTCGTGAGCTACAGCATCCACGCATCCAATGAAGTGAGCTGTAGCTCACAAAAGCTTATGCTCAAATAAATTTGTTAGTCTCTAAGGTGCCACAAGTACTCCTTTTCTTTTTTGGATTGAGATGTGCCTATTGTTAACCTGCAAGTTGAAGACAGGGCACGCATAGCCCAGAAGTGAGTGCTCGAGTGGCTGAACGGCTGGTGGTGTTAGGGAGCGGACATCCAGCCAGGCACAGGAAAGACTCCGTCACACTAGAGGCCAGAAGAAACAAGGTGAGACACAGCCCAGAGTGCCCTGAGAATCCTCACAGAGATCTCCTACGAGAAGGTCACAATAATTTTTATAATAGAAAGTTTAGGGAAATTTAAAATAGGCATTACCACCACTTCCCTAGAGCATATTGCATTGCCATTCCCAGTCATAGGGCCCTACCAATTTCACAGCTGTGAACAACGCCTCACAGACTGTGAAAAATAAGCCAAATGTCCCCTTGTTCCTAGGAGTGCCACAGCAAAGGGGTCTCCTATCTCTGGCTGGGCAGGGGAGGGACAGGACTTATCCATCTCCTGCACAGCTGCTGCGGGGTGGGGGTGGGGCAGACCTAACTCCAGATACCTCACCCTGCTGCAGGACACTCTCTGGACACAACTCCAGATACCTCACAGGTTCCTGCAGCTGGAGGAGGCTTCTGGAGTTGGATCTGATCTTCCCTCTGGTGTTGGGAGGGCCCCAGCAAAGAGGACTCCTAACTCCAGCTGGGCAGGGGAGGGACAGGACTTGCTCTTCCCCTACATAGGTGCTGTGGGGGGGGGGGGCGGTGGGAGGGGAGACCAGATCAACTCTGGGAACCTCCTGCGGATGCAGGGAGCTCCATAGTTGCAGCCTTCAGAGTTCAGGCAGCATAGCGGTGAGGGTGGCAATCGCATGACACCCCCCCACACTCTATCCCCTTTTGGGTCGGGACCCCCCCCCATGTTGCAACACTGTGAAATTTCAGAATTAAAACATCTGAAAAGAGGCAATTTACCAATTTTAAAATCCTATGGCTGTGAAATTGACCATAATGGACCCTGAATTTGGTAGGGCCCTACCAATATGTTACGTACTTTATTTTGATACCCATTAAAGGGGAACATTTGTCTACAATCTTTTAAAACTAGTATTTTAAAAATGTCTTAAGTATGCAAGTATAATATTAAAATCACATGATAGGAACATTTATAAGTACAATTTTCTATAATTGGTGCTTTGCATCTCACTTGAGTGCAGGATTCCAAATATTCAGTTATTGAAACTTCTAGTCATGTTGTCCTTATGCATTCTACTATCTGTATACTTTATACTACTTTTTCACTCAAAAGCCTATACTATATGTGAATCATCAGTTTATATCCTCACTCTCTCTGTACCATACTCGATCAAAGAATTTTCCCCTGGTTAGAAAGCAGATAACATTCTTTGATTTTGTGCAGCACCATCAACACAGTTGGTGATTTAAATTCTTAACTTGGTATATTAACATTAAACCAATTGTTTCTTGCTGTGAAAAGCTACATTTCAGGCCAATTCTAGCAAAGAAATATTCATTTAAAATATGCAGCACATATGCACTTGCTTTATTCTTCCAAAAAAGCATTTTCCTTTCAACATTGCTCATTTGGACAGCTAGAAACTACCTGCAGTCCAAGAGACACACTGGTCCATAAGAAGAGTTCATACACTTGTACTTCAGATCCAGCACTATGGAATCAAGAATGCAGGTGCTTGCCCTCTAATACTTTCCAATTCCTTTAAATTTAGATTCCTTAAATCTTTGATGAATAAGGGAGAAGGGGCTTAACTTAAGAAAAAGATCTGCAGAGACATTACATTAGAACTACACACATACTGTTAAACATAGGAACTAACTTCCTCTCTAGCCGGAGGGTGCTTGACCCCCCTGTTCGCCCTAGGCCCCGCCCCCACCCAAGCCCCAGCCCTGCCTCTTCTGACACCTGCTCCACCTCCGCCCCACCCACACCCCAGCCCTGCAGCACCCATGGAGTTCACACCTATGCTGTTAAATCAACTTTCTCCTTCATGACACAGGAATTCTGCAAATCCATACTATAGAAGAACCAAGAGTGACAGTCCCCATGTGGAGGGCTTGGGTGTATTTTAATTAAAGGCAGCAAAGAATACAAATTGATCATTCTCTCTGAACTCAACTTTGAGAGAATTCTTCATGAATCTGAACTGAACTCCAGGTGTCAGCTTTACAGATTTCAACTGTGCAAAACTGGTAATTAAAAGATGTAAAGGTCTGCCATCACAACAGTAGAATAGGCTCTAAATCCTACAGGTAAGGAATGGCAGCGATGTTCTAACACAGATGACGGCCCAATTTAATAAATTTTGTCTAATCCCTGAATTTAAATAACTTGGTCCCTTAATCTTTGCATCAAAAGTGACAAATAAATAGGAGACTTCCTTAACAACTTCATTCCTTCTAGCTAGCAACTATTTGCTCATCTAACATCCAAGATATACTCATATTGCTATTAAAAGACTCAGGAAGATAAAAATACAGACAAACTAATTGATTTATATAAAATTTGGAAAGTATTGTAGTCAAAAACTTCTGGATGAGGTGAATGTTGGCCAACTTTTGTAACTGAATCTCACAATATTTGATGATTTTTTCTTAAAGCCACAGCTCCTGAGTCATGTTACTACATGAGAATCTCGGGTTTCATTAAAAACAAATGACATTTCTAGCCCTCGTGATTGTGGGGGAAAGCTTGAAAACAAATGCTAGAGGCTCAAAGAACAGATAGCAAATAGAAAGAATCCAAGATGTATTTGTAAAATCTCATTCTTACTCATGATTTTTGAATGCTTAAACTTGGTAATACTGTGAGGTCTAAAAACAATGTTATCCTTAAGAGAAGTTGCTTCAAAAATGTCTGTCAAAGCCTGCAGCTCAGAAACTCTGTCTTATATTACAGAACCTAAGAAACCAACCTTGAATGATGGATAATAGGAGGGAACATGAATGAAGAGGCTCAGCTGCTGGTCCACCCCCCCCCCCCGCTCTCCTGCTGGTAAATCGCTCACCTTAAGTGATCACTCTCATTACAGTGTGTATGGTAACACCCATTGTTTCATGTTCTCTATGTATTTAAGTCTTCCCACTGTATTTTCCACTGAATGCATCCGATGAAGTGAGCTGTAGCTCACGAAAGCTTATGCTCAAATAAATTGGTTAGCCTCTAAGGTGCCACAAGTACTCCTTTTCTTTTTGCGAATACAGTCTAACACACTGCTACTCTGAAACCATTCTTACACTAGTAATTCAGTACAAACAAATGTTTGGGGTCAGTGCCAAGACCACTGGGCTAACAGAAGTAAAGGAATTGAGGATAGTAATGGCATGAGGGCCTTTATAATCTTCAATTCCAGAATGTTTGACCCTAGGATGTGCACCTGTACCCCTTACTGAATACTTTGTCAAGAGTCCCAAGGCACAAGAAGCAGGGCACGAGACTGCTGCAGCATAGATCTGCAGTAATAAGGTGACAAAGAAGCAACAATTCTTGTCAAGGTTACATTAACCATTCTACATCCAGTGGATACAGATTTCAAGACTAAAGTTTATATTGTGCCCTTCCTGTTTGCAGATTAATAGGTTCATAATGTATTTTGGATGTTCCCAACTAGCATCAAGGACAAGAGTTCCAAAGCTGCTCTGAAACATGTCCTACCCACATGCTATTACTCAGGAAGCCATCAGGCGCTGATTGGCCTTGTACGTTTTTATAATAAAGAGAATATAAAGTTCATAGCATCCTTAGAAAATCATCATAACTTTAAAAGCAGTCTGTGAAAACGGAGATTAAATGAAATAAGAAACTGTTATAGCACATCAAATGTGTTTGTCCTCTGCATAAACAAAGGTAACTACTTCCAATGGGATTTAGACAAGAATTTTGATTTTCCCTTCTATTTAGTTTATAGAGGTAGTAGACAATAATAATAAATAATAATAATAAAAATTAGAAAACCACAAGCAATCTCCTCTGTGATCTAAATGAGATAAATGGGAAGATATATAAAAATAGGGAACTCATAGCAGGGAAAAAGTTAGACATAATATAACAAATTCTTATTTTTATTTCCAGGTTTATGGAGTATGTTTACGTAGGACTGGTGCCATCTTCTTGTATACATTTAAACTGTACTACATCCTCATGTTGCCACCTCTTGAAATGAACAGAAAGCATTCAGTCTAATCTGTTTGGAACATGAGCAACAGATGCACTCCACAATGATAAATTGGAAAAAATTTACCCCGGCAGTGCAAGGGAAAACATAGTTACTTAGAATTTTAGGGTTATGAAGACAGATTACCTCTAGATAGCCTATACATAGGAAAAGGATTTTTTTTTTTTTAAATGAACTAGACTAGAAGGGGCTGACATCAATAAATTTTTTATAATGGTAACTAATTTTAAAAAAATACGTCAACACTGAAGTTGTGAAGGGAAAAGTTCTAAGAGGCTCAGATACAATTTCCTAACACAAAGCATGACTGGCTTATCAAACAAACACTTAAAATCAGGCAGATAGGTAATTGTGTATCAGTGTTCAGAACTGAGCGAGCTACATTTCTGAAAAAGGAAGAAATACATAGTACTGCTATGAGATAAAATCTAATCTTAGTTTTAGAAATCTAAGTGGATTTAAGTTTCCTGAATTCCTAAAGAATAATAGTAAACTATAAGTCTTAAAATGCCAATATGATACTATTTGGTTTCTCAGGTCTGCTATAGCTATAAATAAGAAGCTTAAATCTTTTGTTTTTATTAAAATCCATAGAAATTACCCAACCATAGAAAATCTTAGATCTATCTGCTGAATTATTTACAGGGCCGAGCTGTCACTGAATTTGCAATGTAACAATATCCATTACCTAGTTAATCAATGGGCTTGTGCAGCACAGCTATAAGATTAGGCTCTAACACATAAACAGAGGTTCTCCATTTCACTGAAGATCGTTCCCTTAAATTGTGAATCAGATTAAAATAATCTCCATTGAGCAATCTACCTGGTTGTACACCCGTATTCTCAGAAAGGATATCTTTTATCCTTCTCTTCTTTACTCTTATACACCAATGTAGACTGTTCAATGCACAGGTGCTGACTTTTGTTTTTGCCGGTGGGTGCTCCTCTCTCCCCCTCCCACCTGTTTCAGCAGCAAGTAAGGCCTTGTGGGGAAGAGGCCTTGAGGCAGAATGGGGGCAGGGCCTCAGGGAGGAGCCACAGTCCGGGTGCTGGGGCCCAGAAAAGATGAATCTGGCCCTGCAGGTACTGTGCTCCCCCTATTTTTTTCCAGTGGATGCTTGAACTCCAGAGCACCAATGCGTTAGTGCCTATGGGTCAATAGTAAACATAACCTCACTGAACTAAATGCTGAGTGTTTTCTTTTTCCAAATGAAACCTGTGAATTGTTTGTGCAAATAATGGAGTCCCCAGATGGACAGAATCACAGGTAGCACATGAAATACAGTAGCTGAGGAAAAAAACACATGGATTTTAATCACATTAACTCTACCTAGAAATGAGGGAGGTAGCTTATTTCATCTGGATAATGGGATTTAAACGGAGCTTGGCATCAGACCGAAATTTGATTTAAAATGTTTACCTGGAAGAAATGAAACTTTTTTTGAAGACAGAAAGTCTTCACAGTTCACTTGAATAGCAGCTCAAATGAGATCTAATTTCCCATTGCATAAACTCAAGAGGCAGAAAAACTCTGACTTAAGTGTTGATACCTGAGACCTTCCCATAACTATTATCTAGTTAGGTGTACACCACAGTAGTATTCATCTTCTGAGGTGAGAGAGTTTATTTTCACATTTTCCTTATACTCTGTATTTTTTCAGATGTAAGACCCAAAGTAGGGACAAGAGGTGACAGGAGGCCGGCCAGTCTACTTTCTACCTTGCTCAATCTACTAGCCCCCACATACTATTCGACATTGGTGAGGCCTCATCTGGAGTACTGTGTCCAGTTTTGGGCCCCACACTTCAAGAAGGATGTGGATAAATTGGAGAGAGTCCAGCGAAGGGCAACAAAAATGATTAGGGGACTGGAACACATGAGTTATGAGGAGAGGCTGAGGGAGCTGGGATTGTTTAGCCTGCAGAAGAGAAGAATGAGGGGGGATTTGATAGCTGCTTTCAACTACCTGAAAGGGGGTTCCAAAGAGGATGGCTCTAGACTGTTCTCAATGGTAGCAGATGACAGAACGAGGAGTAATGGTCTCAAGTTGCAGTGGGGGAGGTTTAGATTGGATATTAGGAAAAACTTTTTCACTAAGAGGGTGGTGAAACACTGGAATGCGTTACCTAGGGAGGTGGTAGAATCTCCTTCCTTAGAGGTTTTTAAGGTCAGGCTTGACAAAGCCCTGGCTGGGATGATTTAACTGGGAATTGGTCCTGCTTTGAGCAGGGGGTTGGACTAGATGACCTTCTGGGGTCCCTTCCAACCCTGATATTCTATGATTCTATGATTCTACCACGGTCCACCACACAGTAGAAAGTCAGTTTAACAGAAGAAACCATACCATCCCCAAATACATCTCTGAGGCATGTAATGCACGTAGTTCACTGATTTTTAGAAAACATTAAAAGTATTAAGAGTCAGTTTTTAAGGTTCCTTCCATTCTGAAAATGGATATATTTTCATGCCAATTGCTAGACTGAGTCATGTAAAACTTCCACCACAGGCAATTTGTGGCCTACTATTACCTTAAATTCTAGGTGTTCCCAAAGTTCATTCATTATTGCATGCACAAAACTCATTGGTCCTCTCCAAAATTTTAAAGCCAGGCCTGTGTATAGTGGTGGGATTACAATGGACAGGAATCAGTTAACTCAGAGCAAAAGTACACATCCCAAAACTAAAGCTTAGCAGGTCTTTTAAAGGAAGTCTACCTTCTATAAAATACTTAAATCCATGGAAGCAAAATGGAATGAGTGACTCTGCCCTTGAATATATTAGAGTTGGTTTTACATTATAAAAGGAAAAAGGTATATGAAAAACCTGCTCAGAGGGCTAAATGAGCACAAAGTGTTAATGCACTTTCACTCTGTTAAAATTCTGTCTTAGCTAATAAAAGAAAACTATTGGTAGTTCATTTCCGTCCCTGATGGACATATGTTCACATCATAGAAATAGCTCCCATGGTGGTACAGATGGCAGTGTCTACTTTAGACTGGTCCGGAACTGCAGTTAGCAGAAGTATAGGGACAACAAATCAGGACAGATTCTCTTGAAGAGCTACAGGTGCAACTTTGTATACCATGTTCTAAAGCTTTGCAATATGACAGAATTCTTTGAGCAATTCATAGCATGCTGCAGGCTTTTTCATGCAAGGTATGCAGTGAACTCTTCCTTCGTGTAACTATGAGACAATAGCATCTTCACTGTAACATTGGAGATGTTCGTGGAGTCAATGATGTTGTACTGGACAGGTGCAATACCATGGAGTCTCATCTCCATCTGTGTCACACGAGGTGGACTTTGTCATAGGTCCAGTATTTTCTCTGCAGCCACATCATGAGGATTCCAGCCAAATCTCAGTAGATGTTAACAGTTTCTGGACTGCTGAGAGCTTGTACCTCAGCTATATCATCTATGGCTGCTACACTGAAAGGCCTCTGCTAGCATAAGATACTAGTCATATTGTCAATAGGTGCTGACTTGGGAAAATCATGCAAGATATGCATTAGTTTGCTTTTCACCTGGCACATATGCATTGTTCTGTCACATTCAAACACCAATTGTGGTACCATAGAGAACTCATACATTCCTAAAGTCTCATGTAGATCAACATCATGCTGAGATCTGCACATGAGCAGGAGCCAAGCAAACAGTGACATGACTGCATTTCCATAAAAGTTTAGCAGCTGCAAACAGAGTCTCCATATTACTGTTGACAGCAGCACTTTACTCCCAATTTTGATAAAAGCATCAAAAGATGTGGTGCTAAGGATATACACTGATTCATTTCTGCAGACAGGATTTCTAAAAACTACATTCATATCCCACAGTAAGTGCTTTAAGAGCCTGTTAAGCATTTATTCCTCTTCATTCCTATTCAAAGCACATATTTCTGTGTACTTAGCCTCCGCATTGGCTATTCCCACCACTTTCCCATCCATTAGAGCCTCTACAAGGCAATTTATGAATTCCAGCTGAGTCACACATTTTGCAGAAGTAAAATCACTATTTGTTTCTGTTGCTTTTACCTTTTGATAGAACACATTACATACACTCTTGGTGTAGCATTCGTAATATGCTCGTATATTCGTAATATCTCTCCTCTCAGGAGTGAAGGGAGGATAAAGATAATGAGAAAACCCCGGGGTGAGGATGAGCCATGCTACTTTGGACTTTGTTATCCCAGAAGGTGGTAAACCAAAAAATGGTGACCCAACCAAGGACCAAGTCACCACGCACCGAATGGCAGACCTCACAGTACCGGAGGAGTTGTCGACAAGATGGAGGAAGTGGCGGTCTTAACCACTTGGAGATGCTACTGGTAAACCCAGCCCTCCGTAACAGGCTCCAAATCCAAATGGGAATATTTACTGATCAGTTCTCTTTTGGCAATGAATATAATTATTTGTCTTTGCTTTCTCAAACATCTTTGATCAATGGAGAGAAAAAATTTCTGTTTTGCCTTTTGAAGTATGCTTTAAAAACTTAGAGAACACCAAACATAAAATATCCTCCATTAACTTGATCTGTCGGGAACACTTGCTCTCTGTCTCCAAAGCATCCCATAACAGTTTTTCAGGGAAAGATACCTGAGGGAGCAGCACTGGAAACTATTTTTTATTAATTTATTTAGAAAGGAACAGCAGCGCACAGCCCTCACAGCAGAAAGCCTGCACTGGAACACTGCCAGGAACCGATGAGCAGGTTTCACTAGATTTACAGAAGATTTCAATTATAATAGATACATGCACACATTTTTATGTAGGTGCTGTCAGTATACAAAGCCCATTTCTAAACGCAGACAAATATGCTTTGAGGGCTATAGGAGAAGGAATATCCACAGTATGGAATGGCACTGCTTTTCAGAAACCAGATATCAGACTATCCTTGCTGGAGTAGAATTATCTATCTGGGCCAAGTGAAAACTGGCACTTTTGATTTGGCAGATAGTACCACCACCATTCTCATCTGTAGTCAGATGTCTTTCAGACCATGTTAGTTCCACTCCTCTACCAGGTCAGTGCTTTTTCTACAGTCCTATCCCACTAATCTGTTTTAAAATGAGATCTTAAATTCTACAGAAAACATACGGACTGAAAGAAATAAGGCTTTAGGTTGTGAAAAGTAATTCCATTTAGCTAAATGCACTTTTCTGTACATGTTATATCTAACTAGTAGATAGGAAGCGGTCTCAACTTTCCTTTCACATGTCAATCATTTTGTAAAACTTTCCAAGAAGCACAGGATTACCAGCCAGATCAAGAGATTAATTTATATTTTTGTACGGATTACTAATACTGTTACCTTTCAAAAGGTGTGAGATTGACTTTTTTAAAGCGACAGAGAAATGGGCAATCTCACATGTATCTCAAAGCATTCTTTAGCAAGGCAGCCACACACAGTTCAGATGAAAATCTCACTTGTAGGATCAGGATAAGATCAAATATTGCTTCTTGCTAAAAACTTGATTTTTCCCATTGCAAACACAGGCTTTTTTAAACAAATTCTATAAATATTTTAAATTGCTGCATCTAGACCAATGGGGTCTTTCACAGAATCTGTGTGTCAGAGCACATATTAACTTACAACATATAGACATTGCTGACATTTTAATCTAAGGTGTAAGATTTTGGCTGTCTGAAGAAAAAAAACTCTCTCCTCTTAACTTTAATTTGTACAAGTACCCAAGAGAGCCAGTCCCCATCTTCCAAGCTTCATTATTCATAACACACAGAGGAGTCTGACACTCACTTTATGACTGTGGTAGCATCAGAAGTAGTGTCTACTTTATATCTAATTAAATTAAGGCTAAAGCCAACTTTTAGAAGTACCAGTGGCCATTTTCTAATAACGTTCTCTTCTATAATACCATTTAAAGTTTTCTAAATGCCAGTGAAACCAAACAGTGATATCTTT
The DNA here is from genome assembly GCF_965140285.1 of Lepidochelys kempii. Classification (NCBI taxonomy): domain Eukaryota; kingdom Metazoa; phylum Chordata; order Testudines; family Cheloniidae; genus Lepidochelys; species Lepidochelys kempii. Next base: position 65,711,979 of record NC_136384.1, on the reverse strand, counting down.
CATTTAATCTCTGAAAGATGGGCACTCTGGTGAAAGGTACTTAGTTTGTGTTTGGGGGCCCATTTAAGGACCTGAAAAAAAATATTTCCTAGCTGGGTTCTGAAACCTTTTAGAAGCTGGCTGTGTTAAATCTTGGAAGGAAAAACAATAAAAACCTCCTCACACTTAAAGATTTTTCCAAAAAAAGAAACGGTCATGTCTTAGCAGCCCACTAATGTTGAGACGGTCAAACAGGTTCCCCTTTGGTATACATGCACATCTGATTCAATATAGAAACTGAAGAAAGCCATTTCCATTTCTCTGGAGCAGCTGGCATTGGAAAATCTGACCATGGGGCCAGAAATGCAGCCTGAGAGTCAATCACAGCAGTATACTGTGTTCATTCACTGAACTAGACTTATAAATAAGGGTCTGCTTAAATCATGGAGAAATATCACATTTTTCGTGGGTTGGTCAGGGCATAAAGAGCACATTTCACGGCTGTGTTCATACAGTTGTATATGCCACGTCTCCTTTATTTCTGTACTGCCTTCAGAGCTGGCCGCCTGGCCAGCAGCTGCTGCTCTCTGGCCACCCAACCCTGAATGCAGTGGAGTGGAGAAGTAAGGGTGGCAATACTATACTATGTCACCCTTACTTCTGCTGGCGGCAGCACTGACTTCAGACCTGGGGCCCTGGCCAGCAGCCACCAATTTCCGCTCTGCCTTCAGATCTTTGTGGTTAGAGAGTAGCGACTGCTGGCCGGGTGCCCAGCTCTGAAGGCTGTGGAGAAGTAAGGGTTGTCAATACACCACCGCTACAAAAAGCATCTAACCCCCTTTTGGGTCCAGACCCCCAATTTAAGAAATGCTGTATACTTTTGTTTAGATAGGGTAAAAACACAAAAGGCCACATTTCCCAGAGATGTTTCAGAGTAACAGCCGTGTTAGTCTGTATTCACAAAAAGAAAAGGAGTACTTGTGGCACCTTAGAGACTAACCAATTTATTTGAGCATGAGCTTTCGTGAGCTACAGCTCACTTCATCGGATGCATACCGTGGAAACTGCAGCAGACTTTATATACACACAGAGAATATGAAACAATACCTCCTCCCACCCCACTGTCCTGCTGGTAATAGCTTATCTAAAGTGATCATCAAGTTGGGCCATTTCCAGCACAAATCCAGGTTTTCTCACCCTCCACCCCCCCACACAAATTCACTCTCCTGCTGGTGATAGCCCATCCAAAGTGACAACTCTTTACACAATGTGCATGATAATCAAGGTGGGCTATTTCCTGCACAAATCCAGGTTTTCTCACATCCCCCCACCCCCATACACACACAAACTCACTCTCCTGCTGGTAACAGCTCATCCAAACGGACCACTCTCAAAGTTTAAATCACGGCCTATGACATGTACCTCACGGCCACAAATTTGGTAGACCTCTACTTATAAACCTGAATAAATAAAACCAACATTCATAGAATACAGTGGGCTGGCATGGTAGCCTGCATACTGAATATGCTCCATTGAATATGCTCAGTGGAATATGGTACCACTGAGATTTTAGTGGCTTGAAAACCAGGAAGAAGACAATGGATCTGTCATACAAGTCTCACTCTCCACGTGAGGAGTAAAGTTTGCAAGAACACGCTCCAGCAGAGATATGTTTTCCCCTAGTTTCTGTAGAACTAAGCTTTTGGAAGAGTTTCTGAGGCAGACCAACAAAAGTGATGTCTGAAACACAAGCAAACAAAATTGCAGCTATTTTCAATGCCTACATGATATGTAAAATATGCTTAATTTATCTTTCTAGAGTTTACCAATAAACTCTTAAAAAATACAGATAGAATGAAGACCAATATATTTTCTACTCTCCCTCTCATATTTAAAAATGATAATCACCTGCCTCAACCTAAGGAAGGAAGTATTTTCCAGAGGTAATTAAAATAAGTCTGATTATGGAGATATATATGTTTTCCTGCTCTTCTGAAGAGCCACATCAAAGAATGAACAACCATAATGAAAAAAAAAAATACTCTGGAAATAGATACGGTGGAAGATAGAGTTAAATAAGCTCTCTCAGCAATATGAAGATAGACTCCTAATCCATAAATCACATGTGACTAATGTTGGAACATGTTTAATTTCCCTTTTCCAAGAGAGGAGATTTAACACGAGAACACCAATTCTAAAAGCATGTGTCACAAGTCTTCAGGTAGAAAGTTTGAATGTAAAAATAATGCAATAGAAAAAACTAATTCTTGCTCCCCACTGTTTCATTACAGCCAGAGAAAGTAACATATTGCTGGCTATCACTATAGATGGCACGACAGCCCACATTGCCTTACTAAGCCTGATAGTGATCACACACACTTTCAGCTGTGGACAGAATGAATCCTTAGGCCTAACAACCATCCACAATTATCCTGGTCCTCATATAAGTAAAAGCAGACCAACTCCAGAGCAATTCCATCTACTCCTAGGGACTATGCGCATACGAATACAACTCCTGCTCAAAGCTGATGCATCTAAAAAAACCCAAACAAATGATTCCCATTAGCTGCTAGAAAATAATGATCATCCAATAATATCAATGTAACTTCTGACCTATACATAGATCCAAAAGCAGACTGGGGACAACTGAGTAAATCCAAGGGTTCTATTTGCTGCCAGAGTTGCTTTGCACAAGCAAAAAAAGGTTGATTTGACAGCTCCCACATTCCTGTCCTGTCACTCAGCCTTTCATTGACTTCTACATCATCAGTGATGAGGATTTCTCTCCTGCTCTCAACCCTCTTCTCCCTGACCTCTCTTCCCTTTTCTCCCCGTTGATATGGTTTGTTGATTTCCTCCACCCTTAACTCTCTTGTCCCTTTCTCCCATCTCAAGGTCTGCCCTGCCAACCCCCCACCCCACTCACCCCCAACACCTGCTTCTTCTGCGCCAGCTCTCCCATGCAGATTTTCTCTGGCGAAAGACCATTATTTGCCCAGCTTCCTCGGCTACAAATTCATTCTCTCCTCCTTCAGTTCTGTCATTTTTCTAACTAAACAACTCTACTTCTCCAACTTAATTGAATCTCACAACCACAATCCCAGATGCATTTTTGCCACCTTTGATTCACTCCTCAGACCTTCCCTTCCTCCTGTCTCCACTTCTCTCTGCACAGGAGGAGATCACCAATTTCTTCCAAAAGAAAGGGGACTATATACAATGTAGCCTTCCTCCTCGCCTCAGCTTGACTTCCCTTTTCCTCCCACAGTTTTCTCCTCCTTCTTCCCATCAGTTTGTCTGCTCTGCACCTCTAACCCCTTCACCACTTGTGCCAGTCACCTCATCCCATCCCATCCTACCTCTTGATCTCCCTCGTATCCACTCTCTTCCCCTCCTTCTCTCCCTAACTCTTCTCTTTAACCTCTCCCCCTCTGGCTCTTTCCTCTCAAATATAAACGTGCTTTAGTCTTTTCCCATCTTAAAAAACTCACGCTTGACCCCACTTGCCTCTCCAATGACCTCTCCTGCACCTCCACGTAAGCTTATTGAAAGCACTGTTTACAATCACTGGAATACCTATCAGATTACATCCTAGACCCGCTCCAAGCCGGCTTCTGATCCTTGTACTCTAATGAAATCACTTTTTAAACCAATTTAAGTAGACAAAGCCTTAGATTCTAAGGCACAAAATAGCAATCGCCAGAAAAAAACAACTGTCTCTCAAAGCTTCCATGAACCAGCCCACTTTTATGAAATAAAAATAAAGAATATGCACTCCCACTGCCACTAATTTCTTTCAATTACAGTAAACTTGGGTGTCATTTGTAATTAAGCGTGGATATAAATTTTCAGATGTGAGATTTTCCTGTTGCTGGAATCCCTTTAATTGCTGTCTTTGTTGATACTGCAATCCTGAACTCTCTGGCTGAAGAAGATGGATATTTTGCTTAAATGGGGAGGTTAAAATTAGCTCATGTGACAATCATAAAAATTCTACTGAGACCACCCTATGTAAGCAGACTGAAGACAGATGGTGCCTATGTGTTCAGCACAGACTAATGCTGACCACAGTGTATCTGCCAATCAACCATTTGGGAAAGAAATGGGCTCCATCTGTGTTTTAATTACTATAGTAAAACCATCCACTGTAACTGCCAAAGCTCCACATTTTCACAGTCTTGGAAACATGACCCATACTCTTTTCATAAGAGAAGGTTACTACAATTACCATGTTCAATATTTCTGGCAAAAATAAAAAGTTCTAAGGTTTAAAAGAAAAATTAAGGTGTTGATAACATTTTCGAAAAGCTGTTATACCTTAAATAAGGTTAATATTTTCCATAAATGCATATAGTAAAATGGTTATTAAAATAAACTCATCCTCCCTCTTAGCCACACATTTAAAAAAATAGGCTTAAACATAAACGTTTTAACTTATTTTCATATTTAGCATCAAAGTACACCTAAAGGAACTATTATGATTGCAAAAAGGTTTACTTTTTTTCTTCTATACTTGAAAAGTTCTTGTCCAAAGTCCAGGATAAAAATTCCAAAGACATAGTAACATTGCACACTATTGGGCTGTGTCCTACATGTAAGAGCATAACTAAATAATTACACAGAAAAGAGTTGAACTGTTTTCGTTAGATCAAATATAAAATGAAAGTCTGTGCAATACTAAAGCGTGCTTGGAAAAAAAACACACATTGAAAAGCACTGAACTAACAATTAAAGCTTTGTATAGCAAGAGAAAAAATAAATCTATTTGTCCATTGTCATGAGAGTTACAAAATTATTCCTAGAGAACAGTACAGAAGGATGAGATAAAAGAAGGTACATTTTTCAGCACTTATGAAACAAAGGCTTTGTTTCTATTTCATTGTGTATTTAGGTACTTCTGTTTTTATCACTAACATCCATGCTTCTCGTAATCATTAATAGATTCTATCATTAACACCTCTGTGATGTTGGGAAACACTGTCGTCATTTTACAGATTGGAAAGTGAGTCACAGTGTAAACTAAGTAACATGCAAGGTACCCTGCAGCTGAACTGAAGATGTGTCTCCTGAATTCCAGTCCAGTACCATACCTGTTAAGTCATCTTACCTATTCCTGGATAGTCATGTACCATCAATAATACAGTGGCAAACAAATACTGTAATTACTTCAGCAAGTTTTTCACCTTTTTCTGAACATGTATAATTGAACTATGAGTAACAGCTTATATTTTTTACCAATGGTATGTAACAATAAAATTGCAGGCACCATAAATATGAATTACCAGAGGAATGAAAAACATACATTTTAGAATTCACATTTGCTAATATAGAATTTAGCTAATTTCTATTCATAACTGGGGGGAGGATTTCACAAATCATTGAATATTTAGTCCTATGGGATCTGCTCACAAAGGGCAAACTGGAAGAAGCCTGAATTACTCTGCTTTTTTGTTTTGCTTCCATAGAGTATGTCTACACTACAGAATAAGGTCGAATTTATAGAAGTCGGTTTTTTTGAAATCGGTTTTATATATTCGAGTGTGTGTCCCCCCACAGAAAATGCTCTAAGTGCATTAACTCGGTGGAGCGCTTCCACAGTACCGAGGCTAGAGTCGACTTCCGGAGCGTTGCACTGTGGGTAGCTATCCCACAGTTCCCGCAGTCTCCGCTGCCCATTGGAATTCTGGGTTGAGATCCCAATGCCTGATGGAGCTAAAACATTGTCGTGGGTGGTTCTGGGTACATATCATCAGGCCCCCGTTCCCTCCCTCCCTCCGTGAAAGCAAGGGCAGACAATCGTTTCGCGCCTTTTTTCCTGAGTTACCTGTGCAGACGCCATACCACGGCAAGCATGGAGCCCGCTCAGGTAACCGTCACCCTATGTCTCCTGGGTGCTGGCAGACGCGGTACGGCTTTGCTACACAGTAGCAGCAACCCATTGCCTTCTGGCAGCAGACTGTGCAACACGACTGGTAGTTGTCCTCGTCGTGTCCGAGGTGCTCCTGGCCATGTCGGCTGGGAGCGCCTGGGCAGACATGGGTGCAGGGACTAAATTTGGAGTGACTTGACCAAGTCATTCTCTTTAGTCCTACAGTCAGTCCTATTGAACCGTCTTATGGTCAGCGGGCAGGCGATACGGACTGCTAGCAGTCGTACTGTACCATCTTCTGCCAGGCAGGCAAGAGATGAGGATGGCTAGCAGTCGTACTGTACCATCTTCTGCCGAGCAGCCATGAGATGTGGATGGCATGCAGTCCTTCTGCACCGTCTGCTGCCAGCCAAAGATCTAAAAGATAGATGGAGTGGGTCAAAACAAGAAAGAGACCAGATTTGTTTTGTACTCATTTGCCTCCTCCCCTGTCTAGGGGACTCATTCCTCTAGGTCACACTGCAGTCACTCACAGAGAAGGTGCAGCGAGGTAAATCTAGCCATGTATCAATCAGAGGCCAGGCTAACCTCCTTGTTCCAATAAGAACGATAACTTAGATGCACCATTTCTTCTTGGAACCCTCCGTGAAGTCCTGCCTGAAATACTCCTTGATGTAAAGACACTCCCTTTGTTGATTTTAGCTCCCTGAAGCCAACCCTGTAAGCCGTGTCATCAGTCGCCCCTCCCTCCGTCAGAGCAATGGCAGACAATCGTTCCGCGCCTTTTTTCTGTGCGGACGCCATACCAAGGCAAGCATGGAGGCCGCTCAGCTCACTTTGGCAATTAGGAGCACATTAAACACCACACGCATTATCCAGCAGTATATGCAGCACCGGAACCTGGCAAAGCAATACCGGGCGAGGACGCGACGTCAGCGCGGTCACGTGAGTGATCAGGACATGGACACAGATTTCTCTGAAAGCATGGGCTCTGCCAATGCATGCATCATGGTGCTAATGGGGCAGGTTCATGCTGTGGAACGCTGATTCTGGGCTCGGGAAACAAGCACAGACTGGTGGGACCGCATAGTGTTGCAGGTCTGGGACGATTCCCAGTGGCTGCGAAACTTTCGCATGCGTAAGGGCACTTTCATAGAACTTTGTGACTTGCTTTCCCCTGCCCTGAGGTGCATGAATACCAAGATGAGAGCAGCCCTCACAGTTGAGAAGCGAGTGGCGATAGCCCTGTGGAAGCTTGCAACACCAGACAGCTACCGGTCAGTTGGGAATCAATTTGGAGTGGGCAAATCTACTGTGGGGGCTGTTGTGATGCAAGTAGCCCACGCAATCAAAGATCTGCTCATATCAAGGGTAGTGACCCTGGGAAATGTGCAGGTCATAGTGGATGGCTTTGCTGCAATGGGATTCCCTAACTGTGGTGGGGCAATAGACGGAACCCATATCCCTATCTTGGCACCGGAGCACCAAGCCGCCAAGTACATAAACCGCAAGGGGTACTTTTCGATCGTGCTGCAAGCTCTGGTGGATCACAAGGGACATTTCACCAACATCAACGTGGGATGGCCGGGAAAGGTGCATGATGCTCGCATCTTCAGGAACTCTGGTCTGTTTCAAAAGCTGCAGGAAGGGACTTTATTCCCAGACCAGAAAATAACTGTTGGGGATGTTGAAATGCCTATATGTATCCTTGGGGACCCAGCCTACCCCCTAATGCCATGGCTCATGAAGCCGTACACAGGCAGCCTGGACAGTAGTCAGGAGCTGTTCAACTACAGGCTGAGCAAGTGCAGAATGGTGGTAGAATGTGCATTTGGACGTTTAAAGGCGCGCTGGCGCAGTTTACTGACTCGCTTAGACCTCAGCGAAACCAATATTCCCACTGTTATTACTGCTTGCTGTGTGCTCCACAATATCTGTGAGAGTAAGGGGGGGACGTTTATGGCGGCGTGGGAGGTTGAGGCAAATCGCCTGGCTGCTGGTTACGCGCAGCCAGACACCTGGGCGGTTAGAAGAGCACAGGAGGGCGCGGTACACATCAGAGAAGCTTTGAAAACCAGTTTCATGACTGGCCAGGCTAGGGTGTGAAAGTTCTCTTTGTTTCTCCTTGATGAAACCCCCCACCCCTTGGTTCACTCTACTTCCCTGTAAGCTAACCACCCGCCCCTCCTCCCTTCAATCACCGCTTGCAGAGGCAATAAAGTCATTGTTGCTTCTCATTCATGCATTCTTTATTCATTCATCACACAAATAGGGGGATGACTACCAAGGTAGCACAGGAGGGGTGGTGGAGGAGGGAAGGAAAATGCCACACAGCACTTTAAAAGTTTACAACTTTAAAATTTATTGAATGACAGCCTTCTTTGTTTTGGGCAATCCTCTGTGGTGGAGTGGCTGGTTGGCCGGAGGCCCCCCCACCACATTCTTGGGCGTCTGGGTGAGGAGGCTATGGAATTTGGGGAGGAGGGCGGTTGGTTACAGAGGGGCTGCAGTGGCAGTCTGTGCTCCAGCTGCCTTTGCTGCAGCTCAACCATACACTGGAGCATACTAGTTTGGTCCTGCAGCAGCCTCAGCATTGAATCCTGCCTCCTCTCATCACGCTGCCGCCACATTTGAGCTTCAGCCCTGTCTTCAGCCCGCCACTTACTCTCTTCAGCCCACCACCTCTCCTCCCGGTCATTTTGTGCTTTCCTGCACTCTGACATTATTTGCCTCCACGCATTCGTCTGTGCTCTGTCAGTGTGGGAGGACAACATGAGCTCGGAGAACATTTCATCGCGAGTGCGTTTTTTTTTCTTTCTAAGCTTCACTAGCCTCTGGGAAGGAGAAGATCCTGTGATCATTGAAACACATGCAGCTGGTGGAGAAAAAAAAAGGGACAGCGGTATTTAAAAAGACACATTTTATAAAACAGTGGCTACACTCTTTCAGGGTAAACCTTGCTGTTAACATTACATACATAGCACATGTGCTTTCGTTACAAGGTCACATTTTGCCTCCCCCCACCGCGTGACTACCCCCTCAACCTTCCCCCCTCCCTGTGGCTAACAGCGGGGAACATTTCTGTTTAGCCACAGGCAAACAGCCCAGCAGGAATGGGCTCCTCTGCGTGTCCCCTGAAGAAAAGCACTCTCTTTCAACCAGGTGACCATGAATTATATCTCACTCTCCTGAGGATAACACATAGAGATAAAGAACGGATGTTTGAATGCCAGCAAACATACACTGCAATGCTTTGTTCTACAATGATTCCCGAGTACGTGTTACTGGCCTGGAGTGGTAAAGTGTCCTACCATGAAGGACGCAATAAGGCTGCCCTCCCCAGAAACCTTTTGCAAAGGCTTTAGGACTACATCTAGGAGAACCGTGAATGCCAGGGCAAAGTAATCCTTTCACATGCTTGCTTTTAAACCATGTATAGTATTTTAAAAGGTACACTCACCAGTGGTCCCTTCTCCGCCTGCTGGGTCCAAGAGGCAGCCTTGGGTGGGTTCGGGGGGTACTGGCTCCAGGTCCAGGGTGAGAAACAGTTCCTGGCTGTCAGGAAAACCGGTTTCTCCGCTTGCTTGCTGTGAGCTATCTACAACCTCAACCTCCTCCTCCTCCTCCTCTTCTTCATCCCCAAAACCTGCTTCTGTATTGCCTCCATCTCCATTGAAGGAGTCAAACAACACGGCTGGGGTAGTGGTGGCTGAACCCCCTAAAATGGCATGCAGCTCATCATAGAAGCGGCATGTTTGGGGCTCTGACCGGAGCGGCCGTTCGCCTCTCTGGTTTTCTGGTAGGCTTGCCTCAGCTCCTTCAGTTTCACACGGCACTGCTTCGGGTCCCTGTTATGGCCTCTGTCCTTCATGCCCTGGGGTTTTGGCATTTCGAAAACTGGAACGGAGTTCTGATAGCACGGATTCCTCTCCCCAAACAGCGATCAGATCCCGTACCTCCCGTTCGGTCCATGCTGGAGCTCTTTTGCGATTCTGGGACTCCATCGTGGTCACCTGTGCTGATGAGCTCTGCATGGTCACGTGCAGCTTGCCACGCTGGCCAAACAGGAAATGAGATTCAAAAGTTCGCGGTTCTTTTCCTGTCTACTTGGCCAGTGCATCTAAGTTGAGAGTGCTGTCCAGAGCGGTCACAATGGAGCACTCTGGGATAGCTCCCGGAGGCCAATACCATCCAATTGTGTCCACAGTACCCCAAATTCGAGCCGGCAAGGTCAATTTAAGCACTAATCCACTTGTCAGGGGTGGAGTAAGGAAATCGATTTTAAGAGCCCTTTAAGTCGAAATAAAGGGCTTCATTGTGTGGACGGGTGCAGGTTTACATCGATTTAACGCTGCTAAATTTGACCTAAAGTCCTAGTGTAGACCAGGGCATAAACTCCTCCACTATTAGGCATTTCTGTTAATGAAGGGTAGACAAAGTACAGTACTTAGGAATTTAGTTAAGACCTCAATTCCACAGTATGGCATAGTATAATTCTTACTACCACCATCTCTTGTTTATAATTCCATACTTGTTCCCCCAAGAGATAATCCAGATACAGTAAAGTTATCCATTATGGTTGAAAATAATTTTTTATTTTGATGGGAATGGAAATCATGTTCAAAAGGGCAGAGGGATGGGAAGTGAGAAAGGATTTCATTTCACACACACGCACCCTCCAATAGGCAGGAATGAGAAGATATAGCGAATCCAACTATACCGCCTTACTCCTGAACCCCACCCTAGCTTGAGTACTGTTTCTAAATTGAAAGTATACAACATACCTCACAAAAAATGGCAATATATCAACTATAAAATAAAGTCAAGCAAACCTGCATCCAAAACATTCAGTTCTCTCAAGAAAATCTCCTTTGAAATATACCTGCTTCCTTGTGGCAGAATCTTGTATTGAAGTTTCTTTATTTAAAAAAAAACAAACACAAAATAAACCCTTGTCTATAGTATTCCAATAGAATTCCAAGCCCCTGAATATTATAGTTTTAGAACAGGAAAATACCATTATGAAAATGACTGCACTACATAAAGGAACATCAGCTACCAATCAATATATACCGGAAATATTAACAATCAACAAACCAATTCTAAAATCAGTTCTAGGTTTGTACTGGATCACGCTTCTGCTACAAACTGATTTGGAAAAAAGTCTGTAAGAAAGAAACACACAACTAAAATATAAGCCAAATTCCATAACAACTTTGTCACGCAATGTTCCTTTCCACTGCACCCACACCAGCATGGAGAGCCAATGATAAGCCCCACACTTGCATTTGAACAGTTTTCAGGAAGATACGGAACCATTTTCTGAATTATGAAAAAGATAAATACACATTTTTATAGTCTAATCTGGTGACCCTTCTGATAAAGGCCCCAATCCTGCAAGATTTATGCATGAGTTTATCTTTAAGTAGTCTCACTGACTTTAATGGAACTACCAACTTCATGTACATAAAGTGTCAGGTTTCAAAGGGATAGCCATGTTAGTCTGTATCAGCAAAAAAATGAGGAGTCCTTGTGGCACCTTATAGATTAACACATTTATTTGGGCATAAGCTTTTGTAGGCTATAATCCACTTCATCAGATGCAGAGAGTGAAAAATACAGTAGGAAGGTATAAATATACAGCACATGAAAAGATGGGAGTTACCTTACCAAGTGGGGAGGTGGGGGTCAGTGCTAACAAGGCCAATTCAATCAGGGTGGATGTGGCCCATTCCCAACAGCTGACAAGAAGGTGTGAGTATCAGAGGGAAAATTACTATTTGTAGTGACCCAGCCACTCCCAGGCTTTATTCAGGCCTAATTTGATGCTGTTAAGTTTGCAAATTAATTCCAGCTCTACAGTTTCTTGCTGAAGTCTGTTTCTGAAGTTCTTTTGTTGAAAAATGGCCACTTTTAAGTCTGTTATTGAGCATCCATGTTGGATCATATTAAAGAAGTTCTGTATTAAAATCACAAATGAGTTTGATTCCCCATAGTTTAAATCCCAGGGTATTACTAATTAAGAGGTCTCTTGGTTTTTGGTGCTGTTTCTCTCCCTCTGTGTGTGAAACTTGCAAGCTGCTAATTGCGTTAGTACATTCTAAGACAGAGTCTGTTCTCAAAGCAATTCACACAGAGAGACTCAAAGCAATACTCTGTAACAACAGAAACAGCACCCAGACACTCCTCGCCCTTTTGTTGTATTAACAATTGTGATTAAAATAGAGATAGACGATGTATGTGGATGGATGCCTGGTGTGGATAATAACTGAATGATCAGGGAGGTGCCAGCCTAAGAATCCAGTGTCCATCAGCTGAAGAAGGCATCAAGTGGAAATAAACAGAGGACCCCCGGAGGGCAGACTGGAATCCACCCAACAGCCTCAAGAACGGGAGAACCAAAGAACAAGATAACATCTGGCAGCATGGAGCTGTCTGGAATGTGCTATCTGCTGATTGATTCAGCAACAGCATGATGAAGCAATTCCCATAGACTGGCATAGGAAGAAATTCCTATAAAAATGGACTCTGGAAAGTGAGAACTTTGGGGGTCTGATTCTGCAAACCAACTTCCAGTAGCATATCAATGAGCATCTGACAAGGCCCTGCTCCCTCCTCATGTCCAGACTACCGGCCAGTGGCTTGGCATGAGCAACTCTAAGGCTGCTACCTATGACGACAACCTTGCAGAACCTCTGTGTGTGTGTGTGTGTGTGTAGGAATGAATGTGTGAATAATATGAGATTGAATGGAATGTTATAACTATAACTAACTGCTTACTATGATTCTTTCTGTATTCACAATAAATGTGGCATTTTGCCTTTTTCCCCTTTAATAAGATCCTGCTGGTTTTAATTTATTGGTACAACATCCAGGGAGACTGAAGTGCTCTCCTACTGGTTTTTGAATGTTACAATTCTTGATGTCTGATTTGTGTCCATTTATTCTTTTGCGTGGAGACTGTCCAGTTTGGCCAATGTACACTGCAGAGGGGCACTGCTGGCACATCTCTCACTGGTAGATGTGCAGGTGAACGAGCCCCTGATGGCGTGTCTGACATAGTTAGGTCGTATCATGTTGTCCCTTGTGGACAGAGTTGGCAACAGCGTTTGTTGCAGGGATTGCTTCCTGGTTTAGTGTTTCTGTTGTGTGGTGGGTAGTTGCTGGTGAGTATTTTCTTCAGGTTGGGGGGCTGCCTGTAAGCGAAGACTGGCCTGTCTCTGAAGGTCTGTGAGTGAGGGATTGTCCTCCAGGATAGGTTGTAGACCCTTGATGATGAGTTGGAGAGGTTTTAATTACTTTCTTTGTTGGACCGGTCCTGTAGTAGGTGACTTCTGGGTACCCCTGGCTGACTCTTGGGAATGGGCCACATCCACACTGATTGAACTGCCTCGTTAGCACTGACCCCTACTTGGTAAGGCAACTCCCATCTTTTAATGTGCTGTATATTTATACCTGCCTACTGTATTTTTCACTCCATGCACCTGATGAAGTGGGTTATAGCCCATGAAAGCGTATGCCCAAATAAATTTGTTAATCTCTAAGGTGCCACAAAGACTCCTCGTTGTTTTTATATTAAGGGTGTAAGCCTTTGCAAGATTGGGGCCTAATTCCTTTATCTCTTGGCTCTTAAAAAGGCGAGCTGCAATTTTTTCCCCCCAAGTTAAAAGAATGAGGAGGTAGATAGCAAACATCTTTAAAAATCAATTAAAGGCTGAACATTTTTTTCATTATAATTACTGTAATCTAGTAGAGAGAAGGCAGATGCTACGTGCTTTTTTAAAAAAAGGAGTCAGGAAACGATTTATCTATGTCCACTCTTCTATAGTCTACCTGTGCAAAACAGGCTTAACGCACTGGGGTACTCTTTTTGAAGAGTGGATTATAATGAAGCAGAATTTTTTTTTTTTTAAGTTAAACGTTTGAAGTCTTTGTCATTGACAGGTCTTCCCTAGTCTTGCTGCCTAGACACTATGATAAATTTCACCATCAGTTTAAAGAGCAACAGAATACTAAAGTTGAATCTTCAATCTCATTTATTCATTTAGCAGAGATTCCCCTAATATATTTTTGTTCTGAAATATATTGGCATGTTCTCATTTTGTAAAACAGACCTCTACAATATGTATTATTTGTATCGTAATAAGAAAGGAATTTTATCGCTGTCAAGGTAGAGTTTGGCCTCTGAGGCTAACCTAAAATCTTCTGGTGCTAACATTTTTAGGCGCTGACCAGTGGTTGTTCAGCATAAGGAATTTAGGAAGGGTCAAGCTCACCACAAAACAGATGGTGATAGGAAAGAGAAAATCTTCATTTTCTAAAATGTATCTAAATAGTTATTGAAAGAAAAGACTAGATAAGGTTGACTAAGTTATGTCAACAAGAGTAGCCATGACAGCCACTATCCTGGATGATACACCAGGATGGTGGCTATCATGGCTACTCTGCTGACATAACTCAGTCTTCCTGAGCCTGAGCTCAAGCTGCTACAGCTTGACCTAAATAGCTCAGGCTCGCTAGCCGGGACTGTAATAGCTCATGTCCTCTGTGGACTGGGCACTAGGGGAACCTGTAAACACACACTCACCAGTGGGTTACATAACCGCAAGTATAAGCTGCCTGTGGAACACTGTGTTTTCAAATAGTTCACTGGAATAACAAGTGTCAAGAAAAAAAAACTTTTAAACAAGTATACAGAAGTGTGTCTTTTACATTAAGGTGGATGAAATACGATGTGTAATTCATGTTGTAAAGCCAATGTGGAGTTTTTATACAAGACCCAACTAATGTCTCAGGACTGAGTGTTTGTCCACAAGGATGCTAGCCACTTGAGTAGTCACTGAAACTTGTCCACTACTGGAGAATCAAAAAACAAACCCAACACAGAAACACTGACACAAGTAACTAATTGCATGACTGAAAGGTCAAATTAACCTATGCAACAGGTAGAGATGCATATACCTACTCGGCCCTGACATTTCATTAACCATCAGTTGTTCTGGTACTGTACCAAGCTAAGTGAAATTGCTAACATATGACATTCTTTATATGCACTCAGTCTTAAAGCATTAAACAGGATGAGAAAACTGCTAGAGATCAAAAGAAAACGGAAACTTCTGAAAAAGGGATTTAGAAAACAAGAACTGCCAGACTGGATCAGACCTGTGGTCCATCCTGCCTCTACCTGTGGCCAGCACCAGGTGCTTCAGAGGAAGATATAAGTAACCCCAATGTTGACAGATGTGGGATAATCTGCCCCACACAGTATGTGTCTTCCCTATCTTTTACAGTTATTGTCTTAAGACCTGATGCATGAGGTTTAATATATTTTTCAAAAATTGCTGGCATTAATTTTCTAAATTTGGATATCCTGGTTATCATATAGATGTCCAATCCCCTTTGAATCTTGCAAAGTTTTTGGCCTCAACATCATAACGTGGCAATAAGTTCTACAATTTAATTGCATATTCTGTGAAATATTTTCTTTTATTGGTTTTGAATTTTCTGTTTTTTAATTTCATTGACTGTCCTCTTGATCTTGTACTATCAGAGAGGGACAATAGAAGCTTCCCATCTATTTTCTCTAAACCACTCATTATTTTATATATTTTTATCATGTCCCCTCCCATTCATCTACTTTCTAAGGTAAACAATCCCAATCTTTACAATCTTTCTTCAGAGGAGTTTTTACACACCTCCTACTCATTCTTGTTAACATTCTCTGAACTCCCTTTAACTCCCTCTAATTCTGCAATGCCCTTTTTGAGAGGAGGTGACTAGTACTGCACATGGTATTCTGGACAAAGACGCATCATTAAATAAATTAGGGCTGTCAAGCGATTAAAAAATTAATTGCAATTAATCGTGCAATTAAAAAAATTGTGATTAATCACACTGTTAAACAATTGAATACCATTTATTTAAATATTTTTGGATGTTTTCTACATTTTCAAATATATTGATTTCAATTACAATACAGAATACAAAGTGTACAGTGTTCACATTATATTTATTTTTGATTACAAGTATTTGCAATGTAAAGAAACAAAGAAATAGTATTTTTCAATTCACCTAATACAAGTACTGTAGTGCAATCATGAAAGTTCAACTCATCCCAATAAGTTGCCAAATATCTTCTCTTAAAAGATATTTATTCTTAAAAATGAACCAACAAACAACTTACAATATTGCCATATCAGACATGTAAAGAGATTGAAAGAAAAGCTGAAAAACAAGGGGAAGACAACAGCCTGGGATCCTGTCAATATAAATAATTGTAAACCTAATATACACAAACAAAATGTTTTGAAGTCATGCAAATTTCTCCTCAGAAAGAGTAGAGCTTCTGTAACATTTTGTACATAATTCCAGATTTCAAGGTACACAATAAAAATATTTCTATTGATCAGGACAGGTATAACAACTTTCAATAATAACTTACATTCACTCAGGTAGCAAGGATGGAGTTCATATAAAAAAGGCAAAAAAAAAAAAAAGAAGGTGGGGGAAGGAATATCTTTTATTTGACCAACTTCTGTTGCCGAGACACACAAACTTTTGAGCCACACAGAGCTCTTCTTCAGATCTGGGACACTTACTCAAAGGGTATGTCTACTCAGCAGAGAAAAACCCAGGGCTGGCCCACGCCAGCCAACTTGGGCTCAGGCTGTTTCATTGCTGGAGCCCGGCCTCCATGAGTCAGCTGGCATGGGCCAGCGCAGTGCTCTTTGCTGAGTCGTGTCACAGATCAATACAAGGTGTAACAGAACATTTAGCATAAGTAGTTAATATATATTTCAAGGTGAAGTGGCCTGTTAACACCCCTCCATTCAGAGACAGGAAAGGTGGGGAGGGAGGACAGAAAGCAGCTGGGGGTTTATTAGGTTATAGAATGTTCTAATAAGCCATAAATCCAGCATCTCTATTCAGTCCATGATTTTTAGTGTCTAGCTTAGTTATGAATTTAAACTCCCAGGTTCGTCTTTTGAAGGTGTTGTGCAGGTTTCCTTTAATGATGAGGACTGATAGTGATCACTCTATATCTATACCCCCTGATACTCTATATCTGACCTTTGTAAAAAGTGTTCATCCACAGGTGATGTGATGCTTTTGTCTTTTATCATTTTCCTGTGTGAGTTCATTCGAGAGCATAGTGATTGTCTGGTTTCCCTCACACAGTTGCTATGGGATATTTATTGCACTAGGCAAGGTACACCACATGTTGTGATAGGCACCCGTAGGATCCCAGGATCTTGAAAGGTATGTTGCAGGGTGTGTGGCTTATTGTAGTAGTGAAGATATGTCTGCAGGTTTTGCATCTGGTATTCTGGCTGGGTCTGGTGCCGCTTTGAATTGGTGTCCTGGTTTGTGAGGAACCTGATTGGATGATGAGCTTGGAGAGGCTTGGGGGTTGTTTGAAGGCCAGAAGAGAGGGTTCAGGACAGATTTCTTTCAGGGTGGGATGAAAGTTGTTTGGCTGTAGTTGTCTGAGGATACCCACATAGTGGTGTGTGGTCGAAAGGGGTTTCATATCTGTATTGAAGCATGTCCTTTGGAGTATTTTGGTGGTCCATTCCATGATGCGATCTACTTCGCTGGTAGATTTCAGAGGAACAGCCGTGTTAGTCTGTATTCGCAAAAAGAAAAGGAGTACTTGTGGCACCTTGGAGACTAACCAATTTATTTGAGCATGAGCTTTCGTGAGCTACAGCTCACTTCATCAGATGTTTACTGTGGAAACATCCCACGGTAAACATCTGATGAAGTGTTCCACGGTAAACATCTGATGAAGTGAGCTGTAGCTCACGAAAGCTCATGCTCAAATAAATTGGTTAGTCTCTAAGGTGCCACAAGTACTCCTTTTCTTTTCGCTGGTAGAGTGTCCTTGTTTGGTGAAGGTAGGTTTGAGTGTGTTAAGACAATATCCCTGATACACATTAACGATAAATTTCCACCACAATTTCAACAATCATCACTCATTCATTAAACTCTCTCTAGAACGCTCCCACACCAGCATCAACTTGCAGGATGCCATGATCAGCTTCGACAACTATATACACAAGAAACCCACGGATCACCACATTTACCTCCACAGATGCAGTAACCATCCCAAACACACTAAGAAATCTGTTATCTACACCCAGGAACTCAGATACCACAGAACATGCTCCAAAGAGAAAGTCTAGGATATATGCATGTGTTAACTACTTATGCTAAATATTCTGTTCCACCATGTATTTAGCTATGACTAAGGCTACATTTATGTCACAGAGGTCATGGAAGTCACGGAATCCATGACTTCCAGAGACCTCTGTGATATTCTTGGCTTCAGCCCCAGGGGCCGCAGAACTCTGCAGCTGGCAGCCAAAGGGGCCCTAGCAGGGTTCCAGTGACAGCATCAACAAGAGGCCCCCTGCAAGGTTCCAGTGATGGGTGACAGCCTTACAAAGGAGGGGGATGCCTCGGGCGAGAGGCTGGGGGTGTCTCGTTTTCTCTTTGGGAAATATGGTCACCCTGCAGCTCCCAGCTGCTGTGAGCGGAGGGGGGCCCTCCTGCAGCTTCCAGCTGCCACAGGCAGAGGGGAAACCTCACAACTCTCAGCCACCACGGTGGTAAGGGAAACCAGGAAGGCACAACAGCAAAAGTCACAGACAGGTCACAGCTTCCATTAATTTTTACATATTGCCCATGACCTGTCCATGACTTGTACTAAAAATAACCATGACAACATCTTAGCCTTAGCTATGACACCTGAGTAAATTTCCCAGACCTGAAGAACAGCTCTGTGTAAGCTCGAAAGCTTGTCTTTCACCAACAGAAGTTGGTGCAATAAAAGGTAATACTTCACCCACCTTGTCTCGCTAACATCCTGGGACCAACACGGCTACAATACCACTACATAAAACAAAAGAAGAGGCATGCAGAAAGTCCACACAAAAGTGGGCAGATGATTAAAGAGGCATCACATGTGGATGCCTCTTCAGGTTTTTAAAAAAAAAAAAAAAATCTAACAAATGTGCAAGCTTGATTTTTACAATCTACAGGAAAGCTAATTTGTGAGGCTAGAGGGAGCATCTAAGCATCCCCATTATACTTAAATCTCTTATGGTTTTTTTTCAGTCTGAACATGCAGTAGTAGAGTTATGTTTAACATTTTGTTTATGCTTTTGTTGCTTATGAAGACACCCACTGTCCTAAGAGTGGGAATTGTTTATATTAGATATTTGCATTTATTTTAAATCACTAAAAATAAAAAGTCCTTTTTGACTTTACTAGATTTGCTTACTAACTGGGGTGCTGACCAATTTCTAACTATAAGTTTGTTTTTAGTTTGCACATTTTATAAGGTTAAAAAAGCTTTGGGAAGTTTAAATGCTGTGTTCTAGGAAACTGGTTCAAATACTAGAAGACAGAGACTCTGAATTTAAGCTAGTGATGCAATGAGGAAAAAACACCTCCTATTTCACACAGCAGAAAGATATGTTTAAATGGTTAAATATGAAGCAGAAGCCACTTACCTTCCGAGCTCATAAGTTTCCAAAATAATACTAGAAGATATAGCATATGGAGTAGGGCTTATGATCTTTAGCGAGGGGTGAATCATCTTCATGTAGATGCTCTGAATAACCCCTGTATGCATACTGACATCATCAGTAAAGACTTGGAGGCAGAGGATACTATGGTAACCATGCAATGTGCTGAGAGACAGAAGCCTTTAATTGCTTTAACAACTTCCTGGGGCTCTAGCTACCAGGCTTCGATTTGCTAAGCAGGAAATGAAGGTTGTCACAGAGGCACTGAATGTGACACTGAGCTGAAAGAACTCAATGAATCCTGAATCTATTAAATTGTGATGTGATTTTTAATAAGAGTCACCGCTTGAAGCCATTACTGATATTCTTCCAACATCTACAGAAGTCACAGATCAAGTAATAATATTGTCAGGTATCAATTTCATAAGCAGTCCTATATTGTTTTCCCAATTAACACTATTAATATTATTACATTAAGGCAGACGTCCTTTTCTTCAAAGTGAAGACATTGTTTTAATAGGATGTACATGTATGCTTTCAAGGGTCAACATACTGGTAGCAACAGAAACTGAAGCCCCCCATTTACTTATAGGTCAGGTACTGTATAATACAAACAGGCACGCTCTAAAGCTTCCATACACCACCACATTATATTTATCCTACATTCATATGTCTCAGCTTCGATGACTAATCTGCCAATACATTACTTTGGAAGGACAAAGCTCAAGTTAACAGAGAGAAATGCGGAGTGACAAGATATCAAAAGAAGCCTGTATAGCAAGGTTTCTTTAGTAGAGATTTCTAGTAAACCCACTAATGTCACATCATAGCTTGCCATAAACAATTCATCCTGGTTTTCAGGGTTTTTGTTTGCTTTTAAGGAAAACCACAGGTGATTTTAGGTGTTTAGTACTGAACAGCTTGTCTTTTTGTTTCTTAGAAAAATCATTTCCTATAGCTTTGTCTAAATTATGACAAAGTTTAATCTGAAATCAGTTTTATTAGCTTATGACATTTAAGATACTGGCCTGAAAGCGATGATTCAAGCGGTTGCTCAGCTTTTAATTATTTAGTGTATGTGGAGCATGCACACATTCCCCCTCCCATGCTATTTCCCAACTTATAGCTCTGCTTGAGCACAAGTGAACAATTAAAAATCCCTTTCTATTTTTAACACAAAAACTTGGATCAGTGTTATCTGTTTCTTTTAATTCAACCTGAAAACTGAAATCCAAATATATTTTACTACTATTTTTATATTTCTAGTTATAACACCTGTGACCATTCATTTTTTTAATATGAATCCATTTAAGGGGTACATTTTCAAAAAATACCTATATATTAATAGGAAAATAGTTGTTTGCACCAGTATTTTCTTCCATACTTGAGCAAATTGCTTTTAATCTAACATTCATTTAAAGTAATGTTTTCCCTTAATGTTAAACAGATTTTCATCTATTCTGAAAACCAATTCCCCTCCCCCACTACAAGTATTATGAAACCACAGAGGGGGGGCAAAACGCAGTCAGCCTCACTTCAGTCCCTGGCAAAATCAGGGAGCAGGTCCTCAAGGAATCCATTTTGAAGCACTTGGAAGAGAGGAAGGTGATCAGGAACAGTCAACGTGGATTCACCAAGGGCAAGTCATGCCTCACCAACCTGATTGCCTTCTATGATGAGATAACTGGCTCTGTGGATATGGGGAAAGCAGTGGACGTGATATATCTTGACTTTAGCAAAGCTTTTGATAGGGTGTCTCACAGTATTCTTGCCAGCAAGTTAAAGAAGTATGGATTGGACAAATGGAATATAAGGGGACAGAAATCTGGCTAGATTGTCAGGCTCAATGAGTAGTGATCAACGGCTCGATGTCTAATTGGCAGCCGGTATCAAGCGGAGTGCCCCAGGGGTGGGTCCTGGGGCTGGTTTTGTTCAACATCTTTATTAATGATCTGGATGATGGGATTAATTGCACCCTCAGCAAGTTTGCAGGTGACACTAAACTGGAGGGAAGGGTAGATACGTTGGAGGGTACAGATAGGGTCCAGAGTGACCCAGACAAAATTGGAGGACTGGGCCAAAAGATATCTGATGAGGTTCAACAAGGACAAGTGCAGAGTCCTGCACTTAGGAAGGAAGAATCCCATGCACTGCAACAGGCTGGGGACCGACTGGCTAAGCAGCAGTTCTGCAGAAAAGGACCTTGGGATTACAGTGAATGAGAAGCTGGATGAGAGTCAGCAGTGTGCCCTTGTTGCCAAGAAGGCCAACAACATATTGGGCTGTATTAGTAGGAGCACTGCCAGCAGATCGAGGGAAGTGATTATTCCCCTCTATTTGGCACTGGTGAGGCCACACATGGAGTACTGAGTCTAGTTTTCGGGCCCCCATGACAGAAGGGATGTGGACAAATTGGAAAGAGTCCAGCGGAGGGCAACGAAAATGATCAGGGGGCTGGGGCACATGACTTACGAGGAGAGGCTGAGGGAACTGGGGTTATTTAGTCTGCAGAAGAGAAGAGTGAAGGGGGATTTGATAGCAGTCTTCAACTACCTGAAGGGGCGGGGGGGGGTTCCAAAGAAGAT
This sequence comes from Lepidochelys kempii, assembly GCF_965140285.1. Classification (NCBI taxonomy): domain Eukaryota; kingdom Metazoa; phylum Chordata; order Testudines; family Cheloniidae; genus Lepidochelys; species Lepidochelys kempii. The sequence goes on along the minus strand of NC_136384.1, from coordinate 65,690,014 downwards.
GGAGCAAGGCTTTTCTCAGTGGTGGCAGATGACAGAACAAGAAGCAAGTGGTCTCAAGCTGCAGTGGGGGAGGTCTAGGCTGGATATTAGAAAACACTATTTCACCAGGAGAGTGGTGAAGCACTGGAATAGATTCCCTAGGGAGGTAGTGGAATCTCCAACCTTAGAGGTTTTGAGGCCCGGATCGACAAAGCCATGGCTGGGATGATTTAGTTGGTGTTGGTCCTGCTTTGAGCAGGGGATTGGACTAGATGACCTCCTGAGTTCTCTGTAACTGGTTCAATCACAGAAACCCCCTTGGGGCTGCCAACTGATGTGCCAAGACTATTTCTGCCCCTGCTATTCCTGCCAGCTTGGGACTTCAGAACCCTGCCTGGTTGTCCCAGACATGCTTGCTGGCTACAAACACAGACCCAGGCCTGAACAACAAGCTGCAGACTAAACTGAAACAGCTTAAGAAATGTTCCTGTCTCTAACACTCAGATGCCCAACTCCCAATGGGGTTCAAAACGCAAATAAATCCATTTTACCCTGTATAAAGCTTATACAGGGTAAACTAATGAATTGTTCGCCCTCTATAACACTGATAGAGAGATATAAACAGCTGTTTGCCCCCTCCAGGTATTAATACATACTCTGAGTTAATTCATAAGTAAAAAGTGATTTTATTAAATACAAAAAGTAGGATTTAAGTGGTTCCAAGTAGTAAAAGACAGAACAAAGTGAATTACCAAGCAAAATAAAATAAAACACACAAGTCTAAACCTAATACAGTAAGAAGTGATTACAAATGGAATCTCACCCTCAGAGGTGTTCCAGTCAGCTTCCTTTTACAGACTAGTCTCCTTTTAGTCTGGGTCCAGCAATCACTCACATCCCAGTGGTTAGTGTCCTTTGTTCCAGTTTCGTTTAGGTATCCTATCTCTTGAGCCAGCTGAAGACAAAATGAAGGGGTCCTCCCAGTGGTTTAAATACACTTTCTCTCGTGGGTGGACACCCCTCCCTCCCCCTGTGTAGAATCCCAGCTACAAGATGGAGTTTTGGAGTCACATGGGCGAGTCACATATCCATGCATGACTCACAACTTACAGCTAGCAGTCATTGTTCACATGTTACCTTGAACATCCTCAAGTAGACTTCTTATGTGGATTGGATCCTTCCAAGATCCATTGTCGGTTAAGCGTTTCTTGATTGGGCACTTAACCTGCAAATTCCTTTCTGAAGAAGCTGCCCAAATGGCTTGCTAATGTTACTTAAAATCAAACAAGTGCACAGCCAAGATTCATAACTTTGAATACAAAAATGATACATGCATACAAATAGGATGAATATATTCAGTAGATCATAACCTTTCCAGAGATATGTTACATGGCATATGTAGCATAAAACATATTCCAGTTATGTCATTTATATTTACATAAGTATATTTCCATAAAGCATTATGGGGTGCAACTTCTCAGTCTCTTCCAACCCTAATATTCTATGATTCTATACAAAATTCTCAAAAGGAGGTCTTCAACATGATACAAGCATGATACATACCACCACCACTTACACAGCAGAGGTCCATAGTGCTGGGTGTCCATGACCACACTGTACAGCTTTATTTCAGGCATCTAAGAACTCCACAAGGTAATTAACCTGGCTGCATCAGATCAGTAATCAAGACTGGTAGCATGACTGTCACCAGTCCACGACTGGGCAGTGTCCCCTCTTGACCTAAGTCCCATCTTCAGAGCTCGATGATAAGTATGTCTAACTCAAAGATCACATGACTGAATTCTCTCACACCTATTGAGAAAGTGTCTAGAAACACTAACAACACGGCTGATAGCTCTTGCTGAAGACATACTTATTTGATCATACTTATTTATTAAACAGGTTCATGAACTTTAAGCAAATACCCAGAGAAATCATACTCCTAGTTTCCTTCCTGTCATATTAATTACCCTCCACGTCCCTCCTACTGTAGGGGTACTGCTGGTTTGGACAGGTAGGAGAACTGCAGCTGGGCAGATTGCATACTGAGTGTTCAGGCTTTCCATTTATAGACTGAATCAAATGGCCTTGCAGGGGACCCCAGATTTGCCATAACAAGCCATAAAAGTGTTTGACTACCCTCTACCCCCCCACCCCAGGAACATGTGTAGGGGTAAAGGCCTAATCCTCTACTGTTGGGAAACAAGGAGCAAGAGAGGAAGAAGGAGTGTGAAGCACAAACCAAGGGAGGAGAAATGAGACTCACAAAATGAAATTAAGGGTTTGTGCATCATGTTACATCCAAACTCTCAATCCTAAATAAAAGGGAAACAATGAAATCTATACAGTTATAGCAAAACGGTAAAAATGTTAGCTTTGTTGAAAACAGTCACTCTCAACTATTCGTGTCCAGCTTGTTCATGGCTCTCTCTTTTAGTATCGGATTCATACCATGTTAGCACAGATCAAATCTAATTCATTTTAGAATTGTAGGACATCAGCAGTGACCTTTCCTGAATGAATGCATTTAAAACTGTGGGAATCAAGTCCCAGTTTTAGTACCTCTCAGTAAATTCTAATATTTTAACCTTCCTTAAATCTTTGACTAGAAGACCAGTATTTATATACAGAAGTCAATACAAGCAGACACTTTTTGAAGCATTATGTATAAGGCAGAGAAAACAAATTTAAGCCTTTTATGCACTTGGTAGCCAGATAAGTAGCATCTCTCTGACCACAGGATTTTATGCATCCCTACAAAGCATCAGAGGGATAAAGGAAAGTCCTACCAACCCAAGGAAGCTAAGAGAGCTGGAGCCATCTGACAGTGTTACTGGCTAAATGTTTAGGAACCCATCTTTTCATGCTGTCTCTCTTACAAAACAGATCTGTGCAGACATTCTAAATGTTGTAGTTTAGTTACAAAATCATCTATTAGGTTCTACTGTACAATTAGTTCTTGAGTTTAATTCAATTAAGGTCACTTTCTTAGCTTGGAAATCAGACAGTTTTCAAATGTCACTGCTAGAGCTAGGCAAAGCTCGAGATTTCCAGTTCATGGAAAATTATACTCACATCTTTGACTAAAAGATGCATCAAATGAGCACTACCCCCACCTGTTGAAAGTTTCAGGTTCTCTTCATTATCTTCTTCTACATTTATCCTCATCTTTACTACAGTTGTAGCATTGTCTATGACAAAGTCACACACAGTACCTGACTCTTGGATTTTTATTCCAAGTTTGTTAAAGCTTTTACTGCTACTGCTTTTAAGTATTCTGCTGTGTAGGCACTTCCTGATATATCACTTACACCTTTAAGACAGACAATCCCATATTCTTTTGTCACACAAGCAAATTACTGGATCATTGTATACATTGCTGCACTCATCAAGACAAATTTCTTGTCAATGTTTTTTGTACACTGTTCAATTTCCTTCTCTCATACTCTATGCAGCAACCTTCCAACAATGTCTGCTAAGCTGGGTGGAACGTAACTTGGTCATAATGACTGAACCATGTCAATGAAATGTTTATTCTGAACAAGACAAAAGGGAGAATTTGTTGCATAAAACGATTCAAGCAATCGTTCATCTATGGAGTCTTGCTAGAATTTACATAAGAACTGCCATACTGGATCAGACCAATGGTCCATCTAGCCCAGTCTCCTTCTTCTAACAGGGGCCAGTTCCAGATGCTTCAAAGGGAATGAACAGAACAGGGCAATTATCAAGTGACTCATCCCATCTTCCAGTCCCAGCTCCTGGCAATCAGATGTTTAGGGACACCCAGAGCGTAGGATTGCATCCCTGACCATCTTGGCTAATAGTTATTGATTGACCTATGCTCCAAGAACTTCTTTTTTGGCCTTCATAACATATCATGGCAACAAGTTCCACAGGCTGACTAGGTGTTATGTAAAGAAGTACTTCCTTACGTTTGTTTAAAATCTGTTGCCTATTAATGTCATAGGGTGATCTCTGGTTCTGGTGTTACGTGAAGGGGTAAATAGCACCTCCTTATTCACTTTATCCATACCATTCATGATTAATTAATCCAATTCGCCACAAAAAAGCAAGCATGTTTTGCATTAAACCAGCTAGACATCTCTAAATCAAAGCTCAATAAAGGCTAATTTAAATTTTAAAATACTCTATGTTATACTGTACATTATTTGGAATTGGGAGATATAGTCTGTGAAGTAACAACATTCCATTGAATCCTTGACAGTGAAATTATTTTGGGGACATTTTATGGCCTGTGTTGTACAGGAAGTCAGACGAGATGATCACAATGGTTCCTTCTGGCCTTGGACCCTATGAATCAGTGCCTTATAACTCTAAGATCCTACTATCAGTCACTTTTTAAATCTAGAAGAGTAGTTATGCACCGTAACTGTTTTTATTACACTATTTATAAACATGGGGAAGTAATAAGGGAAGCAGTAGTTCCTCTATACTAGCAATACCCCACCTAATATAATGGTCACACTTAAAAGCCAACCCCACACACCTACCTCACACCTAAATCCACCTCTCCTAGTTCAGTGTTGGCCTAACTACTAAATTTGAACTATTCTCTTTTCTTTACACTGACCAAGTACAAATTCTAATAGACCTGATTCTCCTCAAAAAGTTTACAATACCTTGAAGGGTTAAAAATTCAAAAGGCTTCAATGAATTTTACATAGAGTAGAATGGTCACTTTTATCTGCAAAATGTAGTCATGCAGCTTTTGTCCATAGCCTGCCATGACGTTTTTGGTAGTTCTTTGCTTGAATGCTTCCCCTGTGACTTCAGGTTAAAAATCCCCAGTGCCTTGCCACACACAAGGCGACTTTTCACTGAACCTTATTTATACTTTTTAAGCATTTGCAATAATGCAGCTGTATGCAGTGATATACCTTTAATATCACATTTGATATTTTGTAATTAGGACAAAATTACAACGCTGTCACATGAGCTAATCTTGTCAAAATGATGTATTTCTATATATAAACACAAAGAGACAGCAAGGTCATTTACACTGAGAAGTTCACCTAAATGCCCTATAAAACTAGCTTAGCAAGTATACTGCACAAACTACATGGTATTAAACAGTTCATTCCAGGCTCTCTCTCCAGTCTGTGCTCATGTAAACAGCATTGTCTGTCACAAACCCCAACATCTTTGTGTGCAGAGAACGAACTGTTGTAGTGTTTGTACAGTTGCTTTGGAAATGGGCTCCAGAATACCACATTCCAACAACATAGTTTGGAGCTCACTTCACCTCATCGTTCAACATCAACATGTCTTGGGTTATGGAACATATGGACTACACGTGCAAGCATATTTATTTCAATTACTTGGTCTGGTCCACTTCAGGCCCTGTAGTGCCAGACATGTGACCACATTTGCCTTTTTCTTTACAAAGAATTTTATGGAGGTAGGGTCTGCCAGACAGACCTTTGCCAATGTAACATGACAACAGTGCTCCCAAGTTTTTTCAGGACCATGATGAGACTTAAATGCAGCACTTCCACTCATTCCTGCACATACCACTGTGGCACAGATGTTCCACCCATTGTGAAACATACACACCCCTTTGGAAACATTTTACTGTTCTTCCTTAAACTCAAGATAACTCCTTCATGAAAGTCTTTTACCTGATAAAGAGACAATCCGATAAATTATCTATAATACCAGAAACAAAGTCTTGCTCACAGCATGATCAAAAATCCTAGATGACACCAGGTAACAACATTGTGATATTCACCAAGTTATTCCAATCCTTAATTTATCATTTTAAAGTTCACATCTACATATCAACGTTTAGGTGAAAGGGGTGTTTGGGGGAGGGGAGCGTTTGTATGGGTTTTTTGAAGTATGCACCACTTCAATTAGGATCTTGCTTAAGAGGCTTCTGTCTCAGTTGGTTTGCTTTGCTCCATAGCTAAGAAAATGGGGGCGGGGAGATTTCAGAAGGTCTGAAGTAACACTTTTGCTTCTAAAATGCTTTGTGTAATGTGTTTACAACCAGCGTGTGCCTAGACACTTATATTAATATATCCATATGAGAAAGCATGCAGGAAGAAAGATGTTCAGTAGATGTTTCCTGCAGTTCAAGCACAGCTCTGAAGATTAAAGTCTGCACCTGAATACAGCACTACAATACCCACATGCATTTCACTGCTTGTAAACATTGATCCTTTAAACGTACTGCCAAAGACAGCCAGCACTTCCTTTTAAAAATATACCAGAAAGGCGGGAACAGCAATGCACACAATACCCAGCAAAGTTTGAGAAGGTGCAGCAGTACACATTTATACTCTTTATGAAGGAATAATAAAAGTGCTGCCACTCAAATTATATTTCAGTTTACATTTTTTGTGTTAGTCAAGAATTCCAACCCCCCATTTTTATATGAATATATACACAGAGCGAGAGAGCGCGCGCGCGCTATTCTGAGGCATATACTAACACTAAAGGACCATTTATGTAGAGAACCACAGGTTCTCTTCCGACAACCTTCCTGTTCAATGTTCAGCCTGAGGAGATGGCTTCCAGTACAGTCACTGATATGACAGTACAGCTTTACGTCTCTTTCACTGGACACAAACAGTGAGACTGTTTGATTTTTCCTAGCGTCTGGCTGAAACTGGTGCTTGGAAGACGGACAACTGACTAAAGCTCAATCCAGAACAGAAAGGAGATGCTGGTTAGCTGTAGGGAAAACCAGAGGGGATGGCAAAAAAAGAATATTTGCTCCTTTGAATATACCCACTTTTTTACAAAGTTCATATTCTAGGGGCTTCTGTTGAATTCTGTGCTGCTTCTGGATGTCCAAAAAAAGTGTCAGAGGCCAAGAGTGCTTTCTATATCTACGCTAAGCAGAGAGGTTGAACATTTTTCCTCTGGGTACAGCAGATCTTGTCTTCATTATCCATGCTTCTGGACACTTCCAGATTTTATTTCTAAAGTGAGAATTACAATGCATTTGTAACAGTGTGCAGATACACTAATGCCTAACCTGTTCCTGATTCACACACATACTCCAGGCAGGGGCCATAACAGCTGCTCCAAGAACAAGTAGGGAGAGACTGCTTGAGAGAAGGCCATTCTCCTAAGCCCCAGAAGTTGTGGGTGTGGGAAAGAAATCCCAAGCTATAGAGTATTTTTGTGTTCAATTTTGATGTTTGTTGTCTGGTTCCTGTGACCAAGAGATACAATTCTCAGAGACCATGGTAAAATGCATCTGAGTTTTTTTTTATGCTGAAACTCTTTACTGGTTTACAGTGTTTCACACATGAGGAATGTTGTACCTGTGTTCCACGCATTGGCTACCAAATAATTTCCAGGTGCAAATTACAAGTGTTAGTTTTGATCAATAAAGGACTTTATTATTTGATTACCAGGCATCTGGGAAACCACCCTCTCTCTACATGCTCTAGCCATCTGGCAGCCTAGATTAGCAGGGAGGCTGCCAATCCATAGATTCGTTCAGCTGTGACAAGGAGCTCTCATTCGAGGGTCCTCAACTTTGGAATTTGCTTCCCCGCTTTAATCCAACGTGACCCAAGTTTAGCTCACCTTCAGGACACACTGAAAGGCCTATTTTCTTAGGTTTTTATTAGAAAGGATGATTCAAAATATCCAATTTTGTTTGCTTGTTTTATTAAAGGGAGGATGGACAAGTTTTTTTTTTTAATTAATTCAAATAAAGGGTGTGTGTTTAAACAAGTGAGATTGGAGACTGAAAATTTGACATTCCAAGGATAAATAGTATCACTATGAATCTACCGCAAGAACAGAATTTATCACCACAAAAATATTTGAAGTGGGATTTTTCCAACAAAGATAAATAAATCTGGAAACAGTGATCTATGGCAAGACAAAAAGAGGCCAAATATCACCTCCCTACTCCTCATCCCTTGAATGTAAAATTGCCTGTGTAGAATATGTATAATTAGTCTCCCACAAAAGAATACTAAACTTTAAGTATGCACTAGACTGGAAAATATTAGGAAAAATTGCTTCCAGGAGAAAATTTGCTATTTAACTAGTACTAGATCTTTTGTTGGCATGAGCCAAAAATTTTACAAAAGAACCAGTATTCTTTTAAAAAGAAAACTGAGAGGAGTGAAGCTTAAATGAGAATGTTCTAGCAATATACCCTTGCATACAAGAAAGAGTTTCTGAAGTTGTCCTTTGAAAAAAAAAAAAGATTTATGATCTTAAGCCCATTGTGACAAAGTGACAATTTTCTGTAATATTTTTATTCCTATGTGTGCCTCAGTTTCCCTCTCTAGTTTGCATTTCTTGAAGAAAGGTTAGGCCTGGTCTACACTAGAAACTTAAGTTGTCTTAACCAAGTCACTCAGGGATGTGAAAAACACACCCACGCACCCCCTAAGTGGCATAGTTAAGCCAAAAACTAACCCTCAGTGTACATACACAGTGCTAGATCGACAGAAGAATTCTTCTGTTGGCCTAGCTGCTGCCTCCCTAGGAAGTCGATTACTTATGCTGATGGGAGAATCCATCAGAGCAGGTAGTGTCTGTACTGAAGTGCAGCAGCAGCGCAGCTGTGCCGCCATAGCATTTTAAGCATAGACATATCCTTAGAACCTGCTCTTGTGCTTGTTTAGGTCACACAACTGTCTGATCCAAAAGAGGGACACAGGGAGCTGGGGGTCAAGACTATTGTAGGAGGGTTGTCATATTGCCACTCTTACTTCTGCACTGCCTTCAGAGCTGGGTGGGCAGAGAATGGCAATTACTGCCCCCAGCTCGAGATCAATAGACTGAAAGGTGTCAGAATATGGGGTAAGAATTTGCTTTTGGGAGGGCCTCAGCAGCTCTCACCTGGTACTAAGGACAAAAGGAAGGGAGCCAGCGTCAGAAAGGGAGTCCATAACAGCTTGGCTGGCTGATTGCTGCAAATACTAAGAGAGCAGCGCACCCTGAAGGGGACTAGTACAACCCTCGCACAGGGGCCTGACTTAGTTGGGTTTGATGAAGCGAGCCAGAGATAGAGAGACAGTACTGGTACTGGAAGGCCCAGTCTCAGAGTCTTGAAGGCCAAAGGCCTGCCCCTTTGGAACTGTGGCACTCTTTGGGATTCAGCACAAGAGATTCATTGCAGCCTGGGGAATAGACCAGACCCTATGGATCCAGGATACCTATGCCCACCCAGATTTTTTCCAACTTTTGTTCTTAGTAGCAGGGAAGAAAAAATCCACAATCCTTCATATTGCCAAGAAATAAACCAGAGTTGTCAAAGGATAACTGATGGGTATGATATAGTTGTCAGCATACCCGCTATGGAACACAGCCGAGAGAGCCACAGCAGGTCAGACTGTTAAAAAACTGGGCAGACACTCCCACATGGGTGGTATATTCTAGAGATTTAACCAAACCAGCAACAAATGAGTGCTCCTGTATCAACACTGCATGTGAAGTTATGAAATTTTGCTATAGGATTGTAACTCAATATACACATTATAACAAGATGATAATACTCAAACGATGACTTTCTGAACGATACCTCACAAAGCACACCTTGTTCAAGATTTATCACAATTTTGTAACAGTGGTGACCATATTAGTGTAGACTGTCACCTTCCCCTTTAGACAGCATCACAACAGTCATTCTTGAAAACTCTGAATAGCTTTTTGAGAAAAAAAACAAAACAAAACTGTGACCTGGAAAATAAACTCCAGAAGACATCAGACTGAAGCAAGACTAAAAGATTTTTTTTCTAAATAAATCATCATCGGGAAGAGAAAGGGATGTATTTGCTTTCCCTATTCCATGTGCTGTAGAACAGAGAGTTTCTAAGCCAACTAGTCTAGTTGGTCTACTTTCTTCCCTTCCCCCTCCTTTCATATTTGTGTCAAACTGTGCCAAAATGTATTTTGCTTTTACAGCAGGATTAACTAAAGGGTTTATTTCCTTGGAAATATGTACAGTATATAATTTGTATCCACTATGGATACCTCAAACTGTGAGGACAAGAAAGAAACTGACAGCTCATGTACTGAAAAAAAAAAAGTGCCTCAGAGGATTCAGATATGTAACATACTAGATTGCTTTAAGACAAGATCCAGTTAGCTGATTTGCAAGGTCTCCATTAGTGCCCCCCGTTTCTGGTGGATATGTTAAATTATTGATAATAGGAGTGTTACAGTAGTAGTTTTAATTGGCTCAGATGACATACCTAAGTAAACACAAAGACTAATACAATGTATATTTTAATCCCCAGTATGCGCAATTCTGTTATTCAGATTAAATGGAAGTCGACAAGAGCTGCAGGGGTTGAAATAACTGTCTAGTCACCTACCTGGGACATGTGATATTTTGGCCAACATGCTTTTTCTTTAAAAGCAATTTCATCTGTCTTCAGATTGACACTGGATTGACAGGAAGAAGCAAACGCTCCAAAGTAGACAGCTGACTATAGTGTACATCAGAAGTAAGAACACTACCCTCGGGTAAAGCACAGTTGGTAACAATGGCAGCCACTGAAATAAGTGACTGCTAAATTATGGGTGAACAGTGGTTGATATCCATGTGATGTGTATATAAGTAACTCTATACAACTCAGAAATGGACCAATAGATTAATTTGCCTATCTTAAAAACTGGAAGGAAAATAGGAAACACTCAGTAAGTTAAAAACAGCCAGCCAGCCAGTTTTTAAGTAAATAGCCTCAACAGTGGCATGCATTTGCTAGCAATACATAGAATACTGACATGTAGTAAAATACTGACCCACAAAATTAAAAAAAAGTTAAAAGAAAGTTATGAAATGTAGACCCCAATAATCCCTTTTAGGGCAGGTCTACACTTAAAACACTGCATCGGCGCAGCTGCACCGATGCAGCTGCTCTACTGAAGTGAAGAGGGGCCTGCGCCAACAGGAGAGCTTCTCCTGTCAGCATAACTAATCCATCTCCACGAGAGGCAGTAGCTATGTCAATGGGAGAAGCTCTCCCACCAATGCAGCACTGTCTGCATCAGGGTTAGGTCAGTATAACTATGTCACTCGGGCGTGGATTTTTCACCCCCCTGAGCGACGCAGTTATACTGATATACATCTGTAGTGCAGACCTGGCTTTAGTTAGGGGAAGTAATGCTGTGTCAGTCTAACTCTCCGCAACACAGATTTAACAAACAAACAGAAAGGTACGACCAAGACATGTCCACACTGATCTATCAATGTGACAAACAATCAATAAACTTTCTTGACTTCACTGAAGTAGAAATGTAGTAAGTTAATTTAAGTAGTCCAGCTTCAGAAGGGACGTTAATCTAATGTCCCTTTTAGTGAAATTTGAGAACTACCACAAGTTTAGAATCAGTAGGTGTAATTTGTAATTAATTGTAATTATTGTCCTTGATAATATTCCCAGCCCTTCATAAGAGACGGTGCAATGAAGAGTAGCGTCTAATGAAAGCTAATATACAAAATTATTACAGTTGTTGATACTGTAGGATTTCAGGCCTCAAATAATTAACTTCCAAAGGTATTATCACAGTGTTGAGTTGATGTTTTTAATGATCTTATTCAAGTTCTTGAACTACTAGCATGGATAAATACATCTGTTCAACCACAAACTGACCTAGATAGCAGGTAGGTCAAGTTAGTCTTCATACGCACCAAAGAAATGTAACAATGGAGACATAAATCAGTGTTTAAAGCAGCCAACTTTATCAAGTGGTTAGAACCCAGAGAACCCAGCACTGAAAAGACTCTTCCGAAGAAAGACCTTTTCCCTAAGAACATAAGCTTACTGTTCTACTGGAAGTTCATAATGATTGTAGAAAGAGTCTTGTCCTGCCTACAATCTCCCAACGGTGCTGAGATAAGGAGTCTTAAATGTCCTCAGGAAGCATGCTCCATTCTATGCTAATCTGCTCCATAACTATGAACTTCAGTCAGGCTGACTTCATCTAATAAAAATATGATTCAGAAAAAGGATACATACCTAAAGATAGGTATTAAAGTGGAGAAACTTGTATTCTGAGATAGAAGATTTCTAAATCCCAATAAAGCAACACTTCAGTGTTGGCTTCCCTAATTTGCTTAAGTAATTGAAAATCATTAACAGTTAATTAGGCATACCAAAAGCCATGTGACAAAAGTAAACCTAGTACAACAGATGGTGCAGAATTCACAAATTACAGTACACGGGAAACTCAAACATGTAGGAAAACAGTCAGATATAAGAGAGCCAACTATAGACAAGCACGTGTAGGTAATACATATTTTGATGATATGGCTATAGAGATGGGAGTTATTGGAAAAAAAGAGAAAATTAAGCTACCTAGGAAAAGTAAGATTCTCAACTGTAGTATTAAATTAATGACTGATGGGGCTGGTGGTACCACCTATCACTAATGTTTGCTGACCGTCATCACTATAAAAAAGAAGCCCCTGTTTTCAGTTGCTTATAAAACTCTGCCATATTTTAACCATTTGGGCTGAAGTGAATTTGTTTGAGATAATTTCATCCAAAACTGTCGAGCCATTTCCAAGAACAAGGCTAGGGAAAAGAATGTTTTTCCTACAATAAAAATTTTTAGCGACCATTTCTTTGAACAACTTTCATGACCCCATGCTTTGAACTTTGGCAGATGCAACACCTCCATGAAAGTAGGCCCCAATTTGGCCAAGTTATAAGCCTTTGGGGGGGAAATAATGGAAGTTCACACATGCTTAGTAGAGACTACCTAGATGTTAGCAGCTATATTCCCTGAAGATTCCATCAGACTGGGCTTGTTACAACACAGTTGAGAAGCCCTTTCCAGGAAACTGCACCTCTGCACTGCAGTGGGCTATGTCAGATCCAGTCCAGACACTTGAAATGAGAGCAGAGAAAATGTCTCACCTGTGTTCTCAGTTACTTCTCTGCTGGGTTCAGGCAGCATGGAGGAGGAAGCTGCCTAATTCAAATGTAGATGGGACAAAAGACAGACTGGGACCAGGAGACTAGGGAGGAGTGGGGGTGATGAGAATGGAAGCTTAGAGTGGAAGGGGGAGACTTGGAGCCAGCAAGGGAAATCGGGGAGGGAGGAATAGAAGTCTGAGATCAGATGAGGAGCTGGGGGAAAACTGGGACTGAAAACCAATGGGGCAGGGAAGACAAAGATACTGAGACAAACGTCAGAGGGACACACACGGATATTGGATGAGGAGCCGAGGAGCCCAGGAAGAAAGACTGGGACTGGGAGCCAGTGGGAGAGGAGACATGGGCAAGGGTACTTGTGCAACTGCATCCAGAAGGCTGCTCTAACTTCGGCTGGGTATGGCCCTAGTAGGGACAATAATATGGGAAGGGACTTAAAGCAACCTTTGCTCTTCATTCTGCTGCATAATATCTTCCCCCAAAAATTTACAGACTCATCTTAGCAATTGATAAATTGCATCTTTTAAAACTGAATCTGCCACCATCCAAAGGAGCTAACAATATAAAGGTTTCCCCAGGTTCATAGTACACTGAATTGAAGAACTTCAACAGTATTTTAAATATTTCATAGTAGTACCAAGATAATTATTTGTAACCCAATTTCAATATGAACATACATACAAAATGGAGTTCAGAATGCAATCTGGAAAAAAGAAAGGGGGGCTGCCAACAGTAAATGTTTCAAGCACACTATTTATAGCTTCAAAAATCTACAAATTGACTCAAAATGACAGTAAACAACACGCATACAAATAAAGAGATGGATTCAAGGTTAATGACATCACTATTTATTTTTAGAAGACAAACACTTCAGCGTGGCTTCAGGAAAGTACTACATGTTAGTTATTTCATACAGGTCATCCTGAATGTTTAAGGGGATTTATGTTTATTTTATAATTACAAAGCAATGTTGAACAAAAATAAATCTTATGTGAAATTCACAAATATTTATTTTTCTAAATTGTGTTACAGTTTGTTTAAGTTCACCTCCTAATGTTGACTAATTTTAAAAACTCTCCAGAGCCACTACCTACACCCACCTTTCCTAGCTCTAGCTTTTACTGCCCTAGAGAGTTCTTAAGGAACAGTGGCATAACTTAGTAGTCCAGGGAGCCTGAGGAGCATAGCTTTATGGGATAGAGCAGGGATCGGCAACCTTTGGCACGTGGCCCGTCAGAGTAAGCTGCCTGGCGGGCCGGACCAGTTTGCATACCTGCCACGTCCACAGGTTTGGCCGATCACAGCTCCCCCTGGCCGCGGTTCACTGCTCCAGGCCAACGGGGGCTGCAAGAAGCAGCAGCCAGGACATTGACCCACAATATTCCACATAATTTACCATTTATAGGATAAAGTGTAATGGAAATTGAGAAACATGTGATGGGTTCATCACAGAAAGTGTTGCACAGCAAACAAATATAAAATGTAAATGTATTTTTAAATGACACACACTGTCAGATAAATAAAGCCAAAAATCAACTTACAAAGAATATCTGAAATTCTTTTCCCACATAAGTTACATAAAACTAAGGCACTAAAATATTTGTATACAGGAAAAAAAATAGGTGTCCTTTTGATGCAAAGTGCTTTACTATTAAAAATACAATTAGATATGTACAAAACACGCCAATAACAAACAAAAATACTAGTAGTTCCTCAAGCACCATACAACCTACAAAATAAAGTAAGTTTTATTGTCTAATTTCCCTCCTCCTCCTGAGAGAAGGATTAATACAGACCTCCAGTTGTGGGCTCCCTCATAGCTCTGGGACCACCCCTCCAAACTAAGGTGAGCAGACAGCACCATCAAGTGGAGGTTTGAAGATGAGCACAGTCCAGAAAGGCCAATAAACCTTCTTCAGAGTAGTTTCTTCACATAGGTTGGATCCAGTCTTTTTTAGCCTTTGCATCTCAACAAATCATATTTGCAATTCACTCCTTTTTCTACTGGCGGCCAATGCAAAGAATGTTCACAAGTGGTCACGTAAGAGAATAAACAAATTCCCACATTCTGCCTGTGATGGAGATGCCCTGCTGGTAGCTCACAGCAGAAGGAGTTTCAATGGCAAAATCCTGTGACAGGAACTAGATCACTGTGAGGAAGGAGAATCTCCCAGGTTACAAGTCTGGTAGAAACATCCTGACTTCCTCAGAAAACTGATTCCTTAAGATTGTGAATAGCCAAGAACCATCTCCAATTTATTAACACATTACAAGATCTGGTTGTACCCTACAATGTTATTATTCAATGTTAAGGCATCACTTAACATTGAATAATATGAGTAGGAAACAATATAACTCTGCATCACATCACATGACAAGATTTGGGATGTAGACTCAAATTAGCCCCTTATTTTTTTTTAATCCATTTTTTAAAGCATCAACTGGATTAGTCAAGAAAAGCTGTGGATTCCCTTGTGACTGTGCTCAAATGGAGTGATATAATTCCATAGTCCAGACCATCAATGGTAGCTTTTGGTGAATTAACTGCTCATTCTGTTCAATTTATTCTGAACCTGATTTGGAGCTCACCTTTGATGATGAGGGGAAAAAAGAGCTGGTAGGCCTTGAGCATCCCAAATGAGAAACAAGGATTGATATCAAACTTCTCAGGCCAGTAAGAGGAGAGAAAAAAAAAAAAAAAAAAAGGAGTACTTGTGGCACCTTAGAGACTAACCAATTTATTTGAGCAGAGCTGTAGCTCACGAAAGCTCATGCTCAAATAAATTGGTTAGTCTCTAAGGTGCCACAAGTACTCCTTTTCTTTTTGCGAATACAGACTAACACGGCTGTTCCTCTGAAAAAAAAAAAAGATGGCCCACAACTCAGCCAGATAAACAGGATGTTCCTACCTGATTAATCTTCTCCACACAGAAAGCCAAAAAAGTCTCAAAGAGAGAGACTCTATCCAGGTTTTTCTACTCTGCTTATCACACAGTATATTGTCACCTGACTGAATTACTAGTATGTTTGTCCAAGGCTAGAGATATTCCAGCTACATCAGATTTGCCACCACACAACATCTATGGTTAACTACTTGCTGTATCTATTCCTAGCCTCAAGAACAGTGTTCCTATAAGCCTGCATAAATTATGTATATAAAGAAGTCAGTTTAATTTGCAAAAGTTCATATGCCATCTCCTCTCAAACCTCTGGTTAAGTTATTTAAATTCAAGTTATCATTAAACCATGAGGCAGGCATTCTGTACTGATAAAGTCAAACTGTGGACAGAAGCCAGAAAGTCAAGCACTCCAAACAATGAGATATACTAGCCTTCAACTAGTTTAACCACCACCAATCCTGGGGCAGCTGTGATTCACCAGGAGATCATCATCAACTCACACAACAATTTAAAAATATTCAATATATAAATCCTGTATTACATATGTCCAGTCATTTCCAACCTGAAATATTTATTACTCATGCACATTGCAGTAGCAACTTCTTGCCTGCTCTTTAAAAAGAGGACAACATAATTAAGCATATGAAAGACTATGTATATTTCCTCTCCTGATTGCTGGGGCTCCTTTATCTTCTCTTTGCTGTTCTAGGATTGCATATTTTCAGATTGATAATATTTTTATTTGCCTTTGTGTATTCTTGGGTGTTATTTTTAATACCATTGCATAAGCTGCAAAGAATATTTTTGATACAGTAATTTAAAGTTAAATATTGTGACAGACATTACTTCTGAAATGCATACATCCAAACCTGGAAAATTAAGGGTTTACTCAAACAAAGAGCCATTGAAAGCTGCCTTAAGCAGCTACTTGATGGACAAAATCAAAACAAAAACAACAACAACAAAAGGACATTCTCCTAAAGAGGTGAAATATAAAACTATCCATTACATTTAGTGATAGCTTGAGGATCTCTCTTAAGACAAGAGTTTCAATGTTCAGGGCTAACTGCACCATTATCCCTTTCCCTATCCTGCAATGGAATTCAGATATTCTCCCATGCCTGGACCTGGCCCTGGGCTACAGTACCCTGTGTATCAATCATTCCTACCCAGCAGGTCCGGCTGACTTTAGGTACCTGCTGTTCTTCCCCAGTGGTATATGGTGATCAGACAGTTCTCTGAAAATAACAATATTGATTATTTTG
This sequence comes from Lepidochelys kempii, assembly GCF_965140285.1. Lineage (NCBI taxonomy): Eukaryota > Metazoa > Chordata > Testudines > Cheloniidae > Lepidochelys > Lepidochelys kempii. Next base: position 65,672,983 of record NC_136384.1, on the reverse strand, counting down.
CAGTAGGAACAAAGCATTTCAAGAAAAATTGTTTTAAAACAAACAGCCTACATGTTTGTCTATCTTACCTAAAGACTTACCATCCCCTAATAATTTAGCAAGCCCTAACTTCTTCAGACCCCCATCCTGTGGCTCAGCCTGACTCTCCAAAACAACTAACTTCCCCACTGTGTTTCCCTCAAGAATGTGTTCTTTAATAAGCCTGCCAGAGTTCTTTTGATCACCTGCATTGTGGTGCCTTTTCCTGTCCTGGTTTAAGCCAGCTTTGTAAATTATCTGGAGAGAAGGCAAAAATCTCCATAGCTAGTAGTCCTGGCATTGCCCCTTAACCGCTCACAGGTCTGCAGAGAGATACCTTATCTTGAGCCATTCTTTCTATTCCTGCTTGTTTTTTCAGAAAGTCTCACTTTGTGTTAAAACCAACAGTCATACAGAACACATCTCAATAACCACGTCAACATACAATATTAAGAAATTACAAAGCAGCTCCAGATGCATCACAAAGAGGATCTACAAGAGCAGTCTTCAGTGTTATAGGTTTATTGTACCATAACTAACAGTTATAAAAATATTTTATTCAGCAACTTTAAGAAAATGTAACCAGCATTCACATGAACAAGTGATATCAGTCTATGTTCAGAAGAGACTGACGTGTCACAGACATTTCTCCCCTACCCTGGCTACAGCAAGTGACCATTCTGCATCCACTGCTGTGAATTACTGACCACTTAGAGAGAAATACACATTGTTCTCACCAAGAAGAGTTATTTTTCCCATGATCCATAAATTTATGGACACCCCTTTGGCATGATAAAGTTATTAAGCTCCTTTCCACAAAGGAAAGGCCATAACAACTCACTGCCACCATCATCACAGCTTTAGAGTTATGGGTAATATGAAAGATAACTGCCCTTCCCAAGTAAGTTATATGGGCAATTTTTTATTATGGAATTAGAAGGTATTTTTATATAAATCACTGTGCCTTATTAACAAACAATTTAAACCCACTTTAGATTTTGTGATTGAGTCATAAAGAAAACCTTTTCATGCCTGTGAAATTCTTATCAGAAATGGCACAATCATCAATCTGTTCCTATAGGAGGGGGCCTTTATTGAGCAGCAAAGGAGGCAGTCAAAGCTGTCAATCATTAACAGACCTCTGGAAGAGGACCCACCATTTCTTTAAGTTTCCAGAACGGTAACTAGGATAGTACTGAGAATTATAATTTAAAATCGTTTTAGCATAATTACTGACTTCCACTTATTTCCTAACTAGTGTCTTCAGAGAGAATGCCACCCCTTAAAGTGAGTTTCGACTGGTGAACTTGATCTCTCTATATTAAAAAAGAGACGAGAAAGCCAGAATAATGTGCATTTTGCCTTTTACTCAACTAATACACACATCAACTTGTCACAGAGGGACATAACTAGCAATGCTTATGTACTTTATATACAGATGGAGTAAAGAGAAATCCTCTCCACAGTGAAATGTTGCAAATAGCCTTGCCAATAGCACCTATCTAGGCTACCATCATTTTCAGATGCAATAACTTGGAAAAGGAGAGCAACCTCTAATTTTGGAAGCAAGTTACCTGACACTATTTTCTAATCTGAACACTCATAATCAAGTATATTAGAAGTATGAGAAAAATGTCTTAAATATCAAAAATATCAAACCCCACACACTGGTATTTCTAACCTTCAGCTTCCACTGCAGTGAGGAAGTAGTTCCTAGTCCAATTATATTCAGCATCTCGGACTTCACAGAGCACATGTGTGCACAAAGATAAAACTAACTGGGGTAAAACTGGTTTCAACCAAAGTCACCTCAATTTCAAAAAGCCCATTGAAGATAGCGAGTATATATTTGAAAGCCAGTTAATAGTGTACCAATGATTTTAAATAAATACAAATATATAAGTTATCTAGAAGGGATTACTTGTGTTTAATCTTTTCAGAACTTGTTTTCTATTAAACTGCTTGGAAATGACCATTTAAAAATTTTTATACAGTGTAATATTTTCACTTTTTTTGAAAATGGAGTTGGGCACTTTTGAAAATGTTACCCTTCATAGAGACAACATTTATTTTAAAAAGGTCATTTCCAAAAATTTAGAAGATTTTGTTTAAAATTATGGTCTACATAAGAAATGTAAAAACATATACCACATCCACATAAAATCTGCCATGAGATGAAAAATACCTCTTTATTCTAAAGAGAGATATCAACCCTCCCGGAACATTTCCTAAAAGCCCAAGAAATAGAGGAGTCTTGCTGCCAGCCCTGAAGATTGGCATTCAGGCAATTCATTAATGTGGTGGTCTGATAAGAATGTTCACTGATTAAGGGCTCCTCATGGAGAATGCTCTGCCCGTCTGAAGATGTTCTATTTTAGGAGCCTCTATTGATTGTAACCATAAATATACCACATGGGGAGAAAAGGTTTCTGTCAATTAAGTTAGTCCAAAACCATTCAAGGCTTCATTGCTCAAAAATCAACACCTTAATTTCAGTCCGGGAGCATTGGAACACAGACATTCAGGGACAAAACACTCAGCTCAATAAGCACACAGCCACATTCTGCACTAACTTGAGAATATGAACAGGCTAAAAGGTGCAGAGCATACTGAGGGGACAAAGCATCCACCAGTAAAGGAGCTCTGCCTCTGTAAGAAAGCCCTGTAGCCTGCTGGCCAGATGTAGATGAAGAAAGCAATAGAGTTGTAAAAGGATAATTTTATGGTAGCATAGATTCATAACCGCATACAAAATTGCAAAACAGCAATTTCTATTGTGAATAGTAATTGATTATAATTTGCAGCACGAAAAAGGAAGTCTTTTAAATGTCTGGTTCCAAAAGCATAGCAAACCAGCTCCTCCATACAACATAGCAGTCATGGTATTCTATCATGCCTCTTGATGACACAATTGTGGTTTCACTCTTCAAAAGAAGTCCCTGCAACAGTTTAAAAAGCTTTATTTTCACCTGTAAAAGTACCTTCAAACACTACTTATCAGAGTTATAGAAGAAGTCTTAAGTCATTTAATTAATTGTCCTTATGCTTCATAAGTCAGTTTAGGCACATCTTTACTCATAAGCATATCACCATTGTAAAAGCAAGGTTTTTACCCCGGCCAATAAAAACCCCACTTATTTACAGTAAACTCCCACTCCTGAAGCATCTGAAATCTACAGCATTGTGCTCGTGCAGGAGATACTAAAACTGACTAGGCTATCTTCATTGTCTGAGTGCTTGAGTGTACATAGTAAACTAAACAGCATTAATAGAAAAAAAACAGATTTTTTTAAAATTCAGTTTAATAATGTACGGTATGTTAGTAGCAATACATGAGGATTTTTTTTTAACCTCTAAGATTCTTAACCTGACATTTCTTTAACTCACTCATTGCATGAACCCTTTGAAACTTGGTGTTAAGATCCCCTCTCTCTCAATTCCTCAATGCTATTGTACAGACAATTTTTTGTTATTGTCTGGCTTGTCATGAGTATTGGACTTCTGGCATGGATTTTATTAAAAGAAAAACAAGGACCATTTAGGTATATTTATTTATATGAACTTTAGAAATAGAAATAAGATACATGAAGCTTTTCAACCTTGTAATTTCATTTAACAGACTATTTAAATTGTTTTGTCAGTTGCAGAAAGATGTATCACATAGAACACAGAGTTTAATATCATAACAGAAACGAACTAAGTTATTGTCTACATACATTTGTTCTCTGAAAAACTGAGCACTATATATCTCTGTTACCTAAACCTGTGGATTAATCTCATTTAATATCCTGATATAACAATAATGAAGCAAATTAATGCTATGGGAGGAAAAGACAGTGGGCTATAGTTATTAGGCATTATTATAGCCACCGGGGTCTATAACTGGATGCCTGCTGTGAAGAGAAAGCTCTTCTACACTGACGATTGCAGAGCCCTTTCCTTAGACAGAGGTCAAGCGTCTCATTTCTGTTCACCACTGTGAAAAGAATTCTTCCTAACAGAAGGCTCTTTGCACATTGTCTACTTACATCCTTCTAGAAACGATTTACAAATTATTTATCTGCACAGTTAGGGTAGCTCACTAGACTACAGACCAAAACAATATCAAAATATCTTCTTAAAAGAAGAGTATAGATAACAGACTTGAAAAACAAAGCAGAAATATCTGACACTGAACAAAAAGGGCCAGAAATAGCCTGATGTGCAACAAAGTTATAAACAAGCTGCTTCTGCTCCACTCATTGTAAGGAAAACTGATAATTGACAAGCATAAAATAAGTTCCACTCAAAAACTTATGTTTCGAGAACATTAATATCCAAAAGCTGTGGTGGGCCATGCAACCTTAACCCTGCCTTTTTTGTACGTACATTACAGTTTTGTCTTTAATTACATGGTCATATTCTTTTTCTCATAATAAAAGAGTTCACTACAACCTTAGGTACAAGAGCAGCTCTCTGTAGTGTCTGTTACTCCTATGTACTTACGATATTTACTCCCATCCCTTCTGATATTTTGACATTTGTTTTTATCTTAAATTGGGACAAAGTCATATATGAAATTTTATCATGCAACAGAAAATTCAAATAAAATTGGTTCAAAAATGTTGAACCAAAACATTATGACTTTCCTGAATAGAAACATTTCATTTTGGTTTGTCAAACTAGATCTAAATGTTTTGTTTCAGCATTTATCTGTGACCCCTGAGCTGCCGTGGTAACTCATGGAAATTCTGGTTTTGGTTCCCTCACACACTATTCTCATCTACCAGCAAAATTTCCTGAGCGGACTGCATTTCCCACAATGCAGCAGAAAACCCCCTTCCCTTTCCGCTACCCTCCCACCCCCCTTGTTGAACTGATATTGGGAAACCCAGCTCATTGAGAATGGGGGCATGAGTATCCAAACCTCATTTCACATTATGCACTGCAACAGTTCCAGCAAAAACAGACCAACGTCTAATGCAGGGGTTCCCAAACTTGGTTCCCACCACTTTCTACAGCTCCCATTGGCTGGAAAAAGTGACCGTGGCCACTGCAAGCTGCGAATGGCTGCACCTGCGGATGCTCAGATTAACAAAGCACCTCACAGCCCACCAGGGACTTACCCTGAACAAGCTGCAAACCAAGGTCTAATGGATACAAAACAAAAACATTTTGATTTAGTTTGACAAACTGTACTATTTTGATTCATGTTGACCAGCTCCCAAACTAAATACTTCATTTTGATTTTTTCCCACAATGGAAAATCTAAATGTTTTTGGGAATATGAGATTTCCCTGCAGAAATCATCTATTTTGCAGAAACTGACTTTTTCACTGAAAAGACTGCAATGGAAAATTCCTAACCAGCTCTAATACGTTCACTAAACTCATGATCATACTGGCAAAGAAATATGCCAGTTTACTGTGATTTTAAAGCAGAAACACCCACTGAAATAATTTCCGTCTACAAATGTTCTACCTATTCCTGTTTCAACTACGGTCACGTCATGTTCAGACACCAGCTCTCTGTATACCAATAGGGTCTCCACTATGTGTGCAGATTTTACGATCAGCTTTTAAGAAATCACTGCATACACTGCAGCTCCAAAATACACACTTTCAACCATTGTGCTCAAAAGATACTATTTGAATATGCAAACATTGTACTTGTGCACGCAGATACTAATTTTTCATGTGCAACAAGCATTTTTGGCCATTTAACTATGTATTTATATTCCTCCTCCCAATCACTGTAGTGTCCAGGCTTCTCACAAGTATTCATGAATTTATGTTCGACTCCCATTTGAGGTAGGGATGTATTTATATACGTTTAAAAAATGACGAACTGAGATAAAAAGAGATGAGATTTGTGCACCCAGGAAGTATGAAACAGAAGAAGGAACTGAATCCCAAATCTCACTGGGGTATATCTGTCGTGTACCTTAACTACAGACCACTCTTACCTCACCACAACTTAGCTGAGTTTTGAAAATTCAGCCCTTAAAAACTAAAGAAATGTGCCATAACTGGCAATAATTTTGAATGACACTGCTTTTATGAGCACCAATTTAAGTTTTCCTGTCTTATTTATTTATTTTAAGATATCTCTTTGCCACAAACCACCTAACAGTTTAGAGGGGAAAAAGAATGAAATGAGTATTTGTTAAAAAAACATCAGATTGATAAATCTGGAAAAAGGTCTCCCTATATCCACAAAAACAGGCTAGAGAAAGGCACTGGAGGTATCCAGCAAAGAGTAAGATCAAAACCGAAGCTGCATATAGAGTAGATCTTTCCTTCTCACATCAGCCCAAAAGCTCTGAACTGTGTGTGTGCACACACACTTGGAGGAGATGGAGTTACTTGTGTTACTTTAATGGACTGTAAGATGTTTATGATTATTTTTACAAATAATCTATATTGTTATTTCTGTGTCTTACACTAGAGTTCTCTTTTTGCCTGGAAGTATTTCAACTTGGATTGAAATGGTAGAAACTGAATAAATACAAAAAAAAATAATAATAAAGCAAGTTTTGATAATATACATAGGAATTGCCATTGTAGATCAGACCCATGATCTAGTCCAGTGAACTGTCTCCAACAATGGCCAGAACCAGATGCCTCTGACAAGGTACAAAAACCCACACTACATAAGTGAGGTATAACTTGCCCCCATGAAGTCTCATCCTAAAAGTTAGATATTGGCTTAAACCAGGGTTTAAATTCAGCCGGAGCTGTTCAGAGCTTTTCAAATCCGCAAGGCAGAAGCTGCAAGCTCTGGGAAATACTTCTATGAGAATTTAAACCCTGGTTTAACCCCTGAAGCATGAGATTTTAACGTAGACAAACTTCGGAAGTAAGATTAACACTACATATCTTTATTATCCATATAAACATCCAATCCCTCTGTGAATCTTACTAAATTTATGTTCTGTTGACATCCTGTGAGAGTGAGTTTCACAGTCCAATTATGTGTGAGCAGAAAATATTTTTTCCATTTACAATTTTGATTTTGCAACCTTTCAGTTTAATTTTGAAGGTCCCCATGCTCTTGCACTGAGACAATGACAAGATTATAACCTGTTTCCCTTTGAGCAGGGGTGAAAGTAAGCCGGTTCGGTACCAGTAAACAGTGGCCCCCGGTACCGACCCAAACGCAGGTGATGTTAAAGCGCTGCCGTGGCAAAGGACCCAGCTTAAAGCACTCGCGGGGGGGGGGGGGGGGGGACCAGCAGGCAAAAGGAGCTGCTGCCCCAGGGCCGGCAATTTAAAACGTCCTGGGGCTCTGGTTGCTGCTGACGTGGCAACAGTCAGAGCCCTGGGCAGCAGGGGCCAGGCAGCGCGGATGCACTGGCTGGGGGACACTGACCCCCCCCTCCCTGCCCTTCCGCCTCAGGCCCCACTCCTTCTGGGGGCCAGAGCCAGCCCCCGTTTTGGTAAGTCCTCTGTGTTACTTTCACCCCTGACTTTGAGCCATAACAATACTTAACAAGGAGGTAATATGCTATACAGAGGTTCTGCCCTTACATACATGCGTATAATTCATTGCAATCATGGCAATTGTAGACATATATTCAAGACCAAACTTTGTCTCAGTCTAAACACTGTGACACCCATTGCACATGTTTAAGTCACTTCCAAAATAATAGAGGAAGTAAGGTGTTCAAACTAAACCCCCGTTGGAAGTCCCCTGATTTGGAGCTCCCTCCCTTGCTTCATAAACAAATTTAACAGGATAATAAATACAATTTAAGACCTTGTTTTTGCAACTCAATCTGTAGATTTAGAACCCTGCACAAACCTCTACTGAGTTCAACGAGTTCTGTGCAGGTCTCCACTTGCACTGACCTAGTTGCAGTAGAAAGACCTAGATATTACACACACCTTTTGGTTATTAGCCCTTTCCCGACAATTTATCATCTTTTCACCACTGGTACAACTCCCATGGTGGGAGCACTAGACCAGGGAAGGTGCCAGGTTGTCAGGAGTGTTTTAATCACCACATCATCTAACCCCTAATGCTGTTCTGAGTTTATTTCGTCATCCAGGAATTAGTTGATTCATTCTGTTAACAAGGTGAGATGACTAGTCATTTATATTTTATTTTGTACTGTGAATTTTAAATCATCAGATAGGAACTTTATGTTTTATTTTTAATTAAATCTAAATTGATCAAAAAAGTGCTAATTATAGTTAAGATTTCTGGAAAGTCAGCATTTGGCTTCTGGAATCTGGGACCATCAAAGGTTCATTATATTTTTTTCAGTACACTACCACACAAAAAGGACATGTAAAGTATGGCCCAGGGAAGATAGGGATGGTGGGGCCTTGTTTGACATCTGGCATTGTAGGAAGGATTCAGAATACCAAGCTATGAGCCTGTGGTTTTGTTATTTTTTTGTTTGGTTTTGAATAAGGAGCTTCGATAATTAGTGTTTCTATTTTAATACCCATACTTGAGTTACATTGTAGGTTAACATTTGGTAATTTATACTGTGTTTCTCTGGAGAGCTCTGTGTGTGTGTAACTCATTATTTCTCATGTGAGCATTTTTATGTCTTCATATCATCTTTACAGAGTCTTCCAAAATATGCTGATGCAAAACTTTACAGGGATAGTGTCAATTTACATTTTGGCCTAATGGCTATGTTTTTCAAAAACAACCTTCTATAAAAATCTAACACCCAAAGGTTTCTAATTCTCAAATATTCACATGGGGAATTCAGACGTTTTTAAAACAAGTGTTCTCCAGTTGACAGAAGAAGCCAGAACATGTAGTGCTGGGTAGCTTAAAGTGAAACTATGACCAAAAGCATACATTTAATTGATTTTCATTGCTCACCTTGTAAGTGCACAGAAGTCAGAACATAAACAATTTCAAACGTGAAGTGTAAGAATGAAAAGCACTTTCAATAGCGGATAAGTCAGGTCCATGATAAACAAGATGGCACTACCGACAACTGCAATTTAAAAAGCTGCACCACCACCTTTAATATACCTGACTCTACTACCGACTCTTCCTCTCACCCCAGGACAAATACTACGAGATTTGTTGTGCTACTATCATATCAAAGATGTACCTGTGTGTGTATATATGTAAGCAATGCAGCATAAGAAACTTTGGTCAAAGGGAAACTGAAGTGTTTCTTGGGCAAGGTAGAAAGAACAGCATATGAAGGTACAGCTAGAGGATGAGAAACACACACTTGTCAAGTAGCGCTGATCCACCACTCCAGACACAGGAAGGGGTGTGAGTCTTCCATTAAACGGGAAGCCATAAAGCGACTTTCTAAATCCCGAAGTAACCAGGAAAACACAAAAAAATGGTCGTTTCTTCGTAGGAGACACAAACCGCTAAGCAACAGGGGCTGCAACAGAAACCCCAACTACCGCCCCCGCCCGCAAGAGCAGAGGGACCCGTTCTCTCCGCAGCAGCTGGGCGAGGAGCGCCCCCGACTCAGCACAGACCCTCGGCCCGGAAACCAGCGGGGGAAGCCCTGGCCCAGGAGCGGAGCAGCTGGTGGCCTCCAAGCCTTAGGGGCGACTCACGCTCTACCCTTGCCCAAGCCGAGCCCGGCCGGCCCGGGCCCGGCCGCTGCCAGACGCGGGGGCGGTAGCCCCCAGGAAAAGTTGCTCCCATACAGTGGCCCAGCCCGGGCCAGGGAACGAGGGGGCGCGCGGCGGGGTAGGTGCCCTTCCCTGCCGGGAAACACGTGCCCGGGGGGTGCCTGGGCAGGGGGCGCTTGTACCAGGCGGGCGGGGGAGAACGCTGCAGATGCCCGGGGAAGAGAAGACGGGGGTGGCCGCACCCAGCTCTGGGGAAGGGAGGAAACGACACAACTCCCCGGGGGCCGCAGCCCCACGCACTCACCCGCTGCCCACGGCGGCTCTGGCGTTGGCGGCTCCTCCTGCCCGCGGCCGCTGCTTTACCCGACGCTTCCCCCGAGCCTGACGCCGAGCCCGCCCCGCCCCTAGGCAGAGCCGCCTGCCCCGGCCCGGCCGCGGCTCCGCCTCCCGTCCCTCCCCGCAGAGCAGCGCCGGGAGCCAGCCGCGCACCGCGCCCGCTGGAGCGGCCTCCCCAGCGCCCGACGAGCCACTGCTCACGTCTCCCGGCGAACCCCGCCTGAGGCAGCCTGGGCTGGGAGAGACACCGGGGTGCAGGCAGGCAGCGTCCCCGCTCTGGCGATGGGGTGGGGAGTGCAGGGTGTCTGTCCCCGCGCCGGGCTGTGGGGTGGGATGTGGGGGTGCAGAATGTCCCCGCGCCGGGCGGTGGGGGGCGACAACATATGTAATAGAATAACGCCGTGTGTTGGGGCGTGAGTGGGAAGAGCTCCCGGTGCAGGGGGTATTTCACGGAGAAACCTCCTGAGCTGTCATAAGAGATCAAAGAGAAGGAGAGTCTGCTAGGGGAAAGGTGTCTTTGGGAGCATAAACCGTCTCTTGATTTTGGGAGAGTTTTTCTTCAGACAACGCTGTCTGAGAGAGGAGGAAGAGTTGGTGCAGGCAGGGTACAAGCAGCTGAGAAACTCCTTTTAAGGGGGTCTGGGGTGTTCCCAGCTAGGGAAATCCTTGAAAACATCCTGCCGTGTAGTGCTTTCCCATGCTGAATTCTCATTGTAAACAATCTGGAGAAAAGGGGGACAAACTACACTAGAGGCAAGGAAAGAACATTGCTCTCACTGGAAAAGCTCCTGGACAATGAACAGCATCAATAACTGAAAGCAGATTTGTTATAACATGCAAAGAAGAGGAGCTAGAGATCCTCTAGATGCTGGTGCTGTTGTCATGCTTTTGGAATAAAATTAACTGTAATTTTCAAATCTTACAGAGAAAAAGTAGCTTTGGTTGGCTTTTGGGAAGCTGATAGTGAAGAAGACTGCAGTGCCCCTTCTGTAATGGGATGATCCAGCTGTGACAAACTCAATGAGTTTATGCCCAAATAAATTTGTTAGTCTCTAAGGTGCCACAAGGACTCCTTGATGTTTTTGTCTTGGTAAAACACTCTACCAAATCCCTTTTAATAGGTTTTTTATGCAGATTCAAAATTAATACCAACAGCTAGATTGTGCAACCCTTACATTGGTGAGTACTTGCTTTCCCAAGTTTTCCTATTAAATAGAAATAATCATAAGAGTAAATGCTCACCAACATGAGTAAGGGTTAGAATCATAGAATATCAGGGTTGGAAGGGACCTCAGGAGGTCATCTAGTTCACCCCCCCTGCTCAAAGCAGGACTAATCCCCAATTTTTGCCCCAGATCCCTGAATGGCCCCCTTAAGGATTGAATGCATAACCCTGGATTTAGCAGGCCAATGCTCAAACCACTGAGCTATCCCTCCTCCTGAAGGGTTCCACAATTTCAATGCAAATGAGTAAGTAGTTCTTTCCAAATGAGTGAATGTTGGCAGGTCTGAGATTACTTTGGGGTTTCTCGGTGGTGTATATTACATTGTATGCCAATCCACCCTAAAGATGTTAAGAGGAATGTAACTTGTGCACAGTTTGCTTGTGGACCAGTTGGATAATAAATGGGTGGGTGAAGAGAGGTGGGATCTAAATAGGAAAAGGAACTGTGCACAACTAACTCTTAAATTATTTCTAACAAGTTGCTGATCATTCAAACTAAAAGTTCAGAAATGTGTTTCTTAAATTTATCTTGGAGGCCCACTAAATGAGAATACTAGTGAATACAAATATTAATTTCGAGAGGACTGTTCACAGTAGTAAAGTTAAGCAAATGTTTAAGTGCTTGCATTCAGCATTTTTAAATTAAATGTCTTAAGCTTGACACACAAAGCAGTAAGTCAGTGAATGGCTAAGGCCTTGATCCTGCAACTGGTACATACAAGCAGACCTTTACACCTGTATTAAGCCTCCCTGAAATAATGCAGTGATCCACCTTCATGTTTGAAGGAGTGGTTTCCCCAGGAATTGAAATTATGGGGGGAGGGTGTTCGAATTTACAGGGTGGGTGTCAGGGCCGATGAGGGGTGAGACTGTAAGGGTGAAGGTGGGCTGTATGGCACCATAGTAAAAACTGAAAAAGGTTTCATGACCAGTTTCATGACCATTTTATTAGATTTAACTCATGTTTTAAAATCATCACACAAATTAAAGTTAGCTACTCAAGCCTTCTATGAAGCACTATGTCTACATCCTTCTTGGTTTCTTGTTATAATTTTGCACAACTCGGTTAATGAACTTCTGGAATGCAATGCGTTCATCTTTGGTGGCTTCTCGTGTATCCGGTACTTCCATTCCTTCAACTGATATGCTCATTAGTTCATTCACATGATCAGGCAGAGGCGACTTCTTTCAGAACACAAAATTCTGTTCAATGATGAAAAAGAACGCTCAACTGTAGCTGTTGTGACTGGGAGTAGCAAGAGATGAATTCCTACTTCTTTCATCCCAGGAAACAGAGCACAAAGATCATCGGGTTGAGCCACTAGTGATGATAAAAAAGAAGTTGAAGTGAAATCTTCATTCATATGTTGTATGATATTCCACTCTGTGTTCAAATTCTCTATTCTGTCTTGAGCACATGGCAGCCCCATTGCTGGTACTGCCTCACTCCACTCAACTGTCGGTGTTTTATAGGACAGGCATCTGTAAAAGCTACATAGAGGTTGAGTAGAATCTAGAAGTCACTGTTGTAGATTTTTAAGAATCAAGTCTGTGTACTTTTTCAGTTGTCTTAAGAAACACTTCTTGTCTTCTTCACTTAAGGTTTCAATATAAATGCCTTCATTAGTCAACTTCTGGACTGAAGTCTTTGCTTCTTCCAGAACTTTTTCAATGGATACCTCTCTGATTGATCCAAGTAGCTTCTGTTGCTGGACAAAGATCTACTACTGTTGTAGCAGATGCCTGAATGGCATTGTTTAATGACCCAAGTGGTTTCAACAGTAGACTTACGTGAGAGAGAAGGGCAATAGTCTTCTCTGAACGTAGTAGAAAAAGTAATCCACCAGCCTCACTACTTAGATCCATCCCATTTTGGTAGATACTTTCCAAAGCCAGTAATAACGGCTGGAGTAATTTTAAGACAACAGCCAAGGATTGCTCATGAGAAAGCCAGCGGGTTTTCCCAGGTTGGACTAATTTGAACTTCAGTCCCAGTGTATCGTCTATATTTTCCAAGATATTCAGTCTTTTTGGACTCTTGCTGAAAAAAGAATATAATGAAGAAGTGAGCTGTAGCTCACGAAAGCTCATGCTCAAATAAATTGGTTAGTCTCTAAGGTGCCACAAGTACTCCTTTTCTTTTTGCGAATACAGACTAACACGGCTGTTACTCTGAAACCAATGAAGACATTAAATTTCTACCTTTTTTTAAATGTCTTTTGAAGATTCTGCAGATCGTACTAGCGCTAGTTGGAGTAGATGGCCTCTGCAGTGTATACAGGAGAGATTAGGGTTACACTTTTCTCTGAGCAAAGCTTGTACTCCACCATGTCTTCCAGAGAAGTTTGCAGCTCCATCAAATGCACAAGCAACCATCTGTTTGGGGTCCAATTGACAAGCATTTAACTCTTCTAAGATGTGGGTTGTCACAGATGCAGCTGATGTGTCTTCTATGACTTGAACATCTAGAAATGCTTCTACTGGCCTACCCCTGACATCAAGATAACGTACACAATGACTTAATACTTGATGCCCATTTGCATTGGTGCATTCATCATCCATGTATGCAAATTTTTTGAATGTGGTGAGAGAGTTCTTCACTTTTTCAACTGTTGAGTCTTTCACTGTTGCACTGCATGCTTCTAGCCAGTCAGTTGAGTTTGTTGCAGACAAATAGTGAGCATTTGCTGGTCTTGTTCAGAACCAGTGTTCAACTTCAGGATGAATAAGTGACAATGCACTTAGCATTGGCCTCCCGTTTGTAATGTGTGGTATCTCTTGCTTAAATAGAAAGTAGGATGCCACAGCCATGTTTGTTAGCATGAACTGTGTTGTGTCTCCAGCATTCTTAACAGACTCATTAAGTACTTCTAAAATTGGCTTTGAAAGTGGGCTTATAAGACTTTCTGCACCAGAGGCCTGGTATTTTGCAGCCTTTTCACATAGTTTGTCAGCACTGGCTTTGCTGATCGGTCTGACAAACCAAGCTCCTCCACTTTTACCAATTATAGCATTGGGAAGCTTTCCTTCTTCGCAAGCTTTTTTGCAACAGGTGCACCAGGAGCCATCTTTTGTAACTTCAATAAATGGGAACACTTTGACCAACAAACATTCACTGCCTTTAGGTTTTGGAGACACTGTTTCTTCAGTAGGTAGCTGTATTTGTGCTTCAGGCTGGTCTGATGTAGATACACGACTTGAACCTTCAGATGACATGTTGCTATATTCTTGGTTCTTGATGCGTTCTTCACCTTGGTTAGTTTTTGAGGCCTTTGAGTGGAAAAATTGTTGTATTGTTTTTTGTCTTCTCATTTTCACTTTGACCTGCAACATATAAAAGAGATATGAATAAAGTAAATGTTTTGTTAGTATAATGCAAATTTAACATAAGGATAATGCAAGTTACACCAAAATACCATAACAGGTCTAGATTTCTAAAAAAAAATATAAATTAGGCTTGAATAAAGACTGGGAGTGGATGTGTCATTACACAAAGTAAAACTATTTCCCCATGTTTATTCCCTCCCCCCCACCCCTCTTTCCTCACACGTTCTTGTCAACTGCTGGAAATGGCCCACCTTGATTATCACTTCAAAAGGTTTTTTTTCTCTCCTGCTGGTAATAGCTCACCTTACCTGATCACTCTCCTTACAGTGTGTATGGTAACACCCATTGTTCCATGTTCTCTGTGTATATAAAATCTCCCCACTCTGTTTTCCACTGCATGCATCCAATGAAGTGAGCTGTAGCTCATGAAAGCTTATGCTCAAATAAATTGGTTAGTCTCTAAGGTGCCACAAGTACTCCTTTTCTTTTTGTGGATACAGACTAACATGGCTGCTACTCTGAAACCTGTCAGAATTCAGAGGTGCTTTCACGTGATTACACTTCCCAGGTGGGGGGCAAGAAGGCACCTTGCTCGTTCCTCCAGCTGCTCACTGTTCGCTCTGGCCACTGCTGTTTGTTGTGCCACTGTTCACTCCACCACTCTGTTGCCAATGGTCACCTTCTGCTGCCACCTGCCACTGTGACCTCTGTGAGTTGGTCTCTTGAGGTTCCACCCAGCTCTCAGTGATTTCAGCTGAGTTCTCAGTGGGAGAACCTCGCAGCTAGTGCAGTTTGGGCTGTGTCTTCCACAGAAACACTGTCACACAGCAAGACTAAGCACTTAGACTTGCTTATCAGTGATTTCAGCTGCAGTAAGAAGAAAAGGAGTACTTGTGGTACCTTAGAGACTAACCAATTTATTAGAGCATAAGCTTTCGTGAGCTACAGCTCACTTCCTCAGATGCATATCATGGAAACTGCAGCAGGCTTTATATATACACAGAGAATATGAAACAATACCTACTCCCACCCCACTGTCCTGCTGGTAATAGCTTATCTAAAGTGATCATCAGGTGGGCCATTTCCAGCACAAATCCAGGTTTTCTCACCCTCCACCCCGCCACACAAATTCACTCTCCTGCTGGTGATAGCCCATCCAAAGTGACAACTCTTTACACAATGTGCATGACAATCAAGTTGGGCTATTTCCTGCACAAATCCAGGTTTTCTCACATCCCCCCCACCCCCATACACACACAAACTCACTCTCCTGCTGGTAATAGCTCATCCAAACTGACCACTCTTCCAGTTTAAATCCAAGTTAAACCAGAACATCTGGGGGGGGGGTAGGAAAAAACAAGAGGAAACAGGCTACCTTGCATAATGACTTAGCCACTCCCAGTCTCTATTTAAGCCTAAATTAATAGTATCCAATTTGCAAATGAATTCCAATTCAGCAGTTTCTCGCTGGAGTCTGGATTTGAAGTTTTTTTGTTTTAAGATAGCGACCTTCATGTCTGTGATTGCGTGACCAGAGAGATTGAAGTGTTCTCCGACTGGTTTATGAATGTTATAATTCTTGACATCTGATTTGTGTCCATTTATTCTTTTACGTAGAGACTGTCCAGTTTGACCAATGTACATGGCAGAGGGGCATTGCTGGCACATGATGGCATATATCACATTGGTGGATGTGCAGGTGAACGAGCCTCTGATAGTGTGGCTGATGTTATTAGGCCCTGTGATGGTGTCCCCTGAATAGATATGTGGGCACAATTGGCAACGGGCTTTGTTGCAAGGATAAGTTCCTGGGTTAGTGGTTCTGTTGTGTGGTTTGTGGTTGTTGGTGAGTATTTGCTTCAGGTTGCGGGGCTGTCTGTAGGCAAGGATTGGCCTGTCTCCCAAGATTTGTGAGAGTGTTGGGTCATCCTTTAGGATAGGTTGTAGATCCTTAATAATGCGTTGGAGGGGTTTTAGTTGGGGGCTGAAGGTGACGGCTAGTGGCGTTCTGTTATTTTCTTTGTTAGGCCTGTCCTGTAGTAGGTAACTTCTGTGAACTCTTCTGGCTCTATCAATCTGTTTCTTTACTTCTGCAGGTGGGTATTGTAGTTGTAAGAAAGCTTGACAGAGATCTTGTAGGTGTTTGTCTCTGTCTGAGGGGTTGGAGCAAATGCGGTTGTATCGCAGAGCTTGGCTGTAGACGATGGATCGTGTGGTGTGGTCAGGGTGAAAGCTGGAGGCATGCAGGTAGGAATAGCGGTCAGTAGGTTTCCGGTATAGGGTGGTGTTTATGTGACCATTGTTTATTAGCACTGTAGTGTCCAGGAAGTGGATCTCTTGTGTGGACTGGACCAGGCTGAGGTTGATGGTGGGATGGAAATTGTTGAAATCATGGTGGAATTCCTCAAGGGCTTCTTTTCCATGGGTCCAGATGATGAAGATGTCATCAATATAGCGCAAGTAGAGTAGGGGCTTTAGGGGACGAGAGCTGAGGAAGCGTTGTTCTAAATCAGCCATAAAAATGTTGGCATACTGTGGGGCCATGCGGGTACCCATAGCAGTGCCACTGATCTGAAGGTATACATTGTCCCCAAATGTGAAGTAGTTATGGGTAAGGACAAAGTCACAAAGTTCAGCTACCAGGTTAGCCGTGACAGTATTGGGGATAGTGTTCTTGACGGCTTGTAGTCCATCTTTGTGTGGAATGTTGGTGTAGAGGGCTTCTACATCCATAGTGGCCAGGATGGTGTTATCAGGAAGATCACCGATGGATTGAAGTTTCCTCAGGAAGTCAGTGGTGTCTCGAAGGTAGCTGGGAGTGCTGGTAGCGTAGGGCCTGAGGAGGGAGTCTACATAGCCAGACAATCCTGCTGTCAGGGTGCCAATGCCTGAGATGATGGGGCGCCCAGGATTTCCAGGTTTATGGATCTTGGGTAGTAGATAGAATACCCCAGGTCGGGGTTCCAGGGGTGTGTCTGTGCGGATTTGATCTTGTGCTTTTTCAGGAAGTTTCTTGAGCAAATGCTGTAGTTGCTTTTGGTAACTCTCAGTGGGATCAGAGGGTAATGGCTTGTAGAAACTCGTGTTGGAGAGCTGCCGAGCAGCCTCTTGTTCATATTCCGACCTATTCATGATGACAACAGCACCTCCTTTATCAGCCTTTTTGATTATGATGTCAGAGTTGTTTCTGAGGCTGTGGATAGCACAGCTGCAGTGGTCACTTAACACAACAAAAAACTATCTATGGAGCCTAATCAGCTCTGTCTTTAAACAGTGGAGAGGGACAGGTCCCCACCCTCTCTCTTGATTGCCCTCAATCAGCACAGGCTCAGTACAGTTCTACTGCCCTTTACTCATACAATAAGAACAACAACATTTCACTCCCCCCCACCCCGCGGCATTCAAGTGATTTGTAACTCAACCCCAGCCAAAATCTATCACTTGGACAACACAGCTCTGTTTGCTGGATACCTAGTTAGATTAGGTGTGAATGTAAATACAATCTGGTCCTGAAGCCTTTCCCCCCAGCGCCAGCTCATCACTAGCTGTCACGGAGAGCTCTTTTAGACTTCGCTTACAAATCATCATCTGAAATTATTAGGTGGGCCAACATCACCGAAATGAATGCATTGACATTGTCATAAAAAACAACAGCTGTATAAGGAAGCTAGTTTATGTTCATACTTGTCAAATCTATTATACTTTTTCAGATACACGTATTTTATCATACACTGTATATGCTTTTAAAGTTTGTATTAATGTTTCAGTTTCAATTCAAATTTCCAAACAGTCACTAAATTGGCATGTAACTAGTTCACAAAACTGGGGGGGGGGGTGTTGCAAAAATTCAGGGCGGGTGTAGGGAAATCATGAGCCTATGTCTCCACTACATCCCAGAAATATTGTAGTGCAGTGTGCATGCACTGTGTGAAACTGTTTTATGCCATTTAAAATGGTACTTTCTCTATACCTCTATTGCATTATTCCTTACATTCAATACGTTACATTGAGTAGTTCCTTACTCCATAAGTAGCCCTGCTGACTTCTGTGTAAGTGAAGGTTGCATAATGAATATTTCAGTAGTTCTGCAGAGAGCAGTTATATTATCATTACTAAGGGTGCTATTCATCTAAAATTCTTGGCTCCCTAGGTACCAGCTGTGCACACACTCTATGAATTGACACTTCCAGAGCGTAATCATAATTGTTTCCAGGATTGAGGTATATTGATAGGCTTTTTTGTTTTAAATACTGTATCCCCTATCTTTGGAAGGTGAAGACCTGCATTATTGCCGGTGGTTATAAATAAGCCTGATATAGCAAATCAAAATTAATCCATCCTAAAGGTGTATTCATTTTTAATTATAAGAAAAAATTACCATGGATGTCCAAGTTTTAACCATAATGAATCAGGCAGGAAGTTGAACTGGTGTGGAAGGACTCATTTATATGCAATCTGCTCTCTGCTGTTAGAAAAAATTAGCCAGGCCATGGAAATTAGCTTGCCTGCTAGAGAACCAAGTTCCACAACCTACCACAGCTTTGGTGAGCTTACACAAAATGGAAGGTCATAAATCATTACAGATTAATAGATTGTAATTTAATCTAAGAGTCCCTGATACAAGATTTCAATTCCTACAAGTAATACTCTCAAACTATTAAACAGTTACCCAACATAGCAGTAAAAGAGACTTATAATTCCTTCTGTGAAGTCTGAGATTTAAAATCAAAACAATAAGGACAACTAGGGTCACTAATTTTCTCTTAAAATCCCAAAAATGAAAAGGATAATTCTGTTCTGAAATAGAAATATCTGCTGATGATGACAGTTTCACAAAAATGGTTATACCAAAATTGTAATAAAAACATAATTGTAGCATTTTATAAACCTCAATATTTTCATTTATGGTTTCATTGAGGACAGTACCTTACCAACAGAGTCTGATCTTGCAACCTTCCGTCGCACAAGAAGTTCATTTTCACACGAGTTGTCCCACTGATCAGTGCTCCCACTGGTTTGAATAGGGGTTGCAGGATTGCGCCGTTGTACTGCATTTTAAGATCTCATAGAAAGTAGGGGGATTTTCCTCATTTGTGATTACACATATTTCAGCTCAGCTACAGCTATCTCATTGGAACATAACCATTTTGTGTGTTTTACTGAGGGTTTGTGTATTTTTTAAAGGGTGTCTAAAGCCCAGGTCCCTGTATTTAGGCCTCTGAATAAGTGGACTAATTTTCAAAAGTACTGAGCCCCCAGCAACTCCCACTGAAGTCAAACACTCTTATACAGGCCCACCCAAATCTGACGAGGTTGGCTTTCCAAGAGATCCTTCAGGGAAGAAATAATGTGTCCAACTGATGGTGGCAACCACTGTTCCCTCTAAGCTGTGTGTGTGTGCACGCACACACAGATCCTAAACCCCACGCACATGGCGAAACACCGTGCACACAAAAATTTGCACAGAAGAAATTTTTTGCATACACGGCCTGTCAAAAATTAGAGGGAACATTGGTGGCAACCCTACTAACGTACAATGAGGAAACCAATTTCATTTTCAAGCTTCCAAGAGGTATAGACAAAAATGACTATAAAATTATGAAACTTCAAAATCTTGTTCTTTTACACAAAATACATTGAAACCTACCATTTTCAAAAATGGAAGCCTAAAGGTAAGCTCTTCAATCCATATCTAAAGTTCACTAAACAGGTGGCCTGCTTTTCAAGTTTACTGCATACCCAGTAGTTCCCACTGACTTTCAGAGACAACATAGTATTTCTTTAATAAAAGCGGCAAAGAGTCCCGTGGCACCTTATAGACTAACAGATGTATTGGAGCATAAGCTTTCGTGGGTGAATACCCACTTTGATGGATGCATGTAGTGGAAATTTCCAGAGGCAGGTATAAATATGCAAGCAAGAATCAGGCTAGGGATAAAGAGGTTAGTTCAATCAGGGAGGATGAGGCTCTCTTCTAGCAGATGAGGTGTGAAGACCAAGGGAGGAGAAACTGCTTTTGTAGTTAGTGTCAAATTTGCAAATGAACTGAAACTCAGCAGTTTCTCTTTGAAGTCTGGTCCTGAAGGTTTTTTTTTGCTGCAGGATGACATCCAAATAAATTGCAAATTTGACACCATTAGCTCAGGATTAAACAAAGACTGTGAATGGCTAGCCATCTACAAAATCAGTTTCTCCTCTCTTGGTATTCACACTTCAACTGCGAGAAGAGAGCCTCATCCTCCCTGATTGAGCTAACCTCCTTATCCCTAGCCTGATTCTTGCTTGCATATTTATACCTGCCTCTGGAAATTTCCACTATATGCATCCAACGAAGTGGGTATTCACCCACAAAAGCTTATGCTCCAATACGTCTGTTAGTCTATAAGGTGCCACGGGACTCTTTGCCACTTTTACAGATCCAGACTAACACAGCTATTCCTCTGATACTTGACAAGGTATGACAGTTTCTCTTTAAAATTCTGTTCGTTTCAAAAGAGTCTTGACTTCATGAACACAGAAAAGAAAAAAATCCCACATTTTT
Organism: Lepidochelys kempii; assembly: GCF_965140285.1. Taxonomy (NCBI): domain Eukaryota; kingdom Metazoa; phylum Chordata; order Testudines; family Cheloniidae; genus Lepidochelys; species Lepidochelys kempii. Next base: position 65,651,988 of record NC_136384.1, on the reverse strand, counting down.
GTTGTTATTGTGGTTTAGTGGTAATAAAGTTATCAGTTAGTTGCTTTCTTTATTTTTCTTTCACGACAGTAAACATAAGGCGACCGACTTAGTTTTTATGTTTAATACCCCAACTTATTGTACTGTATTTATTTCCATCTTCTAATATGGTTTCCATTATTCTGAGTGTTTGAAGGTAGTCTTGAATTTGATTTCACTTTCTACTTACCTGGTGATCTGTGAGCTAAGTGATCACATACCAGCTCACAAACCCAGTGAAAATGCTCACATTGAAATGTGGAGTTTAACTTATGTCTGCTGCCCCTTTGTCCTTCTCTCACCAGACTTATGTAAAAAGATAATAAGGGCAGCATAACCTGGCAGTTCCTTGTGTAGCACAGTCAAAGGAAACTAGGTTCATTTTATTATTAAGCTCTGGCCTCTTAACATAAAGTATGGAAAAATAAATAGACCTGGTAACCAAGAGCCAGATCTTGTAAGGTGCTGAGCACCTACTGCAAGACAGGTTTCAGAGTAACAGCCGTGTTAGTCTGTATTCGCAAAAAGAAAAGGAGTACTTGTGGCACCTTAGAGACTAACCAATTTATCCGAGCATGAGCCTTTGTGAGCCACAGATGCATCCGATGAGGTGAGCTGTGGCTCACGAAGGCTCATGCTCGGATAAATTGGTTAGTCTCTAAGGTGCCACAAGTACTCCTTTTCTTACTGCAAGACAGGCTTCACTAAGACTTGAAGGGATTTGGCATTTTGCATGATTGGGTCCCTGCTTTAATGAGTACCAGTAAGAATAAAGTGGTTCTTCATGTTCTTTTTTATAACAAGATGATTCATCTAAGGGTAGGGCATTTATACAAAAAAAGAACATTAAGTGTTGTGTGGGAGGGAGGAGGTAGGGTTTTTTTTATTATTTTTGGCAAATCTTTATTTTTAACTCTGCAAACTGCTGTGTTAGGCCTTAATTCAGTAAGGTACATAAGCATTGGCACTAATCAAATGCTTGAAATTGGGCACATTAGGTACTTTGTTAAATTGGGGGCCTTAGAGATGAAACAGTTGATTATTCAAATATTGAATTAAAATGTTCATTAGGGCTGATATTCTGATCTAGTATTATTGCACTACACTGTTGTGTAGAGGACAAGAGGCTCAGTTTCTAGTCCTGTGCTCTCATTTTGTGGTATTTGCTGTTATGCTTTGAAGATTTTCTTAATTTTGCTCTCACTACCCATGCAGTTGTCACTAGCTGTTTCCAAACAGAAGAAAAAGCACTTTATGCACTTAAATAGTTTTGGATCACATCCTTCTGTTGCTTGCACATACTTGCACAACACAATGGCACCCTCACTGGCAGACCACACAGAGTACATAGCATCATTTAAGTACAGTTACATATACTTGAGTAACTAAATATTTGAAAATATATTTTATAGGCCTTTTGGCTCCTTGCTTATTTGAAATGTGTATCATTTGCTCCAGACCGTTATTTCATTTTTTGTTTCATAGGCTAAGCCGAATGCTAGCCTCCCCTTTTCCTCTAGTGTATAGGAAGCACAGTCTGTATCTGGAGATATGCATGGGGATTTTACTTTGCAAATGGAAGAGCATGCTGGCAGCATAAAGGATGAAAGTCTTTGAAGAGCTCTTTTGAAAATGGAAATCAGCCCATTAACTCCTTCAGGCTACAATCTTATTCATAGTTATTTCCAAGGTTTTCTTTTTTTCCCTCCACCCATTCACCAAGATAAATTCCAATTTAAAAAAATAGTCTCAGTAAGCTGGAGATGTATATAGAGCTATGTAATGCATATCGACAGTAGTTCATACTTAAACGTTTTAAACATTAACAAAATACAAAAATGCTACAGAACAAATATATTAAAAACCAAATTGCTGGTCTTAGTTCAGTCCTTGGTGAACAGAGGATTAAACAAAAACAGTTACCAATATTGGCATCCTTATCATTGAATGGCATAGACATTGCTTTTTTCCCTCAGTGCTGTAAGTGATTTTGGCAGATCATGGGTGAGATAAAGTGTTGGGGAAGTGTGAAAGAAGTTTGCATTGTTGTTGCCTGTGCAATGCTTTTTTTGTGGACAGATTATTTCCATCTTCAGCTCTGCCAAACCAACACTAAATTCACTTAAAAATGAATAAATAAATTGTATCCATGTTATAAGGACATATTATAGCCTACCAGTATATTGTCAGAAGGTGTATCACATTTTAAATACATCTGCTAATGATTCCAATAATGTGTAACATCAAAACAGTAAATACTTGTTTCACATTCGTGGCTGTTGGTGTCTTAAATATACATTGGTCTTACAGTATAAAAGAAATTTAACACTATTGTAAATAGATATGATTGTAACAATGCTGGCTTTGGTGGGACCCAACTGAGAGTACCACATTCAGGATAAATTGCTTAAAACAGGGCAGTTTCAGCCCAAGGCTGGGGTTCCTTTGCACAGCAAGGTAAACCAAACCAGCCAATCAGAGAAGACTTCGGTTTTACCCCACTGGCTAACCATAAGTCATACAAGCAATTCCCTTAGACACTCCAGTTTTCCAGAATCACCACCAGTTCCACTCGTTACAGGGATGAATGGTTATGAAAACCAATACCCCAGTAAAAGAAAAATGGTTCTCCTGATCCCAACGCACCAATCCCCAGACCCAGGTCAATATACAAATCAGATCTTACCCACAAATCATGCTGTTGCCAATCCTTTAGAATCTAAAATCTACAGGTTTATTCATAAAAGAAAAAAGATATAGATGAGAGCTAGAATTGGTTAAATGGAATCAATTACATACAATAATGGAAAAGTTCTTGGTTCAGGCTTGTAGCAGTGATGGAATAAACTGCAGGTTCAAATCAAGTCTCTGGAGTACATCCACAGCTGGGATGGGTCATTCAGTCCTTTGTTCAGATCTTCAGTTTGTAGCAAGGTTCCTCCAGAAGTAAGAAGCAGGATTGAAGACAAGATGGAGGAGATGCAGCAGCCTTTTATAGTCTCTGCCTATGGAAGGACACCTCTTTGTTCTGACTGTGGAAAATCACAGCAGCAAGATGGAGGTTGGAGTCACATGGGCAAGCCACATGTCCATGCATGACTCAGTTCTTTACAGGCCGACGCCATTGTTTACGTGTTAGGTTGAACGTTCCCAGGAAAGCTCAGATGTGGATTGGCATCTCCCAAAGTCCATTGTCAGTTAAGTGTTTCTGGTTTGGGCACTTACTGAGAATAGTCCCTTCTCAAGAAGCTGACCAAATGCTTCACTGAAGCTACTTGGAATCAAACACATTTGATATTCAAGTACATAGCCCATATTCATAACTTCAAATACAAAAATGGTACACACTTACAACTATCATAATTATAACCAGCAAATCATAACCTCTTTATAGATACTTCAAATGACAACCTTTGTACAATATTTGCTGCAAATATATAACAGTGGTTGCAACTATGATCTGTATGGTAATAGCTTATGTCAATAACATCACAATGATGTGCACCCTAACTTCACTTACATAAACTATATAACAAATAGTAGTGAGTTTTTGGGCCCAAACGCAGATCATACAGTTAGTTATGGGTTTACTGTATGTAACAACCCAAACAGAACTCTTTCTGTGAAATTATCTAAGTTCCTTCTTAGGCTTCTTCCCATGACTTCAAATACATCCTTGTCCCTTGACTTGCAGACTCAGTATACACACCTGACTCAATTAGAGTTTTTCCACACACTTCTCAGTTTCTTTTTCTTTATTGTGGAGAAGATTCCACATATCCTAATGATGATAATGTAAGAGATTTCCTAAGCCTATGCACTGTGTCAAGCAATTGTGAATCAGACCCAAGATTGTATTTCTAAAATTGCCTTAAGAATTTTAAGTGTAAAAAACAAGTAAAATGTTGACCCAGTGAACAGAATTACATTAAGTAGTGACTACAGTAAGTACCCAGCTCATTGTTCAATTCTACAGCCCTTACACGAAAGGCCCAGCTGAGTAAGGGCTGCAGGGTAGTAGCTTCAGTTTGCAGAGATATGGGTCACTACACATGGTTTATTTTTAATAGTGCTAGTCTTGTTTACAAAAAAGGGATTTTTTTTTTAACTCCTAATGGTCTTTTATTGTTCCTTGATAGGCCTGGGGTCTGCTACTTTTAGGCCTTGTCTACAACGGCGGAAGCAGCGTTGTGAAAGGTACGAGCACTACATACACACATATCTACCCACCACAGCATAGAGCGAGGTGCACCTGTACTGTAGTGTGTAGAAACACATAGCAGTGAAAGGCTCTGGTAGGGGGAATGCAATGGGGAAAGGCTCAGTCAGTAGGGCGGCAGCAGGACCTACACTGCTAAAAACAGCAGTGTAGATGGGGGAGGCACTGCTTGGGTGTGTAGAAAGCAATGTAGGGTACATACCCTATAGTCCAGGCATGTCTTTAATTGCCTAAGCAGTGTGTCGCTGTCTAAAATGCTATTTATATCCAGGCTTGGGGAATATGCAGTGTATGTGCTGTACATGCCAATTGCTGCCATAAGCAGTGTGCACGTACCCTTTGTGTTTTAGGTTTCTCTGTCAATGAGTCTCATGAGGAAATCCCATAAGTATATTATATTTCAATGGAGTAGCCACCTGCACCCAGCATAGAGTGGAGTCCTGATAGACTCAATTATGAAGTCTTGAAGGTAGGATAGTTAGCTGTGAATGAGGGAAGAGGAAAAGAATTAAAGATAGAGGAAAAGACTAGACCAGACACAAACCTTATCCCATATAACATCCCTAGCTGAATGTACATTTACATTATTTAAATACATGGGCAAAATCTATTGAGCAAACAATTAATGATTCCTAAGGTTACTTTGGAGCTCATTTATTTTATACTAAAAGCAGTTTTTGAAAGATAAAGCCTAACCAATAAACAGAGATTCAAAAGAAAAAGGAACAAGGTACAGCATTGGTATTAAAGATAAGTGAAAGAAAATTAATTATAGTTAACGTTACTTAGTGCTTTATATCTTCTGATCACAGTGCAGACTAACTAATTAATCATTACAACAGCCCTGCAAAATAGATAAGTATTCCTATTTCTTCCAGGTTTTACAGAATTTTAAGAATTGACCACATGACATTTAAGGCAACCAAGAAAGAAACATTCTAAAGCATCTCCTCCAGGAGTCCAAAGTGATCCAAAGTCAGCCAGGTATTGGAAAGCTCACTGTGAGTTTGTGTGTTTACACGGTTAAGGAATCAAGAGCGAGGAGCTGTGCTATTGTTTGCCCAAATTCACAGATGAAGGAGATAGAAGACTGAGGCAAAACTGAGAACTTTGAATAGCTTGTTTCAAGGTTAGAGTTCATAGCTAATCATTGAGATCCATCAGCAAAAGGAACAAACTTCCTTATAAGTTAAAATCTTTATTTTTTTAAAGCTTTAAAACTATATAGAAAGTTTGCTGACTAAGCTATGGATGTAAACTTTTTTATAATATCTTACTTCAATTTATTAATAGTTTAAGAAATTAAGTAGAGAGCCAGTGTAATAAAGTCTATGCCACTCCATGCTGAGGCCAGCACATGAGGTGTAGCTGGGGTTCCTTGTGCTCCAGCAATCTCCAGCTCCAGTAACAATCTCTTGGGCCCACTGGCATCTGTTTGCGTAGACTACTTTTCCACTCCCCCCCCTCCCCTACCCACTTCCTGAATTCCAGTTTGTGCTCCTTGGGCCTGAATCTCCACTCCATTACAGCAGTTTTCTGCTGGTATGGCTCCACTGACCTAAAAAATGGTATAATGCAGTGTAGGATCAGGTCCCTTGGCCACATCTGAGGATCAGAGTTATTGTTTCTACTCACTGGTAATATCACTTTGCCCCAGTGCAAGTGATTAATCCCATAAAATAATGTATATCTGCATGTTCCTCTCAGCCAGCCTTCATTCACCTCAACTTTTCATCACACTATAGATATAATCAGGATTTTAGGAATAACAATATTTAATCCTGTGAAAACCACATCTTTTAAGAGTGCACATATTTGGTATGGCACAGTAACAAAATACCAGGATAATCAGTCCCTGTGTGAGCTAGATGCCATATATCTTAAAACACCAAAGTGGCTAAATCTCCATTCAACTTTATTAACAGCAGGGGTGGAGTAACATAATTAAAACAAGCTATCATTAAACCCTCCATTTTAACAGCAGGGGAAGGGGCAGTGGGAATATGTTGTTGAAGAATAGATATTATTCATAGCCAACAATTACGCCAGCTAGTATATGAGAAATAAAGCAGAAGAAACTCATCTAGTGTTGACTCGAGTATATATACATACACAATTTTTCAATCCAGAAACATTCCTATCTAAGAAAGTTCTCCCCACCCCCGCCCCTCCAAAAAAGAAGAAAAAGATAATGGGGAAAATAGAGGGGAAGAAACACTGTAAAGCATAATCAATGGCAACATTCTGGCAAATATGAATCCTTACTATTATCTTTGAACAATATTAATTAATCCTTATCAGATGGTGAATCACCTTCCTCCATGAGAGCTTTTGAGGAAAAAGCATTCTGAAGATTTTCTTTAGGGTTCCTGGGTTTCTTCCATTGGTGGAGAACATTCTTTCTTCACATAAAACAGGCAGCAGTTCTACCCCCAAACTGCCCTCCTGTTCACTGAAAATTCAACTCCATTAGAATTGCACTGTCAGTGATTCCTGAGTTGTTCTCCAGAAGTCTCTTTCCAGACTACTTCCAATGAGATCACCGTTGGGACTAAGCAATTCACAATCTATTAATGTCTTTAGATCAAACTTGTAAAATGAACATATTATGAATACACCCCTCTTCATCATATTTCAGATTTTGCTATGTCGTCACAGATACAACCTTGCACTAGACAGTAGTCTTTTGTTCAGCACTGTTACAAAAGTGCTTGGGGGAACTCAGTTTCTGAAGCACATAACTTAGTTTTGTAATGAATATACTCAACAACATGATTAATAGGAGACTTAAATATGAAATTGCTTTAAATATAACTTTCACTAGCAAATAGTGGGAAAGATTTCTGCAAACACCTCAGAATTTAGCTGGAGAGAGTCTAGTTCAAAATGATGTACTGGATTCAAAGTAGATTGTTAAAACATGTCCTGAGGATGATCTACTGCAGAGGTATTGAGCAGACATTTCTGATACTGGGCATGTGCTGTGGACATACCTGCCAATATAGGTTGTTTAGCACAAAATGGTACAGATCATGGAAACGCTAGAGGAACAGTAATTTCTCAGTCCAGAAAACTAAGGACCCAACTCTGAAATCCTTACTCATGCAAGTACTCCTGTTTACTACAACATGGATACTAGCATGAGCAAATGCAAGGATTACAAAATTTTGCCCGAATACTCTTGCATGATTTCACTGAAATTCAGAACACATCACAACTGAAGTGAATTGCAGATAGTGCTACAGGGCCAGACCCTCAGCAGGTGTAAACTGGCAGAGCTCTCTTGACCTCAATGGAGCTGCATTGTTTTACAGGCATCATAAATTTGGTCCATAATGTGTGAAAAAGTTTTTACTATGAAAAGAGTGAAATCCAGATCTACCGATATTAAAGAATTTGTTTCAGTGCATAAAGAAATAACCTATTTCGAGAGGCTGATACATCAGTTTAATGGTTTCAGGAGCTACGGGCAGAATTTTTGGAAATATAATGGTGAAGAAATATATGCATGATCATAACTGCAAGGAAGTGTTGCACCATCCAGACATCCATTTCCTTTTACTTTTTCCTAACTCCATTTTGTTTTCTTTTTTCAATGAATTATTTTCACTCTCTGTGGGTTTTTAACTCTCTTTTTCTGTTTGATTATCCACGTGACATATGTTTGTAAATATGAATAGAATTATCATTAAAAATGAAAGGAAAAATTAAAAGCTAGAATGCTCACAGATACTGGCTGGCAGAGGCTCAACACTTTCTGCAATCCATGTCCTGAACCCTCTCCTAAACAAATGGAAATATAATTTTCAGTTCAGTACATTGGCTTCTATCCATCAGAGATAAAATGAAAATACAAAATAGTCCCTACAGAGTGGTAGAGTGTACCCCAAATGATACATTAAGAAACCTGCAGCACCAGGCACAATGGCATGGGAAAATGTACCTTACTATTAACAAACACCACAAGTCTACCACCAGCCGCTATCTTGTTCACCACATCACCTCATCTTTTACATTTTTTCTTCCATTTCACCTTTCACCTTTATTTACCCCAAAACAATTGTTCATTCCTATATATTCCCTTTCTCAGTCTTTTCATCAGTTTCTACACACCATTTCTCAATCTCTACAATGTCAGCAGTTAATAAATGATAAAAAATAATCTCTTATAGCTGTTTGTGTTTGTACGGACTTTCTGATTTCCAGTTAAGAAAGTGTATAGGCTAGATAGTCTAGTTAACGTGTAATTCTAAAATGCTGTTTTTTGCTGAATGACTACGGTTCTAGATTCAAATAGCCGGAATGTGTCTTATCTGTTAAAATTGGACTTGAAAGCTACAACAACAATGTTGGATTTAATTATTTTGCAAAAAGAAAAGGAGTACTTGTGGCACCTTAGAGACTAACCAATTTATTTGAGCATAAGCTTTCGTGAGCTACAGCTCACTTCATCAGATGCATACTGTGGAAACTGCAGCAGACTTTATATATACACAGAGAATATGAAACAATACCTCCTCCCACCCCACTGTCCTGCTGGTAATAGCTTATCTAAAGTGATCATCAAGTTGGGCCATTTCCAGCACAAATCCAGGTTTTCTCACCCTCCACCCCCCCCCCCCCCACAAATTCACTGTCCTGCTGGTGATAGCCCATCCAAAGTGACAACTCTTTACACAATGTGCATGACAATCAAGTTGGGCTATTTCCTGCACAAATCCAGGTTTTCTCACATTCCCCCCCACCCCCCTCCCAAAAACCACACACACAAACTCACTCTCCTGCTGGTAATAGCTCATCCAAACTGACCACTCTCCAAGTTTAAATCCAAGTTAAACCAGAACATCTGGGGGGGGGGGGGGTAGGAAAAAACAAGAGGAAATAGGCTACCTTGCAAGGTACCTCTTGTTTTTTCCTACCCCCCCCCCCCAGATGTTCTGGTTAGTCTCTAAGGTGCCACAAGTACTCCTTTTCTTTTTGCAAAATAATTAAATAATTAAATCCAACATTGTTGTTGTAGCTTTCAAGGACAGTGGGGTGGGAGGAGGTATTGTTTCATATTCTCTGTGTGTATATAAAGTCTGCTGCAGTTTCCACGATATGCATCTGATGAAGTGAGCTGTAGCTCACGAAAGCTTATGCTCTAATAAATTGGTTAGTCTCTAAGGTGCCACAAGTACTCCTTTTCTTTTTGCGAATACAGACTAACACGGCTGTTACTCTGAAACCTTAATTATTTTGATGCAGCTGATAAAATGTCAGATAATGGTGAATCCCCTTAGTAGAGAAAATGGTTCTGTCATAACACTGTTCTTTGTAATCAGGAAAAAAAAAGAGCCTTTTGAAGAAATGTTCTTAATGCTTTACAACTCCTCTAATATAATTGTGGTTTTTATTCTAACTACAGCTGTGCTGGCTATTCCTTCTGTTTCCCCAAGACAGATTAATGCCCCATATGGAGTCAAATATAGGGGATTTTTAGCTAGCTTCATCAACACAATATGAGCTTTGGTTTTTAATTTAATTTCTAAGAAAAGATGCTAAGAGAAGCACATCTTTACCATGTCACATTGGCAGGCAGAAATACTAATAGCATAATTGACATGCAAACACAGGAAGCTACAGGCTTGAATGTGTATAGTTCGCAATGCAAATAGTTAGGCAAGTGCCAGAGGACAGCAGCTGTCTGAAATTTAAAGGGACAGAAGTAGTAACTTTCTGAGAGTGACAAATGAGCCTACAGCAATCCTGCACCCTGGTGTGCCCTTTTTACCTTCACAAGACCTTTTTGGAGGGCCATTAGGGTTGGCCCTGTTCTTTTTGCGGATACAGACTAACACGGCTGCTATTCTGAAACCTGCTTCTACATAGGGGTTTAACTGATGCAGGATCATGTAGAGACTCCTACAGTTTTGTAGTGATTTTTCACTCCTGGTGACTTTATTTGGAAATGACATTTGTTTCCTAAGGCTCTTGCAAGTTTATTTTAGAATCAAAGGGACAATGTGTTTGTTTTCTGAAATCTACATCTAAGTATAACTGTAGTGGCAAAACAGTAAAATAGCTATTATCTTCCTTCAATATAAGTGAGCATGAAAAAAATGCATATTTTTGTAAATGGCTCAATAATTTAGATTTTGCTTATTCCATTAACATTTTGGTCCACAATGTGCCAAGAAGCACTAGTAAAGCAAGTTAAATTTATTATATTTTATTTGCAAGATTTTACATCTCAGGGTCTAGCATTGGACTGCTCAATATTAAATTGATTTATAAAAGTGCTTATTGCTCGAGACCAAAATTGGGGACTGCAACAGCAGAGCCTACAGCATTATGCACAGTACTCAATATCTACTTTGTTTTGTTCCCCCCCCCCACCCCATAGTAGATAGTGTAAGAGACAGGAAGGTAGTTCTGTGAGAATTTTTAACCTTGGATAACAGAAATTGAAAATCATATATGAAGTTTTCAAAACCAGTCAGCAGGTCTGAATTTGTTTAACTGATTATCCAGGGGCAGGTATGATGTCTAGCTCTATATTTGTATAGTGCCCAGCACAACAGGGCCCTGACCCTGATCTGAGTCTTAGAGCACTACCATTATATCAATGTTAAATAATAAGATTCATCAGCATTAATAAAGGGAGTCAAGATGAAATTAAATTACCTAATTTTGTCTTCTTTCCTTCACTTCAGGTGATTCTTTGCAACTGGAAAATCTTGAATGGAAAAATACCACAAGACTGGGAGGAGCCTGATCACAGATAGCAGTTTCAAAGAACAGAATACAGAGATCTGTTCTTTATTTCTTAAGCTGATATGAAACAGATGATTCTTCTGAGTATATGTCAGCATAGTACAACTTCATATCATAGGTTTTTATCTGTTTCACTCATCAAATATATGTGTACATGGTAATTTTGAATCATAACTAATGTGTTTTGTATTTGTATTTACAGGATATGAAATAGAAAATGCAAACTTAAAAGACCCTTTTTGCTTCATAGATGGACTTTCCATCTGCTTTCACTCTGGAACTGGAATTGCTATTGGTGGTGATGGACAATCCAATATACCTACAAAGGTGCATATGTTAATGTTAAAATTCTTGGCACTTGCTTGGATCCAGCTCCTGCTCCCATTAATGTGAATGGAAGTTTTTTCATTTACTTAAATTGGTGCAGGCCTGGAATGCTAATTTTCATACCACAGCTTTTCAGGGCACTACTTCTTAAAGGAATGTAGGATTTTCAACTGCTGTTTTGTAGAGCACGCGCAGTTGGGCAAAACGCGGCTTTTATTGAAAAGGAAGACCAATAGGAAAATGTGAACAAGTGTTAAATTTAGCAAAAATTTATTGTATAGTATGTCTATGTTGTTATAACATGCAATTATCAGCTAAGGAAAGTAGGAGAAATTTAAAAAAAAAAAAAGCACTAGTATCTGGGGCCCATGTTGGAAATATAGATGTTGTAGAGTGTCTTGTGGGTGGAAGATGGATGGGGGTATAAGGGCAGACTTAAAGTTGGCATTTGAATGGTAATATGATGCCAGATTCTCAGGAAATTTAAAGTTCAACTTTAACAAACATTCTATTAACATTGATTTAAAAGGGAATATATTCTCAACCTTAACGATATAATCACAAAGTTATGTGCCTTGCAATATATGAACACCCAGCAGATTTACTCACTTATAAAACTGGTTAATTTAACAGATTAGGCAGTAATTATATTACACCATTTACTACATGTGGGTTTTAGTTATATAAAAATGTAATAGCTTTTATTTACTATTTATTTAAAAGGCTTTTATAGTATGGATGCATAATTTAAATAATCTAGAAGAGCGATGAAGTGAACTGTAGCTCACAAAAGCTTATGCTCAAATAAATTGGTTAGTCTCTAAGGTGCCACAAGTACTCCTTTTCTTTTTGCGAATACAGACTAACACAGCTGCTACTCTGAAACCTTATATAACAAACACATTTCCCTCACAAGTAATTACATCCCTGTTATGCTGCTGGTATGCCTACAGTGTTTGGAAAGAGACTGTACTTAAAAAATAAACTCTGATCCCCTAATAAATATCAGTGATTCAGAAATAACTTGAAATTAATCGTTGTTGAAACTGCACCATATTTAGTGACAGATTGCAGCCAAAAAGCAAATTAAAACCTTACTTTGACAGTCAAATGTTACCTCGTCTTTAGTGGGACAAAGCCCATTGTACCAACCAAGTTAGAGCTTGTGGCCAGTATGGGAAAGAGGGCTGCCCTCACGAGCACTGCAAATCTGCAGCTATGCCAGCTTGTGTGCAAGGTATTGATCTCCAGAGAAATCAGGAGTCATTCCTCCTTCTGGTGACTGACAATAAGAATCATACCAGTACATTGCTTCCAAGGATCAGTCTGAACCACATGCTGCTACAGAACAAAGCACAGACTGTTCTAAGGCAAAAAAGAGAGGAATATGAGATATGAAAAATTAAAAGAAAACTAAGAATTAATAAAAGAGAGTCAAAAGTGAGGTTTTAATAAACGAGGTTAGAACTGAACAGGGGTCCTCATAAGCTGCAGATAGGATGGAAAATAAGGTGTTAGCTGATAGCCAGCCAACACATCCTCCAGCTTATGGAATTGGAGCATGTTTTGTTTTCGCAGTAATTTTACACATATATGCTAAGTTGTAGCATTTATCCACTGGCCTGAGTAGGGTGCAATAGAGAGCTGTACTGCCCTCCAGAAAGGCTCAGAGAGGGATTGTGCTTTGAGAGTCCCTGTGCACAGGGGCACTGGGCAAACTGCAGTATGGTATAGTCTGATCAGATCCAGTGGACCTAGCAGGGTCACGGCCCAGCCTCTTTTCTGCCCCCTTTAGGCCATTGCCTGCCTTGTGACTGGGAGTACATCGAAGACGTCTCTGCACTTCCTTGAGCCCACAGGTACGCTTCCAAGAGCCCAGCTGTAATGGCTCTTTCATGGGCACTCAGGAGCGCCAAAAGTGAGGGGAGGCTCCTTGCATGTTCTCTCTCCCCACCTCCATGCCCCTGCATATAGGACCTTCATATCTGGTCCTATATAAAGAAGTGTCTTAAAAAAGACAGTATTCTCATATATATAGACAGCTATGTCAAATAAAATCTATATTATCAGACTGAACATACTCTTATGTGTACATGCAGCAGTGGCTCCAAAAAAATGTCATCCACACACAACATAGTCATAACTGTGGATGTAATTTTAGCTATCGCAGAGTCAGATTATTTTATTTAGGTTTCGTATCCATGGTATGTAAACCAGGATATGCTTATACAATTTACTAGCAATACCACTCTCACTTTTGCCCAAACCATGAGTTTATGTACTACTAAGTTTTCTTTGTTTTGCATCATCCATCATTGCTATTCATGACAGTAGAGACTGTTGAAATCTGAAAAAGGGTAGATGAAACTGATTCATGCAGCCTCCACTGATCTGCAGGCTGAGGTTTGGGAAAAACTGAGGCATAAAGGTTTTCTGACAACTTTACTCTGGTGTATTAACATATGGAGATGGAAGTTATTCTTGTCTTCTTGCTTTTGTTATTTAGATTTTTTATTATCAGTTATTGTACTTAATTAACATCATGTCTCTCAAACCAGTGTCTTAGACACGAGACCAGTCTTCCTTTTGCTTTCTGATGTTGTCATGACATTACTCCCTCTTATATTTTAGAATTCTACAGCAGGCAATCCCAGCTTCTTCCTTTTCAAACCTGACAATTAGATTTCTGTACTACCTGATTCACCCATCCCTAGTAATTATACCTCTACATGAAGCTGACAAAATTAACCTCACCTTTTTATTGATTATTATTATTAATAATAATAATAGGAAAGAACTAGCTACAAATTAAAATCAATGGAGAATTTCACAGAAGGCAATAAATTAGACCAGTAAATATGATTATGAAAAAGAGCCAAGGAAAACTCAATGGAACCTTATGCTAGTCACAGATATGAAGGAAAGGGTTATGTCACAAGAACTAAAGTGCATCAAGATCAGGCCAGGGGCCCAGTCACCCTTTCCTTATCACATAGGATACTCTTAACTGATCATTTTCAACTTGATATTTTGTCAAGGCTTCCTCAAATCCCCCTTCTCTTTCCCTTAAATGTGACTTATGGCAGCTGCTATGTATCTTCCCATATCCATAATCAATATAATTTCCTGTAATAAAATAAATGGAACCAAATATAGAGGCCTATGGAAAGCACACATCAGCAGAGTTGGACAGAAATATTTTCTAGGAGGCCAAGTTTGAAAAATACAAATAAAACCCTCTCCAGGATTTCTTGCTTTATTCACAGCTTGAGTGACCTAAAAATAAAGTGTAGCACTGTGCAGAGTCATGGGCTATATTATTCCCTATACAGTTTTACCAAAACCTAGAACTAAATCAAGAAAAGAAACTGTCCACAGTTCAGTTTCCTGGAGGTGTCTGAGCCTTCCATCTCTTTTTACCCCTTCTCAGACATCTTATTTAGAGTCTACCTTAATTGGTTTGTTTAATTAATGCAGTACTGTTGCCTGTCCTAAATGACTGGTTTAGTCAGGAGTCTCAATGTTTTTCCCCTCACACAAGACAAAAGGAGAATTTCCCATCACACCTACTCTCTAGGAGTTCTGCCTTCAGAAGATCTGTCTAGCATCCAAATCAGGATTTAATACAAGTCTTCAAGAGCCCCTGGCAGCAATAGCTGGTTAGGGTAGCCTGCAAAATCTCAAGAACATTTGTAAGGATGTGAGGATATGCCTTAGTATAGAGGATGGGGTGTTTCTGTCCAGGAACAGTTTTTCCCACCAAGATCTGGAGGGCTGCTTTACCAATTAAAGGGGTAGGAGGAAACCAAATGAGCAAGCCTTTGTTAAAAAATAAAATAGTTTTATAAAAGATGGATACTGCCTCTGATTATTTTATGTAGTCATTTCTGCAGTTTAATTGATGCTGTGGTGCCATTGGCAGGTGCAAGTGTGTGTGAATTAATGTTCATAGGATTCTTTTTGACATAGTAGCCTGTCATCTTCAATTTACGCGGTATAATGCTCATCAGTCTATGTCAGGAATTGTATGTGCAGCAGCAGCACCTTCTGGAAGATTAGTTACCATATTTACTTACTGTACAGTATATGATTTCTAGTCATTTTCCATTGTGAGTATACAGACCATGTCACAAGGTAGTAACGACATTCTCAGTGGTATTAATGAGCTGTGAATGAAGGATGCAAAACAGGGACCTTTACAGCAGCTGTAGCCAAAGCAGAATCTTTCTCTTTATTTTATTTTTTGCCAGAACTGGGGTGAAACCCAGAATCTTAATTGAGGAACAATGGATGAAAGCCACTAGGGGTTAAATTTTCCAAAATATTGGCAACTTCTCTTACATCGGTGTATGTTTTCACATATGTTTGTTTCTTTTAAATTTAGCCCTGAATGCTATTTAAAGAAGACCTTCAAAGGAAAACATATGGCCTTTATTGACTATCCTGCAAGACAACAAATCAGACTTCCTTTTGACCTATTGTGCCCTTACACAATGTAAAGCTTACTTCTTGTTCAGGGGAGGTGAGGAGAAGCATGTATGCAGGCTCAGTACCATTGTTTCCTTGTCTGTCTATCTCCATCTGTTGTCTCTTGTCTTATATTTAGACAGGAATCTGGGGAAGAGACTGTCTTTTTGTTCTGTGTTTGTACAGCCCCGAGCACAATGAGGTCCTGGTACAAGACTTGGGCTCCTACGTGGTTCAGTAATACTTCTTCTACTACTAATAATTAATAAGGTCTGATGCAGAAGAGAGGGGACTTCATTGGGAAGCCTTATGGGTCACATATCCACTCAGCCAGCTGCTATTAATGCCACTACTCAGATGCCTAGCAGTTCTTTCTGGAGGTGGTCAGTCTGCAGGAATTTACAAAAAACAGGGCAAAGCACTGATTTTTGTAAAACAGAGGCATTAAAGGACAATCCTGATTTTCAGGGACACATTGTGATCCTAGTTACGTTTCTTCTATAAGCCCCTACCTAAATTATCTTACTTGGTTAGTCTGTGCCAGAATCTCACACTACATTTCTGTACTTTTTGTCTCAGAAACCTGCATGTAAAAAGTATCTCTGTCACACTGCTACCATTTTATTCTTATTTTAAAAAAGAGCCTGTGTGTGTTACTGGATATTTTCAGCTTCCATTTTATACTTCTAAGCTCTGGCTCAACAATTTACAAAGGAAGTTTCTGGAAGCAGTTAAAGAAACAAGATTCATCTTTTTTTGGATGGTTTGCCCTTCGTCACAACCATTCTCTTCCATATTAGTTTGGTTTTTCTCTGCATACCTGCCTCACCCTATTTATTCAGCAGCTTCTCTTTCAATTTATGCAGATTGGCTTCATTTAAATTTTTTTTTTTAAACTTTGGATCAAGTGAAATAGCTTTGCTGAGATGTGACAGGAGGACGCTTTCATGTTGGAAAAAGTCACAGCCGCTGGTGTATTTGTACATAAAGTATCTGCTCACTTCAGGGAAGAATTATTTTAGCTTTATGCAGTTAAAATATGCTTTACTAAGGGAAGGGTTTATGAGTGACAGCCCAGTTTTCAGTGGCATAATGTGATGCCTCCTTTGAAGGCTACAGAACTCAAAACAAGGAGTTAACAAATCTTCAGAGGGGAAAAGTGAGCACCTGGATTACAATTCTACCTACATTTCTGCCTGTTAAAAAACTGTGTTCCTGTGAAGTGGCACACCTCTGTTTTCCACCACAGCCCTGCAAAACTGCACGATGCAGGCAGAGTCCCATTCCTGCACAATGCTGTGTCTGTCCTGAGCAACTACATTTTGGAAAGATTTTGCACTTTCAAAAAGTTACTTTTCAATGTTCTCATTCTTAAGAGAACTCTTGCCCCAGCCAATACGGAGAATATGCAGAATATACAACCTATGAAAGTTGGTCTTCTTGCACTGTTCTTTCAACATTGGCTCTCCTTACCAAGGATAACAAGACCAGAACTTCAAAGATATCACACACATATTTGGTAAACTTCACAAACATTTAATACAGAATCAATCTTATTTTCAAATGTCAGTGCCAGTAGTTTCTGAAATGGTACTCAGTGTGCTATGGCAGTCATGTATTGATCCATTTACTGTCTGTTTTGCAAATATGTTTATTATATCTAGTTTGACATAAGATGTTACAGATGCAATATTTTGGGTGTTGCAAAATACATGCCAGACCTTGGCTTCACAGTAGGCAAGAACCATTTCAGCCTTGTAGAGCACTAAAAATATAGAAAACAAAAGCCATAGTTTTAGCAGTAGTACAGCACAAATAGCAAAAATATAGAACTTTTACATTTAATTATATATAGAAGATGGATGCTGTCTCTTCTTCAGTTTTTACAAAGTCCTGGTCAGGATCACCATAGTCACCTTTTCAGGACATTAAAGAAACCTGTATGTTAACAGCAACAAAAATATCACGCTTAAAAAAAATCAGTTTTGGCACCACCTTCTCTCCTCTCTACCTCTTTATGACTGTTTGTGATCTAGCCAAAAGCACATTCGAAATGAGTGATTTCACTCTGACATTTCATTACAAAAAATTCATTATATCTCTCTCCATTACAAGTGTATAGATCTCAGGCAACAACTTCAAATAAAAATAAGGTCCCTGTTCCTGATATATACTGTTACAAAGCTCTGTCCTTGCCTCCATGGGTCCCGTGCTTCCTGGTGGATTTCGCTAACCTCAGAGGCTCACTTTGACCCTGCACGTAACCCTTCTCTCTCTAGAAAGAAGGGTCACAGTCTACTGAGCCATTTTCATCATAAGCCAGCAAGGGAGATGAGGAGAAATTATCCTTCCTTGCACAGTCTCTGTTGTCTCCCAGTCTCAGTGATTAATCAAGGGGCAAAGGCGGGGGAAGGGTGGAGAGCCCAGGCCCACCCTCTACTCCGGGCTCCAGCCCAGGGACCCTAATAGTATCAGCTATGGTAGCAGACCTTTTAGAAACATGACATGTACAATTCCCTGGGCTACTTCCCCCACAGCAGCCCTCACTTCCTCAAGCTCCACTTCACCCTTACCTCAGGGCCTCCTTCCTTATGCCTGATATGGTGTGTACTACTCAGCCTCTCCGACAGCGCAACTTCCTCCCACAGCTCCTGACATGCACACCCACCTGAGTAACTGGGAGGCTTTTAACTAGTTTCAGCCAGCCCCTGATTGGCTTCAGGTGTCCCAATCAACCTAGCCTTCTCCCTGCCTTCTGGAAAGTTCTTAATTGGCCCCAGGTGTCTTAATTGACCTGGAGCAGCTGCCATTTCACTTATCCTGGCCTTATTGGGATTTGTTTAGCTTGGAGCTAATATATCTATCTCCCACTACTTTTCCATAGCTATCTGGCCTTGCCCCGTCACAATACATAATAGACATTAAAGGTGAATTTAAAAAATGGATGCCTAAGGACGCCACAGATACAAAAACTTTTTGCAGAAGTGCAACCACAATTGTGAATGGAAAGCAAGACATTTTTGCATTCAACCATTTATACATTAATGTGGTTTCTTTGTGTATGTAATTGTCCTTAATGGAAGTAGAGTGGCAGGTGTATCATGTTTGCATATGAACATGGCCCTCTGTACCTTTCGATATTTTATCTGGAAAGGATTAAATCAACAAAGCATTAAAGAAACCACTTGGCCACTTAAAATTGATACTGGAGATTTTACAATCAGGAGATAATGTAGCAGCAGAGTTGTTCAAAAGTTGCTTTTGTCTTTAGTTACAGAGTAACACAGTACAGATCAGCCCAAGTCAGAGATCAGTTTACTAGTAATGACAGAGAAAGAACTAGACCATGTAGAGATTAGAGAATTGATTCTTAAGAGCTTAGATACACTTAATGAAGACAAAGCACCCCATCCAGATGGCATGAATCCGTGAGTCTTTAAGGACATAAACAAGGAAATAAGGAAAGCTTTAACTGACATGTTTTTAAAAGTCCATTTGCTATAGGATTTGTTCCAGAGGACTGGAAAGTAGAACGTATAACTCCATTATTTTAAAAAGACTCAAGAGAAAGACTAGGAAACCACAAAAGAGTTACTTAAACATTCGTTGTGGAGAAAGCCTTGGACACTATCTCAAAGGTCATAGAGAAGGGTGAGGAAGGGAACACCTGTAAAAACTAATGGAGAGCGCTCATACTTAATCTGCTGCTGTACTTTGAATATAATACAATACTTGTAATGCGTTTGGGGATTCAGTGTGTGTGAAAGACTATTCAAAATAAAATTGGTTTGTATTATAATACTGCTATAACAAATAAGGAAAAATGGGTGTATGTTATATAAATAGTGTTTGATTCCCTCCTCCCCACCAGATTTGCACAAAAGGGCATCCTTACCCTCAGAGTTCCCCCTTCCTATGTGGGGAAAGGGGTCAGTTGTCTCATCCCCCTGTAACCTCAGCTGGTTTTGCAGCTGGTCCTAAAGCTCACCTATTCTTCCACACAGGAATCAGTTCACCAGTTCTGGGGTGTGGAAGAAAATATGGAATTGATTGGAAAATGGCACTGTCAAGGTTCCTCCCCCACTCTAAACTCTAGGGTAGAGATGTGGGGACCTGCATGAAAACCTCCTAAGCTTACTTTTACCAGCTTAGGTTAAAACTTCCCCAAGGTACAAATTAATTTTATCCTTTGTCCTTGGAATATCCACTGCCACCACCCAACTCTAACTGGGTTTACTGGGAAACATAGTTTGGACACATCTTACCCTCAAAAATCCTCCCAACCCTTGCACCCCACTTCCTGGGAAAGGTTTGGTAAAAATCCTCACCAATTTGTATAGGTGACCACAGACCCAAACCCTTGGATCTGAGAACAATGAAAAAGCATTCAGTTTTCTTACAAGAAGACTTTTAATAGAAATAGAAGTAAATAGAGGTAAAGGAATCACCTCTGTAAAATCAGGATGGTAGATACCTTACAGGGTAATTGGATTCAAAACATAGAGAATCCCTCTAGGCAAAACCTTAAGTTACAAAAAAGACACACAGACAGAAATAGTCATTCTATTCAGCGCAATTCCTTTCTCAGCCATTTAAAGAAATCATAATCGAACACATACCTAGCTAGATTACTTACTAAAAGTTCTAAGACTCCATTCCTGTTCTAGCCCCAGCAAACAGATAGACACAGACCCTTTGTTTCTCTCCCTCCTCCCAGCTTTTGAAAGTATCTTGTCTCCTCATTGGTCATTTTGGTCAGGTGCCAGCGAGGTTACCTTTAGCTTCTTAACCCTTTACAGGTGAGAGGATTTTTCCTTTGGCCAGGAGGGATTTTAAAGGGGTTTACCCTTCCTTTTGTATTTATGACAGGCAAAGAAATGCCCAGCAATGGGTCAGGTGAATGGGACATGAGGGAAGATATGATTTGCTGTTTTCTTGCTGAACGACTGCGGGGTTTTTTGTGTTGGCTGCAATATGCTGCTTTTATGCTCTTCTTTTAATTTTATTGCCATGTTCTTAAACTGTTTTAATATGGAGGAGGAAAGGACTGAGGAATATTGTGAAAAAGGTGGTATGTTTTCATCTACTATTTGAATCACTTCCAGGTTGTGCAGCTTGACTAGGAATTGCAGAGGATAAAGCAGAAATAGTCTTCCAACAGGTAATTTTTCTAAACTTGCCATTTAGTTCTGCACAGGGAGGCTTCTGTTCGAGTTGTAATAGAAGAAATGGCATGATAAGCAACTTTGCATATGTTGTGTTTCATGGCATATGCATAGAGAATTTAGATAAAACACTCCTACTGGAAGGTTAGATAAAACACTGCTATGTAACTCTTCTTCATTTCCTAGAATTTGGAACACATAAGAACCCCAAACCAGAGACAGACAAAGTAAGCTGCACCCTAAAACAGTCATAACTTAGCCACCTTATGTTAGGCTGTTTGTCTGCTGAACTCACTCTAGTTGCACCCTTCCCTACAGAGCCCCTGAGCCTGCAAGCAGGATCAGAAATGCCCCCCCCACCTCCCCTCCTCTTAAAGTGATAGTTTACAATTCCAATACAGTCCTCAATATGCCACAATTTACCCCAGAAGCAAACGGATCTTCTGTAAGATAGATGTAAAGACATGAGATATGAGAACATAAATAACTCAGATAATGCTAGATATAGACTTACCTTACTTAACAGTAGTGTAGGTCTTCACCTACCCACCATGTTTCTTTCTGTTTTAGACAATTCAGGTAATTGTCTAGGCCATGTCTGTTATTCTCTGGAATGGTGACATAATGCAGTCTGATTGACTGGATCTTTTGGTAATACTTTTACTGTAGCCACAAGAATAACGCCAAAAGTCAGTCAAGATAAGTGCAAAAGAAAGAACCTATTATATATTTCCATCATAGTCCTAGGTTTGTTCTGCATGGAGGCAGCTAGCTAGCATAGATAAATACTCTTGTATAAGCCTATAGAATTGTGCCAAAGTTGCCAAGATCACTTTTGTTGGCTGGCTTACTCTCCAGCTCACTCCTCTTCTCTCTCCCCAGTATCTGCTCCTCTGATCTTCCCTTCCCACTCCTCCTTTAGTCCTTCATCCTCCTCATCCACTCTCTCAGAAACAAAGTCCGTGTCTTCTTCCGGAGTCCTGACACAATCTGATGTGACTTCCACTGAATCAGAACTGAGCAGACATTTGGAGATAGGCCCAGACTGGCTCAGTAGATTCTGCATATGGTGTAGTGTGATTGGGCTGCCTATTCAATTCATTATAATTCAAAATGATCTGGACAAACTGGAGAAATGGTCTGAAGTAAACAGGATGAAATTCAATAAGGACAAATGCAAAGTACTCCACTTAGGAAAGAACAATCAATTGCACACATACAAAATGGGGAATGACTGCCTAGGAAGGAGTAATGCAGAATGGGATCTGGGGGTCACAGTGGACTACAAGTTAAATGAGTCAACAGTGTAACACTGTTGCAAAAAAAGCTAACATCATTCTGGGATGTATTAGCAGGAATGTTGTAAGCAAGACATGAGAAGTAATTCTTCCGCTCTACTCCGTGCTGATTAGGCCTCAACTGGAGTATTGTGTCCAGTTCTGGAGGTAAGTAGGTAAGCACTCTGCTTATGAAATCCAGGACTACCAAAACTATCCCCAGTAGTATGATAGCTTCCCTTCTCTTTGACATCCCTAACAAACTTAGGTAAGGTAGTGATAAAGTGCAGGAATTCTTGCCCACCATTTCTCCAGGAGCTCCACTGACAGGGACCCGCCCAAATAAAAATGGCTTCCGCAAATGAAAGTGTGTCAGTACAAAGCCAAGTTAATGGCTAAATAGTAACTCTTCTACTTTGCCTCTCCAACAAGGGAAGGGTAATTTATACATATATTATACATAAATACATTGAACAACACAACATAATACAGTAAGATATCCATTTAACAAGACAAACAAGACTAGAAAATACTGATGTGATCAGAGGACAAGCTAAGCTCAGGAGGAGTGAGAACACAAGATGGATGTATCCACTTTTTCAGTTCTCTGGATTCTGTGGTCAGCCAGGAACTGAACTCACTCCTGGTATAAACTAGAGCAGCCTGAGAGCTACTATAAACTATGCTTGGCTGAAAAGGATCCCCAAACCAGTTATAGCAGACAAGAATGGCTGGAATGTGGAGGTGCTCTGTCCACATCTCTATACCCCAGCTATGCCTCAAACACACCCTTATCCTGGAGACTGCAAGGGGCATCAAGGGAATCCCCCTGCATCCAGGGAAGTCTCAAGCAGCTAGTTTAGCAAGCTTTGCACCCTTTATGGTGGTGCAGGCCATGTAAAAGACTCACCCTGGAACCCAGAATTGGGTCAATCTGCGTGAAATGAGGTAATGTTTCCATCACTGAAGGAATGTTAACTTTTGCAATTCCTGACTGTGCTATTATTTCAGTGACCAATGCAATGATTCTACCCTAAGGCCAACTTAACTGATGTGTTTCAGAGACAAAGGATGGTCTTTTGGTAAACTGGACTTGACACAGAAGTGCCTCATTTAATTCCTAGATCTGCCATGGACTTCCACTGTGATCTTGAGCACCCTTTAATCTCTGTCTTGGTTCCTCATTTGTAAAATTGTGATAATATTTCCTTTCTCTCCCTCTTCGTTTGTCTTGTCTCTTTAGACAGTAAGTACTTCAGGATAAAGATGAACTCTTACTATGTGTTGTATAGCATCTAGCACGAAGGTGGTTTGATTTTGCTTGGGGCCTCCAGGGCATATTTAAATAAATACATATATTAATAAAATAATAAGAGTTATGCAGCCTTCCATCTTACAGAGAAGTACATTTTTTATAACTGTAACTGAAATAGAGCTTAAATAAAGATCAACTTAAATACAATAGGCCTACAATGGTCAGCAATTGATATAACCCAGAATACTGGATAGGTGAATTTTTGTAAATTGAAATAAATCAATAAAACTAAATAATATTTTTTAAACAATGGGTTGGTCTTTGTCAGCATACAGAATGCCGTAGACCAGCTTTTCAGAATATTTAAAATATATCGGACTATCTCCCAAAGGGCAATATTTCCTGTAGGGCTGCTGGGTGCTAGCTGTGGTTCTTGCTGCATATTACCAACTGATGTAGAAGAGAATTTCTCCTTCACAGTATACTTGTCTTATTTGCATTAAGAAAGTTATGGGTGTGACTGCTTTATGTACTCATAAGATTTTTCCTTAGCTTGGCATCTGTGCTTTTTTTCCAGTAGAATACAGGGTTTTATTTCACATGTGGGTTGGATTCCATGAACATGCCTAGTTTGGCTGCTCCATTGTGTTTACTTACCACTACGGAGTGGGAGGCAGCTCCATATGTAGAATATCTATGAACAATACTATACTATGAAACCCTTTATGCTGTAATAGTTATCCAAGTTGCTGCCTCACATTATAGAATGTGTCTGGACTTATTCAGCCATGTGAAACAAATTTTTAAAATGCCAAATGTGTGCTACAGAATAGTCCCTTGAGGCAGAGGGAGTGACATTTGTGCTGCTTTGCTGGTATCATCAGCCTGGGAAGGAGAATATATCTGGCATCACATTTAGTCTGATAAGCATGATGATAATAAGATAAAATTTCCTTAAGCATTGGCAGCATGTATTTACTACTACAACCCCATCAGGGCTGTCACATTGCATAAAAAAGGCAGCAACAGAAGACAGTTGAAGGGAGTAGGTTATGTAACAAGATCAAGCCAATGAAAGTCTGGCATCCAACGGTAATTCTTCTAACAGTGCACACTGTCTTCTTAGCCACAGAATGCTTTCTTCCCCTTATTCATGAACATATACTGTATCACCCACAGCTACTGAAAGAGCCACCTGCATATAAGGACAAAAATTAGGCATAGCAGACTAAATGCCAAGGAACACAGAGGATTTCTTGCAAATAGCAAAAATTCGTAGCTAAAGTTGATGATTCCAGTTCCTGACATTCATAAAAACCTACAATAAGTAACTCTCATCCTGATAAATATGAGTAACTGATTTTTAAAACAGTCTGAGAAAATGATTCAAATAAAGAAGGCATAGGAAGCTAATGAAGCAGGAAACTCTTATGTATAAATTGGTAGGTTTTCAATTGCTTTAGTTTTGTAATTTGACACCATTAAGGGTAATATATGGGCACCTGCCAGGACTGTCTTTTAAGGATCTGTCCATATTTCCATTTTCAACCACATTTTTCTGGGGTTAATAACTTGGATATAAAAATTCTCTGCAAGCAGAAACTTGATCTTAAAAAAAGCTCAGAAGAGATTTTCTTTATATTTTTTTAAGACAAGGGCACTAGACAATGCAGTGGATTAATAGCCTGGCCTTTCACCTCTGGAAACTTTCAGTCCAAAGCACTTTCACAGTGATTTTTCCATCCAAAGATATGAAAATATTTCACAAACATAAGGTCAAATTTTTCAAAAGCTTGTCTGGACGCAAACAGTCATTCGGATAGACATCTAGGGGGCAAGAAGAGGATGACCATCCTGAGGATCTTCAAATGGAGTAGCGTGACGCATCTGGGTTGCCATAACATCCTTGGGCTTGAATGCTCTGAGCTGCTGAGTTGGGGCCATGGTCTGGTTGACTGACATTTAAAGTTCTTTTTTCAGGCCTGTGGTGGAGGTGGGGAAAACAGTCAGGTCCTGCTACCCTCAGTGTAGTAGTAATTGAGGCATAGCAAAGCTAGGAAGCACAAATGAAGCTGGTTAGCCAGCAGACCTGTATTGGCTTCTCTACATGTTACTCATGCTTCAGAAGAAGCTGGGATAGGGCGCCATCCACCCACATCTGTTTATCTTTCCTCCAATTTTGCTTCTGGCTGAAGTTTTTAGGGTTGCAAAGCCTTCAAAAATCCATTGTTCCAACATGGCCTCCAGTTCAAGTTTGTCTCTGTTTTTTCGAACAACTGGTGGCTCCCATCTGTTGGTGTATAATGGAAGAGGATGTTACGTTCTTGAACAGCTCCAGTGACTACTTCAAAGAGGGTTTGACATGCTGGCCAGGCATTTGCTTGTTGTTATGGGAAGATTCGGAACTGTGCTGTCTAGCTGTGTGTCATTCTGATATTCCTCTTTACCATGAAGTACCTGGAGGAAGCGAGTGTTGGCATGAGGGCCTTACCTGTCTTGCTACCCATCCCCCATTCCCCATCCCTACCCCTCCAAAAAAGAGAATTGGAATGTGCTGTTCACCATGATTGGGACAGCTCCACGTACTGAAAAGCCGAGGTGCTGAGGCTTCCCAGCTACGGGGGCAAAAATCTCAGGCATGATGTTTTGAGAATCTGTATTTAAAAAATATCAGTGTGGAGTCATTCCGGATACAGGTGCCTACAACAATAAGGCAAGAAATGCAGTAATTCACCAGAGCACATGAGGAGAATTCATTAGCTTCACTTTCCCTTAGTAGGGGTTTCTTTCATGGCAGTTTCCACTGGGATCCTTGGGATGCCATACTGGGCCAAAGGCAACCCATGAGAAGGGTGGTGTAGTTCTTGTCACTAGAAGGAAGTGTGAGTGCGTATGTGTGTATGTGGGGGGGGAGACAGGGGGGTGTGATATTTAGTGAAAGCATGGTCAGTATAGCATGGAATTGTACAAAAGTAGTCTCTGGATGGTAGCTGAGAAGCCAGCAATGGCCTCCATCCCCATATACATGTATACATAAAAAATGGAACATTTTTGAAAACATGGACTGTCCATGTATTGTGAAGATGTTCCCTTGTTTTATGAAGACATAAATATCAAAAGTTCAAAACCTAGGAGGTATTTTTGAAAATGTGTCTGTAATTGATTACACTTCCCAACACTGCTTTAAGGCAGATCTAGTAAGTAATATTACCTCCAGTTTACAGCTGATACAGAGACACAGGGTGGTTTAAATGTCTCAGAGGAACAGTGTGAGAGCTTGTGATTACAACCCAGGACTCCTGATGACTAGTGTTAATGTTAGTCACAATTCCAACTCCTTCCTTAGACCAAACCTGAAAATAAATCTGGTCATTTTAATATAGTGCCTAATGCAGAGTTGCCAGTAAAATAGAATTACTAACACATGTCTGACTGGAAATAGACTGGATCTAGCCTGGAACTAGATCTGGTCAGAAAATTTTAATCAAAATAGTTTTCCTTTGGAAAATGCTGTTTTTGACTATATTGAAAGAATCTGGACAAAATTTTTTCAAAATATTGAAATTTTTCATGGGACAGAAAATTTATTTTCCAGCTAGCTCTGGAAGCAGCCAGCAGTGAGTGCAGGTCATGAGTAAGATGCATTGACATAGTGATGTGGACTTGGGGGAAAACTGTAGACAGGAGCTGGCCAAAGACTCCAGCTGGTAGAAACAAAAGCAGCCAAAGCAGGGACTTGGAGACATTCAGAGAACTTTCTGCAGTCTTGACTGATGTTCTCTGCCCCATGCTGATTGGCTGTTTGCTCCAACTCTCCCGCTCCTCCCCCCCACTTCTCAGCTTCACTCCACAAGTGCCCTTCTTACCTGCTTCTCCCTTACCCTGTACCCCTCTCTTCCCTTTTCTAAACCCACTCAGAACAAAACAAACAAACAAACAAAAACCCCATGTAACTAACATGCCATTTGCCACCATCCCATTGTTCAGTCTGCTTGTGTGTGTTAACCATTCCTACACCCTGTGTCTGTTTTGGCTATTTAGATTATAAGCTGTTGGGACAGGGACCACTTACTACTCTGTGTTTGTACAGTGCCTAGCACAATGGGGGCCCTTTCTTGGTTGGCCTTTGGGTCTACCATAATAAACATGATGATAATAATAGGTGGAAATATCTGTTGAGCACTTGCATTTTGCCAGCTTCATCCAGCTGTATCACCGCCTGACCTTAATAAATATCAAAATGAAAAGGATGAGAACATTTGGAAATTAATTCACTTGATAATTTGTAAATTAGAAGAATGTGAAAAAAAATACTAGTTACACTGGTTTCAGATACCTTCCCCATCACAAATAAACATTTTTTAAAACATAAAATTCTTCAGGTCTTTACTACTTAATAAATGGACATGAATCGACCCTTTTATGACCCAGTCCTGAAAATACTTAGATGAATGCTAAAGTTAAGCACACATCTAAGTTTTTGTAAGGCAGAGGGGTTAGTAGTTAACATTTTAAATTGAATACTTACATTTTAACATTTGAAATAAATGCTGTAGCTGGCTATTGTGCATGTACAGTAAAATTTATTCATTTTTGTTAGCATCCATATCCATGTTAGCCTCATAATGATTTCATATCATAGACTTATCATGTTGTAGTAGAGGTCCCTTCCAACCCTGATGTTCTGTGACTGCTAATACAATAAGGGTTTTTAAATTATCTGCATATTTAAGGACAAATCCTGCTTTTTGTTACAGGAGTGTAACTCTAGACTAACTTTATTTACTTCAAAGATCTTTGAGCATTAATTTTCAAAATCTTTTCTAAAAATAGCGGTCATCTCCGTAACTGGGAATAGTGTGAATGGTTTCTATGGGAGCTGCCATGTTAACGATGAAGGAGCACAAGGTGATGATGCAGAGTAGCACAGAAGAATTTTCAGACCCCAACTATGGGATGAGTTCTGGCTGCTTTACAGTGCTCTGGTAACAAAATACAGGACCAGAACCTTGTGGATCCCCCCCCAGCCAAATTTTGGTGGAACATAACACCAGGTGACAAAAGGACAGTGTAAGTGGGCCTATGCAATCCTCCCTTCATAGATTCCAGCATAGTAGCATGCTAGGATAATAAGGGGCATATTACAATGTAAGCGGTGTTTCCAGAGTGCTCTGGGTAGTCTGCATCGCTAGCAGCCCTTAAACAGCTGTTCTACAGACTACTCTAACTCAAGTAGGAGGCCAGGCAGGTCTCCATTTAGGCTCAGAATTCCTGCCTCCGTGCTCAGAGGCGCAGCTCAGAAAATGGCCTATCACTCTTTCTTACTCATTTGCCCTGTTGTGCCTAGATTTTGATGAAGGGATAACATGTGTCACACCTTGATGACAGGTAACAGTACACACTGTTCTATAATTTGTATGATACTCAGGCAGAACTAAAAGAGGTGTGCCAAATATAACTGATTTTTTTTGCAGTTAAACAGTTTTGTTTATTGTTTTTATGTTTTAATGAAATATAGGAATAAGATGCTCCATGCTAAGTAAGACAGAAGCAGTTTAGATGCCAAGTATGTGGCATCCCCACACACTAAATGGCATGATGCCCACAGACATAACATTCCATTTACCCAGCTAACTTTATCGCAGGAGAAAAATAAGGAACAGATACATTTTTATAGACTTCTCAGATGAAACTTCATGCAGAAGAGCTAGACTTACAGTGAATGGGAAAAAACAAATTAAACAGGAACGAAAAATGTGAGTCTTTGGCTTCAAACCAAAGCCATATAAGAGCCAAGAACAGTTTGAGAATCAGTTTCATGCTAGGGAGAAAACACTAATAAAGCACGTGATACTTTATAAACTATTTACTAGAGAAGGTCAAAAAATTTTCATCAGAACAATTTCCCAATGAAAAGTGCCCTTTTTGCAAAACCAAATTTTTTTAGTTTCGCTGACAAATTTTGATTTTTAGTTGAGAAATATCAAAATGACAGCTCCTCAGCTGCTTGCCTGGAAGACTGTCAATTTCACTGTCCACCAGAGAAACTGACAAAAGCTTTCCTAGAGGCTGCCAAGGCTGCTTAGCCTCTTTGCCATCCCCCTCAGCCTCTTTGGCTCGGGAGGGAGCTGGGTCAAGGTTGAGCAGGGGGCTCTTTGCCTCTCCAGAAGGTGGGATAGAACTACTTTGTTAATTTCACAAGTGAAATGGAATTTTTCTTGAAAACCCTTCCTATGAAAACTTTTGTAGTTTTAACATTTCAACCAAATTTGGGACAATTTTTTTTTTCAAAAGTGTTACAATTTCACAGAAGTTATTTCCATTTTCTGGCCAGCTCTACTATTTACTGTACAAATACTTCTCACATCATACTTGTTCAACATTTTTTGAGGCTCTCAAAATGCTTATACATCAGTGATTTAGGCCTCAGCTGCCCTATCAGATAGGTATTATTATTCCTGTTTTACAAATACTGAAACTGAGGTACACAGAGTGATTAAGTTAATTGCCCAAGATCACACAGTGGTTAAGTGGCACAGCTGGAATTAAAACCCAGCTCTCCTAACTCTCTCACCAAGATACCTGAGCTGGAGCTGACTACTTGGTTCTGGTTTGTGAAGTTTAGGTCAGAACTACAGAGGGGCAGTCTTTAATTTTGTGTGGCTTATCTAGTGTTTGTTGGAGTTTTGAGTTGACTGCTCTGTTTCCCATGAAGGGAAATCAACATGAGGAGCCTGATTGTCCTCTCAGCCAATGCACACAGAAGGAAGCCAGATAGGACTCATCTGGAGTGTGGAAATAGTTACTCTTTCACAGAATCCCCTGGAAGCCAGGTGCCCTGAAGGGAGAGGACTCTGAGTTGTGGAGGGGTGAGGCCATAGGGATAGTAGCTGTCGTGAGGCAGCATCCCTCCTTCATGACCCTGCAAGAGCTGTGATGCATAAGTTAATGATGATCCTTGTCTCTCCTTCCTTTAGCAAACTGCTGTGAAGGGTTTTTAAAGGCAAAGGTGGAGGGGGGTGCGGGGATGCATGGCTTTTGAGGGGCTATTCTGCCATGGGAAGTTTAGATTGGATATTAGGAAAAACTTTTTCACTAAGAGGGTGGTGAAACACTGGAATGCGTTACCTAGGGAGGTGGTAGAATCTCCTTCCTTAGAGGTTTTTAAGGTCAGGCTTGACAAAGCCCTGGATGGGATGATTTAACTGGGAATTGGTCCTGCTTCGAGCAGGGGGTTGGACTAGATGACCTTCTGGGGTCCCTTCCAACCCTGATATTCTATGATTCTATGGGAGAAAGGGAGTGTGTCAAGGAGTTCTGCAGATATGGCCCAAGATATGTGTGTCTCCCATCACGTGTGTGGTTCTAGGAATGTGTACAGGTTTGGCGGGCCCTATCACTACTTGAACAAATGCTCTCACCTGATGCAGTGACCGTACAGAAGCTCTGCAAGTATAAACTGAGAGTTTATGTAGTTAATTTCAGAATGGGGAAGACAAAACTCCAGTTTACTCTCCTCTTCTCCCTTCCTTGTGGCATGACTGTTAAACACTGGATGAAATGAAGACTAACTGACTATCCTCTCTTTTGCAAGCCAAACAGAAAGGGAAGTTACTCAAAACTAGTATTTCTGTGGAAAGACACTTAAGATACTGTGAGGCAAATCCTGATGTGTTGATGCAACAGAAGTGATTGCACAACAAAAACTTAAGAAACAGTATTTCATCTCTTTTTGTTTCAGAGTAACAGCCGTGTTAGTCTGTATTCGCAAAAAGAAAAGGAGTACTTGTGGCACCTTAGAGACTAACCAATTTATTTGAGCATGAGCTTTCGTGAGCTACAGCTCACTTCATTGGATGCATACCGTGGAAACTGCAGCAGACTTTATATACACACAGAGAATATGAAACAATACCTCCTCCCACCCCACTGTCCTGCTGGTAATAGCTTATCTAAAGTGATCATCAGGTTGGGCCATTTCCAGCACAAATCCAGGTTTTCTCACCCTCCACCCCCCCCCCCACAAATTCACTCTCCTGCTGGTGATAGACAACTCTTTACACAATGTGCATGATAATCAAGGTGGGCCATTTCCAGCACAAATCCAGGTTTTCTCACACACCCCCCACCCCCATACATGTGTGAGAAAACCTGGATTTGTGCTGGAAATGGCCCACCTTGATTATCATGCACATTGTAGGGAGAGTGGTCACTTTGGATGAGCTATTACCAGCAGGATAGTGAGTTTGTGTGTGTGGTTTTTGGGAGGGGGGTGAGGGGGTGAGAGAACCTGGATTTGTGCAGGAAATGGCCCAACTTGATTATCATGCACATTGTGTAAAGAGTTGTCACTTTGGATGGGCTATCACCAGCAGGAGAGTGAATTTGTGTGGGGGGGTGGAGGGTGAGAAAACCTGGATTTGTGCTGGAAATGGCCCAACCTGATAATCACTTTAGATAAGCTATTACCAGCAGGACAGTGGGGTGGGAGGAGGTATTGTTTCATATTCTCTGTGTGTATATAAAGTCTGCTGCAGTTTCCACGATATGCATCCGATGAAGTGAGCTGTAGCTCACGAAAGCTCATGCTCAAATAAATTGGTTAGTCTTTAAGGTGCCACAAGTACTCCTTTTCTTTTTATCTCTTTTTGTGTGGTCCTTGATTAATGCAACATAATTACTCATTCTGTGTACCATTACATTAGTGACTTCCTCAAGGGCTCTAGAGTTAGGAAGCCAGCAGATGGCAAGAAGATGCTCACCTGCTATTTAGGATCATCCTGAGACATTGTAAGGACAGTGAGACAGTGATTAGGTGAACTTACTTCAGGTAAAATGGTAAGGGCCTAAGTGTATTTAATCATGTATTTAATGGATCATATATATCATATTATAGCTAGCACTATATAAGCAAGTGCATAACCAATGTTATGTTGGCCTAATTTTTAGGATGGCTTTTGAATAACCCTTTTTGGTAAGGAGTGTAAATAAAGCTATTTGGCTTACTAGGCTTTGGCTCACTAAGTATCCAGTTACTCAGTTTTGGAAATGTCCTTGGATGTAGGTACAGGACAAGGATGAAGTTAATGAGAGGTTATAATGAACTCGCCAGATATAATCAGGATAAACAAAGAAAGTCCCCAAAGTCCCTGTCAAATATTAAGAATGATAGTTCTGTTATTGTTAATAAACAAGCTATATAAACTGGTACATAATACAGAATCTTATATTTGGTCAGAACTGTTATTAATTATCATTATGTAACAAACCAAAGGAGAATGATGTTTATAAAAAGCATGGTGTCATCTTGGGTATAAAAGGGTTTATGGAGACTTAAGTCATTGCCTTTGTTTATAAGCAGCCTTTGTCTGTATATACTCAGCCGAATCATTGGCCTGACATATCACAATTGATCACTGGGGTATGGCCCTTTGTACCTATGCTGAAATAAACCTGATCTTAGGATTTCAACTCTGAAGTTAGATATGGTTTTCGTCTGCTACAGCAGTCAGTGGCTGTCTGCTTTGCTAGGTTAATAAGGTACCCTACAGGCCTATTGATAGGCCTGAAAACATCCTTACAGGCATATTATGCTATTTCTACAAGGGTTCTCCTTTAGGCAGATATAGTTAATTTGTATCAGAGGGGTAGCCGTGTTAGTCTGTATCCACAAAAACAAGGAGGAGTCTGGTGGCACCTTAAAGACTAACAGATTTATTTGGGCTTCCGTGGGTAAAAAAACCCCACTTTTTCAGATGCATGGAAAGTGAAGAAGTGCATCCATCCATCTGAGGAAGTGGGTTTTTTTTACCCACGAAATCTTATAGTTAATGTGCTAATTTATGGGAGTTTGTTAATCCTTTTCTGGCACTTGCTGTGGACTCCTAATGGCTGCATTGCTCAAGTGAATTATTCTTCCTCTTTCCATTTTGAGAATAAAACAAGCAAGGTGACCAAAGGGTAAAACTACTCCTGTGCCATGTCATAACTTCTAATATAACCAACTGTTTATTCATAGACCTCATTTTCAGTGTGAAACAAATGCATCCATCATAATTGCTAGGTTTGTTGGCTGAAAAAGAATTCTGAAATTCAGAATTAACCTTCTAGTAGAGAATTAGAAATGGATCTGGCAGATAATTCATCAGCAGTGATTATATTTTTAAAAGATTATATATAATTACATTTTTTAAAAATCTATATTCAAAGGACATCCAGATTGCAAAGTCAAGCACTCAAAAGTTAGGGCCTGTCAGAATTAAGGTTGCTTGTGCAAACTTAATTTTATTCCCTTGTGCACGTGCATTATGATACACGGTGTTTCGTTTCATAATTACATCCTATTTTTATTTGTGTGTATGCAAAGGTGGTGCTAAGAAATGGAGCAGCTCTCATTTAACCTGGCTGGAATGGAGCTGGGAGCAGGTTTACTAGAGCATTCCTCCTCTTCGTGCACACTTGATTTGACTCCCTTGTGCTGGCTCAGGTTCAAGCACTTCTGTAAAATAATGTCACTATTGGTACTACCTACCCTCCTGTCTCAGAGAGGGCCATGGCCCTATCACCCACTCTGCCTCTACCAGCTAATCTGGCCATTCATGGAAGGAGAACACATGACACCTTGGAAAAGGGTGACTCTGTGGTTCTTTTCAACTTCTGCTTCTGAAGCCATTGTCATTCAAGTGCTGGCAATTTACATAAAGCCTTTACCATGGAAGCCTGGGCATTATACAATTTATTGGTCAATTTTAAAGTGTTATCCATCTTGTGTAAAATAAAGGATAAAAAGTACTTTGGACCAGACTTGTGCTCACCTTGTGCCAGCTTTGGGACTATCAGATAGTCAGTTGTCTACTTCGTTGTTCAGCTCCAGTTTTGGATGTAGGTTAAAGCAGCCTGGGGGCTGATGTAATATTCACCAGCTGACTGTGAGAATACCCAGAGTGCCGGACACTGCAGCTATTACTCCTGCACAACCCCCCCATCTGCAGAACACGTCCCTATGCCAGGCTGCAAGGTGGTGCTGTGGAAGCTAGCTTTCAGCCTCCTGGGGATGCTGAGCTAGATCTGCTCTATAATCCTCCCATACCTGGTGACCAAGCAGGAACACTGTTAGCTTCAGCAGGAAATTTGACTTATATGTTGACATTTTCTGTCAATAAGCAATGTAGGTTTCAGAACTTTTGCAGACCTGGGGTAGATGCCAGCCAGTCAGCCCAAAGCCTGACTAATTCCCCATAGTAAGTTTATGCTCCTCACACCTCTCCAAAGCACAGCGCCTTCTAGTGCTCTGCCTGTGTTAGTGTGCCTCTATACCTATCTAGCACTAAAGGATTCCTGCCACCTCAACCTAAAAGCACAGTCTAGTCCTCTAGACTCCTCCCATGGCATTTAGTACTGCATCCTACATACACGAGCCCTGGTTTCATATGGATCTTAATTTTCCATTCCTTATTCACCCAGTACCCCCTCTGAAGACAATGAGAGTTGTGACTCCAACAGGAAAAGAGGATCAGGCCCTGAGACGGCATGCTAGCTCATTAAAAGTCAGTGAAATGATTTGTTCAATAAGAAGGTTGATTATTGGAACAATATTGTTTCAGACTTGAAATACTCCCAGTGCTCCTATGGGCCAAAGTAATGTGTATACATATTACATGCAGAGTAAGGCTTAGCTGTACAAACAACCTTGTGAAAAGAAAATCCTGCTGAAATTAAATACTCAAAGAAGACAGGTGAGTGGCGATATTATGAAATAAACAGTGATTGAGGACAGAAGAGAAAACAGTAGGGCTCTGCATGAAGCAAATTAATTCATGCTGGAGTTTTATACGCTTCAAGAAATTAAATTGCCCACTTCCTAATCAACAGAGCTCCCTGGTATATGATTTCTTTTCCTCGTACTCCTTTCCTCTTTTTTTTTAGTGTGATTTGTTTTGTGTGAAAACCCCATCATTTATTTTGTTACTATATTTTAAAATTATTCTATATGAGGCTGCACTTGTTTATAGTGCTTTGAGGAATTCAGTGAGCAGTCACGTCTTTTCCTCCCCTCTTTTGTTGTTATTGAGAAAGTCAGCTCTGGGCTTGGTTACACTTGCGAATTAGAGCACATTAAAGGAGCTTCGGGTGGGCTAGCTCACTACCCATCCACACTGGCAAGGCACATAGAGTGCTCTGACTCCGCGGCTAGAGTGCTCCTGGTACTCCACCTCGGCAAGTGGAATAACGTTTGGTGCGACCCCGCTGGAGTGCCATGGTGCCAGTGTGGAAGACCTGGTGTGTTAGTGCACTCTGATCGGCCTCCAGAAGTGTCTCACAATGCCTGTTCTAGCCACTCTGGTCATCACTTTGAACTCTACTGCCCTGCACTCAGGTGACCAACCGTCAGACCTGCCCTTCAAATTCTCTGGGAATTTTGAAAATCCCCTTCCTGTTTGCTCAGCCAGGTGTGGAGTGCTCTCAGCACATCTTTCCAGGTGACCATGCCTCCACGCGCCAGGTGATCCTCAGTATGGAGCAATGGCGAGGTGCTGGACCTCATCAGTGTTTGTGGGGAGGAAGCTGTCCAGTCCCAGCTGTGCTCCAGCCGTAGGAATTACGATACTTTCGGGCAGATATCAAGGGACATGATGGAAAGGTGCCAGGATTAAATTGAAGGAACTGCAGAATGCCTACCGCTAAGCTCACAAGGCAAACAACTGCTCCAGTGCTGCCCCTGCGACCTGCCATTTCTACAAAGAGCTGGACGCGATACTTGGGGGCAACCCCACCTCCACTCCGAGTACCACCATGGACACTTCAGAGCCCAGTTCAACAAGGCAGGAGGAGGAGGAGGAGAAGGTAAGCGGGAGCGAGGGTGCTGAGGTGGAGGAAGACACCCTAGAATCCCTAGATGCATGCAGCCAGGAGCTGTTCTCAAGCCAGGAGGAAGGTAGCCAGTCTCAGCGGCGGGTGCTTGGGGAAGGATAAACACCGGAGGAGGTTCCGGGTAAGCAGCTTTTATTTTGGGTAGGAAGTTATTCAGTGTGGGCTCTTGGGGCGAGGAGGGTTAGGGCTGCATGCATGCCTAGATGCAGAATAGGACATTGATGTGCTCTCTCACACCGCGGTAATCA
Organism: Lepidochelys kempii; assembly: GCF_965140285.1. Classification (NCBI taxonomy): domain Eukaryota; kingdom Metazoa; phylum Chordata; order Testudines; family Cheloniidae; genus Lepidochelys; species Lepidochelys kempii. Next base: position 65,615,386 of record NC_136384.1, on the reverse strand, counting down.
GCCTCAGTGATCTCTTCAAAGGTCTCATCCAGAACTTGGGCAATGCGCTTTCGCAGGTTTCTCAGGAGAGTCACTGCGGTCCTTGTCCCAGTGTCATAAATATAAAGAGAAGGGTAACCAAATCCCTCCTGGCCAGAGGCAACATCCTGTTACCTGTAAAGGGTTAAGAAGCTCAGCTAACCTGGCTGGCACTTGACCCAAATGACCAATAAGAGGACAAGATACTTTCAAATCTTGGGGCGGGGGAAAGGCTTTTGTTTGTGCTCTTTGTTTACGTGGTTGTTCTCTCTTGGGACAGAGAGAGGCCAGACATTAATCCATCTTCTGCAACTCATCCTAATCCAAGTCTCCAATATAGCTACCAGTATAGGTAAGCCAGGCAAGGCGGATTAGTTTAACTTTTGTTTTATGTGAATTTTCCCTGTGTTAATAGGGAGGTTTATTCCTGTTTTCTGTAACCTTAAGGTTTTGTCCAGAGGGGGATCCTCTGTGTTTTGAATCTGAATACCCTGTAAAGTATTTTCCATCCTGATTTTACAGAGGTGATTCTTTTACCTTTTCTTTAATTAAAATTCTTCTTTTAAGAACCTGATTGATTTTTCATTGTTCTTAAGATCCAAGGGTTTGGGTCTGTGTTCACCTGTACCAGTTGGTGAGGATTATTATCAAGCCTTCCCTAGGAAAGGGAGTGTAGGGCTTGCGGGGATATTTTGTGGGGAAGACATCTCCACGTGGTCTCTTTCCATGTTCTTTGTTTAAAACGCTTGGTGGTGGCAGCATACTGTTCAAGGACAAGGCAAAGTTTGTACCTTGGGGAAGTTTTTAACCTAAGCTGGTAAGAATAATCTTAGAGGGTCTTTCATGTGGGTCCCCACATCTGTACCCTAGAGTTCAGAGTGGGGAAGGAACCCTGACACCCAGAAAGGCTAACTTATTTGCTCCACTGTGCCGTGAGGGGCCGGGGGACCATTGCTGCACACAGGCAAGCTGCATATGGGCCAGGGCAGAAGCTGCATTGCAGTAGAAGACCCTCCCTTGCTTCCCAGGTCACCCTTAGCAGCGAGATATCTTCCAGGACGAACTCCTATGGAAAATTTAGGGACAGTGTTCAGTATAGGGGCCATCTGCTGCTGTTGGCTCTCCCCAAGGCACAGAAACCCAGAGGACAGTACAGCCGTGAAACAATCAGTCACTCTTGATCCTGTGCTTACTCACCACGGGGCTCCCATGGGTTATGTGTGCTCACTTTGGGATGGGCAAATTATGCTATTGTGTAGACTGCTTGCCTTTAAGTATGGCGGAATCATTGCTCTGTCTGGTGTGAACAATGCTGCCTCTGTTAAGTGTTGCATTTTGCCTTTACAGATGTAACCTTGAGATCTCAGCCGTCCATGTTACCACAGGCCGAAAGACTCCAAAGAATCAGAAAGAGGCCACGTAGAAACAAAGAAGACGTTGCATGAAGTAATGCAGCATTCAAGTAATGAAAATCAAAAAGTGCAGGAGTGGCGGGACAGTAAAAGGAGGATCCGCTAGCAGAATAAGGAGCGCCAGCACAAAAGCGCAGTGCTCCGGCAGCAAAGCAAGGATTGGCTGATAAGCATCACGGAGGGTACAGCACGCGGATATAACCATGGGGATGCTGTCATCGGCCAGGTCCAGCTTCCCATACAGAGAATGCCAGTGGCCCTTTAAACGGCCCAAAGCACCATCCACAGTCATTCTGCACCGGCTCAGCCTGTTGTTGAACTGTTCCTTTCTGCTGTCAAGGCTCCCTGTGTAGGGTTTCATGAGCCATGGCATTAAAGGGTAAGCGTGATCTCCAAGGATCACAATGGGCATTTTAACTTCCCCTATGGCGATCTTCTGGTCTGGGAAAAAGGTTCCAGCTTGCAGCTTCCTGAACAGGCCAGCATTCTGAAAGATGTGTGCGTCATGCACCTTTCCAGGCCAGCCTGCGTTAATGTCAATGAAATGCCCACGGTGATCCCCTTCCGATTAACATACCCAGAGAATAGGTGGGCTGGTGCCAGAATTGGAATATGCGTGCCATCTATCGCCCCTCCACAGTTAGGGAAACCCATTTGTGCAAAGCCATCCACAATGTCATGCACGTTACCCAGAGTCATGGTTCTTCTGAGCAAGATATGATTAATGGCCCTGCAAACTTACATCAACACGATTCCAATGGTCGACTTTCTCACTCCAAACTGGTTAGCGACCGATCAGTAGCTGTCTGGAGTTGCCAGCTTCTAGATTGCAATAGCCACCTGCTTCTCCACCGTCAGGGCAGCTCTCAATCTCATGTCCTTCCGTCGCAGAGTGGGGATGAGCTCACACAGTCCCATGAAAGTGGCTTTTCTCATCCAAAAGTTCTGCAGCCACTGCCTGTCATCCCAGACTTGCATGACGATGTCATTCCACCACTCAGTGCTTGTTTCTCGAGCCCAAAAGCAGCGTTCCACAGTGGTGAGTATGTCCGTGAATGCCACAAGAAAACTCATGTCATATGCGTTACTCGAGTCGATATCATCGGAGCCCTCACTGTCACTTTGGATCATAAGAATAACTCGATTGCCAAACGTGGTGTGCTGGCGAGACTCGTCAGCATACTCCTCAGCAGTTTGGGCTCCATTCCCGCAGACTGAAAGGGAAGACAGATTGCGCAGTACAAAAAACTTTGAAAGATGGCACCAAACGTGGACGGAAGCACAGGGAGTGCTGGGATGTGAACCGATGCATCACGGGGCATTGGGACAGGACCCAGAATGCTCCACAACCCCTGCCCCCTTTCTACAGGCCACAGTGCTGGAATGGAAAGAGGTGCTCTGTGGGATAGCTGTCCATAATGTACTGCTCCCAATGCCGCTGCAAGTGCCGCAAATGTGACCACGCCAGTGCGCTTGCAACTCTCAGTGTGGTCAGACTGCAGCACTTTCCCTACTGTGCTCTCCAAAGGCGGGTTTAACTCAAAACGCTCTACATCTGCAAGTGTAGCCATGCCCTCTGTCTCTGCCGTTAGTTTCTTTATTTCTTCTGTCTTTACTCTCTGTAAAGATAAATTATGGGGCTTGTCAAGGTTCCTCCCCCACTCTGAACTCTAGGGTACAGATGTGGGGACCTGCATGAAAAACCTCCTAAGCTTATCTTTACCAGCTTAGGTCAAAACTTCCCCAAGGTACAAAATATTACCCCCGTTATCCTTGGACTGGCCGCTACCACCACCAAACTAATACTGGTTACTGGGGAAGAGCTGTTTGGATGCATCCTTCCCCCCAAAATACTTCCCAAAACCTTGCACCCCACTTCCTGGACAAGGTTTGGTAAAAAGCCTCACCAATTTGCCTAGGTGACTACAGACCCAGACCCTTGGATCTTAAGAACAATGAACAATCCTCCCAACACTTGCACCCCCCCTTTCCTGGGAAATGTTGGATAAAAAGCCTCACCAATTTGCATAGGTGACCACAGACCCAAACCCTTGGATCTGAGAACAATGAAAAAGCATTCAGTGTTTTACAAGAAGACTTTTAATAAAAAATAGAAGTAAATAGAAATAAAGAAATCCCCCCTGTAAAATCAGGATGGTAGATATCTTACAGGGTAATTAGATTCAAAAACATAGAGAACCCCTCTAGGCAAAACCTTAAGTTACAAAAAAGATACACAGACAGAAATAGTTATTCTATTCAGCACAATTCTTTTCTCAGCCATTTAAAGAAATCATAATCTAACACATACCTAGCTAGATTACTTACTAAAAGTTCTAAGACTCCATTCCTGTTCTGTCCCTGGCCAAGACGACTACAGACAGACCCAGACCCTTTGTTTCTCTCCCTCCTCCCAGCTTTTGAAAGTATCTTGTCTCCTCATTGGTCATTTTGGTCAGGTGCCAGCGAGGTTACCTTTAGCTTCTTAACCCTTTACAGGTGAGAGGAGCTTTCCCCTGGCCAGGAGGGATTTCAAAGGGGTTTACCCTTCCCTTTATATTTATGACACGCCCCCCAAATCTCAGCTAGGGTGAAACACTGGCTGGGATTTCTTCCTGGAGCTCTAGGAAAACAGAGTTAATAAGACACATGCATCTCTAAATATACTACCAAGTACATAAAGACTAACAATATTTTCCACATCTCAAGGACGATTTTAACCAGTTGATTCTGGGAAACTTTCACGGGAGAGTGCATCAGCCACTTTGTTAGAAGCTCCTGAGATGTGTTGGATGTCGAAATCAAAATCTTGGAGAGCTAAACTCCACCGAAGAAGTTTTTTGTTAGTTTCTTTGACGGTGTGAAGCCACTTTAGTGCAGCATGGTCGGTTTGCAGGTGGAAACGCCGTCCCCAAACATATGGGCGTAGCTTTGCCAGAGCGTAGACAATGGCATAACATTCTTTTTCAGTGACTGACCAGTTGCTTTCCCTCTCAGACAGTTTTTTGCTGAGAAACACTACAGGGTGGAATTCTTGATCAGGTCCTTTCTGCATTAAAACTGCTCCCACACCACGCTCGGATGCATCTGTGGTTACTAGGAACGGTTTGTCAAAGTCTGGGGCCCTTAGTACAGGGTCAGACATGAGTGTCGCTTTAAGCTTGTTAAAGGCCTTCTGACACTTTCCGGTCCACTGAACAGCATTTGGCTGTTTCTTTTTGGTTAGGTCTGTCAGTGGGGCAGCGATTTGGCTGTAGTGCGGTACAAATCGTCTGTAATAACCGGCCAAGCCTAAGAAGGATTGAACCTGTTTCTTTGACTTTGGGACAGGCCACTTTTGGATAGCATCCACTTTGGCCTGTAGGGGGCTGATAGTTCCTTGACCTACCTGGTGTCCAAGGTAAGTCACTCTGTTTAGGCCTATTTGACACTTCTTAGCCTTAACAGTTAGTCCTGCCTCCCTTATGCGCTCAAGGACTTTTTGTAGATGTTCCAGGTGGTCTGCCCAGGAATCCGAAAATATGGCCACATCGTCAAGGTAGGCGACTGCATATTCTCCTAATCCCGCTAGGAGACCATCTACAAGTCTTTGGAAAGTGGCGGGTGCATTTCGCAGCCCGAAAGGGAGTACATTAAATTCATACAGCCCGAGATGTGTGATGAAGGCTGACCTTTCCTTGGCAGATTCATCTAGCGGTACCTGCCAGTACCCCTTGGTTAAGTCCAAGGTAGAGATGAACTGGGCCCGTCCCAGTTTCTCTAATAGTTCATCTGTGCGTGGCATGGGATAGTTGTCTGGGCGAGTTACAGCATTTAGCTTACGGTAGTCCACGCAAAAACGTATTTCCCCATCTGGTTTGGGAACTAGAACCACTGGAGATGCCCATGCACTTTCAGAGGGGCGGATTACACCCATCTGTAACATATCCTGGATCTCCCGTTCTATAGCAGTTTTAGCTTGAGGAGACACCCGGTAAGGTTGGACCCTAATTGGGTGAGCATTACCTGTGTCAATGGAGTGGTATGCCCGTTCAGTCAGTCCTGGGGTGGCTGAGAACGTTGGCGCGTAGCTAGTGCACAGCTCCTGGATCTGCTGTCGCTGCATACGCCCAAGGGTCATGGAGAGGTTCACCTCTTCCACACCACCAGCACATTTCCCTTCGTAGTAAACACCTTCAGGCCACTCAGCGTCGTCTCCTCCCTGGGCTGTAAACTGACAAACCTTTAATTCTCCGGAATAAAAGGGCTTTAGAGAATTAATATGGTACACCTTAGGCTTTCGGTTGGAGGTGGGGAATGCTATGAGATAATTAACAGCTCCCAGGCGCTCCTGGACCGTGAATGGCCCTTCCCACGATGCTTCCATTTTATGGGCCTGGAGCGCCTTTAAGACCATGACCTGGTCTCCTACTTTGAAGGAACGCTCTCTGGCATGTTTATCATACCAGGCTTTTTGCTCTTTTTGAGCATCCTGTAAGTTTTCTCTAGCAAGGGCTAAAGAGGTTCGGAGGGTGTTTTGTAGGTTGGTTACAAAGTCCAGAATGTTAGTTCCTGGAGAAGGTGTAAATCCCTCCCATTGCTGCTTCACCAACTGCAATGGCCCCTTAACCTCACGGCCATATACAAGTTCAAATGGGGAAAACCCTAAACTGGGATGTGGTACAGCTCTGTAGGCAAAGAGCAACTGCTGCAATACTAGGTCCCAATCATTGGAGTGCTCATTTACGAATTTACGTATCATGGCCCCCAAAGTTCCATTAAACTTCTCCACCATGCCATTTGTTTGATGGTGGTAAGGAGTGGCAACCAAGTGATTTACCCCATGAGCTTCCCAAAGGTTTTTCATAGTTCCTGCCAGGAAATTAGTCCCTGCATCTGTGAGGATGTCGGAGGGCCAACCTACCCTGGAAAAAATGTCTGCTAGTGCCTGGCACACACTTTTAGCCCTGGTGTTGCTTAGAGCTACTGCTTCCGGCCATCGGGTGGCAAAATCCATGAAAGTCAGTATGTACTGCTTTCCTCTGGCTGTCTTTTTCGGAAAAGGACCCAGAATATCCACAGCTACTCGCTGAAATGGAACTTCAATGATGGGGAGTGGCTGGAGAGGGGCTTTGACCTGGTCTTGGGGTTTTCCCACTCTTTGGCACACCTCACAAGACTGGACATAGGTAGAAACATCCTTGCCCATTCCCTCCCAGTGGAATGATCCCCCCAAACGGTCTTTGGTCCTGTTCACCCCAGCATGGCCACTAGGGTGATCATGGGCTAAGCTCAAGAGCTTGGCCCGGTATTTAGTTGGAACTACCAACTGTCTCTGAGCATGCCAGTCTTCCTGGTGTCCACCAGAAAGAGTTTCCTTGTATAAAAGTCCTCTTTCTACAACAAACCTGGATCGATTAGAAGAGCTGAGAGGCGGTGGGTTGCTTCGTGCCGCCGTCCAAGCTCTCTGGAGGCTTTCATCTGCTTCCTGTTCGGTCTGGAACTGTTCCCTTGATGTTGGAGACATCAGTTCCTCATGGGATTGTGGACCTAGGCTTGGTCCCTCTGGAAGCGATATAGGGGATGGAGCTGTTTCTGTTGACTGTGAACCGCTCTCCGCTGGTGCACTATGTTGGGATTCAGGCTCCGGCTGAGCCTCTTGTGTAGGGTTATCGGCTGCTGCCAGTTCAGGTTCGGTGGGGCCCTCTGGTGTTGAGGTTGCAAGTACTGGATTCAGTGCTGACACGGGGTCTGGTGTTGGTTGTTCGGCCGGTTCCGGTTCTGGGACTGGTTCCGTCTGGGTCTCTGGGACTGGATCCACTATTGCTGTTGCAGACATTGGCCTGGGGTCCAGGTCCATCACCTCTGACCGGGTCCTGATAGAAGTTTCCGGAACAGAGCTAGGCCTCACGGCTTGTTTAGCCTGGCTGCGGGTGACCATTCCTACCCTCTTGGCCTGCTTCACATGATTGGCCAAGTCTTCCCCCAACAGCATGGGGATGGGATAATCATCATAGACTGCAAAAGTCCACATTCCTGACCAGCCCTTGTACTGGACAGGCAACTTGGCTGTAGGCAAATTGAAAGAGTTGGACTTGAAGGGTTGAATCGTCACTTGGATCTCTGGGTTGATTAAATTGGGGTCCACTAAGGAAGTATGGATAGCTGACACTTGTGCTCCGGTGTCCCTCCACGCGGTGACCTTCTTCCCGCCCACACTCACAGTTTCCCTCCGCTCCAAGGGTATCTGGGAGGTATCTGGGCCTGTGGACCTCTGGTGTGATTCCGGTGCAATGAACTGTAAGATGTTGGGGTTCTTGGGGCAGTTGGCCTTTACATGCCCCAGCTCGTTACATTTAAAACATCGTCCAGCTGACGGGTCACTGGGGCGAGGAGGGTTGCTGGAGAACGGGGTGGTGGGACGATAAGGGGTCTGGAGGGTTCTTTGGGAGGTAGGTGGGGCTTTGGGTGGCCCCCGGTAATAGGGTGTGGTCTGGGGTGGTCCCTTCTGGTCTCCGCTCCAACTGCGACCAGTTTTCTTCTTCTCTGCCACCTCCACCCATCTGGCTCCAATCTCTCCTGCCTCAATTACAGTTTTGGGTTTCCCATCTAGGATGTATCTTTCTATTTCCTCAGGAACACCCTCTAAGAATTGTTCCATTTGCATTAGGAAGGGCAAATTTACTGGAGATTCAACACTTGCTCCTGATATCCAGGCATCCCAATGTTTTACAATGTGGTAGGCATGTCGGGTAAATGACGTGTCTGGTTTCCACCTTAGGGCTCTGAACCTCCGACGAGACTGCTCGGGTGTTATCCCCATTCTGACTCTCGCCTTGGATTTAAACAGTTCATACTTGTTCATGTGTTCTTTAGGCATTTCAGCTGCCACCTCAGCTAAGGGTCCACTGAGCTGCGGCCTCAGCTCTACCATGTATTGGTCAGTAGAGATGTTGTACCCAAGGCAGGCCCTTTCGAAGTTTTCTAAGAAGGCCTCAGTATCATCACCTGCCTTGTAGGTGGGGAACTTTCTGGGATGGGAAGTGGTACCTGGAGAAGGATTGCTAGGGTTTGTTGGTATATTCTGCTGGGCCTTTATCCTCTCCATCTCCTCCACATGCTTCCTCTCTTTTTCCTTCTCCTCCTTCACATGTGTCATAAATATAAAGGGAAGGGTAAACCCCTTTGAAATCCCTCCTGGCCAGGGGAAAGCTCCTCTCACCTGTAAAGGGTTAAGAAGCTAAAGGTAACCTCGCTGGCACCTGACCAAAATGACCAATGAGGAGACAAGATACTTTCAAAAGCTGGGAGGAGGGAGAGAAACAAAGGGTCTGGGTCTGTCTGTAGTCGTCTTGGCCAGGGACAGAACAGGAATGGAGTCTTAGAACTTTTAGTAAGTAATCTAGCTAGGTATGTGTTAGATTATGATTTCTTTAAATGGCTGAGAAAAGAATTGTGCTGAATAGAATAACTATTTCTGTCTGTGTATCTTTTTTGTAACTTAAGGTTTTGCCTAGAGGGGTTCTCTATGTTTTTGAATCTAATTACCCTGTAAGATATCTACCATCCTGATTTTACAGGGGGGATTTCTTTATTTCTATTTACTTCTATTTTTTATTAAAAGTCTTCTTGTAAAACACTGAATGCTTTTTCATTGTTCTCAGATCCAAGGGTTTGGGTCTGTGGTCACCTATGCAAATTGGTGAGGCTTTTTATCCAACATTTCCCAGGAAAGGGGGGGTGCAAGTGTTGGGAGGATTGTTCATTGTTCTTAAGATCCAAGGGTCTGGGTCTGTAGTCACCTAGGCAAATTGGTGAGGCTTTTTACCAAACCTTGTCCAGGAAGTGGGGTGCAAGGTTTTGGGAAGTATTTTGGGAGGAAGGATGCATCCAAACAGCTCTTCCCCAGTAACCAGTATTAGTTTGGTGGTGGTAGCGGCCAGTCCAAGGATAACGGGGGTAATATTTTGTACCTTGGGGAAGTTTTGACCTAAGCTGTGGATAAATTGGAGAGAGTCCAGCGAAGGGCAACAAAAATGATTAGGGGTCTGGAACACATGAGTTATGAGGAGAGGCTGAGGGAGCTGGGATTGTTTAGCCTGCAGAAGAGAAGAATGAGGGGGGATTTGATAGCTGCTTTCAACTACCTGAAAGGGGGTTCCAAAGAGGATGGCTCTAGACTGTTCTCAATGGTAGCAGATGACAGAACGAGGAGTAATGGTCTCAAGTTGCAGTGGGGGAGGTTTAGATTGGATATTAGGAAAAACTTTTTCACTAAGAGGGTGGTGAAACACTGGAATGCGTTACCTAGGGAGGTGGTAGAATCTCCTTCCTTAGAGGTTTTTAAGGTCAGGCTTGACAAAGCCCTGGCTGGGATGATTTAACTGGGAATTGGTCCTGCTTTGAGCAGGGGGTTGGACTAGATGACCTTCTTGGGTCCCTTCCAACCCTGATATTCTATGATTCTATGATTCTATGCTGGTAAAGATAAGCTTAGGAGGTTTTTCATGCAGGTCCCCACATCTGTACCCTAGAGTTCAGAGTGGGGGAGGAACCTTGACATGGTGGCACAGTGGTGGGATTAACCTGAAATCATTTGAGATCCAGTTGAGATTTTTTGAACTAGAAATACAGATTTTAAAAAGGAAATTTTTTTTTCTTTGGAAAGAAAGTCCAGAAAGCAGCTTTGAAACTGAAAGCAGCTTGGTTTCTCTCTGCTTTGTGGCCAAGCAGAGACAAAAGGGGATTATCTTGTGAATTGCAGGTTTTCTTTGCCTGGAGGCAGGGTACTTAACTCCTGCAGGGAAATTCACAGTCTTCCAACCCAGAGGTTTTTTTTTCTTTTCTTCCTAAAAGTAAATAGGGGGGGTGTGCTCTACCCATTTGCCTGGAGACAAAAGTGGCAGGGTTTTTTTTAGGATTTTGATTTTTTTTTTTTTTGTTTTACAAGGAGCACAGGTTTGAAAAGAAATTTTTTTTTTCCTTTGGGCTGGGTAAGCAGGTTTCCAAGTAGTTGGAGGGTTTTTGCTTTAATTTGGGCCCAGAGCAGAGACAAGGGAATTGTCTTTTTCTGTAGGCTGACAATCACTATCAGAGAATAGGTATTCTATTCCAGCACAGCAAAATTTTACAGCCAAGTTTTGTTTGTTTATTTCTAAACCTCGGGTGTAAAGTTAGTTAAAAACAGAGAGGTTAGAATGGCCAAATCCTCAGCTCGACTACAGCTGGAATTAGCCAAATTTCAGGCTGAGGAAAAACAAAGGGAACATGAAAGACAGATAGAACTCATGCAGCTGAAGAAGGAACAAGAAAGGGAGGCAGAACAACACCAAGAGGCTGCCCACAAGAGGGAAATGGAGGCAAGGAAGCATGTGGAGGAGGAGAGGGAAAAAGAGAGGAAGCATGTTGTCACGGTTCCTCCCCCACTCTGAACTCTAGGGTACAGATGTGGGGACCTGCATGAAAAACCTCCTAAGCTTATCTTTACCAGCTTAGGTCAAAACTTCCCCAAGGTACAAAATATTACCCCCGTTATCCTTGGACTGGCCGCTACCACCACCAAACTAATACTGGTTACTGGGGAAGAGCTGTTTGGACGCGTCCTTCCTCCCAAAATACTTCCCAAAACCTTGCACCCCACTTCCTGGACAAGGTTTGGTAAAAAGCCTCACCAATTTGCCTAGGTGACTACAGACCCAGACCCTTGGATCTTAAGAACAATGAACAATCCTCCCAACACTTGCACCCCCCCTTTCCTGGGAAATGTTGGATAAAAAGCCTCACCAATTTGCATAGGTGACCACAGACCCAAACCCTTGGATCTGAGAACAATGAAAAAGCATTCAGTGTTTTACAAGAAGACTTTTAATAAAAAATAGAAGTAAATAGAAATAAAGAAATCCCCCCTGTAAAATCAGGATGGTAGATATCTTACAGGGTAATTAGATTCAAAAACATAGAGAACCCCTCTAGGCAAAACCTTAAGTTACAAAAAAGATACACAGACAGAAATAGTTATTCTATTCAGCACAATTCTTTTCTCAGCCATTTAAAGAAATCATAATCTAACACATACCTAGCTAGATTACTTACTAAAAGTTCTAAGACTCCATTCCTGTTCTGTCCCTGGCCAAGACGACTACAGACAGACCCAGACCCTTTGTTTCTCTCCCTCCTCCCAGCTTTTGAAAGTATCTTGTCTCCTCATTGGTCATTTTGGTCAGGTGCCAGCGAGGTTACCTTTAGCTTCTTAACCCTTTACAGGTGAGAGGAGCTTTCCCCTGGCCAGGAGGGATTTCCAAGGGGTTTACCCTTCCCTTTATATTTATGACAGGGCTATATCACTTCTACCTCTATCTAGTATGATAATATTTGATATCTCTTTTGGTATATCAAATATATAAGGTAATACTAGATATGGACCCAAATATCAGACTTTTTGCCCCTACCTCTGAACTTTGTGGGGCCTTGTAACAGGGAGGCTTGGAGGGGCAGTTGGCCTAGTAGTTGGAGTGCTTGACTTCCTGCCCCCTGCTTCTATGGTCAAAGTGCCTCAGTCTTTAAGGCGGGAGTGGGGTAGGGGATCCTAGCCCAAGGCCCTGTGTAAATCAATCCTTGAACAGGGCAGCTACCAGCAGGGAGTCTGTGTCCACTGCCATGGACTACTTCCTACTGTTGCCCCTTCAATTTGGGGCATGTCCCCTATAGTCCAAGTGACTTGTCTCTATCAGTGCCCCATCGTGGACCCTGGGGGGCATCCTGCTGTGGTCCCAGCTTCCTCCAGGTAGGGCAACTGTAAGTTTGGTGGGGTCAGAACACCGCAAGGTCTCTGTGCTTCAGGCACCCCAGTCCCTCTTAGGCTGGGTAGTCCTAGGCCTCTCTTGGCCAGGAAGACAGTACTTGGTTCCCAGTGGCTGCCTTGGCTGGCAGGCTATTGATCCTTCCCTCACATAGGGTGGTAGCTAGCTCCTGCCTCTTTGCCAGTCAGCCCTGAATTGTGCCAGGCTCCCTCCTTTTCTCTCCCCTGCAGGCCTGGCATTGGTTGCAGGTATAATGGGGTGGGGCTAGCTGGGCCCAAATGCTCTCTTTAACCCCTTACATGCTGGTGGGTATTTTTTCTGCTTTGCCACAGGTCTCTTTCTCTTTTTATAACAGGCTTATCCACAACATCATTAAGTATTATTATCCCTCATTTGAATGATCCCAGAATTAAAGCAGCACAAGTATGTAATGTGTCACCTGGGTCAACTGGGTCAGGAGCTCTGGTCTAATGGTCGGGGGTGTTTGACAGATGGGCTCCCTCCCACCTCTGTTCTGAACAATCTAGTGGGGCACAGGTCCACTGCTCTATCTTGGCATGTACCTTTCTGCCACTGATCCCCCACAGCTGGAGAATTGGATTGACCTAGAGACCCAGGTGGATGGGGCTGCTCCAGTGTCTTTCACTTCAGGAGAGGGTGCTGGTCCTCAACCAGCTGGTCCTATCCATGTTCTGGTACTGGTTCAGCATCGTGAGCCTGCCCCTGGGAACCTGGCCAGCAGGGGCTGAACTGGATCTCTGGGTACTTGGAGCCTCATTCTGTGGGAGGGCAGACAGGGCATGGTCTGCATCTGCAGCCTGATACATTTCCAGGCCCTGCAGGTACTGCTTTACAGTGCAGGTAGTCCAGAACAGAGCATGCTGGTGCATGCCTTTCTCCACCTGCCTCCAAGGGGTCCATTGTAACTGGGAGCTCTTTTATCTTCACCTAAGAGGCCTCCCCCAAAACCTCTCCAAATTGCTGGTCTTCTATCAGGACCTCCTCAGGATCTGGAAGCTAGTTTCTGCGACAAGGTTCATAGTGGCCATTGAGGAGGATGATCTCGCAGAACCCCTGCTACACAATCCACACTTTAGTGTGATGGTCGTGGAGTCCACCTTGGTATGGCAGAGCATGGTCCTGCCTGGTGCCACCAGAGTTGGAGAGCTCCTGGACTATGGTCAGAGGGACTGGGCAGGCCCCATGATGCTTGGCCAGCCCATAGGGCTGCCCATCCTGTGCGTTTCCTGTCAAGTGCTTCAAGAGTGAGGACAACCTTGCCTCCTGCTTCTTTTGCTTTCCTCGAGAGGGTACTGCAGGGTTGTGCTTCCCACTGACCCCTTATCTGGCCCTCCAGACCTCCTTACCCCTGCCCCGTGAATCTTCCTGGCCACATATTAATTGGCAGCTCCTCTAAGGAGCGATAACATGGACATTCACCTGGCATAGTTCACAAACTCCCCTGACACCTGTTTCTTCTGTAGTGAGAAAGGGACCCTGGAGCCCATCTATGTAGGGTGCATCAGGTTGCAGCCCTTCTTACGGCTCCACTAGAATCTCTTACTGAGGTTCTGGCTGCATTTCTACCCTCACCTCCTTATTTATGCCCACCTTATCCGTGGCCCCACAAAATCGCGAGACTGTCATCAATCTCCTCTGGGCACTGGCCAAGATGACCATCCTTCATTCCAGGAGGAGGAAGCTGGATGGGGGTTGCTCTGTGACTGTAAGGCCTATTTCTGGTCCTTTATCCAATCATGCCTCTGGGCAGAGTTTCTCTGGGCAGTGTCCATGGACTCCTTAGATGCCTTTGAGGAGGAGTGGGTACCATCTGAGGTTCTCTGCTTAGTGTTCCCCTCTGGAATCCTGATTTTCAACCTTTGACCTCACTCCTTTCTCTGTTTTTTTCATTTGTCCCCAGAATTTAGTTGTGGCCTGGGTCTAATGGCTCTTCCCCTTCAGTTTGAGAGGGGGGGGCCTTTAGCTTTGGATGGGCCTAGACCTATGTCCCAGTACTCACAAATAATACAAGCATGTTAAGTGCAGTCCATTGTTTTAAAATGGTAGTGACCACCACAGAGAGAAGACATGAATACTCAGTATAAGCTATAAAGAACCTTGGGGATAAATGGCAGTACTTTGGAAATGCCATCAATGTACGCTCTGAGCTATAATACAAGCATTATGCTACAGACAATTCTTTCAATTTATTTTGATTGTTAAGCATTCTCAAAATAAATCTTGTTATACTTGTCCTCAACTACTTTGCATAAATTACTACACTCATTATCCATTATTCAGAAGCCAAGGTGACAGTCACAAATCTTTCAGTAGACAACAGATATTATTTGTGGGCATCGATCACATGCCACTAAAACATAGGAAGCCTCTGGGTTGGTTTCCCATCAGGCCATGATTCAGGAAAGCACTTAAGCACATGCTTAAGTCCATCTCCATTCAGAAAAGTACAAACTTATACACATGCTTACTGTGGCGTGACACTCCATATTCTTCATAGAAATATGCTTAAAATATGAATATGGCATAACTAAGATATACTTCATGAAAGATGGCTCATGTAAGATATCATTGGAAAGGTTATAATTTACTGAATGTAATTATCCAACTTGCATGCATGTATCATTTCTGTATCTGAAGTTAGGAATATTGACTATGTACTCCTTTTCTTTTTGCGAATACAGACTAACACAGCTGCTACTCTGAAACCTGTAATTACAATTGTGTGTGTACTTGGGGAAATGCCCACCAGACAGTAAGCAAATGTCCTGAATGAGCCATTTAAAGGACAATGGAACTTTGGAGATACTAATCTCCCACCATCCTGAGGAGTTTCCCGGGATGTTGCTTTAACATGGCAGGCTCATCTGATGATGTCAGGTAGTAAGTCCCACCTTAGTCACTGCTGGTACTTTTCCACTGGAAACAAAGGCTTCCTGCCTTATGTAAATGCTATTTAAGGCTGGGAAGGAAGGCTTTTAGGACTCTCCTCCATTGTCTACCCAAGAAGAAAGTACCTGAAGAGACAAAGGAACTAACCTGAAGGAAAGGCAGGGGTGAGTCCAGACTGAGATAGGGGTCCAGTCTATAAGAAAAGATAACTGGAACTGTAAGCTACAGAAACTCTGCAACTTGCCTAAAATAACATTTAGGTGAGAAATTACTTCCTGAAGACAGTCTCTTTAAGATCTTAAGTTTATATGAGTGTTTTATTTTATTTGCTTAGTAATCTGGTTTGCTATCCCTTATACTCATTTAAAATCTGTCTTCTGTAGTTAATAAACTTATTTCTTCTCATTCTTTTCTGGTTTATAACATAACCCAGTTTGTGCAATTCATATCTGGGGTGGGGGGCGGGGGAGGCAAGGAGCTGTGCATATCTCTCTTCCCATTGAGGGAGAGGGCAAATTTTTATGAGTTTGCGCTGTTTAGATCTTTTTTATATAGCGCAAGACAATATTATCTGGGGTTTTACCTCTCCACAGTGGGTGTGCACGTGAGTGCTGGCTGAATCCTCTCACACAGATCTGATTGAAGTCTGTGTCTGCAGCTGGGTGTGGTCTTGCCTGGGTGTGTGCTGGAAAGGGTCTTGAGAGCCTGGCACAGCAACCCAGTGCAAGGGAAACCCAGGCTGGCAGGGCTGGATGGCTGAGTGGAACCTCCGCACATCAAGTGGCATCCTGGACAGGGGTGGTGGGGTCCAACCCATCACGTTATACTTAAGCATTTGTTTAAATGCTTTGCTGATGCAGGGCCAAAGTTCTGAGCAAACTTAAACCTCTTTGTTGTTTGATGGGAATACACTCCTTATGCAGCATTCATTTTTGTCTGAACTTGTGAGATTTCCACCATTCCACAGGCTGTTATTTTTAGCTGAAATCTTGTGACAACAGCTCCCCAGATTTATGTGCCTATGCATCTAACCATATTCCTGATCTGGCTTCAAGCCCAAACACTAAGCCTCATCTTAAACCTGATCCAGATCTGTATCTGCACATATCACTGCCTCATCTTGGATAATAAAATATAGAGACTGAATTATTCTGTAACCCATAGAGGTAGTTCATCCAGGACAAGGATTGAGGTACATTGTGGGATACTGTGTTGTGGAAAAACAGAGAATCTGTCTCCAGGGCCATCATGATTGCATCTTCCCAGCACTAAATTCCTTTAAAAAAATTTGCACTGCTAACCTTAAAGATTCAGCGTCATAAATGTGAAATACACGACAAATGGGTTAGTTTTACTGATTAATTTCCAATTCTAATGTCATAGTAAGCCTGAAATTCCAGGACAGTGGGGTGGGAGGAGGTATTGTTTCATATTCTCTGTGTATATATAAAGTCTGCTGCAGTTTCCACGGTATGCATCCGATGAAGTGAGCTGTAGCTCACGAAAGCTCATGCTCAAATAAATTGGTTAGTCTCTAAGGTGCCACAAGTACTCCTTTTCTTTATTCAGACTACTGTAACACAAGTGACTTTTGCTAGGGACTGGAATAGTGTTAGCAGTTTTTCTTCAGGCTACTTCACCTCATGTAAACCTTGTTTTATTTTTCTCAGTGAGAAGAGCTGCAACTGCCTTCACTACTTCTTCCCTTTCTGCAGAAGGAGAATAAATAAAATGGTGAATCTGACTGGTAGCCACACCATATCTCTTTGCTTCATTCTTTATTCTTCTTCTGAGCAGCTAAGAAGGAGCTAGCTCTAAATAGCCTGCCTTCCCATTTCTGTGGATATACTGAGGATTACTTCAGGTGGTGGTGTCTTTTATTCTGAGAGGTAAAATAAACAAGACAAAATGATAACATTTGTATTTAACACAGTCATAATGAGTTGACCTTCTGCTTTGACCTTTTCTTGTAGAGCAGCAAGTAAGGCACCTATCTTTTTCACAAGTACAATGCTATGCACTCAAAACTTGCTTATAGTACTTCTGTCAAATCTTTTAAGATGAGGAACAGGCAGGCTTTTTTACTGTTGTATACAATGGCAGACTTCCCAGTTTCTTGTGCCTATACTTCATGGTGTCTCTGAAGTGTGTGAGATTTCCCACTCTGAAATCTCTTGTCAGAGGTATGATTCCTTATGGACTTATTGAGAAATTGTATAACTGAACATCTCTGAACTCCCAAATATTTTGCAGGTGGAGAAAGTAGGTGCAGGTTTACATGAATGTGTATCCTATATTTTATTATGTTTTAGTGCTAGGTGTTAAGTTCTGTTCCTCACAGTGTATGTATGAGGCTTGACTGATTCCTATATATGTGGCCCATTGATTCTCTACAGCTTTAATTTAAAATTTGCATTTCCAAAAGCACAAGTTTTTTACTATCCTCTATTTAGTCTGGCATCATTTTACTAATATCTTCTTACTATGACATCAACTACTAAACAGCAATAAAGGTGTTCAAGTGGCATCTTTATAATCTCAATAAAGGGTTTAATATTTTAGAGGTTTTGTCTTCCTTATATCTTTGGCTTGAAAAACAGATTTGTTTTGAAAATTGCCAGACTGACTGAAAGGAAAGGCGAATGGACCCGCAACAGTTGAAGAAAACTTAACAACATGTTTTTGAATTACAGGTCATTTAACCTGATTTGAAAATGACCTTTGTTTAACATTTCATTGCCTCTCTACCATAGTTAACCTGCTTTTTACTACCCCTTTAAGCTTTCCATGTAGTTACATCTCCAGGAACACGCACCAGCTATAGTTGAAGAAAATAGATGTTATTTATGCAACATTATTCATATTTTTTGTGTGTGGATAGTTCGGTGTCCAAACTTCCTCCCACTAATTCAACGAGAACTATGGTCCTGATAATGCCTCCACTAATATCAAAGAGAGACTTTTGCTATTGACTTAATTTGTAGCATGACTGACCATACTAGCAGTAAAGGCACAGTAACTCAGGTTAGCGGCTTGAGTTACAGTAGCACTGCTCTGGGGGCTCGGACGGCTGGGTGGCTTAGTAGTTAGCACACCTGACTTCCAGCTCCTTGTCTCTAGGGGGAGGCACTGTAGAGGTTAGGCCAGGAGTGTTTTGACCTCCAGCTGCATCTGGGCCTTTGCCCTTAAGGGAGCTGTTGGGATTTCCTCTGAGACCTTTCCTCTTGGCTTATCCAGAACAAGTCATCCAGTTATGGAAGAACACTTCATCCAGTTCTCTGGGATCCAGAAAACTCTGTGTGATTCCAGCAAATCACTCAGGTTACTTTCTTAGGCACATAACAGCTTTTTGTCCATGCTGGTCAGGCCCAGTTGCAGGAGGCTGAGTACAGGGTGATACCACAATTCTCGTTCATGTCACACACCACACAGTTTACATACCTAGCTACTAACAGCCACACTTCTTGCATGTAAAGACCAATTGCTTTGTTTTGCGTACCCATCAATCACTTTTGCAGATTGTGTAAGGCTTGCCTATCAGTTCAAGGTGTTTCCTGACTACTTTACTATAACATACCCACAATAGTTAGTTTAGTTAGTTTCTCTCTCCCTTATTTACTATCAACATATTCACAGTAAGCTCGAAGTTGGTCCAGTGCAAGATATTGTCTCACCCCCCTTGTCTCTCTAATATTCGCAATAGTTAGTTCTTTCACCAATTACCTTTCCACGGAGTCCCAGCCCAAGGCCCTGCAGAGAGCCTAAATCTGCCACCCTGGGCCACTGCCTAGCTATGTGCTCCTCCAGTTTGTGGCATGGTGTGACCTTGGGGAGCGTACTGTTACCCCCATATTCCTCATTTTCATATAATCATGATCTCACATATAAAGCATGCCTTGTAAGGTACCAGGGGAAAAGTTATGATCTGCTGAAAGTCATTTCTCTATCCATATATGTGTATCATTAATGCATATGAAGTTATGAGAATTGTGTTGTATGGTGGTCATTAAAACATGCTGTAAGTCAGGGAATCAGTCAGATACTAGCTCCCCAGAGGCAACAGCAAGGAAACTAACCAACACCCAGGCAGGGTGTCAAACAACCCATCAACAGCCATTGTCCAGCAAGGGAGCTACAGTGCAATGACTCACCTGCATGAGGCCACACCAGGGGAATTGCTCAGTGTCCCCTGGAGAGAGGCGACTCAGCAATGGCCCCCAGACATGCCTGGACTTGTGCTCCCCAAGCACATGGACTGAGGGTATAAAACAGAGTGGGCACATACTGGGCCCTTCTCCTGCCCCCACCTTTGTTGCAAGCACCTAAGACAATGAGAAGAAGACAAGACTGCAACAGAGGAGACTGGCCCAGGTTTAAGGAACAAACCTGTATATTAAGGGCTGCACTATCCAGTGGGGTAAGAAAAACTGCTTAATCTAGATGTTGCTCAGCCTAATAGGGTTGAGAGTTTAGACTGCGTGCTTATATTTTATTTTATTTTGGTAACCACTCTGACTTTTTGCCTATCACTTAATATCACTTAAAGTCTAACTTTGTAATAAATCTGTTTATTCTACCTGAAGCAGTGTGTTTGGTTTGAAGTGTGTCAGAGATTCCCCTTGGGATAACAAGCCCGGTGCATATCAATTTCTTTGTTAAATTGATGAACTCATATAAGGTTGCAGCGTCCAGTGGGCATAACTGGACACTGCAAGACGGAGGATCCTAGGGTTGTGTCTGGGACCGGAGGTATTGGCTAATGTCATTCAGTAGCACAATCCAAGCAGCTTACATGTCAGAGGCTGTGTGTGAACAGCTCAGGAGTGGGGGTTCTCACAGCTGAACAGGATAAGGCTGGCTCCCAGAGGCAAGGATTGGAGTGACCTAGCAGATCACTGGTCCAGATAACACCAGAGGGGAAAGTCGCGCATGGCCGCTATAGTCCAAACAGTCAATAGCTTCCCAAAATATCCAGATGAGCAGAGCCCTATGGGACCTACTGATTCTCAATGGGGCCAGGAGGGGTGTTTGAAAAAGGCACTGCTGGGGGCCTTACCCAATCTATGGTCCTCTCAGGCTCAACCTTCTGTCTGACTTCCCAGAGAAGGGATTCATCTCTCCTGCAGCTTGTCCACCACCCTTTGCCTGAGCTTCTGGAGCTTGTTAACTTGTTCCCCAACCAGAGCATGCTCAGAAATGTGGGGCTACCTGGGTCCAGAATTGCCTTTTAAACCCTTCAGGCGTAGTATGGGGTTTGTGTACCCCATCACAGGGCTCCAATCATGGATCAGGATCCCATTGTGCTAGGCATAGTACAAAACACAGAACAAACATACAGTCCCTGCCCTGCAGCCTTTACAATCTAAGTAAAAGAGAATCTTTATTTGTTTCTAATTGCAGTCAGACAATGGCAGGTAATGTGCTCTGACCAAATGTACATACACACACACACACACACACACACACACACGACCTCATGAAGTCAATGGGAGTTTTTCCAATGATTTCAACAGCCTTTGGCTCAGACGTCTACGAGAAACTTCCATGACCTCAATGGACTTCGAACAAGTCCCTATGTTTGTACGGTGGAAGCAAGTTACCTGCTATTGTCTGATTGCAGCTTAGAAATCAACAAATTCTCTTTTAAGGGTTTGGGGGCAAGGACTGTCTTTTTGTTCTGGGTTTGTATAGTGCCTAGCACGGTGGGATCCTGATCTATGATTGGGGCCCTTATGTGCTCTTGCAGTACAAATACAATTGTGTAACTGAGGAACAGCATTTAAGTGACTTGCCAAAAGTTATATAGGAAGTTGGTGGTAGAAGCAGAATCAGAACCCTGATCTGATATGCCCATTCCTGATCCACTAAGGCACAATGTCTCTCATTTAAAATTGTTTCAGATATCTGTACTTGTTAAGCCAGTTGTGAAACTGAGTTAATGATACTGACTTGTGTTTGTAAAGTGCTTTGAGATCTGCAGATGAAAAACATTGCAGTATGTGTGACACATTAATAGGTACATTTTTAGCTTACTTTAGCAGTGCTTTTCCATCTGCTGAGCTGGACACATGTGCGTGGCTAAGTTGGTCACATAGTGATTGTACATATATTGTCAGAGGCATATTGAACAAGGCAGAGCTCATCAGGAGCCATTATTAGATTTGGTCAGCATGACTCACTTCTCGAATTTAACAAGCTAATGATCCATTCATCCCATTTATTTCAAATTTTAATACTATCATTATTTACCTACACAAAGGGAAATATGTAAATAAATAACTCTAGAAATCCCAACCCCAAAAGATGTCTTTAAAAATGAGTTAATGTTACAAAATACCAACAACATATTTACCTTTTACATCATTTACAAAACCCAAGCACTTAAGAGCAAGGAAATGAATATTAAGTCCTCCACTGCCCACGTAATAAACATAAACACATTATTCTCATCAAGTATAAAGAAATGCATATTTCGTCATAATGACCCAAAGGATTCCATAGAACACTGTAGCGGGATCAGTCTTTCCACGTCTTAGATGATAAGCATCTTGGCTTGACCTCAGCAACTCTTGTCCATAAATACTTTGGCACTCTCCTTGGACAATATTCTATTCCATTACTTATTCTTAACAAAGTGCTACTATAAAAGTGGCCAGCAGCAGAGGTTGGAAGTATACCAGATGCAATGCACTCAGCCACAGGGGAAGTAGGTGGGAGGGAGTGTCTGGTTAATTGCAAACCGTCCGGATGATTAAGAAGCTGAGTGCCAGTTGTTCTTTGCCAAAGGAATGGTGGCTGCAATATGAGACCTAGGAGTCAAAGTGTAATACTGCATATTTAATATTTTTGAGGACACAGGGAGTCTCAGGTTTCAGTGATGTGCTTCTATTTAACTATCACATCATTCAACAACACAATGGATGATACCATATTCCGTGTTTTAATCACAGAACTCCTGGATTCTTCCTGTCTCAAGGCCTCTCTCTAGCCTCCTTCATGTTTTTCATATTAGATATTTGCAGTGTGCACAAGATGGCAC
Organism: Lepidochelys kempii; assembly: GCF_965140285.1. NCBI lineage: Eukaryota > Metazoa > Chordata > Testudines > Cheloniidae > Lepidochelys > Lepidochelys kempii. The sequence goes on along the minus strand of NC_136384.1, from coordinate 65,593,229 downwards.
TGGGCCACAGAGAACAATTGGAAAAAATAGGGGTAATATCCTGGGCAGATGAAAATATGAAGATTTCCCCCAAGAAAAACAGCTAAGTAATTTAATTTTGAGAAATATTTATTTTTATGCAATTTTAGAGCACTGCTGCAATATATTCCTGTTCAAAATAAAAATAATTACCAAGAGGACTTTTTTTTTGCAGCAGTAGCAATTTTACACTATCTCCATTTCCACTGTAAGCACCTAATATTTCTATGATGACTTTCATCAAAAAGAACATTTGTTTTTGATGAGGTACTGACATGCAATGGTTGTGTAGTACAGTTGGCGGAGAATGGCTGCTGTGTTCCACCCTTGAAATGACTGCATTTCAGTGATGAGTTAGTGATTCATGTGTAACGCACTTTGGATTCCTTTACTAGAAAAGGTACAATGCAAGTTGTTGTTATTATTACTTGTGCTTGGATGCAGGGCCATTCAGAATGCTATGGCTTTATGGTATGTCTATAATCTCTGTGTAACATGTCTCCAGAACTCTGCATATAGAAAACACTATTACTGTTGCATTGTTTGAGCACAAGCTCATTTCTGAATTAGAATGAATCATCATCCTCTCTTAACCATCTGATGGATGCATTCTTTTGTTATTCGGAAGAAAATCTGGAATTAGTCCAGGAAACTGGAGAAAAAATATACTCAACATTAACCTCCTTCCCAAGTCCACAATACTGGGCTAATTCATCACTCATATAACTTCATAAATTTGGCCCTGTTCTAGATTTAAGAATTAAGAGTCCCTTAATGCAGAGGGAAACATTCTTAAAGAATTAGACTCAATTTTTGGAGCTGGAGGAAGCACAAGGTTTTGGCTATTATGTTAGCTAGAAAGCCCCATTGACCTCCCAAAGCCTTTAAGGAGGAGAGGATTTAGTGGATTTAGTGTTCCTATAAGAACAACAGCTTTGAAAAGTTATACTAAGAATGGCTGATGAAAGCCTAGTTTTCAGAGATACAAGTTTTATTACTGCATTGCAGAATCCACTTTTCTTCATGTTGTCTTAATTAAAAAATCATCCTTGCTATTCTGTATGTGCCACCTAATTTTGTCACAAGATATTTCAAGTCATGAATGATTGTCAAGGCAAATGGCATGCTTTCTCACAGTCTGGAGGTGGAGAATGGGAGCCTATGTTAATTTATGGGCCTATTAAAATGTGTTTTTATTTAGAGACAGGAATGTGAGAGCTGGCTACGGAAGGGAGGAGAGTTGGCTCATAATATGCCAATAAGATCTGTTGCTGTAAAATTATTTAAACATTTGTATAGCTTTGTGCACTTGTATAATTAAAGACAACTGAAAAGCACTGGAAGACTGAATCTTTGTTTGACAAGTTAAAAACGGAATTAAATTTTAAGTCTGATCTATACGTCTATGAAAACGTGACTCTGCAGTAGAAATGCTGACAGCTCCAATTTGTTTATTAATGAATGATCTAGAGAAGGCCTGCACCTGGAAGATAGAAAAAATTGCTAATGACACCAAAAATGAAATATTCCTAATACCTTGAGTGACGCAGATCATTAAAAAAAAAATTAAACACAATAGAGTGGTCAATGAAAATGCTGATGGATTTTAGCATAAGTGTTCTAAAATGTGGATCTAAAATTCATTGGACCACCTACTCATTGCTGGGTAAAGAAGGAGAATGAGATATTGCTTCCATGTGGCAAACTAGTCATTAGATTTAGACACTGGCAGGGTCTGGGGACGGGGGCTGTGTGGGGGGGGAAATGTACCTTCCACTTCAGCACTGATTAGGAAAGGCTCTTCCAGTGCGATTAGGCTGGCACAACACCCGTTGTCAATTTCTTGTGATTGCAGGAGGTAGACTCTGGTGGAGTGTTGACCTTTGTATCTAACTCTTTCTAGGGTTGTTGTATCTATGTACAACTTAATGTGTTGATTGTATTTTCAGAGTGTCCCCAGAGCTTACTACAAGCAGAGCGTACTCGACTGTTTGAAAGGTTCTTGCCACAGTGTACTTTGGGTTAAAACAGTGAATGGAGACACAGGTCATCTGGGTTCTGTTCCCAGCTCTCCCTATGTCCTGTGTAACCAAGGGTGAACTGTTGACATTATTATTATGAATTTTATTATTATTTATTTGGATTGTAGCAGCACATAGGGGCCAGCGCCCCATTGTGCTAAGAACTGTGCAAATATCTAACAATGAAAGGCCCTTGACTCAAGGAACTTGCAGTCTAAGTATTAACCATTCTGAACTTCCTCAGCTATAAAATTCAGTGCGTGGGATTTTAAAAAATGCAGAGTGAGTTACTTTGCAGATCAATGGGATTTGTGCTTCTAACTTGCTCAGGCACTTCTGAATCCCACTTGTTTCTTTATCTGTAAATTTAAGACATGACTGTATTTACAAACTGTTATCCTCATGTTCTGAATGTTCATTGAGAGATTAATGAAAGGCACAGGATGCAGCATGCTGTTGCACTGCCCCAGGAGCAGTCCAGATGGTGACTCAGAATCACAATCTGCTTCCCAGTTTCCCACTGCTCTTTGGGGGATGAACTCTTCACAACGGCCTATAGCTGGAGTAGCATACTAGTCCCAGTATACCAGTGTAGCTAGTCAATGTGTTTGGGGACAGGTGGTGGAGCCTTGCATCAGTGCATGGGGATGCAGCAGCCCTGCGAAGGCTTCTCTCATCCCCATGCTAGTGCACCCAATCCAGATAACCAGCTCAATACAGTAAAGAAGCTCATGCAGTGTTGTCACAATGTTAACATGAGTTTTGTGATATTTGATGTTTTTCCTCAAAGCCCCAGTGCCTTGAATCCTGTGATTATGTGAGCATCTCAGCTTCCAACTTTTAAAAATAGTAAGTTTCTAACTCTCATAGTTGTGGAGAAAAGCTGGAAAACCTGATATGTGTTTACCCTAAAGCAGTACTGCAGCCACTGGGAGCTGCGGGCGGCCGTGCAAATGTAAACAAACTGTTTCGCGGCTCGCCAGTGAATTACCCTGACAGGTTGCCCACCAATGACCTAAAGGCTCAATACCTAAACAACAAATAAAAAGGACCCCAGTTTGTTTTCAATTTCATGATTTGAAAGTCAAACTCATGATTTTTGAACACTTTGGGTTAACATTAGTGTCTATACTCCATCACTGTTTCGTACTGCTGCATAAGTGAAGCCACAATCTAGCTCTGCGTACATTAATAAATAGTAACAACAATTGCTCTTGAAGGAACTAAGGGACTGTGGGTGTTTGCAGAAGTGAGAGTTCAGATTAGCAGGCTGTGCAGGCAGGGGTGCTGAAACAATTTTTATTGTGGGGTGCTGATGATGGAAACCATGTATTTGGGGTTTGTTATTCTACTACTGTGTGCAAGGCATGTAGCTACTAGTTTCTGCCCAAGTTTCTTGCATGAATAAAGATTATCTGAGTTTATACACAAGGGATTTGTGTGTGTACTGCCTCCCACATGGGTGTTGTGAAGGTGAATTCATTAATTTCTTTTACGAGTTTGAGAAAAGAAAAGGAGTACTTGTGGCACCTTAGAGACTAACCAATTTATTTGAGCATAAGCTAGAGTTTGGAAATCTTTGAAAGGAAGGTACAATATAAGTGTAAAGTATTATTACATTTACCATTTATTTCTGATTATTTTAACTGGGAGATGGTTTATATCCAAGTTAGGGAAACCAAAGATACTAAATGGCCCCAGTCCTACAAACAGAGGGACACCAGGGGCTACAGAAGGTGTCAAAATATTGACAAGAGTTCTCTCAGGAATTTTAAAACAGAAAATAATAAACCAGACACATAAATCAAGGTAATATTTTCATAGAATTAATGTATGCACTGAAGACACCAGGAAATGAATCCGGTTAATTAAATCCTCTTTGGGTTCAGCTGTTACAGAGTGGGTATTATACCTAAACAAACATAGAGCTTTGTGAGAGTAGCCTGCATGGATGTGATCCTTTTAAAGGACAACCAGGTAAACCAAACTGTCTTGAAGAGACCATGTGCAGTCAAAGGGTTAGTTATTTCCAGAATATGAAATATGGGTAGTGACCAGGTTTTATGGATACCTCTACTGCCCATTTTTATTGGAAAATTGGCTGGTATCTATTAAAATACTTCCCCTCCATTTGGTTTATATACATTATTTGTGTATTCCTGGCTGGGAACAAATGGAGGTGTGTATCTGAGGCAATAGATGAGGCTTGACTACATCAAAATTGTACTGAGTAGATGCAAAACACACTCATTCGTAAATTACTGTAATTTTATAGCTTGTTAAAGAACCTTCTGAGAAATCATTATTCATCATCTGGCATTTAGCCTGCCTACACATATACTATATGTTTCCTTTTTCTATATCTAACCCTAGTTCAGTAACTATCTTATTCAGCGGAAGTGATAGACTGGCAGTCTAACTGTACCTTTGTAAATGCATGATGTAAAATAATATCTATGTTCTTCCTTCAAGTACCTTTTAGTAATTAGCTTCTTGATCTTTTTACTAAGCAGATTTCAGTTCACTGTTTAAATTGTAGAGAAATGAAATAATAAACATGGTGTCTGAACACTCTATTGTTTATAAACTGTAATTAAGCTGTCTATTTAAAAAAATAGTTTGCATGTAGATCTGTTTAATGTTTTACTAGTATATAATTTTAATGTGGAATAGCAGTCTTTGCAGGGAATTCAGCCTGCCGCTGGATGTTTAAATTTTCAGTGTCTGTTGTCATGGCAACTAGAACTGACTCTGGTAGTCACTGTGTTCACCATAAATTCATTTAAAGTCATAGCATTTTGAAACATTTTTTAAAAAGTCCGACTTGCTTCAGATTTCTATGCAGTTAAAATAGCTACCTTTGAAATATCATTAAATACATTTATTTTTGGCTAATTATTAGTTTTACTTGCAGGATGCAGTAGTTTGAAATTCATAAATAATGTATGCAGGGAAATTGTTTCCTGGATTTCTTGTGGAATTATAGCTTCCAAATAATGAGGCATTTATCAGTCATTTGATACTTTGAACTCTTGTGTTTGTAGATTATAGTCCAAGTACCTTAAAATCTCTATGTTAAATTTAGCAAATGAAATGTTAATGTTTACATTTACCCTCAAATTTATTAAGTCCTCTGCAGCATTATCTTCCTTTTGTGAAAACAATATCGTATTCAAGCCACATCTTACATGTCCAGTTATCCAATTATTCTTTATGAAAGAGAGGTTTATAAAAATATATAAATAAAATAATCCTAGGCATTTTAATGTTTCATGTTTGAGATCCCTTGTGGTTCTCATGATTCTAAAAAGGATTAAAAAGGGATATTAAATGTAGGTTCTGGGGGAGGGGAGGTAGTTCCATTGGGTGTAATAAGGTTTTTCTCTCAGTATTTGTAAATAGAGTACATTTATTCATGAATTCAATTTTCCCCCTCACACATTTGCAAAAAAACAATGTTATGAAATAAAGCCACTGTTTAGCATGCCTCGATGATGGGAGATTGTCAACGATCGTATTATGCATATCACACAGTACTGCTGTCTTTTGAAAATCTCTTTAGCTCAACCGTCCCTCTATTAGCGTGTCCAGCATTTTTCATACTGTATGCTTGTTACAATTAATATGACTACTGTTGAAAATGTGGCTCTTTTAAAAACTACACTTCAATCGTATTTTACTTTTAAAAGATTCTTATTCACTGATGCTTGGATTTTTATGATGCGAGTGAATAAAATGTAGTCCTTTTAGAACTCTAGACTTCTGTTTTCTGTAGAAAATAACATTTTGAAACAATAAAAATGAGGCTTTCCTGGGTAATCAAAGGTTTATTCTAATGTTTATTCTAATGTCTAATGGAAACCTTTAAACATAATCCCAATTTCTGATAATTTTAATATGATAAATTTAATAATTGTCTTCCACAAATTGAGCCTCACATAATGGAACACATTGTTAAAATGCAATAAAGTAATATTTCATTTTAGACTGAGAAAGCACCCTGTGTATTAAATATTTAGAGCACCAGATATTACTGCTGAAATTCAGATGTTAATGTCTCATTGTCAGTACCATTTTCTCTGTGCGTCTAGTAGTTATAAGCTTGCCATATTGACACATACTGTAAAGAGGTATTTAAGAAAACAAGAATCTACTGCAGCTCTGCATGACTCATGTGCACCGACTGCACATACTCATTAATAAACCTACAAAGACAAAATATCTGAATCCGAGGGTTCCCGTGGGGATTTGTTTTGCAACATTTCCTACAAAAACATTTGAAAACTTTGCTTATTTGGATTAAATCTTCCAAACCCTTCTATTACTTAATGAGCATGCTGTCACTCATTATGTTAAATCTTCTTTAACAATCTTCAGAAGAGAAGTATGGCACAGATAAAACAAAGTCTTATAAATGGCTTTATTTATAGACTGCTCAACATGAAGTAAAAATGAAATATAGCCTTCTCATTTTTGTATGCTGTGTGGATTATTCTTTTATTTTCAGTTCATTAACCAGCGAGCACAGTGAAGTTTACAGGACACTTGCTGTGTGGTAAAGGAGTACTTTTTATGTAAATGCGTTGATAAGATTCATGTAAGTGAACATGTCCATGTTTGGGTTGACTGAACCAATACCGTACTTTGTTTATTTTAAAGTTAATTACAGAGAGTTGAATAGCTACTTCACAAACCACACAGTCAAGGGTTGAATACGAAAGCTATACTCTCGGTGTATGAGAAATGAATTATCACAGGCCAGTTGCTAGTGGACAGGTGCCCTATATTATAAGTACCAGAACAATTAACTCTAATGACACTCTTATTGCCTGCCTTGTGGTTTAGGATTAAATAAACTGTGGAGGAGGAACTAACTTCTCCACATTTTCCAGGAGCCTAACCAAAGCCTCCCATTGATGTTGTTGGACTTTGGAGTAGCACTAAAGCTGATTAATGGGACAATGTGTGAGGAGTTTGCACTGCCACTGTCTACCTGTTTTGTGACTAAAGAGATGATCTTTTTTGTCAGGGCTGTCAATTACACACCTTTCCCTTTGAAGTTCTCTGACTGGTGTTCCCCAGTGGCCCTCTACTGTTATTCCTTTGGCCTGACCCCTACTCCTACTTTTTTGTTGCTGCATTTAGTTGACAGCTGAGCATATGGCCCTTCCTCTATCTTGAGGGTGAGGCCATTGCTGTTCCTGTGATGGACACCCCTTTGGGTGCTGCACCTCCTTTCCAGAGATCACATAAAACTAACCAAAACATCTTGAGGGAAAGCTGCCAGTCTGACTTGGCAAATTCTTTCCCATTTTTTTCTTCACGTGTATGCTTAGCTGACCATAGATTTGTTTGGTTTTCCCGGAGGGCGTGATGAGTTCCTGAACCCACTGGGCCAGTTCCTCACTTGAGGTCAAGTAGGCTGACACCTTTCACTAACACTAAATTCACATTTAAAACATCTGCACACTTGCAATCCTGACTGCACATCTGAGGTCTTTTCTCCATCTTAAATTCTAACCTCTTGTTACAGGTAAATATACAGGAGGAAGACCCCTTTTGAGCATGACCAGATTAATATCACTAAAACATGCCTTTCATTTAAGCTCTGATTTGTCTACATTAATTACCAATGCCATACTGCCAAAGCATATTCTTGATAGAATGAATGGCTTCATTCTATCTAGGGTGATGTCATGGTGGGAGTCTGCTATAGACCACCAGACTGGGGGATGAGGTGGATGAGGCTTTCTTGCGGCAACTAACAGAAGTTACTAGATCGCAGGCCCTGGTTCTCATGGGAGACTTCAATCACCCTGATATCTGCTGGGAGAGCAATACAGCGGTGCACAGACAATCCAGGAAGTTTTTGGAAAGTGTAGGGGACAATTTCCTGGTACAAGTGCTGGAGAAACCAAGTAGGGGCAGAGCTCTTCTTGACCTGCTGCTCACAAACTGGGAAGAATTAGTAGGGGAAGGAAAAGTGGATGGGAACCTGGGAGGAAGTGACCATGACATGGTCGAGTTCAGGATCCTGACACCAGGAAGAAAGGAGAGCAGCAGAATACGGACCCTGGACTTCAGAAAAGCAGACTTTGACTCCCTCAGGGAACTGACGGGCAGGATCCCCTGGGAGAATAACATGAGGGGGAAAAGGAGTCCAGGAGAGCTGGCTGTATTTTAAAGAATCCTTATTGAGGTTGCAGGAACAAACCATCCTGATGTGTAGAAAGAATAGTAAATATGGCAGGCAACCAGCTTGGCTTAACAGCGAAATCCTTGCTGATCTTAAACACAAAAAAGAAGCTTACAAGAAGTAGAAGATTGGACAAATGACCAGGGAGGAGTATAAAAATATTACTCGGGCATGCAGGAGTGAAATCAGGAAGGCCAAATCACACTTGGAGTTGCAACTAGCAAGAGATATTAAGAGTAACAAGAAGGGTTTCTTCAGGTATGTTAGCAACAAGAAGAAAGTCAAGGAAAGTGTGGGTCCCTTACTGAATGAGGGAGGCAAACTAGTGACAGAGGATGTGGAAAAAGCTAATGTACTCAATGCTTTTTTTGCCTCTGTCTGTCTTTTTTTGCCTCTGTCTCTGAACAAGGTCAGCTCCCAGACTACTTCACAGGGCAGCACAGCACGGGGAGGAGTTGACCAGCCCTCTGTGGAGAAAGAAGTGGTTCGGGACTATTTAGAAAAGCTGGACGAGCACAAGTCCATGGGGCTGGATGCGCTGCATCCGAGATTGCTAAAGGAGTTGGCAGATGTGATTGCAGAGCCATTGGCCATTAACTTTGAAAACTCAGGGCGATCGGGGGAGGTCCTGGACGACTGGAAAAAGGCTAATGTAGTACTCATCTTTAAAAAAGGAAAGGAGGAGGATCCAGGGAACTACAGGCCAGTCAGCCTCACCTCAGTCCCTGGAAAAATCATGGAGCAGGTCCTAAAGGAATCAATTCTGAAGAACTTAGAAGAGAGGAAAGTGATCAGGAACAGTCAGCATGGATTCACCAAGGGCAAGTCATGCCTCACTAATCTAATTGCCTTCTATGATGAGATAACTGGCTCTGTGAATGCGGGAAAAGCAGTGGATGTGTTATTCCTTGACTTTAGCAAAGCTTTTGACATGGTCTCCCACAGTATTCTTGCCAGCAAGTTAAAGAAGTATGGGCTGGATGAATGGACTATAAGGTAGATAGAAAGCTGGCTAGATCATTGGGCTCAATGGGCAGTGATCAATGGCTTCATGTCTAGTTGGCAGCCAGTATCAAGTGGAGTGCCCCAAGGGTCGATCCTGGGGCTGGTTTTGTTCAATATCTTCGTTAATGATCTGGAGGATGGTGTGGATTGCACCCTCAGCAAGTTTGCAGATGACACTAAACTGGGAGGAATGGTAGATATGCTGGAGGGTAGGGATAGAGTACAGAGGGCCCTAGACAAATTAGAGGATTGGGCCAAAAGAAATCTGATGAGGTTCAATGAGGACAAGTGCAGAGTCCTGCACTTAGGACGGAAGAATCCAATGCACCGCTACAGACTAGGGACCGAATGGCTTGGCAGCAGTGTGTCATTAACATATGCATGCTAAAGCAGCAAGAAGAAATCAAGGCTACTGATGATACTGCTTTAGCATTCACTTATTTGTAAAACTGAGGATTTTTCAAAGCTTAGATCAATTAGTTGTTGGGGTTTTTAAGTCTGTGTCCAAAGGCTGTGAACAAAACGTAGTCTCTTTGGAGATATTTGCATTATATTGGTCTACTGCTACAAAAGAAAAAAAGATACATCCTAAATAAATCTTGACATCATAGTTTTAGCTCAGCGTTACTGAAATTTTTATATTCTAGCAGCTAGCTTCATTCACAATTATTGAGAACATTTTACTTTTAATTACTATTTAATACCATTTTTTCTAGTATTTGAAACACATCAGTTTAAGTGAAAAGGATAGTCCAAATTTAGAAGTGAGACAGCCAATTTATTTGCAACAAATGAACTAGTATGCCTGCCAGCTTCTGTAATATTCCTTGGGAAATTCTTTAAATGGTGTCAGTTTCTACTGTGATCTGGTTCCTGAGCATTCACCAGTTATTATTTTGTCTAGTAGCACATCTTAGCTACATTCATGATAAATTTGCCATTACCTTGAATTGTCGTTTTTTTCAAGAGTCTGGACATTTAGGCAAACTAATCATATTTGTTTTGTATTTTGACTTTGCATGGGAGGGGAAAATTGCCATATTGGGTTCAGTATGTATTTCCCCCCTATTAGAATGTCTGGTGTGGTTTCCATTTTTTTGAACAGTGCAGTCATGAATGCATTTAATGCCTTGCTGAGTTGAATAGTCTGAGGGTACTAGACCGAGGGTCTGGCTGAGTTGAATAGTCTGAGGGTCAGAGTTTTTGTGTCTAAAATACATGTAACAAAAATAGTGTAGCTGTAGAATTGGTAAACCTCGGGGCCTGGGGCCTGCTTGTCAGTTTTAAGACTTATCGGTGTGTTACAATGATACCTGCCTCATGATCAGAGTTGGCCTCCTGTGCATTGTCCATTGACTCAGTGTCACATTTGACCTTTCCCTTCTCTATAGCATTAGCATTTATTTCAGGAAAATTCACTTCATTTTCTTTATCTAGTGCTCATTTTTCTCTGTTTTCTTTGAACACAGTGAGTCTGATTCTCATTTATAGTAAGAACCGTTTACACCACCCTGAAAATTTACCCACATTTTAAGGCTGTTTTACACTGCCAGCATAGTGAAAGGGGCCATAGTGTAAATAAGATTCAGGGCCACTCACTGTTTCCATTAGTCTTTATGTCCTTCAAAGGAGTGACAGTTATTGGAGATAGGAAGAAAAGAATGTTCTAATTAGCTTCTTTATTTTTTTCCTTCCCAACTTCTCAGTCTTTCTTTTGCAATCACTATACAAGACGCATGACTAGATTAAACATTGTCTCTTAAAATTACCTTAGTTATTACCATTTCAGCATATTAAAACAAAACATTTAAAAAATCTATTTTCACCTCTTAATTAATGCTATGTTTGCTTTTTGTATTACATTTCGCTTATACAGCTAAAAGGGGCTAGTCATTTTCCCTGTAGTTGTAAAATCTAATCACAGATGGAAAAGATTAGGACATCAAGGGTATGACCAGTGAAGCCAATGGTAAAGTTCCATTGACTTCAGAATCAGGCTACAAGTGGGTCTTGCCAAAGCAAAATTGTTCCACAATTGTACATTTCCTAATGCACTCTACAGTCTAATTTTAAATGTCTAGTGGAATGAAGCTTCTAGTGCTTCCATTGGGAGATTATTCCACAGCCTTGTATATCTCACTGTCAGGAAGTTTTTCCCGCTAGTCAGCCTAAATCTTCCTTAAAGTTTATAATCTGTTTTGCATTCTTGCATCTCGAGCATTTTCATCATCTTGAAATTTTAGAGCTAAAAGAGTGATAAAAGAATGTTTAAAGCCAGACAAAAAGCTGTTTTATTGACATTTAAAGAAAACATGAAATATCATTGGTTAGGATTTTCAAAGAAGGCTAAGGGCAATTCCCATAGCTATTCTATTCTGGTATTCTATCAAAGGCAATTGGGTGCCTAAATACCTTAGGTGTCTTTGAGAATTCCAGCCCTTAATATTGTGTCTAGAATCAGATACTTTGTCTTTATGTTTGACAGAGTCTCCTGCTCTAATGTTCCCTTTTGTGGTGGGGTTTTACATAGTTTAACATGCAAACAGGCACATTTCGTTATACCAATTGAAAATGGTGTACTTAGGCTTATTTGCAGATAAAAGTGTAACCACACAGAAGAGCACAGCTCCTTGGAAAACAGCTGACTTGTATATTTAAGAAAAAGTGTGATAACTGTAAGCTTTTCCCAGAGTGCACTTTTACTTAGACTGTAAGCTCCTTGGGGGTAAGGACTGCATTTTCTGTGTTTGTATAGCACCTAACACAATGAGGTCCTAGTATATGACTGGGGCTCCTAGGTGCCTCAATAATACAAATAATTAATAATAATATTGGTCTGTTTGTGACCAAAAAGCCAGAATCTTTCAATAATAAAAATAGAAAAAAGGGGAGGTTCATAGTAATGGAGATACATCACAAGTTAGGAATTGCTAAGTGAAGCAATTGATAAGTGAAGCAAAGAGACACAAAGAAATCTATGGCCAGCAGACTTAAGGGCAATAAGAAGGAGTTTAAATATATAAGGAAAAAAAGAATTCTAACAATAATATTGATTCATTACTAGATGGAAATGGTAAAATTATCAGTAATAATGCAGAAAAGGCAGAAGCGTTCAATAAATTATTTCTGTTGTGTATTTGGGAAAAACAGATGATGCAGTAATATCATATGATAACACTCTTTCCATTCCACTAGTATCTCAGAAGGTTATTAAATAGCAGCTACTAAAGTCAAACATTTTAAAAACAGCAAGTTGGGATAACTTGCATTCAAGAATTTTAAAAGAGCTGGCTGAGAAGCTCCCTGGACCATTAATTTTGATTTTCAACAAGTCTTGGTGCACTCGGCAAAGTTCCAGAAGACTTGAAGAAAGCTAATGTGCAATATTTAAAAAGGGTAAATAGGATGACCTGGGTAATTATCGAACCACCAGTCTGACATACAGCCACTCCATTATCTTGCCTGGGATTATATGTGACTCAATGAATAAAGAAGAAAAGGAGAGTAATGTAATTAATGCCAATCAGAATGGGTATACTGAAAATAGATCTTGTCAAACTAACTTGATTTTTTTTTATGAGATTACAAGTTTTGTAGATAAAGGTAATAGTGTTGATGTAATATACTTAGCTTTCTGTAAGGCATTTATCTTGGAACTGCATGACATTTTGATTAAAAAAAATCTAAAAAGATATAAAATTAAGACAGCACACATTAAATGGAGCAAAAGTTCACTAATTTGAAAGGGTGTGTTTCTAGAGGGGCCCCACAGGGATTAGTTCTTAGCCCTATGCTATTTAACATTTTTATAACTGACCTGGAAGAAAACATAAAAATCATCACTGATAAAGTTTTCAGGTGGCTAAATAGCAAAGAGGACAAATCACTTACAGAGTGATCTGAATCACCTGGCAAACAGGGTGCAAGCTAACAACAAGTGTTTTAATATGGCTGAGGTAAACATATATGTCTAGGAACAAAGAATATAGGCCATAATTACATGATGCAGGACTATCCTGGGAAGCAGTGACTCTGTGTTAATACCCATGGACCTTAAACCGAGATTTTTGGGAGTCCTAGGTGCCATCCCACCTGGCAGCTCACAGATAGCAGCTGGGACCAGGATCCATGAAGCCCAACTGGGGCACAAGCCATGCCTCTACACTCTGATTGGGAGAACTCCAAGGCTCCAGACTGGAGCATAGCACCTATTTAGGGCCAAAGAGGAAACAGAAAGTTATCTGTACAACTTGGCTTCACCTTGTCATGAACTGCTGGTCTGATGTCTGTTCCTGCTTTCTGATCTTGACCTATTGGTATCCTATCTCAGCCTGACTCTTGGTAACTACCCTCTGGTTCTGTCACTTGATCCTGATCTCCCAGAAGCCTGAGTCAGTTTAACTCTTGATCTCTGCCCTCCAGTTTGTCTCTTGATTCTGATCTCCTGGTGTTCCAACCTGGCTTGATTCCTGATAATCAGGTCCTGGCCCCTTGGCCCAAGCCTGACACTAACTCCCAGGCCAAGCCTCCCATCCCACTGGTACTCCGAAAAAGATTTGGGAGTCGTGGTGGATAATCAATTGAACTTCAGCTCCCACTGTGATGTGGTGGCCAAAAGAGCTAATGCGATCCTGGGATGCATAAGGAGGGGAGCCTAGAGTAGGAGTAGAAAGGTTGTTTCACCTCTGTATTTGGCACTGGTATGAGTTCTGCCTGAATACTGTGTCTAGTTCTGGTTTCCACCATTCACCAGCTTGGCTGCTGGTGGGTACACAGCACCCACTAATTTTTCCCCGTGGGTGCTCCAGCCCCGGAGCACCCACGGAGTCGGCACCTACGCCTTATAGTGATAGACTGGAGCTCAATCTATTTACCTTAACAAAAAGAAGGCTAAGGAGTGACTTGATTATAGTCTATAAGTATGTACATGGGGAACAAATATTTGACAATGGACTCTCCAGTCTAGCAGCTATAACGTGATCTAATGGCTGGAAGTTGAAGCTCGACAAATTCAGACGGCAAATAAGGTATAAATATTTAACAGTGAAAATAATTAACTATTGGAACAACTTACCAAGGGTCATGATAGATTCTCCATCAGTGACAATTTTAAAAATCAAAATTGGCTGTCTTTCTAAAAGATCTGCTCTGGGAATTATTTTGGGAAAATTCTATGGTCTGTTATGCAGGCAGTCAGATTAGATGATCACAGTGATCCCTTCTGGCCTTGAAATCTGTTTGTTCTTTAAACAAGTTAGAATGAAGTTTCTTAATATTAGTAGGGGATTGTTTCCCCTAGTTCCATGTATAGAGATAGCTGTTGAACATTTGTGACACCAGTCCTTACTACTCAGATCCCTGCATAAGATCTTCCATGGTTCCAGGGATTTGGCCCCAATTCTGGAAAGCATCCCCTATTCAGGGCAGCACTTGAGCACATCCTCAAGTCCCCGCAAAGTTAAAAAAGTTTAAAGTTAAGCACACACTTAAGTGCTGTCCTGAATTGGAATCTTTGTGTGTGAGGAATGAGTGGAAGGGAGGAGGACCGAGGTGGGGCAGAAGTGCACAGACATTGCCAATCACTTGACACACAGCAGGAACTCAGAAATTTTGCTGCTGAGATAAAAACAACCCAGGTCCTACCACCTTTTCAGTGGACCCTTTCTACATAGTGGAATCATTCTTGAAGGGATCCAGAACTTCAGAGTTCTTTGTGCAAATGGACCTGGCCTTTAGCAGACCATGAGGTCTGGAGTCAGTTCCACACCTCTCCTATGAAAGAATGTGGAGGAATTCTCCTCCTGTGGATTTTACCATGGGAACAGGCAGTCTGGTCCATGATAAACAACTGTCACTATGATGCATCCAAGTCCACTGATCTATTCTATTTTTGAGCACCTGCTGTAACAGAAAAATTGAAGTAGACTGATATCCTAAGGATAAATGTCTCCCAGTTTGGAAATGTTTGCTTCTCAGTGTTTATGTTCAGTAAATGTCTTTGGCTTTTTGGCATCTATCCAGCAACAAGAGACTTATCCTGGAACAGAATTATATTCCAGTGACATTATCTCTTAATTAAAATAGTGGATGGATTCTAATGGTAAACATTGTGTCTGTCTTATTTCCAAGCTGAACTGTATGGCTGACTCTGTAATTCAAAACAGCAGCTATTGCAGATCACCACTGCAATCTGTTCCTTCCCTGACATTTTATAACTCACTAAGACACAATGGATACAATCCTGTTCTAATTGAAGGCAATGGCAAAGCTCTTATTGATTTCAATAGAAGCAGAATTAAGCCTAATATAAGAACTAAAAATTCAGTGAAGGGTATTGAATGATTTCTTTTGCACTTTTTTTATACTGTTTTGGATAATATATAGCATTCTGGCAGAGAAATAACAATCAGTCTATTGATCTTTTTTATCTGGATGGAATAAAAACACTGCATTCTACCAGCTATTTGATTATGAGAATTGCAATTAGCTTTTTCGTTCCCAGTGGGACTTTAAATAGCGAGAATTATGTTCCTGTTATGTTAAGCAAACCAAGCAATACAATATTTATTGTGGATTCAGTGACAAGGGAGATTGCATTATCTAAAACGATTGCATCATCGCATCTTGCTTGACCCACTAGATTAAAAATGGTCTCATTGGCAATATAAATTTTCTTTATTGCATTTTAACCTAATGCTATCACACAAAGCATTATCCTCCAAGATGAGTTCAAAGCAATTTTAGACAAAGGCCACTCTTACAGAGCTTTTAAGAACTGACAAATGTCACAAGAAACCTATAAGAAAAGTGGTGTTTTTCCATTCAAAAATTAGATGTAAATCAGATAAATCCCACTCTCTTGTTTTCTCACTCTTACACTTTAGAACCCACTGTCATATGCTGAAAGAAATGCAAGATACAACTATGTATTGAATTTGCCTTTGCCTTAAATATAGATATCCCACAGTATCTTTGAGAAACATTTGTTTACTCATGCAAATGACTACTTGCACACACACTAATGGTTGTTAAAGTGCTGTAATATTTCGGTATTATTTTGCTTAGTACTTATGGCTATCTGCTGCCTAAAGATAATACCTACATTACATCAGCAGAGAATGACATGGTAAAACTTGTCAGACATCTAAAGCCTTTTGAATCTTCTGAGAATCTCTTGGCTTTTACTGTTCTTTCATACTTCACACTCTGTTTCCCAAAAGCTACTTGGAAGATCAGCTACAAATATTCCCTTTTCCAGTGAGAGTCATTCTATCATCTTATCCAGGATACCAATTTGGAGGGCCTCCTTTGAGCCACTTTATTTCATGTAGACCTATACTTTTAGGGCCTTGTCTGAGCTTAATCTGTAATATAAAGCGGTGTGCATAATTAGGGTGACCATAAGTCCCATTTTGGCTGGGCAGTCCCTTTTTTAAGCCTTGTGCTAGTCATCCTGACTTTTTTTTGGCAAAAGTGGGCATTTGTCCCATTTGCTCTTGATCTGCTGGCAAGTGGCCACTTTTGTCAAAAAAGTGAGGTGCAGAGGAACATGCAATGGTGCAAGCAGCGATGCCAGCCCCAGCCTTTGGTCACCCTAGCTAGTGTGTGCATCACTGCTCCCCCAAGCCCTGCCTCCCACCTCTCGCCCTGTGGGGATGGGGACTCGGGCTATCCCCACACAGTGTCCCATTTTCTCTTTGGGAAATATGGTCACCCTATGGATAATTGGCTTTTTTGGTTGGCTGGCCAAAGTAAAAAAAAACTGTTTTAGGTCAACTCAAAGCAAAATGTTTCATTTTGATTTCAGGCATTTCCTCGCTTCTTTGTTAAAAGGAACAGAAATCTGAAAATGCTATTCGCAAAACAGGAGGAGGTCGTCCCCTTGTCCTGTAGTTAGTGCTCTAACCTGGCTTTCTCCCATTCTACTGCAATGTAGTATAGAAGAGGAGGAGCTGGATTGCTGAACTGCACTTCCTGAAAAAAGGAGGTAGTCTGTAGCTAAAAGAATGAAGGATGCTCCTCACAGGTTTTAATTTGAGGTTAAACAAAATTTCTCACTCCTGGAATCACGAAAAATCTTTCTGAAAATACCACCTATGAACTATGGAAACTGCTCCAGGGGATGTTCTTTGATAAATCCTAGATTTCTCTGAAAAGCCTTTAGAAAACATTGTGTTTAAATGTTATCTGTTAACAGCAATGTAACCTGATTTTTCTCGTACACCAGTTTTACATCACTAAAATCCCATTGGGTATATCTACCCTACATTGTAAACCCGGGTCTGCGGGACCCATGCTTATGGACTCTGTTTCCAAGCCCGTCCTTGAGCATTCACAGTGCCCTGTAAACCTAGACTTTGTTTTTGCTGGACCCAGGTCTCACAACTATACTAACTCATCCATCCTTCTGACTCAGGTCTATGACCTGAGCTGCATCCACATTGCAAAACAACAGGACGTGGACCCAAGTGTCAGTGGGAACTGGCTTAGAACCACCCACACAAATGGGTCCTAGGAGCTGTGACCTGAGTGCTTGCTAAGCCAAGTCACACAGATTTGTGTGTGAACAGTAGTGAGGCTTGGGCTCAAATCTGAGATGGACCTTGGGTTTACACTAAATGTAGATATACCCACTGAATTCAAGTGGGGCTACTCCTAGTTTGCATCAGTATAGCTGTCAGGAGAATGATACCCCTATATTCTATTGAACACAGCTGTGCAGACTAGTAGCAGGCAATGGTGCACATACACACTAGACAGGTTTCAGAGTAACAGCCGTGTTAGTCTGTATTCGCAAAAAGAAAAGGAGGACTTGTGGCACCTTAGAGACTAACCAATTTATTAGAGCATAAGCTTTCGTGAGCTACAGCTCACTTCCTCAGATGCATATCGTGGAAACTGCAGCAGGCTTTATATATACACAGAGAATATGAAACAATACCTATTCCCACCCCACTGTCCTGCTGGTAATAGCTTATCTAAAGTGATCATCAGGTGGGCCATTTCCAGCACAAATCCAGGTTTTCTCACCCTCCACCCCCCCACACAAATTCACTCTCCTGCTGGTGATAGCCCATCCAAAGTGACAACTCTTTACACAATGTGCATGACAATCAAGCTGGGCTATTTCCTGCACAAATCCAGGTTTTCTCACATTCCCCCCACCCCCATACACACACAAACTCACTCTCCTGCTGGTAATAGCTCATCCAAACTGACCACTCTTCAAGTTAAAATCCAAGTTAAACCAGAACAGGGTGGTGGGTGAGAAAACCTGGATTTGTGCTGGAAATGGCCCACCTGATGATCACTTTAGATAAGCTATTACCAGCAGGACAGTGGGGTGGGAGGAGGTATTTTTTCATATTCTCTGTGTATAAATAAAGTCTGCTGCAGTTTCCACGGCATGCATCCGATGAAGTGAGCTGTAGCTCACGAAAGCTCATGCTCAAATAAATTGGTTAGTCTCTAAGGTGCCACAAGTCCTCCTTTTCTTTTTATGTTTGAATTAATTTCTCAAATCTGTGGACTAAAGGAATAGTTTTGAGGTTGATGTTTTGCTAGATGAGCATTTCCAAATTATTAAAACTAAATGATGCCATCTTGTGGTGAGTAAAGAAAATACAAAAGTTAATCAGAACCCTCTAGTCACATCCTAAACAGATGATATGCTAAATAAATGTGGTGGTTATTTAGAATGGGACAATAATGTTTCTATAGTTCAGAGTCTAGTAAGATTCTGTAAAAATACTCAGATAGCAAGAGGAAAAAAACATGCACAAGTGACTAAATCAACAATCTGCAATAGTCAATCAAATTAAAATTGGACACATGTATAGCAGTTCATTCAATTTACTGAAGCCAGACTGAACAACATATTGAATCCAACATGTATAAATTAAAAGCAAACATAACATTATGGAAATATATTGTTTAATCATTAGGATAGTAGAAAGGTTGGCAAAGTGACATTGGGAGTAATTTTTCAATGTCAAATATTGTAAACAATCTTGATATCAGATTGAAGTTCAAGTGCTCCAGGCACATACCCCGATGACCTGGGGGGGAAAGGGTGATATTCTGAAACTATCTTTTTGTGTGTTAGTCTGCTTGTCTCAGTTTTACCTGTGTCATCTCGCTGACTGCAACCATTAGATGAACCAGGATACATTTCTAAAGAATCATAAAATTTACCTTACATTAGCTTTTGAAATTTTCCTCTCTTTCTCAGGCATTCAAAAGCTGAGTTAGTTTTCACAGTTCTCCAACTACATCATCAGACTATCAAATTGGTAGCTTCCTCATATTTTTCATTGTATTTAAGGTGGTTATTTTTCATATATTTTAGTGATTTTGATGTCATTATACCTCATATATACAGTATCACATCAAATGCACCTTTCCTTTAAAAGGAAGCTTAGATACTGAAGAATACAGAAATGTTACCAAGGCCCTAATTCTGGGATGGGCTCTCTCATCCTCACAATAAAACCCACAAGAGAGCGTCAGGTGCAGAATAACTCAGGGAACCTTGCGGAATTTTATTCCAATGACTGTGTCTGCAGGGAAACGATTTGCCCATCCACAGAACAGGCTGCAGGAACCATTCCTCAACCCAAGGGATCCTCCTGGGGAGCAGCAGGAAGTCAGACCTGACTGCATTCAGGTTTGTCCCTCCCTGCTGAATCTGTGCTCCCAAAACCTCTTGCCCTGACTGTTCAGCTTCGGTGCTGTTGCACTGCCAGGTTCTCCTGTTGCTACAACTGCCCCCGGGATCTCCCTTTAAAGAGGTATCCCTACCACAGATGTGGTTAGTTTGTCAGAAAGGTAATACTGCCCTAAGCAATATTACCTTTAAAAGGAAGCTTTGTAAGCTCTGCTGGATGGAGAGATGGGGATAATATGCATCTTCCTCATAGACTTTAAGGCCAGAAGGGACCATCATGCTGATCTAGTCTGACCTCCTGCACATTGCAGGCCACAGAACCTCACCTACCCGCTCCTGTAATAGACCCCTAACCTCTGGCGGAGTTACTTAAGTCCTCAAATCATGATTTAAAGACTCCAAGTTACAGAAAATCCACCATTTACACTAATTAAAACCTGCAAGTGACCTGGGCCCCATGCTGTAGAGGAATGTGAAAAACCCTCAGGGTCTCTGCCAATATGACCAGGGGGAAAATTCATTCCTGACCCCAAATATGGTGATTAGTTAGACTCTGATCATGTGAGCAAGACCCACCAGCCAGTCACCCAGGAAAGAATTCTCTGCAGTAACTCGGAGCTCTCCCTATCTAGTGTCCTATCACTGGCCATTGGAGATCTGTGAATGCTAGCAGTCACAGATCGGCTTCAAGCCATTGTAAGCAGTGTTATCATATCATCTCCTCCATAAAATTATCAAGCTTAGTCTATCAAGCCAGTTAGGTTTTTTGCTCCCACTGCTTCTCTTGTAAGGCTGTTCCAGAACTTCATTCCTCTGGTGGTTAGAAACCTTCACCTTTCAAGCCTAAACTTGTTGATGGCCAGATTATATCCGTTTGTTCTTGTGTCCACATTGGTGCTTAACTTAAATAACTCTTCTCCCTCTCTGGTATTTATCCCTCTGATGTATTTTTTGAGAGTTATCATACCTCCCCTCAGGTCTTCTTTTGGTTAGACTAAACAGTCTCTTCTCATAAGGCACATTTTCCATTTCTCAGATCATTTAGTAGCCCTTCTCTGCACCTGTTCCAGTTTGAATCCATCTTTCTTAAACATGGGAGATCAGAATTGCACACAGTATTCCAGGTGAGGTCTCACCAGTGCCTTATCTAATGCTACTAACACTTCCCTGTCTCTACTGGAAATACCTCGCCTGATGAATGCTAGGACAGCAGTAGTCTTTTTCACGGCCGCATCACATTGGCATCTCATAGTCATCCTGTGATCAACAAAAACACCCAGGTCTTTCTCTTCCTCTGTCTCTTCCAACTGAAACGTCCTGATCCCTTACTCCTCTTCTGGTTCACTGTTCCCACCCACTCCTCCCTGCAGATCCCTAGACCAAAGGAGAAGTTTCTGTGAGGCCCAAGATTAGATGGGGGGTGATGCTGCAGAGACAGCTGTACTCTACGCCTGACAATTCTGTGAAGAAGAGGGGATATCTGCATGTGCTGGGTTTCCTTTGTGTGTAGATATGGGGGGCACAACCCTTCCCCACCCTGTAATTCCATCCACCATTCTGTAAATGTGAGAACCATTGTTCCTGTTCATTACCATTTTCTGTAAAGAAAGACAAATGCCATGGCATGAAATTGTGGCCTGAAAGTACATGCAATCCACAACAGCTAATTAAAATAATATTTCAGATCTTTTTGGTCACTGATTTGCACATTGTAAATGTGGTCTAAACAGTTGATTATATGCCTGAAAATGTCAATAAGCAATTTTCCAATCAGGTTTCTGCGCCTGTGAACATACGACTGTGCAACAGGAAACATATATTGTCCTGTGTTCAGTAATTTTAAAATCGATTTCCTATGCTGCAGAAACTGGTGTCTGACTTTTGCCTTTTTCTGTGTTTAGCATTTAAACCTCAAATCATCTGCTCAGAACTCAGCCTCAGTATCTTGGCAGGGCATGACGAAATTCTGTGGGGAATGCCTAATGGCTGGAGTAGCTACCATTGCTCTAGTACCTAGGCACTATGGAGGAAGAAGGATAAAAAGATCTGCACGGTGGCAGATTTCCTGTCCAGCACTGCTCCCCAGCGTTGCATGCCGTTGTACAAGGACCTCTCATCCACAGAAGCATTATGCTTCTTTTAACACCTCCCATCCCCTTTATGAAGCAGAACCACAGCACTTCATGTGAACAGAGGGTCCTCTTGCAATAGGAGGACAGGGTAGATTTGTCCTAATGAAAACAGTAGCAATATATGTTTTATTGAAGTATGGGCTGCATGTCCTATATATCCCATACCATCTACGATATGTTCATCAATGACTCCCTGTGTAATAATAATGTACTGAAAATATATCTACAAGTTGCATGTAAAATTGTAGCTCACCTTCTTTTTTTAAAACTTGAAAATGTAAAATGATTGTGTAGCAAGAACAATGGAACTTGCAGAAAAAAAATCAAAACCCAGAAAGTCTAGCAGATTCGTGTTTCCAATAACACATGAATACTCCTGATGATAAAGTCAGGATGGAGAGGGAAAGACATGTACCATCAAGAGAACAAAAGTAATCAATTGGACGGTATGATCTAGTAGGTCTTTTCCATCACTAACTTCTATGATTTCTCTTTTCATGGGACTGTGAAATTTAATAAGGCACAGAAATATGAACCTGAATTTACTATATACAGGTAGGACACATGTGAAGACGTAAAACAAAGCAAGTTCTTGCTCTGAAGTCCAGGACACACTGGTAAAGTCACAGGTGGACTTGAAGTGTTGTGTTTTTTTAAACATTACCTACTTTTATTTTATATATAGTTGTTGCCTCACTAGTCAGCATAGGGGGAGTGCTACAAATTCTCAGAAAAAAAATATAAAATAATTATAGTATGGGAACATAGGAACTGCCATACTGGAAGAGACCAGTATCTGATGTGTGCAACAAAGAATATAATAACCTAATGGCTACATGAAAGAAGAGAGTTTATTTTTCCAAGAAATCACAAATTTTAATCCTGCCTGGGCTAAGCCCATGGTTTGAGGTGAAATATTGTGACCTTATCTTATACTGGAAACAGGCTTTTCCTGAGCAGGAAAACCATAACCAACCCCTAGCTGCCTGGGGTTAAGATAACATTTCCCCTATAGGCATGGTCTTTCAAAATTGTCCATTGTGGGGGCTTTATACCTTCCTCTGAAGCATCTGGTACTGGATACCTTCAGAGACTGGTCTGATCTGGTATGGCTATTCCTATGTTCTTAGGAGACCGACACCACCACTATAGAGGCTGTGAAATTTCAAGGAAGATAGAATACCTCTGTTCTGGAACTGTGAACTACCCTATTCTTTATCTGATGTGGACTATGTACAGAACTGGAGTGTGAGGGGATGGGAGGAGGTTGCATTCAATATGACTCTGATCAGGATGATTCATTAATGAACATATCTGGCTCTGGCCCGTCAACTTTGCTTATGCCAAATGACAGGTTTCAGAGTAGCAGCCATGTTAGTCTGTATTCGCAAAAAGTTTCAGATGACAAGAGTCTTAAAGGCTGATTCTGAGGGGGTCCACCTCTGAGTTGTTTACTGTCTTTTTTATTCATTATTTTTATTACAGTAGTGCCTAACATCCCCCAATTGATATCAGGGACTCATTGTGCTAGGTGCTGTACATATATACACACACACACTGTAAAATGGGAATAATAGCATTTCCTTACCTCATAGGGGTATTGGGAGGACAGAGGCATTAAAAATTGTGAGCTGCTCCAACACTATGATAATGGCAGCCACATACTTACGTGAGAGGTAGATTCAAAATTATCCACTGCTGGCAGGCCTCCCTATTCTGTCGTAATATAGCCTATTCCTTACTACGTTCTAAATACACAAAACAAAGTAACTAACTTGAAATCCACAATGCACTCAGCTTCTGCATCCTGCCCATTGTAGATAACTACACCTCCAAGAATTATGTCTCCCCTAGTTTACTGCAGACTTACACTCTCCATATCTGTTGTCAGGTTTTGATCTAGTTTTAAACTGTAAGTGCCTCAAGGAAGGGACATTGATGTTTCATTTTTGCCCATAAAATACACCTGCAACACTATATAAATCAGTAGTTCTCAAACAGATGTACGTGTATCCCTGGGGGTATGCAAAGGTCTTCCAGTGGGTACATCAACTCATCTATATATTTGCTTGTTTTACAACAGGCTACATAAAAGTACTAGCGAAGTCAGTACAAACTAAAATTTCATACAGACGACTTGTTTATACTGTTGTATATACCATACACTGAAATGTAAGTACAATACTTATATTCCAATTGATTTGTAATTATATGGTAACAAATAAAAAAGTAAGCAATTTTCCAGCAACAGTGTGCAGTGACACTTTTGTATTTTTATGTCTGATTGTATAAGCAAGTAGTTTTTAAGTGAGGTGAAACTAGGGGGATAAGCAAGAGAAATCAGACTCCTGAAAGGGTACAGTAGCCTGGAAAGGTTGAGAGCCACTGATATAAATAATATAATGCTGGGCCTTTTAAGGAGAGCTTTGGACATGTTAGAGATGGAGTATTTTAGTCTCAGTGAGAGATTCACCACTGTTCTGGCCTTTTTGTGCCTGCATCTCATACATCCCAGGCAAAGCCCTAACCCCTGGGCTGTAGAATCAGTCTCTTTTTGGCCCACTGAACATTTAATTATTTATGTGAAATGGAACAGCTCCAACAGGAGACATTGAGAGCACCTCCACCCCCAAACTTCCCTAACCACCAGGCTCTTGGGTTTCATCTGGGATGCTGGGGCCCAGCTTCAAGTTCCTGCTCAGAGTTAAGCAAACTGTCTTAACCAGCGGGCTATTACCTATTTTGGGGAGGGGGGCAGGTGTGTGTGTCTCTCTCTTTCCCTGCTCCCTACCTCAGGGCCAGCTCCAGCCACCAGCGAACCAAGCAGGTGCCTGGGGCGGAAAATGCAAAGGGGCGGCAGGAGGTCGGGCTCTAGGGTGGCAATCCACCCTCGGCAGGGGCGGGAATTCGGCGGCCGCCCCATCACTCCACCTCTGTGTTTCGGCAAGGGTGGTTTTTTTTGTTTTTTTTTTCCGCTTGGGGCAACAGAAACGCTGGAGCTGGCCCTGCCCTCCCTCCAGAAGTTCCATCATGAGCCTGAAAAAATGTTTTCATTGAATCTGAAAAAATGTCCATTTTGACAAACTGGTATTTTTCTGACCAAAAATGTTTTGTTGAAATCTTCCACAACAGTTCTACCTGTGACACATAGAGTCTTCTTAGTTACTGAAACCATTCTTAAGCTCTGCTTCTTCTTTTTCTACTTCCTCATTGGAAACCCTAACTTGAGCTAAATTTGTATGATATTGTTTTAGTTAAAGTAATGTGTTTGGAAATTGCATTGCTTTGTTCCTTTTTTGTGCCTGTTATTTATATGACTATCCTTATTGTCTGTCTTTATATAATTGTTCTGTGGTTCAGGAACAGCTACACTTCACTGCTGGAGGTTATTTTAGTGCACTCTGTTTCCTTTTCCAGATATTCATTATACTCAGTAGTCTTGTGACTGTGATGTCAAAGATTGCTCAGTGTGTTAAAATATTTTTTTTGAGAGAGAAATAAACAGAGTTATACCAGAAGCCTGTAAACAAACATGACACACCCCAAAAGTTGCAGTCTTATTAGGTCTTACTGAAGTCAGTAGGAGTTGGATTGGGACCTATGTGCATAAAAACTCTTCTGCTAGATCTTATAGAGTTTATTTATTTGAATAGTTTAGCTAGATACCCAAGTAGAACAGGCAGTTTTAATGTAGACATTGATCTAAATGGAAGATTATTTGCATATAGATTTCTTTGTGGTCTGGATTAGAAAAATAATTTAAGTGCTATCTGGGAAAAGTCTAAAATGCTTTGTAGCTAACCTTTATCTGGCTCTGAAATATTTAATCAGGATCTGAAAGAATGGTGTTCCATTTCTGCATATAAACATTGTAACCTTTACTATTCACTTCAGAGAAACAGACTCCCAGAATACACCCACCACCTCTCCTAGCTGTATGATTTATTACACTGGAATTTGCTGGGAATCTACGTCTCTCTTGCAGCTATCAAAATGTAGATGCATATGAGACAATGAGAACTTTCAAAGAGCAGATAAAACCATTGCTGAAGTGCTCACTGAATTTTCACAACATATCTTTATCTATCTAAATAGATATATATATAGATACGTTGTGAAATTTCAGTGTGTGTGTATATATATATATATGATTCATTGTGTAGAACAAAAAGTAAAAATTGCATCCCTGTTGGTCTCACCTATCACAGAATAAAATGAAAAAGTCCAAGAAGATATATAAATTTTTCTAAGTAGATTTGCCTATATGAAAGTGCTGGTTTTTGTTTTTTTTTAAAACAGTGCTCCCATTCATGTCTTTCAAAAGAGAAAAATCCAAGTATTGTCTGGGCAAATATTGAAGAAACTGTTACAAGAGCATAACACCCCACTGAAATGATTTCTAAACATTTAATGACGCTAAAAATGATCAATGGTTTGAAAGCTCACTCTGTCATAAAGATATTTCCTCTACCCATCTTCCCACCTTTATTTTAGGAAAAAGACAATCAGCAGAGTAACATAAACCAGAAACAATTACATACTGAACATATAAACATGTCATGGTTAACACATGATGATTACAAACACTACACTATTGATCCTTGGGGTTGGATTAATTCATTCTGGCATATGGAGGTGAACTTACACTTCTCTGCATTCACTTGATCTCTCTCCACCAAGGAGAAGGGGGATGAAGGGGGGGATTTACACTGAGGGAAGGCAGAAAGTGGTATTACTTCAACACCTCTTCTGCATTTCAGATGGGTAGGCAGCTATAAATTTCTCTAGAAACCACAGATGGAAAGGGCTTGTGTGAGCCCCTTGTTAGCAGAGTCAGCGTTTGAGCCCCATAGAAGAGAGGTAACATTTTGTGCATCCGAATGCCAGCAGCGTTGTTTTGATAATAGTAGCAGTTATCACTGTTCCATTAGAACATAGTGGAGTATCCATGGGGGATAAAAGTCTTTTATTTCTTTTTTGATATTTAGTGAATGTCCCTTCTGTGAGAGATATGGCAAGGAGATCTTATTGCATTAAGTTTAAAGAGCTGTGGAGTCCACTGTATTAACAATGAAAAAGTTATATATTATTGCAGGATTTTATTTAGCTTGTCTAGGAGGAGACATGGCCAATGTAAGCCCTGAGGAGTGTAACAAGCTTCCAAGGACTATTTTATACACAGTGCGAGACAAGAATGAACTTCTGGGACAAAATTCAAAGGGGGTTCCCAAGAAATCTCAAACATACTACCTCTGGTTATGCAAGAACTCAGCCTTTTGAAACTTCACCCTGAGGAGGGGACCTCTGTCTGCTGATCACCTATTACATGTGGAGAAGTTCAAAGGCCCAAACTGTATAAAGGAAAGACTGAATGATTCATGGGTGTGCTTGTTCTGAGCTAACAGCTATAATGAACTTGTAACCACAGAAAAGCCCCTTGGTGGGCAGTACTGGATTTATTAGGGCACCAATGGTGCTATCGTGCCAGGCCTGCACTGGGAAGGGGACCCTAATGTCTCTGGCTCCATGGCCAGGATGGGGGGCAGATATCTTCTTTGGCTCTGTGGCATGCAGCAGAAAGCCCACCATGGCCCTGGAGCTGTAGGAGCTTCGTCTCCCCACCATGGCCCCGGAGCCAGAGAAGCACTGTGCCCCAGCTACAGCCCTGGGTTGGAGCACCTGTCAACTCCTGCCATGGCCCTGCGACTGGAGGACATGTGATCACCCCACCACAGCGGGCAGGGTTGGAGGTGGGATCCAAGGACCATGTTCGTTCCCCATCAGAGCCCACAATTATGTTTGGCGCTGGACCCACAAAAGGTTACTCTGGTCCCCTTGGTGGGATTTGAGGGACTGATCACATGCCGGAGCCTTTGTTGGTGTTGGGGGTGATTTTTGGTAAGCTTATTAGTATGCGTTCAAATTCTTTTATTGTTTTTAAATTATTTTCTCTGTAATGCTTTCACCTTAAGAATAAATGTGCTTGCTTAGAATGGGTTGTGTGGTAACTGCTAACTGTCGGCAATTAAGCTGTTTCTAGCCTCTGGGGAGAAAGCAAAGCAGGTCTCCTTTTGCAGATAGCCTTGCTGGGGAACTCCGTGTAGGCAGGGAACTGTGCAGCCTTGAAAAACCCTGGTCAGAAGGGAGAGAGATGTGGGCCACCACCCAAAAGAGTTGATGGCTGAGGTGTGAGAACCCTAAAAGTGCATTCCCTTGTTGGGCCAGAAAGGGAGCTTATAGGTGCAGTGGCCCTGACCTGGGACATCCTCCGTTTCTCACCCCTAAGTGTGTTATAGTTTCAAAAACTCAGCAGCAAAGTAATTCAGCAATTCACTGACAATTCAGGAAGGATGCCACAGCAACAGCATTCTTGTGAATCCTGTGAGACAAAAGATACCTTTCAGCAGAGAGGCTGACATTTATTCCATTACCACTGACAATAAGACTATATAAAGTCAATCACTTCACTCTCATGGGAATGATGATCTATAATGGCATTTCAGCAAAAAAGATTTCCAGAAATTTTACAACTACATTCTTTTCCATCATTCTAACTTTGCTTTCTTACAGTCATTGTCTATATTCAAATGTGTACCCAGCACATAAGATGCATCTCTTATCCCTCTCATGTCTCACTATTCCCCACATAGGATTCTTGTTTCAAAGATCAAGCAGTTTGAAGCCACCAGCCGCTGTGACAAACATTCTTGCTAGCTAATAAGGAATATGGTTGCTATGAAGTATATGTGACAGAGCTTTTGTCAACATTATTAATTCACTAGTACTGCAGCCATATCGTGAAAGATTAATGAAACACATGACCAAATCAATACACAGTTCATTTGCAATATTTAAAGATTATTTAAACAAAAGCCACACAGACTCCACATTACTAGCATTCAAGAAAAAAAGAGGGGGAATTTAATGGGATCTGATCCTTCTCCCATTAAAGACAATGGCAAAAATCAGGACTGGTCAAAAAATTTCCGTTGAAGCTGTTTTTTGATAGAAAAAGGAGTTTTTGACTAAACACATTTTTTTCAAGAAAAGTGCCTGCTTTTGCTGGAAATTTTCATTTTTTCATTGATATATTTTGACCAAAAACTTGAAAATTGTTGTGGGGAAAATAATTATTTTTGAACAGCTGTAGCAAAATTGAATTAAATGGGAACAAGATCCCATTGAATTAAATGGGAATAAGATCAAGCACTTAAGTTCTAACAGTATTTTAAGATTAAAATTGAATTAATGTTTAATTATAAAGATTTTTTTCTCATGCACTGGGTTCACAGAACTCCAGAGTCTGAAAGGATTCTTGTGCAAGCAGTTTGGAGTGGGATCCACCTTCTTCTAGCTCACAAAGCAGAGATCATCTGCTAGAATCACACAGAGGAGTCCAACACAAACAATTTCATTTCGTTGCAGGGGCAGACACTGAGGGACTTTCATTCTTTCCAACTTTTTTTATGTCTCTATTTTTCATAGAAGTAGACGTATGACCTCCCCAGCTTGCGTAATTCCACTGCTTGGAAAAGCTGTGTAATTTCATGAATTATCTCAGGCAAAAAGTTGCTATTCACATAAAAATATTTTCTTTTTTCTAAAATCATCTTTTAAAAAAAAACACTTAAATTAGACACTGCCAATCCATACCTCAAAATTTAAAATCAAAAGGATTAAAGTAGAAAGTCACACCCCATTTAATGAAATCTTTCCCTCCAAACCCCCTTACAAAACAGCAACATTTCTCATCCAACCATCATCTCTCTTTGAGAATCCCTCTCCTAATGACCATGCAAATAAATAGCCTCACTGCATTCTGAGAAGGTGAACAAATTGGAGGTCTGATGGACCAGGGGGAGGTGGAATAGTCAGTTTCAGTACTGAGGCCCTGGTTTAATTCAGAAAAGGATCAGGTGGTGATACTCTTTCAAGCTCTGCCCATAAAATTAACTTTGCTCATGTCAGTTACCAAAACAAGATACCTTTCACAGTAGATTGTGTAGATGTTCAAAATATGATTGTACAGCTCTGAGATCTCTTGGGCTCCCTGAGCTTGATTCCTTTTCAGTGGGTCTTTCTTGAGCATACTTGTGGGCTTTTCTGGGCTCACTCTTTCTTGATAGGAGGGGAAAAAGAGTGGTGACATCTCCCAAATACCATCCACTTGAGGCAACTGCGTGGGACATCACTCACAGTAAATTGTGCTGATCTGTGACCCTCTCCTTTCTCACTTGAGGAGAAAAATAGTTAATACTGACATTTAAATTATCACCATTGAGCTCTTTTCAAATTCACATTCCCTGCATTAGTTACACCCTTGATTTACATTTTTTGGTTTTCTTTACAGCTTCAGAGCAGCCTCAGAGTACGGTATAGACTATGAGCATGTACCAACCTTTTTCAAGCCCCGATGAGGCCCTTCACAGAAGAAGGCCTGCTGCTAATCCTCTCTCAATCCAGGGACAATCACGATGGGCACTTCCAGTGACTGCAACTTAAGTAGTTCTATATAGTGAAAGAGACAGTTTATTTAAAGTTTTACAGTAGGACTTCATAGATCAGTAGCCATACCTTAAATTTCACCTGAAACTCGAAACCCAACTAATGCAGACCATGGAAACCTGATGAAATATGTTGTCAGTGAGAAATCTCAATTAGTGAAATGGCAGCCACATTCTGCATGTAATTCAAGTTTCTGAAAGTTCCATGTAATGTGCACACATATAGCTAATTCTCCAGGCAATGGTGGCACTGATAACTGCAACAAGATTGATTTGAAAAGAAAACGCACCCTTTTCACCAAGTGCACATGGGAAAAAGCAACCCCGTCCATGGCTGCTATCTGCATATACAGATGTAGCTTAGTACTTGACATGAACCACAATCAAAGAGGGTGATGAATTCTCTGACTTCTCTACTGGTGGTTGCCTCAGCCTATCATATTTATCTCCATCTTGTTTGGATTGGACCTCCACCAGCTAACCATCATCCAAGCCCTAATCCCAGAGAGACACAGATCAGATGAGCCAGAGATATAGAGCAGAATGTCATCAGCCTAATAAAGACAATACCACCAGGTCTCATTAACGCTAACAGATTCCTGTGTACATTAAACAAGAGGAGTGACTGTGACACTGAAGATCCCTGGCAAAGGCTCCCCTGTTCTCTGTAAAAAAACCTCTCACCTCAGACCTGACAAACTCACTATACCAAACACATCTTGAAGAATATTTATCCATACATGGTAACATGTAAGGTGTCTACAGAAAGCTCATAACTTATTAAGACTCATAATCATTGTGAGATTATGTATGGGTAATATTTAAGGAATATTGTATTTATATTGAACATATGCTTTATGGACTTGGAGTAAAGTCATTCACGAGGGGCTAATATGTCTTGCTGATGGCCCAGTCATACAGGATGGTTAACCAACACCAGGCTCAATCATCTAGCCTTACTCCATGTCAAGGCTTTCAGTGGAAAAACGTCAGAGACAACTGCAAACAACGGAAGCCACTTGGAGGTAAAAAAGGAATATTACAACAAACAGAGGTTTGCCCTACCTATGAATAAAGACAAAAGATTGTTTCAGTATAACAGAGACTTGGAAAAGGCACTCTGAACCCTTTCACTGAGACATCTTGGGGAGCAGGGAGGTTCTCAAGAAAAATTGGATCTTGGTTCATATGAAGCCAGCCAGGTCTGCAACAGGCTCAACTTTCTGAAGAAAACTCACTTTATTAGATTGGAAAGATAAGACCCAGGTTTGCATTTTATGGTTTTGTATTGTAACCACTTGTTTTCATCATTCTCTCTTATTTCTAGAGAACTCTCTATTCTTTCTTAAATAAACCTGTTTTTCTTTTATTCTAAATGCTCACCAGTGCTGTGTGATTTTACAGGACAAATGATTTAAGGTAAAACTAGTAAACTGGTGTGTATTCCTCCTTTAGGGACAGATGTTCTGGGTTTTCTGTGAGCAGCCAGTGTCAGGGACTGGATATTATAGGGGAATGATTCAAAGGGACTTAGGGATTGGGTGCACAAGTCCATGGGTCCAGATCTAATGCATCCAAGGGTGCTGAGGGAGTTGGCTGATGTGGTTGCAGAGCCATTGGCTATTATCTTTTAGCACATAATCTTCTTAAGCACAAATAAAACCTTTACTTTGGAAGTCCAGCTCTACAGCAGTGATCACCACTATTCCAGCATTGCTATTTCTTATTTAAGTGTTCTCTTCTCTGGTTGATGTCTAACAAATCTTCTAGAACAGGGCATTCTCTATATTTTTTCAAAGCAAAACGATATTTTTGTACCTAATGATTCATTTGTACCTCTAACGCTGGCTCATTTATCAAAAACTGGACAGTAAAACTGAAAAAAAAAGTTTCATTTTTTCCATGAATCATCAAATATGACAACTTTCTTTGCTGGTTTCATCAACAGCAAAAATATCTTTGCAAAGTTCATATCCTGAAATGCCAATATTGGTGGGCTTTGTAAGAAGTGACTCTGTTTATGCTTCAAGACATGGAATGGCAAAGGGGAAATTATACTGCAATGATATCTGTGGGGCACTCTTCTTTTCCCATCACAAACTGTTCTCTAGTTGCATAAGATAAACACAAACCAATACTACGAGTAGGAGAGCAGAAATGTACTAACAGAGCATGGATGTAACAGATTACGTATTACTGATTTTTAATTCTAACATTGTGTAAAACTATTCTATTGGCCAAA
The DNA here is from genome assembly GCF_965140285.1 of Lepidochelys kempii. Classification (NCBI taxonomy): domain Eukaryota; kingdom Metazoa; phylum Chordata; order Testudines; family Cheloniidae; genus Lepidochelys; species Lepidochelys kempii. The sequence continues at coordinate 65,560,445 of NC_136384.1, read as the reverse complement.
ATATTCATTTATTTACTAATCACATAGTTAACATTTCCAAATTTAGCTTGATTTAAATGATGTTTTGTAGGAACGCTAGCAGGATCTTGATAAGGGCCATCAGAACCAAAGGTCAGAGCAGGGTCAAACCTGAGGCTGGGAGTAGCAGAGGAGTTTCTAGTCAGGTTCCAGGTCAAGGCTGATACCAAGGGTCAGAGTCTGGATCAGAAGGTGAAGTCCAGATTAAGCCAAGGTCAAAGCCAGGAAGTCAAGAGCAGGAATGGTTATGGTAGTTATAGGAGATTCACACCGTTGCCTTGAGAATTTCTGGAATGCCCCTTGGGTTTTTATAGGGTAGGGAGCCAATCATGAGCCAGGAGGCTGCTTTCTGTCAGACCTCTTGAGGAGGGATTTCCCAATGGTCTGTGTCCACAGCAGGTCATGGGTAGGAGTGCACAAGCTGGTTACAACTGATGCTGGGTAGCAGCTCTGAAGGCTAAGGTTTGAGACCTGCTGGGCCATACAAAGAAAATATCAGCAATCTTTTAAAAGTGAACAAAGTTTAAAAAATACAAACAAATTAGCTAGAAGTGTATGTTACTCCTTTTATGTTGAAATGTACAAAATATATTGAGGATACATGGAACTTTATATTTTTATCGAAGAAAAGCACCATGTATACTTAATAAAATGTGTATGTTGATTAAAATATGGCTCAGTGAGACTGGGGTCATTGACAGATGGCTGCGGAGTGACTTGATAAGAGACAAGGACAAATACATGTGTGGGGGGGCAAAGATGAAAGCAAAATAAAGAGCTGGAACGTGATGGGATAGAGAAGAGGGAACCAGTGGAGAGATTAAAAGAAGGGTGATGTGGTGAGACTGATAGGTAAGTAAGGTGATCCCGGTGAGAGCATTTGGTAAGTACTAGAGGTCAGTGGGGCCAGGAGGCGGTTACAATAATTGTAATGGGAATAAAGGCCTGACTGAAAGTTTGAGTTGTAGGGTTAGAGGAATTCAGACTCATCTTGGAAGAAGAAGAAGAACTGAATGGATTTGGAAATACCCCAGCTATGTTTGTCAAAGAGGAAGGAAGAAACAAAGATGACCCTCTGGTCACAGACCTGAATGACTGGGTGGATGGTGGAGTTATCAGTAACCAGAAATGGAGAGAGAAGAGATGGTTTAGGAAGGAAGACAAGAAGTGTGATTTTGGTTGAAATGCAGGAACAGAATATTGTTTTTAAATTCTGAAGATAAAATGTGGTTTAAGATGCAACCTGTTTCGGCCTTTAATGCTTGTTTTTACTTGGGAATAACTTTATTTTACAGTGGATTGAATTGCTTCAGAGATAATCCTCCTCGCAACCAAAACCGAGCAGTTTGTGATGTCAAGAAAACTTCCTTGATGAATCATTAATTAGCAGAACATTAATATTTTTCACTTTTTATTTTAATAAAAGACTCTTTAAAAGGAAGTAGCAGCTAGATGGAAGAGTTCAGATTGTGAAATGTGTGAATGTTTTTTCAGTGCCTACACTGCTGTTGATGTTACATTCTATTTTCATCTTTCCCCACCCAGTTTCCACTGTAAGAGTTTATGAGTGGAAACCAACAACTTTACCAAATGTCAGGATAGAAAGTAAGGTTTCTCTAGTTATTTGCATGAAGAATCGAGTTATTTTTTCTTCTGAACTTGTATGATATTACAGATGATAGACAGGTAACGGGAAACAGAGTTCCACCTCTGTGCCAATGGTTCAGCTCTACCTCAGGTTAACAGCCTATGTGAAGGAGTTGATGTCTCAGTACAACCATGTACATCAATGGTCACAGCTGGCACTAGTTAATCATCTCAAAGGAGAGGCTAAGGACTGAGCAGTCATGGCAACTAATTTGCCTTCTCACCTACAGAAGTGTTCTTTTGAAGTCAGGGTTGAGGCATATTGGCGGCTAGCTTTTACTGATTCTACCTCTATTGTATTTTTTCTATGGATACAGAATCCCGTTCTTTGGAGTTGTCACTGGAATCTTTTGTCAGCAATATGTTTACTTAAAATAAATAAAGAAAAGAAAAGAAAGTATGTGGTAGACCACATGGAAATGATTACATTAAACTGCTGCACTTTATTTTACTTGTTAAATTAAATTAAGGGTCAAATAAAGTTTATAGGCCAATTTAATATATTCACAGTAACGTCATATAATAAGCAGTTTCTTGTAGGTTTTAAGCACCCCTTTAAGAACTCAGTTGATGTATTACGTAGTTTGTGTATCATTAAGAAAACAGATGTCACAATAAACGCACTTTAAAAAAAAAAAATTCCAGCCTTGTGAATTGAGGAGTTTGACTTATTTATCTATGTTTTTAGAACACCATGGGACAGATAAGCAACTGATGTAAATATTATGCCTTGATTGAACTATGCTGGTTTATGTCAGCAGAGTATCTGGTTCATTACCTTTAAATCTTAAAATAATTATTTTAAGTGGTTACCAATCATTAGTAACTTAGTTATAAAACAGTAGTCCAAACAGTGGTATTGAATTTTTGATATTTACTAGCTCTGTTTCTGGCTGCTATCCAAGTAGGTTCCTGTGAAGTAGCATTGGGTAAATTGGAGCAGAGATATACAGCATTACCTGTAGTTTAAAGCCAACATAAACCAGAAGATATCTCTAAGAGCAGCTGTGGAATTGAGGAGGAGGAGCAAGTGACTTGCTTGGGCTCTAGAGGATTTAATGTGAGCCAAATCCAGAATAATGGGAGAAACAGTAGTAAATGCTTCACAGTTTGCTGCTTGGTTTAAAAAAATTCAAAAAAATCTAGAATAAATATTCTATCTTCAAAAAATATAATATGAGAGATAGTTGTTGAAAATTTCATGTTAGGGAAACTGAATTTATATTTTACAGTACCAGTAAAAATGCCATTTTTATTTAAAAAACCCATGATATTTTCTATAACAAAATTTTTTAACACTGAAACTTATAAACACTATTAGAATTACATTACTATGAAAATAAAAATAGCACATTTCAGAGTTTCTGAAGAGTTACTAAAAGAGCATAGATAAACAACCAGACACATGAACTTCGATGTTTAGAAAGTAAAAGTTATGGCATTGTGTAAAACTTTGAAGAAATTTGTCTTTAGGTGGCTGCTGTTGCTCTGCTTTACAGAAAATTGTAGTCATTTCCCAATGCAGCTCTTAAGAGAGAAGTTGCCACCATCATATCTGAAAACTGACTAAGACCAAGATTCTGTCTGGACCTACCAGGGGATTGAGAAGTGAGTGGTATAATAGTGAAGAAAAGGATGCAATGAGCCTCCCCGCACAGCACACCTGCACCTGAACCCTGACAAAATGGCCATCCTTGTGTCCCCTAGTCCACAGCTTCTGCTACAAGGGCATGGAATGATGGATAAAGAGTGAGACCATTGCCCCTCCTTTTCCTTATCTACCAGTGCAGCTTGCTAAGCACACAAGGGAGCAAGATAGTGCCTACCTAGAAAGTGGGAATGCAGCAGTCATTCCAGGGAGCCTATGGACTATGCTTTCAAGAGACATGATAGAGGCCTATACCAGGAAGTACAGTTGGCTGCATCTGGGTGTGGTCCATGCAATGTATTCTAAAATAGCTCCAGTAGAGGGCTATTGAAACCTCCTTGGTTATGTCTCTGTGTATTCTGCCTGTGTCCAATACCAAACCGAGGACATTACACTGCCTATACTCCAGAGAAATCTGGGAAACATTGTTATTTCCCAAGGCACAATGTCTTCTGAAACTGTAATTGGGACATGGTGCCCCTAAGCAGGAAATCTACCAGAAAAAGACAGTGTCAGGAAAGGAGCAGAAGTGTTTCTTTCCTGATAATCATCTCCTTGAAGGAGTTTAATCTGACACTTCCCTTTCCAAAAGAGCTTCCTATATGAATTGATTTTTCTGGAGATATGCAGCATAGCCTCTTATATAATATTGCCAGCAGTGGGAAATAAGTTAAAAAAATCCATCTTCTGTTACTAAGGACTTAATATTTTACTTCTGATGACTGAGAAGCAGAGCTACAATTTACAAATAGAACAATATTCATAAATTCACTATTTATACTACTGAACTACGTGTGCTGCATTGACAAAGTGGTTAAGCAGAAATTGTTCATAGAGGTTTCCAAACTCCAACCCTTACCTTGAGGTGGAGATCACTCCTACTGCCTTTGGGGAGGAAGGAATTCACCCAGAAATCATCCCTACGCCATTATCAGTAACAAACACGCAGCTTTATCAGCAACAGTTATTTTGACCAGCCAACAAGGAGTGCCTCCTCAGCATTACTCATCAAACATGGGCCTCCTTCATTAATAACATGCTAAACCAGGGATCGGGAACCTTTGTCCTGTGGCCCGCCAGGGGGCTTACCTCAGCTATACCTGGCAGAGCATTAAATGATCTTACAATGAACACATCTGATGTATATAAGCAAACTCCGAAGCCAGTCCATATCTGGTACAGGACCATGACAACTTCCTTTGGGCTCTGACTGATCTTCATGTACAGTGTGGTGTGGGCTGAATGGGTCCACATGCCTATGCTTTTTTCTGGGCCTGTGTCCCAAACCCAAGTGCGCACTCTTGGCCTGCTATGTCACCACTGCAACACATCCTCTCTTGCTGCCCATACCATCCCTTCTTCCCAGGAGAGCTTGTAATAGGAAGTTGGGCGCTGGATTTTCTGACATCTCTCAGCCAAACAGAGATCTGTGGTGGTGTACAAAGCAGTTTCTCTTGTTTGCTTATCTCCCTGCCAATCTGGGCTCTGGAGACAAGACCAGCTTTCATAGCACTGCTGATGATCTGGGGTGTGGCTGCTCCAAAATGATCTGGAAAAAGGGGTAAACAGTGAGGAGGCAAAATCTGCAGATGATACAAAACTACTCAATATAGTTAAGTCCCAGGCAGACTGCAAAGAGCTACAAAAGGATCTCTCAAAACTGGGTGACTGGGCAACAAAATAGAAGATGAAATTTAATGTTGATAAATGCATAGTAATGCACAATGGAAAACATAATCCCAACTATACATATAAAATAATGGGGTCTAAATTAGCTGTTACCACTCAGGAAAGATCTTGGAGTCATTGTGGATAGTTCTCTGAAAACATCCACTCATTGTGCAGTGGCAGTCAAAAAAGCAAACAGAATGTTGGAAATCATTAAGGGATAGATAAGAAGACAGAAAATATCATATTGCCTCTATATAAATCCATGGTACGTCCACATTTTGAATACTGTGCGCAGATGTGGTTGCCCCACCTCAAAAATGATATATTGGAAAAGGTTCAGAATAGGGCAACAAAATGATTAAGGATATGAACAGCTGTCATATGAGGAGAGATTAATAAGACTGGGACTTTTCAGCTTAGAAAAAAAGATGACTAAGGGCGGATATGATAGAGGTCTATAAAATCATTACTGGTGTGGAGAAGGTAAATAAGGAAGTGTTATTTACTCATTTTCATAACACAAGAACTACAGGTCACCAAATAAAATTAATAGGCAGTAGGTTTAAAACAAACAAAAGGAAGTATTTTTTCACACAACGCACAGTCAACCTGTGGAACGCCTTGCCAGAGGATGTTGAGAAGGCCAAGACAATACCAGGGTTCAAAAAAGAACTAGATAAGTTCATGGAGGATAGGTCCATCAATGGCTATTATCTATGATGGACAGGGATGGTTTCCCTAGCCTCTGTTTGCCAGAAGCTGGATCACTTGATGATTACCTGTTCTGTTCATTCCCTCTGGGGCACCTGGTGCTGGCCACTGTTTAACAAGGACAAATGCAGAGTCCAGCATTTAGGAAAGAAGAATCCCATGCGCTGCTACAAACTAGGGACTGAATGGCTAGGCAGCAGTTCTGCAGAAGAGGACCTAGGGGTTAAAGTGGATGACAAACTGGATATAAGTCAAGAGTGTGCCCTTGTTGCCAAGAAGGCTAACGGCATTTTGGACTGTATAAGTAGGAGCATTGCCAGCAGATCGAGGGACATGATCAGTCCCCTCTATTCAGCATTGGTGAGGCCTTATCTGGAGTACTGTGTCCAGTTTTGGGCCCCACACTACAAGAAGGATGTGGAAAAATTGGAAAGAGTCCAGAGGCGGGCAACAAAAATGATTAGGGGGCTGGAGCACATGACTTATGAGGAGAGGCTGAGGGAACTGGGATTATTTAGTCTGCAGAAGAAAAGAATGAGGGGGGATTTGATAGCTGCTTTCAACTACCTGAAAGAGGGTTCGAGAGAGGATGGATCTAGACTGTTCTCAGTGGAACCATATGATAGAACAATGAGTAATGGTCTCAAGTTGCAATGGGGGAGGTTTAGGTTGGATATTAGGAAAAAACTATTTCACTAGGAGGGTGGTGAAGCACTGGAATGGGTTACCTAGAGAGATGGTGGAATCTCCTTCCTTAGAGGCTTTTAAGGTCAGGCTTGGCTTGACAAAGCCCTGGCTGGGATGATTTAGTTGGGGATTAGGTCCTGCTTTGAGCAGGGGGTTGGACTAGATGACCTCCTGAGGTCCCTTCCAACCCTGATATTCTATGATTCTATGATTGCACCTTATATGGCCTAATTCTGCAGTCCTTGATTTCAATTTGAGTTTGCCTGTATAAAAAAAAAGAAAAAAAGAATGCAGAGTAAGATGTGAAAGCACTGCATTCTTTCTCACCTGCTTTTACTGGGCCACCTAAAAATAAGAGGAACATAGTTTAATCCAAATAGATCTTCTGGTTATCTATTTTGCCTGAATTTAATTGCTAACTTTTTTAAAGAAAAACTTCTTGTCACTTATTTCAATAAGTAAGAAAGAATACATCAGTTGAGACAAGTATATTGTTTTGAAAAACAGTTTATTAATGATTTTTTGTAACCTCATTTGATTTAGTCCATCTGCCTTCAAGTAGATAATCAAATGGAGTCTTGTAAGCAGGTGCAGAAACAAAACACAGCAACACACTGTCCAGTCTGTGTTGATAGAATCTTTATAAACATAAACCAAGGTTATATAGAATCAAAAGGAATAAAACAGACTTTTTAAATTAGAGGCTCACCCTAACACTCGGAGTTTGAGTAGGAAGCCCTGCCTTCCCACAGCATTTTCCTTTTCCCACCAAACCTTTCTTACAGCCCTTCCCCTGATCCCTTGTATATTAGGAAGAACAAAGGAAGCTGCAGTTAGCCCTTGTGTAATGGGGGCAACATAGTGCCCCTGCACTCTGTCAAAATACAGTAGTAAATCAGTCAGTTTCACTTTCTTCCTTTATTCTTGCCAACTATATTTCTGTTGTGGCTCTCCCATCTCCAGTGCACAGCAATGTTCACAACAGGTGCTGTGTTACTAAGAAAGACAGCTAGAAAAAGACCATAGAGGCCCAGTTTTTAAAAAGCACGTTTCTAATAAGACAAAATTGCTCATTAGAGATTTCCTGTTATTTTATATATCCTGACATTTGTGCTCTTAGTGCCAACATTTATCTAAATTTTAATTTTGTTATTTTTTGAAATATTTTCATGGACAAAACAGCAGAACAGCCCTCTTTTCAGATTCTCATATAATTTTTGATATATCAGAAATGTGATGTATTGCACGGAAATAGATTGTCTTGTGATATATGCTTGCATTTTGTTAATGAAATGGCTTTGTGATGTTCTTGAAAAAATTGCAAGACACCTAATGTTTAAACAGATTGAAGCTAAACAGTAACACAAAAATACTGGGCCAGTCCAACTCCCATTGAAGTGAATGGGAGTTGTGCCATAGATTTAGATGGGATCTGAAATAGGCCTATTCCTTTGTTTTTCCTCTCTCTCGTGGGAAGGAGTTAAATATGAATAGGTAAATATTTAAGTTTTAAATGGCTTCAAATTCAACATGCAAAAGATTTTAAACTATTAATTTGTTCAAAATTAAACTATTTTGAGAATTATTTTCTTTTCTGCAACCCTTATACTGACTGACATTTACTCATTGAGTGGGACTACTTGCTTGAGCAGTGGGAGATTAAGCATTTTAGAACTTGAACAGATTCTCAGGAATATATTTTCTTGGTCATAGTCTCATCCCTATTTCCATTCCCTTTACGCTGCAGTGCAATAGCAGATGAAATCCCCAGCAGAGGGGATTTCTCAAGTGGCTTAAAGGTGGTAGAGCTAGCTCCTACACAAACCACTCCCACCCCACCCATCCACACACATACTTTCTCCCTTCCATCAGCATAGAAGATGCATCAGGGAAGTTAAAGGGAATATGGAAGTGGAATGGAGCTCCCCTTGGTAATTATCAGCTGATGTGCTTCTTTAGGGACCACAGCTAGCTGGACTAAGAATTACTCTAACCCCAGTGCTGAGGCTACAACAGCTTGAGAATCAAAGATAGCTCTATTTGGTCAAAAAGAAAAAGGAGTACTTGTGGCATCTTAGAGACTAACAAATTTATTTGAGCATAAGCTTTCGTGAGCTCATGAAAGCTTATGCTCAAATAAATTGGTTAGTCTCTAAGGTGCCACAAGCACTCCTTTTCTTTTTGCGGATACAGACTAACACTGCTGCTACTCTGAAACCTGTGTATTTGGTCAGTTTCACTCCAAAATGGTTCCCAAAAATTCATTTGCTGCTGCTGGTGCAGTTGTTGTGAACACTCTCCAGTAATAGGATTTTGGCCCCTCCTACCATCATGGAGAATCCCAGGCCTTCACAAAGTTCAGACCTGCTCCAGAGAAATCTACTGTGATTGGCTGCCTTCCCCATTTTCCTGTCACTTGGGGAAGAACAGCCACTCACATTTGTAGCAGGTAGTGGGCAGAGTTCTCTTTCTCCCCTCAAGAAAGGAAGGAGGTTTTTGGGTAAGGGAGAGGGAGTATCCCATGTCATTTTCACAGAGCGGTGGAAGCAAAAAGAGCCCATCAGCTTAGAGCATTCCTCCATTGAAAAATGGGTCAGCTCCTCCCCTCTATCTATGTAACACCAGGTCAAGGAAGGAGGAGAAGAGAACCCCCACTAGAATTGCCCCCTCCTGCTAAGTATGAAAGAGTGCATGGTGAAGAATTCCTGGAGTCCTACCTCACCAGGCCTGGTAGACTGGGGTGAGGAGGCCCTGAACTTGCACCCCACAATCCTAGGAGAAGGATGAAGGACCTCCACAGCTGCAAGAGGAGCAGAGGTGTGCGGAACTGATGCTTGGCTTAATGTTCAGTGTTGATATGGAGCTGAAGTGCACAAGATTAATTGATGTGGGGCTGGGGTGCAGAGTTAACATGGGGCTACTAGCATGGTTCATAGATAACTGATGTGGTCAGTGAGACAGGAAGATATTGGCATTTTGGGAGAAGGTGAGAGACCTCTGCGCCATTAGGGAGCACTTTATGTATATTTTGTGTCACAAGAGGTTGGAAGGTATGGGTTTTGATCTGTGTTCTAATTTTGGAACTCCCCACACACGGGAAATTCAAAAAGCAGAGAAGAGATCAAAAACTTTCTGATTTGACCCAATCACATGATTTTTTTAAACTCTTGTCATTCATAATACTGCTGGCGCTATGTTAGATTATGACAGTTGGCTTACAGAACTTTGCAAATGAAAATGCACTTTTTGCTGCAGATATTTGTATTGGTTGGATATAGGATTTAAATTCTGTCCTTGATGTGCATCAAGGAATAATGCCAACATTTTATTACCTTTTAAAAATGTCACTTGTAGTTGAAGCTTTAGACAGATTAGACAAAGTCACCTGACAATTCTGCTTCATCACTATCTGCTTTGCTTTCAAATTAAAGGCCTGATCCCAGGAGATTCTGAGCATCTGCAATTTACATTGGCATCAATGTGAAGTGTGGGTGCTCAGCACCTCTCAGAATTTGATGACCAATGTCTTACTAAGTAATTGTATAACAATTCCATGGATTTAATATAGTAGTCTAAATTCCCCATATCCCATGTGAGTGACCTAATCACTGAGCTATTGGCTATTCTGGGCTGAAAGGTTGTGCGTCTCTGCTTTATCATGAAATTTTTTTTGAAGGTTTGGGTTTTGTTCCACATTGGAACAGAACAAAATATCAAAACTGTGATTTTTTTTATGTGAAACTGAGCCAAATTCAAGGCCATTAGCTATTATTTTTGAACCACAAAACACTTTAATTTCTGAAAAATTAATACATTCCAGAACTTTGGCATTTACCTTATTCTTTGTTTAGACATTTTAAATGGTGATTTTTAAGTCTCATAGGCTTTAAGGCCAGAGGGGTCATCATGATCATCTAGTTTGAGCACCTGCACACTGCAGGCCACAGAACCTCACCCACCTACTCCTATAATCTGTTCATTAATACATCACTTCCTTCTCATCTTTCAGAGCTGTCCTTATTTTCCAGTCCTCTTGACTAGTTTATAATACAAAGCTTGCTCGAGACTCCCTTGTCTCCAATCCAAAATAAGTAGGGTTTTCTAATCTCAGAACTCAACATTATGATTTCAACTCCTTTAAAAAGAATCTATCTATACTTGCAGTTCATTATAGATGCTTCAGTTCTTATTTGCATTTGGTAAGTTTGTCAGCATTTATTTCTTTATTTACATCTTATGGGAAAGTGGTGACAATGTTTCAAAACTATATATATATATTTAACAGGTTTATACTCCACATATATGGAATACTTTTTAAATGCAAGAATTTGTACATTCTTGATGTGGACTAGAAGTGTCTTGACTAATGTTGTAATTAGGTCTGGGAGGAAAGCAAGAATTCCAGATTGCAAAAAAATTGCAGTTTTGATATTTGTTATCAATCCACATCAGAACAAAACTAGAACCTTTCAAAATTTTTCATGAAAATAAGAGAAAGCAACATATTTCAGAATAGCCTCTCACCTTGAAGGTGGGAGACCCAGGTTCCAATCTCTGTTCTAAATCAGGAAGAGGGACTTGAAGCTGCATCTCCCACATCCTAGGCCTTAACTACTTTGGTATGGGCCCCTCTCTCCTTGGGTTTGACAAGAAATTCCATCCTGAACCATTAAAACAAATAGATTTCCAAAAAGTTTTGGTTTTGACATGCTGGATTTTTTGGATGAAAAAGCTTCAAAATATTTCCAACTGGCTCTATTGTAATCTGTTTCCCTAATCTACTCTCTATAGTCATCTATATATCTCTGTCTGTTATTGCTTTTCAGATGTATACTATTGGTGATATTCCTTTTGAGCCAGACCACTGAGGCCTAACCTAGATAGTTCTATTGAAAAGCATGGAACTATCTGAGCTCAGAGTCATTGTGCTCAAAGATGATTGGATTAAGAGTGGAAATCCTGGCTCAGTAATGTCAGTTGCAGAACTGCCATTAATATCAGTAGGGCCAGGATTTCACCCTATGTTCTAAGCTTTGTTTTAATTCCCTGTCTTTTTAAATAAGTTCCTTCAATGGTACTTAGTTCTGCCTTATTTAAAGTGAGGATTACGATTTGTATTTGTACCCAAGAACCTAGGTAGCCCCCGTCACCCTCTTGTTTTTGCATATTTGGATTGTCTCATTTCAACCCCGCTCTGGGAGCACAGTATGCTTAAATCTTAGGTAAATATAACTGTACACTTTCAGATTCATGACTCTTACCAGAAGTGGATTTACTTCCCAGACACATCTATATGCTGCAGAATTTGATTTAAATTTTTCTGATGCCTTCAAAAAGTTGGATGAATGTTCTATGGAAAACTTGTGTTGCCACATTATTCCAAAGGGCAGTTGAAGTTGAACTGTATAAACATTTTTGAAATTGTCACTTAATGTCAGCTGCCAAATTCATGAGCTCTCAGCAAGGAAGCATAAAATAACCCTGGAACATTTGCTAGTAATTTCCTCAGCAGTCATGTTGTCTTTGCAAAGCAGAAGATTTACCTGTGGGATTTAAACTGACCTTCACATTTCTTGCATCCCATTAGTGACAAGTCAGTTTGCCCATTTTATGAGCTGTTGTATATCTTGGATCCCTTTCAAAGATTCTTCCACTTATTTAGAATGCTTTCCATTCTGTTTAGTTCCTTTTCAAACTTTCCCTCAGAAGGGCTACTAATTTTCCATAGGAAAATATACTCTGGCTGGAATTGATTTGATATTTCTCCAGTCTAGGGACCTAATACTATGGAAAACCTATTCATTTAGGCTTAAATACACCCTTGTTCAGAGGGCTAGGACAAAAGTCTTCCCCTAGACTCTGATCAGTCTTTGGCTCCTCCTTGTTTGGTGCGTAGCTGCGTGCCTTCACACAGAAATAGTTGAGTCTGTGCAACACCTAGCACCATGTGAGACTTCTCCCCAGCTACAAAGCATGTGATGCCATGCCCAGTCTTTACAAGGAGGTTTGTTTCCTTGACTGAGGTAAGCATACAAACAGCAAAACAGTCTTAACTCATTCTTTAGCCTCAGGTTTCTGGGCCACCCCTCTCAGAGTCTCTGGCACCACAGCTCCTAGTCTCAGTCAGCTCTGCTCCCTTCTTGAAGCAATAGCCCCAGGGCTGCTTCCCTGAGCCCCTGGTCCCTTACTCCAGAGACCCACCACAGGAGTTAACACCACTCCTCTGTATTTTTCACTCCCCATGACACAGTCTATGTCAGCCCCTCCCTCAACTGCCCATTAGCAGATCTTTAATTGGCTGGATTGGATTCACCTGCTCTGATCCAGGAGACCTGGGTTCAGTGTATCCACAAGGACCAATTATCCTGTCACATAGTCTCCCCTCACATTTCCAGGAGAAAAAAAAATATATTTTATTCCTCCTATGAGGTGCCTCCCAGGGCTACTCTTACCCTCTCAGTGCAAAACATAATAACATCATTTTCCACAAGTCCCACCCAATTCTCTGAGTCCTAGAGACAATAGCCAGGGTCCCCTCAAGTGCAAACTCTCAGTCCCAGTCACCTTGCATTTCATGCAGTGCAGGCCAGGGTCACATACTCAGGAGTCAAGCACAACAGTTACAGTTCCTACATAGTCTTATTGTTATCTTCTGGACCTCACGTTCACTACACACCACTGCTTTTCTGAGCTACCCTGTGACAACATCTTACACACATGCTGCTCTTATTCCCTGCAGAAGGCCTGATTAAGTCACATGACCTATCATTTGACTTTGCTTATTTTCTCCACATGGCCGTGGTGAGCTAAGTGTAGCAGTTGAGCCCCAACGTTCAAGTTGAGCCCCAACGTTCTTTAAGGGCCAGGTGACAGAGCCAAAATCTGTCCCCATCTGACAGAGCCAAATAGTAAGCCTGTAGAAGTCATTAGCAGAGTTTGGACACATGTATCTAGCATCTCTTATAATGACATGAAGTTTTGCCACATAGAAATTTTTTTGTAATATTGATATTATTCAGATCTGTAATATCTTAACTTCACTGTGTGAAAAATATGGATGCAGTCTCCTCTATAGAAGGCCATCAGCTTTGACTCATTTCTTGTGCATCAGGGCCTTTGTTTCCACATTGGAGGCATCTTCCTTAGGTTAACAGGATAATCCCAGTGCTTTGGCCTCCTAACCAAAGCAGAAGTCCTTCCCTTCTAGTGCAAAACAAGAATCTAAACAACACAAATACAAAGCATAAATGAAACTACATAATCACCCCCCTGTTAAAAAACATTATTAATGTTGCAAAGTCAATCATTCAAAAAATATGAAATGCCCATGCAACTTTCTCGTATCTCAAGCCCTTTATTTTGTGATACTATGTATTAAGTAAGAGTGATATAAAGTCATACATTCTAGGTCTCCTGCTAGGATAATTTTCTTCATAGTTTCTTATTAAAGGTAGACTCTCAGGTTAAAAACAATCTGTTTCTTTACCTACCTTATAAACAATTGCTTAAACACTAAGGATTCTTCCAAAAAATTCCCATTGTTGCTAACACAGGTTCAGCTACACCAGTTTAAGCAATGTTGATAGCTGTAGTGCATATGGTTTTCTCTGTCTTTGGCTGGCTTCTGGAAGCCAAAATTCTCCCATACAAACAGTTTCTAACTCATTTTGTTTCATATAATGCAGCATCATGACTCAGCAAAAGCAAAAGTTATTTAGTGGGAAGAAATGATTTTTTTGGACAGGGAGAGTAACAGTTAGTGAACGTCAGACCTACATCACTTACACAAATACTAGATTTGCATATATTAGGAAAGCTGGAAAATCCCTCAAAACCCCCAGTTACTCCCACAGTGATTCATAGAATCATAAAATATCAGGGTTGGAAGGGACCTCAGGAGGTCATCTAGTCCAACCCTCTGCTCAAAGCAGGATCAATCCCCAATTTTTACCCCAGATCCCTAAATGGCCCCCTCAAGGATTGAACTCACTACCCTGGGTTTAGCAGGCCAATGTTCAAACCACTGAGCTATCCCTCCTAATGATGAAAAATAAGAACCACTGTGAATTTCATCTTATTAGTTAGTTATAGGGCAACAAATTAACTCTAAAAGCCTGAACATATTGAGTGAACAACATCTAATATGGGAATGAAGTTGCAGTTAGAACTGGTCAAATGATATATCTTCTCAAAGAAACCCAGCACAAACCCAGCAATATATTCAGTTTTTTCAATTTTATCTGAATAAATTTCCATGTACAACTAAACATTCAACATATGACGGCTATAAATGTGAGTATATGTAACTATCCAGAATATCCTTGAGCATGCTAAGGGGTTGCAAGGAAATAAGAAGTCAGGTAACTTGCAGGATTGGTACAGAAATCACCATATAATCTTTCCATTCTTAGATTTGGTCTACACTTAACATTTACATCAACCTAGCTGTGTCATTCAGGAGTGTGAAAAATTCACGATCCTGAATGACATAGTTAAGCGGACCTAACCGCTGGTGTAGACACAGCTAGGTTGATGGAAGCATGCTTCCATGGATCTCACTACCACCGCTTGGAGAGGTGGATTATCTACAGCAATGGAAAAATCCCTTCTGTTGCTGTAGAAAGTACAGAGCTGTAGCTGTGCTGCTATAGCATTTATAGTATAGACGTGGCTTCAGTTGAATGGATTGTTTCTATTTTGAAATTATTTTTTTTCCAAACTCACCAAGCCAATGCTCTGCTTTGCAAGGCCCAGGTCTGTAAATTAAGAGAAACCTATTCATAGGTCCTGTAATTCTGAAGGTAGCAGTTATAAAATAGCCACATTCTTAGGTCTGTGCTTCTGTCTAATGAGGATTAGAGTGCTCCATAGTGTAAGAATTCTACAGCTGTTTCACAGTCAACCACTAGATGTCATGTATCTGCAGGTGAAACAAATTACTATTGCCCTCACCCATCAGTTACTGTTTGGTCAGACTATGAACAGAAAGAAATAAACAAAATAATAAATACTGCCTACCTCGAGTGAAGACAGTGAGTGTATATCTACAACAGGGGTCGGCAACCTTTCAGAAGTGGTGTGCCAAGTCTTCACTTATTCACTCTAATTTAAGGTTTCATGTGCCAGTAATACATTTTAATGTTTTTAGAAGGTCTCTTTCTATAAGTCTATAGTATATAACTAAACTATTGTTGTATGTAAAGTAAATAAGGTTTTAAAAATGTTTAAGAAGCTTCATTTAAAATTAAATTAAAATGCAGAGCCCCCCGGACCGGTGGCCAGGACCCAGGCAGTAAAAGTGCCACTGAAAATCAGCTTGTGTGCTGCCTTTGGCACGCGTGCCATAGATTGCCTACCCCGATCTACAATATAGTAACTATCACCTTCAGCAAGAAGTGAAGGTAATTAGCTCTTCTCTACAGACTTGTTTAATAGATTCACAATCTCAAAGACAAATATGCTGTTGAACTTTTTCTATAAATGAAAAATCAAGGACTATGTTAAATGAATTTGGTTCTGTCTAGTTAGCAATGAACTGGTATATAGATCACAGAAAAGACCACCAAACTTTACATAAATGGAAATACTGGCAGACTTGGCTGAGAAGCTAAAAGCTGAATGGCATGGAGATAGATACTCACCCACAAAAGCGGGACTGTGCTCAAGGTCAGAGTTGAGGCACACTTGTGAAGAAGCTTGTACACCTGCTACTCATGCTGTACCTGTTCTGTGAATAAATGCAAGACTTCATTTTTCATTTTGTAAGTACTAAATTTCACACATAAAAAACAAACAAGTAAATGTTGTGGTAGCAGGAAGTATGCTATTTTAAAGAGAAACCTATATTTCCTACACAGACGGGAAGAGCACATAAAGAGAAAGAAGAGAGTATTCAACACTACTATCTTGAAATAGAAGGATAAACTAAAAATAATTACATCACTATGGTTAACTGTTGAAAAAACGTAACTTCTATCCCACTGTGCATACAGAACCAGATTCAGCACTGCTGCTTCGGATCAGCATAGCTAGCACAATTAGGTTGTAGGGAAGTGTAAGGCCCTCACCTCACTGGTGAATAGCACGGGTACACGAGGCCTCTACACTAGACATGCAGCCAGCTCTGTGTACCTGGTGCAGGGATTATTCTGAGGTGGGAAGGATGGAGAAGGGAGGAGGCATGTCTGGGGCTGTCATACCTGTTGATCCTCTGCTGCCACAAGATCCATCTGGGCCCCAGCAGGGCCTAAAAAGGTGAGGCAGAAGATACCTGTCCTCCAGTCTTTGCCTTAGTGCAGTTTGACTGACAGTTTTTAATTACACAATCACATACTATTTCTCAAATAATAGATTTTTTTCTAGTCTTAGATACACAGGTGTAGCATTCTATATTAACTACAGACAGCATCCATTTATATGAAAAGTACACAAACCATTCTGACAACATTCTACCCATTAAGTATAAAATATAAAATAAATGTGAACACAATAAACTCACCTAAATTTTCAGCTAAATGAGCTTCATGGGTTTTTAAAAACGTAAATTAACATTTTTTATATTCTAAAACCCAGGAAAAACGTTTGAGAAAACAAGCAACAATTCATTCCTGCGTACAATTCCTGGAAAACTATCCACAAGAAACTTATTACTCAAAACACAACAGTAAGTCAGTTTTACAAGCTTTGTTGTGTTTCCTCCATGAAAAATTTGAAAATACATAAATAATTAAAAGATTTACCAAAAATGTTAAACAATCCAAAATATAAGTAATAAAACAAAACAAACAAAAACAAAACAAACAAAACTGACATGAAGAACTAAGTGGAGGAAAAGAAGGGAAATAGAAAAGGAAGAGAATAATTGTGACAGGATAAGTGGAAGAATATGGGAATCAAGAGAAGGCATGACTGACATGTTACTAAGTTGTATGTGATGCTGTTGTCGCCCTGCTGGTCCCCGGATAAGAGAGACAAGGTGGGTGAGGTAATATCACTAAGTTGCCAGTACTGCAAAGCAATCCAGGCAGGCCAATCTCTTCTCCCATGAGGAGTTCCATTGAAACCAATGGGACTCTACACGCATGTGAGTGTAGACATCCAGTTCCCTTTGCAAGGTAAGGAGCTAAATCTGGAAGAGGCAGCAGTAGCTGTGTAATATTTGGTATGAGATTCCAGGTAAAATAGAATAAATTCAGGGTATCGTTTCTAGCTGGTGTAGCTTTTTCTATTGTAAACATTATAGTGATCCAATATTTCCATTCACTGTGAGAAGAGCAGTAACAAAGGAGGATTCTTTTTAAAAGAGGTAGCACTGTTAAAACTGGCTTTGAAAGATAATTTGGAATGGGCGTATGCATATCTCAATCCAGAAACTGAAAATGATGTAGAGAAATGTACTGCAGTAGAGATAAATATTACATAGAACATCTCTATCCACAGAGGAGTGATTTTATCATAGTGCCAAAGTATAGGAGATAAATACGTAGAGGAATGTTGACATCTGAAACCCAGCAGAAATTGAAAGCCTGCCTGAAAAGTGTCTTGCAGGAATCCAGTAATATTTTTTCAGGAATGGAGAGAGGATGAAGATGGTGTTAACAATAAATTGGGCAAAATGCTTAGTCAGCTTCAGGTTAGGGTGAGATTGAGATCAGTATTCCATTTGGCTCTAGAGGGACGAGGGAGTGGTATTGAGAAGTGTATTTGTTCAGTCTGACAGTCTGACAGGATCTTATCTAAAAAGGGTAGGTGTCTTCCCCAAAATCCTATTTGCTAAAGGCCAATACAAAGTAGTGGTGTAGCTTCTCTGCAATTGTCTTGTCTTCCTTAACTCCACCCCATACTATCCGATAGTCAACCAGCTCTCAAGTAGTAACTTAGGTTTCTTTCAGTCAGTCCAATTGAAATCAGAGGGACTATTCAGTGACTAAGGGCAGCAGAATCAGGCCCTAAGTGATATTTAACAAACAGGCACAAATGCAGAGGGATGTTTTGCTGAGTCTGTGTGAGGAAGGTAAAGGGATTTACTTTCATAGTACCATACTCTGCCTTGGTCTGGTAATGGTATGGTGACATCATCCACCAACTGTCACTCTCAACTGCTATGGAACAGTTTGACTCCAACGTTCCATCTGACTTCTAAAAACAGTCCTTGCTCTAAAAAAGTATTTTCTTTCTGTTTCACAATCCACTGCTCTAGAATAGTTAGGTTGTCTTTTAAAGCAAAAAGAATTCTGTTCTTTCACTGCTTTGAATTTTCACAAACCTTCTCTATTTTAAATTGTCTGTCCTCTTGCTATGTGCTCCCTTGAGTTGCTAGGACTACTTGAAATGCCAGGCTGCTTGCTTAAGGGAAAGAAATCCTGGTTGGGGAGTCAGACATATGTCCTGAGACTTAACCAAGGCCTTTTCTAACACCTGCTGGCTCAATTTTTTTTCTTTCCTGTGAGTCTAAACTGTTTTGGACTCATGAAAGGGGATGGAGGATCCCATAAGACAAATTTGTACTGCCCTGTGATGAGCACCTGCTGGTGATATTAAATAGTCCCTGGACTCCTTCCAAAATGTTCTTGTTCAGAGGGGTAAGATGATTAACTCCTGTTCTTTGTAAACAAACTGGTACTACCACTAAACACTTGATGAACACCCACACTTGAACATGCCTCCACAAAAGTTTTAATACCTCTTCCTTGTTCTGTGTCAGGAATATATTTATAGGCTTATGAGATGCCAGCATCTATCAGATCCCCAACACAACTAGTGTCTGTGAGTCAACACAGAAAAAACTGTTCTCAGAGACAACATTTGGAAAATGTTTTTTGTCAAAAATTAGATTAGTGATTCAGGATGGGTTTCATCCCATCTAACTTTCTGGGTGTGAGGAAGGACAGCACCTGGAATAACTACCCTCTAGCTTTTTCCATCAGTAGCATTTGGTGTTTTGAAAGTTTTGGGTCTAGCCAGAGACTTGCAGCAGGGGATTCTTTCAGGTACTTGATTTTTTAAAATACAATGAGGTTTCTATCTATCTACCTAAAGTCCGATTTCATTGCTCTTTGCAACAAAACCAGTCACTCACATCCACACCCCCTGGAGATTCAGTGGTTGTGGAGCCTAAATCAGTCATCCTAGCTGGGAGCTCAGGCTAGTCCCATCTCCACCGGCTGTTTTTTCCTGACTTCATGCACCCTAACATGCTTAATTACCGTAAACAATCATGACTCCAGTAACGTAAAGGAGAACTGGGTATTGAGGCATAACCATGGAAATTGCAAAAAGCTTCCAGTGGTGGTGCGGTGTCATTTTGCAGGTTCCTTGGGTGATGATGCCTTGATAGGGCGAAAAGCCGCCGTGCAGCGGGGGGGGGGGGGGGGGGGGGCAGACCGAGAAAAGGCAGCTTTAACACGTTTTCTTTGGAAGGCGAGAGGGCTGCCGGCGAACGGCCCGCCCTGGGGCAGGGGCAGCTCTTGGAGGCAGAGACGCCGCAGCCTCCCCTTAGCCAGGGCTGTGTTGGGAAAGGCGGCAGGTGCCGGGCAGCAGCAGTCGCCGCCTCCGCTCTTCGAAACCGCCGGAGCCAGCTCCCCAGTCGCAAGCAGGGCGGGGCTGCGCGGGGGCGGCCCAACGGGAGGCAGCAGCCCCCTGTCCCGAGCATTTAGAAGGGCCGGTCCCGGGTGAGGCTGCGTCTGGCTGGAGCGGGGCTAGGGGCCGAGCGCGGCTGGCAGCGCCATGGCGCGGGAAGGTATCGTGAACCCGGCTTTCGAGCCCTCCAGCCCCGACCTCCGTCTCCACCCCAGGGCGAGCGCCAGCCGCTCCCGCCCGGTCCCCGGCCGCCCCCCGTCGGTGTGTGAGGAGGGGCCCTGCGGGTGGGGCAGCTTCACTCCTAGGGCTCTGCAGCTGTGCAACAACCCCGAGGGCTACCTGAGCGCCTACAGCCTGCTGGCCGTCTTCCAAGGTAACCCTCGCCTGCGGGGGTCGGGGGCGATCCCTGGGGAAAGGGCAGCCGTACCGTGCCCCTTGCGGGGAAGGTGGAGGAGAAGGGTGGGATGGGATCATGGGCCGGGGAGGCTGTGGAAGGGACTTTCTCTCTTGGGATGAGAGAGGAACCGGGGGTGTGAGCTCCAGCAGGGTTGGTGTTAGTGTAAAATGTGGCAATCTTGTGACTTCGTCAGGCTCCATGTTATGCATATTCAGGCTCCTACCCAAAGTGACCTAGATAATGCCAGACTCTCAGGTGCTTTCCCACTACCCCTCCCCCCCACTTTTTTTTTTTTTTTACTTGCTCTTAAACTTGTCTGAATCCCTGAGTGCCTCTCTGATCAATAGGTTTCATACCCTTTCCTGTACCACTTCACTACTACTTATAATATAGGGGAAATGCTTCCCTTTTTTTTTTTAAATATGGCAAATAAGAGCTACAACTCTTACTTTATATGACTTTACAAACAAATCAAATGTTAACAAAATAATAAACATGAGTTGGTGTTCCAAGCAAGTCCACTGTTTTTCATCAGCTAAATTAACCTATCTACAAACTTAAAATATATTTTTAGCCACTTGTATTTGTTGTTTTAACAATGGCTTGGTACTGAAAACCTCCAGCAGTCAAACCTGAGAGACTGGTGCATCAGTGGGTGTGCAGTTATGACTACATACAGGCCCTGATCCTGGAAACTGTTAAGCACGTACTTACCTTTATGTATTGAAGTTAAGCATATGTGTAAACTTCTGCAGGGTTGGGACCATAGTCAGGATAACTTAACAGGTTTTTTTCTAGGAGTCATGGATTCTAGTGAAACACTTTTTCCTGGTGCTTGAGTCAAGTGTAACATTAATCACTGAGTTCTAGGCCTAAATCATAAAACAAAACAATAGCTGAAAAACTTGCAACATACAAGCTTTACTTGTAATATTCACAGTACAGTTCTGGAGATCAAGGATCACCTTCGGGGGTGGTATCAGCCTCTTCCCAATTGGGGAAGGAGGGCTGAGGCGGGATGGTCAGGAAATTGGGCTCTGCATGCTATACATCTTGTGGGCACTGGCCACGCTTCTGCAATTCTTTGCCGCCAGCAGCAGTGCATAAGTAAGGTTGGCAATACCATACCATGCCACCCTTACTTCTGCATAACATTTGATCTTTGGGCTGGGACATGTACTTTCAGTTAGTATTACATTTTTCTTAAAACACATCTGTGGCATTAATGATAATTTAGCCTTGATCCTGCAAAGAGCCTTGCCAGAGGGCTGCCTGAAGAAAGCCCCCTTGACTTCATTTGCATGCTTACCAGATTGCACCCTCCCCCATCCACCAAAAAGAAAGCAGGAGGGGGCCCCAGCCTCTTGCCCAATATTTCAGTGGTTTGAGCAGTGGTTTTCAACTGGTACACAGAGGTCTTCCAGGAGATACAGTAACTCATCTAAAAAAGAAAAGGAGTACTTGTGGCACCTTAGAGACTAACCAATTTATTTGAGCATAAGCTTTCGTGAGCTACAGCTCACTTCATCGGATGCATACTGTGGAAAGTGTAGAAGATCTTTTTATACACACAAAGCATGAAAAAATACCTCCCCCCCACCCCACTCTCCTGCTGGTAATAGCTTATCTAAAGTGATCACTCTCCTTACAATGTATATGATGGAAATGGCCCAACTTGATTATCATATACATTGTAAGGAGAGTGATCACTTTAGATAAGCTATTACCAGCAGGAGAGTGGGGTGGGGGGGAGGTATTTTTTCATGCTTTGTGTGTATAAAAAGATCTTCTACACTTTCCACAGTATGCATCCGATGAAGTGAGCTGTAGCTCACGAAAGCTTATGCTCAAATAAATTGGTTAGTCTCTAAGGTGCCACAAGTACTCCTTTTCTTTTTGCGAATACAGACTAACACGGCTGTTACTCTGAAACCAGTAACTCATCTAGATATTTGCCTAGTTTTATAACAGGCTACGTGAAAAGCACTAGCCAAGTCAGTACCAACTAAAATTTCATACAGACAATAAGTTTATACTGCTCTATATACCAAAGCAGTGTTTCTCAACCGTGGGACTCATGCCCCGTGAGAAAGTAAGCAATTTTTCAGTAATAGTGTGCGGTAACACTTGATATATTTTTACGTCTGATTTTGTAAGCAAGTAGTTTTTAAGTGCGGTGAAACTTGGTTATGCAAGACAAATCAACTTCCTGAAAGGGATACAGTTGTCTGGAAAGGTTGAGCGCCACTGGATTAGAGCATTCATAGGGCAGTAGTTTTCCACCTGTGGTCTGCAGACGCCTTGGGGACCACAGACAATTCCTAAGATTTCCAAAGGGGTCTGCACTTCCACTCAGAATTTTTTAGGGGTCTGCAAATGGGGGTGGGGGGGGAAGGTTGAAAACCACTGTCATGGGGTATATGAAAGGCCTGGGTTAAAATCTATGCTCTTCATAATGTGGAATAGGGACTTGAACTCAGGTCTTTCATATCCCAGGTGAGTGCCCTAAATACTGGGCTATATAGACTCTTTGTGGTCCAATGAATTAACAATTATTTTATACAAAGTGGAACAGCTTCAACAAAAGCAGTCAAAAGAAACGTATTCCAAAAGACTCCCACATCTTCAGTGAGTGCTTTAGCTACTGGGTAAAAAGGCATTTAAGCACAGTGGTCCTAACTCTAAGAGAGGGTTTCTGGATGAATCCTGAGCAGAGGGAGGTGTCTCTTCTCCTGGACTTGGGCACTTAACTTCGTCTTCTCAACATTTCCTACTTGCTAGCTTCAGGAGCACCCCCCTCAGTGTGCTGGCTTCAGTGAATTCCCTTTTTAGGTGTCCAACTCTATGCACTGTATAGGGAGCTTAGGTGCTGAACTTGGTGATTGTGAATGTCACTTGGCAGCATGGCACCTGAAAGTTGCCTTAATGCCCGCTATGAATCTAGCCCCCACTGCTCAAAATAAACTTTGGATTTGAAAGAAGACTAGTCAATGTTCACAAATACAGTAATGGGTAAGGTGGTTTTAGTACATACGCTTTACACTAGATTTTAAAGTCTTTCTAAATATATCACTATGGTATTTGTTTACTCACATTTCTCATCTTGGAGTATGAATTCAGTGGCATGTGTTTCTAGTCAGTTTCATAATGCTATTATGGTTTGTTTTTATTTATTTTGAAACACTGCAAAGGTATGCATAAAATGTCTTCCATTTGAATTGTAATGAGTAGAAAAATTATCTGTTCAAAGGCTCAAAACTTCCTAAATCAGGCCAAACTTAAGTTGATAATGGGTCTTTCAAATAAAAATTGGCAATGGATACATTTTGCTGAACATCAGAAAATAAAAATGTAAATACAGAATATCAGGGAGGAACACTTCAACAATTTCTAATTACATATTAAACTTGTATCTGTGAACTGAGGTCACCATCAAATAATTTAGTACATACTTAAAATTAAGCACATATTTAAGTGTGTTGCTCATTGGGGCCTGAGGTAGTCCAGTGCCTTCGTTACAGGATTAGGACTCAGAAGTTTTCTGGCTTTGCAACAGACCACCTTTGGTAATTCATTAAGGTCTGGATCCTGGTATCAGCTCTGCACACTTCCACCCACCTGGACCTCTGTTTTTGCCTACACCGATCTGACTGCATGATTGGGCCTTTATCTTGCAAGCTATGGTTCCATTAAGAGAACCTCCTAAATTTGCCAATATTGCAGGTTGGGAATACTGATGTAGATAAGGTTTCTGTGTTTTCAGTAGTTCATTAATCTTGTGTCCATTTGATTTGACTGCACAAGTAAATGACTGAATTTCTGCAATATGAAACCTTGTTTACACGAGGAATCCCAATGTAGCTAATACAAATGGAAACTCTCTTTAGAAAACTTCCTTTGTGCAGACAAAATTAAGTGGCTTGGGCCCCCATATGTAAAATAAGGATAACATTTCTCCTATCTTTACATGGGTATTGTGAGGATACAGCCATTAATACCTGTGAAATGCTTAGGTACTACAGTGACTGTCATAGTAAATCAAATAAATAAATATGCATAATCAAATACAGTATCTCAATGAGACTTACAGCCAGCATTTTGAATGATTCCCTTTTTTTACAGTAGTGGGATGCTAAATGTCTTAATTAGAATAGGTCTCCTTCTACCTTCAGCTGTTAATGACATATCAAAAGCAGGAAGCTCGTGATGTCCTTTTTGAAATTGGATGAGGGTAGAAAGGGAAGGAAGAGAAGACTAATCTAGATAAAGGGTATATCTTGAAATTTAGGTTGTGTGTGTGTGTTCAGGCAGGAATGGCCCACACTTCCAAGAATACTAAAAAGTATCAGAGCCAGGAAATATAATCTTGCATTTTACAAATACTCCCTCATACATTAGGAATATGTAGATGCTGAGTTAATGCAGTCCAAACTACTGTAACTACCTTGCCCCATTCTCCTATGGGAACAATTACTTTAATGTAGTTACAGTTAAGTATTTTAGTTTTCAAATTTCAGAAACATCAGAGAAGGTAATACATTGTAGAAATGTCCCCCTTCCCCCCAATACTAAAGTATCTGCCTAATTATCCAACATAGTTTTATATCTTTTATGGAACTTGTGACTAATTAGTGATGAGCATTGCTGCTCTAAACCTTCTTCTAGATACAGTAATTCTCAACTTTCATCTCATCTAAGCATATAACATTTTTACATGCAGAATGAAACCAAAAATAAATAGCAAATTGTAAACAACTGGTGTGCATATGTATCACTGTTTTAACTGAAGGCAACGTTGGGCACACTTAGGACTCCAACTTATGAAAATTTTGTAGTCAAATAGCTGGCCTTAAAAAGATGATATTGCAATTGATAGATTCTCCTACATTTCAAGTGGAGCTGTCTGGAAAAACTGACTTTTTTTTTTTACCCGCTATCTTCCAAGTTCAGATGAGGCCTATATTTCTATAGTATAGTCATTTATGTATTGTATATAGTTAATTTATGTGCCCTTTGATCAATATAAAAGTGCATAATTGCATCCTAGGATGCATGTCTGAGTCACCATAAATTATAACAAGAGATGCTGCAGTTCACAACTGTGGGAGGAACTAGTAATAGCTTTTCAAGTTGAGTGACAGAATGTGACAACAATGTCTTCATTATTGTTGCCAAATAAATGGCTGCCACTTCTGAGTCACTTCTTTCCCTGGATAAATGGAGGAATGGCTATTTTCACACTTTGGGTAGGACTATTATTGACACCAGGAGTAAGCTGAGAAGGATAAAATAGATACAGCCAATCCGTGTGTGGCTTTGACAAGCTTTGTGACCAGACATAACTTAATAAAAATATTATACTGCATTGTTTGTTTGTAAATTGTTTTGAGGTACTTGGATGAGTGATTAAATTTCAAGATAATATTTTTATTAAACTATAGTTGGTCATAAAAATTGTCAAAGCCACATACCAATTGTAAAGGTTCAAGCAGACAGTGACATGATACCAATGCACATCTAAAACCCTTAGCAGTGGGGGGGTGGAATCTTTGGCCACTATGCTATATGAATGGGTAAAATGGCTGTTGCATGATTTAAAAAAAAATTGCTCAGTTTAAACATTTTTGGATGTTTTCTACAATTCAAATATTGATTTCAGTTACAACACAGAATACAAAGTGTACAATGCTCACTTTATATTTTTGATTACAAATATTTGCACTAAAAAACAAGAGCTATTTTTCAATTCACCAAATACAATACTGTAGAGCAATCTCTTTATCATGAAAGTTGACCTTACAAATGTAGAATTAGGTACAAAAAACCCTGCATTCAAAAATAAAACAGTCTAAAACTTTAGAGTCTACAAGTCCGTTCAGTCAATCGCTAAGAGAAACAAGTTTGTTTACATTTATGGGAGATAATGCTGCCTGCTTCTTATTTATGTCACCAGAAAGTGAGAACAGGCACTCTTGTAGCTGGCATTGCAAGGCATTTATGTGCCAGATATGCTAAACATTCATATGCCCCTTCCTGCTTCAGCCACCATTCCAGAAGACATGCTTCCATGCTGATGATGTTCATTAAAAAATGTGTTAATTAAATTTGTGACTGAACTCCTTGGGGGAGAATTCTGTTTCCTGCTCTGTTTTACCCACATTCTGCCATATATTCTGTGTTCTAGTAGTCTCAGATGATGACCCAGCACGTCCTCTTTTTAAGAACACTTTCACTGCAGATTTGACAATGAAAATGTACACTAACTTGAAATTTCTAAAGATGCTACAGCACTCAAACCAAGATTTAAGAATCTGAAGTGCCTTCCAAAATCTGACAGGGATGAGGTATGCAGCATGCTTTCAGAAGTCTTAAAAGAGCAGCCCCCTGATGCTGAAATTACAGAACCCCCCCCCACACACCAACTTTTAGCTCGTGGCATCTGACTCAGATGAAAATGAACATGTCAGTCTACAGTACTTTGGATAGTTATTGAACGGAACCCATCATCAGCATGGACACATGTCCTCTGGAATGGTGGTTGAAGCATCAAGGGATATATGAATCTTTAGTGCATCTTGCATGCAAATACCTTGCAACACCAGCTACAACAGTGCCATGCAAATTCCTGTTCTCACTTTCATGTGACATTGTAAACAAGAAGCAGGCAGCATTATCTTCTGCAAATGTAGACAAACTTGTTTTTGAGCGATTGGCTGAACAAGAAGTTGGACTGAGTGGACTTGTAGGCTCAAGTTTTTTGCATTGTTTTTGAGTGCAGTTATGTAACAAAACTACATTTGTAAGTTGCACACTCATGACTGACTGTACTACAGTACAGTACTAGGATACAGATGTGGGGACCTGCATGAAAACCTCCTAAGCTTACTTTTACCAGCTTAGGTTAAAACTTCTCCAAGTACAAATTAATTTTATCCTTTGACCCTGGATTTCCACTGCCACCACCGAACTTTATCTGGGTTTACTGGGAAACGTAATTTGGACACTTCTTTCCCCCCAAAATCCTCCCAACCCTTGCACCCCACTTCCTGGGAAAGGTTTGGTAAAAATCCTCACCAATTTGCATAGGTGACCACAGACCCAAACCCTTGGATCTGAGAACAATGAAAAAGCATTCAGTTTTCTTACAAGAAGACTTTTTTTTTTAATAAAGTAAAGGAATCACCTCTGTAAAATCAGGATGGTAGATACCTTACAGGGTAATTATTCAAAACATAGAGAATCCCTCTAGGCAAAACCTTAAGTTACAAAAAAGGTACACAGACAGGAATAGTCATTCTATTCAGCACAGTTCTTCTCAGCCATTTAAAGAAATCCTAATCTAACACATACCTAGCTAGGTTACTTACTAAAAGTTCTAAGACTCCATGCCTGTTCTATCCCCGGCAAAAGCAGCATACAGACACAGACCCTTTGTTTCTCTCCCTCCTCCCAGCTTTTGAAAGTATCTTGTCTCCTCATTGGTCATTTTGGTCAGGTGCCAGCGAGGTTGCCTTTAGCTTCTTAACCCTTTACAGGTGAGGATTTTTCCTCTGGCCAGGAGGGATTTTAAAGGGGTTTACCCTTCCCTTTATATTTATGACAACTTGTATGAGGTGAATTGAAAAATACTATTATCATTTTCACAGTGCAAATATTTTTAATAAGAAATAAAGTGAGCACTATACACTGTATTCTGTGTTGTAATTGAAATCGATATATTTGAAAATGTAGAAAACATACAAAAATGTAACTGTCATAAATATAAAGGGAAGGGTAAACCCCTTTGAAATCCCTCCTGGTCAGGGGAAAGCTCCTCTCACCTGTAAAGGGTTAAGAAGCTAAAGGTAACCTTGCTGGCACCTGACCAAAATGACCAATGAGGAGACAAGATACTTTCAAAAGCTGGGAGGAGGGAGAGAAACAAAGGGTCTGTGTGTCTGTCTATATTCTGTCTTTGCTGGGGATAGACCAGGAATGGAGTCTTAGAACTTTTAGTAAGTAAGCTAGCTAGGTACATGTTAGATTATGATTTCTTTAAATGGCTGAGAAAAGAACTGTGCTGAATAGAATAACTATTTCTGTCTGTGTGTCTTTTTTGTAACTTAAGGTTTTGCCTAGAGGGGTTCTCTATGTTTTGAATCTAATTACCCTGTAAGGTATCTACCATCCTGATTTTACAGAGGGGATTTCTTTACTTCTATTTACTCCTATTTCTATTAAAAGTCTTCTTGTAAGAAAACTGAATGCTTTTTCATTGTTCTCAGATCCAAGGGTTTGGGTCTGTGGTCACCTATGCAAATTGGTGAGGCTTTTTATCCAACATTTCCCAGGAAAGGGGGGGTGCAAGTGTTGGGAGGATTGTTCATTGTTCTTAAGATCCAAGGGTCTGGGTCTGTAGTCACCTAGGCAAATTGGTGAGGCTTTTTATCCAACATTTCCCAGGAAAGGGGGGGTGCAAGTGTTGGGAGGATTGTTCATTGTTCTTAAGATCCAAGGGTCTGGGTCTGTAGTCACCTAGGCAAATTGGTGAGGCTTTTTACCAAACCTTGTCCAGGAAGTGGGGTGCAAGGTTTTGGGAAGTTTTTGGGGGAAAGACGCGTCCAAACAGCTCTTCCCCAGTAACCAGTATTAGTTTGGTAGCGGCCAATCCAAGGACAAAGGGTGGAATATTTTGTACCTTGGGGAAGTTTTGACCTAAGCTGGTAAAGATAGGCTTAGGAGGTTTTTTATGCAGGTCCCCACATCTGTACCCTAGAGTTCAGAGTGGGGGAGGAACCTTGACAGTAACAAATTTTCAATTGGTATGCTATTTAACAGAGCAATTAATTGAGATTGATTTTTTTTGAGTTACCTGATTGACAGTCCTAGTAAAAAGGTAAAATAGTAGTGACCTAGCTTTAGGAAAGTAAGTCAAAGATTAATGACTTGCTAACTAACATCCTAGTTCTTTGGTGCAGTACCTACTGTGGACCACACTATGGACTAGCCTTCACATACTGTAGAAATGCAAGTAGCTGAAACACTGTTCTTTAGCTAATATTTACTTGGCTGCTAAGAATTCTTTGAGTAAGACCTGGGAGTTGCCCACAGTATAGTGTCTGGATCAGCAGTTCCATCTCTGCTAAAGCAACTGTTTCTCCTTTTGTAATAAACCGCTGACAATTATCTAGCCAGAAATTGCATTTAGTATTAAATTATTATCTTATAAAGGAAGTTAATCTACAAATTGAATTGTAATGAATTTGCTTGTCATTTTAGTCTGTGAATTGAACACTGATAACTAAATCAATGACCAATTACAATAAGAATATTTAACTTTTTTTTTTCCCGTAATCCATTACTGACCTACTTTGCTTTTGTGGTATAGAGATATTTATTTAACTCTTGTGAGCCAGTTTCCCATTTTTAAAATATAAAAAGGCTTACCTACTTCATATGGGTGCTCAGGGACGTAAGTAGATGTTTGAAGTGCTATACATACACCAAAAAAATGACAAGCAGAAAACCAGCTTGATATTTGCTCATTCCTTTAGGTCATTAAGGCCTCTACTTGTGTGTGTGTGTGTGTGTGTGTGTGTGTGTTCCCCTAAGTGAAAAAAAACAACTTGTCATGCAAGTCTGTCATAGTGGCATTGAATACTGGAATGCCTCTTCTCCCTGCTTTCGCCCCCCCCCCCCAGTACTCCTACACTTAATTCATATGTTGTAGGTTTGATATTACAGTTCACAGGGTGAGCCCTTCTCCAGTCCTTTTATGCTAGTTGTGGTGATTGAATGGCAAGACTGAGTTTGAACTTGCACATGATCCAGTGGTAAGATTGCATTGTAGTTTTTCCAGAAAATAATACTTACTTGGTTTGTCTAATTGTTGTGTTTTTTTTTTTTATAGGTATTGTGGTGAATGGCCTAGTAAATGTTAGTATTTCCACAATTGAAAAGCGTTTTGAGCTGAGCAGTTCCCTCACTGGTGTCATCTCTGCAAGCTATGACATTGCTTTTTGTGTATTGTCACTGTTTGTATCTTTCTTTGGAGAAAGAGGGCACAAACCAAGATGGCTTGCCTTTTCATCATTTATGATAGGATTGGGATCACTTGTGTTTGCCTTTCCACACTTTGCTGGTGGAATATACCAATATGGATCTAAACTTGAAGGTAAGCTCATACTTCAGTAATTTTGGTATTTTTCTAACAAAATGAATAGGGTAACTGAATATGCACAGAGTTGTGTCTAAATAGATCCCTATGTATTTGTATATGAAAGTGTATCAAGGGCAGAGGAAGATGTGGGATATGTTCCCTTTTTTTGTTTTGTATCCACATAGTATTGCTTACTGGGGTTTTGGGTGTGCTTCCAGTTGTACCCATCTCTGTGTGTGTGTGGCTTATTAAGGGCTTTGGGCAGACTCTTGGGCTCCCAACTGGTGTAGATCAATGCTGCCTTTATGTGCTGCAAAGTACTAGGCACTGTTAAATTGCTGGTGGTGCCTTCTTCATTAAGGTCCCATCTTGATGTTAAATTTCACTAACTGCTACCTTGTCTCAATTTTCTGTTTTTAGAAGGGCTGTTGATCACAGATAACTCAAGTGATTGGGGTTTTTTGAGTTAATAACAATTAATTGCACTGTTAAACAATAGAATACAAATTGAAATGTATTAAATATTTTTGGATGTTCTACATTTTCAAATGTAGGGATTTCAGTTTCAACACAATACAAAGTGTACACCGCTCACTTGATATTTTTGATTACAGATACTATCACTCTTACACTGCAAATATTTTTCAGGTCACCTCTGACACGTACTATAGTACAATCTCTTTTTGTAAGTTGTATTTTCACAATATGTAGGTGGTGTATGTGGGTTTTTTGTTACATAACTGCACTCAGAAGCAAAACAATGCAAAACTTGAGCCTATAAGTCAGCTCAGTCCTACTTCTTCTTCAGCCAATTGCAAAGAGAAACAAGTTTGTTTACATTTATGGGAGATAATGCTGCCCACTTATTTACAATGTCTCCAGAAAGGAGAAGAGGCGTTCACATGGCACTTTTGTAGCTGGCATTGCAAGATATTTATGTGCCAGATATGCAACGCTTATTCAGCCTGTTTGGGAGTACTTAAATTGCAGTCTCTCTGGGGCAGGACTGTCTCTGTTCTGTGTCTTTACAGCACATAGCACAACAGGGTCCTGGACCATGGCCAGGTGCTATGTTAATAGGGCTTCTAACGAAGTATTGGACATTGACCTGGGATGGGTTGTCCTTACAACATTGAGGAGGGAGAAGACAAACTATTTTGTGTGCATGCATGCATGTGTGGATTTGTAATTGGCTCTGGCTTTGACACTACTGCTCTGGAGGTGGTATTGACCTTCTCTGTGTGACTTTATCCCTTCAACCCTGCTCTTTGCTTCTAGCAGGTAATGCTGGGAAACTTCTTTCAAAGTGTCCATCAGTGTTGAAG
This sequence comes from Lepidochelys kempii, assembly GCF_965140285.1. Classification (NCBI taxonomy): domain Eukaryota; kingdom Metazoa; phylum Chordata; order Testudines; family Cheloniidae; genus Lepidochelys; species Lepidochelys kempii. The sequence goes on along the minus strand of NC_136384.1, from coordinate 65,528,625 downwards.
TTCCTATTCTGTGTATATGTGATACACTTCTGTCACCTCATTAAATCAAGATTCTACACTTGATGCTTTCTCAGTGCTTGCTGGAGATGCACATGACACTTTCAGTGTCGGAATACCTAGCACTGTGAAGTGGCAAGAAAACCTTCATGGCTGAATTCCCGCTTCCTTCAATTCTTATTACTTTGTAGTGGAGTCTAGCGGGCTTGCTGGACTATACTGTTGATTCCTTTAAAATATGCTGTAGGCCTAGTTTTTTCACTTAAAGTCTATACTAAATAGTTACCATTTACAATTCTGTGCTGTTGTCTAGCATGTCCTATATTGCAAGGTGAAATGGCTGCAGATGCTGTACACAGGCTATGAATTCCTTAATTCAGGCTAAGCAAACGTTTTGCAAATTCTGTATTTCTATTTCCTGGTGCATGTGTCCTTAACTCTCTACCCTCCACCCCTCCCAGTTAGTAGCAAAGGGCTGAAGTCCCCCATCATTTGCCCAGTACTCTGGAAAGACAGTTTAAACACATCAGGCAAAAATGTTATGTGTAGGAACAAATGGTGCTTCTTGCCTTCGGGGCTGACCATGCTTCCTCCACAGTGCCCCCATCACCTATTGGCTTTGAGTGAGATTTTTGTAGGGACATGTGCTGGCATGTCTTCACTCTAAATGATTTGACTCAGGAAAGCAAAGTACTAAGGTAAACATAACAGTGAGATTAACATTAAAGTGTGGCTATGCAAAGTTGTTGAAAAACTTTCACTGATGGTGACATTCATCATGATTCATGGGTCAGACTGGAGGCTATTGCACATTAGCATGAAATTGTAGACCTATTTTTAAACTTGTATTTAGAAGATCTTGTTGCCAAAAATGTAAGCACAGTACCTCTCCTTTGACTTTTTTTTCCATGCTACATTTCTAGTAACCTGCCTCTGTGTTTGGTGTGCCATACTCAAAGGTAGAGAACCTAGTATGTGAGGACCCTGAAGCCACACATCAACTACCTCTGTGGGTAGATCAGCCCCCAGAAATAGTTGTTAATCATTAGTCTGTGCATACTTAATGCTGACTTGTACAGTCTCCTATTGATGTTTTGGAAGGGAGAAAGGTAGTAGGAATGTGGTATTTATTTTTTTTTTCTTGAAAAATTGTTTTCCATCTTTCTAAACCTTTTTTCTCCTATGCATGCTTTGACTTGTGTGCACCAGAGCTGTTGATGTCTTGATGGCCTCTTTGTTTCAAGGACAAAAATTCAATGTTTCGGTTTCTAATAACTCAGTTATTAATAAAACAAATATTTAACATTTGGAATTTTTACTATAGAGTACTGAAATCAACTTGTATATCCATACTACTGCTAAATATTCATTGTAATATAGACAGCAGATATGTTATAAGATCACCAGGTTTTGAAGTGCACATATATAAAATACTTTTCTTATAAAGGGAGGGGGGAAAGATTTCTTTAAGCCAATACAATCATCCACCCCTTGATTGAGGATTTGGGCTGATATTAAGAGTGATTCTAATTTCACATGCAAGCCAGTGCTCATAGCTTGTTTGCTCAGGAAACTATCTTTTCTCAATGCACCTTCAGCATCTGAGGTTAGAATAGAATCTGGGTTGAAACAACATATACAAGACCTGCTTTGAGTTGACTGACTGCCACAGTGCTTACATCTTGTTTAGGATTCTACTTAAGCCTCTTCTTTGTTCCATTCATGTTTTTAGTAAACATTGATTCAAACAAACCCAAATTGATAAATTGGAGGGATTCTAAAGAAGTGTGATTTTAAAAACAAAGTATTGTATACACGTTTACTCAAGAAATCCAACACTTAAAGCCAAGAAACTAAATGTGATAGTGATGTGTAAATAATTTAGGTAATATATAAAAGTGTTTGGATACCATCTGAAACTAAAATAGAAAAGGGAAGTAGGAGAGATGTTAAAGCATTGAGTGAAATCAGTTAGACATGAACTTGCCAGAAAATGCTGTGATCATGTCTCAGCAAGATATCACCAAAAACTGGTAAGGAGAAACACTGGGCTAATGGAAGAGCAATCCTGCCCTAATCAAAGGGGATGAACATATGACTCCAGTTCCTTACTAGCCTTTGATATCTGTACTAAGAAATAGGTATACTAATGTTCATTCTAATTTCTGGTTTTGGAAACTATATGGTGTCAAAGTTGGGCTAGGCTTTCTCTCCTTCATTGGTCTATGAGCCAAATTATACCCCTAGAGATGGGTGTGTAATTCCATTGCCTTAATTGGGGTTGCAAAACTACAACTAAAATTTATTACAGTAGATTCTGGAGGACTCCAACTGAGATGGGGCTGAGGGGGCACAACCATACAAGATATTATAATACAATACAAATGCATACTAAGAGTTCCTGCTCCAAAGTGTTTACCATCTAATTAGAAAAGACAGAAGATATGGGAGAAATGACTTGCTAAACATCAGAGCAGGGAATGGAATCCAGTTCTCTTGCTAAACCTCTCTTAGATACTGCCTCTCCACTTGGTAAACAGATCTTTAAAACGCAAGGAATAGAATCTAGCACCTTCCCTCATTGTTTTGTTAGCACTACAGAGATCACAGGCGTAAAAGCAGTAAATCTCTATTTTGTCCAAGCTGGTCAGATTTGAGTTCATATGATCTCTTGTAATAGCTATGTTCCACTGGAAAAAATGGAATGGCTATTAAAAGTGCTTTCTGGCCCAGAGCTGTGGAACTTTCCTCTGAAAGATGTGAAGGTCTTTATGTTCATAGTTGACATTTTGCTCAAAAGTGACCATCTTTACATCTGGGTTTTGCTTAAGAATACTGCCAAAATCACTTCTTTTGAAAAAAGAAACTTCCTACAGAATAGTGTAAAGAAAGTGAGTTACTTTCGTGTTCATAAATACACCATATCTGGAAATGTGGTCACTGATTCAATAAGAACATCCATATTTGAGAAAAGGGGCTAGACTTTGAAAAGAAACTAAGTAGAACCATACTTTTATGAAGTCACTGTATAGTAGTAGTTTGTTTATATTTGTATTTAAATGATTACTGGGTTGAGTGAACATTCTTAATGAAACTTTTAAAGGGTGTTAATTACTTAAGTTCCTCTAAAATGTTGATTAGAAATGTGGTTTGTACAAAGAGGAAACAGAACTTCTTCTTTCTTGGAGTACACAGGGCTGAGAACTCTCAAAGTGCATATTCAGCTCTGTGGCAGCATTTAACTTGGTGCTCTTCAGTATGAAGCACAAGGCTAACCTGTGTGTGTGTGGGGGGTAAGTAGGGGCATGCTCCCTAATAATCATGGGGGGTATAGAACTTCTCTGGTGCTGGGGTCACAGAGGCAGGGAAGGGTAGCCTCCTGCTGGGGAGGGTAGGGGGGCAGTGACCTCCTTCCTTGGGGAGGGGCCATATTTAAATTCCTGCATATACCCCTTCTAACCACTATACTTTTGAATACTTACAAACTACACATCAGTTTATGGGCATGAATACAACTGTCTGTCAAACTGTTGGATCTTTCAGGGCTATCTTAGCTTTTATTACAGTATTTCATAAACCATACATAGGTCAAGTGTGATAAATTCAGTCATAGAGACCCCCTTGGGACTGTCAGCTGGTGTGTTGAGACTACCTCCGAGCTCATTTTCTCTGCCAGTTTGGGCTTCTAGAACCCTGCCTTGTTGAGCCAGACACACAAGCCTGCTGCAACACCAACCCAGGGTCTGAACCACCACCCCTCAGCAAAGCTGCAGACTTAACTGAAAACCACTTAACAAGTGCTCCTGTCTCCAGCACCCAGCTCCCAATAGGATCTAAACCCCAAATAAATGTTATACCCTCTATAAAGTTTATACAGGGTAAACTCATAAATTGTTTGCCCTCTATAACACTGATAGAGAGAGATACACAGCTGTTTACTTCCTCCAGGTACTAATCACTTACTCTGGGTTCATTAATAAACAAAAGTGATCTTATTAAGAATAAAAAGTAGGATTTTAGTGGTTCCAAGTACTAGACAGAACAAAGTAAGTCAACACGTGAACTAAAGCAAAAACATTAACATCTAAGCCTACTATATTAAGAAACTGAATACAGGTAAATCTCACCCTCAGATCTTCCAATAAACTTCTTTTTCACAGACTAGACTCCCTTTTAGTCTGGGCCTAATCCTTTTCCCTGGTACAGTTCTTGTTAGTTCCAGCTCAGGTGCTAACTAGGGGATTTCTCATGACTATAGCCCCCTTTATTCAGTTCCACCCCCTTTATTAGCTTTGGTCTAAGGCAGAAATCTCTTTATCTCTCTCTGGGTTCCCATCCCTCATTTTAAATGGAAAAGCACCAGGTGAAAGATGGATTCCAGTTCAGGTGACATGATCACATATCCTGTGAGACTTCATTACCCACTCTCTGGTGCACGCACCTATACAGGAAGTCTTACAAGTAAACAGAGCCATTTACAACCAAGTGTCCTAGTTAATGGGAGCCATCCAGATTCCAAACCACCATTAACGACCCACACTTTGCATAAATACAGTAGGACCTCTTATATTTCATATTCCTAGTTTCAGATACAAGAATGATACATTCATACAAATAGGATGACCTCAGTAGATTATAATCTTTGTAATGATACCCTTACAGGAGACCTTTTGCATAAAGTATAATCCAGTTACATCATAGCCACACTCATAAACATACTTTTATAAAAAATATGGAGTGCAACATCACATCAAGTATGGATAAATAGTCTGTTGCCTTAAAGTGTGCATATTAAATGAGTTCTCTAAAACCAAAATTATTAGCTAAAAGCAGTTTGATTCCAGGAGGATTAGTAATGTTTCAGTAGGAGCATCTCCCAATGGAATGGCTTGTGTTACAATATTGATCACTTCACATTTTTCAGAGCATGGTAGAGACACTGACTAATCCTTAAATATCTTTGCTAAGAATCTGAGATAAATTGTGTAGATTGCCAAGGCCAAAGAGCAAGGCAGTGGCAAAGTTTGGACTAGAATATTAATTGCCCCTTGAGCTCACTAGATCATGCTGCTTTTAGAAATATAGGGGTGTGAACAAGGAGGGCAGGGTGGGAAGATAAAGCATCTGAAAAACTGAATTTTTAGAAGTGCTTCAGAAATCACTCAGTCAGATCTGACTTGCTGAAAAGTAGGAGTACAATTTGTTTTGCTGCTATAGATACACAGCAGCAATTTTTTTCCAGCAATTTGTCAGATTTACTCAAGTGTCCAACTTGGAATAGAACAAATAGGGTACGGGGGCTGGGAGGAACAGAGGACACACTGAAGTAGTTTCCACCTCTTCCATAATACTTGAATGTCACTGTCATAACCATGTATACATCTATAATGACCTTACAATGGGGGCACCTGATAACACACAGTAGTTAAGGTTGCATTGTAAAATGGACTAAAATGGGGGCAGATACTTGCTTCCATCACCTGTCAGTGTAAAACTTCATACAGCAACACCTGGATCCAAGTTTTACAGGCAAGTTAAATCTTCTACTTTGTACACTGCCAAACCAGCTTAACACAGATGGTCCAATGCAGAAGACTAACAAAAATGACTCATTCAAATGTGATACTGTTGTTGTAGTTACTGTGACAAATTTTCAAGTTTTTGTTAGTCCATATTTGCCTGAAAAAACTTGCTCTTGAAGTTGGGAGTCAGATGGGATGCACAGAAGAATAAACCTGTTAAGCCTTGCCTCAGTGTTCAATGCAGAAAAGGGGATAATGGGAATGCATACAAGACTTTGAGAATGCTCCAGGCTATTGGTTTGTGACAAGAAGAAATACTACTTGAAAGAAAGGACATCACTCCAAGGAAGAAAACTTTGTATAATACAGGGATAACTTGCATAAGGGGAGCTTTCTGGGTATTATGTGTGCATAGTGGAGGCACACCTAACACACTAAGATCCTCTTGCTGTTCAAAGGCTTTGACATTGCTCCAAGGATGTACTTTTTGCTGTCCTGATGACAGTTGGACTTCCTACCATTCCTTAGAATCATGAACTCTACCATTTCATTATCACTTTCAAATTCTCAGTTGGTTCCTCCCTATTTGTCAAAATCCAATTGAGAACAGCTTCCCCCCCGCAGTAGCTTTTTCCACCCTCTGAAATAAATTGTCTCAAATACATTCCAAGAACTTGTTGGATAATCTGTGCCCTGCTGTTGTTTTCCCAACAGATGTCTGGGTAGTTGAAGTTTCTGCATCACCACCAAGACCTGTGCTTTGGATGGTTTTGTTAGTTGTTTAAAAAAAGCCTCATCCACCTCTTCTTCCTGGTTAAGTGATCTGTAGTAGACCCCTATGATGATGACATCACTCTCTTTTACCCCTTTTATCCTCTCAACCTCAGTCCCTTTTTTCCCCTGCCTGTCCGTCCTGAGCAAGCTCTATCCTTCTGTCCAAATATTCCAGTCATGCGTATTATCCAACCAAGTCTCTGTGATGTCAACTATGTCATAGTTGTGTTTATTTACTAGATTTTTGAGTTCTTCCTGCTTATTCCCCATTCTTCTTGCATTAGTATACAGACATCTAAGATACTAATTTGATTTTCTTCACACTCTTTTCTCCCCCCCCCCTTTCTGTCTTGTCTCTTCCTTATTTCTGCTATAACAGCCTGTGCTTTCCCTCTGACCCTTTTCCCAGCTCTCAATGTTTTTGACTTACCTGTGGATTTTGGTCACCTGCCCACGTCGAACCTAGCTTAAAGCCCTCCTCACTAGGTTAACTAGTCCTAAGCCAAATATGCTCTTCCCCTTCCTCGCTAGGTGGACCCAATCTCTGTTTAGCAGTCCTTCTTCCTGGAACAGCATCCCATAGTCAAGGAAGCTGAAACTCTTCCTGGCAATGTTATCCTCGCAGCCAGGCATTCACTTCCAGGAAACTGGTTTGGGAAGGTGAGGGGAATTGTACTATAAGGAGGAGCTGGGGGTGGGTGGGGAAGGAGAGAGAGCCCAGTGACAGCTGGGATGAGATGTGGTAGAAAGGGCCCCTGTGAAATGTGGAATGGTTAGTGTTGCCCACTAGAACGTGCTGTCAGCCATAGCCTAGAATGGACCCCAAGATTCCTGAGTGTCACCATTCCTTGGTCAGAAAATAGCTGTGAAATCATGTGGCAAAGTGTTTCATCCCCCTTCTGGCCTACAGCAAAGCTACTATTGTGCTAACTTGCTTTATTACCTTAAGTGGCAAAGGTTTGTGTAGTAGATACAAAAGGTTCCTATGCTGCCAGTGAACCATGTGAGTGTCAGTATACCACCATGATGGAATTTGTTTGCTCCTTTTTTAAAAACACATACCAAATCACCCACACACACAAAATACATCTAAAGAATATTAAGGCTGAAAAGTAAAACACAAAGTTGGAAAATGCTAATATATGCTTGCTTGGGCAACCTAATTCAGTCACCTTGTGCTTTTAAAGGCTTTTTCATAAGGTATACACAATGATGACACTGGGGTGGTTCTTCTCCTTCCCCTGTGCGTGCCCCCCGCCCCCAAAAAAACCAACCCCCCCCCCACAACTTTTCAGTATATGGAGTGAATGGTGTTCACTCCTTGTTTTCTCCTGGTTCACTATTTGGTTCTATGCCTAATTTACAGCACACTATTCAAACCCTGCTCTGACTACAATATTAACTTCTTCATGGGTTTTTTTGGGCTCCTCCCTGTAGTACAAACTAAGTTTTGTAACATCCTTGTGACATGAGGGGGTATTACCTCTATTATACAGATAGGGAAGTGAGGCTTGAGCTTAAAAGCAGAAATATTAACTAATTCTCACAGTGCCCAATTTGAAATGGCTAGCATTATATAGCACTTTATATGTTCAAATCACAGCTTCCATTGACTTCGGGTGCAGCTCAGCATGTCTTCAAATGAAACTGTAGAGTATCATAATAGTCGCTTAACTTGAAAATGGGGAATGGATGATCTGTTCTCCAGAGGTGCATTTATCTGCCCTACTCATGAGACTATTTATTTATTTTTTTTTCCTATACTCCCCTGCCTAGTCACTGAAGACCTTCCAACTTCTGCAACAAATGTGGTAGTGGTCATTGAGCCAATAGTCACTGTTATTACACGAGTCTGATTTATCCCTAGAGCAGGGTGAGCCTGTGCACTGAATGAAGCGGGGCTCCCGTGGTGATCGTGTAATTAAAGACTGGCTCCCTTTTGCATATGTATTATGCTAAACTAAAACTGGTCTCGCATTTCCTAACGTTTGAATGTTTGACTTTGCAACTGTAATGATTTCTTACTGTAGCTTTTTTTTTTTTTTTTGCATGTGTAATTCACATACTACCCAGAGCACATCAGTGTGATATAAAAAGAAAATGGATTAATTAATTTGCATTAACTTTAAGTATTCTTCATGTATGCATATCTATACAAAGAATATTGCTTATTGTGCTCTAGGCCTATTTACATTTACCCTTACAGTTGCAGAGTGGTTATAACTGCACTTTGGGTTTTAATGGACTTGTGCGGACTACAAGCACAAACACTTAGATGCTGTCATAGAAATGTGGGGCTCCCAGGGCCGAATAGAGTAGAACAGTTACCTTCTATTCTGCAAATACAACTCTCCTGTTAATGTACCCCAGGATATTATCCTTTGTTGCCAATACATACCATGGTGATAAAATTAAGCAGACTTTATCTCCCAGTGATTTTGCATCACTTTCTCAATTTGCTAGTGGAGGAAGGGAAGAGAGACACCCAGATCAGCAAAGGTATTTAGGTACTTCAAACCCAGAATTAAGTGCCTAAGTTACAGTTTTGGCTCCACTGCTATCTACCAAACTCTTGCTGAATCCTTTAAGTGTAACACCAACAGACCCTGGTCATCATCCAACCTGGAATCTCTGGAGCTCAATGTATAAGCATCTCTTTCTCCTCCCACCCACAATCGATGGGACAGAACACCACACCCAGGGGGTGTGAGGGTTACATAAGCACCTAGATTCACTGAACACTTACATTTTCAGGATAAAGGTAGCTGCTGTGCTTAAGTTTTTGCCTCTGGGCAAGTGCACTACTGCCTCTAGATATCATTTCCAGCCTAAGCCCCTGGATGTTTTCATGAACCAGGGGAAGATAGGCGTTAGTCTGCCTAAGTCTCAGGTAAGACCAATTAGATAGGCATGCTCAGAGGTTGCCTACTGGAGCAGATCCTATTCAAAATCAGTCTGGAGGAGGAGGTAGTGTTCACTGCGCTATGGGATAGTCCAATATGATGCTCCCTCAGTCTCTCCTATTGAAGCTGTTCCTCTGTGGATAACTAGCAGAAGAGTGGATTGGAGCAGGGGGGACTGGACCCTAAGTCTCTAAACCACTGGGCTATAGAGTCAGTCTCTCTCTAACTATGAATATTTAATACTCATTGGATGATTTCAGGAACTCTGTATCAGACTATATCATAACTCGGTGGTTAGAGCATGCTCCTGAGAAATGGGAGGTCATTGTTCAAATTCTTCCCTTTGCAGCTAGGGGAATTGAACCTAATGTCTTCCACATCCCAAGTATGCATGCTAACCACCAGGCTAAGTATTGTAAGGTGGCAGCTATACCAGTTAGTTTTCCTCTAGCTGTTTTGTGTGGAGCAAGGCAGGAGCCTAATTTCAGGCCTGGTCTGCATTGGGAATTTACTTCAGCATAGTTACATCTTTCAAGAGTGTGAAAAATCAATACCCCTGTGAGATGTAGCCATGCTGACCTAATCTCCAGTGCAGACGCTACTAGGTCCATGAAAGAATTCTTCTGTCAACCTCACTGTTGCCTCTTGGGGAGGTGGATTATCAACACTGATGGGGAAAATCCCTCCTATCAGCATATTTAGTTTCTACACTGAAGTGCTACAGAGGTGCAGCTGTGCCGCTTTAGTGTTTTAAGTGTAGACAAGCCCTCATTCCTGTAAGAAACACCTTTCTACCTAAGCCACCTAACTCCAGAAGATGAGTTCTCATTGCTAAGCAGAGGTAGGTGCGTTCTTGCAGGCGGACATAGGCTCCTATCTCTGTGAGAGGGGTAGGCTGAAGACACACCCCTGTCATTAGTATTTTCATTCGTTAGCCCCCACCTACCGTGTTGACTTTTGTGAATCACTTTCCTAGGCACCTGTTTCTCCCCATTCATTCTATAGGGAGCCTAGGTGCTTAACTCAGGCTTTGTGGATCACAGTGGTATTCCTGTGATTTTATAGGTGCTCAACATTGCAAAGCCTAAGTCCCTGTGTAGATCTGGGCCAGAAAAGAAAACTTGTCCCAGGCTATACAAGAAGTCTGTGCCGGAGCACAGATAATCTATGCCCATTCTAATGCCACTATTCTTCCCCTCTGTCTGGCAAAGCAACCTTCAGGCCTCAATCATCTACAAACCCTACAGAGAGTCATGATATCTCACCTGTGAAAATTTGTCTCACTCTGAGTAGTGCAGCATCAAAATACATTGCGTTGGCTGTGAGGGGCCTATTGAGGTTAAGATCTTGCTTTCATTATTATAGCCCTGAGTGGGGCACATGAAAAGTGTTCCTTAACCAATTACTTTCCTTTCACAACCCTACTAGTTTTGAACACACTATTGAATTCCCTCCTGAGGTGACATAGCATATGAGTTTGGGGAAATTGGGAGTCCAGGGATGAAAGTAAGTTGCACAATGAAATGTGGGGTTTATTGTTGGGAAATCTAGTCCAATGGTTCTGCAGGAGGGCCTACATTGCAAATGGCTTTATCATGCTTGTATACTTACTCAATTTAGACGACATGTTTCTTAGTGATTTACCCAGAAAACTAAATCAAGAAGTATTTATGCTTGTGAGAATAGTGTCTGAACAAAACCAACAGCTTCATATTACAAACCATATTACTCCTTCCGGGACTGCAGTTAAAATATCCTTCAGAGATGGTTCAGAAATTAGGAGACAAAGTGCCCCTTACACAGGGGGTTGGTAGTATCACCATAGTTAGGGTTGAAATAAGTTTGTTTTAGCATCCAGTTTTTCTTGGTGCTCTAAAATCAGTTCAAATACATGTATGATCTTGAAAATTGCTTTTTCACATGGGAGGCTGGGGTAAGTTCAGTGGTGCAATTTTAGTCATTTAGCAAAGGGGCTCCTGAGATATAACACACCAGTAGAAAGACCTGAGTAAAATTTTCTGATTTAACATCCTCCCATAACAGGAGGATCAAATTTATTGCACTGCTTTGCCCAAACTGATAACACTTGATTGGGTTTGAACTCTAACTAGCACTGGAGCAATAACCAAAATGTTAGTATAGAGCCTGACTGATGTGCTACAGACAGTGATCTGCTAATGCTTTGTGGGAAGTAAGAGTGTCTGAGTAGCTCAGGGAAATGTGCTGTATCCATACTGATTGTGAGTTCATATCACACCCTTGGTAGACTTTTGAGGGTCTGTTGTGCACATTACTCTCTGCCTTTAGCCTCTGCCCTGAAGCAAATGCAAAGGAGCTCCATCTGGAAGTTTTTTCCCCAAGGGCAGAGCTTTTTGTTTAAGGAACAGTATTTCAAGGGGCTCAACAATGCATCTGAATACTTGAATTGTCTCAAATTTCTATGCCATATCAGGGCCATTGGTAGAGTCACAGGATCTCAGATGTGTACCACCAAGGAACTGCTTTTAACTTTTAAAAGTGATCTAAAATCCATCTATATTGGGACTTTGTCCTGAAAATTGGGGTGCCACAACAGGATTACAGTAGATTTGGGTGAGAACACCCACTGATGAATGAGGCAATGAACACCTCTGTGATCCTCCTCTGTAGAGCCCTTTCCTAAAATGGAGTAGGGAGTCTAGGGTTTCCCTGTCCTACTCCTTGGTGCCTTAAGCTGACTGTGAGGAGTACTTCTGTTATCACTTTACCTCTTCCCCACGGCTGCTGCAGCCCTACTGGAGTTATCAAGGGGTCAGGAGGAGGGCAAAGGTCATAATGGAGTGGCAGTAGGGTCTTCACAGGAATATTCCCTCAATCATGCTCCACTATCACTACCCCCATATCCTAAAAAATAAAAACAAAAAAAAGGGCCATTCACTATACCAAACTCCATTAATAGAGTTAAAATTTGCTGACTGTGCTTTGTACCCTTCCAAAATGTCAAATGCATTTACCCTTAAATGGTGCACCTCCCCCGCTGCAATTAACAGTAAGCACTAGTGCAAAAATCAAACTTGGTTTATCAATAACAAACTCTACCATCTTCTGGGGTGTGACTAGCAAAATTCAACACCATGCTTCTGCTTCATACATGCCTTTTGACCCTCACTGTATCAGGAGAAGCTACAATGATCATGGGGTTAGCTGCAGCAAGATGCTAGTGCTTGCAATGTCATCTGATGAGGGATGAAGCGTTCAATAAAAGAATTAGAGATCTTGCTGGCCTTTGGCATGCAGGAGCTCCAAGTAGATGATCACAGGAGCCTTCTTGGCTCCAGAAGTATGAAAGGCTTTTCAAAATGCCTGTGGAGTTTTAGGCCTGCTAGAAAGCCTCTGGAAATAGCAACCAGACATTCCACTAGGTATGTCAGGAAGATGGGACAACACAAGTTTCATCCTCTTCAAACACTTGCAAAATCTCAGTGCCCTTCAGAACTTCTCTCCACCAGCATCCACACAGTGCTATGCACCCTCTATCTGCTGGGCAGAAACACTGCCCTGGTGAGTTCTATTGCATCGCAATGCCACCCAAGGCTAAGTTGGGGCTAACGGAAGGTGACACTCTAGGGGAAATTCTTAGGACATGGTTGTGAATAGGTGTTAGGATCTAGCAACTCTTTGGCCAGTCTGGTGTAGATAAAGTGGTTGTGTGTAGGTTGTGCATAGCTAAATCCTGTTTGCTATGGGTGATGTCAGTTCTACCTTTTATCCTAGTAAAGACAAGGCCTAAGACTAGTGGATGTGTGTAGGGACTCTTGTACAATTTTCACACTTCCCTCTAATTTCTTGAGGGTACAGATGTCTCTTATGGGCTCTGGGCTTCACTCAGAGAAGGCGGAGTTAAGGTTTTCTGGGGATGTAGAGTGACATTACCTTAGCTCAATTTTTTGGTTTTCAGCAAACTAAATAGAGGTACATTTGAGATTCTGAAAGGATACAAAGCACCGATTGTCAACTTTAACTCTATCTTAATGAAGTTTTTGGGTAGTGAATTGTATTTGCACTATCCCTGGATTTGGAGGATGAGGTTAGGACCTTAGTTTTTTACTGAATCAGTTCCCACACCCATTGTGGTGAGTTATTTTAACCCAAGGGGCTCTTATTCCATTACAGTAAAGTATGTTCTCTGTACTACATGAGTTAGTACTTGCAGTTAAAGGTACCTGTTCTCTCTAGGGGATGGCCTTTACTAATCATAAGCTTCCCCATGGCAGCTAAACTTTGTGTTCCATGAGCTCTGTTTGACAGCTTTTGTGAACATTGGTCGCTGTGGGAATGTATTTGAATGGTTTTCACTACATGCCAGCTTTCAGTATTCTTAGTGATGGTAGGGGTGAGGTAATTTGGTCAATTATTTGAAGTCAATGAATGCTGCTTTTGAACTTTAACTCCAGTTTATTGTAAAACTACATAATGAGAGAAATATTCTAATAAGCCAGTAAAAGGGATATTTTTAAAAGTGAGCCTATTATGGGGTTCAGGAGAGGAAGCTGCTACACCAGATTCTGAGAGAACAATTGACCCTTTTAACCTCTATCCCCACTCTCTTCCTTCTTAAGGTCAATTTCCTTGTTATACTGCAATAGTTGTCAAATAACTCTTTTCCCCATCCCAGAACGTCCTGCCCAAATTCTTTACTTGTTGTGGGGAGATAAGAAAAGAAGCGCTCATTCTCTGGAACCTTGAACCATTCCAGCTCCTGCAGTGCATGCAGGTGTTTTGTAAATCTATTTTTGATTTATTGAATTGACCAGATCTGACAGAGGCAGGAATTGTGTGGCCCTAGCTGTGAAGGATGCAGTCATGTGAAGCCTCATACAAGAGAGGGGTGTGAACATGCCAAATCAAACTGTTAATGAACAACTTTCCCTGGTACTTTCCCAGTTCTGTTGGGCTTTCAGAGAGTGAAGAAATATAATTAGTTTTGAAGTGGTGTGTGTGTGTGTTTGGAGGTTACTCCATCTCCAAGAAAACTTTTCACCTGCTCAGTGTTTCATTTCACACTAAGATTAATGAGGATATGTAGTCAGGCAAGCATTAAAGTTAGAGTATGCAGCTGTATGCAGCCTTATGCAAAATTTTAATTAGATGTTAGCTAAAAATAGTAATCCTTTTGTGGGTTTTCTAGTTCTGAGAAGTAAATACAAAGTCCAAATTATTAAGAGTTTTGTTTAGAAGTCACACACGTTCTGCAGATAAAAATGTGCGTGTACATACTCAGTGATTAGCTTCAAAATTATTTCAAAAGTAGATCTGCTGACTCTAGTCTCCCATTTTCTTATAGAATATACTAACTGAAGAGGGATCCCTTTAAAAAAGTCATTTTTTTAAAAAAGGAGACCTTTTAAAAACCCTTAAGTGACCTGAGTGAAATCTGTTTCTTCCAGAGCTACTGATTTCTGTGACTAACTTTCCTGAGAAAAGAAAAGGAGTACTTGTGGCACCTTAGAGACTAACCAATTTATTTGAGCATGAGCTTTCGTGAGCTACAGCTCACTTCATCAGATGTTTACCGTGGAAACTGCAGCAGACTTTATATACACACAGAAATCATGAAACAATACCTCCTCCCACCCCACTGTCCTGCTGGTAATAGCTTATCTAAAGTGATCAACAGGTGGGCCATTTCCAGCACAAATCCAGGTTTTCTCACCCTCCACCCCCCCACACAAATTCACTCTCCTGCTGGTGCTAGCCCATCCAAAGTGACAACTCTTTACATAATCAAAAGTGTAAAGAGTTGTCACTTTGGATGGGCTAGCACCAGCAGGAGAGTGAATTTGTGTGGGGGGGTGGAGGGTGAGAAAACCTGGATTTGTGCTGGAAATGGCCCACCTGTTGATCACTTTAGATAAGCTATTACCAGCAGGACAGTGGGGTGGGAGGAGGTATTGTTTCATGATTTCTGTGTGTATATAAAGTCTGCTGCAGTTTCCACGGTAAACATCTGATGAAGTGAGCTGTAGCTCACGAAAGCTCATGCTCAAATAAATTGGTTAGTCTCTAAGGTGCCACAAGTACTCCTTTTCTTTTTGCGAATACAGACTAACACGGCTGTTCCTCTGAAACCTTTCCTGAGAAACAGGCATAGGAAAAGTGAAGACTAAACAATGGAGATGGCAGTGCAAAAACTAAGGGAGCATTAAAGATGATCAGACAAAAACTAAGCATATAACCTACTATCTGATACGATATACTTTAACATTTGTTAGCTTTGCAACCAAGCAGAAAGAATCTCTGTATCTAAACACCCACATAAGATGTTATATCTGACACATCTCATCCTTAAACAGGCAATATCCATTCTTACTCATATTCTTAGTCCAATCCAGACCACAACATACACTAACAACTAGAAACTAGAATTTCCTACCCTACATCTGGGGGGGGGGGTAGGAAAAAACAAGAGGAAACAGGCTACCTTGCATAATGACTTAGCCACTCCCAGTCTCTATTTAAGCCTAAATTAATAGTATCCAATTTGCAAATGAATTCCAATTCAGCAGTTTCTCGCTGGAGTCTGGATTTGAAGGTTTTTTGTTTTAAGATAGCGACCTTCATGTCTGTGATTGCATAACCAGAGAGATTGAAGTGTTCTCCGACTGGTTTATGAATGTTATAATTCTTGACATCTGATTTGTGTCCATTTATTCTTTTACGTAGAGACTGTCCAGTTTGACCAATGTACATGGCAGAGGGGCATTGCTGGCACATGATGGCATATCACATTGGTGGATGTGCAGGTGAACGAGCCTCTGATAGTGTGGCTGATGTTATTAGGCCCTGTGATGGTGTCCCCCTGAATAGATATGTGGGCACAGTTGGCAACGGGCTTTGTTGCAAGGATAAGTTCCTGGGTTAGTGGTTCTGTTGTGTGGTATGTGGTTGTTGGTGAGTATTTGCTTCAGGTTGCGGGGCTGTCTGAAGGCAAGGACTGGCCTGTCTCCCAAGATTTGTGAGAGTGTTGGGTCATCCTTTAGGATAGGTTGTAGATCCTTAATAATGCGTTGGAGGGGTTTTAGTTGGGGGCTGAAGGTGACGGCTAGTGGCATTCTGTTATTTTCTTTGTTAGGCCTGTCCTGTAGTAGGTAACTTCTAGGAACTCTTCTGGCTCTATCAATCTGTTTCTTTACTTCTGCAGGTGGGTATTGTAGTTGTAAGAAAGCTTGACAGATCTTGTAGGTGTTTGTCTCTGTCTGAGGGGTTGGAGCAAATGCGGTTGTATCGCAGAGCTTGGCTGTAGACGATGGATCGTGTGGTGTGGTCAGGGTGAAAGCTGGAGGCATGCAGGTAGGAATAGCGGTCAGTAGGTTTCCGGTATAGGGTGGTGTTTATGTGACCATTGTTTATTAGCACTGTAGTGTCCAGGAAGTGGATCTCTTGTGTGGACTGGACCAGGCTGAGGTTGGTGGTGGGATGGAAATTGTTGAAATCATGGTGGAATTCCTCAAGGGCTTCTTTTCCATGGGTCCAGATGATGAAGATGTCATCAATATAGCGCAAGTAGAGTAGGGGCGTTAGGGGACGAGAGCTAAGGAAGCGTTGTTCTAAATCAGCCATAAAAATGTTGGCATACTGTGGGGCCATGCGGGTACCCATAGCAGTGCCACTGATCTGAAGGTATACATTGTCCCCAAATGTGAAATAGTTATGGGTAAGGACAAAGTCACAAAGTTCAGCCACCAGGTTAGCTGTGACATTATCGGGGATAGTGTTCTTGACGGCTTGTAGTCCATCTTTGTGTGGAATGTTGGTGTAGAGGGCTTCTACATCCATAGTATCCTATCCTAAAGGATAGGATATCCTAAAGGATGACCCAACACACTCACAAATCTTGGGAGACAGGCCAGTCCTTGCCTACAGACAGCCTCGCAACCTGAAGCAAATACTCGCCAACAACCACATACCACACAACAGAACCACTAACCCAGGAACTTGGGCTTTGTTGCAAGGATGTTGCCAACTGTGCCCACATATCTATTCAGGGGACACCATCACAGGGCCTAATAACATCAGCCACACTATCAGAGGCTCGTTCACCTGCACATCCACCAATGTGATATGCCATCATGTGCCAGCAATGCCCCTCTGCCATGTACATTGGTCAAACTGGACAGTCTCTACGTAAAAGAATAAATGGACACAAATCAGATGTCAAGAATAACATTCATAAACCAGTCGGAGAACACTTCAATCTCTCTGGTTATGCAATCAGACATGAAGGTCGCTATCTTAAAACAAAAAACCTTCAAATCCAGACTCCAGCGAGAAACTGCTGAATTGGAATTCATTTGCAAATTGGATACTATTAATTTAGGCTTAAATAGAGACTGGGAGTGGCTAAGTCATTATGCAAGGTAGCCTGTTTCCTCTTGTTTTTTCCTACCCTGCCCCCCCAGATGTTCTGGTTTAACTTGGATTTAAACTTGGAGAGTGGTCAGTTTGGATGAGCTATTACCAGCAGGAGAGTGAGTTTGTGTGTATGGGGGTGGGGGGATGTGAGAACCTGGATTTGTGCAGGAAATAGCCAGACTTGATTATCATGCACATTGTGTAAAGAGTTGTCACTTTGGATGGGCTATCACCAGCAGGAGAGTGAATTTGTGTGGGGGGATGGAGGGTGAGAAAACCTGGATTTGTGCTGGAAATGGCCCACTTGATGATCACTTTAGATAAGCTATTACCAGCAGGACAGTGGGGTGGGAGGAGGTATTGTTTCATATTCTCTGTGTATATATAAAGTCTGCTGCAGTTTCCACGGTATGCATCTGATGAAGTGAGCTGTAGCTCACGAAAGCTCATGCTCAAATAAATTGGTTAGTCTCTAAGGTGCCACAAGTACTCCTTTTCTTTTCACAAAACTGGGTAACAAAATGGCAAAATTCAGTGTTGATAAATGCAAAGTAATGCATATTGGAAAACATTCCAACTGTATATACAAAATGATGGGGTCAAAAATAGCTCCAGTTACTCAAGAAACAGATCTTGGAGTCGTGTATAGTTCTCTTAAAGCATCTGGTTAATGTTCAATGTCAGTCAAAAAAGCTAACAATTTGGGAACCATTAGGAAAAGGATTGATAATACGACAGTAAATATCATAATGCCACTGTATAAATCCATTTTGTGCCCACTCCTTGAATACTGCTTGCCGTTCTGGTCGCCTCATCTCAAAAATATATATTGGAACTGGTAAAAGCAGAGGAGGGCAACAAAAATGATAAGGGTATGGAACAGCTTCCATCTGAGGAGAGATTAAAAAGACTGGGACTGTTCAGCTTGGAAAAGAGATGACTAAATAGGGTTATGATAGAGGTCTATAAAATTATGAATGGTGTGGAGAAATGGAATAGGGAAGTGTTATTTACTGCTTCACATAACACAAGAACTAAGGGTCACCCAATGAAATTAATAGGCAGCAGGTTTAAAACAAGTAGTATTTCTTCACACAACAGTCAACCTGTGCAACTTGTTGCCAGGGGATGTTGTGAAGGCCAAAACTATAATTGGGTTAAAAAAAAAGAATTAGATAAGTTCATGGAAGATAGGAACATCGCGCTTGGGGTTGCATCTTGGCTAATAGCCACTGATGGACCTAAGCCTCTGACTGCTGGAAACTAAGACTAAACAGGGGGTGGATCACTAAGTAATTGCCCTGTTTTGTTCACTCCCTCAGAAGCATCTGGCAGTGGCCACCATTAGAAGAGAGGATACTGGGCTAGATGGACCATTGGTCTGACCCAGTATTCTCATGAGAAAATAGTATTCTTATGTAAAACCTTGTAAAGCTGAGGTTACTAAAATGTAGTATAATATGGTGCGTATCTAGTAGCTAAAAAGCTACTTGTGTAAACGAGACTACATATAAAATTTCACTGCATTTGAAAATAGAATTGAGTGTGAGAGATCCAAATAGAGTCTTAACTCTCATTCCTTTCTCCAACTGTCAGTTCTTATTAAAAGTGAAGCTTCTTATTCTTAAGAATTCTGGAAAAAGCAAAGGACATGGGGAGGGAAGAAGGAAGAGTACATGTTCACAGTGGTCTCACAGGCTGTTCAAATATGAACCTTACAAATGGTATTTTTAATGACTGGAATCCTATAACACAGGGATTAGCAACCTTTGGGACGTGGCCCCTCAGGGAAATCCACTGGTGGGCCGGGATGGTTTGTTTACCTGCAGTGTCTGCAGGTTCAGCCGATCATAGCTCCCACTGGCCTGGAGCCCAATGGGGGCCGTGGGAAGTGGCCGCCAGCACATCCCTCAGCCCTCACTGCTTCCTGCAGCCCCCATTGGCCTGGAATGGCGAACCGCAGCCAGTGGGAGCTGCAGTTGGCCGAAGTTGTGGACGCTGTAGGTAAACAAACCATCCTGGCCTGCCAGCAGATTTCCCTTATAGGCTGTGTGTGCCAAAAGTTGCCGATCCCTGCTGTAACACCTTGGAAGAGGTTATTTTGGGCTTAGTAACAGGAAACGTGGTCATCTAATGTTTAAAGCACAAGAGTTGGAAGATTTGGACTCTATTTCCAGTTTGGTCCCAGTCTTTCACTGATCTTGTGCACATCATTTGGGTCTCTATTTTCCCTTACCCCCACAAAACGAGTACTGGCAACTCCAAATGAAGAGAATGGAGCAGCTGGTCGTCAGAATACCTTGGAAGAGAAAGCCCTTAATTTCTCCAGCCATGGTTCTTTTGCCTTGCAAAAGAGAGCTATTAACCACAGTATCTCATAGGTGTACTATAAAGGTTAATTCATGTTGGTAAAGTGGAAGATGCAGTAGAAATGCAAATTATTGTGTAGTACATACAGGGTGAGATTGCCAGAAGCATTTAGCATTGACTTAATTTGTTAGGCATTTTTCCATTGATTTTAATACTATTGGCTTTAGTGGGAGCAAAGTTAGGCCAACAAGGAATATTCTGGGAAATCTCTCCCCCTTCCCTCCCACCAGTGTATTATTCATCCTCTGAGCAAATCCCCATGGCTGATGCCTGAAGATTCCAAAAATGTGACATCCCCCCCAACACACACACACACACACACTGTCTCCCATGTTCTGCAAAAGGTGTCAACTTAAATTAGATTATGAAACCTAAACCACAAATTCTTCTGACCATTTGTCTAGACAAATAGCCTAGTCTACCTAGCCTAGTCTACCTGCTGCAGCACAGGAGGAGGCGGATATCTGAAACAAAAAAAAATCAAATAAATTTTCTGTTCTTTCCAAGTCATGCTAAATAACTGTGGGGATTTCATATTTTGGATGCATGTTTTTCCCCCTCCAAGGCTATTTTGCCCCAATCTGAAATTTGCCACCATGAACATATCATACCAGTCTCTTGGTGCCTCCCAACTTCTGAATTTGACATAATTCACCATTTTATGTAAATAATCAAATGCTGACAAACTCCTAATATAAAGTATCCCTATGGTCAACTAGGCCTCTTTCCTCCCTACCTCTAACACTAAGCCCTGGTCTACACTAGGACGTTAGGTCGAATTTAGCAGCGTTAAATTGATGTAAACCTGCACCCGTCCACACAATGAAGCCCTTTATTTCGACTTAAAGGGCTCTTAAAATCGATTTCCTTACTCCACCCCTGACAAGTGGATTAGCGCTTAAATCGACGTTGCCGTCTCGAATTTGGGGTACTGTGGACACAATTCGATGGTATTGGCCTCCGGGAGCTATCCCAGAGTGCTCCATTGTGACCACTCTGGACAGCACTCTCAACTCAGATGCACTGGCCAGGTAGACAGGAAAAGAACCGTGAACTTTTGAATCTCATTTCCTGTTTGGCCAGCGTGGCAAGCTGCAGGTGACCATGCAGAGCTCATCAGCACAGGTGACCATGATGGAGTCCCAGAATCGCAAAAGAGCTCCAGCATGGACCGAACGGGAGGTACGGGATCTGATCGCTGTTTGGGGAGAGGAATCCATGCTATCAGAACTCTGTTCCAGTTTTCGAAATGCCAAAACCTTTGTGAAAATCTCCCAGGGCATGAAGGACAGAGGCCATAACAGGGACCCGAAGCAGTGCCGCGTGAAACTGAAGGAGCTGAGGCAAGCGTACCAGAAAACCAGAGAGGCGAACAGCTGCTCTGGGTCAGAGCCCCAAACATGCTGCTTCTATGATGAGCTGCATGCCATTTTAGGAGGTTCAGCCACCACTACTCCAGCCGTGTTGTTTGACTCCTTCAATGGAGATGGAGGCAATATGGAAGCAGGTTTTGGGGACGAAGAAGATGATAGCTCACAGCAAGCAAGCGGAGAAACCGGTTTTCCCGACAGCCAGGAACTGTTTCTCACCCTAGACCTGGAGCCAGTACCCCCCGAACCCACCCAAGGCTGCCTCCTGGACCCAGCAGGCGGAGAAGGGACCTCTGGTGAGTGTACCTTTTAAAATACTATGCTTGCTTTTAAACCATGTATGTGAAAGGATTACTTTGCCCTGGCATTTGCAGTTCTCCTAGATGTAGTCCTAAAGCCTTTGCAAAAGGTTTCTGGGGAGGGCAGCCTTATTGCGTCCTTCATGGTAGGACACTTTACCACTCCAGGCCAGTAACACGTACTCGGGAATCATTGTAGAACAAAGCATTGCAGTGTATGTTTGCTGGCATTCAGACAACATCCATTCTTTATCTCTCTGTGTTATCCTCAGGAGAGTGAGAGATAATTCATGGTCACCTGGTTGAAAGAGTGCTTTTCTTCAGGGGACACGCAGAGGAGCCCATTCCTGCTGGGCTGTTTGCCTGTGGCTAAACAGAAATGTTCCCTGCTGTTAGCCACAGGGAGGGGGGAAGGTTGAGGGGGTAGTCACGCGGTGGGAGGAGGCAAAATGCGACCTTGTAACGAAAGCACATGTGCTATGTATGTAATGTTAACAGCAAGGTTTACCCTGAAAGAGTGTAGCCACTGTTTTATAAAATGTGTCTTTTTAAATACCGCTGTCCCTTTTTTCCTCCACCAGCTGCATGTGTTTCAAGGATCACAGGATCTTCTCCTTCCCAGAGGCTAGTGAAGCTTAGAAAGAAAAAAAAACACTCGCAATGAAATGTTCTCCGAGCTCATGCTGTCCTCCCACAGACAGAGCACAGATGAATGCGTGGAGGCAAATAATGTCAGAGTGCAGGAAAGCACAAAATGACCGGGAGGAGAGGTGGCAGGCTGAAGAGAGTAAGTGGCGGGCTGAATCTCAAATGTGGTGGCAGCGTGATGAGAGGAGGCAGGATTCAATGCTGAGGCTGCTGCAGGACCAAACCAGTATGCTCCAGTGTATGGTTGAGCTGCAGCAAAGGCAGCTGGAGCACAGACTGCCACTGCTGCCCCTCTGTAACCAACCACCCTCCTCCCCAAGTTCCATAGCCTCCAGACGCCCAAGAACGCAGTGAGGGGGCCTCCGGCCAACCAGCCACTCCACCACAGAGGATTGCCCCAAAAAAAGAAGGCTGTCATTCAATAAATTTTAAAGTTGTAAACTTTTAAAGTGCTGTGTGGCATTTTCCTTCCCTCCTCCACCACCCCTCCTGGGCTACCTTGGTAGTCATCCCCCTATTTGTGAGATGAATGAATAAAGAATGCATGAATGTGAAGCAACAATGACTTTATTGCCTCTGCAAGCGATGATTGAAGGGAGGAGGGGCGGGTGGTTTCATCAAGGAGAAACAAACAGAACTTTCACACCATAGCCTGGCCAGTCATGAAACTGGTTTTCAAAGCTTCTGATGTGTACTGCGCCCTCCTGTGCTCTTCTAACCACCCTGGTGTCTGGCTGCGCGTAACCAGCAGCCAGGCGATTTGCCTCAACCTCCCACCCTGCCATGAACATCTCCCCCTTACTCTCACAGATATTGTGGAGCACACAGCAAGCAGTAATAACAGTGGGAATACTGGTTTCGCTGAGGTCTAAGCGAGTCAGTAAACTGTGCCAGTGTGCCTTTAAATGTCCAAATGCACATTCTACCACCATTCTGCACTTGCTCAGCCTGTAGTTGAACAGCTCCTGACTACTGTCCAGGCTGCCTGTGTATGGCTTCATGAGCCATGGCATTAAGGGGTAGGCTGGGTCCCCAAGGATACATATAGGCATTTCAACATCCCCATCAGTTATTTTCTGGTCTGGGAATAAAGTCCCTTCCTGCAGCTTTTGAAACAGACCAGAGTTCCTGAAGATGCAAGCATCATGCACCTTTCCCGGCTATCCCACGTTGATGTTGGTGAAACGTCCCTTGTGATCCACCAGAGCTTGCAGCACTATCGAAAAGTACCCCTTGCGGTTTATGTACTCAGCGGCTTGGTGCTCCAGTGCCAAGATAGGGATATGGGTTCCGTCTATAGCCCCACCACAGTTAGGGAATCCCATTGCAGCAAAGCCATCCACTATGACCTGCACATTTCCCAGGGTCACTACCCACATCTTTGATTGCATGGGCTACTTGCATCACAGCAGCCCCCACAGTAGATGTGCAAGCTTCCACAGGGCTATCGCCACTCACTTCTCAACTGTGAGGGCTGCTCTCACCTTGGTATTCATGTGCCTCAGGGCAGGGGAAAGCAAGTCAAAGTTCCATGAAAGTGCCCTTACGCATGCAAAAGTTTCACAGCCACTGGGAATCGTCCCAGACCTGCAACACTATGTGGTCCCACCAGTCTGTGCTTGTTTCCCGAGCCCAGAATCGGCGTTCCACAGCATGAACCTGCCCCATTAGCACCATGATGCATGCATTGGCAGGGCCCATGCTTTCAGAGAAATCTGTGTCCCTGTCCTGATCACTCACGTGACCGCACTGACGTCACCTCCTCGCCCAGTATCACTTTGCCAGGTTCTGGTGCTGCATATACTGCTGGATAATGTGTGTGGTGTTTAATGTGCTCCTAATTGCCAAAGTGAGCTGAGCAGCCTCCATGCTTGCCTTGGTATGGCGTCCGCACAGAAAAAAGGCACAGAACGATTGTCTGCCATTGCTCTGACAGAGGGAGGGGCAACTGACGACACTGCTTTCAGGGTTGGCTTCAGGGAGCTAAAATCAACAAAGGGGGTGTCTTTACATCAAGGAGTATTTCAGGCAGGACTTCACGGAGGGTTCCAATAAGAAATGGTGCACCTAAGTTATCGTTGTTATTGGAACAAGGAGGTTAGCCTGGCCTCTGATTGATACATGGCTAGATTTACCTCGCTGCACCTTCTCTGTGAGTGACTGCAGTGTGACCTAGAGGAATGAGTCCCCTAGACAGGGGAGGAGGCAAATGAGTACAAAACAAATCTGGTCTCTTTCTTGTTTTGACCCACTCCCTGTATCTTTTACATCTTTGGCTGGCAGCAGACGGTGCAGAAGGACTGCATGCCATCCACATCTCATGGCTGCTTGGCAGAAGATGGTACAATACGACTACTAGCAATCCTCATCTCTTGCCTGCCTGGCAGAAGATGGTACAGTACGACTGCTAGCAGTCCGTATCGCCTGCCCGCTCACCATAAGACGGTTCAATAGGACTGACTGCAGGACTAAAGAGAATGACCTGGTCAAGTCACTCCAAATTTAGTCCCTGCGCCCATGTCTGCCCAGGCGCTCCCAGCCGACGTGGCCAGGAGCACCTCGGACACGACGAGGACGACTACCAATCGTATTGCACCGTCTGCTGCCAGAAGGCAATGGGTTGCTGCTACTGTGCAGCAAAGCCGTACCGCTTCTGCCAGCACCCAGGAGACATAGGGTGACGGTTACCTGAGCGGGCTCCATGCTTGCAGTGGTATGGCGTCTGCACAGGTAACTCAGGAAAAAAGGCGCGAAATGATTGTCTGCCCTTGCTTTCACAGAGGGAGGGAGGGAACGGGGGCCTGATGATATGTACCCAGAACCACCCGCAACAATGTTTTAGCCCCATCAGGCATTGGGATCTCAACCCAGAATTCCAATGGGCAGTGGAGACTGCGGGAACTGTGGGATAGCTACCCACAGTGCAACGGACAGTTCAACGCTCCGGAAGTCTACTCGAGCCTCGGTACTGTGGAAGCACTCCGCTGAGTTAATGCACTTAGAGCATTTTCTGTGGGGACACACACTCGAATATATAAAACCGATTTCTAAAAAACCCGACTTCTATAAATTCGACCTTATTCCGTAGTGTAGACTTACCCTAAGAAAATTACATCACCTGAAGTTCTTCTGGAATTTTAGAGGGCAGGTAAATAGGATTCATTTAAACTCTTTAGTCCCCAATCTGATACAGGATCACATTACCAGACTTCCATTACAAGCATTCCTTTCTCTTGCTATAAGCTTATGTTTTATTGCTATCTTCCAGCCAAAATTAGGAACAAACTCCCTTTCATGAATTGGAAATTGTCTTTACCTACTCTAAATTAGGGATACCATAGTAGCAACAAAACATGCTCTCAGGTGGGCTGATATCACTTCTGGGATTCTCCCAACTCCTTGAGGCCAGCGGAATCAAAAAATTGATGATCAGTTCAAATTCTGATCTTGATGATAGTGCAGGGCGTTAATTTTAAGTAGCGAATAATAATGGCCATGGCCACAAACATAATTTGCTTTAAAGGCAGTCTTTGGACTTATGACACAATTGGTTCCTGAAATTTGTATTGTGAATCAAAACGTCATAACTCGGAACTGCAATCCACTCCATTGTGGGACCGAGCATTGTAAAGTCAAAACTAATTGTCGTAAGTTGAATCAGGTGTCAATTCAGAAACATTGTAAATTCTCATGTGTGGGAACATAACTTGAATTTAATAATAGTCCCATGTAATTGCCCAGATAAACTTGAACGTTTGTTGCCCACCTCTGAAGTATTTGGAATGAGAATTTTGTTTGGATGCATTTCTTAATCTCAAATTCCCATAGAGACTTGCTAACAAGGACCAACTCCTAAAATCTCATTCCAACAATTTTCAGTCAGGCACTTATGTTATGGCATCATCTGCTAACTTGTGAATGAGTACATATCTAAAAATACATGTATACAGTAAAGTATGTGAAACTTTTGTAATATTGCAAGTGGCAGCATGTCATAGTAATATACATAGTATATTTTTATGGCTATGGGATAGAGTGGTGATTTTCTTAATCAAATCAGGAAACAATCTATTTAGAAAAGTAGCTAAAACCAGCATCCAATACCCGCTCTAAAATTCCTGTTGCTAAATTTGCAGACTGTCTAATATCAAATCTGAGGTAATCTGAAGTTTGAGTGCTCCTTGCCTTGTGATCCATTGGATATTCTATCCTTCATACCTACATATTGTATATGGAAATGGATTAAAACAAGTTCTTAATTTAAAGCGAAACTAAAATTATAAATTTCAGCTTGTACAAAAGGCACAAGAAAGGAATTTCTAGATAAAATCCAGAATCTGTGACCTTGTCTAGAAGTTTTCAAACACAAGCTTTAAAATGATCTAGGATAATCACTTATTCATTGGAATTGCTGGTTTAAGTTACCTGGGTCTGAAGCATAAAAAAAGAGGAGGGGCAGTGGGATGGGGTGGTAGAGCTGAAGTACCTGAAACAATGTTACAAGTATTGATAGATTAAGTTAGGAGCTCCCTCTAAAAAAACCAAAAAGGAGTACTTGTGGCACCTTAGAGACTAACAAATTAAGTACTCCTTTTCTTTTTGTGGATACAGACTAACATGGCTGCTACTTTAAGCTCCCTCTAGTGGCCTGTCATCTTATTGTAAGCAGTTTCATTTTACAGTTAAATAGATTCCCATGGTTTGCATCATGTCATTCCCTGATTAATGACAACATTGCAATGTTAATATACACAAATTTAAACAGAGGATTAAATATCCTTCTAAAACTTTGTCAGATGTCTCCCTTGTCATCTGAGAAATTTAAAATATTGGCATTTTAGATAATGAATTTAATGGTCTGTTCTGGTCAGTTTAAAAATAATCACTGATGCAATCTTCCCAATTTATTATGTGTGCACTTAGTGTGCTAGAGGAGTTCAGTGGTGAGGGTACTAGCTAGGACCATGGGAGATGAGGGGTCAGGTTCCAGCTCTGCCACAGATTTCCTCTGTAACCATGGACAAGTCACTTAACCTCTCTGTGCATTAATTCTCCATCTGTAAAATGGACAATGATGCTTCCGTACTTCACAGGAGTGTTGTGACAATAGCTAAACTTAAAAAAATTGAGACATTCAGACACTGATGGGGGCAATATAAGTACTTTAGAATTCCTGTAATTGAAACTAGGAAATTCTAGGATAGCTTCTCTTTTCTTTGTTATTAAATATGTGCATGTTGAATCAAAGAGTATAACTTCAAATGAACTAAGTTACCCATCTTCAGGATTGTCAATTTAAAATAGTATTTAATTACTATTAATATAGTATGTGGCTTAAGTCAAATTTCTCAGATCTCTTTCTAGTGGACAAATATCTTAATCCAAAAAACTACTTCCAAAACTGTCAGTTGATTACCTTTTTAGAAGACTCAACAAGGACACCAAGAACTGAAGGGGAAGAGAATGAACTCCTCTTGCCCCTCACCTTTTCTTACCTCAGATACTATGTTGGCTATCCCAGTTTACAGCTGGGATACTTTGGAGTGGTGTATCTTTTCTATGGCTGTGAGTCTTCACATTTCTGTGCTCTACATTATAAATGCCTTTCAAAATAAATTCACAGATATGTAACAAAAACCTAACCAATCTATCAAATAAAATAAGATGGGACTGAGGAGGAGGAATAATTTCAACTTTCTGATTCAGTGTTTTATATAAAAAATTACTTAAAATTAATTATCTTGGTTTAGTCTCAATTTTTAAAATCTCTCTTCAGAATACAATCTATAAGATGTACTCATTAACTGTTCAAGGTGTGTGTGTGTGTGTGTGTGTGTGTGTGTGTGTGTTAACTCAATGATTTACTGATAAGGAGTGCCATGTGACATTCCTGACTGCATAAATATACAAGCACTTCCAGCACACATACCCTCTTGCAGATTTTTAGTACAGACCTTGCCAGTGATTTGAGTGAAACTTTGATGGTTGAGTCACAAATTCCTGAAAAATGACTCCTATTAGAAATGCTGATAACCTTAAATATATCTAAATAATATAATTACAACATAGTCTACTCCTGTGGTTCTGAAGATACAAAACTGGAGCGCTGAGACTAACAGTCAAGATAAATTTCAGAGTAGCAGTCGTGTTAGTCTGTATCTGCAAAAAGAACAGGAGTACTTGTGGCACCTTAGACTAGCAAATTTATTTGAGCATAAGCTTAAGTGGGCTACAGCCCACTTCATCGGATGCATAGAATGGAATATATAGTAAGACTATATATAACACACACAACATGAAAAGATGGAAGTAGCCATACCAACTGTAAGAGGCTAATTAATTAAGTTGAGCTATTATCAGCAGGAGAAAAAAAACTTGTAGTGATAATCAAGATGGCCCCTATAGACAGTTGTCAAGAAGGTGTGAGGATACTTAACGTGGGGAAATAGATTCAATATGTGTAATGACCCAGCCACTCCCAGTCTCTAGTCAGACCCAAGTTAATGGTATCTAGTTTGTATATTAATTCAAGCTCAGCAGTTTCTCGTTGGATTCGGTTTTTGAAGCTTTTCTGTTGCAAAATTGCCACCTTTAAAGTCTGTTACTGAGTGGTCAGAGAGGTTGAAGTGTTCTCTGACTGGTTTTTGAATGTTATGATTCCTGATGTCAGATTTGTGTCCATTTATTCTTTTGTATAGAGACTGTCTGGTTTGGCCAATATATGTGGCAGAGGGGCATTGCTGACACACATCACATTGGTAGATGTGCAGGTGAACAAGCCCCTGATGGCATGACTAATGTGATTAGGTCCTATGATGGTGTCACTTGAATAAATATGTGGACAGAGTTGGCATTGGGCTTTGTTACAAGGATAGGTTCCTGGGTTAGTGTTTTTGTTGTGTGGTTGCTGGAGAGTATTTGCTTCAGGTTGGGGGCTGTCTATAAGCAAGGACTGGTCTGTCTCCCAAGATCTGTGAGAGCGAGGGATCATTTTTCAGGATAGGTTGTAGATTTTTGATGATGCGCTGGAGAGGTTTTAGTTGGGGGCTGAAGGTGACAGCTAGTGGCATTCTGTTATTTTCTTTGTTGGGCCTGTCTTGTAGTTTGTGACTTCTGGGTACTCTTCTGTCAATCTGTTTCTTCGCTTCAGCAGGTGGGTACTGTAGTTGTAAGAATGCTTGATGGAGATCTTGTAGGTGTTTGTCTCTGTCTGAGGGATTGTCAGTTGTATCTTAGATCAGTGGTTCTCAAAGCCGGTCTACCGCTTGTTCAGGGAAAGCCCCTGGTGCGCCCGGTTTGTTTACCTGCCGCATCCCCAGATTCGGCCGATTGCAGCTCCCACTGGCCGCAGCTCACTGCTCCAGGCCAATGGGGCTGTGGGAAGCGGCATGGGCCAAGTGACATGCTGGCCCCCATTTCTGCAGCCCCCGGTGGCCTGGAGCGGCAACCGTGGTCAGTGGGAGCCGCAATCAACCGAACCTGTGGACGCGACAGGTAAACAAACCAGTCCTGTGTGCTAGGGGCTTTCCCTGAACAAGGTTTGAGAACCAGTCTTAGAGCTTGGCTGTAGACAATGGATAATGTGGTGTGTCCTGGATGGAAGCTGGAGGCATATAGAAAGAAGAAGTGGGACTGCTAAACACTGAGGATGGAGTGGAGGTCAAGGATAATCTAGGCATGGCCCAATATCTAAACAAATACTTTGCCTCAGTCTTTAATAACACTAAAGAGGATCTTGGGGATAATGGTAGCATGACAAATGGGAATGAGGATATGGAGGTAGACATTACCGTATTTGAGGTAGAAGCAAAACTCAGACAGCTTACTGGGACTAAATCGGGGGGCCCAGATAATCTTCAAAGAATATTAAAGGAACTGGCACATGAAATTGCAAACCCATTAGCAAGAATTTTTAATGAATCTGTAAACTCAGGGGTTGTACTGTATGATTGGAGAATTGCTAACATAGTTCCTATTTTTAAGAATGGGGAAAAGTGATCTGGGTAATTATAGGCCTGTTAGTTTGACATCTGTAGTATGCAAGGTCTTGGAAAAAATTTTGAAGGAGAAAGTAGTTAAGGACATTGAGGTCAATGGTAAATGGGACAAAATACAACATGGTTTTACAAAAGGTAGATCTTGCCAAACTAACCTGATCTCCTCCTTTGAGAAAGTAGATTTTTTTAGACAAAGGAAATGCAGTGTATCTAATTTACCTAGATTTCAGTAAGGTGTTTGATACCGTGCCACATGGGGAATTAGTTAAATTGGATAAGATGGGAATCAATAGGAAAATTGAAAGGTGGATAAGGAATTGGTTAAAGGGGAGACTACAACAGGTCCTACTGAAAGGTGAACTGTCAGGCTGGAGGGAGGTTACCAGTGGAGTTCCTCAAGGATCGGTTTTGGGACCAATCTTTTTATTACTAACCTTGGCACAAAAAGTGGGAGTGTGCTAATAAAGTTTGCAGATGATACAAAGCTGGGAGGTATTGCCAATTTAGAGAAGGACAGGGATATCCTACAGGAGGATCTGGATGACCTTGTAAACTGGAGTAATAGTAATAGGATGAAATTTAATTGAAAAGTGTAAGGTCATGCATTCAGGGATTAACAACAAGAATTTTAGTTATAAGCTAGGGACATATCAATTAGAAGTAATGGAGGAGGAGAAGGACCTTGGAGTATTGGTTGATCATAGGAGGACTCTGAGCTGCTAATGTGATATGGTCGTGAAAAAAGCTAATGCGGTCTTGGAATGCATCAGGAGAGGTATTTCTAGTAGGGATAAGGAGGTTTTAGTACTGTTATACAAGGCACTGGTGAGACCTCACCTGGAATACTGTGTGCAGTTCTGGTCTCCATGTTTAAGTAGTATGAATTCAAACTGGAACAGGTACAGAGAAGGGCTACTAGGATGATCTGAGGAATGGAAAACTTGTCTTATGAAAGGAGACTCAAGGAGCTCAGCTTGCTTAGCCTAACTAAAAGAAGGTTGAGGGGAGATAGGATTGCTCTCTATAAATATATCAGAGGGATACATACTGGAGAGGGAGAGGAATTATTTAAGCTCAGTACCAATGTGGACACAAGAACAAATGGATATAAACCGGCCACCAGGAAATTTAGACTAGAAATTAGACGAAGGTTTCTAACCATCAGAAGAGTGAAGTTTTGGAATAGCCTTCCAAGGGAAGCAGTGGGGGCAAAAGATCTATCTGGCTTTAAGATTAAACTCGATAAGTTTATGGAGGAGATGATATGATGGGATAACATGGTTTTGGTAATTAAATATTTATGGTAAATAGGCCCGATGGCCTGTGATGGAATATTAGATGGGGTGGGATCCGAGTTACCCTGGAAAGAATTTTCTGTACTGTCTGGCTGATGAATCTTGCCCATATACTCAGGGTTTAGCTGATCGCCATATTTGGGGTTGGGAAGGAATTTTCTTCCAGGGCAGATTGGAAAAGGCCCTGGAGGTTTTTTGCCTTCCTCTGTAGGATGGGGCACAGGTCACTTGCTGGAGGATTCTCTGCTCCTTGAAGTCTTTAAACTAAGATTTGAGGACTTCAATAGCACAGATATAGGTGTGAGGTTTTTTGCAGGAGTGGTGGGTGAAATTCTGTGGCCTGTGTTGTGCAGGAGGTCAGACCTAAATATCTATGAATCTAGGTAGGTATAGCAGTCAGTAGGTTTCTGGTGTAGGGTGGTGTTTATGTGACCGTTGCTTATTAGTACAGTAGTGTCCAGGAAATGGACTGCTTGCGTGGATTGGTCTAGGCTGAGACATCCCACCATCAACCTCAGCCTAGACCAATGAGAAACTGCTGAGCTTGAATATGCTAACTAGATACCATTAACTTGGTTTGAATAGAGACTGGGAGTGGTTGGGCTATTACACATATTGAATCTATTTCCCCATGTTAAGTATCCTCACACCTTCTTGTCAACTGTCTAAATGGGCCATCTCGATCACTACAAAAGTTTTCTCCTGCTGATAATAGCTCAACTTAATTAGCCTCCTACAGTTGGTATGGCTACTTCCACCTTTTCATGTTCTCTATATGTATATCTATCTTCTTACTATATGTTCCATTCTATGCATCCGATGAAGTGGGCTGTAGCCCATGAAAGCTTATGCTCAAATAAATTGGTTAGCCTCTAAGGTGCCAAAAGTACTCCTGTTTTTAGTCAAGATAAAGCATCTTGGGAGCATGCAAGTTCAGAAGAGCCAACCAACTGAAGGAGATATGTTCCTACTGAGTTCACAATCAATGACAGACCATGTGTCATTAGATTGCAGCATTTTTACTTATCAAGGGTGGAGATGGAAAAAAACTTAAATCCTTGTCATATAATGGCAAAATACTTATTGATTTTGTTTACATTAAGTACCTTCAAGCCACCCACACTGTTTGAATATCTCCTGATCTCTACTCATCCTCTCAGCTGATGGACTTGTGTCCTACTGTGCTTCATCAGCTTCCTACTAAGGAATCATTTGAAGCTGAAGGTCATGGGTTTAAAGATGTGAGCTTTACTCTTAAGCACTAGAAAAAAGTATATAGTGAAAGGGATGCTAATCCTAGAATAGTACTTGGTTGAACATCTATCCATAGCCTTAAATATTGTATAGCTTTCATATTATAAGGGAACAGAATTACTTGGGACAAAATTTATAGAGCATCCACCATTTACTCTAGTCTAAACCAGCAAGTGGCCCATTTATGTCATGTCCCGTGCTTCAGAGGAAGGTAAACTCCCCTGATGGTCCCTCCCAATCTGATCTGGGTGAAAATTCATTTTTGGATTGTTCAGAGGCCTATGTGAAATCAGTTTAGTAAGGTTTTAAAATCATAAACAAAACCACCACCAAATGGATTTAAACCCCTTCCCTTGCTTTCTGCCTCCTCTCCACTTCTCAGTAGTGTCATTAGAAAAGCCACAAATTCATAGAAGCAGGAGAATCAACTCCCTCTTAGTTTCATGATTGCCTATTTGTTGAGCATTGTGGAGGAGCTTGCACTAGCTTTGCCTACTCAAAGCTGTGTGTGAAAGGGAGGGCTTCATTCTCTAGGTCTTTCAATGTTGACAATCTTGTTTTTTACAAAAAGGAAGAAAACAAAACCAAATGTTAGTAAAAATGTAATTAGATTTAGTGTCTCATTGCTAAATATTATGAAAGCCTGATTGTGTGAAATAAATGTAGGAGTTAGTCACCCATGCAAATGATTAATGTGCCTTAAGATATTAAAAAAGCTGCAAATTCTGTAAAATAGTTCCATTAAAAAAGTGACTTGAGGGTAAATTTATTTAAATCCAAATAACTACAGTGAACATCTTGATGTTCATTTGGGTGAATTTTCAGGACCTGCTAGGCACAAAACTAAAATTTTTTTAGCAGTATCCCATAAATAAAAAGTGGGTCATTGTATGGCAGATGGTTGCAAATAAAAATGCAGTTTTTGATATAAGCAGAGTAACCAAAATATTTTCCTAAAGAACCCCAGGATCTTGGCTCCCCTTTTGTAAATGTTTTAATAAATATCAATGTAGATTTTATTGATTAAATATTTTGATTGTAATAGTTAATTGGATATATTTAAAGGCAATGATTGTGCATTACCAAGTAGTGAAATGTATATATTGCTTAAGCTATTGGAATCCTGGGTATTCAAATGGAAATTGTTCTTACAGCTTATGATGTTCTTTAAAGAATTGACCACAAAACAGCATCTGTAATGGATAAACAGAACAATGTACTTAAGACAGAAAATTACATTTAGATAGACAGTTCTCCCAAAAGTAAAGAAAGCAAAGAACAGACTGGTGTACATTCCTTTGCCCTGTTCACATAGAACTATTCTGGTGCTAGGAACTTTAGGCATGTGAATCTTTGAAAGGGGAGAACTTGTTTCCTAATGCTAGTTCATGGTGTAATAAAAGCTCTAATTTTTTTTGGCCAAAATTTATGTACATGTAATGGGAACTGCATATGATCTGGTGTCTTTCATTTATCTCTTGTACACAGCTATATGTATTGTGCACTTTAATGTGCCTTCAAAAAAAATCTAAATTTAATGATTTTAGTATCATCTTTCGTGTTTAATTTACTTTGATGTTAACTATATACAACGATGCCAGTTTCCAACATCCCTTTGTGTCCTTTGTCCACTCCTGTCTATTTGGTTTTCTCCTATCTTGCCTGTGTGTGTGAGAAATGATCTAGTTTGTCTCAGGCCCCATTTTTTTCATTAGTCTTCCATAAAAACCTACTTCTCCATGACATTCACACATGGATGGTGGAGGTGGGGAAAGGAGGATTTTTTTTAAAGTAAGTATCTTAGGTAGGTTTTTTTTTTTTTTTTTTATCTTTGAGGACATCTTGTGTCTCTTAAGTCTGTCTCCTAGATTATTAGCTTGCTCTTAGTCAAGGACTCTTGATTATTGCTCTTGAATAATGCCAAACATGATCTGCTGTTCATATATAAAAAAATAATTCAATTTGCATACTACTGAGATCAGTGTTCCCTCTAATTTTTGACAGGCTGTGTGCCCCCAAAATTTCTTCTGTGCAATTTTTTGTGCACATGGTATTTCAACGTGTGTACAGGGTTTAGGATCTGTGTGCCCACGCACACATCTTAGAAGGAACAGTGACAGATTATCTTTCAATTCGCTAGAACTCGGATAAACTTTACCTATTTGCTGTGTTTATCTAGCATTAATGTACAACTACAAATGTTTTCTGGGTCATCACATATGAGGAATATTGCAGTACTTATGAGCTGTTAATGCATACTGTAGAAGTCAAATCTTTACAATGTATCCTGCCATAAAAACACTTCATGTACTATAGAATAAAGTTTGACACATTGTGTGTATTCATTTTGTCTAAAGTTAGCCAGAAGTCAGTTGGACTTTAGATAGAAAAAACTATATACACTTTCATAAAAAAGGCTTTGAAAAGTATTGAAATGTATTTATGTGCTGTTTCTAATATCTTTTAGAATGCCAAGAGATCTTTTTTCATGGTAAAGAACACAAGATCTATTGCTAAAAACCTGGGTTATTTTGGGTTAATTAAAAGGGCTAAAAAGGTTTCTAAAGCTCTGCTCCTGTTCAAAACTACTACAATAACTTAAAATATGGAGGCTCACTGAGGCCTGGTCTACACTATGGGGGGAGATCAATCTAAATTACACAACTTCAGCTTCGTGAATAACGTAGCTGAAGTTGATGTATTTAGATCTATTTACCGCAGGGTCCACACTATGCTACGTCGACGGGAGATGCTCTCTTATTGACTCCCCTGGTGCTCCTCATTCAGGTGGAGTACAGGAGTTGATGGGAGAGTGACCTGCGGTTGATTTAGCGGGTCTTCACTAGACCCGCTAAATTGATTGCCAATGCATTGATTGCCATGTGTCGGTCAGTAAGAGTAGACAAGCCCTTAGAGGAATTGGTGCTGAGTTCTTCCCTCCAAGTGCAAGGATTTGTCCTTTCAAAGAGGGAAGGACCAGTTATTCCCAGCTGCCCCTGAGGTTGCCTTACTTTCTACAGCAGCTTCCCCCTACAGCAGCTTCCTTAAGAGCCTTACTGCCATTGAGTACTCTACATCCTTCCACCATGGCTGCACGCTCTACCTTCTACCCTAAGGAGAGAGGGATGGTAATACCCATACCATTTTTATTAATGTTAACTTCTGCATGGGTTTCTGCTCAGAAACTTGCCATGCCCCAAGAGCTCCAGCCCCTCTTCTACAGTGTAAATTAAAAGTAGCATTGGGTACAAAGTGTGTGTAGGTTTGTTAGTAACAAATTCTCTAAAAACTGAAAAATTGCCTCACCTGACTTAATGGAAAGTAGTAGGAAAATACTGCTCATTGACCAGACTAGTGTATGAAGTTTCAATCTGAAGTGAATTTATATGGCATCTTAAACTTTTTTTTTCTTTTAAAGAAAGGCGTTTATAATGGAAAAGGATGACAGCCTTCATCATAGTAGCTTTTTCTGCCAACTCTTCAAGAATTCATGTTTGGTTCTGAATGATCACTAGATAATTTCTGTTCTCTTCTGATGCTGAATTTATGGCTTGCTTGTTAATGAAATACTGTGCCAGCTATATTGCTCCTTTGCTAGCATTGGTAGGGTCAAAAAGTACCCTTTGGCTTAATTTATAAAACACCACTGTAGAAACTGTTATTTAGTCATGCTCCTGGAGGGATGATTCTGAATGTTTGTTTTGCATTCTGTGGATAAACATAACCTACTTATCACTTTACTGTAAGCATTCTAAAACATTTTTTACAATAGCTGAGAATTACCCAGTACAGCCATTCTGTCAAATGAGTGGGATTTTTCCTCTTCAGGATTGCACGTGTATATACAGACATTTGCAAAGAACACTGCACATACTCTTGTTCTGTTCTGTCAAATAAGATTAAGGCTGTTTGATGTCTGTGGAAAATCAGTAATACCCCAGAGGGGATGAAAAGGGGAGAATGCATGTAAGCAAGGAAAAGTGATCTATTACATATAACTAACTTAAGTATCTGAAAAAAGTTGTGCATTAACACAATTCCTTCTGCTGTGTGTGTGTGAGTAAAAAAGAAATTCCAGTAATGTAGTTTCCTCATTCTAGGAATTAAATCAATGACATTTGTTGTCAGGGGGAGATTGCTAGGGTGTAACCTATTAAATAGGAACACTTTCTTACAAACCTAATTTTTTTTTCCCTCTTTTCAGGAGAGGAAGGTGGTTGAATCTTTTAAAAAGATATTTTTCTTCTATCCCCTTTCCTCAATCTTCTAAGACTTAGTTAAGCAGTGGAGGGCGTTTTAGTGCCTATCAGTATTGCTCCATATCAGTTGGAGCACTGATTAAACAATAACCTCGATTTTAAATTATACATTTCTCTATATTCTTTAACTTGGAGCATTGCAAGTTACAATGGTATCAGAGAATTCTGTTTGATATCTTGTTGCATGCAGAACTCATCCTCTAAACAAGAGGATTAATTCAGGGTATTTGGGCAATCAAAAATTAAAAAGGTGCCCACTTTTATGAGCAATTTTCCCACTTTCCCTTGTCTGGTAGGGAAATATCCTCATTTTTCATATGGGAATATTGTGGCACAGAGACGCTCAGTGACATGTCTGAGGTCTCACAGGAAATTGTAAAAGAGCTGGAATGAGAAGGCTAGGAATAGAGTAATCCTGTGCTATTAACTACAGAATGCATTATATACATGGTGCTTCCTTACCTTTATAAACAAGCTATATGATGAGTCAGTCAACTGTACTTTATTAATGTCTCTATAAATGTGTTTTTTAGATACCTGTCAATTATCAGGAACTAACATTGCTAACTTCAGTTGCAATACCAAAGAGTCTTCACTCTCCAACTACCTCTATGTCTTCATCCTGGCACAGCTGCTACTGGGAGTTGGAGGAACTCCCCTGTACACCTTGGGCACCGCCTTCATTGATGATAGTGTCCCAAAATACAAATCTTCTCTCTACATAGGTAATATTGTTTTAAAATTTAAATTGGTAGCAAGAGATTGAATGAATACTTTGATATTTATAAAGAAAATGAGTATTTGTGGCACCTTAGAGACTAATACAAAAATTAGTCAGTCTGAGGTGCCACAAGTACTCAGTCTGTATTCACAAAAAGAAAATAACACGGCTGTTACTCTGAAACCTGTTTTTATAAATATTGTAATTTAAAAAATCTGCTAGTAGAAAGTGATCATAAATGTTGTAAACACAACACTTCTCATTAAGGAGTTGAAGTAACAGATTTGCTTGCTGATGACTTTATATAGCAGTCGTTTCTGCAGTGGTTGCTGTAATGGTTGGCATGTAGATGTTTTGGAAACAGACAAGGCTATGCTTATTGTTTCAGCAGGATGGAAATTTGCTGAATAGCTATTTTATGTGTTTAATAGGGTGGGTCAGGACGAACCCCACAGTATCTTGAACACTTCACCCAACCTCTTATTCTCATATTTCAGAGTAACAGCCGTGTTAGTCTGTCTTCGCAAAAAGAAAAGGAGTACTTGTGGCACCTTAGAGACTAACAGATTTATTTGAGCATGAGCTTTTGTGAGCTGTAGCTCACTTCATCGGATGCATACTGTATAAAAACATCTTCTGTATTTTCCACACACAAACCATGAAAATGGGTGTTTATCACTACAAAAGGTTCTCTCCCCCACCCTACTCTCCTGCTGGTAATAGCTTATCTAAAGTGATCACTCTTACAATGCGTATGATAATCAAGGTGGGCCATTTCCAGCACAAATCCAGGGTTTAACAAGAACGTCTGAGGAACAGTGTGTGTGTGGGGGGGGGGGGGGTGGGAATAAACAA
Source organism: Lepidochelys kempii (assembly GCF_965140285.1). Taxonomy (NCBI): domain Eukaryota; kingdom Metazoa; phylum Chordata; order Testudines; family Cheloniidae; genus Lepidochelys; species Lepidochelys kempii. The sequence goes on along the minus strand of NC_136384.1, from coordinate 65,489,970 downwards.
GGGAAAATGTTACGTTTTATAATGAATCAACCACTCCCAGTCTCTATTCAAGCCTAAGTTAATTGTATCCAATTTGCAAATTAATTCCAATTCAGCAGTCTCTCGTTGGAGTCTGTTTTCGAAGTGTGTTTTTGTTGAAGGATAGTCACTTTGAGATCAGAAATAGAGTGACCAGAGAGATGGAAGTGTTCTCTGACTGGTTTATGAATGTTATAATTCTTGACATCTGATTTGTGTCCATTTATTCTTTTACGTAGAGACTGTTCAGTTTGCCCAATGTTCATGGCAGAGGGGCATTGTTGGCACATGGTGGCATATATCACATTGGTAGATGTGCAGGTGAACGAGCCTCTGATAGTGTGGCTGATGTTATTAGGCCCTGTGATGGTGTCCCCTGAATAGATATGTGGGCACAGTTGGCAACGGGCTTTGTTGCAAGGATAGGTTCCTGGGTTAGTGGTTCTGTTATGTGGTTGCTGGTGAGTATTTGCTTCAGGTTGGGGAGCTGTCTGTAGGCAAGGACTGGCCTGTCTCAAGATTTGAGAGAGTGTTGGGTCATCCTTCAGGATAGGTTGTAGATCCCTCATAATGCGTTGGAGGGGTTTTAGTTGGGGGCTGAAGGCTAGTGGCATTTTATTTTCTTTATTTGTTTTATTGTCCTGTAGTAGGTAACTTCTGGGAACTCTTCTGGCTCTGTCAATCTGTTTCTTCACTTCAGCAGGTGGGTATTGTAGTCGTAAGAAAGCTGGATAGAGATCTTGTAGGTGTTTGTCTCTGTCTGAGGGGTTGGAGCAAATGCGGTTGTATCGCAGAGCTTGGCTGTAGACGATGGATCGTGTGGTGTGGTCAGGGTGAAAGCTGGAGGCATGTAGGTAGGAATAGCAGTCAGTAGGTTTCCGGTATAGGGTGGTGTTCATGTGACCATTGTTTATTAGCACTGTAGTGTCCAGGAAGTGGATCTCTTGTGTGGACTGGTCCAGGCTGAGGTTGATGGTGGGATGGAAATTGTTGAAATCATGGTGGAATTCCTCAAGGGCTTCTTTTCCATGGGTCCAGATGATGAAGATGTCATCAATATAGCGCAAGTAGAGTAGGGGCATTAGGGGACGACCTGAGGAAGTGTTGTTCTAAGTCAGCCATAAAAATGTTGGCATACTGTGGGGCCATGCGGGTACCCATAGCAGTGCTGCTGATTTGAAGGTATACATTGTCCCCAAATGTAAAATAGTTATTGGTAAAGACAGAGTCACAAAGTTCAGCCGCCAGGTTAGCCATGACATTATTGGGGATAGTGTTCTTGATGGCTTGTAGTCCATCTTTGTGTGGAATGTTGGTGTAGAGGGCTTCTACATCCATAGTCATCAGGAAGATCACCGATTGATTGTAGTTTCCTCAGGAAGTCAGTGGTGTCTTGAAGGTAGCTGGGAGTGCTGGTAGCATAGGGCCTGAGGAGGGAGTCTACATAGCCAGACAATCCTGCTGTCAGGGTGCCAATGCCAGAGATGATGGGGCGCCCAGGCTTCCCAGGTTTATGGATCTTGGGTAGCAGATAGAATAACCCAGGTTGGGGTTCCAGGGGTGTCTGTGTGGATTTGTTCTTGTGCTTTTTCAGGGAGTTTGAGCAAATGCTGTAGTTTTTTGGTAACTCTCAGTGGGATCAGAGGGTAATGGCTTGTAGAAAGTGGTGTTGGAGGGCTGCCTAGCAGCCTCTTGTTCATATTCCAACCTATTCATGATGACAAAAGCACCTCCTTTGTCAGCCTTTTTGATTAGGATGTCAGTGTTGTTTCTGAGGCTGTGGATGGCATTGTGTTCTGCACAGCTGAGGTTGTGGGGCAAGTGATGCTGCTTTTTCACAATTTCAGCCTGTGCACGTTGGCAGAAGCACTCTATGTAGAAGTCCAGTCTGTTTCAACCTTCAGGAGGAGTCCACCCAGAATCCTTTTTGTAGTGTTGGTAGGGAGGTCTGTGGATTAGTATGTTGGTCAGAGGTGTGTTGGAAATATTCCTTGAGTCGGAGATGTTGAAAAGAGGATTCTAGGTCACCACAGAACTATATCATGTTTGTGGGGTGGAGGGGCAGGAGGAGAGGCCCTGAGATAGGACAGCTGCTTCTGCTGGGCTATTAACAGCAGGAGAGTAGGGTGGGGGGAAGAGAGAACCTTTTGTAGTGATAAACACCCTTTTTTTCCCATGGTTTGTGTATATAAAAACATCTTTTGTATTTTCCACAGTATGCATCCGATGAAGTGAGCTGTAGCTCATGAAAGCTTATGCTCAAATAAATTGGTTAGTCTAAGGTGCCACAAGTACTCCTTTTATTTTCATATGTAACCAACTTGAGATGAGAAACTGAGGTTTTAACATTGTATTAAACTGCTTAAGTTTAAACCCTCTTTAGCTAAAGTTGGCATCTGCTCTCAAATAAAAGTCAGGAGCTAAAACTGTTAATTCAGCAGCCACTTCTTACTGTACTGTTTAATGGCTGTATTATGTTCCCCTGTGAGTATTTGGTCAGTGTGGGAAGGATCCTTCACCTGAATAAACAATTGTAGAATGTTATGTTCAGGTGAAGCATTCTATATGGGGATTATGGCAGAGCAGGCCTTTACTTCAGGCATAGAACAAAGATTGTTTATGCACACTTTCAGTATTCACCATCCTCCCTTTTAACTCTCATGTCTAGTGTTCTGTATAGCATTTCTTATGCACCTACTGGTTTTAGTCTCTCTCCAGATAAAGGGCAGCTTTAGCATGGGTTTGTGGTTTCAGCTGCACCTATGGGAAACCAAGGGAGCAAGCATGCACTTTTCTCAGCCCAGTGTGGAAGCGAAGCCCTGGGTAGGGAAGGAGACCGGAGAGCGAGACTGCCCTGCACTCACGCTGCAGTGGCTCCTGTCCCCCGGGGCTGGGCCCAGCTCCCTGCTCTGGGTGTTACAACCTGGTGCACTGAATTGTAGCACCACTCAGGATTAGCTTGACTCCCCCCCCGTTATGAATAAGGAATGGCCAGGCGAAACCTGCGTGGTGCTACGACCTGTACACAAGGCCGTAATGCCACTTGCTCAATTTGGCCCAGCCACCATTCCATCATGCTGGAGGGGTGGGTTGGACCAAACCTGAGTGGTGCTATTACCCCATATACAGGGTTGCAATGCCCAGAGCAGGGATCTGGGGCCAGCCCTGTGGAACAGGAGCTGCTGCTTCAGGGTGAATGCAGGGTAGGCTCACTCTCCAGACACATTTTTCCTCTGCATCATGCTGGGATTAGGGTTGTGGTGCCATGGTGAGGGGTGCTTCTGTGGGTGTTGATTACAGTAAGCTGCTGAGGAGACACCAAGAGACTACCTCTGCTCCAGACTGTACTTTATGACAAGGCAACTCACATTTTCTCTGTACTTCACACTGGCTCAAGCCTTCCTCCACATTTGCCCAAAGAATTCTTTCATTCACCATATTTTATCTGTGCATTCAGCAATCATTTTTCCCCTCAGGTTAAAAAAGCAGTATATTAATTGTGTTGAAAAATTGCCCAAGGTTCCCTTAATAATCTGCTACAGGACAGTTCGTGTAACTCTGTAATTAGATTTAATTAAGGTTTCAGTTCTGTCTCCAAACTTCCATTCAGAATACTTAAATCTATAACCCTTATTCCACTGGCTCTAGGCAAGCCTTTGAAAATTACTTGATTTCCTCAAAACTAATCAGTCAATTAAACTTGTACTGTACCTTGAACTTTAAAGTGAAAGTTGTTCAGAATTGATGATGATTACATAATTATTCAATAGAATGATTGAGTACTCTAATCCTGTAGATTTTTTGTCAAACCTGTTAGTCTATTGGGCTGCTCATGTGATTAAGGGGGGAAAAATGTGACCCACACTAGAATATTTAACAAATCTCTGTAGGGCAGGAAAGTGTTGCAAAAATATTCTAGAGTAGTTTATTTTGAAATCAAAACAAAATGTACCTGCTCGTTAAATCTCATTGCTAGCTCTAAAACCAAATCTAAAGTGCCAACAGTGTGTGTGAAGAGTTGGTGACATGGGTCTAGAAGACTTCAGATTAACATCTGGACTTTAAGAAAAAAAAGTAGTGTCATCTTAAAAAGCAGCCTATTTTAGCACAACAAAACTAGAAGGTAAATGTAACAAATGGCTTAGTAACTAGGTTAATCGTTCCATGTTTGAGCTGATAAATTATTACTCTACACAGGGATGCATTAATTTATTACAGGATGCCTGCAGGATATTTTTGCTATTCCTGACAGATTTAGAGTATGTTTTACATTGTGTTTGTTTTTGAATTAAGGCACCTGTTTTTAGTTAAACTTTTGTTCAGCACAAAAAAATGCAGGGCACTCAAGCATGATTTTTTAGGTATTTACCAAATTTATTTTAAGAGTTAAGTTACATTCTTTCCTTTCCATTTGCACATTTTAAATGCATACCAAACCAGCAAAACCAAAGTTCAATCTAGTATGAAAAGGAAAGTAACTTGATTTCCGCTGACATTTTAGGATGTAGTCCAGCAGTTATTAGGCGAGTAAAACTCCCCACCCCACATGCTCAGAGTTGAGAGAGTTCCCATTCATGATCATTGGTCCTTAAAATTTTATCCTAAATCTCCTGGACCTAAGGGTCCTACCAAATTGGGGAGAAATCCTGGCCCAACTGAAGTCAATGGAAGTTTTGCAGCTGACTTCAGTAGGGCCAATATTTCACCCTTGGAATCTAAGGGGATACTCAGTGTTGAATAGTTAAGAAACCCAATCCTATCCCTAACAAATTCAATCCAGAAATTTCAGCATACAGGGAAGTTGCACAGCTGGGCCAGATCACCAATGCAGCAAAATGGAAAAAATTATACAGATTTTAGCAAAAGTCCTTTCTGTGTAATCAGTCATGAATATCTGGTTGAAAGTTAGTGTCTGTCTCTGTACTCCTGTGCCTATGATACTGATATTGTTGCTATTAGGCCTAAAAATACTAAGGGTATGCTTATACCAAGTAGAGGAAAAAGTGTGTTAACTCAGGTTAGCTAACTTGGGTAAAATAGCAGTGAAGACAAAGAAAAGGAGTACTTGTGCCACAAGTACTCCTTTTCTTTTTGCGAATACAGACCAACACGGCTTTTACTCTGAAACCAGTGAAGACATAGTAACTTGGAGACATAACAGCCCAAGTTGAAGTATATAGGGATGAACTCAAGCTGCTGACACAAGTTAAAACAAGAGTTGTTGTGTCTTCACTGCTATTTTAATCAAGTTGACCAACATGGGTTAGCCAACCTGAGTTAAGAAAGCATCTCTTTACGGTATAGACATGCCCTAAGGCAAAATCAAGGAAGCCTGTTGCTTGTTCTTCTCCTCTCTAGCTTTGCAGGGAAAGAGAACCATCTGTATTGCTTCTCTGGGTGGACAAAAGAGCCATCTTCACTGAGACTAGTTACCCCTGCCCCTGCCCCCTCCCCCTCCAATGACTTTGCAAGATGTGTTGAAAACATACAGTGCCATTGCTCTTGAATCAATCAGATCTAAAGGAAACAGGGAGCTGTAGTCTTTACTTTGCTTCAAATGTTTGGGATATTACTACTGACAGAGCTGCTAACACAGACACCTGACTTCTGGTCATGGTAGTTTTAAAGAGTACTTTTGATTTAGTTCTATAATGCTTTTATTTAGAATTTCCAGGCTACATGTTCTCTTAATTTAAGCACTCCAACAGATTGGAATTTACTTTAACACATTTATGTTTAAGGCTAAAAATAGACATGCTACCTAGCATGGCAAGGTTCAAGTGCTTTGAAACACAGAGAGAAGTGGCCATATAATTCAAACACTTAGCTATTTGCTGTGTAATTCTTTCACAGTTGGGATGCAAGCTTTCTATTCCATATAACACAAATCTTTGTAGGCAAAAATGCATGCGGTAATATAAATCTGGTATTGTGTAAAGGCAAACCTACTTTTACAGATTTGAAACTCTTTTGAGGAAGAAGAAAGCCTTTAATAGGTGCATGCAGTGTATTTGTAGCTGTATCGGTCCCAGGATTTTAGAGACAAGGTGGAAGAAGAAATATCTTTTACTGGATCAGCTTCTGTTGGTGAGAAACTTTTGAGGCACACAGAGCTCTTCTTCAGGTCTAGAAAAGGTACTTGGAGCATCACAGCAAAATGCAAGGTATAACAGATTGTTTAGCATAGATAGCTAGCACATATTGTAAGGGACAATTCAAGGTAGGATGGCCCATTAACACCTCTGCAGTCATAGAACAAAAAGAGAAAGTTAGTAAGGGTATGACTAGGCTTACAGATGTGGAGCGCTTTGGGTTAAACCAGCCTTTGTACAGCGCAGTAGGGAAAGTGCTGCAATCTGTCCACACTGACAGCTGACTGTGCAGTGGCGTGGCCACATTTGCAGCACTTGCAGCTGCATTGGGAGCAGTGCATTATGGGCAGCTATCCCAGTGTTCAAGTGGCTGCAACATGCTTTTCAAATGGGGAGTGGGTGGGATGGAGCGTGTTGTGTGTATGTGGGGGGGGAGAGTGGATTTTTGGGGTGCTGAGTGTGCATCAGCATGCTGTCTTGTAAGTTCAGACCCCTTCCTCCCCCTGACTCTCTCACTCAAAGCAAACAGTAACTTTTTTCTGGGACCAGATAAACAGCCCAGTGATTTAAATGTGGATCGGTCTTGCTTTGAGCAGGGGGTTGACTAGATGACCTCCTGAGGTCCCTTCCAACCCTGATATTCTATGAAACAGACCTTTGGAAAGGCACTTCCTCATTTCTGAGGATTTCACAGCAATGAGAAGAGAGGCCACTTGATTTAAGGGGATTAAGGGAAGTTTCCAGAGGTCAGAGCGCTGTAATGTAACTCCTCATTCACAGTGACGCTGCAGCGTCTCACCCAATATGCAGCAAATGTTATCCCTCTCGGAGAGGTGGAGTACCAGCAGCGCTCTAGCCAGGGAGAGAGCGCTCTATGTGCCTTGCCAGTGTGGACTGGGAGTGAGGTAGAGCGCTCTGGGCGGCTTTAGTGCGGTATAACGTGCAAGTGTAGCCAAGCCCTAAGTTACAGTGGGGGTCTCATTGTAGTCCTCAACCATGATGACTACATTAATGAGGCCAAAAGACTACTCTTCCATACCACCAACTGTGAACAGAAAGATGACTCCAACATCACAATTTACCCAGGAATTTAAGGATATCCACTTCTTCCCCAAACTACTCGAAGAGAAACTATACCAACTCATCTCCCACGACCCAACCCAGGGACCTTCTATATGTTTCCCAGCATGCACAAACAAGGGAACCCAGGCAGACCCATCCTATCTGGCCACGACACTCTTACTGAAAGAATATTGGGACTCATAGAAACTATCCTCAAACTACTCATCACACAAGGGCCAGTTTCCTCCAGGACACAACTGTCTTCCTCCACAAACTGCAATATTGACAGCCTCCCTCAGAACACCATCCTCGCCAGCATGGATGCCACTTCCCTTTACACCAGCATGTCTCACAATGATGGCATAGCTGCCTGGCTCAAATATTTACAAGACAATGGACAACCCTCAGATATCTACCTCAAACACATTACCAAACTCATACATTTCATCCTCACCCTTAACAGTTTTACATTCACTAACACACTTTACCCAAACCATGGGAATAGCCATAGGTGCAGGATGGCTCCCCAATATGCCAACCTCTTCAATGATGAGCTTCAAGAAGAGTTTCTGGATAAGTGCACCATGAAACCAGTCCTGTACCTGAGATATATCAATGATTTTTTTATCCTCTGGACAGACTGTTTAAAATCTCCCATAGATTTCCACCAACTTCAACCACCACCATCCATTCAACAAACTTTCTCTAGAATACTCCCACACTAGCATCAACTTCCTGGACACCAAAATCAGCTTCAACAGTGAACCCTACTGACCATCATATACAATTATCCCACAGGTCACCACACCTGCCTTCATTGATCTAATAACCACCCCAAACATTTTTTATCTACACTCAAGCATAGAATATGCTCTGAGGAGAAAGTCTGGGATATACACCTTAACACACTTAAAACCACCTTTACCAGACAAGGACACTATAGAGAAGTAGATTGCATCATGGAATGGGCCACTCAAATACCCAGAAGTTGATCCAATAAAAACCTATTACTTCACCCACCTTGTCTTGTGACTAATAGCTGTAAGAGATCATGTTAAATTAATTAATATAATTAACAAATGTATATTTTGGTTTCTAAAAATCTTGCATAAATCATTACACTGAAAGTATAAATGTAATTTTCCTTCCCCTGCAAATGCCACGGAGTCTTTTGTATTTTATTGTGTATATGAACCGTTACTGTTACCTGAAACAGGCTTAATTTATTCTTTAACCTTACATTTTAGAACTGTATGTTCTGCTGAGACATGAAATGAAAAACATTTCATCTTTTTATTTCCCTTTAGGAATTGGCTATGCCATGTCACTGCTGGGTCCTGCCCTTGGCTATGTATTGGGAGGGCAGCTGCTTAATATCTATATTGATGTCCCTCTTCAAACAAGGCAAGAGGGTGTTCTTGTTTTCTTCTGTTCAACCAACAGAGTGCTATTTTTATTGATCCCTTGTTCCCAATGGTAATCTACTAAAATATTTGGGTACTTCTTATGGCTTTATTGAGGGTTATGAATTTTGCCATGAGGAGGGAAATAGCTCAGCTTCACTCCGTACAATAGCTCTTCCAGAGAACATAAAGGTTGTTTTTGTGGACTTTTTTGAGAAACCCTCTGACCTGTTAGGCAATAATCTAGTCTTCCCTGAGAACTTCCAAGAAAAGAGACCTAAACGCTAACCTTTTCTGCAAGGAAAAGTTACTCCATTATCAGGAGCATGAGTTTAGTTCCATCTTTTGGAGATGGTGGTTACTACTTCTTTTGTTTATCAACCTTAAAATAAGCCCAAACCTGCCTTCTCAGCAAATGAACAGTTTCTGTCCAGAGACTGACTTTAGTGGTAATATGAGGAATGGGATCTTTTCATTTCAGGGGTTATGTTGCAGGATTTCCACAGTAATATTAGATACAATAAAAAATCTATATGGGTTATCATTCCTCAATGATTTAGGACATAAACAACTAACTTCTTGGGATTAGGAAGAAACCTCTCCCACGGGCATGTCATTGCATAATTTTTCATTTCAGGGGGGATTTCTTTGAAGAATCTGTTACTGAAATGCAGTAGGATACAGGACTAGATGATCATTGAACTGATCCAATATAGCAATTCCTACAATCCTGATTTATCTGAGTTATGGTTGCAGTTTGCTTTTGCATTTTCCTGACTTTGACTTCAGTTCTGCAACTTCAACATGATGGGACTAGTATCTAATTCACATTTGCCTTGTGTAAAAATCCACTGATGGTAAAGACATTCATAATTGTTTTGACATAATTAACATATATTTAGTGATCAGTGATGTGGTGATGACATTGCACCTTACAAAGACCTGATTTTTTCATTACTCCCTTATTAGTCAGTCCAGTACATTCTGGTTCAAGGGTCTCCATTTTGACTTGATTATATTTATAATATGCTGAGTACTTTGTTATACAAAAAGTAAAAGTGAATTTAATAGGTCTAGAAAAGAATGAGGAAACACCTAGTACTTGGAGGCTCTCTCCTAATGCCATGGGATAAACTGAGTGTATAGCTTTTAAAGCCACAATAATTTGGGGCAATATTCTGTGTGACTAGTAAGATGTTTGTGTCATTATTAAATCTGCGTTTTCCAAATATCTTTTCTAGCACAGAGATTGATTCAGATGACCCACGGTGGCTTGGGGCTTGGTGGATAGCATTTCTCTTGTGCTGTTTTGCAACATGGCTTCTGATAGTACCTTTTTCATGTTTTCCAAAGCACTTACCAGGTAAGTATTAATTATCAATCAACTCTTAGGAGGGAGATTGGGCTTGTGGCTAGATCAGTGGAGTGGGAATGGGCACTCTGAGATTCTGTGCTACTCACTTGGCTTACTGTGTGACAGTGGCAGACCTGGCACTGCACCGCCCCTTTGTGGCAGGGGTGGGGTGGAGTGTCAGAACCTTGCCATGCCCAAATGCACATGCTCGCCTCTCTGTGGGTGGCCCGATGCGGTCTCATGGCCCCCCTCCACACAATCACCCCTTGGTCAGGGTAGTGTGCCCTAACAGCTCAAGTCCATATAACTCACTCCCAGCATTGGAGCAGTGTGGCCCAATGGCCAGAGTACATACAACTCCCCCAGCCTCTCCGCAGGCAGGGTAGTGTGGCCTAGCCACCAGAGTCCATGTAACTTGCCCCAAGTGTCAGGGCAGTGAGGCCCAATGGCCAGGGTCCATATAAATCTCTCCCAGCATTGGAGCAGTGCAGCCCAATGGTCAGGGTCCATACAGCTCCCCCCTCACAAGTGGGGTAGTGCAGCTGGAGACACTTGCCCCAAGTGTCAGGGAAGTGTGGCCCAATGGCCAACATCCATATAATCACCCCTTTCTGACAGTGTAGCATGGCCAGAATCCTTATGATTCCAATGGTGTGTTTTTAGGGGAGGTAGTAGGGGGACCCAGTCCCACTCTCTTCACCAGGTTCCAACCCAGGTCCCTGGTAGTGGCAAGTTCTCCTTGCCACCATCTTGGTGGGGATCTGCCCAAAACACAGCAAGCCTCTGTGCAACTCAAACACCATTTTCCTCTAAAGTTCCCCTGGGTCACTTCCTACCATAACCTCCAGGTTCTCCAATTCAGGGTGGGTCCTCTGGTCAGTTCACCTCCTGTAACGTACTCCATCTGGGCACCAAGGTGCATCCCAGCTTGGCTGGCCTCTGGATCCTAGAGCACAGGCTAGCCCTCCTCAGGAGCTGGCAGAATGCCTCCTTCCCCTCTGGTGGTCAGCCCCAACTGAGTAGCTCTGCAGGCTTTTATACCTGTTCTCCAGGTGGAGCATGCCCAGCAGAGCCTCAGGGGCGTGGCTGTCTCTGCTAGGAAGGAAGGGTTAACTCCTGCGGTACCAGTGCAGGGCTGCTCTGCCCTGTCATAGTGACATTGAGCAAATAATTTAATTGTTCTGTACTTTCAGTGTACCATTTGTAAAACAGGCATAATGCCTTGTAGTTAGGGTATTAATTAAGCCTTGTGTAACAGGTAAGCAGTGAAATCCTAGAAGGCTTGTTGGGTAGGAGGAAGACAATTGACCATGGGAGGGTTTTTGAAAGGTTTAATGGGAAATAGGACTGGGGGGAGGATTGAGGGTCTCGTTGAAATAGGCTGAGGGCAGGGGAAGTAAGAGATGTGATGGCTAAAGTTTTAAAAAGAAAATATGCCTCACATTAGGCTCCCAAGTCCGTAGTTAGTCCATAGTTAGGTGTTTAAATAAATGACCTGACTTTGAGTGCTGAACACCCAACAGTTCCTACTGACTCAGTCTTGCATTGTAGCCTTTGATTCAGATTCAACCTCCTGCCTTGCTCTATGGGTGGAGCAGTGAGGCATGGATCCAAGTATCCTAGGACAGGCTTATAGACCTTATAAAACCTTTTCTGTTAGTACAGCTAGTATTACAAAGAGGATAGGCTCTTCCCAAAATATTTTTAAAAAAACATTCTGTCTGTGTGGGGAATGACAGAAAAAAGGAGAGAAGGAAGAGGTGAGTTATAAGTATGGGGGCAGAAAGGAGATATAGATGGGGTAAAATGGGCAGGACGGGGTTCAATGAGTCTGAAATTTCTTTTGCTGGGCCTGAGAACACCAACAACTCTCATGCTTGCTGTTGACGTTTTTGCTGTGTTTTTGCTCTCAGCAGAGCTCTACTTTCCATAGGAATGCATTATTGATCTGCTTTTTCACTGTGCATTGTTGCAGTGTCTAGCAAAGTCTGCATGATGTCTCCTCTTTTGGGAAATGGAGCATTTGTTGTAATACTGCACTTTAATTAAAGATAAATTTGTTACAAGCGCTAAGTTACTCATTATTTTCATTGTGTAAAATAAACTTATTCTTCTGTAGGTACAGCAAAAGTACAATCTGAAAAAATTTCTGAAACTCATCATGATGGAAGTGAGGCATTTGTTGAAGACAGGAATATTGGGAAAAATTTTAAAGATTTTCCAGTGGCTCTTTTGGTAAGGTAAACAATAAAGTCAATGCAAGACTTTTAGCTGTTCTTTGCATGTTAGTTTACATAATTTTGAGATACTTTGACCTACTCACAAATGAGCTAACAGCTTCATAGAAATGTAGAAAACTCACTTCCTTTTACACAGAGGCTTGCATGGGAAATAATTCCAGTACTGTTTTGGGACAAGACTATAGGAATAGATACTAGATGGTGGCAAAAGTATACATGTTACATAGTGATCTTCTATTTGTACATAGAGTATAATTTTAACCACAGTCAAGTGGTGTTCAGGGCACTTCCACTCCTTCAAAACATGGAGTCTTGAATGAGCTTCCGAGTCTGTCACTGAGCCATGTAATCAAAGTATCTGGTTTACTCTTGGAGGAGACTGGAATCTTCGAGTCATGTTTAGAAAACCTCACTCTGAAAACTTTCTTCCAGTCAAAATAATTTGTCGGGAAGGAGAGGCAGTCAACAGTTGAAAAGAAAATCAAACTTCAGATATTCGCTACAACAGAGCTTGAATGAACTATGACATTCCTCCTTCTCATGGGAGATTTGGATGTCTGGTGATAAATCATGGAAAGACTTTCACAACCCATACAGATAGCAAACTGCCTTTGTAGGCTTTTTTATCTAAAGTGCGTTAAAAGAGCTGAAATAGTTTTTTTTTTTCTGTCAGTAGTCAGGCTTATATGAACCATCCCTGTATATCTCTGGTTACTTCAGGAGACTAATTTTAACGTGATGTGACTTCTAAGGTTAGACTGACTATACTTTTTCAAAGCATTACTCTTCCATCATACATTAGGCATGAATCCAGGTTTGACCTTTCTGTTACAGATGTACAGCAACCTATATACCTTAAATTATGGGATCTCTCTCTAGATACAACATACGTATTTTGGATGTACTATGCTTTGGAGTTGCCAAAAGAGCATTTTACTGTTCACTCCTGTTACTACTGCACCATGAGGAATCTTTGCATTTAACTGACCTTTGGCTAATTCTTGACCACATTAGAGACTCATACCTGAATCTTTTGTCCTCAAGAGTGAAGTCTGCAACTAGTCTGTTTTTGGAAACATACAACTATTAATAACTTGTTCTCTGAGGATGAATGGTGTAATGGATTTACACTCTCCCATCCACTTTCAGTGCAGAGGTGTGGATACAGCTTTACAATTTTTTTAATGCTTTCCCCCTTTTGCTCAGGATAGGAACTGATGGACTAGAGCAATGATAGTGTGTGGTAAGAGTGAGATTTAAATAATCTTGTAAAATATAATGTTATCTGAGTTCTCACTGCCCTTGAGCCAAGCATAATCCCAAATCTGTAATTCTCTTGCAGATTAGACAACAATATTGGACATGTAATAAATCATTAGACAACAACATCAGATATGTAATTTCTCCTTCCTGAGACTAATACCTATGTTTTACAATCTCATTCTTGATTGAAATGCAGCCTGGGAGAGGAAACATGTTAATGAGTTCCAAGAAGTTAAATAAGAAATGGAACTAGTTAGACACCTTTTCTTCTATAATTAAAAAATGAATTTTTAAAGACAATTTCATAGAGCATCTCTCAATATTGCATTATTTGATGAAATGCTGGGTTTTTAAAAAAATACCATAGAAGATGCTGTTGTCTAGTTGCCTTTAGTGATGTGTTTTCTTTAACAAAAAAGGTATGCCTTAGAAGGGCTATCATTTCACTTAAAAAGTTCATTTAATAAATTCATTTAGTGAAAGAACTTGAGTTCTTTGCGTTACTGCACATGTGGCTCCCACTAATTGTGTCCATTGTGCCCAGCACAGCGGTTTGGAATTTTGACTCTAGCAGTATCTAGTAGGGATTGCGCATGCTCCTGCTTCTGCCACATGTCCCCCCGCTTCCCCCCATTTGAGGTCATAAAGGGCACAGTGACCCCAATCGCCACTCAGTTCCTTTGAACTGCCATAGGCAGTGAGTTGGAACAACATAGTGTTAGTCTGTAGGAACCTTGCTACTTAGTAATTAAACTGATCGTTGGTGATTCTTTTTTTTATAAATAGGAGTTAGTGTTTTGATTATTATTTTATTTAGCTTGTAGGCAGTAGATTAAAAATAGAAAGAGAGAAGAGCACAGTTTATATCAGAACATATATTTCTGGGTTTCAAGCCATGTCCCTCCTCTAGGGGGATTTTTCTTCTGACTCACAGCCATAACATTACTGCCTGGGTAAGGAATATATCATTGCTAAGTGAGCAATTTGAAAGTCCTTCAAGAAGCAGCCTGAACTGACTCTTTTTCTTATAGAAAGGTCCATGAGGGCTATGTTGGACTCAGGTCACAGACCTGATAACAGAGGCTTCTTTTTTCATAACTCATTCTGCCAGCACTCCTATGACCAGAGATGTGACATCTGATTCAGGAGCAGTTAAGAAGACAAAAGGAACTCAGAAGAATCCACCAAAGCAGTCAGGAATCCTTGCTGCCTGAGGACTGAGTGGCTCTGACTTCATGCAGAGTTGTTGTAGCTTTGTTGGTCCCAGGATATTAGAGAGACAGGGTGGGTGAGGTAATACGTTTTACTGGTGAGTTACCTTCTGTTGAATTACCTTCTGAATTACCTTCTGTTGGTGAGTGACACCTGAAAGCTTGTGGCTCTGACTCTGTCCTTTTCCTGGTACTGAGCCCTGTCTCTGGGACCAGGACTCAGGAGTGCAGAGGAGCTCTTCTGAGGAGCCCTTGCAGCCAGTGAGAGAAAAAAGCAGGACTTGGGCAGGTGGTGCCACACTATAACAGAAGGCCAGTTCAGACACCGTCTCTATGTCTTCGGCAAGGAGATCTTTAGGGAAGATCATCTACTTTATTTATTTTTAGAACCAGCTTTAGAAAAGCTGTTCCTCTCAGTACTGGAGCGCTCAGGATGGTCTTCATCAGTGACTCCTTTGTTGGTACCAATGGCTTTTATCAAAGCCTGCACTGACAGTTTCAACCACAGGACAAGCTTCAAAGCATAACTACAGCATCCTCAGCGATGGGAACTTTTACAATTAAATTTGAGCTCCAAAAGATTCTTTTGTGCCTTCACCAGACATCAGCATCACTCCAGAACCTGAGTCATCTTTCCTGAAGGTTTCCCCAATTTTGGTGCCAGACAGATTCCCTCCATGAAAAGATGCAAGGATACTTGTAATGCAAATTTCTTTGAACCAACATACAAATACAATTAAGGATATGAGTCCCATGCAGGTCCTTCAATCTTCTGTTGTGCCTTCGTTGTTAGAAACTTTTTCATCCAAAAACTTTGACTCCTTTTCAGACTGATAGGAGTTCTCTGCAAAAAAACCCCCAAATCCTATTGATGGAAAGAAAATAATCTAAGGAGGCATACGGGGAAGGACCTCTTAATAGATCTGAGGATGCTAATTCTCACAATGCTCTTTGGTTTCCTCCATATTGGCCAAATGTCCCTTTCCCAAATGGTCTGCAACTGTGGTCTTATTGGCCTTCATGGATCACAGTTTTCATGAAATGTTGTCCCACACTATTCGGGATCTATACATAAGTCACCTGTGGCAAATTCTCATGGTTTTATCATTCTCCTTTTCATGTTTAAGAAATGAAGGAACAACAAATTGTAAGCAATCGTGAAATATCTGCTCATCAAGAGAGTCTTCCCAATTTATCACTTGGTCTTTCTCCCTTGCTTGATTAAACTATTTCATGATCCACAATTTTCAGCTGATGATTTAAACCCTGACAAGAATTATTGAAGCATATTGCAAAAACACCAAAAGTTCCTTTGGAGACTATTCAGGAGAAAGTGTATAAATTGTTTGATATCCTAAAACCAACATCCCAAAGCAGGGTTGAACTACCTATTAATGAAGGGATGTTGCAGCCATCAAAAGATCTTTGGGCTACCCCTGCTGTGAGGCAAACCTGCAGCCAAACCAGGGCTGCTCGCTCAGCTGCCCCTCCAACAGACCTGAGGTGAGTAACCGCTCAGGCATGCAGGAACAATTCAGTTTCACTGACTTACCCTTCCAACAGAGCCTGCAGTGACTTAGCCCTCAGGCATGAGGCAGCAACCTATCCCTAAGCCGAGACGGGGTCAGATGACCCCCAGGCTCAGGTATATCCCCAACCCTACTAGAGCTGCAGATCAATCTATGCAACAGCACTACCTGGCCAGGAATCCTCCTGCTACCTTGCACTGTATCAGACTCTCGAGATTCCCAGCCTGCTCTTGATCCTGTTCCTGCCCTAGCCTTGCCTGAGCCCTGTTCCAGTCTAGTCCATGCTCTACTCTGACCTTGCTGAAGAGCTGTTACTGACTCTCTTTAGCCTTGCCTCTGCTTTCTGACCTTCCCTGGAGCCTGGCTTTGACCTGGACCTTGGTTTCGAACCTCCTTGTATCTGGACCGTGTCTACAGAACTGACTTGGTTTGTCCCTGGATTCTGACTATCCATTTTTGATCCCTGGCTTACACCTTGACTCCAGCTATAGTACTGATTCTGGCTTGTCTACAGACTCTGATGTTTGTTCTGACCTTGGCCTGTCCCCAGATCTTGACTCCAGTGCTACCCTTGGCCCAGTCCGGACCTTACCTCTGGCTTCGACCTCTGCCCCAAATATTAGGCCTGACTAGATCTCAGGAATCTCAGTTAATACATTCAATGTGCCAAATTCCATATGGTAACTTTTGTTTCTTGTCATTCCTGCTGTAGATCCCATGGATTGATTCATTACCCTCAACTTACAGGATGCTTAGTTTGATGTGTCAATATACCCCCCACCACAGAAAGCACATACATTTTCTGGCTCTGGAGAGTCATTACCAATTGAGAGTGCTGGAATTTTATTGACACTGAGCATATTCACAAAGTGTCTATCAGTAGTACCAGCCCATCTACTCAGCCAAGGATTCTACATTTACCGTTACATAGATGCGCACGGGAATTCATGAACACAAGCGTAGTCACAGCAAAGAAAATGATTCATTTAGTTTCATCCCTGGGTTTGAGGATCAATTTTAAAAAGTCAACTCTGATTCCATCTCAGTCTACAGAGTTCGTCAGAGTTCTCCTGGACTCAGTAGCAGCAAGAGCATTCCTCCATCAGAGAGATTTCAAAAAATAAAAACAAATATGATTTCTGTACTGACCTCAGAAGACTTAGCTTTACACATTAGTGTCAGAGAACTGAAAGTTGCCAGACTGGTGTGCCAAGTATTTCTATTGCAGATCAGGGGAAGCAGTCTATTAGTCCTTACACACAACATGGCAGCAGTGTTATAACTCAGCAAGCAGGGGTAGCCCACTCTTCTTCACTCTGTCAAGAGGCAATGTTGGGAGCTCTGTATTGCCAGCTCAATAGATCTAGAAGCATTTTATCGGCTGGATGTACAAAACAACCTAGCAGACCCCCTGAGCTGATTGTTTGTTTATGAGTCACCATGTGTGGTCTGTTCAACCAGATGTGGCCAGATACATCTTCCAGTTGTGGCGGTTTCCCCAAGTAGACATATTTATGAAAAAGTCTAACAGAAACTGTCAGCAATTATGCTATCTATGGGGTCACAATTCTGTGACAATTGCCTTTTTAATGGCTGTGGTCAGGCAGACTCATGTACAGTTTGTCATCAATCCTGCTCATTCACAGGTTATTACTAAAGATGAGAAAGGACTAGGCCAGAATCATACTTATAGCCCCAGCATAGTCCTGTCAACACTGATTTTCCACTCCTCACTCTATTGTCGAGACTATGAATTCCCCATTTGAACTGTTGGCTACCTGCTCTCTACTGCACCTGTCAATGAAGGTGGCATTTTTGGTGGTCATTACCTTGGCCAAAGAGTAGGGGACCTGCATGCCTTAATGCTGGAGCCTCCATATACAATCTTTTTTAAGGAAAAGATTTACCTGTGTCTTCATCCAAAGTTCGTCCTAAAGGTGGTTTAATATTAGCATATAAACCACCCAATTTATTTGCCCATATTCCATCTGAAGCTTCATATAAGCAGGGAGGAAGAACACTTGCATACCTTGGATGTCAGAAGAACTATACTGTTCTACCTCAACAGACCCAGGCACTTCTGTAAATACTCCCAGCTGTTCATAGCAGTGGCAGACAAAATAGGAGGACAATCAGTTTCCAGCCAGAGAATTTCTTCCTGGATGGCATCCTCTATATGCCAGAGTTCTCTTGCCAACAAAATAAAACCACCTGCAATTGCGGTGGTAGCTTTGTTGGTGGGAGAATGTCTCCCACCAACAAAGCGCTGTTCACACTGATACTTTTTGTTAAAACTTTTGTCGGTTAGGTGTGTTTGTTTTTTCACACCCTGACCAACAAAAGTTTTAATAACAAAAGTGCAGTGTAGACATAGCCTGTCTCCTTGCTTCTCCCTAATCACTCATTAACTTTTGGCCCCAAACTTCCTCCCTCCCCCCACAAGAGAATATAGTTAGAAATAAGAGGATGCAAAATATTCTGTTCTCTCCCTTTTTGTGTGTGTTTGTCTTTGCTTTCTCTTGTTATTTAGCTCTCCTGACAATATGATCTCTTTCTTTGGGAGGCTTTAGCACAGTCTAATAGATGGAAAACGTATCTCTCAAACATCTAAAACTAGAATGGACAATACATGTGCACTGGAGAAAAATAATCCTTTGAGGCTAATTTCTGATAAATCTATTTCAGTTGTGGAAGAGTAGAAAATCATATTCAGAATTTCAGGGCTTGCAATCCTTTGGTTTAAAAATCTTGGGTATCAGCACACATTTAAAACGTTATTTTTAAACACACTGTAGTTTCTATTTGTATTAAATAAATTCAGTAAAAGTAATATTATAATGAAGTAATGTACAGAATACTAAATAAGCTTTTCCCTCCTAGATACTGCTGAAGAATCCTGTGTTGATGTGTTTAATAGTAGCTGCTTCTACAGAAGCTTTAGTTGCCACTGGCTTTGCCACATTTCTGCCAAAATTTATAGAAAATCAGTTTGGACAGTCATCCAGTTACTCAGCTACACTAGGAGGTAAAGGGTGTTTCAATTTTTTAAACTCTTTAAATAAAAATATCTTGTGCTATATATATATTGTACTGCCTATGTTAATTAGCTGGTAGAGGAGAGAAATTAATTTGGGATTGGTATGTACTTGCAATTGTAGAGTTTCTGTAACCTTTAATACATAAATATTTTTAGCAAAAATTGGTCTTTTTATTACAAAATGTGAACTTCAGAGCAGCAGTGGACTCTTTCCCACACCATTCCACTCAGTGGCCTTGCCTACACTAGGAAAACTATCACCTGTGATTCACTAGTGGTGCACCTCTGCTAGAAGAAGCTGTAGCATCAACAGAACTCCAGGCATTTTTATCACTCATTGTAGGGATAGACAGTGTTGTAATAATTTGGCCTACAAATTTACCCTAATTGAGAGCTCAATTGTAAAAAAAAAAGTGTAAATTCATAAATGTCACAATAACCTGTAACAACAAATGTTGATGGGAAATGGTGCAAAACAGAGACAGACTGAATTAGTCAAAACAAAAAGTGAGGCTGATCCTCAAGTACTGTATTAAGATCATGCTTGATGAACAAGGAAAGTATGGAACCAGGAATCAGTGAATCAAAATTGGTATGTTGGAAATTAACTGGTGTCCAAAATAATGGGGGAATTGTTAACCACCACTCCATTTCTGGCTCCTTCAAGGAAGATTTTGGGAAGAAAAATTGGCCACTGGCCTGAGCTTCACCAGCATAGTTGCCACCCCCACCATCTCCAGCGACCCTAGACCATCTTCATCCTAATGCTGAATGATGTCCTGAGCAGATCAGGCTGGAGGGAGGGAGTCAGATGACACTGCTACCTCCACCAGCTGTGGCTGAATTCTAAATACCACCTGGGATGTGAGACTTTCTGTCCCACCTCTCCACAAATGTATACTTTTTCCTTCTCTACCATATTTCTTCTCTTTCCAATCTCTCTCCTTTTTACTTCTGTCTAATTAGAATCTGGCTTACCTGGCCAAGACTGCATATTTGGCCACACTGCTGCAAGCCTGTGACCAGAAAGAGGCAGCTAAAAGCAATAACCTAACAGCTTGATGCTGGTACAAGTTTGACAGGTCTTAGAGTAGCTGATAAGACTGTGTGCCTTGCCTGTGTTTTTCCAGCTGTGAGGTTGCAAGTGAAAGGCAATTAGATTTTCTATCTTTATTATTCTGTTCTCTCCTTTTTTGTGTGTGTTTGTCTTATTTTGTCATCTAGGAACTGGGACCAGACTTTAACAACATGAGCAAGAACAACAGTTCCAGCCCATCTCAATTAACTGTATCTCTTTTCTCTAAAAATCTTTAATACCATCTAAGTCACTATCAGAAAAGGTTTTTTTTTCTTTCTAAAGGCCTCAGTTGGCATGTGACCAGGATTTATCACCAAATTTGGTCAACTGGTTAGATCATTAGCTTCCCTGGCCTGTGCCGGGTACTGACAGGGAGTGCGATGTGAACGCTGATCCATGCCCCTCCATACTAAGTAGGCTGAAGTCTCCATATACAAAACTCTGAACCTTGTTTAAAACTTATGTTGAACAGTGACTGGGTTATATTAACACCTTTGATTCTTTGGCCCCATATATTCTATCTCACTTAATTCAACAGACAATATATTAATAAAAATGTCTCGAGTCCTGTTGACATGACAGTTTCCACCTTTGCTACCTCTGGTGAATACCGTTTATGGTTTTCTTAGGATAGACTCAGCTAAAGTGTTAATCCATAGGAAATTTAGATATAGTCTGAATGTCACTTGAAGTCTGCTTAACTTCAAAGTTATTTTAGGGTAGAGGGGAAGAAAAGGCAATTGGGAATTTTGTTTGCAATGACTACCACTTTGTTCCTGATCCAATTGCCCTTGACCCCTGGCCTGGCTGCTCCCTGACTCCTGTTATTGGCTCTCTCCTTCCATGGGACTCTCATCTTCTGTGCTGCCAGCAGTTGTGGGATGTAGAATTTTTTTGTGATAGAAAAGAGAAGTGGAATTGGTGTTGGGCTTATTTTATGCCACCACAATGATCTGTGTTAAATTTGGTCTTTAATACCAGTATGTTTATTAATGGCCTAGAAAAGGGAGTAAACAGCATCTTAATGAAATGATGATATCAAAGTGGGAGGACTGAAACAATATAGAAGAACTTGGGTATACAGATTAGAAAGGGATGGAAAATAACAATGAATGAACATGTTGAGAAGAATAAAAGTTAAAATACCATGCAATAAATTAATTGAAATCAGATATTCAATTGCATGGAGCAATCTGAAAAGCAGTGTGGTTGAAAAAGACCATTAGGCTTCTGGTGTGCTGAGTCCACTGCCTAATTGTTAAGATTTTGTGGGTATTCTGGGAAAGCAGAGTTTTAAGGCGGTTAATAAGAGAGTTTTGCAGATGTTGATGGGAAGCTCTTATAAAACAAGAGGGGGCAGAATGGGAGAAAGAACAAAGGTGCTTGTTTGAAAATTTAACAAGCGTGTGATGGTGGCTGGCATCATGGGCTGAGCAAAGGGGAATTGGACCCTCTTGGTTATCAGTGAGCTACCCCACACCACAATTACTGCCCTTGGAACCTTTCAATCTATTGGTTCTTTGATGACAGTGAAGGAATTCCCTGCAGGAGTTGCTATTTCAGTTGTTGCTGTGATTCCACTTATCCCAGTTTAGCTATGACTGCTGCAGGTACTTACTTCTACTGCTTCTTTGCCTTCCTGGAAGGTCTCATCCCTTTATTTCTTCTGGGTTTATTTTTAACCCCAGAAATTGCTCAGAAAATGAGATAGGGAGATTGTCTGACAAGGGGTTTGGAGGACCAAAAAAGCCCAATATCTGCACATCATTGGAATTCATTATGGAAAATCTTGTGCTTAAAGTAGCAGTAGACTGTGTGGAGGAAGGTTCCCAGCTGACTGAAGGGTGCCCTAAAAGGAGTGCTATATTAATCTAATGTGTCTACCACACAATCTAAGATTGGGCTGTGCCTTTGGCAATAAGAAGTTTGAAACAACAGCTAAATAATGTGAGGTCACAGATGCATGCATCTAAATCTAAAGAGAATCATTTACGTTATTTTTTGTGAGAACTGTTATAAAAGTTCATTCATGCCTTTTGAAATTCCAGTAATATAGTTTGGAAATGACAAAAAATCAGGATACACCCTAAATTTTGATTATGTCTTGCATTTTTGTGTAATTGATGGTGTCTCATTTTACTCTAGGGCTTGTATTAATTCCAGGAGCAGCACTAGGTCAAATCATAAGTGGCATCTTGGTTTCCAAGTACAAACTGGATTGCAAAAACATAATCAAGTTCATATTAGGTACTTGCTCAGTGGCTCTAATATTAAACACGGTGTTTGTGTTTTCTAAATGTGGGAATGAACCATTCGCAGGTGTCTCTGAAACATATAACAGGTAAATATAGTTTAATGTACTCTTGGGCTTGGTAACAATGTTCAAAATGAGTAAACTGTTTTACAGTGCATAAATACACTTTTCAAATTGTCTTGTTTAATTTTCTTTAATGTATGAAAAACATACTTCGAGAAAGTTGAGAATCCTCTCCATAGTTAAGTCCTGCTAGCAGTAGATGAAAACAGGAAAGTTCTTGTGATGTTATATGTCCTATAAAAGGGTCTGGCAGGCTGACTATGCTCAGCTATTATTTCTCTGTCTCTTGCAGATGTGGGCAGCTGGTGTGGTTCCTTAGGTTAGATGTCTGTGTTTCTTTGGAGAATGTTTTCCCTCAACCCTCTTCAATTTCTGTTAGAGGTTGATTAATTTATGCAGGTTTCTTTCTTGATAAGAGAGTCCTATCCCCTGCTCTTTTATTGAAGCACATTGAAGGATGGCACGGAGGTTGAAGTCTTAGCTTTGCTGCTTTGGCAGCAAATGGTCTGCAACCAGTGGGCCTCCAGTTCTGTTGTGTACCATTCTTTCTTAAAAGACTGGGAGGCTTCAGCTCTCAGAGTAGAGAGAAACTTAGCCCTGTAGTTTTACCTTTGCATGCATACCTGCTTCTTAGCTGAAAGGCATTTTGAGCCCAGCAACTTAACTGGTAAATTGATCTTGCTTTAGGTGGTGTGAGGTAGGCCTCATTTGAGACCAGGTACCATCATGTCAATCATATATGCCAGTCATGCAAAGGGCCATGGCCTTCCTGGATAGAGAACATGAGCTGCATCGGTCTTGCCTTTTTGGCCAGGCAGCAGGATAACCCTAGTTGCTGAAATCTAGACAAGGGTGTTTTTGCTTACTTGGGGTATATCTACACAGCCACAGGAGCAAGCCTTCCAACCTGGGTTGACAGACTTGGGGTAACATGGCTCATGTTAGTGCTCTAAAAATATGTGTGTAGACAGCACTTTGAACTTGTGGTTTGGGCTGGAGCTTGGGCTCCAAAGTCCATCCCCCCTTCCTTAGTTTCAGAGCCTGAGCATCAGCCTGAACCAACTTAAAAGTGCTGTCTTCACAGCTATTTTTAGAGTACTAGCACAAGCCCTACTAGCCCAACTCTGTTAACCCTGGCAGGGAGTCTTGCTCATAGGGGCTATGTAGATGGTGTCACTCCTTCTGTGTAGCTCCCTTAGTTGTCTGAACTGCTTTCTGGAGACAGAGCTTGATTCAGCCTTCCTGGCCCTGATTTAGGAATTCTTTCATTTTTCTGAAGTGTCCATACCTCCTGTGCAGCTTAACATTTTGCTTCTAATTTTATCAACTGTTTTTCGTTACTTTGGGATGGGTGCATCAGTGAAACATGGTCTCTTGGGTCAGATGCTCCTCTTGAATTATTCTTCCCCTCTTTTATTCTTGCATATCCTCTACTGGATACTGTCCTGTAATATGGTCAATAAAAAATCCAGGTACTACAATGCTAAATTGTATTCAAATCAAATGAGAGCTACCTTTTTTCTATCCAAATTAGACAAAAATCTGACCTACATGGGATAGAATTCTAGTCTTAATGTGGCTTCTTCTGAAAAAAAATATGGAGGAAAAAGGATCAGTCAGAACAGTGTTAAATACTAAAAAATACATAAAGTTATATTTTAACCTTACTTTCAGAACAACGGGTTCCAGAGAGTGTACTTATAGGAGTTGTTTTAAATTCCAGTGGGTAAGTAAATCTACACAGGTAGATAGTGATAGCAGTATTTTAGAACACTTTTTAATTGTGGTTGGGGAGTGTGTTCACAAATAGGTAAAGAATTTTTGTTCCTTATTATCACAGTAGTGCTTAGATACTGCAGCTTGGATGGGGCCCCATTATGCTACAAACACAATAGGAAGTGACAGCTCCTGACCCAAAAAACTTTCATACTGAGTAGATCAGACTGACTCTGAATGTGGGGGAAGGGTGGAACAGAGGTGGAGTGACTTGTCTAAATGGAGTCCAACTCAAGTGTCCTATCTACTGGACTATATTAGCTGTTTTTGAAACTTCCAATTAGTCTGATTCTATGCTTGAATCTATAAGGATTCTGGTCTCTTTCTGTTAATGGATTTTGACTTCTTGAGCAACTTCAGCATTTCCATTTGACATCCAGTCTCCATGCGGCCCTTCTATAAGGATAATCAGCTTGCCCTTAATGTATAAGAAATTTTGTTTCATTCCAGAACACCAGTGTGTGTGTGTGTATACACACACACACACACACACACACACACTAGTATGTGCAGGTGGCTGCATGCAGTGAAGAGAAAGCAAGTGGTGTGTCCTAGTATGCCGAACTACTTTGGTGCAAAGCAAAACACCTCAAAATGACCATCGTTGGTGATATCTACTTTATCCATCTTGTCATTGATACATTTGAATGTGAACAAGTTTAATAAATTCTAACCTAGGATAAGGGAGACAAAAGTTACAGCTTACATTGTTATACTTGAAAATTACTCGGTGTTTCAATAGCCTTCTAACTTTATATTCTAACTCTGTTGGTCTTTACAAACATATAATGTATGATACTTTAAAAGAATAGTTTTAGTATTATTATTTTAATTTTCTATTCAGAAAGCCCTTTTAAAAATGCAGATTTTTTAAAATGCTATCCATTTAATGAGAGATTTTCAAAGGCACAAATAGGAGATGAGAACATAAGAATGGCCATACTGCGTCAGACCAATGGTCCAGGCCCAGTATCCTGTCTTCTGATAGTGGCTGGTGCCAAATGCTTCAGACGGAACGAACAGAACAGGGCAATTATTGAGTGATCCATCTCCTGTTGTCCTGTCCCAACTTCTGGCATTGAGATTTAGGGACATTCAGAGCACTGGTTATATCCTTGACCATATTGGCTAATAGCCGTTGATGGATCTGTCCTCCATGAACTTATCCATTTTATTTTGTGAACCCAGTTATAATTTTGGCCTTCACAACATCCCCTAGCAATGAGTTCCCCATGTTGCATGTATATTGTGCAAATAAATACTTTGTTTTAAAATTGTTGCCTATTAATTTCATTGGGTGACCCCTCATTCTTATGTGAAGGAGTAAATAACACTTCCTTATTCACTTTCACCACACCATTCATGAATTTATAGACCTCTATCATATCTCCCCCACCTTAGTCATCTCTTTTCTAAGTTGAACAGTGCCAGTATTTTAAATCTCGCCTCAGATGGAAGCTGTTCCATACCCCTCATCATTTTTGTTGGCCATCTCTGTCCTTCTCCCAATTCTAAATTATCTTTTTTGGGATGGGATGACTAGAACTTCATACAGTATTGCAGCTGTGGATGTATCGTGGATTTGTATAGTAGCAGTATGATATTTACTATCTTATTATCTATCCCTTTCCTAATGATTCCTAACATTCCATTAGTTTTTTTGACTGCCACTGCACATTGGGCAGATGATTTCAGAGAAACCATCCATGATGACTCCAAGATCTCTTTCTTGAGTAACAGCTAATTTATAACTCATCATTTTGTATGTACTGTTGGGATTATGTTTTCCAGTGTGCATTATTTTGCACTTGTCAACATTCAGATATTCAATGTTTGATGCTACAGTTTAATTATGATAAAAGATTTTTTGGTTTGAAATGCTTCTTTGAACATAAGTACTCTTTACAGTTTTTTTGCTAGTTTTTAAAATATTTGGAATTGATACATGTTTTAAGAGAGAAGTTGAGGACCTGCTGTAGGAAGAAACAGCTTATACAAATGTTTGTGGCAATCTGCATATGGTACTGCTGATTAGCCAAAAAAATCCTATTTGATTAAAGACAGTACCAGCAAAGGGACCTTTTAAATTTGCAGGCTTTCACAGAAAGCTCAAGTGGTAGTAAAAACACTCATTTCTGTCACACAGTGTCTCCGAAGAGATTTAAATTACTCCTATTTCATAAACAGATAAAAGGACACACATTGCTGTGAATCGAGCAGAATGAAAAAAGAAAATATCAGCTATCCTGAAACTCAGACAACTCAACAGCAGCCAGTTATTCTATCATGCAGTGACAGAGCTAGAGGCAACTCCAATTGTTTGAGGGTCTGCCAAAGAGCCAGATGGTGTTGTGGAAAATAAATTCCATGCTCTGGTACCTAGGGATTCTAGCTTCCATTTAAAGATAAGCATAAACATGAGTGATATGCAGTGCAACTGGGTAAATGACTTCTCAATATTCCACTCCCAGTCCTCATTCTTTAATTTTAGAAAAGGACTTAATATGTTGTCAGAACAATATGGTGACAAAAATAGGACCTTTATTTTGATTAGAAAGTGCAGTTCTAACTTTTCTGTCTTTTGCTCTTGCTGCCATAAATTGAACTCTTTTTTGGCCCCCAGTGGCTCTAAACCAAGTACACACAAGTGAACCCATGCGCTCCTACAACGTGCATGAAAGAGGTATTTGTGTCCTAAATGGTCTGGGAGAGCAGGGATCTTAAATATCAGATTTAGCCACCTCTTATGTGCTGAGGACTGCCCAGTAACAATGTCATGCAACTGCAAAAAGTGGACAGTGAAGAACATCAGAAATTGTAGCATAAGCTGGAAACCGAGAAATTGAGATACATTAACCTAGGACAGATATGCCTCATTCACTTTATGTGAATTATCAGATGGAGTTCATTTTATATGAATTATTTTGGGGCAGTTCTTTGGCCTGTGGTATACATGAGGTCAGACGTGATGATTGCAATGGTCCCTTCTGGCCTTGGCATCTATGAATCTATCTGTATTAGTATTCATGAATTAAAGTCAAAACTCTCTCACACATATAATAGGAAAATGACACAAAACATGGAGTTTGAGAGGTAGGCTGTTTCAAAGTAGAAACAATACTAGATTCATAACTGAATAAATTAGATACTTTCAGGATACCGTAGTCTAGTGAAATATTCTTACTTTTTTAAAATAAATTAAAACATAAAACAAGACACACATACACACACACACCATGAAATGGTGACTGCCCACAAACTACTAAAGAAAAATGTGAGAATAAGAGCAAAACATTGGTATGTCATACATGGTTAAATGCAAAAACACAATAATGCAAATTTAAAGTCACACATGTAAGGCCATGGGCTAGGATTTTCAAAGGAGCTGAAGGGAGTTGTTGCCCACTTGCTACTGAAATTCAAAAGAGTTGGACACCTAAGTCCATCTTACTGCATTGAAAATCACTGGCTTAAAAGTCATGAAGTGACTTTTAGGGTTTAAGGTTAAACAACCTTAAATTTCACAAAACCTGCTTCCTTGCACATATCACCATAGTGTCTGAGTGCCCCACAATCTTTACTCCTCAGCATCCTGTTAGGTAGGGAAGTACTACTATCTCCATTTTACAGATGGGAAACTGAGGCAGAGAAAGACTTGTCCAAGATCACACAGGAAGTCTGTGAAGGAGCAGGGAATTGAAGCTAGCTCTCCCAAGCCCCAGACTAGTGTCCTGTCCACTGCAAGGCTGTTTTAAAAATTCTAACTCATTTTCTGAGCTTTCGATTCCTAATTATATAATCTTAGTGCTGCATCAATTTACAGTAGATTTGAAGTTAATAGTTCTTTTGAATATTCATTATTAAATCTTTTTATATTCACATAGGTTTAAAGTAAAGAAAATTGCTCCAGTGAGCTAACTTTAAACTTTTTCTTCAAACAAGGCATTTTGCTGGTTTTGCTAAGATCTAAAGTGAAGCCACCCTCAAGGAAAATTTGTACAGAAGTTTTAACATTTTGAACATCTAACATAGGAAACCTGGATTTGGAAAGTGCACACTTAACTATGGGAAGAGATTATACATGCAAAACTCTATCCCGAAAGGAAAAGAGAATTTCGTTGAAAACTGAACATGTGAAACAGAACTGAACTGCAAAATCTTTTGTATCCATAACTCTGCAGTATCTTTTCACTAAGATAGTGAACAGGTGGAACCAACAGATGCAGCTGAACCATTGGTGATCATGATTAGCAGTAGGTCTATAAAAATCCATGCTCTCTTCAGCATAATTTCTGCAACCATGGTTGAATCCCGCCTAGTTGTTGCAATGATGTCAAAGACTTCTTGTCTGTCTCAACCCTCACAGCTAAACTTATCAGCACCATTTCAACTACACTCATTTCTGGCATCCATTGGCAACAGTTCATTTTTATCTTGTCCATCGTGTTACCTCTCAGAGGGCTTGACGTACAAAATGACTGGGAAAGAAAAGGGGATTTAATAAAATAGCACTTCTCCATAGGTTCTTCAGGAAACTTTAGAACAATGCACAGCTAAATCTGTAGACATGGTAACTGGTAGAGATTCTATGAGCTTGTGGGAATTTAATCACATGACTGACTCCCACTTTGAATGTGGTGTGGCTAAATTCCTAGGTACTGAACTGATGACTCATTTCTTTGAGAATCTCTCTTTACAAGAGTGGTTTGACTGATGCTTGAGATGAAACTGAATATAGTCCCATGAAGTTGGGAAGTAGGTGGGTGTTTATTGTTTTGTTTGGAAATTTTGAAGGCAGCCATCATGATGAACACTACATCTTTGTAGAAGATAAGATACTTTTATGCTCTTTTCCTTTGTATCAGCATAGTACCAACCTTTCTACACCTATTAATGTTGAAAATCATTTATTGTAAAACTTTTGAGTTCAGACACAAAGAAACAATCCTTGATATGGTGCTGGTATCATTTTGTGCTCTGATTCTCACCAAGAAAACTTAATTAGCAATAGTGGTGATTTTGAACAGTTGAAGTGTCAGAATGGTTCACTTGAGAACATGGATGGAAGTAATACACTGTACATTCTTGAATCTATTATGATAATATCTAAGGCGCAAAACCTCTCCCACCAACATTCCCTTCACCTCCTTGAGCAGTTGAAGAGCAGGAATGCAGTGAAATCACTGCCGTTCTGCTGGCACGCTGAATGCCAGTCTCTGTTTTGCAAAAAACTACATATTCCCTATGAAAAAAGTAAAGGAGTACTTGTGGCACCTTAGAGACTAACCAATTTATTTGAGCATAAGCTTTCATGAGCTGTAGCTCATTTGAGCTACAGCTCATGAAAGCTTATGCTCAAATAAATTGGTTAGTCTCTAAGGTGCCACAAGTACTCCTTTGCTTTTTGCGAATACAGTCTTAACACGGCTGTTACTCTCTGAAACCGGTCATATTCCCTATGAGGATTGTGAGGGTGTATCAGCTGGTTCCACCAGTCAAGCTTCCCTGGAAAAGTCGTGGAGCAGCTGTGAAAGCTTCCCCCACTTGCTTCAGTTGCATTACAGTCCATGTGCACCAAATAAACACAATAGCCTTTTCTCTGTGTGTCTGGATTTGCTCTTTGATAGAAGCATTGCAAACTCAGTTTTCAATATATTTTTGAAAAATGTAAGATGTCTGCAGAAGATTCTGAGATCTGAGTTACCCAGGAAAGAATTTTCTGTAGTATCTGGCTGGCGAATCTTGCCCATATGCTCAGGGTTTAGCTGATCGCCATATTTGGGGTCAGGAAGGAATTTTCCTCCAGGGCAGATTGGAAGAGGCCCTGGAGGTTTTTCGCCTCCCTCTGTAGCATGGGGCACAGGTCTCTTGCTGGAGGATTCTCCGCTCCTTGAAGTCTTTAAACCACGATTTGTGGACTTCAACAGATCAGACGTAGGTGAGGTTTTTCACAGGAGTGGGTGGGTGAGATTCTGTGGCCTGCGTTGTGCAGAAGGTCAGACTAGATGATCATAATGGTCCCTTCTGACCTTAGGGTCTATGAATCTATGAATAAAGAATAAAGGCATTTTACCACTCAGTAAAAATGACTGAATGCTTCTAGATTTGTAACTTTGATGTAGCATTCCACATGCACTTTGAATGTTGTGCATAATAATTTCATTTTACAGCTAACTGAACTGTCACTGGCAGAAGTGAATTGCCCTTTTAAAGATATTAATTTATATCTTTAAAGGAGCACATAATAAAAATAGAAGTTTATAAACTGACCCAAATTTCTCCCAATTGAAATTGGAGGATGTTTAAGTGATAGTTTGGACACTAACATACTACCACTCACTTTACAATATAGCTTGATTTTTAAACTGCTAAAATTGCAGCATTCCCTAGTTTCAGTAGAACTAGCTTTGAAACAACTTATGATGCAAAAGTTGTGTAATGCGCTGTTTCCATCAGGAAATTCAAAATCATTGTCATCCTGTTCCATCCTCGTGCATTGTGGGAAAGTCTTTAATTTACTTCTCATATAACTTAACATTTTAATGTTATAAGGCTGTGCATGGTTACTTCAGCTATAGATCTATAGTACCTTTGCCACTCTGGAAGTGAGAGGACTAAACCTAGGATATGCAGCTGTAGTACACAGGAGTTAAAGAACTCAGTTATCTATGTTACCAATTCCCAGAGCTACAAAGCTACTCTGGGACATGACTTAGGTGTTATCTTGTCACTATGTAGTTAGCACATGTAGCCTTCTTGATATTTGAAGAAGCCAGATGTCATCTGGCTAAGGGACTAATAAAACAGCAGATATCTGAGAGATGGCTCATGAGTCAGATTGAGTTAAAGGAATAAAATCAATACTTGATCAATAAAAGTAGTTAACATGGCTCATTATACAATATCATTTCCACTTATCTTTAAAATGTGTTTTTTCTCTTATCTGTAGCTGTGTTAATGATCCACAAAAACACCTAGGAAAACTGAATATACAGAGTATGTAATAAAAATCACTAGACAAAGTGCTGTCAGATGCACTGAGTATACAGACTAGAATTTTCCCCATAATATTTCAGTATAGCAATTTTAGGTATTACAATAAGTATAAAATTTTCAAAGAGAAGTGTGATCTTTACATTTGTTATTAGTTTGAACTTTATAATGGTAGTAATGTATGTTTGTGTAGAACTGTAGATTAGTGAACATATGAGCATTCCATTACTGACTCATGTTTCTCTATTCCCTATTGTAAATTATTCTTAAACTGAGTTAATGAAATCTATTGTTTACTCATTGCCTGTTTAATCTTTACCTTACAGAACAGGCAAGTTAAGGAACTTGACTGCACCATGTAATGCTAACTGCAACTGCTTACGCTCCTTTTATTACCCAGTTTGTGGCAGAGATGAAGTCCAGTATTTTTCTCCCTGTTTTGCAGGATGTACATCTTTTACTGTTCAAAAAAGGAAAAAGGTATTTTTTTATGTGATGTCTTTAACAGGAAATAAATGCACAGTTTATCCTGTATCTTGGTTTCTTAGCAAAATTTGTATGCCATTTTCAATTATTATTAAAATGTAAGAGAATTGTTTCCATTACAACAAAACAGTGAATCAGCATTAGCTTTATAATACATAACTGTGAACTAAAAAAAAAAAAGAAAACCAAACCCAAACAAAAACGCCCCTTTGAACCTATAAGTGAATATTAATGTCAGTGGAATGAGGGGTCTAGTGTCTCGTAGTTGTTACATGTCTGCAGTGTTTTGTTGCAAATGTAGTTCTCTGTGACAATTCTAGCATTGTACTCATTCTGTAAAACGATAAGTGGACTAAACAGAAAGGGCTACTACTGTTAATTTTTACTGTCCAAAACAGCCAGTGGCTTTAAATGCACACCTGGATTTTGGGATTTACTTATGTATCTAGAAATTATTTTGAATTTTCTTTGCTGACATTTTGTCAGATAATTTTGTTTTGTCTCTGAATCAGGCTCTAAATGAGAGAAATAAATTGGTTAGTCTCTAAGGTGCCACAAGTCCTCCTTTACTTTTTGC
Organism: Lepidochelys kempii; assembly: GCF_965140285.1. Taxonomy (NCBI): domain Eukaryota; kingdom Metazoa; phylum Chordata; order Testudines; family Cheloniidae; genus Lepidochelys; species Lepidochelys kempii. Next base: position 65,457,534 of record NC_136384.1, on the reverse strand, counting down.
GAATACAGACTAACATGGCTGCTACTCTGAAACCTATCACTGAGAGATGAATTCCGGCACAGGATTACATGATATTGACTCATATACCTTAATATAAATTATTGCTGTTTTAATAAACTTCATCCCTGTAATATATTCCAATAAAGTAAATTTTCGAACTTTGAACAGGATGGATTAATCTTTCTAAAATTATCTAAACTCCTTTATTTGGGGCTCAGATGATGATAGGACTCAAATGGTGGGCTAAAAAAGCAGCACTTCAGTCAGTGTTAAATTAATGAATGGATCCTTATCCATTTTTATACAATAAGGCCCCAAATGCATCATCAGTTCATGCAGATTTGTTAGGATCAAAATAATTCCAAAAGCTGCTGGCTTTCTGTGCAAGGGTGCCAGCGCAGTCTGGGAAGGTGGGGGCAAAAACATTTTGCTTGTGGTGGAGTCTTAAGAGTGATTATTTTGGTACCCCCTAGAGAATGAATCAAATGTCAAGGTGAGATGACAGGTTTCAGAGGGGTAGCTGTGTTGTTCTTTTTTGCTGATACAGACTAAGGAGTACTTGTGGCACCTTAGAGACTAACAAATTTATTTGGGCATAAGCTTTCATGGACTAAGACCCATTTCATCAGATGCATGCAGTAGAAAAAAAAAATATATATATATATACACACACACCATACAGAGAACGTGAAAAAATGGGGATTGCCATACCAACTCCAATGAGATGAGAGGAAGGGACTTGGGATTTCAGCAGACGTGGCATTGAAGTTGTTTCCTTTAATAGGCAGTGTTGCAGAAGTGGTTCTGAGCAGGTTTATAGACATGCAAGTAGAGAAGAATTCAGAGTCAATTATAATGCTATGGTTACAGCCAGAGAAGGTGAATTTTAGGGGAGAGAGAGTTGTGCTGGGGCATGCTGCTCTTGCTCCAAAGCAGTTCTGGTTTTGAGAGTTAAGTCCTGCTTTGCTGAATTTCTTTCACTAAATTCATGCAGCTTGGGCAATGGGGAGAATACAGTGCTTCAGTTCCTTCTGTACCAAAAGGATGCCTGCAGGAGATGGCAGCTACACTTAACCACGTGGAAGTATAAGAACTGCACCGCAAGAGAAGGAAGGAAGCTGTTGTGTGGAACTTTTAAGACCAATACATATGGAAACCTGGTCATGTTTGGTTTATCAACTCTAGGTGGTAGTTGCTTCCTCCTGATCTCCCCAAAACAGTGCCCTTCTGCCCCTAAATCTGAACCGGGTCATTCTTGTCCATGCTGTCCTGAATTGAGAAGTATCATCACCTTGCCGTGTCCCCTCAGCACAGTAAACTCTTAGATTCCCTTGCTGTGGAAAATGCTGAAAAGTGCACAGTGGGAGAAGGCAGGCAGAATAGCAACCAGTCAAGGTAAGCTAGAAGATGGCAAGAAGATGGCCTCTGTCAAGGTTCCTTTCCCACTATGAACTCTAGGGTACAGATGTGGGGACCTGCGTGAAAACCTCCTAAACTTATTTTTACCAGCTTGGTTAAAACTTCCCCAAGGTACAAACTATTTTCCTTTTCCCCTTGGACTTAGATGCTTGGTGGTGGCAGCAACAAACAGATATATAACCGGGAAAGAGCCTGCTTGGAAACATCTTTCCCCCCAAAATCCTCCCCAAACCCTTACACCCCCTTTCCTGGGAAAGGCTTGATAAAAATCCTCACCAGTTTGCATAGGTGAACACAGACCCAAACCCTTGGATCTTAAAAACAAGGAAAAAGCAATCAGGTTCTTAAAAGAAGAATTTTAATAGAAGAAAAAGTAAAAGAATCACCTCTGTAAAATCAGGATGGTAAATACCTTACAGGGTAATCAGATTCAAAACAGAGAATCCTTCTAGGCAAAACCTTAAGTTACAAAAAGACACAAACAGGAATGTACATTCCATTCAGCACAACTATTTTATCAGCCATTTAAACAAAACAGACTCTAACGCATAGCTAGCTAGATTACTTACTAAGTTCTAAGACTCCATTCCTGTTCTGTTCCTGGTAAAAGCATCACACAGACAGAGCCTTTGTTTCTCCCCACCTCCAACTTTGAAAGTATCTTGTCTCCTTATTGGTCATTTTGATCAGGTGCCAGCGAGGTTATCCTAGCTTCTTAACCCTTTAAAGGTGAAAGGGTTTCCTCTGACCAGGAGGGATTTTAAAGGTGTTTACCCTTCCCTTTATATTTATGACAGCCTCTTTCATGGATTTACCTACCCCAGAGAGACCATGTAGAATCTGGGTAAAAAGGTAAATTAGAGAGGAATTTGCACAGCCATATAACCTCATTATACACAGGGATCTACGTGAGGTTATGGCTATTCCTGGTTGAAGGAATGTTAATCTTTTTTTTAAAGAAAGATTTTGAAGAAAAATCTGGAGGCTCTATTAAAATAAAATAGAACTAAAAATCACTCCATTTGTTCACTTGATTATAAAAGCCTCTGATAGTTTACTGTTAATTACATTTCATTCTCCCGTTACTTCATTAAACATTAGAATGTGCTTACCAAAGCAGGAAGGTTGATGTGGATAGTTAGCCGACTTCAAAGTGAGTGAGTTAATTGAGTCCACATGAAAGTTAATCATATTACCTCTTTGACACCAGTTCAAGGTTATTTGACTCTCTTTTCAGGGGTTTATGCCTGAGTTGGAGTGCCGTCAGACATGAACAAAACAGTTGGTCATAGTATCACCAAAGTAGCAGTGTGGGATGTCTCTAATTCTTCTTATGTAGGCAGTGCTGGGACACATTTCCTTCATCTGTTTTTATTGTTTTGTTTTTTGCAAAGGGGTGGGAAGGAAGGTTGAAATCTTGTACCTCTTCCTGCAAATGGTGTGTGCTACCATAGGCAAAGGATGCTATTGTGATACTGCCAGTCATCTAGCCCTACTCACCAGTACCATATGTACACTAGGACTAACAATGATGAAGCTGCTCTAGTGGTAGTGAAAAGGCTGGCTAATGCAGTGATAACTTTTGTAGTAAGGAAGCCTTCCAGCTTTTCATTTGATATTGTACTAGTCATACTCATTCTAGCTAATATTGGAAAGCTGTGCGAGTGTTTTTACTGGAGGGCATACATTCAAGTTATTTTTTACTCTGGTATAAAGCAAGTAGACAAGAACTGTCATGAGGGAAAAGAATGTCATGTTTTGATTAAAGTTTATATGACAGATGAAGCACTTGTTGGACATGTCTGCCTGGAAAGGTTAATTCAAACTGCTCTTTGGGCCAGAGTAAGTGACAGGCCTTGAGGCTGGAAGACCATGGTGATGACAAGGCTGGATCCCATCTCATCTTCATAAAGTACAAATTCTCTTTTCTTTTCTATATCTGTTCTCCATTTTGTTCCAAAAGAAGAGTGTACAATTCTTTTTACATTACATGTTTTCTGTGTTTTAGAGTTATGCAGTTAGCACAGTGTATTTTATTATAATTTTCACATTCTGTCAACTACTTCTTCCATCTATAGGCTACTGAAACTTATGCTGGAGCAAATGCAGCTTGTGAGCCAAGAAGCCATATCTGTATCTCCTAATAGCTCCACCCATTTCTATGCCAAGGGCATCACTAATTCACCTGCTTCCCTCAGATCCTTCAGTTTAGCTTGTATTTGTAACAAACATATTTTAAACAAACACCATTCACCGCACCCTCCTCTCTCCACAAAGTATGAAAAGGAAGTGGGGGAAAAGGTCTTAAAAATAGTGTGTGCCAAACACACACGCCCACTACCTTTGCTTCTGTATCCTACCTTTCCCTCACTATTCACCCCTCCCCTACACAAACACTCTGTGTATTTAGATTGCAAGTTTTTCAGAGGCTTTGCCTTCCTTCATTTAAGTCATGCACTATGCCCAATAATAGTGCTATATAAAGTATAATTCATAGTTGACCGCACTGGAATTTACCAACATTCTTCTGAAGAATAGGGAGAATAGGAATTTACCAACATTCTTCTGAAGAATTAGAAAGAGCATTCTACAGTTTCTAGTCCCTTCTGTTGCTAATGAGTGGAGAATATGGAAGTAGAGACTGAGAAATATGAAAGTAATTTAGTGAGTATTGTACTTGAACAAAGACAAGATATTTAGATTAAGTTGAAACAGGACAAAAGCTGAACAGGCACAACACTGGAGAAGAAGGTAACCACTGCTTATCACTACGAAAGGTTTTTTTCTCCTGCTGATAATAGCTCACCTTAATTGATCACTCTCGTTATAGTGTGTATGGCAACACCCATTTTTTCATGTTCTCTGTGATATATATCTCTTCCTACTGTATTTTCCACTGCATGTATCCGATGAAGTGGGTTTTAGCCCACGAAAGCTTATGCTCAAATAAATTTGTTAGTCTCTAAGGTGCCACAAGTACTCCTCGTTCTTTTTATTGCAATAATGCTATCCTTCAAGTGCCATATGTGATACTATCATTATCTTTAAAATATGGCCTGGAGGTGCCAACTGAGCTTAGTACCCCATTGCACTATATAAGCAGATAAGAGACTGTTTTTGACTTACAGTCCAAATAGAAAATACAAATTGGGGGAAGTTTTTGGCAGAGCTGGGAAGTGAACCCAGATATTCTGAGTCCCAGTGCAGTGCCTTAACCATAAAAGGCCATCCTTCTTCTCTAATGTACCCTTGGGAATTATACGGATATAATTAATTAGTGGAAGAGGAGAGGTTTGATCAGGAATTTTATTGAAAATATTAATACTAAATCAGCCAATGCTGACAGAACAAGTGGCTCTTTGAGAATCTTGCTGGATAAAGTGTGTATATGTGGGAAACCTTCCAGGTTATAACCAGACAATTGTAATTTAGGAATAAGGGTTTGTTAAGGCAACTGTTAAGGTTATTTAGAAATTAGGACTAGCACATGAAAAGTGTCCAGACAAAAAAGCATTCATACTTTCAGAATTTTGAATAACTTGTAACAAGAAGGTATATTTATGGGAGTACAGGACTCTTCCATTTTGGGTTGTTTATTCTCAGCTTTACTTTTTTCTGTAAAGTGCTTGAAACTATCCACTGATAAATTGAGGGACACCAGCAGAATATTCAACTTTTCATGTTTTTTTTTTAAACTGGAGTTTGTGTATAAATCAAGTGTTCTCAGTTTACTTAGTCTCTCCTTGAGCTTATATTTAGTGCAAAATGAAGTAATGCCTAATTAATAATAAAAGGGGAAATTTAAATTTAATCTAATCTAATAATTAGTCTGGCAAAAAAGGTTTAATGTCTAAATACCCCTGAACTCTGTTTGGGATATTTTGTAACTCCTGTTCGGGTAATAGGAGACCTCTTTTGGTAGCTTGCCAGCCCAGGAGGAAAGCAAAGTAATAAGTGGAGAGAGAGTTAGTCTTTACAGTTGGAGGAATGTAAGTGAGCATAGTTATTTCAAAAGTAGGTGGAATAACCAGGATAGTATGGCTGAAAATATCACAAAATAAATTAAGGGTTCACTAGGTCATGCACTGTCCTTGAAATAAGTAATATGTGTTAATGTGGGATGTCTGATCACAACTTAATCTCTATCAATTACTATAATTTACAATTTTACATATTTTGAAATAACACTGTTTGCTGTGTGCATTATTTGTAGATTTACCAAAACTGTTCCTGTATTGGGATGCCAAAAAAATTACTTGACGCAGAAGAGGTCCCTTTTGAGGCTCTGGCTGGGAAATGCCAAACACGATGCACGTTCTTGCCTGTATTCCTGGGCTTTTTCTTTTTTGCTGTTGTTTTCACTTTTATGGCTGTTACTCCAACTACTGTGGCCATCCTCAGGTATTTGGTTTTCATACTTTTCAACAACATATTCCTGGCTCCACAGCAGAGTATAAACATAGCATAGCATGCTTTCTTCTCCAGACCTGAAGAAGAGCTCTGTGTAGCTCAAAAGATTGTACCTTCTACCAACAGAAGTTGATCCAGTAAAAGATATCTCACCTACATGCATCCGATGAAGTGAGCTGTAGATCACGAAAGCTTATGCTCAAATAAATTGGTTAGTCTCTAAGGTGCCACAAGTCCTCCTTTTCTTTCTGCAAATACAGACTAACACAGCTGTTACTCTGAAACCTGTCACCTACGTTGTTGCTCCCAGTGGCAAGGAATGTAACTATTCTGACAACTTGCAAAATAAAGATTTTAAGTCGTTTTTATTCTTTTTATACAGGATCAGCTCTATAATCAAAATATATAAAGGAGTGCTTTGCACCTCCGTCTGCTGCTCCCTAGACTCTAATAATCACCGTGTAGTGTATAACCAGTTTTAAGCAGGTTAAGCCCTTTGAACATTAGATGAAGAGATTACTGTCATCTGTAGATTCTCTACTTTTTCACAACACCTTTTCTCTTATAAAAATAGAAATAGCTTCCTTTCCACTTGGTGGCACTACTTGTAGCACAAGGTTCCTTTTTAAAGGGCAGATCACACTCCATCAATATGAGAGGAAAGCTAAAGTCTGTTTATCCTTACACCATCCATAATCTCATTTTTGATGAAGCACCTGGCTTTTCCTGCCTCACTGAGACATGGTTCAGTGCCGCGTCCAACCCTATCTGAACACAGCTAATCTTCCCATCTGTACGTTACAAGCCAAGACAGTATCCAGAATGCACCAGATAAGAGAAAGTGGAGTAAATCCTGTTCCCCTCCAGCCTCCGATAGTGAAGACATTTCATACCAGAAACAAAAAGTGCATTCATGTGGTCTGTGAGGATGCAAAAGGAATTTAGGAATTATATTGGTTTACAGACCTCCAGGTGAAAACCTCATCAACTTCCTGGATGAACTCTCAGATATGCGGCCCAGTATGGTATTGGAATCCCCAGATTACTTGTCTTCAATTATCTCAATGTTCACATGGACAATCTCAATGATACAGTAGTACTTTGATCTCATGACCTATACAGAACCCATCAGATTCTTTCAGGTAGTCTCTGACCTATATATGTAACCATATATGGTATGTATGTTGAATCCTGTCTTCCAGCTAGGACTGCATATTGGAGATATCACCAGCATACCTCTCTCCTGAGCTGATCACCACCTCTTCCAGGCAGAGATCAAAGCCTTCCTGCTTTCCTTTTTTCCTATCAGGATAGAGAGCAATCAAAATTGATTTTCCCCCAAAGACTTCTGAACTCCCTAAGTTTTCAAATCTCCTTAGAACAAGTAACCCAAATACAAGGCCAAGGTGCTGATGAGTTGGTACAATAGTACAAATCACCTGTTGACTTTTATCATCAATGCTTTGGCCTCTCCTCCTCCTTCCCAAACTGACCAAGAAAAATAGTATGCTTCACAGGCGAACTACTGCCAGTGAAGTTAGAGTACCAGTAGTACAAAAGACACTGAGTCCCTCTGCTAGCACACAAACTGTACCGAACTTCACCACTGAAGCAAAGGAAGCAAAATGAGCCTCATTCTCTTCAATCAGCATGGCAGAATTGTAGCCAGCAGAACTATTTCTCATAGTTCTCACATATTTCTCATTGAGCCAGCTAATCAACCCAGATTGCATAACTCAAATACCAGACCCAAGCATCAACCACTTTGAAGAGTTGCCAACATACTTCATTGATAAGATGGAGTGGAAGATGATGATATTCATGCTGTCCACCCTATTATGTCATCAAACTGGTGACCAAATGTTGATTGTCAACTTCCCCATCGAAAGACCAACAAAATACACCTACCCGTTCAGGGCCAATGTACTAGGCAGATTGCTCTAGGGTAGAGATCTGCCCATTGAATGTTGAAGGCCTTTCACAGTCTATGTGCGGCTTCCTGGAGAAAGTGCTGAAGACGAACAGCACCAACATCCTCTCCCTCCAGGAGACCCATATTGCAAATGAAGAAAAAGACCATTGCTATAACATCAAGAGCTATAAACTTATAGCCAGCAATTACCACCCAAAATATGGGCTGGCAATCTACATAAAGCAAGAGATCAATTAATATTTGGTCCTACCTCCTACAGAGTACAATGAAACAACTGGAATCTCTGTGTACATTGACAAGCTTACTGTTCTTAACATATATACATCAGCTCTGCCAACTGCATAGGATCTATGCAGAAAATGTTGCAGACGAAGAACTGACACACTGGGCATTGGCAAATGATATGCTCCACCTTTTTGATGCGAAACGGTATGTCACTTTCCACTCTGCAAGATGGGGCAGAGGATACTGCCCTGACCTGATGTTCATTTCTAAAGAGGATACATTCCCACAATGCTGAAGACTTTTGACCATTTTACTGTGCACCTAATCACCCCTGCAAAGAAGAACAACTCCCATGGACAACTCATTGTACACCGGTGTTTCTCAGCAACTGGTCCATGGACTGGTGCTGGTCCCTGAGATCACCCTGATATAGTTTAGCAAGCTGTTCCCTGGTATCAAAAAGGTTGAGAATCACTTTTGTACACTCCTTTCTGGACTTTAGAGATCCAAGATCTCTTCTGAAAATATGACGTGTGTAGGGACCCAGAAATTGTAAAATCTCTCCTGGTATCACTGGATGTAGCAAGACGGAAACTGTGGCTCAAACAAACATGCCTGGAATCTGTTGAGACATCTGGGGGCTGCAAATCCCACACATGCCACTAGGTCGCAGTTGAAAGTCAATGCCATTGCTGCTAAACTTTTGTGGACATCAGAACAGCCAGTGGATAAACAGTATTACAGACAAGTCCGGCATCAACTCTAGCAGGTGTTCACATGTGCTTCATTGTCCCAGTGGTCTGGATTATTCACAAGAAGGAGATTGATCCAGCCATTGCAGCCATGAAACTGGGAAAAGCAGTGGGAAAAAGAGGACATCTACCACAAGTTCCTATGTAAGCTGGGTTCAGTGGCATGGAATTGACTGATGCAAAATTTCACCAACATCCTGGAGACTGGTAAAATTCGCTGCTTGTGGAGAGAAACACTCCTAAAGCCTGGAAAATCTGTGGATGACCCTTCTAGTTATAGGCCAATTTCCCTCTTGAGCACCAGCTACAAGGTGATGGAGTGTATGATTCTGAACTAAACTGGGCCCACATTTCAAAGACTTCCTCTTTTGAGAAAGTCTTCCACCATAAGTGACACTCAGAATTTGAACATCCTTCTTGTTCCCAAATCCCTGCCATACACACAGTCTTCCTACCCTACCCCAAACAGACTCCTGATCCCATAAAGGGAGATATGCTAAAGACTCCTAGAAATCCTCTGAGGACTTTGTGTTGCTATTGATTTTTATGTGGAAGGTGCTCTAATTCTGTGATGATGAGTGGCAGTATAAAATTCTAAGACAGGTACGTGCATGTTAACCACAACTCGGTTGTCTTGCCAGTCTCTGAAACTCAGATGGTCTTTGATCCTGAACACACTGTGCTAGAGACCCACTAGATTCCAAATTAATATGTAGTCCTATAAATGTGTGGGGCTTACCTTCCCATTGAAATGAGACTTCATTAATATCTCGTTAAAGCAGCTGTTCACCCATGCAGAGCTACAATATGGATGTTACTAAAAGTCATAACATTCAGAGCATGATAATTGCATCCCCGTTATACAACTTTTAAAGCCTCATGCCCAAATTTAGAAACAGTGCATTCACATTTTTACTATTTAAAGCTCACAAGTTACTTTAAAAGCACACCTACTTATAGAATAACTTTTTATACCAGAAAAAGTACTATTGTAAAGCTGAGATAGTGGTTTAAACACACTGCACTGTATTATCATGCTTCATTGCATTGACCATCTGTTCTTGATGCTCCAGTGTGAGTCCACATGGAAGTTGCATTGACAATTTGATTGTGTTAGTCTGGAGGCAGAGAAAGGGCAGCTGTGTTTGGATTGGGGAGAATAAGGGGAAAGCAATATTTGGTGTTTGTAGCATCATACTTCTCAAAAATTACTTGAGATTGCTCAAAGCCTGTCCCTTTCAGTCGTCAGTGATATAGATTTTACTGGGATGCTGGACTGTTAGCAGTAAGGTTCAATTAAAATGGTTTATTTATTATGCTTGCTGCTGCTTTTTGTGTTACCTTATGTAATGCAATATGCTGATGCAAGACAAAAATCTACAAATAAGTGCAATATCTACTGATTATACATTTAAGCATTAAAAAAAAACCCTATACCAGTGTTTCCCAAACTTGGGACACCGCTCGTTCAGGGAAAGCCCCTGGTGGGGTGGGCCAGTTTGTTTACCTGCCGCGTCTGCAGGTTCAGCCGATCGTGGCTCCCACTGGCCGCGGTTTGCCGCTCCAGGTCAATGGGGGCTGTGGGAAGCAGCACGGGCCAAGGGATGTACCAGCTGCCGATTCCCACCGCCCCCATTGGCCTGGAGCAGCGAACCGCAGCCAGTGGGAGCCGCAATTGGCTGAACCTGTGGCCATGGCAGGTAAACAAACCGGCCCGGCGAGCCAGGGGCTTTCCCTGAACAAGCGGCATCCCAAGTTTGGGAAACGCTGCCCTATACTATGTACTTAAGCATAGTCCCCTGCCGCATCTCCACTTCATAATGGTTAACCAGGACAAAAGTAATGTGTGTGATCTTGAGCTGAACCCCTTGCTTTGATTATCTTGTGTAAACACATTGAGAAAAGGACTATGATGATTTCTCCTGCCAAAGCTCTCTGTACTTTATTGCAGAAAACTAGTATAGTATATAATGCATAATGATATATTATGCAAGTTGATTTTTGTCTCTTCTGTCAAGTAAATTCTATTTAAAGTTTTTAGGTTGTTTAGAGTCCAGATATAGACCAAAAGTATTAATAGATAATGTCAATGACTGACTTTTTCAAAAGTCCAAGTGTAACTTACCAAAAAAAAAAAAAAAAAAAAAAAACCCCAAGATGAAAAACATCAGTTTAAGGTAAATTTATGTTTGATAAAGCCCTTAAACTGCAATTTTGTTTGCAGGTGTGTGCCAGACAAACAGCGTTCATTTGCTCTGGGAGTGCAGTCAGTGTTTCTACGATTAGTAGGTATGACTATTATCTGTTGCTTAAATACCTGTCCCAGCATAAAATGTCTAATTGGGAGACTTCCTTTTCAAATACTCAGATTGACTAATTTTAAAGAACATATGTATGAATGAATTTGTTGCAGTCTCTCTGTCTGAAAGATCAGGCCAAACTCAATCTCAAAATAGCTTAGAATTCATCATAGGAATTCAAATGTGGTACTTTACTCATTTTTAGCATTAATGCTGTCTTCTCTATAAATAGTTGTGCAAAGAGGCTAAACGGGTATGCCAAAGGAAATGAATCCCAGCTGCAGAAGAAGAGTATTTAAACTTGCATCCTGTTAACAAAAGCAACCCCACTCCTCCCCAAAAAAATGCAACTCCATTCTTTGAAAATTTTCAGGGATTTTAAGACTCCACCAGTCAAAAATTTGGTGACTCTGTAACACTTAACTTGATGATATTGAGTTCCTTTAGCCATGTTTGTTACATAATTTAACACTGATGAAAATGGCAGCACCTTAGAAGTTACAAGTAAAACGGTAAAGAATATATGAAACCTGCTGCAGTGTTTTGTGTCCTTATTTCTAAAGGGCATGTATGTATGTTTTAGAAGTCTGGCAGATAGATAATTTGCATAATTTAGTCATTCATTTACAAACCCCTTTTAAATAGTCTTTGCTGACTTTCTATTTTCTTTATTAAATTATTTTTTGGGGGTAATTGATGTCAATGCAGAAACAGTGAGACATGCCAGAGTATGGTTAAATGTGGAAGACGCAACTTTTACAAACTATTACACAGCAAAGAACCTCTCCAAGTACTAGCAAGTTCTACAAACCTGAGGGTGGGTATGAGCGCATTGCTCCCCTATACTCCAGGCTTGCATGAGGACCCTGGCAGGAAGTCAATGTCCCAACCCATTTACCTCATCAACACTGGAGGTAGGAGAGATAAGATGAGGGGCGCTCTACCCGGCATGAGACATGGAGGCATAGCCTCTTTCCATGTGATGTTGTACTCAGGGACTGTTGTAATAACTGAGTCTACAAATTTACTTTAATTATAAACTCAGCTGTAAAAAGTAAGTGAAAGTTCATAAAGTGTCACAGCCTTTCAAATTAATGTTGATGGGAAAAGTTGCAAAAGGGAGATGGAAAAACTAAATTAATGCAAACAAAAAGACCTAATATAATTCAAGGACTGTGTTAAAATCATGTCTGGTAAATAAGACAGTGTGGGAGTGGGAGTTAATGAACCAAAACTGGTGTGTTGGAAACTAGTTCTAATTGATGGATAAAATAATGAGGGAATAGGCTGTTCCATCCACAACTCCTTTTTGAGTCCTAAAAAAAAAAAAAAAGATTTTGGGGAGAAAAATTGGCTACTCGAGCAAGCTTCATCATCTGGCTGCCACCCCCAATGTCTCCTAGGATCCAGGTCCTTCATCATTCTGATCCCAAAAAGATGTCCTGACTAGACCAGCCCCTCCCAAAACACCTCCCAAATAACATTGCTCCTGCTACCAGCTCTAGCTAAATGTGAAATGCTACCTAGAATAAGATGAAATAAGAATTTAACCGACACAACAACTGCTCCAGCCAAGCTCAGCTAACTTTTCTCCCCGCCCCCAACAGACAGTTATTATCTTTAATAACTTCTAATAGACTGTTGCCAAGGAATTCCCCCCCCCCCCCAAAAAAAAAACAAAAACAAAAACCCTGTGATTCTCAGAGAATAGGGGAGTGAAAAGATGTGATAGAATGGAGATGGCTAGTAAAAATAGCATCAAGGAATTGGGGTTCCCTCCCCCCCCACCAGGTAACTGTTTACTGAGCTACATTTCTTAAGATCAATACACCAGATCATTTGGAACTGGAGTGATTGAGAGTACATGTGTGATACAGTGTTCCGTTATATATTGTACTGTTTGTTGTCACTTAGGAAAATCTGTTTCCAAAAACCCTGTCCACGTCTATCATGTGAAAGGGGATAGCTTATGTTTCTACATGAGCACTGTCAGGATTGATTGTTTAATTAAAATACTAATTTACATAATGAATGAAATACCTCAAAGGGCTTAAAATCTGTACATATTGGATCCCTAACGTATAGCCGCCTCTTGGGTGGGAGGGGACAACAAATGAGCACACAATATTGCAATGGGAAAGAGTAAATATTGATCAAGGACACTAGGACAAACTCCAGTTCTTATAAAAAGTACTGTAGTATCTTTAGCAGTCACACGGAGCAGATGGCACCTTAGTTTTTAAGGTGTTCTTTGCAAGAATGTACAGCAAGTTGCATGGTCCTCTATCTCAGAAGACCAAAGGGCTAAAACAAGCTGATGAGATTTGAATGTCTGGTTCTATAATTTAGCTACACCACACTTGATGCTTCAATTATCAACTTGACCCACCATCTTACTCTATGAATTCTGCTGATTCAGTTAAGACTCTTTGTACACTTATCTCTTCTAGGCACTATTCCTGGACCAATTTTGTTTGGTGTGGCAATAGACAGTAGTTGCACTCTGTGGGATGTTAATAAATGTGACATTAAAGGAGCCTGCTGGGTCTATGACAACTCAAAAATGGCCTACATGCTGATTGGTATAAGTAAGTGACTGCATATTTGATATGTACATTACACAAATGAGTGTTAAAATCTTTAATAGCAAAAGGCATAGCTATTTTGAATTTCACTGCCAGGTGACAACTGAGTAAGAAAATTAGTCTAATAAGACTATGTAATAAGTTTACATAGTACTCAGCACTTTGCAAATAGATAAGACAAGTTTCATTTTCTGAAGGAACTACTATTTACATAAGACATGACAGTCAAAAACCAGGCAAGACACAGGACAACAATTTGGTAGGAAGTTCGTGGGGATTCTTGACAATTAAAATAAATGAGGAGGGATTGTTTGAAGAGTTAGGTTTTTAAAGGTAACCTGAAATGGAGTTTTTTTCTTAGGTGGTTTGTGCCCTTTATAGCTTCCTTATGGATGAACAAGAGCCTGAAATATAGTAGGATTTGTGTGGTTGCCCTCCACCTTCCCCCATTTTTTTGGGGCAGGAGGGGGTTTCCTCTTGCTGACTTCCCTAGTTTAGCTGGAAGATTTTTAGAGGCATCAGATAAATATTGGCATTTTCTCACCCTGTAGTTATAATTAAACTTTTAACAAATACATATATTTTCTCCCCAGTATTAGTTTGGCATTGCAGTTGAATGAGAGTTCCAAAGAAGAACAAAAATAGACCTTTGAAGATTCTGACTAAAAGTCATTTCACCTCTCAATTAAAAGCTTTTCATCTGATTTTTTTAAAGGTACTCAGATACCTTTTGACTTCAATGATAGCTGCAGGTGACCATCCCCTTTGGCAATGAGGCTACCTATTTAGGTGTTTAAGTTTAACTACCAATATTTGAAAATTAAAGAAACAAAAACAAAAAACCAAACCCTCCCCACCAACCTTAATACCTTTCAAGCATTTTCTTTTTAAGCTATTGATTTTATTTAGGAAGTTTTATCAAGTTTACAAATCCTTGCCCTATAAATGACAGAAACAAAACCATCATTACATCAGCTAAGTCTTGTCTATACAATGTCTCTTTAAACATCAGATCTTCCTATTTAACAAGGTATTACCATCATTATGACATTTAGATCAGGCATATCTATCAAATGTTAAGTAAAAAAAAGTATGTGGTTTTTTTTGGCAGGTGAATAAATTTTGAGTATTGAATAAAAAGTAACCAAATATCTAAATATCTATCAGTTCTCTGTCTATTTTGCTGGGAATATGATTAGTGTGTTAATCTGTGTGTCTCAGTGACTTCCACCTCCCATTTTTAAAAACCATTCCTCTATGGTTTGGCCTTTTTTCTTTTCCAATGAGATGGTACTAATAGCCAACCAGCTACCAACAGATGACAGAATAATTTTTCATTTCTTCTAGTGTGACCATTCCCACTAGAGAGCTGCAGGAGGAGTACTAACAGATCATTTGGTAATAAATATCCAACATTTAATATTTGATTACGGATTATATCCCAGGACTCTCTAATGAATGGACATGCCCTCCATAGATGCATAAAATCTCCTCTTTCACCACAATTTCTTCGACATTTATCCCTATTCAGTCTGTCTATATTTTTTAACCTGAGTGGTGTGAGGTACCATTGAAACAGTATCTTCAAGAAATTTTCTTTTATTTTGCTACAGACTCAGGTTGCTGGTCCTCTTTTCCAGATCAAACCTCATTCCTCTGGGATAATTTCCCTGTTCAGGTGCTTCCCCCCCCCCCCCCCCCCAGTGTGTCAAATATGGACTTTTTTTCTTAGAAAAATTGTCTGCAAAGATTAATATAAATTAATCTTATTTTCCTAATTGACCAGATGCCATTGCTTCTAAAGTTCACTTTTTAGAAAACCTGTTTTATACATAAAGCTGAGAAACAAAGCCTGACTTGACAGTACTGGTATCATGGGAGAGTGGGCCAGTTAAAGTTAGTTTTGATCTCTAAATAAGTTAGACAACTTTCTCTCCTGAATAGCTGGCCAACTTTGTGTGCCCCATTGTTCTAATATTTGAAGCTCTCTGCTTCATGATTTGGATTGCGATCTGGATTACATTGTACATCAAGAGGAGTGAGGAAAGAAAAAGCATTGACGCAATAGTTTTCCCTTTGCACATCACCTTTAAGGAGGGAACTGAGGGAGGAAATAGAGGACACTTGATGAATGAGGACATGAAGCTAAGAATTGGAAAACATGGTGAGCAGGAAGTCAAAAGACCTGTGAAGAGTGTACTTGAGAGGAGGATGTGTATTCAGGAAGATTATTCAGAACATCTTAAATGAGAATGAGTTTCAGTACAGTGCAACAGGTGACAGGAAACCAATGAATGGACATAATCTGGGGCACTGTAGTTAAAGCAAGAAGGGAAGATTTTATTGTCTTGAACAATCTGGAGTGGAGGAGGAGAACAGAATTCCAATGAGTATTAAAGTTCTCACAGCAAGCGAGGACCAGAGGGCAGATGAGGGACCTGATCCAAAGCTCCTGGAAGTCAATGGAAAGACTCCTGCTGTTTTTAAGGGTCTTTCGATTAGCTATGTGGGTTAGCATGCTTTCTGCCATCAAGGGTACCATAGTATGGAGCCAAGTTTACATAAGACTTAACTTAGAAGTAAATATGTTTAGTTCTTTGCTTTATACCTTTGTGGCACTCTTATGAACTATGGAGTCACACATTTATAGCTTCCATAGGCCAAATTCATTGCACTCATCAGGAGATCATTACATCCCTGCATTTCCCCTTACATTCCTCTGTGTCTGAGGCTCTGTATGCTCCCTCACCGCCCATTATTATTTGTTTGGGAGATAAGTCATTCAAGTCTCAACATATTAAATTCTATTGGGAGGATGAACAGTGATGAGACAGGTATTGTTATAGGAATTAATGGGTGCTGTGGGCCAGGTGTTTGATCTGTAGACAGTTGCAGAGGTGCTTGAAGCTTGGGCTGTGCTGAACAGATGACAGGATCTCCAGATGTCCCCCACCTTTTGGTTGTCTGATTTTCCCCCCCAAGTCAATAGTTTTGTAGTCATTGATATCTAGCTAATTTTGAAATTGATCAAATGAGATGTTCAAAAGTTATGGCATAAGAGACAGAGATGCCATCAAGTTGAATGTAAAGCTTTCATAAGCGCTGTCAAATAACATTAACTACATTTATTGAAAATTGATCTTCAACAATAAACAATTTCACTTTTCTTCACATAAAGGTGCAGCTTGTAAAGTCATCACTATCCTTTTTACTGTCATTGCATTCTGCTTATATAAACCGCCACCAGACAGCTCTGCGACTTTGCAAAAGGATACTGAAATGGCGTCTGCTGTGCACATGTAAAACTGTTATGAGAAAACCAGGAACTTTAAAAGAAACCAAGAATATACACAGCTACTGAAAGATAAGCTGTCAGAGAGCTTCATTTGCAAGTGCAGCATTATCTGAACTTGATTTAGATCTTAAACAGCTTTAAATGATTTTAAATATTGGTGGATATTTTGTGTAACATTAATTCAAACTGAGGAAATTTTATATTTCAACAATGTATCCCAATCAAAACTACTGTAAATAGAGGAAATGTCTTACAATTCATTGAGTTAAGCAAATTGCAATATTATCAGTAGAACACAAGAAAGAGGACATAAAAAGCCGAACTGGAATACCAAAAAAAGGTGAATAATTGTTACTGCCTATAAAGGCAACGGTACACCCTAAGAAGACAGACTTTAGGACAACAAAATAGTAAATGGGTGTGTTAAAGGGAGCTGTCAATGTTTACTTTAAAATGGTAGGAATAATATGCGCCAATGTTTTGGGCTACTAAACAACATTTAAGGTTTGATTGATGTAAATTTATACTGTAGTTTCTTGAGTAGGAAGAAATAAAAAAAACAGGCACTTCTGTTTTCTAAATCTATTTTGTACAAGTTAGGTTAAAAGTTTAAATTGTGATTGTGATTAAATTTGTAATCTTTACTTTTTTCCTACAAATATATTTAAGAATAGTTTTCATTATAGGAAAACTAACAAACTTGTAATTAATAAACATTTGTTCAACTGGGTGCCTTAGTATTTGAATTCAGACTATATCCAAAAGGATGATGTCAAAATATTCTTGTTACATTTTTTTAGAAAGATTCATCTCTCATAATATACACTCTGGAAATTTTGAAAATGAAATCTGTTTTCTTAAAATGTTTTACTTGTTAGATGTGTGCTAGCTCATTATTTTGAGGTTACTCCTAAGTGCTTCTGCACTAATTATTTTCCAAAAAAGGGATTTAATTATTTTTGTTGAATACAAATGCACAACGAAAGACTATACAAACACATTGATAGAAGAAAGTACATCCAGCCGAGGCCTTGCAACCTTGAATAAACCTTTAAAATAATAGGATGTGTATCTGTAGAAAACTTAAAATAAGGTGTACATGTCTTAGTAAACAACAATTTTTTAGTGTTAAATTTTTACATGCAAATTATTCTATTTAAATATTGTTTAACTGCTGTGAAATAAATCTATTTTTAAATCTGGTATATAATGCTGTTTTTTTTTGTAAATGCATATGAGATGTTATTTGCTGGCTTCAAAGCTGCTGCTTAACTTTGAAGTACCAATAATGAATTACATCTCCTCCTTCTACCTAAACTATGTGCGTTTGTGTACTTTCTGTGTCTTGGTACTATGATGGGTACACTGACCCTTTGGGATTCAGAGGAGGAACACTTTTGTGTCAACAGCCCCTGCCACCCTGCGCTGGATCCTGGGGAAAGAAACCCACTTACCCTTTCTTATGGGCCTTTATCAAAGACCACTACTAGTTGGTAAATAAGAGGGTTTGTTTGGCAGATGGATCCTATTAACCTGCCACTGAGTAACCATGTAACCTGGGACTAGCCAGGCATCCACAACTAAGGACTGTAGCTCAGAGAGCTGGAAAGTGTAATTCTTTGCTTTAGACTAACTCTTAAAGACACAGAAATGGAATCTAAGATAGAAGATCCACCATGAGACCCTCTGTTTTCTGTTGGACTATTCTATTAACATAAAATAAACACAGCAATCAGGAATGTGATATATGCCATCATGTGCCAGCAATGCCCCTCTGCCATGTACATTGGCCAAATGGGACTCTATGTGAAAGACTAAATGGACACAAATCTGACAGGAATCATAACATTCAAAAACCAGTAGGAGAACACTTTGATCTCTGGTCACTCAATAACAGACCTAAAAGTGGCAATTCTTCAACAAAAAAAACCTTCAAAAACAGACTCCAGTGTGAAACTGCAGAACTGGAATTAATTTGCAAACTGGACCCCATCAGATTAGGTATGAAGACTGGGAGTGGTTGGGTCATTACAAAACCTAAACCTAATTTCCCCAATACTAATTTCCCCCTACTGTTACTCACACCTTCTTGTCAACTGTCTGAAAAGGGCCATTCTCATTACCACTTCAAATATTATTTTTCCTCCCTTGGTATCCTGCTGTCAATTGAATTGTCTCGTTAGACTGACCTCACCTTTTCATGTACTTATATGTGCTCCTGTATTTTCCACTCTACACATCTGATGAAGTAGGTTCTAGCCCACGAAAGCTTATGCCCAAATAAATTTGTTAGTCTCTAAGGTGCCACAAGGACTCCTCATAGTTTTTGCTGGTACAGACTAACACGGCTACACTCTGAAACCTGTCAACCAGGATGTGGAGAAGATACCTTCCACCCCATTTATTAGCCACAAGCATCCAATGTCTTTGTTGGGGGGATGAGAGTGTTTTTGGTCTAATACTTGCCCACAGGATAATGTTTACATAACTTTTTGATTTGCATAATTATCAGTGTGATCCCATATGGTCCCTATGTTCCCTTGCACATAGTGTGTGAAGGAGCAAAACCAATTCTGAGCAGAAAAGGGAGAGGCAGGGATGTGCTTGTGGTTAAGGCTGTGGGCTGCGACTCAAGTTCAATTCCCAGCTTGGCTATGGACTGCCTGTGTGAACTTGGGAAAGTCACTGAATGTGCCTCAGTTCCTCATCAGTAAAATAGGGATAATGCTACCTCTCTCCCTCCTGTTTGTCTTGTTTATTTAAACTGTGAGCTCTTTTGGGGCATGAGCTGATGCTTACTATGGATGTGCATACTGCTTAGCACATTGGGGACATGGCAATACAAGGAATTAACAATAACTAAAGGATAAAAGTGCAGGTGGCTGCACTAGATAAACTTATCAAGGTCCCTTCCAGGTCTACATGTCTATGATTCTATGAAGCATAGAGGAGAAAGTGGATCACACCTTATGTTCCTCTTCTGAGGAAGCTACCTGCACCTTCAGTTGCCATGGGATGAGTTGCCCAGGCAGAGAAGGAAGGAGTTGTACTGCAGATGCACAAAGACTCTTTCTTCTCAAAAGTGTATAGCTTGTTGAATATTTAATCATCAGTTGCACTGCAGTAAGTTCCCAGTACGTCATGTGATCAGCCAGAGACAGTGCATATGCACTACAGAGGATGAATGAGTAGCAGCCCTCCAGTTCTGCAGTAGTGCCTGAAGTAGCATGGAGACCCAAACTCCATGAGATCCCCCGGGTTTAGCTGTCCTTTTCCTTTTGACCTTGGCTTCTTTGGCCAGGCCCTCTCTACACTGACCCACTTCCATAGTTACAGCTCCACACTTCTCGAGGTGACTGTAAAGTTACCACTCCAAAAGCAGTGGAGCTTTCCTGCTAAGACCTCCTTTTCTGTGTGTTTTTGAGAGGGGGGGGGGGGAAGGATGATCCATTGTTTGAGCTGATTCATTCTTTTATATCTTGCTGTAACTCCCATCTGCCGTCTCCCCATTTGTTGTATCTAAATGTAGATAGTAAACTCTTTGGAATACCTTAACTCTTGCTATCTGTGCTACAAGTCACCTAGCAAACATTTTAGATAAATGTAACATGAAATTTCATTTTTTAACATGTCACAGATCTTAGTAAGCATCCCCTCCTGGTAACCCACTAGGATTGTTATGAA
This sequence comes from Lepidochelys kempii, assembly GCF_965140285.1. Taxonomy (NCBI): domain Eukaryota; kingdom Metazoa; phylum Chordata; order Testudines; family Cheloniidae; genus Lepidochelys; species Lepidochelys kempii. The sequence goes on along the minus strand of NC_136384.1, from coordinate 65,436,931 downwards.
GGGAACACAAACCGCTGTGCTCTGGACCCCAGGGTATTTCAAGCTCCTAATCTCAGGGACCCTCGGCACACACTCATGGCACAGACCTTTTTTCTGGCATCCCCACCCTCTGAGTGTTGGAGCTTGTTGTCAAACTGCATAGCCCCACTTGGCGCAGTGCTGACCCTTCAGCACTCCCTTCAGATTCCCTACAAACACATCCCTCTCCCAGAACACTATCCCAGAAGTGTGAGGCTTCTGGTTTACAGTTTAGCTCTCTGAGGCATGCAGTAGTTCTGAAGCAATCAACACCCATGCACTTTTCCCATCTAACATCTTAATGCTCTGTTGTTTTAATCATGTAAAGCACAGGAAATTACAGATCACACAAAGCTATACAAAACATCCTAAGCATAAAGTTCCTCATTAACTCACCCTTCACTTGTGAGTCCTTGGGGGAACCCTCTGTGTTCCATCAGCCAGGTAAGTAAAGTCCTCCACCCCCTTTCCTACCCTGCTACTACCCTTACATAATCTGGTGCAAAGGGCACTCTTCCCCAGTTCCTCCCTATGAGTCTCTTTATAGAGTCTGCTGTGGTCACCTGCTTCTTTTCTTCTGCTCTAGGTAACTTCGCATTACTCCTCCCATCTCCTTCAGACAAGAGGAGGAAGTGTCTTCTCCCATCTAGAGTGAACCCATTGTCCTCAGGTGTTTTACTTTGAATGGAGAGAGGATTGACAAGTACTGTTCACTCACCCTTGTCAATGGCCTGGCAGAAATAGGACAACCCTGCAAATGCATGGTGGATCTACATACATATATGCTTTCCATGACAGTAATTTCATTATTCAATTTCATCAAATCATCCACAATTTAGAAGTGGTACAGCCAGAACTCCCTAATCATACCATATGACAATTGACACAGTTGTGTGGCTTGTAAAAGCTGCTTGATGTATCGTGCTTTTTGTTAAACTGCTTTGTTCCCTGAGAAAGGTGAAATCTGCCAAAAACAACTACTTTTTTTTGGTATTTGGAACTTCAAAGTCCCGTAATTTTTGATATATGGGTTCTTGACATAAGATTTCTTAATGAAATAAAAATCTATACTATCTGTAGATATGTTTTTAGGGGCTCTCAAAAATTGTCCAAAATTTGCTTAAATCTGTGGCTATAATTTCTCCGAACTGATACCTTAAAATTCTGCACAGACCATTTGAAATAGTTCTTGGGGCATATAGTATTTTCTGGTGAAGTAAGCACTGTCTTGGACAAAGAATGTTCTTCCTTTCCCTAAAGCAGAAAATAAATTCGTACTTCACAGCATACAATTCTGCACTCTTAGCTCAAGAAAAACCTCATTAAAATCAGTGGAGATTTTACCTGTTATGGCTCCTTATCACTTAAAAAAACCCTTTCAGTCTTGCAAAAGCCAATCTAAACTGTTTTGTACAATAGATAGAACTTAATGTATTGCAAAAATGCAACTTGGTACCTGTTGAAATTACTTAATATTTAAAAAAATATCCAGCTGGTGTCCACAATAATATGTTCCATTTTTATGGTGTTCGTTTGGCATCCAAAGTTACACTTGAAGGGACAATAAAACTGAGAAATAAATTTGGAAGTATTTGTAAAGTCTCTTGTTCAATTTGTGGGATAGGGCACCACCATCAGGAATTTTAAATGGTTGCAATATCTACAGCATGGGGGGAAATTCTTACATTTTAATTATTTGCCAAAAAAAAAAAAAAAAAATCAAACAGAAAAAAACCCAGTTGTTATGTGCCCATAGCGTTGGCACTTTACACCTTAGGGGAAGAGGATATATGGCTTGGTTTTGAATATCTGAAACCCTAGTGTTACTTTCTCAGGTCGAGTCCCTCCCTTAACTTTAATTAGTAAATGAGGAGAGAAAGCAAGCCTTCAACAGCACTGCTGATTAATTGCTATGTGCTAACACTTTAGCTTCTCCTATGCTTTGGGTTATCTCATCATGGGTCAATTCTAAGAGCACTCCATATATTAAGCCCATCAGTTCAGTCAAATCCTTTGGTAGCTAGCAACTTATTTTAAGGCAATGGAAAATTGCTTGCTGTGATGGGGTTTACAGACTCTTCAGTAAGGTAAAAGAAGTAGAGAAACACTATTTGGACAAGAAGACCACCACCCCTTAGCAGCTACTGGACATGCTCCCCATGGAGCACCTACTTAAAAGTAAGCTCTGGTAGGAGAGACTAGCTGCAAGAAAGCAGACAGGCTTCAGCTGCGGAGGCAGAGCAATCTATAGGGAAAAGACTAGGACTATGAATAAGGCTTGGCTGGAAGCCCTCTGACTAAAGAGGGACAAGGAAACTCTGAGGTGAGTTGGGAAACCTCCCCACACCTTTAGCTGAAGCCCTGAACTATTGAGATCATGTAAACAGAGGGCTGGGACCATGTCCCAAACTGAAGGGGAAACAGGGAAGATAGGAAGTGGCCCAGGGGAGTCTGATCTCAAGTGGTATCCAGTAGTGAATGAACTACCTCTCACTTTTCTCCCCTTGAACCCTGGGGCAGGAGCTAGTGGAGAGCGAGAGCTGAGGTCTCACTATCTGTTCCCTCTTCTCCAGCCTCCTGAGAGCCAAACGGGGGAATGAACTGTGGCTTGCCTTCCAGGCCCCTGGGCTGCTCAAAGAGCCACCTCAGGGTTTGAGGAGAGTGTTTGGCTATGGTCTGCCTGCCCCTGAGCAAAGCCTGCTATGCCCACCTGGAATTTTAAGAAACCTAAGTGGGAGTTATTTACAAGAAAATGTGTTTGTGATTACTCATTGTGTGAGTGATGACAGAGAATGTGATAAAGCTATTAATAGCAGCAGCTACTGTAGTTGTATCCTAAGGTTACTGAAGTACTTCAGAACTAAAATCTCACTTCCATGGTGGAATGAGGAGTGAAAAGTGGCAGTTAAAGAAAGGAACCAAGCCTATAAAAGAGCAAAAAATACAGTGAATAGTGAAGATCTAATGAAGTATAAAAGAAGAAAGACAATAGCACAAATTTTTTTAAAAATCAAAGTTGGAGGAAGTACTGTCGGGGTAAATAAAGATACAAATATCAGAAATATGCAGGCACATTAAACAAACAAATGAAATTCAGACTAAGAGTAGCCACATTCTAGGTCTTATTAGGACTGGCAACATGGTTAGAAGTTCTGATAACAAGAAAGCAGAAGTTTTAGCAGAAACTTTTGAGGGGTGAATGATGAAAATCAAAGTGCAGTTTTCCACCAGATTAAAAGACAATTTGTTGAAGAGAGTCATGATCTATTATGTAGTTGAGGTAAACATGAAGATGCTATTGATATCAACACAAATACTTTCCAAGGTAAAGAGGATATATGTAACAATATTTAAATATCTCTCTGAAAGTAGTTTGAGGATTATCTTGGAATTATGTAACACGGGGAGGAGGAGCAATACCAGTAGAATAGAAACTGAAATAGTAATTCCAATATGAAAACCAGGCAAATTATTCACAAAAGTGGAAGCCTATAAACCAATAGACGTCCTGTCTGGATAAAATTATGGAGAGAATGGTAAATGAAAGATTGGTTGCCTCCTTGGAAAATAATGACATTATAGATAAGGTGCAGAGTGGTTCTTGGAGAGGAAGTTGCACCATTGGTCACATTGTTAAATTAGAAACAAATACAAAGAAGTATGAGGCACAAGGGTTTCATGACAGCTGGCTTTCTAGATATTGAAAAGGTGTAAGACATGCTATCAAGGGAAGGCTTGTTGTACAAAGCAGGTGCACTAGGGATAAGGGGAAGACTGTCTGACTGGATTAGGGAATTTTTGAGTAAAGGACCATGCAGGTCAGAGTTGGGAAAGTTATGCTACTATATACAATATTAAAAATTCCTTGTGGTATACCCTTTTTTTTTATCAGCCCAGCCTTATTTAATATTAAACAGTCTCCCAAAACAAATAAGCACCAGCATTGGTTGTCATTCTATTCACGTGTGATTGTACTCTGTGGGTTAGGTGCAGGACTATTGGGGTGGCAGAAAAGAGAATCAAAGCATTACAAGAAATCTCTGACTGGGGAAATGCATGGGGTTTCAAGTTCTCCATTGCTAAAAACAAAGGATTAATATTTACAAAAAGGAAACTTACAAAGGAAGGTAAACTGTATCCATATGGAAAACAACTACGTACAGGTAAAAGGCTAATTTCCCAGGGGTAATATTTGATACTAAATTACTTTGGAAAGATCATACGAATTATGTTAAAAATAAATGTACAGGAAAGATTCACCTGCTTAAAAGTCTTTCTGGACTAATTGGGTGGGGGAAGAGAGATTGCCAAATGCTATACAGAGCCTTAATCAGACCAGCTGTTGACTATGACTGCCAAGCTTTTGAGTCAACATCAAAATCATAACTTACAAAATTAGATGGAATACTAGCCCAGGCACTATGAATGGAGTGTGCTGTATTAATTACACCACCTATATGTGCTCCGTATAGCTTCTAGTGAAATGCCCGTTTGGACTACAAATGAAACTACTGGACCTAACTTTCTGGGCCAAAGTTAATGGGAACTGTAAAACAAAAATACAAAATATGATTAGTACATCAATAAGACATTTGTAGGGTATTTGACTTGGTACTGTATGACACTTTGATTAAAACACTAAAGATATAAAATTACTATGGCACATTTAAATGGAGTAAACCCTGGCTAACTGATAGGTCTCAAAATGTAATTGTAAATGGGGCATCATTATGGAGTCGGTTTTTTTTCCTAGTGGGGATATTGGGGATTATTCTTGGCCCTATGCTAATAAATATTTTTATTAATGACATTAATTTATGAAGAAAACATAACTTCATCACTGATTAAGTGTGCAAATGACACAAATTAGAGTGGTAAATAATGAAAAGTCAAGTCATTGATACAGAGCAATTTGGATGACTTCGTAAGCTGGGAGAGAGCAAACAATATGTATTTCAATATGGGTAAATATAAATGTATTCATCTAGGAACAAAGAATATAGGCCATATTTACAAGATGGGGGAGCCTATGCTGGGAAACAATGACCCTGAAAATGATTTGGGGGCCCTGGTGGATAATCAGTTGAACATGAGTTCCCAGTGGAATGTTGTGGCCTAAAGGACTAATGTGGTCCTGGGATGCACAAACAGGGGACTTTTGCGTAGGAATAGAGAAGTTATTTATATTTGGGACTGGTGTGACTGCTGCTGGACTACTGTGTGCAGTCCTGATGTCTATAATTCAAGAAGGATATTGATAAATTGGAGAGGGTCCAGAGAAGTGCCATGAGAATGATTAAGGGATTAGAAAATGTGCCTTATAGTGATTGAGCTCCTTGAATCTATTGAGCTTAACTAAGATAATGTTACATGGCGACTTGAGTACAGGCTGTAAGTCCCTACATGTTGAATAGGTATTTAATGCTGGGCTCTTTCGTCTAGCTGAGAAAGCTATAACATGAATCGATGACTGAATTTGTCTGGCTTCAACTTCCAGACTGGAAATGAGGTAAATTTTGGACAGTGGGTAATCAATCATTGAGAAAATTTTCAGATGTTGTGGCAGATTCTCCATCACTAACCATTTTAGAAAAACATTCAATCTTGATTTAAAAGAATTATTTTTGGGGGAAGGTCCTGGCCTATGTTAGACAGAAGTCAGATTAGATGATCACTACAATCCCTTCTGGTCAAAGAATCTGTGAAATCTTATTACAGTTGGCAAGGTCACCCTTCTTTGGCAATTTTACTATAAAACATCTCTTTCACTGGGCTGGGTTCTTTTGTTCATTACATATTCTATCCAAAAACATAAGTCTTAAGGGCTGTTTCATCACTTGCTTTAAGCATCTCTCCAGTAATATCCTGTCCAGCTGCTTTCCCATTTTTGAGTTTACTGCTGTGTTTTTCTAACTTCTTCCATTGTAATATCTTTAAATCAATATCAAGCTCTTGTTGTTCATCCTCACATATTTCTAGCCATTTGGTTGGGCTTGGTCTATTTAAGACAGCCTGCCAATATTCTGCACATCTCTTCTTTTGTTTTGCTGCTTTTCTAATACAGCCTCCAGTACTGCTAACTCTTCCTGTTAGCTGTTTGGTTGTCTTACTCAAGGTCGTAAGATTACCTGTTTGACTATCACCTTCAGCCTCTTGAGATTTTTCCATGAATATATGCCCTTTATCTTTTTTTTTAAACACTCCTGCTTCTCTCTATCTAGAGCTCTGTATTCTTCTTGCCACTTGCTTGCCTCTTCATGTCTTAGCATTCAGGAGTTGTTTGCTTTACACTTCTTTTCCACTACTGCCCAAGTAGCATCACTAATTCATTGTTCCCTTTTAGATTTTTTTTATTAGAACTGCATTGTACTTTCTAGATAGTACCTCCATTTTTCCACAGAGTATCAGTTTCTTGGTTTTCTTCAATTGACTCCATTAGAACACTAGTTTTCAGCTTGAACACAAGGACAGGTTCACTTTTTGTGTTTGGGTCTTTCAGTTTTGTGCTGTTGATGCATGGGCTTTTAACCTCTTTATTCTCTTGATCATCAGTTTAGTGATGCACAAGTTATGGTCGCTGACCACACCTTCTCCTCTGTATGCATGTACATCTGCCAATGAGTTGCGAAACCTGCTTAAAATGGAGAAGTGATCTGTTTTTGTTTTTAAAAAATACCATCTGGGGAATTCCATGTTGCTTTGTGGACTTTATGAGTAAATATTGTTCCACCCGTCACTAATTTGTGCACATTGTACATTTCTACTAATCATTCACCATATTGTTACATGTTCAAACCCATGCCACACTTTCCTATAATTTTATCCAACCCATCATTGTTACTTCCAACCTTTGCATTAAAAATCACTCATAGTAACTATGAAATCATGTTTTGGGACAGGATGTGTTCACAGAGGTAACAAATCATAAAATATCTTCCTCATCATCTTTTTTGTTGGTTGGTGAATATCACTGCATTACCTCAAAGAATCTAGTCTGAAAGTGAGCTCTGAATTCTTTCATTGACTGACTGATTCCCACTCAGTGCCTGCTTTGTATCATTCCATATTAGGATTGCTGTGCTGGCTTCATGTCTACCAGCTGTATTTCCAGAATAGATGGTGGCTTTGTTTCTCTAAAGGGTAGCTTGTTGAAATTTGTCCATATACACTCACTGATTCCAAAGACATCAAGATGGTATCTATCATCTTTTCTTGAGCTGCTTAAGTCATTTAATACATTGTTCTCATGTTCAAAATCTGATTTTTCATTACTGACCTTGTGCAAGGGACTTTTCAGAACATGGACTTCCTTGTGGATTTGACTGTTGTCCATAGTATTCTTCACTTGAAATTGTTCTTTTGTTTGAGGCTTCTGCATACTGATAGGACTCCTGACGTTCATTTCTGGAGTAAGTTTTTTACATGGTGGGTTACTAGGCCCAAGCACAACCTTATGGATGCTTGTCATTATTCACCCCCAGGGGAACACTTGGTAGCTTTGGATACCCTGAAAGTTTATAGCTACCTAGCTTGAAATGGAAAGGTGAAATTTATGTAGGTAAAAACATCAGTAGGCTGTTCCAGGTTTCATGGTGGTCATTTTTGCTGTGTAAATAGTAAAACTGTTTAAATATTCCACTGCATAGATCATGTAATGCTTCAGGGCCTCTCTATCTCGAGTCTTCAGTTTGTCTTTGCCTTTTCTTGTCTCTTCAGCTACTTATTCTTCTTGTGTTCCACTCACTGTTTTTTCTGTAGCTCCTCTTTTTTTCCTCCCATTCCAATCCCTTCCCTTTTCCTGCAGGTAGCCAAATAGCACCTGTGTGTGTATCCATGTGGATGTTTCCTATGAAAAGAAATATTACTAGCTACGAGAATAGCATATTGAGTGAATGTCCAAATAAAGGATAACAAGTTGTGCGGACTAGAAGAATGGAAATAATGTGATCTCAAAGGAACTGTCTTTCAGGAATGCTAGAACTTGCCAGCTGGTGTTACACACCAGAGGTCCTGTTGAAGGACGTAACTGGACTCAAGAAACATGTTTCAAATTAATTCTTAGTCAAAGATCTATGTTGGTTTGGTCTGATAAAGTATAAAAACATGATGGGAGTGTCCAAATTGCAAAAACTAAGTAAACAGAGTTTTGTTTCTATTGTTGAGGCCTTGAGAAAGGTGGTAATATATGAAACAGCCTTACTCTGTGGAGAGAGGAACCAAAGCGTAGTACCCTGATACTGGAGAGCAAGTGTGAAGTGTGTGTAATCTACTGAATTTGGAACCTTTTGTCACAACAGCAGCAGACATCCCTGATTAACAGTTAACTACCTTTGCTGTTCCTTTCGGTTTGCCAATAGATGGCTCTGTTGTTTCTGCTAAACACACAATCTTATTCTGCTTTGGATGGAAAGTTAAGGTCTTTGGAACTCTGAGTATAGACTGCAGCAGTCACAAAAAACTCCATTATGAGAGGTATGACTTCTGTCAGGTTGCTCTCTATCCTTGCAGTAGGAGCTGCTTTTTTGTTGCAGTAAATACATATATACTTGGTTACATGCTTTTTATTATTATGCCTCCTTTGCAGAATTTCGTCTCTCAGAAAAAGCACACATGCACATCAGAGTAAATTTTAACTCTCTTCATATTATTTAAACTTAGTAGCATTTTTGATACAAAAATCCCAGGGCATAGAAATTCAGAATTCTAAATACAGGCAAGCATGCATACTCAAACCAGAATTTATACTGGCAAACTGGAAACTGCATTTTTAGGAGCTTGCATTAAAGAAATTGACTCTTTCTATGGGCTAAAATAAAACTTTGAGGGAGTTAAGTTCAGTGAAAGACAATAGAAAAACTTAAATATCTTGTGCCTTGATGTGCATGTACAACTTGCCTTTGTGAATTTCATCAAAAGGACAGTTAAGAACATACAGGTAAATAATAGGGGCCAATTTACTTAAAAAAATTTGGAGATCCACACATACCTGAAGAATAGCAGACAAGCACATGCACTCACCCAAAAGTCCACATGCAGGTAAGGCATATGTGACGGAGTTGAAAACACGCACCCATGGCTGCTTCTCCAATTTGCAGACATGCCTCTAGTAAGTAGGTGCACAAAAGCAGAGACTAAGGAACACATGCAAAATGTGACTGAGGAATGCACGCATCATTAACCTTTAAGACCTTCCCTAAAATATGTGCTCGGTCAGAACCGCCCTCAGAACAACACTTGGTTAAAGTTAGAGAAGGGCTTATGTATAAAAGGAGTGTAAAAAAAACAAAACAAAAAGTTCAAGATATTAGATCCTTAAAATTAAGATTTTAAAGTCTTAGTAAAGCACCTAAATATGGATTTTGGATGCTAACTTGAGACACTCACTACTGAAAATCTTGGCCTTGGATTGTTTTGTCTTGAAAGGAACCAGATGAGAGAGAATTTAACTGAGATATTTAGGATTAAAAACAAACACACACACACAGTCCTATAACAAAGAAACAAGAATATTTAATGTTCTATTGGCCTGACCCTCACTGAAGTCCCATGGAATTTTTGCTGTTTATTTAAATAGGAATAGAACTGGGACCTAATCGGTAGGTGTGTTTTTTTAAAACCAGTAAGAGGATTTATGCTACCACTTCATATGGCTTTATTCAGCCAGTGGAATTCATTGCTGCAGGAGGTTGTAAAAATCTATTTTTATCACCTGTTTTAAAAGAAGCAAGGTTTTTTTTTTTAAAGTTTATAATTATGATTCAGGAATCAAATGCAATGCTTCAAAGAATCAGTTGGTTCAGCACATGCTATAGACCAAGGGTGGGCAAACTACAGCCCAGGGGCCACATCCAGCCCTCCAGTTTTTTTAAATCCAGCCCTCAAGCTCCTGCTGGGGAGCAGGGTCAGGGTCTGGTCGTAGGAGATTGTGGCTCCATGTAGGAGCCAAAGTGGGGACATGCCACTGCTTCTGGGAGCTGCTTGAGGTAAGCACCCCCCAGAGCCTGCATCCCAGACCCCCTCCTGTGCCCCAAACACCTGCTCAAGCCCTGATCCCCCTCCTGCCCTCCGAACCCCTTGGTCCCAACCTGGAGCACCCTCCTGCACCCCAACCCCTCATGCCCAGCCCCACCCCAGAGCCCTTGCACCCCAACCCCCAATTTCATGAGCATTCATGGCCTGCCATACAATTTTCCATACCCAGATGTGGCCCAAAAAGTTTGCCTTCCCTGCTATAGACCATTAAAATATAGTGAGCCCTGTATAAGTGATCACTGTTACTCATATTTGTTTAGCATCCTCAGACATACTTCACTGCATCCTCAGTTGGTATAGCTCCATTTGAAGGGATCTGGTGATCTATAAAATAGATGAAGCATAATAAAGGTGTGACAGAACTCCACCCTAGGGTAGAGAAGAGGAAAGGAGAAGCATTCTAAAAAGGGTATCAACCAGTAATCTAATCATCTACTTTTTTTTTTAGGTTCACAATTTTTTCCGCTAGGCCAGGAAGTTGGGCCACAGATAGGAGAAGCAGTTTTCAACAGCCAAATTAGTTGTCACTGCTCAAAAATGGAAGGAAAAAAAGACTAAAACTTTTGCACACCAAGAGGCACTGGTAAAATTGCACCAGTTTGCCATCAGGAGTAAAGTTTCACCTGTGGTCAATGTTGCTGAATATTTGAGAGATTTTTATATCTGTGCATTAAAGATGCAGCTTGGATTGCAATATGTCAGGACACTAAAACTTGAATTCTATTTAAGAAAAAGGGACTTCCTAATGTCTTTCAGTGGTTGCTTACGATAATCATCCCAAACCTATTCAATTCTAATTAGGTTTGTCATACCCACCACCATACAGTGGTGTGTTCTCTTCACCACTTCTCCTGTCATATCACTTACCTGCCCTCACTAAGCTTTATATATTGACTGATAATTTAAACGAGGTGGGATTTTTTATTTATTTTTTAAAGACCAGCATTGCATTGATTACTTCATGCAGCCATTTTGTTCAGGTCCATATGGGACATCCACAACTAATTAGCTCTAAAACAAGAAATTCAGGCATACAAATGATACTAACAGGTACTAACATGTAGCTCTGATATCTTAGAGGCAAAGATTCAACCTCTAATTAATAGACTGAAGACACAGAATGTCACAATCTATAATTGTCTTCCTATGGGCTCATGTAGTTCAAACAGTGACTTATAAAGCTCTTGAGATAGTTTGAGCTCAGGTTCATTCCAAATTAATATGCTTAGATTTTTTTTCTGTTCAACATATTTTGTTAATCACATGTATGATGCATACTTACCTAACTCCTTCTACCTTTTTCTGATTTACTTTGCTCATGACTCTTATAGGGCACCTACCACCAAGTTTGTTTCCTTTTCCCATGAGTGAAACAGAATGATGAAGTGCTTAAAACTAAAGCTGGGGGAATAATGGACTTTTTTGCTACACTGGCAATTATGAATAATTGAAACATTCTGTTTCAAAAGAAAAGGAGTACTTGTGGCACCTTAGAGGCTAACATTTATTTGAGCATAAGCTTTCTAAAGCTTATGCTCAAATAAATGTTAGCCTCTAAGGTGCCACAAGTACTCCTTTTCTTTTTGCGAATACAGACTAACACGGCTGCTACTCTGAAACCTATTTCAAAAGTGTTGACAAACTTAGATTTTTTGGGGATTTTTTAACTGAAATGATTCAATTAAACTGACAAGAATTAGCAAATTTTGGTGTTGCCAAATCTGTATTTTTCAGCTGAAATTTTTTTTGCATGAAAAATGTTGCCTAGATTTACTTAAAATGACAAACAGGTCAAACCCCACAATCCTTAGCAGGCATAGATCTTGTCCTGGTTCTCTCTTTAACTGCATACTAAGCAGAAGAATAGCAGTAAAAGATTCTGCAGCAAATGAAACAGGCTGAGCTACAGATAACAGACTCCAAGACACCAAGCTAATTACCTACAGTAAGTGAATTGAAGCAGGTCCAGTGAGATACTGGTGAATAAGCATATTAAAACCGCTCTAATAAGAGACATGAAATGAGGGATGAAAATGTAATGCATGAAAGGAAATTCATACAAGAGATTAAGGAAGTATACATTGCTATTGTTTCATTCTCAAAGTGGATGACCTTCATTTGAAATGTTTTAAGGCAGTTATTTGTACCTAAGGGAACATAAGCAAGCACAGTTGTTGACTGCACTGAGGCGTAATTCCCCCTCCCCCAAGCCCTGGAAATACATTAGGTACAGTATAGATATCATAGTGCATAATGTGATAACTAGGAGAGAGAAGAAGCCATAGACTAGATTCACCAAGACATTTCATTTTCTGGTGCTGTAAAGGTGATTTAAAATTTTGTAGAACTTCATTTTTCATTACACAAGTTCCAAGTTAATATTTCACACTGCCACCAGGTGATGAGTTCACATGGTGGATTTTTCTGCTAACAAAGCCTACTTTTTCTATGTATTTCTGTAGAACTGTTTAGGATTTTCTCCTGGGTGAGACTGCTTTTGTTTGGCTCTGTATTTTTCTTATAGTATGAAGCAATATCATACTGAAGTATTCTCCCTTCTGGCTGAGTTCCTGCGCTTTCCTTCCTTTGACCCAGAAATTATTTCTATTTATCCTCTTGTGTACCCATTAGAGTCTCTGTTGTTGTTGTTGATTCTTGTATCCTTCTTGGCCAAATGCATTTTTCCAATACCTTTGTAAACAGCAAATATATCTATACACTTGCCAAACTGTTATCTAGGAACTGGATGCCAGATTTAAAATTTCTGTCTTAATCATTGATATTATAATCACTGCCAGTTTAGGGGATCAAATCAAGTTTTAAATCTAAAAAATCTCCACTCAGATAATACAACATTTGAAACTAAGCTACTTAGCCCAAATTCAAAATGATTCTGGTTTACAATCTATTATTTCTTTCCTGGTAAAGTTAATCTTATTAACCAAATAAAAAATTCAGCTGGACAGCTTTTTTATTAGTACTTATTGATAGTGGCTAATAAATAAAACTCTGCGCTGCACTGTGCAAGATCTTAAAAAAAAGACAGCACTTGCCCAAACAGCTTACAGTCTTGGTTTGATCCTGAAAACTTAAGCAAGTGCTTAAGCTCATAATAGCCCCTCTGGCTTCAATGGAAGTGTTCACAGGTTTACAGCTGAGGATGTGAATAAGAGTTTGTAGGATCAGGCCACAATATATAAGTCCTGCAAGCTGCTGAAGTGAAGGTAGGGACTGCTAGTTTGGAGCAGGTTACAACCTCAGGGCCCAGACAGACACATGTGACATGAATGAGGAAACCCAAAAGGAAGAAGTTTCTTTTAAAGAAAATTATCAAGTCATTCCTCAGGAGAGAAATTAGTCTCTTGTGCAGGGGAAGGGAAAGCAAGAATATATTTTAACTTTTTGGGAGCAAATTTTGCCTTGTACAACACTTGTTCCAGCTGTTAAGAAAGATTTAGTCTTCTAGTTACAAACTTCTAGGAACTACATTTTTACATTGGTCTATTGAAAAGATTTTTAGATCTAGTTCTTTGTTCTCTTACCTTCTTTATTAGCAATGTCTCTGAAGAAGTATACTGGACAGTCTCCAATACTGAAGCTATTGCCTAATTTAAGTTAAATTTCCATAATATTGTAATTTTTTACTTTCTGTGCCAATTTGGCAAAATTTTATATTCTACAAAAGAGAAAAATACAGCTGACAACCCTCCTCACCTGAGCTGGAAAACTGCTTTATATTAGGTTAGGTGTAAGAGAAGATAACACTGCAGGAGGCATTAAGCCTTTCAGGCCTGGTTACCTGGTTCTTACCTGATTCTTTTGTTCTCATCTGCCAGCTATTGTTCAGGCACTCAAGTGGACATAATCCATTAGCATCTTCCATCTTGTGGCTGGACTTATAACATCTGCAGTCTGAAAATCTAACTAGGATGAGCATGCTCTAGACTAGCTGCTGTCGAGAACCCAAAGAGTGCCATTGAATGGTGAGACTATTAGGATCTGCACTCTGAATATCTCAGCTGTAACTCATTCTTTCCATAGCCTTCATCAGGAGGTCCCCCAAATTAGCTAGTTTCAGCTACAGCTGAGGGTGAAGGAGGTAAATCAGGGTCTTCCTTTGTCTCCCTAGACATAGAGAGATCTTCACAAACTGCAAGCCTAATGACCTCCTTTCCCCCTCCACGAGGAAAGCAGCAGCCTTGGGAAACTCCATATGTCCCACACGCAAACAGAATGTTGGAAATCATTAAGAAAGGGATAGATAAGACGACAAAAAATCATATTGCCTCTATATAAATCTATGGTATGCACACATCTTGAATACTGCATGCATATGTGGTCACCCTATGTCAAAAAAGATATATTGGAAAAGGTTCAGAAAAGGGCAACAAAAATGATTAGGGGTATGGAATGGCTGCCATATGAGGAGAGCTTAATAAGATGGGGACTTTTCAGCTTGGACAAAAGACTACTAAAGCGGGATATGATAGAGGTCTATAAAATCATGACTGGTGTGGAGAAAGTAAATAAGGAAGTGTTATTTACTCCTTCTCATAACACAAGAACGAGGGGTCACCAAATGAAATGAATAGGCAGCAGGCTTAAAACAAACAAAAGGAAGTATTTTTTCACACAACACATAGTCAACCCATGGAACACCTTGCCAGAGGATGTTGTGACAGCCAAGACAATACCAAGGTTCAAAATATAACTAGATAAGTTCATGGAGGATAGGTCCATCAGTGGCTATTAGCCAGGATGAACAGGGATGGTGTCCCTAGCCTCTGTTTGCCAGAAGCTGGGAATGGGTGACAGGGATCACTTGATGATTACCTGTTCTATTCATTCCCTCTGTGGCCCCTGGCATTGGCCACTGCTGGAAGACAGGATACTGGGCTAGATGGACCTTTGGTCTAACCCAGTATGGCCGTTCTTATGTTCTTACACTCACTACTCCTTTCCCAAAGAACAGGGTCTAGGGGTAAATTTGGGGCTTTTCTGCCCTCTTATGTATTCAGAGAGACCAACACTGAACCTAGCAGGTTTCTCTCCTCATTGGGAATAGTAGCTGGGAGGAGCTTTCTGAAACATGGACTGTAGACTCTCATTTGTTCACAGCTTCATTCTTCCCCATCCTACTATTGCGGCACCCAAATTCCCTCTCCTTGCCTACTTTCATCCCACTTTTGTCTCCCTCCCCATTGTTTCTTCTGATTTTACCCACCTTCTTTCTTCCTTCCTCCTCCCTACTGTAACCTTCAATGCTCTCCCACCTCCCATGTCAGTTTGGCTGCATGAATAAAACAAATATCCAATCAAAGCTTTAAGAACATTTGGGACGAACATAGCCCGTACATGCATCCCCATGTTCACTTTGCTTGTGTAAGATGGGAGACCCTCCATCTGTGTCTTGTCCTTTCAGATTGAAAGCTTTTCAGGTCAGGGATTTTGTGTGTGTGTGTCTCTCTCTTTATATGTCCCTTAATCTTTGGCTTGTGAGAACTACTGCTGTATACATGATTAATAATAATGCCAGGACTTAGGGACCTATTGGGCAAATGAGCGCGTTCTTAAATATGTAAGCAAAATAGCTCGGATTCTCTCCAACACTGAGATTTGCTTGGCATAGGAGTAGCAGGAAAGACCCATGAGGATCCAGTTGTAGCTCCCTAATTCTCTGGCTCATTGGCCCTGACCCCGACCTACGTTACAGCTGCCTGAGGAAGCAACTCACAAGATTATACATATTCTGGCCATGCCTAACCCCTCTCTTCACCGTGGCCAGATGGGGGCTGTTGTGAGAACCAGGTAGGCCAGCTCTGCATCAGCTGAGAGTTCATCCACCCCAGGGTAATTCTCATGTGGCTGTATCCAGATACTTTCTAGACCTTTTGTCCTGTTGGTGTGGCACAAAGGGGCCAGGATACTAGACAGACTCTAGCCTAACAGTACAATCATTCATAGAATATCAGGGTTGGAAGGGACCTCAGGAGGTCATCTAGTCCAACCCCCTGCTCAAAAGCAGGACCAATCCCCAATTAAATCATCCCAGCCAGGGCTTTGTCAAGCCTGACCTTAAAAACTTCTAAGGAAGGAGATTCCACCACCTCCCTAGGCAACGCATTCCAGTGTTTCACCACCCTCCTAGTGAAAAAGTTTTTCCTAATATCCAACCTAAACCTCCCCCACTGCAACTTGAGACCATTACTCCTTGTCCTGTCCACTTCCACCACTGAGAATAGTCTAGAACCATCCTCTCTGGAACCACCTCTCAGGTAGTTGAAAGCAGCTATCAAATCCCCCCTCATTCTTCTCTTCCGCAGACTAAACAATCCCAGTTCCCTCAGCCTCTCCTCATAACTCATGTGTTCCAGACCCCTAATCATTTTTGTTGCCCTTCGCTGGACTCTCTCCAATTTATCCACATCCTTCTTGTAGTGTGGGGCCCAAAACTGGACACAGTACTCCAGATGAAGCCTCACCAATGTCGAATAGAGGGGGACGATCACGTCCCTCGATCTGCTCGCTATGCCCCTACTTATACATCCCAAAATGCCATTGGCCTTCTTGGCAACAAGGGCTCACTGCTGACTCATATTCAGCTTCTCGTCCACTGTCACCCCTACATCCTTTTCCGCAGAACTGCTGCCTAGCCATTCGGTCCCTAGTCTGTAGCTGTGCATTAGGTTCTTCCATCCTAAGTGCAGGACCCTGCACTTATCCTTATTGAACCTCATCAGATTTCTTTTGGCCCAATCCTCCAATTTGTCTAGGTCCCTCTGTATCGTATCCTTGCCCTCCAGTGTATCTACCACTCCTCCCAGTTTAGTATCATCCGCAAATTTGCTGAGAGTGCAATCCACACCATCCTCCAGATCATTTATGAAGATATTGAACAAAACCGGCCCCAGGACCGACCCCTGGGGCACTCCACTTGATACCGGCTGCCAACTAGACATGGAGCCATTGCTCACTACCCGTTGAGCCCGACAATCGAGCCAACTTTCTACCCACCTTATAGTGCATTCATCCAGCCCATACTTCTTTAACTTGCTGACAAGAATACTGTGGGAGACAGTGTCAAAAGCTTTGCTAAAGTCAAGAAACAATACATCCACTGCTTTCCCTTCATCCACAGAACCAGTAATCTCATCACAGAAGGCGATTAGATTAGTCAGGCATGACCTTCCCTTGGTAAATCCATGCTGACTGTTCCTGATCACTTTCCTCTCATGTAAGTGCTTCAGGATTGATTCTTTGAGGACCTGCTCCATGATTTTTCTGGGGACTGAAGTGAGGCTGACTGGCCTGTAGTTCCCAGGATCCTCCTTCTTCCCCTTTTTAAAGATTGGCACTACATTAGCCTTTTTCCAGTCATCCGGGACTTCCCCCGTTCGCCACGAGTTTTCAAAGATAATGGCCAATGGCTCTGCAATCACAGCCGCCAGTTCCTTTAGCACTCTCGGATGCAACTCGTCCGGCCCCATGGACTTGTACACGTCCAGCTTTTCTAAATAGTCCCTAACCACCTCTTTCTCCACAGAGGGCTGGCCATCTATTCCCCATGTTGTGATGCCCAGCGCAGCAGTCTGGGAGCTGACCTTGTTAGTGAAGACAGAGGCAAAAAAAGCATTGAGTACATTAGCTTTTTCCACATCCTCTGTCACTAGGTTGCCTCCCTCATTCATTAAGGGGCCCACACTTTCCTTGGCTTTCTTCTTGTTGCCAACATACCTGAAGAAACCCTTCTTGTTACTCTTAACATCTCTCGCTAGCTGCAGTCCAGGTGCGATTTGGCCCTCCTGATTTCATTCCTACATGCCC
This sequence comes from Lepidochelys kempii, assembly GCF_965140285.1. Classification (NCBI taxonomy): domain Eukaryota; kingdom Metazoa; phylum Chordata; order Testudines; family Cheloniidae; genus Lepidochelys; species Lepidochelys kempii. The sequence goes on along the minus strand of NC_136384.1, from coordinate 65,419,057 downwards.
GAGCAATATTTTTATACTCTTCCCTGGTCATATGTCCAACCTTCCACTTCTTGTAAGCTTCTTTTTTATGTTTAAGATCTGCTAGGATTTCACCGTTAAGCCAAGCTGGTCGCCTGCCATATTTACTATACTTTCGACAAATCGGGATGGTTTGTCCCTGTAACCTCAACAGGGATTCCTTGAAATACAGCCAGCTCTCCTGGACTCCTTTCCCCTTCATGTTAGTCCCCCAGGGGATCCTACCCATCCATTCCCTGAGGGAGTCAAAGTCTGCTTTCCTGAAGTCCAGGGTCCGTATCCTGCTGCTTACCTTTCTTCCCTGTGTCAGGATCCTGACTCAACCAACTCATGGTCACTGCCTCCCAGATTCCCATCCACTTTTGCTTCCCCTACTAATTCTTCCCGGTTTGTGAGCAGCAGGTCAAGAAAAGCTCCCCCGCAGTTGGCTCCTCTAGCACTTGCACCAGGAAATTGTCCCCTACGCTTTCCAAAAACTTCCTGGATTGTCTATGCACCGCTGTATTGCTCTCCCAGCAGATATCAGGAAAATTAAAGTCACCCATGAGAACCAGGGTGTGCGATCTAGTAGCTTCCGCGAGCTGCCAGAAGAAAGCCTCATCCCCCTGGTCCGGTGGTCTATAGCAGACTCCCACCACTACATCACTCTTGTTGCTCACGCTTCTAAACTTAATCCAGAGACACTCAGGCTTTCCTGCAGTTTCGTACCGGAGCTCTGAGCAGTCATACTGCTCCCTTACATACAGTGCTACTCCCCCACCTTTTCTGCCCTGCCTGTCCTTCCTGAACAGTTTATAACCATCCATGACAGTACTCCAGTCATGTGAGTTATCCCACCAAGTCTCTGTTATTCTAATCATGTCATAATTCCTTGACATCACCAGGACCTCCAGTTCTCCCTGCTTGTTTCCAAGGCTTTGTGCATTCGTATATAAGCACTTGAGATAACCTGCTGATCGCCCCTCATTCTCAGACATTCCTGCCTGTGCTTCCTCCCGGTATCCCGCTTTCCCACTTACCTCAGGGCTTTGGTCTCCTTCCCCCGGTGAACCTAGTTTAAAGCCCTCCTCTGCTCGCAAATATGCTCTTCCCTCTTTTCGTAAGGTAGAGCCCGTCTCTGCCTAGCACTCCTCCTTCATGGAACACCATCCCATGGTCAAAGAATCCAAAGCCTTCTCTCCGACACCACCTGCGTAGCCATTCGTTGACTTCCACGATTCGACTGTCCCTATCCAGGCCTTTTCCTTCCACAGGGAGGATGGACGAGAACACCACTTGCGCCTCAAACTCCTTTATCCTTCTTCCCAGAGCCACGTAGTCCGCAGTGATCCGCTCAAGGTCATTCTTGGCAGTATCATTGGTGCCCACGTGGAGAAGCAGGAAGGGGTAGCGATCCGAGGGCTTGATGAGTCTCGGCAGTCTCTCCGTCACATCGCGAATCTTAGCCCCCGGCAAGCAGCAGACTTCTCGGTTTTCCCGAGTCATTCTGTAGACACCTGCAGAGCTGACATTGATACACAAATGCACATTGAAAAGGATTTGTCCATTTTGTTACTTTTGTTTAGTTTAGTTTATGAAATCTAGTAAAATGACACAAGTGCTGGGATAAGAGAGATAATTTTGAAATTGTAAAGCGACAATTTTTAAAAGAGGCTTTATGTATCTGTTATTTCATCACAGAGAACATGGTGTCTGACAAATATTCCTAATTAGAACAATAGTTTATCAAAGGAAATTCTTTGAACTTATAAAATAACTCCTCTGCATGTAGGAGAAGAAAAATCTTGTGCTCCCAGAGTTATCAGTTTTCCTAACACCAGATATCCATTTCCCTTTAAGTGCTGCTACCTAATAGTTCCCAGTCATCTTGATTTCTTGCATTTTGAAGCTTTTTTTGTCAGTACCATGCAGTTAAATTTGTTTTTTAAATAGCTGATGCCAAAATGAAGAATGAATTTAAAGAACTTCCCCAAACAACCCAGCAGTTTTGATAGAGATATTGGTGTAGTTTCAAAATAACTTTTTAAGGAGTGAGAAAGGTAGCCTGATTGCAGAAGTATATCCTGACTGATCTATTATAGTATCCATTTTCCAACTAATATGCTTTTGCTCTGCAGTAAATATCTAAACCAAGGAGGGGGTCAAATGTACCCAACTTTGGTCTTTTGCTTGACTAGCATTTTAGAAATGCATAACTATTTTGGTGAGCAGGAAAGAACCCTCAATATGTCAGATTGAAAAGTAAATTCTATAAACAGTATGAATAGAAATGCATGTTTTATGTAGCAGTGCTTGGGTACAAAAGAGCATTACAATGTCTTTCTGCAATTATTTAATGTTGTGCACAACAAACTCTTCCTATCTAACTGCTTCCACAGGATTTTATTTTACTTTTTTAGTCCAATTTTGTTTTAGCAAATCTTCCCACTGTAACATAAGAATCAAAGTGAAAATTGACTAGGAACTTGTTTATGAAGCTAAAGTGGAGCTGACTGGTCTATTTGTCCAAGCTTGAAGAAATGCAATAAGGCCAAAATATTCAAATTGGAAAGCTTAATGTTAATATGTATTTGGACCAAATTGTACTTTCTAATATATCCATGTTAATGCATACTAGACCCATTGAAGTTATATTGTATTGAAACTGATGTGACATGGAAGAGAATCTGTCCCATTGATTTTAATGTAAACTGCCAGTGTTTAGCTGCACTTCTAAAAAATCAGACTCCTTCAATTCCTTAGCAGCCAAGCTTGAAAAATTTGTACTTAGTGAGGGGAAAAAAGCCAGTATAAAAGTCAAAAAGATGATTCAATATTTAGAAATCTTTCACTTTTAAAATCTAAGATGCTACTTTTTGTGGTTTTAAATGGGGCAGTGTCTCTAATCGTCACTTCTCATACATTACCTATACGTGGTTAGTGCTTCCCTAGTACAGTGTTAAGTAAAAGAGTGATCATTGATTTTGTTCCATACAATAAAAAATACTCCATTAATGACAGACCAAATACATCATCACCACTCTAACAACACTAGAAATAACTGGAGGCTGAAATCTCTCCAAAGAGAGCCTCCCATTGAGAAGCTTTTCAGAGACAAGGCCATGCATTTGCTCATGTGCCTTTTGAGTCTTCCAGTGACCTTATTGCATCATGCTTTCACCAGTCACCAATTAGCTAATCTTCTGCTGTACATGAAAGCTGGGATACTGACTGGTGTCGTAATAGTTGTCTTCCTGACCATGGATTTATCACATTGGCATTTTGTCCCTTCTGAGTTAGTACAAATTAAAAAACTGAGATCTGTACAAAAAGTATATTAAAAAAAAATAATATACCCAAATAATCCAAAGCATGTTATTAAATAACATGAAAGCTGCTGTTTGACTTTAATCAATAAAAGGTTTTAGACTAAACCTCTTGCTACAGGCTGAATAACAAGTAGCAGAAGATTCACAGTCCTCTTAAAACTTGTATTAATGGTGTAAAGCCAAGAATTATAATCCGTTTTCTGAGCTTGTATAGTTTGCATGCCATGCCAAAGATGTACTAGATTTAAAGTAATGTTAAGCTCTTTGTAAGTCAAACTTGACTTAGAAAGTCAAATAACTATTATGGCCAATTCATTCAGAGTGATACTTGATATGTAGAACACACAATATTATTTAAATAATAGACTGATAACAGAGAGCTTTGTATTCTGTTCTCTATGCTTTACGTTTACAGTAGTGCCTGCATTAAGTAAAATGGCTGAGGTAATTTGTATTACCTGAGGAAAAAGGGCTTTGCTTTCTTCTTTAATCATAGTAACCAACAATGTTCCCCCTAATTTTTGACAGGCTGTGTGTGCAAAAAATTTCTTCTGCGCAAATTTTTGTGCGCACGGTGTTTCGCTGTGTGGAAGGGGTTTAGGACCTGTGTGCGCGCGCACAGCTTAGAGGGAACAGTGGTAACCAACATATAATACTTTTGGGCAGTGTGGGACCTTTTTTCTAAACTGTCTGTAAAACTCAAAAGACATAGTGAGCAGCTGCTGTGATCATTGCTTGAAATATTTATGGAGGTATCACTGCTGAACTGGAAACTTTGTATCATGTAATGGGACGATTTGGTGTGCACACTAAAGCCCTTAAGCTACGGTGCAACAGTTTGCTGACAATAAAATGTGATGGGAATTAATGGTAGCTGGAATAGAGTTTGATCCAGTAGAATGTCTGTCCTGAATTCTAAAAGACATACATGCTTGTGTCAGTGGACTGGCACATAAAAGCTATATGAACTAAGGACAGAAATTTATGAAGTTAGAGATAAGGAAGATACATATTAAGCAAGGACCTAAGATCAGGAAGTTCATTCAGAGGAAAATGTGATTAAATAAGTAGAACAAATTATGCGCATTTATGAATTAGTTATTTCATTCAACTAGCTGTATGCTATGTTAGTGATGCTCCTTATTCAACTGGAGTGTGTTATTACTGTTCACATAAGCCTATAGCACCATAAATGTGAAATTCAAGAATCTTAAACACAGATACTGGAAAATTCTATATACTGCAACAGCATGCTGTCATAAATATAAAGGGAAGGGTAAACCCCTTTAAAATCCCTCCTGGCCAGAGGAAAACTCCTCTCACCTGTAAAGGGTTAAGAAGATAAAGGTAACCTCGCTGGCACCTGACCAAAATGACCAATGAGGAGACAAGATACTTTCAAAAGCTGGGAGGAGGGAGAGAAACAAAGGGTCTATGGGTCTGTCTTTATGCTGCCTTTGCCGGGGATAGACCAGGAATGGAGTCTTAGAACTTTGAGTAAGTAATCTAGCTAGGTACGTGTTAGATTATGATTTCTTTAAATGGCTGAGAAAAGAATTGTGCTGAATAGAATAACTAGTTCTGTCTGTGTATCTTTTTTGTAACTTAAGGTTTTGCCTAGAGGGATTCTCTGTTTTGAATCTAATTACCCTGTAAAGTATCTACTATCTTGATTTTACAGAGGGGATTTCTTTACTTCTATTTACTCCTATTTCTATTAAAAGTCCTCTTGGAAGAAAACTGAATGCTTTTTCATTGTTCTCAGATCTAAGGGTTTGGGTCTGTGGTCACCTATGCGAATTGGTGAGGCTTTTTATCCAACATTTCCCAGGAAAGGGGGGGTGCAAGTGTTGGGAGGATTGTTCGCTGTTTTAAGATCCAAGGGTTTGGGTCTGTAGTCACCTAGGCAAATTGGTGAGGCTTTTTACCAAACCTTGTCCAGGAAGTGGGGTGCAAGGTTTTGGGAAGTATTTGGGGGGAAAGACGTTTCCGAACAGCTCTTCCCCAGTAATCAGTATTTGTTTGGTGGTAGCAGCCAATCCAAGGACAAAGGGTGGAATATTTTGTACCTTGGGGAACTGTTTGACCTAAGCTGGTAAAGATAAGCTTAGGAGGTTTTTCATGCAGGTCCCCATATCTGTACCCTAGCGTTCAGAGTGGGGGAGGAACCTTGACATAGTAGCAGAGCGGTGGGATTATCCTGAAATCATTTTGAGATCCAGTTGAGATTTTTTTGAACTAAAAACACAGATTTTAAAAGAGGAATTTTGTTTTCCTTTGGAAAGGAAGTCCAGAAAGCAGCTGAAACTGAAAGCTGCTTGTTTTTTTCTCTGCTTTGTGGCCAAGGTGATTATCTTTGTGAATTGCAAGTTTTCTTTGCCTGGAGGCAGGGTACTTAACTCTTGCAGGGAAATTCAGTCTTCCAACCCAGAGGTTTTTTTTTTCCCTAAAAGTAAACGGGGGGGGGGGGGGGGTGTTCTACCCATTTGCCTGGAGACAAAAGTGGCAGGGTTGTGTGTTTTTTTTTTTTTTTTTTTTTTTTTTAGGATTTTGATTTCTTTACAAGGAGCACTGGTTTGAAAAGGAATTTGTTTTTCCTTTGGGCTGCTGGTAAGCAGGTTTCCAAGTAGTTGGAGGGTTTTTGATTTGATTTGGGGCCAGATCAGAGACAAGAGAATTGTCTTTTTCTGTAGGCTGACAATCACTATCAGAGAATAGGTATTCTATTCCACCACAGCAAAATTTTACAGCCAAGTTTTGTTTGTTTATTTCTAAACCTCAGGTGTAAAGTTAGTTAAAAACAGAGAGGTTAGAATGACAAAATCCATGGCTCGACAAAAGCTGGAATTAGCTAGATTTCAGGCTGAGGAAAAACAAAGGGAACATGAAAGACAGATAGCACTCATGCGGCGGAAGAAGGAGGAGAATGAACAAGAAAGAGAGGCAGCGAAAGAGGCAGCACAACACCAAGCGGCTGCTCACAGGAGAGCTATGGAAGCAAGGGACAAAGAAATGGAGGAGAAGGAAAAAGAGAGGAAGCATGTGGAGGAGATGGAGAAGATAAAGGCTCAGCAGAATATCCCAACAAACCCTAGCAATCCTTTTCCAAGTACCACTTCCCATCCCAGAAAGTTCCCCACCTACAAGGCAGGCAATGATACTGAGGCCTTCCTCGAAAACTTCGAAAGGGCCTGCCTTGGGTACAACATCTCTACTGACCAATACATGGTAGAGCTGAGGCCGCAGCTCAGTGGACCCTTAGCTGAGGTGGCAGCTGAAATGCCTAAAGAACACGTGAACAAGTATGAACTGTTTAAATCCAAGGCGAGAGTCAGAATGGGGACAACACCCGAGCATTCTCGTCGGGGGTTCAGAGCCCTAAGGTGGAAACCAGACGTGTCATTTACCTGACATGCCTACCACATTGTGAAACATTGGGATGCCTGGATATCAGGAGCAAGTGTTGAATCTCCAGTAAATTTTCCCTTCCTAATGCAAATGGAACAATTCTTAGAGGGTGTTCCTGAGGAAATAGAAAGATACATCCTAGGTGGGAAGCCCAAAACTGTAATCGAGGCAGGAGAGATTGGAGCCAGATGGGTGGAGGTGGCAGAGAAGAAGAAAACCGGTCGCAGTTGGAGCGGAGACCAGAAAGGATAACCCCAGACCACACCCTATTACCGGGGGCCGCCCAAGGCCCCACCTACCTCCCAAAGAACCCTCCAGACCCCTTATCGTCCCGCCACCCCCTTCTCCAGCAACCCACCTCGCCCCAGTGACCCGTCAGCTGGACGATGTTTTAAATGTAACGAGCTGGGGCATGTAAAGGCCAACTGCCCCAAGAACCCCAACAGATTACAGTTCATTGCACCGGAATCACACCAGAGGTCCACAGGCCCAGATACCTCCCAGATACCCTTGGAGCGGAGGGAAACTGTGAGTGTGGGTGGGAAGAAGGTCACCGCGTGGAGGGACACCGGAGCACAAGTGTCAGCTATCCATGCTTCCTTAGTGGACCCCAATTTAATCAACCCAGAGATCCAAGTGACGATTCAACCCTTCAAGTCCAACTCTTTCAATTTGCCTACGGCCAAGTTGCCTGTCCAGTACAAGGGCTGGTCAGTAATGGGGACTTTTGCAGTCTATGATGATTATTCCATCCCCATGCTGTTGGGGGAGGACTTGACCAATCATGTGAAGCAGGCCAAGAGAGTGGGAACAGTCACCCGCAGCCAAGCTAAACAAGCCATGAGGCCTAGCTCTGTTCCAGAAACTTCTATCAGGACCCGGTCAGAGGTGATGGACCCGGACCCCAGGCCAATGTCTGCAACAGCAGTAGTGGATCCAGTCCCAGAGACCCAGACAGAACCAATACCGGAACCGGAACCAGCCGAACAATCAACACCAGACCCATTGCCAGCACTGAATCCAGTACTTGCAACCTCAATGTCAGAGGGCCCCACCGAACCTGAATTGGCAGCAGCTGATAACCCTATACAAGAGGCTCAGCCGGAGCCTGAATCCCAACATAGTGCACCCGCGGAGAGCAGTTCACCGTCAACAGAAACAGCTCCATCCTCTACATAGCTTCCAGAGGGACCAAGCATAGGTCCACAATCCCATGAGGAACTGATGTCCCCAACATCAAGGGAACAGTTCCAGACTGAACAGGAAGCAGATGAAAGCCTCCAGAGAGCTTGGACGGCAGCACGGAGTAACCCACCGCCTCTCAGCTCTTCTAATCGATCCAGGTTTGTTGTAGAAAGAGGACTTTTATACAAGGAAACTCTTTCTGGGGGACACCAGGAAGACTGGCATCCTCAGAGACAGTTGGTAGTTCCAACTAAATACCGGGCCAAGCTCTTGAGCTTAGCCCATGATCACCCTAGTGGCCATGCTGGGGTGAACAGGACCAAAGACCGTTTGTGGGGGGGGGTCATTCCACTGGGAGGGAATGGGCAAGGATGTTTCTACCTATGTCCGGTCTTGTGAGGTGTGCCAAAGAGTGGGAAAACCCCAAGACCAGGTCAAAGCCCCTCTCCAGCCATTCCCCATCATTGAGGTTCCATTTCAGTGAGTAGCTGTGGATATTCTGGGTCCTCTTCCAAAAAAGACAGCCAGAGGAAAGCAGTACATACTGACTTTCATGGATTTTGCCACCCGATGGCCGGAAGCAGTAGCTCTAAGCAACACCAGGGCTAAAAGTGTGTGCCAGGCACTAGCAGACATTTTTGCCAGGGTAGGTTGGCCCTCCGACATCCTCACAGATGCAGGGACTAATTTCCTGGCAGGAACTATGGAAAACCTTTGGGAAGCTCATGGGGTAAATCACTTGGTTGCCACTCCTTACCACCATCAAACAAATGGCATGGTGGAGAAGTGTAATGGGACTTTGAGGGCCATGATATGTAAATTCGTAAATGAGCACTCCAATGATTGGGACCTAGTGTTGCAGCAGTTGCTGTTTGCCTACAGAGCTGTACCACACCCCAGGTTAGGGTTTTCCCCATTTGAACTTGTATATGGCCGCGAGGTTAAGGGGCCATTGCAGTTGGTAAAGCAGCAATCGGAGGGATTTACACCTTCTCCAGGAACTAACATTCTGGACTTTGTAACCAACCTACAAAACACCCTCCGAACCTCTTTAGCCCTTGCTAGAGAAAACTTACAGGATGCTCAAAAAGAGCAAAAAGCCTGGTATGATAAACATGCCAGAGAGCGTTCCTTCAAAGTAGGAGACCAGGTCATGGTCTTAAAGGCGCTCCAGGCCCATAAAATGGAAGCATCGTGGGAAGGGCCATTCACAGTCCAGGAGTGCCTGGGAGCTGTTAATTATCTCATAGCATTCCCCACCTCAAACCAAAAGCCTAAGGTGTACCATATAAATTCTCTAAAGCCCTTTTATTCCAGAGAATTAAAGGTTTGTCAGTTTACAGCCCAGGGAGGAGACGATGCTGAGTCGCCTGAAGGTGTCTACTACGAAGGGAAAAGTGCTGGTGGTGTGGAAGAGGTGAACCTCTCCATGACCCTTGGGCATATGCAGCGACAGCAGATCCAGGAGCTGTGCCAATGTTCTCAGCCACCCCAGGACTGACTGAATGGGCATACCACTCCATTGACACAGGTAATGCTCGCCCAGTTAGGGTCCAACCTTACCGGGTGTCTCCTCAAGCTAAAACTGCTATAGAACGGGAGGTCCAGGATATGTTACAGATGGGTATAATCCGCCCCTCTGGAAGTGCATGGACATCTCCAGTGGTTTTAGTTCCCAAACCAGATGGGGAAATACGTTTTTGCGTGGACTACCGTAAGCTAAATGCTGTAACTCGCCCAGACAACTATCCAATGCCACGCACAGATGAACTACTAGAGAAACTGGGGCGGGCTCAGTTCATCTCTACTTTGGACTTAACCAAGGCGCTAGATGAATCCGCCAAGGAAAGGTCAGCCTTCACCACACATCTTGGGCTGTATGAATTTAATGTCCTCCCTTTCGGGCTGCGAAATGCACCCGCCACCTTCCAAAGACTTGTAGATGGTCTCCTAGTGGGATTAGGAGAATATGTAGTCACCTACCTTGACGATGTGGCCATATTTTCGGATTCCTGGGCAGAACACCTGGAACATCTACAAAAAGTCCTTGAGCGCATACGGGAGGCAGGACTAACTGTTAAGGCTAAGAAGTGTCAAATAGGCCTAAACAGGGTGACTCACCTTGGACACCAGGTGGGTCAAGGAACTATCAGCCCCCTACAGGCCAAAGTGGATGCTATTCAAAAGTGGCCTATCCCAAAGTCAAAGAAACAGGTTCAATCCTTCTTAGGCTTGGCCGGTTATTACAGACAATTTGTGCCGCTATACAGCCAAATCGCCGCCCCACTGACAGACCTAACCAAAAAGAAACAGCCAAATGCTGTTCAGTGGACCGAAAAGTGTCAGAAGGCCTTTAACCAGCTTAAAGCGACACTCATGTCTGACCCTGTACTAAGGGCCCCAGACTTTGACAAACCGTTCCTAGTAACCACAGATGCGTCCGAGCGTGGTGTGGGAGCAGTTTTAATGCAGAAAGGACCTGATCAAGAATTCCACCCTGTAGTGTTTCTCAGCAAAAAAACTGTCTGAGAGGGAAAGCAACTGGTCAGTCACTGAAAAAGAATGTTATGCCATTGTCTATGCCCTGGAAAAGCTACGCCCATATGTTTGGGGACGGCGTTTCCACCTGCCAACCGACCATGCTGCGCTACAGTGGCTTCATACCGCCACGGGAAATATAAAAAAAAACCTTATTTGGTGGAGTTTAGCTCTCCAAGATTTTGATTTCGACATCCAACACATCTCAGGAGCTTCTAACAAAGTGGCTGATGCACTCTCCCATGAAAGTTTCCCAGAATCAACTGGTTAAAATCGTCCTTGAGATGTGGAAAATATTGTTAGTCTTTATGTACTTGGTAATATATTTAGAGATACATGTGTCTTATTAACTCTGTTTTTCCTAGAGCTCCAGGAAGAAATCCCAGCCAGTGTTCCACCCTAGCTGAGATTTGGGGGGCGTGTCATAAATATAAAGGGAAGGGTAAACCCCTTTAAAATCCCTCCTGGCCAGAGAAAAGCTCCTCTCACCTGTAAAGGGTTAAGAAGATAAAGGTAACCTCGCTGGCACCTGACCAAAATGACCAATGAGGAGACAAGATACTTTCAAAAGCTGGGAGGAGGGAGAGAAACAAAGGGTCTGTGGGTCTGTCTTTATGCTGCCTTTGCCGGGGATAGACCAGGAATGGAATCTTAGAACTTTTAGTAAGTAATCTAGCTAGGTACGTGTTAGATTATGATTTCTTTAAATGGCTGAGAAAAGAATTGTGCTGAATAGAATAACTAGTTCTGTCTGTGTGTCTTTTTTGTAACTTAAGGTTTTGCCTAGAGGGATTCTCTATGTTTTGAATCTAATTACCCTGTAAAGTATCTACTATCCTGATTTTACAGGGGGGATTTCTTTATTTCTATTTACTCCTATTTCTATTAAAAGTCCTCTTGTAAGAAAACTGAATGCTTTTTCATTGTTCTCAGATCTAAGGGTTTGGGTCTGTGGTCACCTATGTGGTTTGGGGTCTGTGGTGAGGCTTTTTATCCAACATTTCCCAGGAAAGGGGGGGTGCAAGTGTTGGGAGGATTGTTCTTAAGATCCAAGGGTTTGGGTCTGTAGTCACCTAGGCAAATTGGTGAGGCTTTTTACCAAACCTTGTCCAGGAAGTGGGGTGCAAGGTTTTGGGAAGTATTTGGGGGGAAAGACGTTTCCAAACAGCTCTTCCCCTGTAACCAGTATTTGTTTGGTGGTAGCAGCCAATCCAAGGACAAAGGGTGGAATATTTTGTACCTTGGGGAACTTTTTGACCTAAGCTGGTAAAGATAAGCTTAGGAGGTTTTCATGCAGGTCCCCACATCTGTACCCTAGCGTTCAGAGTGGGGGAGGAACCATGACACATACTTTACAGGATAAAGTTTGTGGTAACACCTAGAATAGATCCAACTAAGTGTGACCACATCTACACTAGAGGTTAGTACTGTTTTGTGCATTACTTATATTAATAAACAAAAACATGTCAAGTAAAAATATTGTATAGATTTTTAAAACAAAACTAAGAATTAGTTGTGGAAAAAGAAACAACTATTACAGGAGCAAATCCGGAGAATCTCGGAATGCAGTGGGTTGAAGTGACATGCTGTGCAGTGTCTTGTTGTATGTGGAACTGATGTGCTTATGAAATTTACGCTTGCAGTGTCTGAGGGAATTTTAAGTTTTGTTCCTTGTCTTATGGCATGGTTGTATTCAGTAATGAAATAGCTACAATTCAATATGATCTTCCTTTTTATATAAACAGTGCAATATCCCTCTCACCCAAAAATGGACACCGTGATCAAGACTTCTTCAGTCTAAAAAATGGACAAATTGAACTGGACTGACAAGGACTTCCTAATTAAATCCTTCTTTCATTTGATGGATTATATAGCTTGTGGTTGCACATGATTACCTCCGATTGCTTCAAAAGAATTGAGTTCACAATCAGCAGTGCATACTGACCATTGGGGATCAATAATCATTAGTATTTGGTTCTTGAGGAGGGAGTTGGAACAGAAGGTGTCTGAAATCTTTTATATTCTAAAGCCAGCAGTTTATAATTTTCTAAATTGTATAACTGTTATTTGAATGGTACAGACCTGGTATTATTAATGGTATTTTATTGGATTGTGAACAACATAGCAGTGTGCACCGATTGGTTCTAATGCATCCATTATATATTTTGCCATTCCTCATTTTCCTGTTGGAATAAATGAAGCAGAATGCAGTGATTACTCTTTTTGTCTCCCAACTTTTCCACAGTCACACTGTAGTTGCCAGAAGAAATATTTTGAATGTTTATAAAAACTGTGTGGGGGAGGGGAGGAAAGAAGGGAGGGAGAAATTATTATATAAAGTAACCAGACCTAGAATATATATTACAAAACAGAAATGATTTTTATCAGTTTACACCATAGCTTTGAATCCTATTCAATTATTTAGATGACAAGTGATTCTTTTTTTTCCAACCTATTTCCCACCCCAGCGCTGATGATGATTGTAACACACTATGATCTGTGTTTTTTTTCTAACATAATAGCTCTATATGTAGGAGATTTCTATATGTATTTCTATATGTAGCAGATTTCATTGGCCATGTCATTTGCTGTGCAATTCACAGTGATGAATATTTTAAAGAGGAGAGCTGCCTCATGACTCTTTCCATTTGAATTATATTTTGATGGCGTTCTGCCTTGAGAAACTGATGATCAACTCACTGAAGTCAATGCGAATTTTAGGAAGTTAGCACTTTTCAAAATCAAGCCTATTTAGGTACCTATTTATGGGCTTAGAAGAGAACTTACAATGGGCATCTACTTAAAAAAAGTCTTAGCTCTAAATTCTTGAGTGACTTTCCTGTATTTTTGTTTATGCACTTCAGAGGGACTTGTGCCTAGTCCTCCTTGTTTGTGGGGAGGGAAGGATTTGCTTGGAGGCAGGGCTTATGGAGGATGGAAGTAGTAATTGTTGAGCATCAAGATAAAACAGAGCTTGTGGAGATCCCCAAAAAAGATTAGACAAGCCCTTGTAAACTAGCTGTAAATAGAAAAGGAGTACTTGTGGCACCTTAGAGACTAACCAATTTATTTGAGCATAAGCTTTCGTGAGCTACAGCTCACTTCATCGGATGCATACTGTGGAAAATACAGAAGATGTTTTTATACACACAAACCATGAAAAAATGGGTGTTTATCACTACAAAAGGTTTTCTCTCCCCCCACCCTACTCTCTTGCTGGTAATAGCTTATCTAAAGTGATCACTCTCCTTACAATGTGTATGATAATCAAGGTGGGCCATTGCCAGCACAAATCCAGGTTTTCTCCCCCCCCCACCATGTCAAGGTTCCTTCCTCACTCTGAACTCTAGCGCACAGATGTGGGGACCTGCATGAAAACCTCCTAAGCTTACTTTTACCAGCTTAGGTTAAAACTTCCCCAAGGTACAAATTAATTTTACCCTTTGCCCTTGGATTTCCACTGCCACCACCAAACTTTATCTGGGTTTACTGGGAAATGTAGTTTGGACACATCTTTCCCCACAAAATCCTCCCAACCCTTGCACCCCACTTCCCAGGGAAGGTTTAGTAAAAATCCTCACCAATTTGCATAGGTGACCATAGACCCAAACCCTTGGATCTTAGAACAATGAAAAAGCATTCAGTTTTCTTACAAGAAGACTTTTAATAGAAGTAAAGGAATCACCTCTGTAAAATCAGGTTGGTAGATACCTTTCACGTAGGCGACTGGATATTCTCCTAATCCCGCTACGAGACCATCTACAAGTCTTTGGAAGGTGGCGGGTGCATTTCGCAGCCCGAAAGGGAGGACATTAAATTCATACAGCCCGAGATGTGTGGTGAAGGCTGACCTTTCGTTGGTGGATTCATCTAGCGGTACCTGCCAGTACCCCTTGGTTAAGTCCAAGGTAGAGATGAACTGAGCTCGCCCCAGTTTCTCTAGTAGTTCATCTGTGCGTGGCATTGGATAGTTGTCTGGGTGAGTTACAGCATTTAGCTTACGGTAGTCCACGCAAAAACGTATTTCCCCATCTGGTTTGGGAACTAAAACCACTGGAGATGCCCATGCACTTCCAGAGGGGCGGATGTCCTTATCCATAACTATTTTACATTTGGGGAAAATGTATACCTTCAAATCAGCGACACTGCTATGGGTACCCGCATGGCCCCACAGTATGCCAACATTTTTATGGCTGACTTAGAACAACGCTTCCTCAGCTCTCATCCCCTAACGCCCTACTCTACTTGTGCTATATTGATGACATCTTCATCATCTGGACCCATGGAAAAGAAGCCCTTGAGGAAGTCCACCATGATTTCAACAATTTCCATCCCACCATCAACCTCAGCCTGGTCCAGTCCACACAAGAGATCCACTTCCTGGACACTACAGTGCTAATAAACGATGGTCACATAAACACCACCCTATACCGGAAACCTACTGACCACTATTCCTACCTACATGCCTCCAGCTTTCACCCTGACCACACCACACGATCCATCGTCTACAGCCAAGCTCTGCGATACAACCGCATTTGCTCCAACCCCTCAGACAGAGACAAACACCTACAAGATCTCTATCAAGCATTCTTACAACTACAATACCCACCTGCGGAAGTGAAGAAACAGATTAATAGAGCCAGAAGAGTTCCCAGAAGTCACCTACTACAGGACAGGCCCAACAAAGAAAATAACAGAACGCCACTAGCTGTCACCTTCAGGCCCCAACTAAAACCCCTCCAATGCATTATCAAGGATCTACAACCTATCCTGAAGGATGACCCAACACTCTCACAAATCTTGGGAGACAGGTCAGTCCTTGCCTACAGACAGCCCCCCAACCTGAAGCAAATACTCACCAGCAACCACATACCACACAACAGAACCACTAACCCAGGAACCTATCCTTGCAACAAAGCCCGTTGCCAACTGTGTCCACATATCTATTCAGGGGACACCATCACAGGGCCTAATAACATCAGCCACACTAGCAAAGGCTCGTTCACCTGCACATCCACCAATGTGATATATGCCATCATGTGCCAGCAATGCCCTTCTGCCATGTACATTGGTCAAACTGGACAGTCTCTACATAAAAGAATAAATGGACACAAATCAGATGTCAAGAATTATAACATTCATAAACCAGTCAGAGAACACTTCAATCTCTCTGGTCACTCGATTTCTGATCTCAAAGTGACTATCCTTCAACAAAAAAACTTCGAAAACAGACTCCAACGAGAGACTGCTGAATTGGAATTAATTTGCAAATTGGATACAATTAACTTAGGTTACTTTTTATAATGAATCAACCATTCCTAGTCTCTATTCAAGCCTATTTCCCCATGTTTATTTTTCCCCCTCCCCCCCGCTGTTCCTCAGACGTTCTTGATAAACCCTGGATTTGTGCTGGAAATGGCCCACCTTGATTATCATACATATTGTAAGGAGAGTGATCACTTTAGATAAGCTATTACCAGCAGGAGAGTAGGGTGGGGGGAGAGAAAACCTTTTGTAGTGATAAACACCCATTTTTTCATGGTTTGTGTGTATAAAAACATCTTCTGTATTTTCCACAGTATGCATCCGATGAAGTGAGCTGTAGCTCACAAAAGCTTATTTTTAAATAAATTGGTTAGTCTCTAAGGTGCCACAAGTACTCCTTTTCTTTGTGCAAATAAGAGACTAACACGGCTGTTACTCTGAAACCTAGCTGTAAATAGTGGCTATTTTGATCTTGCTGTTCCTGCATATCCCTTTCTGCATCCATTCTCTCTTATCAGATCAACAGGACCAGGGGCCTGATTCTACTTCCATTGAAGCCAATGTAAAAGTTCCCTTTGATTTCAGTGGTGCAGGATAAAGGCCAGGAGAACAGTCATGATATCAGCACTCTTCCACCCCCTAATGCAGTGCAAAATGCTTCTTACAGCACCAGAGTGTGAAAGAGAAGGCAACGGTTGTGAAGGTTTTATGCACAATAAAACAGGCAGATCTTTGGTGACTGTCCTCCATTTCTTGGCAGGGGTGTCTGCCACATAAGACTTGGCATTAACTGTGGATCTAGAAAGAGGAGAACAAAGGTTTAATCCTCCTCTCAGTGAGGTCAGTGAAGGAATTCCTATTGGCTGTAGCTGGGCTTGGATTGATCTCTTATTTCAAAGTTCATTATGGTATTCTTGCTTTCACAATACAGTATTAGCCACAGTTTCTATGGTGGGCCTTGTAATAGGTAGTGAAATGTGCCATGAACTAAATTCCTACTTCACACTCAGTGTAGTATACAGTTGCAAGAAGCAGAAAAGTGAATAGATCTTCCACCCTCAGATCTGTCCTCAGCCTGGTGTATGAGTGAAAGGTGGCTTTAGGCTCTCCCATATCCTGGAGTGGTCAGGGACCATTTTGGCTCTGCTGCAGGCTAGAGCACCCTGAGGGAGTAGCTGAGGTTTAGGAACCCTTCAGCCACATCCCTCAGTTCTCCAACACAATGCCTTGTATCCCCACTTCCTACTTCGCCGAAGGAGGTGTTGCAGAGGCAGAGTGTAACAGAGCACAGCAGGCCCCTTGGCTCCTGCCTCTGCTAGGTCCACAAAGTCACTCTGAGTCCTTTAATCACCGCTGGTGCAGTTTATTCATACGATTGTTCCCACACCATTTCACCATGTACAGTTGGCCTTTCACCATCTGCACATAGGACAGGGGAAGAATTACTTCCACTCCCTGCTTTTCCCCTTTCTTTCTGCTCTCCCCCGGCTTCCTTCCCTCAAGGCTTTTATACAGCCCCAGGCTAATTAGGCGACACCTTATCTCTGCTTCCCCAATTAGGGCCAGGTTATCACCAGCCAGCTAGAATTTATTCCCCTAACTGGGAGCTGTCATGGCAGAAGGCTGAATCAGGAACCCTTTGCCCAGCACTCTGCCACACACAGCTTATGTCAAGTAATCACAGGACAATGCAAAAACTGTCTACTTAGGTCATGCGCGTGAAGCTTTTTGTCGCCTTAACTTCACCTTAGCATTTTACTTTTGTGATGTGCATTTTGCACATCACTCATGACAAGAACAACTAAATCTGACAAGAACAATGACACTCTAACTGATAGTGTTTGTGTATGCCATCTTGGCTGCCAATCTGGGGATTGCCAGAGCTCCTAGAGCTTCAGCTCAAGAGCCAAGGCTCTCTATTTGGGATCAGCAACACATCAGACCAGATCCTCTGTTGAGCAGCACATGCTCACCAGTGGGTTGCAAGTACATTTAGTTAGAAAAGATTTTGTTCTATCTTATGTCATGGACCTTTTTCCAAACTGCCCTTGCCAAATATGTGGATTCAATGTAGTAGTAGTAATAGTGTGTTCATTACAGTGGTTATAATTTTAATTATTAGCCTAGGTCTCTGTGTTTGAAGGAGGTGAGGAAAGGCACAGCACCTCTCAGGGCAAAGCAGTGCACAGGGAGATCACCACCACTGCTATGCACCTGTGCACACTTTCCTTTATGGTCTGCTAGCTCTGCTGGCTGGTATGGAATTATGGTTTTACCTCTATTAATTTAGATAGGGGTTAAAGTTATTAACATAACCCATTCACTGTCCAACATTAAACAGTGTTAAACAAGGTCCAGGGTTTGGTAAACAGAGTCCTTAGTACCATGGCAAAATCACTATTAAAATTTTTAAACCTTTTTATTAGGGCTGTCAAACTATTAAAAAAAAAGTAATCGTCATTAATCGCACAATTAAAATTGCAATTAATCGTGCTGTTAATAATAGAATGCCATTTATTTAAATATTTTTGGATGTTTCCCACATTTTCAAATATATTGATTTCAATTACAACACAGAATAAAGTGTACAGTGCTGACTTTATATTTTTTACTACAAATATTTGCACTGTAAAAAAGAAACAAAAGAAATAGTATTTCAATTCATGTACTGTAGTGCAATCTCCTTACTATGAAAGTTCAATTTACAAATTTAGGATTATGTACAAAAAATAACTGCACTCAAAACCAAAACCACGTAAAACTTTAGTGCCTATAAGGCCACTCAGTCCTACTTCTTGTTCAGCCATTCGCTCAGACAAACAAGTTTGTTTACATTTCTGGGAGATAATGCTGCCTGCTGAAATGTCACCTGAAAGTGAAAACAGGCACTCTTGTAGCCAGTGTTGCAAGATATTTACATGCCAGATGCACTAAAGATTCATATGTCCCTTCATGCTTCAACCACCATTCCAGAGGACCATGTGTCCATGCTGATAACGGGTTCTGCTTGATAACAATCCAAAGCAGTGCAGACCAATGCATGTTCATTTTCATCATCTGAGTCAGATTCCACCAGCAGATGGTTGATTTTCTTTTTTGGTTGTTTGGGTTCTGTAGTTTCTGCATGAGAGTGTTGCTGTTTTAAGACTTCGGAAAGCATGCTCCAGATCTGGTCCCTCTCAGATTTTGGAAGGCATTTAAGATTCCTAAACCTTGAGTCAAGTGCTGTAGCTATCTTCAGAAATCTCACATTGATACCTTCTTTTTGTTTTGTCAAATCTGAAGTGACAGTGTTCTTAAAACGAACAACGTGCTGGGTCATCATCTGAAACTGCTATAACATGAAATATATGGCAGAATGCGGGTAAAACACAGAGTAGGACACATACACTTCTCCCCCAAGGAGTTCAGTCATAAATTTAATTAATGCATTTTTTTTTAATGAGCATCATCAGCATGGAACAGTGGTTTTCAACCTGGGGGCCACTAGCGGCCCAACCAGCACACAGCTGCGACCTATGTGACAACCTCAGGGCCATACAGGTAGTACATATATTGTGTAAATGCGGCCCATGTAACACAGAGAGCTGCATATGCGGCCAACAATGGTAAATGGGTTGAGAACCACTGGCAGCAAAGCATGTCCTTTGGAATGGTGGCCGAAGCATGAAGGGGCATATGAATTTTTAACATATCTGGCATGTAAAAACCTTGTAATGCTGGCTACAAAAGTGCCATGTGAACGCCTGTTCTTGCTTTCAGGTGACACTGTAAATAAGAAGCGGGAAGCATTATCTCCCGTAAATATACTTGTTTGTTTTAGCTATTGGCTGAACAAGAAGTAGGACTGAGTCGACTTGTAGGCTCTAAAGTTTTATATTGTGGTGTTTTTGAGTGCAGTTATGTAATAAAAAAAAATCTACATTTGTAGGTTGCACTTTGATTGCACTACAATACTTGTACGGGGAAATTGAAAAATACGATTTTTTAAAATTTTTTACAGTGCAAATATTTGTAATAAAAATAATATAAAGTGAGCACTGTACACTTTGTATTCTGTGTGGTATTTGAAATCAATATATTTGAAAATGTAGAAAAACATCCAAAATATTTGTTTCAATTGGTATTCTATTATTTAACAGTGGAATTAAAACTGTGATTATTTGATTAATTTTGTGTTAACCACATTAGTTAACTGCGATTAATTAACAGGCCTACTTTTTTATTAAAGACACAGAAAAGAAAAAAGTTAAAACATGAAAGTATTAAATAATGCTTTTTGTTTTAACCACATCCCTTGCTCTCTCTAGTTGGAGAGACGTTTTTAGAAGGGAACCTCCGACCCCTCTTGTTTTCCAGTCTCTTAGATTGTATCAAAAGGTAGTAATAACTGTCCTTTTGGAGAAAAGAGAAGTTAGCTGATATGAGCAGGAGCTGTTGCTGTTAAGGTCTGATCCCATTTCATGCCAGGTGGTGGTTGGGCTTCAGCTGGAGCTGGTAGAGGTGACAATGTCATCTGGCTCCTGCTCCCTGGCCTGCTCTGGTCAGGGCCATCTCTGAGAATCAGGATGATGAAGGCCCATGGCTCCTAGGAGACCATAGGGGTGGCAGCCATAATGGTGAAGCTTGCTCCAGGAGCCAATTTTTTGCCTAAAATCTCTTTGACTCTGTGATGGGATGTACAAACCCCACACTGGAGAGAAAGTGGTTAAAAAGCAGCTCTGGGCCCAGGCTGCCCTGCACAAACTGAGGTGGGGCTGAAAGAAGAGCAGAGCAGCTCAGAGGAAGGCAACACAGTGGAAGGGAGAAGACCACTGCTCTGAATAGGAAGAACTGCCCAGGAACTCCTTGCCTGAGACCTGACAACACCGACCTGTGTAAACCTACAAAGGGGAGGCAGGTGGCTGAGAATGCAGGTCAGAGACTTCATTGAAGACTCTGTGACTTACTCTGTGAAGCTAAAGGAGGCTGAGATAGGAATTGGTCCTGGGGGGGAGGGGTCTGCTTAGCACCCCAAGGTGGAGACTGGAGCCCACTACTGGGACCTGGACTGGAGCCCAGTGGACAGGTTGGGCCTGGGCTATCCTATTGACTCCAAGAGGACATTACAACAACAGGAGCCTTCACCCTGGGCAAGAACAGCTGGAAAAGACCTTGACTGTTCAAGGGCCCAGACTCCAAAGTCCCTTTGCTAAAGAGGAGGAGGATTGGAAACCTTTGAGGTAGGTGCCCTGAAGAACACGACTGTCTTCAAGGGGGAGATGACCTGCCACCCGCCCTAACCACTAGGTTCACTAGGCAGCACTTTTGGTGGTGGTTCACCTTCTACAGGCCCCCCCCCCCCCCCCGAAAAGGGAATGATGGGCAGAATGGACCCTCCCCTCATTATTTTGTCCACCAGTTAGGCCTAATTTCTGACACCCTAATTTTGACTCGCTGATTTCTGGTTCCACACTTACTTTTGTTTACCAAGCATTATCTTAATAGTGTCTGAGTTATATCAGCAGGCCTTTTAGTTTGGACTAACTCAGCCTGTCTCTCCCTTTGGTGCCTTTTCACATCAACATTTGTCTTACAGGTTATTTTGACATCTTATGAACTTACTCATTTTTTATACTTGAGCTCACAAATAGGGTAAACTTGTAGGCCCCAATTATCACAACACATTATTGTTAGGATGACATATCAGTGCTAGCTTCAGACACTCTTTATACTTTAGTGGTCCCTAGAACTGTGACTGCAACCAGAACTTGAGTGGGGAATAAACGGAAGGCCCCTTGCCGCTGTCACATACACCTTGTACATGGTAGGTTGTGGGGTTTCTACTAGCAGGTGAGGCTTTTGTACCAGATATGGATGGCTATGGAGCTTCCTTCCCAGAGACATATACCTGAGATGTCTACACTTTAGTGCACTGCCAGGTATCTCTGCTGTATGCTCAGATAAGGTATATTACAAACTGCCACCTAATGGCTGAACAGTATAATACAGTTTAGGAGTCTATTACAGTAGCCTTCTGTACCTTGTCAGTGCAGTGGTCACTCTCTCATTCTGTCTCCTAGTGACTCAAGACTTGAACTGAGCCAGCAGTTGACAGAGTGCACCCTCTCCCAGGCTGCTGCCTTGCTGTCCACCATCTTACGTTTCATTTTTTTAAAAATGAATCGCCAGTTATGGTTGTGAACAAAATCTTGAAATGTGAACTGAGTAAAACTGATGCTATCTGAAATCAGTCATTACTGCTTGAAACAATAGCTCTGATTGGGAATTCATCTCTGTAGGAGTCCACCCCAGAAAAATGATCCTCAAATGTCCATATTGTGAACTACTTCAGTACACATCAACACACAAAATAAAGGAGATCTAATCAGAACCTACACAATCTACAGAGTAACCAGTCACTCTGGTACCATGAATGGGTGTGGTTGGGAAATGCCACTGCTTATTATTTCTCCCTTCCCCATCAAGAAGAAGCCAAGCCTAAGGATCCCAGGAGGGCATCTGAGCCCTACCATAGAGCCCAGGGGGTATTTGAACCCCACTGAGTGGCAGCCAAGCCCAAGAATTTTAGCAAGCACACGGGATTGCATTTTGTACACCTGTGCAATCTACGAGAGTGGCATCTCCTTTCTGCATCTTTAGTGGGCAGAGCTTGGAAGAGTATCCCCATCTCTCCCAGCTTATCTGCTGTAGTGACGACATGATCCAACAATACAATGTAAGCAGTTAATGACTCATCAAACTCACTGGAGCTTATTTTCTCAAGCAGCAATTTTTCTTCACTGAGATCAGCATCAGAGTAAGAAAAGTAAAATAAAGGTAAACATTTCTCAGTCAGTATTTGATGCAAAGGAATTTACCAGTATCAATTAAGTCTTATTACATGCTCTGCAGGGGAAGGAGGATTTTTTTTAACTCCCTGCTTCACCCAACTGTTGTAGTATCTGGGTCCCCCCCCCCCACAGCATGTACCAATAGTAAGCTGTCTCTCCCTTCCAGCTTTCTAGTCTGCTCCAACGTTTTCTTGGTTCCGATTCTCCTAGTTCTTCCAGTGTTTTTCCTCTGGCAGTAAATACTAATTTGCCTAGGGGTTTCTCAGTTTGCTAATTATGTGGATTTATTTCCCAAGAAAAATGGGATCCAGTTTTGTAGGCTTTTAACTGTTCCATTCTTCCACTCTGGGTATGTTCTTAGTTCCTTTTGACTCCAGGTACCTTATAGTGTTCAGTGATCACTCTGTGCTTAAAATGTTTGCAAAAGCTCTGCTTTAGTCTCAGTGGCAGCATTTGCCCAGTGATGGCCCCTTGTAAAGTTCAGTTCCAGCCTCTTATCAATGTTGCTGCTCATCACTCCGGGCGGGGTTCGCATCCCTGCATTAGCACACTGGGCGGAGCTTGAGTTTCACTTTGGGCTTTCCCTTGGTCACCAGAGACACATAACTGAATCACCATACCCTTGCTGCGTTGGGGGCCCCGTGATTGTCTGGGTTATAGGTGCCTAATACTGCCACTGTTTAGTCTATGTCCAGTTCCCACTGGTTGTGTATAACCACAAGAACATCACAATGCTCTGCCCAGATTCCATCCTTAAAGGCACCGTTCCCAATAACACAATATGTTTTGCTATATCTGTGTCTATTGCTGTGTTTCGAAAAGCCTGCTGCTTTGTGCTAATTTGCCAGCATTGGCTCTTCATGACAAACTAAGCTGTGATTTACATTGCACATATTATTTTGTGTATTTAAAATTTTACTGACTGGATTAGTAGCATTACGTGCGCGCGCTCTCTCTTTTTCTCTCTCTTCTTTTCAGAGCCCAAAGGGGCAGAAATTGTGATTTTTCTCTCTCTCTCTTTCCTCTCTCTCTCTTCCCCTACCCCCCTCCCCCGCCCATACTCCAGAGTGCTTCTTCTAAATCAGCAGTTGATTTTGGTTCTCTTTACACTGACAGTTTCTTTCTTAAATGGGATCAAACATTTTCTAACCCTAGACAGTGGTGTTGTATGGTAGTTTTAGTTGAATAGGTAGCGTAGTCCAGCTCTCTGGGGCAGTGGGGAGGTTGAAAGCTTGATCATCTTAGTCAGTTTTAGCACTTTAAAAAGGAAGCGACAGCTTGAGTAAATGGCACACTTGCTGTCTGTATTGGCTAAAACTGAAAATAAATATGCTGTTGCCAAGCTACAAACACACTTTACAATGCAGTAAACCAATTTTGCTACCTTGGCCTGGAGAGACTTGTCCCATTAAGCTGACTGTAGAGGTCCCAATAATGGGTCCTGAGATGATAAAGTACAAATCTGCAGCTGTTTCTGAAATGACTAAAAGTAGTAGCAGGCTGAACTAATGCTTCCCTCTATCATATACGTGTACAGATTTTTTTCTCTTGCTTTGTGCCTCCCACTTATTCCTGGGTTTCATCCTCTAGGACTGTCTGCACTACAAATGTAACTGCTAGTGCATAGGTAGTGGCCTTTGGGTTCTAACACTGTTCTTTATTATTGTGGTTTGTGTGACAGGTATGATGAACACAGGTGTATCCTGAGACTACTGTATCCACTTTATAAATGTATCTGTATCTCTGTAAGGCAGGAATCATGTGCTGGCTGGTTGGGGAGGGGTCCAAAGCTTTGTCCAGGAACTAAAGTGTGTGTATGTATGGTTTTACAGCAGATGCTGGTACAGGTAAACAACTCCAGAGAAGTACCATCCCAGGGGAGGGGAATTGCAAATACAGGTTCTGACTGTGTTCAAGAGACAAAGGCTATTGCACATAAAGGCTGAGTTTAAACTGAGTCAAGGAGCTCTCATTTTGATCAAGCAAACTGACATGAACTTTTAACCAAGGGCACAAACCATACTCCAAGGGTTTGAAGCTCTGGAACCTGCCAGGGTCTCTCTCTAGGAAACATATGGGACCTCTGGTAAACTTAAGCTAGCAGGTAGTTAATCTGATTATATGTTTCCTCATGGTACAGTACAGACTTCCCCTTATGGACTTCAGAATGCAGAGACCTTGGAATCATCAGAACCTTTGGGCACTAGAGAGGCCTAAGGGGTGGAAACTTTAAAGATGGGAATAAAAACATTTTCCAGCAAGGAGTAACATACAGATTTCTGACTATAGACAGGGATGTGTGGAGAACAGCTGGCACAAACTAAAGTTAATTTGGCTGGAAATGGCACATGATGTTCTAGGAGTAATGAAACCACAGTGCCGAAAAGCATAGGAAGGGAGACTTGGTGGAATCCTCAAGTTAAAGAATTGGGGGAAGGGGAGCGTAATATTAAGGAAAAAGTAATGGCAGGCTAGCATCTTGATTAGTGATAAGAAGGCAAACAAAAGCCAAAAGAAATGCTGTACCAGCTAAAAGTATGGCTTGTGATGAGCTATATAATGGACTAGGAGGACATGAGGGAGAAAAAAACATTTATAGACTCACCAAAAGGCAAAAGAAAAAATGATGAGATGTGAACGAGTTTGCTTAAATTAGAAATGAACATAGTATATTGCATAAATGGTGAATCAGTCGTCGAAGTGTGGAGCTGACTATTTTGAAAAAGCGATGAATGAGGAAAACCCAAGAGAAAACATGTAAGCTGAACTGGGACAAAATAAATTGCATATAGGAGGAAGAGGTTGCAGGGGCACTTCAGAAAATGAAAAAAGAGACAGCATCTAGGCGATGAAGTGCCAGTGGATGCGCTGAATCATTGGGAAAGGAAGTCATCAAGTATCTAAGTCTGTTCAATAATAATAATCAGCATGAGGAAAATATCAGATGAATGCTATAAAACCTTTGTGGTGCCTATTTTTAAACATTAAGGAGATAGTACACTGTGTGGTAACTATTGCCCCATTAAGATGATATCAAATGCTACAAAAGTATGGAAGAAGATTATTGAAAAACATTTGTGTGTAATAATTGAAATTTGGAAGAGTCAGTATGGATTTATTCCGAGAAGGAAAACAATTGATACTATCTGAGCACTCTGAATCCTTGTGGAGAAGTTCAGAAAAAAAGAGATGACAACTGGTCATGGTCTCTGTGGGCCTGGAGAAGGTATACAATCATGTACCATGAGAATTTGTTTGGTGGTGGTTGTGATGGAAAGAAAGGTCCATCTTATTGAAGATATGTATGATGGAGTGACTACTGTAGTCAAAACTAAATGAGGCTACTGTAGAGAATTTCCAGTAAACCTTGGCCTGCATCAGAGTCAGCATCGAATCTCTTTTTGTTTGCAGTTGTCATGGATGTGATAAGTGAGACTATGGGACATGGTGTGTATGGTGAGACCCTGCAAGCCAGTTTTTAACAGTGGCAATATAGTTTTGAACAGGCTGCACTTAGAGTGAATGTAAGTAAGACTGAAGTGATAACTGGAGGAGGAAGATTCACCATAAATGATATAACTGGCAGACCGCTTAGAATGAAATTTAAATACTTAGGATCAGTGGCTGCTGACAGTGATGTCCTCTTGCGTGCCACCGAGCATCATACTACAGCTGCTTGATGCAAATGGCAGGAGCTGATCGCAGTTCTTTGTGACAAAAAGATTCCAATAAAGTTAAAAGGTACAGTATATAAAACTGTCACGTAACGCATCCTTATGTACAGGACAGACTTGGCTAGGCATGAAAAAGAAAATCAGCATGCCGTCTATCATGGAAATGAAGATATTGAGATGTTCAAATGGCAGGACATGCCATGAAAGGAAATGAGGAGGCTGTAAGGGGCCTAATGCAGGTTGCTCCAATTGAAGACAAGTTGAGGGAGGCTAGGTTATGTTTGTATGGACATGTCCAGGGGAGACCTGAGAGAGATATAGCAGTAAAATGGCTCTTGCGATAATCATGGATGGAAGACTATTAAGGGGGAGACCAAAGTCTCGGTAGACTTCAGAGACCAATCTGTATGACAGCCTGGCATATGATCATCAGCTTTGGAAGAAGGCAATATAAAGTTGCTGACCCCAAATACGGAAGTAGCAAGGAAGAAAAAATGTTTTCTCTATTATGATTTTGTCGCAATATAAATGTACTCTTTAAGGCTGTCTGGTCCTTGGTAAACCACTGTCTTATTCCCTCAGAGTTAAATAGTAACCTCAGAAGACACACTTCTTTAGTGGAGTTCTGGGAAAGGGTGTGTTTAAGTTATGAGGCTGAAGGGGCTAGACAGGTGGACAGCATGTTCCAGCTCTTAGGAGGGTTGCTAGATGGAGGGTCTTCACTCCAAGAGCATGTGTGGGGTTAGAGACCATGGCAGTGCCTGGACTCCATTTAGGTTCTAGGAAGCTTAAAACATCTGGGGATCCAGAGGTTTAGACTCGTCTTGCAGCATTCTACTGAGCCACCACCAGGGTAAGCCTGACCGAATCTGTGATAGTTTGTACTGTGGGATAACATGGTTATAGAATTGCTTTGGGAATATGTTAGGTCATGATCTAGGCTTTAATATGATTCCCTAGCATAATTCCACAAAGGTGGGTGTAGTGTCCAGTGGCATAACCAGGACAGGACACTTGGGTGGGCCACTACTTCGGGTGGGTGGGCAATGATGGGGGCAGGAAGGATTGGGGCCACTTCCCCACCACCCTCTCCAGCTGGCCTTGCGGGGGGCAATGGACATGCTGGCCAGGAGCCCCCAGGACCCAGGTGCACACACGAGGTGCAGGGTCAGGGCACAGGAATTTGCCCTGCTCAGCCTGCCCTCCCAGCACTTCAGCCACGGAGCGGAGTCAACTTGCAGGCACTCGCCACAGTCTGCCTGCCTGGAGCTCCAGCCAGTGAGTGGGGTCGGGGCGCAGTGGCTTACCCAGGAGCAAGCCTTGTGCCCTGCTCCCGCTCCCTGGCTGGTGCACCGGGTGGGCGGAGCAGGGAGAGCCCTGGACCCCACTCCCTGGCTGGAGAGTCAGGCGGGTGGAGCGAGGCAAGCTTTGGACCCTGCTCCCTGGCTGGAGAGTGGGGCATAGTGGGGCAAGCTGCAGGGCCAGAGCAGAGCCCAGGCTGGGAGGCTGGATGCTAAGTGAGTGGGCCATGGCTATGCCACTGAATGTCCACTCCACAAACTGAAGTGTTATCACATGGACACCTCTCATTGGGTTAGGCCAGGGGACCTCCCCAGGAAGGTGCAGGAATGTGTCAAGGGAGGCGTGAGCTGCATGTTTTTTTTTTTTTTTTTAAAGAGCTGTGACTGTCAGCACCGGGTGGCGGGCGCTTGTGCAGAAGGGCCATGTACATACAGGAGTCGGGGATAAAGAGGACAGCCAGAGTCCTACTGGGCTCTCCTCCCTCCCTCACCTAGCAGCGGCGGGTCCCCAAGGTGGCAGCAGCAGTGCAAAAGTAAGGGCGGCAATGGGGCACTAAGTGATATTTGTCAATCACTTTTCACACTGCCACTCTTCTGTGCTGCTGCTGGCACATGCTGTCTTCAAAGTTGGGCACCCAGACTGCAGCCTTCAGAGCTGGGTGCTGGCGCAAATGACTACAGACACAAAGAAAGGGGGCCCAGTCAAGTAAGTCTGAGAATCATTGTGCTAGGCAAATTTGTGTTGGAATGATTAAATTTAGAGTTTCAGAGTAACAGCTGTGTTAGTCTGTATTCGCAAAAAGAAAAGGAGGACTTGTGGCACCTTAGAGACTAACCAATTTATTAGAGCATAAGCTTTCGTGAGCTACAGCTCACTTCTTCAGATGCATATCGTGGAAACTGCAGCAGGCTTTATATATACACAGAGAATATGAAACAATACCTATTCCCACCCCACTGTCCTGCTGGTAATAGCTTATCTAAAGTGATTTCCAGCACAAATCCAGGTTTTCTCACCCTCCACCCCCCCACACAAATTCACTCTCCTGCTGGTGATAGCCCATCCAAAGTGATAACTCTTTACACAATGTGCATGACAATTAAGCGGGGCTATTTCCTGCATAAATCCAGGTTTTCTCACATCCCCCCCACCCCCATACACACACAAACTCACTCTCCTGCTGGTAATAGCTCATACAAACTGACCACTCTTCAAGTTAAAATCCAAGTTAAACCAGAACATCTGGGGGGGGGGGGGGTAGGAAAAAACAAGAGGAAACAGGCTACCTTGCATAATGACTTAGCCACTCCAAGTCTCTATTTAAGCCTAAATTAATAGTATCCAATTTGCAAATGAATTCCAATTCAGCAGTTTCTCGCTGGAGTCTGGATTTGAAGTTTTTTTGTTTTAAGATAGCGACCTTCATGTCTGTGATCGCGTGACCAGAGAGATTGAAGTGTTCTCCGACTGGTTTATGAATGTTATAATTCTTGACATCTGATTTGTGTCCATTTATTCTTTTACGTAGAGACTGTCCAGTTTGACCAATGTACATGGCAGAGGGGCATTGCTGGCACATGATGGCATATATCACATTGGTGGATGTGCAGGTGAACGAGCCTCTGATAGTGTGGCTGATGTTATTAGGCCCTGTGATGGTGTCCCCTGAATAGATATGTGGGCACAGTTGGCAACGGGCTTTGTTGCAAGGATAAGTTCCTGGGTTAGTGGTTCTGTTGTGTGGTATGTGGTTGTTGGTGAGTATTTGCTTCAGGTTGCGGGGCTGTCTGTAGGCAAGGACTGGCCTGTCTCCCAAGATTTGTGAGAGTGTTGGGTCATCCTTTAGGATAGGTTGTAGATCCTTAATAATGCGTTGGAGGGGTTTTAGTTGGGTGTAGAGTTGGCCCTAAAAGTCATCTTTTTATAAACAGAGAACACACTGAGAAGTTAGGGACAGACAAGACATGGTGAGTTTTTTTTATTTGGTACAGCGAAAGGCCTGGTTATCTCAGAAATGCTCCCTCAGCTTGTTCCATCACCATTAAGAAAACCTGATTATGTAAGCAATCCTGATTCATTCTCTCTGCTGGGCCAAAATGATTGACCTGTCTAAATCTCTCATGCTCTTGGAGGGAGTTTCTTTGCTAGAAACGAAACAAAGCCGGAGAACATGTTAGAAACACCTACAGTTGGTGGGGGGGGAGGAGGAAATTGAGCCACTGTGGCAGCAGAAAAGAGATTAATGTCTGCTGGGTCCAATGAAGTTTTCTTAAAATAGAAAACTCTGAAAGCAGGCTTATGCACATGGCTTGTACACATATAACTATTTTGGTTACATGTGTCATGGGTTGTGGTGTTTTTAACCAAGATAGTTATACTGGTATAATCTGTAATGTAGATACAGTAATGTTGGTATGAATGCATAGTAATTAAACACCTTTATATCAGTATAACTCCATTTACACTGTGGGATTGGGAGCTATACCTCTTTAGCTATGTAAAGGGGCTATGCCAGGGCTCGACCCTCTCTGGGCAGCGGGGAGCCACACCGGCTTGCTACACACAGTTAACTTTGGGGAATTAGTCCGGCCATCGAAGCCTCCCTCGGCAGCCCTTGCAGTAACTGGACGTAGCACCGTAGGCTCGGGCCCTGAGTCAGGGTGGGGCACCGAACAGTCAGTAGCTCAGGCCCTCAGGCAGGGGCTGAGCAAATAGCCCACTGTTAGCAGGCCAGGCCCTGGGCCAGGGCGGGGCACCAAATAGTCAGTAGCTCAGGCCCTCAGGCCGGGGGCCTGTGTGAATTAGCCTAGGCCTCTAAGGATCTGGGAGAGGGGGAGACTGCCACCCACGAGTTGGGTGACGGGAGGATGCAGGCCCACCCACTCCACTGCGTCCCAGCCCGGGGCCCTAGCAGCGGTAGAAGACCCGCTGCTGGGTCAGTGGGGATCCTGGCCGCAACACACTGACATGGGCTCTGGCAGTGCTACAGCCAGACTGGGATCGGCTGCCCCCGGGCTGCTTCCTGACTCCCCCTCTTGTGGTAACTGGGTCCCGGCAGTGTTCTCCAGGGGTCCAGCACCATGGGTTCCTCCCCTGGATAGCTGGTGCAGGGCAGGTCCGGCCAGTCTTGGCGTGGACCTAGGGCTGTGAGGTTTTCCCAGTCGCGGGCTAGGCTGACTATCTCTGGCCTCCCCGGCAGCTGGTCCTCTAGTGAGTGCTGAGGGCCCTCCTTTCTACTTCCGGGTCGCCGCCTGTCCCTCTGAGGGGCGGGCTCAGAGCTTCCTGGCTCCGCCCACTCTGGTGTCTGGAGGGGCTCGACCCTCTCCGGGGCTGCAGGGAGCCACACCGCCTTGCTACAAGCTATGATGGAGTCTCCCATCAAATTCAACAGATGACCCACGGTAAATGATTGTAAGTCCTGAGATGAGACCAAAGACCAGTTTTGGACCTACAGCTCTCTGTGCAAGTGCTAGATGTGAAAACAATTGTAGATGAATGTGCACTGCTTTTCGCTCTCAGTCTTTCACTCCTAGGTGGCAGAGCTGCCACCATCGGATCTTGTCATCAGCTAATAGCTACCCAGGTGTTGAGACCAACATTGCAAGGATGGCCTTGAGTGTCTTTGTAACGTTTTCTTGGTCTGCCCCTAAAATGAGTTCCAGTCTGCAATTCTCCATAAAAGACAGCCTTCAGTATTCCACTGTCAGGCATACTAACCAAATGACCTCATCATCTCAGCTATGCTTTCAATATACACGCTTCAATGCCTGGGATGTTGCAGCACTCAAACATTTCAGTGTTTTGGAACCAAATCTTATCATTTAATTCCCATTATCTGCTGTAGACATTGTAGGTGGAATTGATCCAAGTGTTTTGTGGTGTTGATATAGTTATGTATATAGTCCATGTATCGCAGCCATAGAGGAGCGTGGTGATGATGATGATGGCATGGTAAATATCCATTTTTGTTTGCAGTCTGACACTAAGTTTGTTCCAGAGATGATACTAAGGTTTCCTGAAGGCATGGCTGGCTGTACCAATGCTCTTAGTAATGTCATTGTCAGTCACTGCATCTTGTGAATCAAAACTGCCTAAGTAGCAAAATTATAGTTACTAGTTATCAGTATAGTTAAAGTGGTACAACTATCCATGTGTACAAAATGAGCAGTATTGTGTGGGGAGGTCGGAGGTTGGGGAAGAAGGGGCCTGTTGAGGTGGGGGAGGAAAAGATTAACTTGAGATTTAGATCTCTAATATGTCTGAAATTTGATAAAAATCTTAGTTCCAAATACTGCTGTATTACTGCTTTTCATTTTAGTTTATGCATCCCACTACGGAGTGAAAGAAATTCTTGTTGCTTTTGGAGAAAAGAAGCAACTATATACAATACCAATAAAAAAATAACAGTTATACTAAAGTATAAAGTGTGGTTATAGTCAGACAAGTTACTCTGTAAAAATAGCATCATGAGGTTCCATGTTTATTCTCATCAGTGACTCCAGATCAGATTTGCTCAGTTAATAAATCAAAGTAAAATTTTTCTAAAGCCAGCCCTGCATACATGCTTAATGATTTATCTGAAATTCAAGCTGTGTGGATTCCACCTTCTACATCATTACCAACATAAACATTCTGGAATCAGAATTTAGCTGGTAATTTTGTCGATGCAGTTTGCAGATTGGACATCTTGCTCTTCCTCTCTTACGTTGGCTCTGCAGTACTGACAGCATTAATTATCAGAAACTTGATTTGGACAGTAAGGTAAACAGCTATATCTCTGAAGACACCGAAGAGGCAGTTATGTGCAAATAACAAGGTGCAATTTTTAGTCATTCTCTGACCAGAATCATAAACTGGATAAACTGGATCACCTGTAAAGTAAGCACCTCTTTGCACAGACACACAAATCTCAAATCTTCATCCAAATCTCAAATCTTCATCCATCTCCAAAATCTTCATCCATCTGACCAGATGTCCCGATTTTATAAGGACAGCCCCGATATTCAGAGCTTTTTCTTGTGTAGGCGCCTATTACCCCCCATCCCCTGTCCCAATTTTTCACATTTGCTATCTGGTCACCTTAATCCAAACCTTGAGTCTCACCCCACTCTTGAAATTAACCTCAGCCTTTTTGGACATCTGAAAACTCTGGTAAAGATCTTTTTCTTCACTTTTTCTTTTTGGCTTAGACAAGAACCAAAATACCAGGAGGGTGACTATTCTCAGGATAACTTCTTCCCAGTCCACTATTGGGAAGTAGTGGAAATGTTCAAAATCATGTGTATATAATGTGCATTTACGTGGTGCTTTTAAAACATACATTATTGCTATTTTATGTTATAATAGTGCCCAGAGGACCTGAACAAGATCAGGACCCCTTTGTGGTAGGTACTACACAATCACAGCAGTAGATAATCTCTAGCCTGAAGAATTTACAGTCTAAAATAATTCCACTTCCCCTCCCTCTCAGACTTGAGAGGTTTCAGCAAGTATCTAAGCCTTATCTCAACAGAATTGAAATGGTAAATCTGTTCAACTGACCTATCATGTACCATCTTTAATCTCATTAAAACTATCAAAATAGGCTTTTATAAATGCAAACATTTAGCAAAAACATCTGTTTTACACAGGTGGAGTCTAAATATTATCATCATGTTATAGATGGGGAAACTGAGGCGCATGTAATGTGGTAAAATGACCTGTCCAAGGTCACACAGTAAACCAGTGGCAGAACTAGGATTAGAATACAGGTATCTTGACTCCTAGGCTATGTTTAAACAGGGATAAAAAACCTGCAGCTGGCTCAGGTCAGCTGACTCAGGCTTGTGTAGATGCTTGGGCTTGGCTGGAGCTTGAGTTCCAGGACCCTGCAATGGGGAGGGTCCCTGGGCTCTGGCTCCAGCCCAAGCCTAAACATCTGCATGGTGATTTTTAGCTCCACAGCCATGACTGTGCCGTGTTTCTTTTATCCCCATGTAGACGTACCCTTAATCTTCTAGACCCCATGTGTTTAGTAGCTCAAGGTTAGCCTGTCCCAGCATTCTCTGGAAATCTGACAACATAATCTCTAGAAGTAGTTTTGTCTCTATTCATTTAGATTCTCTTCACTTGATGCCTTCTTGTGAGGCATAGGTGAATTCCAAATTTTGAGAAAAGGGAAATTAGTGTTTCATGTATTTTCCTTACATATATTTCTTCATTCTTTTCAACCACACATAAAGTGCAGAAATAGGCCATTCACATTCTGTGCATTTTAGTAGTTGGGTATAGGGTACAGGCAATTTAATGTGCCGAGGACTAAGTAAATGGCACTTAAGTAATAACAATCGAGGTGCTGAGCATTTCCTGCCAATTAATGATCAGTTGGGAGGAGCTGATGGCCCATGACTTAATCTTGGTTCATTAACCTTACACATGATGATTTCCCAGTAAAATGTCCTGTGCTGAGATAATTTTTGCTCTTACAAGCTAAATCTATTTTTAATGGCTTCTGAAATGGCTTTACTTTGATGAGGTTTTTTTCATGTGTGTGCGTGCATATGTCGTCACTGCCATGAGTAGTACCATGAATGGTTTAGGATGTAGATCCAAAAGGACTCGTTGTTTTTGCTGATACAGACTAACATGGCTTCCACTCTAAAACCTGTCACCATAGATGGAGCAGGTTATCTGGAGACAGGAATCTCTCTCTAGGCTAATAAGGCATAGCTTGGTGAGTGTGACTGCATCTGCACTTACGATCTGGTGAGCCCCAAATGAGCTAGCTACTGTTTTTCTCACCAGTGGGTTTGGTACTGTGCAGAGATATAATTAAAAATTATAATTCAACTACACTCTGACACCATGAAGGTCAAATAATTTCTTATTGTTTTGTTAGTCGTGTCCGGGAAGGAACCAGGCATTACAATGCTATACAACAACGTGAGCCCCTAATTGTAGGCAATTCATGTATATTTAAAGTAAGCTTACAGTTGTATTTAAACACATATAGTAATTGAACTAGACAGAATATAAACTTCTGCCTTCTAATCTATTTTTATATACTTCCATAGTGAAATTAATACAATAATTCATACCAAATGTTTTCACTAGAGATGCACATTTATCTCTTAAGAAAATGAGGTGGTGTATTGATGAAGAATTTGTTATGGAGGTATGAAAAATGCTTCATTTGCCACAAGGCTGGAGTCAGGTATCTGCATGTTTTCTTTTGGTGAGTAATCCTAACTGACCACATAAATGGCTTTTCTGCTAACATTCTCTTGATTTTTTTTTTAACAATTCACCTGTATTTCAAAACCTTTGTGCTCACTTGCTGTTAATAATATAGCAAATTAGTTTGCTGGCAGGACTATTTGCTAAAACAGAAGATTTTAAATACTGTATTTGAATGAAAAGTGAATGCAGAATTAATTGTAATTATTTACATTGGAAACATGTCTTTAATAGCCAAGCTCATCAAGGAACAGAATTATACCATATGATCTATATGTGCAGTCAAAACAATCTGAAAATTGAATACTCACAGCTAATATCTTGTGAATAATTTACACATGAGAATATTTCTGAAGAAATTAAGCAAATAATTCTTTAGAATGAATAGAATGAAGAAAATCTTAACTACTACACACAGTTCATAAACTGAAAAGTGGGGTGGAATTCATAAAAATGAATTCATTTGCTACAAATAATTTGCCTAGCTGTTACTTTGTATTCAATTGGATGCTAAACTATCCTGGAATGTTTTAACAAATGTTGAGTCATTTAGCTGCCACAAAAGAGAGTAACTAATCAAAATAGAGTATAATTGTCTATGAACCTCTCAAGTGCCTAATATTTGGATGTGGATATCAGGTTATTTCTGCTTATGTAGGAAGACTGAGACATAGTGAACAAGAGACTTATAGCTATGAATCCTTCCTCTTATGTTCAGAGACAGGTTGCATTCCCATGTTCCTCCACTGAAGTGGTAACAATGCATCTGTTACTATATTCTACCACCACATTTTTGGAGGTATTCACAGAGGTAATGAATTTTAAACCAGGGAAAAAAGTTGAACTTCCAAAGTCCATGTTGAAATACCATTTGCTGTAATGTTGACAGAGATGTAAAAATAGTGACCATCTTACATTGATGTGCAGTGTCTTTCTTCAAAATGGATTGCAGCTGATGCATCAGTTATACACAGGGATAATTTAAACCACTAAATTCCGACTACCAAGCAGCCCCTCAGATTAATTGGTACGATAGACTCTTCTGGTAAGTAAACAAGAGAGCTTAAGCAGAGTCTAACCAGTGTTTTTATAAGGAACTGCTTCATTTGTCAGTTTGAAACCGTCCAAAGACTTCGTAATTAAAATGAGTGTGTGTGTACAGGGCAAAATTTTAATGCAGAACTACTGAACCTCGACTTATTCTTTTGACTAGCAGATATCTACAGAAAGCTATATTTATGGTCATGGCAAGTAAATTTTTAAGCAGATAGTTATCATAGTCAGTAGTGGTAGTTTAGAGTGCAAGAGTAACTCTAGTGAAGCTATATTGCTCAGATAATTGAAAGAAGGCATAAATCTGTAAATTACATTGTATCTTCAATGGCTGCAGTAAAATAAATGCCATAATGAAGCTAACTGCAGGAGATAGCTGTGAAAGATAGCCCTCTTGTGGTTAGCATCGCTTCCAAGTGTCTATTTTGACTACCTCTGATATAGTCATTGTGCT
Organism: Lepidochelys kempii; assembly: GCF_965140285.1. NCBI lineage: Eukaryota > Metazoa > Chordata > Testudines > Cheloniidae > Lepidochelys > Lepidochelys kempii. Next base: position 65,382,804 of record NC_136384.1, on the reverse strand, counting down.
TTTACAACTATATTGAACTCCTCTATAAACTTTATAATGTAAGTACATACCACATAAGAGTGTGTGTATGTTCTGTAATATATAACAGTACTTGGGTTGTGACGCAAACAACTATATTTTACAGATTTTTTTAAAAAATCTCACTGGCAGTTAATGACTAATAAATGCATCATTTGAGGTTAGAGGGCCACAGGTTATGGCTGTGAGGTCATAGCTCTGAGTCTCAGAGCTCTTTTAAAATGAACATAGAGTATCTCTTTCAAATGACTAAACAATAGGACTGCCAGTTCCTCAGGTTCACATAAGCCCCACTCAGCACACCCAAAGGGGTAGGTGAGGTAGAATCAGTCGCTTCCACAACCTTTCTGAACATTTGGTATTTGGGTTTGTTTAGCTTTCTGTATCAGTTACCTAGGCAGCTGAGGATCAGCCTTGTGTATGAAGCTGATGTCACTGACTGTATGTCAACTACTATGTTCTCCTAATATAGGGTCACTAGAGCACAGCATGCTCCAACTATACTTTCTCCCGCTCCTTTCCATCCTTGGTATGCTCTGTATGCTGAGGGGTGGGGCCAGCAGCTGGTGACATAGAACCAGCTAAGCCATTTTTAATCCACCTGTGAATTCCCCTGTGCAAAGAGAAACAAAACAAAAACCTAATCCCACAGTCAGAATGTGTGCTAAGTGGTACAGCTGGTCAGTAAAATTCCAAAGAAGCAGGCTTTTGCTGGAATTTGCCAATTTGTCAATTTCACTGAGAGATGAAGTTCCTCTGGAAACCAGGTAGGATTCTGATGGGAATCTGCCTGTCAGTAGTTTTTGAAAACTGCCACCTTTTCTGCCAGTTCACCTGGGATTCCAGCCAGGATCTGTGGTTCAGGGGGAGGCTGTCAGATGTACTGTCTGAGTTGGGACTCCAGAATTTTCCCTTTTTGTGAAGAACTTTGAAGTTTGGGGTTTTTGTTCTGAACTGGCTCAAAACCAAATTTTGAAATATTGAAATCTTCCCCAAAGCAGAATTCCCTTTTGCCACACAGTTCTACTAATTGGCACTTCGTTGGACGTCCCAACCAAGAGGCCAAAGATCAAATAAACATTGAATCTGAACTATTTCCTCTTCTCTCTAGGTGTGAGACTTTGATGGAGCAGCGTAGAAATGCAAGCTTCCCTGGTGCTCAGGCTGTACCCATTCAGTGGATAAAGAAAGCACTTCAGTCTCCAGGCCTGTCTGGGGGTGAGGTGCTGTGGGTGGTGTCCACTGACTCCTTGGACTCCTTGTCATTGCAATGGGCAACATCTGGGATTCTCTGCTCAGTTTCCCATTCTGGTTTCCTCATTTTGACCCTACACTCCAGTCCCTGCTGTTCATTCTTTGTCTCCCCGTAATTGCTTATAGTCTGGGTTATGTGGCTCCTGCCTCATCTCAGGGGTTGGCCGTTTGTGCTGGGTTCTACCCATCATCCCAGGATTTAAATAGGCTAGGACCTTTCACTAGCACTGAATACCCTAAAAATATTCTTAAGGGAAAGACTCTTCCTGATTAAGCACAAAGCTTCAGAAATGTTTAAAATTGTGTGTATATAACAGGATAATAAAATGGGATAAAGTACCAGCCCATAATGTCATGGTGGCTACAAGAAGAGATGGGGCTGATACCACTCAGGGACAGAAAGGATACAGAAATGCCCCTATTTAGACTCTGAAAAGGATAGTGGAAGTTTTCTAGCTGTCAGTACATTGTGGAGGTGAAGCAGCTTTGAAAGGTGGTCACTTAAGTCAAACATGTCATGACACAGAATGAGGCTGGTTATATTTTGTAATAGCTTGAATTTCCACTGGATGCACAAACTACCTTTATGAAAAGAATATTGGCCAGGACTTTGAGAATGTTTATGAACATTAGGGTTGTTAGGGAGCCCTATTTGGTTGCCATTTTTCTGAAGGTAAACAGCTGTTAATGGAGAGCTTGTGAATTATGTTTCTTCAGTGCAGTGGCAATTTACATTAATGATTTCTAATTTTCAAGGCAAATGAAATAAAAAAGAAACCCCCAAAACAAATGCAGACAATAGAAGAAATAAAAGAGCTGAAATATGCCAGCATTAGGAACCTTGCAACAAGAGTCTATTTTCTAGTTAATGAGGCTTAAACTGAGCCTTAATATTCAGCACTCATGCTATTTGTGTTCTTTGTTTACAGAGCTTTTTATGAAGGGTATGTGCTTAACACACCTACTGAAGCAGATGGGTGAAGAAACAAGTGTTTCATGGAACCAAGACAGCTGGCACAAATAGACAGCTATTCGCCATCATGGGGGAAAAAGTCCTTTAAAGTTGAGTCCTATTTTTTTAGAAAAAACATTATGCACAGAGAAGCTCTCCCAGAAGCAGTAGAACAGAGGCAGGGGATGAAGCTGAAATGGGTCCCCTAGATCTGATTGGGATGATCCCGTTATGGACACTGTTATGACTCAGCTGGTCCACTCCCCTAGCTATGTGGGCAAGCCACAGAGAATTCCATCAGCAGCTGTAGCAGGGGGCAGAGAATAGAGAGTATTTGTTTTACTATGGCTAGTGAAGCAGATGGCACCATGAAACACTGGTTTCTTCACCCAGTGCAGCTGGCATTAATACTGAGTATTAGAAAAGCCCATCATTGCTGAGTCCTATTGTTTCAAAAATGTTTTACACAGCCAGACTTCCTTCAATAGCAGCCATAGCAGTAACAGTGAGTGAAGGAGGTAATGCCCAACCAGTGTCCCCTTCCTCTCTTCCTGGGTCTGGATGGGATAGAAATGCACCACTCAGGAACATCAAGCCTTGCATTCTCCCCTCAGGCATGTGGGCTAAGGGAAGGTAAAAGCAAGAACTCCCAGGATCAGAGTAATTCCCAAGAACCACAGAGAACTCTCCCAGCCCTAACTTGAAAGCAGCTGGAGTAGCAGAAGCTGAGAGAGAGGATGAGGCAATCTTGGGCAACAGTGATGTCTTCTGACTTGGTCCTGTATAGAACCATATTGTCCCTGTCTGAAGCTGGTTTTGACAGTGTGGTGTGACTCGTCCCGTGCTGTGCGAACTCTAGTGAGGATTGAGCCATGTATCTGGGTCCAAAAATGTAGATGAGTCTGCTGGGTATTTTACATGTCTTTTGAAGAGCATGATAAAAACATACTGACTCCTTCTGTTTAGTGACTTTAAAAATGTATTTAGTTTAACTATATGTTGGGTGGGAGGCACAGTTGTGTATTTGGAATGTGGCCACATAGAAATGTGGCCAGTGTGTTCGTAATTATATAGGTCCAGTGATCACAAACTCCTGTGTCCGGGGACAAATGGATTATGGAGGAGCATCAGCAAAGGGGTTGCCCTGTGCCCTATATGCAGTCTTGGAGGGCATTCCACTCTCCTAACCAGCATGTAGTTCCCCTGTATGGTACTCATTTACTTTGGCTTGTGGGGAATTCTGGATATTGCTCTGCACATCTGTATTTCATTCCACCTGAATTGCTATTTTCACTCTAGTCTTCTCGTGACTCTCTTACTGGCATATCGGTCTTATTTACTGGCCAGTTGAGGTAACTGTCATAATGGGAATTCAGCTGTGTTCTTAGTTCAAGTTCAGTGTTGTCCTTTGTTCTCTTCAGTTTTGATAATTGTTTCTTCGTGTCTTTTCTCTAATATTAAAACAAAGAGAACATTACCAAGAAAACACAAATGGTGCCTTGGAGTTTTCATATTTAGCAGTACTCCAATGCCAATGAATATTGTTTTATTTATGGTATAGAGCAAAACTGCCTTCATTAAAACATAGGAGGGCTTTAAGGACTGCTTTTCCTAAATGTTAGTTTGAAAAAGTTGTTCTCTAATAACTCTTGGAAATATATAATGATCAGCAGTTTTCTTGCATAGTAACCTAAATGTGATATATACCCCTGCCCTTATTTTAACAAGTACCATGAAGACCTGTAATTTTGTCTCTATTTCCTCACCAGTGTCTAATACACCATATTAGTGCATGAATCAGCTATACAATTGTCCTAAACTCTGTATTAAATTGTGTCACACTTCAGAGTCTTTGAAACCCTTCATTAACCTCTTGGTAGCACAGCTCATTAGATTTATAAGTAATCTTGTCCTTTCCTGACTTTCATGTACATACAAAGCTACCATAGTTGGGTTGCACACAAAATGAGACATGCTTTATGTCTTAGGATCCAATATCCATAGATAGCATTCCTGTTTTATAATTATAAAATAGGTTTTGAGCCTGTTCTCTTTGGAAAGACAAACTCTTCTGAATTAATTCTTACATTCAGTGAATTTAGTGTGAATTTTGAATAGGCAAAATCCAGGCCTTATTACATTTCCGGTAGCTGTATACTCTATAAGAAACAGGAAAATACAATTGAAAATAAGGGCCTGACTCTGCAAACTTTGTTCACAAAAGTAGTACTTTCTTGAAGCCAGTGGGACTATTTCTGTCAATGAGTGCATGTAGATTCAGATCCTTAAATTATAGTTTAGTTTTACTTAGATTGTGAGCTCTTTGGGACAGGGACTATATTTTTGTTCTGTATTTCTACAATGCCTGCACAATGGGGTCCTGGTACATGACTAGAACTCATTAGGTGCTACGGAAATACAAATACTAAATAATAAGGAACTAAGACCTTTAAGCTTTTAAAACTGTTTATTTCATGCACCATGTTATAATAAGTGTTGAGAGCAATTCTATTTAATTTCCTCTTTAAACTACACATTCCCTGAAGATGACATTCGTTCAGTTTGCCTGGATGTTCAAGCCAAACCCTTCAAAATTCCAGGCTACAAAACCAAACCACCACCAACAAAAAACCTTTTGTCATATAAACATAATGTTTATCAGAATTAGCTAACGGTTTAAATAGATCCTACTTCTGCAACTGAAAGATGCCATGTGTGGATTTATCAGTCCCAGGGGGTTTAGGTTAATGATCAAGGTAGTTCACACCATGTTAAATCTCTATAACACTTTACAGGTGTATCTGAAAATTTTATGTGTGTGTGTGTGTGTGTGTTTTAAAATATGTTTGCATGTTGTTTCCATATAAAGGCATCTAGATGCATATTCCCTCCTTTCTGTTGCCAATGCCAATCTCTCATGTTGAAGCTGTTTCACTGTGGATAAAGAGAGTGAGGGAGCAGGGGAACTTGTAGTAACAGTAACCACTACTCTACAGAGTTATGCCCACATACACCCTTTCTCTCTCTGGGCCAGTTGCTCTTTCTTTATCCAGGGTGGAACTGCCTCAACAGGAGGAATTGACAGTGCTCCACATCTGCATATACAGCAGGTAATGCACTCTCCTGAGAGGTGGGATTTGAACAGAGGTCTCCTGTCCCTCCCTTTGGCAGAGTAGGGGGAAATTGAACCTGGGTCTCCCCATCCCAGGTGAAAGCTCCAGCCACTGATTTATAAATCAGTGATTTATAAATCAGATGGCCGCCTCCTCCAGCCCACCCCATTGTGTGTAGAGTGAGGTAGGTACCTCACTCATTCCCACAAGAAAGTATGTAGTCACCTAAACCAGGAAAGGGGTTCCCATCCATGCATTGCTAGCAGAGCTAGCAGTCCATCTCTGAGAAAGGGATGGGACTTAGTACATTCACATCTCCCATTGGCTAGCTGAGCTTAGCTTTAGGTGGGGGTGCTGCCTAGCATGCTGGCTTTTGTGGGTTGTACTCTTAGGCTCCTGTCTACCTGCATTCAGAAGGTATAGGTATAGAGAGCCTAGGAGCCTAACTTGGCTTTATAGATCAGTGTTCCTGTGACTATTTTTTTTCAAGGTGCCTAAAAGTTAGGTATCATGATGATCAACATTGCAACACCTTATTTTTGAAAATAAGACTTAGGCTCCACAGATGTTTTTGAAAATGTTTTCCTTGGTCTTTTTTTTTTTTTTAAATGGTCCAGTGAGATACAAACATTATTTGTGTGATCAAACTGCATATGTGTGTGATTAGCTCTCAGTTTGCAGAAACTGCACTTCAGGAAGTACAAAAGCAAATATTTTCACCATTCATAGCGAAGGGCACAATTCTCCAAACACATGTTTGTGGGATCAGGAACAAAAGATTTGATAGAATACTGTAGGTGCCTTTGCTAAAACAGTCATTTGCTTCAGCAGTCCTTCTCCTTCTCATTAATTTCTTTCACGCCATATATGTATTAACCTAGTCTGTGTATGGAAACGGATATTATTTTTTAGACTAATTAACAGCATGACAAGATTCATTCTGAACTGTGCTTTACTCTCAGTACAGTTGGTCTGTTAAAACCATTAAGAGCATGTTGTCCCTTGTTACAAGGGAAACATTTAGTCATTTCTCATTGGTGTTTTGTAGCACATACTTCTCATAACTTTTAGTTGCATGACTGCTAAGAAGGAGACATTGAGAGGAAGCTGATTGCACTTTAGTTTTATTAATTTGAGCTTCAATGCCTATTACAGCTAGCATACAACATACAGTTTGCTGCAGTAAAATCACTGGGTTTGATTCTTAGACTACTGTAAATCAACAGCTCATCAACTGGCATTACACCAATACAGAATCTTATTCTGTAGGAATGTTATCAGATTTCTCAAATTTGATTTGTAAACATATATGTCCAAATCCGGTCCTTAGTACGCTGGTGTAATTTCTGCAACACCAATAGACATTTCACCAATGTAGCTGAAGGAAGAATTGGCCCCATAGATGATAATGCATTATGAATATGGAATATTCATAGTCAACATTGTGTTGCAACGTGCATATTATATATATATGAATGACTAAACCCCATCTATTTCTCACTCTAATGATTGCATTTAATCTCCCAATTTGGCACAATAATGTTTTGGTTCTTTGGTAAGTCTACTCTTTTCTCACAATTCTTTTGACTTTTCTAGTCATAAACTCCAAACTTTCTTTCTCTGTCATGTGCACCATGCTTGCCCCCTCACCATGCTGATAATTATGTACAAAATGTCTATGTTAAGGTTGGAAAGTCAAGTACACAAAAATAAGGAAATGTCAGATTTATGATTGCCTGAGCACCTTTTAATTCTGTCCCCTTTTATGCAATAAAAGAGGCAGGGGAAAAATATTATATAAGCATGTAATTAAAGACACTATTATAATGCATATGTACAAAGGAGCTTAATTAAGGCTGCATGGGCAACTGTAAATCTGGCATTTCCAAACTTTAGAATGCTTGACTTTTCAATCTTAATAACATTCTTGTATTGTACGTTTTTTTGTATGTGTGTAAGAGAAAAAAGTTAAAACAAATTATACTACGTACAATTGTAACAACACACCTATTGTGCATTATCAGTTTGATTTGAATACTGACCCTTCATCACTGACTCCTACCATTTGAACGATAGGACTGACTACATTACCTGGCAGTAGCAGGAGAAAGCTGATATTGAAAAGGTAGGGTGTGTGGGCCTCTGGTGCCATGGGATAGATCCAGGGGGTGGCCAGAGCAACATGGCTCAGCTCTTTCCCCTTGGGCCACTAATCTGCTCAAGTAAGAAAAGGCAATGGTGATTTCCTCTCCCTCTCCCAATTACTTATCTCAATTGAACCCAAATGGAATTTCATGGGGCAAGTGGAAAAAAATGGCTCTAACCCAAGGCCTTTCTCCCTGTTAAATTTCAAAGGTGTGCATCAAACAATGGATATATTAGTGTCTTAAAAAGGGTTACAAGAATCTTTTATAACAGAAAGCAGTGTTGCTAGTTCTTGCAATTTTATCACAAGTCTCATGTTTTGTTTGTTTGTTTGTTTTTTAAAAAACCTGCCTGCTGGAGTTGAGTGATTATGTCAGAATCTCAGCTTTCGTTTTTAAAAGAAGTATCTAGCCCTTGTGCATATGAAGAAAAACTTGAAAAACCCAGCCCAAGTGTACCATAATGACTCAGAAAATAAAGCAAATAAATTTGAGGTTCTTTTATTATTTTTAATCCAATTTCATGATTTTTTTGGAGGCCTGACTCATGATTTTTTTTAACTATTGAGGCTGGCAGTGGTGGGAAAGTGTAAGGCAACCTAAATACAGAGATCATTATCAGCTACCCCTATAATATCTTGGGCAAGACATAGACATAGAGGAATTTTGATATGATATTATTAAACATTAGGAAAATATTAAATATTAGAGAAAGGGTTATTTCCCTAGTTCATGCTGTGCTCAAGATTAATCTACAAAGCAGTCACAATTATTCAGCTACTTTAGTTTTCTGGTGTTATCAACTTGCTTCCATGGTTCACAAGTTCAACCCCTCACCAAGTACATGGGAAGGCAGGAGAGGCAAAGCAAATATAAGGTTGTGTTCTTTGGTGGGGGGAGGGTCAAAGGGCACTGAGTGAGGATGCAAAGAAGCAGCAGAGTGAAAGGGAACTAGCTGAAGGAACATGAAGGAGTTAGTATGGAGGTATGTCGAGAATAGGAGGAAGACGATTATCTGTAGTGAAGAGAGGTTGAGGTGGGAGGAAGACCTCTGTGATTGTGCTGGAGGCTTTTGGGGGGAGGAGGGAGAGAGAGGGGCCATGTAATGCATTGACAAGACTCCTTTGGTGTTGCTGTCTTAGCATTCTGGCACAGGAGCATAGCAAGGAGTCCCCCCGGTGCTGCTGCCTTGGGCACTGGGGAACTGAAGAACTAGCAGTGTGGAGGGCCCAGAATCACTTGATGAAACTTGTTTCATTATTTGCCCTGCTCTACTCATGAACGAGAGGAGGTGGAAGTCTTTGTGGGATCCATACTGTTCTGGAAAGTGCAGTTACCACATATTGACTGATAGCCTCTGCTCTGGCAGGAAAACTGGTCTGAAAGTTGAATCAAGTTTAGCTACTAGATTAAATATCGTACACCTGGACTGGAAAAGTAATTGGTACTTGCATACAAAACTATTAATTTGAGCTAGTTGGATACTTTTTGGTGGGATATTTTTCTGTCAAAAAATATCAGTTTGTTGAAATCAAAATGTTCTGTGGGAATGTGTGTATTTTGACAAAACTTTCACCAGAAATTTGGCAGGTTTCCCCTGCCTCCCCCAGTCCCTGGCAGCCAACTTGATCCCTGAAGGAAATAGCTCTGAGGAAACTGAAACTTTGACCATTATCTGATGCTAAATGGTGGAATATGATCTCCTTGCCTAAGTGAGCTGTTTTCACTTAAAGCCTGCAGGTTTGGGGGCATGGACCGGACCTTGGGTCTGTGTTGTAGCAGGCTAGTGTGTCTGGCTCAACAAAGCAGGGTTCTGGAAGTCCCAAACTGACAGGGAAAATGGGCTCAGAGGTAATTTCAGCACGTCAGGTAACCATCCCAAGGGGGTCTTTGTGACCGAACCCGTCACAACGTGAAAAGGTAAAAATATAATGATTAACAAAATATTCTAAATTACATATTATTGATTTGTCTGACAGTACCAGCTTCTACACACATATTGTTCTCTCTTTCTGAATAATCATGCATTTGCTGCATCATAATGTTATTCCTGGATGTACTACTTTCTGTGGTAACACTTTTAGAACTAGAATTTGCCATACTAGATAAGATTAGTGGTCAGTCAGTTCTGGCATTTTGACTCAGGACTAGTCCTGATGCTTCAGAAGAAAGTGAGCTGCAGCTAGCCAGTTGTCCAGTGCCATAAAAAGGGGAAATGGTATTTCTTCTATTTGTAGGTAGAGATGGGTGCAATCAAAATAAATACTAGTGTACCAGTAATTGGAAACAAATGTATCTTTATGTGGTACCACAGAATGTCTAATGTCTATATATTTTATTGCAGGAATGGATATATATGTACTAGATTCCATTTTCTATACTAAATATCATTGTAGTTTACGTGGGACTGTTGCCAGGAAAGAGACTCAATGTAATACATTTCTGTAACTTGAAATAATGGTTGAATGGAATACTTAATGTTTATGATGTCACTGTATTTGGAAGGTTCTTCTTAATACTCTACAAATCTATATTACTATCTGATGACGTAAGTTTCCTTCTCTGTGTTCCTTTGTTCACTTCCGGCTTCTTCCTTGCTGCCTTATAAACAAGTCACAATTAGAGCTAGATGACATTTTTTGGCAAAAAAAAAAATCAAAGAAAAATGGAAATTCGACAACACTGAAATGTTTTGCAAATTTATGTTGGTTCTGCTGAATTGTTTGTGTTGGGGGAAAGGGAAGCAAAAAACTTTCTAAAAAGTTAAAATGATTCATTTTAAAATGTCAGAATGAAAGTTTTCGATTTTTTTTAATTGGAAATGACTTTAGAATTTTTAAAATCTTATTAAAATATTTTTAAAAGTTCAATTGAAATTAAATATTTTGCTTTTGATCAAACTATTAGTTTTAACATTATTACATACCATGTACATTTCTTATTTTTGAAAACTATTAATAAACAACCTTTCAGCACAATGTAGTTTTATGACCATGTGTATCCCTGATAACTGACAAATTTCTATTTCCCTCTGGGATTATGCCGGTTTTCAGGTTTAAGAGAAGTATAGTTGGAATAAAGTATTAGTCATGCCTCAGTGGAGGCAGAGTTGTCTAGTGGATAGAGATCTATGTGCTTCTTACTCAGTGTGACCTTGATCAAGTACTTAACCTTTCTATGCCTCATTTTATGACATGGTAAAATGGGGATAAATACTTTTTGTAAAGAGTAAACTACATATGGATGGGAAATATATACAATGGTAAAACTGGAGCTATGCCAGTTTACTGAAAGTCTGATTCTGACCTTATGTATGTCAAATTCTTAGCCAAAAAACTCTGTTGAAACTGATGAACAGCTGAATTATTTTTCACCTTGAAAAAGATGAGGGTGGGGGGGATTGGATCGTTTCTGTATCTACTCAGTGCCTCATTCAGAATCTTAAATGAATTGGTACTTTGTAAAACTGGAAATAAATAACATAAAATTAAGAGGATATTTGGGAATGAGGCTAGAGAACACTTCGTCCTCCACCTCACGTGACCCCCATCTTCAGTTTTAATGACTCCACTCCTTCAGCTGAAGTCAGTGGGAATTAGGGTGACCAGATAGCAAGTGTGAAAAACCAGGATGGAGGTTGGGGGGTAATAGGTGCCTATATAAGAAAAAGCCCCCAAAATTGGAACTGTCCCTATAAAATGGGGACATCTGGTCACCCTAGTGGGAATTTTGCTGGAGGACTGAACCATTCCCTGCTTTTCTAGGGACATGATGCTGGAATGGTTTTATGTGCAGTGTCTCTGTACCTCCATGACTTTTTTTAGAGTTGTACACCTGTATTGAAGAGAGAAAAGATCATACAATTAGGAAGTTTCCTGATTTCCTTTTTACAAAGAAGTTAGAAATGCTGGGTGCATTTAGCTCACATCAAGACAACAAAAATCGCTCATTGTTGTTGTGTTTATAGGAAAAAGCACCAATTCTCTGTTCACCTACATCCTGTGCATCTTGATTGATGTCAGAGGGGATGCACGGAGCATAACTCAAACCATGTCTGTACTACAAACACAGCTATTTCATGGAACCTGGTTATGACACAATTGTCCCATAACCTGGTTAAAATATAGTTAAAATTTAGTGTAGACTTTTAGAGGGTTAACTGTAAAGGCTTTAAAAAGAAAACAGAATCTGTATGTAACCTGCTTAGGGGACAGTGGTATTTTAACCAGGTTGCCTGATGTGCATGAGTCTGCAGGGTAGACAGAGCCTTAGCTGGATGGATTTGCTATACTTGGTTGATTGTGTAAATCTCTTCATAACTCTGCTGCTACTGTAGTCTGGAATATCTGAAAATGTCAGACACTGAAAATGTCTGAAATGTTTACTGTCTTCCCTTCTGCCTGGCTTCATTGCCAACCCTTTGCGTCCTTGCTAAAACATTGACATGACATTGTTTTGTTTTTTTTTTTGAAAGTTTTAGTTTTGTCTATTATTGACAGTTTCATTTACTGGCATGCATAAAAACTTGAAATGCCTGTGCTTGAAAACACCTTCATTGGAACCGTTAATCAGGAGGATGAAAAATGACACAGCTTTCAGCATTTTGCAACTACAACATTGAACTGGGTTAGAATAACTGTTAAGAGGATGAAGTGGCCAGTTCTTTTCAGTGAGAATGACTGCAGTGCTTATCATGATTTTTAGCACTGTTTTACCGTATAAATTATTGTGACCATATGTGAACTGTTTTCTCTTATGTCATAAATATAAAAGGAAGGGTAACCACCTTTCTGTATACAGTGCTATAAAATCCCTGCTGGTCAGAGGCAAAATCCTCTTACTTGTAAAGGGTTCAGAAGCTCAGCTAACCTGTCTGGCACCTGACCCAAAGGACCTATAAGGGGACAAGATACTTTCAAATCTTGAAGGGGGGGAGAAAGGCTTTTGTTTTGTGCTCTTTGTTTACGTGGTTGTTCTCTCTTGGGACTGAGAGAGGCCAGACAGAAATCCATCTTCTCCAACCCATCCTAATCCAAGTTTCCAATATTGCAACCAGTATAGGTAAGCCAGGCAAGGCGGATTAGTTTATCTTTTGTTTTATGTGAATTTTCCCTGTGTTAAGAGGGAGGTTTATTCCTGTTTTCTGTAACTTTAAGGTTTTGCCCAGAGGGGGATCCTCTGTGTTTTGAATCTGAATACCCTGTAAAGTATTTTCCATCCTGATTTTACAGAGATGATTTTTACCTTTCTTTTTTTTAATAAAACCCTTCTTTTAGGAACCTGACTGATTTTTCCATTGTTCCAAGATCCAGGGGTTTGGTTCTTTGATGATTTTGTAACCAATTGGTTAGGATATTATTCTCAAGCCTCCCCAGGAAAGAGTGTGTGTAGGGCTTGGGGGGATATTTTGGTGGGAAGACGTCTCCACTTCCCTTGTTCTTTGTTTAAAACGCTTGGTGGTGGTAGCATACTGTTCAAGGACAAGGCAAAGTTTGTGCCTTGGGGAAGTTTTTTTAACGTAAGCTGGTAAGAATAATCTTAGGGGGTCTTTCATGCGGGTCCCCACATCTGTACCCTAGAGTTCAGAGCGGGGAAGGAACCCTGACATCCTATATAACGCATTTCACATGAGGCTTTCAAATCAATGACTCCTAAAAGTGAGAGTTTGTTTGTTTGTTTTTATGAGTATAGTATGGTCACTGGCAATGTTGATGCTTTGGAACAACTATACCACTTAAAAGTAACGTAAAATAGACTTTTTTTTTTTTGGTTAATGAAAATGTGGTGGTTAGCTTGGATTGTTTTCAGGAGCACTAGAATTGACTGGAAATGTTTTATAAAGGCTAATTATTAAACAAACTCCAATGTTGATGGTGTAGACAGAGGCTTGGTGATTCCATAACTGTGACAGCTGAAATAAACTCAAATCTTTGTATTAATGGTTCTAATATCTCACAAGCTTTTATAGCCATGTAGAGGATGAAATTCATCCTGCTCTCACAAAAAGCCTGAATAACCATGGTCAGGGTAGAAAACTAATGGCAGTTCGTGATGAGGATTGCGAATGTGATCTCTTTCCCTGCAACTCATAGATGGTCTCCAGGCCATGTGCAGGGTTATGCATGTGCACATCCAGTAGCCCCTCCCTCAACTTTGTTCTTCAGTGTAGCTTACTCAGAGTCAGTGAGGAGCAGCTCTGCAGAACGTGCTGAGTTTGTGAGCACCTTCCCTATCCACAGCCACTCTGTTCACACTCCCTTCCACACCCACAAAACCCTAGAGAAGAACCATGAAGGGTGTGGACTTTCAACACCTGTGTGAATTGCACTTCGCATAATAGTTAGGATATTAAGTTTAACATACATTTAAAGTAATTATTAGAAACTGTTACCTGTAGGGAAGTTTTAGGAAATATTCAGTCTAATATGAGCTGTTAGAACAAATACGTAAATTACTTGACTGGCAATAATCATTTCAAAAGCATGTATTTAAATTCATCTAAAAGAGAGGGTGTTTTATCTATTAATCTGCTTGCATGGTGATACAGATGCAAATCAGTGTATAGACTTCAATGCTCTCTTTAGGATATTATTCTAAATAATTCAATTCATGCATTTCTCTGAGTTTGAAAATATTGCTGTGTTGTTCATAGATCTTTGTGTCTCTCAGTAGTTTTAGACAGTTGCAGAAACTGGGCTAGACTTCAATCACTGAGTGAAATTCCGTAGGCTGTGCTGTGGGATTTAAATCAATCAGAGAAATCCTGGATTCACTGAAGGCAATGGAAATTTTGTCACTGTCTTTAGTGGGGCCAGGATTCATCCTATGAATTATTCTTTCAGTGCAATTAACATTGTAATTTTATCTGTTTTCATAATAATTTTATACATGAAACAACCTCCTAATCCTGACTCTCCAATCTGCCAACAGACTCAGCATGTTGTTTATCAGAATTATAATAACTTGGGAAAATTATTGGGGTCAGATTCTACCTGTTCCAATGTGGTTTTTTCCCCCAAGGGGTGTGTGTGTAATATTCTCCACTTCTTGTACCCCTGTACAGAGAGAAGCTGTGATTTTGGTGTTTGTTCTTTTGGTGGAAAATCTTTGAGGAATGCCATGTGTCAAATCCCTCAGTGTAGATGTAACCCACTGGTGAATGAGTGTTACAGGTCCCCTCTGTGCTAATCCATAGACAAGATGTAGCAACTCATGCTTTTAGCACTGGAAGTCCCTGGTGTGTCAGTCAAGGAGACGGCCATTACACAGACACACAACTGACCATCACTACAGACTGATTCCTGTCTTCAAGGTAGTCTAGAAAGCAGTTTTAGACACAGGAGATATCCTTTGGGTGTTGTTCCTATGACTAAAGTCAATGTTGACTTATCTGTTGACTGGGATAGTATTCAAGAATGACAGATTGACTCTGACTGTGCTGTGTAATCAGCAGGAGATCACTGATGACCTTTAAAAGTAAGTGCTCCTTTTGGAGAGGAAAAAAAAAAAAGCAGTAAACCAGGTGGGATCTGGAATGTCATTACAAATAGCAATGCTTTGTGTTTGTTGTGTTCTTCTGCATTCCTTGATAACGCCCTGACATGTTGGCAGCATTGTCATAAGATTGACCTCTGCACTTTGAGAAATCTATTTTGCAAACTTGGCACAGATAATGCAGTACTTGATTTGCCATTTCTTCACCAGTGGAGCTTTTCAAATTGAGGAATGTTATAAATCATTCAACTGGTTTTCTGTCTGTGGGAGACACATATCTTAGTACAACACTCAGTTGATTAATATATGAAAGATCAGGTGGAGAGTCGACAGATAAACTGAAGTACCCAGCAGTACTTATTTCATCCACAATAGCTGAACGAACTTTGTTACTCATTAGACCAATGAGTTCATCACATATTGTCTTGGATAAGTATGATGGGTTACCTTTGCCAGCAGTCCCATATTTTGAGTTATGGCCTGCTAAAGATGGGTCAAACTGATCCACAAGCTCCAACAATTCCAAGAAATTTCCATTCTGCAATGATCCAAATGTGTCATTTGATCCCCGGAACGGCAGACCATATTCAGCTAATGTTTGAATAACAGCTATAACACACTGCAAGACATGTTGCCAGTATTCACGCTCCCCTTTAATTTGTTCTTCCAATTTTTGTGGCAATCCAAAGCCCTGTCTTCGATTTAAATATGTCAACATTGAATCTCTGTGAGTAGTGCTATTTTCATGCTGTTCAATTAAAACAGTATTCCACCAGTCACTAAATCCATCTGCAGCAAACCAGGATGTTGAAGGTTTATATGCAAAAAGTTTGCAAACAAAACAGTATACAGATCCTGTTGCTGGTGAATACAGTAGCCACTCTCGAGTGTATTTCTCACCATTCGCTTTCATGCCGAAAAATATTTTTTGTGGACAATATCTTGTTTGCCATTGGTAAAAGTCCGACGTTGGTGTTGACAGTCATTTGGTCCACGATCTATCCAGTAAGCTACATCATCAGTACTGAAATCAACCCACATACCAGGATCTTTTCTCCTATTATTTACAGCATGAGCAGGTTCAGTCTCTGATACATCCACACCTTCTAGAACAATGTCTGTTTTACCACCAGGAGTAGGATGATCAGTTACAGTCTCTGACACATCCACATGTTCTGGAATGGTGTTTATTTCACCAATAGAAGAAGGGTCAGTCTCTGAAACACCTATAGGTTTTGGAACAATGTCTGTGCTACTGAGAGAAGATGTTGCTTCTGATGGATTTGCTTTGAAAAATGATGTCAGCTTTGGAAGATTTTGGAAAATTTCACTAGTTTTTTGTTTCTTTTCTTCCACCAGTTTACATTTCTGTGTTCCAGTCAGTTGGTTATGTTTCATCCTGCTCCTTATCTCAGTTATCTGAACTTAAAAAAACAAATTACACAACATACACTCTGTGTATGTGTGTGTAAGGAAAAAAATGAATTAAGTATGTATAATTCAGAAGAATATATCCATAATAAAACATAAATTTATTGCAATACATGACAGGATCTGATTTCCTCGCATTATTTCAATCTAGGTTAGTAGGATGCCCCCTGGTTTAGGTGGGGAAAAGTAGAAGAGAACAGAAAAACAGGGGAAGAGTGTGTAGTGGAGTGTAAGGAAGTCTAACAAAGTTCTGATTTTTCCCATGATGACTACTTCAATGTTTTTTTAATAATATCAAATCAAATTTTTTCAAAAAAAAAGAAGATCTTTTGTGCCCCCTGCTTTGCTGGTACCCTAAGCACGTGCTTAGTCTGCCTATTGTGTAATCCAGCCCTGCATGTATCAAATGCTGAAGGTACTGAAAATTAACAGTAAAGTACTTGCAGATTTTTGAAACAAAAGAATGGGATATATCACACATCCCCAGAGAAATGTTTGGAACGTACACTCTTGGTATTAATGGACTTGACCATAGGATGTCACTGTTGCTGCTCATAGGGGACATTGCTGTAAGTCTATTACTGTCAGTGATAGAAAATATTCTTGAAAAAGAAGGTTTGGGGAATTCTGGGGTTCATGTTCATTTCATCAACTGCTGCTCTTTGCTTTTCTTGGAGGGTGGAAGGAGTGGGAACTAAGAAAAAAATTCAAACAGACAAGATAGTGACTGATATATGTTAAGGGGAAAAAAATATCCACTCTGACTGAGATGTGGTCTGCATAGATATTCAGCAGGATCTAATGTAGCAACTTGTATTGTTAAAAGCATTTACTTAGGAATTATATTGACAAAATTATGATGCATTTTTCCATTA
This sequence comes from Lepidochelys kempii, assembly GCF_965140285.1. NCBI lineage: Eukaryota > Metazoa > Chordata > Testudines > Cheloniidae > Lepidochelys > Lepidochelys kempii. The sequence goes on along the minus strand of NC_136384.1, from coordinate 65,365,523 downwards.
TGGGACCAATTTTCACTTAACCAGTTAAATCAAGTACTGGCTTGGTAGCTAGGGGAATGAAGGATTATGCTGTCATGTCACATGTCTCCAAGTGAAGACAGTGCTTTGGAAAAATACTGAAAATTATGCAATTGAGAAACAACTAGCTTGTAACTGTTCACATACATCATCAATTAGCATGTCTGGGAGCAGTGGTGCTTAGAAAATGCTGTATTTCATACTGAACTATCCTTGTGCTTATTGTCAAATACAATTTTCCCATTGGTTAAAACATAAGGCCCCAATCCTGCAAACACTTACACATGTGCTTAACTTTACTGCTGTTAGGCTCCGATCCTGCAAGCTCCTCCACACAGGCCACTCTTCATACCTTTACAGAACCCCTGTTGACATTAATTTTAATGGGGCTCAGCTCGGATCGGTTCTAGACATGCAGAACCCACGGCCGAAGTTTAGTTCTAGATTAGTAAGAATACTATCTTCCAGGTAAAGTATTTTCTTTAGCATGCCAAACCCACTTTCTAAGCAATCACTTCTCATTTTTGTACCATAAACATCTGTAAAATATCAGCAGGAAGTGTGGTAATGGTGTCTTTCTAATCCTGTGAGGTGATGAACCCCCGCAATACCCATTGAAGCAAATGACACTCTGTGCTTATGTAATTGTACAGGGGGTTACATCAGTTTGATCCTGATAGTTATATTTACCATAAAAAACTCTGTCTTATAATTCTTGACATTATTTGCAAGTAGATTTCAGTGAAATGGAACTTTCTTAGCAGTTTAACTTCCTGCTAATTTCCCCCTTTGTGCAGAGATGTGATGCTCATTTGCTTATCTAAAGTTCTTGGATGGCCCCTATTACTGTAGTATCTGAGCAGCTCACAATCTTCAATATAATCTAGGTTTGCAACACCCCTGTGAAATAGGGAAGTGCTATTATCCCCATTTTACCAATGGGAATTGAAGCGCAGAGAAACGAAGTGACTTGCCCAAGGCAGAGCAGGGAATTGAACCTGGATTTTTCAAGCCCTGTGCTATTGTCCCAACAACTGGGGCATACTTCCTATCTCCACATAGCACAAACAATAACAAAAATCACCATTTTTCTCTGGTTTTCACTAAGTAAATGGCAAAATGTATAGCAATATGTCCTTTAAATTTTCCATGTTGTGATCTTGCTTTAATTCACCCCGTTCTACAACTGTTGGAAATGGGCCATCCTGATTATCTCTAAAAAAGATTTTTTTCTCCTGCTGATAATATAGCTCACCTTAATTGATCTCTCATTATAGTGAAAAGGAGTACTAGTGGCACCTTAGAGACTAACCAATTTATTTGAGCATAAGCTTTCGTGAGTTACCGCTCACTTCATTAGATGCATTCAGTGGAAAATACAGTGAGGAGATTTATATACACACAGACCATGAAAAAATGGGTGTTACCATACACACTGTAAGGAGAGTGATCACTTAAGAGGAGCTATTACCAGCAGGAGAGCGGGGGTGTGGGGGGGAGAGAAAACCTTTTGTAGTGATAATCAAGGTGGGCCGTTTCCAGCAGTTAACAGGAACATCTGAGGATCAGTGGGGGATGGGGGAAATAAACATGGGGAAATAGTTTTACCTTGTGTAATGACACACATCCACTCCCAGTATCTATTCAAGCCTAAGTTAATTGTATCCAGTTTGCAAATTAATTCCAATTCAGCAGTCTCTCATTGAAGTCTGTTTTTGAAGTCTTTTTGTTGTAATATTGCGACCTTTAGGCCTGTAATCGAGTGACCAGAGAGATTGAAGATTCCTGGACACTACGGTGCTAATAAGTGATGGTCACATAACCACCACCCTATACTGGAAACCTACTGACCGCTATTCCTACCTACATGCCTCCAGCTTTCACCCAGACCACACGATCCATCGTCTACAGCCAAGCTCTACGATAAAACCGCATTTGCTCCAACCCCTCAGACAGAGACAAACAGCTACAAGATCTCTGACCAGCATTCTTACAACTACAGTACCCACCTGATGAAGTGAAGAAACAAATTGACAGAGCCAGAAGAGTACCCAGAAGTCACCTACTACAGGACAGGCCCAACAAAGAAAATAACAGAACGCCACTAGCCGTCACCTTCAGCCCCCAACTAAAACCTCTCCAACGCATCATCAAGGATCTACAACCTATCCTGAAGGACGACCCATCACTCTCACAAATCTTGGGAGACAGGCCAGTCCTTGCCAGGAAACAGGCCAGTCCTTGCCTCCAGACAGCCCCCCAACCTGAAGCAAATACTCACCAGCAACAACACAACAGAACCACTAACCCAGGAACCCATCCTTGCAACAAAGCCCGTTGCCAACTGTGCCCACATATCTATTCAGGGGACACCATCATAGGGCCTAATCACATCAGCCATACTATCAGAGGCTTGTTCACCTGCACATCTACCAATGTGATATATGCCATCATGTACCAGCAGTGCCCCTCTGCCATGTACATTGGTCAAACTGGACAGTCTCTATGTAAAAGAATAAATGGACACAAATCAGATGTCAAGAATTATAACATTCATAAACCAGTCGGAGAACACTTCAATCTCTCTGGTCACTCGATTACAGACCTAAAGGTCGCAATATTACAACAAAAAGACTTCAAAAACAGACTTCAATGAGAGACTGCTGAATTGGAATTAATTTGCAAACTGGATACAATTAACTTAGGCTTGAATAGAGACTGGGAGTGGATGTGTCATTACAAAAAGTAAAACTATTTCCCCATGTTTATTTCCCCCCACCGTTCTTCAGACGTTCCTGTTAACTGCTGGAAATAACCTTTTGTAGTGATAATCAAGGTGGGCTTTCTCCCCCACCCCCAGGTCTCCTGCTGGTAATAGCTCCTCTTAAGTGATCACTCTCCTTACAGTGTGTATGATAACACCCATTTTTTCATGGTCTGTGTGTATATAAATCTCCTCACTGTATTTTCCACTGAATGCATCCAATGAAGTAAGCTGTAGCTCACGAAAGTTTATGCTCAAATAAATTTGTTAGTCTCTAAGGTGCCACAAGTACTCCTCATTCTTTTTACTAACTAGTAGTTGACCTCATCTTTTAAAGGCATTGCTTAGATGCAAAGCAGGTTGGAAAAAATGAAAATGGAATGCTAATAAGTCCTGAACTGACATCGTAATTCCCTCAGAGAAATTAACTTTTATAGGAATCTAAGTAGTCATATATTTATCTTTTGTCTCATGAAATAATTCATGATATCCTTGCAGAGTGAGTGGTTTTTTTTTTCCTGAAGAAATTTTATTCTGTTCCAGATTTAAGAAAGGTAAATGCCTAATCATGCCAGCAATTAATGTTAGAATTGCAGATTTCTCTCCAAGGTATTTACCTTGTGTTGCTCTTGTCTTCTAAGTAACACAAAGAACCATGCTGTACAGAGACAGTTTAGTCAAGGTGGTTTGTTTCTGAAGAACTGCATTCTAATTTTTCAAAATTCTCATCTGAAAATGCAAGGATTCAATGTAGCATACTATTTCTGAATCTTATCCAACTGTCTGGGTACACTGCAAGAAGGACAGGAGACTTGTTATAGGTTTAATCAGGCTGCAACTTTATTATATAGATGTCTGGGACTACGCGGCAGATAAAGTGTACAGTGCAGGCAAATCCATGCTTATTCAAATCAGTTATCTACCAGCCCCACTTTGTTTCCATCCAGGTCCCCCAGCCGACCCATGGCTTGGACCTTATTATCCACCACCCTCGTAAGAGGGTTAAGGAGGGCTATGAGAATGGAGGGAGAGGGGGGTTGGCTCCATGCCGTACCAATCAGAGGAGTCCCCAACCCCCTCCCCCATTCTTTTCCTTTATCCAGTATCTCCTTTTAAGTCCTTTACCAGGCCATTGATGTGGTCTCTGGCTGCCCTCCCTATGGAGTACCTGCACTGACTGTCTCCCACCCAACCCTGCCAGATTCCCAGACATCTGCAATTGCCCTCTTGGCTCGCAGCCCTACTGGGGAGACAGAACCCATTGTCCCATGTGTGATTGTCAAGGGGCACCAGCAGCTGCATTATCCTTGACCCCGTATTGCAACAACCAACAGCCCTCTATGGACAGCCGCATAGGTGACCCATTATCTGGCTCCTTAAATTGACAAGACTCCTTAAAAAAAAAAAAGAAAATAAACAACTTGTAAGCTGGAGCCAAAAATCTCCATTCTGCTAACCACATCATATTCCGAGGTTCCAGAGAGCCAGCAGCATCTGCTCAGGTTCACTGCTGGCCTCTGATGCAAACTCTTGAAATCTGTCAAACTGGAAACGAGACAAGGCGTCTGCTATGCCATTATCCATGCCCGGCACATGCTTGGAAGAAAAACAGATATTAAAGGTTAAGCATTGTAGAACAAACGCCCTTATCAACTTCATAGCCTGTGCGATCTGGAAGTTTGGCGATTGATAACCTGTACCACGGCCATGTTGTTGCATCAGAAGCACACCCTTTTATTAGCTAGCTCTGATCCCCAAACGACCACCGCAACTAAAACGGGTGAAAAATTCCAAGAAGATCATGTCATGCACAACCCTGTTTTGTGTCCAGGCAGCGGGCCATTTTTGTGCACACCATTTGTCTTGATAAAACAACCCAAAACCTGCGCCCCCTGCCGCATCCGAGTGGATTTTTAACCCCCTTTGAAATAACCATTCCTCCCTCCACAATGATACCCCATTAAATTGACTCAGAAAACTTTCCCACACCCTGAAGTCTTGCCTTATCTCTTCAGTGACTCATATGTAATGGTGTGGCCTGGCTACGCTGGCTGTTGCCACTGCCAGCTGGGCACAAAACACCCGTCCTGGGGCAACAACCCTGCAAGCAAAGTTCAGGTGCCCTAAAATAGATTGCAGTTTCTGCAGCCTGAGTTTTTTAGTCCCCAGTGCACTCTGGAGCAACCCCGATAGATCCTGAAGCTTATTCTGTGGGAGACGCAATATGCCCTCCCTGGTGTCCAGCTCGATCCCCAGGTAGGTCAATGTAGTGGAAGGGCCCTCTGTTTTCTCCTCCACTAGGGGTACCCCCAACTTTTTAGCCAGGGCCTGACATGTGTCCAACAGGTGAACACACTTATTTGACCCGGCTCGCCCTGCGAACAAAAAATCATGCAAATACTGCACTACTTGGTTTAGTCCTGCTGACCGCACCACTGCCCAGTGCAACATTGTACTGAATTTCTCAAAAGCTACACAAGATACTGAACAGACCATGGGCATAGCCTTGTAGAAATAAAATTGCCCCTCAAAACAGAAACCCTCCAAGTCCAGTGGATGCGCTGGCAGGAGTTGGAAAGCAGACTTGATATCACATTTAACCATTAGCACCCCAGGGCTATATGCCCTAATGATACGAATGGCTTCATGAATGGAGGAATAACTTACGGAACATCGTGCTGGGTCTATTCCATCATTAACAGAGCCAGCTTGCGGGTATGACACGTGATGAATTAATCAGTATGTCCCTGGGGTCTTCTTGGGGACCAACCCCAGGGTGGAGACTCTCAAATGTGCTATAGGCAATTGATTAAATGGCCTAGCTATCCTGCCCTCCTTTAATTCTTGTGCAATGTTTTTTTGAACAATATGTCCCATCCCAACTACTGACTTTAATTTTTTTTTTTACATCAAATGAATTCTGTTTCCCACAAAAGGGATCTGAAATCCTGCTGTAAACCCCTCCCACAAATATGCCCCATCTGCCCTGATAAGGGTTCTCCTATAGGATTATCCTAACACATCCGGCCTAACTGGCATTGGAGCCCCTATTCATTGCACCACCCCCAGCTTGTCCTCCTCTCCAGCTTGTACTCTATGTTCCAGACCCTGTTCCACCCACGCCAAACCTGTGGTTGATGCTTGCACCACACACATTCCTGTTTTCTCCCTGTGATCTTCCCTTTCTGCCCTGGCAAGAACGGGCTGAATGGGTCCCAAAACATGTTTCACAAACATGCCTGTATCTACAGGAGTTGCGAAAACAACCACCATCATTAAATGCCCAGCAAATACTATTATGTGCCTGGGGCCCTTCCCGAGCTTACTGCGGTATGAACAAACCACTGTCAGTGTGAACTCCTGGCTCCCTTGGTGTCATCCACTCCAACCAGTGTGTGATGAGGTGTGTCCCACCTTATCCCAGTTTGTGTTGCTGCCTTTAATCGAAACTGCTCATCATAATTAAACCAGGACATGACTCCCAAACATAGTGTGTGCCTGCCTAATTATATCCATATAAAGAAAAGGTGTACTTGTGGCACCTTAGAGACTAACCAATTTATTTGAGCATAAGCTTTCATGAGCTACAGCTTCATCCAATGAAGTGAGCTGTAGCTCACAAAAGCTTATGCTCAAATAAATTGGTTAGTCTCTAAGGTGCCACAAGTACTCCTTTTCTTTTTGCGAATACAGACTAACACGGCTGCTACTCTATATCCATATACTTAACCAAGGCAGGGCTACTCTCTGGATAGGCGTGTATTATAACACCTGCATAGGTGAAGAAGGCAGTCTCCCAATTTTCCCAAGTTCTAGGCATCCTTGGCCTCTTGGGCAGCTTGCTGTTTTGCTTGCCTTGCCCATGTTTACTGTCTGTCAACACCTCCATGTGCGATAGGGATAATATATCCAAGTATTCACCTCTCAGGATTTTATCTTTAGTTGTACTGAGTAGGTGAACTCCCATCGGGTCAGCCACCCCGGCATAACCGTACTCAGGACTGCATGAAGGGAGTTCCGCAGAGCCCTGCTCCCCCATAGACACTTCCTCCCCCCCAGGAGTCTCTACTGTGTCCCATTAGGTTACATGCCCTGATGGCTGATGAGTCCCCATGTGCCCAGGGGGACATGGGCTTTGCTACCCTTGCTGGGGGCCTGCCCCTGTCCTGCTGCCCAAACTTGAGCCCAGGCTGTGCCTACCCTGTCACCCTGTGCAGACCCCTCACTCCTAGCTGCCTGAAGCTGCTGTAGTAAATGCAGATTAGCTTGCGGCAGGTGTGTCATACCATCAGTGCCCCCACTGAAGGTGCCACCCCTAGGTGGGTCTGCCCAGGCTTCTGGACTTCCCATTCCTGGGCCCAGAGTATTTACTACCCTAATAGGCTCACTTCTGTCTCCCTCAGGTGAACTCACTGAGTGACTGGTTGTGCACTGTCCCTGCACCTCGCTGTGGCCCCTTGCCACCCCTTGCCAGGCTGGAAGGCCAGATACCATCTCTGCCACCCATCCCCACAACCTCTGTGTGATTCAGATCACACTCACCCCTGGGATCAGCATTGCCATCATCCCTTGTGTTCAGTGGAAGAGAACTTCCTGGTTCGAGGTGACCTTGTGTCCTTTGGAAGCGCTGTAATGCTGTGGAGAAAACCGCAGACACAACTTCACTGACTATTTGCTGCACAGCTTCGCTGACTACCCCATTAATCCACACAGCTTGCCCCCCTGCATGCGTGGACATTTCCCCTCGGTTATTTCCCTCTCTCAGTCCATGAAGCTGCCCTGGGTTATTAAACACACCACCCAGGGCATTAGCAGCCCCTGTATTTGTGAGCACCCCTTGTCCCTGCTGAAATACTGTCTCCCTTGGGTCCCCTTCCAGCCCTTGGGCTCCATTGGGACTGTCCTGTGCTGCAGCTGCTGCCTCTGCTTGTCCCCTTTCCAGAAAAGGTACAGGCACCCGAGCAGCAACCTGCTTAGAGCCAGAAAGAATTGCAGCCTGATAGCCCATACATCCCCTTGCAGCACGGCTGGCACATGAAACAGTTACATTCCGTTGCCCCCCTCCCCCTCCTGTCATAAATATAAAGGGAAGGGTAAACACCTTTAAATCCCTCCTGGCCAGAGGAAAAACCCTTTCACCTGTAAAGGGTTAAGAAGCTGAGATAACCTCACTGGCACCTGACCAAAATGACCAATGAGAAGACAAGATACTTTCAAAGCTGGGAGGGGGGAAACAAAGGGTCCTCACTGTCTGTGTGATGCTTTTGCCGGGACCAGAGCAGGAATGCAGGTCAGAATTCCTGTGAAGAGTCAGTAAGCAATCTAGTTAGATATGCGTTAGATTCTGTTTTGTTTAAATGGCTGATAAAATAAGCTGTGCTGAATGGAATGTGTATTCCTGTTTTTGTGTCTTTTTGTAACTTAAGGTTTTGCCTAGAGGGATTCTCTATGTTTTGAATCTGATTACCCTGTAAGGTATTTACCATCCTGATTTTACAGAGGTGATTCTCTTACCTTTTCTTTAATTAAAATTCTTCTTTTAAGAACCTGATTGCTTTTTCATTGTTCTTAAGATCCAAGGGTTTGGGCCTGTGTTCACCTAAGCAAATTGGTGAGGATTTTTGTCAAGGCTTCCCCAGGAAAGGGGGTGTAGTGCTTGGGGGGATATTTTGGGGGGGAGACCTTTCCAAGTGGGCACTTCCCCTGTTATTCTTTGTGTAACACTTTGGTGGTGGCAGCTTTTAACCTAAGCTGGTAAGAATAAGCTTAGGGGGTCTTTCATGCAGGTCCCCACATCTGTACCCTAGAGTTCAGCGTGGGGAAGGAACCTTGACACCTCCCAATGCACATTGATTGTTTCAGACCTTTCTGCAGGAGCCTGAAGCCACGGTTGTCTCCTGACTGCACTAAATGTGGAGCAGCAGCTTCACTTGCTAAATCACCCCCCTTGTGTCCTGCTTGTAATTTGCCTCTACCTGCCCTTCCCTGCCTCTGGGACGAGGGGGTAACAGCCCCCTGTTTTCCCGAGCTCACCCTTCTCTGTGCCCCTGGAGCCATGCTGTTTCACAGTCCTGTTTGCTGGCTTCCTCACTGCGTGGAACAAAGTGTCTTGCCCCACCCAGGTTTCGTACCTTTATGCAGTCCCCAGTCCCGGGTTTACAATGGCACAAGTGGCCCATGGAGCCGGGCCCATGCTCAGAAGGGGCCCCAGCCTGCTCCGCTTCCACTGCGCCCTGAGACCCCGCCAGCCCGCTGGCTCCCCACCCACTCACCAACCACTTGCTCCTCTCAGCCTGCCTACCAGCCAGTCAAGGGCTCCTCTCCACCCCTTGGCCCCACCCGCCGGCTCCTCTCTGCCCCCTGGCAAGACCCCCAGTGCACCTCCAGCTCCAGGCAGTCTCTGTTTCCCACCACCTGTGTGGCCCTGCCTGTCTCCCCAGAGCTGAGCCAGCTGGGACTGGTGCAGAAGCCTAGCCAGTTTCAGGCAGGTGGGGAGGGATGTTGGGGTGGGCTTGGCTGGGCCCCTCCAGGCAAGTGAGTCCTGAGGGACCCTGGCTGGGGCAGGCCCTGGCCTGGCTGATCGCTCCACTCCTGAGGGGACGGAGTGATTCCTGGCCCCGGGACCAGCCCTTGCTGGACTGCTGGTTCAGCCCAGCAGACAGTCACCTCCCAGGAGGGCTGGTGAGTGCGGCCGGGAGGCAGGACATGGGGGAGGGTGTCTCTGGGGGGTCTGGGATGGTGCTGGGCTGTGACTGGGTGGGGTAGATGTGTGTGTTGGGGCATAAGGGAGTGGGGGTTCTCTGTGGGGTGCTGGGCAGTTGTGGTGGGGCTGTAGGCAGGGGGGTGCTGAGCAGTGGTGGTGTGCAGGGTGCTGTGCATTTATGGCAGGGTCAGGGGGGTGCTGGGCATAGCGGGTCAGGGGGCCTCTGGCTATAGGGAGTTGCGGGTGTTTGTGTGGGGTGGGGTGGGGGGCGCTGTGTGGTGTGGCATGGCATGGACTTACCCCTGAGGGGAAGGGGCATGCTGGCAGCACAGGGGATTGACTGAGTGTGCATCTGGCAAATGCTGGTTAGCAAATAGTGCCCTCGTACTGGGCTGGGCAGAGCGGGACCACCCCTGCTATGCCGTTCCCCATTGTCCCTGGCTGGTCCCTCGCTCGGGGGATCCCCCCATCCCATGCACCATTACCTCCATGGGGGCCCACAAATATGTTTGGAGCTGGGCCCCCAGAAGGTTAATCTGGCTCTGCCTTTATGCACATTCCTGGGGTGGGGGATGAGTCATTGCTGCAAAGCTGACCACCGAGCACCTTTTTTACAGCAAAAAGAAAAGGAGTACTTGTGGCACCTTTAGAGACTAACCAATTTATTTGAGCATAAGCTTTCGTGAGCTACAGCTAACTTCAGCAGTTTCTGACCTCCTTCCTCCCCTATCCCCCTGCTAAAGGAGAGTTGCCCTTCCTGGGTAAGCCCAGACAAACTGCACCACTTTAGTTTTGGTGCAGTCATTCCCATTGAAACTAATGGGAATCTGCCCATTGACTTCAATAGGAGTTGGATTAGACTCTCTGTAAGCTGCATCAGTTGGAAACATTGAGGCAAAAGTGCCAATGAGCTATTATAGAGGGGAGCAATGCACATGTTTTTCACCAAAACAGAAGCTAGGGGATTTGGGGGCTTTTTACCTATTCTAGGCTGGGTATGAAGCGAAAACTTATGGTAATCACTAGAAAATGTCTCAATCTCTTGGTGGCTTAAAGTAAGTCTGTTGTTTTAAATTGCTCTTGATGGTAAATAGCCTTTTCACTTACAGGAAGGACAAACTAAACTTTGTCTATCTTGGATATTTAGGGAGTACCAATCACTGCAATGCCTGGCTGCTGAATATTAACGGTAAGTTAACATTTATATAGGCCTTTGTATGTTGGAATCACTTTACAAACATTAATCCTCACAGAGAGAGAAACAAGGACATAGGTGAGGTCATGATTTCTTCTCCAAGCAATGGCTACTGTAAAAAATGTTGTAAATAGAAAAAAAAAATTGGGAAAAAGTCTTAGTGCTACTTGGCTCCGATTCAGCAAGTTTCTTCATTACATACCTAACTTTCAGAACATGAGTCACATGAAAGTAATTGTAGGTAATGCCCAAATACCTCAGTGAATATGTACATCCCTGAATATATACATTTGTGTATTATTTAAGAACGTTATTATTGTATGTTCTACATCAGTTGGCATTTTTAGGTTAGATCATCAATTATAGAAATATGATGTACTCTGTATATGAAGTAATGATATTAGCAATAGTTCTGCCCCTTGAGGGCTCAATGCTGTAACTGTGCTTTTCATCAGCCAAATTTTTTTAAATTGAAAATATTTCCTCAGCTGACTGCTTCACTGGCTTGGGAGGTTTTTATCTTTGTTGTCAGTGCATTATGGAAAAGACCCTATTAGCATAATTTAAACAGGTTTAATATCCTTTCCAGAATTTGTGTAAAGTATACCTCTGGATATTCTTGATATCCATATAAATGTCCAATCCCTTTTAGAATTTTGCTAAGTTGTGGGCCTTGGTGACTTCTTGTGACAATGATTTCCACAGTCTAACCACACATTGTGTGAAAATTATTTCCTTTTTATTAGTTTTTAATTTGCCATCTTTTAATTTACTTGAATTTTTCCTTATATTGTTTTGAGACAGGGAGAACATAAGTTCCTAATCTACCTTATCTTTAACATTCATTATTTTTAGATACTTTAGTCATGTATCGTAGTTGTTTCCTTTCTAAGGAAAACAACCCCAATCTCTTCAGTGCTGGGCAGTGAAAACTCTATTGTGAGTTTTTCTAGGTCTTTGATCATTTTCATCACCCTTCACTGAACCACCTCTAATTTTGCAATATCCTTTTTTTTTCTGATTCAGACAGAAAAATTTTTTTGAAGTGTCAGAATTTCCCACAGGATAGAAATTCCAATTTCTGACCAGCTCTTTTTAGAAACTTTTTAGGAATATGAGCAGTTTAAATCTTTCCATCCCATGTGAGTTACTTTGCATGGTTTGACACGGAATTTCATTTGCTGTTGTATTGACCATTTACTCAGCTGTTTTAGGTCTCTCTGAACTTTCTTAAAGTTCTTTCTGGGCCTGACTAACCAAAATAACTTGAAAAAAGAAAAGGAGTACTTGTAGCACCTTAGAGACCAACAAATTTATTCGAGCATAAGCTTTTGTGAGCTACAGCTCACTGCAGTTGATGAAGTAGGCTTTAGCTCACGAAAGCTTATGCTCATATAAATTTGTTAGTCTCTAAGGTGTCACAAGTACTCCTTTTCTTTTTGCAGAAAAGACTAACATGGCTGCTACTCTGAAACCTGTCAAAATAACTTGGTGACATCTGCAAGTCAGCTGAATCAACCACATTCTTGTGCACAGCCTGCCTTTGCTCCAAATGTTGGTAAAATATACTTAATAGAAACTAACCCTGGAGAGTCACAGTCACCCTTCCTTTGGAGCTACATGGGAGTGGAGTCCTGCCTTGAGCAGTTCAAGTACTTGAATTTCACTTCTGTGGAAAAAGGCTCATTTCTGAGGGTTTTTTCCATTCCAAACTGAAAACATGAAATGTTCCACAGAATTCAATTTTTTGAAAAATTCTGGGCAGAGAAATGGCCAGTGAGGGAGCCAGTCAGCCACCTGCCCACCCACCAGTCATAAGTGTCAGGACTAGAGTTGGTCAAAAATTTTCCAAAGGGACAATTTTCCATTAGAAAATGCTGAGTTGATGCCTGCCTGGTTTCCATTGAAAGTTTCTGTGGAATTGACATGTTCTCACAGGCTGCATCGGTTCCATAGACCTCAACATTTTCAATTGAAAACTATTCTTTTGGAAATTTTTTGTCTACCTCTAACCTTGACACTTTTTTTTTTCTCTTGTAACATGGGCTCACAGTATGGATCTGAAAAAAATACAATGTTGTATTAGACTGTAAAGTTAAGCAGATTTTCACAGTGCTAATCCAAGGTGCTGCTGGGAGCTCCTTGGGCCTGTTCCTTCTCCCTTGAAGTCAGTAGTAAAATTCCTATTGACATCAGTAGTGTAGCATCAATCTTCTGTAAAATGGTGAATGTGTTCATCTACCATTAGATGGGATGGTGTCTAGCACCTCCCTGGATTGGGTCTGGTGAAAGGAGCAGAAGAGGATTAGCTGTTTAACTGTTGAAGAGATTCTTATTCAAATGAAAAGTTTTAATAAAAATATTACTTAGGATATATTTTAAAAGTGTAGCAGTTTCCATGGGTTTTAAACTCTGGCAGAAAGAAAAAGATATTTGCTTCTAAACTCTCTCTGCTGCTTCCTTGAAATTAACATTCTTCTCAGAGGCCTTCTGATCTCCCAGAAACTTATAGCAGCAATTGATTTTCAGCCTTCAGGTCATGACTACTGAAATTTAAATTGTGACTAAAAGCTTGAATCAGTTCAAAACTATGTTAATTTGCTTTAAAATATGTTTGCATCTATCGTCATGGGTTTTCCAGTGTATAATTTGCCATCGCATCACCTTTGCGTGGGGGGATCATGCAATGAGTTGGTAATAAGTTCAGGGATACTTGAATGGTGATTGAGGTTCATTGCTTGTCTCAAGAGAGAGTTTATAGCAATAGCAATATTATGCTTTATTATACAGAGTTGTGAAAGTAAATTGATTGGGAAATTTGTATCTAATCAAGAGGTATTTCATAATAAACTTCATATGGGACATTAAAGGGAAGAAAACAAATTTATAACCTTAATGTTGCTAATGAGATGGCAAATACTCCTCCTTTTTCATATATTCGAACAATCCTACTATGTGTTTAAAGAATTCACTGACCTGATCTTGTTAAAAGAACCTAATAATAGCTTGCAGCTCTGTTATTGCTAAGCTGTGGGCCTCTGTGTCACCAATATCTACTAATAATCAAAATCCCTTTGCATTTTCATGCTCATTATTGAAGAAGGTCTGCACTCTAGGCTTATTTAAATTTCCATAAAAATGTAATGAACCTAAAGTTTATATTAAAATGTTCATAAGATGACAAGTTATGATCAGTGCCTCTTCGAATGAGACTGGCTATAGAGGTCTTGAATTTATTAATATTAGCAGGAGGTCACAGTATCCTGCTGCTTCATTAATCATTTTTCCTTCAGATATATTGCATTCTTTAATTTGACAAGGATAAAATCTTTTCTACTGGCCACCCAGCATGGGGCCTACTGGTGTGTGATGCCATGTCTATAGTGTTCAGGGTGACTGCAGCTCATGCAAAATGAGGACAGACTGCATATGGACTGAAGAGCAGGTTTGACAGAATGCATTGCCAAATGCAGAGGTGGAAAATTCTGAGTGGTGGAAAGGTGTATGTGGTCTATGCTGGTTCCCATAACTGCTTGTGAACTCCATGGTGAGCAGTTACATTTTCTGCTGTCATTTCAGGGTGTGCTGCCCCCACTCAATCCCCAAGACAGGACTTTCAGTAATGAAGTAGATACATCAGAAAATGCAGCTGCTTTGAGCTGGCTCCCACAAACATGGAAGCAACTATAGCTAGGAGTAAGAGGTAAGAAACTGAGCAAAGGAAAACTTAGACTGAACATCAGAAAAAAAAATTCTTGGCTAGAGACATATTGGGTGGTGGAATAGTCTCCCAAGAGAGAAGGGGGAAGTCCCATCTGCTGAATCATATACAGCTGGACTAGGCCAAACACTAAGACATTACAGTGCTAATAAACAATGGTCACATAAACACCACGCTATACCGGAAACCTACTGACGGCTATTCCTACCTACATGCCTCCAGCTTTCATCCAGTCCACATCACACGATCCATTGTCTACAGCCAACCTCCATGATACAACCGCATTTGCTCCAACCCCTCAGACAGAGACAAACACCTACAAGATCTCTATCAAGCATTCTTACAACTACAATACCCACCTGCGGAAGGGAAGAAACAGATTGATAGAGCCAGAAGAGTTCCCAGAAGTCACCTACTACAGGACAGGCCCAACAAAGAAAATAACAGAACACCACTAGCTATCACCTTCAGCCCCCAACTAAAACCTCTCCAATGCATCATCAAGGATCTACAACCTATCCTGAGGGATGACCCATAACTCTCCCAGATCTTGGGAGACAGACCAGTCCTTGCTTACAGACAGCCCCCCAACCTGAAGCAAATACTCACTAGCAACCACACAACAAAACCACTAACCCAGGAACCTATCCTGGCATCAAAGCCCGTTACCAACTGTGTCCACATATCTATTCAGAGGACACTATCATAGGGCCTAATCATATCAGCCACACTATCAGAGACTGTCATAAATATAAAGGGAAGGGTAAACCCCTTTGAAATCCTTCCTGGCCAGGGGAAAGCTCCTCTCACCTGTAAAGGGTTAAGAGGCTAAAGGTAACCTCGCTGGCACCTGACCAAAATGACCAATGAGGAGACAAGATACTTTCAAAAGCTGGGAGGAGGGAGAGAAACAAAGGGTCTGTGTGTCTGTCTATATGCTGGTCTTTACCGGGGATAGACCAGGAATGGAGTCTTAGAACTTTTAGTAAGTAATCTAGCTAGGTACGTGTTAGATTATGATTTCTTTAAATGGCTGAGAAAAGAATTGTGCTGAATAGAATAACTATTTCTGTCTGTGTATCTTTTTTGTAACTTAAGGTTTTGCCTAGAGGGATTCTCTATGTTTTTGAATCTAATTACCCTGTAAGATATCTACCATCCTGATTTTACAGGGGGGATTTCTTTATTTCTATTTACTTCTATTTTTTATTAAAAGTCTTCTTGTAAGAAAACTGAATGCTTTTTCATTGTTCTCAGATCCAAGGATTTGGGTCTGTGGTCACCTATGCAAATTGGTGAGGCTTTTTATCCGACATTTCCCAGGAAAGGGGGGGTGCAAGTGTTGGGAGGATTGTTCATTGTTCTTAAGATCCAAGGGTCTGGGTCTGTAGTCACCTAGGCAAATTGGTGAGGCTTTTTACCAAACCTTGTCCAGGAAGTGGGGTGCAAGGTTTTGGGAAGTATTTTGGGGGGAAAGACGCGTCCAAACAGCTCTTCCCCAGTAACCAGTATTAGTTTGGTGGTGGTAGCGGCCAGTCCAAGGACAACGGGTGGAATATTTTGTACCTTGGGGAACTTTTGACCTAAGCTGGTAAAGATAAGCTTAGGAGGTTTTTCATGCAGGTCCCCACATCTGTACCCTAGAGTTCAGAGTGGGGGAAGAACCTTGACAGACTCGTTCACCTGCACATCTACCAATGTGATATATGCCATCATGTGCCAGCCATGTACATTGGCCAAACTGGACAGTCTCGACACAAAAGAATAAATGGACACAAATCAGACGTCAAGAATTATAACATTCAAAAACCAGTCGGAGAACATGTCCATCTCTTTGGTCACTCGATTACAGACCTAAAAGTAGCAATTCTTCAACAAAAAAACTGCAAAAACAGACTCCAACGAGAGACTGCTGAATTGGAATTAATTTGCAAACTGGACACCATTACATTAGGCTTGAATAAAGACTGGGAGTGGATGTGTCGTCACACAAAGTAAAACTATCTCCCCCCGCTCCCATTCCTCACATGTTCTTGTGAACTGCTGGAAATGGCCCACCTTGATTATCGCTACAAAAGGGTTTTTTTTTAATCTCCTGTTGGTAATAGCTCACCTTACCTGATCACTCTGGTTACAGTGTGTATGGTAACATCCATTGTTTCATGTTCTCTGTGTATATAAAATCTCTCCACTGTATTTTCCACTGCATGCATCCGATGAAGTGAGCTGTAGCTCATGAAAGGTTATGCTCAAATTTGTTAGTCTCTAAGGTGCCATGAGTACTCCTTTTCTTTTCACATGTAACCAGTTTCTTTAGTGTACTAAACTTAGTTTGCGTGCTCCATTTTATTTTCTTAGTAATCTGCCTTGTTCTGTCTGCTACCTTCTTAACTACTTAAAATACACCTGTTATAGTTAATACGTTTATTTCTGGTTTATAATACAACCCAGTTTATGTGATTTCTAACTAGGGGGTGGGGGTCGAGAAATTGTGCATGCCCTCTTCCACACTGAGTGAAGAGGTGAATATAATATATCTTTGAGTCTGTACTCTCAGGGAGATGGACAGCTGAGTGCTGGAGCAAGTCCCTTAAGCTGAGTCTTCTCAGAGCTGATCTGCAGCTGGGTGTAGACCTGCTTCTGTGCGTGTGTGTTAGAGGAGGTTTTAAGAGCCTGGCTCAGCAAGACAGGTCATGCTGGCAGAACAGGTAGACTCAGTGGTATCTGAGCACATCAGGTGACTTCCCAAGGAGTCCAACTTGTCACACACTCCTTGCTTTTTCCACTCTGTGTGAAAGCAGCAGGGAACAAAATCAATTTGTCTCCATGCTACATGTACACTGAGCAGAGCAGGAGCGAGTGTCCCACACTATAACACTGCTTCCCAGCTGGGCTGATGCCAAAGAGCAGAGAGTCACATGAAGGCACCTGCACTGCTGTCCAACTCTTTGTCTCAGTCACTATAGAGCCCTGTTTCTCAACACCTCCAGTAAGTGGAGGAAAGAAGCCACCTGGAGATGTGGAGAAGCCAAGAGATGATGAGGTAGAAGTTCAGGTAAGGAAGAAACCCTTATGAGAGAGGTGGTGGTGCACTAGAGTTTGGGAGAGGGGAGAATTGCCAAAAGAAAGCACCAGGGAACTGTAGAAATGAGGACAAGGGAGAACCACAAGAGAAGAGAGCGAAAGGATGCTACTGGTGAAGGGTGGGTAGAAGACTGAATCATTATGGCCACACCCCTCCATCTGCATGGGCAGCTTCCAATAATGACAAAACAATATAAGGATTTTCCAAGGTGGAGTAGCTTGTAATGTATGTGATTTAGAAACTCAGCTGTACAGACTGCAGGCTACAGAGGGGAACCCTCCTCCACTCCCCTCAAGCCTCTTGTTTTAAAAATTGGAGGCGCATCTCTGAATTTTAATTTTTAAACATTTGAATTAGCCGGATGCTGGCTTGTTATAACCTTGTTAAATTATAAAGCATCAACTATGCTGAGAGAATTACAAACCTGTAACGATATTAAAATCCAATTATGTGTCACTCAGACATACTTTACAGTTTCTTTTAAAAGAGAAATTTGTAGCTTTTATAGTTTAATCAAATCTTAACACCACCCCGCCCCCCGACACACACAGAGCAGCAAGCAGAGATAAATGTCTTGAGATACCTCTTCAGATATTAATGGAGGCCCAATTCATCTCTGGTAGAACTGTCACGTCAATGTAGTTACACCAGAGATGAATTTGGATCCTTAATTCTTGTTCCTGCTCTTTAACAAATGAAGGGGCTCTAGAAGTCTTGCATCAGTGACCCACTGCATTCTCTGGACAGCAACATGGGATGGGACCTGTTCTTTCGTTCCCTTGGATCCTGGTGAAAATCAACCTGGGGAGCAGGGGCACAATGTATTCTGCTGCCCACAGATTCCATTCCGCTGGGGAAATCAGAGTTGGCCAACGTAGCCTACAAAGTAGGCAGGTAGAGGAGGTAAGATCTGACTGTCCAGGAGGTTATTCACCAGATCCTCTGACCAGTCTCTTCAAGCAAAGTCCTGTGGGTGCTGACTAAGGTTTAAAAGTACCTGCACTTGATCTTGTATTAGATAATGTTTGAAGGGGTGGGGATGGGTGACAAGAAGCTTAGTTCCCTGCGAATCTTGAACTTCTACATAAATTCAGGCAGAAATATGATGGAGGGTTTGGGCTTGGACCAAGTCCATGTCCATGGAGCCTTTGAACTATAAATAGCCCCCTACCAAATCCACAGCTTTGGATTTGCAAAAATCAAAAAATACGTCCCAGACCATGAAATATGGTCTCTCCTGTGAAATTTGGTCTTTTGTGTACTTTCAGCCTATTATAGCGATGTCATGGAGGAGACCAGCGTTTCTCACACTGGGTGTACCAACCCAAAAGAGGGTTGCGGTGGGCGGGGAGGGGGCGCCAAGATTACTGTAGTGGGGGTGCAATATTGCCACCCTTATTTCCACACTGCCTTCAGAACTGGGTGGCCGGAAAATGGCAGCTGCTGGCCGGGCACTCAGCTCTAAAAAGGCAGTGTCCTGCAAGCAGCAGCACAGACGTAAGGGTGGCAATACTATACAGTGCCACCCCTACTTCTGCACTGCTGCCTTCATAGCTGGGCGGCTGGAGAGGGCCAGCTGCTGGCTGAGGTCCCAGTTCTGAAGGCAGCAGTGCAGAAATAAAGGTGGCAATACTATGACCCCCCTACAATAACCTTGTGTTCCCCCCACATATCCCTTTTGGGTCAGGACCCCCACCGTTACAAAAGCATGACATTTCAGATTTAAATATCTGAAATCATGAAATTTACTATTTTAAAAATCCTATAACAGTGAAATTGACCAAAATAGACAATGAATTTGGTAGGGCCCTAACTATAAAGGTACATTGACCAGAAACCCAACATAGGGGACATGTAGTGAGCTGTGACTTAACAGTGGCTGCTTCACATCCTGACTGTGGATTGCGCTGGAAGATTTCTATCCTCTCAAACCCTGCAAACATGCCCCTACACACATGCCCCTCTATGCATGAGGTGAAAATCTGGCCCTTAATATTTGTAAAATGTAATATGTAAAACACTATAGTAAGCACTGATGTTATTTTGCCTAGGTACAACAGGGAGGCAATAACTGATCAGAACCTGTGCAAAAGTATATTGATGAACATGGTAGTAGATCTGAGCATACTTTTTGCCTGAAACAATTTTCAGTGAAAAATGCAGGCTCATTGACACCAAAATGCTTGGCAAATTTGCATGTGTTGCCATTTCAAACTCCACCCCCACAAAAAAATCCCTGCAAAATTGCATTTGGTTTAAAATGACTTTTTGTTGAAAAGGCCCCTTAATTTTATTTTAAAAAATTCAAAAACATTAGTGGTAAAATCAAAATGAAATGTTTTGTTCAACTCAAAATTATTTTGGTTTACCTGACTGAAACTCCCGTCCCCCGCACACTTTTCAAAATTGCTAACTGAAAAATCTGTTACTCACACACCTCTATGTGGGACCAGTATTGGTGACACTTCCATACTCATGGCAGCAGCAGATCTTTTAATTTACAGCATAGCCTCTAAGGTCAGAAGGGACCTTTGAGATCATCTAATTTTACCTCCTTTACAGCCCATAGAACATCTCCAAAATAATTCCTAGAGCATATTTTCTAGAAAAATATCCAGTCTTGATTTAAAAATGGTCAGTGATGAACAATCCACCATGACCTATGGTAATTTGTTCCAATAGTTAATCACTTGCACTGTTAAAAATTTACCTTATTTCCAGTCTGAATTTGTCTATTTTCAATATCCAGCCATTGGATCACGTTACACCTTTCTTTGCTAGATTGAACAGCCCATTATTAAATACTTGTTCCATGTGTAGATGCTTACAGACTGTAATCACGTCACCCCTTAACAGACTTTTTATTAAGCCAAATAAATTGAGCTCTTCAAGTCTCTCACTATGTCGGGTTTTAATCTGATCCTTTAAGTGTTCTCTTGGCTCTTCTTTGAACCCTCTCCAATTTATTGGAATCACAGGTACCTGAACTGGACACACTATTCCACCAGTGGGCACACCAGTGTCAAATACAGAGGTAAAATAACCTCTCTTCTTCTATGCAAGATTCTCCTTTTATGCATCCCAGGATCATATTAACTCTTTTGTCCATGGCATTGCACTGGGAGTTCACGTTCAACTGATTATCGACCACAACCCCCAAATCTTTTTCATAGTCACTGCTTCCCAGGACAGAGTCCCCCCCCATTCTGTAAGTATACACTACATTCTTTGTTCCCAGATTGGGGGGAGGGATAGCTCAGTGGTTTGAGTATTCGCCTGCTAAACCCAGGGTTGTGAGTTCAATCCTTGAAGGGGCCATTAGGGATCTGGGGCAAAAATTGGGGATTGGTCATAAAATTGCTTTGAGCAAGGGGTTGGACTAGATGAGGTCCCTTCCAACCCTGATATTCTATGATTCTATGATGTATACATTTACATGTAACCATATAATCCATATTGATTTGCTTGCACCCAGTTTACTCAATGATCTAGATTGCTTAGAATCAGTGATCTGTCCTCTTCATTATTTACCAGTGCCCCAATGTTTGTGTCATCTGCACATGTCATCAGTGATGAATTTGTTTTCATCAACATCATTTGTAAAAATGTTTAACTAACATAGGGCCAAAAACTGCTCCATGTGGGACCCCACTGGAAACAGGACTGCTAAATGATGATTCCCCATTTACAGTTAAATTTTGAGACCTATCAGTTTCAGTTTTTAATCCATTTCGTGTGTCATGTTAATTTTATATTCTAATTTTTTAAACCAAATGTAGTGTAGTACCAAGTAAAACGCCTTGCAGAAGTCTTAGTATATTACAAGAACACTATTACCTTTATCAACCAAACTTGTAAATCCATGAAAAAAAGATACCAAGTTAGTTTGACAAGATCTGTTTTCCATAAACCCATGTAGATTTGCATTAATTACACTACCCTCCTTTTTTTTTTTTTTCTTAATCCAGTCTGACATCAGCTGCTCCATTCCCTGGGATCGATGTCAGGCCAACATCCCTATAGTTACTCAGGCCATCCCATTTACCATTTTTAAAAATTGGCACAACATAAGCTTTCTTCAGGTCTTTTGGAACTTCACAAGTGCTCCAAGACTTAATTGAAAATCAATGTTAATGGTCCAGTGAGCTCCTTATGCAGCTCTTTTAAAACTCTTGGATGCAAGCTAGCTGGACCTGCTGATTTAAAAATGTCTTTCTATTGTAGCTTCTGTTTAACATCCTTGAGAGATACTAGTGGAATGGAAAGAGTGTTATCCCCATATGATGAGGCTGTAGCATCTGTTTTTCTCCAAATACGTAACAGAAATATTTATTGAACAGTTCCGCTTTTTCTGCGTTATTGATAATTTTCCCATTTCCATCCAGTAATGGACCCCTACAATTGTCAGGATTCTCTTTGTTCCTAATATAAAAAAAAAAACCTGCTTCTTACTGTCCTTAGCTCTGCTGGCTATAGATTTCTCCTTGTGTCCCTTCGCTTTCCTTATCAATTTTCTGCAATTCCTAACTTCTGATTTATATTCATTACTATCCGCTCCCCCATTCATCCATTTGTTGTTTTAGTATTTTTTTTTATTTTTTTACAGCTGCTTTCACTTCCGCTTTAAACCACATGGGCTTTTTAACCAGCACAGACTTCTTACTCAACTGTGAGGTTGTAGTTTTTTGGGGATCTAGCAAAGTGTTCTTAAATGAGTCTCAATTATCATTCAATTTTTTTTATTAAACTCTTACTACCAGCTGATTTGGCTCAAATTTGCTTTTGGCTTTATGAAATTGGTTCTATTAAAGCACCAAGTATATGTATTACTGGTCTGGATTTCATTCTGCTTGCACATTTCAGTGTGATCAAGTCATGATCAGTTGTACCTAAGCCACCATTAACTTATAGTTCTATGATCAGTTACTCTTTGTCTGTTAGGACAAGGTCTAATATAGAATTCCCCCCTGTTGACTGCAACACTTTTTAAGTTAGGACTTTGTCAGCTATAATATTTAGAAATTCTTAGGATGTTTTAGTTCTGCCGGCACGAGACCTCCAGCATATGTCACTCATACTAAAGTCCCCCATGATCACACATGATCTTGTTCTTATATAGGTGCATACAGAGGCAGTCATCCTGTTCCCTGATGTGGTTTGGTGGTCTGAAGCAGACACCAACTAATACCCCACCTTGTGCTTTATCTGTCAGGAAATTGATCCATAAGCTTTCAAGATAATTTTCTTCCAAGCTCTCAGTGACTCAGAAACAGGTAATGCCATTTTGACAGAGTACCTTGCCCACATGATCCTTCCTAGATAGGCTATAGCCATTGATTTTAACATTCCAATGGTAAACCTGGCAGGGGATACTGCTTTTGGGAGAGGTGATTCAGACATCAGGAAGTACAGTTTAATGTGGGTGGGTGGTGATGGAAATGACAAAAATATAAAATAGGGGTATCAATTAATTGTCATTAACTCATGCGATTAACTCATAAAAATTAATTGCAATAAAAAAAATTTATCGCGATTAGTCGCACTGTTAAACAATAGAATATCAACTGAAATTTATTAAATATTTTTAGATGTTTCCTACCTTTTCAAATATATTGACTTCTATTCCAACACAGAATACAAAGTGTGGAGTGCTCACTTTATAATATAATTTTAATTATGAATATTTGCACTGTAAAAATGATAAAGAAACAGTATTTTTCAATTTACCTCATACAAGTACTGTAGTGCAATCTCTTTATCATGAAAGTGAAACTTACAAATGTAGATTTTTTTTTGTTACATAACTGCTCTCAAAAACAAAACAATGTAAAACTTTAGAGCCCACTCAGTCCTACTTCTTGTTCAGCCAATTGCTAAGAGAAACAAGTTTGTTTACATTTGCAGGAAACCTGCTGCCTGCTTTTTATTTACAATGTCACCTGAAAGTCAGAACAGGCATTCACATGGCACTTTTGTAGCCAGCATTGCAAGGTAATTAGGTGCCGATATGCTAAACATTCATATGCCCCATCATGCTTCGGCCACCATTCCAGAGGACATGCTTCCATGCTGATGGATGCTCTTTAAAAAATAATGCGTTAATTATATTTGTGACTGAACTCCTTGGGGGAGAACTGTATGTCTTCGACTCTGTTTTACCCACATTCTGCCATATATTTCGTGTTATAGCAGTCTTGGGTAATGACCCAGCACATGTTTGTTTTAAGAACACTTTCACAGCAGATTTGACAAAATTCAAAGAAGATACCAATGTGAGATTTCTAAAAATAGCTAGAGCACTTGACCCAAGGTTTAAGAATCAGAAGTACCTTCCAAAGTCAGAGAGAGATGAGGTGTGGAGCATGCTATCAGAAGTCTTAAAAGAGTAACTTAAAAGAGCAGTTGTGGAAACTACAGAACCTGAACCACCAAAAAAGAAAATCAACCTTCTGCTGGTGGCATCTGACTCAGATGATGAAAATGAACGTGCATTGGTCTGCTCTGCTTTGGATTGTTATCGAGCAGAACCCGTCATCAGCATGGACATGTCCTATGGAATAGTGGTTGAAGATGAAGGGACATATGAATCTTTAGTGCATCTGTCACGTATATATCTTGTGATGACAGCTATAACAGTGCCATGCAAATGCCAGTTCTCACTTTCATATGACATTGTAAACAAGATGTGGGCAGCATTATCTCCTGCAAATTGTAACCAAGTTTGTTTGTTTTTCTGAGTGACTGAGTGAAATTGTAGGCTCTAAAGTTTTACATTTTTATTTTTCAATACTGTTATTTTTTGTACATAAATCTACATTTGTAAATTGCACTTTCATGATAAAGAGATTGCACTACAGTACTTGTATGAGGTGAAATGAAAAATACTATTTCTTTTGTTTTTTACAGTGCAAATATTTGTAATAAAAATAAAGTGATCACTATACACTTTATATTCTATGTTGTAATTGAAATCAATATATTTGAAAATGTAGAAAATTTGTTTTAATCGCAATTAATCACAATTTTTTTAATCGCTTGATAGCCCTAATATATAATATAAAGCACTTATGATGGGGTGATTACACATTAAGGTATGGAGAGAAGGAGTTAGCTAAGAATGCAATAGAGCAGAGATATTATGTGCAAGCCCCAAAAAGGGAAGGGAGCTCTTTCTCTCCTGCCTTGCCTGGAAGCTAGGTTAAGAAATGCCTAGGCAACATACCTTAAAGTGGCAGGGTGCAGCATATCCTCTGTTTTGTCTTCCTCTTCCCTCCAGCTCAGGCAGCAGAGGCTTGTGCTTTTACATCCAGAGAGCCCAGGTTCAATCCTTGCGGATGACCTGACCATGGATATCTTACACTTGTTTTTTCCTCTTTCACGTTGCTGTAGTTAACTCCCCCAGAGCAAATAAAACATATACGAATATAAGCTGGCCCACTGTTTACTACACACTGAGCTGCTGTGAAATGGGGAGGAGTCATGGATGGCAGGCCATAGGGCATAGGAAATGTGGTGAGAGGAGTGTGGCAGGGATATGGACTGGAGGTATGGAACTGGGGCACATACAGAGAATAGCAGTGTTGGTCTCTGAAGTACGCAACCGGAGCAGGAGATTTGTGCATGGAAAGGGATCAGGGCAATGTGGAGGGGTGAGTGCTGAGGCCCATAGAGGTGGGTACATGGGATATTTTTTCTGTGTTAAAACTTTAAATGCTTAAGATATTCTAGACATAAAACTTAAAACACTCTTAATGCAAATAAAAGCCGCCTCTTCCTTTTATTTGCATTGTCCATTTTCTTACAAAGGTATAAATCTTCTCATTCTATACGTCCCCCCTCGCCCCCATGTTTCTTCTCTGGACTTGCTAAAATCTGCAAGAGGTGAGCCCTGCTTTAGTGAGCCTTGTAAGACATGTCATAGTTACTATCTCGCTTCTGTAGATCTTGCGTACTATCAATCAGATTTTAAATTACTGATACTCGTTAAAAAAAAAAAGATAAAAAGCAAAGAACTTTAAAGAAAAAGAGAATTAAAGTTGGCAATGAGTTGTGGGGTATAACTCAAATGTGGTCATAGCTACTGATGAAGATATCTGGCAGTAGAGCGATAGTGGATCCGCTAACTATATTCATGTCAAGACTTTTTAACACTTGAAAATTTTAAAGATGTAGGATATGTGTAAAGTAAGTGTAATTGTGATTTTGCATGATGGCTGGATTCCACTGAAACCTACTTTCAGTCTTAACACTTTTTCCAGCAAAGATTTTGTTCGTGTATTGAATGTCAAATCGGAAAGAGGAGAATGCGGGGAGAGTAGGGTGCATTTTTTAGCATTAGAACACTTCCAGATCGCACGGATTTAAGAATAAATTTGCAGGTCCAGATTCTTCAATTGTTAACCCCCAGGAGAACTGCTGCGCGTGCGCAGATTGCCAAAGGAGTTCACGTGCTATCAGTTGCAAGGTCCAGGCCTAAAACTGGTGCTTCCCACCATCGCTAGTGAAAAAAAATATTGAGCATTAATTATATCATTGTGCTTCAAGACCCTTTTATGATTGTGTCATGGTGCCATCTACTGTAGATTGTTTTGATGGATCATTTTACCCAGTGCTTAATTTGTAATGAAAATGGTGCGAGGGCTCAAACAATTTTTTTACTTTCATAACGGAAGTGGCAAGCCCATAGGTGCTGGGGCTATCAACTGCCAAGCTTAGAGGTGCTGGGGCTCAGCCCTGGTATTACCTAGGATTTGCCTGTCATTTTATTGTCTCCAAAGAAATTGATAGTTATAACAAAAGGCGTGATATTAATAGTTATATGGAATATGTAAAAGGATGCTTGTTGTAGTGGGTTGAACACAGAGCCAGAGGCCAGCAACTACTGAGTTCTAATCTAATCCCAGTTTTACATTGACTGGCTGTGTGGCTTTAGCTGAATAATTTAAATGTTTCTGTGCTTTTTTCTCAATCTGTAAAGCAGACGAATGAATATTTAATGACCTCGCAGCATTAGCAGTTTTGTGACTCCACTGCTCTGTGATAAAAGTTCTAGCAAGTGCTGCGTCCTATGTATGATAAGCATGGAATTGGAAGTGTCCTTGCATAGAGTTATGTGCATGAGCTAACCAAGGGTGACTATATATTACTTCATCAATTTAAGTATCAATAACTGTCCATACGTGAGTTGTCATGGCACACACATTAGTTGGAAATTACACTTAATGTGAGACACTACTTAATATTATAAACAATGGCAACCTTTATTGGCGAGCCTTGTGTTAATAATATATGGAATGCAGAAAATAGCTGTAAAATCTCAATGTTTGGAGGTATTTCCTCAGCTCTGTTTTAAAATGCTCAGCTAAAACATAGTATTTCAAATTCAATGTGCAGGAACATGAAAGATAATCAAACAGCAAATGTTTCCATTCCACAGTTCAACCATAAATGGCTGTATGTTCAATTATATCTAATTATACAGAGTGGTGAGAAAATGGAGACATATGATGATTGCAACATCACAATAATAGACATTCATTTAACATGTATAATTGCCAGTGTTCCAGGCTTTGCTTCTGAGGTCTTTAAAAAAACCCCAACCCTATACTCTTATATTGTTTTTAATTCGAAACAAATGTCAGGCTGCATTGAAGTTGGCTTCAATATACTTTTCTAAGTAACAAAGTGTATGGGGTTGTATTATTTTGTGTATTGTCAGGATGCGTTTGAGGGCTGTGCTGCACCAGAGAGTCAAAGGGGTTGAAGACAGGTGGCTGGAAGAGACAAGAGTGAAGAAAGCAAAGAAGAAAGTGCTGCAGGCCTCAAGCGCCACTCGTACGCCCGTTTCATTTTCTGGCCTTGCTCCTTATGCCTGCACCATCTGTGCCAGACTGCCTTTTGAGAACTGGATTTTTTTAACCATTTGCTACACTGCAACATGACACATAGCAACTGAATTACCTTGGTACTTATACCATTGTATTTTGAGATGGATGGTTGCAATCCATAGCCGTTTTGCTTCTATGGAATGACTAAATTGAAATTGAACAAAAGGAGATATTTATTACAGTTGGTTTGATTTCCGTTTGTTCAGTTTTACTTTATTTAGTTGTGTGTTTCTTTTTCTGGTTGAAGGATATATTTGATTCTTTGTGTGTTACTTCAGCCCTTGACACATATGTGGTTATGATCCTTGCTTAAACCACATATTAAAGTACCTAGAAGCTATCAGAGATGGGCATGTGATTAACAATGCACTAATGGTACATCTGCACTGCTAAGAAAGCTGTGTTCTTAACTTTGGTTAACTAAATTGGGTTAAAATAGCAGTGAAGACATGGCAACTTGATTTTTAGCTAGGGTTAGAAGTTTGAGTTAAAGTCTACAGGTGAGCCAGGGTATGAACTCAAACTGCTAGCCCAAATTATCATGCCTTCACTGTTGTTTGTTTAACCTGCATTAGCTAAAGTGAGTTACATTTTTTTGTTGTTTGTTTGCTTGCAGTGAACACCTACTGAGTCCTCACTTATTGATAAGGAGAGGAAGGCTTCATTATGGCTTCTTTTCAAGAACAATATTAGAGTTACAAGTAGAGAGAACCCTCCGCCTTTTTCACTTGCCAATCCTGCTGTTGCAGAGAACTTGATGTTCACACTAGCTAGCACTCTCAAACGAAACAAAGCATATTCCTCTGGTTGCACAGACATGGCTTGGGAAACAAAGAAAGAAACCAGGATACACAGCATGTGTGTTCTCATTTTACTGATGTGAAACTAGGGATTATAAAAGCAAAATGTTAGAGATATGGGCGATTCAGCTGCATCCAACTTTTCTGGCTACAGTTACCACACCAGTGTTCATGTCTGGGGGTGGAGGGAGGAAACCTGAACGATTTAGATTCATTTCTGTGTGTGAACTGAGTTCTTTTTGTAAAGCATGCTGTGGCAGAATAAAACATGTCTTCATTTACCATTTATGGGAATCTTAAATAACAAGGCTATATAAATATCCAATGAAAACATTTATTGAAACTACTGGCATTTACAGATGTGGTGCACATTATTTCTTTATACACTCTTCCAGGTGAGAAACAATTTTTGTCAATAAACGTGCAGCTATGACTGACTGATGTGTAACTCACAGTTAGTAATTTTTAGCAAGTAAGTACTGGAAACCTTCCCACTGGGACATGAAAGCTTATGGTATAATGCTGCCAACTGCATTTTCAGTGCTTTTATAACTAATAGCAGGGGTGAACCTCAAAGTTTGATTTGGATAAGCCCTCAAAAATCTGTCAGACTTTTTAGGTTTAATTAATCTTTTTTCATTTCCTTTTGTCTGTCTGCCCATTTTCTTCTCTCCATAGCTACCTTTCTCTGTGATTTCTCTAGTAAGTTTTCTTAGCTAACTGCCCTGCTTCACAGACCAATTCATTCTCTGGTGATGCTTTCAAGCTTTTCAGTTGAGGAATATACTTGCAGGGTACATAGTACCCATGCAGAGGTTGGAAATACTGTTTTACAAAGGATTTCCATATTTTTGAAATGTGACAATTCTAAATCTGAACGAAACCCCAACATTTAAAAAGGAAGTAATTTGGGGAAAATTGAAACATTTTGTTTTGACTGACTTTTTACTTCCCTATTGTTATAGTGTATTACATAATACAGAATAAAGAAAAATTCTAAATGAAAAGTCATTTCAAAATGAAAAAATAGAACGTTTCTTACTAAAAATGTCAAAATAGGATGTTTCAACATCATCAGAATGTCTTCCCCCATTTTTTTCTCCTCAGTGGAATTTTGGCAAAATTGACACAATTGCAAGACGTTAATCTTTTGGACAGAGTACATTTTCCAGTGGAAAAAGGTTTCATTGAAGTTCTTCCAGCCAGTTCCAGGATGGTACAGTAATTTGTCTGCAGGACTTCTAGCCTGCTACATGGGAAAATTCTTGATCTACCCAAGTTTGAGTAACACTGTATGGCCTATATGGGAAGTCCTAGATTCCACAGTTGTCCTAAAGCCTAGGAGACACAATAATGGACCTGAAGGCCATTTTAAGGAAGTGGATATTCAAAGGTCAATCTGCTAGGATAAACTCAGGAGAGAGCCATACGATTCTGAAGATGATGATCATGGAAAGGAAATAGGGCTGGTCATCAGGCAAACCCTCCTGTCCTAGTGCAGGGGAATAGACTCCATGCCCTCTTTAGGTACCTTCCAGCCCTACATATCAATGATTCTATGAAGGTTAGAAACTTTATTTTTTAAATGAAAGCTTAGATTCTGAAGAACTTTACTCTGTCATACACACCATTTCTCTAGGTCCTTGTGTATAATATGGATCATTAACATATTCTTTGCCCCATCTTCTTTGTCCCATCTTCAAAATCCTAAATGAAGAAATTAAATATGGGTAAAACATTTTCAAAAGTGCCTAAGACCCATTTTTCAACAGGAGTTAGGTTCTTAAGTCATTTCTAAAATGGGACTTAGACTCCTAAGTCATTTAGGAGCTCTTGAAATTTTTACCCTAAGAATGGTTGTATCTATCCAGCACCAATTCAGCCAGGGTTAATTGCATGCTGTGGGCTGAGAAAGGCATGCCCTCTCACTCCTGCTGGGCATGCTCCAACTGAAACCTGAGTATAACAGGGAGTAGCTCAGCTCAGACTGGGCTGAACACTGTGGACAGCAGACATGTGTTGGAGGCAGACAGAACTCCAGGACACAGAAGCCAGGGAGGCTGAGACCCACGACACTCCCTATTGAGTGCCACCAGAGGAGAGATAGTGGAGGCCATGAGACTACCAGCATTGGAAGGACAGTCTTACTGACTCTGACTGTTGGGCCATAATGCTGTTAGCTGCCAGGCTACTGCATAGACCAGGTCACTTAGGCTGTCAAATACCCATTTGGATAATCCCCCTTGATCTGACACCGTTTGACAGAGTGTACCTACCTCACAACGATGGTCATCAGAGATCCCAGTGGTATCTCATTAGTCACTCTCACAACTCAGTTCTTTGTGATTCACCATAACTCTTCGATTATGGTCTTTCCATCTGATGTCTCAATCCAAGGAGTAAGTGAGATCCTTTAAATATTCAGCAGCATATTATTTTGGTAGAAAGGGATATCACTGGGGCATCTGAGAAGAGTTATGTATGGGTGGTTCTGGTTTGAGGTAATAAAATAAAATGGAATAACAGATTAGAGGGAGTTAAATGGTATATGTTCATCCGCAGAGTGCTAAGAAGTTACATTGGCTAACTCCAACCATATATTTTGTAGTTATTACTTAATTCTTCTTGGTGTGGACAAAAGATGCAAAAACTCAGTTCATTCTCCTCATTTACTGAGCCGGATCATAAAGGCAATAAACATGCTAACAGAACTTTCCAGTCTTGGTACTAAAGGCTCTGATTTAGGGAAACACTCAGCATTTAGAAAGAGTAAATTAGAAATAAAATAACTCTCATTGTCCCACAATTTGTTAATGATATATTACTGTAGCTCTGTTATGCATGGACATGTTCTCATTTAAATTTGGGTTGTCTGAATATTGTTTATGCCTTGGCAATATGCAAGAATTTTTGCTATAAAATGTACCTAATGCTTTTTTGCATATTCCATAAGCACTTCCCACAGAGCTTTTAGTAATAAAACATGGACTTAAAGGTTATAAGAGTGACTATAAATCTGTGCTAATGCCCTATTCTAAGTTCTGCAAAATCATGGCCTTTAGGCAATGAATTTGTTAGCGAGAATAATGGTGAATGATTGCATATTCTAGTCTCATTCAGAGTTTTGAAGCAGGGATATAATACTGACACATGCCTAATGTTACTGCTATTGAATAATGTTGTGGCACACTTCTTCGGAATTCTGATAATGTACTGTTAATTTTGCTGCCCTGAACATGGGATTCCTGGAATCTCATTTTCTGGCTTAGCACATTTGTGAAGGCACTATAGAAGCATTTACCCAATATTCTAGAGATATCCACTTGTCTCCGATCAGGATACACTGACTAGGGAATCTGATCCTGATCTGAAGTCAATGGCAGTAGATTCAGACTTTGAGTGAGAAAATATTCTGATTGTGCTGTTGTGAGCTAGTTTTCTAATTGCCTTTCTTCTTTAACAAGGAGTCTTTTCATAACCCCGCTAGTGGAAAAAAGGTTTTTTGTGTAAGAACAGGAGATACAATTAGCTTTTGTATTCAGTTTTGTTGAGAATTACACTCAAGATTTCTGTACTCCATATTAGTACAATATAGTTTTGGATGAAATCCTGCCCCCATTGAAGTCATTGGGAGTATTGCCAATTTCACTCATTCTGTTTTGTTGAGGACTCTGCTTGCTTATTATGTTCCACATGGAACTCTTTGACAGAGGAGGATGTTGTGAAGCCCAAGACTATAACAGGATTAAAAAAAGAACTAGATAAGTTCATGGAGGATAGGTCCATCAATGCCTATTAGCCAGGGTTGGTGTCCCTAGCCTCTGTTTGCCAGAAGCTGGGAATGGGCAACAGGGGATAGATCACTTGATGATTACCTGTTCTGTTCATTCCCTCCGGGGCGCCTGGTGTTGGCCACTGTTGGAAGACAGGATACTAGGCTAGATGGACCTTTTGTCTGACCCAGTATGGCCGTTCTTATGTTCACATGGGCATATTTATATTATCATTCCTATTGCAGAGGTGCTCCCATTGTGCTAGGCATTGTACAAACACATAGCAAAATTTTAGTCACTGTCCTGCAGAACTTACAAATGAAGACAAGAGATGACAGGTGCCCAAGAAACAGATGGGAAGAGCGCAAGATTGCAACAAGTCAATCATGATCAGTGTGATGAACAGCATTCACAGCCCACCAGCTGCCTAACCCAGTACAGTTAGCATGTTATTTTCTAGAAATGTTTAAGATGGTTATTCTTTTAATATCAACAGAAGAGCTGGTTTAAAAATTGTAAGTGTATTATAGATTTCTGGAACTGTGGTCCTGGAAGGAATCTCAAGAGACCAGCTAGTCCAGCCCCCACACTGAGGCAGGACCAAGTAAACCTAGATCATCCCTAGCAGGTGTGTTGTCTAACCTGTTCTTAAAAACCTCCAAAGACAGGAATTCCTCAAGCTCTCTTGGAAGTCTATTCTAGTACTTAACTACCCTTAAAGTTAGAAAATTTTTTCAATATGTAACCTAAATTACCCTGGCAGCATATTAAGCTGATTACTTCTTTTCCTACCTTCAGTTTAGATGGAGAGTAATTGATCACCATCCTTTTTATAACAGCCCTTAATATATTTGAAGACTGTTATCATCTTTTGTCAAGGCTTCTCCCCCCACCCCCTTAGTCTTCTCTCAAGACTAGACATACCCACTTTCTAAATTTTTCCAGAGGTCAGGTTTTCTAAACTTTTTTTTAGATCATTTTTGATGCTGTCCTCTGGACTCTCTCCAATTTGTTCACATCTTTCTTAGTGTAGCAACCAAACTGGACACAGTACCCCAGCAGAGGCATCTCTAGTTCCAACTAAAGTTGCCACTGATGTTGATACACCCAAGAATATCCACCTTTTTTGCCATCATATAACATTGTGACTCATATTCAATTTGTGAGCCACTATATTGCATGAAAACTTCTGCAAGACATGGTTCTTTTTGTTTGAAATTTACTATATTTTTAACCTTCAAAAATTAGTTTTGGTGGGAAACATTATTCAATGTTTTTTTCTACTGGAAAATTGGAAGTGGGAAACAGTGAAAGCAGGGGCTGTCGAGTGCCATTTAAAGTGAGGGGGAGGGGTGGGATAGTGAGCCCGCCCTGCATGTACTCTGTCGTAGCTCCTCCCCTGCCAGGCTGGCGTGACTCCTTGCTCTCTCCTCTGGGGCCTCACTACAGTGTGCAGGCAGGGCCTTCCCTCTGCAATGTCCCACCCCCTTCCTAGCTGTGGTGCTGGCAATGGTGGTTGGCCAAAAAGTTGTTGAGTCATTGCCCGGGTGGTCGCCATAGCTGTTCAGCCTACATGTGGGAAAGAATGAGAGGGCGCATTTATTTTCTCTCCAGCAAAACAATTTTTGGAAACATGTCAAAAAAATTTTGTTCAGAAATTTTTCATCACTTTATTCAAAAGGGTTTTTTTTTTTTTTAACCAAAAAAAAAAAAATCATTTTGGTTTCAATGGCATTTCCACTGAAAAAAGTTTTGATGGAAAATTTTCAACTAGACTCTGATCCTGCAAAGAGTTATGCATGTGTTTAACTTTAAGCATGTGAGTAGTCCCCATGGCATATACTGTAAGGGGGGAATCTGGGTGTGACAGATACTGCATGGCTGGGATTGCAATATCTTTGAAGACCATATTGTGTTAAAATCACATATCACTGTGGGTCAGGGATTATATGCAAATGCAGGAGGGAGTGTTATCACAGCTCCTCCAGGAACCAAAAACAGTGCAGGGTGATTAAGGCGAATCACTTCGGTTGTAAACACCTCCAGAGCTAACACTCCCTGGAAAGGTTTGCATATACTGGTTCAAACTGGGTTTCCCAGAGAGCAACAGAAAAAGAAAGGGGCTTTGATGTAAAAAGGCTGGGTTCAAACTGACGCAGGGCTTTCTTTCTGATGCAGCCAACAATCAGGGCCTTCTGTCCAAGACGGGCCCCAGTCGCTGAGGAAGGATTGCAAAGACTTTCAACTACTATTGCCCCATAAGAATGATGGGTGACCTCTGATAAGCTTTTAGCATGTGTATAGGAACTGTTACTCTTTTTATATGTTTTGTCTGTAACACTTTTACCTCAGAATAAATGTGCTTGTTTAGAAATAGGTGTGTGGGAATTTATAACTACTGATAAAACACTGTTCATAGTGTTGGAGAAAAAAGCAAAGCATGGCCACTGGCCTTTAATCAGACTGGCTTGATGGGGATATCACAATATAAGGCCGGGAGCTGTGCAGCATTAAAACATGGGTCATGAGGGAGTGGAACAAGTGCCCCTGCCCAGTGACAGGTGATGGCTGGAAACTTGAGACCTGACTGGGCACCCCTGGAGTACATGACAAAGGGGAGGATACAGGTGCAGTTACCCTGAAACTATGACATAAGTGAGAAAGGAGTGCATGGGGGAAATCTTAAGATGAGATGTGGGGGACCAGAAAGAGAGGGGCAGGGATATGGGACAAAATTGAGAGTGGAGGTTGGGAAATTTAGGGGAGAAAATGGTAAGAATCTATTGATTTGATAGGGACCAGTGTGACAGATTTCTATTACCAACTAGTTATTATTATTATTACTAATTGGTAATAATTAGTTATTACCAATTAGTTACCAATTAACTATTAGTGAGGAATTGAAGGATTTGACTGGGCAGAAGATATCCACATTAGTGGAGCATATTCACAAATATGCCAGTTAGGATCCATTATCATTTGCATAACATCTCCCACTTTCCAAACTTTTACATAGACTTAACATAATTTAATATAAGGTGCTTTTATAATACCTAGGTTTATTATGTGCATGTGTTTGTTTTCATATTAGGGTTGAGGAAAGTGGGTTGCATGTGTTTAGATTGCTTGATTGTAGGTCTCTCTGCTAGAACGTCATGAACCATTTTAAAATAAAAATCATACAGTTCTATCTGTAATGGTCTCAAAGATAAAGGGATACAAATGATTTAAGATAAAAATGTGGGCCTGCATTGCCATCCTCTCTAATTAAAGTTATTATTACTACTTGGAAAATGTACTTGCAAAGCCAGCAATTAGTGAACAAAGAAGCTGACAAATATTTCAGTCACAAGGACATCATCAGCCTTAATGCTTCCATGAAGATTATACAGCCGTGTGATCCAGTTGCTAGATCATAGGCATGGAAGGTAGGATGACCTTGGTTCTGATGGTAGCTGAACTGCTGACTGTAGTGTGAGCCTGAGAGCCATTTGACCTTCTTGTACTCCAGCACTGCTGAAAAATCAAGTTAAAAGTATTTCTTCCCTAGGTAGAGGGGTGAAGGGCTACTGTAGATCCTTTATGGTAACTGTATTAAAAAGAGGAAATCAAACAACGATAGCTGGTGGAATCACTGTGTGCACTTGTCATAAATATAAAGGGAAGGGCAAACCCCTTTAAAATCCCTCCTGGCCAGAGGAAAACTCCTCTCACCTGTAAAAGGTTAAGAAGCTAAAGGTAACCTCGTTGGCACCTGACCAAAATGACCAGTGAGGAGACAAGATACTTTCAAAAGCTGGGAGGAGGGAGAGAAACAAAGGGTCTCTGTCTGTCTATATGCTGCTTTTGTCGAGGATAGACCAGGAATGGAGTCTTAGAACTTTTAGTAAGTAATCTAGGTAGGTATGTGTTAGATTATGATTTCTTTAAATGGCTGAGAAAAGAATTGTGCTGAATAGAATAACTATTTCTGTCTGTGTATCTTTTTTGTAACTTAAGGTTTTGCCTAGAGGGGTTCTCTATGTTTTGAATCTAATTACCCTGTAAGGTATCTACCATCCTGATTTTACAGAGGGGATTTCTTTACTTCTATTTACTCCTATTTCTATTAAAAGTCTTCTTGTAAGAAAACTGAATGCTTTTTCATTGTTCTCAGATCCAAGGGTTTGGGTCTGTGGTCACCTGTGCAAATTGGTGAGGCTTTTTATCCAACATTTCCCAAGAAAGGGGGGGTGCAAGTGTTGGGAGGATTGTTCATTGTTCTTAAGATCCAAGGGTCTGTGTCTGTAGTCACCTAGGCAAATTGGTGAGGCTTTTTACCAAACCTTGTCCAGGAAGTGGGGTGCAAGGTTTTGGGAAGTATTTTGGGGGGAAAGACGCGTCCAAACAGCTCTTCCCCAGTAACCAGTATTTGTTTGGTGGTGGTAGCAGCCAATCCAAGGACAAAGGGTGGAATATTTTGTACTTTGGGGAAGTTTTGACCTAAGCTGGTAAAGATAAGCTTAGGAGGTTTTCATGCAGGTCTCCACATCTGTACCCTAGCGTTCAGAGTGGGGGAGGAACCTTGACAGTACTGCATTCTATACTGTATTAACTTCTGTTTCTGCTGATTTCTTGCCTTTGGGTTGAGACTGAAGAGATATTTAGAAATAAAAATGGTTTTAAACTATATATTCCCAGTCTTATTTGCTGCATCTCTCCCAGATTTCTCCCATAGGGAAAATATTTTTAGTAGGACTCTCAATGATTGATCATGATTAATCCTGTGATTTTAAAAAGTTAATTGCTCGATGAATTGCACTGTTAAGTATCTTGCAATGCCAGCTACAACAGTGCCATGAGAACTCCTGTTCTCACTTTCAGATAACATTGTAAACAAGAAGCGGGCAGCATTGTCTCCTGCAAATGTAAACAAATTTCTTTGTCTGAGTGATTGGCTGAACAAGAAGTAGGACTGAGTGGACTTGTAGGCTCTAAAGTTTACATTGTTTTATTTTTGAAGGCAGGTTTTTTTTGTACATAAGTCTACATTTGTAATTTCAACTTTCATGTAAAAGAGATTGCATTACAGTACTTGTATTAGGTTAACTGAAAAATACTATTTCTTTTGTTTTTTACTGTGCAAATATTTGTAATAAAAATATAAAGTGAGCACTGCACACTGTGTATATTGTGTTGTAATTGAAATCAATATATTTGAAAATGTAGAAAACACCCAAAATATTTAAATAAATGGTATTCTATTATCGTTTAACAGTGTGATTAATTGCAATTAATTTGTTAATTGCTTGACAGCTCTAATGTAGAAAATCTTCCAAAATATTAAATAAATTTCAATTGGTATTCTGTTGTTTAACAGTGCGATTAAAACTGCGAGTAATCATGATTAATTTTTTTGAATTAATCGCATGAGTTAACTGCGATTAATCGACAGCCCTAATGGTTAGACGGTGATTCAATTTTTATTTAAATCTTGCTTACAAGGTTTTCCCAATTTGATACAGATCTTAGGTGAAGTCTTTAGCTAGTGTATGTTGGTGTAGCTCCAAGGATCTGGCTCCTCATTTTTGTGAATGTTCTAGAGCAAGAGAGCAAGCAATCATGCAAATCCCAATTTTTAAAGGGGCCTTAATGAATGGGGCCTATACGGTTGCATTGGTAGACCCCACTATCTTATTTTGCATGTCTAGTTTTCTCTACTACAAGGCCTGTTCTGCACTCTGCTAACACTCCCATTGACTTCAGTCAGAGCTTTGCCTCTAGGGCACACAGGACCTGACCCCCAGTTTGTGCTTGCTGATAAGGAACAAGCTAGTGTTCTTTAATGGATCTTATCAGCAACGGGGCAGTGACAAGGGATGGTTTGACTGAATGGTGAAATATATTTCCCACAGAAAAGAATAATATTTGTTCCTGTAGTGCTTGCTGGGATTTTGAACATATCTTTCTGTATCTTACATAACAGGCTTGGGAGTCTATAAAGATGAAATATGACAGCTCAGGTTTGCTGAATTAAATGCAGGCATTTTAAGCTGAACAACTGTCTTGATTATAAAGTCAATAGCCAAGTAAAAACAAATCTTCATGGAAATTACAAACATGTCCATATGTCATGGAGAGCCCACAGCTCAGTAAGTTTTAAAATCCAATCTTCAGAGAGGTTTGTTAACTTTCAGTTTGTGAATGTTATGCACTTACAAGCAGGCAGGTTTCCCTACATCAATTTTAAAGTGAATCTCTAAAAGACATTTTGAAATAAAACTGAAAAAGCAATACAGTAGTCTGATATGTCACATAAAGTCTGACAGAAAGATGTTATCCTTGTTTCCCTAAGTAGTGTGGAATGCTTATTTGATGATGTCTTGTCTAATGCCCACATTTCTATGACAATTCTATCTGTGCTATCCAATGGATGATGATGTGGTAGGAAAAAATGCACCACAAGTGTCATAATTTCTTAACTGCATCTTTGCAGAAGTAATTGTATCTTTTTAGGATCAAATCCTATAGTTCTTACTTGCAAACAATAGGAGTGAAATGCAGGTCAAATGAAGTCAATGTAAGTTTTGCCATTTGCTTCAATGGAGACAGGATTTCATGCTGGGGGTTTTGCCTGAATGAAGAAGGCAAAATTTGGCCCTTAAGTAATTGGCTGGGTTATGGAATGTCTGTGAATTACAAACTGCCCTGAACCAAATCCCTGGATGGAAACACTCTTAGCATGGTGGAGAAGTTTGTATCCAAATTCAGACTTAAAGCTCAGGTTCAACTTTACCAAAGCAAAAAAAAAAAAAAAAAAATTTACTGATGTGTGGTTTTTTTAAAGTAACATTGTGGGTGAACCCAAAATATATTGTAGGAATATTAGTAGCGTGGAGACTGTATCAAGGCTTCCACTTACGTACCTAGGAAATGCAAAATAATCCCATATGCATCAGATATCCCTTTAGGCTCAATTCTGCCCTCATTTACCGTATGTGTATGTGAACAATCATAACTTTCAAAACCTGCTATTCTGCTTTGAGGAAAAGATGAGCAGTGGATCTTAAGGTTATGGGTTTGTCTGGTTTTTTCCTGTTTGAGAAACTAAGTCTATCATGAAAAATTAAAATTTGAAAAAAAAAGAAAATAAGTTGTTCTTTTATTTTAGCTATTCTCTGTAGAAGAAAATAGGTCTCAAATGCTTACCATAGAAGTTTTCTGAACTCTAGTTCATGATTTCAAGGCACAGCAGTAATCTTTGGTTCAGTGCAAAACACCATTTTCAGGAGTCCTGGCGTCTTTACAAATAGAGGAAAAATGATATTTGGCTGTTAAGAAATTAAAAATGCAATTGCAATAGAACTATAGGAGAGCATTGAACTGTTAGTGATCTCAGCTCAAGAACTGGCACCACAAAGAACCTACAGTTAGAACCTACAGTTAGCACATCAAGCTATCAAGAGAAATATTATTTTGAAATTAAGATGGATAATGCTTTAATCAATGAGGATTTCTAATTGACCCTATAGATGCCAATGCAAGCTATGACTTTATATTCCAGGTTGCTTCTTTCTATTGAGCAGCACTTGTACAAAAGGGAGACCATATCAGTTACACCAAATGCAGGGGTTATCAATCGTATCTGGCACTGCAAACATGGCATTCATTTTTCATTTCTCAATAAATGGAATACATGAGCTCCTGATTATGTTATAAAGCAGCTGGGACAGGGAAAAGATCCTGACTGGCTGTTCAGCATTCGCCAACTGTTGTTTAATTTCAGTAATGTTATATTTGAAATGCTTCAACCCTGATTGACAGTTTCCATTATCAAACTAATTTTATTTAAATAACTTTCTATGTGACTGAAAAAGGAAAAATCCCCTTAGGACAGGCTTATCAGGCCAAATGGCCTTTCCTACTCAATGGTTCCTTATTAGCTAAATTACAAATCTGTACCTGCTGGGAAGTCAGCATCCAGGCTGTCCTAGGAGGTTTTTTAACAGCTCTTAGGATGTTGAGAATTCTTTCTTTGATTTGGTTGTTGAAGAGGTTTTTTTTTCTTTTCTAATGGAATATTCCAATATAAGGTTATGTCTACACTACTGCAGTAAATTGACCTAAATTACACAACTCCAGCTATGTGAATAATGTAACTGAGTTGACGTAGCTTAGGTTGACTTACTGCGGTGTCTACCATGCTGGATCAACAGGACACACTCTCCCCTTGATTTACCTTACTTTTCTTGTTCCAGGTGGACCAGGGGTTGACCAGAGAACACTCTGCCATTGATTTAGCGGGTTTTCAGACCTGCTAAATCCATCCCTGGTGCATCGATCGCCGGAGCGTTGATCCGGCAGTAGTGTATACATAGCTTAAGATTCTTTCAGTGATGTTCTATCACTAGAGATAGATGCATATTATCAGTAAGTCCTATAACAAGAAGTGCCAGAGGGGAAACAGCTCTCTATTTCTGCTACTGGAGGAAAAAAGGAAGGTGCTACCAAATAGTGCTTCATTTGCCTGAGCTACCTACCAGCATTTCCTCCAGTGACACTTGGGAGGCCACCATAACCATACATGAATTTAGATTTTGAGGGGAAAAGGGCTTCTAGCTTGTGGCAAGGATTTTGTTCATGGGTCTGACATGCTACTAATTCCCCTCTAAGGATCCTGCACCTTAGGGAAGACTTTGTAGCAAGAAATGATGCAGACAGAGAAGTTTGTGAGATGCATTTGCAAGAACCTTGCAATGAAAGAAGATGCAGGGGTGATTCTTTCTGGAAACCACAGAGAACATCAGCAGAGCTGACTGAACTCTGGTAAGGACCTTGCTGCTAAATAAAGTTGAAATCACTATAGCTGGACTGGGTAATGGAGTCTCAGGACAGAATCAGGCAACACATCCCAAGCGACTGGAGATAGGCCTGCCTAAGTGTTCTTCCGGACTCTGGGATGATCCTGCTCACTAACACCAAACCTTGAGTGGAGTTTACTGAATGGGAAACGGAAAAGGAACTTAATATAGGGACACCTATTGGACATTGACACTGGCAGATGGCAGACTGATTTAATGGACTACTGCCAAATTTCTTGGAAGGGAGTGTTCTATTACTCATTCAGATGGATATATTGTTGCTGCATTTTCCCAAGTGTTCTGTTCCCCTTGTTTCATACATAGAATGAGGGCTGTGAATGGGGAAGTATTGCCTAGTAAAGGCACTCAGGGAAGCTTTTTAGTGATCACAGAAATTCTGGGTGGGGGCTCAAGTTGATGGTGTTTGTCAGTGTTAAGAGGAATTCCTATCTATACTTGGTCCTTGTTGCTTCTGACAGCACTCGGCAGAACAGTTACAGAAAGATGTTGAGTATTGGATAACTACATAATGGGAGACCTGGAGAGTGGTGATACAACAGCTCAACTGTTTTCTTTAGTATATGCAGTTTAGAGTTCTTACTGGACCACTTCTAGACTTTGCACAAGTAGATGTTCAAGAAAAGCGGCAATGAGATTTTACAGAGCACATAATATTAAAAATAAAAAAGATGCTCATGTGTTCTACCATAATTTTTATTATTGTTTTTTACTCACTGTTTATAATTAACCTGTGGGTGTTGGAAGCTAAAGTTCATTTGCTTATTGATATATTTTTTTCTCTCAGATACGTTTGGGAAGATTTGTTCTAGTTGGCATTAGCTCTTTCCTTAGAAAGAAGAGCATTATTTTTTATTTTATTCAATACATTGTGTGTGTACACTTATTACATACCACCTTCCTATGCCTAGTGCGTGTAAGTCATACCTTTGCAGAGGGCCAGGACAAGACTTACAGACCACAGGGATGTTGTTGGGGGCACTGGGGCATGGCCACTAGGTAACTCGAGGGGATGGAAGACCACGAGTGTCGATGAAGCCCCCTTGCACTAGGCCCAGGTGTCCTTGGCCCCCCCTTCTTCCTGGAGGGCACTCGCAGCAGCTCTGCGTACTAGGCCCAAGTGTCCTTGGCCCCCCCGCCAGGAGGCACACACAGCAGTTATGCTGAGGATCTGCAACAATATGCTGCAGAGTCAGACTGCCTGAAACTAAGCAAGGCCAAACAGGGCAGATATGGAAGAACAATGCTGAATAAAGCAGCTTTATGTATAGTTTAACAAATGATACAGAGAACCAGCTGGGAACTGGATTGGCTGGCTATATGGATACTTGGGGCAGCTTGCTGTTGGATAAGTATGCTGGGAAAAGGGATGTATAAAAGCCTGTGTGACTTCCTGCTCTGTGTACAGGATTTGAGATTCAAATCTCCCTGTACCTATTTGAAGGTTCAAATAAACTTTTCTGCTTCTCCACCCCGTTGTGATTATTGGGTGTAGCACACTGGGTAGCGAACCAACTCAAGGTGTTGTTCAGCCTCTCGGCAACAATGTGATGATTCATTAGTTAGTCTTAGTAATACTATGTTGTGAGAGCTTTAGATGAAAAGTGCATTATGCAGTGATCACTGTTCAGAAGTTAACATATACAACTATTAACCAAAATACCAGCATTTCCCCATTCTAAATGCAGGAAAATACTTGATAACTCAGATTCTGCACTGTTGTAACTGGGAAATACTGTGGTTGCCATTTTAAACAGGTACTAAGTGCAAAGTTTTATTATCTCAAGTGGTACGTTGTTTTCATAGTGTTTTCTTCCTTATTTATTTAGATCCATATTTATGAAGGAAGCTCTCCCCTCTGAAGCCTCAATTACATTTTCAGCAATGTAAATGTACCCAACCATGTATATCAACAAAATCACAACATACTACCTATAAAAAGCAGCACATCCCCCTACTTTTGAAACTAGCAGCAGCAACAATGCTATCAATCTAGCTTAAGGGGAAGCTCAGTACAAATATAATGAACTTCACTTGTTACTGTGTTTCATTAATGCCAGGGAGAGATTTATTTTAGGGTGAGAATGTGTCTCAGGAGTGTTAATGTTAGAGCTGGCCAAAAGCTGTACACCACAGTTAAACTGATCAATATCAATGTTAGTTGATTTGCAAAAAAACCTCCAAAACAAAACAACCCAACACACAGGAAAAAATCATTCTCACCGCAATTTCCCCCCCATGAAAATACAAGCCGTTATTGCATGGAATGGAAATGGTCATTCAGCTGGAGCAAGCTGTGAAAGTGGCTAAATGGAGAGTTTCAGTCAGAATGATTGGAGTGAGAATCATTTTTCCAGTAACTAAAATCCAGCTGTTTATCATCAAAGGCCATGTTTGTTGACAGAAGAAGAGAAATGCATCCTATTCCTGCTTTAAGTAAAAAACAAAACATAAAACCTTCAACCTCATAAGAGGTACTTCTGTCATATCATGAATGCTCTTGAACTGTCCTATGTTTCCTGCTGGTGAAAAAACATACAAAGGGTACAAAGTATTCCAAAAGCCTCTGTGGCTTTTAAATTGCTCTCTGGGATGTAATCCCTCTTCACCATGCTAGAAATGCAGAAGTTGAGGCCAAAATAATTTAGAGGTCATGCACTGTTCCCTCTAAGCTGTGCGCGTGTGTGCACGCACACAGATCCTAAATCCCGCGCACCCGGCAAAACACCGCATGCTCAAAAATTTGCACAGAAGCACAAACATTTGCACAGAAGAAATTTTTTGCGCACGTGGCCTGTCAAAAATGAGAGGGAACATTGGAGGTCAGGGAACTGGGTGGGTAAAATTAAGGTGAGTGGCCTCTTACTCTGGCCTCTTAAATCAGTCTTACACTGTGTCAAGGTTCCTCCCCCACTCTGAACTCTAGGGTACAGATGTGGGGACCTGCATGAAAAACTTCCTAAGCTTATCTTTACCAGCTTAGGTCAAAACTTCCCCAAGGTACAAAATATTCCACCTTTTGTCCTTGGATTGGCCGCTACCACCACCAAACTAATACTGATTACTGGGGAAGAGCTGTTTGGACACATTTTCCCCCCAAAATACTTCCCAAAACCTTGCACCCCACTTCCTGGACAAGGTTTGGTAAAAATCCTCACCAATTTGCATAGGTGACCACAGACCCAAACCCTTGGATCTGAGAACAATGAAAAAGCATTCAGTTTTCTTACAAGAAGACTTTTAATAAAAATAGAAGTAAATAGAAATAAAGAAATTCCCCCTGTAAAATCAGGATGGTAGATACCTTACAGGGTAATTAGATTCAAAACATAGAGAACCCCTCTAGGCAAAACCTTAAGTTACAAAAAAGATACATAGACAGAAATAGTTATTCTATTCAGCACAGTTCTTTTCTCAGCCATTTAAAGAAATCATAAT
Source organism: Lepidochelys kempii (assembly GCF_965140285.1). Lineage (NCBI taxonomy): Eukaryota > Metazoa > Chordata > Testudines > Cheloniidae > Lepidochelys > Lepidochelys kempii. The sequence goes on along the minus strand of NC_136384.1, from coordinate 65,321,281 downwards.
CTAACACATACCTAGCTAGATTACTTACTAAAAGTTCTAAGACTCCATTCCTGGTCTATCCCTGGCAAAGACAGAATATAGACAGACCCAGACCCTTTGTTTCTCTCCCTCCTCCCAGCTTTTGAAAGTATCTTGTCTCCTCATTGGTCATTTTGGTCAGGTGCCAACGAGGTTACCTTTATCTTCTTAACCCTTTACAGGTGAGAGGAGCTTTCCCCTGGCCAGGAGGGATTTCAAAGGGGTTTACCCTTCCCTTTATATTTATGACACACTGATATAGCCCCATTAATTCACGGCAGTTTTAAAACCAATGCAAGAGAAGAATCATATGCTAAACTGCTGGTGGAGCTCTGCGGGTCTTTCCCTCCATAGCTTGGAAGTGACCCCGTCAGTGTGTATGTAATGCCTTCTCTGTGTGTAATAGGGGCTCTCTCTTTAAGAGATTTATGAGGGGGAGGGTAGGAATGAGTTGTGGCTGGGTCATTGTTGCTAGGCAGATGCACAATTAGCATCTGCCTTGGGTGTGGTATTGGGTGTGGTAGTTTTGGGTATGCTCCCATAGATTCCCTGTGGCTGGACTCAGACTCCATGAGGGCAAGTAGTCAGGGTAGCTGCTTTAAGAAAAAGACCAGATGCTCTGTGTGGGTTGGGAGAAACAGAGCCACAGGAGCAAAAAGCAGGCTGTTTCCCCTAACTCAGAAGCATTTTGCAGCAGGTTAATGATACTGTTAACTCTCTGACAGGGAAGACCTGGGAGTGTTAATTGTAGAAATGGAAAATTGGGAGGGAAAACTAATTTCTTGTATTTTAATTTTGTACTTGGAATGTTGTTTGATTTTAGCCAAACTGCTTTAGTTAAATTGTGTCAACTAAAATGATGCATCTACTTTTCTCTTATTTAAATGTGGTGGTGGGGAATGAGTCAATTATATTTTTCTATCCTCAGTTTTGTATTTTTGTTGTAATTTTTGTTGTTGTTTTTTTTAAAATGTGTATATACTTAACAGAGTGGTTGATTAATTGGCTAGCTGACTAGCTAACTGGGTGATTTCAGTGGAGGAGGAGAAAGAATCTGCATGCATAGAGCCCGGCAAATCTGCAGAGATCCGCTTTATATCTGCAGACCATGTTTGTGGATTGTGGATGGATGTGGATAATCGCTGCTAGTGTAGGAGTCTCACAACAGATTTTTTGATGGCTTCTGAGTGCAGCCACCAACTCTTGCTGGTGGCCACTCTGAAATTTTTTCCTAAAATACTTAATTAATTTTAGGATAAACAAATAAATGTGCACATCCACGTGTCCATGTCATTGTAATTTACTTATGTAGGGTTGTTGTTGTTGTGGTTGTTTTTTTCCAGACTCAATAATAAAAATAATGTACAGTTGTCTCTATTCTTTACTGGATCTAAACAGAATAGAAACACAAATACAGTGCTTTGCACGTTTTTGTATTTTTTTGTTGTTTCTTTTGCTTTTCTGGTTGCTTTTTTTTTTTATAAAGACTTGCTAGTTGGTAAGTCTGCTGCTATGAAAACATGGTACTTGTATGTTAATATCACTTTTCACAGCCTCCCAGCTAGCTACTAAATGTGCTGTGAAAAGTGATATTAACAAACATACAAGTATCACTTTTCACAGAAGATTTACTCAGCCCTGACAAGCCCAGAGACAAATTAAGCCCTGGATGGGGAGGTGGGTAGGAAGGCAGCAGGGGCCAGGGTTGATTGACAGGTGAGCCCAGGGAACGGAGCTCTCCACTGCATAGTCAGACACCAAAACCCCATGACTGGAGACTGTTGCCTGCCATCCCAGAGCTGAAGTCCAACCCCACCACCTCAGGGAAGGTGGAGAACTCACTGGGTGGCTGCTCCTCCAGCAGTTGTATCTCCAGAGGGGGACCCCACGGGCAGGGTCACTGTTTTGTCCCCCTCCCCCAGTCACTGCCCAGGATTTCTGTGGCCGCAAGAAAAGCCTCTGGTGGCTGCATTTGAGAAACGCTGTGCTAGTGTGACCATCTTGAATTTTTTAGCCTTCACTTATTTTTTCAGTGCTCTGAGGTCCAGTATGGGTCTCCAGCCTCCCCTTTTTCTTGGGAATCAGGAAATATTAGGGTAGGAATGAGTTGTGGCTGGGTCATTGTTGCTAAATTTAATAAAATTTATTAAAAATAAAATAAATATATAAAATAAAAATAAAAATCTTTGACTCTGAGTGTATAGGGATGGGTTCTGTGGCTCCTGGGTGTATGAGATGATCTATTTCCTGTCTTAACAGTCTCTCGTCAAAAAGGTTCCTGAAGAGGGATGGGGAGGCGGATGTGGGGAGGTGAAATGTATGGAATACCCTTTCAAGATAATCTCTAGAACCTCTCTGTTGGTTATGTGTTCCCAATTTTAAAGGAACAGAGCAAAGTGGCATCCAAAGAGATGCGGGAGGTTAGAAAGTTGCAGCTAATGTCACTGGGAATGGTCATTTGGGCCTCGACCAAGGCGTCAAAACTGGTGTTTCGATGTGGAAGGTTGTGATGTTGAGGGCAGAGTCTGAGGGTGTATGCCTCTGAAATTTGGAATTTTTCTGCTGTGGCTCATAGTACCACTGTGATGGGTACTGGGGTGCATGAGATTTGTGGGAAGACTGAGTACTAAATTTCCTTTTCTGTCAAGGTGTATAGATCCCTGCTACTGTAGTGTGGCCCTGGAGTCTTTGAGAGTGTGGAGTGATGCATCAGTCTTATCTGCAAACACCTTGAAGCCTTCAAAAGGGATGTCCTCAACAGTAGTCTGTACTTCCTTTGGCAGCCCCAAAAGATGCAACCACAACACCCGTCACATCACAACCACTGCTGAAATCATGCATGCTGCTGTATCCATGGCGTCTAGTGGGGTCTGGAGTGCTGTTCTTGCCACTAATTGCCCTTTGTGTATGATGGCCTGAAATTGTTCTCGTCATGACTCTGACAGGTGGTCAGTAAAGATGTTGAGTTTGGCATAGTTTATATGGTCATATTTGGCTATTAAGGCCTGGTAGTCTGCAATTCTGAATTGCAAGGTCACAGAAGAATAGGCCTTCCTTCCAAACAAGGCAAGCCTTTTTTGGTCCCTATCATAAGGGTTGTATTTCAAGTGATGTTGGTGGCCATGGGAGTTCACCACATCCACCATGATGACATTATGTGGAGGCTGATGTGATGGGTTCCTTCTGGGGTGCCACCTGGAACTAGGGTACCTTCTGACTCACCAGCCATGGCTCTATCTCATGCTGTGCTTCTGTGACAAGCTGCAGACCTGCTCCCAGTTCTACATTTCCACCAGGTAGGGACACACCCAGCTGCAGTTACATGCAGGCTGACCAGCCACTGCATGAACCAACAATAGAGAGGCTACAGCCAAAATCACTACCAGCTTTCCAACCTAGGACCTCAGAGCTGTACTGTCCTGCCCTGGTCAAAACCCTGATCAGTATGAATTTGTTATCCAGTTTGCCTCCCCCTCAATGTGGAGAGGAAATGCAACAGCCTTTGCCCCTTGAGTTAAGATTTCCAAGCACTTCATTCAAACTCACTGGTTTAGATAAAGCAAAAACAAATTAATTAACCACAAAAGAGAGATTTTAAGTGATTATAATTGATAGCAAACAGATCAAAGCAGATTACCTAGCAAATAAACAGAAGCACAAATTATGCCTAAAATACTAGAAAGGTAGGATATGCATTAGCAAATTCTCACCCTGGCTGATGATACAAGCAGGCTCCAGATTCTTAAGGGACAAGCTGCTTTTGCTTTGCAGCTTGGGATCCCCAGGTTTTCATACTCAGGCTAGAAATCCCTTTATCCTGCGTTCAGCTCTTCTCCCCCACTCAGTCTTTGTTCCTCAGATGTTTCCAGGAGTCCTCTTGTGTGGGGAGTGAAGAAGAACAGATGATGTCACTCCCTGTCTTATTTAGCTTTAGCATATGGCAGGAACCCTTTGTTTCAAGCTTGGTTCCCAGACCAGTTTGTGGAAAAATACAAGACATCCCAAAATGGAGTCCAGAGTCATGTGGCCTGATTACATGCCCTTGCATACCTTACAGAATCATAGCAGCCATTACTTACAGGATGTCTGAAGCAGGAAGCAGGATACTCAGGAAGGCTCACTGGGTGGGAGATAAGCTTTTCTTAAGGCCTATTGTTTTTCCTAATGGCCCATTACCTTGAATAGGCGCATCAGAGCCGGCTATCTAGACTGGAAGCATTTTGCCTAGTGGGTGTCACCCAGGTGTAACTTTTGAAATACAGATACAGCATCAATATTCATAACTTCAGAGACAAAAATGGTACATGCATACCAATAAGATAATCATATTCAGTAAATCATAACTTTTCCAATGACACCTTACATGACCCATCTTATACAGAATGCATCAGAATTATGTCCTAATTCTTTCCTAATCATACAACTATGAAGAATATGGGGTGCAGTGTCACAGTTGCGGGGAAAAAGAAATTCCGTATATTTGGGGGATACATAGTACTTTTTATTGGCCCTTTTGTATGTTAGTGTGGCTAATGCTGGTGTTGGCCATATGAGCTTAGCCTGATCCAAAAGAGCCTCCATGATGGAGAGGGCGATCCTCGAGGAGGATGATGTATGTAATATGTCCAACAACTTATGGTGGGTGTCCTTTACATCCTTAAGAGGGATCTGCAGTGTATCTGCCACCCTCTTTGTAAGGTTCTGAAAGGGCCTGAAATCATCTGCCATGGATGGTGGAAGGGGCATCACTGCCGTGTCTGGAGAGGAGGAAGAGGTATTAGTTTGCAGTGTGGTCTCCTCTTCTAGTCTGATATCCTGCTGCTCAAAAATTTCCATCTCTAAGGTGCCACAAGTACTCCTTTTCTTTTTGCGAATACAGACTAACACGGCTGTTACTCTGAAACAAGGAAGTTATGAGGCTCTAGATATGGAGGCTGAAGGAGAGGGCCTCACAAACTCTTGGTGGGTGACACTAGAAGCTGGGGAGGTGTGGGGAGTCTTAGTGTTATAGGGTTTCTATTAGTTTTTTCTTCGCTCACTTTTTGGAGGTCTTGAATGGGGAATCCAAAGATTTTTCCCTCAGTTTACCCTCTTTAGAGGTAGAAGGCTCGAGTCACTGAGGAGACTTGGGACCTGAGTTGGTCACAGGTTGAAGAGCTCCCATTATAAGGAATAGTTAGTTAGTTCCTGTTTTTTTCAGGATCTGGCTTTCAGCTGTGGACAAAAAGTACACTTTTCTGGAATGTGGGCCTCAATGAGGCAACATATGCAGTAGGAATGTCTGTCTGTTACTGGTATAGACTCCCTCTTAAACCCGGGGGAGCCAGGCATGCCCTTTGCTGGGGGCAATCCCCAGTGGTGTAGGGAAGGGGTAAAATAAAAGTTTTTTTGTTGTTTGTTTTTGAAGAGGGAAGAAAAAACTAATAGAAACCCTATAACACTAAGAAAAGGCGACAGAAAATGCTAAGAATATCTAAGAGAAAAGATTTCTAAAGAGGGAAAGTATCCATGAATGGACTAGTCAGGGGCAGTTGACTGAGGTTTGGTTCACCTGCACAGAGGTAGTTGGGCTGAAGGCAAAGCATGTGGGAAGGAGAGTGCATGTACGGGCTGAACAGATACTGCTATCAAAGATCTCTGATCAGAAGCACAGGGATGCAGACACACCTACAATGGAGCACCCATCAGGATGCTACTTGAAGAAGAACACTTTTTCTCCAGGCCCTTTATGATTCCATAGATTTTCCCTTAGTTGTCTCTTTTACAAGCTGAAGAGTCCCAGTCTTTTTAATCTCTCCTGATATGGAAGCTGTTCCATACCTTTAATCATTTTTGTTGCCCTTTTCTGTACCTTTTTCAAATCTAATATATATTTTGAGATGGAGTGACCAGAACTGCACACAATATTCAAAGATGTATCCAAAACCACATTCCACTACACAACCAATTCTGAGTTTCGGTGTAGGTATGATGTCTCCCAGTATGTCCTTGGAGGAATTCTGGGTTAAAAATAAGACAGGTTATGAAAATGTATCTCTCTATAGCCCCTGTTCACCTATAGATGGGGATAGAGATCTCCTTCCCTGGTAGAGCTTCTGTCCATCTGGAATTCTGGGTAAATACTGCTTATTCTCCAGCCCTGCTGCCCCCTGTTCACCCGGACCAGAGAGTTCATTAATATGTAAAGCTTCAGGGCTTAATTAATAATCAGGTCCAGGTTCATACAATCCACTATTACTCCCTTAAACAATTTAAGGACAAATTTTCTGCAGTGGCTAGAACATCTTGCCAAGATTCTTTGCTTTTTTTTAGGCCCTATATGGTCACACTATTGTGATACTCATCAGGTGACTGGTTATTATCTAATTAATTGTTTGATATGTTATATGAAAGTTAGTTGAAGAGAGCTTTTGTCAAAAGGCTTTAATCTTGAATTATGTGATGTTCTTATTAATAGTTAAATAAAGCCCATATTATTTGTAGTTAGTTACACATACTAAGATAAGGAGAAGGGGGAAATCTTATGCTCCAGGGAGAGGTCTGATAACCACAGAGATCAGGAAAGCTTTTTCTCCCATCTTCTCTATGTACATCTCTGCACAATTAATTATGAGAATTATAGGATTTTCTAGACTTCCTCTGACTGCCAATGACATGATACCAAACATGATTGACTGATGGTATAATATGGTTTGGTAAATCCTTTATTTCTGAAAGCGTAGGCAAATTTTGCAAACAGAATAAATAAAAAAAGTAGGGCTGTCAATTAATCACAGTTAACTCACACGATTAACTCACATTGTTAAACAATACCAACTGACATTTATTAAATATTTTGAATGTTTCTACATTTTCAAATATTTGATTTCAATTTACAACACAGAATACAAGATGTATTGCTCACTTTATATTATTTTTTATTACAAATATTAGCACTGTAAAATGATAAAAGAAATAATATTTTTCAATTCAATTCAATAGGATAGGTTGTAGATCCTTAATAATGCATTGGACGGGTTTTAGTTGGGGGCTGAAGGTGACGGCTAGTGGCGTTCTGTTATTTTCTTTGTTAAGCCTGTCCTGTAGTAGGTAACTTCTGGGAACTCTTCTGGCTCTATCAATCTGTTTCTTTACTTCTGCAGGTGGGTACTGTAGTTGTAAGAAAGCTTGACAGAGATCTTGTAGGTGTTTGTCTCTGTCTGAGGGGTTGGAGCAAATGCTGTTGTATCGCAGAGCTTGGCTGTAGACGATGGATCGTGTGGTATTAAGGATCTACAACCTATCCTAAAGGATGACCCAACACTCTCACAAATCTTGGGAGACAGGCCAGTCCTTGCCTACAGACAGCCCCGCAACCTGAAGCAAATACTCACCAACAACCACATACCACACAACAGAACCACTAACCCAGGAACTTATCCTTGCAACAAAGCCCGTTGCCAATTGTGCCCACATATCTATTCAGGGGACACCATCACAGGGCCTAATAACATCAGCCACACTATCAGAGGCTCGTTCACCTGCACATCCACCAATGTGATATATGCCATCATGTGCCAGCAATGCCCCTCTGCCATGTACATTGGTCAAACTGGACAGTCTCTACGTAAAAGAATAAATGGACACAAATCAGATGTCAAGAATTATAACATTCATAAACCAGTCGGAGAACACTTCAATCTCTCTGGTCACGCAATCACAGACATGAAGGTCGCTATCTTAAAACAAAAAAACTTCAAATCCAGACTCCAGCGAGAAACTGCTGAATTGGAATTCATTTGCAAATTGGATACTATTAATTTAGGCTTAAATAGAGACTGGGAGTGGCTAAGTCATTATGCAAGGTAGCCTATTTCCTCTTGTTTTTTCCTACCCCCCCCCCCCCCCCGATGTTCTGGTTTAACTTGGATTTAAACTTGGAGAGTGGTCAGTTTGGATGAGCTATTACCAGCAGGAGAGTGAGTTTGTGTGTGTATGGGGGTGTGGGGGGGGATGTGAGAAAACCTGGATTTGTGCTGGAAATGGCCCACCTTAATTATCATGCACATTGTAGGGAGAATGGTCACTTTGGATGAGCTATTACCAGCAGGATAGTGAGTTTGTGTGTGTGGTTTTTGGGAGGGGGGTGAGAGAACCTGGATTTGTGCAGGAAATGGCCCAACTTGATTATCATGCACATTGTGTAAAAAGTTGTCACTTTGGATGGGCTATCACCAGCAGGAGAGTGAATTTGTGTGGGGGGGTGGAGGGTGAGAAAACCTGGATTTGTGCTGGAAATGGCCCAACCTGATGATCACTTTAGATAAGCTATTACCAGCAGGACAGTGGGGTGGGAGGAGGTATTGTTTCATATTCTCTGTGTATATATAAAGTCTGCTGCAGTTTCCACGGTATGCATCCGATGAAGTGAGCTGTAGCTCACGAAAGCTCATGCTCAAATAAATTGGTTAGTCTCTAAGGTGCCACAAGTACTCCTTTTCTTTTTGCGAATACAGACTAACACGGCTGTTACTCTGAAACCTTTCTAAAAGTAGTTACAGCAGTCGAGCCAAGGTTTAAGAATCTGAAGTGCCTTCCAAAATCTGAGAAGGACGAGGTGTAGAGCATGTTTTCAGAAGTCTTAAAAGAGCAGCAGTCCAATGTGGAAGCATGTACTTAGGAATGTGTGCGAAGCATGACGGGTCATATGGATCTTTAGAGCATCTGGCATGTAAATGTCTTGCGCCGCCGGCTACAAAAGTGCCATGCAAATGCCTGTTCTCACTTTCAGGTGACATTGTAAACAAGAAGTGGGCAGCATTATCTCCTGCAAATGTAAACAAACTTGTTTGTCTGAGCGATTGGCTGAACAAGAAGTACGACTGAGTGGACTTGTAGGCTCTAAAGTTTACATTGTTTTATTTTTGAAGGCAGGTTTTTTTTGTACATTACTCTACATTTGTACGTTCAATTTTCATGATAAAGAGATTGGTACTTGTATTAGTTGAATTGAAAATGACTCTGTCTTTTGTTTCTTTTTTACAGTGCAAATATTTGTAATAAAAATAAATATAAAGTAAGCATTGTACACTTTGTATTCTGTGTTCTAATTGAAATCAATATGTTTGAAAATGTAGAAATTCAAAAATATTTAAATAAATTGTATTCCATTATTGTTTAACAATGCGATTAATTGTGATTAATTTTTTTAATTGCTTGACAGCCCTAAAAAAAAATCAAATGATACTCTTTTCAAAAATAAAATAACCTCTTCCAGGCTATAGCAAGTGTCCCTAACTATTTTGACACTGACATAGTGAATAAACAAATGCATAGGGGACAATGCAGCCAATTCCATGGCTTAGCAGTTCTGCAATGTGGTTGATTTGAGAACAAATAGATTTGTTCCACTCCAAGACTGGGGAATGTAAAAGTGAAAGCAAAGCATTTTACAACCATCCTGTGCCATCTGCCATTGGCTTAATTAATTTGATTTAGAGCTGGTAAAACTCGGAATTTCTGTTCCGTGAGAAATTCCAGTATCTTGAAATTTCCTTTTCTCCAGAATTGGAACAAAAATGCATAATTCCCCACAAAATAAATTTCTGAAAAATTTCATTTTGGAAATATCAAAATGACCTTATTGAAGTGCTTCATTTTGAAATTTGTATTAGAGTCTAATTTATAATATGATTTCAATATTACTCTGTGTTATATTGTAAAAGATGAAACAAAGTCAAAATGGGGTGATTCAATAAGGTTGTTTTAGTACGGGGTGGGAAAACTTTTTGGCCCAAGGGCCACATTTGAGTCTGGAAATTGTATGGTGGGCCATGAATGCTCATGAAATTGGGGTTAGGATGCAGGAGTGGATGAGGGCTCTGGATGGGGGTACAGGATCTGGGGTGGGGCCAGAAATGAGGCGTTCAGGGTGTGGTATGGGAGCTGCAGGGGTGGCGCTTCGGGCAGGGACAGAGCGCGGAACCCCCTGGCTGCCCCTAAACATAGGTGCTGGAGCGGGGGACATGCTGCTGCTTCTGGAAGCCTCGGCATACATGCGCAGAACAGCATCCGACCTCGCTCCCCAGCAGGAGCTCAAGGGCCGGATTAAACCAGCTGGAGGGCCTGATGTGGCCCGTGGGCCGTAGTTTGCTCACCCCCGTTTTAGTATCTTTGAAATGAAAATGTGCACTGTTAAAACCAAAGGTTTCAATAATTTTTTGTTGAAAATTTTGATGAATCAACAAAACATTTATTTTTGTTAAATCAGCATTTTCCAACATAAAACTGTTCCGTCAGATAATCATCCTGGTCAAAAATGATCATCTATAGGGAATATTGCTAAGGCCACTTCCTTACTGTGACAAGTGGCTTTATTTCCTAGTGCTAAGTCAAAGAATCTGCAACACTGAGCGTGAGGGACCTAAAAGATGCAAGAAAAATAGGGGTAAATAAAACATAAGAAGCACCATAAACTTACTGTTCCACTAACAGTAGCAAAAAGGGGAAAATAGTCTTTTGCTTTAGTTTGATTTTATTTCAGAGCATTTCTCTGAGCTTCAGAGATGGGAGTTATATAGTACTCGGATGATAAAAGGTATCTAAAGGGATTTTAAATGAGCGGTGACAAAGTGAGAGGGAGAGAGAGAGCAAAAATGATCTGAGACTAGTTGTAGAATCATAGAATATCAGAGTTGGAAGGGACCTCTGGAGGTCATCTAGTCCAACCCCCTGCCCAGAGCAGGACCTATGCCCAACTAAATCTTCCCAGCCAGGGCTTTGTCAAGCCTGACCTTAAAAACTTCTAAGGAAGGGGATTCCACCACCTCCCTAGGTAACACATTCCAGTGTTTCACCACCCTCCTAGTGAAAAAGTTTTTCCTAATATCCAACCTAAATCTCCCCCACTGCAACTTGAGACCATTACTCCTTGTCCTGTCATCTACTATCACTGAGAATAGTCTAGATCCATCCTCTTTGGATCCACCTTTCAGGTAGTTAAAAGCAGCTATCAAATCCCCCCTCATTCTCCTCTTCCGTAGACTAAACAATCCCAGTTCCCTCAGCCTCTCCTCATAACTCATGTGTTCCAGACCCCTAATCATTTTTGTTGCCCTTCGCTGGACTCTCTCCAATTTTTCCACATCCTTCTTGTAGTGTGGGGCCCAAAACTGGACACAGTACTCCAGATGAGGCCTCACCAATGTCGAATAGAGGGGAACGATCACGTCCCCCGATCTCCTGGCAATGCCCCTACTTATACACCTCAAACTTCCATTGGGCTTCTTGGCAACAAGAGCACACTGTTGACTCATATCCAGCTTCTCATCCACTGTCTCCCCTAGGTCCTTCTCTGCAGAACTGCTGCCCAGCCATTCGGTCCCTAGTCTGTAGCGGTGCATTGGATTCTTCCGTCCTAAGTGCAGGACTCTGCACTTGTCCTTGTTGAACCTCATCAGATTTCTTTTGGCCCAATCCTCCAATTTGTCTAGGTCCCTCTGTATCCTATCCCTACCCTCCAGGGTATCTACCACTCCTCCCAGTTTAGTGTCATCCGCAGACTTGCTGAGGGTGCAATCCACACCATCCTCCAGATCATTAATGAAGATATTGAACAAAACCGGCCCCTTGGGGCACTCCGCTTGATACCGGCTGCCAACTAGACATGATGCCATTGATCACTGCCCGTTGAGCCCGACAATCTAGCCAGCTCTCTACCCACCTTGTAGTGCATCCATCCAGCCCATACTTTCACTTGCTGGCAAGAATACTGTGGGAGACCGTGTCAAAAGCTTTGCTAAAGTCAAGGAATAACACGTCCACTGCTTTTCCTTCATCCACAGAACCAGTTATCTCATCATAGAAGGCAATTAGATTAGTCAGGCATGACTTTCCCTTGGTAAATCCATGCTGACTGTTCCTGATCACTTTCCTCTCCTCTAAGTGCTTCAGAATTGATTCCTTCAGGACCTGCTCCACGATTTTTCTGAGGACTGAGGTGAGGCTGACTGGCCTGTAGTTCCCAGAATCCTCCTTCTTCCCTTTTTAAAAGATGGGCACTACATTAGCCTTTTTCCAGACTTCCCCTGATCGCCATGAGTTTTCAAAGATAATGGCCAATAGCTCTGCAATCACAGCCGCCAACTCCTTTAGCACTCTCGGATGCAATGCATCCGGCCCCATGGACTTGTGCACGTCCAGCTTTTCTAAATAGTCCCGAACCACTTCTTTCTTCACAGAGGGCTGGCTACCTCCTCCCCATACTGTGCTGCCCAGTGCAGTAGTCTGGGAGCTGACCTTGTTTGTGAAGACAGAGGCAAAAAAAGCATTGAGTACATTAGCTTTTTCCACATCCTCTGTCACTAGGTTGCCTCCCTCATTCAGTAAGGGGCCCACACTTTCCTTGACTTTCTTCTTGTTGCAAGCATACCTGAAGAAACCCTTCTTGTTACTCTTAACATCTCTCGCTAGCTGCAACTCCAGGTGTGATTTAGCCTTCCTGATTTCACTCCTGCAAGTCCTGAGCAATATTTTTATACTCATCCCTGGTCATTTGTCCAATCTTCCACTTCTTGTAAGCCTCTTTTTTGTATTTAAGATCAGCAAGGATTTCACTGATAAGCCAAGCTGGTCGCCTGCCATATTTACTATTCTTTCTACACATCGGGATGGTTTGTCCCTGTAGCCACAATAAGGATTCTTTAAAATACAGCCAGCTCTCCTGGACTCCTTTCCCCCTCATGTTATTCTCCCAGGGGATCCTGCCCATCAGTTCCCAGAGGGAGTCAAAGTCTGCTTTTCTGAAGTCCAGGGTCCGTATTCTGGTGCTTCCTTTCTTCCTTGTGTTAGGATCCTGAACTCGACCATCTCATGGTCACTGCCTCCCAGGTTCCCATCCACTTTTGCTTCCCCTACTAATTCTTCCTGGTTTGTGAGCAGCAGGTCAAGAAGAGCTTACAGAAACACTGGAGCTGTGGTTCTTGGGTTATTTCCCCATGGCCTACAAGTCTTCAAGTTTTTTCTGCGCTTGGGACCTATTTTCTACTGCTCAGATGTTTTGGTGTTTTAGTGTGTAATCATAGAATCAGAATCATAGGACTGGAAGGGACCTTGAGAGTTCATCTAGTTTAGTCCCCTGCATTATCCCTTGGCATTTAGTAAGGAACTGAGAGACTTTTTCCATTGGACCATATGAACTGGAACCATAAACTCACTGAACATTAAATCCCACCAATTGAGGGTAAATCCATCCTCATCATCGTATCCACTCATTATACTCCGCATCTGAACATAGCCATTATATGAACAACATACCCCATATCTCAATGTCTGTACTTTGACCCGTTAACCTTTTACCCCCAATCGGGGAGATTGCAGATTATGTATTTCTTACGCCACCCATTCCTAAACTGAATTTCGCACCCCTTGATAATCTGTACCTTATTCCCTGATAACCAGAAACTTCTATACTTAAACTCTGTACTGTTTTCTTTTTACTTCAACATCATCTTAATAAAATTATTAAATTTGTTAGAACCCCTTTTTATTGAATGATTCTGATATTTAAAAAAATCCTGATAACATGCCTAATTAAACTAAGTTAAATCCTGCTTTTATCATTCAAAAGATAAATTAGGCTTTATAGCTGAGCAGGAAGAAATGAAGCGAGTTCATTTCACCCTAAAATTGAGCAGATCACTTAAATTGAGATGCATGATTTTATGGTGCATTGAAGTACGAGATCCTTGGTCAGCTTTTAAGCAGAAGCAAGCATCACCCTTCCCATCCTGGCATAGGTTCAGCGCATGTTTGATTGAGACTGTCCTCTCTTACTCGGCTAGAACACTACAAATGGGCTATAGCAGGTGTCCATAACTGCTTTGACACTGACATAGTGAACAAAATATTCAGCCAAATTGGGAGGGGTAATTGCTTGTTACATCCATTAATTGTAGCTTGTTTTAAATTAAGGGTTGTCTACATGGTGGGGTAATGCAGTCTATGGGGGTATGATTTGTAAAGCACACTAACGTGTTGCATGTTAATTGGTCTCTGTAAACCCTGCTGGTGTGCTTTAACAGTGCATTTAATGTGCAACACTTTTGTGTGCTTTTTAAATTAAAGTCTAAGGGAAAACACACATCTCCTAATGTAACTGTGAATGAATAGTATTATGGGCTTGTCTCCCCATCCCACTTCCCACCCCCTTAACCTTATTCTGGGTTTGCTGAGATTTTCTTCTGGTTTTAGCTCAATATAACATCAATCAGCAGTAACTTCAAAGCAATCTCTGCACTGCACCAGAGTTGGAAATCAGTACATAAACTTTGCCTTCAAAAGTCAATGAATTTATTTAAAACAAATTAATGAAGACAAATATATTATTAAGTTCTTCTAGGCACATTGGATGCTGCTAACTTTATTTTTCTTTAACAACTCTTTCAGGAAAGTCACCCATTCTTAGATTGGTGAAAAAGGTAAAGAAGAAATTAGCTAGCAAGTTCCTTAGTATCTAGGGAAGCAGAGGAGTAATCAGTGCCCATTGAACACCAGCATAGAATTCATTTTCACAACTGTGAAGTGCTAGATAAATAGAGCTGTGTAATGGTGGAACATCTTTTTTGCTATATTTTTAATTTTAATTTAAGCAATTTTATGCTTCACAATGTTACTTTTCAGCAAAAAAGTGAGGAAGTGTTGCATAATACATCAAGAATATATACACTGGTTCTGAGGTCCAGAAGGAGGTGAGAGGCAGACCAGTTGAAAGTCTCTGGGTAAAGATAAAAGGGATAAAAATATGTGCAATGTTATGATAAGTATCTCTATATATCACCAAATCAGGAGGTGAAGGTGGGTAAGGCATTTCTAGAACAAACAACAGAAATATCCAGAACACAAGACCTGATGGTAATGAGGGACTCTGACTACTTAGACATCTGATGGAAAAATAATACAAAACACAAAATTTCAAATAAATACTTAGACTAAGAACATAAGAATGGCCATGCTGGGTCAGATCAGTGGTCCATCTCGCCCAGGATCCTGTCTTCTGACAGTGGCCACTGCCAGACTCTTCAGGGGAATAAACAGAACAGGGCAATTATCGAGTGATCCATCCCCGGTCATCCAGTCCCAGTTTCTGGCAGTCAAAGGGTTAGGGATACCCAGAGCATGAGGTTGCATCCCCGGCCATCTTAGCTAATAGCCACTGATGGACCTATCCTCCATGAACTTTCCTAATTCTTTTTTAACCTAGTCATATTTTTGGTCTTCACAGCAACCCCTGGCAATGAGTTTCATAGGCTGACTGTGTTGTTTGACAAAATCTTTCCTTGTGTTTGTTTTAAACCTGCTGGCTATTAATTTGAATGTCTCCTGGTCCTTATGTTATGTGAAGCAGTAAATAACATTTCCATAGTCACTTTCTCAATGTTATTCATGATTTTATAGACCTTTATCTTATCTCCCTTTAGTCAGCTTATCTCAGTTGAATAGTCCCAGTCTTTTTAATCTCTCCTCATATGGATGTTGTTCCATATTCCTAATAATTTTTGTTGCACTTCTCTGTACTTTTTCTAGTTCCAATCTACCTTTTTTTGAGACTGGTTTGCCAGAACTGCATGAGGTATTTCAGGTGTGAGCATACCATGCATTATGATATTCATTGACTTATTAGTTATCCCTTTCCTAATGGTTCCTAACATTCTGTTAGCTTTTTTGACCAGCACTGCACATTGAGCAGATGTTTTCTGAGATGATGCCTCCAAATTCTTTCTTGAGTGGTAAGAGCTAATTTAGAGCCCAACATTTTATATCTATTGTTGGGATTATGTTTTCCAATGTGCATTATTTTACACTTATCACCATTGAATTTCATTTGACATTTTGTTGCCCAGGCACCCAGTTTTGTGAGATCCCTTTGTAACTCTTTGCAGTCTGCTTTGGACTTAAGAATCGTGAATAATTTTGTATTGTCTGCAGATTTTGCCATCTCAGTTTGCCCTCTTTATCCAGATCATTTATGAATAGATTGAACTGTACTGGTCCTATGCAGATCCTTGGAGGAACCCCATTATTTAACTCTCTTCATGTGAAAACTGACCATTTATTCCTACTCTTTTCCTCCTGTTTTTTAACTAGTTACTGATTCATGAGAGGACCTTCCTTCCTAACCCTGTGACTATTTACTCTAAGAGCCTTTGGTGAGGGACTTTGTCAAAAGCGTTCTGAAAGTCCAAGTCCATTTTATCAACTTTCACCCTTGGCCACATGCATATTGACCCCCTCAAAGTATTCCAACATATTGTTGAGGCATGATATCCCTTTACAGAAGTCATGTTGACTCTTCCCCAACATAGTGTGTTCATCTACATGTCGGATCATTCAGTTTTTTATTATAGTTTCAACCAATTTGCCTGGTTCTGAAATTATGTTTACTGTCCTCTAATTGTCAGGATCACCTCTGGAGGCTTTTTAAAAAATTGGCTTTACATTAACTATTCTTCATTTATCTGGTACAGAGGCTGATTTAAGTGATAGGTTACATATTACAGTTAGTAGTTACGGAATTTGAGTTCCTTCAGAACTCTTGGGTGAATACTGTCTGGTCCTGATGATGTATTATTGTTTAATTTATCAGTTTGTTCCAAAACCTAGTCTATTGACACCTTAATCTGAGACAGTTCCTCAGTTTTGTCTCCTAAAAAGAATTGCCCAGGTGTGGAAATCTTCCTCACAGCCTCTGTAGTGAAAACTGATGCAAAATAATTCATTTAGTTTCTCTGCAGTAATCTTAGAATCATAGAATCATAGAATATCAGGGTTGGAAGGGACCTCAGGAGGTCATCTAGTCCAACCCCCTGCTCAAAGCAGGACCAATCCCCAATTAAATCGTCTTGTCTTCCTTGAGTGCTCCTTTAGTACCTTGATCATCCAGTGGACCCACTGATTTGTTTGGCAGGTTTCTTGCTTCTGATGTACTTAAAACATTTTTTTTGTTGTTTGTTGTTTGTTAGCTGCTCTTCAAATTCATTTTTAGCCTGCCTAATTATATTTTTACATCTGCTAGAGTTTATGCTCCTTTCTATTTTCCTCAGTAGGATTTGACTTCCAATTTATAAGGGATGTCTTTTTGCCTGCAACTGCTTCTTTTACTTAGTAGTTTAGCCATGGTGGCATTTTTTGGTCCTCTTACTTTTTTTATTACTATTATTTGGCATAGACATTTAGTGTGCATCTCTATTACAGTGTTTTTTAAAAGTTTTCATGCAGCTTGCAGGCATTTCACTTGTGTTACTGTTCCTTTTAATTTCTGTTTAACTTAAAAAAGATGAACTACATGAAAATAGGGAAACTAGTTAAAGGCCACTGTGATGGGCTTCTTTGTATTTTCCCCTCCACAAGGGCAATACATTTCATTAAATTATGATCACTATTACTGAGGAGTTCAGCTATATTCATTTCTTGGAACAGATTCTGTGCTCCATTTAGGGTTAAAACAAGAATTGCCTTTCCCCTTGTGGCTTCCAGGACTAGCTTCTCCAAGGAACAGTCATTAATGATGTCTAGAAATGTTATCTCTGCATTTTGTCCTGAGGTTTCTTGTACCCCAGTTAATATTGGGATAGTTGAAATCCCCCATTATTACTGGGTTTTCTGTTTTTGTAGCCTCTGTAATTTCCCTGAGCATTTCACCATCACCATCCTGGGCATGTGGCCAGGAGTATTTCTTCTGTATTATTATCATTATTTAAGCACAGAATTTCTATCAATAGAGATTATATGGTACAGTTTGATTATTGAAGATTTTTACTTTATTTGACTTTATGCTTTCATTGACATATAGTCCCACTCCCCCATCAACATGACCTACTCTGTCATTCCTATATATTTTGTACCCTGGTATCACCGTGTCCCATTGATTATCGTTCCACCAAGTTTCTGGGATGACTACTATATTAATAGCCTCATTTAATACCAGGAGCCTATGAGGAAAGTCTTCAAATATGTTAATGGCTTTTATAAAGAGAACTGTGATCAATTGTTCTGCATGTGCACTAAAGATCAGACAAAAAGCAAGGGAGATTTAGGTTAGATATTAGGAAAAACTTTCTAACTGTAAGGACTCTTAAGCTCTGGAATAGGCTTCCAAAACAGCTTGTGGCATCCCTATCATTGGAGGTTTTTAAAAACACGTTGGACAAACACTTGTCAAATATGGATGAATTCAGTTTTCTTGGTCCTCCCTCAGTGCAGGGAGATGGAGTTGATGGCTTCTCAAGGTCCCTTCCAACCTTATATTTCTGATTTTACAAAATGGCTGGTTTTCACATTGAAGTTTCCAATGGATGATTGCAGCAGTTAGAGGTTGTTGGAGCACAGCGTGCTCTGGCTTGGCCCTCTTCCCTATTGGAGCTCCTCAGAACATCGCCTCCCTTCATCCCGTACCCTGTGATTCCTCGACATGAGAGTGTCCCCAGCTGGCCATTTAGAACATATCACAGCCAAGGATCTTTTTTTCTGTGTTTTGGATATCCCTAAATTTGCTTATACAAATTCCTACACAACTACATTCATGAAAAAGCCTGGTACATGGATATCCATCAGTCCATTGTAGGATTTTCTGTAGTGCCCATCAAACTAGTATTTAAGATCAAGCTACTATCATGTACTGCATGAATCATATTGATACTGTTGTTGGAAGCCATGATGTTAGGGGATTTGGAGTAGCTGGTCAGCCACTCATCTATCACCTTTGATCCCATGCCATATCTGATTTTGGGAAACTGCATAAACCTGGTGTGTTTTCCTGCTGCTGCTGCCCCCTCTGCTCATCCCCATCCATGTTTCCTGCCCCAGTCTAACCTTCTCACACACATGTATGTAGTCAGTGGTTGGGTAGCAGTCTACGTGTCTGTTGTGAGATGAATTAATTGCCTTTCCCTTGCACCTCCTCAATGAAGTCAACAAATGAGAAGAGCAATAAATTACATGTCAGCATTGCTATAAGCCTGGCATTAAACAAACATGTAGAGAGAATTTTGGCCAGGCTGGAATGAGAGTAAATTCAACAGCAAATAGAAGCAGCAGTAGCATCAGGATAGCAGGAATTTTGGATGACAAAGTATCAGCAAACAAAAAATAGTAACAAGAGTTTGACCTCCAGATTGGACTCTAAGCGGGAGCCCATGTTCATGCCAACATTGCCGATTATTACCTATCCACTAGACAGTCACAGAGCAGTAGCTGTGACACCATTTGGCAGTGGGATTGCTTAACACCAATGATGGCTTACTTTGAGGGAGAGAATTCAAAGCCAAGATCAGAACAGAAGTAACAGCTGTCATTGCAACACTTTTGTATGAGCTTTGCAGCTGCAATAGCTGCTCTGTGTTCTGATCAGCAGAATAACTTACAGTCCACTACGATTGGATCCTCCTACCCATAGTCCTCTCTTGGCTACTATCATCTGATTGCCATTCACCATCAGGAGTCCTCTGTTTCCTCCATGAGCTCTGTGACAGCATGTTCATCTCTTCCAAATGAACAGATACAGCAGAGCACTCATCCTCTCCAATTTGGACAGCATGAGCATAAGCAGCCTTCTCTCTGTGGATCACCTCTACTCCTCCCAGTTAATTTTTGTGAATTAGACCTACACTTTTTTGGCAGCCATTCTGAGGTCTGCAGGCTAAATAGACTGTTTGGGAAGGAGCCAGTGCTGAAGAAGCTGTTATAATGTCAGGGGCTGTACCCAGCATTCAGCTAGTGACCTTTGTTAAAGGTGCCTCTTTTGGAGAAATTCCTCCTTCTTTTGAGAATGTAGAACCAACTCTGTCACTGCTCCTGACCATTTTCATTTTTGAGGACTGTCTCAGATGCTAGAACAGAGCAGCACTCATCTTTCTCAGGAGCTATGTTTCTGTACTGAGAGACAGTCAAAAGTAAAGCTGTACTGAGGGACAGTCAAATTTCAGGTTTCAGAGTAACAGCCGTGTTAGTCTGTATTCGCAAAAAGAAAAGGAGTACTTGTGGCACCTTAGAGACTAACCAATTTATTTGAGCATAAGCTTTGAAGTGAGCTGTAGCTCACGAAAGCTTATGCTCAAATAAATTGGTTAGCCTCTAAGGTGCCACAAGTACTCCTTTTCTTTTAGTCAAATTTCACTTCAGATACTTAAAATCTCAGATACTGGAAAAAGATGCAATTTCCAACTTTACTAACAAAAACCCAGTCCCCAGGCTTTGTAGTTTAGAATCTCAGGCACTGGAAAACTAACATGTACTTGGCCTCATTCTTATTCATACCAGTGTACATCACTGAAGTCATTGGAGTAATACTGATGTAAGAGCTGAATCCGACCCAAGGCTTTTTTTTTCTGATTGACTCAGATCAGAAAAAAAATCAGCCTTTTCCTCACAGAAAAAACCAGAGTGGCTTCTGTTAGTCCAACTGAACTCCTGTAGAGAAGGTCCAGCCAGTCGGGAAACCTGAACAACAGCATATTTTCAACAATGTAACTTTCTCAAAAGACCAACCCAACTCAAAACTTGACACCTACTAAATTTGAAGTGGTGTTTAATCAGGAGCTAAAATTTCAGAGAGATCTGCTAGCAAAGCCTAAAGTCCTAGAGTTGAAGGCCAGAAGGGACCTCTGTATAAATGGCTAGACTAGATGATCTAGCACAGGCTACCACCACCACCCAGTACCCGCACACTATCCCAACAACTGAAGTGAGACCAATGTTTACAACCCACAGGAGATTAGACTATTATGTGCCATGAGCAGAGAGCAGGGGGGACTAAGGTGCACCAGTGCTCGAGGCCCCTGCAATAGCAGGGAAATGATTAAATGATTTGATGATCTGGGCAAGTGACCCGCATCCACATACTGCAGTTGAAAGCAAACCCTGCCCCAAAGTCACTGCCAATCTGACTGGGGGGAAAATTTCTTCCTGACCCAACATATGGTGATCAGTTAGACCCTGAGCATATGAGCAATAATCAGCCAGCTAAGCACCTGGAAAGAGAATGCTCAGTGACACCTCAGAGTCCTGGCCCAGCCCCCACAATGTCCCATCTTCAGCCTTGGCCATTCTGATGCTTCAGAGGAAGGAGATTAAAACATTTCTCCCTAAATACATATTTGCAGGGGGTATTCAAAATCCCTCCGCTGACCCCTGCAAGTGGCTGGCTGAAACTCTGACACATGAGCTTAAGGAACATAGGACATAAACCAGAAGTGAGCCGTATGGCTGTTGAGCCCTGCTGCCCACCATCACAAACAAACCTATTACACGATTGCACTCAAATTGGTCCAGTTTTTTCTTAAAACTAATTAACCCCTCTGATGGTTAGAAACTTTCTTCTGATTTCCAGCCTGTATTTGTTCATGGCTAGTTTATATCCATTTGTTCTTGTGCCAACATTTTCCTTTAGCTTAAATAGCAATTTACACTCCCTGGTATTTACCACTCTGTTATATCAATATAGAGCAACCATAACCCTCTCACCCTTCTTTTGCTAGAGTAAGCAAGGCAAGCTCTTCCAATCTCCTCTTGTAAGATAGGCCCTCCATTCCCCTAATTATCCTCGTAGCTCTTCTCTGCACCTGTTCCAGTTTAAATTCATCTTTCTTGAACATGGGTGGCCAGAGCTGTACACAGTATTCCAAGTGAGGTCTTACCAATGCCTTACACATGGCATTAATACTTTTATCTCTACTGGAAATACCTCATCTAATACAGCTTTTTCACAGCCATATCACAAACAGGCTTAAACAGCAAAAAACAACAAAACTTGTTCATTCTGCTAAATTTGTGCAATTATTCTGTGTTTATGTAAAACATATGCATATATAAATAATGTACACACATACCCATTTTTAGGGGAATGATGGAAGGTGTTCAGATGGGAGGAGTGAGGAATTGTTTGCAAGCACTGAAGCAGAGCTGTGCAAAACTTTCCTATTGAAACCTTAAATCAGGTAACTCAGCTGCTTTGGGGTTTTGTTACCCCAAAATTATTCCAGCTGCACTTAGGTCTGCAAACCAGTGGATTTGGATTGATTTACACATGGGTGTAAATGGGAAAACTGATTTCTTTTGACATGAAACAAGGCAAAATGACTATAGGACTATGTATTAGGATCAGCTTGTGTTTTGCTTTTTTCAAACTTGAACCTCAGAACAGAACACCCGGGTGCAAATCCACCCAAATGACAAGTGATGAAAAAGTTCTCACAAATCTATATAGACAGGAACTAAGAAGGTTCAGCTAGTTCTGTTTCAGTGTAACAAAGCACTTGGGCCCTATTCATGGATGATAGGTTATGGAGGATAGTTCTTAGTTCATAAAGGGTAAGTCTATGAATGGCTATTAGCCAAGATGGTCAGGGAGGAAACCCTATGCTCTGGGTGTCCCTAAACCTCCAACTGCCAGAATCTGGGACTAGATGGATCACTCATAATTGCCCTGTTCTGTTCATTCCTTCTGAAGCAACTGGCACTGGCCACTGTCAGAAGACTGGTTATTGGGTTAGATGGACCATTGGTCTGAGCCAGTATGGCCATTATGTTCATCTTCACCCAAAATCATTTTGGGCCAATCCTTCAGGTGGGGTAAATCGACCTGTCTCCACTGACTTAACTGGAATTATGCTGATTTACTCTAGCTCATGATCTGGCCCCTTTTTGTGTTCTATTTTTGGTCTAAATAATAATAATGTATCCTGGGAACTGACATCAAAGATGAATTTGAAGTAGCACATGGGCATCACAACCTGGACTAGTTTAGCAATAATATAAATTGTTTTCTATAGGCACATGATGTTTGGTGAAGGAACACTGGGCACAGATTTCATTACACTTCTCTCCCTAAAGTGTTATTTCACTAGGGGTGTAATTTCAGTATTTATACTGTGGTTTGTATATGTCTTTGGATTTCTTAGAGTGAGAGTCGCTGTGTACATGTAAGATGATATTATTACTAACCAACCCAGCTAAACCTACCTTAGTAACTTTAACGTTTTGATTGTATACAAGCTTTTTCTTTATGCTATGTCCTCTCGGATAAAGACTAACGTCCCTGTACTGATAGTGGTCAATACTTTGGACAGACCTAAAAATAAGTGTCCAACAGAATGAAAAATGGAGCATCATAAAATAATGTTCATGGCTACAGCCATTACTCTGGATCCTTCACTCCAGTTTTTACTTTTTCATCAGCTTAACTAGAATCATTGGTGCTACATGATAGTATTATAGCAGTGGTTTCCAAACTTGTTCTGCCGCTTGTGCAGAGAAAGCCCCTGGTGGGCTGGGCTGGTTTGTTTACCTACCACATCCGCAGGTTTGGCCGATCGCGGCTCCCACTGGCCACGGTTCACTGCTCCAGGCCAATTGGAGCTGCTGGGAGCAGCGCGGGCTGTGGGATGTATTGGCCGCCACTTCCAGCAGCTCCCGTTGGCATGGAGCAGCGAACCGCGGCCAGTGGGAGCCGTGATCAGCTGAACCTGCAGACGTGGCAGGTAAACAAACTGGCCTGGCCCACCAGGGGCTTTCCCTGCACAAGCGGTGGAATAAGTTTGGGAACCACTGTATTATAGTATATGGCACATTATGGATTCATGCATGTTCAGATAAGGGAAAGCCTACTTTTGTCCCTAAAAGATAGTCTTACGGGTCCAACATGTTGCTATGCCTGATGTCGGAATACTTTTCTTAACCACAACCCCAAACATACACAATCACACACTCTTGTTTAAATTGGGGAAACACTGGAATACAAATGCTTATTTCTTTGCTTAAAAAAGGCACACAATCTTCCTACCTGAGATCAAGGCCTGGTTGTTGAAGTTCAGAAACAGAGATCTGTTTATTTGTCAAAAGTATGTTTGTTGAATAAATTCAAACAACAAGTAAATTATAGGAAATCTTGATCTGCTCACAAAAGAGGCAAACATTGTCAAACTGTTCTCTGCAAAATGATTCACTCAATTTTTGTTAATATACTCTGTGTATATGTTTTACAGCATTTGCAATAATAATAGATGATAACATTTAGCTTATAGTGTTGACATCTTCAAACTGTTTTCACAGATGTTAAATCTTAATAGCAAATGCTACAGTTAAGATTTCAAAACAGTCTCCACTGTAATCTCTTGTTTTTATTTGCTCAGACTTTTGAAAAAAAAATCTCCATTTAGGACAGAAACACTCGACACTTGGGCTCAGTCCAAAATAAGGGGTTTTCTGGAGAAGTTTGGAGAAAATACCTGGAGTTGTTTCTGTGATAAAGAGCAAGAAAAGCATGCTTTCCTTTTTATCATCACACTTTTTAGCTGAAATAATTTAAGAACGTGGTTTTAATAAAAAGTACAACAATGTGAGTACAACTCTACATACACCTTGTTTACTAAGAAGGTATTATAAAAAGTAATTCTTATTTGTATGTAGGACTCTACCTTTAGGTAACATTTCCACTGCACAACAATTTGTTTTCTCTTTTTTCTCATTTCTTCTGTACTACTCTCCCCAAGTAGGATCTGGGTTTTCTGGTGCAATGCCCTGCCAAGATTTGGACCTATGAAAAAATCCTTAACGTAAGTTACTAGAAACTGGACAACTGGAAAGGTGCCGGATACTCATTTATGGAATATCATGCTGAACAATGGCCCTGTGGTAAGAAAGCTTTCAATTTTGATTAACAATTCTGGAATGGATTATAATAAAAAGACTAGCTGGTGCTTATCATGTTCTTCCAGGTGGGCATGAGGACGCATTTAGTCGTGGGTTTTATAGTAAAACTGGAAAATGAATGCTTGGAAATGTTAAAGCATGGTCATTTGTCCAATTGGGTTATGTAAAGTGCTTTCCCCCAGAATCGAAATTAGAGGGTGTTTGAGGGGGAGGGGTTTGAATTTACAGGGGGAGGGGTTGGAAAATGACTAAATTGGTGGCAACATTGGGGAGGGGAATGGGGGAGTTCAGAGGGGTATACACCCCTGCTGGGGGTGTGTAGGGAAATCCCTTATGTTCAGGACCGGCTCTAGGCACCAGCAAAGCAAGCACATGCGTGGGGCAGCACAATTCTAGGGGTGGCATCATTTTGGCCACCCCTTTTTTTATGCTTGGGCAGTTGCGCTCTCAGAGCTTGGGGCAGCAAAAAACCTACAGCTGGCCCTGCTTATGTTCTTAGTACCCTGATAGTTAATCCTTTTCTAGAAGTAGCTACAAAAGGTTATAATACTTGCAATCCCACATATTTTGATGTGGGAGCCAAGTTCTTTAAGTACTTCAGAAACTGCTGGTTTTATGGCTAGTTACTAACTTATTATACAGTATATGGCAGATTTTCTTTGCATACAATGGGTCAGATCCTGTCCTTCCCACTCATCCTCCACCCCACACTGCTACATACACGATATGTGCATGCAAGGTCCACAATACAGTGCATATGTTACCTTTTTGTTGTAAGGCCAAGTGGCGGATAGCCTGCACAGGGACCTGGAGTGAATTAGCATTAGGATAGCTCTCTTCGGTCCCAACCATGCAAATGCTTATGAGTAGTCCCATTGATTTCAGTATCTTATATAATAAAGGGTTACTTATATGAATAAGAGTTTGCAGGACTGGATCCTTATTGACTATATACATGTGCCTTATGTATGAAAAAGCGAAAAACTGAGTATAGAAGGCCAGTTTTTCTGATTGGTAATATGGCTACATATTCTGACTGAACTAATGGAAATGTCATGAGGGCAGGTCTTCACTACCCGCTGGATCAGCGGGTAGTGATCGATCTATCGGGGATCGATTTATCACGTCTCGTCTAGAGGGGATAAATCGATCCCTGAACACACTCCCGTTGATTCTGGAACTCCAGCTCGTGAGAGGCGGAAGCAGAGTCGATGGGGGAGTGGCAGTGGTTGACTCGCCGCCGTCCTCACAGCCAGGTAAGTCGACCTAAGATACGCCGACTTCAGCTACGCTATTCGTTTGTGGTGCTTGTGTAATTTGAGGAAAATTAACAATCGGAAAAATTTAAATGTGGACCATCCTGACAAAAAATATGGGCCACATCCTGTAAAGTGCTGAGTGCGCCCAAAAGGCTCCCAGCTGCCTCAACTCCTACAGAAATCAGGAGAAGTTGATGATACTCTCTACCGCTCAGATGCAATTTGGAAACTTGCAGTATTGGATCCTGCGTCGTCTTTTTCTGGAAGCACAGGTCTCTGTGCCCAAAAGCAATATTAATCTTCATTTGCTTTTTCATCTACATTTTGCAGTCCTGGTGGCATTCATTCCCATTCTGGCTTGCCAAGTGGCTGAACAAAGAGAGAACCTGGCACACAGGCATATTTTCAAAACCTTTCCACAAATACCAGTTTCAGGAATAAAGAAAAGGAGTACTTGTGGCACCTTGGAGACTAACCAATTTATTTGAGCATAAGCTTTCGTGAGCTACAGCTCACTTCATTGGATGCATACTGTGGAAAGTGTAGAAGATCTTTTATACACACAAAGCATGAAAAAATACCTCCCCCCACCCCACTCTCCTGCTGGCAATAGCTTATCTAAAGTGATCACTCTCCTTACAATGTATATGATAATCAAGTTGGGCCATTTCCAGCACAAATCCAGGTTTTCTCACCCCACCCCCCACACAAACCCACTCTCCTGCTGGTAATAGCTTATCTAAAGTGACCACTCTTCTTACAATGTGTATGATAATCAAGGTGGGCCATTTCCAGCACAAACACATTGTAAGGAGAGTGGTCACTTTAGATAAGCTATTACCAGCAGGAGAGTGGGTTTGTGTGTGCGGGGGGGGTGAAAAAACCTGGATTTGTGCTGGAAATGGCCCAACTATTTGCCTATTCTATTCTCTCTCTCTCTTTCTCTCTCTCCTTTCATTCTTTCCCTTATCTAGTCTATAATTTCTCCACTGAATCCCTCTCGGCCTGTATCAAGATGGGTGCTATGGAAACACCTTAGCTAGATAATACTTTTGCCAATAATTTATGTAGAGATATTTCAGGATTAAGTTCCAAAATAGTAACTGAGATTGAGAAAGCTCTTCCATTCTGTAAAAGTTCAACTGAACCATCACTGTGGCATCTGAATGACTGTCATATACAGATTAAAAGCTCTAAAAGCAACCATAAGAAAAGTCAATGTTTTCAGAATAGAGCTGGTTGGAAAAACTATGTCTTGACTCACTCAGTATTGTCAGAATATAAATGCTTTGTGAAATTTATGTAGCGTTACTCCTGATTTACATTGGTGTTAGATAAGAATTGAACTCTAGAGATTGAATATATGTTGTAACAACGTGTTTACCGCACACTTGCCCCAAAAGGGTGAATGAAGATTGAAACGGGGGCTAAGTTTTGTTTGGGAGAAAAATAAAGAATGTTCCAAAAATGTCAAAATGTCCCATGTCAACATTTTTGGAATGAAATATTTTGATTTTTTTAAACATTTTTTTGAGATTTTAAAATTTGTATAATATAAAATAAAAAAGTCAATCAATATGTTTTGTTTGATCCAAAATGATTTGTTCCAAAAATGTTCCTTCACAGAGAATTCTGAAGTTATCAGGGTTTGTTCCCATTCAAAATGAAGCCAAATTTTGAATCTCAAAATCCTTTGCAATATGGAATTGCTGTCCTCTGCACAGCTCTGGTTTAGAGCAAGAGAACTAGATTTTCATCTCATTTACACTACTTTTATAACAATAAACTCCATGGATTGATGTAGAGTTACTCCTGATTTTCATTGGTGTTAGACAGGAATCAAACCCTAGAGATTGAATATATGGTGTGATGGAGTGTTTACCCCACATTTGCCCTGAAAGGGTTAATTCTATTGAAAAGGGAGCTAATTATCCCTAGGGGAATCAGGTGGCTAAATAATCCCCTGACTGAGTGAGGGGACCCATCTGAGGCAAAATAAGCTGGGTTGGACTTATAAAAACAGGAAATGGGCAGCAAAAGGGGCTTCAGGGAAGTAGTCTGCAGCCACTCTCTGGGAGAAAGAAGGGAGGTGTGTTTGGGGCTATAGTGATAAGTAGCCTACAGTTACTCCCTAGGAGGAGAAAGTTTAGGCTGGCAAACCTCGGGAGGAAAGCCAGGAAAATAGGAAAGGCTCAGGGGAAAAGCTGTAAGGTATGGGGTAGGGTAGAAATGGGCTGCTGAAGTGGGGGCCCCTGAGCTGAAACCAAGAGTAGAGGGTGGGCCTAGGTTCCCCTACCAGCCACCGGGGAAATGTGTGGACCAGACAGCGAAAAGTGGACTGCCTGGGACAGTTTGCCTTGGAAGACTTTGATACCTGGAAGGGGAGGACCATAGTGACCCGGCCAGAGGGCCAGGTGCAAATAGGAAACTGCAGCTCCTGGAGTGAGAGGGGCCGGGGGAGAGTTCACCAGAGGAAGATGCAGCATCTGGAAGGAGCTAATCCCCAGAGCAGCTAAGAAGGAGTGGCCCTAGCAGTGAGTGGACCCTGTGGACAATGTATTATGATGATTTTCTTAATTTATACATCAAAGATATTTTAATACTTCTAAAGTTAAATTAAGAAGGTGATTTTCAAGACCATTTATATATATATTTGTTTCTTGGTGTCTCTTAAATCAAACAGATGTATCATATATTCTTCTACCTGAAAAGAGAGTTTACTGAAAGAGGGACAATTGCTTCAATTTTAATATGTAGGACAATTAAAATACAACATCCCCACTTCAGGCTATGAGATAAAAAAACTGTGTGGCACACATGTTGCAGAGAATATGTAGAAATGGGGGAATTCCTTATAAATGACCCAGATAATCACCAGTTGGGTCAAATTATTTTGTTGCTTCAGGAAGGAATGATCAAAATATTATCTTCTGACTTTTCTTCAGTCATTTATCCGTGGATCACTGATGATCACGTAAGTTACACATCTGAGTTGTTGCTTTAAGGTTCAAATCCAAAACACATGGCCCTGAATGGGCTTTGTATCAGCTCTTAAATATTTTACAGAAAGTATTTGTTTTCTTTATGTTTATGGTCAGGTCTGCCTAAGGATTATAGTTACTGACAAATAAGTTTTTTTTTTCTTTTACCACTTCTACTGTTATATCCATGTCTTTTTAATGGATATAATAATTATCTATGTTTCCTTTTCCTTTTCAATGAGGAAACTTTATTGAGAATGTGAGGAATTGAGGAACTTTTAATGAACTTGTGATATTAAAGCTGTAATGGTGAATTTGTCCTTTTCACTCTTTTTTGTAATTTATTTATTTTGATGGAGTGGGATGTTATAGTTTGTTTTTCAATAAACTGAAACTACAACATATGACAGTTCTTGTCTGTTTACATCATCTTCTTCAACATATTGTCATGTAATGGGCTGTATAATGTATTAGTTTGTTACGACTTCAAGAATAATAAATGTATTGTCAACTTGTACCAGAACATCTTTATTTGGATATTCAAGCCAGAAGAGGGCAATGTTAATCTTAATAAAAAGATATGTTTTGATTTGACTTGTATCTTTTTTCCCCATGAAAATTTACATTTGTTGCCTAAAAGTCTGTGGTAACTTTGGGGCAATCCTGCAAATTCATAAGGATGTGACGGATGTCATTCACATGAGTTCAGTGAAATTACTCACTGAAGCATATTAGTTTCTTTATTCATGCAGGATTGGGCCCTTTTAACTGTGTATCTCATTCATGGATTTTTAGATCTTTGACTTGTAATAAAATATTTTATTACAGGTTTAAATTGAAAATTACAATTTTGGATTTCAAACAATATAAACAATTTTTTTTTAAATGGCCTCGTGAGAATTGTCTTTTTTTTTTTTTTTAAAAGAAACCAGACTTTCAAAGTTAGGTGTGCATGCATGTATTGGAAATTATACATACAAAAACTGGGGGTGAAATCCTGGCCTCCACTGATTTCAATGTAAGTGTTGCCATTGATTTCAGTGGGGCGAGGAGTTTGCCCCAGATTAACATCCAGAAATCAGGCATTTAAAGGCACATAAACTCCATTCAGTATGTAATTGTGCGTTCACACGGGGGGGAAAAAAACCTAGGATTTATGTGCACTCATTTTTTAGTATTGGTGTATGCAAAGATATGTATACAGTTGCCCATGTCTAAATGAAAATCTGCCCGTACCTTTTAAAAATAATTCATATAAATGACAGCCTTGTTACTTACTTACCTGTGTACTGGAAGTCACACAAGCACTTAAGTATCTAGCTGCATCAAGGCCTTTAGTAGTTTTCATTTTAGCAATAATGTAGGTTCAAGGTGAGAAAGATTGTCACACTGAAACTATTTTCTAAAAGGATATACAATATTAGAGTAAGAGATTGTGTAACATCATAGCAAAGATCTGTACTTGAAGATCAGACAATACAATTACAACAAAAAACGCTCCTTATTTAAACATTGCATATTAACTTTACTAGTTATGATGCTCCTGTGAATAAAAGCTGCATGTTTAGGCTGCCAGTTTGAGCCTATATGTCTGAGGAAGGAACAAGTTAATTTTTTTGCATTTTTGGCATTGTAATCTGGAATATACTGAAAATAGATGATGAATAAAGAGCTCTGCCCACCCATACAAACTACAGATGGATTAGTGAAGATGTAACTGGTTCAGCCTTCTGTTTAGGGGAGTTGCTTCATCTTGCTTATTTTAATTTAAATTCTTTTACTGTAAATACTCATGCAAATAATTATTTCCATAATCTGGTATTATATTTTTATCCCACTCTCAGTTAATTGTAGAACTTCAGCCAAAGGAGATTTATACATCATAAACTCTGTGGGCACAATAAAATAAAAATAAAGAATATATTGCATCTTCCACCAAGGTTTCCAAAATGCTTTGCAAGCACTAAGGAGCTGAGCCTGTAACACCCCTGTCAGATAGTTAGGTAAGCATTTACATCCTTTCCCAAACGCACACAGGAACACTGTGGTAGAGTCAGGAATAGAAACGAAAGGTAAAATCTTGGCTTTACTGCATTAAATGGGAATTTTGCCATTGACTTCAGTGGGGTCAGGATTTCATCCCACATCTCTTGACTCCTGCCTTAAACACCGAGCCGGCCATTCTTCCTTCCAGTTGGATTTAAAATCATATGAAAACAGGACATTCCAAGATGAGGCTCCCTCACTCTTATAATCTTCCTTTCTTTCATGCCCTCCTATATGTCTACACTTACAGCGGTCTGTAGAGTACATACACTGCATATCTCCATAGTGTACATGTAAAACGCTTTGTAGACAGCAAGGAACTGCTTAGGAGAGTAGAGTTAAAAACATTCCCAAACCTTAGAGTATATACCCTACATGTCTCTCTGCTTGCCCAAGCCATGCCTTCTATGTCTACACTGCTATTTTTAGCAGTGTAGTGTCCTGCTGGCCCTTAATCCCATTGGAAAGACTCCAACAGTGGGTGAAAGGCTCCAGCAGCTCCTCACTGCTGGAGCCTCTCCCTGCTGCATAGAGCTGCCAGAACTTTCACTGCCACATGTAACTACACACTACAGTGTTGATTCGGCCCCCTTTTCACGGTGGCATGTAACTACATCTACACTATATGCTGCTGCCAGTGTACACAAGGCCATATTCTGTTATCCATCCCACTTTTATCTAGGTTTTTCATCTCAATTTCTTACTGCCTGATGTAAGCAGGGTCTGAATGAACTCTCCCATGACAGCTAGCTGGAAGTGGGAGAGACTTCAGGAGCAAACTGTATTTACATGAACACACTTACTCGGATTAGATATCCAGGAGATGTTTTAAGCGGTGTTGCTTAAAATGATCAACTTTGGCTGGTTTTGGGTTTACAAATCACTTTAGTACTGTATGTAGAGGTAATGAAATGCTGTTATCAATGTTGTTGTCTTTATTGTATGAATAAAGGGGAGAAGAATTGTGCTTAACTTGTCTCAAATGAGGGGTCACCCTCATCTGAAAGGACCTCATTAAGCCAGAGGCTCGAATGCCAGATCCCTGTGAAAGTAAGAGGGGTGGGGACATGTGTTCCACCCAGGAGGTGTGGACTCTCCCTAAGGCTCTGGTTTAGCTTGTTCCTCCGCACTGTTCAAGGATAGACTTCTAATGAAGCCTATTTAGCTCCTTTTGATATGTTAAGTATTCAATGAGAGCTGAAATCACTGTGGTGGGGCAGTGTTTCTGCCCAGCCTGTTGAGAGCTAAAAATCACTAAGAGACTGACCTACAGAAGTCACATCAGAGAGACAGATGGCAGCTGGCAGGAGCGACCAGTGAAAGTGGCAAGCAGTCAGCTGGCAGGGTGGCTAGGTGCCAAGGAACAGTGTCTGTTAGGGTGGCCAGCAGAGAGGAACAGTGGCTGGTGAGGTGGCAAGCCAGAGCAGGCGCTCAAATGGCAGAGTAAGCCAGGTGTCTTCTTCCTTGGGTGGGAGGTGAACTCACACAGATGCACTTCTGAAACCTGGGTCTTCACTGACTAAGGACAACCACTGTGAGTGCGGTATGGTGAGAGAGCAGATGGGGGGCACAGTAAAGGAATTTTTGGTTGTAGAAATGAAGAACATGAGGCAGAAGACTCTGCCCCATGCACTCCGGGATGGGTATCCTGCTCACAGTTTTAGGTTTATGAATCCTGCTTGCGGCATTTTACCTAATTAATGTCAGGTGACTTCTCTCCTTTCATTAAAAGTTTCTTTTCTACACTCAGACTCTGTGCTTGTGAGTGGGGAAGTATTGACTGTCAGAGGTGCCCAAGAGTGGTGGTTCAAACTGGTTCTGTGTTGTATTGCTGAAAAGGAACCCTAGATATTGAACCCGGCCCTCGTTGCTGCTGGCTCCACCTGGCAGAAGGGTTACATTCATATTACTTTGTAGACCTTGTGTGATGTCAAAAAGTATATGAAGATGTATTAGCAGACCAGTGTCCACTGAAAGAGGGTCCCCACCAATGTTCCCTCTAATTTTTGACAGGCTGTGTGCACAAAAAATTTCTTCTGTGAAAATTTTTGAAGCAGAGTTCAAATTTGTGCGACATGAGGCAAATGTGCCCAAGCAACTAAAATGCTTATACATTTAAAAAGTTTTAATTTGAAATTTGTGATAATAATAGTTTTACACCATGTTATTTTATAAATGTCATTTTTAAATACTTAGAAAAAGGAAATTTAACCATTCTTCATGAAGCAGAAGTTAGTTTTAAGCATTATGGTTTATGATCTTTTTTATAGACAATCACAAGCATATATAAAGCACATTAATCATGATCATTATCAGTCCATAGGCTTCTGCCCATTGGTGTTCATTTTCACCTTCCATTCTATACACATGTCCAAAAAGATTTTGATAAACATATACTAAAGACAATTTAGTAAGTATGCCATTATGTCAATTTATATGGGTTTTCAGATAGAGACATTATAAGTCAAAAAAGAAAAACAAGAGTTTGTGTTTAAATTTAAAATTTTCCTAAAAAATATCAATAAATGATTATCAGCCAAGAATAAGATATGTAATTACAAATGCATTTTAATTTCCTTATTGGTCAAAATGGCAAAGACTGCTAAACTAACCTTACTGTTTTTCCTTGAGATTGTTTTCATTTGCCCATTCAATATAAACTCTGTCCAGATCTATCAGTCCTCCATCCAGCTGGTAACTCTAAATACACATCAGCATGTCCAATTCTACTTGTAAACGATTCCATAGTTTGTTTTTTAAAGTGTTCATTAAGTTAAAGCCATGCTCACAGTCTACGCTTGATGCTAGGAATGTTCCTCCAATATCCATCAACTTTGCCAGATCCTAAAACTGTTAGTTCTAGTGAGCAAATGTCACCGTATCGGGAAACTTAAAACCAATTGGCTTTTGATTCTTTCGGCTACGACAAACTTGAAGTCATTGTACTGATTGACTATAACAATCTCTTCAGCAAGAAAGTTTTTGTATTTTGAACATAGGGATTTAACAGATGATGCTTTAAGAAATCCAACTTCCATACATTGTTCCATGTTCTTCCTGTTGAAAATTCTCCTGAAGCTCTAGCATCTTGACAATATACACAAACCACTCCATTGTCCTCATCATATGTGAATATTTCACTAAGTTTAACAAACATTACATTATGTGACTTCGGTGTAACCGTCTCTATAGTCTCATCCAGCCATCAAGATTTAAATGAAGTCGCTGTTCTTTTATGCTTTAGACCTCTAGACAGTGACATTTTGGGATTGAGTTTTTTACCAGATTGGTTTATTTAAAATTAATATTTTTATTATATGGCTACTATTTCAATGCGCTTAACAGCGTGACTTGACAAAAGGGCAAACGGGAGATCATTCAGATCCGGATACCAGAAGTTTGTGCATAGCTCCAATCATGTCCATTCATCTGTGGCAAAAAAAACATGGGAAAATGGAGATGTGTGGGTCCCAATGTGATCAGTGTTCCACGTTCAAAATGCTGGTGGGGAGGGGTATGATTCATTGCCCTCCTTTCCCTTTCCCCTTCTTGCCAGCTAGTAGAATCTGTCTGTGTTGATAGATGTTGATTAATGTCAAAAGTCGCCTGTAAATGATATTTCGGCCTGGCTCCAATGTAGTATTTCATTTTTTGTGCGTGCGGTGTTTCTCCCTGTGTGCAGGGTTTAGGATCTGTGTGCTCACGCACACGCACACATCTTAGAGGGAAGAGTGGTCCCCACCAAGATCTCTGTTCTAATCCAAAGAGTATATGGTGGTAGGGATCCTGATCCTTTTGGCAGGGTATTTAATGGAGTTACTGAAATCAGAATTAAGTGCAATAAGTAGGAAAAGTGGGATAACAAAGTGAAAGTTATTGTTAGATGCATATGAGGCGAGGGGGACTTAATCAAAGTCATTACATTGGTTCATTTTTAGTGTTTAACCATTAGCAAAAAAAAAAAATCTGGTAATCTCCACAAAAATCGTCTCGTGTAAGGACCTATTTAAATAATTGTACGGATGTGGAAAAATGCTTGCTTCTGAATGAATATGGTAAGGATTACCCCAGCATAGCCCTGTTGTTTGGACTTGAGTAGGGGAAGCCAAATACAGTAGGATATGAAGAGGTTGCAGTGGCAGTGGTGGGGAATAAAAGGGGGAAATGTGAAGTGTACGTAGTATAGTCTTGGATGAAAGACTTCTGCAGAGGCATGAACTAAAGGTTTACATTGTCAAGAGCAGGGACCACCACACTTGCAGGCATCCTTTTTGATTTTTCTCCAGAGGGAGCAAGTACAGTGACTGTTTCTGAAGCTACAATATGTATATCTTTCACTTGGAAGAGCCTAGTTCAGCACGGCTATCATGTCAAAAATGTTTCCAACTTATCTTATGTTTGTTTGTGTAGTATCCTCTTTATAGATAGGCATATGATCAACATCGGTTTTCCAAGAGGTGGCTCTCAGATGTATTCTGATCTATTTTGTTCCCATCATGGCCAATCCTGTCCACATCTAATTCTTTTTGTCTCGTGTTTCTCTTTAGCTTGTTCTTATTCAGACAGTTGAAGACAGTGCTCTGATTCTAGCATCTTCAATCTTTGCTAAAATCCATATTAAATTTTAAAATTATAACTGTTATTAACCTTATGAGTGACTACAAATCAGATAGAAATCTGTGTAATAGTTGGATTCCAAAATCAAACTAGAATCTCTAAAGAAATTGAATTGAAGTTTGTCACAGAGCTGTAGAAACCCTAGTTATGAGTGTTGTTTTCTTTAGTTAAAGGTTTCAGATGTGTGATTGAATAAACCATTTTGCAATGAGATGCAATAAGGTGACTTCAGTGACATCTCTTCCATGCAATTTCAGCCTCTGCAACCTAGACCTAATTGAAAAAAAATCTTTATCTTGCAGGGCTTCTTTCATAAAGCATGGCAATCTGTGTATACAATTAAGTCAATCATTTTTAAACCTATAAATAATTTGTGGTCATTACGATGAAAAGCCCATGTCTACTTTGCATATGAAAGACCGGTTGTCATTGTAGAGATTTCCAATGGAGATGAAAAATGGCCTGTTAAAATAAATGTGAAAAAAACTTTAGTATTTCTTTGCTTCATTGCAACATTACATTAAAGTAATTTCAGTTTCCTTTGAATAGCTGTCTTGCATCCATTCCCTTCTCAAGGTATATGCACTATACATACAAAAAAATCCTTCAGTTTGTTTCCAGAACCTATAATTCTCAGGAGAGTCAATAGCCAAATCATGGCTAACTCTGTATTAATGATCTTCCTTTGCTCACTGGGTTCTTGTAGAGCTAGTGCTTATATAGCTTCTCCTAAAAGCAGTTTCAAGAGAACTATCCACCTTATGCAGCAGAGTTCCAGAGATAATTACAATCATCTAATCTGCCCTATTACTAATGCAGGAATATCATCTGTAGAATATTTTATAGTCATCAGCACAATCAAAAAATATAGCTCCCACCACATCCCTTGAAAGACTATTCTGCAATCTAATAAATTGCTATGCCAGTTGCTGATTCCCCCATCAGATATGGGAGAACTCAGCTGCCCCTTCAGGACCAGTGTAATGAGCACGGAGTAGATTCTGTCTTACTTATCATTCATGTATCTTAAATTACATGGCTGCCATAGATTTCATTTTGAGCCATCATAAACTGTTTTATAAATCATTATACAAATGATGCAGAGGAAGCACTTTATCCACCAGTGAAATGAAACATTTTGACTGTGAAGTAAAGCATCTATTTAATGGGGGTCCCCTACATTTCCTGACAGTTTAGGTCAGGAACTGATCCAATCCAGTTGAAATTTGAAGGGCCAAAATCCATTTGCTGTGGATGTAAGATCTTAACTACAGTTTCTGCTAAGAACTTTTCATATAGGCCCGAGTGAGGACTAGCTGACAGAGAACAATACATGGCTAAGAGAAAGCTGGGGTAAACAGATAACCTTGTGTGTTTCAAGTCAGTGAGTGGAGTCAACATAACTCTGGATGTAACTGGGTGTCCGTATCGCGAGTTATAGACACATGAAGCGCGGAGAAAGGCCTCACAGTTACTCCCTAATGCAGGGAGGAGATAGTAGTACAATACCCCTCAGATCCCAGACAGAGTTCAGAGAGAGGCCTAATATAATTGCCATAAGTTATGACACCTCCCCTCACAGATGTATGCCAATCCTAGCCCACAGAAATGCAAGGGTAAACTTACAAACAATTGTTATTGTTAAATATTAATTACTGCTTTTTTGCTTTAAATCTCCTGGAATGTACTTGTTGGTCAACTGGGAGAGCTGCTCCCTCATTCCCCAAAATTAGGATTTAACTTATACACTTTAATAGACGTAGTTTGGGGGTAATTACCTGTGTGTCAGCAATATGTTAATTTGAGCCATGGGCGAAGCCATTATGTAATCTTTTAGACCATTGGCTTATTGTGCTTATCTTGTCTTGCTGCTACAACCTATCCAGGGGTTTGGGAAACCCGTCCCCATCGCTTCTCTCCGCCTAATGAACACCCTATATAATCTATTGTAATTAATTGTTCTGCAGTGTCGCTGAGCCTAATAAGCGAAGTGACACTCTGCCAGCACTGTGCGTAATAAACTCCTGTGCTTGATTCTGCACGGTGTGGATTACTGTTCTTCAAAATTGCACATAGATCTGGGCAAGCAAAATAGAAAGACTCCACCTGGAATTTAATCCAGGTAATGTGACTATTACCTCTACTGCAAAAAAAATCCCAGTTTGTATGACATATCTGATAGGCAGCACTTCCTGCAGCACAGTTCCCACTCCTAACTCCATTGGTTCAGTAGTGACCCAAGGGCAAATTGATGCTGACTGAATCACAAATATACTCCATGAAGGTTTCAGATCCAAAACCAAGCCCCATCTAATGCCACATGTGATTTATGATGTGTGACTGGATTACAGCACAAGGTGTTTTGGCTGCAAGTATCTAGGCATTTGATAACATTTCAAGTAATGATGGTGTGACAGAAGGCCTGTCAGTAATTTATATTTCCTGACAAAGGAAAATCTGTGAAATTTAAAGAGAATCAAAATCCTGTTCCTGTTCTGATCAGCTAAAATAGAAACTGGATATGTCCAGCATAAAGACATGACCTGACACGTAAATCCAGGAACAAACCTCTGTGTAGACACCTTTAA
Organism: Lepidochelys kempii; assembly: GCF_965140285.1. Taxonomy (NCBI): domain Eukaryota; kingdom Metazoa; phylum Chordata; order Testudines; family Cheloniidae; genus Lepidochelys; species Lepidochelys kempii. The sequence continues at coordinate 65,283,091 of NC_136384.1, read as the reverse complement.
AAGGGGTTGTAAACTGGCAATATCAGTTTAGCTTGCCCTTTTAAATGTAAACAGTTTAAAAGCATACCTGTAGTTAAAATGGTGACATTTTTGTACTGACCAAACCTAAGATCTTTAAATTAATAGAATTAGAGACAGAAATGTGAGAGAACCTCCCAGATGTCATGAGGGGGCAATTGTCCTTGTGGAGAAATTTTTTTTGATGGTGGTACTTCTGATCAAACACATCTTTATGGAATTCTTGATGTAACCTCCCCCTGGTATGAGGGGATGTTAGGGAGGGGCTGCCCCACACAGGGTTGAAAGGGGTTAAGGTGGCTCGGCAGGCCAGTTAGCTCTATCAGGTGCACCTGGAGAAGGAGTCAGGCAGCATGCCACTAATTAGAATTAGTCTCAACTAGGCAGAAACAGGCAGGGCCAGAATAAAGCCCAGGAGCAGCAATGAGGCTGAAGGAAGGCAGGTAAGTAGGCTGTAATTACTCTCTGAGTGGAGAGAGTTAGGAGGCTGGCAAGCCCAGGGGCGGGAAGCCAGAGTAGGATGAAGCCCAGGGAAATAGCAGCCAGGGGATAGACCATGCAGAGACTTTGGCTGCTTGTTATAGGGTCCCTAGAACCTAGTTTAGAGGGTGGGCCTGGGTTCTCCTGCCAGCCACTGGGAAGTGGTGAGGGCTTTGGAGTCGCCAGCCAGTGGGTTTGGAGAGACTTTGAGTTCTCTGGAGGGGGAGGACCTTAGTGACCTAGTTGGAGGGCCAACCCACAAAAAGGAGACAGATCTGAGAGTGAGCAGGGCTGCAGAGCGAGACAGGATGGGGGAAGACACCACTGGAGGAAAAGCACAAGTCTGCCAGATTTAATTCCTAGGGTGGCCAGCAGGAGGTGTCACTGGCAGTTGTACCCCATGACTGGGGATATATGAGGACAATATGTAAGGTCTGATCGGGACATGATCAGCTAGAACTGATTTCCAGACATGCAAGATCTTTTCTCTGTAACTAAGCCAAAAGAAGCTGCAATAATGCACTGGTCCCAGATCTCATGTATATCACATTGTGCCTGTGCTAAGGCTGGCTCTGCCTCTTCCATGAATATACCCCACTTTTAGAACTTCTTGTTTGTCCACACCATTGTGTAGTTTATTTATAGTATTTTAATCCCTCCACCAATAAATGTCAGTGTCTCCCCGCTTTTCACACTGTATCTCAGCTTTCTAATCCCTTCTCCAAAAGTGGTGGGTAAGGTGTCTCTACTCAGAACTCCTTTGGCCTGGCCTGGCCTGGCCTGGCCTCCTTTTATACACTTCTCTCTGAAAACAGGCTAATTGGCTCATTGACTCCCTAGCCTAAACCTGGCCTGGTGGTGCTGTGTGGATTTAATTAGTACCAATAGTGACCAGGTGCTGGCTCAAGTGCTGGCCCTTACCACTCTGTCACATTGGCCCTTTAAGGAATTCACTTCCAAACTGAGGCATAAGAAGGAACAGGAGAGTCATGTGACAAGGCAGCATGTGACTAAGTAGACAGGCCTGCTGGGTGGTGTAAAGGAAACCTGTGATAGATTTGGGGAAAAACACTAGACAGGTCAGGGTGGATATGATTTTCCATACATGTAGGGAAAGAAACCTGCAAGGAGAAGGAGCATGTTGGAGGAAAACCTGGCTATAAAACCTGGAGGAAGGATGCCCAGAGGGGAACAAGTCTTATTTGTGAAGAGCTTTAAAGGACTGGGAAGCTATAGAAGGAGGATGAAATCTTGGTAAAGGACTGAGGGTGATTTGGGTGGTATTGGATGATGCCAGTGACTTCAGAAAGGGAGTGACCCATTTTCTGATTTGCAAGACATTTCTGAGGAGGAGCTCCAAGGGGGAGGAACAAGCCAGTTCAGCCGCCATCTTCAAAAACTGAATAAAAAGAAGGAGCTTTGCTGCTGGCTTCAAACCGTTGCTTTCCTGTCGTGCCCGTTGGCTTCTGGCCTCTGACCATGCAATGCTTGACAGAGACACCCATGCTTCTTCCAGCCTCCTGGTGATGACAAGGGGTAGGAGTCTATTAATATGCAATGTCTAAGATTCTGCATCTATAAGCAAGTGACCTCCAATCCAGCAAGTCTGTTGATGTTAAAACATGTGACCCAATGAAACTACCAACTAATCTTTTCAAGCATGCCCCATTTCCTGAGTTGTGGCAACCATCCTGAATAAGCATCAATCTCTTCCATTTTGATTTTTTAAATAATGTTTATTATAGAGACACCTTTACCTCAGCATTCTTGAAATTGTTTTTAACTCCAGCAGATGGTTGGTAGTAAGCCTGCATGTGTGTGCGTGCAAACACACAGAAGTGTGTGTGGATAGAATCCACAGAATTTATTTGAGAACTGTGTCTATAGAATAGTTCCTCAAATACATAAAACAGCTGTAGGCTAAACAATTTTGCTGTCTGATATAACACACCCCCAACCACACATGCATATTTCAAGGATTAGGAGTTGTATATTTAATCCTGAGAAATTGTGGGGGGGCTTTTCATCTAGATTGTCATTTGAATATTAAATGTAACAAGCAGTGTCATCTTGAAAGGTATTTGAATGTTTCATGTAACCTTATGCTGAGGGTGGTGGGGAAGAGATTGGCTATTGCCTAGCAACCAATAATTTGGGCAGGTAGCCTTAATTGGTATTAAACTTGTAGTTTTAACGTTAGCCTCAACCCAATCTGACTTTCCATGTATCAGCTATTTGGCTGAAACATAAATAAATCAGTTGACACTGAGATTGATAAAGCCCTGTTACTTTAAGGGCTGATAACTAAATGAGCCTGCTGCCTTCTCAAGTATTACACAGAGCTTATAAGGAATTTTTGGTTTATTTGATATGGTTTAATGTACATTATAATATCAAAATTAATCTAATTAAATCAACAGAAAGAGGGTTACATATTTTATGCTTTTGCTTAGATGTTCAGTTTAGTTAATAAAACTGGAAAGATGTGTGGTTCAGAGATTTCTTCTCCAGACGTCCGGGTTCCAGACCTGAGTCCCCAGGGAAATAAATGCAATTATTTGACTCACCTGGTAACACTCCAAAGACCTGCTCAATAATCCTCCCATAACTGGTGCCCAAACAGGAGCAGCTTTAAGAGTTGGCTTTAGAGGAAAGTTGATGTATGTGTTGATCATTTCTTTCAATAAGCAACATGGACTCCAGAACATTTGAGAGCCTGGGGTGATACATACCAGCCAGTCAATCAACAGGCTGACCAACTCCCAATAATAAGCTTATACTCTTCACATGGGTTATGCTGTGAATAGGACCATTGAAGTGTCTAATATGACAGCCCTGAATTGCCCTGGCTCCTCTAACCGGTAAATAAACTAAATCAATGTTGGTCAAAGTGGTGGGAGGAAGGTCTCACCTCATGCAACTGGGTCTCTCTTAAACGGTTGTCTTATACTCTAGATCATCTACAAGTGCTGCAATTGTGGCATGCACAAGCACGTTCTTACTGTCAAGTACAATGCTGGAGGAAAAACTGTAACTCTCTTCCTCTTGATACAGCCCTCCTTAATACAATTGCCCTGGGCTACTGGATTGCATACACTTAGCAGCCCTTTCCCTGGATTGCTGAGATATAGCCTCCAGAAATACATGTAAACCCAATGGCTAAAAGACCCAGGATGAAGCTCTCCAGTGTCTCTATGGGGGAGAAAAAACAGCACTGGCCAGCTTCATTTACATGAATTATGCTTACCCAAAATTCAAACTACTGATTTTTGTTGTTTGGCATGGAATTTCTTTTCATGTGCAAATGCTTTACATTGGTTATCATTCCTGCACTCAAGAAAGGGCATAGAATTGTGCAGGAGATGCCATAGATGATGTGTCACTATCCATTTATGAGAAATGGTCTTTGGCTGGGTAACAAAGCTCAGGCTCAGCAGCCAGGCATAATGGATTCTGTCTTGAGAAACGAAGAGCTCTATCACAGGGAGTTTGTCCAATGGTCTGGTCCTGTTCTGGGCTTCCCGTGTGGAGAGTCTGAACCTTGTGTGGAGAAATCTATAGAACTGGACTTGCAGGAGCAGAACTGATTCTCCAAAGCTGAGGACTGACAGGTGGAATAAAGTAGGACCTGATGGAGCAGTTCTCTCAGGACTTGAGCAGACCACTGGAGGAGAAACAACGAGGAATGCAAGTGAATGAGCCTCTGATGGTGTGGCTCGTGTGGTTGGGTCCTATGATAGTGTTACTAGAGTAGATAGGGGGACAGAGAAAGCAACGGGGTTTGTTACAGGGATTGGATCCTGGATAAGTGTTTCTCTGGTGAGTATTTGCTTCAGGTTGGGGGGGCTGTCTGTAAGGAAGGATTGGCCTGCTTCCCAAGGCTTGTGAGAGTGGGGAATCGTTTTCCAGGATAGGTTGTAGATCACTGATGATGCGTTGGAGAGGTTTTAGCTGGGGGTTGTACGTGATGGCCAGTGGTGTTCTGTTATTTTCCTTGTTGGGCCTGTCCTGCAGCAGGTGATTTCTAGGTACCGGTCTCGCTCTGTCAGGCCAATCCTCACTTACAGACAGCCCCCCAACCTGAAGCAAATACTCACCAGCACCTACACACCACACCACAGAAACACTACCCAGGAACCCATCCCTGTAACAAACCCCATTGCCTTCTTTGTCCCCATATCTACTCTAGCAACACCATCATAGGACCCAGCCCCACCATCAGAGGCTCATTCACTTGCACATCTACTAATGTGATATATGCCATCATGTGCCAGCAATGCCCCCCTGCCAGGTGCATTGGCCAAACTGGACAATCTCCATGTAAAAGGATAAATGGATACAAATCAGACATCAGGAATGGTAACATACAAAAGCCAGTAGGAGAACACTTCAATTTCCCTGGACACTCAATAAAAGTTTTAAAAGTAGCCATACTTCAACAAAAAAAACTTCAAAAACAGACTTCAAAGAGAAACTGCAGAGCTACAATTCATTTGCAAACTTAACACCATCCATTTGGGCTTGAATAGGGACTGGGAGTGGCTTGCTCACTACAAAAGCAATTTTCCCTCACTTGGGATTGACACCTCCTCATCAATTATTGGGAGTGGACCACATCCAACATGACTGAATTGACCTTGTCAACACTGGTTCTCCACTTGTAAGGCAACTCCCTTCCCTTCATGTGCCATTATATATTTATGCCTGTACCTGTAATGTTCACTCCATGCATCTGAAGAAGTGGGTTTTTTACTCACGAAAGCTTATGCCCAAATAAATCTGTTAGTCTTTAAGGTGCCACTGGACTCCTTGTTGTTTTTGTGGATACAGACTAACACAGCTACCCCTCTGATACTGGAGAAGAATTACTTGATTATGACTGGGACCAACTTGGCTTGTGGGTTAGGTTTGAAGTGAGACAGTTTTGGATCTCCATTTGGATCTTTTGTTATAGGGGACTTGAGGGTTGACCAAGCTCTTCACATAGCAATTTGGGTTGCTGGTTTCTTATATGCAAATATATATACTGGGTTTTCATGTTAATTTTGACTGTTTTCCCCAAATAAAAATATTCCCCGTGTTCATGTTCCCAAAAGATGCTTAGGTGCCTGTGAGAGTGTGTGTGGGGAAACATCTGCAAAAGTGATGAGGGAGGTTTTAGTTTAATTTTCCTGTCAGAAATGAGTGATTCTGGATGGTGGCTCAAGTCATAGTTTAGAAAACAACTGCTAGACGTATTGAACTCAGCCCTAGTTGTTTCTTCTGTTGACGTCTAGAAGAAGCTACTTATAGAAGCGTGACTCAGTCCTCCTCCTTGCTGTATTGCATTTACATGTGATCTAATCAGGAGGGGAAACATATGGACTGCTTGCTTTCTAAGCATGCGTGGGCTAAGTCCATCCCACTACCTCTCTCAGGCACAAAGGATCCTTGAGAGCAGCAAATGCAAACTCTCTAGGACATTTGACTTGACATTCCAGAACGCACAAAGAATAATCTACAAAGATTGTCCAGGGGTGGTGGGGTGGTGTCCGCCTGGGTCTATGCCTCAGAATTATTCAAACACCTGCTGGTTTGTAACAATGTAAAGTGGCAGTTTCCTAGAAGGGAGAGAGGAACAGGAGAGACCTGTTATGTGGACTGGTTATTGGCATGGAAGATACAGTGGTGAAGAAGTATATGAGAACTGCATTCCATGTTGGGTATTTTTATTTATAGGAATTTGGGGATAAGCTTTTTGCAGAGACCAGCTCTAACTCTGGGCTTGGAAGCAATTTTTTTTCCTCTTAAAAAGAGAAGATAAGAAAAATCTGCCTCCTTTCTGATCAGTGACCTGTGGTTCTGAGATTGAGGCATCTCTAGTTTATATAGAGACCAATATATAACTAAGCCTTGCCTCAGGTTTTAAAATGTAAGCACCCACCTCACAAGGTGCCTTGAAAAGTCTTTCCTGCCAGTCAGGCAGGAGGAAGAAAATGTTAATGAAGTGACATCAAACACTCATTACCAAAATTGGATAGTGGTATGTAAAATAAATATATGAAAATTAGCCTTTTCAGCTGACTCACTCTGTCCATATCTCAGCAATGAGGAAAATGGCAACATCCAGGTTTGAATGTGCTCTGTCAGCAGCAGGGTGCTAGAGGAAATGGGGGCAGGCTCACAACAGGGAAAATCTAGGAGATGGTTATTAGTGATCTTATGCATGAGCGTGCCTCTACCTTAATGGTGCCAGAATAAATTGCCTGTCTTTTGCAGGACAGAAGCTGGGAGAAACTGGCTGATGAGGGTTAATGCTGTAGCGGGGCATGGATGTGGACTACAAGATGCAAAATGGAGAGGGGAATCAGAAAAGAGGATGTTGCATGAAATTTCTGAAATTTCACTGGGGGAAGGAGAGAGGAGTGTATGGGTTAGACGCATGGATAGTGCAGCTTCCTCTGCAATTAAAGACAGCAAGTCTACTAGTTCTGGCAGAATCATTGTGGGCGAAGAAAGCCTGAACACTTCCAATATATGGAGAAGACCAAACAATAAGTTAAATCTGCATTATGTACTGCACAAGAGAACACAATGGGTGTACAAAATTAACATAGTTTAATATTACTGCACACATTCACTTGACTCTCATTTTATTAACAGGCAAAAAAATCAGTTATAACACTTGTTGCATGCTGTCTGAAGATTTTTTGTTTTTGGATTTTAGTCTACACTATTGCAGTCATATCATTTAAACTATCCAGTCACTACTCTCAGGCCCATCCACTCTCTGTCCTATGAGAGCAGTGTGAAAGAAGTTATGTTGCCTGCTACTCTACGAGACTCAAGTGCAGGTCCACAGATTTACTTAAACGATCCAAGGATCAGATCCAGTAGTACTGGGTGTAAGGTAATCATACAGGTAGATTAATAGTATTTTTTTTTTCATACTTAGGACAAAGTAGCCCAAGAAGCTACTTTCTTGAAGCCCAAGAAGATCACCCATCCCCTAATGGAATTCTGAGAACAGTAGTGCTGAAAGACACAAGTGCAGCAGAAGACTTTGGGGAGGAGGATGGATACCATGACCAGCCTGGTACTCCCTCCTCCAGTTATAGCAGCTCACTACCAGCCCACCATCTACCTGTGCACAGAGTGGAGGACAACAATTCAATACAAGACTGCTGGTATCCTCCAAGAAATTCTCCCCAGTAACAGCCCTGTTGGCCTTCTCTTGAAAGACTCGAGTGCCTGTCCCACCTTCGAGGCTTGAGAGGCCCATTGAGCTGCTGCCTCTTGCATCTGGATCATATGAAAGTAACCAGAACAATATACCACCTAGGCAGAAAGAATTAATGGAGATCCAGGTTACCCCAAATGAGCCCATGGTGCAGGAGTCATCACAACTAAAATGGGAATATGAACAAAGATTCACATTAGCTGGGTGTATGGATAATTCCAATGTGAGCTGCACATGGTGTGCTGAGCTGAGTAGAGTAAAAGTCAATTTCTGCTTTGAGAAGTAGGACAGGCAGACTGCAGTTGTGACTGAAATAGCAGATTGCAGTAATGCAAGAGTAAAACACTCATGCTACTATTCATGAGAGTTAATGTGGTCATTTGGAGGGGGACTGTTGTGGAATGAGCTGTAATTATTGTAGAATACGGAGTGCAGCTAATGGGCTCTTTTGATTGAGGAAGAAGATGCATTTCTTACCTAGTGGCCAGCCCTGTGATGAAATGACTGGGAAGGCCAGGGACTGATCAGATGTAGGAGGTATGAGGTGACCTTGGCCACAGCAGACAACCATCATGGTCACTGAGTAGGTCCCCCAGTGGCTGCTGATGTAGGTGTTTGGCTATCTGCCTTGGTCCTGGAAGTCAAAATGCATACCTGCCACAGTTCCCAGGACTGATGGGAAATTTGTGATTTGATAGGTTCACTCAGAGGAAAGGAGATTCTATCCATGGGGAAGGATAGGTAGTTACTTTTCCTCTCCTAATTCTACATACATGCAAAAAAAAAAAAGTGTGCTCTGTATCAACATGTATGTTCCCAAAAACACATTTCTAAAAGAAGCTTTGGAACAAGAAACAAGATAAAGTTTCAGAGATGTACTGTACAGTGTAATGTTAACTAGTATAACAATTGTCCCATTCTCATGACAAATAATAATGCCTAACATGGGATGGATGGATTGTTCAGAAATCCTAATTTCTTTGCCTGCTGATTGAAAGAAAATTAGTCATTAACTACTCAGCTGTCTATTAAGAACATTTCCAGCAATGCAAAATATGTAGATGAAATCCTAGGGTGCAAAGAATAATTGGTTTTAAATACTCATTATGTATAGTTTCAACAAATGTTAGGCCATTTTAGTTTATTAAATCCCTTGTGGACTAGCTGTCTTGCTGTGCACAAGTGCTTATTTTCAAAAATAGGCACTTGCACAGCACAGCTGGAGACCAAGTGGAAAAAAGACTTTAAAGTCCCAAACAAGCTAAAATTTCTTGCCTATGGCTTTGTGAACATTTATGACAATCACAGGCTTGATTGTTGGACTTTGTATGATTTCTGATGTAGTTACACCACATGAAATATGGCAGTGTGAATGTGATTTATAATAAGCCAAGATTATTTTTCCCCCCATTATCGGGGTTAACAGGATTTGTTAGAAAGTAAATTGCTGTGGTTGATTAAAGCATGTTAAGGGTCACATTGGGGATAAAAATGAAAGATATATTTGCTATTAATTTTGAGACGATTCTAGGCTTTATACCAAAAAATGGCTTTCTTAAAGTTTTATCATAGATGATATTGCAGCTGATTTAATATGGGTTATAATAAGCTTCCCACATGACCGGGAGTAAATCAAGAATTGGGTTTCCCTTTCTACTACAATACAAAAAGCACGAGTCTTCTCCTATTATAAACTTTCTTTGAAATGGGATGCAAGGAGTGGAGACATGTAGAAGGCTACTTTAATCAGCTGAACATGATCATCCTGTTAAGTATTTCATAGCTGGCTCATTTTCATTAGTGATGAAGAAATCTCAAGTAGTTACTTTACAAGTTTGGATAATTCTAATTTTATTCACTTGGTAGACCCTGCCCTCCCAAGACTGCCACCTCCTTTCTATCCCATATAGCTCTTTCCCTTAATAGAATGCTCTCTCCTTCTGTGTGGTGGGACTTTGTAATGCCTCCATTAACTCTCCTCTGCTGTGGCTCCATTCAGTATTCACTGTTACTCTGGTATTTGGCTGTCAGTTGTGCCTTAAAACAAAATCCTAAGAATAGGGTGTTGGGTTAGCTCTCACACCAAAATTACTTGCTACAGAAAATGGGGATCAGGCTGTCTGCCACCAAAGCCTGGACAAGGTTCAAACATAGGATTACCTCCCGCATAACCTAAGCAAAGAACAAACGAATATGTCCATCGGAGTTTAACTTTGAGATCAACAAGCAAATTATCAGAAATTGAACAAATAATTCAGTATTTAATAGTGTGTAAGCCTCAAGAAATGGAAAAAAAAAAGAAGACTTGCTTGAACCTTTTTTAGGATAAATTGGCATGTCTCCAGAAAGCTGGGCTCAGAGGTAGTAAACACTCTTTTAGAATGTATAAATACTGAAGTTCCCTAGGAATGGTGGGAGAGGTAGCAAGAAAGTAAAAGTAGTTTTGACACAGAGTCTTAGGCCCATATCCACAAAGGTACATAGGTGCTGAAATGTGAGACTTAGCCACCTAAGTCCTAGTTTTGACTTCACTGTGAGGCAGAAAACTCCCACTGAACCTAAGTGTTAAAAGTAAAAGTTCTCTAGGCATCTATGTTTCATCCTCTGAGCATATGCATTGGTTTCTCTGGTTGCTGATTCTCCTCAACAATTCACAAACTAGAAGAGAGAGGCTTTCAACTGCCTAACTTATATGCAAGGCCTGATTTGATAGATGTGCTCAGAGGCTGCCTATCAGATTGGATCCCATTCAAAATCTGCCCAGAGAAGTTGGCAGCAGCACCAAATCACAGCCTTTTAACCCAGTGGTTAGGGCACTTATCTAGGATGTGGGAGACCCAGGTTCAATCTCCCCCCTCTACCAGAGCAGGAGAAAGGATTTGAAGAGGGGTCTCAGAAGGTTGCCCTAACTGCTGGACTACAGTCTCTCTCTCTCTCTCTCCCTGGCCCAGTGACTAGTGAAGTATTTATCCACAGTGGGACAGTCATTGGGTTGGAGAATGACTCTGTAGCCAGTGGTTAGGGCTGTAGTCCTGTGATATTCTAGGCACCTAAATGTTAATGTGAGGCTCAGCATTGCAATGTGGGAGAGCAGGATGTAAATGTTTTGTACAGCAGGTAGGGAGTCATGGGTGGTAGATCAGAAGCACTGAAATCTTTCTAGACTAAACCAGGACAGCTTCCACTTTCATGGAACCACAGAAATTAGAAATGAAAAAGGACTCTAAGGTCACTTTGTCTGCCTCCTGCCAATGCCTAGCTGTTTCCTAACGTATACTTGATTTTGACTGCTCTCTTACATCTAGCTGGAAATGATTTAAGTTACGGAGCTCTCATCTCTTCCTTTGGGAGATAATTGATCTCACTGTGAGAAAATTACTTCTTAGAGTACAGGAAGTGGTGCTTAGAATGTGACCTTGTAACTCGTAGAGATTTGCATAAAACTTCACAAAGAAAGCAAAACTGATTAATGTAGTCTTGCAAATTCACTAGCAATTTTATGTTTGCTTCATATTCACAGGGAGCTGAAAATCAACAGATAAATTTAGCTTGCTCTGTTACCTTGTGTGGTCTATGATATTTTCTTACTCAACAGTCAGTAACATTCCCTTTCACAATAGGGCAGAGGTATCATGTCGTAGAGGTGCAGAGGTGTACGTCCCTCCATTTAGGCTCCCTACTGGGACTAGGCAACTGCATGCTGTTAAATTTGGAACTTAACTAGAGCCTCACATAAAGAAAAGAACACATCCCACTTCAAGTCAGTATCAATCCTTTAAAGAAAAGTCCTACAGCATTTAAAAGGGTGAAGCCCAATAGGGTTGTATAGAAAACACTCTGAAACCAGATAGGTCTATAATTCTCTATTAAATTCTGCTACAGAATTGTATAGAAGGGTTTAAAAATTCCGTGGAAAGATTCTTTCCCTATTAGAAATTCTACTTGGCCATTACATGTGGTTGTGCATGCGTTGCGGCCAAGGGGTTGAGAGGGTTCAACGTGCCTTTTCTCCACCTCACAGGCCTTATGCAGCCTAGGAGTGGGGAGAAATTCCCACTCATAGGAATAGAGAAAGCTATTTGGATTCCCATGGGGGTTTCTTTCATTGGGCCCTGGGAAAAGCAGGACTGGATGTGTGGAGTAGCTGTTCTTGCTTTGTAGGGATGTGGGTGTGTCTGCAGTGACCAAACATCATCCTCCATTCTGGAGGGTGAAATTCTGGGCTATAAACAACACCAGGTGCTGGTTGCTATTGTGGTAGAGTTTTATGAGACATTTCATTAAAAATAATTTTGTGTTAAATACTCCCCCCTCCGTGCCTTCATCAAGAAGCTTGCACTGGCCTTTGTGATACAGGAGGGCCAGAGGACAACAGGAGAATGATCCTATTGAGATCCAGGAAGTCGGCAGGCGGAAGCCTACCCACTGCTAAAGGACCCCCTCTTCAGCCTAAGGGGGGGATCCACAGGACCTGGAAACAAAGTAATTCCAGGGGACAACTAATGAAATAACAGGGACAGGAGTGCAGTCAATGGGTCAAACAAAGGGAACCAGATGGGGACACTGAGCAGGGAACCAGATGGGGACACCGAGCAGAGAACCCCGGGCAGTGCCCACTGCTCCTTGAAGGCGTCAAGGGAGTCAGTGGACACTGCCCAGAGGAACTCTTCCCGGATACATGAACAGACGGAGGATTGGAAATAGGCCCCGCAGTTACAGGAGACTCCACCAGCCAACCTCCTCACCCTGGTTTTATAGATGGCCATTTTAGCCAGGGCCAGGAGGAGGTTGACCAGGAGGTCCCGTGACTTTGTGGGGCCACGGATGGGGAGTGCATAAATTAAAAGGTGAGGGGAAAAGTGCAACCAAAATCTTAACAACATCTCTAAGAGGAACCAGAATAGGGGCTGTAGCCTGGTGCACTCCAAGTAAATGTGCACCAGGGTTTCCCTCACGCCACAAAAGGGGCAGGTGTCCGAGGTAGGGGTGAACCGCGCCAAGTACACGCCCGTGCTCACGGCCCGTGAAGGAGTCGCCAACTGATATCCCCGGTGGGCCTCAGGACCAAGGTGGAGTAAAGGCTGGCCCACCGGGTAGTATGATAAATGGGAGATATATAAGCCCCAAGATGATCAGTTCCTTAGTCTCTGTGGACTGAGGAGAGATTACTACAGGTTAATTAGAGCACCTGGAGCCAATTAAGGCCCTGTGAGGGACCGAATAACAACCCCATCTCCCCACTTCAGTCAGACAGGAGAAGGGATGGAGAGTTGACTATAGCTTGGAGGAGTATTGTTCTTAACCAGAGGATCAGAGTACTAGGGGAAACCCTGCCCGAGCAGAGAGATTCCCCAGGAACAGAGGACTGAGAGAAACCCTGCCCAAGGGGAAAGAGAGTAAGAAGCCCATGAAACTGAAGGGGCTGAGACTTGGAGTATGGGGTGGACACAGGCCTCTCCCCACTCCCCTTCTCTCCCCCACCAGGGCACTAGTGGAGCTGTTGATGCCCAAGAATAGGGCAAAGGGTGGTGCCCTGACTCACCACACCAAGGAAAAGTGTGAGACCCACCACAGTAGCATTGACCATTTGTCACGGCTTCTACAAAGGGATCATTTTTGTTTGAATACATCACACTATATATGACTTTTCTTCAGTGTTAAGGGGCATGAAACCCTACTCCCAGCTGAAAAGTGTACCATTCTGAGAGCTGCCAGTGAAAAGCACTATTTTGTCTTTTAAGTTTATTCATTCTGTTTGGATACTTACTTTCCTATTCAGAGTTTGATCACTCTCCAGTTGTTTAGAAATCGATGTAAAAAACTCCTGTTTTTTCCACTAATTAAATCAACGAGTCACCTGCTGCCTACAAGGCTTTATTTAGCACAGAGATGCAGGGTCTAGTTTTTGACAAAACCATAAAACAAAAAATAAGGAAGGAGAAGTAAAAGTATCTTAAACCAGTCACTCTATGGCTAAAGAGACTATTAGGTTTCGGGGTTGCCTGGCTTTCCCAATTACTTCACTGGGGATGGATCCAGTCCTATAGTGTGTATGGAGTGACTTACAGCTTACTGTATTAGATGAATGATGACATCATATTTTTAATCCATTTTTAATGTAGTGTTAAAACAGTCTTTCCTTAATGAGCTATTTATGACTTTTTCATCAAACTCTCATGATCACTAGGCTCCACCTAACAAAGAGAGGGAAGAGCATCTTCGCAAGCAGGCTGGCTAACCTAGTGAGGAGGGCTTTAAACTAGGTCCACCGGGGGAAGGAGACCAAAGCCCTGAGGTAAGTGGGGAAGTGGCATACTGGGAGGAGGCACAAGCAGGAGCATGTGAGAGGGGAGGGCTCCTGCCTCATACTGAGAAAGAGGGGCGATCAGCAGGTTACCTCAAGTGCCTATATACAAATGCACGAAGCCTGGGAAACAAGCAGGGAGAACTGGAAGTCCTGGCACAGTCAAGGAATTATGATGTGATTGGAATAACAGAGATTTGGTGGGATAACTCACATGACTGGAGTACTGTCATGGATGGATATAAGCTGTTTAGGAAGGACAGGCAGGGCAGAAAAGGTGGAGGAGTTGCACTGTATGTAAGAGAGCAGTATGACTGCTCAGAGCTCAAGTATGAAACTGCAGAAAAATCTGAGAGTCTCTGGATTAAGTTTAGAAGTGTGAGCAACAAGGGTGATGTCGTGGTGGGAGTCTACTATAGACCACCAGACCAGGGGGATGAGATGGATGAGGCTTTCTTCCGGCAACTCGCAGAAGTTACTAGATCGCAGGCCCTGGTTCTCATGGGAGACTTCAATCACCCTGATATCTGCTGGGAGAGCAATACAGCGGTGCACAGGCAATCCAGGAAGTTTCTGGAAAATGTAGGGGACAATTTCCTGGTGCAAGTGCTGGAGGAACCAACTAGGGACAGAGCTCTTCTTGACCTGCTGCTCACAAACCGGGAAGAATTAGTAGGGGAAGCAAAAGTGGATGGGAATCTGGGAGGCAGTGACCATGAGATGGTCGAGTTCAGGATCCTGACACAAGGAAGAAAGGAGAGCAGCAGAATACGGACCCTGGACTTCAGAAAAGCAGACTTTGACTCCCTCAGGGAACTGATGGGCAAGATCCCCTGGGAGAATAACATGAGGGGGAAAGGAGACCAGGAGAGCTGGCTGTATTTTAAAGAATCCTTATTGTGGTTACAGGGACAAAGCATCCCAATGTGTAGAAAGAATAGTAAATATGGCAGGCGACCAGCTTGCCTTAACAGTGAAATCCTTGCTGCTCTTAAATACAAAAAAGAAGCTTACAAGAAGTGGAAGATTGGACAAATGACCAGGGATGAGTATAAAAATATTGCTCAGGGCTTGCAGGAGTGAAATCAGGAAGGCTAAATCACACCTGGAGTTGCAGCTAGCAAGAGATGTTAAGAGTAACAAGAAGGGTTTCTTCAGGTATGTTAGCAACAAGAAGAAAGTCAAGGAAAGTGTGGGCCCCTTACTGAATGAGGGAGGCAACCTAGTGACAGAGGATGTGGAAAAAGCTAATGTACTCAATGCTTTTTTTGCCTCTGTCTTCATGAATAAGGTCAGCTCCCAGACTACTGCAATGGGCAGCACAGCATGGGGAGAAGGTGACCAGCCCTCTGTGGACAAAGAAGTGGTTCGGGACTATTTAGAAAAGCTGGAAGAGCACAAGTCCATGGGGCCGGATGCGTTGCATCCGAGAGTGCTAAAGGAGTTGGCGGCTGTGATTGCAGAGCCATTGGCCATTATCTTTGAAAACCCATGGCGATCGGGGGAGGTCCCAGATGACTGGAAAAAGGCTAATGTAGTGCCCATCTTTAAAAAAGGGAAGAAGGAGGATCCTGGGAACTACAGGCCAGTCAGTCTCATCTCAGTCCCTGGAAAAATCATGGAGCAGGTCCTCAAGGAATCAATTCTGAAGCACTTAGAGGAAAGTGCTCAGGAACAGTCAGCATGGATTCACCAAGGGCAAGTCATGCCTGACTAATCTAATTGCCTTCTATGACGAGATGACTGGCTCTGTGGATGAAGGGAAAGCAGTGGACGTGTTGTTCCTTGACTTTAGCAAAGCTTTTGACACGGTCTCCCACAGTATTCTTGCCAGCAAGTGAAAGAAGTATGGGCTGGATGAATGGACTATAAGGTGGATAGAAAGCTGGCTAGATTGTGGGCTCAACGGGTAGTGATCAATGGCTTCATGTCTAGTTGGCAGCCGGGATCAAGTGGAGTGCCCTAGGGGTCGGTCCTGGGACCGGTTTTGTTCTATTTCTCATAAATGATCTGGAGGATGGTGTGGATTGCACCCTCAGCAAGTTTGCAGATGACACTAAACTGGGAGGAGAGGTAGATACG
This sequence comes from Lepidochelys kempii, assembly GCF_965140285.1. NCBI lineage: Eukaryota > Metazoa > Chordata > Testudines > Cheloniidae > Lepidochelys > Lepidochelys kempii. Next base: position 65,266,988 of record NC_136384.1, on the reverse strand, counting down.
CTGGAGGGTAAGGATAGAATACAGAGGAACCTAGACAAATTGGAGGATTGGGCCAAAAGAAATCTGATGAGGTTCAACAAGGACAAGTACAGAGTCCTGCACTTAGGACGGAAGAATCCAATGCACCGCTACAGACTAGGGACCGAATGGCTTGGCAGCAGTTCTGCAGAAAAGGATCTAGGAGTTATGTTGGACGAGAAGTTGGATATGAGTCAACAGTGTGCCTTTGTTGCCAAGGAGGCAAATGGCATTTTGGGATGTATACGTAGGGGCATTGCCAGCAGATCGAGCGACGTGATCGTTCCCCTCTATTCGACATTGGTGAGGCTTCATCTGGAGTACTGTGTCCAGTTTTGGGCCCCACACTACAAGAAGGATGTGGAAAAATTGGAAAGAGTCCAGCGGAGGGCAACAAAAATGATTAGGGGACTGAAACACATGAGTTATGAGGAGAGGCTGAGGGAACTGGGGATGTTTAGTCCTCAGAAGAGAAGAATGAGGGGGGATTTGATAGCTGCTTTTAACTACCTGAAAGGAGGTTCCAAAGAGGATGGCTCTAGTCTGTTCTCAGTGGTAGCAGATGACAGAACAAGGAGTAATGGTCTCAAGTTGCAGTGGGGGAGATTTAGGTTGGATATTAGGAAAAACGTTTTCACTAGGAGGGTGGTGAAACACTGGAATGTGTTACCTAGGGATGTGGTGGAATCTCCTTCCCTAGAAGTTTTTAAGGTCAGGCTTGACAAAGCCCTGGCTGGGATGATTTAGTTGGGATCAGTCCTGCTTTGAGCAGTGGGTTGGACTAGATGACCTCCTGAGCTCCCTTCCAACCCTGATATTCTATGATTCTATGATCACAGTATTTACATCCTCTCTATGCAGAAAATGGACAGCCAAGGTAATCTGCCCAGAGCTTCACCCATCTCCATATTGTTGAATCATATTAAAGAAGTTCTGTATTAAAATCACAAATGAGTTTGATTCCCCATAGTTTAAATTCCAGGGTATTACTAATTAAGAGGCCTTTTGGTTTCTCTCCCTCTCTGTGTGAAACTTGCAAGCTGCTAATTGTGTTAGTACATTCTAAGACAGAGTCTGTTCTCAAAGCAATTCTTTGTAACAACTACTCACACAGAGAGAGAATCAAAGCAATACTCTTTAACAACAGAAACAGCACCCAGAGATTCCCCACCCTTTTGTTGTATTCATCTCGCTTTGTTAACAATTGTGATTAAAAGAGAGATGTGATTAAAAGAGGATGTATGTGGATGGATGCTTGGTGTGGATAATAACTGAATGATCAGGGAAGTGCCAGCCTAAGAATCCAGTGTCCATTGGCTGAAGAAGGTGTCAAGTGGAAATAACCAGAGGACCCCCGGAGGGCAGACTGGAATCCACCCAACAGCCTCAAGAATGGGAGAACCAAAGAACAAGATAACATCTGGCAGCACAGAGCTGTCAGGAATGTGCCATCTGCTGATTGATTCAGCAACAGCATGATGAAGCAATTCCCATAGGCTGGCATAGGAAGAAATTCCTATAAAAATGGACTCTAGAAAGTGAGAACTTTGGGGTCTGATTCTACAAACCAACTTCCAGGAGCATCAGATGAGCATCTGACAAGGCCCTGCTCCCTCCTCATGTCCAGGCCACCTGGCCAGTGGCTTGGCATGAGCAACAGTAAGGCTGGTAACTATGATAACAACCTTGCAGAACCTGTGTGTGTGTGTGTGTGTGTGTGTGTGTGTGTGTATGAATGAATGTGTGAATAAATATGAGATTGAATGGAATGTTATAGCTATAACTAACTGCTTACTATGATTCTTTCTGTATTCACAATAAATGTGGCATTTTGCCTTTTCCCCTTTAATAAGATCCTGCTGGTTTTTATTTTATTGGTATAACAATATGAGACTATGAATGAGTCATAAAGAGAAGCCCTGTGAGGGTATCTTTCCGCTAGGGGTGACTGCCATCAACTAACCTTGAATGTAAGTTCTTTAAAGCACACTTGAGAAACGATGGTTTGCCAAATACAGCAAGTATGTGAGTCTTCAGGATAATGCTTTGAAGATAGGGAAAGCCTTCAGTCAATGTAATATGTACCTCCTGTGTGCTTTGCTTACACATTGCAGCTCTGCATCAATAGTCCTTCATTATGTCAAGCGTCTGTGCAAAAACTAGTTGTGATCAGCGGGAAGCTGGTGTGTTATTTCAAACATTCTCCTCTGCCTTTTCCAACTTACACCAATTACATATAGGCCTTACCATGAACCATGATTCAATTTCAAGACAGAACTCAGTGTACAGTATTATATCCTGGAAAACCTGATGGAATGCAAACAGGCTGTGATTCAATATTTGTCTGAGAAGACAAAAATTCAGGTGCCAACTTCAGTACACTGGAGCTTGACACTGTATGTGATCCAAATTTGTTTAGTCCTTTGAGAAATCAGTTCAGAAGATCAGCTCAGATGCTTGTATTTGTTATGATAACAGCTGTTGGGGCTTTACAGTGCAACTCAGCAGTTGGATGCTTTGCATTGCCACTTAACACATGAGAAAAATATAAGCTCTATATCTAATCAAGTGAGTGATGCTGATTCTAAGAAGTCTGGTCTTCTTAGAAGAATGTGTGTTGCATTCTTGAGTCGATCTATTCTTGTTCAATTCTGAATTGTAATGGGATAATTTCAAAGCTGCAGTATATGGTAGTTGAAGAATACCAGAAAAATAAAATCAGTAGTACAAAAGACAAAAAGAAAAACTGATCAGGCATACAATTAAGAAAAATCACCTTGAATATTCAAGTGTGTGCAGCTGTTTGGGAAAGATCTAAACTCAGTGTGAGTACAGTTACTACAAATACTGCTGAGACAGAGACAGCAGAATACTTCACTGAGCCCACCATTCTGCTCATGGGACACAATATCAAATTTGGGAATATAGGATTTCCATCTCTTGTAGCCATGGCTCTTTTTTCTCTTAGGTTCCACCCAGTAGTGTAGGTTCATCAGGAATAGATGTTTACCTGAATTGAAAATGTGATGTCTTGGAATAGATGCGGTTTGTACCCTCTTCCCCCTCCAAATCCCAAAACAAATACCCCCACCCTATGCTGCCTAGAGCTCAGAAAATAGTGAGGGAAATCTTTCTCCCTTAATGCTGGATTGAATTGAAAGCAAAATGTAATTTGACTGTGTTTGCCACTGTAAAGGCATGGGCCACCCCCCCAGCCTCATTGCAGCCTGGTGTGGCATTGCAAGTGTGCCCCATCTTAATTTCTTTTAGATGTAGTGGCAAAAGGTTCACTGGGCAAAGAAAAGCCAATGCCCACAAACAAAATAGCATGCCCTCTTTTAATAAGGTTTCAGGACATGAGAAATTACAATAAACCATTCATAAGGTACTGACCTCAGGGTCCTGGTTCAGAGCTTCCAAATGTAAAGATCACAAAACATAGTTGCTGAATCTGGTTAAGTTGGTTTCCTGGAGTCTTTTCCCTAGATTTTTTTCCAATGGAACATCACCTGCTGGATCTCAGAGTTTGTTTAAAGTTTGCTTTTTTACAAAGTCTATTCCCCTTATTCTGCTGTTCACGTCTGCCTTTCCTTAAGAATCATTAAGCCATCATTTCATGATCATTGTTGCCCAATTTGCTTTCCATCTTCAGATTCACAACCAATCTCTCCCTGTTAGAATCAAGCCTAAAATGGCTGCTCTCCTGGTCATTTTCTTCACATTTTGAAACAGGAAGTTGTCCCAACACAGTTCAAGAATTTATTGGAAAATTTTTATTTTGCCATATTACTTTTCTAGCAGATTTCTGGTTAGTTAAAGTCTCTCATTACCAACAGGTCTTATGTTTTGGATACTTCTGTTAATTGTTCTAGAAATGCCTTATCCCCCTCCTCCTGATTTTGTGGTCTTTAGTAGACCTCTACCATGATGTCACCCTTATTTTCTTCCCCCTTTTATTTTAATCCAGAGGCTTTCAACTGGTCTGCTTCACCTCCTTCTGAACCTCATAACAAGTGTACACATTCTTCATGTATAGTGCACCACACCACCTCTTCCCCTTTTCCTTGCCTGCCCTTTCTGAGCAAGCTATACCCCTCTATACCAATATTCTGGTCATGAGATTTACTCCATGAAGTCTCTGTGATACCAGCTGAATTATAGCTGTGCTTTTGTGCTAAGATTTACATTTCTTCCTGTTTGTTCCTGTATATAGACATCTAAGATGTTGAGCAGATCTGTTTTCCCATTGTTGCTCCTACGACTCTACTGTAATTTTCCATTTCCATCACTAATTCCAGCTCTCTGTCACGTTTTTTATACTTGTGACATATACTGCAATCCCATGCATTATCTTTGGGGACCACTCTATTTAATTTATGATTGGTTTATGAATGATTAGTTCTACTCCATGGGGGAAGGTTACCACAACTCGTTTAGGAACTAAAAACAATGGGTAGTGATTAAGGCAAGTCACTGAGACTACACAATGCTGGAGAGGTATCACTCCTTGGGGATGCTTGCATATAACACTTCAAATTAGATTTTCCACAGATTCAAACAAAGAAAGGGCTTTTGGTATAAGAAGGCTGAGTTTTAACTGACAGGGTGTTCCTTCTGATCAGCAAATGCACATCAATTTTTGTCAGAGGGCCCCAATCCTGCTAAAGGGTTGGAAGGACTTGGGCCTACTAAGGCCCCATCAGACTGATGGATGACTCCAGGTATCTATAGCGTGTGGTTAAATCTGTTTTTATTATGTTTTCTTTGTAATGCTTTAACCTTAAGAATAAATGCAATTTCCTAGAAAGAACAGTTTGGATTAATGGTAAATTACATTTGTGAAAGACACTGGAGAGAAAGTAATGCACAAGCTCTGGCCATGTGGCATGTGGCTTGCTGGAGATATCACAGTGTAAGGCAGGGGGCTGTGCAGCCTTAAAACCTTGGCTGAGAAGGGAGTGGGACAAGGGTCCCTACCCAGATACAGGGGATGGCAGAAATCCTGAGATCTGACAAGGCACTCCTGAAGTGGATCATGGATGGGGGATACAAGTGCAGTTTACCTCAAAACTGTGGTCTTTTGTCATGTGGCCTCTTCAAGCTAGTTGAAAGACCTCTTCACTAGGTTAGCGGGTTGGTGTCCAAAGATGCTCTTCACCTTCTTAGTCAGGTGGATCCATCTCTTTCCAACAGTCCTCCTTCATGGAACATCACTTCATGGTCAAGCAAGCCAATGTCCTCCTCTTAACACCATCTGCACAGCCATGCATTCATCTTCAGGATGCAAATGTCCCTGCCTGGATCCTTACCCTCAACCAGCAGGATGGATGAGAACACAGCCTGCACCCCTGGCTCCTTCACCATCACTCCCTGTAGTCACTGCTGATGTGCTCAAGGTCCTCCTACCTGTCAATATCATTAGTGCCCACATAGGAGAGCAGCATAGGGTAGTGGTCAAAGGACCGGATGAGCCTTGGTTGCCTTTTGTTTTTTTTAACATCTCAGATGCAGGTAGACAGCACACCTCCTATGATGTTAGGTCAAGATGTGGATGCCTCTGTGCTGTTCTCAAAGGAATCCCTGACTACTACCATCCTTTGTCTCCTCCTTTTGAGGGTGGTGGCTATGAACATCCCAACCTTCCCTCAGTCATTGAAGTTTGCTCCTCTACTCCTGTTGCCAGTACAGCACACCAGTTCTTGACCTCAGTGGATGGGGGTAGGGGGTGAAGTACTGTCTGCTGACTAAGGTGGCCCGTAGTCAGTCTCCTTCCCGTACAGCACCGGGTTCTTTTCTTCTCTGGTGCTGCTCCTTCATCCTTCATATCTCCAAGTGCATCCTGCCAATGAAATTCTCATACTCCTGGATGCTGTGCAGACAAACCACCTTTTCCTGCAGCTCTCTAATCTGATTCTTGAGGGACTCCACCAACAGACACCTCTAACATCAAGTGGTTCCCTCCTCTGGCTTTCTTCAGCAGGGACATGCAGGCCACATTCCCAGCAAATCAAGAAGAGGACCTGGGTAGAAACCTCCAGGGTCAGGATACTTTTCTGACCAGGGCCCCTACAAGTGCAGGCAGAGGGAGAGCTAGCAGTGGCGTTGGTAGCATGTTGTTTTCCACCCACTAGGGGGTCTTCCTTGTGGAGTACTCGCAAGTTGAAGGGAAAGCTACCTCCCTGCCTTACTCTGCTGGTGAAGTCAGTTGGCTAACTCCCTGAGTCTCCCAGCTGCCTTCGTCTCACCAGCAGTGTGTGTAATAGAATCTCTTCCTACAGTGCACCATTACACAAGCAGCAGAGCCATCAGCTCTCATATTCAGAGGGTTTGTTTTCACTTTTTTGATAATATATGCTAGAAATATAAAAACAACAAAATTAATATTATGAGGGCTTTCCTAAATGGCAGCTCAGAATGCATAATATTAGCTGCCATGTTTGTTTGTTTTTTTTGGAAAAAGTATTTAATTCCTGTTTCCCTTATATTGTACATTTTGAAATGAATACACAGAGTATAAATAGGAAGATGTGACTATAGGGGAGAGTCTTTTTCTTCCAGCACTTTTCTTCATGGACATCTCTTTCTAGCATTTACCTTCCACTTCCTGCTGTGGCAGAAGCATTTAGTTATGTTGAGTAGGATCTAAAGGGATATAATAGGATCTAAAGGGCAGATGTAGAATTCTGTCCTCCTTACTGAATAAAAGGATGTTGACATTTGTTTAAAAGTAGTCTTTGTGCATAACACACCACCTAGGCTTGGGTACTTAGTTGTGTTGAATGATAACAGGATCAATCGGGAAGAGGCACAGTCCTAACCTTCTCAATAGAACCTCTCTACTAGGCATTAGAATTGTTCATGTTAATTAGGTTACATGCAAACAGTACCTCATGGATGCACATCCTTTATAGACAGTGTATGTCAAGTAAGATAAAAATAGGGTTGGGGGAACAAGGAGCAGCCTACTTGTAATTTGGCTTTTTTAAACAAACAAACAAACAAACAAACAAACAAACAAACAAAACAATTCATTGCTTTGTTGGATTTTGCAGATTTTACTTGTGTATGCATTGGACTAAAGCTTCAGAACCAGGATTTGAAATTGTGCTTACACATTTTGCATATGCAAAGAAGCACATGTCAAACTGGGTAGCTTGGTAACTTACTGCCTAACTACAAGGTATGAATATTTGTATACATACGCAAAACTTGTGGGTGGCACTTTGGAGTTTGGCTTGGCTTCTGATGCAAAATTGGCGTATGGAGTCAGTATTTCCACAAGTCACTAGTACATATATCAGTGGACAGATATTTATATTTAATGTCAAAACCTTGGATTTTTTTTTAATGATGCCATTATGGGATGCAGCAGTAGTCCCTTTTGACTAGATTCTTCCCTGGTGTAATTCCATTGATTTTACACAGTTACACAGGGGAATAATATGGTCCATGGATGAACTTTTCTCCTCTGATGGTTATGGAACCCTTCCAACAGTAGTTGCCTCTTGTTTTGTTCTCTCCGGAAGTGACTGTAGTGGCTCACCATGTGTCTCCCCTGCTACCTTGCACTGGTTAGATAAATTGTCACTGATCTTGAGACCTTTTCTTAAAGTATTTTTTTCACTCTTACTGTACTTCCTTTTGCATTTAGCAGAACTGTGAGATAAGAGTATAGACATGTGGATTCTGAATGTAGCTGCCTAACCCTTTTGTATACAGTATCAATTATTCTTCCTTATTAAAAGGTGTTATTTCTCCATTTATACTCAAATCCCAATTCCCTGTAATCTACATGTTTCAGAGGAACAGCCGTGTTAGTCTGTATTCGCAAAAAGAAAAGGAGTACTTGTGGCACCTTAGAGACTAACCAATTTATTTGAGCATGAGCTTTCGTGAGCTACAGCTCACTTCATCAGATGTTTACCGTGGAAACTGCAGCAGACTTTATATACACACAGAAATCATGAAACAATACCTCCTCCCACCCCACTGTCCTGCTGGTAATAGCTTATCTAAAGTGATCAACAGGTGGGCCATTTCCAGCACAAATCCAGGTTTTCTCACCCTCCACCCCCCCACACAAATTCACTCTCCTGCTGGTGCTAGCCCATCCAAAGTGACAACTCTTTACATAATCAAGTCGGGCTATTTCCTGCATAGATCAAGGTTTTCTCACATCCCCCCCACCCCCATACACACACAAACTCACTCTCCTGCTGGTAATAGCTCATCTAAACTGACCATTCTCCAGGTTTAAATCCAAGTTAAACCAGAACATCTGGGGGGGGGGGGGTAGGAAAAAACAAGAGGAAACAGGCTACCTTGCATAATGACTTGATTATGTAAAGAGTTGTCACTTTGGATGGGCTAGCACCAGCAGGAGAGTGAATTTGTGTGGGGGGGTGGAGGGTGAGAAAACCTGGATTTGTGCTGGAAATGGCCCACCTGTTGATCACTTTAGATAAGCTATTACCAGCAGGACAGTGGGGTGGGAGGAGGTATTGTTTCATGATTTCTGTGTGTATATAAAGTCTGCTGCAGTTTCCACGGTAAACATCTGATGAAGTGAGCTGTAGCTCACGAAAGCTCATGCTCAAATAAATTGGTTAGTCTCTAAGGTGCCACAAGTACTCCTTTTCTTTTTGTAATCTACATGTAAGTTTCATAATGCTAAAAGAAAAGGAGTACTTGTGGCACCTTAGAGACTAACCAATTTATTAGAGCATAAGCTTTCGTGATGAGGAAGTGAGCTGTAGCTCACGAAAGCTTATGCTCTAATAAATTGGTTAGTCTCTAAGGTGCCACAAGTACTCCTTTTCTTTTTGCGAATACAGACTAACACGGCTGTTACTCTGAAACCTTTCATAATGCTGTGTTAGTTTAACTCTCTTCTCCAAATTTCCTTAATATCGCCTCAGTTATCCTATCAGAGTAAACAATAATGCACCCTTAGATATTAGCAGTAAAATTATCTCACCATCTGCTTCTCTTCCAGCAACAACTATTTTACTTGTGAATGTTCATTTTGGGAGTATAGTTGCAAATTTTTCCTGAGTTGTGTCACTTTATTAATCTAGATTATTAAAGGAAACTTTTTGAAACCTAGTAGCCAGCCTGGTTAATTTTGTTGTGTTAATTTATTATTTATTTGTATTACGCTAACACCTGCAATCAAAATCAAGACCTACTGCGGAACAAACTCAAAGTAAAAGACAGTTACCTGCTCCAAATACTTTGGACCCTGGAAATATCAGAATAATTCTGGTGATTACTTCCATTTGTATTTTATTAAATAAGACAAAAGGTTTAACCCCTTGTGTTTAAATCTTACAAAAGAAAGCCAACTGAATGCTGTAGTTCCATCCTTTCCAATCCCTAAGGTTTATTATGGAAGGGTCATTTGTACTGCCCTTTGACAGTCACTGAGCTAATCATATTTCAGGAATGGAAGCATGATAGCTTTAAAAGGCATACTGGTCACAATGAAAATGTCAGATTTGCATTTTGAAAGCAGATCATGGCAGCAGATCTAATCACAGCATAGCAGAAATTCTTCTGATCTTCTACTGTGATCTGGCAGCATTAGCTACTTCCCTCTGAAGGTCACAGAGAGCAATTTAGAGAGATAATCTGCATCCGTCTAAAGAAGTGAAAGATGTGGCTGGGTCCTGAAGACAAATTCATCTTAGAGATTCATCAGGAGAAGAAAAGTCTTAGAAGAATAGCTTGTAGTAGCAGTATTGTCAGGCAGCTTTGAAAAGCAACAGAGCCATGAGCTATCTCTTCCCAAAGTTGTTCTGTACAGTGGTTGAAGCAGCCCGCTGCAAAATCCTACATCAGCGCCTCATCGTGACACAGCGATGACCGGGTAGGTCTAACCATGCTACAAAGGTATCGGACTATCCAATCCGGGGGGGATTGCTCTCTCAGAGGAAAGAGCGCTTTTCCTTCTCCTTAGAGGTTGAAGGCTAGCTAAGCTTGAGGAGGTACGCATGCCTGCCCACCTAACCAGTGGGATGGCTTGAAGTTAATGGCTAAAACAACACAAGTAAATGGGTCTTAGTTTCCTGTGCATCATCAAACCATTCTACGGTGGCGGAGTGGAAACTGAGTGAGAAGTTGCTAAAAATGTCAGGTGCTAGGCCAACATGGAGAAGGACAACCCTCGCTATGTGTACTTACAATTGTAGGTTGCTGGTGAGGGAGGAAACATTAAACCATCTGATGGAGGAGAAGAAAAGGATAAGATGCGATATCCTCGGTGTCTGCAAAACCCAGTGAAAGAAGGAGTTGGAAGTCAACTGGAAGGATGGAAGCGCTGTGAGGCTTGGAAAGGGAGATGGCGCTAGAAATGTTGGAAGAGTCAGATTTATCGTCAGTAAGGATTGGTCTTCAAAAGCCATATCATGCCAGCTAATATCATCACGTACTGGTGTGCTGCATCTTCAGATGGAGTCAAAAGCTACCCACAAGGTCATCCAGGCCTACACTCCCACAAGTGCAAGTGAGGACGAAGAAGTGGAAGAATTCTACCGAGAGCTCAAAAGAACCTTCATGCAAAAGTCCACTTACACTAACATGATGTGAGATTTCAACGCCAAGGTCAGGTGAGGGAAAGCTGGTGAAAAATTCATAGGGAGATATGGCAGTGGCGAAAGAAATGAAAGAGGAGAAAGGCTGGTAGCAATGGCAGAAACAAAAGAACGGTACATGGCAAACATCTGGTACAAAAAGAAGAGCACAAGAAGGTGGACGTGGATCACACCAAACGCGAAGAGCAAGAATGACATTGAGTATAATATAGTCAATAAAAGGCACATCATTCAAGACGTCTCTGTAGTGCAGCCTTTCAACACCGGCAGTGACCATTGCCTGCTTAGAGTGAAGCTGATTTTCGACAAAGTGGTGGAAAAGAAGGCATTACAGATGGCAAACAGGAAACAGCGGCCGAAGACATTCGATGAAGCAAAGCTGAAGAAAGCGATTTCTGGGTTTGACTGGAGCCAGTGTGAAAAGTGTGATGAGGACTATAGTATCTTTGCTGACAAGCTGAGACGTTGCATAAAAGCAGCTGAAATTGAAAAGCTGAAGAAGGCAAAGGGAAGAATCCTGAATGAAATGAAAAGCTTGTTGGAGAAGCAGAGAAACATGAAAAGGAGCTCGGATAACAAGCTCGAGTACTCCATTCTGTGCAAGCTTATACGGCAAAAACTGAAGGACGACTTTGAGAACTTCCAGAAAGAAAAGCTCCTCAAAACAGCTGAATCACGCAAGAGCCTCAGGAAATGCAAGCAGGAATTGATGCAGTATTGAGCGTAACAGCATTGAAGAACAAGGACAGAGAGACAGTAATCGACAGAGCAGGGATGGAGGATGTCTGCAAAGACTTCTATACAGAAATGTTCAAATCAAGAATCAACGTCCCTCTTCCAATTGTCCAAGAGTCAGAAGAATGCATCCCCTCAATAATCGTCAGCGAAGTCAAGTCAGAAGCGCACTACACCAGATGAAGAAGGGAAAAACTCCAGGCAAAGATGGAATAACATCAGAAATGATTTCTTCAGGTGGCAAAAAACTTTAGAAGGCCCTCGCTTTAAGATTTAGTCAATATCTTGAAGAAGGAAAAATACCATCAAGTTGGAAGGAGTTGAATACCATCTTGCTGCACAAGAAGGGCGATTGAGAAAATCTTAAGAACTGCCACCCTATATGCCTGCTCTCTCTCACATCTACAAGCTCTTTACAAAGGTGATAACAAACTGACTCTTGCAGAGTCTGGATGAACAACAGCCGAGAGAGCAGGCAGAGTTTTGAAGAAATTTCAGCATGATCAACCATATATTTACCCTTAGCCAGCTCCTAGAAAGAGCGAGGTAATACAAATTCCCGCTGTGCATTGCTTTAGTCGACTATGAAAAGGCCTTCGATAGCATCGAGTTTAATGCAATATTAAAGGCGCTTGCAGAGCAGGGCATTAACATGCAGTACATCAGTTTGTTGAAGGAAGTGAATACTGGATGTGCAACAGACATTACTCTCCTCGAAACTCCCCTCCTCATCCCAATCGAGAAAGGCATAAAGCAAGGAGATAAGATTTCACTGAAACTATTCACTGCCTGCCTCGAAAGTGTTAAGAACAAGATCAATTGGAGGATTGGAGTCAACATAAATGGAGAACGATTATCCCATCTCAGATTCGCGGACGACATCATACTAATTGCCGAAAGCACCAACCAACTGCAGAGCATGCTCCGAAGACTCGACAAAAAAAGCAGTCAGGTCGGCCGGAAAATGAACCATTGCAAAACGAAATACATGTGATCAGACGTCTTATGAAAAGCCCAAATAATGGTAACAGCAAAATAAATCAAAGAAGTGGAACAATACATATATTTAGGCCAAGAAGTTAATATGCGCCAAGCCCTGAACGGAGAACTCTCACGAAAGATTCGGGCAAGATAGTGTGCATTTAATTCCATCAAGGGTGCCCTCAAAGGAAAAATCGACAAGACCACATGTACAAATATCTTCAATTCAACAGTGCTGCCAGCCAGGCTGTATGGCAAGGAAACATGGGCACTGACGAAAAGAAAAGAACAGTGGCTGTCGGTAGTTGAAAGGGCAATGGAACGAGCTATGTTGGTAATTTCCCTTCTGGATCGCATCCCAAATGAAATGATCAGAGAATGCAGCGGTGTGAAAGACATTGTCGTGAAAAGCAGACATAACAAGATGCGATGGGTGGGCCACACAGCACGGCTCACAGACAATAGGTGGACCGCAATCATTGCTGAGTGGTACCCGCGAGAACAGAAAAGACCACCCTGTCTGCCTCCAAGAAAATGGGAAGATGACAGTGTTAAATATTTCGGACGAACATGGAGAAGAAAGGCAAGAGTGCAAGAAGAATGGCGGACGTGTTGTGATTGGCGCAGTCTTAAATGCTGTTGAAGACCGATCGATCCAGGTAATCCAGGTGGTTGAAGCAGCAGTAACAAGGGGACTCTTGCATTATTTGGCACATTTTGTACTTCAGATTCACATTCAATTTTTACCTCCCTAAAGATTAAAATGATTACATCACTAAAAGTAAAGCCAGGGTTGTGGCCACACATTGGAGGACAGGGGCCATATAGATTATGTGCAGTAATGTCAAAACTAAAAAAGTTAGGATGAGCCAGAGTCTGAGTATACAGCTCAGATAAATCTAGTCTGCATGTTTTCTGACAAATAAAAAATGAGTTTATGTTAACTCCTGTATGTATGCTCTGGACCAGATGCTATTGTCAAAGCAGAGTTTTAGGTCTCTGAAATAGGTCTTTATTTAAGGGGGCTCTCAATTATCTTTGTAGTTGAGGGAATGATATTTTGCTCCCGTCACCCCCAAAAGATGAATATCCAGCTGTGGTGTCTTTCATGTTTGTCTTCCCAGAGCCCTAAACTGTATTGCTAAGAGAGATGGTGGGACCAGAAACAAATGATCAGGGACACATATCAAGGGACAGATATCTATTGGAAAATAATATGGCAAAAAGTCCAATAAATTCTTGATTTGTTGAGGACCACTTCTTATTTCAAAATATGTATTAAGAAGTAAGCAAGAGGCAGCCATTTTAGACATGATTCTGACTAACAAGGAGGAGTTGGTTGTGAATATGAAGGTGGAAGTCAACTTGGGTGAAAGTGATCATGAAATGAAAGATCATGCATGATTCTAAGGAAAGGAAGGAATGAAAATGGGAGAATAAGGACAATAACAACAAACTCAGTAAATCTAAAGGGAAAAGACGCTCAGGGGAACTGGCAGTTTCTCAGAGATAATATTAAAGGAACAACAACAAATTATCCCAATGTGAAGGAATGATATGAAGCATAGTAAGATGTTTCACTATCAAATAGGAGGACATACTTAGTGGGGTCCTGAAGGGATCTGTCTTTGGTCCAATATTAGTCAATATTTTCATTAATGACATGGATAACAGATTTCAGAGTAGCAGCCATGTTAGTCTGTATCCGCAGAAAGAAAATGAGGACTTGTGGCACCTTAGAGACTATCAGATGCATTCAGTGGAAAAACTGAATGCATGTGATAAAGTGAGCTATAGCTCACAAAAGCTTATGCTCAAATAAATTTGTTAGTCTCTAAGGTGCCACAAGTCCTCCTTTTCTTTTTATGGATAACAGAATGGAGCATGTGCTTATAAAAGTTGTGGATGACACAAAGCTGGGAGGATTTCAAACACTTTGGGGTACAGGTTTAGAATTCAAAATGACCTTGATAAATTGGAATTCTCATCTGAAATCAACATGATGAAATTCAACAAAGACAAATGCAAAGTACGACACTGGCAGGAAAACTCAAATGCATACCTATGTAACCCACACACTTTCTAGATGTGGTATTCTGTCCCATCTAGTGGCACCAAGACCACTTAGGGAGAGTTAAATGAGTCTGCTCTAAAGCCTTAGTGAACAGTCAGCTGGGTTTTAGCTCATGTGGTAGAGGCTGATGCATTAAGCTCCACAGGCCCCCGGTTTGATCCTGCCTGCTGACGACCAGGGTCTGTCAGTGTTACAAGCTCTGGAACCTCTACAGCATGAGCTAAAAGCCAACTGGCTGTTAGATAAGGTTGTAGAGTAGACTCATTTTCTCTCTCTCTCTCTCTCTCTCTCTCCGTGGTCTCGGTGCCACTAGATGGGACAAAACACCACACCCAGGAAGTGTGTGGGTTACACCTACAAAATGGGGAATAACTAGGCTAGGTGACAAGCAAGTTACTGCTTGTTGGGATATAGATATTCAGGCCTGTCTGTAAAGGCCTATACTCTAAGAAATTAGGTGTATTCTTATCACTTAGCTAGTTGTAGCGGTATGAAAGAAAGAATCAAAATCACTGTCTGCCGGTGTAAGGTCCTTCTCTTACTGTGACAGTCTGAGGCCCAGTTCTTAGATTAAGTCCTTTGGCTAAGCAACAGAGGCAGCCACAAGCTGGGAAGCAACCGGTCACATCCTCACATTCCAAACTAGTCACATTGAAATAAGGTGCTATTGGGCTGTTAGGAATACAGTCCTGTCCTGATAATGTCTATCGCCTCCAGAGAAAGGGAAGTGCCTACAAGATGTAAAAGGAAACTTAGTTTGATAGCATCCTGTCTCGCAAGAACTCACTTATCAATAGCTGGGATGTGAAATCCTCATTTCTTTGTTGTTCTATCACTGTAGTCCCCATTTCCCCATTGTTTGTCTGCATAATCTCTGTCTGATTCTGTGATTGTTCCTGTCTGCTGTATAATTAATTTTGCTGGGTGTAAACTAATTAAGGTGGTGGGATATAATTGGTTAAATAATCATGTTACAATATATTAGGATTGGTTAGTTAAATTTCAGAAAAATGATTGGTTAAGGTATAGCTAAGCAGAACTCAAGTTTTACTATAGTCTGCAGTCAATCAGGAAGTGAGAGGGTGCGGGGGGGAATTGGAATCATGTTTTGCAAAGGGGGGGAATGGGAACAGGGACACAGGTAAGGCTCTGTGGTGTCAGAGCTGGGAAGGGAGACACTAAGGAAGGAAACTGGAATCATGCTTGCTGGAAGTTCACCCCAATAAACATCCAATTGTTTGCATCTTTGGACTTCGGGTATTGTTGCTCTCTGTTCATGCGAAAAGGACCAGGGAAGTAAGTGGGTGAAGGAATAAACCCCCTAACACTGCTAAAAGGATCTGGAGTTTATAGTTTATCACATTGAATAGGAATATGTAGAGTAAATTTTAACCTTCATTCATTTCTCTTTATTTCCATGTATATCTGTGTGCATCACAGTAAGGAGAAGATTTGTTTTTAAATGTGTGTCTCATCTTCCATTGGCAATGGAGCACTGTAAACAGAAATGTAACTTCAAATAGGCTGAATTTTCAAAACATTGCAACTGCAACATTTGTACCCACATTTTGTACCTGCAGTTCAACTATAGGGGCAACAATTAGATTGCAGGTGCCAATTAGGTGGTCTAAGTTGCATCTCTAGTTCATTCTGTGTATGTGGAAAAAATGTAGATGCAAATTGTGCCAAAGAAATTTTCACTGGTAGTAAAGCCCTTTTAAAATTTAGCCTTATATTATAACAGTAGGCCCCACAATGTGTATTTGTTTATATTTTTCATTTGTCTTCCCTTTTGTCCCTTTCTTGCCTTAGTTGTATTTTTTGACTCTTTCTCCCTCATTCCCTCTTTCTAAATTTAGGAGATTCTTCAGATTTGAGATATGGGGAGAGTTGCCCCTTTTCCCCTTCCACTGCTCCCTACTGGCCTCAGAAGCGGAGTGATCCAAAAGTGGGAGAAAATCAGAGAAAACAGCACTAATTTATACAATGTCCTCAGAGGTGGATCTAAAGAGAAAAAAATGACCTTAGGGTAATTTTCACCTTTCCTGAAGTAACTTCTAGTCTTGAGAGTTCTCAGATGCATAGTCAGTGCTGAAGCTTTCTGGATACAACTGATTTTACACATCTGTGCGCTACGTATAAGATCTTACATCTGGGAATGTGGTTCTGGGTCACTCCCTTGTGGTCTTTCAGTCCATAAACCAAAGAAAATGTTTTTGAAACAATATATATGTTTTCATCTTGTTTCAATTTTGTTTGTTTAGATTAAAATGGTATCAATTTGCCACAAACAGAGTGTCTGAAACTTCTAAAGATAAGTGCCTCTCAGCATGAATCTGTTGAGCTATGGAAAATGGCATTATCATTTGGAATTGCAGACCTCTGGGAAGAGCAAAATGTTTTTCTCTTATGTATTTATTACAAGATATAGAAAGTGGTGGCGAGTTGGCACTGTATGATAAAATATTTACAAAGCCAACAAACTATAACCCAACAAGATAGATTGTGGTTAGGAGCTTTTGTTTGTTTACAGGTACAAAGTACAAACCACCAGAGCTATCTGATACGGACTACCAGGACCAGAGCACAGCAAGAGAGAACAATCCTTGGACCAACACTAAAGATATTGTAAGTGTCTAGACTCTGTACTCAAAGGGAACTTTAACTATCTTTTTTTAATATCTGTTGGTTAACAAATACAGCCAGACATGCATTGTTTATGTAGAAGATTGTTCTGATTCAAACAAGAGACACTCCAGCCAGAGACAGAGCCGTCAGAAACAATAACTACTAAAGATGGCTACCAGAAAATGTAAAGCGGTTAGAATCAGAGGACACAAACTACTTGAATACAGCAGATGGATTCAGAGAATGCAGCAAACTGGTATGTGTTTTAGGAAAGCAAATTTGGGGAAATTACAACATTTAGAGCCAAATCCTGTATTGCTTGTTCAGAATTTACTCAGGGGGAAGGAAAAAACCCCTCCCAAGGATGCCATTGGGAGAAAGTATTAAAAGCATGAGGAATAGGTGGCAGGAATACAACAGAGTACCATAAATAAGGCATGAAAGATTTATAATTCCTTTAAAGAAAAATTGTGCAAGAACCAAGAAATGGCTAATGTGGCTTTAAAGTTGAGATCAATAAAATATTATACTGAATATGGAAAAGTGGAAAGGCAACCAAAAAGAGGCCATATTGTCTCCTTGTGCAGAAAGACCCATGACAGAAAAACTTCATGAGTTTCCTCCAGTTCTCAGGAACAGATATCTCAGGCCTTGTCTACACTATGGAGGTAAATCGATCTAAGCTACACAATTTGAGTTACGTTAGTAGCATAACTCAAGTCGATGTAGCTTAGATCTACTTACCAGGGGGTTCACACTGTGCTATGTCAATGGGAGATGCTCTCCCATCGACTCCACTTACTCTTCTCGTTCCAGTGTAGTACCAGAGTCGATGTGAGAGTGATCAGCGGTCAATTTTTAGCGGGTCTTCACTAGATCCACTAAATCAACCCCCGGTGCATCGATTGCCACAGCATTGATCCTCCGGTAAGTGTAGACAAGCCCACAGAGCCCACTGCACTGATTCTGAGTTTGGATGGATATCGCACATCATTAAACAATTTCCCTGGACTGATCTGCAAAGGGCAATCTGATCTGTGAAAGTCAAAGGGTAAGATTTGGTAGAGAGCAGACAGATGTACACTGACACTTTCATCTTAAGCATTTTTTTCCTTCCAAAGGGCAGTGTCTGTATATTTTACATCTTCATTGCAAATTGTGCTTCTAGGCATTCTTTGCTGGAATTCATCATTTCAAGTACAGGGGTAAACATCCAAGCAGAGCTATGGAAGTTCCAGGCATACATCTCATTAACATTAAAAAGAACACCTGTAACACCTCATATTTTGCTTTGAAAATGTATCTCTTATGTCATCTTGTGCCATTGTCTTCACACGATATGACACATCAAACATTTTAAACAAGAAATGCTAAAAGTAGGAGAAGGCTGTGTGTTGGTATATTTGAGACTACTGCCAAATGTTCAAAATGTTTGCAAGACATTTGGTTATGATAAGCTCAGTGAACGTGAATAAATTCTTAATAGGGAGAGAGGTTTGAACATTAGCTCTGGGGAAATGGCTATATGTACTTTGCAGGCTATGGAGAATAAACTGCAGGTAAATTTCTAAAACAGGTTATCATTCAACCTGATCATTCAATCTGTGTAGTGTTTTTATACCATTCCAATCACCAGGGTATCCAATTATTGGATATTTTCTGGGGATCACAAGCTCTGTCCCATTCCCAGAGCCATCATCTCCATCCAAGAGTCACCAAATTCAGATTCATTTGAAGTGGTTGCCAAAGGCAGTTCACAGAGAACCAATACCACTTCCTTTGCCCTTCTAGGAGCTGGCTCAAAGGATGCTTCAGCTAAATATCATCAGAATGTGATGATAACATTTCTGACTTTGGGAATGGGGATCAACAATTGATGTTCCGAAAAGTCTTCTCTACACCATTTGCTGTTTGCAACTATTTTGGCTTCTAGGCAGCTCTGTCACATTTTTGTTACTAAGCCAGTTTAATCTCTGATCTCCTAAGAGATATTCTTAAGTACGCAGTTATAGGGGTTGTCTTCACTGGACCTAGCTCATATTCACACACAAAACCCTCTACTGTATGAGTTTAATGGTTTATATGACGAAATGAGATAATTTAAAGTGTTATCTTGAGTTTGTAGCTGAATTGGTTCCCTATATGTGCACCACCTGTTATCAATCATTACTTGTCTTGTGCTTCATTAGCAACATTTTTGGCTTGTTTAGGATTCTCACCTCCTGTTTAGCTGCCCTAAGGAGCAGAACAAGCTGGTTGATCAACCTGAACTAAACAGGGGTGTCACTTTCTATGGGGTGGAACGGGCAGTTGCCTCTCCCCCAGACCTTGATTTGTGCCCCACTAACTTTTTATAGTTCAGTGCTAGCCAGCTAGCCAGTGCTTGCCCAGGCCTATAAGGCCCACTATGGGGAAGACTGGGTCTGGCTGGGACTCCTATTGCCACCTTGTCAGTGCCGTCCCCCTCTCCACATGGGCTGAGCAGGACAGGAAGCAGGAACAATGGCTTGGTCTGGAGATAAGCACGGAGCAAGCCAAGTCCAGGTTCCTATCCTGGGCCAACCACTGGTGAGACATTCCTCCTCCCAATCAGTTGCTCCCCGCACCTGCACTCTCAGGGGTAGAATCATCCTGCCACCTCCTCTTCCGCCTCCAAGATGGGACTGATCTGCTAACCCCCATAAGAAGCCATGACCTCAGTAGGGAGGTAGATGTTTGGAAGTATGGATGTTTGCCAACTTTGTCCTCCCAGAATTTTCTGTAATGAGACCATGGAAGTAAAAAATTTCCTTGGTGATTGCAGATAGTTCCAGTGAAAGTACTGTTCAGCAGTGACTGCTGGAAGCTCCACTGCAGAGATAGGAATATCAGCAACTTAGATGTAAAAGGAAAAATTTACAGTGTGACTTTATAGAGATTTACAGTTCAGAGTAATATATCTATGGTATGATAACCCCTGTTATTCCTACAAATAGGCCAGAGATGTAGCTGGACGTGTGATCTCTGGAAGGAGTCACCCAGGGTGACAAATAAGTATTTCAGTCATTACCTCTCTATTGATAGGAGTTTCCACAGACAGCTCATGTCTTCACTTCAGTTCGGGTCAAGCTAGAAGGAAAACCTCATGCCTGCCTCTAGTGCTCCTAATGCTGGTAGGACCCATAACTAAAGATGAACTATATAGTATGATACATGGTCTTTTCAGACAATTATCTAGAGCTGTGTCAGATTCATCTGATTTTGAGTTTTGCTACAATCCTTAAGGCTGGGCCAGTTTTGGGAACATTTATGAATCTTTCAGCAAATGTCAAAAAAAAATGTTCACTGAATGTGGGCTGGGTTTTACATTTTGAGGATTTACTGTTTTTGTGTTCAAAACAAACAAAAACTCACTCTGCTACCCAGCCCACAAATGGACAAAAAGGAGCACTTTCAGCTTGGGTTTACGCTGAGATTTGTGAGTTGATTCAAACCTAAAACAATTAGTTTGTGAGCTCTTTATGCCAAGGTGCATGTTATGTGTTATGTCCAGCACAGTAGAGCCTATGAACCTTATTTCGGCCTGTGGGAAATAATATAATGTAAATCAGTAAGAATGCAACAACACCTATGATTTAAATTTTCATATTTGTGGGAAATTATGGTGGTGTCAGACACTAGCAGGGGACAGACTCTAATTATTTAATGACAATAGACATTGAGGTCCAAAAAGTGAAAGCTTTGTAACTGTTAAAACACAAATTATCAACATGACATGTCAGAATGTACAAAGTAAATCTTTCAATCAAACATTAATAAGTTCTCAAGTAGCATTAATCTTACTTTATCTGTAATTTTTGATTATTATCAATTGAATTTTATTTTGTCAGTTTGTGTGTGTATGGTGACATCAAAGTTTACTGACATTTACCAATAAACATCTAATTCTTCCAAGCCAGCGTATGGGAAGAGGTTGGGTTGAGTTAAACTAAACTGAGCAAATAAAACCATTTTCATGAAACCCTTCCAGACTGAAACCAACAAATTTTACATAACTTTGTTATAATCAAATGGTGAACTATTACCAAAATGTTTAAAAACATACAGGCATGCTCACATAGAGACAAATGATCCTGTAAAAACACTGGTTACATTTAACCCAGCAACACCACAAACCTCTGAACATGCACACTGTTTTCTCTCATTAGGCATCCAAACACCTATTTGCCATTGAAGCCCCAGAGTGATTCACAAATGGGGTGAGGACAGGTATTCAGACGCTTAAGTCTCACTCAGGACCCAATCCAGTAGGTGAGCTCAGAGCAGACATGCCAAACCTGTGGGAAAAAATACAGAAATTGGGCTTGTTTCTTTGGCTTAATTGGCTTGTGAGTTGCTTGTTGGCTAGTTTTTGGCTTGTTGCTTGTTTGGCCTCTAGCTTATTGCTTCTTTTTATTGATCGGCTCCTGGCAAGAGCGGAAGAGAGTCAGGAGTGCACAGTGGGCCCACCACAGTCCCAGACTGCACACCGGGGGGATCTAGTCACATAGGGTGTTGGGGTTCTTAGGGATTGGCTTGTTTTGGCCCTGTTTTGAAATGGGATTAGCTTGATTTTGGCTTATTGTGAAAGTTGGGGGTGCTTATTTACCACATGAAAGTTGGCAACTGTGGCTCAGAGGCCACCTACTCATGCAGGTCCCTTTCAAAAGGCAGAGGAGGAGTTGCCCATCTTATAGTCCAGCGCTTAGAGCACTCATCTGAAATGAGTGAGATCCAGGTTCAATTTCTCCCTCTCTGCTGGGGGGGACAAGAAAGGATTTGGAGGTGGTCTTCTACCTCTCAGGACAGTCTGCTAATCCAGTGCTGCGCCAACTTTTCCAGCCTTCCCACCTTACTATTAATGGAATTTGTCTGCATCCATCCTGCCTCCTTTACTGCCCAGCCAAGGCTTCCTCTGCAGCGGGCTGCTTCTACCTTCCAGCCAAGTTGTAGCAGTAGGGCAGGGCGAATACCTGCCCCTCCCACCTTGGGTTTTCAGGGTGGGAGAAGTTGCTGCAATAGTCTTTGGGGGCGGAGCCAGTGCTCAATGCAGAGGCTGCAGGGAGCAGAAATCAGTGTGGCACCTGATTCATAGGCAGTGTGGCCTGCTAAGTTGAGTTGGAGTGAAGGTGGCACTCCTCCCTACCCCCCATGGGGCCTGCCCTGGGCCTCACTCTGTAGGGCTGGCACTAACCACCTGGCATCACCACTCACCCCCTGAACATTTCTCCATGTCCTATTAGGGGGTGCGCCTCACAGTTTGCATATCATTGCTCTAACCATTGAGATGTGCAATATTCTGATGGGGGCTTCATCAGTCTCTCCTGTGGAAGCTTTTCCATTGTAGAGAAATAATGAAAGGGGATGGGAGCAGGGGGACTGGACCCTGGGTCTCCTACCTCCCAGGGCGTGCTTTACCCACAGGGTTACAGAGCATTCCTCCCTCCTGCCCTCAATACTGTTCCACTGTGGCTACATACTTAAATAGTCATTCGGACAGAGACAGAGAATATGAGCGTGACTCTACAATCCAATGGTTAGAGCATTCAGGTAGGATGTGGGAGACCCAGGGCCAAGTCACTCTTTCATTATTTATTCACACCACAACCGTTTCAGAAGGAGAGACTGAGCGAGCACCTGCATCAGAATATCCCAAGGTTCAGCAGTTAGACCTCTCACCTGAGAGGCTGGAGATCACCCTCTTTTATTTAAATCCGTTCTCACCCTCTGGTAGAGATGGTGACTCAAATCTGGGTCTCCCACATCCTACCTGCATGCTATAACCATTGGGCTAAAAGTTTTAAGGTGGGCACTACCTCCTGTTTCCATTTTGTATGAGCGAGGTGGGCACCTAACCCATTCCCACAAGAAACACCTAAGACACCGGACTTCAGATGGCTGGTTCCCATTTGTGGGCCCCCCTGAAGTTCACTTAGGAGCCTCTCTCTAAGAGAGGGGGAGGGCTTAGAACACCTCCCTCTCTATGGCATCTTTCTTTGTCTGGCTGAGTGGTTCCAGGACTAGCATGCTGGCTTTGTGGATCACATTTTGGGGCATCTCTCTCTCTCTCCATTCATTGTATAGGAAGCCTGGATGCCTAATTTGGCTTTGTGGACTGTAGTGTGACTCCTGTGATTTTTCTAGACACCTAAAAGTTAGACTTTGCAATGCTGAGTGTCATGATGCCTAAGTCCCTTTGTGGATCCCACCCCAAAATCTCCCCATCTACAGGTGAACCTAGTGCTCTGACAGTCCATAACATTTTACCCTATATTTACCTTTGATGTATGTCTGTGACCATGTGTATTGATCTGACCCCAGCAAGGGAGGAAAGGGTTAATAAACTTCTGTGAAAGCCAGGGACAGTACCTGCCACACTTGAAGGGATTGCATAAATTGTCAGCCCTGCAGGGAAAGGCTGACAGCTGTGCCTTGTTAGGGAAGTAGCCTTTTTTTAAAAAGGGAGCCAGGAGCTTTTTGCTCCTGGGGGAGAATATTCTGTCTGGATCCTGGCTCTGCAGTGCTTTATGTTGAACAGTGGGGTGAGTGGGGGCTCTGGATTTTAGAGTGTGATGGGACGCTCATTATTATTGTTATACTTTTTAGGGAACTAGGAACATCTTGTGTTAAGAGCCATTCCAGAGACTAATATTAAAAATATTTAAGACCTATAGTCATGATGCATCTTGGGGTTTGAGCCCCCATACTGGTTAAACACTGTATTTCTGGCTGAGGTTGCCACAATAAAATTATAGAATCAGTTTTAGACTAGAATGGCTTTGTACACTGCAGTGAAATAACTCTCTAGCAAGACAGAAAACTATGGTACAAATAGCTAAAGAAAACCTAGCCTTAATATAAGGACATGTCTTCAAAAGTCAAATTAATATTTGAAAATAGTGTTTAAACATGGCTGAAAAACTGTTTTCTTCAACAGAGGTTATGTGATTTATCTAGCATTTGTGGAAAGGACGTGTTAAACCCATATTTTAATAACAATGTGTTTTTAGAGGGGAGGAGAGATTTTTCAATTATCCAGTGCTGTGTTCTAGTAAGCAGTTGGTTTATTGCTTGTCAGCTCTCACTGCTTTTTTTTCTCTGTTCAGTCAACACAATGGTTCCAGCCACTGCCTTCCACAAAGAAGTGGAGGCCCTGAACTGGTTTCAAAATAAACACTTTCACTTACAAACTCTGTGAAACTTCTTCTGGGTGTTGGGGATAAGGTTAGCATAACCATCTTTTAATAAATGCTGCTAAAAAGTTTTAAGGGAATCTTGCTTAATAGGCTCAAGTTGTTGACTACGAGTGTTGCTTTACTAAGGTGTAAATGGTAGTTAAGTGCTTAACTCCCATTGGAAATTAGGCACCTAGCTCAAATGTATACTGTTGAAAAAACTTCCCCCATACTTACATACTGCTTTGTACCAAACAGATTCCAGAGCACTCCACAAGCTAAGAGCCAGACTTTGGTCAGCCCTTCTCTGAATGTATGTGAGTGAGAAGGGCATAGGAGTCTCTTCCTTTTTTTCCCTCTTCCCCTCCTCCCACAGGGCTTTTGATATTATACTGATTGGTAGTACAGACCACCCCAGAAGAGAGAAGACTAGCCACAGTTTCAATCCTTACACTACACCCTACCTCCTCTTTCTCTACAGCTTTTGTATCCAGGCTGACCCTCCCCAACTCTCTTTTTAGCTTATCAAGTCTGACAAGATCCTGTCTTGAAGTGATACAGCTGGTGGCATATATTGAATAATCAATTATCTTTAAAAGTTTGGGTGTGTCCCACTTTATTCATTTGAAGGAGGAGGATAAAAGAAGATCACTGACTATTCTAAGGGCTTGTCTTCACGTACAGTAGCAAAGACACTGCTAAGCTGACAGGAGAGCTTCTCCTCTTGGTGTAGATAATCCACCTCCCTCAGAAGGAGTGGATTTTTCACACCCCTGAGCAACATAGAATCATAGACTTTATGGTCAGAAGAGACCATTATGATCATCTAGTCTAGTTATACAGATATAAATCTGAAGTGTAGATCTGGCCTAAGAAAGGCTAATTGAAGAGTCGGGCAGCAGATCTGTTGGTAGTGCAGCTTAATGTCGCGCGTTGGGCCAGCATGGGGTGGGAGCACTGTATAATGGCCGCCTTGGGCACTGATGAGCTCTAGAAGTAGCCAGTACATCCTTCCCAGATTGGTTGTGATGCTGGATCTTGTGGAGAAGGAAGAATTGAAAAGGGGCCATAAATATGCTTCTGTGCACCAGAGTCCCTAGTATTAGGGTTCAGCTATGACTATTCATTTTCCATATGTTCCTTCTGTGGAAGGACGGGAAGTGTGATGATAAAATCAGATTTTTTTTTTTGAGTGAAGTGTTTACTTTAAAGTGGTTTACTAATTGTGTAAATAAATAGTCCCACTCCCCATATTTTCTGTGGGGAATTCTGGATGATTGGCTTGTTGGTAATTTATTGCTGAGAGATTGTGTACAAACCTTTGTCGTCATTCATCATGGCAAGCCCGTTTGTCTATTTTAAAGCTTTCCATTGTTACTCTGCTTTCCAGGTCTACATTTTTCACCCTCTGAGACAAATTTCAGGGCCATTCAAGTGTCAGGTTAACTTCTGTGTATGAAGGTGCAGGGGAGTTGGACTGATGGTGTGTACTACTTTACTAACCTGTTCCTGAGAAAAAAGTATTTATGCTTGGAATTGTGGGAAATCAAGCTAATTAACACTATAAAGCACTTCACTGAAGTGTACCAAAAGAGTGTTCCTCGTATCTCCTGTACTTCTTATTTTATAAGTCATGCACTTTGGGGCACTTCTGGTACCATTTCCTGAAGTATCTTCTTGATCGCTTATATTTTTCACCTCTACATCTTGCCTCAATGTATATGAGATTGTGCTGAGTGTCTCTCATTGCTCCCTTTCAAATTATTTTCAAAACACTTTATAAAATGGAAATTTACATGTTCTCATCATTTTCACTGCAACATTGTCTCCCAGCACTTTATCTTTGCTCCCCAATTCCCATCACTTCCCAGTTGTTAGGATTAAAATTAGAATCCATAAAACTCCTACAAAAAGGTAGGAATTAACTTCTAGAGATACCTTTTCACATTCCATAGGAAGATAAAAGCAAATACAACTCAGAACAGAATGTTTGGGAGGGAAAAAAAGAAAGTCGGAAGACAAGAGAGCAGAATGACACACAGATTTAAATATACTTTCACAGAAAAGGTTTGTTTTTGTTAAGGTTAAAATTCATGAACTAAATAGCCACTTTACAAATTATATCAACATTCTACTTCAAGGCTTTTTCTATTTTTAGTAAAGACTATCCTTCTGTAAGGATTATACATTGTAGATAGCATTTCTTTATTGACTTAAATCTCATGAGATTATTAAAATGAGTTTTTGAGGTTTTCTGTGAAATCATATTTAATCTGTAACATGCTTTAGTGACCTATAATGAAGATGTGTCTAAAGTTTACTTTAGACTTCCTTAGTCTCTTTTTCTAGTCTCATTCCTGTCAAATAACACCAGCCAAAGGATTTTTTTTAACCGGCTCATTTGTCTGAAAATCTCTGGAGCTAGCTTTCAACAACGAGTGCTGAAAAGGCAGTTAGTATCAAGATGTTCCTTATGTGCAACAATTTAATAATCAGTTTCTTGAAATTATGTGAATACACAGGCTATTAGATCCCTCCCCAAAATTCTGATACTGCACAAAAATATTCTTAACCTGGACAGAGGAAAATATCTTCCTAGGGTATGTCTACACTACGGAATAAAGTCGAATTTATAGAAGTCGTTTTTTTAGAAATCGGTTTTATATATTCGAGTGTGTGTGTCCCCACAGAAAATGCTCTAAGTGCATTAACTCAGCGGAGTGCTTCCACAGTACCGAGGCTAGAGTCGACTTCCGGAGTGTTGCACTGTGGATAGCTATCCCACAGTTCCCGCAGTCTCCGCTGCCCATTGGAATTCTGGGTTGAGATCCCAATGCCTGATGGGGCTAAAACATTGTCGCGGGTGGTTCTGGGTACATATCGTCAGGCCCCCGTTCCCTCCCTCCCTCCGTGAAAGCAAGGGCAGACAATCGTTTCGCGCCTTTTTTCCTGAGTTACCTGTGCAGACGCCATACCACGGCAAGCATGGAGCCCGCTCAGGTAACCATCCCCCTATGTCTCCTGGGTGCTGGCAGACGCGGTACGGCTTTGCTACACAGCAGAAGCAACCCCTTGCCTTGTGGCAGCAGACGGTACAGTACGACTGGTAGCCGTCATCGTCATGTCCGCGGTGCTCCTGGCCACGTCGGCTGGGAGCGCCTGGACAGACATGGGCGCAGGGACTTAATTTAGAGTGACTTGACCAGGTCATTCTCTTTAGTCCTGCAGTCAGTCCTATTGAACCGTCTTATGGTGAGCAGGTAGGCGATACGGATGGCTAGCAGTCGTACTGTACCATCTTCTGCCAGGCAGGCAAGAGATGAGGATGGCTAGCAGTCGTACTGTACCATCTTCTGCCGAGCAGCCATGAGATGTGGATGGCATGCAGTCCTTCTGCACCGTCTGCTGCCAGCCAAAGATGTAAAAGATAGATGGAGTGGATCAAAACAAGAAATAGACCAGATTTATTCTGTACTCATTTGCTTCCCCTCCTCCCCTGTCTAGGGGACTCATTCCTCTAGGTCAGACTGCAGTCACTCACAGAGAAGGTGCAGCGAGGTAAAGATAGCCATGTATCAATCAAAGGCCAGGCTAACCTCCTTGTTCCAATAAGAACGGTAACTTAGGTGCACCATTTCTTATTGGTACCCTCCCTGAAGTCCTGCCTGAAATACTCCTTGATGTAAAGACACCCCCTTTGTTGATTTTAGCTCCCTGAAGCCAACCCTGTAAGCTGTGTCGTCAGTCGCCCCTCCCTCCGTCAGAGCAATGGCAGACAATCGTTCCGCACCTTTTTTCTGTGCGGACGCCATACCAAGGCAAGCATGGAGGCCGCTCAGCTCACTTTGGCAATTAGGAGCACATTAAACACTACACGCATTATCCAGCAGTATATGCAGCACCGGAACCTGGCAAAGCGATACCGGGCAAGGAGGCGACATCAGCGCGGTCATGTGAGTGATCAGGACATGGACACAGATTTCTCTGAAAGCATGGGCCCTGCCAATGCATGCATCATGGTGCTAATGGGGCAGGTTCATGCTGTGGAACGCCGATTCTGGGCTCGGGAAACAAGCACAGACTGGTGGGACCGTATAGTGTTGCAGGTCTGGGACGATTCCCAGTGGCTGCGAAACTTTCGCATGCGTAAGGGCACTTTTATGGAACTTTGTGACTTGCTTTGGCCTGCCCTGAGGCGCATGAATACCAAGATGAGAGCAGCCCTCACAGTTGAGAAGCGAGTGGCAATAGCCCTGTGGAAGCTTGCAACACCAGACAGCTACCGGTCAGTTGGGAATCAATTTGGAGTGGGCAAATCTACTGTGGGGACTGTTGTGATGCAAGTAGCCCACACAATCAAAGATCTGCTGATATCAAGGGTAGTGACCCTGGGAAATGTGCAGGTCATAGTGGATGGCTTTGCTGCAATGGGATTCCCTAACTGTGGTGGGGCCATAGACAGAACCCATATCCCTATCTTGGCACCGGAGCACCAAGCCGCCGAGTACATAAACTGCAAGGGGTACTTTTCGATAGTGCTGCAAGCTCTGGTGGATCACAAGGGACGTTTCACCAACATCAACGTGGGATGGCCGGGAAAGGTGCATGACGCTCGCATCTTCAGGAACTCTGGTCTGTTTCAAAAGCTGCAGGAAGGGACTTTATTCCCAGACCAGAAAATAACTGTTGGGGATGTTGAAATGCCTATATGTATCCTTGAGGACCCAGCCTACCCCTTAATGCCATGGCTCGTGAAGCCGTACACAGGCAGCCTGGACAGTAGTCAGGAGCTGTTCCACTACAGGCTGAGCAAGTGCAGAATGGTGGTAGAATGTGCATTTGGACGTTTAAAGGTGCGCTGGCGCAGTTTACTGACTCGCTTAGACCTCAGCGAAACCAATATTCCCACTGTTATTACTGCTTGCTGTGTGCTCCACAATATCTGTGAGAGTAAGGGGGAGACGTTTATGGCGGGGTGGGAGGTTGAGGCAAATCGCCTGGCTGCTGGTTACGCGCAGCCAGACACCAGGGCGGTTAGAAGAGCACAGGAGGGCGCGGTACGCATCAGAGAAGCTTTGAAAACCAGTTTCATGACTGGCCAGGCTACGGTGTGAAAGTTCTGTTTGTTTCTCCTTGATGAAACCCCCCGCCCCTTGGTTCACGCTCCTTCCCTGTAAGCTAACCACCCGCCCCTCCTCCCTTCAATCACTGCTTGCAGAGGCAATAAAGTCATTGTTGCTTCTCATTCATGCATTCTTTATTCATTCATCACACAAATAGCGGGATGACTACCAAGGTAGCCCAGGAGAGGTGGTGGAGGGAAGGAAAATGCCACACAGCACTTTAAGCACAGCACTTTAAAAGTTTACAACCTTAAAATTTATTGAATGACAGTCTTCTTTTTTTTTTTTTGGGCAATCCTCCTTGGTGGAGTGGCTGGTTGGCCGGAGGCCCCCCCACCGCGTTCTTGGGCGTCTGGGTGTGGAGGCTATGGAACTTGGGGAGGAGGGCGGTTGGTTACAGAGGGGCTGCAGTGGCAGTCCATGCTCCAGCTGCCTTTGCTGCAGCTCAACCATACACTGGAGCATACTGGTTTGGTCCTCCAGCAGCCTCAGCATTGAATCCTGCCTCCTCTCATCATGCTGCCACCACATTTGAGCTTCAGCCCTCTCTTCAGCCCGCCACCTCTCCTCCCGGTCATTTTGTGCTTTCCTGCACTCTGACTTTATTTGCCTCCACGCATTCGTCTGTGCTCTGTCAATGTGGGAGGACAGCATGAGCTCGGAGAACATTTCATCGCGAGTGCGTTTTTTTTTCTTTCTAAGCTTCACTAGCCTCTGGGAAGGAGAAGATCCTGTGATCCTTGAAACACATACAGCTGGTGGAGAAAAAAAAAAGGGACAGCGGTATTTAAAAAGACACATTTTATAAAACAGTGGCTACACTCTTTCAGGGTAATCCTTGCTGTTAACATTACATACATAGCACATGTGCTTTCATTACAAGGTCGCATTTTGCCTCCCCCCACCACGTGGCTACCCCCTCAACCTTCCCCCCTCCCTGTGGCTAACAGCAGGGAACATTTCTGTTTAGCCACAGGCAAACAGCCCAGCAGGAATCGGCTCCTCTGCGTGTCCCCTGAAGAAAAGCACTCTCTTTCAACCAGGTGACCATGAATTATATCTCACTTTCCTGAGGATAACACAGAGAGATAAAGAATGGATTTTGGTTGAATGCCAGCAAACATACACTGCAATGCTTTGTTCTACAATGATTCCCGAGTACGTGTTACTGGCCTGGAGTGGTAAAGTGTCCTACCATGAAGGACACAATAAGGCTGCCCTCCCCAGAAACCTTTTGCAAAGGCTTTACGAGTACATCTAGGAGAACCGCGAATGCCAGGGCAAAGTAATCCTTTCACATGCTTGTTTTTAAACCATGTATAGTATTTTAAAAGGTACACTCACCGGACGTCCCTTCTCCACCTGCTGGGTCCAGGAGGCAGCCTTGGGTGGGTTCGGGGGGTACTGGCTCCAGGTCCAGGGTGAGAAACAGTTCCTGGCTGTTGGGAAAACCGGTTTCTCCGTTTGCTTGGTGTGAGATATCTGCAACCTCCTCCTCCTCCTCATCTTCTTCGTCCCCAAAACCTGCTTCCGTATTGCCTCCATCTCCATTGAAGGAGTCAAACAACACGGCTGGGGTAGTGGTGGCTGAACCCCCTACAATGGCATGCAGCTCATCATAGAAGCGGCATGTTTGGGGCTCTGACCCGGAGCGGCCGTTTGCCTCTCTGGTTTTCTGGTAGGCTTGCCTCAGCTCCTTCAGTTTCACACGGCACTGCTTCGGGTCCCTGTTATGGCCTCTGTCCTTCATGCCCTGGGAGATTTTGACAAAGGTTTTGGCATTTCGAAAACTGGAACGGAGTTCTGATAGCACGGATTCCTCTCCCCAAACAGCGATCAGATCCCGTACCTCCCGTTCGGTCCATGCTGGAGCTCTTTTGCGATTCTGGGACTCCATCGTGGTCACCTGTGCTGATGAGCTCTGCATGGTCACCTGCAGCTTGCCACGCCAAACAGGAAATGAGATTCAAAAGTTCGCGGTTCTTTTCCTGTCTACCTGGCCAGTGCATCTGAGTTGAGAGTGCTGTCCAGAGCGGTCACAATGGAGCACTCTGGGATAGCTCCCAGAGGCCAATACCATCGAATTGTGTCCACAGTACCCCAAATTCGAGCCGGCAAGGTCGATTTAAGCGCTAATCCACTTGTCAGGGGTGGAGTAAGGAAATCGATTTTAAGAGCCCTTTAAGTTGAAATAATGGGCTTCATTGTGTGGACGGGTGCAGGTTTACATTGATTTAACGCTGCTAAATTTGATCTAAAGTCCTAGTGTAGACCAGGGCCTAGAAAGGCCTAGCCACTATCTCTTTTGCTCCTAGGTATTGCTGTTTCTAGTAGCATACTCGTCCAAGATGTAGTCTTTATTAACCATTCGCTTTTACCAGATTCCCCACTCCCCAGAATAAATACTTGCCACTTCTATAGTGTTAATCCTCAAAACACTTCCATGAGGAAGGCATATATTAGTATCTCCATGTTATAGATGTGAAAACTAAAACAAGGCAGTTTGTGGCTTTGCCCAAGGCAAACTTTGTGAATCTAAGGGACTGAGGCATTGAAACTAAAGATGAAACGCTAAACATTGCAATGCCTAACTTTTAGGCATCTAGTCACATTAAATGTACAGTAGATTTATAGCATCCGCTTTCAGATAGTGGTAGCTAGTGGCTACCACTGGTCTCTGCCTGTTTGTCTGAATAGATGCGTATATTCCTGAATACACACATTCAGGCTAATCTGAGTACAGTATCAAAATGTTTGTTCAGAGAGGACTTAATGTTTATGATATTTTTCTGATATGTTGAATGGTTTCAAGAATACTTAATGAAATTCTTCTTTAAGAATTAATATTTGAACCCAGAAGTGACACTGTCACTTTAAGATTACTAAACACTCTCCTTTAGAGTC
Source organism: Lepidochelys kempii (assembly GCF_965140285.1). Taxonomy (NCBI): domain Eukaryota; kingdom Metazoa; phylum Chordata; order Testudines; family Cheloniidae; genus Lepidochelys; species Lepidochelys kempii. The sequence goes on along the minus strand of NC_136384.1, from coordinate 65,234,740 downwards.
CCACCTGAATATATTATTGATAATGTTATTCCAAAATCAGGCATCCTTTATGTGAGGCTCAATCTGTTACTGATGATCCATTTATAGTCATGTTGCATTTTGCCTTGACAGGAAAGATACTAGACTAGCCATCAAAGAAAGGGAGCTAAGGAACAAATTTCCCCCCACCCCCAATACTTCATCTTTTTCATAGTTGGAGCATTGGTTTTACTGAATGCGGATGTCCTGCTCTATGTGTGGTAATTAGTTTAGAAGCTGAGCACCAAATTTGAATTTCTGCTGTTAACTGGCAAGTCAGGTATAAATTGACTTCTCTGTATGTGACTGTTACCAGTGGGTGATATGAATTTTTTATTCTGGCCCAAACTATTTGCAGTTGTTTTTGAGCTTGCTGATAAGTTTCCATCAGATAACACCAGATGACCATCTTTAAGACAGCAATGTAAAAATCTGAAGGGCATATCTGATAAATAGCCAGTTAAGAATGTCTGATAAGCTTTGCTAAAGACAGCTTGGCAGGAGGTGTAGCAATTTAGAAATCAGAAGATGTAAAAACAAGTGCATCTTCCTGTGAATATTAATTCTCTAAATTAGGTAACTTCCTAAGAATTCAAGATGTTTACATGTTTTCCTAAGAATACTATATCTACCTGCTTCTAAATACTGAAGATTTCTAAAAATTGTGTGTGTGTACACACTATATATATAATATAGTATTCTTAGGAAAACATGTAAACATCTTGAATTCTTAGGAAGTTACCTAATTTAGAGAATTAATATTCACAGGAAGATGCACTTGTTTTTACATCTTCTGATTTCTAAATTGCTACACCTCCTGCCAAGCTGTCTTTAGTAAAGATGTGTGTGAGTGTAAAACAATAATCTTAAATCAACACTGTGCCACTGGACAGTCTCTTTGATCTCTTTGTATACACTGAAAGGAGTTTAACTTTACATTAATAAATTAATTAGGTTTGGGAATTCTACCTAGAATGCTGACTTACACTGTGAATTACAAAATTCACTTGCTGGTTTGCCAAATGAAAGAGGGCTATCTCTGAATCTGTTTGAAGGGTCAGTAGCAAAATAACCAGATCATCTGCAGTAGTAACTACCTACCTGACCTCCAAAGGTCTACCCAAATCACTGTGAACACTGGAACATTGCCATGGTGGTGCCAGCTGGAAAAAATGGAGCAATAGGTCATGGAATTCCTGAGGTACTGATGATTCAAACTTTTCTTCAACCGAACCCAAGAGAATTTTGGCTAAGCTTCCTGCCCATCTCTAACAGGTTTTCAGAAGCTCATTAGAGTTGGTCAGGAATTGGAATTTTTTTCATGGGAAATTCCACGATTTCTAATGTTTTCATTCCAAATAATAAAACATCACATTGAAATTTCCCATGAAACAGAAATAACTTATTTTGTTATGTTTTTATTTCTGAGCCCTCATCTCTGACATCCGATTTAAAAGGGGGAAAAAACAGCATGGCCGAATTCTCCCTTATCCACTGCATCATACATAATGATTCTAATTCTGGAATCAGATGAATAAGTAGAACTGAGTCTCATAATGTCAGTGTTTTGGGTTAATCTAGTGATAGTCCTAAATATATTAGACCAACTCATGACACTGAAGAATTAAAATGCAACAACACTGATCTGCTAATCATCTGTCATTAGCAAAGAACATTATATTGGCAGGGAGCTTAGCTAAGCAGTGATAAATGTGCAACTGAAACTAATGGTCTGTCTTCTACTGTCTAATATTCACTTTCATAAGAAATGAAACTGGAATAATATTGTGATATCAAGTGGCTTTATCTGGTTTTATTTTCCAGTCCATGCTATTTACCGTTGGAAACTAGTAAAACTTCAGTTAACTGGCAAAGAGTCCTGTGGCACCTTATGGACTAACAGACGTATTGGAACATAAGCTTTCGTGGGTGAATACCGATTTCAGATGCATCTAGTGGAAATTTCCAGAGGCACATATAACAGGTCTATCCCTCTGATACTTGACACCATGCAAGGCACTGCATTTAACCGTATGGAGTGGAAATCCATCAACCTCATGAAGAAACTTGCTTGCTTGCATATTTATACCTGCCTCTGGAAATTTCCACCACATGCATGTGAAGAAGTGGGTATTCACCCACAAAAGCTTATGCTCCAATACATCTGTTAGTCTACAAGGTGCCATAGGACTCTGCCGCTTTTACAGATCCAGACTAACATGGCTACCCCTCATACTTCAATTTAACTGTAATTCAGACACTTGAATCTGATGCTGTTGAGGTCAGCATTTCACAATGTCAATCACCATTCATTTCTGTTCAAACAACTGGGAAAATCTCAGTATCTCAAACTACTGTGTGGTAGTAATTCACACTGTGGAATCTTTAATGGTGACTACTATATAATAGTTGATGGTAATTTTTCAGCTGTAGAAGAAATTACCGTACTGTGTAATACTCCACCTTTCCTTAATGAAGAGGATGCCTTGAAGGATCTGAAGTTCTTACACAAACTTTTTGGGAGGGAGAATTATCGTCTGTTTTTACATTTTGAATGAAAAAGTCTAAAATGTTTATTACTGAAAGGCTGAGCAAAACTGAAAACCAGGATTGATGGAGGCAAACAATTGAGTATGAGTTAGGAAGATTCTGAGGGCCTGGTAGAAGACTTGGCTGGAAATAGAGGGAGCCTGAAAGGTCTGGAGTAGATCAAACACATCTTAAGATAAGAGACTTTTGAATCTGGGAATAGTGTGGTGAATGGTAGCTTGTGATCTAGATTTAACCAAGAGCTTTCAAGTTCTCTCGTCAACTAGTAGACAGGAAAGATAATCCAGTGGTCAGGATGCTAATCTGGAACTTTGAGATACATTGGTTCAATTTCTTGCTCTGCAACAGACTTCCTGTATGACCTTAGGCAAGTTACTCAGGCCTTGTCCACAATGGTGGTGGCATGTACAGTATGTGTAGCTTCATGCTGAAGTGAAAAGCAGGTTGTGTCCATGCTACAGCGTGAAGCTACATGCTATAATGAAAGGCTGTGAGGGGGAAGGCAGAGGGAAAAGTCTTGGGAGCCTTTCCATGTTGGCAAACTCTCTGGCAGTGGGACACTAACTGCTAAAAATAGCAGTGTAAATTGGGGAGGCACTGATTGTGCTTGTAGAAAGCCACATAATGTATATAACCTAAAGTTCTGAAGTCTTTTCTCATCTAAGCAGTGTGTCACTGTGTATGCTATTTACACCCATGCTAGGGGTGTGTGTAGTGTATGTACTCTACATGCTGTCATAAGTGTGGACATAGCCTCAGTCTCTGTGGCTCCATACCTTATCTCTAAAATGGGGATAACACTTCTCTACCTCAAAGGGGTGTTGTGAGCATAAACTTATGAAAGGCTGTGATGCACTCAGATACTACAGTGAAGGGATCAGTGTCAGTCTCTTAGATAGGAGTAATGCAGTGATGTCTCAGTAATACTTATTTTTTCAAGTTATTGAATACTCCTTAAAGCTAGGTTTGCTTTGCTTACCTGGGGGGAGGCAGGCAAAGGAAGCCTGCCATAAGGAAAGAGTTGGAGTGGGAAGAGATCTTGCATAATAACCTAAACGAATAGCAGTAGGTAAACAGAATTGTCTGTCAACACACAACATCACAGAGGACTCAAGCCTTGTGAGATCCTGACTGTCGAAAGAGCTGAGTGAGATTAATTTATGTATTTTGCATCATAAAAACTAGAGTTGACAGGCTGATCAATGTTAAGACAATGGTGTATTTTATAAATATTGTTGCATACTGAGTCATTTTAATTGAAAAACTTTTTTCAAGATAAACTTCTTGAAACTTTTAAGTCTTTGTTTTTTGTCTCTGTTCAAAATTTGCAATCTGTTTCATAATTAGTCTTAGGCAGCCTATAGTACATGGGAGCTGATACTGCTAGAAAGAACAGAGTGCACAGATGTTAGTTAGCAATTTCATCAGTGTATGTAATATATTCAATTAACTATTAGAATGTACATAGTATATGGAGATAAAGCACTGAAATTGTTTAAAATATGAAATAATAAAAAAGCAACACATAAGAAGAGATGGCTGACTTCTTTTTCTGATAAAGATTTTGCACTTATAATCCCAATTATTTTTTGTTTCTGAGCTCACTTCCTCTTCACTGTTTGGGGTAAATTCTATTGACTCCCAAATATATTGTTTTTAAAATAAGAGAACCAAATTATAGCAAGTCACATTATTTTATACCATGATGGTGCAGCCTGTATTCTCTAAATCCTTGACTTTGTGCAAAAGCATTGAGGGTGAAAGAAGGAATATGCTCAAAGGGTTTACTTTTCTTATGAAGTAGTAGTCGGCTCCAGCATTGTTACCTAAGCAAACTAGCACAATATCTAAACTGTAGCATTTCTATGGTAACTGTACAGTCCACAGCATTTCAATTTTGGGGGTGGGGGGGGGAAGCCAGGTTAGAAAAAAGATATTTCAGATACATAAAGATTGTAAATGCAAAATGGACCTGATACTGTTTTTCTGTGTGCACTCAGAGCTCCATTTGGATACAGATTTTGTTTGCACAAAGAATGGAAAATCAGGCCCCTACTGACCTATGTAAGGAAAAGGTTACCTATTTAAATGGTCAAATGAGTCCTAATTGGGGCAAAACTGACCCTCTCAACAGAAGGGTTGTTAACTGCGTAGAGGGGATCAAGGTAAGTCTTTCTTGCTAGCTACTATCTTTAACAGGATAGTTTGTTTAATTAGCACACTATTGCTGAACTGTTCTGTTTCTAACTTGGCTTTTGCCCTTTATGAAAATAAAATTAATGATTGCACTGATGGCAAAGAGTTAATGGATTATTTTCATTAATATTTCTATCAGCATAAATGAGAAAAATCTGCCATCAGACAGAGCTTTACAGTTCCAAGAATATTTAGCTAATATTGGTAATCTTGGTATTTGTAAGATGTTCCATACTCCTGATTTTTGTTGCCCTTCTCCATAGCTTTACCAGTTCCATACGCCTTTTTTGAGATGGAGTGACCAGAACTGCATGCAGTAATCAAGATATGGTTGTATTATGGATTTATATAGTGGCATTATATTATCTATGTTGTTGCTTTCATCTTTCCCAATGATTCCTAACATGATAGCTTTTTTGACTGCCACTGCATATTGAGCAGATGTTTTCAAAGAACTATCCACCATGACACCAAGATCTTTCTTGAGTGGTAACAGCTAATTTAAACCTCATTATTTTGTATGTATAGTTGGAATTGTTTCCCAATGTGCATTACTTTGCATTTCTCAACATTGAATTTAAACTGCCTTTTGTTGCCCAGTCACCCAGTTTAGTGAGATCTGTTTGTAACTCTTTTTGAAGTCAGCTTTGCACTTAACTATTGTAGGCACACCTATTTGAGGAGCCTCTGAATCCTTTAGACCAGTGGTCATCAACCAGTTGATCGTGATCGACTGGTCGATCCTAGAGGATCTCTACTGGTGTAGCAGGGCTGCCGCTGAGACAGGCTCTCTGCCTGTCCTGGCCCCACGCTGCTCCCAGAAGTGGCAAGTGTGCCCTGCGGCCCTGGGAGCCGGGGGGACGGGTCTCCCACCGCGTGCTGCTCCTCTCTGCAAGCACCGCCCCCGCAGCTCCCATTGGCTGGGAACAGGGAGCTGTGGCCAATGGGAGCTGCAGGAGCGATGCTTGCAGAGAGGAGCAGTGCGTGGAGCCACATGCTGCTCGCACCCCCCTGTCCCCTGGGGCACGTTGGCCTCCTCCAGGTGTGGTGTGGGGCTGGAGTAGGCAGGGAGCCTGCCTTAGCCTCACTGCACCACTGACCGGGAGCTGCCAGAAGTAAGTGCTGCTCGGTGGGAGGCTGCACCCCGCCCTGAGCTCCCTCCCAGAGCCAGCACCCTGAACCTGCTCCTGCACCCCAAGCACCCCCTCCTGCACCCCAGCACTCTGCCACAGCCCTGAGTCCCCTCCCAGAGCCAGCACCCTGTACCCCCTTCTGGACCCCAACACTCTGCCCCAGCCTGGAGCCCTCTCCTGCATCCAAACTCCCTCCCAGATCTTGCACCCCACCCCCCTGCCCCGTCTCAGAACCCCCTCCCACACTGCAAACCCCTCCACCCCAGCCCAGAGCCTGCACCCCCTCCTGAACCCTTACCCCAGCCTGGTGAAAGTGAATGAGGGTGGGGGAGAGCGAGCACCGGGGTGTGTGGAGTGAATGGGGTGGGGCTTTGGAGAAGGGCCAGGGTAGATCCTGGGCTGCCCTTAAATTCAAAAAGTGATCTTGGGCATAAAAAGGTTGGAGACCACTGCTTTAGACAAACCTCCTATGTACTGTATGCTGGCTTTGAAGGTCTCCAAGTCCCATGATGCAGTGGTGGGTGCCCTCTGGGGCTGGACTGAACTTCCTGAGTCAGAGACTGCTGCAGGGGGTCAGCAGCTTCCATTTTGTGGGTAGGGAGGGCTGCTGCTCCCATTTGGGTCTGGGCTCAGGAGGGGCTGTGATGGAGTCCTGTGGTTGAGTTGCTAGGTTTGAAGATGCATGATTGGGGTTGAGACTACACTACCGTTGACCACTTGTTAGTGCTGAGCCCTAGCTCATGGACTCCTTCTCCACAGCTAGGCATTGATGGTGTCAGTTGGGCAGCAGATCTGAATTTGGCTCACAGACAATTGAGGAAAGAATAAGTTACATTAGAGCAACCACCTGGGAGTAAAAACTCTTACTGCAAGCTAGCACTGTGCAACCTAAGCTGGTCGCAATGCCAAACTTCCTCAATCCTTGTTTCACCTAGACTGCCTTGGCAGGACTCACAAAGTGTTGGTGTGAACTTCTGCTCACCCCGTGTGCCAATGCAAGAGAGGGTCCAGGAGTATAAGCCTAAGGGAGAATGGATTCTCAGGGATGGGAGGATCTGTATCTAATGGCAAGAGTGATCACAACTTGCTGTTGAAACCTGCAGCCATTAGTTGAGCTATTGCAGTACCACCTACTGATCTGGTATTGACATAACTTAATCTATATTAATCTGTTGCATTTTTTATTGTACGTTAAAATAACTTTTCAGTAAAGTTGTGTTGGTTTTATTGTGCATGTTTATTGCCTGCATAAGATCCATTATTTATAATTTATTCCTGGAGACAACTGAAGTACACTTACACATGCATACAAACCTGTCCAGCCATAAATATTCATAGGAGTAAGAGGATTACTGCAGAGGGGTGACTAGAGGATTTCCACCTAATTTCCCATCTCAGCTGGGACCCCTAAGATCTCCATTACCCTTAATGAATTAAGAGACCCAGGCAACAGGTGAGTGTTGCCTGCTCCCAAGTAACCTGAGAAGGAAAGAGGGGCTTACCCTATCTTGAGTACCTGTATCATTTTCAAATTTTGCCACCTCACTGTTTACCCCTTTTTCTAGATCGTTTATGAATATATTGAACAGCACTGATCCCAGTACAGATCCCCGGGGACACCATTATTTACCTCTTTCCATTCTGAAAACAGACCATTTATTCCAGCCCTTTGTTTCCTGTCTTTTAACCAGTTACTGTTTCATGAGATGACTTTGCCTCTTATCTCTTAAAATAATTATTTAAATGTACGGTAAGAACTATTGTGGGCAGAGGAGTGAAAACAACCTCCCCCCAGAAACTAATAAGAACCAAAGAATCAGTCTGGTTGTCTTTCTCCAGGGAATACAGTATATAGCATTTAACATGAGAAATAAGTCAATCTATCAAGAATGGCATTGTAATTACAGCAAATGTCTTATTAGGAAGCCTCAATTAATTCCTATCCATAAGGTCTGTTCTTTCTTCAGTCTCATTTATCAATTTGGCAACTGTGAAGAACCTTCACATATTTCAAGACTCTGCTTCTACTAAAACCCCAAGTGTGAGCTTGATCCATTGCCTATTGCAGTTGATGGTGCTGGCTGAGTGAGAAAGTTGTAGTTCTGTAAAGTGCCAATGTAGACAAGCCCTAAGATTATTATTAAACTCAACCAGATAAGCAAATTCATCACACTATGTATTCGAAATTTGCCCATCTCCTATGTGCCTTCAAAATGATGTAGCCCATAAATACAAGTGAGTGATGACTCATTCTCTTTTGCTAAGGAAAGGTAGGACAAGAGGGGTAGCAGTTGCCAGACCTTTTCCCTGAGTAGGAGGCCTAGATAAGAGGCCCTTGTGGGAGTGGGCATGTAGCAGGGTAGTCACCTGCTCCTGCCTGGAAGGGCTTAAATCAGCCCTGGGAGAGGGCTGGGGCAGGGGAAAAGCTGGGCTGATTGGGAGGCAGCCTCAGTTGTGGCCATGCCCCAAACAGACCACAGCTGGCCCTTATAAAAGGGCTGTGGGCCAGGTGCTGAGCCTCCTCTAACTGTAGAGGGAGATGGGCCTGGCTGCTGGGAGCGTACCATAGTACCTGAGGTGGAGCAGGGCTGGGGGAAGGCCAAAGGAGCTGGGGCGCTCAAGCCTGGAAACCCCCCAGGCTATAGGCCAAATAGGTACTGGAGTTGCAGAGGGCAGCCCAAGGGGTAGGTAGAGGCAGCAGGTCCACACCCCCTTGCCTATGATGAGTGGATTTACACTGCAGTCAGCCCCAGGGAATGGGGCCTAGTTGAGGACTGGCAGTGACCATAGACTGAGGCAAGGTGGGGATAGAGGGTGGGGGTTCCCTGGGGAGGGGAGACCCAGAGACTGTGGGGGTACTGCCTCGGGGGCAGCACCCTGGGTAAAAGGGGCACCGGGGTCCAGGAGGGACACAGGGGCCAGTGGCAAGCGGGACACCGGCCTGCAGAGGGCACTCCGGAGGCTGGAAGAGCTAAGTCCCTGAGAGACCAGCAGGAGGCGCCACAGGGGTGAGTCCTGACCATTACAAGGCACTGGAGAACTAATGGCTGTTCAGTGAGAGAGACAGGTCTGTGCTCCCACTGTGCAGTCAGAGGCTAATGTTCTCTGCTGACAAATAGCTCAGATAGTAGTATGGGATGAGGGCACAGTAAGAGAAGCAAGTTCATAGCTGTAGGTTTAATGCTTACTGCAGTTATGGTTTTGGTAGTAGGTGAGCCACCAGGATTCCAGTGTCCAAATTGATTCTTATTAAATCAAGGGCAAAACAGAAAAAATATATAAACTCCAGCCTGAGTATAATCAAACTCTATGTTAAGGTTCTAAGTCAGTCGTGAGCTATGAGCAAGACCACTGTCCCCTAAATCTTGGCTGGCTTTTATTGTTGATATTTGCAACTAGGTGATTTGGGGAATAAACACTCTTCCTGAACAATGTAGAACAGTCATCTATTACTTTTTCAAACAATTTTTTTCTGGATTGGCTCAGAGCGCACACAATTCCCTTGAATTCAACTAAACCTCCTGACCACATGAAGTAAACTCAGTCAGGGAATGAATTCTATGATCTATGTGTGACCAGTTGCAACCATCCAACCCAGCTCAAGTTAAACAAAAAAAGAGAAATTTCAAAGAAAATAGCAGAAAATAACTCCAGTTTTGCAAGTATTTTATGAAATTTAAAACAGGCAATCTATATAAAAATAAAATGTAGTCCTGGATATTTCACCCAGGTCTAGCAGTGACTTGCTACTTTGGCATGATGTGAAGAAGGGACTGTTGCTGCAGCTGTCATCTTCCAGTTTTGATATAAAACTGAATTTTTAGCATTTTGTTAAACCCCTCAAGACACTTTTCACATGAGAAGGAGTGTTAATACCAGTGCTGGCTAAATTCTGATTTAGACGATTTTATAGCCTTCATTTCTCCAGGAGTTTTACTTTGGGCCCAATATGGTGAAATGGGGAGCTTCCTAAATGCCCTTTGAACTCAATGAGTGTTAGGGATGTTCAGCACTTCACAGGATTAGGCCCTTCTTGTCTAAAAGTGTAACAGTGATGCTATATATTAAGCAATTGCCTATTCAGGTAATTTTTATTTCAGTGGTGGATTATGTGTTACATTTCTAAATTATTGGGACCTTTTGAGATTAGGCACCATAAGTGTAGGAAACTCTTTTTTTCTTCAAACTCAGGGATTTAGTTACCCTCTGACTTCATTAGCTAACTAACCATGCATGAGTACCTGGGGTTTTTTGTAATGAAAAGTCATAGGATATTGACTTTTCTGGAACAGCTGTGCAATGTCCGCCTGAGAAGAAAATTGACACATTCAGGCATTCTTTTCAACTAACATTGCTAATTCAGACGTGTTTGCGCCATTATAACAGAATTCAGGATGAACTCATATTTGCAAGTGCTTCAGGTCTAAAATTAGGGAATACACTCTGTTAATGTAGATTTCAGGCTTCCATTGTGTTGTATACAATTTCATGGGCTGATCCAATAAGAGGAAACAAGATTAGAAGACTAATTAGAAGCTCACTTCCCCAGGGTTCAAGATACATAGTAATAAAATTAACTCAATTCATCATTGCTACAGAGAAAACATTTATCCAGAAAGTGACATTATTGCAAGATGGAGAATCTCAACCATAACTATTGAGATATTTACATTAGCTATGGGCTGTGAGTTGCAATCAATTGTGGATTGAATACCATGGGATTGAATGATAGGTTGTGTTGATGCCAAAGCACAAATCTGCTAAATAAGCACTCTGTCTCATTAAATTCTGATTTGATATTATATATGCAGTAAAAACTCCATCCTCCGATGTAGTTGCTTGGCCTGTTTAGCTGTTTCGTGCTGTTAAATCATCAGACTTTGACTTGGAAAGAGGAAAAGTTGTAGGAAGGAAACTTAATTTTTCCTGTGTAACTTTTTTTTTTAATTAGACACATCTCAGTCTGATGGCACTAGGTCCTATAGCTGCTGTACCTGAGATCTAGATACGTTTATCTGTCAGGTTGGACTTTACCACCCAGATAAAGTGTCAGTGCTGTCTCTCTGTTTAGAGCTGGTTGAGCCACTGTTGCAGAGAACTGGAACGTAGGAAATGTAATACCTGTATTTAAGAAAGGCCCTCGAGTGATCTGGGGAACTATAGGTGAGTAGGCCTTATACTTGTACCTGGAAAATTGGATGACAATTAATTAAAAATAGAATAACACCTGGAGGACCACAATAAGATAAGGTCTAAACCAGCATGGATTCTTCAAAGGAAAAGAATCCTGTCTCTCTAATCTTAAAATTTTTTGAATGTGTCAAAGTAGTGGATCAAGGAGAACTAGGTGGTGATTCTTTTAGGCTTCCAAAAGGCCTTTTGGAAAATGAAAGCTTATGGTCAAATAAATTGGTTAGTCTCTAAGGTGCCACAAGTACTCCTTTTCTTTTTGCGAATACAGACTAACACGGCTGCTACTCTGAAATTTGACAAGATAGTTACTTAGCTTCTTTAGTAGCCTTTTGTGCTGTAGGCGAGAAGCTAAGTACAGTAAACCTGTGTTATCTGGCACTTTATCAACCAGAAAGCTCTATTAACTGGCATTTCTGATATTGCCCAATACAATTCTTCAATCTAGTAACCAGGAGGTTATGCAATTTCACATTCTGCACTCTACTTCTTATGCAAAAGAGGCAGAAGACAAGTAAGTAAACTGATATCAGGAAATTATTCAGAAAAGCAGCTTCCAGGATGTCATTGGGCTAAATCTATAATGACCCTATCTCTTACACTTTCTACATCTACAATGATTGTTGTTGATAATGGTGACCCTGAGGCACTGCAAGATCCTGAAGTGCCTTCTGAATCATCAAAGAAAGATTAAATTAAGTTCAGTATAGTTTTAGTGTTAAGTGTATTTTTAGTGATCTGGGTGTATGCCATGCGCTGCTCATAATGCTATGTAGTGTCATAAGATAACTTACAGTATAGAAAACTTTACCTGAATACACCTAAGTCCTTCAAGAAACCAACTACTCTGCAGTGCAGTACTACTACTGGATTGGTTAGTGCCTGTATACTTTCTATACTTTATTCATTTTATTGTGTTCTAATTCTTTGAAAATTTGTATTCCATTGGTAAGTATAATTCTTAGTTAACTGGAATTTTTGACTAACTGGCACTGCCCATTCCCCAACATGCTGGATAACACTTCTCATCCTGAAACGTCAAAAGGCTAAGACTTTGTGAAACTGGAGGCATACATTTGCATACACCTTCCCCTAGAGATTTCCAGGGAAACCTACATCTTTAAAATGTCATTCTGGTCTGTCCTATTGTTTCATATAGTCCTTTGAAGCTCATAATGCTTCCCAGGGTTTACATGACTCGCATCTCCTTTATAGTGGCACATAAGCTGCTGTAGAGTATTGTAGAACTAACATGGAACTGGATCCAGGCTGAGAGAGTTTTAAATGTCTGTTTGACTGCTTTGCTGCTTAAACTGTTGTCTACTATCTCACCTAACATTCCTGAAGCAACTTAATGAGACCCAAAGGATCAACACTGCACTACAGTGTATTGTAGATTACTTGCTTGTCAGCCACTGTACTGAAATAATGAAATTGTGAGTGGTGTTCAGGAGCCTGATTTAGCTCCTATGAGAGAATGAGTGATGAATCAAGCCCAGGGTGGGGCCAGATTTAACAAAATCTTTGCAAAAACTAAGAAATAAGTGATGTTGGCCAACAATACCCCATATTATCAATTGAAAATAACACCAGAAGAATGATCTGCTGGCCTTTGTACATGAATATTATGGAAGTTCATAATTATTTCTATTTCCTCATGCAGCTAAGTGACAGATGTGGAGCTTACAGTAAAATTGCCTTCAATTTCATTGCTTGGCAGTCAATGTATGTCAGTAGATACAGCTACAGTGAACTGGGTCACTACTTGTTGTTGTTGCTGATGTCTACCATCGGGTAAAGGAAGAAGTACTGTCAGGGGAAGGAGACCTTACCATGTACAATTAATATTCTGTCGCAACACGCAATGTGCCTAAGGATATTTGCTACTCTACACCTATTGACAAACTTTCTTTCATCAACTTAGTGTAGTGTTATCAGTAGTTTATATATAAACTAACTAGGGATTTATTGAATGGCCTGGCCTTTATGTTTGTTGTGAGCTGACCCATGATGCTAATTAATCTAATAAAACACATACCTGACCACTGCTGAAAAACCAGAATATCAAAGACTTATTGTAAAAAGTATTAGATATCAGGCAGTTTATTTTGCATAACATTAAATTGCATGATGATTCTTATTTGCATTCTGGTACTTTTTTATACCCACTAAACCTCACTGCGAAAGTCTTAGATTGATGATTGGTCAGCATTGCCTGAGAGAGGATTTGGTGCTTGTACCACTTATGCTGGGTTCGTAGATTGACCAAATCCAATGTACCATACATTGGTTCCTTTTTCAGGATCACATTATATCCAGAGTGTTGGATGAACAATTTTTAAATAAATGACGACAAATACATTTAACTGGAATGTGTACTTAATAGAGCTCATAAGAAAAACTTTGAATTTCTACAAACAATGCTAAAAAATTGACTATTTTTCTCATTTTTGACCACCTTTATTAGAGGAGGAATTCCTCTCATTGCACCTCCTTTAATTACAAACATGCGCCTTACAAATGGTAAGGTTCCAGTCACTTTGTGTGTGTAAGAGTACTGATGGAGCTTAACTTCTGACTGAAATAATAATTTTTACATGACAACGCTGCTTAACCTGGGGTAGTGCAGTCAAGAAAGTGTCATTTTAATTTTCTCTGCAGAATATAGTGATGTGTTGCATCTGACTTCCCCAAAACACTGGAAAAGAATTATAGGTAGGTTACATTCATCATATTAAGACACAGCAGGAAACACTGTCATGATCTTCTTACTGAACTGCTTGGCTTGTACATGACAGCTGAGCATTTGAGTAATTGGATTTGTCTATACAGCTCAAACAGAGTGCTACTCTTTGCTTATCTGAACTGTTAATTTTTGCCAAATTTAGACCTTATCACAGAAATTCCTGTTTTGTTTCTTCACATCTCAGGCTTTAAAACCTATTGCAAATATACTGTATTCATGCACACTGCACTTTATGCTTATTGTTAAAAAGCTGAAGGAAATGTGCTTCAAATATTTATGTAAATTTATTAATTGCATTTTATATCCCTTACCTATAACACTTGTATTTTTTTGCTATTTTAATTGATGGAATTTTCCTACATACTGAATGAACCCAGCTTCCAATCAGACAAACCAGTAGAATGCATTAAAAGATGTAGCCATGTGGTTAATATCATTGCTAATGTGAGGAAAGATGCATGTCCAGGACATGTTTACACTGTGAATTGCAGCACATTGCACACAGCAAATAACTCTCTGGAGTTTGAAGTGTGAGGCAGCGTAGACATGCCCTTACTCTGTGGTATTTAGCTTTCTTCCCTATGGACCTGACATAAAGGTTTTGAACTTTACCTTTAAAGGTTTGTATTCAGAGGGGAAGAGAGAAAACTCTGATTTGAAATAAGGACAATAAATCTTAGAGCAAAATAATATAAGGGATTTCACCTTTAGCTGTACTAAAATTCCAGCAATAGTATTTCACAGAAGTTCAGTAATCCTTTGATTACTCAAAATGAGATGATGACTGAGTGTAATAAGATGCTGGAAAGGAACTTGAAGACTATTTATTAACCCAACTATTTTAAAGAGAACTTTGACCAGACTACATTCTGGCATTTAAAGAAAATGAACTATTAATATATCCAAATCAAACAACTGACAAACATGTTAAGAGTATGGATTTCTCTTGGTTTTTTTTAATCATTATTAGATCATATTAAGGCTCAGTTGTGCAAATTCTTAAGCACATGCTTAACTTCTCTTAGGTGAGAGTAGTCCTATAAGAATATATTGATATAAAGTATTTCCTTTAAAATAAACTTTTTTCTTTCTTACATTTCAGAAAACAATCAACCACCCTAACAAAAAGCCCAGTGGGAAAGCAAGCAGCTTTTGATGCTTTAACTGAAACACTACAAGCACCAATTTCAAACTGATCCATAAAATATAATGTTCAAACCTAATTCCAAATTATTTTCTAGTAAGTTGACTTTGTGGGGAAATCTGCCTTGAATGACTAGTCCCAGGAGACAAAATTGCTCTTTTTATTTTTAAGATTTTTGCCAAGAAAAGTTGGTGTACTGGATTTGCTAAGCAAACAAATGCATTTGCCCTGAACGGTTTATAGAGCTTGAGAAAATTCAGTAATGGTTGTAATGGGTTCCTTAGGCATGTGTTTGACAGGTATAAGAAACTAGCAACTACTGAACATTTCCCACACTTGACATCATCTGTTAACGGCAGTTTCCTGAAGCTTAGCTGCTGAAAAGCCATCCACTGTAGGCAATATGAAATTCAACAATTCCTGATTAGAAACCTAAATGAAGCCTTTAATACTAAAGCCTGATTTAGCTTAGCTATTATTGGATGCTGCATCTTGCTCTGATAAAATTTCATTTTGCAGTTTAGTCTCAAATGTGGGCAACCAGTTTCAAAAATAGCGAATTTAATGCTCCTGAAAGATGCTGACTTGACAGCCTGGAGGTCAAAAGGCCAAATTCTGCTTAGTTACATCAGTGTATATTGAGAGTAGCTCCATTGACAGTGGTATAACTGTGAAGAGTTTGGCCCTCAACTATCTTGCATAGCCACAGAATAGATGCAGCATAGACAGTTTTCCCCCAACTGCCTGCATGGTAGGTGTTTAATTGGTTAATGTTAAGTCTCCTATAGCTAGAAGTAGCGCTGACTCTATTGATTCCAGGTTCTCTTCAATAAAGCACTTTTGCTAAAACCACATTGGTCTCTTCTTGCACCTTGCTTCTGCTTGCAACCCAATATGCATCAGCCTGGTTTTGGGACACCATTTCAATGGATGAGAAAGTTGTTTGTTAGTGAAATAGGCAGGAAAAAAGATGAGATGACGATTCTGGGTTAAATAGTGTCCAGTGGAAGTGGGGTCCAGCTTTCTTAAGTCAACAGGGAAGTCTCTTGGCAATTGCAGGAGTTAATTGGAAACATGCAATTAGTGGGGGTGGGTTCACAAGGCATAATTTTGGGATGGTCTTTCTTTACTTTTACCAACGCTTTCTGGAGTAGCAGGAAAAGGGAAATGGATCATTATCACAGTTTATTGCTCCAAAAATGCAGCCAAGATCTGGTGTTACCACTTACCTCAAGTATTCCTCAGGAGTTCAGGATGTTGACAGAGGGAGGGCACTATATTAGGCAGTGTTCAAGTTTTTGCCTAGGCTCTACACATTCACATTTGGGATCAATCCTCAGCTTCCACTTGGTCATATTTCACCAACCTTTGCAACCTCTGCTCTCATTTGATTTAGAGTACACGAGTGTTTTCATTTGAAGTCAGTGTCTGGAGGGACTTGTATTGAAGGAACCAGGTTCTTCAAGATCATGGGCATTTCCTGCACTTTTGTTGTTCTAGCTTTCATGGTGGTATTTTGGAGTGAAGGATTTTCAGAGGCAAAGTTCTTTCTAAATTTCTGTCTCTTGGGTAGTAGAACATGCTTATGTGATGAATAACTTGGATCATGAGCCTATTTTTGAGGCAAATGGGTATTGTGTTTGGGGATACTCCTAATGGACAGTGCAGAAGGATGGAATCTATTAGTATCAAAGCCCCATATGTACCAGAACACCTCTAAATTTTGGGGAGATTTGGATCTGAATCCCAACTTTGCTGCCTGGACCCATCTTTATCCCTATTGCAGTCTTGCATGGCAATTTCATAAAGAATTTCAGAGTCTTGTGCTTTAGAAGGATAACAAGCATATCTAGCTCTCAACTTCCCTGGAGATGAAAGGTGTTGTGTGGTGGTTTTTGAAAAATAATCTCTGGACTCACAGAAGCTTCCTGCACCTTCTTTTGTTCTTGACAAACTATTGGCTACCACCTGCCTTGTTCCCAAATCATGCTGAGCGCTTAGAGACTTTGTACTCTGCATATCATCCAAGCTTTATGGGCAGATTAGTCCTCCACTCACATATATGCGTTCCCCATTTTGGTCAGGTTAAATGTTATGTGATAGAACCTGTGTTTGAGCGTTCTGTATTACTTCAGTGGGATGGTAGCATCAGTAAAGTTTAAGGTTGTAACAGGTCTCCATTTTAACAGGAGCTGAAAAAGGTCTATAAAAAGTCTGTGCCTAGAATTAGAGGATCAGTTTAAATTTCTCATGAACTACTTGTGTTTTCTATGGGAGTTCACATTGGGGTGGGGGAAAAAGGTTAATTATCACTGGTTTTAAAAATGCCATAAAAAGATGTGTGAAATTAAATGTACCTCAAACTCTTGTGTACTAACAGATTGACACATCTGTTGCTTAGTCCATTCATTTGGAGAGTTATTCTGTCTTAACATTGCTGAGATCACCATTAAAGTTTTTCATGATAGAGCAAGTTGGATGAGATGAAGTAAATG
Organism: Lepidochelys kempii; assembly: GCF_965140285.1. NCBI lineage: Eukaryota > Metazoa > Chordata > Testudines > Cheloniidae > Lepidochelys > Lepidochelys kempii. The sequence continues at coordinate 65,217,268 of NC_136384.1, read as the reverse complement.
TTCCTTTCAAGTATGTGTTGGAGATGTAATTGAATACTTTTGAAGAGCATATCAACAGTGTTGTAGTTGATGTGAAAGTGGCAAGGAATGTTGAAGGCTTTTACTTTAAATAATGGAAATTACAAGTTAAAGGATTTGGGTAGATGGGACTGATCCTGATCAGTGGTCACTGTCATTAAACATAGCAGGCTGTTAATATCTTGAGAGCTGTCCACAAGTTCTAACTTGTTTGTGCTTGGGAAAACCTCTGACAAATATTAACTATACTTCAGTTAGTGAAAGCTTGCTTCCCAATTGTTCTCCTTTTTCCTTGAATCTAGTAGGCACTTCTGGATACGCTGTAATAACGCATAGTGTAGCTACAGAACAGTTTGTGACTAGTTCTGAGGCAATAATGAGATTATCTACATAAATATGCTTTTTTCATGGCTTGAGAATATTGACGAATAACTGATTTCAATACTATGATAAATATGTTTGGGAGACTGATAAATAAGCTAAACACCATTATTTGCAACTGGTACAATACTCCTTGGAAAAAGAAGAGTAGCAATTTTTTTGTAGTTTGGATGCATTGAATAATCAGACTTTTCTGAGGTCTGTTTTTGCAAGGGTATATCCTGTGTAAAGATGGCATTTAAAGATCTTTAGGTTGGCTCAAGGAGTTACCACTAGAGCTGGTTAATATGATCACATGTTAAGACTGGAATAAATGCTTAGGCAATCTTAACTACAATGTGGAATGAAAACAAATGTCAAAACTTCAACAGTTGCTGTGAAATAGAATTATTGTTCTCTAGTTAGCTCCAGTTATAACTAGGAATAATTAGATGACAATGAATGGGAAAATTATGTTTAATGTCAGGGAAAAACACATTTCCAATAAGGTGTACTAAGCTCTAGAATATTCTAGACACTTCAGGGAAACTACCGTAGTGTTCACTTCTGCATTGTTAGGGAATGAACTGTATTACCTAATATGGTCTGTCTCCTCTCTTTTATATATGAGTATGTGATTCTGTAAAGCTTTTGACATGGGCCAGTAAAGCAAGAGATCATAATATGAGTTAGTGGTTTGAGATCTTAAACTGATCAGTAACCTGCAGTGGATAGGGGGCCGAAAACATAGAGCTTATCTAACGCCTGATCTGAGACACCTGGGATGCCCAGATTTCTTCCTCTTTCCTTCCTTAATAGGGGTGGTAACAATTGCCATTGGTAAAATTGTTCAAATATTTCTATTCCTCCGCATTTAGTGGCTAAAATTTCCTATGGTTGGTCTCTGTCCAGGATCTTCAAAATGTATATATTTAATAGGCCTGCACCCTAAATGTCTGGGGAATAATAGTTCAAAGATGCCAGGGAAACAGAAGTTTTAGATTTTTGAACTTCAGTAAAATTTGAACTGTGAGCTGGGTTTTTTGGTTTGTGCTTGGCCTGGGCCAGCCCACAACATTTTAGCACCTGAGGCAGGGAGCTCAAATGATGCCCCCTTGCTTGGGCCAAAACTTTGAAAGGTCTCAACTCTGCCTTCTTCCTGTTCTACTCCTCTCATGGTACGCCTCTGCTACCTACCCCAATAAAGGAGAACTAACAACTTAAAATGCCTTGTTCAAAAAATTTTAAGTAGCACTTAACTTTCAAATGCCTGAACAGCAAGTGTAACTTTACTTGTCTGCATAGTAAACACTGGCACTTTTATCTGTTTGAATAATCAAAGTGGTGCTTTCAATGCTTTCTTGGTTGCAAAGATTTGAACTACTTCCTAACGGTCCACAGTCTGGGCCAGCTCATGCTCTATTAAGATGGTTGCAAGGCCGACCAGCCTCTCCTGTGTCATTGTGGAGTGTAGATGTGTTTTTATTAACTTCAGCTTGGAGAAACCGCGTTCTCCACTGACAACTGTTACAGGAAGTGTTAGAAGTGTGCACAGACCAACAAAAGCATTTGGAAAGAGCGTGGTCATCTTATTTGTGCACATACATTCCAGAACAGCCTTTGGAGTTGATCCTGCTGAAATGTATCTTGAAAGGGCTTTCAGTTCATCACCTAAATCGCTCACATCAATATCGCACATGTCATCATGTGTCAACACTTTCTCTAGTGTCCTGCATTGCAGGTGTAGGTCTTCTTCAGGTATTGAGTGGAGTTTTGGAATATCATACAACATCCCAAATACACTGCTGTGTTCCTTGACCTGTTTGAAACGGTTCTTCAACTGACTGTATTGCACAATCTAGCACCTGGTTAAATAATTCAACTTTGAATTGTTGTTTGGGGTATCTTATCGGATTATCCCATGCCTCGTAATCAAAATGTCATCTTCCATGACTCTTGAATTGGGAAAATAGCTTTAGTGTGAAGTTCCTCTGCTAACTTCTGTGCACTCTTCAGAATGCTTTGAAATCCCTCATCTGACTGGTAAGACTGTAGGTATGACTTTGCTTTGTCCAGTTGTTCCACTGCTCCAGATATCTCAAGGTCAACACCTGGGAGTCTCTTGCTTACAACATTTACTTCAAACAGAGTGTCATGCCACAACACTAAGGCACACAGAAATTTGAAGTTATGTATGTTTCTGGTGATTCCATTTCCCTCTGCCACTGTTCTCCCACAAACAGTTCCTGTCATAGCAGCATCCTCCATAATGGCAATTATGGCATCATTATCTTCCCAGTTTGTGTGTTAGGCTTTATCGCCTCCACTCAACTTTCCCATCATGTAGCACTCAGTGGTTTCAGTGTCAGAGAGGATGTTCCCAGATGTTGCTTCAAAATTTGCCATTGATGCAGAGAAAAATGCATAGATGCTTTGAATTACATTAAATTCAGCAGCCTCACTAGAAGCTGATCCTGCGTCACTGATCACCAAGTCCACTGACCACCATTTTGCCAGTAAAGAGACTCTGATGCAATCTTCTCTTGATGCTGATCGTCTATGGTGGCCTTTAACCTTAGTCTCATCTCAAGCTCTTTCCACCTATGGAATGCTCTCTGGTGATTTGCTGCCTTCTCATGGCATGCCAGATTTCTAGCCAGATTTTTCCAGTCTTTGTTCCTGTAGAAACCAATATGGCTGGAACATTAGACTGGAAGAGTTTGCAACAAAAACAGTATTCAGAGTTCTGGGTTTTTGAGTACATAAGCCAATCCACTTTGTTACCATTGGGGATTTCACGCCAGTAAGGTGGTGGATGGAAACTTCTATTTTCATTGTCTTTGAGGAACATGAAGTTTTTTTCACTTGCTGTGGCCCGAGCAGTAGCCTGAGGGACTGCCTTGTACTGCATAAGTGGGTCCACAGTCCTGGATCATCTAGACTTAAGGAACTAAACTCAGCAGCAGCTGAGCACCACACTCTTCTGATCTACGCTTTTCTTCAGGAATGTGCATGGTTACATCCATTTTGAGATGGAGATATGGATGCTGCAGTAGCTGCCAGGTCATCTGCACTCTAACTGGAAGATCAGGCATCTTCTCACCACTCACATCCTCACTGGGGCTGGAAGGCATTTGTGTCTCTGTATCTTAGGAGAGCTCCTTCCTGCTTAGATAGAAAAGCTTCCTTTGCTTGCTTTCTTTTTCTGAATGCTGCCCCAGAGGGGTGTTTTCTTCTTTCACTCATGACTGCTGTTCTGTGCCAGCTATAGTGGCTCTCAACACTCAATAGAAGGGGACAAATAAGCAGGCTGGTAGCAGGGCCTGAGTGAGAGAAGATATCAGCGTCTTAAGGGCTAACTGGCTCCTACTACTTCAGTTGACTGCCTGTTCGCCTCAACTGGGTTCAGGGAAGCTGCAGGAAACAGGAAGCTCCCTGAGAAGATGGTGTTAATCAGCCCAGGCTCCTGGGGATGCTAGAGAGGTACATAAGAGGTTCCTCCTCCTCCTCTCTCCCTGCAACTGCTGCTTTCTGTTATTCCCTCACCTTTTCTCCTACCTGCCTGTTATGTCTCTTGTGCCCTCCTTCCTCCAGCACAGCACTCCACCATCTCTGTGCATCTAGAGCAGAGAGAATACATATGCACCAGCAGCAGACACAATTTTCTACACTCTGGGTCCTAGTGGCACCCCTCCACAGTCTGACACCTGAAGCAGCCGTCTCAGTTCACCTCATGGTAACGCCAGTCCTGTGCTTAGCTCATAAAGTTCACAGCTAAGTGGGAACGGAAGTGCTACTGTAGCACATACTTAAAAATTATTACACTTGAAGGTGTACATGGGCTGAAGAAAGGTGCTTCATAAAAAAGAAAAATCTCTATCACAGAATGTCTGTTACTGTACTAGCCAATGTGAGATGTTTGGGTGTGTTTTAGATATCCAAACAGTATTTTCAGTATTAAGTGGATTCTCTGATTGTTCAGTAGGATGGGTTGTGGAAGCCACTTTTTACAGGAAAACTGAGATTTCTACATTTTCTTCACATCTCAATGATCTTTAATTCTTAGGGCAGATTATCAGCTGAAGTAAATTGGCATAGCTTCATTTTCTTTAATAGAAATGTGCGATTTTAAAACAGCTAAGAATCCAGCCCTTGATTCATTTAGTTCTGGCAACTTGATTCATTTCCTTTGCAAAATTGGAAATTATCTTACACTGATGTCTTGTTAACAAAAAAACAAACAAAAAACCCTCTTCCCCCCTGCTGCATAAGAGGCCAGCTTTTAAAGACCTCGCTCTCTTAATGTAACATTGTGATCTTGTTCTCTAACAATGATTTTGTGTGACTGGGGAGCTGGATGCTACTTCTTGCTCCTCTTCATTTTTGGTTTATACTCTTCATGATTATCAGGGACTCTGCATCCAGTGCATATAACTTCACGGTGTTTATCCCACTTCCAACTTCTTTAGCTGCTGAGCTAATTGTCCTTCTATTTTCATATGAGCCTTTCTTAAATACCCTAACATGAAGAATGAATTAGCACTGTAAAAAGATGTGGTCAGGAGTTTTGTGACCAAGTGTGACATCTGATTAAAATATGACCATATAGATCATTGTTGCAACCGCTGTTATATATTTGCAGCAAATCTTGTACAAAGGTTGTCAAGTGAGGTGTCTATGAAAAGGTTATAATTTGCTGGTTATGATTATGCAATCTATATGCATGTATTATTTTTGTATTTGAAGTTATAAGTATTGGCTCTATACCTGGATTTCAACTGTTGGCTCCTGGGGTAACGCCCACAAGATATCTAACCAGCACGTTTTGGAGGGATTGTTCAAATTAAGTGGTTCATCAACAAACACTTGGTTGTCAATGGACAATGGGAGATGCCCATCTACACTGAGTGGACTGCCATGTTAACGTGCTGTCTGGAGTATAGCTAATGGCTTCCTGCAATGACTGAGGGAAATTGGGCATGAATGTGTGACTCCAAACTCCATCTTGTTGCTGTAATTTTTCCACAGTAAGCACAATGGGATGTGCCACAGTAAGCACAATGGGATGCGAAAGCTATAAAAGGCCCTGGAAACACCTCCACTTTGTCTTCAATCCTGCTTCTGATCTGTGGAGGAACTTTGCTACAAATGGTAGCTTTGAACAAAGGACTGAATGACCCATCCAAGCTGTGGATGTATTCCAGAGACTTGACTTAAGCTAGAAGTTTATTTCATCACTGCTATAAACCTGAACCAAGAACTTTTTCATTACTGTGTGTAATTGATTCCTTTAACCACTTCTTTCTCTTTCTTTCTCTTTTTTTCTTTTTCTCTTATAAACCTTTAGATTTTAGATGCTAAAGGATTGGCATCAGCATGATTTTTTTTTGGGGGGGTAAGATCTAAGTTTTTTATATATTTACCTGGGTGTGTGGCTGGCCCTTTGGGATTAGAAGAACCTGCTGTTTGATGCGCTGGTTGTAAAGAACCACTCACCTCTGAGTCCAGTGTTTTTTTGGTGGTGATTCAAGAACTGGGATGCCTAAGGAAACTGCCTTTGTTTTCTTGTTAGCCAGCGTGGTGAAACAGGAGTTTACTTTTGTGGCTGGTTTGGTTTATCTTCTAAAAGAATAACCACCAGTTTTGGGTTGTTTGCCCTATTTCTCAGCAGTTTGTCCTGAATTTGGCATCCACAGCTGTGACCCACTAAGACATGGTTACACCAAGAATTCTGCATCTATAGCTCTAGTCATGGAAGTCCTCACCCTGATGACTTATCTGTTGCATGGTGGCTAGTTTGGGACTTTAGTGTGGGACAGTTCCTCACTGGGAGAGAACCTAGTGACAGAGAGACTTTGGATATTTCCTGGGTCTGTATTGTTCACATTATGTACACATCCTTAACAAAATAGGGCAAACAGCAAAGCTTCACCTTCAGGGCTTCTGCTAGAACAGCTTGTCCCAACTCTTTTCACTTCATCTCATTAGTGTGACTCTGCCTATTGTGCACACTATAGGCCCTGTGTCCAGGCCTGAAGCCAAACCCTTGTCCTCCAAATCCATACCTCCATGGCCACATGATCTCCTGCATATAGAATCTCTATAGCATGGAGGGTGCTGGTATGGGATTCTTATCCAGCTTGAAGGGGGGTTAAACACAACCTTAGCCATTTGATTGGGTTCAATAATCCGTTTATGTCAAATACTGTAGATCTGGTCAGGGATCTTCATGTAACCTGTCTGGGGGGAGATGTAACATGAGGCCTAGGAGTTCAAAGGGCTATATGGAATATGTGCCAGACAAGAATAGACTTTGGGGACAATAAGTGTGAAGAGGATTTCCTGGGGAAATATCTAAGGAGAGATTAATGCAAATTCCCCATCATCAATTATGCCAAAATCTAGCTTTTTAAACTATTCCATGAGGAGTGGGCAGTCTGCTGATTACCTGTTCCCAAAGACTTGAAAGGATCCACTATATAAAGAAACAGCTGAACTGCCCAGTTGGGGTGTTGGCTCTGAATCTGAGACGTTTATTAATTTGTAACCAGAGAGAGAACCTAATTCTGGGTTTTAAAGGACTGACACCTACCAGAGCCCAAAGTTTGGAGTTGGGGAATCTCTGATAAACTTTCTAGCATGTGTTTAGGTTCTTTTATTGGCTTTTAATGTTTTTCTGTAATGCTTTCACCTTAAGAATAAATATACTTGCTTAGAGAGAGCTGTGTGGTAACTGGTAACTACTGGAAAATTCACTGTTCATAGCCTATGGAGAGGGAGCAAAGCACAGACACTGGCCTGTCTATTCCCTGGCAAGCCAGGCTGCTCATCACAATGTAGGCAGAGGACTGTGCGGCCTAGAAAAACCTTAGTCAGGAGAGAGTGAGATGTGGATCTTTGCTCAAAAGATGGGAGTTGGAAACCTTTACCAGGTTGCCCTTGAAAGACCAGAGAGGGGGAAATATAGGTGCAGTTATCCAGAACTGTTTCATGTATGGAATTAGAGAGTCACCCACCCCAGAATAGCCAATAGCCTGTTGCTTATGGGTCTCCACTTCCCAAGTCCCTACTCTGCCTGACTCCTTCTGTGGCAGCCTCACTGCTATTGTTAGAGCTGACAGGATTGCCGTGCAAACATACTCTTGCGTTCAGGCCATTTAATGGCAGGTTTCATACTAAATATTCATACCTCAAACACACAACAAATGTACTTCATAGCCACTTCTGTCAGAAGAGCTGAACACAATTTTTTTTTTTTTTTTTTGCTATTTTGGCATAGCGGATGCAACCAGGTGTTTTGGCATTGCTCCTACATCTTTAGTGGCCATGACATATCAAATTAATACTATGGAATTACAAGAACATGGATACGTTCTTAAATTTGTCAAATTTCTCTGATTTCACTAGGTGTTTCTATGCTGCCTATCATCTTCCTGAAACAGTGTATTTTACCCACATAATGATAGACAAATACTTGTAAATGTCTAATATTGTTGTTGCAAATAGATCATTTAAACAAAAGATGATGTTTTTATTTTGGGTAAAGCTATTGAAAAGCAAAATATCTTAAGATTGTGAGCAGCTCATCACTCAAACTGGCTTTAAATGAGTTGCATGACAAGTTTCTTTCAAACAGATTCCCACACTGATGGCTTAGTTTCAAGGGAACAGAGTAATTTTCTTTGGTAGACTGATCTGAGTTGCTTCTCTGCTTATATTGCGCCATATCTTGTCTGCAAGATATGGCTATCAAAAACAATTTCTACAGATTTTATGCACCACTTTCACTCTTCCTGTTGCTGAGCAAACTTCATTGACATAAGAAACAGGTACTAAAAAACTTTACACTAATTTGTTCTGCTTATACACCGATGGGATGCTGGAATATCTAAGACTACGTTGTTGACCTGTTTGTTTTTCTTTGTCAAAATCAAGCAAAATACATAATTCAGAACTCTGGCAAGCAGTATGGTTATACCAGAAAATCTTCTATTATTTAACAATATCAGCATCATAGCACACTTCAAAGATATTTCAGTTTTTTATAGTGAATTCTGGTCTATGGATTCACTGAAAGGAGAAAGTAATTTTGCCTCCCATAATGCATTTAAAGATCATTACAAATGAAAAAGTGGCATTGAAAGATTTGGATTCTTTACAGAGTGAAGAACAGGCTTATTTTCTGACCCAATCATAGCTTCTTTGGGTGAAAACAGGTGTTATAGAAAAATTGATCTGTAATTCGTAGCATTGTCTCTTGATTAGAGGATTACCTGCTCTGTTGCATTTACATTCACATTTTTCTAAATAAACAATTCAAAGGATTGTTTTATCAAACATCTAAATATAAACATAGTCTTGCTTAATTCACAAGTTTATAAGTGAGGTACTCAAAGCATAGAATAGCATGTTACGTCTGTCTAATTTAAAAGATGAAGATAAAACAAATTGGTATAGATCCATTTCTATGGAATGGCCCATATGAAGTTAAAACATTCATAGAACACCAGACAAGAGTTCTCAACCATCTTCCTCATTGTTAGATTTCAAAATACCAGCAAGTGTCACTACTGTTAGTCTGATAACCACCTTAAACATGAAAATCATTTCAAAATCCCGATGGTCTCAAATTCCAAAACTTATTAACCAGTTTTGCTCAAATTTCCCAAATGTTTACTTTTTGGCTGAAATAAAAGTACAGAATTTTTTTCCCAAAAGGATTTACTTTGATAAAACTATAAGTAATTGAAAAGGAGTTGGAAAGGATGTTGGTGTTCAACTTAAATATATTGTGTGTGCTACCACACCAACTATAATTTATTTTAAAGTGGGATGCAATAGTTTCCTCCTCCCCTCCTTTGCGAAGACTTAGAAAGTTATAACAAGAATGCATAGCTTGCAATCAGTTTAAGAGGCTTTATTGTAGAAGGGGAAATGGAAACTGAAAATGTATAAAGGACTTCCTTCAGTGTCTATCAATCCTGCATGTTCATTAAATATGAACAAAGACATCACATTTGTCTTGCATTAGCTCTTTGACATCAACACTCCTATGTAGTCCTTCCATTGCCACATAAGTGATATGTAACAAATAAAACTCTCTATTGAGTGCCCCTGGATTCTGTTCATGTCCATTGCCTCCAAACACATACAGATATAGTGCAAGATGTGGAACAGCAGCAATTATTAACTTGTGCAGTTGTTAAATTTCCTAGCAGACAACTTAAACATCCTTTCCATATGTCTACACTACGGAATAAGGTCGAATTTATAGAAGTCGGTTTTTTAGAAATCGGTTTTATATATTCGAGTGTGTGTGTCCCCACAGAAAATGCTTTAAGTGCATTAACTCGGCGGAGCGCTTCCACAGTTCCGAGGCTAGAGTCGACTTCCGGAGCGTTGCACTGTGGGTAGCTATCCCACAGTTCCCGCAGTCTCCACTGCCCATTGGAATTCTGGGTTGAGATCCCAATGCCTGATGGGGCTAAAACATTGTCGCGGGTGGTTCTGGGTACATATAGTCAGGCCCCCGTTCCCTCCCTCCCTCCGTGAAAGCAAGGGCAGACAATCATTTCGCGCCTTTTTTCCTGAGTTACCTGTGCAGACTCCATACCGCGGCAAGCATGGAGCCCGCTCAGGTAACCGTCACCCCATGACTCCTGGGTGCTGGCAGACGTGGTATGGCATTGCTACACAGTAGCAGCAATAAATAAAGAAATAGAACAGATTTGTTCTGTATTAATTTGCTTCCCCCCCCCTCCCCTGTCTAGGGGACTCATTCCTCTAGGTCACACTGCAGTCACTCACAGAGAAGGTGCAGCAAGATAAATCTAGCCATGTATCAATCAGTGGCCAGGCTAACCTTCCTGTTCCAATAAGAACAATAACTTAGGTGCACCATTTCTTATTGGAACCCTCCGTGAAGTCCTGCCTGAAATACTCCTTGATGTAAAGACACCCCCTTTGTTGATTTTAGCTCCCTGAAGCCAACCCTGTAAGCCGTGTCGTCAGTCGCCCCTCCCTCCGTCAGAGCAACGGCAGACAATCGTTCCGCGCCTTTTTTCTGCGCGGACGCCATACCAAGGCAAGCATGGAGGCCGCTCAGCTCACTTTGGCAATTAGGAGCACATTAAACACCACACGCATTATCCAGCAGTATATGCAGCACCGGAACCTGGCAAAGCGATACCGGGCGAGGAGGCGACGTCAGCGCAGTCACGTGAGTGATCAGGACATGGACACAGATTTCTCTGAAAGCATGGGCCCTGCCAATGCATGCATCATGGTGCTAATGGGGCAGGTTCATGCTGTGGAATGCCGATTCTGGACTCAGGAAACAAGCACAGACTGGTGGGACCGCATAGTGTTGCAAGTCTGGGATGATTCCCAGTGGCTGCAAAACTTTCGCATGCGTAAGGGCACTTTCATGGAACTTTGTGACTTGCTTTCCCCTGCCCTGAGGCGCATGAATACCAAGATGAGAGCAGCCCTCACAGTTGAGAAGCGAGTGGCAATAGCCCTGTGGAAGCTTGCAACACCAGACAGCTACTGGTCAGTTGGGAATCAATTTGGAGTGGGCAAATCTACTGTGGGGGCTGCTGTGATGCACGTAGCCCACACAATCAAAGATCCGCTGATATCAAGGGTAGTGACCCTGGGAAATGTGCAGGTCATAGTGGATGGCTTTGCTGCAATGGGATTCCCTAATTGTGGTGGGGCCATGGACGGAACCCATATCCCTATCTTGGCACCGGAGCACCAAGCCGCCGAGTACATAAACTGCAAGGGGTACTTTTCGATAGTGCTGCAAGCTCTGGTGGATCACAAGGGACGTTTCACCAACATCAACGTGGGATGGCCGGGAAAGGTGCATGATGCTTGCATCTTCAGGAACTCTGGTCTGTTTCAAAAGCTGCAGGAAGGGACTTTATTCCCAGACCAGAAAATAACAGTTGGGGATGTTGAAATGCCTATATGTATCCTTGGGGACCCAGCCTACCCCTTAATGCCATGGCTCATGAAGCCATACACAGGCAGCCTGGACAGTAGTCAGGAGCTGTTCAACTACAGGCTGAGCATGTGCAGAATGGTGGTAGAATGTGCATTTGGACATTTAAAGGCGCGCTGGCGCAGTTTACTGACTCGCTTAGACCTCAGCGAAACCAATATTCCCACTGTTATTACTGCTTGCTGTGTGCTCCACAATATCTGTGAGAGTAAGGGGGAGACGTTTATAGCGGGGTGGGAGGTTGAGGCAAATTGCCTGGCTGCTGGTTACGCGCAGCCAGACACCAGGGCGGTTAGAGCACAGGAGGGCGCGGTACGCATCAGAGAAGCTTTGAAAACCAGTTTCATGACTGGCCAGGCTACGGTGTGAAAGTTCTGTTTGTTTCTCCTTGATGAAACCCCCCGCCCCTTGGTTTACTCTACTTCCCTGTAAGCTAACCACCCGCCCCTCCTCCCTTCAATCACCGCTTGCAGAGGCAATAAAGTCATTGTTGCTTCTTTATTCATTCATCACACAAATAGGGGGATGACTACCAAGGTAGCCCAGGAGAGGTGGTGGAGGAGGGAAGGAAAATGCCACACAGCACTTTAAGCACAGCACTTTAAAAGTTTACAACTTTAAAATTTATTGAATGACAGCCGCCTTTTTTTTTTGGGCAATCCTCTGTGGTGGAGTGGCTGGTTGGCCGGAGGCCCCCCCCACCGCGTTCTTGGGCGTCTGGGTGTGGAGGCTATGGAACTTGGGGAGGAGGGCGGTTGGTTACACAGGGGCTGTAGCGGCAGTCTGTGCTCCAGCTGCCTTTGCTGCAGATCAACGATACACTGGAGCATACTGGTTTGGTCCTGCAGCAGCCTCAGCATTGAATCCTGCCTCCTCATCACGCTGCCGCCACATTTGAGCTTCAGCCCTCTCTTCAGCCCGCCACCTCTCCTCCCGGTCATTTTGTGCTTTCCTGCACTCTGACATTATTTGCGTCCACGGATTCGTCTGTGCTCTGTCAGTGTGGGAGGACAGCATGAGCTCGGAGAACATTTCATCGCGAGTGCATTTTTTTCTTTCTTTCTAAGCTTCACTAGCCTCTGGGAAGGAGAAGATCCTTTGATCATTGAAACACATGCAGCTGGTGGAGAAAAAAAAAGGGACAGTGGTATTTAAAAAGACACATTTTATAAAACAGTGGCTACACTCTTTCAGGGTAAACCTTGCTGTTAACATTACATACATAGCACATGTGCTTTCGTTACAAGGTCGCATTTTGCCTCCCCCCACCGCGTGACTACCCCCTCAACCTTCCCCCCTCCCTGTGGCTAACAGCGGGGAACATTTCTGTTTAGCCACAGGCAAACAGCCCAGCAGGAATCGGCTCCTCTGCGTGTCCCCTGAAGAAAAGCACTCTCTTTCAACCAGGTGACCATGAATTATATCTTACTCTCCTGAGGATAACACAGAGAGACAAAGAACGGATGTTGTCTGAATGCCAGCAAACATACACTGCAATGCTTTGTTCTACAATGATTCCCGAGTACGTGTTACTGGCCTGGAGTGGTAAAGTGTCCTACCATGAAGGACGCAATAAGGCTGCCCTCCCCAGAAACCTTTTGCAAAGGCTTTAGGACTACATCTAGGAGAACCGCGAATGCCAGGGCAAAGTAATCCTTTCACATGCTTGCTTTTAAACCATGTATAGTATTTTAAAAGGTACACTCACCAGAGGTCCCTTCTCCACCTGCTGGGTCCAGGAGGCAGCCTTGGGTGGGTTCGGGGGGTACTGGCTCCGGGTTCGGGGGGTACTGGCTCCAGGTCCAGGGTGAGAAACAGTTCCTGGCTTTCGGGAAAACCGGTTTCTCCGCTTGCTTGCTGTGAGCTATCTACAACCTCATCATCATCATCTTCGTCCCCAAAACCTGCTTCCGTATTGCCTCCATCTCCATTGAAGGAGTCAAACAACACGGCTGGCGTAGTGGTGGCTGAACCCCCTAAAATGGCATGCAGCTCATCATAGAAGCGGCATGTTTGGGGCTCTGACCCGGAGAGGCCGTTCGCCTCTCTTAGGCTTGCCTCAGCTCCTTCAGTTTCACGCGGCACTGCTTCGGGTCCCTGTTATGGCCTCTGTCCTTCATGCCCTGGGAGATTTTGACAAAGGTTTTGGCATTTCAAAAACTGGAACGGAGTTCTGATAGCACGGATTCCTCTCCCCAAACAGCGATCAGATCCCGTACCTCCCGTTCGGTCCATGCTGGAGCTCTTTTGCGATTCTGGGACTCCATCATGGTCACCTGTGCTGATGAGCTCTGCATGGTCACCTGCAGCTTGCCACGCTGGCCAAACAGGAAATGAGATTCAAAAGTTTGCGGTTCTTTTCCTGTCTACCTGGCCAATACATCTGAGTTGAGAGCGCTGTCCAGAGCGGTCACAATGGAGCACTCTGGGATAGCTCCCGGAGGCCAATACCATCGAATTGTGTCCACAGTACCCCAAATTCGAGCCGGCAATGTTGATTTAAGCGCTAATCCACTTGTCAGGGGTGGAGTAAGGAAATCGATTTTAAGAGCCCTATTAAGTGGAAATAAAGGGCTTCATTGTGTGGACGGGTGCAGGTTTACATCGATTTAACGCTGCTAAATTCGACCTAAAGTCCTAGTGTAGACCAGGGCTATGCAGCAGATGTATCTTTGCCAATTCAAATATTTCATGGGACCTATCAACAGTTCTACAGTGTTCTTGCTGTGTTTTTTTTTTAAATAGAAGGTGGTTCTAAACCAAACAGAAAACTTCCTGGGTTTTTATTTTAAGGGTTTTTAAATTGGACACTTGCTAGAACGATGCTTAATTGAAAATCTCACTACTTTTTCTTTGCTTCTTTAAATAACAAAATTAGTCATTTCATTTATGGCTGTAACACTTCATGATTTATGATCTCCGGTGATAGCTGTTAAACAAAATAGTATACCAAGGTTCTTCTATCCTTTTTCTTTGTGCACAATACTACCATATTTTTTTATATGTGCACGTTAAAACTGCTAATAGTTTCTTAACAGAAACACCATATGGCTATCGGAGCTTCCAGAGAAGCAATAAATCATTAGGCACAGAAGCACTTGAGAGCATTTTTAATCTTGATGGATGGATACATCTTGTATTTTAACTATAAACCCCATTAACATAGCAGACCACAGATATAATACTACTGCAAAAGAAAATTATATAAAAGCAACATCCATTTAATAATTTATAAATATCTGTCATTCATCTGATATCATTTCGAGAACAGATATGTTTATGGGTGGCATTTAAAGGCTTCTGAATTGTGATGTATGAAGGAAGGGCAGGGGAAATTAGAAAGGGAAAACAATTTATGTACTTGTGACTGGTATTTTCCACATCTGCCTGTTCAACACAAAAGGTTCCACCAGATTTATTTAGATTGAATTATTGAGCTACAAAACAGCGGACAATGCCTCAGTAAATCCTCAGCATAAATCAGATTCCTTTTAAAAATAATTGACTTACTAGAAAATCCAAAAAAAGCTTATTTAAACTAGTAGGAAAAACTCAATTTTGGTAGAGACAGGAAGGAAGTAATCTCCCACTGCATGTGCATTTATGTGTTTATGTGCACACAGGTGTATGCATTCATAAACTGCTTTAGTTAAAAATCCATCTGGGTTTTATATTGCTGAGGCAAACTATAGTTCCATAGAGCGGTTCTCATTTTACATGGTTCTGTACTAAAACTGAAATATACCCTCCTAATTACAGGTTCCTGTCCTCATAAACTAAGTTTAATAGAACATACAGTATGAAGTACGGCAGAGGCCAATATGGAGAGCTGGGAAAAGTGGAAGAAAGTGACAAGTATCACTTGTTTGGATGGAGTGGATGAGGGAAAGATGGTAGAAGGGGAGTCTGTAAAGAAGGTGGACCTAATCAAAAAGGGAAATCAGGGCACAGAAAGAGGACTGGAGAGGAAGGGATACTTTGTGTGTGTGCACGCAGGGGTGGTGAGGAGGAGCAGCAGAACAACAATAGGTTTTTCTACATTTGGTGTCTGTCAAATATTTTGACTTGAATTTTAAAAAAAAAAAAAAGTGGTCTCTAACTTCTGAGAAATTTGGGTTAGAGCAACTTCTCGTTTCACAGTGGCACACTGACCTCACCAGGAGTATCTGAGTCAGTAATGCAATACTGACCTGATCAGAAGAGCTGAAGTGAACCTTTAAATCTGATCGTTAAAGGTTGACAGGTGAAAGAAATTCATGGGATGATCTTTTTTTTTTTTTTTTTTTTTTTTTAAACAGGCTCCCTTCTGTTTCTATGAGTGGAGGGGAGATACCAATCTGAGTTCCTACAATGGGAAGGGTAAGATGGCTTTATTGTGTGCATTCCCTGACCCTCTGCAAGAGGGTCTAGGTGTTCTGTGGAGTTCTTGGTGCCTGGAAGTGGAGTAGGTAGAACAGGGATGGGAGAGGCTGGAGGACTACCAGAGCTCTGCAGAATCCTCTGCCCCAAACCCACAAGGGAAACCCCAGTGCCAAATTATTGTAGACAGCAGTTACTGATACTCCTTTCCCCTCCATGCACTGGAACCCTCTGGCCTCCACCAAGTGGCGTTCCAAGGAAGTGTGACAGCAATAGGGAGAGGCCATAGTAACCGCTCCAGAAAGAGTCGTGGTATCCAGGGGCCACAATATATCAAGACGCATCAGGACAGATGATCCTTGACTGCAGTGGGGATCCCCTGTGTTTCATATGGATCTGGGGAAAACTGAGACTCCTAAGAATCTAAGGGAATCCATGGGGACAATCTTCTTTCCCCAATGGAAGAATTATCAAGAAATGCATTTTGTTCTCCTCTGTACAGATTATTCATGTCCTGTGAAGGAGGCCCAAAGGAGGATCTCTCAGTGCATATGAGAGACAAACTGCATATATCACTGATTTTTGTTATGTGGCAGAAAGAAATTTTGTGAGTTTATTTAAGAGTGTTTGTCTGGTTTTACCCACATAGGCATCAAATGACCTAACAACAAGGATCACAACATGTGGTGTACCTCAGCCAGTGCATCAAATGCACCAACAACCATGTGGATGAAACAAGGCAATCACTTTGTTTTCTGAAAACTGATGAAAGACAAAAACACCCTGTCACCGCTAGGTAAACTGTTTTCACAAAACAATCACTCCGTATCCGATCTCTGTCCTTGTCCTCAAAGGAAATTTGCACAACAGCTTAGAAAGGCGAGCCTGGGAACTTAAATTCATAAGGATGCTGCTGGATGTTAAAACCCATGCGCTTAACAGGGACACTGGTTTCAAGGCTCATTACAACAATCTGTAACATACGCCTGCCTGTTGACTCTTAATGGTCCACTTCAAACCCTTTGCATAACAATCTAACCCTTACTACCCATTTGTCTGGAGTGACCTTCTACAACATTTGTTATTCCTTATGCTTAGCTATCTGTCCCAACTTGTATTTAGCTCAGACACTCTGATTTCTTTCCCCAGATCTAAAGAACTTTGTATAGTTCTAAAGCTTGTCTCTGTCCCCAACACAAGTTGGGACAATTTAAAAAAAAAAAAATTAATGTACCTACATTGTTCCTCTTATAGCCTGGGACCAACATGGCTACAACAACATTGCAAATAATTTTTGTACTATCACATATGCACACAAAACATTTAAATGCTATTTGTGCATGCAAATTGAGTGCAGCCTTTTTTTGCATATAGGACTTCTAACTTTTGTGTGATATGCACATAATTTGCACATGCAGAATTGTGTGTACAAATGAAGTCTGGGTTGAGATTCCTTTGAAAACTTAGCCCTGAAAGTCAAATGTACAAAGCAAGTCTGAAATACTCACATTTCTAGGTAGAGGAAGTTTAGATTATCCAGAATGCAGATCAATGTGATTGGGCAACAAAGTGGTAGCCTTGTTTGGTGCACCTTTATAACACAGAGATGAACAGTGAGCATGTGTTGTAACACTGAAAGGAAACAAACCTCTGAGGAGGAAAGGTAGGACTTGCCTGTCACTAACTTGGATTGCCCTCTGAGTATTTTGTGGTAGTGATGGTTTTTGAAAGTCATATCAAGAATCTGAGAGAAACATTGAAAAAAAAATCTGTGGGAAATAAGCCAACTAATAGAAATCCAGAATAACACTGGGGAAAGTTGAGGGGGAAAAACAGTTTCTGAGCCAGGGTGATCCAGATTAATGCATTGTCAACCCTGACCTTAAAGTGCCCTGTGAAGGAGCAGAGAGACTTCAGCCAGGCACAGCAGGGGTTAAAGAACACCTGTGGGTTCAGCTAGTTCCTCCCTGTTATACCTGCAGCCAATGCCAGGCCTGGAGGTGGGAGAAAAGAAGGGAGCCTGGCTCAGTCAAGGGCTGACTGGCTAAGAGGCAGGAGCTCTCTCTATGCCTGCCTAAAAGCACAGACCTGCAACCCACCTGCCAGCACAGCCACTGGCTGCAAGTCTTCCCTGGCTAAGGGGAATCCCCAGATGAGCCCCAACTGTGGGAAAACTGGACTAGCGGGGCTATCCCCAAACTAAAAGGACTTGCCTAGGGAGCAGCCCAGGAAAACAGGTCCTGAAGTCCTCGTCACAGCTGGGAGAAAGGTCCATCTCCCCTAATTAGGGCTGAGTGACCCAGGATCCTGGGCCAGGACCTGAGGGAGAAGGAGAGGTCAGGTCCCCCTTTAGTCCCCCCCCAACCAGTGATATAACCACTAGGCTGCCAGGCCACTGAAGGCCTTATCACATACCCCTTCATCATTAGCAAAAACTGTACACATTTTAATTTTGTTTCCCTAATTTATATCTCTAGTCTGGATTTAGGATTTTTCTCATCCCACAGTACACAAAATATCACATGGAGCACAATATCACAATACAGTGATATTTCTTGAATATTTCCTTTTGTTTCAGGGTCTTCCTGCCTCTTAGCCATGTGAAGCATAACTTTTGCCAGCTCAGTGTTGCATCTTTCTCTCTTTTGGGTTTTGTCTTCATTGTAAGTTTTTAATATGGGTATTCAACCTTGCAAATAAAAGTGAGCTGATAGTTGGTAAGCTTGGATGGGTTTGGTCACTTGAGGTTATTGATGGATGTGACAGAAGATTTTTTGTTGTTTTTTGTTGTTTTTTTTTAAGGAAAAATCTGCTCAGCTCTCCCACTTCCTGTGGAGAACAACTGTATCTAAGAATACTGAACAATTACTTATAAACCAGCAGACAACTGCATAGCTAAACTGGGGGGTGAGGGACTGAACGTTTGTAGAATACCCTCTTTCTGTTTACCATCGTCTGAAAGATGGTCAAAAGCTGAACAAGGAATAGCTCCCTACGAGCAATAATGCAAGGATTCAAATATTCCAAGTATGAATAACTTATCCTTGCATTATCCAAGTGTGATCCTTTCACTTTTGAAGATATAAAGCCATTGCAAGGGACACTAGATTCCTTAAAGCCAAACAGAATAAGACTAGGGAATATACAAAGCTAAAAATGACAATCAGCAGAGATCGCTTTGGGCATAGAAGCCTTTGGCAAAACAATGGAACAGAACTGCCCTGTGAAGCTCTGAGTTGCTCCATGGGCACACCCATTAAAGACATGGAACCTGGCCTGATAAAAATTGGCAAAGAAGAACTTTTTCTTTCTGTGAAAGACGCCTTTAAGTCTAGGGCCTCTTACCAGATGAGAAGTTGTGGATTTGGCAAAAAAACCAACAAACAACTTTTGATATTTTAGGTGGTATTTCATATTTAAACGGTAAACTTCTATCAATCCTAGTGGTATTTATAGCAATGTTATTGTGAGGTGTGCATATGCTTAACTTTGTGTTCTCTGAATCTTTCATGTTTTACTGAGAAGGCTTCCTTTTAATTTCAACCTGAATTGGGTACTAGTAACTGTTAAGCCCTTCTGTACTCGGGGTCAGGGCAAAAACTGAAGAGGTAGCTCGTGTAGACTCTTTATCAAAGGCCAGGCTTATAGTAAGGGGAGTTTAAGAAAGTGTCCTTTCCTCAGGCTTCAGGGAGTTTTGTTCCTCTAAAATTCCCTGACCTCAACATACAATAGCCCCATCTATCCAGTGTATGGAGATTTGTGAGTAGCACTTTCTCTTATTGGATATGAGCAGAAGCAGAGTGATTGTTCAGGTTCCCTCTCGGGTACTGCTTAGAGGATTACAAAACAAGTGCCAAGTTACCACATGGAGGGAAGAGATCATTAAACTGTACTCCTCCCCAGTGACGCTGTCTGCAAACAGTTCTGGGTGACTCTAACTATCAAATGCTATAGCATTCTAGTTCGCATACATAAAGAAATACTGGGGCAATAAATGGTTTCCTTTCATGTTATTGTTCATCCTATATTAAAATGGATAGGGCATGTTCATCCACATTCTGAAGTAATGCATCAAAAGAGTTGATTAGAATATTATTAAATGTCAAGTTGAGGACACTAAACCAATTAAGAATTTGAAATTCCAATGAATTTAGACTCTAACAACTTTTGAGATGCATTCGACAGGAAGGCATAAAGGTTTCTTTCGGGAAGGAGACATCTTCTAGCAGGGACTCAGCTTTGAAGGGTTATTGATGTAACCCTTGAATTATATCAAAGTAAGACTGAACAAGATATATGGAAATATCCAACAAGATGCCATAAGTATCATTATAATAACATTTGTTCTTATCTGGCTTGCCACAGAATCTCTTTTCAGATGTAATAGATCTATTTTTTACTCCACTGCAAAGCTTGTGACCAATAGATGTGTAAGTGACCTTGGTCTTTTAGACCTATCAAATAAGAATCAAGAATCTTTCAGGTTGCTTGTTTGTCTTGTGGGACTTATCTGAGTATGTGCCCATAGATGGCGTGAGAGTGTCATTCACTGTTCGTTTTGATATATTTTTTTCT
This sequence comes from Lepidochelys kempii, assembly GCF_965140285.1. Lineage (NCBI taxonomy): Eukaryota > Metazoa > Chordata > Testudines > Cheloniidae > Lepidochelys > Lepidochelys kempii. The sequence goes on along the minus strand of NC_136384.1, from coordinate 65,196,948 downwards.
TCACACTTTTTTTTGATGGAAATATACAAAATCTGAGTCTGTTGCAATTCTGCGGAGTCAAGAACAACCACCCCAAAATTGCAATGAGAAAGGTAAAAGGCACAATAAGAAACAGGCACGCACTCTGTATTATACTGGGCATTGAAGAGGGATTCTCAAGGCAGAATAATCACAACTAGTGCATGATTTATTGGTTGGCCAACCCCAACCTGTGCAAGGGTAGGGAGTGGGCAAAGTTCCATGGAAAGAGAGAGGTGCAGATACCTTGTGGGTTCCCCAAAACTTCCCCCTGCAGAATAAAACCACTTTGTTTCCATTGTGGTTACAGCCCTCTGTGGCCATTGAGATAGGGGCAGGTGTACCAACTCCCTTATAAAATACAAAATTACCAGCAGAAAGGCACCAGCTCTAACATGCAGGAGGTCTTTCTATGTGATGATGTGCTTATTATCCTTTGTTTGATTCCCTTAGTTGGCTTTTATTCCACATGAGAGTGTGCCTGCTGGAATTAATTTTGGGAGAACATTTTTGTAATAGGTGATACCAAATGCTTTCCTGAAATGAAATATATTACATCTACTTCATTCCCTTCATTAAATGGATTAAAAGCTGACTCACTGAGAAGTATAAAAATAGTATTCTAAATGGGGAATCATCATTGAATGGGTGTGTTTCTAGTGGGGTCTTGCTGCTATTGGTGGTTGGCCCTACACCATGTAACGTTTTTATTAATGACCTAGAAGAAAACATAAAATCACTGATAAAATTTTAAGATAACCTAAAAATTGGGGGAGTGGTAAATAATGAAGGGGACAGGTCACTGATAGACGTTTGGATTGCTTGGTAAACTGGACACAAGCAAACAATACGTGTTTTAGTACAGCTAAATGTATACATCTAGGAACAAAGAATGTAGACCATATTTACAGGATGGGGGACTCTAACAAAAGATATGGTGGATAACAAGCTGAACCTGACCTTCTAGTGTGAAGCTGTGGCCTAAAGGGGTATTGTGATCCTGGGATGCATAAAAAGTCCAGTTCTGGACTACACTTCAAGAAGGGCTCCCCCGCCCCCAGATATAGGCAGAGGAAGAACTAGGAATGGTGTTGGTGACGTGCTATTTTCCTCACATTGTGCGCTCTTCCTTCTAGAGTTTGCGCAAGTTGATGGAAAAAAACTCAACCTTCCGGCGCTGATGAACTGAGGCAGCTCACTCTCTAAATCTCCCAGCTGCCTTCGTCTCTCTCCAGCAATGTGTCTTACAAAGCCTCTGGGAGTCCACATGCTTTTTAAAGCTTGGGATGCTCACACAGCTGGAATGGGTGATTTATCCCCTCTTACTCAGCAACCTGTAATTACTCAAAACTTGTACAGGTCCGACTTCAAAGGGCACTGCTTGAATTCAGGTTAACCTACCTAGTTGAAGGGGAATCTTGCCCAGATACTCAGCAACTAAGCCTAGGCTTCAAACAGTGCAAAGAGTCCTAACAAACTTGATGGCAAGTTTCCCAGTAAAGAAAAGTGCATTCTTCTTACCCCTCAAAGTTAGTCAATAGCATAAAGGCAGAATTATCCCAGAGATACTCACCCATTGGCTAACTCCCTGTGTCTGGCAATATTTATTCTGTGTAACCTCAGTCGGTTCATTTATTCATAGTTCTCTTATCTTCTAGGATCAACTTCAGGCTACTCCTGCAAATGGAGGAGAAAGTACATGCTCTTCCTTTCCCCACCTTCTGCCCAAAGGAGCAACAAAATCCTATGCTCCCTAATTCTCAGTCCCAGTGAAGCTGAGACTGCACTAAAACAGAGGAGGGCAAAGATGGCTGTAGTTACAGCAGGACCGGCTCTAGGTTTTTTTTGCCGCCCCAAGCTCAGGTGGGGCTGGGGCTCTCAGGCAGTGCTGGAAGCGAAGGGAGTGATGTCACCTTCTCCCAGCGCCTGCAGGGGCTTTACCCCCACCTGGCCACGCAGAGAAGCCCCGATATAAGGCAGCGCAGCAGCCAGTGTGCGGATGAGGCGGAGCAGCCCCGGCTCCCCGGCAGGACTCGCCCTCTCCTCCCCAGGTAGCGGCTGGGCCCTGGCAGTCCAGCATCCCGGGGCTGGGGCTTCCCCTTCCCGCTGCAGCCGGGGGCGCAGCGTCCTCGCCCCGTCTACGTGGTGCAGCTCCGAGAGCACAACTGCCCCGAATTAAAGGGTGGCTGGAATGATGCCGCCCCCGGAAATGTGCTGCCTCAAGCAGGTTCATGCTTTGCTGGGGCCTAGCGCCACTCCTGAGTTAGAACAACCTACTGTAACTTACTGTGTGGCAATTGTACTCTTTGGGCCTTTGCAGCAGCCCAGAATAGCTGGAACTAATATATCCAGTGACCCTAAAGCCAAGGTACAGCCCTATAGATGTGTATAGATTCAGGACCCTAAGGCCAAAAATAAATGATTGGCGTACAATTTAGAGTCGGAAGACATTACAGTACTGAGGTGTAAGTTACAGAACAGAATGCAGATGCCTTAGAAAAATCATTGCAGCTTTTCAAAGATAAAATGGATTTAAAAAAAAGCTATTGTTATGTCACTGATAATGGAAACTGCTTCCTTCTTAGGAAAGAGGAAAACTGTGGGCAATAAAAACATATTGATATTTAGGTTAGAGTGGAATAGTCAATTTTCAAACAGAAAAGAGATCAAAATTTTGATGTCTGAGGACTTGGTCTTAATCTAGAGATACCTGTTCATTATGAAAAGACATTATACATTCCAAACAAGCAGCCCTGGCTGTCAAGTACATACATTACTTAATCAGGATTATTTGCACTCTGAACCAAACATGTGACTCTGAAGAACCAATTACAAACCAGAAACCTCTGCCTAGTAAGCATCTTAATTGTATCTTGCATTTCAGCTACAGAAAAGGGAGGATTAAGGATGTGGCTAGGAGGGAAAAGGAGATTTATTCCAGAGCAAAGAGATTATTTTTTTTCTTTACTAAACCTAAGCTGATCAACTCAGACTGTATGGCAACATTTTGTCTTTCTGAGGAATAAGCTGAGAAGTATATGAGCAGAACTGTCAATTCTATATCTTGCAAGTTAAGTGTGATCTATAAACCAGATGAAATATATCTGCTGTGACTCCGATGGTCCTGTCCTACTTACGGGTGTGTAAGCAACTGGGAGAAACTTGACTCCAATATTTATGTGCCTAGAGAGTATTCAGAACTCCACTTAATTTTAATGGAGACTTGTTTTAAAATTAGATATGGTACTTATTGCTTCCCACCCCCCCCCTTTTGGTTATTTCACTGACTTCTTGAAGGAGCTGAAAGTTTGTTTGTGTGAGAGACTGCTTTGCACTAATTGATAAAATTTGCCAAAACATCAAATTATTATTAATTTTTTCCCCCAATCCCTGTTTTATTTTCTTACTGTTTTTCTCCTTATTTGCTTTTATGGGGGGACTACAGTTACATGATGATACATTCTATTTCTGTTCACTTCCACTCTTCTACTTCTCATCTGTTAAAAGAACAAGTTTATCTTGTTGATGTGCATTTCATCATTTTAAAAAAAGCTTCGGTCCTCCAAGATTCACCAGTTAAAGCTATGACAAGTTTGTAGGAAAAGCTTTGCAGCATTATTAAATGTGAGATGCACAATAAACAAACAACAACGATAGTTGTAGAACACTACCACTCCCAATTCTGACCCCCTCTTGGCCTTTGGTAATAACTTTACTTTCTTCTGCTAAGGCTATAACTTGGTACTGACAGACTCCTGAGCTAAGCTTGAGGGTTTTTTTTAAAAAAAAATTTCTATGGAACAGTAGCGATCAGGGGCCCCAATCAGCATTGAGTCCTCATATTGGTTGCTGTACTAATATAAAATAAAGCATTAATAACCTAAACTGGAACAAAATTTGATACGTTCATGACCATTCAAGCCTCTTCGGAAACCAACCTTGCCCAAGAAAAGGTCTGGTCATGACAGGCTGCATGTGCAGCGCCTGCATCAAGAAAAGAAATGGCCCCAAACATTGAAGATGCATCTTTTTCACAGTGCAGTGGAATAACAACCAGCGACTAGTCTCCTGTAACCAATAGTACCTACTGATGCCTCCCTTAATCTTAGTTATCTTGAAAAGAACTCTCCTTTTAAACAAAGCTATTGAGGTAATACTTACAAGCAGCACGTGACACTACTTTGGTTAATCATGCCTTGATGGCCATCCCCTTGATTAAACTGTTGCAAATAAAGCCAAATGTAGGGTAAAATTCTTTGTTTTACTTATACATATATGAAGTACTTAAGCAAGCTTCTATAGCCTGTAGTGAAAACTGAGTAAGGATCCTGTGGTCTGGTTCATAGCATGGGTGGGGTCACAAATTAGGTAGGAGCTAAAATCTCTTAGGGCTTGTTTATACACACTGCAAATGCAAACTAGAGGGGTGGGAACTGAAGAAAGGTCCAACATGTTGTGCTTTAACTGCCCCATGTAGACTGTGCTTGCATGAATTAAAAGGTGCATATTTACGTAATCCTGTTTAAAACTGCCCCACAATCCAGGCAGAATGAGAATGGAGCAAGGAGCATGGTGGGATGGTAGACACCAGAAAATGAATACACACGCCAAAAGAATAGTTCCTTCCCTTTTACTGGCTAAATTCAGTGGCCTGTGTTATGCAGGAGATTGGTCTAGATGACCATAGTGGCACCTTCAGATCTTGAATCTAAGAATTTAACTATAATAGTTGGTTCAACAACACTGAAATAAGAGGATAGAGGGGTGTGTGTGTGTGTGTAGATTAGATAAAGTTCCTATACATGGTATTTGGAAGTATCCAAATCTCCTCTAGTCACTTCAGATTCTCACACTGACACATTTTAAAATCCATGCATTTAATCTACCTTCACCATTCTCCAATATGTTAAAAATCTCCCTTCATTATCCTTAATGAACATATCCGTTATCTACTTCCTAGCATCATTATACTCCCTGAGCAAGATTGTAGCATAAATTAGGTCTAGCTACTTGGTCAAATGACACTGTTCAAGAGCCTACAGGACTAGGAGCTTCCAGCATCTGTATTCAGTTTATATTCATTGGAACAAAACACTTTGTTTGTGAAAGGGAAAATGTAAATGATTAGTCATGCTTGTTTTATAGCATACACACTTCAGTTTTGTTGCCCTACTTTGACAGTTCACTTGCTTTAGGGAGTAATGCAGCCAAATCAGAGCTCTGTCTAGTCTCTGCCGGGGTGTTTCTTGTCTCTCACAATGTGGAGCATCAAGCCAAAAGGAAATTTTATCACGATTCAATTTTTATTACCGGCAGGTATTTCCTATGATGTGGATTTCAGAGAAATAAGCTAAGGGAGTTTAAGCACAGTGAAATTTTCAGAGGTATCTGTTAGCCAGGATAGAAATAGACAGATAAAGGAAGAGGTTTTGAAGATGGACTTTTATCTTTATTCGTGTTTCTTTAGGGACACATTCTGTAGGATGCTGGCTTACTTTATACTTCGGCACACGACGGATTGTAAAATGTCCACAGTGAAAGATTGGTTTCTGGGTGTTTTTTTTTTTTCTGAAACAATTATGTTATCTGGGTAGGTCCATTGAGAGACTATTCTGTGACACAATAATGGAAGTGGAGCAACTCCAGCAAAAACACGAAATATAATATCAGGGACATCACGAGTTATAAGGAGAGTAAATCCAAGGCTAAACTATTTAAATTTTATTAACAAGGGACCTGGCTTGGTACCAGATTACATCCTTCTCATGAAACAGATGAAAAATAAACAAGAAGACCTTTAGATATCTCCCTTTTTTTCTTCAGTAGGAGCAATTTCTGTGGCTACGTTGTTCTGTGGAGGTTTGGTATTATACCTATTTTTCCACATTAAAAAGAGCCAAGAGCCACTGTGTTTCATGAAATTAACTGGAAAAATGTACAGTATTTCAGAAAACAGAAGCTGTACCAGATCATCTCCAACAGAATATGATCCTTAAGCTTCCTGTTAGAAGATGGTTAATCAAAACAAGAAAGTTTTTGTTTTGTGTTGTTTTTTTCGCTTACTTAGCTTTTCTGTACAAACAGCTTTTGTGATGCCTCAGCAGATTATTCACATATGGCCCTTGATTTTTTATTTACAATTTTTTTATTTTATTTTATTTTTTGCTACCAATCCACCAAAAAGCAAATGGAAATCTTTGCAATCAGTTCTCATAAAGTTGGAAACAGAGCATTTGGTCCTCTTCAGCCCCCTGCACTTGTTTTTCATAGATTCATAGATATTTAGGCCAGAAGGGACCATTATGATCATCTAGTCTGACCTCCTGCACAATGCAGGCCACAGAATTTCACCCACCACTCCTAAAAAAGACCTCACACCTATATCTATGCTATTGAAGTCCTCAAATTGTAGTTTGAAGACCTCAAGGAGCAGAGAATCCTCCAGCAAGTGACCCGTGCCCCATGCTACAGAGGAAGGCGAAAAACCTCCAGGGCCTTCCAATCTGCCCTGGAGGAAAATTCCTTCCCGACCCCAAATATGGCGATCAGCTAAACCCTGAGCATATGGGCAAGATTCATCAGCCAGATACTACAGAAAATTCTTTCCCGGGTAACTTGGATCTTACCCCATCTAAAAACCCATCACAGGCCATTGGGCCTATTTACCATGAATATTTAATTACCAAAACCATGTTATCCCATCATACCATCTCCTCCATAAACTTATCGAGTTTAATCTTAAAGCAAGATAGATCTTTTGCCCCCACCACTTCCCTCGGAAGGCTATTCCAAAACTTCACTCCTCTGATGGTTAGAAACCTTCGTCTAATTTCTAATCTAAATTTCCTAGTGGCCAGTTTATATCCATTTGTTCTTGTGTCCACATTGGTACTGAGTTTAAATAATTCCTCTTCCTCTCTGGTATTTATCCCTCTGATATATTTATAGAGAGCAATCATATCTCCCCTCAACCTTCTTTTAGTTAGGCTAAACAAGCCAAGCTCCCTGAGTCTCCTTTCATAAGACAAGTTTTCCATTCCTCGGATCATCCTAGTAGCCCTTCTCTGTACCTGTTCCAGTTTGAATTCATCCTTCTTAAACATGGGAGACCAGAACTGCACACAGTATTCCAGGTGAGGTCTCACGAGTGCCTTATATAACAGTACTAAAACCTCCTTATCCCTACTGGAAATACCTCTCCTGATGCATCCCAAGACGACATTAGCTTTTTTCACAGCCATATCACATTGGCAGCTCATAGTCATCCTATGATCAACCAATACTCCAAGGTCCTTTTCCTCCTCCGTTACTTCTAGTTGATGCGTCCCTAGCTTATAACTAAAATTCTTGTTATTAATCCCTAAATGCATGACCTTACACTTCTCACTATTAAATTTCATCCTATTCCTATTACTCCAGTTTACAAGGTCATCCAGATCCTCCTGTAGGGTATCCCTGTCCTTCTCTAAATTAGCAATACCTCCCAGCTTTGTATCATCTGCAAACTTTATTAGCACACTCCCACTTTTTGTGCCCAGGTCAGTAATAAAAAGATTAAATAAGATTGGTCCCAAAACTGATCCTTGAGGAACTCCACTGGTAATCTCCCTCCAACTTGACAGTTCACCTTTCAGTAGGACCCGTTGTAGTCTCCCCTTTAACCAATTCCCTATCCACCTTTCAATTTTCCTATTGATGCCCATCTTATCCAATTTAACTAATAATTCCCCATGTGGCACAGTATCAAATGCCTTACTAAAATCTAAGTAAATTAGATCCACTGCGTTTCCTTTATCTAAAAAATCTGTTACTCTCTCAAAGAAGATCAGGTTGGTTTGGCACGATCTACCTTTTGTAAAACCATGTTGTATTTTGTCCCATTTACCATTGACTTCAATGTCCTTAACTACCTTCTCCTTCAAAATTTTTTCCAAGACCTTGCATACTACAGATGTCAAACTAACAGGCCTATAATTACTTGGATCACTTTTTTTCCCTTTCTTAAAAATAGGAACTATGTTAGCAATTCTCCAATCATACGGTACAACCCCTGAGTTTACAGATTCATTAAAAATTCTTGCTAATGGGCTTGCAATTTCTTGTGCCAATTCTTTTAATATTCTTGGATGAAGATTATCTGGGCCCCCCGATTTAGTCCCATTAAGCTGTTTGAGTTTCGCTTCTACCTCAGATATGGTGATGTCTACCTCCATATCCTCATTCCCATTTATCATGCTACCATTATCCCTAAGATCCTCTTTAGTCTTATTAAAGACTGAGGCAAAGTATTTGTTTAGATATTGGGCCATGCCTAGATTATCCTTGACCTCCACTCCATCCTCAGTTTTTAGCGGTCCCACTTCTTCTTTCTTTGTTTTCTTCCTATTTATATGACTATAGAACCTTTTACTATTGGTTTTAATTCCCTTTGCAAGGTCCAACTCTACTTGACTTTTAGCCTGTCTCACTTTATCCCTACATATTCTGACCTCAATAAGGTAGCTTTCCTTACTGATCCCTCCCTTCTTCCACTCCCTATATGCTTTCTGCTTTTTCTTAATTACCTCTCTAAGATGCTTGCTCATCCAGTTTGGTCTACAACTCCTGCCTATGAATTTTTTCCCCTTTCTTGGGATGCAGGCTTCCGATAGCTTCTGCAGGTTTAATTTAAAATAATCCCAGGCCTCCTCTACCTTTAAACCCATAAATTCTTCAGTCCAATCCACTTCCCTAACTAATTTCCTTAATTTTTGAAAGTCAGCCCTTTTGAAATCAAAAACCCTAGTTGCAGATTTATTTTTGTTAATCCTTCCATTCAGTTTGAACTGAATTAGCTCATGATCACTTGAGCCAAGATTATCCCCTACAACCATTTCCTCTATGAGGTCCTCATTACTCACCAAGACCAAATCTAAAATGGCATCCCCTCTAGTTGGTTCAGCAACTACTTGCTGAAGGAATCCATCAGCTATCGCATCTAGGAAAATCTGAGCCCTATTATTATTACTAGCACTCGTCCTCCAGTCTATATCTGGGAAGTTAAAGTCTCCCATGATCACACAGTTTCCATTAGTATTTACTTTATTAAAAACATTAAAAAGGGCTCTATCCATATCCAAATTAGATCCCGGCAGTCTATAGCACACCCCAAGCACTATCCCAGGGGAGGCTCTAATAGTTTTCTTCCCCAATTTAATTGTTGCCCAGACAGACTCAGTCATATCCATTTCATCGCTTCTTATTTCTTTACATTCTATCTCATCATTGATATACAATGCTACTCCACCACCTTTACCTTTATTTCGGTCTTTCCTAAACAGCACATACCCTTCAATACCTGTAGCCCAGTCATGACTACTATTCCACCAGGTCTCTGTTATACCTATAATATCTGGTTTCACTTCCTGCACCAGTAACTCTAGTTCCTCCATTTTGTTACCTAGGCTCCTTGCATTAGTGTACAAACATCTTAATTTTTGCTGTTTGGCCTCACTCACATTCTGTACCCTATTAGGCACGGTTATTTTACTACCAGTATAACCTATTAGACTTGTATCTACACTGCCCTTCCTCCTACCTACAGCTGTATCCACTCTTACTTCATTTTCTTTCCACTCTATGCTAAATTCTGGCGTGGAGATTACCTGGACATCTCCCAACCATCTCCCCCAAATTCCTAGTTTAAAGCTCTCTTAATCAGTTGTGCCAGCCTCCATCCTATAAGTCTATTTCCTTCCCTACTCAGATGAAGTCCATCCCGAGAGAACTGTCCTCTATCCATGAATGCCTCCCAATGGCCATACATCCCAAAGCCCTCCTTATAGCACCACTGCCTAAGCCATCTATTGATAGTCATAATCTTGTCACACCTTTGTTGCCCTTCTCTAGGAACAGGCAGAATCCCACTAAAGATCACCTGAGCCTCAATTTCCTTAAGCGTCCTCCCCAGCCTAGCATAGTCTCCCTTAATACTTTCCAGCGAGAATCTAGCCGTATCATTTGTTCCCACATGAAGGATAATTAGGGGATTCTTTCCCGCTCCCTTTAGAATCCTTTTCAACCTCAGGTCTACATCCCGTATCTTAGCACCTGGAAGACAGCACACCCTCCTATTTTCTGGATCAGCTCTGGTTACAGGCCTATCTATTCTTCTCAGTAAAGAGTCCCCAATCACATAGACCTGCCTTTTCCTAGTGATGGTGCTATTCTCCAGTCTATCCCCTGTTCCCTCTGGCTGCAAGTTCTTTCCATTCCCATTCTCCCTTGTAATCCTTTTTAACCCATCCTGTATCCTCCTGGGGCTCATATTTGGTGTAATCTCCATTAACTCTTCCCCTTTTCCTATAGGACTAACCACTCTTCTCTTCTTCCTTGCCCTATCACCTTCAGTGACTACCTGCTGAGCCCCTTCTTCATTTTCCAACTCTGCAAACCTATTCTGAAGCTCTATTTCTCCTTCACTAGCCCGTCTTTTCCTCTGCCTAGTTCTTTTAGTCACATGCTTCCACTGACCACTTTCCTCACCCAGTCTCCCCTCAGAATTCCCTAGTCCTGCTTCCATCTGCAAGTCTGAGCTTTTCCCTTCAGATACCTCATGTCTTTGCTCCATAATCTGCTCAAACCCCTTCCTAAACTCTACCAGACTTTCCACCTGCATCTCCAAACCTCTGATCTTTTCCTCCATCAGCTCTATCAGACGGCATTTCATGCAGAGAAAACTCTTACCAGGTGCCCCCTCCAGGATCATGTACATACCACAGCTTCCACATCCAGTCATCTTCATTGTGTCATCTGCTACATGGGTCACTTCCACCTCTGAATCTGTCATAGCCTTCCCACCTAAATCCTGTTAATCTGGGAAACACAAACCACACCAAAACACCACCACCCACAGCAAAACCAAACCCCACACAAGCACCACAACACAAACTCCCCTGTTTACAGCTCTGTTTGCTAGCTCCTGTGCTGCTGCCTGACTGGCTGCTACCTTTATAGGACCCCCAGTCAGTGAAGCCCCGCCCCCTAATCAGGGCTCAGCTTCTCTCCCAGCACAAAGCCCCTCCAAGCCTCTACACATACAGATACTACCAATACAAAACCAAACACACACAAATACCTTCTCCTCCAACAGAACTCCCACTCAAACTCCCCTGTTTACAGCTCTGTTTGCTAGCTCCTGTGCCGCTGCAGCTGTCTGTTGTTCTTTCCCCTTGTTACAGCAATGGCTTGCTTTTGAGATTAAGTTTGTGGAGGAACAGAGGTCAATTTGGGTTTGACCTCTGAAAGGCAGATTTGATATTACATTAGCAACTTCAGTTCAGCAAAATTCAGGGTAAATATTTCATATTGACACCAGCTCTATGAGCATGGAGAGGGGAAGGGGGAAATACATCCAGAGTGGGAAATAATTAATACTATTCAATAGTTGCTAAAATATATAATGCAATTGTCCTTCTATAGACAGATCCTGCTACCTCTTCAACTCATTTTCCATCAAAAGGTAATTTACTTTAAGGTAGTATCAAGAAATAAAATCATAGAATATCAAGGTTGGAAGGGACCTCAGGAGGTCATCTAGTCCAACCCCCTGCTTTGACCAATCCCCAATTTTTGCCCCAGATCCCTAAATGGCCCCCTCAAGGATTGAACTCACAACCCTGGGTTTAGCAGGCCAATGCTCAAACCACTGAGCTATCCCTCCCCCCTGTGATAAGGAATAGCCACCACAACATTGAGACATTATGGGCCACTCAGACTCAACTTAATAGCCAGGGCTTTGGATTTCCTCCTATCTAAACCCAGTTAATTACTTCAACAACTGAAAAATAAATTGCCAATACTATTGACAAGATTTCAGCTGTGAGGCTCAGAGAAACTATGTAATGAATAAATCAGAATACACCTGTTCAGTTTGACAGTATTTATAGTCAAAATGGACCCTAGCTGCAACATTTTGGATCCAGATCTGCATTTTGAAGTTGGGGGCGTGGGGGGGTTGGACTTAAGGTTTTGGTTTGGTCCACTGTAAAGAGATGGAGGCTGTTGGCAAAAGTAGACTTGGAGCACCTGGTTCAAATTTCAAACCCGTGTCCCACATTTCCTTAAAGTGTTCATTTTGGGATTTTGGTTCCATGCCATTTCTCATTTTATAGGAGGAATATGCTGTAGTCCAGGTATCAGAAAGTAGCTGCAGTTGTACTCTTATTAACCCTGAATACAGGTAAGATTCTGTTAGCGGTTTCTTCTTTGCAGTTTGAGGCGTTTTTCCATGAATTCTTTGGAAACCAAGCATGAAGCATCGCCTTTAAGCATCTCCCTTTTATGATACTTCACAATTTTTTTTATTTTGTACTGTTAGTTCTGTAGCTCCATCTGATGATCTCAAAGTTCTTGACAAGTAATTAAACCTCTCAATGTTGCATGAGGTAGGGAAGAATGATCATCCCCATTTTTCAGATGGAGAAACCATAGCACAGAGAGGTCAGCGACTCACTCGGTGGCGTGCAGCAAGACAAGTAGCAAGGCTGTGGTTACACTTAAAACGCTACAGCAGCAGAGCTGCCATATAGCTACTCACTACAGTGACAGGACGGGTTCTCTCATGGCTGTAGTTAATCCACCTCCACAAGAGGCTGAAGCGAGATTGATGGAAGAATTCTTCCATCAATCTAGCGGGGTGTATACCAAGGATTAGATTGGCTTAACTATGGGGCTCAGGGCTGTAGACTTTTCAAACCCCTGACTGACATTGCTATGCTGATGTAAGTTTTCATTTTAGATCAGCATTAAAAATAGAACACATCTCCTAATTCCCAGTCCCCTTCTCGAACCATTAGACCCTCTTTGCTTGTTACTAGAGTGTACTCATAGCTATTTTCAAATCTATCACGCTTCCTACTCTGCCTCAACTATGCCTTTGTTCCTGTTAATATCCATGAAAAAGGGTAAGCAATCCAGTGACAAACGAAAGTGCCCAATGCAGTGAAATACTGAGCCACTCCTGCAAAGTGCTCAGTGCTCTCAGCACCTGGCTGGAGGTGCCCATTATCTTAGCAATGCACCCCAAAGTGGCTCCAATCCTGCAAACTTTACTCAATGCAACTAGTCTTTTCTCACATGAGCAGTCCTGTTTGCTTCAGCAACTTCAGTTGGAATTTGAATCCAGAATTTCAAACTGTAAATCACTTTCTACTGAATGTATTAGAAGTATAAGGGAGAGACTGAAATACATGCACTTTAAGATCTGAGAACTCTATGATGACTGTAGTATAATAACTCATTTTCCTGGAGACAACTTACACAGTTTAAGTTGGAAGAAGCATGTTTACAGGACACCCAGACTCTGACATCTGCTCTCATTGGGTTCTTTGCATTTATTCTAATGCATATAAGGTGTCTAGGTGAGCACCAGTATAGTTCTTAAATCAACAATAATTTCAGTAACTTTGATAGGACAAACAGTATGATCCAGTGGAGAGAGCACCAGACTGGGAGTCAGGAAACTTGGATTCTATTTTAATGAAGCTTGAATGTTTTCTAAAAGATATGTTCTGGTTCAAACAGGAATTTTTGGCCTGTTATTGCAGGAGGTCTGACTGTCTAGGTGATCACAGTGGTCCCTTCTTGCTTTATAATTAGGGCCCTACCAAATTCATGTTCATGAAAAATGCGTCCTGGACTGCGAAATCTGGTCTTCCCCTTTGAAATCTGGTCGTTTGTGTAGTATAGAGTAAAAGTACACATTTCACAGGGGAAACCAGCATTTCTCAAATTGGGGGTCCTGACCCGAAAGGGAGTTGTAGGAGGGTCGCAAGGTAATTTTAGGGGTTCACGGTATTGCCACCCTCACTTCTGGGCTGCCTTCAGAGCTGGGCAGCCAGAGAGTGGCAGCTGCTGACTGAAGGCCCAGCTCTGCAGGCAGCAGCGCAGTACTAAAGGTGGCAATGCCATACCATGCTATCCTTACTTCTGCGCTGCTGCTGGCAGCGGCTCTGCCTTCAGAGCTGGGCTCCTGGCCAGAAGCCGCCGCTCTCCAGTTGCCCAGCTCTGAAGGCAGCCTCGCTGCCAGCAGCAGTGCAGAAGTAAGGGTAGCAATACCGCAACCCCCCCACCCCCAATAACGTTGTGACCACCCACAACTCCCTACAATTACAACACTGTGAAATTTCAGATTTAAATAGCTGAGATCATGAAATTTACAAGTTTTAAAATCCTATGATCATGAAATTGGCCAAAATGGATGGTGAATTTGGTAGGGGCCTATTTATAATCTATTCCCAGCTCTGTCACTGTCTTGCTGTATGATCTTGGACAAAGTTACTTCATTCCTCAGTGCCTCAGCTTCTCCATCTGTAATATGGGGATAATAATATCTAATCACCAGCCAACCAATAGGAGCTGAATGGTTTTCCTCTTACTGACAGTAATCTGCTTCAGGTACAGTGATTTTATCCTTTCACTGAGCAACAGTGTTGCTGTGGGCTGCTGTTAGTGCTCAGGCTGTGGGATGGCAGACTGCCAGTGTGGACAAGTGATGGTATAGATACCAATCAAATGCAGGAAAAATAAATCAGTCCTATTAAGAGTCTCTCCCCATGATAGCCTCTGGGATATGCTGCACATGAGTTCCCTCTCCTTTATTACTGAATATGAAGTATATGATGCAGGAGTTAGTACAATCTCACAGTACCCTTAGAATCTTTCAAAAGTATGAAACTAAGTTCATGTTTGCCTGTGTGTGTGTGTGCAGGAGTGACATCTGTATGTACATATAATGCCCATCTTTCTAGACATAAATATACCCACAGTATCCTCACACTTATAGAATATTGCATTATTTAAATAGGAGTCAATGAGGACAAAAACTTCCTAATCCATGATTACATGCCTGTCATTAATCTTGTAATGTGAACTTCAGAGAATTGAGAAGAGTGCACTCAGTAGCTTAATTCATTTAAAAATATCACCATTTGATATGAATTTGCTGTAAGTCTACCCTATGGAAGCAGCTAAGGTTCAAGAGGCAGAAATGAAATAGCTTATATGCATGCTGTACATTATTCTATAAAATGAAACAGAAAACTGTAAACAAGGCTGTATTATACATAATTACATCTGGGTCTTGGTGACTTCATAAAACAATAAAACTTGTGGTTGATTAAGATCATAACCCTTCCCTGTAGTCCCAGCTGAAGTGAGCTGTAGCTCATGAAAGCTTATGCTCAAATTTGTTAGTCTCTAAGATGCCGCAAGTCCTCCTGTTTTTGCGAATACAGACTAACACGGCTGTTACTCTGAAACCATTTACAGTAGTGTTGCTCTTGCAGCATAATTGTTTATGGCTCAGGTGGCAGTCTTTTTATAAGCCCACATTCTAGGCACTTATACAAACTTTCAGGATTTTTTTTTTTAATTTTTAAAATTACTCATTTGTGTGTTCAGTCCAAAGATGTGTTATCTTTTGTTTTTAGAGAGTGTGGTAAAATTCATTTGGCTCTTTTCAGGTCCTTTGAGATGCAGGATGGTGTTTTTTTTAACTGTTCAAAGAATTTTTTTTCAAGAGCTGTACTGTGCTTTGTTAACTTGGAAATGGCTTATTTTAAAAAATTCAAAATTAGTGGTCTTAGTATCATGAAAATGCAATGGTTGAAAAATAAGTTTTCCCTTTGAATATATATTATTGCTGGCAGTCTTTGGGATATTACAGTGTTGTGTGTGTTGGGTTTTTTCTGCAGACAGCATACACTTTTTTAAAAATTATTTCTAGCTTCAAAATCCTGAAAAACCATTAGGTGTTTTAAATCCTGGAACACCATTAAGTAAAGCTTTAGGTACTAATCCTACAACCCTAACTCGTGTGAATAGTTCGTGTGAGTTGAGATTAGCCACAAGAGTAATAGATATAGAACTGAGGCTTTATTTTGTACCATACTGGAATCAATCATCCAAAAAAGTTTTTTCTCTTTGCAGTTAGGTCTAACAGACTTCCATTGTACTTTGTTTGGCACTGTATGCAGCAGGGAACTGGTTTTGCCACAAATTAATGGTATCCTGTAATTCTTCTGTGGCTTTCACAGTTCAAAACTACAGAAATGGTTGCATTAGTTATCTTGTAAGTTCTCATCAGATTACTGTGCTGTGAAATATATTTTTCCCTATTTTGTGAAATACTTCTGTGAATTTTGAGTTAGTGCTGTCCTGGGTTGAATGTGATTTCTTCCTATGTTTATTTAAATCTGAAGTAGTATTTCTGAGCCTGAACAAGTTATGGTGGCAGGACAGATCATTGGCTTCAGTGGAGTTAGGCAGGAGAGTAATACTGTACAATGTTTTATATATGTAATATATATATTAAATATCTAGAAACCCATATTTTCTAGACCATCTTCTCTATGTACATCCTATAGCCTGAGAATCTTCTAGTACAATCTGACTCAGATACTGTGGGAGGAAATGTACTGAGGAAAAAAAACTAAAGAAAAGAATCAGCAAATTCCAGTGTTGAGGTTACCTTCAAGCTCCACTTCCTCCTCTTCTGTTACCTGACACTTTTCAAGTTTACTTATGCATAATTCTTGAAAAATTGTGTTCATCTTTTGACACTGCTACTCAAAATAAAGCATGACAAAGCAAAACATCTTTCATGTTGCAAAAATTCCCCAGGTAGATTCTAACCTCTCTTCTTTCCTTATTTCTAAATTTGGCTTATACCTTTTAAAACTATTAAAAGGTAATAAATAAAAATAAAAATTTTTGTCTAGTAAAAAAGAAAATACACAATATTATGAAGAAATATGCAGAACAAAAATTATATAACATGATCTACTAAGGCATCAACTAGTGGAGACCGTCATTAAAGTGTGGTGGAGAGGAGGGTGGGGGGGAATCTCCAATCATTATGTAATATGATATACTCAATAAACGAGGAAAATAGGAATTCAGATCATTCTAAGATTCCATCTGCAGTGTCATTACAATTAACAATACATGTTCAGTCCAGATTGTGGCTCATCCTATATGACAGTAGAAAGGACAGTAAGGGAGCATAAGTCATCTTATATGTCCCTTGTTTCCGCTAATCATACCATGGGTAGCTCTGCAAAGGATAGAGCAGGCTCTGTAGGCACTATGTGCCTCTCCACCCTAAGGGAGAGTGGGGGAAAAGGACAGGAAGTGGGCTGAGCCCTGACTTGATGCTCTCCAAGGCCTCAAGGGACCTACATTTTGGCAGCTAAAGGGCTGTGGAAGGGGCAGGGACAATCCCCCATAGAGCAGGAGGAATCAGGTCGCAGATTGTGGGGACTGCTTCTCCAGGCACCCTCACAGGGTAGCACAACTATACACTGCCTTTAAACATTGGGCAGAATGTACAGTGACCATCTTGCCCTTTACTCTGAGGAATAATTTTACACAAATCTACTAACGAAGAGTGAAGCATGGTACCACATAGTTTTAGCCAACTTCTTTTTCTATCCAAGGACCAGAAGGAGCTTTGTAACATTTTTATGTACTCCTGAAGCATCATATCTGTGCATATCACTTTGAAGTCATTTTATTTGATTAATGGGAACTTTTGAAGTTTAATAGTACCATTGTGTTACTGTGGACTACTTAGATGAGTAAAAGTTTACAGGATCAGACCACTGGCACAGAAATCAAATGTATTAACCATTCTCTCCTATTTGGTCTCTGCAGTTACCATACATGTTTTCAAAGAGATCTGTATCAGAATAGCAGTCCCTGCTCCCCCGCCCCGAAGAATACTTGGCCCAGTGTGTTTAAGAAAGATGAGCAGTGATGTTCACACCTGGCTTCCCTCCAAGTCTACCTGTATTGTGTGTGTGTGTGTGTGTCTCTCTCTCTCTCTCTATATATATATATTTTAGGTTCTGTTATGGCTGGTCTTTTTTTTTTTTTTTTGCTGGACTCTTATTTGGTGATCTTTAATAGTCTTTTATTTTAGTTTACTATTCTGTTGTGCCTCACTAAGCATATATAATTCAGCGTTATAATAATCTGCCATATGATCTAGGCCTTTAGTAGCCAACAATATTACATTTTTGGCTTTTTGTTTTTTTTCCCCCTACCTAATAGCTCTGAATTGCCGGAGAAGATTGGCCTAGGATCAGTCAAGATTTGGCTGGATTAAGAGACCAGAGCCTTCAGCTACGGTATCCTCTCCCTGAGGAGATACAATGCCCCCTTATTATTGGGCTTGCCACTGTCCATGTCCTGGCTGTTTTTTGTTCCCACTTTATTTATTACTGACACAATGGTGAAGAATGCCAGAGGTCACCAGAGCTTTGTCTGTGCTTGGGCTACCACTGGTTCATCTTACTGGTGATAGTTTTGGGGGGTATTTTTTCTAAAAGTCACCGCTGCAAACACTGTCAGTGGTGGGGCAACTGAGAAAAACACAGGTGACTTTTTCTATTTCAATTTAAATTTTGAGTGGCAAATTTAACTTGTGTTCTGAAACAGCACAGAATGCAGCAACAAAAATCAAGATAGTAGAAACTAAAAATATATATTATTCCAAAAGTGCAGTCTGCAATATATTTTTTACTTCTCTTGTACAGTTGCAGATGACAACTTGATGAGTTTTCATTATAGCTGAAACTGAAGAAGTGCAGAGTCAGTGCATATAGAACTGTATGATGAGAATACATAATTTGATACTATATTTCCTCTGAATAAATACAGTAGATTTTTTTTTTCTTGAATGAAAGTGAAGACAGCAGCTCATTCTGAGTTAGCTTGTTCAGTAGTTAAACAAAGGTAAAACCCAAGTTAAGGGCCACAAACTTCCCCACTTTTTTCACCGCATGAATCAAGAGCTACAACTTTTAAGAGTATGTAATTGATTACTTGTCTACCTGGGGATTGTTGGAATGCATTTTGAGCTGCGTACTCTATTTATAGGCAATAAATAAAGCCCCAAAAGACCCTATTTGTAGATATTAAACCCATTTTTCTCCTCTGGTATGTTATAGGAAAACAAAAAATCTCAGTCAATAACTCTTTATCCTGAACAAATTGATGTGTAACCACTTATAACACATGGCTGCCTGCAGATAAAAATCCAAATACTTTCTTGGAGGGTGAATAAACTGATGATGATGACATCTAGTTAGCCTGGTATTCATGAAATTTCAAGAGAAACATAAGATAATTACACAGGCGTCTCTTTTCTCTTCTGTTTTGTTGTTGTTTACTAATACTTAGGGCCCTACCAAATTCACGGACCATGAAATCTGGTCTCCTCCTGTGAAATCTGGTCTTTTGTGTGCCTTTACCCTATACTATACAGATTTCACAGGGGAGACCAACATTTCTCAAAATGGGGGTCCTGACCCAAAAGGGAGTTGCAAGGGGGTTGCAAGGTTAATTTAGGAGTGTCCCAGTTTTGCCACCTTTACTTCTGTGCTGCCTTGAGAGCTGGGAAGACAAGAGCAGCATCTGCTGGCTGGGCACCCAGCTATGAAGGCAGCGCCCCCCCTCAGCAGCAGTGCAAAAGTGAGGGTGGCAATACCACACCAGGCCATCCTTACCTCTGTGCTGCTGCTGGTGGTGCCTCTGCATTCACAGCGGGGCTCCCAGCCAGCAGCTGCCACTCTCCAGCTGCCCAGCTCTGAAGGCAGCATCACTACCAGCAGCAGCGCAGAAGTAAGGGTAGCAGTACTGCAATCCACTCTACAGTACTCTTGCGACCTCCCCACCCCCACCCCCCAGAATTCCTTTTTAGGTCAGGATTCCAATTACAACACCACGAAATTTCAGATTTAAATAGTTGAAATCACGAAATTTACTATTTTAAAAATCCTATGACCGTAATTTGACCAAAATGGATCATGAATTTGGTAGGGCCCTCCTAATACTAGTTGTCACCATGAGAAATCTGTACTATGGTTTTTGGTTTCATTTATGCAGTTGTCCCTATATTGTTCTATTTTATTCTTCATATCATTTAGTATTAGTTACTTGTCTGCTTCCTAAATGTCACTTGACAATCATGGATTATTTATTGCAAAAAATCACTTGTGTTCAAGGGAAGAAGTATTAAGGAATATTCAATATCCTTGGAAAATAATTCAGAATGAAAGGAGAGACTTCAATGGCAGATGGAATGATGAAAGTTATAGTGGCAGTTGAGTTCTTATGAGTCATTAAGAGGATGCACTG
The DNA here is from genome assembly GCF_965140285.1 of Lepidochelys kempii. Lineage (NCBI taxonomy): Eukaryota > Metazoa > Chordata > Testudines > Cheloniidae > Lepidochelys > Lepidochelys kempii. The sequence goes on along the minus strand of NC_136384.1, from coordinate 65,176,749 downwards.
AAAAAAACACTCAGTTAAGTTGGTGGTTTATAAATCAACTTCCAAATAAGTTAACTACTTCCCATTCTCATTACTCGCTCTCTTTTCCTCAAGAGAAAGACTTTAGAATTTGTGTTTCATTGCTTTTTGAATTATTGAGCTATTTTGACCCTCTCTTATTGTGACTGAATCTTGTATTTCAGGTTTCTTTGTAATTTGATTTTCTTTCATTTGGAAATCTCCATTAAAGTGAAGCAGTAGTTACGATAAAAAGAAACATTTATGAAGAGTTGCACTGAATAAGTTTAATATAGTGCTCCGAGATGATAATGTGGTAAACCTATGCAAACACCCGGATTCTGCACCACAACTCTGGAAAAGCATTTGGTTAAACATAAATGTAGCTCTAGAAAGAAATGAAAAATATCCAGTCAAATATGTATATTATCACAAATTCTCACAAAAGAGAAACACTATTCGTATAAGCTAACAAAATTGTATCTATTTCAAGTTTTGACACTTTGTTTAAAAAATAACAAACACACTTCAGAAAAATTGATGTAAATACTGATTTTTTTTTCTAATAACTTGAAAACTGTCTGCATTTTGGACCTCATTCAGCAAGGTACTGAAACGTTTGTGTAACTTCAGATATCTGATCTGAGTAGTTCCACTAACTAAAGTACCTTAAGGATTTTGCTGAGGAGACACTTTCAGAGAAGAATAGAAGTGAAGGTGGGGAGTTATTTCTCTACCTGGTACTATGCAGTCAATAGTCTAGCAAGAGACTCCCACCAAGCTATACTGTCTGAGCCTGCCATAAACACCCTGTCCCAGAGGTTTGTGTGCTGCACAGAATAGGGATGAGTGACTGAGAATCTATTTCTTAGTGACTCATTTTAATGAGGCACCTTCTCACATCAGCTGTAACCAAGTGTTCCTGGTATTGAAAACTGGAGTATATGGATAGTATTGAACAGTCTTCTGCTTGCATAATTTGAAGGGATGTGGGTTGGGTGCCTAAGGTGAATAGAAATCCAGGGATATCTTCCACTGTGAATTTATTTGAAATTCTTGTCATTTGATGCAATCTTCTCTTGACAAGAAGCAACATTTTTGCTCCTTTAAAGTATTTTCATGACTCCCAAGGATAAGTCATCTCTGGCAGGCTGACAAGAATGATTTAGCACCATCAGAGAGGGGTGAACTGACATACATTTGAGGCAGAGAAATCATCCCAGCCTGCCTTTCAATTGGGTGGTAGAATTTTAATAAGGGGCTCTTCTGAGGGCCACCAACATTCCCATCCAGCACATCCCTGTTTCCTCAACAAAAGCTGTGAGGCAAAAGAGCTAACAGTACAAATATGTGCTGCAAGTACTGACCTATTCTTTGTTGTTTGTTTTGGTTTTTTTTAAGTGCAAAAAACCCCTCTGCACACTCCATCTCACTGAAAATGTAAAGGCTCACAATCAGCTGAACATGATTGAAAGTGCTCTAACAAGCCATTTCTCCTTTCTTCCTGCTACAGGCATCCACATCAGTTACTGTGTGAAATGAAAAAGTGTAATGCAGTTCTGGGTTTCATTTGCTCAGTTGCCTGTATTAAATATGAATTCATTATGAAATGTCAGGGATGATAGTTTTGTCTTACAGGAATCCAGCTTTTCTTTCTTTTAGACTAAACCTATTATCAATGATGTTAAGCATGAAAGTGAGGCATTAATAGAAATCCTGGAATCTTAAAAAACCCAATAAATTCTTAATAGTAGGAGGAATCTTGGGATGGATTGTTTCTGCATGCATACCTACTTATGTCGTTTGCAGTAAATTTCAACGACATTTTCATATTTAGTTGAGTCAAGGGGAAAATTATATCTCAAAGATGACAAAGTTAGGTCACTCTGAAAGAGTCACCATAGATTAGAACTGGGAATAGACCAAGAATGATAGCGATGTCAAAAAGGAATAGTTCTCTCTCCAAAGAATAATTGGAGATCCATGAAGACAGCCAGGCAGTTAAAAGCATAAGGGTCAATTAACAAATATAATACACTGTTGGCTGTTGCTGTTTATGCTTTACATTAAAGTTGCTTTGGTGGCAGTCCAATGAACATGGCAAGCTAGAGTGGCTAATTGCTATATACGTTTTCTTTACCTGAGCGTTACTATTACTCAAAATGCAGCGCTTTAGTAAGAGTGACTAAAACTAATTTGTTGGCTGTTCAGTGGCTTTGGTGAAACGAGTTGGTCTAGGTCCACATCACAAAAGCCACTACCATATGTGGCACTCTGCTGCATAGTCAACAGAGATGCGAAGGACTGAATGGGCATTGAGGCTGAGCATTGCACCCTGGAAAGAGTTGGTCCCTGTGGATCAGTCTGGAGGAAAAATGGCAGGGCAGCTTGCACGGCTGCTGCCTGGGTTGTGCTTGTTCTACGAGTACATAAAGTCGTCTTTTTCTCAGACTGCCAGTCTGGCACCTCTCATGAACACTAAATCTGCTTAACATTTATATGTAAGGACTTCAATATCTGACTTTGCTCTTGGGTTTAATTATTGCTCCACACTAATATGGCATTAATTAAACCAGTCTTCTAGTCTCTTTTGTTGATTAGTCTATTGAATGAAATGTTTTGGTGCCATTTTTCTGCGCAGTGAATATAGTGGATACTACAATCCTCTTCAGTGCATGGAAGACAGAAAGCTGATATTAGAAGCAGGCTAACATTTAGAAAATATTGCTGAGTTGGTGGCTCCTGATGAAGCACTTTCTAGGAGTAATCACAAAAAAGAAATAATATCTTGGCCAGGGCTCAGAAATATCTACACAGAGAGATAAATAAATACAATTTGCATAATAGATAAATCTTCGTTTCTCAGCTCAGACGCTCAGGGTTTAAAGGGAAAAGCACTGAGTGTATGAATAATATAGTACCTCCTTTTGTTTTCAATTGTATAACAAATGTTTAAGATCCTAAAATTCCCCAAACCACTACCATCCAAAGGATTGAGTCAAAGGGCTGGACCAACATTTTGTTTAAGTTTTAGGAAAGAAGGATTTGAACCATTTGAGGGTTTACCCTCTGTCACCAATGTGGAAGATGCATTGTGAGAAAAATGAGAAGGCCAGACTTTAATTTATATGTAAGGACTTTAAATTAAATACTATGAACAGGGATATGGATATATATATCTATATCTCACTTGTTGCCATTTTCCCCATAGTTACTACACACTAATACATGGATTGTAGTATTGTCCTATCATTAAAAAAGGCCTGTTCCTGCCTTCCTGCTAGATCAATATGGTAGATTAGACAGAAGCCAAAAGGAGTTTTGATGTTATCCTTGCTCTTTATCTGAGCACTGATGCTGTGCTTAGCACTGTACAAGACTCTCTCTCTCTCCCCTCCATAGGTCTCACAGTGGAGGAGTGTCTGACCTTTATTAGCATCGTACGGGACTACAATTATGGAATAACTAAATTAGCACAAACAGGATAACAATTAAGCTTTAATGGCAATATCTCCAATAGCACTGTGTGTTAGCTATGGGTAAATATTAAATCTTTCATGGCAACTGAACCATTCTCTTGATACATGTGACATTTTTAACATTACTAGAGCTTTATCTAAATAGATTCAGGGTGAGTATAACGCAAGCAGATTCTGGAAGGGAAGGAAGGTATTGGCAATCCAACTAGTTCAACTCACACAGTTATTGTGCACTCTAATGGCCGGTCTTATATTTCAATGGAACTGGTGACAGTGTGATAGAATTCTCCTGAATTCCCTTGCATAACCTCAGTGTTTCATCATTGATTTTGGAAATCATTGGGTTTAATATCACTCTGAATGACTGTCATCTTTCCTCCCTAAGAGTGCATTGACAGAAATAGTGTTGCACAATCAGTGGGAAATTGTTTAATGAAAGATTTTTTTGGATGAGGCTAGAAAATTGTGCTCCAATGAAGCAATCCTATCTGTCCTTGGATGTCCTCAACATACAGTACATGGTCTCACTAGAGAGAGCAGAAGAACTGCATTTAAAAAAATTTCCATTTTTATCATCATTCTGGTAGGTAATGCACTGAAATATAATTAAATACTTTCAGGTGCTTTTGGCAATACAGCACACAGTATGTTCATGGAAACAGCACTTGTATGAACCCACTGACATATATGGGGAAAAATCACAAAGGGGATGTGATGTCCTTCAAGATGCTGCAACAGTGATTTTACCATTTCTAAGGCTACATATCCACTCACTGCTCTTGACAAGTTACAAAATGTTGAGAAATATGAATTAACACTTCCTGCCCAATGCTATTTTTTTCTAACACAATTTTCTAACACTATCAACTACTCAGAAGAGTGCCTAGATCTGTTCACAATTTCCTGTTTGCTATGACTTTGGGATGTTTTTACTAAGTGTTTTCTCTCTAATATGTGGAGTTTATTTAATCCAGAAATGTTCTATTCATATTAGTCCTCTTCCTGTGGCAATGTTCTTGTCATATTCTTTACGTGCTCTAGTAAGCTAATCTCTTTCTGATTTTGTGCCCTGTTAGATCATTTGTCCTTGTATTTTTTTTTCATTGATTTATTGAATGCCTATTGCTAGAGTGCATTAAATCTGTAGGCCAAATTTACCACTGGCATATGTGTTCAGTGAATGTGACCCTTTGTGGTGTTTCTGCAACAACAAACACACTTCTAAGTACTTTTGTACCTAGCAATACATTCCTTTCAAAACTGGATATCCGATCGGAGATTTGTATAAGACACAATCTTCAGAAATCACAACCTTGTGTCTATTTACATCTTCAAATTGTTATGAGCTAAAATCTGCTTCTAGACGTGCTGTGGAACTACTGGAATTACTCCTATTGACTTCAATGGGTAGTAGATCAGACCCGATTTGAATATTTAGGAAAAAAATGTTTTGCCATATGCAAGTGGAGGGACAGGTTCTCCAGGTCAGATGAGTTGACCTCAGTGCCAGACTGGGAACTGAGGGTGGGGCCGAGGCAGTAAAGGAAGCTTCAATCTACTTTTGCATTCCTGCAGTCCTGAGTGCAGCACTAGTTGTAGTGATATGCAGATATGATAGGAGAATTTTGGCTGTCTTTTGGATAATACCAAGAATTAGGGCTTCTTTGTATTTGCTCTCTTTTCGTGTAAGGACTGTTTTTTGAGACAGGGGAAAACACTAATAGCAAACTTAACTTTCTATTTAAAATTATCTTGGACCGAAAAAAGGTCTTTCTATGGATTGATTTGAGTGATTCCGGCTTATTCTTTCATTTGACCAGGCTTACCTGGTTGTGGGCTTTTTTTGAAGCGGAAGGCTCAATTGATTGATAACACTTCTATAAAGACAGAGTTGTAGCATGTAAAATGAAATGACAACACAAAAGAGACGCTAGCCAGATGACAAGTCATTGGTTCAACTTGGCAAAATAGTTTAAATACAAATTAATTGAAAATACTGACTGTCTTTTCCAAGCAATGGTTATCAAGTCCTTATTTCTTTCAGTGCCAGAGGTTTTGTGAATATGACCCAAGCATGTCCTGTTACTGGTTGACCTGTGGGGATTTAGTAAGTGGTATGATCATCCATATACACTTCAACAATGAAGTATGTTGAAAAGCAGCTGTGTCTGAGGCTTTATATATTTTTGGCTTCCCTTACACTATATCTGATGTTTATATCGGGGAACAATTATGTTAAAAATTGTAGAGAGATCATCTTGCCTGCTAGGGGTTATTTTTTTTAAATTAAATAAAAGAATCAGATTTATCCTTTATCTTGGTATTAAGGAGGTTATCAGTGTTAGTTATAAAATACCAGCTCTCTCCAAATTGTAGTATTTCAAACAAACTTTTGCTAGAATAGTCAGAATTGCATGTGTACGTACATGCACGTGCATGGGAGGCAGATTTTTTCTTTTATCTTCTGGTTTTGTGTATGGCATCTTCACTGCTAATTAGTGTTACCTGTAGGTTTAGGGACATCTTGATAAGGAATAAAAATTCCACTGATATCCATGGAAGACACAGGAGTGTAAAATGGATGTAAGTGACAGCAAAACTGAGCCCCTTCAAATAAAACTCCAAAGAAAATAGTATTTGTTTGTTTTCTTCATATTAAGCATGTGACCACCTTTTAGTTTGTATTGTGAAGTCTTTTACTGGCATGATATAATAATTTGTTTACTTCGATTTTTATGGAATTGAAATATGCCTACTACTGAACTGAAAAATTACCAGTGCATCAACCCTTCAGAGTACCCAGAAAGGAACTCTGTCAGGTATTTGTTGATATCGCTGTGCCTCCAGTCCCAGCTGGGAGCTGAAAATTTAAAAATTTTATCCAGACTTTTCAGAATTTCAAGAAGGGTTTGGGGTTTGAATTTGGTTCTAAAAAGTGAAAAGATTCAAGGAGGAACGGGGAAGGAACTTATATTTACTTACAGCATAAGTGAACCGCTATAAAGTAGATTAGTATTTTTACATATTTCTTTCATCCCAAAGCACCTCTGCAGACACCTAGAAGCAGTACAGCATTAGCATTCATTGCTGTCCATGGCTTGTTCCTCCATTAAGTCCAGCCTGGTCATGTCTCTGTAGACGATGTCCTGTCATCTAGCTGGTGGTCAGCCTTTAGGCCAGATGGAACGTGGCATCTTATTGTTGGTCTTCTGCAGTTTCTCCACCATCGTAATCTTTTCGATTGTTGTCAATCCCACACCAGGATTTCGCATCCTGCTTTTTTCTCATTTATCTTTAAATCATTCTACTTTACACTTGCTATCTTTCAGTGCTCTCATCTCTACTTCCTCTAGTGTTCTAATGTCTCTTTTATTTGATAGAGAAATATTTGCTAAATTTTCACCTGGGTACGCTATATAACTTTTTTTTTCCAGTCCATAGTTTCAACAATTTCTTTGCAGCACTTGCAACTAAGACACATCTCCTTTCAACCTCATCTTTGATGGCACCATTGGCATTCATAGCTCTCATTATCAGAATCTTATCAAGTTCAGGAATCTCATCAGTCATCCAGATGTTGATAAAATCTGTCTTCTTCCTATTCTGTTGCTTTTATTGGTGCATAACAGCAGATCAGTTAGGCATAGCTGCTTGTAGGCAGTAGTAAACCTGGATATAGTAACCTACTCAGACAGTGGTTTCCAGCTGTTCATTGAAGTAACTGTTCTCTTGTATACTGCTATAGCAACCCCAACTCTAAGCTTTGCTTGTTCACTTGAATGTCTGGAGTAAAAGAAAGTGTAACATCCATCTATCAACTTTCCTGTACCCAACCAATCTGTCTCCTGTATGGCAGCAAGGGAAAATAACTTCCTTAATTCCTCCGCTACTAACTTAGTCTGGCCTGGAGCAAAGAGAGTTCTAACACTCTAGCTTGTAATATGTATAATGTGTTCAACTGTTATCCGAAATCTGTGACCTTTTCCATTTGCTAGGCCTCATAGGCCTTGATCGTAATCCATGTAAATCAGTTTGGTTTGCTGTACTGTTTCTATAACAAGTGAGTTTTGGAAGTAATGGCTTGTTAGGCCAATCCCCACTATCTCACTCATGAGAATGCCATGTCCTAGCCTGTTGGCCTGCTAGGAACAGGTGTCAGCAGTTCCACCCTAGCTCGCCTGTATTCTAAGGCTAACAAGCTTGGGCTGCTTGGACTGAAATCCGAGTTTTCCTTCTCCAATATATTGTTGGTTCATGGCATCTTATTTCATAATATTCAGTGCAACCCTTCTAGGTTTCCCCAAGATGGGCTACCTCCATCCAGGACCTGAAGGTATGCCTCCTATGAGTTGTATTCAAGCACAATGGGATATACATATACAGCTATACATATCTTGCACACAAAGGCTGGAATTTGTAGCTCCAGGCTAGTTAAAAATGATAGCAAACTTGGGGGGGGGGGGTTTCCACATTGTATCATAGAAATACAGACAAATCCTCATTGAAGACTCCATGGGGGAGTTGGAGAAATCAAAGTCTATGGCTTTATGTGTAACATCTGTAATTCTTTATTTCCTTCTATCATTACCATAGAAAGGGCATTTATATTGACAGAGTTAATCATTTGTGTCATTTGTTTCCTCTTTTTACCCATCAGGAATGATAGCTAGCTGGGTTTTTTTTCTGAAGATGTTTAGCTGGACAGCACCCTGGTGACACTTGACGTGGGGCAGTGGTGGTAGTGTGGGACCTGGTGTGTGATTTGGAGATAGAAGACTGTAGCCCAAAGGGCACAGTTGTGCCATCCCTGTGCGGGTGTACAGGGGAGGGAGAAGAGTGCAAGAACCTGACCTCTCCACATAGGACACAATCAGAATCCCTTCATTTGGGAGTTCAGGAAATGTTCTTGTCGGATGCCTCTGAAAGCAGCCGAAAGGGAGTAGGGTGACTGTAAATTTTCTGTGTTAGTGCACCCAGGCAGCCCAGTGCACCAATAAGAGGAGCAGATTCAATAACTTCAGGAATGATGCAGCATGTATTCTCCCGCTGCACATCAGGAGTTACCTGCTGAGGCATAATCCCTCCTCAATCCTCTCCTTATATCAGTGCTGTGCCCCCCAAAGGGTGCAATGTGTTAAATGGAAAATCCGGTTCTTCGTGTGGGAGTTTGGCAATATTTTCTCTTAGGAAAAGTTTTTGAAATCTGGTGCATTTCAAAGGCAAAATGATACTTTTCAGAGTTGACTCTCATCCCTTGCTTAAGAAAGTATTTCTGGGAGGTTTGGTTAAGCAGGATCCAAAATGGGGTATGAATTCCACCAGAATTCTGATTTATAGTGCTTTTCACCCATTTTCTACAACACTGGTACAAGTTAGAGGAATTAAGCCCTCATTGTGTTTTTTTTTTTTTTAAATATAAGGCCAAATTCTAAATTCGTTAGTCAATTCAATAAGTATTTTACTGAGTATTTGTATGTGAAAGAGAATTTTGCCTGACTAAGGATTGAGCAAGAACTTGTGTATTTAGCCCGTATCGAATACTTCATCATGAACATGGTACCGCTGTGACTTAATGAAATAGAAAATCCCCATCAAAAGTAATTGATATGCTACAGAGTATACAATGTGCTATCTCAGGATGTAGCCAATGTTGAGCCTAGGGAGAGAAATGGATCCAGTAAATCTCATAGCAAGAAGATTGCTCACTCTCCTCAACCAGAAAAGAACAGTTGTCTATTTTTTTCCTTTTTTTTTTTCCTATGCTTTCAGCCACAGCCATTTCTCCTTAGGTGCTAGCAATGAGGAGAGAGAGGCAAACTTACCCCAAGTCATTAGTGAAATTTTCCTTACTCACATGTGTAGTGCAATTTATATTTTCTCTACTTGCCTGTATTGTAGTCCTCTGCCCCTGTATGGAACTCACAAAAGTAAGTGGCTATTGCGATTCTGTTGGGTCATGGGAATTCATTCATCCCGGTCCCAGGCAACTGAGCACATGGGATGGCATTCACTTTACTGTGGAGTGCACCCTTAAACCCTGCGTTGAGGCTCCCTAATGGAGCTGCTATCTGAATTGCCTCAAAGGGAGGCTTCTGCTACTCCTGGGCATCACAAAGTGGGTGTCTGCTGTGACATCAGTTAGGAAGTCACAAAGGACAGCATTGGAGAAGTCTTTAGGGAAGTTCAGAGATTTGTGACCTTTCATATTGGAAATGAGGCATGGAGGTGCTGTGGCCTTTACTCTAGCATGTTGGCTGAAATAGTGGCTGCAGTGAGTTTTATGACTTGGTTCTGCAACCTACCTCCAGAATAAAGGAGGTGGATTTCTAAATTCCTACTATAACCACCCCCTCTTTCATCTCCATACAGGTGAGGGTGGCAAGGTTGTCATTCTGATACCTTCCTGATATTTTTTTGTTTGTTTCAAGTTGGATCCAAAACTGGAAATGTCTTCCCTTTAAGTTGGATTGGGCTAAATTCTTAAAAGAACAGGCATTTTCTTGAGATTTCACTCCAAGATGGCTGAAATCTCAGAACAGCCCTTGTGTATATATTTTCTGTATGAGTGGGTGGCTCATTTCTAATCCACGTTATTTCCAAAAACACAGACAAAACGAAAAGTAGCAATAGGCTTTTACACAGAAAAGTGCTGTAAAACTACCAGGGCTAGGGTAGTTTGCAGTATTTGCTTAGATGTAAATGGATTCTTTCCTCTGATTTGTGCAGAACAGGATAACTACCACATGCACTGGCAGGAAACCACCTAATGATGTGATAACATCAATTCAGGGGGACTTTGTCTCAGGTGTTTGGGACGATGAATTAATTGGCTGTCACTCGAGGAATAGATTTATTAGGGGGAAGAAATAACTATTAACAGCTATCTAAAGGAATCTCCTGAAATCAGGATGTTTGCCACCAATTATTACTGACTGAATCACAAAGGGATTATTTATAGGAGCCGTTACTGTTCCCTACTCCTGGAAGAGGAAGTGGTGCATATCACATAATGATGAAATTTAAGATATGGAGGGGAAAAGATCTCTTAGTAAATAAAGGGTAAACATTGTTGTGAGTGTTAATTGTAGCTGCATGCCTCAGTACTTTACCACACATATCATTTCGATTTTATTTATCTTTATACCGTAAACAAAGACCACTTCCCTCACAGCATATACTTCAAATATAATACACAATACTGTAAAAATAAGATGGACAGAGAATCACCAGTTAGGTTTCTTAGTCTGATATTTTAAAATTAGAGCAAAAGCACAGGGATTAACTTGTGCTTGGCAGCTTGTTTTTAGTAGACCCGGGCAAAAAAACACTTTTCTCAACCCATGAACATTTTTGAGATTTCAAAATATTTCTCCATGAGGACCCACCCAAGACTTTTCAGAAACGTTCACAAGAAATGGAGACCAACAGTTTGGGCACTCATCTGAGACCCAGGTTAAACTGCTTGCTCTGTTTGATTCAGAGCATAGACTTGAAGCTGGGTGTCTCATATGCTAGTTGAGGGCATTAGCCAACAGACTAGAGTCAGCCTTTCTCAATCTTTCCTGTTGGAGCTATTCCACTTCGTATAATTAACAAGAATATTCACTGGGCAGCTAGAGACTAACTCTATAGTAAGCTAAGTGGTTGTGTGTGCAATTCTATTCACACAGAATGTGGTCAGATCCTTGTCTGGCTCATTTAATTTACCTCTGTACCAGGGACTTTCACAACTCTGTCTCTCTGCTGTGCTAAGCAGTGTCCCATCCCATATACAATATAGATAGGCAAACTTAAAATGTGATTTCTGCAGGGGTTTTTCCAAGTAAACTTTGATAGCTCAGTTGTTCACAGAAAGCAAACACAAAAGGAGCCCAAGAACAGGTTCAGATAATCAATTTAAACATTGAAGTGAATATTCACAAAAATATTTTTATGCAGTTTTTACTCAGCTCTCTTGTAACCGGGGGCAGAATTAATTTGTGTCATTGACCAGGGTGGTGGTAGAAAAGTATTGACCAGCAATCACATAGGTAAGCTTTAAATGGGATGAGATTCAAGCAGGGGGCTAGGGCTAGTTTCCCCTCAATAAAGCCCAGAAAAGAGGTAAACTAGACAGTCACGTTTCTGCAAAGTGAGCTCTTCCCTCTTCTTTCCTGCTCCATTACTTTCATGCTACAACCTTCCCCATCATCTGCTCTTGAACATAGGTGGAGAAAGGAGTCTAAAATCCCACCAATCTGGACAGTCACCAATTCCTGTCAGCTGTTTTTCATAACATCTTTTTTTAAAAAAAAAACAAAAAACCAAAAGCTCAACACCAGCAAAACCCTTTGCCCTTTTCTCTTTATCCATGAGGCTAAAATGCTAGTCTATGATTTGGTAATCTCCTGTAATCTCCATTACTGTAAACCCTTCCTCTCTGGTCTTCCTAATTTCCATCTTGCTCCTTTCCAGTCTATTGAGTATGCAGTGGCAGAAATAATCTTCTCTGTCTGCCGCTTAGAGCGTGGCATTCCTCTCTGTGTATTCATCTCTTGCCTTCTGTGTCAAGGGACCCTGTCTTCTGTGTCCTGTTCATGCTCTCAGTGCGTAACAAACAGTAACTGAAGCTGTGATGATGAGGATGGTAACTGATAATGTGTTGTCCCCCCAAAATAACTACTAGGAAAGCTTTATGGAGCTGTGTGTGTGAGGGGGTGGGAGGGAGAGTTATGTCGGATTGTACTGGGAAAGTCAGAAGTAGTGTGAAACTTGGCTAATGGCAGATCCTTAAAATCTGGTTTCAGCCTCAACCATATTACTAAATCAGCAATGAACTTTTAAACAAATGAATCAGGTCAGTTAAGTAGCCCCATCCAAGGTACACCAGGCTCCCACAACTAGCTGGCAATTCAGCCTTCCCTACACCTGTGCCATATAGAATTCCAGTAAAAACTGTGGTGTGAGTTGCCAAGTTCAGTTCCCCCGCTCCCTGTGAAGCACCTCTCTGATTCCCTTTAGTTTTAAAGATTAGATGAGGAGTCACTTGCACTTCATTTGGACTGTCACATGGTCTAATGGTTTCTAATGGTTAGTGCATCCCAGACAGCAATAGGCACTGGACACCATTATGAGTGGATTTATATCAAGGCAAATATGTATACATAAAGCCACAATCACTATGATACCTAGAGAACAAAAAACAAAGCTTTAGGATTATCCTAGTAGGATAAAATATTTTTATCTACCCTCAGAAGAGTTTAATTGCATTCAGGGTTGGGGGAGGATATAGGGTTTCCTGTCCAGAGTGATGCTACCTTTTTTGAAGAAAGTCTTGTGTAAACAGATGAATTGTACTATAAATGACTGAACTGCCCCATGAGCCTGATAAGCAACACGTTAGGCTCTTTCCTCACAGTTGCATACCTTCCCCCTGCCTTTGGGGGAGAAACTCTCATCAGTGGGACACATGTGCCAGAGCCTGACCTTGACATGATTTAACTCACTGCCTTCTAATCTAAAGTCAGACATGCTACTCTTGGCACCACAAGGCTTGCTCCTGAAAGAGCAAGCCTTTGGGCAGGAATCTGGAAGGGCACAATGACTTTCCTCCTTCTGCGCAAGTAATGGCTTACGATCCTCACCCAACCTGATCTCACTGTCAAGCCAGGAGTTCAAAAGAGCCCCTTTTGGGATGGGATGGGAACCACACCCAGAAGCGTGAGAAACGACCCTTCAGGCTCTTTCCTTGTGGCTAAACAGGCTCCTGAACACATGTGGGTTGACCTGGTGGCTGTAGTTTTCCCAGCCCATGCTTGCACATCCTGTGGCTCTGGCTTCAGAGCAGGAAGGGGCTTAATACTTCACCCAAAACAGCATGTTTCTCAGCAAGCTGCTCCTCGCCCCTCATCAGTGCTCCTCAAAAGTAAGAAAGGGGCAAAGAGCACCTGCAAAGAGGCTCCCTCAGGGTATCAGAGTCTTAGGCCTGGGGTTAGCTTGCGAGCCAGCAACACCTGCATCAGAAGAGCTGGGACCCCAGGTAGAGAGGTGCTATATTGGTTGGGAATTGAATCTGGGCCTACCATGTGGCAGGCAAGAATTCTACCACTGAACCACCAATGCCCTGCTCAGTCTGCTCCTCAGCAACTGCAACTAGTCCTGGAGCTTTCTGCCAATGTCTTCAGTCAACACCAGCCAGCTCCTTCTGTCCCTTCACCTGGCCAGCTGCTGCAGCCTTCGTGGCAACCAAATTGGGGCTCTCCATCCTGGTGCCAGCCATCCCTCAGTTTCTGTAATGTGGCACTTATCACTTTGACCGCACACGCAGAAGGTACCTGCTTTGAAGCTAGGCAGAAACAGCCCTGCTTTGCTCTCGGTCCCAAGGAAGCTGAGAAAGGCAGGTTTTGACAAGGTGCACAGGCACTTGCCACCCAGCCATAGAATTGCACGTTCCCCATTTCTCATCTTTGCCCACCACCGCCTCTCCTCTTTTATCCTCTCCTGGTTTTCTGGGAGAGGAAAATGGGGCTGAGAGAGAAAAGGGGATCCTGCATATGGTTTTCTGCCCCCCTATTGCATGGAATCGGGGGAGGAAAAACTCAGCAATATTCACCTCTGTTGATCCCGTGCCAGGAAATTGAGGGGGATACAGGGCAAGCCAGAGTCAGAAGTGAGTATGGGGGGCACACTCTGATATAATGCGTATGCTTTGTGTTTACAGTCTATTTACAAATGTTGTAAAAATATCACTGCTTCACACCTGATAACAATTTATACATGTAAATACAAGTAAACTGTAGAGATATTTACATGGCATAGCCGAAAGGCATAGATATACAGACTGAAGTTTGTATTGACTTCAGTGAGTGTTCTGGATGATTGAGGAGTAAAGTGTGAGGCCCATTGTATGGCAAAAATGAAACAATAGTTAAGTTTCTAGGAGAATAATTGAGCATAGGGAAACTGTAATTAGCAAATTTTGACCGAATTAAGGTAATTCTAAGAAGGATAACAAGAGTCCTTAAGAGAGCAGTGGGTGAGCTAGTCACTGGGAATTTTTTTTTCATAGATATTAAGGTCAGTAGGGACCATTATGATCATCTAGTCTGACCTCCTGCACAACGCAGGCCATAGAGTCTCACCCACCCACTCCTGTGAAAAACCTCTCACCTATGTCTGAGCTATTGAAGTACTCAAATCGTGGTTTAAAGACTTCAAGGAGCGGAGAATCCTCCGGCAAATGACCTGTGCCCATGTTACAGAGGAAGGCAAAAAACCTCCAGGGCCTCTTCCAATCTGCCCTGGAGGAAAATTCCTTCCCGACCCCAAATATGGTGATCAGCTAAACCCTGAGCATATGGGCAAGATTCACCAGCCAGATACCCAGGAAAGAATTCTCTGTAGTAACTCAGATTCCATCCCATCACAGGCCATTGGGCCTATTTACCATGAATATTTAAAGATCAATTAATTGCCAAAATCCTGTTATCCCATCATGAAATATCACCCTGTCTGTACCAGTCAGGTTAACAGGGCAAAGTGCAGACTTAGCCAAAGAGTGGTAAAACCAACAGGTTCCACCCAGAGAGACATACCCTGTCTAGAGAGAAAAGAGGATGAGTGGGCAACAGCAGCTCAGAGACAAGCTGTGGGAGAGAGAGGGAGAGAAACA
Organism: Lepidochelys kempii; assembly: GCF_965140285.1. NCBI lineage: Eukaryota > Metazoa > Chordata > Testudines > Cheloniidae > Lepidochelys > Lepidochelys kempii. The sequence goes on along the minus strand of NC_136384.1, from coordinate 65,161,623 downwards.
GCAGGAGGAGAATCTCTCTTTCCCTGCCCAGGTATAGGCAGAGCCTGCTGGGCCATGGAGCTAAAGGGGGGACTCAGCAACGTCGGAGGCACCTGAGCTCACCAGAGCTTTGAAAGAGGTGATAAACTACGCAAGACCCCAAAGTGTGACCCTTGGATGGCTTTAATCTTTTTCTCTGTTTGCTGGATACCTTTGGGCCAACGGCAATTCATATGTTTGCAAGGAGATGCTTCTGAGTCACTTCAATCAATTGTTGGTCAAGCACCTGAAGAGGAGTGTCTTGCAGGTACCAATTGTAGTTGGGCCTGTTGGGTTAACACGGTAAGAAACAAGGGAGCTGCCACCCCAGGATCTAGTCTAAGGCTACTCTACACTAGGAGTTAGGGGTGTGGTTCCCAACTTGAGTAGACATATTCGTACAACCTGCTAGTGTGCTAAAATTAGTAGCATAGCTACATTAGCACAGGCAGTGGGAGGTGCTAGCCGTCCTGGTTACAAACCTAAACTCCATAGCTACGCACTTGGGGGAGGCTAGTCTGTGTTGCTGCTCACGCTATTGCAGCTGCTCCAGTACTTTTAGCTTACTAGCTTGATTAGAGCTAGTACGAGTCTGTCTGCTCGAACTGGGAATCACACCCTTAGGGCAAAGTGCAGACTTAGCCAAAGAGTGGTAAAACCATTGGGTTCCACCCAGAGAGAAGTGAAGGTAGGGGGACCTGTCAGTTGAGGGTGCGTTTCTGAGGGACGATGTCAAAGGGTGGCTGGCTCCTTTTACGGAAAAGTGGGGCCTCAGTCCCACCTGTGAGAAGATCAGCTCACCTCTCCAGGTGGATAATGATGAGGTCATATGACAAACTCAGGCCAGGCCTGGGGACAAAAGGAGGAAGGGACAGACTGCTGGGAGCAGTCCCTGGGAAAGGGTGCTCAAGTGGGAGCCTAACACTCCAGCTAGGCAGAGCTAGGTGTGCCAGGCAGGACAGAAGCCTACAAAGCTGCAGCTTGCCTGAGAAAGCAGCTGTAGGTGAGTGCTGCAAGGATCAAGACCGGTTCCTGTAGGGAATAAAAGGGTCTGTTTGACTATAACCCAGCTCTGGGAAGGTGGGCCAAAGAAAGAAGAGAGTGAAGTGCTTGACCGACAGCCAGAGGGGAGAAGGCAAAGAAAGCAGGGCAGATCTTGTATCTTTTCCAGAGGCTCACTGAGCAGGAAGAGGAGATGCTGAATCCAGCTAGAATCTGGGCAGAAGAGAGGCCTTAATTTTGAGTGAGTTTGGACTCAGTGTACAACCCCAGCAGAGGACTTCTCTTACACCTTTTTGGAGTATGAGGTGTTCTTTAGGGGGAACTGAGGTAAGGGGCTGAAGAGCAACCCTGGCCAAAGGAGAACACTCAAGAGGCAGCCAGCCCTGCTACGGACTGCAATGGGGTTTGAGTCACAACCACATTGTAATTGTGGTAGGATATTGGTAGGGCCCCACCAAATTCATGATCCATTTTGATCCATTTAATGGTCAAAAGATTTTAAAAATTGTAAATGTCATGATTTCAGCTATTTAAATCTGAAATTTCAGTGTTGTAATTGTAGGGGTCCTGACCACCCCAAAAGGTTTTTTTGGGGGAAAAAATGGTTTTTATTGTAGGGGGTCTACGGTACTGCTACTCTTACTTCTAAGCTGTTGCTGCTGGGGGCAGGTGGAGAGTGGTGGCTGCTGGCTGGGAGCCCAGCTCTGAAGGCAGCAGCAGCAGTGCAGAAATAAGGATGTCATGGGATAATATTGTCCCCTTACTTCTGAGCTGCTGCCTATAGAGCTGGGCCCTCAGTCAGCAGCCACCACTCTCTGGCCACTCAGCTCTGAAGGCAGCAGCACAGAAGTAAGGGTAGCATGGTATGGTATTGCCACCCTTCCTTCTGCGCTGCTGCTGCGGGGGCGCTACCTTCATAGCTGGGTGCCCAGCCAATAGATGCTGCTCTCGGCTTCCCAGCTGTGAAGGCAGCACAAAAGTAAAGGTGGCAATACCGTGGCCTCCCTAAAATAACCTTGTAACCCCCCTGCAACTCCCTTTTGGGTCAGAACCCCCAATTTGAGAAATGTTGGTCTCCCCCGTGAAATCTGTATAGTACAAGGTAAAAGCACACAAAAGACCAGAATTCACAGGGGGAGACCAGATTTTACGGTCCATGACCCATTTTTCATGGCTGTGAATTTAGTAGGGCCCTAGATATTGAGAATAGGGGGTGCTGTAGCTTGCGATCCCATTTAAGTGAACAGTGACCAGAGGAATTCCACTCTGGGAAGAATGCAGGCAGAGAAGTCTGTCACTTGGAAAGAATGCCCATGGAAAAGAGAGTGCCGATGCAAAGACGGGAAGAAAGATTTAATGTGTGACTTACCCCTGTACTGTTACAGCAGTTGTCTCTGGAAGATTGAAAATAGCAGCTCTGACTAGTTAGTTTTAGATTTGTCAAGTAATAGCAATTTCCTAGCTACTTAAAGAAACTTTAAACTTTGTGATAAGGTTTGCCTTCCTGACTGTGCAAGTCTCCATCAAAGTTCTCCGCATTATGAGTGTGAGGTGATCTTGTGCTTACGAAGTGAAATGCATTACAGCAAGTGGAATTTACCTCTTACCAGAGCTGAAGGTTATGACAGTCCAAGTTTCCATTTTGCTCCAGGAAAAAAAGATTAAGATTGGACTAATAAACAGGGAAAGTCGCCAGTTGCATAGCATGTGCTAAACTTCCTGCATAATTTCATTGATTAAACACACACATATATAGATTTCTATCACATCAGCCATATGAGGTCTCAGTCCAATGCAAATGAAAACTGCTGAATTAGAACACTGCAAAAATAGTACTTCTGTGTGTAGTTCTGTTACAGTTATGCTCTGAAAGGGACGAGATTTCTATCTGGCAATTGTCCTCTGTTGAGGATTACAGATTAGTGGGGGGAGGGGTATAAAGAGATTCTTTTTTTCTATCCACAGTATTAAATGTAGTTGATTTCCCTGCCCTTTTTGACATTTATAATAATAATTGTCTTTTTTTTATGACAGTAGAATGTCCAGCTACAGCAGAAAAGTAATAATAAAAATAATTTAGGAACAAAGGAAGTAGAACTGAAAAGGAATGAAAAGACTTCCAGGACATTTAGACCATTAATTACTATATAGAACAAGAGGAAAGACATGAGGACCAAATCCTGCTCCTGTGCTCAAAGAGAACAGGTTCTATACTGGGGAGGTTTGCAGGAGTGCAAGTAGGGAAAGGATTCTTTCCCTTCAGACCATGGAGTAGCAATAGAATCGTTAGGTGGCTGCTAGACGATCCTGAAAGTAGTAGTAGCCCCAGGGGAATCTTCATAATTATGAATCCATTGGCTCTGCTCCACAAGGAAAACCCTTTCACATTAGCCTGTTGGGACCCTCAGCACAAGTGTGTTCAACAGCATGCAGAGAAAGTTGGCCACCCATAGGTGGTCCTTTAATTCTCCTCTGCATGCCCTCTACATACCACTGAAGAGCTAACCACTTAAAAGTAAGAAGTAGGAAATAAAAAACATCACTCTATGATCTCTGAAATGCTGAAGAAAAAAGCAGATTAACACAGCAGTAACAGAAAATGAATTTAAGATGAAAGGAGTAATAACACAGTGGCTGCTCAGGGAAAAAATTCTAATGTAATAAACATCAGTGTAAGAGGACAAGATGAAACTACACAATTTCCTCTCACTCCAGCAAAGAATCTGAGCCAGAAAGTTGTTAATCATAACTGGACACTTTCCCTGCTGTTATATGGAATTGTTCTAAACACTTTCTGGTTAAAATGATGTTATCTGGAGATTTATGTAATGTGCCAACTCGAGGTTGCAGCTCAAATGTTCCTTTAAGAGGCCCAGTCGTACTTCTTACTCAGGCAAAATTCCCAGTGAAATCAACAGGCTTAAAGACTGCAGTTCTAGCTTAGACTGGCCATTTTTATCTCTGGTGTAGCCCAGTGATTTTGAGTGGCACTACACCAGATATGAATCTGACCTAAGCTGTTCAGTAACTTCAATAAATTTGGTTTGGTTTGAGAGAGAATATTCTGCTTATTTGAGTGGAATTTTACCTGTTCATTTCTCAGCTAACTACAATAAATGGAAATAAGAAAGTAGAATCAGCTGTCAATTTTAAGCAAATCGGAAGCAAGACGGAAAAGAAAGAAACCTAAGAAACAGACTGACTCCCTACCTAAACCTATTTCATTTCAGACTTAGTGTAAGTTGATTAGGCCATTGGAAATGTGTAAGATATCAATAGTAAATTAAAGAGCTGTTTATGGAGAAGCATGAAAATCACTTACAAAATAACAATGTTTCAATGCTACAGATAAGCATTGTTGACAGGAAGCCTTAGTATGCCCTGTTTCGGAAGCTTTAAATCCAAGAGATGTGCTGACTCAGACTTATGGGAATAGTTTTACTAGGAAACTTATCTATACTATATTGGTTTTGTAACTCAAGCCACCAACCTATTGTATCCCATACATTTTTGTAGTGTATTCCATTTCACAGTATTATAATCCTTCACTTTAACCATAGAACTGAATTTCTTTTCTTACACGTCTTTTATCTGTATCAAGGTTAGTAATGATGCTTAGAATTTAAAAGTGTACCCAAGTTCCGAACATTTTTTTATCCCTTTTCCTACCTTTTGCTGTTCTTCCATTTTTCAACATAGACTGAAATAAAGTGCACAGACAGTAGACCCTTTGATGGCTTCTTGAGTGCCCTGGATTCACATATATGCTTTGAATTGATTTATATTGCAGGTTTTCTTGCTGTGGGATGTGCTCCCAGCCTCAAAACAATCTCAAACATCTCTGGGTACTGATAGCCCTAACTTGTTCTTCTCTTCCTCCTGTTATCTATTTTGGCCAAAAAGTTTGGAATAACCCTTTGAAATTATCTACAGGCAGGCCCACTTAATAATAACTGACTTGGGTTAACAGTAGTTATTTGTATTACTCTATGACTCAAAGGCCCAGGCAGATCTGGAGCCCATTTTTTCTAACTCCTTTCTAACTCCTCTCTCTGAATAACCCTTTCTATGACAGGTCAGAGAGTGGCTTTGAAGGGGACACTGGAGAGTTGGCTGAAGATTCACTGACATTACTGCAGCCCACTCTGCCCACTTGGTTGTGAGGAATTGCTTCCTATAATCTTAGTGATCCCCCAGTCAGAGCTGGTTTAATTCCCCTTTGCATGAGGAAAAAAAGATACACCCCATTAGCTGCACAGAAAATTTGTCTTAATGGGAATATTTTTCATTGCACTGATTTTTTGAGAAAACCTGTTTATCTATTAGAAATAGACATTAAATGACTTCCAGTGTAAAGTCAATTGAAATTCATGGTCTTCCAGCCCTAAAAGTGATGTCATTGAAAGCTTATGATGTAATCTGGGTTTAAACATTAAACTGAATTTTTACACAAACTGTTTTTACAGTTTTGAATGTGCCAAAAAGATATGGAAAAAATGGCCAGGAGCAGAATGGAATTGTGATCTTAATCTTGAGAATTAATGATTTAAATAAATGCCTCTGCTGTCATGATCTCATTTTCAGCTCACGCTGGTCAGATAGCTTGGCAAATCCTACATAATGGAACCAGTGGCATGGCAAACTGATGTTGACAGTTAGTGGGAGTTATCTGGAAACCACCAAGGCCTGTTGTTTGCTGCTTTTAGGGGAGCTAGCAAACAGGAGACCACAAACAGGAGAGCTTGAGGTGGGAGAAGGAGTGTTTGCTGAACAAACACTGTGGGAGTGCTAACTGGTAAGGAGGGCTTTAAACTAGGTTCAAAGGGGGCAGGTGACCAAAGCTCACTGGTAAAAAAGGGAGGAGGTGTTGCCTTATATATTAAAAATGTATATACTTGTTGAAAGTCTCTGGGTAAGGATAAAAGGGGTAAAAACCAAGGGTGATGTCATGATAGGGGTCTACTACAGACCACCTAACCAGGAAGAAGAGGTGGATAATGCTTTTTTAAAACAACTAACAAAATCATCCAAAGCATAGGACTTGGTGGTGATGGGAGTTTTCAATTACTCAAACATCTGAAAATAACACAGCAGGGCACAAATTATCCAGTAAATTCTTGAAATGTATTGGAGACCACTTTTTTTTTATTTCAGAGGGTGGAGAAAGCTACTAGGGGAAAGGCTGTTCTAGATTTGTTTTTGAGAAATACGGAGGAACTGGTTGAGAATTTGAAAGTGGAAGGCAGCTTGGGTGAAAGTGATCATGAAATGATAGAGTTCATTATTCTAAGGAATGGTAGGAAGGAGAATAGCAAAATAAAGACAATGAATTTTAAGAAGACAGACTTTAGCAAATTCAGGGAGTTGATAGGTAAGATCCCATGCGATGCAAGTCTTAGGGGAAAAAAACAATTGAAGACAGTTGGTAGTTTTTCAGAGAGACCTTATTAAGGGCACAAGAGCAAACTATCCCACTGCCTAGGTGTCAAGGCTGATTTTCCCCCTCGGGCACTTTGAGTGACGAAGATGGGGGCCCGCAAGGATTCTAAAAATTAATACTGGCCACTCCAGATTTGTATGAAACTCCCAAGGTTACAGCTTCTCTCTGACCTTGGATGGGTAGATGCTGCTGCCACCAAGTGCAAAAGTCCCCTTCAGAACCCAGGAAGATGCACTTGAAAATTCCTTCCAGTGGAGTACCCTCAAGATCCTTAGTTCCCCTCCGGGGAAGAGCGGAGAAAGAAAAGAAAGGAAATCAGGTATTGCCACCAGCTAATTAACCAACATGTGCACAAACCTCTTAGGACACAATCCAATCCTGTTCTTAAAGGTAAACTTTATTAAAAACAAAAAGAAAGAAAATACAGTTGAAAACTCAGGCTATTGCTAGATTTTAAAAACCCACTTACAAAAATTAAGCATCAAGAATAACCTTCTTGAGGTCCAGCTTAAAGGTTACAAGCAAAACAAAAGTATTTTGGGTTAGCACACAGGAATCCACAAGCCATAAAGAAAATAATAGAGATAAACCTAATTGCATCTTCCTAAAAATTTCCTGATCTATTTACATATCTGGGGTTTCAAATGAGTAGTTTCTAGGTATGATTTGATGATTTTTCATACCTGGCCCAAACTCTTACAGCATAGCTGCAACCTTGTCTGTGCTTCTCCCAAGAACAACAGATGGACAGAGGGGAAGTTTTTTCTCAATTTTAAAAAGTTCTAGCCTTCTCATTGGCTCCTTTGGTCAGGTGCCCACTCCCTTCCTTTTACCTGTGCAGGGAGACTTTTTAACACTTTACAGGTAAAGCAAATAGAGTACTACTACTAAGAGGGATTTAAAAGTTAACTGGCCGGCTGGGTGTCCATAAAGTGGTGCTATCCTCCACCCCCCCCCCCTTGCATTTATCACGGTCGGAAAGGTAGTAAGTATGGCAAGAGACCACCCTGGCTTAACCAGGAGATCTTCAATGATCTAAAAATAGAGTCCCACAAAAAGTGTAAACTAGGTCAAATTACAAAGGATGAATATAAACAAATAACACAAGAATGTAAGGGCAAAATTAGAAAGGCAAAGGCACAAAACAAGATCAAACTAGCTAGAGACATAAAGGGTAATGAGAAAACATTCTACAAATACATTAGAAGCAAGAGGAAGACCAAGGACAGGGTAGGCCCGTTACTCGATGAAGGGGGAAAAATAAGAACAGAAAATGTGAAAATGGCAGAGGTGCTTAATGATTTCTTTGTTTTGGCTTTCACCAAGAAGGCTGGTGGTGATTGGACATCTACCATAAAATAGGGAAAGAATAAGTTCAAAATTACTTAGACAAATTAGCTGTCTTCAAGTCACCAGGGCCTGATGAAATACATCTTAGAATACTCAAGGAGCTGACTGAGGAGATATCTGAGCCATTAGCAATTATCTTTGAAAAGTCATGGAAGATGGGAGAGATTCCAGAAGACTGGAAAAGGGCAAATATAGTGCCCATCTTTAAAAAGGGAAATAAGGACAACCCTGGGAATTACAGATGAGTCAGCTTAACTTCTGTACCTGGAAAGATAATGGATCAAATAATCAAGCAATCCATTTGTAAAAATCTAGAAGATAATAAGGTGATAAGTAACAGTCACCATGGACTTGTCAAGAACAAATCGTGTCAAACCAACCTGATAGCGTTCTTTGACAGAGTAACAAGCTTTGTGGATGGGGGGAAGCAGTAGATGTGTTATATCTTGACTATAGTAAAGCTTTTGATACTGTCTTGCATGACCTCATGGGATGTGCAACCTAGATGGAGCTACTATAAAGTGGGAGCAAAACTGGTTGGAAAACCATTCCCAGAGAGTAGTTATCACAGTCATGCTGGAAGCACATAACACATGGGGTCCTGCAGGGTTCAGTTCAGGGTCTGGTTCTGTTCTTCATCAATGATTTAGATAATGTCATAGAGAGTACACTTATAAAGTATGCGGATGATACCAAGCTGGGAGGGGTTGCAAGTACTTTGGAAGATAAGATTAAAATTCAAAATGATCTGGGCAAACTGGAGAAATGGTCTGAAGTAAACAGTATGAAATTCAATAAGGACAAGTACAAGTACTCCATCCACTTAGGAAGGAATAATCGGTTGCACACATCCAAAATGGGAAATGACTGCCTAGGAAAGAGTACTGTGGAAAGGGATGCAGGGGTCATAGTGGACCACAAGCTAAATACGTGTCAACAGTGTAACGCTGTCGCAAAAAAAAGTGAACATCATTCTGGGATGTATTAGCAGGAGTGTTGTAAGCAAGACACGAGAAGTAATTCTTCTGCTCTACTCTGTGCTGATTAGGCCTCAGCTGGATATTGTGCCCAGAACTGGACACCACATTTCAGGAAGGATATGGACAAATTGGAGAAAATCCAGAGAAGAGCGACAAAAATGATTAAAGGTCTAGAGAACATGACCTATGAGGGAAGATTAAAAAAAATGGATTTGTTTAGTCTGGAAAAGAGAAGACTGAGGGGAGACATGATAACAGTTTTGAAGTATGTAAAAGGTTGTTACGAGAAGGAGGGAGAAAAATGTTTTTCTTAACCTCTGAGGATAGGACAAGAAGCAATGGACTTAAATTGCATCAAGGGAGGTTTAGGTTGGACATTAGAAAAAAACGTCCTAACTGTCAGGGTGATTAAGCACTGAAATAAATTGCCTAGGGAGGTTGTGACATCTCCATCACTGGAGATTTTTAAGAGCAGGTTAGACAAACACCTGTAAAGAATGGTCTAGAGAATACTTATTCCTGCCATGAGGCAGGGGACTGGACTTGATGACCTCTCAAGGTCCCTTCCAGTCCTATGATTCTATGATTAGAGAACTTTAACCATTATGATGGAAACGGTGGTTATGTCATCGAACCCACCTCCCTTGATGAGGGGTTGGTTCCCTATAAAGTGTCTTCTAGTGTGCCAGAGTGTGTATTTGAGTTACTATATTAAGAAAGCATGAAATAAATGGATACTAGCTTTACTTTTCTCTAGACCACTTGCCCACCCCCTTCAGAATTTCAGCTCATTGTTTTCCCGATGATTAACAGCACATGCAGGACTTAGTATTGTGGGCCCCAGTAATGACCACTAAAGTACAGTTAAGGTTGCAAAGTAATTTCTATTATATGATCCACTGTTTTCATAGGCTTATATATTTTTGAAATGTATACCATAAAACATACGGGGTAGGCAATAATGCCAAGTTAACATTACTTGAACTCTGTGGAGCAGGGGTGTCTGTATCTGTTGATGCAGAGGTGAGCACAATCGTGCCCTGGACTCTTACTGGGGCCCTTAGTCATACTGCAATATAAGCAAAAACATTCTGACTTCTTTGTCTATGGTAGCAATAATAATATTGTCATTTATCTGCTGTATTATTGAGGGTGTCAAGGTGAGGCACAGGTTGTGTTGGTAGATATGTCTACTGCATTCTTGTGGGGTCCCCTCTGAGTAAAGTAGGCGAATGGCAGAACACAGGGTCGCATTCTAAGTGCACCACAACTGAGAATCAGTAGTTTTTCAAGCTCTAGAGTCAATTAAACAAACTTATAAGATCATCTGCATTAGTGTCATCCAGCAACTCCCAATAATATTGTGTCCCTTTCTTTTTCTTCTCTTAGAAAATGTATCCGTTTACTGTTACCATAGACTTGAAATTTGTCCTAACTAAATATTTAAGGACATTGCTATTTAATTTAATTTAAGTGTTATTCAAATGCTAACTTCTGAACACATGAACCGGATTACAGAATAATGTTTCAAGTGGTTTCAAAACCAAATCAGCACTGATGCACGCAATTAATAGTATTTGGGTTTTCTCTGAATTCTGGACACGCAACTTCAGGTTTGGTCAAAGACATTGTGGAAGGTGCAAAGGGACCTTGTTTTCAGGGGGAATGGGAAGAGGGTTGGGAATAATTATAGGGCCTTCTACCTCACTTGGGGTGCCAGTCATCTCAAAGGAGGCAGAGACGAGGAAATATCATAGCACCACCTCAATCTACACTGGCTAGTGTCAGGCCATGGATGGGAGATCACAAGCAAAATACTGAACTAATGTAGCCTGGGCAAGGCTATTCTTCGCATATTCCTTAACCTCATTCTCATGAGAGTTTCGGGCATCAGATTACTGTGAGATTATTATAAGAATCTGAACTATATAGTGTTTACCTGGATCAAATCTTCTGAAGCTTTTGGGAGTCAACTTTGAAAACCTATGATATTGGATTATGCTCTCCCTTCTGCAAAAGGCACAGAATCAAAGATTCTTCTATTTGTAAAGCAGTCTTTCATGCTGCCCTGAATGAGATTATAGACCCTTCTGAGATGGTATTACTGAGAATTGTTATCTCTGATTTCTTATTGTGGGCATGTTCCATGATCCTCAGACTTTCACTGTGCACTTTACTTACTGCCATCAGCCCTTTTATTAACCTCTAAGGGGTATTTCCATTGATCAAGTACCCCAGGTCAAGTGCATTTTGCCTTCTCTGTCTCATTACATGTGAAGATAATTTACCTCATCTGAAATAATGGACTATAGTACAATATGCCAAAGAAACAACCTAATATCAAAAAGTGCTGAAATGTTTTAAATAAGATTGATTTCATTTTGATCCCCCCACCCTCAATTTTAACAAACTATAAGAAAAAAGTATACCTAGGTGCAAGACTCCCTAGCATAAAGTAAGTCAGTCCAGACCCTTGAAATTGAAGAAAAAAAACTTGATGCTGTTAGTCTTAAATTTTTGCCTTTCTCGGGTTGTCAGAGTTCTTGTTTGACCCTGACATTGCAGTGTGTCAAAGCTCCAAGTCCTGGTATCGGTGAGCAGCTGCACACCATCCCTCATTGTGTTCCTCAGGCCTGGCAGTTCTGGTTTAAGATGTCTTTGAAGTGGATTTGTGTGAGCTTGCATTCACTTATGAGCTATAGAATCATAGGTTGCATTTGTATAAACACACTATTGGACAGGTATAATATCTCTGCAGTGCTTTAATCTCTTGCAATTTTGTTCACTGTTATGTACATCTCTTTACCCTGACTAAACAGGTGACTGTCCCTTAATTTTAAGAGCTTCTTTGAACTTGCATATACTGTTCCCTGCCCATAGAATTTTTTTGTAATGGAATAGTCTTTAAAAGAGCTTCTTCTTCTTCTTCTTTTTTTTTGGTCTCAAACAAATGTGAATCTTTCAAGCCAGGTTAACATTTTTACCATCAACTGTATGGTAGCTCTTCATTTTCTGAGTTGATTGTTAGACAATGGGTCAGTTTCTCTTAACCATAGCTTTAAAATCCCTACATAATGTATTGCAGGGAAATGTGTTCAGTAGTCTTCAATAACACTAATTTATAGCAAATATGGTTTCTCAATATCTGGTGTGCCATCTGTCACAGACATCTGTGTGTTGTTTGTTTTGTATTTGCTTTTCAGTAGAGTATACAGTCAAAAGAAGCGAGGAGAGTTTGCTCTGAAAGAGGAGAAAGGAGGCAGACAAAAAGGAAACAGAAGTGGAAAGTACTGTAGGTTGTGGAGGGGGTTCAGCATTTCAGGCTGAAATTTCCATGATCATAGAATCATAGAATATGGGGAAGTATTGTCTTTGAAAGATTGATTAGATGCAAGACTTTCCTTTGTGTAACCTCTTAATTGCCTCAACAAAATGTCTCAAAGTGGATATAATTACAAATTTTCAATGGGTCTATAAAAATGACCCATTTGCATGTGGAAAATGGGTAATTCCATGTGAGAAACAGGCAGTTAATGTGTAATTACCTGTTTTATACATGCAAATACACATTTTTGAGGCCCATTGAAAAATTGACTTTATATATGCAGCAGAATAGTTGACTTTCTAATAAACGTCCCCTTTAAAAATGTGCACAACTGAGTGAGACTGCTTTTATGCATTCCTTTTTAAATATATCCTGTCTTTCTCTATTATGTTATTTCAATCCCATAAGAATGCGTTAGAAAAAGTAATGGTTTCTCTGCTCCATTGAACTGCATTTTCACCTGTAAGCTAGAATTATAAAAGAGGAGATCAATTTTAATTATTAATTGATATGTATTTTCCATGGGGCTTTTCCTAATAACCTTTTTATGCAATGCAATTAGTTGTGGTCTTTATTTTGTTACCACTTTGCAGTTTTAAGCATGCATATTTTCCTATTCCTTTGCGTGTGTTGTGGGGTGGCTGTATAAAACTTACCTTAAAAGCACTCTGTTTTTTGGATGTATTGCTATCATTAGTCAAGACGGTCCACAGCTTTCTACTTTGCTGAGGAGGGTATCAAGCAATAATAAAATTATGGGAAACCTAATAGAATATGCTTTCTTACTGTTCATACACTTGTAGAGGGCCCTGGGATTATTCTGCTCCATTAATTTCCTAGCCATATTGTTCCCTCTGCCTCTCATTTCACATGTGGGAATCCTAGAATGACTCTGATACCTTCTCTTGGTACTGGAGTAATGAAACAAAATAACAGAAAATTCTGAATTTTATACTGTGTCCTCAAATTACAAAAGAGGTAGAGTAAGGAGATGATTATTATATACTACAGATACAATTTACAGAGGAATGGCACTAGTCATAAAAACAAAGCACTCTATACTTTCTGAGCAGTGGCTATGCCTAATTAGCTGCAACTACTGTACCTTTTCACTCACTTAAAAAAAACTCTCTTTTAAAAAGCCAGATCAGGGGATTATGCTATCAGTAACATCTCCACTGACTCAATGGTGACATGAAAAGCTTGTTAAATCTGGCACAAATATGCTATTATCATGCTCTTCTAATTGCAGGAATGATTCTATGAACTTTTTTTTTACTTTCCAGGGAGACGGTTGCCTTTATCCATTTTAGGACGTCTCTGAATATAAAAAACAAGAATGATACTAATGTGATCATTACCTTTGATGTACTCCATTAGCTTCTCTCTGTTCAACTTCCATGCTGCACCATAGCATTGTTTGAAAGGTAAACCCTCTTTTTATTTAAAAATAAATTAACAGTGAACTATACTTCAAGGTATATGCCCACTGCTCTAGTTTTCCTTGTACTAACCTACTGTTGTATCCACAGACTCTGCTATCCACTTATCTCTCAAGTGCAGTCTTGCTTTATTGTTGGCCTTCTCAACAAAGAAGGGGAATGGCAAAAGCCACCATGTTTTTTATTGACAGGTTTCAGAGTGATTTCCCTCTCTCAACAATCTCTTGTGGAATAGTCTTTCTTATCTGACTTTCATAATGTACCTGGACACTTTTTTCTCTTTTAGTGCTTATTAATTTAGTGCTCGTTAATCCTTCCAGCCCATATGGTAAGGTTACCAGCAAATGGGCTGATTAATTCCAGCTGTGGTCATGGTTTCTACAATATGATAACCTGTCTCCTGGAAACTGGACTGAGTTCACTAAACTTATTTCATATATCTACAAGAGTTATGTGGTAAGAATTTTCAGTCATTACCAGTGTAAGCCCTGTAGACATAGATCTTACTGGGCATGAGTAAATTTGCATATAGCTTGATTTGCATGCAAGGTTCAGCTGTAAACAAGGGTGTGACAAGCTATGTGTTGGAGACATCATTTTAGGGCTAGTTGAGATAAGTAGGAACACCCTGAACTGATGAGCTTGAAATATTGATAAGATGTGGACATAGCAGCAGACATAAGCAATTGGTCCTTGCATGATCAGTTAAGCAATTGGCCCTTACATGAACCGTATGATGTCCAAACCAATTAGGTGTGGTCTACACTACAAAGTTAGGTGAACATAATGTAGCTGTGCATATGTCTATGCTTAAATTTGTCTCCTACCGATGTATCACTATAACAGGACACTTACAGTAACACCACCTTCCCAAATGGCATTGAGCTATGGTCAATGAACTGAGGCTGACACACCATGCGTGTAGACGCTGAATTACTTACTTCGACACTAACAGTCCTCCAGCAGCTTTCCCACAATGCCAGACAGTGACCACTCTAGTCACAATTATGAACTCCACTGCCCAGAGATCAGAAGGCTCCTCGTCTCTCTAACGCCTGATAAATTTTTGAAATGCCTCTTCCTGATGGTGTGCTAGCCAAGACAGACATAGTAGATCTCCATTTTGCATGCTCTAAGCCAGTGGTTCTCAAACTTTTGTACTGGTGACTGGTAACGTTCAAGCATGGGTGAGCTTGATGCAGGGGAAAGAACTTGGGTAAATGTGTAATTGTATTTCCCATTACCTTGAGGTCCTGATAGCGCTCCTGACTTAACAGGATGCAGCTAGCAACTTTTCATTAATTTACTCATACTACAAGAGGTAGTGTTATCTGATTGCCGTTCTCCTGCAGAGTTAGGCAAGGGAGGCCATGTGGAGCAGTTTATGTACACATGGATGTCCCTTGAATCTTCCTGAGAGATCTCAATGAAATGTCCATGGAAGTACTCTGCAATCCTATCCTGAATGTTTCTAGGGATTGCAGGCTTATTTCTTCCTCTGTGGTAGGACATTTTCCCATGCCAGTTAGCAATAACTTCAGCAGGCACCACTGCAGTACACAGGCTAGCAGCATCCTGTACTTGGTGCTTTGTGACATCAGCAGCAGCTATGCTTGCTGTGCCTCTTAGTAATGAGACATCAGCTAAAATCACCACCACCTGCTGAAAATAGTGCTGGTATCCAGAACCACTGCCTTATACTCATAGTTTCCCTCCTTATTTCCCTCACCTCTGGCAGGCCATACTCACCATGGCTGGTGCTGTGAGTAGTGCTGTGCACAAAGCACATCCAAGCAGAAGTGTCAATAAGCATGTATTGTTTAAAATTTTAGGAGAACAAGGGAAGGGAGTTTTGAAACTTAATTTCCACTTTCCATTGTGACTATTTGGCAATGGAAACTCGTGTGTATGTGTGTCTGCAGCTCTGAAGCCTTGAGGGGTGGTTCCCCCTTCACACTCTTGGAATACCCTAGCCAGATACAGAGGGGATGATTTGTTCAATGAGATCCTGCAAGCCTCTGCTACATCAAGCTATAAGCAAATATCCAAATGGCGAATGTTGAAGGCAGCCTGGAGAAGGGACTTTCTTTTTTCTGCTGGAAAGAGTGGACAGGAGAAAGGGATGCACCAAGATATAATGTGGCTTCTCTGGCAGCAAACACAGATGCTGCAGGCTCTTGTGGACATATAGGTTCAACAATCCTGGGCTCACTTCTCCTTGAAGTCCATGGAGCACTCCATTACAGAACCTCCTTATACCATCCCCATCAACATCCCATGTTGCCGCCTACTTACCCCTAGCACTCCACCCCAGGGGAAATTAAGACAACCACGCTTCACATACGGAAACTGCGGTTTTCACAGGTCAGCGTATGAGAGGTAAAATAAACATGAATTTTCATTTCCCTTAATTCTGTTCCATTAATTTATAAAGTTTTTAAAATATATTTGCTTTTAATTTGCACAGATTTTTCTCTACTCTTTTTTGTTACTGAATAAAACTCTATTTGGAAAATAATTATCTTTTAGTTCACAACTTATGCTGCAGAGTGCTTAGCCATTCTAAAAGCCCCTTCTTACTTGCTACTCTATACTGTGAGAGAACTCATAAGAGCAGTGACAAATGCAGTATAATAATCATAAATGTACAGCAAGTACTTCCAAATTAGTAGGTTCACTGACAATGTTTGTGTACCTAGATGTACACTCAGCACCAAACAGCTCCTAACAGGACTCAAAATAGCAGGGCTAGGTTCGGCACAGTACTGGGGCTCACAACACATTACTGTGGCACACTGAAGTGTTCTTTCAAAACCTCCCTGAGCCATATAGCTCTACATTGAGCTCTTCTAATAGTCCTTGTGTCTGGCTATTAAACCCAGCAGAAAGCTGTTCCACCTCTGTTCCCCATCCTGTTGGCAACAATTCCCCTTTCCTTCACAGAGATTATGCAGAACACAGCAGGTTGCTATTGGGATGTTTCTTTTCACTGAGATTCAATCTAGTGAGTAAACACCAGTGACCCTCAAACTTCCAAAAGTGCATTAAACTGTTGTTCTGCACCTGCTCAGCTAGTAGTTCAATCTTTCCTTGGTGCTGTTGAAGTGGTGGGTGTACAGCTTCATGAGCCAGGGAAGCAACAAGCTGGCTGAGTTCCCCAGGATCACAATGGGCATTTCAACGTTGCCAATGGTAATCCACTGGTTGTGGGGGGGAGAAGGCCCTGCTTATAGCTTTCTGAACAGTTTGGTGCTCTTAAAGAGGTGTGCGTCATGCACCTTCCCTGCCTAACCAGCATCGATGTCTGTGACGCATCCCAAATGATCAACAAATATTTGAATAACCACAGAAAAGTAGCCTTTCCAGTTGATGTACGCTGTGGCAAGGTGATCTGGTTACAAAATAGGGATATATGTGCTGTGTACTGCTCCACTGCCATTCAGGGGCTCCATTGCTTCAAATCCATCCCTTATGTCCTGCATGTTGCCAAGAGTCACAGTCCTACCTAGCCAGAGGCAATTAATGGCCCTGCATGACAATGGCCACTGCAATGGAATTTCCAAACGACTGGTAGCAATCTGGCATTCCAAGCTTCCACAGGGTGACTGGCAGTCTCCTTTCCACTGTCAGTGCAGCTCTTATTTTGGTATCCCTGTGCTGGACAGCTGGGGTGAGCTCAGTGCACAGATCCAGGAATCTGGCCTTGTGCATCTGAAAGTTCTGCAAGCACGGTTTGTAATCCCAAGCCTGCATTACGATTTGAGCCCACCAGTCAGTGCGCATTTCTTGAGCCCAGGAGTAGTGCTCCACCATCTGCAGCTTCTCCGTGAACACCAACAACTCTGAATGGATTCACAGCAATCTGTCTTCCAAGAAATTGTCATGTTCTCTGATTTCAGTTCTTCCAGCTCTGAAATGACGAGAGGATCGTGTGTGTCCTGTGCTTGCAATCCTCATGACAATAGTGAAGAGCTGCGCAGGCTCCTGGCTTCTGTCAGAGATGGCAGATAGTGAGGAGGGCTGCACAAGTTAATGGGATTTTTAAAAAAGGAATGAACATTATGGGATATAGATGACATTATGTGATGGAGACAGTTGTAGCTGGGAAGTTGACCCCTTGCTCCCAGTCACCTCTGCTCAAGTTGTTTCTGCCTCCACCATACTGTCTTTTGGGAAGTTTTGACAATGCATGCTTGATGATGGTCTGTTGCACTCTAGAATATCTACACTGTACATCAACACAACACTCCCGGTAAGCATCCACAACCTTTAGGCAAGTGCACAAGTGATATACCAACTGAGGTGGCTTTATGCTGACATAACTTGCATTGACCAAAGTTTGTAGTCTAGACATGGCCTTAGATTCAAGAGGTATAGATGTTAGTAGCTAGAAAAAATGTATATAAATTGTGTAGTGTGTGACATGATTTGGAATTGTGGTATTCCCCCTGAACCTACATCTCCTGTGTCTGAGCCAGGCCAGTATGGGCATAGAACTGTTACACATATAATGAAGTAACCTGAATGATTAACTGGAATTTTTTGGATCCAAGAGAACTGAATGAAGTGTTCTCCAAGAACTGGACCAGGTGTTCTGGATATGCTGAGTGGAAAAAGGTCTTGTAGAGAATCTCAACAACCCCCAGAACTAGAAGACCTAGAGGGGTGGAGCTCTCTACTGTTTGTACTGGGGAGAAGGAGAAAATTCAGCTCTTATTTTAATTTGCATGAATTACGATGTTTACCCATAATTCCACTCACGGAGTTTTGTTGCTTTGGTTGGAATTTGTCTTTGATGTTTATAATCGTATCCATCAAACAGATTAGCTGTAGTTATTTATTCATGGAAAGGCATAGGAATTGTGCAGGATATGCCCTGGTGAGGGGTGACCCTGACATTGCAAGAAACGGACTCTGGTTGGGTAATGAAGCTCAGTTCTCAGCAGCAAAAGGGGAGAGATCCCCATGCAGAGTGAACCTGTACTTCTGGCAAAAGGGTTCCACTAGTCTAGATTGGATTTGAACTGCCATCTTGGGGCAAAAGTCTCTGTACTCTATTCCATTACCAGTTTCTTGTGCCAAGAAATCCTCTAACTTTTGAAACTATTGTAACTTTAAAAAAAATTTGCTGAGGTTTTTTTTATATGGAAAGAAGAATGAAAAGTTCACAGCATGCTCAGACTGATTGCACTGAAAAAACCTCTTTAATTTCCTATCAGTATTTTAGAAAAAAGTGAAAGGCCATGTGTACTTTCTCATACACTGCTGACTGTGCCATTTTTCATGCTTGTTCAAGAGCAAACATCCTGCCTTGCACACTGGGGCAAGGATCAAAGGCCATGGAATACACAATTTCAGTTGTAGTTTATCTAAGAATTATCTGTCAGAGGCAGACTATCACTTGGCTATCTGTCCACAGTTTTGTAAACTGAATTGTTCATAACTGGCCACTGCTCTTTGCTGTGTTTCAAAGTGATAGTGTAACTATTATAGTACTGGGCAAAACGATGCTATGTTTTCATAGTGGGCAGATATATAGGTGAAAAAATGCCTAAATAAAGCTTATTTGCTATTTAAGTTTTTTTAAACTTGTTTAAAATTAGTTTTCACAAAATTTTCAGAACTGAATGGGATGTTAGTTACTCAAGAATATTACTTGTACTTTTCTAATTCTCCTTGTTGTTTGGTAAATGTTTGCACTAATATGTGCTGATAAGATTAATCTGACAAATAAGTAGAAAATACTATTTCTGGAATTTATTTTCTAATGAATGCACTATAGTTCACTCAATCACCATCTTCCTTAATTTTTAGGTTTTTTACTTCATCCTAGGAATGGTTTTAATGGGCAATATTGGTTTTGTAGTACAAGACAAGGACATCTGCTAAACTTAGTAATGGATTTATGCCTTCATCCAGCTCCCATTGAATCTGAAAAGAGTTCTTCCATTGATTTAGCTGGGCATTAGATTAGAGCCCTTCAAGCAGGCCACAATGTGTAGTATGGAAGGCTAATAATACAATACTGACATATAGGTGATTCAGGTAGCTACGCCTATAGTTAAGGTTGCCCAACATTTCCATTATAAGTCCCTGTTTTCAGTTGCTTATAACTGCCAGATTTAAACCATTCAGACTAACAGAGATTTACTGGAGCTGCAATAACAAGTTGTAAACCATTTTTACTAATGTGTTTCCTTCCTTCCTTCCTTTGTGCACACCATGGCCTGTTTCTAAGCATTGCCCTCAGCTAGTATCTTCAGTATCACTTTTCAGTGCAGTCTGGGAATTCAGGTGAAGGAGAGGCTCTGCTTGTAATATCTGCAGAGACCGAGTATAATACAAGTAATTCTCATTCTTGACTGGCAGCTTAGAATGAGAATTAAAAACAAAACAGGAAACCATTAAAACGATCATAAAACATATGGTTTAATCTTATATCATTGAAACTTTCTTGCCTCTCTATCAACATAATCTCCTCTTTCACCTTGGAGTTCAAATGACAAACTTCTGCCTCTTAAAACAAATGAGTTTTCTTCCATTTGCTTGAATTGTCAGTAGGAAAATAAATTCCCTGGGTGAATGCAGCCTTTGAAGACATGACTCAGAACAGTTTTCTGCTTTACTGTGATGCTGTGGCACTTTGAGGGAGCTCCACATATTGCAGGATTAGAACCTTAATTTCAACTGAAGTTAGGGTCAGACTCCAAGGGAGCCGGATGGAGACACACATGGTCCTGAATCTTCTGTTGATGCTTTCAGAGTAACTCCATCAAAATCAGCAAAGTGACAACCAGTTAAAACTGGTGTAACTCAGAGAATGGAGCCCTATGTTTTTGGACGAGTATTACTACAAAACTAAAAGGATGTTTTGAAAATTCATCATACAATGTATTATTGTTCTGTTCACTAAACATGATGATTTTTCTAGATTTGGAGAAATAGTTTCCAAAGCTGAAACCTCCTCTGTTCTTCTCTTTTTGAAATGCTCTAATATCACAGCAGATAGCATTCTGGGAAAGGTGTGGTCTAAAATGCCCTGTCCTCTGCTGTAGTGCATCAAAGACCAATTACAAAGACTATCTAGAAGGAGATGACTGCTCAAAATAACTGTTTATAGTTGTGATTAGGTTTAGCTGTGAAGTCCTGCTCCCATGTAATCCAAGGTCAGCATAAATTGTTGTAATTAGTTTACTCACTTGGCATCATGTGAAACTGCTCAAGCTATTTTGCAGTGATTGAAACTGAGGGTAGCCTTTAGCTTTAAATGTGAGGTTTAAACCTAATGGAATAATAATTACATTTCCATTGCAATCAAAATGAAATGCCATACAATAAATGGCAGGGCTTAAACAGTAAACAAAAACCCTGGAGGATACTATTTCTGACCTTTTATATTCATCCATATGAATACATCACATTTTTATGTATTATATTCCTGGAGTCTCAAAGAATGTACATCACTGGATGCAATGTTTAATGGGATTACTAATTTTATTGAAGACTTTTCACAGAGATTACTTGCTTTTACTAAACATGAAGCTAAAGAATACAAGGGAAAGAATCGTTTGTATTGCAAGTGAGATGGATGGATGCTGTGACAACCTTCCGTCCCTAGCCTTAGAAAAAGGAGTTTTGCCAGTGTTGATAAGAATACCAACATGTTAGTAGATGAAGCAAAATACATAGCTGTTCTAAAATCAGCAATTCCCTTTGAAGAATTATAGTGGTTCTTGCATATTCATGACTATCTACGAGAGGCCCCAATTTTGCCACCCTCATATTGAGTAGTACCTCAATGTGACTACTTCCATGGTGAGGTACTTCTCAGCATGAGTAAGGGTGGAAGAATTGGGCCCTAAATTATTTCCATTGGAAAAGAATCCAAAAGGAGGTGACATCTACAAAATGAACATACAGTGGAAAGTTGCAGTATAACTCTATTTCTCCAAAAGGTTTTTGACACAGGGCCTGTGCAGGGGTTTGGATGATTCATGGACTCACATTGGGATGCACACACATAATTTGGGGTTTAGATAAGCAGGGTTGAACATAGTTGCTCAGTTGTTACATGAGAGATCACATAGGTCACTACAAAGGATGGCTGGGCAAAAAACATGCTCTAAAAGCAGTGAAAATATGTTGTTGCTGCATAGATAGGCAAATCAGCATTATGTTGCACAAGTTAAGAAGCGAGGGGAACCCCTGCATCCCTTGTGTGCTGAACATCAGTGTAGGAGGTACTGTTGTATTGTATTCTGGTTCTCCTATCAAACTCCTTACTGTGAGCACTTTCCAAGGAAATGTAAACATCTCGTCACAAATGTCTTTCTCTCCTGGTGGAATAACTGTGGCTGCAAAAGGACAAGGAAGAGGGGGAAAAGTGGTTGTCAGCCAGAACCAGGACACAATCAATGGCCAAACACCACAGAGCAGGCCCAAAGAGAGAGTTGGCATTTATTACTTCCCTGGATATCAAGCAGGAGCCAGCAGTAAGTCAGCTGCAGTACCCTGGCCTGTAATATCTCTGGGCTGAGGATTCCAAACCACCTTTCCACCCCACAAGTTTTCATTTTTGATCAGGCTTTGTTTCCACTTTTGAGAATTTGCCTCTACAATGTGTTTGTTTACATAGCCCGTAGCAGTGAGCCTCTCAGTGTGGATCCTAGCATCTCTTTATGCCAGTCTCGTTCCCAAATGCAAGATCCTCCTGTAGCTGGATCCATTGTGTTTATGGAAGCTTTGTACCGATGAGTTGGCACAAATTTTGCTCTGATGCACTAGAGGATATGATCTAATTCAGTTTACAATGAAATTAGTTTTACCTGTACATTTAATTAAGTAATGTTTGTAAAATACTTTTGAGCATGCAAAACACTATATAAATACAAAGTATTCTTATTATTATTCATATTTGGATTTATTTACATGATTACTTTCTAATCCACAAAAATAAAACTACTACTAGTTAAAAAGAGAAGTTTCCATTTATTAAATTGTCCAGAATGTTACAGTCATAAGATATTATAAGACGGCACAAGATTGTGCATGCATAATGAGCACCTAAAATTGTTGGAATTATTCTTAATTCTCAGTATCCAATCTGTATCCAGGTCATTCAGTCGATTTAAATGACCATTGAAAGCTAAATCAGAAATATAAGCATAAGGTACATAAAATTACAATATTAGAAGGCTAATTAACTGGACAGAGTCGGGTCATAATTGTTAATATGGCATTTGGAATAATAGCTTTCCAACTGTGCATTTTTAATCTGTTTTTTTTACTTAGCAGAGCTTTTCCATCTGATAGGTCATGTGGCAAAAATGGTGAAAACAGTGACGATATACTTACCATCCTACAATTCCTTTAGTAGGCTACAAGAAGTATACTCAGTGATTAATTTAAGTATAGAAAAACAAATTCAGCATTATTCTTGCCAGATGAGAAAATGCTAAAGGAACATGTTTATCTACCTATTTTGTACTAGATTGAGGTCTCATCCCAAACTCATTGAAGGCAATGGAAACCATCCTATGGTCTTCTGTGGCTTTGAACCAACTTGTCTGTTTGCTAGCAATCATATAGGGAGGGGCTGCACTGAAGCTGGAGTCCCCAGGAGGGACTAGTAGTTAAATCGTAGAAATGTAGAGCTGGAGACCAAAATGTCATCTAGTCCACCCCCTGCTGAACCAAGATTAAATATATGTGAGGGAATTCCCACCGGTGCAGCCTGGGACTGTGGGACCATTGTGTCCCCTGAACTCTCTCCAGTCTGGGCTGTCCCTCAAAATGTCTTGTTAGTGACCAGCAGCAAACCCCTCCAGGCGGTATGATCACTCAGCACATGATGAGCCCCACACCCAGCTATATTTCATGAATGCTTTCAGAGCCACTTATGAATCACACAGAGAAAGGCGCCAGCTCCCAGCACTGTACCCCAGGAATATACCATCTTACACTGTTCAAGATGGGCAGTGAACATGTATTAACTGGTTCACCACTTCAACAATGGAAAGTGGACATACACCTGACTTTGCAAAACCTGAGCAGATTTGCCCCACACTTCATATGAACTTGCTGGTAAAGATAAACAAATGTATTGACTATAAAAGGTAGATAGGCAAAAAGTCAGTTAGTTACCAAAAGAAATAAAATGTAAGCATGCAGTCTAACCTGTCAGTTCTCTTAGATTGGGCAGCAACTAGCTTAAGCAGTTTTTTTTTCACCCCACTGTATATTGCAGTCCTTAATACACAGGTTTGGCCCAGATTTAAGGAACAATCTCCTCTGTTGGAGTCTTGTCTTAGCTGTTTGCAGTATAGGTGGGGCAGGAAAAGGGCCCAGTATATGGCCTCTGTGTCTGTTTTATATCCTCAGTCCATGTGCTTGGAAAACACAAGTCCAGGCATGTCTGGGGGGTATTGCTGAGTCTCCAGGCAAAGTTGAGCAATTCCTCTAGTGTAGCCTCATGCGAGTGAGTCATTGCATTGTAGTTCCCTTGCCGGACAATGGTTGTTGATGAGTTGATTGATACCCTGCCTGGGTGTTGGTTACTTTCCTTGCTGTTGCCTCTGGCTGATTCCCCAACTTACAGCATGTTTTAGTGACAACCATACCACACAATTCTCATAACTTCATATGCATTAATGATATACATATATGGATAGAGAAATGACTTTCAGCAGATCATAACCTCTCCCCTGATACATTACAAGGCATACTTTATATGTAAGATCACGATGATATAAAAATGAGGAATATGGGGGTTCCAGGATGTTCCTCCAAGGTATAGAATGTCACTGTATACTTAGACCATCCCTGACAAGTCTTTGTCTAACCTGTCCTTAAAAATCTAGGCAACCCATTTCAATGCTAAACTATCCTTATAATTAGAATGTTTTTCTTTAACTAACCTAAATCTCTGTTGCTACAAACTAAGCTGATTATTTCTTGTTCTGCTTTCAGTGGATGTGGAGAACAGTTCATCACCATCCTCTTTAAAACAGCCTTTAATATATTCTATCCCTCCTCAGCCTTCTTTTAACTCTGGGCTAATTCTTTTAACCTTTTCTACTGTGTCATGTTTTCTAAACCTTTTATCATTTGTGTTGCTCTCCTCGGGACTCTCTTTTCAATTTGTCCATATCTTAAAAAGTGGCACCCAAAACTGGACACAGTATTCCAGCCGAGGCCTCATCAGTGCTGAGTAGAGCAGAACAATTACCTGCCTTGTCTTACATATGATATTCCTGTTAGTATACCCCAGAATGACTTTGGCCATTTTCACAACAGCATCACACTGTTGACTCATATTTTCTTCATTACTCCTGCCTAGCCAGTTACTCCCCATTTTATATCTGTGCACTTATTTTTTTCCTGCCTAAGTGAAGTACTTTGCACTTGTCTTTATTGGATTTCAATTTGTTGATTTCAGACCTAGCCTCAATTGATCAAGATCATTTGGAATTATAATTCTGTCCTCTGAAGTGCTTGCAACCCCTCCCAGCCTGGTGTCATCTGCAAATTTTATAAGTGTACTCTACACTTCATAATCCAAATTATTAGTTGAAATATTGAACAGTATCAGACCCAGGACAGAATCCTGTGTAATGCAGTAAAATACATCCTACCAGTTTGACAGCAAACCATTCATAACTACTATTTCAGCATGGTCTTTCAACCATTTGTGTAGTATAATTTCATCTAGACCATATTTCCCTAGTTTCCTTTATGAGAATGTCTTGTGGGACAGTGCAAAAAGCATTACTAAAATCCATATAGATCACATCTACAGCTTCCCTCTATCCACTAGTCCAGAGACCATATCAAAAAATGGGGCTTTGATTATGACTGAGGCCACTAGGTATTGACATAATACAAAATCATAATAATTTTGCTTTATTATTAAGCTTTGTAGATGTGGATGACATTTTACTGTACGGATAAAGATAGATTCCCTTTCTGTTGAGAGCTTGAATTCTAATGTCCCAGTCCTACAACTGACTCCATGTGCATTGTACCAACCCAGAGCCCATTTTAACTCCGTAGAGATGTGCACGCATGCCCACTGAATCAGTTGCAATGTGGATGACTGCTCTCCTATTAAAAACAATGAGGAGTCCTTGTGGCACTGTAAAGACTAACACATTTATTTGGGCATAAGCTCTCATGATCTAGAACCCACTTCATCAGATGCATGGAGTGGAAAATACAGGAGCAGGTATAAATACATGAAAAGATGGGAATTGCCTTAAGAAGTCTGAGGTTAGTCTAATGAGACCATTCAATTGACAGCAGGATACCAAGGGAGGAAAAATAACTTTTGAAGTGGTAATGAGAGTGGCCTATTTCAGACAGTTGACAGGAAGGTGTGAGTAGCAGTAGGGGAAAATTAGTATTGGAGAAATTAGGTTTAGGTTTTACAATGACCCAACCACTCCCAGTCTTTATTCAGGCCTAATCTGATGGTGTCCAGTTTGCAAATTAATTCCAGTTCTGCAGTTTCACTTTGGAGTCTGTTTCTGAAGTTTTGTTGTTTGAAGAATTGCCACTTTTTGGTCTGTTACAGAGTGACCAGGGAGATTGAAGTGTTCTCCTACTGGTTTTTGAATGTTATGATTCCTGATGTCAGATTTGTGTCCATTTATTCTCTTGCATATGGACTGTCCAGTTTGGCCAATGTACATGGCAGAGGGGCATTGCTGGCACATGATGGCATACATCACATTCCATTAAAGTAACCCAGGCTCAGACCTTCTCCCAGACACCCAAGTCAAATACGATGAAGATTACTGAATCTTATTAACCATATAAAAATTTTCAACTAATCCCAGAGGAATGGACACATTACCTCCCAGGTTAATGAATATTCCACATCTTACCCAAATACACGCTTACAGCCAATTCTTATTAACTAAACTAACATTTATGAAAAAAGAAGAGCGAGAGAGTGTTGGTTAAAAGACCAGTGTACATACAGACATGAGTACAATTCTTGAGCTTCAGATTCATAGCAGAGATGGAGAGCTTTTGAGATGCAAAGAGTTCTTTCAGAAATAGGTCACATTTCAGCCTGATCAGTAATCTTGTCTGGCTCTTACAGTATTTGAGTATTTCCCTGATGGTCCTGGCAAATCCAGTAGAAAGAGGGAGATGTGACTACCCATCTGTTGTGTGTTTTTTTTTTCCATCCTCATAGGGCCTAATCACATCAGCCACACTATCAGAGGCTCATTCACCTGCACATCTACCAATGTGATATATGCTATCATGTGCCAGCAATGCTCCTCTGCCATGTACATTGGTCAAACCGGACCGGACCGTCCCTGCGTAAAAGAATAAATGGACACAAATCAGATGTCAAGAATTGTAACATTCAAAAACCAGTAGGAGAACACTTCAATCTCTCTGGTCACTTGATTACAGACGTAAAAGTTGCAGTTCTTCAACAAAAAAAAAACTTCAAAAACAGACTCTGGTGAGAGACTGCTGAATTGGAATTAATTTGCAAACTGGACACCATTACATTAGGCTTATATAAAGACTGGGAGTGGATGTGTCATTACACAAAGTAAAACTATTTCCCCATGTTTATTTCCCCCCACGTCCCCACCTACTGTTCCTCACACGTTCTTGTCAACTGCTGGAAATACCCACGTTGATTATTACTACAAAAGGTTTTTTGTTTTTGTTTTTGTTTTTTCTCTCCTGCTGGTAATAGCTCACCTTATCTGGTCACTCTTGTCATAGTGTGTAAGAACACACATTGTTTCATGTTCTCTGTGGATATAAAATCTCCCCACTGTATTTTCCACTGCATTCATTCGATGAAGTGAGCTGTAGCTCACAAAAGCTTATGCTTAAGTAAATTTGTTTGTCTCAAAGGTGCCAGAAATATTCCTTTTCTTTTTATGGTCAACAGTGTTTAATATCACAGAGTGATCCAGCAGGATGAGAATAGATGTCTGTCCTCTGTCATCCATCAGTGCCACTAAGGCGGTCTTAGTTCCATTTCCTGGTCTGAAACCAGATGATGCTGTGTCTAGAATGCCAGCTTCAGTTAGATGAGCTTGTAAATTGGCCTTTGACTAGCTTCTCTGATCTT
Source organism: Lepidochelys kempii (assembly GCF_965140285.1). Taxonomy (NCBI): domain Eukaryota; kingdom Metazoa; phylum Chordata; order Testudines; family Cheloniidae; genus Lepidochelys; species Lepidochelys kempii. The sequence continues at coordinate 65,133,959 of NC_136384.1, read as the reverse complement.
TCTCAGGAATAGGAGATTTGACCCTGGATGGTAGTTGGCTAGCACAGAAGTGTCCAGGGCGGGTTTCTTCAGTTTTGTTCACACTATTGCATGCTTGAAGAAGAAAGGGGAGATTACTTCTTTGAATGAGGGTTGGCTATTTTGGTCATGACTCTTCACAAGCCAGAAAGGGCATGGGTTGGATTCACAGGTCTTGGGTTGAGACTCTTTTGAAGTGTCCAGAACTTCTTGATGAGCAAACGTACTGAATTCTGGGAATGCAAGCGGGCTGTTGGGTGGAGGCTGAGCAGATCCATGCTCTTCAGAATGATGATTTTTTTCTGAATTGGTTTCCTTGATCCTTCTTGTTAACACTTTAACATATATGAGTTATCTGAGTGTGGAATAAAATATGTGCTTTTAATTGTACTTTACAGTGAGAAATGAGATATTCCTCTTGGCTGCTTTATATTGAATTTCAAACAGCACTACAGTTCTTAATTTATGTATAGAATCATCTTTGAATTTGGCCTCAAATATTGAGTAAATTCTTGCAGCAAAATTAGAACATTTTCCTAGAGCTGAGATAAGAAATCACAAAAAAAAAAAAAAAAAAAAAATTGAGTAGAGCAGGCCAGAAGACAATAATTCCATTTCACCATGACTTTTGAGCTTTTAAAATTTGTTTTCTTTCTGCATTGGACCAAACCCAAAACTTTTCAAACAGTTTTGCAAAATTGAATTATATCAAAATGGGGTTTTTTTGGATTGAAAAGGTCAGGTTTTAAATTCAGGGCGTTCCTTCTCTTTCTTTCACTATGGAAGTGACCAAAGTGTCCACCTTCAGCCTAAGAAAGCTTACTGTCAAGAACTTTGGCAGAATTTGTTTCTGTGAAAAGTTTCAGCTTCAACAAAACTTATTCTCCCTACCCCCCACAAAAAGCTCTAATTATGAGTCTAAGTATTAGAGGGGTAGCTGTGTTCGTCTGTATCCACAAAAACAATGACAAGTCAGGTGGCACTTTAAAGACTAACAGATTTATTTGGGCATAAGCTTTTGTGGGTGTAAAACCCCACTTCTTCAGATGCATCTATTAGTCTTTAAGATTCCACCAGACTCCTCGTAATTATGAATCTGTTAGTTATTCCTGCATCACTGTATCTGTAAATTTACCTGTTAGATAATACTGGTTTAGCTGTTTGACCAAAGTATAGTATAAACATTAACTAATTATTCCTTATAAAAGCCCTGTGAATTGGGCACACTATTAGCAGATGGGAAAACTGAGGCAGAAATGTGAAGTGACTTGCCCAAGTCCACCCAATGAAGCAGTGAGCACTTACTAAGGCCCCAAACTTGCAAGGTGTTTTGCATTGGCGGGCTCCTGTGTGCGCACATAATCCCTTGACTTCACAGGTCCATCCATACAGAGCAGCTTGCAGGATCAGGGCATGTTATCTTTTGGCTTTCCTGACTTCCAGCTCATGCTCATTCTTCCAGCTGCCTTGAAAAATAAAAATAAAAAGACTCTTAATGTGACAACTAGCTTTTAGTCATTGGCATCTTTGTACTTCAGTACTGGGAAATTTATACTTGAAACTCAGAAAGGTCTCAGATAAAGCTCTGTCTGGCTGTAGTTTTTCTTAATTACTTTGGATTTCCCTGGGCATTTGCAGCTTACTACTCTTGATTTTTTTCAGTCCACTGTGAGACCAGAAAAAAAATTGAATGGCAGAACAACAATTTTTAGTTTGATTATAAATATTATCTGGAGTAAATACTTTACAATAAGCAGTTGTTTCAACATGACATTATACTGAATGCTAATTTATGATGCTGTTGTTATCATGTTTATATGAATCAATTACATGGCAGATAAAATTGGTGAACAACTCAATTTTATGCATCCATTCTTTTTGCTGAGACACTAACCCCCACCATGACACCCTTGCAGTTCACAAAATAAAAAAAAACCACAATAATTTTAGCATTTCAGTCCAGGTGATAGAATTCAAAAACTCTGTGACTTTACTTGACATTAGAAATTATCAGTAAAACAAATATTCTATTTATTATTTGGATCTGGGACATGAGATGCTAGTGTGCTGGAATGTGGAAATCTGAAAGCATATATTGTACTTTTTGCTTTGCACCAGGGAACTGCAACAGCAAGAGTAAATAATAGCACTCAAAGGAATAACCAGAGTAAACATTCACACTCAGGATCTCCATATTACTTTTTCTATAATAACTTAACATAACTTAATAGTACAGAATGGAAAAGAGGAGAGTTCTGCAGGACTAAAGAGAAGATAATCTTTTGGATCTGTTTGTATATAGTCCAACACAATGGGGTCCTGATCCATAACAAAGCTTCTAAGTGCTACAATAATATAAACAATTAATAATCAACTATGGGAGGAAAGGGGGAAATGCAGTAGAGAGAAAAACATAAAGCCAGAAAAGACCTTGAGCTAAATCTGTACAGTTATCAGATAATGCACTTTGTTAAGGGCCTGTTGCAGGGGAGCTATAAGTTACAAACCCTTCCATGTTCTTCAACAAAATGTTGTTTTGTTGGGTCCCAAAAGTCTGGAAATAGAGAAATTGGGGAGGGAGATAAACTTAATACAATAAGATCTCCCAAAGATATTGCAGTAAGTTGTTGTATCTATCATAGGGAACATTGATTTAGATTTTTGCTATGATAACAATGAAAAAAGGTGAAAAACATTTTCATTCATATTTGCAAATTGTAATCAGCTTGGATCTTTATGATAAATAGGGATAAGTAAGTCAGTCCTGTTATAGAATTTACCAGTAACAGCTCCTTACCCCCCCAAAAAAGAAAAGGATTGAACAAACTGCCATCCCGTTTCATATTGTATATATTGAATAGATATTGTTCTCAAAATAGTGTCTCCTTCTTACTGAGTTACCCAAACTTCTTCTGGCAAGTAGATACTTGTATAATTGTTTCTACACAGGCTTGTGACATCTGAAAATGAGTAGGTGAGAACTGGCCCAAAGATGCACTCAAAGCCAATTTACAGCAGCAGCAGATAAAGATCATGTATCTCATTGAAAACAGGGGAGGCAAGTCTCTACCTTGCCTTCCATGATGTATTTTCATGTAGGTGGCAAAGAGGACTCTTATTTAGGGATAATCTGTGTGATATGTTCTTATTTACCTCTCTCCCACTTCTGACTTCTGTAAAGCCAGAAGCATGCATTGTACTAAGGATGGTTTCTTTCTCTATCTCTGTCTTTAATGGATCCCTCATCCTGAGTTCTAGTACAACTTCAGACAAACAAGTGGCATGGTTTGTGTTGTCATGGGCAATGTTCATGCAGCATTCTATATCTGGCACAGACACTAACTTTTGTATTTGCCAGATAACAAGCCAACTGCAACACAACTCTCCTCTCCTTGCCTTTGCATCCATCTTTTCTCAGTTTGTTCTCGTGAAGAATCAGTCTCTCCTTTCGTCTGTACCAAAGGACCAGTTGTTTGTTTTAATAGTGGTGTTTTTTTGTTTAGTGTGGGAGATTATTGTTAGAGAGCTTATTCCTTCACTCTCCCACTTCCCTGGTCCTTCTCACATGAACAGAGAGCAACAATACCCGAAGTCCGAAGGTGCAAACAATTCGATGTTTATTGGGGTGAACTTCCAGCAAGCTTAAATACAAGTTCCTTTTCCTTATTTCCGAATCAACAACTTACTTCCTGTTTGCCCCTAATTTATATAGTAATATTCTTAGCTATACCTTAACCAATCATTCTACTAAAATTTAACTAACCAATCCTAACATATTGTAACATGATTATGTAACCAATTATATCCCACTGTTGGGAACACTGGGGCATGGCCACTAGGTAACTCGAGGGGATGGAAGACCACGAGTGTCGATGAAACCCCCTCGCACTAGGCCCCTGTGTCCTTGCCCCCTCCCCCCGCCTGGAGGCATTCGCAGCAGCTCTGCGTACTAGGCCCAAGTGTCCTTGGCCCCCCCACCTGGAGGCACACACAGCAGTTATGCTGAGAATCTGCAACAGTATGTTGCAGAGTCAGACTGCCTGAAACTAAGCAAGGCCAAACAGGGCAGATATGGAAGAACAATGGTGAATAAAGCAGCTTTATGTATAGTTTAACAAATGATACAGAGAATCAGGGAACTAGCTGGGAACTGGATTGGCTGGCTATATGGATACTTGGGGCAGCTTGCTATTGGATAAGTATGCTGGGAAAAAGGATGTATAAAAGCCTGTGTAACTTCCTGCTCTGTTGTGCAGGATTTGAGATTTTATTCTCCCTGTACCTTTTTGCAGCTGCAAATAAACTTTTCTGCTTCTCCACCCCGTTGTGATTATTGGGTGTAGCACACCGGGTAACGAACCACTCAAGCTGTTGTTCAGCCTCTCGGCACTGGGTGCCGGCAACAGCTTTTGGCGTCCCTGGGTGGGCGATGAGGCTGCAATTTAGCCTTGCCCGGACCCCTCCTGGAGGTCAAGGATTGCGGCGAGAACCGACGCCCAGCGCGCACCGGTGAGTTCATCGGGGGCCTCGGAGGAGACGCGATTTGATCGACCCCAGAGGGCACAACGGTGCAACGCACTCATATAGTGGAGAAGCTGTTGTGGACGGCGGTGAAGAACCGGTCCCTTAGACGTGGGGGAGGAGCAGCTACAGGACGGCGGTGAAGAACTGGTCCCTTGGATAAGGTAGGAACCTTTTAAAATCCGGATTATATGCTCTGTTGGAACCTGGGGACGCCCAGAATTACCCTGTAGGTATGGGACAGGGACAGAGCTCAGAGGTTAGGGCACGGTGTACACCCCTAGAGTGCATTCTAGCAAACTGGAAGGTATTTGGTGCGGATCCGATGACTAAGAGCCAATTAAAACGATTCTGTACAGTTGACTGGCCTCAATATCAACTAGAGGACCAGGAGTGGTGGCCACCAGGAGGGTCAATTAATTACAACACGATCCTCCAATTAGTTTTGTTTTGTCAGTGAATGGGTAAATGGAATGAACATATGTATGCGCATTTGTTTCTGACTTTATGTACTTGACCAGATATTTTACAGCACTGTAATCTGACTCCGACTGGTTCGGTAGCAGCTAATGTTAGTCCCCAGACCCCAACCCCCACTGTAATGGCAGAGCCGGTGTCCCCTTCGGCCCCCACACTCCCACCTTATAAGGGTAGGATGCCTCGGGTTACAGAGATTGCCCCCTCGGTGGGACTCTATCCTTTGCTTACCGAGATGGTTGTGGCCTGCCCAGGGGCAGATGGACGTCAGGCTACCACTATGCACGTTTAAACCCATGTGCCATTCAATCCAATAGACTTAGCAGCTTTTAAAACACAGGCTGGGGAATTCTCAACAAACCCAAGCAGGTTTATTTCAGTCTTTAAGGGGTGCCTCAGTAGTCACAAGCCGATTGAGACGACTGTAATATCCTCCTGAGAACCCTGTTGTCTGAGGTGGAGAGGGATCAGGTTACAGCTAAGGCAAGGGGAGCGTTAGCGTTCAAGCGAAAAAAAAGAAAGGAATCTATCTGTCAAGTTCCTCTCCAAATAATTGTGAGCGGCTCAGGGCATTTCCGGGTATGGCAGGCTTTTGCAGGATATGGATCCCAGAGTTTGGACTGTGGGCTAAACCCCTGTACGACTGTGTAAAAGAAGCAGATCATGACCCCTTCTATTGGACCCCAGAGGCTGACAGGGCATTTAAAATCCTGAAAAGAAAATTGATGGAAGCCCCGGCTCTGGATCTGCCGGATCTCTCTAAGCCGTTTCAGTTGTATGTACATGAACGAAGCGGGGTGGTCCTAGGAGTGCTCACACAGCTGTTAGGAGCATGGAAGCGTCCTGTGGCTTATTTTTCTAAGCAATTGGATCAGGTTGCAAAGGGTTGGCCGGCATGTTTACGGGCGGTCGCAGCTACTGCCCTAGTGCTTGAGGAAGCCGAGAAGCTAACATTGGGAGGGGTTATGCAAATCTATACTCCCCATATGGTCCGAGCCTTATTGGATGCAAAGGGAGGGCTTTGGCTCACGCAGGCTCGGATTGCTCAGTACCAGGCTAAGCTGTTAGAGAACTCTGAAGTCACCTTACAGCCTTGCCCCTCCCTTAACCCAGCCACCCTCTTGCCAGAAACAGAGGAACAGAAACATGGCTGTTCAGAGATCATAGATGCCCAGTACTCCAGCCGTCCGGATTTAAAGGATGTACCTCTCCCAAATGCAGATTATGAGTGGTACACTGATGGTAGCAGTACTGTAATAGATGGGCAAAGGAGGGCGGGTTATGCTGTTGTGACCCTCCATGACACTGTGGAAGCTGAAGGTTTGCCTGCGGGGACCTCTGCCCAGCTTGCCGAACTAATAGCCCTGACCCGTGCACTTGAACTGTCAAAAGGAAAGCGGGTCAACATTTTTACTGATTCAAAGTATGCTTTTGGTGTGCTGCATACTCATGCTGGCAGGGAAGCACTTATCCAGCTAATGGGAAAATACTTTATCACTTCCGGACTCCGACCCCTGGCTGCCCAGGTACAAGCGGACTGCTTAGTCTGCCAAAAGAATAACCCCCGACCGGGACATCCTGTGCCACCAGCTGCCCTAGAACCCGCTCTGGGCCCCGGATGAGTGTGGCAAATAGACTTTACTGAGTTTCCCCGGACTCAAGGGTTCAAATATCTCCTTGTTATAGTGGATCGGTTCAGCGGATGGCCAGAAGCCTTCCTATGCCGTAACTGCACTGCCAGAACAGTGGCCCTCAAGTTTGTTAGGGAAATCGTTCCTCGCTTTGAACTCCCCCTGTGGATGGAATCTGACAACGGGACACACTTCACATCAAAAATCATTCAAAGCATCTCACATGCCTCACAGATCCCCTGGAAACGCCATACGCCCTGGAGACCGCAAGCCAGTGGTGTAGTGGAGCGTACCAATCAGACCCTTAAACGGCATCTCTCAAAAGTGTGCCAAGAAGCCTCACTGCGATGGCCTGATGCTTTGCCCCTCGTCCTACTCCGTACCCGCGTTCTCCCAAAGGGTAGATTAGGGCTCAGTCCCTTTGAAATTATGTTTGGAAGGGCATGGCCCATGAATGGCACCCCGGTTCTGTCAGGGGAATGGGAGTTGGGTAATGTTTTTTTGTCACAGTGTATGTGTTCCCTGTCTGCTGTTCTCTTGTCTCTTCACAGGTATACCAAGGATTCCCAGCCTTTCCCCTTGGACTCTCCCGTTCACTCCTTACAGCCCGGTGACTCCGTGCTTGTTCGCACCTGGAAAGACGAGCCTCTCCAGGAAAAGTGGAAAGGACCCTACACCGTCCTGCTGATCTCCCATACAGCAGCAAAGATCGAGGGACACAAGAACTGGATCCATCACTCTCGTCTGAAGGCAGTACCCGCCCCCTCGTCAGCAGAACAGTGGACCGTCCAACCTGCTGACTCCTCATCTCGTGACGATCTCAGGCTAAAGCTACTGTTTAAAAGACACAAATAGCGGGCACCTTAATGCTAAAATGGGCCCACCCAGGTACTGGAGACCCTGGGTTGGGAAGACTCTGGTAATAATTAATTGGGTAACATTGTTATTCTCTGTATTGGTATTTCCAAACTGTGCATATCGGGAGCATAACTCCTTTGTTTTGCTTGCGCACCATGTTGCTACTTTAACAAACCAGACTGATTGCTGGGTGTGTGCTCCGACTCCACTGTCCCCCAAAACGGGAATGCCCCTTGACATGCTGCCCTTGACCCTAGCAGAATTAGCCACCACCAAAGAGCAGGAAAGAACGGACTCACCGTTCTGGAACAAGACCTCTTTACAGCAAGCCACCTATCAGGACCAGGAGTATTCAGTTGCAGTACTCACTGAGGGAGTGTTATGTTTTACCCGAAACCAATCTGATCCCTCTGGGCATCCTGTGGGAAAGAGCTCCTGTGTTATTACACAGTGGGCTGATGGGTACTGGATAAAGACCAACAGGGGAGGTCAACAGTGTGGGTGTAATGGTTCCTCCCCTTTTAGGGAAACACAAATAATCTTACCACAAAAAAGGGGTTTGGAAATGTAACTTGCCGTCCAGTTAATACCTCCAATGTAGCAAGCCAATGGTGGGTTTGTAGTAGTCCCTATGGCGAGTGTAATTTGAATGGCACAATTAGAAATGCCCCCACTTGTACCCAGTCAGGAGGATGGGATGCCCCCCTAGGGGCATATGAATTGTTTAAAAAAGCAGCCAAAGCAGCCTTAAATATCCCAGAAATCCCCTTAAGAAACAGTCCTTACTGGGCCCTACAGAGTCACTATTTTGTATGTGGCCAAAAGGCTTACAAGGTGCTGCCAGCCAACTGGACAGGTAGCTGTTATACAGCTCATGGAGTTCCTCATCTTTCCATAACTGCCACACTGCCCAAAGGAAAGATTAGAAATGCCCGAGACACCTCTGTTGAGTCACGAGAAAAGACCCTGCGGCGACTGACTACGGCATTAGAGGGCAATATGAAGAATCCCCTCACAACCGAGAAGCTGGTAGGGTGCTCTGTACTGGGAATAGCGCCACTGTTTACTGGGCCAGCCATGGGATGCATAGGCCGCTATACTGTAAGGCTGCAGATGGTACTTAAGAAGGTGGCCTTAAAGTTAAAAAACTCGGTTAGTAATTTAGGGTCAGCAGTAAAAACATTAAATAAAAAGGTACAGCAGCTCAGGACGTTTTCCCTCCAAAACAGGCTGGCTTTGGACTATCTCTTGGCATCCCAAGCAGGGGTTTGTGCCCTCGTCGGGCCCCGATGTTGTGTATATGTAAATGATAGCAGTTATGAAATCTATAAAAAGGTGGTACAGGCTGAAGCCCATGCCCGAGCCGGAGCACAGGTTGCCTATACTGCCCCAGAGAACGATTGGTTGCAAACCTTGTTTTCAGGCTGGGGTTTGTCGTCTTGGCTTGGTGGTTTATTTAGCCTGCTATTGAAACTTCTCTTTCCTGTATTGCTTGTATTACTGGTATTATGCTGTGCAGTATCATGTGTCAGGGCTCTTTTGCAAAAGTTAATAAGTCATTCTCTTCAGGGCTATCACAAAGTGCTTATGCAAAGTCATATTGTAAAAAATAAGTAGCCCAAGTGAGAAAACTCAGAGCCAAGGCTGTTGAGTGTTCTCAAAGGGGGGAGTTGTTGGGGACACTGGGGCATGGCCACTAGGTAACTCGAGGGGATGGAAGACCACGAGTGTCGATGAAACCCCCTCGCACTAGGCCCCTGTGTCCTTGCCCCCCCCCCCCGCCTGGAGGCATTCGCAGCAGCTCTGCGTACTAGGCCCAAGTGTCCTTGGCCCCCCCACCTGGAGGCACACACAGCAGTTATGCTGAGAATCTGCAACAGTATGTTGCAGAGTCAGACTGCCTGAAACTAAGCAAGGCCAAACAGGGCAGATATGGAAGAACAATGGTGAATAAAGCAGCTTTATGTATAGTTTAACAAATGATACAGAGAATCAGGGAACTAGCTGGGAACTGGATTGGCTGGCTATATGGATACTTGGGGCAGCTTGCTATTGGATAAGTATGCTGGGAAAAAGGATGTATAAAAGCCTGTGTAACTTCCTGCTCTGTTGTGCAGGATTTGAGATTTTATTCTCCCTGTACCTTTTTGCAGCTGCAAATAAACTTTTCTGCTTCTCCACCCCGTTGTGATTATTGGGTGTAGCACACCGGGTAACGAACCACTCAAGCTGTTGTTCAGCCTCTCGGCACTGGGTGCCGGCAACACCACCACCTTAATTAGTTTACACCCAGCAAAATTAATTATACAGCAGACAGGAACAATCACAGAACCAGACAGAGATTATACAGACAAACAATAGCAAAGTGGGAACTATAATGGCAAGACAATACAGAAGTGAGGATTTCACATCCCAGTATTGATAAGTGAGTTCTTGCCAGACAGGATGCTATCAAACTAAGTTTTCTTTTACATTTTCTAGGCACTTCCCTTTCTCTGGAGCTGATAGGCACTATCAGGACAGGATTGTATTCCTAACAGCCCAATAGCACCTTCTTTCCATGTGACTACTTTGGAATGTGAGGATGTGACCGGTCGCTTTCCAGTTTATGGCTGCCTCTGTCGCTTAGCCAAAGGCCTTAGCCTAAGAACAGGGCCCCAGACTGTCACAGTAAGAGAAGGACCTTACATTGGCAGACAGTGATTTTGATTCTTTCTTTTATACCTCTAACTAGCCAAGTGATAAAAATACGCCTAAATTCTTAAAGTACAGGCCTTTACAGACAGGCCTGAATATCTATATCCTAACAATTATTAGGAGGAATATTTCCCAATGTTTCAGAGAAATCGTAGAAATAAGAGCTGAAGACATATTAAGTGATTCTAGGCCATACCCTATCCAACACCTCTGCATTCACTCTTGTAGGACTGAATCCACCCTGCCAATGGATGACTACAGAAGAATGTTAATATGCTGCTGTAGGAATATAGGCCCACATTAGACCTGGGTTTTAAATTGTTTGGATATTAGCATGATTTATGGGGCCAAAAGTATGTGAGCAGAAGAGAGAAGGATTTTTGTTGTTGTTAAACTTTAGTGACCCTGGGAATACCAGCAGGATTTTATTTAGGGCTTGGTTTGAGGTAATAGAAATAAAGAAAACATGATTAATTGGTATCAGCTGTAGTAAAAAATTGGTTTGTTTAGTTTATTTTTAATAAATGCTTAATCCAGTAATATGGCAAAGGGAGATGAGAAGAAAATCTTGACAAGAGCGGGATTCAGCCCTAAACTGTGTATCTGGCTTTAGCTAAGGTCCAATAATTAGCAATGACATCACTTGTTCTAGTGTATAAAAAGCAAGGGTTTTCTAGAAGTTTCTTTGTCAAAACTTTTCTTTGCCCCTCTGGAGTCATGCCATGATGTTAGGAGGGTATCACCTAAGCCTGATCCTTGTTTAGCTATGACCTTTTCCCAGCTTATCCTGCATTTGCTGTTTGAGATAAGTGTAATGATATTATAAGCAGTATATGACTGACGTGGATGTTTTGCTTATTAGTTTGAAACATGCGTGGGGCAAGTAATTACATTATCAGGCTTGCTATGCTAAGGATTTGTTGTATTAGTATGAGGCCTATTGGAAGTAATTAAATGAAACCCAGTCTTCAGCATAAAACAGTACAGGCCTGAAGGAATATAACTATAGGTCATAATTCTGCACTTTCATTCATGGAAGGGTAAACAAGAGACTACAAGAGGGACAGGACACTGCAGTTTTCCGTAAGAGGCAAATTTGGGCTTTTATTTACAGTTTGGTTGCTAGGCAATCGGTAAGAAGTTAGACCACATTGACTCAGGAATCATTAGGAAATGATTTATGCAAATGTTTAATATAAATTATTATGGTTAATTATGGACACCCAGAATGCCATAGATGGAATAGGAGCAGGCACTGACCATATGATAACTGGGGAACCAGAACAAATATGGATATGCATCTGTGACATCTGCATAATGTGGGATATAAAACACCACACCTTGGGTTCCTCGGGCTCTGAACTGCTGTCAGTTGGATCGTGGCCTTCTGAAGTTCTTCATTCGCTAATTTTCGTTGCTGTATCCCCATCTTTTAGAGCGTAAACATGAAATGTGTTTTAGCCTGCCTTATTGGCTGCACTGGTTGCTTATTTGTATATGTTTATGCTGTTTAATTATTATAGGTAGTACAATTATTAGATTTTTTTTGTCATCTTCTTCTTTACTACTCCACTGCCAGTCACTTCAATCTCTGGAAAAAAAAGAGGAATTTCTAAGGGAAACTTGTGTGTAGCCCATTTTGGGAAAGAATCTGATTGAGTTGACACACTTATGTTTATTATGAATAATCAGTTGTGTTATTTTTAAGGGCTACATCCTGTTATAAGCATTGTCCAAAAATACTTACAACTGTATTGTTGCTAGGATATGGAGTAGAAGTGTGTATATGCTTATATTGGTATTTTGGATGTAACCAAGATCAAGTGGACTTTGGACTAATAAAGGAATGCTTGTGTGGAAACTGAGTCATGATAAACCTTAATAAACTTATTAGGAAAGTTATTTCCAAAAGCTGCCCAGACTTGTTTTAAGAGACCAAATCATGGGGCTTTCTTCACTTCTGGGACTATTCCACTTTCTAGTACATTTTACTTCTCACTTTTCCTTTAAATTTAGCTGAAACTTTCAATTTCATAATGTATCATCCATACATCCTTAATATCTGTTTGGTACCATGCTAAATGTCCCCTCTTCTCCATCTTTTATCTGTATATAGTATTAACACTCTTCAAGTCTCTCATAGTTAATATTCAGCCAACTGCATTTAGTATTTTAATTCCTGTTCAAAAATTAATCCATCCAGTCCCTTAATGATTTTTGTTGCTTTTTTTCTGACTTCTCCACAGTGTATCTACATCTATTTGGTGATGTAGTGCTTAGAATAAAATTCAGCATTCTAGAGGCATCAGCTTGGCTAGAAAAGTAATATTATCCTATCTGGGTGCCTCTGTGTAGGGACAGTTTACCACTATATGGGACAGGATCCACCAAAATGTCAGCCTTTCTCAAGGTCTTTTCTTACAGGCCTCAATGCCTAGCTGGCTACCTCCATTTGCATGAAGCTTTCTGCCTGCTGGAAGGCAGGAGGTGGATGGTCTGTGATTGGTGGGTTACAATGTAGTGGTATTCATAGGGGCTTAGTGTTTTCTCAGACAGGATCTTTTCATTCTCCCCCTGTCTAGGAGCTCCTTTCTTTAACGAGGTAGTGGCTGTATGTGTGGGAGAGAGGGGGAGAACTGCAAATGAAATGATTTGGCTTGAATTGGAGAGTCTAGAGACACTTTCCATTTTTCTTTATCATGGCATTTATGGGCAAAAAGGTACACTGAAATACAACTGCTCCTCCTGATTAAATTAAATATATATTTAAGACAGTTATAAAAGTAAAAAAAAAAACATGGTAGATCTGGTCCTGCTAAGCTAATGAATAAGGGAGGAAGTAAGACTGATACAAGAATATGGCAAATGTGAGTTATATTCAGGGTAAAATGAGAAAATAACCTACTATCTACACTAACACTATCTTAAGACTCCTTTATGTATTTCCAGGAAACCCTTTGTTGACAAAGGCAGTGGTTTTCACTAGTCATTGGCTTCTGAGAACATTAATACAGGATGTGTATATTCATTAATAATGGACAGACAAATGGCATCCTGCAAGAGTTATATTAAGGATGGCATTAAATCAGTATGTTGGTTTCCTTTGCTGAGAACTCATTGTTAGCAGCTGTGTAACTCTACAAGTGAAAAATAAGTTGTACTTAAACTATAAGGTGATAAATATGTTCCAGCTCAAAACTAGATCTCTGGTTGCTCAGTGTAGAATCTAAGAGAACCTTCATATAGGCTACCAGCAATAACGTTTGGTGTCGAAGAAAATAATCCTTAATTTCCAGTTGGACTCAAAGACCTATTTAATAATAGCATGGACCATTATCATTGTGTGAGATCTGTTGGAGAAATGGAAAGGCATAACACATGGTCTTGTTTTTTAGCCTTTCCTCATAAATGTGCAATATTGGAAGGTGCTGCTCAGTTAACCAAAAGTTTTTCACTAAATGGTGTTCGTTTTTTTCTATGACTAAAAGTTCATATGTTTTCATGAAAAGCTAAACAAAAGGTAGCATTTGGAATGCGTGGCAGGATACTGCTTTTTAAAAAATAAAAGAGAATCTGTACAAATCATCCTATTTTATCCAGCAGGTCAATTAATAATCCCAGTTTAATGGACTGTTTGGTTTATGTTTCTTGTTTAATTCAGTTATCTTTTACTTTGTAAATATAGACTGGAAGTGCTGTAGTAAACCATAACTGTAAATATAGTCACATGCTAGGGTAAATGTATACAGTGACAAAAATACAGGTATTAGATTCCAAGGAATACTATTTCAGCATACCCCAAGGGCTAATTAAACATTTGAGAAATAATCTAGGTTTCTTTTAGGAATTTTTAAAAAATATCTAGCCAAATATGGTTCTTTCTTATGCTGGTAGAAGCATAAATCTGAAGTATTTCCTTTTGGTTTGATTGTGCCCCTCCAGATTTACACCAGTTTAACTTGCAGTAGAATTTGTCCCACTTTGCATAATAAAAGAATTTGTTGCTGACAATAACCAGTAATTATCCTATTGAAATTCAGAGCAGTACATAGTCATTTAAAAATCTGGACTTGGTGATTAGAAACACACTGGTTATGTCATGAATAAATGGGTGGGACGATTGGGGGAAAAAAATAAAAATCCTTAAGAATGCTGTAGAATAAAATTTTAAAACTAATTCAAAATTGAACAGAGCTGGATCAGGCACAGGATAAAGGTTTTAAGTCAATGTGTTTATTCTATCCCATTAAAGAATGAATGAAATGTTTTAAATATAGAAAACTTGAGTGACCAACCCTAATTGTTTAATACCATGTAAAGTACAAGTGGTTCTTACAAGATACCATTCTCTTCTTTTAGCTCATAGTACTTTGAATAAGAAGTGCTCAGAAGTTTTAGAGACTGTGGCAATATTTGTATTAATCATACCTGCTTAAAAGAATATATCCATGTAATGTAACATTAAAGATGAGCACAGATATCAGTTCACTATGTAGTAGCTGCAGTGATCATCTGAGTGTGTGCTTAACAGTATTAGGACTACAAATTGGAAGTCACGAGGGAGGCTTAAGCACCTAAAGTGGCAGTTAGACGCTATGTCCAATATTTAGGTGCCGTTGGCATTCACAAAAACGCTTTTCAGCTGCTGTCTAACCCAGAGGCGCCTAAATTCCCAGGGCACCTAATTTTCCACCGTTAAAGTCCCCCAAGGTACCTAAATCTGCAGTTTGATGCATGTCTAAGCCTCACAGAATTTGCAAATTAAACATTTCCCTGCCATCTTGTCATTTGGGCCTAATCTTGTAGACATTCTCTGTGCACCGCTAACCCAACACAAAATGACTGGAGGACAAGAAGGGGATGATAGAAACTGTCTTTATAACTCTTAGCCCAGTGCCTAGGGCACTCACCCAGGATGTGAGAGACCCAGGTTCAATTCTCCCCTCTGCCTATTGTGGGGAAGGACTTGAACATGCGTCTCCTTCATTACAGAAGTGTGGTTTCTGTCACACCCCACTCCTTGGCATTTCCTAAAGGCTAGCTAAACTAGACTCTGTATGCTGGCATTTGGGAATTCCTTTAAGTGCCTAACTCTCCCCATACATTGTATAGGGAGCTTGGGTGCCTAACTCAGGGTTGTGAGTTCCATTACGCATCAGAATGTTCAGCATTACAGAGGTTGAGTCCCCCTTGAGAATTCCATTCATCGTGACCGCTTTCAATAGGTGACCAGATTTTCAAAAATATTCACCACTACCCAACATTATTCTCTGAAGAGGCTGCTCAATGCTGATCACATAAGAAAATCTTACCACTTCATGGTAGTGCCAAAGGTCCAGCCAAGACTGGAAAATAGATTGTGTTGAAAAATATGTTCAAATGAGGTACTCTTATCCTGTGGAGATTGAATAGGCCCCTAGAACTTAAAAGTGCCAGACTTAAAATAATAATAAAAACAATCCCAGGGTGATTGGCTCCACTTTGGGACTTGTCCTAGCCAGTATTATTTGTCTTAGCCAAGGCATCTTATTTCCTATCCTATGAAGAAACTAGACTTAAAACATTCTACTTTTCTCATAAGTTATCAACTGCACTTTAAAACACCTGCCAGTATCTAAAAGATGTGAGATAAATAAACTTGCAATAGTGCTATATATTCCAAGGCTCACATTCTCTTTCATTTTGGTATGGCATTTTTTGGATCTCTCAAGAGTTCCTCATAGAGCTCTAGTAATACTTATGGAGAAATTGTAGTATTCAATCTATACTAGAGACCAACTCCTGGAAACTTTTACACACCTGAGTACCTACCTACTGAAATGGCCTTTATCACCAAAGTCTCTGATTGCCCTGTGGTCTTCCCTTTAATGGATTTTATCCTGACAACACCCTTGAGATGTAGTGGAAGCATTATTCCCATTTTACAGATGAGACACTTAATATGTTCTAGGAATTATTTTGGGGAAGTTCCTGTGTTGCACAGGAAATCAGAGTAGATGATCAGAATGTTTCTGTCTGGCCTTGGAATCTATGAATTAATGTACAACTGAGTCACAGGGCAGACACAGTTACTTTCTCAAGGTCTTATTGGCAGGCTGTGATTGAGCTGACAAAATAATCCAGATCTCTGTGACCTATTCACTAGATCAGGGGTTCCCGAACCTGGTTTGCGGCTTGTTCAGGATAAGCCCCTGGTGGGCTGCGAGACACTTTGTTTACCTGAGCATCCATAGGTACAGCCACTCACGGCTCCCAGTGGCTGTGGTTCGCCGTTCCCAGCCACTGGGAGCTGTGAGTAGCCATATCTGCAGATGCTCAGGTAAACAAAGCGTTTCACTGCCCACCAGGTGCGGCTTGTTCAGGGTAAGTCCCTGAAATCAAGTCAAAATAGTCCCCTAGAACTCGTGTGTATGTGTGTGTGTGTGCATGGCTATTGTCACATAAAGAGAATACATGTGATTTTTCACTTTCTTTGCTATTTATACTGGTTGATATGTTGTGAACGCCATTAAATGATACATCAGTTTTCACTAGCATGAAATTGCAAGAATACTGTAAACATGAGCAATGATACTGTGTGATTTTTTTCTCCTATTTCCTGTATTATCTGTTAAACTTCTAAAAATGAGCAGCTCGGACTAGCTTTTCCTCACAATCTTTTCATGTTTTTAATAATCCACTGCAATGCCGTTGTTCTTGTCCATCAAAATGAGTCTCCTGAGTTTCTCAGGGGTGGAGGGGGAGGGAGGGGGGGAGGGGGAGATTCCATTTTGTTTCAACCCAAACACATTTTTGTTCTAGCTGCTGCTGCTTATGCTAAAGCACTTTCACAGTTACAACTTGAATACGAGATGAAAGTCTTGATGCGACTTGCAAGGAGAGAGGGCTAATGAAGAAGAGCTGATGGAATTCATTCTGGGATTGGTCGGACCACCGTGTTCAGATGCTGTGAATGTTGCACCAAATGGTTCCTCAGGATCTCCTTGGCAGTACTTGTCAGAGAGTAGACACACTTTACTCCTCATTGTCAAACTTTGAATACCTAATTTTGTTTTCAGTGAGCTTGGGGAGTTATTTTAGTTCTGCTGTGCAATAGTGCAGAAGACCGACCATATGCTTTTGTTTCTGAGGGTAAGTTTCTGCATGGTGACCAGCCTCACAACTTCTTTAGTACTCTTCCACTGAAGCATCATAACATAAATAAAAGGAGGATTTTTTTTAATGTCCTTACGTATCACTACACTTCACTGAATGTCAAAACCTCTTTACAAGAGCAGAACTTGCCGGCCACTGTCATTCTTTTCAGTGCATGGGGCCATCTGTTTCTCCCTTTGGAAAATCTCTGTTTTCAGGAAAGCAAATTCTGGTGGCATTGGCTACGTCTTGTAGATGAACTTTTAACTCTTCAAGTTGAATCTGGCCCTACTAAAGTCAATGGAAATTTTGCATTGACTTCAGTTGAGCCAGGATTTCATCCTCATTTTTTTTTCACATTTCCAGGAAATTTTTTTAAAGTTTTTTTCCACACACAAATTTAATATGAGAGCAGTAACATGCAAAATACATGTAATAAGATATTAAACATATATCTTTTATATGACTACTGCTCCTCACTATATGTTTTCAAAGATATTTGGCATTAGCATGACTCAAGTCTCATTAATTCTAAAAATAGGTTAAGATATTATGGTGTTGGGTTTTGTATAGCACCCTAAGGTAGATACTTTGGGTTTAATTGCGGAAGCCTGACTCACACTGGGGAACTCTTATTCCAAGTACCATTGAGGCCAATTAACTTATTCATGTGATTCAGCAAAAAAGGTTATCCAATGTAGCTTATAAAAATTTGATGGCCATTTTAGGTAAGTAAATAACTTTATTCTGATATCCTACCCGTATAATTCAGGAATAACTCCATTGAAGTAAATGGAATTATGCAAGGCGTAAAAAAGAGGGGAGATCAGAATAAGACTCTCTATATACTCTCTTTCTCTGATCTTTGTCTTTCAAAAAAAACCCTGCAGCACATACTTTCCTCCATTAGTTAACTCTTGTTCTTCTCCCCCCTGCCCCCTCCCTGCACTATCCCAGTTAGACCCGATGGTATACGAATAACCCCCCCCAAATGCTTTGCTTTTTTCAGACACTTCTTTACTGTTGTTTTACTGTTTATAGGTTTTGTTTTGCTCTTTTTACAGTCCCATTGAAATCAGTGAGTGGTTAGGTTGTGTAAGGACTACTGCAACATCAGGCTGTCTATTATGGTTTCTCCTTGCTACTTCATGCGACCCTTTAGTGACTGGTATAAATATTTTTCAGCTGAATGAGAGTCTGCAATGCCTCACTTTGAGAAAAACTAACTACTTTAAATGTTTTTTCATTATTTCAGGGGTTCACCAAATAATCTGTAAAGAATTTCCCTAGGAAAATTAGAAATATATACTTTTGATAAGAGCAGCATTTCTAAAACAATGACAGTGCAGTGTCAGCCTTATTATAAATGTAACCTTGGGAACCAGGCAGATGTCATGGTATGGTGGCATACAGAAGGTAATAAGTATTTGGTTATAGAAAGGGACTGATCAAGCAGGGCTAAACAGGATAATCTCATAATGGAGAGTCTTTTAATTAGTGGTTATTAGGTCAAATTTCTTAGCTCCATGAGAATGAGCTAAGATTGAGTCAAATGAGCCATTTCAAATGATTCACAGCTACAGGAGATTTAGCTTGAGTGAGTCTATTCTATTGGTTTATTTATTTTCTTGTTGGATGAAGCATATTAAATATTTGTTTAAGAGTTTCATAGGTTGGAAAGGTAAAATATATTATTGTTGGCTCTAACTGAACAAATACTCACAAGTATATGGATGGTCTCAATCTGGTTCTTAGTGGACATCACAAAAACACCAGCAAAACTGGCAGGTTTGTAAGTGGTTTCAGCCAAGAACCAAAGAGGCATGAATTGCTCTTCATCCCTAGAAGTGGCTCATCTAGGTAGAGGTTGACGCACATTGGGGAAGTTTGCTGCTGCCCATTCTGTATATGTTCTGTAGATGACACAGAGGGCTGCCTTCCAGAATCTGGACCTGACACTGTAAAGGAAGTCCAGTGTTCAGTTATGCATATGATTGGTGAGCATATCTGTTTCTTATTACTGGAAAATGGGACATGTCAATTCTCATTAGAGCTGGCTGAAACTATAAATATTCTATCTCAAAAACAAACAGAAAAAAAATCTTTTATAAGTGCTGTCACTTTAAAAGTTTGAAAGACCTGAGGCTATGCTAAGATCCACCGTGCTGATTTGTGTCTGCTATTTTAGCTTTGTTACTAAAAATGAATGACTCCCTCTGTGTTGTTAGAATCTCTGTTAAAAATACAAAGTACACACAGTATGACAGCATTGCTAATGACACACTGTTGATACTCAAAGCTGTCCACTGAAATGAAAAATATTCTAAAGGCAGAAGGTGCTTATTCTTTTTGCAAATCAAAAGTGTTCCATCTTCCATCAAGGACACTAAGTTTGTCACATGGGCCTGCCATACTTTCCAAGTGGTGGACCAGTAGTACATGGGTACCAAAACCCTTTGGGTAAATATACTATAAAGAAACATTAACCATCAGCTTAATCTGATCATGTGGTGCACATGTTTGACTTCATTGTAGTCCACATGTAAAATGAAACAGGAAAAAAAACCTACAGAGATAGAGAAACTGACCATCTGTAATTATAAAATACTTGATTTTAACTCTTCATAGTCTGTGAGAAAATACATTGCCACCAAACCAAATTTACAAGTGTCGAAAAACAGAGGCACAGCAAGAACAGTGTGATGCCCTCACAAAAATAGGTGAGTAGCATATAGCATGAGGAGGGAAGTGGTTTTATATCACAGTTGTGATTTCTGAGATAACACCTGTGACTTATTTATTGTATTAATCCAATGTCATAAATTCAGTTGTCCCCTTCACTGATTCACTGGCTTTTGCTAAGTCTTCTCTCTAGGCTCCAACTCCTAGAATGTGTAAGAAATGCTAGCTGCCTTCAGATCAGCCTGCAGCACAAGGAGATTAAATAAAAAATTCCTGGTCTCCCTTAAACTGATCCTACAAGGGTGCAATAAGTATTGTAGGAGTACTAGACTCAATCACTTGAAGTCTTAAATCAAGATTTCAGCAGATTCACCTGGCTATGATGTGGTGGTATGTAGAATGGATTTCCAACTTGAATGGTCCCTTACAAGTCTGCTTTTGGCAAGAGTCAGTTTGGGAGGATTTAGGCTTCTTAAATCACTCATTGCATTTTACAACCTCATTTGTGGTTGGCCTCATGATCAACTTCCTTCACATACTATTCCATCACTGATTATGATCATTCTGACAGGCCCTCTTGACTGCTTGTTCAAGACATTTATTTTTTTCTATTACCCATTTCCTCCTCTCTTCACTGACTTGACTCTGCACTGCACCTCTTGATTCTGCACTGCACCTCTTCGTTTCTCTGTCATAATTTGATGGCATCATAGGTTATTCAATGTCACTTTTTGCATTCTGTTTAGTCCCAGTTATTCTCTGTGATTAGAATCCCAGAATGAAGATCCCTCTTTCTCCATGGTAGACAATTGGTCACCTGATATAGAATATTTGTTGGAAATCACTACCACCTAACCATTAGCGATCACTTCATCATGAAGGTTATCAACACTGAAGTGTTTTGATGCAGTAGATACTTGTCTCTGGCATATTATTAAATGGAACATCATTGTTGCTATTAGGAGTACATGATCAGATTCCAGAGCAGGATCAAAATTCTTAAACTCATCTAGGTTGTACATGTATTTATTCAAGGGTTTCCAAACTAGAATGTGATCCAAGGCTCCATAGTTACTTGATGGATATCAAAATGTATGCATATGGTAATTTTTGTGCTGAAACCTGGTAGCCATTAAAACTAGAACATGTGTGGATGTACACAACTATCTATCCTGTCTTTCAGTAAGCTGTGTGCTTTCAGCACTAGTTCAAATCCAGTTCTATCATGGCCAATTCTTGTGTTCATATCTCCTAAAATGAAAATATGAAGTTGGGGTGATGAACTAGATACAATGTCATCTAATATGGAATAAAAAGCATCTTTTCAGCATCAGGTCATGCATCATGTGGCGCATATGCACTAATAACTACCGCATGTCCTACCTTCCAACTGAAAATGGCAGCTATCAGGCATAAGAATAAACCTGCCAAGTCACTAGTGCAGATTGTACACCTGGGGACAAAACCAGAGTAACACCAGCGTGCTCATCAGTTGCATCACAGGCATGCAATAGTCAAAGGGTCTAACCACTACGAGTCAGAGCTGTGCTGGTGTTCAAATTCCACCATCTCTCCTGAACTCTGCACATATCCATATACACCTTTTCAACTCTTCATCCTCAAGAGTCCTTTTTCTTGGCTCTTATTGATCAAACATTCCATGATCCCATCTGCAGATACTACCTTTACTATAGAAGCAGATATTCCATCTTTGTATTAGGTACTTCCCCGTATTTCTGGTTTATAGAAGAACTATCAAACTTCTCTGCAGGTAGAAGTTTTAGATGAATTCTGAACCTTGGTTCTGTCATGAATAGCAGATGAAACTGCTAAAGCAGATGGATCAAGACTGGATATCTTTCAGAAGGAGGTGCTCTAGCCCAGACAGACTTTATGGCCCTGATGCAGGATCACTTGGTGAAATTCTCTGGTCTGTCAGACTAGGTGATCTAGGGGATGAGCATTAGTTAAGATGATACAGGACTGTCTATTGACCTTGAGCAATTCACTCATTCTCTGTGTGTGTCATTTTCCTCATCTGTAAAATGGGAACAATAGTACTTGAAAAATCTCGCCAGTGATGTGAGGCAAAGTTCATTGCGTCAAATGCTGAAATCCTTGCTCTTGAATGTCAATGCAAGTTTTGCCGATGTAAAACCTAAATAAAATACTGGGATTTGGCCTGTTTGCTTTGATATAAGGTTGATTTTTTTTTAAAGTGTAGACATTACAAAATATTATGTATAGAAATATTTATTGTAGTTATAAAACAAATGACTTTATCCAACCTTATTTAACGGCTGTGTGATGTGGGAAGACAAAAATACTTACAGTAGTAATCCTAATTCCTAGAGGCAACTTGGTCTGACCTATTTAAAAAAAAAAAAAAGGAAGTTCTGACTTAATGAATCAAAACCAAAGATTCAATTCTGAGCCTGTTTCCACATCTACAATTAACTGAAAAGTTAAGATCACCAACAAAAAAACAGTTCTGCTACTATAGCACAGAAGTTGAATATTTGTTATCCTACAATAAGCCTTTCACATTGGAGGGTAGAATCTGGCCCTAATAACTAGCTTCAGTTAGTGGTCATGATGACAAGAAATGTGTGGTATTGATTATTATAGAATTGTAGCAATGTTGGAAAAAGCTAAAAGTTTGTGAGAGTGGATAAGCGACCCTGGGGTGTAGAAGTGAAACCTGGAAGGATGCCACATTGCTGTAAATCAAACAGTAGACTCTCTTGTAAGATGCTATTTCAAAGCATGTGTCCTCTTGTAATTGCATGAAATGACCCTAAGGAAATCCCATTACACTGCGATCACCTTGGGACCAAAAACCCATGTCACACAGACTGCCTTCTGTTTCATGAAGTCCTATTTTTCAGACTGCAGCAGCCTCTGTGCTGTTATAATTCTTGCAATTTTTTTAAATGACACTTGCATTTTCCAAGTTAATAGCTATCTTTCCTTTACATATATTTAAGCAGCGAAGTATCTTGTGTTTGAAGTGAAAAAATGTCTGAACTCTTCTGTCCTCTAAGTTTTCTATGAACCTGACCTTGATAAAATAATGTATTTGTCTTTTTTCATTTTCCAAAGAAATATGAAAAATATTTTTACATACCAGAAGACTGACTTCTGCCAAATATTTCTGATTAGAATTGACAGATGTCCTGTAATTCTTTTCTTTAGTCTGTCAGCTAATCTATAGTGTATCAGATATTGTAACCTTTGGGATTTTATTATCAAGCTCATGCAATTAAAGGAAAGAACAATGCCCGGGATCAACATAATGCCTCACTTATTTGTGACTTAGATAAAATCAAATATTTATATTCCCCGTTAAAGAGTATCTGTGAAGAACATTTCTAGAAAAGGTTAAATCAAATAATTTTAAAAGAGCAAGTGAACTCTGTATAAGATCTCCTGGTAGCTGTGCTCCTAGAACAACCCATCAATGGCACTTTTATGTTTAACATCAAGTGTCAACATCCACTTAAAGGTCAGTCTTTTGCTACTAATTTTGCATAGCCTGCCAAACAGTATATGAATTTTCTATGTGGTCACTAAGGTTGCCTTCAGTTGCATTGGAAAAAACAAGATTTAATTCAAGCATGGCCTTCTAATGAGCAGCACTGTTAACTTTCACAAAAGGTTGCAATACCACCCACCGAAATCTGAAGGTTGCCCCTCCAAGATCGTAGAGTCCTATAAACATGGAACTGGAAGGGACCATGAGAGGTCATCTAGTCCAATCCCCTGTACTCCAGGCAGGAGTATGTCATAACTAGACTATCCCTGACAGGTGTTTGTCTAACCTGTTCTTAAAAACCTCCAATGAAGGAGATTCCACAACCTCCCTAGGCAATTTGTTCCAGTGCTTAGCTACCCTGACGGGAAGTTTTTCCTGATGTCCAACCTAAAGCTCCCTTGCTGCAATTTAAGCCCATTACCTCTTGTCCTGTCCTCAGAAGTTGAGAACAATTTGTCACACTCCTCCTTGCAACAATCTTTTATGTACTTGAAAACTGTTATGCCCACCCTCCCCAGTCTTCTCTTGTCCAGACTAAACAAACTAATTTTTTTCAATATTTTCTTATAGGTCAAGTTTTGTAGACCTTTAATCATTTTTGTTGCTTTCCTCTGGACTTTCTCCAATTTGTCCACATCTTTCCTGAAATGTGTGCCAAGAACTGGACACAATACTCCAGCTGAGGCCTTCCTTATCAACCTACGCAGCAGTGACCATGAAATGCTTGAGTTCAGGATCCTGACAAAAGGAAGAAAGGAGAGTAGCAAAATACAGACCCTGAACTTCAGAAAAGCAGACTTAGAGTCTCTTAGGGAACTGATGGGCAGGATTCCCTGGGAGGCTAATTGGGGGGGCAAGGAGTCCAGGAGAGCTGGCTGTATTTTAAAGAAGCCTTATTGAGAGTGCATGAACAAACCATCCCGATGTATAGAAAGAATAGCAAATACAGCAGGTGACCAGCTTGGCTTAACAGTGAAATCTTCAGTGAGCTTAAACTCGAAAAGGAAGCTTAAAAAAGTGGAAATTTGGACAGATGACTAGGGAGGAGTATAAAAATATTGCTAGAGCATGCAAGGGTGTAATCAGGAAGGCCAAGGCACAATTGGAGTTGCAGCTAGCAAGGGATGTGAAAGGTAACAAGAAGGGTTTCTACAAGTATGTTAGCAACAAGAAGAAGAAAGTGTGGGACCCTTACTGAATGTGGGAGGCAACATAGTGACAAATGTGGAAAAAGCTGAAGTACTCAATGCTTTTTTTGCCTCAGTCTTTACAGACAAGGTCAGCTCCCAGACTGCTGCACTGGGCAACACAATATGGGGAGGTGAGCAGCCCTCAGTGGTGAAAGAACAGGTTAAGGACTATTTAGAAAAGCTGGACGTGCACAAGTCCATGGGTCCAGATCTAATGCATCCAAGGGTGCTGAGGGCTGATGTGATTGCAGAGCCATTGGCCATTATCTTTGAAAATTAGTGGCAATTGGGGGAGGTCCTGGATGATTGGAAAAAGGCAAATATAGTGCCATATTTTAAAAAGAGAAGAGAACCCAGGGAACTACAGACCGGTCAGCCTCACTTCAGTCCCTAGCAAAATCAGGGAGCAGGTCCTCAAGGAATCCATTTTGAAGCACTTGGAGGAGAGGAAGGTGATCAGGAACAGTCAACATGGATTCACCAAGGGCAAGTCATGCCTGACCAACCTGATTGCCTTTATGATGAGATAACTGGCTCTGTGGATATGGGGAAAGCAGTGGATGGGATATATCTTGACTTTACCAAAGCTTTTAATACAGTCTCCCACAGTATTCTTGCCAGCAAGTTAAAGTAGTATGGATTGGATAAATGGACTATAAGGTAGATTGTTGAGCTCAACACGTAGTGATCAATGGCTCGATGTCTAGTTGGCAGCCAGTATCAAGTGGAGTGCCCCAGGAGTCGGTCCTGGGGCCGGTTTTGTTCAACATCTTTCTTAATGATCTGGATGACTGGATTAATTGCACCCTCAGCAAGTTCGCAGATGATACTAAGCTGGGGGAAGAGGTAAATACACTGGAGGGTAGGGATAGGGTCCAGAGTGACCTAGACAAATTGGAGGATTGGGCCAAAAGAAATCTGATGAGGTTCAACAAGGACAAGTGCAGTGCACCTAAGAAGAAAGAATCCCATGTGCCACTACAGTCTGGGGACAGACTGGCTAAGCAGCAGTTCTGCAGAAAAGGACCTGGGTATTACAGTGGACAAGAAGCTGGATATGAGTCAGCAGTGCGCCCTTGTTGCCAAGAAGGCCAATGACATATTAGGCTGTATTAGTAGAAGTATTGCCGGCAGATCAAGGGAAGTGATTATTCCCCTCTATTCGGCACTGGTGAGGCCACACCTGGAGTATTGTGTCCAGTTTTGGTCCCCCCACTACAGAAAGGATGCGGACAAATTGGAGAGAGTCCAGTGGAGGGCAACAAAAATGATTGGGGGCTGGACACATTATTTATGAGGAGAAGCTGAGGGAATTGAGGTTATTTAGCCTGCAGAAAAGAAGAGTGAGGGGGGATTTGATAGCAGCCTTCAACTACCTGAAGAGGGGTTCCAAAGAGGATGGAGCTAGGCTCTTCTCAGTGGTGGCAGATGACCAAACAAGAAGCAATGGTCTCAAGTTGCAGTGGGGGAGGTCTAGGTTGTATATTAGGAAACACTATTTCACTAGGAGGGTAGTGAAGCACTGGAATGGGTTACCTAGGGAATCACCATCCTTCGAGGTTTTTAAGGCCTGGCTTGACAAAGCCCTGGCTGGGATGATTTAGTTCGTGTTTGTCCTGCTTTGAGCAGGGGATTGGACTTAATGACCTCCTGAGATCTCTTCCAACCCTAATATTCTATGATCAGCGCAGAGTAGCATGGAAGAATTACTTCTTGTGTCTTGCTTACAGCACTCCTGTTCATACATCCCAGAATGATGTTCACTTTTTTTAAAAATAGTGTTACTGTTGACTCCTATTTAGCTTGTAATCCACTATAACCCCAGATCCCTTTCCATAGTACTCCTTCCTAAGCAGTCATTTCCCATTTTATATGTGTGCAATTGATTGTTCCTTCTTAAGTGCTGTACTTTGCATTTGTCCTTATTCTATTTCATCCTATTTACTTCAAACCATTTCTCCAGTTGTCCAGATCATTTTGAATTTTAATTCTATCCTCCAGAATACTTGCAACCCCTCCCATCTTGGTATTGTCCACAAACTTTAAAAGTGTACTTTCTATGCCATTATCTAAATAATTAATAAAGATATGACAGAACTGGACCCAGGACCGATCCCGGCAGGACCCCATTTGATATGACCTCCTAGCTTGACTGTGAACCACTGATAACTCTCTGGGAATGACAGGTTTCAGAGTAGCAGCAGTGTTAGTCTGTATCCACAAAAAGAACAGGAGTACTTGTGGCAACAGAAAGGCTTCAAAAACAGACTCCAACGAGAAACTGCTGAGCTTGAATTAATATGCAAACTAGATACCATTAACTTGGGTTTGAATAGAGACTGGGAGTGGCTGGGTCATTACGCGTATTGAATCTATTTCCCCATGTTAAGTATCCTCACACCTTCTTGTCAACTGTCTAAATGGGCCATCTTGATTATCACTACAAAAGTTTTTTTTCTCCTGCTGATAATAGCTCATCTTAATTAATGAGCCTCTTACAGTTTGTATGGCAACTTCCACCTTCTCTGTATGTGTGTGTGTAACTATCTTCTTACTATATGTTCCAGTCTATGCATCCAATGAAGTGGGCTGTAGCCCACGAAAGCTTATGCTCTAATAAATTTGTTAGTCTCTACGGTGCCACAAGTACTCCTGTTTGTTTTTTGGGTTTTTTTTTTGCAGATACAGACTAACACGGCTGCTACTCTGAAACCTGTCTGGTGAAGGGAAACATTGCTTGAGGACCCAATGTGTTTCTTCATAGGGACAATCCATAAGAAGTGAAGCCTTGCAGCTCAAAAATCTGCTGCAGCCTGCATTCTCCAGACCTGGTGGTCTATAGTGTTGGGAAAGTACTTGCACCCTGCCTAGTGCTATCATCAATGCAACAGAAAGAGGATGATTTGTGCTGCTGCTCCACAGGCAGACTTAAAGTGACCAATGCTTGCTAAGAGGAAAAGCAGCAGTATCTTGTGAGGGAACCAGGGAACTTAGAAGAGGTATTCATCTAAAGCCTTACCATTGCAGAGGAAAAGGTACTAGCCTACCAAAAAGGCTCAGGGAAAAAAAGTTTGGGTGGACAGTACTCACTTCACTCTTCCCAACTGTCATAAAGAGATTCTGTGGTGGGTGAGAATAGCTTGAAGGGGATTCTAAAACCAGACCGTAGGATTAAGAGTACATGTGGTTCTCACACAGAGCACCAGACTGGTCCAGACAGAAGTAATTTTTCAGGGGTAATCTATCAGCTGTGATCACAATCAGGCTAGGGTAAGGTGTGAATTTGTGTGTGAGATGAGTTGACCTGCTGAACTAGTGGTAGGATAATTTAATCCAAGAAAAATCATCAAAATTTCTATGATTTTTTTTAATTTACTGAATTAAAATAATTCACAAGAGATTGAATTCTGATATAAAGAGGTTTTTTGGAAATTGTTTGAAAAATGTATGACTAAATCAGAATATGTGAATGGAAGGAAAAAATTACTCCCCAGTCAAGGATTAATCCAGTCAAGGATGCTGGATGTCCCCCCGCAATCAGGGGCTTCAGGTGTGAGGCCCTTTGCAAGCTAGCACTTGATTAGTTCCCTTTTCCAGTTGCTCAGGTGAGCTGCTGGGTGGCAGTCATGACCCAAACACTACTTGGATACCTATTGGCCCAAGTTCAAAGCTTGCAATCCTTCATGCCTCTCCCTTACGGAATATTATCTACGCAAAATACAGAATTAAATATGTGTACAATGTACTTGAATATACAGTTTTTAGCTGCTTAAAAGTCAGGTTACACATTCCATCACTCGATGGGAGTATTGCTTATCTCTGCTCCACTAGAAGAGAGCCATTTATACCAACACACTCATTACCAAGTAACATTGAGCCAAGTCTTGAAAGGCAAACCTCAATTAAGGCTAATGGGAGTTTGCCTAAGTAGTTCAGGACTAAGCCATTGTGTGTGTATTTATTTATTATTAGAATGCTAAACTAACCAGATTAAAAACACACCACTGTATCTGATAGCTGTCATGCCCCTAATACATTCCCTCCTGAAACTCCTTTGGGCCTGGTCCTGCAGGGTGCTGAATACACTCAGTTGCTATTGATGTCAAGGAAACTGAGGGTTCTTAGCATCTCTCAATATCTAGCCTTATGTAAGGAGATGTAATGACCCCTTGTTCCATACTGAAGGGTAAAAAACTTCCCTTGGAGTACATATATAAATGAAAGAGCTTTATTTAGTTCTACAACAATATTGAACAAGCAAACACAATTCAGGAAAAATAGAGTACTTGCTATGCCTGAACACAAATCCCCTTGTGAGCATCACAAAGTTATCCATTTCCACATCAGATGTTCTGCAGCTTTTCTCCAGGAAACTGTCGTACACTTCACAGTATATGGATCTTCATCCCTTTGTGTTCAGTTCAGGATCAAATCAGAGCTTCCCCACTGAACATGGAAAATGATAGCTAGAATGTTTCTTCCAATATGAATGATGGTATCTTGAATTATAGCCATTCATGAATAGTTACCAGCCAACTATACCCAAATCAGGTCAGAGGCTGGGAAACATTGATGAGCATAATGGAGAATAGAAATTAATCCAGTTTTACAGACTGATAACTTCAGTTTCTTGTGAGTACCCGCTTTTCTCTTTACTGTATTCCTGTTCTTCTCATTTTGCTGCCTCCCCCCTTTCCTTTGTTCTTCTCTCTGATCTCCTTTCTTTTACTTTTTTCAAAATCAATCTGGGATTGCACCTAAACATTAGGGTTGCTTGTGCACATTAGCAAACTCTGCCTTCTGAAAGACTTATTTCCAGAATACCTCTTTATCTTGATGCTGGGGTCAGAGCTGGGTGATTTTTTTCAGATGAATAGTTTATTCACCAAAAAATGCAGTTTCACCTGGATCGAAACAATTTGCAAATTCTGGTTGAATTCAGAAAATAATTTTGTCCAATAAAAGATTTTTTTAAGAAAAATTTTCATTTCAAAGTAGTGTTTCATTTAGACAGTTAGCTATATTTATTTCAAGAAATAAAAACAAATGGTAAAAAAAACCCCTAAAAACAAAACAAAAAAATGAAGAGAATTTCATTTCAGTTAGAAATGATGTTTTGTTCAACCAAAAACGGGGGCGGGTGTGTGTGTGTTTTGGTTGGTTTTTTGTTTTGGCAAGAAAAAGTGAACTTTCCATTTCAGGTCAACCTGAAACAACATTTTTTCCCATGTTTTTTGGTTCAGCCCTGAATTGAAAAATTAATTTGCTAAGCTGTAAATGGGGGGAAGCAAGGAAAGAAGGAAGAAAGGAAGAAGACCTCAACTAAAAGTAGACTTTTAGAGCTCATATTCATTGGACCTTCGTTATTGTGCTCACAAAATATGGCATAGTTATACTTTCAGTGACTAAGTTTGAACACATATATGGTCATTTACAAGTTTGTCTTATGATTTTTCCTTTTCTCTGTAATGTACCTTTTTGTCCCTAGGAGTCTGCTGCCTCTTGCGTGTGGCTGCCATTTGTGTTCAGTACTTATGCAGCTTGTTGAAGGGGAGAGACAATATGCTGTTTTGCATAGAGACATTCCTTTCATTCACATGATAAAAAAAATAATTTAGACTAAAAGAATGTGGTCCTCTTTGTGTATAGAAAACACCATATTTGTGTGTTCTCATAGGGTCATGCACAACATTTAAGACATTTTTCAAAATCGTAATGAACTTGTTAAAGCAGGAAAATGAGAGAGCACACTGTTTTCTAGTGCTGT
The DNA here is from genome assembly GCF_965140285.1 of Lepidochelys kempii. NCBI lineage: Eukaryota > Metazoa > Chordata > Testudines > Cheloniidae > Lepidochelys > Lepidochelys kempii. The sequence goes on along the minus strand of NC_136384.1, from coordinate 65,103,449 downwards.
AAGTTATAAGCTATAATGACTTGGTAGGGTTGGTTGATATTTTTTGCCAAAAGTGGAACCCATCATAATCTTTTGAATTCAATACATTTACTATCATCTGCTTTGTAGTTTTATGTATCTATTTGATCAGGGTTGGTTGCCATTGCCTCTGACCTCTCAATAGCTTTTTCTCAATTACAGGAGCACATTAAGCTTGCATGTTGCTGCTGATTTCCACAGTTAGTCAAACTCTTGGCACAAGCTGAGGCAACTAAAGTAAAAGAGGAATACAATAAAATATAAAACCAAAACAGCAGATTTTGGCAAAGGGGAAAATTAGATTTTGAATGTTCTAATGGTTGCTGGCATATGTAGAATAAGACAGTGATCACTACTTATGTATTTATTATGTCTGTTACAGAGATATTGAGCCCTTGTCTGTGTATTAAACATTAATTGTTCTGTTCAAAAGAATCAGTTAGAGAAAATGTAACTTCCCAACTTACAGGGTGGGTCCCAATGCTATATGAGGGTTTCTTTCCCACCAATATGCTTGTCACGGTTCCTCCCCCACTCTGAACTCTAGGGTACAGATGTGGGGACCTGCATGAAAAACCTCCTAAGCTTATCTTTACCAGCTTAGGTCAAAACTTCCCCAAGGTACAAAATATTACATCCGTTATCCTTGGACTGGCCGCTACCACCACCAAACTAATACTGGTTACTGGGGAAGAGCTGTTTGGACGCGTCCTTCCCCCCAAAATACTTCCCAAAACCTTGCACCCCACTTCCTGGACAAGGTTTGGTAAAAAGCCTCACCAATTTGCCTAGGTGACTACAGACCCAGACCCTTGGATCTTAAGAACAATGAACAATCCTCCCAACACTTGCACCCCCCTTTTCCTGGGAAATGTTGGATAAAAAGCCTCACCAATTTGCATAGGTGACCACAGACCCAAACCCTTGGATCTGAGAACAATGAAAAAGCATTCAGTGTTTTACAAGAAGACTTTTAATAAAAAATAGAAGTAAATAGAAATAAAGAAATCCCCCCTGTAAAATCAGGATGGTAGATATCTTACAGGGTAATTAGATTCAAAAACATAGAGAACCCCTCTAGGCAAAACCTTAAGTTACAAAAAAGATACACAGACAGAAATAGTTATTCTATTCAGCACAATTCTTTTCTCAGCCATTTAAAGAAATCATAATCTAACACATACCTAGCTAGATTACTTACTAAAAGTTCTAAGACTCCATTCCTGTTCTGTCCCTGGCCAAGACGACTACAGACAGACACAGACCCTTTGTTTCTCTCCCTCCTCCCAGCTTTTGAAAGTATCTTGTCTCCTCATTGGTCATTTTGGTCAGGTGCCAGCGAGGTTACCTTTAGCTTCTTAACCCTTTACAGGTGAGAGGAGCTTTCCCCTGGCCAGGAGGGATTTCAAAGGGGTTTACCCTTCCCTTTATATTTATGACAATGCTGCTTTAAAGTGAAAGGTCTGATGCCTTATTGAAACACAATAACTTTCACCTCTGCTTCATTCCGTTTCCTTCTTTTCATGTTGATTTTCAAAATTGGATTTGAAAATTGATTTTTGAATTCCCCGTGATAATGTACAGTAAATCTTTATAAATGTGAGACTGTCTCTTTTTTCAGATTATGGTATGAAGAACAAAGTAGTTTCCACTTTCTTCCACCTCTTACTCTAATGTTGCAGAACTATATTTTCAGATTGGGTTCTCTATTTATCAGCAGTTTTTCCATCCTTTGATATGGGCAGGATGTAATGGGGTGTGGTCCCCACACTGGCCCTGCAAGAGCTGAATTAGGCCAGATGGGCCCAATCAGCTAATTAAGCTGCAAATACAGGAGCTTTAGGCTGGAGGCACCTCACTTGTGAGGGACAGGTGGGGCTTTTACAAAAGACAGGAAATAGGAAGCAAAGAAGGCAATAGGGAGAATTCTGTAGTTGCTCCTTGGGAGACAGGGGGGGGCTGCAGAGATGAGTTGTCTAAAGTTACTCCATGGGAGGAAGGAGTGAAGAGATTGGCAAACCCACAGAAGAGGGGAAAGCCAGGAGTATGGAAACAGCTAAGTCAAAGAGCAAGAAGCAGCGAATGGACATTGGATGCTGTGTAGAGGTTCCCTGAGCCAGAATCCGGTGTAGAGGGTGGGCTTGGGTTTCCCTACCAACCACTGCGGGAGTGGAACTGTGAGGCAGTGAAGCAGAAGACAGTCTGAGACAACTGGAGAGCTGGAACCTTGATGCACTCTCCCCACCGAGAAGGTGAAACCACAATACTGACCTAGCCAGAGGGCTGAGTCACAAAGAGGATGCTGTGGTTCCTGGAGCAGAAGAGGGGCTGTAGAGGAGACCCTGAGGTGTCGGCCTGATTGAGCTAATCCCCCAGAAGTACCAGGAGGTGGTACTGTCCAGCGGGGAGTAGAGCAACCCTGGCACACAGGGATACCGATTTTTCATGTAAGTCCAGTTCCTAAACCATCACTGAAAAATAACTGAGCTTGTTTCTCTTTTAAATCTCTCTATATACAGTCCTACAAAACACAGACTAAAAGTGTGTTCTTACTGTAGGCTCAAATCATGGCAGTTAGCCACCGGCCTGAGTATAGAGGCAGTGCAGAGACTTACTCCCTCCAGTGTGCCGGGGAATGCAAGAGTGGGCAGCACTGAGTATCATAGTCTTGATGTTGCAGCCTGCACTTCCTAGCGTAGTGACCTCACTCACTCCACTGGTGATGTGAGGGAAAGGGACTATAGGGAGGCAACCTAGTGACAGAGGATGTGGAAAAAGCTAATGTACTCAATGCTTTTTTTGCCTCTGTTTTCACTAACAAGGTCAGCTCCCAGACTGCTGCGCTGGGCATCACAAAATGGGGAAGAGATGGCCAGCCCTCTGTGGAGATAGAGGTGGTTAGGGACTATTTAGAAAAGCTGGACGTGCACAAGTCCATGGGGCCGGACGAGTTGCATCCGAGAGTGCTGAAGGAATTGGCGGCTGTGATTGCAGAGCCATTGGCCATTATCTTTGAAAACTCGTGGCGAACGGGGGAAGTCCCGGATGACTGGAAAAAGGCTAATGTAGTGCCAATCTTTAAAAAAGGGAAGAAGGAGGATCCAGGGAACTACAGGCCAGTCAGCCTCACCTCAGTCCCTGGAAAAATCATGGAGCAGGTCCTCAAAGAATCAATCCTGAAGCACTTGCATGAGAGGAAAGTGATCAGGAACAGCCAGCATGGATTCACCAAGGGAAGGTCATGCCTGACTAATCTAATTGCCTTTTATGATGAGATTACTGGTTCTGTGGATGAAGGGAAAGCAGTGGATGTATTGTTTCTTGACTTTAGCAAAGCTTTTGACACGGTCTCCCACAGTATTCTTGTCAGCAAGTTAAGGAAGTATGGGCTGGATGAATGCACTATAAGGTGGGTAGAAAGCTGGCTAGATTGTTGGGCTCAACGGGTAGTGATCAATGGCTCCATGTCTAGTTGGCAGCCGGTATCAAGTGGAGTGCCCCAAGGGTCGGTCCTGGGGCTGGTTTTGTTCAATATCTTCATAAATGATCTGGAGGATGGTGTGGATTGCACTCTCAGCAAATTTGCGGATGATACTAAACTGGGAGGAGTGGTAGATACGCTGGAGGGGAGGGATAGGATACAGAAGGACCTAGACAAATTGGAGGATTGGGCCAAGAGAAATCTGATGAGGTTCAATAAGGATAAGTGCAGGGTCCTGCACTTAGGATGGAAGAATCCAATGCACCGCTACAGACTAGGGACCGAATGGCTAGGCAGCAGTTCTGCGGAAAAGGACCTAGGGGTGACAGTGGACGAGAAGCTGGATATGAGTCAGCAGTGTGCCCTTGTTGCCAAGAAGGCCAATGGCATTTTGGGATGTATAAGTAGGGGCATAGCGAGCAGATCGAGGGACGTGATCGTTCCCCTCTATTCGACATTGGTGAGGCCTCATCTGGAGTACTGTGTCCAGTTTTGGGCCCCACACTACAAGGAGGATGTGGATAAATTGGAGAGAGTCCAGTGAAGGGCAACAAAAATGATTAGGGGTCTAGAACACATGACTTATGAGGAGAGGCTGAGGGAGCTGGGATTGTTTAGCCTGCAGAAGAGAAGAATGAGGGGGGATTTGATAGTTGCTTTCAACTACCTGAAAGGGGGTTCCAAAGAGGATGGCTCTAGACTGTTCTCAATGGTAGCAGATGACAGAACGAGGAGTAATGGTCTCAAGTTGCAGTGGGGGAGGTTTAGATTGGATATTAGGAAAAACTTTTTCACTAAGAGGGTGGTGAAACACTGGAATGCGTTACCTAGGGAGGTGGTAGAATCTCCTTCCTTAGAGGTTTTTAAGGTCAGGCTTGACAAAGCCCTGGCTGGGATGATTTAACTGGGAATTGGTCCTGCTTCGAGAGGGGGTTGGACTAGATGACCTTCAGGGGTCCCTTCCAACTCTGATATTCTATGATTCTATAGTCCTGACCCTGTGGGATGGTTTGTTCCTGATTACATACCAAGGGAGCAGCTTCTGTACTTCCCTGAGCATAGGAAGTATTGTTATGACTTGTGTCATAACAATACATAACCCACACAAGACATAACTTGTCTTGTGTGGGTTATGCATGGAAGGGAGGGCCCTTGCTTGTTCTCACCCCTTGTGCATGCCCATGAGAATGTCACAAATTGGCCTTTAATTTGAAAGAACTCTAGGAACACTTCCCATTACTGTTAAGGGAAACTGCAGTTTCCCCGTTTAACCCTTATGGCTAGACTGTGATAGGCCCTTCCATGTGTGTGCAGGCAAGAAAGGTGCAAGCAGACTCGTCTTTTTGCGTAGCTCACTGAGGATATTTCATGTATTGCAATTAGACACCCGTGGCTGACCCCTGCCAGCTGGCTCAGGTTAAGGGGCTGTTTAATTGTGGTGTAGAAGTTTTGGGCTCAGACTGACTACAGCCTGAGCTCTAGGACCCTCCACCCTGGAGGATCCTAGAGTCCAGGCTCCAGTCCAAGCCCAAATCTCTACACTGCAATTAAACAGTCCCTTACCCAGAGCCCTGTGTGCCCAAGTCAGCTGGTATGGGCCATCTGTGGTGTTTTAATTGCAGTGTAGACCTACCCTTAGAGTCAGCCACAGTTGCCATCCATGACCGCTCTCTACTGGATGTGGGGCAGTCTCAGTGTGCTGGCAGGAGCAGGTTGCATGAACCTAGAGAAGGATATGGACTATGAATCCTGTTGGTGCTAGCAAGCTCAGTGAGAAATTGTTCTTTCTGAGGCACAAGGCATCTCTAAACTCATTGTGCAGAGTTGCGACTCCTCATTGCTCCCAGCACAGTCCTGTGCCTTAAGGACACAATCTAGCAGTTCATAATATCCTGAAATTATTATAGATGCCATGTGACAATGATAAATATTGCAGAGTTAGGGAAATGAAATTTCTAAGGCTACTGGCTGGTGTGGTCTCTCTAGTCTTCACTGTATAATTTGTGCCTGCAACTTTCTCCAGCCATCTCCTACCTGGCTTCTTGCTACCAATTTGAACAAGTAATTCAGACAACCTTCCAGTAGATTCAGTAGCTTTTAAATTTTAGCCTCAGAGACTGGATCACTATATTTTTTCATTAATAGGAGATATTTTAATGTTTAGGGGGAGGTGACCTCTTAGTGTATGTGTCAAGGTTCCTCCCCCACTCTGAACTCTAGGGTACAGATGTGGGGACCTGCATGAAAAACCTCCTAAGCTTATCTTTACCAGCTTAGGTCAAAACTTCCCCAAGGTACAAAATATTCCACCCGTTGTCCTTGGACTGGCCGCTACCACCACCAAACTAATACTGGTTACTGGGGAAGAGCTGTTTGGACGCGTCCTTCCCCCCAAAATACTTCCCAAAACCTTGCACCCCACTTCCTGGACAAGGTTTGGTAAAAAGCCTCACCAATTTGCCTAGGTGACTACAGACCCAGACCCTTGGATCTTAAGAACAATGAACAATCCTCCCAACACTTGCACCCCCCTTTTCCTGGGAAATGTTGGATAAAAAGCCTCACCAATTTGCATAGGTGACCACAGACCCAAACCCTTGGATCTGAGAACAATGAAAAAGCATTCAGTGTTTTACAAGAAGACTTTTAATAAAAAATAGAAGTAAATAGAAATAAAGAAATCCCCCCTGTAAAATCAGGATGGTAGATATCTTACAGGGTAATTAGATTCAAAAACATAGAGAACCCCTCTAGGCAAAACCTTAAGTTACAAAAAAGATACACAGACAGAAATAGTTATTCTATTCAGCACAATTCTTTTCTCAGCCATTTAAAGAAATCATAATCTAACACATACCTAGCTAGATTACTTACTAAAAGTTCTAAGACTCCATTCCTGGTCTATCCCCGGTAAAGACCAGCATATAGACAGACACAGACCCTTTGTTTCTCTCCCTCCTCCCAGCTTTTGAAAGTATTTTGTCTCCTCATTGGTCATTTTGGTCAGGTGCCAGCGAGGTTACCTTTAGCTTCTTAACCCTTTACAGGTGAGAGGAGCTTTCCCCTGGCCAGGAGGCATTTCAAAGGGGTTTACCCTTCCCTTTATATTTATGACAGTATGTTTATGTGCAAATGGAGAGGTAGGATTTCTGAAAGCTCTAACAGGGCCTCTTGTGCATGAGTCACAACTAGGAATTATTATCCATTTTCCTGGGAATATTATCAATAAATTTTCAAATGTGTGTGCCCACCATGAATCTGTTGCATCAAAATTATAGAGTCCATGCACAAAAGTGTGTGTGTGTGTCAGTCTTACCAGATTGGAATGCAGAAATTGGGAATGCCGTACAAATGGATAGTTTGATTGCAAGTTCAGGTTTGCGCATCCACTTCAGCCCTGCCATTTTAAAAATGTTGTTGTGCATGGTCCTAGATTTCTAAAGCATTATGCAGGGCTTTAGCTATCTGTCTCCCTTTGATGTGACATCAGCAAATCTTCGACATGCACCACATAAAATAATAAGTGAAATTGCAGCCATAGAGAACCCTCTAATGGTGGAACTGGTGCAGTTCCACTGTGTGTGGTACTTTCTTGGGCCATGCCCCCCCTCGCCATGTGGGTTGGTGATGCTAAGAGGTGGCTAATGGTGAGAAAACTGTTTTAGACACAGATTAAAGCCTGCTAAAGTTGTTAGAAGCACATTCTACTTGTATTTGTAACCATTTTCAGTTTCTTAGAAGCACATTCTACTTGTATTTGTAACCATTTTCAGTTTCTACTATCTTTGCTTAAAGAAAAGGAGTACTTGTGGCATCTTAGAGACTAACCAATTTATTTGAGCATGAGCTTTCATGAGCTACAGCTCACTTCATCGGATGCATCCGATGAAGTGAGCTGTAGCTCATGAAAGCTCATGCTCAAATAAATTGGTTAGTCTCTAAGATGCCACAAGTACTCCTTTTCTTTTTGCGAAGACAGACTAACATGGCTGTTACTCTGAAACCTATCTTTGCTTAGTTTCACTTAAATCTCTGTTCTTTATTAATACATTTATTCTTTTTTTAATAAGTTCATCTCAGTCCAATACATTAAAGAAAGCATGAATCCTTAGCTGATCTAACAGGCAGTGTGTATATACTGTCTCTTTTGAGACAGTGGACTTGGCAATTTTTGAGTGTCCAGTGATAGAAGATGGTTACTACAAGGGAATGTTCTTCAAGAAGGCTTGAAGTTTGGGGTTTATCTACAGTTAACCTGCAAAGCAAGGATAGAGTCCTGAGGAGAGTGCATGAGTGGTTAGAAGTATGCTAAAGCTGATGCCTAACTAGCACAAGATAGACTTTCTCATGCTGGAGGTAAGGGGGTAACAAGGTTACCCATAGTACTAGGTCCCCTGAGAAAGCATCCCACACTGTGCAAAGAGAGAGGTTGAGAGTTAAGGATTTGGGGATTCCCCATGAGTTAGATATCCCCCATAGAGCATGGCACAGAGCTGAGTTCCACCGCAGTTCACCATCCATCAGTGGATGTCTTGATTCTCTTTTCTACTCTGCTGGGAGTGCATTAGAAGCAGGGGCTGCAGGAGTGTCCATAGAGCAGATCCTTTGGCTCCATGCCATGGGGGGAAGAATTTTTACCATCCTCCCAGGAACCAGCACAGCTACTCATTGTGGGCACCAGGCTGAAAGTTATCCCTCTTTAAGAATAAACACAGTAGTTAATGTTGTTTTAATGTGGCTTATTCTTTGCTAAATGTGGTGATATACTGTAATTGATGTACAGCACATTAAATGGCCTATTTATGTCCTTTGATTAAATCACAGTTAATTTGGCATGAAATATCATGTTTGGATGTCTTTCGTGCACAGGCCATGTTAGAATTACCATTAACTTTGATTCATGAAAAGTACATCCATTAAACTTGTAAATAGGTCATCTGACACTTTATGGGGCTTCACAATGGAAGGGCAGACACAATCATAGTTGCTGTATAGTACTGCTATCTGATACTTCTGTAATCAATACATTGCACAAACAGGGATCTTTAAACATGTTTCTGGCCAGATACCAGCACTGATTTTTTTAAAAAAACAGCCTGCAAATCATTTCCTTCTGATATTAAAAAAAGTAGCTTAAGCACTGGAAAAAGCTATTACATAATTTCTTCATAAAACAGCAGTGGAAAGCAAGTTTTGATGAATCAGCAAGCTTCTGTATATTGCTGTAGAACTATTGTTTTATGCTGTCCTTGTAGAATACCTGTTAAGTTGATGTTGTTTTTTGAAAGTTAAAACTAATAAGGCCTCTCACTGAGAAATACCAAGTGGGCAGATCTTTGTTACAAATGTCTTGTTGCTATGGAGGAATGAAAAGCAAATAAGCAGAAAAGAAATCACCTCTGTCAGCTTCTGTTTCTCATTTAGTTATGAGATCTGAGAGAATGGGACATTCGCCAGGACATGCCTGTAAAAGCATAGAGAACATGTTGAGTATATACATACGATCGGGGTGAACTAGCTAGTTCACAAACTTGCTAAAAGCACAAACAACAACATGTGGATATTCTTGCTCTCCCTACTCCTACCGCAGACAGTTGCAACCACCCTGCTTTCCACCCTCTAAATGCAGCCACACATTTTAAGGGCTAATGTTGGGTGCACATAGGCAGGCTGTGTTTTCCTACCCTTTCTTGATTTTAAAGAGAGAAATCTCCATGTTAGGTGCTGCTTCCTGATGGGCCTTGTGGTCCAAGTGGAGGTTGAAGCTGGAAGTAGGTTGGGATTGGGCCAAGAGTAGCACTGGAACCAAGATCTGGGGACAGGCTGGGATCAGAGTCTGTAGACAAGCCAGAACAGTACAGTAGCTAGAGTCTAGGTGCAGGCCAAAGGTCATTGTCCGTGGGGGTGGAGAGGATTATAAATTTAGTTAAAACAAACCAACATCTGGTCAATGTACCAAATAACCAGGGTGGGGCAGGGAATTCGGCACATTTGTCTTCTATAAGCTGTAACATTTCCTGCAAAACCAACTGTGCTTCTTTACTTTATCAAAGCAAGTTTCCTTTTTATCATCTTTTATATTTAGCACATACAATGGAGGCAAAATACATTTTAAAGATGTGATTGTGATAAACATGAGACCATGCAGAAGCTGTATAAATTCTGAAGTCACTACTGAGTTTTTATTCTTTCAAAACTTCCATTGAATTCAATGGAAGTTTTACCTTGCCAAGAATTGGTTCAGATTCAATTTATCCACAGTAGAAAGAGTACAAGTAAACAGCTAGTGCAGCCTTGATTCTTAATTCTAGCTAGCTAATATCTGAAGAGGGCTGAGTAAGGACTTCAGGATATAGCCCTTGTAGAGTAGCTCACATAAGAGAACAAGGATACAACACCAGCTATAGACTTCCTATACTGGCTCACAGCAATGGAAGGCATTGCTAATTGGCATCAAATGTGTACGGGGGGAAAATGCAATTGTGATGAATGAGAGTTTCTATAGTCATCATGTATTCATTGAAAAGGGGCAGTTGTGCATCTGTGATATTAAAATAGGGTCCCTAAATATTTCTGGCAATTTAAATAATATTGAGGAGGGTAATAGAGTAAACCTTAAATAACATAAAATGGGGGGAATGAACAATTTGGGTCTTGGGGTGATAAGACAAGATCTTTAACAAAATGTGTCTCTTCTATTGTTAATTAAGGCAAATCCCAGGAATGGGATAAGTTTTTGACAGTAGCTTGTGAGTATTACATTAGAGAATGACACTTACCCTCCAGTGATTACTTGACTAGAGTGTAAAAGTGTGTGCATGGGGGAGTGGGTTGACAGTATCCTCTAAAGTACCAAACTGGACACCTCTGTTCCAGTCTCATGTCCTGTAATATGGCAAAACTGTTTCTATGTAGCAGATGTGGCTTGAGAAAACCTTGCTCCAGTTTTGAAGCCGATGTGCTCTGACAATATTGGCTATGGAGATTCTAGAAACCAGGTTGTTTTATTGATACAGTGATTTGCGGTCATTCTGCCTAATTTATCTAGGTAGGTTAGATAAAATAGTTTAGATTATCTTCTAGTTCATGGTATCCAATCTCTGTAGGCATTAATCACCTCAGACTCATCTTCTGTTCTGATTTAATTCACAGAATACTGTCTTCCAGTTTACAGTTTCTTGATGAACAAACCTGAACATGTGGGCAGTGACTGGGTTTATACCAAGCTCCCTTCTGTAGACTTTTGTTGATAATGGAAATGTGGAATCTTAAGACTAACCATAAAGTAAAGGACTTAAGATCTGTGGGTGAATTTATTCATTTTCTTTCTTTTTAAATGAGCTTCTCAATGTTTCTGGAAATCATAGCATTCTTTTGTCAATACCAGTGCAGTATAGTGAAAAGCAGGAGTATGAGAAGATAGCAGCACAACATGACTAAAATATATAAGTGCTCTTTATTTAAACATTCCAAGGTTCTGTGCATAAAAGAGCTCAATAAAAAATCTTTAAAGATAATGTACTACCTTGCAGGATGACTATACAAAGGAAGCAAGTGTGGAGTCATGACCTAGACTCTCACTATGACACCAGGTAGTGAATTGCCTTCTTAAGTAGTCTGTGAAAGCAAAGAATTACTTGACTAGTAATGATATGGATCATAGGAGTTTAGCTTCATCTACTTCATTCCAGAGAAAAAGGCATTTAATCCAAGGAGGGGTGAAGGTTGTGGTGAATGTGGTGACAGCCCTGAATGGGTTCATAAATATAAGGTGATTGTTTCCACAAGCAGCTAGCAACAATGTCCTGAGAGGGAGAATAATCTTTTAGTTAAAGGCACTGGGATTCAGAAGATCTGTTGTTTATTCTTGCTAAACTACAGATTTCTTATTATCTTGAGTAAGTCACTTCATCTTTCAGTACCACTGTCCCTCCTCTGTAAAATCGGGATAACACCTCCTTATCTGACGGTAGTATTGCAAAGATGAATTAACTAATATTTGTGAGCCCTTAGGCACTATATTGATAAGCACTATAGAAAAGTCTATAAACATATATATCATGCTGTCAAGATACAAGCAGTTAATACATTTTTGTTTAGAAGATCAATTAACTTTAGAGCATTTCAAATTTACAGAGTGTTTTACAGACAGTGTCAGATGTTCCCTTTCTTGATGAGTGTTTAAATGCTATGGTGATAGGTGCCTTGGAAATGTCAACAACTGATTAAATATTTGTAACCTGCTATCCTACTGGGAGCTTTTGTAGATAGACATGCTGTCTCATATACTTACTCACATTTGTACACAATTTCCTTTCAACTCTGTGCCTGATAGTCCCTAGTACCTTGCATATTGGGCAACCATTTATTTGTGCACAGTGGGTAAAAAAAAGCTACCAGTCTGATCTGGTAGTATTGATACCCACTTTGAAGAAACTTAATTTATTGCAAGAGGCAAGGCAGCAGAAAAACAGGCTCTGCTTACTCCTGTGCAGCCATACTCTTTTTTTACAACTTTAAATTGGAGGTGGGCCTGAATCACAACTACAGAACTGTCCAACTCCAAACTTCAAGGAAATGGAGATATGGCTCCTAATTTTGCAACTGACCCACCTTTATAATCTGCTAAAACAGCAGACCTGAATTTTGTAATCCCAGCTGCTTTCATCTCTGAATAGGTGCAGCCATGTATTCCACTGAGGTGCATGCACGCCCAGGGGACCAGAGACTGAGAATTTTGCCTAGCAGTATCTGTGAGAGGGGGGCACTCAGACCTTCTGGCCATAGCTCCTCCCTTGGCTATATACCCTGACCCCCTTAGCCACAGGTGGTACGAAGGAACTGGAGTCAGAGCTCTGTGTGGTTCTTAACCTCAATCTCTCACTATTTTAGTGTAATTTTTCTAGTTGTACATAGTTAGTAATAACCTTACTGTTGGTTAGATGTAGTGTTCAGTTAAATATTCTCCTGTCATTCCCTCACTAGGTTATGACCATTGTCTGTCATGTGAGAGCGATCCCCAACAACAATCCCCACACACAGCATTTGCTGTGCTTACACAAGGCCTGCATCAAGGAGTGATATGCGATATGTAAGTCATTCATGACACAGGCTCAGGTGGTGAAGCAACTTTGCCTAAAGCTGCATCTGCCCAAGCAGGTCACAGGGCCTGCTTTGACACGGAGATCTTTGTTGGAGCAGAGGTTGCCCTCAGGTTCCAAAAGTGCTGCTGCTTCATGCTCTGGAGCTAGTGCCTCTCTGAAGAGACGGAGGAGTCATTCTCCCATGAAGTGTGCCAAGGAAAAGATTCCATATGACCAATCAAGACCATTCCAGGTCTTGTGAGGACTCTCTTGCCTCCTCCAGGAGGAGAATGGACCAGTTCACTCTGGTTCTGGCCCTGGGATGTCCACTGAGTCCAATACTGATGAGGGCAATGCTAGCACTGGCTGTTTTCATGCTGGCGATGTCCTCTCCTTTTCTGTCCCAACCTCTCTTGGGCCAAGACTTAGCCAGGGCTACGTTGTTTATAGCCCCATTGGCTGGATGGGCTGTTGAACCTTTGGGTCTCTTGGCACCATACCCCAATGTTCCCTGTCCACAGTTTGTGGAAGCAGGGCCAATACCAGGCTTGGTGCAAGGGGCCTCTTGTCCCCGGGGACCTCCTTAGTCCCATTGCATTCAGCACCACCAGTGTTACTGTATTGGCTCTTACCGACCTCTGCTTTGGCACTGTCTGCTGCTTTGGTACTGCTTCTGACTTTGGAGATGCTGCTGCTCCTGGCACTGGGAACGATAGATGTGTGCTAGTGGTACCATTTCATAGAATATCAGGGTTGGAAGGGACCTCAGGAGGTCATCTAGTCCAACCCCCTGCTCAAAGCAGGACCAATCCCCAATTAAATCATCCCAGCCAGAGCTTTGTTAAGCCTGACCTTAAAAACTTCTAAGGAAGGAGATTCTACCACCTCCCTAGGTAACGCATTCCAGTGTTTCACCACCCTCCTAGTGAAAAAGTTTTTCCTAATATCCAACCTAAACCTCCCCCACTGCAACTTGAGACCATTACTCCTTGTCCTGTCCTCTTCTACCACTGAGAAAAGTCTAGAACCATCCTCTCTGGAACCACCTCTCAGGTAGTTGAAAGCAGCTATCAAATCCCCCCTCATTCTTCTCTTCTGCAGACTAAACAATCCCAGTTCCCTCAGCCTCTCCTCATAAGTCATGTGTTCCAGACCCCTAATCATTTTTGTTGCCCTTCGCTGGACTCTCTCCAATTTATCCACATCCTTCTTGTAGTGGGGGGCCCAAAACTGGACACAGTACTCCAGATGAGGACTCTCTCCAATTTATCCACATCCTTCTTGTAGTGTGGGGCCCAAAACTGGACACAGTACTCCAGATGAGGCCTCACCAATGTTGAATAGAGGGGAATGATCACGTCCCTCGATCTGCTCGCTATGCCCCTACTTATACATCCCAAAATGCCATTGGCCTTCTTGGCAACAAGGGTACACTGCTGACTCATATCCAGCTTCTCGTCCACTGTCACCCCAGGTCCTTTTCCGCAGAACTGCTGCCTAGCCATTCGGTCCCTAGTCTGTAGCTGTGCATTGGGTTCTTCCGTCCTAAGTGCAGCACCCTGCACTTATCCTTATTGAACCTCATCAGATTTCTTTTGGCCCAATCCTCCAATTTGTCTAGGTCCCTCTGTATCCTATCCCTGCCCTCCAGCGTATCTACCACTCCTCCTAGTTCAGTATTATCCGCAAATTTGCTGAGAGTGCAATCCACATCATCCTCCAGATCATTTATGAAGATATTGAACACAACCGGCCCCAGGACCGACCCCTGGGGAACTCCACTTGACACCGGCTGCCAACTAGACATGGAGCCATTGATCACTACCCATTGAGCCCAACAATCTAGTCAACTTTCTACCCACCTTATAGTGCATTCATCCAGCCCATACTTCTTTAACTTGCTGACAAGAATACTGTGGGAGACCGTGTCAAAAGCTTTGCTAAAGTCAAGAAACAATACATCCACTGCTTTCCCTTCATCCACAGAACCAGTAATCTCATCATAGAAGGTGATTAGATTGGTCAGGCATGACCTTCCCTTGGTGAATCCATGCTGACTGTTCCTGATCACTTTCCTCTCATGTAAGTGCTTCAGGATTGATTCTTTGAGGACCTGCTCCATGATTTTTCTGGGGACTGAGGTGAGGCTGACTGGTCTGTAGTTCCCAGGATCATCCTTCTTCCCTTTTTTAAAGATTGGCACTACATTAGCCTTTTTCCAGTCATCCGGGACTTCCCCCGTTCGCCACGAGTTTTCAAAGATAATGGCCAATGGCTCTGCAATCACAACCGCCAATTCCTTTAGCACTCTCGGATGCAACTCGTCCGGCCCCATGGACTTGTGCACGTCCAACTTTTCTAAATAGTCCCTAACCACCTCTTTCTCCACAGAGGGCTGGCCATCTCTTCCCCATTTTGTGATGCCCAGCGCAGCAGTCTGGGAGCTGACCTTGTTAGTGAAGACAGAGGCAAAAAAAGCATTGAGTACATTAGCTTTTTCCACATCCTCTGTCACTAGGTTGCCTCCCTCATTCAGTAAGGGGCCCACACTTTCCTTGACTTTCTTCTTGTTGCCAACATACCTGAAGAAACCCTTCTTGTTACTCTTAACATCTCTTGCTCGCTGCAGCTCCAGGTGCAATTTGGCCCTCCTGATTTCATTCCTACATGCCCAAGCAATATTTTTATACTCTTCCCTGGTCATATGTCCAACCTTCCACTTCTTGTAAGCTTTTTTTTTTTATGTTTAAGATCCACTAGGATTTCACCGTTAAGCCAAGCTGGTTGCCTGCCATATTTACTATTCTTTCGACTCATCGGGATGGTTTGTCCCTGTAACCTCAACATGGATTCCTTGAAATACAGCCAGCTCTCCTGGACTCCTTTCCCCTTCATGTTAGTCCCCCACAGGATCCTACCCATCCGTTCCCTGAGGGAGTCGAAGTCCAGGGTCCGTATCCTGCTGCTTACCATTCTTCCCTGTGTCAGGATCCTGAACTCCAACCGACTCATGGTCACTGCCTCCCAGATTCCCATCCACTTTTGCTTCCCCCACTAATTCTTCCTGGTTTGTGAGCAGCAGGTCAAGAAAAGTTCCCCCCTTAGTTGGCTCCTCTAGCACTTGTACCAGGAAATTGTCCCCTATGCTTTCCAAAAACTTCCTGGATTGTCTATGCACCACTGTATTGCTCTCCCAGCAGATATCAGGAAAATTAAAGTCACCCATGAGAACCAGGGCGTGCGATCTAGTAGCTTCTGCGGAGTTGCCGGAAGAAAGCCTCATCCACCTCATCCCCCTGGTCCGGTGGTCTACAGCAGACTTCCACCATGACATCACTCTTGTTGCTAACACTTCTAAACTTAATCCAGAGACACTCAGGTTTTTCTGCAGTTTCGTACCGGAGCTCTGAGCAGTCATACTGCTTCCTTACATACAGTGCTACTCCCCCACCTTTTCTGCCCTGCCTGTCCTTCCTGAACAGTTTATAACCATCCATGACAGTACTCCAGTCATGTGAGTTATCCCACCAAGTCTCTGTTATTCCAATCACGTCATAATTCCTTGACATCACCAGGACCTCCAGTTCTCCCTGCTTGTTTCCAAGGCTTTGTGCATTCGTATATAAGCACATTTCCACCATGAGTGCCAGGCTCTCCTTTGTTTTGGGCAATGGATGCCTCAGACTGATTGATTTTCCCCTCAGGACTGGTTCCAACTTTATCCCTGGAAACCTGAGGCTCCTCAATGTTGAGGTCAGAGTCTTCCTCCTCCTGCTCTCACATGTCTGATTCACATCAGGAACTATTTATGGAGCACCATGGGCACTAGGATTGGCACTCAACTTACAGTTGGGATGAGGGCCCCCTGTGTACTGGCCACCAGTGCCTTTCCTTATTCCCGCGGCTTCCTTGGAACACCCCTCAGTCATGGAGGGGACACTCCTCAGCTCGCTCTAAGGCAAGATCATTGGGCACATGGGTAGCAGGAATCATGAATCCACTCCAGGCTCAGGTATCAAGTGAGCCATCCCTGTGCAGAGCCTATGCAACTGCCTCTTCCAGCTCCATCAGTCCAGGAGTGGGAGCCAGCCTTGGTGCAGTTAACTGCTGCTTCTTCATCCTTGAATGATTCAACAGTGCCTGACTCCTTCCGCTCCTTCAGTAGCAGAGGATTTCAAGATCTATCAGGAGCTTTTGTGGTGTGTGGCTGCTTCACTGGGCATTCAGGTGGAGTTCCTGGAGGAGATACCCATAAGTTGTTGGATATTCTGCAGCATCTGCTGCTGTAAGAATCACTTCTCTATTAATGATGTCTGCCTACACTCTGCTAATGTTGGCTGCTGGCTTCAATGCCACCTACCACAAAGCACATGGAGAAATACTCCATTGTTCTGGTGCAGGGATTTGAGATTTTTTTACTCACATCTGCCCCCAAATTCCTTGGTCATAACTGTGGTCAGTGATAGAGCCCATCAGGACAGATTTGAGTCTGCTTCCAAGGATAAGGACTCTAAATGGAAGGACTAGATGGATAGGAAGATTTACACCTCCCCTTCTTTGCAGATGTGCATTGCTAACCAGCAGGCATTGCTATTTGACTTTGTGAACTGGATGGCTGTGTCTGAGTTTGCAGACCAGCTGCCTGAAAACTCCAGAGAGGAATTTTGAACATTCATCACTGAATGCTACTTAGTGGCCAACACATCACTGGACGTTCACACTGGATATCGCAGACACTCCAGCCAGAGTTGTGGCCTCAGCAGTGACCATGAGAAGGGCATCCTGGCTGCAGAATTTGGGCACCACTCTAGACGTACAGCTGGTCATAAAGGATTTCCCCTTCAATGGCTAAATGCTATTTTCAGAGAGGACTAATGACTTTGCTCTCCTTCAAGGATTCTAGAGCCACTCTATGTTCCCTGGGGGTGAAAACACTGGCAAAGAGTTCCACAGGTTGACTGCATTGTGTGAATACTTCCTTGTTTATTTTTAAACCTGTCGTCTATGGATTTCAACTAGCTACCAAGGGTCAGGTCCAGATAAGAAGTCCTTTTTCATATATGCATTATACTGTGCTTACTCACTTGTCTGGGTTTAATTGAAAATGCCGGAAAGTCCATGTTGGTCCATGCTCAGAGAATTGAGTGTAGTGGGGCCCTAATAGACTGAGTTTTTGAGAGCATTTTTGCTGACCAGTCATTTGCAGACAATGTATTGCCTTTGTCTCAGTCTGCAGTCTCAAACTTCCATAACAGTTTGCATATGTTTGAGGCTCTTGACGCACATGTCCGCACACATGCAGGTGGTTCAATTTGCAAGGTTGTGCCTTTACCCTCTTCAGCTGTGGCTCAGGACAGTTTACCATCTGACTCTTCACCCCTTGGACAGGTCTGCATCCCTCCATTTATCCAGAACTCCTTACACTGGTGGACAGATCAGAGGAATGTATGTCAAGCATTCCTTTTGCCTAGCTCTTATCAACCTGGACTGTTGAGGAGCACACCTGGGGTTGCTGGAGGTTCAGGGACTGTGGTCAGAGCAGGAAGCTTCACTGTATAGCAATGTCCTGGAGCTTCAGGCTATCTGCAGTGATTTGTCATGTTTTCCTAGACCGCATCAAGTGTTGAGGTTCACATATTTACCAACAATACGCCTGTGATATATTATGTGAAGGGGTGGAGGGGGAGAAAGATATTCCAGGGTGCTCTGCCAAGAAGCAGTCAGGCTGTAGCAGTTCTGCATCAAAGAGATTATCATACCAATAGCCAATCACTTGCCCAGGGTCCTGAATCCTCTCAATCCATCTCAGCTGGACTTTTTCCTGAGTCACAAGTGATCTCTGAAGCCCTGTGTTCTGCAAGTCCTCTTTGCAGCTTGGGACATCCTGACAATAGATCTGTTAGCTACAAGGGAGAACAGGAAATACCATCTGCTCCTTTCTTGAGGGTGTCTCAGTCTGAGCTCCCTGACTGATGCCTTCTATCTCAGCTGGCAATCTGCTCTCCTGTACACTTTTCCTCCAATCCCACTTGTTCCACAGGTCATTCTCAAACTGAAAGCTCATTGAGCCAAGGTCATCCTCATTGCCGAGTCAGTGTTGGTTTTCTGACTCTTACACTATATTGATTTAGCCTCCCATATCCCTTCTCCTCCATATTGACCTACCCTCACAATCACACCTTGCATTCCACATTCAGCTCTCTGCGTGTCATGGTGTGACTGCTGCATGTCCGAATGAAGATGAAGAGCAATGTTTTTGACTGTTCGACAAATTCTCTTCAATAGTAGAAAAATCTTCCACCATGATGACCTATTTGACAAAGTGGAAACATTTTTCAATTCATTCACTGGCCTGTGGCATTCAGTCAACAGTGGCTAGTATCCAGGACATCTTAAGTATTTGCATCTTCAGTCATGGTGTTCATTGAGGGTCCATCTAGCAGCAATTGCAGCCTTTCATTGATCCATTCATGGATTGTTTTTCAATGTCATGGTGGTATTCTTGAAAGGAATGCTTCATCTCCATCCACCTGTGTCCTTGTGGGACCTTAACATGGTCTTAGCCACTATCATAAAAATAAAGGGAAGGGTAACCACCTTTCTGTATACAGTGCTATAAAATCCCTCCTGGCCAGAGGCAAAACCCTTTCACCTGTAAAAAAGCTAAGATAACCTCGCTGGCACCTGACCAAAATGACCAATGAAAAGACAACATACTTTCAAATCTGGAGCAGGGAGTGGGGGGAAAACAAAGGGTTTGTCTGTCTGTGTGATGCTTTTACCGGGGACAGATCAGGAATGCAGACTCGAACTTCTGTAAAGTTGGGAAGTCATCTAGTTAGAAATGCGTTAGATTTCCTTTTGTTTAATGGCTAGTAAAATAGCTGTGCTGGATGGAATGTATATTCCTGTTTGTGTCTTTTTGTAACTTAAGGTTTTGCCTAGAGGGATTCTGTTTTGAATCCTATTACCCTGTAAGGTATTTACCATCCTGATTTTACAGAGGTGATTCTCTTACCTTTTCTTTAATTAAAATTCTTTAAGAACCTGATTGATTTTTCGTTGTTCTTAAGATCCAAGGGTTTGGGTCTGTGCTCACCTGTACAAATTGGTGAGGATTTTTATCAAGCCTTCCCCAGGAAAGGGTGTAGGGCTTGGGGGATATTTTGGGGAAGACATCTCCACATGGACTCTTTCCCTGTTCTTTGTTTAACATGCTTGGTGGTGGCAGCATAGGGTTCAAGGACAAAGCAAAGTTTGTAAGTTGGGGAATTTTTTAACTTAAGTTGGTAAGAATAAGCTTAGGGGGTCTTTCATGCAGGTCCCCACATCTGTACCCTAGAGTTCAGTGGGGAAGGCACCTTGACAGAAATAATTTAAAAACTTTCCCTACCTTTACTATATTTTTAACAAAGTTCCTTTTCTGGTGGAAAGATTGGAGGGGTGGGACTGCTTGACTGAATAGTTTTTAATCTTATTTTATGGTTCTATGAAGCTATGATTGGCTAGATGGGGTAAAGTTTGTAAAGTACACTTCTCAAACAATGGAAAAGTTAGTGGAAATAAAATTTAAATCTGAAAAGGAAACTACATACAAATTACACTCAGAGAAAGTTAACATGGATGAATGTTTAACATGGATGAATGTTTCCAAATAGAAAAGGCAGAATGATCCTTGCACCAAAGAGCTCAAACTATAGAAGGAATTGGCACAGCACATGTATGTAAATATCTTTCATTGCAGTGCAATGAATTAACTAAGTTGGCCTATTTAGAAACTTCATTTGTTCCCATAACTTGCTGAGGTAGTTTTAATAGAATAATCAGCTAGGACTGATTTAGGCTAATAGTTTTATCTCCCGTGGCCAGTATACAAAGTTATTGATGAGATTAGAGAGGAAAGCAAAGAAAACCAGTTTGCAGGAGATGAGATGAGAGAGACTGGATAACTACATGACAGAATTGGGCTGTGTTGTTCAAGTAGTATAAAAATACAAAAGAAATCCTGTTGACTACGTGTACAAAGGAAATCTCAAACATTTCAAAAGGTGCAATAGACTTTGGTTTTGAGATTGAGTGGGAGTTTTTTGCCAAATGAACTACTGTGTATATGTACCTTGAGGGGGAAAAAGTAATACTGCAGTGAGGACTCTTACTATCCATACATATTGGCTTAAACTGGACACATTAGATGCTTATAAGAGCCAGCACAGAATCTGTGAATGGGGCTTTCATTCAGAGAAGGTAAGTGACTCAATCCCATATGGACAGAAATGCAAGGTTAATGCAGGGATAAATTATTGAAGGAATGGAAGGAGTTATATGCCTTGACTTGTGCATGGCTCGAGTTCAGTATGAAAAGATTTAACCATTCAAGGTTTAATGCCGGGATGATAACTAACCAAGGACACTTGCATATTCCATGCATAATTCTGCCATCCTTGCATAAAGCATATGTAATCCTTGTGCTTCTGCTAATAAGCAATGATCCTTTCCTGATCATGCCTTTGTAAAGAAAAAAAAGTCAAGCTGGTATCCTGATACCTTATTTCGGGGCCTGTAGAAATTCTTTAGTCATAGAAACTGCCATGGAAATGGTTTTGGCTGCAACATTTGGAACTGGATGAAGTATTTTCTGGCACAGTAGTACATATTCTTTCACAACTGCCACTGAATTTGCATGACTTCAAAATCGATGCCACAATGTTGATTGGACTCTGATACTAACCTGGACCTGAAGGCACTGTATACACAGAGTTCTCTAGGACTTGGTGTGCATAGAGGTAGAGCTCTGGTTTGTATGTGGAAATGTACCACTTGAATCCAGAACTTGGATTGTTGCTCAGAGCATTGTTGAAGATGGGTGGGTGAAAAGTTTAGTCTTTACTTTCTCAGCCGGAATTCAGAAAGAAGCCAATTCTGCAGGATTCCATGGAAATTCCAGTGCCAGGGGAAAAAAAACAGAGAAAATTTGTGGTCCTCCTTGTGAAATGCACTTAACCAGACTTATGTGGGGAGTGTTGAGAAATGCCACTACCAAGAAACTAATTATGGAAAAAAATAGTGGTAAGGCAACTGAACACACATACAAGGTGTGTATATATAATGTGTATGTGCATGGCCTAACCCTGATATGGGGCAAATTTCCATTGCCCCCCCAGGGAAGGATATTGAATACCAGATGTAATCTGGCCCCAACTGCAGGTAGTAGGTAACTATATTAACAGTCTGCTAGCCTCTGATCTATTCTAACACTTAAGAATTTAGGTCTATACTTCACCCCTCCTTTCAGTGTTCTGTCATCTGCACATTTTGTTACCTTATTACATGTTCCTCTTTTTTCTGAGTCAATGAGAGGTCAGTTGAATAGAATTCACTTCTCATCTTTGTGGCTTGTCACCCTCAGCCATCCATCTTCAAGTATTTTCACTCCCTAGTACCATTTATTTTCCATCTGCAAGTCAGTTTTGCCCTCAAACAGCTTGCTCCTTGATATCAGATTTGCTGACCTTGTAGATTAGTCTTGTGTGTTGTACTGTATTGAAAGCTTTCTTGAAGTCTTGGTAAATTATGTCCTCATCTCCCTGCCCCTGCCAACTTTGTATTATCTCTTCAAAACTGTTTGTCAGATTTATTAGGCATGCTCTTTCTTTTGAGTGTCCATGCTGTGACTTCTCTTTAATCAAACTATTTCTTAGTAAATGCTTCTCAGTCATGTTTCTTATTTG
Source organism: Lepidochelys kempii (assembly GCF_965140285.1). Lineage (NCBI taxonomy): Eukaryota > Metazoa > Chordata > Testudines > Cheloniidae > Lepidochelys > Lepidochelys kempii. The sequence continues at coordinate 65,081,139 of NC_136384.1, read as the reverse complement.
GACTTCTGGTATTTCTTCCTATTATTAAAAAGCAGTGTTGCAGGCAGTGGTACAAGTATGCGTGGGCTCCAGGTTTGTATAATTTTGGGCGGTGCCCAGAATGGGTCCAAGTAGAGTCATCCCATCCATAGGATGGACTGGGCAACTATCCCAGGCCCCGTGCTTCATGGGGATGTGGGGGTTAAAGCTGGCCTGGGGGGGTTAGTGAGGAGCCTAGCACTGGCAGCAGAGAGCGACCCGGCGTGGCCCGCCCCACTCTGCTCTCCCCTGTTGGTGACCAGCATTGCTCGTGGAAGGGGGCGGAAGCAGTACAAAGGTAGGGTGGGAGCTGGGGAGAAGGGGTGGAATGGGCAGAGGTGGGACAGAGGGGTGGGCTGGGTCACTTGCTGCTGCCAGCGCCAGGACCCCTGCTGACCCTCCAGGCTGCCCTGGACCCTGCATTCCCCTGAAGTACGGGCCCCCCAAAGCATGGGGTCTGGGGCACTTGCCCCAGTCCATCCTATGGATGGGACAGCTCTGAAAATATAAGCCCAAACATTGGTGGACCCAGGCCCATCTTCCTGAATATTGGTGGAACGCTGGCACCACAGGCCCATATAAAACTCTCTGCCTATGCGTACGGTGGTATGGTCCAGTATGTCGTACCAGTAAGATATGTATAGTTGGTATGGCATATTGGAAAGACGGAGAAGGAGCCCTTTCCCAGCTCCGCCCTCGCCCTTCCACAGAGCTGCATCTCCTCTGTCTGTACAGCAGCCCCGCCAGAGGACAGGGCTAGGGGTGGTATAGCAGCCACGCTGGTGGAGCTGCCAGTTCTGCTCCTTTCCCCACTGCAGTTCCCGGGAGAGCTCTGTACAGCCCTATCCTATGGCGGGGCTGCTGTACAGACAGGAGACGCAGCTCCGTGGAAGGATGGGGCAGTGCTTGGGGTTCTGCTCCTCTCCCCGCTGTGGCTCCTGAGAGAGCCCTGAACCATGGCCCCACACTGGCAGCTCCTCCAGCACAGCTGTACCGCAACCAGCCCTCCACACAGCTGCATATCCTGAGCCCTCCTGCCTGGGGTCTGTACAGCAGAAGTCTCCAGAACAGCGGGAGGAGGACAGAGCCCATCCTGCTCAGGTAACATGGGATGGTTGTGGCTCATGGAGAGGGGCCAAGGAGAGTGCGGGGGCCCTGGGCTGGGGGCAGGGCAGGGAGGAGTCACATGGGGAGGTCACATGCCCCTCCTTTGTGTCCCTCCCATGGGTACCGTGTACCGGCAAGAAATGATTTCTACTTGCACCACTGCTTACAGACCTGTGGTTTCCAAGGTCATTTCTTTCACTCTGATTCTTAGGTTTCTCCATTTTCAATTAAACTTTAAACATCTGTTATGAAGGAGCCCCTCCTTCCTTTGCTATTTCCTTCAGAACTCTGGGATGGTGTGTCTCTGGTTTAGTCAACAGTGCTTAACAGCCAGCAACTTTTCTGGAATGACCCAGAATTATTTCAGAATTTTTGTCCTCTCCTATGTAACCCTTCTGCCCGTCAGAGTTGGCAGCAACAAGGGCCGGGTTCAATATCTAGGGGTTCCATTCCAATAACACAATGCAAACCGGCTCGAGCCCCCACCCAGTGACCTGGGACAAATATATACCACCCCCGCTGGGCGCCTCCAAGAGGCAATACTTCCCCTCTCGCAAGCACATAGTCTGAGTGTAGCAAAAGTCTTTTAATAACAGAGAGAAACAATGTGGCATTATGTTGGGGAAACACCACCAACAGGATTCATAACACAACCCATGAGCAAAAAACAACCCCACCCCAGGCAAATTGGGGCATGCCCTTTTCCCTTTGGTTCTTGAGTCCAGCAACCCCAAATCACCCAAAGTCCCAAAAGTCCAATGCCCCAAAAGTCTCTGTCCCTGGTCAGGGCAGCCCCAGAGTTCAAAAGTTTATCTGCGGAGCTTTACCTCCCAACCTGGGTGGAAATGGGACGGGGGTAAGAGGCACCTTACGTGATCTGAAGCTGACTGCTCCATAGCGGCGCTCCACTCCGCCAGCCGCCCCACAAACTCCTTCGCTCAGCTGCGCTCCGCTCCGCCAGCCGCCCCACAAACTCCTCCGCTCCGCTCCGCCAGCCGCCCCACGAACTCCTTCACTCAGCTCCACGGCCCACAAGCAGCTCCTGCCATCCACACACTGCTCCGCGTCGAACTGCTTCACCAGCCATCCCGCAAACTGCTCCACAATATATCTTCAGGCTCCCCCACTACTTAACACAACACTCAGTGATTTCAGCTCTTAGGTGAATTCAGCTTATAGTAGGGGAGCCCCAGTGCTGGTGCACTGTCAGCCCAAAGTGAGCTCAGCAGCCTATAACTAGACTTCTAATGAAATCAAAATTAGCTCTGATATTCCACAGTGGAGAGAGGAGGAAGTGCAATCAGCATGTAAGGCCCTCACCAAGGGGCCCATGCCACCAAGTATTAATACTTGTCCCCAGCCTCTCTCCATTCACACAGTTTTGGAACCCATGACCCTTGCCTAGCGAGTGCTACTTAGTTGATGGTGAATCCCGCCATCATAACAAAAGGCCACGTACAGTTCCAAGCACAGTTCCCATAATCAGGGTAATAACAATTTATTCTTCCTGCCCCAATAACAGAGACACTGGGGATCCCACAGCAGCCAAAGTGACCATTTGGGCAGCTATGGTCTCATTCTAGGCGTGGTGGGTGTGCCTATGCAAATGAGATCGGCCCCTGAAGTTCTTTTCCACAACTTGCCACACCTCTCCACCAGATGTCAGGGTGGAGCTCATCCTGACACTGCTTACACCTATAAAATGTATTTTGACCTATTCTGCTGATTCCCTTGATACTTTGAGAAGCTGTAAACACAATGAAAGTATTCACAACAGATGTTACTTCCCATGTCTCAGAATTATTCTCTTATGAATGAGGAGCCATATACGCTTCATAGTAGAAGTCCAGTGAACTTCTAGCACCTTCTATGGGAAACTAAGAGGGACTTGCTTTAGGTAAAAGGAACTGAACTCCCAGCTTTTAAATGTAGCTTTATTTTACAGTTTACCACACCTTTTTGAGGTCCATGGAGTAAGGAATAACTTTTTTTTTTTCCTACAAGGTGGTCTACATTTTCTGTTTTCAAACAGATTACCCTGATGGCCCTTACTGACTCCTAGAATGAGCCTTGGAAAATCATTTTGGAAAACTACATTATTCTTTCATTTGAAATTGCAATATTCTTTTTCTTGAGCTGTTACTGTTTTTGTACTTACAAAAGAGGGGAAAAATCTGACACTTTTTTCTCTCCTCTTAAAGTGGAAAAAAAATCAATAAACAGAACAGACATTGGATGTGTCAGGTGATAAGAAAGTGGAGGTTGGGTGTAGGGCCAAACAGTGAGTGGTGGGTTTAGAGTAAGGAATAAGATAGGGATATAAAGGGAGAATTCAGAAGATGGAAATATATTGTAATTGGATAGTGGTTTCCATTAAAAATAAATATTTAGTATCTATACAACTGTGAGATACTAGTTATTTCCCTTTTATTCAGAGAGGGATCTCTAACTCAAACACTTACTGGTGGTAAATGTTGATGTTTTAATGGTGAGCACTGTAAGAAAATCATTTTCTGTATCTAAGTCACTTCTTTAGTGTTAGGAATTTGTATCTTACAATAATTTCCCCTCCAAATTCAAGTGTGACCTATTCCTTTTTAAAAACGATCTTGGAATGATAGGCATTAGAAAAGCAAAAGACCTGTAGGCCATTAAGCCCCAAACTGACCTACTTCCCTATTGTGATAATTGTCCCCTTCTCTTCCCTTGTAAGTCTGTTCCACTTTCTGTGACCAGAAATTCAATCTAAATTCCTTCTCTCTTGTTCCCTTGTTCTTTTTTTATTTTGTTTAAAATAGCCATATAGCATCTATCCTCTCTGTTCGCTTAAACATAATTTTACTTCTTGATTGAGGATCTTTGCTTTCTCTTTTTCAAAGAGCTAGTAGGTTCCTCCAACCTTTCTGAATTTCTAATATTGAACCACTCTGTGATTTTGGTTGCTCTGAGCAGTGTGTTCTCTTATAGCAAGGTGACTGGAATGTCATATTATTCTAAATTAGCCTCACTAATCCCTTATGTGGTACTAGAATAAATAATTTCTTACAGTTTATATTGAATGCTACTGTGCAATCCAGTATTTCTATTAATTGCGGTGTACAATATTTCAGAGTTTATCAGGGACTCCAGATCCTCCTCAGGCTCAGTGTTTTTTTACAGCAAGTGCCTTTCATTTGAGAAATTCCCTTCTGGACCTAGTTTGCCTTTCCAATTTATCTTCCTGTGAATGTTACTATTATCTGAGATGTTATAATTCCTATAATGACTACTAGTAGTCATACTTTGATAGCACCCAGAGGCTTTGACCAGGACTGGGGTCCTGGTGCATTAGGCAATGTACAAACAGTAGATGGCCTGTTTCAGAGTAGCAGCCGTGTTAGTCTGTATTCGCAAAAAGAAAAGGAGTACTTGTGGCACCTTAGAGACATGCTCAAATAAATTGGTTACTCTAAGATGCCACAAGTACTCCTTTTCTTTTTGCGAATACAGACTAACATGGCTGCTACTCTGAAACCTGTCATTATGCAAGGCACTGCATTTAGCCGTATGGAGTGGAAATCTATCTAATTCATGAAAAAACTCATACAGATACAGATAGACATCATCTTCCTTTCCAAATGCAAACAGATGGACATCGTACCAAAAGGACTGAAGGTAAAAAATCCATTACAATCTACATACCACACAGATTATGCTGACAGCTTGTGCCACACACTCAAAGAAACTGCGGAACCACCTGATCAACATCCTCTACAGCAAACAGGGAAAGATTAAGAATGAGCTCTCAAAACTGGATACTCTCATAAAAAACCAAACTTCCTTGTGGCTGGACTTTACAAAAAGTAGACAAGCCCATTTACGCCACACACTTTGCTTCTCTACAAAAGAAAAAGGACACTAAACTACTGCATGCCACAAGAGGCCACAGCAATAGTTCCCTTAACCCACCCAGCAATATTGTTAATCTATCCAACTATACCCTTAGCTCAGCAGAAGAATCTGTCCTATCTCGGGGCCTCTCCTTCTACCCCTCCACCCCCACGAACATGATACAGTTCTGTGGTGACCTAGAATCCTATTTTTGACGTCTCTGACTCAAGGAATATTTCCAACACTCCACTGAACAACATACTAATCCACAGAGACCTTCCTACCAACACTACAAAAAGAAGGATTCTATGTGGACTCCTCCTGAAAGTCGAAACAACAGACTGGACTTCTACATAGAGTGCTTCCGCCGACATGCACTGGATGAAATTGTGGAAAAGCAGCATCACTTGCCCCATAACCTCAGCTGTGCAGAACACAATGCCATCAACAACTGACGACATAATCAAAAAGGCTGACAAAGAAGGTGCTGTTGTCATCATGAATAGGTCGGAATATGAACAAGAGGCTGCTCGGCAGCTCTCCAACACCACTTTCTACAAGCCATTACCCTCTGATCCCACTGAGAGTTACCAAAAGAAACTGCAGCATTTGCTCAAGAAACTCCCTGAAAAAAGCACAAGAACAAATCCGCACAGACACCCCTGGAACCCCGACCTGGGGTATTCTATCTGCTACCCAAGATCCATAAACCTGGAAATCCTGGGCGCCCCATCATCTCAGGCATTGGCACCCTGACAGGATTGTCTGGCTATGTAGACTCCCTCCTCAGGCCCTACACTACCAGCACTCCCAGCTATCTTTGAGACACCACTGACTTTGAGGAAACTACAATCCATCGGTAATCTTCCTGAAAACACCATCCTGGCCACTATGGATGTAGAAGCCCTCTACACCAACATTCCACACAAAGATGGACTACAAGCTATCAGGAACACTATCCCTGATAATGTCACGGCAAACCTGGTGGCTGAACTTTGTCCTCACCCATAACTATTTCACATTTGGGGACAATGTATACCTTCAAATCAGTGGCACTGCTATGTGTACCCGCATGGCCCCACAGTATGTCATTATTTTTATTGCTGACTTAGAACAATGCTTCCTCAGCTCTCGTCCCCTAATGCCCCTATTCTACTTGCGCTATATTGATGACATCTTCATCATCTGGACCCATGGAAAAGAAGCCCTTGAGGAATTCCACCATGATTTCAACAATTTCCATCCCACCATCAACCTCAGCCTGGACCAGTCCACACAAGACAGCCACTTCCTGGACACTACAGCGCTAATAAGCGATGGTCACATGAACACCACCCTATACCGGAAACCTACTGAAACCGCTATTCCTACCTACATGCCTCCAGCTTTTATCCAGATCACACAACACGATCCATTGTCTATAGCCAAGCTCTATGATACAACCGCATTTGCTCCAACCCCTCAGACAGAGACAAACACCTACAAGATCTCTATCAAGCATTCTTACAACTACAATACCCACCTGCTGAAGTGAAGAAACAGATTGACAGAGCCAGAAGAATACCCAGAAGTCACCTACTATAGGACAGGCCCAACAAAGAAAATAACACAATGTCACTAGCCATCACCTTCAGTCCCCAACTAAAACCTCTCAAACACATTATCAAGGATCTACAACCTATCCTGAAGGATGACCCAACACTCTCACAAATCTTGGGAGACAGGCCAGTCCTTGCCTACAGACAGCCCCCCAACCTGAAGCAAATACTCACCAGCAACCACACAACAGAACCACTAACCCAGGAACCTATCCTTGCAACAAAGCCCCTTGCCAACTGTGCCCACATATCTATTCAGGGGACACCATCATAGGGCCTAATCACATCAGCCACACTATCAGAGGCTCGTTCACCTGCACATCTACCAATGTGATATGCCATCATGTGCCAGCAGTGCCCCTCTGCCATGTACATTGGTCAAACTGGACAGTTTCTACATAAAAGAATAAATGGACACAAATCAGATGTCAAGAATTATAACATTCATAAACCAGTCAGAAAACACTTCCATCTCTCTGGTCACTCGATTTGACCTAAAAGTGGCAATTCTTGAACAAAAAAACTTCAAAAACAGACTAACGAGAGACTGCTGAATTGGAATTAATTTGCAAATTGGATACAATTAATTTAGGCTTGAATAGAGACTGGGAGTGGCTTTATACAAAGTAAAACTATTTCCCCTTGTTTATCCCCCCTCCCCCGCCACTGTTCCTCAGACATTCTTGTTAACTGTTGGAAATGGCCCACCTTGATTATCACTACAAAAGGTTCTCTCCCCCACCCGCACTCTCCTGCTGGTAATAGCTCATCTTAAGTGATCACTCTTGTGTAGTTTGGATGATCAACACCCATTTTTTCATGTTGTGTGTATATAAATCTCCTCACTGTATTTTCCACTGAATGCATCCGATGAAGTGAGCTGTAGCTCACAAAAGCTTATGCTCAAATCAATTGGTTAGTCTCTAAGGTGCCAGAAGTAGACCTGTTCCCCTGTCCCAGGGTGCTTACAGTTAGAGATTATGTAGTTTATATTTCTAAAATAATCACTCTTGCATAGAGCCTCAGACAAAACAGATTTATCTTTACTAGGACCTAGTTCCCACAGGTATTCCCTTACAGCAGGAGTGCTGAGACCCATTGAACTAAACTGTATATGATAGAAACAACTTCAAGCCAGGGAGTACAGAAGCACCCCTAGTTCCAGCACCTATGCTTTCATAGTCCAGAGTTACTGCTTTTAACCTAGAAAGATGGAGATCTCCTTCAGGATAAGGAAGTTATGCTGGAATTCAGGGAGATAAAGTCATTGCTACATTGGACCATTTCTGTGACAGTATTGCTGCAGCTGAAAAATTATGAGAAAAGACATGGTGGTTGATACTTCATGATTACAATGTGAAAGTAAGAGCAAGTCTCAAGACTAAATTAATCTCCCTTTATCAGGAATGATTTCAGGATATAAAGATGTCAGTCAAGATTCTTGAGAGTATGGGCTTTAAAAGACTGTTTTTCTGTCCACATTTCCTCAAGTTAATAGATTTTAACAGGATAGATACTAAATGCACCCTTTACAATACAATAGTTTGCTATAGGCAGCCTCCTTAGTTCAAACTGGAAAATCACTGTGTCTAGGATCTTTACTGGCTTACCTGATTTTAGTGATTTTACCAACAGTATGTACTAATCTATGTCTTAGAAGTCTTGAGGATTGTTTGTAAAATGTATGTGAAAAGCTAAGTGTCATTGTTTATTAAAACAGCCACTTTGCATATTACCTCAATTCAGAGAACTACTTGCAGATATCCAGACAAAGTTATAAAATAGGTTTAAAGTAATAGACCCATAAGGCCTGAACCTGCTTTTCACCTTCTGGAAGGCTTTAATTGGAGTGTGCTCAACACCTTGTTCAATCAGGACCTTAAGTAACGCTGTGCAAGTTCAGTGCCAAATAGACACCATTGACTTTACATGTCAATCTATTTCAGTTTTCAGGAGTGATCTTATGGTGTCAAGATAATCTAACAATACTATCTTCATTGCTAATTAAATGTCACCTCAAATACTTTCTTTAATTCCGTTCCATACAGATTCCTGTGCACTGATGATCATAGGCATATCTACCATTAGCCAGTGGGGACCACATTTTAAAGTGATGTGGTTTTGGGCAAATTATCCTTGGTCCACGTTTAATGGCTTATAGGGAAAGCTACTCTAAAAGCAATCTATTTTTGCTTGAGATTACAAGATCTAGACAACCTTGAATTTCACAAGTTTTATAACATGCCTGACACAAATGTCACAACTTTTCAGCCCCACCCTGTAAACATGAAATCTGTCATTTCAAATTAATAATTATTCAGCTGCAATAGCTATCAAATATGAAAATTATTTATATAATTCAATATTTTGTTCCTAATGTTTCAACCTTTTTCATAAGTTGTTTTTAACCTGTTTTGGTGTAGCCACTTAGGTGCCAGGAAAATTTAACTTCCTTATTGTGTCCTGCTTTTTCTTTTATTTTAAAAGCTATTCAACATACTGTAGTGCTTTACAGCAAATGAATATATATTGTTTATTTTTTATCTGCTTAGATTCTGGAAAATTGCTCTTTAACTTGATAGGCTATTTTTTTTCTTTTAGATAAGATGTTAATTTGCAGCCTTCACTAAAACCAGAAAACTTTAAAGTTATAAATGTTCATTTCACTTGTGATTTCATTGTCTGCACAATCAAGTGTTACAGATGCACATCCTTGTCATTCCTTGAAATCACTACAGTGTTTTAAACAAATTAAAGTACTGGAAAAACTGAAGAAATTTGGCAGCATGTGACCTCCAGAAGAAGAAAAGGGAGCGTCCATGTACCAGCAGCACAGATACAGGTAAGCAACCATTTTCATGTTCTCTCCACAGCTACTAATGCGGAGAGTGGACTAGATGATAAATCTGAGGGAAGGGACAAGGAGACTCCGCCGATTGGAAGGCATGAGATGCACTGTCCTAGGGATGGTGGTTCCACGACCACTGCTCCCAAGAGGAGGAGGCGGGTGGTGGTGGTCGGTGACTCTCTCCTCAGGGGGACTGAGTCATCCATCTATAATCATAGAATATCAGGGTTGGAAGGGACCTCAGGAGGTCATCTAGTCCAACCCCCTGCTCAAAGCAAGACCGATCCCCAACTAAATCCCAGCCAGGGCTTTGTCAAGCCTGACCTTAAAAATATCTAAAAAGGAGATTCCACCACCTCCCTAGGTAACGCATTCCAGTATTTCACCACCCTCCTAGTGAAAACGTTTTTCCTAATATCCAACCTAAATCTCCCCTGCTGCAACTTGAGACCGTTACTCCTTGTTCTGTCATCTGCTACCACTGAGAACAGTCTAGAGCCATCCTCTTTGGAACCCCCTTTCAGGTAGTTGAAAGAAGCTATCAAATCCCCCCTCATTCTTCTCTTCTGAGGACTAAACATCCCCAGTTCCCTCAGCCTCTCCTCATAAGTCATGTGTTCCAGTCCCCTTTTTGTGTTCCAGTCCCCTTTTGTTGCCCTCTGCTGGACGCTTTCCAATTTTTCCACATCCTTCTTGTAGTGTGGGGCCCAAAACTGGACACAGTACTCCAGATGAGGCCTCACCAATGTCGAATAGAGGGGAATGATCACGTCCCTCGATCTGCTGGCAATGACCCTACGTATACATCCCAAAATGCCATTGGCCTTCTTGGCAACAAGGGCACACTGCTGACTCATATCCAGCTTCTCGTCCACTGTATCCCCTAGGTCCTTTTCCGCAGAACTGCTGCCGAGCCATTTGGTCCCTAGTCTGTAGCGGTGCATGGGGTTCTTCCGTCCTAAGTGCAGGACTCTGCACTTGTCCTTCTTGAACCTCATCAGATTTCTTTTAGCCCAATCCTCTAATTTGTCTAGGGCCCTCTGTATCCTACCCCTACCCTCCAGTGTATCTACTCTCCTCCCAGTTTAGTGTCATCTGCAAACTTGCTGAGGGTGCAATCCACACCATCCTCCAGATCATTTATGAAGATATTGAACAAAACCGGCCAGAGGACTGACCCTTGTGCACTCCACTTGATACCGGCTGCCAACTAGATATGGAGCCATTGATCACTACCTGTTGAGCCCAACAAACTAGCCAGCTTTCTATCCATCTTATAGTCCATTCATCCAGCCCATACTACTTTAACTTACTGGCAAGAATACTGTGGGAGACCTTGTCAAAAGCTTTGCTAAAGTCAAGGAACAACATGTCCACCACTTTCCCCTCATCCACAGAGCCAGTTATCTCATCATAGAAGGCAATTAGATTAGTTAGGCATGACTTGCCCTTGGTGAATCCATGAATGGAGTTATTTCTCCTCCATTGGTATCCTGCTGTCAATTGATTTATCTTGTTAGACTGACCTAACACTTGGTAAAGCAACCCACATCCTTTTATGTATTTATACCTGCTTCTCTTATCTTTCACTTCATACATCTGATGAAGTGGGTTCTAGCCCACAAAAGCTTATGCCCAAATAAATTTGTTAGTCTAAGGTGCCACAAGGACTCCTCATTTTTTATTTTCTGATTTGTGGTATTTTCATTTGATTGGTAGATTCAGTGCTTAGATACAAATATTACATATAACAACTGTTTGCCTCCCCTGGGTAAAAAAACAGCCCTCTACCTTGTATATCCAACTTAAACCAATCAAAACAACCTGAATTTTAACTATCAAATACTCAAACTGCAACATACAGACAAGGAAATAATCACAAAAATATTTGGCAATTTTTAATTTTATTTTGTTTGAATAATATTTCAGATAACAAATACGTCCTGCCAAAAAAAAAAAAAATAAAATAAAATAAACTAGCAGACAGTTCTGTGAACACAAATATATAAATTTGTTGAAGAATGAATTGTCAAATGTGAAATATCCAACTAGTCTTATCGCAAGTATCCACCCATCTAGCAGATTGCAATAATGTTTCTCGGCATAATGAAAATATCCTCTCCAAATTTCTTTTTTCTTAAGTACTACACAATCTATTCATTTAAAATTCTCATTTATAAACAAAACTTAGCTGAACATAGTAATTTTTTTTTAAAAAAAGACAGCTAATCTTAACCATAAACTTTGTATTCAGTATCAGGACTGGATGAAAAAGTTACCATGACATTTTGCATGTTGACCAAGTGAGATGTTTTTCATTTCTAATACATGTCCAATGCAGCAAATGAAACTGAATTAAGATCATATATCTGTTAGGAATGAAGGAAATATCTCTTTGGTCAACATAAAATTTTATGACACTTCTGGAGAACACATTCACAAAAATGTGTCTTTATGCATTATAAACCCCAGATAAGGTAACTTAATACTCTGATATCCAAAGTAATGTAGTATGAAAAGTGATAGATTACATTAAGGTTTTATTTTTAAAACAAATTTTATTTCTTTTCAGGATTAGTGTAGTACATGGAATAAACTAGACTTTTGAAAAAATGAAGCAAGTTAGGTGGAGCAGAGCAGAAGTATTAATGTAAGATTAAAAGGGTAAACAGAATAATAGTTGAATCAGCATATGAAAAGGACTAATTAAGCAGAAGAAAAGATTAATAAAGCAATAACATTAATGGGATTAAAAGTTTTGACCACATAATGGTCTGCTACTGACAGGTAAATTTTAAGTCTAAAATGAGACTTCAACTCTCAAAGCACCAACAGACACTAATCTTTTGATATGACTATTAGAGATTACATGGGAGGGTGGGAGCAAGGAATATACAAAAACCAATTGACTACCTAGAGAGACAACCAATGTAGACTTGGCTAATACATTACATTGATGTGTCTCAGCAGCTACCTAAAGGGGCAGGTCTGGTGTATGATACTGAAATGAGTGCCTGGGATAGCAGCTAAGTATCCCCTCATTAATATTAATCACTATTTCCATAGCATGGATAGAAAAAGAGGTAAACGTTTATGCAATGCAGCATATGTGGTGTGACAGATTCAGACCAAAAGAATGAGTGAGTGCTGGAAGGCAGGTATATCAGCCTTCAGAATGAGCAGGCCCTTGTTCCCTGGATAGCCAAACAAAGGCTACTCCAGGCCAATTAAGACACCTGGCACTAATTAACCATTTAACCAGTTAAGGCCATTAGGCTAATGGAGACAGCTGGAACCAATCAAGGTCTCACTTACACTGTTTAAAAGCTCTCCTTCTAATGCCCTCCAGGATGCTGAGGTGAAACGAGCTGGAAGAGAGGCAGCATTGCTGAATCCTGAGGTGAGGGTGAAGCTAGGAAAAGGGGACCACAGGGGAAGTGGCCCACGGAATCAAAGCTGTGTCAGTGGTGAAGGGAAAGCCACCAACAGCTGCTACCATTAGGGTCCCTGGACTGAACCTGAAGTAGAGGGCAGGCCCAGGTCCCCCCACTCCTCCCTGCCCCCAATACTCTACAGAGATCCCCTGGAGCAGGGAAGCAGGACTCGGTCCAGGCAGGAGGCCGAACTGTGCCTACTGAGCTCTACGGAGCAACAGAGACTGTGGGGTATACCCCCTTTCCATCTCCCATACTGGCTGGTGATTAAAGTAACTCAATAGGCTGTGACTCTTGCCACTACACTGAGAAAGGGAGGTCCCTTTGAGGCCACTGAAACCACCCAGAAGCACGGGACCCACCAATACAGGCTTGGGACTTTTTCCACAGTGGTTACTTTAATGCACAGGAGGATTTTTTTTCTCACCAGTTTGTGATCAAATTATACCTTGCAACACAAGGATTGATTACCCTTAAAATTTTATTTTAGGTTATCAAAAACAATTGTAGCACCTTAGAGACTAACAAATTTATTTGGGCATAAGCTTTTGTGGGCTAAAACCCACTTCATCAGGTGCATGGAGTGGAAAATACAGTAGCTGATATATACAGAGCACATTAAAAGATGGGAGTTGCCTTACCAAGTGGGAGGTCAGTCTAAAAGGAGACAATTCAATTAACAGTAGGATACCAAGGGGGAGGGAAAAATCACTTTTTTGTAGTGGTAATGAGAGTGGCCCATGTCAAACAGTTGACAAGAAGGTATGAGTAACAGTAGGGGGAAATTAGTAATGACCCAACCACTCCCAGTCTTTATTCAGGCCTAATTTGGTGGTGTCCAATTTGCAAATTAATTCCAGTTCTGTAGTTTCACACTGGAGTCTGTTTTTGAAGGGTTTTTTTTTTTTGTTGAATTGCCACTTAAGTCTGTTATTGAGTGATCAGGGAGATTGAAGTGTTCTCCTACTGGTTTTTGAATGTTATAATTCCTGATGTCAGATTTGTGTCCATTTATTCTTTTGTGTAGAGACTGTCTGGTTTGGCCAAGGTACATGGCAGAGGAGCATTGCTGGCATATATCACATTCCCTTAAAGGGGTGAACCTTTTGTAGTGATAATCAAGGTGGGCCATTTCCAGCAGTTAACAGTAGGAGGGGAAATAAACAAGGGGAAATAGTTTATTTCCCCTCCTACTGTTCTTGTAAACTGCTGGAAATGGCCCACTTGATTATCACTACAAAAGGTTCAACCCCCACCCTGCTCTCCTGCTGGTAATAGCTCGCCTTTCCTGATCACTCTTGTTACAGTCTGTATGGTAAAACCCATTGTTTCATGTTCTGTGTATATAAAATCTCGCCACTATATTTTCTACTGTATGCATCCGATGAAGTGAGCTGTAGCTCACAAAAGGTTATGCTCTAATAAATTTGTTAGTCTCTAAGGTGCCACAAGTACTCCTCTTTTTAAAAGTACTTTTCTAGCCCTCATTCTTGTGGAGAAAAAGCTTGAAAATACGAATCCTAAAAGTACAAAGAACAGAAGGCAAATAAAAAAACCCTGCAATTTTTTAAAATCTAATTTTTAAGCCCTTCCCACTCATGACTGGTGGGAAGGGTTCATTCACGGTGGAAAGGGTGAACCTTTTCGGGGTTGGCCGTACTGTATTTACTACTACAATGCATCTTTGCACTTTCTTCTTTCCACCAAGATGGACAACTAGCCCTTTTTTCAAATGGACATACTAAAAAAGATTAAGATTTTTTTTAAAAAAGCATCTTGAAAAGTGGTGGTTAATGTACAGTGGTCACCATTAAAAACTAGTTTTGCCTTAGGTGGATACATCCTATACTGACATCCTTGGGAATAATTCAGTTTGAGGTAATCTTCAAAGGTGAAATTTGCAAGTTTTCTAAGTGATCACCATATTAAACATAATTAGAAATAGTGATCAGAACATCTTTTATATGGAGACTGGAGTTCCTTTATATGGCTACTTAGGATGTGATAAGGAACACTGCAAATACAGATCCCTTATCTAGTTAAGTCACAATTAGCAAATTTAGAAAAGAGAACTAAAAATGTTACTTCAGCATTTTCAGTAATCTAAGGCAACTGACAAGTTTAAGGGTCACCATTGCAAATTGGCTAAATCTTGAAGTCCCTTTAAGTTGATAAAATGTTGCCTAAGTAATGATTTCAGGATTTATTCTTCAGTAAATATTTACTTAAATTACCTTAAAGGTATTATCACTAAAGTTTTTTACTCTAATATAGACTAGCATCTTACATGTTTTTCTGACCTGCACTGTGTATTGACATTCATTGAGCTAGCCATAATGATTTCTAGCTGATTTTCCTGTGAAGATGCAAGTATTTCAGAACCCATCCGTATGTATAAATAGTTGAATTCCTTCCTCCACTCTGCATTACAGTAGAACCTCAGAGTTACGAACACCTCAGGAATAGAAATTTTTTGTAACTCTGAAAAAAACAGTTATGCTGGTTCTTTCAAAAGTTTACAACTGAATGCTGACTAAATACAGCTTTGAAACTTTACTATGCAGGAGAAAAAATGCTGCTTCTAGCCATCTTAATTTAAATGAAACAAGCACAGAAACAGTTTCCTTTGTCAATTTTTTTTAAGTAGTTTACATTTGCTTTTTTTTGGTCTCTGCTGCCTGATTGTGTACTTCTGGTTCCAAGGAGGTGTGTGGCTGGTCAGGTCGTAACTCTGTAACTCATGAGGTTCTACTGCACCTTGGATTCCTTTATGTTGAATTTCTTCTGGCAATACGACATTGTTAACCTAGTTTCAAGTCCTTCTGGAGTTGCTTACAAAGCTTCCTGAGATTAAATTAACCTAACATTTTTTGTCCTTGGTAGAGTTTACCACATTATTGCTCACCTCTTTTAGATCATTAATATAGATAAACCAATATTGTTCCTGTAATTTATCCCTGGGTTACTGAAATTATTAACTAGGCATCAGTCTGATTTGCAAGTTCAGTGAACTGATAATTAGACTATCCCATATGCTTTTTTGTAACCCTTTCTTTGTGGATTAGAAAAGCAAGTAAGACACTGCTGACACTGATTCCCCTCACAGCCAGTGGACTTCAGTCCCTTCCTTCTTGCTCCAGTTCCTTTCCCTTCTTTCACAGATCTTTCAGGTCCTGCTCCGTGGACAGTTTCCTATCAAGCTATTTTGAGACTACATGCTCTACAAGCTTCACTCAAACCTTTTTGGGGTCTGCCGCCTCCCTTATCCTTAAGGAACTTATTTTTTCCCAGGAATTTATCAATGTTTATTACTACAACAACTAAGAGGTAAAGGTGCAAAAATTTTCTCGGTAAATATGGGGGTTTATTTTGGTGGATGAAAGGACAGGGGAAAAAAGTATTCAGTAGATAAATGCTTTGAACAGAAGTCTGTGAGGCTTGCTAGAGAACTCAAAACACAATGCCACCTGCGTTTAACAATATATTTAATTCCCTCATTCATTTGAATAAACAGTTTACTGGTGCAGATTTAGAACTGTTAGCCTATACATATTTTTAATAAGTGTGCGATACCATTTGCAGTGCATACATTCAACTTCATCCTTTTTTCCTGTTTTGGGTTGTAGTTTGTTTTTTTTAAACTTTCAAGTACTTTGTGTTCTGAAACATATTCAGATACAGATTTTCATTTTCTTGCCATTTCAGTGTGTCAAATCTTTAAACTATGATCTACTAACAGCTTGAAATGTGTCCGCATATCTATTCAGGGGACATCATAAGGCCTAATCACACCAGCCACCCTATCAGAGGCTCATTCACTTACACATCTACCAATGTGATATGCCAGCAATGCCCCTCTGCCATGTACATTGGCCAAACTGGACAGTTTCTACATAAAAGAATAAATGGACACAAATCAGACGTCAAGAATTATAACATTCAAAAACTAGTCGGAGAACACTTCGATCTCTTTGGTCACTTGATTACAGACTGAAAAGTGGCAATTCTTTAACAAAAAACTTCAAAACCAGATTCCAATGAGAGACTGCTGAATTGGAATTAATTTGCAAACTGGACACCATTACATTAGGCTTATATAAAGACTGGATGTGTCATTACACAAAGTAAAACTATTCCCCCATGTTTATTCCCCCCATGTTCTTGCCAACTGCTGGAAATGGCCCACCTTGATTATTACTACAAGAGGTTCTCTCTTCCTGCACCCCTACCCCCACCCGGATGGTAATAGCTCACCTTACCAAATCACTCGTTACAGTGTGTATGATAACACAATTGTTTCATGTTCTCTGTGTATATAAATCTCCCCACTATTTTCCACTGTAAGCATCAGATGAAAAGCTTATGCTCAAATAAATGTTAGTCTAAGGTGCCACAAATATTCCTTTTCTTTTAGCTTGAAATGTGTATGTGGTGGGCGTGAGATTGATCAGTATGTTCACACACACTCCAAAACTTGCATGCAGGCCCGTTTGTTTATTTGTGTATCTTCCAGACTAACACCTAGCCTTACTTTAACAGGTAGCTTTGCATATACACACAGACTAATGTATTATACTATATTTATACACACACCTATAGTGCATTTTTCTAATAAAACAAGTTTTTTATATATTGGAATGATACAAAAGTTTTGGTAGGAGAAGACATTCTGTCCTGCTTTGTTTGCTGATATCTAATGATATTGAGGTTTGAAAATGAATGTTCTAGCTTTAAGCAGTGGGGAAATTTGCAGATGATACAAAATTACTCAAGATGGTTAAGTTCAAAGCTTACTGTGAAGAGGTTGCAAAGTGGTAGATGAAATACAATGGTGATAAATGCAAAGTAATGCACATTGGAAAACAGAATCCCAACTATACTTACCAAAAATGATGGTATCTAAGTTGGCTATTTCCAAGATTTTTCTTGAGTGGTGTCATTGTGGATAGATCTCTGAAAAACATCTGCTCAATGACGAGCAGCAGTCACCAATGCTAACAATGTTAGGAACCATTAGGAAAGGGACAATTACTGTCATAATACCCCTATATAAATACATGGTATGCCCACACCTTGAATATTGCATGCAGTTCTAGAAGACCCATCTCAAAAAATATATATTAGAATTGGAAGAGGTATGGAAAAGGACAACAAAAATTAAGGATAGGGAATAGCTTCCATGTGACAGATTTTAAAAAAAGACTTGGACACTTCAGCTTGGAAAAGAGATGACTAAGGGGGAAGAGATCTATAAAAATCAATAATGGTGTGGAGAAAGTAAATAAGGAAGTGTTATTTACTCCTTCGCATAACACAAGAACCAGCAATCACCCAATGAAATTAATAGGCAGCAGGTTTAACACACGCACACACAGAAGTACTACTTCACACAATGCACAATCAGCTTGTGGAACTCTTTGCCGGGGATGTTGTGAAGGCCAAAAGTATAAGTGGGTTCAAAAAAATTAGGTAAGTTCATGGAGAAGAGGTCCATCAGTGGTGGTTAGCCAAAATGGTCTGGGATGAAACCCCCTGCTTTAAGTGTCCCTAGTTTTCTGAGCCAGAAGCTGGGAGTGGACTACAGGGGCTGGATCACTTGATAATTGCCCTGTTCTGTTCATTCCTTTTGAAGCACCTGGTGTTGGCCACTGTCCGACAGGATACTGGGCTAGACTGACCATTGGTGTGGCCATTATGTTCTGAAAGATTAGGAGCTTGGGAGCCTGAGCTCCTAGGCTTTCAGCTCCTGTTCAGACTGACTAGAAGCCTGGGCTGTGCTGAGGAGAGGGGTGGATGAACTGGCATAAAAACAGGCAGATTGCAAGTTCGTGAAAATCAAATAGTCTGTCTAAAGCATTTCAATTGAGACAAATCTGCATTGTCTGTTAGAAAATCATCATGTTGGAGATTTTCCAACCAGATCTACTCATTAGTCTACTCCTGGTTCAGGTTGATGAGTCTTAATAAAAGATGAGACAACTGCTAGACTGAACATGCTTTTTACTGGAATACCTGACCTTGTTTTACGTGCAGTATACTGTCTGTCACTGTCTCTAAAGATAGCCCAAGTCTTTATAGATCTTTCCCTCTACAGCAGAGCAACACTGATTTTTTTAACCTGTCTGTTTTGCTAGAAGCAGAGTTTTGCTGTTGCTACATTCTCTGCCAGTGGCTTTCACTGCCTGTTATAATATTTTACCATAGATGTCCACAAATAATTTGGTTTCCTGAATAGTGTATTTAATGTTATGGCTAGTCTTTAATCAATCACATTATTATTGTGGCTAAGTCACTGTGTCTGAGTTGCCCTCTCTCTCCCAACTATCACAGTCCTTTTTGAAGATTTTCAGGTTCAGTGTTAATGATTTCGTTATTTAATAGCCTTAGGATAGGTCTATATTTCTTATTTCTGCTCCATTATCCTTATCCTTCTTAATTGCTAAAGTTATAACTCTTGAAATAAAAATTTCATTGCCAATACTACAAGTTTACAAAATCTTGGAAACAGTAGAATTTAACATTCAGATACTGTAAGACGAAACTTTACTCCATATAATATTCTTATCCCCTTGGTTGTACAATAGATTTTTTTTCTTCCTGATTCCATCTGTACATGCCACACGCCAATTTGAAAGCCCATGGTCTGTAGATGCCAATATTTGCTTTAGGGTTTTTTTGTTTTTTTTTAAAAGAAAAATTCAGCTAGGGCCTGGTTCAATGGTTATTGAATTCAATAACAGTCTTATCTTATTTCAGTGTGCAATGGACCCCTCATGAGCCATCAGTGTAAGTACCCCTCCCTGTATCAGAAGTGTTGAGTTTGGTCAGACCAGAAAAGGGACGGCCAACTCCTGGGAAGATGAGGAGAGAGTTCGGCCTCAAATGTTTCTGAGCATTAGCCCCCTTTTTGTACCTCAGAGTGCATGTAGGAATATGCATGGGGAAGGGGCTTCTCTGCCTCTCATTGGCCAGCTAGGCAGGGAGGGTTTTAGAGGTACTGATTGGCTCCCACAGCTTCCTCCCCTGAATTTAAAGCCTCTCCAGGTGTCTGGGGGTCATCTTCCCACTATTGTTGCCCTGCCTGTCTTCCCTCTCTGTGGGAGAGATACATATTGAGCTGTTTACATGGTGCTGCGAGTCTGACCATTTGTCTGGTTTGGGGGGGATCAGGAAACCAAATTGGCAGAGGACCAGAGGTTGTTTTTTTGTTTGCCTTTCCAACAGCATTGTAGAGGCAGAGATCAGGTTACAATGAGAAATAATAGGAATTTTACTGTTAGGAGCTATGACAAGGTTGGGACTCGCACCGGTGGTGCCTCCTGTTGGTACCTCTGGGAATTAGCTCAGTCCATGTGGAGTGCCCTCCACTGGTGGTGTCCCATCCGTCTCTCACCCTCCGTTGGCATCTGGACCCGCGTTGCTCCTTTCTTGCTGTGTCTTCTTCAGGACGGTAGTCCATGCTCACCCCCTTCCGGGGTGGGGGCTTAACAGCCGTCTTTTCTTTTCACCCGAGCCGCAGTGGCCAGCCACATCCCCAAAGTCTAATCCCTTCTATTGGGGTCAGGTGCAGTCCATTATGGCCATTTCTAACTGCCAGGTGTAGTACAAGGGGGGAGAATCCAGGCTGGCCCTCTACTCTGGGTCCCGGCCCAAGGACCCTCTGGTGGCAGCCTCCCTGCCCTCCTTCGCTCCCCTTATCCACCTCTCCTCCCTGGGCTGCTTCCTCTTCAGCCCCCTTGCACGCCCTTCTATAAGGGCCTGCAGCCTGGCAGGTATTGGGCTGGAGCTCGCCTCAGCTCCCCCAAGCCTGCCCAGCACTACCCTGTCCTGGGTGCAGGTCTCCTTCACTCAGGAGACAGACCTTCTCCCTTGAAGGTCTGGGAGAGACTGACTGCCTCTTGCCTCTTATATAGGCCCCAGCCTGGCCCTGTTTGGTTGCCTCTTGCTCGCCTCTGATTGGCTCCCTGCAGACCCTCTCTGATTGGTTGCCTGTCTGCGCAGCCACCCTGGCCTGCTGTAGCCCAATCTGGCCTGGGGATAGGGCACTGCCCCACCACAGGAGCTAATATAGGAATGTTGTACCCATGGCAACTTGCAGCTAGTGTTCTGTGTGGATAAAGGATAAAAGGGCCAGGTCTCAGAGGAAAATGAAACCCAGGATTTCTCTGGGGAATGTTTCCCTGCAAGGGGAATGGGAGACCTGAATTATCTTCTGTTACCTTCTACCCACCTCTTAGAGAACAGGCAAGACCATTCAGGTGTCAGCTGAGTCCTAGCAGTTAGAGAGACAAGTGGATGAGGTAATATCTTTTATTGGACTACCTTCTGTTGGGAGTGGCAGAGGCTCAAGCCTGAGTTATTAGTTATGGTGGGAGCCCTATAACATTGCACTGGACCCACTTAAATGTCTGGTACATGAGAGGAGGTGGGCTCACAGCACTCCTCCCCATTGTTGAGTTGTTAAAGTTGTGGCCTACCACTTAAATCCATTACTGTGTCTGTCTTTCATCCACCTGTGTGTCCTGATCAATGAATTGAAAGGAAATGTGTTGGCTTGACACAACTTGCCTGAGCACAAATGTATTTAACATACCCCTAGATGGTGAGATCAGGTCATTAGCAGGTATTGGGGGGTTCCTGTTGATTCCCTCGTTCTGTTCCATTATTGCAGTTGAAATAGATGTAATTTACAACAATTGTGAACCAGGAATAACAACTCTTTAACCGGCAGTGAGGACATGGAAAGGTGCAAAAACACACACTCAACAATAAAATGCAGGAAACTCACATGATGGATTCA
Organism: Lepidochelys kempii; assembly: GCF_965140285.1. NCBI lineage: Eukaryota > Metazoa > Chordata > Testudines > Cheloniidae > Lepidochelys > Lepidochelys kempii. Next base: position 65,059,464 of record NC_136384.1, on the reverse strand, counting down.
CTACAATCTGTAAAAGGAACACCCAGCTGCTAGTGAAACATGGAAATTTGACCTTTATATGCACAAAACATATAGCAGCATGTTTTTCTGGCTCTAGTGACCCTATTTGTTAGTTTTCAGAGTGGCAGCTGTGTTAATCTGTATCAAGAAAAACAACGAGGAGTCCTTGTGGCACCTTAGAGACTAACCAATTTATTTGGGCATGAGCTTTCGTGGACTAGAAGCCACTTCGTCAGATGTGTAAGTAGTACTTTTCATCTTTGTGGCGGAAGTCCTCTTAAGTGCTTAGTTAAGTGGAAAAAAAAATTCTCTTCCACTTTAAAAGTGGAAAGCCTGTGAAACCATTCTGTTCTGTCACGTTTAGTTCTGGCCTCATTTCACTCAAGTTAATTTTTATTTTAATTTAGCTTTCAATGTGGGTCAGTAGCCTTGGCTCCTTGTCTGAGGCTTCCTGCTGTACCTAAAGAAAGCAAATCTTACAGAGGAATTGATATTTTCATCTGCTACCATGAATGCCTTAAGATCTGAGACTGGTCAATTTTCTACTTTTTATCTCTAGGCCCCACCTCCAGCAGCGTTCCAGAATTGACCTGTCTCGACTTCTGTATGCTTATGAGATCTGTGAAGTCTTTGTTCTGTCTCTCTTTAATTCTGCCTCAATATGACTGAAGCTACATTTTTAAAGTGAGCTGCTTAGTGTGATTTGTTACCCCTGACTTTTCCTTTGAACTGTAGAAATCTCTGGATAGCAACACTGTCTGTCAGTATAGCTTATTTTTCATACTGCAAACTGGTGAGCTCTGATCTTTCATTTTCAAGCAGCCAGCTCAGTCAGTTTGATACATACCTATTATTCATGTTTCCCAACAATTCATGTGTTCAAAGAAAGCCTTTCACACTAGGGTTAATTTTGACATGTAGTGGGGCAGGTTATATTCTTGGTTACTGTGCATGCAGGCTGGTGTTATTCAGGGAGTCAGCAGGACGCTAGTGGTGTGCAGAATTTGACCCACTATATTCACTCTTCATGTCATTTACATGATTTCCAGTTCTATGCCAGTTTTCCTAATTGACAGATTCATGCCTTATCCTTACAGCCCTTTGCAGTGATGTCACAATTGGTGATATAACTGTTATTTCCAAAGTGATTATGGCTGCATGGCAGGATCAAGCAGAAGCTGAGAAGGAGAAAGCATTACTGATTATAGTTATTATTCATTTTGTGCTGACTGCGTTTTCCATGTAAGGTGACTTGGTACAAATATAATGTACACAAGAGCAGGGGAAAGAAAGACTAATAAACTGACACTTTGTACAAACATTACACTTTTTCATTCCTCTCAACAGGCCACAGTATAAAATCCTTGTCTTGGGCGTGCTGCCCCTATTTTTCAGTTGATACCCATTGATGCTCCTGTTTCCGTCCTTTTAGGTTGTAGTGTGACTCTGAATAAATACTTTCAGCTGGTATTTTTCCTACACTGTATCTAGTCTGGGTTTGGGACCCTGTATTCCCTTCATTTCCCCATTATTCAGACTTCACACTGTTGGCGTTTTCTCAATAACTTCCTCCTTTTTAGGAGGTCTGGTTTATTAATGTGAAGTTCAAAACATCACAAATCTTCCACTCAGCCTTCACCCCTTTAGTGCAGCATTCTTAGCCCTGTCCCTGCTGAAGCTTTTCTCCTGGCTAACTTCTGCTCCCTGCAGGCTTCTCTCCCAGACCTTCTGCCTAGAAACTCTGGAGAGTTACTCAGTGGAGGCTCCCACTGGTCCTTTTCTGGCTGTCTTCCCAATCTTTAATACAGAATTCACTCCTAGGTCTGCTCTCCCTGGACTCAGTGTTTAAAATACTCTTTTTAAAAGGGCAGGGGTGATCTATCATAATCTGAGAACAGAAGCTTTGGGAAAACAGTGTTTTAAGTGCACCCCTCAGACCCAACTTGATTTTAATTTTTTTTTTAATGCCACGTCTGAGACCCTTTGTGACACTTACACTCTCCCTCCCACACACCCCCCTACATTTAAAGCAGTTTCTGGAGTCTCTCCCTTCACTGAATTCAGGCTGCCCTCCATTCACCCAGCATGCCTGATTCTTAGTCACATGCTTGCTGTCACATGATTCTTGTATTTATTCCCTTCATATGGAAGGTGGCTGGCTGCATAGTACTTATCGAGGAAGTTAAGTGTCTTACTCACAGTGGAAATGCAGGTAAAACAGTGGAAAGGGAGATTAGGAAACCTAAAGCTTTATTCCTGACACTCCCACTGTGTGATTTTTGGGCAAGTTGTTTTAGCTTCCTGTGCCCGTTTCCTCACCCACAGGGGCAGGACTGTCTCTTCCTGAGCATTTGGATGGTGTCTATAACAATGGGGCCCTCTTCCTGGGCACTGTTGTAATACAAATAATAAATAATTATAACAAGTATTCTGTATATTCCAAATGTGTTACAGGAAAAAGAAAAGTTTCCAATATGGAATACAAGATTACCATTAGAACAATTGTAATAACATAAGATGAAAATATAAAAATGTGTCCAAGCGACCTCAAAATAAATAAATACACACACACACACACACACACAAAATCATCTCAACTTTATGGTCCAGTCTGTTTGAACTTCTAGGACCATAAGTCAGTGCTAGTGGTCCTCTGGAAAATGGGAGAATTCCCAGTGATAGGAAGCGCATATTTACAGAGATCACACTTATACACATTGTGCTCTTTTTTTGAATGATTATTTTTACGAGTTCTATTGGTGTTCCACATTCCGTGAATGGAAAATCTCTCATAAACTGGTACAAACTTTGAAATAGGTAGACATTTTAGGTGTAACAACTGTGTAGGGTTTTAGTCATGAGATACAGTATCAGACCTTAATCTGTCACTGTTCCGGCACAGAATATTGTCCAATCTAAGTCTTACCCCAATATAATTGTGAGGGGAGAGGAAATCCCATATTCTGTGTGAAAGAAGAAACATCATTTCAAAGCAGGTTCATTTTTTTAAAACTTGGCAGCTCTTTGAAACTTCTCAGAGGCTTGAAAGGTTAGAATAAGTCCAGGTAGAAATAAATTAGGAGGCACAGCAGGTAAGATGGTAAAAGGTACATAAGTGAATTTATCACATGGTTCTGCAACTTATCATATGGACTGAATTTACTGCCTGAATGTCATCTCCACATATGTGCCATTTGTTTGGATTCAAACTAGGTCTGTCAATTAATTGCAGTTAACTCACGTGATTAACTCAAAAAAATTAATCACGGTTAATTGCAGTTTTAATCGTACTGTTAAACAATAGAATACCAATTGAAATTTATTAAATATTTTTGGATGTTTTTATACATGTTCAAATATATTGATTTTGATTACAATACAGAATACAAAGTGTACAGTGAAAAGAAAAGGAGTACTTGTGGCACCTTAGAGACTAACCAATTTATTTGAGCATAAGCTTTCGTGATCTAAAGTGATCACTCCTTACAATGTGTATGATATGGATACACATTGTAAGGAGAGTGATCACTTTAGATAAGCTATTACCAGCAGGAGAGTGGGGTGGGGGAGAGAAAACCGTTTGTAGTGATAAACACCCATTTTTTCATGGTCTGTGTGTATAAAAACATCTGCTGTATTTTCCACAGTATGCATCCGATGAAGTGAGCTGTAGCTCACGAAAGCTTATGCTCAAATAAATTGGTTAGTCTCTAAGGTGCCACAAGTACTCCTTTTCTTTTTGCGAATACAGACTAACACGGCTGTTACTCTGAAAGTGTACAGTGCTCACTTTATATTATTTTATAATAAATATTTGCACTGTAAAAATGATAAACAAAACAAATAGTATTTTTCAGTTCACCTCATACAATACCATAATGCAGTCTCTTTATCATGAAAATGCAACTTACAAATGTAGATTTTAATTTTTTGTTAGGTAACTGCACTCAAAAACAGAACAATATAAACTTTAGAGCCTACAAGTCAAATCGGTCCTACTTCTTATTCAGCCAATCGCTAAGAGAAACAAGTTTGTTTACATTTATAGGAGACAATGCTGCCCATTTCTTATTTCACCTGAAAGTGAGAAAAGGCATTCGCTGGCATTGCAAGGTATTTACGTGTCCGATATGCTAAACATTCGTATGCCCCTTCATGCTTCAGCCACCATTTCAGAGGACATGCTTCCATGCTGATGACTCTCGTTAAAAAAATAATGTGTTACTTAATTTGTGACTGAACTTCTTGGGGGAGAATTGTATGTCTCCTACTCAGTTTTACCCGCATTCTGCCATATTTCATGTTATAGCAGTCTTGGATGATGACCCAGCGCACATTGTTTATTTTTAAGAACACTTTCACTGCAGATTTGACAAAATGCAAAGAAGGTACCAATGTGAGATTTCTAAAGATAGCTACAGCACTCGACCCAAAATTTAAGAATTTGAGGTGCCTTCCAAAATCTGATTAGGACGAGGTATGGAGCATGCTTTCAGAAGTCTTAAAAGAACAACACTCTGCTGTGGAAACTACAGAATCCTAACCACCAAAAAAGAAAATCCAACCTTCCCCTGGTGGCATCTGACTCAGATGATGAAAGTAAACATGTGTTGGTCTGCACTGCTTTGGATTTTTATTGAGTAGAACCCCGCATTAGCGTGGAGGCATGTCCATTGGAATGGTGGTTGAAGCATGAAGACAGATATGAATCTTTAATCTGGCATGTAAATATCTTGCTACGCAGGTTACAACAGTCCCATGTGAACACCTGTTCTCACTTTCAGGTGACATTGTAAACAAGAAGCAGGCAGCATTATCTCCTGCAAATGTAAACAAACATGTTTGTCTGAGTGACTGACTGAACAAGAAGTAGGATTGAGTGGACTTGTAGGTTCTAAAGTTTTACACTGTTTTATTTTTGAATGCAGGGTTTTTTTTACATAATTCTACATTTGTAAGTTCAACTTTTATGATAAAGAGATTGTATTGCAGTACTTGTATTAGGTGAATTGAAAAATACTATTTCTTTTATAGCACAAATATTTGTAATAAAAATAAATATAAAGTGAGAACTGTACACTTTGTGTTCTGTGTTGTAATCAAAATCAGTATATTTGAAAATGTAGAAAACATCTAAAATATATATTAAATAAATGGTATTCTATTATTGTTTAACAGTGCGATTAATCGTGATTAATTTTTTTAATCTCTTGACAGCCCTAATTCAAATGCAAGCATACACATAAATACCACATATGTGGAAGTTTGGATAAATTGATGGAAATATGTCTGTATAAGTGTGCACTATTTTTGTTTCTAACAGATATATCCTTATAAAACATACTTATCCTTTATCACATACATACTAAGAGTAGCGTGGACATCTTATTGCTTTATCTACATATTGCCTGCTTGGTGACAATACAGTGACTACCATTAAAAAGTCAGAATCTGTCAATAACTACCACATTACATTTTTTCATCGATATGCCAAATCTCTATGCAAAATATTTACATATCTTTATCTATAGCTAGGTATGATATATTCAGGGATACCAATAATTTTTGAACTAGTTCATTCCAGCTGTAATTCAAGTGAAACCACAGAATACAAGATTCCCATGTCTTGACATTTTAAGAGCTGTCAGGAATTTTATGTGAAGAGAATCTAACTATAGCTCCATGTTCTGACTTGCTGAGAGGATCCAATAGGCAAATAAAATTAAATAAAAACATTCATTTCATATAATGGACACTGTGATAACACCGACATGCAATAATTCAATGAAGCATTGAATAGTTTCTGCTCATTGTGTTCTCACAGACATTGAGTACAATGAATGTGATGATGGATGAACACCCAGGGATACTTGAGATTGTCAGAATATCTGAATCTTTTTTACATACTACTTTGCAACAGAAATAAGAAAAATGTTATACAGCTGTGCTGTATGCATTTGACATCATCCACATGAAAGCTAGGGCATGGTTTTGTTTCTCTTTCTCTCCTCTGATGTCTTTCCTCTTGACTGTCCCACCTCCAGCAAGATTAAAACAGAATTTGTCTTCATTCTTCCCCCAAACTCTCTTTGTTTCCTCTTTCTGTCGCTGTTGTTGTTGCTGCCATGTCCCCTAAACCAGCTGTTATTTTTTTTATTCTGCTCCTCCCCATCATCACATTTGAACAGTTTTTCTGCAACAATGTTGCAGACTTTGACTATTTCTCATGAATCCCACCACTAATCCATAATCTGCCTTTTAGTATCACCTGCCTTGCTTTCTGTAACTTCCTCCTCTCTTGGCTCTTCCACTCTCTCTACAGTCCATACAGAATGTTGCCACCAAGATCATCATCTGCTGATGCTGTAAATATGCTTCCCCCTTCTCGAATTCCTTGGCTTTCTCTGGGTTTCTGTGTAGATTTCAAACTTCTCCTCTTCCTTGTCACAGATTGTAGACGTTGATTCATAGTCATTTTTCTGTCTACAGGTAAAGCTTTCAGAAACCTGCTCTCCAAACACCACACTTGTCTCTACCTGCACACCCTTAGTTCCTAACAGCTCCCGCTTCCATTGCCATCTTATGACTTTACAGGCTGGTCTACAATGAAAATTTATGTGGGCATAGTTACATCTCTCAGGCGTGTGAGAAACTTGCCCCCTTGAGAGATGTAGTTATGCCAACCTAACCTAAACTGTAGACAGTGCTAGGTTGACGGAAGAATTCTTCTGTCAACCTAGCTACAGCCTGTCAGTGAGGTGAATTAACTACAATGGTGGGGAAACCCCTCCTGTCACTGTAGCGAGTGTCTACGCTGCTGAGCTACATAATGGCACTGCAGTTGTTCCCTCGTAGCATTTGAAGTGTAGACCTACCCAATCACCTCCCCTTACTGGCCTTTTTTAGACTTTGAAGTAATTGGATTTGGGAAAAAACCCACTTAAATCAATTGAAACCTCCTCACTTAACACCAATGTAGACACTCGTTTATAAACCTGCCTGGTAAAACTGAGCTAAATGTGTTGAATTGTGTTGAAAGTTAAATGGGGGTTTCAGGACAGTTAAGCTGGCTCAAGTAATCAGGCCTTTATGAGTGAGACAATTCAGTTTTTCAAAAAAACCCATCAGGTGTCAGTCTTAAACCAGTTGAACTGTTTGCAATGGATGTGTGTGAGAGAGTTATGCATTAGAGAAATCTTCACAGAAGTATAACTAGGGTTGAATACAGCCATGAGTTATATACTGGTTGGTTGGAGACCAAATTTAATTCATAGTTCACCACACTCTGCTCCTTCCACCTCACAATCCAGAATGTTTCCAGAGTTCAGTTATTTCCCTCTAAGCCCTCCTCTCAAACTATCCTTTCCAGACATCCTTATTATCAGTTCCATCCTCCCAAACATCTCTATAAATGCAACGTTTCTAAGACCTGCAATATTAAGGAAGACCCAAGAGAACCCGCATGATCTACAAATGGCAAACAGATCATATTCAGTTTCTGTCTGATGTCTGCCTAATATCTGATGTCTGAAATGATATAATGCAGTGGTTAAAGGTATTCTCATTAGAGGTCTTCCTTTGTATATCTCCATCTGCGAAAGTGATGTGTATTAAAATAAGAGACGCAAATCAATAGAAGCATTGTACCTTGCGCTGGCCTGTTGGTTTTAGTAGAGGGACTATTGAGGCAATAAATAACTCCCATCATACTGCCTAAAAATACAAAGGCTCTCAGGCTCAGCCATTAAGTAGAAGCCATCCATTGTGAGTCTACTAAAGCAAGCAGACTATTGTTGCTGTTGTACTTCAAAAGAAAATGGTTTCTAATATCTAGGACATTTTTTAGAGATTATAGTTAAATGTTTGTAGCAAGCATGCAATAAATGAGATGATAGTTAAGGTAGTTTAAATGTCTGTTAGAGCTTCTTAGTGGCAAAATGTCAAGTAATGATTTTTATTACATAAATATATGTGAATTCTTTGTAGGGTTTCCATGTGTTTAGCTTACATCACTGAGGTTGGAAAGGCTAGATATGACTTGTGGTTTATTGTTTTATGGATTGCTTTCCTATCTAAATGTGTGTAGTCTACTATGGTCAGTCTTCTGTGGAAGATTCTCTGTTAATTGTTCTTGGGCAATTTCTCTTACACAAATAACTTGAATATTTCCATTTAATTGAATGTACCTTGAATTGCATCTGGTTAAGGAGTGCAAAGTTGCTGGAGTTCTTCAGGCCTAAACATGGCCACACCTGACTGGGATTCTTCCTTTTGTATAACTGGACTCTTATAATGGAATGACAACACATTATCTTTTGTGCTACAGCGTGGCCAGAGGGCAGCAGGAGAGTGGTGTTGTTTTTGGTTTATTTGAAGCAGAAAAGAATTTTATTTGTGTAACCCTTACAAAGAATCACCAAAAAGGATAAAGCAAAACTATGCAACAAAACAAAAGCAAACACAAGGTATAACACAGCAGCCTTCAGGAGGGAGAAGTGTTCAGGCTAGCCTGGGCCCAGAGCGGGGGGACTTCCTCGACACTCGTGGTCTTCCACCCTCCTGAGTTACCTAGTGGCCTAGAGCGGGGGGGGGCTTCCTCGACACTCATGGTCTTCCACCCCCTCGAGTTACCTAGTGCCACGCCCAGTGTCACCGATTATTCCTCTCCTGAGAGTGCCCGGCAAGATGGGCATGGCTGCGGGGTGGGTGGTTTGGGGGTGGGGTGGGGGAACGTACACCCACGTGTGATAGGACCCCTCCTAGGTGACAGTGATGATGGTATCCACAGTGGCAACAGCTAGGGCTGGGGTCTCTCGCTCTTCCCCTCAATCAAAGGGTCAGACAGAGGGAACCAGACGGGGTCACCGAACAGAGAACCTCGGACAGTGCCCACCGCTCCTCAAAGGCGTCAAGGGAGTCGGTGGACACCGCCCAGAGGAACTCCGCCCGGATACTTGAAAAGCATGAGAGTGTTAGAAGGAGCCTTATTCCCTGTAGAGGGAAGAAAGTTTTTTTAGATTAATTAAAGCACCTGAAATAAATTAGAGCACCTGAAGCCGGACACCTGATAAACCCCCCCTGCTTCAATCAGACAAGGGGAGGAGTTGAAGCAGAGTGGATTGGTGTTGGAGCAGAGAGCAGTTTGGAGAGAAGCAGAGGAGAGTTTGGAGAAGTGCTGTGGTGGGCTAAGAAGACCAAGACCCTAGGTAAAGGGACACCTGGTTTGTGCAGAGGGAGAGCAGGAAGCCCCACAAGCTTGAGGGAAGTAGCCCGGGGAAGAAACCGCTGGTTCAAGCTGTTTACCACTATCCCTAGGGCCCCTGGGCTGGGACCCAGAGTAGAGGGTGGGCCTGGGTCCCTCCCTCTCCACTCCCCTCCTCTAGGACACTAGTGGGGCAGTTAATACCCCACTTCAGGGGTGAGAAATGGTGCCCTGACCCCTCCCCAGGAAGAGAGAGCATGAGACCCATCAAAGTAGTGCTGACAATTTGCCATACTTATTACACTTTTTTCTTCAGAATCCGTTATTATATTCTCTACATAATTGCTTAGTTTCCATGTGAATTTATCTCCTCTAATCCCCACTCACAGCTGTTGATTGACATTTTGGCAGGGTGGAAGACTCTGGACATTCCCTCAGTGTGTCTGTCATTTTCTGTCTCAGCAGCATGGACTATAAATAGGAGCAGCTAAAGCCTTAAGAAACCTGTTATCCATGTATGAAGTTTATTAATATCACATCTATGAAGATTGAGATGGGGACACTATTGAAGTCTGTCATAAATATAAAGGGAATGGTAACCACCTTTCTGTATATAGTGCTATAAAATCCCTCCTGGCCAGATGCAACATCCTGTTACCTGTAAAGGGTTAAGAAGGGGGGGAGGGATAGCTCAGTGGTTTGAGCATTGGCCTGCTAAACCCAGGGTTGTGAGTTCAATCCTTGAGGGGGCCATTTAGGGACTTGGAGCAAAAATTGGGGATTGGTCCTGCTTTGAGCAGGGGGTTGGACTAGATGACCTCCTGAGGTCCCTTCCAATCCTGATATTCTGTGATTCTAAGAAGCTCAGCTAACCTGGCTGGCACCTGACCCAAAGGATCAATAAGGGGACAAGATACTTTCAAATCTTGGGGGCGCGGGAGAAAGGCTTTTGTTTTGTGCTCTTTGTTTACGTGGTTGTTCTCTCTTGGGACTGAGAGAGGCCAGACAGAAATCCATCTTCTCCAACCCATCCGAATCCAAGTCTCCAATATTGCAATCAGTATAGGTAAACCAGACAAGGCGAATTAGTTTATCTTTTGTTTTATGTGAATTTTCCCTGTGTTAAGAGGGAGGTTTATTCCTGTTTTCTGTAACTTTAAGGTTTTGCCCAGAGGAGGATCCTCTGTGTTTTGAATCTGAATACCTTGTAAAGTATTTTCCATCCTGATTTTACAGAGAGGATTTTTACCTTTTTTTTAAAAAAAAAAAAAAAAATAAAACCTTTCTTTTAAGAACCTGACTGATTTTTCCATTGTTCCAAGATCCAGGGATTTGGGTCTTTGATGATTTTTTAACAAATTGGTTAGGATATTATTCTCGAGGCTCCCCAGGAAAGGGGATGTGTAGGGCTTGGGGGGGATATTTTGGGGGGAAGACATCTCCATGTGGTCTCTTTTCCTGTTCTTTGTTTAAAACGCTTGGTGGTGGCAGCATACTGTTCAAGGACAAGACAAAGTTTGTACCTTGGGGAAGTTCTTAACCTAAGCTGGTAAGAATAAGCTTAGGGAGTCTTTTATGGGGGTCCCCACATCTGTACCCTAGAGTTCAGAGTGGGGAAGGAACCCTGACAAAGACAAATAAGCATCACTAGATATTTCATATTTAAGTGGCTTTTTTCATCTTGCTAAATTTCTGCAGTCCTTGTATGAGCTTGCTATAAAACTTAAAAGAAGTTAATCATAGGAATTTTCCATTTTAGAGCATATTTATTTTCTAAATATATAATGAACTGTTCTTTTTCCTTTTCAAGTGTGGAGCACACACTCCACATATAACAGTAGGGAAAAGTCCTACCCCTGCTACCAGAGCCCTGGTTGGCTACAGAACTAGAAGAACATCCCGTCCCTGCTTTCGGGTTGCCAGGCATCCAGTTTTTGACCAGAATGGCTGGTCAAAAAGGGACCCTGGCAGGTCTAAGGCAGGCTAGTCCCTACCTGTCGTGGCACCGCACTGTGCCCTGGAAGCAGCCAGCAGGTTTGGCTACTAGGCAGGGGGGCCATGGGGATCCACATGTTGCCCCCGCCCAGAGCACCAGCTCTGAACTCCCATTGGCCAGGAACTTCAGCCAATGGGACCTGGGGGGCAGTTCCTGTGGGCAAGACCAGCACAGGGAACCTCCTGGCCCCCCACACCTAGGAGACGGATCTGCTGGCTGCTTCAGGGGTACAGTGCGGAGCTAAGGCAGGCAGGGAGCCTGCCTTAGACCCACTGTGCCGCTGACCAGGAGCTGCCTGAGTTAAGACTGCAGCCCAACCCTGAGCAACAATCCCATGCCCAAGCGCTGAGCCCCCCAAAACCCAGAGCTCCTTCCTGCACCTCAAACCCCTCATTCCTGTCCCCAGCCCAGAGCCCAGACCCCCTCCTGGACCCCAACCCCTGCCTCAACCCACAGTCCCCTCCTGCTCTCCGAATCTCTTGGCTCCACCCCCAGCCTGGAGCCCCCTCTGCACCCCAGATCTCTCATCCCCAGCCCCACCCCAGAGCCCAAACCCCCTCTCACACCCCAACTCTCTGCCTCAACCTGCAGCTTCCTCACACATTCCAAATACCTCGGTCCCACCCCACAACCTGAAGCCCCTTCCTGTACCCCAACCCCCAACCCAGTGAAAGTGAGTGAGGCTGGGGGGGAATGAGCCACTGAGGGAGGGGGAATGTAGTGAGTGGGGGCAGGACTTTGGGGAACGGGTGGGGTTGGGGCAGGACCTCAGGGTAGGGCTAGGGTGTTTGGTTTTGTGTTATTATAAAGTTGGCAATCCTACCTTGCTTCCTCCTGCCAGCTGTCCTCTGACTGGACGATGGGGATAACGTTGAAAAAGAATCCACAGGATGCAACGGAGTACATGAGGTGCTGCTGCAGGGACACAGCAGGCTGAGAGTTTGAGTTGAGGGACAGGAGACAGGACCATGGGAGCCGCCTGTCTGCATGGTGGTTAAAAGCTTGTCCCACACTATGCAAGTCAGCCAGAGCCAAAAGGGAAGGAGGTCCCTGATCTGCGACTAAAGAACTGATTTTGGAGGGGTACTTGGACTGTTTATTGGCAGGTAGGGGTGTTGAAGTCATTTCTGGATTGATTCCTAACTCCACAAATGATGTAGGAGGGCTCCAGGGGTGCTGAAACAATTTTTATAGTGGGAGTGCTGAGCGCCATTGAACAAAACTGTATACCCTTTATATGATCGAAACCACTTCAAGCCAGAGGGTGCTTCAGCACCCCTAGTTCCAGCACTTATGGAGGGTTCTCTACCCCAAGGCAAGGACTGGGAGTTTGTTCCAAATATTTCATACTTAGCTGTTTTTTGCTTTTGGTCATTATGGTTAATGGAGTTACTCTAGATTTACTCCTATGTAACTGAGAGTGGAATTTCAGGTCCATACATGTGTGTAATTTTTTTTTTTAAGCCTTTGTCAAGGTTCCTTTCCCACTCTGGACTCTAGGGTACAGATGAGGGGACCTGCATGAAAAACTCCCTAAGCTTATTTTTACCAGCTTAGATTAAAACTTCCCCAAGGTACAAACTATTTTACCTTTTTTGTCCCTGGACTTTATTGCTGCCACCACCAAGCATCTAACAAAATATAACCAGGAAAGAGCCCGCTTGGAAATGTCTTTTCCCCCCCAAGCCCTACACCCCCTTTCCTGGGGAAGGCTTGATAAAAATCCTCACCAATTTGCAGAGGTGAACACAGACCCAAACCCTTGGATCTTAAGAACAAGGAAAAAGCAATCAGGTTCTTAAAAGAAGAATTTTAATTAAAGACAAAGTAAAAGAATCACCTCTGTAAAATCAGGATGGTAAATACCTTACAGGATAATCAGATTCAAAACATAGAGAATCCCTCTAGGCAAAACCTTAAGTTACAAAAAGACACAAAAGCCAGAATATACATTCCATTCCGCACAATTTATTTTATCAGCCATTTAAACAAAACAGAATCTCATGCATATCTAACTAGATTGTTTCTTAACCCTTTACAGGAGTTCTGACCTGCACTCCTGCTCTGGTCCCAGCAAAAGACACAGAGAGAACCCTTTGTTTCCCCGCCCCTTCCAGCTTTGAAAGTATCTTGTCCCCTCATTAGTCATTTTGGTCAGGTGCCAGCGAGGTTATCTTTAGCTTCTTAACCCTTTACAGGTGAAAGGGTTTTTTCCTCTGGCCAGGAGGGATTTAAAGGTGGTTAGCCTTCCCTTTATATTTATGACAGCCTTAAGTACACATTCCTAATTCTAAGCTCTCTTAAATATCCCTTAGTGCTTTTCTAGGCATCTTTTTTTTTCTTTTCTTCCTTGGGGGAGAGGAAGATCTCAAAGGATTCTGATCAGAAGCAAAGCAAAAACAAAAAAACCTTTATTTTCTTATAAGCCTCTACTGATGTCCTCAGAGAGTCTTCAATATAGACATTTTACTCTGGGACCTTTCCGGTTATTCTACACCATGTCCCAGGACACTTTTAAATTGAATACTTATTTCCCATTTTTAACTCTCCTGAAGAACCAATATCCCAGTAACTCTATTCTAGCCCACTAGTTTAAGGGAATGTTACTTTACAGTGCGTGTTTTTTCTCAACATATTGAGATTATGTAGGAGAGAAATAGCTTCTCATTTCATATATATGACATGCTTACTCTGAGTGTTTATCAGTTTACAAGGTAATAGATTATATTTTTTTTTATTTTCCCTGTTGGGAGTATTAAAACATTTATTATATTACAGACTTTTCCATAGCATCTGGATCAAAATCACTGAAGGGAAAAAAGCCAGCCTTGTTCATATGCTGCTCCCTCAACATTATTTTAGCTTGGAGCATCTGGAGACATTTACAGGGCAAATAAGTGGAAAAATGAGGAACCTAATTTTCAAAATAAAATGAGCTCCGTTCTGCACCTACTTGTGTACAGCCACAATTGCTCATGTAAACTGGATAATTATGTAAATGGTCAGTTGTGAGTCTAACGCCCCATTTGTATGTACAGCTACTCCATTTGACCGCTCAGCCATAGTACTTGTGCACACAAATTGGGCAGCAATTGCCCATGTCCCAATCTGGAAATGGGTCTAATGTGTCTTTATTCTTTTCAAATAAAGAGAATTTCCCATTCTTAATACCAAAGGCAATCCTTCTTCTATTGCCTCAAGCTATTATACAGAGAGGTGAACAGCAAAATCAAATACTTGTCATACTTTAAACTCAAACATGGCTGAAAGAAAATACCTATTTTATGCTTCAGTGGCATGAGAGTTAAAACAGCAGTGAATATTGAAACTGCATTTCTTCAACTTTTGAGTTGACTTCCTATTGAATTTATCCTTCCTGAGTTATTTAGATAAGCATATTTTTATCTTCATATTAGGTACTTTCATACTCCATTGCTAATAATGTTTTCACAATCCTTAGCGTCTATCAAAGAGCAGGATTTACATGCAATAAGCACATTTTTAGCTATTGGAAGTAGACCACCTCTAGTATAGTTGCTCATTTTCTGTTAAAATTATCAGGGGAAAAAACCCTGAATTCCATATGTTGAGTTGCCACAGTAACTGAACTGATGGGGGACCATCCTGCAGAATAACTTTTAATTCCGTTGCTCAAACACTGTTGTAAAGAGAAGACCATGTAACAGCCAATCAAAATGTATAAATAAAAATGTTTGTTTTTCTAAACATTTTCTCCTAGGTTTCAAAGTACTTTGCAAGCACCACAATGCTCTATTAATTATTTGAGATAAACTTGAAGCATATCCTCGTTACTAAGCACGCATAATTTATACAAGATTAATTAAATCCAATATTACACAAATCAAATGCAGTATTGTTTTAACCCGTTTGACAGATAAGTAAAACAAATTACTTACAGATTAAGTGATTTGTCTGAATGACTCAGAGTCAATGTCAGACAAGAATGAAACCCAGTTATCCTGACTTTCACTCCCAGTTGCTTACTCTAACTTCCAAGGTGAGATCCTTAGATGGCATAAATCTATCAGGCAACTGGGAGTGACAGGATATCTAAAATTACCAATTTAGAATGGTGGCCAGATCCTCAGCTAAACTGCTGCTTCAAATCCAATGTCTAGTAGCCAGTACACATAGTAACTAATACAACATTGCCATGTCTTGCCATCAGAGCAAGATTCTGGGCAGTAGGATAAAAAATTGGCTCAAACTACAAATTTTAGATTAGGAGCTGGATTTTGAACCTGTAAAAGGCTGAGGTTGTTAGAAACTCGGCCCTTGTTTTGGGGTAGTCTTTACCATGGTGTTGGTATTCCACCACTGCCATGTAACAGGAGATGAAACAGCAACTTTACATCACAGTATTGTGCATTCAGACAACATGTATCATCATTTTTGTTGTATCCAGGCAGAGTCTAGTAATATATAGCCTATTTTATTTGAAAATTTGTCTGTAGAAAACACAAGTACAGCAAAGCTTTTTATTACCAATGCAGTGTACAAATTGTATGCAAAAGCAGAGGGCATCTTATGATAGCCTGTATAATTTTTTCAGTCAGTGACAGTCTCAAGTCTATGGATCCTACCCAAATTTACAAACACCTTTCTTAGATTTATCTTAAGAGGAATAACAATCTCAATCCTGTTATCTTCCTCAACATTACAATAATTTTCACTTTAAGAACTTGCCTGTACATTCCTCAATATGTGGTATAACTGATGAGAGAGAGAGAGAGAAGAACTTTTTAAAATGTATTCTGTTCATAAATCCTTGCAGCTTGAAAAGAATACAGAGATTTTTTTCTCAGAACAAATAAATCAGTCTATGAATTTTATAGGAGAAAAATAAGTAACATGAGTAATCAAGCTCTAATTATTAACTTGACTTTAAAATTTCAGTCTATACAAATGATGACGTGATTATTTTGTGTAATAATTTGCATCACATTATAAACAGAGTAAAATGAAATTGAAATTAGCTTCTTGAATAAGGCAATATTTCCCTACCCAGGCATGGAAGGGGAGGAAGACTGGTCACTGGGCATGGATTGGAGGTCTGGGAGCTGAGAGAACAGCATGATCTCAGATCTGCCCTGCCCTGCTGAAAATGTTCTCTAGAAGCTAGGGTAAAAAGACATCTGCCTTCCTTTCATACTCCTCCAGTAGCCCTAAGGCAGACAGCAACAAGAGCACATCAGCTCCTCTAGCTATAGGCTCAGGCAGCCGCTGTCTCACACAACTTTTTCTTCCTAGAGTACTCAACTCAGCTGCAAGACCGCACAAAGCCACCAATGGTTTCACTCTCACACCATGACCAAGATGCAAATAATTTATAAGGAGGGGGGAGGGGAAATGAGGAAGGAATGCAAAAAAAGGAAGGAAAAAGAGGGGAGAAAAGGGATTAAGACATACACATGGTAAAAAGAGAACAAAGAGAAAGTTCAGGAGGGAGAGAACAAAAAAGAGCACATTTGGGGAGGTTGGGGGGGGGGGGGGAAGATGTGGGAACTGTTGCGGGGCCTGGAGTGAGAAAACAAGAGGGACACCTATCAGCTAGACTGTTGGAGCTTGGGTTCTCTCTCCAACAGGGTTTGGGAACGACTAGAGTTAATCATTCAGTGTTAGCGGTAGGAAAAAAAACTTTATTAGAAAAGTATAAATGACATCTCTTGATTTATGAATATAGAGTTTCACAGATTGTAGGTGACCCATAAAGCCATGGGTCAAAATTGGGTACCTTTAGGCACAGAAGAGTGAAAACAAAATAACCAGTATAATGGCTACACTGGTAACCCTACTGAATTAATTTGTTCAGCATCACAACCATCCTGAGTTGCAACCTGCTCAGAGGGGGAGGTGCTATTAGTCTGTTCCCTGTGAATGGGGCCTGATCTTTAGAATCCACTTCTTCTTTGTCTGAAATAACTGACATCTTAAGATGTTCAAGACATGCCACAAAGCCCATCTCTTTCCTGGCCCTTTTCGAAATGGCAGGTGTAGTGAAGACGGAAATCTTAGCATTGAGGGCTGGGATCTGTGGTGGGAATATGCGTATGGGGTTTTGTTCCTCCTTTTGGTTTTGGGTAGTGTGCTGCGTTTTTTAGGAAATTATTTTGACTGCATTTTTAATAGATGGTAAAGGCACTGAAAGCCCTCAAGCCGTCAAGTGGTGCATGCCTAAACCCTGATGAAAATATTTTTACTAAATGCATTTTGTAATTATGGGTAACTGCACCAAGGGCTTAGAAGCAACAAATATTTTAAAATAACCTTTATAAACCCACTTGAAAAAAGTGTTGCTATGAGCGTATCACTGCCCTTCAACTCTCTGCTTATAAAAATGATGATGCCTCAGCAATTTGTTCTGACTTTGCCATGTGAGTCCAGAACCCATTCATATAAGACGCTGCAATGATTAAATTGTTATAAAATTGGAAACTACAGTGGGTTATGGCTAAGTATAAAGGGCTTTGTGAGAAAATGCCACATTAATTTACTGATTTAATAGAGGTTTTTAAGAACACTGATGATTTGGAGTCAAGCAGCTCATTAATATTTTAAATCCCAGAGGCTAATGTAAAATGAGGCTATAGAGTGAATCACTGTGCAACAGTTGGAACCTAGACTCACCTCTCAAGTGAGCTCCAGGTGTTTTTTGTTACTGGTACCTATGAACGGAGAAATGAAGATGTAATTGTATAGCACCCTTGCCTACTTAACAATGTAAATTGGTTTGTACTTCTGTTAAGTTTTCCCATTTGAATATATAATGGTAAATTATGAAAATGTGTGATTGTTTGTTTTACTCTTAGCTCTCATTTGCAGTGGATGTTCTGGCAATCAGAAGAATTTCCATCGTGTTTTTGCTGTTTCCAAAACGACAGGAACCTCTCCAAGGTGCTGAGCACTTTTGACTTCCATTAATATGGCTTTGGGCCTTTTTGGTACTATCACAACTGTGCATCAGCTCACAATGCACATCTGGTTCTCCATCTTCAAAAGAAATCCTAATATTCCCTCTGCATTATCTGGGAAAAATAAAAAGGCTCTGATCCTCACTAGTGTTTCCATTTTGGACTATCTACTTCATTTAAAGCAATACAGCCTCTCCCTAATCTCAGTGCACCCTAGTCTGTGCACCCTTGTCTGCAATTTAGCTCTTTCACCCACTTTTACTTGTACTGATAAGGCAGTGTTGTCTCGTGGATAGAGCACTAGACCTGAACCCATGATTCCTGGCTTCTATTCCTGACCTCTGCCAATGGTCTGCTGGGTGCCCTTGGGCAAGCCTCTTCCACATAGAATCATAGAATATCAGGGTTGGAAGGGACCTTAGGAGGTCATCTAGTCCAACCCCCTGCTCAAAGCAGGACTGATCCCCAATTAAATCATCCCAGCCAGGGCTTTGTCAAGCCTGACCTTAAAACTTCTAAGGAAGGAGATTCCACCACCTCCCTAGGTAACGCATTCCAGTATTTCACCACCCTCCTAGTGAAAACGTTTTTCCTAATATCCAACCTAAATCTCCCCCGCTGCAACTTGAGACCATTACTCCTTGTTCTGTCATCTGCTACCACTGAGAACAGTCTAGAGCCATCCTCTTTGGAACCCCCGTTCAGGTAGTTGAAAGAAGCTATCAAATCCCCCCTCATTCTTCTCTTCTGAGGACTAAACATCCCCAGTTCCCTCAGCCTCTCCTCATAAGTCATGTGTTCCAGTCCCCTAATCATTTTTGTTGCCCTCCGCTGGACTCTTTCCAATTTTTCCACATCCTTCTTGTAGTGTGGGGCCCAAAACTGGACACAGTACTCCAGATGAGGCCTCACCAGTGTCGAATAGAGGGGAACGATCACGTCCCTCAATCTGCTGGCAATGCCCCTACTTATACATCCCAAAATGCCATTGGCCTTCTTGGCAACAAGGGCACACTGTTGACTCATATCCAGCTTCTCGTCCACTGTATCCCCTAGGTCCTTTTCTGCAGAATTGCTGCCGAGCCATTTGGTCCCTAGTCTGTAGCGGTGCATGAGATTCTTCCATCCGAAGTGCAGGACTCTGCACTTGTCCTTGTTGAACCTCATCAGATTTCTTTTGGCCCAATCCTCCAATTTGTCTAGGTCCCTCTGTATCCTATCCCTACCCTCCAGCGTATTTACCTCTCCTCCCAGTTTAGTGTCATCTGCAAACTTGCTGAGGGTGCAATCCACACCATCCTCCAGACCCTTGGGGCACTCCACTTGATACCAGCTGCCAACTAGACATGGAGCCATTGCTCACTACCCGTTGAGCCCGACAATCTGGCCAGCTTTCTATCCACCTTATAGTCCATTCATCCAGCCCATACTTCTTTAAGTTACTGGCAAGAATACTGTGGGAGACAGCAACAAAAGCTTTACTAAAGTCAAGGAACACCACGTCCACTGCTTTCCCTTCATCCACAGAACCAGTTATCTTGTCATAGAAGGCAATGAGATTAGTCAGGCATGACTTGCCCTTGGTGAATCCATGCTGACTGTTCCCGATCACTTTCCTCTCCTCTAAGTGCTTCAGAATTGATTTCTTGAGGACCTGCTCCATGATTTTTCCAGGACTGCCCCCGATTGCCATGAGTTTTCAAAGATAATGGCCAATGGCTCTGCAATCACGTCTGCCAACTCCTTTAGCACTCTAGGATGCAACGCATCCAGCCCCATGGACTTGTGCATGTCCAGCTTTTCTAAATAGTCCCGAACCACTTCTTTCTCCACAGAGGGCTAGTCACCTCCCCCCCATGCTGTGCTGCCCAGTGCAGTAGTCTGGGAGCTGACCTTGTTCGTGAAGACAGAGGCAAAAAAAGCATTGAGTACATGAGCTTTTTCCACATCCTCTGTCACTAGGTTGCCTCCCTCATTCAGTAAGGGACCCACACTTTCCTTGACTTTCTTCTTGTTGCTAACATACCTTCTTGTTACTCTTAACATCTCTTGCTAGCTGCAACTTCAGGTGTGATTTGGCCTTCCTGATATCACTCCTACATGCCCAAGCAATATTTTTATACTCATCCCTGGTCATTTGTCCAGTCTTCCACTTCTTGTAAGCTTCTTTTTTGTATTTAAGATCAGCAAGGATTTCACTGTTAAGCGAAGCTGGTCGCCTGCCATATTTACTATTCTTTCTACACATCGGGACGGTTTGTCCCTGTAACCTCAATAAGGATTCTTTAAAATACAGCCAGCTCTCCTGGACTCCTTTCCCCCTCATGTTATTCTCCCAGGGGATCTTGCCCATCAGTTCCCTGAGGGAGTCAAAGTCTGCTTTTCTGAAGTCCAGGGTCCATATTCTGCTGCTTTCCTTTCTTCCTTGTGTCAGGATCCTGAACTTGACCATCTCATGGTCACTGCCTCCCAGGTTCCCATCCACTTTAGCTTCCCCTACTAATTCTTCCCAGTTTGTGAGCAGCAGGTCAAGAAGAGCTCTGCCCCTAGTTGGTTCCTCCAGCACTTGCACCAGGAAATTGTCCCCTACATTTTCCAAAAACTTCCTGGATTGTCTGCACCGCTGTATTGCTCTCCCAGCAGATATCAGGGTGATTGAAGTCTCCCATGAGAACCAGGGTGTGTGATCTAGTAACTTCTGCGAGTTGCTGGAAGAAAGCCTTGTCCACCTCATTCCCCGGTCCGGTGGTCTATAGTAGACTTCCACCATGACATCACCCTTGTTGCTCACACTTCTAAACTTAATCCAGAGACTCTCAGGTTTTTCTGCAGTTTCATTCTTAAACTCTGAGCAGTCATACTGCTCTCTTACATACAGTGCAACTCCCCCACCTTTTCTGCCCTGCCTGTCCTTCCTGAACAGCTTATATCCATCCATGACAGTACTCCAGTCATGTGAGTTAACCCACCAAGTCTCTGTTATTCCAATCACATCAAAATTCCTTGACAGTGCCAGGACTTCCAATTCTCCCTGCTTGTTTCCCAGGCTTCATGAATCTGGCTTTAGTTTCCTCACCTATAAAATGGGGATAGTGATACTGACCTCCTTTGTAAAGCACTTTGAGATCTACTGATGGAAAGAAGTAGGTGGTATTACTGAGATTTTTAAAAAGCCTACTACCCAATTGGAAGCTACCCCTTCTGTGAGACTTAAATGTGTGGAGCTCTTCAAATTGATGGAACTACTATGTGAGTCTTTGTTAGAATGTTCCCTGGACCATCTCTTGTTGAAAAAACACATTCCTAGTAGCAGTCTAATCTGCTTGAAGAGGATCAAGATCCTAGCAGCTCACTCACCACAGACAGTGTTCTATAAGGGTCAGGCAGTTCTTTACAAGCACATCCAACTTTTATCCATGGTTGGTCTCCCTTCATTTCATCCATGGTTGGTCTCCCTTCAATCAAGCAATTTACCATCGTTTTCCCCGAAGCTCACTCATTGTCAGACTAGGGTGCATTCTATAAATGTGAATCTCAAGCATTCAGAAATCATGAATTAGGTCCCCAAAAATGGGACTGGCTTAAATATCATCCTGTGATTTTTAAAGCATTTTCATAGAATCATGAAAAAGTAGGTCTGGAAGGGACCTTAAGAAGACATCAAGTCCAGCCCCCTGGCAGGACCAAATAAACCTAGACCACCCCAAGTGTTTTTTCAACTTATTTTTAAAAGCGTCCAATGATGGGGGTTCCACAACCTCCTTTGGAAGCCTATTCCATTATTACTTTTTGGATTTAGCTTCTCAGCCTGATGGTCAGGGCAGAATTCTTCTCTCCTACACTGATGTAACACCCATTGGGAACTCAATTCAGAAGGGCCGTTCTACAATCATTGTTCAATTAAGATTCCCCCCATCTACCTCTGTTGGAGTTAGGGACTTCTTGTTAATCACAGAGTGGGGATCCATTCAGACACTTCTTAAAGAAGAAAGAACAGTTGCTCACATATAGTAACTGTGGTTCTTCAGTATGATGGTCTGTGTGGATTTGCTCTTCCCCACCATCTTTTTATGCTATTTGGAGTGTCAAAGTAGATTCTTGATTTAGTGGAAGAAAATGTGGGCCAGTGCTCCTTTGTGTCACCAGATGGAAATATTAGGACATAGGCAGTGTGTGCAGGCAGTTTCAATGGACATAGCTATCCAGAAAGGTCTGTGCTTGCATACCAAGATACGCATCACATATGTATGAATCTAGATCTATGCACACAACCTTGCTGAAGAGCCACAGTTATTGTGGCAGTGATAATCAATCCATTTTTTTCATGATCTTCAGCACTAAGGGACACATTCCTCCCTGGATGTGTATGAACATGGTTCCTGTTGACTTACATAGCTTCCACTAATTTAACATGTATGTGCATCTGAAGTCAAAATTTAGACTAAACATTGGGTTATGCCATTCCTGTATGTGTTAAAACTGAGGTCAAGAAGGTGGTGTAGCAGAATGTAATGCCCAATATAATATATGAGAAGGTCACATACAGAAAATTGTGAGGTCATAATGCTACCGAATTTCAGTTGGCTAACACCACAGTTAGTGAGTCTGAAATTAAACCAGGCTAATAGTCAAGCAGCCTATGAAAGTATAAAATAACAAAGGGCAAGATACAGTACTCTGTTATCAAGAAGGATAATTCAGATACTTCATCTCTGTGACAAAAGTTGAATAAGATGAGGAAAAAAAGAATTACATGTGTCTTTTGTCAAAAGGTGCTCGCACAAAAATCAAACATACATAGTATTCCCCTGTCTTCAAGTTTTGTTCTTGTTGTACTCCTACAAATAGTGTGGTTGAACTTTTTGTTACATGTGTGTGGCTCTTTCCTTCTCCTAGATTGTACTTGCAGCTAACAAGATGCTATCTATATTTTAACTCAATTGACTTTTTTTTTCCAGTTTCCCAGTATGTCAGTTGAGAAGGATGTTGAAGTGTTTCCAGGATTTTGTTTTTGTTTGCTAAACAATTTTTTTTCAGCTTTCATTATATCCAAAATGTGTAGTCAGTGCTTTTGTTAGGCGCAATCAGTAATACTCAGCTCTAATCTTCTTATGCAGAACCTGAAGTAATCAGTCATGGATGATGCCTTAAATATAATGTAGCTATTTTAAGCACTAGAATCACAATTATATTAATATAAGATGATAAACTGGAAAAAGGAAAACAAAAGCCTCTGACTTGAAACAAATTCAGCGATACATCTTTTATACAATGTATATCCCATAAGTAACCTTCAAAATTGTCTTCATTAGCTTATCTTAATTAATCCTAGGAATCAACAAGTTTATACTAGCTCACTGTATGGTTTTATATGTCAATGGCATATTTGATTTGTGGCCAGCTCCTTATGAGGACTGACTAGTATAACTCACTTAGTTTTGTTGTTTTCTTTCAGAATAAAGATATTATTCTTTCTCACCAGCTGCTAGTGCTGCAAACTCAATACACGCAGCTTTTGAAACACCTGTCATGAAAAGACCCTTAATGATGGGGTCCAGAATTGCCTTGATGTAGTGTTGAAGGCCTCAATATAACTCTTGTTCAAAACTATTGATTTCTGAATGGGAATCTTTGTGATATGAAGAACCAGTGTTACAGAGCCTTGAAAATCATGGTTCAATTCTGCTAACAATTCCATTTTATCAAAACTTTTAACTTAGTTCTTACATTGATTTGTAGACCAAGTCCAAATTATCTCTATTGCTATGTCTACAAGCTTGGTTAAGAACATTAGAACTAGATCAATGAAAACACAAAGGTTGGGAAGAATAGCACTTTTAATAAAATAACTATTTGTAATTCTACAGTAATCTCAAACATTGTGAGCTTGGCTAGAACCATTATTGGAATTCACATTCCATTTTATAGCTATTGTACAGAAAAAAATGTACAGGGCTGATACAAAATTCCAAAGGGAAAATACTGTGATTGGGGGCGGGGGGGGGAGCTGTAGAAAGCACACAGCTTGGAAAAATATATATATATATAGACAATGAAAAAAGAGAAGCAAGAGAAAATTTAGTTTGTGATTTTTTTTTGCAGGTGTTAAATGACATTCTCTATTTGTAATACATTCACTACAATCCTGGATGAGCTCCTACTCCTGAACAATCACCTGGTCACTGTACCGGACCAGTATCTTGAGTCTTTCATGCGTGTGGCTTGGCAAAGATTAGGCACTGTTTCTGGCTCTGGACCATTAGGCACATACTTGAGATACAGACCCATGTCTGACACCCGTCTCTGACTACAGGATCTCCATTGTCGATTGCCCAGCCAGAAACTACTGCTGGCCCACCTAAGCCTCTGCAATTGTTGCTGCTTGCTACCCGTATTCCACAGAAGCTCTGGACCTGTAGGGTCTACTGTTTTTCTCTTGTAGAACTATGAATCTGTGTGAGCAAGAAACACACATTCTGCAAAGGAATTTCTAAATGCACACACACTTTACTCATATCGAAAGCTCAAGAGATTATACAGAAAAATAACAAACAACTACATGTAAGACCTTGCCTCAGGTTTGATTTTTTTTCCCTTCCTGGGAATCCTCTGGGCCTACATCATTCTTTCACATGCTGTACTACTGTCCAGCCTTGTCGTGTGGTTCTCATCCTGGTCTCTCTCTCTCTGCTTAAGAGCACCCCCTCGCCCTCAGTTTTGGTCCTTAGGTCTGATCTACATTACAGACTTACATCCACTCCCCCTCACCCCTGAGAGACATAGTTTTACTGACCTAACCCCTGGTATAGACAGTGCCATGACAACGGGAGAGCTTCTCTCCTTGACATAGCTACCACCTCTCGGGGAGGTGGATTAACTACATGGGTGGGAGAGCTCTCTCTCCTGTCAGAGTAAAGTATCTTCATTAAAGCACTGCAGCACCACTGACCTGTCCTGAGTCCTAGTGTGAGACCTCATACTGCATTCATGTACACAACCTCCCCCCTCTCAGAGGGGTGGAACAGATGAATGATCATTCATAAATCAATAGTCCATCTAGTGAGTCTCCATTGTGATTATAGGGTGAGTTTATTTAATTGCTGATGGTCCTTAATGTCTGTCCCATTTGTGTGCAGCACCCAGGTTCCAATCCTCTCCTCTTAATACAAGAGATATTATGAAGATGCAGTGAAAGACAACCATAAGGATGCAAACATACAGAGAGTTTGTAATATCAACCTGGAATTCATAGGTTTATATAGACAGATTCCCAAACTGTCTGAACAGATCAGACTTCCCTTAATTTTGAAAAGAGGTTCTCAATGACTCAATAGGAAAATTGTATGACATAACTTATTTCCACACCAGAGATGGCCTTCAGTTTATTTTATTTTTAAAAAGTATGAAGATTTTAAAAAATCAGTTTTGGGTCTCTGGTGTTAGTGACGAAAAGTAATTTTCAGCTTATGGCGTAATGCAAAATTACTTTTGGTGGTCTGATTAAATTTCCTAGTAGACAGATAAGTATTTCATGATACCTTCCAAAACTGGCACTAATTGGCATCCTTGTCAGCAATCGGAGCAGAGAGGGCAAGAAAAAGGAGGCACCCAAGAGGTGCTCAGGTGGCAGCTGGCCCTGTTACAGGCATTTCTTGACAGAAAACTGTTCAATTGAACATTTTCCCACCACCTCTGTTCCTTCCATTTGATTTGTCAAATGGAGATAATTCCTCCCACTTTTTCATACAAAATATCTGCATGGAGAAGCTCTTGTATCTCCCCAATACAAGAAATCCAGAAGAGACACTTCCTATGATCTGAAGGGGCATTCTCACCAGATTGTCATTCACCTACATCAGTTCAAATTCCTCGACTTTTCCTTGGACAACAAACATTACCAACGTGTGGGACCCCTGTTCAGTCTTTGAAGTAGCCTGTGTGATGGTCAAGCTGATGGACTCAATCATCCTGAGAGGTAAGAACAAAATTGCCTTAATATGTTGTAATCAGATAAAAACATAAGGCTAGGGTGGTTTGCCTTGCACAGGTGTTCAATAACTAGAAGTGTTTTTTCCACAGAATTGCACAATCAGAATTCTAGGAGCTAGTCACAGTGTTGACAACCACATTAGACTGTTCAAAGACAGCCAGACAAGTCCCCCTTCTCATTGACTTCAAGACTAGGGCCAATGCAGAGAGCAGCATATACTGAACAGTGTGAAAGGGTGTAGCAGTGGCCACTCTAATGTTCTCTCCTCAGGATATCTGGAGTGCCTCAGCACTGAGGCCACCAAAATGCCTTTGAGGGTTGCTGCTATAACAGAGTCTATCAACATCCCTACTAAAGGAGGCTAGGCATTAAAAGTCACAGTAGAGGCTATAATGTTTGCAAACTTTTTTAAATAAAAATCACCTTTTTGCAATTGTGGATTGTGTTTTCTCCCTTTTGCAAACTTTCTAGTGTTTACACAGAGAGAGAGAGAGAACTGCTTGGCTATTCATAATTGTGCATGTCTCTCATTTAGAAGTGACCTTGCACAAAACCAATATCTTTGATTGTACCTTTATGTAAATGCATCAATATAGCTAAAGGATAAAAGTAATAAATAAAAAGCCGGCCAACAATACAGATAAAAAAAGATAGACTAATCTACATCTTATCTATTATTTGTCTGTTTGAAATCTACTCACAATGGAATAAACAAATGGTCCTAACTTTGCTTTTTTAATTTTCTCTGCTTTTACTTAGTAATCAGTTATTGTTTGAGCTTTCCATGCTCGCAACGATTATAAGCATTATGTTAATTTAATGTAAATATACAGAAAAGTGATGAAAGCAGATCGTTACATTTCATTTTACATTATGAATATGTATTGCACTGTGAGAAAAATTTCTGACATATACTAGTTTACAAATATTCTGTCCATCCTGATATTTAATTTGCTATCTGGGTGAAAACAGACACATAAACACATCTAGTTTATTTTCCAGTATTTTGTTGGGGAAATACTAAACTTAATAAATTGTATTTCAGATTTCGCAGCAAATTCCTGCATTTAATCTACATGCTAAATTTTAAGAATATACTTTGGGTAAACGGATAGCATTCCCTGATAGTGTCATTTTATGGCTCAGTTTGGATGTGATAGAACCTTCATTTCACTGAGGAACCATGATTTACAACATCTTTTTGCATTTATTTTAATGACTATTTTTTAAAATGCTGCAAAATGTTCTGTATTCATGAATATTATGCATAGATTTATGTAGATTAGCACAAGTAGAGAAGAAATAAATACATGATTTATTTATTTATTTATTTTTACATCTAACACTAGAAAATTATTGAAGGCAAGTTATTCAGGTGTAGTTTTAACAGTGGCCTAGATTCTCTCCTCCTTAACACCAAGGATCTGTATCTGAGTAATAGATATGTTCTAGTTACATTGTGATACTATTCATGCTGCAAACATTTATTTTATGTAAGCGTTCCTTGGCCTGGATTACGAACTTGCAGTAGTGTTTTCTAGTTTTAGCAGTTTGTTCTTTGGGACAAACACTTTGCATTAAAATGTTATATTTCTATTGTCACATCTGTTTGCAATTGCATCACAATACAATGCAACATCAAAACAAAATTAATTTGATGAGTATTTAACAAGAGCTGTTAGCTATTAATCAATTACCATTGTCACATAACTTGCATTACTGCTACCCCACTTTGTCATATCAAATGCCATCTCTTGAAAAGTGTGGTAGGCCCCTTATGTGACTTTAGAGTATGCAGTGTCCCACCAACACTTTGCAAGCTCTCTTACAGCTTCCCTCGATCTGAACCTCCAAAACGACTTCATTAGTTCAAAGCGTAAGATGCTGCCTGCATTATGCTTAGCTGTAGCCAGTGCACTATTATTCACTCACTCTTTCACTAACTGTGCCCAACAATTAAAGAAATATTGCAGTCACAGGCCATTTAATATTCTTAAAACCTGCATTTTGAAAAAACGTTTCAATGTAGAACTCAAGTTACAATCCATCTTCAACTTAAAATAATTAGAGGAACTTGTCCTTAAATCACTGGACCAGAACTCAGGAGATTTGCATTTAATTCCTGGCTTTGCCACAGACTCTTTCACCGATCTGGGAAATCAGGATAATGATACTTCGTTTCTCCAACACTTTCTCTGTTTTGTCTATTGAAAATGTAAGCTGTCTGGGGCACAAACTGTGTCTTTCTTATGTGTATGTACTGTGGTTAGCACAATGGGGTCCCAATCTTAGTTGTGTACTCTTGGCACAACTATAGGACTGGCCAATGCGCAGACACACCCCTATAATAAATCATCTTTTCTGAATTACACTGCAAAGGCCAAATTTTCAAAAGGACCCGTACTGGGCCATGAATTGGGCATGAGCAACTCGTATGTACACAAGCCGGGGGGAGGGGGGGGAAGGGGTGTCAGAAAGTGTACCCTGCTGTTCAGAGAACATGCAACTGGAGAGGCTGCAGCAGTTTGCCCCTGCATTCTACTGAAGAAGGCTAGCAGGAAGGGGGTGAACACAATTTATAGTATAGGTACATTTATAAATAATTCATAAAGGGTTAATAATAGATGTTTTAACAAATGGTTAATCAATTGGTGTAGGGTCCAGCATGTCAATAGGTTGTTTATTAACATGGTTTATCACCATCCACAGTACCTTTATTGATGTACTTCTATCCATCTATAATGCATACTGTTCATAATTGGAACATGGTTATGAATACAACTATTAAGAATGATTAACTCTAAACAACTATGAAGAAATGTACCTATAAAATGAAGTGTTCCCAAGAGAGCTGTGGGGGGATGGTTGCCGGAACGACTAGATACACACTCATTCAGATCCAGTAGCTGATAATCTTTACAGAAAGGGCATGGAGAGGATGTGGCTGCTCTGGCTGGAAAAAGCATCCATGAGACCTGATGAAGGGTGACATATGTACTCTGTTTCCTCTAGATAGACCCCCCATAGAGTATTACACCCACAAAGGATTTAGTGGAGGAGCTCTACTTTTCAGAAATAATTTTGATGCCTCTTTAATTGTTCTGAGGCGTTCAGACACTGCAATGATGATCCTATCAGTGCCTGTAAATAAAAAAAGATAAATATTGACTGGTCATGCACTCAGAGCAACAAACACCTTGGTTTATGATTTCATGGGATCTGCAGGAGGCCAAGTCCATCTGTGCAGAGGCCCTTGCATTCACAATGGTCCTGGGCCCTAACCCTCTCCTCCAGCTCCTGAACAGCATCTTTCCTCTAGGAAAGGAGGAGGGAGAAAAAATGTTACAAGGAGGAGGGAGAAAAAATGTTCTTCTTAACCTCCGAGGATAGGACAAGAAGCAATGGGCTTAAATTGCAGCAAGGGCATTTTAGCTTGCACATTAGGAAAAACTTCCTAACTGTCAGGGTGGTTAAGCACTGGAATAAATTTCCTAGAGAGGTTGTGGAATCTCCATCATTGGAGATTTTTAAGAGCAGTTGGACAAACACCTGTCAGGGATGGTCTAGATAATACTTAGTCCTGCCATGAGTGCAGGGGACTGGATTAGATAACCTGTCATAAATACAAAGGGAAGGGTAAACCCCTTTGAAATCCCTCCTGGCCAGGGGAAAGCTCCTCTCACCTGTAAAAGGTTAAGAAACTAAAGGTAACCTCGCTGGCACCTGACCAAAATGACCAATGGGGAGACAAGATACTTTCAAAAGCTGGGAGGAGGGAGAGAAACAAAGGGTCTGTGTGTCTGTCTATATTCTGTCTTTGCCGGGGATAGACCAGGAATGGAGTCTTAGAACTTTTAGTAAGTAATCTAGCTAGGTACGTGTTAGATTATGATTTCTTCAAATGGCTGAGAAAAGAACTGTGCTGAATAGAATAACTATTTCTGTCTGTGTATCTTTTTTGTAACTTAAGGTTTTGCCTAGAGGGGTTCTCTATGTTTTGAATCTAATTACCCTGTAAGGTATCTACCATCCTGATTTTACAGGGGGGATTTCTTTATTTCTATTTACTTCTATTTTTATTAAAAGTCTTCTTGTAAGAAAACTGAATGCTTTTTCATTGTTCTCAGATCCAAGGGTTTGGGTCTGTGGTTACCTATGCAAATTGGTGAGGCTTTTTATCCAACATTTCCCAGGAAAGGGGGGGTGCAAGTGTTGGGAGGATTGTTCATTGTTCTTAAGATCCAAGGGTCTGGGTCTGTGGTCACCTATGCAAATTGGTGAGGCTTTTTACCAAACCTTGTCCAGGAAGTGGGGTGCCAGGTTTTGGGAAGTATTTTTTGGGGGAAGGACGCGTCCAAACAGCTCTTCCCCAGTAACCAGTATTAGTTTGGTGGTGGTAGCGGCCAATCCAAGGACAAAGGGTGGAATATTTTGTACCTTGGGGAAGTTTTGACCTAAGCTGGTAAAGATAAGCTTAGGAGGTTTTTCATGCAGGTCCCCACATCTGTACCCTAGAGTTCAGAGTGGGGGAAGAACCTTGACATAACCTCTTGAAGTCCCTTCCAGTCCTCCAGTCCTATGATTCTATGATTCTAAGAATCACTAAATGCTTCAGTAATACATAATTGATGGTTAAAGACATCCAGAATATGTAGATCTTGTAGATCAAGAGTAAAGTCAGAGTGAGGGGCTACCAGTGGGCTGGAAAGACTCAAAAAAGGAGTATGCTTTTAGGTGAATTTGAAGAATTAGTTGTGTGCAACACGTGGGGAAAGCTGTTCTATAGAATGCAACAAAAGTGCTAAAAGCCCTGACAATGTTAGTGGAGAGGGCAGGAGAGTTATGTGTAACATAAACTGCTTGAACGGAAGTTGAAAACCAAGGAGTAGGGAGTTGATATGTTTCTGCAAGGGTTTGAAATCAAATAGATACTGAAATGTATTCATTTGAGAAGAGTCAAGTAATTTTACAGCAGTTATGAATTTGTAATTAAAATGTGGGCTGTAGTATGATGGAGTCTAGTTATACAGCCATTAAAACAGCAAAGAGAGAGTTGCAATAATCAAATTAAGATTCACTGTGAGTCTCAGCCAGCCAGTAAAACAGAAAGTTTATTGGACAACAGGAATACAGTCTAAAACAGAGCTTGTGGGTACAACCAGGACCCCTCAGTCAAGTCCTTCTGGGGGGCAGGGAACCTTGGGGTTCCCTGCGTTCGACCACCGGGCCCGAAACTGAAACTAAAAAACTCTCCTGCAACCTTTGTCCAGTTTCCCAGGCAGAGATGTTACCTCCCCCTCCCCCTCCTGGCTCAGGTTACAGGCTCTCAGGTATCCCATCCCCAGTGAAATTCCCCTGCCACATTCCCAGGTCAACACTCCCTGCTCCCTGCTGCATCACACCAGGGTACATGGCAAATAAGAGATCAGCACAGCAGGAATGAAGGAGTGATTGAGGATGCTTTCTTGCCTGGGGAAAAGAACTTTGCCTTCTGCCTAATTTTTCAGAGAGCTATGTGGGGTTTAATCTCTACAACTCCCATTAAATATCAATGGAAGATAAGCAGCTAAATGAAATGCTGCACTACTTTGAAAGTGTTCCCTTTTAGATGTGTTCAGCTACAGGAGGTTTGAACAAAGCCAGGCATTAGTACGGGGGAGAGAGATAGAGGACAGATGTGGAGTTAACATGTGAATAACCAAAGATGGGACTAGGATAGATAAAAAGATATGCATGCAGACTGGCACTATACAGGGATAATTTGTATAATTCAACTCATCCAGAGTTTAAAAAATACTGATACTTATTATATTGTAATAAGAAAGACATTTAAGTAGATATTTACATTGCTGTTATCCTAGACTTAGCATTAATCACTGCAGCACACATAAAATGGATACGTCTGTAAATTACAAGAAATCTTGAAGGATTGGAACTAGACATTTGAATAAGGAAAACCAAGACAACTAGTAGCTACAGACCACTAATCAAACATTATATGAACTACTGCTTTTGTGCTGGGGCTCTTCATAACCTGATAGATACTGACAGAAAGATTGCTTGAAGTTATATTATACATTTGGTTATGCTGGTAATAATTTTAAGGATACTAATTAACTGTGCTATTTTTGGCAATGTGCTAAAATTCTTCTTTAATAAGTTTCAAACTCTCAGATCAGCCAACCAGAAATTTTTGAATACATGATTATATGAACACATTCAAAGTCAAGCAAGCGGTGAAATTTAAAACTAACTCTTTTATTAACACATACATTTTTATTAGAGATCTATTTACCCAAAATTAAAAAAAATAAAAAGCATAAGTTGAATCAACTGCATTATCCACATTCAAAATTGAACCACTCCAGCTAAGATCTTTACAGTTTATCTGAAGTTTTCAGTATTCCAAATGACTTTAGATTTGAATTACTGATGTGTGTAGTTTTGCTTCTGGCTTACACGATGCTGTTGCTAAAGGGCAAACTTTCAGTGCTGTGTGCAATGGATTTGACAAAATGTAACTCCCCTTGGCAGAACTATGCCTCTAATCATATCGACAAATACAAAAAATGTACCCCATTGTTATTGTTTTTAAATTGAGCACCACAGGGGTGTGACCACTTTACAGGCCTTTTACCCCTAAGCTGTCTTCTGATCTTTGAAATTTGCTGTACCATTTGTATATACTCCTTGGGCTAATTTTTGTGCTGACTTACATTGCACACAATCCTACTGATATCAATGGGCTTGCAAGGGCAAAAATGTATGCCCTTTATTGTGCAATGTTCAAGGAGTGTGGAATGGTTTGCCTTTCAAACCCAGTCTAAGGTTTTGGGATTCACATACAAGTCCCATTTACCTGCTCATAAGCTGCTAACACTTCTTTATTAATAGGAGAGTGTTCAAGTGAAGAAGTTAGAGTTCTGACTTGAAAAAAGTGACACCATCCCTTGTAAAATTAAATTCCAGTTTCTATTTAAAATGGGCTCCAAAGACATGGCCTCCCATAATTCTACTGAAGTATGCTAATTGAATGTTCTGTGGAGTGATGTTGGTTTATTTGTAGAGTTCCTCAAGTGTATGTAGTACGCACACACACACACACACACACACACACAAAAGCAAAGTTTCCTGCCCCAAGAAGATTGTTCCTCTATAGTCTATCCATACTGACAAATACAAATGATCATAGACAAAGTTGGAGACGTCATTGTAGCAAATCTTCATAAAAGTGTGTTTTAATGAGGGATGTGAAGGAGAAAAAGGAGGTTGCTTACAGTACTAGAAGGGAAAGGTAGTCCAGAGTAAGGAGGCCCCATGAATGAAGTTGGACAATGAAGTGTATGTACTTTGAGTTTGGTTTTGCAAAATCTCCTCAACCAATGTTTTGTTTTGCAAAACAAAACCCAAGAGCTGATTTGGACCCTGGCTGATTCTGTCCTAAATGCCAAATTCCAGAGGTGAGGGAGGGTTCAGAAAAAGGGATTAGTGGACTGCATCCCTTCAGTAAAGAAGGCATAAGTATATGATGATGACAGAAAGGACAGTTGGGAGACAAAGTTCGGAAGTCTTGAGAGAAGGATTAGCTGAGGGCAGAATTGTCCAAAGCTTTAAAACGAGTACATATTTTTTTGCATGACAGCAGTTTTAAAAAAATGTCTTAAAAGGATAGGTATTTTATGTCAAGTTTAAACCCAGAGAATATTCTATAGCTCAGTTAAAAGACCCTAACAAAGGAAACATTCACAGAATATTCAGTACAGTGGACAGTGCTGGTAGGGCAGTAGGCTTTTATTAATGAGATCGGTCAAATATTTATGAACCTTATTTTAACAGACCTATTTTAATACTATTGAGATCTTTGCAAAATATTGCTACATTTAAATATATGTTTATGGTGATATAAAGAAATGCATTTCACTTGACACTATAACAAAATAAATATTTTCTCTTCTGGATAATTCATTGCAGATTTCTATTTCATATAAAATGTATCTATATTAAGTGAGACATATCTGTCTGTACATCTGTGTGTGCAACTCTGTCTACTATGTGTATCACAGATAGATGGTGCTAGACTTTTATACTTCCCCCGGGATAATTTATATATTTTCATATTACTAGACATCTGATGACTTTTACAGCTACTGATTACCCCCAATGTACTGTTTTAAATAAAGCTACTATTTTTTCCCTCCCAAACCCTCCATATTTATTTTCCATTGCTGTTGACAACACCATCCGTCTTGACATCTGGGCTTGCAAGCTGTGGCTCTTTTAAAATCTTTCTCCTATCTATAGATTCTTCTGTTGCAACACTTTAAAAAGCCTACTTTTTGAAATCTTTAATTTCAGTCCCCTCTTTTCTGATCTTCATGGTACCCACCTTGTCCCCTTTCCAGCTAATCCAAAATATTACTGCAAAAATAATTTGTTGCCTGACTCTTCAAATCCCACTACTGGCCTGGCATTACACTGCATATTTAACCGTAAGAGACTTGCAACCATATTCTGCATTACATGCAGTACAGAACTATTTGGCCTTGGTTTTTACCCACGAAAGCTTATGCCCAGATAAATCTGTTAGTCTTCAAGGTGCCTCCAGACTCCTCGTCAGTTTTGCATCTGTAATTCTTTTGATTGAAGATAATGCCATTGAGATAGCTGGGTGATTGTGCCTGCAAATCAAATAGTTACATACTAATTACAATTATTTGCTCTCAGACCATTTTTCAGGTGACAAATTTGGCCATTTATTTGTTGCTTTTGATTGGACAGGTTACATGGGAGGTTGCTATTTCCTGAATGCATGAGCATAACTCTTAGCATCTGGTTTTTGGTGCAGATACATTTACAAATTCACAATTTGCTTTCCATGAATATTTGCTGAAAACTGGCTATTTCAGCAAATATTCATGACAGTCAGTTCATTTGCTATCATATTTGCAGGTTGCAAACCCAAAAGGGATGTTAATTTTAATTTATTAAAACTTCGGACAGTTTTCATTTCATTTGCCATCCCTCTCTGAGTGTGCACTAGGTTGGAGGTCAGGGGTGGGGGGCAGCTACCTTCTTGAATGTGTTCAGAATGCACAAAATTTTAGGCACCCAACACCAATGGATATAGTAGACTTACATGTGCTTAAATCACCCTTCTGAAAATTCCTTATGTACCTGTTCTCCCCACTCTCATTGCTTACCCAATTAAGTGCCAAGCTAACAGGCTTTGAAAATGCCAACCTTACCTATCAGCTGACTAAGATTATTAAGGTTCAAATCCAGAGTCCACTGTAATTAGTTAGTCTTTCCATTGACATCAGTTTGCTTGGGATCAGGCCTTTACTTGGTTTTTGCTCAACTATTGGACCAAAATTAGATAATTTGGAAACAGAATGTCAGGTGCAATGAAAGCTGACAAATGAAAGGCAATACACATTGAGAGGAACAATAGCACTACAGTTGTTTTATTTTGATATTCTGGCTGTTGTTTAAAACTTTCCAATAGAGCTGCACAAAATATTTCATGCAAAATTTAAAATACTCTGTTTTACTATACTGGAGTTTGTGGAGCTTCTGCCAACATATTTCTGACTTTTTTTTTTACATCAGGGGCCTTAAATTTAGATACCTAGATCCACATTTAGTCAACTAAATAAGTGGTCTGACTTTTTCAGATGTGGGTGATCATAGAAATGTAGGGCTGGAAGGGACTTCAAATCCAGTCCCCGGCCGTGCGGCAGGATCAAGAAAACCTAGACCATCCCAGACTGGAGTTTGTCAAAGCTGTTCTTAAAAACCTCCAGTGATGGGGATTCTACAACCTCCCTGGGAAATTTGTTACAGAGCTTGTAGTTAGAAAGTTTTTCCTAATACCTACTCTAAATCTCCTTACCTGCAGAATAAGCCTGTTTCTGCTTGTCCTACCTTCAGTGGGCAGGGAGAACAATTGATCACTGCCCTCTTTATAATATCCTTAACATATCTGAAGACTTTTATCAGATTCCACCCTCAGACTTCATTTCTCAAGACTAGGTTTTTTAAACCTTTCCTCGCAAGTCAGGTTTTCTAAACCTTTTATCATTTTTGTTCCTCTCCTCTGGACTATCTCCTATTTGTCCCCCTATTTCCTTAAGTGTGGTACCTAGGACTGGACACAGTACTCCAGATGAGGCCTCACCAGTGCTCAGTAGAGCGGTACAATTACCTCCCATGTCTTACATACATAAAACACCCCTCTTAATATGTTCAGCACAAGAGTCAATAGGTACTGTGGTGCTCACTATCACTGAAAAAAATCTACCTGCTTTCATTAAGGCTTCTAAATGTGGATTTATGTGCTGAACTATAGTTATTTAATTTGGCAATGTTGGACAAATGATTTTTGCAGTAGCTGTATGTTTGCTGGGATTGCTTATATTGCTGAAGTACAATGCCTGAAATTATATCATGTTTCTTCTGATTGCTGCATTAGCAGAGCCTGCCTTATGTCAAGTTGGTCATCAGGAGCCATTCTGTCTTCTTTTGTCAAACTTGAGCAACTGTATTTTGTGTGCGCTAACTTGATAGTTTAATTATTAGAGATGCTGAGTGCTAACAGCTTGAAATTACTTCAAAGGGAGTTATGGGAGCTCAACACCTCTGAAAATCAGGATACAAGAGTCTTATTTTCCAGGTTTCTGGCCCCGTAGTTTACCGAGCAAGGATTATGGCTCACGAGATGTATTTCTGTAAGATCACAGTGGCAGCAGGAGCCAGGTTTATGTTGCAGTGTGTGGGAAGGATTGTGAGGGCTCCCAAAAAGCTATTCTATATGGGAAAGAGAGAATGAGAAGAAGGTGGGGCCTGCCTTGCCAC
This sequence comes from Lepidochelys kempii, assembly GCF_965140285.1. Classification (NCBI taxonomy): domain Eukaryota; kingdom Metazoa; phylum Chordata; order Testudines; family Cheloniidae; genus Lepidochelys; species Lepidochelys kempii. The sequence goes on along the minus strand of NC_136384.1, from coordinate 65,022,490 downwards.
CCCTTAAAACACTACTGCATGGATCAGGTCAGCTATCTGCCAAAGACATTGGAGGTTTTTAGCAGGTCATTGATCCTGCTATATAATAAGACACCACAAGATATGGAGGATATTGGGATGGGTCACTGTGGAGGGACTTGGAAGCAGTGAGGTAGGGATGAGTGGCTTGGAGGGGTCTCCCTAACACTGACTAGTTCAGATCATCAATTCAAACCTTTGAGATTCCCCTATCACTAAATGAATGCATAGGGTGAAATCCTGTTCCCATTGAAGTCAATGGCAAAACTCCTATTGCTGCAATTTCACCCATAGTTTTGCCAGGGTAGAAAAAAAATGGTTACTGCATGCTTTTGAGTGTAGCTTTGCTATAATGAGGATGGTACATATAGTTTAGCTCATCTAGTAATGGAGGTTGCCTGGGAGTTTTTTTTAATTTTATTGCCATCATAGAAGCAAGGCCAGAATTTCTTATAAAGGAAATGGAGGCAGTTGATTGCTTCAGCTAGGGAGAAAATCAGAGGAGAAAGTTGTGGTGAGACAAATACAAGTGGCTGTGTGGTGCATGTAAGTTATCTATGCTGCAGAGTGAATGCTTGGTCTGGGCCACACCCTCCATCCCTGCTTTATCTTCTTTGCTCTGCTTTCACTGTTACCCCGGAATTTGACATTCCTGAATGTACTGCAGAACTTGACAGTACTGCAGTCAGTCATTGTGTATGTTCAGCCACTGCCAGCTGAAAACCAAACATCACAGAGCTAGGAATAATCTTAGGCCTTTGTGAGACAAGGTCAGATAGCTGCATATTTTCACTTTGTTAATTAGAATGGGAGGATGGGATAGAAATTTAAGGAAGAGAGTGAGTGGATTATGACTTTGGTTTTAGGTGCCCCTGACATATTGTTATTATGGCTAGAAATATTTCAAATATTTTGAGATAATGAGGAATTTGTTGAAATGAGGAGAATCGGTGACCCAGTAGGAGTCACTATAGGTTATGTTTCAGAGTAGCAGCCGTGCTAGTCTGTATTCGCAAAAAGAAAAGGAGTACTTGTGGCACCTTAGAGACTAACCAATTTATTTGAGCATAAGCTTTCGTGAGCTACAACTCACTTCATCGGGATCTCTAAGGTGCCACTAGTATGCCTTTTCTTTTTACTATAGGTTATGTGTTTTGTTGGAGTTAGCTATAAAAGGTTAGGTAAAAGTAAATACCTCAGAGCAGTCTGAGGGAGCTTTTCTTTGGGCAAAGAGCTGACATCTAAATTCCCCATCAACTGGATGGAAAAGGGGCCCTGGAAACGGACTGGTAATCACTCAAAACCATATCAGACTGTGGGTAACTGTATCTGGGATGTGCTAAACCTATCGTGTGTGTGTGTGTTTAATATCTAATAAATAGTAGTTTTAGATAAGCGCTCGCTTGCGTGATCAATCATTTATCAGACAGAAGTGCTGTGTTCCCATTGATTTATTCCTGAAACTGCCTGGAAAGAAACAGTTAAGTTACCTTGGCTTTGGGTTCTGAAACCCCACAAGATGGTTAGCTGTCCCACCTTATCTGGACAAGACAGCTTATCTGCCCTCAGAACAGTCTCGAATATATAGCAATGCCAACAGTTACCCTAGTGTTCCATCATTGCTACCCCAAGCAGAGCTTTACCAGTGGTAGGTGATTTCCTAAAAGAAATTAATTAGTGGTCTCTCAGTGCAGTTGTTAGTAGAAAGATATCCATGCTACAGTCACAATTATTACACTATTGGAAGTCTCAGCAGCATGACCAAGGATTATTCAAGGAGACTGAATTACCCTCCCATCCATGAAAATATTGAGACACGTTAGAAGGACAGCATAGGAGAAGCTTGTGCTCTTGCTGCATTGGCTGTTTCTAAGGACAGGAGAGTTTAGTTTCCAGTGATGGCAGTCTGACACATTCCATGAGTATTAAAATCATTTAAAAGTTGTGAACTTTAAAATAAAACAAACTCAATCTTGCCTTTCAGGTGTGGGTTTTTTTGTTAGCTATCAAATCAATGAATCCATTTATTTTTTTCACACCTGGATCATTAATTCAATGCAATTTATTTTTATATTGCACATTTAACCCTACTACTATATAGTACATGTAACACTATTCTCACAAAATGCTTTATAATATATCTAAGTAAAAGATAATCTGTAGGATTTAAGGCAAATTTTAAAGAGAGGAAGTGGGTACAGTGACACAGAAAGAGGAGAATAAAGAGAGGTCCAGACTGATGATGCGGTGCGAGAGTGGCCTTCTTCCTGACCCATTCATTTATTAAATGCACTGTAAAGAAGCAGGTAATACACTAGGTCAGGACTTTGATATATTCACTAGGTTTGTATTGTCTAGCCTCGTAAAAAAAAGAAAAGTGTTGTATTATGTATGTACATTTCCCTTCAGATATAAAGGTAATCACAGACATTCTTTGAAAAAGTTGTTCTTACACATTGCTGACTTGCAGCTAGCAAATTGATATTTCGTTACTATACATGCTTTCCTTGGGAAATTAAATTCATAGTTTACAAAAATGGAGCGTGGTCTTTCACTTTGCATTTTCAGTATTTGTTGGGTAAATGTTTTATGATAAGCAATAGCAACCACTAGGGCCTCCAGTGAATTATATTCCATGCTTGTTGCCTACAAGATATTTCCACATATGCTGGCTAAAATAATATCGTCACTTGCTTTGAAAAAATATTAGAAGCCCCTTAATTAATTAAGTGAACATAAGTCCCTTAAAGTTGGTGTTCTGCCTTGCCTCGTAAATTGTCCACTACTCCCAATGATGAATTGTGTTCAGCAGAAGTGAATTGCAGCAATGCTTGGAACCAGTAGTACAATGTGTATGAAAATATTTTTAGGCCCATGACCTTTTGAACTTGCTTCTCAGCAGTCATTAAAATTCAGGAACTTCCGTGTTTGCACACTATGGCCCTCATAATGAAAAGCTTCTTACCCATGCCAAGTCTTACTAAATTCATAAGACTCCATATGGGCATAAAATTCTGCTTACTGATTACTTTCAGAACTGGCTCATGTTAAGTCAACATATCTTTTCAAAACTCTTGCTGCAAAAGAATTCAAGAGTGGTTTGGGTGCCCTCAGAATTAATGCCTAGAGATTCAACTTTTTGAGATAATTATCCAATGTATGTCTAGCAGCAGAATTCTTGAACTATTACTGGCTTTCACAGCATGAAAGCTTTCAGAGCAGGGCACAGGAGCCAGCAAACAGAGCTGTAAACACGGGAGTTTGAGCGGGAGTTCTGTTGGAGGAAAAGGTATTTGTATTTGGTTTTGTATTATTTGTATGTGTAGAGGCTTGTAGGGGCTTTGTGCTGGGAGAGAAGCTGAGCCCTAATTAGCGGGGCTTCTCTGGCTAGGGGTCCTAAAAGGTAGCCAGCCAGTCAGGCAGCGGCACAGACAGCTGCAGCGGCCCAGGAGCCAGCAAACAGAGCTGTAAATAGGGGAGTTTGTCTTGTGGTGCTTGTTTGGGGTTTGTTTTTGCTGTGGGTGGTGGTGTTTTGGTGTGGTTTGTGTTTCCCAGATTAACAGGATTTAGGTGGGAAGGCTATGATACAGAGGCAGCAGTGGGAGTGACCCATGTAGTGGAAGATACAATGAAGATGACTAGATGTGGAAGCTGTGGTATGTACATGATCCTGGAGGGGGCACCTGGTAAGAGTTTTGTCTGTATGAAGTGCCGTCTGATAGAGCTGATGGAGGAAAAGATCCGAGGTTTGGAGATGCAGGTGGAAAGTCTGGTAGAGTTTAGGAAGGGGTTTGAGCAGATTATGGAGCAAAGACGTGAGGTATCTAAAGGGAAAAGCTCAGACTTGCAGATGGAAGCAGGACTGGGGAATTCTGAGGGGAGACTGGGTGAGGAAAGTGGTCAGTGGAAGCATGTGACTAAAAGAACCAGGCAGAGGAAAAGACAGGCTAGTGAAGGAGAAATAGAGCTCAAGAATACGTTTGCAGGGTTGGAAAATGAAGCAGGGGCTTAGCAGGTAGTCACTGAAGATGGAAGGGTAAGGAAGAAGAGAAGAGCGGCTAGTCCTATAGGAAAAGGGCAAGAGTTAATAGAGACTACACCAAATATGAGCCCCAGGAGGATACAGGATGGGTTGAAGAGGATTACAAGGGAGAATAGGAATAGAAAGAACTTGCAGTCAGAGGGAACAGGGGATAGACTGGAGAATAGCACTGTCACCAGGAAAAGGCAGGTCTATGTGATCAGGGACTCTTTACTGAGAAGAATAGACAGGCCTGTAACCAGAGCTGATCCAGAGAATAGGAGGGTGTGCTGTCTTCCAGGTGCTAAGATATGGGATGTAGACCTGAGGTTGAAAAGAATTCTAAAGGGAGCAGGAAAGAATCCCCTAATTATCCTTCAAATGGGAACAAATGATACGGCTAGATTCTCGCTGGAAAGTATTAAGGGAGACTATGCTAGGCTGGGGAAGACGCTTAAGGAAATTGAGGCTTTAGTGGGATTCTGCCTGTTCCTAGAGAAGGGCAACAAAGGTGTGACAAGATTATGACTATCAACAGATGGCTTAGGCAGTGGTGCTATAAGGAGGGCTTTGGGATGTATGGCCACTGGGAGGCATTCATGGACAGAGGACAGTTCTTTCGGGATGGACTTCATCTGAGTAGGGAAGGAAATAGACTTCTAGGATGGAGGCTGGCACAACTGATTAAGAGAGCTTTAAAGTAGGAATTTGGGGGAGATGGTTGGGAGATGTCCAGGTAATCTCCACGCCGGATTTTAGCATTGAGAGGGAAGAAAACGAAGTAAGAGCGGATACAGCCATGGGTAGGAGGAAGGGCAGTGTAGATACCAGTCTAATAGGTTATACTGGCTGTAGAATGACCGTGCCTAATAGGGTACAGAATGTGAGTGAGGCCAAACAGCAAAAATTAAGATGTTTGTACACTAATGCGAGGAGCCTAGGTAACAAAATGGAGGAACTAGAGCTACTGGTGCAGGAAGTAAAACCAGATATTATAGAGATAACAGAAACATGGTGGAATAGTCGTCATGACTGGGCTACAGGTATTGAAGGGTATGTGCTGTTTAGAAAAGACAGAAATAAAGGTAAAGGTGGTGGAGTAGCATTGTATATCAATGATGAGGTAGAATGTAAAGAAATAAGAAGCGATGAAATGGATAAGATAGAGTCCGTCTGGGCAAAAATTACATTGGGGAAGAAAACTATTAGAGCCCCTGGGATAGTGCTTGGGGTGTGTTATAGAGCGCCAGGATCTAATTTGGATACGGATAGAGTCCTTTTTAATGTTTTAAATAAAGTAAATACTAATGGAAACTGTGTGATCATAGGAGACTTTAACTTCCCAGATGTAGACTGGAGGACGAGTATTAGTAATAATAATAGGGCTCAGATTTTCCTAGATGCGATAGCTGATGGATTCCTTGATCAAGTAGTTGCTGAACCGACTAGAGGGGATGCCATTTTAGATTTGGTTTTGGTGAGGTGAGGACCTCATAGAAGAAATGGTTGTAGGGGATAATCTTGGCTCAAGTGATCATGAGCTAATTCAGTTCAAACTGAACGGAAGGATTAACAAAAATAAATCTGCGACTAGGGTTTTTGATTTAAAAAGGGCTGACTTTCAAAAATTAAGGAAATTAGTTAGGGAAGTGGATTGGACTGAAGAATTTATGGATCTAAAGGTAGAGGAGACCTGGGATTGTTTTAAATCAAAGCTGCAGAAGCTATCAGAAGCCTGCATCCCAAGAAAGGGGAAAAAATTCATAGGCAGGAGTTGTAGACCAAGCTGGATGAGCAAGCATCTCAGAGAGGTGATTAAGAAAAAGCAGAAAGCATACAGGGAGTGGAAGAAGGGAGGGTTCAGCAAGGAAAGCTACATTATTGAGGTCAGAACATGTAGGCATAAAGTGAGACAGGCTAAAAATCAAGTAGAGTTGGACCTTGCAAAGGGAATTAAAACCAATAGTAAAAGATTGTATAGCATATAAATAAGAAGAAAACAAAGAAAGAAGAAGTGGGATCGCTAAACACTGAGGATGGAGTGGAGGTCAAGGATAATCTAGGCATGGCCCAATATCTAAACAAATACTTTGCCTCAGTCTTTAATAAGACTAAAGAGGATCTTGGGGATAATGGTAGCATGACAAATGGGAATGAGGATATGGAGGTAGATATTACCATATCTGAGATAGAAGAGAAACTCAAACAGCTTAATGGGACTAAAATCGGGAGGCCCAGATAATCTTCATCCAAGAATATTAAAGGAATTGGCACATGAAATTGCAAACCCATTAGCAAGAATTTTTAATGAATCTGTAAACTCAGGGGTTGTACCGTATGATTGGAGAATTGCTAACATAGTTCCTATTTTAAAGAAAGGGAAAAAAAGTGATGCGGGTAACTATAGGCCTGTTAGTTTGACATCTGTAGTATGCAAGGTCTTAGAAAAAATTTTGAAGGAGAAGGTAGTTAAGGATATTGAAGTCAATGGTAAATGGGACAAAATACAACATGGTTTTACAAAAGATAGATCGTGCCAAACCAAACTGATCTCCTTCTTTGAGAAAGTAACAGATTTTTTAGACAAAGGAAATGCAGTGGATCTAATTTACCTAGATTTCAGTAAGGCGTTTGATACCGTGCCACATGGGGAATTATTAGTTAAATTGGATAAGATGGGGATCAATAGGAAAATTGAAAGGTGGATAAGGAATTGCTTAAAGGGGAGACTACAACGGGTCCTACTGAAAGGTGAACTGTCAGGCTGGAGGGAGGTTACCAGTGGAGTTCCTCAAGGATCGGTTTTAGGACCAATCTTATTTAATCTTTTTATTACTGACCTCGGCACTAAAAGTGGGAGTGTGCTAATAAAGTTTGCAGATGATACAAAGCTGGGAGGTATTGCCAATTTAGAGAAGGACAGGGATATCCTACAGGAGGATCTGGATGACCTTGTAAACTGGAGTAATAGTCATAGGATGAAGTTTAATAGTGAGAAGTGTAAGGTCATGCATTTAGGGATTAATAACAAGAATTTTGGTTATAAGCTGGGGACACATCAATTAGAAGTAACGGAGGAGGAGAAGGATCTTGGAGTATTGGTTGATCATAGGATGACTATGAGCCGCCAATGTGATATGGCCATGAAAAAAGCTAATGCGGTCTTGGGATGCATCAGGAGAGGTATTTCCAGTAGGGATAAGGAGGTTTTAGTACCATTATACAAGGCACTGGTGAGACCTCACCTGGAATACTGTGTGCAGTTCTGGTCTCCCATGTTTAAGAAGGATGAATTCAAACTGGAACAGGTACAGAGAAGGGCTACTAGGATGATCCGAGGAATGGAAAACTTGTCTTATGAAAGGAGACTCAAGGAGCTTGGCTTGTTTAGCCTAACTAAAAGAAGGTTGAGGGGAGATATGATTGCTCTCTATAAATATATCAGAGGGATAAATACTGGAGAGGGAGAGGAATTATTTAAGCTCAGTACCAATGTGGACACAAGAACAAATGGTTATAAACTGGCCACCAGGAAATTTAGACTAGAAATTAGACGAAGGTTTCTAACCATCAGAGGAGTGAAGTTTTGGAACAGCCTTCCAAGGGAAGCAGTGGGGGCAAAAGATCTATCTGGCTTTAAGATGAAACTCGATAAGTTTATGGAGGAGATGGTATGATGGGATAACATGGTGTTGGTAATTAAATATTCATGGTAAATAGGCCCAATGGCCTGTGATGGGATATTGGATGCGGTGGGATCTGAGTTAACCAGGAAAGAATTTTCTGTACTATCTGGCTGGTGAATCTTGCCCATATACTCAGGGGTTAGCTGATCGCCATATTTGGGGTCGGGAAGGAATTTTCCTCCAGGGCAGATTGGAAGAAGCCCTGGAGGTTTTTCGCCTTCCTCTGTAGCATGGGGCACGAGTCACTTGCTGGAGGATTCTCTGCTCCTTGAAGTCTTTAAACCACAATTTGAGGACTTCAATAGCACAGACATAGGTGAGAGGTTTTTTGCAGGAGTGGTGGGTGAACTTCTGTGGCCTGCGTTGTGCAGGAGGTCAGACTAGATGATCATAATGGTCCCTTCTGACCTAAATATCTATGAGTCTATGAGCAGTGCTAGATGATAGAAAATACAACTTGCTTTCCCACAGCAAGTGTGGAACCTGCTGCTAATGCTAGACAAATTATACTGAGAATCAGACATACTTATTTCGCATGGTATCTTATAATACTGTGATAGTATAGTTTCAGCGAGTGGCAGCCACTGTTTTTAGCTATCTACCTATGTATAGCTATCTTTTGCTATTCTTCTACTGCTGCTTAGTATCTAGGTGCAAAGTACATTCATAATGTTTCTTTGTTTTAGTTATAGTTTTTCATGGTTTCTGTATTCCTTTGTTTTATGAAAAATTGTTCCTTTTTAACTAGGCAATATTTACATACTCATAATATGCGTTAATGAGTTTTCAGACTTGTAACAGCTCTTATTTTACCTTACTTGAAGGATCCTACCCAATCTGATGATCTTTTTAATAGAATGCCATTTAAGGATATTAGTAAATTACAGTATTATCAGGTCAGCTCTGGATAGACAAAGTAGATTTAGCTTCCTCAAGTGGTAGTGGAAGATATACTGCTTTATCCTTCAATGCTCTCACCAGCTATTTTAAAGAAAGATTGCCCATTTTAGTGTTCACTGATCTGAAAAAGTCTTTATGGTATAGGAATAATAATTTCCTCAAACAAATTTAGCTCTTTTTTTTTTTTTGGCACTTCACCACTTACAATGCCATTCAAGACTCTTCAACATGCCAATATGTTTGACTGTAATTGTGAAGCAAAAATGGTACAGAATCAATTTGCTATCAATGTGTATGTAGCTTTTAAATATTACAAAAACTATCTGAGATCAGATGTCTATTCTATTTCTTATATATGGTCTGCTTATTTAATTTGATTTTACAAACAATATTTCAAATCATTAGAAGATTTGCTCAATCTTCTGTTTTATATCATGGCTATTACAACATTTTCAGTCTCCTGACCATGTTTTCCCAATATTTTATTAATCCAGTAAATTGTACGCAATCAACATTTCCACTATTTTATACACCAGATAAATCCACAAGGAGAGAGAATTTTGGGGTAAATTATTTTGAAAAACATAAAGTCCTTCATTCCTTCTGACAGCTCAAGGTTGGTTTCTTTTTTAGTGCCACATCTGTGGGCTTCGTATCATACAGGTATCTTACTAAGATCTTACAAGGATTATATGCACTAATGATATTCCTAAAAGGCATTTCCATATTGTATACATTCTCAGCAGACTGCAGAGAGTCCATATGTAAGATTCTGATCTATCACTGGACAGGAGTCTGATCAACAAACTGTTATTCACTTAAGTAGTCCTATTAGAGTCAAACAGAAAAGTATGAAAGAGGCTCACAAGACTGGTCCCCAAAACCAACATTTTCTAAACTGCATGTCTGTAAGCACATTATATAGCCTTCACTATTGCCAGCTCTCACACTTCTACCACAAAGCTCACACAATTTGGTGTGTTTTTTCCCTTAAAGTCCCAACTCCTGGAGATAGGTGATTAGGTAATGATTTCAACTTTCATTTTTTTTAAAAAAAAGAAATTTTCTATCATTAGTGGTTGGAGAGAGAAACATGTCAGCGTGAATGCTAGTAGCTCAAAAACCATAGGCTAAATATAAAGAACCCCAAATTATACAGGAGGGTGTGGTGTGCATCAGAGAAGCTTTGAAAACCAGTTTCATGACTGGCCTGGCTACAGTGTGAAAGTTCTGTTTGTTTCTCCTTGATGAAAACACACCCCCTTTGTTGATTTTAATTCCCTGTAAGACAACCATCCTGCCCCCTTCGATCATAGCTGGCAAAGGAAATAAAGTCACTATTGTTTTGAAACCATGCATTTTTTCTTTATTAATTAAAAAAAGGGAGATAACTGACAAGGTAGCCTGGGTGGAGTGGTGGAAGAGGGAAGGACAAGGGCACATTGCCTATTGTAGCCATACTACAAATCAAAACTGTTTGAATTACAGCCTTCTGTTGCTTGGGCCATCCTCTGGAGTGGAGTGGCTGGGTGCCCGGAGCCTCCCCCGCATTCTTGGGCATCTGGGTGAGAAGGATATGGAACTTGCAGAGGAGGGCAGACAGTTGTACAGTGGATGCAGCAGTGGTCTGTGCTCTTGTTGGCTTTCTTGAAGCTCCACCAGATGCCTGAGCATGTCCGTTTGCTCCCCCATTAGCCTCAGCTTTGCATCCTGCCTCTTCTCATCGTGCTCACTTAATGCTTTCCTGGACTCTGCCACGGAATGCCTCCATGCATTCAGCTGTGCCCTATCAGTGCGGGAGGACTTCATGAGCTCAGAAAACATGCGATCATGAGTGCGTTTTTTTTATCTTCTAATCTGCAATAACCTCAGGGACAGAGATGATAGGGGGAGCATAGAAACATTTGCACCTGCAGGGAGATCAAAAGGGAGAGTAAAATTTAAGACGCTACATTTCTGAGAACAAAAGGGAGACTCTTTCACAGTGAATCAAGCAATTCACAGCAGACAGCACATGTGCTTTAGATACAAGGTCACATTTTGCCTTTTATATTGAACGCCTGCCGGTATGGTGGCACATCACACATGGCTGGGCAACAGAATTTGGTTTCTAGGCAGCTATGGTAAGCCACAGGGTACATGGATTTGGCTTCTAATGCCTTCATAACATGTGGGAATGTTTTCAAACTGCAATGTCCTCCTTTCCCATAGCAAGCAATGCCGGCTGGGTTTGCCATTTAAAAGGAGGGGCTGTGGCTTTCTGGTGGATGTGCAGCACACTCCTCCCCGCACCCCTCTGGCTATTTGGGATGATCCCTTCACCCCTCCCCCCGCTGTGTCACTATGGGATGATCCCTTCTAGCTAAGAGCAAATGGTCCAGCATGAATGGGGTCCTTTTACTGTTCCCTTACAAAAATTTCCCTATTTCAACCAGGTGACCATGAATGATATCACTCTCCTGAGGCTAACACAGAAAGATAAAGGCCGAATGTTGCTTGAATGCTACCAAAACCCAGGACCATTCGCTGCCATGCTTTGTGCTGCAATGATTCCAGATTACTTGCTACTGGCTTGGCATGGTAAAGTGTCCTGGCGTGGAGGATGAAATAAGACAGCCCTCCCCAGAAACCTTCTGCAAAGGCTTTCAGGGTACCTCCAGGAGAGCTTCATGGAGATGTCCCTGGAGGATTCCTGCTCCATCCCCAGACATGTTAACAGACTTTTCCAGTAGCTGTACTGGCCACAAATGCATCCCAAGTCTTCAGGGCAAATCAAACATTAAACACTATTGCTTTTAACCCCTGTACTGTAGTTACAAATGTGCACCACCAGATGTGCCTTCTCCGCCTTCAGGTTTGGGGATCCCACCTTGGGAAGGTATTGGCTCCAGGGTGATGAAAAGGTCCTCGCTGCTGGGGAGAATGGATTCACCACTTGCCTGCTGTGCCTTCTCCTCTTCCTCCTCCACAAAAATCCTCCTCTGTGTTGCATGAGACTCCCCCCTTGCAGGTGTCCATGGACAGTGGTGAGGTAGTGGTAAGATCCCCCCTTAGAATGCCATGCATCTGATCATAGAAGCGGCATCTATGGGGCTCTGACCCAGAGCGACCGTTTGCCTCCTTTGTCTTTTGGTAGGTTTGTCTGAGCTCCTTGACTTTCACACGGCACTGCTGTGTGTCCCTGTTGTAGCCTCTGTCCATCAAGCCCTGTGCGATTTTGGCATATATATATTAGCATTTCTTCTTTTTATCAGAGTTCTGCCTGAATAGATTCTTCTTCCCGTACAGCAATCAGATCCAGTGTCTCCCGTTACCTCCATGCTGGAGCTCGTTTGCGATTCTGGTGGGACTGCACGGTCACCTGGGGCTTTTCATAGATTCATAGATATTTAGGTCAGAAGGGACCATTATCATCATCTAGTCTGACCTCCTGCACAACACAGGCCACAGAATTTCACCCACCACTCCTAAGAAAAACCTGTGTACTTGGCTAGTGCATTGGAGTTTGAAGTGCTGTCCAGAGTGGTCACACTGGAGCACTCTGGGATAGCTCCCGGAGGCCAATATCGTCAATTTGCATCCACACTACCCCAAATTCGACCCAGCAAGGTCGATTTTAGTGCTGCTCCCCTCACTGGGGAGGAGTACAGAAGTCGATTTTAAGAGCCTTTTAGGTCAACGGAACCGGGTTGCTTGTGTAGATACATTTGTTATAAAATCGACCTAACACAGCTAAATTCGACCTAATCCTGTAGTGTAGACCAGGCTAAGTCACATTAACTTTGCATAGTCTTTGTTCTGAAATGCACATCCCCACTTCTGTCACCAGATGGTGTTCCATATGTCAATAAACACTCACTGCAAATGTTGTAAGGAGAAACCGATGAATACTACCTCATGGATGTATTTCTTACAATGAGAATACAAGAAGGCTGACAAGTACTGTCTGGTCCTCTTACAAAGACTTGCAGAGAAAACTGATAAGAATGAAGCAGACTGTTTTGCTTTACTTGTAAAGAGGTATAGAAGATTGAATTTCTATTTCCTGTCGCAGATTTTTGTGATGAACAGGTAAGGAGGAAGTCAGTGAATTCTGAGTGTCCAAAATTGTCGTATGGAGATGAACAATAAAAGCTAAGCACTGTACAGATGGTATGCTTATGAAGATATATAGGGGAGAAAGCTAACAAATGTTAAACAGCTGTTTCCCTATGAGGAGAGATGAAGAAAAGTGATGAGTATGGTGATGAGAATTGATCAGATAGTTTGCCTACAAGTGTATGTAAAGAATACAAAGTAGTCAAATCCTGCAGTCCTTATTCAGAGAATACTCCCATCAAAGTAAGAATTTTGCCTAAAGGGAGGGGGTGTCTTTTAGGACTCTACCTTATTGCCTTTCATATAAGAAAACTGAGGAGAAAAGGTTGTTAGAAAAGATGTTCAAGGAAAGCAGTGCAGAACTGCAATGCATTTTTAAGCTCAGTGTCTCCCAACATTTAAACTGAAGTGCATGACATTTTCTGAGCATGACACAAGCAGGCATGATGATATACTCATCACAAATAATGTTTCTTACTTTTTGTTTGTTTGTTTTTTGTAGTTGGGGAGGGGAAACAACAATAATTTCAAAACTTGCCATTGCTCCTCTACGTTACCGTCATTGTCCACTACTAGAAGAATCAGTCAAGTATGAACATTATCAATTTAATTGCTTAATTCGTGTTCGCCATTAATGTCAGAATAATTGTTTCATAATACAGAGTTTACTGTATCATTCATAGATTCATAACTTCTAAGGCCAGAAGGGACCATCCTGTCTATTATCCTGCATCACACAGATCAATTATAGGTAGTCTATAAATAATGCAGTAGAAAAAATACAATGCCGTATATAAACAGTTTGAGAAGTAGGGTCTTTTTGTTCGTTTTTCAACCATGCAAACAGATGTCTTATCAGCAATGGCAACTTGGTCATAGCCTCTTTGAGTACTACCCTTTTCAATTAGCTCACTTTGTCAGTGGCTCATTCCTAAAAAGGCAGCTAAACATCAGTACACTGATTGCATATTAACAGGAGTTTACAATTGATAAATCCTATCATGAATTCAAAGCATTGTTCCAAAATGTTGGGTGTCAGTTTGTCCAATTTGCAACTGCATAGGTGTGAATAATACTTGACGGTCTTTCCCAATTTATCTTCAAGAGCTATTGTCTGTATAAGCATATCCTTTCCAAGGATTGCAGAATTATTTTTTGTTCTTGACTTATAGAACTTTAAAGGAGTTCACAGCTTGTAACTGTGTAGTAAACATGTAACTGTTTGACCATTTTACTTTTGGATTAGTTGTGATACCTGAAAGGTGCTAAATGCACAAGGTTAGTTCTAAAAAAAAATAGTTTTTTTCATAATGTTGACCCATGATCTTTCCTAGAAACCTTGCTGCTGTACTGTACATTACAATTTATTTCTTATAATTTGTTTACTTTTGCACTGTTCTCTTTGACAGGTTTCAAAGTGGTAGCTGTGTTAGTCTGTATCAAGAGGAGTCCTTGTGGCACCTTACAGACTAACACATTTATTTGGGCATAAGCTTTTGTGGGCTCCTCATTGCCCAAACAATTCCTTTTTATTCATTTTTCCCAAAAAAACATGGTATTTACTGTGGTGTTGGGTGGTTTCTGCAAATATAGATTTGACCCTTTGCTAAAAGGTTTTACAATTTTCTCACATGGCAATTTGCGGATTCAGTAGCAATTTCAAAACAAACAAAACCCTTATCTCCCTTTCTTGGGTCGGTTGTTAATGTGCTCAAGTAACTGTGGTCTGAAAGAAGAGCTTGAGGAGTACACTTTATTTAGTTTTCCATTATGTGTACTCAGATGGATTATATCCATTAAATGTGTGTAGACTACTGTATGTTTTGCAGTGTTCCAGGGAAAGATTAGAAAACAAGATAATTGAAGACCAATAGACATGCTACGGTAATTAAGTTCAGAGTTATAGCGTGGTAGTAAATAATGATGTTTTGTATTTCAGTCAGAGCTGGAGGAAACCCACAAAGAAGTTCAATCAATATTATTTGTTCAAATTGCCAGCAGATGTAGTCACAGAATGTGAATAAAAGTGCACAGCAAATAGTATAGGCAGAAAGTATAAGGCAGAAAATACTGGAGGTAAATTGGTGGCTAAACAACTGGTGTGAAGCTGAAAGTTTTAGCCCACTTTCCATAAGCTTAAAAATAAGATAAATAAAATAAAATAAATAAAATAAGATATCCACAAGATAAAAATCAGCCCAAAGCCTTCATCCATTTCCCAACAGAGATGCAGGTTTAGATCAGCCTCTGTAAGGACCATTTCCTTTCAATAACTCACAGCATAGTGCCTCATCCTTTCACTACACCACTAGGTCATTCCTTTCCTGCAGTTCTCTAGGAGAATTCCTGACCCTCCACTGACATTCCACAACTCTTAAATCCCACTTTGATGCTCTGTTGAAGGTGTAGTTCTATTTTAGATGATCAGCAAGTGAATTTCTTCTTGGCTAACCAGCATAGAAACCCTAAGAACATTTTCATAAATAACAAGGGAGCTTCATTATTACATGAATATTTCAGAGTGATTCCAACTATACTGTATATGGTGTAGGTGTTTAAAATTAGAAGTTATCTTTTCTAATTCTCTGGAGTTTTCCGGATCCTGTTTGCAGGTAAAGGGCACTATAGGGAAGTGTGCAATCTGGGCCTGGGTTTGCAAAGAGCCTGCCTGGAGCAAGGTGGGGTGAGTTGTGCCTCTCTGCCTTATGGAGCAGCCTGCTTTCTCTGTGTGTGTGTTTTTGATTCCTATGTGTACTAGATTCTAGGAAATAAACTATTGTTACATTGCAGCTTTCCAGAAAGAGTATTTTATGTTTTTAATCTAAACTCTTTTTGTTTGTTTGCTGTGAATATAATACTACTGAGTGGGGAAGAGAAAGCTAACATTTAAACAACTACTTTTAAAATTAGACATGGCTAAGCAGTAGAAAATATATCGTGGAAAATTATCGTATCTTGGCAAAGGAAAGCAGTATATGACCTTCTAGGTCTTTCTGGGTAAAATTTTTAAAAATGTTTAAGTCCTATTGAGAGTCACTTTACTCTGCAAGAAGAAATCACAGAATGGGACTACTTAAGGGTTAAGGAGATAATTTACTTGAACAAGGGTGGCAGAATTTAATCCTCCAGTGTATTTCTATTCAGGGAATTGGTTCAGGCTCCTTTAAAAAAAATACGAGAAAAAGCAATATCAAGTAGAAAATTAACTGGGTCATCACTCAAAATATACATTCTGAATTCAGAGTTGGTGTGGTGCTTTTCTTCCAAAAATGCCAAAAGTGGAAACCATTTATTAAAGATCTTCTTTCCTTCTATTTTTCCTCATTCTTGTATACTAGCCCTAAAAAACTTCATAATAAATAAAACTAATTTAAAATAAAATTATCTCTTTTAGTGAAGGCAGTTTTAATTTCAGCATTTTATAAGCTGCACCTGACTTCTTGGATAAAAAAAAAATTGCATTTTTGAACAAAGTGAAGATACATAAGAATTAAAAACAGCATTAGAAGGAAACAACTATTTCTAAGATGGTGCAGATTGCTCCTATTCCCACAAGTGTGCTGTTACATATTTGTGCTGCAGACAAAATACCTACCTTCTCAGAAGCTTTCTATATTTCAAAAGCTGGTTTTAGGCATATGGTGGCAATAAATCTAGACGATTTACCCAGATATCTGCTTGTTTCCTCTCTCCTAGTTTAAGCAATAATTTTTGCTTACATTGTTTTCACTCCCAGATTATACCGACTCTGAATTCCTGCCCCATCACAATCAGCTCTTTAAATGGTAAAATTTTGCCTGTGACAAGTATTCAGGAAGGATTACTGAGTGGAATCTCCTCATTACCAGCACTGATATTTTCTAATCAAGTTTCATACTTAATTGTGGGAAAAAAGCAGCAAATTATTTTTTTCGGCATAGTTTTCTTCAAGTGTTTTGGAGGTAATGAGACAAATTCTCAAATATGTTACTTACATGCTATTGGGACTCAAAATCAGTAGCACTCACCAAGGAAAAAATTCAATCTGCTTCATGGTTTTGAGATTTCTGCAGGATTTAGACACTAATAGCTACTTCAGTCTCAGTTATATAATATACAGAAGCCAGAGAAAAAAGAAGGGAAGTAGAATAGAAGCAGGTCTAACATATATATGTTTTCTCACTCCAGTACCCACTGTACCCTTTACAATATATATAATCAAAATAACTATCATGAGAAAATAGCATGCTTACATGAGGAATGCATTTAAGGTGGAAAAGATTACTTACTACATCTTCTCCATGGATAAATATATAGACTTCTGGACAACTTAAAGGCCTTAGGTAAATTTTCAGAGAAATAGGAGCATAACAACAGCATGAAAGATCTTGTCATCATTTTTTGCATATGGCCATCATATTGCTTTCCAACTTTCTACCTGTCGGAAGTACTATAGCATAATAGTTGTGATGGGGTTGATTGTTCCATTAAGGCACCCGTCTGTGTTGGAACTGTTGAAGCCCATGTTGGGACTACTCCAGAAGGAGCTCTAGAACTGCATTGTGCCTCAGAAAAGCACTATGGTTACATCTGCAACTCACTCAGTGCCTAAATTTCCATGGTAAAATTTCCCTAAGCACTTAGGTTTCTGCTTCTGGGCATGCACACTACTGCCTTCCTCTAGGCATCAGGCACCTGTCTCCTGCCTAATACCCAGTGCAATCCACAAACTGGGGGAAGATAGTTGTTCCCATGCCTACCTTGTCTGAAGAGCCCAATCTGATAGGTGTACTCATAGGTTGCCTAATTCCTCACAAAACCACTGGGGAGGTGGTGGGGAGGAGACCTTTTTAACATTAATCCAGTGGCTGGGCACTCTCTCAGGGTGGATTTGGAATTGCACTGTAAGCACAGACTAGAAAAAGAAATTGTGTTTTAAATTAATGTGAAACTTAATGACAGGTTTCAAAGTAACAGCTGTGTTAGTCTGTATTCGCAAAAAGAAAAGGAGTACTTGTGGCACCTTAGAGACTAACCAATTTATTTGAGCATAAGCTTTCCTGAGCTACAGCTCACTTCATCGGATGCATACTGTGGAAAGTGTAGAAGATCTTTTTATACACACAAAGCATGAAAAAATACCTCCCCCCACCCCACTCTCCTGCTGGTAATAGCTTATCTAAAGTGATCACTCTCCTTATACCCAGGAACCTATCCTTGCAACAAAGCCCGTTGCCAACTGTGCCCACATATCTATTCAGGGGACACCATCACAGGGCCTAATAACATCAGCCACACTATCAGAGGCTCGTTCACCTGCACATCCATCAATGTGATATATGCCATCATGTGCCAGCAATGCTCCCTGCCATGTACATTGGTCAAACTGGACAGTCTCTATGCAAAAGAATAAATGGACACAAATCAGATGTCAAGAATTATAACATTCATAAACCAGTTGGAGAACACTTCAATCTCTCTGGTCACGCTATTACAGACATGAAAGTTGCAATATTACAACAAAAAAACTTCAAATCCAGACTCCAGCGAGAGACTGTTGAATTGGAATTCATTTGCAAATTGGATACAATGAACTTAGGCTTGAATAGAGACTGGGAGTGGCTAAGTCATTATGCAAGGTAACCTATTTAAGGAGAGTGATCACTTTAGATAAGCTATTACCAGCAGGAGAGTGGGGTCAGGGGAGGTATTTTTTTCATGCTTTGTGTGTATAAAAAGATCTTCTACACTTTCCATAGTATGCATCGATGAAGTGAGCTGTAGCTCACGAAAGCTTATGCTCAAATAAATTGGTTAGTCTCTAAGGTGCCACAAGTACTCCTTTTCTTTTTATGAAACTTAAGACAGTTTAAAAAGGGAGACCTTTTGTCATAAATATAAAGGGAAGGGTAAACCCCTTTGAAATCCCTCCTGGCCAGGGGAAAGCTCCTCTCACCTGTAAAGGGTTAAGAAGCTAAAGGTAACCTCGCTGGCACCTGACCAAAATGACCAATGAGGAGACAAGATACTTTCAAAAGCTGGGAGGAGGGAGAGAAACAAAGGGTCTGTGTCTGTCTGTAGTCGTCTTGGCCAGGGACAGAACAGGAATGGAGTCTTAGAACTTTTAGTAAGTAATCTAGCTAGGTATGTGTTAGATTATGATTTCTTTAAATGGCTGAGAAAAGAATTGTGCTGAATAGAATAACTATTTCTGTCTGTGTATCTTTTTTGTAACTTAAGGTTTTGCCTAGAGGAGTTCTCTATGTTTTTGAATCTAATTACCCTGTAAGATATCTACCATCCTGATTTTACAGGGGGGATTTCTTTATTTCTATTTACTTCTATTTTTTATTAAAAGTCTTCTTGTAAAACACTGAATGTTTTTTCATTGTTCTCAGATCCAAGGGTTTGGGTCTGTGGTCACCTATGCAAATTGGTGAGGCTTTTTATCCAACATTTCCCAGGAAAGGGGGGGTGCAAGTGTTGGGAGGATTGTTCATTGTTCTTAAGATCCAAGGGTCTGGGTCTGTAGTCACCTAGGCAAATTGGTGAGGCTTTTTACCAAACCTTGTCCAGGAAGTGGGGTGCAAGGTTTTGGGAAGTATTTTGGGGGGAAGGACGCGTCCAAACAGCTCTTCCCCAGTAACCAGTATTAGTTTGGTGGTGGTAGCGGCCAGTCCAAGGATAACGGGTGTAATATTTTGTACCTTGGGGAAGTTTTGACCTAAGCTGGTAAAGATAAGCTTAGGAGGTTTTTCATGCAGGTCCCCACATCTGTACCCTAGAGTTCAGAGTGGGGGAGGAACCTTGACACCTTTCAACTGCCTTCTTGGGTAATAAGATGATTCATAATTGCTCATCTTTCAGTTTGTTCTTACAAATAGAATGAACTTGTGGCTTTGTGTTGGGGTAAGTGCAAGTAAGCAGTGCTGTAGCTGGAATAATTCTGCATGACTCAACTGGAATTTTCCCTGGAACTCTGTGGGAGCACATACTTGAGATGTGGTAACTCCCCTGCCCTTTCAAAGGGTGTTCCTGTGACACCTCCTGCACTGTGCCATCTTTTTCTGGTCAACCTGTAGCAGGGGATCGATGGCCATTCCCTCAGACTATCCATCCTTGTTTCATTTGGTATAGCAACCATTGCCAGCAGCAGTAGATTGGAACAGCCTTATCAAATGTATTCTACTTTATTTCTTTGTTTGCAAAATAGTTTTAATCATACACATAAAAGCTGAACAAATATGTTCAAATATGAACAAAGACAATTTCCTCTTACTATTTTTCTCCTTCAAAAGATAAGAAAGAAGAATGAACCTGGGAGGCATCTTTAGGTCTTTGAGGTTTTAATGTGCTGAAGGCAGGTATGATGATGACTATGAACACATGTAACTTCAGTAACGTTAATCTAGTATGGTGTGAAAACTCTTATAGTAGCAAAGGCTCCTGAAATTACACCACCAGTTTTTGACATTCCAAGAAAGTGTGGAACCAATTAATTCACTCATTCCTTAGATACAGCACCCAGGAGGGATTTTTCCTCTGTTGGAGGCATTGATGCTCTAGGAAAAGCCCATTTAGTCTTCCAGGGGCCTAGAAGGTCTGGGAAGAAATAATAATCAATCAGAAAATAGCAGGCAATAAGAAGGCTTACCTATTTCATCTCAAGGGGAGTGCTGAATGGAGCTAGAGCATGGTCTTCAGTCCTAACCCAGAACCCTGGGGCCAAGTCGGGGCCTTGTTTAAAATGGAGCAACCAAAAAGTTACCTGTTGTGTTTACTAGTTTAAAGATAAAGCCAGCCAAAGTCTGTTGATTAACTGTTTAAAGACTGGCACCAAGGTCACTGCAGAAGTTGTCCTGCTCTGGGTGGGCTGCCATAGGGTTGAATTACAATTTTCATAGACATCAGTAGAATATCAGTGGTGTAATGAAAGAGCACTTGCAAACTGAAGTCCAGTCATCTACTGGGAGTTTCCATTCTGACTACCCTGAAGATGAGCCTCTGGAAAGCTCATCATGGAAATATCTCTGGATAGCATTTGTTGTAAATAACATTCTCAAAAGTGGGACACACGAGTCCTCCTGAATCACAACACTGCAGGTTCAGTGTCAAAGAAGGCAGCAGCCAAGGTGTTGATGGGTTTGGGTGAGGACTTCGTTTGTTTGCATCAAGCTACACAAAGGGATAGATTAACTTGGGCAATTTTCTTTATCTCAATCAATAATAATCAGACACCTGTGTCTAGGGGGAACAGTCATTCTTACCTTCAAGAGATGAGAAACAGTATTAATTAATAACTGCTCTTGTCACAGCCCAATTTCTTAATAGTTTCAGAAGTCCTTAAAGAGCATAACTAAGTCTTTAGTCTATTGATTCTAAAATATTTCCCTTGCTGGCCATTGATAAAGTAATGCCCTGTCTAGGGCCCTACTCAGCAAGTGATAGAGCAAATACATGTCCCATTCCGATAAGTATTCTGGAATCATGTTTACTAAAACAGATTTCCAATGTGCATAAGTATTCACCCCTAAACATTAGTGTATCTGAGAAATACAGACATTTTTACATTGAATACAGAAGTGCTTAACAAAGCA
This sequence comes from Lepidochelys kempii, assembly GCF_965140285.1. Lineage (NCBI taxonomy): Eukaryota > Metazoa > Chordata > Testudines > Cheloniidae > Lepidochelys > Lepidochelys kempii. The sequence goes on along the minus strand of NC_136384.1, from coordinate 65,001,191 downwards.
ATGAAATGCTAGTACTAGTGATCACATCTTATTGGTAATAAACAAATTAATTAAAATATTATTGAACTTTTGATGTCTCTCTTGCTGTGCCCTAATGTCTAATCCTGGAAAAGGAAGCTGAATTCATTTGTACATTGCTTATTGTTATTTTATTACTTCTCTCTAAATAACTGAGCTGCCTTTACTAGAATGTGAGCTAGAAAATCTTATGTGCCTTACATAAAGGTATCTTTTAAATTATACTTGGCCTCAGAAATAGCTGAGACATCCCAGTTTCCCTTATATAATTAATCTTTTCCAATATGGACGTCAAAAGTAATTGTCCCTATGAAGTCTCTACAAGAAAATTAAATGAGTTCATTGTGAGCCTTCACTGTTTTTGTAATCTCATATTTAGCATATATAACATTAATCTTTCTGATCACTTGTGCTGACGTGACTACTTGCAGACAGTATGAATGTGCATTTATGGCAGCCAAATAGTCTCTGTCCTCTAGAGTTAAAACATCCAGTGCCACTTTGTCCATTACTCCCTCTGTCTGTGTCCTTTGGATTAGCTGGCCCAAAATTTGGCCCAAGCATTTACCATATCAGTAATGTCTTGTTCGTGTCTGATCAATATCTTTACTTATTGTGCCTTCCCTTCACAAATTAACTTAAGAATTTTTTTCAGAATACAACTGATATTACAGTGCATTTACCTTTATGGAAAACACCATCAGCACTGGAGAGTTTGTGTGTGTGATATACCTATTGTTTAAGCATTAACTGCTTTCTCCCTACAGTATATGCAACATATATCACAGACTCATTCTCCCCAGAAGCTGTTTTAACTGTTCCCACCTGCTAGATGAAATGGCCTCTGGGTACTGTTAACGTAAATGTCAATGTAAGATTCAGTTTTTTGATCTCTAACATTCACAATCTCATTCCAGATCTGGAATCAAGTTTCATGCACAATTAATTAACTTTAGTTTGATAGTCATCTGGCTGGAGCTTTGATGGTAGCCTTGAATTCTAGATAGTGTCTTCTACAGGCCTTCCTTTGAAATGTTTAACAAGCGTTTGTATTGTGTTTCAACCAAAAAAGGAACTCTATCAACACATTTGTGTAAAGATTTATGGCCAGATGTGATTCCAGATGTTTCCATATCAGCAGTGAGGAAAACAAAAAATATATCTGCATGAGTATTTCCCACACTGGCAATGGTGGCAGGGACCATATCTTTAGGTCATGTGCTAGCAGAATAAAAAGAAGACCATGATGGTTGCCATTTTAGTAAGATTGTTTTGTTTTGAAACCAACTAAGATTTTAAATTTATAAATAAATCGCTTTCCTCGTATTGCATATAGTAATATAAAGCTATAACCCCCATTCAAAATACATTCAGAATTCTCCCAGGTTGCCCATGAATTATGATGCAGTTGATGGTATATTGGCCATGTTCCTTGTATTTTTACAGGTTATCTGGCTGCCGGAAGCTGCCATTCTTCTTCTTCTTTTTTTTAAATGAACAGTTTGTATCAAAGTATTCTGCTAGATTACAAATCAAATCCATCCCTTCCTGGTATTGTTGTCCTTAAGGAAGCAAGAAGTTCACAAAACACCAGTTGTTTTAGATTCATGCATGACACCAACACCTGTTTTTGAGCTTCAGCTCCTAGTTCTCTGGCTGACGGAGGAGTGCAGGACTTTATGCACTTAGAAGTTGAGGATGACCTTCTGTTATGACATCTTAATATGTAAGATATTCAAGGTGATTATTCACAGGCAATATTTCCAATGTAGTATCTATTTTGTTGATAGAAAATAATCTCCAGTAAGAGCAGAAGCTTTGCTGTTGCATCAGAACAAATAATTATGGGCTCAATCCTCAGCTGGTGTAAACAGGCATAATCCCCATTGAAATGTCTCTGTTAGGCTGTGTTCAAGTGAAATGGATACTGCGGTCGCTTTTTAGTAAGATCCTCTTAAAAGCATAATGGCACAATTAAACTTTATATTGTTGTCCTGCATAACCTTGTCAGTATTTTGTGCACTATCTCTGCAGATTTGTACATGAGTGCTTCACAGAGGAAAATGCTTTCCAAATGCATTTAATGTCCAGGTTTATGTGGGTGCCCTTCTAACACCTGCTCATATGTAGTTATGTGGATAAGCTGCACAAAATAGCAATGTAACTTTAAAAGCTAATTTACATTCAAGTATACTGCACTTGTCATGTAAATATATTTTTTCCCTTTACTGAATAAGAAACTGATAAGGCTCAGAGACAAAAATAGTGATTTTTCCGAGAGAGGGTAATCTTGAAGACTATGTAACCATGTACATGGAGTGGGACACAGGTTTTTGGAAAAGTGCATTCTGAAACTGATGTGCAATCTTTGAGCTTGATAGATGTCCACTGAAGTCAATAGGAATTTTTCCATTGACTTCAATTTATATTGGATCAGGACCTTTGTTTACTGCTGTGGTAATAGGAGGAGAAATCAGGCAACAAATCTGAGGGACCTATAGCTGGGGAATTTATAAAACTACTCAAAGAAGCTTTAAAGAATTAACAAAGAGGTCGGTTGACTGCAGTGGGAAAATGGACAAAATGTAATCACATGTTGAAACAATTGCCTATCACCTAACCCAGAGAAGACAAGAATAGTGTGACAACTTGAAGACAAGACTGGAAACAATAAACAAACCCTAACAGTTTACTGACACTACTGTACTGTCTAGGTTAATATCACAAATGGTTCATATGTTTTCCCCGTTATTGCTGTTAAATTACATGTTGATGCAAGTTGCATCAAGTTGCAGTGGGGGAGGTTTAGATTGGATATTAGGAAAAACTTTTTCACTAAGAGGGTGGTGAAACACTGGAATGCGTTACCTAGGGAGGTGGTAGAATCTCCTTCCTTAGAGGTTTTTAAGGTCAGGCTTGACAAAGCCCTGGCTGGGATTATTTAACTGGGAATTGGTCCTGCTTTGAGCAGGGGGTTGGACTAGATGACCTTCTGGGGTCCCTTCCAACCCTGATATTCTATGATTCTATGATTCTATGTACTGTGTTTCAGTTTAGGTTTCCAAGAAAGGTGCTGCTGGTAAAAATTCTAGGAAACCTAATACACAGAAAACTTAAAGGAGGTAAACATACAAGAGGATTTTGATATTTCTCACTTCTCTAATCCATAAACCTCATATTCTCACAAAATTTGCCAGTGGTGTCACATTGGTGTAAACGGGGCACCATCTCCCCCCGAGTAGGCCCTTGTGGCTGAGTGTGGCTCTGCTGTGGCTTGCATCAGTTTCCCCCTCAATGAGATCACTTTAACAGTCTGATCAATGAGAAAACAAATACTCTACTTAACTTCAGTGTATCTGCATTACTATTTAAATACAGCTTTCTGAAAGGAGCACTTGTCTCCTTCTTCACCTTAGCCTTGTCCCATCATTTAGGGTTGTCAGTTCTTGTTATGCATCTCCGAGTGTTCTTGTTGAGAGCATTGTCCAAGGTGACACCAGCCTTCTTTGTGTCCTCCTTCAGCATCTTAAACCACCTTTTTCTAGGTTTTCTTCATGGTCTTTGTCCTGTGAGTGCTAGCTCTTTTACTTTCTGGCCAATATATCCCATATCTCATCATCTCACATGACCCAGCCATTTCAGTCAATGCTACCTCAACTTTTCCATGATGAAGAGCCACCTGCATCATGGCTTGTACCCAGAGCTTAAATTCAGCCAGAGGCAACTGCAGCAGAGGTTGGGTAAATATTTTAAACTCGCAGGAGCCCAGGCAACTCTCACGGGGCTGAATCCCTGAGCCTGGCACTTCACATGGGGCAGAAGCCCCAAACCCTGGTTCTTCCCATGGGGCTGAAGACCCAACCCCCAGGGCTTTGGAAATACTTGGGAAGAATTTAAGTCTTGCTTGTACCATTTCATTCTGTAGCCTATCAGCTCTTGTCTTATGCAGCATTCACCTAAATATTCTCATTTTGGCATTGTGAAGTAGTCCTTCTTTCTTCCTCAGTGGCCAGCATTCCAACCCATAAGTCATGACTGTGCTAATCATCATCTTATTCACTCTGTTCTTTAGTTTACTTGGCATATTCTTATCACAGAGAATTGCTGTCCACTCCCTCCATTTACACCAAGCATTCTCCATGAAGCTCCTAACATCCATATGAAAGGAGCACTTGTACAATGGCTGGCTCCAGTCCTGTGGCCTTTACAGAGGCAGGCCATCCTGGGATCTCACACTTTGCAAAATATATTGTAGTATTACCCGGGGTTCTTTCAACCCAAAGCTCTCAGTAAATTTTACTCTGTGTGAGGTGGTATCAGGAAATAAATCAGGGAGACACGTCCGTCCAACCAATAGATGGCTGACACAAACAGGACAACACCAAAAAGTTCTTTCACTTCAAGCTAAACTTTACTTAGTCTCAAGCACTTACACATGTCCACAACGAGTTAGTAAAACACTCCCAACCCTCGATAATTACCGAAGCTGAGCATGGCTTTCGAGTCGCACCGTAACAGGCTTCAGCTGGCTAGGTTTCCTTCTGCCGGTGGAGACCAAGATGTGTACCAGAGGGAATGTCCCTGAAGAGCCCCTCCTGAGAAGTCCAATTACCTCAAACTTTTCCCCCTTGTTTATACATTAGTAATACAATGACATATCTCCTTAAACAAAACTTGCTAAGCAAGCAGTTTTTAAAGATCAGGCAAGAGATTTTCTTATGGTCATCAATTTACCAGATATGTTGGGTTTTTTTCAGGATGTCCATGCCTTAGGTCCCTGACAAACTCCCGGGGGTGCGTATAGACAGACTTCCTGTTTTTCTAAAATACATAGATCAGCAATTTCAACATTCTCAGCAGGAAGGACGAGAGATCAAGCTGGCCTGTCTATGGCACCCACCCTCCCCCTCCACCCATCCTGCCTTGGTTATGCTGAGGTCACTGCATGACCAATTTACGATCTGCTGACTTGGCTACTTTTAGCAATAAGCAAGAATGGTTCAGTATGGCCTGCTAACTTGACTACTGTTAGCAACAAGCAATAGTGGTTTAGGCACTTTACTGGTTTGCCAAAATCTCCCTGAACAGCAGTACACCTAAAAATCTGTTCAGTGTTATCAGGGCTGTCCCTAGAGATTGTGGTGCCCTACAGCAGCGGCATAGCTGGGAGCCGGCATAGCGGAGCGGGCTGAGGCTGGGTCACTCCACTTCCTGCCACCTGGTGAGCGCAGGGCAGGCCTGACCCCGACCCCTGCTGCAGTCCCCCGGGAAGCGTAGCTCAGGGGACGGGGTTTGGGGGGGGCAACTGGGGCTAGGCTGGGGTGGAGCAGGGGCGGGAAGAGGCGGGGCCGGGACAGAGGCAGAGAAGGGCAAGGGTATAGGTAGATTTCCTGGGCCCTGCTGTGCAATTTGGTGCCCCAAATTTCCTGGTGCCCTATGCAGCTGCATAGTTTGCCTATGGGTAGGTATGGCCCTGGGTGTTACCATGTTTCATTAAACTTACAATACAAAACAAAGAAAAGGCATTTTTCAATGCTTCACCCTTGATTCTTTTGGCATGATTTTTCGCCAATTTACAAAATTAACTAATCTGCAATAGGTTTTCCTTTCTTTGCTAAACTTTGGTAAAGTATTACTCTGTTGATCTAATCTGTGTGTATATATATATATATATATATATAATCTATGGCATTTCTAATGCACCCACCACCATAGTATTTAGTCACATGGACCAAAGATGGAAACTAAAAGGAATAATTTTAAACATGTATCCTGGCAAATATGTGACTTAAATAATTTATTAACAGCGCAAGGTTTCTCTTCACTCCTAAAGGAATAAGGAGTAAACTTGTTGTGTGGTATTTTCAAAAATGCACAGATTTGACATTTTACCACTTACTCCAATGAGAGCAGAGTAAGACCAACACTAAACTCTTCTGAAAATTCCTCCCTCCCTCTAATGCCGAGCCTCCCTTGTGCAGGTGAAATTTGGTGTCTGAAACAAAATTTGCTTTCATTTTTTCACCTACAAATAAATCGCAAGTGAAGAAACTTACCTCTTGCCTAAGTATCTGAAAGCAGCTGCAACAGGAACCCAATAAAAAACAATATTCTTACTGTTCTGCTTAGTGTGATTAATTCTGTATTAATACACTTTTCTCACCTGTGAACTTGAAGGCAAAGTAATGAAGTGTAATTGAGACTCTCAAGGCTATTCAGAACATTTTTCCATTATTGATAATTAAAGTTCATATGACTGGATGGGACAGAGAAACTGTTACACTGGTGGGAATGTAGCCCTACAATTTTAAATGCATTAGCTTAATTAAAATAAAAATATTAGAGCATCTCTGCTACAAACAAAGGGAGACAACCTTGGATTACTGGTGGGGAATCATTTAAGGAAATGATTAAGTGATTAACCAAGTGCTAAAAGAGCAGTGAAGAATGGAAACAAGGATGGTAAACTTTGTAGAGCAAAACATTTTCAGTAAGATCCTGGGTAATTTCAAACATTTGTTTAAGTTAAATTAGAACTTAATCACATAGACAATAGGACCTGAGCCACAATTCTTGGTCCTGCTTTGAGAATAAATTTGGGCAAAAATTGTCAGCTAAACAGTTTATGCAGTTTTGGTTGACCTATAACTATTCACAAATTTGACACAAATTCACCAAATAGTTTTGGCTCCCCGAAAATGTTTCAGGTTGGTTTTGTAAGGGGCCTTAAGCAAAGTTCACAAAATGGAGACAGGGGAACCTCCTTTTATAACCTTTAATCTAATGGGTGGAGCATTCATTTGGGCTGTGGAGCAGTGATTTGAATTTTGGTCCTACATTGTAGGAGTATTCTCTAACCACCAGGCTATGGGAAGTTCGGGAGCAGGGTTTTCTCTCCTGTTGAAGCTGCTCCACTGTGTATAAACAGTCAATGGAGAAAGAACATGAAATGGGTCTTCCCCCACTCCCTGGTGAGTGCCCTAAACATCAGGCTATAGGGTAGTTTGGCAGATGGGTATCAAACTGGGAGCAGCAACACTCAAGTCAAAATCCCTGCTCTACATCAGGCAAAAGAGGGATTTGAACCCTTGGTCTCCCACATTCCTGGTGCTAAAGTCAAGCCCTTTCATTCCTTTGCTTTTTATTTAAACAATGTCCCAAACCCCAACATTTTACTGGGCATTGAACCTCACATTTCATTCGACCAGAAATTAAATTTTTGTCCACTTCTTTGATTTGTAGGAATTTTTTTGGAATTTTCAGTTTGGGTTTGACCTGAATTTAAAGGGCGGGGCGGGGTGGGGGGGGTGTTTGTTTTCCCAGAACTGTCAGGGAATTGCAAAATCAGCTATTCAGCCAGCTCTAGCTGGAGCTTGCTAGCATGGACCCCTGCAATAGGACCCTTGCAGGGGACTCCACACAGATACATAGCTGTATGTTAGTAGATACTGATGCCAGATTGGAGCCTTAGACGCAACTTCATTAGCAAGTTTTGTTCTCATAGCAAAGCAATATTGGAGGGAGTAGGATGATGAGAATAGCCATCTTATAGCTTGGGTTCTGATTCAGCAAGCATTTAAGCATGTGCTTGACTTCAAGTTCCTATTGTCTTAAACGTTAAGCATATGCTTACGTACTGTGCCGGAAAGTATGCACATGCCTAAAGTTAAGTACAAGTTTCAGTGCCTCTCTGAATCAGAGGCTTGGTTAATAAAACAGAAAGAAGCAATTAGGATAATCTCAGAAACAGAGATAGAAAGAAGGTGAGGGATGTGAGGGAAGCAAAGTCTCTCTGGGCACCCTGAAAATTAATGTTTTCTTCCAGATTACAAAAACCTTTTATACAGCTAATTCCCAGCTAGAAGAATTTTGGAATAAATTGTATTTCTGTCTTCTAGAGTCCCTGGGAGCAGCCCAGCTGGAAAGAAATAGAAGTGAAACAATGTTATCACCCTCTGGTGGATATGTTTAATTATGTGCTGCAGCCAGGGGGATTGTTTAGTTGCTTGATATGACACAAATCTCATTATTTTACAAGCCTAACAGAGCCCCTCAAAATGGCCTCCTTACCCTCTTGCACATATCTCTCTGCACAAAGAACAGGAAAGATCTCTGCTTGATCACCCAAATTCCTAAATTAATTCACTCAGAACAATCCCATTTTGGTTTGAGTCATTTTATGCCCCACAACATAAGGTGACATGGGAGCCCCACAAGAGAAAGTGTGGAATTCACTGATGTGCCCAGGGCCAGCACAAGGTCTATGCAACAATCAGATCTTATGTGAGGGCTTTAGGGGAACACAGATCTTGTGCTGTTTGTTTCCACAGAAGCGAATTACATCTTAAATATGTGTTTTCTGTCATCCTAAACAAAATGATTGTTGGTCTCAGCTATATAAACAAGGTAAAATGACTATGTACATCCATCCTTGAGGGCTTTGTAAATATTGGTGATACTTGCTCCCCCCACATAAACATAAGCTCTGCAGGTATCTTTTATCCTCTGTTCCATTTACAACATGTACAAAAAAAGACATTACAAGAACGTCATTTAGATTGCAAAGTCAAGCACGCAAAGCACTCATGTGGAGCACTCAAGTTAGAAAGTGCTACTGTTATGTTTGCTGGGCAATCTTAATTCTGCCCCCTTGTGTGTCCATTCTGTGCACTGAATGAGGCAGAAGTCCTATGGAAAATACAATACATGATCATGTATGTGTACAGTAAAGACAGTATCATGATGATTATGAACAAGGAGGCTAACTTTAGGTAGCACAAGCAACCATAAATCAGGCATTTTCTAACTATGAAGTACTTGCCTTTGCAGCATAAATGACATTCTTTTAACTTCGAGCGTGTTTTGGGGGGGGAAAGAGGGAGGGAGTTTGTATGATTTTTAAGGGGGGGACATTATTTTATGTGTAAGTATAAAAACTCCCTGCGCATGCACCATCAGGGTTTGAAGTCTGAACCTTCATCATTACAACACAGACTTTTACCCCTTGAGCTACAGGACCAGCCATATTAGTGGGTAGCAGGAAAAAGCTGCTTTCCTGGTGGGAGATGGGCTGTTAGGGCCAATGTGCTGAGTCTTAGGAGTCGTCAGAGGAGCCTGGCAAAGTTCTTTCTCCCCAGTTCCTCGAAAGGTGAATGTAGGAACATAAGAATAGGTCAGACCGATGGTCTATCTACTCCAGTATCCTGCTTCTGACAGTGGCTAGTGCCAGATATTTCAGAGGGAATGATAATTTTGAATGATTCATCCCATTGTCCAGCCCCAGCTTCTGGCAGTAGGTGGTTTAGGGACACCCTAAAACAGTGGTGGGCAACCTGCGGCCTGTGGGATAGTCTCTCTGGGCACCCAGAAAAGAAAGGCAATTAATCCTCTGGGCACGCGGCCCAGTAGGATAATCTGCTGGTGGGCCGCAAGACAGTTTGTTTACATTGACTATCGGCAGGCATGGCCGCCCGCAGCTCTCAGTGGCTGTGGTTTGCTGTTCCCGGCCAATGGGAGCTGTGGGATGTGGTGGGCAGCATGTCCCTTCAGCCCACGCCACTCCCTGCAGCTCCCATTGGCTGGGAACAGAGAACTGCAGCCACTGGGAGCTGCAGGTGGCCATGCCTACTGATGGTCAATGTAAACAAACTGTCTCGCGGCCCACCAGTGGATTATTCTGATGGGCCGCAGGTTGCCCACCACTGCCCTAAAAGGTGAGGCAAACTCCTGCCCTATATGATGCCCGCAGAAGGGGATGGGCTGCTGGGGTCATGTGCCAGGCCAGGGAGAGGGTGATGAAGTCCAGCCCAGCTCCTCTTCTCATATCGCTCTCACAGAAATATGATTTATTAAAACGTCTCAAAATATATTGAAATACCTTGGCATTAGTAATATAAATGAAAGAAAAAAATATGGGCTCGGGTCCTCATCTCTGCTGAAAAGCACTCAGTACAGCTCAGGACAGGGGATGCAAAAGTGGCTTTAAGCATGGTGGCTGCTCTAATTTAGATGCTGGCTGCCATAAATCCTAAATCCAATTACATCAGCTAAGGATTGCCAGGACACTAGGATGGCTTGGGAATGTCCCTTTCTTTTACATCCTTTTACCAACCCAAGGAAGGGGTGATATGGGAACTGAAGTGGTGACTCTGTGTCACCTGAGGATCTCCTTATGATCAGGTGACCTTTCTGTGGCCAGTTAAGCTTAGCTGTAAGGCAAATTTTCACCGGTACAATAGCAGAAAGCTTGTCCTGACATGGGAGATTCTAACCTATGGTTTCAGATGTAAACTGCTACTGATAGAAATTGTGGAAAATCTGCAGCAGTGGGCCCATCCTTGGGTGTCCCGCATTCACTGCCCAAATGCCCAAGATTAATTGCCTTTCTTAACATTTTATTCCTATTCCAATCAAACTAAATATACTTAAAATGACTAGAGCATCAGCTTATCTACACACGCAAATAAATTTCCCCCAACATTTGCAAATCTCTGACTTTCTGTGATTGGGTGTTCACCTCATACTGGAAAGGAAGGGGTTAAAAGCAGGCTAAGGAGGCTACACAGGGAGCAGCCAATTGGAGGGAGGCTGCATGGAACAAGCAATCAGGGGCCAGCAGGCTCACATAAAAGGAACTTCCAGGCCAGAGTGAGTCAGTTGCTACAGGGAGCCCAAGGAGAGAGGATTATGTTCTTAGTAGACTTCAGGACAGTAGTTCCTTGGACAGAGCAGTTGCTAGCAGGGACTGTGGGAGTAAGAGAGAGCTCTTGACTTATTGCTAGGACTACCTGGCTCAAGGCCCTGAGAAGAGAGCAAAGAAGATACTAGGGCCATGGGGAAGTGGCCCAGGGAACTTAAGCAACAGAGCGGGAAGTTAGTTGCCGCAAGAGACTATTAATCACAGAGTCCCTTAGCTGGCCACTGGGATACTAATCCCTCTCCCTCTACCCCTCCCTGGAAAGGGGAAAACACATATTGTGGCATGAACAGAGGGCTGAGTCATGAAGAGGATGCTGCAGGACTTGGACTGAGGCAAGTCTGTAAGTGGAGATGATTACAGGAGAGGCACCACTAGAAGAGGGTGTGCTGGCTGAGAGAGCTAATGCCTCAGAATGCTGGCAGAAGGTACTGCTCTGATGAGTGAACTCTGTCACACTTACCCAATGTGAATCATAGTCATGTAGAGCTGGAAGGAACCTTGAGAGGATTTATACACCTAACCTAGGCAATTAAGACACACCTATGGATGTTCTTGACTTTACTGATTTGAATAATCCCATTGAAATCCACCAGACCATTTATATGTGTAAAATTAAGAATCATAGACATGTACAGGTAGAAGGGATCTCAAGAGTTCCTTCAATTCAGCCACCTGCACTGAGGCAGGACCAAGTAATTCTAAACTAGACCTGGCAGATGTTTGTCCAATCTGTTCTTAAAGATCTCTAATGATAGAGATTCCACCACTTCCCTTAAGTTTATTACAGATCTTAATTAGCCTTATAGTTAGTACATTTTTTTCTTATATCTACCCTAAAGCTCTCTAGCTGCAGAATAAACTCATTCCTGCTTGTCCTACCTTCAGTGGAAATGGAGAAAAGTTGATCTCTGCCCTCTTTGTAATACCCCTTAATATTGTTAAAGACTGTTAGATCCTCTCCCCTGCCTGCACCACAGTCTTGTTTTCTTAAGGCTAAACATGCCTGTCTTTTAACTTTTCCTCATGGGTCAGGTTTTCTAAATCTTTTTTTCATTTTTGTTGCTCTCCTTTGGACTCCCTCCAATTTCTCCACATATTTCTTAAAGTGTGGCACCCAAAACTGGACACAGAATTCCAACTGAGGCCTCACTAGTGCCAGAAAAGCAGGATAGTTACCTCCAGTGTCTTTCATAGGATATATTTGGAGTGTATTAAACAGAAGTGTCATTTTTGCAACTGCATCACATTGTTGACTGATATTGAATTTGTGATCCACCATAACCCCCAGATCCTATTCAGAAGTACTATTGCCTTGCTAGTTATTCCCCTGTTTGTAGTTCATTTTATTTTTCCTTGTTAAGTGTAGTACTTTGTGCTTGTAGTTACTGAATTTCATCTTGGTGGTTTCAGATCAATTCTTCTATCTGTCAAGGTCACTTTGAATTCCAATTCTGTCCTCCAGAATCTTAATTTGGTGTCATCCACAAATTTTATAGGCATACACTGCACTCCGTTATCCAAGTAATTAATTAAAATATTGAATAATACTGGACCCAGGACAGAGCCATGAGGGACCCCATTTGCTATAGACACTCAATTTGACAGCAAACCATTGATAACTACTCTTTCAGTATGGTCTTTCAACTAGTTTTGCACCCACCTTATAGTAATTTCATCTAGACCACATTTCCCTCACTTGCTTATGTGATGTGGGACTGTGTCAAGTCTTTCTGAAATCAAGATATATTACATCTACAGCTTTCCCCTCCAGTCCCCACCCACTATGCCAGTAATCCTGTCAAAGGAGGAAATTAGGTTGGTTTGGCGTGATTTGTTCTTGACAAATCAATGGTGGCTGTTATGATCCTCTAGGTGCTTAGAAATTTGTTTAAAAATTTGTTCCAGTATCTTTAGTTAAGTGACGGGTCTACAAATTATCAGGTCTGCTTTGTTCCTCTTTGTAAAGATAGTACCTATCTTTGCCCTTTTTCAGTCCTCTGTGACCTCACCCATCCTCCATGAGCTCTCAAAGATTATTGAAAATATTGAATAATACTGGATCCAGGTATTCAGAGTTCCAGAAACCCAAAGATTTCTTTAGAACTAGTTCCATAAGTGCCCTAGCATGCATTTCATCATGCCCTGTCAACTACCTGAATACAGCTAACTTATCTAAATATTCTTTAACATGTTCTTTCCCTGTTTTGGCTTGTGTTCCTTCCCCTTTCTTGTTAATATTAATTGTGTTAAGTATCTGGTCACTTTTAATGCCTGTTTTGCTTCAGCCTTCACTACAAAGGTTAAACACCTCAGCCTTCTTGATGTCCACTATTAGTTCTCCTTTTCCTCTAAGTAGAGGACCTACACTTTCCTTCAACTTTCTCTTGCTCCACATGTATTTGAAGAACCTTATTGCCTTTTATGTCCCTTGCTAAGTGTAACTCATTTTGTGCTGTAGCCTCTCTGATTTTGATCCTGCATGCTTGTGCTATTCTTTTGTTCTCATCATTAGCAATTTGTCCATGTTTGCATTTTTTTTGTTTTTGAGTTTCAGGTCACTAAAGAACTCCTGGTGGAGCTATATTGGTCTCTTACTGTTCTTCCTAACTTTTTTCTTTGCAGTTGTGCCTTTAATATTCTCTGTTTGGGGAACTGCCAGCTCTCCTGAACTCCTTTTTCCTATAGATTTTCCTCTCATGGGGCCTTAACTAGCAGTTCTGAGTTGGTTAAAGTCTACTTTTTTTTTCAGTCAATTGTCCTTGTTCTGCTGCTCTCATTCCCTCCTCTCCTTATCATAATGAAATCTGGCATTCAACAATCACTTTCACACGAATTGCCTTCAAGCTTCAGATTCATAACCAATTTCTCCCTATTAATCAGAATCCTATCTAAAATGAATGTCCCCCTGATTACTTCCTCCACCTTCTGAAACAAAATCTTGTCCCCAGAAATCCTTCAAGAATTTACTGGACATTTTGTATTTAGCCATTTTACTTTTCCAACAGATGTCTGGGTAGTTAAAATCCCCCATTACTCCCAGATCTTGTGCTTTTGGATATTTCTATTTGTTCTAGAAATGCCTCCTCCAGCTCCTCCAGCATGATCTGGTAGTCTATAGGAGACCCCTGGTTTTCCCCTGTTATCTTCATTCTGAGTGAAGTCCTGTCCTATTTTTTCTACATAATAAAATCACTATTTCTGTGTTCAAATGACCTTTGTCCTCTCAATTTAACCCAGAATAGTGATGCCACCAGACAAACCAAATATTAGGTGAACAATCCACTATAGGAACTCCCATATTCCCTCAAAATTAAGAGTGATATGTAAAATGCAGTTCTTGGTGGTGTTGGTAACAAAGCATATGTTTTAGCTTACTATAACTATATATCAATTTGGATGCCACTGAACAATGAGGTGTCATGGTTTTGTATAAAATATTATAAAATACAATTGGGAGAAAAACAAGGTAAAATATTTACACAATAAATTCAGATACTTCAATTATTATAACATAAAATGAATTCTGGCTGAAACAAGCATCTTTTAATTGATGAAATCTTCCATTCAAGAGATGGTTAACTGAGGCACCCTTTTTACCGGTGCCGATTTACTGGTATAAATCACTGTGGTCAAAACTTAGGTCAATTGGGCCTCTTAATCTGTTTTGTAGGCACAATTGGGTACATTCTCCTCTAAAAAACCTAAATTGTACCTGTTCACTCATGATGTTGAAGACCTCCTATTTGAACATCTGGTCCTTGGTGCCTGATGGTCTGATTCTATATTTGTCAAACTGGTAACACTTCCCTTGTCAATGGAGTTTTTCTTGTATAAAAATTAAGTGATCAGGCCCTGAAAAGGATCAAATGAAAATCTCCTTATGCACTCTCAACACTCTTCACACATTTTCAAAATAACACAGCCATTAGCTATGGATATCAGTCATGTAAACAGAAAAAATGGAGTCAGAAATGACAATATATTAATATTGGACATAGAGAAGATAAATATTTTTGATGTTGTACAGAGCATACTTACTGTAACCCATCAAAAGTTGGCATGCTATTACAACAACACCAATCCTGTGTTTCAGATATGCCATATCCGTAATGACAGCCTCCTACACATGTTCTGGTTTAACAGGATACTGGAAGGAAAACCACCACACCTGTCAAATTATCAGTAAGCAAACCCCTCTTTAACACACAATGTGTCTCTTGTATCTAAGTAATGAAGCAAATGCAGATCTCTCCAAAAGAATATGTATAAATACTACCTAACTATAGAATGACTTTATTTGGAACTATGACAGAGGGGGGAAAAAACAAAAAAATATTGGTGTCCTACTGAATTAATGAAAGCCTAGCACTGTACCTACAAGTGCTGGAATGCAACATTCTAGTGATCTGGTCCCCAGGTCTAGGGAACTTAACCTACAACAAATAGACCATCACACATTGGTGTGTGCCTTGGAAAATACATTAAATTTAATTCTTGCTTGATATTTATGTCCGGTGCCTACTGTGCTCCATGAAGCAGGTTCTCCCATGTCCCTTAAATAGATGGTATTCATCTTAAATAGATGTTTCCTTAAATAGGTGGTATTCATACCTATGGATCAA
Organism: Lepidochelys kempii; assembly: GCF_965140285.1. Taxonomy (NCBI): domain Eukaryota; kingdom Metazoa; phylum Chordata; order Testudines; family Cheloniidae; genus Lepidochelys; species Lepidochelys kempii. The sequence goes on along the minus strand of NC_136384.1, from coordinate 64,985,852 downwards.
TAACTCCCATATGTAACCCTTCTGCCCGTCAGAGTTGGCAGTAACAAGAGCCGGGTTCAGTATCTAGGGGTTCCATTCGAATAACAAAATGCAAAACCAGCTCAAGCCCCCATCCAGTGACCTGGGACAAATATATACCACCCCCGCTTAGTGGCGCTAAGAGGCAATCCTTCCCCTCTCGCAAGCACAGAGTCTGAGTGTAGCAAAAGCCTTTTAATAACACAGAAACAATGTGGCATTATGTTGAGGGAACACCACCAACAGGATTCATAACACAACCCATGCGCAAAAACCCATCTCAAGCAAATTGGGCCGTGTCCTTTCCCTTTGGTTCTTGAGTCCAGCAACCAAAAGTCACCCGAAGTCCCATAACCCAAAAGTCTCTGTCCCTGGTCAGTGCAGCCCCAGAGTTCGAAAATTTATCTGCAGAGTTTTACCTCCCAACCTGGGTGGAGGTGGGAGGGTTAAGGGGCACCTTACATGGTCTGAAGCCAATTGCCCCACCTCTCCATGGGGCTCAGCTCCACTCTGCTCCTCTCTACCAGCTGTCCCACGAATCGCTCTGCTCTGCCAGCCCCCCATGAGCTGCTCCAGCTGCCCCGCAAACTGCTCCACTCCACCAGCCACTCTGCTCTGCCAGCTGTCCCATGAGCTGCTCTAGCTGACCTGCAAACTGCTCCACAATATATCTTCAGGCTCCCCCACTACTTAACAGAACACTCAGTGATTTCAGCTCACAGTAATTTTAGCTCTTTTGTGATTTCAGCTTGTAGTAGGGGAGCCTCAGTGCTGGTACACCATTGGCTCAAAGTAAATTCAGCTCAGCAGCCTGTAACTAAACTCCTAATGTAATTAACATTAGCTCTGACATTCTACAGCAGAGAGAGAAGGCAGTGCAATTGGCATATGGGGCCCATACCACCAAGTACTAATACCTGTACCCAGCCTCTCTCAATTCACTGAGTTTTGGAACCCATGTCCCTTGCCAAGCGAGTGCTATTTAGTTGATGGCGAGTCCCTCCATCATAACAAAAGGCCAAGCACAGTTCCACTGTCCTTGATTCACATAATCAGGATAACAATTTATTCTTCCTGCCCCAATAACAGAGAAACTGGGGATCCCACATCAGCCAAAATGACCATTTGGGCAGCTATGGGCTCATGCTAGGTGGGGTGGGTGTGCCTATGCAAATGAGATCAGCCCCTGTAGTTCTTTTCCACAACTCACCACCAGATGTCAGGGTGGAGCTCATCCTGACTCTGCTTATGCATATATTGAGCTACTCTCTCTGGGGAGTATGAAGACTTTACTTTTCATATGGATACTTAAAAACAAATAAACAGTTAAAACAATATGTATTTAAAAATATCTTTTAGTGGTGTCATGGCATGGTAACTGTGGCATTGCAGGAGGTTCATCCATGCAATAGAAATTCTGAAACAATTCTTGTAATTAAAATATATAAAACATTAATGAAAACTTCATGACCAATTGTCTGTCTAGTCACTAAGTAACCTGTGACATCTAATACCAATTTAATAGAATAGGAGTGACTAAATCCAATACACACTTGAAGAGAATCCAGTTTAATCCTACTGATGGATTGAATACTTCACTCAAAACACAATACCCATACTCAGAAGTATGAAAAATAATAATTTAAAAACAATGAAGAGGTAGAAGTCTTCATGAATCCCTACAAGTTTTTATGATTAAAAACACTCCATGCCGAGTTTCACATGCAACACTCAGGAACAGACACTAGGAGAAAATATATTGTAGGTATAAACCTTTTAATGTCATATATGTTACACCTAGTATTATACCTTGGTGCATTAGAAAAAATTACAATGAGAAATTGTTGCCAACAACCAGTATCATTCAAATCCTCACATCTCTGCTGCACTGTTCATTGGTCAGGTAAATTCCCTCTGTGCAGGCCTCTGTTAAGAAAAATCCAGAATGAAGAAATGCCGCTTGTGCTGTACCCTAAAAATTGTCCAAGTGAACTCCGTCAGAATGCAGGAAAGAGCAATTCAGAGAATAGAGAACTCTGCACTGAGACAGCCCTGTTGCCCGCCCCCTGGTATTCATGTAAAGATGGTCAGGACAACTTAAACAGACAACTCACCACTTAGAACAGGTCTGCTGATCTAGACTCACAACAGATGGAGGAAAAGAATAAACTCTGCCTGCACAACCAACCATTTAGGAACATAAAGCACTTCTCTCCTGCAAATGTTTGAACGTAGAGTATATTCTCAGCTACCATGTCACCTATGTTGAGCCATCTGTGTACCATGAAAGGAAAATATGGGGGGGCAGAACATAGCTATGGACCAGAGATGGTTATAATGACCCATTAAGCCATTGACACACTGGATCATTTGAAAAGTCCAGCCTCAACTTTTCTCAGAGGGTGGAAAATCATTATCCATGAGGAGATTATGAATCAACCATGATAATGTTTTGCTTACTCTACCCTCTGTAAAGGTACCCTCTGCCCTCCCACACTAGGGCTATGTCTACAGTACAACCCAGGGGTGTGATTTCCCCACTCATGTACACATCCTTGTGCTAGCAGTCATCCAACCAGCATGAGTGTGAACAGCGGTGTAGCCATGGTAGCACAGGTAGCAGCAGCAGAGGCATGGCACAGCCATGCCAAGTACCAAGCCACCTGAAACCGATGGGTAGGTACTCAGTGGCTACGCTGTTATTTATACTTGCGTTAGCTTGGGGACAGCTAGCACGAGTCTGAATACAAAAGCAGGGAAATTGCACTCCTAGCTTGTAGTGTAGACATAGCATGTTTAAAATCATATCTGGACAGTGACTACCTGTGACTTATGGGTTGTAAGAAAGCCCACAAAATTCTTAATCAATACTCCATTACTGTCTGTATTAATGTTTTAAGTCACCAAAAGCAATAAGTTTTGGAATCTCCAACATCAGGCTCAACAGCTCAGCCAAGATTAGAATACTGTACACGTTCATGATTCATAAATATTTGTCCCAGGATACATTAAGTGGATACATTCAAATCAAAACCCTTTTTGGCTGAGATCAGATGCATATAGTACAGTTACTCCCAAATCTATCAGAACATGCAATACCAAGCTACTTAATTTCTCCAAATAGTTTCCCGGGGTTAGTTCATGGATGCTGATTAATGTATTTCCATCAGTCCCCACCCAGCAACAGTTATACCATAAAAGCCAGATGTCAACACTTTGAAAACTAGAGATCCTAAGAATTTTTATTAATGATTATTTTATTACATGGGCAGATGCCAAAAATCCTCAAAGATGACATCACTGATGCAACCACTGGCTAAAAAGTCTGAAGGCGAATGTTGCCAGGCATGAGGCATCCATGCTGGTGACCTCAGTCCTCTTGTTCCACCCACTCGCTCCTGAGTTGGAGGAGGGGTCTGGAGGAGCGTGCTTTGGGGCACTGGCCATTAGAATGTGGTTGCCATGCCGTTTGTGAAGAGTGTCATCTTCTCCCTCAAATCCGTTGTCCCCCACATTGCCCAAAGTCCTAAACAAGAAGCCATAAACACTAGACAGAGATGCTAGGAATTCCATTAAACATAGTGTTTGTGTTTAAATACATCACAACTTGTGTTCTAATAAAGTACTGGGCTGCACTGTTTTTTTGTTAGAAATGGACCTGAGAATTTTGAAACAATATACCTATACCTTCTCTGTGCCCCCCCTTTAAAATTTGTTTATTGTCTTTACAAATAATTCCTAATGAGAGTTATGTTTCAAGCAAGGTCATTAGTTGATACTAGTATTAATAGTCACCTTCTGAATGTTGGACAACGGTACATCAAGTCACTTTTTGAAGAGAAAGTTGTCCTTAGTGCATCCAGTAGATAACTCACTGCATTTATTTTTTTCTTAAATGCATTGGAACCTGGAGCCATTTTTGAGAGGTTGATTTGTTTGAAATGCTTCATTGGAATCAGCAGGGGAGATAGGGGTTAGATCCCCATTTGATAGGGGGTTTTTTTGGACATAGCTGTGAATTTTATGAGCAAAGACTATATCCAATTGCCTATTTGTAACCTTTATTGCTATCTTTGACTGATATTTTTCAGCCTTTTCTATCCCCATGATTCATACCTATAAAAACAGAGTCAAAACTCTATTTTGTCTATCATTGATCTCCACTGATTCCAAAGAATAATTGTTGAAACTTTATCTTTGTCCCTTGTAATTTTCTGGTAACTCAGGTTCCAATATAAATGATCTACATACTGTCTGTCTGAGAACTTCCCCACTGACTTGTGCTGTGTTACATTAACAGAAGATGTCTTGCAAAGAAGTATTAACCTTTCAACACGTTTTATTTCCTATCAATCTGTAACTTATAAAGTAATAGAAATTAGCAATAGAAAAAGCTGTACTATATTAGACTGAGACCACTTATGTGTGACTTTTTCCTTATTTATTCTGTTGTGCTTTCTAATTCCAGTTCCACTTTCCAAACTATAGTTTCTAACTCGTCCCTTGAGAGAATATTCAGTAGTATGATAAATCTTCAGATATTTTTCCTGACATTTTTCCCCCACTGAGAGCTGAATAAATAAGACAAAGTATTTGACTGAAATCCACTGATCTGCTTCGCTGATATTGACCATTACAACTGGTCAGGAATTTTTCCATCAAAATGATATTCCAATGGAAAAATGTCCTTCTTGTAGAATCAAAATTTTCTGTGGAAATTTCAGTTTTGTCAGAAAACTTTGTTTTTCCATCAGGAAAATCAAATAATGGCACTCCAGCTGCCCCATGGAAGGCTTTTGCCAATTTTACTTGTGAAAAGGAATGTTTGGGAATTTCTGATCCACAAAAACTTTGTTTTTCCCCCTGAGATGTTGACATTATCCATGGGATGGAAATTCTGTTTTCTGGCCAGCTCTGTTCACAACACTTTTTATTTGTATTTATTCACAAATGCTTGGATGAGCAAATGTTTATGTGCAGGCAAAAGCATGGCAAATAAGCATAAATATTTATGGGAGAACTTGCATAGGAAGTGCTCCAATAACTACTTTGAAAAGTCCCTTGTTTTTATTTGCACAATTTAGTAACAAGAAACAAATTAGTAAAAATCACAAGAGAAAAATGTGTTTTTACTGTTTTAAACATCCAAATCATCCAACCATAGATTAGAAACAATGTCATGTCTTGTCTAATGATGATTATATTAGACTAGTTACAGTGTGACTAGTTATAGTGACCCATTCATGATCAATATTTTTGCACAAATTATTTGCAATAGTTCTGAGAATAACAAATTCCAAATAAAAAGACCTGGTTATGGATAATAGATGAAGAAAAGAGGTTAGAATACAGTTAGAGTTGTTTGATCTCTTATTTGCAATGGATAATTCAATCTACTCTACTTCAATTGTCACTTTATTGTTTATAGGCAACTTTTTAATGCTCAGCAGCATTCACAGCATTATATGTATGTAATCTATACACTGCAGGATACCTTTCCCTTTGTGAAATTAACTAGTGAGTGCACTTACTCTATATTGGTATGCTAATGCCTCACTACACGCTGATATGAGACTCTGAAAAGACAAAGCTTCCTATACTACTCCCTCAGTCTGCAGATTGAAAGATATACCCTGCAAGAGCAATTCTTGATATAGTACCTGGAATCTTTCCTGATCCCTGAAATCATATCCTGGTTCACTTATAAAATGTCATGGTGAGACCTTCAGGAGCAATTGAACTGTTTCACATTTTGGATGGCTGCTTTAAATATATTAATTTTTAAAACTGATAGCAGGTACCATGGGTGCTCACCATTGTGGAACAGAAATCCTTTTACCTATCTTCACTGGGACTCATGAATCTGAACCCTCAAAGACTTTAAAGTCCAATTATCCACATTGTTGATTCCATCACAAAATTATCAGAGAATGAAGGGGAGTTGTGCAGTTTTGCGACTATACTAAAAGTTTTCAAATTCATAGCATGAACAGAATGATGGTAGCTGTTACCAGATTTTCCCATTACTTTGGGGTATGCTCATTTATTAGGGTTACTCTTTTGGGGATGGGGGAAGGGTTCTGTAATTCTATTAATGTACTGCTTGTGTTACTTGTGTGTTCATATGGAGCTCTACTTCTCCCTTCTGCAAGTCCCCTCCCAATGGAGCTATCCTGCAGGACCTAGGTTCCCCAGGGCCGGGTTCCTCCAGCTCCAGAATCACACACACACACACTAACAGAGCAAGTCTGAGTAGACCGGGTCAATCAGCACTTTCAAGCTGACCCCCTTATGTGCCCCTGGTCTCAATAGGTTGGGCCAAGCAGCACTTTCAGCTGACACTCTTATATGTCACAGGTTCAGCACATCCCTATCCGCACTTTCATGTCACAATTGTATTGGTAGTAACCCACTTGATGAGCAAACCCCACAGTATTTTGGGCACTGCAGGAATCTTTAGCTATGTTTTTATGTTAAGAAGTGTTGCTGCAGAGTAGAACCATAGAATACTAGGGTTGGAAGGGACCTCAGGAGGTCATCTAGTCCAACCCCCTGCTCAAAGCAGGACCAATCCCCAATTTTTGCCCCAGATCCCAAATGGCCCCCTCAAGGATTGAACTCACAACCCTGGGTTTAGCAGGCCAATGCTCAAACCACTGAGCTATCCCTCCCCCCATAAAGTAAATGGGGGAAGCTAAAAACACAAGAGTAAAGTTCAGAGACAGAGAGAAGCAACCAGCTTAACCATAAAAGTTATTTATTGAATAATAGTGATAACTACACAAGGAGGGCTAAACAAACATAACAGTTACACTATTAAAGGTTAATACCTGAGGTAGAAAAGAAAACAGAGAGGGAGGGAGGGATCTCACCCACTCCAGAGCTTGAACTGTTCGGGATTCCCAGGTGATGGTGGTAGCTCAGGGTCCTGAGTGCTGGAGACAGGCAGAGCCCCCAGCACAATCAGTCAAGAGATGGAGTTCCAGTGGAACTGATGCAGAGTTTAGCATAAGAACACTTACTTGCCCACAGGTAGTGGGTTTTGTAGAGAAAATACAATGGTTCAAGGGAGAACACTAGATTTGTTCATGGGTAAACTGATGACTCAAGTTTCAGAGTAGCAGCCGTGTTAGTCTGTGTTCGCAAAAAGAAAAGGAGTACTTGTGGCACCTTAGAGACTAACCAATTTATTTGAGCATAAACTTTTGTGAGCTACAGCTCACTTCTTTAGGCTAGACAATAGGAGCGGATCACTCTTGGCTATGGGTGGTGTTTTCTTCCAGGGAGCTCAAAATTCAACTAGGCTGCTTCAGTATTTTGGATATCAATCAAGGATTTATTACTAAAATTGGTCTGATAACTGCTACGCTGGGTGTGTGCAGGATTAGGTTCATTAACATCTGGAGCAGAGATTCCCCCACGATGCAGTACTTCCCTGTTTATCTGGTCCCAGAGTTCAGCGTGGTTCTCTGTTCTCCATTCTGTATGCAAATAGAGATGTCTCCCTGTCCCATCCTTCATGCAGATGAGGCTAGGGGAATTGTCTCTGTTCTTCATTCTGTTTGCTAATGGAGATGTCTTAATCTTGTCACCCTTGTCAGGAGGGGTCAAGGTGTGTCTCCCAACACCCTTCACTGCTCTCTGCAAGCCTTTTCTCTGATTAGTTTTGGTTCAAGCAGAGACTGGGGGTGGGGATGTCTTTTATGAGTCAGACAGGCTAGATACTGCGCCCTGGTTCCCCAAAAACACAGAGCTGATTGGTATCATAGCTCAAACTGTTTTAATCACTCAGCCAAGGTGAAATAGTTAAGGTTGCACGTTCATTTTCTACTCTATTGATTTATTGTCGACAATTGAAATTTGAACTATTCTGCTTCATTACTCTGACTTCTGAATAGTCACTTTTTTTGTTCTCCGACTAGTTTAATGCACAGGTAAGTCTGACATGACTACTTTTGCCTACAATTTTAAAATTGTTTCTACAAATACCCATGACTTTGAAATTTGCTTTCCTGAATATATTGCCAGTAAATCACAAATGGGCCTGAACAAATGCAAAGGGAATTCATTAATGAACTCAAACCAATATTTGTATTTACTCTAGTAGTCCGCCTTTTTTAGTTAATACTGTTCTCTCACACACTTGGAGTGAAATTTTTCTTTACTGAAGTCTGTAGCAAATCTACCCTTAGTCTTTGGATGGGCTAGGGAATGGGTGTAAGACTTTTCATATAAATGGAATTACACAAGGGTTTCCTGTCACTTCATATTTTTTTTTTTTTTTTTTTTTTAGAAATTAGCCCTATTCCCTCCTCCTTGAGGTTCTGAGGAGACTCCCATTTTGTTTTGATTCTTCTTTCAGTGCCTCTTCTCTTCTGTGCACGTGTGCATGCATACAAATTTGTGTGATAAAGGAGTAGGAATGACATTTAACTAGCCTTTAGTTTCTCTTATCAAAACATTATTGCAATCCTGTCTTTACAAGCCTTCTCTGGAGAAGAGGGAACAACTATCTGAGGTAGTAGAGGCTACAGCTCAACTAAAGCAATAAAATTATTTTGCACCTTCCCATCCAAGGATCTTTAAGTGCATTACGGACATTAATAAAATGAGTCTCACAACATTGCTGAGATGACAGAAGTACTATTATTCCCATTTTACAAATAGAGAAACTGAACTATTGAGAGGATAAGGTCACACAGGAAATTTGTAATAGAACCATGAATGAAAGCCAACATATTCTAATGCGATTTGTTAGCCACAAAACAATCAGTAATAGAGGTGGCTGAACTATGTTCAGTGAACAATATATTCAACAAATATAACAAATTTTTCTATTCTATTTTCCCCCCAGGAAATAACTAGTTTAAAAAAATCTGTTTATTCTTTGAAATTACTTAAATGATTTATGAAAAATTATTCCTGGTTATAAACTATTAGCCATGTAGTCTGTGGAACAGAAGAGCCCTGTTACAATCAATGATCTAGCATTGACATAATCTATATATTTTACTTAATACTGTAATGGGGGCCATATAAGTACCTGAACATCTCACAATCTTTCATGTGTTTATCCTCACAATACTCATAATAGCTAGTGAAGTACTATAATCCCCATTTTACTGATGAGGACTTGAGGCACAGAAGGGCTAAGTGACTTGCCCAAATTTGCATAGAGTGTCTGTGACAGAGCAGGGAATTGACCCTGGGCCTCACTCTCAGATTCTAGGTGCCTGAACCACTGGTATACTCAGGATGATTTAGCTGTTAGATATTGTATGTGGTCTCAACAAAATGAAACTGTAGAAAATTACTGTTTAGTTAGTTCTAGTAATTATTGGTAACAACATGACTAAAATATGTACAAGCAAAAGATGGGAAAAACAACAGAGCCAGTCAATTTTAAAAGAAACAAATTATGGCCCCAATTCAGGAAAGCACTTAAACACATGTTTAAGGCCATCCCTACTCAAAGCACTTATTTACAAGCTTAGAGCTAAACATTTGCTCAAACACCCTTCCTGAATAAGAATGCTTTCCTGAAACTGAGCCTAAAATAGCAATATCTCCTATTGCTTAACAGAAGTTAAAACTGATGAATTAGTTAAAAATGACTCCTTTGGCCTCTCGGTTCATATCCGTTCTAAACCACTGTGCATACCATGGCATTTATAATCTGAATTAAACTGATACATCAGTGAGAATATTTAGAGGTAAGGACAAAATGACTGTTCTGTGCCCTATTACAACTGCAATTTTCGAGATCAAATTTAGACCTGCAAGTCCTTTTGCAATTGAAATCAATCAGCATTGAATTCCTGGACTATCTACTTAGCTCATGAGCTGATTTAGAGAAAATAAGAGAAGCCATATGGAAAATGCTGTTAAATAATTTCTTGCTATTGCTGCTGCTCCAGAAGATCTTAAGAGCAATATGCAAATGAAACAATTTTCACTTTCATCTTTGCAATTGCTTTTGAATATTTGTATTGACTCCCCCCCACCCCCCTGCCACCTGCACCCACACAACCTTTCAAGTTTCTGCCTGTTCTGTGTCTGAATATTAATAACTGCATGGGAAAGTCAGATTACAGTAGGCGTACCTAAAAAGTTATACTGTTTTTAAAGCTTCAACGCATTTCATTCTTTCATGTGGACGTGGCGGAGATTCCATTAAAACTGGTAGAATCTTTTAGACCAGTTCAGCTGTTTAAGGATTCCTGTTATGTCAAATCATTGCTGGCTGAAAATCTTCTTTTTCTCCATAAGATGGTATAAAATGTTTAGGGCTATATGAACTGCAACACACCAACGGCTTATCAAGTTGGTGGTATTCCTGAGAGTGAACAATAGCTGAAGTGGTTTAAAAAAAAAAAAAAAAGCCAAAATGCAACAAGGCAAATGTGAAATACTTTACTGCAGTGGTTGAGAATGAGGAAATATTCCTTTCTGACTTCAGGGCCAAAGCGGATTGCTTTTTGAAGCAAGAAATCAAAAATACAAACCAAGAGGTTTCAAACAACTTGTCTAATAAACAGTGAGTTCTCCATTTCTTTTATCATATAACATAATAAAGGTTTATTATATGGTTATAAAGTATGTGACTTGTCTATGATCTCTCTTCCTTCATTTCTTTCAACTGTGCTTCACTCCTTAAATTCCTGGTCACATCACCGCTCTCTTTCCATTCCCATCTCCACCCTCTCTTCCTTACTGGACTCTTTGGGTCTATCTTCACTGAGAAAAATTGTTCTTATGTTTGTGGTAATCATTTTGAAGACAAGGAAGTTTGTAGCTTTCACATATTAGCAGGTCCAGGTAAAGACTAAGGGGGAATCTAAGGTATACCTTGACCTGCTAACTCATTTTAAAGCAACAGAGTACCTCAGTTTCACTAAGATTTTACCTCATGTTAGTTAACAAGTTAAGAACACACCCTTGTTTCTAGTGCATACAAGGCCCTACTGTCTGAAATAACTGTCCCCTAATACACACTTAACTCCCTCCATCAAGAAACTGCTCAAAACCCACCTTTTCCATGAAGCATGCACACTCAAACAGTGAAACCCACATTCTTGTTTTATCTGAAATGACTGTCTCCATGAAGGCCTTTAAATTGTAATTCACTCCCCCTGGGTTGACTATGAACATCTAACACATTTTTAAATACCACTGTATTAATTAACACTAGGTGCTAAGTAGCATTTAACAATATGCTAACCAACATGTGTTTGCTAGCAAATTTGCTAAAACACTCCTCATTTTCATAGTTTAACAAGGGTCTTGGTGTAGTTGGCATGTCTGATATATGGCATGGCGTTCCCAATGTGTGCTGGGTACATGCATTGGCAACATGGCTTCTTAGCATGATTTATTTATTATTAACTTGAAGTAAGATGGATTGCATCAGCCTTTTTTATTTTAGCCAAGTTTTTACCACTCTACCATAATGGTTGTTTTGCAGTACTGTAGGTAGGAGCGAAGAAAAATCCCCACCATTAATAGACTTCTCTAGGCAGCCTCTAAAAGTAAATATGGAATATAATGCTGTATACTAGTACATTTTTAATGTAGAAATAATGCTAATACTTTTCTGTTCCTTGTGCATGGAATACCCTTCCAAAGCACATCTGTAAGGCACCTTGTCTGTTCTACCTACCTGAAGATCCACCATTGCCGTGAAGCTTATGGGAAAACTTTCTGGCTGGTCTCAAACATGAGGAGTCATTGGGGAATAATTTAAGCCATGTATTTAAAACAGATATATGCACTGATAGTTACTCCATAATTGAAGTTGTACTCAGATTTCCCCTAACATGTATGTTGCATGCAAAAAAACTGCTAAAAACATTATTAGGGTTGCAAGACACAAACTCAATTTAGGAAATGGAAGAATTAAGGTTGCCTGCACCAAGTCTGGCTCTTGAGAGTCTATATTTGTATCCAGCAACTTCCCTCCTCCTCGTTCCTTGGACTTCCTCAGGGGAGGCACTGAGAGCACAGAAGACAGGCTTCCTGTGCTCAGTTGCAGTGCCAGACCTGGGGCATAGCCTGGAACAGCTAAGAACTGCAATTGCAAGGTTGAGCATTCTCAGCTGTGGCTGGAGCATGCCCAGTGTGTATGGAATCTTCACAGAATATAGATGAGGTCTAGCAATTTTTTACTAAGAATGTGCAAACTGGTTTTTCAAAGGCTTGTAACTGGACCAGATTTTGCCTCTGAGAAGAAGCACATCCCTGATGCAAAGGCCACTCTTCCTCAAGTGCTTACTCCAAAACATGGGGGCATTAGACCCTCTCAAACGAAAGCTCACCAAATATTTTTAACAAGGGCAAAACAATGTATTTCCATAGCCTCTTTCTCAGAAATAGTTGAACTGTTTTGGCTGAAATTTTCCAGAACATTCAGCCTGAGGCAGACAGCCAGCAGGTAAAATGTCAGCCTCAACCATTAGTTTGGCAAAGTTATAAGCAACTGAAAAACAGTCGTCCAATGGGGTGTGTCAGGCAAACTTATTAGGCAGGGATATAAGACCCAGTTAAAATAGACTTGATATTTTTCTTTGTCAAATATGTGTTGTGCCAATTCCTTCTAGCTGCTTTCTGGTGTTTCTTTGTGTCTTTAGTTTGTGTGAGCTCTTTGGTGCAAGGATCATTCTGCCTTTTCTATTTGGAAACATTCATCCATGTTAAAGGAGTTACTTTCTCTGAGTGTAATTTGTATGTAGTTTCCTTTTCAAATTTAAATTTTATTTCCACTAACTTTTCCATTATTTGAGAAGAGTGTACTTTACAAACTTTACCCCATCTAGCCAATCATAGCTTCATAGAACCATAAAATAAGAAGATTAAAAACTATTAGGTCAAGCAGTCCCATCCCTCTAATCTTTCCAGCAGAAAAGGAACTTAAAAAAATAGTAAAGGTAGGAAATGTTTTTAAATTATTTCTGTCAAGGTTCCTTCCCCACTCTGAACTCTAGGGTACAGATGTGGGGACCTGCATGAAAGACCCCCTAAGCTTATTCTTACCAGCTTAGGTTAAAAACTTCCCCAAGGTACAAACTTTGCCTTGTCTTTGAACCCTATGCTGCCACCACCAAGCATCTTAAACAAAGAACAGGGAAAGAGCCCACTTGGAGATGTCTTCCCCCAAAATATCCCCCCAAGCCCTACACCCCCTTTCCTGGGGAAGGCTTGATAAAAATCCTCACCAATTTGTACAGGTGAACACAGACCCTTGTATCTTAAGAACAATGAAAAATCAATCAGGTTCTTAAAAGAAGAATTTTAATTAAAGAAAAGGTAAGACAATCACCTCTGTAAAATCAGGATGGTAAATATCTTACAGGGTAATCAGATTCAAAACATACAGAATCCCTCTAGGCAAAACCTTAAGTTACAAAAAGACACAAACAGGAATATACATTCCATTCAGCACAGCTTATTTTACCAGCCATTTAACAAAAGGAAATCTAACACATTTCTAGCTAGATTACTTACTAAATTAACAAAGTTTCTGAGACTGCATTCCTGATCTGTTCCCCGGCAAAAGCATCAGACAGACAGACCCTTCCCCCTCCCCCACCTCCAGCTTTGAAAGTATCTTGTCTCCTCATTGGTCATTTTGGTCAGGTGCCTGCCAGGTTATCTTAGCTTCTTAACCCTTTGCAGGTGAAAGGGTTTTGCCTCTGGCCAGGAGGGATTTTATAGCACTGTATACAGAAAGTTTACCTTTATTTTTATGACAATTTCCATCTTGCATTTTAAAAAAAAATCACATCCTAAAAAACTCAAACATTAAAAGCTCTGAAAATGAACAGTTAAGGTACCTAGTCAGTACTCCTCAGCCATGTAATCCTTCACCACTCATACCACCCACTTCTCATCACCCATAAATTTCACTTGATTTCAGTACTTGAAATATGCTGTTGATGTATTAATTTTTATTTATAAAGCACTTGCCTGCCCCACAAAAGCATTCTGGGTGTTGCACAACAGTCATAAAAACAAATTATCATTAAATAAAAAGAACACTCATCTATTATTGCATATAGTTTAACTGCATGTAAACATTATGAAAGGGATATAGTCCCAGTGTGCCTTGAATTATGTCAGACTTCTAAGTAGTGCAATGTGTTGGAAGAGTAAATATTTTTATTAATGGAATTGGAATTATTAATCTGGTGATGAAATATGTTGACATAGTGTTGTAGATTTTTATAAGTGTATGTAGTCCAAACAAGGTTTTATTTTTACCTGCTGTATCATAACTGTATATTGTAGCAACTAGTATGGATTTTTTTTTAGTATTGTAGTAGTTTAGTGTTATAATATGTTGTAAATGGATTCTTTGAATAGGAAATAGGATTTAATAATCCCCTAGTAATTTATTTTGACTAATGTATATCTTTACAAATTTTCAGTGTGACATTAAGGTAATAGTTATATAGATTCATCGCCACCATATCCAAGTGAATTCATCTTCACAACACTCCTTTGAGGTATAATATTACTATTGGCCTCATTTTACAATTAGGAAACTGAAACACAGAAATTTTGGGCCCAGACTTACAAATGAGCTCAGGGCCAGATTTTCAAGTTCTCAGTACTTGCAATTGAGGACAGATTTTCAGAAGTACTCGTCATCCAGAAAGTCTCATTTTGACACATGGCCTGATTTGCACACAATGTGCAGAGTGAACTCTCTGAAAATCTGGCCACTTATTTTTGCTGCCTAAATGGAAGCTGAGCTCTATGCAAAACCTGGCCCAGGTTGCAGGTGCTGAGCACTCTTGAAAATCTGGCTATCGGTGAATTGCCCAAAATCATAGAATCATAGAAATGTAGGATTGGAAGGAATCTCAAGAGGTCATCTAGTCCAGCTCCCACCATTGAGACAGGACCATGTCACACAGGAACTCTATAGCAGAACTGTGAACTAAACCCAGCTCTCCTGACTCTCAGATAAGGGAAGTGGTTCCTTTTTGAGGAAGGCCAGGGTTGAGGCTCAGGTTTATAGTAGCAAGGTAGCTTCAACTTGTACTTTCCAATTTATTTTTAAATGTCTCCACGGGTGGAATTTCTGCTCTTTCCCTTGGAACACTATATAAATTCCTGATTCTGCAAGGAGCACTGTGCACATGCAGAAACCCTCTGAAGTCAGTGGAGTTCTGCGTAGGCTCTCAATGCAGGATCAGTGCTTGGTTAAGGATATGATGAGTTACTTATGACAAAGTCTCAATTTTTTTTTTAAGTCATCGTTCCACAATTTCACTTTATTTCATATTTGGTACCATATTAAGTAGTATTGTGACATGGTAGATTTTAAAATGGTGCCTTTTGTTAGTGTGCTCAGGTATATTTCACCTGAATTATCTTTGAAAGGTTCGACCCATCCCTACAATACTGTCCACCTGACTTTAAAGACGGGGAAAATTTCTGGTATGGGTTCTAGCACATGTATTTGTCTCATGCACTGCAGATATGTATTAATAAAAGGTAACTTTTCTGATAAGTGCAAAAGTATACAATTCCTCTTTAAAAAACTCCTACTTGGTACTTTGTATTTACTTTCCACTTATCTGCACTAAATTGCAATTGCAACCTGCTTACCCAGGTAAGTGATAGGTCATACTTCTTAGGTGATTATTATTCCAGATTATGTGCTAAATTTTTCAATTAATCTATAGACATAAGGACAGTCTGGCTCTAACCAGTAGGGCATGTGCAT
The DNA here is from genome assembly GCF_965140285.1 of Lepidochelys kempii. Lineage (NCBI taxonomy): Eukaryota > Metazoa > Chordata > Testudines > Cheloniidae > Lepidochelys > Lepidochelys kempii. The sequence continues at coordinate 64,970,104 of NC_136384.1, read as the reverse complement.
TAGTGGGTAGCAGCTGGAAATCTAGATTCCCAATGCTAACGATAAATAATGAGTGCTGTCCTGCAAACCTTTTCTGGTGCAATTTTTACAAAATATTTTGAATATTCAACAGCGTGGTTACCCTTTGCTTCATCTAATATCGATCCCTGAAGCATCTGCTCAGTCACTAAGGGCTTGATTCTGTTAGACCCTGAGCATCCTCAGATCTCACTGGAGTCAGTGGGAGACAAGGGTACTCAGCTCCTCTTATGGGGAACGTTGTACCTTGCAGAATCCAGCCTGAGAAACTATTTTAATGAACATGATTTGTAGAACCTAATACAGATTTTTCTCTGCATCTTGCATTTAAAATACTGGGCTTGCATATATACTGGAGTTTTTTATTTGCCAAAAAATAAATACAAATTAGAAGTAAAAGGCTGAAAGCAACTAGATTTTTTTTCCCAGGTGTATGTGGCCTAATTATTGTGTGCAAATGAATTCTGACCTTTTTTTGAAGATCTGCTTACAGAAGGTGGAAGTGTGTGGGGGTTGCTTGGTTGATTTTTATTTTTTATTTATTTTTTTTGCTTTTATCTGCATTGGACAAGGTCAGTATCTTCTCCTACTTCTCTGAAGTTCTAGTTTTGTGGGTTAAGTTTCCTAACCAAGCATTTTACTAGTCAAATAAAATATGGTCATGTTTTAACGTCTGGTCTTCCATTTATATAGCTCTTTATGCAAGTGATTTTGTACCCACAATGTATTTTACTGCTAAAGCTAATAAAGCATTTAAACACACCCAGATACTGAATATTTAAAAGAAATCTATTTGTCTCAATGGAATTTGATGTGTTTATCAAATTTGATAATTTGATAAATTATCACACATATATATGATTTGAAAAAATTAAACTGCCATTAGAATTAAAAGCTGCCAGACTGCAGATAGCTCTGTGTGTGCATATATGAAAAATGAATGTTCTACTCTTTAAGGCAAGTCACATAAAAATACAATATTGGCTACAGCATTCTACTATTCTAACATATATAGTGATTCCTGTTTGACAAGGAAAAATGGGCAATAATGATTCCACCAGAAGAAAGATAAATGAAGAATCAACATAGATCTGATGTTTGGTTAAATTGTAGCTGCAACTTGCTCAAGATCAATAACTGGACTCTCTACCAGTCCATTATCCAACAGTAAAACACTGTGCATAGGGTGTCCTTCACAATCACTTGTCTTGAGCAAATTCCCCACAAAAATGGAGAGTACACAACCAACCACCTTCTGTTCAAAGAGCTGGACCCTAAAGAAGGGGGTAGTAAGCTGGAATTTTCTAACTTTTTTATAGGTACAAGAGACCTGCATACTATAAAAGGGTTTTGGCACATAGTTTAAGTGATCAAAGGATTTCCCGGAACAGCTTGTTAGTTGCACTTAAATCACTTGAGCACTTAACAGGATCATTTTGTCTAATATGCTGTTGTGGTGGTGACCAGTTATCTGCTTGCTTTTCTCAAGAGACACACAGAGACCCTGGCTTGTCATGACCTTCATGAGTCCTTAAACACGTACCATGAGTATATTCGCAAAAAGAAAAGGAGTACTTGTGGCACCTTAGAGACTAACCAATTTATTTGAGCATAAGCTTTCGTGAGCTACAGCTCACTTGAGCTGTAGCTCACGAAAGCTTATGCTCAAATAAATTGGCTGTAGCTCACGAAAGCTTATGCTCAAATAAATTGGTTAGTCTCTAAGGTGCCACAAGTACTCCTTTTCTTTTTGCGAATACAGACTAACACGGCTGTTTACTCTGAAACATGAGTATATTGGTGCCTTCAGATGCACAAGTGTGGCCAGAGAGGGTATTTGGTCTTCTGACAATAAGACACAAGTGTCTGTATCTTGCTGGTGGCATATTACAAAATACACTTGAAAAGGTTAACAGAATATTCCTAATATGTTGTATGCTTCACAGCATTGCAATGGGACATGGTATACCTTTGCCCAACGGGGCAGACATAATTAATGATGAATCCACTGAGAAAGATGAAGAGCAGGCTGAGAGAGATCCTGAATCTTGAAAGATGCAGGAGACAGATGGTTGAGCTGGGGACAAGGCCAGCACCCATTTGGATGCAGGACTTGGCAGGGATACAGTAACTGCTACACATTTGGGGGACATTTTGATGCTAATTAAACAAGTAATTTCTGAGAGGTGAATTAAATAGAAGAACATTTTCTGTACAGCCATATTTCAAAAACATGTTGCTTGAGAGACTTACCTTTGTTTTACTCTAGATAAGTCTAGATTTAGTGTTAGATGAGATCTAGTCCCAGGTTTTTAAAGGTATTTAGGCATTGTTCTGCTCAGTGTTGCAATGCCTAACTGATTTAGGGGACTAAATCTCATTTTCAAAAGTGATTTAGGCAATTAATGAGATTTTTGGCTCCTAACTACCTAAATCCTTTTTGAAAATAAGGTTTAGTCTGCTAATCAGATAGGCATTGCAACACTTAGGACACTAATGCCAAAATACCTTTTTAAAAACCTGGGCTGTAGTGCCGACAAGTACTGCAGTCCACAGGGATGACTATGTTTGTGCTGTGTTCAGGGATATAATTAGTTTATTCTAAAATTGCAAATGATGCTGAAATATCAAAATATAGAATAGCTACTTTATGTAACAGCAGGATCCTATTTTTGGCTCCCTGTTGCTTTCTTCTCTTATCAATGTGATTGTTTATCACTCACACTCCTCCTTGTTTCCAGCTGCTAAACTACCTGTTTTGTTTTGTTCTGTTTTCTGCATGCTTTTGGCCTTCACTATGTGCCTTGGCAGTGAGTTGCACAAGTTGATTGTGAGTTGTGTGAAGTACATCCTTATGTTTGTTTTAAATCTGCTGCCCATCAATTTCATTTGATTATTTGAAGGGGTAAATAACACTGAGCAGATGTTTTCAGAGAAATAGTCACCGACTCCAAGATCTCTTTCTTGAATGGTAACAGCTAATGACTCCATCATTTTGTATGTATGGTTGTTTTCCAGTGTGCATTACTTTGCACTTATCACGATCAAATGTATCTACCTATTTGTTGCCCAGTCACCCAGTTTTGTGAGATCCCTTTGTATCTCTTCGAAGGCAGCTTTGGGCTTAACTATCTTGGGTCATTTTGTATTGTCTAAAAGCTTTGCCACCTCACTGTTTACCCCTTTTTCCAGATCATTTATGAGTATGTTGAACAGCACTGGTCCCAATACAGATCTTTGGGGGACCGTGCTATTTACCTCTCAACTATGAAAACTGACCCTTCATTTCTATCTTTTGTTCCCTATCTTTTATCCAGTTACTTATCCATGACTTACTCCATGACTGCTTGCTGTGATGAGGGACCTTGTTAAAGGCTTTCTGAAAGTCCAAGTACACTATCATGACCGGATCACCCTTGTCCATGTTTGTTTGACATCCAAAGTGTATTGGTGAGTCATGAGTTCCCTTTACAAAAGCCAGGCTGACTCTTCCCCAACATATTGTGTTCATATATGTCGGATAATTCTGTCCTCTTCTTTAGTTTAACAATTTGCATGGTACTGAAGTTAGGTTTATCAGCCTGGAATTGCCAGGATTGCCTCTGGAGCCTTTTTTAAAAATCTGTGTTATATTAACTGTCTTCCAGTTGTCTGATATAGAGGCTGATTTAAGCAATCTACTACTTTGCAACACTAGTGGTAGATTATTACAGCATAATATTTTGTAACGTTTATGTTAAAATGTTCCCAGTTAATATTAAATTCTTAAAGATAAGGGTGCAATAAAGCCCACCTTAGTTTTCAGGTTCAAGCCTCTAGGTTGGTTACAGAAAATCTATTTCATAGAGGATCACTAGGTTTGGATAATAAAACCAAACTTTATTAAAAAGGAAAATGATTAGTTAAGCAAACATTTGTACAAGTGGTAATTGCAGGATACCACAGTCAGACTTAGACTCAAAGATGAAATAGTGTATCAATTGATCATTAGTCCACTGACAGCAGAGCGAAGTACAGCCTTTTAATGCTGGAAACTAATGATGTCTTTTTGATATTAATTGGCACTCTCTTACAATTTAGTAAGGGCTACTCCTTTTATAACCGATTATAATACCAATTAGCATTAAACTACCCCTTATCATAATTATATTTGTCACCTCCTTATTGTTCTTTACATTCACATTATTTAAATTAACATCTGCCCCATGCTATCCATATAGATAGCATTTTAATGGAACATTCCAAAAGTCTCAAAACCCTTATTAAAAACCCTGCTAAAACCAATTATAACCAAAACATTGCCATAGCACAGACTTGGGTCATGTCCTTGCTACCTTCTATTTTCCCGCCTTGCTGTCTCCAAATTCTGTAACTTCTACTCACACTAGCAGACTCAATTCCATACTCCTCTACACTTAGACTAACATTAGGCCAAAGCCTAATGTCTGCTTAACATATTGTGTAGGCTACACTGTGAATGCTATACTGAATTATATACTGTGGAGAAAGGGGGAAAAACACCACAAACAGAAGATTTTTGAATCCAAAAATACATATTGATATACTGAGAGAATTGATTTATTAAATAGAGGAACCCCAGGGTTCAGTTTATGGAGGTATTTAATTTGGCTTGATTTTTTTTTCCATTGGTCATTGTGGCCTGAACTTAATGGGAGGTTTTTAGTCTAGCGTGATTTCTAGACTGTTTGGAAAGGGCAAAGGGTGGGGATTAAGAACTTGTAAACTTACCTGAAAGGAGATTACAGTGGACGAGAAACTGGATATGAATCAACAATGTGCCCTTGTTGCCAAGAAGGCCAATGACATTTTGGGCTTTATAAGTAGGGGCATTGCCAGCAGATTGAGGGACGTGATCGTTCCCCTCTATTCAACATTGGTGAGGCCTCATCTGGAGTACTGTGTCCAGTTTTGGGCTCCACACTACAAGAAGGATGTGAAAAAATTGGAAACCATCCAGCGGAGGGCAACAAAAATGATTAGGAGACTGGAACGCATGACTTATGAGGAGAGGCTGAGGGAACTGGGATTGTTTAGTCTGTGGAAGAGAAGAATGACGGGAGATTTGATAGCTGCTTTCAACTACCTGAAAGGGGGTTCCAAAGAGGATGGATCTAGACTGTGTTCAGTGGTAGAAGATGACAGAACGAGGAGTAATGGTCTCAAGCAGTGGGGAAGGTTTAGGTTGGATATTGGGAAAAACTTTTTCACTAGGAGGGTGGTGAAGCACTGGAATACGTTACCTAGGGAGGTGGTGGAATCTCCTTCCTTTGAAGTTTTTAAGATCAGGCTTGACAAAGCCCTGGCTGGGATGATTTAGTTGGGGATTGGTCCTGCTTTGAGCAGGGGATTGAACTCCTGAGGTCCCTTCCAACCCTGATATTCTAAGATTCTATGAGTCTATGAAATAGCTCTTAGGACACTCTGCCCCGTTAATTACAGTTCATCCCAAAGCTATTTCAGATAGTCACTATTTCTCTGCTCTGGCAGCTCTCTTTAATTGAGCAATCTTGTGAACAGATCTGCTGAAAGTTTCTCCCACTACCCCTCTCCTGTCTGCCTTGAATGCTGAAAACTGAAACATATTATCTACATAATTTTTAGCGTCAGATGCTTAAAACACAAAGAAAATCTTGTGAATGTTATCAATATTGCAATAGAAGAGGCAGAAATTGGGGGAGGTAATATGGATGAGGCACTGGACTGGGAGTCAGGAGATCTGGGTTATATTTCTGGATCTGCACGGAGCTGCTGGGTGACCTTGGTCACTTTACCTCTCTCTGCCTCTGCTTCCCCTTCCTCCCCTTTTATTTTTTAAATTGTAAACTCTTCAGGGCAGGTACTCTTATTCACTGTTTCTATAGTGCCTAGGAAATAGGGTCTTAATCTTGGTTGGGGCTCTCTAGGTGATGCTGGAAAGCAAACTCTTATTTGTGGGTAAAGGAAAAGCCAGCTCACCCCCGTCTAATCAGAACTGATGTTTGGAACTTTTGGCCATCCTTGCACATAGTCTTCTACAATAGATTAGAGGGAAGGACTTCTTGAGAGAGGAATGTTCTTCCCTGTACTACTTCCAAGCATGTTTGTGACTTCCTTCCAAGTAAGGCTCGATTGTGGACTCTGATAGGCATTTGCCAGAGAACATTTGTTGTGGATTCATTATCAGATTAAGTGTAGTGCATTCTCAGTGCATGGATTGAGGGCAGGGGAAATCAGGCCCCAATCCTGCAAGTTATTCTGTTCAGATGGACTCTTGTGTCCCTGCTGAACCCTAACTGAAATCAGCAGGACTCCATACAGGCTTAGGGAGGCATCAGTGTGGAATAAATTGCAGGATCAGGGCTCTAGTGTTTTTTATTTTAGCTATGAACCTGGTTATCACTTACAATTCAGTATAAATTTTGTTTGGCATGTCTGTATTGGTTCTCTTGTTTATATTCTTTGAAACTTGGTTCAGTTTTCCTTTTCTGTTATAACATATTACTTTATATAGCACATTATTAGCATCAGAGTACAGATAAGTATGGTTTTGTAGTGAATAGGTTTCATAAGTGTTCGTTTTTCTTAAATATATTGCATTTATTGTGTGGCAGGTGGATATGAGAGCAATTAGACAGTCAGCATTCAAAGCCAGTCATACCAGCTTTCACAGAGAACTACATTTCTGAGGGACAGCTGTATGCCAGAAAGGGTAGAGCCTGGTGTGGGTGTTTTTTTCAAAATCTGAGACAATAATTCAATAAAAGGTGACAGCACAATTTGTCAAACAACAATCATTCACAATAACGTGGCTCTTGGCTACAATTACAACCACAATGATGAACTATGTGCAATTGTCATAACTTGAGGAGAACTGTGAGACCAAATGGCAGGAACATAAATGTGTTATGATCTAATTGGAATAAAGCCTCTCAAAGCCAGATAATTCCAATGAGCTTTGGACAAGTGGGCTATATTACAATGGCTATAGACATTGGAAGCACTTAAAGCTGTGAAAATATACAATGCAGTTGGGGTGAACTCCACCATTATATAGAAGACCAATACAAGATCTCAAGACCCATTTCAGCCCACAAAATAGGAGCAGAAACCTTATGTTGACCCTTTGGACAGGGTTGAACTTCACTTTTAGTGAGATTAGTTTTGCATAGGAAATCTTGTTTATTGTGGAAAGTGGTAGATTGGTCAATTCAACATCACCACCCAACTTTAGTCACAGTACAAAGTGCCCTTATGGAAGTTTCCCACCTCAGTCATCCTTGACATGTTGTGGACCAGTAAGTGCTAATATGTATACCAATATGTCATTCACTGATGACATATAGACTCGAGTTCCTCAGTTATTTGCATTCCATGCTTCCAAAACAGTGACTGTTTGATTACCAAATAATTAGCACAATATATTATCTGGTATTTCTCAGTAAATTATTCAATTCTGCAGGTAAGACCAACTTAATTTGTATACGACAGCAATGAGCCCAGTATAAATACCTAGAAAGTAGGGTGTCAAGTGATTAAAAAAATTAATCGTGATTAATCGCGCAATTAATCGCACTGTTAAACAATAATAAAATACCATTTATTTAAATATTTTTTGATATTTTCTACACTTTCAAATACAGTGATTTCAATTACAACATAGAATTCAAAGTGTACAGTACTCACTTTATATTATTATTTATTACAAATATTTGCCCCGTAAAAACAAAAGAAATAGTATTTCTCAATTCACCTAATACAAGTACTGTAGTGCAATGTTTTTTATCATGGAAGTTGAACTTACAAATGTAGAATTATGTACAAAAAATAACTGCACTCAAAAATAAAACAATGTAAAACTTTAGAGCCTACAACTCCACTCTGTCTTACTTCTTGTTCAGCCAATTGCTCAGAAAAACAAGTTTGCTCACATTTACGGGAGATAATGCTGCCTGCTTCTTGTTTCAGCTGAAAGTAAAAACAGGCATTTACATGGCACTGTTGTAGCTAGCATCACAAGATATTGATGTGCCAGATGCACTAAAGATTCATATGTCCCTTCTTGCTTCAGCCACCCTTCCAGAGGACATGCGTCCATGTTGATGACTGTTGATGACATGTTGATGATAATGATCCAGACTGGTGCAGACCAAATGCATGTTCATTTTCATTATCTGAGTCAGGTGCCACCAGGAAAAGGTTGATTTTCTTTTTTGGTGGTTCAGATTCTGAAGTTTCCACATTGGAGTCTTGCTGTTTTAACTCTTCTGAAAACATGTTCCACACCTCCTCCCTCTCAGATTTTGGAAAGCACTTCAGAATCTTAAACCTTGGATCGAGTGCTGTAGCTATCTTTAGAAATCTCTCATTGGTACCTTCTTTCTGTTTTGTCAAATCTGTAGTGAAAGTGTTCTTAAAACGAACAACATGCTGAGTCATCATCCGAGACTGCTATAACATGAAATATATGGCAGAATGTGGGTAAAACAGAGCTGGAGACATAGAATTCTCCCCCAAGGAATTCAGTCACAAATGTAATTAACACATGTTGTTTTTCATGAGCATCATCATCATGGAAGCATGTCCTCTGGAATGGTGGCCGAAGCATATGAATCTTTAGTGCATCTGGCATGAAAATACCTTGCAATGCTAGCTACAACAGTGCCATGTAAATGCCTATTCTCATTTTGGGTGACATTGTAAATAAGAAGTGGCCAGCATTATCTCCCCAAAAGGTGAACTCACTTGTTTGTATGAGTGATTGGCTGAACATGATGTAGGCTCTAAATTTTTATATTGTTTTTGAGTGTTGTCATGTAACAAAAAAAAATCTACATTTGTAAGTTGCACTTTCATGATAAAGAGATTGCACTGAAGTACTTGTATGAGATGAGTTGAAATACCATTTATTTTATTTATCAATTTTACAGTTCAAATATTTGCAATAAAAAATAATATAAAGTGACCACTGTTGTAACTGAAATCAATATATTTGAAAATGTAGAAAAACATCCAAAAATATTTAATTTCAATTGGTATTCTATTGTTTAAAAGTGCAATTAATCATAATAAATTTTCTGAGTTAATTGCATGAGTTAACTGCAATTAATCGACAGCCCTTCTAGAAAGCAAAAAACAAAACAAAAAACCCCAGAATAACAAAGGGAGGGGAAAGATTTTTTTCCGGCCTTTTAATACTGTCTTAAATCTTGCCTTGTAATCAGAAAACATCTACCAAATTCTGCTTTCAGTTACACCAGCATAATAAAATACCCAATAACTACCATAACTGATTTTTAAACAAAACTCTGACTCATGTTTTGTAGGTTGTGTGGATGGGATTTGGTCAGAAGAAAGGCAGTGTGAAAATTCACATGGAATTTCAGCATACAGTAAGACACACACTTTCCATTTCTCTGTATATAGCAGAGAAATGGAAAGTGTATTTTCCCTCACTCACACAGATACTCTAACTTTCTAAATCCCACAGCGCAAGTAGTAGTGTGTGGTTAGCAGAGTTAATAAGGGGTGAAAGCATTTCTGTATGTGGTATGCAGCATTCCCTGTAATATCACTTGTCGTTATTCCATCAGACATTAAATAGTGTTAGCAGGCTGATATGGTTAAGATTAATGAGACATTGATTCTTATCCAAGAAGCCAATTAACACAACAGGTTTTCTTTCAGTCTGTTGTAGTAATAAACTAATTAACTCCTCCTCTTCCATAGACCAGTAAGATTGGTCAGCATGACATATCTGCTCATTGAGCCAGTCTATTCATCCAGATAATGCTGCTTTTTGTTTCTGGCTTTTTAACATCATTATAACCAGATAGAACCACATCTCCATGATGAGGCTCCTTGCTGCTACAAATGAAAGTATTTATATTAATTAAAGCCAAATGAATGGAGGGAAAAATAGACTTTGCAATATGCAGTCATATTACATAGTAGCTGTTTAATCTGTCTTCTTTCAAATTGCTAGTGTGAGTGACATGAGCAATATCAGTATCAGTGGCCTGAAGCAAGAAATTATTAGTTTTAAAGGTTAAAACATCCTTGTATAGATCATATGTAAGACTACGATTCTGTCATGTCACTTTCTGGGACCTCTGTGACTACTTCTGAGACAGGGCTTCAGCAGCTGACCAGTGGCCAGCTTTAAGTGAGCTGTAGCTCACGAAAGCTCATGCTCAAATAAATTGGTTAGTCTCTAAGATGCCACAAGTACTCCTTTTCTTTTTGTGAATACAGACTAACACGGCTGTTACTCTGAAACCTATCACAAAGAGTGTGTGTCTCAAATCTGGGACAGGGCTGGGGTTCATTGCAGCCCCTGGCACAATTTAAATCTCCTTGTAGTTATAGAAAAAGATCGAACACCCATACAGGAAAAAATATTAGATCTATCAGCTGCCTTCAGAGCCATTGATCATAAGGTATTGTTGACTTGTTTACGGGCTGGAACAGAAGTAGACTGAACTGCCTTGTGATAACTTATTTTTACCCCTCTTGGAGAGATCTCAGAGAGTGGGTTTCAGTAATTGCTTTTTTGCCTCAAGGACACTTGTGTCGTATGAACAATGTTCCACCTTTTCATTCCTCCTTTTCAGTGTCTGTATACAGGGCCATAGAGTGGAAGCAGGGGTTGAAATGTTTTCAATATACCAATGACACTCAGCATTGTCTTTTTATTTCCTCCATCCAAATGGTACAGTTGAGTGTCTTTCAGTATATGATAGTGCCTGGGGCATGGATGGATTTGGCTGAGGATTAGTCAAGAAAAGGCTGAGGTGATGTTAGGTTACATGAAGTAACAGGAAAAGGAGGACTTGTGGCACCTTGGAGACTAACCAATTTATTTGAGCATAAGCTTTCGTGAGCTGCAGCTCACTTCATCGGATGCATTCAGTGGAAATGAAGTAACAGGGGATATAGCAAATATTGGCTGAGGGTGTATGCCCATCGTATGTCACTTGAGTTAACAAATTGTTAGACTCTCAGCTGCTCTTAAACCATCACATAGCACAGTGGTTCTCAAACTTTTGTATTGGTGACTTTTTGTATTGGTGTATTGGTATTGCCTTTCACACAGCAAGCCTCTGAGTGCGATTTTTTTCCCCCTCCCTCCCCCATAAATTAAAAATACATTTTAAAAAATATATTTAACACTATTATAAATGCTGCAGGTGAAGTGGGGCTTGGAGGTGGAGCTGACAGCTCTCTACCCCCACATAATAATTTCATGACCCCCTGAGGGATCACACACCCCAGTTTGAGAACCCTGGATATAGCACCAGTGACCAGGATGGCTTTTTCCTATTTGTGTCTAGCCAGTAGGTTTCAATCCTTTTTCTGGTATGTGGGCTCCTAATTCAAGACTATTGCAATATGTGTGTTATGGGACTACAACTTAAACCAAGCTGAAGACTGAAGCTGCCTATAGGAGGCAACAGTTCTGTTGTTAAGTGGTACGTCTCACTGTGAACACGTGACACTTGTACTCTGGCATCTACATTCAATGCCAGTTGATTTCAAGGTGATGCTGAAGGTGTTTCTTCTTACCTATAAGGCACTAAATGGCTTAGGATCTGCCCACCTGCTTGACTGTCTCAGTGCTCTGCAACTCTGCCACAGACAGAGCTGGTCAGGATAAAGAATTTCTGTTCCATGGGCAATTACAGCACCTGTGGGGTGAAGGGAGGGGCGGGATTCTTTTGAAATTGGAACGAAAAGTCAAAATTAAGAAATTTCTCGTGACAGTGAAAATTCCAAAAGAATTTGATTTGGGACTGTGAAAACATTTAGTTTTAATAGAGTTGAAATGTTACAATTCCCTTGGTTTTGATTCTTAATTAATATTAAAATATTAAACATAGTGTAAATGTATATATTTAAGCTATTCAAATATGAAACATCATATGATATACAATACAGGAGATCAGACTAAATGATGTCATGGTTCCTTCTGACCTTAAAATCTACTCGTATAACTCAATCTAGTCATCTCTCTATATAGTAAAATTATTCTTTTAATATAATATAAAAGCCTAAACACAAAAATTGACAGTCAAAATTAAATATTTTGACAGCCCAACATTTTTCAATGGTGGTTGAAATCAACATTCCTGAAAAACATTTAGATTTTGACAAAACTGCATTTCTCAGTGGCAAATTGCTCGGCTGAAAATTTTCTGACCGTCTCTAGCTGCAGGTGAGAACACTAGAACTGCTCAAGCTAGCGTTCCTTGGACATAGAAGAGAGGGAGCTTCTAGAAGAGGTCCTTGACTTTCAGATTTACTCCCCATCCACTACTTTTCGCTGAAAGAGCCCAACTTTGAACGTATGGGCTTGGCAATGGGCCCTACTATTTGGACAGGCATTTTAGAAAGGTGGAGATTTGGGTGTGGATTTTATGTGGGACGACTAAGAGTTTGTAGGAGCTGGCTGCCTTTACTCACACAAAAATGCTGTTGGTTTACTATTGCTTCAATGGTCTGTATTTTTCATTAAGGGCACCTAAAACATGGGGAAAGTATTTTTATATTTACATGTTGAGAACTAAATAAAGAAATAAAATAACTACCACCTGCAGGGAAGGACTGGTGCATGATGATTGCTGAGCAGTGATTTCTACTGGCCAATTTAAGGTGTGGAGTTAGTAGCTCCACAGGCAGCTTTGTCCTATACTTACCAGTCAGAAAATAAACCTGTAGTTACACAAAGCAACAGGAATTAAGGATCAAAAAAGTCAATGTACAGTTATTCTGATACTATATTGTATTAACACTTAAACTATAAAATACTAAAAATGTCATGGAAATTACTTTTTTATAAAGGTACTTAGGTCATCAGAAAAGTACAGAGGGAAGGGATACAACTGCAGGGCAAAATCTCATAGTCAATGAAAAGACTCCCATTGATTCTAATAGGCTTAGGTCAGGCTCTTAATGATCTTTTAAGGATAATTATCAAGTATGCCCTATTTTGTGTGGATGTGCTGAGAGCAGGCAGTCTATTTCTCCTTCTCCTGTTGCAGTAAAATATCATGGCACTACCCTCAATATAAGGATGAAACCCCTTGTCCCTGTTCAGCAGCAGGCTTTGGCAGAACCTCATGCTATATATATATTTGAAGCTCTGTTGGGGGACCCCTTTGTGTATAGCCCCTGCTAACCCATCCTGCCCTGCACAGATGGAATGCCTTAGGAACATTTCACTCAGCAGTTTCCCAAAGAGGCATAGAGAAGCAAGTAAAGAATTGGGTCTGACCTTTCATCCCAGAAGTTCTCAAACAGTGAATCACTTTGCCCTCCATTGAAATGCAGCCACTTTTGAGGTAAAAGATCATAGCTGTTAAGAGCATACAGTAACACTTCACAATGGTTTAGGTCCAAATGTTTAGAAAAATAGTGTCCAATTAAAACTCAAGGGGGAATTTAGTCAGCTGGTAAGCACCCAAATTAGAATTTGCCAGGGGAAGTGATGTTTATGTAATCTTTGGTGAAAATGTGTTACATCTCCTCCTCTGTGCTGATCAGAGAGGACATGAATTGTTGTTAAATCCCCCAGCCTCGGGTCTGTATACTGGGGATTGAACCAGGGGCCTTCCACAGCTAGAAGCATGAGATGCTGCATCTAGAGCTAAAGCTGTAGAACTGGGGCTGGTAACAACTCATATGATCTGTGAACAGAACAAAAGGGGCCCTGAAACACACACACCTGTGAGCTACACTAATATCCCTACTTGTGAAAAATGCAATGGGATGCTACAGCTGATCAGGATCATGGTATCCTGTCTCAGTTGAAAGGCTTTTCATGTCAGTGGTAATTTCTGCTGAACAGCCACTTCACAGGATGGGAATGGAGAGTGTCAAAGAATAACAACATCACACTCTGTTTTGATGTTTATTTCACAGTGTGGCCTTACAATGTGATTGTGGGTAAATCCTACTTGCTTTGGACCAGGCCCACAGTCATGAGAGTAGCCCCATGGATGTTGCTAAGACTACTTGAAAGAATAAATTGAATTATTTCCTTTCTCCCTTCATCCTCCCTTTCATTTCATGGAAAGATTTTCAAAAAATGAAACGGAATGATCAATGACAACGCAGTTCTCACATATTTCTCTCTCTCCCTCCTTTGATCAATAAATAATGTAAGAGATAATATATACCCTGGCTATAAATATACATATATTTTGGCCATTTCATAATTGCTATTCAAAGCATTATTGGAAGAACTTACAAATGTCTTACAGCTTGTTCATGTTTGTGCAATGGCAGCTGAACTTAACACATCATTTATTTCTTTGACAGTAATGTCTTCCTGCCCACAAATTAGCCTGAATCCTGCTTTTTTGTGCTGCATCTGTCTCTTGCATTTATATACAGACATGCAATGGTAAGGTTGTCTGGAGTGCTGGAAAATGTCATATTTTAGGTGTCTATATCCTAATTCTTAAAACATCTAAATATATGAACCTTCTACACAGGTGAGTGAACACTAAATCCAAATCCTAAACTATGGCTGAGGAGCAAATAGCTTAAGTTGAGGGGCAGGAGGATGCAAAGGAGCCATGAAGCTCACGTTTGCACGCCCGAACCATGACTCACTGTGTGTCAGACTGGTCCCAGGTATAAATTAGAGAAGGCCAGAGTCTGATTGTAAGTTACATCAGCTTCCAATGTAAGGGGCTGAAATAACAGCTGGGGATTGGTGGTAGACAGTGAATTGCTGGCCACTGCCCTTTTGCTCTAGCTATGCTCCATATGCTGGCAGATATAAGTTACCACATAGTACTTTCTAAGCAAGTCTTTACCGTTATTCTTAAGGTAAAAAGCATAACAGAGAAAACAAAGGAACCTGCATGCATGCTAGTAAACTTAACAGGTGTCACCCCACTCTAGAAATTTCTTTGTGGTTACAAGTTCATCAAAACTTCAGCTCAGAACAAAGACAAAGTCTTATTCAACCTCAGTAGGCCAAGTCCTTCCAATCTTCCGCTAAGGATTGGTAACCTCTGTGGACCAGGGGGTCCTGTCCAGTTGGTGGATCAGAAAGAAGGCTCGGACTCCATTTAAAATTCAGGCTTTTTTTCCAAGTGTCTTTTCTTTGTCTGTCAGTCTCTGTAGAATCCAGTTTGAACTAGAATTTCTGCCCTGAGGGATAGCGGGGGAAGTTCATTAACATCCCTTCTTCCTACTAGAGAAGGTACATCCAATGTCTCAACAACACATACACAATTGCATTTATAATACAATGTACCCCAAAGTTATTAACCCTAATTTCAATCAAATTTAACTTCATCCAATAAATTATCTTAATTCCATAAGATTTGTTCAGGATATTTGACACAATCTGTACCTCCTTTTCTTGAGGTTCTTAGGTCAGTGCTGTTAAAGGAGATGCTCTGGTGGCATTAGTCATTACATCACTGGTATTTTTCAGGCAAATGACTACTTAGAAAGTTATATCTTTGTCTGCATTACTGTTGGGTGAATTGTTCACAAACATCCTTTGATAATTTGTTCAACTATGAATTTGCTCAACAATTAACTTTCTTTTCACTGTGTCTAGTTCTAGTTGTGAATATGAATGAAGCAAATTTCATTCTAACATGCATATGAAATATTAGCATACGTTTCCTCACTCTTCACCCAGCTGTAGTCCACATTCTGCTGTATACTTGTGAATGATAATATTGCTCTTATGTGGGTCCTATTGAGTATTATAATCCCATCCTTTACCATTCCAGACAGCAAGAGCAAACAGAATCCTGTTGCTGAGCCAAGAATAGACTGACATTGCACTGAAGAGATGCATGTTAACTGGACAAAAGCCCCGAAGTGGGATGTGGAGTTTACTGTGAATGTTGGGATGATTGCCTGGAGACATGTATTGTACATTATTACTTAATCTGGCAAATGTACAGCATTATGTACTATGAATTCCACTAATGTACTACACCATCATCTTAAAGTTGCTACTGAGGAAATCTGTTTTCAAATCCACAGTCTTCAGAGATCCTTTATAACAATCTGATCTATAGGAAGGTGGTTATATGGATGAACCCTGTAGGGTTTTGGGCACAGTTGGATACCAGCCAGCACTAAATACACTGATATCTGCAAAACAGTACTTCTCATTTGCTGCTTATTTCACTGTGATCCTGCAGCTTTTCTGTTTCCTTTTAAATGAGAAAAGCATAGGGCCAATACCACAGACTGACAGAATCCCAGGACTGTCTAGTAGACAACACATTGTACCCCAAGTAATTCCAAAGTACTGATGCATCTTACAGGACTCCTGACTCATTTAGGGATGTATTGCATGTTAGGAGTTTCTTCTCCATTCCTAGGGGCTGAATTTATAGTAAAGGTGTCACACTTACTCTCCATGCAGGTATGTTGCTATGTACTATAGATTGGCTGAAATCTGAGCCTCTCACATGCTTGTATGAGATGGGGGAAGGGGCAGGAAGCTTTTGCTGGCTGGCTGGATTTCTAAAGTACCTGACCTCCACCAGTCCTGAAAACAGCCAGGCTAGGGGTGGAAGAGGGGCAAAGAGGCTCTCCATCCTCTGATCCATGAAATGACTGGGATGGAGACATCTTCCTTAGTAGCTTTCTGTGTGTTCCTTCTCTCTAGTGCTCACTCCACCATAGAGGTTCCTCACTGGAAGAAAAAGGGACCAGGATGGATCTCGAAGTGTGTTTAAAAAAACTAAAAAATATGTACAGTTTGTACTGGAGATTTGAGGGTCAGTGTTATGGAGCAATGGAGGAGGAAGAAGGGATTTTGCTTTGATGGATATTGTCCCTCTTTTGGATAATCGCTCCATTTGTACCCATAGGACTAGCTTGCCTTTACTATATTCTCTGACTTGTCTTCATTATATTTAGCTGCTTTCATTATATTCAGCTACAATGTAAAAAACCTACAGTATCCTGTAAGGCAGCTGAAGCATAAATTAATATAAGTGTGACTAAATAGCCCACAACTCTTGGCATAGATAATGGTTACCTTTAGATTTTAGGAATTAAGGAGAGCTTGCTTAATGGTAGGAGTGAGAATGTTCCAGTAAGTGCTACTGCAAGGAACAAGGAAGTAATAACTGCAAATCCACTTAAGCAAGAGGTTATTAGTATAATCATGAGCTGAAATGGTAGTAACACATATTAAGATGCTAACCTATAGAAGGAGACCTCTTCATTAGTAGGATGAGGAGATACAAATAAGGAAAAAGGGAAAAACCCCTACTGAATATGCATTAGACATAGTGGCATCAGCATAACATATTATAAAAGTTGTGTCCCAGCCTCTGGACAATAATGGGTGAGAGATGTGGCCCTTGGAAGGGGCCAGCATGATGACCGATCAGGAAGATGTGGATGGTGTGAGTATATGGATGTGCAGCTGTACATTCTGTAATCTCTATTTACCTTACTGAGTTAGAGTGTTTGTGACTTTGCTAAATGGATCAAACTACTTGTAAATATAGAAGAGTTCCTACAGTTTGAGAGTTGCAGCTGTGCACATGGGGGTTCCCTACTATATAGTAATTTTAATAATACTGGGCCTGATCTTGGGACAAGAACCTATATACTCTCAAAGTGATAACTTGGACTTCTTAATTAATCAATATAATTATTACATAATCTATAGATCGGGCTACACTCCTCACAGCTGTCATTAGAAGTGATCCATGTTGTTATTTCACTATGCTTGGTTTGGGTGAAATCTGTCCTTGGGCAGGGTTTGGCTCCTGGCAGCAATGTAAGTATATTGTTTCTGAGGGAAGAGTTAGGCTGACTGAATTTAAAGGCTTTTAATTACTGTATAGAGCTGTGCTTCACTGCTCTGGCTGTGCCCTCAAGGCATGCCATGCCAGGTCTAGGATCTGGCCAACAGAGTACTTCTAGTGACTACAAATGAGTACTTCCAAACATGCTTAGATCGAGAATCTTGATGAAAGATGTTCATAAAATACCCCAAATTTAGCCCACAGTTGATCTATTCCTATAAAGTGTGCAGAACTGATAGATTGCAGGTTTTTGTTGTGGGTGATCTCAAACAAAAAGCAGTGTGTATATTCATTTATCAAAGAATACAAAGTCTGAGAAAATACTTTAATTGTCTTCATATACTTTGGTTTTAACATTTAAATTAGATAAAACTTTCAAGCGTCTAACGGTTTGCAAGTGCAGTCCTCACACAATTTGAGCAGTCCTGCTTCACAGAAAAGGAATTGTACATTGAGGCTATACTTACAAACAGATATCTGACTGAAATAAAAGGGGTAGGGAATAAACCCTGAGAGACTACACCCCAAGAATATTCTCTGAGTACGTTTTGTCCAACTTGAGGTGATGACATATTAAAGAAGTAAGCCATAGTATAGAAACTAGAAATAATAGCCCATAGTTCTATGCCCACATGTTTTAAAAAAAAGTATGTACACATACTGGTTGAGCACTATGAGTCCAGTTATGCACTTATTGAAGTAAATACGAATTTTGGCAATTATTTTAAAGGGAGAAAGATAATGCCCAATGTTCTCCAGGGGCTTTGAAACAGATCAGTGTTCACCTCTAGGTCACTGATTCAAATCCAAGTAAGATTATTTATAAGCTTTTATCATTTGACCACTTTTAAGTAAAAGTGAGGTGAATTGAATCCAGTTCCTAGTGGACAGTAACATCAAAAATAGGCCCCTCATAATTGGCACCAATGGCACTCAATAGATAGATCAGACCTTTGGAGACATAAAAACAGCCATGGAGACTGAACTATCCTCTCACTTTTAAGCTTGGTCTCTCTAGATTAGAGTTGAGATGTGTTGGTGGGGCATGGTGGAGAAGCTTTCACTATTCCTGTTCTGTGGATAATTAAAAGACCTCAGTTTTTAGGGCTTTGAAACTGTCCCGTTTCATGAGCACTGTATTCTCACACTTAAAAAAAATTCTGCTGAACTCATCAATACTGCTTTTTGCAATACTGATTTCTTAACATTATGGGCCACAACATTAACATTACCTACTATAGAAGAACTCTCTCTGTGGGAAACAATAGAGAAAGAAAAACAAATTTCTTCCAAGCCACCTAAAGACTAGTTTCTTAATTATTGCACAGCAGAAATGATTTTAGTAGACCACCTGCTTTTTCCCATCATTGAAAGAGTTGCATTTCTTGAGTGTATAGAGTCTTTGCTAGCAAATACCATCATGGAAATATTTTCCCACTGAAGTTGCACAAAAAGGTCTGAAAATGTCCTACAAAAAGTCAAGTAGTTCCTAGATGGGGCAGGGAATGGAGTCATTCATTCTAGTACTTCTATATGCTCTATTTCACCATAAACATAAGTTTTATAGTTTTCACCACTCACTGGATTTATTTTTCTCATTTTGTTTTATATTTATTATCTTGTTTTGTTGAAGAGAGATACAAACCTCTTCATTTTATTTTTCTATGCTATGAAATATGTACATGCCACATACTGATACATAGCAAATTGAGAGACAATAAGTTGACCATTGGTGCCATATCTCTCAAATACAAAATAAGACCTGAGTGATTTTACAATACCAATTGAAACAGCTAATGACATCTGACATGGGGCCAGAATAATTTTCACTGAACATTAGGTTTAATTTGCCTTGGTCAGTTTGTTGAAAGAGGGAGGCCAAATTCCATAGGATAATTACTCTACTCTACTCAGAGTAACTTATGCCATCACAGTTCTTTATGTAACAGAGTGATATGGGGAGTGGCAAATCCTGTGCTGACATAAGGCCTCCGATTGAACAGCGCTGACCACTTTCAAGTCACGTTTTATTCCAGAATGCAGAATGAGGATCTTGAAGCCCATGCATCCCAATTGTGACAAATTCTGTGTTCTTTCAGTACAGGGTAACGGTGTCATGATGTGACTTCTGAATAATATCAGAAGCTGGAAAATGTTGTGAGGTGTTCAAGCAATAACTATACCTAAACTCAGATCAAGCCTTTCCATAGCCTCACAGAAGGGGCTTTGGATTAAGACATCTCTGCAAGCTTCTCCTCATGGAACTACCCAGACATATCATTTGGAAATGCAGTGTTCTCTACACACACACACATGCCACCATCACAGGGCCCACCCTCAATCTTGTGGCTCCCTAGAGATCAAGGGGAGGCCAGGATCATGTCTGAAAAAGCCCAGAAAGGTCTCCAGTCCCCTCTTGGCTCCCTGGCAGCACATTCATAAAACCATTAAGGTATAATCAAACCCTTACCAGGAGTGAAATATCACCATCCGCCTCCCTCTTTCCTTAACACCTTCCTTTGTGTATCTCCGTGTTCATGTTTGTCTGACTCTTCAAGACAGCGACTGCGTCTCTTTGGTTAACCATTACAAAGTACCGTGCAAAGATCAGAGATTTCAGAGGTGTTTAATACTAATAATTCCTGTTTTAAAATCTCTTCTTTAACTGCCAGTGAAGATTCACAGCAGCTTTGTAAAATCTTATGGTTTGTTTGTAACAGGCTAGCCTATATTACTGACCTATTACTTTTGTGCCAGAAATCTTTCACTGATGTTTGAGTCTTCTGAGTATGTCAGAGCTAGAAGTGGGAAAGTAAGGGTGTAAATGGAGCAGAATTTAGCCCAGTTGCTGTACGAGTAGTGTAATCCGGTTGCTAAGTCACCAGAGTAGAAGTCAAGAGACCCACGTTCTGTCCCTAGCCATGCATCTGACCTGCTACATGACCTGAGGCAAGTTGCTTCAGCTCTCTATGTCCCAGTTTCCCCATCTGTAAAATAATGATATTCACCTTCCTTAGTAAAGGTACATTTCTTGACGAAGAGTAGAAAAGCAGAATAGTAGTATCCTTAGAAGGTGTGGTATTTATGCTTCATGCTATAGAACCCACTTACAATCAAAAGTTCAGATTCAGTGGGGGTGTTCTGGCTGTTTTGTGCTGTTCCGATGATGCAAATCACCCATAACCCCAGGTTAACTGGCTATGTAACCTGCATTTACAGCCACTTTGCATTACCAAAGAAGCAAAAGCAGCCAGAGTGGACCAGTAAATCTTGCCCATTATTAATACTTAAATTCTGATTTAAAAACTGAATTTGTAATGTTTGTATGACACTCCTTTAAATTAACTTTGCATTGAAAAGTGCCTTGAGGGTTTGTTGTACTGTTTTCTTCTCAATGTATTTATTTAAGTACAGAAATAACCGTTTTGAATTGTAGCAATTTCAGAAAATATAGGAAAAGATGGTAATTGTGGAGACTTGTTTCTACATATTTGGCTTTGCCCATTGCTTGTACATTCTGCTGTGAATTCTTAATAGATTAATATACTAGCCTCACAGATCTTTTGCTTAAGGCCTTCAGGAAAACAGTGATAATAACAATTGTATCTTATATTAGACACTTTTGCCTCAGCCAGATCTTATAGCTGACAAATCATGTATTCTTAGTTTTATTTTATACATGGATGGATGGATAGATGCATTTTAGAACTCTATGAAATAAATAAATATCAACAGCTGAACCAACACATGCTATCAAGATAGGCAATATGGTAGGCTAAATTCTATTAGGATGGAAGAAGGTATCATACAATTAATGTTTAGAACACATAGTTGATCAGGCTGTAACATTAGCATGTTGCTATTGGTGATGATGGGAAAACATCTGTTATAGCTTCCAGTCCTTTTTACCAGAATCTTTCAGTGGACTGTTAACAACCCTAGTACTTAAGAGCCTCTCATCTTTTTCATAGACTCCTAAAGCAACTTGTCAGTCTAAGGGAAAAGTGTTATAAAGCAAAGACTACACGTATGCACTCCTTGTGGAAAGTCTGGTAAAATAGTTTTCAAAAAACTAGGGTAGGAAATCAGGCTCCTAATAAATGCCCTCTTACATTCTTGTTTCTTTCTAAATGTTTCAAATGTGTGTGGGTAGTTGAAGGACTAAATGCCTGTCTATTCCATGAGACATATCCTGGCAGTCAGGTTGTCAAAGAGGAAGGGTTTGGGCTCTGTGGAATTTTCAGGGGTAAGGTCTCCCTATCTCATTTCTACAAAGTAGGAACTTGCCTTCTCAGTTCTCCACTGTTCCTCTCGGATGTAAAGTTGCCCCTGCAGCCAGGCTGCTGTTGGCTAGGTACCCCTGCAGCTGCTCACGGGCAACCATGGAAGAGACTCAGAAGAACTTTAATCAGTTGTAACTCATATTTCAATATTCACTGGGGGGATATCCAGCAGCTTAGAGTTGTGCAACATAAACATATTCCCTGCTCCACCCCACCTCTCACTCCCCAAATTCTTGCAATGTTTTTCGATGGAGCTCCATCAGAGTGGTATCCACAGAACTTTAGGGAGGCAGATTGGTGCTACAGACATCACAGGACAAGCCACTCAGCTCTTCTACCCACTGAACTGTACATATAATACATTATTTTTTAAATATGTTTTCACTTGTCAAACAGGTATTTCTTGGGGTTCTCGTGTCTCTTCAATATCTACCTGCAAGGGGCTGATCTCACCAACAAAGTGGAAAGTGCTGTATCAGAAGCAACATCCCATCCCTTGAACTTGGGGAACGCCACTCCAGTGAATTTCTATGCAGAAAGGGCTCCCCATGGTTTTGGAGGTGACTTGGAAGAGCATAGTCAGTCTTATGCTCTATGTGTCACAGTCCAGTGCTAACACCACAGATTGCCCAATGGATATTCAAGGAGAAGGTTATCGTGTTTGTGGGAATACTAATTCCCTCTGAGCCTCCTTAATGGCTGCTGCTGAGCAGATGGAGAGGTACAATGACAATGGGAGCCATGTTATGATAGAAGATAGAGGGTTTGTGGAGAAGAGTATGGACAGGAATCATACATGTATACATGATCCATTTCCCATGGATCCTCAGGATTTGGGAGGCCTCATTCATGTGAATTTTCAACTGTCCCCAAACCACCCCCGTTGAGTGTATCCTGACAGATGTTTCCTGTCTCTCTTGCTGACAGCTGTTGTTACTCCACGGTATGGGTCATTCTGGGTTTTGGTCTTTACAGTTATAAGGCTGCAGATAAACAAGTAGCTCTTCTCAATATCAATCTACCTTTCAGGGCAAGCAAAAAAATTTCTCCTCTGAACCGCCTGACAAATGAACTGGGCAGCTGAACATATGATCTATAAAATACACCTCTCTTTAAACTAAATATGGCTTATATTCTATATCCTGTATCTTGCTAGAGGAAAAAGTCAGTGAGCTGGCCGAAACTCACTAATGATTTTCTGTTATTTGAGCTGCTCATCTGCAAGTGTGCATTCAGAGACTATTCTTGGTGCTCCCTGAGATTATAGTTACTGATAACAGAGTCATCTCACTCCCTGAAGATATGGAGTAACTTCCCGTGATCAGAATAAATCACAAGTTTCAGCACTCTTATGAATTAGTAGTTGCCAGGTAAATAAATCAAAGCAAACTGCCTTACAATGCTAGACTAGTACATTGTAATAGTAAGTGATGGCAAATGAATTCTGCAGTGTGACTATTTTTTCTCCCGAGGCCCACTTTTCCCTGCATAACTCTCTGTCTTGCAGTAGTAGCAAAGTGTCACATATTACAAATTAAACTTTGCAGGATGACTTATGCTATAACTTTTCATCTGCTCAAAACCATGGGGTAGGATTGAATGAGTCATTTTAGCAGTGCCAGGTTAAGTCTGCACACTTGTCTTCCTTTCTCTCCTGCTGCAATATTTTTGTGATGGTGCAATTTTCATATCTGTTTCTCTCCCTCCTGTCATTCCACCTCCCATGCTCTGCAGTAATAAGTGACGTCAATTCATATCTTTTATTTGATAATGTCAGATTGAAAATGTATGATGATTGGGCTGCATTGTACCAATTATGGAAAGCAGGTAGGTTATGCTTTTGTCTATTGATTCAACACTTTTAATAGGTGAAATGTATAAGGTCAACAAAAAGATAGAAAGAACCAAAGAAATCGGTATTTTTGACACAGATCTTGGCTATGGCACAGTGACAGATGTTAGTAGGGTGCCGTTGGCCTCATTCAAAGAAATCTATTATTTATAATTACTTAAAATAAGTTATTAAAATTTTTAGCAGTGATAAAAATGTTTCCTTTCTGGGTGACAAGGTGGGTGTGGTAATATTTTATTGGACCAACTTCTGTTGGTGAGAGACAAGCTTTTGAGTTTACACAGAGCTCTTCTTCAGAACTGGAAAATGTAATCTGAGTCACGGCTAAATACAAGGTGGAGCAGTTTGTTTAGCATAGTAGTTAACATATATTTCAAGAGACCATTCAAGTTGAAGTGGACTGTTAACACCCCTCCACTGATGCAGGAGGGGGACAAAGGAAGGAAGGGGGAAAAATCATTCCTTAAGTTTTCTCTCATAACAGAGTGTAACGAAGTTGTTGTGTGGGGTGTGTGGGTGTTTTTCGGCATACCCGTAAACAGCCCATGAAAGGTGGGGCTGCTTCCTTGTCCCAGAAATTCAATCCAGGCTGAAGTTTACAGATGTGTCTGTCCTTTCTGCTTCTTGAAGAGAGGCAAACAGATTTTTAATAGCAATTCTTGCAGCAGGAGGAGGGCTACCTTCCCAGTAATACATATATGTGTTTTTTTGTTGCTGAACTTGTGGCTGCTTGTGCAGACCCACCAATCCACTGACCAGGACCTTGCCTAACAGCAGAAGTGCATTCATTTAGAGTAATGAATAGCATTTATTGTGACAATGCTTGCACCAGGACTGTACACCTCTATACCTTGCTTTATTTTAGAAGTAATTTCCAAGCCATGGCTTTACAGAATTTGGCAGAGCAATACATATGTTGGCCAAACTGTGCTTTGTTCCACTTGTGTAAATCCAGAGTAATTCCACCTAAATTAGCAAAGAGAATTTCCCCCTCCTGTGGCAGAACCCTTGAAAGATCATCCTTGAGGAGATCTACTACAGTTATCCTGGAGGAGTGAAGGGATGGGAAGTTGGGAGAGGGTGATCATGGGGCCTACACCTCCCGTGGTCCTCCAACAACTGAGATGGAGATGGAGTTCAACAGAGCTTGCAGTACTCAGGAAGACTGCCAGAGACATACATGGGTCCATATATATGGAAGTCATGTTAGGGCCTGAGACTTCCTGCTTCATTGGACCATTGGTGACCAGAGTTCCCACATCTCCATTTGCCTCACATGGGGATCCCTCTTAGGCGGGACTCCCCAGCACAGAGAGGTCTCAACATTACAAAAGTTAACATAGGGATTTACTGCTGACTGTTGGGGATGATGGACATTGCATGTCTCCTTTCCCCTACCATGCATGGATTGCTAGAGTCACAGATGCTCCTCTGCAGGATACGGAGCAGGTAGCAATGGTACCAAAGAGGTAGGTTCCCGTGAAGTCTCTTACAGAATTACTATTGCCCTTGTAAGCAGGGGAATAGTCCCGCTATTGTGGGGAACTTTCCTGGTTTCTACACTACCCTGGTGAAGTGGGCTAGCAAAAGGATCTGAGTCTTCGCTCCCACTTCCTTTACCCAGGCAGGGCCTCCCTGCCCTCGAGACTCCCCTTCCACTCTTCTGTCTGGCAGAGTCCTCATAACCCCAACAAGGCTGGGCCCAGGATTCTTGAGGGAGCTCTACCCCCAACCCTGCTGTGGTCACCTAGGACAGGGGCTAAGGTGTACTCCAGGGTACTCTCTCTGCATTGGGCACTTCTCTGACCCACTGATTATTACATACAATTTGAAGCAAATGCAAGTTATTTAATCAACAATTAATTTTAAAAATAATAAGGGGAAATGGGAAAGGTTAAAGGAAACACATCAACCTGCTCTGTGGCAGGGAACATCACAAACAGTGTCTCTGGAATGTCAGGGCAGTTCACAGTCTGTTCCTTGTAAGTCCCAGGCCTCCTTCTCAGGCCCTGGCTGTGCTGCAGAGATGCTGTGGGTTGGACACTCGCTCTGGTGGTGGCCACAGGCTCTAGGTGGCAGGGCCCTTCTTCCCAACATTGCCCCTGCCCTGTCGGAGTTACCTTACCCCTTCGAGTCTGGCCTGCAGAGCATCCTGGCTGAGGCGTCTACCTGTACTGGGCCCGCTGCCCAGGGTCCCCCCTCGCTCCCCCCAGCTGCTCACGACACCCAGCTCCGGACTGCTCCAGCTCCAGCTCCACTCTGCCTCAGCACAGCTGCTGCTCTGCCTCCAGCTCCCTGGGCTGCTTCTCTGGCCCCTCTGGCTCTGGTTGCTGCAGCTCTGCTCCCAGGACAGGTCTGCTCTGCAGGCTGCTTCTGTGACTCTGCTCCCAGCACTGACCTGCTTCGTGGGCTGCTTTTCTGGCCCCTCTGGCTCTGGTTGCTGCAGCTCTCCTCCCAGGGCAAGTCTGCTCTCTCTGAGCTGTGCCTCTGGCTTTGGGGCTGCAGCTCTGCTCCCAGGACAGGGTCTGCTCTCTCTGGGCTGCTTTTCTGGTCCTTCTGGCTCTGGCCCAGCTCTGCTCCCCAGCTCAGCTCAGGCCCCTGTTTTCTCCTTAGCTCAGCCCCGCTCTGTCTGACCCAAGCAAATCCAGCTCACACTGAGGACGGGACCTCCCTGGCCTCCTGACTCCCTGATTAGCCTGCTCGCCCTGTCATTCAGGCTGACCTGGAGCATTGGCCTCTCCCCATTGCTCCTAGGGACTGGCAGTTTCAGGGTTCTGATTCCCCATCGTCCCTTCCCCCTTTTAGTACTGGGAGCTAGCAACTAAAACACACCCACTGAATGTTAGTAAGGCGGCATGGACATGGTCCCCGTACACCATGTTGATTATAGTGAATTGATTTAATTTGTATATAAATTGCCTTTTGTCATTCCAACCTGTCTACTTGTCTGTCTGTCCTTAAACTGGGGCCTCCTTGGAGCAGAAACCATCCCTTCATTGTTTGAGAAATGCCTAATACATGGTAACATGAATATATATTTGGAAATAATTCTTTATTTAACTTTTGGGTGGTGGAGCACTGTGCTACTTTGCCAAAATAGCAACCCACACATTCCAGCTGATTGGGTTAATGAAATATTCTTTTTACAAAATAAAATTCTATCATTTCCATTCAAATGTAACTGTGATTTAAACATAATTGCAGAAGAGGATTTATAATGACTGGAGATTGAAGCTGTAGAATGAATTTAATGAAGGCTAATTAAAGCTAATCACTTTTCCCACTATATTAAGTAGCCAGAAGTGAATGTAATATTAAAAGAGTATCAGCTGGGTCATTTATTACACTAAATACCAAAAAATGAAAGATAGTGAAGAAACTTAATGCAATAATTACTCTCTAATACTTTCTGGCTAGCAGTATAGTCGGTAAGCACGTTGAGTAGCACAGTGAGCTAGCAAACAGGAGCAGTAAACAAGAGAGTTTTGAGAGAGAGTTTGCAATGACCAGCAAAACTGAGTAGCAAACAGGATTTTTGGAAGGGGATTTATAGAGGGAGCATGAGAGCCAGATACACCTAATAAACACCTAAATTTAGGGCGTTAACATCCCCCCTACATAACACACACACACACACACATAGAACGAACAAAACCCCTGCCAGAGTGAAAAATAATGCAGGCAGAAGTCCAGCAGCAGAGCGGGAGCTATCCAGTTTATTGCACTGAATGCAGATATATAATTACCTGCCTTATGAGCAGGTAACATATGTGTGCATTCAGTGCAAGCAGCTCATGGCCCTCATAGACAGAATGCAAGCTCTTGAGACCAGAGTGGCTGACCTGGAGGAGCTAAGGGAGACAGAGAGGTACATAGAAGAGACTTTCTGGGACACAGTAGAGCGTGACAGCCTCTATGTTGTGTTGCTGAAAGCCTGGGGGAAAGAGAACATTGAGCTGGAGTGAACGGAAATGGTCCCATAGTTGCTTTCCAGATGATGTCATGGCATTCCCTCACACTGAGGATCCTCTTCGTTATTAGGAAAAGCCAGGTAACAGTAATGGGGGATGTAATTATTAGAAATATAGATAATTGGGTTTGTGATGACCTGGAGAACTACATGGTAAATCGCCTGCTGGGTGCAAAGGTTGTGGACCTTTCAGGACATCTGAACAGAGTTATGTGCAATGCTGGGGTGGAGCCAATGTTTGTGATACATGTAAGTACCAGTGACATAGGAAAAGGTAGGAAAGAGGTCCTAAAGACCAAATTTAGGCTGCGAGGGAAGAATTAAATTCCAGGACCTCCATGGTAGCATTCTCTGAAAAGCTTCCAGTTCCACATGCAGGACCAGTTAGAAAGGCAGAACTGCAGTGTTTCAATGGATAGTTGGAACAATGGTGTTCAGATGGGAGATTTAGGTTTATTAGGAACTGGGAATCTTTTGGAGGACTAAAAGGACTGGGACATTCCATCACAGAAAAGAGATGACTAAGGGGGCATAGGGAGCCAGGGTGGCTTCCCTCTGAACCAGAGGGTAAAGAACCACCCTCTCCGCCTGAGTGGGCGGGGCCAGAGCAAGCTTACGCCAATCCCCGAGGGCTGGGACAGGAAGTACAAAGGGCAGGGCCCTCTCTCTAATGAGGAGAGCACTAGGGAGGGAGACAGACACAGGCTGCTCCCTCGCAATCCTGCTGCTGACCCAGGGGAGGCCCTGGGCCAGGAGGAACCTGACCGGGAGGAAGGCAGGCCTGTGGCGACCAGGACTGCCAGCCGCTGAGTACCCGGAGGACCTGGAGGGGCCTGGCTGTAGCCCGGGCCAGCGTGAGTCCGACACAGAGGGGGAGCTGGAGCTGCCCGCAGCGGAATACCCGGACGAGCTGGAGGGACCGGAGAGACCCGCTTGAGAGACCGGTAGGGAGTAGTCCAGGGGCAGAACTGCACCATGTGGTGGGTGTATTTGGTCAGCGGGGCGCGGATGGTTCCCTGCTGACCCAGCGGCGGGACCTTCACCTCCCGCCACTGTCAGGGCCCTGGGCTTGAACGCAGTGGAGTTGGGTGGGCCTGCGTTCCCCTACCCCGGCCAACCCGCCTTGGGTAGCAGACTCGTGCTGGCGCCCCCCTGCCTGTGGGACCATAGCTCTCCATCGCCCCCTAGGGGCTCGGAGGACCAACTGTCACAGGGGGGATATAATAATGGCCTATAAAATCAAGAATGGTGTGAAAAAAAGTGAATAAGGAAGTGCTATTTATCCCTTCACATAACACAAGAATCAGGGATTAACCAATGAAATTAATAGGCAGCAGATTTAAAACAAACGTAAAGAAGTACTTCTTCACACAATGCAGCATCAACGTGTGGAACTCATTGCCAGGGGATGTTGTGAAGGCCAAAAATATAGCTAGGTTCAAAACAGAAATTGTTCATGGAGGATTGGTCTATCAATAGCTATTAACCAAGATAGTTAGGAACGCAACCCCATGGGCTCGCTGTCCCCAGATCTCTCACTGCCAGAATCTGGGATTGGATGACAGGGGATGGATCACTCAGTAAATTGACATGTTCTGTTCATTCCCTCTGAAGTATCTTGCACCAGCCACTGTTGAAAGATGAACCATTGGTCTGATCCAGTATGACCATTTTATGTTCTTATGACTATAGCCAGCAAAAGTGCCCATTTATAATCTACCATACCCTGTATTTGTTGTATAACCAGAGTAAATGGGTGTCTAACTTAGGCCTGGTCTACATTACAGAGTTAGGTTGACATAAGGCAGCTTATGTCAACCTAACTGTGTAAGTGTCTACACTACACTACAATGTTCCTCCCACCAATTTAACTTACCTGTTGCACCAACCTAATAACTCCACCTCTGTGAGAGGTGAAGTGGTTAGATCAATGTAATTAGGTCAATGCAGTGTCCATGTAGACACTGCATTTCTTACATCGTCTGTTTCTGCCTTTGACATCCTAGCCCTGCCGCCCCGGGGCTGACAGCAGGAACCCTGACACCTGGGGGCTAATAGCCCAAGCTGTCAGGCCCCAGGGCAGCTGGGTTCTGGCTGTCAGTGCCCCATAATACTCCATTTAAGTCATTGCAAGCACTCCTGGTGAGGATGCAAACCGCCAATAGAAGGAACATAGTGTGCACACAAAGAGCTAATTTAATTACTGTGGTGGCTGTAGGTTGACCTAACTTAAGTTGACTTAATTTTGTAGGGTAGACATGCCCTTAGTAAGTGCACCTACTAATGTTATAAATCTAAGTAAAGGCCAGTTTAATTACTTGTTCTCAAAAGGTTTCAATGAAATGAGCAATATTTTGAGAGAAATATATGTATAAGTTTTGTTTAATGGCAAATCTTAAGGTAACAGAGGGAGCTGAGCAGGTCACATACACTGTCATAAATGTAAAGGGAAGGGTAAACCCCTTTAAAATCCCTCCTGGCCAGAGGAAAAATCCTCTCACCTGTAAAGGGTTAAGAAGCTAGGATAACCTCTCTGGCACCTGACCAAAATGACCAATGAGGAGACAAGATACTTTCAAAAGCTGGGAGGAGGGAGAGAAACAAAGGGTCCGTGTCTGTTGGTATGCTGCTTTGCCGGGGCTAGAACAGGAATGGAGTCTTAGAACTTTTAGTAAGTAATCTAGCTAGGTATGCGTTAGATTATGATTTCTTTAAATGGCTGAGAAAAGAATTGTGCTGAATAGATTGACTATTTCTGTCTGTGTGTCTTTTTTGTAACTTAAGGTTTTGCCTAGAGGGATTCTCTGTGTTTTGAATCTAATTACCCTGTAAGGTACCTATCATCCTGATTTTACAGGGGTGATTCCTTGACTCCTATTTACTTCTATTTCTATTAAAAGTCTTCTTGTAAGAAAACTGAATGCTTTTTCATTGTTCTCAGATCCAAGGGTTTGGGTCTGTGGTCACCTGTGCAAATTGGTGAGGCTTTTTACCAAACCTTTCCCAGGAAGTGGGGTGCAAGGGTTGGGAGGATTTTGGGGGGAAAGATGTGTCCAAACTACGTTTCCCAGTAAACCCAGTTAGAGTTTGGTGGTGGCAGTGGTTATTCCAAGGACAAGGATAAAATTATTTTGTACCTTGGGGAAGTTTTAACCTAAACTGGTAAAAGTAAGCTTAGGAGGTTTTCATGCAGGTCCCACATCTGTACCCTAGAGTTCAGAGTGGGGGAGGAACCTTGACATACACTATAACAGTACTATCCTAGGATCTGAGTAGTCATTCCCTTTTTAACTCCTCAGAGGCCTCATTTCATGGGTTGCCATATTTTAAAATATTTATCAGTAGATATAGCTCCAAACTTGCATGTGTTTGAGTCATCTGCTGAAATATTTGCTATTTAGCTGTAAACTAACAAATTACCAACTGATTTGTTTGTGGATGTAATGATGTCACCTCCCCCCTTTTTATTGATGTTTGAGTAACATAGGTTATTTATAATAGTTAAAATATAATGTACCTACTGTAGCATCACTTCAATTTTACCAGTTAACAGAATTTAAATATACAGTTATGCTTATTTTAGAATCAAAACCTGCTCAAAGTTGAAGGGCCAAATTTGGTTCTCTGCTACACAATTCAATCAGAACTCAGGGACTGCAGCACCTGAAAGAGGATCTCAGTACCTTCATTCCATCAGGCCTCTCTGGCTGTAACTGAAGTTTAAATAAAAAAAACAACAACGGTGTGTTCTTAACTTAGGTTAACTAACGTGGGTTAAAATGTCAGTGAAGACACGGCAATTTAGTTTTTAACTCCAATTAGCAGCTTGAGTTAAAGCCTATCGGAGAGTCAGAGGTTGAACTCAAGCTGCTAACCCCAGCTTAATTGCCGGTTCTTCATTGCTCGTTTAACCGGAGTTGGCTAATGTGGGTTAGCTGAACTAAGTTAAGAGTGCACCTTTTTTTTTTTTTCTTTTTTTCAGCACAGACATACCCTTTGAAGAAAGAAATCCTTTGGCTCACCAAGAGTCAAATTTTGAAGAGTTGAAATAACTCTGGAGCCTAAGTCCCACTGTCAAAAGTGACTTGGAGCCAGATTTTCAAAGGTATTCAGAGCAGTTAGGCAGTTAACTTGTTTCGGTGTTTTTGAAAATCCCATAGGGTACCTATCCACATCTTGATGCACCTAAATACTTTTAAACAAGATCCAGTGGTCGGAGGTTGACAAATTCATACTGGAAATTAAATTAAAAATCACATTTTTACCAGTGAGAGCAATGAACTATTGGAACAACTCACCAAAGGTCATGGTGGTTTCTCAGTCAGTGGCAATTTTAAAGTCAAGATTGGGTTGTTGTTTTTTCTAAAAAATACACTCTAGGAATTATTTTGGGGAAGTGGTATGGCCTGTCAGATGCATGAGGTCCGATTCATGATCACAATGGTCTTCTAGCCTTGGAATTTACAACAGGTGGCCATTAGACACATTTGAAAACTTCACCCTATACACATAGTCCCTAGTACCTTTTAGGATCTAGTCTTAAAAGGGAGTGGTGCTAGTCCTTTTATCCCCACCCTAATCTAATACAGTGACAGACAGTTGGCTATAGTTAAGATTTGGTGGGTTTGCTGGGTGACACTGAGTAACAACAGATCAGAAGATAAGGACACTGCAGAGAAATCCAGTGATTTCTTTGCACAAAGGAAGCTGAGAAAATTCCTGCCTCAGATCTTTTCATGTAATAATGAAGCATTGTTGAAGATTGTAGTGTCAAATGAGGAAGTGCTATAACAAACTGCTTAATTAAATAGCAACATGTCACTAGCATCAGATGATATGCACCTACGAGTTATCAGGAATTTTAAAATGAAGCCTCTGAGCTGTTAACAAAAATATACAATCTCTCATTAGAACCATCCCAGTACTGGAGGGTAGAAAATGCTGTGTCTATATTTAAATAGTTTGGGGCTGATCCTGGTAATTACAGTCTAGTGAACCTCACTTCAGCGCCAAGAAAACTATTTGAAACAATAATTGAAATACAGCATTCTATAACACATAGATAAATGTGGTCGGACAGAAACAAACCAGCCTGGCTTTTCTAAAGAAAAAGTGTGGGTTTCTAATTAGCTAGATTTCTTTGAGAATGCCAACAAAATTGTAGATCAAGAAGAACCAGTAGATATAATTTACTGGGACTTTTAAGAAAACTACGATAAAGGCCCTTGCTAGGGGCTAGTAAGGAAACTATCATAGTTAGGGAGTGAGAAGTAAACTTCTGTCATGGATTAGAAACTGGCTAAGAGACAGAAAATAAAAAGTAGGAATAAATGATCAATATCCAACATGCCAAAAAGTTATAGAATGCTGCAAGGATCTCTGTACTACACAACAGCTGATCTTTTTAAAATATATGCATTAATAACCTGGAATTCAAGGTGACAACATTTACAGATGAGAAAATTATATAGGATATTCAAGACCAGAGAAAACTGTGAGAAACTCCAGAGGGATTTGACAACTGAGCAGCACAATGGCAGACAAAATTCAGAGTTGTTAAATGCAAGATAATGCACATTGAAAGGAATATTTGAACTATTTATATACATTGATGGGTTCCAAACTAACTGCAGCAAAAAGAGCTGGGGGTCACTATGGAGTGCCCCTTGTAGTGATCTGCTCATCTGCAGTGGCCAAAGAAGCAAATAAAAAATTAGAGTGTATTAAAAATGGATTAGAAAATAGTGTAATTATTGTAATACCATTCTATAAATCAATGGGGAGCCCTTACCTGGAATACTAATCATCCTGTCTCAAAAAAGGAAATAGCAGAAATAGAAGAGCCCTAGAGATAGTTAACAGAAAAGGATTAGAGACACAGAAAGCTTTCCATATAAGGTGAGATTGAAAAGGTTAAAACTATTTAGTAAGCTTATAAACGAGAGGGGACGTTATAGAGAGACAAGGTTGGTGATGTAATATCTTTTATTGGACCAACTTCTGTCAGTCCAATAAAAGATATTATCTCATCCACATTAACTCTCTAAGCCCTGGTCTACACTATGAGTTTAGGTCGAATTTAGCGGTTTTAGATTGATTTAACCCTGCACCCATTCACACAACAAAGCTATTTTTGTGAACTTAATGGGCTCTTAAAATCAATTTCTGTACTCCTCCCCAACGAGGGGATTAGCACTGAAATCGACATCGCCGGGTCGAATTTGGGTTAGTGTGGATGCAATTTGACGGTACTGGCCTCCGGGAGCAATCCCTCAGGGCTCCATTGTGACCGCTCTGGAGAGCACTCTCAACTCGGATGTACTGGCCAGGTACACAGGAAAAGCCCAGTAAACTTTTGAATTTCATTTCCTGTTTGGCCACCGTGGCGTGACCACCCAGAGCTCATCAGCAGAGAAGACCATGGAGTCCCAGAATCGCAAAAGAGCTCCAGCATGGACCCAACGGGAGGCACTGGATCTGATTGCTGTATGGGGAGACGAATCTGTGCTATCAGAACTCCGTTCCAAAAGACGAAATGCCAAAATATTTGAAAAAATCTCGAGGGCATGAAGGACAGAGGTTATCACAAGGACCTGCAGCAGTGCCACATGAAACTTAAGGAGCTCAGGCAAGCCTACCAAAAAACCCAAGAGGCAAACTCAGGATCAGAGCCCCAGACATGCCGCTTCTATGATGAGCTGCATGAAATTCTAGGGGGTGCCCCATCAACTACCCCACGCCTGTACGTAGACTCCTGCAAGGGAGTCTCACACAACAGGGATGAGGATTTTGGGGATGGGGAAGATGATAGCGCACACCAGGCAAGTGGAGAAACCATTCTCCCCGACCGCCAGGAACTGTTTATCACCCTGGAGCCAATACCCCCCACCCCAACCCAGGCTCCTGGACCTTGAAGGCACCTCTGGTGAGTGTACCTTTATAAATATAATACACGGTTTAAAAGCAAGTGTGTTTAATAATTAATTTTCCCTGAAGACTTGGGATGCATTCGCGGCCAGTACAGCTACTGGAAAAGTCTGTTAACGTATCTGGGGATGGGGCGGAAATCCTCCAGGGACATCTCAATGAAGCTATCCTGGAGGTACTCCCAAAGCCTTTGCAAAAGGTTTCTGGGGAGGGCAGCCTTATTGCGTTCTCCATGGTAGGACACTTTACCACGGCAGGCCAGTAGCACGTAGTCTGGAATCATTGCATAAGAAAGCATGGCAGCGTGTAGTCCTGGTGTTTGCTGGCATTCAAGCAACATCCATTCTTTATCTCTCTGTGTTATCCTCAGGAGAGTGATATCATTCATGGTCACCTGGTTGAAATAGGGGAATTTTATTAAGGGGACATCAGAGGTGGCCATTCCTGCTGGGCTGTTTGCCTGTGTCTGAAAATAAATCATCCCCGCTGTTAGCCACACAGTGCGGGGAGGGGTGAAGCAATCATTCCAGAGAATTGTGTGTGTGGGCGGGGGAGGGGGAGGGATTAGTTGGGTTTGTGATACACATTAACCCGAAAACATCAGCCCCTCCTTTTAAATGGCCAATGTGTCTTTTTCAATTTTAAACTCCCTTTTTTTCCTCCCACAGCCGCAAATGTTTCACCACTGCGACTAGCATCTCCGTCCCAGAGGCTAGCACAGATAAGAAGGCGAAAAAAATGCACTCGTGATGAAATGTTCTCTGAGCTCATGCAGTACACTCAAACTGAAAGAGCCCAGCAGAATGCATGGAGGCAGACAATGGCAGAGTCCAGAAAAGCACAAAATGAACGCGAGGACAGGAGGGATGCACGAGAGGATAGATGGCTGGAGCAACAGGAGAGGTAGCAGGATCAATAGGAAAGGTGGCGGCAGCATGATGAAAGGAGGCAGGATGCAATGCTGAGGCTACTGGAGGATCAAACTGATATTCTCCGGCGTATGGTTGAGGTGCAGGAAAGGCACAGATTGCCACTGTAACCCCTGTGTAACCAACCACCCTCCTCCCCAAGTTCCATAACCTCCTCACCTAGATGCCCAAAACTGCGGGAGTGGGGGGCCCCCTTTGGGTTGGATTGGTTGGGTGCCCAGAGGACTACCCAAGCAACAGAAGGCGGGCATTCAATAAGTTTTTGAAGTGCAGTGTGGCCTTGTCCTTCCCTCCTCCCCCACCCCTCCTGGGCTAACTTGGCAGTTATCCCCCTATTTGTGTGACGAATTAATAAAGAATGCATGAATTTGAAACAACAATGACTTTATTGCCTCTGCAATCAAAGGAGGAGGGGAAGGTGGTTGGCTTTCAGGGAAGTAGAGTGAACCAAGGGGATGGGTTTTCATCAAGGAGAAACAAACAGAATTGTCACACTGTAGCCTGGTCAGCCATGAAACTGGTTTTCAAAGCTTCTCTGATGCGCAGCATGCCCTGTTGTGCTCTTCTAACCACCCTGGTGTCTGGCTGTGTATAATCAGCAGCCAGGCAATTTGCCTCAACTTCCCACCCCACCATAAACGTTTCCCCCTTACACTCACAGATATTGTGGAGCACACAGCAAGCAGTAATAATGGGAATATTCTTTTCGCTGAGGTCTAACCAAGTCAGTAAACTGCACCAGCATGCTTTTAAACATCCAAATACACATTCTACCACCATTCTGCACTTGCCCAGCCTATAGTTGAACAGCTCCTGACTACTGTCCAGGTTGCCTGGGTACGGCTTCATAAGCCATGGCATTAAGGGGTAGGCTGGGTCCCCAAGGATAACTATAGGCATTTCAACATCCCCAACACTTATTTTCTGGTCTGGAAAGTAAGTTGCTTGCTGCAGCTGTTGAAACAGACCAGAGTTCCTGAAGATGTGAGCATCATGTACCTTTCCCGGCCATCCCACGTTGATGTTGGTGAAACATCCCTTGTGATCCACCAGTGCTTGCAGCATCGTTGAAAAGTACCCCTTTTAGGTTTATGGACTGGCTGCCTTCGTGATCCGGTCCCAAGATAGGGATATGCGTTCTGTCTATTGCCCCACCACAGTTAGGGAATCCCATTGCAACAAAGCCATCCACTATGACCTGCACATTTCCCAGAGTCACTACCCTCGATAGCAGCAGCTCAGTGATTGCGTTGGCTACATGGATTACAGCAGCCCCCACAGTAGATTTGCCCACTCCAAATTGATTCCTGACTGACAGGTAGCTGTCTGGCATTGCGAGCTTCCAGAGGGCTATCACCACTCACTTGTGAACTGTGACGGCGGCTCTCATCTTGGTATTCTTGCACTTGAGGGCAGAGGAAAGCAAGTCACAAAGTTCCATGGAAAGTGCCCTTACGCATGTGAAAGTTTTGCAGCCACTGGGAATCATCCCAAACCTGCAACACTATGTGGTCCCACCACTCTGTGCTTGTTTCCCAGGCCCAGAATCAGCGTTTCATAGCATGAGCCTGCCACATTGCCACCAGGATGGCCAAATTTGTGGGACCCGTGCTTTAAGAGAAGTCTGTGTCCATATCCTCATCACTCTCGTTACCACGCTGCCATCGCCTTCTTGCCTACTTTTGCAGGTTCTGGTTTTGCATATACTGCATGATAATGTGTGAGGTGTTTACAATGCTCATAACTGCCACGGTGCTCTGAGCAGGCTCCATGCTTGCTGTGGTATGGCGTCTGCAGGAGAGCAGAGTTGCAGGGGAAGCGGTGGTTGGATGACCGGTTTTGCAGACCTACTGCATCGTCCGCTGCCAGGACACAGCAGCTGAGTGGGCTGCATGCTTGCTGTGGTATGGTGAGATAAGAGCAGCCGAGCAGAGTTGCAGCGGAAGCGGCCCTGCGTGACCAGCAGGAGAGTAGGGTTGCAGGGGAAGCAGTAGTTGGATGACTGGTTTTGCAGACCTACTGCACCGTCCGCTGCCAGGACACAGCAGCTGAGTGGGCTGCATGCTTGCCGTGGTATGGTGAGGTAAGAGCAGCCGAGCAGAGTTGCAGCATAAGTGGCCCTGCGAGACCACCAGGAGAGCAGAGTGGCAGCAGAAGTGGTGGATGACGATGACTGTTAGCAGTCCTACTGCACCGTCTGCTGAAAGCAGTATGGCGCCCGCACGGAAAAAAGGCGTGAAATGATTGTCTGCCGTTGCTTTCACAGAGGGAGGGGCGACTGACGACAGGTATGCAAAACCACCCGCGACAATGTTTTTGCCCCATCAGGCATTGGGAGCTTAACCCAGAATTCCAATGGGTGGCAGAGACTGCGGGAACTGAGATAGCTACCCACAGTGCAATGCTCCGAAAGTCGACGCTAGCCTTGGTATCGTGGATGCACTCCACCGACTTAATGCGCTTAGTGCATTAGTGTGGGGACATACGCAATAGACTGTATAAAATCGCTTTCTAAAAAAATCAACTTCTATAAATTCGACCTAATTTCGTAGTGTAGACATACCCTAATATCCTGGGACCAACACAGCTTCAGCAACACGGGACATGATGGAGGCAGTAAAATAACTGTATAGAAACGGTAATTCAGCAACTTATATTTATCCTTGATAATAGTAAAAGAATAAGAGGACCTCTAATAACATTGAAAAGTCATAAATTTAAAACTGATAAAAGGAAACACTTCTTTTCACAATGCATAAGTAATCTGTGGAACTCACTGCCCCAAGATACCACTGAAACCAAGAGCTTAGCACAATTCAAAAAAGGATTTGATATTTATACGAATAATTAGAACATCCACAGTTGCATTAGGAAGAAGGAAGAAGGAGGATCCTGGGAACTACAGACCAGTCAGCCTCACTTCAGTCCCCGGAAAAATCATGGAGCAGGTCCTCAAAGAATCAATCCTGAAGCACTTACATGAGAGGAAAGTGATCAGGAACAGTCAGCATGGATTCACCAAGGGAAGGTCATGCCTGACTAATCTAATCGCCTTCTATGATGAGATTACTGGTTCTGTGGATGAAGGGAAAGCAGTGGATGTATTGTATCTTGACTTTAGCAAAGCTTTTGACATGGTCTCCCACAGTATTCTTGTCAGCAAGTTAAAGAAGTACAGGCTGGATGAATGCACTATAAGGTGGGTAGAAAGTTGGCTAGATTGTCGGGCTCAACGGGTAGTGATCAATGGCTCCATGTCTAGTTGGCAGCCGGTGTCAAGTGGAGTGCCCCAGGGGTCGGTCCTGGGGCCGGTTTTGTTCAATATCTTCATAAATGATCTGGAGGATGGTGTGGATTGCACCTTCAGCAAGTTTGCAGATGACACTAAATTGGGAGGAGAGGTAGATACGCTGGTGGGTAGGGATAGGATACAGAGGGACCTAGACAAATTGGAGGATTGGGCCAAAAGAAATCTGATGAGGTTCAATAAGGATAAGTGCAGGGTCCTGCACTTAGGATGGAAGAACCCAATGCACAGCTACAGACTAGGGACCGAATGGCTAGGCAGCAGTTCTGCGGAAAAGGATCTAGGGGTGACAGTGGATGAGAAGCTGGATATGAGTCAGCAGTGTGCCCTTGTTGCCAAGAAGGCCAATGGCATTTTGGGATGTATAAGTAGGGGCATAGCGAGCAGATCGAGGGACGTGATCGTTCCCCTCTATTCGACATTGGTGAGGCCTCATCTGGAGTACTGTGTCCAGTTTTGGACCCCACACTACAAGAAGGATGTGGATAAATTGGAGAGAGTCCAGCGAAGGGCAACAAAAATGATTAGGGGTCTGGAACACATGAGTTATGAGGAGAGGCTGAGGGAACTGGGATTGTTTAGTCTGCGGAA
Organism: Lepidochelys kempii; assembly: GCF_965140285.1. Lineage (NCBI taxonomy): Eukaryota > Metazoa > Chordata > Testudines > Cheloniidae > Lepidochelys > Lepidochelys kempii. The sequence continues at coordinate 64,930,423 of NC_136384.1, read as the reverse complement.
GAGAAGAATGAGGGGGGATTTGATAGCTGCTTTCAACTACCTGAGAGGTGGTTCCAGAGAGGATGGTTCTAGACTATTCTCAGTGGTGGAAGAGGACAGGACAAGGAGTAATGATCTCAAGTTGCAGTGGGGGAGGTTTAGGTTGGATATTAGGAAAAACTTTTTCACTAGGAAGTGATGAAACACTGGAATGCATTGCCTAGGGAGGTGGTGGAATCTCCTTCCTTAGAAGTTTTTAAGGTCAGGCTTGACAAAGCCCTGGCTGGGATGATTTAATTGGGGACGGGTCCTGCTTTTGAGCAGGGGGTTGGACTAGATGACCTCCTGAGGTCCCTTCCAACCCTGATATTCCATGATTCTATGATTCTATGATTAGGGATTATAAGCCCTAGAGGAAAATGAACCATTATTTGTCTGGCCTATAGGAAGCAGCTTTTCTTGTGCCCAGGTTAATCCATAATTGGCCATTTTAAGGATTCTTGTATGTCGAAAGAATCTTGTGCTGGCCCCTATTGGAAACAGATAACTGGATTACACAGATCACTGGTCTCATCCCATATGACAGTTTGTATGTTCTTGGTTTTGCCTTTAGATGTGTATTAATCGAAGATTTTATCTATATCTATGAACAAATACCTGTAAAATATTATAGGTTATATTGATTTGCATTCAAATTTTTATTTTCCTGCTGTAGCTTAGGCCACTTCTTTTGCTTCAGCCAGGCTGGGGACATCAGAACAACACTATCTAGCCTCCATTATTAGTCCTGTTCCTGTACAGGTGCTCCCTTCGCTTTGGGATTGAAGCACACAGACAGGGTGATAGTGGGGAGCCATGCACAGCAGAGTTGTTTTTTCTGTGGATGGAGGACTTTGTTCTCTAGGGCTCTTAGCCTGACACCTTTCACAAGTACTTAATTCACTAAAACAAGAAAGAGAGAAGGAAACAAAACAAAAAAAATGGTGGGCGGAATCATGTTTTCAGATACTTTGGCATTTTTATCTTGATGAAATATGACACTTCAATTTCAGTTCAGACCCAGAGGATTTGTGAGTGAAATACATCAATTTAGCTCCGTTTAATATTTTTTCAAAGAAAACTGTTCAGTACATTGTAAGTGCATTAGCAGCTTCAGAGCTAGGCATTACTATGTAAAAAAGTGACATACGTGTGGGAAATAATCATCTTCGCTCCTTAGAGCCAACACATTTTTTTTAACGGTACCAAAAAACCCCAACACACACATGGCCTGGAAAACCACCAATATCTGGAATTTCAAGTGGCTTGAAAAATATTGGACAAAAAATGTATTGTTAGCCCCTTGTGTACCACCAATGATGTTGATTGAACTGAAGTAGAGATAAATATGGTATCTTAACTTTAACAATATGTAACAATCCTAACTGAAAATATATGGACTAAAATTCTGTTTTGGACCACTCACTGATTCTACTGCCACTCCCAGGTTTCCAGAAGGAGGATGGAGTGCACTCTCCTAACTCAGTCCATGACTACAGTAGGAATGTATGGCTGGTCTACCTAATTCACAGCCATGAAAAACACATCACAAACTGTGAAATCTGGTCTCCCCCCAGGAAATCTGGTCTTTTGTGTGCTTTTACCCTATCCTATACAGATTTCACGGGGGAGACAAAGCGTTTCTCAAACTGGGGATCCTGATCCAAAAGGGAGTTGCAGGGGGGTTGGAAGGTTATTTTAGGGGGGCTGTGGTATTGCCACCCTTCTGTGCTGCCTTCAGAGCTGGGCTCCCGGTCAGCAGCCACTGCTCCCCAGCTGCCCAGCTCTGAAGGCAGCGCTGCTACCTTCAGCAGCACAGAAGTAAGGGTAGCAGTATTGCAACCCCCTACAATAACCTTGCAACCACCTCACAACTCCTTTTTGGGTCAGGACCCCGACAATTACAACAATGTGAAATTTCAGATTTAAATAGCTGAAATCACATTTACAATTTTCAAAATCCTATGACCGTGAAATTGACCAAAATGGATCGTGAATTTGGTAGGGCTCTATATATCAGTAAAACACTCCTAGTGTAGAGACATCCTATACCGGCAAAACTGCGCTTTTCCTGGCATCACTTATTCCAGTGCCACCCATACATAATCACACCCCTGTCCAGGAGAAGTTTGTGATGTAGATCTGGCCTCAGAAATAGCAGAACTTTTGCTGGACAATTCTCCTCTTTTGTGCATTTTTATACTAAAAAGGATAATCTAGTTCACAGAAATTTAGGACAGAGAGAATTTAAAGGATATATAGCCATACAGCACAAACTACTACTTGTCAGTAGGTACCAGGTGTCCCCTTGTACTGGTATTTTTACATAAGTGAATGTCTCACCAAAACTTGTATTAACTAACTGCACCAGCTCCCTAAATGATTTGAGGGAGCTCTATGGAGACTTTTGATTAAAAAGCCATTTTGCAGCCCTACCTCTTTGCAGAGACCAGCAAGCAAAATCAAGAACAGCCATCTCCCTTTCCCTTTCCCTTGAATTCCACCTGAATTTCAACAATTTCCACCCCATCAACCTCAGCCTGGACCAGTCCACATAAGAAATCCACTTTCTGAACACTACAGTACAAATAAGTGATGGTCACATAAACATCACCCTATACCGGAAACCTACTGACCACTATACTTACCTATATGTCTCCAGCTTTCACCCAGACCACATCACATGATCCATTGTCTACAGCCAAGCCCTAAGATACAAACACATTTGTTCCTATCGCTCAGATGGAGACAAACACCTACAAGATCTTTATCAAGCATTCTTAAAACTACAATACCCACCTGGGGAAGTGAGGAAACAGATCGACAGAGCGAGAACGGGTACCCAGAAGTCACCTATTACATAACAGGCCCAACAAGGAAAATAACAGAACACCACTGGCCATCATGTACAGCCCCAAACTAAAAGCTCTCCAGCACATCATCAACCATCTACAACCTATCCTGGAAAACAATCCCTCACTCTCACAGACCTTGAGATGCAGGCCAGTCCTCGCTTACAGACAGCCCCCCAACCTGAAGCTAATACTCACCAGCAACTACACACCACACCACAAAAAGAAAAGGAGTACTTGTGGCACCTTAGAGACTAACCAATTTATCTGAGCATAAGCTTTTGTGAGCTACAGCTCACTTCATCGGATGCATACTGTGGAAAGTGTAGAAGATCTTTTTATACACACAAAGCATGAAAAAATACCTCTCCCCACCCCACTCTCCTGCTGATAATAGCTTATCTAAAGTGATCACTCTCCTTAAATAGGTTACCTTGCATAATGACTTAGCCACTCCCAGTCTCTATTCAAGCCTAAGTTAATTGTATCCAATTTGCAAATGAATTCCAATTCAACAGTCTCTCGCTGGAGTCTGGATTTGAAGTTTTTTTGTTGTAATATTGCAACTTTCATGTCTGTAATCGCATGACCAGAGAGATTGAAGTGTTCTCCGACTGGTTTATGAATGTTATAATTCTTGACATCTGATTTGTGTCCATTTATTCTTTTACGTAGAGACTGTCCAGTTTGACCAATGTACATGGCAGGGAGCATTGCTGGCACATGATGGCATATATCACATTGATGGATGTGCAGGTGAACGAGCCTCTGATAGTGTGGCTGATGTTATTAGGCCCTGTGATGGTGTCCCCTGAATAGATATGTGTGCACAGTTGGCAACGGGCTTTGTTGCAAGGATAGGTTTCTGGGTATAAGGAGAGCGATCACTTTAGATAAGCTATTACCAGCAGGAGAGTGGGGTGGGGGGAGGTATTTTTTCATGCTTTGTGTGTATAAAAAGATCTTCTACACTTTCCACAGTATGCATCCGATGAAGTGAGCTGTAGCTCACGAAAGCTTAATCTCAAATAAATTGGTTAGTCTCTAAGGTGCCACAAGTACTCCTTTTCTTTTTGCGAATACAGACTAACACGGCTGTTACTCTGAAACCTGACACCACACCACAGAAACACTAACCCAGAAACCAATCCCTACAACAAACCCCGTTGCCTACTCTGTTCCCGTATGTACTCTAGCGAGACCATCAGAAAACCCAACCACATCAGCCACACCATCAGGGACTCATTCATCTGCACATCAAGGGTGGTGAAGCACTGGAATGGGTTACCTAGGGAGGTGGTGGAATCTCCTTCCTTCAAGGTTTTTAAGGTCAGGCTTGACAAAGTCCTGGCTGGGATCATTTAGTTGGGGATTGGTCCTGCTTTGAGCAGGGGGTTGGCCTAGATGACCTTCTGAAGTCCCTTCCAACCCTGAGATTCTATGATTCTGTGATTGACTAATGTGATATATGCCATCATGTGCCAGCAATGCCCCTGTGCCATGTACATTGGCCAAACTAGGCAGTCGCTATGTAAAAGAATAAATGGACACAAATCAGACATCAGGAATGGTAATATACAAAAGCCAGTAGGAGAACGCGTTGATCTCCCTGGACATTCAATAACAGTTGTAAAAGTAGCCATCTTTCAACAAAAAAACTTCAGAAACAGACTTCAAAGAGAAACTGAAGAGCTACAATTCATTTGCAAACTTAACACCATTAATTTGGGCTTGAATAGGGACTGGGAGTGGCTGGCTCACTACAAAAGCAATTTTCCCTCTCTTGGTATTGACACCTCCTCATCAATTATTGGGTGTGGCCCACATCCACCCTGACTGAATTGGCCTTGTAAACACTGGTTCTCCACTTGTAAAGTTCCACATATAGGTCCTGGCCCTAAATTAATAATCCGCTAGCAAAAAAGCCACAGGACCAATGGCAGAGAATGTGAGAGTGGAAGAGGAGGACTAGGATCACAGAGCCAGGCAAAAAGAGTGTAACAGTCTTCACAGCTTTTTGTCTTGGATTGTGTTTTACCTCATTCTCTCTGTGAGAGCACTGATATAATTCCCTCATATTAAGAGGGGATCTAACATGGAATAAAGCGTAAAGTGCTTCATAGCACAAGTCCCAGTTCATCTCTCCCATTTTTAACATACTTTTTATTTGAGTAAAGGAACAATCAAAAAGAGGAAATAATTATCAGGCAACACATGTCCTTGGAACAACAGTGGCACAGGAAAATCTGTTCAGCAGCTCCAGGGAAAGATGCAGAAGCAACCCAACACCAATGATGCTATGCAGAACCAGAGGAAAAGAGGGCAGAAGAATGCTCCAGCTGATATTGAAGAAGCTGTAATGGTAAAAATAATTTGATGCATTAATTAAAAGCTTTGGCCCTAAAACAATAGCTGCCATCTTCTCCATCCATGACCCTACGATTGTTTTTTTTCTTCTTTGCCTGCAAACAATATAGCAGGAAATCAAAGAGCAAATGGAGGAGTCATAGAAAAGGTCTTCTGACCTAGAGAACAAAGTTGCATCTTCATCAGTCAGCAACAGCTCCATAAAGAATTAGGATGTGACATTGCTGTAATCAACAACTTGGCCAGCACTTTTCCTTTTTTTTCTTTTCTTTTTCTGTCACTTTATAGCATAGCAGCCTCAGCATGTGAGGCCATGACCACCACCTACTGGAGTTTTGGCATAAACAAAAATCTGTATTCTCTCACCCAGTCCTGTATCCTTAAAAAAAAAAAAATACTACCCCACTTTCCTGTTACTCTTACCAATCCTTTTAGACTGTATTCTTTCACCTTGAGACATCTCAGTTCTTCATAAAGAATCTTTGTTTCTTTGTGATTCTTCCTGCAATGCCAGAGCACATGGTCAATTATTTCTTGGACTTTGCATGTGTTGCACAACCTGTCTTTGTGCTTGTTTAGTAAATATGAATGTCCATTCAGGTCACAGTGACCTGTTAGCACTCTGAATATAGCTGCTTCACTTCTTCTATCATAGCTATTAAAAATACCATTATCCTCAAGTTTAGGACATATTTCATAGAACCTTTGTCCTTTTCTTCTCTTTGGTCCATAGTTCTTGCCAGTCCATCTTAAATTCTCTCTTAACCAAATTTTGAATTTCTGTTTACTCAGAGGAATCTTTATATCAACCTATTCATTCATTAAGGCATTATTTGTTGCTTTATCTGTTATTTCATTGCCTGGTATCCTGACGTGCACCAGATTCCACACAATTACTATATATATGCCTAATTGAACTATCTCTGTAGTTAAGAATATTTCATTGATTAAGTGATTCCTGCTTTCCGAGGCTCCCTTTCTAACTGCCATTATACCCCATAAAGAGTCAGAGACGGAAGCAGTCATAGTATGGCAGACATCCCTTATCCAGATCAGTGCCAACTGTATGCCCATCAATTCAGATCATAATGGCCATAAAATTGGTTAGTGTCATTGATCTCGTAACTCCAAATTCAGCTATACAAAAGACTGTTCCTACTCTACCTGTGTTGTCATTTCTAGACCTGTCAGTATACATTTGGCAATGATGACCCCATTTGTCATATACAAATGCATAAATCTTAGTCATCATATTTGATGGTCCTGCTCTTCCCTTTATCATATAATTCCAAATCCACAACTGAAGATACAACTGTACAGCTATAGTCTGATTTCCCATAACTAAAGATTTTAATTTCTTCCAGATTTTCCTTTTCACCTAAGTCTTTTACTCACTTTTGGACCCCGTTGGCATATGGGAGTTAGTGGCATCCAATTATCTCTTGTCTACTTAATTCCCAGCTGTCCTCATATATTCATTTAGAGCTCTTATCACTATTTCCATTAACTTTAGCTGAAAAGGTTAAATCTAACAATTTCATCCTTAAATTTATAGGCATTTCTCCAGTTGCTATCTACAGTGCACACAATGGAGTTGTGTTACTTGCACCACATGTGATTCACAGAGCTCGGGCTTGGATGGGATCTAATTTTTTTAGTGTTGATTTATAAGCTGAATGAAAGGCTTGTCATCCTTAATCTACCACTAGTCTTATTAATGCCCTATACAGCATCTTCAACGTGTTCTTATCTGCACCTCAATTGTTCCCAGCAATACTTTTAAGCAGATTCATCCTTTCTTTAACTTGGAAGGGTCATATAGATAATGTCAAGACTAAAGGTAGTTTGTTCTCATACATAACTCCTAAGAATGTAAAATTTTGCACTACCTGCATTTTTTCTGCATATGTGCCATTTTCCCAATCTTCCTTTTTGTGAAGACCGTTCCCTTTGTTTTAGCAAGTGAGAACTTAAATCCCCAAGTATCTCCCCATTCTGAAATCCCTCTAAACACATCATTGGTTCTCTCCACAGCTATCCTAAGTCTTCCATGTTTGACCCATATAGACTATATAAGATACCCACCTCATTCTAAAACTCATGAATTCTGCTGATATTTAAAAGTAGAGCTGGGCAGGAAACAGCTTTCCAATCCCATGAGAATTTTTGAGTTTTGAAAAAATTTCCCTTCCCAAATGGTGACAAAAGTTAAAATCTCAAAAATGTTCTCAAACTGCAAATCCCCCTCAAAAAAATTGCAGATTGTGTCATTCAAAACATTTTGCTGAGCTTGCAATCTCTTGTTATTGTTTCACATTTTTTTTACTATAAGTTGGGTTATAAATTTAGGAGACAAAGTCATTTGGAATTGAAAAAACGGGACATTCCTCTTCAAAAATGTTAGAACAGGATGCTTAGAACTTGATCATTTTGAAACTTTTTTTTTTTCAGAAGTCAAGATACTCTTTCCTGTTAACAATTTCTGGTTCAGCAAATCAACAATTTCTGACGAAAACATGTTTTGTTGAAACTTTCTTGGTCAGCTCTAATAAAAGGAGGTCATGTTCATATTGCTTTACTCCAGAAAATTAAACCAATCAGTTAGAGCACTCTAAGCATGAATGGGTGGAAAAGACATTGTCTTCGTTAACATGCAATAACAAATCTGGGTGCTGGTGGGTGAGGTTGTATACCAGGGGTCGGCAACCTATGGCACGTGTGCCAAAGACGGCACACAAGCTGATTTTTAATGGCACGCTGCTGCCTGCCAGGTCCCAGCCGCCGGCCCCGCTCAGCCCGCTAATGAAACCAGGCTGGTAACAGGCTGAGCGGGGTCGGTGGCCGGGACCCCAGCAGGCAGCAGTGTGCCATTAAAAATCCTGCCCGCCCCAGCCTGCTCTTCTCCACCTTCCCCTCCCCCGGGGCATGATAAAGAAGCTAAGTCCTGGCGGCTGCTGCTGCAGGGCAGGCAAGCTCACCTTCCCCTGCCTCTTCCCCCAGCGTGCTGGGTTCCTGCCCCTCCTCCTTTTCCTCCATGCGGCCGATCAGCTGATGGCCCTTGCCAGAGAGGGGGAGAACCGAAGCCGCAGCATGCTCGCTGCTCCATGGAGGAGGCGGAGAAGAGGTGAGGACGTGGCCTTGGGGAAAGCAGGTGGAATCAGGGCATATCCCCTCCAGCCCCTGCCGTGAGCCGCTCTGGGCAGGGGGCTGGGAGCACCCCCATGACCCCAGCCCACCCCCCCATCCCTCTGCCCTTACTCCAGCACCACCCACACATAACCATCCCCCCACACCTCATGCACTAACTGCTGCACCCCCCTCACATGCCCCAACTCTCTGCCCTGACTCATGTACCCCCCCACATTCCCACCCCCACCCTGAGCACCAAACAGGAGCTTCTGCACCCCCCACACATTCCCACCTGCACCCCTCACACCAAATGGGAGCTGCCCAGGTAAGCACTCCACACCCAAACCTCCTGCCCCAACCCTGAGCCCCCTCCCTCATTCTAGCTCCTGTCCAGACCCTGCACCCCAACCCCCAGCCTGCTCCTTCACCCCCAGACCTGTGCTCAGTGCACTCCCACCCTCAGCTCAGTGCAGACAGAGGAAGAGAATGGGCTAGAACCAGGGAGAAGGTAGGTACCCACTCTATGTGCGCAGGGCCGGGATCCCAGACCTGCAGCAGGCTTAGCGGAGCTGGCAGCTGGGACCCTGGCTGGCAGGAGCCCGCAGATGGAACCCCAGACCGGCCACGGGCTAAGTGGCGGTGGGCTGAGCCACTTAGCCCACTGCCGGTCTTGGGTCCTAGCCGCTGGCCCCGCTCAGCCCGCTGCCAGTCTGGGGTTCTGGCTGCCAGCCCCTTGCCAGCCGGGGTCCCGGCTGCAAGCCCTGCTCAGCCTGCTGCCAGCCTAGGTGAACGGAACCCCAGGCCGGCAGCAGGCTGAGCAGGCCGGTGGTGTAAGATCAGCATTTTAATTTAATTTTAAAAGAAGCTTCTTAAACATTTGGAAAACCTTGTTTACTTTACATACGATAATAGTTTCGTTATATAATATATAGACTTATAGAAAAAGACCATCTAAAAAACGTTAAAATGTATTACTGGCACACGAAACCTTAAATTAAAGTGAATACATGAAGACTTGGCACACCACTTCTGAAAGGGTACGGACCCCTGTTGTATACTAACCTCATATTTACAATATAATTACAATATAAAGATCTTTTTCAGATCCTGAATGGTGCAATAGTTATTGTTACAAGATATTTTATAGAAAGAGGCGATTTCCCCAATAACCCAGAAACAAAAGCTTTTAGTAGGATGTTATTCTTTTAAGCCCCTTGGCTCAGTGGGTATATTGTCATTTGGGGGTGAGTTTAACTGTGTGATACTCCAGTTCTAAGAGTATTAATAAGAGACCTTCACTAAGCTTCTCCTTTCACTAGTGGACTTGTAGACACTACTACATTTAAAGGATCATCTGTAAGCAGAGTCAGGATGAGCTCTACCCTGACATCTGGTGGTGAGTTGTGGTGGGATGTGGAAAAGAACTTCAGGGGCTGATCTTATTTGCATAGGCAAACCCACCCCGCCAAGATGCTCACTTTGGCTGCTTTGGGATCCCCAGTTTCTCTGTTATTGGGGCAGGAAGAATAAAGTGTTATTATCCTGATTATGTGAATCACTGACAGTGGAACTGTACTTGGCTTTTTGTTATGATGGAGGGACTCGCCATCAACGTAGTAGCACTCGCTAGGCCAGGGACACGGGTTCCAAAACTCAGTGACTAGAGAGAGGCTGGGGACAGGCATTTGTATCTTGTGCTATGGGTCCCTTCTGAGGGTCCTAAATGCCAACTGCACCTCCTCCCTCCACTGTGTAATAGCAGAGCTAATTTTGACTCTACTAGGAGTCTGGTTACAGATTGCAGAGCTGAATTCACTTTGGGCTAATGGTACACCAGCATTGGGGCTCCTCTACTATGAGCTAAGATCACTGAGTACTATGTTAAATGTTGGGGGGACTTGAAGATATATTGGTGAGCAGCTCCCAGGATGGCTACTGCAGAGAAGCAGCTGGTGGTGAAGGCTGCAGCAGAAACCCACGGAGAGGTAGGGCAGTCGGCTGTTGGAGCACGTAAGGTGCCCGTTTACTTCCACACACACACACCCATTTCCACACAGGCTGGGCGGGGGCGGGGGCGGCATTAAAACTCTGCAGATGAACTTTTGAACTCTGGACTCACCAAGGACAGAGACAGAGACTTTTGGGTTGCTGGACTCAAGAACCAAAGGGAAAGGACACAGCCCAATTTGGATGGGGTGGATTTTTGCTCATGGGTTGTGTTATGAATCCTGTTGGTGGTGTTTCCCCAACATAATGCCACATTGTTTCTCTCTGTTATTAAAAGGCTTTTGCTACACTCAGACTCTGTGCTTGCGAGAGGGGAAGTATTGCCTCTTAGAGGAGCCCAGGGGGGGAGGCGGGGGATATTTGTCCCAGGTCAGTGGGTAGGGGCTTGAGCCAGCTTTGCATTGTGTTATTGGAACGGAACCCCTAGTTACTGAACCCAGCCTTCGTTGCTGCCAACTCTGACGGCAGAAGGGTTACACATCAATATATCTTTTTGCCACATCCTAGAATTCTTTTTGACAGATAGACAATATTTCAAGCATGGGCCAAGAGGCTGATGCTGACACTGGCAGTATTCTTATTTCAAATCATGCCACAGTTTCAACTACTTTTGAATAAGTTCCAACTCCAAGGGAGCAAGAAGCTCTGGAAGGCAAACAGAGCTTTATTTGAAGCTTCCTTTCACAATTTGTTTAGAAAATGAATACAAACCACTTAATGAAGGCTTGTCTTCACTACTGGGGTAAGTCGACCTAAGTTACGCTACTCCAGCTACGTGAATAACATAGTTGGAGTCGACATAGCTTAGGTCAACTTACCCTGGTGTCTTCACTGTGCTGCGTCGATGGGAGACTCTCTCCGGTTGATTTCCCTTACTCTTCTCTGAGAGGTGGAGTACTGGGGTCGACCAGAGAGCGCTCTGCCATCAATTTAGTGGGTCTTCACTAGACCTGCTCTATTGACCCCTGCTGCATCGATTGAAGCAGCATCGATCTCCCCGTAGTGAAGACCAGCCTTCAAACCTCATTAATGATAGCTACACTTTATTCTGGAAGACTGCTACAAAAGCACTTTTTAGAGAATCTATAATCTCATACAGCCCTTCAAAATATAAAATAATTAATCAGGTGTTTGGACCTTGAGGATAGCATAAAAAAACTTGCGCCATCACTGCAGGTTGGAGGATAAATCTGGTTTAGATGCTGACAGGTGGGCATTTAATGTTCTGGTTGATGAAAGGGTTCAAACTCCATTGCAATTTTTAAAGTACAGAATGAGCCACTGCACCCCCAAAAGTGGACACAGCTGCCTGGAGAGGTGGTATGGTAAGGTGAGCTCAGATACAGTAAGTCAGTAGCACATGCCTGAGCAGCCTTCATTGGCAGGGCACTGATGGAGCTCTTACTGTATTTCTTCACCATCCTCTGTAAGAGAGGGTGACCATGCAAACATTGCCTGTCCTTTCCTGAAGTACAGCAGTCCCTTTAGGCACAGAGAGACACAAATTTGCACCTCTTTGCTCTAATGGGATAAACTGAGTCGATTGCATTTAGATCTTGAAGACTAGCAAGGATTTCTCTTCCATACCCCAAGTAATTTATTTCTGTCCTCTGTACCCTACTATTTCATGTACTTGTCAAGCTCAGTAACCAAAACTGCATTTAGTACTCTAGGGGTGGTTTCTCACCAGTGCCTGCTCAAAAGTACGTGCATAAATTTTCACACGTCCAATTTAGACATGGAGTTTGGGGTTTCTGTACATGACTAAGGTTGGTTCACAGGATTTGTATGTGTATTTTTACACATATCTTTTCGAAATGTGGCCCCCAAATGTGACTTCTAAGCGATGGAATTATTATTGCATAACCTGTTTTTCAGCTGAACAGGATTGACTTGGGTCCTGATTCTGAAATTGAATCCATGTGGGCAGATTCCATGGCCCAGGCAGAGCCCTATTGACTTTGATACATTCTGGTTAATTTGTGGGAGAAAGTCTCCTTTTCTTCTTAAATTATTTATACAGATGGGGGAAGCTTAACTAATGTTATGACTCCCGTCTGAGTGCTTCACAATGTTTAATATATGTAGCTTTACAACTGAAAGCCTAAGCAATAAAAAGCTAGGGATATATGCTGCTGATTTTTAAGCAATATTTGCCACTGAAATCAGTGAGGGAGTTTTGCTTAAAACGTGTTGGTATATGCCCCTCATTATTTGAAAGAAGGTTTTACATTGGATTCAATAACTTTCACCTGTCAAATCATGGCCAAAGATATCTCAATGGAGAGATCTTACCCTGACATACAAAGAATCAACTTGAAAATGAAATGTCTTAATACACAGAAAAATCATAATTCATACCCTCTTGAGTAAACTCACACAGAAAATTATAAAGGACAAGAACACCTTATCATCCGTGGGTGAATATTTTTCACAAAGTAATCACGCCATATCTGACCTCTCTGTCTTCATCCTCAAAGAAAACCTGCACAACGCCTTTAAATGACAACCCTGGGAACTTAAATTAATAACTGGGCTGGATACTGAAAACCATGGACTTAACAGAGAGGTTGGTTTTATGGCTCATTTCAACAATTGGTAATACTCCATACTGTCTGCCAAATAGTGCTTAATTTGTAATGAAAGAGGTGCTGGGGCTCAAGCAACTCTTTTACATTCATAACTGATGCAGCAAGCCCAGAAGTGCCAGGGTTATGAACTCCCAAGCCTAGAGGTACTGGGCCTAAGCCCTGACACAAATTAAACACTGCTGCCAACCCTTAATTGCCCATTTCATTTGAAGTGGCCTCCTACAGCATGTGTGAATACCTTCGGCTTAACAATCTGTCCCACCTTGTATTTAGCTTGGATACTCTGGTTACCTTCTCCAGATCTGAGGAAGAGCTCTGTAAAGTTTGAAAGCCTTCCACCAACAGAAGCTGGTCAATAAAAGATATTACCTCACCTATCTTCTCTCTCATAGCCTGGGACCAATATGGCTATAACAACACTGAAAACAAATTAGAAGCTTTATCAAACAAGGGGATTACCCTGGAAAGAGGAAGTTAGATTAAAGATGCTGTTATCAGACGTTCCCTATCCATCCAGCAGAGATCATAGAATCATAGAATATCAGGATTGGAAGGGACCTCAGGAGGTCATCTAGTCCAACCCCCTGCTCAAAGCAGGACCAATCCCCAATTTATGCCACAAATCCCTAAATGGCCCCCTCAGGGATTGAACTCACAACCCTGGGTTTAGCAGGCCAATGCTCAAACCACTGAGCTATTTAATAATATAAATAGTTGGAGTGTGCGTTGGCACCTGTGTGCTCCCTGTTGAAAATTAGAACAGTCCAAAGAAACCTGCATCACGTGATTCTATGCCTACCTCATGAGGCATTGCAGATCCTTCCCAAAGCACCCTGTGGTAAGTTGCACAGTGGGATAGCTACCACAAGGCACTGCTGTCTTTGCCGTTGCAAGAACTGCTAATGTGATGTGCTCCAGCATCACAAAGAGCATAGTGTGGACACGCAACAGTGGCTTAATTCCAGCATTTTAATAAAAATGATATAACTTGTGGCACAGAAACTTGCCAGTATAGACATACCCTTCGTATATGGCTATTTTGCACCACAGGAATGATATAAAACAACCAGTGAAGGCCAGATTTACTGTTCCAAAGCCACAACAACCACTTTCTTAACTCTTTTCATCTGATTTATTCTCTTGGCATAATTTTATTTTCAGTACCTACTTCTATGTACACAACAGTTCTGGAACAAAAACAAGGCAATTTGTGTGTTTAAATAAAAGCAGAAAACCTCCTCTTTTACTTGAAAGAATAAAGACACTGGATACAAACAGATTTGTGGAAGCCAAAATAAATACAATGGGTCTGAGTAGATGCAAAAAAGAACATAAATTAATTTGAACAGCTGCTTCCTTTTAAAGTATAATAGAAACAATAAAGTGAGATAGGAAGCTGTTAGATGGATGTTTAAAAAAGCAGCCTACACTAAGAATTAGTGTTGAACAACTCTAAAAAGACACCTAATAATGTAGATAAAGGAAGTCAACACTTACCTTTGTTGTAATTCAATGTATCTTCGGTTCAGAGAATAGATTAAAAACCTCTGAAAGATCCAGTGTGGAAGGTATGTATGATTGATTAGAACAAAACCTGGATCTTTGATATAAACTCATTTATAATCTCTTTTCTTTTAGCCTGAGACCTTGAAAACACAGTACCAAGAACTTTTCATCTCAACATTTGCAAAACTGCAATCCTATATCAAGCTTGATAATCAAATCACTTAGTAGAAAATTAGAATACATTTTAAATAATTAAATGAAATCAGAGGTGCATATCAGAAGAACCGTGAAGGTAATATTACAGAACCCTAAGATCATTCACTTTGCTAGTCTTCATGAGTAGAAGAAGCAACAGCCATGCCATCCATTTACAACTTAGGACTGAATTCTCCACTCCATTACATCAGTTTTATGCTGGTGTACTCCACAGACTTCAATGGAATTAACTGGCAGAACTCTAGTGTAATAGAACAAAGAAAACGGGCCTTTGTAGTAGCAATAGGGTTAGAAACAGAACCATAAAAATGGCTTCATGGAGTTTTATATTCAGTTGTGATTTTTATATAAAATTTGCTCAATCTACAAGTCACAATACAACTTTCTACTTCTCATCCTTCAAACCCAGCATAGGTATCTGAAAAATCAAGCTGTGCTTTTTTCCTCTTATATCATCCTTCACAAATAATAAATATTCTGGGCCAGGTCCTCAGCAGGTGAAAATTGACCTAACACTATGCAATTAATGGAGCTATGCCAATGCACATCAGTATGAAAACTGACTTTGTGTATTTATTCTGTAATAATTTAATATGCTAACTAAATGGCATCCCACTCACTCTTCCATATTCTTATTGGCTCTGGGGTGCTAGAAGCATGTAAAACATTGGTTTTGGTCAATAGGTGGGCAGACGAGTCATACTGAGTTAGAAGGTGCCATTTTATTACTAAGGAATCTTTTATTGCATTTTATATACAGTACCTTGAAATGGTCTTATGAAAAGCATTTTAGAAGTAGTTTTGCCTTTGCATTAAATCTTTTTTGCTTTACAATGAATTTATTTTCTCCAAAAATAATGCATTTTAATTTTTAAACCAAACTATTTTCCCTCATTTGTTTGTACCACAGTTGAATCCATATTGAAATAAACCTGTAGAAAAAGCATTTATATAATCTAAATAATTTTTATTTAAATAATCTTAAGCAAGCAAGTTTAACTTATACAGATTTCCTTGAAACAGAATATAGACACATATAACTGAAACTATATAACTATTGTGACCACTGCTGTATGTGTTCTATATCTTAAAATAATTAATAGAAAGAATCATGTTTACTGGAACTAAACATTAAATAAAGTCAGGTAATTTAATTCACAATTGTACTGCACTTATGTGGTTGATGAAATCCCTTTGCTCAAGATGGCATGTTTTCAATACAATCAGTGCATTAGTTATAGCATATAATATTAAGGTTGCAAACTCTCAGAAGTGAGGAAATGCTGAAAATATGGTTGTCCGTGATACCTTAATTCAGTCCCCTTGTGAGTACATATTATGATATAGTCTTTAATGATATGATCACATACTATTTCTGCCACAAGAAGTCTTGGACAACCTTAATAATACAGTCTACCAGCCCCGCCTACAATAATATTGTTAATTCTTTGGGGCAGAGACTGTAGCTCAGATTATCTGCTGTTACCAGTGGAAACTGGTGGCAGTGGAGGGAGAGCAGGGGGGGATTATTGGGGAACTGGTAACGTTTTCCTGATTCTCTGGCTTGTCCCATCCCCAGTGGAGTTTAGAACAGTCCATGGACCACTTTAAATTCTGCCAACTTATAATGGTCCCAAAGGACCATATTTCAGCTGGGGATTGAGGGAAAACAGTATGATCCAGGGATATCCACTTTACCCCTTTCTCCTTGAAAAGACAGGAATCCCCAGCTAGACAGATGTGACTTCTTTCCTTTCTCTTTGACCCTCCTGAAAAAAGTACACTACCATAGCTATAGTAGGTACATACCCATACTGTATTTTATTATGATATATTATGTTAACTGAAATTAATTTGTCTTAACATCCATTCTAAGATAAGATTTGCACTGTGATCAAAACTCTGTGATTCATTCAATAGAACAGTTCTAGGTCATTTTGGTTAACTGTATATTTCACTTATGTGCACATTCAGGGGTGATCATGTGGCTATGACCATGTAGGGAGTGCAAAAAACATCATTTTGTTGTGAAAAATTGTAACAATTTCCTCCAAGAAACAGCAAATGTTCAGACATTTGCCACTGTGCAAATAGACAATTCCCTTTCCCCCAAAAAGTATCCATTCAACAGTTTTTCCTATAAAAATATTTTTTGTTTGAAATGTTTGAGTGAAACCTCCAGATTTTTCACTATTGCAAAATGATATAAAACATCCTGGCCAAATTCTTTATCCCCACTTTAGCCCCTTTGCACGACTCCCATGCTGCAAATGGGCCAGAAAACTTGCCTAGGGAAATTCCCAGCTGGTTTACAACCAGCATAGCTAGTTCTGTGACACCAATTCCCAATATTATTGGTATAGAGGGCATGTTGCAGATGGTATGGCTGCAGTAGACTCCAGTCTAGCTATTCTTGCTGACATAATTGTGGCTCCTCTTACTTGTGCCAGAAGCTGAACTGGTACTTATATCAGTACCTATTTCTAGACTGGGATTTTCAAAAACATCTAAGGGAGTTAACTTCCACTGGTTGTTGAACTCCATTAAGTGCCTATGAAAATCACATATCAAGACAGATCATCTAATTATTGTTCTTTTTGGTGGTAGGGAAAAATATATACTTCTGGATTTCAATAAAAGAGGGGTATAACTTATTCAGATTTCCTGAGCTCTCTTACTAAAAATCCTTAACTACTAACAAAAATATTTCCGAAGAGATTTTGCAATGTTTCGTCTAACTGTGCTACTTACATTTAAATATATGAAATTATGTAGTGTAGGCAATGACATTTCATGTTCTGTTAAATGTCATGTTAAATGTCATAAAATGTCATAAATCATTATTGTTTCTAGTTTCAGAATAGTGAGCTGGATGGTTGATAGAGCTTTTGTTCAGAAATATTTTTCTCTAACGCAACAACAGAGCTGGCTTTGATTTTTCTTATCAAAAATATCACCCTGGTAAGTTTTCTGTTGAATGCAAAGCTTGTAAAATTGCAGATGAATTAAGCTCTAAGACTTTTTAAATGTATTTGTATCCATTCACAAATATATAATAAACAAGGGCTGCAGGGGATCCCCTTTTTAGCTGCTGCTTCTGGATTTTTGTTTTCAGTGCCTCAGAAGCAACTTGATGATGAGCCATTTTGCATCTTACAGGCATTAAAAATGTTTTAATTTTTCATTTATGAAGAACAAGAATATTGGATAAGAAAATATTAAATCCAAAAGGAAACAATTGCTTTGTGCTCATTGTAGCGCAGAAATAGCACCACATTTGTGAGCAGGTTTTGAGATCGAAATCAGTTTTTATTGTATCAGCTGAGGGGCTGCTCTAACTAATGCAACTGCCTTAGGGTCTCAACGTCTCAAAAAAAAAAAAATTCTGCCACATCCTTTCCCTACCTCTGACAGCCCTGTATTCTGGGGATGGGGACATCTGGTGCAGGAGCTGCCTCCACCAGCTTTACACCAGCCGGGAGTTTCCATACACCAGGGAAATTCCTGCTGCCCACTTATGGCCAGATTCCATCCCCTTTCTGCTGTTTGAGTGGTGCAAAAGGGATGAGTCTCAGTAGAAAGTCTGACCCTCCTTCTCTACAGGCCACCCAGAGATGGACTGTCATATGTGAGCAGCATACACGATTGACTCCAAAACAGCCAACAAAATGCTAGAATAACTGCCCTCAATTAACCATAGCCATTTTTTTAAATTATGGGCCATACACTCAGCTGCTATAAATTGCAATAGGGTCATTGAAGCCAATGGAGTGACACCAATTTACACCAGATAAGGATTGGACCCTATGTGATTAGAATAGATTTTATTCTGTTATACCAATGTAAATCTAGGTAGATCCACTTATTTCATGGAATCACTCCAACTTTACACTGGTGTAAATGAGAGAAAAATTTGGTCCCTAGTGCAGATTATACACCAATAGTTTTAAAAAAATGTGGAGAGTTATAGTTGATTTTCATGGGCCATTGAAAAGACATTTGGCCAAATACAGCAGTGATGTAAATGATTGTGTAAAATATGTATCTGATATAAAGTGGTCGGAAAATAGGAGTAAGAAGGTGTAACTTAGTTGCTCTTCCTGTACTCTCCCCCAACTTTTAACCCTCAACCACTAACGGAAGGCTGCGAGATACACCACCTCCTGTTTTGGGTGGAATTTTCCAAAGTACTTAAATGACTTAGGAGCACAAGTCCTATTAAAAGCCAATGGAATATATGTCTCTAAGTCACTTAGATGTATTTGAAAAATATACACTTTATGTCTATAACATTCTAAAAACATGGTCTCAGGGCTAATGTTTTCTGGATGTAGTCAGCACTGAAGTGAATTATTTTGGGTTTTGCCATTTTTGAGGTAAGTATGTGGAAAACTATCAGGCTTCACTTGTCAAGACTAAAATACAAATAAGCAGTTTTAAAAGGTTTTTGTTAAGGTGTTTTTGTACACAGATTATTCAAATACTGTATAGCTTTAAAACATCAGACTTGGCATAGATATTTGTGTATGATACTTAATGTGAGATACTGGTCAACCACAACTCTGATTGAAGCCAAAGGGAAATGGCGTAGATACTCAGAACCTGGCAGGATCGGGCTTGAATGAGGACTGGAGACTTTGCCTTGTTGAAGAATTTTTATTTGACATAGCTATGATATTGATTTTTTTTTTAACAAAACACACCGCAAATTATATATTTTATTTATTTATTTTTCTGGACTAGGTTCCTGTCAGATAAGGATATTTCTTCATTTGATGTTACTGGCTTGTTTATCTTCTTATATTCTGCACTGTCATTGTTTTCTGCACTGTCCAATGGGTAACATTTTGTAATGATTTTTGCCAGGGTGCGCTGTTATATTAGCACTGTTTGTTTATTTTTAATGTAACCCTTGTACATTAATAACCTGTTGTGTGGGATGGTAAGGTGAATGGTTAAAAAGTGTGCTGGGTGAGAATGCTGAGAACTGGCCAAGACGGATACAAATTTAAACCCAGACTGAGGGCCTGGTTCCACCTGCTTTTTATTTGGTTGGGCAGGAAGGGAAAAGGGCATAAAGAGCCATCTGAGGTGAAATCCTGGCCACACTGAGATAAACGGGAGTTCTGCCATGGACTCAATGGGGAAAGGATTTCATTCCTCTTTTGTGGCATGCATAAGGCCCAGGCAAATTTGCAGTCCCTGTTTTCTGTGGAGTGCAGAGGCTTCTCTCTCTCCACTCCTGTGGAAACTAATACCCAGAAAGGATGTGGGAGGAGGTGACTAGATCATGACTTTGATCCCCTTTATGCACTGGCAAGAGGGACTGGCCAGCCATATAAGGCAAAGTGAGTTGTGTCCCACAAAGGAGCGTGATAGCAGGTGCACTCACTTTGCATGCTTGGAAGCTTCAGAAGTTTTTCCAAATGATATGGTATAGCCCAGGGTTTCTCAACTGGCAGGTTGCAATCACATTGTTGGGGAGTCATAAAAGGTACGGAACATTTTATTATAATTCTAAAACAAAAATGAAAAACATTCACAGAATAACTTCTGGGAGGCCAAAACCTTCAAAGATTGTGATCTCAAATGTAGTAGTAGCTCCGCTCCTTTCATGTCTGCCCAGGAGACCCTGCCGCACTCTCTTGCCCCCCCACACCTTTCTGTGATGGGGTTTTTCCAATACGACCTGCTAGAGAAGAAATGAAAACCCAATTAGAGACATGCTGCATACCTGTGGGGTGATTGACTGATTGATTTCCTTCCATCTGTAGGAGGTAGAGATAGGTCATGAGCCATCGGTCACCTGAGTCTTGTAAGGAGCCTGAGTGAACTCAGTTCAGACCGTGTATGGGAGGAAGTCTGATGGTTTAAGGGTGGCTGTGACTAAGTGGTAGGAACAAAGTTAATTTCTGCAGTGGGCCCCTGGAACAAAGGTGAGCTGTCTAGGGAAGCAGTTTTGGGATCTGTGTTCTGGAAGGGGAAAAGAAAATAAGAGAGACCCACAGGGAGAGGGT
The DNA here is from genome assembly GCF_965140285.1 of Lepidochelys kempii. Taxonomy (NCBI): domain Eukaryota; kingdom Metazoa; phylum Chordata; order Testudines; family Cheloniidae; genus Lepidochelys; species Lepidochelys kempii. The sequence continues at coordinate 64,909,720 of NC_136384.1, read as the reverse complement.
AGACTCCTGTTGGGGGAAGTCCTGAGCTAGGATCTGTAAGGAATGGGGGACTGGAGAGAAGCATAGGAAGAACTGTGATCTGAGCCCAGGAGGGGTAAAGAGCCTTTTGTTTGTTTGGACTTTGAGTACCCTGGAAGGTGTTGAATTTTGTCATAGGGCTGGAGGGCTGAGCTGTGGAAGACCTAGAAAGAGGCAGATGGCCTGCAGGAGGTATTAGAGTTGAGGATACTAGTGATATTATGTGCTGATGCAGGGAAGTTTGCTCTAAAGGTGAATGTGCCTCATAACACCTTCCAGGCAATGCTTTGTTAATCTCTCAACACACACAATTAAACTTCTATAACCCTTTCAAAGTCAGATTCAAGGCTCACAGAATTTGTCAGACCACTCTGTTTATTAACAAAGCGCTTTGCCAATGCACCCAGATATGTGAGCTCTCTGCAAAAGCTCAAGCTAACTTATTTATACAGATAAGCCAAAGCCAATTTAACATAAGAGACAAAAGGAAGCAGAAACTGACAAATATACATACATATCTTATTTGCATACTAACATTTACCAATCTCCTAGCTCAATAGGAGCTCTAAGTTAGTTAGTTTGAGGACCCATTGTCTCACACTCCTTAATGTCGGATTTCCCCTGTTTCTTTGGCCAGGGCTCTTAAACTTTCTCTGGTTTCATTTGCCATTATTTCAACTACTGCTTGTAACCTTAGGAGCCTTTTTGCATGGTGTATTACTCCCCCTAATGGTATGAAGGAACCGCCAATGGCCTCTTCCCAGGTTAAGGGGCTTATGTTATTTACATAGTATTGGGCATCTGTTAAGTCCCTTCTTTTTCGCCTGAAATTGTGGAGGCATTCTCGAGGGAAGGTTCCTAGCACTCGGAATTGTGGGAAGAGTTGGGCGGGATAACAGATTCCTGACCAATTAGCTGGTAGTGCAGTATAAGCTCTGGTACCACACACCCAGTGATGGCCTATTAAGGCCGGGAAGGGTTGGTTGCACCCATTTGTCATATAGGTGTTTGCAAAGGAAGAGGAGTATCTCCCAAAGGGTACAGGGTAATTCTCCTTATGAGGAGTGGTGTTATTTGCATGACTGTAAGGGTAACATGAGATTGATTTCTCTGTTTGATCCCAAGGTGAGAAAAAAATTCATGTCTCCATACCCGGCCCGCCACTTTTTAGTTTTGTTTGAATAATCCCATACACCATTGGCCACAATATGCTGAAGGCAATGGCTTTTCCCCAGATCCAGCCCTTTCCCATTACACACCCAACACCAATGACCCTTTCCCTCCACCACACTTATCCATTTAGATGTATTTATTCCCACCGCTTCCCAAGTGTCATTGCTGTTCCATATTTTGTTAAACGGATGAGGCCCTCCAGTGAGGTCTGGGGACTTGAGTGGGAAGCCAGGACAGGAACACCAGATTGAGACTGGGCTGGGATGTGGCTGCAGACCCAGCAATTAGAAATATTAAGGATCTGAGATATCCACACCTGCTGCTGGATACAAGAATTGTCACTGTGGTCTCCCCAGACCGTAAGATACCAGCAGCCGAGGAACAGGCAGAGGTGCATGTTGGAGGCAAGGCTCTTCTGGTTCTGACAACCTCAACTGAGGGAACCGCAGTCACGGTTTTACGCCCACCAGGTTTTATTTTTTTTTCTCGTCTGCTTCTGGCAACCCTTACGAGAGTGCAGACTGTTCCTCTACGTCTTCTTCTGGAATCAAAATTGACTCTGTGTTGTCCTGAGGTGATGACTGGTTCTCTGGGGATGGTGCCTTCTTACACTGTGAAGCATGTATCCATGCTGCGATGCCAGATAGTTTAATAGCCATCTGTGTAGTAAGCAATATTGATGAGGACCCTTCCACCGGGGCTCCAAGGCATGTTTTCGATGATGGCACGTACGTAGACCCAATCACCTGGCTCGAGGTTGTGGCAAGCGTCGGAGGTGGGTTCCATATGCCAGGCGGCTCGAACCTGTGAATGGAAGTGACTTACAGCTTGCATTAGTCCCTTACAATACTGAAGGAGCGTACTGTGAGTCAAGTTCAAATCTGGAACGGGAGTAATGGTAGTCATAGCTCGCATAGGGCGTCCCATAACAATTTCAAAGGGACTTAATTTATGCCTTTGGGATGGAGTGGATCTCATGTCCATAAGGGCTAATGGTAAGGCTACTGGCCAGCTTAATCCTGTAGAGTCACAAATTTTAGCAAGCTTATTCTTAAGTACACCATTTCATCTTTCAACTGCACCTGCACTCTGTGGGTGGTAGGGACAGTGCAACAGGTGTTTGATATGCAATATATGGTCCAGGTGTTGAACAAGTTGTCCAGGAAAATGTGTACCCCAATCACTGGACAGAGTAGCAGGAATTCCCTTGGCAGGCATAATATAATTTAACAAACATTTAGCAACAGACAGTGAGTCAGCCTTGCAACAAGTAAAGGCTTCAATCCAACCAGAGAATAAACATACCATAATCAATATAAATTCATATTGTTGACACTTAGGCATTTGTACAAAATCAAGTTGCCAGTGCAAGAACGGTGCCAATATTATGGCTTTGGCAAATGGTACAGGCTGCACAGTGGCAGGCTGCAAAAGAGCTAAAATGGGGGGCCCACCATCCTGTCTTAGTTACAGCAGAGACTATCCCCTCCTTTCCGACATGAGAAACACCATGTAGCAGGGCGGTCAGAGATGGGTAGAGTTAAAAGGGGGCTACAAAGGCACCAGTAGGCGAGTGCCAAAGAGAATTGGAATGTAGAGAGCAACCTTGGGCAACCCAGGATTCTTTCTCGGTTTCTGGGGCAGAGTCTTGGAGCAGGGTGAGGTCAGTGAGGGACCAGCAGAGTAAGAGGAGAGCGGAGAACAAGGGAATCAGACATTTAGACTAGGCGCACTGCAGCAGCCACAGCACACAGGCAGGGGGGTAAGCCTTGGGCAACAGGGTCTAAAGTGGCAGCGAAATAAGCCACTGGGCAGTTCTTTTCTCCGTGCATCTGAGTGAGAACTCCAAGAGCACACCTAGATTGTTCGTGGCAGAAAAGGGTAAAAGGCTTAGAATAGTCAGGCAGCCCTAAGGCAGGGGCAGAAGCCAAACCCTGTTTGAAGGAAACAAAGGCAGAATTGGCCTCAGGGAGCCACAGCATGGGGTCAGGCACAGAGAATTGAGTGAGTTCCTGGAGAGGTTTTGCAAGGGAGGCATATTGGGGAATCCATTGTCTGCAAAATCCAGCCATGCCTAAAAACTTTGGGACCTGGCGTGTGGAGCGGGGTTGGGGAAAGCTAAGGATAGCTTGGACGCGGGTGGGAGAAAGTGCATGGGAACCCTGGGAGAGGAGAAAGCCAAGGTATGTGACAGAAGCTTGACAGAGTTGTAGTTTAGAGCGAGAAGCTTTGTGACCCTTATTTGCTAGGGCAGTAAGGAGCACTAAAGAGTCAGTTTCAGAGGCAGACAATGAAGGGGAACAGAGGAGTAGATCATCTACATATTGGACTAGTGTGGACCTGGACAGGAAAACAAGGTCAGCAAGGTCTCGGGCTAATGCTTGGGAAAAATATGATGGGCTTTCATTATACCCCTGGGGCAGTGTGGTCCATGTGTACTGTTGCCCCTTGAAAGAAGAGGCAAACAGGAACTGGGAGTCAGGGTGAACCGGGAGAGAAAAGAAAGCAGAGCACAAATCAACAACAGTAAAATGAGTTGCATCTGGTGGGATAGAAGTTAGAATCTTTGAGAGAGGCAAGTTTTGATTCTGTCCACCTATGATTTGCCTCTTCCCACCACTGCATGAAACAATCAACGTCTCCTTTTGCCAATTTAGTTTTAGGTTGGCCAAGTTTGTCTTTTAAGACGTCTACTCGGTCTTTGTCCCAAGATCCTAACTGAATTTTGGGATTCTCCTGAGTTAGCCTAGACCATTTTTCCAGCAATTTACAGGAGTCTGGACCCTTCCTAAAATACATAAAATGAGCCGGCATTCCTTTAGGGAACTGTCCTGACTTAGACGTCTGGTTACCCATACAGGAGGACTTTACACACCAATCACACAAGAAGGAAAGTCGGGTTCGTCAGAGCGATGCCTGGTGCAACACACAAAAGGAGCCCAGAGGCTACTGCCTCAATCACCCTTGCTTTCATACCAAGGGTTTTATCCAAGGCACAGTGTGGCTGCAATTGTGCAGATTTCACTCACTCAGACTGTGTGGACAGGAACCCTTTGGTCAGCCGATCCCCAGATGGAGACGGCACCCAGACTCAAACACACCACAGGGAGGACGGATAGACACAGAGACAAGACAGTCCTCAGTCTGGACAAAACACAGAAATAATTACCTGACCAGATTCCTGATGTCAGATCCCGGGATCCCTACCAGAACAGAGTGGGAATCAACAGGTTCGATGGCGTAGACTTCACTGTGGTCATGCACCCTTCCGTTCTGGCGGAGGACCGCTTGGGCCAAATGCCCAGGTGCCGGCTTGCCACAGCCGTCCTAAGAAAGGTCAGGAGTCACACGGCCCCAGTGAAGATGGTTGCCATCTCAGTGGGACCTCCAAATTGTCAAAGTCAGATTCAAGGCTCACAGAATTTGTCAGACCACTCTGTTTATTAACAAAGCGCTTTGCCAATGCACCCAGATATGCGAGCCCTCTGCAAAAGCTCAAGCTAACTTATTTATACAGATAAGCCAAAGCCAATTTAACATAAGAGACAAAAGGAAGCGGAAACTGACAAATATACATACATATCTTATTTGCATACTAACATTTACCAATCTCCTAGCTCAGCAGGAGCTCTAAGTTAATTAGTTTGAGGTCCCATTGTCTCACACTCCTTAATGTTTCTCTTCCTGACAACTTTATTTCAACAAACCCACCAGATGCATTTCTTTAATGAATTATAATTTCAATATAATTCATTCTACTTTCCCAACCCTTATCACTGATATTTATTCCTATATCGATACCATCTGTAATGGGATAAGTTCCCTTAATTGAAGCCCAAAAAAGGGTTGCTAACCTGAAAGTGATAAGAAACATTGGTCGAGTCCTGCGTCTCTGTTGCTGGAGTGAAAATGGCTCTTCCATTATACTTTATTTCTGCTTTGTATTTTGTGGCTTTCTTGAATTATAAATATTTTCTCTTCCTTTAAACACATAAAGGAAGTTATTGGCAAATGAACTTTGAGGCAGCTCTTCAGCTGGGGTAAATTATTATCGTTTCCTTGAAGTCAACAGAACTAATAGAGCTCACCTGATGAACAGGCCTCGAGTGGAATATTTTCCAAAACATCCTTCACTGTGTCTCGTAGTCTGAGATACCAAATTTCTTTCTCAGGAAGTAGCTTCCTGGTTGGGAGTTTTGTTAATACTTTTGTTAGTAAATATAGTGTTGAAGAGAACTGGAGGGTTAAGTTGATTGTATTGTGCAATCTGATGGCTGATTGGATAGTTGATAGTTTCAGTAACTTAAACTGAGTATTGAACATCTGGGAATGTCATTATTATGTGTTTGGGAATGTATTTTTAACAACTGTGGATGCTTACAGGTGGGGATGGATGCTTTTGTAATAAGAACATCTGACATTGTTCTTTTGTGAAGTTTTGATGGAAAACTAGATTTAACAAACTTTTACCCCAGAAAAAAACGCCTTTGCTCAAGGTCCAAAGTTTTTTGTCTTTGGGGGAAAAAAAAATACCCCCAAACTGACATTTTGGCCAAATACCAAAAAGTTTCAGTTTGGCAATGATACCACAGTGCCTTAGGGGAGTTGCAATTTAGCTGCCTCATGTCCTTATTCTCCTCTGTCAGCCAGATTCCCAAAGTGGACTAATTTGTTCTCATGCACCATAGCTAGGGACTCCTATGATGCACTGCAACACAATGGGGAGCCTGTGGTGCATCATGGAACACGCTGCCCAACCAAGGAGCCTGGATCATAGAGAGAGATTGGAGTGGGAGGGGGCAGGCACAAAGCATCCAAACTAAAACTCCCATGAGGCACTGTGGTGGGCTTTTCCAACTTGTAATTTTTCTGTTTAAACAAAAAGTCTTTGACTGAAATGCTTCAGTTTTTGGACAAAAGTGTGTGTGCACGCTCTTCCTTCTCCCCCCTCCCCTGCCCTTTGTTAAGGAAAAGTTAGCACATGTGACTCCATTTTGGTTTGGGGCCCACCATTGTCTAAAAGCAAGCACATCATGCACCAGGAGGAGTGTTCCTTAGATACTGCATTCCTGTGAAAATCCTCCTCCTTGTCTCCAGCCTTCCTTGACTCCCGGTATCTGTTCTTTGTCAGTCCCTAACAGGAGCCTTGACTCCTGGCCTTTGATGTGATTTGATGTGAGGCCTCCCATCCTGATAATAAAAGTTACTAATGCATGGCTTTAGGACCATGCTGTGTAATTAACATACTAGTTTAGCATGAGGAATGCACCAAGCAGGGATAGGTGGTAGATAAGAAAAGAGTTTGTTTATTGGCTAAGGTTTCCGATGCACGAGGGCAATATGCTTTGCTAAGAGGTATATAACTTTTGTATAATCTGTATTCGGGGTCCCCTCCTGGTTAGCAGGGGGGCACCACGCTCAAGCGTAATAAAGTTGGTGTTTTTTGGGAACTCGGCAGTTGTGGACTTTGTTTATGTGCCTCAGCCTAGATTCGAACTGTGCGTGTCCTACCAGGTGTAATTCGCAGCAGTTGTGTGCATGTCCTACCAGGTGTAATTCGCAGCAGTTGTGTGCATGTCCTATCAGGTGTAATTCGTAACACCTTGAAGACTTCCATGGAAATCTAACACAACATCTTCCTCAGGAAAATGTTTTTCCTAACTACCTCTTGTTTTGACCATTCAAATGGTCATGAGCTCTGGAGCTGCAGATCTAAAATGCTCATTCACATCTCACCTCTAAAATAGCTTTTTTCCCAAGAAAAATAGCTACAGAACAGTATTAACTAGACTGCATTAAATTTGCTTTACTGTCACATGAAAACATGTCAATTAACTTGTCATAACTATACATCCTCTGAAATAACTCAATGAATGGTGTGAAATAAAGGTTTCTTGTATATCCTAGTCCAAAAAATGAATAAGATAAATAGGATGATTTGCCTCCTCTTGCTTGCATCTGAAGCAGTAATGAACAGCCACGGTTTCTTTTTTCAAAGAATAGTTTTTCGTTACTATTAAGGTACCCAAATAACTCTTCCCTGTGGCACAGGGAAATCAAATATATGACAAACCTCTAATGTGCCCTTAAGCATCTGTTTCATTTCATATTGGGCCACAAACAGTAAAATACCTTAATCATACTTGTATGCTAATGGGTAGTATCATTACAGGGTTGTTAACGCTGTTAAGGAGTTAACTATGCATTTCCATACCTTGACATGTTTGGATTTCTTATGTGTCATCTTAATTCTAAATTTCCTGTTTCTAATGCTTGGTTTTTGGATAATTGCAATGTCTCTGTAATTGTTTTACCCCTCTTACATGCATCCAACCTTAACTCCATTTTAGTGTAGACTTTTTGTTTGGAATGTTATTAGTAACTGTTCCAGTTATAGAGTAGAAGCCGTGTTAGTCTGTGTTCACAAAAAGAAAAGGAGGACTCGTGGCACCTTAGAGACTAACCCATTTATTTGAGCATGAGCTTTCGTGAGCTACAGCTCACTTCATCGGATGCGTCCGATGAAGTAAGCTGTAGCTCATGAAAGCTTATGCTCAAATAAATTAAAGTGAGCTGTAGCTCACAAAAGCTTATGCTCAAATAAATGTGTTAGTCTCTAAGGTGCCACAAGTATTCTGTTTCTTGTTCCAGTTACAAAATCTTTTAACTTTTTTGGATGAAGCATGAGCTGAACTAGCACCCGCTCATTCTCTGTAGCTGTATTAGCTATGTAGTGCTAATAGAAGTGAGGTATGTATTTTAGTAAGTCTGAGTACATCCAGGGAGCAGATCAGTTGAATTGTCACTTTTACATAGGGCTTGGTTCTCCAGGGTTGAATGTAGCTTCCCAATTCAATGGGTGTACTTTAATTCACTGCTGACCAGCCAGCTACAGCAGCACACTCTGCCCTAGTCCTAACCCAGTCTGAAGGGGAGGCACTGGGCAAGGAGATATTGGAGAGCAGGCCTGTCTGACACTCACCTTGCAGCAATGGCTCCTGTCCCATGGGGCTGAGCCCAGCTCCCTGGTCTGGCTGTTGAAAGCTGGTGCACAAGGTTGCAATGCCACCCAGGTTTGGCTTGGCTGTCCCTCTGTCAAAGGGGTGACCAGGCTGAATCTGAGTGAATGGAGAATCACTGCTGTGATATGAGTGCAAGGTGGGCTTGTTCTCCAGCCTAAGGCCTCCCTGCTCTATCAGACCAGGACCAGAGTATGTTCACCTGTTTTTTGCACTCTTGGTTTCATGATTTCTGTGGGTGCAATTGAACCTGTGAGCACACACCAAAGCTGCCTCATTTGTCACTTACGTTGCTGTTATTTCATTCACTTCTTTAGTGGAGTTGTTCCTGATTTAAATCAGTGTCCTATAAGGTCTAATCTGAAGTCCACCTGAGTCTTTCCATACACTTTAATGGACTTTGGATCAGGCTTGTGGTCACTTTACTTTAAATTTTTGAACTTTTAGCTAGTAATTCTCTCTGCTGCCAAGATCAAATATCAAGATCAGACATAATTTTCCATTCACTTACACCAGTTTACATTGGAGTAATTCTACTGACATCAGCAGAGTTAGAATTATTCACATATAAATGAGAGGAGAAACAGGCCTCAAGTATCTTATTTCATCTTAAACATATCTGCCCTGTGAACACTTATTATAGTAATGCCCCAGAAATAAATGAGACTCTGGCAATTTTAAAACAATTGGCCTCTTTTACTCATGTTCAGACCAACTGGTAGTATACTAACTTTACTGCAAGTAGAAACTTATTTTTATATTTTCTTTTATAGAGCACTCCTGAAAAGGTAAAAATGTCATAGTTGTGAATCAGAAATAAAGTTGGCAAAGATTTAAAATTACACTTTTTTTGTTCCATTTGTGGTACACATGTTTCTTGTCGTGCAGTAAATCTGGAGACATCTGACAATTTTTAGCTCATAGAAGAAGCAGAGATTTAGAGGACATATGGCACTAAGGACAACTTCTGTTTTGAAAATCGAAATAGAACTTCATTTGGAAGTTGCATAAAAGCCTGTTTAAGCATAAATCTTTGAAACAACCAGTGATCTACTTTTTGTTTTGTATTGCATCAAAAATAGTGTCCTGGATGGACTAGATAGCGAACCTTCCAGTGGATCAGTCTGAGTCTGTGACTGAAAAAATAGAAGGGGATTTCTTTTTTAGTTATGAGATTATTGAAGCTGAAGAATAGAGGTGGGAGCCCTCCCTCCACATTTATATTACTATTTTAAATATTTTTTCAATATCTGAAAAAATAACTAACTGTGCATGTTATTCAGACTATAAGGCACCATCACATCAGTACGCATTTATTGGCCTGTAAACTATGGATATGGTATATCAGCCCATGAAATGATGGGGGGTGGGAGAGCAAATGCTGCTACTCAATGAATGGCAGGTGTGTGTGTGTGTGTGTGTATATATATATATACATTTTATTCCAACTGGTGAATCTATGAAATTCACAGGCCCAGAAACATGAATCCATAACTTCCCCTCCCCCAGCCATTCTCATCTGTGTGCTCCAAGGACTGGGCTGCAATTGACCTCAACTCTATAGTGTTCAGGGTTCATAAAGATCTCCTACAGGGCCTCTTCACCACTGCAATTTTGCATTGTGGCCCTCGTGAAGCTCTGGTGGCAGGGTAGCATTCACACATGTAATACACACAGGGACTTAACCTGAATACCACAGCTCAGTTTTTGTGTTCCCTTGGTGGCAGAAATTCCACCATAAGTAGGGGTACAGTAGTACAGGTGTCTCAAATCAGGCCCAGAACTTCCCAAAATCACTGAAAGGGTCTATATGGGAAAGGCCATATCAGCAAATCCTATGAAACCTGGAGCATCTTGGATGAGGTGATGGAGCAAGCATCCAGGAAGGATGCTCTAGGCTGCATTCTGGTGCCTTGCCCTCCCACCAGCTGAATCCCCTGACACACAACTTCCCAAACAGGCATGGTAGGGTCTGGTTTACACACTTGCACTTAGTGTGAATCTTGCCCTACAAGTGAATCTACTGTAAAGCACACTCTTTTAAAACTATGTTATCTTCTCTTACTGACCTGCCAAAGGTTCAGCGTTATCTGCTCAGAGGTCTCTATTTTTGCTGTGAGGATTGTTGCTGTCTCTGATACCTAAAGCAGCAGGATGTGTGGTTCCCTGCCTACTCCAGTGTAATCCTCTTTTCAGTACAAGCATGCAACTCTGAGTACAGATTTTGGCAGGTAAAGTTTTATTTTTAAAGCCATTCCCTTTTACTCTATATTTGCATAATATAAGGCGACACATGTACCATTACTAATTTTAGATTCTAACTGGAATTTTTGCATTTTTAAAATCATCTCTGTCTGCTCTTAAATATATCCAAAACATGTAAATGAAGCTGGAGAAAACCGAAATGTACACTTACCACTGAACTCTAGCCACAGTAGCTGTTATCTCGTGAAACTCCTCAGGTTCCATGTGACCATAAAATTCCCTGCTTGCAGCTAACGTGCTGTGGTGGTCCTGCAAGGAAACCTGAGACTGGGTGAGGCTATCCAGGGAAACTGCAGTCCCAAGCTCTAGATTGGCTTGCCCTTGGGGCCTTGGGAGTGGCAGGGATCTATGAAGCGTCCACATGGCACAGGCTCCACACAGGGGTTTGGGAGATCAAAATGGGCTACTGCCTTGATTTCGATCCACACATTTTAGGAGCAGCCCCTCTGCACATGTGGCCCATGCACTGTCTGTGAACTGGAGAGAATATGGAAGTTCCCATGTTTGTCTCAAACAGAACCCTTTTACCTCGATTACACACAGAGGAGAATTTCACCAGTGCTGATGAATGAGTCCCGCAACCCCTCTGATTTGCTTATGACAGCTAATCCATAGTTAAAACTTAATTACAGTTTATGGCAGGTGTGCCCATGAAAATATTGTTAATCTGGTGCCTGGAGATTAGTAACGTGAAAGAAGCCAACAGAAAATGGCCTTGGAAGCTAGAATCTGTTTTATATCTCTCAGTAGGCTTGGAAAGTAGGAGAGTGGCATTGCATTTTTTTTCTTATTTCTTTATTTTAAATGAATCTGGAGTTGCCACTACCTTTAAGATAACAATTGATAGGTGTCTTAATGGGAATTGTAAAAGCCCTATGAACAAGGCATAACTAACTGAGAAAATGGAGATGGTGATAACATTCCAACTGCACCTGCGATTACAGTTCCATTTACTGCTCAGTTGGACAAAAAGATGATCTTGACCAATTGTAAAATAATATTCAAGAAAAATCTTTGCTTAGCAAGAGAGCAGGCTTCATTTTTTTTCTACATATGCCAGAGCAAACACAGGCATGGTAATGGTAATGTATTGTAAATTCCCAACAGGAGTTCTTTACAAATTGTGCTTTGTCCTTGAGCTATCATGCAGCAAACTGATTTATAACCAATTGAGGACAAAAGTATTTTGATGGGCTGTAATTCAGCAAAACCCCTCTTAGGCTAAAATCATGTTGTTATTAGCACTCTGAAGGATTGGTTGATAAAATAGACCAAGGTACTGGAACAAAACATATCCAGAAAGATGGTTTGGGGCTCAATCTTACAGGGTGTTGAGCAGTCTGGATTGGATCCAATTAAGCAGATGGTAACTTAAGCATATGCATACTCCTATGACTACACCACATTTAAGATAAATGATTTTTCAGTATCCTGCAGGGTCAAACTTTAATGTCTTATTTTAGGTTGGACAGTCATTAAGCTTGTACATGCTCACTTTGGGTACATTTTGCTATGTCCACTATCTATTTTGAAACATTTTTTATTTCCATTGGCACAAACCAGTCCATGGTTAGACATTGCTTTGTACATTTATAAAGAGACCCAACAAAGAACTTTTTTTTTTTTTTTTTGCAGATACAAAGAAATGTAGGACTGGAAGGGACATCAATAGGTCATCTAGTCCAGTCTGCTGCACTAAGACAGGACTAAGTATTATCTAGACCATCCCTGACAGGTGTTTTTCTAACCTGTTCTTAAACTTCCAGTGATGGAGATTCCACAACTTTCCTAGGTAAAATGCTCTGGTGTTTATCTGTCCTTACAGTTAGGAAGCTTTTCCTAATGTCTAAATCTCCCCTTGCTGCAATGTAAACCCATTACTACTTGTCCTGTCCTAAGTCCTGTCCTAAGGAGAACAATTTTTATCACCTTCTTTTTATAACAATCTTTTATGTGCTTGAAAACTGTTCTCTTCTCCAGACTAAAAAAAAAAAAAAATTTTCAATCTTCCTTCATAGGTCATGTTTTCCAGACTTAATTATTCTTGTTGCTCTCCTCTGGACTTTCTCCAGTTCATTCACGTCTTTCCCAAAGTGTGGTATCTAGAACTGGACACACTACTCCAGTTGACGCCTTATCAGCACTGAATAGAATAGAAGAATTACTTCTCATGTCTTGCTTACAGTACTCCCATCAATACATCCCAGAATGTTTGCTTATTTGCAACTGTATTACATAGTTGACTTTCATTTAGCTTGTTATCTACTCGATTCCCAGATCCTTTTCTACAGTACTCCTTCCTAGATTGGCATTTCCCATTTTGTATTTGTGTAGTTGATTATTCCTTCCTAAGTGTAGTACTTTGCATTTGTCCTTATTGAATTTCATCCTGTTCATTTCAGATCACTTCTCGTTTGTCAAGATCACTTTGAATTTTAATCCTGTCCTCCAAAGTGCTTTCAACCCCTCCCAGCTTGGTATTGTCTGTCAACTTTATAAGTGTACTCTCTATGCGGCTATTCAAATAATTTATGAAGATATTGAATAGAACTGGACACAGGACCGATCCCTCTCAATTTGTCCTTTCAGTTTGATTGTGAATCACTGATAACTACTCCCTGGGAACAGTTTTCCAACCGGTTATGCACCCACCTTATAGTAGCTTCATCTCGGCTATATTTCTCTAGTCTGTTTGAGAAGGTCATATGAGACAGTATCAAAAGCCTTACTAAAGCTGAGATTGATGCATCACATTTACTGTTTTCCCCATCCACAAGACTTCTTTCTCTGTTGAAGAAGAAATCCTTCTTTGCAAACCCATGTTGATTATTACTTATCTTATTTTCTTCTAGGTACTTACAAATTGTTTTGCTCCATTATCCTCCTGGGTACTGAAGTTAAGCTGAGTGGCCTATAATTTCCTGGGTTGTCCTTATTTCCTCCTTATAGATAAGTACTACATGTGCCCTTTTCCAGTCCTTAGGTATTTCTCCCAGCCTCCATGAGTTCTCAAAGAAAATCTATAATGGCTGAAATCTCTTCAGTCAGCCCCTTAAATATTCTAGGATGTATTTCATCAGACCCTGCCAACTGAGATATCTGATTTGTCTAAGTGATTCCTCACTTGTTCTTTCCCTATGTTAGCCTCAGATCCTACCGCACTTAAACTGATGTTCACTGTTAAAAGTTAGCCATGACTGGAAACTTTGTTGTTGTTGTGAAAACTGAAATAAGCCATTTAACGCTTTGGCCATTGCTGTGTTTTCTGTTGTCTTCTCACCGCTCCCCACCCCTTGAGTAATGGGCCTACCCTCTCTTTGGTGTTTCTCTTGCTCCTCGTGTGTCTGTAAAATGTTTTTTTATGACCCTTTATGTCCCTGATGAGTTTAATCTCATATTTTGTCCATACATTTTTTGGGTTTCTTATATTCATCCTTTGTCATTTGACCTAGTTTCTCCTCTGTATGACTTTTTTTATTTATTATTTATTTGTGGAAGATCTCCTGATTAAGCCAGGGTGGTCTCTTACCATACTTTCTAGCTTTCCTACACATCAGGATAGTTTACTCTTGTACTCTTAAATTGCCAACTCTCCTGAATTCTCTTCCCTTAGATTTGCTTCCCATGGGATCTTACTATCCATTCTGAGTTTACTGAAGTCCTTTGTCTTTATTCTGCTGTTTTCCTTAGAATCACAAACTCATCATTTCACGATCACTCATAGAAGGTGTCTTCTACCTTCAGATTCTCAACAAGTTCTTTTTTCTCAGAATCAAATCTCGACCCTAGTCACTGTCTTCACCTTCTGTAATAAGTGGTCTCGATGTGTTCCAAGAATTTGTTGGATAAGCTTTTATCTGAGTAGCTGAAGTCTCCCATCACCACCAAGTCCTGTGTTTTGGATGATATTTTAGGGGTTTTTGTTTGTTTGTTTTTTAAAGCCTCATTCACCTCTTCATGGTTAGGTGGTCTATGGACACCTACCATGCAGCACCTTTTTTTTTTTTTTTTTTTTTGCCACTTTTATCCTTACCCAGAGACTTTCAATAGGTCAGACTCCCACTTCTATCTCAAACTCAGTGCAAGTGTATACATCTTTGATATAAAGGGAATACCTCCTTCCTGAACAGGTTGTACCCTTCTAAAACAATATTCCAATAATGTGAATTATCCCAGCAAGGGTCTCTGATGCCAGTTATGTTGTAAACTTAATTATTTGCTAGTATTTCTAGTTCTTCCTGCTTATGTAACAAGTATGGGGAAATCGTATGCAGACATTTAAGATGTTTGTTGATTTCCCCTCTTCAGTCCCTTTTGTCTCTCTTTCATCCCTACTCTGATTGCCCATGTTCCCGTAAGATTCCAACTCCATATTTTGGATTTACTTGTGGGCTTTTGTCTCCTGCCCCATCAAACATAGTTTAAAGCTTCTTCATCAAAACCTTGTCCTCCAGATACATGTTCTTTGCTTTTTGTCTATCTGTATTGAGTTAAATACTTTGCGTGTACGGTGTTTTCCTGCCTATTGACACAACACCCTTTGTCCTAGACATGTTTGCATCCTGTTGTGATTATCTTCACACTTATTGCAAACAAATCTGGCTTCTGTCAGTGGTTTACCCTTGTATTTTGTTTACCTTGGTGTGCACTCTTAGGTAGATGCACTTCATTTTTCTCTGCTAGCTAACACTTGCATTTGGGAAGCAGTTTTCACTAGTTCTGCAAATACCCACTGTGCTTTGAAGTGAAGTTCATTCCTCACAATAACCTTGCTTTGACCTGCTATACCACATACAATCTTTAACTAGTTTCCACTGGTCAATTTCATATTACTGTGCTTAGCTTTATTACACATGTCTATAACAAATGGTCTTCCTTGGCACCTTGTAAAGCTGTCTTTCCCAAATAACACTTTTTCATGGATCCAAGTATTCTTGAAACTTTTGAAAGACTTTGTGCTTCTAATGGAATGTAGTATAGCTCTCCTGTACTTATGGGGCTCTCACAGTTGTGTGGAGGACTTTCTCATCAGTATCGCTTGATTAAAGACAAACCTGAAAGCACTGCAACCAGCTCCTAATCTTCCCTCGCAGGGGACCTTCCAAAATGCAGGGATTCGGGTGGCTTAATTTTACTCCACTTTTGCCACAGATTCAGGCAAGAAGAGTTTTAATTTCATGGTTCCTGTCACATAACAAGGGGCAGGGTTAAATCCCCTGATACCTAGCAAAGGCTGCTAACCATTAATCCCAGTGGCTATTCTTACAAACCCCACTACAAGTTTGGAAACTTGACTCACAAAGGCCACTAAGGGATTTCTTGGGCATTTGTGGGGGCGGAGATTGTTTCTGGTGGAGGCCAGGGGAATTTTGCTCCCTTCTCTCCCTGGTTGAGTAAAGCAGTGGCACTCCCAAGACCCTTTTTTTGATCTGGTGCAGTGAGAGCTCCCCCTCTTGTTTCAATCTACTTTAACCACTGGCTGAGAGTACCAAATGCACAGGCACAGTCGTTACTTGTGCCTGTTAGCGCTGCAAGAGTGAAATGTGGTGGATATAGTGGTGCTTTAGCCTTGCTCCGGCAAGTGTAATTACATTAGTGGTGTGAATGCCTTTGCTGTTCAATGAAGCTTTGTGTGTAGACAGTGACACTTTAAAAGAGATGTTAGTGCATGCAACACAACCACGCTGTAGAATAGACAGACACGTGGCCAGATTCAGAGGCTCAGAGTTCTTATGGGGAAAATGCCACCTACCTGGGAAGCAATCTGATAGCTGTGTTCACATAACTGTCTGCTATGTCAGAGCTCTGGTCTCCAAGACCTGGTCCTGACATAACTTTCAGGTGCTGCCAGGCAGCTCTAAATTTCACCAATGGGAGATCATCCCAGAGCATCTGCTAAACTCTCAACACTACCTCCCCCTTGCCTGACACACTTCTTATGCTGGAGACCTAGTAGAGAGGCTGAGGTTTGGCATATCTACATCCTGCACTAGAGAAATTTTCTCCTGGAATTTGTGACCACATTACAACACTCTTGTGCTACCTGAGCAAAGTTGCAGGTGAGTCTAGTCCTGTATGTGGGCACAGGACTAGATTAATCAGATCACATTGAGCTTTTCATTAGCCTGGCCCAGAGATACAAACTCTCCCAATCCACAATCTGCCAACCCAGAATGCTGCCTTGGTAAGAGGCAATTTTCCTCTAGAAGTGCTTTTAGCTTCAGATTTGACCCTTTCTATGTAACTAAAACATAGTTACAGCCTGCAACACTATATGTGTATATACAAAAATAATTTTCCTTCACACAATGGAGTTTACTCCAAGCAAGGCTCAAAACTGTGATTTCAAGATCAAACATCCCTGTAACTTTAACATTAAAGTTCACATTATCCTACAGACTTGGTAAATCAAATTTGCCTTTCAGAGCACTTCACTGAACTAGCAGTGCTTTTATTGTGCTACTCCCTTGTATCAAACATATTTGTATTTGATTGTGTGACCATTTGCTTTTTAAAGAACACTAAAGTTCAAAGGTTCTCAGCAAAAGAAGATCTGTGGCCTTTATTTAATGAAAAGCATATCTGAAGAGTCAAAAGAAAAATGTTGTGAAGTTGATACAGTACTTACATTTCCTCAGATGAGAGAGCCTTAGCACTGAAAAGCTTCTAAGGGACTCCTGTAACTATGGCCAGTTTAAAACTTTGCATGCTTTCCTGAAGCCATCAGAATGGGGGTGGGGGTGGTGGAATGCAAGTAATAGAATTAGATCATTAATGCAATTTTTTAAATGGAATTTGTCACTTATTTTTGGAAACTTATTATTCAGAAATAACTTTCACTGCAACATATTTTGTAAAACTGGTTTTCTCTCCCATGATATTTAGCAACACGGTCTAAGTAGATATATCATGGGACTGAGAGTCAGGAGAGCTGGGGTAAAATCCTGGCTCCAATGAAGTCAATGGAAGTTTTGCGGTTGACTTCAGTGGATGCAGGACTCCACAGCTAGATTTTCTTCCCAGGTCTACCTCTGACCAGTTGTGACATTGGGCAAATGACTTCACCTCTCTGTACTGCTGCTTCCCCTCCTACCCTTTGTCTTTTCTAGTTAGAGTATAGACTCTGGGGCAGGCTTTTTTTCTTGATTTGTTTGTACAGTGCTTAGCCCAATGTGGCTCTGACCTCAGCTAGGGCCTCTAGGTGCTATTTTCATACAAAACCTAATAAAATGTAGCTTCTTTTTTTGAGAAAAGCAGAGGAAGGCAGGTGTGCATTGTACTCTGCCTACAGACACTTTTAAACAGTGGTAAATTAATTGACAGTTTAAAAAAAATAGAACATCTTCCAGGGCAATGAAAGCCCCCTGCTGTTTTCCTGAATTCAAACACAAAGCTTACTTTCCTTAATCCACAACATCAAACTGGGCTTCCTGCAGGGAAGCATTAGTTAAAGGAGAGGTCTCACTGAAGGACCATTTGATCATTAAAAAGAAAAGGAGAACTTGTGGCACTTTAGAGACTAACAAATTTATTTGAGCATAAGCTTTCGTGAGCTACAGCTCACTTCATCGGATGCATGAAGTGAGCTGTAGCTCACGAAAGCTTATGCTCAAATAAATTTGTTAGTCTCTAAGGTGCCACAAGTCCTCCTTTTCTTTTTGCGAATACAGACTAACACGGCTGCTACTCTGAAACTTGATAATTAAAATACAGTAGAATCCTACTAATCCACACACCTGATTCACCAAAAAGACTGTCAGTCTTGGTGGAAAAATAATGCAGTAAAGCTCTCACATTACTGCATTCTTATTATAGCATGCTTACAAAACGTACTACTCTGCATTTACTAGTAGTCTATGAAGTCTCAACTCCTGCACAATTCTTAAAATAAATGGGAAATTTTGAAATGTATCTTTCTTGATTTTATTTAGTCACTTGCAAAGGTGCAAAATGCAGACATTTAAGCTCATTTACAGTGCCGAGTGGTCTCTTACATCATGTTATCTGTTCCATCTTTATCTGTATTTGTCTGTGACAGGGTATAGTTTCCAGACTGGAAGAAGAGATCTGTACAAGCTGAAAAGCTTCTCTTTCACCAACAGAAGTCAGTCCAATGAAACATGTCACTCGTCTGGACTCTGACACTAAGCTCCACATAATATCCATAAAGGCAGTACATTTTCTCCTTCAGATCCTTATAACTTATGTCTGCCATGATGTCTAAGAACTGTTGTTTTGGAGTCAAGATGAATGAGCTAATCTCTTTTATTGGACCAACTTCAGTTGGTGAAAGCTTTTGAGATACACTGAGCTCTTCATGTCTGGGGAAAGGTACTCACCGTATCACAGCTAATACAAGTTGGAAGAGATTGTTTAACATAAGAAACTCATGTTCTAAGAGACCATTCAAGGTGTGGTGGCTTTTTAACACCTTTGCATTCATGGGACAAAAAAGGGGAGGGTATTAATGGGCTATAGGTTGTTGTAATAAGCCATAAATCCATTGTCTTTATTAAAACCATGATTTTTAGAGTGTAGCAAAATTATGAATTTAAATTCCCAGGCTCATCTTCTGAAGGTGTTGTGCAGGTTTCCTTTGAAGAGTGAGAGGTTAAATATGGAATGATCATTTTCTGAAAAGTGTTTGCACGGTGTGGTGGTTGGTGGTTTTTTTTTGGGGGGGGATGTTTGGTGGGAATCTATCTGA
Organism: Lepidochelys kempii; assembly: GCF_965140285.1. Taxonomy (NCBI): domain Eukaryota; kingdom Metazoa; phylum Chordata; order Testudines; family Cheloniidae; genus Lepidochelys; species Lepidochelys kempii. The sequence goes on along the minus strand of NC_136384.1, from coordinate 64,890,538 downwards.
AAGCATAGTGATTGTCTGGTTTCACCAATGTGGTTGTTGGGCACTTATTGCACTGGCTTAGTTACACTACATATTGCAATAGGCACATGTAGGACCCATGGATCTTAAAAGGTATGTTGTTGGGGTGCTGATCATCCTAGAAGTAGAGATATGCCTGCATGTTTTTCATCTGTTATGGCTGGGTCTGGTGTTGCCTTGAGAAGGTGGGCCTTGGTCTGTGGAGAGCTTATAATAATGAGATTATATGGGGTTGTTTGAAGGCCAGAAGAAGGGGTTCAAGAAAGGCTTCTTTCAGGATACGGGTGGTCCCTACTGAATACAGGTTGTAACTGTTTAATGATAACCCCATCTGGGTGTGGGGTGATAGGTGACAAGAGGGTTTGACAGTTGATGTGATGAGACCACTGTTCATTGCAATAATCATAGCTTTGCTGTTGTCTTCCACCCATTAGCCAGGGGTGGGCAAACTTTTTTGGGCTGAGGGCCACATCTAGGTGGGGAAATTGTATGCAGGGCCGGGGCAGGGGGTTGGGGTGTGGGAGGGAGTGCGGGGTGTGGTAGGAGGTGCGGTGTGCAGGAACAGGCTCAGGGCAAGGGATTGGGGCAGTAGAGGGGTACGGGGTGTATGAGGAAGCTCAGGGAAGGAGGTTGGGGTGCAGAAGGGGTGCAGAGTGCAGGAGGGGGCTCAGGGCAGGAATGCCGGAGGTGGCTCAGGGCAGGGGATTGGGCGCAGGAGGGGTGCGAGGTGCAGGCAGGGTGCTTAGCACAGGGACTTGGGGGGCGGGAGCAGGAGGAGTTCGGGGTGCAGGCTCCCGCCCAGTGCCACTTACCTAAAGCAGGTCCAGGGTGGCAGCGGCGCACACCAGGGCCAGGGCAGGCTCCCTGCCAGCCCCGGTGCCATGCCGCTCCAGGAAGCGGCCGGCACTACGTCCCTGCGCAGCCGCTGGGTGGGGGGGACACAGGGCTCCACGCGCTGCCCTTGCCGCGCCTCCAGGTACCTCCCCCGAAGCTCCCATTGGCTGCAGTTTCCCATTCCCATGCCTTTGGATTTACAACTAGAAAGAAATGTGTCACAGGTACAGTTGTCAACTAGGTAATATTTAAAAACCGGAGACTCCAGCAGGAGTGCTGGAACCTCCCTTGCTCTCCTCTTGCCTCCCTCCTCTTCCCCCCAGGCTCCGTCCCTTCCACTCCTTCTCTTCTCCCCCGATTCCCCCATAGCTAGCTGCTTTTCCCTTCCCACCTCCCTGCCTGGGTCAGGAGGAACTCTCCATTGGGCAGCTGCCGCTCCCAGCCCTGGCTCCACAGAAGGTAGGAGGCAGCCCCAGAAGAGCAGAAGTGGCACAGGTGTTGACCCAGCACTTCACCTGCTGACAGTAACCTCACTTTGGGTGTCCAGTCAGTAGAACTGACCAGATACCATCAGGTCCCCTTTTTGGCCGGACTCTCTGGTTGAAAACTGGGCACCTGGTCACCCTAGTCACAGGGCTGATGGAATGGCCCCATATGCAGTCTGTGGATGTGGGGCCCTACAGTATGTGCATCCTGCAGGGGCAAACTCCTCAGAGGTAGATGGGTTGTCCAGGGATGGTGTAACCCTGCCTCTGCTCATGTGATCTTGCATGAACTGTGTGTGCAAAGTCACACAGGTGTGGGCAGAGCAGTGCACTCCATTATGGTGTCCATATCTGGGTTTGTCCAGTATCAGATGGGGATTTTGTCTCACTACCAGATGGAGGACAAACATTACAAAAGCAGGATTGTCCAGTTTAAAACTGAGTGGCCTGCCTATTGGTAGACGACATGTGGCTTCAGTAGTCTTAGACAAGTTTGCAAAACAAAATATAGGCATTCCCCCTCATACACAAAGACCTAACTGACCCCTGTCTGTTATGATCACCCCACTATGCACAGGGCCAGCCTGAGGATTTGGAGAAGGGTTAGTAAGATTATTTGGGATACATCCTAAATTTTACTAATTCGCTTATAAAATGCATGCATGGAGGAAGGAGGAAAATGTTTACTTCCTACTTCCCCAGCTGCAGATATGGAGGTCAGCTGCTTGTGCTGGGGTCTGTGTTTAGCATTTCAAGGAAAATAATCATGGATAATCTGGGCATGTGGAAGCTACTACATCTGCAGGCACTGGAGTCTTTTGGGTGGCACCCAGCCAAAAGTCTGGCATGCACAGGTGGTTCTCTACAAACAGCAACTGTTTAAGTTTCATAGCCTTCTTCCTGTGTGGTAGGCAAGTATTAACTCAGTTTTATAGCTGAGGGAACACAAAGGTCAAATATCTTGACCCAAGCTTCAGAGGGTGTTAGTTTCAGAGAGTGTGGCACTCCTTGTTTCCATTCTCATAATCTAGTCCCTGGTGCTGCTCTGTATCTGGAGTGTGCTCACCACACTTGCCCTAAAGGGGTTAATGTAGGCCAGGTGGGCCAGTTAACCTATTGGGCTGTAAACTGGGGGATATTTAGGTTGGATATTAGGAAAAACTTTTTCACTAGGAGGGTGGTGAAACACTGGAATGCGTTGCCTAGGGAGGTGGTGGAATCTCCTTCCTTAGAAGTTTTTAAGGTCAGGCTTGACAAAGCCCTGGCTGGGATGAATTAATTGGGGATTGGTCCTGCTTTTGAGCAGGGGGTTGGACTAGATGACCTCCTGAGGTCCCTTCCAACCCTGATATTCTATGATTCTATTATATTTAGGCTGAGAAAATTCCTAATTAGGGGAAGTTCACCTGTGCAGGAACAGGCAGGGTTTCTATAAAACCAGGAAGCTGTTGGCAGAGAGAGGGTTACAGTCACTCTCCCTGAGAGAAGTGAGTGAAAAATTTAGACCGAAACAAAAGGGTTCAGCTAGAAGGGTGGAGAATGCAAGCCTGGGATAGGCAAGGTAGGAAGGTAGTCCAGAGGAGTGGCAGAAAGGGTTGTGATTGCCTGGACCTTTGCTGCTGGAGATACCCCAGGGTGGGCCTGAATTCACCTACTGGCCATTGTGTGGCCCAATCTTGGCAGTGTACTTGAAGGCTGTCTCGGACCATGTGAGAGAGTGGTCCAGCCAGGGCAGTGGACTTAAGGACTGCCTAGGAAGACATTGATATTACCCTGGAAGGAGAGGACTCTTGTGTGTTGGCCATAGGAAAAAGCCACAAAGATGAGGCACTGCAACTCCTGAGGAGCAAGAGAGGGGCCGCAGACTGAATGTGAGATGATAGGCCAAGGAATTGCAGGAAGAGAGCATCCAGTTCAAAGAGCTAATCCTAGAGTGACCAGAAGCAGGTGCTCCTGAGTAGTGAGTAGCTGACCCCAATAATCTCTTGTGTCCAAAAGTGTCTCAGCTGCCCCACAGAGGTACTTACTGACTCTGCTGCAAGTCTCTGGCTGGGAGTGATCTTACGGCTGTCATAATGCTGTTAGACAACTAGGTGATGCTGCTCCCCATAGCTGCAAACTAACCTTGGTCCCCACCAAATCTGAGATCTGATGCCATGGTTTCCATGGAACTCAAAGGTTAGTCCAGAGCACTCCTAGCATAGACCTGGCCTAGATAACTCCTTACTACTCCTTAATCCAACTTTACACTAGGATGAGTGATCATGAAGAAACACCTCCACCCACCCACCCCTGAGGGGTGAGATGAACTATGTCAGCAAACATGTAATTTTGCTAGTATAGCTGGGTCTAAGCTACATACGTTTGCTGGCACAGCTGTGTTGGTCAGCAGTGCGATTGCTCACCAACATAGCTATGCTGCCAAGAGTTTGTAATGTAGTTCTGGCCATATAAGGACACATCTGGATCAGGGAAACTTGCTCTAGTCCAGAGGCTCCCAAACTCTTTATTTGTATGTGTGGTGTGGCTCCCTTCAGAGATCTTATGTCCCTTGCATGCCTGCCCCCTTTTAAGGCCACGTCTATACTACCTGCCGGATCAGTGGGTAGTGATCGATCGCTCTGCTGTCGACTCCGGAACTCCACCAGGGCAAGAGGCGGAAGCAGAGTCAACAGGGGAACGGTGGCCATCAATACCGTGCTGTGAGGACGCGAAGTAAGTGGTTCTAAATCTATCTAAGATATGTTGACTTCAGCTACACTATTCTCGTAGCTGAAGTTGCGTATCTTAGATCGATTTCCCGCCCTCCCCAGTGTAGACCAGGCCTTAGAAACATTATTTCTGTGGAAACCCAATTCAGCCAGCTGCTCCTGACCTGCAAGTGTCCTCTTACTGGGATGTGTTCCAGACAGGCAGCCCCACCAGGACATAGGTTGCACCCACTCTCCACGATCCCTAAGAACCCAGAATCCCTGACAGACCACAGGCTCTGACCTTGACACAATCCCTAGCATACATGCACAAAAGCCTGGGAGCACAGGGAGGAATTACCACTGTGGGGCCCATTTGCATCAACCTCTGGAGAGGTTAGTGAGCTGGAACGGGGTGCCCCCCCACCTCCTGTACAGGGTCTTCCTAGCTTCTTGTTCTTCCAACCTGGCAGCAGTGGCTAGAACAGGTGACTTGGTGGCAAGTGAAAGGAATTCTTATTTTATCAACAATAGCTTGACGAAACAAGAGAATTCTTAACCAGTAAGGTCCCTCTGCCCTCCCAGAAACTCATTGCTCTGCCCCCTGGGGATTGCACTGGACAGTTTGAATACCAATGCGTTAGTGTAACTATACTGAGTTACAGTGGTGCAGACCCCTAAAATAAATGCATTGTGGCACCAGAGCAAGCTCTGCCTTACACTTTTACAGTTCAGCTACAGCTTGGTATAGGTGCTGGAACTGGGGGTGCTACTGCTTGTGCTTGAAATGGTTTCCATTATATACAGGGTTTACAGTTTGGTTAAATGGCTCTCAGCACCCTCACTATACAAATTTCCAGCACCCCTGCAGCATGGGGGTGTCTGCACTGGTTTAGCTACACCAGTGCAAAAGAAATACACAAGCAAAACCTACTGGAATTTGACATCAACATTATGCTTTACTACAGCACTTCTGGGGGAGGGGAGGAAATTTCCACCACACAAGAAATTGCTGAGAAAGATTTGGCAATACATGTAAGTTTATTGCAATTCTGTGTTGATCCTGTGGCTGTTCTCTCAGACTGTCGCACATAAGTCATTGTACTTTAAGCACAAAAAAAGAGGGGAAATACATGCTTTTTATGAACCCGAAAACCAAAAATCAACATGACCTGCCCATACTTCATGTTCTATATGGTGGAATAAATGACAAAAAGTTTACTACAACTACTTTAATCCTTCTGCATATAGCAAAGCCATTCCTCTACACTACTAATGTGCAGTATTTAGCTATTTGAAATGCTAGTAATTTTAAAAATACAAAACAGGATTATGCTTCTGCTACAAGAAGAAAAAGATTACATATCAAATAGCTCCTCTAGCACAAACATGCTGAAGGACAAGGTTTAATGGGGGGGGGGGGAAGAAACACAGGGAGGCAATGTTTCCTCTCATTTTTGACAGGCTATGTGTGCAAAAAATTTCTTCTGTGCAAATTTTTTGTGCACGTGGTGTTTCGCCGGGTGCACGGGGTTTAGGATCTGTGTGCGCGCCCACAGCTTAGAGGGAACAGTGCAGGGAGGTGTTAAGATTGGTGTTTTGTTCAAAGTATTGTCTCCTGAACATCAACACTAAACAACGTAAACAATGATAGTGTTAACTTTATGTTTACCTGAAATTATCAAGGAAACTGATGATGCATATTGAATCATGTCTCTGGGGGTGGGGAATCTAACCATGAGAAGTACTTAAACTGCTCAAAGGATTAATCATTCATCTAAGATTTTTATTACATAACAAAAATAGAATGGTTTGTAGTAGCAAATGTGGTGTGTAAAACTAAATCCGTTATAAAGGGTTGAGCATATATGAATATCTCCCTCCTCAAGAACAGACATCCACCTTGCAGTACATGTAGTTACAAATTCAGAGATATATTTTAACATGGAGATTCTTGTTTAAAAAGTGACTGTGTGATAAAGCCCAGAGAACTAAATTTTTTTAGGTTTCAGAGTAACAGCCGTGTTAGTCTGTATTCACAAAAAGAAAAGGAGTACTTGTGGCACCTTAGAGACTAACCAATTTATTTGAGCGTAAGCTTTCGTGAGCTACAGCTCACTTCATCGGATGCATACTGTGGAAAGTGTAGAAGATCTTTTTATACACACAAAGCATGAAAAAATACCTCCCCCCACCCCACTCTGATTATTACCAGCAGGAGAGTGGGGTGGGGGGAGGTATTTTTTCATGCTTTGTGTGTATAAAAAGATCTTCTACACTTTCCACAGTATGCATCCAATGAAGTGAGCTGTAGCTCACGAAAGCTTACGCTCAAATAAATTGGTTAGTCTCTAAGGTGCCACAAGTACTCCTTTTCTTTTTGTAAATTTTTTTACTTTGACTTCAGTGGATTTATATTAGTTTAAATGAGAGAAGAATTTGACCACACAAGATTGTTTGGGGTTTTTTTTGGCACAGATGCGTAGAATGAAATGTATTTAATGGAAAAAGACTTAATATGGTTTAACAAATGCAAATATTTTCAGTCACTAAATGTATTCAGTACAAAGTTCAGCCTCTCTCATGAAGTCTGATGTTGGAATGAATTAGCGCACAAAAATGTGAACTGCTTAAATGCACAATTATTTGTAGCATTCACAATTTTTGCTTCTCCATTACCCCTCTGTGAAAAATCTTACTTATCTGCCATGAAATAAGATTTTTTTTTTCTGAGCATGTTTCTGGATTAGTATAACTAGACTATTTAATTCATGTTATAAACTATATTTGATATGAATTCTTTTTATGTAAATGTCAGTTTTTATTAAAAAAACAAACCATATAATTTCAAGGCATAATTTAGATAGCTTGTTACAGCTGTGAAGTGCGGTTGATGGCCCATTAAAGAAAGGTAATTGGTGAAGTACTAGATAAGAATTTCAAAATTCTTTATACAGTAAACTCCTTTTGTGTTGTAATAAACTGTCATTAGAAATGTACCACCTGGCTCAATTAACTATATGCCTCTGCTTATTACTTGACTACATATGAGAGCTAGCATACAACCTACACAAGAAGGGGAAACAGGGGCAGAGCATCCAGGTAGAGGGGTCTCCCCGCATACTCCTAGTGGGCCTTGAAGTAGAAGCTTAGAGGTAGGTGCTGAAGAGACTGACACACAAGTGCTTTGGATAATGGACTGGGCCAAGTTGAGGAGGGGCCAATAGTTCACATTTGAACTATTCCAGTGGCCAAAAAATCCCTGCATAGTGCATACAGACAGGCTGCAGTCTCCTAACCTGGAATAGCAGCCACAAAAAGGGGCCAAGGGGACTGATAGTACATTCCTTATGCAACGAGAACACCCGGTGATGTAACTGGAAGAAAAGGGATGTTGATAGTAATGAACGTAAATCAGAAGCTAGGAATTGTAGAATATTTGATATGGAAAGCAAAAGGGCATGAGAAATCTATGGCCAGCAGAGTTCAGAACAATAGGGAGTTTAATATTAAAGAAACCTAACAATGGTATTGGTCCATTATTAGCCAGTGGTAATGCAGAAAAGGCTGATGTATTCAAAAAAATTTTCTGTTCTGTATTTGGGGGGGGGGGCACTTTTCATTTTGCTATTATCTCTGGAGATTATTAAACAGAAGCTACTAATGTCATATTTTTAGATCAGCAGGTCCAGATAACTTGCATCCAAGTGTTTTTAAAAGAGCTGGCTCAGGAGCTTGCTGGACCATTAATGTTGTTGACTTTTTTTTCCAGTAAGTCTTGGAGCACTGGGAAAGTTCCAGAAGACTGGAAGAAAAGGAATTTGCCAATCTTTAAAAAGGGGTAAATAGGATGACCTGGGTAACTTAGACCTCTCAACCTGACATCAAACCTGGGCGAGATAGTGGAGTGGCTGAGATGGGAATTAATGCAAATCTACATGGGTTTATGGAAAACAGATCTTCCGTAACTTGATTTCTTTTCTTAAAGAGATAAGTTTGGCTGTAAGGAATAGTGCTGACATAAAATACTTTTGTATAGTGTTTTGACATGGTACCACATAACGTTTTGAGTAAAGAAAAATACATCATCATTAAATGGATTACTAACTGCTAAGACTCAAAATATAATTGTAAAGGGGGAATCACTGAGTGTTTCTTCTATAGGGTGCTACAAGTTCTTGGCCCTATGGTAGTTAACATATCAAGAACCTGGAACAAAATAAAATAACTGATAGTTTGCAGATGACCCACACACTTGTGGAGTAGGGTTGCCAACCCTCCGAGTCTCCCAGAATCAGGCCCTATCTCTCAGAGGCTACTGAAGCCAAATGAGGAGATTTTAGGCGCTAAAAGTCTGGCAACACTAAGGCAGGATCCCTGCCTACCCTGGCACCCACTGCTCCCAGAAGTGGCTGGCACATCCCTGCAGCCCTTGGGGTGGGGGAGATAGGGATTATCCAAATGCTACCCCCATCCTAAGTGCCAACTTTGCAGCTCCCGTTGGCCACAGGGACATGCCAACCGCTTCCAGAAATGGAGTGGGGCTAGGGTAGGCAGGGAGCCTGCCTTAGGCTATGTCTACATTATGCAGCTTTTAGTGACACAGCTGTGTCACTACAGTTGTGCTGCTAAAAGTTGCCCCATGTAGCTGCTGTTTGTCTGCTCTCCTGTGGACAAAAAACGTCCACCCCCAATGAGCAGTATTAGTGTTGTCGGCAGGCGAGTTATCCTGCTGACAAAGAGCTGTTCACACTGGCGCTTGTCAATGACAAAACTTTTTTCTTTTGGGGCGGAATTAACACCTCTGAAAGACAAAATTTTGTTGTTCGGTTACCAGTGTAGACATAGCCTTAACCCTGCTGCACCATCACCTGGGAGCTGCCCAAGGTAAGCACCTCCCTCCATGTCCTGACCTTACATCAGTCGGGATGCCCTTTGTCCAGATATTGGGACCGTCCAGACCACAGCTGCTGCTCACCGATTCCTGGGGCAGCTCCTGGTGCTCACCCACCGGCAGGAGCACCCATATGCAGGGGCAGGGCTTGCAGGTGCCGAGAGTGGGCAGAGAGACTTCTGCCCCCCACCACCTGACCCGTGACCCTAGGAACCAGAGGGACCTGCCGACTGGATGTTTCCTGGGATGGCAGCAGCCCCAGGTAAGCACCGCCGGGACTCCCCACCTCACCCCCTGGCAGGTCCCTCTAGCTCTTAGGGTTGGGGGGCTCAGCTTGCTGCCGGCGCCTGCAAGCCCCGCTCCGCAGCTCTGGCAGCTCCCATAGTAGCCTTGGAAGATCTCATCTCGTCAAGGTGAAGTGCTTTCTTACCTCTGTTACTTCTGTTCAGATGGAGACCATTATCTGTTGAGTCTGGGTTATCAGAGCAGTAGTACACCAGTTTTCTTTGCTGTTTGATTTAGTTCTCATTAATGTCACTGGTACAACTTCTGTTGACTTCAATGGGTGCTGGTTCTGGACTGGGCCCCTTCTGTAAATAAATATTAGAATTTGTAGATTATTGTAGAATGTAGCAAATGTTAGAGACCCTGCAACAAGAGGGCTTCAGTCACCCATGCAAATGTGTGGGAGAAGGTTCTGCTGCAGTGAGGGGCTGGGGGGACACCTCAGATTCTCATGAGGGAGCTTAGGTATGAAAATTGTAGAGCTCAGTCTTGGAGAAGAACAAATTAACACATTTTAAAAGGTGTGATCTAGGGAATTATAGACCAGCAAGCCTTACATCTGTACTTGGTCAATTGGTTGAAATAAAATAAAAAAAAATCTGCAAGATAATATGTGATAGGGTCTAATATGGTTTCTGCAAAGGAAAATTGTCACTAATCTCTGATGTTTTTGAATGTGTCAGACTAATGGTTAAAGAAGAACTGCTTGATGTAATTTTGGACTTTTTTTTTCCCCCAAAAGGCTTTTGACAAGATTCTTCACAAGATTCTTCAGAAACTAGCAAATTGTGGGATGAGAGACAAAGGTTTATCATGTATCAAGTGTAGGAATAAACAGTCAAGTTAACAGTGGGGTGCCTCAGTATTCTTCACTAGATCTGGAAAAGGGGGTGACTCGGGATGTAATAATTTGCAGATGTTTAAGATAAATAATTGTGTGCCAGTTGAGAAACAACTGAGAGAAACTTTGAAGGAACCTAAACAATGTAGATGAATGGGAAACATGACAAATGAACATTGTTGATTAAATGCAAAGTAATGTACAGTAAAGGAGGAAAAATAAATTACTCTATATGCATGATAGGTTTGTAAAAGGAACTTCACCCATCATCAAGTCCAGTCTCCTGAACATAAATCTATTAAGCTCCATCTTAAACCTAATTAGGTTGTTTGACCCCATAATTCCTAGGGGGAGGCTGTTTGCAGAACCTCACTCTGACAGTTAGAAATCTTCTGTTAAGTTCCAGCCTAAATGTATTCACAGCCAGTTTATACCCATTTGTTCTTGTGCCACTATTAAGCTAAAAGACAAAAAGCTATTCTGCCTGCCTGGGGTTGACTCCTCCCTCCCCACCCTCATGTATTTACCCGGTCAAGCTCCAGGAATTCCCCAAGCAGTTGTCAAAGTAACAGCCGTGTTAGTCTGTATTCGCAAAAAGAAAAGGAGTACTTGTGGCACCTTAGAGACTAACCAATTTATTTGAGCATAAGCTTTCGTGAGCTACAGCTCACTTCATTGACTTCACTTATAATGTCTTCTGCAGTTTCCACAGTATGCATCCAATGAAGTGAGCTGTAGCTCATGAAAGCTTATGCTCAAATAAATTGGTTAGTCTCTAAGGTGCCACAAGTACTCCTTTTCCCCATGCAGTTGATGTGTCAATTCTATTGAGAGAGAGCATAGCAGGGCCATAGGAGAGTAAATACAGCCCCAAGTGAGCCAGGTTTTGACTCACTTTTGATGGTCAAGTTTTACAATTTTCTACTGCCCATGTCTTTTTGTTTGGTCTCCCTCTACCCCAGCTTTACTGGGTATTAAAGGGCCACTATCCATTTAATACCAATTGTTCCTGCAGCAGTCTGATAGTAACAGCCTGTTGAGTGCCAACCCAGATAATAAGTATATACAATAAAATTGAGCAGAGTGGGCTAGGATTTAACTATAGCCTCCTAAAATCTTAGCAGCTGCTGTCCAGTAAGCCTCTAGTCCTGCAGTGGCTTATGCACATACTTAACTTTATGCATGCCAGTAGTCCTCCTGACTTTGATGGGACTACACACATGCATAAATCTTTGCACGATTAGGGCATAAACATGGTCAGTTAATGTTGTTTCCTCTTAAACCAACTCTAGCCTGCCAAGGTGTTGGATCATATTAAAGAAGTTCTGTATTAAAATCACAAATGAGTTTGATTCCCAATAGTTTAAATTCCAGGGTATTACTAATTAAGAGGTCTTTTGGCTTTTGGTACTGTTTCTCTCCCTCTCTGTGTGAAACTTGCAAGCTGCTAATTGTGTTAGTACATTCTAAGACAGAGTCTGTTCTCAAAGCAATTCTTTGTAACAGCTACTCACACAGAGAGAGACTCAAAGCAATACTCTTTAACAACAGAAACAGCACCCAGAGATTCTCCACCCTTTTGTTGTATCATCTCGCTTTGTTAACAATTGTGATTAAAAGAGAGATAGAGGATTTATGTGGATGGATGCTTGGTGTGGATAATAACTGAATGATCAGGGAGGTGCCAGCCTAAGAAGCCAGTGTCCATTGGCTGAAGAAGGCGTCAAGTGGAAATAACTAGAGGACCCCCAGAGGGCAGACTGGAATCCACCCAACAGCCTCAAGAATGGGAGAACCAAAGAACAAGATAACATCTGGCAGCATGGAGCCATCAGGAATGTGCCATCTGTTGATTGATTCAGCAACAGCATGATGAAGCAATTCCCATAGACTGGCATAGGAAGAAATTCCTATAAAAATGGACTCTAGAAAGTGAGAATTTTGGGGGTCTGATTCTGCAAACCAACTTCCAGGAGCATCAGATGAGCATCTGACAAGGCCCTGCTCCCTCCTCATGTCCAGGCCACCTGGCCAGTGGCTTGGCATGAGCAACTCTAAGGCTGGTAACTATGATAACAACCTTGCAGAACCTGTGTGTATGAATGAATATGTGAATAAATATGAAATTGAATGGAATGTTATAGCTATAACTAACTGCTTACTATGATTCTCTCTGTATTCACAATAAATGTGGTATTTTGCCTTTTTCCCTTTAATAAGATCCTGCTGGTTTTTACTTTATTGGTATAACAAAGGTACAAACGTGGGTGCAATTTGTGCTATCACTGCCCCTCCTTTAAAAAAAAAAGTCTCTCCTACTCTTCCCCCCTCCTTAAAAGGGAATGTATTTTCCTACTATCTCATTGCTGCAGGGTGCTTGAAGTGATTTTACTGAAAATTCCCTCTCCTTCCCCTTAAAAACAAGAAAATCAAGTCATACCATCAAGGGCCTGGTTGGGGACATTGGGTCAGGGTGTATTTGAAAAAATAAGTATTACAAAATAAATTGTTTTACACCCTTGTGCCAGCTGTAATAAACACCTTTTACCCGCATCAAAAAAAGGAGTACTAGTGGCACCTTGGAGACTAACCAATTTATTTGTCTCTAAGGTGCCACTAGTTACTCCTTTTCTTTTTGCGAATACAGACTAACATGGCTGCTACTCTGATACCTGCATCAAAGAAATTGCTAACCAACTGCAGAGAGGATGACTGAATTCATGCCAGGGGTCAGTGCCAAGCGCTAACGGGATTTGCGAGTAGCGCACTGACCCTAGCGGTGCATGCAGAATACGCAGCTGTCCCCTTGGGGTTGACGGCTCATGCCTCCAGCTGTAGTCAAAGAGGCGGGAAGGGGATCCTTAAGGACTTTTCTGCGGGGCGCTCCCTCGGCGCCCTCCCCAGCTCTAGCGCGTGCAGCAGCATTAAAGACGCTCGGGGCGCCGGGAAAGGCTTTTAAAGTTGGGGAGGCAGCAGTCCCCGCCCCCCACGCCACTTATTGGCCGGGCTGCGCTCATCGTTTCCCCGCCAGGGAAAGGGCGGGGCTAGCGACGCGGCGGAGCCTGGCGCAGGCTGCTGCTGCCGCCGCCGCCGCCTGCTCTGTACACGGGGAAGAAACGTGAGAGTCGCTGGCGAGCCAGAGAGAGCGGCGGCGCGTCGGTGCGCACACGGGCTCCGGGCGGCGCCAGGGGAGAGGCGAAGGACTTACTCCCCCAGCCGAGGAGCAGCAGCCGCCCTCGCCGCCGCCTGGGATTTCTGCCCGTAGCAGCCGCATCTCTGCCTGCTCCTTCTTTTTAATTTTTTTTTTGGCAAATTGGCGTAGAGTCTTTGTCTTTTGTGTGTGTGTGTTTGTTTGTTTGTTGCACGCCCCTGCCAAACAAAGAGACGGGGGGTGGCTGAGGGAGAAGACATGCGTTCCGTCAGGAAGAGGTGGACTATCTGCACGATAAGTATCCTCCTGATCTTTTATAAGACAAAAGAAATAGCACGAACTGAGGAGCACCAGGAAACGCAACTCACGGGGTAAATGCAAAGCCTTGACTTGTAAGGATTTGACAAAGGCAAAGCAGCGTGTGAAATTTAAATGACTCAGGCTCTTTCTTTCTCTGTCCACCCCTCCACTCCCCATTTCCTTAGGTTTATAGTCTAGCATCTATTTCAACTTTGCGTTTCTCAGCTTGGGGATTGCTTTCATGGTCAAATGACAAAAGCAACCATAACGGCAGAATTGTCTCGCAATAAAGAGTTTGTCTTTGATTTGAGATTTCAGGAGAAAAAGTAAAGTGTGATCTGAGGTTTGCTGAATACCCCCACGCCTCACAAATGGTTGCCTTTTTTGCTGCGGAAAGGGGCAGAAGGAAGCCAGTTACTTTTAAACAGGAAAGGGTTGATCAGTGTCGTGTAGTTTTGAAACGGGTGGCACGTTAGATTTGTTTGTTTGTGATCTAGGCAAGAACACATTTTCTAAGGTTAGATGGAAAAGGCTTTTTACTGAGGTCTTGGGGACACCTTTCTGGTGGTTGCACTGACCATAATAAAATCAAGTTATTTTTCATTTTGTGGTTTGAGTAATAACAAGGAGTTGTCTCTTTCTGCTTTTGTTGCTTTTGAAGTTTGTACAGCAGATTGCCATAACTTTGGTGATGGTGGTCATTGCGTGTACGCTGTTTCTCGGGGATCTGAGAATAGATGAGAAAATCCCCTTCACTCTTCAGACGCTTCCTCTTGCAAACCTCTTCTTGGGCAGACCACCGCCTGTTTGTTTCTTCTCCCGATCCGTGATTAAGACAAAAAACTAAAAGCTGCTTGCTGTCTTCCTCTTGGGTTTATTTTTTTCTCTGTGGTCACTCCAGTTTTTTTTTTTTTTAAACTTGAAACTAACGTGAAGAAGCTGGTTTCTTAGCCAAGTCTTTGTTTCCGTCCACCAGAGATGATTGTAGAATTTTTATTCTTCCATGATTTTCTTTTTAAAGAAATGCGATAATGCAGCGGAATTTTATTATTTTTTATTTATGTCACCAGAAGCGTAAAACTCGATTTTTTTGGAAGCGTTCACAGTGGGGGGGTTTATTCATTAATGTTTGCACAAGCCCAGAGCTCACTGGGGTTGGAGGCGCAATATAAAAGCAGCGTCACTTATTGTGAGGGTTCATTGGGAGTGGGGGGGGGGGGGGAGAGGGAGAGGAAGAATCGGAGATCCCCAGTGAATCATTTACAGGAATGAGAACTCCTTAAAGGGCTCATGGCAAACCTCTGCCCCGTACACGTGCCCCCTACGAAGGTGCCATGTGTGAACGCGGCGGGGCTGTGGAGGTATTACCTAGAGAAAGCATGGACCTCTCCGTATGTGCCTTTCTATTCATGCATACAATATGGTTCCGTTACCCATGTGCGGCTGGCGTGGCTGGGAAGGAGGGTGTGTGCAGGGAGAGCCAGCCGGTGGCTGGTGTGCGTCCTTCTGCTTGCTGCCAGCCTGCCAATGCCTCGGAGCGGTTTGGTCCAGCCGCTGGCGGGCACAGCTGTGCTAGTGTGAAGGAGGCGAGTGCATCGTTCCCCCCAAGCTCCTTTCTATGCTAGAGGGAGGCGAGTGCATCGACCCTTCTCCACCCTCATCTCTCGCATCCCGTTTCCAAGTTCCTTGACCGGTAGCTATGCTGGAAGGAAGCCGGTGCATCGCTTCCCCCTTGATCCCGACCACGACCAGGGTCCCTGACAAGCAGCTGTGCTGCTGGAAGGAGGGGCGGACCCCGCACCGCTGGAGCGCCTCGCCTGCTCCCCCTATGCCTGGTTGCTGTGACCATGACAAGCAGCTGTGCTCAGCTGGTAGAAAGGTTGCTGCCGGCGGGCTGGAGCAGCTGCAGCAGCAGCTCCGGGCAGGCTTTGTGGTTGCCTCGTGCGTCGTGCGTCTGAAAATTTGCATTGCGAGCGTTTGTCGACAGGAAAAGCGCTGACCATCTCTTTCAACCGCCGAGCCGAGCCGGAGCCTTTGTTAGCGAAGACAGGTTGCGAAAGGAGCACCCACAGTTCAGATAGCAGGGCTCCTCCTCCTTCATTAACGCCACTAATTACAGAGCTAGGGTGCCAGGCAGATTGTTCTGCGCCTGCCAGGCTGCAGCGAGCTTGTTCCTTCCTTGCCCTGCTTTTTTTTTCTCTCCCCCTAGCATAGAGTTAAGCGTGGGAGCCCCTTTGTATTTTGTATCACCTTTATAAAGGGACACATAACTGGGTGTAACTTTTTCTGTCTTGCTGCAATTTGGTATATTAAAATCTCAGGTTTAGTATAGTTTCTTTGCAAATATAGGTATTATAGATACACACTTCACTCCTTTCCCCATTTACACAGGATCAGGGGCATCCACAATTCCTCCACACTCCATTTGGGCCACTTGCAGTTCCTTTCTCTTCAAAAAGAACAGGAATACTTGTGGCACCTTAGAGATTAACAAATTTATATATTAAATTTGTTAGCCTCTAAGGTGCCACAAATACTCCTGTTCTTTTTGAGGATACAGACTAACACGGCTGCTACTCTGAAACCTTTCTCTTCAGACTTCTCTTGATGTGTGTTTGTATCTATATAAAGTTAAATGTTTTAGTCGTGTGCCCAAAAAGACATTTAAAACTAGTTAGGCTTCTTCCTCACTAGCTTATTAAAGATAAATGTCTCCTAATAAATACGTGTTTATATTTATAAAACATATCCTAATAAATGTGTTTTTGGGGCACATATAATACATAAAAATATTTAAAATAATTTAGAAAGTAGTCCCTAACTGTTGTTATAAGACATAAAACCGACATTTCCGAGTCCATGATTTTTAGTGTCTAGCAAACTTATGAATTTAAGATTCTAGGTTCGTCTCTTTGAAGATGGTGTGTAGGTTTCCTTTGAGGGTCAAGAACTGAGAGGTCCGATATGGAGTGATCATTTTATGAAAAGCATTTGCCCATGGGTGATATGGTGTCTTTTTGTCTTTTATCATTTTTCTGTGAGTTCATTTGAGAGTGAAGGGATTGTCTGTTTTCACCCACATAGTTGTTGTGGCATATGATGCTCTGCATGAGGTATACCAACATCTTATGATAGGCATATGTAGGACCTATGGAACTGGAAAGGTGTGTTGTTGCGGTGTTGATCATCATAGCAATGGAGATCTGTGTTCCGGCTTTGCATCTGTTCTGGTAGGGTCTGGTGCTGCTTTGAATTGGTGTGTCCTGGTTTGAGGGAAGCTAGCTTCTGATGATTTTGGTGAAGTTGGGGGTTTGTTTGAAGGCCAGAAAAGAGGGATTGGGAGATTTCTTTCCGGAGTCATATTGGACCATATACAATATAATTATCCATTAATATCAATGAACCAAACAATCAGTATTTTACCCAAGATTGTTTGTTTGATTAATTGATAAATTTGTATATGACCAGAGAGTTTAATATATCTCCAAGGTCAGGAGAGTCAGCATCAAAGTTGATGCTTTCAGGCCTAAATTGCCCTTTGTCTTTAGGTGGATTTCACACTAACATCAATTGTAGTTCCACACAAATCTGGAGGGTAGAATGTAGCCCAAATTTGTTGTTGCACTTGCCAGACTATTTACGCAAAGAAAAATTTCTGGGTGTTTGACACATGCTTAGCTTTACGTAAATGTAGCTTTTTCTTCGGTGTATTTACTGATATATCGGGGTAAAGAAGGGATAAGGAGAGCACTTTTATAAGTAAGCAAAATTTTACTTCATTTGGAGTAGTAGAGCATTAATGCAGAACATTTGGGACTTTAAGCTCCTGAAAACTTGGTTTTTAAAGTTGTTTTATTGCATCATATTTGCAGTTTGTTGTAGCTGTAGAGTACATCTTGAAGACTAAATCAATCACATTTCAAATAGTAGAGTACTTTTTAGGTACAAGTAACTTAATTGCTAATTCTGTTATGTATGCCACTGTGTGAAAGTACTTAATGGATTACTCTTGGTTCAGTATAAACCAGAATCCTCTCCAATGTATTGTTATACAGTATACTTTCTTTGATTTATTTTGTTAATTTTCCTTTAGATGCATGTACTGTGTCGTGTTGCAAGGCAAATATATGCAGTAAATATGTTCACTGCAGTTGTAAAGAAATTTTAGTGCTTGTGGAGTTGCATGAGAATGGTTAAATGAATTCTGATTGAGATCTTTCCCAAAGAACATATGCAGATAACTTTCATTGACGCTAATAGGATTATTGCACGTGGACTTTTGCAACATCCTCCTACCCACTTCAAGTTAAAATAGAATAACTTGCATAAAGGTGAAAAGAAAAGGAGGACTTGTGGCACCTTAGAGACTAACCAATTTATTTGAGCATGAGCTTTCGTGAGCTACAGCTCACTTCATCAGATGTTTACCGTGGCACGGTAAACATCTGATGAAGTGAGCTGTAGCTCACGAAAGCTCATGCTCAAATAAATTGGTTAGTCTCTAAGGTGCCACAAGTCCTCCTTTTCTTTTTGCGAATACAGACTAACACGGCTGTTCCTCTGAAACCTGTCATAAAGGTGAAAATTACTTAGTTGGATTTCAGTTGGTGGCACCTTACCTCTGAATTAGTACTACATCAGTGCCTCAGCATGATAGCAATGGGGCACTGGGTTGCTAATAGTGTTCTCTTTTTGATAAGTTGTGAAACCATGTTTGGCCACTTATGGGCTATTTAATGACCATGCTTGTTTGAAGTGCTACCCAAATTTTAGTTTAGGTAATTACATCCAACCTAACTAAAATCCCACTGCCGTTTAAATTCGATTGGATTCATCACCATAGACTAATCTGTTTTGTACTGTTTGTGTGCTGCAAAATAATATTTTTTTGTAGTGCCTAGGAGCCCCTATCCTCAACCAGGACCCATTTGTTCTAAGCACTGTATAAACACAGAACAAAGACAGAGCCCCCAAGAGCTTACTGTCTGTCAGCTGGCATGTTCCATTTACCTGCTTTGAGATCTATTGATGAAAAGCTCTATACTGGAGCCAAGTATTAATTTTATTATTTATGTCTTATTTCAGAGGTGGATGCATTTCATTAGTAGGCAGAGAGATTCCTGTAGGTAGTTGATAAAGTAGTTTGAAATGCTATTGGATGAAAGGCACTCCAACCCTAAACTATTATCCAATAAGGATTAAAGCAGTGATTCTCAACCATTTGGGGATCAAGATCCATTTGTAAATCTTGATGTACTGTCATGACCCAGCAAATAGCTGGTTTACTAAATATTTCTTACAATATAAATACACATTAATGTAATAAGTACTACATATGTACGCCATGTGTACCATAGCAGCTGCTTCTGTCCTGTGGGACCGGCTTTGTTTTGCTTCCTGCTCTGGGTGTTGTGACCTCTAGAGTTTCAGTGCCGCTCATGTTTGGCTCAGCCTTCCTGATTGGAGGGGTGGGGGACATTTTGAGAGTGGGATTGTGAACGGGCACATGGGGTTGTAGTGCCAATCAGATTTGGCTGAGTTGGTCCCTTGTCGTCATGATGGAAGAGTGGCTGGGCCAACCGTGAGTGGCACTGCGATCCCATGCACTAGGACCAAATTTTCCCCCACCAGGCCTTGACACAACCTTTTGATAAATTCTCGTGACCCAATTTTTGAATATGACCCACAGATTGAGAGACTCTGGATTAAAGAACCTCATATTTGAATTTAGGGAGCCAAACTTTGTCTCGTGTATCTCTGTGCTGGAGTCAGTGGGATTACCTACAAGAGAAGAATTTGGTTTAGTGTTACTCTTGATATTTTTATTTGTAACTTTTTTAGGTGTCCTATTAAATTTGTGTCATTCTTTGGCCCTCAAGCATGCCACAGACCAGGACACCCCAATTCAATTCAATAATTGCAATTATTATTGTCTGATTTTAATTACAGTACCTCCATACATGTTCATGATCATCAGCCACCACTTCCTCTAGTGCACAAGGTTTTTCCACCTAAAAAATGTCCAGGTCTAACTCTGCTTAGTATGTAACTATGATAAGATCATTCTTTGATGCTGTATGGCTGTGTGAAGCGCATGTGTGTGCAAAAGTTCCTAAAAATCAAGCTTAAATTACTCTGGGCATATTCTCCCCTTTGTTTCAAGCATGAACTTGTATGGAAATTCCATGAGCAGACCAAGGAAGAATATGCCCCAGTAGGTTGAAACTCCACATATGGGGGACTTGTAGTATCATTGGGAGACAAAAAGAATCGATGGTTCCCAGCACATGCATGATAACTGAGAAACTGTGTTGGGGAGAGGGGCGGAAAGCTAATACTTAGTGCATCAATTACAGGTTCTGGCCCACATCTGGTCAGTTTGGGACCATATTCACAATAAAAAGCTCATAGTACATTGTTTCCCCTGTATTTAAGGTATATGATTTAAAATAACTTAAATACACTGCAATTAAAGAGCTTATATATTTTTCAGATTAAGTATTTCCTTGTATCTAAAATACCATTTTGTTAGGTGGAATTTATTTTTTTGAACATGTAAAATGTGTGAGGATGGGGAGAAATTCTTGCTGCTTTTCCTAATGCATATAAATAAAACTCCACTCGTATTTGTGATGTGTAGAAAAATCATCCTGGCAGCCCCAACCTTACCTTAATGGTGTCTTTTCCATATTACATTTCAGAGATGGTGAGTTGAGTTTGAGTAGATCAATGCTCAATAGCTCTGATAAAATAATTCAAAAGAGTGGCTCTTCAATCTTTCAACATTCTGTAGAAGGCTGGAAAATCAATTCTTCTTTGGTACTGGAGATAAGGTGAGTGCCTTGAATAACACACAGTTAATTTCATATTACTATAGCCTATAATTCTCTCCGTCTAGCAAACGTATCTAGAACTCCTGATTTACAGTTTAAAGGTGGCTGTTGCTTAACAAAATACTGTGCTAGTTCTATTTAATGTTGCACGGTGAATGACCTGAAACCCTGAAAAGAAGTAATACTTCCATCCTCAATGTATAAGAATGAATAAGATGTGAGCTTGAAATAACTGTGATTGATCTTTGTGAGGTAGTAAAATTGTAGTAGTATTGACATGTCATGCAGTTTCCTTTTTTCCGTTAAGTTACTTGAGGCCATAATGTGCCTGACACTAGGGTGGTCGTACCGCGCAGTAAGAAGAAGCCACAACCTCTCACTCTAGGTGGTTAGAGCAGGGCTTCCTGGACCTTGGGCCCAAGCCTGCGGGCTAAACGAAGGGAGACCAGAGGGCTGTGGGTATAGTACTTCCTCTCCCTGTCAAGAAAGCAGGGATCAGAAAGGGTAGGGAATGTGTGAAGCCTTCGCTGGCAGAATTGAGCCAGTAGGTGTGGTGGAATATGCTATACCCAGCAAAGGACTGTGGAAAGTTGCGTGCCTCCATGCTAGGGCAGCAGGGCAGTCTATGTACAGGCCCATATGTGGGGCATTGAGCAAAAATTCAGTCTAGTCCTTAAAGTGGGGCATCTGTGCCCTTTCTATGTAACCATTTTCTTTTTTAAGGGGCAAATCCTGAAGTCCTTAATCAGGTAAAACTCCTATTTATGCAAGAGTAGTTTGCCTAAATAAAGGTTTAGTGAGGCCTGTTGTATTGGGCCCATCGTTTGTATGTCTTGAATGCTAAAGCAAAGAGAATATATTAATAGCTCAATGATAATTAGCATGTGCAAAGTTGTGGTAAAAGGAATCTGTGGGATAGTTATGACTCTTGAATGTACATCTGAACATCCATATGCTCTCACCATCCCTTTCAGAACAACCTGAAATGTTTGCCATTATCTTGCTCATCACCATCATCTTCCTCATCACCAGTGGCCATCATCTTGGCATCTCCCAAGGGCTACTCCATCTCTCGCTTCCCAAGCACACAGGCTGGGATACAACTTTTATGTTACGCTGACACCACTGTCTCTAATACATATTCAGTTAGGGTTTCTCTCCTCTTCCTTATTTGTATTTCCTCACTCTACTAATGTTGGCGTGCCCTTCTCCTGTAGGTTAGTATATGAATGATCTCAGCTTACTATCATATATCTCAATTCATTGCCCATCAGCAGATGTCTGACCATCCTAAAATATCAAAAGCTGGTGTTGGCTCTGTGCCTGTGGTTGGCTGGTGTTATGGACAAACTTCCCCCTTAAAAGTACTCTATTCTGGGTTCCCCAAAACTAAGGAGTGACCCATTAGGCCATTTATCTGCACCCAAGTTCATAGGCCTCAAGCCTTATGCTAATTACTGAAGCCAGTGTCTTACAGGATAGAGGCCTGTAGGTTCCTTGCATTACTACTGAAAAAGAATAAATGCTAAAGCTAGCTCTACAGGCTACAGTGATTAGTAAATGAACTCTAAAGTGAGACCTTCTACCTTTAACAAATACTTGGTCCCATTCTTCTTTAAGTTACACCAGTGTAAATTTGGAGTAAGTCCAGTGATTTTACTTACTGCAGTTTTATGTTGGTGTGACTGAGAGCAGAAGTAGTTCCACATGTGAACTACTTCTTAATTTAGTCCAAATTTTGCTATTTTTGCTAGTGCTGAGTTGTACCCTTAATGCATGAGTGGCCCCACTGAAATCTGGGCGGGGGGGCGTGGTAATGGGCAGAGTAAAGTTCTGCTTACGTATAAGGGTGGCAAAATCAGACTCTTAAGTTACTTTTTGCTTCTGTTAGTACTCTGGAGCCTATATGGCTCATGCATAGTTAATTAATAACTAAATTTTGCTCTAATTTACACCTAGTGTAAATTAATGTAATTCCTATATCAATGGGATTATTTCGGGTTTAAATGGATGTAATGGATAGAACAACTTGAAGTGGGGATGGTGAGTGAGCTCAAAAGAACACTTCTTGACTTTCAAATCCTAGGTTGTTGGGCTGGCAATTAGCAAAATCATTGTTTTACTTGCAAACTGAGCATATTTGCTATGCAAGTCATTGAGAGAACGTAATTATGAAACCCAGTAATAACTTTTTTAGTCACTTTCCAAAATGTAAACATTTAAAACAAATCTATCTGGTTATGCAGGGCAAACCATAAGTGTGACCTTCAGCATTGTAGTAAGTATTTGGTTTACAGGTTACAGAAGGAAGCGCAGAATGTCATACAGTTGACAAACTTAATTTTCCCCAGTTTCAAGAAAGCAAAATATAACATTAAGACAAGGAGAACAAATGTTGAGGAGAGTGTCACATAAATGCTGCAAAGCCTGTTTCTAGAGCTCTATCACACACGCTATCTTTAAACTACCAAAAATCTTCTGAAAAGTGTAAAGAAAACTATTGTAGAAACAACAGTGAGTCAATGCAGATACAGCAGAAACAAAAATAATGTTACTAAGAGAACTTTTTAAAATACTTTGGGCGTATCTTCACTATGGAGCTAAATCGGCATTGCTGCAATCGAAGCAGCAGCATTGATTTAGTTGGTCTGGTGAAAATGTGCTAAATCGATGGGAGAGTGTTCTCCCATTGATTTCTGTTCTTCACCTCCCCAAGAAGAGTAAGGTAAGATGGTGGGAGAGTGTCTCCCATTGACACTGCATGATGTAGATGCTGCGGTAAGTGGATCTAGCTACATTGACTTCAGTTATGTTATTCACGTAACTGAAGTAGTGTAGCTTAGATCAATTTACTGCGGTAGTGTAGACCTATCCTTCTTTTGAATAAGTGTAAAACATTACATAATGGTTTATTAAAATGACGATGTAGGCTATGGTATCATCACAGCAACACATGTGAAGAAGATCACATGCTTTCTCTTAGTATAAGTAGGAAATATTCCACTACACCAGTGTGAAGACTAAGTGGCTCCTTGCTTTTTGAGCCATAGTGGTAATGAGCATGAGCATCAAGTCATGCAAGTAGCTTTTAGCTGAATAGGACTTAGGCCCGCATCCTGCCCTAGTCCTCAATGCAAGGGGGATCAGGGATGCTGACAGATGCTGAGGAATTGCTTTCCAGGAATCCTTGCTGCCAGGGTACATGCTAGTCAACAATGGTGGATGAAGGTTGGGAACAACTTCTACAGAGCTGACCATGCCTTTTGGAAACAGTCAATTGCTATATCTGGTCCCCTTTCTGATACTCTCTAAACGCTGAGAAGAAATCTTATTCTTCGGCTTCCACAACAGGCTCTCTGTGCAACCTTGCCAGCCCATGAACAACAATAAATAGGATCTATCCCTTAATATTTTTTATACTGTTGGAGTCATAGGGACTAACTTCAGAATGTCTCTAGCAAACTCCTAGAGTGTTTTCACTGCTAAAGTAATTGTTTAGCGTTCCAAAGTATGTTAAATGCACTATGTGGATCATGAAGATGATTCATGCTCCTATTATTGCAACTGTTAGTGTGAATAAAATGTTCGTACTTGTGGTATGAGGTATGCCATAGCAAATAACACAGAGAGAAACGCACAATAAAAAAAAGCTATCACCTACTGAATAATGTATAAAAAGTTGTCAGTTCTTTGCAATGGAGAAATAATTTGTGAAACCCTTAATGTATAGTGTACAGGCATTTTATAAAACACAATAGATGGCAGCGACTGCTGTGTATTACATCAGCTTGACACCACAATAAAAAGTTCAAATTGTGAAAAACTTCTGACTGGGATTTGCTTTCTACATGGATAGCATGTTTCATTGTGTGACTGGATCTAACCTCTAGGCAGCTGAAAGTCTATGGTTCATTTTGTACTATCTCTTGAGCACTCTCCATTACCATTTTTGACTTGCACAAGTAAATGACCGCTTTCCACCATCTACAGAAGTCCTAACTTTTTTTATTTATTTATGTATATTTAATCAGATTCTTGAGATGGTCATGTTCACACAGGTGGGAGGGTGAGCAGCTGCTAAGCTGTTCCATGATCAAGACTCTGTGGGCAGGTTTATATCTGAGCTCCTGTCATCCATCAACTGGCCCTTGTGGGCCTTGACACCTGTCTCTAACCTGGGAATCAGTAGAGGCGGATATGGTAGCCCCTGAGAACATGCCTGTTTAGAGAGGAGGGGGGGCATAATTAGTTAGTAATTGGAGATTGCAGCAAATCTGCTGCCTTCCCAGTTGTGACCGCTCTGGTGAGAGCGTGATTTTCAGATTGATGGTACCCTTTGCCTGCTGCCAAGTTAATTTCAGAACAGATAGCAGCTCCTGTGCCTGTAGGAAGGAGACTAGTTGGCTCCCTTAGTATCTGCTGGCTCAGTCATATGGAGGAGACTCCACCTGCTCATGGAAATTGACACCCTCCTCATTTTTTTTCCTCAGTCCTTGCTATACTGGATGACAATAAGGTTGTGTGGGTGGTAGTGTCGAAGTAGAGATTGTGCTGTCAGGATGGGGGATGTAGTAGAGTTGATGAGGAGCTTATTGTCCAGGGATGACTCAAGCACATCTGAGATACAACCTCCGAGGTCTTCAGAGTCCCACTCAGGGTGTGTGACCTTCTTTCACCTCCCTTAAACTCCAATAATGTATAAACGGTTGGGGGTTGAATCCTCAGAGGGAAAGCAAGGAGAAAATTACCCAAGTGTCTAGTGTGCTGTGTCAGGGAGCAATGAATGGAGATTCCTGTTAAGTAAGAAGAGTGGAAGCCTGCAAAGTGCCCAGCCAGGGCTTTAGTACAGGAAAAGTCAGTAGCTATTTTTTGTATGTGATCCTGCATCGATACTCACAATTAAAATGATCCCCTCACTTTTTTTGTCTTCATTCGTTTGTGAAGTCCATCAATTAGAGTGTAAGCTCCTCAGAGTAGGGACCTATTTTTTAATGTGCCTTCTGTGGTATGCCTCACACACTGATGTGCACAGTTTAAAACAAAAAATTGATTGGATTGGATATACTTGTGCTTGCTTCATAGGCTTTGCTGCAAGCCAACATGCCAAACGTACTGAATGATTCTGTAGCATCTTTCTAAAGGAGCAGTTAGTAATGTGTGAGGCTTGCTAGTTGCTTTTATATATTTAGATGTTTTGTTTATTCTAGACAAAAATACATACAAGGACCAAAACAGAACTAAAAAGCCCAAAGTTGGGCTCAAGTGAGAAGACATGTAAGGTTTGCTATTTTTGTATTCTAATTAGAGAAATTAGTTTACCTACTGTCAAAATGATCCATTTGATATTTAAAAATCAGAGACTACTTTACAGAGATGCTTTAAGGGCAATTAAAAACACGTGCAGATATTCTTAATAGTGACCATTTGCCTTTAAGTAATCAGCAACAATTCCTTGGAGAAGTTAAACATGAATCTCCCTTTATTTATAGCATGCAAAAAGCTCGTTGCAATTACTAAATATATATTCTCAAAAATGTACAGTATGTAAAAACTGTTAGAATTGCTTATCTGTCTGTCATGTCTGTTAGTGATCACTATGCATAGTGAGAGCATGAAAAGAAATACAGAAAAATAAAAATTGGTTAATCAAATTAAAGTATGCATTTTTTCACTGATTCAAAATTATTAAAAATCAAAATACACTCCCATTTATCCAGATGACCCAGGGGACAGAGGTGACGCTAGCCCATTGGGGGCCCAAAGCAGAAATGCCCCCCGCCCAACACAAACTAAAAAAGCAAATAGAGGGCTCCCTTGAGCTGCTCAGGACCCTAAGCAATTGCTTATTTCTGCTTATGCTTGGAGCCAGCTCTGCTGGGCAATATCCAAAACTTTCAGATAATTGGGCATTTGGATAAATGGAAGTGTTATTAACTAACCTAGGACTACATGGGGGGGGCACTGTGTGGATTTGGATAAATAGTATTTTCAGATAACTGGAATTATAGTATACTACCTTCTGTTTGGATGCACAGCTGAAGGCAAGCCCAGTTGTTCCCTGTGAAACAATAATATTTTTGGTTCTCCCTCTTAATATAAACATTTTAAAAAATCTGTATGAACATAAAGCCACAATCTGCTTTCAGAGACACGTGTGCAATTCCTATAGACTTCATTAGGAGTCAGTGGGAGAGGTGTGAGACTGGAGGGGGCAAAATTTGGTCCCCAAATGCTTATCTAAATCTATATTCAGCCAGATAAAGAAGGTGAGTTGGTAATACCTTTTCAGGGAAAGCACCATTTAATTGATAACTCATCGTTTTAACTAAATCTTCAATAACTAATTTTGAAATTAAGAACTTCCTCTGCATTCCGGGTGGTGTATGCTTAATGAATGGTATCTGGTAAAGCTTTGGTAAGAATTAGGCTATTGTCTTTGCCAGGGGAGGACCTCTCAGTGTAGTTCTAACACCTTTAACGCTACAGTGTTTCTGGGATTGGTCTGGCTTCTTAGATATTTATGGTGCTCTTTGGCAAGTTTCCCTCATGAGTTGTTTCTGCTAGAGACAAATGGAACATAAACCCTGACCCTTTCTGGAAACTAGAACTTCCAGTGCTAGCTACCTTGGGGATGTGAATCTTCCTGGGAGATGTGGTCTCTGTGGATCTTGCTGGGAGATTTGAAGTTGAGAGATTGGTCCATTTTCTTGAACAATCATCAGTGAGCTACAAATTAATCCAGAGCCTTTAAATTCAAAAAGTCTACCCACCCCACTCTTCTTCAGTGTACACAATTCCCAGGCAGAGATTGGAGAAGCTACCATTGTTTATGACACTGTGGCACAGTACAAATATTGCATTTTGAGTTTTGTAATGATAAACTACATATTCAGAGAAAAATGCCAGTTTATTCTATGGACTCCTTTTAATATCTCCCAAAAGCTATAAATAAGTGTCATCGCTAATAATTATATATTGCCTACAAAGTAATCCACAGTTACGCCCACAATTTTGATATAAACTGAAATCAGAAGCTCATATTAAGAGCGAACTCTCCAACAAATGATCATGTCAGCAACAGAGCTATCTTGTAAACTTGTCCTGTAAACAAAGCTGCAAATTGTGAATTACCTCTTATTCAAATTATTCCATATATGTGTATGAAAGACTTCTATTAATTTTAATGGGAGCTGGATCATGACCTTCATGCATTTAAAAATAATTAACTAGTGAATTTAGGTTGTGAATTACCCATATTCAAATTAATAAGTACAAGTCACAGTTCAAGCCAGGGCTCTTTCTATCTAATCTCTTTCATGTTAATTGAGAGAAAGTTATTCCCCACTTGGATGCTTTTACTGTGTGTCTTTTTAAATTTTAAAACAATACATGGGAAATCCTATTTATGTGCAAACATAGCTGCACGTTGGCTAACACACACATAATAGACCGGTCCTTCTTTGATATCAAAAGTGTGTATTAGGTATTGAAAGGGAATCCTCCTGATCCCCCTTCTCTTGTGATTCTTATTTCACTCAGGTCCTAGAGAGTCCTTTTGACATTTTCACCTATTCATTGAGGCTCTCCATTGTGGCGGCCACCTTCAAGCTGTAGTCACCATCTCCTTTAAAAAGCCCCAACTCTGAGGGCTGCATTCCTATGTAATGAACATTTTTACCAATCTGCTTAAATGTTTTTTTTCATTCATTCTTTTTCTAGTCATTTCCATCTCTATTGCAGGTACCCACAAAACTAGACACATCAAACCCACAGGGCTTTTAAGTCTATTAAACTTACGGGCTGAAGAAATTCTTTATCTTGCTTTACAAAAAACAAAACAAAAAAACCCTGCCTTGCCATTTACACCATTTACCAAAAGCTTAAAGCATTTAAGGTTTTAATATCTCCTATTCTGCTTCATTATTCTCAGTCCCTCATGCATGCTACATCATCAGATGTCCTTACTCTGATGCCACTTCATACATACACAAGAGCCCTAAAATAGAATTTGAAGGTTTTCTCTTTATTTTAGGTAGGTTTAAGATGTGTGAGGTAACATTAGGAAAAAAAAAATCTTACTATGTTTCACTTTCCCTTAGGCTTTTAAGGTAAATTCCAGTGTTGCAAATGTTTTGTAACCAGTTTCATTATTAGACATTCTCTTGTATCTTGAGGCAGTGAGACAGGATAGCTGACTGGCCTGCATGATGATGTTGTGTTTTTGTCCCTTCACATCTGGAGAATATTTCCCCCCTTTCATTTCCCAGTAGGTATTTCTAAATAGCTTGTACAGCAGTTAAAACAGCAGGGTGGTTTTCTGGTAAGTATTGATCCTGTTCTAAGGATTAGCAATGCAGAGTCCTTAAAGTGACTATAAGAAAATGCTATTTTTACACTCAACAAAATGCTTGTTGTGCATTCAGAGTCTTATCTGCTGACTTGAATGACAAAAATGTCTCTTTTTACAGCTTTTTTTCCCCCTCCTGTTAGAATTGCAGAGCCAATGCTGAGGTAGAATACCTTTTTAGGGAAATTTGCTAATTGATAACAAATCTGCTTCAACTAAATCTTCTTCCATAACCAGTTTTAAAATTAAGAGCCCTCTTCGGCCTTCTGGATGGCATATATATAATGAGCAGTCTCCAGTAAGCTTTAGTAAGAGTTAGGCTAATGTCTTTGCCAGGTCAGGACCTCTCAGTATAGTTCTAACCCCACTTCTGCATTCCATCCTACTGAGCACCTGCTTAACTTTAGACATGTACCGTAGTCCCATTAACAAACATAAGTACATAGCTGAATAGGTATGGACTTAAACATGTGCTTAAATGCTTTGCTGATTTGGGATTTGTAGCTGGTGGTATTTGTACAATTGGGCTCTATGACAGAGTGGACCAGATTCTTTTCCAACTCGTGCATTATCAAGTAAATTGTTTACTAAGGCCCAGTCTACATGTAAAGTTGCACTGTTGATTTTAAAACTGATGTAGCTAAAACGGTGAAACTTTGGCTGCAGACACTCTTCGACTGTTTTAAACCTGGCTGTTCGGCTTGCAGAGGTGCAAGCTAAACTGACATAAACCGGATTTAAATCTTTGAGTGTCCACACAAAGGTACTCTTAACTTGGTTTAATAGTGGCTTATTTTGGTTCATCTTAAACCCGTTCCTAACTGACTTAAGATAAACCAAAATAAGCCAATATTAAACCAAAATAAGTGTCTACATTAGGGTTTGTACCAGTACAACTGAACTCGTTTAATTAAACCACTGTAAGTTTGTGCAGACGAGGCTTAAATTGAACTTAAATTGTTTTAAGTTACAAAACTTCAATTTCTCTGTGTAGACAAGTGCTAAATTCTAATGAGTTATATATGTGCAAGCACACTGAATAATAATACCAACTTGGTGCTTAAAACTGAAGGGCATGGTGATCAGAGGAACTCTGCAAATCTTTTAAAAGTGCGGTTCCAACATGATCATGGATCTGTTTAAAAAAAAAAAAAAGGCATTATGGGGAATCCAGACTTCTCTCCTCCTGATTTCCATGACAGAGCTGCTCAGTTTACAGGTTAAAACAAGTTTTATTTCTCTGCCAGCTCTGACAACTCGACCAAGGCTGTGAGAGCCATGCTAGTTCATTCCTTGATTTTTGACACACGAGGCTACTTTGAAATCCTTTGTAAATATCTTTTAACTTACCGGTTGCTAATAAAATAAGATGATGCAGTTTATTTTGTAATCTGTGCATTAACCCACATGCCAGATAGTTTTCTAAAACACTACTCAAAACCAGTTACTGCGCATATGCACTGTCCAACTTTTAAAACTTGAATCCATCGTCACTTAATTCTTTAACACCTGGTGATTTAGACTGTCTTTGAGTAATTGCTTGTCACATTACATTTTTTAATCAAGACCATAAGGGTTTCTAATGGAGCCCTAACATAACTTTATAGCACCTGAAATGGCCATAGTCTAATATTATGGGAATGAAAATCTGAAACCTCACACTCTCTTTTATGTTATATGTTTTATACCATATTACTAAAAGATGAGCTGATTGTGAGGAATGAATACTGTCTGCCTGTTTCTTTCAAAATAGGAAGAATATTCTTCGGTTTTTGGATGCTGAAAGAGATGTCTCAGTGGTCAAAAGCAGCTTCAAGCCAGGAGACGTAATTCACTATGTGCTAGACAGACGTCGCACCCTGAACATTTCTCAGGATTTGCATAGCCTCCTTCCTGAAGTTTCACCAATGAAGAACCGTCGGTTTAAAACATGTGCAGTTGTGGGCAATTCTGGCATCCTCCTGGACAGTGAATGTGGAAAGGAGATTGACAGCCATGACTTTGTAATAAGGTGAGCTTTCATCTGCAGCTGGGGATAATAGCCTGCTATCTGTCACTTTCGGGGGGAGGGAATGGCAGAAATGCTTTAACCTGAGAGATCAATTTCCGGGATTATTTGGAATTACTGAGTAATTTATCTGAAGTGATATTTTCACTGTGTGATGCCTCAATTTAAATACATTTTGGTATGGAAAAAATAAGATTACTTCTATATTGAAAATGAGAGGTGTGCACATTAGGAGGTAGACAGATTCATATTACTTGTTGCTTGTGTTTGTTCATTTGTTTTATTCCAGATAAAATCATTACTCTGGCAGAAGAGTTGGTCCTATAAATGGAAAATTGTTCTTTTTCCAAAATCTCTTCCTGTCTCTTGGCCAGTAGATGTGGCCTAGCAGTAAACTACTCAATTACTTTATATACAGTAGTGGGGGGCAAAATTTCATTGTGATGCATTGGAATTTAGTCAGATGCTTTCTGGTAAGGTAACTGAAAGCCACACATCTCTCTCACTGCACATTGCACTGAAAATATATCCCTACAGCATGTACAAAAAGTTTATTTTCTTGAGTGTAGATACTCAAACATGTTCAACCGCCACAAAATTTTGTCTTAGGACTTCACAGATCAATGGCAAATTAAGAGCAGTTACTGGCTCCATTTGACAAGCTGTCATTATATGAACATACATAGATAAATTTGAACAAAAAAGATAGTCTGTGCTTTTTAGGCAAAGTCTCCATTGGTATGGAACCAGGAGGGTGAAATGATGGTGATAAAGAATTATTATCTATGTAGGGTTAGCTCACATCACTGCTCCTGTTCTTGTTTTTCCTTTTCTATCTTGTACAAAACTGGTGGTCAAAGAAACTTGAAAAGGATGGGGTCTGTGAAAGGAAAAATTATAGTTCTTTTCTTTTCATAAGCCTGGGAGTTTCAAAAGCTTTCAGTGGAGGTTGGACATTTAACTCCCTTAGGCAGCTTTGAAATGCAAGCTAAAGAAATACATCACCCTTTTCCTAGTAGTCACAATTGGCAGGAATTATTGAGTAGTATTTTCTTCAAAGGCAAGATTTTAGGCTTGAATAGGGAAACGCAGCAAGTTTTTTAGAAAGACTTAAGAAAACCTCATTAGTATATTGGACAATGTAAAATACATTTCATCGTTCTTCATCACAGCTAGATATCCCATTTTATGATGATCTGCAAAAAGAGCACTTTTCCAAAGATGCTAATAAAAATGGATACAGATCCTTTGGATTCTATTATGGAAAAATGCTGCATGTCATTTAGGGTTGCCAAAGACCTCAGATAGTCCTGCACCTTGCTAACTGAAGGGTCTGCCTTTTTTGTTTTGGACAGTGACACTGCAGAAAGCTGGGAGGACAGAGACAAGAAAATTATCAAGAGTTGGAAGCTATATTATAATGTCTGTCTTCATATTCCATTCTGTCCTACAACACGTGACCCAAACACTGCACATACAGATATAGGAGCTATATTTTATTTTTGAATTATTTCAGTGACTGGCCAGAGACTGCCCTTTCCTTTTCCATGAGTGTTCGACTTGTACTGAGAACGCTTTGATTCTGCCAAGTTGGAACTCCTGCTTATAGCCAAGAGAGTTCATTATAAACAGTCCACTGCCTAACTGCACTTAGCCTGTAGCTTCTTTGTTGATGTTATGCCCTCTTGCAGTTTTAATGTGTTTGACTTGACAAGCTGCATAATGATGCAGATACCAGACTTTCTGCAGGAAGTTCTTCTATGTGAAAGCAAACTCGTGATTGTCCCTCAAAAAGGCCTGGATTCAGCAAAGTACCTAAGCATATATTTAACTTTAATTGTGTGCTTAATTCCTATTGAAGTCAAATAACTCATCGCTAAGACCTCCTGTGCCTATCCCCAAAACACATCTTTTCTAGTAGTGAAACCAGAGAATGAGCTCTAATATTAATTTTGAACTAACAAAGACTTTGAGCTCTATGGAATAAAGATAAAGTACGTTTGCAAAGGTTTAATCTACAGAAATTAGCCTGTGAATAAAAGGAAAATGATAAAGCTCAGTATGAACATCAGGAAGCAAAATCTGCAATTTAGATTGAAGGCACGTGTATCACTTCAATGCAGTCCCATCACATCAGAGGAACTAGCCATAATAATCAATATTCCTAGTATTCCAGAATATGGTCAGATTAGCCAAGAGTGAATCCTTCATATGAACAAGAGGCAAGGAAGTGAGTGTGTGACTTTGGAGTATGTATGGTACAGAGATTTTATTCACTGGTCAGACCTTAAAACTCTTCAGAAGTGCACAGAACGTGTATGGCTAAACTGCATTCAGAGACCTTTCACTGCTTAAAGTATGTAGTAAGGAAGTCCTTTAGGAATTATGGGAGAAGAATGAATATATCTTTTTGCTAGAAGGAGGAGAGAAAGGAACCTAATAAAAGTAAACCGCACTCTATGCTTCCTTCATGCTGGATAATTGTATTGCTGTAAGGGCTCAGGTATGAACTCCATGAACTGACTTTGCTGCTGCTTTTGGGTGATGTCTCTGAAAATAAAATATACACATCTTATTCACCACGCTTCTTTGCTTTTCTGAAAAAGCAGTTGTATAGGCTATATTGGACTCACAATTGACCATACAAACTAATGAAGAAAGCTTCTGTAGACTCTAACATTTTTGTGTAGTATAAGCAAACAATTTTAGAGGGAGACTTATATTGGTTTGGTAAAACTAAATAATATTCTGTTAATTTTGGTAATAATGTGTTTTCCTCTTAAGAGATTCATGAAAGGAAATACATAACAAAAAGTATGTATGTGATTTATTAGAACAGGAGTATCTTGATCACACTACCCCTAGTATCAGTGGTCTTCTTAATTTGATGGTGGCAGCGATAGTGAAAATGAGACCAGAGTCTGAAGATAAGGAAGGTACTTCAGACATTGTACAGTATTTGAATTGTGATACAGTAAATCCAGCAATCTTGCATTACAGTATGATGGAATTGGATACTACATTAAGGTAACCTGAAAATATTAATAACCAATGAAATGACTTGGACACCCTAAAAGCATTATCAAGTGTAGAAGGAAGCATTCACTATGTAGCTTATTTAAATTTTATAGTGTCATATCTCTAAGGTAATCATCCAAGGTCATTAATAACTGGCCCCCTTTCTGTGAAACATCACAGTGTGTTGTATGCTGATGTGTCAGACCTATCATAGTCCCTTGGAGCATGTAGCTAGCTAAAGGAGAAAATAACTAGGTTGTGTTTAAAATGTTTCTTAAGCCAGATTTTTTAAAAATAGGTACCTAATAAAGAGAGACAGTGTATGCATACATGGGAACAAACAGGTAATTGTGCTAGTAAATTACAGTTGCATGAATGCAATTATCACTCCTCTTTACAGAGTGCTAAAAATATATATGTAAACACACAACTGTATTTGCAAATGCAGTTGTATGTTTTGTCAGTGTAACTATCTGTTTTTACCATATTTAGGGCACATCTTAAGCAGCTATTTTTGAGGTAAAGCATAACTCTACATATGCACAGGACTTGATTCTTTTCATGCACCAGTGTAAATCAGGAGTAACTTCTTTTGTCAGGGGCCGGATCTTCTGCTGGAGTAAAGTGGCTGAGCTCTGTCAAGTTCAGTAAAGCTACAACAGCTTAAGCATCAGAAGGTCTGACCCAGTTGAGTTAACTTAGTGAGAGAGGAGAATCAGGCCTCTTCTCTTAAAATGGTACTGATTGCAAATTGTTTTCTCTTCAGATTCTTTCCTCGTCACCTTTTAAAGCTAAGTGTATCCAAGTAAATGAGCCCTGATCCCTGCATCCACAGTACTGATGTGGTAAATCACAGCATGTAGCATTTCTGTATGATACCATGAAAAGGTTCCTTAACTCCAAGAACACCTGTCACTCTATGAAAGGAATCAGTGCTGTAAAAAAATAAAATACACTGATTACTTGCAGGCTGCTGAGAAGTGGCCTGGCTCAACTTGCTGCTGTTCTGTAGTTCTCTAGCTGTTGAATCAGACAGATATAAGATGGTGTTCTTGTCTAAGATTAAAACAGGTCAGGCTTGTTCCTCCACTGAGGATGTTTTCTAAACAATATTTCTACTGCTGTTGCTCTCAGGGAAAAAAAAAATACACTTGCAGTAAGATTCAGTAGATCTCTGCAGCTCTAAGGATTCCTTTCCTTTGTCTGCATAGTATGATTGTGCTTTTTCTTTAAAGATAAGTTGCAAGGATTTAGACAGCCAAACAGACAATAGCCATAGGACTACATGTGCTGAATGCCCCCAAATGACGAGGGTGAAATAGGCATTCAGGACACAAACGATTTTAACCTTAACCATTTTTCTGACCAGCTCTCACTGTCTGAGTTTTTCAAGCATGAACTCTGCTAGTGATGTTACACCCACTAAAGAGTATAGAGCTAACCTTAGTAGGGCAAGAAAGTGGCAATTTTTTTTGTTTATATGGTGGTTTTAAGACCTTTGTTTAAAAATATACAATTTTATATTTTTAGACATATATTGTAAGATAATTGTAACGTTTCCAGGTATCAAAAAGAAGAGCCACTTGTGTACGTGCCAAGAAATGAGTTCAGGATTCTGATTTTTCCTATAACAGCTCGTGATTTCATGAGCGCACACAAAAATTCAGTTTACTTTTAAGAACTCTGAGGATTTAAGAAAAACAGCTTTGTTTTGTCCACAGGACTTACGGATTCTGATATTCACTCAGGAAACCTTTGCACTGTCACAATAAACTATCTGCAGCTACACTGCAAAGTAAGGACCAGATTCTGCCTGCCTTACTGACACTGAGTAGCAACTTACTCCACAAAGAATCCAGACCTAAATATATTAGTGTGGGCTAGATGGAGCATTTAGGCTTATCCTTGAGTAAGGGGCAACGCCTACTCCTCTGCTTTAAGAGCAGCTCTGTGAGGAAATTGTAACTTGCCTGCTCCCATCTTCTTTGGTGAGGGGAGTAAGTTGTGAAGTGTCATCTGAGATAATGGTAATTACGACGTGTGTACTAAGCAAATTGTTGTTGTGCATAAAGCTACCAAATATTAATTTTGATAATAAACGTTCCATGGAGATGTCAGCTGAGCAGAGAAGGATTTTTTTTCAGTCTATCCCATGACCTTGACTCCCTCACAGCTCTTCAAAACTGTCCACGTAGTAAACATTTAATCAGTCTTGGGGTTCTGTCGCATCTTAAGTTACATTTTACCAGAATACTGTATTTATGCATATATGATGCAGTCCTTACTTGCACAAGTAGTTCCATTGGCTTTATATAGGAAAATGATGCATCTCTTGCAGAGATGGACAATAGACTTTCGGGCAAGTGTCTTTCATGTGAGTAAGGGTTTGTAGGATCACTCTGCATGTATGGTCAAAAACAATCTCTCTGTGTCTGTCTCCTAGAGATGTATGGACATACAACTTTTGTGCCTATTTAAAGTATTTCTAGTCTATAGACTAGATATGTCTTGAATAAAATGCCAAAATATGAGTCCCTACTTTTTTGAGAATCATTGCCTAAATTGAGAGATGTATAAAGTACCTGTCCAGGTCTGAATGGAGCTAATTCCGAAGAGTTTTGGTGGGCGGGAACACATTGTACTCATTCAGAAAATTTCTTTAGGTTTCTGCCAGCCATTTATTCTAGAACATAATCAGATCCCCTTCCAGTTTGCCCAGGATATGGAAGTAATTACTTCGTAATCTTGTCCACTTTCTGCACAGTCACACTTTTACAAATAGCCTCATTGAAGTAGTGAGGTGTCACCAATTGAGCCTCATTTGGTGTAGTTTAATTTCAGTTTCCCCCAAATGACCCACAGCAGATTCTTTTGTTTTTATGTTGGTTCATGATGATTTCTGGACAGAAATCCAGCATTTTGAGTAGAATACTGTTAATCATGGCTCCCTGGAAGGCCTCCAGTGAAGCCTAGAAGTAAGGGCTACCATCTTGTCTGTGTACTTGGAAAAGTCCTTTTTGCTCATGTTTTTGTGTTTTAGTGTTGTGATGTTATCCCCCCCCCCCCCCCATGGCAGGGAAGGTGAAACTTTTTTTATCTCAAAGGGTTTGACGAGCTTTTGATGAGCTTCTTTCAGTAGGCCAGCTAGTCCCACCAATGTTTGCCTTCCTTCCCCTCATTCATATACCCTCCCTATCTGCAGACCAGACCCATCTCTTTCCCAGAGAGAGTACTGTGACAGCACTGCTCAAACTTCATCCAGGCAGCTGGGGGTTCAGGAGGTGATTTTTCCTTTTTCTTCCCTCTGTAAAATAAAAATCCCAACAAATTTGTAGTGTAGTGCTCTCCTGGCTTCACAAAGCTGCTGCTGCTGCTTCAGCAAAAATAGTTCTGTCTCAGGGACACATGTCTTCTGTGTTCCTGAAGCAGGACTAGTGGGGCAGCTCTAGATGGATTTTGGCAGGAGATGAGTGGTTTCATATTACTACAGGCTGTGTAGCTCACTGGATGAAAAAGTGCACATTCCCATGCTAAACATTAATAAAACCCTAAAATATATACAAATAAGTTACTTTTACTAACAAAAAAATCAGTGTGTGGTTTAGGAGATTCTGGGATATGAAGCCTTTAAACCTGTAGGTTGCCATTGTGAATCAGATCCAAGTAGATCATGGCTAAAGTCCCACTATTGTAAATTGATCTGAGTGGATCGCCCTGAGCCCATTGAAATTAAGGGTCTGCACAGATCAGCTTGTAGGATCAGGGCCCAGATTTTGACCAGCTGACAACTGTGCTGGTTCTCTGAGATGAGTTGAATATCTCAGTCAATTTTACTAGAATGTGTTTGAATGTGTCAATTGATTTAAAAAACAAAGATGTGAACTACAAGAAGCAAAGGGCCATGTCTTCAGTGCTTTTCAGGTTGCAATATGAAGTGTGCAAACTTGGGGAAACATCAAAACATGAATTTAAGTCATTAAAAGGATCACTGCATACCAGTGATTTGAAATGAGTGAGTCATTCACATTTCTGCCAGTTGAGAAAGGGGAGGAAGGAAGAAAGGAGGGAATTGGGGAGTCACTTTCAGCCTTTTGGAAACATGAACTGTAATAATTTTTTTAAATCTGTCGTTATGAATGAGGGTGGTGTGGGGGTGTGTATGGTGGGAGGATGGGAGCGGGGGTTTGAGTCCTTTCCATGTTGGGGGAAGGAGTCTGGCTATCTTTTTAACCTGTACTTTGAATGTCTTATTGAACTTGTCTGAATCTGATTTAACGTATGACAATCCCCAAACATACCATTTCCGCATTCGTATGGCTTAATTTCCTGCTGTGCACTGGAGAAGTGAAATGGCCCCTGGTGTAAATTTAAAGCAGTCTCTAGCTGCTCAAAGTAATGGCAACCCATCTTGGGCTGCAGTGCTGCCCAGAATCCTCACAGTACCAGTATGGGCGCACACCTGATTTGTCTCTAGCCATGTCCTCAGCATGCCCCCTATACCAGGACTAATGGGGGGTGAGGGGAGCAGTATATACCTGCCCTACATTGTGCCTGTACCAGGGGAATGTTTTCATGGTCACTTGTGTGTGGTTCCTTTACAGCAGTTGTATACCTCCAGAACGGTGGATGGAATCTTTCTCAATTTTCAGAGAAATTCTTTAAATTTAGGGAAAAGGGATACCTTAATAAAGTTACCTACTGTACATTTTCATACCTCATTCTAATATATTATTATATTTACTAACCAGCAGATGTTTGTCTTGTATTTTTTTTTTTGTTTGTGTAGCTTCACTGGGAGTGATACCTAAAAGTTAGAGGAACCTACTCTTAGTGGTTAAACCACTTATATCTCTCATAACAGACAGGTTATATTTCCCATATATCATCTAATACAAAACCGTTTTAACCATAGTACTCTACAAAGAATAAAATTCAACACAAAAGCCACCCAGGAAGCCAAATAAAAATGAGAAATCCAATTTCTCTGTAAATCTCCCCAAACAAAAATTATGCAATCTTCATGAAACAATTTGCTGCTTCTGTAATCCAGTAGGTTCCCCAGATTTGTACTTCTGAGGTTTCTGGTCAGATGAAATTACATTGAAACAGTACTGAAAAATGTTAAGAACTTACTATTTCTCTTCTAAATCTCCAAACTCCTACCCTAATCTTTTTTTTTTTTCCCATGAGGGAAAAATATCTGACTTCTCCCAAAAAAGGGAAACAGTCACAACACTTTATCCCTTCTGTCTCCACTGAACTCTACATGCTGCTAATATACTATGTTGCAGAACTCTACTTAAGGTGTGGTAGTAGTCTCAAAATTGTGTCTGTAAAAACAGCATTTTCGGGTTTTATGTTAATTGTCTCAAAGATTTTTAGTGCAAAAGTGCACAGTTTAGAAGTATAAACATATTTGCAATTGCTCTTTCTGCTGTCCCTTCTTTCTAGGAAGCAGATGGATCTTTGTTGCCCACAGGGTGGATTTGATTTAAATCAAATTTAAATTGCTAGTTAGGAAGATTTGATTTAACCATGGATTTCTACATAACACCTTTTACAAGTTTAATACATGTTCTTCACAACTCGGAGATAGACACAGGTATCGTTTTTAGAAGTTACACTCTACACATTTTTAAAGTGATTTTTGAAAACTTTTCAGAGTAGTTTTACAGCTATATCAGAAAATGAATGATTGTTTGATTATTTTTTTCATTTACCAAAGGTAAATGAAGCAAATAGTTCATCTCCCAATGACTTCATAAATATCTCTAATTCAACAGGGTAATCATTAATATTTGGAGGATTTTCTTGCCATGCTGTATTAGGAGGAGAACATCACCAGACAGACATTTAAATTGTTTTATTTAACTAAAACAACAATGTTATGTATTCTGGATTTTTTTCTTCAATAGCAACCATAATAGTTTAACAAAACAAGTATATGAATTTTTGAATTTAAACATAACGTTTGATTTTGTTAATTGTTTTTTTAACTACAATAGTTAAATGAAATATTAAAAAAAATTAAATCTACTACGTCAGCCAGGTCAATACAAGAAACTTAAAATATTGGCTTCTGCAGCTAATTCTGTCATCTCCACCTTTATTTTCCTGTTTGTTCATAATCTGGAAAAGAAAAACAAGCTTTCCTGCTTTTTTAGGTCCCAAACGATTTCTCAATTTGGAATGAATTAGTCCAAAGGAAGAAAATTTTCTTTCTGCACCGGCAGAAGAAACTACTGCTGTTAAAAGTGAGATTATCACTTCAACAGTGTCTGAATCCCAGTGCTTAAGTGACTTCCACCAGTTCACTGGTGTGACTTTCTTTAAAACATCACCAGCAAACATATATTTCTTGAATGGTTCTTATTCCCAAACTGGGAGATCTCTTTTACGGCCCGCTACAATTATAGGTTTTCCCTTCTAGTGAGAGAATGGTATGGTAGATCTTAAATCAATGAAGGCTACACTCAGAAAGACCTCAAGACTTCTGGAATATGCTGCTCAAACAGTTTCACTTTGGTTTCTACTGCCTGTCCCTCCCTTCTCACATTTATCTCCAGACTTCTCCTTGTCTGGATCTATTCCACACCCAACTATCTTCTATTCCTTGAACTTTCTGAAACTTTGCACTTTTAGAGAGAGCTAAGGGATTGACTGTGTACACAAATTTGCAAAGGGACGATAGGGTTGAGGTCCGTTATTTCTCACCTCTAGATATTTATTTAAAACATTTTTGCTGTTAACAAGCATGTTATCTCTGGAGACACAAATGCACAGTTTGAGAACTGGAAAACTAAGCATCTGATGGTATCTTCTAGACTCAGCACTGAGTCCCCCTGGGTAGATAGAAAGATTAATTTAAATAATCTATACAGAAGCCCCTTGAACCGGATAAGATTGGGTCCCTAGTCCATGAACTATTGGAACTCATTTACAAAACTTTTCTTAAACATGACATGAATATATTGTCTCATACTATAGAATTAGAATTTATAATCCCTATTCCATGATGATATCTTTGAGCTATAATGTATCTTAATTAAAACTATCTTTAGATTGCTTTTTTCCCCCTTCAAAGCATTTTATTAAAAAAAATCAGATTTTTTTTTTAAATAATTGATTTTTATCCACCCTGGTTGCACATCAGCATTGTCAGTAAGAAAGATTATGCTAGTCAAATTAGGCCCTCAGTTTTCCAGTGTTCATTGTCTTTAAATTATTCCGTTAGGCCTGGTCTACACTACAGCATTAGGTTGATTTTAAGGCAGTTTATGTTGACCTAATTATGTCAGTGTACATACTACAGCCTTACTTCTGCCATTGTAAGTACCCTGCTACACTGACATAGTAGCTCTATGAGAGGCATAGGGATTATGTGGATGTAGTTAGGGTGATGCAGTGTCCTGTAGACACAGCATTACTTACATCTAGTGGCAGTCATTCTTGTCAATTTCTGGCTCCCCAGTCAGGCTGCTGCTCAGTCTCTGCTTCAAGCTAGGCTGCCACCCAGGCTCCCAACTCAAGCTGCTGCCGGGCTATCCACTCCTTCTGGGGAACCTGCTGTGCCCCAGATCCCAACTCTTTGCTCCCAGCTGGGCTGCCCCCAAGCTTCTGGTTTCCCGCTCTGATTTGCTCCCCACTGGGCACATGGCAGCTGACCAGACTCCCAGTGTGAGTCTCCCAGCTGCGAGCCTGGCTGCCCCCACCTCCCTGGGCTCCTGGTTCCCTACTAGCGTGACCCGATTTTTCCCACTTTCTATCTGAACAGGTTGGGTGGTGGTGGTAAATAGGCATCTGTATAAGAGAGGGCTCTGAATATCGTGACTGTCCCTATAAAATATGACATCTGATCACCCTGCTCCCCACTGGGAGCATGGCAGCTGACCAGACTCTGGGAGCACAGCTGCACCTGGCAGGGAGCTCTGTGCCCGGAGGCTGGTCAGCTGCCCCATTCCCAGTAGTGAGCGGGGAGCCAAGAAGCCCGGTGTGGCTACCCTGCTCCAGGCAGGGAACTGAGCTACTGGCGGGGAGCTGTGTGTGGAGCTAAGGGCCTGGCTCTCAGCCCCCAACACTGCCCCTCTGAAGTTGGTGGAAGCACTTCTGGTGAGGGGACACACCGCCATCAAAAGAAGGGCAGTGGTCATGAACTGCCACAATAATTACTGCGGTGGCTGTAATTTGACCTGAGATAGGTTGACTTAAGTTTACAGGGTAGACATGCCCTTAGTGAAACTTGTGTATTCCCCTTACCTTTAGTGAGGTTTGCACAGGTTTAGGTAATTGGAACTTTGATAAACAACTTTTGGTGATTATTCACCAGAAGGAATGGAATCCAGCTCTATTACTCTTAATTCTCCTGGCTTTGTAGGAATAAGAGGTAAGAAAGTTTCTACTACTTCCTTTTCATTGTGAAAGTAAAGTAAGCAGTTACAATGAGAGCACACAGGCAGCAGCACATCTGGTGAGAGAAGTTGCCAATTTTACAGACTCACTCTTCAGAGCAGAACTGCACGTGTGATAGACAATTTCAACAGAACCTTTAAAACTCTCTTCCTCTTTATGTTCTACAAATACTTGAGCCCATTGTCTGTCCTATTTCTGAAAATTGTTCTGTTGTGTGGTAAAATAGCTTTAATTACAGTATGTTAGCAGTGAGTGAGAAGAGTAGCGCCTAGAGCAATATTGCTCACTTCACTGAGTGTTTACCTATGCATAGGCCCCAGCTTGCTCTTACTTCTATTTTTCTCCCCCCTGTGTCGTAGCAAAAATTTGGCTGTAGACTTGTTAGTAGCACAAGATTTAGGGTGACACTTTACCCTTTTTTTGTCTTTGGATAATACTATCTCACCTTATGTTGTATCTTTTATTTATTATTTTATTTAAAATATAGAGTATCATAAATATAGGTGGCACTTCAAAGACAACTTTTCAGGTTCTGCTGACGCTTTCTCCATCCTAGATTCTGATGCTTCTCTTGTTTCTCTTCCATACATGACAATTACTATTTTGCCAGCTGATTAATCTTTTTTCTATTGTGTTCCCAATTACATTTGTCAGACAAAACAGTTGCATAAAAATAACTCCTATCTTCAGTTGTCGCTGTTCTTTATTTGGTGCCTCTGAGAAGTGGGGAGGGCAGAAGTGACTTACTACCACTACTCTGTTTCCAGTCTTCGGGACGGCTGGAAGCCCCTTGTATGAGTTAGAGCAGCTCTGAAATTATTCTTACTTTGTTGCAGCCAGAATGTTTCAATTTGAGTTTCTGCTCCAGTCCAGGATTTCTCTAGCTAGGCCTTTTCCATATCTTGGCATACCCACTGTGCCATAGGCCCCAGAGTAGGTAATGTAGATCCAGCTTTAGAAACTTTTTTCATTACCCGTGGGAATCATCAGTTCAGTGAGCACCTACCATGGTCATTGACTTCAGGTGCTCAGCAGTTTTGAAACTCAGGGCAGTTGTTAAGGGACCTCAGGGTTTAGAAGCCTAATTTAAGACACGCAGTTTCATAAATCTTGGCCTGAATGTGCAATTTGATGGAAGATCAGAGTCTAAATCAATAAAACAATAACGAGGGGTGATTTCAGCTGCACATATGAAGGCTAGTCAAATGTCACAACAGGATATTTAGAGAGACAAGGTGCGTGAGGTAATCTCTTTTACTGGATCAACTTCTGTTGGTGAGAGAGGCTTGTCTCTCTTACCATGAGAAGCTGGTCCAATAAAAGTATTACCTCACCCCCGCCTTGTCTCTCTAATGTCCTGGGACCAACATGACTATAATACTGCATACAACAGGCAGGATTTAGATAAAGTTTCTTGACATCAGCAATGACTGCTTTGTGGAACAGCTAGTTCTAGAACATACAAGATCCAGTCGGACTTTTTTTAATGGTTTTCCTGGGAGAGACACCTAAGTGCCTTAAACACTAATGGAAATTTTACCTACTCTTAAGTTAGTCACTAGCAAAGACATGTTCTAATGCAGAACATCCATTAATATTTTTTCCTTCAGAAGTTACAAAACTCTAAATTTACCTTTTAAAAATTGCCATAATTCCATTATTCTATAAAACTCTCCTAAACAAAAAATATACTATCAAACTGTAATCTGAACCAAACGTTACCAGTTCTGTAATAAGTCTGCTTCCCTCTAGCCCCCTTCTTCTTTTGGTGGGTTTTGTGGTTTAAAAACCAACAACTCCTCTCCGGTTAGTGCAGCTCCACCAGCATAAAAACTCTTCCTTTTGAATATCCAAAGTGCTGCTACTTACTATTCACAACCACAAAGATCCTTTTTCTGCATGACTGGAAAAGGAAGTTCCA
The DNA here is from genome assembly GCF_965140285.1 of Lepidochelys kempii. Lineage (NCBI taxonomy): Eukaryota > Metazoa > Chordata > Testudines > Cheloniidae > Lepidochelys > Lepidochelys kempii. The sequence continues at coordinate 64,846,504 of NC_136384.1, read as the reverse complement.
CTTAACCCTCCCAGAAGTGTAAATAATCATAATATTTAACCTCTCTTCCTCCAGTGAGTGACATAATGGCTCTAAAATTACCTATATTAAAACAGTATTAAAAAGTTAGTGTTGTGAGATCTGCCCTCTAGACTAATTCTCTTATATAGAGTAAGTAAAGCTACATATACGCAAGAAGATGGCGTTAGGGTGGAAACTACAACTTAGATTTTTCTGGCTTTCTGTGATTGAGATCTCATTCTTGATATTTCACTTACTTAGTTTTTTGCATATACTATGCAGCAACATTTCAGTGATATGAATTTATTTCTTTATAACCATGTCAGAAGAACTCTACTGGAAACAACAGTAGCTACTCAGTAACTCATGGGTAGCAGTGCAGCAAGGTCTGCTGCCAAATAAGTAAATAATGTGTTGTCACTTTTTCTAAGTATTTCATACTATTTAAACCTTCCCTGTCACTTCACTGTGTGGTCTCAAATGAGAAGAACCCATATCACAGTCACTGTAACTTCAGGAACAAGGAACTTAGTGGTCATAAGTTTAAATTCCTGTTTTGTAAACAACTTAAAAATAAGGGCACTAGAAATGCGGAAACTTGTTGGCAGCTGACTTTAAAGAAGGCAACGCTTTTTTTAATGAAATCTATTTTGTCTTGAACTCTGAATTCTTGCAACGAGTCTTACAGTAGGGAATAATTAACAAATGATAACATCAACATGATAGACCTTAAGGGGTAGACCTGGCCCCTGTACATCAGTGGCAGATAGGAGCTGGCATTGTGCTGCCACAAAGGGCCTTGGGAAAACTCCCCCAGCACAGGCACATCATATGACTACGATAGGAAGTTCTATAGTGGCTACTGTGCATACCCAGCAGATGGTAGAAAGTCTTAGGAGGGGCTGTGTAGGAAGTGAGACCATCACTTTCAGGGATTCTGGGCTGTCCAGACTGTGGAGTAGCCTAGAGGTAGCTGTTGGGAGCTTAAATTGGAGCAGCCTGTGCACAAGTGTATGGCACAAACCATGCTGGCTCCCAGACCATCCTACACGCCTGAGGGCTCCAAACCATAGGCTTTTCCAATCACTCCTATTGCCAGACCTCTTCTGTTCTTTTAGGAAGAAATACAAATTTATTTTTAAACTAAGGGCTGGGGGAAAGCCAACGGGTGTGGAGAGCACACCATTTGGATAGAGATGGCCCTTAGGGGAGGATCTGTTAAAGGGGAGTCTCTGTATCCTCGAAAAGAGGTGAGGATGGATGTTGATAAAGTCTAGGTAGGAACTGAAGACAAACAGTCAAATGAAAGAGTCCCATTCAGTAACATCACATAATGGCAGACAGCTAAAAGTGACACGTTTTATAAGTGCTTATGTACAAAAGCTAGAAGTAAGATGATGATGATGATGAAACTGGCATTACAGAAACTTGGTGGAATGATGATAATCAATCGGACATAGTAATACCAGGGTACAAAATACATAGTAATGACAGAGTAGGTCATGCTGGTGGGGGAGTGGCACTATATGTGAAAGATAGCAGAGTCAAATATAGTAAAAACCTTAAATGAATCAAATTGTACCATAGAATCTATATAGATAGACATTTTATGCTTGAATAATAAGAATATAGCAGTAGGACTATACTACCGACCACCTGACCAGGATGGTGATGGCGACTGTGAAATGCTCAGGGAGATTAGAGAGGCTATAAGACAGGGGAAAAAAACCTCAGTTATAATCCCCCATTATTATTATCTCTATATTGACCGTGTACATGTCACCTCAGGATGGGATGTGGAGATAAAGTTTCTAGACACCATCATGACTGCTTCTTGGACCAGCCAGTCCTGGAACCCACAAGGAGAGATTCACAGGCTCTGGTCCGAGAGGTGAATATAGATGAATCACTCAGTAATAGCAACCGTAATATTTTAAATATTTTTAAATTTAACATCCTTGGGAGGGGGAAAACATCAAAGAAACCCACCACAGTAGCATTTAACATCAGAAAGGGGAACTATGCAAAAATGAGGAAGCTAGTTAAATGGAAATTAAAAGGTACAGTCACAAAAAACCACCAAAATAGAGGCTCAAATTCATGGTATAGTCCAAATTAAAAAAACTAACAAAAAACGGAGGACCAAAAAGTGCCATCATGGCTAAACAACAAAGTAAAAGTAGCACTTAGAGCAGTGATTCTCCTTTCCCCAGTAATAGAATCTGTGTGCACCCCCTTCCATTACCACACAGTTGGCTCAGCAGAGGAGCTTAGGCTGCAGGCAGAGCTGGGTGGGTGGTGGAGCTGCGGCTGGGGACGGAGCAGGGGGTGAAGTAGAGCTGCTACATGGGGGCACATTGGGGCTGGGTGGCACTCCATTCCAGCCCCCCCAAATATTCCTCTGAATCTTCCACCCCCCCAAATGTTTCTCTGTGCAGTTTGGGGAACACTGAGTTAGAGGCAAAAAGGCATTCAGTAAAAACTAGAAATTAAATCCTATTGAGGAAAACAGAAAGGCGCATGAACTCTGGCAAGTCAAGTGTAAAAGTATCATTAAGCAGACAAAAACAAATTTTGAAGAGCAACTAACTAAAAAAACCCTGCCATTTTTAAAAAGTGATATCAGAAACGGGAAGCCTCCCAAACAATCAGTGGGGCCACTGGATGATTGCGGTGTTAAAGGAGCTGTCAAGGAAGATAAGGCCATTCCAGAGAAGCTAAATTAATTCTTTGCATCAGTCTTCACTGAAGAGGATGTGAGGGATGTTCCCACAGCTGACCCATTCTTTTTAGGTGTCAAATCTGAGGAACTGTCCTAGATTGAGGTGTTAGTGGAGGAGGTTTTGGAACAAATTGATAAATTAAATATTAATAAATCACCAGGACCAGATGGTATTCACCCACGTGTTCTGTAGGAACTCAGATATGAAATTGAAGAACTACTAAGTGTGGTTTAAATCAGCATCTGTACCAGATGACTGGAGGATAGCCAGTGTGGTACCAGTTTTTTAAAAAAAGCTCCAAAGGCCATCCTGGCAATTGTTGGCCAGTAAGCCTAACTTCAGTGGCAAACAAATTGGGTGACTGAAAATGTAGAAAAGAACAGAATGATCAGACATTGGCTGCAGGCCAATGGGGGCTGAGGGAAGTGGCAGCTGGTATGTCCCTCTGCCTGCATCCCCCATTGGCCTGCAGCAGCGAACCGTGGCCAGTGGGAGCCGCGATCGGCCGAACCTGCAGATGCAGCAGGTAAACAAACTGGCCTGGCCCGCCACGGGCTTTCCCTGAACAAGCGGCTTCCCAAGTTTGGGAAACAGTGGGCGAGATGAACCATTGGTTTGATCCAGTATGGCCATTCTTATGTTCTTTCCTTTTTTTTTTTTTTTTTTTTTTTGTTGCTTCATGCTACATGTAGTCCAAATGGAAGGCAGTGAAGCTATTTTCTGTTAAGTATGCAGACATCATAGTGATGTGCTTTCTGTAAATAGACAGATGAGCAGGCATTACTCTCTCTGGTACGTTCTGTGATATCATTGCGTTGGTTTTTTGTTTTGTTGCAGTGTACTTGAGCCTTGAAGTTCAGTTCCAGATTTAGATACATTCTAAAAGTTCAGGGACATCTGAATTCAGCATTCCAGTTTTGGTCCATTTCAGAGATCAGGACTTGTATTTGTATTACCAAAGTTTTCAGGCTGACGGGGAAGGCTTTTGGGGGTTCTTGGTACCAGTTTAGGCCCATCTGTAGAGTTTAGATGACATGAATACATATCAATTTTCCAACATCAGGTTAATCTTAATATTTTGGCTTCCAGAGTACACCTCTAGTTAATACCATATGGTGGGCATATTATTCTTTGATCCACAAGGAATGGTTTGCTAAAAGAGGAAACACTTTCACAGCAGTGCTCTGTGCAGGTTCTGCTTGATGCCAGCAGCTGTTGCCAAACACTTCTATGTCAACCAACAAGCCTGTATTCTACAAATAACACAGATTAGGCAGTCGATCAACACACTTAAAATGTATAGGGTCAAATCCTCAGGTCCTTACTCAGATTTTACCTGTTGCTTTACATTGGAATTTGTCTGAGCAAGTAATGCAGGATTTGGCCCATAAATACTGGAGTTGGATATGTACATTGGGTCGTCTAGCCCATTCCATTGCATCACTGTGGAATAATAAAATCTGTATTTGGCTGTGGCTTCCATGAATGTGATTGCAATACCTTCTTTGTAAGGTTATTCAGTTCTGCAACTTCACTCTGCGACAGGCTTAATTGGGCCATAAAACGAGCATAATGAGCCTGGCATGGAACATTTCTGTATAAGAATGTAGATCGTCTCATGATGTAGGTGACGGGGGGGATGGCCAAAGGAAAAGAAGTATGTGCAATGCTAATCTTTGGCACCATTTTTAATTCCTTTGGCCACTAGAGCTTAAGGAAACTAAGAATAGTCCTCAGGCTGCTCTGACATGGTATGGGGGCTCTTCCTGGACAGTACTGCAGGAGGATTGAGGGTTTAATCACTTTGTGTGCATGCACGTAACCTGTACTCTGTACATCTCAGGATGTGGTTCATTATATGGATTCCCAAATGACATGCAGTGTATTTCGGTACTTTTGTGGTGACAGCATCACATTGCGTGCTCATGTTCAATTTATTCTTTCATGTCACCCCCCAATGGAGTATTGTTTCCTGTGAAGGAAACAGACATTATACTTTAGAATATTTTTTCTCCCCAAGTGAACCAACTCATAATTTATCTGTTAAATCTTGTTATCTTAATTTCTGTCTGTCACTCTAATTTTTTTTTTTTTACAGGTTACTGAATTTACTTGTTCATTGTGCTAGTCCATCCATCATTTTATCAGCAAATCTGATCACTGTACTCTCTACTCCTTCCTCTAAGTCAGTGGTTCTCAACCTTTGCAGACTACTGTACCCCTTTCAGGAGTCTGATTTCAGCCCTGAGTGGTGGGGTCCAGGCTTTGGCTTGAGCCACAGATGGTGGGGCTTGGGCTTCAACATACATCTTAACTTCAAGGGGCACCTGCTTGCTACCACCTAATGGCAGTCCTGCACTTTTGACACCCCCCCCCCAACTCATCCTGTGACACCCCCCTTCCCCTGAGGGTTGCCACACCCAGATTGAGCAACACTGATATAGTATGTAGAGCAGTCCGTATGACATTTTAGTTTGTACCAACTTTGCTAATGCTTTTTATGTAGTCTGTTGTAAAACTAGGCAAATAGCTAGATGAGTTGATGTACCCCCGGAAGACCTCTGCATACCCCCAGGGATACACGTACCCCTGGTTGAGAACCACCACTCTAGGTCACTTATGAAGATACTAAGTAATAATGGATACAACACTGACCCTTCTTGAATGCTTCAAGATAATGGCAACATGTAACAGTAATAATTAAGCTCCTCCAGCCGGGGGTCTGTATCTATCCTTATACTTTTTGCATATTATTACATGAGTACTTTTATCGAAACCGCATTTTTGCTTTCTAATTGAGATTCTATGTGGACCTGTTTAATATCTTCATGTATTATGTTCACTGTGTTTGTCATATAGTTTAGTTTGACCTGAACTTGAACTTACCTTAACTATCTTCTTGCTGCTTACTTATCCTCCTTACTAGGTTCTTGAATCCGTATTATTCTCATAGGTTTTTTTTTTATATGATGTTGAGGTTAGATTTATTGGCCAATAATTTCCTGAATATCATTTTTATGGGATGGTGAACCATCTGAGTTAGGATTTTGGATATTGTCTTAATTCATCCAATAGATAGAGTAGTGAGCTGTGGAATCCAGGTGTGCTGTCTTGTATTCAATGGAGTGGATACTAGTGAACACATGTATTATGACCCTTCCCCACCTGTTTACTTTTTCCCCCAGATAAAGACTATGATAGTTTAAACTTTCTTCTTGGTCTGATGGTGCAGAATCTTTCTAAGAATTGGGAGATAAAAGGAATGAATATAGTTGAATTCTCTAGTCAGTGCAAGGGGAAAACAAGGAGCTAAAGCTGCTAAGCTGTTTAATCCATATAAAAATATTTGTTCTTTCAATCTCAAAGACCAGAATCATTTCCCAATGTGAAATTTAATGGATAAGAAACAAAGAACTAAATAAAACAACCTCTTTTTGTGTAACATTCTTGTTACCAGGGCAATCCCTGTTTACATTGCAGTCCCTTTATAAATAAGCAGCAGTAAGGAATTTGTGAAGACTGCTGTAGCCTTGCAAATTTCCGCAGGATGTGATGACGTTTTGTCAATGCTCATATGCAGAGGCACTCACCTGCTTCCTGAAGTCTGTCTTCTGTGTAGGATATAACTGATATTTCTGTTCTGTTTTCATGTTCCCAACTTCAGTATGTGACTTGAAGGATTTCTTATATTCAGGTCTGTCCTGCTTGGCATTGATGAGTTAGGCTTGCTTTCTTGCAAGTTGACTTAAGTAGTGGTGATATTGTTTTTGTTAAGATGGTCACATGCTTGTGAAGCTTAAAGGGAGTTGCTGAGATCTGGGAGAGAATTGTATTTGAGAGTGGGATTTTTAAACAGTAGTGCAGTAGGAAGAAAACAATATTGGGGTAAGTGGGCAGGAAATAGTCCAGTAAATGCCACTGTAGTATTTATTCTCCCTTGTTCAATCTGGCTGAGTGGTAGCAGGGACACTTATGCAATAGCCTTTTATTAACAGGAGAAATTAAAGTTTAATTTGAAGCTTGTCATTTAATGTCCAGTACTGGAAAATATAGTCATGAATCCACCTTCTTCCCTGGCTGAGCTGGAGTGAAAGGATCTAGCAAATGGAACACATTGTGTTATGCAGTTCAACGCCAGCCAGTAGAAAGCTCCATACAAACATCTGTCAGGGATGGTCTAGGTAAACTTAATCTTGCCTCAGTGTGGGGGGTGCACAAGATGACCCCTGGAGGTCCCATCCAGCCCTACATTTCTATGGTTCTATACTCCCTCCAGTGCAGAAAAGGAAGAGAGTCCCTGAGGTAGGGTGACCAAATGTCCTGATTTTATAGGAACAGTTCTGATAATCATGGCTATGTCTTATATAGGCACCTTATGCTCCACCCCCGACCTGATTTTTCACACTTGCTATGTGATCACCCTTTTCTGAGAGCAGAGGGGAACAGGCTCAGGAGGGCAGCAGAGGCTGTGCCTGTGTGTGAGCAGGAGCAGTAGGCCAGAGTCAGCAGTTGAGGGCTTTGAGGTAAAGGCTGGGTAGCAGGTGGCCTGAGAGCTGGGCAAGGAAGCAACATCTTGCCTGTGGCTGTCGGGAGCCGCACAAGCAGCAGTAGCAAGATACAGGATGATGGCCTGAAAGTATTTGACATGGGACTACATTACATATGGTTGGGAGAATTGTAGTTTGGAGCGGTCCCAGCAAGACATGGTTACTTTTTATACCCCTCTCTCAGACTTCCCCAAGGACTGGGTTAGGAATGGTTGGGTTGACACTTTTTTTTTTTTTTTTTTTTTGTGGTAACCATTTAAAGTAATCGTGCCTAGATTATTCCTCTCCCTTTATTTCCGGCAGCCCTAGTAAAGTAATCTTCAGTTACTTCCTCAGAATCCATGAGTGTTAATAAGGATTCACTGAGGGCTAAAACCTATTGATCCTAGTGCTTGGAGCACTTTCAGTGCTGGTCTCTGAGCTCATGTTACAAAGAACATGCTCCCAGACCTATATAGGAGTCTGGTGTATCATAGCAATACCCTGCAGTGGGGTTAGGTGTAATGCATTATGGTTAAATAAACAATAAGTGGAGTAAGATGCATACGTTTTTAGTGAATTGAACTGACAGCATGATAGAAATGAATTAGTTGGGCAAAAAGCTGTGGTGGTTTGAAATATGGTTAAAAATTGAATATGTGATTAAAATATGACATTTTAATTCAGATACCATTCCTTTTTCACATGTCATTCATCTGAGGTCCCAATTCAGGAAAGCAATTAAGTATATTCTTTCATGTATTTGTATTCTTTCCATGTATTTGTATTCTAGTACAGGAACTCCTCACGTAACGTTGTAGTTATGTTCCTCAAAAATGCAACTTTAAGCAAAATGATGTTAAAAGAATCCAATTTCCTCATAAGACTTAATGTAAATGAGGGGGTTAGGTTCCAGGGAATTTTTTTTTCACCAGACAAAAGACTATTTTATATATGTACACACAGTATAAGTTTTAAACAAACAATTTAATACTCCTACACAGTGATGATGATTGTGAAGTTTGGTTGAGGTGGGGGAGTCAGAGGGTGGGCTATTTCCCAGGGAATGCCTTACTGCTAAATGATGAACTAGCAGTTGGCTGAGCCCTCAAGGATTAACTCTCACACTCTACAAGGCAGCAGGAAAGGGGGGAGGGCAGGCAGAGGCACACACCCTGTGCGTGTTTGAGAAATAGAGATGCCCATTTCCCCTTTAAGTATGAAGAGTGGGGTCAGAAGTACACTGCCTTGTTAATTAGATCAGCAAGCTGAGACCAGACCTCAGCTGTTGCCTAAGGCAGCAGCTCTCTCCACCCCTGTCCCCCCTGCTCTATGGAAGATGGGGTAAGCAGGGTGCAGGAGTGGGGGAAAGGTGGACACCCTGACATTAGCCCCCCTCTTCTTCCCCTCCCCCCCAAAAGCAAGCAGGAGTCTCAGGGAGCAACTCCAAGGCAGAGGGCAGGAGCAGCACATGGCAGTGGGGGGGAGGGACAGCTGAACTCCTGGCAATTGATAGCCTGCTGAGCAGCTGCTGCACAGGGAACTTAAGGGAGCTGATGGGGGAGTGGGGGGCTGCTGGTCCACCCTGGTTCCAACCACCCACCAGCTAACTGCAACGGGCTGCTCTTCCTGCAAGCAGAGGACGAAGCAGGTGGCTGCCAAATGATATTAGAAGGGAGCTGTCAAGGTTCCTTCCCCACTCTGAACTTTAGGGTACAGATGTGGGGACCTGCATGAAAACCCCCTAAGCTTATTTTTAGCAGCTTAGGTTAAAACTTCCCCAAGGTACAAACTATTTTACCTTTTGCCCTTGGACTTTATTGCTGCCACCACCAAGTGTCTAATAAATATATAAAAGGGAAAGAGCCCGTTTGGAAACGTCTTTCCTGCCCCCAAATCCTCCCAAACCCTACACCCCCTTTCCTGGGGAAGGCTTGATAAAAATCCTCACCAATTTGCATAGGTGAACACAGGCCCAAACCCTTGGATCTTAAGAACAATGAAAAAGCAATCAGGTTCTTAGAAGAATTTTAATTGAAGAAAAAGTAAAAGACTCACCTCTGTAAAATCAGGATGGTAAATGCCTTACAGGGTAATCAGATTCAAAACATAGAGAATCCCTCTAGGCAAAACCTTAAGTTACAAAAAGACACAAACAGGAATATACATTCCATTCAGCACAGCTTATTTTATCAGCCATTTAAACAAAACAGAATCTAACGCATATCTAGTACTTACTAAGTTCTAAGACTCCATTCCTTTTCTGTTCCTGGCAAAAACATCACACAGAGAGAGAGAACTTTTGTGTCCCCCCCCAGCTTTGAAAGTATCTTGTCTCCTTATTAGTCATTTTGGTCAGGTGCCAGTGAGGTTATCCTAGTTTCTTAACCCTTTACAGGTGAAAGGGTTTTTTCTCTGACCAGGAGGGATTTTAAAGGTGTTTACCCTTCCCTTTATATTTATGACAGGAGCATTGCACAACTTTAAATGAGCATGTTCCCTAATTGATCAGCAATGTAACAAGGAAACAACCTTAACCGGGGCGACTTTAAGTGAAGAGTTCCTGTATGCATTAAACCTGTGCTTTTCTTTAAGTATGTGCTTAAGTCCATTGACTTCAGTAAGATTTGAGCCCATGCTCAAAATTAAACACATGTTTACTGCTTTCCTTATTCAGGATGCTGTCTTGAAACAGATCTGCAGAATAGACAGTAGAAAACAATTGACGCCAACTAAGAAAACAGTCTGTTTATTTAAGTACAGTATTGCAAGCATGATACATCACAAAGATCGTGCATTAGAGACTCAAAAAAGAGCTTAAAACAGATACAGAAAATTATCTACATGTACTTAGATCTGTGTGCAAGGGCAGTGGCTGGTTTTATAAGGTTCATGTATGTGTATCTGAAAACATGCTGTAGTTTCCATTTAGGACTTAAACTAAAAGCTTTAGAATCTGAGCCTTCCAGAAAGAATAAAAAATGACCTGATTGTGGATTCTTGAGAGTGGAAAAGTGGAAATGTGCAATGTAACTAGTTTATGATCTAGAAAAAGATCTAATGAACTGCAGAATATATGTGAATCTTAATGCCAGATATAAATACATATAGGCATAGGTAGTGATCATTCAGAAAATGCAGTGCTGAATTCCAAGAAAAATCCCAGTTGCACGAAGAAAGAAGAACATTTTGCTGATAATGTAAGAACTAAGTCTCCAAAATGCTAATAATTTTTTCAGAAACCAAAGCATAATGTATGCAAGTGCTGAATCTCTCTATGGAAATTATTCACATCCAAGTTTATAGAAAGGTACCTATTTTTAAGTATACTACTCTGAAACCTTCAGTAAGGCGGATACAGATATCTTTCTGTAGTGTGCTCTCTCTCTTGCTCGCTCCCTGTGACCCCACATTATTGTATTATGTGCGTGTGTCCAAAGTATTTAAAAAATAGATTCTGAAAGGCATCTTAATATCAGATTTCCAAGAATCCTCTGTAAATATAAGTTGATTGGTAGTGGCAGCCTGGTGTCAGAAATACAGTTGATGACTGTTGTGAACATAATCTTGGATGGGTCACTTAGAATGGCAGAAACAATTGTACCATAAGTTGCTTTGTGAAGAACGTGCTATTTTGAATTCAGAGATTTTGCAAGATTTTGCATTGCTTCTAGGCTGGGCTATAAGCTATTAAGCTACTGAGAAAACATTAAGTACTGCTATCTTATGTTCTGTAAGCCACATTTTTTGAAAAAAAAAATCTGTTAAATAGGTAGGAAGTGAGCAAAGTCTGATAATACTATTATAAAGCAATCAGCTGCTCTCAAGGTAGTATTGTTCGTTCTCCTAACACAATTCTATATTGCTGTAACAGCTAGTGTTACATTGGTATTCTACCAAAATAATAATAGTGTAGGCACCATAGCAACATTGAGATATTCTCATGAAATTAGAGTTTCACAGGCATTGTCATAACTTTTACTATCACAAAAGTTTTTCAAACCGAGTTCCTAAAATGATTCTCTTAAATTCATAATTATGCACCTAAAATAACTGACCAGATTCTCAGAGGACCAAGCACTAATATTGAAGACACACAGCATGTCTAACAATAAAACCACTTATTTAAATTCCTCTATCCATATAATGAGGCACCAAGGTTTGAAAAATTTGATTAAGGTGTTTAATAACAATGCAGGGACACGTCCATTACCAAGGAGTGAATTTGGGCTGGCTTATTACCTTTTCTAACCCAGGGTTGAAAAATCTCGAGATGCTGCCTGTTTATAAAACATGTACTGCCAGATACATTAGGCCAAGAAAGTACACCATTATAAAACATAACCTTTTGCATTAGGTATGTTTCTCATGAACTGGTGATAACTCACAAGATACTAGCCTTTATAATTATTTTTCAGGTTTATGGGGAAATTACATTTAGGCACCATTTTCTAACTGCACAAAACTTTTGGAATTGAAGCGAGATGATGCTACTCAAACAGTTGCCAGATCAGAAGAGGTTTGTCTTAAAGACATACTGGCCAAATTTGTGTCAGTGCAGTTTTACATAAAAAAAATTTCAGCACCATATCCTTCACATCCATGTGATTCTAGCAATTATATGTACAGGCAATAGAATTTGCATTGCAAATCTTGTGTCTTGTGAAATGAATCAGCCTCTATTATAATCACTATTATTTATATTATAGTAGTGCCAAGGGTCACGTTCAGAATTAGCCATTGTGCTGGCACCTGTACAAACTCTAGTTACTTCATTTGAGTTACACCACAGATATGAAGTGGATCCAGTATGTTTTTCCATTTCAACGTCTACTTCCCACTTAACTGTCTTCATTTAAACTTACATTGTTCGAGAATTATTGTGAGGAAGGCAGCTCTTGTGGTTAAAGCACTAGACTTGGATGGCAGTGTTGTGAGGATAAATTCAATGTTTTCCAGGGGCACATTTGCGATACTGATGAGCACCATAAAATGGTCACTACATGAATTTTTCTGACAATTTTTGCAAAATTTACATCCCATTTTTGTCACAAACAAAAAGATTACTCAGTAGAAGAGTAGGAAGATTTTGTTGCAAAGCAACAACTGCAGAAACAAAGAAATAAGTAAGCAAAACCCTACCTATTTTGATACTTGTTTGTCCTGTGCGTGTATATGCATTAAATAGATTCTCATATTGTTCTGTAGATATAATTTATATATTAAAAGTTTTAAATGCAATTTATTGTAGAACAGATTTTAAATATTGTCAGGTGTATAATATGTGGATGTGTTACTAATGATGAGCTTAATGGTCAATATGTTACGGGTAAAAATTTAATCCAAATCGTGATTGTCAGAATTTTTCAACCAGCTTTACTGAAAACTAAACAAACCCAAACCAGTTTGATTTTTCTGACAGTTGTTTGTGATTGGTATGAAATACTGTACTGTACAAACTGCATAATAGATAACAAAAATAAATGAATCTTACTTGATTGGCATGACTACCTTTAAGAGCTTGAGCTGTCCCCAAGGAATTTTATCAAGATAGATTATACAAATGCACACTAGTGAAAATCACAATAGTTGTCAGAGACATATTGCGATTGTTACGCACTTGTCTACGTTTTGACAGATTCTGTTTGAATACTAATTATATGAATTTTAAATGTACTGTACAGTATCTTCTTCACTGAGTTGGTTACACTTAATACCTTTCTTAGAACATGCTTGGAACATCCGGGCTGTATACAGCCCTAAGTAATATCATGCAGATTACCACTGGTACTTTTTTGCTCATGTAGTTTGAAACAGCCTTACATGTTCATTTTCAGCTTTTCCTTCATGCATACCCTTATCTAAGTTAATGGTTCATATTTATTTTCATTTGTCCATTAATTTCTTCCTCTTCAGGTGCAATCTAGCCCCTGTGGTGGAGTTTGCTGCAGATGTGGGAACTAAATCTGATTTTATTACCATGAATCCATCAGTTGTACAAAGAGCATTTGGAGGCTTTCGGAATGAGAGTGACAGAGAAAAATTTGTGCATAGACTATCCATGCTGAATGACAGTGTCCTTTGGATTCCTGCTTTCATGGTGAAAGGCGGAGAGAAGCATGTGGAGTGGGTTAATGCATTAATCCTTAAGAATAAATTGAAAGTGCGAACCGCCTATCCATCACTGAGACTTATTCATGCTGTCAGAGGGTAAGTGTCTGTAAAAGACTGGTCTGTCCTTGGCACAATGGAACTCATAACTAAAATTTCCAGTAGATAGAAAAAAGCTCTAGTAAACCTCTAAAAAGGTTTATGGTATATCTATTATTTTCATAATGGATTGCATTTGTTGATAAAGCTATTTGTTTGGTAATAAATGTCCACTCATTGAGTCTGTTCAAAGGTAAACATATGGGGTGTTTTAGCTCAGTAATTTTTCTCTTCCACCTTCATGAACACTTCTATTATCATAAGGAGGAATCAAAGCATGGGTGGAAATCTTTTGGCACACAGAAGGCAATAAAAGTGCTTCATGTCCTTTATTAGGCCAGGCTGTGGAGGACAAAAAGCATTGGTATTTCATGAGAAACGGTTAGATTCCATCTCCAGAAATGGTGTACCACAAAAGAGTCTGTCTGAAAAAACCTGAGCTCCTTTCAAAATGATCCCTGTTTTTTCCTGAATTGAGAGCCTTTTGGGCCATCAAAAACAGCCAACTAGTCAGAATAACTTAAAACTTAAAATTTGTTGTTGTTAAAAGCTATTTATGTGCCCAGTGGATCTAGGAGACTATTTTTTTCAACCAGATAAAATTGTGTATGCTTCTTGGATGTGGACCTTGTAACTGTCATTCATGGCTATCATTTTAAGATTAGATTACCATGATGCAGATAGGGATACACTTTAAAACTATGAACTGGAGTTGGTGCAATATTTCAGCTAATTTATTAGGTGCAATACCTTGCTGTGAACATATTCAACCCATGTTCCATGAACTTCACTCGTGACTTGTAGGTTTCCAGGTGTTGTTTAAGGTGTTTGTTTTGATTATAGAGCCCTAAACAGCTTAGAGCTTGCCTGTCTACCAGACGACTACAACTGAGATCAGATAAGATGTTTGAGCTGAAGTCTCACTAGTAGACCTGAGAAGGAGCTGCTGTGGCGTAGTGCTTTCCATGAAAAATGCTTTACAGTTTGCTCACCTCTCAAACCAAACAGGTTAACTTTGACTACCTTCAGATGGCAAACCTCATCTTTTTTTTTTCTTCAGTCATTTGGGAATAGGACGACAATTGTTAGAGGGAGAGGTAAATTTGGTATTGGATTGCCTGGTTTCTGTTAGTGGGTTGTTTTGAATAGTACTGCTACACTTTAATTACATTTGGGCACTGATTTTGTTGAATTTTTGGGTTGTGTCTCTAGTATGCCTGGAACATATGGATAGGTGATCTTTATTTAATGTGTATAAATCTGAATGAATAAATACATAACATAATAAATCCTTTACAATAAGTCCAGTTTCAGTTAACAAACAACTGCGGTCAAGTTCATCTGTAGTAGTAATAGCTTACATTCTCAAAAGTGGCTAGTGATTAGGGATTTAGGTGACCAATTTGAGGCACCTTGAAGGGGCCTAATTTTTTGAAAGCACTGTGCACTTAAGCTCTGAAAATCAGGCCCCTTTATTGTATCTTAAATTGGTAAACTATAAGTAAGTCACTCAAAATCACTAGTCAGTTTTGAAAATTTAGGCCAACAATTTAAAATCTGTTAGGATTACCCTATTTATGAGACCCCATATTTAGAAAAGTATGGGATTTCAGCTCCTGTGTTTCATGAAATCTGTTAAATCTCTTTCAAATCATTACTCTGAAGTCAGTTTTTTTTGTGGAAGGGATTAATCATCCCATTCATTTGGACTTGTAGCTACACCCCTGCAGCAGGTATGCAAGTCATCATTATTCTCATTTACAGTTTGAATAAAAATGAAAGTTCATCTAATGAAAACAAAAACTAAAAGTCCTGGGTCTGATTCATCCCTAGTCTAATTCCACTGACTTCCACAAAGTAACATAAGGGATTAATTTGGCTTCATGTGCAGATTGACAGGTAGCATACAGATATATTTTGATTAAATTTAGGAAATCTAGAAGGATATTTACTCTAATAAACAGGCTTTTCTGGCTTTTCAAAAAAAAAAAAGGTACAAGTCTATAGCAATAGGTTTAGTACTAAATACAATTTATGCCTCTGAAAAAAGTCCCATCTCTTTCATATTTAGAGATACATATTGTGGTGATAACTTTTGAGATTTATCGGGTCTATGTATTTCAAGCAGAACAATTTGTATGTTATGGCAGTGGTAGAAGTTGATAGGCAAAGATTAATCTTGAAGACTGATTTTATAAAAATAAAATTTATGCCTAAATTTCCGTTCCACATTCCCCAGTGACAAACATATAATGTGAAAACATGAAGTAAACTTTGCCTCCCTTCCCCCCCAGCATGCACTCCCAACTACTTTACAAGGTTAGTGTATATGAAAAGGTTTGTATAGTTACCTTGTCTGACTTAAGTAATAGCTTGAAACAAATACAGAACCACTGATTGCCACTTCATGTAGTAACTATAATTTGCATATTATGCTATAGTAGTTTTGAGGAACATTTAGTACATGACAATTCTATTTTTATTTTTGTTCCATTCATTTTTATTTCAAACCCTATGTGAATTGTGTGATGATTTGTGCTCTCCTGAGAAGACACATTCCAGAAGCAACACTCCTAAAACTCTCTTATGTGGAGGCTGAACTTGTCGTCTGTATAACAGTATTTTTTGCTATGCTTGAGCACAAATCTCCATAAGTTATTGTCTAATAAATAAACTGTGATAATTATTGGAGCCTTCAGCTACTGCAGAAGTGAAAGAAATAGCACAAGGACCACAAAAAGCTTGGAATACACACATGTGAATGTAATATTTAGAATCATTCCCCCAAATTAATATTTGCATTTTCTCCAAAGACATAGAAACTCCCTTTTAACCTTTAAACACATGAATAGTAGTTTTGTGTTTCCTCTCGATTGCATTCACAGTATGAAGGCTTCATTGTTTTACATTTTATTTCGCATTTAAATAATCATTTATGTGAAGGTTATTTTTTTTTTTTAATTAGACTTAATAAGAGTATCAGTCAGCAAAATCGTTAAGGCTCTTATGTTGCTTTTTTTTTTTTTTTTTTGTCTTGAAATCCTTCCAAAGTTATATTAAGTGAAACATGGAGATATTTTTATAAGACCATGCTAGAGACATACTAGGAGGATCTTCCAAATTAGTATCCTGAATTTGAAATGATAATCTAATGGGGATAAATAAAATATGCAATTTGATGTTTAAATGGCTCCATAAAGTTGTTCTGAAGGACATGATTTTTCAGCTCTTATAGAGAAGAGGCCCTTTATTGCTTACATTCACTGTTCTTTCCCTTTTGAAGGACAGAGCTCTTCCATAGTTCTGATTTGCAAACTGAGGCTCTTTAGTGAGACTTTGTTTGTTCGGATTTTTTTAGATTTGCAAGTACAATTCTGCAAAGGCCTGTAAAGTAGAACTGTGTATTATTTGTAAGATGGTAATGCTCAAAGGCTCAGTCAGCCTTATGTATGTCTACACTGTAATGAGGTGGCTGGCTCGCGTCAACTGACTCAGGCCTGTGGGGCTCAAGCTGCAAAATTGCAGTGTACATTTGAGCTCAGGTTGGAGCCTGGTTTAAGAGACCCTGTGAGAGGGGAGAATCTCAGAGCGTGGGCTTCAGCCCTAGCCCAACTGTCGACACTGAAATTTTATATCCCCGCAGCCCGGGTCAGTTGACTTGGCCTCTGAGACTCAGTGCTATGGTTTTCTTATCGCAATGTAGCCATCCCGAACACAATGGGTCTCTGTGGGTGCTTTACAAACACACATTAAGAGACCATCCCTACCCCAATGAGCTTACAATCAAACTATAAAATATTCATTTTTTTGTAGAACAAGCAAAACTTTGTCCTGTGCGACTCTATATTTAATTCAGTGTCAAGAGCCCTGTGGTCTGACTCACTTGAAATTTTCATGAAAAATTTGGCGCTTTAGGGAGACCTGTGGTGTAAAACAGGCTGGATGACTTTATGATTCTTGTTTCCAACTTGACATGTTGAGCAAGGGTTAAAGAAATTTCATGCTTCAACGTGTAGGCTGATGGCTGCAGGGTTCAGGAAGGAATCGCCCCTGTTCTCTGCCTACAAACAGCATTGCTAAGGCATCCAAGGGCATTGTTTTTCCTTCATCTTTCTGTGACTGTCAGGTGTAAGCAGTTTCCAGAGACAGGATATTAGTCTTGATAGACTACTGAGGTGATTTAGTATGACCATGTTATTTCTTCATGTATACTAGCGAATGTAATAACCAGACAGTTTTGCAGTGATCACACATGGCATTAAACCTTTCTCTTCTTACTCATTTAACTCTGTTGTCTTTAATAGGATTACTTTTAGCTGGATCTGGCCACTCTTCTTATTCAGAATGTATCCTAGTCTCCTTCCACGGTATGAGAGAATTTAAAGAAAACTTTTTTTTTTTTTTCTGGTCACTTGGGGGTTGTTTGGTTCATAAAAAAGGTAATGTGGTGTTTGAAAAAGAAATTGCTTTTTGCAGATTTCATGCTCTATTAAACTTCTGTGAATGATGGGTATTGCTCAGAAATCTCATGATGATTTAAAGCTTTGTATGCACATATTATGTAAATACTGGGTCCAGTATGATAACTGCATTTTTAAGCCATTGCATATTTTTAGTGACCTTTACATTCAGATTCTGACTTAAGCAGTTCTTGCCCAGGATGATCAAGTAGCTTTATGCTGTAATCCATTTCCTGTGGGCAAATACAAAGAAATTTCTCTTAAGCATTGTATTCCTTGCTCAGATATCAGTTTATATAACTACTTTACAATTTGGGGCACTAAGAGTTTCTTTGGACAGTTGTGACTTGCTCATGCATTATGTCGAATAGCTTTTACTGAACTTTTATGTAATTATGCATGCATTATTGACAAAATAATTGAGGTAATCAATATCCCATGGTATTGAAGATTAATGGTAGGAAGTAGAACCTCTAAATTAAAGGTTTAATTGATTAAAATGATTCACTTTCTCTGGCCACTGACAAGAAGGTTAATTATAGGGTAATTCCAGTAAGCAAACCACACAGCTTTTAAAAATAATTGAATTGAACAACAAAAAATTTAGAAAGATGAAACCAGGGTTTATTTATAGACCTGAGACTTCATGCTGAGCTGTTGTTTGCTTTCTTGCTTTTGTTTTGAATGATACACCATAAGACAGCTGAATAGGAAAGTAAGTGCAGTGTGTACATATAGGGTCTTCTTCAAGTACCTTGTTGAGTCAGAACTTCCATGGAAGCCACGTTAAACAGCAGACAAAGAGATGAGTAGAACTTACTAGGACTGGCTAGCATTGTGGCCCAAATGCTGCTCTTCATTTCCACTAATGCAAGGCAATTAAAACTAGCAGAGCAAGAGATGCTCTCTTCCATGGCATGCTGCTCTGCAGACCACATGGATAACTGAGCAGCTGTTAACAGTGCTCCAAAGATCATTAGCCTCCAGTGAATTCCATCTGCTGTTACATGGCCACAGAGAGAAGCAAACAGTGGCACCAAAGCTCCTGTAAGAACCATGCCGTCGGGGGGAGAGGAACCGGCAGGCAACATGGAGGGGCTGGACAGAAGTACACATAGCTCCAGGAACTGGAGAGCTGTGGCACAGTGATCCACAGATCCCTGGGTTCTGTGGGTCTGAAGGTCTCCTCCCCCTGCTTCCTCCACGGTCTTCACTCCTCATTGATGAGAGCACGCAATGAAACACAAAAGAGCCAGTAAAACAATTTTACTCTCTTTTATACTATTCTTCTATTAAGTGAACCTGCTGTGTCCAGCCCGCTCCCTCTCCAGGAGTCCAAAGACCATATCCTCATGTGCATCTTAATTTAAATGTAATGCATCATCCTGAATTTTCTTTTTTTAGTTGCAACAGTTCATTTCCTTGAACTGTTCTCCAGTCAACCTCCATATCGCTGGAAGTTTCTTCACGCCTTTCTAGTCCTTTGTGTAGGGGAAATCACATAACCATTCTTCAGGCTTTCCCTATATTGGGGAAATCACATAACCATTCTTCAGGCTTTCCCTATATTAAGATTTTCATCTTGCCACCTCTTGTGAAAGACAGTAATGAGCTTGATCTTGTACTCCCTACTGATGCAAAATTCCTAATGAAGTCTTTGTGAGTTTGTGCCTATTTATAGCCATTTTTTCATTGCAGAGCCCTTTTCCTTTATAAGTTGAGACAAACAGCTTATTTTGAAGGGAATGACCTTTTATACAACTTCACTATCTCTCTGATGTCCTTCACAGCGGGCAGTACAGAAAAATAATACTCTGTGAAACTCAAACATGCATAAGTCAAATTGTCCTCCTGTAGCTCTATGCTAAACAATTGCTGGAAGTGATCAATATTGCACTTTGTGGTTTGTCCTGCTAACATTCTTTCTCTATTTTTGCTGCACAAAATAACTATATATATATATATATATATAAATTAAGGGACACAATTGGTCTAAAAATCATATATTGTATATGTTTTAATACAGTAAATGCCTTAACCCGTCTTTCTAATCATCTCACAATGAAAGATTTCTTTTAAAAATTTCCTTACTGTTTTTTCTGTTTTTGTTTCCATTTTGTGTCTGCCTCAGGTTGCTAATGAAAATAGACTAGTCAGGGTAATTTGTTTTTTAATTGTCAGTTTCTCCACAGTGTCTCGTTTGTTTTTTATGCAGTAAGCTTGTAGTGCAATATTTCAGTTACAAGGATTTAACTTTTTATTGGGAATCATTCTATTGGGCTTTACAAATGCTAAATTTTTAGTTGAAATGTGATTTGCCAGTGTCTTTTTAATGCAGTAATGGCCTGATGATGTGAGGTGCTGGGCTGCAACTCACATAGGAAGTCACAACCGTCAAGCATCTCTGAGCCCACATGGATCTGACTCTGAATTTACTTATACCAATTTTACACTTGTGTGATTCAGGTTTAGTGGAGTTACTTCTGGTTTACGCTACTGTAAACAATGTAGTAATGCTCAATGCATTACAGGCATGCCACACTGGAAGTATAAAAAGGAAAATATCACTTTCCAATATAAAGTAATGCTAATATAGAATGTACTATTATATTTCCCTTCAGCCTTCACTTAGGATAGCAATACAACTGGCTTTGCAGAGAGCCCTTAAATGGGATACCAGATAGCACTGACTGTGAATTAACACATTGGGCCAAATTTTGTGGTCTTTACTCTGAGGTCCATGCTCCCTCTGCTGACATGAGTAGAAGAGAGGTGAAGCTGCTCTGTGGAGCTCTAGATGTTGGATGGGGTGGGATGGGGTGAGGTGAAATCAGGAATGAGAGCTTTGGAGGGTGAGAGGGTGGAGCTGGATGTCTTGTTTCTTCCCTCTTTGAACAGTAGGAGAAACAAGTACAAATCAATGATCTCAACATGTCCAATGGTTGCCGTGACTCTTTTGTAAACAGACATCTGCAGATGTTCCCATCCTAAAATAACAAAAGATAGCGTTAGTTCATGTTCCTGTGGTTGGCTGGTGTCATTATGGCCAAACTTCCCTCTTAAACTCTCTATTCCCAGTTCCCCAAAACTTAGGAGTGACTGTTAGACCATTTGCATCAAAGTTGATGGTCCTCAAGTCTTAAGCTAACTGCTGAAGCCAGTGTGTTACAAGATACAGGCCTGTAGGTTCCTTATGTCACTACTAAATTAAATAAATGCTAAAGCTAGTTCTGTGGCAGGGGTGGGCAAACTTTTTGGCCCAAGGGCCACATCTGGGTGGGGAAATTGCATGCAGGGCCATGAATGTAGGGCTGGGGTAGGGGATTGGCGTGCGGGAGGGAGTGCAGGGTGTGGGAGGGTGTGCGGTGTGCAGGAAGGGGCTCAGGGGGGTGCGGGGTGTACAAGGGGACTCAGGGCAGAAAGTTGGGGTGCAGCAGGGGGCTCAGGGCAGGGGGTTGAGGCGCAGGAGGGGTGCGGCAGAGGATTGTGGTGCAGGGTGCAAGCTCTGGCCCGGTGCCAGTTACCTGGAGCGGCTCCTGGGTGGTAGCAGTGCACAGCGGGGCTAAGACAGGCTCCCTGGCTCTGTGCCGTGCCGCTCCCAGAAGCGGTCAGCACCACATCCCTGTGCCCCCTGGGGGAGAGTGGGCAGAGGGTTCCGCACGGGTACCTCCCCCAAAGCTTCCATTGTTCCCAAGCTCCCTGTTCCCTGCCAATGGGAGTTGCAATGCGTGCAGGCAAGGGCAGTGCATGGAGCCGTCTGCCCTCCTGCCGCCCCGCCACCCCCCCACCGAGGCCGCAGGGACGTGGTGCTTTCCACTTCCAGCAGCAGCGTGGGGCCTGCAGCACCACGGGGGTGGCAATCCCACGGGCCATATCCAAAGCCCTGACGGGCCAGATCCACCATGTGGGCCGTAGTTTGCCCACCCCTGCTCTATGGGCTACACACCCAAATTGAGGGAAAATGTTGGGGAGAAAGTGCACATGGGGCTGGTGGGACGTTTCTGCCCTTAAAGGTGATTTGCAAAGGATTTAAAAATAATTGGATTTGTGTCATCTAGTGCTTCTACAGCAGTGGTTTTCAAACTTTTTTTCTGGGGACCTAGTTTAAGAAAATTGTTGATGCTCGTGACCCAACGGAGCTGGGGATGAGGGCTGTGAGGTTGGCGGGGGGAGAGCTCAGGGCTGGGGCAGAGGGTTGGGTGCAGGGGTGAGGGCTGTGGGGTCGGGCTGGGAATGAGGGGTTCAGGGTGTGGGAGGGGGCTCTGGACTGGGGCTGGGGTTTGGGAGGGGCTCAGGGCTCTGGGCTGGGGGTGCAGGCTCTGGAGTGGGAGCGGGGATGGGTTTGGGGTGCAGGAAGGGCTTCCAGGTTTGGGGTGGCTCAGAGCTGAGGCGGGGGATTGGGGCGTGGGATTGGGACTTACCTCTGGCGGCTCCCAGTCAGCGGCACAGCCAAGGTGCACTGCGGACCGCGCTGTGCCCTGGAAGCAGCCAACAACAGTTCTGGCTCTGTGGGACTCTTACCCGCAGGCACCGCCCTCACAGTTTCCATTGGCCGGTTGCCGGCCAATGGGAGTGCAGAGCCAGTGCTCAGGGTGGGGGCAGCGCATGGAGCCCCATGGGCCCCCTGCTTAGAAGCCGGACCTACTGCTGGCCACTTCCGAGGCACAGTGCGGTGTTGGAAAAGGTAGGCACTAGTCTGCCTTAGCTGGGCAGCACCGCTGACGGGATTTTTAATGTCCCAATCGGCGGTGCTGACCAGAGCAAGGCGACCCAGAGCCTTACCTGTCGTGGCCCGGTAGTGGGTTGCAACCCATGGTTTGAAAAACACTGTTCTACAGGACATATAAGAAAATCCTATAAGATTTGTTTGTGTTACCGTTTTAAGGTTGATTTTTACCTTAGCTATTTCAGGAGTATTAGCTCTGATGTTCCCTGGTTTTGTGGGAGGTCTTGGAAGATGTATATTGTCAGCTCTCACACATTATTTGAACTTGTAAAGTGACAGGATAGGGATTCTGAATATTTAACCAAGATTTTTTTCTCTAAATTCTTAGTTAATGAAGTGAAATAGGAGTAAAATAAATTAAGAGTTTTAGTCTGACTAAATATCCCTTTCTCTCTTACCATCTCAGTTTACCTTCTTTTGGCTCTTTTGTCATAATTTCACTAGTTCTCCAGTCACCGTTGAGTTCTCCAGACAATATTGGATCTGAATTTCTAAACACATAACGACCTTCCTTTTGAAAAAACAACTAAGTATACCACCACCACCAAAAACATTTTCAGGTCTGTATTACAGAGGATGGAGAAAAGCAACAACCACAACAAAAAAGATACAAGCCTGTGTTTCTTATTTCTATTGTGGTTCACCTTTACACTACATTCCTGGGTATCACTGTTTGACTTTAATGAGTTGGATCCAGCCCTTAAAGAACAATAAAGCATTATATGTATTTCTGCATAGGTAATCATGAGGAATAGATGATGTCACCACAGGACTCTGACTGGTACCTTTTACCTCACTATAAATCATAGGATTGCTTATTACTTTATATGGAATTTTAAAAATAGCCCAATCCTGTTGCCAGTAAATCAATGGGAATTCTGCAATTGACTATAGTGAGAATAGGACAGAGCCCTAACAATTTTAAGCTACAACAAATTGGTTTGGTTGTCCTACTGTTGAAAATGCTGCAAAAGTTCCAATCCAAGGGGGCTTAAGTATGCCTTCAGATATGACCCATAACTCCTCCTGACTTCAGTGGGAGTAATGAGTATATATTTGAAGGAAGGATTTGGCTCAGTCTTTTTTCTTTTGATAGCTCTAACATATAAGTCAAGTAATAAATAATCCATCATTCTTTGCGTAACACATTCTAAATCCACCTTTTTTTAGTTTACATGTAGTTTTTTAAGAATGGTCGTTTGAGGATCTGTTTTTCATCTAACACATATTAATTTGAAACAGTAAGAGGAGACTTTTTAAATGCAAGCTGTGGGCTTAATGCCTAAAAACAGAATTAACTGGTCATTTAAAAGTTATGAACATCACCCCTCTTTGAGACTGTGACTTCCATTTTTATTGTATTTCCTGATGAAATCACACTTGAAAATATACCCAAATTCACGTGAGCACTGTGTAGAGAATGGGAACAGGAGTTTTATCTCATGTAGTTTGCACCCATCAAAACGTAGAAGTACATCCATGACAAAGTTGAAGCATAGAAGTTATTGCTAGCACTTTTTTACTTTTTAAATTTGATTGCTGTTTGTGTGCTAGAGATGGAACTGTCGGATTGCCATTCAGAATTAGTAATCATTTTCCGCTGGACTGTTAAACACTATCTGTAGAAAGAATCTGAGATAAGATGCCATTTCTAGCAAATGCAGTAACCGTTTTCCACAGTGTTTTGTAGCAGCATGAGTTTGTGTCTGTTTCAATCTAAATGTGTGCACTATTGGCAGAAAAATTTGCAAAGAGGAAGTTGTGGGTGTATCAGAGTTTTGCCAAAATGTGAAACAGATACATCTTACACTCATATAAAAATCCATGTCTTCAAGTAAAATCTATAACACCCACAAGGATCTTAAGACGTACATGTGTGGTCTGAATTAGTATGACTTTTATCAAAGCAGTATCCAGTTCCTCATTACATTCCCACACATAAATCTACTTCTGCAAACCTTTGAAACTCTTTGGAAGGAGGACTTATAATCACAGGTTTCTGGTGCGTAGGCACAAAAACCCTTCTCATAAGACATGGTCTCAGTGGTTGTTTCTTTCTGTCTTAGCAGAAATGTCAGTCACAAAAAGATCTGTTAAGGAGAAACCTCAGAGGAGAATTTAGTCAAGATCCTTGTAAGGGTCTCCAGTTTCATAGTGAGTCTGAGATGCATGATGCACTGGTGAATGTTGGCTACCAGCTTCACTGACAGAACTCATGGCCTGATCTAGCACACGTTGAAGTCAATGAGTGTCTTTCCAATGATGTCAGTGGACATTGAATGGGGTCTTCACAAAGGAAGAGAGTCACTGGTTAAGCTGATGTCTCCCTAAATCCCTTGGGTCATTTCACAGCATGACCTAAGGTGGAGGGAGGCAATGTGTGGGAATCTGGGCCTGAATGACTTGTCCGAGGTCAAACAGGAAATCTGTGGTAGAGCCAGGAATTGAACTCCCTAAGTTCCTTAGCCATGAGACCTCTATAAACAATTGTGGGTATTCTGGCAAAATATTTGCCTACTAATATAGTTGAGAAAGGGCAAATAAAAAAAGCAGTACATTGATTTACGAGTGTTAGGCTTTTTCTGTTTTTGTTTTTGGTATTTTTATTTTCAATTTTTATAAACTTCTGGGCATGAAACATCTGGAAACTGTGCCAATATGTACACACACTTAATTTCTATAACAGTGATGACTTGAAGTTGAGTAGTTTGAATTCAAAATAAGGATCTCACTTCAAATTAGTATTAATTATATGGTTGTTGGTAAATAAGTAGGGCCATTGGCAATATGCAATGACTTCCAGCTTATTTATTCAACTAAACAATTTAGTATTTGCTTGAGGGGTATAAGAAACAAAGTGAATAATATTTGCATTAAAAATATATTTAAAATAGATTTGCATGATTTCATTTTTACGAATGTGACTTTCATGCAGTTCATTGGACCTAGTTAGCTAATTTATTGGAAATTAGTCATGACGCTGTTTTATTGAGTTGATTTGTAACATTTTAATGGGCATCTCTCTACTTGGACACCTTTGTTCTGTATTAAAAATCCACAAAACCTGCAATAACAAAATAAAACAAATGGTATAATAAACCACACACACAAGAGCACACACACCTATATTTGCCTGATAAGAATTAATAGTCATATAATAAAGCCCCTCAAGCATACTCCATTATCTCGATGTCCCAAACACCCAGCAGAAAAGATAGCTTTCTGTATAAACCCATCAAATGTGGGTTTTGTCAGACCAAGTAGGGAAGCTAGTCATGGGATCCTCATGGAGAACATGCTGCCAGTCGTCTCCTGGTGTGCATCACAGATTCTTTTGTGGTTAAGTGGTTGCTCAAGAAATTAATAACGGTATCTAGAGCCTTTCATCTCTGTCACAGATTTCATTCTGATCTAGTCCAGCAGTGATTGGCAGTCATTGTCAACTGGTGGCTATGTGGCCTATATAAAACAAGTTGGTGGTCTTGGCCTAGTTGCTGTTCACAATTGGTGCTAATTAGCACTTATGTTAGCTGAGAGAGGCCAGAGACTGAGTGGACATGGAAACTAGGAAGTAGACTGTGGCATTTTGGCGTGATAGTATGTGGAAGTTTGTGGTGCCTGTAGGTGTGCTGTATGTGTTTTATGGATGAATAGAGAACTTTACTTTACCAGGCTGTCAGTCTGGCATCTTTCACAGAATTAAATTCCAGTAGGTCCTGATTCAGCAAACAATGCCTTTTCAGAAAAGCACTTAAGCATATACTTAAGCATCTATTTAAACCCCATTAACTTCTGTTCATAAGGACTCTGCTGAATCTGGGTCCTAGATTGTAACTTGTACCTCTTTGGTTATTTAAGTACTTTATTTGTGCACATATCCACCCTGGCTAAAGCTGAGTGTCTTTCAGGGAGGTCACAGAAGTCACAGATTCCGTGGTTTTCCAGGACCTCCATGACTTTTGCAGTGGCTGATGCGGCTGACCCCAATGCCTCCCGAGCAGTTGGGGCGGCCCGGGGCCAGCCGCACTGGCCACTGCTCAGGTGGCCCCAGGCAGCTGGTTCCAGGTGCTGCCCAGAGCAGCAGTCCAGGAGCAGCAGCAGCAGGGCCCCTGCCCCTCTCCCAGAGCAGCAGTGGCAGGGTGGCCCTGGGTTGTTTCCCCTTCCCTCCCCCCCCAGCCTCCCCTGAGCAACAGCATTGGCAGGGCCCTGGGCCACCCAACCCCAGCAGTGACAGGGCTCGGAGCACCCACCTCCCAGAGCAGCAATGTCCAAAGGAGTGCACCCCCGATCCTCACACCCAGCACTTAGGATTTAGTTAGGTATATTTTTAGTAAAAGTCAAGGATGGATCAGGGGTTGTGACTTTTTGTTTATTTCTCATGACCTGTCCATGACTTTTACTAAAAATACCCATGCCTTATCGTAGCCTTAAACATGGCTCTTCTGATTGACTAATAAAAATACACTGACAACTGGGATGTAGAACTGCAAAATCCATAGTTTTATAACTGATTAATATGTCCTGGTTTATTATATTTATCAAAACTAATTGTCTGTAATGAATATTTTATATATAATAATCTCTAAAAAGGAGACCTTAAATTGTCTTGATTTAAAGAAAAAGTGGTCAAATTTCCAGCTGTATGATTGTAGTTGTTCTAATAAACAACACCAAATAATAATAAGCATGTGTTTCACCATATATATCTGGAACAGACCATTTATTTTAAACTTCATGATGTGTAGTTTTGAACTTCACATCAGATCTAAGAAGTGAAGGCTGTTAACAACATCCTTAATGTATTGAACATCATGCAGTGTATTTTAATTTTTTACATCTTTCCTTTTCATCTTAGTGTTGACAGTGTGCCCAAAAGGGAGATGTATTGGGATATTTTCTATAGGGAAAACACATTCCTTGGATATTAGCATAAGAGCAATTATCTGTGTTATTAGGAAAGACTAGAGCTAATGGTGGAAGGTAGAATCAGTGCAAGTGGTTAATTATACAACTCCAATGGTATGCGTTTGCAATTTAAAAAGAACAAAACATAGATAAAAGGTAATTTGTGATGATAATTGCATAAATAGTAAGATTCCCAAGTGTGGGTTGGGGTTTTTTTGCATTTTTTTTTTAATGCCTGTTTTAAAAATTACAACTGAAGTGTACTGTTTATTGCAAAGCACTTAGGGATCATGAGCTAATCAGACTTCTGCACTGGCAGAATATTCATAACACTATAATTTTGCAGTTCGATTACATCATGCTGTTTTCCTAACTACTCTTACTGCTGGGTTATCATCTCTCGTCTGCCAAAAGGTGTCTCTTTGTTTTTCACTAGGGGAGTCCAGATCTTCATTCTGTGTGACTTTTCCACAGTGAGTGGTGTATGGTTATGTAGTATTGTCCATTCAAACCAAATATTGTCTTGTTACAAATCATGTGATATCCTTGTCCCATTGTGTTTCACACCTCCCTCTCTTGCAAATAGAGATCCGCAGGAAAAGTCAGAACAATGGCCCCCGTGCAACAGAGCACTTAAGTCATGATTAACTTTAAGCATG
This sequence comes from Lepidochelys kempii, assembly GCF_965140285.1. Classification (NCBI taxonomy): domain Eukaryota; kingdom Metazoa; phylum Chordata; order Testudines; family Cheloniidae; genus Lepidochelys; species Lepidochelys kempii. The sequence goes on along the minus strand of NC_136384.1, from coordinate 64,818,295 downwards.
TACTTGCATCCTATCGATTTCAGGGAGATTTGATACTTGCTGAAAGTTGAGCGCCAGTGCTTTTTTGAACCAGGACCTGAATTCGCGGGGGGGGGGGGGGACCTTTTGTAGTGATCATCAAGGTGGGCCATTTCCAGCAGTTGACAAGAATGTCTGAGGAACAGCAGGGGGTGGGGGTGGGGCGGGAATAAACATGGGGAAATAGTTTTAATTTGTGTAATGACCCCCCCCACACACTGGTAATAGCTCACCTTACCTGATCACTCTCCTTACAGTGTGTATGGTAACACCCATTGTTTCATGTTCTCTGTGTATATAAATCTCCCCACTGTATTTTCCACTGAATGCATCTGAAGAAGTGAGCTGTAGCTCACAAAAGCTTATGCTCAAATAAATTGGTTAGTCTCTAAGGTGCCACAAGTCCTCCTTTTTTTTAGGCTATTGTCTGCAGTCCAACTGAAGGGGTAACCTGCAGCTTGTGTAGTCATATGGGCTTTAAATCTATCTAGATTGCTAAAAACTGGGCTTCAGTGCGGGCTAGCAATGCCACTACGTACCCAGAGCAGCGGGGTGGGTTTGGACAGTCTTGTACACAACTGTAGTCTTTCATGCAATAAATGTTTGCTTGTCTTTCATGAATACGTTTCTATCATTTTGCTGTTACAGGTTTCAGAGTAACAGCCATGTTAGTCTGTATTCGCAAAAAGAAAAGGAGTACTTGTGGCACCTTAGAGACTAACCAATTTATTTGAGCATGAGCTCACTCTCTGCTGCCCCCCCCCCCAGATGTTCTGGTTTAACTTGGATTTAAACTTGGAGAGTGGTCAGTTTGGATGAGCTATTACCAGCAGGAGAGTGAGTTTGTGTGTGTATGGGGGTGGGGGGGATGTGAGAGAACCTCGATTTGTGCAGGAAATGGCCCAACTTGATTATCATGCACATTGTGTAAAGAGTTGTCACTTTGGATGGGCTATCACCAGCAGGAGAGTGAATTTGTGGGGGGGCGGGGTGGAGGGTGAGAGAACCTGGATTTGTGCTGGAAATGGCCCAACCTGATGATCACTTTAGATAAGCTATTACCAGCAGGACAGTGGGGTGGGAGGAGGTATTGTTTCATATTCTCTGTGTATATATAAAGTCTGCTGCAGTTTCCACGGTATGCATCCGATGAAGTGAGCTGTAGCTCACAAAAGCTCATGCTCAAATAAATTGGTTAGTCTCTAAGGTGCCACAAGTACTCCTTTTCTTTTTGCTGTTACAGATAGCTGGTATTACTGTACTTTAGAATGTATCCTTTGTCCACTACTTCCTTTTTTACTCTTTCACTCACTCTTTTGCATGTTTCTTTCCATCTTTGTGTGTATGTGTGTTTACTCACAGCATAACTTTTGCCATTCTTGACAAAATGAGGACCCGTATCTGAATAAATAGAGAATTGTACTTGCCTGATCATTTCAAACATTGCTATGAATAACTAACTAACCTCAATAAATTAGTTTCTGGGTAGAACGTGTTATCTATTTATCTGTCTGTGTGTAGATCTCTCTAGTTTCTTGCTTTTAGTCTGTTAACTTCAATAGACTAGAACCTCTTTATATTGAATTAAATAGGTTTTTTTGTTTTATTTTTAAGTTTTGGGGCTTTTTATGCAGGATTACCAACCTAATAATGAAGGCAAAGTATGAAATATAATTTTTTAAAGTTCGAAATAAAACAGATATTGCAATGATTAGCTACTATAGTCAATCAATAATAGTTTGACTGATTCCTCTACTCATGTTACTTTTGTTTCCAAGTCATGCCTATTATATTCATCTTTTCACAAGCATGTTTTGATGTCTGTCTCATTATCTCTTTGCTGTTCTCCCTTTTCCTTAGTCTTGTGCTGTTTTAATTCTCGTACAACTATGCTTACAGAAGGAAAATGAAATATTTAAAATATATCTAACAGAAAAATCTAAGAAGTGCTGACACTTACTCGTGTGAGTAGTTCCGCTGACGCCAATGGGAGTACCTAGCATGAAAAATGATTACTCAATGGAGTATGTTTTCGTGGGACCAGGCCCATTGTTTCTCCTAATTTTAATCATAACACTACTGTTGCTGCCAAAGAGATTGGCTTTATGCTTGTGCTGTCAGCATGCTTAACTGCTCTGACCTTGTGTTGAATTGGCGCTTCAGTGGACTAAGGGCTGTAGTGGTTCACTAGCCTTTAACCTCTGGAGATTTTTATTAACAGCTGACTTAGCTCACCAGTGAAAATGAGTTTAGAGGTTTCGATACAGTCTCCAGTGTATGTTTAACCACATCAAAAGGAACTGTACAATTCAGCATCGTTTAATGTATGTGATATGAGGAAACAAGGGCCTAGAACAGCAGAGATGTGTCCTAATTGAGGTGCATTGGCAGAGCTACGTGAGCAGTGTAGCACAGCTCCTTGTTCACATTATGCTATTGCCCGAGCTATTCGTTGGTCACTTTTTTATGAGCATCAGCATTAACCCGCATCTCCAGGAAGTATTGCTACCTTCTACTTGTGATTTACAGGAGGTGGCTTTTGTTATGTTGTGTTAGTTACCTAGTGCCATAAGAGTATGTGATGTGTAGAGTGCAGTTGCGTTCAGACTAACCAAACTTCTTGAAAGTTCCGCATTTGTTAAAAATGACATTTTTGCCAGTTGATCAAGTTGCTTCAAATTCTGGAATCTTTCACTAATTTTGAATTAAGATTTGGATAATCATTAATTTGATGTGACCTGATGTGATCAGACTAAAGAAAGCTCTTAGCTCCCTCATATCCCCATCCTCATCTACTCACACATACATTTTATCTGTCCTTTTTGACTGTTTGGCTGTTTTACTTTGCAGAGCTGTTTCTCTGCCTTAAAGAATTCCAAATATTTTCTTTCCTGGCTTTTTGTTAATAAATGTTTTTTAATCAAGTGTGATCTTAGGCCCTGATCCTGTAAACTCACACATGCTTAACTTAGCCTCTGTAGTATCCCTAGCCTCTGTTTGCCAGAAGCTGGGAATGGGTGACAGAGGATGCATCACTTGATTACCTGTTCTGTTCATTCCCTCTGCGGCACCTGGCACTGGCCACTGTCAGAAGACAGAATACTGGGCTAGATGAACCTTTGGTCTCACCCACTATTGCTGTTCTTATGTTTACTACCACTGGACTACTCACAGGAGCATATGTGAAAAGGTTTGCAGTATCAGGGTACTTAGCAAATATTGGTAGAGTAAGAAAACACTAACGCTGATAAGTTTCAACCAATGTTAATGCACGTTTTGTTCACTATGTGTAGGTACAGTCCATGTTAATCAAAAACAGATTCAGCTAATTTCTGTGCTTTAAAAGAGCAAACTTGCATTCTCTGAATAATCAGTGTTTACAAAAATATTTTGCAGAAAAACTTTCAGGACTGTGCATGCGTGTGTGTGAAGAGAATCGAGACCAAAAAATAATTAAATGGGGAACCTTTTGTAATTTCACAGTAACAACTTACCACTTTTAGGAACAAAAATATGATCTGATGACTTTCTTTGGACAGTTGTTTGAAGCCAAAACCTGAGGCAATGCCCAAAGCAATTAAAATACAGTTTTTGAAATGCACAGATAAAGAAACTTGTGAGGAAGATAATAATCAAGCACTACCAGGTTTATATGTACTTCACTGTACCCGTTAAGTGTGTGAACAAATGGTTGTGGAATGAATAAAAAGGACATGTGAGCAACATGGGCCTACAACTTACAATTTGGTATGTGCACATCTGAACTTCATCACTGATGGGAAATGCCATTTCTTTGGAGAAGCTAGCGAGGTGGGTACTTTCTTCAGAATAGAGTGACACTGCATTCAGGAATAGCGGTCACATTCACTGCCAGTGCTTACATCGGTGGATGACATTCGCCCGCCAACATAGCTTCTGCTTCTTGCCGAGGTGAAGTAATTCTGCCGACAAGAGAGCTCTCTCCTGTTGGCATAGTGCATCTTCACCAGACGCGCTACAGCTGCATTGGTGCAGCTTCATTGATGTAGCACTGTAGTGTAGATTTGCCCTGAGATCCAGACAGGACATAGGCCGAATCCACAAAGGGACTTAAGTATAGCAGTGCCTAACTTTTAGGTGTCTGGCCACGCAGTGGAATCTACAAACCCTGAATTAGGTGCTCAGGTGAGATAGACAGGGGAACATCTGGTTTCACCTAGTTTGAGGATCCCACGTGGCCCCTATACTGAGGGGTTGTGTGCATGCCCAGAGCCAAAAACATAGGTGCCTAGGGGACATCTACAGCAGAAATTTAGGCACCATTAAATTTTAGGCAACTCTGAGGGCTAGGTCGCAGTTTAATGGGGATTGTGAGGGTCTCAATGGCGCCTACTTTTTGGATTTTAGGCACCAAAATCCTTTTGTGACTCTGGGCTCAGTTGCTTCCTAGCTATTTTGTAATCTAGGAAATATTCTCCTTTAAGCAACTGTAATGAGCCTTTCAGCTTCTAACCATATATCTAATTGTTCTGCTGATATAAAATTGCATAATAATATGAGTTCCTGAATTGGTTAATTATTGTGATCTTTAAGGACAGGCAAGTTTTTAGAGGCTGGTTATGTTGGTAGACTAAGAAACAGGTATGTAAAACGAATCCAATATATAAAATGAATCTCCAATTTCACCCTGGAAGTAAAAGATCTTAATCAGAATAAATGCCCATTATGAAAATTAAAATAAGAACACAAAACCTGAAATTAATTTTGGTTAACAGTATACATCCTATCTAAATGGTACATTGAAAATGAAAGGTGAGATGAACCATCGAGAAATCTGTGACAGAGCAATGAACTCCATCATATTAAAGCTTTTCATTTTGATAAAAGCAACAAAATTGACAAAACACTTAGGTGGAAAAGACATAACAATGTTATCGGAAATCCTGTCTAGCCAAGGCACAATAGTATAATCTTGCTGAAATAAGTGAAGAATTTGTAGAGTATATTTGAGTCCTATATAGCTTAGAAAGGGGAGTTTATCCGCCTATCATAGAATCACAGAATATCAGGGTTGGAAGGGACCTCAGGAGGTCATCTAGTCCAACCCCCTGCTCAAAGCAGGACCGATCCCCAATTAAATCATCCCAGCCAGGGCTTTGTCAAACCTGACCTTAAAAACTTCTAAGGAAGGAGATTCCACCACCTCCCTAGGTAATGCATTCCAGTGTTTCACCACCCTCCTAGTGAAAAAGTTTTTCCTAATATCCAACCTAAATCTCCCCCACTGCAACTTGAGACCATTACTCCTTGTTCTGTCATCTGCTGCCATTGAGAACAGTCTAGATCCATCCTCTTTGGAACCCCCTTTCAGGTAGTTGAAAGCAGCTTTCAAATCCCTCCTCATTCTTCTCTTCTGTAGACTAAACATCCCCAGTTCCCTCAGCCTCTCCTCATAAGTCATGTGTTCCAGTCCCCTAATCATTTTTGTTGCACTCCGCTGGACTATTTCCAATTTTTCCACATCCTTCTTGTAGTGTGGGGCCCAAAACTGGACACAGAACTCCAGATGAGGCCTCACCAGTGTCAAATAGAGGGGAACGATCACGTCCCTTGATCTGCTGGCAATGCCCCTACTTACACATCCCAAAATGCCATTGGCCTTCTTGGCAACAAGGGCACACTGTTGACTCATATCCAGCTTCTCGTCCACTGTAACCCCTAGGTCCTTTTCTGCAGAACTGCTGCCGAGCCATTCGCTCCCTAGTCTGTAGCGGTGCAATGGATTCTTCCATCCTAAGTGCAGGACTCTGCACTTGTCCTTGTTGAACCTCATCAGATTTCTTTTGACCCAATCCTCCAATTTGTCTAGGTCCTTCTGTATCCTATCCCTACCCTCCAGCGTATCTACCTCACCTCCCAGTTTAGTGTCATCTGCAAACTTGCTGAGGGTGCAATCCACACTATCCTCCAGATCATTTATGAAGATATTGAACAAAACCGGCCCCAGGACCGACCCTTGGGGCACTCCACTTGATACTGGCTGCGAACTAGACATGGAGCCATTGATCACTACTCGTTGAGCCCAACAAACTAGCCAGCTTTCTATCCACCTTATAGTCCATTCATCCAGCCCATACTTCTTTAACTTGCTGGCAAGAATACTGTGGGAGACAGTGTCAAAAGCTTTGCTAAAGTCAAGGAACAACACATCCACTGCTTTCTCTTCATCCACAGAACCAGTTATTTCGTCATAGAAGGCAATTAGATTAGTCAGGCATGACTTGCCCTTGGTGAATCCATGCTGACTGTTCCTGATCACTTTCCTCTCCAAGTGCTTCAAAATTGATTCCTTGAGGACCTGCTCCATGATTTTTCCAGGGACTGAGGTGAGGCTGACTGGCCTGTAGTTCCCAGGATCCACCTCTTTCCCTTTTTTAAAGATGGGCACTACATTAGCCTTTTTCCAGTCGTCTGGGACTTCCCCCGATCGCCATGAGTTTTCAAAGATAATGGCCAATGGCTCTGCAATCCCATCCGCCAACTCCTTTAGCACTCTCGGATGCAACACATCTGGCCCCATGGACTTGTGCACGTCCAGCTTTTCTAAATAGTCCCGAACCACTTCTTTCTCCACAGAGGGCTGGTCACCTCCTCCCCATGCTGTGCTGCCCAGTGCAGTAGTCTGGGAGCTGACCTTGTTCGTGAAGACAGAGGCAAAAAAAGCATTGAGTACATTAGCTTTTTCCACATCCTCTTGTCACTAGGTTGCCTCCCTCATTCAGTAAGGGACCCACACTTTCCTTGACTTTCTTCTTGTTGCTAACATACCTAAAGAAACCCTTCTTGTTACTCTTAACATCTCTTGCTAGCTGCAACTCCAGGTGTGATTTGGCCTTCCTGATTTCACTCCTGCATGCCCGAGCAATATTTTTATACTCATCCCTGGTCATTTGTCCAATCTTCCCCTTCTTGTAAGCTTCTTTTTTGTATTTAAGATCAGCAAGGATTTCACTGTTAAGCCAAGCCGGTCGCCTGCCATATTTACTATTCTTTCTACACATCGGGATGGTTTGTCCCTGTAACCTCAATAAGGATTCTTTAAAATACAGCCAGCTCTCCTGAACTCCTTTCCCCCTCATGTTATTCTCCCAGGGGATCTTGCTCATCAGTTCCCTGAGGGAATCAAAGTCTGCTTTTCTGAAGTCCAGGGTCCGTATTCTGCTGCTCTCCTTTCTTCCCTGTGTCAGGATCCTGAACTCGACCATCTCATGGTCACTGCCTCCCAGGTTCCCATCCACTTTTGCTTCCCCTACTAATTCTTCCTGGTTTGTGAGCAGCAGGTCAAGAAGAGCTTTGCCCCTACTTGGTTCCTCCAGCACTTGCACCTATGTTCTTTATACTGGTGCACACCATTATTAGAATGCCTCCAAAATCTCATTCGACCAGTGGTCTGCTTTCCCTGCCTCCTGAAGCAGTAGAAGCTATTTTTTTTTAATGTATTTACTTTCTCTCTACTTACCTGTCTCCTGCTTCTTTCTCTCTCTCTCCCTTTTTGCCTTCACTGCTTTTTCTTTCTTTTCCTTTTCTGCTGTTCAAAATAGCAGCTGGGGAGTGATAGTTGGAAGTAAATTTAACGCTTTGTTCTGAGGGCAGAGAGATCTGTGGTCCTTCATTTCTGGTGCTGAGTTTCAAAGCCTTGGCCTTGTTTCCAAATAAGACTTTTCACCTACTCTCAGGAACTCCATCTTTAAGCTTGGCTGCTTCATAGTTCCTGAGGAATGTTGAGGGAAATCTTTGTCTTGGAAAGCATCTGCGGTGCATTGGGTCAGTTCCATAGAGGACCTTGAAGTTCAGCACAAAGATGTTGAATGCTGTCTTTAGCTAACAAATTTGGGCCTGCTCCTGATCACATTGCCATCAATAGTAAAACTCTCATTGACTCCATATTGATGATTTTGAGCATTTTGACTGCATTTATTTGACAGCTTCTTAAAAATACCTTCATGTTTCCCTTTTAATTGTATTTACTGTGGCACAAGCTCTGTTACTATCACTCCATAGTTACAGAGGAACAGCCAGCATACATTATTTAACTATTCCTGAAAAATACATGTTATAGCACAATTTTTTTTAAAAAAAGTATCTATTAAGAGTCTGTATCTTAATAGTCAAAACTACCCCCATAGCTTGCTATCCTTCTAATGTTTTTATCCAGGAGAAAACAGTTTTGCAGCTTTTTATATGTTGTTAGATTGTTTAACTAAATTCTTCTGAACATCTGGTTAGGTGGTTTTGTGATTTATCACTGGAGTTCTTAGGTTTGGTAGATTGTGGTCTAGTTTAAATGTTCACTTCTGGTATGAGGCATAACTGTTAATCATATGAATAGTTGCATGTAAGTCAGTAGAACAACTTCCATGAGGGAGGATTGCTTGCATGAAGAGGGAGGATTGCTTGCATGAGTAGGGGCTGCAGGCTGAGCCTTTATCAAGTCAGCAATCCGTGTTGTTTTTACAATGTGTGCTGAGTGTTTTTAGGTCTTTTCTGAGTTAAATAACCCTAAATTGAAATAGTTTAATGCATGAATGTTGATGATTATTAAGCAGACATTCTAAGCATATTAGGATTTTGCTCCCAGATCGTCTGCCTTTGGGTAGTTCTTAAAAACATTAGTAACCAGAAAAGTTAGCTTGGAAGTTTGAGGATAGAAGTATTGCTCCTACACCAAAAGCACAGCATGACAATTACATAACTTTTTAAGAGAATCATAATTTCTTATTTTGCTATGTTTATCATTTCGGAGGCTGCGTCAGTACTCTTTCCGCAGAAACATATGGATTAGATTTCTTATTAGTATTATGCATGGCTTGCAGTTGTAAATATTACAAAAGAAAAACATATAGAGGCTCCTTGGAATAATATGTCTAAGTTCATGTTGAGTATTTCACCTGTACATGAAAAGTAATATAGGATGGTATTTTGCCATTACATTTATGTAGTGTAACACCTGTGTGTTTGATCTTCTAAGAGAGATCAGTACATTAATTTTTCTTAAATTCATCTAAAACTTGTTCAGCAGTGAGGTCCAAATTGAATTAATTACTGTATCATGGGTCAGCTTGTCCATGTGGGATCTTGTCTTCTGAGCTTCTAACAGTCAATTTTAATAATTCATACTCAATTGGCACTTCAGCAGCCATTAGGGATATCAGTCTATTCTGGTTGTGTTTTATTCAGGGATATATATATGCTTATATTGTGATTTTTATTTATTTATGTTTTATTTTTATTTTATTTGGTTATCTAAAGTTAGCCATTTGGAAAACTTCACAAACAGATTATTTTTTAAGAATCATTGATACACCTACTCTTCAGTGGGATTTTTAATGTTAGTTTTGATTTAAACCCTACTTGAATATACACACAGTAAATTCTTGTGTGGGAGCAAGACAGTATACCTGAATGAGTAAATGAAAATTTTAGGCTTACAAATTTTTTTTAAAAAATCTTCTCTTTGATGTTTTAGATAGTGTACAGTTTTAGCTCCTCTACACATTCCTGAAAACATAGAGCTAAATTCTGTTCCCCATTAAACCATAAATTCTGCAGATCTAAATATAGACAGAATTTGCCCGAGAAGGTTCAGAACCACTTTAAAAGGGAAAAAGTGTTTTCAGGTGTTTCGTTTAACATGGCCAGATAAAGACAATGAGCCAGCTGCAGCTGAAATAAACAAAGTGCAGGTAGAGGTAGGTACAAAGGTTGTTTAAAGCTCACATTTGCATTTTCCCAACCCTGATGCTGCTCTGCACAGGGCCATCTTGAAGGCAGTTCTAACATATATGCCAGGTTATAAAGGCAAGTTAAACGCAAGTCAAAATACAGCGAAGGGTTGGTGTGGTTCAGCTGCATGGTAGTCGGGCCCCCTATCTTTTTGCCATGCCTACTTTTCCACAGTACACTGATTGCAGGGAGGGGTGTGTGACATAGGTGCCCGTACATCACATCTATGTTACTGGAGTATATCATCCTTGTAGTAAGGTGGTCTTCTCTAGATGATTGGCTAAATTTGCTCTCGACCCAGCTTATGCCCCTGGAGTGCTGTAAAGCAGCTACACTATATCAGAGAATTAGGCCATTATTTTTAAGGTTGTACAAACGGAGCTTTAATATATTGTTAGATGTTTTGTCAAGTCGCTAAAACTAACATTTGAAATATTTAAAGTTCTCAATAGTGGTGATTAAGATGAATACACAGTCTTCTTAGCACTTTCATGCTTATTCATAACAAGATATAGTGCCTCCTGCAACTTGATTGTCTTTACCGCTTCAATCACTGATTTTTTTCCCCTTCATTCTGCAGAAGAACAAAAACATTATTATCAAAGGCCATGCTAATGGTCTTTTCATTCACCATCTGCTTTATAAGCAGGAACCTAAATGTGCTTGAAAATATTTAGCAGAAACCACTTAGGCCCAAGTTGGTCAAAGAAGGAGGAAAGGGGGCGGTAGCATTGATTGCGCTCATTATTAAAGAGAGACTGACAGTTTGAGCAAGTGCATCTCCCTTTATTAAAGTGCATTATTACTTTGGATAAAAACACTTTGTCTCGTATCCTAACTGCTTAAGGATGCTGTACAGCAGTGGTTCCCAAACTTGTTCTGCTGCTTGTGCCGGGAAAACCCGGGCCGGGCCAGTTTGTTTACCTGCCGCATCCGCAGGTTCGGCCAATCGCGGCTCCCAGTGGCTGAAGTTTGCTGCTCCAGGCCAATGGGAGCTGCTGGAAGCGGCGCGGGCCGAGGGACGTACTGGCCGCCACTTCCAGCAGCTCCCATTGGCCTGAAGCAGCAAACCGCGGACACTGGGAGCCGCGATCGGCGAACCTGCGGACACGGCAGGTAACCAGCCCAGCCCAGCAGGGGCTTTCCCCGCACAAGCAGCGTAACAAGTTTGGGAACCACTGCATTATAGTAAATATTGCAAATTAGCTCATAGGTAAGCACTCAACAGTGCTTCCTGTGCTCTCATTGTACAAATGTAATTGGCAACAGTTTAACCTCTCCTGGGCATGGAGGAGGGAAGCTGCCTGATTCAAATGAAGAAGAGAACAAAATCTGTAGAGGGGCATAGGCTGGGACCTGAAGTCCTGTGGAAAAAATAGCATGTGGTCATATTGTAATGCCAAGTTTTTAAATTGGAGCCAAATTAAGTAGCACGGGCAACCTTAATTCTAGCATTTCCTAATTTTTGAGTGCTTGACTTTGCAACCCTGATTACGTTTTTTTAACATAGGTTTTGTGTGTGTGTAATTATATGTGTATACTCATTAAACAATAGGGAACAAAGTTTGTCTGTCTTTGTACTTATAAACATATTGTGTTATTTTTCATTAGCCTATAACAGCATGGGCTGTACTTCAGTGTGGTTTCAGAATGATACAGGATATGTGCCAAGAAAGTTAATGTGCCATAGTCTGATAGCCAACAGCTGATACTGTTACTTTTTTTTAAGCTTACTCTTGGTTTTTTAGCTATGCTGTATTTTCCATCCACGACTGAGTAAAATGGTGTAAAATATATGAAATAAAACCTACCCTCACCACCATTTTGCATTTGATTTCACCCCTAATAACGTCAGTTCAGATTTTCAGCTGTTTAACTTCTCAAGCAGGAATATGTAATGATATGGCACAATTTTTGCTAGTCACAGTACCTCAGCATCTTTTATCTTACTGAGGTGAAACCACTGTGCTGAAAGGCGGTCTCAAAACTTTGCCACACTTGAACAATGCAAGATGGTGAGGACATGAACCATTAGACAAATCCATCCTTACATCACCTTTCCACTATGATAGGACTTCTAAGAGTCTGTTGTCCCTGAAAACTTTATTCTAAGTGTGTCTGCAAGACTTGTTGCCACTCACTCCTCTCCTAAAATCTTGTACCTGGGACTTCTGCATCAGAAGTTCAATAGAAATTATGCATTAAGCTTGTGACGTAATAATCCTGAATGCTAAACACTGAAAATGTAAACAGGTCTCATTTACATAAATATTTTTGTTGTGTTCTTTCTGATACATAAATAATTTACATCACAAACCTTTTTAAATCTTAGTAGTACAAAATGCAAGGCTTTAATGGCTAAGTCAGCTTTCTGTGTAAATTACACTCAGTATACTGATCTCTGTTTAATGCCATTAACTGAACAGTATTTTGCTAATGACTTCTGTTTTAAGATGACTAATCAGGATATTTAAATTGGCAAATTGCTACTATATACATCCATTGTAAGCAAATATGCAAACACTTGCTACCATTGCTTTTTGAGAGGTAGGAGGGAGTTTGGATGGAAGTAGTTGACTTTTTCACTGCCTGTTGCAACTTTAGGCTGAGAATGGGAAAATTCAGTTTCCTGTCATCAGGCCTATGCCCGATCCATGCTTCCTAGGGCTCCAAGAGTCAATATTTGATTTGGATGACTTTCTCCAAGATCATACTTCTCTGATCATACTTCTCAATGAGAGTAGCTGAAGTACGCTGTTAACGAGAGGATTCACAATCTGTAATAATTCAATGGAATATGATTTAGCACCTGCTATAGTGGAAGAAAGGTGGGATTTCTCTGTTTCTTCAATAGCTAGGACATAAGCTTGTATTCCTTGTACTGGGGCATGTCGATATCTATTTATGTTTTTGGTCACTGATGCACTGTCTTCCTTTTGCCCTTTTTTTTTTGTCAGAGATAATCAGAAAACCATAGAAACCCTTGGGAACTTTGGGGAAGGAGCAAAATTTTCAATGCCAGAATGTCAGCCTTTGTGGTTAATGATGACACTAACACTGAATGGTCATAATGACCTACTTGGTCATCTGTTTTATAGCCTTTTAATGAGTTGAAGTACTATGCAAGGATGTTTTAGAATTTGAATCCAGGAACTTCTGTCTTGCCAGGAGACTTGGGAGGATTCTAATCTTAGTCTGAAGGAGAGAATAGTCTGTTCAGGACTGGTGGTGTTTCTTGTTTTTGCTAAATCCACAGCCAGTTTGAAAATCAGGTCTAGGATGTCGATCACCATGAATGTAGGTCCAGAGATAACCTGTGGAAAAACTAAAGATGCCCCCTGCATTTTCCAGATCCTGAATAGAGCTGTCTTTTCCTTTGCTGCTTACAGGGAACTAATACATCTCAAACCATACTCCTAAAAATAAATAAAAAGAGGCTGTCATTATAGCTTAGATTTAACTTAATGTGTTCACAGACAGGAAGGGAAAGGTGCAAAATGGTTATTGGTCAAACAATTACTTGCAACCTTAAGGAATTTCCAAAAATTAAACCTTAATTGATCTCATAGTGGGGCAGTTATTCTAGTCATTAACAATTTTAGTCATATAATCCAAGACTAAATGACAGAGGCCAGGTAGACGAAAAGGTCTATTTTAAAATCAATTCAAACAGTGATTGGGATCTTGGCTTTGCAGAAGTGAGCTGTGTTCATTCCTGATTAATTACAAATCTTATTTCTAAAGAATGCCTTAAGCTTCAAACTGTTTAAATGCCTCTAACCATTTTATTCATTTCACATCTTGTGTCTTTTGGATCTGTATTTGAGTTGCTCTCAAGCTGCAAACTTCAGCTACAGATTTAAACCAACCCCATATTTTGAGTGTGAAGTTTAGTTTGGGCCCATGTCTCATTTGTATGAGTGGGTGAACAATTACATTTTTCTCAGAATGATTTGGATAAGAGTTTTGACAGGTAGAAGAAAAGTTTCCTTGCAGGTTTTTAATTCCTACTGTAAACTCTACTCGTGATAGATTTTGGCATGCTGGGGGTGTTTTTCATCGTAGCTGTAATAGAATATTCATCTCTGTCTCTTGGAAATAACTTGTATTAATTCCTTGTGCCAAAATACAGAACTTTCTGTATATTGCAGTTTTATTTCTTGAACACTTAACTCTCCCAGTCTTTCTAGAGTCGCCAGGCATCCAGTTTTTGACCAGAACACCTGTCGAAAAGGGACCCTGGCGGCTCCGATCACCCCCTCCCAAACCCCTATCCCTGCCTGGAGCCCCCTCCTGCTCCCTGAACCCCTCATTTCTGGGCCCATCCCACAGTCTGCACCCCTAGCTGGAGTCCTCACCCCCTCCCGCACCCCAAATACCTGCCCCAGCCCAGTGAAAGTGAATGAGGGTGGGGAAGAGCAAGCGATGGAGAGAGAGGGTCTGGAGTGAATGGAGGGTGGAACCTCAGAAAAGGGGTGGGGTAGGGACAGGTCCTCATGGAATCATTGAATCATAGATTTTAAGGTCATAAGGGACCATTATGATAATTTAGTCTGACCTCCTGCACAACGCAGGCCACAGAATCTCACCCACCAACTCCTGTAACAAACCCCTAACGTATGTCTGAGCTATTGAAGTCCTCAAATCGTGGTTTAAAGACTTCAAGGTGCAGAGAATCCTCCAGCAAGTGACCCGTGCCCCACGCTGCAGAGGAAGGCGAAAACCCCCCTGGCCTCTGCCAATCTGCCCTGGAGGAAAATTCCTTCCCGACCCCAGATATGGCGATCAGCTATACCCTGAGCATGTGGGAAGACTCATAGAAGGAACGGGGCAAGGGTGTTCGGTTTTGTGCAATTAGAAAGTTGGCAACCCTAGTTCTTACATGAGTAAGGGTAAGAGGAGGCCATATAAGGTTCCCAACAACAAAACAATGGAAGCACCTGGTTGGGCTTCTGAGGGAAAGGCAGCAGTATAGTAACCTGCAACCTCCTGCATATGGTGAGCCTGCCACACCAATTCTGCATAGCCCTACAACACCTGTTTCGGCTGAAATATCCCTGGGTTTCAGCTTCAGCCTATGTTGAGCAGGTATCTGTATCTCTTGCCTGAAGTTCTTGAACTGGCTATCGCTCAGTCTGAAGTTGTTTTCAGCTCAGGGAGCCTAGCATTTGTTAAAACAAAACACGACAAAAATCTTACCAGTTGTAAAATGCTGGATCAGTTTCTCTTCTGAAAGCAGACAGCAGAGGGAACATCTCAGAGGTCTCTCCTGCCTAAAAATGCAGGTTAATGAAAACATTCAGAATAACCCATAGTAGTATTGTGCAATTATCATAACTTCATACCATAATATTTGCTTTTTTAATTTGCTTTCATTCATAGGTCTTTTAAACGAAACAGATTCCTGAGTCTTTCTCTGCTGTCTTTAAACTGTCAATGGCTCAGCCTGGAGCTGCTTTCAGCTCACAGAATCTGTCAGCTTTTTAAAACTTTGTGAATGCAACGGGAATGATTCGGGGAGGAGGGGGGAAGGTTCTTTTTCTTTTTAAACAAAGGTCAGTTTTTTTTTCTGAGCTGAAAGAACCACTGTCCAAGCCACAGCCATTTCAGAGACTCAGACTGCAAGACACGAACTGAAACTGAAAAGGTCAGTTTTAACAGAATGGATATTTTTAGGATTTTGGGGCTTCTGATGCTTTTAAGACACTTCTGATATTAAAGGCTAAATTTTGCTACTCTTACTCATGTCTGTAAACACATATATTCACACGAGGTCCCAATGTTGCTCTAAATGAATACAATTTGTGTGTCTTAAAAAAACCCCAACCACACGACCATAAGTATGCACCCCAAACCAACATTTCTCAAATGCGGCCACCAGGGGCTTTTCATGCAGTCACGAAAAGCTCTTGGGTGGTGATGGGGGAGGGGGGCAATTATCGGCCATTCCCTCCCCCCTCCCTCCCCCTCCGCCCCCCCGTTGCTCCTGCATGCACTGCCCTGCACCACCTGTGGAGGGCAATGCATAGAGCACAATTTTGATTCCTGGTCCCACGGGCTCCAACCCCAGACTTCAGGTGCGCAGCCCCCAGTTCTGACCACACATTAAGTGTGCTGACCCCTGGCTCCGGCCATGCAGGCTCAACCCAATCGCCCTGGGCCCCCACTACCTTCCCTTGCCCCATATTCACTGCCCCTGGCCCCGCTGCCACTTCCTGTGCCCCCCAGGCTTAATTTGTCCTGGGGCTTGCTGAGAAAAGAGATATTAACAAACATACAAGTATCACTTTTCACAGCAGACTTAGTAGCTAGCTCAGAGGCTGTGATAAGTGGTACTAACAAACATGCAAGTATCACTTATCACAGCCTCCTAGCTAGCTAGTAAGTCTGCTGTGAAAAGTGATATCAACGAACATACAAATATCACTTTTCACAGCATTATTTTTACTACTGAGTCTGCAAAAAAAAAAAAACTACATAAATAAATTATAATGATTTGAATGTGTATATGAGCATATTTATTTGCTTTTCCTAAAGTAAGTGTTTTAGGGAAAAGTGTCAGCATGACCACCAGCAAGAGCTGGTGGCCACACTCTGAGGCCACCAAAAAATTTGTTGTGAGAACCCCTGTTCCAAACAGTGATAATACTTAACATTTACAGAGCTTTACCTCTTCAAAGTGCTCAACAAACCTTAACTAAGTGTTTGAGCAAGCATGAGGCCAGTCCTTACCAAACCGCTAATATGCCAAACCTAATTTAATTAGTATGGCCATATTTTTCAGAACTAGGTGCCTGAAGATAGGGAGACGGTGAAGATTTTCAGTTAGATGCCTAACTCCCATTGATTTTCCATGCAGTTTAGGCACCCAACTTCCATTTGTGTCTTTGAAAACTCCCCCTGGTTCCTAAATTCATATTTAGGTACCGGTATCTATGTAAGAGTGACCTCATTTTCAGTGGAGCGAACAAACATAATCCCATTAATTTCAGTGGAGTTTATGGATATTCAGCACAAAAATCAGACCACTTTTGTTTGTTTCAGTTAATAATAATAATGATAATAAAATTTAGCTCTTTGTTAGCACTTTTCATCCAGAGATCTCCACATGTTTTGCAAAGGAGGGTAAATGTCATTATCCCATTTTTACAGATAGGGGAACTTTTAAGTGTGTATATATATACTTAAAGTATATATATATGAGCAAGACAAAATGTAACTCTTGGCCTGCAGTTATGAGAGCTGTACATTACTGTTATGTCTTGCTCTTCATATTCACTTGTTTTTTAGGCACGAATGATATGTGAAATAGCCTCTGTGCTTGACAGAGGTTCAGTGTGAGGCCAGTCTGCTTGGGTAGTAGAATGGCAAGCTAGTTTGGAGGCAAAGGTTTATCACTAGAGAACAACATGCTGTCTTCCTTGTTCAATGGACGGAGCAGGTTATCTGCAATTTCTTTCAGCACCTGCTTGCCTTGAGAGCTTGTTAGAATTGGGAACTCAAACTCATGTGCCTGGCCTCTCTTTAACCTGGTGTTAATATAAAAATGAATATATCTTAGAAGAAAATAAGTTGAACTAATGAGTCATTGTGTATGTAGCTGTAGCTCTATCTTAATGTTATGTGGATTAGTTCCATTGGCCCTAACAAAAGTGTTTCCTTTTTCATAAACCTGTGAAATGCTAGCACATCCATCTCTTAAAAACAGATTTTGGCAAACCTGAATAGAACCAAGAAAACAAAATTCTATCAAAACATAGTTCAACTCAGTGCTTCCTTCCAGAATACAGTTCCCTAGGTTTATTCAGAATGTACCAGAAAACAGATGTGAATGGTCTTCCAATGGATTGTCATCAGTCAGGATTTCTTTTTGGCAGGCAAGAAAAAAGCCTAAATTTAGCAGATTCTTCACATCTTTGTGTTTCTTTCTCTGTCTGTCATTCTTTGCATCATCTTTTTCAGTTGAGAGGCTCTAAGTCATTGCCAACATATGCTTAAAAAACCTGAGAAACCTGTGATTAATGGAATCCAGAAAAAACCTGCTAAGATGTATGTTTGTCGTTGTGTCTGGAAGGAGAGCTTGCTGCAAACCAAAGAAACAGTGTAACTACAACACTGCACAGTATTTTAGATTAGCAGATTAGATACATCTCTTCTTGGTAGGTAGCACCTTGATTTCGCATAGAGATTTGTCTATCAAGTCAACAAAAGCATGTTCAGGTTTATGGGGGTTTTGTTAGTAAGTATAAAGATATCAATCAAGGATAGAGCCAGTTCATTTTAATGGTGAATTTCTAAAAAAGTTGCAATCCTTGTGATGGGGAAAAGGAATAGTCTCAGATTTGTAGTAAACATGCAAACAAGTTAAAGGGTCAGATTACTTTAATAAAAATGTCCTTTATTTTTCAATGAAACAATTAGGTTTTACAAAAATAAAATTTTGCCTTCATGCGTTTTGTTAAGGGAAGCTAAAGGTCATTACACAAAAGTGTTTATAACTGCTTCTGCTTTTGCACAGCAATTAATTTGCATATTTGTGTGTATTAAATTGGCTAATCAGATATTTATTTATTAAACTGGATTGTTCTAAGTACAAATGATCGGATATATGTCTATGTGGCCAGTTTTGCCTATGAAGTTACCTGATAATTAGAACAGCTACATGCATATTTTTGAATAATAGTCTAAAAGACTTTGTCCCAAAGAGTTCAACTTATTTCACAGTCAAAATGAACTATTTAGACATTTTTTTTGGCACAGATTCTTCCCCCTATCTTAGTGTTTAACTATAGCAAATTATCCTGATTAGTAGGTGCTAATCTTGAATTAGTGGCTCCCAATTTTTTCGATACTATGACCCCATCTCACAACAGAAGAAAACTTAAGACTCTGTCCCATTAAGAAAGAGGGTGTAATTGTTACCCTTGGACCTGTTAACAATGCCCCGGAGGGTGGCAGTCCCCATCACTTAGGTAAACTGGTATTCTAGGTGTTTCCTTCATCTAACGTCTACAAAATAATGTAAAAACAGTGTCTTTTCAAGATGGATGAAATCTCCTTTTATAGCTTTTGGAGCTGGCAGTTCCAGAACTCAAGTGGTTACTTCATTTTCTCTTGGAATTCCTAACTCCTAGTATACAATTGAGCCAATGTAAAGCTTCAGTTCAGGGGCAATAACACGTGTTCGTCAAGGCTTCAACCTCCTCCTCCAAAAAGAAAGTTAACCCCTGTAAAAACTTGTGAAACCCTTTCTCACACAAGTGAGCAGTTACCTGCACAGGTCATACTACTGAAAATTAATGGAACTACTTTTGCAAGTAACTGCTCACCATCTTGCCCTAAAGAAGAAGAAAACCAGCTAATCTGTATATATCCATTCCAAGGAAATCAACGAAGCCCATAAAAAACATGCATGAAAGAAAAATAATGTATATAATGAAGATAAACTAAGGGCATTTTACACCTTGCGTTTACATGGAGTTATATGTATGTTTCATGACTTGTCTTTTTCTTGTTTGCTTTGTAGTTACTGGCTGACAAACAAGGTCCACATCAAACGACCCAGCACCGGTCTCCTCATGTACACGCTCGCTACCAGATTTTGTGATGAAATTCACCTATATGGGTTCTGGCCGTTCCCAAAGGATTTATATGGAAAACCAGTCAAATATCATTACTACGATGATCTAAAATATCGATACTTTTCTAATGCCAGCCCTCATAGGATGCCATTAGAGTTTAAAACTTTACATATGTTACATAACCAAGGAGCACTGAAATTAACAACAGGGAAATGTGTACAGCAATAAAGCACATGTAAAGTACAATATAAAGTACAGAATAGTAACTTCATCATAAAGATGTTGTGAAGGCAATGGGATCCAACAGAGGATATATTTCAATACCCACTAAGCCATTGGGAAAAGGAAGCTTACCTGAAGTCCATGACCAGCTGATATTATACCTGTAAAGTGCTATAAAACTAAGATAACTTGACTGCAAGGGTTCAAGTAAGTGCCACTTTCACTAAGAACAAAGCTTGAATGTAAAATCAGTAGTGTTTACAAGATCCAATGATGCATTCATCGTCAAAGAGGAAGCAAATATCCATTTAATGCTGACTTGCCACCACAAAGTTGAGCAGCTTATAGAAGAAATACCCAGAAGATGGACTCTATCCTTGGGGAAATAAAACAGCCTTTGGCATCAGAAATCATGGTGGAATTAGTGGAGAAAGTGATGTCCATAAGATTAAATAGATCAAGTAAATGCCTTCAGTCAGGGGACTGTCTGACCTTGTATTATAACCTCATTGTTTTTGTTGGTGTTTTTTCTGATTGCTGTTTTGTTTTTTTTTTCTTATTTGGGTATTGGAATCCTTAAAGGATTTTATGAGGATGATAGGAACAGTTAAAAATAAAATCTTCAAAGAGTTGTATTTGAAGAAATAAGTTCTTATTGGGGGGAAATCAAATACTTAAAAAATATTTATGTTGTATCCTGCTGTTGCACAACTCTAAACCTCCAGATTGCTTTTTTAACTGAAATTGTCAGTGCCAGCTAAACAGAACCACTATGAGATTGGTAATTTTGAGCCATTCTTAAGGAAAACGTTCTGTTACTTGCCAACTGGGAGGACGTACTTAATAAAAAGGTGCCCTTACATTTGGTACCAAAGATTACACTGATTTTTTTTGTATACATGGAGAAAACGTACATTTAGTACTGTGTTGCTGTGCTGCTGAAGGAAAAATGTTTCTGGGTATTGTTGTTCACTGGAATATATGTTCCCTATTCTGTTCGAATGAAGAGCCTCAAACAAATTCCCTAAGCTGACTTTGCCTCAAGTGATTTGTTCTTCATAAATATCCAAATTGTTTTTATTCCATGCACTTAAACATGTGAGTGTGATTTTTATTTTCATTGGAGCAAAATTGATATTTTCAGTTTTTTAATTATTGTAATAAAAATATTATGGCATAGTCAATGGGAGGTTTTAATTCTTTGGAATCTGTTTGTTTTCTTTTAACCAAGATGACAAAGAATTAATGTAGCAAAATTTTGCTACATGTAATATCCCTGCCATATTGGAATGGGTAAAAAACTGAATGGAAAATAAAGCATAAACTGAACAAAGTCCTTTTTAAATCTAAATTTCTCATGGTGATGGACAATATACCTGTCTTGTATTAGTCCAACTTGCTGATAAGTAACTGAAAATAGCACATTGCTGTATTATTCCCATATCAGTTCTTTTCTTCCAAACCTCATTCATTCATTTTATTACTCAGAACAACTGTTCTTGTCCTGTACTTGTCCTTGTCCAAGAAAGAGATTTAGAAGCGGTAGAAGGAGTATCGTCAGGATCTAGTACAGAAGAGTCTGAAGTACCATTTCTTAGTCTGTTCATATGACAGACTTGGGTAATTAGAGTGATTGAATGCACTGGAGTTAAACAAAATCAGAATACTTCCTTTTTTAGAATGTGTATGTCAAGAAACTTAACACCAGACACATGAGCAAGGATGAACCTATTTAAAAGGGGGAAGAGCTAGTTTAAAGAACTTTACTCACACCTTGGTAGAGGAATGACTGTAGCCAAGTGAAGACCCCTTGATCCCAACTTCTGGTCTTGGACATGATGGTTCTAGTGCAATGAGCTCCGTATCATATTTTCACTCTGATTGCCCCCTAATGATAGTGGAGTCTGAAGCCTGATTATGTCTCCAGTCACGTCAGGCTCCAGAACTAGCACTTAAGAAAGTTCTAGGAGAGTATCTTTGCCCTTTTGACTAATTCCTCCTTCCTCCCCCTGCATCTATACAACACATGGTGGGTTTTAGCTGTAAAGGACAAATCTTGTTCCTGATTCGTGGGTCCAGAATTCATTATGCATGGCAGGGGAAAGTCTATGATCATGCAAGTCCACTAACCAGACTCCCTTCAGAGGAGGCCACAGAACTTATTACTGCAGCCAACAGATTGAGGTTTGAAAGCACAGCTGTCCATCTCATAAACATAGTCAACATTTCCCCCTCGCCCTCCACCAAGCTCTCCTGCACAACACTTGTTTGCTTTGGCTTTGTGCTGGGGTCCAAGATTTGGCCTTACATGATCAAGGATTAATACCTTTTTTGGTTTTATTCCAGAAATCGTAAGGGAATCACTTAGAGCAACTTGGCAGCACTGAATGTAACATTTAAATTGGGTTTGAAAAACTGCAAAATTGTGTAGGGTAAATATTAAAGGGTTGCATTTTAAAACAGATATGGGTGATACCTTATTAACAGTAAATATGCATGGAGGTCGTCTTGTTCCACCCATTATTTTTTATAGAATGATTGACTGTCCACTGAGAGATTTACTGATACCCAGCTCAGAGCAGCTCAGAGTAGTGCCTTGTTAGCTTATTCACCTACCTTTATTACTACATACTTCATGGTCTGTGAATTTGGTCTCTGTGTTGAGATGGCAGAGTCTACAGTCAAAAAAGGGCTTCTTCGTGGATTAAAACTGTGTTTTTCTGCCCCATCTCAGGGAACTTTTTAATACTCCAATATGAGTTCAATCAAGATAGAAAAAGCTCACAGTAGATGGACGTGCTTTATTTCCCATTGCACAAAAAAAGAAAAATAAATGGCTTTTTTAATAGACTTAGGGAAACCAGTGAGACCTAGAAATAGAATGGTAGATGAGATTTTTCTGTTCAGATTTAAAATTCCATAGATGAAGATTGGGGGAAGTAGGCAGAATATGAATGAGTATTTAAAAGATATGCATGAGTCTATTTTGAAGTGTTCATATTTATTTCTGTTGATGAAACTGACCCCAGTGCAAAAATCACAAATAAACCCAGTAGCTCAATGTAATGTAGGGAGATTCTTTGGTAAACGGAAGAGGGTGATTTCCAGTCCTGTGGCCATTACTGCAACCATCTTCTCCATGGTCCTGTATCTCCCTTTATGGAGGTCAATATCCGGTAAATCTTCTCCACATCAGCAGATCCACGGATGCCAGCCCATCCCTGGCCTGCCATGCCCTGCTCCTAAACACTGCTGCATGGGGATTTCAGAGCTGGTCTCCATAATGTACATGGCTGCCCCTGGACCTCCATTCAAGTTCCCCAAATTCTCCACTCCCTTAACAGTGAAATCACACTGTTTCCACTATTTGATCCTCTTTTTCCTGTGGAGGTCAGTGAAGGATTGGCCTCATAGAACCTATATGGAGGTTAAAATAGGGCATAGGACCTATGCAGGGGAGTGGATTTCACTGTGTGGTTCTTCAACTCACAGTACAACAATCTAGTTCAAATCTGCAAGGCAGCTTTGGATGAGTTCTGTTGTTTTCATTTCCCCATACTGCTTACAGAACTGCTAGTATAAACATCCATTGTAATAATTAGTGCCCAACACTTATCGCTGACTTATGGTAACTAGATAAAATAAAATGAATAAGTAGCCCGCTTGTTATAATGATGCCTGATTTGGTGGGGATATGAAATAGGGCATCAGATTAAGCTGATTATGAATGAGGAATGGTCTCAAATGACTGACTTCTTCCTACACAAGATGTAGCAATCACCAGTAATGATTCTTGCAAATATGTTTAAAAAAATAATAATTGAAAGCAAAATTCTGGAAACAGTCTGTTATGTTGCCTGAATCTTGAGGCAGATCTACAGTGAGGCAAAGTTAGCAGAGGAATTTGTTTTCATTCAGACACATTTGTTGTAAATGATTTATAAACTAGTATTTTCACATTTCTTTGGCAGGGACCCTCTCTCCTTTGGTTTAATGGAGAATAATAGATAATATATTTTCTTGTTAAGTTTGCAGCTTTGGGACAGTTCTCCCTCTCCCACCCCCCACGTCTAACATCTACTGAATGTTTCAAACCTTGAAGGGGTTTGGGCAATTTGACTTGTTTTGCAAACCGAACCACAATTAATAAATCCCACCCTGAAATAAATGTCTCATTAAAAATAAAATCAACACACTCGTGAGGATGACGATTTGTTTGAATTGACTGCAATTTGCAGATAAATACCTGTGGGCTCAGTACAATTTTTTTCTTTTAGGGTCTGATCCTGTGAAGTGCTGAGTACTCGTTACTCTCATTGAGTTCACTGAGAGTTGAAGTGTTCAAAACAAATAGGCGCCTAGCCTCTTGCAGGATTTATGCTTTATATTGCACATTAAGTTTTATTGTTTTTAAGATATGTTGCTTTGTGTAGGGAAAAGCACAATTGTTCTAAATGTGTATATAATAAAGGAAGAGAGTTTATGGAGTAGAGCATTTCTGCACAGTACTATTGCTACTGAGCATTCACAATACCATTTGTGTAGTTTAAAGTGTTAAGATGTATTCTGTCAGGCTTGTCCTCTAATGTTATTTTGTGTACAGCATTTGGGTATTACTGTTTTATTATTTGTATAACTGTAAAATAAATTAAACTTTTTTTTTTCATGTTTTCTGTTACTTTCTTATACTGTGTTCCTATGTACTACAATCAGCCTTGAGTTTTATTTTCACAGGTTTTCAAATTAGTCTTAATATGTTTCAATACCTTTAAAATATATCATATGTCAGGATTTAAGGGTTAGAGAAACTAATCAAACATGGCCAGATTTAATATTTACAGACTCTTCAGAATGTAACAGGGATGAAATCCATAGGGTTATGTAGGAATTAACGGAGTTCTATAAAAGTTACTGTAAAAACCCACAGAGTTAATAGCAAATGTTATCATTTGCCATTTGTAAGTTATACTATAGAATCAAATAGAGAATGTATATCCCTGCTATGGAATTGTATAGATTTTTTTTAAAAAAATATTATAAAAAATACTGTTCTGTAATAAATTTGATCTGTTTCCATAATGGTAGATTCAACTTACACACACTGCTGAAACCTGGGCATATTTGAAAAAGTCATGAAAGTCAATATTTTGCAGAGCTCCACTGTTTTCCACTGCATAGAAGTCAGACATCCTGTTTTACTGAATCCAGCCCATAGTCCTATAATATTACTGGGATTGTTTAAATAATGGTAAGTTTTTATAGGGGCAGTGTTATTGCTTTAATTACCTTCCACTATGAAGATGTAAGCATACCAGATTATATACAACTGCACCATGATATATTCTTGCACTATAATGAAGGGCTACTTATGCTGAGAATTCTGATCTGTTTTCTTGCATAGTTCTCAACAATGGCCTTGTCATCCTCATCTTTTTCTGCTCATTGTATTCCTTCTTGTCCTCTATTTTCTCATTCCAAAACCTATATATATGTATATTTAGCATTGTTTAATTGCTTCCTCAGAATCCTAAGAAACCCTGGTTAGCAAGAATATAAAAGACTATTTCTAAAAGAATAATGCAAAAGGGAACATAATTTTCATGTGTCTTTTTTATGGCACCCAGATACCATGGTATTAGATACCAAAGTGGAAAAGCTGTTGGTGAAGAGAAAAGAAATATTTATTTTCTAGGGACTAAAATTTGCCTAAGGAAAAGTGTGATGAGGAACAAACAGAATGACAAAGACACCCCCTTTGTTGATCCACAGTTTTTTTTTACTCTGGATCATATGGAGGACCAGTCTTACTCTCATTGAAGTAAATACAAATTTTCCCTGAAGATCAGTGGTAGAATATGGTCTTACTGGCCAAATTCTGCTCACAGTTACACCAGAATAAATCTGAAATAACTCCCATTGACATAAACTCCATTGATTCTAATTAATTGACTAATTCTATTGTTGTAACTGAGACCAGAATCTGGTGCCATGTGGTTACTAAAATGAAGAAAGTGCCTATTAATTAAAAGTCTGCCTCTTCATGGAGAACTCGTCATGTTCTAGTGTAGTGCATGGTCTAAAGGTTATTGGGACTGCTCACTTTCACTGGTTTTATACCAGTAAAACTGCAGTAGAAACAATGGAATTGCTCCTGATTTAAATTAATGTAAGTGAGTGTGGAATAAGAGATTATGTTGGTCTTGAAATAGATTGGGAACCAGAATGCAATAGCTTTGGATTAGGGCAACATGTATATCAAAGACTCTCAAGAACAAATTCAGCCCTAAAACAGATCTTTTGACATTAGATCTGATTAGAGATCCTTAGGAATTTTCTTTCTAATTTTTTTTTCCAGTGAAAAATGAGGTTTCCACAAAGTTGATGTTTTCCTGAAATGGATACATTTCAAGTCAGTTTGACATTAAACTGTGTCCATCTGAGTGGCCACACTTCCTCATGGGAGTTGTAGTTTAGGTACCTCATGTCCCCATTCTTACGTATGGCCTTGGCCTGACACATTTCCCATGATGTACTGTGACTGCCTCTCTCACTGAACTGCCTTGATGCGTCATGGGAATCCTATGATGGTGGTATATCCTGGGAGATGTAGTCCAGACAGAGAGCCCATCAGGAGAAGGGGGGGCATGAGGTACCCAAACAATAGTTCCTATGAGGCAGCTCAGGCAGATGTAGTTAATGAACCAACCCAAAATAAAATATTTCAATTTGGGAAAGTTGAAATGATTTACTTTGATCATAAATATGTATTATATTTTTAAAACTAAATATTTCAACATTTCCAAACTGAAAAAAATCAGAACTTTTCTTTCTGCAAAAAGGTTTGGTATTTTGACTTTTTCCATCCTGATTTAGGAAAAAACAAATGTCAAAATATTGGATTTTCTCATAAAATGGCATTTCTAATTTTCTACCAGCCCTACTGCACACACCAAGGTTGATTGTTGCATTTAGAGAGTTCCTTCTGTGGGAGCATCCTATTATAGCCCTGCTTTAGTGTGTCCTACATTGAGTCATTCTTCCATGAATTAGAGCAATTTTTAGGCCCTCACCATTCCTGGAATTTTTAATTCTGTTGGTATTATGCATCTATGAGTGTCGGGGAAACAGCCTAATAATAAACAAAAGGGACAAATTCATTGCTAGTGTAACTCCATTGAAATGAAATGCATGCATGTGCTATGTACTGACTACAACCTCACCTTACCTGGACATGCCACTGGTACACACCCATTGCTAAAGGACAACGCAGGGTGATTCCAGAACTTCTACCTATCTAGGAAACCCCATCCATTACACATTAGAGTTTAAAATCCAATGGACAAGTTATAGAACAGTGTAAAGAAGACAGAACAGAGCAAATAATCTGTCTGTATCTGCCAGGCGCTTAGAGGGCTCAGTGTAACTGAATTGGACACTTGACCTAAAGTTAATATCCCCTTGGGAATGTACTTGAGCAACACCAGGAAGTGCAGAGTTCATTAGCTGGTAGGGGGCAATGTGTTGTGAGAGAAGCAGAGCACTAGGTACAGCTGAGCCTTGATTAGGGGGAAAGGCATCCCTTATTAGGCGGCAGGTCATCTCTAATCAGTCCTATAAAGGCAGCCAGCTAGCAGCACAGGAGTCAGCAAACAGATGAAAATGGGAGTTTGAGAAGATGGGAGGGCAAGGAAGAAGAGAAGAGAAGAGAAGAGAAGAGAGGTTAGTCCTACAAGAAGAGGGGAAGAATCAGTGACAATAGCTAGTGTTCAGAGCCTCAGGAGGATAGAGGATGACTCTCAGAAGATTACAAGTGAGAACAGAAGACAAGAAGAGTTGCAGCCAGAAAGATCAGAAGGGGGAAGGCCAGAGAATTGCACCAACACCAGGAAAAGGCAGGTCTACGTGGCTGGGGACTCCCTACTAAGAACAGGTAGGCCTGTCACCAGATCTGTTCCAGAGAACAGAAGGGTGTGCTGTCTGCTTAGAGCTAAGATATGGGATATGGACTTGAAGTAGAAGAGGATCCTAATGGGAGCAGAAAGAACCCACTGATTGTCCTTCATGTGGGAACAAATGATACGGCAAGATTCTCACTAGAACGCGTCAAGGAAGACTGTGCCAGGCTGGGAAAGATGCTTAAAAAAATTGAGGTTCAGGTGATCTTAGTGGGATTCTCCCTGTCCCTATAGGATGAAAGTGAAGGTTTTAAGAAAGATGAATTCAAACAGGAACAGGTGCAGAGAAGGGCTACTAGGATGATCAGAAATGGAGAGCCTACCTTATCAGAGGAGATTTAAGGAGCTTGGTATTTTTAGCCTAACCAAACAAAGGTTATGGGGAGATATGATTGCTCTCTGTAAATACATCAGAGGAATGAACACCAGGAAAGGAGAGGAGTTATTTAAGCTAAGAGTCAATATTGACACAGGAACAAATAGACATAAACTGGCCACCAGTAAATTTAGACTTGAAATTAGATGAAGGTTTCTAGCCATCAGAGGAGTAAAGTTCTAGAATAGCCTTTCAAGGGGAGTAGTGAAGCAAAAAACCTAAATTGTTTTATCAAGACTGAGATTAATCAATTTATAGAGCGGATGGGATGATGAGATTGCCTGCTACGGCATATGGCTCATCCATGACTACTATTAGCAAATATCTCCAACAGCTGCAGATGAGACACTAGATGGTGTGGGCTGTGATTTACTGTAGAGAATTCTTTCCCAGTTGTCCAGTTGTTGAGTCTCACCCACATGCTCAGGGTCTAACTCATTACCATATTTTGGGTTGAGATGGAATTTTCCCCCTGCTCAGATTGGCAGAAACCCTGCAGGGTTTCATCTTCCTGTGCAGCATGGAGCACAGGTCATTTGCTGGTTTGAATCGGAGTAAATGGTGGATTCTTTGTAACTTGAAGTCTTTAAATCAAGATTTGAGGACTTCAGTAACTCAGCCAGAGGTTATGGGTCTATTACAGGAGTAGGTAGGTGAGGTTCTGTGGCCTGTGATATGCAGGTCACAATAATGATCATGATGGTCCCTGATAACCTTAAATTATATGAGTCTAAAAGTGCTCTGGGTTTCTTTGGCTCTGGCCATCTCTGATGGTCCTGCTATGTTCTATTCAGTTAGTCCTACTTAATTTTTGCCATCATCCGTAGCAGTGTTGTCAACTTAGTGACTTTGTCACTAGATTTAGTGACTTTTTCATTTCCCTAGTGAGAAAATAAGTGTCAAAGTGACCAGTGACAAATCTAGTGGCTTTCACTGCCAATTACAGTGACATTCAGAGACAGAAATCACCAATATCTATAGCAGGGGTCGGCAACCTATGGCATGCATGCCAAACACGGCACGCAAGCCAATTTTTAGTGGCACACTGCTGTCTGCCGGACCCGGGCAGACAGCAGCGTGCCACTAAAAATCCGGCCCAGCCTGCTCTTTTCCGCCCACCACTCTCTCCTTGCAGGGCAAGCAAGCTTCCCCCGCCTCTTTCCCCAGTGTGCTGGGTTCCTGCCCCTCCTTCTCTCCCTCCCTGCGGCCGATCAGCTGACGGCCCTTGCTACGAGCGGGAGAGGTAAAAGCGGAGCCACAGAGTGCTCTCTGCTCCGGGGACCTTGGGGAAGGGGTTTGGAATCAGGGCATATCCCCCTCCAGCCCCCTGGCATGAGCCACTCAGGGCAGGGGTCTGGGAACACCCCACGACCCCAGCCCACACCCCCAGCCCTCTGCCCTTACCCCTGCACCCACCCCCACAACCCCAGCCCTGACTCCGGCACCCTCCACACATATCCAGCCCCCCTAACCCCCTTCCCTGACTCTTGCACCCCCCACATCCCCACTCCCACCCCTCGCACCAAATGGGAGCTCCTGCACACACACCCCACATTCCCACCTGCACCCCTCGCACCAAATGGGAGCTGCCCAGGTAAGCACTCCACACCCAAACCTCCTGCCCCAACCCTCAGCCCCCTCCCTCATTCTAGCTCCTGGCCAGACCCTGTACCCCAACCCCCAGCCTGCTCCTTCACCCCCAGACCTGTTCTCAGCACACTGCCACCCTCAGCTCAGTGCAGAGAAAGGAAGAGAATGGTCTAGAACCAGGGAGAAGGTAGGTACCTACTCTATGCGGACAGAGCCGGGACCCCAGACTGGCAGCAGGCTGAGCGGGGCCAGCAGCCGGGACCCTGGCAGGCAGGAGCCGGCGGACAGAACCCCAGACCGGCCGCGGGCTGAGTGGCAGCAGGCTGAGCCACTCAGCCCACTGCCAGTCTGGGGTCCTGGCCGCTGGTCCTGCTCAGCCCACTGCTGGTCTGGTGTTCTGGCTGCCAGCCCCTTGCCAGCCGGGGTCCCAGCAACAGGCCCCACTCAGCCCACTGCCAGCCTAGGTGAACCGAACCCCAGGCCGGCAATGGGCTGAGCGGGCCAGCGGCGTAAGATTGAAGCTTCTTAAACATTTTGAAAACCTTGTTTACATACGACAATAGTTTAGTTATATAATATATAGACTTATAGAGAGAGAGACCTTCTAAAAAACGCGAAACCTTAAATTAAAGTGAATAAATGAAGACTCGACACACCACTTCTAAAAGGTTGCCGACCCCGGTTGTTGGGAACACTGGGGCATGGCCACTAGGTAACTCGAGGGGATGGAAGACCACAAGTGTCGATGAAGCCCCCTCGCACTAGGCCCCGGTGTCCTTGCCCCCCCCTCCTGCCTGGAGGCACTCGCAGCAGCTCTGTGTGCTAGGCCCAAGTGTCCTTGGCCCCCCCGCCTGGAGGCACACACAGCAGTTATGCTGAGAATCTGCAACAGTATGTTGCAGAGTCAGACTGCCTGAAACTAAGCAAGGCCAAACAGGGGAGATATGGAAGAACAATGCTGAATAAAGCAGCTTTATGTATAGTTTAACAAATGATACAGAGAATCAGGGAACTAGCTGGGAACTGGATTGGCTGGCTATATGGATACTTGGAGCAGCTTGCTATTGGATAAGTATGCTGGAAAAAAGGATGTATAAAAGCCTGTGTAACTTCCTGCTCTGTTGTGCAGGATTTGAGATTTTATTCTCCCTGTACCTTTTTGCAGCTGCAAATAAACTTTTCTGCTTCTCCACCCCGTTGTGATTATTGGGTGCAGCACACCGGGTAACGAACCACTCAAGCTGTTGTTCAGCCTCTCGGCACTGGGTGCTGGCAACAGCTTTTGGCGTCCCTGGGTGGGCTCGAGGCTGCAATTTAGCCTTGCCCGGACCCCTCCTGGAGGTCGAGGATTGCGGCGAGAACCGACGCCCAGCGCGCACCGGTGAGTTCATCGGGGGCCTCGGAGGAGACGCGATTTGATCGACCCCAGAGGGCACAACGGTGCAACGCACTCATATAGTGGAGAAGCTGTTGTGGACGGCGGTGAAGAACCGGTCCCTTAGACATGGGGGAGGAGCAGCTGAAGACCACGGTGAAGAACCGGTCCCTTGGATAAGGTAGGATCCTTTTAAAATCCGGATTATATGCTCTGTTGGAACCTGGGGACGCCCAGAGTTACCCTGTAGGTATGGGACAGGGACAGAGCTCAGAGGTTAGGGCACGGTGTACGCCCCTAGAGTGCATTCTAGCAAACTGGAAGGTATTTGGTGCGGATCCGATGACTAAGAGCCAATTAAAACGATTCTGTACAGTTGACTGGCCTCAATATCAACTAGAGGACCAGGAGTGGTGGCCACCAGGAGGGTCAATTAATTACAACACGATCCTTCAGTTACTCCTGTTCTGTCAGAGAACAAGGAAATGGAATGAACATATGTATGCGCATTTGTTTCTGACTTTATGTACTCGACCAGATATTTTACAGCGCTGTAATCTGACTCCAACTGGTTTGGTAGCAGCTAATGTTAGTCCCCAGACCCCCACCCCCACTGTAATGGCAGAGCCGGTGTCCCCTTCGGCCCCCACACTCCCACCTTATAAGGGTAGGATGCCTCGGGTTACAGAGATTGCCCCCTCGGTGGGACTCTATCCTTTGCTTACCGAGACGGTTGTGGCTTGCCCAGGGGCAGACGGACGTCAGGCTACCACTATGCAAGTTTACATCCATGTGCCATTCAATCCAATAGACTTAGCAGCTTTTAAAACACAGGCTGGGGAATTCTCAACGAACGCAAGCAGGTTTATTTCAGTCTTTGAGGGGTGCCTCAGTAGTCACAAGCCGATTGAGACGACTGTAATATCCTCCTGAGAACCCTGTTGTCTGAGGTGGAGAGGGATCAGGTTACAGCTAAGGCAAGGGGAGCGTCAGCGTTCAAGCGAAAAAAAAAGAAAGGAAGCTATCTGTCAAGTTCCTACCCCAAGTAACCGTAAGCGGCTCAGGGCATTTCTGGGTATGGCAGGCTTTTGCAGGATATGGATCCCAGAGTTTGGACTGTGGGCTAAACCCCTGTACGACTGTGTAAAAGAAGCAGATCATGACCCCTTCTATTGGACCCCAGAGGCTGACAGGGCATTTAAAAATCCTGAAAAGAAAATTGATGGAAGCCCCGGCTCTGGGCCTGCCAGATCTCTCTAAGCCGTTTCAGTTGTATGTACATGAACGAAGGGGGGTGGTCCTAGGAGTGCTCACACAGCTGTTAGGAGCATGGAAGCGTCCTGTGGCTTATTTTTCTAAGCAATTGGATCAGGTTGCAAAGGGTTGGCCGGCATGTTTACGGGCGCTCGCAGCTACTGCCCTATTGCTTGAGGAAGCCGAGAAGTTAACATTGGGAGGGGTTATGCAAATCTATACTCCCCATATGGTCCGAGCCTTATTGGATGCAAAGGGAGGGCTTTGGCTCACCCAGGCTCGGATTGCTCGGTACCAGGCTAAGCTGTTAGAGAACTCTGAAGTCACCCTACAGCCTTGCCCCTCCCTTAACCCAGCCACTCTCTTGCCAGAAACAGAGGAACAGAAACATGACTGTTTAGAGATCATAGATGTCCAGTACTCCAGCCGTCCGGATTTAAAGGATGTACCTCTCCCAAATGCAGATTATGAGTGGTACACTGATGGTAGCAGTACTGTAATAGATGGGCAAAGGAGGGCGGGTTATGCTGTTGTGACCCTCCATGACACTGTGGAAGCTGAAGGTTTGCCTGCTGGGACCTCTGCCCAGCTTGCCGAACTAATAGCCCTGACCTGTGCACTTGAACTGTCAAAAGGAAAGCGGGTCAACATTTTTACTGATTCAAAGTATGCTTTTGGTGTGCTGCATACTCATGCTGGCAGGGAAGCACTTATCCAGCTAATGGGAAAATACTTTATCACTTCCGGACTCCGACCCCTGGCTGCCCAGGTACAAGCGGACTGCTTAGTCTGCCAAAAGAATAACCCCCAACCGGGACATCCTGTGCCACCAGCTGCCCTAGAACCCGCTCTGGGCCCCGGATGAGTGTGGCAAATAGACTTTACTGAGTTTCCCCGGACTCAAGGGTTCAAATATCTCCTTGTCATAGTGTGTCGGTTCAGCGGATGGCCAGAAGCCTTCCCATGCTGTAATTGCACTGCCAGAACAGTGGCCCTCAAGTTTGTTAGGGAAATCGTTCCTCGCTTTGGACTCCCCCTGTGGATGGAATCTGACAACGGGACACACTTCACGTCAAAAATCATTCAAAGCATCTCACATGCCTCACAGATCCCCTGGAAACGCCATACGCCCTGGAGACCGCAAGCCAGTGGGGTAGTGGAGCGTACCAATCAGACCCTTAAACGGCATCTCTCAAAAGTGTGCCAAGAAGCCTCACTGCGATGGCCTGATGCTTTGCCCCTCGTCCTACTCCGTACCCGCGTTCTCCCAAAGGGTAGATTAGGGCTCAGTCCCTTTGAAATTATGTTTGGAAGGGCATGGCCCATGAATGGCACCCCAGTTCTGTCAGGGGAATGGGAGTTGGGTAATGTTTTTTTGTCACAGTGTATGTGTTCCCTGTCTGCTGTTCTCTTGTCTCTTCACAGGTATACCAAGGATTCCCAGCCTCTCCCCTTGGACTCTCCCGTTCACTCCTTACAGCCCGGTGACTCCGTGCTTGTTCGCACCTGGAAAGATGAGCCTCTCCAGGAAAAGTGGAAAGGACCCTACACCGTCCTGCTGATCTCCCATACAGCGGCAAAGATCGAGGGACACAAGAACTGGATCCATCACTCTCGTCTGAAGGCAGTACCCGCCCCCTCGTCAGCAGAACAGTGGACCGTCCAACCTGCTGACTCCTCATCTCGTGACGATCTCAGGCTAAAGCTACTGTTTAAAAGACACAAATAGCGGGCACCTTAATGCTAAAATGGGCCCACCCAGGTACTGGAGACCCTGGGTTGGGAAGACTCTGGTAATAATTAATTGGGTAACATTGTTATTCTCTGTATTGGTATTTCCAAACTGTGCATATCGGGAGCATAACTCCTTTGTTTTGCTTGCGCACCATGTTGCTACTTTAACAAACGAGACTGATTGCTGGGTGTGTGCTCCGACTCCACTGTCCCCCAAAACGGGAATGCCCCTTGACATGCTGCCCTTGACCCTAGCAGAATTAGCCACCACCAAAGAGCAGGAAAGAACGGACTCACCGTTCTGGAACAAGACCTCTTTACAGCAAGCCACCTATCAGGACCAGGAGTATTCAGTTGCAGTACTCACTGAGGGAGTGTTATGTTTTACCCGAAACCAATCTGATCCCTCTGGGCATCCTGTGGGAAAGAGCTCCTGTGTTATTACACAGTGGGCTGATGGGTACTGGATAAAGACCAACAGGGGAGGCCAACAGTGTGGGTGTAATGGTTCCTCCCCTTTTAGGGAAACACAAATAATCTTACCACAAAAAAGGGGTTTGGAAATGTAACTTGCCGTCCAGTTAATACCTCCAATGTAGCAAGCCAATGGTGGGTTTGTAGTAGTCCCTATGGCGAGTGTAATTTGAATGGCACAATTAGAAATGCCCCCACTTGTACCCAGTCAGGAGGATGGGATGCCCCCCTAGGGGCATATGAATTGTTTAAAAAAGCAGCCAAAGCAGCCTTAAATATCCCAGAAATCCCCTTAAGAAACAGTCCTTACTGGGCCCTACAGAGTCACTATTTTGTATGTGGCCAAAAGGCTTACAAGGTGCTGCCAGCCAACTGGACAGGTAGCTGTTATATAGCTCATGGAGTTCCTCATCTTTCCATAACTGCCACACTGCCCAAAGGAAAGATTAGAAATGCCCGAGACACCTCTGTTGAGTCACGAGAAAAGACCCTGCGGCGACTGACTAAGGCATTGGCGGGCAATATGAAGAATCCCCTCACAACCGAGAAGCTGGTAGGGTGGTCTGTACTGGGAATAGCGCCACTGTTTACTGGGCCAGCCCTGGCATGCATAGGCCGCTATACTGTAAGGCTGCAGATGGTACTTGAGAAAGTGGCCTTAGAGTTAGAGGACTCGGTTAGTGATTTAGGGTCAGCAGTAAAAACATTAAATAAAGAGGTACAGCAGCTCAGGACGTTTTCCCTCCAAAACAGGCTGGCTTTGGACTATCTCTTGGCATCCCAAGGAGGGGTTTGTGCCCTCATCGGGCCCCGATGTTGTGTATATGTAAATGATAGCAGTTATGAGATCTATGAAAAGGTGGTACAGGCTGAGGCCCATGCCCGAGCCGGAGCACAGGTTGCCTATACTGCCCCAGAAAACAATTGGTTGCAAACCTTGTTTTCAGGCTGGGGTTTGTCGTCTTGGCTTGGTGGTTTATTTAGCCTGCTATTGAAATTTCTCTTTCCTGTACTGCTTGTATTACTGGTATTGTGCTGTGCAGTATCATGTGTTAGGGCCCTTTTGCAAAAGTTAATAAGTCCTTTTCTTCAGGCTATCACAAAGTGCTTATGCAAAGTCATATTGTAAAGAAATAAGTAGCCCAAGTGAGAAAACTCAGAGCCAAGGCTGTTGAGTGTTCTCAAAGGGGGGAGTTGTTGGGAACACTGGGGCATGGCCACTAGGTAACTCGAGGGGATGGAAGACCACGAGTGTCGATGAAGCCCCCTCGCACTAGGCCCCGGTGTCCTTGCCCCCCCCCCCCCCCCCGCCTGGAGGCACTCGCAGCAGCTCTGTGTGCTAGGCCCAAGTGTCCTTGGCCCCCCCACCTGGAGGCACACACAGCAGTTATGCTGAGAATCTGCAACAGTATGTTGCAGAGTCAGACTGCCTGAAACTAAGCAAGGCCAAACAGGGGAGATATGGAAGAACAATGCTGAATAAAGCAGCTTTATGTATAGTTTAACAAATGATACAGAGAATCAGGGAACTAGCTGGGAACTGGATTGGCTGGCTATATGGATACTTGGAGCAGCTTGCTATTGGATAAGTATGCTGGAAAAAAGGATGTATAAAAGCCTGTGTAACTTCCTGCTCTGTTGTGCAGGATTTGAGATTTTATTCTCCCTGTACCTTTTTGCAGCTGCAAATAAACTTTTCTGCTTCTCCACCCCGTTGTGATTATTGGGTGTAGCACACCGGGTAACGAACCACTCAAGCTGTTGTTCAGCCTCTCGGCACTGGGTGCCGGCAACACGATCTATAGTTACAAAATCATTCACAAGCAGCTCAACAGTGTTAATAAAATCCATTCCATGCTCTTCTCACTACATTCTGTTGCACACCAAGTCAATGTCATTACGTCTCAATTGAGCATGGCCTCAGAAGGAATCACATTCTAGGGCTTCTTGGGCTGAGATCACTATAATCTGCAGGTGAAGAAAAGTTTGTGGAGGCTAACTGAATACTTTGCTAAAGCCAGGCGCACTTTGGAGAGAGCAGCACATTAGCCAGGACTTGTTTTTAACCAAATGTGTTCTTTCTCACCACTCCATAGCACACCCTGTGATGCAGGGAAAGATGGCTAATGAAGTGGTCAGGGCGGGGGAGGGCAGGTTAGCCAGCGAGGAGAGCTGCACGGATGGAAGGTGGGGTGGAATGAGACAGGCCCATGTGCCCCAATGGGGCGGAGTGGCACCTTGCCTCTTGCCTCCAGGAATGAAGCCCTTACTACAGAATCAATGGTGGAGCTAGCTTGATTTTGGCTCCCCTTTACTCCTTCCCCTGGCTTGGCCTGGGGTCAGCTGCCCAGCTGTTTTCAGAAATGAAACCCTGGAAGGGGCCCGGCCAGCGGATTTTTGTTTTTTAATCTACTTTCTTGGCTCCCTACAGCACCGAGCTCAGGACAGGTGAATGCCCTCTTCCCCTAGCTCTGGGACCTCCTTTTCACTAACCTGGTGATTCAAATCCAGGCTGGCAAGAAAGGGAGGTTTAGCTGAAATTAACTAACCCCAGCCAATGAGGTTATGATGATTCCTAATGAGCAGAGGCATAGACACTGACTCCATGGGTGTTCTGGGGCTGGAGCACCCACAGGGGAAAAATTAATGGGTGCTCTGCAGCCACTGGCAGCCAAGCTCCCCTCACCCCCTGCCCCACCATCTCCTCCTCCTCCCCCGAGGTGTTGGCAGCGTTGGTACACTCTGGGAGTGGGGGGGAGGAGTGGGAATGTGGCACGCTCAGGGGAGGAGGCGGGACCAGGGCAGGGATTTGGGGAAGGAGTTGGAACAAGGGCAGGGACTTTGGGGAAGGGGTTGGAATGGGGGTAGGGGCAGGGACTTATGGAAGGAGTGGAGTGTGGGTGGGGCTGGGGGCAGAGTGGGGGTTAAGCACCCATGGGAAAGAGGGGAATTCGGCGCCTATGAGCAGAGGGCTGAACTTTCCCTCCCAATAAGCAGAGCGTGCCCTCCTGATGATGACAGTGTCCTGGTGTAGTTGCTTCTGGTGTGCAACAGAATGTAGTGAGAAGAGCATGGAATGGAGTTTATTAACACTTGAGCTGCTTGTGAATGGTTTTGTGACCATACTTGTGTATGTGTATATATACACACATAATTCTCTGGAAATTTTGTTCGATGACATTTCTGACTCCTTCTGACTGCTTAAACAGCTACATCTAGTGACTTTTCAGGGTTTGTCTGGTGACTTCCTGCTCTATGGAATTGGCAAACTGTAGCATGGGAGGGGAGGTTGTGGGATTTTAAAATTAATATATAATTACTTGAGCAATTATCCAGTTTTTGTGGTCTTGGAGGTTGTTTCTGTTGAGAGAAATTCATGGTGGAGTCAGGTATTTCTTTGATGCAGTTCTGTTTTATTTACAAAAAATTGTATATAAAGCCCCACACAAAAGCTTCCCTGAACACAGTAGCAATCAAATGGCAGGAGACAATATCTTTGCTCAGTTCCAAGCCACTCTTTAGCCAGCATTCTAGACACAAGCTCTTTCTTTTAGCTTTTCTCAGGGCCACACTACAAGTGCTTCTCTGGCCATCTTGCAGACTTATGTCTGGATTTATCTCTGGTTGGCTACTGCATTTGTAGGAAAAAGGATAGATGAGCACCAGTTACCCACTTTCCTCTTCCTTTCCTCCTCACTGATTTCATACACTGAACTTATGGTAAGGGTAGGGAGAACCATGATGGATGATTCCTGATAGACTGATAACCTGTCAGTAAGAAATGAATACACCAATTACAATTCCACCCAGCAGAGGAATAATTTTTGCTCTTGGTCCCTTGTGGATCACAAGATCATTTTCTGACTATGTAGTCTTTTCTAAATGGCTTCAGTTTGAGCAGGTATACAAACAATAACTTAATTTTGGCAAGGGACTGGAGGAAGGCCAATGAATTGCTTATTTTCAAGAAAAAGTGCATAAGTCCATGTGACAATCAGTTAAACACATACCAATTAGTCTGATCAGGGTTTTCTGAGCTAAATGCACAATTAAGGATTGAGAACTGGTTTGGGTGCAAAGTATCAGTGGAAATGGGAATAAATCCATTTGGAAGATGATGACATTTGGGGTTCATCCCCATTCAGTGCTGGAACCTTTCTTACTGTATATGATTTTTAAAAAAGAGAATGAGCAATATGGTTTCAAAACCTGCAGATGACTCAAAAAATAGGAAGGATGGAGTATTCATTCTTTTGATAATGCCGTTGATCAACAGAATATATGCGCATAACATTTTAGCAAGGAAACAATTTGCACAGGATATATTCCTTTGACTTCTCTACATAGAATACAGCCAAAAGATGACAACATACCAACTGCAATCCATTTGCTACAATTTAAAAAAAAAAAAAACAACAAAAAAAAACGTAAATGGGAGTTTGCTGAGTAAGGATTAGATAAAACTGAGTAAGAGCTTCAGGTTTTGGTGCATTGACTGAACTGTGAGTTTTACCTGAGTAAACCTGCAGAACATGAGTGGAACAATTTGCCAAAAGAAGTCTTTTTTGCTTTGTTTGATTTTTTTCAAACAGAAGCCACAAAGTAAAGGGAGCAGAAAGGCTTTAATCAGACACTTGGTGAGAGGTCAGGAGAATCCCGTGAAGGTGAAAATACATCTATTCAATGCATCCTTTACAGCTCAAAAGCCATCTCCAGCCCACCATGGCTTTTACATTGGCACTTAGATCTATATGACCAGGGGTCCTGATCCTGGGTGAGGAATCTAGGAACAGCTGCATTACGCAGCATGCTTCTATCTCAAGGCAAAAAAAGTTATGGAGCACAATGCATTATAAGATACTGCAGCCCAATGCAGAAGTAACTTCTTTTTTTGCAGGGTGGGATCAGGGAGAGGAAGGCTAGGCTGGCAGCTAGTAGAAGACTTACCAAATGGCAACAACTCATTCTGGGATGTATTAGCAGGAGTGTTGTAAGCAAGACACAAGAAGTAATCCTTCCACTCTATTCAGTGTCAGTGCTGACAAGGCCTCAGCAGGAGCAGTGTGTCCCGTTCTAGGCACCACACCTTAGGAAAGATGTAGACAAATTGGAGAATGTCCAGAGGAGAGCAACAAAAATGATTAAAGATTGAGAGCTGATCTACACTACCACGGTAAATCGATCTAACTTACCATGTCCCCTGTCAACTTCCCTTACACTTCTCGGGGAGGTGGAGTACACAAATCGATAGAGTGCTCTCTCATCGATTTAGCTGGTCTGGTGAAAACACGCTAAATCGATATTCACTGCATCGATTGCAGCAGTGCCAATCTACTGGTAAGTGTAGACATGCCTCTAGAAACCATGACCTACAAGGAAAGATTGAAAAAAACTGTGTTTGTTTAGTCTGTAGAAGAGAAGACTGAAGGGGGGCATGATACTAGTCTTTAAGGTTGTTCTCCTTATCCACTGAGGCCAGGACAAGAAATAATGGCCTTAAATTGCAGCAAGGGAGATTTAGGTTAGGCATTAGAAAAAGCTTCCTAATTGTAAGGACACTTAAGCATTCGAACAAATTACCTAGAGAGGTTGTGGAATATCCATCATTGGAGATTTTTAATAATAGGTTATACAAATTCTGGGATGGTCTAGGTCAGTTCTACTCAGACCTCAGTGGTTCAGGAGCCAAATTAGTGATCAGCATTACCCAAAAGAGCCACAGTATTGTGAATTCATTGTTTCATTTACTATAGTATCATATAGTCATATTTAAACAGTATGACCAGAGAAATATTTAGTTTATATAAATTCTCACAGCAAAATGACTCACCAAGTACTATTATTTTATCAACTACAATTGGTTAATAACATAGTAAAAGCCTCCTGATTGGTTAATAACTTAGACTGGTTAATAATTAAATCACAGTGTTTTAATATCATGTGCTGCAAAGAGCCGCAGGAGAGACATTAAAGAGCCACTTGCAGCTCACGCCTCAGTCTGAGTATCACTGGTCTAGATAATACTTAGTCCTGCCTCAGTACAGGGGACTGGACTAGATGGCCTGTGGAGGTCCCTTATAGTCCTACATTTTTATGATTCTATGATTTAAGCTACTAAGTCCATATTTATTATGTGAATTACAGTGTACAGAAACAAAGCTAACAGGGTATGTCTACGCTACAAAATTAGGTTGATTTTGTAGAAGTCGATTTTTAGAAATCAATTTTATACAGTCAATTGTGTATGTCCCCACGAAGCACATTAAGTCGGCAGAGTGCGTCTTCACTATTGTGGCTAGCATCGACTCACGGAGTGGTGCACTGTGGGAAGCTATCCCACAGTTCCCGCAGTTTCTGCTACCCATTGGAATTCTGGGTTAAGCTCCCAATGCCTGATGGGGCAAAAATATTGTTACGTGTGGCTTTGTGTACATGTCGTCAGTCTCCCCTCCCTCTGTGAAAGCAACTGCAGACAATCATTTTGCACCTCTTTTCCTGGGTTACCCATGCAGACGCCATAGCATGGCAAGCATGGAGCCCGCTCAGCTCACTGCTGCTGTTGTGAGCATTGTAAACACCTCATGCATTATACTGTAGTATGTGCAGAACCTGGCTAAGAGACGGCAGCACGAGGACAATTATGAGGAGGACATGGACACAGACATTCCTGAAAGCATGGGATGTGGCAATTGGGACATCATGATGGCAGTGGTGCTGGTTGATACAGTGGAATGCCAATGTCTGGGTGAGGAGGATATGGAACTTGTGGAGGAGGGCAGGCAGTTGTACATAGGATGCAGCAGCGGTCTGTGCTCTTGTTGGCTTTCCTGCAGCTCCACCAGATGCCTGAGCATGTCCGTTGGCTTCCCATTAGCCTCAACATTGCATCCTGCCTCTTCTCATTGCGCTCACTTAATGCTTTCCTGGATTCTGCCACTGAATGCCTCCATGCATTCAGCTGTACCCTATCAGTGCAGGAGGACTGCATGAGCTCAGAAAACATGTCATTGTGAATGCATGGGGTTTTTTTTGCCTTCTAATCTGCAATAAGCTCAGGGACGGAGATGATAGGGGGAGCACAGAAACATTTGCACCTGCAAGGGGACAAAAAGGGAGAATAAAATGTAAGATGATACATTTCTGAGAACAAAAGGGAGACTCTTTCACAGTGAATCAAGCAATTCACAGCAGATAGCACATGTGCTTTAGGTACAACGTTGCATTTTGCCTTTTATATTGAGTGCCTGCTGGAATAGTGACACATCACACATGGCTGGGCAACAGAATTCAGTTTCCAGGCAACCATGGTAAGCCAAAGGGTACTTGGGTTTGGCTTCTAACATCTTCATAACATGTGGGAATGTTTTCAAACTGCAGCGTCCTCCTTTCCCATAGCAAGCAATGCCGGTTGGGTTTGCCATTTAAAAGGAGGGGCTGCAGTTTTTGGGTGGATGTGCAGCACACTCCTCCCCGCACCCTTCCGCGTGGCTATTTGGGATGATCCCTTCACCCCTCCCCTGCTGCGTGGCTATGGGATATTCCCTTTTAGCTAAGCGCAAACAGCCCAGCATGAATGGGGTCCTTTGACTGTTCCCTTACAAAATTTCCCCTATTTCAACCAGGTTACCATGAATGATATCACTCTCCTGAGGCTAAAACAGAAAGATAAAGACTGAATGTTGCTTGAATGCTACCAAAACCGAGGACCATTCACTGCCATGCTTTGTGCTGCAATGAGACCAGATCACTTGCTACTGGTTTGGTGTGGTACAGTGTCCTACCGTAGAGGACGAAATAAGGCAGCCCTCCCCAGAAACCTTCTACAAAGGCTTTCAGAGTACCTCCAGGAGAGCTTCATGGAGATGTCCCTGGAGGATTCCCGCTCCATCCCCAGACACGTTAACAGACTTTTCCGGTAGCTCTATTAGCCGCGAATGCATCCCAAGTCTTCAGGGCAAATCAAACATTAAACACGATTGCTTTTAACCCCTGTACTGTAGTTACAAACGTGCCCTCACCAGATGTGCCTTCTCCGCCTTCAGGGCCGGGGATCCAGCCTTGGGAGGGTATTGGCTCCAGGGTGATGAAAAGGGCCTGGCTGCCCAGGAGAACAGATTCACCACTTGCCTGCTGCACATTCTCCTCCTCCACAAAATCCTCCTCCCTATTGCGTGAGACTCCCCCCTTGCAGGTGTCCATGGACAGTGGTGGGGTAGTGGTGGGGTCCCCCCTTAGAATTCCATGCAGCTGATCATAGAAGCAGCATGTATGGGGCTCTGACCCAGAGTGCCCCTTTGCCTCCTTTGTCTTTTGGTCTTTTGTCTTTTCGACCTAATCCTGTAGTGTAGACTAGGGCTCAGTCTTGGTGGTTTTACCTACTGTTTTCAGGAGGCTGAGTTCTTGGGAGACAAGGCTCCTGGCCTTTGTATAATGCTGTTGAATGCCAGGTTCATGCTAAATAAAACATCAATTATCCGTGATTTAATGGCGGCTTGTTGAGGATATTCCCAAAACCTTGTTGGATCACATTGCTAGAATGGTTGTTTTCTGGACATGCTGCAAAAGAAATTTTGAGAAAGATTAAGGATATGTTCCTGATGCTGGTTAAAGAGGACTGGTTTGTTGCTGTGATTTATTGACTGGCTAAATTAATGTATTATGTGTATATGAGTATTTAATGCTGCTGAGTAGCTATCATGTTATCATAACTCTAATTAATTCGCAGGATACTTAGATTTTTTGTGTATGTGTATATTGTTATATAAATCTACATAAATACACTACTGGACAATGTCCCTTAAAATATAAAACTACTGGTAATTATTAATTTAGAAAATACTTGATTTAATGTTTTAGATTTCCTGGAATCATAAAATAACAGTAATTGGTCAGATAGAGCATAGAA
Source organism: Lepidochelys kempii (assembly GCF_965140285.1). Lineage (NCBI taxonomy): Eukaryota > Metazoa > Chordata > Testudines > Cheloniidae > Lepidochelys > Lepidochelys kempii. The sequence continues at coordinate 64,775,049 of NC_136384.1, read as the reverse complement.
TTATTGTATCTATGAGATGAATACTGTTAATTGCATTTTATTCTTAAAAGGAATGGGCTTTTTTTTTGTTTTTGTTTTTTTTTAAGAAAAATACTTTTTGCATAGATGCCCAGTTTCTATGTTCCTGTATTGTAACTTTGTTAAACTAATTGGAGAAAAAAAAAAGGCTTTACTTTATAGACATGGAGTGTCACTGTGAAGGCTGACAAGTTCCATATTCAACCTACTTTAAAAATTCCAGGGCTGGTTGTCATTTATATCAAGGCCTCTTTACATCAACCTGACAGTGTAAAGGGGCTTTAATGTGGCAATAAGCTACATTTACATTTCTTTTCAGGGCATTTTGCAAAGCTAGAGAAGTGTACATAATGTACAGAAGTGTACATAATTTCTCATGACATTAGTGTAAATGAGAATCAAGTCTTACTGGCCATGAAATATAAAGAGTTAAAACTGCTTTTGCCATGCAATGCAACAGCAAAATCTGTGGGCTAACAGAGATGGTCTTTAACTAGAAAGTAAAGCAACTTCTACTAGAGGTCTTCAGACTTTCGGGGGTATTCTTTAAATGGCTGTTTGAGAGAAGTTTGTCTAATTTTTTAGAGTGCATTTTACTGTGCATAACTTCTAAAACAAAGGATAATGTGAACGCTTCAGCTTTTCAGGTAGATGACTTTCCAACATCAAGTACAGGACATGAGATTACTTTCTGAATACAGGTGGATGGATGTACTCCTTACCATCTTGTTTGTCTGTCTTCCTTTTTTGTATAGGCCTGTTCCTAAGAAAAATCCTTGTTTATTTCAGTGGTCAGAATGCTCACAGGAATGGAGCAAACAAGCAGGTTGAGGGATGGTGCAAACAAAACAAAGCTGATAGAATATATTCTCTGCATGAATAGAAGGTAATATGTTGGAGATGTAATTTTAGATTTACCAGCGCTAAGAAGATCTCTTTCAGCATTGATTAAATGTACCCTGACAGCCAGGATAGAAAACATCGCACACCATAGATTCAGTTTTCAGTAAATAAGGGATGGGGAAATTTCCCCATGTGATTTTAAGTGATGACTATTGATGGATCTTTCTGTGAAAATTCTTAGCCTTAGGTGGTGTACACACGTGCCATCTCATTGTTCGTAAAACCTCTTTCTCTAAGACCATTTTTACTGGTAGCTGCATTATTTCAGCTCCTACTTAACTGAGAAATCAGTGATGTCCTAACATGTTACTGGAAACCACGGAAAAGCCCTGCTATGATCTTATTAGTAGCACATACAGGGCAAAATTCTGGCTTCACTTGCTCCAGTGTAAGTCTGAAGTAACACCATTGGATTCCAGAGGCTCTCCCAATTGATCCAGAGATCAGAATTTGGGCCACTTATTGATGGCAATAGCTATTGCTAATATAGAACCAAAACATCTTCTCCTCCATTAAAACTCAATGGGGGGCTTTCTGCTCGGGGCTCCTCAGAGCTATTCCTCCTCCTCCTCCCATGTCATCCCTTTGAGAGGGTGAAGGAAATAAGCCACCAAGCCTCCCCCTAAGCCAGACAGATTCCCAGCTATCTAAGGCTTCATCCACATTAGCGATTGCACATGTGTCCAGCTGTGACATAAGCTTGTCCACAGCTAAACCCTGAGAAGCACATGTCTGAATCATAGAATATCAGGGTTAGAAGGGACCTCAGGAGGTCATCTAATCCAACCCCCTGCTAAAAGCTGGGCCAATCCCCAATTTTTGCCCCAGATTCCTAAATGGTCCCCTCAAGGAATGAACTCACAACCCTGGGTTTAGCAGGCCAATGCTCAAACCACTGAGCTACCCCACCTCCCCTAAGGTGACTAGAGGGTGAGTAAGGTAGCACATCTGAGGGGTATCAGTACATACATGCCTCAGACCAGTGTGCAGTGTAGATGGGGGTAAGGGGCATATACTAAATCTCAAGTTTAAATAGTCCTCCTCCCCCATTCCCATAATGCACTGAAAACTTTTCTGCCTGAGTCTTACCCAGTCCATAAAAGTCCCTGTCCCACTATTTTCACCAATAGTAGCAAGCTGCCCATATAGAACAGCATTCCAGAGCGCTCTTTTGATCAGTACAGGTGAACCAAGAATCCTACTCCAAGAGCAGTCATCTGGACCACCAACCACACCCAGGGGTGCCAGAACAGGAGAGTCAGGGGGTCATGGCTCTCCCACTTTTTACTGGCCATAAGGGAGAGGGGGAGGGAGCAGAGAGGTGTGAGCAGGGGGCAGGGTCTTGGGGGGGGGGGGAAGAGGTGACATGGGAGAGGGGTCTCGGGCAGGGGATAAGGGGTGGCAGGGGAGTGGGTGATGAGGGTGGGGCCTCAGGGAGAAAGGGTGGCTTGGTGTTGGTGGAGCTACAGTTCAAGCACCAGTGCCTCCCCACTTTTAGGGACTTTCTGCCAGTCCTGATCACACCCACATGCTGATCAATGTGGTAAGAATACACCGTCCTCCACATGTTCACTCAGAGTGGCAGGAACATACAGGTCTAAGGGAAATTTCCTGGATGCTGGAACAGGCAGGCATTGAGTGGACTCCAGCTCAGTGCTAGGAACACATCAAGCACCTGAGGCTCCTGTACAGGAGGGCAAAAGATTCCAACTGTCACTGCAGGACAGCTTCTTGTACATGCCCCTTCTGTGACAAGCATGACTGTGTGCTTTCACGGGCTCCCACTACAGACCCCCAACTGGCTCATAACCCCTTCCTCAGACAAAGAGGCGCCCATTAGGGCCAGGATGAGGAAGCAGTAGTGACTCTGAATGCCCTATAGGATAAGGAACATATGATTCTGCATCTCCACCTGGAGCAGCCAGTTGAGGGAAACCCCTTTGTCCCCAGTGAATCAGAGGAAGATCCTGAGCTGTGGCATGAACCCCAAACCAAGGCTGCTAAGTTATAATTGGACCCCCGACCCCATCCCTATCCCCTCTTTCTCTGGTGCTACAGGCCTGGTTTTAAGCCCAGTCTGTGACAGATTTCTGTTACCAATCTGTCTGGGGTGTCAGGTGATCAGGCTGAGGCCACAGGATCGTTAAGGGAGGAGATGACAGAACGCACCAAATGTCTAAGTTTTAAAGCTTTATTGATAAAATAAAATAACAGCGGAGAGTGCTGGTGGGGGGGGGTTCCCCACATCATTCAGAGGAAGGAAGAAAGCTTTAGTGCCCCAAGCCCTAACCCACTTTCATACTCACACCCGCACTACCTGAGGCTGGCCAGGCCTGGGTGTAATGTAAGAAGAAGAGGGGGAGGGATGGACGGGAGTTCTGTCCTGTGCGCACAGGTCATCTAGGGTCTGCTGCCAATCTCCAATTTGCTTCAGCTCTAGGGGGGGTTTTAAACCTTAGGGTCCTTTGGGGGGCATCTCAGTCTGGGACTTCATGCTCTCCCCCCCCCCCCCCCCCGTGCTCTTTGTACTGGTCCAAACCGGCCTTTCATGCTGTCTTCAGTTTTCCCAAAACATCCTGGCTTTAGGGACGCTACATCAGTTGTTTTCCCCCCTCATCAGCCTTCACTGTCTCGCTCGGTTTTGCAGCCGCTGCATGTTTATGCAGTTGAATCTTCTTTTCTCGCTGCTGGTCAGAGTTGGAATCCAACACCCCCTCCCCACCCCCACTCCCCGGTCTTTGGTTGTGTGCTGTCGCCTTGAGCTGGAGCCAGCATCTTATATTCAGACTGAGCTAGCCAAAGTGTTGAGTGAACTTGTTCTCTGCTCTCTCCCTCCTTCCCCCTTTGGCCTCTTACAGCCTGCAAAGGAATGTTCACTCCCCACTCACACCTTTGACCCTCCCCAAAATGCTTTGCGATGCTTGCAACAGCGTTAGCAACATGCAGTGCTGATCTGCCTTCTCAAGGAACCCCCTGGGCAGGTTCATCAACCTTTATGTGGTCTCCCCACAAGACACAGCTAGACAGTTGTGGTCCATGCCAGCTCCCCACAGCTGCGTGCATGGCTCTTACCCTGACCTGGCTCCAGCAGAAGGGCAAAGCCTCGGACCCGCAGCCTGGCCATGGTAAGAGCCACATGGGCAGTTGTGGGGAGCAGTGGCGGACCCCTGGTGTGGGGGTCTGAGAGCAGCCCCCTGCCTGTGTCCCTCCCCACCCCCCCAGGACTCCACCCCAGAGAGGTGGCAGGTCTACACCAGATCCCCAAAGCTGTCCACATGGCTCTTACCAGGGCCAGGCTGTGGCTCCAGGCCCCACCCCTCAGCTGGAGCTGGGTTGGGGTAAGAGCCACATTGGCAGCTGTGGGGAGCCTGGGTCCCTCTATCTGCTCTCGGCGGAAGACCCAGTGGACAGGAACATGGGCAGGGAGCTGCCTTTGCCCCCCAGCCCTCCCTGAAGGGACGTGGTTGGGCTCCCTGGCCCCACTCTGACTTCTGGTTTGGGGGCGAGCCTCGGTGGCAGGGCTCCTGGACCCCTACTTTTGGGAAGGCTCCACTGCCCATGATGCTAGCTGAGCACATCATCAGTTTCATCAGAACTGCTTCCCAGTTCTTCTGTAAGTTTTTTTCAGCAAACTTCTAGTGCAGAAAGGAAGTCCAGCTGGGTCTTGAGGTTCAACAGCCATGCAAATCTGCTTGGTCCATCATTATAGTTGGCCAAATCTCTCCATTCTGCAATAGGTAGAGGAGCGACCATTAACAAAAACATCTCTCTGGCATGGAGTGCCACATCTCCTCTACAGGATCGGAACAATTTTCCATTTTGGGACCCTGAAAACACTTTACATACTCCAAATATTGGCAACCCTTAAAGAAGAAATTGCAAACTGGTAATATCACTCCTGAAGGAACTACCCCCAACCCCATGAGACACTATGAAAATTTTATTTTTTTAAAGAACACTATGACATGTGTCCTACTATTAACAGCCTCTGCTACTTCTTCAGGAGCTGCAAAAGTTGTCTGAGACCCAATGATAGTCTAATAGTCATTTCTGGAATGCTGAGAAGTATCTGTATTGTGGACTCCCACAGCAAAATTATTTGTGGTGGGGAATTCTCAGCTTCATCCAAACGGAATATATATAAATAAAATGCTAGCTACCCTGGTCTTTGCATTGGCAGGACCCTCAACTCCTGAGAGGGAAAGCATTCAGCCCAGAGGGCAGGGAACATTACCCCACAGGCAGCCTGAGAAGCGTCCTGGAGGAGCTGCTCATTGGCATGGACAGAAGGAACCAGGAGCAGTTTGAGTTCCTCAGGGCACAGGGTGATCACAGGGGCTCTTTAGCAGGAAGAGATACTGAGGAACCAACTTCTGGAGTAGGAGGCACACCACAGGGAACAGGAACATGCCCTTAGGGAATGGGAGCGTTCCCTAATGGAGATGCTGATAGAAATGGTGACCAAATGAATTTGGGGTCCACCTGCCACCATGGCCACTGCCTCTTGCCCTAAGCCACCATCACTACCTTTTCTTCTATCCCTGACTGCCACCACGCATGCCTCCAAGTGACAAGGAGAGTCTGCAGGACTCCCAGGATCACACCCTCCACTGGCATCCAAAAACCTTCACATGGAGCCCTGAAGTGTTCAGGAGGGGAATTATAAACCCTCAAGTGTCCCTGAAACCCACCAAGTGCTTGCCTCCCAAGTCCTGTGTAGGAGACATCCCGGTTTGTTCCCAAGAACAATTTCCCCTGTTATTCCTTCCTCATTAGGGAGAGGGGTAGGGCAAGGAAATGGGTGAAGAGACATTAACATTTGGGTGCTGTTCACACATTCAGTCCCAATGTGTTTTGTTGGTTTTTATGTCTTTCAAAAATATATTCAATTATGTGTTCCCTAACTTTTAATAAAGATTCTACCTGCAGTTTGTTTGTCTTGTGTGTGGACCCTCCTTCTTCAGTATGATGAATGTAAGAGATGTTTTTAGGTTCAGGATTGGGCTGCATGATTTACAGCATGTGAATTGGAACAGTGTAACTGCTTGGTGCCATCACACTGCAAACACTTTTCATTCTGTCCTACACCCACAACCCCACAGTTAAGAAATATCCAAATTCCCAAGGATACAGAGGAAGGATAGGGAAAGTGTTAGGTTAGGTGTTTACAGAAAGAAATGCTACTTCTAAAAGTAGCAAAACTCACCATAGAAAATGAGTACAGAAATATCTTTATGGCTTGGTTTGCATGCAGAAAAATGAAACAATTCAAGTAACAATGCAGGCATCTGCCACAGTTATTAAACATCCCCCTCTACCCCAAACCATGACCACTTTCAGCCTGGGGATTAATACTCCATAGCCTGTAAGTACAGTCAGCATCGCTGACAAAGAACAGGTTAAAAAAAAAAAAGAATAGGTGCAGTCCCCAAAGCAAGCCGTTAAGAGATTGACCTCTCCCGCTAACAGAGGTTCGTAAACAATTGAACAGTTAAGACAAAAGTATTGCACAATTATCATATTACAACTCAGCCACCACTCTCTGCAGCACAAACCAACCTTAAGGTGATAACCCACTGGAGGTGCCCCGTAATAAATTGTCTGTAATGTGTGAATTGCTCAGGAATGAATAGCTAGTGAGCATTGGCTACAGGAAAACAAAGCCCCACAAGCATGTGCCAGTGTTCCATAATGTGCTTTTCCAGCAGCTGCAGAAGGTGTACAGATGGCCCTTGAGGCAGGTAGATGTCATCCTCTGCCTCCCTGCTGACCGAAGTTGTGTGTACATATGGTCTCTTTGATTTCCCTTGGCTTTTGGGGACCAGGACCAGTGTGCATGTGATATGGGTAGGATCTGGCTGCCTGTTTGGAGTTTGTAAACCAGACTTATCCTGTGCTCACTTGGGGTGGGGCCCACTCCTCACAAACATTATGGAGTGCTCAGCAGGTGATGATTATATGAAAGGCACTGGCCACTTTGGCATCCTGATGAGTGCAGTATTTACTACGGATTATGTACTGTACATTGTAAAAATGCATATTAGAAGCGAAACAAAACTAAAAACGAAACAAAACTTTGCAATCAAAAGTTCTTCTAAAAAAAAATGAATACATCTTAAAATTAGCATCTTTAAAATTACAGGTAGAAAATTAGCATCATATTTGAACTATAAAAAGATAATTCCAAATACTCCCTTATGTCTTAGAGCAGTTGAAGTGTGTTTCTTTATATCACATAAATCAATTCTTATGTTGCATCAATCTTTGTGTAAGAGAGCACACAAAAAAATCCTTAAAACACTTGAAATCAGAAAGTGTTGCCATTTTTTACTGAATATTCACTTTAAGATGGCTACTGATGCTAAAATGCAAATTGAAGATGGAAGCAAAGTGGAGTGGAAGACATTTGTAGTAGCCACAAGTGATCAGATGTAGTGATTCATAATTAGGAACGTGGTAACTATTTAGCCTGAACACTAAGTTTCTCAACTGTACCCATTCACAAAAAAGACCTGGTCATCATTTTGGAAAGCTTAATGAAAACTTCATCTCCATCACAGTGGATAAAATTTACATATACATAAACAGAGGATAGGAAAACATTCTTGCTTCAGGACCTTAGCCAACCTGATAACTTTAGGAGGACACATCCTCTGTAAGCAGGCTTTTCCTTAGTTGTGCATTATGAACAATTCTTGCACCTTCCTTTAAAGCATATGATGCTCACCTTTGCCAAAGATGGGACTTCTGGTCTGATGTGCCATGGCAATTCCTTTGTTCCTACCTGGTAGAAAAATGGGTTGGAGGGATAGGTAGATGAAGGTACAGGATTATTCTTATTTTAACCAAACCATTTACCTATCTCAAGTACAGGTGGAAGTTGGATACTAATAGTGACACTATTCCCCAAAAGAAAAAAAAATTGTATGGTACAGCAATAGCTATAAAAGTGGTTTCAGTCATGCAAATCTATGTGGACGATCTTTCCACTATAATTATTTCCATTGATTAAGAAAATGTAGAGCATTCCATCAAAGGCAGAAAAAGCCACTGAAATGTTCATCATTCTTGGTATTTTTCAAATATTGTTTGAGAATTAGCTGGTCGGATGCAGTTTTTACTTTTCAAGCTCCTTTTAGTAATATGAAATAATGTTTCTTTACACAAAAGACTTGCTCGGTAAAAGAACAATATGTTAAATCATCCATCTGATGACAAATGCATAAGTAGTATGAACTGATGGTCACTCTCAGATATTTCTTAATTTTGCCAAATTAAGGAATTAGTATAATCTTTTTTCTGAACATTCTGCAAAAACATATGATTCAGTCATGTTTTCCCCATGCTTAGTGCTTATTAAATAAATTCTGTCTCGTAGCTGGCTAGTTCGTAGAGAAAAATCACAAGCCAGCCATCACTTACTGAGATTGAGATAACTGTACCTAATGTGAAGCCTATTTATCTTCATTCAGGTATAAAATTATAATCAGTTTAACATTAATTCATTCCTAGATTTTCTTTTTTCTTGAGTGTTATCAATTCAAAAATATATTGCTGAAGCATAGCTACTGGTAAATCTTATTTGTATTGGAAAAATACATGTCCATCATCGCACTACCTCCAAACCTATTGGAAAAATGTCCTAAGACCCTGAAGATCTCTGTGACATTTTATTCACCTAATGTGAAGGCAATATTTGTGCTAGATAATATTTAGTGATCAGTGAACATTAAAAATTTTGAAGTTCAGATAAGCATTTAAAAGTTTTATTTTCAAAAATATTCAATGGACAAGATTCTCAAAAGTGACCAGTGATTTTTTTGGGTGCCTTGATTTTTCTTTACCCAACTTGAGACAAGGATCCTGACTTACAGAGAATGGTTGCTTGGGCTTAGCACCCAGCAGGGATCAATTCTTATATCAATGAGAGGCTCCGTGAAGATCCTGAGCAGCAACAATAGCACGAAGGCAAGAGATCATCAGGAGATGTTCCACAGGAGAACAATATAGCTGAGGGATAGGGCAGGAAGCTTCAGATTAAAGGGTCTATTCTAGGCCATACAGACCTTTGAGGGTCCCAGAAGGTCCCTTAGTGTTTATGATACTCCCACACCTCATTATCCTTAATAAAGAGAAGTAACATCTGCCTGAGAAGTGGGAGCCTCAGACTCAGGGGAGCTATTTTAATTGCTTGTGATGGTGTGTTTTCACAGCGTATGCATAAAAAAATTAAATAGTATTCTAACTGATGGGTAGCTGCTAATTGGTAATTGCATTCTAGGCAGGATCATGGTGCTGTTGGCAACTGTGACAGAGATGGAAAGGGTTTGGGAGGAAAGAAAAAAGAGTTCAGTTTGGTCCTTCTTTAAGTTGAGGGTGAGATATCCAGGAGATGTCAGAGACACACGCTTAGATGTGGTTTGGATGGAGGGGGACAGCTCTAAAGTGGAGAGATGGATTTGTGTGTCATTAGCATAGAGATGGGAGGTGAAACAGTTTGAGTGGATGTGGTCACTAAAAAAAGGGTGTAATGCATGAAGAAGAGTGGACCAGTAATGAAGCCCTGTGCAATGCCCATGGAAATGGAAGAGGGAACACCAAAAGAGACATTGAAAGAGTGACCTAAGCAATAGGAATAGAATTAAGAGAGGCTGGAATCACAAAAAGCTAAAGGAGAGCGAGATTTCAAGAAGAAGGGTGTTATCAACATGTCCAAAGCAGCAAAGAGGTCATGGAGGATAGAATAGAGACCCTGAGATTTGGTCATCAAAAGGCAGTTGGTGAGTGTAGAATCATCAGCATGGAGGGCGATTGGGGGGAGATAGGTTGGAGTGGGTTAAGAATAGTGCTGGGAGGAGAGAATTTTGAGGCAAAAGTTATAGATGACATTAATTGGTTTAGAGGTGAGGACTGGGGAGACAACAACATTTTGTATTGTGAGAGGGAAGGGACCTGAGAGAATGAGATGCTATGTAGAAAGCTGATGGAGTGAGTGAATTATAGGCCCTACAACAGCAAAACCCAGACAGGATTGTTATAATATTCATTTCAGTTCCAGAAAATTAGCAAAAAATTATCGTGTTGAAGTTGTGCTTTTACTCTACAGTTTAAGACAGCATAATTATTTTTTTATTACCATTTAAAAAAACAGATTTAAATTATACAGAATATCAAAGTATCCATCATCTTGAATTTTATCACTATCTTTGTGAAATTAAATCAAGTATAAGATCAGTTATGCTGCAAGAGAAGCAGCAAAGGAGTGTATATTCACTTGAGAAAAGAGGCATCTGGAAGATTTCTTATATTACTCAAACTTCACTTAAATGTTGTTGTACATAAACTAAAATGGCATTTTCTGTCCTATTTTGTAATATATAAGGAAATCTATTTGTTTCTGAGTGTCATGCATTGTCATTTCAAATTGTTTCTGCATTCGTTATTCCAGTTGGCAAAGCTGAAAAGCTATTATATTTTGTACTGTTAAAACACCACACACATGAGACACTACCGAGGCAAAGTCCTATTTCTTTCAACAAGCTTCAAAGCACATTTTAATCGTTTGCAATGTACATTTTATTGTGGAATTATCTGTTTAAATGGCAACAGGAGCATAAAATATTGCCACAATTTACGGTCCAGAATATAATACCCAATCTTGCAATCCTTTCACAGATCAAACTTTGGAGTTCTTGTAGGGAGAATAACAACATTTCTTAACCACTCATGTCCCACATTAAAAGCATCAATTATATGTAAAAGATCCTCTGCTAGCATAAATGGGGACAACTCCACTGGCTTCAATGGAACTGCACTCATTTAGACCATCTGAAGGCCTGGCCCTGTGCATCCATATGAAAAAGAGCAGGTGTGCCTTACTTTGGACACCAATAATATAAAGAGCACAGCAGTTTCTTGCCTCTTATCTCCACTAATTAGATACATGATCAGAACAAACTAGATTTACTATTTCATGCTTGAGATTGTTTATTGCCCAGAATTGTTAGTAATAAACCGTTAGCCACTGGCTAAGCTCATTCCCACAGTCAATTCTCATCAGTTACTGATTTCTGTGAATTTTGACCTACTTGTTAGACAGCAAGAAAACTTAATAACTACTAATAAATGTGATAACTAGTAATGCACATTTCAGTTTATCTATTTAGATTTTAAAATGCCCGTGCAAAAAGCTTTAGGAATCCTAACAGTTAAGGAGACTTACAAGATCATAATGACCACTCAAATTCATTAGGTACTCATAAATAGGAAACATTAACTCAGGAAGCCAGTAAATTAAAGAAACGTAAAAGCGTAATACCTCTTTATTAAACATAGCAATAGTCAGTTTTAGTATATCTTCATCTATATATCTTGGAACACTGGTCTCCAGACACACTTAAGGACCTTTTAAAAAGGTTTTAGGAGCACAGGTCCTCAAAAGGCATTTAGGAGCCTAACTTCCAAGGATTTCAATGGGAGTTAGGCTCCTAAATTCCTTTGAGGATCTGTGCCTACTCACTTAAAGTTGAAGATAGCTGAAAGAACATGTAGGCATCTTAATTCCATGTGACAGAAGGAACTAGGCACCTATTTGTATCTTTAGGCACCTAAATACCTTTGAAATTCTGGTCCTAAGTCTTTAAGTGTTTAATTGTAAGTCCCGTATTTTTGTTATAATAATCTGCTCCTGGGCCAGTGCAGCTATACGCTTACTGAGGACTAGACTGGAAATGTATATTCTAACCATGTATAATCAAACATTGTTGCAACAACTAGTGTATACATTCTATGTACCGTTTTTAAAATATGTGCAATATATTTCACTTTAAATTTCTCATTCTTAAAAAAAAAAGACTTGTAAAAATCAATCTGCTCATTAAAATATTTCAATCTCCATTATAAGAGAGTCACATTTTGTTCATTTATTATTTAAAATAAAACCTGCTCTTTAAGACCCTATAGCAATAAAATGGCATAGGCCTAGAGTGCGTCTTAAATGTTTCAAGAACAAAAACTGTAGAGCAGTGCTCATTTTCCCTATTCTGAATTCCATACACAAGCAATACACATGGTTTATCCCTCATTAAAAATACAAGGGCAAAACTTAACCTGAGTGGGATCCCTACCCACACCCTGGGAAGAAAATAATAACCCATATACCAAGAAACACACATGTTGTAACATTTATAATTGGGAAACTAACTTCTTGTATTGAAGATATAAAAAGAAAAGGCTAGTTAGTGTTTCTCTTATCTTAAATGAGATGTCTGGTTTGTAAATGTTTTACATGCTTTGCCCTTGAATAAAAGGCAATCGATATAACTTAAATTCTTAACTTGTTGCCTCAGGGCATTGGGTAAAGTTATCATAATTGGACTACATTCATTTTTGCCCACAAAAACTGTTCAACTATTCATACCTCTTTGTCTTAAATGGAACTTGTCAGTTTTGTTATAAAAACAAAACATTTAATGAAAAGTACATTTCGATATACAGATATTCAAAATATATAAAGTGCACTAACTTTCCAATATATGTAAATATCTCAGCTGAGGCCAAGGAGTGCTCAGTGCACTTCAGGAGTGAAGGGGAGAAGCCTTGAACTGCTCTGTGTCAGGGTCTAGCCCAGGGGTGGGCAAACTTTTTGGTCCGAGGGCCACATCAGGGTTGCAAAACGGTATGGAGGGCCGGGTAGGGAAGGCTGTGCCTCCCCAGACAGCCTGGTCCCCGCCCCTATCCGCCCCCTGCCTGCCCCCCTCAGAACCCCTGACCCATCCAACCCCCCCCCCCGCTACATGTCCCCTGACCGCCCGCCCCTAACCACCCCCTGGGGACTGCATGCCCTATCCAACCCCCCGTGCTCCCTGTCCACTGACTGCCCCAACCCCTATCCACACTCCCGTCCCCTGACAGGCCTCCTGGGACCCCCGACCCATCCATCCCTTCCCCACTCCTTGTCTCCTGAATGTCCCCTTCTAGGACCCCTGTCCCTAACTGCCCCTCCAGGACCCCCCCCCGCTTCCTGTCTCCTGACCGCCCCCCCCGAACCTCCTCTCCATCCAACCGCCCCCTGTCCTCTTACTGCCCCCCGGGACCTCCTGCCCTCCCCCCCGTGCTCTTACCCTCACCAGGCAGCTCAGAGTGGCAGGACAGGCTTATTTGAAAGCCTGGGAGGAGGGCGGGCGCAAGCCATGCTGCCCATGCAGCGGCATGACTGCAGGGGAGAGGGGATAGTGGGGGAGGGCCGGGGGCTAGCCTCCTCGGCCGGGAGCTCAGGGACTGAGCAGGATGGTCCCGCAGGCTGGATGTGGCACACGGGCCGTAGTTTACCCACTCTTGGTCTAGCCCGTGACAAGTTAGAGCAGCTCTTGAGCCACTCTGAGGTTATGTCTACAAGTCAAAAGCTGTGCGTGGGCTATCCAGCTAGTGAAGATAACAATAGCAGTGTGGTACAAGTCCAGCATAGACCCTGGCTATGTACTCAGCTCACAAGCCCACTGTCATAAATATAAAGGGAAGGGTAAACACCTTTAAAATCCCTCCTGGCCAGAGGAAAAACCCTTTCACCTGTTAAGGGTTAAGAAACTAGGATAACCTCTCTGGCACCTGACCAAAATGACCAATGAGGAGACAAGATACTTTCAAAAACTGGGAGGAGGGAGAAAAACAAAGGGTTTGTGTCTGTCTGTGTGATGCTTTTGCCGGGGACAGAACAGGAATGGAGTCTTAGAACTTAGTAAGTAATCTAGCTAGATATGCATTAGATTATGATTTCTTTAAATGGCTGAGAAATTAAGCTGTGCTGAATAAAATGGATATTCCTGTCTGTGTGTCTTTTTTGTAATTTAAGATTTTCCCTAGAGGGATTCTCTATGTTTTGAATCTAATTACCCTGTAAGGTATTTACCATCCTGGTTTTACAGAGGTGATTCTTTTTTACTTTTTACTTCTATTAAAATCCTGCTTTTCAGAAACTGAATGCCTTTTCATTGTTCTTAAGATCCAAGGGTTTGGGTCTGTGGTCACCTATGCAAATTGGTGAGAATTTTTATGAAACCTTCCCCAGGAAGTGGGGTGCAAGGGTTGGGAGGATTTTGGGGGGAAAGACGTTTCCAAACAATGCTTTCATAATAAAAATAAACCCAGATAAACGTTTGGTGGTGGCAGTGGAAGTCCAAGGGCAAAGGGTAAAATAATTTGTACCTTGGGGAAGTTTTAATCTAAGCTGGTAAAAGTAAGTTTAGGAGGTTTTCATGCAGGTCCCCACATCTGTACCCCAGAGTTCAGAGTGGGGAAGGAACCTTGACACCCACCCTGCTTTGTCTTTGCTGCTATTGCTAGCTGGATTCATGTAGGCTAGTTCATGCACAATTTTTGCTGTGTAGATATACCCTAAATTGAATGTGCTGCGTATGGCCCCAACCATAGGCGCCGACTCTGTGGGTGCTCTGGGGCTGGAGCAGCCACAGGGAAAAATTAGCTGGCACATAGCACCCACCGGCAACCAAGCTCCCCCCGCCCCCTCCTCACCCGAGTGCTCTGCGTTGGGGGAGGAGCACAGCGCACTCAGGGGAGGACGTGGAGAAGAGGCGGGGTGGGGGCAGGGAATTGGGGGAAGAGTGTGGAATGGGGGTGGGGCAAGGGTGGTGCAGGGGTGGGGAAAGGGGTAGGGTCAGAGGGGGGTTGAGCACCCCCGGGCAAAGGGAAGTCGGCACCTATCGCCCCAACAGACCATTTTGTCAGTGTGCTATCACTGAGGCATGGATCCTTTGAGCATGCTGCCAATTCTGGCTGCCGGAAGTAATGTAGGAGCCACTATCACAAGTACAGAGCACCTGAGGGGATCTCCTTCTACAGGTGAGCTCTTCCTAGGGGATAGTAAGCTAGCTTAAGGGAACTTTTCCATAGGTTAGGCCCCCCTCCCCCCAAGTATTGGTAGTAGATGAAGATTTAGGGAAAACCCTTATGCTTTGGGGAACTAACATTAATAAAGCACTTGGTGTTGAACTTGCACAGTGCAGTAAGAATCTAGGGTGAGGGAAACATACCCTGTGACAGGCAGTCAGAGCAGTGCTACACGGGTAATCCTTAGCCATCTTAGTGCTCTTTACTACTGGAGCAAGTTAGAACAGCCATGAGCTGCTGGCCGCTTTGGAGAATGGAGTGGTGCAAGTGTGTCATACAACCATATTTGCCCTTCACCCTTATGAAGGTATTTCATAGAATCATATAAATACAGGGCTGAAGGAACCTTGAGAGGCCATCTAGTCCAGCCCCTGTGCTGAGGCAGGACCAAGTAAACCTAGATCTGACCTGATAGGTGTTGAACCTGTTCTGAAAAACCTCCAGGGACAAAGATTCACCAACCTCCCTTGGTAACCTATTCCAGTGTTTCAACCTCAAAGCTTAAAGGTTTTCCTAATACCTAACTTAAACCTCCCTTGTTACTGATTAAGTCAATTACTTCTTATCCTATCTTCAGTGGACGTGGAGAACAATTGGTCACTGTATAACAGCCATTAATATATTTGAAGACTTATGTCCCACCTCAGTCTTCTTTTCTTAAGACTAAATATGTATTTAAAAAAAACAAACATCTTTCCACATAGGTTAAGTTTTCTAAAATCTTTTAATCATTTTTGGTGCTCTTAACTCTCTCCAATTTGTCTATATCTTTCTTTAAGTGCGGTGCTCAGAATTGGACACAAATACCCCGGCTGAGGCTCACCAGTGCTGAGGCGAGCAGGACAATTACTGCCAGTGTCTTACATACAGCACATATGTTAATACATTGCTGAATGATATTAGCCTTCTTTGCAACTGCATCACATGGCCGACTCTTCAATTTGGGGTCCACTATCACCCGCAGACCCTTCTCAGAGGTACTACCACCTCACCAGTTATTCCCCATTTTGTTGTTAGGAAGGAAAAAAATCAAATGCACAAGTGAAATACTTTGCACTTGTCTATTGACCATCTTATTAATTTCAAACCAATTCTCCAATTTGTCATATTCATTTTGAATTCTAATCCTGTCCTCCAGAGTGCTTGCAACCCACCCAGTTTGGTGTCATCCACAAATTTTATAAGTATGCTCTTTGCTCCATTATCCAAGTTATTAATGCAAGCATTGAATAGTACCAGATACAGTACTGACCACTGAGAACCCCACTAGATACACCACTAGATACTCGCAGTGTGATAGCAAACCATTGATTACTCTAAGTATGGCCTTTACACCAGTTGTGCACTACCTTATAGTTATTTCCTCTAGACCATATTTCCCTACTTTGCTTATTGGAATATTTTTTTATATACAGGTTGTAAATATTTTAAGATGATAAGGAAACTCTTTAGAAACAATCCACAACTTATGTTAATGAAAATTCTTTCACATACTTGCAATTTTGAGGTCTCCTGTTCACTTTCTGTCCTAATGGCAACTTAACACTTTCTTCTTAGTGACTAAGAATGTTAGTCACTTGTGACTAGGTTTTGGTTTTGGTAGAGTAGGTTAGTCAAGTTGTTTTGGGAGAATCTTAATTCCATTTTGATCCACATTTTCCAGGCCTGCATTCCTATTATTCCACATTGTCTGCTGCAGGACTCCATCAGGAATGTATTTGTTCAGCTTAGAATCCTTATTAGTATTCCAGAATGTCTTCTGTGATTAACCAAATCAAAACCTTTCAAAGGCAGCAACTCTATTCCAGCTGAAGTGCTGCAGCTGATGCCTCCCTACCAAAACGTTATCCTCTTTTTAATCAGTGGCTTGAACACATGATTTCATTTCTTGCACACAGTGCATAATTGCACTGTCTGCTTCAAACTGAGTCTTGGGGTGCTGTGAACAAGCCACAGCTTTATTTGGCAAGTTGTTTCTTTGCTCCAACTCAAACTACTGATTCTTCTCATTCCAGCTTTGTACTGAGTGATCCTGTAATTCAGTTTGACACACATGGCTTTTGAGCTTAACAGAACATTGTGCCTAAAGTAGCAGAACCTGAACAGACTGGCTGTGTGCGAATTCACACTCAGTGTAGAAAGCACCATTCTGACAGAGCCAGTTCCAACCATTTCATCGTGTAAGGCACAATGAAGAGATTAAGTGCCATGTCTGTCTCACTTGGATCCATTGACCTGCTTACTGTCGGGAATTCACTTCCACAAGCAATATGTCAACTGTCCAGTACTTCATTCCAAATCTAGTAGCTTTCCACAGGTCTTGACCTACTTTTCTTGACAGGAAGTGTCTGGCATTAACGCTATGATGGTAGAAGTAGTGGTAGAAGAAAAAAGGGTGGCTTTGAACTGGCAAATAATCTACATAATAATTTGAGTTCAAAGAAATAAAGGAGAAGTCACAGCACGCTATGGTCTATGTTTAGTTGTTCAAAGTGCTAAGTAGCTGTCAAATACTTTAATAAAATAAGAATAGATGGGATTTTGCTCTGAGCATGCTTTGAAACACTGGGTTGTCTGGATTTCATAAAATGTATTATACATTTCTATGCCATTTGGTTTTATAGATCATTCCAAACACATCTTTAGATCACGAAAAGTGAAAACAGGGACAACTACTTTTTATGAAAAAAATCTTAAGCCTTGGGTTTTGTTACAGAAGTCATGACTGTAGCAAACATACAGCCTCAACTATGGTAAAACAAAATATAAATCATGGACTGGAATGCAGCCTACCTTCTTAAATGTATGACATTCTGATTTCTTGTTTCATGAACTACTGTTCATTATTCTCCTTCACTCATCTGTGACCTGTTCAGATTTGCAGCTGGTTATCTCAGCTAAGACTGGGCTGTTCAGATAGCAGTTTTTTTGGATGTTCTCCATATTTGGCGTCTGCTTCCTGATACTTCCTAAAATTAAGAAATTTGAAAAACTCTTCTTATGGGTTTGCTATGCAGTATTCTGAGCTCCCTTAACACAATACACTGATTAAATCATACTTGTTAAGGAGAAGCTTTTGAATTTAATATATAGTTGTGATTGTGTAAAATTTCTGTATTTTTAGAGGATTTTTATGGGTTTCACAAGTAGCTAAAAAAAATCTGCTGAACCAATGCTTCAATTTCCTGTGCTTTCAGACCATTCACCTGTCAAGAAGGTAATTACAAAATAATAATAATAATTCAACTAATAAAATTACTTTTGATTATGTATTTACCTTAAATTGTGTTTACAAAGTAATTAATTTGGAATTTGCACATCATTTTGTTGGAACTAGTGATTTCTTTCTGTGTAATAATTGCAGGCAAGACTATTTCTCAGTAATAGTGTGGGTTTGAAAAAAGTCTTCCAAACATGACAGCTCCCAAAGTCTTTTTTCATATAATGAAAGCTGAAATTGCTTCCATTGTGTCACCAAGGGTGTGCCAGGAATTAAGAAAACATATTCTGCAAGAATAAATAGAAAATTACTTTCCCACACACATTCTTTTTTCTTAACTGATGACCCAGTCAGAGAAGCCATAATCGGTTCTTGCTTTGCTCGACATGTAGGTGATATCATGCAAGGACTGAGGCTATGATTATGTCTTTCAATTTTGACTTTCTAATGGCTTATAGAAAATCCTTGCTCTCTCCCTCTATCCCAACCTCCATCCCTCAAAAAAAAAACTTCACATCTTCTCTTTTTAATTGTTTATAGAATTTTGTAAATTAGTATAAATCATTTCAACTCCAATTTGCTTACCAACATCAATGATTGAGGAATAATGGAAACAGAAGAATGTAAGCCTTGAACACTCTTTTCTAACATAGTGATATGCTGAGTAATACTTGTCTACAAAAACCCAGTAATGTCTGAAATGTAAACATGTTGCCAACACTGAATGCAAAACAATAATAAAAATCAGGGTGTGAGAATGAAGTTGGCAAAATATATAAGAAATAGGAGAGCTGGATTCTGTATTTTCTCATTGGGCAGTGTCCTAATTTAGAGGGTGAAAGAGAGGCATCTACCAAGTAGCTCATTCCATCTCCTATTAAAATGAATGGAAATGCTTTCATTGAGTTCACGGAGAGTTGGAGTGGGCCTATGGACAGTATACCTCCAGCTGGGACCACAGTCTCTCTCCACTCCCTTGTTGTTGTAAAAAAGAGAGCTGGCAGGTGGAATTGGTCAGCCGGGTAGTCACATGGGTTACCTAGGAAGGTGGTGGAATCTCCTTCCTCAGAGGTTTTTAAGGTCAGGCTTGACAAAGCCCTGGCTGGGATGATTTAGTTGGGGATTAGGTCCTGCTTTGAGCTTGGGTTGGATGAGATGACCACCTGAGCTCCCTTCCAACCCTGAGATTCTATGATTCTATGATTGTATCAGCTGGCCCAGAACTATTTTATATGACTAGAATGCTAAGAAATTACTAATAAAGGCAGTTTGGATGGAACCTGGAACACAACATATGTAACTCACATCTAGGGAAACACAAGAACTAGACTTATCCCTAACTAGCATCCTCAGTCCTAGTACAGCCCTTAGATCAGGAGAAAGGCTGTTGTGCTGGCCTAGGGTACAGGATGACATACAATCCTCACTACAAGTCCATGTTTAATTGAGAGATGTATGCATCACTTGATTAAGACCGATCAACCATTTTCAGGGATGGAATAGGCAGAAGAGAATATAGGTAGTGTAAGCAAGAGGTAGACAGTATGGCAGCCTATAATGAAACCCATACAGACTAACCTGTATATTGTGAGCCACTGCAGAAAAGTGTTGAGACACGTATCTGCATTAGCGTAAACAGATGGAAAAATAAACAGCCACTTTTGAAATGCCTGGAACACTGGCTATCTACAGTACATTAGAAAGGAAATTTGCTCATGCTTGTAGGAATAAAAACCTTTTACAGATGGTCTCTCAAAATATTACCATGCTCAATATTAACATACCCAAAACCCTTCAAAACTCAAGTATGAAAACAGGAAGAGGTCACTGTCACCTTGACCTATGATTTGTTTGCAACAAGAAACAAAATGAAGCTTCAAAAAGCTTTAGCAATGCATCAGACAGAACCATTCAATGTCAGCAAGATATTGCATTTTATTTACACATAGATAAGCAGCAAATGCATTCAAGCACACATCATGCAAATAGAAACCTTTCTAAAACGTCAGCATCAGTTTTCTTTCCTTACTCTCAATAATCCTTTTTTCACCCTTTGTTTCTCGTTAAGAAGCTCACCCCAAATATTAGTAACATTTGAGAAAGTTCCTTGAATTTAGTTTCAGAGTAACAGCCGTGTTAGTCTGTATTCGCAAAAAGAAAAGGAGTACTTGTGGCACCTTAGAGACTAACCAATTTAGTGTAAGTGTACTTTAAATAAGACTTAAAAATAAATGTTCAGAAATTAAACTGGTATGTTTAGAAAGCTACTAATCAGATAGAAATAGGAGCCTTGCCTTGGGTTTTGTTTGTTTAAGATAATCGGTGTTGGTGGTCATGATAAAGTGCTTCACAGACAACCAAAACGTAAGATTAGGTTGCTATAAACAAGCTTTTCTGGTTATGCTGTGCCAAACCTCCTGTGAGCAACTCAGCTCTTGGCTGTAATATACTCATTTAGTACAATAACAGGCTTATACATAGCCCAAGGCTAAAGAATTACATGTTGCGCTCTGCAGATAGTGACTGTTTTCACGGACCTTTTCATGCATCCACTACCCCAGTAACAGACAGATCCCATTGCTGGGTTAGAATGTGAGTGACTTTGCCAAATGTATTGATAAAACTGTTACAAATACAGAAGGATTTTCCAAAGGTTGAATGTTGTAACTGTGCAGCAGGAGAGTGAGTTTGTGTGTGGGGGGGGGTGGGGGTGGAGGGTGAGAAAACCTGGATTTGTGCTGGAAATGGCCCAACTTGATGATCACTTTAGATAAGCTATTACCAGCAGGACAGTGGGGTGGGAGGAGGTATTGTTTCATGATCTCTGTGTGTATATAAAGTCTGCTGCAGTATCCACGGTATGCATCCGATGAAGTGAGCTGTAGCTCACGAAAGCTCATGCTCAAATAAATTGGTTAGTCTCTAAGGTGCCACAAGTACTCCTTTTCTTTTTGCGAATACAGACTAACACGGCTGTTACTCTGAAACCTGTGCACATTGGGATTCCCAACTGAACATTAATTTTAATACTAGGCCTAATCTTTAGAGATCAGTGTTAACTGGGAATGCCTAAGTAATCACTACAATTAATACACAATCCAGAGATCAGACAACAAAGGGGAAAGAAGGGAAGGCTCCTGGAGCAATGCAGCTATGCAGCATTCCTTAATCAGGACAGAGTAATGTCAGATATACAAGATAATGGAACATAGCAGACTCGATGCAATATGGATCATGGTTCAAGTAAGGACACTTACTCTCATTAAACTTATACCAATGAATTGTTTCTAATCAGTTCATCCCAACTGATCCATTAGGTTTTTAACCTAATACAATCAGTAAGTTGTTCTATATCTTTTAATTCTTGTATTGTGAAACATTCATACAGTAGATTTATTTGTTACTATATTTTTAAAATAAATTTGACAGCAGTCACAAGGAAACTAAGCAATTTATCTAATTTCACGATAGATATTTCCCTAACACTATACTAAGAAATTGTGGTCTTCCTGTAGACTTTAACATGCTTTGCATCAAGCCCTTTATACCACTGAAATAACATTACTTATGCATCAATTTTCTCTTCTTAGACCAGAAGTCTTTGAGACATTCCCGTTGATGTAAAGGTGGTCCTTTACACCATGGGATTTGGCTGTACATTTGCATCAATTTTGGTTTGTAAAGTTGGTGAATGAAAATATTTAACCATAATTTTCTACTGTTATTCTCTCCAAGACTTTGAGCTTCTTACATAAGCAGTGCAGTTTTATTAAATGATTTTATATGCATTGTGTGAGTTCTCAGTTCATTAGTCCCATTTTTGCCATGTAAGCTTCATTCTTTATTTCAGCCCTGAGGGTATACGAGTCCCTAACGTGTAGAGTGTAGTGAAAAAAGGAGCAGCAGTGCAACCATTCAGTTATTTGCTAGTCATCAGCTACTTCATGAGCAGTGCATCCACTGAACCCCAGTAATAATCACAGGTGACATTATTCCAACTTCAGCAGCTACTGCATCTCACTTTGTATCTTAGCCAAACTTACAGCTAAATGGATACATCTAAGTTAGGTGGCCAAACCTCTCTGGCTGTTTCTCAGGCCATACCTATGACTGAGGATCTGCCCCTCTATGTGCATTCAGGCATTCCTCACATCATCTAATTTCCCTATATAAAAGCCACATAAGGCAGCAGTCTGGTTAATCTTATTGCTGTCCTTCCCCACAAGAAAATTCATAAGAACATGATTAAAGCAGGCTGCCAATTCTAAAGCAGTCACTTAATTCAGGTCGGACTAGTAATGGTTCTTTGTAGTGCCATACAGGAGAAGTGAAACTAAGTCAGTTTCTCACTTCCTTGACTGGCACGGGCAGCTGAGCTCTGGAAACTATGCAGGGAGGACAAGGTGTGCCATGGTGCTACACCACATTGAATCTGGAAATGTGGTTTGAGACATTCTCACTTTGTATCTTAGCCAAATTTACAACAAAAATCCTTCTTGTCTAATTCAGGGGGGCATCTGAGGAAAACTAATTTTAGAAATATGTAGTAGATGGTTTAGAACGAGATGTTCAACTTACTGTTTATAGGGAAACCTGGACCAAGCTACCACCTAAGAGGCCTGCAAAAACTTATTGGTCAGTAGTAGTAATTTTTAATGTAGAGCTGAACTTAAGGTTGTACTGGACAATTTGGGGAAACTTTTGAAAATTGTTGCACAGGACCAAAGTTGGAAGTCCAAGTGCAAATTATACTGTATACTTCATCAGTAAACCATAAGGACTTAGTTTTACTCTCATTTGCACAGGTGTAACCCCCATTAGCCACAGCACTTCATCTTTGTACTGATACAGGTAACCAATATGCTTATATTCTATTCATGAAATAAGGACAGTCAATGACATTTGGGCACCAGCTTTTATCTTCATGAAATACAAATTGTATAATCAGAAATTGATTCAGACGTCTATCCCCTCCCTTCCCCCACGAGAAGATACAGGGCAAAAGTTTAGAGTAACATTTTCAAAAATGCCTAAGTGACTTAGGAACTAAAGTCCCATTTTCAAAAGTGACTTAGGCCCATATCCTCAAAAGGTGACTAATTGTCATCTAGGTCTCACTGAAAGTCAATGGAACTTAAAAGTCTGTCACTTAGGGTACACCTACACTGCATACGCTACCCACTGCTCGACAGCAGCAAGTCTCAGAGCCCAGGTAAACTGACTGAGATGTACGGGACTTGAGTTACAGGGCTAAAAAGAGCAGTGTAGCTGTTTCTGCTCAGGCTGGAGCCTGGGACCTGAGTACCCCCCTCTTGCCAGGTCTCAGAGCCCAGGCTCCAGTCTGAGCAGTAACAGCTACACTGCTCTTTTTAGCTTGTTAGCATTGACTCAGGGCTTTAAGGGCACGGCTACACTTGCAGATGTAGAGCGCTGTGAGTTAAACCTGCCTTCGGAGAGCGCAGTAGGGAAAGCGCTGCAGTCTGTCCACGCTGACAGCTGCAAGTGCATTGGTGTGGCCACATTTGCAGTACTTGCAGCAGCTTTGGGAGCGGTGTATTATTGGCAACTATCCCACAGAGCACCTCTTCCCATTCTGGTGCTGTGGTCTGTGGGAAGGGCGCGGGAGGGGGGCACTCTGGGTCCTGTCCCAACGCCCCATGATGCATCGGTTCTCATCCCAGAAATCCCTATGCTTCCGTCCATATTTGGTGCCATCTTTCAACGTTTTTTGTACTGCACGCTTGGGCTTCCCTTCGGTCTGCGGGAATGGAGCCCAAACTGCTGAGGAGTATGCTGACGAGTCTCGCCGGAATGTCATGTTTGGCAGTCGAGTTATTCCTTATGATCCAAAGTGACAGTGCGGGCTCCGACGATGATATCGACTCAAGTAACGCATATGACACGAGTTTGCTTGTGGCATTCACAAACAAGCACTGAATGGTGGGATCACATTGTCATGCAAGTCTGGGATGATGAGCAGTGGCTGCAGAACTTTTGGATGAGAAAAGCCACTTTCATGGGACTGTGTGAGGCGCTCGCCCCACACCCTGCGGCACAAGGACATGAGATTGAGAGCTGCCCTGACGGTGGAGAAGCAGGTGGCTATTGCAGTCTGGAAGCTTGCAACTCCAGACAGCTACCGATCGGTCGCTAACCAGTTTGGAGTGGGAAAGTCGACCATTGGAATCGTGTTGATGCAAGTTTGCAGGGCCATTAATCGCATCCTGCTCAGAAGAACTGTGACTCTGGGTAACATGCATGATATGGCTTTGCACAAATGGGTTTCCCTAACTGTGGAGAGGCGACAGATGGGACGCATATACCAATTCTGGCACCAGGTATTTCTCTATGGTTCTCCAGGTGCTGTGGATCACCATGGGCATTTCATTACATTAATGCAAGCTGGCCCAGAAAGGTACATGACGCACGCATCTTTTGGAACACTGGCCTGCTCAGGAAGCTGCAAGCCGCGACATTTTCCCCCAGACCAGAAGATCACCATAGGGGAAGTTGAAATGCCCATTCTGGTCCTTGGAGACCCCACTTATCCTTTAATGCTGTGGCTCATGAAACCCTACACAGGAAGCCTTGACAGCAGCAAGGAGCCATTCAACAACAGGTTGAATCGGTGCAGAATGACTGTGGAGTGTGCTTTTGGCTGTTTAAAGGGCCGCTGGTGCTTTCTGTATGGGAAGCTGGACTTGGCCAATGACAGCATCCCCATGGTTATAGCCGCATGCTGTACCCTCCATAACATTTATGAAGGGAAGGGTGAACGATTCACTCAGGCATGGAACTTAGATGTTCAACACCTGGAGGCTGAATTTGAACAGCCAGAGAGCAGCGCTATTAGAGGGGGCCAGCTCGGGACTGCAAGGATTCGGGATGCCTTGAGGGAGCAATTTGAGGCTGAAAGCCAACACTAATGTTTGGTGCCCTACACAGGAGTGGAGTGCAGTTGTTCCAATGTTAGTAGGAATCTGTGTTTGCTAAGCTGACTTGCAGTGCCTGTTTCTTTCCTGGGCTAAGGTATCTTTTACTTTATGCACTAATAAAGAATGTTTTCAAATCCAAAAAATCCATTTATTGAAAAGAAAATTCATTTATTGAAAAGAAACACAACTGCTTGGAAAACAGAAAGGGCAAAGGGGTGGGGAGGGGAATGGTACAATCCCAGATTTGCGTATGTCCTGTTATCATACTCAGCCTTCCTGTCTGGCGTGCTGTGCAATGAGTGCTGTGCTTCAGGATGGCTATACTGCATGGTGATGGGGGTTGAGTGCAGTGGGTAAGGGTAATAGTTTTCAGGGCTGGATGGTGAAGCGACAGGTGTTGGAGGCAGTGGGTTGGAGGTGACATGGGGGCACAAGGGAAAGAGTTTTGGGACAAGGACTGCGGGGGTGGGGGGGAGCGTTAGTGCTCTGCCTGCATGGCTATGAGTGCCTGGATAGAGTTTGCTTGGTGCTCCATGATGCTTATCAGCCGATCCGTGCTTTGCTGCCAGAGCACCACGCTTTTGTGGCTGCGCTCCTCATTCTGCTGGAGGATCCTCCTTTCACTGTCCTGCCACTCCTGCACTTTTTGATTTTCATTACTTGAATGCTGCATTACTTCATGCAACATGTCTTCCTTGCTTCTATGTGACCTCTTTCTGATTCTTTGGAGTCTTTTGGCCAGTGATAACACGGACGGCTGAGATCTCAGGTTGCATCTGTAAAGGCAAAATGTAACGCTTAACAGAGGCAGCATTGTTCACACCAGACAGAGCAATGATTCCCCCCTTACTTAAGGGCAAGCACAGTCTACACAATAGCATAATTTGCCCATCCCAAAGCGAGTGTACATAACCCACAGGAGCCCCAAAATGGTGAGTAAGCACAGGGTCAAGTGTGACTGATTGTTTCACCGCTATACTGTCCTCTGGGTTTCTGTGCCTTGGGGAGAGCCAACAGCGGCAGGGGACCCCTAAACTGAATTCTGTCCCCACAGGAGTTCATCCTGGAAGATATCTAACTGCTGAGGGTGACCTGGGAAGCAAGGGAGGGTCTTCCACTCCAATGCAGCTTCCACCCTGGCCCATATGCAGCTTGCCTGTGTGCAGCAATGGTCCTCCTGCCCCTCACGGCACAGTGGAACAGACAAGTTAGCTTTACTGGGTCAAGGACCACAGTGGCTCTCCTGAGAAACCTGTGCAAGCGCATTGGCCAAGTTCTGGGTGAGACCTTTGAAGAGATCACTGAGGCCGATTACCACGATGTGAGAGAGCATATCAATGCCCTATTCTGAATCTAGGCATGCATGCAGCCCTAACCCTCCTCGCCCCAAGAGCCCACACTGAATAACTTCCTACCCAAAATAAAAGTCGCTTACTGGGAAGCTCCTCTGGTGTTTGTCCTTCCCAAAGCACGGGCAGCCGCAACTGGCTACCTTCCTCCTGGCTTGAGAACAGCTCCTGGCTGCATGCATCTAGGGATTCCGGGGTGTCTTCCTCTGCCTCAGCACCCTCGCTCCTGCTTTGCTCCTCCTCCTCCTCCTCCTGTCTTGTTGCACTGGGCTCTGAAGTGTCCATGGTGGTCCTTGGAATTGAGGTGGGGTCACCCCCAAGTATCATGTCCAGCTCTTTGTAGAAATGGCAGATCACAGGGGCAGCACCAGAGTGGCTGTTTGCCTCACAGGCTTTGCAGTAGGCATTCCGCAGCTCCTTCACTTTAATCCTGCACTGCAGTATGTCCCAGCCATGGCCCCTTTCCATCATGTCCCTTGATAGCTGCCTGAAGGTATCGTAATTCCTATTGCTAGAGCACAGCTGGGACTGGACATCTTCCTCTGCTCAAACACTGATGAGGTCCAGCACCTCACCATTGCTCCATACTGGGGATCGCCTGGCACATGGAGGCATGGTCACCTGGAAAGATGTGCTGAGAGCACTCCACGCCTGGCTGAGCAAACAGGAAGGGGATTTTCAAAATTCCCAGAGAATTTAAAGGTCAGGTCTGACGGCTGGTCATCTGAGGGCAGGGCAGTAGAGTTCAAAGTGATGACCAGAGTGGCTAGAACAGGCATTGTGGGACACTTCTGGAGGCCGATCAGAGAGCACTTACAGACCAGGGCATCCACACTGGCACCAGGGTGCTCCAGCGGGGGTGCACCAAACGTTATTCCACTCGCCAAGGTGGAGTACCAGGAGCTCTCTAGCCGCGGAGTCAGAGCGCTCTAGAGCCTTGCCAGTGTGGCCGGTAGTGAGCTAGCCCACCCGGGCCTCCTTTAATGCACTCTAACTCGCAAGTGTAGCCAAGCCCTAAGACTTGCTTCCGTGGTGGTGGGGGGGAGAGGGGAGAGGATGCTGCAGTGTAGATGTACCTTTAGATGCTTTTGAAAGTTTTACTCTAAGTTTTACCCATAGTACTTAATACTGTTTCCTGATTAGAAAAAAAATTGGATCCATTGCTTTGAGATGAAAATTATATTTAAAATGGTATATGCTTTCATCTGAAGTAAATAAAAATTACATCAGATCCTCAGTTGTAGGTCCACAGAACAGAAACTTGGTCTCACCTCATGAAGTCAAAAAATTGTGCATTGTGTGCTGACTGAAGAGTTGCAAAAATGAAGAAAAATTCCCACGCTTATGATCTAATCTTGGCCTACATAGAATCCACACGTTATTATAGCAGAGGTGATGAATGCACAAAGCAGCCTGCAGTTGAAGAATATTTTGATAATCCATGGCAACAAGGAAAAAGGTTTCACTGTGTGAAATATTGATTAAAGCTATAAAATAAAATTGGTGTTTGCTGAAAAAGCAGTGTAGAGGCATTACATAATGTAAAAAAAAAACAAAAAAAAAACCCTAAAGATTGCCTTTCTGACAATGTTGATGTTGTAGACACAAAAATACTTGCATGGAAGAATTCTACAGAATTCTGCAGCTTCACCACTACAATTTATTCTCATTTTCACTGACTGTTGTAATAGTCTGTTTTCAGGTCTCTCCCTATGTGACTTTGCGCCCTGACTGAGACAGGATTTGAGGTTTTAAATAACTCAGACATTACAAATTCTTTTTCTTTTTCACTAGACAATTTATATCAGAACACTTGAAGATTCAGATGGTCAGCCAATCTGTTAACAAATTCCACATGATACATCCTGTTCCCAGCTCATGTGGCAGTGGGATTGAACTCAGATCTGTGACTCTCAGACCAGAGGCTTTTGTCTTTTGAGGTGAAATATAATTACTCTTAGCTTTTCACAGCACTAAGGTTTGTAGCCACTAAAAGGCCTAAAGGTGGTGTATCTCATGTTACATCTAAAACTTCTAGTGAATGCTGAAGTGTAATCTTTAGTTATGGTACATATTAGTATCAATGATATAAGGAAGTAGAAGGTCCTGGGAGCTAACTTTAGATTAATAGGAAAAAGTCAGAGTGTTGCTACAGTAGCTTTGTCTGAAATGCTTCCTTTTCCACTTGTAGGGCCAGCTACGCTGAGGAACTATTAGGATCTTAATGTGTGAATGGGCCAGTGTTTAAATTGATTAGGTGTAACCCTTCTGCCCGTCAGAGTTGGCAGCAACAAGGGCCGGGTTCAATATCTAGGGGTTCCATTCCAATAACACAATGCAAACCGGCTCGAGCCCCCACCCAGTGACCTGGGACAAATATATACCACCCCCGCTGGGCGCCTCCAAGAGGCAATACTTCCCCTCTCGCAAGCACATAGTCTGAGTGTAGCAAAAGTCTTTTAATAACAGAGAGAAACAATGTGGCATTATGTTGGGAAAACACCACCAACAGGATTCATAACACAACCCATGAGCAAAAACAACCCCACCCCAGGCAAATTGGGGCATGCCCTTTTCCCTTTGGTTCTTGAGTCCAGCAACCCCAAATCACCCAAAGTCCCAAAAGTCCAATGCCCCAAAAGTCTCTGCCCCTGGTCAGGGCAGCCCCAGAGTTCGAAAGTTTATCGGCGGAGCTTTACCTCCCAACCTGGGTGGAAATGGGACGGGGGTAAGAGGCACCTTACGTGATCTGAAGCTGACCGCCCCATAGCGGCGCTCCGCTCCGCCAGCCGCCCCATAAAACTCCTTCGCGCAGCTGCACTCCACTCCACCAGCCGCCCCACGAACTCCTTCGCTCAGCTCCACGGCCCACAAGCAGCTCCTGCCATCCACACACTGCTCCGCGTCGAACTGCTTCACCAGCCGTCCCGCAAACTGCTCCACAATATATCTTCAGGCTCCCCCACTACTTAACACAACACTCAGTGATTTCAGCTCTTAGGTGAATTCAGCTTATAGTAGGGGAGCCCCAGTGCTGGTGCACTGTCAGCCCAAACTGAGCTCAGCAGCCTATAACTAGACTTCTAATGAAATCAAAATTAGCTCTGATATTCCACAGTGGAGAGAGGAGGAAGTGCAATCAGCATGTAAGGCCCTCACCAAGGGGCCCATGCCACCAAGTATTAATACTTGTCCCCAGCCTCTCTCCATTCACACAGTTTTGGAACCCATGACCCTTGCCTAGCGAGTGCTACTTAGATGATGGTGAATCCCTCCATCATAACAAAAGGCCACATACAGTTCCAAGCACAGTTCCCATAATCAGGGTAATAACAATTTATTCTTCCTGCCCCAATAACAGAGACACTGGGGATCCCACAGCAGCCAAAGTGACCATTTGGGCAGCTATGGTCTCATTCTAGGCATGGTGGGTGTGCCTATGCAAATGAGATCGGCCCCTGAAGTTCTTTTCCACAACTTGCCACACCTCACCACCAGATGTCAGGGTGGAGCTCATCCTGACACTGCTTACATCGGCATAGGGAAGTGACTTTCAGAGGTTGGGAGTGCATATACAGAGAAGATGGGTTCCACCCTAACCAATGGTGAACATAACTACAGACAGAAAATTAACTATGTTTTCAGGGAATATTTAAAGTAGAAATTTTGGGGGAAAGCTGCCAGGTGCTGAGAAGTACTCAGGTCAGATAGTCTTCTGGTAGGGATATCAGTAATGTAAAAGTGTCTCTGTATCCAAGAGAGTAACCACAACTGAAAAGACAGAGGGACAGTCTGAGATCAGATATATTCCAGTAGGAAAAAAACAAACAAATCAAAACCCTAGATTCCAGTTAGAGTTAAATAAATAAATAAAAAATAGGTAAAAGACGCTCCTCCACCCCCACCAAAAAAAAAGTCTATGAATGTAAGAAACTTTAAAAGGAAAACTAAAAAGATGAACTAGAATGCCTGGAAATGGATGAAGATCTTGACATGCTAGGTTTTACTGAAATATGGTGGAATAACAAAAAGACAATGGGATGCTGTAAAAGTGGCTATAAACTAATCTGTCAATCCTGTATAGTTTATAGAAGTGTACCTATCAGATTACATAGAATAGAATAGAAGTATGCAGCAGCGTATTTAAAAGTCATAAGAATACAAATGTCATTTTTATTATTTACATTATGATAAGGCCCAGAATCCCCGATCAGGATTGGGACCTGCTATGCTAGTGTGAGGAATCTGGAATGAATATAATGATAGAAATGGCTTTAGAGTATAAATGTATGTATTCACTAATCATTCTCAATTTTTATTGCATTTTATTAAAATGTGTATTTGTTATGTAATCATAGAAATGGGAGCTATCCCTTTGACAATGGGGCAGGACATTGGGTGGTATTGTGCTCTGGATGCTCATTGTGAAGTGGTGAGAGAGACTGGATCCCATATCTGACATTACAGTTTCAGGAAGGAGAACTGCCAGGAAGAAATGGGGTCCTGTTGGAGAAAAAAGAAGAGCATCATGGGACGCCAACTTGCCAACCTAGTGAGGAAGGCTTGAAACTAGGTTCAAAAGGGGGACAGTAACAAAAGCCCCAGAACTAGGCATAGAAAAATGTAACTGACAGAGGGCTGGAAGTTGGGGAAAGAGGGGGCTGGGAATGGAAAATTACAGTAGGGTCATCGGCACCTCTAGGAGGGAAAACAATGGGTGAATATGCTCAACATTTTAGAGGTCTATACATTAATGTTAGGACTTTATAAGAGAGGGAGCTGGCGATGTAGTTTAAGGCCACTCAGCTTTGGAATGTATTGTCCTGGTGCATGATTTAACACATTTTTATGGGCTGTATTGGAGAGGGAGATGTAGCTTAAGGGACAATATTCAGGAAAGGG
This sequence comes from Lepidochelys kempii, assembly GCF_965140285.1. Classification (NCBI taxonomy): domain Eukaryota; kingdom Metazoa; phylum Chordata; order Testudines; family Cheloniidae; genus Lepidochelys; species Lepidochelys kempii. The sequence continues at coordinate 64,743,817 of NC_136384.1, read as the reverse complement.
AGACTATATTTCCTCATTTGCTGCAAGTTTAACCAATTATATGTCATGCTGTTGAGTTTCACATGAACATGCACACTTAACTGTTTAGAGCACCAAGATCCGAGGATAGGCAACTTTTTCAGCCTGTACCAGGAAATCAATATAAAAATATTAATATATTAAATTTTGGAATGGTTAAAAAAACAAACAAACAAACACAAAGAAGCTAGTCCTAAAGAACTTTTCAAAACTGAGGAAATGAAAAGCCTGAGGCCCTACATGGGGGCTATCTGAGCATACTATAATTGACTCAAAGAACTTATATATATATATATATATATATATATATATATTACTAATCAAAAAAGGAAGCTGGAAAAGAAAGAAACCCCTGTAAGATTTTTAAATGACAAGGTACAGAATGTTGTAGGAGTCAAACAGGTTTGCTTAAAAAAGAAAGAAAATCTAGCCCAAGTGAATCAACAGGCAAATGCAAGGTAGAAAGTAGGAGGGCTAAGAGGTATTATGAAGAGCAAGGAGCCAAAGACATTAAAGCAAATGACAAATTCTTTAAGTAGCAGAAGCACACTGATTGAGACAGATTAGGGGGTCTGTTTGACTATGAGGGAGTGAATATAAGCAGCAATTAAGGAGGATAAGGACATTACAAAAAAGCTGAAACCAAGATTTAAAAAAAAAATCTAAGTAAGGGTCCTAAATCCATTTTTTAATTTCAAAGCTGCTGGGCACCCAGTACTGTTATGTTGGGAAGATCCTTAGGGGCTAGATTCTTCCTATGTCTTCACTGAAGAGTTAATTCTTTTGATCAGCACTCAGCTCTGACACCTGGCTTAGCGGAGCATGGGTGTAGAGCTGGCCAGAGGGTGACAGTCCTGTTTCATGGAAATCTTTGAGATGTCAAAATAAAAAATGTTGTTCCACCTTGGAACAAAACCAAAACCTTTCCAACAGTTTTGCAAGAGTTGAATTGTGCTGAAATGTCCATTTTCTAGTTGAAAGCCAGCTTTTTTGACTTGGGAAGGGGTTTGTGCACATGTGTGAAAAATGTTCTCCTGGAAAATCCCTGATCAGCTCTCAAGCATCAGTTTGGAGCACCACTCATCACTTGTGTGCTTTCAGTAAGGCATCTGTGAAAGTACAATCAATTATATTTTGAGTACAATAAACCAACAAGGCGGAGGGATTGTACTGAGAATCATTCACAGAAGCTCTGCCTTGTATCTCTATTATAAGAGTTATAGTTTCCCAGACCCCTTTATTTTTAAAGTTTATGGCTAAATAGAGATAATCAAAAGGGTTTTCTATGTGTAGACGGACATCATTTTAAGGCTTTTGTCCAGCCAAATCTTCCCTTTGCTGTTGCTGTTCTGCCTCAGGCGTGCCATCTACTGTATTTCACCACCAATTATTTTACAGTGCATCACAGGCGAGGGTGTGACAAAGACTACTGTTAAGCAAATGAGAAACCTGAGTAACCCAACAGGGTCTTATATTGGAAAGTGTCTGGTAATAGTGAGATGTGTCAAAATAGTTAAAAACCTTCACGTTATGTCCTGGCTTTCCTTGGCAGGATTACCATAAAGGCCCTTTTGGGAAAAGGGCCTCAATCTGGGCAATGTTGTAGGCATAAACCTTTGACCTAGTGTGGATTCAGCCAGGGATCTAAGTGGGTCTGCCTGTACACCCCCATTTAACTGTAGGTGTAAAGCTGCTCCACTAGTATTGGAGACCATTTTTTACTTCACTTTCCCTTCAGCAATTTCAGACAAATGTACTATGCCAGCTCCTAACTCATAATCTTTTGAAACAGGCTGTGGGATGGCTCTGCGGATTGAGCTCTGGGAAGGTTTGGTTATTATATTTTCCTCAGAACAGAATCACTGCAAAATATCCTGGGTGGAAAAATAGCCTAGAAGGATCCATTTCTCCAAATGAAGTCAACAGGGCTTTGATTAATGTCAATTACAGGATTGGGACCTTATTTTCTAGCACCTAAAACTCAACAGCCTAACACTGTTAATACTGCACTCCTCTGCTCTAAGTTTGTTAGGTACTTTATTAGTCCATGGGGCGGCACAGTTTGGACACTCTCTCTTCCATTCTCTCTGAAGTGCTACTGGGTGGAGAACCAAAAACTACAAAAAAAGGTTTTGATTATTCATATTAGCTACTGGGTGACTACTGCAATGAGAAACCTGTATCACTGCCACCTCTTCATCCAACTCAGGAAGATGCACTAGGAGAGCCTCATGAGTTCTGAAACAATGAAGCTTTACAGCAAAACTAAAAAGTGTCAAATAAATTCAAGGCAGAAGAATGCCCTGCTACTATTGTTGGAATGCTTGGGGTTATTTAGAACACCAAGGGCATGAGCGATTTAAAGGGGTCTGCAAAGTAGGGTCCGTATTAGCGTGGCTGGGGCCATGGGCAGAAAGCTCTGAACCCCACCTGCCCTGCGGTTAAAGCCCTGAGCCCTAGCCATCCCATCGGGCGGAAGCTCAGAGCCCCCCCTTGGCAGAAGCCCTGAACACCCTCTTCCTCTTCCCCCTGTTGGGCCCTGGAGTTTTTATAACATGTTGGCGGGGGGGCTCAGAAAAAGTTTGTGAACCCCTGATTTGGAAAGCTTAATGGAGCAATCCCCTCTCTCAGTCACAATCATCAGCCAATTCCTCCTGGCAAGGGGCATAGCAGAAATGGCATTACTAGCTGCAGAGTGGATAGCTGCAGACTGTCCCTCCATGATCCAGGAAAGAGACCTTCAATCCCAGCAACCTACTCTGCACACAGCTGGCCTAGTTACTACAAATGGGCAACATTTTTCAGACAAGACATTTTTGCCAAAACACACCCTCTTCCCCCACCCCCTCCCCCCCCCATAGAATCTTTTGCAAAAGCACTTCCACTTTTTTGAAATTTTCCATTAAGATATGTTAATTGGTCTGAGAAAAATATTAAATAGGTGGTGGAAAGTAAAGGGTTTGAGATTGCTGGGTTTTTTTAGTATTGCCAGTTTTAAATAGCTTAGTTACAAGATTGGATGTTTTTTCAAGACAAAAGAGATCAGATACTTACAAAAAACGTAACAAAAAACACTTTGAATTGAATTAATACCTTCAACTTTTTAACCCCGTATTTTTGGTCCGTTCTACTCATGTGTTACTCTGTGTACATGGCAGAAGATTTGTCCATTTATTCCTCAACAAAACTACTCTGTAAATCCTTTAAACTACCTATGGCATTTCTCTTCAGGCTTACATCTGGGACATTCACAGAATGGAAATTCCCCTGAGAGTATGTATGTGCTAAAATTTTACTACTAACTTCAACAGCACTGTGGGTAAGCATGGAGGAACTTCTCTGAAGTAAATGGAGTTACTCCAGATTTACACTGGTGCAGCTAAATTCAGAATCTAGCCCACTGTATCAGCCAGATCAGTAATGTCTTCCGTAACCAATTACTTAAATACTAAACTGGACTGAAGCAAAGGTTAGTTGCTATTTCAAGTTAATAGCCACATTCTGATTAGCCATTTTAATGTTTTTAGATTCTTACGGCTTCCTTTCTGTTTGATAGCAGCAGTTAATATGGCTGTCTAAGGGAGGATCTTTACTGCAAGGCATGACAGTTCTTTTCACAACTTCTGAGACAGTAGATCTGAATCAGTGGTGCACTGGGCTAAAAAGGCTCACATGGGTTTTATGATGTCACTGTTAAGAAAGTCAGGGAGTTCAATGGGTGTGTATTGCAGCAGTTCCAGAAATTCTTATTCAGAACATAGAAGTATACAACCCAAATTAGGCAACTTATCTGTTTATCCCAGATATGGGCCTGGGGATCCAGTCCTGCAAGATGATGAGCTCTTCTGAAAGCAATCGGCTCAGCACCTTGTAGGATTGGCCCCTAAGTCTTTTCATTCAAGAGTTGAAAATATTGGTCCAGTGAAAGGGATTCCTCAAGTTTATTAGTCAGACAATCAAAAGAATACCAAAGAAACATTATTGTAGAAAAAGCCTTTTACAAAATAGCTATTGTGGTAGCAAAATATTTCAGTCATCTATTGGATTTCTCCAGAAAGGAAGGAAGAAAAGTTTAATTTGAAGATAATATAAAATTGTTAAAAGAGCTTATTAAACACAAAGGATAAAAGAACTCGTGAAGCTTTAAAAATGGTAATTAAAGTAGCTGATGTGTGTCTAATGCATTTCTTCAGTGTTTTCTACCAGGAGATCATCATAATGTTTAATTTTTTCTGCCAATATATTGAAATTACTGGTAACATTTATGTATCAATAGTTTGAGAATGTCCTATGTGATAGTTACATTGGTCCATGAAAGTAATCGTAAACTGCTGCTTTAGCTCCATAGAACAGAATTCTACCACTTGAGCAAATGGAGTGACTGGAAGCAACAGTAGGTTGACATCCTTTGTGGATCTGTACTAAAGGAGGGGGGAAATGACACATATGATTTGCTAGTGGGTTTCACCAATATTTGCTGGCAGCAGAGGAACGGTAAGATTCAGGAAATCATGGGTTCCATTCCAGACTCTGGAGATGAGTGTTTTAGGGGGCACAGTCCACCTGTCTGTTCCCCCCCACCCAACAAACATAACCCATCCCCTCCAACCTGTTCATGTCCCAGTCCTATCTCTTCCCCATTCCTAGCTCCTTGTCCCTAGTCCCATTCTCCACTTCTCATGACAGTCCCAATCACCTTGTCCAGCCAATGCTCGTCATCTGGGCTCACTGTTTGAGTCCTAAACTTCCACCAAGGCCCAGTCTCTCATCCTCCCCACACCTTGTCCCAATCTCCTTGCCCATCCAGCTCCATGTCCCCAGATCCTGTCCTAACTCCTTGTCCCTAGTCTCCTTCCTGAGTCTCCCCTGCTTCAACCCTCAGTCTCACCAAACTCCTTGTCTCAACATACTTCTTTCTCTCTCCTCCAGTCTGGCTTTTGTCTCATCTACCTTTGAAACAGATAGCTTCCTCCTCCATGCTGCCTAGGTGCACCAGTTTGTGTGTGCAGGTCCATTGAGAGCACAGGAGAGACAGGCTCCCTGTTATCAGTTTTGGTGTCTGCCTGCCCCCAACCTGGAGCAGGACTCGGAGCCCCTGTAGTGCTGGGCTGAAGCATGCTCAGTCATTATGGTGCATGTGCAGTCTGATCAGCACTAGGAGCTGTGAAATTGAATACATCTCTACGGAGTATGTGCAAATTGCAAATTTTTCAAAGTCTTAAAGGCCAAAGTTGGGCAGATTTTCCATAGGGGATGGCAAAAGGCACGTCCCTGACAAAGGCCACCTCTTGCCAAGTTTCAAGTCTCTGCTGCAAAGCACGTGGTGCAAGAGCTTTTCAGAGAAAAGATTCATAGATACTAAGGTCAGAAGGGACCATTATGATCATCTAGTCTAACCTGTACAACGCAGGTCACAGAATTTTACCCACCCACTCCTGCAAAAAATCTCTCACCTATGTCTGAGCTATTGAAGTCCTCAAATTGTGGTTTAAAGACTTCAAGGAGCAGAGAATCCTCCAGCAAGTGACCCGTGCCCCATGCTACAGAGGAAGGCGAAAAACCTCCAGGGCCTCTTCCAATCTGCCCTGGAGGAAAATTCCTTCCCGACCCCAAATATGGGGATCAGCTAAACCCTGAGCACATGGGCAAGATTCACCAGCCAGATACTACAGAAAATTCTTTCCTGAGTAACTCAGATCCCACCCCACCTAACATCCCGTCACAGGCCATTGGGCCTATTTACCATGAATATTTAATTACCAAAACCATGTTAGAATGTAACATTGGAAAAACTATGCATATTTCCCCTAGGCTCAATCTCAAATTCCTGAACCATTTAGCCTGAAATATATTTAAAATAAAAATCAGTCTGGGGCAAAATGGAGATTTTCAGCACAAACAGTGAAAGTTTCATAAGGTAATATGCAGCTGAAAACAGGGTCTTATACTGGAAAGTGTCTGGTAATCTAAATAAATAGGCAGTGCTACCAGCCCCAGTTCTAAGAAGCTATTGTAAGCCAAGGAATACTAATGAAAAGTGTATTAACATTTGAAATTTTGGAAATTCCTATTTTAATGCTCCACAAGCAACTTTAATTCTGACCCTAGCGCCCAGCAAAATAGCATCTAAATCAAGCATCAAAACATCTTAGCATTCTCAAAAGGTACTAGAAACAAGAGGAAAGAAATACAAGATTAGAGTTTCTTGATTTAACACATCTTTAAGTTACATTTTAAAATAGAAGGGTTTTTTCCCCTAGGAAGTACAAACCTTCCACTTTTCTAATATGTCTCTCAAAATGCATTATAAAAATATCACCTAAGGTTAGAAAAACACAAACAAATCTGATTGCAAGAGAGCATAAATAAGAAATGTGTAATGGTTTGTCTTTATTTTCAGGAATAGAGTGGAAGTAAGTAGCAGCATGTGGTCAAAACTGGAACTATAATGGAAAGTTAGATGGGACCTTAACTGTGATGTCACTACTAGATCTCTGTAATGAATCAATAAATTAGGACTCTGCCCTGTAAATATTTACTTGCTAATGGGTCTAGGGCCTGATCCAATATTCACTGAAGTTAGTGGCAAGGCTCCCAGTAACTTAAGTGGGCTTTTGATCAGGTCCCTTGTGCTTACTACTGTTAGTAGGACATATGAAGTGAGTGGGACTACTCATAGTTGGAAGCATGAAGAGCGGTATTTACAGGATCTAGCCCATAGTTGCTAGCATTTCAAATAACCTTAAACCTTGGCAAAATGCTAAATACATTTTATAGTGGGTAAACTTGTGAGAAAACTCCATCGAGATTTACAAGGGTAGGATATTTAACCCAAGAGACTTAGTCATTATAATTTTCTTCCAACAAGACTATATTCACATTTACAATTTCTTGAACAGACCCTACAGAGCTTCACTTACAGGAGTCTTCCTTGGGGTCGCATGTGCCTGTAAGGACTCCTAAGTGACATGAGTAAGGATTTACAAGATATGGCCCCTAATGTTTTATAAAGATCTGGATTTATCATCTCTTGCACATCAAAATTGACAGTCTTCTGTCATTGTAAAAAACAAATTGGTTCTGGCCAATTCAGCTGTAAATGTAGCAGGATAAAACAGAGTGCTTAATTTTATAATCCCAAAGCTTGCTCTCAATTTCCCTGAATTCTTCTCCTTTGTATTTCCATACTAGAATCTAGGAATAGCAATACTTGTCTGAATTATAAATCAGACTTTATTCAGTCTAGCCAGCTGTAACAGCTTATCTCTATTACTATAATTAAGAAACTTTATTATATTGCTTTGAGGATGCTACCAGGTGCTGTGCCTTATGCCCTCTCCATGACAAAGGATGAAATCTTCTGTAAACATTTCTTTAAATGTGTTTCCTATTAATTCTTCTGGTTTTTTCCCCCTCTCCTTCCCTTCAGGCAAGCCAAAGAGACAGATTGTTTCTCCTGCTTTTATTATCTTATCTTCATCTATTTTCAATCTTTGTTGTTTTAGTTGATTTAAACATTTGCTATTCACTGATGCCAATTTATTCACCCTCTCTTCCACATTACTCACTTTCTTTTCAACTTCACTGACCCATTCACCTAATCTTCTTGTTAACTCCATCAACTGAGGTGTAGAAATCATCAATTTGGTGAGAGATTTCTTTATTCCCCATCTTTAAATTGCTTTTTAAATACTTATGTAATGCCAAATTGTAATCTCTCCCTCAGCCGGAGCTACTACTTACAGAAACTTCCCCAAGATCAGTCTGTGTAGAAGAGGAAGAGAGATGATCAGCTACACATATATAAGGCTCTTTGTTTTCCAGTGTACCTTGACACATTGCAGAGGAAGCTTTCTCCAGTTTTTTTTATGGCTCTTTATACCATATCTTTTTAATAATCACTCCCACATATTGTCTATGTGAAAAACAAAGCCAAATCAAACTCCTTAATTTCTTCTATGTTCTTGAAGAAACATGGTAAAGGATAAAGACATAATGGAAATGCATTTTAAAGATGCTAAATTCCAATTCCTCACACATCAGTCACACAAAATTGTTTTACTGAGTCATCTCTCTCCACTTATATCTCTATAGTTTAAGCCAAACTTCATGTCAAAATTGGCAGTACCATACTCCAGGCCCCTTCCACTGGGGTCAAAAAGAATGGTTTGGCACACAGTACAGCTCAGTTTAAGGAATCTTTGGCAAACAAACTCCTGGTTAACCAAATTTTATTCTGTACATTGTGGTATTTTAAAAAAAAGAACAGGAGTACTTGTGGCACCTTAGAGACTAACAAATTTATTTGAGCATAGGCTTTCATGGGCTACAGCTCACTTCATCGGATGCATTGAATGGAACATATAGTAAGAAGATATATATACATACAGAGAACATGAAAAAGTGGAAGTTGCCATATAACTGTAAGAGGCTAATTAATTAAAACGAGCTATTATCAGCAGGAGAGAAAAAACTTTTGTAGTGATAATCAAGATGGACCATTTCAGACAGTTGACAAGAAGGTGTGAGGATACTTAACATGGGGAAATAGATTCAATTTGTGTGATTTATGCATCTGATGAAGTGGGCTGTAGCCCACGAAAGCTTGTGCTCAAATAAATTTGTTAGTCTCTAAGGTGCCACAAGTTCTCCTGTTCTTTTTGCGGATACAGACTAACACGGCTGCTACTCTGAAACCTGTCATATTTAAACATCCCAAATTGTCAGCCTGCTTTAGAGTTGGAGATCAAAAGAAGAGCCAATTTACAGGTAGGTGGCCTGCAAAGCTAACCAGTATTCTCTTCTTTCTTGCATTCTGCAGGTCGGCATTGGAGAGCAATCTTTTCTAAGAGGGTGTTGTGTGCTCCATCCACAAGAGACTATGTCACCTAAAAGTAAAACCCCTTCTTGTGCTTTCTCTAATCAGGATTATGACTAAATGTTATATTACGATATAAATATTAAATAATAAAAATAGAGTTGAGAAGCCCCAGCAGAATCGGGCCACCATTGTGTGTATGCGAGGCCTAGCATAAAGAAGAAAAATGTTCCTATCTGAAAGAGCTTAGTATATAAGAGACAACCAGTTGATACTTCAGACAACTGAGGAACTGGGGTTGGTGGGAGCATAAGGGAACAGTGGAAGAGTTATGATTAGGGTAATAAGTACAGTAAATAAGATTAGGGGTTACAGCACATTAGCAGTAGCTGCCTAGCCATTGACAAATATTTTGTAGATGCCATGGCAAAGATGAATTTTAAGGAGAAGTTTGAAGGAGGCTAATGTGGGTGACTAAAATTGTAGAGCAAATTACGCCCTAAAGATCTCCATTTTAGATCTTCTAAAAAGAAGCAGTTGTTTAAGCTCAGAAAAGATGCTGTTTAAGACCAACAGGAAGCTTAAACATCTGATTTGGAAGGAACTATGCTCAACAAGGTCTCACATTGTTCTTCTTCTGGCAAGATTGAATATACAGCACAATTCAGGCTGGAGTATCTGATATCTTTGTTATCACACATTCGCCATGATCCAGAAATTTAAACCTAGTAAAGGAATAATAAAAGATGCCTAACAATTTCTTGAAATAAATCAGCCATAGGGCAGTTATTTAATGTCTCTGCAAACTGTAATTACTTTAAGGGCCATTTTTATAACTAATTGAGTTTAGAGGAACAGAAATCTAATCTTGCTTACTATTGCAATAAAATGTATTTCATCTTGTTTGCTAGATGTCTCCTTGCAATGTTTGCCCCACTCATAACCCAATAATGTAAAGGCACAAATAATGAGAAAAGATGCTAAAATATTTACAGAAATACAAGTGTCCTATTAACCCCTCATTTGCTTTTGAATATTCTTGGTAGCATATGAAACAATAGATTGTTAATAGGAGGTTAATAAATGTTGTCAGTACTGCAGTTGAAGTGGTAGACGAGCAATGAAAAGGTGAAACAAGAATCTTTGCTAATTAGCTAGCTAGCAGAATGCAGCCTCACTCATTTGAAATCCATGACTTAGGCACCTAACCTGCTGGGATACTTCTGAAAATCCAACTTGACACCTGTCATAAATATAAAGGGAAGGGTAATCACCTTTCTGTATACAGTGCTATAAAATCCTTCCTGGCCAGAGGCAAAACCCTTTCACCTGCAAAGGGTTAAGAAGCTAAGGTAACCTCGCTGGCATCTGACCAAAATGACCAGATACTTTCGAATGGGGGGGAGGGGGACAAAAGGTTTGTCTGTCTGTGTGATGCTTTTGCCAGGAACAGATCAGGAATGCAGCCTTACAACTCCTGTTAAGTTAGTAAGTAATCTAGCTAGAAATGCATTAGATTTCCTTTTGTTTAATGGCTGGTAAAATAAACTGTGCTGGATGGAATGTGTATTCCTGTTTTTGTGTCTTTTTGTAATTTAATGTTTGCCTAGAGGGATTCTCTATGTTTTGAATCTGATTACCCTGTAAGGTATTTACCATCCTGATTTTACAGAGATGATTCTTTTACCTTTTCTTTAATTAAAATTCTTTTAAGAACCTGATTGATTTTTCATTTTTCTTAAGATCCAAGGGTTTGGGTCTGTGTTCACCTGTACAAATTGGTGAGGATTCTTACCAAGCCTTCCCCAGGAAAGGGGGTGTAGGGCTTGGGGAGATATTTTGGCGGAAGATGTCTTCAAGTGGGCTCTTTTCCTGTTCTTTATTTAAAACGCTTGGTGGTGGCAGCATACGGTTCAAGGACAAGGCAAACTTTGTACCTTGGGGAAGTTTTTAACCTAAGCTGGTAAGAATAAGCTTAGAGGGTCTTTCATGCAGGTCCTCACATCTGTACCCTAGAGTTCAGAGTGGGGAAGGAACCTTGACATGGTGGCAGAGTGGTGGGATCATTTTGAACCAGAAGCACAGCAGGATTTTAAAGGGTTTTGTAAAAGGTGATTGCAGCTGTAGATTCTGTCTCTCCGCCTCGGGGACAGAGCAGCAGGCCTAACAAAAGGATTTTTCTGTCGGCTAAGAACAGCTATCAGAGAAAAAGGTATCAGGTTACAGCACAGCAAAATTTTACAAGCCAGTTTTTTGTTTCTTTGTTTTCTTTCTAACTCTCGGGTGTAAAGTTAATTAAAAACAGAGAGGTTAGGATGACAGACTGCACTGTTCAACAGAAGCTGGAATTAGCCAGATTTGAGGCTGAGGAAAAACAAAAAGAAATCTAATGCATTTCTCTCTAGATTACTTACTAACTTAATAGGAGTTGTAGGGCTGCATTCCTGATCTGTTCCCGGCAAAAGCATCACACAGACAGACAAACCCTTTTACACCCCCCCCATCCCCTAGATTTGAAAGTATCTTGTCAACTCATTGGTCATTTTGGGTCAGGTGCCAGGGAGGTTATCTTAGCTTTTTAACCCTTTACAGGTGAAAGGGTTTTGCCTCTGGCCAGGAGGGATTTTATAGCACTGTATACAGAAAGGTGGTTACCCTTCCCTTTATAATTATGACACATCTGCATCTATAGGAGCCTTAATACCTTTACAAATCTGGCCTTAAGTCACCAACAGTGGATTTAAGAAGTGGAATTTAGGTGCCAAAATCCAATATTTAATCACCAGCCACCCACAAAACACTTGTTCAGCTGCTACCTAATCCTGTAGGAGTCTAAATTACCTAGGTACCTAAATTTCCACCATTAAAGTCCCTGAAGTGCCTACATTTCAGTAGCTGGGCATGGGCACAGCCAACTGACACCACCCAAAAGTTTGGCACTTAACTCACCCCTAAAACCACAGTGGGATTCACAAATTAAGTGTTCCTCAGCCTGTCTTCACTTCTGGACCCAGCCTGGGAGATGTTCTTGGATCCTGTCTACAGCTGCACTAAACAGCTGGGTCGGGGGAAGCAACCGTGAACCTTTCCCCATAAATCTTTAGCCTAGTGGTTAGACCCAGGGTGAGGGAGTCCCAGATTAAATTTGAAATGGGGTTTGTTTGTTTTAAACACTTCCTAGCAGCATGCCATAATCATGGGACTATGAGGTATTCTGGCCCAGGGCTCTCAGTCTCTCCTTCTGAAGCTGTTCCACTTTGGATAAATATTCATTGGAGCAGGGGGATTGGAACCAGAGTTTCTCACCTGCCCAGTAAGAGGTGTAACCACTGGGATAGAGTCATTCTAACTCACACTCTAGTCCAGTGAATATAAGGGGGGGACGGAGGTGCTTTTTCTTGAAAAGGGGTTGACATGGCTCAGGTGCTTAACCCCAGGAGAGTCTTCATGGCTGTAAATTCCAAGCAGAAGCAGGTGCCTAAGGCCCTTTGAGGGGCTTTCGTCCTCAGCATTTCCTATTGGCTAGCTTAGGTAGCTCCCTGCTCAGCATGCTGGCTTTTGTAAATCCCATTCTCAGGTGCTGAACTCTCCTCAGGAATTGTATAGGGAGCCTGAGCACCTAATTCAGAGCTGTGAATTCCAGTTGGTGACCTCCATTTGATTTCAGTGAAAGTTAGGAGTCTAAATACCTTTGTGAATCTGGGCTAGAGGCAATGGTGATTCTGAACATTTTGCCTGTCTTCCTTACCTTGAGCTGTAATTTCAGCTGTCAGTTATTGTTTTTCTTTAATAAAATAAATAAGTATTCTTAAAGAAGCAGAGAAGTGTCACTGAGGGCAAACCAAGTTGTAAATAGTTAATTCTACAAAGATGGATAAAGACTGCTTTAGAATTAGAATTGCTGATTATGGCCTAATTGACGCAGCTTCTCTAGGGAAAAAAAAAGAAGCATTTCAGGTAACTGGAATAAGATTATGTCAAGCAATCTGGTCATGTTTTTAGATTAGATTCCTCTTGATACAACTATATATTACTGTTTCTGCATATATTTGTATATCTGTATTGCACTTGTTATTGTACTGTCTCTATGTTTTTAATCTACCCTTGCAAAAATAAAAATATAAGACTGAAAGATAGTCTCTTCCCTTCTATTAAATTCATTGGCCAGATCCTCAGCTGTTGTAATTTGACTTCCATGGAGCTCTGTGGATTTACACTGAGGATCACGCCCATGATTTCTTCCTCCATCAGTGATTTCTTTTTACATGCAGCGATTTCCAAGTCTTTCTGAGACTGTAGGCTTACTGTTTTCCCCTCCCTAAGATGATTCACATCAAGAAATCTTCAGCCTTGTCTTGAATTCATTATATAATGTACACTTCCCTTCTGAGCACTATGAGCTCTTTACTATGTCCTAGCATTGCTATAACCTACCTATACTAGGTAGATCATGATGGTCTTTTGAAATATCAATCCAGCTGTGTATATTAACCTTGCACAATCTCCTTCTCCTTTTTTCATCTGCTAAAGATATTATAGGTTCTTGTTGTACTTCCTATGAACTTTCATGTATTGTATGAAAAAGCAAGAAAGGGCATCCCCCACTCCCGTGAGCTGTACTGAGGGTTTGTATTGCATGTTTTGAACACATAGAACTCTTCTTGATATCACTGGAAATTTGACACATTAAAAAGAGCAGAGACAATGCAACAGAAATCCACAGGCAAGCTATTCCCATTAGAGAGGAGAGAACTTTTCTATATGCACGCTATATTGTCCCCTATAAATAGTTTTCTTCCTCTAATTCTGCAAACTTCCCTTTGGTGTTTCAGAAAGCTCTATACTGACAATGCCAATTTTGCACTTTAGGTCTCTTATTAGTATCAGCCTGTCATATTTCCCAACCTTCTTCACATCTGTGTTGACATGCATCACTCTGCCATAATTAACTTACAAATGTCCTTTGTGGAACTGAGCGTCAAGTCTGCTATACACACCATGTCAGGGCAAGTTGCATTTCCATTAAGGAAAAGGAACTACCATTAACTTTGGCATGTGCTGATTCTTCTCATTGCTTTGCTCACTCCCTCTGTGTTAAGATGAGCAATTTTAGTAAAATTCTCCTGTTTCAAGGATGTAAGCACAGTTCATCTGCTTTACCAATTTGATTTAATACGAGACAATGGGCTGAATCATCAGCTGTGCCCTCAGCAAATCCTGGGGGCAGAAAGGACTCAATTGTACTTCACTAGTCTTGGGGCCAGTTTTCTGCTGTCTTTGCCTCAGTGCTCCTATTCAGTGGTGCCAACTCTTGCAATATTATTGTGAGTCTCACAGTATTTGGTGTTTTGTTTTCTTGGAGTCACATGGTTATGTGACAATCCCAACTTTCACAGTAAGTAGTAAATGTCTAGCTGTCATGGTGCAGAGAAAAGCTTGCAGACTTGAACCCAAAAGACTTTGGCACCATAAGGCAAACAAAAAGAACCTAATAATTATTTTTTAAAAAATCTCATGATTTTTAGGGCCTGATTCATGATTTTTGCATGCTTGGTGTTGACAATACTGGTATGTCAGCTTTTGGTGTTTTTGCTGGTAGGGGTTGCTAGAGTGCAGGATACTACATTCTAGTGCTGTCCAACTCTCCTAAACTGGGCACATGAACACAGAGCTGGCTACATTAGTCCTGCGCCAGCCAGAGATTTCCACACACTGTGCCACCCCTTCAGATGATGCAGCCTCTTACTTTCCCTCTAACTGGTACAGATAGGGGTGGGTGGGAAGCAGATATGGGACTGGTCTTCTCCCTGTCCCTCTGTCCCATTTAAAGCTATTTATGGCCGTTTGCATCCTCAGGAGTAGCTAGAAGGAACAGACCCCCTGAACCCGGCACCCAGCAACTGCTGTGACTGATCAAGAAGGCCTGGGGACAGATACGCCTCCTTGCCTACTGTTTCAGTTCACTCACACTAAGGACAGGAACATTCTGGCCCATAGAGTTGCTTTGCTTTGAATTATACTCTTTAATTTTTCTGTAGATGTGTGTGTGTTTTACTAATTAATGAGCAATTAAGACACCATATATACAAAGAGCTGAAAGGTGAGAACACTCAGAAGGAGAAGAGTTATTGAGTGCTTTTAAGAACTAGAACTACAAGAATGGGATGAAAATTAAGTAAAAGGAGGGCATATCAGCTAAATAGTGCCAGAACCTTCTGTCATAATAGACGCCAAATAAATAAGACAGAAAATATACTGTGGGGAACAATTCTATAGGGCTTCTCCAATTTTAATTACTAATATTTCTCTCACCCTATATCTATACACACACACACACACACACACACACATACACGGAAGTTCCTTAGTTTGTAACAAAATGTTAGGAACAGAAGAGATTAAGTACATTTATAATGTTAATATTTCCTTTGGAGTGAGGGCAAAGAAGTGCTTTTAAGAAGCATGGAAGAAGTTCAGTGGGTCCCAACAGGGATGGCCCACAACATTTTGGCACCTTAGGTGGGGAGCTCAAATGACACCCCCATGGCCCCTCACTTGGGCCAAAACTTTGAAAGGTCTCAGTTCTGCCTTCTTGCTGTTCTACTCCTCTCATGTTACTGCTCTGCTACCTACCCCAATAAAGGAGAACTAACAACTTAAAATGCCTTGTTCAAAATTTTTAAGTAACACTTAACTTTCATATGCCTGAATGGCAAATGTAACTTTTCTTGTCTGCATAGTAAACACTGGCATTTTTATCTGTTTGAATAATCAAAGTGGTGCTTTCCGTGCCTTCTTGGTTGCAAAGATTTGAATTGCTTCCTGCTGAAGGTCCACAGTCTGGGCCAGATCAAGCTCTATTGAAATGGTTGCAAAGCCGACCAGCCTCTCCTGTGTCATTGTGGAGCATAGATGTGTTTTTATTAACTTCAGCTTGGAGAAGCTGCATTCTCCACTGGCAACTGTTACAGGAAGCATTAGAAGTATGTGCAGAGCAACAACAGCATTTGGAAAGAGGGTGGTCATCTTATTTGTCCACATATATTCCAGAACAGCCTTTGGAGTTGATCCTGCTGAAATGTATCTTGAAAGGGCTTTCAGTTCATCACCTAAATAGCTCACATCAATATTGTGTATGTCATTACGTGTCAACACTGTCTCTAGTGCCCTGCATTGCAGGTGTAGGTCTTTTTCAGGTATAGTGAGGAGTTCTGGAATATCATACAACAGCCCAAATACACTGCTGTGTTCCTTGAGCTGCGTGAACGTTCTTCAAATGACTGTATTGCACAATCTAGCACCTGGTTAAAGAATTTAACTTTGAATTGTTGTTTGGGGGTCCCTTATGGGATTATAATGTATTATTTATAAAAAGAAAAGGAGTACTTGTGGCACCTTAGAGACTAACCAATTTATCTGAGCATAAGTTTTCGTGAGCTACAGCTCACTTCATCGGATGCATAAGGTGAAAATACAGTGAGGAGATTTATATACACACAGACCATGAAAAAATGGGTGTTTATCATACACATTGTAAGGAGAGTGATCACTTAGGAGGAGCTATTACCAGCAGGAGAGTGGGGTGGGGGGAGAGAAAACCTTTTGAAGTGATAATCAAGGTGGGCCATTTCCAGCAAATATCCAGGAGTTAGCAAGAACGTCTGAGGAACAGTTGCCGGGGGAATGGTGGAGGGGAAGGAATAAACAAGGGGAAATAGTTTTACTTTGTATAATGACTCAACCACTCCCAGTCTCTATTCAAGCCTAAGTTAATTGTATCCAATTTGCAAATTAATTCCAATTCAGCAGTCTCTCGTTGGAGTCTGTTTTCAAAGTTTTTCTGTTGAAGAATAGTCACTTTTAGGTCAGAAATCGAGTGACCAGAGAGATTGAAGTGTTCTCCGACTGGTTTATGAATGTTATAATTCTTGACATCTGATTTGTGTCCATTTATTCTTTTACGTAGAGACTGTCCAGTTTGACCAATGTACATGGCAGAGGGGCATTGCTGGCACATGATGGCATATATCACATTGGTAGATGTGCAGGTGAACAAGCCTCTGATAGTGTGGCTGATGTGATTAGGCCCTATGATGGTGTCCCCTGAATAGATATGTGGACACAGTTGGCAATGGGCTTTGTTGCAAGGATAGGTTCCTGGATTAGTGGTTCTGTTGTGTGGTGTGTGGTTGCTGGTGCATATTTGCTTCAGGTTGGGGGGCTGTCTGTAGGCAAGGACTGGCCTGTCTCCCAAGATTTGTGAGAGTGATGGGTCGTCCTTCAGGATAGGTTGTAGATCCTTGATAATGCATTAGAGAGGTTTTAGTGGGGGCTGAAGGTGACGGCTAGTGGTGTTCTGTTATTTTCTTTGCCTGAGACGATGGGGCGCCCAGGATTTCCAGGTTTATGGATCTTGGGTAGCAGATAGAATACCCCAGGTCGGGGCTCCAGGGGTGTGTCTGTGCGGATTTGTTCTTGTGCTTTTTCAGGGAGTTTCTTGAGCAAATGCTGTAGTTTCTTTTGGTAACCCTCAGTGGGATAGAGGGTAATGGCTTGTAGAAAGTGGTGTTGGAGAGCTGTCGAGCAGCCTCTTGTTCATATTCCGACCTATTCATGATGACAACAGCACCTCCTTTGTCAGCCTTTTTGATTATGATGTCAGAGTTGTTTCTGAGGCTGTGGATGGCATTGTGTTCTGCACGGCTGAGGTTATGGGGCAAGTGATGCTGCTTTTCTACAATTTCAACCCGTGCACATTGGCAGAAGCACTCTATGTAGAAGTCCAGTCTGCTGTTTCAACCTTCAGGAGGAGTCCACCTAGAATCATTCTTTTTGTAGTGTTGGTAGGAAGGTCTCTGTGGATCAGTATGTTGTACAGAGGTGTGTTGGAAATATTCCTTGAGTTGGAGACATCGAAAATAGGATTCTAGGTCACCACAGAACTGTATCACGTTCATGGGGGTGGAGGGGCAGAAGGAGAGGCCCCGAGATAGGACAGATTCTTCTGCTGGACTAAGAGTATAGTTGAATAGATTAACAATATCGCTGGGTGGGTTAAGGGAACCGTTGCTGTGGCCCCTTGTGGCATGTAGTAGTTTAGATAGTTTAGTGTCCTTTTTCTTTTGTAGAGAAGCAAAGTGTGTGTTGTAAATGGCTTGTCTGGTTTTAGTAAAGTCCAGCCATGAGGAAGTTTGTGTGGAAGGTTGTTTTTTTATGAGAGTATCCAGCTTTGAGAGCTCATTCTTAATGTTTCCCTGTTTGCTCTAGAGGATGTTGATCAGGTGGTTCCGCAGTTTCTTTGAGAGCGTGCAGCGCAAGCTGTCAGCATAGTCTGTGTGGTATGTAGACTGTAATGGATTTTTTACCTTCAGTCCTTTTGGTATGATGTCCATCTGTTTGCATTTGGATAGGAAGATGACAATGTATACCTCCAAATCAGCGGCACTGCTATGGGTACCCGCATGGCCCCACAGTATGCCAACATTTTTATGGCTGACTTAGAACAACGCTTCCTCAGCTCTCGTCCCCTAATGCCCCACTCTACTTGCGCTATATTG
Organism: Lepidochelys kempii; assembly: GCF_965140285.1. NCBI lineage: Eukaryota > Metazoa > Chordata > Testudines > Cheloniidae > Lepidochelys > Lepidochelys kempii. The sequence goes on along the minus strand of NC_136384.1, from coordinate 64,725,424 downwards.
ATGACATTTTCATCATCTGGACCCATGGAAAAGAAACCCTTGAGGAGTTCCACCATGATTTCAACAATTTCCATCCCACCATCAACCTCAGCCTGGACCAGTCCACACAAGAGATCCACTTCCTGGACACTACAGTGCTAATAAGCGATGGTCACATAAACACCACACTATACCAGAAACCTACTGACCACTATTCCTACCTACATGCCTCCAGCTTTCATCCAGACCACACCACAGCCAAGTTCTACGATACAACTGCATTTGCTCCAACCCCTCCGACAGAGACAAACACCTACAAGATCTCTATCAAGCATTCTTACAACTACAATACCCACCTGCTGAAGTGAAGAAACAGATTGACAGAGCCAGAAGAGTACCCAGAAGTCACCTACTACAAAACAGGCCCAACAAAGAAAATAACAGAACGCCAATAGCCGTCACCTTCAGCCCCCAACTAAAACCTCTCCAATGCATTATCAAGGATCTACAACCTATCCTGAAGGACGACCCATCACTCTCACAAATCTTGGGAGACAGGCCAGTCCTTGCCTACAGACAGCCCCCCAACCTGAAGCAAATACTCACCAGCAACCACACACCACACAACAGAACCACTAATCCAGGAACCTATCCTTGCAACAAAGCCCATTGCCAACAGTGTCCACATATCTATTCAGGGGACACCATCATAGGGCCTAATCACATCAGCCACACTATCAGAGGCTTGTTCACCTGCACATCTACCAATGTGATATATGCCATCATGTGCCAGCAATGCCCCTCTGCCATGTACATTGGTCAAACTGGACAGTCTCTACGTAAAAGAATAAATGGACACAAATCAGATGTCAAGAATTATAACATTCATAAACCAGTCGGAGAACACTTCAATCTCTCTGGTCACTCGATTTCTGACCTAAAAGTGACTATTCTTCAACAGAAAAACTTTGAAAACAGACTCCAACGAGAGACTGCTGAATTGGAATTAATTTGCAAATTGGATACAATTAACTTAGGCTTGAATAGAGACTGGGAGTGGTTGAGTCATTATACAAAGTAAAACTATTTCCCCTTGTTTATTCCTTCCCCTCCACCCTCCCCCCGGCAACTGTTCCTCAGACGTTCTTGTTAACTCCTGGATATTTGCTGGAAATGGCCCACCTTGATTATCACTTCAAAAGGTTTTCTCTCCCCCCACTCCACTCTCCTGCTGGTAATAGTTCCTCCTAAGTGATCACTCTCCTTACAATGTGTATGATAAACACCCATTTTTTCATGCTTTGTGTGTATAAAAAGATCTTCTACACTTTCTACAGTATGCATCCGATGAAGTGAGCTGTAGCTCACGAAAGCTTATGCTCAAATAAATTGGTTAGTCTCTAAGGTGCCACAAGTGCTCCTTTTCTTTTTGCGAATGCAGACTAACACGGCTGCTACTCTGAAACCTGTATTATTTATGTTACTAATGTATAGCTCAAGCTGAGTTATTGTTGTGGGTAAAATCTTTACTTGGAATGCTCTGATTTCTCTGTGCATGATTTATTTCAGCCTTAACATGGCATTAAGTTTGTGTGAGTGTTAAATTCATGTCTCCCTGCACCAATCCCAGGCAATTTGCTTTGTTTTGGAGACTGTATTTACATACTTGATCCACTGGAAAGCCACAATGCTGCCATACAACCTCCAGGAGCTGCTATTCTAGTTCATCAGAGTGATTCCTTGTATGTCTGTTTCCTTTCCAACAGAGACTACTAGGATTTGCTTAGAGACCCTACACTGTCTTGAGTGTCATCACCCTGGATAATCACTCTGACCAAGCCACGGAGCTTAAGCAGTGTAGAGTACTTGATGAAGGTCTGTATGTATGTGTTTTCTTGTCTTATTTTCTCATAATAGTGACTGTATTCTACTCTGAGAATACTTAAGATCTTGCAAATCCTGAGGTGTAGTCTTTTGAAACCCGACATCCCTCTCATCACCCTGGTTCTTTAATTTCCAGCAGTATCAGAATACTTACTTCTATATGAAAGCTCATCAGATAGCTCCAGGGAGCCCCATTTTTCATTCATTTATTTCTATAGGTAAGTGGTTAGTTAACACGTGGGCTGGCATCTTACAATCTTTGAAGATTGTGTAGTGAGAATACAAGGTATTTAAAGTACTTAAACTTCAATAATTACAGCAGTCATCCAGAGATGGAAAGGGCTGTTCTTGAGTGCCAAGGACTACACTCATCTTCTGTTTTCCATAGCTATCTTATTTTTTGTCATAGCAAATGAACACCTGCTGAACATCTGCAATTCACACTTGCTTCAATGGGACTTGCAGGTGCTCAGCACCTATCAGAGCTTGTCCCAAAGAAGTTTCAAATGTTTCACTTTTGATCCACTTCGCCTGTCTAGTGCACAGCAAGAAAAATATTTGATTACTGTTGTATATGACAATTAGTGGTAAGTTCTGCAGAGGCTGCATTTGTAGAAGGAAAAGAGACCCTTGAAAAAGAGAGAAAGTCTTTTCCATTTGTCATCTTTTGCCACTGGTGAAGAAGTAGTTTTCTTTGGAAAGAACAAGGAGCACTTGTGGCACCTTAGAGACTAACAAATTTATTTGAGCATAAGCTTTTGTGGGTCTTTTTCTATAACCTGGTCTGAGTGTATTTATCTTTCCCAGTCATTAAGAAATTGACAATGAAAGTGGAGGACTTGGATAGATTTCATGTTAAAGGAAATGGTTCTGAGTAATCACAATAAAAGTGTTGGTATGAAGGAGGCTCCAGTTCTGCAGAGTGATGGAGCTAATGTCCCTAATCAGGGAAGAGTTTGAAAACATTGCTGAGTTGCTTCCAATCTCAGAGGCCTTGTCTGCATTGGCAGTATGGGACCTATAGTTCATCTCCACTTTCACTAGTGATAGCAATGGTAGGAGCTGTAGGGTAGATGCGGATTGGGCTTTTCTGACAATGTCATCCAGTCCTACACAGGATTGTATAATATTGTGGCAAAATGCCTGAGCTTTGGTGCTTCCAGGTTGCTAACCACCACAAGAGCTGCACCACACAACACCATTGGGAAAGTATGTCAGTTTTGCTAATGTAGAAGCAACCAGGATGGGAGAAGGCTGGCTGAATCCATTTTTCTCTGGCACATTCTACTATATAGCCAGAAGTGACACCACAATATCAGAGAAGTGTTTCAGCTTTTGTGCTTCTGAGTTATTTCCCCAATGCTATTGCCAGTTAGCAAAGAAAAAGAATGTATACTTTATGGAAACAGGCATAGAAATTTCTTTAGCTTGCAAGAAAGCACTTAAGAAATAGATGTCTTTTCATAAGAAACAGTTAATCAAGTGTAATCAGTGTATCTGTTGCATACAGAAAATGACAGCTTACTTAATATAATTGAAATATGCATTTAATCAAACGGTGTCCTACACTGTAGGATATAAAATTTCAATTGGTCTATTTGAAATTTATATTGAAATATGTTTAATCATTTTCCAGAAAATTTGTAACAATTTCCTGGAAACTCCTCGAATTCTCCTATCCCAATTAGAAGCTTGCTTTGAATAGTCTTAATGCATTTAATATTCCACTGCTCTCATACTATAGGACATATTAATACATCACAAATGAGAGAAAGAGAGAGAGAGAGAGAGAGATCTATGAGTAAAATCAGTTAACAATGACTAGCAAAGTGAGAATGGAAACTAAAGTAAGGTCAGATTTACTCATATGAGCAGAGTTCCTCCACCAGCAAGGCTGTAACACCTATTCAGACCAAAAATAAGTTTTAACTAAACTTGTAAAAGATTGTTTAATCCTTCTGTGAAGTTGTCTGGTACTTCTAGGTGCAGGAAAAGTATCCCAGAACACATCATCCCGTCACACCACAGATACTATAGCTGATCAAGTAATGCACAGGGTTAATAATTTATCCAATGAATTTAGCATCTTTCTGACCATCAAGATATCTGTAAGCAAGTTACAGTTTTCTCATTTATTCATTAGTCTTAGTTACTACGTTTTTTGCAGTTTGTAAAATGTATGGCTTGATCACGAACAAGTCTCTGCAACTATCTGATCATTGTGATTAGCCAGATAAGTCTACGTGGATGAGTTCACAAACATATCTGGTATCAATAACCCCATGTGCATGTTTAAAATTAAATTTAAAACAACATGGAAATTCCATTTCCATGTATGTTCATCACAAAAACATTTGGGGAAATGGAGGCAAAAACAGATATGTTTAACAATTTGAGTGAATACTTGCAGAAAAATATGTAGTGTTCATCCATCTCTAATAAATATTATGGATTATATGATTCATAGCAAGAATTTGGATATTTGCAACCTTACATTCTAAATTGTCTTTGAACTAGGAATTACCAACAAGATTTCAGACAAAAAAATTGTCATCTAGCCTTTTAAATTATGTCCCCCCACATTGAATGCACTTACACTGCCTAGTTAGTGAGGGTATTCACCAGAGAAATATGTATTAAGACCATTTTCATTTTTTCTCTGATGTTTACTTTTAAATGTACTTGCCAAGCTGCTCCCAAAACCTGGATTCCAATCTCTTACAAATCATACATGAGTTTAGTGACTTCAAATCTATAGTGAAGTAGTCACATTGACTCACAAACCCAGGCTGCTTTAGGCACAATTCAGCAAAACTGCAGAACTCCATTCTGGAACAAAAATATCTTTGGATATCTTTAAACAAGATCTGTCCATATTGTGCCTAAAGATAGATGGTTCTTGTAAGCCATAACTGTCATAAGTACTAAAAATCTCAAAATCCACTGATTTTTGTAAGTTAAAATCTATTTATATTGCTTTAAAAATCATGTTGCAAAAATAAAATTTGTCTATTGGTTAGAGCAAGATCTGCGAGTTGAGACACAGAATTTTAAGGCCAGAAGGGGCCATTATGATCTAGTCTGATCTGCATAACAAAGGTCGAAGACCACACCAATTTCTACATGAAGTCTCTAACTTGTGTTTGAGCCACATCATATCTTTTAGAAAGATATCCAGTCTTGATCTAAAGCCTTCAAAATGATAGAGAATCCAGAATATCCCTTGGTAAGTTGTTCAAATGGTTAATTACTCTCATTATTAAAAATGTGCACTTTATGTTTAGCTACTAACCCAGTGTATAACCTTTGGTAAATTCTTTAGTCTCTCAGGGTGAGATTTTTAAAGGTATGTAGGAGCCTAAAGATGCAGACAGACACCTAGAGAGATTTTTCAAGAGCTCCCAATCCTGAAAGCACTTATATATGTGTTTAACTTGACACAAGTAGTCCCACTGATGTCAATAGAGCTATTTACGTTGTAGTTAAGTAAGCACCTAAGTGTTTACGGCATTGGGACCTATACTGAAGCATAACATCCCAATCCTGCAAATGCTTGTGCATGTGATAGATAGTAGCTCCAATGAGAGCACTTCTCATGAATGAAGTTAAGCATATGCATAAATGCTTGCAGGATCGGGGTCTAGTCTTGTAAAATATGATAATTGCAATCAACAAATGGACAATACATACCACACAATTTTTAAAAGATCATAAACAAAAGAACAGTAGATGAAACAAAATATCAGATTCACACAGTTCAGAACACAGCATTGCAAAAGGAATTTGTGAATGAGCTGTGCCAGTGATTTAGCAATTTTCCCCAATTTTTCCTAAATTGAATACCATCAGAATACATGTCTAAAATAGGATTCATGGCTAGACAAGGAGATTTACTGATTAAAAATTGAATCTGTATGCTCTGCAAGGCAAAAATAACATTGAGCGCTTCTTCAGTATTAGGTTATATTTATGAATGGAAGTTGAAACTTAGAAGGAAAAGTTAACGAGCATACAAATATTTGCCACTCCTTATAACACATTTTCATATTTGCTAAGGAATATATGGTGTATGCTGGTTACATGGCTATCTAGGTTTAAGTTCTCTAAAATACATAGAGTGAAATCTTGGGCCCATAGAAGTCACTGATAAAAATCCCATTATTATGGTATGGAAATCACATTGCTGGATCAGCAGGAGCGCAGGGCTATGTGGCTACAAACATGTCATCACCACAATGATACTCCAAATGAGGCAAACAGAAACAGGTAGATGGTTTGCAGGTTTACTATTTAATATGTTTCTCCCTAATTTCAGGCATGATATAGATACATACACAGGTTTTCTGTTTCTCCAACCCTTCAGTGCCATTATTATTATTATTTAACATCTATCCCAGAATTACCACTGCAGGAGCCAACAAAACACTCCCAAGAAAAGGTTGGCAAATATTTTTGAAACAACAATACTGTGGGAAAAGGTAGGCAATTTTTAATCCCTGCACATTTCTTGATCTCTTTACAAAAGAATGAACATTATAAATACACCCAAGATTTTAGAAATATTGTAATTTTTCCATACGTAGCATTTGTGAATACAACATTGCCTGGCGATTCTACTGAGAGTGAATCCAAAAGACTCTGAAGCTGCCATTGGCCAAGATGCCAGATGCTGCTACTGAAAAAAAAAAATGTTATCCAGCATTGGTATCTGGTCTGCGTGACTACCTTCCAAAGAAACAAACAAACAAAAAGTTTTCCACAGTAAGGAATAGCTCTGGTGCCAAGCCACTCAAAGATCTGTTTTGTAAAATATAAATATAATACTTGAAAAGTGATTATATTTAGTATTCACTGGGGTAAATGGGAAGCAATATTAAAATATTTGTAATCGGTATGTTTATTAGGGATGGAATAATGGAGGAGGCTGCCTGCTGCTCTAAATCCTCTTTCTTTTTCTGCTTTCCCACCTAATCCTCGCTACTCTTAGAAAAATCAGGTGAATGAGATAATATCTTTTATTGGACCAACTACACTGAATACTTCTAGAACCATCTTTTTATAGATTTCCAGAATGAGGAGCTATTTCTAGCTCTGAAGATTCAGCAGGGAATGAGCAAAGCAGCCTCTAGAGTGTTGGGATTGGTATTTCATTGAGCTCTCACTCTAAAAGAATGAGCAGCTGGCTGTGCGTTTCCCACCTAAGAGCTGCTTGAAGCAGCTGCAACCCTACTGGCATTATCCGTGCCACAGTTATTGGTAGCATATTCTAGAGAATCTGTCTTAAACAGTTATTTTCCTCTTGAGAATGGTGCTGGCCAAAGTTGGCTTACACTTTAGAGTATCTCCCACACTCTATGGGCCAGCCTAAACTACTGTATAGAATCATAGAATCATAGAATATCAGGGTTGGAAGGGACCCCAGAAGGTCATCTAGTCCAACCCCCTGCTCAAAGCAGGACCAATTCCCAGTTAAATCATCCCAGCCAGGGCTTTGTCAAGCCTGACCTTAAAAACCTCTAAGGAAGGAGATTCTACCACCTCCCTAGGTAACGCATTCCAGTGTTTCACCACCCTCTTAGTGAAAAAGTTTTTCCTAATATCCAATCTAAACCTCCCCCACTGCAACTTGAGACCATTACTCCTCGTTCTGTCATCTGCTACCATTGAGAACAGTCTAGAGCCATCCTCTTTGGAACCCCCTTTCAGGTAGTTGAAAGCAGCTATCAAATCCCCCCTCATTCTTCTCTTCTGCAGGCTAAACAATCCCAGTTCCCTCAGCCTCTCCTCATAACTCATGTGTTCCAGACCCCTAATCATTTTTGTTGCCCTTCGCTGGACTCTCTCCAATTTATCCACATCCTTCTTGAAGTGTGGGGCCCAAAACTGGACACAGTACTCCAGATGAGGCCTCACCAATGTCGAATAGAGGGGAACGATCACGTCCCCTCTACATGATACCATGTTTAATTAGCAGGCTTAAAGCACTGATTTGGCAACGAATTTAAGTACATGCTTAACTCCAGCCCTAAGCACGCACTTAAAGTTAATCACATTCTGAAATCCCATTGACTTTAAACTGGACCTAGGGGCTGGTGCAAAGCATAGTGAGGTCTATGGGAAAGTTTCCATCAACTCCAAAGGGCTCTAAGGTCATGCCACTAATGCAATGTGTATTTGGATAGCACTATATCAAGTTAAGGAATCATGCTCTAGTTCTGACCCATACCAGGACAAAAAGCATAGCTCCTTTACCAGAGTTTTAGAACACAGCTGTGGGACATTTCACAGAAAAATGAAATCCTATCTCAGGCTAGTAACATCTATGTTTAAAGAGGGTTATTGCTGGAACAGTTGAGACTACAGTGTGGGTATTGCTTATACATTTGCTCCTGCCTTAACATATGAACACATATTGTCAATCCAAACCCCATTATTTACAAAATAGAGTATTTGCAAGTTTTGTCACAGATGGTAAAGATTACATATTTCCATGAGATTTGTTTGGTGGAAAATGCCATTTTCTGTTGAATGCTTCCAACTGCAGACAAGGAAGAGATAAACAAGAAGGATGTTTAAAATATCTTGGGAACAAAATTTTAAATAATTAGGAAAATTAATGCCCACAGAGTCTACCACATTAGATTTTACCTTCGAGAACATTCTAAATAGCTTCCTACTCCCCTGCCCCCTCTTATCTGTCCTTCCCCTCTCGCCACCCCAGCCCCCGTTGCTTTGTATCCCTTATCAGCCTGGGATTTAGACTTTTTCATTAAGGACAGGGAAGTAAGTTTGGAATATAAGGAAGGCTCTTTCACAGCTTTTCAGTAGTACACAATCAATACAGGATGGCAGCTGGGGAAAAAAGGAAGATGGCATCCAGTCAGGACACTGGAGACTGTACTGTAGCCCACTTCTACCTTCGCTGTTGCAAGCAAAACAGCTGGGGAAGCAAAATATTACTTGAAGGTCTTGGGCTTGTCTAGAGAAACTGGAACAGAAATAATCTAAAGACTGACAATAACTAGTTATAATTCACACCTTATTTCTATGCACCTCTGTGTGTGGACATTCTTCTTTCAGTAAAAGGGTTCCATAATTTAATATAACTAAACTGGGTAAATTATCAATGCAAGTGTGGCAAATTGCTGATACGATTATGATGGGTCCCACGCTTCCTTTTTTTGGGGAGGGTTCAGGGTGCAGTTTCCTGCCCCTGAACTAGCATATTTACTGTCCCACTAGTAACACAGAGAAGGATAGCGGAGAGGGAGGGACCCGGGCCCACCCTCTACTCCAGGTCCCAGCCCAAGGGCCCTAGGGATAGTGATAAACCACTTGAACTAGTGTTTCCTTCCCCTGGGCTTCTTCCCTCTCCTGCTCTTCAGCTTGTGGGGCTTCCTGCCCTGTCTCTCTGCACAAGCTGGGTGTGTCTCTTTATGTAGGGTCCTGGTCTTCTAGCCAGCCACAGCACTTCTCCAAACTCTCCTCTACTTCAACTCCTCCAAACTGGTCTCTGCTCCAACTCCTTCCCCTGGCTGATTGAAGCAGGGGGTTTTTATCAGGTGACTAGCTTCAGGTACTGTAATTGGCTTCATGTGCTTTTAATTAATCTATAGAAACCTTTCTTCCCTCTACAGGGAATAAGGCTTCTCCTCATCCTGGGACTTACATATCTTTCCTCTATCACTCTCCTGCTTGGATCCCCCTCTTAGGCTGAGGGGGGATCCTTTAGCAGTAGACGGGCTTCACCCGCCCACTTCCCAGATCACCATAGGATCACTCTCCTGCTGCCTTCTTGTTATACCAATAAAATAAAAACCAGCAGGATCTTATTAAAGGGGAAAAGGCAAAATACCACATTTATTGTGAATACAGAAAGAATCATAGTAAGCAGTTAGTTATAGCTATAACATTCCATTCAATATCATATTTATTCACACATTCATTCATACAAACACACACACACATTCCCAGTCTATGGGAATTGCTTCATCATGCTGTTGCTGAATCAATCAGCAGATGGCACATTCCTGACGGCTCCGTGCTGCCAGATGTTATCTTGTTCTTTGGTTCTCCCATTCTTGAGGCTGTTGGGTGGATTCCAGTCTGCCCTCCGGGGGTCCTCTGGTTATTTCCTCTTGACGCCTTCTTCAGCCAATGGACACTGGATTCTTAGGCTGGCACCTCCCTGATCATTCAGTTATTATTCACACCAAGCATCCATCCACATACATACCTCTATCTCTATTTTAATCACAATTGTTAACAAAGCGAGATGAATACAACAAAAGGGGGAGTTTCTGGGTGCTGTTTCTATTGTTACAGAGTATTGCTTTGAGTCTTTCTCTGTGTGAGTAGTTGTCGTTACAAAGAATTGCTTTGAGAACAGACTCTGTCTTAGAATGTACTAACACAATTAGCAGCTTGCAAGTTTCACACATAGAGGGAGAGAAACAGCACCAAAAACCAAGAGACCTCTTAATTAGTAATACCCTCGAATTTAAACTATGGGGAATCAAACTCATTTGTGATTTTAGTACAGAACTTCTTTAATATGATCCAACATTCTGGCCACGCTGTATCACAGTAAGTTAGAATAAATATGCCCTATTATGGTGTAACATAAGAATTCCAATATTCAGGCTTGAACCAAAAGCATTAACAGTGGGAATTACAACTGAGCTAGGTACTTCGGTTCCAGTCTATGTAGACAAGCCCTCTGTGCATATAGCTGTAGAATCTGGGTTTAGAATGGATTCTGGAATTTTTAAAGCCTTCTTCTATTTATTTTAATTCATAATAATAAAAAAATCTTTAAGTGTAGAGCAGAACAAACTCATTGAGTTGCATTTCCCAAGAGGAAGAAAGCTAACCAGAGCTTTGGGGAGTTTGAGTATGACCAAATAAAATTTACAGTGTTAATAATTTTGTGCAAAACTCCTCCTTTTCAAGTTCACATTTAGGCCCTGATTCTGGAAACATTTAAGCACATGCTTAACTTTAAGCACATGAGCAGTCTCACTGCTGTCAGAAAAACAGAAACCTAAAGAATTTACTAGAGCAGGCAGCCTGCACAATGGGACTACTCACATGCTTAAAATTAAGCATGTGCATCAGTGTCTGCAGGATTATGGCCTTTGTTTGCAAACTGCAATAGAAAATTTTCCTTGGCAAATCCCAACTGTAGCATGCTAGTTGGCAAAGTTTTTCAGGCAGAGAAGTTGTTTATATAACAATTTATATTGTCCTTCCAAGCTGAGATTCAGAACTCTTCATATCTTCAGCAGTACTGTTTTATCATTGAGTCGTTTCAGCATTATAATAAACCTTGCAATTCATCATGCTATTTGCAACAGCAGCAAAACAATATATGCAACTGATATATGCCGAAAGATGTCTTAATTTGTGACCACTCGTAATTAAACACCACCAATGCAGTTTTAATGACTGAGCAGATTCAAGTTCTCTCACCTACAGTTGCACACACATTGAAGATTCACTCCTACTCACCAGTTTTCAAAGTAATACTTTTGATAGAATCCTCCATATAGTAAGTTAAATAGATTGGGTTCTCTAGAGGCAGGAACGCTCTCACATAAGCTACACCCAGCATCAGAAGCTACAGTGATAAATCCAGTAATTTTAGGAACATGCATCTTCTCTTAAGAGCAAATAAACATAGATTTGCCAGGCTAAACCAGATGGTGCAGTTCATTTTTGAGAATGACCAGTACTAGATGTTTCAGAAGAAGAGGTAAAACCCTTACAATAGACATTTATATAAAAGCATGTATACAGAAGAAGATTCTTCCTAAACCTATACAATGAGAGGTTGATTTATATCTTGAAGCATGAGGGTAGATTAGGGTTAATCAGGGGGCCTAAACCTGAGGGTTAAGTGCTCCCTGAGGTCTCATGGCCATCATCATTCCACCTTTTCAGTATAGCTAATTGGAAAGAGAGTTTCACCTAGATCCCTGCTAAATGGGAAGGGTTCTGTGTGGAAGAGGTTGAAAACCATGGCTTTAAATGGCTATCCTAGTTACACAAGTTTTATTCATATCTGAGTTTACTTCTTTTTGAATCCTACTAAAATATTTAGTTCTACAATATCTCACAGAAGGGAGTATGCCCCCTCCCCATTTAATGACATTTTGTGGAAATAAAGTGTTTCCCATCTTATGTGTGTTACCTTTATTTTCATTTCCGTACCCAGACTACAGAAAGTGACTTTATAACCACTGTAGGCTGCAGCTCTGATAGCCAAGCACAGCATACTGTAAGACAACTTGTCATTTTGGGAGCATCGCAGGGTCTCTGCTCATTAAACAGCACTCTTTTGTTGCCTTTGTAATTGCACGGCAGAGAATGATGGCTGACAGTTGCAGGAATTGGAGGAGAGCATACAGTAATAAGGGTAAGGGGATGTTTCAGGGTCACAGGGTGAAATACACACCTGCACAGAGTGCCAGCAGAAGGCCTAGTTACCATGTAAGTCCCACTTAAGCTCCCTGGGAATGGCATAACTGATGATGATAGCCCTTGTGCTGGTCCTCTATACATGACTGACTTTTACCCAGAATCTTTACTGTGATTCAAACCTCCACTTAACACATTCCTGTCTCCTCTCTTGGAAATAAAAAAAATAATGCAGAAGACAGCTGATTTGACCCTTTTCCTTAATAGTGTAACAATATGGAAGTGTTATGCAAGCACTGCCATTCTCTCCCATATACCAAATGGGCATCTTGAACAAAAGCAAGTTGTTTAGTATTTTAATCCTATGCTGTTGATAGACACTATGTTTGCACATAAATTCATGTGAAAAGACTGACTCACCGCTAGTACCTCCTAGTGGCCAGGCATAGCATAGTAGCTTTCTCCCTGCTGGGTGTCTCCTGCCTACAGCTGCTCTGCCTCTGTGGTGACCTGTCTCTTCTGTGACTTGGCCCCTCCAGCCAGGTCACTTTAAAGTCTCTCTCCTTCTGGGGTATTCCATGAAGGAAAAAGCAAGGGGAATTAATGCAAATAAACTGAGTTAAGAAGACACGGGCAGGTATGATTCCCCCTCAGGGTGCATCAAAATCTGGCCCTCCATTCTCCTTCAAGGAGAGGTCATCTAAGAAGCTCCTGCCTTCAGTCAGCCCTTTCCGCAGGAGCTGAAGGTCTGTTCTTATCCCTTGTCTGCCAGCAAATGAGCTGCTTGCTTTGCTCCCCTTTTAACTCCTCCTCCAGCCTATGCATACGTTGCAGGTGTGGCAGGGCAGAGCCGCTTGAGCCCAAAACAGCTCCTTACCCTGCTTGTTGTCCAGTGTGGAGTTTGTGTACAGTTCAGCAGGGTATCAGGTATCTTTAACTGCAGTATCTTATCAGACCATTGTTGAAATGCACAGACTGATCTGCGCTGTTGCACAATGAGAAGCATTTATCCATTCCAGATATTGATAGCCCACAGCTGAAATCCATGTTTCATATCATTTTCTAGTCAATCTTAGTGTTGGGATGATAAGAACTAATTGAACTATTCATATTTGTTATGAATTTAGCTTCTGATTTGTTTAGTGAATTGTTTGTGCACAGAAACTATATCTATGAATGTATTTTTGTTCATGATACAACCATTAGTGTAGACACAATTATACCAGTATAAAAGTGCTTATACTGGTATAACTTACTTCCCTGTGGGAAGGGGAATAAGCTATACCAGTATAAATCACCTTTACACTACAAAAAGAAAAGGAGTACTTGTGGCACCCTAGAGACTAACAAATTTATCTGAGCATAAGCTTTCGTGAGCTACAGCCCACTTCATCGGATGCATTCAGTGGAAAATACAGTGGGGAGATTTATATACATAGAGAACATGAAACAATGGGTGTTACCATACACACTGTAAGGAGAGTGATCAGGTAAGGTGAGCTATTACCAGCAGGAGAGCAGGGGGTGGGGGGAAACCTTTTGTAGTGATAATCAAGGTGGGCCATTTCCACACAATGTCACGGCAAACCTAGTGGCTGATCTTTGTGACTTTGTCCTCACCCATAATTATTTCTCATTTGGGGACAATGTATACCTTCAAATCAGCGGCACTGCTATGGGTACACACATGGCCGCACAGTATGCCAACATTTTTATGGCTGACTTAGAACAACGCTTCCTCAGCTCTCATCCCCTAATGCCCCTACTCTACTTGCGCTACATTGATGACATCTTCATCATCTGGAACCATGGAAAGGAATTCCACCATGATTTCAACAATTTCCATCCCACCATCAACCTCAGCCTGGACCAGTCCACACAAGAGATCCACTTCCTGGACACTACGGTGCTAATAAGCAATAGTCACATAAACACCACCCTATACCGGAAACCTACTGACCTCTATGTCTACCTACATGCCTCCAGCTTTCATCCAGACCACACCACAAAATCCATTGTCTACAGCCAAGCTATTCGATACAAACGCATTTGCTCCAACCCCTCAGACAGAGACAAAGACCTACAAGATCTCTATCAAGCATTCTTACAACTAAAATACCCACCTGCTGAAGTGAAGAAATAGATTGACAGAGCCAGAAGAGTACCCAGAAGTCACCTACTACAGGACAGGCCCAACAAAGAAAATAACAGAACGCCACTAGCCGTCACCTTCAGCCCCCAACTAAAACCTCTCCAACGCATCATCAAAGATCTACAACCTATCCTGAAGGAAGACCCATCCCTCTCACAGATCTTGGGAGACAGGCCAGTCCTTGCTTACATACAGCCCCCAAACCTGAAGCAAATACTCACCAGCAACCACACACCACACAACAGAACCACTAACCCAGGAACCTATCCTTGCAACAAAGCCCGTTGCCAACTGTGTCCACATTTCTATTCAGGGGACACCATCATAGGGCCTAATCACATCAGCCATACTATCAGAGGCTCGTTCATGAGCACATCTACCGATGTGATATATGCCATCATGTGCCAGCAATGCCCCTCTGCTATGTACGTTGGTCACACTAGACAGTCTCTACGTAAAAGAATAAATGGACACAAATCAGACGTCAAGAATTATAACATTCAAAAACCAGCCGGAGAACATTTCAATCTCTTTGGTCACTCGATTACAGACCTAAAAGTGGCAATTCTTCAACAAAAAAACTTCAGAAACAGACTTCAATGAGAGACTGCTGAATTGGAATTAATTTGTAACTGGATACAATTAATTTAGGCTTCAATAGAGACTGGGAGTGGATGGGTCATTACACAAAGTAAAACTATTTCCCCATGTTTATTCCCCTTCCCAGCCCCACTGTTCCTCAGGTGTTCTTGTCAACTGCTGGAATGCCCATTGTTTCATGTTCTCTATGTATATAAATCTCCCCACTGTATTTTCCACTGAATGCATCCGATGAAGTGAGCTGTAGCTCACGAAAGCTTATGCTCAAATAAATTTGTTAGCCTCTAAGGTGCCACAAGTCCTCCTTTTCTTTTTGCGGATACAGACTAACACGAGTGCTACTCTGAAACCTTTAAACTACAGTACATCTGAGCCCACACTATTAGTTGTATTGGTTGTATTAGTATAGGCAAAATATCACACCCGAACCAAAATAGTCATAATGGAACAAAAATCAATGTTTAGACCAGGCCTATATGTTCTGTATATTTATGTTTGGAAATATGATCACTTGTGCTAAAATTTGTGGAACTTTTGGGATTTGTGAACAATGTCACAAATATCTAACAGTTGTCCAAATATTCACTAAATAATGAATTTCATGTCACCATGAATCATAGGGATACAAACTTGACATTTTTATTTGCAATAATATCTGTGAATTGGATATTTTTTAACTAGATGACCAACTCTATTAATTACTGCAATGGGATATAGAGAAAGAACAGATTTCTGTACTAGATGGTAACTAGGAATCCTTGTGACACCTTAGAGACTAACAAATTTATTTGGGCATACACTTTTGTGGATTAGAACCCACTTCATTAGATGCATGGAGTGAAAATACAGGAGCAGGTATAAATACATGAAAGGATGGGGGTTGTTTACCAAGTGTGAGGTCAGTCTAATGAGATACATCAATTAACAGAGGATACCAAGGGAGGAAAAATAACTATTGAAGTGGTAAGAGAGTGGCCTATTAAAGACAGTTGACAAGAAGGTGTGGGTAACAGTAGGGAGAAATTAGTATTGGGGAAATTAAGTTTAGGTTTTGTAATGACCCAGCCACTCCCACATGGTAACTGTTAGTGTTGCATTCAACGTGTGGCTAGAATGAGGATTTAAAGGACATGTACTATGAAACCAGTGTTTTCATTTCACATTCCCCACAGTTCACTCACAGCTTTTGTAAATCTTTTTAGCAGACAATTGAATGACAGACTATTAACAACTTATTGTTATTTATTTAAAAGAAGCACTGATGTTCTAACAGCATCAAGAAAAGCTTCGTTTTCTGGTGATGGGAGAGGGTATACACTGTGTAGAGGACATCACCAACAGTAAACAGCTGTGCAAAATTCAATAAATCAGATCCCTCGTAAAGGAGTCTGTTCTACCCCATAGCCATTTATTAGGTTTTTGGTATCACTGGGACACATTGCTGCTAAGATATATTAGACATCCCAGAAGATGTGAGACATTAAAGTTACTAGATAAGCTGTGTTTCAGACCCTTTGGCCATGTCTACACTACAGAAGTAGTCCGATTTTACAGAAGTCGATTTTTGGGAACAGATTGTATAAAGTCAAGTGCATGCGTCCACACTAAGCACATTAATTCGGCGGTGTGCGTCCACAGTACCGTGGCAAGCGTCGACAGTCTGAGCAGTGCACTGTGGGTCGCTATCCCACAGTCCCTGCTGTCCATTGGAATTCTGGGCTGAGCTCCCAATGCCTGATGGGGCCAAAAATTTGTCGCAGGTGGTTATGGGTAAATGTCGTCAGTCAACCCTCCCTCCCTCTGTGAAAGCAACAGCAGACAATCATTTTGCACCCTTTTCTCTGGATTGCCTGAGCACACGCCATAGCATGGCAAGCATGGAGCCCGTTCAGCTCACTGCAGCAGTTATGACCATAGTAAACACCTCATGCATTATCGTGCAGTTTATGCAGAGCCAGCACCTGAAAAACCAGGCGACGGCAGAGAGGTGATGAGGACATGAATACAGATTTCTCTAAAGCCGTGGTCCCCGGCAATTTGGAGATCATGGTATTACTGGGGCAGGCTCATGCCATGGAACACCGATTCTGGGCCCCGGAAACAAGCACAGACTGGTGGGACCGCATAGTGATGCAGGTTTGGGATGATTCCCAGTGGCTCCAAAACTTTTGCATGCATAAGGGCACTTTCATGGAACTTTGTGACTTGCTTTCCCCTGACCTGAAGCACAAGAATACCAAGATGAGAGCAGCCGTCACAGTTCACAAGCAAGTGGTGATAGCCCTCTGGAAGCTTGCAACGCCAGACAGCTACCAGTCAGTCGGGAATCAATTTGGAGTGGGAAAATCTACTGTGGGGTTGCTGTGATGGAAGTAGCCAACACAATCTTTGAGCTGCTGCTATCAAAGGTAGTGACTCTCGGAAATGTGCAGGTCATAGTAGATGCCTTTGCTGCAATGGGATTCCCTAACTGCGGTGGGGCCATAGACAGAACACATATCCCTATCTCAGGACTGGACCACCAGGGCAGCCAGTACATAAAACGCACAGGGTATTTTTCAATGGTGCTGCAAGCACTGGTGGATCACAAGGGACGTTTCACCAACATCAACGTTGGATGGCCGGGAAAGGTACATGATGCTCGCGTCTTCAGGAACTCTAGTCTGTTTAAACGGCTGCAGGAAGGGATTTACTTCCCACACCAGAAAATAACTGCTGGGGATGTTGAAATGCCTATAGTTATCCTTGGGGACCCAGCCTACACCTTAATACCCTGGCTCATGAAGCCGTACACAGGCACCCTGGACAGTAGTTAGGAGCTGTTCAACTATAGGCAGAGCAAGTGCAGAATGGTGGTAGAATGTGCATTTGGACTTTAAAGGATCGCGGGTGCAGTTTACTGACTCGCTTAGACCTCAGCGAAACCAATATTCCCACTGTTATTACTGCTTGCTGTGTGCTCCACAATATCTGTGAGAGTAAGGGGGAGACGTTTATGGCGGGGTGGGAGGTTGAGGCAAATTGCCAGGCCACTGAATACGCGCAGCCAGACACCAGAGCGGTTAGAAGAGCACAGCAGGAAGAGGTGCGCATCAGAGAAGCTTTGAAAACCAGTTTCATGACTGGCCAGGGTCCTGGGTGACACTTCTGTTTGTTGCTCCTTGATGAAAACCCGCCCCCTTGGTTGCCGCTAAATTCTCTGTAAGCCACCTGCCCTCTCCCCTTCGATCACAGCTTGCTTGCAAAGGAAATAAAGTCACGATCATTTAAAAAACATGTATTCTTTATTAATTGATTATAAAAATAGGGAGATAACTAACAAGGTAGCCCGGGGTGGGGGGGCAGGTGGGAGGAGGGTAGGAGGGAAGGAAAAGGCCACTTCAAAATTTGTTGAATGCCAACCTTCTGTTGCTTGGGCTGTCCACTGGAGTGGAGTGGTTGGGTGCCTGGAGCCTCCCCCCCCCCCCGCGTTCTTGGGTATCTGGGTGAGAAGGCAATGGAACTTGGGGAGGAAGGAGGGCGGTTAAACAGGGGCTGCAGTGGCCGTCTGTGATCCTGCTGCCATTCACGAACCTCCACCCGATGCCGGAGCATGTCTGTTTGATCCCGCAGTAGCCTCAGCGTTGCATCATGTCTCCTCTGATCTTCCTGCCGCCACCTCTCCTCACGTTCATCGGCTGCTTTCTGTACTCTGCTATTGTGTCCCTCCACACATTCTGCTGAGCTCTGTCAGTGCCGGACGACTGCATGAGCTCAGAGAACATTTCATTGTGCGTGCATTTTTTTTCACTGTCTTATCTGAGGTAGCCTTTGGAACGGAGCAGGGAGGCTTCAAACATTTGCAGCTGCTGGAGGAAAAAAAGGGAGTGAAGTATTTAAAAAGATACATTTTACAGAACAATGACTGTACTCTTTCATGGTGAACAACACTATTCACATTACATAGCACATGTGATTTGGTACAATGTTGCATTTTGCATCTTATATTGAGTGCCTGCGGCTTTGGTGTTAGAGATCACACATGCAGGGCTGGGCAACAGAATTCGGCTTGCAGGTGGCCATGGTAAGCCATTGTTTTTCAGCTTCTGCAACCTTCATAACAGCAGCGCCCTCCTCTCCCATTCCAAGCAAAGCACCTTAAGTTGGCCATTTAGTGCTGTGGTTTTCCGGTTAATATGCAGCAGCAGAAACCAAACGAACCGCCCCCCCCCGATCCAATTCTCTGGGATGATCCCTTTACCCCTCACCTCACTGTGTGGCTGGTATCAGGGAAGATCCCTGCTAGCCAAATGCGAACAGCTCAGTGCCAATGGACTTCCCCCGCCCCACCGCATGGCTAACTGCAGAGAGGATTTCTTTTCAGCCATTGGCAAACAGCCCACTAGGAACGGCCACCTCTGAATGTCCCCTTAATTAAATTCCCCTGTTTCAACCAGGTTACCATGAACGATATCACTCTCCTGAGGATAACACAGAGAGATAATGAACAGATGTTGCTTGCATGCCAGCAAACACTGGGACCATACGCTGCCAGGCTTTGTCATCCAATGATACCAGATTACTTGTTACTAGCATAGCGTGGTAAGGTGTCCTACCATAGAGGATGAAATAAGGCTGCTCTCCCCAGAAACCTTCTGCAAAAGCTTTTAGAGTACCTCCAGGAGAGCTTCATGGAGATGCCCCTGGAGCATTTCTACTCCATCCCCAGACACGTTAACAGACTTTTCCAGTAGCTGTACTGGCCACGAATGAATCCCAAGTCCTCAGGGCTACTTAATCACTTGCTTTTATAACATGTATTATATTTAAAAAGGTACACTCACTAGAGGTCCCGTTTCCAGCTTGGTTGGGTTGGGAGGGTATTTCAATCAGAGTGATAAAAAGATCCTGGCTGTCGGGGAGAACAGTGTGCTGTGTCCTTTCCTCAAGCTCATCCTCCTCATCATCTTCCCCATCCGCAAAATCCTCAGGCATGGTGGAGAGTACCCCATCATTGGAGACCATGGACAGGGGTGGGGTAGTAGTGGCAGCCCCTCCTAGAATTGCATGCAGCTCAGCATAGAAGCGGCATGTCTGGGGCTCTGTCCCGGAGCGTCCTTTTGATTCTTTGGTTTTCTGGTACGCTTGTCTGAGCTCCTTAAGTTTCACGTGGCACTGTGTTGCGTCCCTGCTGTAGCCTCTGTCCCTCATGGACTTGGAGATTTTTTGAAATGTTTTGGCATTTCTTCTTTTGGAACATAGTTCTGATAGCACGGATTCCTCTCCCCATACAGCAATCAGATCCAGTACCTCCCGTTGGGTCCTCTGGAGCTGGAGCTCTTTTTCGATTCTGGGACTGCTTGGTCACCTGTGCTGATGAGCTCACCTGGCCAAACAGGAAATAAGATTCAAAAGTTCTTAGGGTTTTTCCTGTACACCTGGCCAGTGCATCCGAGTTCAGAGTGCTGTCCAGAGCGGTCACAATGGTGCACTGTGGGATAGCTCCCGGAGGCCAATACCTTTGAATTGCATCCACACTAACCCTAATTCGAAATGGCGATGTCGATTTCAGCACTAATCTCCTCGTCGGGGAGCAGTACAGAAATCGGTTTTAAGAGCCCTTTATGTCGAAAAAAATGGCTTTGTTGTGTGGACGAGTGCAGGGTTAATTCAATTTAACGCTGCTAAATCTGACAAACTCCTAGTGTAGACCAGGCCTTTGAGTTCCTCTTGAACGTTCCCTCAGGTGACAGACCTGGCTTCCTACACCTTTCCCAACAGTAGAACCTTGTGGTCCAACTATTCTAGGACTGGATCTCTGAGCAGCAGCCCACAGATGGTTTACTAATCATGTTACCACAACAGGCCCAACTAGGTCTGGCACCTGTAAGTGTAACCTATATGTTTTTATACTGCAACATTTTACTTAATTTCTCCAGTGGAGGGGAAGGGAAGGGAAGCAGTGGGGAGGAGACATAGATCTTATTTAGGGTATGTCTATACTACGAAATTAGGTCGAATTTATAGAAGTCGGTTTTTTTTAAATTGGTTTTATATATTCGAGTGTGTGTGTCCCCACAGAAAATGCTCTAAGTGCATTAAGTGCATTAACTCGGCGGAGCGCTTCCACAGTACCGAGGCAAGCGTCGACTTCCGGAGCGTTGCACTGTGGGTAGCTATCCCACAGTTCCCGCAGTCTCCGCTGCCCATTGGAATTCTGGGTTGATATCCCAATGCCTGATGGGGCTAAAACATTGTCGCGGGTGGTTCTGGGTACATATCGTCAGGCCCCCGTTCCCACCCTCCCTCCCCCCGTGAAAGCAAGGGCAGACAATCATTTCGCGCCTTTTTTCCTGAGTTACCTGTGCAGACGCCATACCACGGCAAGCATGGAGCCCGCTCAGGTAACCGTCACCCTATGTCTCCTGGATGCTGGCAGACGCGGTACGGCATTGCTACACAGTAGCAGCAACCCCTTGCCTTGTGGCAGCAGACGGTACAGTACGACTGGTAGCCGTCATCGTCATGTCTGAGGTGCTCCTGGTCGCCTCTGTGAGGTCGATCAGGAGCGCCTGGGCAGACATGGGCGCAGGGACTAAATTTGGAGTGACTTGAGCAGGTCATTCTCTTTAGTCCTGCAGTCAGTCCTATTGAACCGTCTTATGGTGAACGGGCAGGCGATACGGACTGCTGGCAGTCGTACTGTACCATCTTCTGCCGAGCAGCCATGAGATGTGGATGGCATGCAGTCCTTCTGCACCGTCTGCTGCCAGCCAAAGATGTAAAAGATAGATGGAGTGGATCAAAACAAGAAATAGACCAGATTTGCTTCCCCCCTCCCCTGTCTAGGGGACTCATTCTTCTAGATCACACTGTAGTCACTTACAGAGAAGGTGCAGCGAGGTAAATCTAGCCATGTATCAATCAGAGGCCAGGCTAACCTCCTTGTTCCAATAACAACGATAACTTAGGTGCACCATTTCTTATTGGAACCCTCCGTGAAGTCCTGCCTGAAATACTCCTTGATGTAAAGCCACCCCCTTTGTTGATTTTAGCTCCCTGAAGCCAACCCTGTAAGCGCCCCTCCCAGCGTCAGAGCAATGGCAAACAATCGGGCATCTGAGAGTGCTGTCCAGAGCACTCACAATGGAGCACTCTGATGGGGCTAAAACATTGTCGCGGGTGGTTCTGGGTACGTGTCGTCAGGCCCCCGTTCCCTCCCTCCCTCCGTGAAAGCAAGGGCAGACAATCGTTTCGCGCCTTTTTTCATGAGTTACCTGTGCAGACACCATACCACGGCAAGCATGGAGCCAGCTCAGGTAACCGTCACCCTATGTCTCCTGGGTGCTGGCAGACGCGGTACGGCTTTGCTGCACAGTAGCAGCAACCCATTGCCTTCTGGCAGCAGACGGTGCAATACGACTGGTAGTCGTCCTCGTCGTGTCCGAGGTGCTCCTGGCCACGTCAGCTGGGAGCGCCTGGGCAGACATGGGCGCAGGGACTAAATTTGGAGTGACTTGACCAGGTCATTCTCTTTAGTCCTGCAGTGCTATTGAACCGTCTTATGGTGAGCGGGCAGGCGATACAGACTGCTAGCAGTCGTACTGTACCATCTTCTGCCAGGCAGGCAAGAGATGAAGATGGCTAGCAGTCGTACTGTACCATCTTCTGCCAAGCAGCCATGAGATGTGGATGGCATGCAGTCCTTCTGCACCGTCTGCTGCCAGCCAAAGATGTAAAGGATAGATGGAGTGGGTCAGAACAAGAAATAGACCAGATTTGTTTTGTACTCATTTTCCTCCTCCCCTGTCTAGATCACACTGCAGTCACTCACAGAGAAGGCGCAGCGAGGTAAATCTAGCCATGTATCAATCAGAGGCCAGGCTAACCTCCTTGTTCCAATAACAACGATAACTTTGGTGCACCATTTCTTATTGGAACCCTCCGTGCAGTCCTGCCTGAAATACTCCTTGATGTACAGGCACACCCTTTGTTGATTTTAGCTCCCCGAAGCCAACCCTGTAAGCCGTGTCGTCAGTCGCCCCTCCCTCCGTCAAAGCAACGGCAGACAATCGTTCCGCGCCTTTTTTCTGTGCGGACGCCATACCAAGGCAAGCCTGGAGGCCGCTGAGCTCATTTTGGCAATTAGGAGCACATCAACCACCACACGCATTATCCAGCAGTATATGCAGCACCAGAACATGGCAACGCGATACCGGGCGAGGAGGCGACGTCAGCGCGGTCCCGTGAGTGATCAGGACATGGACACAGATTTCTCTGAAAGCATGGGCCCTGACAATGCATGCATCATGGTGCTAATGGGGCAGGTTCATGCTGTGGAACGCCGATTCTGGGCTCGGAAAACAAGCACAGACTGGTGGGACCGCATAGTGTTGCAGGTCTGGGACGATTCCCAGTGGCTGCGAAACTTTCGCATGCGTAAGGGCACTTTCATGGAACTTTGTGACTTGCTTTCCCCTGCCCTGAAGCGCATGAATACCAGGATGAGAGCAGCCCTCACAGTTGAGAAGCGAGTGGCGATAGCCCTGTGGAAGCTTGCAACGCCAGACAGCTACCGGTCAGTTGGGAATCAATTTGGAGTGGGCAAATCTACTGTGGGGGCTGCTGTTATGCAAGTAGCTCACGCAATCAAAGATCTGCTGATATCAAGGGTAGTGACCCTGGGAAATGTGCAGGTCATAGTGGATGGCTTTGCTGCAATGGGATTCCCTAACTGTGGTGGGGCTATAGACGGAACCCATATCCCTATCTTGGCACCGGAGCACCAAGCCGCCGAGTACATAAACCGCAAGGGGTACTTTTCGATAGTGCTGCAAGCTCTGGTGGATCACAAGGGACGTTTCACCAACATCAACATGGGATGGCCGGGAAAGGTGCATGACGCTCGCATCTTCAGGAACTCTGGTCTGTTTCAAAAGCTGCAGGAAGGGACTTTATTCCCAGACCAGAAAATAACTGTTGGGGATGTTGAAATGCCTATAGTTATCCTTGGGGACCCAGCCTACCCCTTAATGCCATGGCTCATGAAGCCGTACACAGGCAGCCTGGACAGTAGTCAGGAGCTGTTCAACTACAGGCTGAGCAAGTGCAGAATGGTGGTAGAATGTGCATTTGGACGTTTAAAGGCGCGCTGGCGCAGTTTACTGACTTGCTTAGACCTCAGCGAAACCAATATTCCCACTGTTATTACTGCTTGCTGTGTGCTCCACAATATCTGTGAGAGTAAGGGGGAGACGTTTATGGCGGGGTGGGAGGCTGAGGCAAATCGCCTAGCTGCTGGTTACGCGCAGCCAGACACCAGGGCGGTTAGAAGAGCACAGGAGGGCGCGGTACGCATCAGAGAAGCTTTGAAAACCAGTTTCATGACTGGCCAGGCTACGCTGTGAAAGTTCTGTTTGTTTCTCCTTGATGAAACCCCCCGCCCCTTGGTTCACTCTACTTCCCTGTAAGCTAACCACCCTCCCCTCCTCCCTTTAATCACCGCTTGCAGAGGCAATAAAGTCATTGCTGCTTCACAGTCATGCATTCGTTATTCATTCATCACACAAATAGGGAGATGACTACCAAGGTATCCCAGGAGGGGTGGTGGAGGAGGGAAGGAAAATGCCACACAGCACTTTAAGCACAGCACTTTAAAAGTTTACAACTTTAAAATTTATTGAATGACAGCCTTCTTTTTTTTGGGCAATCCTCTGGGGTGGAGTGGCTGCGTGGTCGGAGGCCCCCCCACCGCATTCTTGGGCGTCTGGGTGTGGAGGCTATGGAACTTGGGGAGGAGGGCGGTTGGTTACAGAGGGGCAGCAGTGGCAGTCTGTGCTCCAGCTGCCTTTGCTGCAGCTCAACCATACACTGGAGCATTCTGGTTTGGTCCTGCAGCAGCCTCAGCATTGAATCCTGCCTCCTCTCATCACGCTGCCGCCACATTTGAGCTTCAGCCCTGTCTTCAGCCCGCCACTTACTCTCTTCAGCCCGCCACTTACTCTCTTCAGCCCTCCACCTCTCCTCCCGGTCATTTTGTGCTTTCCTGCACTCTGACATTATTTGCCTCCACGCATTCGTCTGTGCTCTGTCAGTGTGGGAGGACAGCATGAGCTCGGAGAACATTTCATCGCGCGTGCGTTTTTTTTTCTTTCTAAGCTTCACTAGCCTCTGGGAAGGAGAAGATCCTGTGATCATTGAAACACAAGCAGCTGGTGGAGAAAAAAAAAGGGACAGTGGTATTTAAAAAGACACATTTTATAAAACAGTCGCTACACTCTTTCAGGGTAAACCTTGCTGTTAACATTACATACATAGCACATGTGCTTTCGTTACAAGGTCGCATTTTGCCTCCTCCCACCGCGTGACTACCCCCTCAACCTTCCCCCCTTCCTGTGGCTAACAGCGGCGAACATTTCTGTTCAGCCACAGGCAAACAGCACAGCAGGAACGGGCACCTCTGAGTGTCCCTGAAGAAAAGCACTCTATTTCAACCAGGTGACCATGAATTATATCTCACTCTCCTGAGGATAACACAGAGAGATAAAGAACGGATTTTGGTTGAATGCCAGCAAACATACACTGCAATGCTTTGTTCTACAGTGATTCCCGAGTACGTGTTACTGGCCTGGAGTGGTAAAGTGTCCTACCATGAAGGACGAAATAAGGCTGCCCTCCCCAGAAACCTTTTGCAAAGGCTTTAGGACTACATCTAGGAGAACCGCAAATGCCAGGGCAAAGTAATCCTTTCACATGCTTGCTTTTAAACCATGTATAGCATTTTAAAAGGTACACTCACCAGAGGTCCCTTCTCCGCCTGCTGGGTCCAGGAGGCAGCCTTGGGTGGGTTCGGAGGGTACTGGCTCCAGGTCTAGGGTGAGAAACAGTTCCTGGCTGTCGGGAAAACCGGTTTCTCCGCTTGCTTGCTGTGAGCTATCTACAACCTCCTCCTCATCATCATCTTCTTCGTCCCCAAAACCTGCTTCCGTATTGCCTCCATCTCCATTGAAGGAGTCAAACAACACGGCTGGGGTAGTGGTGGCTGAACCCCCTAAAATGGCATGCAGCTCATCATAGAAGCGGCATGTTTGGGGCTCTGACCCAGAGCGGCTGTTCGCCTCTCTGGTTTTCTGGTAGGCTTGCCTCAGCTCCTTCAGTTTCACGCGGCACTGCTTCGGGTCCCTGTTATGGCCTCTGTCCTTCATGCCCTGGGAGATTTTCACAAAGGTTTTGGCATTTCGAAAACTGGAACGGAGTTCTGATAGCACGGATTCCTCTCCCCAAACAGCGATCAGATCCCGTACCTCCCGTTCGGTCCATGCTGGACCTCTTTTGCGATTCTGGGACTCCATCATGGTCACCTGTGCTGATGAGCTCTGCATGGTCACCTGCAGCTTGCCACGCTGGCCAAACAGGAAATGAGATTCAAAAGTTTGCGGTTCTTTTCCTGTCTACCTGGCCAGTGCATCTGAGTTGAGAGTGCTGTCCAGAGCGGTCAGAATGGAGCACTCTGGGATAGCTCCCGGAGGCCAATACCATCAAATTGTGTCCACAGTACCCCAAATTCGAGCCGGGAACGTCGATTTAAGCGCTAATCCACTTGTCAGGGGTGGAGTAAGGAAATCGATTTTAAGAGCCCTTTAAGTCGAAATAAAGGGCTTCGCTGTGTGGACGGGTGCAGGTTTAAATCAATTTAACGTTGCTAAATTCGACCTAAAGTCCTAGTGTAGACCAGGGCTTAGATACTCTGTAGCTCTGCACAAGTGCAAAGAACAGGGCAGGACAACTCAATTAGAAAAGCCCAGAAACTTCCAGAACAAGGTGTGGTTGTTACTAGACTTTCTCAGTAGTTGTTTTAAGGCTGTGTTTGAAGTTTTCATTGTGAGCAACCAACCTCACAGGTCATACCCCAACCAACCTTTGAGAGCTGAGCCAATGAGAGAGTAAGTGTAGGGATGTTATAAATATAGACGCTAAAGACAGTCCTGTGGATTCAGCTGCTGATTGCCTTAACACCACACATTGTGTTTGCTGTGAGGGCTGGGTCTCAATTTCTGTACCACTTTGGATACAGGTGAGTGCTATTTCAGTTTTATGTACAGGGAAGTATTTGTTATCCTTATATCTATAACCTGTGGAACTTACATCTAGCTGTCAGCTAATAGCCCTATACTGGGATTCTGTCTTAGTTAAAGAGAGAAAAGGGGCAATATGTAGTGAGAGAGTGAGGTGAGAGTTTCTGAATTCTTGCCTGAGTTAGCTGTACTTTTGGGGAGAATATCATGTCTTAGAGAGTGAGACTCTTGTAGAGATGCAGGGAATGGATAGTCTATATGCTGATCCCAATCACCCAATCACCGTACCACTTTGGATATAGCCTGCAGATTTCTGTTTCACCAGCAACTGACAGGACCCATCAGCTATTAACCCAAGGGCTGAAATGCTGCTAGTTGTGGAAATTCCCAGGCTGTTTGCTAAGGATTGCCAGTGGATTTACTGTCTAATAGCTTTTGTTTACAAGTTATTCATAGTATTCCAAATACTATTTACAGTGTGTTCTGGGTGCCTTATGTGCTTGTTTTACTAAGGAAGCATATGGCATTCTCTCTCTGAAATTGACTAGGACTTAACATCCATTTATCAGGGTTTTACATTCAGTAGCCCTGAGGTTTAATTCCGTGTAATGTGTTCTGAAAAGAGAACTCTGGCCTGTACTTCAGCAAAGAATTAAGATGAGAAGCAGTAAGAAGGAGAGTATATTAATTATACAGACTATTTACCTGAGCACCCATTGCCTCCATTACACAGCCCTTTTCCTCCAGGGACCTGTAACAGTGGTTGATTAACATGACTGAAGGACAGCTAAATCTAAACAAAGTTATTTATTTACCCAAAGATACATAGCATGCAAAGCACGGAGTTAAAACAAAAAAGTCCCATTGGCATGCATCTTACCTACACCATAATATTTCCTTGCAAGCTTTTGTAAATTCCCTTCAGCTCAGTTAACCGGGTTGAGACAGACAGCCTGCTTGCTGCAGTTTCTGTGTGCGTGTGTGTGTCTCTGTCTCTTTGGCTCTGCCAGTACTTATTGACACTCCCTGAGCAGCCCCCAGCTCACTCAACCCACTTCTTCCCTAGGCCAGCATCATTAAGGTTTCAGCATCCCCTTTGATAATAGGATAAGGTCTGGGAACAGTAAACCTTACCAGTGTAGCTGTAGCCAGATAGGGGGTATTCTCTAATCAACAACTTTCCCACTGTTTCCTCAAGGACTGTTGGTATTCTCTGTACTGTCATTGTTTCATTTCATGTAGGTTTTTCCCTAACCACCTTCTTTGATTTAACTCTTTACATCCAGGCAGGGTAATACCAACCAGATAAACTGAAGTGCACTTGATATGGATAAAAAAAGAATACACTTCACTCCCTCACTCTCCACATCACAGAATCTCACAGAGCCACTGTCATAGCACGTTGCCAAGTAACTTCTTGGCCTATTTCATTTTTAATTTAGTTCTTATCTGTGGTGAGGTGAAGCTGCTACACAACATGTTAAACGATCCTTAATTATAACAATACATTGCTGAAGTCATTGAGGAGCAGCTCAAGTTGAACAGTTATTAAAAACCATGAAAAGACCAAGACGCTGCAATCCCCAGTTAATCTCAATATATCTTTCAGATGATGTTGTTTATGGCAGCTCTTGGTTTCATTAAATGTGGCGTTGTTAGCAAATAATTATGGAGAGACCTTCAAAATGACAATTATGCATTCAAATTACAGTCACCACAAAAGATTAAAATAATGAAAACCAACACAGAAACTAATAAAACACTACATTTGTGCTACTGTAGTACTACTAGTTATAGCAAAATCACTTAACAATTTACAAATGGTCACTTTGACCTGGGTTTTCAAATAGAGCTATAAGGGATTCTATTACGCAGTGTTAATACTTCAGTGTTAGTTACAAGTTATTGTTCAGAATCTCTCTAAGTCTCTCTCTCTTTGTGTGTGTGTGTATATATACACATATATATAGATACAAAAAAGGTGAACATTCAGTGTCACCAGGTATCCAATTAACCACAACAGCCAAACAGCACTTCAGTGCTTAAAGGATGTCTTGTGTTTCATTACAACAATTCCATTGCAATTCTATTACAGCACATCCCTTGGCCCGTGCCACTTCCCACAGCCCCCATTGGCCTGGAACAGTGAACCACGGCCAGTGGGAGCTGCGATCGGCCGAACCTGTGGATACTGTAGGTAAACAAACTGTCTGGGCCTGCCAGTGGATTTCCCTGATGGGCCACATACCAAAGGCTGCTGATCATTGCACTACCATCCACATCTGCTTGCCTGGTACAGAGATCATCTCTGCTTGTGGGGCAGAAACCTTTGTACAACTAAGAGATAAGCCCACTGATCTTCATCATAAGAGAATTTCATTTTATGGTTATAGTTTAAAAAAAAAGAATCATCTCTTTAAAAACTTTATTGCCACCGAATATGCCTTGTCATTATTCAAAATAAACCTGCCAGGGCTGCCAGATGTTTCAGATACAAAGGGCACCTTAACATTTTTACAATTTTAATTTTTCAAGCAGGTAGCATGATTGCAAAATCCCCCACACCTAGTATATAGGGAACACAAAGGCATTTGTAAAGATTTTAGCAGTGACTTCTGTATTTCAGCGGAAAAACAGTGCTGCATGCAGTACTGATGACGCAGTAGAGAAAAAACAGCAGTGGAACAGTTACAATATTGCCAGTCGTCTTTGATATTCAAGAAGTTCTCATTGTGATGCTGTATCAGTGTGTCATTCACGCTCTTCAGACAAATGTTCTAATCTGGACTTAATATTGAGGTAGTACACAGATCACTCTATATTGTAAATTTGCACTTAGTTTGCACCTACTGTCCTGGGGAAAAGCAGGTGCTTCTAAAGGCAGCATTGGTGTGAAAGCCTGGCTTGGAGTAAGCATTATAGCAGATGCATATGCTTTAAAGTGAAGTTGAAGTCAAAGCCCCTCTTCGGCATCCAGTCCTCCAGAAGCTTATTGTCTGCATTTTGTCAGCCTACTATAGCTTTATACATAATGACGGGTAGTACTGCTGAAAATTATGCATATCCACTTAATTAGCTTCTTACATGGCTTACATTTCAGTTACATTAGCTAATTAATAACATTTCCAAATTGCTGTTCCACTGTATTCTCTTGAGTCACCTAGCTTGAGTTCCTTCTTCCCTGCACAATATTCTCCTAGATATTGCCTTTTGCTATGAATTAGACTAGCCACCCAGCTTCCTGCCAATATACTGTCGTTCTATTAATTTTATTATATTGTTTCCTTACTAGAAGATGAGCTGTTTAATCCATAAGATTACTCTGAGGTTCTGTGTCTATATATCAGGATGCTGTTATGCCCATAACTATGTATTTGAATACTTTAGTGGGAATTATTCTTATCTGCAATTTACAACATACATTACCTTCCCATTAAAAATAATGGCCCAGATCAACCCTTTCTATCGTAAAATCCTTGAGTGGATGCTCTTGAGGAGGAAATCTCCATAAGAATCCCCTTGCAGAGATTGTCCCCTCTCTTCAATAGGCTCTGAGGTCTGCTCATAAATCTGGAGGATCCCTTGAGAGCCCCATAGAGGTACTGAGCATTGTCACTGGTTGTGGTCTATTATGAGTCCTACCGATAGTGTAGTCAAGGGCAAACGCAAGTGAATGGTGCTTATCCACATTTCATTTTGGGGAATATGGAGTTTAGTTTAGGCTATTTTACCCACTACTTTTTTTAATCACTACACCACTGAGGCCCACCCAGACTCCCTGGAAGCCTGGCCCTATTGGAGCTGCACTACCAGATATCCTCCTTTCACTGGAAATGATTAATACAGCCTCAGGACACATCACACTTTCCAGGACAGCTCCATGGAGCTGGAAAGGGAAAGATGCATTTTTCCCTTCCTCTTTCCATCCACGCCTCTCCTTACACTGTCCAGTCCCCACCTTCAGCTTTAGTGTGGATCCTGAAAGTTCATTACTGTTGAGAAGTCTTTATTTCTGCTCAGATTTGTCCAGTAGAATGGATAGGATTTAACCTTAGTTGTCTAAATAAAAATAAGGTCTATTTCTATCCTAAAAAACAGCAAGGAAAATATTGCTAAGTTCATATGTTTGCAAAATGTTACTTTTTCATTCATGTGCACAGCAGAATTCTGATAGCTAAGTGTCACGGTTACAGGGTGAACTGTGCTTTAGACTCCTTTTACTCCTTCTCAAGTGCACCTGTCAGGTGATAGAACCAGTTTCCTGTGCCTCTCTCAAGGATGGAACAATGCAGCCCAGCTGTTCTGGGATTGAATATTTGAGCTGTAACCATGTTAACATGACAGGCCCGGCTGGGTTTTGCACCTGAAACACCTTTTCCTCCAAGGAATTGTGACCAATGAGCTGATTAAAGTGAGAAAAAAAGCATTATTCATTCCCTCACCCAAAAGTACATAGCAATCAGAGACAAGGGTTAAAACAATTAAGACCTATCGGCATATTTCCCCTTACCTAAACCCTAATCTTGCCTCACTAGCTGTGGTAAATTCCATTCAGCCCAGTTATCTCCATCTCTAGGCTGGGAGAAGAAGAATACCGTGCTGAAGTATACTTTCTGTGTCTCTCTGTCCAGGACTCATCTCCATCTGCTGCTAACCCACTCAACCCCCATTCCTTTCCTATGCCCGGCATCCCTTAATGCTGTAATATTCCCTTTGGTTCTAGGCTGAGACCTGGGAAAAGTAAACTTTGCCAGCCTGGCTGGAGCATTCTCCACATGATAGTTCCCCGCATTGTTCCCTTAAGACGCCTTATGTTTGTCATGTTTGATTCCCCACTAACCACTTCCTTTGATTTAACTCTGTGCAAATCTGATGTCATCACACACGTCAATTGTCACGCATCTGATATTTCTAAAAAATAATACACATAACTCCCTCATTCTCCACACCAGGCTTCGTGCATAATATGCATTTTACACTGTGTGCTTCATGATGGTGAAAAATAGATGCTATGTTTTTCCCCAGCTCCTAATATCTTTGATGTAGAAATATTGTCAAGGTTCCTTCCCCACTCTGAACTCTAGCATACAGATGTGGGGACCTGCATGAAAGACCCCCTAAGCTTTTCCTTACCAGCTTAGGTTAAAAAATTCCCCAAGGTACAAACTTTGCCTTGTCCTTGGACCCTATGCTGCCACCACCAAGCGTGTTAAATAAAGAACAGAGAAAGAGCCCACTTGGAGACGTCTTCTCCCAAAAATATCCCCCCAAGCCCTACACCCCCTTTCCTGGGGAAGGCTTGATAAAAATTCTCACCAACGTGTACAGGTGAACACAGACCCAAACCCATGGATCTTAAGAACAATGAAAAAACAATCAGGTTCTTAAAAGAAGAATTTTAATTAAAGAGAAGGTAAAAGAATCACCTCTGTAAAATCATGATGGTAAATACCTTACAGGGTAATCATATTCAAAACAGAGAATCCCTCTAGGCAAAACCTTAAGTTCCAAAAAGACACAAAAACAGGAATATACATTCCATTCAGCACAGCCTATTTTACCAGCCATTTAACAAAAGAAAATCGAATGCATTTCTAGCTAGATTACTTACTAACTTTTTACAGGAGTTCTGAGCTGCATTCCTGATCTGTTCATGGCAAAAGCATCACACAGACCCTTTGTTTCCGCCCCCCCTCCAGCTTTGAAAGTATCTCGTCTCCTCATTGGTCATTTTGGTCAGGTGCCAGCGAGGTTACCTTAGCTTCCTAACCCTTTACAGGTGAAAGGGTTTTTCCTCTGGCCAGGAGGAATTTAAAAGTGGTTACCCTTCCCTTTATATTTAAGACAAATATGCTGTTGACCGAAAAGGAGAATAAATTCACTGAGCATGCAAGCTATGGCACAGCTATCTGTATCATTCTTCTATCCTCTCAGTTTGTCACAAAGCTCAACTACCGGAACTTTCTTTGTCGGGAGATTTCTAACCAGAATCTACAGTGGCCTTTGTTAGTGCTCACTCCATGGACAGTGTTCTTTACTTTTCTATAATGTGGGGTTCAAAATTAGCAGCTACTATTAAAGAACAGCAGCACTTATCTGTGAATGCTACTTAACATGCAATAGTCTTTGTTGTTTAGCCTTGCCCTTTGATTAGTTTTCAGATTGTACATTGTTTCATAATCTCACTTTGATCCTCTGTGGGGTGAATGTTTATTATGCTCCAACTCTAAGATGAACTGAATCATTTAAGGAAGGGGCAATATGATTTAGGAAGGTTAGATTATCAAGCTTCTTCATCCCTATCATTTGTCTACTGTCAGCCAAGTGCTATGGCTAATGTAGGACTCTGTTGTGCTCTGTGGGCACGTCCTCATGTTGAGGCTGGGGTGGAGAGCTGGGATCATTGCTCTGCACAGTTCCTTCTGGAGTTCATGGGGAGCACAGATGCTGTGTCATTGACACAGCCCACCCATGTAGAGTCTGAGCAAGGATATTTCATTATCATTAGCCAGTCAAAAAAACATCAAGTGGGCCAATGCATGGACACTCCTTCCCATCTTAACAACACCTTGGTCTGTTGCTAAAACAATCGTGGAACCTAACCAGAAGCCTTGAAAAAATCCCTAATTAATTCTTTCCCCTCCAGATACAACCAGTTTGCACCAGCCATTTCAGCTCTGCTCCATACTTCTTTTCATAAGTAATAGCCTTAGGTCAATATAACCATATGCTTTTTTTTCACCCACTAAAGACATTATTCTTCAGCACAACACAAATCTCATTGTTTGGGTCATTTAAAGGTGAAGTAGATAAAGAACTAGAAGATATTGTGGAAGGAACAACCCTTCACTGGCAGTGAATTGGATTAGATAGTTCACTAATCTTTAGGTACCAAATCTGAAAATTTTACAAGATCCCAAGATCTCATACGATCTCCAGTAATATCTAGTTTTGGCCAAGCTGGAAATTCCATGTTGTCTTAAGGTACTTTCTCTGGCCAAAAACAGAGGATGCAGAAAGTCATGGTTTTGTGCTAGTTAAAATGAATGAGCTAGAATCTCAGCTGGTGTAAATTGGTGTAGCTCCATTGAAGTCAGTGTTGGTAATTGACTTACAGTTAAGGATCTTGCCGATACATTTAAAAAAAAAAAGATGAAATATCTCACCATTTTTCAGATTCATCCACAGAACACTAAATTATGTGTGTGTAGTAGTAACCATCTGTACATCTCTATCTATGTAGGAGAGACAATTTCTGTATCATTATGATGACATATAAGATTCACTGGGTTGCTCATCTGTTGATTGACAAAGTCTGGGTAAAAGGCAAAGCATGCACATTAAAGCTAAATAAAACGCAGGCTGTGTTTTTAAAGAACTCAGCTGCTTATTTTATTAAATTGAAATTTATGATGGAGGATGTACTGTAAGGGACATTTAAATTCTAATCTGTTTCCAGCAGTGTTAGAAATGGACTCACAAGCTGACATCATCAGTCAGAAGATTTTTTTTGAAAGACTTGTTCCCTTCAATATGTATTCGCAAATATGTTTTTTTTAAAATTGCCACTTTAAAATCTTTTTCTAGTAATAATAATCTCCTTTTCTTACAGGCAATAGCTTCAGATAATTGAACCTGGAACACGTAATGGGCTTTTGCCTTTGATCTGAGAAGCATAATTCCTACAGTGGTCGATTACTATAATTATAAAGCCCATAATGGCAGGAAATATTGATTAAATGCCCTCTCCTCCAATGTGATTCTTCATCAGCTTCATGGGTAGTTTGAATAATACAACATTGCTAATTATTTAAATAACACTTTTTGAAAAAATATTTTACACTTATCAAAAGAATTGATTGTTACTGTTCATTTAATATGAAGACAAAAATTCAAGCTAATTTCTTTCTACTGTTTTGGGTCTTATGTCTTTATCCAAGCTATATTTGCTTAAAAAATAATTAGCACATCCTTCTTCAGCACATTGAGAGAAACATCTCCTTGATTATATTATTGTATCAGGATTTGTGCTTGGCAAACATACTGACATATATGGCCAAATTTTCAATAGGGCACTGACACTTTTTGGGGTCCACCCAGGTCAGTAAGGGGTTTGGTCACCATTTGCCTTGTAACCCTGTGTGTCTTGTGGCTGTGTCCGGAGCACTGACTCCAACAGACCTGACAGCAGCACACAAGCCTCAATCTGCCTTTGCCCAACTTGATTACTCCTTGCAGACCTACCTTAATACCCTTCCAGCTGTGAATTCTCTTCAAAATCATCCTACTGTAGAGATCAGTCCTTCTCACTGGACCCTCACAGAGAAAGTGTTAGGTTCTCTTCATTTACAGAGACAGTAAAACACCCCAACCTGTTAGCTATCTAACAGCACGATTTTACTTACGCAGCATTGATGATTTATAATGAAAGCAAAGCAACTTTATTAACAAAAGAGCATGGATTAAGTGACACCAATTAAAAGAAATAAAGGTAGAGATGGTTTCAAACGAATAAAAGTGAAAGCACACATCTAAAAGTGTAAAATGTAACTAGCAAGATATAGTCTTTGTTCAAGATGTTTTTTTCTCACCCAGTCTCTTTTCAGCTTTTGCTGGTCAGCCTGGCCAGGACCCATCACAGAGGTCAAATCACTTGGTTTCTTTGTCTCCTAAGGTGAATGTCAAAAATGGAGTCTGTGTTCTTTATGTGCTCAAAGGGATGTCTTTGTCTTACAGGTCAGAAAAGCCTCCTGGGGATTCAGTCTCCTGTGTCTCTCTGGGATGCAGAAGCTTTGCTAATTCTCTTTCTCTCGAGTTCAGGAAAATGATAACTCTGGCTGGTTTAGCTCAATAGCTTTATTTATCATTAATATGTAAATTGAAGTAAACCCACATTCCTTTGTCTAGGACAGATCTGTTTATCACCTTTACCTAAGCTAGGCTGTCTAGTCTTAAACGTGTTCTAGTAACATCATACCGAGGAAATTGATGACTTCACATACAACATTAACACATGCTTTTGACAATGATATTAATAACCAGCATGTTATTAGCTTTCATATACCTCACAAGGCATATTTTGTACAAATATTACTGCAGTAGTGTGTAGGGTGTGAATGCAAGGGTGTCTAGGGTCACAGTCACTTTCCCTATTTTAAGTGAAAATTTCACCCCTAACATTTTTAGCGTCCTCTTGCCCCTGCAGTTCAACTGTGAATGCAAATCTGGGTACTCCCTTCTAAAACTAGTAACTACAGATGCAAGTGACCAGATGTACACAATTTACTTTTTGGAGTCACAAAATGCAGATGGAAAAAGAGAGGCTGGATCACAAGCCTTTAAAGTTTATCCAATAATTTTAAATATTAACACCTAGAATAGCAGCTGTAGCCCAAACCTCAACTTTCCATCCTCTAAAAAGGCTGTCCTTCTGCAAAGAACTTAAGCTCATGCTTAACTTTAAGCACATGCTTAACTCAATTTTGCAACTCCTCGAATGCTTTGTTGAACAGGGAGCCATGTGCTGAGGAATAATCATAGGTTGAATAGGATTCCAAGATTTGACAAAGATGTCAGATGCCTTCAACAGCCAACGACAAAAGGTGAGATTAAAATTCTTTGAAATTTGTCATAGTGTTCAACCCTGCCCACCAGCATCAACTGTTTCCCAAGTTAGGTGTAAACCAGCTGCTTTTCTTCCACACCCTTGTATCACTCAAACAATAGAAAATCTGAATAGCGATATGGTCTGCATTCTGGGCCACTGGATGGTTTTAATAGTCTTGGAAGCAGAGGAAGCATTACCTACAGATAAGTATCTTTATTGTTTATGTAGCACAAGTTTTCATTTAGTTAGACATTCATATTTTAAAATTAAACTCCTCTTGAAAAAAACATTTTTTACATTACAATGCAGTTATATTCTGAAAAGTGTCTCTGTAAAAATGGCATCATGGATTTGATATTTACTCTCTCTCAGTGGCTTCGAAATCATACTTGCTCAATTTATAAGTAAAATAGTTTTTTTCCTACTTGCCAGCACTGAGAACTCCACCTGGGACCTAATCGTAAAGATGGATTTTATTTGACTTTTGCAGCATTGGCATAATAAAAACATTTCAGGTAGGACTTTAACAGTTCTCTTGATGAGTATTGAGCCAGAAAAGAATCCAGCTCGTTCTCTCTTAGTGATGCTGGCTGAGGTGCTAAGAGGAGTAAATAGTACTAAAAACATACTTTGTTGCTAAAATAATCAGGTACAACACAGAATATTCACAGGGGTGGACCTACTCTTGTTGAAGTCACTAGAAGAAAGGCAGTGTAATCTGGAGCAATGGCGTGGTAATGAGGACACCTGGATTCTGCTCCCAGATCTTCTACAAACTTGCTGTGTTAGCTTGGGCAAGTCTGTTCACCTCTGTCCGGTTCCTCTCCCATCCACCGCCTGTTTCTTCTAGATAGATTGTAAACTATTGAGGACAGGGACTAACTCTTACTATGTGTTCATACAGTGCCTACAACAGTGCCCTACTATGATCTCATTTGGAGCCTCAAGATGCTACTGTAATACAAATAAATAACATGTTGGGCTCAAGAATCAGATTGGTAAATAGGAGATGCCTTTTCACATTCACTTTTCTCATTGCATTTTAAGGGGAAATTTCTTCATTGGACACAATCTTTTGTAAAACTCTAAATCTTAACATAGTTTCAGAGTATTATTAAAGCCCAAAGCATCCCTGGTCTTACACCACCCTACAATTTGTAACTCTCTCTCTTGACTGACTCCTACTGCACTGATAACATCCGTTTTCCTATCCTCTTCCTTTCAGAGGAAAACCATATTGTTTATTTCAAATTATTAGTAGCAGAGTAAATACATAGAGGATGACAAATTCAAGTAACGGCTTCAAATCCTATGTGCTTGCTCACTTAGTAAAGCATGCCAGATAATAGCTACCAAAAATTCCAGTACACTAATTGCAGCCCCCGTTACATTCTCTCAGACAAAGAGCTAAATAACTAAAGTAACAAATAACTACATTTCTATAAGATATGCGTGGGGGGGGGGAGGAGGAGGGGATCCCAGTGTAACACTCTGTACCCAAAATGAAACACAAGATGGTAGCTGCTTCCATACCAGTTCTTCTTTCTCTTCACCATAATCTGGGACACTCCTCTATATTTTAATGTGAGGTACACAGAAAACAGAATGGCATCTCATTTCAGGTTACAGTCCTTTTTATGTAGAACTGAGAAAGGTAGAAGAAAATTTCAGCTTCTTCCTTAATAAACATAATAGCAATATAACAATTGTGGGAAGTTGCATTTAACTTATTTTCTTCTGTTCTTTTTTATTGATATCTGAAGGCACGCAATCTGGTGGGTTCAGCTCCAGGTGAAATTTGCAGATGTGCAGGTTAAGATAAATTACAAATTAAGAAGCAGGCTGTCATCTGGTTATGTTATGTTCTTGTCAGCACTCAGTGGAATGAAAAAAATCACTCAAAGGATGTGCAAGTGCAGTGAGGTTTGTGCCCATTTCAGACACTAGTGAGACAGGCTAAATTTGGAAAACCCTAATATTTTGTTCCCCCAAAATTTTATATATGGTATATACAGTCAAATAACTCAGGAATCCCCAAACTTGTTCATAGTGTGCACCTCTCATGGGCGAGGCCATCTGATGGACCACCTTCTCCCCGCTCCCCGACCTGATTGGGACCTGCCACTGAAGGACTGTTCCCGCCTCACCCCAGCTGTCATCATCAGCACCACTAGTTCCAGGACTAGAACCATCATAGTCAAAATTCCCTCTCACCACCACAGTCAAAAAACAATTCTTCACCATCCTCATAATTTCTCTCTTGCCCAGACAAATCAAAATAAATCCTCCGCACGCTGCATCTACACCCAAAAGATTAATTTCCTCCGCAATAAAAATCAATTTTTTCTCCAAATTCAAAATCTGTTCACTTTACCTTACCATAAATAATCATAGATTCATACACTCAGAGAGGTTTCAAGACACCAGTATGATCAGGTAGTCTGACCTCCCGCATTACACAGGTCAAAGACCTCATCCAGTAATTCTTTCATCAAGCCCATAATTCCTGGTTGAACAATGGCCTCTTTTAGAAAGTTATTCAGTCTTGATTTAAAAACTTTGAGTAATGGAGATACCACCATATTCCTTGGTAAGTTGCTCCAGTGTTTGCTCACTGTTACATATGTGCACCTTTATTTCTAGTTTGAATTTGTCTAACTCCCACTCCAGACATGGGCTGCTATTGTGCCTTTGTTTGTTAAATTAAAGAGCCTTTTAGTATCTAACAATGTCAACCACCCAAAATCATACATTTTCTTACCACTTCAACATTAAATTCATCTTGTTCAGCAACTTTTCACAAGTCAATATCCTTCAGCCCTAGACAAATTAAAAAGGATTCCTCCATCTCTCCTCACAGGAATAATTTCCCCTCCACAATCAAAATCAGTTTTCCCCATTGAAATCCAAATTATTCCCTTCACGCATGCTCATAATCAATTCCCCCACCCACCAAACTCACTTTCTGAAGTCCTTCAGGAACCCTGGCCTTCTCCAGCTGGCACCTCCTTCCAGGGTGCCACTAAAGCTTCCCTGTACCCCCACACCACTATCTCACAATAGGGGTTCCTCGGGTGCG
Source organism: Lepidochelys kempii (assembly GCF_965140285.1). NCBI lineage: Eukaryota > Metazoa > Chordata > Testudines > Cheloniidae > Lepidochelys > Lepidochelys kempii. The sequence goes on along the minus strand of NC_136384.1, from coordinate 64,685,651 downwards.
CCTTCTCTGACCTCCCCTTCCCCACTCAAGAACAACCACATTCTTAAATCTATTACTTACCCTCAGTCATGTTTTCCTCACTATTTCCCCCTTCAGCTTCTCCGTCTCTTACTCTCCTGGCCCATTCAGGATTCCACCAGCATCCCTTCTTTTATTTCCTCCAGTGGTAACTGGTCCCATAGTGGCAATAGCACTGGAAGTGGTAGTTCTCATAATGGCAGCTGGTCCCTTGTTCTTGTCTAATCCTGCAGCAGCGACAGCTTCAGCAGTAGTAGTAGGCCCCTCTGCTGTTCCTCAGGGTTCCCTGGCAGCTCTGCAGGGGATGAGCAGAGAAGAGACAACACTTTTATTGGAGCAGTGTCAGCAGCAGACCCTGGGGGCAGATTCCAGGAGTAAGTTTTGATGTGTTTTAGCAGGATCTGCACACAAGGGGGCTGCCCAGATTTCTGCAGACTACTGATGACCCAGGACTACAAATCTCTGCAAAAACTGGTGAATGCACTGCAGATTTCAGCGTATAATTCTGCTGCAATATCCTTTTCTTTCCTAATTTCTTCTAGCGACCGGGGAGTTCTGAGACTGTTTTTCTTTTTCTGTCCTGAGGTATTTCAGTGTATATGTCAACATACACCTGATCAGTAACCCACATGTTTGTGCTTTCAAGACATATGGCCTGAAGTATGAATTTCAAAATTCTAAATGCTTATCTGTCAAAGCCTGAATGTATCACAAACTAGATGTAAAATTTGTTCTTTACCAATCCAACATACTGCACATTAGAAAATCTTGTATAGGATATTAGAGACGGGGATAAAGAGGATGAGGATGTTAGCGCTAATGACACTTACTTTATCAGAACAATGATTCTTCATACTTGACAAGGAGCAGAGGAACTATCACAGTAGATCAGACCAATGACAGAACAAGAAGCAATGGTCTCAAGTTACTGTGTGGGAAGTCTAGGTTGGATATTAGGAAACACTATTTCACTGGGAGGGTGGTGAAGCACTGGAATGGGTTACCTAGGGAGGTGGTGGAATCCTTAGAGGTTTTTAAGGCCTGTCTTGACAAAGCCCTGGCTGGGATGATTTAGTTGGGGTTGGTCCTGCTTTGAACAGGGGGTTGGACTAGATGACCTCCTGAGCTCTCTTCTATGATTCAATGCTCCGTCTAGTCCACTAACTGACATGTCTTTGATAGTGGCTAACACCAGCTATTTCAGAGGATGGTACAAGAAACCTGGTCATGAACAAATATGAAATCATCCATCCAGAGAATTTTTTTTCCTAATCTTCATTCATTTAGTGGTTGGCCTATGTCCTGAAAGGCTTTCATCCACAGCTGTTTGGGACTTTTTCATTGGAATGACTTATAGATGGAAAATGAAGCTTCCACAAAATCAACATTTTCTACAGGAATTTTCTTGATTATTTTTTTTCATTGGAAAACTGAAAATATTTTGTCAGGTCAGTTTGACCCAAATTTAAATATTTCAGCATGTTGAACTGACCCAAAATGTTTTGAGTCAGTTCAGCATTAATTGCAATTCTCTCTTGTGAACCATTGCCTCATGGGAGTTGTAGTTCAAAGTTCTGAACCCCCATTCTCACCTATGAGCCAGGCTGCCTGGCCCAACTACACCTACTACAATGTAATGCAATCTCTCCTCTGAGCAAGTGGTGGGTTGCATCATGGGAGTCACATGGCTTCAGGTGCATGATGGGAGATATATAGTCCAGCCAGGAAATCCAGCCCATAGAAAGAGGGGGACATCAGGCACCCAAACTACAAATTCCATGAAATACTGTGGCACAATAGTGTTACCCGCTCAATTTAAGGCACCCCCTATACCCTGCTGAGGGCTCAAGGCGTTAGGCACCCCACCCTTTCCCTTTTGATGGCTCAGGATATAAAGCACCTAGCCTTACCCATGGGACTCAGGAAGAAACCTGGTCAATTTAAGTACCCACCCTTTCCTTCAGGGCTAAGGGCTCTACGGGTCTGCGGAATCTTTTCCCAGCAAAAGAGCCTTACACAGTTGTGCTCTAAAAATCTATTTATTAGTAACACACACAGAATACATATACCAAGCAAATCTCTCATGCTCACCACTCCCAATACAGACAAATTTTACCTGATGGCCAATCAGTATTCATTCATCTAGGGGTTCCCAGCGATGCCTCTGCACATCATGGTCATGAAGAGGGGTCAGAATTCCAGCAGCTTGATGTTGAACTGCAGTTCTGAAATGGTTCCCAAAAAGAATTGTTTTTCATTTACATTATATAGGTAAAATTAGCTCCCTCCTTCAAATTTACTAAACCTATAACATTATCCCACACTCCTAAATAACAAAAATTGTAACCAATTACGCATTGGCATTTATGTGTCCTCTTTCCCACCCAAGTTCTTTACATTTTATCTTTCATGCCTAAATTGTAACTTAATTGTGACCTTCTCTATTTGTGCAGATGGTCAGCACAAAACACTGGTCAGAGCTTATCTTACCATTTGTTGAGTCTCTTTCTGTATTCTCCCTAATTTCCCAGTGTCTTTACAACCTTGGTTGTTATAATTCTTGTTAGGGACATTCCTGAGGTGGGGGTGCTTTATCAGCTGGAGAACATTCCTTTTTTTCAATTTTAGTGGTGCACTTCCTGAGTTTCACCCAAGGCTGGTTGAATATGGTGTGTGTGTGGTGGTGGTGGGGTGGGGAAAGAGATTTATCAGGTCTCAGGCCTACAGTTCTCCTCGGTGATGATGCTTTCACCAAAGCAGTCATTACCATGGGATAGCCTTGTTACATTCCTAGGATATGCTTCCCGGGTATGGTCAAGAACGATTGATCTCATATATTGGCCATCTGTATCTTCCAGCTGGTTCTTCTTACCCACACCACCAATATCACCATGCCTAAAAACAAAGCCAATTGGATTCCAATGAACACCACAATGGGGTGAATCATTATATTAAAAGCTCCAGTCATCGTAAGCAACCATCCCAGCAATGTTTCCCACCAAGAGTGATATCCTGTTTCAGAAATGGTTTTTAAAACTTTAATTACTTGTAGGTTGTTGTGTTGTCCTTAATGCAAATTTGGTCCTCAATGCGTTTTATGTATTGCTAATTGTTTTGCAGCATAAGGTGGATTAGCAATTGTTGAACCAAACTCATTTATACCAACATTAATAGGTCTTCTATCATTAAATACATGGACATTATACTGCAAATATTCTATAATCCAAAGGGGTACATAATATTCAAAATTACAACCCTTAACTTTACTAACATTACAAAAACATCTATCAATCAAATATATCATAACATACATTTCATTATTTACAATAATTTCCAGACAATAAATTCTAACACATACACAGCCTTTACCTGCATAAATTACAGAATTTTTTTATTCTGTAAACACATTAAACAAACACCTTTAAGTACCCTTTGTTTTCATGTAAAAACACTTGTCCTTTATTTGCAAATTTGGATCCTTGCATACATATTTAAAATCTTTATAAACTATACATTGGGATACATCTATGGCATTCCATTGTTCATGTTTTTGATATGCCCATGGATGGTAGTCCACCAAATACATTACCAAAATTTAGGTTACCTGAATTCTTATAGATAATATTGGGTATGGTGTGGCTAGGGTAGAAAGTTATTACGGCAAGGGTAGACAGTTATTACATATGCTTGAATAGTCATTTGATCCTTATAAAAGGTAAAGTTTATCCATTTAACCAAGACACCAATTGTCGTCTTTTTCCTTCAGTGACATTTTTTTTCCACAACAGCAATTTTTTATTTCCAAAGGCAATTTTTTTTTTGCATGCCTTCTCAGATCATTTGAATGACTAATTGCTGGCTTATTTTCTGGGCCTGTGTACAGGTTAATACTAAGAACACATTTCCTTGTATTGTTTCCATAGCCCCTGCTAAAAAGTAATACATTATTTTCACCTTGCTGTTTCCATACTAGCAGTATTTTAGAAAATAATTGTTGCCCCATTTTTAATTTTAACAAAGATGCACTGATGGGCTTTTCCAATTCTTGTATTTCAGCTGTAACAAAACTTAGTTTATTTGCCAATACCTGTGTGTTAGAATCATCCAGTATTTCAAATCCTAATTCAGTTCCTGCCACAGTAGTTTCCAATATATCCATTAAAGTCCTTCCTTATTGTATTTTTTTTTGACATACCATAATTTTAACCATGCTGCCCCTTGTACATGAGGCACATTGAGTTATGACCTCAGGTACATTTAACTCGTTGAGGTCAAAGTCAGTTTGTTTTAGAGATCGTACTGGTGTTACAATACCTTGTTCCCTATAATTCAATTTTACCACATGTAGTCCGCTCAATGGGTGTCTCCTTGGTTTTTTTTTTTTAACTATCAGAGCCAGTTTCAAGTACCTTAAAGTTTAATTGTACCCAAATACTTAGCCATGTATATTTATCTAACTGGGTAGGGACACTATGAAGAAGTGGTCAAACACTGATATTGTAAGTGAACTTTAGATTACTTCTTAATACATTTACTGCCCTGGGTTTCTTTGATTCATTCTGGGGGTTCCATTTTTCCTATATGCCTAGAATCCACTTGCCAAGATTCATTGGTACAAGTCTCTAATACTCAAAATACTCTCAGATTGAACCAATCTTACTTTCAATGAATTCCATGAATACCCTGATGTTAATGTCCCCTCCTGGTTGCCAAGCAAACTAAATAACCTTCAGTACTTCACATTGAGGTTGTATTGGGGCAGCTATACCTTCAATGGACCTTTATTGTACTGCCCCCCCCATTTTAAATATCCATCACAGCAATGCAGCAACAAGACAAACAACACAAAACACAGTCTTCGTCATGACAGTAGATCTGTGGTTTCTGGGTTGCTCTTCAGCTGGTCCCTCACCTCAGAAATGGTCCTAAAATTCTGTAAAACAAAAAGAATATTTTCCTACCCCCTCGGGGGGGGGGGCAGCAAATTATTTCTTCCTTTTACAAACTCCTTCTTGATTGTAGGCAAAACAGAGGAATTACTGCCATACATGTGTGTTTTTGTTCCGTAGGCAGGCCAGATTTTAATGGTTTCTACCCTTAAGGGAAAGCGTGAATTATTTCACTCTTCATTTATTAAATTCATGAGGTGGTGTACCTCAGTTTCCCTTCTACACAACATATCAGGTTTATAATGGTTTCTTCTGCTGTACCAAGCTTTAAATTTGTTCATAAGTAATAACTTAGAGGCAGCATCACCATAAAGCTTCTTACCATGAAATGTGTTTTTAATTACTATTTCTAGCACGTTTAAAGATTTCCCCCCAAAATCATACAGATTACACATCGTTACAGGGTTACTTACTAATATTCAATTTATCCCAAGGTTTAATATTAACAACATTAACTCTATTACAAGTGGGTGTTTATAAGTATCTTATTATACCACATCATTTATTTAGACAATTTGTCTCGGAGGACAGTGTGTTCAATACCCTCTTAGAATCTTTGCATAGATTTTAATTTAATTATATACTTGGGTTTTTGGTGACTAAAAGAGGTAGGGGTATTATGCATATGAGCAGAACCCTTTAGTATCTGTTTTTAGATTTCACCACTATGCATACACAAAACAAAACAAAACAACCCTTTCCCCTACTTAGGTTTAACCTGTCCCTCTTATTCTCAGGCTTATTCAACCCTTTTTTCTGGAGGGTTGAAATCTGAGCCTTTTTGGTTTTAAGTAGTTTGTCTGATCAGGTATTCCCATTATCTGCTGCTCTTTTGTGCTACCATATATGGGCAGATCTTTTTCTCCCCTGTCAGCTAGGTAATTTGCATCAACACAGATGCTTGCTTTTGGATCCAAAGCAATCACCAGCTCAGAGACTGTACTCTGTCTTAAAAGGGTTAATTTCCACCAGCAAGTCAGAACCAGAGTTCTGATTACTTTCCACTTCCAGTTTCTGCTTCCAGAATACCCAGAGATCTGAAAAAGAAAACAACCTATTGTGGCTCCTTTTGGGCCCTAATAGGATTTTAATTAAGTAACATGTTTTATTTACATTTCTCTTACCCCTTCTACAACATTTTCATGGAAAAAATACACTTTATGTAACAATTAATATGGCTAAGATAATGTTATAGAAGTTAATTATGGAAGGAATGTGTAGCTGTTTATTTTGTGTTTACAGAGTTTTAATGTGTCCTTACTTACATGACGGTCTGATTACTAAGAGCCATGTTAAGGCTTAGTGTTTCTAACATTGCTTCCTTTGTACATTCCACCTATATCCTTATGTCAAAAGTGCACTGTCTTAACTTTTTATTTTTCTCCTGCAGTTCTCAGCTGCTACCAAAAATGAATCCAGAATCTCTCCACATTTTCCTGGTTCTGGCTTCCCTGGCCACATCCTTGGGTCCTTATTAAAAAAACCTAAACTTTATAAAAACATGTACCCAAAGGGTTAAATGCTAAATACCAAAGCCAAGCCACACTAGTTGCTTGTATGTGGCAAAGGGTCTGTCAGTGTAGCAATTTTGAATAAAAGATTCAAATGGATTTTCAGATGGCATTAGTTAAAAGAATATTCCTCTTAACCCTACAAAACAGGCTTTTACAAACGAGGAGTGTTGGTTTAGGTCCTTAAAACCTTACATAATTACACAATAGATTTACACACAAATTCTGTTTTGTTTAACATCCCTTGCACTGCTTTAATTATTTTTTACACAGCTGTACACAGATTATATTCCCTTTTATATACTTGAAGGCAGTTAAATTCTAATGGGAACGCCTTATGGGTTTGTTTTTTCTAAGTGATTTTGACTAAATCATCCATAGTCAAATGATTTAAATCAGATTGCTTCTCTGCCTGCTGCCTACAGCAGTCCTTTACAATTTATTATTTAAAGAACATTCCTTTGGGGAAAAGGGCCCATTTTCCTTCAGAATAGCTATAAAAACTCCTGGGAACAAATATATCTACACAACCCCCTTGTATCATTGGTTTAAAGATCAGGGTTTTACCCAATATGACTGTACCGAGTTGCACATACATTTACATGACTGGGTTTTATTATTAAACCCAGAATTCTCTTCTTATAACAACTGTCACTCTAACATTTTCACAACTCCCAACTGTCTACTTTTCTCCAGACTCTACCGTATTAATTTCTGTAAAAGCTACTGGTATCTCTTTACTCTCTCTTTAAATCACTTACTTCTGCATCCAGTTTATTATATCTTGGCTTTATTGTATTATTCTCGGCTGCCTTAGCTTTTAAAGTTTTACTGGCAATATAGTTTTGTAATCTTAAACCCTCCATGCTTTCACTCAAAGTTCTGTGTTTGTCAGTTATGCTGATTCTTATGTGTTTTTTATTTATTTCTTAAGGTGGTGCATTTTGCCTGTAATTACTTAGGCTATGGATACACTGGCACTTTACAGCGCTGCAACTTTCTTGCTCAGGGGTGTGAAAAAACACACCCCGAGTGCAGCAAGTTACAGCTCTGTAAAGCGCCTTTATAAACAGTGCCCCAGCACTGGAAGCCATGCTCCCAGTGCTCTAAGCTAATCTCCCCATGGAGGTGGAGTCCAAGGAGTGCTGGGAGAGCGCTTTGAAGTTTCGAGTGTAGCCATGCCCTTAGCCACCAAGTACCATCCCTGCAACACAGATGCCTTAGTTTGCTCTTCCAAACTCCAAATTTGTTCCCCCCCAGTATCATTTGCTTGCTAAATGGATGGCAGGATTCCCCTTCTTTGCTGAAATTAATTGTTCCTGGGCAACTTCATGGATTAGTGCATTAACTCTAGATATTAACCCACTTTTTTTTTCCACCTTGAAGAATTTTTTTTTTCCTAATCCACTCCCCTGGGATCAAGTTGCAATGCCAGTGTTTCTTAAGGTGGGCTGTACATTCTGCTACCATGCACGATTCCTGCCATTCCCTTCTCAAGAGGGCATATGGCCCTTTGGGAAAGGCGGAGGTGGGAGGTATGACCATCTGGGATCTGTCCCCTCAGGATTGGTCTAAATATCCCAGGGGGCGGGAAGTACACCCAGTATCTGCAACTACTTGTCGCCTTACTGCTGCCGCAATACCCCTCTAGGCTTCCAGTTTATATTTCAGTTCTTAATCTGTTGCATGCAGATGAAATGATCGCCGCTTGCCTGTTTTTCCTGCAGGATTGTTCTGACAACTACCTGAGCGTCCCTCAATTTCAAGCGCAATATCACTATTTCTTCACTTATAGAGGTTTATACTGATTTAAGGTATCCTTTACCATACCTAACTCCAATTCACAATCTTCTAACTGGTTCTCCTGAAATATTACCAGCCTTGAGCGATTATAAGACACTTTCCATAGTGCCCACCCAGCTGCAGTCTATACAGCCTGTTGGTTGTAAATTCTCCAGCTCAGTTTGACCATTTAAAATGGCTGGTCTCTCAAGATAGGTAGAAAGTTCACTTCAATCTAGTTTTAGTTCACAGTGGTATGTCAGCAATAGTCTTGATCCATTGTTGCTATGGTCTGCTGAGAAATTAGTAAGGTGCTTATCTGTGATAAGTTTTACTTGTTACAAATATAAAGTGCTCAAATCCAACCCTCAGTTTATGGCTCTTGTGTTTTTGGAATGAGAGAAGGCAGCATGAGATTATTTTTTTTCAGTTTTCATAGGCAGTCCATTGACTGATTCCATTTTCCAAAAGCTGGTGTGGACCAATCAGGATACAATTCTTGCTTTACAAATAAGGTCCAAATAAGGTTATTGTGGATTTTGTAACCACAATTCAAAGTTTGCAGTAAATCTTCCAGTACAAATATCTTAGGATATTCCAGTTCTGCTTTGGGAATTTCAACGATTTAAGCCCTTGATGGATACTTGCTCATAACTAACTTTTCTGGGGTCTCCTACTTTCATGTAAGTAGTTTTGTGGCTTTTTCAGTGATTCTATAAAACCTGTGTGTTCAGAGTAATGTTCATGGCAGTCTGTTCAGCATTTCTTCCTTGGCTAATTTAGAAGAGTTTAGTGTCCTTCTGAGGTTGATATTTCTCTATCTGCAACTTTATTTCTTTGCAGGAAGGCCCACTCTAAAGTTTCCTGATCTTTATGTGAAATCTCTCTAGCTCCTTAAACACCAGCAGGATGAAATAGCTGTATAAATCTTTAAACCATTGTATCTGTATAAGTATCTGTTTGTGATCCTTATTTATTCTTAGTCAACTTATGTTTTGGAATCACTTCTCTATACTTCTCAGCTATGTGTCTGTGATCTTCTAATCAAGCAGTTAACAAGGTTTGTGGCATTCAGATAATGGTCACATGCTTTAGTTGGCTTTACTTTGAAGACTTTAATTTCACATTGGTTATAAACTAAATGCCTCACCCTGTTTTTAATACTTTTTAAATACCTTTGATACTTTTGTTCATTATGTTAAACATGTTCATTAATCAACATTTCTTAATTAAATAAAGGAACATTATCCCAACACTGTGTGTTTGTTATCCTAGCAACAGAGCTTTCTCTTGAAGTCTCCCTCATCATTCCAAAAGGTTTGAATATAATATTTTAAATTCCTTCATTTTCCATATAGTTTCTCAAATTTAACACTTTTCTAAGTCTGATCTCCTAAAATAAGGTTTTATTTCCTCAATGGCATCACTGCCTAAAGTGATAAAGTATGATTACATTAATTACTCCAGATCCTAAAAGGATATAAAAAGGAAAGTTCCTCTTTCATAAATGCAACAAGAGTTTATGGTTAGCAAATTAGTCTCAGTTTGAAAACTTATCTTCTGTGAATAATTAAAAATCTGCTTCTGTGCTGAAGTTCAGACCTATAACACTGACATTCATAACCTTAATGTAAAATTAATCCATATTTTAGGAATGTTTCTATATAAACTTGTATTCATTGTGTTTATTTTATGAGTGTTGACGTTGCTCTTGTAAGATAGCTGTAAAATAAATGTTAATATTTTAACAGATACAGAATAACTAAGCTTAATATTATAAAGTGTTTGTTATACCCAAGACGAGAACTATACAAGAGCTGGAAGTCACAACAGAATTGTGGGAGAAGTGTGTGCGTGTGTGTCTCATATGAGTCTTGTACTTATGTGAATTTTAATTAGAAGGTCAATTTCTGAGTGTCTGGAGAAATGTCTGATCATATCAGACGTGTGCAATGAACAGAAGAAGGTGGCCAGGGATTGTAACATTTTCCTTTAGAAAATTTCAATTTTTAAAGGTGGTTAATGAGCCATTCTGGGCCAGATTTTAGGTCCCTAAACATGCAGATAGATGCACCAGTGAAATTTTCAAAAGTGCCCAGGTGCCTAACTCTTATGGAAATTAGGTGCCTTTGAAAATATCACTAGGTGCCTAAATCACCTTAAATATCTTGCGCTGGTGCCAAATCCTGATCCTAAAACAAGACCCCCATTTGAAAGAATTCCTTCAGGGGAACTATGCAGAAATTTGGTTGGGGAACACAGTTCTCCCCTGCCATATGAAAACGTCAATTTCTGTGGTCCCATTACTTAACTGCATCAAGAATTTCAATAACAGTTTACAGGATATTGATATTTGTTCCACTGCTAAATAAATACATTCCTAAAAAAAGAATATAGATTTTTTGCATTATCCACAATAACCTAGTTAAGAAATTATCCTAATTATTAATGAACTGAAATGTCAAGGTTATCCAGTAAATAATTATAACACAAATACAGCTGCAAATGCACCACAAAGAGTACTGACTCCCTTTTTAGAATTCCTTCATTCCTTTTCACTGCTGTACCAAGTTCATGTTTTTTGTTCCATCCTGTAAGCCCAGCATAGGTCCACTGGGTTGATCAGATTTTCAAAGTGGATCAAGGTGTGACATCAGGGATAGTTTTGATGAGGGCCAGGGAAATGTTGGAAGAGTTTTGGTATATGCACAACTAGAGGGCAAAGAGTAAAGAGTTCCCGCTCCTCCCTCTTATATATTTTGGATGAAATCCTGGTTCCATTGAAGTCAACAGCAAAACTCCCATTGACTTCACCTGAAGATTTTGATTTCTTATTTTCCCTTTCTGCATGTTCTCTTGTTTATTTCTCCTTTCTATTATTTTTTCTCACCCTCACCTCATTCCCCTCACTCTCTGCCACATTTATTCATGCAGTCTCTAGAAAATTTTCTCCTAGGCCCTAAACAAACATTCAGGTGATTAACTTTAAGCATGTGAATAGTCCTTATGAAGGCAAGGCTTTGTAGATGACAATGAGAAACATGAAGTCAGTTGGACACTCACATAATTAAAGTTGAGTAGGTGAGTTTGCAGAATTTGGGCCTAAAACTTTCCCACCCTTCTTCCTTGTTGTTCCTTTTGTCCCTCAGTCCATTGTTCTCTTCCTCCTGCCCCCCACCATGCCCTTGCACCCAGTATAATCAGGTGCTTGGTCTGGTGCAGAGGCATGGACACTGACTTAGGCTGGGTCAGTAGCTATTCAGATTTATCACAAGCAATATATTAATAGACCACTCCACCCGTTCAAATGATAACTGTACATCCATAAATATGAAATCTGTCCATACACACACACAGAAGATACATTCCTTCCACAATATGCAGTGGCAGAGCTAGGATTAAAACTAAGGAGTGACTGGTTCCCACCTCCATGGTCAGTCCACCAGTGCATACTGTCCTTCCAGTCCTTGGGGAGGAGACCAATGTACTTGTCTTTGGTTTCTATAAGTCACTTATCACTTTGCTGTGTGAGCACTGGAGAACATTATTAAGAATTATTATTTTTCAAGCATGCAGAAGTGTTATCAAACAGGTAGAAGCACGGTTCCAGTCCCAAGAAACATAAGAACTAAAGGCTTGTCTACACAGCCCCACAGTGTGGACTATAGGGGTGTGAACTGCAGCATGCAGTAATGCATTGTGCTGTAAGTGCCCTGTGTAGACTCTGCTATGGCAAACTAAAAGGTACCTGCCCAACAGAGCTGGGGCTGGGACAAGAACCATGGCTCCAGGAGTGGGAGACATGGACATGGGTAAGGCTGCTGAGGCTTGGACCACAGCTGAGGACAGATGCGGAGCCCCGGGCATAGAGCCATCGACTGGGACCCCGAACCAGCAGCAGAGCCCCCGGGTGCGGGGCCAGCTTCTGGCACTCCAGGCTGGCAGCAGAGCCAGGACCCTGGGCACAAAACCTGGGGGTGCTGCAGCACCCCCTGTACTCCTAGTTCCCATGCATATGACTACACTGGGCAGTTATGGTGCAACACTGTCGTCTGCACTGTGGGGCCATGGAGATAAGCCCTAGTTTAAAGTGGCATAAGTGAGGTTTGTAAACGCACGGTAGGGGAAGGTGAGATGAAGGACAAGGAGACAATCACATGATCACACAGTCACTCACTGAGGGATGTGAACATCTTGATGGCTCAGTTTTTATGGATGGTGTTATCAGTTGGTTTATTGGTACTTTGGTAGTCTTTGTAGTAGAAGTGGGCTTTCAGGAGGGATTTGAATGTGACGAAGGCAATGGATTAATAAATAGTTTGAAGAGTTTGTCCTAAGCAAAATGAGCAGTATAACAGAAAGGCACAGACAGAGATTCCTGTGGGAGGAGGAGACAAAGGGCACCTTGAGGCTGGTGTCATTGGCAAAGTGAAGAGAGCTTGGGGAGACATGAAGGAGACCTGCTTTGAGTTGCAAAATCAGGGAGTGTGTGAGGCCTTCAAAACAAGGACAAGAAATGTGAACTTGGTACTCAGTGCAATGGACTGACATGACTGAAAGGCTGGGGAGGGGAAAACAGGGTCACATAACTAAAACTAGAGAGATGATTTTGGCAGCAGCAGTTTAGATAGTTAGAGACGGATGAAGTTAGTCTCAAAAAGATGAGAGGATGAGATTGTGGTAGATGAAGTGAGAGAGTTAGGGCTTGGCAAAAGATTTTTACAGTGAGATAGCACTGAACATGTGGGTTGGGAAGAGTATATAATTAGGAATAATTGGAATACGAGAGACAGCTAATCTTGGGTAATTCACATCTCTTCTGGGAAGGCGTTCCACAATCAGGATCTCACTAACACTCATCCTCCAGCATCTCAGAGCCTAAACTAGGGTCTCTCCAGAGGCACCATCCTTGTGGTGGCCAGCAAAGTGGTCTCTACGAGAGTCCATTCCAAATTTGTTATGAGTTTTATAGATTAGGACCATGTCTTTAAATTCTATTCTGAAATGAAGGGTGAGCCAGTGGAGTTCACAAAGCACAAACTTATTTATCAGAGGGACAAGGCACGAGAGGTAATATTTATGTTAACATTTGTTTCCTGTGAGCTGCACTGCTGCATACTGCACCAGTTTCAGCCTTCTTGTGGCAGTTGCAATTAGCCCAAGGTAGAGTAAATTGCAATTGCCTTGCCTGGAGGAGACAAATGAATCACCATGGCTATGTCCTCATCTGATGAAGGGTCACATGAAAATGACAGAAGGCATTCCTTAACACGGTGGCAATCTGTATTTCTGGGACTAAGGATTTGAGCATCTATTGTTTCAGAATTTGGGTAGTTGCCAGTAATTGGTGGAGTTTTACATTTTTTTCTCTTTTTAGTGTCACTAGAAAAAACAAAACAAAATATCCCAAAGAAAATATAAACACAAACCACACCTTTATAGCATCATTCAAACTCAGTCTGCAATTGGTGTTGGTGTGGTACATATTTTTTTAAGTTAAGCTTGGGTTGCCAGTCTGCCCTTATGATCTCAACTTGCTTTCCACCCCCCCCCCCCCCCCCGGCCCCAAATCAACGCTATATAATAGAAATACTGTAATTTAATGTTACTTAGTTTATTTGCAGTCTAGGTTCCAGTTAAGTAAACAATATATCCTCCAACTACTATATGCAAATTATTTTTGTGGGGGTGGATTTCCTCGGCCTTTCATGGGCTTCTGCAGTGCAAAGTTGGAAGAGCGGATTTTTGGTGCGTTCTTTTTAATTTTAAATTGAGTCAGACTCTTTGGACAAAATTCTCCTTTTCTATGAGCACACAGGATTCACATTACAGTCAAGAGTGATTAAAACGTCCTAGAGATGAAGCTGAATGCTCTTTGCCTCAACACTGAAATCAATGCAAGGTGTACGAATGCATGGAAGGTGGAAATTGGAACATGATATTTAAATAATGCTATCATTGCTCCATCAGTGAATTTGGGTTTTACAAGATGGAGTTTTCACCTTCAGAAATGTCAGAGAATTAAATCTGTTAAACTTCCCTCCCTATGCTTTTGTCATTGCAGCACAGCTCAGATATCTTTGGCAACAGAAGTTCCCCAAAATAAAAGTCATATAGGATAGATATGTATTAAGGGTTACCAGAGTGAAAGATCATTGGTTATTAAATGTCAGTGACAAAGTGGATTGATAGAGCTATACCTTGATAATAATCATTAGGGGGTTAGGACAGAAAAAGTTAAGAAACCAAAACCATTTAAAAATACTTATTTTGCTTATTCACAACTGGATGGCAGTGGAAACAGCATCTGTCTTAAAAGTTCACTTTAGTTTTCCTTTTAAATAACATGTTAATTAAGTAGGCCAAACAAATTCATTGAACACATGCATGTCACTACGATCTAAAGCACCAAGAAGCAAAATCAATGGACCAAAGCAGTGTGAGCCATATAACACAATAGAAGGCACTGAACACAAATAATTTTGTTTTAGACTTAAATTCTTACTATTTAAATTCTTACTTATTTATCTGCATCCGTGCTACCTTGTGTTGTGATTCCGTTAGCTCCCACAAGCTGAGCAACATTGGAAGAGTCAGTATTTGGATGGGAGAACACCATAAAATATGGAGGTTCGGCAGCAAATGATAGTGATTCCCTGCAAATCAGTGCTCCAGCAAGGTGTAAGAGGGTGATGATGTACTTCTGGAGCTGCCATTATTTGGAAAAAAATGTAAAACCAGGACCAGATTCTGGCCCCTACTTTCTTCTTTTTACCTGTGGAGATGCTGTTTGTGTGAACTAAAAGTTTCCAAATTCACGTTAATGAAGTCTCCTTCCAAGAGGATTACATTAATGCCAGTTAGGAATCTTTTTGTTTGTGCCTGAAGCTTCTACACAGGGTGTTACTGAGCAACACTTTGGTGCACACCGTTATTCACACCCCATAGTCTAAACTGTGGGCAGTGCAGACATAGCCTTAGACTCCTCATACCAAAGTCCCTTTTGAAAATGGGATTTAGGATCCTACATCGGTTACATAATTTTGAAAATGTTACCATACGCAGATGTTTGTGTGTTTTTATTTTATCCCTAATTATGATATAACCTGTGGTTTCAGTAGTGTCAGTATATGTTCATGAACACTCAGCATTATCTTCTCCTTTCTGGCACATGAATAACAGCAAGATGGGATGAAAATTGGGTCGTATCTTTTACCGAAGTGGTCAGTACTGTCCCCCTGGAGGAATTCCCTACAGAAGCAGTTACTTGCAGTGTTATGCAAGCTGCTCAGATAACCAGAGATATTTTTGGTTAGCACCAATGTTTTAGTGAAACTGGATTGCCGCCTTATGTGGGACACAATGCCATCCTAGCAGAAGGACATGTGTAATGACAAGCCATCTTTCCTGCAAATAAATTGTCAGTGTTGATGTCAGGATTCCAAGCTGGAAAAGTCAACCCAGAAGTCATAAGAACATAAGGATGGTCATACTGGGTCAGATCAGATGTCAATCTAGCCCAGTATCCTGTCTTCTGACAGTGGCCAATGCCAGGTGCCCCAGAGGGAATGAACAGAACAGGTAATCAGCAAGTGATCCATCCCCTGTCGCCCTTTCCCAGTTTCTGGAAAACAGAGCCTAGGGACACCATCCCTGCCCATCCTGGCTAAAAGCCATTGATGGACCTATCTTCCATGAACTTATCTAGTTCTTTTTTGAACCCTGTTCAAGCTAAATCATCATAAGCTTTTATTCCTTTGGCTTAGACAACATAGTAACTCTACTTTCCTACTTCCCTCTCAGCTGGATCATCTTAAAGAAAGATTTTGTCCTGCAGAAGATGATGCTTTTACTGACTTGCTTTGGTTCTCCTTGAAAGGGGGAGAAATTCATTCAAAAATGAAGGAGACAGATTTCTACCAAGTACAAAGAAGTATAGTAAGCTTGTCACGTCCTGCATTGCACAGGCAGTGTCTAGAATTGTTTCAGTAACATAACATAACCCCCTTGTAAATGCAATATTGAGGATGACACTTTAATCAGACATAAAAGCTATGCATTTCAGAGTTAGGATGCCCATTGCCCCTTTGTGCACATGTACTACAATTGGGTATTTCATTACATGGCCACATGTGTCATACAAAATACTGTGTACTGTATGCAAGTCTAAGGTAAGATAAAATTATGCACATAAATCAAGAGGAATGCACAACTGAGGTTACTTTAAAAGTCACACTAGGTTTTTCTTTAAATCACCTTAAGAACATGTACAGTAATACAGTGTGCTACATACTTTCTGCTAAGTTTATGCAGGAAATCCCATGGGCAACAGGCTCATCTGTAACTAGCTAGCTGTGCTCAGAATTATATCTTTTGCCCTCAAGCGCTGTTATGATTTGTTCTGAACAGGAATTTTGAATGCTATGTTCTGTAGGCTTTGCTAAAGCAGTTAAAAAATATACCCAAGGAGAAAACAAAACAGACAGGCATATTGAATGCTCAGGCTACCAGATTCAGTGCTTGGATGTAGCCTAATGATCTGATGCTGAAAACATTGAAGCAGAATTAGACTCCTGTTCTGCCAGAGTGTGTGCAAACCTCTTACAGCCATAGGTAAACAACATTGTGATTCCTCTAGTATAATGCTAAGAGAGGCAGCCTTTTCAGTACGTGCTGGTTTGATGGTCAACATATGTGGTATATAAATGTTGCTAATGCAATAAAAAAAAATCCACCCTGATGTAATATCACAGATTACATATTGAGAGCATGTAAACTTACTTTAAATAAGGATATCCCTTGTTAGCAAGATCATCACTGCACTGCCTGATTAGCACATTTCTATGTTTGGGTCTAGAGAAAAGCATCAAACTATTAATAAGGCTACAATTTAGTCACAGGGGTTGTGGAAGTCACTGAATCAATGAGTTTCAGCGACTTCCATGACTTCAACCTACAGTGCTCAGAAACTGCAGGGTCCCCCGCTGTCTCTGACAGCCCCCTCCCCAAGCTCCCAGCCACCGTGGGTGGTGGGGGAACCCCCGAGGTCCGTCCACTGCAGATGGTGGAGACCCTTGGAGCTACTGGTAGTGGGGGAACCCCCAAGCTCCCAGCCACCATGGGTGGTGGGGGACCCTTGAGCTCTCAGCCACTGCAGGGGAACCCTTGAGTTCCTGGCTGCTGTGGATCTTCAGAGCTGTGGGTACCCTGCAGCTCCCAGCTGACACAGGAGGTGGGGGCACCCCACAGCTCCTGGCCCCCATGGGCAGTGCGGGGACCCCCAGAGCTACAGGCAGCAGGGATACCCCACAGCCCCCCCCAGTGCTGCAGGTGGTTCCTAGCCCCTGCGAAGCTGCCCCACTTCAGGTGGTGTGGGGACCTGCAGATCCCCATTTTGTCCTGGATATTTTTAATAAAATTCAGCCACAGGTCACGGCTTCTGTGAATTTTTCTTTATTTCTTGTGACTTGTCCCTGACTTCTACTAAAAATATCCAGGATAAAATCTTGGCCTTAATTATCAGACATACTGAAATTCTGGTTTGCTTTTGGAGGCTTTTTTTTGGCTGAATACCAACTATGTTTCTGAAGCATGGATCAGCAAGCCACTCTTATAGCCAGACTTGTAGAAAGAAACCAGGTTTATTGAAGGGCACATTCTGGTAGAAGTTTGGAATCAGAAATATGCTAGAACTTTTATCAGATGATCATAGCACACAATGTTTAAGGAGCTTACTCAGAGATATAAACTGAATTGTTGGAACTATCATCTGGGATCTGTCTGAGAGGAGGTATGCTAAGGGCTGCATTAGGGAGGCTGTGTTGGTGAGTATCTGAGTGTCTGTTGTGGGGACAGGTTGACAGTTTGACCGTGTGCTTGACTGGTTGTTTGTTTGAAAAGTGTGAATTGGGAGTGATTTGTTCCAGGTGAGCCTTGAGTGGGCCTGACTGTTATAAAAAGACAGTCAGCTGCGAACCAGCTGAGTGGGGAACGGCAGAGAGGCTAACAGAGGGAGTTTGCCTGGGAGTTCGCCCGGGAAGAGCCCACCGAGGCTGACATCTTGCCAGCTTCTCTGAGTAGTTACTACAACTCCTGAGGAAGCTCGTAGAAGGAAGGTAATATGGATGGGGAGCATTCAGCTGTTGTGACCTGCACTGGATGTGCCATGTTTGTTTTTCTTCCATAGGACAGAAGCGATTTTGTCTGTATAAAGTGCAAGCTGGTCTCCATATTGGAAGAGAAGGTTCAAAGTCTGGAGAAACAAGTATCGACCCTGCATTGCATAAGAGAAACTGACAATTTCCTGGACAGATGTCAGGATATGCTTCTACGGGCACAATGTTCTGAAGATTCAGAGCAGGCTGCGCAGCAGGGACAGGACGACGGTGAAGGAATTTGGCAGCATATGACCTCCAGTAGAAGAAAGGGGAGCGTCCATGTACCAGCAGTGCAGATACAGCTAAGCAACCGTTTTCATGTTCTCTCCACAGGTACTAATGCGGAGATCAGACTAGATGATACATCTGAGTGAAAGGAACAGAAGGAGACTCCGCTGATTGGAAGGCATGAGATGCACTGTCGTAGGGATGGGGGTTCCACGACCACCGCTCCCAAGAGGAGGATGCAGGTGGCGGTGGTCGGGGACTCTCTCCTCAGGGGGACTGAATCATCTATCTGCCGCCCCGACCAGGAAAACCGAGACGTCTGCTGCTTGCCAGGAGCTAGGATTCATGATATGACAGAGAGACTGCCGAGACTCATCAAGCCCTCGGATCGCTACCCCTTCCTGCTTCTCCACGTGGGCACCAATGATACTGCCAAGAATGACCTTGAGCGGATCACTGCGGACTATACGGCTCTGGGAAGAAGAATAAAGGAGTTTGAGGCACAAGTGGTGTTTTTGTCCATCTTCCCCGTAAAAGGAAAAGGCCTGGGTAGAGACCGTCGAATTGTGGAAGTCAACAAATGGCTACACAGGTGGTGTCGGAGAGAAGGCTTTGAATTTTTTGACCATGGGACGGTGTTCCAAGAAGGAGGAGTGCTAGGCAGAGACGGGCTCCACTTAACGAAGAGAGGGAAGAGCATCTTCGCAAGCAGGCTGGCTAACCTAGTGAGGAGGGCTTTAAACTAGGTTCACCGGGGGAAGGAGACAAAAGCCCTGAGGTAAGTGGGGACGTGGGATACTGTGAGGAAGCACGAGCAGGAGAACATGAAAGGGGAGGGCTCCTGCCTCATACTAAGAAAGCAGGACAAACAGCAAGTTATCTCAAGTGCCTATACACAAATGCAAGAAGCCTGGGAAACAAGCAGGAAGAACTGGAAGTCCTGGAAAAGTCAAAGAATTATGATGTGATTGGAATAACAGAGACTTGTTGGGATAACTCATATGACTGGAGTACTGTCATGGATGGATATAAAATGTTCAGGAAGGACAGGCAGGGCAGAAAAGGTGGGGGAGTTGAATTGTATATAAGAGAGCAGTATGACTGCTCAGAGCTCCGGTATGAAACTGCAGAAAAACCTGAGCGTCTCTGGATTAAGTTTAGAAGCATGAGCAACAAGGGTGATGTCGTGGTGGGAGTCTGCTATAGACCATCGGATCAGGGGGATGAGGTGGACGAGGCTTTCTGCCTGCAACTAACGAAAGTTACTAGATCGCAGGCCCTGGTTCTCATGGGAGACTTCAATCACCCTGATATCTGCAGGGAGAGCAATACAGCGGTACACAGACAATCTAGGAAGTTTTTGGAAAGTGTAGGGGACAATTTCCTGGTGCAAGTGCTGGAGGAACCAACTAGGGGCAGAGCTCTTCTTGACCTGCTGCTCACAAACCAGGAAGAATTAGTAGAGGAAGCAAAAATGGATGGGAACCTGGGAGGCAGTGACCATGAGATGGTTGAGTTTAGGATCCTGACACAAGGAAGAAAGGAGAGCATCAGAGTACGGACTCTGGACTTCAGAAAAGCAGTCTTTGACACATGAGTTATGAGGCGAGGCTGAGGGAACTGGAACTGTTTAGTCTGCGGAAGAGAAGAATGAGGGGGGATTTGATAGCTGCTTTCAACTACCTGAAAGGGGGTTCCAAAGAGGATGGATCTAGACTGTTCTCAGTGGTAGCAGATGACAGAACAAGGAGTAATGGTCTCAAGTTGCAGTGGGGGAGGTTTAGATTGGATATTAGGAAAAACTTTTTCACTTGGAGGATGGTGAAACACTGGAATGCATTACCTAGGGCGGTGGTGTAATCTCCTTCCTTAGAAGTTTTTAAGGTCAGGCTTGACAAAGCCCTGGCTGGGATGATTTAGTTGGGGATTGGTCCTGCTTTGAGCAGGGGGTTGGACTAGCTGACCTCCTGAGGTCCCTTCCAACCCTGATATTCTATGATTCTATGAACTACACAATCTAGCAATTGTATATTAAAAGCCAGATTTTTTAAATGTTGGTACACCTGTTGTGTCCACAAAATCCAAAAATTGTGTATGCAGACTGGGTAATTGGGACCTGATCCAAAGCCCGTTGACTTCAATGGGGTTTTCATTCGGCCTGTACATATGCAAAAAGTTACCTGATTTCTGCCTGAAAACACCATAATGGGTGCACATGCACTTTTACAGGTGCATCCTTTGAAAATTTGGTCATAAAAGAATACAAAGGAAACTTTCCTACAATCAAATTGTTTTGAATACAGAGTACTCTAGAACTGTGGAAAAACAAGAAAGTTGTTATTGTGCAATTTAACAGTTTTTTCATTCTACTGGAAATTATTTCTGCATAAAGTAATTATGTTGTAGGCATAGTACAACTTTACAATAATTGTCACTAAACTGAGAGACAGGCAGAAAAGGTACAATTTATGCACAAATTAACACTTGAAATTTTATTTGCATAGGCTTTAATATTAAAATTCATCTTAAGTCCACGTAGTGTCACAAAATTTCACATGTAATGCATTCATCTACAGCTGTTAAAAAAATAAAGTTCAGTTTCTTTGCATTTTTGCATTGTATTCTCTCATGAATAGCATGGCACATTGTCCAGAGATGTGGGATTTGGTAATGAAATACCTTTATGTAATGGCTAGCAAAAAGCTTTAAGGTTGCTGTAAAGAACATTGAGTCTCAATTTTGTGCAAATCAAATCTCAATCTCAAATTAAAATCTTGGGAAAAAAATATTAAAAATGAATAAAAAGGGGGAGAACTACAGAAGCTACTTAAAGAGATGGCATTGTAGCCACCATCTGGCACATAAATATATGGAGCCCACATGTCCTTTTTTTTCTTGTAAGTATTCTCATGCAAGTTACCAACCAGACTCTCACTTGCATATGAGGTCTGACAGGAACAAAGCCAAGGGTGTTATGACAGCACATTGCAACTATTTCCCACTACAGTAAAACCTCAGAGTTATGAACACCAGAGTTACAAACTGACCAGTCAACCACACACAATTCATTTAGTACTGGAAGTATGCAATCAGGCAGCAGCAGAGACAAAAGGGGGAAGGAAAAACAAAAAACAAAAAAACCCAGCAAATACAGTACACTAGTGTGTTAAATGTAAACTACTAAAAAAAATATAAAGGGAAAGCAGCATTTTTTTCTGCATAGTAAAGTTTCAAAGCTGTATTAAGTCAAACTTTTGAAAGAACTATAATGTTTTATTCAGCATTATGAACATTTCAGACTTATGAATAACCTCCATTCCCAAGGTGTTTGTAACTCTGAGGTTCTACTGTATTATTTTCTGAACCTTTAGGGTCTGATATAATAAGAGCAGGAATCAAACCCAGATCTCCTGCCCAGCACTATAAAATACTTCCACAAGGACACTGAACATGACTGGGCTGGATGAATGCACTATAAGGTGGGTAGGAAGCTGGCTAGATTGTCGGGCTCAACGGGTAGTGATCAATGGCTCCATGTCTAGTTGGCAGCCGGTATCAAGTGGAGTGCCCCAAGGGTCGGTCCTGGGGCCGGTTTTGTTCAATATCTTCATAAATGATCTGGAGGATGGTGTGGATTGCACTCTCAGCAAATTTGCGGATGATACTAAACTGGGAGGAGTGGTAGATACGCTGGAGGGGAGGGATAGGATACAGAAGGACCTAGACAAATTGGAGGATTGGGCCAAAAGAAATCTGATGAGGTTCAATAAGGATAAGTGCAGGGTCCTGCACTTAGGATGGAAGAATCCAATGCACCGCTACAGACTAGGGACCGAATGGCTAGGCAGCAGTTCTGTGGAAAAGGACCTAGGGGTGACAGTGGACGAGAAGCTGGATATGAGTCAGCAGTGTGCCCTTGTTGCCAAGAAGGCCAATGGCATTTTGGGATGTATAAGTAGGGGCATAGCGAGCAGATCGAGGGACGTGATCGTTCCCCTCTATTCGACATTGGTGAGGCCTCATCTGGAGTACTGTGTCCAGTTTTGGGCCCCACACTTCAAGAAGGATGTGGATAAATTGGAGAGAGTCCAGCGAAGGGCAACAAAAATGATTAGGGGTCTAGAACACATGACTTATGAGGAGAGGCTGAGGGAGCTAGGATTGTTTAGCCTGCAGAAGAGAAGAATGAGGGGGGATTTGATAGCTGCTTTCAACTACCTGAAAGGGGGTTCCAAAGAGGATGGCTCTAGACTGTTCTCAATGGTAGCAGATGACAGAACGAGGAGTAATGGTCTCAAGTTGCAGTGGGGGAGGTTTAGATTGGATATTAGGAAAAACTTTTTCACTAAGAGGGTGGTGAAACACTGGAATGCGTTACCTAGGGAGGTGGTAAAATCTCCTTCCTTAGAGGTTTTTAAGGTCAGGCTTGACAAAGCCCTGGCTGGGATGATTTAACTGGGAATTGGTCCTGCTTTGAGCAGGGGGTTGGACTAGATGACCTTCTGGGGTCCCTTCCAACCCTGATATTCTATGATTCTATGACGGCTCATTATTGACCCACTGTATGTGAAATGATTTGCTAGTCTCAGCCTACTTCCTAGGACACAAGTGGATTTCATTAAAAATCTAGTGGAAGTTGCAACTCCTTGGGATAAATAAGCCTGCGGTGGAAGTTTTCATCCATGCTGATGTTACAGTGATGTAATACTTGGGATATATCTACTTTGCAGGCTTTGTGTTTATGTAGCCATGCATTTTTATCCATACTCCCTATCATCCATATGCAAAGCCATTAGTCATGTATCTAGATGCATGTTGAACCCAAGCTGGCGAGGGTACCAAAGGGTATGGCTCAGAGTGTGTCGACCTGTGACCCACTCATTTTGCATTCTGGAGGTAACAAAGGTGGCCTCAAGTCTAGGCAGTCCTCTACTGCCATTCCCACAATTCCTTGTACCAGAGTCTTCTGCCTACTCACTTGTCCTCTACGCACAGGAAGCTACATGATCATTCAAATACCCTTGTCTGCGTTTAACCCTTCATTTTACATACAGACTCCTCCATTTTATGAACTCAGTCCAGCTCAGCCCAGACATTTGGCTTAGAAGATGCTCGCCTCCCAGAGTGCTGCTAGCCTACCTGAGGATCCCACCAGGATTATAGTTAATAACCTATGCAAATTCAGTAAAGTATCTGAGTGTGAGTGAGTGAGAGAGGGAGGGATGAAGGAGAGGGCTTTATTCTTTCCTTGTTAATTACATATTGGACTATGAATTTCTCCAGGCTCCCTTAACTTCTTCCTCATGTACAGTTTCATTCCTCATTAAATTGCAGCTTTTATGCATCAAATGCATCAAATGCATCAAAGTCTCACAAGCCTCACATTGCTCACAAAATGACCGTCCTACACAGACTCAATTCCATAGATTTTGGCCTTTCATTGTTAAAAGAACTTGAGAGGAAAAAATGGAGGATAATTATGAGAAAACAGAGGATCTTATAAATACTATATATTCTAAGTTGTATCTAATTTTGATCACGGTGTTACAATACATACACAAGCTTCTTCATTATTCTGAATGTAGCTAACCACACTGGGTGAAGAGTAAAGTCTTCTTGATTGATGTTAATCTTCTGATATATAGCAGGCTATTAAACATGTGCACTGAAGCAATGGCCACTGTGACCAAAGCACAACACACAGCTCCATTAGATGTGTATAACAAATAGAAAGCATTACAAAAGGAAATTTACAAAATATATGGCTATTTCCTTCAGGATAGAAATCCAAATAAACTCATAAAGGGGATATATGTTAAGCCCTGGAACAGTGACAAAGATTGCTTAGACAGCACTTCTTTCCTGAGGCATTTTGCTTAAGGCAGACCAAGCAAATGACAAGGAAAAGTAGAAATAATAAGAACGGTTTTAAACATTATGGAAGTATCAAAAGCCCTTTTGGGTCAGGACCCCCCAGTTTGAGAAATGCTGGTCTCCCCCATGAAATCTGCATAGTATAGGGTAAAAGCACACAAAAGACCAGATTTCACGGTTCATGACATGTTTTTCATGGCCATGAAATTGGTAGGGTCCTAATCATGAGACCTCAGGTTATAACTTTAACAAAATCAGCCTGTGTCACAGGTAAATAGGGAAACCCTCTCTTTTCTAAAAATATAAAGAAGCACATGCATTATTAATTATAATTATTTTTATTACAGTAAAGTCTAGCAGCTCCAACCAAGATAAGGGCCCCGATATGTTAAGTGTTGAACAAACACATAGGAAAAAACAGCCCATGCCCTGAAGAGCTTACTGTCCAAATAGAGAAGAGAAACAAATGGGATGGAAAAAAATATATGTTCAGAATTTTGTAAAGCAGATCTACCTAATTAATATTCAGGAGTCCGCCACTTCTCACCAACAGCCAAATGATACTTCTACTCCACACACCACTGGTGATGACATGTAGTGTACATGTGGCTTACACACCGCGCTGAAAAGCCAGCAAGGTTTTGGCAGAGGAGACACAGCAGGGAAAAGCATCAGTAGCTCCCCGCTGCCAGAGCCTTTCACTGTGTGGAGGAATCTGGCAGGGAGGAAGCAGCAGTGAAAGACTCAGCGGCCGAAGCCTTTCCCTGCTGCCAGTGTCTTTCCTTGCAGCAGGGGAAGCCACCAGAAGTAGGGAGCTAACAGACCCTTTTCCCACTGCCCCCGAAGCTGCCAGAGCCTTTTCCTGCGTAGGGAAAATGGGGAGGCAGCGGGACGCTACACTGCTAAGAATGGTGTAGAGTCATGGTTTGGATGACTAGACAGCTGTGTACTCATGTATATACTCACACCCTTCAAGAATGTCTTTACTCTCTTTGACTAAGCCAGATACATGGATATTTGTACCCAAGCTAAGGTGGCTACAGACGTATGTACACTACACGCTGATGAAAGAAATATGTAGTATATCCGTACCCAAAGAGTGTCTGTTAACATTTGTAATTTTAGAGCTTTGCTGACTGGAGAATAAAGCCAATTCTAATATTTAGGACCCAATTTTCAAAGTTAAGCATATGCAAATATTTGAGTGCAGCTCATTTAAGCAGACAGAAAAGACCAGATGTATGTGCCTGACCATAATCATATAGAGGAGTATGTGTTTTTCATGCTACATCTGTGTGATCTCAATCTCTTCAGATTATACTCTGAATGACACCTATGCAATCCAGTGCCTGTCTTAATGCTACTCATAAGAGTAAGAACTACAATGAATAGTCAGTGTTTGAAGGACTGGACGTTAAGTAGGCAACAGAAAAGGACAGAAAAAAATAAGAGTTGGAGGTAGAGCTAAGCAAATTTTTTGTCTGAAACTTTTTTTCAGAGAAAAATGCAGATTCAGTGACACCAAAATATTTTGCAAATTTGTATCAGTTTCAATATCATGAAAAAAATACCAAAAAAAATCAAAAAACATTTCTTTAAACGTTTTTGAAACAAAACTTTTAGATTTTCAGTTTGAAACAACTTTTTTCAAATTTTCAGTTCATTATTTTTTAAAATAATATTGTTTTTGACTTTTGATTGCCCCTGCTCTCAAGTTTTTTAAAAATAGTTTGTGGTTCACCCCCAAATTATTCACACTGCTGTAGTTGGAGGGAAGGAGGAAATGTAACCTAATCTTTTTTTCCTTTTTCCAATCTTTATCTTTTTATTCCCAGTTTTGTTTTTAATATTTTAACACTTGCCTATTTGCTATTCATTTAGTTGTTCCAATAGTGCTTGTTTAAAAACTGCTTGCATTTTGGAATAAATATGTTAATTAAACACAGTGATTTTGACCTGCTCCAATTATGAACCAAATCAACTGGCAGAAAGCACTTAAGCAGAAAAATGTGAAGGATACTTAAAAGCTGTTTAAGAATATTTAACAAGGTACCCCAAAAGCCATAATCAAGAAAGAAGGCTATACTGGTTTGAAAAACTAACCTAAGAGGGAAAGGGAAAGCAACTATAACACGTATCTATAACAAAAGGAAAAATGGGGAAGTTAGTAGCTTCTGATTTATAGTCATTGCTATTAACTGTAGAAAATTGATAAGGGAAGCAAAATAACACATGAAGAACTCTTTAGCCAGCAGAGTTAAGGACAATAAGGACTTTGATAGGTATATTAGAAACAAAAAGAATCCTAACAATAGTATTAGTTCATTATTAGGTGGAAATGGTGCAATCATTAATAATAATGCAGAAAAGGAGAAGTATTAAATAAATATTTCTGTTCTTTATATGGGAAAAAGTCAAGTGATGTATTCATATCAAATGATGAGGGTGAAATCCTTTCCATGCCAATAGTAACTCAGGAGGATATTAAACAGCAGCTACTAAAGTGAGACATTTTTAAATCAGCAGGTCTAAATATCTTGTATTTAAGAGTTTTAAAAGCAGGCTGATGAGCAATCTGGACCATTCATGTTGATTTTCAATGATTCTTAGAACAGTGGGGAAGTTTCAGAGGATTGGAAGAAACCTAATATTGTGTCAGTACTTAAAAAAGATAAACAGGATGATCTGGCTAATTATAGGCCTGTCAGCTGGACATCAACCCTGGGCAAAATAATGGAACAGTTGTTAGTGGAGTTAATTAATAAGGAATTAAAAGTGGGTAATAGAAATAATGCTAATCAACATGGGTTTATAGAAAAATCTATCTTTTCCCATGAGATTACAGATTTCGTTGATAAAATTAATAGTGTTGATCTAAAAGGTGTAGACTTCTATAAGACACTTACCTCATAGCAATAGCACACATTGATTTTAAAAAGTAAAACAATACAAATCAACAAGGCACACAGTAAATTGACACATTAAATGAGTGTGTTTCTAGTGGGGGCCTGCAGGGATCAGTTCTTTGCCTTATGGACTTTAACACTTTTACCAATGACCTTGGAGAAAACATAAAATCATTGCTAATGAAGTTTTCAGATGACTCAAAGATTGGAAAATAGTAAATAATAGAGAGGACAGATCACTGGTACAGAGCAATCTAAAATGTTTGGTAAGCCATGAGCAAGCGAGTAATATGCATGTCAATATAGTCAAATGCAAAATCATACATCTACGGACAAATAATACAGGCCAGACTTACAGGATTGAGGATCTATCCTGGGAAGTAGTGAATCTAAAAAAAGGATTGATGGATAATCAAGCTGAACATAAACTTCCAGTATAATTCTGAGGCCAAAAGGGCTAAAGTGATCCTTGAATGTCTAAACAAGGGAATATCAATTAGGAATATTAAGATTATATTACTTCTGTATTTGGCACTGGAGTGACCACTACTGGAATACTGTGTCCAGGTCTGGTGTCCATACTTCAAGATGGCTTTTGAAAAATTGGAGAAGAGCGAGAAGAATGATTAAAGGACTGGAAAACTTTTCTTATAGTGAATGATTTAAAGAACTCAATCTATTTACCTTATGAAAGAGAAGGCTGAGGGGTGACTTGGTCAGTTTTATAAAGTATCTACATGGGGAGCTGATATGCGATAGTGGGGTGTGGGGTTGTCCTATCTAGCCGAAAAAATATAACAAGATCCAATGGCTTGAAGCTAGATAAATTTAGACTAGAAATAAGGCACAATTTTTTAACAGTGAGGTGTAACAGTGTTCACAACCCACCCCTCTTCCTGGAGCCCACTTGCCCTCCCCAATAAGGCTCAGAGAGGCTTCCAGGTTGTGCAACACCCATGTCTTTATTTACTTAACTTCATCCCACCACCAGTGTCCATCTATGTACAGCTTTACAGGATTAATCTCCTCCTTTACAGGCAGAGCCAGCCTTCAACTGGGAGGCCTCCAGTTCCTCCCTGGCTGCCACCTAGCCTCTGGCTCCCTCCCAGCCTTTATAGCCCTTGACTTGTCAGGCCAGCAGGTGTTGCCAATCCTCAGGCCAGTATCAGGCCTTTTCCATCAGCCCCAATCTGTTTCCCCTGATTGGAGCTAACTGGGCAGGGGCTAATTAGGTGCTTTTGCACCAGCACCCTGCTACATACCTCCCCGCTTAAGCCTATACTGGGCCTGATCTTCCCTGGCCCCAGTTTCCTCGGCCTCGAGTTTTACTTTGGGGGTGGCCTCCCTGCCCAGCGGGGTGGTCCCCAGGATCAACTCTGTGGGGTTTTGGCATGCCCCACCCACGAAAGGTGCATTAGATAGGGCGTGGGCCACCCCACAAATCCATCTCTGCCCAGAGGTTGTCACACCAGTCACAACCTGGGGCAGGTCACCCCAGAGGTTCTCTTTCCTTCCCTGCTGGGGGAGATGGTCAGAACCAACTGCCCTGAGTCTGCCCCCCTATCTCCAGTTCGGGCCCTCTGCCTCTTGGAGTTTGGGCCTCCCCGTTTTGGGTTTCTATCTTCTGATCTTTCTTTAGCTGCTCTGCCTCTATCACTGAGATTCCCTCCCCTGGGTGGTCCTGTCCTGGGACCTCCATTCCCTCAGTCACTCCTGTAGGGTCTCTATCCTGGCTGCATTGTCTAGGGTGCATAGCTTTCTCACCTTGAGGTTATGGGGACTCCCCTTTCCCAGTAGGAGACTGGCCCCCTCCCTCTAGGTCCTTCTCTCTTGCTCTCTCTGTTGGTCTCCTCCCCATGCCCTCTTTCCCTTTTGGGGGGAAACCCCAGGACCACAGGGTAGGGCAACCCCTCTATTACCTCCACCTGTGTCCAGGCAAACCTTCCCTGCACCTCCAGGGGTACCTGGGCCATGGGACAATACTCCCTATCCCTGTGGATGCATTCCACCAGCATCCTTTCTCCAGGGATAAATCAATTCGGCTTCACCAAGCACCGCTGTATGAGGGAGCAGGCTGAGGCCGTATCCACTAGACCCCTCTGAGGCTTTCTCCCCACCCGCACAGGGATGGTGGCTATTCCATGCGTCTTTTTCCACCCCCCAACCTTGGTCCAAACACAGAATTCAGCAACCCCACAGTCCATCACAGGGCAGTCACGGCTCTTTGCCCTGGCTGTCCACAGTGCCAGCACACAAGCTGTCCAGGGCAGCTAGGGGTTCCCTTGGGCTTCTCCCATTGCTTGTCTACCGGCTTTCCAGCAGGATGTTCTCTAGCGGGATGCTCTCTGGGTTTCTTGCCTCCCTCCCTCCGTATCTCGTAGGGTCCGATGCTCCCTTGGGGGGAAGTCTGCCTCTGTATACCCCTCCATCCTTTCGACTACGGCTTCCACGGTGGAAAGCTGGTGTTGCTGCACACAGACCCGCATGCTATCTGGGAGGTACTGTACAAACTGTTTGAGGATCACCTGATCCATAATCTGCCCCACTGTTTGGGCGTCGGGCCTCAACCACCGTGTCGCCCAGTCCATCAATTTCTGGGCGAAGGCCCAGGGCCGCACGCCCCCTGCCCACCCCCACCAGGCTGCCTAAACCTTTTGCCGGTATTTCTCTGATGAAAGCCCCAGGCGGTCCAAGATGGCTGCCTTCACTGTGTCATAGTCCCTACCCTGGGCATCTGTCAGGGCCATATATGCTGCCTGCTCCTCCCCAGCAAGATATGGGGCTAGCCAGGTTGTCCTGTCCAATCCTGCACCCAGGGCCACCCGCTCAAATGTGCCCCAAAAGGCGTCAGGGTTGTCCTCCAGGGCTATCTTACAGAGGCTAATGCCCAGGGGCCAGGTGCCATCTCCCCTGCAGGACTCACCAGTTTTTGCAGGAGCTGCTGCTGCACCATTACCTGTTCCTTGATAAAGTCCTGCAAAGTCCATTGTTGCTCAGCCTGCCATGCCAGTAAAGCTTGCCTCTCCGACTGGTGGGACTGCTGAAAGGCCTGCAGTGTCTTCTGCATCTCCCCATGTTGCTCTGTGAGCCACTGCAGAGTGCCCTCCATCTCCTGGTCACCAAACTGTGTGTCTGGCAAAGGATCCCGGACAAGCCCCCACCTATAACAATGTTCACAACCCACCCTCTCTTCCTGGGGCCCATTTGCCCTCCCCAATAAGGCTCAGAGAGGCTTCAGGGTTCTGCAACACTTGTGTCTTTATTTATTTAACTTCATCCCACCACCAGTGTCCATCTATGTACAGCTTTACAGGATTAGGCTGAGAAAACTGGAATTGTTTAGTCTGTGGAAGAGAAGAATGAGGGGGATTTGATAGCTGCTTTCAACTACCTGAAAGGGGGTTCCAAAGAGCATGGATCTAGACTGTTCTCAGTGGTAGCAGATGACAGAACAAGAAGTAATGGTCTCAAATTGCAGTGGGAGAGGTTTAGGTTGGATATTAGGAAAAACTAGAATGGTGGTGAAGCACTGGAATGGTTTACCTACGGAGGTGGTGGAATCTCCTTCCTTTGAGGTTTTTAAGATCAGGCTTGACAAAGCCCTGGCTGGGATGATTTAGTTGGGGATTGGCCCTGCTTTGAGCAGGGGGTTGGACTAGCTGACCTCCTGAGGTCCCTTCCAACCCTGATATTCTATGATTCATCTCCTCCTTTACAGGCAGAGCCAGCCTTCAACTAGAAGGCCTCCAGCTCCCCAACTTCTCCCTGGCTGCCCCCCAGCCTTCTGCCTCCCTCCCAGCCTTTATAGCCCTTGGCTTGTCAGGCCAGCAGGTGTTGCCAATTCTCAGGCCAGCATTAGGCCTTTTCCATCAGCCCCAATCTGTTTCTGCTGATTGGAGCTGACTGGACAGGGACTAATTAGGTGCTTTTGCACCAGCACCGTGCTACATGAGGTAATTAACCATTGGAACAACTTATGAAGGGCTGTGGTAGATTCTCCATCACTGACAATTTTTAAATCAAGATTGGATGTTTTTTTCTAAAAGAGATGCTCTGGTTCAAACAGGAATTAATTCAGAGAAGTCCTATGGCTTGAGTTATGCAGCTATCAGACCAGAGGATCAAAATGTAAATATAGATATAAATCTCTAGGAGTCCTTGTAGCACCTTAGAGACTATTTATTTAGTCTATTTTAGACTATTATTTATTTAGAGAAATTTATTTGGGCATAAGCTTTCGCGGGTTAGAACCCACTTCATCAGTTGCATCTAACCCACGAAAGCTTATGCCCAAATAAATTTGTTAGTCTCTAAGGCGCCACAAGGACTCCTCGTTATTTTTGCTGATACAGACCAACATGGCTACCACTCTGAAACCTATAAATCTCTGAAACAATGCTAGACAGAACCATCTTTGTGTTACATAGAATTATTCAGAATTACTCTACAGCTAAAAATGCACATTAAAAGGATCAGTGGAATACTTGGAGCTGTATCTTCAATTCAGGTGACCCCCACTTGCGTACAACTCCAATTGGCATAGCACTGGAAGATAAGTAGTAAGATTGAAGTTTTGTATTCAAGTCTCTGTGGTATCATCTCCTCCCTGCACGGGTATATATTATTAAAGGGAAATCAACACATAAGCAATTAAATCTCAGTTGCATTTTTCTGTTGAGCTTCTCCAGAATTATCTCCTAACATTTCATGTTAAATAGCACAGTTATGTATGAAGTACTCTCAAAGGGCTTTAGTGCATAGCTATGGTCAGGGATGTGACTTTGTAAAAATGGCAGCCTGAGTTTCCCATGTTTCTCCTCATCATTGACTTCACCAACAGATTTGCTCATGTTACAAGCTCAATTTCTCATCCGCAAAACAAGCTCTTTTTTCTGCTTCATATACTACTACCAGTGATCATGAGGAGAAAAATTCTGGAATCAAAATTTTAGCTGACTATTCGCTGCTGCTGCAGAAAGAAGAACAGTGTACAGCTTGCTCTTCAGCAGCTATATTGACTCTGAACTGATAACAGTGAACCATGATTTTGTGAGCAAACTAAGTGAATAAAGCTTAGAAGACTCCTGGGGGCACAGGTAAGTGGAAGCAAACAATGTGCCATGTTCAGAACAGTACCTCTGTGACCATACCCACACTTTGGTGGTTCTAAATGACATTCTAAGTAATCTGTAAAGGATTTAGTACTAGTGGGAAAGGATTCCCAAGTGTCACACACACAACAAAAATGCAATTTGAAGAAAAGGAGAAAATAAAGTGAACAAACAAAGTGTTAGAACTCAGCAGCACAGCAGGAGAGAGAGGAAGAAAGACTAAATAGAGTTTAAGGAAATGTATACAATGACTGTCTTGATCTCTTTCAATCTCCTTTCCTTGTATTTAACCTTTTATCTTTTCGACTACATTTTGACAGTGCATTTCTTTTTCTAAAAAAACCCCAACAAACCTCTCCATCTTCCCAGTGAAAAGGAACACTCCCTCCACTACCAGTCAGGCCCTCCTACTGAAGTATGTCTGTACCATGTTTAATGGCAGGGCTTATAATCAGCAGTGCAGCAACTAGAAAATGGTTCTAATGTTAAGTATACATGTGAAAACTATCCAGGTGGTGCAATATACTTTTTTATGTCTGCTTTATGCCTGCACTCTGAAAGCACAGTAGGAAGCAGCTGCAAGTATCCTGGCCCGCTTTATAATTACACATATTGAACAGGCTGAGCTTTATCCTAACAGAAATAAAACGAAGAAAAGATACGTGCTGATCATTGCTTTGAGTTTTCTTGCTTTCATTCAATATCTCCAACTGGTTTTCTTCCTTTCCATTCCTAGGTTTTCTGCCTTAAGTGTCATATCCTCAGTCAGTTCTCTTCACTCTCCTCCGGCTCCCCTTCCCTCTGGGCTCTGTCTCAAGGAACTCGGTGCACCTCAGGAATTTTTTCTCTCAACCCATATCACCACTCTTTCACCTGTCCTCATTATTTTGTCTTGTTACTTTGCTGCTACATTTTGACTGGAGGCTGGAGGAATTAAAATGACACTTCTACTCGTACTTCACAAGCCAGCCCCAAAAAACTGGCTATACTCTTACTCTTACCGAAATTATTTAAAAACCTTCCATTTGGATTCATGTGGAACTATATGTCCCCCATTTATTCATACAGCACTCAAAGCATGTTGCCTAAAGAAACAATATTTTGGCCCCAAATTTTATCCATTAAAACGTACCACTTTTAAAGATGGACCTGAAGCAAAACAGAAGAGACAGATAACACACCCCTGGCATTGAGAGAACTGAAAACTTTATGTTACTCCAGATCCAATTATTTCAATTGTTCCTTGTCCTCATAATGGATCAAACCAGAAACCCAGATTGCAAACACCTCAAACTTTGGCAAGCTCAAAATCCACAGGTGAATTTTGTAGTTTGGATCCTCTCTACAGCATATAGTCTGGTCTTAAAATAATAGAAGTCAACAAACAACACAATACATAGTTTTCAATGGCAATGTTCTTTAGATGTCTGAGAGCTGGTAAAAGTATTTGTTTCAAATAATAGTCTTTATGCTGAGCTGTACTGTGTTGGCACGAAGCCCTAAATTTGAGCTCTCTCCTTTTATAGGTTCAGAGTAGCTGCTGTGTTAGTCTGTATTTGCAAAAGAAAAGGAGGACTTGTGGCACCTTAGAGACTAACAAATTTATTTGAGCATAAGCTTTCGTGAGCTACAGCTCACTTCATCGGATGCATTCAGTGGAAAATACAGTGAAGAGATTTATATACACAGAGAACATGAAACAATGGGTGTTACCATACACACTGTAAGGAGAGTGATCACTTAAGGTGAGCTATTACCAACAGGAGAGCAGGGGGAAAAAAACCTTTGTAGTGATAATCAAGGTGGGCCATTTCCAGCAGTTGACAAGAACGTCTGAGGAACAGTGGGGGGTGGAGGGGTGGAATAAAAATGGGGAAATAGTTTACTTTGTGTAATGACCCATCCACTCCCAGTCTCTATTCAAGCGTAAGTTAATTTATCCAGTTTGAAAATTTATTCCAATTCAGCAGTCTCTCATTGGAGTCAGTTTTTGAAGTTTTTTTTGTTGAAGAATTGCAACTTTTAGGTCTGTAATCGAGTGACCAAAGAGATTGAAGTGTTCTCCAGCTGGTTTTTGTATGGGCTTCTCCCTGCCCTCATGGGTCATTACAGAAAGTAAAACTATTTCCCCATGTTTATTCCCCCCACCCCCCACCGGCCCCACTGTTCCTCAGAAGTTCTTGTCAACTGCTGGAAATGGCCCACCTTGATTATCACTACAAAGGTTTTTTTCACCCTGCTCTCCTGTTGATAATAGCTCACCTTAAGTGATCACTCTCCTTACAGTGTGTATGGTAACACCCATTGTTTCATGTTCTCTACTTATATAAATCTCCCCACTGTATTTTCCACTGAATGTATCCGATGAAGTGAGCGGTAGCTCACGAAAGCTTATGCTCAAATAAATTTGTTAGTGTCTAAGGTGCCACAAGTCCTCCTTTTCTTTTATAGGGGAATTCTTACATGGTCTCTACAGCCTGTACCCCACATGCTCTGCTGCTGACAGTGTATGGCTGGAGCTCCCTTCTTCCCAGCAATCCCTGGCAGCTGTAGCAGTCTTTTACATGGCTGGCAGTTGCCCAGTTTAGAGCAGCCTCCAGGTGCTTCTTTGGCATCAGTACTGGGGAAGCAGAAAGGACACCTTTGTGACCCTCTTCCTTTGTGCTCCTTGGCTGCAGCTTATGATCTGTTCCCCTATATATATATATATATATATATATATATATATATATATATATATAGTTAGTTAGTTAGTTAGTTAGTTTAGCCCTTTATTCCTGTTAGCAAATGATTTGTGAACTGATCCTGATTTACTTCATACTGATGAACAGTCATCAGTCTGTGGATTGCAAACTTCATTTTGATTATCTACTATTAATGAATGATATGTGATTGTTTGGATGATATTTTTCCTGCAGCCTGTTTGATGACTGAAACTATTTAAACCCAAGAATACAAAATATTGAGTGACAAACCATGAATAGCACGTACTCCTACTCATGTGCTATTATTTCTGGTTACATTAATTTTTACAGGAATTTTTACAAAGAACAGTCATGACCTTAAACATTTGGGTGAAATGAACCATATTCGTGTGAATGCTTGTTTATAATGAATGAAAAGGCATGAACATAATCAACCAAACAGCTGTTTATGATCTGAATGATTTTTTTTACTGCTCTTACAATGTTTGACCAGCTCTGGTATCAGTTGTTTAAAATCTTAAAAAGTTTAAAATTAAACATAAGACCAAGGTTCAAATACAGGAGTTCTAGAGGGAATATGTACAGTAATTAGCTTAGTATTTCTAGGGAGAGGAAGGAAGAATTCTCGTTCTGAATGTTTAGAGTTCCAGTTCAGATTTAGACTATAGGGTATATATTCAAAGCAGATCAGAAATTTAATGGTTTAATACACATTGACTTACACAGGGAGGAGATTGAATATTACATGGCAGTTTAATATCTTGGGGGGTCTGGCTAGAGTATATATTCAAAGCAGATCAGAAATGTAATTGTTTAATACACATTGACTTACACAGGGAGGAGACGGAATATTACTTGGAGGGTCTGGCTAGTTTCCTAGGGCTTCAGCAAAACGAAGAGTGTCACATCAGGATGTTCACTTGGAGCCAGTGAATTAATCACATGGGATACAGAAGCATATGGGAGAAGCAGCTGAGAGGAAGTGTGTGGGGAGTGCAAGGCCATAGGTCTACTAGGTGCATCAGTACATGTGTGGCACAAAGAGGAAGGGCTTAGTGGGTGGCTAAATGGTAAAAAAGGAGAAGAAGGAAGAGAGCAGAGGAGAAGAAGGAAGCAGGATTCCTGCTGTGGGGGAGGATTAGAGATGAATGCTCAGTGTCAATCCTCCAGGAAACAGTATTACGAGACTAAACTTTAATGATCTAAGTATTCATAGCAGTAACACTCTAAACAGCTAAAAGTCTTTTTGCTGCTTTAAACATGCCGAGTAGTCATTGTTTATGCTGCATTCAATCATTTTATTATTGTCTTGCAGTTTTTCTTCTGTCATCTTTCTCTTTACCAGTCTAGTATTTCGAATGTGTTCTATTCATTTCCCCCTTCACTGTCTTTTTAGGCATGAACAGAATGCAGCGATGTCATTTTGAGACTGCAATGTTCAGCACAAGAAGGAATCATCCCATGTGAATCAAACCTACCTGTTTAGCAATTACATCTGAAGTAAACCCAAGTATGTAGAACTAATTGCTCACTACACCTGCAGGCATGAATAACATATGTTTCCTGTAGTGCACTAAATAAGAGTTTAACAGTCTGTGGTGTTTATTTATTAAATTACTGAGGGCACTGCTACAAAAAATAAGGTTCTGCCATCTTCCTGGGTTGCATAGCCAGTAGAGACCCTCCCAGGTTTTATGAGACGTTCCCCCTTTCTGCTAACCACCCAGACACAGACAGAGATAGGTGCCCAGGATTTTCAGTGACTAGTGACTTTTGGGTGCCTCAGCTTTTGGGTGTCCAACTTAAAGGGTTCATCCTTGGCCAACTGATGCAAAGTTAGTCAGGGCACAACTTTGAAAGGGCCAGCGCCCCACACCCTGCAACTTTCTCTGCAGGATAGCTCTCCTTTGAAGCTCAGACTAGGAGAGGAAGCGCTCTGTAATAACCCACAATCTAACCACCAGTGACTGAGGAAGGGCCCCTGTGGAAGTAAAAGAAAATCTTTTCAAGCTGATTAAAGAGCCCTCCCAAAGCAGGCTGTTCACATATGGTTACAGCCTCCATCAAGAACATAGCAGCTTGCTCTGGGTGGAAAGATGGATGGCCCCCAGAGCTAAAACTGATCAAAGTAAACATTATAATGGAACAAGTCTCAGCAACGACAACACAGAACTCAGAGCAGTTTGAAAGAAAAAAGGAAACAGTCAGTTATTTAAAAATAAATATGACTTACCCCTTCCATACAGTTTTGTATCCTTTGGAGATCACGATATAAGTATAGTGCAGGTTTAGATGTCATTGAAAACAAAAGAAAATCATTATGAACGTGTCTATTCTTGCAATGTTTACAATAAAGAGTTTTTAAAAAAAGATCAGGGTGTTACATGAGTATTTCTTCCCAAGCCAGGTTCATGTAATATGTTTACTATTTATTTTTTCTTACCGTAAGCACCACTCTCATTGTGGCCCAGGCTTCTAACCTCTGGACATGTATCATTAGGATGTCAGTAAGAGTGCCACAACTAATTCTGACCATCTCTGGGATATCAATTCCTTAAATCCACCTTCTAGGGGAAGAAGAATAGTCTTATGCTTAAAGCACAGGCCTGTGTCCCAGAACAAGTTAGAGAAGTTTATTAAGAGACACAAAAAAATAACCTCCTCCAAAGCAATACTAACTACATCAAGGAAAGGCGGCTTTTCTGCACTTGTGTTCAGTTCTACAGCAAGTTACCCAGAATACAGCTAAACTCCAGACAGGCAGAGTTGGCTGTTAATTTAGTTATCCATCACAATGAAAACTAGAGGAATCAATGTGTCTTATTCAAGATATCTAAAATACTGACAATATTTAGGTCACGAAGCAGAAGCACGTACAAAGAAAAAGTAACATGTCATATTATCACATGATAAGGAGTCACAACAGAGAGGAATAGAAATGCTTTATAAAGCAGCAAAACACAGTGGGGAGGCAAATTGACGGGAAAGGTCTGGATCTCACTGGCACTGCTTGTGATCTGCTTTGTTGAATTTCACATTTGTATGTTATAAAGTTAACAATTGCAGAAGCACACAAAACACATTGTTAAGTCTCACAGCCTGGGCAAATAAATAAAAGCTACACAGATAAGTGGATTAAAGACGCCCTCTTCAACTTTATTAGAGGTTTAACTTAGCCTGATAGAAAACTGGCCTCCCCCTACCAATACTACCGCAAGACAACATTAGTGACCCCTGCCCCCATCTGCTGGAGGCTGAGTACCACAAATGACAAGTCCCATCTATAAAAAGTGCCTTTTAACTTAGCCCATTATTGAGGCTTGTCCATGTCACTTACAAAAACATTATGGGCCAGGTCCTTATCTGGAGTAAATCAGCATAACTAATTATAGTCAACTGAGGGTATGTCTACACTACAAAATTAGGTCAAATTTATAGAAGTCGTTTTTTTAGAAATCGTTTTTATAGAGTCGATTGTGTGTGTCCCCACACAAATGCTCTAAGTGCATTAAGTGCATTAACTCAGCAGAGTGCTTCCACAGTACCGAGGTTAGAGTCGACTTCCGGAGTGTTGCACTGTTGGTAGCTATCCCACAGTTCCCACAGTCTCCGTTGCCCATTGGAATTCTGGGTTGAGATCCCAATGCCTGATGGGGCTAAAACATTGTCGCGGGTGGTTCTGTGTACATGTCATCAGGCCCTCCTCCCCTCCATCCCTCTGTGAAAGCAACAGCGGACAATCATTTCGCGCCTTTTTTCATGAGTTACTTGTGCAGACGCCATACCATGGCAAGCATGAAGCCCGCTCAGCTCACTGTCACCGTATGTCTCCTGGGTGCTGGCAGACATGGTACTGCATTGCTACACAGCAGCAGCAACCCATTGCCTTGTGGCAGCAGACGGTACAATAGGACTGTCATCATGTCCGAGGTGCTCCTGGCTACGTCGCTCAGGAGCTCCTGGGCAGACATGGGTGCAGGGACTAAATTAGGAGTGACTAGACCAGGGCATTCTCTTTAGTCCTGCAGGCAGTCTTATTGTACCATCTTATGGTGAGCAGGCAGGAAATACGGATGGCTAGCAGTCCTATTGTACCATCTTCTGCCAAGCAGCCAAGAGATGTGGATGGCTTGCAGTCCTTCTGCACCATCTGCTACCAGCCAAAGATGTAAAAGATAGATGGAGTGGATCAAAACAAGAAATAGACCAGATTTGTTTTGTATTCATTTGCTCCCCCCTCCCTCCCTCTGTGATGTCCTGCCTGAAATACCAGAGGGAGGGATAGCTTAGTGGGTTGAGTATTGGCCTGCTAAACCCAGGGTTTTGAGTTCAATCCTTGAGGGGGCCATTCTGTGTGACAGTGGTTTTTGTTTCTCTTTGATGTAAAGCCACCCCCTTTGTTGATTTTAATTCCCTGTAAGCCAACCCTGTAAGCCGTGTCATCAGTCGCCCCTCCCTCCGTCAGAGCAACGGCAGACAATCGTTCCGCGCCTTTTTTCTGTGCAGACGCCACACCACGGCAAGCATGGAGCCCGCTCAGCTCACTTTGGCAATTAGGAGCACATTAAACACCACACACATTATCCAGTAGTATATGCAGCACAATAACCTGGCAAAGCGATACCGGGCAAATAGGCGACGTCAGAGCGGTGACGTGAGTGATTAGGACATGGACACAGATTTCTCTGAAAGCATGGGCCCTGCCCATGCATGCATCATGGTGCTAATGGGGCAGGTTCATGCCGTGGAACGCTGATTCTGGGCCCAGGAAACAAGCACAGACTGGTGGGACCACATAGTGTTGCAGGTCTGGGATGATTCCCAGTGGCTGCAAAACTTACGCATGCGTAAGGGCACTTTCATGGAACTTTGTGACTTGCTTTCCCCTGCCCTGAAGCGCATGAATACCAAGATGAGAGCAGCCCTCACAGTTGAGAAGCGAGTGGCAATAGCCCTGTGGAAGCTTGCAACACCAGACAGCTACCGGTCAGTCGGGAATCAATTTGGAGTGGGCAAATCTACTGTGGGGGCTGCTGTGATGCAAGTAGCCAATGCAATCAAAGATCTGCTGATATCAAGGGTGGTGACTCTGGGAAATGTGCAGGTCATAATGGATGGCTTTGCTGTAATGGGATTCCCTAACTGTGGTGGGGCCATAGACGGAACCCATATCCCTATCTTGGCACCGGAGCACCAAGCCGCCGAGTACATAAACCGCAAGGGGTACTTTTCAATAGTGCTGCAAGCTCTGGTGGATCACAAAGGACGTTTCACCAACATCAACATGGGATGGCCGGGAAAGGTATATGACGCTCGCATCTTCAGGAACTCTGGTCTGTTTCAAAAGCTGCAGGAAGGGACTTTATTCACAGACCAGAAAATAACCGTTGGGGATGTTGAAATGCCTATATGTATCCTTGGGGACCCAGCCTACCCCTTAATGCCATGGCTCATGAAGCCGTACACAGGCAGCCTGGACAGTGGTCAGGAGCTGTTCCACTACAGGCTGAGCAAGTGCAGAATGGTGGTAGAATGTGCATTTGGACGTTTAAAGGCGCGCTGGCGCAGTTTACTGACTCTGTTAGACCTCAGCAAAACCAATATTCCCACTGTTATTACCGCTTGCTGTGCACTCCACAATATCTGTGAGAGTAAGGGGGAGACATTTATGGCAGGGTGGGAGGTTGAGGCAAATTGCCTGGCCGCTCATTACACGCAGCCAGAAACCAGGGCGGTTAGAAGAGCACAGGAGGGCGCGGTACGCATCAGAGAAGCTTTGAAGACCAGTTTCATGACTGGCCAGGCTACGGTGTGAAAGTTCTGTTTGTTTCTCCTTGATGAAACCCCCCACCCCTTGTTTCACTCTACTTCCCTGTAAGCTAAGCACCCTCCCCTCCTCCCTTCGATCACCACTTGCAGAGGCAATAAAGTCATTGTTGCTTCACATTCATGCATTCTTTATTAATTCATCACACAAATGGGGGATAACTGCCAAGGTAGTCTGGGAGGGGTGGTGGAGGAGAGAAGCACTGGGAGGGGTGGTGGAGGAGGGAAGGACAAGGCCACACAGCTTTTTAAAAGTTTAAAACTTTTTGAATGCCAGCCTTTTGTTGTTTGGGCAATCCTCTGGGGTGGAGTGGCTGCGTGGCCGGAGGCCCCCCCACCGCGTTCTTGGGCGTCTGGGTGAGGAGGCTATGGAACTTGGGGATGAGGGCGGTTGGTTACACAGGTGCTGTAGCGGCGGTCTGTGCTCCTGCTGCCTTTCCTTCAGCTCAACCATACGCTGCAGAGTATTAGTTTGATCCTCCAGCAGCCTCAGCACTGAATCCTGCCTCCTCTCAACACACTGCAGCCACTTTTCAGCGTCAGCCTTTTCTTCAGCCTGCCACTTACTCTCTTCAGCCCGCCACCTCTCCTCCCGGTCATTTTGTGCTTTTCTGCACTCTGACATTGTCTGCCTCCACGCATTCGTCTGTGCTCTGTCAGTGTGGGAGGACAGCATGAGCTCAGAGAACATTTCATCACGAGTGCATTTTTTTCGCCTTCTAATCTTCACTAGCCTCTGGGAAGGAGAAGATCCTGTGATCCTTGAAACACATGCAGCTGGTGGAGAAAAAAAAAGGGACAGTGGTATTTAAAGAGACACATTTTATAGAACAATGGGTACACTCTTTCACGGTAAACCTTGCTGTTAACATTACATACACAGCACATGTGCTTTCGTTCCAAGGTCGCATTTTGCCTCCCCCCACCACATGGCTAGCCCCTCACCCCTCCCCGTAGCTAACAGCGGGGAACATTTCTGTTCAGCCACAGGCAAACAGCCCAGCAGGAACGGGCACCTCTGAATGTCCCCTTAAGAAAAGCACCCTATTTCAACCAGGTGACCATGAATGATATCACTCTCCTGAGGATAACACAGAGAGATAAAGAACGGATGTTGTTTGAATGCCAGCAAACATACACTGCAATGCTTTGTTCTACAATGATTCCCGAGTACGTGCTGCTGGCCTGGTGTGGTGTGGTAAAGTGTCCTACCATGGTGGACAGAATAAAGCTACCCTCCCCAGAAACCTTTTGCAAAGACTTTGGGAGTACATCCAGGAGAGCCGCAAATGCCAGGGCAAATTAATCATTAAACATGCTTGCTTTTAAACCATGTATAGTATTTTAAAAGGTACACTCACCAGAGGTCCCTTCTCCGCCTGGCGGGTCCGGGAGGCAGCCTTGGGTGGGTTCGGGAGGTACTGGCTTCAGGTCCAGCATGAGAAACAGTTCCTGGCTGTCGGGAAAACTTGTTTCTCTGCTTGCTTGCTGTGAGCTATCTACAACTTCATCATCATCATCTTCCTCGCCCCAAAACCTGCTTCTGTGTTGCCTCTATCTCCATTGAAGGAGTCAAACAACACGGCTGGGGTAGTGGTGGCTGAACCCCCTAAAATGGCATGCAGCTCATCATAGAAGCGGCATGTTTGGGGCTCTGACCCAGAGAGGCCGTTTGCCTCTCTGGTTTTCTGGTACGCTTGCCTCAGCTCCTTACGTTTCACGTGGCATTGCTTCAGGTCCCTGTTATGGCCTCTCTCCTTCATGCCCTGGGAGATTTTGACAAATGTTTTGGCATTTCGAAAACTGGAACAGAGTTCTGATAGCACGGATTCCTCTCCCCATACAGCAATCGGATCCCGTATCTCCCGTTCGGTCCGTGCTGGAGCTCTTTTGCGATTCTGGGACTCCATCATGGTCACCTCTGCTGATGAGCTCTGGCCAGCGTGGCAAGCTGCAGGTGACCATGCAAACAGGAAATTGAAATTCAAAAGTTTGCGGGCCTTTTCCTGTCTACCTGGCCAGTGCGTCTGAGTTGAGAGTGCTGCCCAGAGTGGTCACAATAGTGCACTCTGGGATAGCTCCCGGAGGCCAATACTATCTAATTGCATCCACAGTACCCCAAAATCGACCAGGCAAGGCCAATTTCAGCACTAATCCCCTTGTCGGGGGTGGAGTAAGGAATTATTTTTAAGAGCCCTTTAAGTCGAAAAAAAGGGCTTCATCGTGTGGACGGGTGCAGGGATAAATCGATTTAACGCTGCTAAATTCAACCTCAACTCCTAGTGTAGACCAGGGCTGAGCAACCCTGATTTACACAAGTTGAGGATATTCTAGACCCACATTTGTTTAGCTTTTCCCTCCTCTCCATTCTCCTAGTCCAACACTGGATTTTAGACTACTGGGTTTCATGTTGTCTTTCCACATGGAACTTGTATACCAAAACTGGATTATAACTGAAAACTCATAAGGAATATATGCATTTTCATACCAGTACAGATCAGCAGTCCATCTAGTCTTCAGCAGAGTTGTGTCTGTAAAACATTGACAGTAAATGTTTTTGTAGACTCACACTATTAAACTGTTTCAATTAAACCATTGTCTAACTATTTTAACCCTAATTAAGAGTCCTTCCTTCCTATTTCAGAGCCCATTGTGTGAGATATGAAAGGAACTGTTACACATTTTAAATGAGTCTTACAAACAGAATTAAATCAATACTGCACTGAAAACATACACAATTAGATTTCAGAGTGGTAGCCGTGTTAGTCTATATCCGCAAAAACAATGAGGAGTCCTTGTGGCACCTTAGAGACTAACAAATTTATTTGGGCATAAGCTTTCATGGGCTAGAACCCATTTCATCAGATGCATGGAGTGGAAAATACAGGAGCAGGTATAAATACATGAAAAGATGTGAGCTGCCTTACCAAGTGTGAGGTCAGTCTAACGAGACAATTCAATTGACAGCAGGATACCAAGGGAGGAAAAATTACTTTTTAAGTAGTAATGAGAGTGGTGCATTTCAGACAGTTGACAAGAAAGTGTGAGTAACACTAGTGGGAAATTAGTATTGGGGAAATTAGGTTTAGGTTTTGTAGTGATCCAAGCACTCCCAGTCTTTACTCAGGCCTATTCTGATGGTGTCCAGTTTGCAAATTAATTCCAGTTCTGCAGTTTCACGTTGGAGTCTGTTTTTAAGTTTTTTTTGTTGAAGAATGGCCACTTTTAGGTCTGTTATTGAGTGACCAAGGGGATTGAAGTGTTCTCCTACTGGTTTTTGAATGTTATGATTCCTGATGTCAGATTTGTGTTCATTTATTCTTTTGCTGTATGCCTTAACTGCTTCCACAATCTAGTCAGTGAGGCTTGCGTGATTCAGCATTGAAGACTCTTCCTGCTGAAAATGAAGTTTGCTTAGAATAAATAATATGAATCGAATCATGTGATTCATGCGCCAAATTAAAAAGCTGACATTCATGGATGGAAAGAGGATAAATCTGCAATTTCTACGTTCAGAAGTACATGAGTACCAGCACAGCTTATTTGGCAGTAAAAGTCATGGGGATAGTACTTAAATAATTGATGACAGCGTGGTTGCTTTGTAAATTCCTAATCTGCCATTTGCAATCATACCTAAGAAAATCCATTGATCTTCTGTGAAAATTGCTTTCTTTCCTGAGTTAATTGTATCGTTTATAATTCATAGTGTAGCAATTTGAGAGTCCTCT
This sequence comes from Lepidochelys kempii, assembly GCF_965140285.1. Lineage (NCBI taxonomy): Eukaryota > Metazoa > Chordata > Testudines > Cheloniidae > Lepidochelys > Lepidochelys kempii. Next base: position 64,640,856 of record NC_136384.1, on the reverse strand, counting down.
TAAAAGAAGGGTTCTCTGTGTATCTGAGGTGCAGTAGTGCAATGTATAGAATATACTTCTGGGAATTTCCATAGTGGTGGAGTTGTGGCTTTTTGTGCTTTTAATGAGGTGCATTCATCTGGTTTCTTTAGAGGTCATGCATGGATCTGAGTGCAGGCACTCTGCATAACATAGGATAAAAGTGAACGTTTACAGTACAATATACTTGACTTTTTTAATGAGAAGTAGCGCAGTCACGTTCTGAGTTCCTCGCATTGTTTTCACCTGGTTATCTAATTGTTAGATATTCTTTGCACTCAGTGCCTCCACCAAGCAGCCAGGTACATAAACTAACAGACGTTCCCTACGATCTGTAAGACATTACTCATAATAAAGGAAGAAAATCAAAGACTGACAGATTATAAAGCTAAACAAACATTTTATTCCCAGAAAGAATAAGGGGAAACTAAAAGAAAGGAAAGGGACCAGACAAGGGACTTGAGGCTGTCAACCAGTTGCACAGCAAAAAATGTGAACTACTTCTAAGTTAAGTAAAAAATAACTAAAATGCCCCTGAAGTGTCCCCACAGGACTTGCTGGTTGATGGAGCTGGAGCTCAATGAGAAGGGCTGGCATCTCTTGCTGGGAAACTGATGAGTAGCCCTTTCAGATGAAGGGCTTCCCTGGCTGCATTAAGCCCTGGCTGTCCCATGGTACAAGAAAGGCCTAACAGACACAGTTGGCAATCAGTCCTTCCAGGTGTGGCTGAGTCTTGAGGTTCATTTTGTCCTTTGTGCAGCTGGGGGCTCTGAATCAGTCTCAAGCCCTGTGGCTTGAGAGAGAGACAAAATAGCACCTCCCTTTCTGCAGCATCCATCCAGCACCCTCAAGCTGTTTGTGCCTCTCAAGCACAGACACGATTTTTCTAACAGGTTATGCAGAAGAAATCAAATTCTGGAGTAGAGGGGTTCCTTAACTGTACCGGAGGGCAGAATGGGGGTTAATATGTTCAGATATGGAAGAAATACACTCACGCAAATCGGTGCAATGGAGTTGTGGTGCTCTGGGAATAAATCAGAGTCGTGTAATGAATTAGGCTGTTGTTTATAAGACCTCTGCCTTATTTGTTGTAGAGGTTGGAAGGTGCATACGTATGGGATATGTGGGAACACGTGGTCCAAGACCCTCCCAAAATATAAGGTCCAGCCCCCCCTAAACCAAGGGAGAGGAACTATTGAGCTCAGGCTCCAAATGATTACTTAGGGCAACAAATGAAAAACAAGGAGTGGGAATGGAGGTCAAAGGTTGAAAATTAGGGAACCAGAATGGGACACTCCAGGCAGTGCGTGCCCCTCCTCAGAAGCATCTAAGGCAGCAGTGGATGCTGCCCACAAAAACTACACTCGGTGACATGATTTGACAAGAGACTAGAACTATGCATCACAGTCATGGAGTACCACTCTCCCCACTCTAGCTTCCCTTGTTGTGTGATGGATGGCCATCTTGGCCAGTGCCAGGAGAAGGTTGATGACTTTGTGGGACCACAGATGGGGTGTGTTAGGATAAATACAAGAGGGGTAAAGTGCAGCCAGAACCTCAGTAAGAGTGTCAGAAGGAGACAGAAGAGGGGCTACAGCCTGACACACACTACTTCAATGTGCACCAGGGTCTCTCTCTTGCTGCAGAAGGGACAGGTGTCAGGGGACTCCATGAGTTTCAATGCATTCCTATCAGGAGTTGTGTTGCTAGTGGTGTTGATCTGTAATTCAGAAGAGGAAGGAATAGTTCTTCCTACTGTAGGATTTCCTTCACTGTCTGTACAGTCAATGGCTGCTTGTACAGTAAAGTGGGCTGCAAGTAGTTTGATCAAAATAATATTTTGTTCGCAATGACAAATTCTACTGCAATGAATTATGGTCCATTGTCCATCAAAAATTGTTATGGAATACAAAAATGACCAAAAGTGCACTTTGGTTTCTCAGTAACATTATGAAATATTATGTCTTTCAAGTATATTATTTCTATATACCAAGAAAACTAGTCAACAGCAATCAGGTAATGCTGTCCTCTGAATTCATATAAATCACAGCTAGTCTCTCCCAAGGTCTGGTGAAAAAATGCACTTTCATAAAGCTCATTTCTCTGATATCAAATATGCATCAAACATAGCCAGAATCCTTTCATAGGCATTTTTGTGATTGTCTTCAGTAAAGTTAAAGGATTCAAAAAAATGGTCTTCCTGCTTTCCCCATAGCATAAATTAGATTCCTGAATGTCTCCAGTTTCCTGGTGGAGCTTTGTAGCAATTTGAAATGTTGCAAAAATACTGCTTCCAGTCTGTCCATTGTGAAGGTTTATCAAAGTTTATGTTCTCTAGGGCATGTTGATGAGATCCTGCAAACTTTATTGCTTTGTTCCTTTTCTTTGCAACCATTGTTGTTTTGTTCTTTCTATTTGTTCTCCCCTAGCACTAGTTTACTTCTGACATCATGCCATTTACTTCTTGTACACAGAAGGTTGCAGGGCTGCTTCTAGCAGGTCAGGCTTCTGTATATATATATATAATATATAGACTGACTACATAGCTTAGTTTTCAGAAAGATATACACCAGATCTTCCATAAGATCTTTTAATGCTCTGTTAGGTATGGGTAAGGTTAGGTTCAATAAGGTATTTTACATACAGCACCACCTGATCGTTCAACAGTATAATACAGTTTAGCATTCCATTCCATAGACAGACAATCTTAATTTGGCATGTTCTAACTTTCTAGTCGTGTGTGTGTGTGTGTGGGTGTGTGTGTGTGAGAGAGAGAGAGAGAGAGAGATTGAGATTTACATGCATACACTGACATGCTTTCAGGTTTGACTTCAGTGTGTCTTTATATTGTTAGTACAGAGAGTGAACACCTAGTTGTCTCTGTGCTACTTCCATAAGAGCCTATGGCATGGTTACCCAATAGTTAATTCCAGGTGAAAGGACTGCTTGTGTATGAGAAGTGTTTATTCCAAATCAGAAATGAGTACAAACTGAGAAACATCTTCAGTTTTGGAAGAATAAAATACTGTAATTCAAAGCAAATGTAAAGAAGCAGAAAAAATCCTAACACAAATCCCCATAAAATAGGACCAGAGAACATTATGATTAATGACTGTGAGGAGCAATGAGAACACACAGAGACATACTCTCTCTCTCACACACACACAGAAGTACCTAGCCCACCAAAAACACAAAAATACCCAAACAAACAAACAAAAATAATAAAAAAAATCCCAACAAAAACAGGAGTTTGTTCCCTATCATATCTTTTGTACACTGGATTCTTACTGATCCAACAAGTATGCTGACCCTCCCTTTTCAATTTGTATTAATTACAAACTCTAAACAAACAAAAGCTCCCTAATAAACTAATTTCTATTTGAAGAAATCAATTAACGTCCTTACCTGCAAACAGAAGAGGATTAAATTTTTGCTGTACTCTTGGCACAGGAGACAACAAGGTCAAACACTCCATTTGCCTGAATTTTCAGCACAGCATGTGGGAAATTGAATATGCAGCTGCCATTTTTAAGTTGAGAGAATGATGCCTATCTTACTCTGCTAGGAGTGCATACAAGAGCACCCATCCTACTGAACATGCATTGTGTATAGAATTTGTCAACTGTCAAAGTACTAGTATTTAAAAAACTATAGGTATATGTGAGGTCAGAAACATGCAAGAATCACAAACAGTTACATGTGGGACAGACAAGATTGTCCAGGACCATTACAGGCTGTTGTATCCTTGCTTTGCACTCTTCATGTTTTTCACATAAATGTTAATGTGACTTGCTTTAAAGAGATTAATAGAGATATGACAAATCTGCTGCCATCATGCTCTGTTGGGGGCTGTTGCTTCTGAGTTGCTGGGTCCAACCTGACGTACTTTCAAGCTTGATTTCAATGCATCTTTATATGGTTTGTACTGGACACCATGAGAATGAATGTCTTGCTATAGCTGACCATAAAATAGGGCTTTGAGTATTCTTGAGTTGGTCTTGTGAAAAAGATGCACAGGCCAACACAGCTGAGCTTTTATGAGCATGCTTTGAATGCCAGAGATCCAACAGTGATTAAGGATTTTGATATTCGGACTCTTGTCCTACCCTTTGACCCTGAAAACAGACTGAAGGCAGTAAGTATGGATCTCACAACTCTACAGAAGCATTGGGAGCACAACTTTCCAATAGACATTTAGCTTAGTGCTTATTTTAACACTGCTATCATTCCATAGGTCATGAGACAGCATTCCAAATGCAAAGCTGGCCTTGGCCATGCAATGGGTAATCTCATCATCAGTTGTGGTATTCAGTGACAGCATACTCCCTAGGTAGCAAAACTTCCCCATGGACTTCAGCGGAGAGTTGTTTATCTAATTCAGACCAACATGTACGTATCTCAGAACAAGTTGGTCCGATACTTCCATTTTCTTTAGGCCAATTGTGAAAACAAAGGAATTGACTGCACAAGTGAAGTGATCAGTTAAAAACTGAATGTCATCAATCGTGTAGGCAACCAGTGCACCATCATCAGCAAATAACTTCAGACAAACAGACCAAACTCCAACAGAAACTCATGGAAGTATTTCCCTTAGCTATAGAAGCCTCAGTGGAAGTTGAGACAGCCTGGAAACATTTTTAGGATATGACCTATATTATGGCTGCTGAAGTTCTCAGCTTCGTTAAGAGGAAACTGTAACATTGCACTCCATTTGCACATCAAAATATGCTTATGAATGTATGATGTAACTGGAATATGCTTTATGCAAAAGGTCTCTTGTAAGGTAACACTACAAAGCTTATAATCTACTGAGTGTGTTCATCCTATTTGTCTGCATGTATTATATCTATGTGTTGAGTTAGCAGAATAAGATATAAACTTGTATCACTGATGAAACATATTAAGTGGACGCCGTTAAGGGTGCTCCAGAAACGATCAGTTGTAAATGGCCTTAGTTACTTGAAAGCCTTCCTGTGTATGTGTGGGCCAGCCATGGGGAATGGAGAGTAGGGGTCTTACAGTGATATGTGACCATGTCACCTGATAATGAAGTCCATCTTAAATCTGGTACTTTTCAATTTAGAAGGAGAGGTGGGGAACCAGAGAGACAAAAGATTCCTGCCTTGTGCCAAAGCTATAAAAGAGGATTGAGCAGGACAAAAGGGGCTGCCAGTCATGAGAAAACCCCTGCTTACCACCTAAGATGTCTGCTGGAACTAACAAGGACTGTACAAGGGGAAAGGATTGGGCCCTGAGTAGGAAGGAGTCTAGTCTGTGAAAAAAGCTTATTGGAACATCTCTGAGGATGAGATATTACCTGTAATCAGTTTCTTAATGTATTAGGCTTAGACTAAGAAAGGGATAGATAATAGGACAGAAAATATCATGTTGCCTCTATATAAATCCATGGTATGCCCACATCTTGAATACTCTGTACGGATGTGGTTGCCCCATCTCAAAAAAGATATATTGGAATTGGAAAGGGTTCAGAAAAGGGCAACAAAAATTATTAGGGGTATGGAACAGATTCTGTATGAGGAGAGATTAATAAAACTGGGACTTTTCAGCTTGGAAAAGAGACGGCTAAGGGGAGATATGATTGTGGTCTATAAAATCATGATTGGTGTAGAGAAAGTAGATAAGGAAGTGTTGTTTACTACTTCTCATAACACAAGAACTAGGGGTCACCATATTAAATTAATATGCAGCAGGTTTAAAACAAATAAAAGGAAGTATTTCTTCACCCAACACACAGTCAACCTGTGAAACTCCTTGCCAGAGGATGTTGTGAAGGCCAAGACCATAACAGGGTTAAAAAAACTAGATAAATTAATGGACGATAGGTCCATCAATGGCTATTACCCAGGATGGGCAGGAATGGTGTCCCTAGCTTCTGTTTGCCAGAAGCTCAGAATGAGCAACAGGGGATGGATCACTTGATGATTACCTGTTCTGTTCATTCCCTTTAGGGCACTGGTCACTGTTGGAAGACAGGATACCGGGCTAGATGGACCTTTAGTCTGACCCAGTAGGGCCATTCTTATGTTATGTTCTTATGACTTGCGAGTTTGTTTTATTTTGCTTTTGTGACTTACTTTGTTGTGTCTGTTATTACTTGAAACCACTTAAATACTAATTTTTATACTTAATAAAATCACTTTTGTTTATTAATAAACCCAGAGTAAGTGATTAATGGCAGGGAGCGAGCAAGCAGCTGTGCATATCTCTCTATCAGTGTTCTAGAGGGCGGACTATTTATGAGTTTACCCTGTACAAGCTTTATGCAAAGTAAAACAAATTTATTTGGGGTTTGGATCCCATTAGGAACTGGGTGTCTGGGTGCTGGAGACATAACTTGCAGAGCTGTTTTCAGTTAAGTCTGCAGCTTTGGGGGCATGGACCGGACCCTGGGTCTTTGTTGTTGAGCCAGATATGCTAGCTTGCTGCAAGACAGGGTTTCGGAAGTCCCAAGATAGCAGGGAAAATGGGCTCAGAGGTAATTTCAGCACATCATGTGACAGTCTCAAGGGGATCTCTGTGACTGAACCAGTCAGAAACATCAGGACTCATTTGATGAGAATGACCTGAAATGTGTCAACTCTTGAACTCCTAGGAAGCCTAGGAGCTAGGAAGGCTACATATCCAGTGAGCAAAACAGATGATCCAGCTCAAACTTTGAAAAATGAAAATCTAGTGCGGGGAAAAGAAAGTGGTGGAGTTACAACTGGCAGCAGACCAGACACCAAAAGCTTTTTTTCTGGCCTTTGTGCTATCTATGGCCACAGGTTCAATGGGATACCCCTCTAAGCACAGATTTCTCTACTCTCTCTTGCTGGGAGAATTATTGCACAGGTCATATTGAATAGACTTACCTCCCATCTTATGGAAGCCATCATCCCCAAGTCTCTGTGGATTTCAGTCAGGAAAGGACACTTTAGACACAATCTTCACAGCCCATCAGCTTCAGGAAAAGTGCTGGGTGCAAAACCATGGTCTTTATATTGTTTGTCAACCTAGCTAAAGCTTTTGGTGCTGTAAATCGTAAGGGACTCTGGAAACTTTTGTTCATCTTTGGATGCCCTGCAAAGTTTATTTCTATAATTTGGACCTTCTATGATGGGATGATAGCCAGACTGGTGGAAAATGCTGAAATAAAGAACTCCTTTATGGTCACCAATGTTACCACACAAGATTGCATACTGGCTCCCATGCTCTTTTCCATCCTTTTTTCAGCTACGCTTAGGGATGCATTTCATGACATTGACAGAGGAGTATTTATCCAGTTCCACACCGATGGGAAGTTGTCCAATCTTCAGTGCTTCTGTGCTCATGCAAAAGTACCAGATTTACTCAAAAAGGAGCACTGAATATTCAAATACATTAAATGTGGGGTATGGGTCTATTTTCATATTGCAAGTTTTCATTTAAATACACCTGCCTCAAAATGGGTCAAAATTCCAGTTTGTTAAATTAGTTTTGCTTTAAGCTTTTAAATAAATATAATGAATAGAAATGGAAAGGATATTGTGTCTGTCTACATACCTCCACAGGTAGCTGCATTCCAACAGTACAGCTGGTATCCCACAGTCCTCTTGTTTACCAGAAATGATCTCAATGCAGTTCTTGAGTTATAACAGTAAACCTTTTTGTTTGAACTATCCCAGTCTTCATTCTGTACCTTTTCCCATCAACATTTGTTATGGGTGGTTAAAACATTGTATAAACTTTTATCCACTTCGCTACAGTTGAACTCACTAACTGGAACCTAACAATCTACCCCAATTCTACAACAGGGCTTATGTGCTTAAGTGCTTTACTGAATCTAGACTTAAATCTTGATTAGTTGGTGAGACTGCAATATTGAAAATAATATTGAGTTATAGCTAGTGTGGGTAGCAGAGTTATTTTGAAGTTAACTAAAGCACATCATTTGCAACTAAAAAGGTTTCTCCTCTAAATATGCCAGGTTGAGTACAGAAGAATCCATCTTAACTAGAGCTATTAGAGAAATAATTGAATACTTCAGGGGATTGATAATGAGATATAAAGCCTTTCATGTCTAAGTCATCAGTTCAAATCAAGACCAGCTGGCAATGAAAAAGCTATTATCTGATGGCTGTTCGGGGTTATATCTTTGTGAACTGAATCTGGCTATCCCAGACTAGTTCTTTGTAGATTGGTTTGGCTTAGAGTCACTCACTCAGTTGATGATTTTTTAATGAGATTATAAATTTGGTTGATAAAGGTAATAGTGTTGATGTAGTGTACTTAGATTTCTGTAAGGCATTCGACTTGGCACTTCATGACATTTTGATTTAAAAAAAATTAGAATGATATAAAATTAATATGACTCACACTAACCATTTTCATGTGCTTTCAATAAATATCACTAGTAAATCTCCATATCACATTAAGATACCATAGCTATTCATATTGGCAGATTATTGTGGTGCAAGTCTTACCCCCACAGACCAATAATTACAACACAGAATAGACAGATTAGATTACCGGGTTCTGACAGAGTTACAAATATTAATTTTATGGCTGTCGATTACTCACAGTTAACTCACACGATTAACTACAAAAATTAATCACGATTAATTGCAGTTTTAATCGCATTGTTAAACAATAGAATACCAATTGAAATTCATTAAATATTTTTGGATGTTTTTTACATTTTTGTATATATTGATTTCAATTACAACACAGACTACAAAAGGTACACTGCTCACTTTATATTATTTTTTTATTACAACTAATGATAAAGAAAAGAAACAGTGTTTTTCAATTCACCACACACAAGTCCTGTAGTGTAATCTCTTTATTGTGAAAGTGCAATTTAAAAATGTAGTTTTCCTTTTTACATAACCGCACTCAAAAACTAAACAATGCAAAACTTTAGAGCCCACAAGTCCACTCAGTTCTACTTCTTGTTCAGCCAATTGCTAAGACAAACAAGTTTGTTTACATTTACAGGAGATACTGCTGCCCACTTCTTATTTACAAGATCCCCAGAAAAGTGAGAACAGGCGTTTGCATGGCACTTTTGTAGCAGGCACTGCAAGGTATTTACGTGCCATATATGCTAAACTTTGCATGCCCCTTCATGCTTTGGCTACTATTCCAGAGGACATGCTTCCATGCTGAGGACGCACTTCCATGCTGAGGACGCTTGTTTAAAAAAAAAATAATTAAATTTGTGACTGAACTCCTTGGGGGAGAATTGTATGTCTCTGGCTCTATTTTATCTGCATTCTGATATATATTTCATATTACAGTAGTCTTGGATGATGGCTCAGCACATGTTGTTCATTTTAAGAACACTTTCACTGCAGATTTGACAAAAGGGAAAGAAGGTACCAATGGGAGATTTCTAAAGATAGCTACAACACTCGACCCAAGTTTTAAGAATCAGAAATGCCTTCCAAAATCTGAGCGGGATTGTGGAGCATGCTTTCAGAAGTCTTAAAAGAGCAACGCTCCGATGCAGAAACTACAGAACCTGAACCATCAAAAAAAAACCAACCAACCAAAAAACAACCTTCTGCTGGTGGAATCTGACTCAGAAGATGAAAATGAACATGAGTCGGTCCGCACTGCTTTAGATTGTTATTGAGCAGAACCTGTCATCAGCATGGATGCATGTGCTCTGGAATGGTGGTTGAAGCATGAAGGGACATATGAATTTTCAGCTTATCTGGCATGTAAATATCTTGCAATGCCAGCTACAACAGTGCCATGAGAACACGTTATCACTTTCAGCTGACACTGTGAACAAGAAGTGGGCAGCATTATCTCCTTCAAATGTAAACAGGCCCTTTCGATGCTGATTCCCAGTTTACAATTACATTTCAAGATCTATCAGTTAGCCATCCTTTAATCTATGTAATGTGAGCCATATTAATTTTATATCATTCTAATTTTTTTAAAATCAAAATGTCATGAAGTGCCAAGTCAAACGCCTTACAGAAATCTAAGTACACTACATCAACACTATTACCTTTATCAACCAAACTTGTAATCTCATTAAAAACTCATCAACTGAGTTTCCATAAACCCATCTTTTTTCATAAACCCATGTTGATTGACATTAGTTATATGACCTTCCTTTAAACTCTTTACTTACTGAGTTCTATATCAGCCACTCCATTATCTTGGAATATTTTAAAGAAAGGATTACAGGATTAAATGAAGGCTTCTTGCTCTACCATTTTTGGGTGGCTTTGAATACCAAGGACCAGATCTTCGGCAGGTGGAAGTCAGAGTAGCTTCACTGATGTCAATGTAGCTATACTGACTTACATTAGCTGAGAAAGTGGCCCCTGGAGCCAGATTTTCCACTGTTACACCAGCTTTACGTCAGCGTGACTGCATTTGTTAGAGAAGCTAATGGAACAATTATCAGTCATAACTGGCTGACTAGAATGGCCATAACACTACCATATTTCTCAGGATCCTATCAAAGACAACTTTAAAACCTACATAAATGAAGTGTCATACAAATGTTAGGAATATTGTAAACATTTTATTGGTGCACTTAGGCAGTTTTAAATAATGTTTACATACAATAACTCACATTCATTTAGTCAAATATTTCAAACAAAAAAACCCAAAAGAAAACAAGAGGCAGTAGTTTGGCACAGAGCTTTTTCAAGATAGGGAAAGAAACTCAACTAAACTACACAAAATCTAGCCATACTACAGAATTCACACATACATAAGATGATGTTGTTTATATGGACTTAAAATATTACACTGGCAAAAATAAGTGAACGTATTCCAGATTGGTACAGAAAAGTATACAATACATATACACAAATAGGGAATTCAAATAAGCAGAAAATACCCTGTTTTAAAAGGGAATCTCCTTTCCAAATAGTTTTGAATTTTAGTGCACACCCCTCTGAATTTAGAGTATTTCTGTATGTACAAAGAGGTACAACAAATTGTTATAGTATTTATTGCAACAAACTAAGCATACCATAATATACACACTTTAAATACCCCCCCCCCCAACCCTGTTGATATATTGGCTTCTTATTCCTCCTGCATAACCTCCTCTTTCTGTTGATTTAAGATTAATTTCTCTCAATGAAAGGCACATACTTATCTGCAACAGAAGAAACAGAGGTGGTAATCTTTAAACATATACATTTTTAAACACCTTTAAAAACAAAAGAAATTAAAATATTTTTGCTCTGATTAAACCTGTCCAAAAACCCAATAACTTCTGGTACTGATAAAAGGAGTCTGCCTCATACATAAAATATCCTTCCATCGATCTGTTATACTGTATAATGATGGAATAGTGCATTTTGAAGGATGATTTCTCCATGCTAGGTTTATCTTTACAAAAAGAATAGTTTAAAGACTTAAGATTCTATAGTATGTACTGCAAAGTAAGTATTGTATTTAGGAACCAAGGATTTCTCAATCTGATTTCTTTTAAAACTAATATTGGGTTTCCACAATATTCAAATACACCAGGTCTGATCCCTTTCAATCCAAACATGTTCACTATTATGATCTACTGAAATGCCCTATTTCTAAGTAACAAAGGCTTTTGTGGTTTTTTCCCCTGATTCACAACTTCAGCAGTAAACTTCAAGGCTGGCTAACGTCAGGATGTTTCACCTGCCTAAAGTAGATGCTGCTTCTTGTAAATCTTGAAGAGGATACTTGAGGGCTATATTCTAACCTCTGGGACTTTTGCAAGTAATTTGAATGCCAACAAGTATTCTCTAATGCAGGTTGTCAGGTGTTTGTTTTACACGGTGTTTTGTTATTTTAGAGAACCAGTGTGGCAAGTCTTTCTGAAGAAGCAATTTATAGCTTTTTATCTTATCTTACAGAAGAGATAAAATACAAACACCTGTTTCTCCATGACATTTGTCTACAGCTATCCAAGTATCTACTTACAAGTATGTCAAATTGCAGTTCCAAATCATCCTGTACTAACTCTACTGGCTCAACCATTTGTTTCACGACACAGTTCCAAATTGTCCTCCTTGTTTATAAAGCCCACGATAGACAAACTCCAGCCGACCTCACATATCTTTTCTTTAGTCCCCTTCTACCTAGCACCAGACTCCCCATGGTTATTTCACACGAATTTGACATAGTGCAAGCACATAAACCTTTGTAGCTCCTCCCAGCTAGAAAAACCTGTATGCAATCTTAGCCTCAGAAACACCATTTATTTTCAAAAAGTTATTCTTCCGTATTTCTCTTGCTCACTTCCATTTTTTAAATTTTAAAATTAGGCAACTACTTCACTCCAAATTGTTTTTGAATAGTTAACAGATACTATACAAATTGAAATCATATGTCAGTCACTAGATTCTTGCAATATTGAAGTACACCTACATACATTATAGCCAGTCATCCTTAAATAGGAAATTGTTTTTGTGTTACAATTTTAATTTCACTGTAGCATGTAGTAATTTGTTTTTACCTAAACAATAAAAAAATAAATGAAACAGTCTGTAGAACAGAAAAGGGTTTATCAGTTTTAAAAATTAAAAAAAAAAAAAAGGTTTTCCTGTATAATCTGGGTTGGAGTTGCAGCAGATTTCTATGATAAACATTTTGTGCACATCAACACCACCAATGATAAAAAAAAAACCTTTGGAAGTAAAATTATACCAGTCAGCCAGATGTTCAGATGCACTAGGTGCCTTCTCTACAGGCAACTGCAAGATTCTCCTCCATCCCTAAATCAACTCTCTAGGCCTTTAAATCCTTACCTGTCATTCCTTTAAGAATAATACAGATCCCGATAATCATTAAAACATACTGGTTGAAAAGTGATGAGTTTCAAAAGATTTAATTACACCAGTGCTTGCCATGAACCTACCAAAAGTCCAACCAGAGTCAACACGCTCCTAATCATGAAGATGTACTTTTTAAGCATCCTACACCCAGGTTTCAAATTTCTGCACTAATCCTCCAAACAATGCCACTGAGCAGCAATACTCCGTAAATACTGTGTGTAAATGGGAATGTTAACTTAGCAGCAACTGTTTGAAATGTTATTCTCTACAGGTAACTCAAATGGACTACCTGAACAAGCAATGGAGGAAAACACTGGAAGACAAAAAAAGGGGGGGGTGGGGTGGGAGGGAAGAAAGAGGGGTCCTAATAAGCTGCTGAATCAACCTCTTGCAAAGGCTGAGAGTTTCTCTACAAGATTAAATAAATTGTGCAATATGAGAGAATGTAGCAAGCCTCTGATTTACATAGATTTTCAAGATTAATTTCTTCTTATATTATGGACTGGATGAAATTGGAAGCCCCTGGAAGCCATTTGCCCTAGCTTTTCATCCTGAGATGGTGGCTCAAGACACTTGAATAATGAATTAGGACTTTGTAGCTCTCTTTCCTTTGCAAGACACAAAAAAGAACAAGTTCAATTCTCTGCAACACTTTTACCTTAATATTTCTTAAATATGAATGTTTAGCAGGCTATTCTCTTCTGGAGACATTTATGCTATGTCTGTGCTGTGTACATAGTACAACTATAATTTTCTAAATTGGTTAACTGAAACTCTAGGTAAGTGATACTCAGACTGAGGCTTGTGAGCCGCAAGTGGCTCTTTAATGTGCTAAAAAAAATGCCAGACACATATAATATTAAAACAATGTTTGATTTAATTATTAACCAATTTAAGTTATTAACCAATCAGGATCCTTTTCTATGTTATTAACCAAGTATAGTTGATAAAATAATAACACTTGGTCAGTCATTGTGCTGTGAGAATAATATAGATAGAGAGAAGTAAATGAAACAATTCACACTACCATGGCTCTTTTGGGGAATGTTGATAGCTAATTTGGCTCTTAAGTCTGAGTATCACTGCTCTCTGTTAACTTAAGTTTGGTTAGTTTGTCCAGAGTTACTCTGTCTCAAATCACTATTCTTGCAGAACTCAGATTCTGCAAGCTAGTAAACTGTTGAGGTTTCAGTCTTGTGGAGTACAGCAACTCTACAGAGCAAATATTAAGCTGCAGTCTCCTCTTATAAAAGTGGAAGCAAACACAAGTGATTTTCAAAACAGAGCATGAGCATATCATCACCATGCTAGTATATTATACAGCAAGTATAGGATGGGTCAAAATCCCTTAATCCACGTAATAATAAGAATAAGAATATTTAAAAAGACTGAAGACAGACAAAACTGAAAAGAAATTTTGCTTTGGGCTTTGCAAGAACACCATTAGTAACACATGAAAACAGATTTTTAAAAATAAAATGCTTTTCTATCTAGGTTCTGATACTGTTCCCATCACTGTGGCACCTAAAGCACCTCAAACTGATTTCTTAGTGTGTATCACTTTCCATTGCATTGCTAGTATGGTGCTATAATCACTTTTACCATGGAGAAGTCACATTTCGTTAAATTTTCTTATAAAAACGCCATCTCAAAGTAGTAGTGTGAATTTTACAATGGATAGCCTCTTCGTATCTAACAACTGCGTCAAGGAACAACTGTTATTCTCAGGTCCAGTACATGGTTGGTTCCCATAACCACCACTATTTTCTTTAGTTTTCTTAGAGTCAGAACAAAAAATGTCTGGTTCTATTTTCTGACTGAAGCATCTTATTAGAATCTTCAGCAGCAAGATGTGTTCCTTATTTACATTAATAGCTGCCAGAATGTATAGCGATATAAGCAGATAAATTAAATGTGGGTAACAGCTGTCATTCTAAAGACTACAAAATGTTTTTCAAATGAGCAATTTTAATTTATTTATTTATTTTATAATTTAATAGTTTATCATCTCTGAACTGTTGGAAGGAAGGTTCCAGTTTCTAGCCACTGCATTGGCAACCTAAGTTCCAGAGGTATATTTTGAAGGGGAACAAATACGATTTACTGAATATCTCATTAAAACTGACTAGATCTTTGGTACGATCCCATTCAGATTTAATCAACTGTCAAATTTGTCCCTTTGGGTTTTATTCTGTACAGCAATATATTTAGCCCTCAGGCCGCTAAGGATGCCCATATACACCCTTTACATCACACCTTTTTGGCTGGCAAAATGGAAAAACGAAGGCAGTCTTGATTTTCCAACACACTTGTGTCAGCAGTTCTCTTCCCCGTTTCCTCCTCATTTATTCTGTCAAGGGAGAAAGATACACTGCTCTACTGCAGATACTGCAATCTGCTTTGCACACTTAGATTGAGGTACTTCATGACAGGTTGCATAGCTAAGAGGATTTGTGGCAATTTAACTGCTTTTAATGAAGATGCTTTGCTGAAGACCACCGAAGTATATTATGTGAGAATCTCAGAAATGCCTAAGTCTAGAGAGAAATGATAGGAATACTATGCAAAATTAGATACCGTAGTATTAATTAGCTATCATATAATGGAATAATTTCCGAAATATAAACATACTGGTTTAGAAGACTTATGGTCTAAGTATTAACACTGGGCAATTTGATCCATAAAGACAGAAAAATATATGGAGCAGTCATAAAAATAGAGGCCTTTCTAAAGTCATAGCAGCAAAATAAATACATAAAAAATACTGAATAGTTACAATGACTTTGAAACCAACCTAATAACTATCAAAAAGACAAGAAGAGAAAAGGTTTTTTAAAAAAATAGGGCACAGAAGATGCTCTCTCTTAGTGCACAGTAAGCTTCAAGCTATGGATTTGATTTCTGGCATATTTGCAGAATGTGAATTAAGTTTAGAGAATGACATACAAAGGTAGAAAGTGGGATAGTGAGAACATCTGTTACATACACTGCAGTGTCAAAATATAGAAAATCTAATATAATCTGCAAAAGTTTTTTAAGAGGAAAAAAATTAGACTGAGTCATATTATATTCTGCCAAAACAAAGAAAAATATATACAGGAAAGAGATGTGTATCTGTACTTTTGTTTTCCAAATGTAGCTCCTCCATGTGACAGATTGGAGTGGTCTACTGCATTAAATTCTACAAACAGTAATCTGCCTCACCACTAAGTGAGAGACAAGGTGGGTGAGGTAATATCTTTTAATGGACCTACTTCTGTTTGTGAGAGAGACAAGTTTTTCAACTTACACAGAGTTCTTCTCTATATGTTGAGCTTAGTATTTTAAAAACTGTCTTATACCAGCTACACATTCCTTTTAGATCAGATACTCCAATTCTCAGCAGGTGAGATAACATTTAATCTCTGTATGAAGTGAACTTGAAAGCATCTCAGATTCCTCCTTGCTTTACACAAGACTCATTTACAGGAGTACAAAGTAACTTTACAGCCACAGATGCCAAGAATGGGTATTTGTATCTACATTTCTAAGCAGAGCTTAGACTCCTTGTACACTTTGTGAAAGACCCAGACCAGTGGGGTACAGGAGTCTGCTAGAAGGCAAATATACTGGCCACTGGATGAATAGTTTTCTGTTCCTTGAGTGACCAGAGCAAGGGCTGTGCTAGAGCAATCAGGAACCTGCTAGAACCAATTAAGACAGGCAAGCTAATTCAGACACCTGGAGCCAATTAAGAACATACTAGAATCAATTATGACAGACTAATCAGGACACCTGGTTTAAAAAGGACCTCCCACCAGTTCGTGGAGCACGTGCAAGGAGCAGGGAGCGAGAAGGTATGCTGACGGAGGATTGAGGAGTACAAGTGTGATCAGGCTTCAGGAGGAAGATCCTGTGGTGAGGATAAAGAAGGTGCTGAGGGGAGGCCATAGAGAAGTAGTTCAGGGAGTTGTAGCTGTCACACAGCTGATACAGGAGACAGACAGGGGCTATCCACAGGGCTCTGGGCTGGAACCCGGTATAGAGGGCGGGCCCGGGTTCCCCCAACTCCTGATCGGACACAGGAGGAGTTGACCTGGTCTGTGAGCAACACCAGAAGGGAAGGTCTAATTTGGAAAGGGATCTGGCCTGTCCCTGACCCACTACGTGGGGCAACAGAGACTGTGGAGATTGGCCAGCATGGGGGAAATGGAGAACAGTGATGAGGTTAGTTCAGTGTATGGCAGGTTTGAGGCTCTAGCAGAAGTGGCTAAATGGAGGGCTGCTGTGAACCTCTGAGGTGAGCAAATCACCCAAAAAGTGCAGGACCCACCAAGGTAGAGGAGGAACTTTGTCACAACTTGAAAAAAATTAAGTCATGCCAACTTGTTGGCATTTATTGGAAAGCCTATTAAAGTACCTGCCCTATCTCTAGCTACAAGGAGGGAAAATAAAGTCTTCACATAACCCCGAGCACTAGATTTAGGCACAGAATTGTGAACCACACATTTTTTCTACATAGAAGTGAGGAAGATTGTGGCACAAACACCCAAAGGCAACAACATTAGATTTTTAATAATTGTGCCATTTTCCCATGGTATCTACCCTGATGAATTTTCAGTTAGGAACAGTTAGGTTCTTAAATATAGACTGAAGTGCCTATGTTTAGCATCTATAATGCACATTGAAGCCAAGACTGTAGATGTACACAACTTCTGAAAACTAAGCCACTTTAAAGAGTCCCTAAATTTAGGCTCACATTTGTTGCATTTACGTGGTCCACCAGACTTTCTGAAAATCTGAATATAAGCTGAGAGTCCAGATAAAGTAACCATATGCAAAAGCCACTGACCACATGTAAAATTGTAATTTGTCACTTTGCTGAACAAGTGTGATGCTCCTCGCCTAACTACTTCATTTGAAAATTAGTATGTACAATAAATGCTTTGCTTTTGAATATGTAGTGAAGTTGCTTGACCCCCATCATTCCTCCATCCTATAAGAGTGCACTGAACTTCTAAACACTAACCTTCGAGGATGATTGGCATCAAACAATGTTGTATCATCATCATCGTCATCTTGTTCTAATGGCGTCAATTCCATATTTTCTATGTTGGTGTCCAAAACTCCATACCTTCGGGTCTTTTTGTTTCTTTTTCTGAGGCTGAAATACAACGTTTTTAAAGTTTTAATCTTTAAATTGCTGAAATAGAAAGTTATAACTGTGAGATTACTGTATTAAAGAGAACAGTTTTAGTTCTTTAAATTATAGATCTGTATTTAAATTCTTCATATTTGCACATTTAATATATGCTAATCATTTAAAATATTTTCTTTATCTCAATAGAGTAAAAGTAAAATATCAAAGATTAACATTCCCCTGAGAGCCAAGTTTTCAAAACAGGAAGCCTAAAATACCACAAATATGTATAAAATTTTTGTGAATAATTACTTTAACAGTGGATCCAAGATAGGTAGTTGCAAACCCACATGTTTGAGTCACCTATCTACCTATGTGCAAATACCATCCATGATTTGCAGTAATTTCAGGGCAGGTCTACACTACGGCAGGGATCGACGCTCTGAGATTTATCTATCGGCGGTCGATTTAGCGGGTTTAAAGACCTGCCAAATCGACTGCAGATCACTCTCCAGTCGACCCCTGTACTCTACCCCAACGAGAACAGTAAGGTAAGTCTCCTGTCAACCCCCCCATGGCGTACATCCCGTGATAACTTGACCTAAGGTATGTCGACTCCAGCTACGTTATTCATACTGTGGTAGCGTAGACATAGCTATACATACAAATGTAGGTACGCAATTAAGAATGGACCTCTGGTTCTGAAAACTCTCTGGTCAAACTGGAAAATCCTGTTAACCTTTATGTCACATGCTGTACACTTCTATACTGAAGAATAGATGCACAATGCAGAGACAAGATATCTGACCAAAAAAGGGTCTAATGGAATTGTATCTTAAAAAAAAAAAAAGCAAAATGAGCAGAACTATGGATGCTGTAGTGTTTTCACTCACTATCTGCAACTAGACTAAGTAGTAAACACTACAACTCTTATTAGGCAACTATTTGTTACTGAGCCAAACTGTTACTAAGCCAAATGCCAGACAAAAGCACGTAGCTGAACATCTGCAAAGTATACCAATCAATCTTTATAGAAATAAGGGCTCATGATCACATACTTTATATCAATGGCATTGTCAAGGTTCCTTCCCCACTCTGAACTCTAGGCTAGAGATGTGGGGACCTGCATGAAAAACGTCCTGAGCTCATTTTTACCAGCTTAGGTTAAAACTTCCCCAGGGTACAAACTATTTTACCTTTTGTCCCTGGACTTTATTGCTGCCACCACCAAGCCTCTAACAAATATAACAGGGAAACAACCCACTTGGAAACATCTTTCCCCCAAAAAATTCCTGGGGAAGGCTTGATAAAAATCCTCACTAATCTGTATAGGTGAACACAGACCCAAACCCTTGGATCTTAAGAACGAGGAAAAAGCAATCAGGTTCTTAAAAGAAGAATTTTAATTGAAGAAAAAGTGAAAGAATCACCTCTGGAAAATCAGGATGGTAAATACCTTACAGGGTAATCAGATTCAAAATGTAGAGAATCCCTCTAGGCTAAACCTTAAGTCACAAAAAGACACAAACAGGAATATACATTCCATGCAGCACAGATTATTTGATCAGCCATTTAAACAAAACAGAATCTAACGCATATCTAACTGGATTGCTTACTAACTCTTTACAGGAGTTCTGACCTGCATTCCTGCTCTGGTCCCAGCAAAAAACACACACACACAGAACCCTTTGTTTCCCCCCCACACCCTCCAGCTTTGAAAGTATCTAGTCTCCTCATTGGTCATTTTGGTCAGGTGCCAGCGAGGCTGTTTTAGCTTCTTAACCGTTTACAGGTGAAAAGGTTTCTCCTCTGGCCAGGAGGGATTTAAAGGTGTTTACCATTCCCTTTATATTTATGACAGGCAACATTTACACACCTGCACATTCAGATTATGCCACTGTTTTCATTACAAGTCTCTTTTTCTAGGAGTTTAGCACATTATGGTAAACATACATTCCAGACTGAAACTTTATACATGTAATAAAACAAATAAACTGTTCAGTCAAAGTTAATGTTGATGGATGGCAAGACGACACGACTGTCCATGAAGACCACTGGTCCCATATCCAGGAAACAGGATCCTACCTCTGAACACCAACACCTGCTACTTGGGTATTTGCTCTTTTTGTTTGTCTGTCATACTCAGCCCTACATCTCTGCTTTAAAGGAGGACTTTCAGTATTTAGGAGGAGCAACAGGCAACAAGGCTTGTAGAGTACAGATTTTGAGGCACTAGCACAGATGGGAAAAAAGAAATTAAGTCGGTTATATTGAAATAAAGTCAAGAAAGTGAAAAGACTTATGCCTATCATCATGTCAAAATAGTTGCTGTTTTGATCCTTCTCTCACATCACCCATTTAGGCTGTGGTCCTGCAAAAGTTTACACGTGCCTAATTGCAGTGTATATAGGCTCATTCAACTTAGGGGGATCACTCATCTACCTACTTGAAGTTCCCCCTAGCAGAAGTCTTTGCAGGATTGGGGGACGTTCAACAGTGATCTCTTTGGAACATGGTATACATCTCTAGTATTCTGTGAGATGCTAGATTCATAAATAATAATGCTGCAAAAATTGCAATTTTTGAAGGCTTTCTATTTTTAACTCCACTAATGACTTCCTTTAAAAGAAATTTGATAGGCATTTAGTCCTCATTGTTACATATTGTCCCCCTTTCCAGAAAGTGCCAAGTAAGTGGGTAGAAAGAGTTATAGAACACAAAGATCAACATGTGATCAGAGATAAAGAAAATTGTGCCTCTCAAATCCATTATTAGTATCTGCAGTAGCACCTATAAGCCCCAGGCACACACACAAACGGCTCTTCTTCTGACGAGCTTACAAATTAGTCTAATGGAATTCTTTGAGAAGGTCTATAAAACAATGGATAAAGGAGAAGTGGTTGATATTTTTAATTTATTTTATTTATTATAATTATTTATATTTAAGTATTTGTACTTTTAAAATGCCCCCAACAAAGTCCCTCCTAAAAGTCTATTAGGGAAACTAACTATTCATGTATATCCACAGATATAAATCGGATATTTGCAAAGCTGCAGGGCTCTACCAGGAATCTCAGTGGCAAAAGCAGCAGCAGCATGTTGGGCCACCACTCACAGGAGCCAGAGCCTCGTGCAGGCAGCTCCTCCAGCGTGGCTGTACCACCCCAAGCCCTGCCCACTGGGGTGAGCACCAAACTGATGGGCAGCTGTCCCTGGTCACACTAGTGTGTGCAAGCAGCTCACACACTCCCAGACAAGAGTCCCTTCCATGCAGTGGTGTTTCTCTCTCTTGTCCAGCGGTGTGTGAGCCGCTTGAATGGTCACTATTAGGAGATGAAATTCAGTCTTAATAGACGCTAGGTGATACATACTGGAAGGAAAAAAATGAAGTACTCATGCACATTGTTGGGTTGCAAGTTAGCTGTCATCACTCGGGTGGGGGTGGGTCGGTGGTGGTGGGGAAACCAGGATAAAATCCTGGCTTCACTGAAGTTAACAACAAAACACTCACTGATTTAATGGAGCCAAGATTTTACCTCTGGACATTACTGTGGATAGTGCAATATACACCACTGATCAAATAACTAAGCAAGATGATAAAATTATAAAAGAATGGGATAGAAAAAGGATACTAAAAATGTTATATTATGTAAGTAAATGGACCTCATCTTTAATACCATGATTAGCTCTGATCACCCTGCTTCAAAGTAGATACAACAGAAGTAGAAGGGGACCAAATATTAGTGACAAATGATTAGATATATGGAAAGATTGACATACAAAGCACTGAAAATACTGGGACTGTTAAGCTTAGAGAGGAGCTAAAAGAGAGGACATGACAGAAGTATATAACAATGAATGGCATACAGGAAGTAAATTGGGAGTTTCTATTTACCCTTTTAAAATACAAGTTCGCATCCCATGTAAAGACAAATTTAAAAACTGAAATGGTTGTTTGTCTGTTTTAAAAAAAGCCATAATGTATATTCAGCCTATGGAAGTCAACATCCCAAGATACTGGGGCCGACAGAGTACAAGAAAGGATTAGACTTCACATGGGTGACAACAAGTTCTATAGTTACATGAGGTGTTTTTTTTTTTTTTTTAATCTTAACCACTTGAAGAGCAACATGTCAGTATCACACATTAAAGAGTTTAAGCTATTAGCCTAGTACTCTTTTGTTAGCAGAGACATACCTTGTTCAAACAATTAGATAGCTTGGACAATAGTTTTACTCCCTCTCTCACCCCGTCCACTAAGTCAAGAGGCTGCAGCAGCAGAAACGGGCTCTGAAAAATCCTGATCCAGCTGGAGAGCATTCACTTGGGGTAGGAACTGAAGACAGCATGTTGATGGCAGGGCTGCAGCAGTGGGACTGTTTCACTAACATAGCAACCCAGAACTGGGTGGGCACAAAGGTGGCTTCAGATCCCCTTAGTCCCATTCTCTCCAGACAGCAAATTCTATACTGCAGTTAAAAGGAGCAGCACAGAATCTCACCTCTTGGATTAATTCAGATTATCCATTTTTCCATTCAGGTAAAAAAGGAGTAACAGTCCTAACAGCTAGATATTTATTACTACTCATCAATACATGTAAGCTCCATTGTCAAAGTAAATAAAATCACTAAAGCCAGTGCGTTAAAAAATTTTAAGAGGAGAGTGAAAGTACTTTACACTTCAGTGTATGAATCATATTTCACATAACTTCTTGGTAAAAGGACAGGGATACCTTGCTGTGATTGAGCAAAGCTGAACAGGTCTTTACAGTTCACTTCAGCTAGTATTTTTTCTAGGACTGGATACCTTCTGATCACAGATTTAACTAAATACCTTAGATGAGTACAATTAATGTACCTGGTTTTTCAAATGCATATACCAAGTGCTTTTACAAACAAACAAAAAAAACACCTACAATCTGGAGGTCAAGAAATTAAAAATTAAGGCAGCACCTAACCCCCCCACCCAAAAGCACACACACAATATGAACTTTGCCCTTTTATCCATAGCACTCTGTGCTCTCTCACTAGAAGACAAGTATGTTCTTGACAATTATTACAGTTAGATAACATGTTAAGTGCCAAAAAAAACAGGCTAGTTTAGCCAGAAATCTTGCTACTAGAGGCCTCAAATCCCATACACATCATTAAAAATAATCAGTCATACAGAGAACTAGAAGTAGACTCCGCTACCCCAAGGCTCTGCTTTTCCTCATTCCCATCAGAGGAGAAGTCATACACCAGATAATGAATTCAGGAGGATTGAGATTTTTTGTTGTTTTATTTTTTTAATGTAAGATTCTAACTTAGAGCAACATTTAGGGGAAGGACATTTGGGGGAAGTTAGTCACTTTTCTTGTGGCTACCCTGGTATAACATTGTAAAGTCTGCCTCTTCAGCTATTGGCCAGAAGCGTCAGAGACACAGAGTCTGACCTACAATCATGCCAGAACCCCACAGCACTGCAGGAAAAAGTCATATGAAAAGTTTATCTAAGAAAGAGAACCAGAGGTACCTCTAAATAGAGAGCAAGAAACTTCAATATGTGCAACTCTGGACTTCTCCTCTTCTCAGCAGGATTTACAAATCTGTTACCCCCTTTTACAACATTAGAAGAAGATGCTCAGGCCAGGAGACAGGGCTAAGCAGACCTCAGAACCTTAGAAATGAAAAAGGATTAGTTCAAGTGAACATTGTTCTGGAGGAGGGGCATGGAACCAAGTAGTTTTCATATAAACACTTCTCAGATGGTTGAGAATTAATGACTGACAGAAAACTGACTCTGCACTCTAGAACAACCCCTATGGAAGAACACCGTGCACATATATGTTTAAACTATAGGATCAAAGCCCATCAGAACCTGAGTGGGCTTTATGAGCAGCCTTCCCGCAGTCTGATGGATCTGTTACCCTTCTTGTCCCTTGCTGAAATCAGATCCATTTATCTGGTTTTAGAGAATAATTCTTTTTAAGAACTGAATTAAATGGCTCTAAATATTCTCAGAACTAGAACCTTCTGCCATTTACCCCTTCTTCCCTGGATAAGGAGGGAAATCCAAGAAATGTATTTGTTAACAAGGCTAGGACAAAAAGAGGTTTCATTAGTGTTGATAAGTAAGGCCCTAACAAATTCACGGCCATGAAAAACGCATCACAGACCATGAAATATGGTCTCCCCTGTGAAGTACTTTTACCCTATAATACACCAATTTCATAGGGGAGACCAGCGTTTCTCAAGCTGGGGGTCGCAACCCAAATGGGGGGTCACAAGGTTATTATAGGGGGATTGTACTGCCACCCTTACTTCTGCGCTGCCTACAGAACTGGGTGGCCAGAGAGTAGGCACCCAACTCTGAAGGCAGCATCCCTCCAGCAGCACAGAAGTAAGCGTGTAAGCAATACCATATTATGCCATCCTTACTCTGCACTGCTGCTGGAGGTGGTGCTGCCTTCAGAGCTGAGCTTCCAGCCAGCAGCCACCACTTTCTGGCCACCCAGCTCTGAAGGCAGCACCACACCAGCAGCAGCGCAGAAGTAAGAGTGGAAATACTGCGACCCCACCACACAGACGCTAACCTTGCAGCTCCCCCTCTCCCTTTCCCTCCTCCCTCGCTTTTGGGTCAGGACCTCTACGGTTACAACACCGTGAAATTTCAGATATAAATATCTGAAATCATGAAATTTACAATTTTTAAAATCCTATTACCATGAAATTTACCAAAATGGACCGTGAATTTGGTAGGGCCCGCTTCCAGGAAGATTATCTGCAGCATCCTTTCTTAAATGGGACAGACTGTTGGGCTGCTATAGTCTGAGCTATAGCATTTCCCCATCCAGTTTTATTTATGCTGTGTAAATAAAATAGATTGTAGTTTTGTGTGTGTGAGACACAAATCCTGGTATGACGACAATTACAGATATGCAATGCATAACATACTGATTCTGCACAGTGGACTGATATTCCCTAGTACCCTGTACCTTGTGTAGTCATTTACATATGGGCAAAATGGGTGTAACACTTTACTATTCCAGCTTTGTTGCATTTTACACTTCCTTTGCCCATGTGTAAATGACTACCCTTGATGCAGAGCAACAGGTAATTAAATCTACGGAGGTGAATTTGAAGTTTGCCTTCTGTAAACACCATACTTCAGGAACACCAATTGCTTCCTAGCCCTAGAAGTCAGAGTAAACTGGTAACTAACTTGTATAGAAGTCAGTTCTGTCTGATGAGCAGTCCTGAAATAGCTTTCTACTGGAAATGAAATATTTTTCGGTATATACCCAACACAGAACAACACATACTGCCCCACTTCATTAATTTTCATTTTAAGACTATCATTTTAGATAATCTGGAGAGCTGCTTATTAAGATGACTTACAGGATGCAGCGTGCGAATCCCAGCTTGAGGAGACACTTACGTTAGTTCTCATCAAACTAGCATGCTAAAAATAGTAGTGTAGCCACAGTAGCACCACATCCAAGGTAGACAGGCAGTGGGGAGCACTGGGAAGGGCTAACCACCCCAAGTACATACCCAGGGGGTACATATTCAGGTGCCCAGCCTGAGCTGCTGACCATGCTATTGAAGCTGCACAACTATTATTAGCATGCTATCTTGATGAAGCTAGCACAAGTATGTCTCCTAGAGCTGGGAATCACACCTCAGCTTCAAGTTCAGACATGCCCACAGGCTGAAGATATTTGATAGCTATAGGTTAGATGATATAGATTCACCACATACCTCTTTTAAAGTGAAACTCTGAACAGGATAACAATCTTTAGTTATGCTCCTTACAAGTAGTAAAATAACTACTATATTTCCCACAAGTTACGTAAGTGCATCATTTAAATGTTTGGTGATCATCCATAAGGGAAAACAGCAGTTTAACGGTCTTGTAAAATAACTCAGTTTAAAGCAACTTATATGCAATACAGTTTAATGTTCCAACAGAACACACTACAAAGTATTAACTACAGCTAATTCGAATTCTTCACTAACGCATATTTTTAACTAAATTGAATACTTAACTGTGCAGAAAAATTCAATTTACATCAAAAAAGCTGTCATCTTAATTAAAAAACCCTATTCTATAAAAAAAAAAAGTTATTCCTCGAAAGTGAGCAGGATCTCTCTTCCATGAAGGGCATTCATGAGGTGCAGATTTTATACCCTTGAGAGAAATTTAATAATCACCCTTCAAAAGGGATTTTAAATAATTTAAAATGAATTTTCTAGGAAACTAAGTCCACGATAAGTAGTTTAATACTGACATACATTTTGCATGTTCTGTTCTGTTTTACTCAGTATGCCAAATTAAGCATTGCACACTGAAAACATCTAAAAAAATAAGAATCAAAAGCTCTACTTATTTCATTTGCTAAAATTTTATTTCCTCACCAACTTTAGAAAACCTATTTTAAGCACTAGGAGAGTTTTTATTTTCCTTACAAATAGGACCAAAATTCCCATGAGAATCAGTAATTCTTCCTCTTCACCAGTAAACGAACCACAAAAGCTTGCCCACTACTGGTTGTCCTATGGCACCGCATTTGTATGGGTTTTTTTTTTTGTCTGATTCCTTTGATGAAAGATATCAGGGTTAACAGCTAGGGAGCAGACGGATCTGTTACATGGTAGACGACATTAGAAGGGGCCTAATATGAGAACTAGTTCTCTTAAGGAAATTAAAAAAAAAAAAAAAAATTAAGAGCCAGCAACAGCTTTAAACCCTTGTATTTATTAAAATGACTCTGATGATATCAGATGATTAATTTTTATTATTGCTTGAAATGGTTACTGCAAATGCTCACTGAACAGTAGTTTAGTTTTATGGCAAGTGTAAGGCTAGTCACCTAACTAATGAGGTTGCTGTGTAAAATGCTGTAAGAGCTAGTAATTCTGCCCTATTTATTTGTGTCAAGTAGGCAAACATCAGTCTCTTCACCACTACTGAGTGGGATTTTCTTTTTTTAAATAAAAACCAGACACTTTAAAATTTGGCTAAGAATATGTAGATATTACACCTTCCATAGCTTATCCCTGAATTAAGGGTCTACCACGCCTCTCTTCAGAAAAGCTTATGAAAAATGGCAAACAAACTTGGTAACACCGAGGAAGTCATCTTCTAAGACAGGCTTTTAGTTAAAGTGTGAGGGTTGAATCAAAAAGTTTATTTTCCAGATTATTAGGGAAGTAACTCAGGGACATGCAAGTTACAACACTTGTAATTCTAAATACCGTCAAAAGCCACCTACAGCCATACATAGGTGCTCTTTTAGTCTTCTTGTGTATAAATCAAAAAAGTCAAAATAGATAATATAACTAAGTTGGTAGGGAACTGGAATGAAAGTCAGGTCACCTGGGTTCTATTATTCCTGACTCTGCCACTGACCTGCTGTGACTTCAGGCCTCAGTTCCCTCACCTGTAACAAGGACAGTTATACCTATCCACCAGCATAAAGTAGTTTGAGATCTACAGCAGACAGACATTAAACAAACCAATTATATTTTACTGTAATTTTGGCAAATATTGCTGTAGCTAAAATGCCAGAAGGAAGATGTTTGGAGAGACTTTGGAGAAGGCCATTGGGGAAAATGTGTGTGGGAGGGGGAAAAAGTGTGTTTTCAGGTCTACAGCAGTGAAGGAGAGTGTGGCATCTGTGTAGTTACACCAATGTAGCAGGAAAAGTGAGCCCCTAATGTATATTCACTGCAATGATATGGTTTACCTTGGCTTCCAGCCAGAGAATGCAGCACCAATGCAAGTCAGACACTTTTTACATTGGTGCAGAACCCTCCTGTGTAGACAATGCCTCAGTTCTCAGGAATTCCAGAGAGGATTAATAGGAAGTTTTGGGGTTATAAAAGGAAAAAAAATAAAATAAAAAAAAAATGGATCAAGCAGAGGAGACTGAGAATTAAAACTGGTTTGGTCAGACCTTGAGAACCTTGGCATGGATGCATTTTCTGCATCCCCAAAACCACTACCATAATTAACGAACGACTTATCAAGCTATGACCACAACAAACTGATATTTAATTACTTTGCAGGAATATGTTGCCACTCACCATCTATCATTTTTACTCTAGCCAAACAGCCAGTAAAAAAACAAACACAAATCTAGACAGCTCCCTACTACACAAAGGACAGCAAAAGAATAAGTTTCAGTCTAATAATGGTAGTCAGAAGAAACAAAGGACTATAAACAGTGCTAGAGCGGAAGCCTTTCAGGAATATGACGACTATCTTTTTGGATGGAAATGCTGAAAGGCATAATAAGCAATTTTACCATCCATGAATCTACAATATATAGCATCATTCCTTCACTTTGGAGGTCTGTTTCTGTTACAGGAACAAGCATTACAACCTATGTACTGTTGCCAGAATTGCTAGTGATGGTAGAGCAGCTCTCAGAAAAAAGAGACTCCATCTTTAAAGGGCATTCTCAAAAGCATCACCCTCAGAGGAAGCAAGGTTAACCATGGGTCTGATGATGGAATAAGAAGAGTAGTCTGGTCCCTACAATGAGGTGGTTCACTTGTATTGCATGAATTCCATGTTTCTGGAATTGTTTAAAAGAGTAATATGAGGAGGTTACAATCAAAATTAATAAATTAAGAATAAAATCCCTCTCAATGTTACATTTTTACTGTACCATCTTTTACAGCACTTCACTATTTTCAGTAATTTGTATTTATGATCCAAACACAACCCTCACTGCAGTGAATAATAATGACCCATAATAAGCTCTCAGATCTAGAGAAGAGCAAACTAGAATCTACACATAGAAGTGGACACACACTATTCAAGATTAACAGCAATGCATTTTTTTTTAATAGGACTTAAGGGCACGTTTGCTGTTGTACATTCAATTACCATAAAACTAGCTTTAATCAGAATGGCAAGAGGGGTACTGGTGAGTTTACTCTTGGCAGCTATTGTTTGGAAGAACATTTTTATTTTTTAAATCAGGCATCGTATCTTTTGCAGATCAAGTCCACTTTCACAATGAGTCACCAATAGAGGGTAAAAAGACTAATAAGTCAAATTATCTTTCATTACCTCACAGACAGTACTTTGAAGCAGTTAAGCAGCCTTGACTAGGCAGCCTTTATTAAACTTCATCAAATGCTTGCAAACTGAAGTGTTTTATTGAAAAACTCCAAACATATCAAGAGCTGGTGGAAGATACCATTTTATTTATTAGAGCTGAGTGAATTTTTTAAGATTAATAGTTTATCTGTGGAAAAATGAAGTTTCAGGTTGACCAAAAGTATTCATGAATGTGACTCAAATTCACTGAATAGTACCAGCCAGTTTTCTTTTCCAGCCTAGAGAGTCACAAGGCAAGTTAGGTGATATTCACAAAACCATCAAAGAAGGTGGAGGCATTGCCACCTCTATATTCCTTATAGCACCAGGATTAGCTACCTGCAATACAGGAAACTTCGGTTCAAGTCCCCATTCTTCCTGATTCACAACAAAATTTTGAACTTGGGTCTCCCACATTGCAGGTAATGACCCTAACAACTGAACTATAGTGTATTTGGGGGTGGGTCATAATCTGTCTGGTTGAAGCTATGCCATGTTGGATAAATAATAAAATATTCAATGGAGCAGAGACTGAAACCAAGGTGACCAACCCTCTACCCCCCAGGATGAGTACTCTAACCACCAGGCTAATACAGAGTCATTCTGTATGAGTATTTACAATAAGTGGAACAGCTTGAATAGAGAGCTCCACCCCAGAATACCCTAGAGTCTACCGGTTATTGCATTCACCTGCAATGTGGGAGACCCAAGCTGAAAAATTTGTTGTGCATCAGGAGGAATGGGGACTTGAATGCAAGTCCCCCACATCCCAGGTGAGTCCTCTAACTACAAGGCTATGGGGTATAACTGCAGCAACACCAACACCAGTTTTGTGAATGACATTTCCAAAATTTGCTTTGCTCTTAATTAAAAAATAAAAAAAACAGTTAAAAATAGTGGAAAATAAAACTTGTCATTTGACCAAAACCTAATTTTCTTCCATGTTTTTTCTTGCACAGAAAAACAAAACAAAAAAATCATTTTAGGTCAATGCAAGATGATTTTTGTTTGTTTTTGGTTTGCTGGTCAAAAGAAAAACAAACAGCAACACACACACCAAAAAAACAACCACGAAACAAACAAAAACCCCACCAAATTCCCCTTCCTCACCTCAGTGATTATTCGCACAACTCTACTTATTATACACTCAAGTGAATGAGATGCCAGGGGCCCTCAATCCCACTTACTTTAATGGATCCAAGGGGAAAATGCTCAAGCTTGCATTCCAAAATGGCACATAAGGCCTCAGTCCTGCAAACGCACCAAGGTGGATTTGATTTAAATCACTAGTCAGGATGACTCAATTTAATCACGGATTTCTACGTAAAAGTGCATTCTTGTTGGTTGTTATAACCCTAATACATATTCTTCACAACTCAGAAACAGATGCACGTTTCATTTTTAGAAGGTACACACTATACATTTTTAAACAGTAATTTATTCTGAAAACTTATCAGATTAGTTTTATAGCTAAATCAGAAAATGAATAATTGTTTGATTATTTCATTTACCAAAGGTAATTGAAGCAGATGTTTATGAAGTCATTGGGAGTTGAACTATTTCCAATTGAACAGGTTAATCATTAATATTCGGAGGATTTTCTTGCCATTCTGTATTAGGAGGAGAACATCACCAGACAGATATTAAAATTGTTTTTTTTAAACAACGTGTGTATTCTGGATTTTTTTCTTCAACAGCAAACATATAACATTTTAACAAAACAAGCATATACATTTTTGAATTTAGTTGAATTCAAGTTTTTTAAAATCAGGTTTGATTTTGATAAAATTGTTTAACTACAATAGTTAAATGAAATATTAAAAAATATTAAATCTACTACAGTCAGCCAGGTCAATACAAGAAACTTAAAATATTGGCTTCTGCAGCTAAATCAGTCGTCTTCACCTTCATTTTCCTGTTTGTTCATAATCTGGAAAAGAAAAACAAGCTTTCCTGCTTTTTAAGGTCCCAAACGATTTCTCAGTTTGGAATGAATTAGTCCAAAGGAAGAAAATATTCTTTCTGCACCAGCAGAAGAAGCTACTGCTGTTAAAAGTGAGATCATGACTTCAACAGTGTCTGAATCCCAGCGCTTAAGTGACTTCCACCAGTTCACTGGTGTGACTTTCTTTAAAACATCATCATCAAACATATATTTCTTGAATGGTTCTTATTCCCAAACTGGGCGGTCTCTTTTAGGGCCCGCTGCCATTATAGGTTTTCCCTTCTAGTGAGAGAATGGTTTGGTAGATCTCAAATCAATGAAGGCTACACTCAGAAAGACCTCAAGACTTCTGGAATATGCTGCGCAAACAGTTTCACTTTGGTTTCTACTGCCTGTCCCTCCCTTCTCACATTTTTCTCCAGACTTCTTCTCCTTGTCCAGATCTATTCTGCCCCCAACAATCTTCTATTCCTTGAACTTTTTGAAACTTTGCACTTTTAGAGAGAGGTAAGGGATTGACTCTGTGTACACAAATGTGCAGAAGGATGGTAGGGTTGAGGTCTGTTATTTCTTACCTCTAGATATTATTTATTTTAAAACATTTTTGCTGTTAACAAGTATATTACCTCTGGAGGGACAAATCACAATTTGAGAACTGCAAAAGTAAGCATCTCTGATGGTATCTTCTAGACTGAGCACTGAGTCCTATTGGGTAGATAGAAAGATTAACCTAAATAATCTATACAGAAGCCCCTGGAACTCCATAAAATTGGGTCCCTAATCCATGAACTACTGAAACTCATTTACAAAACTTTTCTTGAACATTACATGATGTCTCATACTATTAGAATTTATAATCCCTATTCCATGATGAGATATCTTTCAGCTATAATGTATCTTAGGTTTTTTCCTCAAAAAACACTATAAAAAAAACAACCCTATTTAAATAAATAAAAGACATTGATTTTTATTCACCCTGAAACACACACATACTTAACTAACAAAATCAGACTGATTATGCACATGCTTAAGGTTAAGCATGTGTCTGTTTACAGCATTGGAGCCTAATCCACAAATTGCCTTTATTCACGTGAAATAATCCTATTCAGCTCAATGAGGTTACTCTCATAAGTAAGGACTTGTAATATTGGGCCCTGTAAATCTATCAATCTATTTGTTTAATTTGCTCCGAGTGATATATTAACCACTGTAACAGTTTGGCAAATTTCCAGATATCAATCTAACAATATCCCTCTAAACATCCATGGATAAAGAGTGATATTCTTCAGAAAAGAGATTCTTTATACCAAAAGCAGAGTCTTGGATAACCAAAGATAGAATCTTTAAAATACAATTTTCTTTCCACTGTTCATGCTGTTTACTTTTGAATTTTTCTAATCTAAAAAAATGAAATTAGCCCAGTCAGATTCCAGTCTTTAGCTTGGAGGTTCTTAGTGTAGTCATGCAATTTTTTTTTGGAGCACAAACTGCAGGGGAAGGTTTATTTAATAATAATAATAATAAAAAATCATGGCAAGAGTTTCTATTGGTTCAGTTTTGCAAGTGGAGATTTGCTTGGAAACAGATCTTCGTTCCTTAGATACTGATCTGCACATTCCTCCATCTGATGAATTGATAACACATAATTGTGTACATTGGCTTCTTAAAATCTCTTAAAAGTGAATGTCCTTGATCACGACTGGTGCAAAACTGACTATAATGAAGGCTAAAGTTCTTGAATTATGGGCAATGACAATACGGGCACCAATACAATGGCTAGCTCCTGTCATGAAAGATTCTCTGGGAGTGAAAGGTAATCTGTCAGTCCTTTTCACTAAGGGAACTGGAAATGGACCAATATTCACCACGAATTTGACCCTTATTTCATATGCTGTAGGCTAGCCAATCATACTTCAGAAGATAATGATTGTTCACTACCAAAGTAGGTCAAATTTAAACCTGCAACCTTGACATGAAATCACGTATATCCTCTACCACTCCAAGAGCCATCTATTCTGCCAGGAGCGCCAGTGTTACGTAGTTTTCATGCTACACATGTAACTTTGACCTTGAAACCCTTCATCTTTGCTAGCATGTGCATTTATTCTACAGCATGATCTGCAAGATGTTGGTTTAGAAATTTGTTTACCAGAAGTGATGAAAGAAGGTTTCTTAAATTCAGCATTAAAAAGTGAGGCTGTAATATAAAACTATCACTCATGTGCCAGTTTTATTCATACGTGACAGAACATGCAGTGCATAACATTAAGAAACTTTTACCCACATTAGGACAGTGAACATCTATTCTGTAATCTAACTTTGTTTCCACTTATAAAGCCTTTGCTTTTTGAAGTTATTTTTCGGTTGGATACAATGCATGAATTGTCCACATGCATTGTTCAAGGTGCTATGGTGATGGGCTCTATTATAAGAGCCTATACAGGTAGGTGAAGACCATCTTAGCTCAAGAAGGGGTTGGAAGAATTGTATATTGCCTTTTTCAATGGCTGATTTTACACTAAGGTCAACAGAAGTGTATGTATTTGGTTTAAGGCAGCATTATGATCCTTCTGGGTTGTCCAAAACCAGTTTTGCACTTTCATTTTTTCTCTTATGGAAGAAGGATTTATTTAAAATACATGACTTGCTGGTTGGTACAAGGATATTAGAGGCAAGGTGGGAGAGGTATGACCTTTTATTGGACCAACTTCTTGCTATTATCTATTAGTAAATAGGTTTCAGAGTAGCAGCCGTGTTAGTCTGTATTCGCAAAAAGAAAAGGAGTACTTGTGGCACCTTAGATGCATCTGATGAAGTGAACTGTAGCTCACGAAAGCTTATGCTCAAATAAATTTGTTAGTCTCTAAGGTGCCACAAGTACTCCTTTTCTTTTTATTAGTAAATATTAATCCTTCTAGTCCTTTCGTTCTGTATATTTGATTCATTTATCTATCAACTATTCTTCAGAATCTTTATAATATTAACTAAGACTAAGTGGAATTCTAAGGCCCAGAACACTGACCGACAAGTAACCCTACTCAGGAATTTTATGCGTTAGGCTGTATTTAATAATTCATAGCATCTTCAGGTCTATAAAACTCCAGATATTCTAGCAAACCCTCTCCCCGTTGTTAAAATATAGCCTTACATAAGCATATATAAAGGCTTGGAAAACTAATAAGGGATGATTGTTACAGCAGATGTTTTGTGTTGGGGAATCAAAACAGAAGAATGATCATGGGATAAGAAGGACCCACTGAGAGATACTATCTTGAATTGTTGGGCCTCTCAGCTGTAAAATAATTATGCCTTCACATATAAATCAGGTAAACCGAGAGTGTATAGAAATGACATCAGAACATATATTTCTTTGGCAAAAACCCTGTATGACGAAACTGGTAGGAGAAGTTAGTTGGGGAATGAAACTGCACATCCCTCCAGATACAGTGAAGAAGAGAGAGAGACAGAGACACCTTAGATCTGACAACAGAGTGGTAATGTATCTTTTCATTCTGTATTCTATATAGTGCTGTACTAATCTCTGACTGATAATCATTGATTAAATAATTCCAATCAAGACTATTTTTCAACAATCTTGAGTTGTCACTAACTCAGACATGCAACATTCTGCTGGTGAAAGAGACAAGCTTTTGGGTTTACACAGAATTCTTCTTCAGGTCTGAAAAGATACTCAGTGTCACACCTAATACAGGGTGGAACAGATTGTTTAGTATAAGGAATTAACATGTTATAAAAGACCATACAAGCTGAAGTGGGCAGTTAACATCTTTGCAGTTCTAGGGCAAAGGAGGGTTAGTGGGTTATAGATTGTTCTAACTAAGCCATAAAACCAGTGTCTTTGAGGCTATGTCTACACTACAGTTTGTGTTGGCAAAATTTGTCACTTGGGTGGAATATTCACACCCTCTCTGAGCAACATAAATTAAACTGACATTAGCATTCATGTGAGAGCGTCTCCTGCCAACATCACTTATGCCGCTTGCAGAGGTGGGTTTTTTATGCCCATAGGAGAGTTCTCTCTCCCGTCGGCATAGAGCATCTTCACCTAATGCGCTGCAGGGCGCAGCTGTATCGGTACCTGTATCAAAAGAACTGCTTCATTAAGGAAAAAAACTGCAATTGCACACCACTAGTTATCAAACACCTTATGGTGGAAACCATATGGGGTATCATTAAACAATTACAATCTGTGCTTGACAGGGGCCACATCCTGAAAGAAATCTTTCCCAAACTCCCTCTTCTGGCCTCCAAACACCCCCCAACTTCTGCATATTCATTAACAGAAGCAAGTTTCCCACAGACCAAGACACACAAACTCAAAGCAGCACTAGACGTTGCCAGAACAACAGACACAAAACTTGCAGACATACCACCACTGCTATGATGATTAATACCCAGCCAAACATACCTTTCAAGACATGTGGTGTACCTAATCCATTGCACTAAATACCCCAATAACAAGAATTACTTGTAATAAGAGTAGATGAGAAACTTTCAGAGTGAAGTCAATTTAAAATTGACAGGTCCCCTTAAAGAATCAGATCTGAAGCTTGATGGTACTTGGTGCATGAAAATATGTCTCTCCCCCAAAACAAAACAATAACCATCCCTGTAATATTTCTGCAAATATATAAAAGTAACTGGTTTTAAAAAGAAAGTTTCACACTATATAGTGCTTTCATTCTCCATGTATCTCCAAGCTTTCCAAACAAGTGATAAGTGCATATGTGGAAAATATGCAAGCATATATGCTTGCTACCATTACTATTTTATTAAATGAGAGGAAAATCAGCATGGACTCCAGGATATCAAAAAGAGCGGATAGGGAAAACTAATGTCAGAGAATACAGTCCAAGGTGCAAAATGCCAATTGTGCCAGACTACAGTTGAAAGAAAGCTTTAGGACTACTTAAGTAATTAGGTCACTCCTTAATGTACCTGAGTGTTCTGGATCTTATCAAAAAGAGATAATATTCCTTTTTAGAAGAGATGTTATATAATGTAATATACTGGTTAGCATACTGCTGAAGGGCTCAAATATTAACTTTGAAGCTTACATCTTTTAATGAACAATGATCAATCTATCACAAAAGTGAATCAACTTGGTATATGTTGAATCTTTAAGACATTTAGCAAGTTAAAGACTGCAAATCACACAGTGCAGCTCTGCACTGGATCATCTATGCAAGACTCACTCTTTGGTGACATAGGACAAACCAAAGGCATTAAACAGAAATAAATATTTAATTATGGGTTCTTCAGTCTAGCAGAGAAAGATATAACACAGGGGTAGGCAACCTATGGCAAGCGTGCCAAAGGCGACACGCAAGCTGATTTTCAGTGGCACTCACACTGCCTGGGTCCCGGCCGCCAGCCCCATTCAGCCCACTGCTGGCCCCGGATCCCAGAGGGCTCTGCTGCCAGCCTGGGGTCCCGGCTGCCGGCCCAGGGCTCTGCTCCTGGCCTCGGCCCAGGGCTCTGCAGCCACCCCCTGGGGTTGTGAGGGGTGCAGACAGTGGCAAGAACCTTAAAACTTGTTCCAGCGCCACTGGGATATTTTTAAGTCCTGATTTGCTGCTTACATCACTATCACGCCACGTGGAACAGCACACTGCATTTGACGTCGTGCGTGCTGTCTGTCGCAATCCCCCCCCCGAGAGGTACATTTGACAAAATGTCAGCTCCTAAGAAAGCAAAGTTAGATGTCTATTTATTTCAGCCTTCTTGGACAGAGACATCTGGATTTATTCAAAAGAAGGACCGTGCTGTTTGTGCTTTCTGTTGTGAAAATGTTGTTTGCCACACATCAAGTGTTTGACATTTTGAAACGAAGCACAAGAAAACCTTTCTTGATGAAGCAGACAAGACTGAATTAAAAAGGCAGTAGCAGGATATGAGAAGCAAAGCAGTGTTTTTAAATGCTTAAGTGTAAGTAAAAATCAAGCCACAGAAAGAAGTTACAAGATTGCACAGGGCATTGCAAAAAACGGAAAGCCGTTTACAGATGGGGAATATATATAAAAAGTTTTTTTCAGCAGTTCTGAGGTTTTGTTCAATGATTTGCCAAATAAAGATACGATCGTATCTAGAATAAAAGAACTGCCAGTCTCTGCCAGACCAGTTGAGAGACATGTAAGTGAAATGGAAGAAAACATTAACGAAAAGCAGACGACTGCATTAAAAGACACAGCAGTGTTGAGCGTTGCAGTTGATGAGAGCATGGATATATCGACGTTCCACGTTTGACAGCTTTTGCAAGATATTGTGCTTCCAATGAAATCCAAGAGGAACTTCATTGCCTAAAACCCCTGCATGGCGCAACAAAGGGGGAAGATATAATGGAAAGTTTTGTAAGCCATTTTGAAGAAGGAGGAATTCACATCAGAAAAATATTTTGTGAGACAACAGATGGTGCTTCTGCCATGGTCGGAAAACAGAAGGGGTTTGTGAAGTTACTTGGAGATCAAATTGGCTGCCCGGCAGTCAAATTTCACTTATCATCCATCAAGAAAACCTGTGTGCTAAAATTTCTAATTCAGAGCTTAATAATGTGATTAATACAGTGGTGCAAAGTGTGAATTTCCCTGTTGCTCTATCTGCTTTGACTCATGGTTTCAAGCACTGCTAGAAGAGATGGACAGTGCTTATAACGACACTTTACTTCACAGCAACATTCAGTGGCTAAGTCGTGGCACGGTTCTGGTGCACTTTATTAAACTGTTTTGATGCAATCAAGGCCCTTTTGTCAGAAAAAGGACAAAACTACCCTGAACTGGATGCTGACAAATGGCTGCGTAAGCTCATGTTTCTAACTGACATCACCACTCACCTAAACAAACTCCACCTCTGTCTCCAGGGTTCAGGACAAACGGTTCTAGATCTTTTTGAAGTCTGGAAGGTATTTGTTGTAAACCTAGCAGTTTTTTCCTTGGGATATTCGAACTTTGACTTTCCGCTACTTTTAACACATAAAAGAGCTATCGACACGTTCCACTGTCAGTGTCAATGAGATTGGAATGTACATGCAAGAACTGGAATCAGAATCTTCTGACAGATTTCAAGATTTTCAGCACTCTGGCCCAATGCTTTCTTTTCTAGTTAAACCTGAAAAGTTCAACGAAAGCGACTTGGATTTGTCTGTATTTCAGTGGATGGGTGTTGAAGATTTCAAAATGCAGTTCACTCAGTTAAAAAGCTCAGAATTGTGGACAGCAAAGTTTGGAGATCTGCGGAGTGCACTTGAAGCTACCGAGAGAGCTCATTGGGCCTCTATTCTGACCTGCTGACATCCTTGCCAGTGAAATTTAACTGTTTGAAGAAAATTGCGTTTGCAATGCTTTCCATATTTGGATCCACATTCCTGCAATGAACAGGTATTTTCACACATGAAATCTGTCCTGTCCCTCTCTGAGCTGGTTAACAACTGATCATTCAGAAGCCTGTGTGAAGCTTAAAGTATCCAAATACTTGCCAAACATTGGAAAACTCAGCAAGGAAAAGCAAGGGCAAGGATCACACTCAACTGATAAGATCTGAATTTTAATTTAATTTTAAATGAAGCTTCTTAAACATTTTAAAAACCTTATTTACTTTACATTAAACTATTACTGTGTTATATAACAGACTTGGAGAGAGACCTTCTAAAAATGTTAAAATGAATTACTGGCACGCAAAACCTTAAATTAGAGTGAATAAATGAAGACTTGGCACACCACCTCTGAAAGGTTGCCGACCCTTGATATAACATGATCCAATGGCTGGAAGTTGAAGCTAGACAAATTCAGACTGGAAATAAGGCTTACATTTTTAACTGTGAAAGTAATTAACCACTGGAACAATTTCTCAAGAGTGGTGGATTCTTCATCACTGGCAATTTTAAAATCAGGATTGGATGTCTGTGTAAAAGATACACTCTAGCAATAATCTGGGGGAAGTTCTATTGCCTGTGCTATACAGGAGGTAAGACTAGATGATCATAATGGCCCTTTCCAGCCTTGGAATCTATTAAACATATCAGACTGTATTTATGTATCTCTGTCTCTCATATGCACACGTTATCTTGAACGAAAACTGGTAACCCTATTTTAAATAAATATGCTGAACTCGCAAAATAGAGTAAAAAGGTGTTGCTCCAGGACTAAACTTGGTCATTTTTCTGATTTAGATTAATAGATTCTAAAGTCAGAAGGGACCCCTGTGATTATCTCCTACCAAACACAGGCCATAGAGCTTCCCTAAAATAATTCCTATTTGAACTACAGCATATCTTTCAGGAAAAAAAAAAAAATCCAATCTTGATTTAAAAACTGCCAATGATAGAGAATCTAATAGAACCCTTGGTAAATTGTTCTAATGGTTAACTACCGTGTCTGGTTTTAGGATACAGATCATCTTTAATTTAATGTAAAAAGAGTCTGAAAAATAATGACAAGTTAGCAATGAAGAGCAGCATTACTGGCATACAAAGGCAAGTCTACACTACAGCGCTACATTGGTGCAGCTGCACAGGGTGGATAAAAATCCATAATTTTTTTGATAAAATGCTTTTTGAGGAAAAAACTTACCTAAAGATAGTTTTAATTAAGTTATATTATAACTCAAAGATATCTCATCATGGAATAGGGATTATAAATTTTAATAGTATGAGACATCATGTAACGTTTAAGAAAAGTTTTGTAAATGAGTTCCAATAGTTCATGGATTAGGGACCCAATCTTATGGAGTTCCAGGGGCTTCTGTATAGATTATTTAGGTTAATCTTTCTATCTACCCAATAGGACTCAGTGCTCAGTCTAGAAGATACCATCAGAGATGCTTAGTTTTGCAGTTCTCAAATTGTGGATTTGTCTCTCCAAAGGGAATATGCTTATTAACAGCAAAAATGTTTTAAAATAAATAATATCTAGAGGTGAGAAATAACAGACCTCAACCCTACTGTCCCTTTGCAAATTTGTGTACACAGAGTCAATCCCTTACCTCTCTCTAAAAGTGCAAAGTTTCAAAAAGTTCAAGGAATAGAAGATTGTTGGAGGCAGAACAGATCCGGACAAGGAGAAGTCTGGAGATAAATGTAAGAAGCGAAGGTGTCAAGGTTCCTTCCCCACTCTGAACTTTAGGGTACAGACGTGGGGACCTGCATGAAAAAACCCCTTAGCTTATTTTTACCAGCTTAGGTCAAAACTTCCCTAAGGTACAAATTATTTTACCTTTTGTCCCTGGACCTTATTGCTGCCACCACCAAGCATCTAACAAAATATAACACGCAAAGAGCCCACTTGGACATGTCTTTCCCCCACAATCTCTCCAAGCCCTACACCCCCTTTCCTGGGGAAGGCTTGATAA
The DNA here is from genome assembly GCF_965140285.1 of Lepidochelys kempii. Taxonomy (NCBI): domain Eukaryota; kingdom Metazoa; phylum Chordata; order Testudines; family Cheloniidae; genus Lepidochelys; species Lepidochelys kempii. The sequence goes on along the minus strand of NC_136384.1, from coordinate 64,600,544 downwards.
AAATCCTCACCAATTTGCATAGGTGAACACAGACCCAAACCCTTGGATCTTAAGAACAAGGAAAAAGCAATCAGGTTCTTAAAAGAAGAATTTTAATTAAAGAAAAAGTAAAAGAATCACCTCTGGAAAATCAGGATGGTAAATACCTTACAGGGTAATCAGATTCAAAACATAGAGAATCCCTCTAGGCAAAACCTTAAGTTCCAAAAAGACACAAAAACAGGAATATACATTCCATTCAGCACAACTTATTTGATCAGCCATTTAAACAAAACAGAATCTAACGCATATCTAAGTAGATTGCTTATTAACCCTTTACAGGAGTTCTGACCTGCATTCCTGCTCTGGTCCCAGCAAAAGCAACACACAGACAGAGAGAACCCTTCCGCTCCCCTTCCCCCCCCCAGCTTTGTAAGTATCTAGTCTCCTCTTTGGTCATTTTGGTCAGGTGCCAGCGAGGTTGTCTTAGCTTCTTAACCTTTTACAGGTGAAAGGGTTTTTCCTCTGGCCAGGAGGGATTTAAAGGTGTTTACTCTTCCCTTTATAGTTATGACAGAAGGATATATGCTTGTTTTGTTAAAATAATATGTTTGTCACTGAAGAAAAAATTCTCGAATACATAACCATTGTTGTTTTAGTTAAATAAAACAATTTAAATGTCTGTCTGGTGATGTTCTCCTAATACAGCATGGCAAGAAAATCCTCCAAATATTAATGATTAACCTGTTGGAGATAGCTCACCTTCCAATGACTTCATAAACATCTGCTTCAATTACCTTTGGTAAATGAAATAACCAAACAATCATTCATTTTCTGATATAGCTGTAAATATAATCTGAAAAGTTTTCAAAATAAATCACTGTTTAAAAATGTATAGTTTGTACCTTCTAAAAATGAAACCTATATCTATCTCTGAGTTGTGAAGAATATGTATTAAGGTTATAACAACCAACAAGAATGCACTTTTATGTAGAAATCCATGATTAAATCGAGTCTTCCTAACAAGTGATTTAAATCATGATTTTAAATCAAATCCACCCTGCAGCTGCACCAATGCAGCTGCGCCACTGTAGCGTGTTTGGTGAAGACACTCTATGCCAACAGGAGAGCGTTCTCCCCTTGGCACAATCACTCCACCTCCACGAGAGGTAGAAGCTATGTCAGCAGGAGAGCATCTCCTACTGATATAGTGCCAGGGTGCTTAGGTCGCTGTAACTTGTCTTTTTCACATCCCTGAGTGATGTAAGTTATATTGACTTAAGTGGTAGGGTAGACCAGCCCCAAGTCTCAAAAGGCAAGTCAAGAATAAGCCATAGAGGACTTTTAAATCAATGTTTCTACACAGGGTCATTAAAAGTGAAGACAAGTAGACACATGCTTGAGTAGATACGCACAGAGGGGTTAACGTGGTCAAAACAACAAGTATTCTTACAGCAAGACTCTGAATGGGTGTAAAATGTGACACCCGTGCTTGGGGATTAATACTTGACATTGTATTTATGTTTAGGCATCTATAACTATGCAGTCAACATATTAGATTGGTACTTGACCTGTGACATTCAGTACAAGGGAGATGGTAAAGGACTGGTCCTCCCTAGAAAGCGCTGCCCAAAGTATCTGCCATCAGTAAGGCGGCAAAGCAGCTAAGGACCCGAAGGTGGTGGGCCCATGGGCGTGCAAGGCTAATGCCAGAGCAGTTTCTCCTGCACAGCACGCACAGCGCGAGGGGCCCGCGTCATACCCCGCGGGATGCCCCCGGGACAGGGTGTGCTGCTGGGCACGCCGTGTTTGGCTCCATAACCCCTCACCTGAGCGCTCATTAGCAACCCCCCCCCCCCACACACACACACACACACTACCCCACCCCGGCGTGTGCAGCGAGAAACCCTCGCACCCGGGCCCGGAGGCGGGACACTGCCGGGGAAGCGCGGAGCCCCGCGCCCGGCCAGGCCCAGAACCCGACAGGGCCCAGTTACACCCCCGCGCCCGGCCCCTCACCGCACGGTCCGGATCACGAAGTAGACGATGAGGGCGGCGCTGGCCACCACGAGCACCGCCAGGGCGCGCTGGGTCATGGGCTGGTTGCGCTCGGGCGGGGCGGACACGGCCAGGCTGCTGCTGCTGCTGCTGCCATTGCTGCTCCGCGTCGCCTCCCCGGGCGTGCCGCCTTGCGGGAGCGTCGAGCGGGTCTCGCTGATCGCCGCGGCAGCCTCCACGCACAGCGCGCCCAGCAGCAGCCGCAGCCCGGCCAGGAGCCAGCGCGGCGGCGGCATCGCGCCCCTTCCCTGCCCGGCCCGGGCACGGCCTCCCGCGGAAGCCGCCGCGGGCTAGGCGCGGCCGGGCCCTGTGGCAGAGGAAGCGGAAATTCTCATCACGGCTCCGCGTCCGGCCGGGCCGCCGCTGTTGCTATCAGGTGACCGAGGCGCGGCGCCCCAGGCCGAAACTGGGGTCGGCGCATGCGCGATTGCAGCTCAAGCCTGAGGGCGCGCGGCAGGGCGCGCGGCAGGGCGCGCGCGTGGGGCCTTGGGCAGGCTGGTTGCAGCTGGCCGTGGCGCTGGGCAGAAGCGGACTGCAGGCGGGAGTCAGGCGCCATGCCGGACTCCGCGGACGCAGGGACGAGAGTGTGAGCAAAAAGGGGGCTGCAATAGGGTGACCCACCCCAGACCCTGTGCTCTGGGATAAGGCAAGAGCTGGAGGTACCTGGATCCTGCCTGGCTGTCTTTGGCTCTCATCTCCTCCCCCAGTTGCACCATCCACCACCTAGGGAACAAGCCTCGCTGATCCTAGTGCAAGTACACGCCCGCTCGTAGCCCGTGGCTTCCCAAAGCACGAGCGCTGCTGCAGCCCAGATCTGGATCCATTCAGGTTTTGTCTCTCACTTCCAAGGCTCCTGGCAGGAACAGGGACCACGTGTATCAGCCCCTCCTACTGCGCCCGAAGCATTCCAGACCTTGAGTGTATGACAGTGCATGAGGCTGTGAAATAGATCCGGCACCTAGAGCAAGCTGGATCTTGGCAATTTTTGGCCCTAACCCCCACACTGTAAAGAAAAGAAACAAAACAATTAGAGCGGCTTCTAGTTCGTCATAAATATCTTCCTGCTTCCGAAGAAAAATGTGCCCTGTGAATAGGGTGGGTTTGCCAATTTTCTAATTGCATAAAACCAAACAATCTTGCCCTGCCCCTTTCCTGAGGCCCCGCTTTGCTTTCCGAGGATCCGCCCCTGCTCACACCATCCCTCCTCCTTCCATCGCTCATTCTCCCCCACCCTCACTCACTTTCATTGGGTTGAGGTGTAGGAGGGTGTGAGGGCTCTGGTTGGGGGGGTGGACTCCAGGGTGAGGCTAGAAATGAGGGGTTCAGGGTGCTAGAGGGGGCTCCTGGCAGGAAGTTGGGGTGCAGGATGGGGTGAGGGCTCCTGCTGGGGGTGTGAGCTCTGGAGTGGGGCCAGAAATGAGGGGTGCAGGAGGGAGCTCTGAGCTAGGGCAGGGGGTTGGGATGTGGGAGGGGGGGTGGGCTCTGGGGTGGGGCTGGGAGGTTTGGGGTGTAGGAGGGGGCTCAGGGCTAGGGCAGGGAGTTAGAGCATGGGAGGGGTGTGGGGTGCAGGCTCTGGGAGGCAGTTTCAGTCCAGGAGGGAACTCAGGGCTGGGGCAGAGGGTTGGGGTGCAGGTTCTAGGAGAGAGTTTGGGTGCGGGAGAGAGCTCAGGGGATTGGGGTGCAGGCTCTGGGAGGGAGTTAGGGTGTGGGAGGTGGTTCTGACCTGGGACAGGAGGTTGAGGTGTGGGAGGAGGTTCGGGGTGCAGGCTCTAGCTGAGGAACATTTACCTCGTGTGGCTCCTGGAAGCAGCCAGCATATCCAGCTCCTAGGCAGAGGGGCCAGGGAGCTCTGTGTGCTGAGCACGCCTGCAGGTGCCACTCCCGCAGCTCTCACTGGGAGCTGTGGAGTCAGTACTCGGGGTGGGGGCCACCTCTGCACCTAGGAACCAGACATGCTGGCCGCTTCTGGGAGCCACGTGGAGCCAGAACAGGCAGGGAGCCTGCCTTAGTCCCGCTGTGCCACCAACCAGACACCTGGCAATCTCGACCGGATGCCTAGTAACCCTACCTCTGACAAATTTTGGTCCAATAGCATTGGAAAAAATTACCAGCTGGTACCTAGCTCATGCTGGATCATGCCAGGTTTTAATCTCAATCTTCTGAATTCTACTATCTGAATAAAAAGTAATGTACGAAATCCTAATGACCTTAAATGCCTGTTGCAAAAGGTACAGAATTGCAAAAACAAGCTGGTTCCAGCGACTTCTTTTTCCCAGTCTCCCAAATCCTACCACCTAACTGAAGAAGTGCAGTTGTTTCAGTTCTTTTGGAAAAAAAACAGACCTCAATACAGCAATTACAATTTTGATTTTGCAAGAGAGCCATTTTCTGTTGGAAAAACACTGATGGAAAATTTCCAGCCTCTCTATCCCAGATATTTGCAGTCAAGAAGTGAAGGTAGAATTAACTTTTCAGAAATGAGAAATTAGGCAATGAGTAATAGTTTTCTGAGTCCTGACAAAACTATAGAGTACTTTCTGATGGACCTCTATTAGTAGGGTTTTCATAGACTCTCTACTTTTTTTCCCCAACAGCCACAGATTTCATGAATCAGTCTCATTTAGTGGCTTTGATTTCCTTCTGTACATTTTTAGGGCTTCCTGAATGTGCCAGAATCTGGAGTGGAGAGTGTTGTTGTCAGTCTGGATTTTTCTGGTCAAACAGGAGCAAGAACATGTATTTCTATTTTAACAGTACAATTTGGAGACTATGAGCCAAAATAATTTAAAATCCAGCAGGCTTCAGGAATTGCAAATATCTTTGTGGTGCTACTGTGTTTGGTTGTTTGTTTGTTTGTTTGTTTTTTCTCCACAACAGAACATGTGGCTTCCACAAAATCAATATTTTCTAGTGTTTTTTTTTATTTTTCCAAGGTTTTTTTATGTTGAGAAAAATGAAACTAATAATTTAATTTCAGCTAAGGTTGTCCCATATTGAAACATTTTGGTTCGTTCAGACAAAGAGAAACATTTACTTTCAGACCAATTTGACATTAAACTGTCTGCCTGAATTGCTGGGGCAGCTGACCGGAGCTGTAGTTCAGGTGCCTCATTGTACCCATTTTCTCCTATTGTCTGGACTCCCTTGCCAGACTACATCTTCCATGATGCATTGCAGCGGCATTATGGTCTCCCTCTGACAGAACTGCCAGAGTGCATCATGGGTGTCCGTGACTGCAGTGCATCACTGAAATTTTTTGAAACTTTTAATTCCACCCAAATTAATATTTCAGCATTGTGTCCTGGTTTTAAAATGTACACAAATGTAGAAATATTGGAATTTCCTACAGGATATAAATTTTGATTTTTGATTACCTCTAATCTTGGACCCTGTGACCCTGTGTACAAGAAATATGACCATTTGTATCACTGCTGTTACCACTGTTATACAATTACCATAAATCTTATACAAAGTGTGTCATGTAAAGTTTCAATGGAAACCTTATTTGCTAAGTACTGTTATCCTGTTTTACATGTATCATCTTTGTATCTGACGTTATGAATATTGGCTGTGTGCTTGTATCTTAAACCTGTGTTTTGTTTCTGGGTGACACCCTCCAGATACAATTACATCAAGGTTAGACAGCTGTGTATCGATAGGCCATCAAGGACTCTCAGCTCTCACAATGGGCTGTTGAAAAAAGCTCATCTCACCCAGATAGCTCTTCCTGAGGATGCTTCAGACAACGAGGAGCCAATGGCCACCCCCTGTTATTCAGCAAACCATGTAAGGACATGTAATATACTCTTGTGACCCTGGACTCCATCTTGGGCCAGTAATTTTCCACAGACAGGGGCTGTGGGCTTTGTTTGGGACAGCAAACTTCCATCCACATGACAAAGGATATAAAAGACCTTTGAGACCCTTCCATCTTGCCTCTTTTTGCTCTAATTCTCTGGACTGTGGATTTACAACTAAAAGGAGCGTCTTGAACTCTGGGCTGAGGACCTTCCAATCTTTTGGAAGTTACCAGAGAAACTTTAGAAGACAGCAGTCTATTCCATCATTGCTACAAATCTGATATAAGGACTTTGCAATCATATATATAGTTGTATATTATCTACTAACCATTTAAAACTCTCCCCTTTTATTAATAAATCTTTAGTTAGTTTACTAAGGATTGGCTGACAGCATAGTTTTTGGATAAGATCTGAAATACATACTATATGAGGGTAAGTGTCTAATCCTCTGGGATTGGTAGAACATTATGTATGGTGAATTAGGTTTTCAATAACCGTCTGAGACCTGTTTATCTGGTTGGGAGTCAAGGGCTAGAATGCCTAAAAGGGACTGTGTTTGGCTTCTGGTTAGCCAGTATGGTACTGCAAAAGCTCTTTTGTTACTGGCTTGATGAATCTACTTATAGAATAAACCACCAGGGGGATTTTTTGCCATATTTTCTGAAGTCTGCCCTGAAAATGGCATTCTCAGTCTGACCCTTCCAGGAACCCAGTCACAGATCTCTCTCAGGCACGTTTCAGGTAACATATGGCATACAGACTGTCTAGCTCATGCTGGTGGATTATCTCTTTTATGGCCAAGGATCATACAACTATACTCACATTATTGGATCACTCCATAGTATTCCTTTCAGTTGTTTGTAGAATGCTGCTCTCCAATAACATAAGGCTGTACCAGAGTTTAATGGAAATAATCCAAAATGGCTTTGATCGTTCATCGAAGATTGATTCTAGAGCAGTGGTGGGCAACCTGCGGCCAGTCAGGGCAATCTGATGGTGAGCCATGGGACAGTTTGTTTACATTGACCATCCACAGGCATGGCCGCCCGCGCCGCTTTCCGCAACTCCCAACGGGAATAGTGAACCGCGGCCACTGGGAGCAGCAGGCGGCCATGCCTGCGGACGGTCAATGTAAACAAACTGTCTTGTGGCTCACTAGCAGATTACCCTGACAGGCCGCAGGTTGCACACCACTGTTCTAGAGGGTCATCATGGGGAACTGCTCCCTTTGCCTCCAGAGTTCCAAAAGGCTCAACCCTCTCTTCTCTTATTTAACACCTACACCAAGCTGCTAGAGTATAAATGTGTTTATGCCAGCAACATGCTGATGGCAAGCAAACCCAATTATCCTTTGTATTAAATGTTGAGCAGCATCTCCAATATATTCCAGTGGCTGAGTAAAGAATAATTGGGTGAAGCAAAACCTAAGAAAGGTGAAGATGATAATAGTACGTAAAGGGAAGCACTTGATTAAATTGTTTATACTGTGTATTATAGAGGCTGAGATGACTAGTTTTCCAAATAGATTAAAATTATCTAATTGGATTAAGATAATTTAAATAAAATTTATAATTAATTATTTTGATCTGGAGGGATTGGGGAAGGAAATTTACATTTCTATTTAAACCTATTAATTGTACTCTAGTATGATTTAATATTATTTGTATAGATACAAAATGACTGTCCCAGGTTCATTGCCAGGGAGTTGGTGTGGATTCTAGCAGGGTCCCTATTGACAGAAAGACTTTTGAGGTGGAGAATTTGCAGTGACAGAAAGCAGCCACTACTTTCTCCTCATTTGGGAGGCCCAGAAGTGTGCAACACAGACTTAAAAACAGCTAGGGAGGACAGGGGATATGCTATTTTAATGTATCTTAGACATCTCGTCCACTGGGGCTTTTTTGGCAGCCACAATTTTGAGATGTTTTCCTAAACAGAAACCCTGAGGGAGAGAAGGTGGAAATACTGCCTGTCTTTCCTCAGGGTGAATCCCCCAAGGGCATGTGCTGGTGACAAGACATGTAATTTACCGTGCCAGTCTGAGTAAATCTATCCTGCTGATTCTAAATATTATGCTGTCACATTTTGGGGTGCAATTCAGACCAGTGAAAAGTTGTGTTACTGCCTGCCTTGTAACCCTGGGTTACAGTGCTCTGCTGCGGTGGCTCACAGCCCAGACACCAACAGCCCACAGAGAAGGATGCAGTTTCCTTAGCATCTGTGTGCTGTGGAGCCCCGGTTCAGCACTCTGACCGCAGCAGCCTGCCAGCAACACAACCTTCACCTGCTGTAATTACTATATTCAGGGCAATCCCAATAAACTCCTCGTCCTAAATTTCCCCAAAACCCTCAGCCCTGAAGTGTACAGCCTTCTTCTGGAACACTCAGAGAAGTAAAAAGATTTATTGCTTCTTTAAAGAGACAAAAGCACAGCTTACTACCTTAACTGGAGTTAACAAAAATTTCAGTCCAAACACAGCATTGGCTTGATTTAGATTAACAGCAAAACAATTTTAAGAACAAAAAGAGAGATTTTCAGTGAGTTCTAGTACAAAGGACAAAGACAAAACGGTTACAAGCAAATAAAAGTAAAACATGCTTTCTAGTGGCTAAGACTTAACAAGCCACAACCTTGTTCAAGGTAGCTTTCGTACTGATCTTTTTCTTTCCAGCCACAGCTGACTCTCTCAGTCAGGACCTTCTACAGAAGTACAAGGTTCTGGTTTCCCTTGTTTACTTAGGTGAAAGATCTTTGCCTAAGCATGTTTCTCACCTATATTCAGTTCCCAGAGACTTCCACCCCCTTGATCAAAAGACGCATCTTTCTCAACTTGCAAGAGCTCTGGCCCCTTGTGTCTGTCCAGTGATGGATGCCAAGATGGCTGCTTCTCTCATCTTATATCTTAGCAAGCTCACTGTTTTGGTCCCAAGATGCAAGATGATCTCATGCTGTTCTTCCTCTCCCATGGACTTCCCATCCCCCTGCTGATTCATATGTAAATGGGGTTTCCACTGTTTGTGGTCACACTTTGCTTATTTTCACTGGGAGAAAAGAATATATCTGCCTTCCCTCCAGTCTGGAGAGAACTGTTTATCTCCCTTTGTTTGGTCACTGACTTTAAAGCATAATATTAGTGATTAGCCATAATTCCTTATTTAGTGTTAATACATACCTTTCAAATTATATTAATGACCATTGTGTCATTAGCTTTCATAAAAGCCCTTACTTGATACACTTTTATAATACAGTACTATTGTATACACGTAGTTGATTCAATTGCTTATCATTTGAGGTTCACCCCCAGTCTTTGTAGTTAAGAGGCTATCTCCCCCCTCAGTAGGTTGATGGCTTTGTTTACCTCTTATGTAAATGTGCCTTCATTATTTCTGCCTGACTACCAAGCTTGCCAGACAAACAAATACACATTCCATTGTCTAAGGCAGATTGGGCTTACACTTTGCTTACCAAACACATATTAAGAACGTAATTCTAACACATATCCATAATTCTTTGTACACACACCACACATACCTCATGCAATAATATTAATGACCAGCGAATCACCAGTTTTCCAGTAATATATTATATGCCACCTTTTGGGTATATATCAGTGTGCTAGGTATAGTGAGCACATCAGGCCTGACATGAGTTTCAGACACAGAGTAGTGAGCCATAAATGGGCCTCTTTGTCACATATACACTGTCTGGAAGCATTATTAAATTTATGGAGTGACACCACCAAAGGTAATGTCGTCTAGCTGTGAGGTAGCAGAAAGATGATAACTGGGTGGGAAGAACTCATATTTAAAGTCTCACAAAAGTAAGAATTGTAATTTGTAAGTAAATTCCTCTCTGTGTGTCAGAAGGGTAGTCTGTTTAAGGCACTAATAACCACCTTTCAAGTGGTTAGTTAAAGTATAGCTGAATTGCAGTTGTGAATTCAAACAAGAACACTGGAGCTTAGACAGGGGATAAGGATGCCTAACATAGTTATTTCACTAACTGCAACAATACAACTTAAGATCCAGCAGGACCAGTGTTGAATAACTGGAATGCTCCTTGAACTTATAGATGACAAATCTGGCAATGTTACAGTAAACTAGATTAATAATTAAAAATAATAATTGCAAAACTGTTAAACTGATTGCTAATGAAATCTTTGCAGTTTGATTCCCCCCGCCCTCCCCAGAAATGAACAGTCTTGACATTTTTAACATTCAGATATCTGGAGAATCCAGGGCTGACAAATGGTCACAGTATATTTGAATGAGATTTAAGAAACTTACAAGTGAAATTTTTAATGTCTCATTGAAACACATTGCAAATTCCTTCATTGCCGAGTTGAGATAAAACTGGTTTAAAGCTGAAATGTGTGAAAGTTGGAGGTAGGTTTGAGAGCTAAATATGAAGTTAGCCAAGTTTGTAAGCTTGTTAGAAATACTGATTTATTGCTTGGGAGCTGAAGAAAGAAAATGAGCAGTAAACAAAATGATGTCATTTAGCAATTATTCTAGCATACACAGTTTTTGAAAGGAATGTCCTGGGTTTATATTCCTCCCTTCACTGTGTAAATTGTAGAACGCATCTTGCCTACAATGGAAACAGAACTTTCACTTTAATATGTCTTAACTCCAAAGAGTGACAGATCTTGAGTGCCAGTAAAAGACCTTGAGACTGCTAAATTATCCATTAAAATTAATGGAACTTTCTTTACTTTTGGGGAAAAGCAAAATTAGGCATTTTTTTTTTCAATTCTGCAAAATAGGGTCTTAGAGAGGAATTGTAAGAACTGAGAAATTAAATTGCAGATCATTATGTGTCTGTCAAGGATGTCTGGGTAGGGGGGCCTTTCATCAGGAAATGAAGTGATAACTCAGAGCGAGACAGTTAGGAACTCTGAAATGCTGTATGTTCTAGCTCTTTTCACCATTTCTGCTAGTTTAGCTACAACTTCACTGTGTGCTTTTTAGATACCATCAGATACGGAGGGCATTATGTGGAAGACATCTACTCTTGGCTCTGCCCTGTCAGTCTGTGGAACTGGACCCCTATGAAGTCAACACTGACAGCCTGGCTTCCCATACTTGTGCATACCTTACCACCATCCGTCCAAAGAGAAGCAGCAGTAATACAAGAGTACGACTGCACGATAATGAACCCAGACTTGCCCATCTATGAAGACTGCCAGTATCACCTGAGATGCTTCCTTAAGTCCAAGAACCTCTTCTGATTAGCAGCCAAAGCTTTCAAAACCTCCAGACTGTCATGAAAAGACATGTGGCAGAGGCTGTGGAAAAATAGTGGGGATAAGAATCAAGACCTGATCACAGATCCTACAGACCCAGTACCTGGCTTTTCCAGGTCACATCAAATATGGATCACAGCAAACTGCATCAGAACCTCATATGAGTGTTGTAATTATCTACTACACACATGGAAAAATGAAGGACAGCCCAATATGCGAATGTGGAGAAGACATTCAAACCATGAAATGTCTAGCAAACCATTGCCCTCTAACATCCTTCTTTGGAGGGACAACCTTGATTCATTCCATCACTGGAAGCCATGGAATGGATGTCAAATTTGGGTGTCAACCCTGAATTTGCTTTTCAAGTTGCCAAATGAATGAAAAAGAAGAATGAAGTCCCTACAAAGCAGCTTACATGGGACGATACAAAATGAGGAAGTGTACTGTGGAGATAGCACTCTAATCCATGCCTCTACATTCAGTTAGGATTTGCAGATGCAGGCTCCCCTCATAGGAAGAAATATTAGGCTGTGAAATAGCAGCATGAAATTCTACAGGTATTTCATCCAAGTTTTAACCATGATTATTTTATAATATCTCTCTAAGTTGCCATGGCTTCAGCCACATATACTGGATTCTCATAATGCAGCTAATGTTTTTCATCTGACTGCATTATACACCTGAGGACATTTTTGCCAAAGAGAGGAGCAATAGGCAATGTAATTAACTATTCTTTACAAAAAAAGGAAACAATATATCTATTTTGCCTACATAATATCTGGGTTTAAAAAAAAAAGACTACTGTAGATACAAAGCATTGCATCTTGTAAACTTTTTGCTATTACAGTGGTTGACAGTTGACCTTACTTCAGTCCCATTGTGATCTGAAATTATCAGTGGACCTATTCAGGATTCCAGTAGAATATCTAGCATTGACAAAACTATATAGAAAAGAATACAACATAAACAAATTAATGCCAAAGAATGCCACTACCACCACCTCCAAAAACATTTCTTCATTTAAAAAAGTTAAAATAATGTATGGATTCTATCCACACCGTATATTCAGTTAAAGTAGACAAAGTACCTTCAATAGAAATATATTGTATTTCAAATTGCAACTGCACACACATGTGGATCATAGCACATATGTTCTATCAGAAATTGAAACACAAGATATTATAGTGTGAGCTACAGTACATAAATACATAAGAGGGTAACGCATGGCTATCTTAATGCTATAGCCCTTCTAGTTACACCCTTGTATTATATTAATGCATTTAACTAATTATCCAAATGACTATGTTGATTAAAACATGCACTTCCTCTCAAACATTTGACTGTGTGCTGTTAACAGCTATCGTCTTTCATTCAGATATGACTGCATTTTTTAGTGGGTAGAGTGATCCCTTCCTTCATTTAATTGGTATGTCAAGTCTTTGAAGCAAATCTGTATGATTGTGATTAACGGAAGGAACTATGGGCCAGCTTTTTAAAGGTGTTCAGGGCTCAGACTTTTAAAGTTATTGAGGTGCCTAAAGATACAGATAGGAGCCTAGTGGGATTTTTCTAAAGCACATAGGCTCTACTCCCATTAAAATCAATGGGAGTTAGGCCTATAGGCACTTTTGAAAATCCCAGAAGGTGCCTCTCTGCATCTTTTCATGCCTAAATACCTTTGAAAATCTGCCACTAATGACTAAATTATTATTTTATTTTTAAAGTCTGCAAAGCTACTGTCCAGACTAATTATGTTATTAAAATGTAAGGAAGGCAAAATGGCAGTAAAAAATAGGTATAGACAAGGTGAGGTTAGAAAATAATATCTAAATAGTCCATTGTTTTTCCTTAGAAGTTCTGGACCAGCTGCCTTCAAGCAGTTGGTTCCTCTAAACATTTTAACATCACATTATCATGTGTATTATCTGTATTCGATAGTACCTCAATGTTCTGGCCAGGATCAGCTTCCCATTGTGCTCAGCAACGTTCAAAAAAATAAGACATGGTCCTGTCCCAGAGACAGGCTCGCCTACAGCAATTCCGAGCCCCGGTACAGAACAGTCCATGGGCCCAGACACACGCACTAGCTGCGTCCACACGGACGCAGTCCACCCATTTGGGCGGTGCTGCACCTGCGCTGGCTGGTGCCCAGCAAGTTGCTGGCGGCACTGCTGGGCGCGCTCTTCTGGCATGGCCAGTACTTCCACATGCCCACCCAGTAGGGTTGTCAACTATCTAATCGCGCAAACCCAATGGCCCTTGCCCTGCCCTCTGTCCTGCCCCTTCCCTGAGGCCATGCCCCATCCCGCCCCTACTCTGAGGCCCTGCCCCTGTTCACTCCATCCCCCCTCCCTCTGTCACTTGCTCTCCCCCACCCTCACTCACTTTCACCAGGCTGGGGCAGGGGGTTGGGGTGAGGGAGGGGGTGCAGTCTCTGGGAGGGAGTTTGGGGGCAGGAAGGGGTGAAGCGTGGGGCAGTCTGGACAGTATCACTAAGGGTACGTCTACTCAACATTTTGGAGTGAGCCTCCCTGACCTGGGCTGGCAGGGCTCAAACTAGCCCTCTAAAACTAGCGGTGTTGACAGCATTTTGCCCCTTTCTAGGTTTCCAGCCTGAGCTGCAACTTCCAAGCACTGTCTATACACCTATTTTTTAGAATGTTAGCACAAGCCTCTAGCCCTAGTCTATCAACCCGGGCGAGGAGGCTTGCTTCAAAATAACATGTAGACAAGCATTGTCTGCATTTTGCTTTTTGTCTTAAGAATCTATATAGAGAGTTAACAATAATGTTGCTCTATGACAGGAATTTTGTAGAATTGGGTTGCTGAATGCAGTCTACTTTTAGCGTAATGGCATATTGCTAAAAGTAGGCAAGTTAGTTTTATTTGTTGCAGAGAAGAAAACATTTTATATACAACTATAAAAAATTCCATGCGTTACCCCTCTAATAGTTTATAGTACCCATAAATTGGCTTAAGGATTGTAAAAATGAATTCTTATGATTGGTCTGAACAAATGTTGCTTTGTAAAGTTTTCAGATAACACAGTTTCTTCTAGTTCTACAGTCAGCATTACCTAGTCTCTCAATATTCTTACATGAACTTCAGATATAGATTCAAATCCTTGGGTCTGACCAAGCTGTACTGTGCTGAAGGAAGAGGGACAAAACAGAGTGTCAGTATGCCATCTTTGAAACCCTTTGATCACCAGTACAAGTTAGAGCAGTCTTTGGGGTAGTGATTCTATCCTGAGGGGCCATTATGTTAGCTGGGGATCACCAGAGCTATGGCATCTCTCCTGCTCTGGCCACATCTCTGATAGTCTCTATACCAGAGGTCCAAGGAGGGAATGTGTAGAGCCAGGGAATCCATAGGTGCCTGACTAGGGCAATTTTATGGTCCCTTTGTGCTATCAAAGCAGTGAGAACAATCATTCGAGCGTCAAGGATCTTGCCCAGAAACTGTAATACGCACTAAGAGGACTATTTTTCCTGCTTTTATAATGATTTTTTCATCCCTCAATCATGTGAAAACTAGGGGCAGTGGAAGACAAGGAAGTATTCTAAAAAGTCATTATATGGAAATTGTTTTTTAAAAGAATTTTAAAGAGATCATGCTGCTGCATTCCGAGTCAACAATACATTTATGTTTAGGAATGTAGGAAGAAACTGACATGTCAAATCACACCAGTGATCTATCTAGATTGACATCCTGTCTCCAGTGGAGCCCAGCAGCAGGTGCTTCAAGAGATGACATAACTCCCCCCTCTCCTCCAAATGCTCATCACATGACTATGATGAAGTTTCTTTCTAACCCTAGCTGTTAGTGGTTGGCTTTTTCCTGAAGCATGAAAGTTGGTATTCCTTATACATTTTTATCTTAGTTATAGCCGTGGTTGATAGTTTTCTTAGTCATTACATGTCTAATTCTTTCCTGAATCCTACTGAATGTTTTGCATCAATAATAATCTTAACCTGTGAAATTCACTGCCACAACATTGAACTGTGTGAAAAAGCATTTCTTTTTTTGCTGTTTTAATGTGTTACCTTTTAACTTCTTGAATGGCCCCTTGTCCTTTTATTCTGAGAAAGTAAATAGAAAGCTCCAATTTATCCTCTCTGTACCATTCCTGGTTTGGTATAGTATGCCTTTTTTATGCCTCCCATTTGCCGCCTTTCTGAACAAAATTGTCCTAGGGTTTGATTCACCCCAGGTTATAGCCTCCTGAGGGGGTAAACTCACTTGGAATTGGGACACAGTGATACAAGCTGCCCATGTTCCTGCTTCCATAGGAAGCTGGAGCAGACTGCACAACCCTAAAAGTGGGCAGGGCTGAGCAAGAAAGAGTGCTGATTCAGAACATCTTCTGGGTATGTTCCACTACAGAGGCCTCTCATGGGACCCCCAACCACATTTTATGGCTGGCTTCCCATGACAGAGCACTTGGGGTTTATCACTGATAAATAATAATACTGTAATGCCATTAATTCCATATATATATATATATATATATATATATATATATATATATATAATTACTGCTGATGGGCACAGAACAGCGACTTAACTGTGCTTTGCAAATGCCTCACAAGTCTTCTTTCTGAGTTATTACCATTCATTTAGAACCTACAGTATATATAAGTAGTTCAACAATTTCTTCCACTGTGCATTATCTGAATTGAATTTTATCTATCATGTTAACCACTCAGTTAGTGTTAATCCCTCCAAAGTTTCTCAGATTCCTCTCTGGATTTGAGCAATTTAAATAATTCAGGGCCACATTGTCCCCTCTGGAGTCACAGCTGGCATGAGGAAAAGGAAAAGTTTCAACCAGAGTACTTTGAATTATTTCATTGGAGAGTGAGATGTGATTTGCTACTCAGGGAAAGAAGCTTTTGTTTTCATTCCTTGAACCAATGAGATCCCCTAAAGTTCTACACAGATCTTGTGGAATCTGGAGAAGGCAACAGTACCTAAGTGGATTCTCTGTTCTGCTGCCCATCTCCACCGGTTCTCACCAACCCATGGACAGCTTGCTGCTAGAGGAGCTATGTTTCAAAGGACTCCCTTACTTTGGCTGCCCCTTGGAATAGCCCCTAAAGGTGAGTTCCTAAGCAAATATATGTAAACCTTCAATGGAGCTATGTTGATTTACACTAACTAAAGAGCTGGCCCATCAGTATATATTAACTTTTACAGATTTCTCCCGCACATTTGGGAAGGAAGAATCTGGAATAATTTAGCAACTGATTTTTGCCTTTGACTTACATTAGAGTCAGACTGAGGTCTAATGGAGCATTCACCAAACATGAAGACAACCTCACACTTTTAACCAAAGTCCAGCAGCAGGAAGATAAATGTAATTGAGTTCCTTGGTTTGCAATATTATGTATGATCTCTGATACACACTGCATACCCAGAAAGCAACAACCCACATTTATAAACATTTAGGAATCAGATGAGAGTTTTGGGCACTTCATAAGAAGTATGGAACCGCCTACCCTGGGGATGTCTGGTTAAAATTAGAGCTTCTGTTGTAGAGGGAGTTATGTTTATGACTCTCATTAGGTGTCAGCATCTCCTCAGTAAATTCCATACAGATACATGGACTCTTGATTTACATTATTATATTTATTTTGCAAGTTGTGTGTAAGTCTGTTTCTGAAACTTGATTTTTTTTTTTGCATTCTTCCCTGCTGAAATGTCAAGAATTCAATATGTTGGTTGAAATGGAAAAGTGTATAGTATAGTGCTTTACTGTGTTCCCAAAAAGTGATTTACATTGTCAAATTATCAAGCCAAAAAAAAAAAAAAAAAAAAAGATATCCATGGTATCTGCTTTGTTACAAACAGCATTCATTACTGCTAGCAGGGTCAGCGGTAGAAATAGTAAGAATGCAAGCAGCTATAAAAATCCACTTTCTCTCTCTTTTTGAAGCTGTGCCTTGATATTATGCTATGATGCCTGGATTGTGCATGCTTAAATGTGGACTGTTCAGTAAAAGCAAGCGAAGTCCCTAGGGACCAGATTTTCAAGGGTATTTAGGTGCCTAACGATGCAGATAGGTACCTAGGCTCAGATCCTCAGTCTACATCTACACCTAAAAATACCTTTGAAAATCTGGCTCTAAAATTAATCAAGACGATGTCACCATTCATTATTAAATATTATAATTATAATCCTAAACTAAACAATTACTTTACAGGGACACAATTTAAGACCTAGTTCACTTAAAAAAAATGAAAATGAATTAAACACAGTTTTAACAGACCCTGTTGACATTCTTGTAGTAAGCCCTGGCCATCTTGGAACTCAGTCTGTACTTAGTTTACCTTCCAGAGAATGTGTGCTCCAGCAACCACAGTCCATTTCTCCAGTCACTGTTTCTCAAAGCCCCACCTTCCCTCCTTGTGCCTGAGTCCAATAATGGTATTGCTTGATATCTTTTTGTTAGAGAGCCTTCCTTGTGCCTCTGACTTGTTTTGCTCAGCCAGCCAACCAGCCAGCCCATATAAGATAATTAAGATATAATGATTGTTCCATTGTTTAGTAATTAGACCCATTCAGCCTTAATGGATTGGTATTCCAGGACTCTGACTGACATTTCAAACCCATAAAACACATTTTTGGGGAACAGATCAATGGTAATTACCAACTACCCTCACATTCACAGTTGCACAAAATGTGGAGGGTAAAAAGCATTGTTAAAGGAATCACGGTCTTTCCATATGTACAATATTAGCATAGCTGAAAATGATGCATTAATAGTTGAATTGGGAGCCAACTTAAGATCAGCTTGGTACATAATTTAAATCTGTAGGATGGGATACTTTCTTCACTTACTAGGACAACATACAATGTCACCGTAGCCATGTTCGTCCCAGGCTATTATAGCGACAAGGTGAGCGAAGTAATATTTTTCAGCTGGTAAGAGAGAAAAGCTTTTGAGCTTACACAGAGCTCTTCTTCAGGAGGACCGGTCAACCAAAAGTCCTGGGATACCAATCCATTAAGGCTGAATGGGTCTAATTACTAAACAATGGAACAATCATTATATCTTAATTATCTTATATGGCCTGGCTGACTGAGCAAAACAATTTGGAGGCACAAGGAAAGCTCTCTAACAAAAAAATATGGGGCAATACGATTATCGGACTCAGGCACAAAGAGAGAAGGTGGGGCTTTGAGAAATAGTGAAGATGTAAGTAATTTTTTTAAATTTATTATTTAATAGCTACAAGCTTCAATAAAATTATTGGCCAAGAGGACCCTTGTGATTATGAATTTCCATTGATACAGTAAGACCCCAATTCAGGGAAGCATAGCAGCACATGTTTAAGTCCATCCCTATTCAACAAAAGTACTTAAACAGGTGCTTAAAATGAAGTATGTGCTTTGCTGAATAGGAACGCTTTCTTGAATTGGGAGCTAGAGTCTGTGCTGAGAGCTGCGTGGTGATTGCTAGCCTACATAGTGCAAGCAGTGTATTAATTTGGGAGGGATAGAGCATTCACTTGACTACCTATTCCAGAAAGTCTATACAATAAGGCGATGTCTGCATTACAGAGTTAAATTGATGCAAGTGATGTCAATGATCATAAACCGCTATAATTACATCGCTTGTGCATATTCACACAATACTCCTGTCGGTGGAGCACATCCACAGTTAGAGCACCAGCATCGACAGAAAGAGCAGTGCACTGTGGGTAGCTACCCCACTGTGCAACTCACCACTTTCTGCAGTTAGGAGTTGTGGGAAGGTGAAGTGGATCACAATGCATCATGGGTGCAGGCTTAACTTCCCATGATGCAGTTTTTTCTGTCCCATCATTCTGTGGGCTTCCGACTATGTTTTTTCATTATATTTCAGTGGCC
The DNA here is from genome assembly GCF_965140285.1 of Lepidochelys kempii. Lineage (NCBI taxonomy): Eukaryota > Metazoa > Chordata > Testudines > Cheloniidae > Lepidochelys > Lepidochelys kempii. Next base: position 64,581,582 of record NC_136384.1, on the reverse strand, counting down.
GCTGTTTACTGTGCACCAGCCATCTGTACCTCAATTGATGGACCCAGCATTGCTCTCTACTGTTGTGGTCACAGTTATAAACACAACGTGGCTGATCATATGGTATATAATGAGATCTGAACAGGAATCTGTGGTGCTTGCCCTGCTGTGTGCTACGGAAAGAAACAACACCAGGTTACTTTTCTCATTCATGAAGCAGATGCACATGTTGGACCATTGCTATTTGGCTCGGGAAACAAGCACTGAGTGGTGGGATCACATCATTATGCACATATGGGATAAACAGCAGTGGCGGTAGAACTTCTAGATGCGCAAAACCACCTTCCTAGAACTGTTTGTGGAGCTTGCCCCAGCACTGCGGTGCAAGGACACAAAAATTAGAGCATCCCTCTTGGTGGAGAAGCGTGTGGTAATGCAGTGTGGAAGCTGGCAATTCCAGACTGCTACTGCATAACCCAGTTTTGGCCCCTGACCATCTTGGGATGTAGTACATCAATAGAAAGGGGTACTTTTCTATGGTATTGCAAGATCTGGTGGAGCACCAGGGTCATTTTACCAACATCAGCGTGGGGTAGTCTGCAGAAAGCTGCAAGCGGGACTTTCTCCCCAGACCAGAAGATTCCAATGGGGGGATGTTGAAATGCCCATAATGATCCTGGGAGACCCAGCGTACTCCTTACTGCCATGGTTCTTGAAGCCTTACACGGGAAACCTGGACAGTAGCAACGAGTGCTTCGCCAATAGGCTGAGCAGGTGCAGAAATGATCATTGAATGTGCAATTGGCAGATTAAAAGCTTGCTGGCACTGCCTTTAGGGAAGGTTACACCTAAATGAGGAAAATATTCCTGTGGTCATAGCAGCCTGCTGTGCGCTGCATAATATTTGTGAGGCTAAGGGTGAAAAGTTTCTCTAGGGGTGGAACATGGAGGAGGATCATCTCATTGGATGATCATTAGTAGGAGCATTGCCAGCAGATGGAGGAAAGTGTTTATTCCCCTCTATTCGGCACTGGTGAGGCCACACCTGGAGTATTGCATCCAGTTTTGGTCCCCCAACTACAGAAGGGATGTGGACAAATTGGAAAGATTCAAGCGGAGGGCAATGAAAATGATCAGGGGGCTGGGGCACATGACTTATGAGGAGAGACTGAGTGAACTGGGGTTATTTAGTCTATAGAAGAGAAGAGTGAGGGGAGATTTGATAGCAGCCTTCAACTACCTGATGGGGGGGTTCCCAAAGAGGATGGAGCTAGGCTGTTCTCAGTGGTGGCAGATGATGGAACAAATAGCAATGGTCTCAAGTTGCAGTGCGAGATCTAGGTTGGATATCAGGAAACACTATTTCACTAGGAGGGTGGTGAAGCACTGGAATGGGTTACCTAGGGAGGTGGTGGAATCTCCTTCCTTAGAGGTTTTTAAGGCCTGACTTGACAAAGCTCTGGCTGGGATGTTTTAGTGGGTATTGGTCCTGGTTTGAGCAGGGGATTGGACTAGATGACCTCCTGAGGTCCCTTCCAACCCTAATATTCTATGATTCTATCGCCTGGCAGCTGATTTTGAGCAGGCAGACACCAAGGCTATTAGAGGGACACAACAGGGGGCTATTCAGATCACAGAGGCTTTAAGGCACCATTTTGACAATAAGCACCAGTAATGTGTCTTTCCATAATGTATTCTGCTATGCTTTGTTAATTTTCATGCAAGGCAGCAAGTTTTGATGATTGCTTCCTGACTATGATTTCTAGACTGCAAATGTGCCAGTGGCCGCTGTGTATTAATTCCAGCAGCATCCAGTGTGTGTAGGAGACAAATAATGATTGATTATCTTTCAAAGAGTATTTTTTATTAAATAGAAATAAATAGCACCCAGAAAAAGCATTGTAGTGTGCACACTTCCACTGTTTTGTCAACAAAAGCTGACTTTTGACGACAAAACTCTGTAGTGTAGACAAGACCTAAATGTTATAATTGACTTGGAATAATAGTTTCCTGCCACAGAAAATTTTGTTTAAGCAAATAAAACAATTTGCGGAAGGAAAGAGCCCATGAAATTTTAGTCTTTTACTACGCTGCATGCTTTATGCGAGCTATTCTAAAACACATTAGAGTGCAAGGTGACAGTGCACCTGTACTCTGGAAACTACTACAGGGGATAAAAAGACATTCCCTAAAAACAAACAAAACCGTGTGCATGTGTGTCTGCACATACACACACACAGGATCAGAAAGTGACTGGCCTTTTATAGGGAGAGTGAAAGAGGATGGACCACTTGTGTCCCCATGTATCCCACAGTTGTCCTCTCTCTATTCACCTGCTCCACCATTTTCCTCTGAGGTGCCCTTCGAAGATGTAGGGTCATAACCTCACTCCCCATTTGTGCCAGATGTTGAAACCTGTGCAGTTCTCCAGTGCACCTTGCCATTCAGAGAGAGACTGTGCCTAATAGACACAATCTGGCCTTCAATCAGGTTAATTTTTGGTAAGTAAATATTGTCGGTTGGAGGGGACAGTCAGCAAAACACATGGCTCACCCAAGATCTTCAGGGAAAGCACAACACAACCCCATGGCAACTAGACCATTCTTGGAGATGCCTTCAGCTCTCTGGATTGCTCTAGGTGTGCAACTATTGTCTACTCCCCAGGGGGTTGTGCACCACTCCCTCTCTAAGCATGGGGAGAATAGGTGTTTTAGGGGTCATTTATGCTTCTAGTAGCAGTAGTTGCTGCCACAGATTCTCCCTGGGAAATCTGCTAGTCTAGGAGGTTCACTACAAAGTAGCCGTACCATGATTCTGCCCTGTCCTATCACCTGCCTCTCCAGCATAACCCTATACATCTGTGGACCTCTGATCTTGAAGAATTCAGGCCCTGGCATTTGGAGCAGAGAGCATGTGGCTGTGTGATTGCATCTTCCTCTGCTATCCCAGTTTGCATTCTTGCCCCTATTTCCATATTGTTTTTCTCTACTATACACAAGAAAGTGGAGGGGAGCATCTTGTCCAAGACTCACTGTCTAATTTAGCATCTCAAAAAACATGTAGATTAGGCCTTTTCTATGGAAAACAGAAACATCTGGTAGCAGGGTGTTGCCTTTGTAAGGAACTATGGTGTAGGCAGTCTGGCCTAGTGGACAGTGCTGGGCTGGAGTCCATCTGCCATGGACAGTAATCAATGAGCTGGGGTTGGAGAAATCGGTAATGTTGGGTTCAATAAACAAGAGTCAGGGTCAACATCAGGCTAGGGTCAGAGACTAGAGGTAGCATCAGGCTAGAGTCAGAAAGCAAGAGTCCGAGGCTGCAGATCAGGAGACGAGGTGATGTCTAGAATTACAACAGACCTAAAGTCTGTGGTGATGCCCGGACAACTTCCTGGGGCACCGTCCAGTCTTAAATAGGACATTTGGCCAATCACAGGGCCAGAGGGTATTGTCACTCTGGCTCCCTTGGCAGTACTTCCTGCAACGCTTATTCTCCACTGTGCTCCCTGGGTGTAGTGCTGCATGGCTTTCCCATGGCACTGTGGGTCATCAGCTGCCCCAAGCTCTGCAAACCCAGATTCTAGTCCCTGCATCTTCACAACTTCCCTTTTCCCTGATAGATGTAATGTATCAGAGTTTATTGTCACACTCAGAAGGAATCACTTGAGTTTTTCCTTTTAGCAGTGAGCTCTATTCTCTCCTTGGTGCACACACAAAATGGGGGCTACGCATGCCCCATGAAGAAAGAACTCTTTAGATATCAATCAAGAGTATCAAAGTAAAATCTCTTTTTAATAACAGCCTTTTCACAAACTGCTTTCAAATGCAACTGTTTTGTAGTATGTGTTAGACAGGCACAACCCTCCCAAGACCAACAAAATAAAAAATCCTGAAGAGGAGCTCTGTGTAAGCTTGAAAGCTTCTCTCTCTCACCAACATAAGTTGGTCCAATAAGAGATATTGCCTCACCCACCTTGTCTCTCTAGTGTCCTGGGACCAGCATGGCTACAACAACACTGCATTAAAAAAAACAAAACAAAACCAAAAACCCTTAATATTTTACTTTAAAAATAGCAAGGCAAGTGCAGCAGTAGTTCTGGTAGTAAGGCTGTCAGTTGTTCAATGCGGTCAAGTGGAAGACTCTGCTTAGTTTTGAGTGAATAATTCTTTCTAGAGATTATTACCTCTTACTTGGGCTCAAAATACCTGAAATTTCTGTGGCTGTCATGTTGCTGAAAATCAGACACATTCATGTTTATGTTAGTGCAGAGGGAACAGGTCCTCTGTACCCCTGTGAAGGCCAACAATCCTGATGGAAATGAAACAAATTCCAGGTGACCTGGAAGAATGGCCTTCCCAATAGGGCTGCTGCATGGTCTCCTATCCTTCCCCAAGGGGGAAGGATGTGTCACAACTGTAAAACATACTGTTATCAGCATCCAGGATCTGTGATGGCTTGTTGGGGGGGGGGGGCAGAAGTAGGGTGTCCCTGATGGGCCTCTACTTGCACAGTTCCAACTTCTACTTTTCCCAATGGGAAATTGCTGCTCTTACCCCTGCTGGCTCCACCTCTGAGAGGTCCTGCTCTGCTCCCCAGAGAGCATGTTGGTGGTGGAGGGTCACTGGAGGAGTTTGCTCCTGAAGCAGCGTTGTTGTTTGTTAGCCAAGTTCTGGAGAACAAGGGTCCTGGCTCAACCTCTCCCTACCCCGCTGCTGCTGTTAATGGCCATACTTCTCCTGAGGTCGGTCTCTTTTTCCTCCAGCTTGTGTCTCATTTTACTCTGCAGTGCTCTGTGCCATGGAGGGTACAGAGCACGGAGTCCAAAGTTTTCCTATTATGTTAGTAGCTTAAATATTTATTTCCCTAAAGCTACTAAACCGGGGAAAAAATTAGAGATATGAGTCAGCTCTTTTGCAAAGGGGATCTCATGTCTCCCAGGAGCCAAGAACATTGGCAAAAGGACAGTTATTAAAAGTTGCCTGTATTTGCAACCTAGTTTAGATAACCTTTTTGGGTTATTTTATGTGCAACATAACAGCAGTGGATTCTCTGTAAAGGAGCTCTAAATAAGGCAATTTAAACCAATGAGAAAACTAAAGTGAATTATCCAGCAATATCTATTTCAGAATTTCAGAAGGATACTGCAATAATCAACTCTTAATGCCCTTGTACTGCCACAGGGTACTGTAAAATCCATAGTTTTAAATATAGGGCCCCACCAATTCAGTATACATATCATAATGGTTAATCATACATACGTGCAGAGGTGCACATAGTATCTACACACACACACACACACACTTGCAGCCTAATGTGGTTTGCTGAGTGTGCCCCACCTTGATTTCCTCTGACTGGACAGCAATAAATTCACCTGAACAGTCCAGGGACGGAGAAGCCAACACCAAAAAGCATATCTCTTTTTAATAAGGCTCCAAGAACCTGAGAAGAAACAATCACCACAACCTGCATAACTTCTTTTCCCTCTCCCTTACTCAGCATCCTGTTCCTATTTAAATAGGCCAGCCCTAGGGTGGGGCAGAAGCTCCTTGATTATACTCTAGGCTGTCTCAGCTGTAGGCTACAGTCTGTCCTTTAAAGGGATAGTATTCTCTTTCATGGTGCATAAGATCAAATAACTACAAAGGGAACTGGACATTTACCATTTAATATCTGTGATGTGGAAGCACAGATCTCATTACATCTCCATAATCAAACAAAGGTTAGAGCAAATATTTGACAATATAACAGATTGCTCAGGTTTTAATTCTAAAAGCTGGATAAGTTTCCTGCCATCCAAAGGAAAAATATCAAAAAAGCCCAGATTGCAAAGCATTCACTTTTGATCAGGTCCGAAAACCCCCCATGTTTATTGTTTTAATTGCATTTAAAATAATCATATTACAGTATATTGTTAAAGCATCCTTGCATGCAATTAAACTAGTAGTCTACAGTTACTAATTGCCAACTTATGTGTTGCTGAAGTAGCATTAAAAAAAGTGTCCTCTGAATACATATGGATTTTAATAGTTATGCAGATAGTAAAAAGATCATTAGCAAAAATTGTAAATACTATGGTTTTCTGTGGTACTTAAGTTCTGAAGGCTTATCAGTTTTGATAGGCATGAACCACCATCTTGATAAAAAAAAGAATTAAATCATTCACTGTAAAAAGGACTACAGCTGTTTTATTGACAACAGTGAATAATTAATCATATCAAAGTCTTTCCACAAATAAACATTGAACCACCCAAAACTACATGGCTGTCACCTGTAATCTTAAACAAATTAATATTTGCTGACGGACTTGATAATGAATGTGATTTTTTTGTTTTTCCAAATGCTCATTTGCAAATATACTTAATATCTCCAATATTTGAAGTAAGAAACTGAATGGTAGTATAGTACTATAATTTCCTTCCCGGCTCTGTGAAATGAGATGATTCTTGCTAGTCTTCTGACTGTGGGGATTTCAAGTGGTTTTAAAGATGCATTAAATATTTCAGTCTCTAATTTTAAGGGGTATTATTTTCTTTACATTTAACAAGTGTGATTGTTTTATTAGATCAGTAGGAAACAGAAGCCTAAAAACAAACCTGTCACTGTCTAGAGGCCAGTTTAACAAATCAGTCTTATGTAAATTAAGTTTCATCGATCAACTGACAATCCTTAAAGGAAATACTATTTTTTAATTTAGCCATAAAACTGGAAATATATGAGTCTGAGCCTTACCTCCACAAGAATTTTCAGTTGCCATAAGGGCTGGTATAACTAGATCATGCTATTAGACCCTGCCATACAGGCCATAATAGGACAGAGAGGCTGTGGCCAGTGCATACTGTGCTCCAGCAATACCTAGCTGGTGGACTGCTGCATGGGGACTGTTGCAGAAGGGCATAGTTTAGAGCAGTCCCAAGGCTGCTCTAAACTAAGCTTCCGACCCAAGGATCAGGGAGCTATAACTAGTAACTTAGGGTATGTCAACCATTATATTATGGTAGATGCAATATATGGGCCCAAAGAGCTAAAGGTGTCACTGTCCAACATTAAACAGTTTTTAAAAAAAGGGTTTGGTATACAGAGGTCTCAGCTTGTTTAGAACTATGGAAAACATAACATTCCAAATCCTTTTCACCTTTTGTTAAAGATACAAACAACCCCCCCAAACAAACAGTTAAACCATTTGAAATGTAAGGTATTAATTAAGTAAAGCTTTCATTTTGACAACATCCCCTGTTCCCCTTCTTTTTAGCTTGAGAGAGTCTTTAGAAAGAAATCCGCCCCCTTCTCCCACTTGTTTGACAGTCTTTTAGATGGTAATAACTGTCCTTTTTGGGAAAAAGATGAAATTATTTGAAATAGGCTGGAGCTGTTGTTGCTAAAGTTTGATCCCATTTCCTAAAAGACAAAACAACACAAACACACAGAACATGGGAAAGAAAAAAATAGCAAGGAGAAAAACTGCAGCTTCTGTCTCTGGCGTTCACATTCACTTGCAACATTGCTGCTGGAAAAACACAAGTATGGCACACAATCTTATTAGCCATTCTGAGACCTGGCAAACGTGTACCAGTCAGGCTGTTTAGGACATTGCATTCTGCTGCCTTTTTGGTCACCAAGCTTACAGCAGTGTTTCAAAATATGTAGTCTTAGTCAGCTCAGCCAGACTCTTATTAGACAGAAGGAAAAAAAAGGAGAGAACTAGAAAAAAGAAATAAAGTAGGGATGGAATTGAGAGTCTCACATCCCAGGTGGTGTTCCGGATTCAGCCAGAGCTGGTGAAGGTGGCAGTGTCATCTGACTCCCTCTCTCTGGCCCAGTCTCTCCAGATGAGGATGAAAATCCGATGATATTACAGTAGATGCCAGTGTCCCAGAAGATAATGGGGCTAGCAGCCATGATTGTAAAACTTGCTACTTCCCCCTCTTTCAGTCAGCCATTGTTGCACTTTGCTTCTCCAATTTTCCTCTCAAAGGGCTTGTCTACACAGCCCAGCAATTCGGACAATGAGGGGTATGAATAGTAGTGTGCACTAAAGTACTGTGTTGTAACTGCCTCGAGAGGATGCTGGCATGAACTAAAAGGTAACTAGTTTGCATTAACATAGTCCTCTTTCAAGCAGGACTATGTTAACAGGAACTGGGTACCTTTTAGTTCATGCCAGCGACATCCACACAGGGCAGTTACAGGACACCACTTTAATGGGTGCTGCAATTCACACTCCTGTACTCCGCACTGTGGTGCAAGGTAGACACAGCCAGAGTCTCTTTTATTTTAAGGATCTCAAAAGGGAGTGATAAGAGGAACAGCCCATCCTCTTATTATTTTGTCCACCAGTTAGGCCTATTTTCTGTCCCACAAGTCTCTTCTTTATCAGACATAATCTAATACAGTGTTTGAGTTCTATGAATAAGTCTTTTTGTTTGCGCTCATGTAGCCTCTCACCCCTTTTGCACCTTTCCCCCCCATCAACATTTATTGTTATAGGATATTGTGTCTCTTTATGAACTTTCACTCACTTTTCACAGCTGAGCTCACAATTAGGGTAAATTTGTAGGCCCAATTATCACAAGACTACACTAGAACTGGGAGACTCCCTCACTTGTGGTACAGCAGAAGTCTGAGTCCTTTGCCTGTAACCAAATATTGTAGGCTAATAAACATAGGTTTTCCCTTTAAAGCTATAAAATAAATCCTATTAATCTGATCCATATAAGCCAAACTCTACCCTCACTATGAACAGCTTATGCATCTACAAAATGGGAACTGAATGTTTTGTAACCATTACAGCCATGTCAGTAAAATTGAGTTCCAATATAGTTTCCATTTGCTGAAGAACATTAATGCTATTCTATTGGCACCTCTGCCAGTACATCATCCTCAGCTACCCTACACATTAGTCCAATGCTTTAAGGGACTCTTCCACTATTGATCCTTGTTTTAATATTATTGTGCAATAAAATAAACGATTCAACCTTGCATTTTCACTCTAGAGATCAAAGGAATTGCTGCCAATCAGTGAATTCAGCTATTGTTCATGATCATTCACATGCTTGGTGGAATTTTTCCATTCATAAAAGCCTGACTGAGAGAAAACACGGTTCTTTTCTGAGATGTGCTAAGAGATGCTCAAAAACAAGCTATTTGGTGGGGCATAAATCAACCACTCCTTCAATCTACATTCCCCTTTAATCATTTTTCAAAATGAGAGGTACTTTGATAAATAGCAGTTCTTGCCACTATGCAGACACACTGATGTTGAAAAATCACCATCATTCTGGTCAATTGGATTTGCAGTTAAAAAAAATCCAACAGTCCTTAACTGTGTCATTACAGTACATTTGTATTTTCAAAGTTGGGTTCCAAAGAACACTACTTGATAGCTTTTTTTTTAATTAATTTACTTCTTTGTACCTTTTTTCTGCCCTATGATTGTTATCTTAACAAACATTTAGTCCTTTCTCCAAAGAGATCACAGTTTAGTTAGACAAACATTGGATAGGAAAATACAGAAAAAGTGTATGTGTGAGAGAGAGACAGCAAGAGACACGGGTCCACCTGTGAGTTAATACACAGGGATGTAGTTTTGAATCTGTTTGATCCTTACTTGTTCAGCTGTTTTTGAAGAAATTAATCAATTTAGAAGCTTTTTCCTGAGTCACTTTGTTTTCTTTAATTTGTTTTGCTCTTGTAATTTTCTCTTGCTTACCCTCTCTGACACCGTCCCAACCAGCTTATTGATCTAATAATGAAAAATTAGGAGATGGGAAAAGTACTGAGCATTTACCATGCAAATGCAATTAAAACAGTCAACTCTTAAATAAGACTCTGCTTAGAGGTCCATGTGTTGTGCCTGCAGCTCCTCTCACCAGTTATAAACCAGGAGTAACTCCACTGAAATCAAATGGAATTACTTCTGGTTTATAACTGTGTGAGAGGAAAAGCCGGCTTTTATTTATTTGAAATCAATGGAGTTACAGCAGTGTAAAACAGGTTAAGTGGGAGGAGAATCGGGTTCATTGTTCACTTTACAAGTATTAAAGGATAGATCCAGCATTAGAATTCACTTCCAATTAACAAGATTTGTGAGTGTGTGACTATATTTGCACATGGGGGTGTGGATGCATGTGTGTATAGATCTGTGCAAAAATTTTAAAGTCTGTCAAGCTGCTGAATACTGTTCCACAACTAGAAAAACTTCTTATCAGTCTATATTGCAAAATGATGGTCAGGTTAAATAAATGTAGAGTTACGAACACCAGAGCTACGAACTGACCAGTCAACCACACACCTCATTTGGAACTGGAAGTACACAACCAAGCAGCAGCGGAGACAAAAAAAAAAAAAGAGAGAGAGAGAAGCAAATACAGTACAGTAGTGTGTTAAACATAAACTACTAAAAAATAAATGAATGGACTATAAGGTGGATAGAAAGCTGGCTAGATTGTCAGGCTCAACGAGTAGTGATCAATGGCTCCGTGTCTAGTTGGCAGGTGATATCAAGTGGAGTACCCCAGGGGTCGGTCCTGGGGCTGGTTTTTTTCAATATCTTCATAAATGATCTGGAGGATGGAGTGGATTGCACCCTCAGCAAGTTTGCAGATAACACTAAACTGGGAGGAGTGGTAGATATGCTAGAGGGTAGGGATAGGATACAGAGGGACCTAGACAAATTGGAGGATTGGGCCAAAAGAAATCTGATGAGGTTCAACAAGGACAAGTGCAGAGTCCTGCACTTAGGATGGAAGAATCCAATGCACCGCTACAGACTAGGGACCGAATGGCTAGGCAGCAGTTCTGCAGAAAAGGACCTAGGGGTTACAGTGGACGAGAAGTTGGATATGAGTCAACAGTGTGCCCTTGTTGCCAAGAAGGCCAATGGCATTTTGGGATGTATAAGTAGGGGCATTGCCAGCAGATTGAGGGACGTGATCGTTCCCCTATATTTGACACTGGTGAGGCCTCACCTGGAGTACTGTGTCCAGTTTTGGGCCCCACACTACAAGAAGGATGTGGAAAACTTGGAAAGAGTCCAGTGGAGGGCAACAAAAATTATTAGGGGACTGGAACACATGACTTATGAGGAGAGGCTGAGGGAACTGTTTAGTCTTCAGAAGAGAAGAATGAGGGGGGATTTGATAGCTGCTTTCAACTACCTGAAAGGGGGTTCCAAAGAGGATGGCTCTAGACTGTTCTCAGTGGTAGCAGATGACAGAACAAGGAGTAATGGTCTCAAGTTGCAGTGGCGGAGATTTAGGTTGGATATTAGGAAAAACTTTTTCACTATGAGGGTGGTGAAACACTGGAATTCGTTACCTAGGGAGGTGGTGGAATCTCCTTCCTTAGAAGTTTTTAAGGTCAGGCTTGACAAAGCCCTGGCTGGGATGATTTAATTGGGGATCGGTCCTGCTTTGAGCAGGGGGTTGGACTAGATGACCTCCTGAGGTCCCTTCCAACCCTGATATTCTATGATTCTAAAGGAAAAGCATTATTTTTCTTCTGCATAGTACAGTTTCAAAGCTCTATTAAGTCAATGATCAGTTGTAAACTTTTGAAAGAACAACCATAATGTTTTGTTCAGAGGTACAAACATTTCAGAGTTACAAACAATGTCAATTTCTGAGGTGTTCATATCTCTGAGGTTCTACTGCATCTGGAATTCTTTGACTCAAAAGAGACAGGCTGAATCTTTCAGGGAAGTAGCAGAGAGATGAATTAGATCATGTGTTGGGTCTTTTTCTTGAATAGCATCTATGGTCTTCAGTTTGAAGAAAACAAGGATATTACTAAGATCAGTGGTTCTCAAAGCCGGTCCGCCGCTTGTTCAGGGAAAGCTCCTGGAGGGTCGGACCGGTTTGTTTACCTGACGCATCCACAGGTTCAGCTGATCGCAGCTCCCACTGGCCACGGTTCACTGCTCCAGGCCAGTGGGGGCCGCAGGAAGGGAAGCCAGCACGTCCCTTGGCCAGCGCCGCTTCCTGCAGCCTCCATTGGCCTGGAGTGGAGAACCGTGGCCAGTGGGAGCCGCAATCGGCCGAACCTGTGGACGCGGCAGGTAAACAAACCGGTCCAGCCTGCCGGGGCTTTGCCTGAACAAGCGGTGGACCGGCTTTGAGAACCACTGACTTAGATGTCAATGACATCTCAGGTTATATATGGAACTCAGATTTAACTGTGGTGATCCTTGTTCAAAATGTCACAATATAACTTCCCCCACCCTCATGGGGATCCCTGGGTAAGCAGTTTAGCATTGTATGTTGCTAGCGCTTGTATATGTAGTGAAGTGTATTGTGGGAAGGGTTGAAGGTGTGAGTGTTAGGATATAGATATTCAGGCCTGTCTGTAAAGGCCTATACTCTAAGAATTTAGGTGTATTCCTATCACTTGGCTAGTTAGAGGTATAAAAGAAAGAATCAAAATCACTGTCTGCCAGTGTAAGGGCCTTCTCTTACTGTGACAGTCTGAGGCCCTGTTCTTAGGCTAAGGCCTTTGGCTAAGCGACAGAGGCAGCCATAAGCTGGGAAGTGAATGGTCACATCCTCACATTCCAAACTAGTTACATTGAAATAAGGTGCTATTGGGCTGTTAGGAATTTAATCCTGTCCTTATAGTGCCTATCACCTCCAGAGAAAGGGAAGTGCCTAGAAGCTGTAAAAGGAAATTGAGGTTGATAGTTTTCTGTCTGGTAAGAACTCACTTATCAATAGACACAGCTGGGAAACTCTTATGTCTTTACAGATGTAGTTGTGAAATCCTCACTTCTGTATTGTTTTGTCATTATAGTTCCCACTTTGCTATTGTTTATTGGCATGGTCTCTGTCTGGTTCTGTGATTGCTTCTGTCTGCTGTATAATTAATTTTGCTGGGTGTAAACTAATTAAGGTGGTGGGATATAATTGGTTAGCTAATCCATGTTAGGATTGGTTAGTTAAATTTTAGTAGAATGATTGGTTAAGGTATAGCTAAGAATATTACTATATAAATTAGGGGCAAACAGGAAGTAAGTTGGGATTCGAAAATAAGGAAAAAAGGAACTTGTATTTAAGCTTGCTGGAAGTTCACCCCAATAAACATCGAATTGTTTGCACCTTCGGACTTTGGGTATTGTTGCTCTCTGTTCATGCGAGAAGGACCAGGGAAGTAAGTGGGTGAAGGAATAAGCCCCCTAACAGTGAGTGTGGAGTGAAAGGTTCCTTTGCAGGTTATGAGAGGTCGTAGAAGGAGGAAAGGAGAAGGGAATCTGTTAACTCGACGCTACAGCTAGGTCCGAAGATAAGATGCTGACTCCAGCCAAAGGCCACGGCACACAACTGACAGCCAAGAAAGACGGGGGCCTGGATTCGAATCCCGACCAGCCATGAGAACAGAGCAATAAACTGAACAACACTGCAGGAGACTGCAAAAACTAGTGAGACACTGAAGGCCAGCAAGGGGGAAAACAACAGTTTTGCGTCCCTGAAGCCAGGGTGTTTTGGGAAAGCTAAGGAAGCCACGGAAGCCCGGTTTGGACTGGTATAAAGAGCACGGGGGACAGAGGTCCCGGAATGAAACACCCCCACAAAAACCCCAGGACTTAAAACCCTCCTGAAAGCTAAAGCAAATTGAAAATCAACAGTGGACTCTAAACAGCCTGTGCACAGGACAAAACTTTCATCCATCCTTCCCCCTCTTCTTCTTACGTTACACCCAGGCTTGGCCAGCCTTGGGTTGTGCGTGTGTAAGTATAAAAGTGGGTTAGGGCACGGGCACTAACGCTTTCTTCCTTCCTCTAAGTGACGTGGAAAACACCCCGCACTCACCACTGTTATTTTATTAATAAAGCTTTAAAATGTAGTCACTTCGTATGCTCCTTCATCTCCTCCCCAAATAGCCTGCAGCCTCAGCCTAATCACCTGATGCCCCAGGCAAATTGGTAACATAAATCTGTCACAAAATGCAGTGTTGAACAGATAACCTAGTTTGGAAGGTTATTTGGAATGGAATTTCTTCCCATGGCACATTGACATGGGTCTCAGTGAGGAGGAGGAGGAGGGTTTGGGCAGTTCACTTTTCTCTGAAGCACTGAACAAAGATATTCTCAGAGGACATGGTGGGTTTGTCAATTAATTTATTGCAATTCAGAAAGGTGAGATTAGAGGATAACAGTCCTTCCCCTCTCCAATTTCTGTGTAATATTATCCATGGAAGAAATAAAAGGAGTAAAGAGAAGAATAAATGCTCACATAACTATTTTATTCAGAATGATGTTTGAGATTTATGGACCTTTACATATAGGAAATATTTTTCATCTCTCCAAACTGCTGTGAATTTTGACATATTACTGCACACAATTAAATTACATTTCCTCCATAGCTCCTAATGCATGGAATAAATGGCATGTGGCTACCCAAGATGGCAGTAATTCTTCAGCTGGCACTGCTGCCTGTTGCATTCACTGCCCTTCAGTTTAGCTAGCCCTGTCTCTGATGACACCTGATGTTAATTTGCCTAAATTTGTTGTAGAATGTTCTTAATTATTTTTGGATACTGTCAATGTACTTTACATATGAAATTGACATCTCTCTATAGAGTGAGAATTTGTCTCACTTAGGAAGTATTTTCAAGTCCAACAACTTGCAAAACATAATTTATTCAATAAATGTCACCATTTTACTGAATTGTTAGATAGTCTGACAAATCCTTGAATTTACTTGTTATTCAAAATGAAGCACAAAGTTATTCAGCAAATGATTCTTAGTTTGCAGTCCACTGCAAATAATTTTCATTTTCCACTGTATTGGTTGATTATATAAGTCATCTGGTATTGTGTCTGTTCTCTGATTAGTAACATAAATCATCCAATCAACACAGAACAAACTAAGAACTGAGAATGTAACCACTGGGTATTTGTCCTCTCTTGATTAGTTACATACCAATAAATCATGTGTATTATTTCTGTTCCCTGACTAGAAGACCTACGCAACTAACCCAAGAGCCAATCCTCCAAGGGGTTGAGTGCCTTCAGGAAAGTGCTGAACACCCTAATTCTCAATTATTTTAATAGGAGTTGAGGGTGCTCAGAACCAGTTCTGTGCTCAACACACTGTTGGACAGGGCCCTAACACATGAGTTGTGAAGCAAGAATTCCACAATCCAACATATCACTCAGAATTTCCTTTCTATGAATATTCAAGCATCCAAGCTTAAAACTGGAATTTAATGTGTATTCACGTCAATAAATCTCAAGACTCAAATGTTCATGGAAAGTGACTGTGAAAGGTAATTAATATGGTTGAACTGAAATTCTCTTTTGAATAAATATTCACAATTTTTTCTACTATTTGCTCAGCTGTAGTCAGAACACAGATGAATTAGTACTTGATTTATCCATCATTGCATGCCAAAAATCAGATGGTTGCCTCTTGAAACTTTATATAACTTTCTTGATTATTTTTTTGTTTAGAATACATAACTAAGGAAACTCCTAAGGACACGCCTACCTGTGTTTTTCTTCATGTGGAAAATGGTTATGTGCTCAGACACTCTGATAAAATGATGTTCAAATGTCCAAAGACAAAAAGGGAGGGGGCAGGGGAAGCTATTCCTTATAGACTGCAAAATACCGCTGTTGGAATACTTCACACCATGATATTAAAGAGTGTAATTATTTTTTTAAAATTGAAGTCAAGGGAATACTCAGGTTCTCAAAGTTAAGCATGAAAATATTTACAGGATCGTGGGCTTTATTTTCCACATAAAACCCCACAACTGAATGAATATTATATGTTTTCTACAAAGATCAGAAGTGTTAAAATGTATATTCTGGAGTTTGTCAGGAGGACTTTTTGTTTTAATAATATAACCTCATTACACATTTTACTTCTGATTCTTTTGCCAGATAAGAAATAGAACACTTAGTCATAAAAAATCATATATTCTTACAGCCTTTTTCATTAAGTTTTGAATGTATCTTTCTCTCTCTTTACCAGAATTGAATGTATGCAATTTATTTTTGGAAAATGCAATATAAATTCTAAAGATTAAATCTGTCTGTTCTCCAAAACACCTTTTTATGTTTTCTCTCCCCCAGTTCTGGTAAAAATGAAGGCTTATTCATATAATATTTTAGTTTAAGTAATTGAAAGATTTCTTTTGTTGTTTGTAATGGAATAATCTTATTGTCAATAAGCATTTGAGCTGTACTTAGATGCCATGTTCTTTTCAAATGAGGTATTACAGTCTTGGAGCATCTGTTCTTTTTCAGAGTAGAATTGTCTTTAAGAGTGAAGGTTAAATGTTCCCATGCTGCTATTTTATGGCTATTGTCTCATTCTTCTAAAATAGGGTTATTTAGACCATCTAAATCCAAAGAAGTCATTTGGGTGAAATAATTCACCTCTTTTCAGCTTGGAAAAGAGACGACTAAGGGGAGATATGATAGAGGTCTATAAAATCATGACTGGTGTGGAGAAAGTAAATAAGGAAGCGTTATTTACTCCTTCTCATCACACAAGAACTAGGGGTCATGAAAAGAAATTAATAGGTAGCAGGTTTAAAACAAATAAAAGGAAGTATTTTTTCACACAACACACAGTCAACCTGTGGAACTCCTTGACAGAGGACGTTGTGAAGGCCAAGACTGTAACAAGATTCAAAAAAGGAATTAGATATGTTCATGGAGGATAGGTCCATCAATGGCTATTAGTCAGGATGGACAGGGATGGTGTCCCTAGAAGCTGGGAATGGGCAACAGGGGATGGATCACTTGTTGATTACCTGTTCTGTTCATTCCCTTTTGGGCCTCTGGCATTGGCTACTATCAGAAGACAGGATACTGAGCTAGATGGACCTTTGGTCTGTCCCAGTATAGCTTTCCTTATATTCTTATAGCTACTTATGGCTTAGGCACCTTATGACACATGGCCAGAAAGGGTTAAACAGCTTGTAGGCCAATTGACCCAGATTCAACCTTTAGAGACATATTGGCAGCTAATGTTTTTGTTTTTGTGTGTTTACATATATAGTGATAGAGGTTAACAACCTAATCCAGCAGTCCCCATCTATGCTGTATTCTGTTAATTCGGAGATTAAAAGGAAATATTAACATTTAAATGAACTGTAAACATAGTGATATCACTGTATTCATCTCTCTTTGAAATGTATAGCAAATCACCTGCAAATGGTGGAAAACAGGCAATTGTCTTATTTTAATCCCTTTAGCTAATTACTGGTGATGCTTAGGAAACAGGTCTACTTAAAAGTCTCCATGATTGCCTATTGTTTGCCTAAGGACTCTGAGCTGTCAAAAGAAGGCCTGGAACTGCATAAAAACCCTTGGGTCCTGATCCTTTTCATCTCAGATCTGCTTGATGCTTCCTGCAGGGGAAGCTTAAGTCGTAAGACTGAGAACTCCTGTCCTAGCTGGATCATCCTGAATATGAACATTGGACTATAACCGATGGACTAATTCTGAAAGAACTTTTTGCAATTACAAAACTCACCATTTCTGCTATGAATCTAATCTCAGAACTGTATTCATGTCTGTATGTATACTGATTTTTTAACCAATAATCTCTCTTTTCTTTTTTAATAAATTTTAGTTTAGTTAATAAGGATTGGCTGTAAGCGTGTATTTGGGTAAGATCTGAAATATTCATTAACCTGGGAGGTAATGTGTCTTATCTTTTGGGATTGGTAGAACTTTCTGATATGTTGAATAAGATTGTCAGTAATCCTCATCATATTTGACTTGGGGGTCTGGTTGAAGGCTAAGGCTGGGTTGCTTTAAAGGAACTGGTTGGCTTCTCAGTAACTAGTAAGGTATGATAGAAAGTGTTTTGTGCTGGCTTGGTAAATCTAAGTATTGGAATATCCACCAGCCTTGGGGATTGTCTACCCCATTCTTTTCAGTTGACCCTAATTGAGTAATTCAGTGTGACTCCCTGGGACCCTGGTCACACACCTAAATACGTAGCTCTGATTTTCAAAGGTGCTGTATACCCATCACTCCCACGCATTTCAATTCATTAATGAATTGGACCAGTTGTTGAGATCACTAGAAATTTGATAAAGCAATGGAAAACAGAGGCTGTTCAAGACAATCTGCCTGCCTTCTCCATACATTATGTGCTAGTCTTAAAACCAGGAATATCAAAACATTCAAATTCCCTCTGGTGTACTATCTATTTTAAATACTTATATGGCACCCATTACCATAGCAACTGAGCACATCACAATTTTTTCAGATGTATTTATCCTCACAACACCTCTCTGAGGTAGGGAAATATTATTTTCCTCATTTTACAGATGGGGAAGTGGGATAGAGAGAGACTAAGTGACTTGTCTAAAGTCACACAGCAAGTCTACAGCACAGGAAGGAATTAAATGTCCCCTAAGCCCAACACCTTAACCACATTCTTCCTCTTTACTGGATAACCAATTCCTTCATTTAATAAGTGACCACACACAAGTTTCAGCTTATCATATCTGAAAAGCTTATGAGATGTTTTATTTAAGTGCATGATCTCAATTTCCAAAGCCTTTGAGCTTTTAATTAAGTTCATATAGTCCTGTATAATCAAATCACCTTTATTTCCTGCTCAAAATCAATATAAGTAGGAGGTGGTATCTGATTACTTAGAACAGTCTCTAACTTCTAATATGTACAGCATCCGCTTTACACTTTTCTCCAGGCCAGGTTGTCTGGAAACATGGACTACCTTCAATTAGCCATTCTCAAGTATAGCCACACAGGGAGCTAATTCATCCCTTACATAAGCTGCACTGAAGTCAGTTCCTTTACACCAGGGATTTATTTGATTCAGTAAATAATTTGGGCCATTTGTAATCCTTTGAAGGTCAAAGAGTCATTCTCCAGTCCTTCTGTAACTTTCACTGATTATAACATAGTCTTTGAAAACGTAGGACTTCATTAAAAGCAGTTTATTTTTGACCTCTGAAAGTGCAGAAATATTTTTAGAAATTTTCATTCCAAAGGCCCACTTATTAAAAACTACAAAGAGCTACAATAGGGCATACTGGAGGTTCTGGCAAGATTTGATTATTAAAATTTAGGGGTTAAAATTAGGGGGACCGGGGGCATCACAAGTTCCACCTTCTCTGGTAAAGCAGACTGGTAAAGTGGTGGGTGAAAACTTCCACTCCTGTGGCACACTGCTTTAACCACTGTCAAAAGTCAGATCTGTGAACAAAACTACCCATTCTGAAAAAGCTCCAACCAGCGAAAGCACAGCAGGTCCAACTGCTTGACAACACAGGTCTCTGATCACATCACCTCAGTTCTCTGTCCTAATTCAAGGTCTTGATATTCAAAGCCCTCTATGGGATTGGATTTAGCTACATGAGAGATTACCCCTCTCTCTGAACCCATGACCTCCCACAACAGCTATGTTGTACTGGCACTATGAAACTGTCAGCCGGTAAAGGGAAGTTCATTAGATACAGGAGACGGACTAGGAGAAGCTGGTCCTAGACTTTTCAACTCATTCCAGCAAGAGATAAGGCTGACAGTGCAATACATTAAGTGCAAAACTTGCCTCTTTTCCTTGAGTTTCCCTCAATAAAGACTTCTCCAAATAAACATCAAACCCCCCCCCAACTTCTCTCAACCCCAATCAAGCTATATATTTTTAACAGACTGGGAAAGAAGAAGAGAGTGATATATTGTTATTTCTAATTTTAAATTATTAGGAAATCCTCAGAGACTGTGGTGATAAGGATCCTTGCAGATACACAGACAGTAAGGGTTTATCTACATGCGAACACTCTGGCCATATCTACTACAGGGATTATAGAAGCATAAGTACGGTATATAACCAGTATAACCCCACAGTGTTGATGCAGGCTACAGCAACTGAAGGGGTTTTTCCATCACTGTAGGAACATCAACTCCCTGAATGATGGTAGCTAGCAGTGTTTATACCTTGGGTTAGCTCAGCATAGCTATGGTGCTCAGGGATGTGGATTTTTCAACCTAAATTTTGAGTGTAGACCAGGCCTCAAGAAAATGAATGTGAATCAACTAAAAGTGTGAAGTCAGAATTTCCTTCCCCCATGTGGCTAATTTGATTCAGGAGTAATGTGGACCGGATTTAAGGACACTTTACACCTGATTGAGAGCATCCATATGGGGGAAGTGGCTTAATGTGTTTTGACTTCACACCTTTAGTTGATTCACCTTCACTTTCCTGAGGGTCCCCATGTAAACAAACCCTTAGATACTTAAGGATGGATTTGGGGAGACTTGAGAAGCAATGTCTTTAGTTAGGGGAGAGAGGAAGATGAATAAGAGCCAGAGAACAAGAAGGTCAGAGATAGGAGAACTCATGGGGTTCAGATAAGTTTGAATGAATTTTAATTAAGGATCCAGAATTAATCTTTAAATTGTAGCTAGTCCACCGCTCCTGTTATACCTGTGGTGGGGGTAGAGGGACAACGAAAACTGAAAGTTTGAATTGCCTTTAAACAACAAGGTAAGACTCTAACAAACTTAGCATCTCACATGTCATATGCAGCTCTTGGCATGAAAGTAGTATTTTACCTCACACTGTGACATTGTTGATTTGGCCACTCTAACAAGACAGCGCTTTCATTTTATGCGAACCTTTCTAAAACTTTCTTCCTGTTTGAAAATCCGTTTTCAATGAATGCTACATAGGCATTTTTACTGCTGGATGCTGATAGAAGGAGATAATGCAGCAGCTCTTTTTTTGCAAAGCGAAAAGAAAAACGCTAACACTTCCTTTTATCAAAATGAGTCCAGAGCTTTTTTTTCCTTCAAACACACTTTTTTTTTTTAATGTCCCAATCTGTCTCACCAGCAACAATATTGCTAATTAAGTTTTTGGGGTTTTTTTCAACCCCACTATGCATGCAGCTGTAGCTGTCCTTTCTAAACAAAAAAATCCAAAAACCACACAGTTTCAGTACTATATTTTTTTCCCCTGGAACAACTGATTTGATTACAGACTTGTCCACTGCAATCAGTCTGCAGCAGCAATTTTTCTCTTTCCCTCTTCAAATATTTAAACCTTTAAAATATTTAATAACTAACTGGCTTCAGTTGGACTACTCATGTGCATAAAGATTACTACTGTGAGAAAAGGTTTGCAAGGGCAGTTGCTAAGCTGGTACATCCTGATAACTGGAGCACAGCTGACAAACCATTATGGTGTTAGGGGGAAGATACAGACAGACAGAAATAATATGATATTGTCAGAAAGATGCATGAAATATTTATTTTTTAATTTTTGTTTTTAATAAATATCTGGTGGTGCTAACGTGGCATATCAATGTATCTGGGGCTGAGCAAAACTGCCAGACAGCAGTGCCACTAAAGAGATGATCGGCTCCATCCTTAGCTGTTGTAAATGGGCATAACTCCAAGGATTTCAACAGAGCCATAGGGCAAATTTACACGACAGCACTACATTGGTGCGTCTGCACTGCTGTAGTGCATCTGGTGAAGAAACGCTATGCGGATGGGAGAGTCCTCTCCCATTGGCATAATTACTCCACCTGTGCGAGAGGTAGAAGCTATGCACGTGGGAGAGCATCTCCTGCTGACGTAGTACCAGTGTGGACAGTGCATAGGTCACTGTAACTTGTGTTGCTTGGCGGGAGGGGGGGGGTCTTTTTCACAGCCCTGAGTGACATAAGTTACATCGACTTAAGTGGTGGTGTACAGTTTAAGTCCATGACCACCAGATCATCTTGAAAACATAAAGCATAAACCAGAAGTGAGCACCAGGGCAGCTGAGCCCTGCTCCCCACCATCACAAGCAACTCCATTATATATCTCCACACCTAAATTTGTCCACCTCTCTTAAAGCTAATTAAGTTGTTTGCCTCCACAGCTCCTATGGGGAGGCTATTCCAAAACCTCACCCCTCTGATTGTTAGAAACTTTCTTCTAATTTCCAACCAGAATTTGTTGATGGAAACTTTATACGCCCTTGCTCTTGTGCCAACTTTGTCATTTAGCTTAAATATCTCATCACCCTCCCTGGTATGTACCCCTCTGATATATTTCTAGAGAGCAATCATAACCCCTCTCAGCCTTCGTTTTGTTAGACTGAACAAGCCAAGTTCTTCCAGTCTCTTCTCATAAAATAGGCCTCTGTTCATCTAATCCAGAGGTTCTTGAAACTATGGAACTGGCCTCCCAAGGGAGGAACAGGAATGTGTCAAGGGAGGTGTGAGCTGTATGCTTTTTTTTTTTTTTTTTTTTTTTTTTAAGCGCTCTGGCTGTCAGCCCTGAGTGGCTGGGGCTTGTGCAGAAGGGCCGCGCACACCCGGGATAAAGGAGACAGCCAAAGCCCCTCTACCTGGGCTCTCCTTACTCTCTCCCAATCCCTCACCAGGAAGTGGCCTGGGCTCCGGCTCTCCTTCCCCCAACCCAATCCCTCACTTGGAGGCAGTGGGGCTCCGGTTGTCAGCCCCAGGGCCTCAGCAGCCGCCATGCAGAAGTAAGGGTGGCAATGGGTCACTAAGGCTGCTGTGAAAAGTGATATTGACAAATATCACTTTTCACATTGCCAACCTTACTTCTGCGATGCTGCTGGCACACCATTTCCTTCAGAGCTGGGTGACTGGCCAGCAGCCACTGCTCTCCGCTCTTTGTTCAGAACTAGGTGGCGGTATATGTACTTGGTAGGGGGGATGCATAAACAACTATAGACACAAAGAAGGGGGGCCGCATCAAATAAGTTTGAGAACCACTGCTCTAATCATTCTAGTAGCTCTTCTCTGCACCTGTTCCAGTTTGAATCCATCTTTCTTGAACATGGGTCACCAGAACTGTGCACAGTATTCCAAAGAGGTCTTGTCAGCGCCTTGTACAAAGGCATTAATTCTTCTCTTTCTCTAATGGAAATTTCTTGCCTGATACATCCTAGGATCACATTTGCCTTTTTCATAACTGCATCACATTGGTCTTATAGTCATCCTGTGATTGACCCAATTGCCAAGTCTCTGTCTTCCTCTGTTGCGCCTACCTTGCAGAAGAAATTCTTATTATTAGACCCTATGTGTCTAACCTTGCACTTTGTACTATTGAATTTCATCCCATTTCTGTCACTCCAGTCTTCAAGGTCACCCAAATCTTCCTGAATAATATTACCATCCTCCTTTGTACTGATGAAGCTTCCCAGCTTTGTATCATGAGCATATTTCATCAGCATATTCCTACTTTTTGTGCTAAAGTCATTAACAAAAATATTGAATAAGATCAGTCCCAAAACTGATCCTTGAGGAACTGTGGTAGTCACCTCCTTCCAAATCAATAATTCACCCTTTAGCCAGTTCCTTACACACCTTCCAATTTTTGTACTGATCCTCATCTTCTCTAATTTACTAATGATTTTGCACATGGTGCTGTCTCATCTACTTTTCTGAAGTCAAAATATATTAGATCTCCAGGCTGGGGGGTGGGGCCAAGCAATTCGGAGTATGGGAGGGGCTGCAGGTTGAGGCAGGGAGTTGGGGTGTGGGAGGGAGTGAGGGCTGTGGGCTGGGGCAGGGATGAGGAGTTTGGGGTGTAGGAGAGGGCTCCAGATTTCGGCAGGGGCTGAGGACTGGGGTAGGGGGTTGGGGTTCATGCTTACCTTGGGCAGCTCCTGGTCAGTGGTACAGCAGCAAGGGCTAAGGCAGGCTGCCTGCCTGTTCTGACACTGCATTGCACGTGCATGCTGGAAGCAGCCAGCAGGTCTCGGCCAATGAGAGTGAAGAGCTGGTGCTCAAGGCGGGTACAGAGCGTGGAGCCCCATGGGCCCCGCCACCTAGGAGTTGGACCTGCTGGCTGCTTCCGGATGCAATGCAGTGCCCCAGGATAGGTAGAGAGTAGTCTGCCTTAGCACTGCAGCACCGCCGATTGGACCTTTAATGGTCCAGTCGCCAGTGCTGACCGGAGCCGCCAGCTGACTGGGTGTTCCGGTGGAAAATTTGACACCTGGTCAATTTCCTTCCTATACAGGCTGCGTAGTGGCCCAACTTCATGCTTCCTTATTCTCGTTATTTATATAACTAAACACTTTTAATTTGAATTCCTTGGCATCTTGACTTTTAGCAGTTCTCACTTTATTCCTACATTTTCTAACCTCCATATTGTAGCTTTCTTTGCTGATCAAGTGCTTTTTCCATTCCCCATAGGTTCTTTGCTTACTCCTAGCAACCTTTTAAAATTGGTTATTCATTCACTTGGGTCTGGAGCTTTTGCCTGCAACTTTTTTCCTTTGATTGGGGGCAAATTTCAGACAATTTTTATATTGTTAATCTGAAAAGAAATTCCAAATCTCCTCCACATTTAAGTCCTTGAGCTTTTCTTCAGCTAATTCCTTTAATTTACATAAGTCTGCCCTTTTGAAGTAAAAAAACATTGTTGATGATCTGGTTTTGAGTATCCTTCCATTTATTTTAAACAGAATCAACTTGTGATCACTCGATCCAAGATTATTTCTTACAACCAGCTCTTCTATGATAGCCTCACTACTTACCAAAAAATCAAGTCGAAAGCTGCATCACCTCCTGTTGGTTCAGTGACAATTTGATGAAAAAGACTGGTGTCTATCTCAACCAACAATAACTGGGCTCAACCAATATTAGTAGCATTTATTCTCCAATCTATACCTGGGAAGTTAAAGTCTCCCATTGTGACAATTCCCAATAGTATTTATCTCTCTAATAATGTTAAAGATATTTCTAACCATATCTGAATCCAACCCTGGGATCCATAACAGACCCTTAAGGCTGCTATCCTCATGGAATTTCTTTTACAATCCTTCCACAAACTGATTTTAAACACAAACAGATTCTGTTCTAGCTATATTAGCACTTCGTATTTCTTTACAGTTTACCATTTTGTTGACGTGTAATGCCATTTTGCCTTTATTCCTATCTCTCCTAAAACAGCACATACCCTTCAATACATGTATTGCCAGTCATGAGCACTATTCTACCATGTTTCTGTCATCCCTACAGTATCCTGTTTGACATTCCAGTTCCTCCATTTTAAAGCCTACAACCCTTGCGTTCACGTACAAGCATTTTAGTTGTTTCCCTTGGAACTCATCTAGTTTTCTAGTTGGATTAGGTACAGTATAGTCTTTTCACTAACTATAACATCTACCTGACTACTACACTCCAATCAATTTTTTTACTTTCTTTATCCTTGCTGACCATACCCTTACTCTGTGGTGTTCCATTATCTCTTACTATATATTCATTTAGCTGCTTTTTCTCCTCCCGTGTATTGAAGCCAGGCATGGAGATTTCATGAGTCTTTCCCAATCTTTGCACAAGAACCCATTGGTGCTAACTGTCAGAGGGATACACAAGGTTTTAGAGGTATCTCCTGGCTTATTTATATATTTATTTTTGGTATAAATACATAACTTCTTAAATATTATCTGTATATACATTTCACAATGATTAAGATGACTAGTGGGTTACTGTCTCTCAGTAGAGACCTCAAATGCCATCTTTCGGTGAACTATTTTACTATTTCGGTGAACTATATATATAAAATAGTTCTCCGAAAAATGCCATTTGAGGTCTCTACTGAGAGCCAGTAACCCACTAGTCATCTTAATCATTGTGAAATGTATATACAGATAATATTTAAGGAGTTATGAATTTATACCAAAAATTATGCTGTTAAGGTCTTAAAATTAAAGCAGGTCTCCAGCAGGTGACATATCTTCTAGATGTTCCTTACAGGCAGGAGGTAACTGATACTTATCAGCATGCTTGGCCATTTGTGTGTTGTATCCCTCACACTGTATGCTTATTTGCATATTAAGTCAGGTGCGAATTAAGAGTAAGAAAGAATTAAGAGGTGTGAAATCTCCAAGAGAGAAAATCTAGAGGATAAAACAAACAGCAAGGATTGGCCTGGTATATCTTGGAGTGCTAAGAGAGACATAAAATCCTTCACTTAGGAGGCAAACTTGCAGAGTGCATGTCTCATGAAAGGAGAGTCACAGCCAGCCTGGCTGTAAAGAGGTGAAAAGATTTTGTGTGAGCAATATTTTAATAGGCATGAAAATATCTTGTTAATGAAATATAGGCTCTAGAATGCATGCTATGATTTTATTTTATATAAAACCATTTGTTTCCAATACATCTACTTACTACTACTTGAATTTCTATGGTTTATGAAATAAACTTATATTTGATTTCACTATATACAGATCTAAGTGCTGTGAGTTAAGCAGAGCAGTGATATCAGGTGGAATGAGTAAGTTGTGGCATATTGCTTCTTTGGAAGCAGTGAATCTCTGAACAAGTTAGTGTCCAGTGGACAAGGGGCTGGACTCTCCAGAGAGACGCTCAGCAATTCAAGGGCTATTTATCTTTTGCTAACCTATAGAATGACAGCAGGATTACCTAGGCCTATAGGGAAGTGCTTGTGTTGCCAGTGGCTGGTGGGCTTGGGGAACTGAGCCATACCAGGACAGGAAAGACTTATTCATGCTAAGGGCAGGTGGTAATGAAGACTCTCCCTACTCCAGGTATCCCGCAAAATGTCACACAAACCTTCCTCCCTCTCCCAGTTTGAAGCCCTTCTTATCAATCATACCAGTCTTGGTCCTAGAAGGTTAATGCCCTAAATACTCAAGTGGTGACCATCAGTAGAGAAGAGTCTTTTTTGTGAATGCCTCCTAACAGTTAATCATCCCAAAACCTTCCTCATAGTACCTGTCCTTAAATCATCTGTCACACCTTCACCCTCCTTCTCTAGGAACTGGAAGTATTCCACTGAAGGTCACCTGAGCTTCCACCTCTTAAAGCATCTTACCCAGCCATATGTAGCTGTTCTTGATCCATTCCAGTTGGAATTCACAACACTACCAGTGGTTTTTCCCTTAATCCAGTCAGGATCCTTTTCAGCCTCACATCCACATCTCATGGTCCTGCTCCTGGCAAACAGTGAACTTCTGTTCTCTGGATCTGTTCTGGTGATAGGTCTGTTAATTCTTCTGAGTACAGAGCCCCTGATCGCATAGACTGTCTCTTCCTGATATTGGTATGAATCTGCTTTATGTTTTCTCTCACACCACCTGTACATGATCCTTATTTTTCTATTAGATGCTGGTCCCGGATGATCTCCATCATCTCTTCCCCTCTTCTACAGGGACTGGCTTCCCTTCTTTTCTTCCTTGCCACCCCATCTTCTGCCCTACCTCCTGCTCCTCGTTCCCCAGTGCTGCAAATCTGCTACTCAACTCAATTTCACCACCACTCGCTGGTGTCTTCTTCTGCCTTGTCCTCGGTTACATTCTATTCTGGATCACCCTCCTCTTCTGGAAGTCTGCTCTTCCAGTTCTTTTGTTAGGCAGGTGTCTGCAAAACTTGAGTTGTCTGCACCACTTCCTCTCTCTTCTTCTGCATTATACCTTCAAATCCCCTTCTGAATTCCATCATTGTCTCCAGCTGTATCTGTTGTCTTTTGATCTTCTCTGCCATGAGCTCTATCAGGCAACATTTCAAAAATAAGTAGCTTCCATCAGATACCCACTTGTCAAGGTTCCTTCCCCACTCTGAACTCTAGGGTACAGATGTGGGGACCTGCATGAAAGACCCCCTAAGCTTATTCTTACCAGCTTAGGTTAAAACTTCTCAAAGGTACAAACTTTTACCTTTTGTCCTTGAACCTTTATGCTGCCACCACCAAAGTGTCTAACAAAAATAACAGGGGAAGTGCCCACTTGGAAACATCTCCCCCCAAAAATACCCACCCAAGCACTACACCCCCTTTCCTGGGGAAGGCTTGATAAAAATTCTCACCAATTTGCATAGGTGAACACAGACCCAAACCCTTGGATATAAGAACAATGAAAAAGCAATCAGGTTCTTAAAAGAGAATTTTAATTAAAGAAAAAGTAAAAGAAAAACCTCTGTAAAATCAGGAAGGGAAATACCTTACAGGGTAATCAGATTCAAAACACAGAGAATCCCTCTAGGCAAAACCTTAAGTTCCA
Source organism: Lepidochelys kempii (assembly GCF_965140285.1). NCBI lineage: Eukaryota > Metazoa > Chordata > Testudines > Cheloniidae > Lepidochelys > Lepidochelys kempii. The sequence continues at coordinate 64,553,629 of NC_136384.1, read as the reverse complement.
AAAAACCCCACAAAAACAGGAATATACATCCCATTCAGCACAACTTATATTATCAGCCATTTAAACAAAACAGAATCTAATGCATATCTAACTAGATTGCTTATTAGCCCTTTACAGGAGTTCTGACCTGAATTCCTGCTCTGGTCCTGGCAAAAGTATCACACAGACAGACAGACAGACCCTTTGTTTACACCCCTCCCAGCTTTGAAAGTAACTTGTCTTCTCATTGGTCATTTTGGTCAGGTGCCAGCGAGGTTATCCTAGCTTCTTAACCCTTTACAGGTGAAAGGGTTTTGTCTCTGGCCAGGAGGGATTTTATAGTTCTATATACAGAAAGGTGGTTACCCTTCCTTTTATATTTATGACACCACTCAAGGATGATGTACTTCCCAGAGATTCTGCATGTGACCATCTTCTTTTGTCTCCTTTCTTCAGTTCACTTCTAGTGCTGTCTCAGGCTAGCCACCACTCTCTTTTATTTATGTTTCAAGAATAAAACAATCAGGAAATAAAAAGAATGGAAAGAGGAAAAAAAACACCCAAACTCCCACAGAAACTCCACATTTAAACCCTAGCTTCTTGCTGCTCCAAACTAGGTCAGCAGTGCCCCTTCATTAAGAGACACCAGCAAGCACAAAATCAAGCCTCACACCTGGAATAAACCACCACATTCTCAGAACACAAAATCACCACTCTGCTCTCAGGCCAAACTCCCACCGAAACTCTGCTGTTAGCGGCTAGCCGATTTACATTGGCTGAAGATCTGGCCTAATATCTGTAGAAAGGCTAAGAATGATTTTGAGGTTTAATCTGAGCTTGAAGCCATCCTGAAGTTAACACATAGGTCCACATTTTAGAAAATAGCCATGTAAGTTGCACCTGCAAAACATACATATGCAAACAAATGATTGCCCAACAGAAATGGGTAACTGCAAGTACAATGATGTATTTGTACTTAAAGGTGCAAATGTGCATCATGTTTACTTACACATGTTTGCAAGGAAGCTTCATTAAAATCCTTTGAAACAAGGCTAGGATTTTGGAATGTGGTGGGAGATCTTAGCTATGGGGCACTCAGCAAAACTAGGGGTGACATTTTGCTAAGACGATGTGTGTTTGTTTGAAAGGTCACCATGTAATTTCAGTATATCAGTAGCCTTTCCTTTACATGAAACTCTTGATGTTATTTTCTTTATAATTATAAGCCAATAGTAGAATACTAAGATAAATCATAATATCAAAATGACTGAATTATTTGCTGTGATCCCTATAAAACTTTCACATCATCCTAACTGAGTCAGAAAACTTAGCTATTTTTTTTGTGGGGGGAGGAGGTTATTATTATTATTAATGATTACATTCCTTATGGGTTAAATCTATTAGAGATGGTCAAAATTTTTGAATTAGTTAATTTTTTGACTAAAATGCATTTTTTGCTCTTTTTCAAACAGCTTATAAAGTGTTCCAAATTTTGATGAAAAATTTCACCAAAAATTACAAAAAAAGTCACCAAAGTTTTTCTGCATTTTTTAGCCAGCCCTGTGTTCAGTCAATTTATCTTAAAAGAGTGAACTACCGAATGATGACTGCTACATTTTATGTAAGTGTTTAAGTTTATTCTGGCACCTTAGAGACTAACCAATTTATTTGAGCATAAGCTTTCGTGAGCTACAGCTCACTTCATCAGATGCATACTAACACGGCTGTTACTCTGAAACCTAAGTTTATTCTGATGTGCATCCTACTGCCCTTGATGACATTGAGACCATTTTATGCCCCTGCCCGCATGACTATCATGTCATTTTTTCTGGATCACAGATACAGAATAAGGATTATGAATATTGACTTATATTTTAGATGCAACATCCTGACAACATGGCATTTCTGCCACTGTCGAAGCCACTAGCATTTCTTGGTGGAGTTATACAGTCAAATATTATTAGTCATTTCATTATGTCAGAGTGATTCAAGGTCATGGATATTACTTCGCGCAATTCAGAACAATCATTTAACCAGACCAGTTGGAAGCTTTGTTGTCTATATCAAGAAAAATAACTGAACATCTGCAATGTCCAGTATAATAGAAACAGCAAAACATGGGAAGAGAGTCAAAGTCTCTGGCTCCCCTTGTCTAAATTAGCAAATTGGGAAAACTTCCAAGAACAATGCAAGTGAGCAGAATCAATGAAGGTCAGGGAAGTGGGGTTGCAGTGCTTGCACACAAGGTTTGTTGGCATAAAACATGCAAACAAATATAATAGTACTAAGCTGCAAAGTGCTGAGAAGAGAATTTGTCAAGATAATGAAGAGGAGGACTATGAAAGTGCAAGTAAACAAGGAGTTTCCAAGTACATCAGATCAAAAACTTGCAATATATATGTATATCAAATGCCCAAGAACTTGAGTTTCAGCTTGTCCCAAAGGATTACATGTTGCCTCAGTCTTAGCAGCTAAGCATAACATTGACATGAGTAAAGCATTTGTAGAGTACGCTGAATTCAGTTTCTGGTGTGCCTACAAGAAACACATATGGAAGAGACCTTAGCTTTAGACTTCAAGCTTGCTGATTTCACCCATATTTATGTTTCAAGAATAAAACAATCAGGAAATAAACTATCCGAGACAATCCATGCCATCAGACCAAAATGATATATACTGAACCAGTTCCCGGACATGAAAGGAAACAATAAAAGATGAAATGCTCTGATCTTTGACAAGATAGTTGCTGAAACTTCTGAACAAGCTTGTGATGGTGACTGTCAGAGTTCCTGAGTTAACTATCCCTTTGGCCCTCCTCCCACTTAAGTCTCAGACATCTAGCCATCAACTTTATTATGGTGGGATCCCATAATTCTCTCCCTCCAGACTGGGGTTTAGGCTTCAGACTCCAGCAATTCACTTTGATCACCTTAGCAGATCTGACTTCATTTATGCACCTGCTGTTCTAATCTTTCAGCTGCAATGGCAGTTATTCAGTGACCATCCAGCTTCTATAAAACTAAATGCTATTCATTCAGAACAAAATTAAGAGAAAACATATCTTAAAAGCAATAAACAGCTTATATGTACGACTAGCATACCAGACGGTCATCCATCTATTGCATGGAGTCTCTGGTTGGTTTTAAAGGACTTCAGGTCCTCCTCAAGCCCTCTTTATTTTGAGCCAGACTAAATACAGGGTGTTATTTGACCTAAAAGAGTTTGGATACAGTTTTGAGAACACCCAGGAGGGGAAACTGAGGCAGCAACAGGACTCTGGACTGGATATGAACCTGGTACAATGTATAGTGGATCATTTCCTGAATGTGTAAAAAACCAAAATGGAAATATTGTATGTCTCTTTTACATAGATATAAATGACTTCATTAGGTATAAGGCAATAGAGAAGCCTGTTCCCTACATCAAATTTTATTTGACTGTGACACATGGCCAGAAAGGTTTAAGCATCCTTCAGGATAAATGACCCAAATTCAACCTTAAGGGACATACTGGTAGATAATGTTTGTGGTTTTGGGTGTTTACATATATAGTGATAGAGGTTAACAAAGTAATCAAACAGTTCCTGTCTATGCAGTATTCTGTTAATTCAGAGATCAAAAAGATATATTAACATTTAAATGAACTGTAAATATAGTAAGATCACTGTATTCATCTCTCTTTGAAATGTATAGCAAATCACCTGCAAATGGTGGAAAACAGGCAATTGCCTTATGTTAATCCCTGTAGCTAATTACCAGTGATGTTTAGGAAATAGGTCTACTTCAAAGTCTCCATGATTGTCTATTGTTTGCCTAAAGACTCTGAGCTGTCAAGAGAAGGCCTGGAACTGTATAAAGGTGTCTTGGGTCCTGATCCTTTTTATCTCAGATCTGCTTGATGCTTTATGCTTAAATCATAAGACTGAGATCTCCAATCTCATATGGATCACTCTGAATATGAACATTGGACTAATTCTGAAAGAACTCTTTGCAATTACAAAGCTCACTATCTCTACTATGAATCTAATCTCAGAATTATATTCATGTCTGTATGTATACTGATCTTTTAAACAATAGTCTCTCTTTTCTTTTCTAATAAATTTTAGTTTAGTTAATAAGGATTGGCTGTAAGTGTGTATTTGTGTAAGATCTGAAATATTCATTAACCTGTGAAATAATGTGTCCGATCCGTTGGGATATGATGAATAAGATTTTCAGTAATCCTCATCATATTTGAATTGTGTGTCTAGGTGGAGGCCTAAGGCTGGGTTGCTTTAAGGGAACTGTGTTTTGGCGTCTGGGTAACCAGCAAGGTATTATAGAAGGTGTTTGAGGTTAGCTTGGTGGATCTAAGTACTGGAATGATCACCAGCTTTGGGGATTGTCTGCCCCATTCTTTGCAGTTTGCCCTAATGAAGTAACTTCAGTGTGGCTCCTCTGGGACCCTGGTCACATTGGCATTTCAAAGGCCTTGTTCCACAGGACATGCCAAGAAGAGATACTTGGTGTCACATCAGCAAATATAATACTGCAAAACTCTCACTTTGACAAAAAAAAATATTTAGGATATGCCTTTAGTTTCACCTTTGCTGGTTTTATACAGGGTGGGCCAGATCCTCAGCTAGTATACATCAGTGTCATGCCATTGACTTCAATAGAGCTATGCTGATGTATACCAGCTGAGAATCTGAGCTGGTAGGTCCATAAACTTCAGAAGAGTGATGCCTGGTTTACTCCAGTGTAAGTGACCAGAATCAGCCCCCTTGTATTAATACCAAAAATCACTTTAGGGTGGTCAGAAAGATTTGGTGAGGCAAGCACCAATGCACCTGAGACTATCAAAGTGGTCCTAATGGAAATCCTATTGTTCAAACTTGGCACCGATAAGACATTGACTCAATGATATGTACTCAGCAAGTGACCTTCCTTCACAAGAACAACAAGGACACATATTTCAACTTTAAGTCATAAATAGTAATTCAGCCACTTAACAAGTATAGAAACTTGTAGTAACTAATAGACAGCAGGTACTCAGTGCTGTGCTGGGCATATGTTGAGGAAATGTGGATTAATTGATGATTCTGATAAAACAAACATCAATCTACCAGTTTGCAATATTATGATTTAACAAAGCCAGCTTCATTGTTAATCATTTTAAGTTCTGATGTATGCTTATTCAGGAAAGACAGACAGATGCATTTGCTGCATCAACATACAGTAACAAGAAATAGAGACCCTATACCAATAGCGAAAAGGATGGGGCAGATAGAAGGAATTCCCCTGTACCCTATTGCCCCATGAGCTCAGCTTGCTTTGCAGACTGGTGTAGAGGGGGTCTGGAGTCAATGGGCAAAATTATCAGTGGGGGTAAATGAGAATAGCTGTTGTAGTGTTATGGTGCTGGCAGAAACAAAGTACTTCTGCAACGAGTGTAATGAAGATAAGCTAGAAGTGCTCTATAGAACACATTCCAGTTCTCTCTAGGACAGGGGCAGGCAAACTTTTTGGCCTGAGGGCTGCATTGGGTTTCAGAAATTGTATGGAGGCCCAGTTAGGGGAGGCTGTGCCTCCCCAAACAGCCAGGCGTGGCCCAGCCCCCGCCCCCTCTGCTTCTCCCCCCCTGATCCCCCCCCACCCAGGACCCCTGCCCCATCCCCCCCCACCACTCCCTGACCGCCCCCGGAACCCCTGCCCCTGACTGCCTCCCACTGCTCCATCCAACCCCTCCTCTCATTCCTGACTGCCCCCCTGGAACCCCTGTCCCATCCACCCTCCCCCCGCTCCTTGTCCCCTGACTGCCCCTGGAATCCCTGCCCCGACTGACCCCCGCTGCCCCATCCAATCCCCCCCTTCCTGACTGCCTCCTCTGGGACCACGGCCCCCATTCAACTGCCCCATTCCACGCCCTCCGACCGCCCCAACTCCTATCTGCACCCATGCCTCCTGACCACCCCCCCCCCGAACTCCCCTGCCCTCTATCCAACCCTCCCTGCCCCCTTACCGCACTGCCTGGAGCGCCAGTGGCTGGCGGTGCTACAGCCGCACCACCCAGCTGGAGCCAGCCACGCCGCCATGCAGCACAGAGCACTGGGTCAGGTGGGGCTCTGCAGCCCCGCCGCCTAGAGAATTGCACAAGCAGCGCAGTAAACTGAGGCTGCGGGGGAGGGGGAACAGCAAGAGAGGGGCTGGGAGCTAGCCTCCCGGGCCAGGGGCTCAGGGGCCGGGCAGGAGGGTCCTGGGGGCTATAGTTTGCCCACCTCTGTTCTAGGAGCTGGAGCACCGCAAGCTCTGTGATTTTAACTTAATGCCATAGCTTCATTGAAGTGAACTGGCTCAATGTGTTTGTCTTGACAAAATGTATCCAATCTTGCTTCTTGCATATGAAAAAGAGCCTTGACAATGGGTACTAAGAGATGTTCAGGTACTCTCTCAAAGTACCTGCTAATGATTTACAGTTGCTGTAGAAGCAGTTGACCACTGCTGATCCCTTTTCAATCAATAACAGTGTTAGTTCAATATATTGAATATGCTTGCCATAACAGAACAAAGCAACAGGAGTAATAGGACTTCTGCGCTGAAGATTGATTTTGGCATATTAAAGTACACTTATTCTCAATTATTCCTCAAGCTGCTAAAGCATTTTGTTTGCATATAAAAAAAATCCCCTGGTTTACTTTAGAACAGAGACATATGGTGTACTAAAGAGCCAATGGGAATAAATTATTTTACAAGTTTGAACACAGAAGAATTTCAAGAATTTGCTGAGAAGATGGTTTGAATGCAATATACACCAATCGTTCCTGGAGAGCCACAAATTGTAAATTGACTTGAATGCAGACAGAATTACCTCTATAAAGTGTGCGTGCACACACACAGTTGTTGATATGAGGTTACACAGGATAAGTCCCCCCATTAGACTGTTGCTTACCCAAAGCACTAACATGTAAGGAACCTGTGCTAACAGATCAGCCCTGTAATGCCCAGGTCACTTGTAATGGATCACAACCTTTGGTACTTTGTAAATGGATGTTCTATATAAATGGGCATTTATTTTGACACCGAGGGATAGATTTTCAATGACTGCATGGGGATTCAACTATGTGACTCACATTATTGTCAATTTACCCATGTCATTTTAAATACATGTAGGAGATAAATTCTGTACTCTTTTACTGATATGCAAGATTTGATTCCTGCAGCTTTTTCTTTTTCAATTTTAGGCAGCTATATATTCAGCATTTAAAAAATATTTACTACTGTATTATCTGATGTTTTATATTTGTATTTCTATGTGCAGAATTTTATTTGCAAAATTAGGGGAAAATACTAAAAAATAAGTGTTAAAAAGGTGTTAAGATGTTGTGTGTTCTGATGGTGTTTGAAACCAGAGAGACTCCACAAATTGTATACTCAAAAGAAGTCCACTTGCAACCCTTCTGCATGGGAGTACACTGATATAGAAGGCAGAACCATTAGGATGTAGTCCTCATAGGCTGTAACAGGTACCAGATCTATCAGCATTTCATCCTTGATATTAGACCCAGTGGACTGATATGGTCCCACAAGAAATCTTGGCTACACCCTCTGCTTTTGTGTTGTGATAAATGTTCACTGTGTGCTGAGCTAACCCTGCAAATATTCAGCTCATATACAAGATATATTTTATTATTATATATTCTTCCATTCCTACCAGTTGTGTTCCTTTAGAGAAGCAGCAGATATATCTCCATCCCTCTACCTTCATTTCTTTCCCTTCACTTTCTTCAGAAGAATACAATGGCTGATACTAAATAGTAAACCTACTGACATTTTCATGATAGGCTAAGTTATTTTCTTCACCAAGCAATGTAATATCATGGTGGTGTAAGCTCAGCATGCTGTCCATAAATATTCATTCCAATGTAAAAGCAAACTTCAATTTGACTGTATTCACAACCGTTTTGTAGTCAACTAACCATAAATGTTTGAGTGCTTGAACTTTACGAGCATGAATACGCACAAAAGGAGAATGTTGAGCTTGAATATTCACTTAAAATGATTTTCAAATTGTATATTTTATTATAAAATTTGGAATTTTGAAAATGATCTTTTATTGATGAGCTATATAGACATCATCCAGTCAGAAAACAGAAAAAATACCATATGGCATACGCATAATGCACCAAACACAGCATGAATTGCAAATTGAAATGAATGGTCTGCAGACCAAGAATTATTCCCTGAAGGAATATGTGATTAATTTAGAATAGCAGCATGTCTGAAAACGTTCAAACCTTTGTGTGAACAATTTTCAAACAGAAAAGGGGATGGGGAAAACTGGGAATATTGCAAGCAAAGTCCTCAGCTAAAAACAGTGTCCTTGTTTAATTAGAAGAATAAGCTATAGACCAATCTCCCCTCCTCTCAGAGTGGCATCAGCATAGCAATTCAGATACCCAAAGAAGATAACTGACATACCCGTGTAACATTTAAAATATTATGTTACAATTAAATTATATGTGTAAGTGAAAAAGGATTATTTTTCCCAAGGGACCACTGTTTTCAACAATACACATCAATGTTCTGAAACATTTTCTCTGAAAACTGAACTTTTGTTTTACAATGAAAGTAACCATGTTATAAGCATAACACCACATTCAATAATTCATGCTATGTATGCCTAAGCAGACACTGGATTCCTAGTAGCTGTGAACTGGGGAATGGGGGGAATCTAAACGCTGTTACACAGATAAATGCTTAGGGTTAGGGTTAGCAAAGTTGCTGACTAGGCTACTTTCAATATTAAAAAGGAGAAGACACTCACTCTGATGTGTAACATCTTTGAATGAGTATTAAGTTGTGTAATTGTGGGAGAAAAGGGGAAAGGGATAAATGAAGGGAAGGAGACAGAGGATTAGAAGGACAGATTGAAAAAGGAAGTCAGAACTACTGTTAGGAGAGTAGGGAGAGGAGAAGGGACAGAAGGTTAGATTGTACCCAGCCCAGCAACTGAGTGGGTTGCAGGGAGAAGGGACACAACAACTTTGTGCTCTGTGACCATTGCACCAGCATAGCTCTACTTATGGCACTAGCTATCCCAAGGGGTCAGGGAAGATCACAGCCATTATTTTGTTCCCAGAGCTGCATCAGTATCAGAGGAAAGCACTCATTGTGCCTTTGCAAAAGATTGCCAGAGCTGTCACCCCAGCAGGCATTCCCTAGCAGTCTCAGGATGAATTCTGGATGAATCAGTGAGAATTTCTTGAGAGAATCTGCTCTTTCCTCACATCTCTCCTAAGTCAGCTGTAGCTTAAAACCACATTCTGACCCAAGGGTGAATACATAGATTCAAAGCTTCTAAGGCCAGGAAAGCCTATCAAGATCATCTTGTGTGACCGCTGCATAACACAAGCCATAGAATTTCCCCCCAGTAATTCCTGAATCCAGTCCAATAATGTGAGGTTGAACTAAAGCATACAAAGACATCCAACATGACTTAAAGTTTTCAAGAGAATCAGGGGTTGGTGAAGGGAGGGAAGCTAGAAAGAAAAAAAGGACAGTCTAAGAGGGGGGAAAATGAGAGATGTTTAAGGATGGGTAAAAACACTATGATTTTCTACTGTCCTTTCGCATGTTGATGATTTGAGGAAGTTGGGATTGTTACAAATCATAACCCTCATCTGAGAAGAATGAGGGTTTTTGCCCTTATGTTTTCTCCTCAAAAGTGTTTTTTTTTTATTTTGTGGTTTTTTACATAAATGGAAAGGAAAGGTGAGTTAATTTCCAGCTCGCAACCTTGACATTGTCGCTGTCTGAAGTGTGTTTTAAAAGCAGAAAATTGGATATTCTTAGGACTTGGGTTCTTAAGAACTTGAATTCTCAGCTCACTCTTCATGGTAGAACACCAGAGGACAAAAAGAAACAAACATCCTTTAGGCAGGCAATGAATAATGGATTAACTAGAAATGCTATTTTAGCTTCCACACAAAGACAACTGATTCTGTGAAGACTAAACAGGTACTTGTAATGTTATAAACAGTCAATTTTGTAAAGTAAGTTTAGCAACCATCTACAGTTTTCGGTGTGCATTTTGCAGCAGATCCTGCAACATAAAATGGTCTATGAATGGGTTTACATCCATTATGAGGCCATTCTGAAAAAGGAATGATAAACTAGTATGCAGTGATTGTACTGAGAGAAACTTTATCACCGCAGAACCACTCCACTTGATAAAATATTATTGATGATGACCAAGTTTTCTGAGCCAGTAAATCAAATATTATTTATAGAAAACCTATTTTAATATAAATTTGATTTGTTTTGCTAGGCGTGAGAAAAATCTCAGACAGCCTCAGACTTTCCTGTTCTATCTGCTGTTTGTGCTGCAGAGAATTTACCTTTCAGGTGATTTTTCTGAGGTACAGAGCAGACATCAAGAATGTAATATTGTCCGCTGCTTGTATTTTATCTAAAATAAATCCAGTTGAACTTCTTTATTCAAGCAACTTCACACAAAATGCAACCACTGTAGTATTACAGAACTCTCATCAGCAATCACTGTAGTTCAGGTTAAAAATAAAAGGCTAAATAAACTATTGATAGACTGATATTCTAGGCAATTTATATATATTAAAAGAACAATATTCAATAATAAAATAAAATCTAGCATATGGATTAAACTGTTCATTCCAATATTAGCATGTGGCTATCAAATGATCATAGTATAACATCATCCTTTTATTTTAGCTCATCAACCTGTCAATTTTCCAAACTCCCGGGGACAGAGGAAGTTTTACAGCATGCCTGGGAAGTTACCATAGCTGGGGTCTGGCACACAAAAGGGATCAGCAAGTTTCAAAGTTGAGGTCCTTCATTAAAAAAAAAGTCCTGTCTACAGCCTCCTCCCATTTAAACCAGGGTCCATATGCTTATCACATCTTTGGTAACACAGCAATAGTGAAAGAGATGGAGACTCAAGTAACAAGGTTGCAAACCATTTAGGACCAGATTTCTAAAGATATTTAGGTGTCTAAAGATGCAAATAGGTGCCTAGTGGAACTTTCAAAGAAGCCTAGTTAGACTAACTCTTGTATTTCAGTAGGAGTTAAGTGCCTATATGCTTCTGAAAATCCTACAAGGTCCTTATCTGCATCTTTGGGCACCTAAATACCTTTAAAAATCTAGAACTCAATTTGTAAAACCACTTCTACTATTTTACCCTTGTTTTAGTGGCATTTTTGAAACTTACATTTCTGGGTTATATTTCCAGTGTTTATATTTCCAGATGTCCCGATTTTATAGGGACAGTCCCAATATTTGGGGCTTTGTCTTATATAGGTGCCTGTTACCCCCCCACCCCATCCCAATTTTTCACACTTGTTGTGTGGTCAATGTTTAGTCTCTCCCCAATGAGAGCAAAAAGAGATACACCTGTTTTTGAAAGAGGGAAGATGTTTTTAAATATATATATATATATATATATATATATATATACACACGTGTGCATGTGCGCACGCTTGTGCATGCATGCACACATGTATATAGGAAAATTTTGCACTTTTATTTTAACTGTTCTAGTGCCAAAATAAAAGAAACTGGAAAATGGAAATGTAGTATGGTAATAACCCTTGTTAGAGATAAGAGACTTTTAGTGTATTGCTGAAAATTGTTTTCAGTTAGACTCAGGTATGATTCACTGAAAATTATACTCTGAAAGTACATGGTGTATTTTGCATGGAGTTTCCTTGGCAGGCTTGTAAATAGTGCAGCTTAAAGAGGCCCTTGTGCACTTGGTGTATGGCTAACTCAGCTGTACAGTTCAAAATTTTATGAAGGAATCTACAGAAGATTCATTCACTGTGAATCTTGTAAGTTAAAAGCTACCCAGCTGCTAAAGTTTGCAGGAGAGAGGCTGTTTCCTACACACTTCCTAAAGCAAGCAGGAGAGGGGCTCCCTCCTGAAGGCCTTATAAAGTATCTGGGATTGGACATTTACTGGTGTGCAGCCAAATAAGTCCACATTATAGAAATTCTGTTTCCTATCTTTTTTCATTAAAATATTAATAAATAAATCAACCCAATAGTTTAAGAGAACACTGATTCCAAAGTTAAGTTATCAAAGGTCAAGAAAAGCCAAAGTCAGCATATAGGCAATCTTGATGAAAACTCCTTGGGTAAATGCATATTGACTCAGATCCAGCACATACTTATCTTAAGCTTCTGAGTAGTCCCTTTGAAATAATTGAAGTCAACGGACTACCCAGCTGCATAAAAGATAAGCACATGCTTAAATACTTTGCTGGAAACAGAACTTGATCCTTGGGTCTGACTGAAGTGTGCTTGATTAAAAACCAAAAGGGAATGCAAAGAGAAAAATGGGTTCAAACTGCATTTATGTCCTTTCACTCCTAGGATGATCCAAGGCCCAGTTTAACTTTGGTGAAAATTTGAACAGTCCGAGGACTGTTCCCACTTGCGCCAGCAGGTAATGGTCTCCAATGTACTGTTCCATCAGCTGTGGGTTGTGGAACAGAGTAGTGCTTTGGCTATATCTCAACATGCTCTATACTACGGCTGGGCTACTTTGGGTTTTTCCTCATGCCAGGGGACTCCTCAGTCGGCTAGTTAAGCCAGCTTTACAATCCACTGGAAATGGGCTGCAGTGTTGGCCAGGAGTTTTAGACCCATCATTTGTATTTAACCTGATCTCTCCCTATGTCAGATGCTACAATGCAACATCAATCTTTTTGGTTACAATTTTAGAGACACATATAGCATCTTGTAATTTTTTCATTCTTGTGTGCTTCATTTCATAATAATCCAGTGTATCTTTACTAAGTTAATATTTTCAAGGTATATAAGCTCCTAGGGATGCAGATAGGTGCCCACTGAAATTTTTTGAGAGTGCCTGGGTAGGTTAGGCATCTGATTTCAGTGGAAATCAAGTCAGGTTAGGTGCCTAACCTGCTTAAGTGCTTTTGACCAGGCATCTCTCTTCATTGCTGGGAGTCATATACTTTTGAAAATATGGCCTTTAGATTTTGGTGTAAAAGATGTACATATTAGAATACTTTAGATTCTGCTTCAGTCACCCAGTATCATGTTGAGAAGTAACTTGCTGAGCAAGCAAACCCTTTGATTTCATATACTATTTCTCAAATAAAAAATAAAATAATATATTTCCCCTATATCTTCAGATACCCTTGTGTAACATTGCATCATACTCTGTGTTACTTCATGTATGGTACAAACAGAATTAGCACATAATTTGTATGAAAAGTTGTTTATAAATCATTCTTACTCCACAAACTACAGATTCAGTATAACACAGAGTAATATTGAAAGTTTGCTGTCCTAGTGACTGGTATATAAATGTCAGATAGTTTCACAGTTAACTTCTTCATCCCTTGAATTTTACCTAAAGAAGGCAAGTAAATTGTATAGCACATTGTTGCCTACTACAGGTCAGATCCTGCCATCCTCATTGATATCCAGTAGTACTTTATACCATAATTCCTCATGCATGTCTCGGGTACCCAGAGAAGTGATTAGTGGAAAAGAATGCCTAAAAGCCTCTGTTTTTTTGTCAGCTTTATTGCGCAGCTTCAGTGCATGCACATGTGTCTTTAAACAAGAATTAAACAGCTCAAGAATTAAATGATGAAGAATGGGTTAGGTCTGGAATTATATACACACACACACATAAAGTGAGTGAGCAAGTGAGAGAGGTGTGCATATGAATGGGGGAAAGTACACAGTGGAGTGCAGAACGATTCAGTTGCAGACTTAGTCTTGCTTAACATCTTTATTAATGATCTGATCGAATGGATAGGCAGTGCATTAAACAAATTTGCCAGTGATACTAAATTGGGAGATATCACAAAAGCCAGTGAGGCAAGAGAAAAAACACAAAGGGAACTAGAAAGGTCAACATCAGGCTGGTGGGATGAGGAAGAAAAGAGAGTAGGAGCCTCCCAGGGTGTGATGTGGGCAGTTGTGGTTCATGCTGTGTTTATCTCATGCCACTGCTAGCTCCCAGACCAATAGGAATAATGTTTTCTTCCTTGCCCTCCTGCCATTTGTCTCAATTTAGCATATTATGCACAACATGGTAAAGTGTCTCAGATCATGTCATAATGCATAACATGGTAGCCTGCTACATTTAAAGAAGATGGTGCTTGTTCAAATCCCCACCTCCTGTCCCTACTCTTCTGCAGTGGTAACTCTCTCAGATGGATCTGTGAATCGAAGCTCAGTTATGCCCTGGGCTCCCACCAGCTAGGTCTCAAAACCATAGATCAACAGGATGTGTGTTTAATTTGCTACTGCATGGAAGACTATATCAGAGAGAGAGGCTTTCAAATCCTGCAGCCTCCCAGGAAACCATCATGTGGGTTAGTCCAAGCCTCCAAGGAGGTGGAAACTAAAGCTGACCTAATAATTCAAAGAATAATTTATTTAATTAACAATCTGTGTTTCTGCTTGCAAATGGTCCAAGAGAAGCTTCTGATTTTATCAAATTGAATTTATTGCTTGATTAATATATGCACAGAATAATTTTTGAGAATTATTTGTAGTTGGTAAATTGGAAGAGTAAGTGATTGGAGCTATTTGATTTTCAAAATTCAAGCTCTCCACATTCATTTTAATTGGAAACACGAGACCTGATAAGTTTCTATTTTGCTTGGATGACTAACTTTTAGGATCAGGTTGCCAGTGTGAATACTCACAAAATCAAATTTGCTTTCTGCAAATATTCTCCAATATTTTCTTGAAATTTGATCTTCTGAACAAACATGATTGCTAGTGAACTCAGTCACTAGATTTTTTTGTAAAGCAAACTCAAATGGGAAGTGATCAGAATCAAAGACAATTTGTTTAAAAATTCAGACAAACGTTCTTGGGATTACATTTTGCAATATTCACCCAGCTATGTTAGAATGAGATTCATCTTTAAAAGTCCAAGCAAATATGCCTGGGGAAATAAATGATAAACATTGAAGGAAAGTGCTGAAAGCCCACATCTCTTACATTAAAGCTGGACTGAAGAAAGCACTCCAGAATGAAACAATAGAGGGGATGGATAAGATGACTACCATCTCTAACAGACAAAAGTTTTCCAATTCAACTTTTTAACATAATATGCTCAAGTGAGAGACAGTAATATAGAACTACCACGTTTTTGTACTAGATGACCAGCTTTGAAATGTGAATTGGCTTGACTTTTTTTTTCCCCAGAGCCAGATATACTATCATTTAACTGCAAAATTATTTCTGACACTTAACCACTCTTTTACTTAATCCCACTATAAATGTCTGTAACCTCTTTGTTAATTGCCTACTGCACTGTTATTACATGCCAAACTATTTGCAAGGCAGAATCAGTTCAGAATTTAATGGAACTCAAATGGTGTTACTGTTATTTTGATTGTTCATAATATTTTATGGCAAGGTCACTGATTTTGCACACTATCAGATATGTTTTTCAAAATACATTTTTCAAAATGAAAACCAACTGCTGCTTACCTGACAGCCACATTAAGGCCTCATCTGCACATGTCACAACACTGTCATCATTTTAGAGGTTTACTCACAGATTTCCAGTTTAATCTCTGACAATTTAGAACCAAGCAGTAACATCATTTTGATATTTTTAACCCAGCCAAGGGTGTAGCCAGAAAATATAACATTCACCTTTCTTGATGGTTCCCCAAAACAGTCTCATCTTGAGGTAAAGAAGCAGGGGGAGATATACATACCAATGCCTTTTGGTACAATTGATGATTCCCTGTAATAGATACAGTAAACACTAGCTGTATAACTACTTTTCCCCATACCTTGTTAATATATTTCCTGGCCATTATTAGTATCTAAGAGATTCACTAGGTTTGCCTAATTAACTTACACTGCAGTAGGTGACCACCTACTTACTAAGTTTCTGGGCATCTGCAAACCAGTCCAGCTATGCAACAACTTATTTTAGATACATGAATGATTCCATGATTTTTTTCACATTTAGCTGCCCAGTAGCACTCATGAGGGACTAACTATTGAAACAACAATTGGGTGAAACATACACTTGAAAATGTATCATTAAAAAGTTTTCTGGTGGGCAATGCCATGATCCAGAAAGTAGAGAATGTAGCTAGAAGAGAAGCCATCCTCAATCTATGTAATTACACACCAAAAATCCCACATTAAAAGAGCATAAATAAAGTTGAAAAAGTCAAGGAGGCAAAAGTTTAATTCTGATATTTTCTAAGATTGCCTGTAGAACCTTATTTGGTCCCCTAGTGCATAACTATTATACGTATATACATAGTGTATACATTATATAGAGTCTTTAATTATATGATCACATACTATTTTTCCACAGGATCCCTGCCTCATTCAGTGCACAGAGTGGAGAGTACTCACTAAAACAGCAGCTATTTAATATTGTGTTTTAAATTTATTGTTCAGTGTGTGGCCATAGGCCTTATTTTCTGGACACTAATGAAACCCTGCTCTGAAGACAGAGTAATTTCCTCATGGGCTTTTCCATTGCACTTGTCACTACAGTATCCAAGTGCTTCACAAACATAAATTAATTCATCTTCACAAAACCTTTGTGTGGTGAGGGGGTGGAATTATCCTCATTTCATGGATGGGGAGCAAGACCATAGAGATGAAGGTCAAAATATCCACAAATTTTGGGTGCCTGATTTCAGACACCTAAGACCTGATTTTTCAGAGAATTAGCATTATGTAGTATTTTATTTGCTCAAAGCACAGCTCCCATTGACTACACCTGCAGCCAAGAGTGCTCAACACTTCTGTAAATCAGACTCCAGGGCCTCAGCTTGGGCCCCCATAAAATAAGGCACACAGTTAGTAAAAAGTGTTTTAGTAAAATGAGACCTATAAAAAGTTTGGTTTAAGAGTCTTGTTTAGCATCACATAGGAACTCTGTGGCAGAGGCAGGAACACAATCCACTTATCCAGGGTAGCATTCATCTGTCTTAATCATGAGACTGCCCTTTCTCTTCCTGCAGTCCACTGTCTCATTCATCATACACCTTACAACTTCTGCAACAATTGAACCAAGAGTCCTCTTTACTACAAAACTCTGATTCATCCCCAGAACAGCCCATCCCCTTTCATTGAATGAGACAGGGGTCCTGTGGAAAGAATAGTATGCAGTCATGTAACTGAAGACCATATATTTATGCATAAGCACAAGGAGCCCAAATTAATGTTCAAATACTTGACTTTTCAACCTAATAATGTTCTTTTAAACATAGGATTTTTTGAGTGTTACTTCCTAGATTTTTAAAAAAGGAAACTACAAAACAGAAATTCCATCATGTGGCATCACATTGACACCCACATGTGTCATCATCAAGGTTGGAACCTTTAGATCCATCACGTAGGCTTCTGTTATTTGAGCTAATGGAGTGTGATAAAGTCAGATCGGATAACTCTAAGAGAGTGGTCCTGTTGGGTTCTGGGAAGTGGGTGGGCACAAGCCCGCCCACATCCAAAGACCCCTCCCCCAGCTTCAGAGAAGGAGCCAGTGAAACTGGAACTCAAATAAATATGGGGGACAACAGAAGAAAAAACAAGAACAAGTGTGAGGGTCAAAGGGTCAGAAGCAGAGAATCTGAAGGGGACACTGAGCAGAGAACCCCAGACAGTGCCCACTGCTTCTCAATCTAAGAGAGTGATCCTACTGGGTTCCGGGAAGTGAGCGGGCACAAGCCCACCCATAGCTAAAGGCCCCACCCCAGCCTATGGGGAGGAGCCACTGACCCCAGGACTCAAATGAATACGAGGGACAACAAAGAAAAAAACAGGGACAAGTGTGAAGGTCAAAGAGTCAAAAATAGGGAACCTGAAGGGGACATCAAGCAGAGAACCCCGGACAGTACACACTGTTCCTAGATCTAAGAGAGTGGTGGAAAGCAGATATGTTAGCTGTAGAATGGTAAAGGCCCTTTTCCCCATGAGCTGAAAAGAAGTTACCTCAGGTTAATTAGGGACACCTAAGTCCAATTAAAGGCTACCTGTAATCCTTAAAAACCACTCTCTGATGAGAGAGGAGGTGAGATAAGATGCAGCAGGGCTAGTGGTAACAGGGAGAATAGGCTTCTCCAGGGTGGAAGTCTACTTCCCTCCCTAGAGGGGAAGCAACCAAGCTACCAGCCTGTTTGGGGAAGGATTGCACCCCAGGTCCTGCATAACAAGGCAACACCCCAGAAAGGGGACAGGGAAAGGCATTCCTTTTTTGTGTGTGTGTGATGATGAATTTTTCTTTGGTTTAGCTGACGGGTACTCTTTGGGCCTACCCTGAGGCCCACCATATAAATATTGGAAAAGGAAAACAAGTGTGGAATAAAAACTTTCTGGAATGGGACTGATTTACTCCAGCCCCCCCCCCCCACTCTAGACAGGGAAATGCTGAGCCTGATGAGACAAAGGATGTGCCTTGCCACACAAACAATGGATAATAATAGTAGATTGTCATCCTGCATGTAGTCCTGAACTAGAGCGAGGTAAGAAACTCACAGTTTGCGAGTGAGTTTCAAAGATATTTGCTGACAGCAGAGAAATGGTGAGACTCAGGAACCTTGGGTTCCCATTCCTGGTTCAGAAGAGAAGTGTGCTCTAGGGCTGTGGTTCTCAAACTAGGGCCGCCGCTTGTTCAGGGAAAGCCCCGGCAGGACAGGCCGGTTTGTTTACCTGCCGCGTCCACAGGTTCGGCCGATCGCGGCTCCCACTGGCCATGGTTCGCCACTCTAAGCCAATGGGGGCTGCAGGAAGGGCGGCCTGCACCACTTCCCACAGCCCCCATTGGCCTGGGGTGGCAAATGATGGCCACTGGGAGCCGCAATCGGCCAAACCTGCAGATGTGGCAGGTAAACAAACCTGCCCCGGCCCATCAGGGGCTTTCCCTGAACAAGTGACAGCCCTAGTTTGAGAACCACTGCTCTAGGGAACACAGACTCTTCTGCCCATTTCCCCCATGCTTTATTACTTCTTCCCTGTCCCTATCCTAATCCTGTCTCCTTCCCACCCCTGCCTTCTGGTCCTGGTCTTATTCTCATTGCCTACCAAGTTCCACTCTCCAAGCCTCAGTCTTTTCATCCCATTTGCTGTGTCCAGTCAGTGCTAGTCGTCTCTCTGGTCTTGCTGTCCAGTCTCAATCTACTGCCCAACTGCTAGTATCTGTTGCTTCCTGCACCCAGTCCCAGTCTCCTTATGGAGTCAGTTCTCCCCCATATCCCAGCTTCTTGACAGATCTCTCTCTCCTACCCCTCTTCCAATCCCTCGTTCGCTTCCAAGGCCCAGTCTCCCCCTCCCCCAGCTTCCCATCCAATCTCAGTGTTCTCCTCTCAACCTCCTAGCTCCCAGTCCCCTCTCCTTTTTCCTCATTTGCTTCCTGTCCTAGCCTCCTTAAATAACCATTCTCAGTCACCATTATCCCCAGTTCTCAGGTCCAGTCTCCTTGCCCAATGAATCCCAGCCTACCTCCTAAAGCTCTCAGTCTCCTTGCTCAGTTATCCCAGGCCCAGGGAATATAGCAAGCTCTGTCACAATGATGCATGCACACAATCCAGTCATACATTGGAGCTGTAAGGGGATGGAGCTCTGTGGGGACCACTAGGAGCTGTGAGAGACTCAAGCAACCTCACTGAGGATGGACTCTTCAGAGATTTAACTGCAAAAATTAAAGAAATTTCTACTGAACACGTGTGAACTGTGAATGTTCAAAAGCTTATTACTTGGAGAAATTTGGGCCAATTTTCATGGGGACAGCAAACACACATTTCTAACACAAAAGCCACCTGCTGCAAAATTTCAAGTTCAGGCTCCAAAGCATGGAGGTGATATTTCAAAGAAAAGGTCTTAATTTTTAATATGGGGGGGAAAAACATTTTTCCTTAGACTGGTTCTCTGAAACAACTGAACTGTATTAGCTGAAACTTACCTATCAACTTGAGCCTGAGGCAGACACCCAATATGGAAAATTTCAGCTCAAACAGTTAAGATTGAGCCAAATTATAAGCAACTAAAACAGGGTTTTATAATGGGAAGCATCAGGCAACCTTAATAATAGGCATGGATACCAGCCCTTTTTATAATAAATAGGGAAATAATCTTTGTTCCTGTGATACATGAAGGTGGCGGGAGTAGCTCCCTTTGATGGTCACCCAACCAACCAGTTAGCTGTAAAATCCCTCTTGGTCTGTTCTCTGCTTGCTTTACCTGTAAAGTTAACAAGCCCACAGGTAAAAGAAAAGGAGTGGGCACCTGACCAAAAGAGCCAATGGGAAGGTAGAACTTTTTAAAATTGGGAAAGAAACTTTCCCTTTGTCTGTGTTCTCTGGGCTGCAGGGACATGGAGTAGCAATGCTATAAGCAGAAATGAACCAGGTATGAAAAAATATCTTCCATACCTAGAAGAAATAATTTGGATAGGGAATGTTTAGTTAGACCCTAACAGGTTTATTTCTTATTTTGGTTTGTGGATCTCCTCTGTGCTAACCCCTGATGCTTTTGTTTGCTTGTAACCTTTAAGCTGAACCTCCAAGAAAGCTATTTTGGGTGCTTAATTTTTGTAATTGTTTCTTTTAAGATCTAGCAAAAAGCCTAAGTTCCAGATGTATTTTTTCCTTTTTGTTTTTAATAAAATTTACCTTTTTTAAGAACAGGATTAGATTTTTGGTGTCCTAAGAGGTTAGTACATGTTGTTTGATTAGCTGGTAGCCATAGCTAATTTCCTTGGTTTTCTTTCTCAGCTCTTTCCCAGAGGGGGTGGGTGAAAGGACTTGAGGGTACCTCACCGGGAGAAATTTCCAAGTGCTCCTTTCTGGGTTCAAAGAGTTTTTTTTGCATTTGGGTGGTGCCAACGTTTACCAAGACAAGGTCAGAGAAAAGTTGTAACCTTGGGGGTATAATACAAGCCTGGAGTGGCACGTATTAATTTTTAGAATCCTTACGGGCCCCCATTCTCTGCACTCGGAGTGACAGAGTGGGGATTCAGCCTTGACAGTTCCAATGACTGTGCTATTTAAGGAGTACTTGTGGCACCTTAGAGACTAACAAATTTATTTGAGCATAAGCTTTCGTGAGCTACATCGGATGTTAGTCTCTAAGGTGTCACAAGTACTCCTTTTCTTTTTGCGAATACAGACTAACACTGCTGCTACTCTGAAACCTGTGCTATTTAATTTCAACATACAGTATACAGAAGTGAGCTCTCAGAATGCAACACTACTAAATAACACTCAAGACAGAGAGAATAGAGAAATTAGCATGATAGAATAAAGGAAATATTACAATCCATGGGACAAATTCATTGCTGGTGTATCTTCTATTAAGCCAGTAAAGTTTTAGCATGGATAAATTTGGACCCATCTGTGTGAAAAAGAGTTGGAGTTTCCTGTAGGATTCAAAAAAGAATTAGCCATTTATATGGATAATAAGAATATCCATCATTACATATGAAGCAGGATAAAATATGTAATGGGTAAAAATCCTCATGCTTGAGAGCATGAGTCAACCACTAACAGCCTGGAGTTAGGAAGAAACTTCCCTTAGGAATCAATTTTTTTTTTTTGCATATTTGATCCTTATAGGCTTTCTTGAGCCTCTCTCTAAAAGTTGTGGTATTGATAACAATTGGAAGCAGGACACTGGCCCGGAAGGACTACTGGTCTGACCTAGATGACAATACTTATGTAACAAAAGATCCAGTTTTGCTCCACCAGGAACTCCTTAAGGATCAGATGGCAAAAAAGAACCTGTAAAGGATATTTTAAAAGACTGAAACAAAAGAAGAATAGATTATAGCTGCATAGAAAAGAAGAGGCAGCAAAGAGAGATTGCACAAGGAGAAAAATAAAAAGGGCTTTTAGGGCGGAACTCCCTTTGACTTCTGTAGGAGAAGAATTGGGTTCTTAGTCGTTTAGGGTGATCAATGGGAATCTAACTAGAAGTAATGATATAATAGTTTAAAAAAAGCAAAATTTATGATGATTGTCAGGAAATATTCTCTAACTGTGGGCTATGAACCCAATCCAACTGCTCCTGAAGTTAATAGGAACACCTCTATTTATTTAAATGGGCGATTAGTTGGACCCTGAGTCTACAGAATAATTTCCCAGGGATAGCCTGAAAGCTCCGTTGCTTGAGTAATTTAAAACTAGATTGGACAAAGCACTCAAGAATACAAAATAAAGAACAAATCTAGGAGGTAGACTGGATGACCTAAGTAGTCTTTCCCATCTCTAATTTATTATTCTAAAGACGGCACAAAACGTGGGCAAACTGACTGCTCAAGAAACAAACAATAAAACCTCTACGGAATCCACAATGCTTCAATTTTGGTAATTTATTTATCCATGCATATTATAATTCTGTATCCACTTTCAAAGAATTCCCAATTTAGCTGCAAAAACAGGATCATTACAAAGAAGAAATAACTCCTGTTTTATATCTCTCTGTAGAAAGTGGGGGTGGGGGGAGTACATAATTCATAAAAATAAATTCTAAAATATATGTATGATTAAGTACCTAAAGAAAAATGGATAATATTAAAACTAGTCTCAGCAAATAAATGTTTGATGGATTTCTGCCACCATTTGGCTGTGCAAACTTGGAGTGTAACAGAAGAATTTATTATAGTGGTGCTCTGCAGCACTGTTACAGTGAACTGTCTGTTCATTTTTTTTTTTCAGCATGTAAGTCCTCTATTTTAGGAGTTTATAATGTAGGGATAAAAATTCTGTTTGAGCTGAAACTTGAAATGCAAAATCTAAGGTCTTGATTCAGAGAGCATGTAAGTGCATGCTTAATTTCAAGCACATAAGTAATCTCATCCTCATTCAGCAGAGCTCTGAAACTCTGTCTTAAGTGCTTTTCAGAATAGGGTAGGAATTATTCATGAGTTAAGCACCTGCCTAAATGTGTTGCTGGATTAGAATGATATTACTCATGCTCAAAATTAAGTACGTGCTTAAGTACACTGCTGAACTGGGGCCTTAGCACTTTGCAGCAGGAGCACACACCTTGATGACTTGGGTTTGTAAGTGTGACGCTAATAAAACAGGACTTTAGGGTTGTATAGCCCTGACATAAAAAATACAGCTAAGGGTAGCATAAAATCCCTCCTTTATCTGTAAAGGGTTAAGAAGTTCAAATAACCTAGTTGGGACCTGACCAAAAGGACAAATATGGGAAGAAATACTTTCAAATCTGTGGGGGAAGGTCTTTGTTTGCACGGTCTTTGTGTTCTCTCCAGAACAGAGAGGGACCAGGTGCAGGAAAAATACATCTCCTAAAGCCATATCTGAAATAAGCATGTAAGATTACAAATTGTAAGTAATAGCAAGGAAATGAATTAGGCTATCTTTTGTTTTAGCTTGTGAATTTTCCCTATGCTAAGAGGAAGGTTTATTCCTGTTTTTTGTAACTTTAAGTTTTGCCTAGAGGGGAATACTCTGTGTTTTAAATCTTATTACCTTGTAAAATTACCGTCCATCCTGATTTTACAGAGGAGCTTCTTTTACTTTTTTTCTTTATAATAAAGTTGGGTTTTTAAGAATCTGATTGGGCTTTTAGTGTCCTAAAAACCCAAGGGTCTGGTCTGTGCTCACCTTGTTTACTCTCAAGCCTCTCCAGGAAAGGAGGGTGAAGGACCTTGGGGGGATATTTTGGGGAAACAGGAACTCCAAGTGGTCCTTTTCCTAAACCTTTGTCTAACTCACTTGGTGGTTGCAGTGATACCGTCCAAGGTGAAGGAAGAATTTGTGCCTTGGGGAATTTTTTAACCCAAGCTGGTAGAAATAAGCTTAGGGGGTCTTTCACGTGGGTCCCCACATCTGGACTCTAGAGTTCAGAGTGGGGAGGGAACCCTGACAAGCCCTAATGCTGGCCCTTTGCACAAGGGTGGCTTTCACTCTTCATAAGGAGGGCACTCTTGCTGTATTACATAATGTGACTGTGATGTTGCACTCCATATGATTTTATGAAAATATGCTAATGAGTGTGAATATAATGTAACTGGAATATGCTTCATGCAAAATGTCTCTTGTAAGGTATCATTACAAAGTTTATAATCTACTGTGTGTGGTCATCCTATTCATATGTATGTATCATTCTTGTATCTGAAACTAGAAATATGAAATATAACTCTGCGGTCCTATTGTAATTATGCAAAGTGTGGGCCATTAATGCTGGTTTGGAATCTTGATGGCCCCATTAACCAGGACATTTGACTGTAGTTGGCTCTGTTTACTTGCAAGCCTTCCTTGTGAGTCAGGCCAGGAAGAATGAAGGCTTGGGGTCTCACAGGACATGTGACCATGTCTCCTGGTACTGGAATCTATCTTAAACCTGGTGCTGTTCCATTAGAAGAAGGGGTGGGGACTCAAAGAGACAAAAGATTTCCACCTTGTGCAAAAGGTCTATAAGGGGGTGAAAGAGAACAAAGGAGGCTGTGGTCATGAGAAATCCCCTACTACCATCTGAGCTGGAACAAGGACTGTACCGGGGAAAGGATTGGGCCCAGACCAGAAAGGAGTTTAGTCTGTGAAAGCAGCTTATTGGAACATCTCTGAGGGTGAGATTTAGGCTTAGACTTGCGTGTTTTTTGCTTTATTTTGCTTGGTAACTTACTTTGTTCTAAGAAAAGGAGTACTTGTGGCACCTTAGAGACTAACAAATTTATTTGAGCAAAAGCTTTCGTGAGCTACAGATCACTAACACGGCTTCCACTCTGAAACCTTACTTTGTTCTGTCTGTTATTACTTGGAACCACTTAAATCCTACTTTTTATATTTAATAAAATCACTTTTTGCTTATTAATTAACCCAGAGCAAGTAATTAATATCTGGGGGAGCAAACAGCTGTGCATCTCTCTCTATCAGTGTTATAGACAGCAGACAATTTATGAGTTTAACCTGTATAAGCTTTATACAGAGTAAAATGGATTTATTTGGGGTTTGGACCCCACTGGGAACTGGGTATCTGGGTGCTGGAGACGGGAGCACTTTCTAAGCCGTTTTATGTTAAGTCTGCGGCTTTTGGGGGATGTGGTTCAGATCTGGGTCTGTGTTTGCAGCAGACTAGTGTCTCTGGCTCAACCAGGCAGGGTACTGAAGTCCCAAGCTGGCAGGGAAAACAGGCTTAGAGGTAGTTTCAGCACATCAGCAGTAACAGATTTGCATATGACTGACAATTTGCCTACTACATGAATTACAATACTAGCATAAATATATAGTATAGTATATGTAAAGATACAACTAGAGAAACTGATTCAGTTAAAATAAAAATATCCCTTGGAACTTTCCAAACATTTGCTTCAAATCTGAACGGAACCTTTTCTGACATTAAAAAAAACTTCAGTTAACTTTCCCCTCCCCCTATTCATCATTATCTAGGGGGCATGTTTTCCTGCACTTACAGCCTCTGTCTAGGTATGGACATTAAATTGTTAGAATACCTTGAAAAACCTATTTTTGATATTTTGACCAAGACTGGAAATATTTTTCTTGGGATTATTCCAACCAAATTTTGCAGACAGAGTCATTGGCTCAGCTGTGCCTGGCACAAGACTAGAGGGTCAAAGCAGGCGTAGAACACTATTGCAGCCACTATTTTATCTTCTTCCCCTTCCTCTCCTTGATAATCAGCCAGCTCAGTGATGGAATGATCTCCTGACCCAGGTCAGAGCAGTTTGAAGGCTTCTCTGGTTGGTTGCCAAGATCTACCAACCTCCCGCAAGTCCCTGAGGGCAGCTATGGATGGCTGGAGCCAGGGATGCTCTGGCCACATCCCCCTTTTCCTAGACACATTCTAAACTAGGGACTGGGAGTGTGGGTGGAGGAGATGCTGTGGTGGTTTTTTATGACTTAAGGATACTCCAAGGAAATGGCATCTTTCATGGCCAGATCTGCCAGGATTAGCCAAAACCTGTTCATAATTGCCCTAAAGACCAGAGAATCTGGCCCACCATCTTCAGAGAAACATTCAAACTTATTCAAAACTCCAAACCTCTTGATGTAAATAAAGATACAAGTCCAAGGCTGGTTTCTTAATTTCATTTTTAAACCCCTCAGCAAACTCTGTGTGCCATAGTTTGCTTTGCCTTTTTTTTAAGCTTTGCTATATTTTTAGATTTTTTATTTTCCCCAGAATAACTCCAAAGAGCTAATTACAAACAAACATTTTAAAGTTATGTTTCTGTCATAACTGGGATAACCTGTGTGAAAGTGAGAAGATAACATTTCTATTTGACTAAGGGATAATGAAAATAAATGATCTTCAAAATTGTAGCATTTGTCTTTATTTAAATTTAATCCTGACAGTTCTCTGCAGTGTAATTTTGATAGTCTGCCTAGTTTGTCTAGAAAACTACATGGTGCTGTCTTTTCGATCCTCTTTCTCAAGCATTATTTCATGTTTCACTTTTTTTTTTATATATATACAGAATCCCTGATTTATGTACAATAGAGACTGATAGGAGATTATTCTTTTTCTGATGAAGGGAGCTAGATTGCATGACAATCAGGAAAGTTCTCAAATGCTATAAATACCTTTACAAACAGTAACAACCATCACAACTCAAAGTAAATGCTTTTTTCCCCCCTTCTCAAAACAATGTGTGCATTAAAGATTCACACTGCCTGGGGATCAAGCAGTAACTACATATTCCTCTTTTTCTACCTATTATTTATCTTCCCTTCCACCAAAGGAATGCAGAAAGACCAATATTATTTTAACTGAAATATTTCTTATTTTTTTATAAAGCTGTGGTGGGGTGCTAAAAGAGTCCTGGGATTTAGTCACTACTCCTTGTAATCCTTTTTTCTACTAGTCCTACTATTTCGCTCTCTAAGGCCCTATTTCATCAAGGTATTAAAACTCATGCCTAACTTTAAACATGTGAGTAGTCCCTCTTGACTTCAGAGGCTACTTATATGCTAAATGTAGATACACACAGGGCCGTCCTTCGGATTTATGGGGCCCCATACAATATTATTAAACTGGTGCCCCTCCGCCCGATGGCAGCCCAGGCTCACATGTGTATTTTAGATAAGGGTGGTCTTTTGAAGGATTTATTTAAAAACTATATGTCTGAAGATCCAAGCACGTAAGGCTAAAGATGAATCCTCAGATTGTGCATCTAAAAATCTACACAAGGATTTTTTAGAGATGTGATTTTATAAACTTCAGCAACAGACTAATGACATATTTTTAAAGCAAACTTTAAACTAAGGTCCTGTAGCTGAACACATTCTAAGTAAACATTACAGTAATGCACAACTGTTTGTGTCAGTAAATTCAGAAACTGACAGTATATACCTGGGGATTAGCAAATGCATGTTAAATGGCTTCATTACCACTTGAATGGCTCTTTAACAGTTTCATTGTTGTGCTAATAGGCCTGGCAGGCTTTTTCGCTTTTCAGTAGTAGATCCCCTCCAGAGGAAGACTCACCAGGAAGGGTCAGAACAGGGATAGGAAAAGACAGAAGGGTGGACACTAAGACTTAGGATTGCCCCAAATTTTCCGGTGCCTGATGCAGCCATGTATTCCTAAGGACGGCCTGGATACACGAGTCAGTGAAAAGCTCTGGCAGGAGGGGAAGGCAGCAAGGAAAAGCTTCAGCAGCTCCCCACTGTCACGGCCTTTCTCTGCAGTGAGGAGAGACCCTGGCAGCGGAAAGGCAGCAGGGAATGGCTCAGCCTTTCCTGGCTGCCAGAGTCTTTCCCTTCAGCAAGGGAAGGCTCCTGTCAAGGTTCCTTCCCCACTCTGAACTCTAGGGTACAGATGTGGGGATCTGCATGAAACCCCCCTAAGCTTATTTTTACCAGCTTAGGTTAAAACTTCCCCAAGGTACAAACTATTTTACTTTTTGCCCTTGGACTTTATTGCTGCCACCACCAAAGCATCTAACAAATATATAATAGGGAAAGAGCCTGCTTGGAAACATCTTTCCCCCCAAAATCCTCCCCAAACCCTACACCTCCTTTCCTGGGGAAGGCTTGATAAAAATCCTCACCAATTTGCATAGGTGAACACAGGCCCAAACCCTTGGATCTTAAGAACAATGAAAAAAAAAGGTTCTTAAAAGAATAATTTTAATTGAAGAAAAAGTAAAAGAATCACCTCTGTAAAATCAGGATGGTAAATACCTTACAGGGTAATCAGATTCAAAACAGAGAATCCCCCTTAAGTTACAAAAAGACACAAAAATAGGAATATAGATTCCATTCAGCACAGTTTATTTTATCAGCCATTTAAACAACACAGAATCTAAACGCGTATCTAGCTAGATTACTTACTAAGTTCTAAGACTCCATTTGTTTTCTGTTCCTGGCAAAAACACCACACAGACAGAGAGAACCTTTGTTTCTCCCCCCCTCCAGCTTTGAAAGTATCTTGTCTCCTCACTGGTCATTTTGGTCAGGTGCCAGCGAGGTTATCCTAGCTTCTTAACCCTTTACAGGTGAAAGGGTTTTTCCTCTGGCCAGGAGGGATTTTAAAGGTGTTTACCCTTCCCTTTATATTTATGACAGCTCCTGTAGAGTGGGGAGCTACTGCAGCATTTTCCCACTGCTAGAGTCCTTACCTGTGGCAGTGAAGGGCTCCAAAACCAGGGAGCTCATAGACTCAGACTTTAAGGCTAAAAGGGACCAATGATCATCTAGTCTGACCTCCTGCACATTGCAAACACAGAACCTCTCCTACCTAATCCTGTAATAGATCCCTAACCCCTTGGTTGCGCGTGAACCACCAACTGGTGGAGGCTAGCCCCCCCAGTCCCAGCCCTTCTGCCTGAGGCCCTGCCCCTTCCGGCCCCCTGGCTACCAGCCCAGTCCTGCCCCAGGCTAGGCCCCCAGCCCCAAAGGAGGGAGGGTGGCTGGCGCATGGCTGCAGCCTCCCCAGCTCCAGAGTCATAGTCATTCTGTGATCAGCCAATACACCCAGGTTTTTCTCCTCCTCTGTCTCTTCCAACTGATACATCCCCACCTTATATCCAAAATTCTTGTTAGTTCCTAAATGCATAACCTTGCACTTTGCACTATTAAATTTCATCCCATTTCTATTACTCCAGTTTTTAAGGTCCGCCAGATCTTCTTGTATGATATTCTAGTCCTTCTCTGTATTGACAATACCTTCCAATTTTGTATCATCCACAAATTTGACTAGCACACTCTTACTTTTTGTGCTAAGATCATTAATAAACATGTTAAACAAGATTGGTCCCAAGGCTGATCTCTGAGGAACTCCACTAGTAACCTTCCTCCAGCCTGACAGTTCATCTTACAGTACAACCCATTTTAGTCTTCCCTTTAACCAATTCATTATCCACCTTTCAATTTTCATATTAATCCCCACCTTTTCCAATTTAGCTAATAATTTCCCATGTGGGCCTATATCAAATGCCTTACTGAAATCCAGGTAGATTAGATCTACTGAATTTCCTTTGTCTAAAAAAAAAATCAAAGGAGACCAGGTTGGCCTGACTTGATCTACCTTTTGTAAAATCATGCTGTATTTTATCCCAATTACCATTTACCTGTATGTCCTTCGCTACTTTCTCTTTCCAAAGTTGTTCCAAGACTTTGCATGCAATGGAGGTCAAACTAAGAGGTCTGTAGTTTCCTGGGTCACCTATCCCCCTTTCTTAAAAATAGGAACTATATTAACAATTCTCCAGTCATAGGGTACGAACCCCGAGTTTACAGCTATATTAAAAATCCTTGCTACTAGGCTGGCAATTTCATGTGCCAGTTCCTTTAATACTCTTGGATGGAGAGTATCGAGGCCCCTCCAGTTTAGTCCCATTAAACTGTTTGAGTTTGATTTCCAGCTCAGATGTGGTAATTTCTACCTCCATATCCTCATTAACCACCCTGCCACTACCCCTAAGCTCTTCATTAGCCTAATTAGAAACTGAGGCAAATTATTCATTTAGGTGTTGGGTCACACCTAGATTATCTTTAATCTCCATCCCATCCTCAGTGCCTGGAGGTACCACTTCTTATTTATATGGCTATAGAACTTCTTACTACTGGTTTTAATTTCCTTTGTAAGGTCCAACTCTGCTTGGCTTTTCGTAGTTCTCATTTGATCCCTATACTTTCTTACCTCCAAGAAGTAGTTTTTCTTGCTGATCCATCCCACCTTCCATTCCTTGTAGGCTTTCTGCATTCTCTGTTTCTATGTTTCTAATGATCTGATTCGATCATCAGAAACAGATAGCTGGGTTTGTGATGACCAGGAGAATCATATGGTGACTTGCCTGCCTGGTGCGAAGGTTGCAGATCTCTCGAGGCATCTAGATAGACTTATGTGTAGTGCTGGGGAGGAGCCGGTGGTCGTGGTACATGTAGGTACGAATGACATAGGGAAGGGTAGGAGAGATGTCCTGGAGGCTAAATTTAGGCTGCTAGGAAAGAGACTGAAATCCAGGACCTCTATGATGGCATTCTCAGAAATGCTTCCAGTTCCATGCGTAGGGCCAGGTAGGCAGGCAGAGCTTCAGAGTCTCAATGGGTGGATGAGACGATGGTGTAGGGAGGAGGGGTTTAGATTTATTAGGAACTGGGGAAACTTTTGGGGTAGGGGGAGTCTATACAGGAAGGATGGGCTCCACCTAAACAAAAGTGGATCCAGACAGCTGGCACTTAACAGCTTAAAAAGGTTGCAAAGCAATTTTTAAACTAAGAGATGGGGGAAAGCCGATTGCTGCAGTGGAGCACGGGGATCGGACAGAGACTTCTCTTAGAGGAGAGTCTACTGATATAGATTCTCTTGGTTTTAGTCAGGAGGAGAGGATGAAAGAGGATAAAGTATGGGCCAGATCAGACAAGAAACATTCACATAAAAAAGAATGAAAATTCACATCAGAAAAGGGCAGACAAATAAATAGTGACAAGTTTTTAAAGTGCTTGTACACAAATGCTAGAAGTCTAAATAATAAGATGGGTGAACTAGAGTGCCTCTTGTTAAAGGAGGATTTTGATATAATAGGCATCACAGAAACCTGGTGGAGTGAGGACAATCAATGGGACATAATCATTCCGGGGTACAAAATATATCAGAAGGACAGAACAGGTCATGGGGGCGGGGAGGGGGAGCGGGCGGGCACTGGCACTATATATGAAAGAAAATGTAGAGAATCAAATGAAGTAAAAATCTTAAATGAATCCACATGTTCCATAGAATCTCTATGGATAGTAATCCCATGCTTGAATAAGAATATAACAGTAGGGATCTATTATCGGCCACCTGACCAAGACAGTGATAGTGACGATGAAATGCTAAGGGAGATTAGAGAGGCTATCAAAATAAAGAACTCAATAAATAACTCAATAATAGTGGGGGATTTCAATTAGCCCCATATTGACTGGGTACATGTCACCTAAGGACGAAATACAGAGACAAAATTTCTTGATACTTTAAATGACTGCTTCTTGGAGCAGCTGGAACAGGAACCCGCAAGGGGAGAGGCAACTCTCGATTTAGTCCTGAGTGGAGCGCAGGATCTGGTCCAAGAGGTAACTATAACAGGACCGCTTGGAAATAGTGACCATAATATAATAACATGTAACATTCCTGTGGTGGGACGAACACCTCAACACTGTGGCATTTAATTTCAGAAAGGGGAACTACGCAAAAATGAGGAGGTTAGTTAAACAGAAATTAAAACGCACAGTGACTAGAGTGAAATCCCTGCAAGCTGCATGGACACTTTTTAAAGACACCATAATAGAGACCCAACTTAAACGTAAACCGCAAATTAAAAAACACAGTAAAAGAACTAAGAAAGGAGCCACCGTGGCTTAACAACTATGTAAAAGAAGCAGTGAGAGATAAAAAGGCATCTTTTAAAAAGTGGAAGTCAAATCCTAGTGAGGTAAATAGAAAGGAGCATAAACACTGCCAAATTAAGTGTAAAAATGTAATAAGAAAAGCCAAAAAGGAGTTTGAAGAACAGCTAGCCAAAAACTCAAAAGGTAATAACAAAATGTTTTTTTAAGTCCATCAGAAGCAGGAAAACTGCTAAACAACCAGTGGGGCCCCTGGCTGATCGAGATACAAAAGGAGCACTTAAAGATGATAAAGTCATTGTGGAGAAACTAAATGAATTCTTTGCTTCAGTCTTCACAGCTGAGGATGTTAGGGAGATTCCCAAACCTGAGCTTCCTTTGTATGTGACAAATCTGAGGAATTGTCACAGATTGAAGTGTCATTAGAGGAGGTTTTGGAATTAATTGATAAAACTTAACAGTAACAAGTCACGTGGATCAGATGGCACTCATCCAAGAGTTCTGAAAGAACTCAAATGTGAAATTGCGGAACTATTAACTATGGTTTGTAACCTGTCCTTTAAATCAGCTTCTGTACCCAATAACTGGAAGATAGCTAATGTAATGCCAATATTTAAAAAGGGCTCTAGATGTGATCCCGGCAATTACAGACCGGTAAGTCTAACGTCAGTACCGGGCAAATCAGTTGAAACAATAGTAAAGAATAAGATTTTTAGACACATAGAAGAACATAAATAGTTGGACAAAAATCAACATGGTTTCTGTAAAGGGCGATCATGTCTTACTAATCTATTAGAGTTCTTTGAAGGGGTCAACAAATTTGTGAGGAGGATCCAGTGGACATAGTGTACTTAGATTCCAGAAAGCCTTTGACAAGGTCCTTCACCAAAGGCTCTAACATAAATTAAGTTGTCATGGGATAAGAGGGAAGATCCTTTCATGGATTGAGAACTGGCTAAAAGACAGGGAACAAAGGGTAGGAATAAATGGTAAATTTTCTGAATGGAGAGGGGTAACTAGTGGTGTTCCCCATGGGTCAGTCCTAGGACCAATCCTATTCAACTAATTCATAAATGATCTGGAGAAAGGGGTAAACAGTGAGGTGGCAAAGTTTGCAGATGATACTAAACTGCTCAAGATAGTTAAGACCAAAGCAGACGGTGAAAAACTTCAATCACTTGATTTTGTAAGATCTTTTTGGGCACAAGACGGCAAATGAAATTTAATGTGGATAAATGTAAAGTAATGCACATTGGAAAAAATAACCCCAACTATACATACAATATGATGGGGGCTAATTTAGCTACAACTAATCAGGAAAGAGATCTTGGAGTCATCGTGGATAGTTCTCTGAAGATGTCCATGCAGGGTGCAGCAGCAGTCAAAAAGAAACAGGATGTTAGGAATCATTAAAAAACAGATAGAGAATAAGATGGAGACTATCTTATTGCCCTTATATAAATCCATGGTATGCCCACATCTTGAATACTGCGTACAGATGTGGTCCCCTCATCTCAAAAAAAGATATACTGGCATTAGAAAAGGTTCAGAAAAGGGCAACTAAAATGATTAGGGGTTTGGAACAGGTCCCACATGAGGAGAGATTAAAGAGGCTAGGACTTTTCAGCTTGGAAAAGAGGAGACTAAGCTATGATAGAAGTATATAAAATCACTTGAGCATTACCCATTAGGTTCACTTCCTCTGGGGCTCCTGGCATTGGCCACTGTCCGCAGACAGGATACTGGGCTGGATGGACCTTTGGTCTGACATAGTATGGCCATTCTTATGTTCTTAATCACCTGTTTGAGATACTTGCTCATCCGGCTTGGTCTGCAACCCTTCCCTATGAATTTATTCCCCTTGCTTGGGACATAGGGTTCAGATAGTTCCTGCAACTCTGGCAAAGTAATTCTATGCCTCTTCCACATTCAGATCCTTGAGTTCTTCACTCCAGTCCACTTCCCTACCTAATTTCTTTAATTTAAAATTTTCCCTTTATGTGCAGCAGGGAAAGGCTCCAGCAGCTAGGAGCTCGCAGAGGCTTTCCTCACTGCCTCCTCCCTTTCCAAATCTTTCCCCATTGCTGGAGTCTTTTCCTGCAGGGAAGAGTTTATGAAATAAAACAAACAAACACTGCATGGCTGTGACTAACACACACGTCTATTTTTCACTCTACATTTCGATAGAATTTCTTAGAAGTATAGTTTGGGGCAAGGATTGTGCCTTTCTTGGTGTCTGAAAGTATCTAGCATATGTTGAGCACTATTGCAGTCTACATAATAAAATATATTTTTCCGTAGGCTTTTATTTTATGGATACTAGATCTTAATTTTCTAATCAGTGGGTGTGGACAGCATTTGATTTTTACCTAAAGCAAAGATAGGCTTAAAAATACAAGAGGGAAGATAAAAAATAAATATGAGGGGAGAAGTATAATTCTGTGCATTGTATATGCAGCAAATCGCTAAGAGCAATCAGACATCATATTGAATGACAGGAGCAGCTGAAATGTCCCTGGCATTTCTAATAGCAGTGGTGAATAGCCACCTTCATGACAGATTCAGGAGTGACATGGCAGGATCAATGAAGCCGTCTTCAGCTTAGTCAGATATACAGTCACTGGGAACAGGTTTTTTCCTATTGCTGTGCACTTTGATAGTTCAACTACATTTGAGATCATTTCAATGTAAAAAGGCTTCATATTCTCAGGCTGGCATTCAGTCTTTTCTAATAGCTACCCTTTTGCCTGCAAACAGAGATCTGCAAGCACTTCTTCTATTTGCCTAAAAGAAAGAGCCCATTTCATAAAAGAGAACCAAACAAAAATGTTAATGCTCCAAGTCCCTAGAGCCTAGGGATTGAATATGCTAGGAACAGTGACCAATAAGCTTGTCTCAACTGGAAATGGCTCGACCTCTTACAGGTGCTCCCTTTCCTTTATCATCTGAGTGGATTATTTGCACATGAAAGATTGAAGATTGACAGCTGTAGAGACTTGAATCCTTTACATGTAAACCAGGTACAAAATAGACAGCAGAAATACCAGCTTTCCCCATGTTGCTTTTGTTAATGTATGTCAGACCTGAGCTAGAGGGGTCATTTATAGGAAAGACCGTTAATTTTCGAAAGCCTGCTGAATCCCTGGTCTCTTTACTGAGACTGCCAAGTGAGCTGCCAATTTTGATGATGGTTTTCATTATGCTCTGAGACCACAACAGTTATTTCATGAGGGCTCTTGAAGAGCCATCAGATAGTAACTTTTACTCATAACTGACCTGTTGAGAGTGGGCTCAGCCCAGTCACCAGGGAAATCAAACTTCAAATTAATTGGCATAAGTATGAGTCCCAGTGTCATATGACTGGCTAGGTCTTCTGGTTCATAAACCAAAGTTGAAATAGAAATGCGTTCCTATCCTTCCTGCATTTGCTGCTCTAAACATTGCCATTGGAGTATTGTCCATTAAAAAAGCACTTGTCAATATTTGTTGTAAACCTTAATAAACATTGGACATCAACAATAACAGCCTGTCCCTTTCCTTGCCACTGAGTGAACAGACTAAGGAGAGTTCAGAAGAGATAATAAAAGCTAGAGTTTGGAACAGGTGACCTTCCTGAAGTACAAGGTTTTTATAAAACTTTCAGGCCTGGTCTACACTACAAACTTATCTCAGACTTTTTTGGGTTTGTGATTTCCCCCCCTTCCAATGGAGATTCAGTTTAAAACAATTGTTTTTCTAACTAAAGGCAAAGCCTATACTATGTATTTGGGATAGAAAAACACTCTCCCAACAGGGAGAGTGGCAAAAGTGTGTGGCCTCTATATGGTATAAATATTATGGTTCCAATTAATATTTCTCTCTTCCTATCTCAGTTTCTTTCTTCTTTTTATTTTTTGGCCTTCTATATTTGTTCTTTATTATTCCTGCTAGATTTTTACCCCCATATTTTTTCCATACAGCTTATCCTCAGTGGGATGCAAACCCAATAATGTTCAACTTTGAGGGCATCTTTTAATTCAATAACACTAAAGCAGGTTTCAAATCAGGCAGAACAAGTTCACCCATTCCTACTTTTGATTTGTTATTTCTTACTACAAGCTCACATGCAATAGCACCAACAACACTGGCCATAACTAAACTTTAGCAGTTAAATATTATACTGTGAAATGTGCGCCTGAGGACTTAATATGAAGACTGTCATAAATATAAAGGGAAGGGTAAACCCCTTTAAAATCCCTCCTGGCCAGAGGAAAAATCCTCTCACCTGTAAAGGGTTAAGAAGCTAAAGGTAACCTCGCTGGCACCTGACCAAAATGACCAATGAGGAGACAAGATACTTTCAAAAGCTGCGAGGAGGGAGAGAAACAAAGGGTCTGTGTCTGTTGGTATGCTGCCTTTGCCGGGGATAGACCAGGAATGGAGTCTTAGAACTTTTAGTAAGTAATCTAGCTAGGTATGTGTTAGATTATGATTTCTTTAAATGGCTGAGAAAAGAATTGTGCTGAATAGAATGACTATTTCTGTCTGTGTGTCTTTTTTGTAACTTAAGGTTTTGCCTAGAGGGATTCTCTATGTTTTGAATCTAATTACCCTGTAAGGTACCTACCATCCTGATTTTACAGGGGTGATTCCTTGACTCCTATTTACTTCTATTTCTATTAAAAGTCTTCTAGTAAGAAAACTGATTTTTTTTTTTATTGTTCTCAGATCCAAGGGTTTGGTTCTGTGGTCACCTATGCAAATTGGTGAGGATTTTTACCAAACCTTTCCCAGGAAGTGGGGTGCAAGGGTTGGGAGGATTTTTTGGGGAAAGAAGTGTCCAAACTACATTTCCCAGTAAACCCAGTTCGAGTTTGGTGGTGGCAGTGGATATTCCAAGGACAAAGGATAAAATTAATTTGTATCTTGGGGAAGTTTTGACCTAAGCTGGTAAAAGTAAGCTTAGGAGATTTTCATGAAGGTCCCCACATCTAGTACCCTAGAGTTCAGAGTGGGGGAGGAACCTTGACAAAGACGTTACTAAATCTAGCTGCTGACAAAATGTTGCACAGAATGTCCACATAAGGATAACGCAATACTGTGAATCTGAAGAGGTGATATGCTAAGAAGGGTGGAATATTTTTCCTCAACAATTCAAACGAGGAAACAAGTAGAAGTGGGCTCCTGTGTGGTCTGAATAAAGACCACTTAATGCCAAAAAGTTCCAACAGTATGCGACCATTACTTGATGAGTGGATCTTTCTACTTCATTATGACAGCTAAGTCTGAGGTTATTTGCTGTCCTTGCACAAAAAAAGGCAGAGCTGCCAAAAGCTGATTCTATATTGGCACTCAGCACCATGTGTGGCTAGTAGTACATCCATGGAAATATGCTGCTGATCACAAATCTGAGACCAACCATTAATGCTGATGATCAGGAACAAATGCGCCTCTCCCCCGCCCCCACTTCCTTCTTCCTGTTTCACACAGGAAAGTGATAAAAGATGAAGAACTGCATTTTCAGTAAAGCTAACAAGTAAAGAATTTCCCATAAGACATTCAGCTGGAAAAGAAGTGAGTGTAGTAGCTTTGGGTAGAAAATGAGTTCGTGGTTATGGAGGAGCATTATTGACAGTGGGCAATTGACTCTCTCTCCAAGAAATAGTCATGAGTGACTAAAAGACCTGGTTGCTGTCTGGCTAGTTAGCCAATATGTGATGGAACTCCAGGATGCCAGTTGATCAGTATGTCTGCTGATTAGGAGCTAGCTACAGAGTTTGCCACATGCCAGCCGGGAGAGGAACTCTGTCAGAGTCATAAGCAGATATGGATGAAACAGAACATTTGGATAAGCTAAGACAGTTTGGTGGCTTCTCCAAAGCTTAAATTAGATTGGAAAGCAGCATGGAAATACCTCAAGAACAAGCTCTCCATGAGATTTTTAAATCCATCCAAGTTCTGTCAAGGTTAAAAATTCCACAGGAATGAACCTGCCCAGTATTCATTGCTTTAAGTGCTTAATCCTGGCAGGTGCTGGGTGTCTCTTGAAAACTGCTGAATGCTCTCAAATCCCATTAACTTCAGTGGGACAACTAAAGTGCTTAAAGTTAAATGAGTGCCTAATGATTTGATTGGGGCCAAAACTCTCAGCACTGTGCAGGGCTGAGCCTCAGGGTCCTATGTGGTCTAAATGAATGCAGTGAATGAAGCATAAGATTGGCATGATGTTGAATTTATTTTTTTCTGACTTTATTTTCTCATTTTTCTGGATTGGGCAGAGTTCCCAGGTGAACTTCCCCAATGGAAGAATCATTACTGAAGCTCCATTGGTAGAGCAGGTCTAAGATGTCAGGGAGATGCTGGGTTGACAGCCTTTCCACTTTCATTTCCTACAGCACAGAGACTAAGAAATGCTCCTTTGGTCAAAAAACTGCAGCTGCACACTGTTCTTTACCTCATTGCTGTGGTGAAGCACATCACTACTGTCAGGACTGGATGGAGTTGTATTTCTTGAAGAAAAAATACTGGTGCATCAGTACATCTATGTTCTGCTGCCTAAGGTTTTTCATGTTGCTGCAGCTCTTATACAAGAAAGTAACTTCTTAAATATCTAAATGTAAATTGTTGAGTAAATCAGGGATGAGGTTTCTTGGAGGAAATCACTGCCTTTTTTTGTCACAAGGAAAGAGGAAGATTGAGGGAAGTCCCAGCACCTCAGTATTCCAAGCACTAATTAAGCCTTTCTTGACGCAGTTTTAGTCTTTAAAAGAAACTAGCATTTTCTTGGCCTAGTTATCTATGTTCCCATCACTGTTCAATAACCCCTGTTAGTACTACTATAATAGCCAATATTACAGAATCACAGAGTAGTTGGCAGCTATAAAGCTTAGAAACCAGGGTTTGGCTTGGATTACATGTTGCAGTGTTGTCTGGCTACCTGACTGTTTCTTGTCTAGCTTCGTTGCGGGCTATCATGATGACTGTAGAGTTATTTCTAGCATTAATGCATGACTGTCATTTGTGGTCTGTTTTTTCCACTAATCATAATTCTTAGTATCCTCTTTCCCTGATGAAGGATTGTTATGGTTTCTATAGCCTCAGGGAAACCGTAAACCCCACAGTGCAGCCACAGGGCAGAAAGGGAAAGTGGGGATCCTATACTGGGTAACTGAACAAATAAAAGTGACCTTGTAGACAGAAGATTTGAAGGATAATTGAAGATGTTCTAACACTCCCATTAGTCATTTAGAATTGGATGAATGTTCAACATGATGACCTTTGTTGAGTAAATAGCTCACTTTGGGGCTATCCATCAGTAAAGATTGGGCCCTTCCCACTGAGAAATGGGAGAGACGTTTACTTTTGAAATTAAGTTAAACTTGTTTTTGATTTTATATGGTGCTTAGAGCTTAAAAAAAAAAAAAAGCAGTCCTAATGCACTAGTTTCTGGAATTTACATCCCGGAATTTATTTCACTGCTTTGTCTAGCTTCTGTGCTTAGGGGAATTATGTTTTGCATAAATTGATTTTTCTGAGTACTTGAATGTACTCAGAAAGAACAAGAGGTACAGATATATTGTAACTCTTTTTATATGTTAAATTGAAACAAAATAAATTGACCTTAATGTACACGGTGGGCTTCATTATCCCATTTCAGAGCTCCTACTCAGGGTGAGTGGAAGAGAAATCAGCAGGAGAGGGTACCTGTTATGGACCAGGACAACCTTGGAATGATTTAGATTAGCTGTGTGGCTAATCTAACATGTGCCACTAATGTAAGATCCCCTTGCAAGCAGAGGAGTGGCAAAGTAGAGCTAGACCATGCATTTTCAGTGTCAATTCCCTTCCCCAGAAGACTCCCTATTATGTGGTGGGAACTGGATTACAGGTCCTTGCTTTATTCCAGTTTCCCCTCTGACAGAAAATTACAGCCAGAGTTTATCACACTGAAGTGGTGCAAAGGGGGCTCAGCAGGTACATCTACACTACAAAGGAAGGTGTAAGTGCAGTGCAGGTAGGCTTTAATGTAGCTAGCTTGGGTAACAGTGGTAATGAGGACATGGTGGGTTCAGCACAGGTTTGCCAACTCAGTACAAGCCCATTGGAGGATATGGATACGTACTGGGGTTGCTGACCATGCTGCCTTGTCTTTACTGCTGTTGTTACCTGTGTTAGTGTAAGGGCCCACAGGGTCTCAAACCCAGGCCATTGGGTTCCCAGGAAGCCTTCACAGCCTGGCCACCACTGCTAGACTACCTAAAAGTGAAGGGCTAGTGGCATTCTGATCCCTCTTGGAGCTACTGCCAAGGAGGATCCTGATAGGGGAGGACGACAGTCCCTACTGGTTGGCCAGACCAGGCTGTTTAAACCAGGAGTCATAAAAGGAGACATTGCTTGACAAGTACAGCACTGAAATTGGATTTTCGTGATCTCTGGTTTGATTCTGGCTCTGAAACCCTGTTTTGGTCTCTAACCACTCCTTCTCTGACCACTAGGTCAGACTACCCACCTCCTGGTCCTGACAGCTAGATTAAAGCTAGCATGGGTATGCCTACCTCCACTGCAATCACACCTTCATTTGTGATATAGATATATCCATAGAATCTGACCTGGTACGTTTACCTGCTTTTAAGTGTGTTATATGATAATGTGTTTCTCATATATTGAGTATTATTATTCCCTGGTGAAAAGATTAGTTATATTCAAAGCATCCTGCTCTTTTGTGGTGTTAATTAAAAATCAGTGAAGAAGGTAGAGTAAGCCAAATTTATCAGGACTTTGATTACTTTCTTTTGGCTACAAAATTTAGCTTTGCACACCAGAAGTCATTTAAGCAGTGACATGTGTCATTTCAGAGCAAGGTGATAATCCTGGTATGAAAAATAATAGGTGAGATCCTCACCCACTCTCTGACACATTTATGCCAGGTAAAGAGACCAGATTGGCATAAAGGGCTCTAAAAGCCCCAGTTTCAGCCAGGGGAAAATTCTCCACTCTAGAAGATAGCAATAAGATTGTGTTCCAAAGATTATCTTGCATGGCACGGTAGAGAGAGGGAGGTGTCAGGGGCAGGGCTACTGCACACGATACAGCAGAGGTTCTTAGCTGTGCTGCAGCCCATAGGACAGTCCTGAGAGCCTGTCTTAAATTACACTGGTCTTTTCAGCCTCTTGAGCAACCTAGGATCAGGAGGGTGCTAAGGTGTCTTAAAGCCACCACAGTCCCTTTCTTCCCCTGGACTGTGAGTTCTGTGCTGAACCTCATACAGTCACCGCATAGCATCTCACCCAGTAAATCTTTCTTCCCCTCAAATAGAATTACATGTGCTTGATGTAATCTCATTCTTCATAAGAGCCACACTTCTGCTCCCATACCAGATGTATGCATCTTGCTTATTTCAGCTCTACTAGAAACACATACCAGTCAACATAATGAAAAACAAATAATGCTTTTGAGAATATCACAGAAAGAAAATTAGATATTGACTGAGGAGAGGAATTTCTAATTGGCTGTGAAAAGTTAATTCACTGTAGAATAGAAAATGAGTTTCAGAATGGACTTTCAGAAATGCACATATCTGCCACTCTTCTTTTTTTCATTTGAGATTGCTTCTCTATTAGGTACTGTAGGTCATAAGCTCCCTTCTCAGTGCTTGTCTTTAGTAACTATCAGGGCTGTAAATATGGTGGGGCAAGAGAAGCAGCCACCAAAGATAGAGTCGGCGGGGGCACAAAATGGCGCAATGCAGGATGGGGCCCAGCAGCATTAGCCATCCCCTGCTCTTGCCCCCTCCCCCCCCCGCAGCCATCCCCTGACACTCCCTCCCAAACCGCGCCCCTGGCTGGATTGGGCCCAGCAACATCAGTAGGAGTCCAAGGTGCAGTTTGGGATGGGGGCATTGCCCCCTCAAACAGAGGCCTGAACTAGGAGCTGAAGTGGTGGCATGGAGCTGCTTCTCCTGCTAGGTGCTCAGTGCCTCTGAAGTTGGACACCGCCTTCTGGGTGTTAGTGCTGGTTTTCTTCCCCTTCTACATATGCTGGGAACCCTATATGGGCATCATCCTGTTTTATGTACAGCAGTGAGTGCCCATGAATGGGGGTGGGGGCAGGGCAAGGGAGGTGGGAAGGTGGGTGTATGGGGGTGGGGGGGAAGAGATTCACTGGGGAAGGAAGGGGGATGTGATAGGGCAGGGAGAAGAAAAGGGGATAGGTGAATTGGGGTGCAGCGGCAGGGGGGAAGCAGGTGCCCCACATGCAACATCCCCTCAACAGCAGCAGCTGGGGCTCTCCCATTAAGCCAGCCCACCTCCCTCCCCAACACTGGTAGCCTACCTCCAGGGGGTGCCCCTGCTGCAGGTATGCCCTCCATTACTCTCCAAATACCTCCTCCAGTACCCCCAAAATATCCCTCCCAGTACACAGACACCCCTCCATCACCCTCCAAATAGCTCCTCCTCCAGCAGTGGCCTCTATTTGGGAATTTTAAATCTGGTAACCCTCGTGGTTGCTCTGTTCTTACAGCCTAGGTTTCCAGAGCTGGCAGGTGCGTGTCCGCTCTGCCAGCGGCCACCTGCCCCCAGTGCTTGGGCTGGGGACAGGGCTCACATGGCTGAGCTCAGAGCTTAGACTGTGTAACCATGAACCCGGAGGCCATGGGGCTGGGGCAGGGCAGTCAAGGGGAACAAGGGATGGTTCTGCTTTGCACACAGGGAGTGTGGGGAGACTGACCAAGTCCCTGGGCAGCAACCAAGGTGTGACTGGGCTGCTGCGAGGCAGGTGCCTAAGGCAGATGAGTACTTCAGGGAACACCTCAGGGAGCATCTCATATTGCACTAAGGGGTGTCGTCAGCTAATGCCAGACTCCTTCAGGGCAGAGGCACAGATTGGAACTGTGTTGTCCAGCCTGCGTGGAGAATGCCTGGCCATGCAGAGGTGGCCAGCTCAGGAAGTAGGGCAGGGAGGGCTGCCAGGCAGCCAAACAGTGCCCCGCTCCCACAGAATGGAGAGCCAGGGGCCCCCAAGCAGGCCAGGTGGCTCCCACCAGTTTCCAATCTACCAGCTCCTGACGGGACGTGATGGTTTTCAAACTAGGGGACACATCCCTTTAGGGAGGTGCACCTCACCATTTGAAAACCTCTGAGCTGAATGGAAGGCAGAAATCTGGGGTGGCCCCTGACCCTGCATGGCCTGCCACGTAGCCTCTAGGGGGTGTAAATATGATTGCTCGCCCAGGCATTAAAATGCTTAGTTGTGGCTCTGGTCTCTAACTTCTCTTTTTCAGTGCTGATCTTCTAGACTTTCACAGAGCACACTGGCTGCAGCTTATTATAATTCAAAACCAGACAAATAAGAAGCACAACTTTCCTCTCCAGCGCCCAATAAAGGATCTTGTTTTCACATTATGGACCTCTTGCATATTCTTTGCTTGTTTCATGAGTACGTTTCTCAATGAAATTAAATGAAGGTCTGCTTTGTAAGAATGAGAGCAGAATAATCAGTAAGGCATCTCAGAAGGGAGAATTTCGCCCCAGGTGATCACATACGGCTATCCCATGCACATTTAGCTTTTAAGCAGGTTGTCCTTGCATGTAGTACACACAACCCAAGAGGCCAAACATACAACACTGTTGAGAGGATCTGTAATTTTGCCAGCTCTGGAGAGTTAATGAATACCTGCAATTCTCATAATCAAGCCATTAGCATGTACCGATAGTTTTCAGGATTGGATATGAAAAAATTCTTCAATTCTCCCCCTGCCCATTATTCCAGTTACAATGCCCTTATTAATCTAATTTTTCTCCTTTGAGTCCCACT
Source organism: Lepidochelys kempii (assembly GCF_965140285.1). Classification (NCBI taxonomy): domain Eukaryota; kingdom Metazoa; phylum Chordata; order Testudines; family Cheloniidae; genus Lepidochelys; species Lepidochelys kempii. Next base: position 64,510,053 of record NC_136384.1, on the reverse strand, counting down.
TTGCAACAATAGAATATCAGGGTTGGAAGGGACCTCAGGAGGCCATCTAGTCCAACCCCCTCCTCAAAGCAGAGCCAATCCCCAATTTTTGCCCCAGATCCCTAAATGGCCCCATCAAGGATTGAACTCACAAGCTGGGTTTAGCAGGCCAATGCGCAAACCACTGAGCTATCCCTCCCCGCAATGATTCCTTTATGCAAAGTTTCAGAGAAGAATCGCAATTGGGGTGGGGGTGGGAAGCTACAGAAAGAAACTTTTGCTTTATTCATTAAAACGTTAAGCATTTTCACTACTCAATTAACATGTAACATTTCACCTAAGAAAGCCACATCATTTTCCCCCGCATCTTCAGTACAAGCACTGTGTAATATGGCCACAAATTCATAACCTGCTACCATAATCCCAGCTCTGCTAGGTAGAATTAATTTCACTTCATTCACAATGCTGTTGAGAAGGATATAGTATCACAGTTAGATATTATGGCCCACATTGTAACATACTTCTCTGCCTGTTCCAAAGAGGGGGTTTCAGCCATCTTTGCTGCACTATCTCCACTATTGTTTGGTTCATGTGGAGGGAGCTGCCATCTTTGGGAGGTGCTGAAAGTGAAATCCGTGGGGAGTCATGAATCATCTCCCCATTAACTGTGGAGAACACTTAAGAGCAATACACAGGGCATGTATTAAATTTTCCTGAAGAGTTTCACCCACAGCCTAGAGCTCCAGGAAGAAATCACAGCCGGTGTTTCACCCTATCTGTGATTTGGGGGGGCGTGTCATAAATATAAAGGGAAAGGTAAATACCTTTAAATTCCTTCTGGCCAGAGGAAAAATCCTTTCACTGTAAAGGGTTAAAAAGCTAAGACAACTGTCTCTGAGGATGCCAGTCGTCCTGGTGTCCACCAGAAAGAGTTTCCTTTTATAAAAGTCCTCTTTCTACAACAAACCTGGATCAATTAGAAGAGCTGAGAGGTGGTGGGTTGCTCTGTGCCGCCGTCCAAGCTCTCTGGAGGCTTTCATCTGCTTCCTGTTCGATCTGGAACTGTTCCCTTGATGCTGGAGACATCAGTTCCTCATTGGATTGTGGACCTAGTCTTGGTACCTCTGGAAGCAATGTAGGGGATGGGGCTGTTTCTGTTGACTGTGAACCGCTCTCCACTGGTGCACTATGTTGGGGTTCAGGCTTAGGCTAAGCCTGTTGTGTAGGGTTATCGGCTGCTGCCAGTTCAGGTTCGGTGGGCCCTCTGGTGTTGGGGTTGCAAGTACTGGATTCAGTGCTGGCAATGGGTCAGGTGCTAGTTGTTCCGCCGGTTCTGGCTCTGGGACTGGATCCACTACTGCTGTTGCAGACGTTGGCATGGGGTCCAGTTCCATCACCTCTGACCGGGTCCTGGTAGAAGTTTCCAGAACAGAGCTAGGCGTGACGGCTTGCTTAGCCTGGCTGCAGGTGACCATTCCCACGTTCTTGGCTAGCTTCACATGATTGGCCAAGTCTTCCCACAACAGCATGGGGATGGTATAATCATCATAGACTGCAAAAGTCCATGTTCCTGACCAGCCCTTGTACTGGACAGGCAACTTGGCTGTAGGCAAATTAAAAAGGTTGGACTTGAAGGGTTCAATTGTCACTTGGATCTCTGGGTCAATTAAATTGGGGTCCACTAAGGAAGCATGGAGAGCTGACACTTGTGCTCCAGTGTCCCTCCACACGGTGACCTTCTTCCCACCCACACTCACACTCCCACCCTCAGAGCGGCGTGTGGGCATCTGGGCCTGAGGACCTCTGGTGGGATTCCAGTGCAAATCTGTTGGGGTTCTTGGGGCAGTTGGCCTTCACATGCCCCGGCTCAGTTACATTTAAAACATTGTCTAGCTGACGGGTCACTGGAGTGAGGTGGGTTGCTGGAGAACAGTGTGGCAGGATGATAAGGTGTCTGAAGTATTCCTTGATGTGTAGTTGGGGCCTTGGGCTGCCCCTGGTAGTAGGGTGTGGTCTGTGCCCCCTCCCTTACCCCTTAACCCTCGACTCTGCTCAGGAGGCACCTTCTTTTAGTTGCTCGCCTCCTGAAGCCCAGAGGTGAGCCCCCACCCCTGTCCCTGCCCAATTCACATCCTCCTGCAATGCTACTGCCGCCCCGGGATTATTTCTTTCCCGCCTTTCGCAGATTCCCCCGAGGGAGCAGTCTTTACACTTTCTAGTCGCGATCCATTAGGAGTTACAATTTTTCCCCCGCCATCCCCTTCCACCCCAAGGCGTGAAATGGATTTAATAACTCCAGCCTGTCAGACACCCCGCTGGTGGTCCGCACCCTGCCTACCCGCCTTAGCGGACCACGAGGCTGCATTAAGAGCCCCACCAGGGAGCACCCCGGAAATCGTAACCCCACCCCGCCATGAGCTGCGGCATGCACTACGGAAGTTCCTAGAACACACCCGTGGCGCCCGCAATGGGGTACAGCTGGCTCTTCAGCTATGGGGGGACTTTGATCAAATTCTTCAGGCCACAAGGGCCCTTATAAAGGAGGGCAGGGGGCAAGGAAAGCGCGGTCTGCGGCCTACAAGTGGGGCTGCGGCTTCCAAAAAGATCTACTCGTCCACGTGATGGGTCACGGGTTGCTGCGCAACCCGCTGGGGGCCACGAACACCCCCCCAGCCCTCCACATGACGCCTCTTATTATTGCAACCCTGAACACCAGGGGCTATAGAATGGCTCTCCGCAGGTCCCAGGTGCTCTCTTACCTTCGGGAAGGGGGGTAATCTGTAGCTTTCCTGCAGGAGACCCATACGGACCCGACCATCGAGGCCAGGTGGCGGCTGGAGTGGGGGGACGGGGTATACTTTAACCACTTCATGACTTGGCAAGCTGGAGTGGTGACCCTGTTCTCCCCCACCCTACGGCCCGAGGTGCTAGGGGTCACTGAGGCCGTGCCAGGCCACCTGCTGCACCTTCGAGTCCGTATGGAGGGGCTCGTGGTCAACCTTGTTAACATTTATGCCCCGCAAATGAGCCCAAAGCGGCCACAATTCTATCAACGGGTGTCCGACTTCCTCGGCACCCTAGATTCGCACGAGTGCCTGGTCCTGGGAGGGGACTTTAACACCACCCTCAAGGAACGGGACCGCTCAGGGCCTGAGCCGAGCCCAGCCGCCGCGAACATTCTCCGAGGAATAGTCGAACATCACTGCCTCGTGGACGTCAGGCGTGACCATCACCCAGATGACACTTCCACGTTCACCTTTGTCCGGGTGGAGGCCCATCGGTCACACCACTCTCGGTTGGACCGTATTTACTTATCCCGTTTCCATCTTTCACAGGCCCACTCCTCCACCATTCAGCCGGCCCCATTCTCCGACCATCATTTAGCCACCAGAACGGTCTCCCTCCGTGCAAAGAGACCGGGGCCGGCCTATTGGCACTTTAACAACAGCCTGTTGGAGGATGAGAGCTTCGTGATGTCCTTCCGGGAGTTTTGGCTGGCCTGGCGAGAGCAGTGGCGTGCCTTTCCCTCGGTGCGGCGATGGTGGGATCTCGGGAAGGTGCGCGTCAAGCTCTTCTGCCGTGAGTACACTCGGGGCACCAGCCGATGGAGAAATGCGGCGATAGAGCAGTTGGAACGGGAGATCTTAGAGATGGAGAGGCGCCTGGCCGCCAACCCTGAGGACCTGCCCCTCTGCGGAGCGTGCCGGGAGAAGCAGGAGGAGCTCCGGGCCTTCGAGGACCACCGGGCCTGAGGTGCCTTCGTTCGGTCCTGCATCCGCCTCCGCTTCTTCTATGCCCTGGAGAAAAAGAGGGGGGCCAAGAAACATGTCACCTGCCTTCTTGCGGAAGATGGCACCCCCCTCACGGATCCGGAGGAGATATGTGGGAGGGCCCGTGACTTCTACACAAGCCTTTTCTCCCCGGATCCGACCGATCCTGGCGCTTGCGGGGTGCTCTGGGAGGAACTCCCCACAGTCAGCATGGGCGACCAAGACCGACTAGAGCTGCCTCTCACCCTGGCCGAGTTCTCGGAAGCCCTCCGTCGCATGCCCACCAATAAATCTCCGGGCATGGACGGGCTGACCGTGGAGTTTTACCGCGCGTTCTGGGACATCCTCAGCCCAGACCTAGTCACTGTCTGGGCTGAGTCCTTACAGAGCGGGGTCCTCCCTCTGTCGTGCAGGCGAGCGGTGCTCGCCTTGTTGCCGAAGAAGGGGGACCTCCGCGATTTACAAAACTGGCGTCCCGTCTCACTCCTTAGCACGGATTACAAAATCGTAGCGAAAGCAATCTTGCTGCGGCTAGGGTCCGTGATGGCGGACGTGATCCACCCAGACCAGACCTATACTGTCCCGGGTCGCAGCATTTTTGACAACCTCTTTCTAGTCCGAGACCTTTTGGAACTCGGGCGGAGAGATGGTCTGTCATTCGCCCTCCTGTCTCTTGATCAGGAGAAGGCGTTCGATAGAGTAGACCATGGGTACCTCCTGAGCACTCTGCAGGTGTTTGGATTCGGACCTCAGTTTGTGAGTTTTCTCCGGGTGCTGTACGCCTCCGCAGAGTGTTTCGTTAGGCTCAACTGGACCCTGACCGAACCGGTCAGCTTTGGGCAAGGAGTGCGGCAGGGGTGCCCCCTCTCGGGCCAGCTGTACGCTCTGGCAATCAAGCCTTTCCTCTGTCTCCTCCGCAGGAGGTTGACAGGTTTGGTGCTGCAGGAGCCGGAGCTGCGGCTGGTCCTGTCGGCGTACGCCGATGACGTACTCCTCGTGGTCCAGGACCCGGGCGACTTGGCGTGAGTGGAGGCATGCCAGGCCATCTATTCGGTAGCCTCCTCCACCCGAGTCAACTGGGTCAAGAGCTCTGGCTTGGCGGTGGGGGACTGGTGGCAGGTAAGCTCCCTCCCACCCGCGCTTCAGAGCATCCGGTGGAGTGCGGGTCCACTGCTCTATCTTGGCATTTACCTTTCCGCCACGCACCCTTCCCCGCTGGAGAACTGGCAAAATTTAGAGGGCGGGGTGATAGAGCGGATCCGGAAATGGACGAGGCTACTCTGATGTCTCTCCCTCCGAGGGAGAGCACGGGTGCTTAACCAACTAGTCCTGTCCACGTTCTGGTACCGGCTCAACACCCTGGCCCCGGCCCCGGGTTTCCTGACCCACCTCCGGAGATTGATTCTAGAGTTCTTTGGGTCAGGAATGCACTGGGCCCCTGTTGGAGTTCTTCATTTTCTCCTGAAGGAAGGAGGGCAGGGCCTGAAGTGTCTGTACACTCAGGTCTGCGTTTTCCGCCTCCAGGCCCTGCAGAGGCTCCTTTATAGTGCAGGTAGTTTGACGTGGAGCATATTGGCGCACGCCTTCCTGCACCACTTCCAAGGGCTCCGATACAACCGGCAGCTCTTTTATCTTTGTCCGAGAGGTTTTCCACGAGACCTCTCCGGGCTGCTGGTCTTCTACCAGGACCTTCTCCGGACCTGGAAACTGTTTCTAACGACCAGATCCTTGGCAGCCACCGTGGGAGCAGATCTCCTCACGGAGCCCCTGCTACACAATCCCCAACTCCATGTGCAGGTGGCGGAGTCCCGCTCGGTGCACCAGACATTGGTCCTGGAGGAAGTCACGAGGGTTGGAGACCTCCTGGACTACGACCGGAGAGACTGGCTGGATCCCCTGACACTCGCTCGGTGCATGGGGCTCTCCAGCCCTCGTACCCCCTGGCGCGTACTTCAGGAGGTGAAGGCCGTCTTGACCCCCGCTGCTCGGGCTTATGTCAACTGAGCCTTGCGCGAGGGCGCACCTTGCACATCCTTTACCCCAGGCCCGCCGGACCTTTCCATTGGGCCCCTATACTGCCGATCCCAACAAACCCCTCACCCTTTCACTGCAAGCCGGCTGCATGAACTGCAGCCGGTCAGTTTTCAAATCGCACCACGGAATTATTTATACACACTCACGCTTCACACCTTTCACACCCACACCCTGGTGTCTGCCCCGATACAAAGTGGCGGGACCTCCTGCCACCCTTGGAGGGTGAGCAACCTCAGTGGGCCAGCCTGTATTCCACCTTGGTCCCGAGGCCCGTCGGGGACATCAGTTGGCGGGTCCTTCACGGAGCTGTGAGCATGGGCGTGTTTCTGACACGGTTTACCCCCATCCCGGATACTTGCCCTTTTTGTAATGTGAGGGAAACCCTGGCGCACGTTTACCTAGAGTGTGCCAGATTGCAGCCCCTTCTGCCGGCTCCTCACAAATATTCTATTGCGCTTTTGGCTTCATTTCTCCCCTCACGTTTTTATCTATACACTCCCCATCCGTGGTCCCACAAAATCGCGAGACCTCCTGGTTAACCTCCTCCTAGCCTTGGCTAAAACAGCCATTTATAAAACCAGAGAGGGGAGGTTGGCCCATGAAGCGTCCTGCGATTGTAGGGCCTTTTTCTGATCCTCAGTACATTCACATATCTGGGCGGAGTTCCTCTGGGCGGCGTCCACCGACTCCCTTGATGCCTTCGAGGAGAGGTGGGCGCTGTCCGGGGTTCTCTGCTCAGTGACCCCGTCTGGTTCCCTCCATCTGATCCTTTGATTGAGGGGAAGAGCGAGAGACGCCAGCCCCAGCCGTTGCCGCTGTGGATACCATCATTACTGTCATCTGGGAGGGGTCCTATAATACATGGGTGTCTATCCCCCCACCCCTAAACCGCCCACCCCGCAGCCATGCCCATCTTGCCGGGCACTCTCAGGAGAGGGATAATCGGTGACATTGGGCGCAGCACTAGGTAACTCGAGGGGGTGGAAGACCACGAGTGTCGAGGAAGCCCCCCCGCTCTAGGCCACCAGGTAACTCAGGAGGGTGGAAGACCATGAGTGTCGAGGAAGCCCCCCCACTCTGGGCCCAGGCTAGCCTGAACACTTCTCCCTCCTGAAAGCTGCTGTGTTATACCTTCTGTTTGTGTTGTTTTATTGCATAGTTTGTTTTGTTTTCTTTGGTAATTTTTTGTAAGTGTTACAAATAAAATTCTTTTCTATTTAAAAACAACAACAACAACAAAAAACCTTCCCTGTTACCTTACCCAGAGAAAAGGGACCTACTTAGCCTGCTCTCCTTCTGCTACCCTCTGGCCTGGGCTTTCCTTGCTTTTTGCCCCTGCTTTCAGCTTCCCCCCCGACCAGGCCAGACGCTGTTAGGGGGCTTATTCCTTCACCCACTTACTTCCCTGGTCCTTCTCGCATGAACAGAGAGCAACAATACCCGAAGTCCAAAGGTGCAAACAATTCGATGTTTATTGGGGTGAACTTCCAGCAAGCATGATTCCAGTTTCCTTCCTTAGTATCCTCCTTCCCAGCTCTGACACCACAAAGCCTTACACCTGTGTCCCTGTTCCCATTCCTGCCCTTAGCCAAACATGATTCCAACTTCCTTACTCCCATTCCCTGTTCCCATTTCCCCCTTTAGCAAAACATGATTCCAATTTTCTTACCCCCATTCCCTGTTCCCATCTCCCCCTTTAGCAAAACATGATTCCAATTTTCTTACCCCCATTCCCTGTTCCCATCTCACACACCCACATGCACACCCCCACCCAGTCACTTCCTCATTGACTACAGATTATATAGTAAAACTTGAGTTCTGCTTAGCTATACCTTAACCAATCATTTTCCTGAAATTTAACTAACCAATCCTAACATATTGTAACATGATTATGTAACCAATTATATCCCACCACCTCAATTAGTTTACACCCAGCAAAATTAATTATACAGCAGACAGGAACAATCACAGAACCAGACAGAGATTATACAGATAAACAACAGCAAAGTGGGAACTATAATGACAAAACAATACAGAAGTGAGGATTTCACATCCCAGCTATTGATAAGTGAGTTCTTGCCAGACAGGATGCTATCAAACTAAGTTTCCTTTTACATTTTCTAGGCACTTCCCTTTCTCTGGAGGTGATAGGAATACAATCCTGTCCTGATAGTGCCTAACAGCCCAATAGCACCTTATTTCAATGTGACTAGTTTGGAATGTGAGGATGTGACCGTTCGCTTCCCAGCTTATGGCTGCCTCTGCTGCTTAGCCTAAGGCCTGAGCCTAAGCACAGGGCCACAAACTGTCACATAAGAGAAGGCCCTTACACTGGCAGACAGTGGTTTTGATTCTTTCTTTTATACCTCTATCACTAGCCAAGTGATAAGAATACACCTAAATTCTTAGAGTATAGGCCTTTACAGACAGGCCTGAATATCTATATCCTAACAGACGCTCTCCCCTCTTTCTTTTCTTTTTGTTGTTTTTTTTTTTCTTTCTCTGCTGTTGCTAGAGTGCTGGCCGGCTCCCAGCCAGCTGTTAGCCCCCCCACCTGCCCTCGGATTCTACTGCCACTCTAGCTGAAACCTCCCCCCCCTAGAGGGGAGGCCTGCTGGCCCGCTTCCCCAGAGCGGGGGAGTGGAAGGACCCATCCCCCAGACCCAGTCACTTGCTGTTTGTCTGCAGACCTGTCTCCAGTCGAGAGGACTCTTATCACTTGCTCCAGCATTTCTGGAATGCAAAAAATAAAACCTGGAACAGACAGAGAAAAAGCCGTCCAACGGAGGAACACCGCCCATGGAACCTACAAATCGCCATGGAGGGGGTCTAAGACTGAGTAACTTTCGAACTGTGCTCTCGTGTGGGCGGAGGCCTTGACTGTGTCGTGACTGTGTTTGTAGGGACACAGGGGGTGTGGCACGGAGCTGCCCCGAGATCCATCTGTGTCCTCCCAACCCCCACACTACCATCTTCACAACTGCCTCCTCCACCGTCTTTGCTGGCTGTCCAACATCTGCCTCTGGACTCAGCTGCTCGCCCTGGTTCCACCGTGTGGGCCAGAAGCACCAGCCAACCAAACAGAACTCTCTGGACAAGCGTACAGTGGTTCATGTGCACCCCTCCCCGAATTGGCCACCCCACAGCTTGTCCCTTTCTACCTGCCCCCAACTCCTGTTAATCACCTGCCACTGCTGGGGCATCGGCAATGGAGGGCACCGGGGTGACCTCTGCCACTACCATGCCCATCGCCTCCCCAGACTCTAGGGAAGCCCCCCCAGCTTGCGGGAAAGGCCAGGGCAAGAAGAAGGGGAAGAGGCCCACTAAAACCCCTGGGCCCTCCATGGCAGGGGCCAACCTTACTGCTGCAACCCCGCCACTGACCATGGCGTCCTCCCCTCACTGCCCCCTCCACCAGCTCTGCGGATGTCCCTCCCTCAGCCCCCAGGACGACCTGCCGCCTCATAATCTCTTCCACCCACTGCCTCGCCACCATCAAGAGGGGCCGGGGCCCCTTTCCCACCATGACAAGGAAGTAAGGTGTCCAATGCCTCCTGGTGCCCGCCTCACCCCACGTGGAGACCTACATGCGGGCATTGGCGAGGGTGGTGGGGCCCTCAATGATTGTGGCAGCCTCCAAAATGTACGGGAAGGTCGTTTTCTTCTTAGCATCGGAGGCTGCTGCCCAGGAAGCTGTGGAGAGGGGCCTGGCGGTGTGGGGGTGGTGTTTGTCCCCCTAGAGCCACTAGAGGACCTGGGCGTCCGCCTGGTCCTGACCTCTGTCCCTCCTTTTCTCCCCAGTGCTGCCCTGCTACCCACCCTTTCCACCCTGGGGAAACCTGTTTCTGTTATCAGCCCTCTCCCGTTGGGCTGCAAGGACCCCACCCTCAGTCACATTTTTTCCTTCCGCCAGCAAGTGCAACTTTTACTGCTGTCGGCGGCACATGATGGAGTGGCACTCAAAGGGTCCTTCCTAGTCCCCCACGAGGGGGCCCATTACTAGGTGTACTTTTCCACGGGGGAAGCCCGGTGCTACCTCTGCCTGGCGTCAGGGCATGTCCGGATGGACTGCCCCTTAGCCCGGCAAGGAGGGGCACCTGGGATCCCCGAGACCCTGCAGGACATCGGCCCCGTCATCACTGATGCCCCTGGCCACCCGGTACCCGAATCCCCCCCTTCTCTTCGGACCACCGCTACTCCCACTCATGCCCAAGGGGCACCTCCCCTACAACTCCCAGATAAGCAGGAGAGCCCCGCCCCCGTTGCTGACAATATAGCGGGGCCTATGGAGGAAGGTGTGGCAGAGATACCACCAGACATGGGAGAGAGCCTGCCCCAGGGAGAATCCTCCCTCCCTTATGCTGCCCCACCGCTCCCCCGCACAAGTCCCTGTGCCATCGCCTTTACCCCCTGACACAACCCCTGCTGACCAGCCCCAAGATAATGCCATGGAGGGCTGGACCCTAGTCCAGGGGAAGCGAGGCAAGCGGAAGGCTCAAGCTCTGCCTCATCTAGCCGAGGCAGAGGCCCCCCGGAAGACCAGGAATGGGGGCACCGATGCCGAACCTACCGCTTTGCCCATGAATGCGTCCCATCCACTGGTGTCAGCCGGGAAAGACGTGGCCGCACCCGAGGGTAGTGTCTCCCCTCCATGAGAGACCTTCCCCTCTGAGACCCTCGAGGAAGCCCCTTCTGTCCTGACGCTACCTGAAGCCCCTGTGAACTCTGAGACAACTGTTGTGGTGGGTGCCGGTGGGGAGAACCCAGGGGCAGCGGAAAGTGTCCTCTCCTCCATGTTCGAGGAGATTGAGGGCTTAGATCTGACCCCGGTCGCCCAGGGGGAGGATGACCTTTTGCCAACAAATCTCAATCTGGGCGACCTCTCGCCACCCCTCTTTTCCCCATGCTCCCTCCTCTTAACTGCTGCTTCCGCTCCCACCTCTGAGGAGCCCCTGGACTCCTCCACTGACCCAGCCGCTGATGGCACCCCACTGATGACCACCAAGCCTGCTCAGGTGACAGCTGGCACCACGCAGCCGGGGAACAAGTCACCAGAGGCACCTCCCGTTGGTGCGGAGCAATCGACTTCCTTCCCGGGTGGGAGCCCTACAGAAGATAATCCACCTTCTGATGCTGTGGCTGCTAAATCCACCATAGAGCGCATGCCCAGTGCCACTGAGAGTTCCCTCCCCACCCCCTTAACACTTGAGCCTGATTGGGAGGCACCACCATCCAGCTGCTTGCCTCCCAAAACCCAGAACCTCGCCTCTACCCCTACCCCTATCCAATATGCCTCCTGCAATGTCATTGCCGCCCCCGGGGCTGTCTCCTTCCCTTTCCCAACTGATGACCCCCAGGGAGTGGCCTTTGTGTTCTCCTGCCCTGACCCATTAGGAGCTGCTACTTTTCCTCCACCGCCCCCTATCGCCCCAGAGCTTGAGTTGGGCCTAGAAGCTCCAGCCCATCAGGCACCCCATCAGGGTTCCGCACCCTGCCTGTCCATTTTAGTGGACCACAGGGCTGCACCAAGGGCCCCGCCGGGGAACAACCGGGAAACCGTAACCCCCCCTGCCCATGAGCTGCAAGGAGAGCTGCGGAAGTTTTTAGAGGATGTCCGTGGCTCCCGCAACAAGGTATAACTTGCTCTCCAGCGATGGGGGACTTTTCTCAAATCCTCCGGGCCACAAGGACCCTCATGGGGGAAGGTAAAGGGACAGGGAAGCAGGATGCCACAGTCTACTGGTGGGCATGCGTCTTCCATGAACAATTACTCACCTATGGGATGGGTCACGGACTGCTGCGCGGCCCGCTGGGAGATGCGAGCGTCCCTGCCAGTGAGGACCTCCCCCCACCCTCCCCATGACACCTCTTACCATTGCAACGTTGAACACCCGGAGTTGTAGGATGGCTGTCCGCAGATCCCAGGTGCTCTCCTTCCTTCAGGAAGAAGGGTACTCTGTGATTTTCCTGCAGGAGACCCATACGGACCCGACCGCCAAAGACAGTTGACGGATGGAGTGGGGGGGACAGGGTTGACGTTAGCTATGCCATGGTTCGACAGGCTGGGGTGGCGACCCTTGAAGGGTTCATGTAGAGTTCATGCATCTGGAAACATTCAGGGCACACCCTGACTGTTGTGTAGGAACGGTGCACACACTGCTCCGTCCAAGGACATGGACCATGGGAAGTCGCTCAGAGGACATGAACCGTGGGAAGCTTCTTTGGATTGGGCTCAAGGCCTGAGAACAAGGATTGTAGTAGATAGAGGCTGGTAAATAAGAATATTAATCAAAGTCATATTATTTCCTTTGTTGATGCCTTTTGCAGTCAGAGTATGTAATGCACAGGGGGGAGAGAAATAAAAGAGAGGTGGAAAAGCTGACGGGGCGGTCCCATCAGCAGACCAGCTTGCTCGCTTGCCCAAAGCCGTGTCCTGTCTTGTCTTTGAACCGCAACAACTGGTGCCCAAACGTGGGGTCCTCAGCACTCACCTCACCCGACAAGGGTTTCAGACACGTCACTCATCCGCTTCGCGGATCCTGGTGAGTATTTTTCATTGTGGTAAGTATGGGAAGTGCCCTCTCTGCTTTGCAAGTGCAACACCGCAGTGAGCTACAGTATTTGCTGCGTAAGGCTCAGCATGATTGCCCCACTCGAGAACTCACTCTCCTGCTACAGGAGGTGAGTGCCCAATGCCCGTGGTACCCTGAAGCTGGAACCCTTAAGCTAGCGGACTGGGAGCGGTTGGGCCAGACATTGCACAAAGAGCCTCAGGTGCCCGTGCAGGCTTTACATGAATGGCACCTCTGCCGCGATGCGATACAGCGTGTCGCTTCGGAAAGACCCTCTCCCACGCCAACAGAGGGGCTGCTAATCTCACCACCCCCGTCCGCTCCTGCAACCATCCCTCCCCCTGCTTTGCCCCCAGCGCCTCAATTACCATCGCCTCCCCTGTCTTCCCCACTGGAGCCGGTGTGTGATCGCTCGCCCCTCATGGGGCCCCATGCTCCGGGGCCCCCCGGAGGGTCATCCGTGTTTGCTCAGGGGCTTTGGCTGGTGCAACAAATGGTTCACGCAGCGAAGACTCGCTCAGATATTACAGCAGAGGAGCTGGCTGATCTGATCTCAGTTTGTCCGGTGACCTGGCAGGATGATGGCCAGGGCAACCAGGTTGCAAACTGGGTCAGTTTGCCTTACTCGGTGATCAGAGAAGCAAAGAAAGCGATTCGTGAGTTCGGCCTCACTAGCACGTATGTATGTGGTCTCATTGAAGGACTAGGTACTGGGTACACCCTGGTCCCTGAAGACTGGAAAGCACTGTTGCGCATGATGCTGACACCCAGTCAGTATGTTATTTGGCTTAGTGAGTATCGGCAGATGGCGGAACGCCAAGCCCAGGTATATAGAGAGCAAGGTATCGTTTATGAGCACGTGGCAGGGGAGGGCCAGTTTGCTACCATTCAGATGCAGTCTCAACTCCCTCAGGCTGTCTTCCCCATTATTTCCACCTGCGCCCAGCATGCTTTCCGGAAGGTCCCGGATTCAGGCAAGCCGACCAAAAGCTTTGCCAGTATCCGTCAGGGTACATCAGAGTCCTTTATGGATTTTACCAACAGATTGCAGGAGGCTATCCTCCGATAGGTGGATAGCCCTGCAGCAGCTTAGGAGATCCTGTTAAAGATGGCGGTTGAAAATGCGAACGAGGATTGCCGCCGTGCTCTCCAGGTGGCACAAGCCCCTGGAATTCTAGAGCTGTCAAACATGCTGCGGGCATGCCAAAACATCAGAACCCAAGCACATAAAGCTGGAGTTCTGGCTGCCGCCCTGCGGAAAAGCGGGAAGGAGGGGAAGCGTTGTTACCGCTGTGGTAAGGAGGGTCATTTTCAGCGGGAGTGCAGCTCCTCGGCGGCGCCCGCCCGCCCCCTCAAAGAAGTGTTCCAAGTGTCGGAAGGGCTATCACTGGGCTAATCAGTGTTGTAGCGGGTCGGGAAACCACACAACGCGTTCCCCCCGAACCCAGGGCCAAACGGGGGTGTTCTCCACTCAGACAACTGTTCCTCTGCTTTAAAATCCGTAGACTCCATGAGGGCGGCGACTGCTGGAAGTGCAGGGCTTGATTTGATTATGCAGGAGGACGCTGATTTTCGGTTGCCAGGGGAGGTTTGCGCCATACCTACCCAGGTGACGGGGCCTCTCCCTGATGGATTTGTGGGTCTGGTTCTCCCTCGCTCACACGCTGGGAAACAGGGTTTTATTTGTCATCCCAGGGGTCACTGACGCCGATTATACTGGCGTTATTAAGGTTCAGGTGTGGACCCATCTTCCGCAGTCACTCCCGCGTGGACAGTCAATTGCGCAATTGATTTTAGTCCCCTATCAGGTGCCAACCGCAGAGGATCGAGCCCGGGGCGGGAACGGCTTTGGATCGACACTGTCTCAGTTGCCGTCTCACAACACATCCTCTCCACTTGTTGCTCTAACAATGTCGGTCCGCTCCTCGAAACCTCAGTTAACACTTCTCTTAAATAATGTTCCTTTTACAGGACTGGTGGACACTGGAGCTGACGTTACGGTGATTCGTGATCCGGAGTGGCCAGTCAGTTGGCCAACATTTCCTTCTAAAGAGTTGTGGGGGATCGGGGGTAGCAAACCCAGGCGCCAAAGTTTGTCTTGGGTCACGGTCTCTAAACCGGGAGGCCGTGCCCTTGCTACGATCCGTCCTTTTGTGCTCCCTGTTCACCTCAATATTTGGGGCTGTGACTTACTTACAAAGCTGGACACCACCCTCGATATTAATATATAATGTCCCAAAACCCTCCCCCACCCACCTTGCCCTCCGCATTACCATTGGTATGGCAATCCTTAGAGCCCGTATGGATTGACCAGTGGCCCCTCCCCTAGAAAAGCTGAAAGCGCTTCATTCACTTGTGCAACAACATTTGCATGCACAGCGCTTGGAACGCTCCACTAGTCCCTGGAACACCCCGGTGTTCGTTATTAAGAAAAAATCGGGTGCATGGCGGTTGTTACATGATTTAAGGGAAATAAATAAACGCATCCAACCCATGGGCCCCTTGCAGTTTGGGTTGCCAAACCCGAATTTAATTCCTCAAACCGATCAGCTTTGTGTGTTAGATTTAAAAGATTGTTTCTTCACCATCCCCCTTTGCCCACAAGATCGCAAAAAATTTGCGTTTACGGTGCCAGAATATAATAATCAGCGACCCGCTCAAAGGTATCAGTGGAAGGTCTTGCCCCAGGGAATGCAAAATAGTCCAACCTTGTGTCAACTTTTCGTGGATCGGGCCCTTGCCCCTTTTCGTGCCCGATACCCCACACTAAAAGTCTACCATTATATGGATGACATTTTGCTTAGTCTGTCCCCAGATCATGGCACAACAGCTTGAATATTTGTCTCAGATTCTCGGCCAAAATGGCCTGTTAGTGGCACCAGAAAAAATCCAACGCTCTTATCCCTACCAATACCTCGGGCATAAGGTTTTACAAACCTATGCTGCCCCTGTTCGCCCAGAACTAGTCCTACCCCAACCCTTGACCCTTGTTAAATTACAACAGATTTTGGGTCATTTAAATTGGATTCGACCCTACTTCCATCTCCCCACATCAATGCTACAGCCGTTGTTCAAGCTCCTACGTGGAGCTCGGGCATCGGGCGCAGTTATTGCCATCACTGAGGAGCACATTGCCTGCATTCGACAGATCAATGCAGTGTTGAGTCAGCAGTTTGTGGATAGACTCACGGAGGTCCGTCCCCTGCGGTTGGTTCTCCTTGCCACCCCTCATACGCCCACTGAGGCTCTGTTTGTACCTTGTACAGACACAGCCGTCTCTATCATAGAGTGGATATATTTGTCTTCCACTCCTCCTCGGAACATTTATCCTTATTTAGACGCCCTGTCCGACCTTGTTCGTAAAGCCCGCCACCGTGCAGTGCAACTCACGGGCACTGATCTAGTTGCCATTGTGTTCCCCTTATCATGTAGTGAATTTGATTCCTTGTACTACACCTCCTTGGCCTGGCAGGTTGCTCTTTGTGATTATGTGGGAGAGATCTCTTATAATCCCCCAAAAGATCCCCGATTGGTGATTACCCAACAGGTGCCCCTAATTGTGCATCGTCTTAGCCGCTCTCGACCTATTGTTTCAGCTATCACTCTTTTTACTGATGGCTCTCCATGTCGAGGTGTTGTCACCTATCAATTTGGTAACCCCCCTCGTTGGCATTCTCGTTTTACACTGCCTCAGAGTTCCACGCAGCGCTCAGAATTGGCTGCTGTTATTTTGGCCTTTCAACTTTTCACTGATTGTCCCTTTAATTTGATTGTGGACACACATTATGTTTATCAGGTAATTGATCATTTACCCCTTGCCCTCATTACCCCTCAGGTCGATGCGGAACTTCTTCGCCTGTTTTTGTCCTTACAGTATCTCATCACCACTCGTAATTTCCCTTATTTTGTTGCTCATATTCGCAGTCATACCCCTCTGCCTGGACTACTCACTGAGGGCAATGCGCGCACCGATCGTGCATTACGTGGTCAGGTAAATTCCCTTTTTTCTGACCCCATTGAAAGCCATTCCTTTTTTCATCAGTCTGCCTCTGTTTTGGCCCGACAGTTTCACTTTCCTGCTGATCATGCACGTTCTATTGTTCGTTCCTGCCCCCACTGTGCCGCTGCTGCCCCTACCTTTTCTTATGCCGTTAACCCCAGAGACACTGCGCCGAATCAGCTGTGGCAAATGGATGCACTCATGTGCCACAATTCCGCCCCTATTCGTTTTTAGATGTTTCCATTGATACCTATTCGGGATTCCTCTGGGCGACCCCACAGCGAGGGGAAGACACTTCCAAAGTTATTCACCATTTGCTAGTCTGTTTTGCTGTTATGGGTCGCCCGAGCCAGATAAAAACAGATAATGCCCCAGCCTATTGCTCCACAGCCCTCTCCACCTTTTGTGCCCAATGGGACGTCTGTCTCAAACACGGGATCCCTTATAATTCCACGGGCCAAGCCATTGTTGAACGTGCAAATCGCACGCTAAAAACCTTGCTCGACAAACAATTAAAAAAAGGGGAGCTGCGTCTCCGAACCTTAAGAGACATTCAACAACAATTGCATATCCTTTTGTTCACTTTAAATAATTTAACGCTGTATGCAGATCAGCAGACCCCCCGCGGATCGGCATTTTCACAAATCCGAGGTACTGGATAGACCGCCTGTCTATTACCGTCAGCTGCCCAATCCGCAATGGCTGGGCCCAGTACCTCTAATCACTTGGGGTCGGGGATATGCTGCTGTGTCTCTTCCTGCAGGACCGTTGTGGGTTCCGGCCCGGTGTGTGCAACCGGCACTGAAACAGCATGGCATGGCACCACGGACTATCGAACCCCATACTGGAGTTTCAGCTGACCCTAGAGGAGAGCGCGGTGCCTCCTGGGTTGACAACGGCGGGACGGAAACAGAGGACGCGTAGCATCCCAAGCCAGCCCGTGACATGGGGAGTAGTAAAAGCATTGGTCGCCGCGGCTCAACGAAAACTGGCAGCAAACCAACAGCCAGAGACTCCTGAGACTCTGTGGCAATTCTTGCCCAAATTACTGCTAATTCTGTATTGATTGTATGCCTTTTGTGCCTGCTATTTCCTGTAGGGGTTGACTCGGGAGCGCTTTCTCCGTTACGGGCCCGAATGACATATAACCTATGGGAAAGATTGGCTTCAATAGCAAATGTTACCCACTTTTGTTTATCTGATTCTGTAGCAGCTGGAGAACTGTTAGGTACATGCCTTATTCCAGTATATCATCACCCTGAGGAAATAGGGAATGAGACGATGCTCGCTGCTTACGCGAATCTCTCTTCCCAGTACTCTGGCATGGCTAATTGGGGCCCGGCCAACTGTACTTTGCCTCACACGGCCATATCCCTCCACACACCGTATCCGGCCGGGGCCAACAATGTCACCTGTGCGCGTGTGGTCAACTGCACTAGTACAAAGGTGCCCTTAGGCTGTCGGCAAATTTCTCAACCCTTTTTAAATTGTTCCCACGCCATGAATGTTTCGTACAATTATGGCCATATCATTCTACCATCCGTGTGGTTTTTTACCTGCGGCTCACGCACCTTTAGTTATATTCCCGCGAATTTAAGTGATGGCACCCTTTGCTGCCTGAGTAGAATGACACTCATTTTGCCTTTTGCCGATCAAAAGAGCAGTAAAAGGGCTACACCCCTTTCAGAAGATTGTGTCGCAGATGTCAATCGTCTCAGCCGCTCTGAGTATACCGTCTTAGCGGCCTCTATTGTTGGGGTCCCCGGACTTGCCACTTATACAGCAAGAACTTTAAATGCTCTGGCGTGTTTCGCGGGAAAGGCAATTAATACAACATCCCAGGCCATTGCCCTACTTAATACAGAGCAACACGAATTAAGGGATGCAATTTTGGATAACAGAGCAGCCATTGATTTTCTGCTCTTGAAACATCATTTATGCTGTTCCATGTTTCGGCATATGTGTTGTTTTAATTTAACTGATAATAGTCGTTCCATAGAAACTAGACTGGTCAAATTGGCCAATCTTACGGCACACATACGCCAAGATCTGGGGTTTGAGGGCTTTTGGAATTGGCTTACAGGTTGGCTGCCCTCTCTAGGGTGGCTGCGACAACTTTTTGGTTATGCTGTATTTGTGAATGTTGGGCTTATTTTTTGCTGCTGCTGCATATGATGTATTCCCTCTTTGTTAAGGCTTTGTAGAGACCCGCCCTGGCAGGCTCCCCGAGTTATGTCCTTGTCTGTCCAGGAGTTAAATCGCTTGAAAAAGCAAATTGATGACTACCATGAGATGGCCAAGCACAAATAAGCAAAAAAGGGGGGTGGTGGTGAAGGGTTCATGTAGAGTTCATGCATCTGGAAACACCGAGGGGGCAGATCTCCTCGCAGAGCCCCTGCTACACAACCCCCAGCTCCGTGTGCAGGTGGCAGAGTCCCACTCGGTGCACCAGAGCTTGATCCTGGCAGAAGTCACGAGAGTCAGAGATCTCCTAGACTACGACCGGGGAGACTGACTGGATCCCCTGACGCTCGCTCGGTGCATGGGGCTCTCCAGACCTCGTACCCCCCGGCGCATACTTCAGGAGGTGAAGGCCACTCTGCTGCCCGCCGCTAGAGCTTACCTCGATCGGGTCCTGCTCGAGGGCATGCCCCACCCATGCTTTACCCCATGTCCACCAGACCTTTTAATTGGACCCCAGCCCCGTAGACCCAATCGACCCCCTCACCGCTTTACAGCGAGCCGGCTGCATGAACTGCAGCCGGTATGCTTCCAAACCATGCCAAGGAAACATCTATACACACTCGTAGTCCACACCCTTCACGCCCTCACTCTAGTGTCCTGCCCTGACACAAAGTGGTGAGACCTTCTGCCACCTTTGGAGGGTGAGCAGCCCCGGTGGACCAGCCTATATTCCACCTTGTTCCGAGGCCGGTCGTGGACATCAGTTGGTGGCTCCTTCATGGAGGTGTGAGCATGGGCACATACTTGGTGTGGTTCAACCCCATCCCAGATACTTGTCCCTTTTGCGGTGTGAGGGAAACTCTGGCGCATGTATATTTGGAGTGTGCCAGGCTGCAACCCCTGTTCCGGCTCCTCACAAATATCTTTTATCACATTTTTGGTTGCATTTTTCCCCTCACCTTTTTATTTATGCACTCCCCATCCATGGCCTCACAAAGTCGCGGGATCTCCTACTTAGCCTCCTCCTGGCCCTGGCTAAAATGGCCATCTATAAAACCAGAGAGAGGAGATTGGCCGATGGAGTTTCCTGTGACTGTGGGGCCGTTTTCCGATCCTCAGTCCGTTCACGTATCCGGGAGGAGTTCTTCTGGGCAGCATCCACCGATTCACTTGATGCTTTTGAGGAGCAGTGGGTGCTGTCCGAGGCTCTCTGCTTGGTGTCCCCGTCCGGCTCCCTTTTTTTTTGACCCTTTGATTGGGGGAGAGAGTAAGAAACCCCAGCCCCAGCCATTGCTGCTGCGGACACCACCACCTTAGAGGGGTCCTTTCACACGTAGGTGCACGTGCACCCCCCGGGTTGTCCACCCCACAGCCTGCCCCTTTTGTTGGGTGCTTTCAGAGAAGGGAATTTTTGGTGACACTCGGGCGTGGCGCCAGGTAACTCGAGGGGGTGGCAGACCTTGAGAGTCAATATAGCCCCCTCGCTCTGGACCACCAGGTAATTTGGAAGGGTGGAAGACCACGAGGGTCAAGGAAGCCCCCTGCTCTGGGCCCAGGCAAGCTTGAACACTTCCCTTCCCTGAAGCTAATGAGAAAACAATTGTGATTGGTTGCTGTGTTACACATTGCATATCCTGTTGTTTTGTTTTGTAAATGTGTTATGCAAATAAAAAAAAATTACTCTCCTATAAAAAAAATTTACTCTCCTATAGCCATCTGGCCTGATCCTGTCACACTCCTCATTGGTCATTTTTGTCAGGTGCCAGCGAGGTTGTCTTAGCTTCTTAACCCTTTACAGGAGAAAGTGTTTTGCCTCTGGCCAGGAGGGATTTAAAAGGTGTTTATCCTTCCCTTTATATTTATGACACCTCCCCACACACACCCTGGTAATAATGCTCACTATTATTATTATTACATTATTAATCTTTGTATTAGATTGTTAAAATGTATGGTTCCACACTTTGAGTTAACTTTTGAAAACTTCTCATTACACATTTAAACACCGGAGGTTGTATGCATACTATATGCATTCATTTATTTAATAAGATGCATTTAATAAGATGCTCAGGACATTTCAAAACAAGTGTAGATATATATATATATGCATGTTCTTCACCACTCAAATACCAGTGGAGTTACAAATATTGTCAAGTGCAATTTTCATAAAAAAAATTGCATGAGCAATTTCCATTCCACCCAGGAAACTGCAGATGAAAGAAAAAAAGCTTTGACTAAAGAAAGTTATATTTCATAAAGGCTTATATATGACAGTATAAGTTATTCCTCTTAGCTGCTAAAATACCTCGAGGGGTTCAGATTTGAAAAGGAAGATACATTAAAGAAGCCAACTATTCCATCCAGACAAATGAAGATACAGTATACTGTAGTTGTTCGTTTCTAGATTTCATATAGGAGCAAGTTTTAGATAAATATATAACAAAGTCCATAATTTTTATGTCAGACAGGAGTGAGAATTTTCCTATCATTAAAAGATTATCCTAACTTTTTTGGCAAAAGATATACTGAGCACAATATTACTTTAGGAGTGTTAATGTCAGCAGTGCTAGTCATATAAGTCTGATTCCTGCAGTCCCTCTGCAGATAAAACTCCCAGCGACTAATGGGAATTTTACCTGTATCAGGACTGCATGTATTTATTTCTTTAGAAGGCTATGCACAATATTAAATATGAGCCACATTCTGTTTACACCAGTGCCACTCCATTTACTACATTTGAAGAGATACTCACATACATAAGAGCAGAATTTGGCCCAGTATGATTTAATATGCCATGCTTTAGATGAATGAACAGGCTTCCTGTAATCCATCATCCAAACTAAACTCTATTGTTTGGAAGATATTGGAAGGCAGAAAAGCTAAAAGCAAGTGTTTAATATAAGAGTATACACAGATTACAATATATCAGATTCCTGACATTTAAAATATATTTTATATTATTATTTCACATTTAAACCAAGAGCTTTATTTACAAAGTAATGTAATACAATGAGCATGCACTGTGAAACCTTACTGAAGGAGAGTATTTACATGAACAAACTGCCTTTTTAAGAGGACGTGACTAAGACATTGCACAACTAAATCATATTAGTAACTTTGGGGAAAAAAAAACAAACAAACCTCACAAACCCACCCCCAGTTATGCAGGATTGCACTGCAGTCATACCTGTATATGCAAATATGCATGGCCATATATCAAGCTCTTTAAAACTAATTTCACAGCTATGACTACTTTAGAAAAAAGGCAATTATCTCTGTCAAACACACTCTACACATATTGCTTGGCAACCATTGGCATTTCATAGTTTTTAAGGTGGGACGGGACCATTATGATCACCTTGTCTGATTGCCTGTAGAACAGGTCATGGAATCTCATCCAGCAATTCCTGCATCAAGTCCATAACATCTGTTTTAGGTATAGCCTGTCTTTCAGAAAGACATCCAGTCTCGATTTAACATATATGCTTGGTTTTACATTTTATCTGGTGAAATGATTTGCCCCCAGTTTTACTTTGGGTTCATTCACTCTTTAATCTCAGAGTTTGGTGGCATGGAAACTCTTAGGGTATGTCTACAAAGCTCCCATTGATTTCAGTGGAGCTGGGATTTTACCGCAGGTCTCTTTAGTCGCAGTTGAATATCCTATGCACTAGACCACAATGATTCTTAGAAATTTATTGGAATAGTTTAACAATTCAGCTCCTCCCTCAACTGGTGCCATATTTCACACTCCTTGTGGACTTTCATCTTCAGCCTTTTTATTTAAGAACTCCCAATTAAATACTTTAAATATAAAGTTCACAATTAAGGTTGTAAAATGAAAAGTAAAAAGGTAAAAGAAACAAAGAGTTAGATCCACAAAGGGATTTAGGCATCTGTCCCATGCCTGTTATAGTCACAAAAAGTGAAATGCCTGCAAGCTGCATGGAAACTTTTTAAAAACATCATAATAGAGGCTCAAATTAAATGTATATCCCCAAATTAAAAAACACAGTAAGAGAACCAGAAAAGTGCCACCGTGGCTAAACAACGAAATAAAAGAAACTATTAGAGGTAAAAAGTATACTTAAAAAAATGGAAGTTAAATCCTACAGAAGAAAATAGAAAGGAGCATAAACCCTGGCAAGTCAAATGTAAAAATATAATTAGGCAGGCCAAAAAAGAATTTGAAGAGCAATTAGCCAAAGACTCAAACTAACAGCAAAAAAAAATAATAAATAAAATTAAGTACGTCAGAAGCAGGAAGCCCGCCAAACATTTAGTGGGACCACTGAACAATTGAGGTGCTAAGGAGCACTTAAGGAAGATGATACAGCCATTGTGGAGAAACTAAATTAATTCTTTGCATCAGTCTTCACTGCAGAGGATGTGAGGGAGATTCCCACTCCTGAGCCATTCTTTTTCAGTGACAAATCTGAAAAACTGTCCCAGATTGAAGTGTCAATAGAGGAGGTTTTGGAACAAATTTGATAAATTAAATAGTAATAAGTCACAACGACCAGATAGTATTAACCCAAGAATTCTGAAGGAACTCAGATATGAAATTGCAGAACTACTAAGTATGGCACGTAACCTATCATTTAAATCAGCTTCTGTACCAGATGACTGGAGGATAGCTAATCTGACACTAATTTTTAAAATAGGATCCACAGAGGCTATCCTAGCAATTGCAGACCAATAAACCTAATTTCAGTACCAGGCAAATAGGCTGAAACTATAGTAAAGAACGGAATTAGCAGACACATAGATGAACACAATTTGTTGGGGAAGAGTCAATGCAACTTTGTATTTGTAAAGAATCTTACAAATCTATTGGAATTCTTTGACAGGGTCAACAAACAAGTGGACAAGGGTGATCCAGTGGATATAAATATACTTGGACTTTCAGAAAGCCTTTGACAAGGTTCCTCACCAAAGTCTGTTAAGCAAAGTAAGTAGCCATGGGATAAGAGGGAAGGTCTTCTCATGGAACAGTAACTGGTTAAAAAGATAGATAACATAGTAGGAATAAATGGTCAGTTTTCAGAATGGACAGAGGTAAATAGTGGAGACTCCCAGGGATCTCTAATGGTTCAACGTATTCATAAATGATCTGGAAAAAGGGGTAAACAGTGAGGTGGCAAAATTTGCAGATGATACAAAACTACTCAAGATAGTAAATTCCAAAGCAGACTGCAAAGAGTTAGAATCATAGAATATCAAGGTTGGAAGGGACCTCAGGAGGTCATCTAGTCCAACCCCCTGCTCAAAGCAGGACCAATCCCAATTTTTGCCCCAGATCCCTAAATGGCCCCCTCAAGGATTGAACTCACAACCCTGGGTTTAGCAGGCCAATGCTCAAACCACTGAGCTATCCCTCCCCCCCAAAAAGGGATCTCACAAAACTGGGTGACTGGGCAACAAAATGGCAGATTACATTCAGTGCAGATAAATACAGAGTAATGCACATTGGAAAACATAATCCCAACCATACATGCAAAATTGTGGGATCTAAATTAGCTCTTACCACTCAAGATCTTGGAGTCATTGTGGATAGTTCTCTGAAAACACCCACTCAATGTGCGGTGGCAGTCAAAAACCAACCAACCAAAACTAACTATGTTAGGAACCATTAGGATAGGGATAGATAATAATACAGAAAATATCATAATGCCACTATATAAAACCATGGTACTCCCACACCTTGAATACTGTATGCAGTTCTGATCATCCCATCTCAAAAAGATATTAGAATTAGAAATAGTACAGACAAGGGCAACAAAAATTATTAAAGTTTTGGGACAGCTTCATGTACAAGGAGCTATTAAAAAGACTGGGACTTATCTTGAAAAAAAAAAGAGATGACTAAGAGGGGATATGATAGAGGTCTATAGTATAGTGACTGGTGTGGAGAAAGTAAATAAGGAAGTGTCATTTACTCCTTCATCCAATGAAATAAATAGGAATCAGGTTTAAAACAAAGAAAAGGAAGCATTTCTTCATACACTGTGCAGTCAACCTGTGGAACTTGTTGCCAGCGGATGTTTTGAAGGCCAAAACTGTAATTTTTTACAGTTCAAAAAAGGGTTCAAAAAAGAACTAGATAAGTTCATGGAGGATAAGTCAATCAATGGCTGTTAGCCAAGAGGGTCAGGGATGCAGCCTCCATGTTCTGAGTGCCCCAAGCCTCTGATTGCCAGAATCTGGGAGTAGACAACAGGGGATGGATCACTCAATGATTTCCTATTCTGTACATTCCCTCTGAAGCACCTGGCATTGGCCACTATTGGAAGAGAGGAAACTGGGTCTGATGGACCATTGGTCTGACCCAGTGTGGCCATTCTTATGTTTGGCACCTAAATACAAAATTTATATCCTCAAAACTCCTGATGGTATCTAAATTCTACTGATAATGTCCCCATGATTCCTAAATTTGTGACTGTGTCTATGTACAAATCTGCCTAAATCCCAAAGCCACAGAGCAGCTTAGCGTCTAAATGCTGGTGGGATCCCTAGACTGTCTTGCCTGTAGGGTCTAATCTGATAGAGGCCAGATGGGGCACTGAACAAAGCATCAGCAGTCCACATCTCCCTGTCCTCACCCAATTTCCCAGTGGTTGGATCACTCAGCTGAGATGTGGGAGGTACAGGTTCAAATCCCCACTCTGGTCTGATTTGAAGCAACAACTTGAACCCCGCTTTCCCACCTTTCAGGAAAGTATCCTAAGCACCTTAGCTAGTCATTAGGCCAGAGAGCGAGAGTCAGAATTATTCTATCGCCCTGTAGTTAGGGCACTCATGTGGGAAACCCAGGTTACAGTCTCTGGTTCAATGAGTACTTAAGGAGTACTTGGGAGGGGAAAAACCTGGGTTCAAGTCCTTGCTTTGGATCAGCCAGAATGGGGATATGAACCCAGAAGTTCTACATCCTGGGTAAGTATTCTGCTATTTGGTTTAAGGGGGGCAGCAGCACCAGCTCCTCATTTTTCCTGTGAGAAAGGCTGCTGAGCCAGCTCAGCCTGACTCCAGGAGAGGGTTCACAGCTGTGAATCCTGAGCAGAGATGGGAACTAGTAATGCAAGTTAGTAGCTTGAGGATATTTACCATTTAGCACTATACAACATATATCAATGATTTTTTGACAATATACTGCAAAAACAGAACAAAATTAGAAACATTTGAGAAAAAAGGTATGGTATAAATGTAACTTCAAATACATATTTGTCCACAATGTACTACTCAGTGTGAGTGAGGGTCTTACTCCACAGGGAATCCCATTGACTTCAAAGAGTTGATGTTAAGTACATACCACGTGAGTAAGAACATTACAGTCTGATCCATTATAGTGGATGTCAAAGTAGAGTGGCTTCAAAGAAAAAAAACAACCACCTCTTTTGCCAGTACTTGGACATGCTCTATCAGCCTGTATCTAGGCTTAGAAGGGTCAGCTTTTCATCAGTAAATGTCGGTAAACTTCAATTTCATACTACAGACACAAATGGATGAAAACATATTTCCATCAATGATAACTGAAATTTAGAAAGAAAAATGCTGCTTGACAACACAAGAGAGTTTTATTTAAATATATATACTTTGTATATTTTGAAACAATGTTGACAATTTATGTTTTAATGGATTTAAAGGTTTAATTTTTGAATCTCAAAAAATCTACTACCATCAAATAATTATTGTCAGTCCCTCTCATTTTCCCATCCTCCAATAAATTTCCTGCAACTATGAAAATTTAAATCAATAAAAATAAAAAATGCTTAAAATATAAATTGATGTTGTCTGTCAAAATTATTAAAAAAAAAAAAGTGGCCAAGAGTCTCTCTATCATAATTCTCCCCACCCCACTTGTTACAAGTTTCTCTCAGGTGGTGTTATTTTTGGTTTAAAAACAATCAGAAGAAAAATTAAAAGAACTCCACATAAATTACATAGAAATTTTAATTATCATTTCTGAGCAAGAAAGTACCACACAAATATTTTAAAAAATAAAATGTTCCTATGGAGATCAGTCAATCAACTGAAGAAATCCCTTCTACCTGTACTGTGCCTCTAAACCATAAATACAAATGGAGCAACATCCATTAAAAACAAAAAACAACAAGAAACAAAAACAAAACAAAAACCCACACAGGCCAGGCACTAACAGAAAGAAAAGCTATTTCATCACCAGAGATATGACAGTGGACAGTGTGATACGAGACACTCAAATATATATCTTATAGCACACTGCCCATCACCACATAGTCTATATTTATATCACATATATAGTATGAGATATCCAGGTGTTAAGCTGTAGATTCTTCTAATAATTACATTTATTATGCATCTTTAATGGCCTCACCTGCTCTCTAGCTAGTAGCCCATCTCTACAGGGCTATTTTTCACATTTCAAACTTTTCAGCAGGCTTTCAGATGCCATTGAAAACAAAGCTAACAGCACACAAATGTTTAATTTTTCCTTTGCAAATGTGCCCTCCCCATCACTACTTTGAGGTGAATGACGGGCAATATTCAACCACTGATCAGCGACAGGGTTGAGATCCAACATACAATTCTTATACCCGATGATTTATCTTGTATGTCATTGGACAAATTCAAATCTCCTCTTTCAGAATAAGAGACATTATATGTTTCTAGCCCTGGCAGCTTGTGATCTAATGGACCTTACAACTGCAACATTATTATGTACAGAAAAGCTACTTTAGATCACTGTTAGTGGTTTCAAACATGTATCAATGATATTTCTCTCTGCCTCCAGAATCTCTTCAGTGGAACTCGTGCTGTTAAGTCATCTGTCTTTCTATATGACTATTTCTAAAATATTCCATCTCGCTGATAGTCCATTTGTTCAATGACTATATTTGTATGTAAAAGACTTACCTTAAATATATCACTAACACATTATCCTTTACCCACAACTCTTACTTACAAGTTTTCAACATATGCGTGTACTTTACATAATACAAATATTTAATTTTATTAGGATGTGTTCAGAGGCCCTGATATTCTGCTGACATGCAGTACCAGTGCTTTCAGACACTATTGAAAGCTGCTGCAGACTCATACTTGCTAAAACAATTGTAATTCAAATGCCTAGGATCTATATTTGAGTCATATTTTTATTGTGTTCTGTTACTGCCTTTATCCCTGACATATAGTTATGCTACTCACAACAACAGGTCCCTTTCTTTGGTTTTTACCCAGTCAAAATTCCCAGTGACTTCAATGTGTGTGGATGGGGAAGGCCCAGAAACACAACCCCAAAAGTGAGCAGCACTGAGCAAAAATATATCTTTGGCCAAGACAGCCTGCTGATTCTTTGTTTCAGTGTGTGCCCTGTGCAATCTCTCCCAGGCTTCTTTGGAGTCTAAAGCTGCTCTCTCTGGCAGAGCCCGCAAGTGAGAATAGCAGTGATACAATGCCTACCCTCCTGAGGAATGGAATCCCCACTCCGGAATACAAGAGGACAGAATGCCACAAGGAAATACAGTTTTCCCCAACAAGAGATAACATAGCCCGTCATGTGGTCCATGGGCTATATTTTGGCCAACGCCCATTCAATTTAAACATTAACTTTTATTTACATTTGATCATGGCCTGTAGAAAATGTTTTCCTCACTCTTACACACTACTGGCCTGATCCTGCAGTTGTTAGCAACGATGAAGTGCCATTGAAGTCACTGGGAATTTTGACTGGCACTGCATGTCAGCAGAATTTCAGGGTCTCTGAACACATCCTAATATAATTAAATATTTGTATTATGTAAAGTACATGCATATGTTGAAAACTTGTAAGTAAGAGTTGTGGGTAAAGGATAATGTGTTAGTGATATATTTAAGGTAAGTCTTTACATACAAATATATGTGCCGACACCCCTCCCATCCATAGTTTGCACAGCATCCCTCTGTCTCTGCTGTCCACCTGCAGCCTCAGGAACTACAGCATCCTCTTCGTGGCTCAGCCCTCTGGTCATGTTGCTATCCATAGTACCCCCTTCTAGGTAGGGGTAGGGTTGGGGAGGGGAGGAGGGAGTTTAGCTCCTCAGTAGTCCTGCTCAGTCTTCCCACTCACTGCCTCAGTGCCACTCATCCAGTGGCTGGTAGGGGAACCCAGGCCCACCCTCTTCTCTGGGTTTCAGCCCAGGAACGCTCAGCTCAGCAGTCTGGGCATTTTCTCCCTGGCCTCACCGTTCTATCCCTGGGCTTCTTCCTACTACTGGGTCCCCTTTTCTTCCTAGACCTACCAGTTCCCAAAGCCTCCTCCCTCTTCCTAGGGAATGACTGCAGCCTCCACTCACTCCTCCCTTTCTCATGGGAGTGTCTGCCTTTTCCCAGCTAGCCCTTCTGCTTTTAGCTCCTGGGCTTTATAGGCCCTGCCTATTCCTTCCCAGCTGAGCCCCCTTAATCAGCTGCCTAATGGGTTAATTGGCCCAGCTGGCCTGCATTAACAGAACAAGAGAAACCCAACCCTTGGCATCCCATGCCAATCAAATAAAAAGATCTAGCCCAATCTGCCATGATCCCCTACCATCCTTCCTCATACAAGGTCTGGGGGTCCATACAAGAACACCTCAAGCCAAGGCCCCATGTATTTCATGATTCTCCTACTATGGAATGCTATTCTTGATGCAGAATTGTACATCAGAATCCCAGCTTTAGATTTAAAAATGTGTTTAGACTTTATGAGTGTAAATATAACCTTTTAAACATGAACCGAGTGAAAAGAGAGGAAGGGTTGTCTACCTGAGTTTGCAGAGCACCAGAAACAATCATTTCAAGAGTCATGAACTATGTCATATTCACCTTAAGCCCTTTGGATTCTGCAATTCTATGACCAGGGAATAGAATATGTTTCCAAGATGCCACAAAATATAGCATTTTTGCTGCAGTTGGGCACCCAACATTTTCTTCTGTCTCTCTTACTTGGCCAGGACCTCCCTGCATCCATTCTCTGCTCTCCAGTTTTGCTCACAAGGGGCAGTGAATTGGTTTACAGTGTGTACTCTCTGCATTTTTCCATGAAGCTAAGAAACAGGATATTGGAAGCCAGACCTGTGGTCTAGCTTGCAGGCAGTGAGCAGGGCAGACCAAAAAAATGCAGTCTAGAGAGCTAGGCTGCCTAGAAAAGAGTAGAGTACCTAAGGGGTCAGTGAAACCAATAAAAAGCTGTCTCCTTACCTGGCACATCTGAAGTACGAGGAAGTTGTGAGCCTGGGTGTCTGGATAACATCACAGGCTCCAAAGCCTGAGGAATGGAGCTGGGCTGTGTGGAAAACATGAGAAAATCCAACATCAGAAATAATCACTGAAAATAATCATTGAATCATAGAATCATAGAATATCAGGGTTGCAAGGGACCTCAGGAGGTCATCTAGTCCAACTCCCTACTCAAAGCAGGACCGACCCCCGACTAAATCATCCCAGCCAGGGCTTTGTCAAGCCTGACCTTAAAAACCTTAAAAAAATTGAGAGATTTTCCATTGAGTATTCCACTGAGTATTTTCAACTAACTTTACATCTATGAGCCACAGTTGTGCTTTTTTTTTTTTTTTGTAAATTGGAATGTTTGGAATTATGGGAATTAAATTTGTCATAGAATTTGGATCTTTTGTGCAGGTTAGCCCTATTAAATCCAAGTCTCGTTTGAAAAAAAGTTATTTTTAAAATTTTCATACACCTCTGCATTTCCTGCTTCCACCAGGTATCAAAAGCAGAAATGCCAGAAATCTCATGGGTGAGCCCAGTTTTATGAGATCTGCATTCTGATTTTACCAAACCTTAAAACTTTTTAGTAGTAATCCAAACTGAACCTATGGACCTTTTGATGTTCACCTCTAATTAAGTAACTGTGTAGTTAATACAACAGTAACACAGGAATAAGTGTGGTTAATTGTGTAAACTGACCAAAATAATAAATAATAATAGTGGTGTCTAACTCGAATCACCAGACCATGTACTATACTAACATAAGTGTGGACACATATTCTATATGAAATGCGTGCCATAGATTATCTCAAATATCATCCATGTACACTACCATTATAGCTAAAATTCTCTACTGTAGGTAATAGAGTCTATAGATTTTTCACAATTTCATTCAAAGCAGGAAGATGATGAGAATTTGAGTAGATTAGACAGTCAGCTAGTAAAAGAAAGTAGGGCTGTGTGCTGAATACCTCTTCACCCTGCTCCCTGCCACATTACAGTATATTCCTGTATTCAGAGGAAACAAATTTTGGTTTTTCATTGTAATTTAAATGTCCTTTGTTTTTGTATATGGATTTTTGTTTTATGGGAAGACATCCTCTACCATCCTTCTGTCATTCATAGTTCAAAAGAACCCATTCTGCTAAGTGATCCTTCCAGGAGTAAAACCCTTCATCATATGCCACTGCTTCTGGAATTGTCCCTTCAGTGCAGCTAAAAGGAAACAAATTAATATTGAAGGCAGGACGGAAGAGGTCTTTAAAAAAGAGCTCTCTCCCCCATCTCTTATCAGCTCCAGACATTTCCCTGTAATGTCATGATCTCTTTTCACAAAGAGTCTGAGACTGTTTTCCCAACATACATAGTACGCCAAAACCTGCAAGTCAACTAAAGGATCTATGAAGACATAATTTGGAAGTGCTAAGACTTCTTAATATGAACTCTACTTCTGGGCCACTCAAGTTGAATATATAGCAAGATGGACAAAATGAGACTTAGAACATCATTGGCCATAAGTTGAACAGCCTCCAGCTGGCTCAGTTAACCTAGCCATCCTACTACAGGACAGAACAAACATCCACCTCCCCCAAACAAGTAGCAGATACTATAAACCCATCATGAAAGGTAACATCCAATTGTGGACTAAAATAAAACATAAATTGTAAAATATCCTGAACAATATCTTGGATAGTTGTCATTCTGCATGAACTGGCCAATTTCAATTAGTGGGCTGAGAAGATAATCTTTTATTGTAATGACCTCCTAAAAGACAACCAAACTGTTGTCCTATGAAGAACGTAACAGAATTAAGACTGTCCTATGCAAACAAATATTTTATTATCTTCAGGTCCAGGATTATGTATTGGAAGTGCAGCCTACATGTAAAATTCTGACCGCATGCAAATCTCGTTGATTCAATAGGAGTTGCAGATAAGTAACATCTCCCAGAATTTGATTGTATAAAAATAATAAGATAAGCTTCCAGAACATCCTTAGAATCACCACCAGCTTGTCTTGTCTCTCGTAAGAGTTATATAGCTAGGCACTACAATACATTGAAGGGCTATTCATTACAAGACTACCATAAGGAGAGATGAGAAAAAAGAAGAACAAGCACCTGGACTATACACACATTTATAGCGAAAGATAACTTATGACAACACATCTCTATGGAATAAAGATCCATCTTACCTCATCTTTACAATTCAGGACATAAAATCATGCTTAATACATGTCACGAATGCTCCCAGACTTCTTCCTCCTTATCTCAGTACCTTAACCTCAGTTGGCTGTGCCTTATTGTGCCTCTCAGTTCAGAAAAAAACATGCAGCACAGTAAGCAATATATTTAATATTTTTAGTTTCCAGCCATACAAAGATATGGGTCAACATTTTCAAAACTGCCTGTGTATCTAGGTTTTCTGTTAGTCATCCAGGATTAAGTGTGGTTCCTTGTTTAGAGATTTTAAAATAAGTTTTAAAGCACTTTGCTAAGAAACTCTGATCCACATATTATGCAGAAAAGATCAAAACATCTGGCTATCTAGAGGTATTATGCAGAAGTAAGATTTTTCAAAGAGCTTGTGGGTTGCATACAGCTACCTCTAACTTCCCTTCTAGTGCAAATACAATAGCCAAGCTTTTGCACAGATGTTGGACACAGCTTAATTTAACTTAACTTCTTGTATTTTGTAGCTGAAATATTGCAAAGTTGGAATGATGTGCTTATGGGCAATATTGCTGGCATGGCATTTGTGCCAAAAATGTCATTTTTCTTCCCAAATTACTATAGTTGAAAAATAAAATTATACTTTCCTGAAACCCTCCCCCCAACATTTTTGTTTAGATGTGGTTGAAATGGACTGCTTAATTTTTTGTAAAGAAATATTATTCCCCCCAACCCCACAATAACTGTTTCTGATAATTAACAATGAATAAATAAGTAAGGCATTTTTCTTTGTGAAAGTTTTGTTTTTTAAAAAAGCCATTTCTAATATTCATATTTTTAGTTTGAAATGCTTCACCTGGCTCTACAAAATACATTCACCTTTCTGTGGAGGGCCAGCAAAAGTGCCATTTAAGTCCCACAAAATCACTCAGAATACAGAAGGGTAAGTTACACTCAGGGGAAAAAACACTGAGATGTGCCCAGTTACTGTGCAGGGGTTTTATGGGTGTTCCTTTGTGTGTCTCTATTCCTTGTGCATTTTCATGGCAGCTCAGCAGAATACCCCTTAATGTTTAGCCCAAATTTTTCATTCTTTATGTAGCTTTATTTATATCAGTTTATATAATAACTAGAATATGTTATACCCTAACTAAATATCACATTTATTGTTCAGTATCATAAACAGGCCATGTGATATTATCCATAATTGAATTTAAATAAATTGCTTCTAATATGAGCTTCCATTAAGAGGGTTTAATTGACTTTATTAGTGAAGTCAATTTTCAACATTAGCAATAAATGATTCAACCTTAAAATATTCACCATGAAAACTTTAATTAATGTGCTAATTGAATATTTAAATTCAACTACAATAATGCACTGTAAATGTATAATTATCTGCTCAAACTATGCAGATCTACTGAATTAAGGTAATAGACTAAGTTAAATACATTTTCTTAGAATAATATGTCACTAAGTGGCACAGTAAGGGGGACATGCATTTTAAATATCTTCTTAATTAATTAGAAACAAGGGGAAGTAACTGAAGAGTAAATCAAGAGGATGTGACAAGAGGAGAACCTGCAACTCCTTGAAAATCACTAGAAATAATGAGATGTGTCAATTCATGAAATTTTTTAAGATGTGCTGGCTTAAGTTACAAGTCAGAAGAAAACATGCATTCTATATTTTCTAAACACAATAATATGAACTCTGCAGTATATACATATAGTACCTGGGAGAGGTGAGAAGAGCTTAATGAATGGGATGAAAATAAAATATGCATGAACATTCTGAACCATCTGTATTTCCTGTGAGATAACCAGGGCCCAGGATGGTGACAGAAAGAAAGAGAGATACAGATTTGAATATAAAGGGCAAATGTAATTAGAATGTTGAAAAATCAATGTGAGAGAAATCCTTTGGCTATGTTACAATCTTACAAAATGTCTCATACGTAATGAAGAAGAAGTATAAACTGAGGGTGAAATTTTAGCCCCATTAAAATCAATGGGAGTTTTGTCATTGACTTCAGAGAGGCCAGGATTTCACTTAGGAAAAACAGCATAAGAAAAAAAATGCAGAGATAATGTGAAAAGCTAGCGAAGCCGAATGTTAATTTTGATAAAAATGGATGAAATTCACCCATCTGTAGCGAATAGAGCTGATTTTTTTTTCAGCTTACTAGCCATTACAAATAGAAACAAAAAGTATTTGGGGTCAAATTACACATTTCATTCAACCCCAAATGATTTTTTTTTAATAAAATACAAATAAAATGGAAGTACATTGTGAAATGAAAAGTAATTTTGAATAAAAAATGTGGACACTGTTTGGAAAATTTCAAAACAAAACAGATTTTTTTCAGATTTTTTTAACATTGAAACAATTTGATGAAATTGATACAAATTTATGAAGAATTCATGAAATGTTTAAGATGACCTGAGTCTGCATTTTTCAGTGACAATTTTCCACCTAGCTCTAGCAGAGAGTCTGCACAACACCTATGCACTACTTAAATCCATAGGTTATGCACCATAGTTGGGCATGGGTCTTGTGCTTGGCCTCTGTGCATGTGTTAATTTCATTCAGGCAGAGGAACCAGACTGAGTTAGAGGAACTCCACTGAGGAGGATAGAACCATTCCATGGCTGCTTCTGTAGCCTGAGGACTGGGGTATATTCCTCAGCTTGTGTTCTACAAAAGGGGATCAAAAAGTGGCTGGTCACTCCATCTAATCATCAGGTTTTCTGGCCCTGCCCCGCCTTTCTCACTTCATGCTGGCCATGGCACTCAGACACTCTGCTCAGGATCCTCATTTTCTACAAACTCTGGCATAGAACTGCACAGCTTCTGCTGTGGTCAGAGCCTTTTGCAGATGCAGTAAAGGGGCAGAGATTTATCCCATTACAGTAGCATATAAATCTAAATTTTATGTTTGGTTCAAATATGATTACTTATACAGTAGGGTAATGACATAATATGTCAACAGTTTAATGAAGATAGCACATGCAAGTGTTTGTGGTTAGTAATCATCTACTTAGCTTCAACAATACAATTATATTACATTTCAGTTAGTCAGCTGCTAAACATATGGGACCATTTCAGTCAGATTTATTTAACTACATACCCAACTTTGAAAATTAATATAACTGAATTATAATTCAGTTACATTTATCATAATTTCAGGTTTCTATTTGATAGTATGTTCATAGAATCATAGAAGTATAGAACTGGAAGGGACCTCAATAGGTCATCTTGTCCAGTCTCCTGTACTCAAGGCAGGATTAAGTAATAATTAGACCATTCCTGAAAGGTGTTTTTCTAACCTGTTCTTAAAAATCTCCAATGATGGAGATTCCACAACCTCCTTAGCAATCTGTTCCAATGCTTAACTACCCTGACAGTTAGGAAGTTTTCCTAAACTTCCCTTGCTTCAGTTGAAATCAATTGCTTCTTATCTTATCCTCAGAGGTTAAGGAGAACAATTTTTCACCTTCCTCCTTGTAACAACCTTTTATGTCCCTCGCTCCTTCTCCATTTTTCTCTTTTCCAGACTAAACAAATGCAAGTTTTTTTCACTCTTTCCTCATAGGTTGTGTTTTCTACATCTTTAATCATTTTTGTTACTCTCCTCTGGATGTTCTTCAATTTGTCCACATCTTTCCTGAAATGTGGCACCCAGAATGGACACAATACTCCAGCTGAGGCCTTATCAGAGCAGAGTTAAGTGGAAGAATTACTTCTCGTGTCTTGCTTACAATGCTCCTGCTGATATATCCCAGAATGATGTTCATTTTTTTTGCAACAGTGTTACACCGTTGACTCACATTTAGCTGTGATCCACTATATCCCCAGATCCTTTTCCACAGTATTCTTCCTAGGCAGTAACTTTCCATTTTGTACATGTGCCACTGATTGTTCCTTCCTAAGTGGAGTACTTTGTATTTATCCTTATTGAATTTCATCCTATTTACTTCAGACCATTTCTCCAATTAGTCCAGATATTTTGAATTTTAATCCTATTCTCCAAAGCACTTGCAACACCTCCCAGCTTGATATCTTCCTCAAACTTTATAAATTAGTTAGATAATAGTATAAAGAGTACTTAAAGATATTGATCCGGCCACAGGACTGATCTCTGAGGGACCCCACTTGACTGTGAACCACTGATAACTACTCAATGGGAACAATTTTCCAAGCAGTTATGCACCCATCTTATAGTAGCTCCATATAGGCTGTATTTCCCTAATTTGTTTATCAAAAAGCTTAGTAAACTCAAGATATACTACATCTACTGCTTCTCCCATCCATAAGACTTGTTACCCTGTCAAAGAAAGCTATTAATTAGGTTGGTTTGACATCATTGTTCTTGAAAAATCCATGCCGACAGTTACTTATCACCTTATTATTGTCTAGGTGTTTGCAAATTGCTTGCTTGATTATTTACTCAATTATCTTTCCACGTACTGGAGTTAAGATGACTGGTCTCTAATTTCCCACGTTGCCCTTATTTCCCTTTTTATAGATTGGCGCTATTTTTGCCTTCTTCTGGTCCTATGGAATCTCTCCCGTCTTCCCTGAGTCTACGAAGATGATCGCTAATGGCTCAGATATCTCCTCAGTCAGTTACTTGAGTATTCTAGGATGCATTTCATCAGGTCCTGGTAACCTGAAGACTTCTAATTTGTTTAAGTAATTTTTAACTTGTTCTTTCTCTATTTTAGCCTCAGATTCCACCTCATTTTCACTCATGTTCACATTAGACATTTGATCACTCTTAATCTTTTTGATGAAACTGATTTTTTTTTTAAGGTACAGAAAATTCTTGGCCAAGATACACTGGGATAACTTAGAAAACAGAGTTAGTTATCAATAAAGAGGAAGCTGGATAAAAACTGATGACCATACAATTAAGCTTAGAATCAAAAACATTGTAAGTCATGTAAAGGAGAAAGACAGAAAGCCCTGGAAAAAGCATTGAAAAACTAGAGGACTAAATAGTAATTGGTGGTTGAAACTGAGCTTTAGTGTTCACAAAATCAGCCTCATTATTTTAACACCTTTACTAGATTTTTTTTTCCCTCCAACAAGATGCAGTTTCTGTCAACATGATTAATTCTTTTTCCACGGGCAGAGACTCTGATTTCCAGCTCATACAGTCGCTACCTATCAATATATAAGTTCTTTCCCCTTGGTAAGTTCAAACAATATTTCAGATTTTGTGTCTTAAAGCAAATATAGTCACCCCCCAAAATATTCTCAACATTGTATCTATGAATGCATAGTATATCTGGGAACAATGGAAAAAATAAATCTGGGAAGAGGATTTGGAAACAGGACCGAGTCTAATGATAGGTTTGAATATTCACTCATTCATCAATCAATTAAGAGTAAGCTAAAGAAGAAAGGACTCAGAATGGAATTGCCTTACTGAGATAAATATCCTGATAGCAACATTTTGAGCAATCTGCATGTGATATAAGGCCTTATCAGAAAACTCAACTAGTAACAATTTACAATAATCAAGTTGTAAAAAGCATGTACCATCATATATACATCATGGCCCATAATCAGTTCCATAAGCAAGCAACCTGTAGGTAGTTAAATGCAAGCAGAATGACTTCATTAACACTATAAAAATAAGCACATTAACACCATGAAATACCTTGGGAAGAACAATCAGATTTCAGACAGAAGTGTAAGGTTTTTAGTAAGCTATGAGACTATCCTGTACATTGTGATTTTGTTAGCAAAATGTCTTCAGTAAGAAGTTCTATGTAGCTTGAAAGCTTGTCTCCTTCACCAACAGAAGTTGGTCCAATAATAAACATTACCTCGCCCACTTTGTCTTGCTCACATCCTGGGACCAACATGGCTGCAACACAGCAAACAACAATGGAAGATATCAAATTTTGCCATTTGAAATGGAAACTCCACAACATGTAGAATGAAGCCAAACTTAGCAGGGACATTTACTTCCTGACCAAATGTAAAAAACAAAACATCATCCCCAGTAGACTCACCATCTATAACCCTCTGATTACTATATACAACTCTAAATATGCTGAACAGGTCTGCAAAAGGACTTCAGGAAAAACTGAGGAACCATCTCCTGTACCTCACGTACTCCAGAAGGGATCACCTCAAACAAGAAATCATCACATGCTACCACACACTGGAAGGAAAAAAATTCGGACTCCTACCTGAAGATAATGCAAGAAATCCTAAACAACTATCAAAAAACACTGATGACATCCATCCAATATAAAAACAAAAAGTGGAACCAACAACAACAACAAATCTACAGAACACCTCCTTCCAGGAGAAACCATGACCAACCACATGGATATCCTCAACATCATTGTCTAGACTCTCCAAGGGACTGTACCTGTGCCCCACCACAGAACCTAATACCATACTAACATGTGGAGAACTAGACAAATTCTTTCACTGACTCTGCCTCAAAGAATTCTTTCACAACAAAGGTGACACTACCCTCAACTACCATGTCTCCACCACCAGTCATATGAAACAGAAATCATCTGACTTGACACCTCTTCCCCCAATGGATGAAATGACACTTAATCACTACATTAATTGCTTCAGGAAAAAAAATTGATAGGAAAATCCTTAATAAATATCACTTCCACCACAATTTCTCCACTGTCTACAGGACAGCCTACAGTCCCTGAAGTCCAACCACCAGATAGTGACCAAACCAACAAACAAAGGGGGTGCCATCATAGTCTTCAACTGTGATTACTATGTCAACAAGGCAAACCAACAACCCTTCAACACCACCTACTATAAAACAGCTCAAAGAAGACCTCACACCACACAGGAATTTAAGGATATAATCAAATCCTTCCCCAAACAACCCCAAGACAAACTCTACAACATTTTCACCTCATGAACCCACCCCAGGGACCTGCTACGTGCTTCCCAATATACACAAACAAAAGATTCCCAAGTAGACCCGTCATATCTGGCATGACACTCTTACTGAAGTAATATAAGGACTGATAGAAACCATCCTTAAACCACTCACCACACAAAGAGCCAGTTTACTCCAGGGCACAACCAACTTCCTTCAACATTAACAGCCTCCCTCAGAAAACCATCCTTGCTATCATGGATGTCACCTTCCTATACACCAACATCCCTCCCACTGATGGACTTGCTACCTGATTCAAATATTTACAAGAATGCATAACACTCATTTACCACCTCAAAACACATTGTAAAATTCATCCGTTTCATCCTCACCCATAACAACTTTACAACATTCAACAGCACACATTTTGTCCAAACCATGGGAACAGCCATGGGTACCAGGATGGCTCCCCAATACACCAACTTCTTTGCGGGCCACATTGAAGAAGAATTTACTGAAAAATCCATCATTCAACCAATGATATCCCTGATATACATAAATGATATTTTCATTCTCTGGACAAATGACAGACTCCATCAGAGATTTCCACCACATCTTCAGCAACCACCACTCATCCATCTCTTGAACAGTCCCATACCAACATCAGCCTTCTTGACACCACTATCAATTTAAACAATGAAACAATACAGACAACTGTATTCAAGAAACCCATTGATCACTATACTTATCTTCACAGACACAGGAACTCAGTTACCACAGAATATGCTCTAAGGAGACAATCCAGGATACAGACCTTAACACACACTTATGAGCACTTTCACCAAACAAAGACACATCATGAATTGGGCCACGCAAATAACTGGAGAGAACTTGCTTCAATACAGGGTGAAACCCCCCTACACCAATATTATAACCCTAGTTGTCTCCTACCACCCGGCACTGGAACCCATACATAGTATCAAACAATTGCAACCCATTCTTGATGGGGAACACATCTTGAGAGAAACATTTCCTTAACCCCCATCTTCTGGCCTTCCAACAACCCTTCAACCTCACCAAGTTCATCATCAGAAGCAAGTTCTCCACAGACCAAGACATACCAACTCAAAGCAGTACCAGACCCTGCTGAACAACAGATGAAAAACCTGTAGACGTATCTCCACTGCTATAATGATCTATATTCCCCATAAATTTTCAAGATCCATGGGTCCTCACCAACAGAAGTTGGTCCAATAAAAGTTATTACCTTACTCACCTTGTCTCAAGAAATTCAGTCACATCAGTATTTCTATTTTGGCTTCGTAGGGTACGGTTACAAAGCAAAGAAAAGCCTGCAGCTGGCCTATGCAAGCCAACTCTGACTGCAGGATTGTTTCATTGCTATGTCAACTTCCAGGTGCAGGTTGGATCCCGAACTCTGGTACCCTCCCACTCTTCAGTGTCCTAGATCCTGGGCTCCAACCCAAACCAGGAAATCCCCATAGCAGTGAAATAGCCCTGCTGCCCAAGCACTGAAATTGCCTTGGCTGTCTTAAATAAACTGTAATTGGTCTGGGTATGGTTGACATAACAGTGGTCATTCCCTTTAAAGGGCCTAAAAAAAAAAAGATTCTTAAGGAACCTTAAAATTAACTGAGCCCTGGTCTACACTAGAAAATTAGGTCAGCATAACTATGTCACTCAGTGATGTGAAAATTCCACACTCTGAGTGGCATTGTTAAGCCAACCTAAATCCATGTGTAGACAGTGCAAGGTCATTGGAAGAATTCTTCCATCAACATAGCTACTGCCTTTTGGGGAGGTGGATTACCTACACTTATGGGGGAACTTTTCCCATTGGCATAGGTAGTGTCTACTCTGAAAAGCTACAGTGGCGCAGTTGCACTGCTGTGGCATTTTAAGTGTGGACATATCAGAAAATTATCTGAAACATTTACTGAAAACAACTTTGGACCCAAAGGTCTACAAGCCAATATAATGAGGATGTGTCAGGAAGTCTGCAGATTTTCAAAGTGGGTTAATTGAAAATTGTTAAATATTCATAAAATTCTAAGTGTGAATACTCATTTTGTTGAGAATTCACAATTGGTCCCATTTTTGCAAAACTTGCCAGACATGGAACTTTCATGCTTACATGGGAGCATTTGTATCATGGTTGGTTTTCTGGTCAAAGCAAGACAGATAACATCATTGTGTGGAGCGTCATTGGTGGGGGCTGGCGGTGGAGGTAGCTAACAAAAAAACCCCAGTCCCTAAAGTGCACACACTAATACTTGCTGTAAGCGACATTCCAGATGCCAGTTGTGTTCTAGTTCTGAATCATCCTTCCTGTGCTTTCCATCATCAGTCAAGACAAATGAAGAATTCCCCCTCTTTTCTAATCAGAACATATTAAAACAAAGCTGGCCAAATTATTAATTTTGAAGAAAATGATCTGACATATGTAGTTCTTTTTTCTGTTTATGAATCATGTGTCATTGTAGTGATTATTCTCACATATTTATCACAATTTATGAATGCAAAATATTTCTCTTTCCTCTCCCCAGCTATTCAATTTGTGTTTGGCAATTGGTCATGTAAGTCAGATAGTCCTGATTCTGCTCCCTGATTGGATTATTGAAATGTTAAATGCGAGAGTAACAAACGAATAATACTGAATAGCAAATAGTACAACAAATAAAAGTGAATAGAATCATAGAATCATAGAATATCAGGGTTGGAAGGGACCTCAGGAGGTCATCTAGTCCAACCCCCTGCTCAAAAGCAGGACCAATTCCCAGTTAAATCATCCCAGCCAAATACTTTTGTTTGCATCTTTTTGTGTGCAGATATGGGTATTTATATTAAAACAGTCATTCCCCATATATTCATGTGAAAAAAACTTTTTGGCATAAATGCTCTAAAATAGCAAATAATAAGGGGAATGTTTGGTTTCAGAGTAGCAGCCGTGTTAGTCTGTAGCTGCAAAAAGAAAAGGAGTACTTGTGGCACTTTAGAGACTAACACATTTATTTATAACAAACAAATTGGTTAGTCTCTAAGGTGCCACAAGTACTCCTTTTCTTTTTAAACAGGGAAATGTACATGATCAAACTGAATGAATATTTCACAAACACTGTTTCTACAGTATCCAAGCTGCAGCATCCATTATTATGCTGTATTATTTTTGGAGCAAGACTGGAATGGATATCTTTTGTACTGTGAACTGAAGCAAGAAAGAAAACTGGAATGGCTATTGAATATGTGTCAAAGTTTCATGTCAGGAAAGTTTGCAAAAATAGGACCAATTTTCAAGTCTGAACAAAATAAGCATTCACAGTTAGAAACCCATTGTCCAATAAAGTTTTAGTAGCTTTTCAGGTGTCCAGAATTATTGCGAACTTTTAACAATTCTTTGCTATTTATACTTGACACACCAACCAATTGCTCCCATATCTTCAGTTAATTTCACTGTGTTGGCTTGTTCAGCCCTAAACTTAAACATCTTTGGATCAACTCATCTCTGCCTAAACCATACTGTAGTAGAAGATATTCAGGATTTAATGATTGCCTTGCAATTTTTCATAGTCAAAGGCGTATCAGTCAGGATATTTAAGGTGACAGCAAGAATACAGGGTGGTGATTTACCTTTTTTAATGTCGTGCTGAAGCTTTCCAGTAACCTTCTATTGTTGACCTAGACTATCCCTTTATGAGTTTCAGCAGTTCCTTATCCATTCCATACTTGCAAAATAGGTTTCCAGTGAAAGTGTATTCTTTGTTTAACATTTAGCTTATAGTATAAATGAACAACTCGAATGATCAGAAATGACACCACTTGTACAAGACTAATACACAGTGCTTGTGCTCACATGGTTCAGACATTTAAAATGTAAGTTATGTTGCTGTTATGTAAATCAGCATTTTGAAAACAAATTGGGTTATTGCTTTTTTGACAAAAAAATGCCCATAAGCAATTCAAGGTACATTTTCATCCATAACTCACTGATTGATCACATTACCTTTGCTATGTTGTGTCTCCAGCATGCAATTGTGAAGCAGCAAATACTGACTGGTTCAGTGGTTCAGTAACTAGTCTGGAATTAACCAGTTGTCTTTGCCTATGAAAGTCAGAAATACAGTCTCAGACATGATTTTTGAGCACCTTTTGCCTTGCAGTAAACTCCAGAGACTGGAGAATGCCAATTCATTCATGATGTTATTGTGGCTAAGCCATTCCCTATATAGTTTGGCTTCTCTATCAACATACCAATTTTGTAGCTAGAATGAGCCAAAAACCACAAAAGCCAAATGATACCAGTGAGCGGGAGCGTGAACTGAGTGGATAAATCAGGGGTTCTCAAACTGGGGGTCGGGACCCCTCAGGGAGGTCGCAAGGTTATTACATGGGGCGTCGTGAGCTGTCAGCTTCCACTCCAAACCCCGCTTTGCCTCCAGCATTTATAATGGTGTTAAATATATAAAAAAGTGTTTTTAATTTATAAGGTGGGATCGCACTCAGAGGCTTGCTATGTGAAAGGGGTCACTAGTACAAAAGTTTGAGAACCCCTGGGATAAATCATGGATTGTTTTAATTCATTGTCAGTGATTTTCCCACCCTGGTTTTGGGGAACTCCCTAACCCACAAAGCAGCTCTGATGCTCTTTTTGTAATACTGTAAAAAGAAAAGGAGGACTTGTGGCATCTTAGAGACTAACCAATTTATTTGAACATAAGCTGTAGCTCATGAAAGCTTATGCTCAAATAAATTGGTTAGTCTCTAAGGTGCCACAAGTCCTCCTTTTCTTTTTTGCGAATACAGACTAACACAGCTGCTACTCTGAATACTGTAAAAGTCATTCAGCTTTTCCTCTCTATTTCCTTGGACTCCTCCTCCCACATGCTTATTGCCATTTCACACTTCCAAATTTCTGCCTTCATCTACTTTGCCTACTTTGTACATTGCTAACTCCCTTAAGACTTCCTGTTTTAGTTCAGAAAGGTATTTTCATTCCATGCACTGTATTTAAAGTTATAACAGTACTTTGATGCTGTCATGTTTGTTTACACAGAAATAATTGTACTTTTTAAAGTGTTCTTAGAAGGAAACTACAGGAGAAGATAATTTTGCCTAAACTAAAATGACTCCTGCCAAGATCTTAGTTATTTTCATTTGTTTCTTTTAAGAAATGTCAGTAATGTTATACAGAGAAACTTTCTTGATAAGGGCTCCATTACTTTAAATGCTCATTTTGAAGCTTCAAAATCATTAACATAAAAAAATAATTGCTGGGTTCATCACATCTTTTAGCACTTA
Organism: Lepidochelys kempii; assembly: GCF_965140285.1. NCBI lineage: Eukaryota > Metazoa > Chordata > Testudines > Cheloniidae > Lepidochelys > Lepidochelys kempii. The sequence goes on along the minus strand of NC_136384.1, from coordinate 64,465,937 downwards.
GAAATGATGGACTTATTCAAAGCCCATTAGAGTGAGTGGGAGTTTTTCCTTCAGCTCAGTGGGGTTTAGACAGGTCCTAAAGACGTTACATGTGCAATTGTGTTTGTATGAATGTATGTATATGTATGTATGCACACCTGATTACTCATGACCAAATACATGATAATTTCAAGATACAATTACTGTAAATGCACTCTATTTAGGTGACAAATAAGCATGCATTTTTGCATGGGCAAATATACATTCATTTTTCTAGGAACGTGGACCTATTTTTATGCTAGAAATATTGTCCGGGGGGAGTTACTGTAATAGTTAAGAGTCAAATCTACCCTCTGTCACACCACTGTAAATATCTCCAATGGCTTCACTGCAGATATTCCAGATTTTCACCAGCGTATAACTGGAGATAAAATTTAGTCCCAACAGAGATGCAGAGTCTCAGAGATGCACAATAAGGGAGTTCTCAAAGCAGAGGCTTGATATTTTTTCAAAGCCATGAGTTTTATGACAAAAGCCATGACTTCTAGAATTTTTTCATAATAAGCAATGGTCTTCTTAAGCCTGTCCAGCCTGCTTCTGAGCCAGCTTCTTCCATGAGACTTTTTAAAGAAATATATGTATATAGATATATAAAAATTTGGCTCTATATATCAAATATATGGAACATTGGAATGTGATCTTGTTTTTAAATATTCTTATTGCTAAAGAAAGAATGAAAGAAAATATTTTGTTGAAAATAAAGTGATATATATATATATTTTTTGCAGCAATTTGCTGTGAAGACTTGACTTTTCCTATTTTTTTTGTTGGATACACAATTAGCCTTCTCTGTGGGAGTCCCTCTGTATTCATGTCTTGCCCTGAAGTTAATGTGTGCACAATTAGAAAACTACATGACAAAGCACATGCTGATATTTCCAAAATGAAGCATTTAGAAATGGGAAAAGAATCATATCAGAGCTTATCCATGCTAGTTCAGAAGCATGCAGGTACATAAAAATGTTTAAAGACCTCATCACAGCAAAGAAAACATGAAATACATCACTTCCTACCAGTAATATTGTTAGGAGATATCACCATATTTTACAGAAATTCCAGAAAAACAACTACTATTTGTATTATTCTGTTTAGTATATGTTTGAAATCTAGGATAATGTTTTTCATCATGTAACTGTGCCCCAGACTCTCTGAAGTTGTGTATGAATTAAATGGTCATGAAGTATTAAAGCAGGTGGTACAGTTCAGTGGATAGGGAACTGGACTGGGAGTCAAGGGAGCTAGGTTCTATTCCTGATAGGTCTTGGGCAAGTCATTTCATGTGTCTGTTTCCTTTGTACTCCATCTTATCAATTTAGATTTTAAACTCTTGGATGCAGGGGCCATCTATTACTATGCGTTTTATACAGTGCCTATTGCAATGGTACCCCAATTTTGGTTGGGGTCTTTACATGTCACTAGAATACAAATAATAAATAGGAGTGACACTAAACCAGGCCATTCTGCTGTGAATGGTCCCTTTGAATGTGTTAACTATTTATGCTCAACAATCTGTTCCACCTGGCATTTAGCTGTGATGCTTCCGAAACCTAAGGAAGAATTGTGTGGCTCTAAAGTTTGTCTCTCCCACCAACAGAAGTTGGTCCAGTAAAAGATATTACCTCGCCTTTCTCGTTTGTCTACATCTAGGAACAAGACGAGCTTCCCATGCAGATCTACCAATGTATTACAGTACATCTTGTAACAGTTATTCCAGTTTTCAGCTGAAAGGCTATACACTTACTCACCATGTACTCTCTTTAAATATGTAGCCAGAAGGCAGGATGGAGGGACTAAAAGATTCTAGTCAGAAATTCTCCAGTGAGACAGAGAAGCTTTAGGGATAACACTTATCTTGTTCTAATTTTCTTTTCCGTGTTAGAAAAAAGCAACTCTGTCACTTAGATACCACCTACTGACAGAATCTCTCAGAAATCACAGAAGTACACAGTCCCTCTCTGAAATGGCTTTGTGAAGTACAAGTTCGGGTCTCAATTCTGATACTCAATGTAACAAAGAGTAACACTTTTTCACATGAAGTGCATTAACTATTCAACATGAGGAAAGGTTGCAGATACAGGTTCTAAGGCAATATAAAAAAAAAAATATGGGCGAACCAGGCCCAAACTGTGTTTTTTTGGCTTTTGCCACAGCTTATTCATTTGATCTGAACTAAGCAGACTCTTCAAGTCCCTGGTTACCCCACCAACAGAACCCAGCCTAGTACTAAAGAACTCCCAAGGTTTGGGCAAGCCACATCCTCACCAATGCAATCCTAGCCTTCAACATGTAAATCTATCGCTATATCCACAATGAAAAAGGTGAGAAACTGCTAAAACTGAAAGTTAAGATTAGCACTGACTCATAAAATGTTTTAAATATCAATTGGTCACTGCTAATGGGCTTCAGAAACCAGACCTCTATAATATCACCAGCCCACAGTTCATTGTATTGTGACATACATGTAATTTACTTAAAATGGCTAACTACTGTTACACCATTACGCAGATTGGCTTCAACAGAGATTATATGATGATATAGGGATTTTACAAAATAAAAGCAAACACTCAAAAAGGGGGAACTGGCCCTGGTCTACACTGGGGCAGGGGATCAATCTAAGTTACTCAACTTCAGCTATGTGAATAAAGTAGCTGAAGTCGACGTACTTAGATCGACTTACCGTGGGGTCTTCACCATGGTGAGTCGACTGCTGGCACTCCCCCATCAACTCTGCCTGCGCCTCTCATGCTGGTGGAGTACAGGAACCAATGGGAGAGCGCTCAGGGGTCGATTTATTGTGTCTAGACTAGACACGATAAATTGATCCCTGCTGGATCGATTGCTGCCAACCGCTCTGGCGGGTAGTGAAGATATACCCTTAGTGTGGGATACCTGAATCATTAAGTAAAGTTGTTATATTCTTGGTAAAATAAAGTTTTTGTTGTTTAGTGTAACTGGAGAAATCCTCAGTACAAGGCAAATCTGAAATAAGGTTTAGACAATTTTTACAGTTTCAAAGAAACGAAAAAAAATCTGAGGTTATCTAGAAAGCCATATGAGTCACGTATTTGTCAGCATAGTAGGTTATTTATATTTCCAGACATTTCACATATCTCCAGAGAAAGCACAGTGAGTGTGATACAATAACACTACAGGCTGCTGCCAAGATGAGATTCAGACCTCAAGTCACAGATTCAAGTAAATTAGAATGGGAGAATGTATAAAATGGTATGCAATATCTTGTTCACTAAAAACAAAACAAAAACAGAACAAAATTAAAAAAAAACCCAAACCCCTCCTCCAAGCAGATTTTGTGGATATTTAACAGTTTTGTTTAAAAGCGATGAAGGCACGATAAGCATTTAAGAGCACCAAAGATTTCACCAGGAGGTAAAATGTAAAATATAGGCAAATATAATTTGTATTTTCAGCTTTTGCAATGGGTGGAATAGGATGTTATTCAAATGATCATCCTGCACCATTCAAGACAATGGGAGCTTTGCCAGAAACGCTAATGAGAATACGATCAATGTCTAAGGCACCAAAATTATGGAAAACAAATCATAAATTTCACAGTAATATTTAAAATATCCTATTTATAGAGGGATTAAAAAGATTTTCCTCCTCCTGAACTTTTTTTAAATTTTAGTGTAGAAAATCCATTAACTGATTAATTCATGGTATTTATGTTTACAGTAATTAGATAATATATATGTTTTACTGGTAATGAAATCAGTCCTCTTCCATTCCATTCTTCTGTATAAAAATACATTGCTGATTAGGATTTTGTATCAATTAGATTCATTCCTACTTTCAAAACAAAGTTTCAATAACTGAACTCACAATACTGGGGGTGGGGGTGTGAAGATACAACAGCATCAAAGATGAAAAACAGAAGTCACATAGATTCAGGAGTTGGGCTGTATTAGTGAACATAAAGAAGGATTTTCTCCCTTGGCCAAACCGGGCCTTTAATTAATGACAAAGGAAAAGCCCATTTTGTGGGAAAAGCTTTAATAGGATTTCACAAAAGTCCTAGCTTATCAACAGAACTGATGATTTGTTCATTTGCAAATCAGAATCCAGCACAGGTAAATTACCCTTCAGCCACTGGCTTAAATTAATTTTGACATTTGGTTTTATAATTTAATTGTTCTTTCCAGCTTTCCTCTTCTTTTTATTCCAGTCTGATATGGCTAGCACAAACACTGTTAAGAAAGTGGCTTCTCTGCTGGGATCCCTAAAAATGTAAATCAAGAAGAGCTGTTAGAATTTGTGCGATGAGGGCAATCATAGGGAAAGGTGCTTCTGGGACAAAATAAGAAACTGATTTAAAAATAAGACCAGTATAAATACAAATTTGCATCTAAAACAAAAACAGGACAGATTCAAAGACAAGGATAATGGAAGTAGCTCCAGCTGTTCTGGCCAGACAGCAAAATAGCAAGTCCTGGTATGAATTTGTTATTTTGGAGATTTTCACAATTATTAGAGGAGGCAAATTTATAGAATGGGGGAGAAAACCCCCAAACATTTAAAAAAGTTATGCAGAGTGTACATTACAGATAAGCTACTGCACACATCCAATGCATGTACTGAGAAAGTAGATTATAAATGTAGGAAAGCCCCAAATATGGGACAGGTTTCAGAGTAACAGCCGTGTTAGTCTGTATTCGCAAAAAGAAAAGGAGTACTTGTGGCACCTTAGAGACTAACCAATTTATTTGAGCATGAGCTTTCGTGAGCTACAGCTCACTTTATCGGATGCATGCCGTGGAAATGCATCCGATGAAGTGAGCTGTAGCTCACGAAAGCTCATGCTCAAATAAATTGGTTAGTCTCTAAGGTGCCACAAGTACTCCTTTTCTTTTTGCAAATATGGGACAGAAGCAGAGACAAATTCTGAAAATGACAAACCTAAAATAAGTAGGACAAGAAGTCGAAAAGTATATGGGATTCCTTCCTTCTACAAGCTTGTCTCTCACCTCCGTTCCACTATTTAGAATTGTTGACATTAGAAATTGACAATAAAACTGATATAACTCCAGGTTTGTGAATGGAAGTGTTTATTGGAGATGCCTTTGAAATGATGGAGTATTCAGAGGACCGAGTTAAAGTACTTTAGAAATAACTATGGTTGAATTTTAAGGCCACTCAAACATTTTGAGTTTAGAAATTCCTTGATAGAACCAAACCTTATTGCATTCAAATTCCATCCATTGCTGTGGGCTGATTGAGGAGAATTTAAAATTAAAAACACAATACTATTTTTAATTAAAATAGTTTACTTTTTACTTTGCTTACTGAGAAGATAATACACAGAGAAAATTTCTCCTCCCCTTACCTCCACAAATTCAGAAAACAGTCTGATTGTCCAGATCATATATAGATGATCCCCACGAATCGACAATCTAGTCATGAGCCTAGAGAATAGAGAGTGGAGGAGGAAAGGTCTAGCAGCACGATTAGAATGGCTGAGGTCCTATTGTGATAATTAGTGTCAACTGTGTAGGCCCAATTATGAGCTCCACTATAAAAATAGTAAATTCATAAGATGTCACAATAACCTATAACAAATGTTGATGGAAAAAGGTGCCAAAGTGAGACAGAGAAACTGAGTTAGTCTACACAAAAAGCCTCTTAATATGACTCAAACACTGACAGGTAGTACACTGTATGATAATTTATCAACCTCCTCCTTGAACTGTGGGCACCAAAACTGGACACAGTATTTCAGCAGCAGTGGCACCAGTGCCAAATATAGAGGTAAAACAGCCTCTCTGCTCCTACTTGAGATTCCTCTTTTTATGCATCCTGGGATCTCATTAGCTCTTTTGGCCTCAGCATCATACTGGGAGCTCATGTTCAGTTGATTATGCATCCTCCACAAATCTTTTTCAGAGTTCCTGCTTCCCAAGAGAGAGGCCCCCCAACCTGCAAGTATGGCCTACAATTCTTTGTTCCTTGATATATACATTTACCTGTATTAAAATGGACATGGTTTGCTTGTACTCTGCTTACCAAGTGACCCAGATCTCTCTGAATTATTTACCACTCCTCCTATTTTGTATCCTCTGCAAACTTTATCAGTGATAATTTTTTGTTTTCTTCCAGATCATTAATAAAAATGTTAAATAGCATAGGGTCTAGAATTGGTCCCTGTAAAATCCCATTGGAAACATCTGCTTGCTGACAATTCCCCATTTAAAGTTACTTTTGAAACATATCTATTAGCCAGTTTTTAATCCATTTAATGTGTATCATGTTCATTTTATATCTTGCTAGTTTATTTTTTTAAATCATAACATTGTGCCAAGGCAAATGCCCTACAGAAGTCTAAATATACCTCACCAACACTATTACCAGAATTAATCAAACTTGTAATCTCATGAAAAAAAAAAAGATGTCTAGTTAGTTTGACAGGATCTATTTCCCATAAACTCTTGTTGATTTGCATTAATTACATTACCCTCCTTTAACTCTTTATTAATCAAGTCCCAGATCAGCTGTTCCGTTATCTTGCCCACGATTGAGGTCAGGCTGAACATTTATAATTACCGGGTAATCGTGTTTATCATTTTTAAAAACTGGAATAACATTAGCTTTCTTCCAGTCTTCTGGAACTTCCCCAATGTTCCAAGACTTCTTAAAATCAGTATTAACAGTCCAGTGAGCTCCTCAGCCAGCTCTTTCAAAAAACTCTTGGCTGAAAGTTATTTGGAGCTGCTGATTTTAAAATATCTGACATTAGTAGCTTCTGTTTAACAGCCTTCAGAGACACTAGTGGAATGAAAAGAGTCACACCCTGCACTCCCTGAATCCTACATAGGATTTATTTTTACTTTCCAGACACATGAATCATCCCACCAGGTTTTGGTAATACCAACTAGACCAGATTTACGCTCATGAACAGGCAATTCCAGTTTCTCTTGTTCGTTACCCAGGCTCCTAACACTGGTTTATAGTCAATTTGAGACTTTATTCTCTTCATGTCATTTGGATCCTTGGTTAATTTTGCTCTCAACATTTAGATTTTATGCAGAGTGCTCATACCGTCCCTATTTTTACCTACTCCTTTTGTTATTACTTTAATGCTCTCCTGCCTACTCTAGGCAGCCTGTCCAGAGGAGCTGGGTTCCCCTTCTACTGAGGTGAAGACCATCCAAACTATATAGACTCCTTTCCCCACAGAAAGTTAACCAATTTCCACAAAACCAAAACCCTCCTCACTACATCATTAATGTAGCCAGCAGTTCACATCCAGAATTGTCTGCCTTCTGTCTTCCTTTGCTCACAGAACAGGAAGGATTTCAGAGAAAATAACTTGGACATTCTTCTTCTTCAGAACACTTCTGAGTTACCTGAAGCCACCTATTATCTGTGAGATCCCACAACACAGTGTCATTAGTGCCAATGTGAACCATCACCAATGGATCCTTGCCCATCAACTTCAGAAGCCTAGCCAATCTTAAAGCACCCTGTCTCTGGGAGGCAGCATGCTGTCCTGTTGTCTGTTTGTCCCTTGCAAAATGTTCTTTCAATGCTTCTGAGAACTGAATCTCTAATAAGGATCATCTGTTTTCCTTGGATGGTTGAAGAACACTGCTGCAAAGCTTGATTTTTTTTAACTGGTTGGTGTGAGCTGCTATCCACATGATTCTCTATGAATTATTTGTTCTGCTCTAGTATTTACAGTGATTAGACACTTTTTCAAATCTCTTCATTGTTTGACATTTGAAGGGTTTTTTTTTTCCTCAATACTAAAGATTATCTAAAATAAACTTTCTTTTCCATTGCTTTTCTGAACTGTCTGACTTAATTGGTTTCCTTCTATCGAAATGTCAAATTGTCATGATAGAGCAGAGGGGAAAGTAAATTTGGCCCACCAGTGATTCAATGAACTGATGGATGTAGAGTAGGAGAGGGACATTGATTAGTTATGGATTTTGAACATGGAACTAATCATTCCCTAAAGGTGAAAAACAAAGTGTTATAAAGAAGGCAAAGAATTCTTAGGAAAAAAATGAAGATGCAAATAATTAGAGCAGGCCGGGACTGCTATAGGTATTATGAAATATTTAATTCAATCTGAAATGATACACCATTTAGTTTCAAACATTAAGGGAAACCCAACAGTAACAATCCAGGCAAGCATGATTCTTTTCCTTTTTTTGTGGCACCCGGTAAAACAGCTCAGATGATTAATAAAGAGGGGTCCTTTTTGTTATGTGTCCAAATAAATTTGAACCATTAAATTTGATGATATACCAGATGTAAAAAGAAAGAAGTCTGTTCCTAGCGGGGTTTGGCTTGGTTAATCCTACATTTAAAAACCTAAATAAAGAAGTTGGCTGGTTTTCTGTAGTTCTTGGAAAAATACATGTTAAGTTTATCCTTCAAAAGCTTTGAGCATTTTTGACCTTGTTTTATATGCTAAATCTCAAATTTACTTCATAAAAGAAGACCTGTGGCTTTTGATTATAGAAACCTTTGTCCCCGCCCTCGCCCCCCAGCAGTATTGTACTTTGCCAAAGAAAAGAGTAAAATGATAAATGTTAAAGGGCAGATACTCATTCCTTGAATATCTGAACTCTGACTGAAAACAAGGAATGCAGACTCAATGAAATTTGCAATCCACTCTAAAAATTTGTTTTAGTTAAGGCTGCCGCATCAGAAAAATATCGGACCTTTTTCGTGATAAGACTGGATTACAGATTTAGACTAAATAAATTACTGTTCTAAATTTATGTAACACTTTTCTTTTAAGAATCATAAAATGTAATGGTAAGAAGTGGTTACAGTAAAAAGTCATTAAAAAGCAAAATGTTGGCTACCTGTAAACACACACTTACCATAGTTGCTTCCTATATTAGAATTTAGGCAATGATAGGAGGAGCCATGGAGCAATGGAATAAGCAAGGGCAATTAATTTAACACTCCAGTATAGAGCACCTGGAGTTAACAATGTGTGCATACCATCCTCCTGAATACTCTGGTTATACACGATATCCCTCCCTCCCCCCACCAATCTTCAGGGCTTGCCAAAATGGAAATTTACTGGTATAACTATGTCAGTATGATATCACTATAGTTAAGCAGGTATCACTTCCTATGTGGACATTCTTATTACAAAATAAAAATAATTACACTGGTATTATTATACCATTAAGTTTCTCCAGGTAAACAATCCCCAAGTGTGCTTATGATTTTTTTTTTTTAAGTCTGAACCAGGGTAGGGACTGGGTCTCACTTTGTATTTAGACAAGGTGTAACATAATAAGCAATACTGCAAAACAAATAGATAATTATGATATAATAAAGTCAGTGGGAAAAACTGTGGTAATTATAGATACTATTAACATTTTGATGTCAACCACTATGTGTAAAAATGTCACCTTCTTACTCAATGACTTGGCTAAAGACTACAGATATGGATATTTTGGGAATACAGAATCTGCTCCTTGTATGTATTCCAAATACTACCTGCCTATGTAGCTGGCAAAAGTGAGTTTTTACAATTTTTTATTCCTGCTAACCCTTTGGAGCAATTGTGTATGTGTAGTAATGTGTGTGGGAATATGGGAATGAGAGATGAATTCTCATCTCATTCATGCATTATCAACAAATTGTCAACTAAATTCTAACTACATTTGTACAAAGGCTTTATATGAACTTTAATTGTACTTAATACTCTGCAGATAATTCAGGGTTTCTGGTGAAAGAGAAGACAAAGAAATCACTTTGACTTTCAGATCTTAGGCTTAGCAAACAACACTGGAATGTCAGGAAACCCATCTTTCTGAGTATTCAGATAGCACAGTGAAGAGCATAGATTAAAAACCCAGAGGGAGTAGAATAAAACTGAGAAAAATTACATATTTGAGGCATTTTGGTACAATCAAAAATAAAACCCTCACAAAGCAATTTGATAGTCACTTTATTATAGGAGTTGTCAGCCATATTTTAAAGTGTAAAATGGCAAAAGTTCTTTTTTTTTCTGCAACATTGGAACATTTTTGAAAATTTAAAATTAAATGCTAAAGCTTTATTTTGCAATGCTTCTGAATTGTTCACTTATATTTAGTTCTTATACTCATGCAACTTTAATATATGGGTTAATGAAGGTTCAGAGAATAAACTGATTTTTCAACTGTCTCACACCATGGCCTCAATTCAGGAAAACATCCCTACTAAGTAGTGCACATAATCCTGGGCTGAACTTAAAGCATAGTCATGCATGCTGTCCTGAATTGGGACCCAAATTACTTGAAGTGTCAGAAGAGAACTCAAGAGTCCTCCTGACACCTAGTTCCTTGCTCCAATTGTAAATAAAATATCATTATCTGAAATGAGAGATGAAGAGTATAACTGTTTCAGACAGTTTTGTTCAGCTAAGATAATACCATAAATCTGGCTTGGTTATCTTACACTGAAAGGTCAAGTCAATGTCAGTAATTGTTTGGAACTGTAATGAGGATGATAATAGTTATATAGTAATTTTCAGAGCTGCTGTTAATGACGAAATAAAAGCAAAACAAAATTTTAAATCAGCACCTTTGAACATTATCTTGCTCACATAAAAGTATATGTTTCAGGCAAACCAATTATGAGCAGAGCCCATAATCAGTTTGATTTGGCTAACCTCTTACCTTGAATTCTAAACAGTATGCATATAGAATACAAAATCAAATATAATTATTTTCAGTGCCATATTTTCTTGTTTATCTTCCCCTAGTCAACAGGGTGGATTAAGTTAATCTGGTGACAATATTCTTATTTATCATGTTGAAAGATAAAGGATGGAAGTGCCCCATCATTTGACACATCTTTTATATTATTTTTGAATACCTGTTCCATTGTATCAGCTATTATACATCTCAATTACTCGCCTAAGATCATCAGATATCAAACAGTCACAACATGCTCTTCCAGCACAACTGGATATTACTTGCACTCTGGTAAAAATAAAGATCATAAATGAATTTAATATTTAGTACTGTGTTTTACTGCACATTGTAAGATTTGTGGGGATGGTTATTATTAGGCTGTTATTTTTGAACTTTTAGTAGGGTTTGGATCTTTTCACATTTTCCCTATTTGGGCTGGAGAACCAGACCTAAAGTAAGAACCACACATCTCCTCCAGTCCCTTTACATCAAGTAAAAGGTCCAGGCAGCATAAAGGTTCCTAAAAGCCTTGTATCCAGCTGGGGAAGATTCCCCTGGTACAGGCACTGAAGAAGACAGATGTAAGGCTCTCTTCTGAAGCATTATTTACAAACCTTGGTATAGGAAATATGATGTGGAAGGGGGAAGAGCATTGTGGTGAAGCCGGACAGTGCTGAGCCCTATAGATCAAACCCAGGGAACTTGCTTTAATTTAAACATTTTGCCAGGGATGTCTTGATTACACTGCTGGTCACTCCACCCGCCAGAGTAGCCCAGGGCTGGGCAATTGTAAAGGTAGTGTGATGGGGTGCCTGCCCCGCACTGGCCCTGAGAGGGTTAAAACCAGCCTAGGGAGGCTGATCGCAGGCAGCCAAAGGAAGGGCTGCAGGGGAAAGAGCCAGTTAGGGTGGTGACTGGACCAGCTAATCAGGGCCCAGCTGGCCCATATTAAAGGAAGCTGCAAGACTAGAGAGGAAGAGCCTACTGCTGGGAGTCCTAGGGAGAAGACTGGCTTCCTAGAGTGTAGGATTCATTCAAGGTTTATGCACTTGGCAACATTCAGGGCACACCCGGAGTGTTGTGTAGGAGCTGTGCACACACAGCTCCTCTCAAGGGCATGAACCTTGGAAACTCACCCAGATGACATGAACCGTGGGAAGCCTCCCAGGACTGGGCTCAAGGCCCGAGAGCAAGGAATGCGGTACATAGAAATTGGTAAATAAGAATGTTAAACAAAGCCAGTGTATTCCTTTTAATTGTTGGAGAATGTAATGCGCGGGGGGAGAGAAAAGAATAAAGGAGAGGGTGGAAAGCTGACAGGCAGAAGTCCGTTGGCAGACCAGCCTGCTTGCTTGCTAAAAGCTTTGTGCTGTCTTGTATTTGAACCGCAACACTAGAGAGCTACAGAGAGACCAGCACCTGGGGAAGGGCAGGTGTTACCAGGGAAGCTAGGGAGAGTTCCTGATGGTGAGACCCCAGTAAGAGGGCAAAGGCACTGGAGCCAGAGGCAGGAGCAGAAGGAACTGAGGCTGCAGGGAAGTTATCCAGGGAATAGAGACAGTGAGCTGGAAGGAAGAGGCAGCAGGGAGCTGCTGTTTGCAGGGTCCCTAGGCTGAGGCCTGGAGTAGTGGGTGGGCCTGCCCTCCCATTAGCCACTGAAGGAGCAGCCCAGCTGTAGACTGCCAAGCCGCCGTGAAGAGTGGCTGGACTTTTGTTGGAGGAGTCTCCCAGAAGTAGAGAAGGGGGAAAACTGGATGATGACACAGCTTGGGGGCTGTGCCACAAAGCAGACACCAAGCAGAAAGAAGACATAACGGGTCTGCAGGTGGAGGTGAGGACGGGAGAGCCACCATCACCCAAGGGCACATCCTTAGGACTGAGCTAATTCCTGAAACGTCCAGAAGGAGATGCAAGGTGCTGAGTGACCCCATGACAGGGTTTGAAGACAACCCCTTGCTCTAGCTCACCTTTCCTTTAGGAGCCTGCCTATTTCAGGTAGGCAGGACCTCCCCTCATCTTGAGCTAATGAAACTGGGCAAAGACTCAAAGTAGAGCAAGTCCTATCCTTTAAAAAAGAACAGGAGTACTTGTGGCACCTTAGAGACTAACAAATTTATTAGAGCATAAGCTTTCGTGGGCTACAGCCCACTTCATCAGATGCATAGAATGGAACATATAGTAAGAAGATATTATATATATATATACACACATACACACACACACACATAGAGAAGGTGGAAGTTGCCATACAAACTGTAAGAGGCTAATTAATTAAGATGAGCTATTATCAGCAGGAGAAAAAATATTCAGTTTTGAGAGCTCATTCTTAATCTTTCCCTGGTTGCTTATAGGATATTATACCAAAAGGACTAAAGGTAAAAAATCCTTTACAATCTACATATCACACGGACTATGCTGAGAGATTGTGCCACACACTCTCAAAGAAACTGCGAAGCCACCTGCTCAACATCCTCTACAGCAAACAGGAAAAGATTAAGAATGAGCTCTCAAAACTGGATATTTTTTCTCCTGCTGATAATAGCTCATCTTAATTAATTAGCCTCTTACAGTTTGTATGGCAACTTCCACCTTCTCTGTATATATATCTTCTTACTATATGTTCCAGTCTATGCATCCGATGAAGTGGTCTGTTGCCCATGAAAGCTTATGCTCTAATAAATTTGTTAGTCTCTAAGGTGCCACAAGTACTCCTGTTGTTTTTGCGGGCACAGACTAACGCGGCTGCTACGCTGAATCCTATCCTTTTATGAATTTCCAGTCTCCTCTGTCATGTTGCCTCCTGATCTGTTTCAACAGGTGAGAACAGGTCCCTACCAGGTGACTACCAGTGTTGTAAACACACAAGAAGTAATTTTTCCGCTCTACTCTGTGCTGATTAGGCCTCAATTGGAGTATTGTGTCCTATTCTGGGCACCACATTTCAGGAAAGATGTTGACAGATTGGAGAAAGTCCAGAGAAGTCAATAAAAATTATTAAAGATCAAGAAAACATCTAACCAAACTTGTATTTTGTAACTGCAGCTGTTTTTAGTACCAGGAACACACGAGGCATCTTGGGATGGAGCAGGAGGATCCTGATTCTCAGGCTCTGGTGGAAGAGCTGGCACAGTTTCCTCTTTCTTTTGCACAGCCAGAAACTTATGAATTGCTTTCTCTATCTGCGGGAAGATTGAAAAATTCTCTATATGCGGGAAAATTGAAAAAAATGGGTTTGTTTAGTCTGGAAAAGAGAAGACAGAGGGGACATAACAGTTTTCAAGTACATAAAGGGTTGTTACAAGGAGGAGGGAGAAAAATTGTTCTTCTTAACCTCTGAGGTTAGGACAAGCAGCAATGGGATTAAATTGCAGCAAGGGAAGTTTAGGTTGAATATTAGGAAAAACTTCCTGCCAGGGTGGTTAATCACTGGAATAAATTGCCTAGGCAGGTTATGGAATCTCCATCATGGGAGATTTTTAAGAGTAGGTTAGACAAACATCTGTCAGAGTTCTCCTGGGTAAGAGCCAGCCTTTTGTCTCAGGTGCTTTTATTTGAATAGAGGACCATCACATTTTAACCACATTCTCTGGTTAGCCTTAAGCCACTACTTCTTGAAATTTGAGTCCTACATGGAGGTAAAGGGACAACAGAGAAAGCAGACAAAGCCTGTATTTGAAATGGAGTGATCTGCAGTCCGACAAAGATACACATAAAGAGCCCCCAACATCAAACAGAATTCATAAACTGTACAAAGCCTTAGTGAATATATTTTGAGATTCTTCCATAAAAGTGTGATATGAATAATGTGGACTACAATGGGTCCCAGGTGAGTAAGTCATGCTTACTCAAAAGTGTCTTTTGATTCTAAAAAGTAACTATAAATCAGCAGTGTGATGTACCATGTTTATTGTTTCTCTGTGATTTCCTTAAAATGTGCTTAATTTATGAGGTTTGTATTTTTAATTGCTAGCCATGCAAATTCATTTTGGGATCTGGATGTCAAACATTGCCACCAGAAATAAAAGTTATGTAGCCCAAATGATACCCTCAGTGATATCCATACAATCCAACTGTCTTCAGACTATATTTTTCATTGACACCTGTTCAACCCAATGGAGTGAGCTTACACAATTGTAACTGACTGAGTAAATGGAACATGGTAGACAATTCTGTTGATACACAAGAAGAAATAGGATTCATCTCATAGCTTTTAGGGGGCTCTGCAGTTCTAACAGAAATAAGTAGTAGTAAAACTTATTTGGTCCAGTTCAATGGGAGTTGATGAGTGTTCAGTAATTTTGAAAATCAGGACACTTATATAAGTACCTAAATAAGGACTTGAATGACTAACAGACACCTATTTGTGTTGGTTTTGTTTAAATCTTGGCCTTAGTTCTTGTAAAAAAGCAGATATAAAGCTGGGAGTAGTGCTCCTCAGGAAAAAGGTGGAATTTTTACAAAGTCACTTTTCAATTTATGTGATGGCCACATTATGAGCTTTCAGAGGAGTTTCATGTAGAAAAATAACCTCAGGCAAATATGCAACCACTGAAACACTGATATGAATATTTGACATATGGATCTAACATTTAATTTAATTTAATTACTAAAATTCTTATTTCTAGCAGCTTCCAGCATATAAGAAGGATCTTGATGAAATTTTAATTTGCAATGCACTTTAAGGGCTAATAATGGTTTAGACTAATTAAATTTTATTAGCAGAAGGATATGAAGTTAATTTAAAATGAAGGTTTCTATTTTGCTAGTAGATGTCTAATGTTTATTAAATGTTGTTAAAGTTATTTGAGTTGCCTAAGCAGGACATAAATGGCAATGGATTGCCTGCACTTGTCTTGCAATATCATTGCTTCTGCTGTTTTTGTGCAAGAGAGATCATGAAACAGAAGACTAAATTTGCAGTGGTGCAGCTACAGTGGTAATCTCAATGTATAGTCTTCCATAACTTTAAAAGTTCATAAAGAAAGTAGAGGTAGATGTGCATGAACTAAAAAAAAAAAAAAAAATGAATATCATGTCTATCAGACAACTTTTGCAAAACTCTTTTCAATAAATTATTCCATCTTGTTTCTTTAGCCTTCCTAATGATTAGGGCAGTTAAGAAAACAATAATTCCATTTAATAAAAAAATTGAGGTTCCATATTTGTTTTATTCCACATCTGAACAAAAACTAGACATTCTGAAATTTAAAAATTAAATTAAATTAAAAAAAATGAGCACCATTTTTCCAAGAATACCAATGGCTGGGAAACTCATCATGATGTGGGAAAACTACGTTCAAGCCCCTACTCTGTCTGATTTTATATTCTGTTGTTGACTTCTGAAAACTTCCTGACAAAATTTTCATCAAAACTAACTTTCACAAAAAATATTTTGCTTTAAGTGAATTGGCATTTTTGGATAAAAAAACATTTAGTAGAAAAATTCCCCAACTAGCTCTACTGATATCTCAGTCACCACATGCAGAAGGCCCTTGAAATGTAGGATTTCAATGGAATGGTAGTCTTATCCCATTGGGGGTAGGTGGGGGGAAAGAAGAGGAGAAGAGTGCCTGCTAAATGTATCCCTTCCTAAGGCAAAGGGAATCCAGGAAAAGAGAAGTAGCTATTATTCTTGAGAGGAAGGCATTATAGAAGATGGGCTGTTGAATCAAGACCCTGAAATGTGTCTTCATTTGCTAGGTGAACCATTCCTACTATGCAAACCTCTTAAGGCTAATTCGTTTTGTGCCTTTTTATATTAATAATGGAGGTTACAGTGTTGGATAATTTAGAGATAGAACTGATGGAAGCAATCATGTTTTCTCATCTATCATCAAAACCTACAGTTAAAGTTAAGTGGTGTCCTACTTCTAAAGATAATGTTAATGTTCTTGATAATTCTTGAAGAAATGTTACAATCACTCAGCTACATGACAATCTTAAAGAAAGTCCCAGATGGAAGGTTTGTTGAACCCTATATTTTGTCTTTCATTTGTCATATCATTCTTCTGATTGTAACACTGAGTAATAAGCTGACAAAACATACTTAGTTTTAGGCACTGAAGACAACTGGATAGATATTCTTTATAAAAAACCCACTTTCACTAGAAAAATATAGGCTGGGCAAGATTTCACATGCAAAGAGGCACTGCATCTCAGCACAAAGTGGAAAACTTTCACAGGATAAAATGCTAAAACAAATCTAATGCCATTCTAATTAGAGTTTATCAGGAATTTTTTGCACCCCCCCCTTTTTTTTTTCAAATCAGAAAATTCCGATTAGTCAAAACTTAAACTGTTCATGGAAAGGGGTTAATTTTGATAAATTTCCAGTTTAAAAAAAATAAAAAGTTTCAAAATTATTGAGGCCTCCTGTTGGACTTTTGGGAAAGGAAAGTTCCATTTCTCAAGTCCAAATTACTTTTCCTTTAGAAACTTTAATTAACTTATAATAAAGAATGTAACTAAAAAAGGTTAAAATAGAAACAAAATACTTCACTTGACCCAGCTGGAAATTTTCTTTGGATTTTCAGATCATGAAAATTTGAGATTTTGACCATGTCCTGATTTGGGACAAATAACTTGATAACATTTAGAGCTATGGAATTTGGAAGCTAGACAGAAAGTGAACTGATTTTAATCATCTTTTGTCAAACTCCCTTAGGCTGGTGAGTATTCACCAGTTCATACACTTGTGCTTCTGCTTCTCTGTGAGCACACATGCATACTGCACACTTTTGATGCACTAACCTTTGCATGTGCAGGTGATAGAATTTTCCTGTGTAAACCCATCACTTGTCCAGGCACGTGTCATAATTGTTCAAATGCATGGGCAGGTGTTAATTCATCAAACTGTCTGTTCAGCTGTGTGTACTCAGATTTATGCATGCTCAAGCTGAAAGTGAAAAATCAGTTCCTTGAACACTTGACTCTCAACCAGTCAGAGCAATACTGCCTGAACAATAGAAACCATCTACCAAACAATGGTTTATAGTGACCTTTCAAAGACTAAACAACCTGGCTCAAATACTACCTTGCCCAAACCATCTTGGCTTACTCTTCCGAGATTCTGTCAGGCCTTCGGTTCGGCTCCTCCAAGCAATTATTTCTTTTGCCAAGAAATATGAATTCTGGGCAGATCCCCAGAGAAAGAACACTATTTGGCTCTCTTTTGTTACTGAAACTTTTTTTTTTAAAGATGATAAGCTTCCTGGTAGCAATTCTGAATAGAGAAAAACAAATGAAAAAGCCTCACCCTTAAAT
Organism: Lepidochelys kempii; assembly: GCF_965140285.1. Lineage (NCBI taxonomy): Eukaryota > Metazoa > Chordata > Testudines > Cheloniidae > Lepidochelys > Lepidochelys kempii. The sequence continues at coordinate 64,447,971 of NC_136384.1, read as the reverse complement.
TTTGACACTGATGCATGACCCATGAATGCTGTGATGGGGTCTTTACCCCCACACTAGCCCAAGAAGACTAAATGAGGCTGAGAAAGAGCCAGTTAAGTGGATAAGTCACTCTTGATGGGAATCAGGTGGCCTAAGTAACCCCAGATTGATGATGAGCCCAATTGAAAGGGAGAAGGTGGGGCTACTATAAATCAAGGAAACTGACAGCAGAGAAGAGCTATAGGGAGGGTGTCTGTAGGGAAGCAAGTAGACAAGCTTAGGGGGAGAGTAGAAACCCTAGGGGATCCAGGCTCTGAAAGAAGGGTTTATCCAGTAGGGTGGTAGAGCTAAAGCATGAGAGAGGTAGAGGAGGAAAAGGCTAAGGGAAACACCAGCAAGGGGGGACATTGCAGACCTTGGCTGCTGATTAGAGGTCCCTGAGTTGGAACCCAGAGTAGAAGGTGGGCCCAGGTTCCCCTACCAGCCACTGGGGAAATGGCACAATCTGGGAAGTGAATGGGAAGTCTGCTGAAGACACTGGAGAGGGCAGGGTGTATGAGCAAGCAACAGAAATGGGTGTTAGCCCTGGCAGGAGCTAATCCTCAGAGCAGCCAGGAGGAGGTGCTCCAGCAATGAGTGGATCGTATTACAATGGCCTATTACCTTCAGTGGGAAACACTGAAATGCTTTGAAATTATAGGGATAGGTCTTTAATTGCATACCTAATTGGCTCAAAATACAACAGGTAACCTCTTGAGATGGGAAAGTTGCCATTAGCAGATAACGCCTCTTCTCAAATCATTATGATAGTTTGTTGTTTGCTGCCGAGTACGGTTCTAGGTGTCAAAGTCCCAAGTGGTCTTGACTTCTTGAAAATAAGCGGCTGCCTCTCACCTTATTTCTTTGTGGCAGTTGATACCTTCCTGTTGTTGGCTTTTAGGTTTAACCTTTCTGGGGCCAGCAGCAGAGCTCTCCTTTGGAGCATACCTCAAGGCTTAGTTATTTTTTTTTTAATTATGCAAGTTATCTGCTTCTTAACTCTTTCTGGATCTGTCAGGAAGGATACAAGAGAGCGAGCTTAACTGTTTTCTTAGGATTTACTCTGAATGATTTCACTCTTTGATGCTGTGTAATCACAGGAACAGTGAAGTGCAAAAGAATTATGTACTGAATCATGAACATAAGATTATTTTTTTCAATTACCAGATCTCATAAAACTTAGTTTACAATCTGATCCTCAATAAGGCTCAACCATCTGACTAGCTAAGCACTAACTCCCATTTTCTTCCGTATTGTCTCAATCCCAGCTACTCCCATCTCTTTCCCCAAGAGACAAACTAACCCAAGGCATTTGGGATGTCAGTTACATTCCACAATGTCTTATAAATGGCCTATCTCTTTAAACCTGTTTAAAGCTGTGCTACCTGTTACTAAATCATACCAGTTACACGGGCAGGAGGCAACTTTTTAGAGAGCAGCAGATTACTGAATATTATAATCAGCAGGAAATTTCTGAGATCTGAAAGTCTCAGAGAAATAGAATTTCTAGCAGATGAAAACAAAGCTACTTCATTAGCAAATTGGAGTCTGCTAGCAAAGTTCTGTTTCCACTTGGAGTCTAAAAAACATGCAGCTCCCTGAATAGCTTGCAGACTGTGATAGTGAAGTTGGGAGGAATGGGCTTCCTTTCCACAAACCCAGGCTTCACGTGGTCCACATTCAAGGCTGTAATCAGCTTTACAGCCGCCTGTGATACACTTTGTGATAGGCCATGTTCTGTGGCCACCACTGCTGAATGGTTATATTGTGGAAAAAATTCAGTTGCTTAGGAGGGTCTTGGGGTAGGGCCTGTAGAAAGAAGTCAAAAGAGGAAAAAATAATGCCCAACAAAAATGAAAGGATCAATCCATAGTCAAGGAGAAGAGGAAGGATGAGACTAAACTCCAAGGGAAAAAAGAGACAGAAAAAAAAGGGCAGTTTAGAATCAAACTGAAGAAGAAGAAAATCATAGAAGATTAGGGTTGGAAGAGACCTCAGGAGGTCATCTAGTCCAATCCCCTGCTCAAAGCAGGACCAATCCCCAACTAAATCACCCCAGCCAGGACTCTGTCAAGCTGGGCCTTAAAACCTCTAAGGAAGGAGATTCCACCAGCTCCCTCGGTAACCCATTCCAGTGCTTCACCACCCTCCTAGTGAAATAGTGTTTCCTAATAACCGACCTAGACCTCCCCCACTGCAACTTGAGACCATTGCTCCTTGTTCTGTCATCTGTCACAACTAAGAACAGCCTAGCTTCATCCTCTTTGTAACCCTTTTTCAGGCAGTTGAAGACTGCTATCAAATCCCCCCTCACTTTTCTCTTCTGCAGACTAAATAAGCCCAGTTCCCTCAGCCTCTCCTCGTGAGTCACGTGCCCCAGCCCCCTGATCATTTTTGTTGCCCTCCGCTGGACTCTCTCCAATTTGTCCACATCCCTTCTGTAGCGGGGGACCCAAAACTGGACGCAGTACTCCAGATGTGGTCTCACCAGTACTGAATAGAGGGGAAAAAATCACTTACCCTGATTTGCTGGCAGTGCTCCTACTAATGCAGCCCAATATGCCATTAGACTTCTTGGAAACAAGGGTACACTGCTGACTCCTCATCCACTGTAATCCCCAGGTCCTTTTCTGCAGAACTGTTGCTTAGCCAGTCCGTCCCCAGCCTGTAGCGGTGCATGGGATTTTTCCTTCCTAAGTGCAGGATTCTGCACTTGTCCTTGTTGAACCTCATCAGATTTCTTTTGGACCAGTCCTCCAATTTGTCTAGGTCACTCTGGACCCTATCCCTACCCTCCAGTGTATCTACCTCTCCCCCCAGCTTAGTGTCATCTGCAAATTTGCTAACGGTGCAATCTATCCCATCGTCCAGATCATTAATAAAAATGGCCAATTCTACCTTAAAGGAAAAGCCCAAACCAAATGAGAGAGGAAGTATTTTAAGAGCCAGCTGAATCCTCTTGGCAGTCTTGTGATTCAGATAATCTACCCTGTCCTACAGTTAAAGTTACATGTGAGACCTCATTGGCTTTTCAGTAGAAGTGATTCTGAACTGAGGGGAGATCTGCTGGCAGGCACTTAAAGAGTTAACATAATGGGTCTTGCTCCACCAGCAGGAGTGCTGCTGCCTTTATCACTTCTGGATTATTCCTAATAAATCTCTTACTACTACTGTAACCAGACATGCTTCTCTGTGCTTGCTGCCTTTGCCTGCACCACAGTGTGACAGTAAATTTTGTTTATTATTATGGTACCCTTACAGCAATTCATATAAAGTAACCAGAAGTATTTTGTTGTAGCTGAGGCTTATATATTCTCTTCTGATGAAGCTCAACACCACACATTTATCACCATTAAGGAATGGACTGCCCCAGTAGTTCCTTCTGGAATGGTTTTGGTTTGTTCTGTTGATTGAAAGTTTTTTTTTAAATATTTACACTGCTTTTCAAAAAAATAGTATACCTAAAAAGCCAAGTTCAATGGGCAACTTACTCTTCTATTCTAGCAACAGTTGTAATGCCAGCAGGGTAATTACAATCTCTTTTTTTGTGGAAGATTAGTGAAGATATCTGCAAGAGGAATGGACAGATTATCTATGTAACAATATTTCAAGAGGTCTTTCACCTAGCTGAACCTTGACATATGGTAGGACTGGGGATACAGTTTATATCTTTTCAACCGCAGACATGGTAAAATATAAGATTAAAAATTTAGCTTGAGGCATAGCATAGATGGGATAGGCTTTTAGTGCTGTGAGGAATTAGAAAGCACTTCAGAATAGATGGGGTCTACATAGATAATTAGTAAGTGTCCTTGCAAAAAGGGTAGCTGGCACTGGTAAGGAGTTTAAAGTACTGAGGGGCTGCCAGGAGAAATAAGTACATAGAGAATAACAATTAGGTTGGGAAGAACAGGAATATTATGAGAATATGTACAATGAAAATGCATGTTATATACTTGCAGTTGAAAGGAATTAGCCTAATTCTTGGATTGTTGGTTAGTAATATGAATGGAAATAAATTCAAAGATATTAAAACATATGTATACAAAAGGAAGAAAAGTAATAGCAATGTGGGATCAGGAGTCCTATGTACCTGGGAGAAAATATATTGTTATGGGCCTAACAGAAATTTGCATGTAGGTAAATAAGTGGGAAGGTCAATGCAGAAGCATAGATATTCATCTGAAGAAACTAGAAGCACAGAGCGAAGACAACTAAGGAAAATACAACTAAACTTTGCTTGTATTACATATACATAAGGATGTCCACCATACAAACAAATTTAATATCTGGCTTCCCACTTTATTTTCTTACTAGAACAAAACTGCATGTTGAAACAGAATTATTGGTTGAACAGGAGATAGCTCCTGAGTTTGAATTCAAACTATAGCATTGTGATGGGTTCAGACACAGATATACGGTTCACACACAAACAAGACAGGACAAAGGTGATTTACAATACATTTATCAGATTAACAGGTTACATTGATCTTCTTTGATAATACCTAGATCTTCTAGAGAGGTTTGAAAGACTCAGTACCTTCACTTTTTCTCCACTGCATAAAAGCAGCATGAAAATAGTCAGAATAGTTATAACAAGGCTATCATGGGAGTTTTTCATGTTTCAAGTACTCAAGTTACTGGATTCTTCATGAGTTGAGGCAGATTGATTGTGAGGGTTAGAAAGCCTTGTGGGTCCATTAGTTTATTATATATTTATCTATTTCATGTTAGTGGTATTGGAACCTTTGAGACTACACCAGGATTCTTAGCAGAATACATCAGATAGTTTCTGATATCTGTTATACTAGTGCAAACCATATGGGAAAACTAACAATGGACCAAGATGCAATGACAGTACAGGGGAGATATGGAGACAACTGGTGATAGTTGGTGGCCCTGTATGAGTGGACAGGGATATTTGTTTGGGTTCAGCTCAGAAGACCAAGAATGATCTGATTGTGTTGGCTTCACACACCTTTTGGAAGTTTTCCTTCCCCCCTCTTGTGTAGCCTACATAGCAAGAGCTTTGAAGTTGAGCAAATTGAGAAGTATTGATTTATTGAAAATTTAACAAAAGTGGCCTGGAAAGTTTTATATATTACTTTATCATATCTTTGTTGCAAGGTGGTACAGTTTTTTCCTAAAATCAATAGCAGGCCTGACAGAATTCTTAATGCATGCCTTACAGCTGCTTTTTTCTAAATAAAGAGACAGACTGTGTTCTATTTAACCAACTGACATGTATAGGCTCTATTATTTTAGAGAGAACTTTACTGAATCTTGTCTTCTAAAAGCAAGTTTAATGCAACTGCTAAGTAAGTCACTGGAAATAAAGTTTGTCTACCAAAAGGAGAGAAGAACAGTTTTATGTATTCACTACAGTATATACCTCAAATTAAAATAAATACATTAAATTAAAAAAAGTCACTTTCAGCCAAGAGTAATCAGGTCTGGCTAACCTTTGTAATTCAATAGAGTTTTCTCTGCTCTCACAGTTAATACTGGGCACATCAGCTATACTTCCTCCAAGTATATCTTGTGATGGTGTCTAAGTTTAGTACATTCAGACATTCCAGGGAGGCTGGTAATTAGTTTCACTGAATACATTGTTTCAGGTTAGTTAAAATGAAATGGGTAAATGCAGGTTGTATGAAAAAAAACAACCTGGGATATGATATTGTTTGCTTGTTCAAATTGCAAAAATATAATGTAACATCCAAAACAATACAATACACTCATTAAACAATATGAAGCAACCAACCGTCTTGTAATAACCGAGTAAATATTCAAAGGGAGGCATAGGCAGTTCCTTTTATGCTCTTTGTCTAGACTCAAGAAGGGCACAATGCACCTCTATCTGTAGCAGTCATCATAACTCACCACCTATCTAGCTATTATTGGATGGCACTTCCCTATATGCATTGTGGAAGAAGTGAGTTTTGAGGAGGGACATGGAGGAGGATATGGTGGTAACTGTACTGGTTCTGGATTTAAAATAATCCCACTTGTAAAGGGCAACACAGAAGTAATTCTGTTGCATTAAACTATATTATGTGTGTATAAAACCGTTCTAAGGGAGATCAGAGTTACCTCCCTCCCCTACTCACCTCATAATCAACTACTGGCTCCTGGGCAGCTCAGCTCACTTCCTCAGAAGCCTCTCTCCCCTCTCCTTTAAGTGTATGTGGGGAGGAGGGGAAAAGGACTGGGGGAGAGGAATAAGAAACCCATCTGCTGGAGGAAGGTCTTCCTCTCTAGAACTTCACTACTGTTTGTTTTAGCTCTAAAAAATAAAACAACACACCACTCTCCACATCAGAAAATCATAGAAATGTAGTACTGGAAGGAACCTCAAGAGGTCATCTAGTCCAGTCCCCTGCACACATCAGGACTAAATATTATCTAGACCATCCCTGATGGGTGTTAGCCTGTTCTCAAAAACCTTCAATGATGGAGATTCTACAACCTCCCTGGGTAAATTGTTCCAGTGTTTAACTACACTGACAGTTAGGAAGTTTTTCCTATCCTTTAACTTAAATTCCTCTAGCTGCAATTTAAGACATTACTACTTGTCCTTTCCTCACCTTATCCACTGAACGTTTATTGCCCTCATTTTCATAATAACCCTTTACATATGTGAAAACTTATTGAGTTCCAACTCCGTTTTCTCTTCTCCAGATTAACAAACCCATTTTTTTCAGTCTTTCCTGGTAGGTCATGTTTTCTAGACCTTTAAATCATTTTTGTTACTCTCCTCTGGACGTTCTCTAATTTGTCAACATCTTTTCTGAAGTGTTTTGCCCAGAACGGGACACACTATTCCAGTTGAAGCCTTATTAGTGCTGACTAGAGTGGAAGAATTACTTCTCATGTCCTATTTACAACACTCCAGCTAATATACCCAGAATGATGTGGTGGTGTTTGCAACAGTATTACATTGGTAACTCACATGTAGTTTATGATCCACTATAACCCAGAGGTCCTTTTCTGGAGTATTCCTTCCTAGGCAGTCATTTCCCATTTTGAGTTTTTCAGTAGCTTGTTCCTTCCTAAGTGTAGTACTTTGTATTTGTCCTTATATCATCTTATTTATTTCAGACAATTTCTCCAGTTTGTCAATCATTTTGAATTTTAATCCAGTCCTCCAAAGCACTTGCAGCCCCATCCAGGTTGGTATCATCCACAAACTTTATACATGTGCTCTCTATGCCATTATCCAAATCATTTAGGAAGATATTGAATAGAATTGTACCTAGGACAGATCCCTACAAGAACCCACTTAATACTCTCTACCAGCTTGACTGTGAATCACTGGGAAACTCAGTAGTTGTCAACTAATTGTGCACCCACCTTATAATAGGTTTGTCTAGGCTATAGTTCCCTATGAGAAGATCATATGAGACAGCGCAACTTTAGTAAGGCATTTGATGCTGTCTCATCAACTGCTTCTCTCATATCCACAAGGTTTGTTACCCTATAAAGAAGGATATTAAGTTGGTTTGACATGACTTATTCTTTGACAAATCCATGTTGACTGTTACTTATCACCTTATCTTTTGCATTCCATTTCCAGCTGCTTCATATTCAAGTTCCAAACAAACTCATGCCCTACTTCCATCTGCCTTAGCTTATCCATTTTTCATCTGTTTCATTCCATTCTAGAATCCAGTCCAAAATATGGCAAATCTGTACCCTTGGAATAACCTTGACATTCCCTCAGTGCCATCATTCAGACTTTCCAAGAGTTGTGGGTTTCAAAAATAGCACACTGTTACACCCACCAGTAGCTATATGTTAATAAGTGTGAAGATTTTATATATAAACTGCACCTACAAGAGTGCAGGAAGCCAAATTTGGCATTGAGTTAATCCAATTAAATCAGTAGAGTTCATGGAATGTGAACGAATGCAAACTTTGATCTGGAAGCCCATGGTAAAATGAGGAGGAATTCACCAACTGAGCAGGAGGATCTCACCCAGTGACTGAATAACTATTATGGTGCTTATGGAGTAAACTTTTGCTGTACCTGTATTTTGTGGCAATTTATAATATATATGACAGCATTTATGAGCTACTTCTCTATCTAAAAGCAACATCTCAGCAATGTTCTGAACTGTTGATATGTTGATTTTGTTCTCTTACCTATAGTTTGGAAATTCAGGAGGGTAGGATGTGTATGTGTTTTTACTTTATTTCCCTCAATGTGAGGATACCGCTATGCTGCTTCACTTCATGGCCAGTCTGTTACCAATAGGTTGTCAATTTAAACTCCTCTACACTGGTAACTGTACTGATACTATCAAGTCATTTTAGGCTAACCAGATGGTTTCATGTTTTACTCACTGATCACTATCAGCCTCAGCCAGGTTTGATCCACTAAGCCTAAAGTGAAAGCCTTTGTATCCCATTACTAATGTCGTAAACCATTCAATTCCCTACACCTTTCACTTTGTAAAATACCTTGTCAGATTATGTCTTCTCAGTTTACTCAGAGACAAGGCTTTATTCTTTAATACTGACATACAAAGTGATCTGAAATGCTTTCACCTATTTTAGGAAAGCATTAACTTCCTAGCCTATAGAGTACATCTTTTTGCCCTTTGTTATTATAGAACTATTGAATACATAGTGCAGATAGAGTCTTTTAAAAATAACTTCAAGGACATCACATCTCCTTTTCTCTTCATTTTCTTTATTGACTCTCATTGGTAAGTCTGAAAGGAGCTTTGGATTCCAAATGGCAGAGTACTTATGGGACTGGCTATATCCTACATAATCTCAAATCTTGCTGATGGATCCTACTTTTTAAAGCAGATTTGAGGGGTCACAGTGTTTACCTAACAATAATTTAGAAAGACAAGGTGGGTGAGGTAAGATTTTATTAGACCAAGTTTTGTCCCAGAAAGAGAGAAGCTTTCGAGCTACACAGAGCTCTTCTTCAGAAGTTACCTCAACTTCTCTCTCTCCATTATCCTTGGACCAATTCAGCTACAGCACTGAAAACAATAATTTAACATGCAGATATCAAATCTGTAATGTCAATATTACCTTTAAATTTTATGACGTGGGTGACCTAGTGGTTAGATCTGATTAATGAAAAGCCAGAAGGAATCTTATTTCTGATCTCAGCTAAACACTGAAAATCACTTGACACTGATATTTGATTTGACTTGTGTCAGCCAACCCACCTCCAAAATTGGGTAAAATCACAATAGACCTCTCTTTCCCCCTCCTTTCCCTTACATGAAGGCCAGCTGCTGTGTTTATAGTAGGCTGAGCTTTCATGGATAAGTACATCCCCCTAAAGTGAATGTGTGTACATACTGGTTGGAGAATGGCAAATGAAAACCAAGAAGGGTGGATCTTCCTTTTCATATTGATTTAAATAAACTTTTTTAAACTTGTGAAAGTTATTATATAAATATAATTAACAGTGTTGACTCTGGCTACTAATTTATCTTAGAGGGCTCTGTAATAATTTCCTTATCTCAATTTAATTGCACAGTCAGATCCGATCAAACAAAACCTTTATTTGCATTCTGAAATTATGAGCAACAAATATTTTATCCTTCTGTGAATAGCTAGTTAACCTTAAAGAATTTTTTTTTGTTAAATCAAAACAAAATCAGCAGGGTATCTAATTTTTAAAGCACATTTATTTTTGATATTTATCAAAAAAATGTATTACATTCTCATGTTGTGAAACCACTGCCAAGCATGGAATGAATTGAAACAAAAAAGCATTATATGTTGACAAAGTGCATGTTATCATGTACTGTGCACACTGTCATGCAACTGCCTGCTACGCATCGTAAGTCTTTCCTAGCATTACAGATACATCCTCTAAATCCGGAAGTGTATTTTCTTCAAGGTTCTTATTTTAAAACTGTTCAGGCAAACATAATTAACCACCCTGAGTTCTAAGTGCAGAATGCAATTCGCCTTAAAAACTGCAAGTCCAGAAGAACTAAGAGTCCCAACTCTACAAGAGTATTACAGCAGTTGCTGGTCATTAGAGCTATAGTTAAAGGTTGAAAAATGGCTTCCAACAGAAGCCCGTGAAAGATTTTTCGAGACATGTTTTCTAAATGCATTTTTGTGTTTAGTCTCTGCCGCAAGAATTTATTTATTTATTTTACTTTTTGAGGTGGGGCATCAAAATCCTTTCAGCCATTGAGTTATGGAAGCACTTAGACACAGAAACCCTTTCCTTAGATTTTTACATTTTTCAAAAAACGTGTCACCCATTCATCCAGATAAATCAAAATTGGGCAAAAGTGGAAAGTGTGCAGGCATGTAAGGAATTGTTATTGTGGAATTTGTACTCTGTTCAATTTGAAAAAAAAATTGGTGGGACACTGATAGCACGAAAGTATAAAACAGAATCATTCTCCTCCTCCTCCCCCTCCCCACAAAAAAACCCCAATCCAAACCACAACACTGCTTTAACATCAGGGATTGTAATGTGGCTTGTCAAAAAGGTTTGAGGTTTTTAATGACAGATCAGATAAAAGCATACTGGGAACTTTGTGGATATTTTAAAGGCACTGTCAGCTTAAAAACAAACTCATTCTTTCCAAAATATGTTAACTTCTGTTAAAGTACACCTGGGACTACTATTACTGAAAGATAGTATAATTCCCCCCCCCCCTACTCATTTTGTTTACTTTGTGCATTTGAGAGTACTTTGTCAAATAGAGGCTTGGCAGAATTCAATTTGTTTTTATTTTTTTCAAATTTTGATCATTTTTATTTAAGATTTGTTTGCTTGATTTTTCTTTTTACAGTTGCTGGAAATCAAGAGGGGTAGGGACGGGGTTAAAGCAGCACTGAGAGTGGAGTTGCAAAGGGCTCCCAGCACTGAAAGTGGGAGCCAAGACACCAGGGCACAAGGCTCAGGGGGACGCAGTAGTCAAGCTGGCTCGGTGGAGCAGAGACCAGAACTGAAAGAAAGATGAGCCCGGGCATGGAGTACTGCTGAAAGGTTCTTGCCCACAGGCAGCTCACTGGCTGGTGAACGAGTGGAGCAGTGACAGCAGAGCTGCAGAGGGCCCCCTGCATGTCTGCAGGCATGGTGACCCCCAATCCCTGCAGGTTCAAGGTGTGGGGAAGGCTGCAGTCCTGGCGGGGCACAGCAGAGAATCCCAGCCTGGACTGCAAAGAGGAGGAGGACGAGTCCTCGGCCACAGGGAACAACACCCCCCTGCTGAATGCTTCCTGCCCAGGAACAGGGGCTTATTCCTATCCTTGCCGTCTTGGCCGGGGTCTCTGCTCCACTTGGCCAGAACAGAAGCCTCACCCACACCTTGTGCCTGTAGTGTTCAGGTGTTACTGGCCCAGTGGCTGCACAGGGAGCCCTCCAGCTCCGCTGTCATTTATCCACTCTCTCTCACGCCTGTGAGTGGAGGGCTGCAGCGGACTCCCTGTGCTGCCACCGGGCCAGTGACACCCTTCCGCTGCAAGGCACACCCCATTATGCTGAAATCCATGGGGGAGGGGGAGTCAGTATCAGCTGAAATCAATACTTACTATCATTGATTGATTGAAATTGAATCCTATGTATATATAAGCAGATTCACTGTTTCCTCTTTTGTTTGTGTATGTCACAACAGGGGAGAGAAAAATATGACTGTGATGGTACAGCCACAATAACTGTTGGATGGACTCAGGCAGGTGTAGTACCCAAAACTACTTTTAACTCGTTTTTTAAGCTGTCTATATTTCAAGTTGATAATTCCCCTTTAAAGTGGTCTCTAAGATATGGAATATCCATTGGAAGTGACTCTTGTTGTTGGTTTCACTTTATATTAGAAAAGTTTTCCCTAATATAAAGGACTCACTTTTCTGCTCTCACCCACCAGGGTACGCAACAGCTGGAATTGTAATTCTAGCTCTCAGCCCCACAAACTGGTGGACACAACTCCATTCATGCAAGTAGGCCCTCTGATTTGATGGGAGTTGTCAAGGTTCCTCCCCCACTCTGAACTCTAGGGTACAGATGTGGGGACCTGCATGAAAAACCTCCTAAGCTTATTTTTACCAGCTTAGGTCAAAACTTCCCCAAGGTACAAAATATTCCACCCGTTGTCCTTGGGCTGGCCGCTACCACCACCAAACTAATACTGGTTACTGGGAAAGAGCTGTTTGGACGCGTCCTTCCCCCCAAAATACTTCCCAAAACCTTGCACCCCACTTCCTGGACAAGGTTTGGTAAAAAGCCTCACCAATTTGCCTAGGTGACTACAGACCCAGACCCTTGGATCTTAAGAACAATGAACAATCCTCCCAACACTTGCACCCCCCCTTTCCTGGGAAATGTTGGATAAAAAGCCTCACCAATTTGCATAGGTGACCACAGACCCAAACCCTTGGATCTGAGAACAATGAAAAAGCATTCAGTGTTTTACAAGAAGACTTTTAATAAAAAATAGAAGTAAATAGAAATAAAGAAATCCCCCCTGTAAAATCAGGATGGTAGATATCTTACAGGGCAATTAGATTCAAAAACATAGAGAACCCCTCTAGGCAAAACCTTAAGTTACAAAAAAGATACACAGACAGAAATAGTTATTCTATTCAGCACAGTTCTTTTCTCAGCCATTTAAAGAAATCATAATCTAACACATACCTAGCTAGATTACTTACTAAAAGTTCTAAGACTCCATTCCTGTTCTGTCCCTGGCAAGAGCAGCATCCAGACAGACACAGACCCTTTGTTTCTCTCCCTCCTCCCAGCTTTTGAAAGTATCTTGTCTCCTCATTGGTCATTTTGGTCAGGTGCCAGCGAGGTTACCTTTAGCTTCTTAACCCTTTACAGGTGAGAGGAGCTTTCCCCTGGCCAGGAGGGATTTCAAAGGGGTTTACCCTTCCCTTTATATTTATGACAGGAGTGCTTATATGAATATGCATAGAACTGTTTGCAGGACTGAGGCCATAGTTTGTTTTTTGTCCCTTGCTTTCTCAGAGGGAGTTTTGTACATCCAATTCTTTTTTTTTTGGTAAAGTCTTAAAATAAATTCAGAACCAACAAGAATTCCTTCACAAAAGCACAGAGCAGTTGACAATGATTTTCAGAATAGCTTTGGATTTCCTATAGCAAACATTATTGTGTCAATCTGACCAGAAAAAACTTCAGTGGAACGATATTCCATTGGAACATACAGTTCCATCAAAATCTAAACACATTCCAGCAAAATCAGGTCAATTTTGCTGGAATTATGTTTGGAAAAAAAATGGTCAGAAAAGTTCTGACTGTCAAAACTTTCCATTTTGACATTTTTTTGAAAAATGTTTTAATGTTTTGCGCTTTTGTTTCAATTTTTCTATGTAATATATTATAACGCAAACTAAAAATCAGTTGTTGAAACAAAAATACACTGACCTAAAACAAGGTTCTTTTTCTCCCGCAGAATTTTCCTTCACAGAAAATTTAATTTTTTGTTTTCGTTCCAGTTTAGAACAAAACCAAATTTCAAAATCCTTTAAAACAGAATAGTTTCTCCTCCACCATTCTTAACACATAGACCCTTTACGGATTTACACATTAATAAGGAACCATTCTTACAGAACCATTCTGGTCTCGCTAGTAAATCAAATGCAGCATTTAACCATTCTGGCCCTGTGAATGTCTGCTGCTTTACATATAGGCCCACCCCTTCCAGCATAAACCTATAGTCCAACAGTTGAAGGTCCCTCAACTTCACATTAGACCTTTGGTCCAAGTCCAGACTCACTAGTCCTTTCCCATGGTCTCTTGGGGGTTTCAGTAATCCTTACTGTGATGGGGTGCCCCACTCACTGCTAGGATGGCACTTCCTCCAGGCCATTCTGGGAAATAACTTACCAGTTGACATCCCTTCCCACAGTTGCACACCATCTCTTCGCCTCTCTTTCTGGGTCATAGAATCATAGAATATCAGGGTTGGAAGGGACCCCAGAAGGTCATCTAGTCCAACCCCCTGCTCGAAGCAGGACCAATTCCCAGTTAAATCATCCCAGCCAGGGCTTTGTCAAGCCTGACCTTAAAAAACCTCTAAGGAAGGAGATTCTACCACCTCCCTAGGTAACGCATTCCAGTGTTTCACCACCCTCTTAGTGAAAAAGTTTTTCCTAATATCCAATCTAAACCTCCCCCACTGCAACTTGAGACCATTACTCCTCGTTCTGTCATCTGCTACCATTGAGAACAGTCTAGAGCCATCCTCTTTGGAACCCCCTTTCAGGTAGTTGAAAGCAGCTATCAAATCCCCCCTCATTCTTCTCTTCTGCAGGCTAAACAATCCCAGCTCCCTCAGCCTCTCCTCATAACTCATGTGTTCCAGTCCCCTAATCATTTTTGTTGCCCTTCGCTGGACTCTCTCCAATTTATCCACATCCTTCTTGTAGTGTGGGGCCCAAAACTGGACACAGTACTCCAGATGAGGCCTCACCAATGTCGAATAGAGGGGAACGATCACTTCCCTCGATCTGCTCGCTATGCCCCTACTTATACATCCCAAAATGCCATTGGCCTTCTTGGCAACAAGGGCACACTGCTGACTCATATCCAGCTTCTCGTCCACTGTCACCCCTAGGTCCTTTTCCGCAGAACTGCTGCCTAGCCATTCGGTCCCTAGTCTGTAGCTGTGCATTGGGTTCTTCCATCCTAAGTGCAGGACCCTGCACTTATCCTTATTGAACCTCATCAGATTTCTTTTGGCTCAATCCTCCAATTTGTCTGCAGCACCTCTCATGCCACAAGCTATTGCTGCCTCTTTGTGACTCAGCATTCTGAGGTTACTATGCTCATTTTGCCCTTCTGGGGTAACAAAGGGTTTCTCCCACCATCATGGACAGTCTTTCCATTCACTGACTCATACTGCCACTCCCTCTGGCCTGCCCTCCACTCTAGGTTCCAGCTCAGGGTCCCTTTAGCCAGCAGTCAAGGTCTTTCCCACCTGGACTTTACTGCCTTTCCCTGAGCCCTTTCTTTACCATTTGGTACTCCCTGCTCTCTGGGTTAGCCAGCCTCCTAACTAGGGTGACCAGATGTCCCATTTTTAAAGGGACAGTCCCATTTTTTGGAACTTTTTCTTATATAGACGTCTATTACCCCCCCCACCACCTCCTGTTCTGTTTTTTCACAGTTGCTATTTGGTAACCCTACTCCTAACTCCCCCATCTTGGGGGGGGGGTGGAACTGTGGGCTACCTGTCCCCATAGCCTCCAAAATGCCTTCCTTCTCCCAGGGAGTTATTGGAAACTTTCCCATCAGTGCCCTCAGCTGCCCGTTTCCTGTCTTTAAAGTCCAGTCCAACTTGTTCCTCCCCAGCTAGGCTCTCACCCTCAGTCAGGGGATTCCTTAGCCAGCTGATTCCTCTCAGCTGTGGCCTGTTGGGTTAATTAGCTCCCTTTTCAATCCACCTTAACTCTTTCAGGGCAAGTGTGGGGTGGACACCCCATCACACCTACTTTTCTGGGGGAGGGAGGTTCTTCTCCACCTTCCTCATTGGGTTGGTAGGGGAACCCAGGCCCTCTCTCTCACTGGGTTTTGGTCCAGGGACCCTTGACTACCCAGCCCAGTCTGCCTCGCTGGATCACTTCCTACTTTGCCCCTATCTTGGCCTTTTGGCTCAACTTCTTCCTGGGCTCCCAGTGTATCAGCTCTACTCTCTCTAAACCTCCTCCACTGACTCAGTGTAGAGCTTCTTAGCACTTTCTGCTGGTCAGCTGGAGGGGAGTTTTCTACCTGCCTCTGCTCCCTGCAGGCCCCTCCACCTGTGTGCAGAATCCTGGGAAGACTCATTTCCAGCTGCTCCTTCCCAAATGCTGTGGGCTCCCTGTTGCAGGTCTACCTTCCTTCAGGGAGGCTCTCTCTGCCAGCAGTCCAACCAGCCTTCATTGCTGAGGTACAGCCAGAGATCTGCTTTCCTTCCTGGTCAAGCCCTACCTGAGCCAGATTCAGCCCTTTTAACTGCTCCCTCCAAACTTGACACCAAGCAAGGCTGGTTGTACCCAGAGGCTCTCATTAACCCCTTCTGGCCCAGTGTAAGTTATAATAGTAAGTGATGTTGCCTGATACTCTGAAATCATTCTGCCCTTTTTGTGTTTGCATGGTACTCTCTGCTCTCTGTGTTCTCTTTTGGAGCAAGAACTGCAACCCTTTCAATAACCTGTGAATTGCTTATCGGCATCACCACCTCTGTTATCTCCCTTTGTGTACGACAATCGTGATTGCTTTCTCCTCAAAAGCACCAGAACTTTTTCTCAAATAAAACTGTCACATCCCATTGTGTTTTAGAAAACAAAAGTAGGTATTTAGTGAAAGTTACTACAAAGAAACTGTACATTAAAGGTCTTTTCTTAAAATGGAATCTGCAACAGAAAATGTTTGTCTACACCTGTGCCTTTTGCTCCTCCTTCAGTGTGAAGATTATTTCATTTTACCCATCCCACCACACCAAGGAAGTTTCATATAAAATATTACCTACATTTTCAAAAGTGACTAGGGCTACTGGGTGTAAAACTTGAGATACCTTAAAGAGGCCTGAATTTAAGTTGAACACTTCTGAAAGTCAACAATTTTGAAATGTTTTAAAAAAAAATTCAGAATTGGAAATTCATCAAAATCAACCCTGTCCTCTGAAAAGTTTCAGTTTTGATGAATTGGCATTTTGACAGAAACAATTTGTTGAAAAACTCCTGATCATCTCTAATGTTGACTCTTCCCAAAAAGAAGTGTCCTTCCATTTATCAGGGGTTGAGTTAAGCCAGCTTTTAGCAAAACCAAACCTGTACATTACCTCCCCACACCATGTTACACAACATCCTACTTTCCCTTAATTGAGTAAAACCTGGGACACTGCAGTTCAGTCCCTTGTGTCATTTTCTTCTAAGTTCTCCAGTCTTCCAGCAAAAAAAATAAAATAAAATACAAATAAAACATGAGGTCTCTAATATTAACAAAAAATAAAAGGGAAGGAAATATTTAGGGATTTTCATGAGTATGTAGAATGAATTCAGAACTTATTTATTAAGCAGTTCACTTTTAAATGCCTGACACGGAGTTCATGAACAGTTCTTGGAAGTGGACATGAAACTTTTGTTTAAGAACAATATGTTTTTCTAATGTAGTTTAAACCCCTGGATCTCTGCTAGTTAAGGCTGTGACTTAGCCCTTAGCATGTCACATCTTCCTTAGCTCAGGTCTAAAAATCAAAAAGTGTCAGAGGGTGCTGGAGCACCTCCTTCTGGCAGTGTCTGAGGATTAGCTCTACCAGGCTGATGCTCCTTCCTCAAGGTGCACTCCATCACTCTCCTTGTCCAGCTCACTTGGGACTCAACTGCTTCCTGGCATGGCCCTCTAGCCATGTCATTGTAGCTATCCCCTTCCAGGGTATCAAAGTCTCTCAGGACCCAGTGTCTAAAACAGTCTTTCCATTCACTGACCCTCAATAGTACTACTTCCCCAATAGCTAGTAGGAGAACTCAGACTCACCCTCTATACTGGTTTTCAGCACAGGAACCCTACAATGAGCAGTCAAGATCCATACAGTCCTGAACCCTACTGCTGTGTCCCTGGCCTACTTCCCACCTTACCTTCTCTCACCCAAAAAGTAATTACAGTTTTTCTCTCTACAGCCTCCTTCTACTTTCAGCTAATGGGCTTTATACAAGCTCCTCCTGTTCCTGTCCAGCTGAGCTTCATCACTAATTAACACTCATCACTTCCTGGCTCCTTCTCCAAGTGAAGCCTAGGCAGTTAATTGGCTCACCTGGTCATCTTAACCGCTTCAGGCCTTCTTTGGGTAGACACCCCCCTCACAGGAAGTTTACACAAAAATGTACTGTTGGTACCATCACTCACGTTGTAAACAGAGTCAGGATGAGCTCTACCCTGACATCTGGTGGTGAGTCGTGGTGGGTTATGGAAAAGCACTTCAGGGGCTTATCTCATTTGCATAGGCACACCCACCCCACCTAGATGGTCATTTTGGCTGCTGTAGGAGCCCCAGTTTCTCCGTTATTGAGGCAGGAAGAATAAACTGTTATTATCCTGATTATGTGAATCAAGGACAGTGGAACTGTACTTGACCTTTTGTTATGATGGAGGGACTCACCATCAACTAAGCAGCACTCGCTAAGCAAGGGCCATGGGTTCCAAAATGCTGTGAATTGAGAGAGGCTAGGGATAGGTATTAATGCTTGGTGGTATGGGTCCTACATGTCAATTGTATCCTCTCTCTATGGGGGAATATCAGAGCTAGTTTTGATTCCACTATGAGTCTAGTTACAGGCTGCTGAGCTGAATTCACTTTGGGCTAATGGTGTACCAGCACTGAGGCTCCCCTCCTACAAGCTGAAATCACTAAGCGTTGTGTTAAGTAAGGGAGGGGCCTGAAGATATATTGCGGCGCAGCTCATGGGACAGCTAGCAGAGCAGAGCAATTCATGGAGCAGCTGGTAGAGTGGAGTGGAGCAGAGCGGAGCCCCACGGGGAGGTTGGGCAGTTGGCTTTGGACCACTTAAGGTGCCCCTTAAACCTCCCCTCCCCATTTCCACCCAGGTTGGGAGGTAAAACTCTGCAGATAAACTTTTGAACTCTGGGTCTGCACTGACCAGGGACAGAGACTTTCGGATTGTTGGACTTTTGGGACTTCGGGTGACTTTTGGGTTGCTGGACTCAAGAACCAAAGGGAAAGGACATGGCCCAATTTGCTTGGGGTGGGTTTTGGCTGGTGAGTTGTGTTATGAATCCTGTTGGTGGTGTTTCCCCAACATAATGCCACATTGTTTCTCTCTGTTATTAAAAGGGTTTTGCTACACTCAGACTCTGTGCTTGCGAGAGGGGAACTATTGCCTCTTAGAGGTGCCCAGTGGGGGTGGTATATATTTGTCCCAGGTCACTAGGTGGGGGCTCGAGCTGGTTTTGCACTGTGTTATTGGAATGGAACCCGTAGATACTGAACCCAGCCCTTGTTGCTGCCAACTCTGATTAGCAGAAGGGTTACTGAAGGGTTCATGTTTAGCTATTCCACCTGGAAGCAGGCAGGGCACACCCTGATTGTTTTGTAGAAGCAATGCACACATTGCTCTATCCAAGGACAAGGGCTAGATATGAACCATGAGAACTTGATTGTTGGGACAGCAACTGTGGGAAGCTTTCTTAGCCTGGGCTCAAGGCCTGAGAACCAGGATTGTAGTAGATAAAGGATGGTAAATAAGTATATTAATCAACGTCATACATTCCTTTGTGTATCTTTTTGCGGTAGCAGTGTGTAATGCTTAGGGGGGAGAAATATAATAAAAGGAGAAGGTGGAAGGCGGGGGGGCGGAACAGCCCATCTCAGCTGACCAGCCTGCTTGCTTGCATAAAGCTGTGTTCTGTCTCATCATTGAACCACCACAGGTTACAGTGTAAATAAAGCTCCAGTGGCTTTCAGTGTTTTCATCACCATGTGAAAATGGGTCCAGCACTAGAGACTTATCTCCACTAGGATTCCCAGTGGCTCTGAAATTGGATCAAATCGGAGAATCCAGGAGAAAAGTTTGGAAATTCTGTAGACAAGGCTTTAGAGAGACTGTGTCATGTCTGCAACAAAACTCCTATTTTAATCAGAAGGTGACACAAAGAATTAAAAGTTGTACTTGCTTTGTTGGATCAGTTACTCAGTTGTGACACAGAACACTAACTTAAGATTCTCTTGCTTTTGAAATTAAGCAAAAATTACACATTACTTTAATGTAGTACAAGATACATATTGACTAGCCCTTAAACTGCATCTTTGAGATCATTCCCTAGTCATACTGACACTTATATCCATTTTCAATGGCTCTTTAATCTAGGGTAGTAATGGTATAATGGAATAACAGAGACTTGGTGGGATAACTCACATGACTGGAGTACTGTCATGGATGGTTATAAACTGTTCAGGAAGGACAGGCAGGGCAGAAAAGGTGGGGGAGTAGCACTGTATGTAAGGGAGCAGTATGACTGCTCAGAGCTCCGGTACGAAACTGCAGAAAAACCTGAGTGTCTCTGGATTAAGTTTAGAAGTGTGTGCAACAAGAGTGATGTAGTGGTGGGAGTCTGCTATAGACCACCGGACCAGGGGGATGAGGTAGATGAGGCTTTCTTCCAGCAGCTCACGGAAGCTACTAGATTGCATGCCCTGATTCTCATGGGTGACTTTAATTTTCCTGATATCTGCTGGGAGAGCAATACAGCGGTGCATAGACAATCCAGGAAGTTTTTGGAAAGCGTAGGGGACAATTTCCTGGCGCATGTGCTAGAGGAGCCAACTAGGGGGGGCACTTTTCTTGACCTGCTGCTCACAAACCGGGTAGAATTAGTGGGGGAAGCAAAAGTGGATGGGAATCTGGGAGGCAGTGACCATGAGTTGGTTGAGTTCAGGATCCTGAGGCAGGGAAGAAAGGTAAGCAGCAGGATACGGACCCTGGACTTCAGGAAAGCAGACTTCGACTCCCTCAGGGAACGGATGGCCAGGATCCCCTGGGGGACTAACTTGAAGGGGAAAGGAGTCCAGGAGAGCTGGCTGTATTTCAAGGAATCCCTGTTGAGGTTACAGGGACAAACCATCCCAATGAGTCGAAAGAATAGTAAATATGGCAGGCGACTAGCTTGGCTTAATGGTGAAATCCTAGCAGATCTTAAACATAAAAAAGAAGCTTACAAGAAGTGGAAGGTTGGACATATGACCAGGGAAGAGTATAAAAATATTGCTCGGGCATGTAGGAATGATATCAGGAGGGCCAAATCGCACCTGGAGCTGCAGCTAGCCAGAGATGTGAAGAGTAACAAGAAGGGTTTCTTCAGGTATGTTGGCAACAAGAAGAAAGCCAAGGAATGTGTGGGCCCCTTACTGAATGAGGGAGGCAACCTAGTGACAGAGGATGTGGAAAAAGCTAATGTACTCAATGCTTTTTTTGCCTCTGTTTTCACTAACAAGGTCAGCTCCCAGACTGCTGCGCTGGGCATCAAAAAATGGGGAAGAGATGGCCAGCCCTCTGTGGAGATAGAGGTGGTTAGGGACTATTTAGAAAAGCTGGACGTGCACAAGTCCATGGGGCCGGACGAGTTGCATCCGAGAGTGCTGAAGGAATTGGCGGCTGTGATTGCAGAGCCATTGGCCATTATCTTTGAAAACTCGTGGCGAACTGGAGAAGTCCTGGATGACTGGAAAAAGGCTAATGTAGTCCAATCTTTAAAAAAGGGAAGGAGGAGGATCCTGGGAACTACAGGCCAGTCAGCCTCACCTCAGTCCCTGGAAAAATCATGGAGCAGGTCCTCAAAGAATCAATCCTGAAGCACTTGCATGAGAGGAAAGTGAACAGGAACAGCCAGCATGGATTCACCAAGGGAAGGTCATGCCTGACTAATCTAATCGCCTTTTATGATGAGATTACTGGTTCTGTGGATGAAGGGAAAGCAGTGGATGTATTGTTTCTTGACTTTAGCAAAACTTTTGACACGGTCTCCCACAGTATTCTTGTCAGCAAGTTAAGGAAGTATGGGCTGGATGAATGCACTATAAGGTGGGTAGAAAACTGGCTAGATTGTCGGGCTCAACGGGTAGTGATCAATGGCTCCATGTCTAGTTGGCAGCCGGTATCAAGTGGAGTACCCCAAGGGTTGGTCCTGGGGCCGGTTTTGTTCAATATCTTCATAAATGATCTGGAGGATGGTGTGGATTGCACTCTCAGCAAATTTGCGGATGATACTAAACTGGGAGGAGTGGTAGATACGCTGGAGGGGAGGGATAGGATACAGAAGGACCTAGACAAATTGGAGGATTGGGCCAAAAGAAATCTGATGAGGTTCAATAAGGATAAGTGCAGGGTCCTGCACTTAGGATGGAAGAACCCAATGCACAGCTACAGACTAGGGACCGAATCGCTAGGCAGCAGTTCTGCGGAAAAGGACCTAGGGGTGACAGTGGACGAGAAGCTGGATATGAGTCAGCAGTGTGCCCTTGTTGCCAAGAAGGCCAATGGCATTTTGGGATGTATAAGTAGGGGCATAGCGAGCAGATCGAGGGACGTGATCGTTCCCCTCTATTCGACATTGGTGAGGCCTCATCTGGAGTACTATGTCCAGTTTTGGGCCCCACTCTTCAAGAAGGATATGGATAAATTGGAGAGAGTCCAGCGAAGGGCAACAAAAATGATTAGGGGACTGGAACACATGAGTTATGAGGAGAGGCTGAGGGAGCTGGGATTGTTTAGCCTGCAGAAGAGAAGAATGAGGGGGGATTTGATAGCTGCTTTCAACTACCTGAAAGGGGGTTCCAAAGAGGATGGCTCTAGACTGTTCTCAATGGTAGCAGATGACAGAACGAGGAGTAATGGTCTCAAGTTGCAGTGGGGGAGGTTTAGATTGGATATTAGGAAAAACTTTTTCACTAAGAGGGTGGTGAAACACTGGAATGCGTTACCTAGGGAGGTGGTAGAATCTCCTTCCTTAGAGGTTTTTAAGGTCAGGCTTGACAAAGCCCTGGCTGGGATGATTTAACTGGGAATTGGTCCTGCTTCGAGCAGGGGGTTGGACTAGATGACCTTCTGGGGTCCCTTCCAACCCTGATATTCTATGATTCTATGAATAGTACATGATTCCACATTTTCTAGTCTTTCTATCATTAAAAAAGTTATCTTTGAACTACAAACCCTTAAAGTAAATCTTTGCAGACATGTCTGTCTTCCAGTTTCCAAGACTCTGCATGCAAATTTTTAATTAACCCTATCTTTATATGACTAAATGAATCCTATTAACATCTTTCTGCACAGAGCTTCATTAAAATATAAGCAGAACGTTCGTACCAATAATTAATTTCTTCAATGGAGAGCACAGTTCATTTGTGCAAAAATAGCACAGTTCTCAGCTGAAAGAATACAAGCTTGCATATCATAAATATAGACACCAAAATGATTAAAATTGGACAGGTTGGTTATACTTGTTCAAACTGCCAACCATGATCAAGTTGAAGTGTGGAATCAAAGTGATTAAGATTCTGATTTGGTTAAACTAATATAGATCCAGATTAACTCCACTGGAATTACTTCATATTTTTTCCAATTTAAATGAATCAGGATCTCACCAAGAAACAAACTCACAATCACATTCTTCTCCTTTTAGGGATCTGGGTGAACCTAAGAATGAAAGGGGGGAAAAAGATCTGCGGAAGATGTGTTTACATCGGTGGTCTCCCATCCATGATGTATGGAGTAGAGAGAAATATATTACTTTTATCCATGAAATGGAACAGTAGGGACCAAACTAAATAGTGAAGCACAGAAAAATGTGTGCCTTGCATCACAGGCAAAGCCACGAGAGCAAACAAATGGACAAGAAAATGAGCTGAAAATAAAGGTACCTTGAAGTTAAAGTGCGAATTCCATGCCACAAGATTGAGGTAAAAATCAATTAAGCATTATAGGCAAAATTAGGCTCCCGTCCTGCAAATACTTAGGCATATGTGTAACTTTATTCAGATAAGTAGTGTCATTTATTTTAATGGGTCAATTTTACACAAGTAAAGATACAAATCTAAGTGTTTGCAGGATCTGGACCTTAAACTCCTGGGTCAGGTATTCTTGCTTGCTATGTATATGTGCACTGCCTACTATAATGGGGCTTTACTTCTGGCTACTATATGTATTTATATTTATTATGATATTAGACAAAGATAAATGAACAGTAGGTGTGTCTAAGGTCACAAGACAGAGACACAAACTATGACTCTTTACAGGTTCCTTGTAGTAGAGCCAGTTGGATTTTTTTTTTTTAAATTTCAACAAGAATTTTTCAAGCAAATTTTTCATGAAAGCTTGCTGCCATTTTCCAATCAGCTCTACTCTATAGTCCCATTCAGGCCAGGACGTGAACTTTTGTTGACAGCCTGGTGTATTGTCATAATTCAGCAAATTGACTTAGGCTATAACAGCAGTGAGATTTACAGCCTCTGAAAACATTTTGAGAGATGCTACAATGTCCATAGCTGCCACTTACAGTCTACTTGTAGTCACGTTCAAAGGATAGTGGGTCTGATTGTCCATTGTGTTATGCACCCTTCATGCCTTTCCAGAAACATAGAGGGTCTATAAAGCAGGATAACCTGGCGCTGGAGTATACCTTAGTGTAAAGAGATTCCCTGGGTGGCTAGAGATAGTGCAAGGGGAATGGCCAGGGAGAAAAGGTGTAGCCAGATACTGCTGCACTTATGCTATACTAGGCTGACAGAACAGCTCCTTGAGGCTGTGGACTGCTCTAAATTATGTCCCAAGACTGTTCAGAATATGCTAGGGGCTGAGCAAGCACAAGGCTAAGAGAAGCAAGAAGATGGTTTACTGGGATTGTTTAGTCTGCAGAAGAGAAGAATGAGGTGAGATTTGATAGCTGCTTTCAACTACCTGAAAGGGGGTTCCAAAGAGAATAGATCTAGACTGTTCTCAGTGGTAGCTGATGACAGAACAAGGAGTGATGGTCTCAAGTTGCAGTGGGGGAGGTTTAGGTTGGATATTATGAAAAACTTTTTCACTAGGAGAGTGGTGAAGCACTGGAATGTATTACCTAGGGAGGTGGTGGAATCTCCTTCCTTTGAGGTTTTTAAGGTCAGGCTTGACAAAGCCCTGGCTGGGGTGACTTAGTTGGGGATTGGTCCTGCTCTGAGCAGGGGGTTGGACTAGATGACCTTCTGAGGTCCCTTCCAACCCTGATATTCTATGATTCTATGGCTTAATGCCACCTTTGGCCTCCTACTCCTTCAACTAGTACATCTGTAGAGACATTTCAATCATAGTAATGGTTGTACAACATCAAGCAAATAAATATATTTTTACAAGCTAGAATTAAGAGAAGAATCTTCTAGGTTAATTCCACAAGGGAATTTAGGCTTAGCTTCACAACACCTAATATAAGGTGCCCAGACACCCAGCAGAAGCCTCAGTCTGAATTAGGTACCTAGACTCCTTTTACAATGCATGGGGAGAGCCAGGGGCCTACAAATGGGATTCACAGCATACCGAGCAGGAAGACAAACTAGCTAGTAGGAAATGCTGAAGACAGCTGTGTGGCCTAAACATGGTCGCCTTAAAGGGACTTAGGTGCTTATCTCCAGTCTGGTTTCACAGCTATGAAACCTCTTTTGGAGTTAAGTGTCTAAGCCAGGAAAGCTCTCTTTAAAGAAAAGAGAAGGTAGAGTAGGGGGTAGTGGTGCTGCCCACCCTTCTATCCTATAGCCCAGTGGTTAGGACACTCACCAAGCCTCCCACATCCCAAGTTAGTGCCCTGAACTTGGGCTATAAGGCATAGGGGTAGGGGGGCACCTCCTCTATGTGTTCTGTGCTGGGCCTGATCTGGTACACATGCTTTAAGGTGGCCTCTGAGCATGCCAGCTGGATCAGGCCTTGCAGGCAAAATAAGCAAGATAACATGGAGTTTTTAAGATCCTGCCGAGGCTGATGCTAGGGGCACTTTACCAATGGAAACATAGGTGGGCTTGCAGGGCTTGGATGCATCTGAGCAGGGGTTTTGGGGATATAACTTTTAGATGTAAGCACCCATCTCTTTGTGGATCTAACCCACTGTGTTTAAGCTTTGCGTTTGGGCTGATGAATCACACACACATTGCTGAAACTAATCAAGCCATTAAAATACTATGTCACAGGTTCTCTGTCCACTCCCTTTATACAACTTTTCTTTTAATAAAACTGTTTGTATCAGAAGTGGGCCTTCAGTCTTTCACATTTTACCTCCTGAACTCTTAACTAGAGGAGGCGTTCTCCACGTTGAATATCTCCCAGTGAAAAGAACTGCCTCAATGAGCTTTCATTCATTAATGGGCCTACATAACTCGAAAGGCAGACCTTTCTAGTTACGCTCTATTTCAGCAACACCAAGCCTTTCCATTTCTTTAGTGTCAAGCATGAGTGACTTATTGGTTAGTAAAAATGGTACCTCTATTTTTATTGAGTTCTTCACGAACACTATCAGCTAGAAGACCAGATTGCCACGTTTTAGTATTTAAAAAATAAAACAAGTGGATTGTTTATCCACATCTGCCAGTGTGGATAACAGACCATTTAAAACAAATCAACATTTAAATCACAAGTTTCTTTTTAAGAATAAATCTTTTAAAAATTAAACTGGAATTTATTACAAACTGTGTTAAGGCCTAAGCTTACTGTCATCTATGAAAATGATATATATATTACATTGCTTTCCACTACTTTGTACTGCTGGTATTAGCACACTGTCAATGAGCTGCATTTTCATCTACTTCAGCAAAAAGCAGCCACTATTTATGGGTAATAAACCTGGCAAGCAAAAGTGATCAGTGTGAGCACCAAAGGGCTGTTTCATGCATCAATTAGGTTGCATACTAAGTGCTAAGTAATTTTATTTCAAACTTAAAAAAAAAAAGAGGGGAACAAGTCACCACAGCTTAATGATTGTTTATTGTAATTTAAGTAGGGCTGTTGATTGATCAGTTAAATCACACAATTAACTCAAATTAATTGCGATTAAAATAATTAATTGTGATTAATCAGTTTAATCACACTGATCAACAGCAGAATACCAATTGAAATTTATATTTTCATATATAGTATTCTGTGTTATAATTGAAATCAAAGTGTATATTATAAATATTTGCACTGTAAAAACGATAAAAAATAGTATTTTTCAATTCACCTCATACAAGTACTGTAGTGCAATCTCTTTATTGTGCAAGTGCAACTTACAAATGTAGATTTTGTTGTTACATAACTGCACTCAAAAACAAAACAATGTAAAACTTTAGGGCTTACAAGTCCAGTCAGTCCTACTTCTTGTTCAGCCAATCGCTCAGAAAAATAAGTTTGTTTACATTTGCAGAAGATAATGCTGCCTGCTTCTTGTTTACAAGGTCACCTGAAAGTGAGAACAGGCATTTGCATAGCACTGTTGTAGCTGGTAATGCAAGATGTTTACATGCCAGATGCACTAAATATTCATATGACTCTTCATGCTTCAGCCATTGTTCCAGAGGACATGCTTCCACGCTGATGATGCTCATTGAAAAAAAAATGCATAAATTAAATTTGTGACTGAACTCCTTGGGGGAGAATTGTGTGTCCCCTGGTGTTTTACCTGTATTCTGCCATATATTTCATGTTATAGCATTCTCAGATGATCACCCAGCACATATTGTTCATATTAAGAACACTTTCACAGCAGATTTGACAAAATGCAAAGAAGGTACCAAAGTGAGATTTCTAAAGATAGCTACAGCACTCAACCCAAGGTTTATGAATCTGAAGTGCCTTCCAAAATCTGAGAGGGATGAGGTGTGGAGCATGCTTTCAGAAGTCTTAAAAGAGCAACACTCCAATGCGGAAACTACAGAATCTGAACCACCAAAAAAGAAAAATCAAGCTTCTACTGGTGGAATCTGACTCGGATAATGAAAATGAACATGTGTCGGTCTGCACTGCTTTAGACTGTTATCGAGCAGGACCCATCATTAGCATGGATGCATGTCCCCTGGACTAGTGGCTGAACCATGAAGAGACATATGAATCTTTCGCGCATCTGGCACATAAATATCTTGGGACGCCGAATACAACAGTGCCATCCAAACACCAGTTCTCACTTTCAGGTGACATTGTAAACAAGAAGAGGGAAGCATTATCTCCTGAAAATGTAAATAAACTTGTTTATCTCAGTGGTTGGCTGAACAAGAAGTAGGACTGAGTAGACTTGCAGGCTCTAAAATTTTAGATTGTTTTATTTTTGAATGCAGAGATTTTTGTATATAATTCTACATTTGTAAGTTCAACCTTCATCATAAAGAGATTTCATTACAGTACTTGTATTAGGTGAATTGATTTTTTTTTTTTTTACAGTGCAAATACTTGTAATAAATATAAAGTGAGCATTGTACTTGGTATTCTGTTGAAATAGAAATCAATGTATTTGAAAATGTAGAAAACATCCAAAAATACTTAAATAAATGTATTATGTATTAAATGTAAAATAAACTATTATTTTTTAACATTGTGATTATGCAAATCAATTTTTTTTATTGCGATTTTTAATTGCGATTAATTTTTTAAATTGCTTGACAGCCCC
The DNA here is from genome assembly GCF_965140285.1 of Lepidochelys kempii. NCBI lineage: Eukaryota > Metazoa > Chordata > Testudines > Cheloniidae > Lepidochelys > Lepidochelys kempii. Next base: position 64,419,845 of record NC_136384.1, on the reverse strand, counting down.
AAAGTTAAGTTCAAGGGTGTGATTCCACCAAATGCGTTTTCAATGAAAAAAAGTGCTACAATGATTTAGATGAACAAAAGAAATCACATTTTATTATCAACCTGATATTCTAAAAAGAAAACTGATAAAAAGCCCTGCAAACAGGGGTTTGTATTTTTAGGAGTGTCCAAATAACGGAGATAAGATCCCATTGCTTTAAAATCCAATGGGCCTTTTTAACACACAACTCTCACAAAGAGAGGCCTATTGCTCCTACAGCTGGCTACTGATAACACCATACCCAAAGATACTTTTTCAGTTTCTGTTCTACGCTCTGTCACAAATAACTCCCACCTGCAACCCAGGTGAAGTGGAACTCATTACATTGTGATAATGAAGCTTGTTACAATAAATTTGTTGTTGCTTTCATGAAGAGCTTCCAGTAGAATTTACATCAATGAGAGCGAGACCCACTTTGTGGAGAGAAATTCTTCTTTGGGCAAGCTGAAGTAGAAGTCTATTATCTATAAAAACGGTCGATGGCAACTCATCTGCTTGTCATGGGTAATCCACACAGTTTAGTAGGGGGCCAAAAGAAGGTACATTCCAAGTTGAAGTGCTGTCAGTAAAGTCCTGGGCTTATTGCTTTCCTTCAAGAAATTCACATTCCTAGAGGTGCATTTTAATTCAATTTCTTAAGACAGCTACTTAAAATATTCACTTGATCCCAGTGTTTCTTTTAGCCCAATAACTGGCTTAGAATCACAGAACTGGAAGGGACCTTGAGAGGTCATCTAGTCCAGTCCCCTGCACTCAAGGCAGGACTAAGTATTAGCTAGACCATCCCTGACAGGTGTTTGTCCTTAAAAATCCCCAATGATGGAGATTCCACAAACTCCCTAGGCAATTTATTCTAGGGCTTAACCACTCTGACAGTTAGGAAGTTTTTCCTGATGTCCAGCCTAAACCTCTCTTGCTGCAATTTAAGCCCATTGCTTCTTGTCCTATCCTCAGAGGTTAAGAAGAACACTTTTTCTCCCTCCTCCTTGTAACAACCTTTTATGCAGTTGAAAACTTATCATGTCTCATCTCAGTCTTCTCTTCTCCAGACTAAACAAACCCAATTTTTTCAATCTTCCCTCATAGGTCATGTTTGCTAGACCTTTATTCATTTTTGTTGCTCCTCTCTGGACTTTCTCCAATTTGTTCACATCTTTTCTAAAATGTGGCACCTAGACCTGGACACAACAATCCAGCTGAGGCCTAATCAGCATGGAGTAGAGCGAAAGAATTACTACTTGTGTCTTGCTTACAATACTCCTGCTAATACATCCCAGAATTATATTTGCTTTTTTTGCAACAGTATTACGCTGTTGACTCATATTTAGCTTGTGATCCACTCTGACCCCCATATCCCTTTCCGCAGTACTCCTTCCTAGGCAGTCATTCCACATTTTGTATGTGTGCAACTGACTGTTCCTTCCTAAGTGGAGTACTTTGCTTTTGTCCTCATTGAATTTCATCCGATTTACTTCACACCATTTCTCCAGATCATTTTGAATTTTAATCCTATCCTCCAAAGTACTTGCAACCCCTTCCAGCTTGATATCATCTGCAAATGTGTACTCTGAATGCCATTATCTAAATTATTGATAAAGATATTGAACAGAACTAGACCCAGAACCGATCCCCGCGGGACCCCACTTGTTATGCCCTTCCAGCATGACTGTGAACAACTGATAACTGGTTGGAAAATCATTCCCAGAGAGTAGTTTAGCACAACCAGTTATGGTACAAGCCAGACTGTTTAATGAAAATCAAGAGTAGTTTACATCTCCTTCGCAGGAACAGGGAAGTATAGTAGAAACATCTAGCAGGAGGGTATAAGTTAAAGCAGGCCATCATTAGTTTCAACAGGAAAAACAACTAACATGCAGATAACCTGCTTTAATTTACACCTACATTTTTCTCTTATATGTTTCTCCTGTTAGCCCCCACTCTTCCAGACTCTTGACATATAAATGACACCAGGTTAGACGTTTTAAAAGCAACTGACAAGTATAAATTACATCAGTAAGTAGGTGCATGTAATCTGAGAAGGTTAGAAGAATAGATTAAATCTAAGGACGTCAGAACTACTGTACTAAGACGCCCCTCTGAACCTGGTCCAGGATGTTCAGGGATCAATAAGATAATTTGATTCCAAACTTCTAGTTACACTATTTTTTCAATATTCTCAGTTAAAAATTGATTTCTTAATGAAAGGCAGTTAACTCTTGGCAGAAATCAAGCTTAATGGTTGGATGTTGGAGTCAGTGTCATCTTGTACTGCTGACAGGCTGAAAAATTTTTAAAATAAGAACTTCTTTACTTCCTTGCTGAGCATCTCACTTGTTGTTGAAGGGCTGAATTGCTTTTCTTAGAAGGAGATGAGACTTAACTGCTTCTTACATCCTGACTCAAAGTGCCTGGCTTACAGGAGCTTTTTTTAATCCTCTCTCCTTCCTCTTCCAAGTTAACTGAAATTGCAGATCATCCCTTTGGGGACTTAGTTTGATTCAGGTATCAGTAGCAGGCACGTGTCATTTGGGTCATCAGTTTATGGGCTGGTCATAGTCACCTCTTCAGCTGATGCATATGCAGACTTAAAAGAATTTATCATCTTTTATTTTGAAACAAAGTTGAGAGAGACAAGTTGGGTTAATTAATAACTTTCATTGGACCAACTTCTGTTATGAGCAAGAACAGAATTTGGTCAGATAAAAATATTAGCTCACCCATCTTGTGTGTCTAAAATCCTGGGACCAATACAGCTACACCATCACTTTAAAATGTTTCTTCTAATAATTTAATATTCTGTTCATTTTTGGAACTCTAGTTCCAACCCCACAAACATTTAGAAACACACAAAGAGCTTTTCTGAAGGAGTATAAACATGCATTGTTTAAGACAATTCATGAGTGAGACCCTCCTCCCATGCGGGGAGCTGTTCTCTGGGCAAACAAACAGATGCATTATCTCCCAACAAAATCAGTAGATAGTGTCTGCTTATCATTGATAATCCAGTCTCTTTTGGTATTTAAGATAAAGCACAGTTAAAATGCATATTAATATATCCATTAAAATATGGCTTCTATTAATGAATATGTCAGGCACCTTCTTGTTAATTTCCTAAGTTTACTGAATAAATTGCATACATACAATTTAATAGATCACTTTGAAATTTAATTCATATATTGTGCTCCAGTCTCTCTCACATTATCAGAGAAACAATAAAATATTTGGTTTTGTGTTTGCAGCTGGTTTAAAAACAGGAATATACAATAGCAGTTTAATAAACTTTTTCTAAGTTTAAATCAATTCTGCAAGAGAATATTAAAAAAAACAAACCATATCTTGGATTGTTTGTTAAAGGGATTTTTGATAAAACTAATTACTTTTATTAGAATAAGACCCCAAGTGAGAAAGGATTCTTGGCAATTTTAGAAAAGGTGTGTGTCTAAATCAATATGGAAGGAATAAAGGACATGCTGACTTTCTGATCTGACTGAACTGTTTTATAATTTTAAAGACTATCCACTGACCTGCTTACTTAATGATCCCATAAAGAATCTACATTTTAAAAAGAATGACAAATTAATTTCTTTATTGTTAGCAGTATAGCCTTTGATTACTTTAAGGTGCAAAAAGGCACAACTCACTAACAGATTCTTTTACTCTGCTGCTGGAGACTGAGGCTGAGCTCGGCTACTTGAGATTTGTTACAGGAAATTACATTGTGAGTCACGCACACAGAGACATTAAGACTTCATTTAGTACCCAAATACATACAAGTATAATAGCAACTTTAGAAAAGTAAGATAATTATAGCAAAATTACCACATGCATTGAGCATACTCACAACTTTATGGAGACCATCCGAGGTGAAGATGAAAAGAACAGGAAGTGGAAAAGCACCATAAGTGGGAATGATAAGGTTTCTTCATCCTGTCATCCTGATGCCCCAAGTAATGGTTGGTCTGATAGTAGTTCATAACCTTTTTTTCCTTACATTCCCACACATGAGACCATATTTGATTAAATCTCAGCTTTCTGAGAATGTGTGTTATTCTGGAGGACCATATTTAGTGTTCCAACTACTAGTGTATGCTATTTGAATCAATATATTTCACCAAAGATTTTGACATGTAGATGTGGTTGCTTCATGGTTACAGTCCCCAAAAATCCCTAGAAATCTGCTATTTTACTGTTTTGTTAGTCCCAGGATACATATTGCTAAATCTTACAACCCTAGGTCAAACACTTAGGCTAAGTATTTGAATCTTATGCTAACTACTAGGCCCCAAGTTTATTATAAAGCCATTTCATACACTTTTACATCTTATTTTCCTCTACTTTCATTATAGCTTTGATAATAAAAACAAATTACTTCCTTAAGTGTCTTAGCTTTTCCTAACATATAGATTATAATCTGATCCTAAGTATGGAACTTCCAAGATAGGTCAGGGGTCAAAGGCCAACAGCAGTTAGACATTGTATTACACATTGGAAACATAACCCCTCCTCCCATGGAATTGTGGTATAGGAAAATATGAAGTCTCCTTGTCATGGAAAAGCTTTCACTCGGAATACGTACATAAGAAGTGCCAAAATGAGACTAGATTTTTAGACATTTGCTCACCCTTTCTAGAATACTCAGAATGGGGAGGGATCCCCAGCCAGCAAACCAGAATCTTTAGCCAGTTTCTTTAAATATTAACCTGATCCTGAGTAAGTAATGCAGAATGTATGTTAACATTACTTTGTGGAAACTTCTTGGTAAGGCAAACAAAAACACACCACAAGTTGCCCCTAGCAGTTTAGTTTCCTTCTTTAAAATATTTTTTATTTCTCAGTTTTGAGCAAAATATTTTCATCATGCTGATTGTTTATGGGACGGTGCACCCTGTAAGGCTTTATGGAAATAGGCTTATGAATGTGTATACATAATGACATAACTAGAATACATTTACGCTACATATGCCATGTAACATATCTCTGTAAAGGTTATGATCTACTGAATCTATTCATATGCATGTATCATTTTTGTATTCAAAGTCATGAATATTGGCTGTGTACTTGCTTGATTTTTAAGTAGCCTTAGTAAAGCATTTGGTCAGGTGCTTGAGAAAGGAATGTGCAAATTAAGTGCCCAATCAAGAAGCATTTAGTGAACAATGAACCTTGGAAGGCTCCAATCCACATAAGAAGTCTTCCTGGAGACAGTCAAGATAGCATGTGGGCAATGGCTGCTGCCTGTAAAAACTGCGTCATGCACGGACACGTGACTTGCCCATGTAACTCCAAAACTCCATCTTGGAGCTGGACTTTGCATAGGAGAGAGTAGGGGGATCTCCACCCACAAGAGAAAGTCTATTTAAACCCGTGGGAGACCCCTCCATTTTGTCTTCAGCTGGCTCAAGAGATCACCTCTCTAACCCCAAGGATACCTGAAAGAAACTGGAACAAAGGACAGTAATTACAGGGGGTGTGAGTGATTGCTGGACCCATACTAGGAGGAGTCTAGTCTGTAAAAGGAAGCTTACTGGACCACCTCTGAGGCTGAGGTTTTATCTATCTACAGTTTTCTTACTGTATTAGGCATAGACTTGCGTGTTTTGTTTTATTTTGCTTGGTGATTCACTTTGTTCTGTCTGCTATTACTTGGAACCACTTAAATCCTACTTTCTGTATTTAATAAAATCATTTTTTACTTATTAATTAACCCAGAGTATGTATTAATACCTGGAGTGGTGGTGGTGGGGCGGGGGAACAGCTGTGCATACCTCTCTATCAGTTTTATAGAAGGTGGACAATTTATGAGTTTACCCTGTATAAGCTTAATACAGGGTAAAACAGATTTATTTGTGGTTTGGACCCCATTGGGAGTTGGGCATCTGAGTGTTAAAAGAAGAACACTTCTTAAGCTGCTTTCAGTTTAAGCCTGCAGCTGTTGGGGATGTGGTTCAGACCTGGGGCTGGGTTTGCAGCAGACTAGTGGGTCTGGCTCAAACCAGACAGGGCACTGAACTCCCAAGCTGGCAGGGAAAGCAGGCTCAGGGGTAGTCTCAGCACAACAGTTGTCAGCCCCAAGAAGGTTTCTGTGATCCAACCCATCACAGTTTGTTCTGTGAAAGAATGATATATTTATGCAGGTGCATCGTGGGGTAGGTACACCCCATCATGGGATGTTGGGTCACATAGGGTTAGATGAAAGGGGAGAGGTGATTCTGTAGCCAGTCAGGTCCTACGCCAAGGACCCTTACTGTAACATGGGGTAGTATTACTTAGTGACTAGATGCCATAAGCAGCCCTTCCTGTCAGAGCGGCATGGCCCAAGGGCCAGAGTCAGTGAAGCAGCCCATCTCTGAGACTGCACAGCCGGTTGGCCTGTTGGGGAAGTGGGGCTGCACTCAGGGGTGTGTGGCACCCTTGGTAAGGGGACTCAGGCCCTCCCTGCTCCTCCAAGCCCCAGACCAGGGCCCTGGCAGTGGTGGGGGCGCTCCCACTGAATCAGCGGGGATCCTCCCGAAACACACTGACCAGTCCCTTGCTTCACTCACTTGTGAAGAGTTTGAATACCCTGGGCTGCTTCTTACCCTTTCTCACTCATCAAAACTCCATGGGTCCTCTGGGTCTCTGGAGTCCTCAAATGGCTGGGCTCCCACAAGTGCCGTCCTTTCTCTGGGCCTGTCAGGCAGCCTGGAGTTACTCCAGTCAGGAACTCTGAGCGCCATAGTTGGCATTTGTAGCAACTCCCTGCAGGGAGCTTGCACCCTGCATCATTCCCCCATCAGCAGCCTCCCCAAGCTGAGCTGGGCTGCAAGCTTTTATATGCTCCAGGCTGAGCATGCCTAGCAGGGTCAGGGCTTCCTCAGCCTTCAAATAAAATCACAGAGCAAAATCAACCCTTCTGGGGCTGGTACACCCTGTCACAAGGTGCTTCATGAGACATGTTATATATTAATCACTAGAAGAACTATGCTTATTTTACCTTTTACACAAACCTTGAATGTGTCATCAATAGAATGAGATTTGAGAATTGCTGCAAGTTCTTTAATTACAAATGTTTGCACCTAATATTTGTTCCTTCATAATAAACTGTTTTTTTAAAACTCTTCATATAAGCCAGCCCTGACTTTGTTTTTATGTTATTGTAAGCAGTGTCAGGATGAGCTCCACCCTGACATCTGGTGGTGAGGTGTGGCAAGTTGTGGAAAAGAACTTCAGGAGCTGATCTCATTTGCATAGACACACCCACCCCACCTAGAATGAGGCCATAGCTGCCCAAATGGTCACTTTGGCTGCTGTGGGATCCCCAGTGTCTCTGTTATTGGGGTAGGAAGAATAAATTGTTATTACCCTGATTATGGGAACTGTGCTTGGAACTGTACTTGGCCTTTTGTTATGATGGAGGGACTCACCATCAACTAAGTAGCACTCGCTAGGCAAGGGTCATGGGTTCCAAAACTCTGTGAATAGAGAGAGGCTGGGGGTAAGTATTAATACTTGGTGGTATGGGCCCTACATGCTAATTGCACTTCCTCCTCTCTCCACTGTGGAATATGAGAGCTAATTTTGATTCCATTAGGAGTCTAGTTACAGGCTGCTGAGCTCATTTTGGGCTAATGGTGTACCAGCACTGAGGCTCCCCTACTACAAGCTGAATTCACTAAAGAGCTGAACTGACTAAGAGCTGAAATCACTGAGCATTGTGTTAAGTAGTGGGGAAGCCTGAAGATATATTGTGGAGCAGTTTGTGGGATGGCTGGAGTGCCTTGTGGACAGGCTGGTGGAGCAGTTCATAGGAAGGTGGGAGCTGCTCGTAGGACATGGAGCGGAGCAGTTTGTGGACCGGCTGGTGGAGCAGCAGAGCGGAGCTGAGCGAAGCAGTTTGTGGGGCGGCTGGTGGAGCAAAGGCCTATGGAGCTGTGGGGCGGTCGGCTTCAGATCATGTAAGGTGCCTCTTACCTCCGCCCCCATCTCCACCCAGGTTGGGAGGTAAAGCTCTGTAGATAAACTTTTGAACTCTGGGGCTGCCCTGACCAGGGACAGAGACTTTTGGGTCATTGGACTTTTGGGACTTTGGGTGATTTGGGGTTGGTGGACTCAAGAACCAAAGGGAAAGGACACGCCCCAAGTTGCTTGGGGTGGGTTTTTTTGCTCATGGGTTGTGTTACGAATCCTGTTGGTGGTGTTTCCCCAACATAATGCCACATTGTTTCTCTCTGTTATTAAAAGGCTTTTTGGTACACTCAGACTATGTGCTTGCAAGAGGGGAACTATTGCCTCTTGGAGGCGCCCAGCGGGGGTGGTATATATTTGTCCCGGTTTGCATTGTGTTACTGGAATGAATCCCCTAGATATTGAACCCGGCCCTTGTTGCTGCCAACTCTGACAGGCAGAAGGGTTACATTATGCACAAATGTTTCCCTGAAAGCAAAGCAAATCCTTGGCTATTAAGAAGATCAGAGTTGGCCTTTGTGTCACCTTTTGAAATGGAGCTGCCCCTTTAATCCTGTTTTTATAGTTTTAATTTTAACAGAACAGTTAACAATAAGAGGTAATATGCAGCCTGATTCTTTGTAGTGGAAGTCTATTGACTTCAATGGAATCAGGTCCATAATTCATAAGCAGAATGCATCTGAACATATAACTGTGTGAATCTTAAGAACATTAAATTTTAACATAATGCCTCATCAATATGTCACATTATAACTGAATTATTCAGGGGGTGGGATTTTCCCTTCAAATCAGGTTTTATAAAATACCTGAGGGCAGTGAATTTGCTGGAGAAGCTTTGTGGTAAGGTCACTCAGTGACTTTCATTATCCCACACTCCTTTTTTGTCTTCCACTTCTGATAAAGCGAAGATTAGGAGGACACCAGCTAAAGACAGGCAATTTGTTCATGAGCCATGTTTTGCACACTGCACTAATTTAGTCTCCATGCTTTCTTAACCAAGACAAGTCTATAGATAAGTCTGTCACAGCTAAGTAACATCCAGAGAGCTTTAGTGTCTCTAACTTATTTTGTCTCACTTAACTGCCATTTGCAGCTCAGGTTTTTATACAGGCATCACAAAATTTGCTTCATCTTGAATGCAATTACTGCCTTCCTTTTTGCTTTATACTGGCATAAACCTCACCCAAGGAGATAATTTCTTAAATTAGTACTAACAGAGACCAGTGGCACCATAGACCAGGTCACCAATAAGGGAGTTAGGTGAAGGAAGAGTGGAAATTTGAGAATAGATGACTCCAAGTCCACTCTGTCAGTAGAAACTTGGGACCAGTTTTCAAAAATCCTCAGCTCCCACTTAGGCATCCAGATGAAGTGGCCAGATTTTCTGGGAGCTGCTGGGTGCTGAGCACTTTGCTAGTTTTCATTAGGGATCAGAATTTCAAATATAACAAAACAGTTGAGCCTTGTTTACATTGACAGTTGTTACCTGTTTATTGACATCTGTGTTAGTCTACGCTGAAGATGTTTCTACCAACACATGCACCGAACATTTGTACCTGGTTAGAATTAGAACATAGACCATATATAGTACTGCTATAGATGCATAGGTGCTGAAAAACTAGCTGTAAGATTTCCAGTACAGATGACTACTTTGGTTCTTATTAGGAAAAAGGTAGCACCCCACAGATAAAGTTCCCAAAGGGATGAAATAAATGTACTAGAAAATAAACACTGTTAGAAACATTTCTGGTATCTAAATAAAAGAATCTTGAAAACATTCTATTTAGTTTGCTCTACTTAAGTTATGCAAGACTTATTTTCTAATTAGATGGCATAATTATCCACAAGAGATCTTACCCAAATTTTCCAAGACAGCTGCTATTAACCAAAGTCACTGTTGAGATACATAAAGAAATATATATATGCAATCCCATCCTAGACCATCCCCGATCCTCAAACATGGTGGAGTACTTTATCCTCCTGTAGCAGGGTGCTACTGCAAAAGCACCTAATTAGCCCCTGCTCAGCCAGCTCCAATGAAGAGAAATATATTGGGGCTGGTGTAACAGGCATGATGCTTGGCCTGGGGATTGGCTCCACCTGCGGGTCTGACAAGCCAGCAGTTATAAGGGCTGGGAGCCAGTATGAAAGGAGAATGGTCAGTCTCCTGGCTGACTGCTTGGGAACTAACCCTAGTACATAGCTCAACAATGGTGGTGGGAGAACTGTGTGTGTAAATAAAGCTGCATCATAGGAAGCCTCTCTGAGGTTTATTGGGGCAGTCAGTGGGCCCGAGGAAGAGGGGCAGGCAGAGGAGCCTGTTACATCTCCCTTCTACAGCTTTCATCTTAGGGCCAATGGGCTCTGGTTTCTGTGTTTAGTGGGCTGATGGCAGGTCTCAGCACTTCATTAGGGCAAAGGACAAGGTTAAATTAAAGGAGAGATAAAAACAGTAATTAAGTTAAGAGGAGAAAAAAGCTGGGGGCTTCTAGTTGGCTGAGAGGCAAAATGGAGTTCTCTCTCTTCCTCTATAGACAGTAACTCAGGATCTGCATCCCCTTCTGCTGTTGGAAGCCAAGTCTTGCCATCCCTCCCACCCTATTACTGTTTTTGTCCATCATCAGTACTCTGGAGTTGTTTCAACTGGATGCAGGCTGTACGTAAGAACTGTCACCTTTAAAACATTCCCTATTTAAAACCATAAAAAGATTTATAAGAAATGCAAACCTTTTATTTGATTTAATTATGTCGATTTCATTTGATTATTGTATAGAAAATCTGACCCATTGCAAATGATATCAGAAACTGTTGAAAAATATGAAAGATTAAAACAGAATGTAGCTACATCTTAAATCATTCTCTTTTCAGCTCAGTGCTTTCCTTCTTCCCCTTCCCATCCCCCCACTCCTCACGTCACTGCAGAACCCCTGGAAAGAACCACTGACATCTGTTATTCTTTACTCAGCCTTTCAGGTGTTGGGACTGGTATCCTGCATCCAGAGGGGCAGAACATGCTGCTGAATCTTCTCTCTTCTCTGAAGCAAACTTTACCTTCCTATCTCGCAGCCAGAGATTACAGTCCCAGTTTCCTCAAAATCTCAGCCACTTCTAATTTCCCAAGTTAAATACCTTCCAACTTCCAATGTCATAACAGAAGGGACCCTTGCCAAAATGACCTAGCTGTACTCCATCAAGTACTTCATGCCTGTTGAAATATGCCGGAACAGTCAGTAACCCCCTTAAACACTGCTCTGCAAAATAAAAAATAGTGCATCACCAAGACCTGAATTCCATGAAAAGTTGTGATATCTTGAAGTGGGGATAAGAACAGCAACTGTAAAAAACACATCATGCAGTTACAGTGAATTTTTAATATGCCATTGCCCAAGGGCTAGCTACCTGCCTGAGCACATAAAACCATGGCACTTATAAGATTTAGAGCAGGAACACTTCCCATCTTTGACTTTTAAACTTTCCTCCTTTTCCTTTGAGCATCCAAAATCAATGCTACGCACCCAAGAGTGAAAATTAGGATTCTTTTTTAATCTGTGCTTCGGTGCAACCATTTGACAGCTGGGTATAAAGCAGAACTAATCACAGATCAGCAGGTTTGTTTCCCCAATTAGATATTTATCATATGAATGAGTGTTAAATTTTCAAAATCCTTTGTTCCTGTGCTGAAAATGTACGTGCAAAAATGTAGTCCAAAATCCACTTTAATATCTACCTTATAAATTCTTGAAAGAGGGAGTTTATAATGTACTAGAAGACTAGACTAAAGTAGCATGAATTGCACGATTATTTCTACCAGCTACCAAAACAGAGACAGCATTTTAAAGATAGTACACTGAATAGGACATAGCATCCTGGCTTTTAGCTTCCACATTTGCAAGCAGTAATACAAGTGTCATTTTCTGACCAGTCATCCAACTGCAGACATAGGATATGACTCTTGATCTAACGATGATCCCGCTAAGAGCTGTCTGGGAGAAATTTCAACTTTTTGGAATTTGGGTTTATTTTGCATCAGAACAAGAACAAAATTTGCCAAAATATTTTAGTGAATCAAAACATATCAGAAACATGGTGTTTCCAAAACTAGATGTGAACAGCAGAGGTGAAACTGACAATAGTAACATTTTCACTGAGCTGCTGCTGGGGCACCCAGGGTCTACGGCTCCAGGGCAGCCATGCCATGCATACTGGCCCTGGGCTAGGGCCTCCATGCTTCCAGACTCCCAAGCCAGCTAGCTCTCTGGGCTTCCTCACTCAGAGTGTGGCATAGTGGGGTTGCCAGGAGCCTTCAATCCTGGAAGCCAATCCCAGGACTTCCAGGTTCCCAGCTGGCCAGAGAACACTCGTTCCAGCCAGGACTCTAGGGGCTTTCAGACTGCCTGCCACAGTGTGTGAGGAGCATAAAAGCCCCCAGAGACCCAACTCCAGCCAGGGCTCCCAGGTTCTTTGCTGTTGAGCTGTCTACTCTGGAAGAGTGGCAAAAGTTTCATTAAATCCTGCAATACACTTGACTAAACATTTGTCCCAGTGAATCAGCATTTTCCAACTAAACTAATTTTCAGTCAGAAAATTTCCAACTTCTAACATATTGTCAAAGAAGGAGTAACGTCCATTATGTTGCTTGTTTCCACAGCAACAGCTGGATCTCCTGTTTGTGAAATATTCTCTTATTGAAATCCTCTAGCTTATTTACAGCCAGAGCTGTGTACTTTCAGCTGTAGTTGGCAATCCCTGCTTTACAGGATGGGAACAGTCTTATTTAGGTTTGGAAGGATTAGATTTCTATTGGTAAATGTCAGTATATGTCAATTTCACCATACACTCACAAACTGGCAAAAAAATATTTCCATCAATGACCATTAAAATTTACAGATAGGCAAAGAAAGAAAAAAATGCTGCTTGAAATCTTTAAAGTTTGATTTAAAAATATTTACTTTGTCAACATCACATCTCAAAATATACAATTTGTGTTTTAAGATAATAAAGCTATAACTTTTGGAATCTCAGCATCTACTGTCATTAAATTGTTATTGTCTGACCCCTGTAGAGGAGCATTTTGTAGCCAGGTGCCTAAGTCACTGCCAATTAATGGGATGGACTATCAATTATTCTGCTTATTGTATTTACCAGGCCTTTGCAGGTACTTAGCATAATTAAGGCAAAGATGGGAGGAAGAAGGAAGTAATCACATGAAGTGGATTGGACTCTGTGTCCTCTCTGATATGATGGGGTAAAGCGTCTGTGAAAATCAGGAAGTCTGGATATATTTTATGACTGTTGTTATGGGGAAATATAACTGCCATACTAATGGCTCGAAACTGCTTGCTTAACTTTTTTTTTAGTGACATGTTTTTGTAACACCTGCTTTCACCCAACAGTGGATTTTGTTTGGTCAACTATGTAACACATTTGATTGACAAGTCTATGTAACTTTGAGTGTAAGAGGGGAATTGGAGGCCTGGCTCAAGAAGATCACTTTGTGGGCACACTGGAAAGACCGCTACCTGCAGACAAAAGGCCAGACCCCGGAAATCTGTTGCTGAATCACCCGAAGACTGCTCCAGAATGGTGGGGTAACTATTAGTTTAGGGTGCTCTATAACGTATTGCGTTTGTATGTTTTTGAGACTAAATAAAGTGGAGACAGAGTAAAGGCATTCTGGTGAGAGCGCTGGAGACTAAAAGTGAAAGCACTTGATTTTGATTTCTTTGTGTCAGCCATATAGCAGCCAGAGGTGTTGCATCTACCTTGGTTTCCTTCCTGATACTGCCTCGCAGAAAGTAAAGATACCGAGAGTGTTGGGTTTGGGGAACCCCGGATAGCACCCCCACATAACTTCCTGCAACTAAAATTATAAAATAGGGGAAAAAAAGCTTAAAATCCATAATTTCCTGCAATTGTGAAAACTGAAATTGATAAAAATAAAAAATGCTTTACAATAAACGCATGTATTATGTCTATATATATATAAAATCGAGTACTGCCAAGCCTAGTCTTATTGGAGCAGAAAAGGCATACACAGATCATTGAATATACTGAAAGCTCCCCCATAGCCTTTTGTGGGGATCATAGTGACCACTTGGGATAAAGAGTGTGTTCTCACTTTTCCTAAACATGATCAGCCTTCTATTAGCCTCCCTTTAAGCTCCTGCATATAAATGTCTTGTACAGAAAATAGCAGAGATTCTCTTTCAGAAACATTCTCTTACTGTATTGACTGCCCAGACCTTAGAAATAAAACAGCAGCATAAGCTTGTTACTCTGACAGAAAAGGAGCATAAATATGGATTTTGCTCCCTCAGTCAGAAATCTGATTGCTCATTGATGCTACAAAGGTATTGTGAGATTCCCCAACCCATCTCTAGATTAACAACTCAGGAACAAATTCTGCCCATGTGTGGACAAACAGGGTTCTCGAAAGAGTCAACGGACCACACTTAAGACAAACAGATTCTACCATGCTGAATAATTTACTAGGTACATTATGTATGGTAAATCCTACTCTTCCAGGTTTCAGAGTAGCAGCCGTGTTAGTCTGTATTCACAAAAAGAAAAGGAGTGCTTGTGGCACCTTAGAGACTAACCAATTTATTTGAGCATAGAAAGCTTATGCTCAAATAAATTGGTTAGTCTCTAAGTTGCCACGAGTACTCCTTTTCTTCCTACTCTTCCAGTAACTTGAAGATAAATTCTGTAGAAGACTGCCAATGGAACAGAGTAATGGAGATCCAGAAACAGGCCACTGCAATATGTTAATGACAACTCTGCTATCACAACCCCTTTAGGTACACTTTCACACCAGTGGGGAAGAACACCACTCATCTCATCTCCTTACAGAGGGGGAACAAGAGCAACACAAAATTCCCTTTTATTCCTCAAGTGATTTTTGGTTATGGGAATCACCAAAGAGAGTTACCAACCTTTTAGTCACGACTGGCTGCAAATACTAACTAGTAGTAAGTAATTAGGAAAAGTGTTTAAAAAAAAAAAAGAAAAGAAAAGGTCCATGGAAAAGGTTTACATATAAACAAACATTTTCAAACAAAAATAAAATTAAGTTCAATTTTCATTCTACCCATAACCCCCAATGGAAAAGGAGGACCCCTCTAACATGTCCAACCACCAAAAAATATTCTGGTTTAAAATTTGTCAAAAGACAAATATTTTGGCTAAAATGAAAATTTACTGCAAATTTTTGTCAAAGTCATTTTTCATCAAAAATGTGTTAAAGATTTATGAATTGTTCTATTTTTTATATAGAAGTTTTCCAGATTCCACACTTTCCCATCTAAATTTTGTTTGGAAATATTAGTACTGCCGGATTTCTTCATCTCTTGGAAACTGATGGTGCTTGTTCACTTTCTCTCCATAAAATGCCTCATCAAATTCTTCTTACATATATTCAGTTATGTTTAACCCTTTTCCCGCTAGTCCTGGTTCGTCCAGTAATTTCAAATAGATTGTCAAGATTGATTTTGCAATAGTTCTTAGCTAGTTTAAATTCTTCATTGAGGCATCCAGTAGTAGTTTTTTCCCTAAAGACAAAAATCATCCCATCCACCAGACTCTCCTAATACATGAGTTTATGCTCTGGCAACAAGAGGTAAATACAAAGTTTCACACATTACTATTTTTGCCACCTAATCCCCAAAAGACCAATTCCAGACTATTTAGATTGAGATCTGATTTGCTTAGGACTAACTAGAAGTGGATCTTCACTAGCTATCTAGATAGCTTGCTGCAAATCATCAACTGCTCAGGAGCGCCTATAGGCCCAATTTTCAACAGTGCACGCTCAAACTGGAGATTTACATATGAATTGGATGTGTACTTTTGAACATTTAGCAAACAGAGGGCATAAGCTTGACAACATGTTGTCAAGATACAACCTGAATATTTTCCACTTCAGTGCATCACGATACCTCGGTTCTAACAGAGCATATTAAATTTTTTTCTAAATGCTTAAAATGATAGCTAAACTGACAGGGTTTAACTGTCATATCAAAAACTAAAATATTTCTCACTTGTCTATTTGCAAGTAGGACAAGTGAATTTACATTTTAGCTCCTCTAGCTATTAAGAAAAAAAGTGAAAATTGCTTGACTGAAATAGCTATTGACTGTGCCTGCTGTAACAATTTTCCCCCTAGTAATAGTAAAATGTGCAAATATTTTCCAGAATATTTAATCCTGGGATATTCTCCATCTGGCACCTACTGTAGTCATTTATACCTGTGGGAAGTGAATGTAAAGCACTACCCTCCTTATCTGACAATGCTTTACACTTCCTTTTGAGAAGTGCAATGACTACACAAGGTGCAAGGCATTGGAGAATCAGGTCCTATGTATTAATAATACAGGAATACGGGGCAATTGAACAAATACTAGAAACCAAGCCACACAGTAATGTCATATGCTCCTGTTAAAAGGGAATATTTTTCACTATTTTTAGTCAGCGTACAAATCAATTGCAGTGGCAGTGTAACATTTATTTCTCAATATGAGCAAGTGCTGGAGCAGTGTTGCTTTTTCCTTATATTATTTACTCTTTATTAGCAAATCTTCTACGTGTGTCTAAATGATTAATGAACGTCAGTTAAGTTGTGGACACCGATCTTGTTTTTTAATTATTAAAATTTTACCACAAGAAATGTAATAAGCCAGTACACTAAATACCTCCCTTACTGTTCGGAGCATGTAAAGAGCCCTTCTCAGTTGAAAGAAAAGTAATTTCTATCATCTATACCATGAGAATTAAACAAAAAAATTCCTACAACAATCAACAAAAACAGGTTTAAAAATGTCTGTTTCATAGGAGAAGACTTTTCATTAGACATTCTTATATACTCATTACAGAACATCTTTTGTGGTACGAACATGGCAGAAATCAAAGATCCAAAGGTCTGAGTATGCAGCAGAGCTATCAGATATATCTAATTAGTTTTTAATTATTCTGAATTCATCTAATGACTGTCTGCAATTAAAAAATGAGAAAAGTGAAATGTATTCATGTTAGAAATGGAGAGGTAGGAATGAAAAGGCCTATTCTTCTCACAGACTACAGCCACATCTCCTATTAAACAGGAGCATAAACAGGCAATTCAGAAGCAAACAGACCTTTTCAAAATGAAATGTGGGGTTTTTTTTGTAATACCTAAAATTTTTTATTAATTTTTCCAAATACAACAAATATATCTCAGTACCAGATTCATCATAATACATAAATTAAAGAGGGTTAGGATAAATGGAAGAAAAGGGAAGAGACATGTCTATCTTCATGGTCTACGTTAATCATACCCCTCTAAAAAGTCAACCTAAATTGCCTTGAATTTTTTGAGCACTCCCCTTCTGTAGAAGGCCAGTCATTTGTTAGCTGTGAGATCAGCCATACCACTGAGCCAGGTATCAATGTTTTTTTTTTTTTTTGGGGGGGTGCGGGTGGGAATCGACTTTTCCATTTTTGCAGGACCAAAGCTGCACACTAGTGCCACACTGCCCTGTTATCAGATAACCTCCAGGTATCAGAAATATATGAGAGAACAAAACTTAAGGGGGAAGTCTCCAACTTGGACTAATTTGATATTGGATGCTTTTGACCCAGGATGGGATTTTCAGAGACACCTAAGTGACTGAGGAGTACCAATCCTATTGACTTTCGATGGGACTTGTGCTCCACAGTCACTTAGAAAATTCACCCTAAGACACACACAAACCTTTTCCCCACCTTCTTTTATTGTTATTTTTAAAACAAAATCAGTTCTCACAAATGCTGAAGTTAACCCTGAAGACAGAAGTGGTGCAGTATTGGCAATAAACAACAAGCATCCCTGATTTATCTTAAGTTCTTCTGTGTACTCATCACCATGTTATCTGAACGCCACACAATCTTTAATGTATTTTTAGCCTTACAACACCCCTGTGAGGCCAGGAAAGTGCTATTATCCATTTTACAGTTGGGGAACTGAGACAAAGGTTTTAAGTGACTTGCCCAAGATCACACAAGAAGCCTGTGGTGGAGCAGGGAATTAAATCCATGTTTCCCAAGTCCCAGACTAGTACTAAACAATTAACCATCCTAACTCTCCTATTGCTTCTGACTCTGTCCCACCAATATGCCTCAGTCCTTTCCTGGAATGATTATTCTGAGGAGTGAGGGAGTAGCTCAGCCTTCAATATTAGATTTAATCGGATTCTAGGCTTATCAGGGAACGGATGTCTCCCTATGTAATATTACAATGCCTAGCAAAATGGGGCCAAGATCCTTACTGGGAGTTCTGAACACCAGACCAATACAAATCAATAATCATTAGTATAATGTCACAGATATTTGCATGAACTTTACAAAAAATTAAATTTACCAGCTCCAAATATCTTATAAATAGAGTGAGTATGTGTGGTTCACATCTAGGAATCAAATGTAGCCTGTTTCTTGTCACAGTCTAGCTGCAACTAGATTGCTATTTCTTCCTACATTTTCATTATTTGAATGTAGCCAACATACTTCACATTTTTTCCCCGATGACAAATATTAGAAATTTGAGCTGCGGCACCTAGTTGTATCTGTTCAGATATGTTGCATGGTATTGTTGACTCTTGATCTGATGTGTACACAAACACTTGTTTTTGAAAAATGTAAAACATTTATTTCAGTGAATATTCACACACACAGCTTTGAAATATGCTTTCTGTGAACATTTGTGCCAGTGAATTTCAATGGCTCAAACATTAATGAAAAGCAAACACAAAAGGCACATAAAGAGGACCAAGTCATTTATAAATTCAAACAAATTCCTTTCAACTTATGTTCCAACCCAAAGGGATATGAAATGCTATTAGTTTCACTGTTAGGACTTGTCTTTCTTATAATTACTTCCTTGATTTGAATCTACTTCTCTCAGGGGATACTGTAAAAGCTGTATTAAAAGGAAAATCAATATTAATATTCCTTGCCTACATAAAACAAAGTAACAACTGGAAAACATAACTGTGGCAAAAAGGACCAGATCCACATCTGGTGTACATTGACTTTGATGGAACTAAACAGTGGAGGATCTGGTCCACAGCTCGTCTGAACCAAATGGAAATACTTAACTATTGTAAAAAACAGTTAAGTAAGAGGAGGGATCACCTTCATGGATGTCAATAAAACAGAATAGAAACTTAGATACATCATTAAGAGAGATTACTACCAAAATATTTATGTGTAAACTGACAAGGCTTTAGTGTGAATTTTTCAAAAGATACAGAAAAATAATTTCATCCCAAATATGCATCCAGATCTTGAGCTGCACTCTGATCACTTTGTGTCACATTGCTAGTAAAAAGCAGCTCTAATGTTGGCATACCTGGCCTCAGAAGGATCAATTTAGCTAGTAGGCCCCTCCAGTGACATAACACCAGCACAGCAACTCCTGCACCACAGCCTCATGGCTGCTGACACACAGGATGTGGCAGGAGAAAAGGGGACACAGCTGCATCATGTATGCACTACAGCACTACTCAGCGGCCGTGCTGCTTTCTTGGTGCCCCAGCTGGGGCAAGGTAGAGCAACACTGATTCTCCTATTATGCCTGGGGACCAACCCAGTCAGCCCAGGACCAGAAAATGTAGATGCAGCTCAGTACATTTGGCACAGCATTTAAGGATAGGATTTTGCCCATAAAAGCTAAAAATGGGAGCTATAACTCATTCCAATGAGGAGATAAAAACCAAAATTTGTCACCTTTTATTAGTATCAGAAATATGAATCTTTCTAAATGTAATTAAAAGTTGTTGAGGATATAGAGAAGAGCTACAAGAATGATTTGAGTTCTGGAAAATATACCTTACTGTGAAATACTTAAGAAGCTCCATCTATTTTATAAGAGAGAAGGTAAACAGTGACTTGATCACCATGTAGAAGTACCTACTTATGGAGAAGGTTTCTGAATGGTAGACTCTACTCTAACAGACAAAGACAAAACAATCCCTTGGCTGCAAGATGAAATTTGACAAATTCAAACTGGAAATGAGATGCACATTTTTAACAGGGAAGGTAATTAATTACTGGAATAATTTACTAAGGGAGGTGGTGGTCGATCAACCACTTGAAGTCTTTAAATCAGGACTGAATGTCTTTCTAAAAGATACCTTCTAATACAGCCAGAAGGTATTGGTCATAATATAGGGATTACTGGGTGAAATTTTATCCTAAGCAGGAGAGGAGTCTAGATAATGATAGGAGCTTTTGGACTTAAAATTTATGAATTCCTAAAATGAAATACTTCTTAAAGTGAATCCTCCTGTGAATGAAGAGCACTTATAACTTTTGAACAGAAAGGTTGTGGAAAATAACTACAAAACACAATAAACAGCCTCCTTAAAGGTAAGGGAGTTGGAAGATTTTAGAGGATTTGATCAAGTTAAACTTATTCAACTCATAAAATGGAATTTTGACAGATTCCAGGTACAATACTCTCCCCAAGTAAAGGTGAAGCTGAAGAGGCGTGTAGTAGATATCAACACAAATCTTGGCTTAATTCAGATTCTAAAATTTAGACAAAACTCATGACTCCGACAGTGGACTTAGTAAATTCTTCTGATACATATTGATCATTCATATCTGTGAATAATGTGAAATGAGAAATTGATATTATTCTCCCTCCCTAGTCAATGTTATTTTTTTTCTAAATGGTAAAAAGTCTTTTGATTCGGTAGAGTGGAAACATACTTAAAACCTGCCATTTTAGCAAGGTTAATAGTTACTGTAAATAGCGATTGATTTACTGTCATTTCCTATAATGGGTAGGATTTAGGCTTCAAGGACCTCAACTGTGTGTTGTTATTAATAGAGAACCCACCCAAAGTTTTAATCTCTCCAACAAACTAGTCAGAGCTACCCCTTTTCTCCTTTATTGTTTAAAATTGCTTTAATAGCTTTAGGTCAGTCTGTCTGGACCCACTAATATTGACAGGTACTAAACGTTGCTCAGAGATTCCCTCTGTATCACTTTGCCAATTCTATGGTTCTATACATCTCAGAGCCCAAGAATACCCTCCATAGGCTATTCAGGTCCTGGCACTGGAAAATAGCAGTAAGTGGGGCTCCATGCCTGCCTACTCCCTCTCTCAGCAGGTGGGTAGAGCTTTGGTTTCACCCCCTACTCACTGGCCAGAGCAGCTGGGCTGGTGATAGGGGATGTTGCAGTTTACTGCTGGTGCAGGCCAACAGCAAATTACTACCCTTCTCAGAACAAGGAAGAAAGCACAGGAGGAATTGTAACTTAGGGATGTATCTCTGAGGCATAATGCTTTCTGCGCCTACTCCTGAGGCAGTGCAATTTTTGCCTAAATCCATAATCTCGCCCTATCTGTAAAATGGTGATGATACTACTGCCTTTCTTCTATCCTTTGTCCCTCGTGTCTGTTTAGATTGTTATCTCTGGAGGACAGAGACAGTCTCTCTCTCTCTCTATGTTCAGTGCCCAGTACAAGGGGGCCATGATCTCTGGTAGTGCCTACAGGCACTACTATAATACATATAGTAAAATAATTAATGGTTATTCCACTGGAAACAATGGTAAATGCATAGTATCTTGAGCTCGCACTGCTCTGTGTTATCTTAATTAGGCAATTAATTTTAGTCACAAGAGAACATCTCTGCTATACTTGCATAAGAAGAATGAGGAAACTAACCTTCACTATCAATATGGGAACCATCATTATTTTCAATGTTGCACTCAATGACGCCTTAACAAAATAAGAATGCTTCAGAATAAGGGGAATTTGGGCTGCTCATTGACTGATGAGATGATAGCAATTTGTCATTTGAATTATTCGTGTCTTGCTTTTTGTTAGATTGGATTTCTTCTCTATTTAATACATTGCATTATCTGACATTCTGAACAGAATCTTGTTTTGATTCCATTGTCATGTTACCTGAACATATTAGAGAGAGGGTTATTTCCTCCTTTAAAAAAAAAAAAAAAGATATTTTCCTACCTTGAATAGCAAATGCCTTTCCTGAATTCCTTTGCAGCTTGAAATCTTAACTTTTATTTAAAATAACTATGAGGGATAATAAGTGAGAGAAGATTAAGACTGACATTCATCCCTTTACTGAGGACAAACCCAAGGCTTACACACCATTTAGGTCATGTTAAGACAGATGGCCCTCTGCACTGACCCTACAGTGGTCCCACTTAAAAGACTTCATTCTGGTTTTAGAGGCATTACAGGTTCCAGATGTAGGCTTCATTTTAAGTATAGGGAATACCACTGGAATTGGTAATAGGTCTAAAATCAGAATAGATTTTTCATGTAGGTGAATAAGATGCACAATGAGGTTGCTTCTGAAACTCTAGGTTAAGACACCCAGTAAGTGAAAATATTGGGAAAAGTCCATGCCTGATATAACTCCTTTAACTTCAGAGGAGTTATAAAAATGATGACTTAAGCACAAAACAAATGGAGCATGTTGTTGTAAACTTTGAAAAAATATTTGAAAATAGACACGTTAAAGTTTGAATTGTATTATTTATTCCATGATTTTAATGTTCAGGAAGACAATCTGCTTTATATCAACACTTAGTAGTCCAAATCAAATTAACTTACATATAAACCTTTTCACTTATAAAAGCCTATTTGATGGCCCAAACACAAACCCAGGAGTCAGTAGCTCCTACTTAACCTTGTGCATTTCTGACAATCATGCCTCTCATGTTGATTAAAAAGATGGGTCCCAGTGAACTCAGATAACAATGCTCTGATTCTCCCTGTAATTGCATGTACAGATTAGAGAAAACGGCCATACTAAAGCTATGGTTTCGTTTCATGCAGAACACAGGGTGATTCAAAAGATAATTATAGGACATGGTTTAAAGTGTCCATAGGAACATACTCTGCTTAGTCTGTAAACAGGTGTGCAGTGTGGATGCAGGTGAGGGGGAAATGAGGAGTCTCCTTCCATCCCTTTAGATAGCTTTGAGAAAAGCAGAGCAGAATTGCAGTTCCTAGTTTGCACAGGAGTGCCAGGGCAGCTCTTACTATATTTCTGGGGGTGGGAATGGGCAGAGACTAAGTAGAGCCCTCAGTACATCCCAGCCACTGCAGCAAGTTGGCCATCCAAGGCAGAAGTCAACGGAATTCTAAGAAAGATTGAAATGGTATTATTAATCTCCTCACCTTAATGCAACCATGTCCAGACCTGACAAGCGTCACGTGTCACCCAGCCAGCGAGAATCACACATGCAGCCTCACTTATGCATTCCCTCGGACAAAATTGAATGTAACACATCCAGCTGGGCTGCAGCAATGGACAGTGTTTATAACTCATTGCCACAGAAGCTGCTGCAGCACCTGCTGAGCCCAGGCAGAGACCGGAGGTGGGGCTAGTACTGACCCTAGTTTCCTCCTCCCAGAAAGTCTACCCACCCCAGAAACACATGGCCAGCTCCTCTGCCCCCCCAATCCCACCTTCAACTCCACCCTTAGCCACCCAGCCCAGCTGCCCCCATCTACTCCCAGCTCCCACAAAACTCCCTCTTCCACTATCTATCCCTATTTACCACCATCTTTCCCTCACAAACTCAGCTACCCCAGCTTCTCTCCCAAACTATCCAGCTACTCACTGGACACCCCACAAACTCAGCTATCCCACAGCTGCTCCTAGCACCTCCAGAAACCCCAGCTGCCCCTCTGGATACATTCACAAATCTAGTTGGCCCCCTGAACACTTTCACAAACTCAGCTATCCCCACCATCTCCCCCCGCAGCCTCTGAGCTACCCACACCTTCTCCCTCTGCCCCACAACAATGTTACCAACTTGCACCATTCTATAGTAGGTCTTGCAATATTTATTTTTTCCCTTAACACCCCAGCCTATGGAGAATGACATATCCACCATTTAGCTTCCCTTTGCTACCCCCCAACTATCCTCAGCCCCACCAACAGCCCCTAAATACCCTAATCTCCTCCTGACACCCTCACAAACTCACCTATCCTGGTGCTCCCCACTCTAGACATTTTCCACCCCCTTCAGAACTCACCCAGCTACCAAAGCTGCCAAGTCTTGTGCAGCTCTGTGTTCTTTCCTTGTGTCATAGGGTGTGGGTCTCAATGCAGATGCATTGCATTAAGCATCCCCTCAGGTTCTTTCAATCAATTATCCAGATTTAGCCTGTTCAAAGCATGCACCTTCTTCCTAGGGTCTGATCTATTAGTGTCTTTCTACAAAGCGTAACTTACTTAATTAGTTGCCCAAGGCCACACCACTCTGGGCCCATAGAAAAGTCCTAATCAGCTCTCATTTTGGTTCAGGAAAAGTCCCGTAACCCCCTTCCTCATCCTGTGGATGTGCTTCAGATGGTGACACCATCAAAACAGGAATCCCCAGCTCTTCTCCCTTCAGCTGGGTTTTAAGTATCTAGTCCCTCTGCCACTCCTTGGAGCTGGGGTGCAAATTAGCCAACTCCTCCCTCAGCTAGTCCCTCCCCCCTATGATTAATCCTCATATGGCATGGCAGGCATCTAGCCTGCTATGATGAGGGAGGAGGCAGTAATTATGTTGGTCCCCTTCCCCCAGCTTATCCACCATTGGTTGTGTGAGAGGGGAGCCTTGCCCCATTCTCTGCAAGGCTCCTGGCCCCTGAAGGCCCAGTGACAGGATTTCATTTTGGAACTGCTTCCTGTCTATCAATATCTCCTAGGTCCTAATATAGATAGTGGGCCTTTCACAATCTTTAAGGTCCACAACACATCACAGGGATGTATTGACCAATAGACACTACTACCCTTAGGGGGGCAGACTACCCCATCACAGCCTGTCAGTGCTTGTGGCTATCGTATTGACCCTAAGATGTAGTATATGTCATATCTATTTGTCTGCATCTTATTTAATGAAATATTCTGCATTTGATTTCTACAAAAGTTACACATGGAGATGCACAAATTTTGACATTTTTTTCTGGTTTGGGGAAGGTTATTTCCTTACCTAATACAATGATTTTAGTTCTGTGGACTGCTGAATTCTCATAGCACTCTATGGCATGAGCTACCTTTCTTCCCTTTTTGCTGTCTTTTCCTCAACACCAATGCAGATAACAAAACAAAAATATAATGCTGCTCTGCACAGAGGCTGCTCTCTTCAGAAATATTCAGAATTCTGTACTTACAAACTTATCACAAAATAAGGGTAGGCTAAGCCAAAATGCATATGCTTCTCTTAGAGGCAGACTCCATTTTATTTCTCAGTACAACACACAGCTTGAATCAAAGACATGGTCCATCATGAAAGAGCATAAAACAGTAAGCATGAAACAGTAAGTATATAGCTAACCCTCATCAAAATCACCTTGATACGAGTTACTCAAACAGACAATGGGATAAAGTTAAGCTTGGGCAAGTAGCTTGAACTTTGGCATTTCCTTCTCAACTGTGCAGCCTCAATGTACCCTAAACATGTTAATAAACAAATCATGGAATACCTAACTCTACTAAAAACTGTGACAAACCTGGGATGATAACAAGCAAACTATACTTTTGTGTCTTTTTAAAATAATTCAGAAATGTTTCAGAATATTTATTGAGATTGAAGATAAGCTCCAAAAGGAGGGATGAATATGGAGGTCACAGTTATTCAAATATGTAATCAACCATTTTTCTGTCATGTGAGGAAGATGAGGCACAGTGGGATATGTGTGTATCAAATTGCAAACTCCATTGATATTAGGAACTCCATTTTGTATTATGTGCTGAACATAGGTTTATACTTGGCTGAGGGTATGCATTCCAGATAGACGCCCTGCTCAGGAAAGAGGCTTGAGACCTTGTTGAGAGACTGTCATTGAGAAGACATAAGAACCAAAGTATGGAATCAGCAGATTTAATTGTCTCTGAAATGCTAACTCAGCCCCACAGAACATTTTTTTTTGCCTACCCCGGGGTAAAAAGACAGAGTCTGAACTTAAGGAGTAAGGTGTTTCTCTGAGTAAGGGAAGGGGAAGGCAACCATCACCATAGACCTAAAGGACTTGGCTGGAAGGAGAAGGCAGGAGGGTCTGTTTTTGGTCTGAAATGCTAATAGATCTTAGACTCACAGAAGGGCTGAGTTCAGTCGGGGGAAGTCTCAGCACTTTTGTTATTTCTCAAACATTTGTAACTCATACTTAACCACAGAAATTTTACTGTTAAAGAAATTCCTTGGGCAAGCCTTTGTTCCTTGCTTTCCTCCCACATTATTTATGAATGGGTTAAGTTAGAAGCCCAAACTGCCTGCACCAAAGAGGTGTAAGGCAGTGGTTTCAAGTCTAGGGCACTTGCAATGTGGGATGCCACAGTCCAAGAAAGGGGTCAGACTAGAGTTCTGAGCCTGGGAGCATGCCTCTCAGACCCTGTCATAAATATAAAGGGAAAGGTAAACACCTTTCTGTATACAGAACTATAAAATCCCTCCTGGTCAGAGGCAAAACCCCTTCACCTGTAAAGGGTTAAGAAGCTAAGATAACCTCGCTGGCACCTGACAAAATGACCAATGAGGAGACAAGATACTTTCAAAGCTGGAGGGGGTGGGGGAACAAAGGGTCTGTCTGTCTCTGTGATGCTTTTGCTGGGACCAGGTCACGAATGCTCTTCAGAACTTCTGTTAGGGTAGTAAGTAATCTAGCTAGAAATGCTTTAGATTTCCTTTTGTTAAATGGCTGGTAAAATAGGTTGTGCTGAATGGAATGTATATTCCTGTTTTTGTGTCTTTTTGTAACTTAAGGTTTTGCCTAGAGGAATTCTCTATGTTTTGAATCTGATTACCCTGTAAGGTATTTACCATCTTGATTTTACAGAGGTGATTCTTTTACTTTTTCTTTAAATGAAATTCTTCTTTTAAGATCCTGATTGATTTTTCATTGTTCTTAAGATCCAAGGATCTGGGTCTGTGTTCACCTATGCAACTTGGTGAGGATTTTTATCAAGCCTTCCCCAGGAAAGGAGCTGTGGGGTTTGGAGGGGGGATATTTTGCAGGGAAGACATCTCCAAGTGGGCTCTTTCCCTGTTCTTTGTTTAACACGCTTGGTGGTGGCTGCATAGCAATCAAGGACAAGGCAAAGTCTGTACCTTGAGGAAGTTTTTAACTGGTACAAATAAGCGTAGGGGGTTTTTCATGCAGGTCCCCACATCTGTACCTAGAGTTCAGAGTCGGGAAGGAACCTTAACAGACCCAGTGCTAGAAAACAGTGACTAGACTCTACCCAAACCCAGCTAGCTTAGAAACACATGGGGCCCAGGGTTTGGGTCCAATTTCAATAGACTGGTGACTGTAGAAGGAGGAATTGGGCCAGGTAGGAAAAGAAATGATCCCTCTTTTCTGAGTAAAGGTTGTTGTAATGGGCTGAGGTAGGAAAGCCTGAAAATTCAATAAGGAATATATCTCTTTCAGCAAAGAGGCTAGAGTTGCTTTTCCTCACCACATAATGTAAAAGCAACTTCAATTATTAATAAACAAGAAGCAGGTAATAGAACATGAAGTACAAACAATCACACAACAATCTGTAGGAAGGAACAAGTCATTATACTAATGCTAAAGAAAATCAACAGAAGAGTACATTAAAAAAATAAAGTCAACCAGGTCTTTGGAACATGAAAACCTTAGTAGACAGACATGCAAATTTCTGGAATGTGCGCAGAATCTTTTCACCTGCTTTGCAGCCAGTGGTATTATTAAAAAGCAAAATTGTTTGTTCCTTCATCTGTTCATCAAACTGCACCAATTTTCATCAAAAATCTTCTACCCCTCTTGTAAATTGGCTCTACAGTTCCTTTTCTGACATGAATTATGCAACAACTTTTGGAATTTTAAAACAATGAATTGCAGAGGCATGGAAGTCATCCAGGTTCTAGGAGTACAGCCTACAGATTGTTGTGAAATATGTATCCTGGCAAAACTGTTTTGATTATTTTTGTTTTAGTTAACCTGCCACTTCCTTCGGGGGGAAATAATTCTCCAGTTGTGTGTTCTATGTGTGCGTGTGTGTGTGTGTGTGTGTTTCTGAGGTGAAACATTCACAAAGAATATGGGTTTGAGCTAGAGATATACAGGAAACACAGACAATGGACAAGATCAAATAGTATTTGTCGAACCAGCAATTCATTACCTTTTTTCTTTATGCTACCACAAATCATTCAGTCATGTGAGTGGTGAATGCATGCAGTATAATAATAATAAATAATAATACCACGGTATCCTAGTTGTGAGGATAAATTCATTAATATGTACAAGATGCTCAGATACTATGCTGGTAGAGGTTACTGAAATATCTAGATAGAATGGTAAATGTTCGACAAATGTGAGTAAATAGTTACCAATCTATGAATACTTCACCATGTCTTATGCTACTTTCCAAGCCTGAAAAATGGTCACCTTTGGCATTAGATTGGAAAAAAACAAATTCATAAACTTGAAGCAGGGATCAACAACTCATTGGGTGGGTGAATCTGAGGGATAAGGTGAATTTAGGAGTGAGCCCTGGTAGAGAGAATAAGTAGTCCTACAATATTGGATAGACACATTATTATTGAAAATTTAAATAAATAAAATTATATTAAAGAGCAAAGCAGTTGAGGTCACAGCCAGTCCCCTTCAAGATTCAGCAGGACTCGTACATTTCTATTGCATAGCAGACAAAGAATTCAGGGAGCTTCTGCATATAGCATACAAGCCTAAGCACCAAAGAGCTGTCAGCGCTCTTCCATGAGGCTCACTGATGGGGCTGCAGATTACAGCTAGATGAAACTCAGAATTGGCCGTTCATGGGAAATTTCAGTTTTCTAAATTAATTATTCTGTCTGAATCTGAACAAAAATATAAATATTTTTAAGATTTCCCACAAACTGTAATTTCTAACAAATTTCAATTGTGGTAAAAAAGTGAATTCCAAAATTGTATTTCATGCCATCAGTAGTAGCTTCATAGGTAGCATAATATGCACTATTACTACTGACATGTCATAATATTACATTCTATTTTTATTTTTTTCTATTTTTAATAATAATTTAAAAAAGCTGTTGCTTAGCACTGGGTGACATTTTTTTGACAAATAGTTTTTTCACAGAAAAAATGCATTTTGGGGGTCCTGAAGCATATTCATTGAGTTTGGTTTGAATTCAGCAAAAGATTAAAAAAGAAATTCTACTGCAGAAAGACTAAATTTTTTTGTTGCTATTTTGACTCTTTCATGTCAAAAAAATTGAATTATAAACAGCATTTCAATTTAACATGGGCCAGTTTTTAAAAAGTGAAAAATAAGTGAAAATTCAGAAAAACAAAACAACATTTTTTTTCAGGTTTTTGATTCAATGAAAGCCTTTGTGAGAAAAAGACTTTGGTTCAAATCAAATAGGAATTCTTTTGCACTTTTTGGTTCAAACTCTCCCCTCCCCCTGAACCAAAAACTGTTGTTATTCACTCAGCCCTAGCACCAATTAAAACATTTTATCTAGATCAGACTATTTCATTATAACAGGAGACAGTAAGTGCTGTTGATAGGTTCTGTGCTTCTCTACAGCCTTTGAGGGAAGATTTTTTTAACACTGCTCCGCACAGAACTTCTTGATCACAGCCAGTTTGTTTGGAAAAAAGATTTGAACATTAAAGACAAACCTTCTTTCCATCCACAGAAAGCTTGTCTTCAACCACTGTGCAGTAGGAAGGTGTTCACACAAACTCCTATCTGTCAGATGTCTTAACAGTAACCACAGGTTTAGGTGACTTGAGAACTAAAGAAAGCAAGCAATTTCTACACTTCCACAAAAAAAAAAAGGAAAAAAAAGAAAAGTGTACATATTTATAGTTTATGAATGTCTTCTACCAATAGCTGGAGGACTAGATTTATCTTTTAAATGAAAATGTTCTGCTCTCCAAAATTGTCTGAAAGAAAAACACCAAAAGAGCACCTTTTCTTTTTCAAAATTTTAATTTATACACCCAGGTATGTGTCAAGTGACCTTATAATTACTCATTTTTCATTTGTGGTTCTTAGCTTAGCATTTTTTAAACTACAAATCGTACCTCTAGTTTTGTAAATACTTTTGTGCAGTGCCACCGCTTTCCTCCTTCTTTGTAATCTTTCTTCTTCATCCTTTGGATTGTATCCTTCAGTGTCAACGACTGTGAAAATAATTCTCCAGATTTTGTTTGCAACTACGGAAAAGAGATGCAGTACAATCTATTTCAAACAGTTGTCTCATTTCAGTGCTGCCGTTCTAGCTGTTCTGTGATTCCCAAAACTTCCTCCTGAAACATTAATCAGTTAGTTAACTGTCTTCACTATTGTATGTTCCATCCCTTACATTTGACACTTGAGTGATCTTGGAGACATCCACACCAACCCTGTCTTCTGTTCTCTTCCCAGTTTCCTAATGGCAGCATTCACTCTAGCTAATCTCCTTTCACCCATGTTGTAGTTCCCATGTTGCCTACAGTATGGGGAAATTACCCTATTTTTTCAGGATATCCTTTGCCCAGTTGTCAGATCACTTGTCTCTCCTTGCATCTAAGAGTTATCATGTTAACTTGTTCTCTTCACTTGTGTAATGGTTGGCTTAAGAATAATTTTATATTTCCTCATGTTAAAAGCCATCTATTTAAGCAAATGCTTCCTTAATATCATTTTAAATGAGTTAAGCAAAATATACTAATAGCACTTTTACAGAGTGATCTTAATATAAAGTTAGTAATTTAATTCCCAAATCTTAACATAGTTTTTAATCTTTACACAGTTTTTGACTTTCACAAGTGTTTTGAAAAGTTCACATTTTTATACCAAGAACACTTCCAGAGATGTTGGATGAAAACATAACAAAAAAAAATTTGGATTAGCAGAATCTATATGTGCCTGCCTGACATGTTTATTGTTGCCTGTAGCTTTACGTCTTACAAAATTTGCAGAGTCCAAGCTGCAAATTCGCTCTCTGATCATAACCCCTTGTTTATACTCCATCATGGAGTATGATGTTAAATACTAAATTCAGTAGCACTAGCAGCTGCTTAAATTCACATCTAACATATAAAAAGAAAATTCACACTCCTAAATGTTTTGAATTTAACTTTCCAGATGGAGAGTCTCTGAGAGGGCAGATAATTCCCTTTTTTTCCCTCATCTAGAGCATCTTAACAAGTAAGGAAATAAGTAAGAGAAACCTTGTAACTAGAGCTTGTATTACACAGATATTAATGCTATTTTAGTAAATATTTTTAAAAGATGCTTAGCATATTATTCTTAATCACTGCTGGAACATTAAAAAATATGGACATATTTCGCTATCCTTCCCAATTTAAACAAACATTCAGTGGTTGGTAGGACTAAAGTTCACAGCTTTATTAAGAGAACAAGTAGTAATCAAAATCATAAGACTAATTTATACAAAATATTGCTTACCAGTGAGCAGACCACTTTAATTGGCAAATAATGTGCATTAATGGGAATTAATATCCTGTGCAGGCTAATACCTCAAACTCTGTTCATGTTTAATGTACATGGAGATATCCCTGGAGATTCAAATACTACACACTCCATCTCTAGTCACTGATCAGTACTCTATGCCTTGTGCATGGAGAATACAGACCTGGAAGTTTTCCCGTCTGTCATCCTAAATTGCAGTAATTTCCCTAAAGTACTTAAGAGACAGAGGTGAAAGTAAACCGTACCGGCAGGGGGCAGCTTCCCCAAGCTGGCAATTAAAAAAAGGCCCTGAGCTCCCGGCAGCGGCTGGAGCCCCTGGCCCTTCAAATCGCCGCCGGAGCCCTGGGGTAGCAGCAGCGACCAGAGCCCCTGGCCCTTTAAATCACCGCCAGAGCCCCAGGGCTCCTGGCCACTGCCACAGCTACAGTGAGACTCTGGGAGTGATTTAAAGATCCCAGGGCTCCCAGCTGCCGCTACCACAGCCGGAGCCCCAGGCCAGCAGTGGCGGCCGGGATCCCCAGGGCTCTGGTGGTGATTTAAAGGCCTGGGACTCCTGGCAGCGGACGGAGCCCCTGGCCCTTTAAATCTCTACCAGAACCCCGCTGCCGGAGCCCTGGGGTAGTGGTGGCAGTTTAAAGGGCCCAGAGATTTTAAAACCCTTCCCCTTCTGCCCAAGATCCTTCCCCACCGCTCAGGACCCTGGTCTTGAGTACCGGTGAGTCCCGTAAGTTACCTTCACCCCTGTTAAGAGAACCACCATCAGCATTTTGATTCTGATTCAGCAAGATACTTTACTCATGTGAAAAGAAAAGGAGGACTTGTGGCACCCTAGAGACTAACAAATTTATTTGAGCATAAGCTTTCGTGAGCTACAGCTCCTTCATGTGCTTAGTGTTAGTCTTAAGTATTTTACTGAATTGGGGCCTATGTTTTCTGCCCCTAGAGCAGGGGCGGGCAAACTTTTTGACCTGAGGGCCGCATCGAGTTTCAGAAATTGTATGGAGGGCCGGTTAGGGGAGGCTGTGCCCGGCCCGCGGCCCGGGACCCCTACCCCATCCATCCCACCCCATCCATCCCCTCCCCCGCTCCTCCATGTCTACTGACCGCCCCCGGAACCCCCACCAGACTGCCAACCACCACCCCATCCAACCCCCCCATCCTTCCTGACTGCCCCCCGTCCCCAATTCAACCACCCCGTTCCCCACCCTCTGACTTCCCTGACCCCTATCCACACCCGCACCCCCCAACCAGCTCCCCGAACTCCCCTGCCCTCTATCCAATCCCCCCTGCTCCCTCACCGCGCTGCCTGGAGCACCAGTGGATGGCGGAGCTACACCTGCGCCGCCTGACTGGAGCCAGCCACGCCACTGCGCAGCACAGAGCACCAGGTCTAGCCGGGTTCTGCACCGGCGCTGCTCCAGGAGCTCGCAGCCCCGCCGCCCAGAGCATTGCACCAGCGGCGCAGTGAGCTGAGGCTGCTGGGGAGGGGCTGGGCAGGAGGGTCCCGTGGGCCGTAGTTTGCCCATCTCTGCCCTAGAGGAATACCCAGCCATGATATGAAGCATGTTCTACAACACTGATTCCAATAGTCTTCTCATCCTGACTACAATCTTGTGGAAATCACACAGAACATCCTCGAGTCTTAGCGTAACTGATACAAAAATTGAGAGGGAGAAGAAGAGAGGCTGGGGAGGAAGAGGAACAATTGAACAGTAAACACATCATGAATGTAGGTGTTTCCATCCACTTCATGTACTAATTTGTTCCCTGTTTGACTACCCTTTTTCATAGGTTTGTATTTATTCAGATAATCCCCCCCAAGCCAGCTTTCTGCGCTTTACCAACTCCCCATGAGAGCTATTTAAAATGAACAAGGAATGTGCAAAAGAAGGCAAGCTTCATGCCAATATGCTTCTCTTCAAAGGAAGAGGATAATGGGAAATGAAGCCTGCTCAACACCTCACAAGAATGTACCCTTTGTTCAAAATAAAACTCCGTTATTTTTTATTTATACCCAGTTTAGTCACCAATATTTGTTGAGTTGGGGCAGTTTCTGCCCGACTATCCCTTCCACCCAAATATAAGGCTGCTTTTTGCCACTCTGACCTTAAAGCTGATCTAACCAGCTACATGGGGATTCTCCTAGAACAGGGGAGTGTCCCAGATGCCTAGAGCTAACATACCAAATCCTATGCCACCCTTAGCCCCAAAGCAAAGGACATGGCTGGGCAAAAGGGGATGTAGCTGAAGAACTGCTATGCTCTGCAGAGCCCTTACAGCTGGAATGGCTCTCTAGAGGTCCTTGCTGCTTAGAGAAGCCCTGAGGTGCCCTTTAAGACTGGATTGGGGTTTAGCAGTTTTAGGGACTAAAAGCTGCCAAGGTGGAATTACGTCAGTCCCTTTCCCCAAACTATGCCAGAGGCAAAAAGGATGGTGGTGAGTGGTGACCGATTATTACAGGACCATGTAGATTACTGATCAGGCACTGTTGCTGCCATACTATTACACTTTTCTGATGATAAACAGAGGACATCAGTGTCCACCACTGTCCATATGGCAATTTTCATGAGCACTACATTTAATTAATTTTTTTTTTTAGAAGTTGGTGAAAAAATAAAGCCATCATCTACACAATGCCTTACCAGTCTTTAAGAGGGGACTATCCGATTGAATCATCGGGCTTACCTACATAGCTCTGCAGTTTGGATTATAGTGGTGTGTGTTTCAGTGCACACTAGCATGCTGTGCTGTAACTGCCCTATGTGGACACTGCTGGCACAACCTAAAGGGTACCTCGTTCATGCTAACATACTGCTATTTGAAAGAGGACTATGTTAATGCAAAGTAGGTACCTTTTAGTTCATGATAGCAGGGTCTACAGGGGAGAATTAGAGTGCAACAATTTGGTGCACTCTGCAATTCGCACCCCCATAGTCTGCACTGGACCACAATGCAGACATAGTCTATAGTTAAATTTTGAAAAACTAATGAGAAGCTGTAAAATAATTTAAAAAAAAGTTTGCATGGTTAATCTTCTAGCCAGCTATCAGTTCAATTTTGCAACTGAAAGAAAATGGTAGGAAACAAAGAAGCTCAGGGAGAAGATGATTATATGCTATTTCTACTAGTCTGGAGAAGTGATCAATATGCAGGTAAGCTGCATTCCCCTATAAAATTTATTCACATTTAAGAAAGATTTGTTTTTAGTTGTAATTACATATTGCAAAAATGTGCTATCATCAATGTAGAAAAATGTTCATAGCAGTCACTGGGCTGCATGAAAAATGTAGTTACATTAACGACTTTCTTTGCTTTGCATTGATATATTATCTCTTCTTCCATTTATTAAGTTTCTCGAGGAAGTCCAATATTCTTTTGCTTTATGATATTCTTGTTTTTTTAAATGTGAACACTGACATACTACTTTGAGAAGACTATTGGGTTCTTGGAAGAGAACATTCTCAGGTTGTCTCTTCACTGACACACAGGTAGTTTTGTTTGTTTGGGACAAAAACAAACAAACAAACAAAACCATTGAAATGTCAGAATTTCCCGCTGGACAGAAATTCTGAAGTAGATCAGGGAAAACGGACTTTAGTCCAGTTTTACTGTCAGTGCTCAAGTCGGGGAATCCCTACTGACCCCCAGTGCCAGAGCCATCCATCAGTGACAGGGCCCTGGGCTGGGACCCGGTGGAGTAGGGTGGGCTTGGGTCCCTCCACCCCCAGCTGCCAACCTCATCCCTGGGGTGGCATCCTCCCCACCTTAGTCTGAATGGCCTGTTTGCTGCTCAACCCTGGCCTGAGGGCCTGTGTCTATTCGACATTGGTGAGGCCTCATCTGGAGTACTGTGTCCAGTTTTGGGCCCCACACTTCAAGAAGGATGTGGATAAATTGGAGAGAGTCCAGCGAAGGGCAACAAAAATGATTAGGGGACTGGAACACATGAGTTATGAGGAGAGGCTGAGGGAGCTGGGATTGTTTAGCCTGCAGAAGAGAAGAATGAGGGGGGATTTGATAGCTGCTTTCAACTACCTGAAAGGGGGTTCCAAAGAGGATGGCTCTAGACTGTTCTCAATGGTAGCAGATGACAGAACGAGGAGTAATGGTCTCAAGTTGCAGTGGGGGAGGTTTAGATTGGATATTAGGAAAAACTTTTTCACTAAGAGGGTGGTGAAACACTGGAATGCGTTACCTAGGGAGGTGGTAGAATCTCCTTCCTTAGAGGTTTTTAAGGTCAGGCTTGACAAAGCCCTGGCTGGGATGATTTAACTGGGAATTGGTCCTGCTTTGAGCAGGGGGTTGGACTAGATGACCTTCTGGGGTCCCTTCCAACCCTGATATTCTATGATTCTATGAATCCCCTCGTGTTGTATCAACCAGGCACGGTACTAATAAGCTTCAACAGGACTTTATTTTCAACATGGAAACCTCTTTACCAAGCTGCTGCTGCACCCTCTGTAGCTTTCTGACAGCCTCTCAACTCCTCCTCCTCCCCCCTCCTTCCTTTTTCCTGTCCTTTCAGACTCCCAACAGCCAGTGCTCCCAATTCTAATAATTACAAGCAACATCTAAACAGCACATTCCCTTCTGTCAAGAAACTCTCCCAATTAAAATAAACATTATTGCTCTAACCACAGGAACAAATATGAAACAAGACACTATACTGTTGGCAGAAATATTGCACTGAAAACACTGTAGATACTACATAACAGTCTCTAGTCCAGACAGGTGGTCATCTGGGTCTGACAGGCCATCTCTCAAGCCCCGGTTCCAGTGCAATGTCTTGTTGAGTTGGTACTATGGTGAAGTCATCCAATGCAGACTGGGTGTTGCCATAATCTCCTCTTGGTGCATAGGCAGGTGCAAGATAAGAAGCATTCCATACCCGCACAGCAGAAAGGCAATAGGTGTAAGGTCCCTTCTCTATGATTTTAAGAGGAGCTGTGAATTTATGGTCCCCTTTGCATAAAATTCCAGGTTTTCGTATCCTAAAGAAGGAACCACACTCAACCTTTGGTTCCTTAGCATTCTGCCGCTTGTCTGTGAAGGTCTTAGTCTTTGCTTGGTTCTGTTCAATTGTTTTTCTCACATCATCCTGGGTTGGGGCATCAGGTCATACCTTTTACAATCCAGCAATGCTCAGTTTAGTATTCATCTGTTTCCTATGCAGTAACTCTGCGGGTGATCTTTGCGTTGTGGAATGTTGTGTAGCCCGGTATGCTTGCAAGAAATCAGTAGTGAAGGGTATCCACAATCGCCCTTCCAGTTTAGCTGTTTGTAAACTCTTTCAAACTTCTGTTAAACAGTTTGATTTCTCCATTGGCTTGAGGGTAATATAGGAATGACCTTCTGTGTAAAATATTCCTCTCTGCTAGAAAAGTTTCAAACTACAGGGAAGTAAATTGACTACCCCAGTTCTTTGGGGTTGCCTTCCCTGCTAAAAAACTGAAGAGAGGAACTTAATTACTGTAGCAGAAGAGATTTGCGATGTAAACGCTACTCTCAGGCTATTTACTGAAATAGTCTATTAAAGTGATGGCATAACCGCAGTCAGTTGGAGCAGTATCAGAGGGTCCTACAGTGTTAATCGCCACTTTTTCCCATGCAGATTCAGGAAGAGGAACAGGCTGTAATGGAGGGGTACATATCACTGCAGTTTTATCACGCATTTGGTAAGTGACACAGCATTTTAAGAGTGCTTCAGTTTGAGAGTCCATCCCTGGCCACCCATACAGATCCCGTAGTTGTAGTTTGGTTCGGACAATTCCTTGATGAGTATCGTGTGCCAGGTGTATGAGTTTTGACTGTAATTCTTCTGGCACAAGGAGCCGGTGTGTACCTTGTAGCACATAGCTATCAAACAAAGAAAGTTTATCCCGAACTCTAAAATAAGGCAGCAAAACTGGGTCAAGATTTTTAGGGTGACTGGGCCATCTCTTTGTCAGAAATTCCTGTAGTTTTTGTTGAATTGGACACGCTGAACAAGCAGCTTGAAATTGTTCTCTTGTAACTGCAGCGAGAGTGCTTGTAATAAGTGCAACCACTACATCCTCATCCTCCGGTGGACCACCTGGTGAAGACAAAGGCAGGCAAGAAAGGCAATCAGTGACCACATTATGGTTTCCAGGCTTATATTTCAGTTCATAATTGAAAGAGTAATCTTGCAGACCATCGATCAATACGGTATCCTGCTCTTCCTAGTCCTTTCGTGGTGAGCAACCTCGTCAAAGGGCTGTGGTCTGTGCGCAACTTGAATGTGCGGCCCCACAGGTAAGTTCTCCATTTTTCAGTAGCCCAGACACAAGCAAGTGCTTCTTTTTCAACTGTAGAATATTTTCTCTCAGCATTATTTAGTGTCCTTGAAACAAATGGAACAGTCCTCTCTGTGCTGTCCTCATGCAGTTGTGCGAGAACAGCCCCAAGTCCATAATCAGAAGCATCAGTAGTTACAATTGTGGCACAGGTGAAAGTAAGCCGGCACGCCTGGGTTCGGCGTACTGGTAAGAGCAGGTGTGTCTTACCGGGACCGGCTTTCCCCAGATGTCAATTTAAAGCCCTGGGGTAGCAGCGGCAGGGCTGCGGCAGGGATTTAAAGGCCCCAGAGCTCCAGCCGCTGCTATCGCCCTGACCCTTTTCAATCTCCATCTGAGCCCTGCTGCCGGAGCCCTGGGGTGGCAGCGGCGGTGGGGCTCTGGCGGGGATTTAAAGGGCCCCAGAGCTCCAGCCCCCACTACTGCCCCGGCCCTTTAAATCCCCGCTGCTGCTACCCCAGGGCTCAGGCAGGAATTTAAAGGTCCCCGGAGCTCCAGCCACTGCTACCCCCCCCCCCCCCCCACAGGGCCCTTTAAACCGCCACCTGAGCTGTGCTGCCGAAGCCCTGGGGTAGCAGCGGCGGGGCTCTGGAGTGGATTTAAAGGGCCAGGGCGGTAGCGTCAGCTGGAGCCCAGCTGCCGCTACCCCAGGGCTCAGGCAGCAGGGCTCAGGCGGGGATTTAAAGGGCTCGGGGCTCCAGCAGCCACTACCACAGCGGAGCCCCAGGCCCTTTAAAGCTCTGCCAGAGCTCAGAGCCCCGGGGTAGCGGTGGCAGCCGGGAGCCCCAGGGCTCCTCAGTGATTTAAAGGGTTCAGGGCTCCACTGTGTTAGCGGCAGCTGGAGCCCTGGGCCCTTTAAATCACCCCCAAGCCCCAGAGCTCCCAGCCGCCTCTGCAGCTGGTAGCTTGGGGTGATTCAAAGGGCGCTGGGCTCCCAGCCACCGCTACCACAGCTGGACCCCTGGCCCTTTAAATCAATATTTAAAGGGCCCGGGGATTTAAGGCCCTGCCTCTTCCGGTTAAGGCCACGCCTCGCCCGGTTGCAGCCATGCCCCCTGCTCAGGACTCCGGCGTACCGGTAAGTCCTCTAACTTACTTTTACCCCTGGACTGTGGGCAATGCAGGACTGAATAGTGCAAGTACTGGACTATGTACAATCAAGTCTTTCACCGTTTCAAAACTAGCTTGTGCATCTGTTGTCCACACTAAGGTTGAACTTCTCTGTAGTAATTCCCATAACGGTTCAATGACAGAAGCATAATTGGGAATGAATTTTGCATACCAGGAGGTAAGACGTAAGAAGGAACGTAAGGTTTGCAAATCTGTTGGAGGAGGAGCATTTGAAATTGCCAGGATATGTTCTGGATCAGGTTTTAGTCTAGTCTGTGAAATTGTGTGCCCCAGAAAGGAGAGTTCAGTTTGTCTAAATTTGCATTTGGACCTATTGAGCTGGAGGCCTGCTGTGCTGATGCAGTTTAGTACAGACTGCAGGTTATTGTCATGCTCCTCAGAAGTATTTCTAAACACAATATCATCCAGGTAGCACTGAACTCTATGTTGATTCTTCAGAATCAATGACATTTTTTGAAAGGCACTTGGGGCAGATGAGAGACCGTATAGAACACGTTTAAAACGAAATAGTCCCTCATGTGTAATAAATGCTGTGAGGTCTCTGCTATCTTCAGGCAACATAACCTGGTAGTATGCACTCTGCAAACCAAGAGTAGAAAACATCTTCGCTCCATGGAGTTCTGCAAATACTTCTTCTATGTGAGGAAGAAGATGGCTGTCAAACACAATAGCTTTATTTGTCTCCCTTAAGTCCACACAAAGGCAAATGCCTCCACCCTTCTTCTGTATCACTACTATAGGTGAAACCCATTCCGAGGAGTTGATCTCTTCAATAATGTTCTTTTGAACAAGTTTTCTAAGTTCCTCTGAAACAGCTTTCCTGACTGAAAGTGGTAAGTGCCATTACATCTGTCGTACAGGAATCACATTATTCCGCATTTTAACTTTATGCGGAAACCCATAAGCACAGCCAAGTTTCTCCTCAACCTGGTGTTGGGTCCCAGCTGAAACTGGTTTGTGTACCTCAAGAGTGCTTTGCTGAGGAAGATCAATTCGTCCATTAACTACCTTGAGATTTAAAGCAGCCAATAAATCTCTGCCAAGGATAGGAGTGCCTTTGTGCACAATGTAGAACTCTGCAGTTACACAGCAATCACCAAAAATAACTATTACTGGCAGGCAGCCATGTACTGGAATATGGTTTTTCAAATAGCACACAAAGTGAAGTTTGGGTTCAGTAAGAGGCACATCTTTAAAATAATGCAGATAGATGGAATCAGGTAGTATAGATACTGCTGAGCCAGTGTCCAACATTAGCTGAATAAAGTGTGGTTTGCCTGAGGGTGTGGCGGAAACATTTACAGTGCACTTTATCTGTTCTGGAATACGTGCAATAGTGATTTTGTCCACACTCAGCAAGTAACATCTGGTATTGTAACTGCATGCACCCGTTGATTGAACTGGCTACTGTGACATACTTTAGCAAAATGTCCAATCTTTTTGCAATGATTGCACTGAGCTACTTTTGCCGGACATCCTGTGTAGCTTGCAAGGTGTTGTGGGGATCCACGGCGAAAGCATGCTTTTACTGTATTTTGAATTTGCTGATTTGGTGGTTTTTCATTAGTTTTCCTCTTGCAATTGTGTGTCTACAGTGGTAGTGAACTTTTCTGCAAAGGAGTCACAGCCTGGACGGCAGTGACCATTGTAACTGCTGCAGAAAGAACTTCCTTCCAGCACCTCCAGGAGGTCATGAAGGGCTTATCATGTCTTCCTCACAATCGCCTCCCCCTTCTCCTCCCCCTGCCCCCCTTCACTTTCCCTTTCTGGCTTTCATCAGCACAAGAGGAGGCGATATAGAAGCTGAAGTTGCTGATGCAGAATGAGAATTCCACAGTAGCTGTAACCCCCTTCTCTCTTTCTCAAGGGTGCCTACCCAGCTTAGACTTTCAAGAGCCAAAACTGGGAGGGACTCTAATGCTATGCTCCCATCCCCTGATTTTCAGTATCAGCCAGACAACATCTACTTCCCCTTTAGCATATCAGGCTACCTGCTAGGAACCCCCATTCAACTCCTCTCTCTGGCTAAAGTAGGATTGCTCCTCCAGCCAACCTCTCCCAGACATACAGAAGCTTCTTCTGTGGGGGAACCTGACCACCTTAAAATTTAAAGGTTTCAGAGTAGCAGCCGTGTTAGTCTATATCCTCAAAAAGAACAGGAGTACTTGTGGCACCTTAGAGGCTAACAAATTTATTTGAGCATAAGCTTTCGTGTGCTACAGCCCACTTCATTGGATGCATAGAATGGAACATATAGTAAGAAGATATATATAATACACACACACACACACACAGAACATGAAAAAGTGGAGTAAGAGGCTAATTAATTAAGATGAGCTTTTATTAGCAGGAGGAAAAAAACTGAGTGGTTGGGTCATTACACATATTGAATCTATTTCCCCATGTTAAGTATCCTCACACCTTCTTGTCAACTGTCTAAATGAGCCATCTTGATTATCACTAAAGTTTTTTTCCTCCTGCTGATAATAGCTCATCTTAATTAATTAGCCTCTTACTCCACTTTTTCCATGATCTCTGTATGTATATACATATTCTTACTATATGTTCCATTCTATGCATCTGATGAAGTGGGCTGTAGCCCACAAAAGCTTATGCTCAAATAAATTTGTTAGCCTCTAAGGTGCCACAAGTACTCCTGTTCTTTTTAAAATTTAAAGGGAATCATTTTCCCGCTAACATCCCCAGCCATCTAGAAGGTGATCAACTCCCCATCCAACCAACCATGGCCACCAGACTGTCATCACTGTTACTGCTATGGGGAAACAGCTGCCAGGTAGGG
This sequence comes from Lepidochelys kempii, assembly GCF_965140285.1. Taxonomy (NCBI): domain Eukaryota; kingdom Metazoa; phylum Chordata; order Testudines; family Cheloniidae; genus Lepidochelys; species Lepidochelys kempii. Next base: position 64,378,175 of record NC_136384.1, on the reverse strand, counting down.
GCATTTCTAAAAGGAACTTCCAACACACAAGAAATAATTCATGAACAGTCCAAGGTCTGAGAATTATTACTCCAAAGATTGGATTCATAATTTTGATAGATTTGAAGAAATCCAATAACCCAAATGGGATTTGGGGATGCAGGGTTGGCAGTCACAGACACAAAAAAATAGCTTGATGAACTACCTTACTGACAGACATGTAACCGGTTAACCAAAAAGGCTGCTGGGTAACACACTGTACTAGCAAATTAACTGATGAGGACCAGGAGCCAAAAACTTTCCCAGCACACAACCAATTGCTGGTATTACACTTCAGGAACTTCTAGTATCAATGGAGTTTAAAGCAAAGTAGGAAAGTGATGCTGACTATTCACCCTTTGACTTTTAATATGATGTGCTAGTCTCTTTCAGAAACAAATAATTAAGCAATGGGACACAGCATACAATGGGAAAATGAAATAATTACACCCCTAGGGCATTTATTAAGCCTAAAATGTAATGAAGTGCATCTGATCCTTGGGGAGAGGTGAGGGGTGATTTAATATGCATCACATAGTATCTTACCCCCTGGAGTTGTCTTATTTCTAATAAAATAAGTTTTTATTGTTGGAAATAAATATTGTTGAGGGGAAGAAAGAAGACAGGCAATTTAGAGAACTGCACAATTATTTCAGCTGAACTACAGTATGTGATTATTGAATGTTAACTCACAATTAGATAATCTACGATGTAGCAACAAGTCAGAATTCTTCCAGAATCTTAAGTATTTTTAGTCATTATAGAAGCGAACTTGATTCTTTTAGTTGAACTAACAGTATCATATTCATTTTTTAAGAAAACAGCCACAGGAAAAGTGTCAACATTGCACCCATCAGTCTATATTGACCCTCTTTACGTGATTACCTCAGGCTCCATACCGCCGAGGAGATTGTAGAAGTCCTTGAATCCCACAGCCCCATCTGTTATCAGATTTCTCAGACTATATTCTCAGCTTTAGGTTACAACTGAGAAAAAAATCTAACAAATAGATCTGCTTCCCTGAAAGTGAACTCCACAGAGCCCTGATTACATCTTTTTATCTTGCTTTCAGTGTATAGATTTATCTTCTATATATAGTCTAAAAAATATAAATGAACAGAAGAAAGCACTTCTGTTTTCTCTGATGGGTCAGTAGCTTTTCTGTTCAGTTCTGTTCACCCCATTCCCATTACACACAACTGTCATATTTTTGAAATAGCTGTAATAATTATTATTTCTTACATATTTCAATCCACATGCATGGTGCCTCACATGCACAAGGTAAGGCACAGCTACTACCCAACAAGGAGCTTGAATCTAATGTTGATAGACAAAATACTCACATTTAAAAGATGAAGCACAGGAAAAAAGAGCCAACAGCCAAGCTCCTGTAATGTAAAGCAATGTGAAAGAAGTGTGCTTTAAAGAGTGAGTAGTAGGGAATAGGGACAATGGTCAGTGCATCAGAAGAGGGAGACTGTTTCAAGATTAGGAGATTGTGCCTTCTTTCACACTGTGTCAGTAGTGGGAGAAGAAAAAAAGGAGTTGGGAGACACAGAACTGACAGCCTCATGCTGAAGGACTATTAACTAATAACCTCATGAACATGATACATGCTGAACAAGAAGGACAACAAGATGGAACCCTATGGTACTCCACACAAGGGAGTCATTGAGCTAGATGTATGATCACCAAACACTATGTTATAGACCTTTCAGATACAAAGGAAATAAAGGACTGGAGCTTTTGAAGAGTGGCTTCATCCACAAAGAATATGGCAGCAAAATCTTGCAACGAATGGTACAGAAGGCAGGTGGCAGTTACAAACACACAGCACTTGGGATGAAGTCCTAGCCTAGCGTGATTGAAGTCAATGACAAAATTCCCATTGACTTTAATAGTGCCATGGTTTCACTCTTGATCTTCATCCATTACCAGGATGAAATCCTTGAGGAACAACTGGTACAGTTTCAGTATCTGATGCAGAGCTGGAGCCATACTGATTGGAGAAAAGGAAATCTGAGGACTCCAGATAATGTGAGTTGCTTTGCCACACCTTCTTTGTCTTTCCTCAAACAGGGAGGTTCAAACAGGCCAATGACTGGCAGATTGTTCCCATCAAGAATTAAGACTAAATTCTTTGCTGATGTCAGCAGAAAATTTTGTTTGTGGTCTCTTGAGAACCGGACTGTGGTATCCTGTGAAGCATGGTTGGTAAACTGGCACTGGTGCTAGGAGCAGAATTATACTATTCTACATACTTAGACCACTGCTTGCAAGAAATTATCTTTTTAAAAACCAAAGCAAGTTGTTTCAAATATGTGGACTCACCATGCTAATTTTCCACATTTCACACCTCAGCAGTTTTTTCTCCCCTACAGATCTGCCTAATTTTTCTGAATAAAAGTACATTTACTGAGCGGAGAGCTATTTTTTCCCCACTCTCAGTGAAATCAGAACAGACTGAAGGGATTTTGCTCATACTTCCACAAAAATTTTGCACATGAGAAAGCAGGGCTTTATAGTGCAAACCATTTGGAAACCATGTATAGAGGATGTAGCTTAGCACCTGTATATGTTGCATATGAAATAATAACTTCCTCCTAATCACTGCATTTTCTCTGCTACTATTTTATACTACAATTCAATATCTTGTTTGACTTTATAACATCACATGTACTTGTACAATGAACTCCCCTTTCTTGTGTTGCCTAATCTAACATGTATTCACTCTAAACGTTTCTGTTCATGAGCTTTTCATGCTATGCATGTTACTAACTGATATAAATCATTCTTGATTTAATCCTTATTCAATGCACTATGGGTCACTTCTGTAGTTGTTACTCAGGTAATATTTCCAATGTCTTCAATGGAAGTTTTAAGCCGACTAGGGGGACGGGGAGAGAGAGATGGCTAGGCCAGCCATATGTTATATGCTACCATTCACCAAGTTCAGTGATGTGTACACACACACACACACACAATTTTACTAGTTCATTCCTCTAATTCATTTATTTACCGAATGTTAGAAGACAGATATTTTAAGTGAATTTTAGTTAAGGTTTCTTTTTGCAGTGACTTTCATCAGCTTTTAGCTTTATCTAATAGAAAGGAATTTTGCAAAGAATGAATGAGACTTGATTTGGAAATGGAGCCTTACATTAATCCATAAAGCTTGGTTAGATTTCTGCCAGTTCTAGTTCTTTTTATAGGATCAATGGGAAAACTAGCGATTGCTGGAAGCTCTTGATGTATGAGGATGAGGGGAAAGCAGTGGACGTGTTGTTCCTTGACTTTAGCAAAGCTTTTGACACGGTCTCCCACAGTATTCTTGCCAGCAAGTTAAAGAAGTATGGGCTGGATGAATGGACTATAAGGTCGGTAGAAAATTGGCTAGATTGTCGGGCTCAACGGGTAGCGATCAATGGCTCCATGTCTAGTTGGCAGCCGGTATCAAATGGAGTGCCCCAAGGGTCGGTCCTCGGGCTGGTTTTGTTCAATATCTTCATAAATGATCTGGAGGATGGTGTGGATTGCACCCTCAGCAAGTTTGCGGATGACACTAAACTGGGAGGAGAGGTAGATACGCTGGAGGGTAGGGATAGGGTCCAGAGTGACCTAGACAAATTAGAGGATTGGGCCAAAAAAAATCTGATGAGGTTCAACGAGGACAAGTGCAGAGTCCTGCACTTAGGACGGAAGAATCCCATGCATTGCTACAGACTAGGGACCGAATGGCTAGGCAGCAGTTTTGCAGAAAAGGACCGAGGGGTTACAGTGGACAAGAAGCTGGATATGAGTCAACAGTGTGCCCTTGTTGCCAAGAAGGCCAATGGCATTTTGGGATGTATATGTAGGGGCATTGCCATCAGATCAAGGGACGTGATCGTTCCCCTCTATTCGACATTGGTGAGGCCTCATCTGGAGTACTGTTTTGGGCCCCACACTACAAGAAGGATGTGGAAAAATTGGAAAGAGTCCAGCGGAAGGCAACAAAAATGATTAGGGGACTGGAACACATGAGTTATGAGGAGAGGCTGAGGGACCTGGGATTGTTTAGTCTGTGGAAGAGAAGAATGAGGGGGGATTTAATAGCTGCTTTCAACTACCTAAAAGGGAGTTCCAAAGAGGATGGATCTAGACTGTTCTCAGTGGTTGCTGATGATAGAACAAGGAGTAATGGTCTCAAGTTGCAGTGGGGGGAAGGTTTAGGTTGGATATTAGGAAAAACTTTTTCACTAGGAGGGTGGTGAAACACTGGAATGCGTTACCTAGGGAGGTGGTGGAATCTCCTTCCTTAGATATTTTTAAGGTCAGGCTTGACAGGGATGATTTAGTTGAGGATTGGTCCTGCTTTGAGGAGGGGGTTGGACTAGATGACCTCCTGAGGTCCCTTCCAACCCTGATATTCTATGATTCTATGTAGAGAAATCAAGATTTATTTTTATAACAATGGTAATCTAGGTTAATGTGTTCTAAAAGCTTTAACCAAGAAAACACTAGTATTTTCTGATGTGATAGCAGAATGAATGCTTAGAAAGATGAATATGTACTGGGCAATAGCCTAAGTAAGTACAATTCCAAGGATGTCAAAGAAGTTTGCGCCCACTTACACAAGTAATGAAATTGGCTCATCCTGCAATGAATAAATACTCATTTGATATAAACCAGGTTTATCTTTGTCCTCATGTTGTAACAAAGTTATTCTTTTACTTTGATAATGCTTAGGTTATTGCTTTCAATAAGATTTGTTCTATTCCTCTCCCAAATCAGTAGAAGGTTTCTCTCTGGAACAGATGGCCAGGCCTACATATTGCATTCTGCTTGCTCAGACAGGAACATAAACAGCTTTCAAGTGGGTATTTATCGATAATCTTTTAGTTGTGGAAAATACTAGCCAGTGAAATTTGCATTATATACATGTAGGCGATGTTACCTTATACTATACACCATGAAGATGAATTGAACCGAATGAACTATTTTCCCTTTGTTCTCAGGCAGAATAAGCTTTCCCAATAGGCCTAAGAAATATATGGATGACAAGTAAATTACATGTTTAATATTTTTAAAAAAAATTTAGGACAACTTTCTTTTCTGAGTCCTTCACTAATAGTAATTTATAAACTGAATTCATCTGTTAATTCAAATTGCACGTCAGGCAATGCAAAATAAGATCTTATAAATCTGTAACTGTGATCATAAATTATGTCCTGCCTGCTAAATTAGTTGAGGTACAATGTGAAAATTTTGACTGCTGACTCTTCTATTACGATTGTTGTACCAGGCCTGCTCTTTAACTGAAATTTCAGTTGTAGTTAATTATGTTAAAACACCCACAGGCTTTCTGTCTCTAGTTTAGCCACTTACATGGCCCCTATTACCTGAGCATCTGAGTGACTCACAGTCCTTAATGTATTTAGCCTGAGAACCCCCCGTTACCGTTATGTTTTTCAGAAGAATCAATCACACCTGTCAATCCATTTGCTTCTGTAAGTGTCTATCCAAAACACATTGAAGTCACTGGGAAAACTCCCATTGACACCAATGAGCTTTGCAACAGGCCCTTGAGAAATTTGGTTCTGATCTTTTAAACCTTCTCTCGCATGACTAGTCCTCCCTCATGTGACTACACCTACTGGTTGAAAACCTACACATGTGGACATCAGCGCCAGATCTCCTACTGACTTCAGTGGGGACAGGATTTCACCCAATGACTTTAATTAGGCTACAAAAAGGAAAAAATTGCTCACACATATAAAGAGAAAAGGAGTACTTGTGGCACCTTAGAGACTAACCAATTTGTTTGAGCATAAGCTTTCATGAGCTACTGCATCCGATGAAGTGAGCTGTAGCTCACAAAAGCTTATGCTCAAATAAATTGGTTAGTCTCTAAGGTGCCACAAGTACTCCTTTTCTTTTTGCGAATACTGACTAACACGGCTGCTACTCTGAAACACACATAAAGGTTTGCTTAAATATTTGCAGAATTGGGCCCTAAAGCAGGTGTTAGGTACCAACTGTAAAATCAGTCAATGTGTATTTAATCTAACAGAAGAAAAAGATAATCTTTGTATTGTAAATGTTTCATTGCAACGAAGCAAAGAAATAACATGGCATAAGGTGTTGGAGATCTTATTAATAATCCTCCTATAATGGGCGTTGATTTATTGCTGTTTCAATGACAGACACTTTTCAGGATTGGTAGATAGTCCATAGATTACTATTGTTTAATTTAATCTATGACAGGGCACTTAGTAGTCAGAACATAAGATGAGGGCCACTGGATTTATAAAATGACCTAAATAAATAAAGCTCAGATCAAGTAAATACTTAAACATGTATATAAGTTTGTATGAGTAGCTCTAGAAGAATAAACTACTTATCAGTGTAAAATTACTAAAGCACATACATGTTTCCTGGAGAGGGTCTTTAGTTTTGGAAAAATATTGATACACAATTTATCCTACTGCTTAAGATGAAGCAGTTGCAGAAGTGTTTCTATGTATTTTAAAATACTATGAATAAAAAAACGTTTTATTTTAGCTCTATCCATAAATGTTATGCTTTTAATTCCTAGAGAATGGAATATTCTTGAGAGTATGTTTAAAAGAACATTTGCACATCAGCAAATCAGTGAACTAACTTTAGAGCTGACTTCCCCAGGATTTTTTAAAAATTTGTACAAGTGCACTTTTGCTCCTTATTTATCTCTTATGAGATTTTTTTTTTTTTTAGGGTTTTCATTTTTTTAAATTTCAGAAATATCAAGAATGCCATGCCTGGTCTTCCCTAATTTTGCTGGCAGAGTTCTTGGGGGTCCCAGAATATCTTTTTGTTTTTGTAAAATCTCCCATGTTGATTGAAGTGCCATACAAATGCCTGTTCTCACTTTCAGGTGACATTGTAAATAAGAAGCAGGCAACAGTATCTCCCGTAAATGTAAACAGACTTGTTTGTCTTAGCAATTGGCTGAACAAGAAGTAGGACTGAGTGACTTGTAAGCTCTAAAGTTTTGCATTGTTTTGTTTGAGTGAAGTTATGTAACCAAAACAAAAACAAACAAAAATCTACATTTGAATATTGCGCTTTCATGATAAAGAGATTGCACTACAGTACTTGTATGAGGTGAAATGAAAAATACTATTTCTTTTATCATTTTTACATTGAAAATATTTGTAATAAAGAATAATAATATAAAGTGAGCACTGTACACTTTGTATTCTGTGTTGTAATAGAAATCAATATATTTGAAAATACAGAAAAACATCAAAAATATTTAATAAATTTTAATTGGTATTCTATTGTTTAACAGTGTGATTAATTTGATTAATTTTTTTTAATCACATTTAGGTTTTTTGAATTCATCATGTGAGTTAGCTGAGATTAATCAACAGCCCTATTAAAAATCCCTTCCCCTCTCAACTGCTAAGCTTTCAGTCACAACTCTTGATATCATTGTTTCAATAGTGCTCCAGATATAAGATGAAGCTTCTAATATCGGGACATCTGGTTACCCTAGATGGATGATCCTTACCCCTCTATCCAGAGCAGCTGGAATACAAACAAGATAGCCCTTAGGGCATAAATAGAGAGAGTGCACGTGCATGGGGCTTAGTGTAAAACTAAGGCCATGCCTGCACTACACAGTTCATTCGAGATAAGGCAGCTTTTGTTGACCTAACGGTGGAGATGTACACACTGTAATGCTCATCTCACTGATTTTAACTCTCCTGCTAAACCAAAATAGTAAAACCACCTCCATGAGAGGCATAGGCCTGAAGGCAATGAAATCAGAGCAATGAAGTATAAGTGTACATGTTAGGATATAGATATTCAGGCCTGTCTGTAAAGGCCTATACTCTAAGAATTTAGGTGTATTCTTATCACTTGGCTAGTTACAGAGGTATAAAAGAGAGAATCAAAATCACTGTCTGCCGGTGTAAGAGCCTTCTCTTACTGTGACAGTCTGAGGCCCTAGTCTTAGGCTAAGGACTTCGGTTATGCAGCAGAGGCAGCCATAAGCTGGGAAGCGACAGGTCACCTCCTCACATTCCAAACTAGTCACATTGAAAGAAGGTGCTATTGGGCTGTTAGGAATACAATCCTGTCCTGTTAATGCCTATCACCTCCAGAGAAAGGGAAGTGCCTAGAAGATGTAAAAGGAAATTTAGTTTGATAGCATCCTGTCTGGCCAGAACTCACTTATCAATAGCTGGGATGTGAAATCCTTATTTCTGTGTTTGTTCTATCGCTGTAGTCCCCATTTCCCTATTGTTTGTCTGTATAATCTCTGTCTGGTTCTGTGATTGTTTCTGTCTGCTGTATAATTAATTTTGCTGGCGGAAACTAATTAAGGTGGTGGGATATAATTGGTTAAATAATCATGTTACAATATGTTAGGATTGGTTAGTTAAATTTCAGTAAAATGATTGGTTAAGGTATAGCTAAGCAGAACTCAAGTTTTACTATATAGTCTGCAGTCAATCAGAAAGTGTGTGGGGACGGGGGGAAATGGGAACAGGAAATGTGGGTGGGGAAATTGGAATCATGTTTTGCTAAGGGGGGGGGGGGGGGGGGAAATGGGAACAGGGACATAGGTAAGGTTCTGTGGTGTCAGAGCTGGGAAGGGGGACACTAAGGAAGGAAACTGGAATCATGCTTGCTGGAAGTTCACCCCAATAAACATCCAATTGTTTGCACATTTGGACTTCGGGTATTGTTGCTCTCTGTTCATGCAAGAAGGACCAGGGAAGTAAGTGGGTGAAGGAATAAGGCCCCTAACAGTACACACTCTGTTGTTTATGTTATCCTAAGTGGCATCCAGGAGGTATCCCACAATGCCCATCATGACCGCTCTGGGCAGCAGAGTTCAAACTGGTGATCAGCGGCCTCATAAAAGCCCCTCTTCCTGTTTGCTCCGTGTGGAGAGCTCACTTAGCATCTTCCCAGCTGACCATGGTGGCTCCCTCCAGCAAATGCTCTCCTGCCTAGAGTACCCCAGAGTTATTGGATCTTCTGGGTCTGTGGAAAGAGGAGGCTGTGCAGTCACAGCTCTGCTGCAGCTACAGGAACTTTGATACCTTCAGGCAAATTACTCATGGCATGGAGGAGAAGGGGCAAGATAGGGACATGCAACAGTGTCGTGCAATGATCAAGGAACTGAGGCAAGTGTGCTAGAAAGCAAGGGAGGCCAATCATCTGTCTAGTGCATTGCTAAAGACATACCACTTCTACAAGGAGCTGCATGCCATCCTTGGCAGTGACCCCACCTCCACTGCCAAGAGTCCTGGTGGTACTTTGGGGTGCTAGAGGCAGTGGAGTGAACCCCAAGGACATTGGAGTTGGAGGAGGATGGCAGACAGGTGACAGGGATGTCTGTTGACATGGCAACCCAGGACCTCTTTTTAATTCTAGAGTGATCTAGCCAGTCCCAGCTCTCCGGCTTGGGCACGCCTGATGCTGGAGAGGGGAGCTCCGGTAAATACTCATTTAGCTTTGATACTTCAGGAAGACATGAGGTAGTGATCTGCCTTTTTTTTTTTTTAAAGCAGGGTAGAAGAGGGTTTGATATAACCAAACCCAGGCATAGTTTGAATCTGCTTCTCATTCCCCTGTCCAGCTAGGCAGAGGGGACCTGTGGAAAAATTTTGTTGATGCACACCAGGATGTCCCGGGAATCCTCCACAGAGATCTCTAGGAAGAGAGAGATCTTTCCTGGAGGCACTTTCCTGGAGGCACTCTGCAGGCATCTGCTGAAAGTTTCTTGGGAGGTCTGTCTTGTTTCTTCCCCCACAGTAGGGAACTTTTCCATGTTAATCAGCAATTACTTCTGCAGGCACCAAAGCAGCACATGTGTGTGTGCAGCTGCAGACCAGGTCCATATGCTGATCACCTAGGAACTACACCCTCGCATCCTTGGTTACCCTAAGGAGTGAGATATCAGCTGCTATCACCCCCGCCTGTGGAAAATGGTGCCAATATTCAGAATAGTGGCCCTCAGAGCTTGTAGTGATACCCCTCTGAAACCCCTCCTCCTTTGTCCCATCTTGCCCCTTCGCCCCCAGGCCGAACTCACCATGACGGCTCCCTGTGCAGCATGCTTGCTAAGAGGAAGTGAGAAAGTGGTGTTATTAATTTGTTTGAATCAGAACTGTGAGTGTACTCCCAATAGTGTCTCTATCTATTGTTTCTTTAGCTTCTGCAGATATGCCCTTGAGTGTCCCCTCCTGCACAGCAGCTGAGCTGCTCTGTCCAACAGAGACAAAACAAAAGAGGTAAGGAAGAAGTTCCGGGAGATGCTGCAATCCTTGGATTGTGAGCAGAGAGAAATGGAGAAGCTATCAATGAGAAACAGTGTGTAGATAGCCAGGAGAGGAAACAGGGGCAGGAGTGGATGATACAGCTGCTCCAGGACCAAACGGACATGCTGAGGTCCCTGACTGAACTGCAGATGGAACACGGTGCTTGCCTCCCCCTGCAGCCCATACGTAACAGCCTTCCATACCCTCCCTACACATATCCCTCACATGTTCCCAGGCTGTCACAGTACCCCATGCTCTCCACCCTGTGGGAGATGTTTCACAATGACAGCTGGACATACACCCAGCTGAGAGACCCTCATTTGAAAATGTGCTGTTCACTTTCATGTACCTGACATAACATGAAAATGTTTGTAGTGCTGTTGAAGAAAAATGTACTATAGGAAGAAAAGCAATCTTTATTTGTTTCCTACAAGTGGAGGTGGCTGCTGAAATTCATACACAGTAGGAATCAGTGCATTTACCATGTAAAATTAACACACAGAGCAATCATAAGGTTTATACTACAGTGCAAGAAAACAATGCCTGGCTGAATGCATTAAAGAAAGACACATTACTGGAGATCACTGCCAAAATGCTCCTTCAAAGCCTCCCTGATTCAAATAGCTTTCTGTTGAGCACCTCTAACAGCCCACGTATCTGGCTGCTCTAAATCAACCACCAGGTTGTCTGCCTCCATGCTCCACTGCCGCAGAAACCTCTTCCCCCTTAGCTTCACAAATATTATGCAGAGCACAGCAGGCTGCTATGACCAGGGAAATATTTTCCTCATCAAGGTGTAACCTGCCAAAACAGCAGGTCCAGGGCCTCTTTAGCCAGCCAAAGGCACATTCAACAATCATTCTGCACCTGCTGAGCCAGTTGAAGCACTCCTTGCTGCTATCAAGGTTTCCAGTGTACGGCTTCATGAGCCATGGGAGCAATGGTCAGGCTAGGTCTCCAAGGATCATTATTGGCATTTCCCCACCCCCCTTTGTAATCTTCTGGTTTGGAAATAAAGTCCCTGCTTGGAGCTGTCTGTACAGGCCAGTGTGCCTGAAGATACATGCATCATGCACCTTCCTGGACCACCTCACATTGATGTTGATGAAATGATCCTGGTGATCCACCAGAGCTTGCAATACCATAGAAAAGTAGCCTTTTCTGTTGATGTATTCTATCACGAGGTAGTCTGGGGCCAAAATGGGTGTGTCATCTATTGCCCTGCCACAAAACCATCCAGTGTTTCCTGCACATTTCCCAATCTCACAGTCCTTTGTAACAGGAGGTGATTAATAGCCCTGCACACTTGTATCGCTACAACCTCCACAGTGGACTTCCCTGCTCCAAACCGATTTGTGACTAACCAGTAGCAGTCTGGAGTTGCCAGCTTCCACACAGCAATTGCCTCTTGCTTCTCTATCATTAGGGCAGCTCTCATTTTGGTGTCCTTGCACCACATGGCAGGGGCAAGCTCCGTACACAGTTCCAGAAAGATGGCTTTGTGCATCTGAAAGTTCTGCAGCCACTGCTTGTCATCCCCTATTTGCATAATGATGCGATCCCACTCAGTGCTTGTTTCCCATGCCCAGAACTGATGATCCATCTTGTGTAGCTGCTCCATGAATGCCAAAAGCCATCTTGAATTGTTTCTTTACACAGCATACAGCAGGGCGAGGCCATGGCGTCATTATCAAATTCGCAGCTCATGAAATACTGCAGGATCAGCCATGGTGTGTTCATAACACCCATCACAATACCGGAGAGCAGTGCAGGATCCATGCTTTCAGACAGAGATGGCAGGAGAGAAGTTTACAGGGGCTGTTGAAAAGTGGGCAAAACATAAGCAGAATCCTGTGGAATGATGAACAGAGAAAACTACACCATGGGATGGTGGCCCTGCCCCCACAAGGCACTGCAATCCCTTCACCATCGACCCCGGGGTGTTCTGGGGAGTTCCACAACGGGATAGCTACCCACAGTGCACTGCTTTTTTTGCCAATGCAACACCACCAATTGTGGACATGTTCTGCCATCACAAGGGGCGTTATGTGGACGTGCAAAAATGACGTAATTGCAGTGGTGGATGATCATTAATATAACTTCAGTTGACTTAACTTTGCAGTGTAGCCATAGCCTAACTTCAGTCAATCTTTTACAGTTTAGGGGAGGGAAGTTAATGTGTAAGGGGTGCCTACATGTAGTGGAGATGGCACAAAAGCAGCACAGAACTCAGGTGTAAAGATACACATTCATCCCTGCACTAAATACTAAACAGCAACTCCTCCCAGAGTCAGAAATAAAACCAAGAAATCCTGATTTCCTATCTCCTGTTCTAATCCCTGTATCAGCCTTCTTCCACTCCTAGAGTTTGGAATACAATTAATGTGGCTAGACACTACTTCCCACATCCAGACTAAGGAACAAACACACATTTAAAGTAGAAGTTAGTACTCCTGCAATCTAATTCCCCATCTCTGACCATGCTAGCAGGGACAAAAATGGAACCAACAGAGAAATATTGTCTGCCTGTTCCTGCCAACCCATTTCTATTTACAGGCCTCCACCTCCCAATTGTTTGTCCTTTCTGCATGTGCACTCCTCCCCCATCCCCCCACTTCCTATCATCTGTTTTTTTTTTTTATTTTGCTACTGAAGGGGGGGAAAGGGTTTGCCTAAAGATTGAATCACCTCCTGTTCAATAGCCCATAGAACTTTTAAAGATTTGTTTTAGCTCCCCTAATGTGCACCTTAGCAATAAATTTCTTGTTTTGCTTCCTTTTAGTCTACTTTTTATAATACTGGATTTCTCAAGCAAAGGGAATACTAAGAATTTCCTTTTTGCACAGATAGTAAAAAATTAAACCAGTACAACCTTTTTCTCTACTCAATCCACAAAGGCCCCCAAAAATGATTGTATTTATATTGCATCTATAAGATGCAATAGCTCATATATTAGGCAGAGTCAAATTAAGGTTTATGGGCACACTAAACGTTCAGCATCATAAAGAAAGTCATAATATTTATTCTTCAGTTAGACATTTTACTAATGTTATATCATAAAAATGGTGATTAAATCTAGAGCAGCAGTTCCTAAATTGTGGGTCAGGACCCCAAAGTGGGTTGCAATTGTAGCGAGGCAAAGACTCACCAGCGTGGCACCTCCTGCTGGAGGTCTTGGGAATTAGCTCTTTCCAGCCTTTGGAGCGCCCTCTGCCAGCAGGTGTCTCGCCTGCCTCAGGCCCCGTGCCCTTCCTGGAACCTGGTGCCCTTTTCCTCAGGGTTCTGCCCCAGCAGTACCCCCACACTCTGGCCCTCCCCTCCCATGGGAGCCCCAACCCTCTAAACCCACTTTGCCTCAGTGGCAATGGAAAGGCCAGTCATCATCTAGCCCACACTCACTGGGGCAGACTGCACTCTATAATAGCCACTTATCACTAGCAAGGGATTAGGACCTGCTGCCTTTGCCTATCCCCAGGCTGCCCCTCTGCAGCCCCAGTACCTTTGTAGACCTTCAACAAGGCCTGCAGCCTGGGGGTTTACAAGGCTGAAACTCCCCATCTCCCTTGCCTTATTCCCCGGCACTGCTCCACTTCAGGTACCTTGCTCCCAGGCAACTAGCCCTTCCCGCTAGAGTGAGACTCTGGTTCCTAGCCCCACAGCCCTTTTGTCAGGGCCAGCTGGGCCCTAATTGAGCTGGCCACAGCTGTGGCTGCTTCCCCAATCAGCTTAGCTTGGCTGCTTTTAATCCCTGTTCTCCAGGAGTGGGGCAGCAGCCCCACTACAGTGACCCCATTTTAATGCAATCTCCAGGGCCAGCATTAGACTTCCTGGAACCCAGGGCTGAAGCTGATGCCTGAGCTCCACTCCCACATGGAGCAGCAGGGCTCAGGCTGTGGCTCCCCCTCTTCCCATCCAAGGCGACGGGGCCCCATCTCTGCTCCCCGTCTGGGGTCATGTGATAACTTTGTTGTCAGAAGGGGGTTGTGGTGCGATGAAGTTTGAGAACCCCTAATCTAAAGGAAATAAAATCACTATGACATGGGCAAAAGTCCACTTGTCTTTTCTGCCCACTTCCTTCACTATGATCTCCCATGTTTGTTTAAAGACAAGATATTTCATCTTGCTGAAAGTAATCATGTAAACCCCATTGCTGCTTGTGTTTAAATAATAAAGTCCAGTTCAGAAACAATGCTATTATCCTCACTTACCTTTTTCCCCACCTTTTAGTTGTTTAGTCTACTGAAAGCACTGGGCTCATTCCTAGTAGCAAAGAAATAAGGGCAGAAGTAATCTGGGTGGTTTATAGATAGATTTAGATCAAAAGGCTTAAAGCTACAGGGTCAGACTCACCCTTAGCTGTCACATTTGTGTGTGTAAATATTGTGAAGGTTTGATAAATGTCTCCTATCCCATGTATGATGAACAGAAGTTAACTCATGGAAACTCATGTTCTCGTCTTCATGTTTCTCGTATGACAGATGATCGTTCTAGTCACCTTATATATATATATATATGTCTATCATTAAAGGCATTGTTATGAATTTCAAGACACTGAACTATGTGAGCCATTGTAGGCAACATGGTATCAATTTGATTGTGAAAACAGAGAGCCAGATTGCTTCCCAACTTTTGGGTTGCATATTTACTCTGTCAGGTTCCCTGGGTTGAATGCCCTCACCTGAGCCTAGGGCTATCTGGTTCAACCTGCAGGCAGGTTAATGAGTCCAGCTAGGCTGTGGCAGAATTGGCTGATCAGCTGATAGAGCCATCAGGTCTGCATTTAAGCTTAGCAGGTCGCTGGGTGATCACTGCTTGTGCCTGCAGCTGCAATCTCTCCTATATCCAGCCATGTCCCCATTGTCACTCCTCCACTGTTCTGGTCCTGCTCTAGTCCATCTAGTCCTTTCTTCCTTGTCCAGCTTTTGACTCAGGCTCTGACCCCTGATTCCAGCATTGACTCCAGTTCTTACCATTGACTTGATTGGTGATTCCTGACTCCAGCTTTGGTCTGTATCTCTAACCGTTAGATAAGACCACCAGTGTCCCAGTCCTGGCACATATGTGTTGCCACATAGGCAGACACAACATATAGATGTGATCATTCACTTTTTTTGTTTTTTTTTTATTGTTTAAAATTTTTCAACTGCTATTGAGAAAGTGGTGCCAGAGAGGAAGAAAAGGCAATGTGAAGGTTTTAGGAAATTGCTTTTGTAGAAAAATCTATAACACAACAAATCTCTTCCCCATTCCCTGTGTATTCTGTCAATTTGGACCCAGGTTCTGCAGCAAAGTATGTGGTTTGTGTGGGGATTATGGTGGAAATTCTGCATCAGCTTCACTTAAAACAAACTGAGGGTTTTACTTCATTAAATATGAAAATGAAGACAAATTAGAAATTGTAACCCTATGTTGCTTATTTTGATATCTTATTCCCCACATTTTAGTTTCAGTGTGCTGCGGATTTTTGCCTTGATGTTACAGAACTCTACTGCAAGAAATAGGATTAGAGCATCAGAAGGATATATTTTTCAATGTTTATCAGCAGTGATATAGTTAATCTTCCAGTTAAAATTGTCATTTGGGTGTAGAACTCATTCACTGTAATGAATGGGACAGTTTACACCTCTTAGAGTAATTGTTTCAGACTATCTTCCTAGTCAGAAGGCAATGCTGCATTGATTTGCACTTAATTCACATTTTCAGCACAATTTTGTGCCTAAATAACTTCTATGGCTATGAATTGGAGAATTCTTGGGACCTCTCTCTTACTTATATAAGGATTATTATAAAGGCCATAGCCGCACACCATACTTTCAACACATCTTCCTGCCATTGAGGAAATAATTCCAGAGGTAATGAGATGGAGCTATGAAAAAGGGTATGACCAACTGAGGGGAAAGGAACAGTGGAGAACTAAATAATAGTCAGCTGATGAATTAGGGATTATTTACTTAAAGACAGTGAAGTCTGTTTCTGCATGTCAGATCAAGAAAAAGCTTTTATGACACCTCACTCTGTAATAGACAGGAAATACAGAGTACTTCAGGAGCTTGATTTGAGTATTAGAGAGAGAGAGAGAGAGAGACACTCTTGACTTTTAATAAAACCTTACTAATTTCACAAAGGGCTTGGGGTTTTTTAAAAGCAAGATTTTCCCCAGGCTCTCATGGCTCTTCTGCTTACTAACTTGTCTCCTTTGGGGATCACGGTATATATTGTATTGCTCAGGATTAAAGGCCAGAAGACAAATAGAGTTAGAGATCATTTGTTCTCTAACTCTATGTGACATATATGTTACTGAAGTCAGAAATTAAGCTCACATGATTAATAGAGGAACTACTAAATATCAAAGTTAGTGGCCCCAAGCAAATCTAGAGGTCAATGATTTTAGTGTTATTGGTTTCTTCCAAAGTCATGATCTTTATTGTCACTCCAATTCACTTAAATATTAGTGTCCTCTTTGCTTCATTGGGAGCAAGGGCAGTTACGATGTTTGTGAAGCTATAGAGTTAAAGTTATAAGAGCAATTTCACTAGGAACTGCTACTTTATTATAAAAATCCAATACAATATAATTTAAAGCTGTAATTTATAGCTGAAATGTTGTAATTTGATTCCAAGAATAGAATAAAAGTGAGAACACCCAAACGAATGATAAACTTGTCTTTTTCTGCTGTTTGAATACAGTTTGCAGTCTAGGCTAAAAGCCTTTTGCAAAATCTCTTGCATTTCTATGAACCATTGAGTCAACCTTTCTGTGGTTTCAGTATTTCATCTAGAAAGCCAACAGCTGTAGGCCAGGCTGCCAATTTTTATTCAAAGAGTAGAAAAATAAATTGTACCTGCTGAAGTTTCATTGACATGGAACAAACAAAAATGCCACTAAAGCCTTGTTGGCCCTGTTTCCCACTAAAACTTCCACCCATCAAGCTGAATTAAAGGTAGCACCAGTGGGAATCTTTTTGTCAAATTCCTTAGTGCAGACCTAGCTTATGCATGTGATAAACTGAATGCCCCAGATGTGTGTGGGGGTTGCAGAGAGGAAGGACTGTGAAAACTATTCATTTTCTCATGTAAATAAAAAAACCCTCTCATAAGTAAGAAAGAAGGCAACATCACCGGGCAAACAAGCAAGTAACAGTCAGCAAGGTTAGTTGGAGCATATCAAGTTAATTGTGTCCATATATCTGCAGGATAAGGACCAGGATTATTTAATTATGCAGAGTGAACTTTCTTGAAATCCAATACCTTATCCTGCTGTATTCTGCAAATCAGTTCCTTTCAGTGTTTAATTAGAGTACACCTTCACTGGCCAAATACTGCCAAAAAAGAACTGTATGCATTCATGCATTTCAGTGGTATTAATGACTTTTGCATCTAGTCTCTGGTGCCAAGCTTCCCATGTTCTCAAGCAGTTCCTCACTCGCAATAGGCCATCTCATGCCTTGCATTTTTAAGCACTGGAATCAGTTGGGAGTTACATTGCCAACTCTCAACCTCTTCTTCCCCTTCCATCTCTCCTTTATAGATTTCTCTACTGACATTCTAGATGTAAGAATCATCCCAGATTTAAACTATGTCCACAAGGTCATCATCTTTACCAATTAGTACCACTTCTAGTTCTTTCTTACTTCTCATATTCCTTGCATTTGTGTAAAGACACTTCAAAAGATGAAAAATTAGGAGTTCTAATTTTTAAAAAATGCTTCATCTCTCTCTTACTTTGTATAATAGAAATACTCCAAGGTTCCCCCCTCTCCATAATGTTATGCTGGAAGTGGGGCAGCCCCCACCAATCGTGTGTTTGGGCTAGGAGCTGTCACAAACCTCATTGAAACTGATGGGTGGGGAAGCAACCTTTCATTAAGGCTAAATGAGGCAACATTTAAATGAACTTTTATTTGATAATAGCTGAAACAAAGTCACTTCCCAAAAGTTAGACTGAATATAAATGCAGGGGCTGGAGATTGATTTGCTACAGCTGTGTTTGTGGGCCAGAAAAATCCAGAAAGGAAGCAGAAAACCAGGAGACAACAAGATAATCATATGAGGTGTATCCCTAAGAGTATGTCAAGATAGACACCTTCTTTGGGCAGAGTACTGGCTGGAAAGGCAGGCTTTGAATTATGAGCAAAGATACTACCTCCTGTTTGATTTCTTCTCTGAATAGAAACAACTCCAAATATTGGCAAACTGCTCAGGTCAAAAGGGGCAACAATTATTTAAGCAAACTGACAAGTGTTAGAAAACAGAGTGCACTAATGATCTGACATCAGTGAAGTGTTCCGTGATTATACCAGTGATTTAGCCTGTAAGTTCAAGAGTGAATTTTGGTTATAAGAGTGAAATCCTGGCCTTATTGAACTTAGTGGCAAAACTCTCATTGACTTCAATGGGCCTAGAATGTCACGGTGCCACAAGTACTCCTTTTCTTTTTACAATGAGTTTAGTAGTTTTATATTCTTAGGCCCTAGTATATTCTGTAGTATGCTTGAAACACAAAGTTACCACATTATTTGGCACAGTTCAGTGTCTGTTTAAAATGTCAAGATTCCTGAAAGGTTTAGGAATCTATACATAGCAAAAGATCAGTAGGAATAATACAGATTTGTGCAAGAAATGATGTTTTCTATTTAACTGTTGTTCCATTTAACACAGTTTTGCTTATCTTTGAGAACACTTTACTTTGTTGGGTTGCTAACCCTATTCATAAAGCACAAGGTGAATTAAAAAGTTGAACCAAGTATGAGGTAGTAAACAAACAAAACAGACATTAAAAAATTAAAATTTTCAGGAAAGATTTACAAAGATTGAAAAATGAATTGAAGAACAATTGCAGGCACTGTGAGGCAATCATGTACCCTACCTGTTACTAAAGGGATCATATCACTGACAGTATCCATTTAATATTACAACCAGAAGTTATTCAATCATCAATATCTGTCACTTTTGTGAGGGAGAAAATATGAGCTAACCTCAAAACAAGACATGGGACATAAGATTGAAAGTGGAGGGAAGAAGATAGTAAGACAAAAATTCTTACAGATGAAAATAATGTATACATCTGAAGTCTCTTCAGTGCACTCATCTCTTTCTGAATCAATGTAAAATAGAGACAGATTTCCAGAAAGTCCAGAAAGTCTGTCCAATGGAAAGAGATTAAATAAATTAACAGGTAAACTACATTCTGCTAAAACAGTCAAAACATAGGTGGAAATCCATACCATTTAGGATAACCTTCTTCATAGAGAGATGCTTTGAACTTGCGAGGAGAGACATCAACAGTATTTATAGGTTTAAATGTCAGAATGCTAATAGGAATCTCAGTAAAGCCAAATTTATTGTGCAGCAAAATTTGACTAATGACAATTAATCTTTTTAAGGCCAGCTGACAAAGGGGTTTGCCAGTTATCTTGGATTACAGTGATCATAGGAAGGAAAGATTAAATGGACTTCAAGATGAATTATGTTTCAATATGCATTTCCATAATGTAAAAAAAAAAAAAAGACAATGCCTTAAGTTAATTTTTAACAGGTAGCTAGACTAAAATATCACACACATACCCCACCAACCCCTCGGACCATTTAAAAGAGTGCAATAGATCAATGTTAAACATATCCTCCTGGGAAACATTTTAGTCTCAGGTTTCAGAGTAGCAGCCATGTTAGTCTGTATTCGCAAAAGAAAAGGAGTACTTGTGACACCTTAGAGACTAACAAATTTATTTGAGCATAAGCTTTCGTGAGCTACAGCTCACTTCATCGGATGCATTCCGATGAAGTGAGCTGTAGCTCACGAAAGCTTATGCTCAAATAAATTTGTTAGTCTCTAAGGTGCCACAAGTACTCCTTTTCTTTTAGTCTCAGAAACTGCACTCCTTTTACAAGTCCTCAAATTTGTTTTTAAGTTTTTTTCTGCCTTCCTACAGCGTATTGTGCTCACAGCTAGACTCTGCACAATGCATTCCAGGGCTCCTCTCAGACATCCCAGAGTGAGAAGGATCTGAAGACCAAACTTGTCCCATAAGAAACAGATTTAACAGAGAAACAGCAAAGGCAAATGGAAGAAGGGATGCTAATGGGATTTACAAAGAGTGTGCTGCATCTGAATGATGGGAGGTAGGGAAGATTTGGTGTCTGATGTGTGAGGAGTCATTTGTCAATTGACAATAATTCAGTCAGGAGAGGGAACTGGAAAGAAGGGAAGGATCTGTTCGGTTTGTAAGGTGGAATGGAGGAAGATGGGGCACAAAGGAGGGACAGAGAGTTCAAGAGAAAATTTAAAGGTTCTAATAGTTTCAGATAAGTTTTGAATAGGTGGCCAACTCCTAAACTTTGAGGTAAACTCATCACTACTTTTAATACAGTACGAATATCTGTGCAGTTGTATTATTAGATATGCTTTAACAATTTTGTTTGACAATACCATGCATTTATAATACTGTTCTTCTATAAATTAGTACACATTTCCATTCTGTAATTAGGGGAACTGGCATCTTAGATTTCCATTTGGCAGAAATATTTAGATGGAGTTTATTTGTGAGTGGTTAATAAACATCTCAGAAAAATAAATGGGTGTAACATGTTGAGTGTTCTCTGTCAAAATATATTCAAGTTATTTTCCCATGTCATTTAAATATTGTATTTTCTGGTATAATCTAAGCACACCATTGTGGAGTAATTAGTTTTCTTCCATAATAGTTTTCAGAGTAGCAGCCATGTTAGTCTGTATCCGCAAAAAGAAAAGGAGTACTTGTGGCACCTTAGAGACAAACAAATTTATTTGAGCGTAAGCTTTCGTGAGCTACAGCTCAGTTCATCGGATGCATTCAGTGGAAAATACAGTGGGGAGATTTATACACATAGAGAACATGAAACAATGGGTGTTACCATACACACTGTAACAAGAGTGATCAGATAAGGTGAGTTCTTACCAGCAGGAGAGCCGGGGGGGGGGGGGGGGAGGTGTAAACCTTATGTAGTGATAATCAAGTGGGCCATTTCCAGCAGTTGACAAGAACATCTGAGGAACAGTGTGTGTGTGTGTGTGTGTGGGGGGGGGGGGAATAAACAGCTTGTGAAAGCTCATGCTCAAATAAATTTGTTAGTCTCTAAGGTGCCACAAGTCCTCCTTTTCTTTTTCCATAATAGTGAGCTCTTAGAACAAGTACCAAAGTCTGACTTATTTTCCTTTGCTTTACCTTTGCTAGAGATAGGCCTAAATTACAAAGCACTTGATCTTGATCCAATCCCTCCTAAATTTTGTGGAAGACTTCAAACAGGGTCCTGAGCTATCAGACAAAAATGAGCTCCCTTGCTTTAAAGACTACAGGCAACATTTTCAAAAGTACCTAAGTCACTCTTAGGAGTCTCATTGAAATGTCTCAGGGCTTGTCTGCATGGTGGGGTAGTGTGTACTACAGGGGAGTGATTTCTAAAATACACTAATATGTTGCACATTAATTGGTCTGTGTAGATCATACTAGTGTGCACTAAAAGTTTCCAAGTGTGCTTTAATGTGGTGCTGTTTGCTTTTAGTGATCACCAGCAGGGACTACATGGACCAATTAATAAACATCACATTAGTGGGCTTTAGAAATCACACCCCTATAGTGCATATTACCCTACTGTGTGTATACAATCCTTCAGTAAAAGTCAATGGAACTTAGGCTCCTAAGTCACTTTGGAAGTTTTGAAAATGTTATCCAAGACCTAATGATTTCTTGTAACTGTTTACACTTCCCATCTAAAAACATCAGGACAGTTTACAAGTTTGAAGGAGCCTCAGGAGCTCCATAGTTAAGGTTGTGTTGTTTAAATTTAAAAGGAAGTACACCTGTGAAGTCACCATAAATTAAAACATCCCTATCAAAATCAAATAGCTGCAGAAACTAAGTTTTCAAGTAGCTGCAGAAACTAAGTTTCTATGAATATCTCCCACTGTATTAATTCCCTTGACACACTCTGCATGCAGTTGTGAAAGTGTTTACCTGCTACTACAGTTGCTAATTTTAAAAATCCAGGGAAATGTATCCACAAGAACTTTAATTTATAAGTAAAGATTATGCAAATTAATTTGTCAACAGTCACTAAGAAAAGGATTTAGAAACATCTTGTAAATAGCCATACATTGTAGCAGCATCTCTCTGAAGCAATTACCATGTTCTCCGGAATCTTAGGGCTTGTCTGCTTGTTGGGATAATGCACCAGACAGGGTTGTCATTTCTAAAACCCATTAATGCATTGTGCATTAATTGGTCCATGCAGATAATCCCTAGACCTTATATCAGGTGTCTGGCCCAGACTCTGAGCTCATGCTACTTTGCCAGTGGCTAAGGCAAAGTAGGGGGCCCTCTTGTTGGCACTCAAGATCTACTCCCTCAGACTCCTTGCTACTGCCCTGGACCACTTCCTACCTCTTCTATCCTCCAGAGAATCACTGCAGACTCTTGTCCCTACTAGAAAAGGGACACAGGGATTCCTGGCTTTACAATCACAACCCAGTTCCTCCCCAGCTGGGATTCATTATCAATTAAACCTGGCTTTCTCTCCCTTGCCATGTATGTTAATTGGCCTCTCAGGTCCACATGAACCCATTCAAGGACTGTGTGGGGTACACACATGTCAGGGTTCCCTCCCCAGTCTGAACTCTAGGGTACAGATGTGGGGACCCCTAAGTTTATTTCTAGCAGCTTAGGTTAAAACTTCCCCAAGGCACAAATTCTTTGCCCTTTGATGGTATGCTGCTATCACCAAGTGATTTAACAAAGAATCAGGGAAAGGACCACTTGGAGTTCCTATTCCCCCCAAATATTCCCCCAAGCCCTTACATCCCCTTTCTTGGGGAGGCTTGAGAATAATATCCTAACCAATTGGTTACAAAGTGATCACAGACCCAAACACCTGGGTCTTAGGGCAATAGAGAAATCAGTCAAGTTCTTAAAAGAAGGATTTTATTTTAAAAAAAAAGTAAAAATCATCTCTGTAAAATCATGATGGAAAATAACTTTACAGGGTAACAAAAAATTCAAAAACACAGAGGATTTCCCTCTGGGCCAAACTTTAAAGTTACAAAAAGAAAACTAGGAATAGACCTTCCTCTTAGCACAAAGAAAATCACAAGCCAAAAAAAAAAAAAAAAAGCTAACACATTTCCTTGCTAGTACTTACTAATTCTAATAGAGTTGGATTGCTTGCTTCCTTGATCTGTGTCTGGCAAGCACACAGAACAGACAGACCAAAACCTCCCCCCGATTTGAAAGTATCTTGTCCCCTTATTGGTCCTTTTGGACAGGTGCCAGCCAGGTTACCTGAGCTTCTTAACCCTTTACAGGTAAAAGGAGTTTGTGCCTCTGGCCAGGAGGGATTTTACAGTACTGTATACAGGAAGGTTGTTACCCTTCCCTTTATATTTATGACAACACCCCATAACACTACCTTTGTAGTTAGAAAGCTTTTCCTAATATTTAACCTAAATCTTCCTTGCTGCATATTAAGTCCCTTGCTTCTTGCCCTACCTTCAGTAGACATGGAGAAAAATTGATCACCATCCTCTTTATAAACAGCCTGTAACTTATTTGAAGACTGTTTCAGGTCCCACCTCAGTATTCTTTGCTCAAGACTAAATATGCCCAGTTTTTTAACCTTTTCTCTTAGGTCAGGTTTTCTAAACTTTTAGCTTTTTTGATGCCCTTCTCTGGACTTTCTCCAATTTCCCCCCATCTTTCTTACAGAGTGGCACCCAGAACTGGATACAGTACTCCATCTGAGGCCTCTCTAGTGCAAAGTATAGTGGGACAGTTATCTCCCATGTGGTACTATGCAATTTCTGTTAATACACCGCAGAATATTAGTCTGCTTCACAACTGCATTACATTGTTGACTCATATTCAGTTTGTGATCCATTATAAACCCCATATCCTTTTCAGCCATACTACTGCCTACCCAGTTACTCCCCCTTTTATAGTTGTATATTTGATTTTTCCTTTCTAAGTGTAGTACTTTGCACTTGTCTTTACTGAATTTCATCTTCTTGATTTCAGACCAATTCTCTAATTTTTAAAGGTTGTTTTAAATTCTAATTCTGTCATCCAAAGTGTTTGCAACACCCCCAGTTTGATGTAATGCACAAATTTTATATGCATACTGTACACTCTATTAAGTATAATGAAAATATTGACCAGTACTGGACCCATGGCAGACCGCTATGAAAACCCACTAGATACTCCCTCCTAGGTTGATAGGAAACCATTGATAACTACTCTTTTGAGAATAGTTTTTCAAGCAGTTTTGCAGACACTTCATAGTAATTTCATCTGGACCACATTTCTGTACTTTGCTTATAAGAATGTCACGTAGGAGTGTGTGAGAAGCCTCACTAAAAATCAAGATATATCATATCTACTACTTCCCACCATCCAGTAGGCCAGTACCCCTGTGAAAGAAGGAAATTAGGTTTGTTTGGCATGAGTTGTTCTTGACAGATACATCCTGGCTGTTCCTTATAATCCTATTATCCTCTAGGTGCTTACAAATTGCTTGTTTAATAATTTGCTTCAGACACTTTCCAGATATTGAAATTAGAGTGGCTGGTCTAGAATTCCCCAGATCCTCTTTGTTCCCTTTTTTGAAGACACTATTGAAGACACTTCTCCAGGCATCCGAGACCTCACCAGTCCTCCATTAATTCAAAGATAATTGCTAACAGTTCCAAGATTGCTTCAACTAGTCCTCATGGAAAAAGTTGGTACTTCTAGTAAAGTTGGGGTTTGATGGGTATGTAAATGTTTCTGTGTGTTTGAATTGAGTTTCTTAATTTACAATTACTGAAAGAGACTTTTGGTCATTGTCAAGGTTCCTTCCCCATTCTGAACTCTAGGGTACAGATGTGGGGACCCGCATGAAAGACCCCCTAAGCTTATTCTTACCAGCTTAGGTTAAAAACTTCCCCAAGGTACAAACTTTGCCTTGGCCTTGACCCATATGCTGCCACCACCAAGCGTCTTGCACAAAGACCAGGGAAAGAGCCCACTTGGAGATGTCTTCCCCTGAAAATATCCCCCCAAGCCCTACACCCCCTTTCCTGGGGAAGGCTTGATAAGAATCTTCACCAATTGTACAGGTGAACACAGACCCAAACCCTTGGATCTTAAGAACAGGGAAAAATCAATCAGGTTCTTAAAAGAAGAATTTTAATTAAAGAAAAGGTAAACGAATCACCTCTATAAAATCAGGATGGTAAATACCGTACAGGGTAATCAGATTCAAAATACAGAGAATCCCTCTAGACAAAACCTTAAGGTTTTTTTTTTTTTATGTTCAAGGTGAACACTTTGCATAGCTCTATGCCAGTTTAAATGGGTGGCTCCCTGGTCACAGTGAAGTTATCCAAATCTTTCTGAATCACCTACAGTATCATTAAAGAAGGTTAAGAGCATAGCTAGCAATTCAAAGTTGTCGCCACACCAACTGATTCATTTCAGCCTGCCTGCAATATACCTATGCACTCCCACTGTAGGTCTGCTTATACACAGTATGAACCCTTATGCCACAGATGCAGCTATATGAAAATATCAAGAAGTATGTTAATACATGGCCATTTAATGAAGCCAACTCAATCCTATTCTGAGGATATTAAAGTTTTGCACAGAAGTACATGACACAAGCTTGCCTCGACCGCCTTCTTAGTGGTAACATAATAGTCTCATTTTTGTTGGAAATGTGAAACTGAGCTTTTTTCCCCATATGCTGTATAAAGTGCTACCAATAATAGATGTTGATGGGGAAATAGCTGATGGCTTTTTTCCAGTTTTCATTCTGGCTAATATTGTTTAATACATTTTTGTGTCTGCTTGCAAAGTGTTTTCTGTCTGTACACTAAGTTTCATTGAAGCCTTGTTTATAACAGCACTACAGTATGAAAATACTTCAGGACCGGTGAGAGTTTGAGAGCTGGCAGTGGAACAGACCACGAAAGAACAGCCATGTTTAAAAACAAACTAAACAGTATAAAATAACCCATAAATATAAATTTTCAACTGTATTTAAAAACAACAGAAAAAACATTGTGTTTAAACAGAAGACATCTGTGTACCATAGACATTTGTACCTGCTTCACTTGCAACTAGCAAAATGGCTGCAAGGAAAGTAATTTTCGTACTTGATGAATACTACACAACCCTCCATCCATTTGCAGTTTCCAATTATATCAGTGAGAGTTCTCAGGGCAGAATATGCCCTTTAATGCATTTTAAAAACTGCCAATGTCATGAGGTTGCCTGGTGTGCAAAGTTATTAGCCCATGCCAGGGCCCCTATCCTTATTTCATATTTTAAATCAAACAAATCTTACCAAAATAGTTGGATTATTATAAGGACAGTGAACCATTGCAATAGAAAATGGATGAGACTAAAAATCGGAAATAAATCTTCATTTGATGGGAGTTCGTTGAATTAGGAGAGTCTGGAACAATATTTACAAAGTGAATGTGGGAAGTGATGCATACGAAATAATTTTTACTTGCCTGACATTTTTAATTCAGCTCAGAGTGAAGATAATAAGAGTTTTTACATTCTCTGGACAGTCTTGATTTCATATAAGCTCTCTCTACCAGTAATATGATTCTAGATGGATTGAAAATGAGTGCCAGGATCAGACTCCATTCTGCTATTAGCTTTCAAAAACAATTGTTACAGAAATAGTTGAGACTCATTTCAAGAGTAATCTAGAAACTTCAGTTTGTTGAAAACTGCGAAGAAAGGCACCAAATTTGTTAAAGTGAAGATGTCTGAAATGCCAGAAAGATACTTTCCTAACATCAGGACATTGTGACTTTAATGATCTCATTAAACTAAACAGGGAAGCAATAACCTTCCCTCTGATGTGACTACAGTCTCTGTAATGTTATTGATTTTTTTTTATGCTTGGTTTTCTTTGTGAACTACCTCCCAAGCATTTTTGTGTTTTCTCACTACTATATTGTAACTGACAAAATATCATAAAGGAGGATTCAGGAAATTATGTGGATATTAAGGCTGAAAAATGGAACTGAATTTCATGAATATCTTCTAAACATTTTCTTTCCATTCATCAACATTTTTGGAGCAACTCTAGCTGACAAGATTTGAGCTTTATTTGTATTTTGTATATTGTGTTCTCAGAGTTGGGAGACTGTCTTTGTCAATTATTAGCCACCTATAAAATTATTTAGGACTTAATCCCTGCAGTCTTTGAACACAAACTCCCAATGAAATTGCTTTGCTTTCCCAATCTCCTGTTGACTTCTATTTTATTTTCCAGTGGGCATTCTTCTTGAATAGCACTCCAGAACATACGGATAGATATGTATCAAGCACATGACAGAGGGCTAACGCTCACTGGTGATGATCCAGGTCATACCCTGTCATGATGAAAATTAGTGCACCGTATACGCAAAGCAATTTAGCTAATGCTGGTATGAACAATGATGATCATGTTGTACCCAGTCTGTGGACTGCACATTTTGTGCTTATAAGAATTTGACTTTAAAAATCAATAATTTCAATATTTGTGAGATAATATCTTGTAATGGACCGTTGTAACCATGCTTGTCACAGGATATGAGAGAGGCAAGGTAGGTGAGGTAATAACTTTTATTGGACAACACCACTCCAAACAAACTTTCAATATTGCCAACCCCAAATTTTCAAAAATTAACAGATCGGCTGAAAGTTGGTGGTGCCATCATATTGCCAATCTACCCTCCAAAAATCATTTGATTAAAAAATCATTAGTTATAAGTCACATAGGACATAAAATGCAGCACACACAAAAGTATCAGCCTGACTAGTTAGTCAGGATAATAAATAACATAAGGTCTTTAATGATAGTATACTAATGATACTCTGAGTGTACCTTTTGATGTTTGTTTTCTCTACCCAATATTAGATGTCACCAGCCTCCACTGAAAGATACAGGGAGCTCCTCCCATCTGCCAAAGTGAGTTATTATAAATGAGGTTACTCAGTCACGAGGGTTCCCCCCCCACAAGAAATGAAAGATGATTTGCACGTGCAAATATGTGAACAAAAAGCATTTTTATGTACATTTGCAGATACCAAATTTGAGCAAACAAATGGAGAGTTTCAACATCCTAGTACAGATGTAAATGTCTACATGTTTTCTGCATGCCAAGTCAGAATTCACACTTTGAAAATTGGTATTGTAGGTTGGGCATGGTGTGTGGTGAAAATATTTGCAAGTTGTATTTGTTAAAAGGTAGGATAGCTTCAACTCAAAATACAACCACTTTATCTTGGAAGAAAATCAGGAGCCCAGTTTCAATGGCTTCACACAAATAACATATTGATTTATCACCACTTTATCATTACATTTAATGACATTTGGCTTGATATCTTGTAATAACTTCATTTTCCTCAAAGAAAAAAAATGAAGCTACCTTGAGCTTTTTCAGTAAATCTCATAAAAGCTTAGTAACTTGGCATTTACTGCATGTGCCTGCCGTTGATATAGCAGTTCTACCCCCAAAATATTTCTTTTCTCCACATAACTGTCTTTTGTCCATTTAAAAATAATTTATACTAGTGGCTTCTTTTATTGCCCTTGGTAGTTTGTTGCATACATTATAGTATCCCAGTAGTAATACTATATTGAAGGCTGTGTCAGGATTTTTATTGTGAAACCCTATTTCCAAGGGTTTATAGCTTAGGAAAAGATCCTTTGGGGAGGACACAATGATTGTAACAGTTTTTCAGGTAACAAGTGATCTATTCTTTTAAAATTGGTAGGACTTTTAATGGCACAAATCTTTTATTTTGAGCATGATTCTGCTACCCTTACTCGTGTAGAGTAGTAGCCTTTCATCTTCTGTCAGCCCACTTATTTCAGGGGGACTTCTTGCAAATGAAGATAATACTCCACAGAATCATGACTTTTATGCTTGACAAGTAGGAAAAAAAAACAAAACAAGCAAACTTCCTGGAAACTTATGGAAATTCATGTGGACAGTTACACCTTATAAGATACATGTAGTGATGATTAGTATTCAAATAAATTAAAGCTATACTTAAACAATAACCTTATTTATAAACTAAGTGATTTGGCTCTAGCACACAACAGAAGGACTAATTTATCACAGGATAGAGGTGGACGAGGGTGAAAGTAACTTAAGGGACTTACCGGTAGGCAGGGCCGGGGTCCTGAGCGGGGATGGGGCTTAGGCAGTATGGGCAGGGCCTTTAAATCCCCAGGCCTTTTAAATTGCCACCACTACCCCGGGGCTCCAGCTGCGATTTAAAGAGCCTGGGGCGCTGGCTGCAGTAGTGGGATATGGGAGCCCCGGGCCCTCTAAATCATCACCAGAGCCCAGTAGTACCAGTAGCTCTTGCGGTGGCTGGGAGCCCCAGGGGCTCCGGCGGCAATTTAAAGGGCCAGGGGCTCCAGCTACTGCCAGGAACCCAGGGCCCTTTTAAATGGCTGGCCTGTGGAAGCTGCCCCCTGCCGGTGCAGTTGGCCGTGTACCGGTTTTTGCCAGTATGCCATACCAGACCACACCGGCTTACTTTCACATCTGAGGTGGGCAGAAAAAGACATGGGTAATTCAATGGTTCTCTAAATTCAAACCAGGCCCACAGCCCATGGAAATTTGACCCTAGTTGATCAAATTAGAAAAAACTCTCATTGTTGGGGGGAGGGGGGGGAAACAACCCCAAGCAGCTAATCCTAAGAGCTCCTGTGTGTAGTACTATTAGAATCAATGAGACCAAGCACTATGTTCAGATAGAAGGGTTAGCAACGCCGAGCTAAGAGCTACTTCTGGTTGAATGTTGTAAATATTTGCTTGCAAGTTATTTTAGGTAAAAATGTCAACAGTTACAATTAAGATTAGTTAATACTGTACAACTAATCAGGGGCCATTTCATAAGCATTTTCATTAACAGTAGGAAATTGTTTTAGTGAATCAGAACATAAATGCCATTCAACTGAGATGAGTATGATGGAACTGGAGATAGATTTCTTTATTGTTGAATCAATACTTACAGTTGACATGTGTTAAGGAAAAGTTAGCACATATGACTCCATTTTGATTTGGGGCCCACCATTGTTTAAATGCCAGCACATCATACACCAGGAGGAGTAATCCTTAGATATTGAATCCCTGTGAAAATCCTCCTCCTTGTCTCCAGCCTGTCTTGACTCCCAGTATCTGGTTTTTGTCAGTCTCTAACTCCCTGTCTCTTGGCCTTGATGTGAGGCCTCCCATCCTGATAATAAAAGTTACTGATGCATGGCTTTAGGACCATGCTGTGTAATTAACATACTGGTATAGCACGAGGAATGCACCAAGCAGGGATAGGTGGAAGATAAGACAAGGGTTTGTTTATTGGCTAAGGTTTCCGATGCACGAGGGCAACATGCTTTGCTAAAAGGTATATAACCTTTGTATAATCTGCATTCAGGGTCCCCTCCTGGCTAGCAGGGGGGCACCACGCTCGAGCGTAATAAACTTAGTGTCTTTTGGGAACTCTGCAGTTGTGGCCTTTGTTTCTGTGTCTCAGCCTAGATTCGAACTGTGCGTGACCTATCAGGTATAATTCGCAACAGTTGTGTGCGTGTCCTACAAGGTGCAATTCGTAACATGTGCTGTCAATGAAAGAGACACTGAGTGTAATAACTCTTTTTTTCCTTATATATTCCTTGACATTTGGTTTGCTCAGTGTCAGTGGATGACCATAGCTAATCAGAGAGACAAGGTAGGTGAGGTAATATCTTTTATTGGACCAACTTCTGTTGGTAGAAGGAACAAACTTTCAAACTACATACAGTTCTTCTTTAGGTCTGGGGGAACAAATCGGAATGTCTGAGCTAACACAAGTTGTGACAGATTGTTAAGCATAAGGGTAACAAATCTGTCCCAACTTGGATTCAGCTCAGACACTCTGATTTCTTTCCCCAGACCTGAAGAACTCTGAAGTTTGAAAACTTGTACCGTCTACCAACAGAAGTTGGTCCAATGAAAAATATTATCATACTTACCTTCTCTCTCATATATCCTGGGACAAACCTTGGTACATCATCACTGCAAACAAAAAAACCATAGCTAATCAGTCATTTTAAAATTTTCTCTTCAGGATGCTCCATTTATTCCTGTTGAGACTGGATCAACACCAGAACACAGTTTGGTCTAAATGGAAAATTAATAAGTATTAGATACACTTATGCAACTGAATTTGTTCTTAGATCTTTATTCTGATCTGAAGAGAACTGTATGCTAATCTCCCACATAATGCTGAACATTCATCAGAAATCTACAGTTAAAGCCAATATGATAACAGGGTTACATACACCAAAAAGCTGCTTCAGACACTTTTTCCCCTTAGTTCTGTAACAGAAGTTGGTACTAAACTCTGCTCTTGGTGCTGCACTGACATTATTGGTGGTACTGATGCACAAATATAGAACTAAACAAAAAGAAGGCAAATAACAAATATTTACCAAATGGAAAAGAAAATGTTGGACATTTTTCCCCTAAGCACAAGTGCGTATGTATGTACACATACAATATGCTATTAATATTTGATTCTGGTCTCCTGCATTTTTAAAAACATTATTCTCTTTTGTTCTCATGGTCAATAGAAAGTCAAATACTCTGAAAGCATCTCTCGACTCTATTCTCATTAAAATTTTATAAGATTCCCCTTTGTCCTCTTGTTCCTTTTTTTAACTGCTAAAAACACAAATCTACCTTCTCTAAACTTTCAGAGAAAATGAGACCTTTCAGTGACTGTCTCATTTTCCCCACCTTCTACTGTATTGTCTCCAATTATATAACCTACATTTTTATAATTATGCCTGAAACATCTTTCCTTGAAAATTAACTTTTGCATAGATCCTTTGCCAAACCACTTTGTATAGCACATTTCATCACAAAATAATTTCTTTGTAATTTGAAATGAAAATAATTTCCCCCCCCATAACTTTCCATAGTATCCCACAAAATAATTTTTCTCTCTACCCCCATTTCTTCCTTACATTGTTCTCTGGTAAATATATAAAAACATCCCCCTAATTTAGTATCCTTTTCCACTATATAAATATCCCTTTTCTTTACACAGATAACCAGCAACCTGAAAAGCTGGCTTGACTGGTTGATAAAACACCTTCTTTTGAACCTGGATATTGAGGATAGGTTAAGCAATATAAGTGAAACCTATACAGAAAATATTAACTCAGGGATGCCCTCAAGATATTCTTGATATCACTTATGTACTTGTGTCATAAATATAAAGGGAAGGGTAACCACCTTTCTGTATACAGTGTTATAAAATCCCTCCTGGACAGAGGCAAAACCCTTTCACCTGTAAAGGGTTAAGAAGCTAAGGTAACCTAGCTGGCACCTGACCAAAATGACCAATGAGGAGACAAGATACTTTCAAATCTGGATGGGGGGGAACAAAGGGTTAGTCTGTGTGAGGCTTTTGCCAGGAACAGATCAGGAATGCAGCCTTACGACTCCTGTAAAGTTAGTAAGGAATCTAGCTAGAAATGTGTTAGATTTTCTTATGTTTAATGGCTGGTAAAATAAGCTGTGCTGGATGGAATGTATATTCCTATTTTTGTGTCTTTTTGTAACTTAAGGTTTTGCCTAGAAGGGTTCTCTACGTTTTGAATTTGATTATCCTGTCACGTATTTACCATCCTGATTTTATAGAGGTGATTCGTTTACCTTTTCTTTAATTAAAATTCTTCTTTTAAGAACCTGATTGATTTTTCCCTGTTCTTAAGATCCAAGGGTTTGGGTCTGTGTTCACCTGTACAATTGGTGAAGATTCTTATCAAGCCTTCCCCAGGAAAGGGGGTGTAGGGCTTGGGGGGATATTTTGGGGGAAGACGTCTCCATGTGGGCTTTTTCCCTGTTCTTTGTTTAAAATGCTTGGAGGGGGCAGCATACGGTTCAAGGACAAGGCAAGTTTGTACCTTGGGGAAGTTTTCAACCTTTAAGCTGGTTAACCAGTTTAAGCTGGTAAGAATAAGCTTAGGGGGTCTTTCATGCAGGTCCCCACATCTATACCCTCGAGTTCAGAATAGGGAAGGAAACTTGACAACTTGCTTCTCTTTTCTTTGTGGATTATACATTATCTGTCATTTAACAACTTGCTTTGAGTTTATTATTCTGTGGTGTGACTACTTGACAGAACTGGTCAAAAATTTCAGAAACTGGAAATTGATAGAAAATAAAAGGAAACATTCTGTGAATCTAACTCCATCCTTCTCTCCCCTGGGGTTTCCAATTTGTTGTAGCACTTCACTAGGAAGATCTTCTTGACATGAATGTAAATGAACTTTAAATGGGCAGATCAAATCACGTAAAAAAAAAACCCAGGCCTATTTTTCCATGCTGGAGCCAAACTCAAGTAGAAAGCCAGATAATGCTCAAAATTACCCCAATGTGAATCCAGTTCATGGAGGTACTTTGAATTTACACTTCTGCAATAGAGCAGACATTAGCCCTGAATCTTTTTTGATGTTTGAAGAAGTTCATTTTTCATCTTTTAAATTATTTTGTTTGGAATTTGGAAGCATATGGGTTACAATACCAATAAAAAGGAAGCTCTTGGCAGGTCTAGTCCAATTGGAAGCATACATTACTGAAAATCAAAGAGAAAAATATTTTTTGTGAGCTATGTAGTCCAGTTTTGGATAATTAAGAAGTTTAGGTAGTTTTGCTAAGTATCTATGCGTAACCCAGACTCCAAGGGTGAAATCCTGACCCTATTCAAGTCAAATCCATTGACTTATGTGGGGCTAGGATTTTACCCCAAATATTTTGAGGTTTGCTCATCACTACTACAAACACTATAACATCAAATTCTCAGGAACTAAGCTCAGCATTATAGATATAATAATACTCATTTTATTTTGTTTCATTTTGATGTGCTTTATCTTCCTACTTACTAACAAGAATACATGATAATTTTATTATTAAAAGACTTAGCAACCCACTAAAATAGGATGATTCTGATTCCTTAATGTTTCTGTAAATGGAAATGTCATCAATGTTCCTTGTCATTTGCATTGATTATTCCATTTGTATACAAAGCCTCAGCTTCTGGGAGGTTTTTTCTGACTTGATTTATTACTGATTTTTTCTACCAGGTCACTGTCACAGAGCAATCTGGATAACTTCGTAAACTGGGTGCAAGATAACAACATGTGTTTCAATATGGCCAGATGTAAGGTCACATCGCTAAAAACAAGAATGCAGGCCATACGTACAGGATGGGGAACTTTATCAACAACAACTCTGAAAAAGAGACATGGGGGTTATAGTGGATAATCAGCTGGACATGAGCTTCTAGAATTAACAAAAGGGCTAATGCGATCCTTGGATGTATAAATAGGGGAATATCAAGTAGGAGTAGGAAGCGAGGGTAACCTATATGGCGGTGGTGTGACTGCTACTGGAATACGGTGTCCAGTTCTAGTGTCCACTGTTCAAAAAGAATGTAGAAACATTGAAGATGGTTCATAGGAGAGCCATGAAAATTATTAAAGGATTAGAAAACATGGCTTATAGTGAAGGACTCAAAAAGTTCAATATAGTTAGCTTATCAAAGAGAAGGTTAAGAGATCACTTGATCAAATATACTAATACCTGTAATGGGAACAAAAATTTGATAAGGGGCTTTTTAGTCTAGCAGATAAATATGTAACAAAATCCAATGACTTGAATTTGAGGCTAGAAAATTCAGACTAGAAATAAGATGCAAGTTTTTAAACAGTGAGGGTGATTAACCATTGGAACAACTTACCAAGGAACATTGTAGAGTCTCCATCACTGGAAATTTTTATATAAAGATTGACCATATTTTCTTGGAAAAAATGCAATTTCAACCATTGTTTCCCTGGATTTGAGGGTCTGCAGTGGGTCAACTCCTGAAAACCTTGGTGGTTGAAAAACCTTGAATCTAGACACCTCTAGTATTAAAAGTTTATTAAAAGTAATAATCCAGTAGGTGTCATTATGATATATGAGTTTTATAAAAAAGTTAGTTATAAAAATTAGCCAATAATTACAATATTTACAATAATTTACAATAATTACAGTGTACTGTAAAGCAGTCCTCCTGACACCTTTTTCTCCCCGGTGGGTGAGCAACTGGCCACTGCGAACTTGCTGTTAATTACTCAATACCGTTCCAAATGTTAGGTAAATATCTGGGATGTTCTAAACCTATTGCTTATATCTGTGTGCGCTTAAATCTAATAAACTGCAGTGTTAGACAAAAGCATACTTACTTGTATTTAATCCTTGATCAGACAAAATTGCTGTGTTCCTATTAATTTATTTCTGATACCGCCTGGAGTAAAATAGTTAAGTTGTCCCTGCTGTGGGTTCTAAAAACCCCAGGTAGCACCATTGGACTCAAATCAGGAATTAATTCGGGGAAGTCCCCTGGCTTCTGTTATGCAGGAAGTCAGACTAGATGATCATGGTTGACTGAATAGTTTATAGCCGCCAACAATTATAATTCCTCAATACTTAGCTTATATTCTCTCACTCTGCCCTATATCTTTCAGGTAATGTAACAATGCCTTTTTAAAAATACTCCATTTCCATAATGTTACCTTAAGACATTTGAATTCATCAGAAAGCTTTTCCCTTTCTTTATCAAAGCCCTTACATACCCACAAAAGGTGATCCTTTTTCCCACCTTACATCGTCCATCTTTGTGTCTATTTATTTAAAAAAGATATTTGTTTAAGCCACAATGACCATTTAGTACTTTAAACAAAAGCACTTCATTAGTCCTATCCAGGCCCTGAAGTATTTTCAACAACTGTAGGGAACAGTTTAAAAAGTCTTCTTCCTCTTTTTTCCTTAATCCATTTTTTTTTTG
The DNA here is from genome assembly GCF_965140285.1 of Lepidochelys kempii. Lineage (NCBI taxonomy): Eukaryota > Metazoa > Chordata > Testudines > Cheloniidae > Lepidochelys > Lepidochelys kempii. The sequence continues at coordinate 64,341,959 of NC_136384.1, read as the reverse complement.
CCATTCCTCTTTTAAAATTTTTCTATACTACCCTTTTGAATTCCTGTTTATTTAAGGATATTTTCATGTCAACCTTTCCATTTCTTAGAGTGTTTTTAGCCTCTTTGTCCACCATTTTGTTCCCTCTTATCCCAATACGTGTTGGGATGCAGCCTAATATTACATACATCACCATCCGTACTAACCCTTTTTAGAAATATAATTTCATTAATTAAATCTCTTCTGCATATTGAGATACCCTTTTTAATTGCCATGAGGCCTGAGACTGGAGGTGGGGGGGGGGAAAGCTGCTGCTGGGAATACATGCCAGTTCAATGCTAGTATTATTGTTACTGTTAAGGAAAAGTTAGCACATGTGACTCCATTTTGGTTTGGGGCCCACCATTGTTTAAATGCCAGCACATCATACACCAGGAGGAGTAATCCTTAGATATTGAATCCCTGTGAAAATCCTCCTCCTTGTCTCCAGCCTGCCTTGACTCCCAGTATCTGGTTTCTGTCAGTCTCTAACTCCCTGTCTCTTGGCCTTGATGTGAGGCCTCCCATCCTGATAATAAAAGTTACTGATGCATAGCTTTAGGACCATGCTGTGTAATTAACATACTGGTATAGCACGAGGAATGCACCAAGCAGGGATAGGTGGTAGATAAGACAAGGGTTTGTTTATTGGCTAAGGTTTCCGATGCACGAGGGCAACATGCTTTGCTAAAAAGTATATAACCTTTGTATAATCTGCATTCAGGGTCCCCTCCTGGCTAGCAGGGGGGCACCACGCTCGAGCGTAATAAACTTAGTGTCTTTTGGGAACTCTGCAGTTGTGGACTTTGTTTCTGTGCCTCAGCCTAGATTCGAACTGTGCGTGACCTATCAGGTATAATTCGCAGCATTGGTGTGCGTGTCCTATCAGGTATAATTCGCAGCATTTGTGTGCGTGTCCTATCAGGTGTAATTCGTAGCACTTATGTGCGTGTCCTACCAGGTGTAATTCGTAGCATTTGTGTGCGTGTCCTATCAGGTGTAATTCGTAGCACTTATGTGCGTGTCCTACCAGGTGTAATTCGTAGCATTTGTGTGCGTGTCCTATCAGGTGTAATTCGTAGCACTTGTGTGCGTGTCCTACCAGGTGTAATTCGTAGCACTTGTGTGCGTGTCCTACCAGGTGTAATTCGTAACAGTTTTGGCGACCACGAAGGGACTCTAGGCTCGCCCCAACAAGCGAGACTACACTCCTCCTCTCGGACAGCTCCAGCCGGCACAGGGTGAGTTCACCTTTGAGAACTCCGAGGAGGGGGGTTGTGAGCCGTCGCTTAGGCGATAAGGTGGCACATTTTGTGTTCTTTTGGTAGCCCATTATAGGTTCTGGGCAGAGTGTAAGTAAGGGGACCCCTTTGGCTGAAATTCTCAAGAATTGGGAGAATATTTCTGGCACCCATGGATTAGGCAGAAAAAAGCTGTTATTTTATGTAAGGTTGAGTGGCCAGCACTAACAACACAAACATCTGTTGAATGGCCACCGGATGGGTCCTTTGCTGGGGATACATTAACAGTGCTTAAAAGGAGGCTGGAGGACAAAGCTCCAGCCCAGATGGATTATTGGTATGTATGGGACAACTGGGCTTATGCGCATGCAAAAGGACATCCTCTTTCCTCCTCCTTTTCTTATTCATCTCAGGGGTCTCCAGCCCCGCTCTGTGCTATGCCTGCTTCTGCCCCTCCTCCGGCTTACCCTCGGCTTTCTGACTTATGCCCGTCACCTCCTTGCTTGCCAATTAGCCGTGCTTTCTGTCCAGGTGACAAGCCTCATGTGGGGAGGACTCGGGTAGCCCTTGTAAGTAAAAATATTTTAAAAAAAGAGACCAGGAGGGCTGAGGGCTAGTTAAGAAGCCCACCCTCCTTGTTAATTTGGTAGTGAAACAAAGCTGGTGCTCATGGAAGGGACAGTTCAAAGAAAAAAAACAGGATCGGGCCCAAGCGGGCAGGCAACAGATAGAGAGATTGGAAAACAGGTTGAAAACTTAAAGGTCATAGTGAAAAAAGAAGAGTAAATAATTACAGGAATGAAAAACGTAAATCCCGGAATAATACTTAAAATGGTAAAATCTAAGTAATTGGGTGTCGTTTTGAAAAATAAGCAAGCAATTTTAAAAAAAAAAAGTAAAAAGTTAACTCTTTAGTTGCTGGAAAAAATTAAGCAGTTAAACTTTGTAAAATACTAAAAAGAAAAAAAATGCTTGGTTTCTTTGCAGCCATTTTGGAAAAAAATGGGCCCTTTTCCAAAGAAATGCAATTATACAGTGCTACTTAATTAATATCGTATTAGGTTCCAAGAGGCTACAATAGGTGGTGTCTTCCTTTTCAGGTCGCTGTGTGTTTGACAGCAGGAGTTAAAAGTAAAAGGCAATCAAAAGTCTGGTAAAGTTTATTGTGCCCTTTTTAAAGTAAGAATCTTTAACCTGTGGATCCAAAAGCAAGCCGGAAAGCATTTATTTTTTATGTAAATTACCTAACTAATAAGGTAGAGGCCACTGAAACCTGGGCTGCCTATAAAACAAATACAAGAAAATATGGGTAATTCCTCTGTTTTGCCTGCAATTAACAAGGGTATTTGTATAAAAAGAAAATATTTTAAGCAATGACTGACTGCCCAAAAGGGGTAGATCTGTGTTTTATTTTTGTCTTTCAGAAACTCAGAGAAAACTGATGCCAGCTAAAAAGCAATTCAACATCTCATGAATTTACTGGCACAATAGAAATTCTGTTCTGTGTTCTATGTCCTGTCTTGTGGTGTTTGTCTTGTGGCCAGAATTGCTGTGTTTAATTTTTCATAGGACAGTTTAGTTTAAAACTAAATAGAAGGGTTAAATCAAAATGCAGATACTTGTTTTATTCAACTTGCAATACAAAGTGTTTGAATAATATCAAAAAATGTGATATACTAAAGTTTAATACATTTGCTTAAGTAAAAAAAAAAATAAAATAATTGGCCAGATCTTTTAATTAAAAAAATTGTTGTTAAAATTTGCACACCAACCTTTGGAAGCAAGGACATCAAAGATTAACCCACTCCCCATATTATACATGAGATCTTTCTGGCTACCTCACATTTCCAGCCAGAGGGCTGGGGAGGGAAAAAAGCTATTGGACACCAGAAGTTGTACCAAGTGGACTCCTCAAAAGTGGGTGTGCTTGTCCTGGCTTGTTGCTCCAAAGCTCTGTAATAAAGTCATTTTCCTAGAAGGGTATATGTGGCATACATTATACAATAAGACTAAAGTGCTGTATAATGGGCAATGTACATGTGTTCCTTTTTAAACAAAAATGTATAAGTAAAAAGTAAAAGTTTCCTTTGCAGGTTAATAAAAGCCAAGAAGGGAAAAAAAAATAAAACGAAGGACAAGCTAATTCAACGCTGTAGCTGGCAGGCTTGGTCCAAAGATAAGACACTGGCCTGCCCAAGGACACTACTCACAGCTAGGATTTGGCTAACAGCCAAGAAAGAGGGGGGCTTAAATGTGCCCAAACAGCTGTGAGATCTGCAACACACTGCCAGACATTAATGAAATGTGTTAGGTCTCTGTATTTACAGGTAAAAGAAGTCCTGCTTCAAGAATCCTGAGCAAACTTGCCATTTGTTAAAACCAGGTGACTGGGTCTACATAAAGGTCCCTCGACAAAATACTACTCTGGCCCCATGCTGAAAAGGCCCTTATTAAGTCCTGCTAACTACCAACACCGCTGTGAAGTGCCAAGGACTGACTGCCTAGACCCATGCTTCTTACTGCAAAAAGACCCCTCCACCTCAAGGTGACTTCACTTCGACTACTGATCAGTCTGTCCCTCCTTCTGGGTTTTTTTTTTTTCTTTCCTCCTTTTAAACAGCAAAAAAAAAAAAAAACAAGGTGAAGTGCTAGTAACCTCTCCCTTGTCCACTGACAAAGCTAACCTGCATTCAGTATTTGCTAAAGAAACCAAAGCACTACAAGGTGAAGTGCTAGTAACCTCTCCCCTGTATAATGCAAAACCATGCCTGTTCCAAGAGAGAAGGAACACCTGCTCTGCTAAAACCACCAAAATCCAAAGATTCCTAACTGCAAAAGACACTGAAAATTGGCCCTGATGGCAAAGACGGAGCATTGTACATTGGCAGGGAGAAAGTTGCGGAATGTATTCTTGGAAATGTGAAGTAAAGTGGTGGGGTGGGTTTATTCCAGAGGCTGAAACTGTGCTTGTAGGCAAGTATAAATACCAAAAACGCCTTACAGCAACGAACATTACTCCCACCATCTGCCACCACTCCTTTGCAGGTAAAGGTTCCTGGATCCATCATAGCTACGTTAAGTTGGCGCTGGGACCCCCACCTGACCCTGACAAGCCATTGGATGAGCCACTTCACGAATGAACACCACGACCAACCCATGGACTAAGCTTTCCAGCTACTGGGACCTTCACAGCCCACCAGGACTTTTTGTGTTCCTGTTTATTGGACTTACATTGGGGGTAGTGTTTTTTGTATAGTACAGGGAAGGATGTCGACATTGGTATGGTTTGCCTGGGAGGGGTTCTCTCCCTATTCCCAAGTCCAGTACAAGGATGGGAGGGCAATAGCTTCTTGAATTTAACCCGTGCCATCAAACAGGGTGTAAATCAAACGCAGTGTTGAATTTGTATTCGTACCCCCACATATTTAGGTCAGGGCGTCCCGTTGGTAGGGGTACCTATCCCCCTTAATCGAACACTCCAAGCTAAGCTATGGGCAAACACTATATTTAACTGGAATGTTACAATCCAAATATGGTTTATTGATATGGTGGCCCAGAGTAATTATGCTTTATGTGTGTCACGATGTAAGGGCATAAAAAATACAGTTTTTGTAGGGAATTTTGTAGGGTGCAAGGACACCACTCAAATCAGCTCTGGTGCGGGAGGCCCCTCTACCTACTCCAGAACCCCGTGGCCAGTCCCCGAGGGGTCTGGCTGGTATTGGTTATGCAATCACACAGCCTATAAGGTTCTCCCAGCAGGATGGTGTGGTCCATGTACCTTAGGGGCTATAGTACCCGCCGTGACAGTACACCAGAACCTGACCCGGGGAGAGATCCGCAATCTAGTATGGAGGGACCGACGAAGTATTCCTTTAAACCCCCTTTCTTATCGGCCCAAAGGCTTTCGCTCCTTTGTGCGTTGGTTTCTGCCATGGTTGGAAGTAAGCGAGCTGAAAAAAGCTATAGTTAACATTTCAGCTGCTTTGGAACTAATGGCAAATGCTACTGCAGACGCTCTCTCTGCCCTTTAAATTGAAGTCACCCAGCTATCCCAAACGACATTGCAAAACCACCTAGCCCTGGATTATCTCCTTGCAAATCAGGGCGGGGTTTGTGCTCTGGTCAATTCAAGCTGTTGTGTATTTGTAAATCAGCACCATAGGATGGAAACTGACATCCACATCCTCAAGCAACAGGCAGCCCTATTCCACCACCTCAGCCTCGACACTACCAAAGCCGGATTCCAGGAGGTCTGGGACTGGCTCACCTCATGGCTACCGGATGTGGGAACTTGGGGACGGCGTATTTTGTATTTACTTTTTTTGACTGTTATTGTTTTTGCATTATTTTTTGTATGCCTACAATGCTGCAGTATGTGCTGTCGGTAGTTGCTAACCCTGCAGCGCGGTTACTCAGCCCTGATATAGCTTACTGACGTACAAAAAAAAAAGGGAGGACTGTTAAGGAAAAGTTAGCACATGTGACTCCATTTTGGTTTGGGGCCCACCATTGTTTAAATGCCAGCACATCATACACCAGGAGGAGTAATCCTTAGATATTGAATCCCTGTGAAAATCCTCCTCCTTGTCTCCAGCCTGCCTTGACTCCCAGTATCTGGTTTCTGTCAGTCTCTAACTCCCTGTCTCTTGGCCTTGATGTGAGGCCTCCCATCCTGATAATAAAAGTTACTGATGCATAGCTTTAGGACCATGCTGTGTAATTAACATACTGGTATAGCACGAGGAATGCACCAAGCAGGGATAGGTGGTAGATAAGACAAGGGTTTGTTTATTGGCTAAGGTTTCCGATGCATGAGGGCAACATGCTTTGCTAAAAAGTATATAACCTTTGTATAATCTGCATTCAGGGTCCCCTCCTGGCTAGCAGGGGGGCACCACGCTCGAGCGTAATAAACTTAGTGTCTTTTGGGAACTCTGCAGTTGTGGACTTTGTTTCTGTGCCTCAGCCTAGATTCGAACTGTGCGTGACCTATCAGGTATAATTCGCAGCATTGGTGTGCGTGTCCTATCAGGTATAATTCGCAGCATTTGTGTGCGTGTCCTATCAGGTGTAATTCGTAGCACTTATGTGCGTGTCCTACCAGGTGTAATTCGTAGCATTTGTGTGCGTGTCCTATCAGGTGTAATTCGTAGCACTTATGTGCGTGTCCTACCAGGTGTAATTCGTAACATTACTAGTTCGGCTGTCACAACAGGTACATCATCAGCTATTCTTTTAGATGTAGTGAATACCCATTTTGATATACAATATGTCATCCCTATGTTTCCTGTATTTTCTTTTTTGGACCCATCTGTATATATTTGACAAAACTATTCCATTTTTCATCTATATACTGGTATACTTCATTTTTAAAACTTCACTTTGATTTCCATCATTACTCACTATTCAGAGAGTTTCTGCTAAAACTTCTGCTTTCTCATTTTCAGAACTTCTAACCATGTTGTCAATCCCAATTGGACCTGGGACATAACTACTCTTAGTCTGAATTCCATTCACTCTTCTAATTTGCATGTATATTTCTTGGTGTCTTGGTATCTTTATTGATACGACCACAGTATTTCCTCCAACTCTCTTTCTTTGATTTTTCTTTTATTCTTCTTTTATAATTAATGAGGTCTTCAATATTCATTAGCTTTTTCCAAGCTTTGTTCCTTTCTTTAACTGCCATTGTGAACTTCTCATTGCACCATGGCAGTGAGTTTTTAGTTTTGGGGTACTTCAATAGCCTAAATATGGCTACAGTAAGTGCTTCTATTAATCCAGTGATTCCCAAACTGTGGGTCATGATCTGAGATGAGGTCCTACTTTCAGCAAATGGGGTCGCAGTAATTCCTAGTGAGCAGAGGATGCCATTTTGCTCTTCACAGCATGACGTAGCATGTACGTGTGCAAAGTCAAGATGCATGGAGGACACCATTTGGCTTTACCAAATGGCATCCTACGCACAGTGTGACCTTGCACCCACCATAGGTAAAAGGTCACTCTGTGCCAAGGACGCCATTTTGTGGAGCACAATGTTGTCCTCCATGTGGCATGACCACGCTCATATAATGTGTACAAGGTCATGTTATGCGGAGGATGCCATATTTCTTTTCAAAATGGTGTCCTCCATGCTGTCTGGGGTCCTGGCTGGAAATATTCAGTAAAATGGGGTCATGCCAGCAAAAAAATTGGGAATCCCTTTATTAAATTATCATTGAAATTCTCTATGTCATCACTCACACAATGATTATTCACAAATCCAGTACATTTACTAAAAGCTCAAAGACTGCTTTTTTAAAATTCCAGGTGGGTAATTTTTCATTACCTTCAACCTTACTTTGCCCTTGAAAAATAATACATCTAGGGAAATGATCACTCCTCATTCCTTCTTCCTTATATATTTCCCAGGTGCATTTACTTGCAATGTTTGCTGTTATAATTCCCAGGTCTAAGCAGGAACAATTACCATCTGCTGCATTACTTCTAGTTGGAGTACAGTTGTTTAAAACCAGTCTGTTGTTTTCATCAATTACCTTTTCTAAGCATGCACCATTTTTATCAATTGTTTCACTTCGCCACAATTTATTCTGACTATTTAGGTCACTGCATATAATATATGGTATTTTAGCATTCTTTACTACTTCCTGTAGCGCCAAACTTTCTAATTTCCTGCAAGGGTTATAGAAATTAGAAACCCTTATATTTCTCTTCTGCATTTGGATCTCAACAGCATTATATTCTCGGCTTACTTCTTTGTTCTCTACTGCTATGTAGTTTATCTTTCCCTTATGGAAGTGCAAAGCCTTCTCCTCTTACGAGTTTTTAGCCTCACCTAATGGCAATATATCCTGAAATTTTAAAAGCAAGCTTTTCAACTAATCTGAACACATATGATATCTGGCTTAGTTTTCATTTCCAGGATATTTTCTTTTAGTTCTTGACTGTGTGCAATCAAACTTGTGTTCCCCATATGAGTCATATTTCACCACTAACCTCATTCAAAATTGCATGAATATAATACATTCACAAATTGCTAACACAAATATTTTTCTGCTGCCTTTGCTATAATTTTAATTTTTTCCTGATTATTCCCCAGTTTGTGGCGTACATTTGATCACTTCTATCATAAATGCAATAAACTTCTTTTTTTCACTACTAGCAGATCATCTCCTATGCCTTACAGTGACACAAAAGTTAAGATCAGCATGGGTGCTTCAGCTATCCATTTCTGTGATAAAACTCTGTGAAAAATTCATTCAGCTCAATGGAGTTGTGCCTGGCTATCCCAGGCCTGAATTTGGCTTTATTTTTAAGTAGTAGACCTGTGCCAGTGGAGCTTGGTCCTTCTAATAGTATTTCAGACTTATTTTACAGGCTTCAGAGGCATATTTGTTCCAGAAGCTAAAGTCCTGAACTGAGGTTTTTAAATGAATTTTTATGAGACACTAATGGGGCTCCAGTGTGCTAAATATGTAGCTGATGAGCAGCAAAATAACTTAGTCTAACAGCAAAATTATGTGCACAGTAAATTAATTTTGATCAGCATTTTGTGTATTTTAAATAATGTGATATGTATGGTGGATAGCATGCTGTACCACTTACCATCCACTGTCAGAGACATGAAACTTAACTAGGTGGAAAGCTGAACTGCCATAGCACTTTCAATGTTTCTATGTAGTTTCTCTACAAAATGACAATTTCCATCTGTGACAACTTAATGAAAATTCACTATGGTGCCCAGAGGATGGAACTTATGCATTTTCACTGGTAAACAGAGGTGAAAGTAGGCCAGTGCGCCCTGGTACGGTGTACCAGCAAGAGCCGGTGCACCGTACCGGGGCAGCCCAGCTTCCCCAGGGGGCAATTTAAAGGGCCTGGGGCTCCCAGGTGCAGTGGCTGGGGGCTATTTAAAGGACCAGGGCAGTAGAAGCAGGGGAGCCCCGGGCCCTTTAAATAGCCCCTGGAGCCCCGGTGCTGCTGCTGCTACCTCGGTGGGGGAGGGGAGGAGGGGGAGAAGGGGGGGCACTTACCTTACAGGGTGGGCTGGGTCTGGCTCTGACCCCCTCAGCCCTGCCCCTTCCGCCCTAGGTCCCGCCCCTTCCAGGGGCCAGAGCTGGCCCCAGCGTACCAGTAAATCGCTCGACTTACTTTCACCCCTGCTGGTAAATGATGTGTACTGGTAGAAATTGTGCTATTGCTTCATGAATTTAATTCACATGTACATAAAGAGTTTACAAACATAGTTTGCATGTGAATACTTAAAAAAGCAACAAACAAATAGAAAAGGTCACAGCAGAAATTTTAAAATGGGCAAATCATTTTAGATATGATTAGGACCAATATATTCTTTACAAAAAACTTAAATAAAAATTAACCTGATTTGTTTAATCCTATTTGATCACTTTCTGAGTTATGGTATCATCCACAAATATTTGCTAGGGCTGTGACCACAATCTAATTATTTTTTTAATTTTCATTGTAGCAAACAATAGAGTCAGTAGGATTTGATTTCTCTGAAAATCATCACCTACTATACAGATTATGCACAGAAACACTGCAGTTTTATTGCAAATACGAAAAGTGAAATCTAAACACGATTCAGAAATGCTGAATTAATTCTAAGCATATGGTTTATTTATTTATTTTCATTTGCCAGAGAGGATAAACTCATTTAGATAAACATCTCATTTACAAAAGTGTCCTGGATTAAAACAGAATGATATACTTCCTATGAAAATAATATATGTTCTCATTTGATACTTAGAACACAATCATTCAGAATGTTCTGACGCAAAGTATGATTATAGTCAGACGAGATATCACTAAGTTTATTCAAAATGCTTTGCTTGATTAATCATCTCAAGAAAAAATTATTCAGGCTGTGCAACATCCTTAGTCAGGCAGAACTTACACTATTTTCTTTTATTTACAGAATGGAAAATTCGAAGGGCCAAATTCTGTTCTCAGATCTCTGAGGACAATTTACACTGACATCAGTTGGAATTGTGCACAGGCAACCAATGTCAGAATTTTAATTTAGAATGAAAAAAAGCAAATATCTGTTGTGATGGGGTATCTACCCTAAACCAGGCCTGAATAGAGAGAACTTATCCCTGTGGCCCACCACACCTGGAGGAGAGTCAGGGCTGATAAGCTTTTAATTGATAATGAAGCCCATCTGGGGAAGTAGAGAGTTTGGCTGTAGAGTGAAGTCCTGTAGTCGCTCTCTGAGCTTAGAGGGGGAAAGGAGGAAACTAGGGGGAAAATAGAAGCCCTGGGATCCTGGCCTGAGGGAAGTCCATACTCAGAGGAGGATGGAGAAGGAGCCTGATAGAGGTGAAGTAGGAAGCAACCCAGAGAAACAGCAGAAAGGTTTGGGACAATGCAGGCCTTGGCTGATGGTTGTAGTGTCCCTGGGCTGGAACCCAGAGTAGTGGATGTGCCCAGATTCCCCTGTCAGCTACTGGGGAGGAGGCACAGTATGGGCAGTGGAATGGAAGACTGAATGGGACAGATTGTCCAGTTGACTTTGATACTCTGGAAGAGGAAGGCTATAGTGGGGCCTTTCCAGAGGGCCAACCCATGAAGAGAGAGCACCCTGAGTGATGAAGAGAGAGTAATCTTACTCCATAGAGGGAGAGAGCACAGGGTGAGAAACTGAAGGAGGGGCATCAGACTGGTTCTGAGCAAGTCCACAGATGGTCCGCAAAGAGGTGTCCTAGCTCTAAGTAGTGAACCCTGTGACACCTGCCTGCATACATGTATACTATACAGAACTAGACCAGTTCCCTTTGAAACAGCCACTGGAAGCCTTTAGCAGCAAAACTCCTGTGGCTTTATTGAACAAAAGAGAAGGGCTGAACACAGAAGAGAAGAGATGTGCCGGGGGAGCATCCTCCATTTTGTATACTATTCCAGCCATTGGGCTGCAGTATGCTACAAAGAATGATTGCAGAGAGGCTCCATGCCCTCTGGAGTAGGATAGAGAATATTCCCCCTAAAATTTTGCCCAGAACCTTGCCTTGCTCCATGTGAAAATACTCCAGCTACTATTAATACTGGTCATGGGAGGGATATTTGTTACACATGTGCACAAGAAATGTCTTACCCACTGCATTAGTAATTTAAATATAGGGTCTACTTTCACACTAGACTCCACATATTCACTTCCTGGACTGTTTGGCCTTACTTCTGTCCAACTTTCTGCACATTCTTTGTAACTCAATGGCCTTGTAGTGAGGGCGCAGTCATCCCTCCCCTTCTGGCTCAGAGGAAGGCTGCACTGCCTAAGTTGTCACTCGGATCACAGCCTACTGTTGGGGGAATTAGAGTATGTTCAGGGGTTAATTCCCAATGGTTAATTTAACAGGGTTTAACTTTCCAACTTTCCAACGGTAAAGAGGCCATAGGTCCCTAGGCAGGGGAGCGCCAGCAAGCAGTCTACAGCGCTATCCCTTGGAAGTCCTGGCAAGGAAGTGCTGGCAAGCACAACGGGTCTGTCTCCTTCCCTGGCTCGGCCTCTATTGGGATAGGGGCTCCGCCTTCTGTACTTCCTGCCCAGCCTCTCAACTTCCAATGGGAGGGCCAGGCCCATCTGGGTGGAGAGAGTGGTCCCTCCCCCTCTGGCTTGGAGGAAGGCCACACTGCATCACTATACTCCACTCCACTCCCCCCTATCCCCGCCCCGCTAAAGTCCAGCTCCCGGTCCTCAGGGCTGGCATTCTCAGTTTCCCCCAGGTGGGACAGAAAGTCCATGTTAGCATTGTCCTTACCAGCCCAGTGGCAGATGGTAAAGGCTTAAGTCTGCAGGGTGAGATACCCACATATTAGCCTGGTGTTGGAATTCTTCATCGTGTTGAGCCATTTCAGGGGCATGTGGTCAGTTACCAGCAAAAAGGGGGCCCCAAGGAGGTAATACCGGAGAGCTTTGACTACCCATTTGACTGTGAGGACCTCCTTTTCAATGACAGAGTAGTTCCTTTCTCTCGGGAATAGCTTCTGACTGAGATAGGTGATGGGGTGCTCCTCATCTCCTACCTCCTGAGAGAGAAGCGCCCCGAGTCCAACTCCTGAAGCATCGGTCTGGACGATGAACTCTCGGTCGAAGTTGTGGTTGAACAGTACTGGTTCACAACAGACTCCCCTTGAGGGTCCAGAAGGCTTCGTTGCACTGGTCTGACCAGCAGACCCAGGGAGGGCTGTCTTTAGTTAGGAGCTCCATTAAGGGGACGGCAATGGAGGCAAAGTGAGGTATGAACCTGGCCAAGCCCAAGAATTAACGGTAATTGTCGGCAATACCCAGCCAAGCGCAAGAATTAATGTACCTGCTTCTTCATAGCTGGAGCCAGTTAGTCCTGAAGTGCTTAGACTTTTCCAACAAGAACCTGTACTTGCCCTCTGCTCAGGGTGTACCCCAAATAGGTGGCCTCTCACCACCCAATCTGGCATTTCTTCAGATTTGTGGTAAGTCCTGCAGCACACAGGGCTCGGAGGACAGCCACCACTTGGTTTAAGTGATCTTCCCAGCAGTGGCCACATCATCATCCAAGTAGGCCATGGCATACGCTGTATGTACAGTTGTAGAATGTGATCCATTAATTGCTGGAAAGTCACTGGGGCCCCGTGGAGGCCAAAAGGCATCTCGGTGAAGTGCTACAGCCTGGACAGGGTGGCAAAATCTCTCTTCTCCCTCGAGCTGGAGTCCAAGGGGATCTGCCAGTATCCCTTTGTGAGATCCAAGGTAGTAATGTAACAGGCCTCTCCGAGATGGTCGAGGAGCTCGTTGGCACGGGGCATTGGGTAGGCATCAAACTTCAAAATGGCATTCACCCTGCAGAAGTCGATGCAAAACCAGCAGATTGCACTGGGCTTTGGGACGATGACAATCGGGCTCCGCCACTCACTTTGTGAACATTCTATGATGCCACGCTCCAATATTGCATGGACCTCCTCCTCAACAATCTCCCACATTCTGAAGAGACAATCTTCCACGTTCAGGGAAGTAGTCAGGTAGCCTCCCAGACCACATCCCAGGTTCAGCCAGGATGACATGATGGATGAGGGTGGTTTGGCCAGGTGTTACGGTGAAAGTCTTCAGGAACATTCCTTCCTTCTGTTACTTGGTGGAGAGAGTATCAGCCAACTGGGGCTCGCCACTGTCAGGAGTCTCTGGGGCCTGTGGACTCAGTGCCAGCTTGCGGAAGTATGGGGCAATCAGTAAGCCCTCATGCTCCTGCCAGAGTTTTAGAAGATTGACATAGTAAGTTTGTTTCTTCTTCTGGAGATCTGATTGTTTAATCTTACAGGTGACTTGGCCCATCTGACAAATGACCTCATAGGGGCTGTGCCAGTGAGCTGAAAGTTTTGATTCCTCGGAGGGAAGCAGGATGAGCATTCTGTTGCCGAGCACAAAAAAAGCAGGCCAGAGAGCACCAATTATATTATATTCCTGTTCCTGGACTCCTTAGGCCACTTGCAAGTTCTCTTTTGCAAGTTCCCCCGCTTGGGTCAGCCACCCCTGCAGCTGCAGGACACAGTGAAGGAACCCCTGCATTGTGGACAGGGCATGTTTCCAGGCCTTCCTCATGAGGTCCAACACCCCACAGGGTTATTAGCCATAAAGGAGCTCAAAGAGGGAGAATTTTGAGGACTGGGGGACTTCGCGGATGGCCAACAGCAAAGGGGGGAGCAGTTGGTCCCAATGGCGAAGTTCCTCAGCAGAGAACTTTGGAAGTATTCCCTTTAGGGCGCTGTTAAACTGATCCACCAGCCCATCAATCTCAGGGTGGTATACTGAGGTCTGTAACTTCTTGATCCCTAAAAGGGTACACACCTGTAGGAGGCAGCTTGGATGTGAAGTTGGTCCCTTGGTCCATGAGAACCTCCCGAGGAAAGCCCACTCGGGCAAAGTCCTTCACAACCTCTGCAGCAATAGTGCAGGAGGTGATGTTTCTAAGGGGAATGGCCTTGGGAAAGTGGGTTGCATAGTCCCATCAGGACGAGGATGTACCGATGGCCAGCACTGCTCTTCAGCAGGGGACCGACTAAGTCCATTGCAATGTGTACAAAGGGTACCCTGATTATGGGTAAAAGAACCCAAGGGGCCTTCTGCACTCCTGCAGGTGCCACGAGTTAGCATTTGGGGAACAAAGTGCAATAGTTCTTCATCTCATGGTGGATCCTGGGCCAAAAGAACTGGACTAGGACCCGAGCCAAGATCTTCTGTCCAAGATGGTCTGCCACAGGAATGTGATGAGTGAGCCTCAGGACAGCCCATCTGTGTCTCCAGGGAACCACGAGTTGCATCCAGACCTCCTGAGTCCAGGGATCTCAGTTGAGGTGGTACAGCCGGTCATGGGTCAGCTCAAACCTGGGCCATTGGGTACCCACTGGGGCTCGATCACATGGTCTGAGTTGATGGCAAACTGTTTGTAGGCATGGTGGAGGGTACAGTCTTCCCTCTGATCCCTGACTAAAGTCTGCAAAGCTTTGAGGAGTGGTTTCCTCATCCAGGTGGGTCGGGTGCAGGGGCCGGTGGGCCACTAGAGTTGGACCCCCTTTTCTGGGTTGGCTCGGTCTTGGGTGGATCCCCCTCAAAGGCCTCCTGTGTAGGCATCATCTGAGGTGGGAGGGCCCAAAATACCCCAACAAAATCCATCCAGTTGCAACCTAGGATGACTGGGTAGGCAAGTGTGGAGGCCAGTCCCACCATCATTATCTGGGTAACCCCGTTTATGGTAAGGTGGACCCAGGCCCTGGGGTACAGATTTACCCCATTGATATATTGGTTCTGTATCCAGCCAAGCGTGTGCTCGGGATCCGGGGCAAATTCCTTTCAGACAAGGGTTTGTCCACACCCTGAGTCCATAAAGCCAGTCATGGGGTCCCCCCGATTTCCATGAGGGTTGTAAGTTTGGTGGTGGATGATTGACGCGCCTGTGATGCGCTGGTGTAGACCCGACCAAATGTGCAGTCCATCTCAGTGCATTCCCGTTGCATGTGGCCGAACTTGCTGCAGGGGAAGCAGGGTCCTACTTCTGGGCATCCTGGCCATGGAGAGGCTTCGGCTAGTCCCCGGGGTGGACTTGGGATCAGCATCTGGGCCTGCTTATCTGGATGCCCTGGTGCTCCCCAGGGTGCAGGATCAGTCATTGCCGGGTGTCATGCACCCAGCCACCTTGCCTTTGGGGTTTGGGTGACCCATCGGCTTTGAGCCTGGACCCCTTTTTGGGTATCAGAGTGTCCAGTTCCAAAGGTGAGGACGCGTGCTATTGGCCCAACTGGAGTATCCATGGCTAGGAAGTCCTCCATCAGAGTGATGGCCGTGCTCAGGGTTGCTGGTCGGGGCCGCAGGACCCAGGCCCTCTCTCGGGTTGGGAGGATATTCACAAACTGTTCAAGTACAATTTGCTCAATAACCTCGTTCACAGATCGTCATTCGGGCAGCAGCCACCGCCAGCATGCATCCTTCAATTCCTGGGATGCAACCTGGGGATGGGCGACCAATGGGTAGACTTTCCCTTGGAACAATCATTGAAATGTCTCCAGGGTGATGTCCAGAACATTGAGAATGGCAGCTTTCACCCACCCATAGTCCCGGGCCTCATCATTTGGGAGCCCACAGTAAGCCATTTGAACCGCCCCCATCAGGTACAGGGCAAGGAGGGTGGCCCATTGGTTGGGTGCCCACCCTGCCACCGAGGCGACCCACTCGAAGGTCGCCAGATGATCCTTGGAGTTGTCTTTGGGCCCCATCTTGGCCAGGCATTCCGGCACGGCAGGGGCGGGTGGGTTGTTTGCTCCTCTGGAACAGGCTCCGCCAGGGCCAGCCCACAGGACCACAAGTTGCTAAAGACACTGCTGCTGTTGCCTGTGGTGCTGGGCTCCTAACTCCCGGAGTAGCTGCTGCTGTTGAGCACCCAGCTGCTGCACTATTGCTGCTGTTGCTGGCTCTCAGCCAGGAAATTTATGAGTTTGTCCATCTCCATCCTCGCATCAGGGATGCTTTGCAGGGTGACTTGCTCTAACCCCTTATCACAGGGGTGGTATTGCTGCCCACGTTCTCCACCAAGTGTAGGGAGGGTGCAGTCATCCTTCCTCCTCTGTCTCGGAGGGAGGCCATACAACCTCAGTATGTCACCAGGATCACAGCCTGTTTGGGGAGTTAAAGTAGGTGCAGCATCTCATCCTTTGAAACTGCTTTTATTCCCAACAGTCAAAAGGCCCTAGGCCCCTAGGAAGGGTAGAGCTGGTAAACAGTCTGTGTCACTAACCTTTAGGCAGAGAAGCGCTGGCAAGCAATGGCCACATGGCCTATAGCAGGGAGGCTGCCACCCCAAGGGTGTGTTGGCAGTGGTAGGGGAACGCAGGCCTGCCCAACTCCACTGCATTCCAGCCCAGGGCCCTAAAGTGGTGGGGTATCCCATCGCCGGGTCAGCGGAGATCGTCCTGCAACATGCTGATGGGCTGTTAAGCCACAACACTATCAACTAAACCTTTGGACTACTTCCTACCTGAATTCCAGATCTGGCTCTGTGGTCTCCGGTTCCTCAGGGTATTCGACTGCCAATAGTCCCACCATCTTCAGCTCCTCCTTGGCCTCAGGACTCCCCAGGTCCAGGCTGCCGCCTGGCTCAGCAGCAGGGTCGGCAGGCAGGCAGCAGCAAGCAGGATGCATCAGTTTCCTTCCCTGGCTTGGCCTCTCCTTCCCTGGCTTGGGATAGGGGCTCCACCTTTTGTACTTCCTGCCCCGCCTCTCAACTTCCGGTGGGAGGGCTGGGCCCGGCCGGACTCTGCTCAGCTGGGCAAGAGAGCGTTTCCTCCCCCTCTGGCTTGGAGGGAGGCCACACCACCTCATTACAGGCCTCATTTTGAAGGAATAATTTGTGTCTACTGTTGTCACTGTCACTCATTCTTTAAGAGACCTCTGATATTGATGTGGCTCATCAGCAAAGAGAAAAAAAAGAGCACATAAACAACAAAAAAATAACAGTGGAGTAAATTCCATCCTCAGAATGAAGCCTCCCAGTGACTCAATGGAATTACACCAGTGTAAATCCAGAATAACTGAGGACAGAAAAGACTTTTAAAAATCTACTTAGAGTTTATTTTAATAGTATTGAATTCTAAATAAAAACATATTTAAAGGCCCACTTTTTCATGGTGGATGGAGATATTCTTTGACATGGTGCTTTTCTTCCACACATTCATTTACAGTATACTATAAATGTTTGATAGCTATATTTTCTATTATATAGGCATGGCATTCTTAACATTTTCAATAGCTGAAGGTTATAATGCTTGGAAGCAACCTGATCCCTGGCAGTATACATAGTAGAATCTCTGTTTTGTATGTAACACAAGGTCTGGATTTTGCTAGATGCCATTATCTACATTCTATACTGAAAATATGTTCTGAGTGGCTTCTATATCAAACAATTGCTAGACGTCAGAAAGCTAAGCTGTCATAAACACTTGTCACACTGTTGGAACCATGCACCCCTCCTCCACTATACCCTAAATCTTACTTCAAAATACCTGGGAATTCTAACACACAGGATTAGATGAGACATTGTGGGGAAGAGAAAAATTGATAGGGTCACGTGTTGAGACATTTGAAAATCTCACTCCAAAAGAGCTCTGCTCTCAATTAGGCACCTAAATGAAGTAACCAGATTTTCAAAAGTGCACAGCAGCACCCAGCAACTTGCATTGCTTCCGATGGCAGTGGCAGGGTGCTGGCTACTTTTGGAAATCAGACCATTTATTTAGGCATCTAAATACAAGCTTTTGAAATCTGGTCAATTTTGAAAAAAATAACAAGAACACAAAGGATCAGGAGGAACATTATACAAGAGAAGCTTTAGAAGAAATTAGGAGACCTTAGAAAAAAATACTGAAGTAGAATCATTATAATTCAACATTCAAATTAAAAGAAAACAAAGGCACAGATTTATTGGAGCATAAGCTTTCGTGGGTAAAAACCTCACTTCTTCAGATGTATGGAGCGAAAGTTACAGATGCAGAAATAAATATACTGACACATGAAGAGAAGGGAGTTACCTCACAAGTGCAGAACCAGTGTTGACAGGGCCAATTTGATCAGGGTGGATGTAGTCCACTCCCAACAATAGATGAGGAGGTGTCAATTCCAAGAGAGGCAAAGCTGCTTCTGTAATGAGCCAGCCACTCCCAGTCCCTATTCAAGCCCAAATTAATGAGGTTAAATTTGCAAATGAATTTTAGTTTTGCTGTTTCTCTTCGAAGTCTGTTTCTGAAGTTTTTTGTTCAAGTATAGCTACTTTCAAATCTGTTATAGAATGTCCAGGAAGACTGAAGTGTTCTCCCACTGGCTTTTGTGTGTTACCATTCTTGATGTCCGATTTGAGTCCATTTATTCTTTTACATGGGGACTGTCCGGTTTGGTCAATGTACATGGCAGAGGGGCATTGCTGGCACATGATGGCATATATAACATTAGTAGGCATGCAGGTGAATGAGCCTCTGATGGTGTGGCTCATGTGGTTGGGTCCTCTGATGGTGTCACTAGAGTAGATATGGGGACAGAGTAGGCAACAAGGTTTGCTACAGGGATTGGTTCCTGGGTTAGTTTTTCTGTGGTGTGGTGTTTATTTGCTGGTGAGTATTTGCTTCAGGTTTGGGGGCTGTCTGTAAGCGAGGACTGTCCTGTCTCCCAGGGTCTGTGAGAGTGAGGGATCGTTTTCCAGGGTAGGTTGTAGATTGTTGATAATGTGCTGGAGAGGTTTTAGTTGGGGGCTGTATGTGATGGCCAGTGGTTTTCTGTTATTTTCCTTGTGGAGCCTGTCCTGTAGTAGGTGATTTCTGGGCACCCATCTCGCACTGTCAATCGGTTTCCTCACCTTCCCATGTCGGTATTGTAGTTCCAAAAATGCTTGATAAAGATCTTGTAGGTGTTTGTCTGAGGGATTGGAGCAAATTCGGTTGTATCTTAGGGCTTGGCTGTAGACAGTGGATCGTATGATGTGTCCTGGATGGAAGCTGGAGGCATGTAGGTAAGTATAGCAGTCAGTAGGTTTCTGGTATAGCGTGGTGTTTATGTGACCATTGCTTATTTTCACTGTAGCGTCCAGGAAGTGGATCTCTTGTGTGGACTGGTCCAGGCTGAGGTTGGTGGTGGGGTGGAAACTGTTGAAATCCTGGTGGAATTCTTCAAGGGCCTCCTTCCTGTGGGTCCATACGATGAATATGTCATCAATGTAGCACAAGCAGAGGGGACGAGAGCTGAGGATGGGTTGCTCTAAGTCAGCCATAAAGATGTTGGCACACTGTGGGGCCATGCAGGTACCCATAGCAGTGCCACTGACTTGACTGTATAAGTTGTCCCCAAATCTGAAATGGTTGTGGGTGAGGACAAAGTCACAAAACTCACCCACCAGGTGTGCAGTGGCCTCATCAGGGATACTGTTCCTGACAGCTTGTAGTCCATCCTCGTGTGGAATATTGGTATAAAGAACTTCTACATCCATGGTAGCCAGGATGGTGTTTTCAGGAAGATCACCAATGCATTGTAATTTCCTCAGAAAGTCGGTGGTATCTCGAAGATAGCTAGGAGTGCTGGTAGCATAGGGTCTGAGGAGAGAGTGCAAATAGCCAGATACTCCTGCTGTAAGAGTGCTGATGCCTGAGATGATGGGGCATCCAGGGTTTCCAGGTTTATGGATCTTGGGTAGCAGATAGAATACCCCTGGTCAGGGCTCTGGGGGTGTGTCTGTGTAGATTTGTTCCCATGCTGTAGCAGGGAGTTTCTTGAGCAGATGGTGTAGGGTTTTTTGGTACTCCTCAGTGGGGTCAGAGGATAGTGGCCTGTAGAATGTGGTGTTGGAGAGTTGCCTGGCAGCCTCCTGTTCATAATCCTACCTGTTCATTAGAGCAACGCTTCCTCAGTTCTCATCCCCTAGTGCCCCTCCTCTACTTGCGCTACATTGATGACATCTTCATCATATGGACCCACAGGAAGGAGGCTCTTTAAGAATTCCACCTGGATTTCAACAATTTCCACTCCACCATCAACCTCAACCTAGACCAGTCTATACAAGAGATCCACTTCCTGGACACTACAGTGCAAATAAGTGATGGTCCAATTATATCTCCAAAGGTAGTGTAGGCACGCCATATATTTATTTCACTTTTTTCATTGCTTGGGCCTGATCCCGCAACCATTACTCATCAAAGAAATCCCACTGATACGAATGGGGCTAGAGGCATGAGTAAGTTCTGCTTGTACGATGAAAGGTTGGCTATTTTAGAAGTAATTGAAATGGTCACGTGATTTAACTGCAGTGGTGTGGCACAGTACAAACTTTTATCACAATTTTCTGCTTCTTTCTGTTGTGTTCCATTTTCCATAAAATTTTTATCTGTGTGAATTTTCTCAGTAGAGCTAACCCTTTTTTTCACTGAAATCCACTTGATCTCAATGGGTTTCTCAGCAAGCTGCGGTGAACCCTTCTTTCACTTAGCTCTGATTTCCCCTATTGGGCTACATGTTTTGCAGTAACTATTGATGTAGTAGCTTGAGCTGCTGAGATTTTCCTTGTTTAGTGTTAGCTGTACCTCCCCTTGCTTTTTGTCGTGTTTTGATCGTTCCTATTTTCATAATTGACCTCTGTTTGTGACATGAACTTATACATTGGAAGTGCTACCTCTGAAGTCATTGGGCACCCTCATGCTGATTACAGTAATTCCTTGAGGCAATGAATCTCTGTTAGCAATGTTTTTTTTCTGGTGATTACTTTGCAATGTAAGAAAGTACTGCTTGGTAGTGTCTGTGACCTCTTTTCTGAGAACATAGCTATTTTGAGGCAGGCTGGGCTAAATATGGAGGTCAATGGAATACAGGTGTGAGAGAGAATACCAGGCATTTCTGTCCTAGTTTATCACCAGCAGAAATCTGGTGTGAAAGCTCCGAAATCAGTTGTTACAAGGAGCTGCTACCTGATGTACAGTAGTAGAGAGAGAACTACAATATAAAATTACTGAGATATGTATGAATACCAGTGAATTTTAGTAAATCAGTTAATAAATATATTTATTTTGAAATAAGTGAGCCCTAAATACCTTTGATTTTCCACAAGATGCGTGTTTCTTCACAATCATAAATATTAAGGAGGGAGGCACATTGTCTAAAGAGGGAAACCTACAAAAAAGCAATTAATTCAATGAACTAATGTCATCCATGCACTTTTAGGGTATGTTCATTGCAGAATTGCATTTGTTTTCATTGTTCCCATTAAGATTGCTTTTTTTTAAAAAAATTCCTAATCACAGATCTTAAATCCAGAAGGGACCTTTATGATCATCTATTCTGACTTCCTGCATAACACAGGCCAAAAAACCTCACCTAGCAAGTTCTGCACAAGCCCATGACTTCTGTTGGAATTATAACGCATTTTAGAAATATAGACATACCAGCAACCTATACTGGCTAATTGCATGCTTCAAATTGCCATGTTTCAGCATATTCCCAAATGCATTTCCTTTATTATTTCAGGTTGTGCTGAAGTTGATGTGTTTATTTCACATCTCATCTGTCTTGCAAGGCACTTCATCAGTGATCTGTGAAAGCAATTGGGCCTGTCAGCTTACCATCCAGATCCAGCAAAATATACAGTGGCTGAGCTCAGGCAAAGCTTTCTTCTGATCAATTTTTGTGAGAGATTTGGGCTATGTATAATGTCTGTCTTCAGGCTCTGTTTCATGGGACAGCAGAACTTAGGGGCACTCAACAAGGAGACTGTACCCACCCTTGCCCCTTGTAACTGAGCACTGTAGGACTCTTTTTTTCATCCCAATTCAATGGGGAGTGAAGGAGGGGGCTGGGGGATGTATCATTACAGTATATCGAGTCTCTATCCTTCTCACTGCCAAGTGAGGGTAATGTGGGCACAAGAGGTACTGCTGCCCTGGGGTGCAAGCAGCCATTGAGCAGTTTCCATGCTAAACTGTGCCTGGCAGGGTAAGAGACTATCCCTGTGCCATGTCTGGCCACTTGGGCTTGACCTGGAGGCAGGATTTCCCCCTCTGAGATAGCATTTTACAATATTTAACTCAAAAATTTGTTCGAACTAAAGTAAATGACAACTTCATAGAGAGTAGTGTTTTGTTTTTTTATTCCAGATATATTGTTCTGTCACTGAAAATGCTAATCACATAGTATGATATTTACATATAGTTTGACATTTTAAATAAACAGCAGTAGAGTTTAAGGGTACTTAATGTGGCACAAACCACCTAGCACTATGCAGGGTATTCCACTGAAAATCTAAAGCACTTCACAGGATGATTTAGTTGGTGTTGGTCCTGCTTTGAGAAGGGGGTTGGATTAGATGACCTCCTGAGGTCTCTTCCAACCCTAATCTTCTATGATTCTATTATTCTAGGAGTAGATAATGTTCACAGAGGAAAAATTCTAAGGATGAGGGACAAACCTGCTATAGGGGGGATGTCAGTTGGTGGAATAACCAGGAGGAGGCATCTGGACCAAACAGAAGTCATCCTTCATATGTAACCCCCAAAATAGCACTTCACAATATTGGTACTTTATAGGATGGTAGTAAAGCATTTACTTCCTTTGCTTTCCTGAGGCTTCTACAGCATACAGCTGTAGAGCAGTCTGTCTGGGAGCAGTCCAGAATACCAGAGGTGCAAAAGGTGGAAAAGTCACTTTTGTGCTTACACACACACAGACACACACCCCTCCTATACTGACCCTTCTGTGCTCCACCTCCAGAGGATAGGGCTTTAGAACTGAATTCTAAGGATGAGAATCCAGATTGACCCTGTCACAAAATGGCTGGCACTTGTAAATGAAGTAGGTCCAGCTCCCCTGTGCCAGGATACGTGCTCCCAGTTTGGCCAACTGAGAAGGTAGGATAGCACCTGGGGCTTTAAAGGATCAGGAAGAGACTCACAGAGAAGTCCCTGAAGGAAGCCAGGAAAAGAGTCCCACTGAGTCAGGGCAGACTGGTTCATTCAGGTCAGGTGACAGCTGCCAGAGACAGATAGACTGGAGGAGGTCCCAGAAGGATGCAGAAGGCATGTCCTGGGGGAAGGTTGAAGGCAAAGAGAGCAGTAAGAGGTGTTTGCTAGCTGGAGAGCCAGCACTAGTGAGGGCTGAAGGATGGAGGAAGAGGAGCAGGAGCACCAGCAGCAGTAGAGAGTTATCTGCTGACTCTCCGCCTGAGACCAGAATCAAGAGCCGGATGGGGCTGAAGGCAGAAGAAAAGCCGTGGAGATTACCCCCTGGCATCTTCAGGGCTAAAACCAGAGACGGCCAGGGTAAGTGAGGGATGCTCACCTGGTTCTGATGCTCCCAACAGAGAGACTGTGGAGGGAAGAGCTGGATTGTACTCCAGTTGGAAGGGCTAAGGTGGCTGTCCTGGTGGAGAAACAGGAGATGACTGTGCCTGGTACCTGGGTGTGGTATGGGAAACTGGGGATGCGCTGGAGAGCCAGGGGTTGGCGAGGAATGACGAGGCTCCATTTGATGTTTTGACTGGATTATGGTGTTGGGACCTATGTGCCTAGTCTGGCTTTCTTTGGTAATAAATTAACCCTAGAAGGGCTATTTGCAGTAAGAAAGATTATTTGAATTGACTATGAAATGGAGGAGCTCCAGGCAAGCTAACCTATGACAGATATCTAAATTTTCAAAGAGTTCAATAGGAATTTCAACATTACTCCCATTGCCTTTTATGGGACCTAGACAGCCGTGCATTGCTTGTAAACTTACCAGCTAGTCCTTAATGGTTACATTTTCCTAAGTAAAAAGAAAAGGAGTACTTGTGGCACCTTAGAGACTAACCAATTTATTTGAGCATAAGCTTTCATGAGCTACAGCTCACTTCACTGGATGCATACTGTGGAAAGTGTAGAAGATCTTCTTATACACACAAAGCATGAAAAAATACCTCCCCCCACCCCACTCTCCTGCTGGTAATAGCTTATCTAAAGTGATCACTCTCCTTACAATGTGTATGATAATCAAGAATGAGCTCTCAAAAATGGATACTCTCATAAAAACCAACCTTCCACACAAACTTTCTCGTGGCTGGACTTTACTAAAACTAG
This sequence comes from Lepidochelys kempii, assembly GCF_965140285.1. Lineage (NCBI taxonomy): Eukaryota > Metazoa > Chordata > Testudines > Cheloniidae > Lepidochelys > Lepidochelys kempii. The sequence goes on along the minus strand of NC_136384.1, from coordinate 64,317,585 downwards.
ACAAGCCATGTACAACACACACTTTGCTTCTCTACAAAAGAAAAAGGACACTAAACTTTCTAAACTACTACATGCCACAAGGGGCCACAGCAATGGTTCCCTCAACCCACCCAGCAATATTGTTAACCTATCCAACTATACTCTTAGCCCAGCAGAAGCAGCTGTCCTATCTCGGGACCTCTCCTTCTGCCCCTCCACCCCCACGAACATGATAAAGTTCTTTGGTGACCTAGAATCCTATTTTTGACGTCTCCGACTCAAGGAATATTTCCAACATACCTCTGAACAACATACTAATCCACAGAGACCTCCCTACCAACACTACAAAAAGAAGGATTCTAGGTGGACTCCTCCTGAAGGTCGAGACAGCAGACTGGACTTCTACATAGAGTGCTTCCACCAACGTGCACGGGCTGAAATTGTGGAAAAGCAGCATCACTTGCCCCATAACCTCAACGGTGTGGAACACAATGCCATCCACAGCCTCAGAAACAACTCTGACATCATAATCAAAAAGGCTGACAAAGGAGGTGCTGTCGTCATCATGAATAGGTCGGAATATAAACAAGAGGCTGCTCGACAGCTCTCCAACACCACTTTCTACAAGCCATTACCCTCTGATCCCACTGAGAGTTACCAAAAGAAACTACAACATTTGCTCAAGAAACTCCCTGAAAAAGCACAAGATCAAATCCGCACAGACACACCCCTGGAACCCCGACCTGGGATATTCTATGTACTACCCAAGATCCATAAACCTGGAAATCCTGGGCGCCCTGTCATCTCAGGCATTGGCACCCTGACAGCAGGATTGTCTGGCTATGTAGACTCCCTCCTCAGGCCCTACGCTACCAGGACTCCCACCTACCTTCGAGACACCATTGACTTCCTGAGGAAACTACAATCCATCGGTGATCTTCCTGATAACACCATCCTGGCCACTATGGATGTAGAGGCCCTCTACACCAACATTCCACACAAAGATGGATTACAAGCCGTCAAGAACACTATCCCCGATAATGTCATGGCTAACCTGGTGGCTGAACTTTGTGAATTTGTCCTTACCCATAACTATTTTACATTTGGGGACAATGTATACCTTCAAATCAGCGGCACTGCTATGGGTACCCGCATGGCCCCACTGTATGCCAACATTTTTATGGCTGACTTAGAACAACACTTCCTCAGCTCTCGTCCCCTAGCGCCCCTACTCTATTTGCGCAATATTGATAACATCTTCATCATCTGGACCCATGGAAAAGAAGCCCTTGAGGAATTCCACCATGATTTCAACAATTTCCATCCCACCATCAACCTCAGCCTGGTCCAGTCCACACAAGAGATCCACTTCCTGGACACTACAGTGCTAATAAACGATGGTCACATAAACACCACCCTATACCGGAAACCTACTGACCACTATTCCTACCTACATACCTCCAGCTTTTACCCTGACCACACCACATGATCCATTGTCTACAGCCAAGCTCTGCGATACAACTGCATTTGCTCCAACCTCTCAGACAGAGACAAACACCTACAAGATCTCTATCAAGCATTCTTACAACTACAATACCCACCTGCGGAAGTGAAGAAACAGATTGATAGAGCCAGAAGAGTTCCCAGAAGTCACCTACTACAGGACAGGCCTAACAAAGAAAATAAAAGAACACCACTAGCCGTCACCTTCAGCCCCCAACTAAAACCCCTCCAACGCATTATCAACGATCTACAACCTATCCTGAAGGATGACCCAACACTCTCACAAATCTTGGGAGACAGGCCAGTCCTTGCCTTCAGACAGCCCCCCAACCTGAAGCAAATACTCACCAGCAACCACATACCACACAAGAGAACCACTAACCCAGGAACCTATCCTTGCAACAAAGCCCGTTGCCAACTGTGCCCACATATCTATTCAGGGGACACCATCACAGGGCCTAAAATCATCAGCCACACTATCAGAGGCTCGTTCACTGCACATCCACCTTATATATATGCCATCATGTGCCAGCAATGCCCCTCTGCCATGTACATTGGTCAAACTGGACAGTCTCTACGTAAAAAAATAAATGGACACAAATCAAATGTCAAGAATTATAACATTCATAAACCAATTGGAGAACACTTCAATCTCTCTGGTCACGCGATTACAGACATGAAAGTTGCGATATTACAACAAAAAACCTTCAAATCCAGACTCCAGCGAGAGACTGCTGAATTGGAATTCATTTGCAAATTGGATACAATTAACTTAGGCTTAAATAGAGACTGGGAGTGGCTAAGTCATTATGCAAGGTAACCTATTTCCCCTTGTTTTTTCCTACCCCCCCCCCAGACGTTCTTGTTAAACCCTGGATTTGTGCTGGAAATGGCCCACCTTGATTATCGTACACATTGTAAGGAGAGTGGTCACTTTAGATAAGCTATTACCAGCAGGAGAATGGGGTGGGGGGAGGTATTTTTTCATGCTTTGTGTGTATAAATGATCTTCTACACTTTCCACAGTATGCATCCGATGAAGTGAGCTGTAGCTCATGAAAGCTTATGCTCAAATAAATTGGTTAGTCTCTAAGGTGCCACAAGTATTCCTTTTCTTTTTGCGAATACAGACTAACACGGCTGTTACTCTGAAATGTGTCATTTTCCTAAATGACTAAGGAACCTAAATCTCATTTCCAAAAGTTACTTAGGCACAGAATTCTAAAGGTTCAATAGATTCTGCTTATTAGCAACCCCTCAATTGCCAACAAAAAGTTGAAATTATCCAGCAGTTGCCAGTAAGCAGAACACAGGTTTGTAGGGCTGGGGTCAGGAGAGGAAGTGCTGGGACATGCCTTCCCTGGTTGCAGCCCTGAAAACCCGCCTTTAGGGAGGGCAGCAGTCGGGGAAGACAGACATGAAGTGAAGACCCATGAAGCTTCCCGGTACCCCTCCCTGTGGACTGGGAGAGGAGGCTGTCAGCAGGGCAGCAGTAGAAAAAGAAACCAGGCAGCTCTGTGGTTTCCCAGAGCCCCTGTTCCTTGTGGAAAGCTCCAGCATCCAGGCTGCAGCCCTGCTTTCTGCTATTGCTCTGTCCACATCCTCCACTCCTCATCTGCAGTGCTGGGACTCTGGAAGGGATTCCTCCATTGGGTGGTGATGCAGGTGGCCCTGCCTCTCACCTCCTGTGGGACCCGTGGGTGCAGACAGGTTTGCAGGGCTGCAGCCACTAAAGGCACCTCCCAAGTGCTTCCCTCCCTGGCAGCAGCTCCACATGCCCCCTCCGCATGGAACATTGTCCAGCTCTCCTTCGCAGTTAGTCTCGCCTGCTGGGTCGTAGTCATCCTAGTTGATCCTAGTTGATTTGGGGGTTGGACTGGATGACCTTCTGGGGTCCCTTCCAACCCTGATATTCTATGATCCAGTTGGGAAACAAAAGAAAGTTCTCAATAAGCAGCATGCTGTTCCCAATATCTGTTTATTATTAATATTAAAGTCAATGGCACAGGATTGGTTCCCACAAAACAGTTGCTATTAACTGGCAACTGTTTATAGTAGAATCCATTGTATTTAGATATTGCTCCATTAAGCACTGCAAGACCCAAGTGACTTAAATGGCAAAGTTCCATTTTAAAAATGACCGAGATACTTAGGAATCTAAGTGCCTCAGTCACTTTTGGAAGTGGGTCTTAAGTGCTTTTGAAAAATTGCCCAAAGTATCTTAGTCACCAGCTACTTCACATTCTTCGCTATATCATTTAATGCACTGCTCACAGATCTGTGCAATATCTAGCCATACAAACGAAGTCAAAACTTTACAATTATTATATCGCTAGACTCAACTGCAATATATTCTTTTATTCTGACAACTGTTAGTTTGAGTTCCCACTAACACAGAGATAAAACAGAATACTGTATATTTTCATTCAGTACATTTTGAAAAGAAGCCATATTTAGAAGATAAGGTAGTGTCTTATTGGCACTCTAGAGGTGTTTATGTGCTAGTGAAAAATTAGGAAACTTTTTAAACAAAATATAGAGTGTGTATCAATTATACAATTTCTCAGTTAGACATCAGAGTTTAGACAAGGATAGATGGCTTATCCTTTATAGAGAGAGTAATGAGAAGTGGAGTACACATGGTTAATTACTACAAAGTATTGCAGAATAATGAAATGCTACCATAATGCCTCTTTTCTTCATCATGGTACAGTGAGAGAGATAAGGATGCTAGAAGTGACACATCCCATCACAGTTGTTTCTCCTGTTTTGGCACTAACTCTACTGTGTCTTTACAAACAAATTAAATTAGATAAAGTGATTATTCATAACCAAAAGCAATCCAAATTTAGTTCTCTTTACTCATTTCATTTGCCTAATCATGTTGTGATAGGCATGTGTAGGACCCATGTGTGGATCTTGAAAGGTGTGTTGTGTGGGTGTTGATCATCATAGCAGTAAAGATATGTCTGCAGGTTTTGCATCTTTTGACCTGGCAGAGTCTGTTGCCACTTTGAGTTGGTATGTCTTGATTTGTGGGGAGCATGCTTCTGACAATGAGATTTGTGTGGATGAGGGGTTATTTAAGGCCAGAAAATGGGTTTCTAGAAAGATTTCTTTCAGGATTTGGGTCCCATCAAGTATGGGTTGTAATTGTTTGATGACACCCTATATGGGTTCTAGTGTGGGGTGGTAGGTGACAATTATGGGTCTGTGGTAGGAGCGGGTTTTATTTTTGTATTGAAGCAGATTCTCTCAGGGGTATTGGGGTTGCTTGTTCCATGATGCAATCTACTTCTCTGGTGGAGTGCACTTGTTTGAAGGCAGTTTTGAGTGTGTTAAGGTGTATATCCCAGACATTCTCCTTGGAGTATATTCTGTGGTATCTGAGTGCCTGGCTGTAGATAACAGATTTCTCTTCATGGGTCACCTTGAAGATGAGTTTCTGAACAACTAGACCACAAAACCAGTGATATACATCAATGATATTTTCATCATCTGGGATGAAGAAGATCAGAGATCCCCATCATAACTTCCACCACCACCTGTCCATCAAACTCCCTCTGGAACACTCCCACATCAGCATCAACTTCCTGGACAGCACAATCAGCTTCAACAATAGAACCTTACAGACAACTGTATTATACAAGAAACCCATGGATCACCACACCTACCTTCATAGATCCAATAACCACCCCAAATGCATCAAGAAATTTATCTACATCCAAGCACTCAGATACTACAGAATATGCTCTAAGAAGAAAGTCCAGGATATATAACTTAACACACTTAAAACTGCCTTCAAACAAGGACACTCCACCAGAGAAGTAGATTGCATCATGGACCAAGCACCCCAATTACTCTCAGAGAATCGGCTTCAATACAAAAATAAAACCCTCTCCAATTGCACACTCCTAGTTGTCTCCTACCACCCCACACTGAAACCCATATGGGATATCATCAGACAACTACAACCCATACTTTATGTGGCCCAGACATCCTGAAAGAAATCTTTCCTGAACCCCCAGTTCTAGCCTTCAGACAAACCCAACCTTTCCAAGATCATCATCAGAAGCAAACTCCCCACAGACCAGGACACACCAACTCAAAGCGGCAACAGACCCTGCCAGAAGAACAGATGCAAAACATACAGACTTATCTCCACTGCGATGATCAACACCCCCCATGACACACGTTTTAAGAAGCACAAATGGGTCCTACACATACCTATCATAAATATGGTGTACCTCATTCTGTGCACTAAATGCCCCAATAACAAACCAGACAATCTCTATGTTCTCTAATGAACTCACACAGGAAAATGATCAGATAAAAACTGCCTCATCACCTGTTAGTGAACACTTTGTGAAAAGTGATCACTCTATATCTGACCTATCAGTGATCACATCCTCATAGGAAATCTGCACAACACTTTCAAAAGACGAGCTTTGGAGCTTAAATTCATAACTTTACTAGACAAAAAATCATGGACTGAATGGTGATGCTGGATTTATGGCTTATTACAACAATCTATAACCCATTAACAACCCCGTCCTGCTGTTTCCCCCCTCCTCCTTTCCTCCCTATGCATGGAGGGGTGTTAAAGGGTCACTTCACCTTAAATGGTCCCTTGAAATGCGTGGTAACTACTTACACTAAACATCTGCTCCACTATGTATTTAGCTGTAACACTGATTAAGTTTCCCAGACCTGAAGAAGAGCTCTATGTAGCTTAAGACCTTGTCTGTCTCACCAACAGATGTTGGTCCAATAAAATATATTAACTCACCCACCTTGTCTACCTCATATTATGTTTAATGACTAGTTTATGTTTAATTGGTTCACTCTGAATGGGTTCAGTGGCAGTGTGGACTCAAACAGTTCAACTGGTCCATGCTGCTACTGTCTAAGATAGTGCCAGGCCTCTGGTACAATTTGCTGGAAATCATTGCTTTACCCTGAAATGGTTTAAAACATGGGGTATGACAAACTGAGTCAGTATAGCTGTGTTAACACTTAACATAACCAGTTCATTTACAAGTGGCTTCATTTTCTCCCATGGATGGTGTCAGTGTTCACAACATGATGGTGTCAGTGTTCACAACATTCATCTATTTCTCTATGGGAATCAAAGCAGCTTATACACAATCTGGGGAATCATACCTGCTATAGATCACCCTTCCTGGGATGCTATGAGGGTCGATCTCAAGGTCTCAACCTTAATTCATTGGAAAAGTGAGTTCTATGTTTGTTTCAAGTTCATGTGTATCACATGGTACTGGATGGCAGAAATATACTGATACTTAGATTTGGATATCCTACTGTTTGCATAATATACTACTCTAAATGTTTGAATATCACCCACCTCTAATATTAGCTACACCATATATCAACCAGCAGGAATCGCCCAACCATCTCCCTCCTTATCTTATGATATTTTTTCAAATGTTCAAGGGAAGTAGCCTTGCACCATCTTTCCTTCTTTGGAATGACTGGCCTTCTTCAAAACAAGAGCTGGTATACTTCGTTGCCCTATCATCTGCTATACTTTTTCTTTCAGCGAATACAGCAAGCTAAGCCCCACTTTCTTCTTCCTTAAAATGTCTAGTACCTTAAAAGTAGCAGGTTATCTGCTTGCCCCCAGTTCAGCGGCAGTGGATAAAGCAAAACTTCTTTCTCTTACTAAATCATATTGCAGACTGAGACCAGAAATGCCTAACACTGTCTTGTATAATAAATAGAGAATCTAGGCCAAGATAAATGTATTTATTTGGTTTTACTTAGAAACTGATCCCAATGGATGCAAAATATCACTGAGAGAAACAAAGTCACATTTCTGACTAGCGTAACTGGAGTTTTAGAAACAGATTTTCAAAAGACTCAGAAGGCTAAATCCTGGTCTAGTTAGGTCAATTTAGCTATGTCAATCAGAGATTTAGTTAAGCCAACCCAGTATAGACACCACTAGGTTGACAAGAACTCTTCCATCAACCTAGCTACTGTCTCTCAGGGAGTGGATTAAAAAAAACCCTTCTGTCACTGTAGAACGTGGCTATGCCACAGAGCCGCAGCTGCAGAACTGTAGCTGTAGTGTAGATCTAGCCTAAGGCTACACTCAAAACCATACATTGAATTGTGCAACATGTGCAATTAAGAAGGCTATTCACAATCCAGTATTTGCACATACAAACAACCAATTATTCTGTAGCTAATTGCACACACACTTTTGCCTGCAGCCGGAAGTTTTTTGTTTGAATGAAAACTGATCCTCAATCTATCATACTAGCGGGAAGCAAAGTTCGTTTTAAAAGAAACATTTAGGTTTAAAAATGTATGTCAGTGATTAGTCTTCAAATAGGCAGAAAATATTCTGGCTCAAACTGGGATTTTTTATTTTTGTGATATTTTGATCCAATTGAACATGGGTTTTTTTTCTTCTCCCTAATCGGACAAACTACTAATTAGTGAAGAGTGTGCACAGGGGAGATAACCCAAGATGAGTGCCGTATAATTACATTAAATATTCTCTGTATGAAGCAGTAAAACAATGTGTAAGTCAACATAATTCATGTTAGTCAGAATCTTCAAAACTACTCGGTCAAATTCAGCTGGGGGATAGCTCCACTGAAGTCAGTGAAGTTATACCAGGGACAGATGTAGCCTACTCTGTGTTAGTATCAATAATGTTAGTTCACTCCAAGTCAATTCATAGTTTGTGATTATTCACTGAGATTGAACTAATTAAGGTTGACAAAAAGCCATGTTTGAGTGATGGAGTGGGTCAGCCTAATCAATTAATTCGTTGTTATGGATTGCCTGATTACATGGCTTTTCCTAGTCATTTTACACTGTTGCCTGGATTTGCTACAATAAATGGTACATGAATCCTAAAAAGATATACAAGCAGCATGGTCTTGTGGACTCAGTATAGAAAGGGGTGCCAAAGTTTCCTGATCTAAAATTCCAGTTGCGTTCTTAGGCAAACCTCTAAGTACTAGGCTGTGCCATTTAAACAACACTAGGCACAGACCCTAGTAGGACGTGGTGCAGAGCTCCACTGCCCAAGGGAGCCAAGAAGCCTTCTGCAGAATGTCTTTTGGTGCTCCCAGACACAGTTTATCTGGGCCTGCTACGACCCATCTCTCCAGTGCCCCTAGAGCAGGACGAAGGAAGCAGCCCTTGTACCCCCAGTGGAGGGGAATTAGGTCTTCATTGTCTTTATATGGGCTATGGAAAGGAGGAAGAGGAGGGAGCCAATTACATCTCCCCACCCAGCCACGCACTGTGTACCTATATAAGGGCCAGGCACAATCTGACCCTAATATCTCAGTTTTCCCATGTACTAAAAAAAAAGGCAATATCATCGGACTACCTGACAAAGGTGTTAGGAGAATCACTTTGTTAATGTTTGGAGGATGTAAAGTGATAAATATTAATATTTTAAGCTGTTCTGAGTCAGCCTCCATCCCCAAAGCATCTAATAGCAACCTGAACCAAATCCCTCAAGCTATTAAGTTCCTCTTTATTAGAGCTGATGGAAGCAGAGCTGGAAGGCCTAGGAAAGACAGGGTCCCCACTATATTTTTCATAAACATTTATATAGCATGGCTTTGCACAACACTTTACAGAATTTAAAAAGATGTCCCTGACTCTGAAGAGTTTGCAGCCTCAGTTAGACACATATAGATAATCAATACGAACATAGGAAGAAGGTTATAATAGATACAAATGAGTCACATTGTATAGTGGGAGAATCAAAAATTCTGATAATTTTAAGTAGATACTGGTATAGACCACAGGGGGGAGCAGATAGCGCAGGAGTGACAATCCTAATTCTGTGGTTCATCATGAAGATCTTCAGTACAAAAATTTGACATATACCTCCCTAAAGTTTTGTAGTAAGAATCATCATCAACCATCTCTCTCGAAATTCCATACTGCACCCAAGAAACCTTTCCGGATGAAAGCTGTCAAAACTTGTACGTTCCTGCAAAAAGTTTCCGTTTCGATGAACCAGCATTTTCAAACCAGAAAGCTTTTTGTCAAAAATTCTCAACAAGCTCTAGTCGCAAGTTAAGGTGATGTAAACAATCATCATACCAACCTCAACCACCAGCTCCTACACTCTGACTTAATATATATTCCCAAGGATCAGCATCTAAGCAACATCCATGCAAGCTGTGGAAACCAAATCAAGTGCTTATCAATCCTGTACTAAGTAATTTCCTGGGTGATTGCTAGATAATATCAAAAATAGTTAGATGTCATGGTGTTTTTGTAGGGCTGCCTGAAGTGAGTCTAGCTTGCATGAAAATAAAAATCACAGTCTTGTGTGAGAGAGAGAAAAAACCCCAAAGTCACAATTCAAGTTTCCCAGCTCTCAGATTCAGCAGCCTGAAGCTTCCAGTTTTTTAAAACTGCTCCCACTCAACCTCAGGAGCAGTTTCTCTCTGGGCATGAGCTATTCTGATTGGCCAGATTCAGATTCCTTGATCAGCCTCACCTGGCCTGCTAGTATTAAATTAGTGCTATTTATGCCCTATCTCTTCTGCTTATTTTGTCATTAAGAGAACTTCATGCAGAACTGTACTATGCTTTCACAGTTATCCTAGCTTTTGGCAACAGAAAAGGGATAGTTAAATTCTCATCAGTAACTAAAGGAAAAACTCTCCTGAAGTACCATGTGGAGTACTAGAGATGGGACTCAGCCATAAAATTGAGGAAAAGGCGTGAAATAGATTTTACTGAACATTGAAGGATATTCAGATCTTTGGGCTTGGTTTGAGTCCATCATGGTTATCAAATTATTCTTATTCTGTATCAGTTTCCCAAAACATAAAATCCTTTTGGTGTGAACTTTCCTTTTTAAAAAAAGTATTACAATTTACAGTTATTTTCTGGAAAGAAATAACACACCCAAATGTGTGCAAGGATGACTATGCCTTTGAATGAAGTGTTCTTTTATTTTATCTAAACAGACTCATCTTACCTTTTTTTCCAATCAACCTAGAACTTTGTTCCAGATTAGTAAGTGTAAAACCAGCAAGTCAATCACATTTTACCCTTGATAACAAGGTCTTATCAAATGCTTGCCTTGTAGATGTGATTTGAAATAGAGAATTGTATTAACATTTAGGCTCACTGAACTCAACGAAATGTAATGAGTTTTGATAAATATTCTTTTTTTTCCTAAATGACATATTGCTTCCTTTGTAGATTTCTATTTACCTAATTATCAAAATTAAGAAATTAGAAAGTGAAATAAATACAATTATGATTTTTTACACAGTATATTCCAATTTATTACATGTGTAAGAAATATCTGCAAACCACAGTACCTTAACTACATAAATCTTTGGAAATGTAATATTCTCTGTAAAACACCGCATGCAAAAGGTATGTTAAAAGAACATTAAGCCTGCAAAATCAAGCACTCAGTAGTTAGAAAATGCTAGAATTAAGGTTGCCTACGCAACCTTACCTGAGCCTTTTATGCATATGCATTATGATACAGTCTTTAAATACATGAACACATTTTTTCCAGTGGACCTCTGTCTCATTAATCTCACCTTTCTCTTAGCTGTTTTTAATTCCTAAATGACCTTAATGTAGCCTTTATAACATTTTTCTGTAACACCTTAGAAATTGCCATCCTGGTATCTTTTAACAAAATCCCATTTACTACTGAGAGCTCCCTTTTAAATTGAGAATAGCGCCTGGGAATATGCTATCCCAGCCACTCTGTACTAATAGCCTTAATCACTTTTTTCAAAGTATCATCCTCAGCAGTACCTCTGGCAATCAAAGTCCACGTTTTGTCTGAGACTGGGCAGGATTTAATCAGCTTGAAATGTACAAAATCTAGCACTGCACTTTTGTCAAATGCTGTAGCGTGTAACTGCAATCACCAAATCTCACCCAGATTTGTGTTCTAGTTACAAGTCATACAGTTGTAGCTGAAAAAAACATCACCATATTCTTGAAGAGACTGCCAGGGCCCTTTTGGCAATGGCAATAACTGGTTTATGGTTCATTGCAGTTAACACAGGCCTCCCATAAATAAACAGTAGTTTTTACACTCATGGATTAAGCCAAAGTCTCCTTCGCTATTTGAGCATACTAACACTGAGTTAGTGTTAGCACCTGTGATACATAAATCACTGGTCTCAGTTTTGACCACACTGTTATAAGAGGACTGTGTCAATCTGTCCTTGGAGGTGTCAGTGTGCAGTTTTGTTTTGTGCTGCTGTTACGTTACTCAAGGACTGGCGCCTCTTTAATTAACTCCTTCAATTTCTCAAACTCTTCATTGAGATTTGCATCCCATTTCCACGAGACATCTTTGCACAGTAGCATTGATTCAGGCAGCTAGATTAAACACAAATTTTCCTACACACTTCACCATTCCAAGGAATCTATTACCAGCAGGACAGTGGGGTGGGAGGAGGTATTTTTTCATATTCTCTGTGTATAAATAAAGTCTGCTGCAGTTTCCACGGCATGCATCCGTGGAAGTGAGCTGTAGCTCACGAAAGCTCATGCTCAAATAAATTGGTTAGTCTCTAAGGTGCCACAAGTACTCCTTTTCTTCAAGGAATCTTTGTATTCCTTCCTTGTCTGTTGAGGCAAACATGTTTCTGATGGTCTCAACTGTACTGTGTTAACTTCTCTCCCAGGTATGTAATTTCCAAAACACAGAATTTACTTTTTTGTTGTTGTTTATCTTTGGCCAAGCAGCTCTGGATCTTTCCATAGCTGGTTGGAACCTCTGGTTATGCTCTTTTTCCCCCTCAATCATCATTTCGATCAGAGGCACCCCCAGAAATGTTTCACGTGGTACACACCAAATCTCCTCATACCCACCTCTCAGTGATGCTGGAACATTAATAGTGAGGGTACTGAAAGCCAGCCCCTCACACCTGTCTGCATTCCCCCAGAGCTGGGGCTGGGAGCAGGGCCGTGGCTCTGGGAGGAGGCCAAGGCTGGGGCCACAGCTGGGGGTGGGCATGGGGTTAGGAGTGGAGTCCCGGGCTGGGAGCCTGTATGAGGAGCTGGAAGCTGAGTCCCACCTAAAACCTGGAGTGCTGCAGCACCACCCCACACCCCGAGTTCCTACATCTATGCCACCTCCCCTCTCCCAGTCAGTTCCCCAGTGAGCTCTATTCTGTATTTGAGCACTTCTCTGTCCCCTGAAAGACATCCTCAAACTCTTCTTCTGTTTTGGTCATCTGCTTTTCTAATGTCTCTAGAGGACACAAAAGGCTTGAAATATATGTTTAACTCAATAATGGGTGCTCTTTTCCCAGGCACTATTACCAATTAAATCTTTTCCAGTTTGTTATTTATTCACCAATTTAGTTCACATAAGGCTTTAAATGAGGATAAGGTCACCACTTGCATTTTCCCTGTTTACCTACTATCTATGGTTTTTCTTTTAGACCTACTAGGTTCTGGCAACATATTGACTTGTGACCAGTGTCCAAATGAAAAGTATTAGATTTCCAAGTTGCTTTAAGATTGATAGTTCAATCTCCTTCTGCTGCAACATTGTACATTGCTCCTATGAAGAAGTTATCTGAGCTAATCGTGCTGTTGCCGTCCTCTTCATCCATACTGTGGGCACACTGCTGGCGCTTACCAAGTGATGGAATCCATTGCATTCCTTGCATCTTTTTCCGTATGCTAGACATTGTCCTGATTTATGTTGGTTGCCACAGCATACACAGTTTTGTGTGTTATTTTTGCTTGACTCTGAGTTTGCCTTTTTGCCTCAGCTGTCTTTTCTTGTAGTATTTTTTTTTTCTCTTTACCATATTCAAAGTGACAGAGGTCTGTCTACCCTCCACAAGCATCATTCTGGACTGGGTGACTGCCTCTGCTTGGCAAATTCTAATTGCTTTGTCAAGGGTTAATAGTGGTGTTGACTATAGGACTAACTTGCTTGCTTGTATATAGATCTATATCTTTTCTTATAGTTTAAGAATTTGGTTTATTGTAATAGGTTTATAGATTTATATTAAAGTAAGTTTGGCTGTAATGCAAGAGACCTACAGGCCAAAACCCTGTATGTTAAGCTAAGGCAAAGTTAGAATATCTATATTAAGACCTTTTACCCAGAAAGCAAAGTTGACCTATGTCATGTTACCTAACTAGATAAGTATCCACACACGTCTAGGACCTTTTATCTAGGCCAATAGACAATGGAAAAATGGCATAAGGGTTTTTTCAATTTGTGCCCACAGACTTAACAGGTACACCACAAGGAAACTTATGTGTGTGTATATACATGTCATCAATACGCACAAACATACTAGCCTATGGAGAAAGCATACCCTAACATTTTGTGGGTGAGGAATGAAATTTGGGCATAGGAGGAAGGATTTCTGGCACTTGTCTCCTATAAAATAGGTGACCCACCTCGCTAGAGTACTTCACGTTATCTTACTTACCTTCACTCACTCTTTCTATTTTATTCTATCTACTATGACTACTACTATTAGTAGGCTATACTTGTTCTTCTTAAACTTTAAGTTTCAAGGGAACTATGCTAAGCTTGGTTTCCCTAAGTTTCTATTCTTTGTTTGTTTATTAGGTTTTGATTATAAGTTTAGGTTAGTCAAGTAAATCCTACGTTAGCTTTGATAGCTCTTAGTATTAGTTTCTTCTAAGAACTGCATCCCTCATTCAAGAGCTGAGGAACCTGAATTGCAAGGCTGATCCTGTGTCTCTTACCACCAGGTGATCAAGGAAGGGTGTGAGTATATTAACCAAAGCTTTGTAGCATATAATACTATATTACCATATGTATCTTTTGAACAGTAATGCAATTGTAACTTTGTAACTTGAGTATTTTACCATTTACTTACTATTATTGATTTTAATAAAAAGTCTTTAAGGCTATATCTGTCTCAGTGTGAGCTTCCTGTCATACCCCCGAGAGTCCTTTATAGATTCTGTGGAGCCTGATTCGGGACAGAACTTTTATCTTCTGATCAAACAGATTGGCGAGCCTAAAACCCATACTATTAATATTATTAATTAATTTAATTAAATAATTAAATTATCAGTGCACCCTAAATCAGGCTACACTGGGTCTTTCAGTAGTCCCTTTCTGAGTTTTCTGTTCCAGTTCCCAATCTCAATGTAGTTGCAATGCTGAGTGCCACAGCCTCAAATGTTTAGGTGCCTAGAAAAATCAAAGGAACAATCTTGTAATCCACAAAGCCTGAGTTAGGTGCCTAGGTTTCCTATAAAAAGAGGAGAGATAGGCACTTTAGAATGCAATCCACAAAAGCCAGCATGACAGGTGGCTCCCCACACAAGCCAGTGAGTGGAAGATGCCAACAACAGGGCTGTATACTACACCCCTCCCTCAGAGATAGGCATTTAAATCCAGGCTGTAGAGAGGCACATATCTCTGCTTTGCAATCCATGAACAGGAACCAGCTGCCTGGAGTCAGGCAGTTTAGGTGCCTAAAGTATTTCTTGCAGCATTGTGTTAGATGCCTGCCTCACTCCACACAAAGCCACTAGAGGATGTTGGGGTGGAGGAAGATCTGAACAGGGGGCTCTTACCTCTCAGGAGAGTGCACTGAGCTATCCAATATTCTGATGTAGGGCTTCCTCAAAGTCTCCTGTTTAAGCCATTCCACAGTGGACAAATACTTAAATAATCCCTGGGCCAGAGAGAGAGACAGTGAGCGTCTATCCCAGGGGTTAGAGCTCCCACTTGGGAGGTGGGAGCCCCCACATCCAGTCCCCCTGCTCCAATCACTCTTTTATTTATCCACATGGAATAGCGTCAACAGGAGAGATTGTGGGAGCCTGTGGCGGGCCTGGTACCACACCACCCCTTAGTGGCAGGGGTGGGATGGGGTGTCAGAACCTCATCACTCACAAGTTCATGTGCTTGCCTCTCTGTGGACAGCTGGTTGCGGCCTAATGGCCTCCCTCCACACAATCACCCCTTGGTCAGGGTAGTGTGGCCTAGCAGCCAGGTAACTCACCCCCAAGTGTCAGGGCAGTGTGGCCCAATGGCCAGGGTCCATATAACTTGTTCCCCACATGGTAGCAACGCAGCCTAATGGCCAGAATCCATACAATCCCCCTCTCAAGTGGGGTAGTGTGGCCTAGCAGCCAGAGTCCATAGGATTCCTGCAGTGCAGCAGGGGGGGGGGCAGGGGTTGGTAGTAGGGGGACCCGGGCCCAGCCTCTCCACTGGGTTCCAACCCAGGGCCCTGGTAGTGGCAAGTTCCTCTTGCCACCAGCTTAGCAGGGATCCACCCACAAGACGCCAAGCATCTGTGTGGCTCTAATGCTGTTTGCCTCTAAAAGTTCCCCTGGGTCACTTCCTACCATAAACTCCAGGTTCTCCACTTCAGGTGGTTCTCCAGTCTGTTCCCCTCCTGTGACATACTACGTCTGGGTATCAGGGTGTGTCCTGGCTTGGCTAGCCTTCATATCCTGGTGCACTGGCTGTCCCCTCCTCGGGAGCTGGCAGCATGCCTCCTTCCTCTCTGGCAGTCAGCCTAGACTGAGGCAGCTCTACAGGCTTTTATACCTGTTCTCCAGCGGAGCTTCTGGGGTGTGGCTTTCTCTGCTAGGAAGGAAGAGTTAACCCCCGCAGTACCAGCACAGGACCGCTCTGCCCAGTCACAGAGCCCCACATCAGAATGTCCCACAACTCGGTAGTTTGTGAACTCTCCTGAGAGGTTGGAGAATCCTCTCTCCCTGTGGAAGAGGGGGGAATTGAACCTGGTTTTCCCACATCCCAGGCAAGCATTCTAATAACTGGAATGAAAGTCACAAGTAGGCTAGAAGGGACTGGATTTTTATTGGCAAATGTCAATAAACATCAATTTCTTAATGTACGCACAAACCAACCACAATTTTTTCCTATCAATAATAATTGTAATTGACACATTGGCAAATAACCTGCTGCTTGAAAACTTTGATTTGATTAAAGTATATTTACTTGGTATATTTTGACATATGATGTTGACAATTTGAATTTTAATGTTTATAACGCTTTAAAATTTTGAGTCTCAAAATCTATTGTCGTTAAATAATTGTCTGAGCCCTCTATTTTTTATCTTCCCCACCTAATTTCCTGCAACTGTGAAAATTTAAATGGATAAACAGAAAAAAAATGCTTAAAAATAAAGATATTATCCACTGAAATTATCAAAAATAAAAATTGAATTGTGCCAAGCCTGGTTATAAAGTGAGTGTCACCACCATTCCCACCTCCTCCTCAATTTTGAATGGGCCACAATCTGATAGCAGCCTCTGAGCACACCTACTAGATCAGGCCCTTTACATGACCTAGACATTCATCCACCTTCCTTTTCGGTTTGTGACTCACTCTGGGCTTAGGCGGGAGATAGGGGTCCATGCATAGAGTGAGGCAACTAGATGTATGCTCAGCGGCAGAAGGAATATTGGCACTAGGGAACTTTTACCCTTCAAAATTAAGTGCCTGAAATCACTTGGCTCCTACAGGATTGGGCAGGAGTTTTGCGGATCACAGTTGAGACAAAACTGGGATGTAAATGCCTAAATCTGTAGATCCCACCCTTAGCGCTTAAGGTACTCGCAAAAACTCTGCCTTTATTCCATGTCCAGTTCCAACTGATTATGCAAAACAAGAGTTTCAAAGAAACCTGCCCAGACTCTGCCTGGGAAGCTCAGCCCTTAAAGGCCCAGTCCCCAATACCACATAGTCTTTACCAATATATAGCTGCCCACTTATTAAGCAAGAGAGACTGCTGAAAATACATCACACTGGTACTCTACCCCCTACATTGTCTCAATATTTGTTTCCAGATCAGAGTCTTAGGGTTCTATTCTGCCCCCTGCCCCTGTATACTGCTCTGGTAACATGTAGGGTTGTAAAAATGCCATAAAAAGCTGGGGATGGGGGTTGAATTCAGCATTTGTAATACATGAAGTGCTAGCAATACAGAAGATGGACAAGTCTCACTACAAATGTGTATTATTAACTCCTTCTGTGAGGGAGTTAATGCCATGGTCAGGATGTTAATGCTGCTCCAAGGAGAATTATCCACTCCATCATCCTTACTGAACACTTTAGCTCTCTTTTGTCAGGTTACATGCTGATTTGAATGGCTGATGTGACAGTAGGATAAACCTGTATCAGATTAGGAACTTCATTTTGTACTAGGTGTTGAATACATGACCAAAGACAATTTATTGTACTCCATTATAGACAGTTTCCCCATTCAGGAAAAGTGCTTGACTTCTCTTTGAAGGACTACCACAGAGCAGCCATCAAGATTGTAATCTGGCGCCATCAAAGGAAACAATGGTTTTCCTAAATGAGTTCCCACAGGTAGGCCAGGCACGACAAAGGCAGTGGGTGGAGGGGAGAAGGCCTGGAGCTTCTCAGTACAAGTCCACACTACAAACTGTGGCACTTCTGGTGAAGATGCCCTAAGATGATGGGAGAGAGCTCTCCCATTGTCTTAATAACTCCACCTCCATGAGAGGCAGGAGAAGCTCTTCTGCCAACATAGCACTGTCTACACCAGCACGTAGGTCAGTATAACTACATCGTTCAGGGGTGTGGATTATTCACACCCAAGTGACATAGTTATACGGAAGTAATTCTGTAGTGTAGACCAGGGCTGAGTTAAGCACTTGGCACAGAAGAGAGACCCTACTTAAGAGCAGGGTTCTGACCACTGCCACACATAAGAAGGACCTACAGCAGAGAAAGGCCAGGAGGGACTCTCCCCAGCCTGAAATACTGAGAAACCTTGGACTCTCGAAAGGGGTGATATCAGACTAGGGGAGAGTGAAGCTCAGAACTTTTGTTGTTTTCAAAAATCTGTAACCCATGAATGCTTTTAAGAGTACAGTGTATGTGGTTAAGAAATGTGTTGGCTAAACCTATGTTTTTGGCTTTCCTAGCACATCATCAAAGGGATTAAACTAAAAGTCCAGCATGCCCACAGCCTAGGTGAGGGATCAGGTATAAGCAACTTGGAGACTCAGAATCTCAAACACTGATTTGGGGGTTTAGGGCAGCGGGGCAGCAATGTCTCCATCCCACCCATACAAAAGTGTCAGATAAGAGGTCTGAGCTCATGAATGTGCCTTGGGGCCCCAGATCTGGATATGGTGAAAAGACTCAGTTGTCTTGGCAGCACAGGAGACCAACTGATTGGTAGTAAGACCAATCAGTGACAGTACGAACTGTTCCAAGTTGTAACACTTGCTCCCCAGTTCACCATTTCAGCTGACCAGGCTTTCTATCACCCAGTTTCTAGTAGAAGTTATTTTCACAGACGGGCTGTCATTGGCTCAGTAGAAGGAAAGAACATACAGCATGCCACTGTTTCCTTCTGTGCAGCCACACAACTGTGCTCTGAAGGAGAGAGGAGCATCTGACCCTTAACAAACAACAAATGCAGCTTCTGTATTTGTTTTGAGTCCAGCTGTCTCTCTTTAAATTCATTGTGATCGGTGAGGTGTTGGAAACATTTCCAACATAATAGAAGTCTGACTTTAACTGTTAGAGCTTTGGCTTATAGCCCTGGCTAATTTTCTAGGTTGGGCATGTGCCTTATTGTGTTTTGCCAAGTTTAGCAGAGATCTCAGCTTGTGTTTCTCTCTGAGGTTTTTAAACTTCTGCTAATTGGTGTGACATTTTAAATAAATTCTATTTAGAGTGTACTTGACTGTATTTAATCCTTTTGACACCACCTCCATAAGAATCCTGCATCTGTACTTTGTCATATTTTTAGTGTGTAAAAATCTAATCTGCTCAGATTTGACTAATTTACAGATGGATTTTAAATCTGCTTCATTCTGGTTGTGTTGAATTTTCAGGAAAGTGAATTAATGGACATATGCAAAGGCTGCTCTACTCTGGGTTTTGCCTAGAATAGTAACTATCTCAGGGGGACTCTCTCTGACTACCTGTGCTCTTTTGTTTCTGTTCTGCCTAGCTGAATATTGGCTTTGCTATGTTTTTCTACTTACCCACCTGGTCTTGCAAGGTTGTTTCATGGATGTATCTAATTTTCTCTCACTTTGCTGGATTAAAACTCTGCTCCAATTTTGCTTTTGCCAGCTGGAAGATTGAGGGGAACATTCAAAGCAGAGCATGGGAGTAGAGCAAACAGATTTTGTGAATAAATAACAGGATTTGTGCTTTTACAGTCAAAGAACAATTCTGAAAATGGATCTCCAACTGCCTGATTAAGTAAAACATGCTCTGAAGAATCATGAAAGCCATGCAATCTGACTATGTATTATATGCATGCAAGGTCAGGCTGGAACTCAATGGAGGCCTTAACTAGGCAAGCTGCAGGCTGTGAAAGCTAGCTATAATGTGAAGCAGCGCATGCATGTGTGCATGGATGTTAAGTGCCTTTAGCCTATGAATAAGTCTGTCTTTGGTTCAGGAACTAATACATTCATTTTAAACAACTAGAGAGAGGTTTGCATTGAATTTTACCTAAGGAGTATTATTTTATAACCGGTTTCACAGTAGCAGCTGTGTTAGTCTGTATTCGCAAAAATAAAAGGAGTACTTGTGGCACCTTAGAGACTAACAAATTTATTTGAGCATAAGCTTTCGTGAGCTACAGCTCACTTCATCAGATGCAGTAGCTCATGAAAGCTTATGCTCAAATAAATTTGTTAGTCTCTAAGGTGCCACAAGTCCTCCTTTTCTTTTATAACAATTTTTTCCCTCTCTCAAAAGAAGCTTAGGAGAGAAGGCTATAACAGCTGCAGAGACAGTGAATGGAAGAGACAGTGAAGATGACTGGATGTAGAAGCTTGGGGGGGGGGAGGATATACATTATTCTGGAAAAGGTACCTGAAAGGTCCTTTATTTGCAGGAAGTGCCGCCTGATAGAATGGATAAAAGAGAAGATCCAAGGTTTGGAGATGCAGCTAGAAACTAGAGTTGAATTTAGAAGGGGATTTGAACAGATGATGGAGAAAAGGCAAGAGGAGACTGAAGGGAAACCTCAAGACTTGCAGCTGTGTGCTGGACAAGAGAACTGTAAGAGTAGACTGCTGGTTGAAGATATCCATGGCAATATTTGTCTAGGAGAACAAGGCAGAAGAAAAGACTGTCTAGCAAAGGAGAAATAGAGCTGAAGAACAGGTTTGCTAAGTTGGAAAATGAAGGGGAGAGTAACGGAAGATTGGGAAGAGACGATGGATATAGCCAGAGATTGCAGCCCCAGGAGGGGAGTGAATAACTCACAGAAGATTGCAAGTAAGAACAGAGGACAAGATGACTTGCGTCCAGAAAGAAGAACAGAAGGGCGAAGGCCAGAGAATTGCACCAACACCAGGAATAGGCAGGTCTACTCCTTACTAAAAAGAACAGACAGGTCTGTCACCAGAGCTGATCTGAAGAACAGAAAGGTTTGTTGTCTGACAGGAGCTAAGATATGGACGTGGACAGGTGGCTAAACAGAATCCTAATGGGAGTGGGAAAGAATCCACTCATTTTCCTTCATATAGGAACAAATGATACTGCAACACATCAAGGAAGACTGTGCCAGGCTGGGAAAGATGCTTAAAGAAATGGAGGCTCAGATGGTCTTCAGTGGGATTCTACCTGTCTCTAGAGGAGGGGAATGAAGGTGCGACAAATTATGATCAGCAGATGGCTCAGGTAGTGGTACTATACAGGAGAGTTTGGGGATGTTTGACGACTGGGGGGCATTCACAGACAGAGTACTGTTCTCATGGAATGGACTCCACCTGAGTAAGGTTGGTAATAGACTTATGGAATGGAGGCTGGCACAAGTGATTAAAACAACTTTAAACTAGCAATTCAGGGGAGAAAGTTGGGAGATGCTCATGTAATCTCCACACTTGATTCTAATACTGAGCAGGAGGAAAATCAAGTAAAAAGATACAGCAATGGAGAAAGGAACAACAGAGGGTAGGAGAATGGATAAGAGGAAAGGTAATACTAATGCCAATGACAGGTGATACTGACTGTACCTAATCTGACAATGAATCTGGGAGAGGCCAAGCAGAAACAAATAAGATGCCTGTACACCAGTGTGAGCAGCTAGGGTAACAAAATGGAGGAACTAGAGCTACTGGTGCAGGAAGTGAAACCAGATGTTATAGGGAGAACAGAAACATGGTGGAATAGTCGTCATGACTGGGCTACAGGTATTGAAGGGTATGGGCTATTTGACAGAAATAAAGATAAAAAGTGGTGGAACAGCATTGTATATTAATAAAAGGTAGACCGTGAAGAAATGAGAAGTGGTGGAATGGATAAAATGGAATCTGTTTGGGTCAAAATCACTTTGGGGAAGAATGGTAACAGGCTCCACTGGGATAGTGCTTGGGATCTGCTACAGATCCCCGGGATTTGATATGGATATGGATAGAGACATCTAATATTTGTAATGCTACTGGGAATTGTGTGATTATGGGAGACTTTAATTTCCTAGAAATAGATTTGAAGACAAATCCTACTAATAATGGTAGGATTCATGGATGTAATAGCTGACAAATTTCTTCACCAAATAGTCTCCTAACCAACAAGAGGTGATACAGGCAAGTAGCGAGGATCTCATAAAACTGGGGTTCCCAAACTTGGTTCGCAGCTTATTCAGGGTAAGCCCTTGACAGGCTGTGAGATGCTTTGTTTACCTGAGCATCCGCAGGTATGGCCACTCGCAGCGGCCACGGTTCACCGTTCCCAGCCAATTGGAGCTGCAGGAAGTGGTGCGGGCTGGGCCACCACTTCCCACAGCTCCCAGTGGCTGGGAACAGCAAACTGAGGCCACTGGGAGCTGTGAGCAGCCATACCTGCAGATGCTCAGGTAAACAAAGCATCTCACAGCCCACCAGAGGCTAACCCTGAACAAGCCATGGACCAAGTTTGGGAACCCCTGTCATAGAACAACTGATTTTAGAGGATAACCTTGGTTTGAGTAATCATGAGTTTATTTGGTTTAACTAAATGTAAGGATAAACAAAAATAGATCTGCAAATATTGTCCTTGATTTCAGAAGGGCAGATTTAAAAACAATTAAGGGAATTAGTTAAGGAAGAACTGGACTGAAGAACTCAAGGATTTGAATGTGGAAGAAGCTTGGAATTACTTTAAGTCAAAGTTGCAGAAACTATCTGGAGCCTGCTTCCCAAGAAAGAGAGGCAAATATGTAGGAAAGGGTTGAAGACCAACCTGGATAAACAGGCATCTCAAATAGGTTATTAAGATAAAACAGAAAGCCTACCAGTAATGGAAGAAGGGATCGCTCAGCAACGAAGCCTACCTCTTAGAGGACAGAAAGTGTAGGAATAAAGTGAACTTCCAAAAGCGAAGCAGAGCTGGACCTTGCAAAGGAAATTAAAATCAACAGTAAAGGTTCTTTAGCCATATAAATGAAAAGGAAAGAAGTGGAACAGCTAAACACTGAGGACAGAGTCCAGATTATCTTTAATCTAGATATAGCCCAACACCTAAACAAGTACTTTGCCTCAGTATTTAAATAATGGTAATTAGGAATTTGGGGGAAGTGGCAGGTTAGCTAATGGAAACAAGGATATGGAAGTAGAAATAAGCACATCTGAAGCCAAACACAAGCATCTTAATGGCACCAAATTGTGGGGCCCAGATAATCTACATCCAAGACTATTAAAGGAACGGTCACATGAAATTGCAAGCCCAAAAGCAAGGATTTTTAGTGAATCCATAAACTTGAAGGGTCATAGCCTATAACTGGATAATTGCAAATACAGTACTTCTATTTAATAAAGGGGGGAAATTACCTGGGAAACTATGGGCCTGTTAGTTTGACTTTAATTATATGCATGGACCACCGGTATTAGAACAAATTTTGAAAGTGAGAGTAATAAAGACAGAGGTAAACAAACTAGGATAAAGGTTTCAGAGTAGCAGCCGTGGAAAAATACAACATGGTTTTACAAAAGGGAGCTCATGCCAGACCAACCTGTTCTTTTGCTTTGAGATGATAACCCATTTTCTAGACAAAGGAAATCTACCTAGATTTCAGTAAAGCATTTGATACATTTCCACACAGGAAATTTAGATAAACTGTAGAAGATGGGAATTAATATGAGAATTGAAACCTGGGTAAGGAACTAGTTAAAGGGGAGACTACCAAAGGTCATACTGAAAGGTGAACAGTCACGCTGGAGGGATGTTACTAGTGGAGTTCCTCAAGAATCAATCTTGGGACCAATATTATTTAACATTTTCATTAGTGACTTTGGCACAAAAAGTAGGAGTGTGCTAATAAAATTTGTGGCTGACACAAAGTTGGGAGGTATTACTAATATACGGAGGACCAGAATATCACACAAGACTGGATGACCTTGAAAATTGGAGTAATAGAAATGGTATGCAATTTAACAGTGCAATTTATAAGCTCATGCACTCAGGGACTACCAACAACAATTTTTGCTATATGCTGGGGATGTACCAGTTGGAGGTGACGGAGGAGGAAAAAGAGCTAGGTGGTACTGGTCAATCACAGGATGACTATGAGCTGCCAATGTGATGTGGCCATGAAAAAGGCTAATGCAATCCTCAGAGGCATCAGGTGATATATTTCCAGTAGAGATAGGGAAGTGTTATTAAAATTATACAAGGTACTGTGAGACCTCATGTTTAAGAAAGATGAATCTGGGACAGGTGCAGAGAAGGGCTACTAGGATGATCCAAGGAATTGAAAACCTACCTTATGAGAGGAGACTTAAGGAGCTTGGCTTGTTTAGCCTGACAAAATGAAGTTCTGAAGGGAAATACGATTGCTCTTTATAAATACATCAGAGGAATAAACACTAGAGAGGGAGAGGAGTTATTTAAGTTAAGGGCCAATGTTCACACTAGAAGGGATATAAAAGGTCATCAACAAGTTTAGGCTTTAAAATTAGGCAAGGATTTCTAACCATCAGAGGAATGAAACTCAAGAACAGCCTTCCAAGGGGAATAGTGGGGTCAAAAAACCTAACTAGTTTCACAACTAAGTTTGATAAGTTTATGAAGAGGATGGTATGATGAGGTTGCCTACAATGTCACATGGAGTACCTGCGACTGCTATTAGCAAATATCTCCAAGAGCTGGACAAGGACACTAGATGGGTCAGGCTCTGAGATAATACAGAGAATTCTTTCCCAGGTGTCCCACTGATCAGTCTTGTCAACATGTTCAGGGCCTAACTGATCGCCATATTTGTGGTTGGAAAGAAATTTCCCTCCAGGTCAGATTGGCAGAGACCCTGCATTTTTTGTTTGTTTTGGCCTTCCTCTGCATCAAGGGAGATGGGTGACTTGCTGGTTTGAACTAGAGTAAATGGTAGGTTCTCCAGAACTTGAAGTCTTCAATCAAGTTTTGAGGACTTCAGTAACTCAGGCAGAGGTTATGGGTCTATTACAGGAATGAGGTGCTATGGCCTGTGATGTGCAGGAGGTCAGACTAGATAATCATGATGGTCCATTCTGACCTTAAAGTCTATGAGAACATTTTAAGACAGTAATACATTCTGATTTTAAGTTCTAAGTAACCAGTACACACACTGTAAGAAAATAGTGTTAATTGCTCAAACAGGGAAAGTAACTGAGAAATCTTAAATGGAATTTGCCATATATTTGATAGGTAAATTTAATTTAAGCAGTTAGGGAGCTGCTGTGGGTCTTGTTTTAATATTCCAAAACTTCTGAACAGCCTCCTTTCCAAAACAATTGTGAGGTGTGTGTCCGGGTATATTTACCTTAATCCCTTAGAATAAGTGGGAAGGATGACATGCGTCCTGGCATTCCCACTCCTTCCCCAGCTCATCCAGTCCCCATTCTGACCCTCCCCAGGCATATACCTACAGAAAGCCCTGCAGTGGGTCCTAGTAAAGAGGATTAGTGTCACATAGGTAGCTGACCTCTTTTTACACATGGGAGAGGTGAGATCTGGGCACAGAGTCTTCTCTGAATGTTTTTCAGAAGTCTGTAAGTAGGCTCATTTTATTTTGCATTATACAAAACACCCAGGAAAGATATTGTTTGAGCTCTAACACTTTAACACACATTCTGCATAGCAGAGAGAGAGGAGAAACAAATCACGAAGGTTACACTGTTGAGTGGAGACCAACAGTCAAATCCTGGCTCTACTGAAGTCAATAATCAAACTCCCATTGAACTTCACTGGGGCCAGGATTTCACCCCAAATTCCTACATATTTGTCCTGATTATTCAGTCCTTGACATCACTGATTGAATAATCAGGACAAATATGTAGGAATTTGGGGTGAAATCCTGGCCATAATCCAATAGAAAGATTTCCATAATCCAATGGAAAGATTTCCTCAATGATACCTGCAAGAGCAGCCTCCTTACGGTGAACAGGGAGCTGAAGTAACATCAACTGCATCCATCCTCTTCCTATTATTTCCGTCTATATCACCTCATGTCTTGGTACCTTTCTCAATTTATTCTAGATACAGATTAGAAATTCTAATAGCGTGAAAAATACTCATCATAAATCATGCAGGCTACTTAATTAGTACCCATTGTAGATAAGTCAAAGTGACACAACCTTTCCACAATGCATCATATTAACCTAAGAAAGATGTTTGGCTTTTGATTTAGTGAGCTGGTGGAGTGCATTAAATAGTGCAAGGTATCAGTTTGCTTCAGTTAGTAGAAGATAAACTTGATTGCCATATTTTGCTTACACGGCTTTCCTCTGTCACAAAGAATGGAGAAAAGAAAGAAAGAAGTGATATGACATAACAAGGAAGAAATCTACGAATTTTGGTGAAGTTACGAACTTAATGATAGTGCAGCTGGGTGGGAAGAGTTTGAGCATAACTGGAGAATGTAAAAATAATGAAATAAACGTCGCAAAATGAGTAAAAGGGTCTTGAGTTTATTATTTCAGGGTAGTGGTAGATTTTAGAGGCAGACATTGACATAGATAGATACCATACCATTTGCATTTTCACTGTATTATCCAAACAATGAAAAAGTACAAAATTCGGATCCATTCTCTCAAGCACTTACTACTGAGACTTGTAACTGTTGAGGTTACAGGGACAAACCATCCCGATGAGTCGAAAGAATAGTAAATATGGCAGGCGACCAGCTTGGCTTAATGGTGAAATCCTAGCAGATCTTAAACATAAAAAAGAAGCTTACAAGAAGTGGAAGGTTGGACATATGACCAGGGAAGAGTATAAAAATATTGCTCGGGCATGTAGGAATGTTATCAGGAGGGCCAAATCGCACCTGGAGCTGCAGCTAGCCAGAGATGTCAAGAGTAACAAGAAGGGTTTCTTCAGGTATGTTGGCAACAAGAAGAAAGCCAAGGAATGTGTGGGCCCCTTACTGAATGAGGGAGGCAACCTAGTGACAGAGGATGTGGAAAAAGCTAATGTACTCAATGCTTTTTTTGCCTCTGTTTTCACTAACAAGGTCAGCTCCCAGACTGCTGCGCTGGGCATCACAAAATGCGGAAGAGATGGCCAGCCCTCTGTGGAGATAGAGGCGGTTAGGGACTATTTAGAAAAGCTGGACGTGCACAAGTCCATGGGGCCGGACGAGTTGCATCCGAGAGTGCTGAAGGAATTGGCGGCTGTGATTGCAGAGCCACTGGCCATTATCTTTGAAAACTCGTGGCGAACCGGGGAAGTCCCGGATGACTGGAAAAAGGCTAATGTAGTGCCAATCTTTAAAAAAGGGAAGAAGGAGGATCCTGGGAACTACAGGCCAGTCAGCCTCACCTCAGTCCCTGGAAAAATCATGGAGCAGGTCCTCAAAGAATCAATCCTGAAGCACTTGCATGAGAGGAAAGTGATCAGGAACAGCCAGCATGGATTCACCAAGGGAAGGTCATGCCTGACTAATCTAATCGCCTTTTATGATGAGATTACTGGTTCTGTGGATGAAGGGAAAGCAGTGGATGTATTGTTTCTTGACTTTAGTAAAGATTTTGACACGGTCTCCCATAGTATTCTTGTCAGCAAGTTAAGGAAGTATGGGCTGGATGAATGCACTATAAGGTGGGTAGAAAGCTGGCTAAATTGTCGGGCTCAACGGGTAGTGATCAATGGCTCCATGTCTAGTTGGCAGCCGGTATCAAGTGGAGTGCCCCAAGGGTCGGTCCTGGGGCCGGTTTTATTCAATATCTTCATAAATGATCTGGAGGATGGTGTGGATTGCACTCTCAGCAAATTTGCGGATGATACTAAACTGGGAGGAGTGGTAGATACGCTGGAGGGGAGGGATAGGATACAGAAGGACCTAGACCAATTGGAGGATTGGGCCAAAAGAAATCTGATGAGGTTCAATAAGGATAAGTGCAGGGTCCTGCACTTAGGACGGAAGAACCCAATGCACAGCTACAGACTAGGGACCGAATGGCTAGGCAGCAGTTCTGCGGAAAAGGACCTAGGGGTGACAGTGGACGAGAAGCTGGATATGAGTCAGCAGTGTGCCCTTGTTGCCAAGAAGGCCAATGGCATTTTGGGATGTATAAGTAGGGGCATAGCGAGCAGATCGAGGGACGTGATCGTTCCCCTCTATTCGACATTGGTGAGGCCTCATCTGGAGTACTGTGTCCAGTTTTGGGCCCCACACTTCAAGAAGGATGTGGATAAATTGGAGAGAGTCCAGCGAAGGGCAACAAAAATGATTAGGGGACTGGAACACATGAGTTATGAGGAGAGGCTGAGGGAGCTGGGATTGTTTAGCCTGCAGAAGAGAAGAATGAGGGGGGATTTGATAGCTGCTTTCAACTACCTGAAAGGGGGTTCCAAAGAGGATGGCTCTAGACTGTTCTCAATGGTAGCAGATGATAGAACGAGGAGTAATGGTCTCAAGTTGCAGTGGGGGAGGTTTAGATTGGATATTAGGAAAAACTTTTTCACTAAGAGGGTGGTGAAACACTGGAATGCGTTACCTAGGGAGGTGGTAGAATCTCCTTCCTTAGAGGTTTTTAAGGTCAGGCTTGACAAAGCCCTGGCTGGGATGATTTAACTGGGAATTGGTCCTGCTTTGAGCAGGGGGTTGGACTAGATGACCTTCTGGGGTCCCTTCCAACCCTGATATTCTATGATTCTATGATTCTATGAGAACAGTAGTTAATACTGGGAGTAGTACCTTTTCAGGATCAGGCCCTGAAAAAGTAATTAAATACCTGCTGAGAACTTGATTACATGCTCTTGAATCTATGTAAGGATAATATTTGGAAAATGTAGTATTTTTTCTTACTGTATCTGAACTCAATGAATTCCCACTTCACTTTGCAAATAAAATATTCGGGGGTGAGATAAGCTTATTAAGGTAGAAATAATTGTGGTCTCCTGAGATACATCAGCTACTGAAAGCCATGTGAAACCATGGCTTCATAAAGGTCATAAATAAATCAATAAATTTTAAAAGACCTTTCTTTGCTGGGTGATGCAGAGCTGCTCTTGGAAGAGACTTTCTAGAAGACAGCTGGTGCCTCCTGCGCAAGACATCTAGCCAGCCAATCTGGTTTCTGCCCTCTCCCTTCTTGCTGCAGCAGTATAGCAGCATGATCTCTGTGTAGGAACACCACAGCCCACGGAAGTTACCATAGCCCAAGGAAATATATTTTTTTAAAAAATATATTTTTGAACAGTAACCATACTATAGATGGCTAAAAATCTTCCTTGATATACCAGAGTAAGAAAAATACAGATTATTCCATAACACTGTTTCATGACTCATTCTTTGGGGTTTTTTGTACCTCCCATGTAATTTTTTTCTTTATGTGAATTTCAAGGTACAGCTTAACACCAAGGTAGCTAATTCAGCAAAAGGACTGTCTGTCACTGTATGCCTGATCACCACTAACACTATAGGGTGTGGATTCTGATAGGACCACTAAGAGCTTCAGCATTCTCTTTCTTTAGTTCTTTGTTTAAGAAGCTGCACACTATGCGCAATCCTACACTTGCATTTTTCTTTTCTTGAAATTTAGTGTTTCAACTATGCGAATTATGTAGGTGAATTCATACTGCTCATACAAATAGCAGTAAAACAGAAAAGTAGTGGGCTTAGAATACTAAGCTGACATCAGCAAAGCTTTCAGTGACTGTCACACAGCATCCCCACTGACCACTATCATGATTTATTGAGCAAGGAAACTGTTTCTAAATGGCAAATACCACCACTTAACTGCTTACTATGTTAAAAAAATACAACAATTGGATTCCAGATTAGATATGATGCAAGTCTGTTTGTCTCAGCTTTTTTTGCCTGCAATGCTGTGCAATTCTTTTTAGTGAAAAGTTTGGGGGTGGGGGGAGAGAACAGGGTACAGAGCACTTTACAAAACTATCAGTCAATTCTTGATAATGAAGTGATTGTGTTGGGCTGTTTGCAAATACAGAAGGATTTCTATTGAAAACAAATCAAGCCCCAAATATTTAAAAACAGTCAAATTCATAGTTAAAGCATGGTTGCACCCCAGAAAGTGACTTTGTAGAATGACACTGTGGATTTCCATACACATTGCATCTCACTGATTTCCCAATCAAATTTGCTGAATTTTTAAATAAAAAAGCATTTTTTTTCCAGACAGTCCTGGAAACAATCACTAGGGCCTGGTCTACACTTCGAGTTTATGTCAGATTTAGCAGCGTTAAATCCAAATTAACCCTGCACCTGTCCACACAACGAAGCCATTTTTTCGACATAAAGGGCTCTTAAAACTGATTTCTGTACTCCTCCCCAATGAGGGGATTAGTGCTGAAATCGACATCGCCGTTTCGAATTAGGGTTAGTGTGGATGCAATTTGAAGGTATTGGCCTCCTGGAGCTATCCCACAGTGCACCATTGTGACTGCTCTGCACAGCACTCTGAACTTGGATGCACTGGCCAGGTGTACAGGAAAAGCCCTGGGAACTTTTGAATCTCATTTCCTGTTTGGCCAGGCAAGCTCATCAGCACAAGTGACCATGCAGTCCCCAGAATCGAAAAAGAGCTCCAGCATGGACCGAACGGGAGGTAGTGGATCTGATCACTGTATGGGGAGAGGAATCCGTGCTATCAGAACTATGTTCAAAAAGACAAAATGCCAAAACATTTCAAAAAAAGCTCAGAGGCCATGAGGGACAGAGTCTAAATCAGAGATGCAACACAGTGCTGCGTGAAACTTAAGGAGCTCAGACAAGCATACCAGAAAACCAAAGAATCAAATGGATGCTCCGCGACAGAGCCCCAGACATGCCGCTTCTATGCTGAGCTGCATGCAATTCTGGGGAGGGAGGGCACCACCACTACCCCACCCCTGCCCGTGGACTCTGAGGATGGGATACTCTCCACCATGGCTGAGGATTTTGCAGATGGGGAAGATGATGATGAGGAGAATGAGCTTGGGGAGAGCACACAGCCAGGATCTCCCCGACAGCCAGGATCTTTTTATCACCCTGACTGAAATACCCTCCCAACCCAACAAAGCCAGAGAAGGGACCTCTGGTGAGTGTACCTTTTTAAATATAATACATGTTATAAAAGCAAGCGTTTCTTAATGATTAAGTAGCCCTGAGGACTTGGGATGCATTCATGGCCAGTACTGCTACTGGAAAAGTCTTAACATGTCTGGAGATGGAGTGGAAATCCTCCAGGGACATTTCTATGAAGCTCTCCTGGAGGTACTCTAAAAGCCTTTGCAGAAGGTTTCTGGGGAGAGCAGCCTTATTCCGTCCTCCATGGTAGGACACTTTACCATGCCATGCTAGTAGCAAGTAATCTGGTATCATTGCATGACAAAGCCTGGCAGCGTACGGTCTTGGTGTTTGCTGGCATTCAAGCAACATCCGTTCTTTATCTCTCTGTGTTCTCCTCAGGAGAGTGATATCATTCATGGTAACCTGGTTGAAATAGGGGAATTTGATTAAGGGGACATTCAGAGGTGGCCATTCCTACTGGGCTGTTTGCCTGTGGCTGAAAAGAAATCCTCCCCACAGTTAGCCACGCAGTGGGCGGGGGGGGGGGGCATTGGTGCTGAGCTCTTCGCGTTTGGCTCGCAGGGGATCTTCCTTGATATCAGCCAGGCGTTGAGGGAAAAGCAATTATCCCAGAGAATTGGATGCGGGGAGGGAGTTAGTTTGGTTTCTGCTGCTGCATGTTAACAGGAAAACTGCAGCAGTAAATGGCCAACTCAACGGGCTTTGCTTGGTATGGGAAAGGAGGGGGCTGCTATTATGAAGGTTGCAGAAGCTGAAAGACTATGGCTTACCATGGCTGCCTGCAAGTCGAATTCTGTTGCCCGGCCCTGCATGTGTGATCTCTAACACCAAAGCTTCAGGCACTCAATATAAGATAAAAAATGGGACCTTGTACCAAAATCACATGGGCTATGTAATGTGAATAGTGTTGTTCACCGTGAAAGAGTATAGCCATTGTTCTGTAAAATGTATCTTTTAAAATACTTCGCTCCCTTTTTTTCTCTAGCAGCTGCAAATGTTTCAAGCCTCCCTGCTCCGTCCCAGAGGCTATCTCAGATAAAGCGGCGAAAAAAACCCCACACACACGAAGAAATGTTCTCTGAGCTCATGCAGTCGTCCAGCACTGACAGAGCTCAGAAGAATGTGTGGAGGGATGCAATAGCAGAGTACAGGATGGTGGCCGATGAACGTGAGGAGAGGTGGCAGCAGGAAGATCAGAGGAGGCATGAGAAAACACTGGGGATACTGCGGGATCAAACGGACATGCTCCGGCGTCTGATGGAGGACGGCATGAATGGCAGCAGGATCACAGACACCCGCTGCAGCCCCTGCTTAACTGCCCTCCTTCCTCCCCAAGTTCCATAGCCTCCTTACCCAGATGCCCAAGAATGCGGGGTGGGGGGAGGGGGGAGAGGCTCCGGGCACCCAACCACTCCACCCCAGAGGACAGCCCAAGCAACAGAAGGTTGGCATTCAACAAGTTTTAAAGTGGCTTTTTCCTTCCCCCCTACCCTCCTCCCACACCCCACCCAGGCTACCTTGTGAGTTATCTCCCTATTTTTTATAATCAATTAATAAATACATGTTTTTTAAATGATAGTGACTTTATTTCCTTTGCAAGCAAGCTGTGATCGAAGGCAGGAGGGCGGGTGGCTTACAGAGAATTAGGGTCAACCAAGGGGGCGGGTTTTCATCAAGGAGAAACAAACAGAAGTGTCACACAGTACTCTGGCCAGTCATGAAACTGATTTTTAAAGCTTCCGCTTCCTGCTGTGCTCTTCTAACTGCCCTGGTGTCTGGCTGCGTGTATTCAGCAGCCAGGCAATTTGCATCAACCTCCCACCCCACCATAAACGTCTCCCCCTTACTCTCACAGAGATTGTGGCGCACACAACAAGCAGCAATAACAATGGGAATATTGGTTTTGCTGAGGTCTGAGCGAGTCAGTAAACTGCGCCAGCGACCCTTTAAACATCCAAATGCACACTCTACCACCATTCTGCACTTGCTCAGCCTATAGTTGAACAGCACCCGACTACTGTCCAGGGTGCCTGTGTACGGCTTCATGAGCCATTAAGGGGTAGGCTGGGTCTCCAAGGATAACTATAGGCATTTCAACATCCCCAACAGTTATTTTCTGGTCTGGGAATAAAGTCCCTTCCTACAGCCCTTTAAACAGACCAGAGTTCCTGAAGATGCGAGTGTCATGTACCTTTCCCGGCCATCCCACGTTGATGTTGGTGAAACGTCCCTTGTGATCCACCGGTGCTTGCAGCACCATTGAAAAGTACCCCTTGTAGTTTATGTACTGGCTGCCCTGGTTGTCCGGTCCCAAGATAGGGATATGCATTCCGTCTATAGCCCCACCACAGTTAGAAAATCCCATTGCAGCAAAGCCATCTACTATGACCTGCCCATTTCCCAGAGTCACTACCTTTGATAGCAGCAGCTCAGTGATTGTGTTGGCTACTTGCATCACAGCAGCCCCCACAGTAGATTTGCCCACTCCAAATTAATTACCAACTGACCGGTAGCTGTCTGGCGTTGCAAGCTTCCACAGGGCTATTGCCACTCGCTTGTGAACTGTGAGGGCTGCTCTCATCTTGGTATTCTTGCGCTTCAGGGCAGGGGAAAGCAAGTCACAAAGTTCCATGAAAGTGCCCTTACGCATGCGAAAGTTTCGGAGCTACTGGGAATCATCCCAGACCTGCAACACTATGCGGTCCCACCACTCTGTGCTTGTCTCCCAGGCCCAGAATTGGAGTTCCACATCATGAGCCTGCCCCATTAACACCACGATCTCCAAATTGTGGGGGAATATGCTTTTAGAGAAAAGTGTGTTCATGTCCTCATCACCGCGCTGCCGTCGCCTCCTCACCTGGTTTTTCAGGTGCTCGTTCTGCATACACTGCACGATAATGCACGAGGTGTTTACAATGGTCATAACTGCTGTGGTGAGCTAAACGGGCTCCATGCTTGCTGTGTTATGGCATCTGCTCCTGCTCGGGCAATCCAGGGAAAAGGGTGCGAAACGATTGTTTGCCATTGCTCTGGTGGAGGGAGGGACGACTGACAACATGGCTTACAGGGTTGGCATACAGGGAATTAAAATCAACAAAGGGGGTGGCTTTGCGAGAAACAGAATGGCCCCCTCGAGGATAGAACTCAAAACCTCAAGGATAGAACTCAAAACTGGGTTTAGCAGGCCGTTGATTTCACCGAGGGAGGAAGGAGAAAATGAATACAAAACAAATCTGGTCTATTTCTCGTTTTGATCCACTTCATCTATCTATATACATCTTGCTGGCAGCAGACTGTGCAGTATGACCGCTAGCCATCATCCTCTCCTGGGTGCTCAGCAGAAGACAGTGCAGTGTGACTGCTGGCCATCATCTTCTGCTGGCTGCAGATTAAAAGACAGTGCACTGCCGGTAGGACTCAATCGCCATGAGACAAAACTTAAAAGGGAAATGACCTGGCTGAGTAACTCCCATGTTTGCCTAGGCGCCCCTGACCTCATTGAGGTCGGTTAAAAGAGCACCCTGGACTACGTCAACGATGGCTACCAGTCATAGTGCACTGTCTGCTGCCAAAAGGCAATAAACTGTTGCTGTGTAGCAATGCAGTACCGTGTCTGCCAGCACCCAGGAGACATACAGTGATGGTTAGCTGAGCGGGCTCCATGCTTGCCATGGTATGGAGTCTGCACAGGTAACTCAAGAAAAAAGGCGCAAAACAATTGTCTGCCCTTGCTTTCACGGAGGGAGGGAGGGAAGTGGGGCCTGATGATATGTACCCAGAACTACCTGCGACAATGTTTTAGCCCCATCAGGCACTGGGATTTCTACCCAGAATTCAAATGGGCGGCAGAGACTGCAGGAACTGTGGGTAGCTACCCACAGTGCAGCACTCTGGAAGTCGATGATTGCCTTGGTACTGTGGACACACTCCGCCGACTACTTGCATTTAGAGCATTTGTGTGGGGACACACACAATCGACTGTATAAAAACGCTTTCTACAAAACCGACTTCTATAAATTCGACCTAATTTCATAGTGTAGACAAGCCTAGGCTTCAAGATGCAAGGCTGGCATCTTTCAATCTCATGCATCACTCCAAGTAACAGATTCTGCCTGCCATGTTCTATGCTACCTCACTGCCTTTCGATCATGCCTGCAGTGATCCCTGTGAAACCTATTAGCTTTAAGGGGTTAAATTTATATTGTGATGTCCAAAGCCTATACTGCCTAGTTTTTAACTTAATTGAAAGAATGAGGCCTGGAGCAGCACACAAGGCAAGTCTGATGTATGTGCACTTATGAAATGTGTGTGTATTGCTACCTGGACTTCACACTCTGTAGCTCTGATCTGGACATTCTGCAAAACTGCACATACAGAAGAGCTCTTCGGGAATTTGCCACAAAACTGAAATTTTCTGTTGGAAAAAATCAAAATGAAATATTTCATTTTATGTCAGTTTGGCTAGAATTAAAATATTTAATTTTTTAATTGACTCAGAATGTTAGTTAGGTTCAGTCAGTCTCTCTCATTAGTGTCCTTCTGCACTGGCTCCCTGCCCAGCAATTGCTGCTCCTCCTTAAGTCCCACACAAACTTGCAACAAGCTGTAAGATCTGGCAATCACAATCTGTTCCATATGCACTTCAGTATATGGTTCCTCGGGAATCTTTTCTGCATCCAGTTTCTCTAAAGATCTTAGCTAGCCATGCAGCTGCCACTTCCTGACAGAGTCTAAACACTTGTTGGTTCAGGACCTTTTCCCTTACCTGGCCAGGAGTAAGGAGATATGCAGTGGGTAGGGGGGCTGATGAGAGTTGTAGTCTCCTATTTAGTAGATCCACCACCACACAATATAGGCAGCCACAGGATATTAACCCCAAGAGATGTTCTAGTGGTTTAGAGGTGCCATGGTAGGTCTGAACCTTTTCATTCCTGCTGCTGGCACATGGGGTGTATCCTGAACAAAGAGGGCCTGGCCAGAGCTGATTCCCATTTAGCCTTTTGGGGATTGTGGTAGCTTGTATAACAAAGTAGTCTTAACTACTCTAATTTATTGTGGGAGCCAGCCCTGCAAAGAGTCAGACAGGAATTAGAGAAGCGCAAAGTTGAGTTCTGTGCCCCCTTTGACCACATTACTTCTGAGCTGTGCTGTGTAGTTTTCAGTCACAACCAAGAACCTAGCTGAGACTTTTGTGATCTGGTGAAAATTAATGGTCTTCTAACGTTGAAGATAATTATAAGAAATGCATCAAGGCAATATATGTCCAATTAAAATATTTCACTTTGATGTTGATTGGCTGTTGGAAACTGTCCAGAGATATCAAAACCATATTAAAAGCAACAGTCAAAACATCTGTTCTATCACTTTCAAAAATTAAAATGAAACATTAGAGAACAAAGACATAGAAATGGGACTTAATTTTGGAAGAACAGTAACATGAATATAGTTGCTGTCTTGTAAATCACACCACCATTTTTAATTCTCCCTTTTGATATTTTGCCTATGCTAACATAAGCTTCTTTATATGGCAGAAACAGACAGCTTTGTTCATGAAACAGAAGTGATTAGACTTATAGGGGAAGAGGGGGAAGCTGGGAGGGAGATACATCTCACGGCAAATTCATGCTCGTATAATCGCACTGAAATCAGCGGAATAATATCAAAGATAGATTGTGACTTTGTATTATACTAGATTTTAATTTATTTTATTTAAAGAAAGAGACCACTGTTCTCTCTGGAGACAAACACATGGAATTTCATTCTAGTTATGCAGTGTACAAAGCTTGTAATTAATTATTTTGTTTTTAAGTACTGCAAATACAAATTTCTAGGAATCTGGTTGGTTGTAAGGCACATGTAATTTTGTGAGACAGAGCCAATGCCACTGGTGGCCCAGAAGACTTGCTATTCTTTCTTATGAAGACTCCACTTTTGCAGCTCTTGTGTGGGTTTGTATTTTTTTTTCCAGCCTGAAATAGTCATTTATGCTGAAACTATATTTACTTTGCTCTATGTGAATGGAAAAATGTAAGATCACACCACTGGCCCATCAAATCTTGCAATGGTCAATAACCTGATGCTTCAGAAGAGAACAAAGAAAAATATGGAGCAAAGTCCTTGACAAATTGTGTGGACAGAGAGAAAAGTCCCATCATTTCCCCTGCCCCAGTTAGCTTATATTGTGATGAGACAGTAAGTGCATGAGGACAGGGAGCATCTGTTTGTACACCACCTGGCATATTAAGGTCCCACTCTTGACCGAAACTTCTGTACAATAGTATATAACATTTGATTTCCTTATTTGAGTTTTATACCCTTAACCATTTATTTTTTTAAAAAATATCTGCCAGTGTCATTCTGGATAGATTTTTGTAATTTTTTTTTAAATAAAAGCTCATAAAACTGGGGGCTTAAGGAACAGTATCTCCAGCTGCAGCCTGCTATAGGCCGCTAGTATTCCCTAGCTGTTACTGCAGGGTTTGGGTGACAGTGGTGGTCTTTGCATTCCAAATAGGTCCTTATACACAAATATCACTTTGTTAACTTTGAGGTAATTTTCCTAGATTGAATATCCAAGCAACAAAAACCAGAAGAGGGAAGTGAACTCTTACGTGATTCTGTATCCCAACTACCTCCCTTCCATCACCCACAGTCTACATGACTCCATTCTCAACCTGAATAACCAACATACAGTCTTCACTCAGACCACAGATAGCAGTCTGGCTCTCCGTTGTATCAAGTGATAACATCACAGCATCTCATATGTTATTTTGTGTCAGTACAGTCCAATCTGTGCAGCAAGGTTATGAGTAGATATCACAGAGGAATGCATGGGTTCCCATTGAAGACTTGGCTTGACATTTGGCCCTTTTTTCCCCAAATCGTTTTTTCACGTCTGTCTTTCTCAAAGTGTTTATTGATAGTTTCTCCCCATTCAGGTCTATCCTTGGCTTTGTCTTCAAAGTTCCATATTTTGTTTAGTTCATTTTTCCTGAATCTTTCTCACAACAAAAATTATGTTTATGGTATTCTGACTTAATCTGTATCCATGCTGGGGCTCTGATAGAAGCTTTTCTGATACTGTTTTGACAAACAGATTGGTAAAATCCTCACTTATATTTTGTTCATCTACAGATAGCAAGGACATACTGGGTAACTGCCAGAGTCAGATTTGTTGAATAATGTAACTTATTATTAAACTTTGAAATCCTGAGGAATTCTCTCAATTTCCCAGATATTCTTAATAATTTTGTATACATTGTTCACTGGTTGGGGGAATGCAAGTTTAGAGATTTCATCTGATATGTTGTCTTTGCCTGGTAATATACCTGATATCATTTTTGGTAGGTTTTTTGCACTCTCTCGATGGGAGGTAACTCAGCAATTTCTTCATGTATGGGGTTAGTTCCTCTAGCACCTGTCAGATGACAGAGGTATGGCTGAGTAGCTTAATAGAGTGCACACCCATCTTTCTTTTGTCTTTAATTAAGGCAGATCCACCTGAACTCTATGGCCCATCAAAATTAGGACCACCTCCACTAAATAGTCTTCAGGGAGTCAGAAAACAACTTTTTATGTTGTTAGTGTCAGCATAATGCTGTATTTCTTCTGCTTTACTTTTCTACCAGTTATCCTGTAGAACATGAAGCTATCTTTGAGTCGTGGCTTTCAGATACCCGAATTTCTCTCTCTCTGGTGTTAATTTACTGTCCTTTTTGCCAAGACATAAATACACTGTTCTTTTCCTGGAGGAGCTTTTTGATTTCATCATTATTTTCAGCAAATCAGTCCCGGTGTCATCCTTGATTTTTGCCTAAAGTTTCTTCTGAGTCTTGAAGGATAGCCAGTTTGAATACATTGCACTTTTCAAATATATTATTGGTAATGCTATCAAATTTTTCCTCTAAGCCTTAGATATTCTGGTGACTTTCTAGTTGTTGGACAAAAAAGTCTCCTTCATCCAGCCTGCTAAAGCAGCCTTAGTATACTGGGGATAGACATTCCCCCTCCTGACTACCCTCTACCTGGTTTAGCCCACCAGTCAAAGGGAGAGCTGGATGTGAAATGTGAACCACCAAAAGAGGATCACTCAAAAATAATATGACTTTCCTGACTTTCAGAAGTACTACTTCTCCTACATCCCCATATAGGCTTCTACACTTCTTCAAAGACAATCTCTTTCTCATCTTGAGTTTTGAATGCTTAAAATAGAAGTCCTTATGTTAGTCAGTATACAATGTATATTAATGTAACAGAGGTATATGGTGGAAAACTCTTACTACACACATTGGAAATGTGTGCGGACTTGTCTCATTATTGCTTACTGAGCTTCACAGTCATCCTGATGTATGATCATTCTACTTTTCTTGTAGATTTTGTGATTTACCAATTCCAAAAAATGAGAAGGCAACACCTTCTGTCTTTCATCCCATCTCTCTTCCACTTATCCCACCTCCCTCTAGTACCCAATACTCTATTTAGCTCATAATGATTCAATATATTCTTCTCAACACCTATGAAATTCAGACGTACATTTCAATCAATCCTAATAACTCTATCAGTGTAGTACACAGAGATTGAAGTAGGCAGCTCCCATTAATAAAGGAAATTTCCTATCTACAGTTTTAATCTGTGCTTAATTTTCCCTTGAAAAGAAAGAAGACTGGTTGTGGGTTTTTAAAATATTTTATATTATTTTAAACCTTGAAAAGTTTTATTTTAAATGATTATATATCATTTAAAATGTCCATGCTGACTCATTGTGTTGAGAAAAACACTGACACAACATGTAGAAAATAGCTTGTAAATGTAACAACAAGTGATATAACCTAAGACGAACATCTAAGAACAATGGGACATGCCAGTGGAGAAATATTAACACCAGTAGGGGAAAAAAATGCTCCTCTTGCTTGCTGGAGTGGCAGAGGTGGTCTGGAAGCAACACTGATACTCCTGCTTGGGGAATCTGCTGGGCTGGGAGCAGCATTCCCTATTACCCTCTTAAATACACACCACACCATGATTTATTTCCTCCTCCTTTTCTTTGTCTGCTTTTCCTTGTGGCGGTGTAGTGAGAGGGGGAAAGCAGAAGAAAGAAGGATCCATGCAACATCCAGATGCTAGGGCTTGTCCCATCTACTGCTGCTGCCACTGCCATTGGGTGGTGGTGCAAGGCTCTACGATTGGTTCCTGTCTGGTGAGGGAGGTGTATAGGCAGCTTCCTGGGCATGAGGACTTCCTGTTTCAGCCCCACCTTTAAGCTAGTCTGCTGGATATCCTGTGATACTAGAGATTCAGATGACTGCCTGTTTGGGGATCCGGAAGGGATTTATTCCCAATACTAAAATTGGGAGATTGTTGGGTGAGTTATTTCTCCTTCCACTTCACATCCTGGAAGTCTGGAGGGGTCACAATAGGTAAAGCATCCCAATTTTGGCAGGTTATAGTGCAGCTGGTGGGTTAAGAGGGGTCTGATTGGGGGCCCTAGAGCCCAATGAGCTACTTGGGTGTTTGCCCTGGGCACTCAACACAGCACTGTGTGCCTCTATGTCTGGCATAGTTTGTGGCTTCCCTCATCTCCATCCTGTCACATTTCACCTATCTTTGTTGTGGGAGAAAGGAGAGTCAGGACCCTGACAGGGTCTCTTGGTGGGCCTAGAATTGGCATGGTCTTCAGAGCCGTACTATGATTGTACTTCAGAGCCGTACAATCATACACATTGTAAGGAGAGTGATCACTTTAGATAAGCTATTACCAGCAGGGGTGGGAGGAGGTATTGTTTCATGGTCTCTGTGTATATAATGTCTTCTGCAGTTTCCACAGTATGCATCCGATGAAGGGAGCTGTAGCTCACGAAAGCTTATGCTCAAATAAATTGGTTAGTCTCTAAGGTGCCACAAGTACTCCTTTTCTTTTTGCGAATACAGACTAACACGGCTGTTACTCTGAAAACTGCTTTTCAAAATTTTCCAATGCTAATAAGTTATCGAAAGTCACAGCAGCAGCAGACAGATATTTGTATATGATTTGAAAGCCTGAATAAAGCCCTATCAATCTGCATAACATATTTTTGAGAATGCTTATGGGATGTGTCTTGGATTAAGGAGTAGAAAAGGAGTAGAGCTGTGAGATCTGCACGTTGGGGGAAGAAGGAGACAGACAGACAAACTGCAAAAGAAAAACTGGCTGAATTCCACATAGCTGATGGGATATTCATTAAACACAAGAAAGTTAGTTTCAAGAGAACAAGATAAAATTATACGTTTTAGCAGGACTGAAAGAATTATGGGGGAAGAGAAATGCCAAAATCTTTAGGCATGATGATGGCATTAATCAATTAGAATAAGAATAAAAATGTAAGTAAAAGAATTTCAAATAAATCCCTCAAAAACCCCAACAAGAGACAGACATACAAGCAGCAATACTTAAAATGGTGTGTGCATTTTTCACTGATTACCATTGTGCTGATTTTCATTTAAAGGATTATAAACAGAGCATCAAAGCTTACTCACAATCAAGTTCAAAGCAGCCATGCAAAAAAAGAAAATATTTGTTTTCTCCAGCAGAAACTTTTGTTGTTGTTTGAAAATATCTTTTAAAAGACTTTTTTTTAAAGACAATTGAATTCAATGCAACTGTAAAAACAAAACAAAAACAAAACAACCAAAACCCCTTTAGTTCTTTTCCGTATTTAAGGAGTTTCAGTTTAAAGGCAAGAAAAGTCCTTCTCAAATACACTTAGATAGTTGGTCCGTTATCCTATATCCCTTGAACACTAAACAAATAGAGCCCACCACCTCCACACACACACCCCTACCTGTCGGCACTGGGGCATTTTTATTTCCAAAAAATGCCCCAGACTTGGCACTGAATTAAATCAGAGTCTTTTGGAGGTTCAGAAAAGTTTTTAAACAGCAAGACTCTGTGTGTGTGTGTGTGTGTGTGTGTGTGTTGGAGGGGAGGGAGGAGCAGCACACAAAAGACTAGAAGCCAAAATGCTAAAATATTAAATAAGCATTACGAGATGGTATACTTGCAATATTTAGCAGAAATCAGAAAGTGGTGAAAGTGACATAGGTGATCTCATCTCATGAGATTTCCAGCCTAATATACATAGAGAGGTTTTGATGCTTATCCAAAGTGATATCACTGATCCTTTTGATATTTGCTTATCACAAGTACCAATATTTTCTTTGGGCCAGAGTATAATTATTTAACTGGCTGCTCCCTCCCTGTGCCCCCAGGTTGCATATGAGCCAACAGGAAGAAGGGAGCAATTAGGTCCTTAGCCTCATGGATCAAATAGGCTTTCTGGGGAGAATAAGCTGCATCATCCTTCAGAATTTCTCTGCACACTGTCCCTTCTTCAGCTCCCTATGGGGAACAGCAGTTCTGCATTATCGCATCCTCAGGCCAGGGTGTAAATGCTACATTTTTGTCCCTGTATTTGTGTCTGTAATAAGAGTATGGATTAAAAAAAATCAAGAAGCCAATAGGATCATGACATCACTGTTCCTCATTAGCTACTAAATGAAGAAATCAGGGACAATGTGTTGGCACTTTGGTCCACAAAAATGTAACAGGATTGTATTTATTGGTTCCTCTGCAGTCCAGACAGCAATCAAGCAGTTGTTGTGATGTCTGCACCCAAGGACAATTGGCAAAGAAAGCAGAAATTGATGGATTTTTTTTCAGATCTTTGGTACAGTTAGAGAGAGGGTATAATTCTTTTGATTTTCAGTAGTGCAGCAGCAAAAGGAGAAGGTAGTCAAAAGTTACTTTTTAAAGAGAAGAGGAAGAGTGAGCTCCACCATTTAGAAAGCCCAATTAATTTTGCACTAGAGATATGCCCCAGTCTAGAGCTGGATAAAATTTTTCAGTCAGAACTTTATTTCAGGGGAGGGTGAAGAAATATAGCTTTGGTAAAATAGTCTACTTTGCTGAATTGTCTGCATCCAAAAACAATTCCTCAACAAAATGTTTTGTTTCAATGTTTCATTTTGAAAATATTTTTGATTTTTTTTTTGTTCAAAATGACTTTGGTTTGAAATTGATCCCCGACCCCCACAAAAACCCTTTAAAGATGGCCAACATTGAAATCAAAGGTTTAATTTTGGATTTAATGAAATGTTCCATTCAACACAAAACAAATTTTCTTTTCAACTTTTCAATTTTCCAAAAATCCTGAACATTTTCATGATCCTTTAAAAAAAAAATACTATTTCTTGAAATTGCCAGTGAACTGAAAATTCATTATTGACATAGTACTACTATAGTCAATGGTTTTGGTTTATCAGATGTTCTCTCTGTGAGAGCTCCATGGACCTCTAGAAACTACACTTATCATGTCACCTGCGGCTTGGGCAGTCAGGTGCCAGAACTGAGGTGTCAAGATCAGGAGTCAAAACTCGGGTTGGAGTCTAAAAGAGGTAACCTGAGTTTGGGACTGGGTTCAGGGTCCTAGTATAAATTCCAAAGGGCAGGAACAGAGCCAGCATTCAAAGCTGGGGTCATAGCCAGAGTCCAAGGACCAAAACCAGAGGTCAAAAGCCAGGAGTCTCAACACCAAAACAAAGGTCAAAGTCCAAGT
This sequence comes from Lepidochelys kempii, assembly GCF_965140285.1. Lineage (NCBI taxonomy): Eukaryota > Metazoa > Chordata > Testudines > Cheloniidae > Lepidochelys > Lepidochelys kempii. The sequence continues at coordinate 64,274,042 of NC_136384.1, read as the reverse complement.
ACAGAAGCCAGGGGTGAGGATTGGTGTTGGAGTTCAAGGGCAGAAGCCAAGGGTCCAAGCTGGAGTCAGGAGTCTGAGAGCGAGCCAATATACAGGTCCATCACTACAGCTGGCTGGGGAATCCACTTTGTTGCACATACATTTCCTGGAACTCCTGCTGAGCTTTAACTGAGCATCTGGATGAGGGAAGCTGTCACTCCAGCCTTCCGAGGTGGTACATCCTGTGGCATTCATCTCCACACGGTCAGCATGGTAATGTCTGCAGGCCTTCTGTGATTACGCAGTAGCGGCATGGAGGTGTTGGCAGTCCCACACCCTGCAGACTTGGGTTCTGTCAGGAATAGGAGATCCAAGGAGGCACAGTTGCAGGGTCCTGACAGCCTAGGGAGCATAGCTGGGCCGCATCAGCTGGACTGTTCGATGGATCACTCCTTCTGTTTGGTTGGAAGAGTCAGCAGATGGGCTGCTCAAAGTATTCACTCCTACTTCTGCACCTACTTGTTTCCAGTCTTGTTCCTGCTTTTTTTCACAGCCCAACTCCTGCCCTGGCCCAAGTTCTGACCCTTGGTTTCTGTTTCTAGCCTCTGACTCCAGTTCTGATCCTGGGCTCCAATTCCTAACATTTACTCTGACCATTGGCTCTGGCTCCAACCACTGCACACAACCTTTTATGCTCCAGTCCCCTGACAGTTTCTAGTTCCATCCCTTCAGATCATCACACATGGTCACTAAAAACGTCACAGTGCCTGTAAGGATCATAGAAATCACAAATGCTAGCTCTAAAAGCTGATACTTGTACCATATGAGCTCAAGAAGAATTTCTTAGTTCCACAGGGTCCATGATCAGAGATGACCCATGCCTGCTTATAGTGGAGGAGGGCAAAGTGAGGGCAACTGACTTCAGCAGTGTTACTGAGCATGCACAGTTTGTGTGAGCATGCTCAGTACAAGTGAAGCAGCAAATCGGGGGGGGGGGGGGGGGAGAGAAAGAGCATGTAACCCCGCATGCCGTCTCATGCATCACCTCTGACCAGGATACTCACTGAGCAGCTCTTATTCTCTGCACTATGTCAAAGATATACTCACAATACAAAGCATTTTTGCAGTTTCACTTCATGTGAGTTTGTGCACATTTTGACTACTCCCCACTCTTATCTTCTTCTCCTCCCACTTCAGCTACACACAATTTCAAGTGAATCTCAGATGAAAAGGCCCAAGAATCATCTTTTTTGGGGTGTGAAAAAAATCACTGTCCAGCTTTGATCAAAAGTTGGCCCAGATTTGCAGAAAATTCACACAATTCAGTGAGCCTGGTCTGAGATTCAGGTTTGTAATGAAACAAACTGAATTAATGTCTCATGGTTTCAGGTTTAATTAGGAAACTTTTGGACAACACAAGAGAGGACCTTTGTAATCTTGTTTATTCCCAAAGCACAGGAGTATTGTCTTACCATAAAGGGAAAAATGTGGCCCATCTGCAAGAGTTAAGAATAAAGGAGGTAGAGAGCAATATTTTCTTCCCTCTTTCCCACATGGTGACCACAAAAATACAATATAGTCTGTAAAGGATTTTTTGTGCATCTTCTATAGCCAAATCCTTCAGAGTTAAATAGTAGAAGAGGAGAAAAAGAGAATGGTATAAGCAAGAAAGAGCAGTTATTTTCAGCTGAAATTTGAAATCAGCTAAATTTTCAAGATGGTCTGAAAAAAAAGGAAAAAAGGAACAAAAATGTGGGACCCTTTTCATTCATGTGCATGCCATATGAATAAATTAAAACATAAAAAATTGGCTTTCGGCACTTACACTGGTAGGAACAATTAAACTGAAGGTGGAAGATATGTTCCTCTCTGCATTTGCAGGGAATTGATCAGGTGGGATGTGACAGATATGGCAATTTCCTGCAATATCCTTGAGAGACCTTATTGAATGAAGTATCTTTTGGGTGCATTGTATTAAATGAACGGTTTATGTATTATTGTGAAAAATGTGCCAGACAAAAATAGACTTTTGGAACAGAAAGTGTTAAGTGGTTTTCCTGGGGAACGTCTAGGGTGAGGTGAATGCAAATTCTCTACTTCTTGTTATGCCAAAACCCAGCTTTCGGAAGGTATGCCCTGAGGCATGGGCTATCATTGTCTGATCACTTGTTATCTGAGGCCAAGATCAAAGTCTGAAGCTGCATAAAGGAAAGACTGAATTACTTATGGTTGTTCTGGTTCTGAATCTGAGACGGTTATGAACTTGTAACCACAGAGAAAACCCATTTGTGGGTTTTGAAGGACAGACACTGACCAGAGTCTGAGGTTGAAGTTAGTGTGACCTCAGGTAAGCTTTTTAACATATGTGTAGATTCTTTTTTGTTTTTAATGCTTTTTTCTGTAATGCTGTCACCTTATGAATAAATGTGCTTCCTTATAAAGGGCTGGGTGGAATATTATAGACCATTATACTGTTCACAGCCTCTGGAGAGAAAGTAAAGTTTTAATGCTGGCCTCTTTAGGCAGTCTGGCTTGCTAGGAATATCACAGTGTAGCTAGGGAAGTGGAAAAACTCTGGTCAGGAGGGAGAGAGATGTGGGCCTTTATCAAGAGTGGTAATGGCCGAGGAGCTGGGAACCTAAAGAGGGCACCCTCGAGGGACCACAAAGGGGGAATATTAACTGGGACACATGATAAATCCACTAACTCCTAAGAGATGATCGCCACACAGTGGTCCAGAGAAAGACAAACAGAAGAATTTCACCTAAGTACTTATATGGTCCTAGCACCATAATATCTGAACACCTCCAGGGATTTCAAATAAAACCAACAATAAATCTTTCTTCCTTCCCTGCCTTTGGAAGAAATAGTTCTATTTGTTTATTTGTGTGCAGGTCTGGGGAGATGAAAGCCAAGTCAAAGAGCTGAGATACACCTTACAGTATGAATTCATGGAGGTGAATCAGCATTCTTATTTTTTTTGCTGAAAGTGAGTATCAGTGTAATTCAGCTCCCATAAAAGCTGAGTCCCATTGTGATGATTTGAGAAACTGTCTGTACAATTTATGAATTCTGGTTGAAATTATGAAGATTATAGATTCATAGATATTTAGGTCAGAAGGGACCATTATGATCATCTAGTCTGACCTCCTGCACAATGCAGGCCACAGAATTTCACCCACCACTCCTAAAAAAGACCTCACACCTATATCTGTGCTATTGAAGTCCTCAAATTGTAGTTTGAAGACCTCAAGGAGCAGAGAATCCTCCAGCAAGTGACCCGTGCCCCATGCTACAGAGGAAGGCGAAAAACCTCCAGGGCCTTCCAATCTGCCCTGGAGGAAAATTCCTTCCCGACCCCAAATATGGCGATCAGCTAAACCCTGAGCATATGGGCAAGATTCATCAGCCAGATACTACAGAAAATTCTTTCCCGGGTAACTTGGATCTTACCCCATCTAAAAACCCATCACAGGCCATTGGGCCTATTTACCATGAATATTTAATTACCAAAACCATGTTATCCCATTATTCATCATTATGATGAAATTGTTACTATGAAAATCATTGTACCATGAATGCTCATCTGAATGTGTAGCCACCATCAGATGGCAGGGTTGTGCTAAGTCTCTGCCAGACTGGGGACAAAAGCCAATTGTTAAAGGACTATCAGCATATCAATAGGTTTTACTGGGGGAGAACAAAGGAGTAACTGCATGCTAGGGGAAACCAGTTCTCAATCTTCCCTCTGCTGTGCAGGAACAATGGGAGAGTGGAAAGTTACCAAAAACAGAACAAAGAAGCCAAGGTGTTGCTAGACGGATATACAAACAGACTAACAGAGCCACTGAATGCATCCGATGAAGTGAGCTGTAGCTCACGAAAGCTTATGCTTAAATAAATTTGTTAGTCTCTAAGGTGCCACAAGTACTCCTTTTCTTTTTGCAAATACAGACTAACACGGCTGCTACTCTGAAAAGAGCCATAGAGGGAAACTTGACTCAAGACATACTGAAAGTTTGGGAAGGGGAACTTATACCAGTCAGTTCTGTGTTCTTGGGGAACCAGGGCACAGTATCTAGCCTGTCTGACTCATGAAAGACGCCCCCAACAACCAGTCTCTGCTTGAACCAAAACCGATCAGATAAAGACTTGCAGAGAGCAGTGAAGGGCATTGGGAAACACACCCAGACCTCTCCTGACAAGATTAAGACATCTCCATTAGCATACAGAATGGAGAACAGAGGGAACTCCCCTAGCCTCATCTGCATGAAAGATGGGACAGGGAGACATCGCCATTAGCATACAGAATGGAGAACCGCACTGAACTCTGGGACCAGAAAAGCACGGAAGCACTGCATCATGGGGGAATCTCTGCTCCAGGTGTTAATGAACCTACGCCTGCACACACCCAGCGCAGCAGTTATCAGACCAATTCTAGTAATGAATTCTTGATTGATATCCAAAATACTGAAACAGCCTAATTCCATTGTGAGCTCCCTGGAAGAAAACACCACCCATAGCAAAGCGTGATCAGCTCCTATTGTTTAGCCTAAAGAAAACCCTTGAGTCATCAGTTAACCCATAAACAAATTTAGTGTTCTCCCTTGAACCATTGTTCTTTCCCTACAAAAACCCCTACCTTTGTTCAAATAAGTGTTCTGATGCTTGGATCTAAAACATGCATCACTTCCCCTGGGACTCCATCTTCTCCTGACTGATCATGCTGGGGGCTCTGCCTGTCTCCAGCACTCAGAACCCTGAGCTACCACCATCACCTGGGAACCCCGACCAGTTCAAGCCTCATGGCGTGGGTGAGATCCCTCCCTCCCTTTCTCGGTTTTCTTTTCTACCTCAGGTATTAACCTTTAAGAACGTAACAGTTATATTGGTTTTAGGTTCTCCTTGTGTAATTATTATCATTTATTAAATAACTTTTATGGTCAAGCTGGTTGCTTCTCTCCCTCTCTGAACTTTACTCTTCTGTGTTTTTAGCTTCCCCGTTCACTCTGCAACAATGCTTCTTTTACCTAATCTAAAGATCTCTGTAGCACCCAAAAATACTGTGGGGTTTGCTCATCAAGTGGGTTACTACCAGTACAATTGTGACATGAAAATTGGGATAGGGACGTGCTAAACCTGTGACATATGAAGGTGGCAGCTTGAAAGTGCTGCTCGACCCAGACTGCTGAGTCCAGGGGTACATAAGGGTGGCAGACTGGAAGTGTTGTTCGATCCAGCCTGCTCAGGCTTACTCTATTCTGGTGCGGTATCTTTGGCAGTAAGGGTGACAGCCTGAAAGTACTGCTTGACCCAGCCCATTGAGTCTAGGGACATATGAGGGGGTCAGCTTGAGAGTGCTAATTGACCTGGTCCACTCAGACTTGCTCTGTTAGTGTGCGTGTGTGCGTGTGTGTGTTCGTTCATCTGGTTCTGGGGCTGGAGGAACCTGCAACCTAGGTCCTACAGGATAGCTCCATTGAGAGGAGACTTGCAGAAGGGAGGAGTAGAGCTCCATATGAAAACACACGTGACAAACAGTACATTGATAGAATTACAGACACACACACACACCCAAGGGTAACCCTAATAAATGAGCATACCCCAAAGTAACAGGCAAATCTGGTAACAGGACGTGCCAAGGTCAGAGGAAGCAAGGTCATAACAGAAGCCATGCACTGCAGCAGAAGACTCTAAATGGGCCAACAGGACTCTGACTCCAGCCCACACAATGCTCTGGAGTGGTGAGGAAACTGAGGTAGGGAAGTACATGCAGGCGTTTTTTAAATTTGGTATAAAGCTGTGTTTCTCTCATGAAATTAAGTAAAGAGCAATAATGTGATGCGATTCTGCACAAAGTATCAGTGACCCCTTGAAGAAAGAAACCAGAAGGCTCACATGTTTGGGTGGAGTGCTGGGAGAGGTTGTGCATAAGCTACAGGAGGATTCTGAGGTGCCAGCTCTGAGCCCAAGGGCTAGGCAGGTGGCCACATCCCTCGAGGGTATGTGTGTTTCTATATAGCAATAATGGACTCTTTTCAGACATGAGGGGGAGGGAGCAAAGAGGGTCTTAAAAACACCCAGGATTCATTGGCTGAATCCCCACACAGAAATATGGTGAGCCCTGGGAAGGGGTAACCAGACCAGTTCTGTGACACACCTGCACTAATAATAATCCCTGAAGGGGTGGTAAGTAAAGGGAGGAGGAAGGGAGAGTGCAGTTCCCTCTTTTCCCTGTGTTAGGTAAACAGTGCTCCCCTATACATTCCCTCCCACTTTAGCTGTGGCAGTCAGAGCTCCCCATTCCATTTCTGCCATACAGCTGTGGTTGCCTTTGCCAGTAATGCAGCACCTGTCTTTGGCTTTTCACTGTGGTCATCCAAAGCCAATTCTCCTCCTATTTACAGTCTGAAAACATTATTTCAGATAGAATGGCACCCTGCATCATCATATGCAACCATCAAAACAGAGTTATAAATGTATATTTTGAACTTCAATATATTGCCTTCAAGCAAAGGAGCCCAGAGTGTATACAAATATGCCTTATGTATGCCAACATCACATTACACCTGTTATATTGGCATGCAAGTACTATCCCTATCTGACAGAGGAGGAAACTGAGGTACAATGGAGTCTCACAGAGTCAACAACAGATCCAGAGTGCTTAAACACACCTCGTCATGCTAACATACCAGAGAATGATTTAAATTATAAGATGCTGAAGATGCTGTTTTAGAATCAGAGCAGAAAGAGACCCATGCATATCCATACAAAAATACCTACCAGACCTAAAAGCTATTATTTAGTAACTTTCAAATGAGACAATTAAACAATTACATAAATTAATTTGCCTTTGCTGTCATATACTAATTTTAAGAGCCTCCATGGCAAAATACCTGCTTAAAAGAAGCATGTTATTTTCTTATCCTGTTCTGATATAATTCCTCATTTCCAGTGACTTAATTTTTCATAAAATTCCACAGGAGAACAATCATTAGAGGATGGTTAGCAGCTTGTCTCTCAAACACAAATCTCTTTTTACATTTCATGAGACATATTTCAAATAGTTTAACTACGCATTAAAAAACAGCATTGACATATTTCAACAATGCAACAAAGCACGTTCTAAGGTACGTTAGACAATTAACATCACACTGACTCAGAGCTCTTTTGGTAATACAGCTGTGTACCCTCTCCAAATTGGAAAATACAACTGCAGATGCAGCGACAAATTAAAAAAAAAAAAAGATACGAATAGTATGAGTAGCAAATTACTCCATAAATAGCAAAGTGTGAGGGATAGCAGTGAACAAGTAAATGGACAAATATATTAATAGTTTGCATAAGGCTTTTTGTCTACATTGTGATGATCTGATTCTGAAATGAAATGAATTGCAAGAATACAATTGTTTCAAACAACAGTCTAGCAAGTGTGAAAGGGACAAAAATGTAAAACAAAAACAAAACAAAAAACCACAAAAGCCTAAATAAGTCTGTTGCTGAAAGCAATGGATGCCCATGTCAAAAGAATCAAACACCTGAGCAGAGGGAGACACACAGGGAGACACACACACACACTAAAGCACTCCAAAAATACAAGCAAAACACAATACCACCCCACCACCTGCACCAAAAAAAAAAAAAAAGTTTCATTGGTTAATTCATTAGAATATTATTTTGTACATGAACTACCAAGTTAATTAAAAAAAAGTGGAATCTCTAATTTCTTTTTTCTATGCATGGAGAAACCACCTTAGGTGCCTTAATATATTTAAAAAAAAAAAAAAGAAATAGACCTTACATTTAAAAAAAAATGGCGCTAATGGGAGCAGCAGTCACATACATTTTCCTAGGCTACACTTTATGACTCTTCCCTTCCTCTGGACCCCCTCTCCACCCCCCCCCCCCCAAAGACATAGATCAGACCTATCTTTGTACTTGTGTAACCCTAAATCAGATGCAAACTGACAGAAGCCAAACAAAATTCAAAAGGTCAGGCTCACTCTCTTTATTTATTATTTGGTTGCAGTAATGCCTGGGAGCACAAGTCGTGGAGCAGGACCCTATTGTCCTAAGTGCTGTACAAACACAGAAGGCAAAGACAGTCCATGTCCCAAACAGCTTATGATCTAAGATTCTCATATAGAGCAGTGGTTCTCAAAGCCGGTCCGCCGCTTGTTCAGGGAAAGTCCCTGGCTCGCCAGACTGGTTTGTTTACCTGCCGCGTCCGCAGGTTCGGCCGATCGGGGCTCCCACTGGCCGCGGTTCGCTGCTCCAGGCTAATGGGGGCTGCGGGAAGGGCGGCCAGCATGTCCTTTGGCCCACGCCGCTTCCCGCAGCCCCCATTGGCCTGGAGCAGCGAACCGCGGCCAGTGGGAGCCCCGATCGGCCGAACCTGCGGACGCGGCAGGTAAACAAACCAGTCTGGCGAGCCAGGGACTTTCCCTGAACAAGCGGCGGACCGGCTTTGAGAACCACTGCACTAGAGTAAGCTACTATACCAATTGAAATGGCAGTAGCAGTAAATTCCAGTGTCCTCAGGAGTAAAAGGGCTGACAATAAGGGTGCCATCACTGTATTTATCCCAGCAGCTTCGATGGTTGGGTGTGCCAGGTCCAGTGCACTCTTCTTTTCCACAGTTTTATAGTGGCATGCTATTGGCAGAGCTCCAGAGCATTGGATCTTGGTGGTAACTCCTAACTGAGTTGAATAAGGCAGTTCAGCTCCCTGAGAGCTATAGTTTCAGAATTTGTCCATACTCAGGCAAGTGTCACTGCATCAGTTATACTTGGATCACATTTTCTAGCTTGTCTTCACAACCTAAAAATGTAGGGGTTATTTTGTTTGTTTTTAAAGCTGAAATTCTGCTGTAATCACATGACTCCAGGAGCCAAGGTCTTATGCATAGAAAATATAGGCTATGCCTTAATCTGGTCCTGGAGTCAGGAATTCTGGGTCTGCAAACAGTTGTGAAGGAACTGGAAAGTCTGTGCTTAACCATTTTATGAAGCAATTACATTGTGGGTTCTAGTGCATCTTATTATTGTAAGCTCCAGAAGATAAATGCTTTGCAAACTGATGTGTGACTCTTAAATTCAGTAGTGCAATGAGTCAGACCACAATTCTCCAAACTGCACTAACTTATCTAAAATATACTTAAGCAAAAATAAAGAAATGGAATGTAATGAAAATAAAAAGGAAAACATTTAAAATGATTGAAGAGGTGTTAATACACCAGGCTTATTCTTGGACTGTATTACGTTTCCTTCATTAACGTACCTTTCAGCATCAGTGTTTATTGGCAACAGTCTGTGTCCCAGATATGTTCCATCATTTTAGTTGCAAGTATATAAAAAAAAAATGGTCTCAGCATGTAATACCACTGACTGTTATCCAATCTGTAATGACAAGAGAGAGCATAAACACAGATTGGCAGAAATGCTTCAAATGCATGCATCAACCATCAGTTTATGAAACTGAAGAGAAAGTGTGTAGCAGGCTTCTTCTAGGTACCTTTATGAAGTTATCTTGCAAACATATTTGCAAGAGATAAGAGGTGATAAGGGGATAAGAGGTGCCTCTGTAAGAAAAACCCTTGAATATTGGGACTGTCCCTATAAAAATCGGGACATCAGGTCACCATAGGCTAAGCCAAAATACAAAAAGTAAATTGTCAGGGTTTTCTAATTAATTGAAGAGATTGATTTTTGGTTTGTTTGTTTTTTAAATACCCTTTTCTACTACTAAATTTAATGCAGCTCTAAAAAAAAAAATCACACTCTCTGACCTGTCTTTCATTTAGATATTAAATATATAGAGAAAACAGGAGAAGAGCTTTTCAGAGTGCTTACAGGGTAGATTTTTATTGCTATGGAAACAGATTCTATTACTTATGCATGTTCCTAATAGCAGCAGATGACCTTTTAGTCTGGATAGACTGTTTTAAGTGACACAGAAACCAAACTGGAGGCTGATGATAGGAAGTGCACAAAAACTAGCCATACAGCAATGACACATGGCTGCGTGTCCAGTACAAATAAGTTGCAGGGTAACCATGAACCAGGCCCTTCTGCATACTGCTTCTAACCCCCTAATGTTGTAGGAAAGGAGAGGCCAGAGCCAACACCACATGGCATGATGGCCAGTCCTCAAACTCTTACGTTTAAAAATAAAAAACACTCTCCACACCCCCCCCCCCAAAAAAACCCTTAAAGCTTGAAAATGCCTCTGGGAAACGGGTTTTGTATAGGGGGATGGGGTATGAGTTTTAAAAACATATTTTAAAGGGTCTGCTTTTCTCTCACACACTAGAGTTCTGTTTCTCTTTGTCATTTATCCATGCTTCTCTCATGCCCTTGTTCCTCCTCTTCTCTTTCATTTCATCACTTTCTTTCACTCATCTCACACTTTACCTTCTCTTCCCAAATCTCCACCGCTCTCTGATTTGATCCCATCCCCTTTTACCTTCTCTTGTCTGATTTTAGAGAGGCTTATTTAGGGCCAGTGCTTACTAAGCAAATTGGGAGTTTTTGTCCTGAGAATGAATGGCAGGATCAAGCCCAAACACAATAAGAAATAGAGTATATCAAAAAGCTTCAGAAAAGAGGTTTGAGGGAAAGGAGAGTAAAGAAAAAGCAGAACCAACAAAAGGAGCAGCCAAGTGCTAATATATTCCTTGGCTATTCATGAGTGATTCTGTTTATCAAGCCTGACCTTGAATTCCAACAGCATCTCAAAATAAAAAAAAAAAATCAAGCACACAAAGCCTACCTACTGGCTTTAGGTATATTGCTGAAGATATTTCCTTGTCTAGTCTCTAGTGGTATTTACATGCATAATTCCACAGGGTGGGAAGGAAATTGGTCCCACTGTGACCATGGAAAGTTCCTGAGGAATGACACTCATTAGTGATAGGCTGCTTGTTGGTTACCTCACTTTAACAGGGGAAAGTCTAAGTAAACTGTAATGCTTGGATGACAGAAATGCATTTAAAATGTCAGCGTTTGCCTTTCAAAGCACCTGCATCTACCTGCCAGGAAATCCTTTGAAATCACAGTTTAGTTGTTACACCTCCGAGATAATAGCCTTGTCAATATTCCTGCCACGCTTCATCTATGAATACCTAAGTTGTAGATAGTTCATCTGAAACAAGTGCATTGGACATAAAGGAAGACAAGCGTTACATTGGTTACATACTGATGAACATCAACATTTACAACTTTTACTTAAAGCATAAAGCTTTTGGAAATATGTTTGCATGTGAGTGCATCTTAAATGAAAGGAGACAGCTGTATATAATACTTTGAAGAGGAACTGTATTCTGGATTTCAAAAATCAGAACAAAGCACTGACTTATATTTCCCAGCAAGCCAAAAAGAATTCAGGCACAATTATCCAACTTTTATTTATATTATCTGTATTTACGAGTCCCTAAAAGGTGTCAGAGCTAGACATTATTTGATTTTTTAAATGGAAATAAATAATTTGCAAGCTGCTTTGGATTCATTCACTCTGGCCATACATTTCTCTAATTATGTAAGATCAGGTGCTGAATAAGTGTCCACTTGGTTCTGATTTCTGTGATATTTTCCATTCCTGACACTATCAAAAAATCACAAAAAGTTATGCTCTCCTGGAGGAAGAATGAACCTTTTGAAGTTCAGGTGTGGGATGTAAAAAGAGGGTTTGACAAACATAAACCCACATTCAATTTCCTCTCGGTGTTTTAGGAATGGGGGTCTGAATTAGGGCTGTCTCTGACTGTTATCACAGATTGATACTATAATTTTGGGCCAGATTCACAATGGGCCAGAGTCACAAAAAGATATGAACAGATTGCTACAACTCCCATTTATAAGTATTATGTGGAGATGAATATGAAGGTATTTTCATCCTTCCAAATTTGAAGACCATACCTACTTGTATGATTGTTCGTGCTAACTGCTGTACAGACACCGTGGGGATCACACTACTAAAATATAGGTAAAAAATATTTTTCTTTCTTTGCCCCTCACCTGAAGTGGAAAGATAATAGGTTTAGAAAGCGCATGAATCTACCAGATGGTTCCAATCAGATATTAGGTTATATCTAGCCCTGTTGTCACTCTTAGGATCACAGATGCAGTAATTTCCAGTCAGCTGAAACTTGAGTCAGCATGGAATGTCTATATAGAAAGCCCTGTGGTAGAATCTAGGAAAGGGGATCGACAATATAGATAGGAAACGAGGGGGAAAAAATATATCAAGTGCTAGCTATAAAGAGATCAATCATTTTTAGATAATGGAGGGAAACGTTTTCCAATGTTTTAGTTCTACATCAGGTTGTTTAGGTGTGTGCGGATGTATTTGTGGGGCTGACTTTCAAATTGGACCTCCAGTTTCATAGGTGTGATTTTGAATTCTCAAGTACTGGCACACACAATGAATGATCAGGAAAAAACATGAATAAGTCAGAAGGACATGACTGTGAGGGCACAACTGCACCTAAACAGGAGGCCTACTCTGAACATCAGACATAGCATTTCTTCTCTTCTTGTTTTGAAGCATCAATTTACAAACTCATCTGGTTGCTTAGCCTGTGACTTTCCACAGGAACTGTTCACATTTTTTGTCTCTATTAGGCTGCCATTTGATCGATGGCTAATTGCCAAATACAGAAGCTGAATGTTATTTGAGTTGTGTCATCATCAGTGCCCTGACATTTACCCCTTATCTTTTGAAGAAGGACAATAAGACATTCTGTTCTAGAAACAGGACTTATGGACACTTCATGTTTTCAAGCTTTTAAGAAGTATTGTATTTGAGAACCTACTTCTTCAAATTCCTCAAAAGGCAACAAAAAACAAACAATAAAAATAGAAATACTACTGCAACATTAAAGTTGGACAAGCAAATGAGTCCATCAGCAGAGCATAAATGAAACAGGTCAGAGATGGGTGGATTATCAGTGTGGCTCTAGGTTACATTGAATATAAAAGTTTCCATTTTTCAAACACTATCAAACACAGTAGAAAATGGTGCTGTGTTCATAAAACTGAATACAGTTTCAGAGGATTGTTTTCCTTGTGTGTGCTTATTATTATTATAAATATTTTAAAGAAGATGAAATTAGAATAGATTGTCTCCTTGGCAGCAAAGAAGAAAGCATCCTCTCCTTAGGAGACAATATGTATTTTTATTTCCCAGTTAAAAAGTAAGTGGTACAGATAAAATGGCAGAAGTAATTGGATTGAAAGAACAAAAACAAACAAACAAAAACGCATGCCAGTGGATCTGCTGGAATGCTAATTAAAACCAAAAGCTACTGTAATGATGACAGAACTAAATTTCTTTAGTGATAGTTAACTCTCCCTGTTATACTTCAATATCTGTTTTCATAATTTTTTTCCTAGTCACATTAACAGCATATAATAGCAGAGAACAGCCAACCCAAAAACTTGGATGCGAAACTTTGGATTCAAATTTGATCTCTGCAGCTCAGACACATCTCTGACTAGAATCATTTCTGATTTTTCTGTAAGTCCATATGATAAAATCTGTAATGAACACCAAGGAAGTTATACACTCACTTATATTATTCCAAGTAGTGTAATATCTGAGCACCTGTGAAAATATATTAATTAATGTATGTCAACACTCTCATGAGATAGGGAATTGTTATTATCCCCATTTTACAGAGGGGGAATGGAGGCACAGAGGGCAAGTGATTTGCCCAAATTCACAAAGGAAGTTGTGCAGGCCTGGGAATTGAACCAAGACCTTTCATCAAAAAACCATTATTCTTTCCAATTCCCATAGCTAATGTATTTATTAAGATGCCACAAAACATTGTTCAAGGCCTCTCAGCACCAGAAGGTCCATTTATACTGTGAGTCAGCACAGGATGCCTTTTGTGGGCCAGACCTTCTCATGGTTTAAGCTGTGTGATGTAGATTTAAGAGAACTTCCTCCATAATCTCAGTAAAAATCAGGTAATTTACACTGATTTATGAAACGTTGTCCCCTCTATGATTTTTGGTTTGTTTCTTTTTTAAATACCCTTTTCTACTACTAAATTTAATGCAGCTCTAAAAAAATAATAAACCCTCTGACCTGTCTTTCATTTAGCTATTAAATATATAGAGAAAACAGGAGAAGAGCTTTTCAGAGTGCTTACAGGGTAGATTTTCATTGCTATGGAAACAGATTCTATTACTTATGCATGTTCCTAATAGCAGCAGATGACCTTTTAGTCTAGATAGACTGTTTTGAGTGAAACCGGAAACCAGAAACTGGAGGCTGATGATAGGAAGTGCACAAAAACTAGCCATACAGCAATGACACATGGCTGCGTGTCCAGCACAAATAAGTTGCAGGGTAACCATGAACCAGGCCCTTCTGCATACTGCTTCTAACCCCCTAATGTTGTAGGAAAGGAGAGGCCAGGGCCAACACCACATGGCATGATGGCCAGTCCTCAAACTCTTACGTTTAAAAATAAAAAACACTCTCCACACACCCCCCCAAAAAAACCCTTAAAGCTTGAAAATGCCTCTGGGAAATGGGTTTTGTATAGGGGGATGGGGTATGAGTTTTAAAAACATATTTTAAAGGGTCTGCTTTTCTCTCACACACTAGAGTTCTGTTTCTCTTTGTCATTTATCCATGCTTCTCTCATGCCCTTGTTCCTCCTCTTCTCTTTCATTTCATCACTTTCTTTCACTCATCTCACACTTTACCTTCTCTTCCCAAATCTCCACCGCTCTCTGATTTCATCCCATCCCCTTTTACGTTTTCTTGTTTGATTTTAGAGAGGTTTATTTAGGGCCAGTACCTACTAAGCAAATTGGGAGTTTTTGTCCTGAGAACGAATGGCAGGATCAAGCCCAAACACAATAAGAACTAGAGTATATGAAAAAGCTACAGAAAACGGGTTTCCTGGCTTCCTGCTGGAAGAATGAGCCAGAATCTGTTAAAGGTGTTGAACAGTAGATGTGCTTATGTAATGAAAGGTATTGAAAAAGGCTCCAAGGAAACAGTGTGCTATTCTCTCCGAACCCAAAGTAATCTGCAGATTAAAATAACAAAACTAATAATGTAATTCACCTCTAGGCTGGATTAGTGTCACAGGGGCTGTAAGTGATGTCAGCAACACTCTGCCAAGGCTTTTACTGTTCAGAGATATTTTCAAGCCATGGTGAGATGAATGCTGATTCTATTGTAGATATCACTTTTACGGTTTTAAAATACAAAAAGAAATTTTCCTGGTTTAACTGTATATGTTGCAAACTGAAGTCTGGAATTATCCAGACAAAGATGGTCACTGACTGTTGGCAAAGTTTAGAGTATTCTGTTAAACACACACATTACTGAAAACAGCATTTCACCTACTCCCAAACAAGCAGCGGTAGGACTGATCACATTTGTCTTTCATTTACATGAACCAAACCATCCTATTTCCGCTCTGCCAACTAGCATTATGACCAGGGTCAATCTGTGTGTCATGTCTAAAGAGTAACACAATGCAAGAGCATGTACAAACTTGCCAAGATTGGGCCACTGAGATGAATTAGTGCCGCTGCCTTTGTGGCCATCTGACCTGCCTTACCGAATATGCTAAGATGTAAGTTCCTGTTACAACTCTAAATTCAGTGGAGCATGGCCAGAACAACACAACAAAAATAACAAACCATGCAGATCATCTCCCTGGAGCACAACAAATACGTTACCCAAGTGGAACTTATTTATGGAACTGAGTCCCTAATGTGAGAAAATACTTTAGGAAATTACAGGTAAACACTAGAAGAGCTCAGATATTTTCTTTCTATGATATGATCTAGCCCTGTATTAGTACTTCCATTACCACTGGGTCAAAGGGTTAATTGTTGTTGGGTGTAAGTAATGTTTATTTTTATCATCTCTTGTCTGCTTTGAAGTTCGCTGCTACTAAAATCAGTTTGTTGCTGGTTCTTTGGTGTGTTGAAATCATTTAGTGAAATCTGGAAAGAGTTAATACAGTCAGAAAGGCAACGTTCCACAATAACGTGTCTAAATCCCTTACAGATTAAGACCACCTTATTTTGTATGCAGGCATGTGATTTCAATGGATCAAACCTAACACTTTTTCAATAATGAAGAGGAAACTTTGTACTTTCTTTAGAGGTATTGTTATTACAGGAATGCAGAGCTTCATAATCATTACTGCAATTATAAAACAGAGCTGTCCTAGTGTATTTAGCTGTTATCAGGTAAAGCAACATGTGGAGTATTGTATTTGAGAACCAGTATTGGAGTATTGTATTTATAATCAGTCAGGGATTATAGAACATAGAATGACACAATGACTCCTACTTCTCTGGAGTTCAGTTTCTGGCATCATCAGTTGAATTATGGTCCTCAGCCACATTAATTAGCAATGAGTGTCCATATCTTGACGTGTCAGACAAGGTATTATTCTAAAGAGCAGTAAACTAAATCTGTTCCCAACAGTGACACTGGAAAAGTTCTGTAGAACTAGCTTTCAAAGCAGTATTTCCTTACCCTGAACTAATGGTTCCCACTTTGGGCATGGGGGAAAGCAGAACCAAACAAAAAGGAAACTGAAAACTAAAAAAAAAGTGATGCAACTCAATTATTAACCCAACAAAAATATGCAATAGTTTTCAGGATAGAAAATGAAAGTATTTCTTCCAATAAAATATATTTTAACAATCTACTTTACCCACCTGAACACAGAAGGATATGTATGTTCCTCCTAATTTTATTCTAGAGCATCACTTTCTAGAATTTTGAACAAAAAAGTCATTTCAATATGACAACGTTTCATGTCAATATAATGACAACATGGTATATGCAAACGTTTTGAGTTTTAAAAAGACTCAGATTTAAGAGAGTTTGAGATATTTTCTCTGTGCCTCAAGGAGAAATTATAGGTTATACTTTTAATTGAATAATACAACTAGCTATAGATTTATATTCAGATTTTATTATTAGCACGTTTAATTACATCTTTCTTTTATAGATAACAAATGTGAGTTAAGTATGTTGTTTCTTAATTTTGGGGGGAGTTGGGGTGGGTGACTGAATATAGGAATACTTAAATGTGAAAGGCCTAATTTCACAAACACCAGGTGTACAGTTGTATGTACACATATGCACATTTTGCTTAATTTGTACACAATTCCTGTGCTTTCACCGACCAGTTGAATATGTGTATATCCAAACTGTCAGCTATGTGTCCAGTTGGTTATTTGTGTTTGAAGATATCTGATTTGTGTGTGCAGCTAGTGTGATTACATATTCAATTTAGGCATGAAGTTGTGCTCATATTTTGCATGCACAGTTGGGTTCCTAACTTTTTGAAAATAGTCTCCATATTATTTATACACATGAGAAAATATACATAATTAAATAGAATTTTATGTATCTATTTAAATGTATAATTCTAGGTGGAAAGTATATACATTCCATTGTTTACAAAATTAATTTTAATATTTAGAAAAAAAGTGAGTTAACATATACCAATAGAACTCAATAATTATACTGTGTTACTGAAAAACTCTGCAGGATCTCACAAGTAAGAAAATCACAATATTGTCCAAAGAAAAGATTTACAAAATTTTCCTCATAAAATACAAAACTGCCAGTAGGCTAAGGGCCAAAGACAGTTTGTTGCTCTGCCCTGCCCAGAGCCCACAGACTATTTAACTGTTGTCTGCCCCAGCCAGGAGACGGTGGGCTATAGACTGCTTTGATTTCTCTGTTTGCCAAAGGTCCAGACCACAAATTGTGGTTACTGCTCCACCCAGGGGACTGAGAGCCACAGATCACATTTGTTTGCTCTGCCCGGCCGAGGGGCCAGAGCACAGACTATTGGTAGCAGCTGTAGTGAGGCGGAGTGGTCTCCCTCCAGACCCCAAAGGGAGGGACCATGACAGAAACTCTCAAGTGTACCCCTTAGCTGACAGCACTGGCTTTCTGCATCTCACTTGGAGAAGAACTGCATGGTACAACCACGCTCAGACTGGATTTCTGGGCTGCAGCCCCGAGATTCCCAGCTGTGTTAATGACACATGCCCAACTCAGTTTTGGCACATGTAAGGGTTTCCCTTTGAGAGCCTGTCATAATATAACTTTGCAATGACATAGAAGCAGCATCTTTGGCAGGGAGAAACAGACTGCTCCTGCTGAACTTTCTACCTTCCCTCCCTCCCAGTGTGTGCATTTGTCAGCCTGTCAGCTTTTCACTGACAGAAATTGAGCAGCCCCACCTCGCTCACCGAAACGCCCTCCATTTTCCAGGGTCTCTGAAGCTTTAAATACCCTTTGATTCCTTAGCCTTAGGAAGAGTAAACAGTTTTAGCCTGGAGGAGTGAGACAGGTAGTTTCTTCCCATTGAATGCCCAGCCATTGTTTCCTCAAGGAGCTCTTATCTGAATCATTATTTTACCTTTCCTACTTTAACAACTTCATCTGATCTGATGCCATAGGAAGTAACCTGTCATAACCAAACACACAAAGACCTACACCATATTAATAAAAAACAATACAGATATTTCCCAGGTCATCACACATGGACATACTGCAGCAATTACCACAATCTAAATGCCTAAACAAACATTAAAATATATAGAACTAAAATGATTTCAAGAAGAGATGGGGGATGAAAATGAGGTTAGCTTAACCTTTATGCAAGATGACTTTTTTTTCAAATCAACAAATATTTAAGCTGCATTCTTTTCACTGCTAGACAGCATAGGATGCAGACTTCTTGGAAAGAACTTTGCCCTAAATGAAATATGCAATTCCCTTCCACTTGTGATTAAAAACAAATGTGGTGACCTGAAAAAGAAAATGCGTTAAATAGCCTTATTCTATGAAACGTTCCTCATATTTTGAACCACACTGATGAAAACCAAAACAAATTTCATTAGTCTCCAATACTCCCTACAGAATAGACTAAATGCTCAGAAACCTATTCAGGTTGAGACACTGGCAGACATACTTTCTTTGATTAATTAAGCCTGTTACCAAAGGAAATTGCTCAATTGTTAATTCAATTGAGTGTGAAAGAAATTTCAAGCAGTTCTTATAGGAAAAATAAAGGTTTTTAATTTGTGCTGTAAATATAAGTGGTTTGACTACATTCATTATAATCTGGGAATTGGTTCATACAGAATCTGCCAGAATTAAAATATTGCTTTGTAAAAGAAAAGTTATTATTCTGATAAGACTGTAAATCACTGATTTTGGGAAATAGTGAGAACATGGTGAATATCCAGGTGATCATCAGTATTCTAGTCGAATTTGCAATTTAGCAGAAATCAAATATGAATAGTTTCTACTGGGAATACTAAACTAGAGAATTGGTGTTAACATTTTAAATACAGATGCATGGAAGCAGTTCAGAAGGGCCCAGGCTCCCCCAGGAAGCGCTAGACTCAGCTGTAGGCAAAGAGCAAGTCTGATTGCTTATTCTTGATCCAAAGTTCCACTAACAATGAGCTGTGCAATGGAACAGTCCATTACTTGACTCTTGAAGAGTAGGTGGATCAGTGTAACATTCATATCCTGTTCTGCTGTTATAACATATTGGGGAAAATTTTTAAAAGATGGCTTCTAAATTTATACCGACCCTTTCTGGAAAGGTGTGTTTACATGGCTCATGAAGCAGACCATACCTGCAAACCAGTTGCCTCAAAAACACACAAAGTAATTTTAATTTAAAACTATTGTATCAATTCTGTGGCTACTTAGGAACCTACAGATTACACAATGAGGCATAATAGGTCCCCGTGGAACTTGATGGTTACAGAAACAATAGAACCCAGATTCTCCTGCTTTAAAACCACAGATCTCTATCATTGGAAGTAAAGAGGAATCTCTACTAGTTAGTAATAGTACAGGGTTTATGAAATGAAGCTGAGCATTCATTTTATTCTCTCCTAATGGGAAGTGGTACCCATACACAGTGACTAGCTCATTACACTATTAACAAATCACAGCATGCATACCCATTTATCAAAGGGATCAAAACAGAAGTACCTCACTTGATTTTTTCTCTATTACATGGTAACTACTTCAGTCATTACAAAAGCTGCTGTGTGACTGTTGCCTGTGGAAGGAAAGAATGATTTAGTAGAGTGCTAATACAACAGTCTTAGTGGGGTTCGGTTTTAGCTACCACTATAAGAAATGCAAAAAGAAAAGGAGTACTTGTGGCACCTTAGAGACTAACCACTTTATTTGAGCATGAGCTTTCGTGAGCTACATGCTCAAATAAATTATGAAAGCTCATGCTCAAATAAATTGGTTAGTCTCTAAGGTGCCACAAGTACTCCTTTTCTTTTTGCAAAGACAGACTAACACGGCTGTTACTCTGAAACCTGTCACGATAAGAAATATTCTTCTGTGGTTTAATGGTCCCTGGTTAGGGTTTGTTTTAAGACAGATTAATCCCATGTCTGTGTGGTCAGAGCAATGTCATCAGCATAGACAAATATCCATGATGATGTTTGAGGAAGGTCACTGGTATAAATATAACAGAAGATTGGTGCTACAATTGAGCCTCTTGTATACCATTGCTGGAAGTGTTTTGGCCCGCTCACCAGATCACCAAGGAAAATGCGAAACCAACAATTGTCAGAATTTGTTGAAAGGATTCCACTGCTGCATTGCATGGGATAATTTCACTATCTTTCAGAAGAAGGCCATTCCTTCATATGGTATCATAGGTGGCAGATAAGTCTAAGAAAGCTGCCCAGTTTTTGGTGGCATCCTGTCTCAATGTGTGGTATTAAGGCAAATATTTGGTTGGTGCAGCTGCTGCTGCTTAGTTGAAAACTCATTTGTTCATTCGATAACATTGCTTCCACAAGTAGCATAATCCTTGCCAGTAATATTCTCTCCATGAGTTTGTACAATGTGCAGAGGAGTGATATGGGCCACTATGATGGGGGATTACTGGTTGGCCTCCCGGACTTGGCAATGGCTATACCACAGCCTTGCACCAAATCCTTGGGACAAGCCCTGAGGAATGGATATTAGAGAACAGCCATGTAGATAGAGCTACCAGACAGTTCCCTCCTTTACCTCTGATATATTAAAGAAATTCTGGAAAGATGACATCAGGTCCTGTGGGTTTCCTGGCTTTTTGGAGAGAGAGGGAATAGTTTGTCCTGGACTATGATGGAGATAATGATGTGGTGATGAGGCAAGTAGTGAGATGACTATTTGTCAGAGCTCTCTTCACACCTTGCGCTTAATAGACTTGTCCCCTAGTGCTTTTGAATGTATAAGCTGCATCCTTGCAATCACATCTGCTGACACTTCAGGATTTTGATGTTTCACTGGTTTTGCAACCCCAAACTCATGCAATCATAGCCAAGTTTTGCATCTGGACTAAGTAAAGCCAAGAGTTTTATTCATCTTTGACAGCATACTAAATTCAGTGACTCTAGCAGGGATGTTACAGAGTTTGGGTCACAATATGTTTAGTACTTCTTAATAATTTATCAGTTTCTGATTTCTGGCATGGAGCGTACCTTTTCTGTAGACACTGACGATTGTTCTAAGATATGAACACCTATTTAAAGAGGAACTAGAGTGAGATGACCAGCTCATTTCAATTACACCAATGGTTCTCAATGTTTTCCATACCCCAGGACCCTCCTCCCATCTAGCTGAAACCCTCTTCTCATTTAATAATATAGGGAGTGCAGTGTGGTCATGACCCCCTTACATGGTTAGGCCACTGATTAGGCATCAAATTGTTTAAAATTTCTCTGTTGATATGTATTGGCAAAGAATTGATCCAGTGATCTCCCCTGGGCCATCCAGTACCTTGATATATTATTTTATAATTTTTTTTTTAAAGTCCTGTGTTGTTTGCCCTTGGCAAAATGAAAGTGTTCTGCACACATAGCAGGGACAGACTGATTATCTCCTTCAAACAGAATGACTTATACAGATATAATTAATAAGAACATCTGTGTGTACTTCAAACAACAGGCATGAATTTTTCTTTTATTAAACTACAACTATCACACAATGAATTGAGTTAAAAATTATGCATCTTTCTTATCATTTGGGAGCTGCTTTGGGGTTCCTGCAAAGTTCAGTTGTTCCCTCGTGACATATTGATCAAGTTAATGTGGTTACTTTGTTCCATATTGGCTCCTTTGCTAGCAGGAAATAATCAGATACAAATCGTGCAGGTATTTGGCAAAAACCCAGGAAGGTAATTTTCAATGTGATAAAGCAACTGGTAAAAGTTTAATCAACATCAGTTAGAACAATTCCTCATAGTTATTAGTTAAAATACCACTAATGCTGTATTGGTCAATGTTCTAGAAATATAGGAAAGAAATATTGTATCATTTGTTCAGATAAATACATTCACTAATTTAAATATGAACAGTTCAGCCAACAAAGGAGCATCAGCTAGAACATCATCTTAATTAGGAAACTGCTAGTTACAAATTACAGCCTGCTACTGCTGAGAGATGTGTTCTGCGCATTCTATATTGTGTTGTGGGAAGGGAAAGGTGTGAACTAGGCAAAACATATCTTACGGGAAATAGGGGTGGCTTAGGTGTTTTGTTTCGGGGAGTGAGAAAGAACATCCAATTAAATACATAACACAATAAAAAATCCTTTTGTATGGCTGCTGCTAGCCTATCAACTACTTATCATGTCCAAAGGCAGCTCCCTCTCATTAGTCATTTAGGTAAAGCTCTGCCACTGGCAATGTTCATCTGGGACTGTCAAAATGCTACCTAAGACTGTCACTCATGCCATTTACTGCAAAGGAAGCATTATTGTGTGCCCATACTTAAAGCATACAGATTTCACCCAACTTAGAAATTAAAAAGTCACTGAAACCATGATTGTACCATGAAAGTACCTCTACCTTCTACTGTTGCTGTATTTCTATTCATACTCAAGGAACAGGCTCAGCAAATAACACAGATCCTACTAGCAAG
Source organism: Lepidochelys kempii (assembly GCF_965140285.1). NCBI lineage: Eukaryota > Metazoa > Chordata > Testudines > Cheloniidae > Lepidochelys > Lepidochelys kempii. The sequence continues at coordinate 64,251,102 of NC_136384.1, read as the reverse complement.
CATGGTACCCATGCTGCAAATTAGATCTACCTGCTATGCATATGAGACCACTTGATACTTTGTTTCTTCATTAATGCACTTAGGGTCAGCTGCTAAGTGGTGACTCTGACAATTCGGCAGTAAAGCACAGTCAAGCAGGGCATTTGCTAACAAAATTAAAACACTTTTATTTTATTCTGCAGCCAGGGTTAGGCAAAGACTTTGCTTTTGCCCCTTTCCGTCAATAATCCAACAAAAATGCTAGGAAACTACTCAGACCCTTTTACAGGCAACTGCACTTTGCAGGCCAGATCCTCAGCTGTTGTAAATCAGCATAGTTCCATTGAAGTCAATGGAGCTACATTGATTTACATCAGCTGAGGTTCTGCCCTGCATCTTTACTATCATGCTAGGTGCTGATTAATGGCTACTTTTCCATTAGTCCTCACTTTGTGTTTCCTCATTTCAGACACATCCAACAGTGGAAATAACTAAATACCACAAGACAGATTATTTTTACAATAGTTCTTTTCCACTGTGAAATGGGAAGCAGAAAGAATCTCATGCATGCTAGCATGAGATTTCAAACCCAATTTGTGCAAATTTGGATCATATTTGGCTCTCCAAATGTTTGAGGGCTTAACCAGGCACCAAACTAAACCTCCAAGGCTCTTGAAATTATCCATCACTGAATACATAATTTATTTTGATTTTATTAGCATATATAGCCATGTTTCTAATTTTTCTATGTTCAAAAACAGTAAATATCTTCTTTATGTAGGTTTCTTAATAGATCTAACTCACAGGGGAAGAGTTTTTGAGAAATGCAAGAAAAGATGCAACAGCTGTCAGTATTCAGGACAGAAAATGAAAATATAGATTCATTTTGGGTCTGATCCAAACTCCATTAAAGTCAAGGGAAAGACTTCAACGTTCTTTGGATCAGGCCCTTTAGAACTAAGAGTTCTAATCGGTTTGAGATCACCATATATTTTTTAATATATCAAGACAGGTAATACACAATGTAGAATAAGGAACCCGCTATAGTCATTTTTTTTATTTACACAGATATAAAACTTATTTTTAGAGAAATGCTGCCCCAAGCCAGACCTGAATGAAAATATGATTGATTTATTGATTTGTTTGTTTATTTGGTGTGGTGGTGGTAGTGAAAACTGCAGTTCTGTAAAAGCAAGATTCTTACAAACAAATAGTAAATACATATACCCCCTAAAATTAGATCGTCACCTTCTTGAGTCTCACAAAGCTGCCTTGCATTTTGGCAGTCTCATACCTATGCTGAGTTCTGCCTTTGCCAGTAAAAATGATACCTGGCTTCCTGGCTCAAGGGAAAGGAAAACTGTCAACTGTTGATCATGCTTTGAGAAGGAAGAGGTATGTGAGTGCCTAAAATACTATTTATGCTACAGTATCACCTAGAGGCCCCAGCTAAAACTGGGCACTGTTGTGCTAGGCATATAGATGCATAGTAAGAAATGTCGCCTACCCTGAAACTCTTACAATCTAGCTAGACATGACCAAAAATGGGTGAGAGAGGAGGTACTCGCACAAGCTCACACAACTAGTAAATGAAAGTGCCAGGAACAGAATGTTGGCCTCCTTAGTCCTAATCTAGTGCCCTGGCTGCTGAACTACATAGCCTCTCCTGTACCCTGTGAACAAATGTCCGCTCTCTTCTTTCCCTAATGTCCAATAAGTGAGCCTAGTAATTACCTCCACATTACCCTTTCATGCCCTAAGTACACACTGTTTTTACCTTAAATAAGATAGGACAACAGAAATTATTACAAATGAGAAATGACTTGTCTTTATAAACTTACAAAATATATCAGAACTTGTACTGTCTCAGTTGTCACATGAAGCCCATCTGCCAGGTGGTGCCAGCAGCACTAAGAGCCAGGTTCAATATCTAGGGGTTCCTCTCAACAAAACAAACAGAACCAACTTGAGCCCCCCACCCAGAAATCTGGGAAAACTAAATACATTCCCACTCACACGCCCTGAGTCTGTGTGTAACAAAAGAAAATGTTCATTGAAATGGAGAGGGAAGTCAACATTAATTTGGGAAAAGAACACCACAGTGATTCAAACCATAAGTAAACACCTGCCCCACAGTATCTTGGGCAATGTCCTTTGCCTCAGTTTCCCATCTTGCAATATGACAGGCCCATGAACAAAAGTCCCTTTAACACACCACTCCCCTTTCCCTCTGCTGCATCCCACTCACAGTTGGTTGTCCAAAGCCAGTGAAGTCCAGGGATGCTTTCACGTGGGTTCACCTCCCACCATTGATAGTGTGTGTGGCGGGCATGGGGGGAAATTGAGCAAAGCCTCTGCTGCCGGTCACCACTGCTACTGTTCTCTCTGGTGCAGCTTACCACTCTCTATGCCACTTTTGCTGTTGCAACTTGCTTCACTGATACTTTTGATGTTCAACATTGTCCCTTCTGCTGCTTGGTACCACCTTTGCTTTTAGTTATGATGCTGTATTCTGAGGTCACACCAGTTAGCACAGGTCTTAATGATTTCATCCGGGAACCTTACTGCTGCTGCACCCTCTGCATTGTCTTTCACTGCATCACTGTCCTCTCACCACATCTAAGGTTCAGCTCCGTAGACCTGCTCATCAGTGATTTCAGCTCTAGTGACCACTGATCAGAAACAAAGATGCTCAATTCAGTCTGATGAGCTTTGTCTTTAAACACTGGAGGGGGACGGTCAAATAGTATCTAGAACTTTTTAAACAAAATACATGCATGCATGTAAAAACACCTGTCCCCACCCCCATCTGACTTTCACTTGGATTTGGCATCACTACACAGACCCTTCAGATAAAATCTAACAATTTCTCAGCAGGGCCTAAGGATGGAAGGAGCTAAGTGATGATTGCTATGGGGCTTCTTCATCTTAAGTAGTTTTTCCAGGAGATGATGTGAGTGCATGTGACCAGCTACAGCACCACATTCCAAATTCTTGCTCTTGTTAATTTTCTAGCTAAGGGGGAAGTACCACCCCTAGATAACTCACTTCCATAGAGCAACACATTCTGATACAGAAATAGATGAACAACTTTCTATGTCAACATCTTGAGAAAATTAAGACCCTTATTCTGCATTCCACAGCATGCAGATGGCCTGCTCTGCCTGCACCAAACACTGTTTACTTAATTGGGCTCTTCACAAGTGAAGCAGTCCATCTGCAAGATGTCAGTTGCACTGTTAGGATCTAAATATGAATTTAAAAAATCTTGACATTATAATAAGAATCAAACAAACCCTTACAGAAGCACTGCCATGTGCCATTGTAGGTCATCCCAGATACACATCATTTAAAAAATCATAATACTATTAAATCATCCAAAATGTATTAATATTAAGTAAGAACAGGAACATTTGCCAATAAAATAAAAGTGAATGTGCATGGGGAGAATAATACATCCAAAGATTAATTATAGTTACCAGAAAGTGTTTGTATGTTTAGCCTCCCTTCCTTGCAGAGAGCTAAGAAAACACAAGCTTTTTACGAATGGAATTGATTGCATAAGTGAAAATGTACATATGTATTGTAAAGACCAGAGAAGAATGACCATTAAACAGTTTCCCATTCTTCTTCACTAATGATACTTAAACATTTTCAATAAGGTTTGGTAATTGTGCATTGTCAAGCCTCCAACAACCATATATTGGTAGGCTGTCTTTCTCCTTTGTTCTTTTTGTTTCTAGACAGCAACTAATGAACTGGAATGATCAAAACTGGCAGTGTACAATTCATTGGAAAATACATTGCTTGAGGAATTCTTTAAGTGTCAGTGTGAAAAACATATGAAAAATCTAGCAAAATTGAGAACAATATGGATTTGAATTCTGTTCAAATTTGATAGAGCCACATACTATTAATGTGACAACAGGGACTGAACAGCAGACATCCAGAGCTTGAGCAAAAAGAGAATTTCTGCAGCTTAAAGCTATAACAAACCCACTCCCACAGAGTAACACACACACACACATAACACATGATGGTCATGCAAATAGATTTATACAAATTTAAGACTACATAGCGTTACGATATTGGGGAAACATTTTAATAATCACTTCTGCTTCAGGTTTGCCATGGTGGGAAAAAAAGTCAGGGACAGTATGATTTTCCCAATTGTCTGTATTTTTATGTGTGTCTGTGACTCACGCTGCAGTGGCAGCTCCACCCCAGGGGGTTGGGTCCAGATTCCCACTCCAGGTGTTGTGTGATCAGGCGTGTGGGGTCACAATGCCTCTCAGATTTGGCCCAACTGCCCCTCCGTCATGATGGGGGAAGACAAACCTGAGTGTTGCTGTGACCTACCATGCCAGGTTGCAAAGCCCAGACTGGGGAGCTGGGCCTGGCCCCATTGGATATAGGAGCTGCTGCTTCATGACGTGAGCTCACTGTCCATTGCCATGCCCTCCCCCTGTCCCACCTCTCCTCTGCACCCAGGTTTGGGTTACGGTTGTGGTGCCGGTGCAGAAAGAGCTGCAGCAGCTGATGGGTGTCCCCTCATTTGTCAGGGAATTTTTTAACCAAAGCATCACAGAACAGTCACTAAACCCATGAATTTTACTAAATTCACCATGGGTGTGTGCAATACCATATTCACACTGGATTATTGCTGGAATCTCTGGGTATAGTTCTGGGGCTGATACAGAGGCAGATTGCATTGGGAGTGTCACAAATGGAAAACGGTGACACATTGGAGTCCAGAGTAATATAAATCATGACTTGGCTTAAACTGGCAAGGCTGTAAATATTGTTACGGAATTGACCCTTTTAGACTCTTTGAATAGTACATGAACAACAAAACAGAAATGAAGAAAATGTAAGGCAGGTGTTTCCAGGAGATACATATTTTGCTTAGAACAGTGCATTCCGTTTCAGGTTGTGAGGATAGTTACAGATGAGTAAAAAGATTATAACGTCTATCTATAGTCAGATAAGTGTGCTGTTTCATAGGTGCCTGAAACAAAGAAATGATTCTTTTTGTTTTAATATTATCTTCAACAAACACTACACACTAAAGTCCAAAACCTTCCACTGCCCCTTAACCTTAGCCTCAGTAATCTGGCTTGAGGCAGAAGCTTCCTCCAGGCCTGGAGCAGAGGAACGCTCCCACCACAGACTACACGGCAGCAAGAGAGACGTTCTACTGCCTGTACAGCAGGACTGATACTACAGAAGCCCTTGGTGTTCTGCAGGGAGCAGTGGTTAGTGAATCCATTGGCCTGGCCCCCACTTCCTTGTGCAAGCTCCACAAATCCTGCCCAATCCTAGCCAGGAGACCCACATTGCTTCTGGAAGCCCCCCAGTTGAAATTAGTAGAATTTAATAGGGATGCAACAGGAGCTCATAAAAAATAGGGTTTCCCCCCCCCTGGAATAATTTGATGAAAATGAAAAAAAATAATATCAAATTTTCATGGAATATTTTGATTTTTGGCAAAAAATTTGAATACCAAAATATTCTGGGCAAAAAATGAAATATTTTGACTCAGAAATGTTGCCACAGTGCCTTATGATATCTGCAATTTGAATAATTCATACTTCCATTCTCTTCTACACACTGGGCTCTCTGGTCAAACTACATCATGGTCTCACCTCTTGTAAAAGGAAAGTAGTGCATTATGGGAGTTAATCCAGCCTGAAAACCCAATAAATCATGTGCAATATAACCAATTCCATCCAATGTATTGTACAGTGGTCTTTAGGAATCTAAAATCCTCATGGGCCAGATCCTCATTTACTATATATTGGTGGAGACATGCTAGTTTACACCTGCTGAGTATCTGGACTGATATTCTTCAACAATTGCTGCCTGCACGCATAGACTGAAGATTTGTGATTATCACAGTCTATTGCATGTAGGTGTTATCTAAATGCCCTCCAAAAAAAAAAAAAAAAAAAAAGGAATTCAACTCTCTTTGGTTGAAAAGAAAACCCTGAATGTAAATATAATATTTTAGTTCTTAGGTATCCTTTGGGAAATGTTGGTTGAAGGGAGAAAGAAGCACAGAACAGAAGAACAAATACAATTTATCCTGGTTCACACAGTTACTTTAAAAATCTAACACCTACAAATAATTTTAAAATTTAATAATTTTAGTTTGAACATGTAATTTTCTCCAGTGGTCCCAAAGAAGTCTTCTATATACATAGACAAATTTCACAGTTGTCCAAGTTTTTATATTAACCTTCAGGACAGCAGAAGAGAATCATCATAGGTTTTGCAATTAGCTGTGGTTTTGTAATGTCACAATCAAAGGGAAGAGTGTTACTGTAAAACTGAACATCCGATCAAAGTAAAAATGTATTTATAGAAATAAATCTGTTGCTGTGGCAACTATTTTCCACTCTTCCCTGAAAACTACCAAAAGCAAAAATGACAACAATAGCAATAACACACAAACAAAATTATAATCTGTTTTATTGTGTGGAAAAGTGTCAACTAAATACAGAGTTGCAGAGTGAATCGTTTGAGAAAACACAGGCCTGTAAGAGGTGTTAAATAACAATGAGTAATGGTGAAAAAAGAAATAAGGCAAAAATGATTTTTGGGGTGCTAAGCTGAAAGTTCAGATCACTTCCTCTCTCTTACCCAAACTTTGTAATTTGTAAACTTTGTAAAATTTTGTAAAATTGAATTTGTAAAATTTGCTAGAAATCTTGTGAGAAGAGAATTTCTTGTGAAGTGGCTTGTATGCCGCACATCACAGCAAAAATATCTCCCTTCTTGCAGCACTTAAACTTCCCAACTCCCTTTACACTTACAATCACTGACATTCTTCAGCTCAATTCCTAAAAGATAAAATGCTAAGGGCCCAATCCTACTCATGGGAAGTTGCCCCATAAAAGTAAGGGAGTAAGGCTTACTCAGAGATAGGAAGGTTGCAGAATTTGTCCCTAAATGACTTTCTTGTTATATTTATAAATAAACGTAATTCACTATTCAAAACTGAGTATAGGAGCAACTGATGTGTAAAATGTCTGCTCATATGCTTCAGAAATATTACCAGAAACAGCAGAACCTACCTTCACAGTCTTGTTATTCTAATGAAGCTCTCCTGATTTTAAGTGTTTTGCCATAGAAGTAGGCACAAGCACAGAATTAATTGGAGCATGTCATATAGAACTAACTATGAAAGCAATGCCTTGTTGTCCTGTTACTAGATGCATCCGTTTGAAAGTGACCTTTTTGGCCTATGAATTTCCTAGTAATTTCCTAATGTTCAGAAGCTTATCTTCTATGAAGATGGGCATTTCTTCACATTGTAAGTAGGAAAAGGAGTATAAGGAAAAAAACAAAATAAAAGCTTTAGATATATTTGGGTAAATTCCAGATAGTAATCTCAAACTTTGGGGGATTTAATGAACTTCTCAAAATCTTCAGAAGTGTTTTCATGCTCATAATCATCACTTTATAAGGAGAAAAAAAGATGTATAGTATATCTTTAAACTCACCGCACATCTTCCTTGCACCAAAACTGATACTGGTCTGAATAACAGTTCCATTCATAGAGTTAGCAAAACTTATTCCAATGTACATTTATGGATTTAGCAATATAGAATATAGCAATTCTGATGCACCGAGAGTTGATATGCACATTGGTCATATAATAATCATAAATATTATAATGACTATAGCACCTTTCACCACAAGGTCTCAAAATAGTTTACAGACTTTATTTAAGCCTTGCCACACCACTGCAAGGTTAAATCATGTGTGATTGTTTTCTCATCTGTAAAATGGATCTAAGACCCCAGGATAGCAATGACAGATTTAGGAATAATTAATCCAGAAAGCCTGATACTTATCTGTCCTGCCCGAGATAACATTTCATTGTCAGTATCCAGAAGACTGTTTCAACTCTCAGCATTGTTGATGTCTAGTTTTCATAAAGAAACAGTCCTGGATATGTTGGTGGGTGCACTTTCTTTGTGTGTGTATGTTTTCTAGCCAGAATTATGGAAGACATTTCCTACTTTTATTGTCTATACCAACAGTAGGTCTGAGTTTCTCAATCTGAATAATATTGCACTACTTTATGACAGCTATGTTGAAAAGTGTATTGGTATTACCGGGGTACCTGGGGTTATACATTGTCAGACTATTGGCCTCATTATGCTGCCCCCCTTCATGTGCTCTCCATCCCCATAATACTAAGGATGCAATGTAGGAGCTTTTCTCCCATGGTGCTGTACAGCAGCCAGGATGCTCCTAGCCCATCCTCAGGGAGGGATTGGGTTAAAACATGGAGGAGGAACTCAAGTCAGTAAACTTACTTCATGATACCCCATGGGGAATTGTGTATGTCTGGGGGACAATGCAAAGGCTAATATCTATTCCCTCACCTGTGTCTCTGGCCCAAATTCTCCCCATTTGTGAAGCCTAATAGCTGTGGAGAATACACAGAAGACCTACTGGGAGACTGAGGGAAAGTAAAGTGCACGATGTGGAGCCAGCACATCACCCTCTTCCATGCCTCTCCTGACTGAATCCATGGCTGTTTACTATCCATGGCTGCTTTTGGCTCCCTGTTAGTAAATGAATAAAAACTGTCTTTGTTATTTAGCTAGGTGCAGTCTACATATTTAAGAAGCACAGTGCATGTCAAAGAGTAGACAAAATTGTTCTTGCAAAGTTAGCTTTGTTCTTGGTGTCTCTCTCATAGTAACCGAGTGCAAAGTGTTAATATATCACAAGTGGACACCACTAGAGCAAGTACACTAAACTATTATTTAGGAAATAAGATGGTAGTTCTAAGTTCTTAAGGCAAACAAACATATATATATATAATACATAAATATACAAAAAACCCACCCTATTTTAAAATAACAGTATTAAGGGTAAAAAGTCAAGCAATCAAGGAAATGCCTTAATTCTGGCATTCTGCCTATACAACCTAAATTCAGTCTTCTTATGTGTATACATTATGATACAATCTTTAACAACGTAATTACATAGTATTTTTTCCACAGGACTCCTCCCTCATTCATGTACATGGTGGACAGCTCTCACTTTGGGTATGTCTACTCTTTGAGCTGGTGGTGTGATTCCTAGCTCAAGGAGACATCTTAGCACTAGTTATGGTTGAGCCAGCACACTAAAAATAGAATGTAGCTGTGGCACGGTGAGCTGCGGGATGGCTAACCACTCTGAGTACATAGTCATCAAAGACGGTAGGCTTGCACTTGGGGTGGCTAACACATCCTGCCACTCAGTGAGAGCTGGGCACACCCTTGACACAAAGGCCACCCCTCTGTCAAATTTCAAATTCCTGCTCCAAAGCATGGGGGCTTTAGTGTTTCTCAAAGGAAAGGACTCAAGAGGTTATTAACATAGTGTTGCCCATTTTCACCTGAACGGCCAGTCAAAGTTTGAGGCCCTTCAGGCGTTCCATCTGGGAGTAGAAATCTGTGATAGGTATTTCTTTGGTGCGGCTTTCTTTATTTACAAAGAACATAGAAAGTCCTGTGTCTCTGAATGCAGAAGGAAGCAAATAGCAGGAAATAGTTTCTTTTGCTCGCTGCACCAAGAGCACTCAAGTCTGCACCCTGACCCAAAAATCACTCCCCAGTTTTCTTTCAATCACTTACCATGATTTCGGCTGCTCCTTTAGGCACTCTCTCTCTCTCTCTCTCTCTCTCAGAGTGTCTACATTTAAAATGCTACAGCTGTGCCATTCTAGTGCTTCGGTGTAGACACTATCTATACTGATGGGAAGGATTTTCTCATCAGTGTAGGTAATCCACCTTCATGAGAGGTGGTAGATCGGTCAACAGAAGAATCTACACCAATGTAAGCGCATGTTTACACTATATACTTAAGTTGAACTATGTTAGGTCGACTTACATGCATCATGGTAAATACTGTGGTGGTTCATGTCCACACTGCCCTTCTTCTGTCAGCGGTGTGCATCCTCACCAGGAGCGCTGCCATCGACTTAAGAGGGGCTGTGTGGGGGGGTGGGGGGCTGAGAGCCCAAGCTCTCAGCTCCACACACAGCTCCCTGCTTGTAGCCCCAACTCCCTGCTCCCCACCAGGAGCTTGGCTGCCTTCCACTTTGGCTCCCCACTGGGAATGGGGTAGCTGTACTTGGCTTCTCTGTTTCCCATTCCCCAGTGGGAATGGGGCAACTGACCTGACACTGGGTACGGATCTCCCTGCCAGGAGCCCAGCTGTCATCTTGGGCTCTCAGCTCCACACTCCCTGCTGGGACAATGGCAACTGACTGGACTATGGACCCAGAGCTCCCCCTGGACACAGCTGTGCTTACAGTGCAGGGGAGGGGAGGGGAGCAGCTGGGCTCACGGCAGGGAGATCCACCTGGTGTCTGGTCAGCTGTCCCATTCCTGGTGGGGAGCAGGGAGCTGAGAGCCAGGGGAAGCAGCATGAGACGAGAGCCTGGGTGGCAGCCCAGCTTGGAGCGGAGACCAGGCAGCAGCCTGACGGGGAGCAGGATATGGAAATGGACAAGAATGACGGCCAATAGATGTTAGCAATGGAGTGTCTATAGGGATGCTGCGTCACACTAACTACACTGACATAAGCCCTATGCATTGCGTGGAGGTGGAGTTATTATGCTGGTGTAGTAGTGCACTTACATCGGTGGGTGCAAGGCTGCAGTGTATGCACAGACATAATTAGGTTGACGTAAACTGCCTTACATCCACCTGAGACTGTAGTGTAGACCAGGCCTAAGTTTCTAGTGTAGGACAGGCCTCAGTCTTTCTTGTCTGTTCTCAGTTTCTTTGTGTCCTAACTTCACACACCCCTATCCAAAACAATACATAGCAAAAGTTCCTGTGTGGGTTCACACACTTCTTTTGTGGAGTTACGTGGAGTTTTTGCTTACAGTTATGTTAACTGTGTGAGTTCGCACCTATCAGTCTCAATCCTCAAACAAGGTTTCAACCAGCTCATAACAATAGATAAAACAACTTATTTTTCCCAGCCTCATCTCGGGGGGAAAGGGGGAAACTGAACCGTCTTGCAACCCCCGCCCCCCCTCAAAAAAAATTAGCCTGAGGCAGACATCTTGCATGTAAAATTTCAGGTCAAACAGTTAAAGTTTGGCCTTTTTATATAAACTTAAAACAGTATCTTATAACAGGACGTTCTATGCTATCATAATAGGTGATGTTGCCAGTGCTGCATATAATATTTTACTTTATTTTACCAGTTGAGCAGCTATGTACAAGAAATGAATATTGATATGTCTCTCATGTGCAGCATGCTGCTTGCTGTGCATATGCACATAAATGCAAATGTAAAATCCTCTTATATATACACATGTTTTATCCCCAGGCATGCATAGCATCTGTTATACTATAGATATGCTCAAGTCATCATGAGAATGGCTTTACTTAGTAAAGATTCAAGAAAAATAAATTTTTACATGGGGTTTTGAGGTTGCAGGCATAGAGTGGAAATGGGAAGATGTGTTCAGCAGGAATAAAAGTGATGAGAACTGAGGAATATGTGGTTTCTTTTCCTCGCCATTGAACAGAATGGCATCTTTCATCTCAATGGGAGATTTTTATAGGTGTTGACTGGTTGTTTGAGCTTCGCTTTTTAGATAGCGGAGAGATTTTTCATCAGGGAGAGGGATGTGTTAAAGAGTCAATGATTTTTTTTTAACCTCAGTCTAAGTGTTGTGAAGGGACGTGGGTAGTGGCTATCATAAATTTAGGTGTTGCAGGAAATGAGTTCCTCGAGGAAAATGGACAGACAGACAACAAAATACAGCTTGATCCTGTATAGCATATTTCATGCAAATTGGTGTCTCAAATACTTCAAGTTTAAATAGTACAGAAGTCTGTTCCACATGGCGGTAGCTTCTGAGACAGTTTTTACACCAGTAGTGGAGGAATAGAGGAACTCAGTGAGAAGTGCAGGGGAGCAGAGAGAGAAAGTCTTGAGGAAGGCTGGAGCAAGTCCTGCAGGCTTTGAAAACTGCAGCAGAAAAGATCATTAAGGGCTAGACTGTGGCTAGCCTTATGAAACTGTGTGGGAAGAAGAAAGGGCTGAGTGGGGGTGAGTAAGGAGTCTCTCCATCCTATTGCATAGCCCAAGTAAAGGCTACCCATAATTGCTATTCCTGAACTCAGGGGAGCACAGGAGTTGCTTCCAAGTTGCTCTATTTTGGGAGCTACTCCATGGAAAACAGGAGGATTTCGGAGGGAGTGTACTTTAAAGGGCTGTAGCAAATTACTCTCTTCTTCTAATACCTTAGGGGATATTGGTGTAAAATATGGGGAGGGTGGGTTCTGCAGAAAATTTCAACTTTTCATCAGAAAGTTTGCACTTTTCAGCCAAAAAGTTTAAGGGGTTTCAGGGTTTTTTAGATGAAAAGCTGAAATTTTCTGAGAAAAGCAGACACAGCTTTGTTTAGCCAAAAGTCCGTTTTGGGGATCAATAAGCAACTTAAATGGAAAATTGTTGACCCGCTCTACTCTTGGTAGCCTAAGTCAGAGATCCAATCAAGACAAAACTATGCCTATGTGCATTTTATAGAATTCCTGGAGAGCCTATCTTTGTGAAGCACTTCTTCCTACATTGGTGCAGACACCAGCAGAGGACATTAAGGTCAAGGATTTCACAATTTACAAAATAAATCATTCTGTTGGAACAAGTCCAATAAAATCTAATCATCTTCTAATTTCAGTGGTGTACAAATGTGAACTCAGGTGATTGTAAGTGGGCTTTTTTCTTTGTTTCTGGAAATAACAAAGAGGGATAATTTCAGTGTGGGGTACAGGAAAATACCTACCTATTACAGGTGGATCTGTGGTTCCAGGATCGGACTCCTGAGTCATCTCAGGACCCATATGTAAATCTGTGGTAGAGATCATCCTTGAATCTAGAGATTGACGACGATGATGACAGGAAAATTAGGAATACCTACAACTTCATTGCCATATATTAATTCCCCATACACTAGCCTTGTCATCTATTAGTTATATATGGATCCTTCAAGAAATGGAATAAGGTCCATTTAATTTTAATGGAGAAAAATTATTTTCATATATAGTAAAATGAGGTGAAAAAGTCCTAAAAGACCAAGCTTTTTGGCAAAAGCAAGTCCGTATTAGTTAGAGACAGCACAAATTAAACAGAGCCCTTTCCATTTCTCAGATATGTATCCAAAATGACGCATTACACTGAGAGTAGGGTATTGAACATATCACAAATGTAAATGATTTCTTCTTAAAAAGGTTTCAGAGTAACAGCCGTGTTAGTCTGTGTTCGCAAAAAGAAAAGGAGTACTTGTGGCACCTTAGAGACTAACCAATTTATTTGAGCATAAGCTTTCGTGAGGTAGGGTATTTTTAAACAAGTGTTTGGTTCTGTCATAAGAACATAAGAACAATCACACTGAGTCACACCACTAGTCCATCTAGCCCAGTATCCTGTCTTTAGACAGTGGCCAGTGCCAGGTGCTTCAGAGGGAATGAACAGAATGGGGCAATTTTGAGTGATCCATCCTGTCATCCAGTCCCAATTTCTGGCAGTTGGAAATGTAGGGACACATGAAGCATGAGGTTGTGTTCCTGACCATCTTGGTTAATAGCCATTGATGGACCTATGCTCCATGAGCTTATCTAATTCTTTTTTAAACCTAGTTATACTTTTGGCCTTCACAACATCCCCTGGCAATGAATTCCACAGGTTTCAGTTAAGAAATACTTCCTTATGTTTGTTTTAAACCTGCTGTCTATTAATTTAATTGGGCAACCTCTAGTTCTTTTGTTATATGAAGGGATAAATAATACTTTCCTATTCACTTTCTCCACACTGTTCAGGATTTTATACACCTCTATCATGTCCCCCTTTAGTTGTCTCTTTTCTGAGCTGAACAGTCCCAGTCTTTTTAATCTCTCCTCATATGGCAGCTGTTCTATCCATATGCCCAATCATTTTTGTTGCCCTTCTCTCTACCCCTTCCAATTCTAATAGATCTTTGAGATCGGGCCAACAGATCTGCAGTCAACTTTCAAGGTGTCAGTGTAGCATGGCTTTCTATAGTGGCATTATGATATTTTCGGTTTTATTTATCCTTTTCCTAATGATTACTAACATTATTAGTCTTTTTTATTATTTTTTATTTTATTTTTTATTAAACTGCTGCTGCACTTTGTCTGCAGGGCTGGAATTGCCTGCCCCATGCATTAGATTCACTAGCAGTTCAATGCATCTGATGAAGTGAGCTGTAGCTCACAAAAGCTTATGCTCAAATAAATTTGTTAGTCTCTAAGGTGCCATAAGTCCTCCTTTTCTTTTTGCGAATACAGACTAACACGGCTGCTACTCTGAAACCTAGCAGTTCAAAGACTCCCGCTGTGTTTCAGCGCTGTAACATGCTCGTGTAGACAAGCCCTTAGTCTCTGAGTCAGGCTGTCCCCTCTCAATGAGGGAACTGAGCAGCCCTGGCTCGTTATTGGCCCAGCAAGTTGCCTGTCCATATCACCCCATCCTGAAATCTCCCTATTGACTTCAGCATGAATTTCTAGTCCATTCTGTCCCCACCCCTGACTCCAGGCATGCTGGGAAATGGTGTCAGAGGGTTCTGGTTGTCATTATTGTTGTAGATCTACCCTGTAGAGATTCAGTCTGGCATTCTAGAAGCTGGCAAACTCCAAGTGGGAGATTACATAAATGAATAAATAATTGTGATGAAAAGATTAATTTTCTTCAACACATTTTGTTTGACATTGCTAGCAGAAGAAAATTGTTTGAAATGTGTCCTGTTAAATGTGGTTTTAAACTTTGCTGGTAGCAAAACAAAATAGTAAATTTGCTGTAAGTAAATAGAAATCAGTTGGGTGTATAATTCATCCTTCACACTGTGAATCAAGGGACGAGCTTGAAATAATGAGTTTTTCCACAATTTAATCTGACTTTTTTTCAGGTTCACAGTTTCTGTTCTTGGTCATTTTTAATAAAACATTGATACAAATATGTATTACAAGAGTAAATATTATTTACTTGGTTTTCACTAAATTAATCTGAAGATGTATCTGAATCCAATTTAAACATGATTTGGTTTTATAGACATCTACCCTAGAAAAAAAAAACAGATAAAATCAATAAGTACCATTGTAGAGGTAATGAAAAAATAGATCCAAAAATTAGATGTTTTGCTCTTCAACTTTTATTTTGCCTTGTTAACAGTTCTGTTGATCTATACTGGGCATATGCTAGAATTGAGCTTTAAGTGCCACCTACAGAAAGTTCTATAGTTTTAAGTAGTCATAGCAACAAGTATAGCTACCTGAATTTTCATTGCCAGAGGATGTATTCCCATTTAGCTGTTGTGAGCAATAGCGGTAATGATGGCAGTTAGAAACACATGCAAATCTTACTGCTCAGAAAAGTTTGGGTGATTTTAAATTGCAGCTAGCTGGGTTTTGAAATGCCTACATGTGCACACTGGGAATACATACAAAAACCTCCACTCAGTCCTGTCAGCTTCAAACAGCTGACAAGTTGATACATATATATATTTTTACAAAAAAAGTATTTTAAAAAAAATTGCATCTTTTATTTCTAGCCAACTAATTTGGTTCCACCTAACTCTCCAATACATTCCTACTATGTCTATTTTGTATACTATCCCCCCCTTCCCATCAAGTAGATCTACAGTATGAAATGGCTGCCCTCAGTCATCATAACACTTGTATAACTAGTCTAGGTTCTGAGTTCTTTGTAGTTTTACTTTATAAGAAGGACCAATGTCAATTGTTTAACAAGCTCCCAGTTGTCCTTTTTAACAAGATACACATCAAGTGACAGTGTGTCAAAAATGTTGTTATGCCTTGATGTCTGAGGAGAGGCTTTTGGAGGCTTAATTTTCATTCCTGTCTGCAGCCAGGTTCATAGCTGGCTGCTTTACCTCTTGCAGTAGAATTCCTTTGACTTATGAACATCCTGATTCACCAGGACACACAGATGAGTGAAAGAAACACAGGGATGGATTTACGCAACAAGCTCCTATTTTATTAACTTAACACTGAGGAGGGGCACTGCCCCTCTCACATATTAGGCACTTAACTGAGTCCAGTGCAGGGCCTCTCCCTCCCTCCCTGAGGCATACTCTGACATGGACTTTGAGGCACAAGAAGGGGTTTAGCTCCAGCATGTCTGAGCATGA
Organism: Lepidochelys kempii; assembly: GCF_965140285.1. Classification (NCBI taxonomy): domain Eukaryota; kingdom Metazoa; phylum Chordata; order Testudines; family Cheloniidae; genus Lepidochelys; species Lepidochelys kempii. The sequence continues at coordinate 64,234,925 of NC_136384.1, read as the reverse complement.
ACCCCCTCCCCGCTTCTCCCTCCCAGGAATTGGCCATACCCCTTCTGGTCCAGCTCTTCCCGATGGGCTGGGAATTGGCTTTAGCTCTTTCTGTTGGGTAATATGGATCTCTTTAAGCTATTTTTCCCCCTCCCCCTGAACTAAACTCAGCATGACAGTATCCAACAAGAAAACATTGGGTCTATTTTCTCCTTCAGTATTCAGAGTGAAGTATCCACAAACATGTTTGTTATTCATATTTCTTCATCAGATATTTTCTGCTACTTTATTTCAGATTATGGATTGTTCCTGAGTTATTTGCTCCAACTATAAGAACAAGCATTATCTCTGGGGAATAATTTCTTACCCCCTGTGACGGGGCGGACTGGCCCTGCACTGGGAATGAGACGGTCAACCGTTCCCTGCTGGCGGAAGAAGCCACGCCCCTGGGGCTCTGCCAGGCATGCTCCAACAGAGAGTCAAGTACAAAAGTCTGCAGAGCTGCTCAGTCAGGGCTGGCAGCTGAGGAAGGAGGACACCCAGGAGGCTCCAGCCCAGGAGGGAGCTGATGGGCCAGGAAGTGGGACTAGAGACTGGCTGCTGTGGGAACCCCAGGAAGCCCCAGCGGCTGAGGAACCTGAAGGCCCTGATGCCACAGGGACTGCTATGTCAGGAGAACTGGTAGGAAGTGACCCAGGGAAGGGAGTGGTATCTCCCACCATTCTGAGGGCAGCGTGTTGCGGTAGGATTCCCTGCTGACCTGGGGTGGATCACGTCCTCAATGACCGGGCCCTGGGTTCGAGCCTGGTGAAGGCGGGTGGGCCTGGGCTCCTCTACTGGGGGTCTCTAACCTCCCCCTGCCTTTTTTTGTGACTACACAGTTCACTGACCCCTCTCTTACCTCAGAGGAGATAGATGAACTCCGGCTCCTGGGCCACACTATTCTACGAGGGGAAGAAGATTTAGAGGGAGTGCCCCAATAGGGCTCACAGGGCCTGGGTTAGCCCTGAGGGAAGGGCTAGGCCTAAAACAAGCAGTATTAGGGCTGTGGCATTAGGAAGGCACTGGGAGTGCTTGCCCTGCCACACCAAGGGTCACATAAGGAGACACGGCCCCCTGAGGCAGAAAGAAGGAGTGCCAGAAAAACAGGCTCAGTCTGGGACTAGCTGCTAGAAAGGGGTGGTGCAGGCCAAGGCCCCCAGAGAGAAGGGGGCTGGGGCAGAGAGGCCCCACCTTAACCAGGGAACCCTCCTTAGTGACAGGAGGGCCCTGGGGAGGGGAGACCCAAACTGAGACAGAAACCCATGTAGGACTGGAGCAGTCTACAGTGGGGATCCAGACCATGGAAGAGGGAAGCAGGTTGCTCCAGTTGGTGGAGAGCCTGCGGTAGGAAAGAGATTCCCTGAGGGCCCAGCTGCAAGGAGCACAAGGGCACTAAGGGATTTCTTCCCACTTCCCCCAAGAGCATTCTTAAGGGGGACGGTGTGTAGTGGGGTGGCTGCCCCACTCCTGTACTAGATGGGGCTTCAACAAACCAGAAAAGCTGTGCAGGTGGGTGGCCAATCAGAGAAGGCCTACTAGGGAGCCAATCAGAGGCTGAGTAAGAGGCAGCCAGTCAGGGCCAGGCTCAGTCCTGTATAAAGGCTGCCCAGGAAGGGAGCAGGTAGTCTCTCCTAGGCCTTTAGAGGGTGAAGGTGTGCCTCTAGTGTGAGGGAAAACTAGCACCAGGGACAGTGAAGTGCAGGGCAGGCAAAGGGAGCAAAAGGGAACTCCAGCCCGGTATTTGCCAGGCTGCAGGCCCTGAGGGAAGGGCCTAGCTGGTGCAAAGGGGAAGTGGCCCAGAAAGAGGAGGACAAGGGGAGAGAAGGAGGGTAGGAAGGCTGCTGCCAAAGGGTCCTTGGGTTGGGACCCAGAATAGAGGGTGGGCCTGGGTCCCCCACCTTGCACATACACCCAGCCATTGGACGTGGCAATAGCAGATGGCACCAAACCCTGGTACAAGGGGTTAGACTTTGGGGTGTGGTTGGCCACTATGGCTGGGTGAAGTGAAAGACTGCTGATAACCCCCCCTGCCCCCCCCCTGGAACGGGGTGAGTGAGGACTATGGGGCACTGCTGGAGGGCAGTGTCTTGAAGAGGATGCTGCAAGAAGGGAGCAATGCGGGTCGAGGTGCTAAGGGCAGGTGAGAGACAGATGGGACTCCATCATGGGAAGGCAGTCTACATTGGACTGAGCTAATTCCCTGATGAGTCAGCAGGAGGCACTGTGGTGGTGAGTCCCAACCCTGTCACACCTCCTAATTAACACAATATTATTCTTGATTGGAGAACAAAAATGTAATAACTGGAGGAGGGAAATCAAAGAGAGTCTAAGATGTGATCACCTATTTTGTGTGTCTCACACCCTCTCTCTGATAAACAATGTATATATTATCAGATAAAAGTTTTCAAAAGAGTGTTTACAAGACTGAGGACTAAGCTTTCATTTTCAAAAGCTCCTAAGCAGGTTAGGAACCAAGCTTCCATTGAAAGTCAATGGGAGCTAGTCACCTAAATCACCTAGCATATGTCTATACTACACATTTTTAGTGACATGGCTGTGCCCTACAGCCATGCTGCTGAAAGATGCACAGTGTAGCCACTGTCAGCAGGAGAGAGCTCTACCAACAAAAAACTTTTACCCCTGATGAGCGGTGTTAGCATTGTTGGCAGGAGAGCACTCTTGCTGACAAAGCTCTGTACACACAGGCACTTGTCGTCAGCAAAACTTTTATCTTTCAGGGGGTGTGTGCGCTTAATAGCTCTGAATGACAGAGTTTTGTCTTTCACTTGCCAGTGTAGACAAAGCCTTAGTCATTTCTGTACATCCCACTAGGTGCCTATCTTCATATTTAGGTACCTTTATAAATTTGACCCTAAGTCACTTTTGAATATTGGATAAAGGGCTTCTCATTACTATTATTTATTATCTAACAGTGCCCAGGATACTAGTCATGGATCAGGTCCCATTGTGCGAAGTGCTGTACACACACAGAACAAAAAGTTGCCCCCGCCCCAAACAGAGTTCAATCAAACTAAGGCACTTCAGAAATTTTTGAAAACATTATGCATCCTTCTTAATGTCAGAGTTTTCACAGTAACAAAAATGTTTCTCCATCTAAACTGTACATACAGGGCCTCCAAACAAAGTGTAACTAATTATCCTACAATGCTGCTCTTTCCTTCCATGATCCTTAGTGGTCCTCATATACCAAAGGATTGTTATATTTAGAAATATGAATGTGGGGAATGCACATTTTATCTTTCATCTGGTATGCTGCCTATAATTTTTTCTGTGTCAAAAAGAAACTACGTGTGCTTTAGTGAGGAAGACATTTTCCAGTGTGTGTATGTTAAGCTTTTGGGGATGAGAACTATGCCTGCCATAAGGCCCTGAATGGAGCTGGACTGGAACCAGATTTTCCATTTTGCGGGAAAGCCTACTATTTTGACTTTTGACTATTCTGGAATAAACTACAATCAACACTGAATTTTGATAAAATTGAAACTTTCCCCAATTTTTCCCTTTTTAGAATGTTTTTAAATGAGTTATATAAGTTTTGTCCCATTTTGACATTTTTAGAACAGAAGGTTTTGACTTTTGTTTTGAAATGACCTTTTGAAACATTTGCAAGTTATCAAAATGCTTCATATTTTTTCAAAACAAAATGTCATAATGGATATCTTGCATCAAAAACTGTTTTTTTTGTTTTTTTTTTAAACCAGCTCTAGCCCTGAATCTGATTGTGGCCTCTAGGCACTGCCATATTACCTCCAAGAACAGTGGGCCAAAGCATGCCCTTGATTTCTAAGCGGAATGCCCTGAGGATTTCAGCAGTTAAAAGTGATGGTGTGATATAGGTCAGTAATACTAATACTCTCTGTATTTTTTCTTTTACATATCTCCTATCACAATGGGCCTTAATGTATATATGCTGCAATATTGGTTAAGGGTAGGGGTTTTCAAAAACCCTTAGCATTGTTCTAACTTTGCTCCTAGTGAAGAAAAACTCACATTAGACACCGAGTTAGATCAGCAATGAGGGCTTCTGAACATTAATTTTGGGGGGAGCAGGATTAAGCCAGTGTGGAGTACTTTTTAAAATCTCACCTAAATATTTTTAATCAAAGTACGACAAACAATATTACAATCAAGGATATAAAATCAACAATATTAAGCTGATTGTAAAAAAGATCAACAAAATTGTAGTACCATTATAGATTTATTAAACATTATATCTTTTGCATAAAGTTCACAGGATATAAATAGGGAAGGAAGACTGACAATAATAATCAATAATTAATTAACAAGAAGAATGATTCAGAATTACATTTCCAATATTTATCACTCTGTCAGACTGGCTTCATGTATTTTTTAAGGGAATAAAGTAACTTCCATTAATTAGCTTACTTTGGAGAGGTCTTACTCAGGCAGTAGGGAGTAGAATATTTTATATACCTACAAATCTTTAACCATTCAAGCTCATTAAATTTACAATTCATGTGTCTTCCACCCCATTCTCTCAATGCAAAAAGATAGAGAACTGATCTCTCCTTTGAGCATAAAAGATGGGACATGAACCATATCAAAAGGCTAACCTTTGGCATGAACTCTTGACATTTACAGCATGAGTATCCACGACCAAGTAATACAAATAATATAGCTTTGATATATCCATAATACCTAGTATCTGTATGAGAGATCAGTGAGAGAGAGACAACACGGGGGCTTTAATTTCCTTTGAGACCTAAACTTCCCTCAATTATATTTAATCTTTATTAATATAGCCAATGTTATTTTTGAACCAACATTATTTCCAGAAAAATGCCTTTAAAGTATATGAAAGGATTATTCCATATCCCAGAGTGGGGAAAATATATTTTTTTCCCCAAATAAGTCTTTGGATTTAACAAAATAGACTACATGCTAGAAAGACATGATTAAAAATTATTGTGGCTGGATTTTGTATTAAATGTAAAAGTACAGGACATATTTGATATACTGGAGCGCAATCCAAATTAGTAGGAAGCTGACACCCCTGCCCTGCAACCTGGGGTGCCTTACAATGGCCTTGCTGTAGTAACTCCCACCTGGGATACTCAGAAACAGCTTTCCAGTATACAAACCACACAGTGTCTCTGTTTCAGAGTAGCAGCTATGTTAGTCTGTATCCACAAAAAAAGAAAAGGAGGACTTGTGGCACCTTAGAGACTAACAAATTTATTTGAGCATAAGCTTTCGTGAGCTACAGTTCACTTAATCGGATGCCACAAGTCCTCCTTTTCTTTTTAGTGTCTCTCTGTGTAACTTCAGACTGCCAGCTACACCCTGGCTCTCACCAGCTTTGGTTATATTGCAGGGTGACCTCAACAAACCCCTCTTCCTGGATCTTCTCCCAGAAATGTATGTCCTGTACTGCCCAGCCCTCTCCTGGACAATATATTTATATTAAGTCCATTTATCCTTTAAGGAAATATTATACCAGTTTATCATCTTAAATAGCTGCCCAGACACTTCAATTTAAGCACACTGGATTATATGAAACAATAAAACAAGTTTATTAACTAAAAAGATTAAGTGAATTCAAGTCATAAGGCATACAAGTTAGAAATAGTTACAAGAAAATTTAAAGATAAAACATTTACTCATGCCTAATTTTACCAAGTATGTTAGATTCAAACAATTTCTCACCAGATGCTCCAGCAGATTAGTAACCAAACTCTCATATCAGCCCCTACCCAGAGTCCAAAAGCCATTTCCCTTTGTCTTCTCAGGTGTGGAGAATGAGGTGTGCCAGGAGAGGGAGCATGTGCCCTCTGAGATTTGGGATCTTTTTTTAAAGTTTCAGTCCCCCTCTTTAAAAACATTTCCAGCTGAGACAGAGGCGACAAAGGGTATATGTGGGAGGATATCCTGATTTCCTTTGTTTTCCTTCCCTGCTTGATGATTCTGTTTACTGCTTAAATGTAAATTCCTTCCTCACACATTCCTTCCTTTGTTTAGGACAACCTGACTTCTGCCTAGGGCTGTGGGGTTTGGAACATGTGTTAATATCATACAGGGAAATCGTATGTGTTACCTAGAATGTTACCACATGTATTTTACCGGGACAATACTGACCAGCATATTATGAATTTTCAAATGATACTTTACAAGGAATTCTTTATATTAGGATTACTACAATGTGTGGGCTATGAATACAGGGTTGTATTTCATCACAGGCAGTCAGCATCTTCAGGATTAGGTGCAGTAGCTTGACTATTACAGCACTAGCTTTGATAATCTCCTGCTGTTTTCTGACTTTTGACAGATCACTTATGTCCTCTTTCTTTTGTTTTGATGATGCCAGAAAACACGTGCCCCCCAAACACATCACCAGCTCATTTTGAAATTCTGCCTGATACACCTCCCTTGAATTTTCAAGAGAGGGGGTTAATACAGTTTCAACAGCAAGCATTTGAACATAGAATCAAGCAGAATTGTAACAGAAAAACCTTTGAAATGTTGAGAATGCCTAATGACAATCTTTGGGGGAGTCTCTCCCCCAATCTCAAGGGGGGGAAAGATACTTCATCTTGCTTTATGGCATGATCTCTCAGATCATCATGACTACGTGTATCACAGGTAGCTATCCTTGTACAAAAGTTGTTCTTAACCATAACTATTCCTGGTACAGTCATGGGGTAAAATATTTTTTTTCTTACCACCACAGATCATGAGTGATCAGGGGTCCCTGATGGATCCTGGAATCACCAGCAACTCAGTTTGAAAACAGAAACATTGGGAGTATAAAGTCCTTTCATGCAATTACTCTTGTTTGCAAAATGAAGGTTAAAGTAGGTCATACAATAAGGGCAGGGTTAGAGTAGGTGATTGCCTGCAGCACACACTCGCTGTGATCTAATAGGAGAGGTGGTTGTGCAGACACTGCCAAATCAAAGTATGAGTACTTTCCTGAAGCAGACTATTGCTTTTATCCCTAAACCAGCCCTTTCTGGGCAGTATTTCTTTGTTACTTTGCTTGTGGTGGTATGAGATTCTTAAAGGACATGAAATATAGCCTATTTGTCTACTGCCAGCAAACTCTCTCAAGTGTAAATGCTGAGAAACTATACAGTAGCTGAAGAACTCTCACAGGAAACCAGGGCATCTTTTATGGGTACTTTCTCCAAAGGGTCATGGGAATGGGGGAGGGGAAATAAATCAAGTAGCTGGAATTTAAAGAAATGGGCTGACTTTCTTTCAGAAGCAAAAGCACATTCCAGGGAAATAATTCCATTCATGGTTTTCATTGAAGACACTTTAGATGTCCTTCAAATAACTTTTATACAACTTATATTTCATTATGCCTATATAAAAAGATATAATTGTCTAGATTGAGATCACCTCCTGTTGTGGGATGGAAAAGAGAAGGCATCTCAGAGGCAGAAATTCTCTGTAAGGATCCCCCTAGTGACATCCCCCTTCATTGTCCCTTTGGTGAGTCAGGGTTTGCCTTGCCACAGAAGAGGGTCAATGGCCTTGACACATTCCAGAGGACAAACATGAAGGTCCTATGCTTTTGCACCAGGTCTGTTTCTCCAACACCTGCGCCTTGGGAGCACAAATCTAGGGAACAGTCTCTCCAGATTCTGAAGTGGGGAGAAGACTGTGCCACTGTAGCACTTATAGTCTAGGCATACCCTAAATTATTCTTGATTTACACTGTCTTATGTGTAAAGGAAATTAGCCTCCTTGGAACTAAATTCTGCTCTCATTTAGATGGGTTTAAATCTGGAGTCACTTCATCAAAGTCAATGTAATTACTTTGGATTTTCATTGCAGAAATTGCCCCCTAGCTGTGCTTTAACTTTTACAGTATTGCATGCAATTGCTATATCCTTTTCAAGGTATGTTGTCAGTTTGACATATAATATTGACAGCAGCTGGAGCTAGACACCATACAGATTCATTCTATGCCACATAACTGTCTTAGCCCTAGTGAAGCTAGCCACAGATGATATGATAGCTTAATAAATATGAGGCAGCATAAGCTGCTAAAATAAATTAGTCCAGTAATTCATTCTTCATCTTCAAACTGAAATTACCACATCACTAATGATTTTTTCAGAATGTTACTTTAATGTGACAGCTTTGTGTCAGGTTTTGGAAAATACACACTCCATTAATTACAAATATAGGAAGCTATGATTTTATGTATGTGTTTACTTTATATTTATATTTTAATTTATTTCATATGAAAGAAAAACCAAGATTTCAGGAAGAAGGATTTGCCCAGCAAGCTGTTTGACATCTCATTTCAAGACTGGTGTTTGTGTGTAAACAAACTGAGTTATTGGTGGGGTCCATCTACACTGCAGCTAGGAGGTACAACTTCCAGCTTAGTAGACATACATGAGCATCTCTGATCAAGCTAGTGTACTAAAAATAGCAGTGTGACCAGTGTAGTATGGATGGAGACTCAGGCTAGCTGTCTGAATAGAGGTCAGTCTGAGATCCCAGGTATGTACTCAAACAACTAGCCTGAGCTGCTGCCTGTGCCACCATGGCCACAGTGCTATTTTTAGCATGCTAGCTTGATCAGAGCTAGTGCATGTATGTTTACTCAAGCTAGGAATGACACCTTCTAGCAGCAGTGTAGACATATGTCTATACTGTGATGTAAACCCAGGGTTTGTAGAACTCAAGTTATCAGTCCCTAGGTTTGTTAACCTATGGCATGAGCACCAACGCTCATTTGTAACTGCAGGTTAGGAATTGTTGAACCCTGGGCCCTAACCTGGGGCTCCAGCATCTGCACTTCAGTAGGAGGGTTGGAGTCCAACCACCCACATCCCAGACTTCCTCTAGCCCTCCCCAAATGTGGCTGCTCAAGCCCTTTGTTCATGGTGCAGCATGGGAAAACTTGACTGTCCACCAAACTTGATTGTCCAGAGGATAAAGAAGCTGGCCCATGGGTTTGTGGGATACTTTAGGCAGACTCCCAGACCATGAGTCCAGTGGGACATCTAAGCAATGGGGCTTGAAAACCCTGGGTCTTGGTTCGACTCAAGCTTTGATCCTGTGTGCTCTCACTCTCAGTGGAGTCCTGGGGCCCTCAGTCCCCTTGGATTAGCATGATTTTTGTGTAAGCAGAAGGGGAACTTAGACTTGAGCCTGAGTGTGAATCCTGGGATAACATTGCAGTGCAGATATATCCTTAGAGTATACCCAGACTCCTTGTAACAAATTTCTGCTCCACTAGGAAGCAGCATGATATGTGTTCTAGTGATCAATCAGCAAAGGCAAAAATAATAGAGATGGTTGGAAAATGGGGTGCTTCTTCCCCCTCCCCGTGGAAAATTTTGACAATGAAATAATTAATTAAATTTTTTTTGTTAAGCTGAAAGGTTTGGGTTTTCAGCCAAAAACCTCAATCTCTTTGACAAGTGTTTTTGATGAAAAATTTAACTTCTGTAGAAAATATACCTCTTTTGTGAAAATTTTCCTTCAGACAAAACCTCAAATTTCCATTGAAAACAGTTGAGGTGAAAAATATTCAACTAGACCTAAACAGTACATTTGTTAATATCTGACAACTAAATGTTGTAAAATATATTTGTGATGAAGATTCAGACATAGCTGTTGCTAAAGATGATAGAATATTTAAGCAAAACGGTGAGCTAAAAACAAAGTATCACTATAGCTTGTATATGTCTTTATTATTTTCTGTTTGTGAACATTCACATTGCAGTTAACAATTTGGCTTACATATTATTTTTATTACAATAGCAGCCAGAGTCCCTAGTCACAGTTAGGATCCCAGTGTGCTGAATATAGCACAAACTATGGAAGGGGCAATCCCTGCTTTAAAGATCTTGTATCCTAATTTTCTGAATGATCACAGGAAGTGAATTTTAGACTTATAACAGATTCATATTAATGAAGTTCATTTCACCTGGAAGCAGAAATAATTGATAATTAAGTCATCCAATCAGAGAACAGAAACAACATAGTGTGACTTAGGCAACCAGTCACAAAGTTCAAATGGTGAATTCTAAATGCTGAAAAATCAACTGAATGCTTACAAGAGGTTTGTGAACAATCCTGGGCTCAATTGTGTTTAAAAAAAAAAAGTCTGAAAATTAGAAATAGCAAGTAGATTTAGACAAAATTGATATCCAGTGTCAGACAATTCACAAACAGAATAAAGGGTTTAATATTTTTCCCACTATGAATATTTTGTTTGACTGCACACTGAGAAAAGATCAATAGGCTGCAGGAACAAATCAATATTCCCCTAAAATAGCTTCGTGCTTGAAGTTAGTATGTTTTATAGACTAACCCTCTTTAATTTCTTAATTGGCCACTTCAAGAATCCTCTCAAGCCTTTGCTCTTCCCCCTGGTAACATATCTGGACCCTGTGACTGGTGGTTTTTTTTTTTCCCTTTCATTCAGTTCTTTTCCCAGGAATAGCACTAAAGTTGATACCAGACTTCTGATAGGTTTCAGACAATAAGTATATATACACACATTAGAAATTCATCCAGCACAAGTCCAATAGTCAATGACCACCCCTTCTTCTAGCAGTACATGAAGAATTCTCAATGGTATAGCTAGGTTTAGCATTTAATTTGCCATGGCAGCAATGCTGTTCTTAAGCCTGTCCACTGCCAGAAGCTACGTTTTTAAAAAAAAACTTAAAGTTTTGCCTAATGCAGCACATACACCAGCTCATTTTCTCTGCATTTTAACTTGGATTGATATGAAACCTGCATACTGTCAAAGGAATACCTGGATATTAAAACTGCCCTTTGCTTAAATCTTCATGTGTCTTCCTGAAGGCTGACACATTACATTGTTTTCTAATGAGTGTGATGGGGCAAGGCCAGATGGCTATAGAAAGATAGTGGGAGATAGATATATTAGCTCCAGGCTAAACAAATGGCTAGTACCAGGTTAAGTGAAATGGAAGCTGCTCCAGGTCAATTAAGACACCTGGGGCCAATTAAGAACTTTCCAGAAGGCAGGGAGAAGGCTAGGTTGATTGGGACACCTGAAGCCAATCAGGGGCTGGCTGAAACTAGTTAAAAGCCTCCCAGTTACTCAGGTGGGTGTGCATGTCAGGAGCTGTGGGAGGAAGTTGTGCTGGTGGAGAGGCTGAGTAGTACACACCATATCAGGCACAAGGAAGGAGGCCCTGAGGTAAGGGTGAAGTGGAGCTTGAGGAAGTGAGTGCTGCTGTGGGGGAAGTAGCCCAGGGAATTGTACATGTCATGTTTCTAAAAGGTCTGCTACCATAGCTGATACTATTAGGGTCCCTGGGCTGGAGCCTGGAATAGAGGGTGGGCCCAGGCTCTCCCCTCCCCCCCACCTTTGCCACCTGATTAATCACTGAGACTCAGAGACAACAGAGACTGTGCAAGGAAGGATGACTTCTCCTCACCTCCCTTGCTGACTTATGATGAAAATGGCTCAGTAGACTGTGACCCTTGTCTCTAGAGAAAGAAGGGTTACGTGGAGAGTCACGGTGAGCCTCTGAGGCTAGCGAAATCCGCCAGGAAATGTGGGACCCATGGAGGCAAGGACAGAGCTTTGTCACGCGAGATTGAAATTTTCAAATTAACTTTCCGTGTAATTAAATCTCACTAAATGAGAAGCCCAAAACTCATAGGCTGAAAATAGCTTCAGCAACATCAAATTCCCAATGAGTTTCATTACTCACCTCATCTTTTAAGGTCAATTTTGCTGCCTATGACTTTCTAGTTCTCAATTGTGCCAGCTTGTACTTGATAAATGGTGAAAATGTATGGGTACTTTTAATGACCACTTTCAAAAGCATAATTTTGTATATAATAAAAAATGTAACATTTCTATAGTCTCCTCTTTCAGTTACACCTGTTTCCTTCAATTATTCCGTTATCATGGAACTCCATGTGAGTGGTTCATGATGAGGATTGAAAGTTGACACATACATTTATTTTTGTTACAGTAATAGCTTGTACTATATTTTTGTGGGATATACATGAAACCGTTATCCACAGAAATGCTACTAAAAAGCATTTCTGAAAAAAATGAACAAAGCTATTATATTGACAGTACTAGCTCAATAAATGCTTCTATGAAGAGTTACACAGCTCTCCACCAGACACTTGGATTATGTTTGCCAATTTGCAGACAGCTGGAGAAACAGCTGCGTAATCTACAAGCAAAAAGAAAAAGAATATACAACCCAATAATATGGAGCGGAGCGCCAACTCCTCTATAGTTAAGGACAAGGTTTAGAACAGCTTTCTGCTTAAAGATAGACTCTTCATATAAAATAATAGTAAGATACTGAAAGTGTGTGGCAGCTAGTGATGCTGTACCCTTGAGGCTTCTCCTTTTATCCAGTTGTGGCTCAATCCCGCATTCTGTTTGTACCCACAACCCCATCAGGTTCATAATTGAACACTCTGGGCCCATGACTATGTCATTCTCTGCTATTAGAAAATTTAGGACATAAATCAGAGCCACAGCTTGCATAAATTGGCATAATTGACTTCCATGGAACTATGCTATTTTACACTAGTTGAAGACCTGGCCCTCTGTCAAAGGTGGCGTATCACAGCACATATATTAAACAAATTGCTTAAGACCATGTTGAAACCTATCTTTTATTTTTATTTTGTCATACCAGATTTATTACTTGTGCTTCTTTGCAGTGCTTTATGGTATATTGTTTCCTGTCTTTATAAAAGTTAATTAATTAGATTACAAAAGTCAAGACACAATAGATGACGAGAAACATTTAACCCAAAGACAAACCATAAACTAGTTTGGTTATGATACAGCACATTGTAGTTTGAGACAGATCTGGAAGTACTTGAACTCTTAACAACATTTTGGAAATAACTGATGTAAAATATTACAAAAATGCCTCAAATGCTGATGAAAAATAAGATAATTAAAATGAAACACTCCAATTTGCATGGGAAAGCAACTTTAATCAATAGTAGCAAATTAGCGTTAATAAATAGAGATAATGACTAGTGGAATACATAGTAATAACTGAAAGACACTTTAAATCTTTATGAAATGAACAGAACAAAATTTCATCTATAATTAATAATCCCATTTGATTGAACTAATTGAACTAATCAAGCTATACTTTGAAATGCTCATAAATTTAATCAGAAAATAGACAACCTCTTACAACCTCAATGAATTAATACAAGAATGCAAAATGGCCCACAGTCAAAAAGAAGTCTCTATGTTCCAGGTGAAAGACAACTATATATGATCAGGGACAAACAATACATTTATTATATAATGAAATGAAAAAGCATAAATCATTTCTTTCCATTTTTCAGATTGTTTAAAGATTGGCATTTAGTTGCTGGATTTCATATGACTGAAGAATATACACATAATAAGAATCCAGCCCAATGACATCATTTGTGAAAGGGAAAAGTTGACTGGATAATTAGATATAATTCATTGCCAGTTGAAGTCTAATTACATATCATGTAAAAACTCACTTACAAATGAGTGACAAATGTGTAACAGAATATTTGCATTATTAATAATTGTTTGATATTGATAAGACTGATTTATGCAAGCAATTTTAACCAATTCAATCATCAATCATCATTTTCACTATCACCAACAGCTTTGCTCAAAGCACTGATGTATCAATGCTTTTCACTTCAAGATTTAAAACATTCAAAATACTTATTAATTTAAGTTATCCAGTGTAAATGAATGTGTTTGGAACAGTTATTTAGAATAATTAAATCTCCAAATTCCTTACTTTTACTGATCTTTCCTTTTCTAACTTTTGAGAGTGTTCTGATGAAAGCAAATAAAAATATGCCTGAAAGGTTTATATATATATAATATGCTACATACATACCTGAAATCTCACAGGGAATGTTTAACACTATATTTCCTCTGCATATGTGTACACACACAGTTAATCCAATGTTTAAAATTCTCTTGTAACCTACCTATTTTGCTGCCTAATCCACATCTAGCCCTGAAAGGTAAATGTTTTGGAAATGACAACATTTTGAGTGTCTGGTGTCATGGTCCACATGACTAAATGTTGCACTACAGGCTATCACGCTGGAGATTTACACCCCAGCTTACTGTACACTAACTGTCCGTATAGACAAGCCCTTACTATTTCATGAGGGTAGATGACAATAGGACATTCGGGTGGAAAATGTTATATAACCTTCACTATGAGAAGCACTATGAGCTCCACCCATAAATGCAAGTAATGTCATTGTAGACTTGGCAATTCCTAGGGAAAGTTGATTAGAGATGACAAGGTGGAAATGAGTCAGAATGCACAGAGCCCAGTCCCAGGAGAGAATCTCCCTTTCATAGCCCACTTCAGAAAGAAATTATTTTCATATTATATACATACCTATAGGCATGCTGTCTCTCAATTGTATAGTGATTTCTCTAACGCCAGCTGCTCACAGAACTACTTCTATAATTTACAGAGATCAGGTAAAAACCAATTTCAGATCTTCCAAAGCAGAGATTTCAGTGCCTTTGTTCTTCAGTTTATTACTCTTCTTCCTAGGGTCATGACTGGTTTCTGCTGTCAGGCCTGCTTGCTTTTTTCTGACATAACCTGGCTCATCATTATAAGGGTGTCTGAATTTAGAGTTTTAATCAGTTGCTGTTATTTCCTCCTCTGACACCGGAAACAAAAGCACCAATGAAAGTTAAAAGTAAAATTACCTGGGAGAGCACAAGCCTTAGAAGAGAGAAAGAAAACAGAATGGAAAAAATAGAAATTAAAACAAAAAAACTTCAGGTGGAAATTTTTTTGCAAAAGGGAGATGATATACCAAGATAAATGTTGACAAAATGTGGGTGAAAATGGAATGTATTGTATTCAACTGTCTATATCCCTTAGGCCATTGAACGCAATGGGCATAAATTCCATTTATGAGGACAAACTCTGCTTTCACTTACAACTGAGTTATTCTGGACAAACTCTGGTGTAAATAAGGACAGAATCTGACCCATTATGTCAATGAGTAATGTTTGAGAACGCTGAGTTTGTTACAGAACGTAGAGGCCCTTCTGAACTGCCAACTTCACGCTGACCTTAGGACCAAGCAATTCTCTGACAATTATTTGGATTGACTAGATGTTTTTCCAAAGTAATATACACTCACAACTGAAGCCAGATACCCTATTTTCTGATTTTGCCCTCACCACACTCCCCATTTCATAGTATCATCTTAGCACAGACTGTACTCTTTGGCCAGAAAAAACATGTCGCTAGGAAAGGAGGAGAGGAAATAGAACTCTGAGGTTCTCCTCCCAAAAAAGCCTCTGAATTTTTCTATTGGGAAAATGGGGTTTGGGGCATCCCTCAATTCACCTCACCAGCATCAGAGTCCCTACCACACCACTGTATTCACTTGCCTGTTTATTGCTTGTGAGGCTGAAAGGCAGACACTACCCCACCATAGGCCTGCCCTCCTCGCCTCATGTGCAGATCCTGGATTCTGTAAGGAAGTCCCCAGAAGGGAACTCGTATGCTACTGTCAAGGTTCCTTCCCCACTCTGAACTCTAGGGTACAGACGTGGGGACCTGCATGAAAGACCCCCTAAGTTTATTCTTACCAGCTTAGGTTAAAAGCTTCCTCAAGGTACAAATTTTGCCTTGTCCTTGAATCCTATGCTGCCACCACCAAGCGTGTTAAACAAAGAACAGGGAAAGAGCCCACTTGGAGACATCTTCCCCCCAAAATTTCCCCCCAAGCCCTACACCCCCTTTCCTGGGGAAGGCTTGATAAAAATCCTCACCAATTTGCATAGGTGAACACAGGCCCAAACCCTTGGATCTTAAGAACAATGAAAAACCAATCAGGTTCTTAGAAGAATTTTAATTGAAGAAAAAGTAAAAGACTCACCTCTGTAAAATCAGGATGGTAAATACCTTACAGGGTAATCAGATTCAAAACCTAAATAATCCCTCTAGGCAAAACCTTAAGTTACAAAAAGACACAAAAACAGGAATATACATTCCATTCAGCACAGCTTATTTATCAGCCATTTAAACAAAAGGAAATCTACCGCATTTCTAGCTAGATTACTTGCTAACAAGTTCTAATACTCCATTCCTGTTCTGTTCCTGGCAAAAGCATCACACAGACAGATAGACCCTTTGTTTTCCACCCCCTCCAGCTTTGAAAGTATCTTGTCTCCTCATTGGTCATTTTGGTCAGGTACCAGCGAGGTTATCTTAGCTTCTTAACCCTTTACAGGTGAAGGGGGTTTGCTTTTGGCCAGGAGGGATTTTATAGTTCTGTATACAGAAAGGTGGTTACCCTTCCCTTTATATTTATGACAGCTACTGATAAAGCCCCATGTCACTAGCTCCCACTGATTTCATGAGGCCAGAGGGGAAGTTTTACACATGGCAGGTCCCCTCTTAGTATGATCTGGAGGCGGAGAAGTTTGTGCCCTTTGTGACTATTTTAGCTTTGATTCCATTAAGTCACTCTCCACCTCTTCAGGACTAAGTACCAATAAGTTTGCTGAGGGTGTAATTCATCCCATCATCCAGATCATGAATAAAGATGTTAAACAAAACCAGCCCCAGGATGACCCCTGGGGCACTCCGCTTGATACCATCTGCCAACTAGACATCGAGCTGTTGATCACTACCTGTTGAGCCCAACAATCTAGCCAGCTTTCTATCCACCTTTCTTCCACTTCCTGGGTGAATGCCTTAATATTCAGGTTACAAACACACACAAAAGTTTTGGTTTTGATAAATCAGCATTTTCCAGCAAAACATATATCACTGAAAAATTCCCAGCCAGCCCTAGTAAAATGACTTCATCTCGTCTTCCCTACAGCTTCCTCCACAAGTTTTCCAGCACATGAACAGCCTAAGCAATTGTAAATAATAGTCTTTTGCAGAACATTGAACCCAATGATGAGAATAAATCCATTATTGCTTTCCTTTTTGATTTTACCATTGATATTGGGCAAGAAGAAAAACAATGTTTTGAATTATTAAGTTAGGAAAGTAATACTTAACTCTTGGGAGGATCTAAATCCTCCTCAGGCTAAATCAAAGTACTCTGAAATAGAAGAGCTGGGGTTATGCAAATAAACTAAACAGCTATATGGTGTAAAAATACACCAATATTGGAAGCAGCTACATGAAGGCATTTGTCCTGGGAGATTAGTATTTCTTTTGTAACAGGGAATTTGCCCATGAGGATCCCTTGGAAAAAGGTCTTTATAATAAATCCTATCTTATATTAAAACAAGAAAACTTTAATATGGGGTAAAGATCTCAGTCTTCAACAATGTCCTGTACTGCTGCAGAATGTGAGAGTTTAAATCCCAAACCTCAAATGTTGCAAAACTAGGAAATCTGTATCGAAGTCCCGTTACATCCCCTTTGCAAGAATGTTAATGTTACAAGACAAAACAAAAACACAAGCACTGGAAAGCTAGAAAAATGAGAAGTTAAGATGGCACTTCCCACACAAGATAGCCATAAGACCAGGCCCCACATGTTCTTCAGATATCATAAGTTCACTTAGCTGACACACATACGGTCACAACAGCCCCAATCTAAATTTCAGGGAAAGGTCAACTCTCAATTCTTGGAAACCAAATCAAGGTGCACTACAATCTTTGTTGTCCCACTCCCAGCTTCTTAATATTTCTCATTTCCCTTTATTGCTTTAATCTCTGGGTTTATAGAATCTTTCAATTCTCAGTACTCCAGCATCAACATTGCATAGGAACTGATCCAACTATCACTGAATTCAATGGGAGTCGATCCACTGACTTTAATGGAAGTTGGATTGGACCCAAAATGTCAAGACCTCTGAAAAGCAAAATATCTTGAGCAGAGGTGGGCAAATTCTTACTTTTGTTAGCAATTTTAAAAAAGTCAAAGAAATTGATTGAGGTTAGACATAAAATAAAAAAGTTCAGCAAATTGAAAAGTAAAACAAAATTCTGGTTGAATGAAATAGTTTGTTCAACTTGAAAAAAAAATATGGTTTCAATTTTGAGCATTTTAAACATTTTTGATTTTTTTTAATATAAAGGAATTTTCTTAATAAAAAGTATTTTCATTCTAAAAATTGAAATGTTTTGTTTTGAAAACATTGAAACAAATATTTTGATATTTTCAAAAAAATATGGTCTTCTAAGATGAACAAATCAGCAAAACAGACATACATTTGTGATGTTTCAATGTCACTAAAAAACAGTTTTGGACAAAATATTTCACCCAGAGCTAATCTTGAGCTGTTTTAACTACGGCAGTTATCACCTGGGTGCAATCTGTTTAGGACACTGCTCTAGACCTCAGAGGAGTGATCGCTCCCAGCCCTCCTTGAACCCTGTTAGGATAAACCAAGGCCTATCTAAGAGAAAAAAATATATAGCAAATGGTTATTAGTGAATTAAATGAACCGGTTATGAAAACCATAAACTGTCATATTAGTTCAACAGAGATCTGTGTTTGAGAAGTGAGTTGGTTATTGAGATCCAATGACCAGCTATCCTTAAACTTGGATAAATCAACATATGACTACCTTAGTTAACAGTGTGTTTGTATTATAATTGGATTGCTTTTTAGGGGCATCACCAAATGGTTCACTTCTGCTTGAACAAACCATAACTTCTTCAGATGCCCGTGCATCAAAAGAACAGGAATTGTGTTTATGCCATAGATTTTGTTTTACACCATTATACGGTCACATGAGGTAGCATAGTCCTATACATAGGCTAGCATATTGCTACACTTCTCCATGACATATGCAAACTATTATAGCATATAATCCAAAGTGTTCTGAAGGTAGATGAAAATACAAGATAAAATCATACTGTGGCATTCTGTGCTTCAAAGCAGCGTATTCATCCCTATCATATAATTACGATATGTTTTGTACAAAGTATGCCATCTGAGGTATCATTTTAAAAGTCTTGATCTGTTGAACATTAATAGCACATACAATACAACAGGATATCATTGTATGTGAAGTTATGAAGTTTTGCTATTTATTGTGTTACTGAAATATGTTATAAGGTTGGGAACTCCCACAACCAGCTTTTCAAATGCAACAATGGAGGAGCCAGTTGCACTGATGGCCCATTCAAGGAATCCACACTCCCGATGACTATCGCAGGAACCATGTTCAGTGGAGACTTCTCAGAGAAACATGTAGACAATGGAGACTCCTTGACTCATATCATAGCAAAGGACCTTTCCAGCAAGCTGAAATAAAATATAAAAGAGGAGAAGTGACATCATCACTTGGCCTCACTCCCCCCACAACACAGCACCTGGAAACATGTCTGGAGGAAAAAGACTGCACTGGGAAGGTGGTCACTGGCTGTGGGAGAGTTCCAGCTTGTGTACTGAAGATGTGTGATCTGTTTGTACTATCAGGGTGAGACACTGCTTGGTTCAAATCATATGTATAGAACTTAGATTGTGCACTTATTTTTATTTTCTTTGGTAACCCTCTCTATCTTTTATGCCTACAACTTATAATCACTTAAAACCTATCTTGCTGTAGTTAATAAACTTGTTTTATGTTTTACCTATAACTGTGTTTTGGTTGAAGAGGTTGGGAAATCAGGTTGATGGCACAGAGGCCTCAGCAGTTCCAGATTGCACCCCAGGGAATCCCATCACACATACCTCTACAACTATAATTTAAATTCAATATTTTTACTGAACTTAAATAAAACCAATAAACATAACAACATGATGGTCACTATTCATTATTATTGTTATTACAGAACATATCCATTTATTATTGACAAATAATTATTAGGATAAGCTTAATAATTTCGATAAGCAATGTGAACCTTTGAAAATAGCACTCTCCACCAAGCTTTGTAAAGGCATATCTATTTAATGTGTCTTTGTGTATCGCATATTTCTGGTAACTTTATCCCTTTTAATCCTTCTTTCTGTGTTTTCTGAATGACTATTGGATCAAATTATATGGACATTGGACAAAAGAAGCTTGACAGATGCCAGATGTCAAGTAAATTATTTTTGACAGAAAAGTTGGGGCATTTAGTTAGTCTCAGATTTTGCAACACCTTTTGTTTTAAAGATTCCCCATCCCTTTCTTCTTGTTGATTACAGAGCTTGGGGAGAACAGTGCACAGAAGCAGTGTTACACCCAGCTGTCTTGCTCATCAGATAGATTCTTTTGAATATTCTCAAGCTGTAAGTAATCTGATCCATGACATTAAATCAAGAATCTAATTCTTCATCAAATCTAATTGAAATATTCTTTGTTTGAAAGCAGTAGCTCTCCAGTCCCATACATGAATTATGTGTATATAAGATAAAACATTTATGGGTTTACACAAATCCCATTATCAGTCTTTATTTCTGAAATTCACTGTTTTTATGGCACACATAACTAATGCACTGAGATGTTAGTAACCTCCATATCCTCCACCAAGTACTACTTTATAAAGAGAAGGGCATTCTCCCTTCCTCAAGTTTTTTGTTTTGTATATTTTCCCCACATTGTTTCTATTAGTCTATGTACCATAGTTTGTGTAATGACATCCTACCTTATTGCTCAAACTACCTCTTATATGAGGTTCTCCTCATGAAGCCATATGTCACATAGCATGAAAATCTCACTAAGCCACATTTTTTCAATTAATGCTTTCATCACTATTTTCTTTTCATTATTCCAGCCTCTCTAGCCACTGCTGACTAAATAATTAAAGAAAGCTTCTTCTCCCATAATTAAACTTCTGTAATAGTAGCTTGTGCAACCTGGTATGTTAGACCTTAATAGGATACTCAAAATGCTCTTCCAAAATGTCTCTGACTGTCTGGGGAACTATTACAGATAATGGCCCCTTGCTTGCTATTCAGTGTATTTGCTACATCAAGTGCAACCAAGAAATGAGCCACAGAGCTCCAGGGCAATACACTGCATATACTGTAATCAATTTTAGTGTGTTAGGTTAGTTTGTTGAATACAGCTAGGACAAATTTGTATTCAAGAATTATGTTTTGTTCTCCCTTTAAATCACAGTAATCTGGAGCATGTCAGATTGCCCTAAGGTTTTATTGACAAACACACAGATGCTTTTGTTTGATTCACCAGCTGTAATGAGTTGAAAAAAGCAACTTTTTAGAAATTATAGGGAGTTTAATAATAGATATGAAACACAGGGCAATGGACAAACCTGTTTGGAAATACAGAGCTAACCTGGACCTTCTTTCACAGCAAAAGTGTTGCGTAAAGGTTTGGGTAAAGGTTTGCGTAAAGGTTTGGGTAAAGACCTTACTTCTTCCTCCTGTGTGACCATCACTGTGACTCACTACTTCTCCATTACTGCCCTGATTTCTCTTCCCCCAAAGCCTCCTGTTTCCCCACAACCTTTTAATGGGGGGAGGAGCTTGAGGTTGCTGCAACCAGTGGTGGTAAACCAAGAAATTATTAAAAGTTTGTATGGGCGGGGGGGGAAGGAGGAGACAGAGGTCTGTAGAATGGCAAAGGTAGAGATATGTGTCCCCACTTTACAGATGGGGAACTGAGGTGCAGAGACAGTAAGTGACTTGACCTAGTTCACATGAAAATGGAATGCTGATCTCTCCTAATTTCAATCAAGTGCCTTAACAACAAAATCATTCTTCCTATTAGTATGACTAACTATCAACAGCTGTAAACTAAACTCTACAATGAAGTCCCTATTTCCGTGGCAGATGAGTATTACCAGATACTGACAGTCCTCCCAAAGGGAAGTCTGAGTCTTCAGCATCTAGTAATACACCAGAGGCAAGAAGTCAGTCCATGCCATCATACCGCCATCTTTCTTCTCTCCCTTCCTTCCAAAAGAAGAGTTGCTTCAGAAAACATTGAATCTAGACTAATTTCCATTTCTTTCTCAGGTTTACATTTGAGTTTTGCTTAATATTAGTTCAAGTTAAAAGAATGTTGTCAAGTCCTTTTTTATATTCGTTTATTTCAACCAGTTGTTTGCTGTCACATTCTTACCCACCTTGAAGAGAAAACTTATTTCTTCACCTGATAGTGTGCTTTACCCACTTATCAAAACACTGATTTTGCATTCCTGTGTTAAATTAATGTAATTGAAATTATCATGGCTAATAGTTTGTGCAGCAACTTTATCAAAGATGTCAGTACAGCTCTGGGAATAACATTTGTTAATTACAGCAACTGCTCCTTCTGTCCCAGCACAGGGAATAGAAGAGCTCAAAAAAGCCTGCTGTTGCTTCCGAAAGAGTAACTTTATTTTCTTGGTGACTAGTAGAAGATTTGCATATCTATACAAAATAATAATATTTTAGTCCTATTTTGGACAAGGCCTACTTGTCAGCATTCTTTCGACTTGCATACATCCTACACAAGTGTTGGTAGCATTGTGTGTTTAGAACTGGGGAAACCTTCCAAATTACACAGGGAGGAGTTAATTGAAGCATGCCTGGGGTTGGAGTGATCATGTTCAAGTTTTGCAGAAGTAGGCTTTAAATGCTGGAATTGGTTCTGGAACTTAACCATGTACTTAAAATGCTAAATAGCCAATTTAAATACATGCATATGGATACTAATTTAATAAAAATGAAAGCAGGCTCAGGGAAGACAATAAGGGCCAATTTGTGAACCTTTCACTCACACTGGTAAGGAGGATTTATTCACCTGAGCTGTCCCACTGAAGACAATGGGAGTGCTCAGGTGAGTAAGGGTACATCTATACTGGAATAAAAGACCCGCAACTGGCCCAGGTCAGCTGACCTGGGCTTGCGGGCTCACGTTAGGGGGGCTGTTTAATTGCCATGTAGATGTTTGGGCTCAGGCTGGAGCCTGGACTCTGGGATCCTGGAGGGGGGGAGAGTCCCAGACCTAGGGATCCAACCTGAGCCCAAATGTCTGCACACCAATTTTTAGCCCCACAGCCCAAGCCCTGTGGGTCTGAGTCAGCTGACCTGGACCAGCTGTGGCATGCCATGAGTCTCTTATTTAAATGTAGACATATCCTAAAGGTCTGATTCAAAGTCCAACTAAATCAATGAGAGGCCTTCTATTGACTTCAATTGGATCAGGCCTTAGTTCCTCATTAGTGTGAGTGAGGGGTTCTAAATCTGTCTCTAACTTGATAAGTATGGGACCCAAATCTAAAAGATGAATGGAAAACCATGACTTTAAAAAAAGATCAATATTACAATAATAAGATAGAAAGTGACAGGAGAAGGAGATAGCAAATATATGCCAAAAAATAGAACAGAAAAACACCAAGTGTAAGACTGTATTGAAGTCAGTGAAAAACAAATACAATATGTGTAGGTATGAATCACTCACCAGCACAGTACTAAATATGACTATTAATATTCTAGGAAGGCAAAGTTGGATGGTCCTAGCATTTTCTCTGGCTTCTAAAAATGATGTGCAGTTATCTTCTATGCAGTGTCTTCAGACTCTTTCAGTTACATTTAGTTAGGTTTTATTGTGAAAGTTTAGAAACTCATTTTTCAATGAGTTTAGCGTCACTTAATTTGGTATTGATGTTATTCCCAGTGTTTTATTAACCACTGTTTGCTAGATTATATTTTTTTCACAAGTAAGTTTAAATTAAATTTCTTAAATCAGCCACAAGAAAAATATGACAATACCTTGTGTAATAGAATTGGCATGTGACAAAGTAAAACAATTACTTACTGTAAGTGGGCTTTCCCTCTGCCCCGTTCCCCGCCCCATCTTGGAAGCAAGATTAAAGTTCAGATTATTTGATATTATTGCCCTTGAGGGCATGGCTGTAAACTCCCTCAAATTCTATTCTTGCTGTGTTAGTGATATAAATGTCAATTTACTTCAGTTGAAGCTGACGTCTGAGATCAATAGCAAGGATTACTGTCAGAAAAAAGGTACATTTTGCCAATTCTCACAAATAAGTGGTCAGTGGCAGAAAGTATTACATGAATTTAATACACCATTCTAGAAATGTCAGTGAAATGTTATAATTTCCTATTGACCACGTTCCAATAGGAGCACCTGATATAAAATTATAAAATATTGAGTCTGTTCTGCACTCCTGTTATATGTGATTATATACCTAAAGCACATACCTCAGTTTTCTTGCCTTTCCCTTGCTTAAATGTTTCACTCAAGTTGCAGTAGCAACAGACATAAACAGAACAGATTTAGGAGGCATCCCATCAAGGACTATGTGCGTATGGAGGAGTGTGTGAATGTGCATGTATAAAAGAGACCATTTATTTTTGAATTGCAAGAGAGAATGAACAAACCCTATAAAGACCCAAAATGCTAAAATCAGTAAATAATTTACATTTCAGTCAAAAGAAATGGTGAGGGAAAAATGAAAATGCAATTGGCCAAGGACTCCTATACATTACATTATAAACTCTTTGGGGAAGAAGTGAGTCTTCCACTGTGTTTGGACAACACTTAACTTAGTTTGTGAACTACTGCAATATAAAATGATGATAACAACATCAGCCAATAAGATAAACGTGATTCATACAAAAAAGAGTGAAGATGGTCAAAGCTAATGATTCTGCAGCAGATTTCATCAAGATACATTACAAAGTGGCACTTTGTACAGGAAAAAAACAGGAACCCTACTGAGACTAACTCACTGTCACAGGGTGACTGGCCCCTTTAAGAGGGAGTTGGTTTAGTGAACGTTGACTGATTACTTGCTGCCCAGCTGGGTTTAAGAGAAGGTGCCTGAGCCTTATAAAAGGTGAGATGGCTGCAGGTAAGTCTTGGCAGATGCTTGCAGACACTACAGAGAGTAAGGAGGATCCTGCAGGGCCCTAAATGAAGACGGGAAAGACACCAGAGGAAAAGCCAGTGGAGAAGGCTGCACTGCAAGCAAGAGGTGCTGAGAGAACAGGAACACAGGGAGGAAGGGGTGTGCTGAGCTTACAACTGAAGCAGAAGTGTGTTGGAACTCTGCAGGGAAGACAGACCTCAGAAAGGAGGAGCTGTGCCCAGCTGGGAACTGGGGCAAAGGACATGAACTTTAAGGTAAGACCATCACCAGGCTGTACCTTTTATACAGCAAACAGGAAAACCAGAGTACAAATAACTTTTGGAAAGCTATACAGTAGAGCCCCCTTAACAAATACCAATTATAGATCTATAAAATGGTATATTTTATGACAACAAAGCATACAGAGAAACACAGTAACCAGGATTGCGTGAAATTGATTTGCCATTTTTTTCACTGCATACTGGAGTTAATATATGACTCATGACATCAAGTGGTACCTAAAGATCTGTACAGGAGTCAGAGAAACTGAATAAATATATACATTATTTCCCAAAGATTCCACAGAATCATTGACCTCGAGGTTTTGCATGGGGGATGGTGGTGCCATTTTTTTTGGATGATCTGACAGTTTCTTCCCTTTGTTTTGTTCTTTCCCCCTCCATCATTCACTGGCCATATTTCACTGTCTTGCTCTTTCTGCTCCACTGTGTTACTCTCTCTGATGCTATTTTACCATTATCAGAAGAACGGCTATTTAGTTGAACATACAGCTCATAGGTGTCCACCTTCACC
Source organism: Lepidochelys kempii (assembly GCF_965140285.1). Taxonomy (NCBI): domain Eukaryota; kingdom Metazoa; phylum Chordata; order Testudines; family Cheloniidae; genus Lepidochelys; species Lepidochelys kempii. The sequence continues at coordinate 64,209,346 of NC_136384.1, read as the reverse complement.
TCCATCTTCTGCATTATTCTATGTATCTGATCCATGTTAATTTGATGAGCAGATCTGAAAACTTAGTGGTAGGAGATGTGGATTCAAATTGTCTTTCTGCCTGATTCAGAGGAGGGATTTGAATCTACATCTCCTATCTCCCAGATGAGTTTCAGAATCGCTAGGCTAGTGAATCATTCTCTCTCTCTCTCTCTCTCTCTCTCTCTCTCTGGTCCAATGAATATTTAAGCATTTTACAAAGTGGAACAGCTTCAGTAGGAGATGGTGTGAGTAGAATAGTCTATAGCCTGCTGGTAGAGGGCACTCACCTGGTATGAAGAGACTTCATTTCCATTTCCTGCTCAAATTAGTTTTTAAGTATTTAAAAACTATTTTGGAATGGCTTCAGATGGAAAGATTGAGAGCAATCCATCTCACAATAGCCAATAGCCAGGTGTTTAGGATGCTTGCCTGAGAGCGGGAGCACTGGTTTAAAGTCCTTGCTCCAGACATAGCAGGGATTCAAACCTGTGTCTCCCACATCTCAGGCAAGTGCCCTAACCAGTGGAATAAAAGTTATAAGGGACATGACAATTTTCTGAAGCTGACTGTATTTTTCTGGTTTGCTTACAAATGGAAACATTTTCAGAACTGAACCGAATATTTGCTCTGATTTCTTGGTATGGTATGGTAGGCTTTATGCAGTCTTTTTTTTTTTAAGGAGTATGTGACCTCATCTTCTGAAACTGCAGCGAGTAAGACTTGAATTGGACATATGAGGGAAATTACTCTGGGAAATTCTCTACTGGTGTAACTTTACTGAAGTTATATGAATCTCTTGTTTTTTAAACTTAACTCATCTGGGAACTGTCCGTCAACAACTGGTACAGTAGTTTCATATGAGGGCTAAAGGGCTGAGAAAGGGAGTTGTCTCCTTGTAGTACCAGACATTAGGAACACCAGCCTTTTTAGGAGAAGTCTTCCACTAAATCCACTTCCAATTCCGGAATATTAAAGAACTGGACCCCTAACAAGTACCTGCACTGGACTCCTGCCATCTGCTAAATTGCACAACTTCAGCCATACCTCCTGACTCCCAAGCTGTTGTGGAGAAGGTGTAAAAACTCACCCCACCTCAGCTGACCTGGTGCTGAGGGAAAAATTCTTCCCAGTCCCAAAAGAGGCAACTACCACAGCATGCACATAAGACCAAAAAACCTGGTACTATGCTAATCCTGGGACTGGGGAGACCTGTTAATCTGTGGTGGGGGTTGCTCAGGCTGGAGGAACAAGGTTTATGTAACCTCCCAAGGTGCACAGTGGCCAATGGCTTACCTGAGCTTCACTGGATTACCCATCAACTCATAAGAACATAAGAATGGCCCTACTAGGTCAGACCAAAGGTCCATCTAGCCCAGTATCCTGTCTTCCGACAGTAGCCAGTGCCAGGTGCCCCAGAGGAAATGAACAGAACAGGTAATCATCAAGTGATCTATCCCATTGCTCATTCCCAGCTTCTGGCAAACAGAGGCTGGGTACACCATTCCTGCCCATCCTGGCTAATAGCCAGTGATGGACCTATCCTCCATGAATGCCTCCCTCTCTTATCCTTCCCTCCTTCGCTGGCCACCTCCTTCCCAATCCCAAAGTGAAGGTGGACCCTTGAAAGGCCAACCAACCTTTTTTTCCGCCACCAGTTCAGACAAAGGCCCCCCTCCCTCCCGCTTGCCCTCCCCCCCACACATACACTGCCTTTGAGATTGCAGGGGTTGCATTTTGTGCAACTGCAATGATCACCTCTTCCAATTCACTTGGATTTATTGTGGGCAGCAGCACATCAAGGGCACCTACTGATCACACATGCCTTGCTTCCTCTTGCTGCTATAGTGTTGAATGAACAATCGACATTTTAACAGTGAAATAAATTAATTTTACAAATGGAATTGTCTCCATAGAATAGTGCCCTAAACAAAAGTTGCTTCCTGAAAACTAACTGCAGCCAACAATGGGCCTACTTTTCTAAACACAAGAAAGTAGTTTTAGAATTTTTCTATTAATGCACATGATTTGTAGTCAGATAGGGATTAACAAATGTAGACACCTTTGAAGTGAGATCATTTTCTTCTCTAAAGAAGGTGGGTGGATAACAAATATAGAATGGGCTTTGACATATGGTAGTTTCACTGTTCATTGAAGATGATACAAGGTAGCAAACCTCAGATCTGGATTTTAAACTCTTCAAAAGTTGGCTGTTCTGAACTGGAGGATTGGTTTGGCAGCCACAAAATTAGGATCTGGATCCAGGTTCTGGGTCCCACAAATTAAGTGATGGTTCAGGGTCATCTCTATCACTTTCTACATGTTTGTAGAACACTCAGTACAATGGTGCCCCAATCATGTTTCTCTTTTCTAATTGCTACTGTGATACAAATAATTTTAAAAAATGAAACAAAGAAAGCACAATCTAGAAGTATGACAGAGTGCATTTGGACAGTGGGTTACCTGGTTTTATGGATTTATTTTTAAATTTAGCTTTCTACAGACTGTCATTAATACTTTTTAGATCTTAGAATTTCTGGTGTCATTCTAGGCTATACTGTGCAATAGAACTGGGGTCCTTGGCTGCTGCAATAGATTGGAAGCTATACTTTCCATATTACTATTCTGCGGGGTTTAAAAAAATATTAAACAGTACAAATACATTTGTTCCAGGCTAGTGATTCTGCTCCATAGCCTACAGCTTTACACAGAATGGGGTAAGAGTGATAACAAAAACCGATCTGGTTGGTTGGCTGTATCTGGTTAGCTTACACCATTTTTTTTTTGCTTTTTTATGTACAGATATTATTCCTACACCTTTCTCTCAGTCTCCATCATGTCTATAAGGCTTTTCCATCCCTGTGATCACAGCACCATGGTAAATGAATCAGGGAAGCATGCTTTCAAGTTTTACCAACCTCACTGTGCATGATTTTCTTTTATATTGCTAGGGAGTGTAGATAATTATTTTAGATCATCTACCATACTGCAGTCAGAGGAAATAAAACCCAGCTGCCAATATACCAGTAATGAGACAAACTTCAAATGTCTTGCTTTGAGTAACCACTGAAAAGTTAAAAGTGGACTTGCAAAGAAAAAAGCAACGTATTTATGCACTTTTTATGTGCTTTATGACACATGGAGAAAGTTAAAAAATGTAAACAATTTTCTTTCTGCTTGCTGTTTTAGAAATTCAGGTATTTTCTACTCTGCTTCCTGGAAAACTCTATAGACTGCTGGAAAACAAGTAGGATTAAATCATGAGATATACGTTGAAGTTAAATGTGATTAATCGGAAGGAGAAATTATTTTTATTCAGACTATTTAAAACCTGCCTCTAGTTTTGTTTTGGGGTATTTTTGCTTGCTTTTTGTTAAAGCCTACTTAACTCAAATTGCTTGAGAAACATTTGAGAGAAGAGATCATTTTAAACAAGAAGCTCTCTCTCTGCCATTTACCCTCTTCATTTGGAATCTCTCAATTTCTTGTCCCCTATGTGGAGTGGTCTATTAAGTGGACATGATCCAAATTAAAGCTACATACTACTGTGATACAAATGATTAACAAGAACAATACCCTGATTCTTGTTGTTGCAGCCATTTACAATTGCGTACAGCGAATACAATGTGGGTATAAATTGTTACCAAATCAGAATAAAATCATCACTGGTAAAGTTTGTAGATGACACAAAAATTGGGGGAGTGGTAAATACCCTAGAGCAGAAGTCACTGATCCAGAGTGATCTGGATCACTTGGTAAGCTGGGTGCAAGCAAACAATGTTTGTTTTACATGGCTAAATGATAAATGTATACATATAGGAACATAGAATGTAGGCCATACTTCCAGGATGAGGGACTCTATCCTGGGAAGCAGTGACTGAAAATGATTTGGGGATTATGGTGGATAATCAACTGAACATGGACTCCCAGTACAACACTGTGGCCAAAAGGGTTAATGTGATCCTGAGATGCATAAACTGGGGAATCTCGAGTAGAAGTTGAGAGATTGTTTTACTTCTGTATTTGGCTGCTGCTGCAAAACCATGGCCAGTTCTGGTGCCCACAGTTCAAAAAGAATGTTGATAAATTGGAGAGAGACAAGCCACGAGAATGCCTTATTGGGATATACCCAAGAAGATGAATCTATTCAATTCAACAAAGAGAACGTTAAGGGGTGACTTGATTACAGTATATGAATACATTCATGGGGAATAAATATTTAATGATGGGGTCATCAATCTAGCAGAGAAAGGTATAACATGATTCACTAGCTAGAAGCTGAAGTTAGACAAATTCAGACTGGAAATAAGTAGTAAATTTTTAACAGTGAGTGTAATTAACCATTGATATAATCTACCAAGGGTTGTGATATAATTTATATCACTGGCAATTTTAAAATCAGGATTGGGTGTTTTTCTAAAAACTGGCTAGGAAATATTTTGGGGAAGTTCTATGGCCTGTGTTATACAGGAGGTCAGACTAGGTGATCTCAATGGTCCCTTCTGGTCTTGGAATCTGTGACTCTAGAATGGTGCAGATAGCTTCATAAGGAGCAGAACAGTAAGAATCAGCCCCCCAAGCTAAAGAGTTGACGTAAATGGCAACACATCCTCAGGATTACCTAAACTGTCCCATAGCAATTCACTTGGAAATATAATAGCCTCCTAGATCATCCCCTCCTATAAAAATAGCATGTGTGGGGCTCAGTAGAAGGAAGTATCTAAGAAATACATTGCAAAGATTCACCCTATTATTCTACCAAAGGACTACACAGTAAGCCAGAGGATAGACCACAGAATCCACCCCCCAACCTGGCAGATTCTGGGTGATCCATAGGGGATCAAGGCACTGTGACTCTGCACTAGCTCTAGCCTCAGTGACCCCTTACTCCTTGTCAACATGGCTCCCCAGACTGTGGGAAAGTGTCACCAGGATCATGAGGACTGAGTTTTGTTCAAAAGATATTACAGACTGAGGTGGCATTATATTTTCTGTTTAATTTTTGATGGTGCTGGAAGAGGATCAGTGTGCATCCCCCAGCCTATCCAGTCCTCCCACCTGGCCTGCTTAGTCTCCTCCTCCTCCTCTCACTGTTTGAACATCAGATCTACAGAGTGTGCTCTGTGGGTCTCAGAGAAGGAAAGGACAGAGCTACAGACAGTATGGGAAGGAGACAATGCAAGTGTGGAGAGTCTCCTCCTTGTGTGGATCTGAGAGCGATGATCTAGGACTATAGGAGCATCCAACATTTCACTGACCCATTCTTCTGGTGGGGAAATGATCTAATGAAAAACGTGGATGAAGAAGATGTCTTTTAACCCAGAAGCCATTCAGCCACACCAGCTGCAGGATATGGGGATAAGTAAATTGTGTTCATCTCAGTATAACCACTGCTACATAGCAGAAGAGCCTTTCAAGAAAACAAAGTGGCCACAGGGAACAGAAACACAATTTAAAAGTGAAGCTTAAATAAACAACAGGAAATAGGCTTTTAATTAATCTAAGCTTCTTTTTTTTAATAAACATTTTGAACAGAATTCAAAATTTAAAATGAGCCTGGAAGCACTAGAGACTCAAATCCTCTCTTTACTTAGGGCAGCACAGGCTGGGCATGCATAATGCATGGTCCTCAAACTGTTGTGCCAAGTCACCTCATTTCTTCCAGGAACCAACCATTTCTTTAGGGAGAGAATATCTGGCTTTCAGATCTCCATACTGAACTCAAAGGATATTTTGAAGAGAGCGCCAGTCTTGTTAAAATCTGTGTGTTGTTTAACAATATGGTAAACTAAAGGCAAAGCTAGCTCCCTCAAACATGACACTCTTGCAATTTAGATTTTAACCCAAAATCTATATATATATATATATATATAAAGAATTTCACAATCACCACTTAGCACACAAGGTATACTCTAGCTTCTTTTTTACTCTAAAAGAAATGTAGCACAAATCTATATAACCATTTACCTGAAGTGACTAATATTTATGTTACTTCTGCTGATTTTCCTTCAATAAAATTTCATTTTATTGTTCATGTCTTTAGTTGTATTTACTTGAATTATGGTGTGTGTGGTTCAACTGAGCTCAGATAAATCTCTGACAAATAATTTTTACTGTACAAGTCTGTTCTCTACCAATCTATTCTATTTTTCCTTTGCACTCTTGTTAGATTCATTTTTCTCCTGAAATAACACTTCATCTAAAAGATATACAAATCTATTCCTCTCCTCTAAACAGCACTAACAAGTAAAAAATACCACAAAAACAACAAAATATAACAAGGTACTAACAAGTTGTGCTTAAGACATCACTGCTTTATCATTTTGTTGTTGTTGCTCCTTATTTTCCATTGTTCATTCATTGTCTTTTAAAATCCAGATTCACTGGGACAATAATTGTGCTCAAATTTACACACATATTTAAGCACTTTGCTAAATTGGGGCCTTACATAGTATGGTCTTTGGGCAGAGGCTTCCTACCTGTTTCAAAATAAATAACAAACAGCAGTTAGTACTATGTACTTAGACTGTGATCTTCACTTTAAACAATAATGGATTATAATGACTTCTAATCTGTCTATATTATTGACTAGCAGACTAGATTTATCTTTATATGTAAACATTCGTGTTCAGTACTCTTTAAAAATGCTCTACCTGGTCTTGTCTTGAGGCTTTCATATCTCACCTCTTTGCTAAAGATAATCCACAGAGCACTTTCAATAAGAAGTTCATTATCACAGAAGAACAGAAATGTGCACAAAGTAGTCAGGTTGGGAGCCAGTGAATAATGGGGGACTAGGAATTATTCTCGGGGTTTTTCCAATATCTTTGGTGCTCTTGATAACCAGAGCTCCCTCTGAAATGAAAATTAGGACTTCTGCAATTGGGTTGCAATACAGAGTGTAAGGGATAGGCTTTAAAGTTAGCAGTGCTCAGGGACCCCATTATTTCAGAGGGGCTTTCCAACACTAAACCTCACTATGACAGGTAAGAATATCTGGGAATGTTTTATTGTTGATTAATTTGATTTTTGGTTTGTTTTCACTCTGTTTGCTCACTTTGCTCACTGTGTGAATCATTACAATCACAGTATTGGTAAGTTTAATTTTATGCCTTACGCCTCCTGTCATAAATATTGTATGATATATGCAATTAAAGTGCCTAGCTGCATATCCATAAAGGTCAGTCCTGCATCAGTGGGTCGTCAATGGCACACAGGACCTTGCAGGAGGTTCTAGGCACCTTACAGAATCAGGCCCTACATGCTACAGAAAAATTACAATACATTTTAAAAGATAACATGTTAAATAGGAAGTGTGAGGTATACTCATCATAGGTGGACAAGAGTTGCAATGTACTGGGCTGGGTCCCAAACGTTCAAGGTATTCTGTTTCTCTGATTGAAACAAATAAAAATCATTCATTTGTGAACAGCAGTAATTTTGATTTGTGCACCACACATAAGACAGCAAAGAACCCTTGGCAGGTCATTTGCAAACTGATTAGGAAATCACTTGTATGTTATCCTCATATGCCGAGATCTGTATTTATATTTTAATAAACAATTACTCATAAAAAAATCTCAACAAAATACATGAAATGTAGGTGTCATCTATTAATTCTACTAGTAGTGACTAAAACCACAAAACAACTTGTTCAAAAAAGTTGCGGTTAGAAAGACAAAGATTTCAGAACACAGTTTCCTATCTGAGCAAAATGTCTAATATTTTGCGTTTACACACTTATTGACTATTTTATTATGAATAAATTAATTTCTTGGTTCAGCAGTGGGGACATGGAGTCAACAAAATTACTCATGTGCTTAAAGTTAGGAATATGCTTAAGAGTCTTGCTAAATCAGGACATCAGTCCCTAGGGTCCATTATCAAACAGCAGTCACTGCTTTAGCCATAATTAACGTTTCTGAATGCCCTTGTGGGCAGACCATAACATAGTTTAAAGATTGCTTTTTATCATCTTAATAATATATGACTACTGGAACCCATTTGCTATAATAAATTCAGTGTGACCTTTTCTGGGTTTGTTTTATAGACAAATAGGAAAATCTGACTTTGTTAGCATGTACTGAAATCATTAGGCTTTCCACTGAATTAATGGAAGACTTGCCTTGCAAGAATGTTGATTTCAGAAGATTATCAAACTGAGTTACTGCAAACTCTTATTAAAAAATCAAAATCAAATGTCAACATGGTAGAAGTTGCATGAAAGGACGCAAATTGCTCTGCAAACAAGACTCCCACAGTGGCTTTATGAAAATGATAACAGCTCACAAATAAGTACTTTTTTTATTATTTAGGAGAGGTGGAAGAGGGAAGAGATTAACATTTTCCAAAGTTTAGACACTAATTAATAGTGACCACAATGCTAAGCTGAGATAAATCCATTGGAATTAATCACAAAATGTATTATTTTATGTATGGCCATGAGAAAAATTACAATGAAAATAGTGATATGTTGGGTTATGATTCCCTCCCGCCCCCATATACTGCCCTGTTATAACACATAAGGGCACAATAAAGAATGCTTCAATAACTTCTTGTGGAGTTTGCCTGATGTGCACTGCAGAGTAATAACTTTTTAGCATTTAAATTTGAAGATTCCATACACTTTCTGCCTTGAGTGACTCTGAAAAGTGGCTGTACCATCCTGTCAAACTCAGTGATGTGGGTTTCTTTGTGGATGATCACACTTGTTGAAAAGACACTACCCTTTCAAAAAAAAAATAAAAATAAAAAAATATCTGTCAGTCATGGATTCTCTCATGATTTAATGACTAGGTAGTAGGAGAGCTTGTCAGTTTTTATGCCTGCTAAGTCTAAATCGCATGCAGCAGCAGCAGCAAAAGCAGAATGTGAGTGAGTTTTTATTTTATGTAGATAAAAAGGCCATTTCCTTTCCAATTAATGTGCGTTTTTCCCACCTTCTACCTTTCAATTGCTTAATTAGAATCTGTTCCAAGGTAGGGATGAAAGCTAATAAATATGGTAGGGTATATTTTGCTTTTGCATGGAACTTTATGCTCCAAGGTGCCAAGTATTCTCAGATACCACTTACTTCAGTGGGAATATAGCTCATTAGAAACTGGAAGAAAAAAGTCACTAATGCTCTCAGCTAAGTTTTTCCTCAATGTTTGATCTGCACAAAAATTTTCTGACCAGAGTCTGCTTGGAACTTGAGGGGGGTGCTTGTGTGTGTCTGTTGAAATTATTAACATCTATTAGTTAGGGAAATATATTTCATCTCTGTAGGTTTTTGAGACTTCCTACAGAATTGTAGAGCAGGAATATAATTTTCTGTAATATTCAAAGGACTTGTCCATAGGATGCCCATTCCAGAGTAGATCAATCCTTGCCTTCCCTCAACAGAATAATCACAGGGGAACTCTGCAAGGAAAACTTTGAGAAATTTTCCTTTTCTTCTCTCCACCCACTTCTTCCTTCTGTAGCCCAGTGCGCCAGCTTATCTCTATTATATTCACTGTTTTGCATTATATTCTGCTTCATTATATCCAGCAGTAATGCAAGGACCCTACAGGCTTGTATCCTGTCAGACATTGGTTTGAGCAGTTAGCACGAGGTTTGAGGCCTATGAACTTTGGCATAAACAAATTTAGGTAACTCTTAAGTTTTGGGGAACTGGAAGTAGAGTGTCCATAATGACATCTGCCAAGCACAACCACAGAACATGAACTGACACCAGCTTCTAAAAAGTTTTGGATGAAACATCCAACCCCAAGAGTGCCATAGCAACAAATTGATGTATATGATAATAGGGTGAAATCATAAATACACTAACCTATAGAAGGATACCTTAACATTGTGTGACAGGGTTGGGCAGGATGGCTATAGGAGAGTAATTTTTTTTTTTGAAGCAAAAGTTGGTTTTTTTTATTTGCATAACACACTTACAAAACAAAACAACAGCATATGCAATGTTTAACACAGCAACCAATCACAATTGTTTTCTCATTAGCTTCAGGGAGGGAAGTGTTCAAGTTTGCCTGGGCCCAGAGTGGGGGGGCTTCCTCAACTCTCGTGGTCTTCCACCCTTCCAAGTTACCTGGTGGTCCAGAGCGAGGGGGCTTCATCGAATCTCAAGGTCTGCCACCCCCTCGAGCTACCTGGCGCCACGCCTGAGTGTCACCAACAATTCCCTCCTCCGAAAGCACCCAACAAAAGGGGCAGGCTGTGGGGTGGACAACCCGGGGGGGCACGTGCACCCATGTGTGAAAGGACCCCTCTAAGGTGGTGGTGTCCGCAGCAGCAATGGCTGGGGCTGGGGTCCCTTACTCTCTCCCCCAGTCAAAGGGTCAAAACAAAGGGAGCCGGATGGGGACACTGAGCAGAGAGCCTCGGACAGCGCCCACTGCTCCTCAAAAGCATCAAGGGAGTCGGTGGACACGGCCCAGAGGAACTCCGCCCGGATACGTGAACGGACCGAGGATCGGAAAGCAGCCCCACAGTCACAGGAAACTCCATCTGCCAACCTCCTCTCTCTGGTTTTATAGATGGCCGTTTTAGCCAGGGCCAGGAGGAGGTTAACTAGGAGATCCTGCGACTTTGTGAAGCCACGAATGGGGAGTGCATAAACAAAAAAGTGAGGGGAAAAATGCAACCAAAAACATAATAAAAGATTTGAGAGGAGCCGGAACAGGGGCTGCAGCCTCGTGCACTCCAAATATACATGTGCCAGGGTTTCCCTCACATCGCAAAAGGGACAAGTATCTGGAATGGGGTTGAACTGTGCCAAGTACGTGCCCGTGCTTACAGCTCCATGAAGGAGCCGCCAACTGATGTCCTCGATGGGCCTTGGAACCAAGATGGAATATAGGCTGGTCCACCGGGGCTGCTCACCCTCCAAAGGTGGCAAAAGGTCTCGCCACTTTGTGTCAGGGCGGGAGCATGAAGGGTGTGGAGCACGAGCGTGTATAGATGTTTCCTTGGTGTGGTTTGTAAGCATACCAGCTGCAGTTCATGCAGCCGGCTCGCCGTAAAGGGGTGAGGGGGTCGATTGGATCTACGGGGTAGGGGTCCAATTAAAAGGTACGGTGGGCCTGGGGTAGGGGGTGGGCAGGGCGTGCCCTTGAGCAGGACCCGATCGAGGTAAGCTCTAGCAGCGGGCGGCAGAGCGGCCTTCACTCCTGAAGTACGCGCCGGGGGGTACGAGATTTGGAGAGCCCCATGTGCTGAGCAAGCGTCAGGGGATCCAGCCAGTCTCCCCGATCATAGTCCAGGAGGTCTCCAACTCTTGTGACTTCTGCCAGGATCAAGCTCTGGCGCACCGATTGGGAATCTGCCATCTGCACACGGAGCTGGGGGTTATGTAGCAGGGGCTCCACGAGGAGATCTGCCCCCTCGGTGGCCGCCACAGAGCTGGTCATTAAAAACCATTTCCAAGTCCGGAGGAGGTACTCGTAGAAGACCGGCAGCCTGAAGAGGTCTCGCGGAAGACCTCTCGGAGAGAGATAAAAGAGCTGCTGGTCATATCGGAGCCTTCGGATGCGGTGCAGGATGGCGTGCGCCAGTATGCTCCATGCCGAACTGCCTGCACCATAAAGGAGCCTCTGTAGGGCCTGGAGGCGGAAGATGCAGACCTGAGCATGCAGACACTTCAGGCCCTGTCCTCTTTCCTTCAGGGGTAGATGAAGAACCCCTACAGAGACCCCATGCATTCCTGACCAAAAGAACCCCAGAATCCATGTCCGGAGGTTGGTCAGGAAACCTGGAGCCGGGACCAGAGGGTGGACAGGACTAGTTGATTAAGCACCAGTGCTATCCCACGAAGGGAGAGACATCGGAGTAATCCAGTCCATTTCCAGAGCCGCTCTATCACCCCGCCCTCTAAATTTTCCCAGTTCTCCGGTGGAGAGGGATGCGTGGCAGAAAGGTAAACGCTGAGGTAGAGCAGCGGACCCGCACTCCACTGGATGGTCTGAAGTGCGGGTGGGAGGGAGCTCGCCTGCCACCAGTCTCCTACCGCCAAGCCAGAGCTCTTGACCCAGTTGACCTGGGGGAAGGAGGCTGCCGAATAGATGGCCTGGCAAGCCTCCACCTGTGCCCTGAACCACGAGGAGCACGTCATCGGCATACGCCGACAGGACTAGCCGCAGGTCCGGATCCTGCAGCACCAACCCTGTCAACATCCTGCGGAGGAGGCAGAGGAAGGGCTCGATCACCGGAGCGTACAGCTGGCCCGAGAGGGGGCACCCCTGCCATACTCCTCGCCCGAAGCTGACCGATTCGGTCAGGGTCCAGTTGAGCTTAACCAGTCACTCTGCGGAAGCGTACAGCACACGGAGAAAACCCACAAACTGGGGTCCGAAGCCAAACTCCCACAGAGTGCTCAGGAGGTATCTGTGGTCCACCCTATCGAACACCTTCTCCTGATCTAGGGACAGGAGGGCGAACAACAGATCATCTCTACGCCCGAGTTCCAAAAGGTCCCGAACCAGAAATAGGTTATCAAAGATACTGTGGTCCAGGACGGTGTAGGTCTGGTCTGGGTTGATCATGTCCACCAGCACAGACCCTAGCCGCAGCGAGATTGCTTTCACTATGATTTTGTAGTCCGTGCTGAGGAGCGAGATGGGACACCAATTTTGTAAATCGCGGAGGTCCCCCTTCTTCGGCAATAAGGCGAGCACAGCTCGCCTGCACGAAAGAGGGAGGACCCCGCTCTGCAGAAACTCGGCCCAGATGGTGACTAGGTCTGGGCCGAGGACGTCCCAAAACACGCGGTAGAACTCCACGGTCAGCCCATCCATGCCTGGAGACTTATTAGTGGGCATACGATGGAGGGCTTCCGAGAACTCGGCCAGATTGAGAGACAACTCTAGCCAGTCTCAGTCGCTCGCACTGACCATAGGGAGCTCCTCCCAAAGCACTCTGCAAGCGCTAGGGTTGGTCGGATCCGGGGAGAAGAGACTTGCGTAGAAGGCTCGGGTCCTCCCGCACATCTCCGTCGGTTCTGTGAGGGGGGTGCCATCTTCTGCCAGGAGGCAGGTGATGTGTTTCTTGGCCCCCCTCATTTTCTCCAGGGCATAGAAGAAGCGAGAGCCGTGATCCATCTCCTGAAGGAGGCAGATGCGGGATCGAACAAAGGCGCCCCGGGCCTGATGGTCTCAAGGGCCCGGAGCTCCTCCCGCTTCTCCCGGCATGCTCCGCAGAGGAGCGGGTCCTCGGGGCTGGCGGCCAGACACCTCTCCAGCTCTAAGACCTCCTGTTCCAACTGCTCTATCGCCTTATTTCTCCATCAGCTGGTGCCCCGGGTGTAGTCGCGGCAGAAAAGCCAGGCGCGCACCTTCCCCAGATCCCACTATCGCCGCGCCGAGAGAAAGGCAAGCCGCTGTCCTCGCCAGGCCAGCCAGAATTCCCGGAAGGACGTCACAAAGCCCTCATCCTGCAACAGGCTGTTGTTAAAATGCCAATAGGCCAGCCCCAGCCTCTCCGCACAGAGGGAGGCTGTCATGGTGCCTAGGTGATAGTCAGAAAATGGGGCCAGCTGAATGTTGGAGGGGTGGGCTCGTGAGAGATGTAAGCGTGATAAATAAATGCGGTCCAACCGGGAGTGGCTCAACCGATGGGCTTCCACCCAGACAAAGGTGAACGTGGAAGTGTCATCCGGGTGGTGGTCACGCCAGATGTCCACTAGGGAGTGATGTTTGACTATCTCCCAGAGGGTGTCCGTGGCGGCCAGGCTCTGCTCGGTCCCCGAGCGGTCTCTCTCCTCGAGGGTGGTATTAAAATCCCCTCCCAGGATCAGGTACTCGTGAGAATCTAAGGTGCCGAGGAAGGCGGATTCCTGCTGATAGAATTGCAGCAACTCCAGGCCCAATGTCGGGGCATAGATATTAACGAGGTTAACCACAAGCCCCTCTATACAGACCCGGAGATGCAGCAGGCGACCCGGCACAGCCTTGGTGACCCCTAGCACCTCGGGCCGTAGGTCGGGGGAGAACAGAGTCGCCACTCCAGCCTGCCGAACCGTGGAATGGCTAAAGTAGACCCTGTCCCCCCACTCCAGTCGTCAACTGTCTTTGGCAGTCGGATCCGTATGGGTCTCCTGCAGTAAAATCACAGAGTACCTTCCCGAAGGAAGGAGAGCATCTGGGACCTGCGGAGAGCCATCCTACAACCCCGGGTGTTCAACGTTGCGATGGTGAGAGATGTCATGGGGAGGGCCGGGGGGGATCCCCACTGGCAGGGATGCTCGCATCCCCCAGCGGGCCGCGCAACAGTCCTTGACCTGTCCCATAGGTGAGTAATTGGTCACGGAAGATGCGGACCCGCCGGTAGGCCGCGGAATCCTGCTTCCCCATACCTTTACCTTCCCCCATGAGGGCCCTTGTGGCCCAGAGGATTTGAAAAAAGTCCCCCCATCGCTGGAGAGCAAGCTGTACCTTGTTGCGGGAGCCACGGACATCCTCTAAAAACTTCAGCATCTCTTCTCACAGCTCATGGCGGGGTGGGGTTACGATTTCCCGGTTGTTCCCCGACGGGGCCCTTGGTGCAGCCCTGTGGCTCACTAAAACGGGCAAGCAGTTGGAAAAGGGAAGGAGACAGCCCCGGGGGTGGCGATAACATCACAGGAGGCAGACTGGATAGGGGTAGGGGCAGGGGCCAGGGCAGAGGCAAGGTTCTGGGTTTCAGGAGGCAAGCAGCTGGATGGTGGCGCCTCCCGATCAAGCTCGAGGATTAAGGGGGTGGGGAGGGAGCTCTCAGTGACACCGGGCATGGGCTCTATGGTGGATTTAGCGGCCACAGCATTAGGAGGTGGATTATCTTCTGTTGGGCCCCCGCCCGGGAAGGAAGTCGATTGCTCCGCAGCAATGGGGGCTGCCCCTAGCGACTCGTGTCCCAGTTGCGTGGCGCCAGCTGTCACCTGAGCAGGATCGGTGGTCATCAGCGGGGTGCCATCAGCAGCCAGGTCAATAAAGGAGTTCAGGGGCTCCTCGGAGGTGGGAGCAGAAGCAGCAGTTAGGGGGAGGGAGCATGGGGAAAAGAGGGGTGGAGTGATGTCACCCAAATCGAGGTTTGCTGGCAAAAAGTCGTCCTCCCCCTGGGCGACCGAGGCCTTAGATCTGACCCCGATCTCCTCAAACATGGAGGAGAGGATACTTTCCATTGCCCCGGGGTTCTCCCCGCTGGCACCCACCACGACGGTTGCCTCAGGGTTCACGGGGGCTTCGGGTAGTGTCAGAACAAGAGGGGCTTCCTCGAGGGTCTCGGAGGGGAGGGTCTCCCCTAGAGGGGAGACACTACCCTCCGGTGCTACCATGTCTTTCCCGGCTGACACTGGTGCATGGGCAAAGCAGAAGGTTCGGCATCGGTGCCCCCCTTCCTGGTCTTCCAGGGGGCCTCCGCATCGGGTAGATGAGGTGGAGCTCGAGCCTTCCGCTTGCCTCGCTTCCCCTGGACTAGGGCCCAGCCCTCCATGGCATCATCTGGGGGCTGGTTAGCAGCAGTTGTGTCAGGGGGTAAAGGCGATGGCACAGGGACTTGTGGGGGGGGGGGATGGTGGGGTGGCATAAGGGAGGGAGGATTCTCCCTGGGGCATGCTCTCTCCTATGCCTGATGGTATCTCTGCCACACCCTCCTCCATAGGCCCCGCCAGATTGTCAGCAGTGAGGATGGGGCTCTCCCGCTCGTCTGGGCGTTGTAGGGGAGGTGCCCCTTCGGTCTGAGTGGGAGAAGTGGTGGTCCGAAGAGGAGGAGAGGTGGGTTTGGGTATCGGGCGGCCAGGGTGTCGGCGATGACGGGGCCGGTGTCCTGCCAGGTCTCGGGGATCCCAGGTGCCCCTCCTTGCTGGGCTAAGGGGCAGTCCTTCCGGACATGCCATGACGCCCGGCAGAGGTAGCACCGGGCTTCCCCCGTGGAGAAATACACCCAGTAATGGGCCCCTGGTGGGGGACTAGGAAGAACCCCTCAAGCGCCTCTCCGTCACGCGCTGCCGACGGCAGTAGAAGCTGCACTTGCCGGCGCAAGGAAAAGAGTGACGGAGAGTGGGGTCCTTGCAGCCCAACGGGAGAGGGCTGATGACAGAAACAGGTTTCCCCAGGGTGGAAAGGGCGGGTAGCAGGGCAACATTGGGGAGAAAAGGAGGGACAGAGGTCAGGACCAGGCGGATGCCTAGGTCCTCTAGTGGCTCTAGGGGGACAAACACCCCCCCCAGCCAGGCCCCTCTCCACCACCTCCTGGGCAGCAGCCTCTGATGCTAAGAAAAAGATGACCTTCCCATACATTTTGGAGGCTGCCACAATGGCCGAGGGCCCACCACCCTCGCCAACACCCCTACGTACGTCTCCACGTGGGGCGAGGTGGGCACCGGGAGGCATCGGACACCATGCATCCTTGTCATGGTGGGGAAGAGGACCCGGCTGCTGTTGACAGTGGTGGAGGTGGTGGGCAGGAGAGATGACAAGGCGGCAGGTGGAGGGGCTGCCGCCGCCCGGGCATACAGCCTGGGAGCTGGTGGAGGGGGTAGTGGGGAAGGACGCCGTGGTCGGTGGCGGGGCCGCAGCAGTGGAGGTGGCACCTGCCATGGAGGGCCTGGTGGTGTTAGCGGGGCCCTTCCCCTTCTTCTTGCCCTGGCCTTTCCTGCTGGCTGTGGGGGCTTCCCTAGAGTCTGGGGAGGCGGTGGGCATGGCAGCGGTGGAGGTCACCCCGGTGCCCTCCATTGCCAATGCCCCAGCGAGGGCAGGTGGTTAACAGGAGTTGGGGTCAGGTAAAAAGGGACAGGCTGTGGGATGGGCAGTTCAGGGGCGGGGCACATGAACCACGGTACGCTTCTCCAGAGAGTCCTGTTTGGTTGGTTGGTGCTTCTGGCCCACACGGTAGAATCAGGGCAAGCAGCTAAGTCCAGAGGCAGATGTTAAACAGCCAACAATGACGATGGAGGGGGCAGTGAGGAAGATCATAGTGTGGGGGTTGGGAGGACACAGATGGATCAGAGGGCAGCTCCTTGCCACACCCCCTGTGCCCCTACAAACACAGTCAAGACACAGTCAAGGCCTCCCCTGACACGAGAGCACAGTTCGAAAGTTACTCAGTCTTGGGCCCCCTCCATGGCAATTTGTAACTTCCCTGGGCGGTGTTCCTTCGGTAGTCGCTGTTTCTCTTTCTCTCTGTTCCGGGCTTTCTCCGCAGCTGCAAAATTCCAGGGATGCCAGAGCAGATGATAAAAGTTCCTGTCGGCCAAATACGGGTCCACAAACAAACAGGAAGCGGCTAGGTCTGGGGGCTGAGTCCATTCATTCCCCGCCTCTGGGGAGCGGGTCAGCAGGCCACCCCTTTCTCCGAGCGGCAGCAACATCCGAGGGTGGGCGGTGGGGGCGGGGCTAACAGCCGGCCGGCAGCCGGCCAGCACTCTAGCAACAGCAGAGAAAGAAAAAAACAACAAAAAGAAAAGAAAGAGGGGAGAGCATCTGGCCCAGTCAGCGGGGAAGCCGAAAGCTGGGGAAAAAAGCAGGGAAAGCCCAGGCCAGAGGGGAGCAGCAGGAGAGCAGGCTAAGTAGGTCCCTTTTCTCTGAGTAAGGGAACAGGGAAGTTTTTTTTTTTTTTTTTTTTGAAACAGAAAAGAATTTTATTGTGTAACACTTGCAAAAATTACCAAAGAAAACAAAACAAACTATGCAACAAAACAACGCAAACAGAAGGTATAACACAGCAGCCTTCAGGAGGGAGAAGTGTTCAGGCTAGCCTGGGCCCAGAGCGGGGGCGCTTCCTCGACACTCGTGGTCTTCCACCCCCTCGAGTTACCTAGTGCCGCGCCCAGTTTCACCGATTATCCCTCTCCTGAGAGTGCCCGGCAAGATGGGCACGGCTGCGGGGTGGGCAGTTTAGGGGTGGGGAGGGTAGACACCCATGTATTATAGGACCCCTCCTAGATGACAGGAATGATGGTATCCACAGAGGCAACGGCTGGGGCTGGCGTCTCTTGCTCTTCCCCTAAATCAAAGGGTCAGACGGAGGGAACCAGATGGGGTCACCGAGCAGAGAACCCCGGACAGCGCCCACCGCTCCTCGAAGGCGTCAAGGGAGTCGGTGGACGCCGCCCAGAGGAACTCCGCTCGGATACGTGAATGTACTGAGGATCAGAAAAAGGCCCTACAATCGCAGGACGCTTCATGGGCCAACCTCCCCTCTCTGGTTTTATAAATGGCTGTTTTAGCCAAGGCTAGGAGGAGGTTAACCAGGAGATCTCGCGATTTTGTGCGGCCACGGATGGGGAGTGTATAGATAAAAAGGTGAGGGGAGAAATGAAGCCAAAAGCGCAATAGAATATTTGTGAGGAGCCAAAAAAGAGGCTGCAATCTGGCACACTCTAGATATATGTACGCCAGGGTTTCCCTCGCATTACAAAAAGGGCAAGTATCCGGGATGGGGTAAACCGTGTCAGAAACACGCCCGTGCTCACAGCTCCATGAAGGAGCCGCCAACTGATGTCCCCGACGGGCCTCGGAACCAAGATGGAATATAGGCTGGTCCACCGGGGCTGCTCACCCTCCAAAGGTGGCAGGAGGTCCTGCCACTTTGTATCGGGGCACGACACCAGGGTGTGGGCGTGAAGGGTGTGAAGCATGAGTGTGTATAAATATTTCCGTGGTGCAATTTGAAAACTGACCGGCTGCAGTTCATGCAGCCGGCTTGCAGTGAAAGGGTGAGGGGTTTGTTGGGATCTACGAGGTAGGGGCCCAATGAAAAGGTCCGGCGGGCCTGGGGTAAGGGATGGGTGGGGTGCGCCCTCGCACAAGTCTCGGTTGACATAAGCCCGAGCAGCGGAGGTCAAGGCGGCTTTCACCTCCTGAAGTGCGCGCCGGGGAGTACGGGGGCTGGAGAGCCCCATGCACCGAGCGAGCATCAGGGGATCCAGCCAGTCTCTCCGGTTGTAGTCCAGGAGGTCTCCGACCCTCGTGACTTCCGCCAGGACCAACCTCTGGCGCACCGAGCGGGACTCCGCCACCTGCACACAAAGCTGGGGGTTGTGTAGCAGGGACTCCGTGAGGAGATCTGCTCCCACGGTGGCCGCCACGGACCTAGTCGTTAGAAACAGTTTCCAGGTCCGGAGGAGGTCCTGGTAGAAGACCGGCAGCCCGGAGAGGTCTCGCGGAAAACACCTCGGACAAAGATAAAAGAGCTGTTGGTCATATCAGAGCCCTTGGAAGCGGCGCAGGAAGGCATGCGCCAGTATGCTCCACGCCGAACTACTTGCACTATAAAAGATTCTCTGCAGGGCCTGGAGGCGGAAAACGCGGACCTGAGTGTACAGACACTTCAGGCCCTGCCCTCCTTCCTTCAGGGGTAGATGAAGAACTCCAGCAGGGGCCCAGTGCATTCCTGACCAGAAGAACTCTAGAATCAATCTCCGGAGGTGGGTCAGGAAACCCGGGGCCGGGGCCAGGGTGTTGAGCCGGTACCAGAGCGTGGACTGGACTAGTTGGTTAAGCACCAGTGCTCTCCCTCGGAGGGAGAGACATCAGAGTAGCCTCGTCCATCTCCGGATCCGCTCTATCACCCCGCCCTCTAAATTTTGCCAGTTCTCCGGCGGGGAAGGGTGCGTGGCAGAAAGGTAAACGCCGAGATAGAGCAGTGGACCCGCACTCCACCGGATGGTCTGAAGTGCGGGTGGGAGGGAGCCCACTTGCCGCCAGTCCCCTACCGCCAAGCCAGAGCTCTTGACCCAGTTGACTCGGGCAGAGGAGGCTGCCGAATAGATGGCTTGGCATGCCTCCACTCGCGCCAAGTCGCCCTGGTCCTGGACCACGAGGAGTACGTCATCGGCGTACGCCGACAGGACCAGCCGCAGCTCCAGCTCCCCCAGCACCAACCCTGTCATCCTCCTACGGAGGAGACAGAGGAAAGGCTCGATCGCCAGAGTGTACAACTGGCCCGAGAAGGGGCACCCCTGCCGCACTCCTCGCCCGAAGCTGACCGGTTCAGTCAGGGTCCAGTTGAGCCTAACCAAACACTCTGCGGAGGCATACAGCACCCGGAGAAAACTCACAAACTGAGGTCCGAATCCAAACGCCTGCAGAGTGCTCAGGAGGTACCCATGGTCTATTCTGTCGAACGCCTTCTCCTGATCAAGAGACAGGAGGGCGAACGATAGACCATCTCTCCACCCGAGTTCCAAGAGGTCTCGGACTAGAAAGAGGTTGTCAAAAATGCTGCGACCCGGGACAGTATAGGTCTGGTCTGGGTGGATCACGTCCGTCATCACGGACCCTAGCCGCAGCGAGATTGCTTTCGCTACGATTTTGTAATCCGTGCTAAGGAGTGAGACGGGACGCCAGTTTCGTAAATCGCGGAGGTCCCCAAAGTGAGCACCGCTCGCCTGCACGACAGAGGGAGGACCCCACTCTGCAAGGACTCAGCCCAGACGGTGACTAAGTCTGGGCCGAGAATGTCCCAGAACGCGCAGTAAAACTCCACGGTCAGCCCGTCCATGCCCGGAGATTTATTGGTGGGCATGCGACGGAGGGCTTCCGAGAACTCGGCCAGGGTGAGAGGCAGCTCTAGTCGGTCTCGGTCGTCCACACTGACCGTGGGGAGTTCCTCCCAGAGCACCCCGCAAGCGCCAGGATCGGTCGGGTCCGGGGAGAAAAGGCTTGTGTAGAAGTCACGGGCCCTCTCACACATCTCCTCCGGATGCATGAGGGGGGTGCCGTCTTCCGCAAGAAGGCAGGTGACGTGTTTCTTGGCCCCCCTCGTTTTCTCCAGGGCATAGAAGAAGCGGGAGCCGCGGTCCATCTCCCAAAGGAGGCGGATGTGGGACCGAACGAAGACACCTCGGGCCCGGTGGTCCTCAAGGGCCCGGAGCTCCTCCCGCTTCTCCCGGCACGCTCTGCAGAGGGATGGGTCCTTGGGGTTGGCGGCCAGGCGCCTCTCCAGCTCTAAGACCTCCCGTTCCAACTGCTCTATCACCGCATTTCGCCGTCGGCTGGTGCCCCGAGTGTAGTCACGGCAGAAGAGCTTGGCGCGCACCTTCCTGAGATCCCACCATCGCCGCACCGAGGGAAAGGTACGCCACTGCTCTCGCCAGGCCAGCCAAAACTCCCGGAAGGACATCACAAAGCTCTCGTCCTCCAACAGGCTATTATTAAAGTGCCAATAGGCCGGCCCCGGTCTCTCTGCATGGAGGGAGACCGTTACGGTGACTAAATGATGATCGGAGAATGGGGCCGGCCGAATGGCGGAGGAGTGGGCCTATGAAAGATGGAAACAGGATAAGTAAATACGGTCCAACCGAGAGTGGTGTGACCGATGGGCCTCCACCCGGACAAAGGTGAACGTGGAGGTGTCATCTTGGTGATGGTCACGCCAGACGTCCACTAGGGAGTGATGGTCAACTATCCCTTGGAGAATATTCGCAGTGGCCGGGCTCGGTTCGGCCCCTGAGTGGTCCCGTTCCTCGAGGGTGGTGTTAAAGTCCCCTCCCAGGACCAGGCACTCGTGCGAATCCAGGGTGCCGAGAAAGTCGGACACCTGCTGATAAAATTGTGGCCGCCTGGAGCTCATTTGCGGGGCATAAATGTTAACAAGATTAACCACGAGCCCCTCCATACGGACTCGAAGGTGCAGCAGGTGGCCCAGCACGGCCTCATTGACCCTTAGCACCTCGGGCCGTCGGTTGGGGGAGAACAGGGTCGCCACTCCAGCTTGCCAGGTCGCGAAGTGGCTAAAATATACCCCGTCCCCCCACTCCAGCCGCCACCTGTCCTCGGCGGCTGGGTCCGTATGGGTCTCCTGCAGGAAAACTACAGAGTACCTCCCTTCTCGAAGGTAAGAGAGCACCTGGGACCTACGGAGAGCCATCCTACAGCCGCTGGTATTCAGGGTCGCAATAATAAGAGGCGTCATGCGGAGGGCTGGGGGGGTGGGGGCTTCGTGTTGGCGGGGGTGTTCAGGGCCCCTGGCGGGTTGCGCAGCAACCCGTGACCCATCCCGTGGGTGAGTAGATCGCGTCGGAAGCTGCGGGCTCGCTCGTAGGCCGCAGCACCGCACCTTCCTTGCCCCCTGCCCTCCTTTATAAGGGCCCTTGTGGCCTGGAGGATTTGATCAAAGTCCCCCCTTAGCTGAAGAGCCAGCTGTGCCCTATCGCGGGCGCCATGGGTGTGCTCTAGGAACTTCCGTAGTGCATGCCGCAGCTCATGGGGGGGTGGGGTTACAATTCCCGAGGTGTTCCCTGATGGGACTCTTAATACAGCCTCATGGTCCACTAAGGCGGGTAGACAGGGTGCGGACCACCGACGGGGCATCTGACAGGCTGGGGTTATTAAATTCATTTCACGCCTTGGGGTGGAGGGGGATGGCAGGGGAAAAATTGCCACTCCTAATGGGTCGCGGCTAGAAAGTGCAAAGACTGCTCCCTGGGGCAAATCTGCGAAAGAAGGAAAGGAAATCACCCCAGGGGCGGCATTAACATTGCAGAAGGAGGGGACTTGGGCAGGGGCAGGGGCAGGGGTAAGGCTCTGGGGTTCAGGAGGCAAGCAGCTAAAGGAAAGTGCCTCCTGAGCAGAGTCAAGGGTTAAGGGGTAAGGGAGGGGGCTCCCAATAATGTTAGGCGCTGGCTCCATGGTGGTCTTAGCGGCCATGGCATCAGGTGGTGGACCACCTTCTGCAGGGTGCTCACCCGGGAAGGCAATTAGGGGGAGGGAGCATGGGGAAAGGGAGGCTGGGGTAAGGTTGCCCAGCTCGAGGCCAGCCGGCAGCAGATCATCCCCTCCCTGGGTGACCGGGGTCAAATCTAGGGCCTCAATCTCCGCGTACACGGGGGAGAGGCCAGCTCCTGCCACCCCGGGGGCCTCTCCTCTAGGGCCCGCCTCAACGGTCGCCTTGGGGTCTGCGGGGGGTTCGGGTGGTATCCAGGCAGAAGGGGCGTCCTCAGAAGTCTCGGAGGGGAGGGTCTCCCGTGGAGAGGGGATTCTGCCCTCCATACCAGTCCGTCTTCCCCTCCCGACACCAGCGGATGGATCTCGCTCGTGGCCGTGGCGGGAGGCTCGATAGCAGTGCCCCCTTTCCTGGTCTTCCGGGGGGCTTCCGCGTCGGATGGATGCAGCAGAGCTCGAGCCTTCCGCTTGCCTCGCTTCCCCTGGACTACGGTCCAGCCCTTCATAGTATCATCTGGGGGCTGGTTAGCAGGGGTCGTGTCGGGGGGCGGAAGCGATGGTTCAGGGGTTCGGGGGGGTAGCGGTGAGGCAGCATGAGGGGCTGGGGTTTCTCCTTGGGGCGGGCCCTTTCCTATACCCGGTAATATCCTTGCCACACCCTCCTCCATGGGCTCTGTTGGAGTGGTACTAGCAAGGGTGGAACTCCCTTGCTCGCCCGGGCATTGTAGGGAAGGTATTTCTTGGGCCCGGACGGGAGCAGCGATGGGTCGAGTAGGAGGAGGGTTGGTTTCAGGTGTCGGGCAGCCAGGGGCGTCGGCAGCGACGGGGCCGATGTCCTGCCGGGTCTCAGGGGTTTCGGGTGCCCCTCCCCCCCGGGCCAAAGGGCAGTCTCTGCGGACATGCCCCGCTGAACAGCAGAGGTAGCACCGGGCCTCTCCGGTAAAGTAAAAGACCCGATAGCGGGCTCCCTGGTAGGGGACTAAAAAAGACCCCTCGAGCGCCTCTTCGTCACGTGCCCCTGCCGGCGGTAGAAGCTGCACTTGCCGGCGGAACGAAAAAATGTGACGGAGGGTGGGGTCCTTGCAGCCCAACGGGAGAGGGCTGATGACAGAGACATGTTTCCCCAGGGTGGAAAGAGCGGGTAACAGGGCAGCATTGGGTAAGAAGGGAGGAACAGAGGTAAGGACGAGGCGAACGTCCAGGTCTTCTAACGGTTCTAGGGGGACAAACACCCCCCCCCACCGTCAGGCCCCTCTCCACCGCCTCCTGGGCGGCATCCTCCGAAGCTAAGAAAAAAACGACCTTCCCATACATCTTGGAGGCCACCACAATAGCCGTGGGTCCTACCACCTTCGCCAACGCCTGCACGTATGTCTCCACATGGGGCGAGAGGGGCACCAGGAGGCAACGGAGGCTTCCTGGTCAAGGCGGGGAAAGGGCCCCGCCGCTGGTGATGGTGGCGGAGGCAGGAGGGGGTGAGATGACGAGGCGGCAGGCAGGGGGGAGCCCGTTGCCGCCCGGGCATACGTCCTGGGGGCCGGAGGAGGGACAATCGCAGAACTGGTGGAGGAAAACGCAGGGAGGGATGCCACGGTTGATGACGAGGCCACAGCGGTGGGGGCAGCCCCTGCCATAGAGGGCTTAGTGGTTTTAGTGGGGCCCTTTCCTTTCCACCCGCCCTGGCCCTTCAGGCCAACCGGGGGGGGGGTTTCCTAGAATCTGGGGGGGGCGGTGGGTGCAGCAGCAGCAGCAATCACCCTGCCTCCTGCTACCGGTGCCCCAGCAGGGGGGGTGGCAAGTATCTTGACAATAGTGGTGGGGGGGACCTTGGGGGTTGGGCAGGGGTGGTGGTGGGGGAGGGACAACTAATTTTGTTTAAGCAGTCTCGCCCCTCTCGTTCCCCGCCATTGTGAGCAGGGAGAGACAGGGAGACACTGTAAGGAGGAGGGGGGAGGGGAGAAAGCGGAGTAGTCCCTCCTTCCGCTAGGCTGCGGGCAGGGAGGGGGGGAATGCCGAGGGGGTTAGACCGGCGGGGGGGAACAAAATCGGGGTCCAGTAATAGGGGCAAGCTGTGGGATAAGCAATCCGGGGGGGGTGCAGACCTACACACGTTTGTCCAAAGAGTGTCGGTTGGTTGGCTGTTATGTCCGGTCCGGAAGGCAAAGTTCAAAGCAAACAGCTGGATCCGAAGGGAAATGGCAGATTGCCAGCAGGGACGGACGGCGGGGGGGCCGTGAAAGTTGTAGTAAAGGTGGGGAGTTAGCGGCACCAATGGATCGGGGAGAGGGGGTGTCCACACCACACCCCCTGTGCTGCCACAAACGCAAGTAAACCACAGTCAAACTCCCCCCCACGAGAGTATAATTCAGCAAATTACTCAGTCTTACGGCCCCCTTCACAAAGATTTATAGCTGTCCTGGATTATTTCTCCTGTCTTCTGAAATCTTCTTCTCCAGCTGTGTTGGCTGTGTTCCAAGGCTTCCGGCATGCTGAGAATGTTGGAAAGTCCGAGCTGCTAGCAAAACGGCTGGGTCTGGGGGTTTCCACTCCCCCCTCCGAACAGCAAATCAGCAATCTTCCCCCCCCCCTCCCCCGGGGGCTCAGCTGAGGCAAATAGCTGCACCCGAAAGCAGGCATGTGGGTGGGGGGCGGGTGCTGGCAAAGGACGTAGACGGGAGAAAAAAACAAAGAATCAAGAAAAAACAAAAAAAGCATCTGGCCCGGTCGGGGGGGGGACTAAGGCAGGTGCAAAAAGTAAGAAAATCCGGGCCAGGGGGCTTTAGGAAAGAATAGAAAGCAGATAGCTGAGGAGCAAGCAAAAGACGTTCCGTTTCCCAACAGGGGCGGTTCCAGAACAATCAAGAACCTTCTGGATACAATTAAGATAGGCTGATTAGAACACCTGCAGCCAATCAAGAAGCTGCTAGAATCAATTAAGGCAGGCTAATCAGGGCACCTGGGCTTTAAAAAGGAGCTCACTTCAGTTTGTGGTGTGTGTGTGAGGAGCTTGGAGCAAGAGGCACTAGGAGCTGAGAGTGAGAACGTGGACTGTTGGAGGACTGAGGTGTACAAGCATTATCAGACACCAGGAGGAAGGTCCTATGGTGAGGATAAAGAAGATGTTGGGAGGAGGCCATGGGGAAGTAGCCCAGGGAGTTGTAGCTGTCACACAGCTGTTCCAGGAGGCACTCTAGACAGCTGCATTCTACAGGGCCCTGGTCTGGAATCCAGAGTAGAGGGCAGGCCCGAATTCCCCGCAAATCCTCCCAACTCCTGGTCAGACACAGGAGGAGTCGACCTGGACTGTGGGTTCCGAAAAACAGCCAAGCTGAGGACTGCCATGAAGCTCCAAGGCGAGCAAATCCGCCAATAAGCACAAGACCCAGCAAGGTAGATCAGGAACTTTGTCACAATTGGTAAGGGGAGGAAATACAAATAAGGAAGAGGGGAGAAAGCCTAACTGAATATGCATTAGACATGGTAACGTTAGCATAACATATTATAAAAGTGGCATCCCAAGGCAGTAGAAGAGAGAGATATAGCCCTTCGAAGGGGTCGGAATGAGGGCCGTTGGTGAAGATGAGGAAGGAGATTATGAGGAAGATAATGACTAACATTTCAGGTTGTTCTACAAGGGATGGTGTGAATATTGATGTTCAGATGTATGTTCTGTATTATCTCTATCTACCTTACTGAGTTAGCATGTGTGAGACTTTGCTAAATATATTGATAAATTATTTATTTGTAGATATAAAACAGTTCCTATAGAGTGAGTGTTGCACTTGTGCACATTGGGATTCCCAACTATATAATAATTTTAATACTGGGCCTGATCTTGGCACAAGAACCTGTCAACCCTCAAAGTTAGAACCAGGAATTTTCATTCATAATCTACAGATCAGGCTACACTCCCTCAGTCTTTCCAAAGAAGGGGTGATCGGGCCTAGTTTATTAATCAATCTTCCCTCATTTAAAATTGTCATTGACCTCACTGACTGAGAAGTGAGTGAAAATAGAGTACAGTCATCAAAATTTGGTCCATTATGTATACCTGTAGCAAATGGCAATGGCTTGCAGAGTGGGGAAAATCCTAAACTCTTGCAGCTGTAGTTGCAAATAATCTCTGTCTCCATCAGTCGTGTCTTTACATCACAGCCATTTGATCACAGATCAGACTATGATGTACAGAAATGTCTTATTAAAAGACATTTTAACCTAAAAGATCCTTCATAAATAATAGTGGTGCTTTAATTTGGGTATATTAGAGCTTTACCTCACCCCATTTGTTCTTCTTCTTTGTATTATTTTTTAATCTTGCAAAATTTCCCTTTTGAAAAGGTTGCTTTTGATATTACTCTTCTAATGCATTTTATATGTGAAATATGCACACCCATTATAAACCTTTTTAAAATAATGTTCCTACTGATGCATAATTGCAGTTCCCTTTTAGAATTTCAGATATCTTCTACTATTTGATCTAATTAAATGATATCAACTAAAGCTACAATTAGAGAGAGAGTCTGACACAATTAAGAAGCTGTATTTTACTTTCTTTTAGTTTTTTCCCTACCTCTTATTTTGTGAGTCTTTCAGCCCTAATAATAGCTCTAGAAATGTTACTACTATATATTATTAAAAGCATTGGAACACAACCATTTGAATTAATTACTGGACTCAAAGTTAGTGATTGCCTAGAGACCAGAGATCATGACCTGAGTACATTCAATATGGTCGAACAGAGTAGAGTGCCAAACAGTAACATATAATTTTTTTCTTTGCAAGGTTAATTTCCTAAAGCTGAGGAAAATTATGAAAGAAATATGAGAATGAAAATTGGGTGTTCTTGAAAAAGAGCCCGAAGGATACCATTCCACGATCAAGAAAGAGGACAACTTTGGCTAAAAGCCCATCCTGAGTCAGCGGTGAAGTGAAGGCAGCAATTAGAAATAAAAGAGCAACATATCAAAATGGGAAAGAGACAAAAGCAATGTAAATTAGAAGTAACATAGTGAAGAAAATTGACAAAGGAAGCTAAAGGACACCAGGGAAAAATCCAGGGCTATCACTGCTAAGGACAATAAGGATTTTGAAAGTATATTAGGAACAAAAGGCCCATTACTACATGAAGAAAGAAAAAAATAATATTGCAGAAAAGGGAGAAGTGTTCAATAAATACCTATTTGTTGTATATGTAAAGGAGGAGGATATATTCATATTAAAAGAAGATGAAGAATTACTTTCCAGTCCATTAATAGCAAAGGATGGTGTTAAACAACATCTACTAGGGATAAACATGTTTAAGTTAGCAGGTCTGGAGAACTTGCTCACACGAGCAATAAAACAATTAGCAAAGGAGATCTCTGATCCACTGATGCTAATTTCCAATAAATCATAGAATACCAGGAAAATTCCAGAAGAAAGGAAGCATGCTAAAAAGATATGCCAATATTCAAAAAGGGCAAGCAGGATGACCAAAGTAAGTACAGGCCTGTCAGCCTGACATCAATCCTAGGAAAAATAATGGAAAAGCTGATGAAGGATTCAATTAATACAAAATTAAAAGGACAGAAATATAACAAGTCAACATGGCTTATAAAAATAGATCTTGTCAAACAAGCCTAATTTCATTATTTGATGAGATTAAGAGTTTGGTTGATTAAGTTAACTGCATAGATATAATATATTAATGTGGTGTCACATAAAAGCCTGAAAAATATTAGCAACAAACTCTATTAATAATATTCACATTAAATTAATTACAAACTAACTGACGGATCTCATAAAGTAGTTGTCAGTAGGGAATCATCATGGAATAGGGTTATTTCTAAGAGGGTTTTTCAGAGTTTGGTAGGAGACAAAACACTACTCAACATTTTCACCAATGATCTGGAAGTAAATGTAAAATCACTGCTGATAAAATTTGCAGTGACACAAAGATTGGCAAAGTAGTAAATAATGAAAAGGACAGGGCAGTCATACAGAGCAATCTGGATCATTTGGTAAACTGAGCCCATACAAACAAAATTTATTTGGCTGTATTAAAACACAAAATTGCACATGTAGGAACAAGTAGTATAGGTTGTTCCTATAGAATGGGGGTGGGGTGGACTATATTCTGGAAAGCACTAAGTCTGAGAACTATTTAAGGGTCACAGTTGATAAATAGCTCAACATGAGCTTCCAGTGTGGTGTTGTGACAAAAAAAGGCTCATGTCCTTGGACCTTTAAAATGTGAGTAGGAGTAGGGAAGTTGGTTTTACCTCTGTATACAGCACTGATAGTAGTCCAGTATTGGACTTCTGTATCCAGGTGTGGTCTCCACATTTTTAAAAAGATGTTGGAAAATTGAAGAGGGTGTCAGAAAAGAGCCGCAAAAATAATTCAAGGGCTGGAGAAAATTCCTTGCAATGAGACATTTCAAGATCTCATCCTGGTTAGCTTATCAAGAAGACTGAGAGGTGACTTGATTATACTGTACAAGTACCTTGGTGCAGAGAAAATACTGGGTATGAAAGGACTCTTTATTTTAGTGGAGAAAGACCGAACAAAAACTAATGACCAGGAGCTGAAGCCAGATAATTTCAAATTAGAAATAAGGCATACATTTTTAGCAGCAAAGTTTATTAACCATTGAATATGTAAGATATTCTTCAGTCAGACACAAGTATATGTATATACTCCTTCTCTGACTGGCTTGCAGTGGTACTAGCAAGCAAAGAAGTCCAAGACAAATCATAAAATTGGGATTAAAACAGTAGGCAGGGGAGAGGAGAGAAGACGTTCTTTTCAAAGCATTTTGAAAGGCATTCAAATGGTGCTGCTTTAACATTTGAAGTCACTGAACTAAATATTGTTTTCTTCTATTCCTTAATAACACCACCACAATTGCAAACAGAAATTGAGACTTTCCCTAGGTTCAAACGTCAACAATGTGCAAACAACACTCAACTCTTTTGACTTCACATCATACACAAACTCCATTGTCACCCAGCTATGCCAGCATCCAGGAAGGGTGGGCTGAAGCTGAGAGTGCAAACATAGGACTTAAAAAGGTGCACTGGTATTGTTCTGGCTCTCTGCACAGGGGTGAGTTTCTCCTAAAGGTTTTCTGGACAGGGAAAACATCCAAGCTAAGAACAACAAAAACCTGCAAGGAGCCAAGGGCTCAGGGGGTGATCTTTCTGTTTTAAAGTTAATAGGGAAACAATCGGATTGATTTAACCAGGAGTAAGACTGGATCCAATAGTTCAATTTTAGAACAGTCAGTAATGATGAGGCATCAGCAGTCCTTTCTCAGAGCTGAATTAGTATATTACAGTGGGCATTATCAAAAACTATCCAGTTTTCTCAACACAATTAGGAGCACCCGCTACAAGTTTGGGCACTGTGGCTGGAATTTTCAAAGACCTGTAGATAAATGTCTTGGTTGATATAGGTGCACAGGGATGGTTATCCATAGTTTTACAAAAACAATATTTTACACTTTAAAAAATCACAGCTGAATTTTACACCCATGGCCCAACCATGTGAATGCTGAATTTTCAGAGTGAGATTTTCAAATGTATCTTGTGCAATATCCTCCTAATCATGCCAAATTACAAAATGAAAGTACAGCCTCTGAATTGCTATTGAAGTGAATGAAAGGGAAACAGTGTGATTAAGAGGGGGGATGAGAGTAGTTACATGAGCAAAGCTATGCTGGCATACAAGTGTATTTGAGTACTGTAAATATACTGCATATAGCCAACCTCTTGTCTTTACTGTGGCAAACTGCTATCGATCTCCCAAATTCTTGATATTCTTCTATGTTTTTCCATCATCTGGCACTGATTTGTGTACCTCTGAAACCAGCAGGTATGTACTCGGCACAACTCCGCCATGCCGCTGCTGCCCCTACCCGTGCTACCATGTTACACTGCTACTTATACTCAAGCTCCTGTCAGTATGTGTACATGAGCAGGGTACTCAGAGCCCTAGCTTATAGGGTAGACACAGCTAAAGGGACAGTTCATCTGAGTTAGAGTTCACCAGCATAAGGGCTCCACAATCTGCCATTAAATGGATAGACAGTGGAACCCTCACTAGGAGATTCACAGGAAAGTTCTACATTGGAGCATGTGTGTGTGTTAGCTTTAGAAGTGTTTAATAGCTGCAGTGTAGACATAAAAACATTTTTTTTTAAATAGTTGAATGCTGTCTGATAAGCTTGTGCATTTCAGAGTATTTCTTGGATGGTTATTCTAAGTTAGTGCACAATATTATGGGCAACTGTCAACCTTATCTCAAAAGTTGTTAGCAAACTAACAAAAGTGAAACTGGGATGATTAGGTGAGCAGCAGCACACAGAATGGGGAATAAGGTACACACTAAACACAGTGCAGTAATTTAAAACTGTTGCCTATTAGTTCAAGCCATATACTGAATTTTATGCATTCTCGTCTGATTCACAATCAATCAACATCACTGCATTTTTCCCTTCATTCCCTTACATTTAAAAAAAAATGATAAAGATAATCATGCTGCCCATTAGTATAAATTTCATGGCGGAACTACTTCTGTATGCTATGATTCTGAGAGATGCCACATCAGGTATGGTACCATTTAACTGTTATTATGTAACATGTAGTATCACTATATATTATCCTTCTGCACCTGCATTCCATTCATTTCAATGGATCATTCCTGAGTAAATATAATTTTACAGTAATATGTAAATACAAAGTAATATTTCATAGTGAAAAACATATACTTAATCTATATTCATAAAATAAATATTTGCCAAGAAGCATGTTCCATTGTCCAGAGTTATGTAATCTTACAATGTAATTAGCATCAGTATGTATTCTTTGTACAGTACCAGAGCTGTGTGATACAGAACAGACATAAGAAGAAACCTAAAGGTTGAGATTTTCAAAGTCAGCTAGGGGAATTTAGCATACAGATCATATAAATCCTCATTTTGGCTTTGAAGAACAAGAGCCCCTTCTCCAAGGATTTTACAGTTCAGAGTAGAATGATACCATTAATGTCATTAAAGCACAGGGCTAGTGAGGTAACAGAAAGGTGAGAGAGAGATGATCTGGGGAGATAAACAAACAAACCATAAGGCAGTTAATTTTCCATCCAGTCAGCACTGGACACAATAGCAGTACTGGCAAGCTGTGAACAGAGATAGTTGGCGAAGGGCCAGAGGGATGTAAAGAGTTCTGTGGAATGACTTAGCGTAGGGGTTTTCAGTTTCCAAAGTCCCCCATCATGATTATTCTGTGCACTGGTAACTTACATAAAACTTGTATTCATCAAACTGAATTATTCATTATCCAGTGGGATGCCTGTCAGGTTTTACTAATAGGTGTAAATGCCTGAAAGGTGCCCAAGAATGTTGAAAAAGTGGGAAACCTATCAGAGAAAATCATGCTAGCCTGTGGAGATAAAAGAGAATCTTCCCCGAAATAGCTGGAAACAATTCTAGCACTCCTCAGACAACTGTAACTTACAAAACCTGACTGGCACTTACAAGGCAGATGATAACCCATGTAGACACTGACTTTGGCAACATTAATATTTCCACATGGATGACTATTCTTGCTCTTGAAGAGTTTCTTCAGTGTTTTATGCAAATAAGGGCTTTGTTTGAACATTAGACCTAAATGTTATCTTGCTCCATATTTTGTGGCCATCGTGTTGGCATATGGGGCTCTCTTGACTGAATTCCCAGTGTAGCATCATATAGTATTTATGGAATGTTGGCTCTTTCATATTTAACTCTTTTGAATCTATGTCACAGAGCATCTGTCAAAGTTCAGTGATCATCTAAATAATTAGTTCCTATCTTGGTAGCTGCTCCATATTGGCAGACACTTGTACCCATGCAGGTCCCCACTGAAATAAATAGTGGATTCTATGTGAGTAACAGCTTGCAAGATAACAACTTCTATTTCTTTTTGTAGGGTCAAAACACCGTTTGCTTCTTCAGCAACTTCTCTACTAAAATAAAGTTCTCCAGAATAAAGCCCTAGCTGTAGCAGGCCCTAGGAGTTTTAAATATACTCTTTGTACAATATATTTTTGAACAACAATACACTAATTAAATGTAATTAACAGAAATCCTTTCCCTAAAATTACACGATTATAAGTGTTTAAGTGATTTTGCACTGTGAATGTGTGAATTGTTTTACAACATTTAATAATAAATGATGATTATACAAATAACAAACACTAAATAAGAATGCATAACATTGCTTACGGTACATAACAGTGGAAGTCAATGGAATCATGCCAGATTTACAGCAGAAATAACTGAATACACATCTACTATTCATTCACCCTATACAAGTGGTGTAATTATGTGGGAGGAGGA
Organism: Lepidochelys kempii; assembly: GCF_965140285.1. Classification (NCBI taxonomy): domain Eukaryota; kingdom Metazoa; phylum Chordata; order Testudines; family Cheloniidae; genus Lepidochelys; species Lepidochelys kempii. The sequence continues at coordinate 64,176,343 of NC_136384.1, read as the reverse complement.
AACTACGCCTAAAGCCAAAAAGAAGAGGGGGGAGGTTCTGTTCATAATTCAAATTTTTGTCCAAGTTGACATTACAAATACTCTACAAGCGGTGTTCAGATAACATTTTTGTTGGTCTCTTGTACTGAAATGCCAGTGATATAGTGACTACTGTGCATCACAAGCAATTGTTTTGTAGAAAAGTTGTGTAGAATAAAGGTACATCCATGCCTCAAGATCAGCGAATGGAGATCCAAAAACTGATTACAAAACAGACATCTGATATCTTACAGAGAAAACAGAAAAGAATTATACTTTCACTAAATGATTGCTGTTTTGTTTATCTATTTTCTCAGAGCACAGGATTACCTCTAAAATTGAAAGTTTTGAGCAGACCTGGATGGATTACTAATTTTTCAATTAGCTAGCAGTTCCCAAAAAATTGGGGAAAAAAATTGGCTTGACATTAACCAAACCCAAAACTTTTTGGAGTTTTTGATTAAACATGTTGTTTGGGGTCAAACAAAACACCTTGTTCAATGTGGTCTGAAACTTTTGTAAACCTTTTTGATTAATTTCCTGGTATTTTTAAAAGTTTAATAAAAGCGAAGGAAATTAAGGGCTAAAATCACAAAACAGAAGGAGGAAGACGTAGATGATGTTCTTCCCCTTATACCTAGCACAACACAGGGATTCAAATCTGAATGTATGGCTTCACCAGAGCTGGAAGGTGTAATTTCCAGCTTGAGGAGATGTACCTACACAAGTGGTGGTTGAGCTACTGTGCTAGAAATTGAAGCATAGCCGTGGCAGCATGAGCAGCAGAAGGAGCTAACCGCTCCATATATGTACCTAGGGTTCCAGACAGGGTCAGGCATGGTGCAGTTATCCCCTCCCATTGCCACAGCTATACTTCTATTTTAAACATGCTAGCTCATTCACAGCTAGTGCAGGTATGTCTACCTGAGCTGGACATTACCCCTTACAGTGTATTAGAGACAAGGTGGGTAAGGCAATATCTTTTATTGGGCCAACACCTCTTGGTGAGAGAGATAAGCTTTCGAGTTTACACAGACCTCTTCTTGTAGGCATTACCTGAGTCTCCCACATCTCAAGTGAATACCCTAACCACCAGACTATAGGGTATCCTGAGGTGTGTCTCTCTCTATCCCTATTTAATTAATTAGAGCTTGATCCTGTGAGGTCTGAATGCCTCCTAACAAATTACAGCATGTTCTCAACTCACATTGGAGACAATGAGTTGAGGGTGCCCAATATGACTGGGCCTTTAGAATTATAAACAGCATCATGAGCCCGGTCCTGTTAGGTTCTGCTCACTAACGTTAAAGGAAGCTGATGACACACAGCACCGCACAGAATTGACCCAAAGTGAGAAAAAATAATATATATATATATATATATATATATATATATATTTAAATATCTTATTTTCAGGTCTTTCCAAATTTCACTCCATTCCTGGGTTACAGATCATCGTTACCTAAAGAATACAATTTTGAATCAAGCTCTCTCACTTCTTCCTCTCTCACCTTCTTCCTCTCTTATTTCCTCTTATTGTCAACTCGGTCATTTGAAATAAACAGCCAGTTTTCTAGTGCAGCTCCCAGATCCAAACAAAACCCTCCAAGCAGTTTTACTCCATCCAAGTGATGCTAAAATGTTCATCCTTAAATTACATCGAAAATCCTGTGTGTACTCTATTTAAATTCTAATGCACATGGCAGAACATGCATACATCCCACCAAGTAGGTGAGTTACTTCACATAGGTACCTTGTATGTCTGCATTAAATATTACCTCTCTCACAAGTAAGTAGCTTGATTTCTGCAAACAGTACTATAGAGATAATTTGCTATTGTGCATTTTAGTGGACAGTGGGTCAGTGTGCGATTAATACAAGTCAAATGGTATGTTTTCCACTTTATATTGATGTGATTCCAACTTAGTGGCTTTGCAATCAGCATTTTAAAATGTCTGAAAAAAACCCCTCTTGCTATAGTCACACTTAGAAGAAATTGAGTTGAATTTAAGAATATCAGTTTAGAGAGGGGGAAAAAAGACCTCTGCTGTTACTCTCACTGTATGGCTGAATCTCTGAGATGCATTCAATGCACCTGATTAATCCTCAAGTTAATTGAGAGCCACATTGAACTAACTCCCACTGAGCTGTGCCAGGAAGAGGAAAAAGAGACTGAAGGTTTAAGTTTCAGCTTGAATTAACTAGACTTCCAGGTGCAAAATCAGGAGGAAAATACTTTCTGGCACAATTTTGCAATTATTTATGCCCATAATTTAGGTCATGTCCTTAATTGTGCCTTTATTTATTTGTACCTGTGTAACTGGTGGCCACTGCTTGAATATCTGCCTGAATAGGGAGCACTTGGTGCTATAGGGACTCAAGCTTACTCCCACTGAAGTCAGTGGCAAATGAACTATTCATAGCAATGGGAATAGAAATGGGCACTATGGGTGAAATTCAACCCTTACAGCTTTGGGACTTAAGCAGTGACTTAGACCCTAGATAGACCTTCTGCAGAGGGGCGATTTTCACCCTTAATTAATACACTTTAGGATACCCATTAGGTCATCTCTCATGGTGACTTTACACCAGGGTTTACCTCAAAGGTGGAGGGCACAATTACACCAAATCAGGATACCAATAGTATGTAATAATTGTAAATTGTACCCATTTTGTTTTGCAGACTTTGCATTTCTTTGATGTACAGTTTTTCTAACCTTATTAGCCAATCAGAAATCCCAAATGTTCTGAGAGTCGCACAAAATATAACTTAGTAAAGCAGGAATCTGCCCCTTTTGCTGAGCATAGGAATAGGTAGCGTCCCAGGTGCTCACTGGATTCTATGTTTTAAAAAGAAAAGGAGTACTTGTGGCACCTTAGAGACTAACAAATCCACTGAATGCATCTGATGAAGTGAGCTGTAGCTCACGAAAGCTTATGCTCAAATAAATTTGTTAGTCTATACGGTGCCACATGTACTCCTTTTCTTTTTGCGAATACAGACTAACATGGCTGCTACTCTGAAACCTGTCATTATGTTTTAAAAGCTATCAGAAACCAATCAGAGCAGCAGTAGCATGTAGTTAGGTCATGCATTGTTTCCATATATTTAGTAAATATGATAATTTGGGTCCCAACTGTGCCTATGTGGTTTCTTCGTAAAGAGTAAAAAGACACCACACCCTCCCCAAGGAGGGCAGTTTGGTCCATATATGAACAAATAGGATCAGTCCCTGCACTCCGCTTTCAAATGTCCTTGGCCTTTGTGGGGGGCATATGCGGGAAGGGAAGGAGGCAAGCTCCAAGAATCCTCCAGCTGCACTCTGCATGCCAAGACAAGGGGCAGGGAGAATCTTTTTCTGTGAAAAGGCAGACATACTTTGGACATGTCAAATATTTTATCCTTGTATATATTCTTAAGGCAAATAATACTGACAACTGAAACAGGCAAAAAAAAAAAATTCTAAGACTTGAAAGCAGTCCATTTCCTTGTCTATGAAGGCTGTCAAGGTTGAATTTAAAGAATCCATAGTACTTTTTAAAGATGCTTGGAGATAACCCCAGTTTCTTGACATTTCCCCTTCTCAGTAAAACAACTTCTATTTTCCAAGGCGGTGTGTGAGCTGCCACTTTAACCTACAGTCACTGTTAGTTTGTAACTGACTCCTTTGTAAATCACTGTGGGAGAGCAAGAAAGGCACTGATTCAGAAATAGAAAGCGGCAAGGATTTCTTCAGAAGACCTCAGCATTGTACTGGAATTACTGAAGAATTTCAAGGGAGCTGAGAGTAAATTTTGCTTTTGACTATGCATGCACAGTACCTTTCCACTGTGTTTTCAGTTGTTCTTTGTTATAAATACAAAGTAAACCTTTGGCCCTATTGAAATCTTTCAGAGATTATTCTTGTTCACTTATAAGTATATATCAGTGGCTCTCAAACTGTGAGTTGGCACCTCAAAGTGGGTTGCAATCCCATTTTAATGGGGTCGCCAAGATTGGAGGTTAGACTTACTGCGGCCTGGGGCTGGGGCCAAGCTTAAGCCCCACTGCCCGAGGTTGGCACCAAAGCCCAAGGGCTTCAGTCCTGGACAGTGGGGTTCAGATTACAGGCCCACAACCCAATGCTGAAACCCCTGGGCTTCAGCTTTCCCCCTCCCTGGCCTAGGATGGTAGGGCTCGGGCTTTGGCCTCCCAGCCCAGAGTCGCAGCGATTGGGTGAGCTCAGGCTTTGGTCCCCTCCTCCTGGGGTCATGTAGTAATTTTTGCTGTCAGAAAGGGGTTGCAGTGCAATGAAGTTTGAGAACTGCTGGTATATATGATATTGACATTTACTGCAAAGGTTTATTCCATAGTAAGTGTAAAAGATAAACGAGCCAAAATTTGAACCATTTATCTACACATCCCTTGACCCCCAACCTCTGATAGGTAAAATTGTAACCTGGATTTGTGCCACCTCTGGCTTTAGTTTTGCAAAATGAAATCATCCTTGTTTTGTTCAAGCTCTGTATGAGAGAGAGAGGCAAACTTCTAAAGCTCTCTCATGAGAGATAAGAGAGAGAAGGAATGAGAAATAGAAGCTTTGGGAGCGTGTATATGTGGAAAATCTAGAGGAAACGTCTACAATAACTTAAAAAGTTATAAAGTTCCACTCCATTTTTTTTCCATTGCCAGGCCAAAGGGGTTTGGAGATGTCACCTAGTAGCAAATCCTTCACTTACATTCATAAGAACAGCAACCCCTGTTAGTGGAATTAATATTGTCCAATTTCACAAAAGGATCCAGTACTCAGGTGAAGATTTGTGCAGGGGATACATATGTGGAGTTGAGTCCCATTTGATGGTGGTTTGCTGTGCATCTACTCAGAGGTGAGGCTCAAAAAAGCTGTTAGAGGCAATTAGAGTGGCCTCCTCAGATCAACTTTGCTATGATTCAGGCCTCAGGAGGGAAAATTCCTCATTGTTTGCTCCCATGGATTTCCTCAGTTACCCAGCTGAAATACTTGGGCTGGGTTCCACAGTTTGGATTTCTCATTATGGGCCATGTACTGGTTCCTTGAAATCAATGAGACTTGCCATTGACTTCAACAGGACTAGGTTATGTCCTAAATATATACGTTGGTCTATCAGATTTGATTGCCCTGGCTAATAAGAGAGTTACATTTTCAGACCACAACTTCTATGTGTACAAATACAAATTTATGCGTGCACACACACAAGCACCTGCACACACCTATGTATTCACTTATTATTCTATGCATTGCAGTAATGCTTTGAGATCTCAACTGAGATCTGGGCCCCATTGTGCAAGGCACTGCACAATCCACATAGTAAAATACAGTTGTTGAACCAAAAGCTTACAACTGAATAGATAAGGCAGTCAGAGGAAGGGAAAAAGGAAGTATTATCCCTCTTTTATGGATGGGGAACCGAGGTGCAATGATCAAGGGTAAAATTTTCTAAAGCACTTAATATATTTAGAAGCCTTAATCCCACTGGCCTTTAATGGGATTTAGGCTCCTAAATCACTTACATGTTTTTGAAATGTTTATCCTGGCACAGGAAAACATTGGAGGTCTATTGTAGAGCTAGGAATTCCTTAACTTTCAATAGATTAACATGTGCATTAGTATTTGCACCCAGAAAAACCACTGGCTGCAGGGGTGCAAATGCTATTCTTTGGGCACAGTTAAATATTAGATGGCTTAAAGCATGTGCTAATGTGTTACATTATTAAAAACACATGCACTGTAATTTGCCCAAATATGCACATAAGCAAAAAGAAATATTTATCCCACTTCATGTTTCAAAACCAGATGTAATGCTGAAGTCTCAGCAGATTTTGCTAAAGTTCTCCACTGGTTTCCATTTCTTCTGATCAAACAAATCAAACACCAAGAGAACTAGATGAGTAAATCCTGCTTCACAAACTCAGGCTGGGATTTAAATTATTTAGAGGTTTTCCCCAGATACATTTAATGTGCTGAGATGTTGGGAAGAATGCTGTGAATTATAATGTGCAAGAGAGGACTACACCTTGCCACTGTAAATTGGCCCAATTACACATGCAGAGATTAATCACTGTCTTAAGGGGTTTTGTTTTTTTAACTTTTTATTAAGGCAAAGTTACAATCAATAGTTAACATACTACATCTAACACTACTTATTCAGGATGAGGTTTATATTCAAAGAAACTGGCTAAAGATTCCTGCTTGCTGGCTTCTTGCGTCCTCCCCTGAGTACACTAAAAAGAGTGACCAAATTTCTGAATACCTATCCTCTTTTTTTTGGCGCTTCTCTTGTGTAAGTACTTGGTGTGAAAGCTTTTCCATTACAAGGACAGTCTGTATTTTACTCTACAGTTCCATCGGAGGAGAAACCACATTTTTCCCCAATAACGTGTAATAGAAAGTCTTTCTGCTAACATTAAAAAGTAATTAATTTGTCATTCCGTAGATCCTTTTCTGGAGTATTAAATAAGTGGGTCAGGGGATCTCTGGAAACCTGGCATTTTGTCATAAAATGAATCTCTAATAATTTCCTCCCAAAACCGTCTACCACAACTACCACATGTACAAGTATGTTCCCCTTTCCTGCAACCCATCCAACAGAGCACCTCCCTATTAACAAAAACACGATGGATCTTAACTGGAGTCCAATGCCATCTATACAGTAATTTATAAAAAAAATTACTAACGATCTACACAAATTGAGATGGTAATCCCTTTCCCTTTAATCCAGATCAATTTCTTTGTCCAAATCCCTTTTTTCTTATGTCTTTTTCAATCAAAATTGTGTGTGTGTGTATCTATCTATCTTAGAAATTAAACATTCCAGCTTGCTCCTGATCAACTCCTCAAACATGGTTAAAGATCTAGCTAGAGCTGTCCTATATCCTGATTTCACAATAAAATGTTTGACTTGTAAATATGGAAAATACAGGATCTTTATACAATTGGCATTATATATTTCTCTTGGTATGATTTCATATAAGGACTCAGGAACAGCTGTCTGAATTGAGTAATCTCAGCTATTACCTACAATGAATAGTCACTTTGAAATTTCCTAGGGATACATTCCTGATGATTAATGAAAGAAGATAAATTAAAGGGTCTCAGCAACAGAAATTTAAAAAAGGTTCAAAGGTGCTGGATGAGAGGTAGTTTGGGGTTTGTTTGTTTTTTTTTTTTGGGGGGGGGGGGGGGGTTGGTGACCTAAAATACTTAACCTAACAATTAATATAAATAGCTTTATTTGGACTCCAGTCTTGTATGTGTTTTACTCAGAGTTTGGGTGATCAACTGAGTACATCTTTTAATTGTGATGCATCACAGTAACAAAGCAAAATAGGGAAAGCTAGTCCACCCCACTTTGTAAGCTTATACAGAACTGTAGAACCCACCCTTTCTGTTTTATGTTTCCAAACGAATTTTATAGTACTTTCTGCTGTGTTTTTAATGTCACGTCAGGGATACCAACAGGGATGTACTGAAACAAAAAAACAACATTGGAAAGACATTCATCTTTAAGCCTACTAGCCAAGGCATTTCATATTTGTTCCATTCCTCCAAGTGTTATTATTTTATTCCACAGTGGAGGATAATTTGCTTTAAAAAGATGTTTGTGTTTCTCCACAATATTTATTCCCAAATAATTTAAAAATTCCTTTACCAGTTACATTTATGTAGCCAACAATAATTTGTTTTAACCTTTTTGGAAATATTAATGCCTAAAATTTCAAATTTATTTTGGGTTATTTTGAAGTCTAATACTTGGCCAAATTCCAAAGTCTATTTTTCTACATTTTTTAAATGAGCTACTGGATCCAGACAGATTTTGATAATGTTTGTTTTTTATAAGTCAGTTTTCTATGGACATATTGGCCCTATATGCTCATCCTCAAGGGTCTGTTTATCCTCTCCTTTTAATTTTTCTAGGGGTCTGAGATAATTTTTCCCACTTTCCCTCTGCTTCCCCCACAACCACCACCTGTTTTCACTTAGGCAATGGAGGTATATGCAATAAATGTGAGAAAAAGCACTTTGGTGAACGACATCAAAATATCCTCTGGATTAAAACACAAAATAGATTTGTATGTGGATGATGTCTCATTTTACAGCTTTTTTACAATGTTGTTAGAGATTTTAAAAACCTGTTATAAACACCCTTATTTCAGCCTTCACAGAAGCTCAGTTGGGGCATATCAATCAGTTAAGCAAATAAAAATAGAAAATAAACACATCATCCATCCTAACACAGTTATAAACACACACTTAATATATGAATTCTCAGACAAAAGAAACCTTCATTTAGTCGAGGCTAAGATTCAAAATACAGGTCCATACCATTATTTCTGACTCTCCTGGGTTTCCAAGAATTGATTATTTATATATTGGTTATTCTGCCTTCACAGCTAACAAGGTCTGCCAAGGCCAGAGAAAGCCAGTAGATAGGATTTATGTAGGCATTATGATGTAGGAAGTAACAAAGAAGCCTAGCAAGAGTCTAGAATCTCTGAAGTTTGTATTAGGGGTGGTCAAAAATTTTCCACCAAGACTTTTCTTATTTTAAAAAAAAAGATCCAATTTTTCCATGAAAATTAACTTTTCTGCTGAAAAATTTGACTTTTCATCTAAAAACATCCCAAAACTGAAAAGTTTCAGTTTTTACCCAAAACCCAGAAAAAAATTATTCAAAAATGCTATGATGCATCATGGTCCCTTTTTTTTTTGTATGAATTGTGTTCCCCAGACAGACTATATCTCCCATTACACACTGGAGCAAGAGAGTCCTATGATGTACCCTGATGGATCAGCAAAAGGGGAAACCATGGTGCATCATGGGTGATGCAGTCTGACCAGGGAACGAATCCTATAGAGGAGAGAGGGTTTGAGGCAGGAAAACTACAACTTCCATGGGACACTTTGAGCTGAAAACTTTAATTCATAACTACCACTGAATTTTTCATGTTTGATTTTTTTGTCAAAAAGTCAAAAATTTCCATGGAAAATTCAACAAAAAAGCCATCATTTTACCCCATGTTTGTGGAAAATTTCTGCTGGGGAAAAAATGTTTCCAACCAGCTGTAGTTTGAAATAATACATACTTTACTGTGTGTTTGGTGATAATTGTCACATTGATATTCACCTGGAATTGTAACGAAGAGTGGAGAATGTCTTCCTTCAGTATGTTATTGTTTCTAAATCAAGAATTCATAGAGGACCTGTTTTAATGTGGATTGTTTGTAATCATTAAAAATTAATTTAAAGTTTTTGGGTAGAGCTGTTGAAAATACAGGACTTTTTGTAATTTTTTTACTGGAAAAAATTGTCCCTTTTTTCCCCCATTCAAAAATTCCAAATTTAGACAGGTTTTAATCACTTCTACTTTGTGGCAAGCAGATTTTGTTAAGATGTAGTACACCCCTGTGATTGTTCTCGAGAAACTCAAGACTACGAGTCACCTGGTTACCCCCTGCCTCCAGCATGACTGAGTCTTACCTGTGCCTGTCTGGGTGTCACTCCCTAAAACCACGGTCCTTTCAGTCACTCAAATATTCTCCTCTGGGCTAAGCCAGCCCTAACTTTGCCTTGCAGGTTAACAGTAGATTCACACCAATCCCAGAGTCCCTTTGAATAATTCTGCCTGTGATACCCAGCCTCTGATACTGGCTATTCACAGAAATCCCAGATCCTCTGCTCCTGAAGGTGCAGTGTATCCCAGTTTACTAATTTTACTTTAAATCAATGCTCCTGTAAATCACACCACATTTGTGAGCACTTAAATAAAAGTAGATTTAAGAAAGGGTAAAGAACTAACTAGAAATAAGAGAAAGTGATTAAAACAAATGGTTACAACACAAAACAAAATCATAAAATGAGAACCCGTGTCTAACACACATCAGTCATTTCCTTTCCTGTCTAATAAATTAAGTCCTTGCTCCCAAAGTTCAGTGTGTTTCAGAGCTGAGTGGTTTCACAAGAACCAGGACCCAAACATTCGTGAAAACACCCCCACTCCATAGTGGGTTTTCTCAGAGAATGGTTACAGAGTGCTTCTCCCTCCTCTGTATTAAACTTTGTTTCTATTTACAGACTGGATGAACCTCTGTTTTGTTGCAGAGTTCCTTTTTTAACGTCAAGTGGTTTTTGATTTTTTGCAGTTGCTTCTGATGGTTTTCCAGTGAAAGTATTAGCACTGTGCAAGACAAACAATTGAGCCTGCATCATCAGCTATACAGGATGGGGTGATAATTCCCTGCTGCCTGGATGGGCCATCACCAAAACCACTATCTCTTGGTGACTAATTTTTATTCCAAAGTCAAAAAGCTTACTTTTTAGTATAAATGCACTATTCCTTAAATATTTCATGTATACACATCTCACAATGATTATGAATCTAGACAAGTTAATGAGCTCTCTGTAGATACATTACACGTTACTTTTCATGGATAGATATCCTGTAAGACATGTATTTTGTGTAAGTGAGTGTATCAGGTCTGAGGTGAGAGTTGTTTGCAAAGAACAGGGAACCCTTTGCCAAGGACCTCAGTGTCACAACCCCTCCACTCCGAAAAAAGGTAGACAGTGTGACGGGGCAAGGCCAGATGGCTATGGAAAAGAAGTGGGAGATAGATATATTAGCTCCAGGCTAAACAGATCCCTAGTACCAGAATAAGTGAAATGGCAGGTGCTCCGGGTCAATTAAGACACCTGGGGCCAATTAAGAACTTTCCAGAAGGCAGGGAGAAGGCTAGGTTGATTGGGACACCTGAAGCCAATCAGGGGCTGGCTGAAACTAGTTAAAAGCCTCCCAGTTAATCAGGTGGGTGTGCATGTCAGGAGCTGTGGGAGGAAGTTGTGCTGGTGGAGAGGCTGAGTAGTACACACCATATCAGGCACAAGGAAGGAGGCCCTGAGGTAAGGGTGAAGTGGAGCTTGAGGAAGTGAGGGCTGCTGTGGGGGAAGTAGCCCAGGGAATTGTACGTGTTATGTTTCTAAAAGGTCCGCCACCATAGCTGATACTATTAGGGTCCCTGGGCTGGAGCCTGGAACAGAGGGTGGGCCCAGGCTCTCTTCCCACCCCCCTGCCCACCTTTGCCACCTGATTAATCACTGAGACTGGGAGACAACAGAGACTGTGCAAGGAAGGATAACTTCTCCTCACCTCCCTTGCTGGCTTATGATTAAAATGGCTCAGTAGATTGTGACCCTTGTCCCTAGAGAGAGAAGGGTTATGTGGAGGGCACAGTGAGTCTCTGAGGCTAGCGAAATCCACCAGGAAACGTGGGACCCACGGAGGCAAGGTCAGAGCTTTGTCACAATAGATAAAATGTTACTGCCAAACTTGTTCAAATTACCTCAAATTTAGGTAAAACAGAGGGACATACTTAACACATTTTAAAATCTGCAGTGGAAAGGTGTTTTGTTTGTTTAGAATTTTAGAGTGGTCAAAATTAGGCTTAAAAGTAATTTTTATCTTTAACTATGGAGAGGTTACCACATCAGCAGTAGGGCTGGCTGGAAACTAAGAATTCCATGGTTTCAGCATTTGGTTTCATGCTGTGGGGGACAAAACCAAGGCCTTCTGATATTTTTCACAAAAGGCCAGAGGAGGACTCAGCAATAACCTGGTGATTAGGGCAATTCCTTGGGATGTGTGAGACTCAACTTCAAGTCCCTAGTTTGAATCAGGTGGTGTAGAGACTTAAACCTCATCTCCCACATTGTGAGTGAGTACCCTAACTAGTTGACTGTGGTTGGCTGGTTGGTCTCTCATTTTAACCAGAAGTTCCATCCTGGACCCAAGAAACCTTCAATAGGAGTTTTGTTGAAACTGATATGTCTCTGTAAAAAGTTTTGATTTCAACATATCAGCATTTTCCGACATGAAAAAAAATCAAGAAATCCTGGCCAGATCTAATGAGCTCTACTCCAGTCTAATCTAATAACTAAGGAACTAAAAAGGGTTGTTGCTAGCATTTGCTGGAACACTAATTGTGGAGTTACACAATGGAAATGCTTGATATTCAATAATTGTGTAATTACTAGTGCTAATTAATGTTTTCAAGATATTATGAGTGATATTTGTGGGGGCCATTTAAACAAAACCACACCATCAGAGTTTAAAAGAGTGCATTCAAATATATAAAGGCAAATGTTAAGTAGTTAAGCCATAAGAAGAAGATTTCAGAAAAGGTAATTATAATAATTACTCATTGCACCTCATGTACATTGCATGACACTATTTGAAGGTCAGGGTGTTACAGTATAGCAAATATTTGAGTAAAGTGAAATGCTTATTACTACATGGGAGTTTATAATCACTTCAGTAGAGCGTGGCACAAGACTATTAGCCTCTTTTTAGAAGTGGCCTGTTAGAGTAATGGTGGAGGGTTTTTGTTTGTTTGTTTTAAGTAGCCCTTTAAAATAGTAACTTTTTCTGTGCATTAGAGCAAGCTAGATTAATTAGAAATGTGCATTTGTCCAGAAACCTACAACCTGCTATTATCTTGGTGTGATGAACTAACATTCTTTGGTCCCAGTCAAGACATGAGTAAAGGCTGAATAAAATTTCCAGAAGGTGGTTTTACCAAGATTGACATTTCACTAACATCCAGTCAGTATTGCCAACCCTGCAATATCATTCCTGATATGTAAGGGTAGCATTTCATAACTGTATGAAAACAGGGTAGCCTTAACTGTATTTGGATAATGGAATGAGTACGAGAGCTCTGCAAATGATCAATTTGTCTGTTCACCAGCCAAACAAAATGTTTAATTTGGGGGCATTTTGGAAATGCCATTAACAAAACCACGGGTAGGGTGGTACCTGACCCTTTTGGCCAGTGGTTAGAGCACTTCTCTGGGATGTGGGAAACCCACATGCAAGTCCCCCTTCTGACAGATTCGGAGCAGGGATTTCAACTGGGTATCCCAAATTACAAGTGAGGGCCTAATCCTAGGTCTATAGGGTATTCTGGAGTGGGGCTCTTTCAGACTTTCGCTTGAAACTGTTACACTCCTGAGTGGTACAATCCACACATCATCCCTGGCTTAGGCCTGTGTCTAAAGTCACAATCTAGCCCTCCATTAGCATGTACTGAAGGATACACAGTATGTATATAAAATAGCTATTTCTATTTTATTTGGTTTTGTTCTTCTTTCATTGTTTGTTTGTATTTCCTGGTGTGGGGGGTGTGTGTGTGTGTATGAGAGAGAGAGAGAAATTGGAATAAAATAATTAAAAACCCAAGGAAGTTCACTGATAAGGCTAACCTCCAATATTTATGTACCACAGAATGTATTAAGGGCTAAATCCACTTATCAGATCTGCAGGGCAGAGCTCAGATAAGTGGCACAAATGAGTTATGATCATGGCTGCAATGCGGAAAAATTGCTCCCTTGAACATTAACGTATTGCAAAGGGTATTTTATGCCAGACCTCCATTGCCACTTATGCATCATAGAAAACAAATGTATATATTCATTTATTTAGATCAATTAGGTCAGCAGTCATTACAAAAAGCACATAGCCGTTTTATACCATTTCATTACATGCAAGCAAAATGGAAGATGTTCATCTTCGTCTCAACTACAGAAGACTTAACACAGTGGCAAAACAATAAAAAAGACCCTTTTTTGGGGGGGGGGGGATAGATCACTGTGGGATGCATACATTTTTATACAAAGATCTTCATAGATTTGTAGATTCTAAGGCCAGAAGGGACCCTTAGGGCCATCTAGTCTGACCTCCTGTGTAACACAGGCCATAGAACTTCCCCAATATAATTCCTAGAGCAGATCTTTTAGAACCACATCCAATCTTCATTTAAATATTGTCAGTGATGGAGACTCCACAATGACCAATTGTAAATTGTTCCAATTGTTAATTGCTCTCAGTTAAAAATTTACACCTTAGTTCCAGTCTGGATTTATCTAGCCCAGTCTGAATAGATCTAATACATACTACTTTGAGTCCCAGCTCATTTTGATGCAACAAATGGGTGGTACCTGGGAAAGAAGCACCTCTCATTTTTTTCCCTCCAATAAATAGATTTGCTATGTTTGTTACATTTCATATTTGGCATCTCAGTTAGTTGCTTTGTGCCCCCAGTGGAAACTGAAAAGAACTGGGCACCTTACAGGGCTGGGCCCCTGGTGCTTTTATGGTGCAAGTCTAAAAGCAGAAGTCCTGCATAGTATTGTCACCCTCAACTCACATCATTTTCAGCCAGAATTGGGGCCACTATTCCTTGCAAGAGGCAATCAGCTCCCCCCAGGATCAACGCCTAAGTAACTAAATAGGGATCAGAGAAGTTTAATGTGACCACCCCTGAGACACACTACATCAGTATGAGAGAGAGGTCAGGAATATAACCATTGGTTCATTTAACTAGATTGTGCAGGTGTTCAAAACGTGGTTTCTTATTTTGGTATTAAGTAGGGAGAGTTTATTTGTGGGAAGACCTTGGTTTGGGAGCAAACCTTGGAAGAAGATCTCAGACTTTCCCTGCCACTCCCAGTTGAATCCCTGAGTAATCTGTAAATAAATTGAAAGCTTGGTGTTCTTAGTTCTTACATCGTGTCATGAGTAGAGCTGGATGAAATAACTGATTGTTCAGTTCACTGGCAGTTCCAAGAATTTGAAAAAAAAATAATTCAGGTCAGACCAACTTTTTCAGAATTTTTGGCAAATCAAAAAAAGAAAATGAAAATGTTTTGGATTAAAAAAAATCTCTGGCATTTTTAACAAAAGCAAAGGACACCAGGGTCCAGATTCACAAATGCCAAGGAGGAGGGGCCAGAGGCAGACACCTGGCATCAAACAGTCCAGTGATTGGGCGCTCACTGGGATGTAGGAGATCCAAGTTTGAATTCCCTGTCTAGAGCAGGGACCTGACTCTAGAGCTCCTACATCCAGGGAGCGCACCCTATGTACTGGGTTATAGGGTACTCAGATGGGTTTCCTCTTAAACTCTGCTGTTGAAGCAGTTCCACTTTGTATAAAATACTTGAATAGCCATTTTATAATATCAAGCTGCAGTTTAACAGTAGTATTTGAACACATAGTTATAAGATTCTCAGTGTAGGGGCTTACAATGAAAGAAACTGAATAAGAATGTCACAAATGTTCCACTATAATAATACCGTAACTCTCCCTAAATGAACACCAGTTAGAGATAAATCTAATCTTATTTGGATAAGGAATACATTTTCTGGACATATAGCCAATATCTCTTATGATTACACATTTTGTAATTGAATCATGCAGCAAATATGCTCAAGGATGCACAGCAAAAATACTGAATCTATTGATCAGTTTGCTCTCATTTCAGACACGTCTTTCAGTACTTTTCTTTTATATGTACACACTCATAGGAATTTAAACTTCATCCTCATTTAAAATTCAAATGTTGCCAAGCCAAAGCAGGAGAAAAATTGGAGCAGTGTCCTTTTGTTTCCTCTTTAAACAATGTTTTAAAGACTAGCAAATACTTCGTTGCTAACATATTGTAATAGACAGGTTATCCTCAGAGGTTGATTACTTTTATTGATTAACACTACAGTTGATTTACTGGCCAGAGCCTTCCTCAGAGAATACGTGATTTCTGAAGGAATAAGGTCAAGCTTGTTGAAAAACACTTGCTACTTTCTGTCCGATCTGCTATAATGGACACACTTTGGCTTCACTTGTAGCTGAGCAGAGGTGAATGCACTTGATAGGGACCCAACAAAAGAAAACACACATAGGGTGGAAAAGGATTGTTTTGCGGGGTGGGGGAGGGACCACAATCAGAGTTCAAATATAACTTCTAAACAAATTAAAAGTGTAAACAATTGGTTTCTACTGAAGTAATACTCTTTCAAAGGACTTTATTTGCAATTGTCACAAATATATATGGTAGCATGGTAAGGCTTTGGATACTTAAAGATGACTGAAATAACCAAGGATTTTCATATTTTTGCAGTTTGAACATATGAACTGTGCTATTTCAAGAAATGATACAGTAATACAGAACTCAGGTGAGACAGTTAAAACAACACTTGTCACCTCAAATTGTGGTTTTATCCCACTCAAAGTGCTCACTAAAAGTAGTTTAGTTTTTGGCAGTTCTGTCCAAAGATTTCAATTTACGTAATAAGTCCAGTTTACTCAATCTAGTGCATCTATTAATCTTTGATTATGCATGATTTACTTTGAGAAGCAGGGCATGCTGTGTTTGTCATGCTTATTCTGGGTATAACAGCTTTTGCAAAGGGAAATCATGCCTTACTAATCTATTTTTTGAGGGTTCACGTGCTTCTTGACACACAGGTGATCCAGTCAACAGTGTACTTGGACTTCCAGAAAGCTTTTGACAAGTTACATCACCAAAGATTCTTAAGCAAACAAAGCAATTATAGAATAAGAGGAAAGATCCTCCTCTGGGTCAGAAACTGGTCAAAAGATAGGGAACAAAGGATAAGAATAAATGGTCAATGGTCATAATGGAGACAGAAATATAGTGGAGTATCCCAATGGTGGGACCTGTGCTGTTCAGCGTATACATAACTTATCTGGGAAAGGGGGTAAACAGCGAGGGGGCAAAATTTGAAGGCATTACTGAAGATAATTAAGTCCAAAGCTGACTGTGAAGAATTACAAAGGGATCTAACAAAACTGGGTGACAAAATGGCAGATAAATTCAATGTTGATAATTTCAAAATAATCCACACTGAGAAAAAATTCCCATCTATACATAGAAAATGATTTGTTCTAAAATCAGCTATTTTCACTCAAGAAAGAAATCTTGAAGTAACTGTGGATAGGTCTCTGGAAACAGCTACTTAATGTGCAGTGGCAGTCAAAGAACCTAACAATGTTAGGAACCATTAGGCAAGGGATAGATAATGCCACTATATAAATCCATGATATCCCCACGTCTTGAATATTGCTTTCTGGTTGCCTGATCTCCAAAAACCGATATATTAGAATTGGAAAAGGTACAGAGAAGGGCAACAAAAATTATTTGGGGTATGGAACAGCTTCCGTCTGAGGACTGATTAAAAAGACTGGGACTGTTCAGCATAAGGGATATGATCGTGGTCTATAAATTCATGAATGTGTGGAGAAAGTGAACAGGGGAGTGTTATACCTGTTTGCATATAAAGACATGAACTAGCAGATCCCCTGAAAAACAAAGAAGTACAGACAGAACAGGGAGTAATGGTCTCAAGTTGCAGTGGGGGAGGTTTAGTTTGGATGTTAGGAAAAACTTTTTCACTAGGAGGGTGGTGAAGCACTGGAATGGGTTATCTAGGGAGGTGGAGGAATCTCCTTCCTTAGAGGTTTTCAAGGCCATGCTTGACAAAGCCTTGCCTGGGATGATTTAGTTGGGGATTGGTCCTGCTTTGAGCAGGGGGTTGAACTAGATGACCTCCTGAGGTCCCTTCCAACCCTGATATTCTATGACTTCTTCATATCACACACAGTAACCACCATACTTTAGTGCTTCAAAATGACTCAAATAAATAAATAGTTGCTTGGTTTTATGGGTTTGTTATTTTTTCTTTGCTCAAAACAATATACATACCTGTAAATTTCCTTTCCATTATTGATACACCAGCACCAAAAACAGATTTCTACTGAGTACACTGGGGCTGTAGTGGGCCTCTCTTTTATATGACTAATTACAGATCACACACTGGAACTAGGCACCACAGCAGCCTGACACAGATACACTGAATAGCATGGGGTGGATAGGAGACTAGAGGGGAGCTCATTGTAAATAAAACCTTGCTGTTCAGGCATTGTAATCTTTTCAGAGGTATTTTTCTCTCTGAAGCAAGTCATATCTTATTGAACAATACAATGGGGCCCTCTTAAGGAAATACTGGCTAAAGGAATAAATCTTAAAAGAAAAAATACTTCCTGTGCACCAAGGTTAAGGAGCTGACAGGAAATCCTGTATCTTTATTTTACCAAAATGATCCAATCCTCTATCAAACTGGATTAGATTAATCAGTGTCATTAATATGCTTTCTGATTCAAGTATAGGATGTAACTGAGGTCTCATTGCTCAGATTCTGTAATACTTTTTCCTGTGAGATTTTTATTGGGCTAAGCGTAATATACTTTAATTTTCACTGAAACTTTTTCCTTTTCTTAAGGACCAGAGAATAGTTCTTGTTTTAATTTTTCCCCCTCGCCCCCAGATTAGCTCTTCTTTTCTTTATTCATTTGCCTCTGGAACAAGTGTTTATCAGAGCATTATAAGCCTATTTGATAGAAAATAGCATGACAGATGGCTATGGCCTTGTCTAGAGAATTAAATTCCACTATATTAACCAAAGATATGATTTTAAACCAATTTTAGTTAAATTGATACAAACTTATTTGACACTTAGTTTAAACCAGCATTATTTTGGTTTTGCTTAAATCAATTAGGAATCGGAACATAATCTTTTTTCACCAAAATAGTACTCGCATAGGGATTTGTACTGATGTAACTAAAGCAGTTAAAAAAAACACATTTAATTTAAGCCACTGCAACTTTCACACATAGAAAAGGCCTAATACCACTTGCTTCTAGGAGTATCACTAACTTCCATCTTGATTTACCTAATAATTTGTGGGATTATGAGAGCAGCATGGTATACGCAGCAGCTGCTTCAGAGTTTCTCCCATCTTGGGTTTGATGTTTCCCAAAAAGTCCACAGGGGCTTAATGACACAGGAGAAAGCCAAGCCTCAAGGTAATAGGGAGGGTTCATGCAATATTTCAGTCCCACCTTTAAATTATTTTTTTTAAAGTATTGTAGTAGTGCCTAGACACTCTAGCAGGGGTCCATACAAACACACAGCAAAAAGACAGGCCCTGCCTAGGCGAGTATAAAAACTAAGTATCAAATGAGAGACAATATGTAGTGGAGAGGAATAACTGTTTCATTATTTTTATCTTCACATTTCTCTAACCCCAGTGTATTATTTTCATACACTTACTTTAAAGGATTTCACTGCATTTCTGGAAAATGCATTCTACAATCTGCTCATTACTATATTAAAAAGGACTTTTGTCCACAGTTACCACTGTTATTGATTTTACAGTCTAAGTATAGGTGGGAAATGTATCAGATATCACTTTTCCTTGTATGTTCTTTTATTTTAAGGTACAAATCCTCCCTCCTTGCTCACAGCTGAAATACTGGGCTTTGAAATTGGAGCTGGATCCTGCAATGTGAGTTGAGGGCACTCAGAAGTGCTTGGCATGTTGCAGGAATGGGCCCTTAAATGTCTCACCAGGAGCCTGAGGAAAAATGAATTCTTCTACCAGGCTATAGAGCGGTTTGGTAACTGCTGCTGCTGGTGTGAAGCTGCTCACACCCGGGCTGGCTTTGCAGTTATGCCTAGCTAAAACTATCTGCGGAGAAGTCTACCACCATGGGCCAAATTCTCCTCTCACTCTATTTAAGTTCTGTGGATTTGAACTGCTGTAATCAGAATGACAATTTGAGCCTCTCTTTATTAGATCCAACTCTCTCATTTTCTAATATCCCACCACTTCCTTCTAAGTGAGTGATGTAAAGCAGTGGAGGGGCCTGATCCTGCAAAGTGCTAAGTGCATACTCTCAGCTCCCAGTAACAGCAATGGGATTTGTGCGTGCTTGGCAGCTCAAAGATCAGAGCCTTGATCATGCATATCTTTGCACTCACTGAAAGCATAGTTTCCTGAAAGATACTAAAGTCTCACTGTCAAAAAATGCACTTGGTTTTACTAGAAAATTTGACTGAGAATGTATTCTGCGGATTGTTATAGACAGACCATTTTTAGAACCAAATTCTGCATGTAATTACATTTACAGATGCAAATCGTAATGTCAGTGAGACTCCACTGATTTGAATGAAGTTACTCCCATGCAGGATTGGATCCTAATATACTGTACTATACCACACAGAAAAAAGAATATCAAAGAAAATTGGTTCTCTTCATATATGCTTCTGTTCAGAGCAATTCCCTTATTACTAGAGCTCTGTGAAATAACTAATGTTTTGCTTTCCAAACTGTTTGCCATGGACATATGTAAAACTTATAAAATATATAGTTTTTATTTTACAAAGCATATATTGCAAAACCAGGATACCTGGTATTACCTGGTCACCTTACCTTGATTATCACTGTTCCATCAAGTTTCTGTAATGCCTATTGGATCAATAGCCTCATTTAATCCTGGCACGCAAGTTTACCCATCTTAGTATTTAGACTTCGAGCACTGATATACAAACATTTATAAATTTTGTCAATATTTAGTTGTCTGCCTTCATGTGATGTAATTGAATAGGACTTTTTTTTGTTTGGCTTTTTCTTTTCAGTTCTTGCCTGTACTTTATCAATTTCTATCATCTCCTCTTTAATAGGATATAGATTATCCCATTTAATAAATCCTCCCCTAAGGCACATCTGTCTGAAGTGTGTGCTCCTCTACACCTGTCAGCTTTTCTCCAGCTCTTAGTTTAAGGTCTCTCTAGGACCTCTTTAATTTTACATGCCAGAAATCTGTTTCTGTTTTGGTTTAGGAGGAGCCCATCCTTCCTGTCTAGGCTCCTCCTTTCTAGAAGTTTCCCCAATTCCTAAACAAACCTAAAACCCTCCTCCGAACACCATCTCCTCCACAGGTTGAGACCCTGCAGTTTTGCCTGACTAACTGTCCCTGCATGTGGAACTGGAACTATTTCAAAGAGTGCTACCATGGAGGTCTGGACTTCAATCTTGTACCTAGCAGCCTAAATTTAGCCTCCAGGACTTCTGTCCTATCCTTCCCTATGTCATTGGTATCTACATGTACCACAACCATTGACTCCTCCCCAAAACTGTACATAAGTCTGTCTAGATGTTTCAAAAGGTCCACAACCTTCACACCCTACTGGCAATTCACATAAGGTTCTCAGTAATTACAAACCTATCTAGATTTCTAATAATCAAATCCCCCATTACTATTACCTTTCTCTTCCTAATAATGGGGGTCCCCTTCCTGGAGACCACATCCTCAATGTGAAAGGATATAATGACATCATCTAGAAGGAGGGTCCCAATCATGGGATCATTTCCCTCTGTGATGGGTTTGGTCACAGAGATCCCCTTGGGACTGCCACCTGATGTGCTGAAATTACCTCTGAGCCCATTTTCCCTGCCAGCTTGGGACTTCCAGAACCCTACCTTGTTGAGCCAGACACACTAGCCTGCTGCAACACTGACCCAGAGTCCAGGCCACACCCCCAAAGCTGCAGACTTTAACCAAAACCTGCTCAGCAGGTCACTGATCTCCAACACCCAGTTCCCAATGGGATCCAAACCCCAAATAAATCAGTTTTACTCTGTATAAAGCTTACACAGGGTAAACTCATAAATTGTCCGCCCTCTATAACACTGAGAGATATGCTCAGCTGTTTGCTCCCCCAGGTATTAGAATCATAGAATATCAGGGTTGGAAGGGACCTCAGGAGGTCATCTAGTCCAACCCCCTGCTCAAAAGCAGGACCAATCCCCAATTAAATCACTTACTAATAAACAAAAGTGATTTTATTAAATCCAGTGTAAGTATAAAAAGTAGGATTTAGGTGGCTCCAAGTAATAAAAAGAACAAAGTAAGTTACCAAGCAAATAAAGCAAAAACATGCAAGTCTAAGCTTAACGCGTTAAGAAACTGATTACTGGTAATATTTCACCCTCAGATGTTCCAATAAGTTTCTTTCACAGACTACACTCCTTCCTAATCTAAATGGAAAAGTACCAGATTTAAGAATGATTCCAGCATCATGTGACATGGTCACATGTCCTATGAGACCCCAGCCTCCATTCTTCGTGGGCTGGCCCACATGTACACAGGAAGGTTTGCAAGTAAACAGCCATTTACAGTCCATTGATTCTGAAGCACCCTTAATGGCTTTCACTTAATATGTTTACATCAGTAATACAAGTGTATATCCTATCCTCCTAACTCCAGACATAGAAATAATACATTCAAATGAATAGGATGAACACACAGTACATTACAAGCTTTCTAATGATACCATACAAGGGGTATTTAGCATAAAGCATATTTGTTATGTCATATTCCTAAGCATATTTCCCATCAAGCATATGGAGTGCAATGTCACACCCTCCGCTCAGCTTGCTGTTCTCCTTCCCCGAGACTTTTATCCTCCTCAGCACACAGTGGCTGTCAAACTGGAGGTCAGACTGCTCTACTATGTACTGGAAAGTCTTGTCTATGTACCTTTCTATTGCCTTAGCTCTTCCAGTTCAGCCACTCTGGTCTCAAGAGCCTATACTTGGTTTCTGAAGCCCATGAGTTGGTTGCACCGAATGCATACATATGCTACCTGCCTCATGGACAGGTAGCATATCATCCAGGCTATATTCAGTGCAATAAGCTGAATAGCCCCCACTCTGATGATAGACTTCTGTCTATATTATTATTTGTATTTGTTTGTTCTTTGTGTTTTTTTTTCCCTGAGGGGTGATGGGGGGCGGGTATTAAGTTTAGAGAATGTTTGTTAGATGTGTTTGGTTCTCATGCTCCCTCTCTAGCCTCCCGGGCAAAACTCCCAGTTTCTTGCTCCTCTGGTTGCTTAGGAGCTGGCTTTTTAAACCTCTGTTGTCCCTGAGTTAACACCACCCCCTTGTTAAGGGATTCTAAAGGGATTAGGGCTCGAAGGATTGCAGGGTAGAGGCTCATCAGGAAGATCTCAGGTTTGCCTAACAGGCCACTATGTTCAGCGCACAGCCACCCAAGCACACTATAAACTTCAATCAAGCAGGCACGTGGCAAGCAAACAAGCAAGCACCCAACAGACAACAAACTCACCCCAAGGGTCATTTTGGGGTGCTCCTCCTTCACCTACAAAACTCCTGTTTGCTGCTCCTCTTTGCTAGCTCATTTCTCTCTATGCTATAGGGCATCCACGATCACAAAATCTTCATAATAGCTGGAGCTCTCTTTTACAACTGAGACATCCTTATTTAGTTTAATCAGCAGGACTCAAATAGTCTACTGCTAAATTCACAGTGGGCTGGAAGACCTTATTGAAAATGCTTTTTGCTTGTTACAGCAACACAAATGATTCACTAAACTTTAGAGCTGACTTCACAAAATGACACCTGAAAGAATCATTTGAAAGACTCTTCAGTTGGTTTAAGCTTTCTACTTGGGAAGCAGCTGTGGATGTAAAATGCTGAAGTGTTGTATCTGTAACCTAGGTCAGCCAACTGAGATAAAACAATTTTCCCACAGCAAACATTAACTTCAAAAACCATTATGGCTCCATTTCAAGCCTAGTGCATTAGAGAAACATCTTAACTTAATTCTAGGCAATAGAATTTGTGATGTGATAGCTTTGTATAAAAGCTCCAAACCATCAGGTACAGTATGACTACTTGTTTGTCACTCTCCTGGACTTGTATATTAAAAAAATACATAAAAATCCTGTTTCCCACCTGCACCAACTGTTTTTCTCCTTCAAATATTTTTGGTTTCTGCTAATAGCAAAATAACTTCAAGTTCCACTAAACATTTTACAGCCCTTATGATTTAAAAAGAAGAAAAAATCATTGGAACATTAGTTTGATCCCTTTCCAACTAAGTGCATAGAATCATATATAGTAGCTTTCAACAGAGCCAAAAACCACTAAAGTATAGAGATATGTGCAGAGTGAGAACACACCAATAAAGACCTAGAGAATTTAAAATTTTGAGCACTAACTTATATAGTTAAACCCATCAGTGTCATATCACCACAGCTCAATTCACTCTTTTAACACACCTGCTCTCTTCATCCTGCTCTGGAGGTCCACCTCTGACATGCCTTTCCAAACCACTTCCCTTTTCCAGCACTTAACCATGGAACTCTGAGGTACTTTGATGAGAGGTTCCCTCAGTCTCTCCTGTTGACTCTATTCCACTGTTGATAAATAATTAGAGCAGGGGGACTGGACCCTGGGTCTCTCCCTCTGAGATGTGTGCCCTAACCACTGGACTACACTCTCTCAGACACACACAATGACTATTCAGGTATTTGAAAGGCAAGGTGGGTGAAGAAATATCTTTTATTGGATCAACTTCTGTTGATGGGCAACACAAGCTTTTGTGTCTACATAGAGTTCTGAAAGAGCAGGGAGGACAGGACCTGGGGTCCCCTCCTCCCTGGTGGGTTCTCTAACAACTGGGTTACAGAGTCTTTCTTGGGCCAGTCACTATTCCACTATGGAGAAATACTTGAATATGCAGTGTTGTTGTACCCATGTTGATCCCAGGATATCAGAGAGACAGTGTGGATTAAATGATATGTTTTATTGGACCAACATCTATTGATCAGAGAGACAAGCTTTTGAGTGGCTCTCTAATATCCCCAGGTTCAGTCCCCCCTGCTCCAATTCCTCTTTCATTATTCATCCAAAATGGAACAGCTTCAACAAGAGAGATGAAGGGAGAACCACATCAAAATATCCCATAGTTCAATGGTTAGAGAACTCCCCGAAGCAGTGGAATACCCTTGTTCAAATCCTTTCTCCCACTCTGGCAGAGAGATGGGGAATTGAACTTCGGTCTCTTACATCTGAGGTGAGTGCTCCAACCACTGGGCTAAAAGTTGTAAGTGGGTGCTATCATCACCATCCCTTCCTCCAGTCATTGTCTGTGGAGCAAGGCAGGTGCCTAACCCATTGTTGCAAGAAACTACAAAGGTGCCAATGGTGACCAGTTTCCCTTAGTAAATCACTAAGCAGGGATAGGTGCTTATCCCTGAGGGAGAGGCACACACCCCTTTGGTAAGTATATCCCATTGGCTAGCTTTGGCAGTTCCCTGACTAGCATGCTGGTGTTTGTGGATTGCATTGTCAGGCACCTCTCTCTTCCCATTCATTGTACAGGGAGTCTGCGCACCTATCTCATTTGCATGTATTATATCTTTGTGGATGCCAGCATTTTTCCTGTGATTTTATGGGCATCTAAAAGTTGGGCACTGGGATGCTCAGCATTGCAACATTTAAGTCCCTTCTTGGATCCTTACCCCAATTTCCTGTATTATATACAGTGACTTTGCTAATAGTTGCTGAGACTCTGAGCATGCCTATAGTGAGAAAGGTATTTCCAAAAGCCTGAATATACTTGATCTGACTTGAGTACTAAAGCAGTTAATACAAGAATTGTGCCTTCTTTCCAACCAACCTCCTTGAGTGATTACTGATTGGCTTGTTCCAGCCCTGCATGTAGGTACTGTGACAAAGCTCTGACCCTGTCTCAATGGGTCGTGCGCTTCCAGGTGGATTACGCTAGCCTTAGACTAGCTAGACTCACTGTGACCCTCCACATAGCCCTTCTCTCTTTAAAGAGAAGGGTCACAGCCTACTGAACCATTTTCATCATAAGCCAGAAAGGGAGGTGGGAAGAAGCAACCCTTCCACACACAGTCTCCATTGTCTCACAGTCTGTGATTAATCAGGGAGAGTGGGGGGGTAGAGGGGGAAAGGGGAGCCTGGGCCCACTCTCTACTCCAGGCTCCAGACCAGGGACTCTAATAGTAGCAGCTATTGGTAGCTGACTTTTTGAAACAGGATGAGTACAATTCCCTGGGCCACTTCCCCACAGCAGCCCTACTTCCTCAACATCTACTTCACCCTTACCTCAGGGCCTCCTTCCTTGTGGCTGATAAGCTTTGTCCTGCCCAGTTTCTCCAGCAGCAAGGCTTCCTCCTACAGCTCCTGACACATGCCTCTAACTGACTAACTGGGAGGCTTTTAACTAGTTACAGCCAGCCCTTGATTGGCTTCAGGTGTCCCAATCAACCTAGCTGTCTCCATGGTTTCTAGAAGGGACTTAATTGGCCCC
Source organism: Lepidochelys kempii (assembly GCF_965140285.1). Classification (NCBI taxonomy): domain Eukaryota; kingdom Metazoa; phylum Chordata; order Testudines; family Cheloniidae; genus Lepidochelys; species Lepidochelys kempii. Next base: position 64,150,464 of record NC_136384.1, on the reverse strand, counting down.
AGGTGTCTTGATTAACCTGGAGCAACTGCCATTTGGTTACCATTGTAACAGGGATTTGTTTAGCTTGGGGCTAACATACCTGTTTCTCACTACTTTCCTATAGTAATCTGGCCTTGCCCCATCACAGTACCCAAGACATAAACAAAACAAACAAACAAAAGAACCTCTTTTGCCAAATTCAGAGTGGATGTCCCACTGGGAACTGACCTCATACAGGCCACAAACAGAACAGGCTGGTATGCTTTGAAACCAAGGTGGGAGGGGTTATCCTGCAGCTGAGGCACCCCCAAGCCTCCTGGGTTTTGAACTGTAACCCGCAGCTTCATATTCTCACATAAAAACATGCAGAAGAGAGGTTTTAATTTTTGCAACTTTTCCCAATTCCCTGACCAGCCATCCTGTCCCATCAGGGAGGTCAGTCTAGTGTTGGTAAGAATCATGAAAGGGAAGTTTGAGCATGACTGAATTCCCATCTTCCCTCATTTCATGAATCACTCTGGGGTTTCTGTGGGAGATAAGCCTCTGGACACCTAGAGAGAGGCAGCAGTACACACCATCAGAGGCAGAAACAGGCACCAAGGAATCTCTACCTTGAAAATTTGATAGCTAATAAGTTTAGACACCTAAAGGGCTCAGCACGAGTTTTATGGATCTCAGTGGAAGCTAAACTGGGTGTAGGCACCTAAACCTAAGACTTAGGAACCAAATTCTGGGTGTTAGGCACTAAGTGCCATTCTGGATCTGGACCATGATGACTATCCCTATAATACAGGCCCTGTGCTTTTGTGGACGTCCCACTGGAAACTGACCTCATGCAGGCCACAAACACACAAAAAAGGTGTTCAGAAGGACCTTGAGATATATATGCACCCCACACATGTATATTCTCAACCCCTTAGTACAGATGAACTTCTAGGGCAGTGTCACAGGAAAAGCTCTGAGTTCAGTTAACTCAGCACTCCGAACATGCTGGAATCGTTAACACAGGTCTTTTCTCTTTGGTTATCAATATAGCTCCTCTCCCTAAACTCCACCTTGCTGCTTCCCCCACACCACCTCCCCTTCCCTTCCACCAGTCAGAATTTCACTTCTCCGTTGTAAAAGACTGGCATGCAACTTCAGCTACTTCTCTAGGTACTGAATACCTACTGTATTTTCCACTCCATGCATCTGATGAAGTGGTTTTAGCCCACGAAAGCTTATTCCCAAATAAATTTATTAGTCTCTAAGGTGCCACAAGTACTCCTCGTTGTTTTTGCTGGTACAGACTAACACTGCTACCACTCTGAAACTTCTCTAGGATAGACAACACCGCTGTAGCTGCTAGATATAGTCAAGCCAGCCAGCAACACTTCAGGGTTTGCCATGTCCATCTCACTGCGGTTTCTCCAGTGCTTGCCTATCTCACACTTGCTGCACACTAACCCTAGATATATTAGTTAATACATGCAATACAGCATTAGTCCACTTTTTCAGGTCAGCTAGGGAGCATGTTTTCTTTCGTAAAAAAACTTTTCTGTGTATGGACAATCTTATAGAGATTGTGCGGAACCAGATACTACTATATTCCTTCCCTTCTCTGGATGTCTGGCTCACTCTCCCCATCCTAAAGTGCTCAGCTTGCACATGGCAGCTACAGAAACACAGTAACATGATGGTAGATGTCTAACACGTCTCACAGCTTCCTTACCTCCCCACATACTCCCCCGTTTACTCAGCACAACCGTGTTACACCACAGAGAAAAATAAGTACTGTTTGTGTGGGTGAAATTTTTATTTTTAAAAATAATCTTCCATAATATAGCTTAAAAACAATTGTGCAGAATTTTCCTATGTTGCATTTGCACATTTCTTCATTAACAGGACACCTACAGCTATAACATTTTCCCCTTTTCTTCTCTTTTTCCCTTTTTAAAAAATGTGTAATATTAGAATTATGTCTGTGCAAAACCGCAAAGTTTTAGTGCTAATAACATTAGGACAATACCTTTGGATTCTTCATTATAGCCATCGTGGACACTAGAACCTGATGTCTCACTTTAACACAGATGACAATGATTGCGCTCATTTTCAATGTCCATTAAAGACACAACCATGGCTATTAATAGTGATCTATTATAATCTTACACTAGAATTCAAAGGCAATAGTTGTCTATCCATTAATCTAGATTAAGAAACACAAAAAAATGCCATCAGCCCATCTCCATGATGATACTTCCCTTGGAATCACTCTTTTAAAATCAAGGTTTCTCTTTATAGTTGTAACAAGTCCAGGTAAACTGACTGATGCAATTGTCTGCGCTAACAAAAGCTGGTTTTTCAGTGTGTTGGTTGGAGCAGCATCTTCAGAAATGACAGTACAGCATGACAAGTTTCATGACACTACCTTCTGCAGACAGCTAATCACTTGAGATGTAGGTGCATTGAGTTTTGGCATTCAGGCATGTATTTAGGGGCCTGATATTCCATATTCATTCATAGTCTTTAAAACTATCTTAGAAGTAGCATAAAATATATGAAAATAATATGGAAAGATAATGTTGCAGTTTGAGACTTTGATTCAAGGTAGGCTAAACCCTATGCTGTGGAAAACATCTATTCCACTGGCTACATGAAGGAAAACTCTGTTTTAACTACACTTATTTGAAATCAGATGGTGAACATACATTAGCACAGCAATCATTTAAACGATTTGGATTTTTAAAAAAAATAAATGTTATACACTATAGATTACTGTCATAAATATAAAGGGAAGGGTAAACCCCTTTGAAATCCCTCCTGGCCAGGGGAAAGCTCCTCTCACCTGTAAAGGGTTAAGAAGCTAAAGGTAACCTCGCTGACACCTGACCAAAATGACCAATGAGGAGACAAGATACTTTCAAAAGCTGGGAGGAGGGAGAGAAACATGTCAAGGTTCCTCCCCCACTCTGAACTCTAGGGTACAGATGTGGGGACCTGCATGAAAAACCTCCTAAGCTTATCTTTACCAGCTTAGGTCAAAACTTCCCCAAGGTACAAAATATTACACCCGTTATCCTTGGACTGGCCGCTACCACCACCAAACTAATACTGGTTACTGGGGAAGAGCTGTTTGGACGCGTCCTTCCCCCCAAAATACTTCCCAAAACCTTGCACCCCACTTCCTGGACAAGGTTTGGTAAAAAGCCTCACCAATTTGCCTAGGTGACTACAGACCCAGACCCTTGCATCTTAAGAACAATGAACAATCCTCCCAACACTTGCACCCCCCCCTTTCCTGGGAAATGTTGGATAAAAAGCCTCACCAATTTGCATAGGTGACCACAGACCCAAACCCTTGGATCTGAGAACAATGAAAAAGCATTCAGTGTTTTACAAGAAGACTTTTAATAAAAAATAGAAGTAAATAGAAATAAAGAAATCCCCCCTGTAAAATCAGGATGGTAGATATCTTACAGGGTAATTAGATTCAAAAACATAGAGAACCCCTCTAGGCAAAACCTTAAGTTACAAAAAAGATACACAGACAGAAATAGTTATTCTATTCAGCACAATTCTTTTCTCAGCCATTTAAAGAAATCATAATCTAACACATACCTAGCTAGATTACTTACTAAAAGTTCTAAGACTCCATTCCTGTTCTGTCCCTGGCCAAGACGACTACAGACAGACACAGACCCTTTGTTTCTCTCCCTCCTCCCAGCTTTTGAAAGTATCTTGTCTCTTCATTGGTCATTTTGGTCAGGTGCCAGCGAGGTTACCTTTAGCTTCTTAACCCTTTACAGGTGAGAGGAGCTTTCCCCTGGCCAGGAGGGATTTCAAAGGGGTTTACCCTTCCCTTTATATTTATTACAATTACAATATGTCATTATTTCTGCTCCACAAATAATGGATTCAAAAGTATGCTTGTTTACATGCCAACAAGGTTTCTAGGCTAAGGTCCAGCAGAATTGGACACAGTCCAGGACTGTAATGAGCAGGGGCAAAGGTGACTTTATGTCTTAGAGCTGCTGGTATTTCTGCAAACCAGTAACGCCCAAATGTTTGTTATATCAACTAGGAATTGCCGGAGGACAGCTTTGCTCTGGCCATATCCCTTATGTGAAAGATGAGTGGCTTGGAGCCAGAAAAGGGCAAGGATATGGCCCAAAGTCCATCCGTATCTTCTTTATAAGGATAAAGGATTAATTTATTTTTACACAGTAAGCCACTCATGATAGTCCTGGTCTAGATCTTTTGTTCTTGCACATTCACTGTTTGTGGGAGGGTTGGGGTTTGAAGAGAGCAGCATATTACTACTATTATGGTAGACTTTTTAATAAGATTTACCAAGGCTGCTTTTATTGACTACTAATACATCATCATCAAATACCCTAAGGTAAAAGCATAAATATTTAGTCAATGTTCTTATCCAATTGCCACTAATTCTCAAGTATTACAAATTTTATTAAGCTTGTCCCTTTTAGCAAACATTACATTTTTCCCTTTTACTTCAGTTTTTTATAGACAAACCCATCTTACTGAAATGCCATCCTAAATACTGAAAACATAATTTAAAAGGCTTAGACTCCCAAACACTTTTATGGTGGAGCCTTTGTCAAGTCAGACCAAAACAAAACCATTGTCAGCAATTTCTGAAAGTTATTAAAGAGAGTTTCTCTGGCTGTATAACAGCCTTATCTTCAATTGGGGTAATAGGTATAGTTCCTAACTTGGTTCTTCATAACATGATCAATATTTAAGTTTAGTTATCATGCGTCTTACTCAGGGAGCATTATAGAAATTTGCTTTCCCAGAAGAGAGAGGTTCTCTCGCTGTGTATGTCCGGAAGTTCAGCTGCACATAATAATTAAAAACCTCTACTTCTTCCCGCTGGAGTATTTATCTTTATAAATTGTTATTTTAATAGTAGTTGCAGTACTGTTTCCACAACACCTGTGCATAGGTCTGAAAATGCCATCCACTCAGAGACCTTATTTGGTTCTCCATTCTTTCTTTAGTCTGTCCTCTTCTTTCAGTAATCATAGCATGGGGTCAATCAGGCAGAAGCAAGGCTACAAGCATTCCATGCTGAAGCGTTTATTTCATGTAAAAACATCCAGTCACAAATCATAAAAAAATATATTTTTAAAACAGAAAAATATTACACTGTAAATAAGTCCCTCCAGTTGGTCAAAAGGCAATTCTTCCCACCCCTCATACTAAATTAGCTTTTATCAGAGAATCCACAGCACAGTATCTGTCCCAAAGAAAACATGCAATATGCAAAGACTAGGGAGAGAAATGCCATCAAACATTTACAGTGTTATATATAAGTACACTTTTTTCTTTTTGTAATTACATCAGTAAATATGTATTGGCATACCCTAACCTAGTCTTGCCCAACTGCCTCCTTCAATTTTTTACTAAAATGTTAGCGGATTACTTTTAGGCGTTATGGCAGATGAAGGTTTTGAGAAGGGTTTTGAAGGAGGAAAGAGTAGTGTCCATATGAGATGCCTAATTTATTAGCTTGATTTTAAATTCAGTCTAGTACCTTTATCCCAATGTTTTGTGTGAAAGCTTTCAGATACATGCATACAAATAGTCTAATTTGCCTAGAGTCACCTTCCCATATTTACAAATCAGTTCATATTTGACTGAAAAAGAGTCAAGGTTCATAGACTCTAAGGTCAGAAGGGTCCATTGTGATCATCTCATTTGACCTCCTGTATAGGAGAAGATTCATGAGAATGATTAAAGGATTAGGAAAGCTGCCTTATAGTAATAGACTTAAGGAGTTCAATTTATTTAGCATCACATAAAGAAGGTTAAGGGGTGACTTGCTTACAGTCTATAAGTATCTACAGGGGGAATAAATATTTGATAATGAGCTCTTCGGTCTAGTAGAGAAAGATTAATACAAACTAATAGCTGGAAGTTGAAGCTAGAGAAATTCAGACATCAATTTTTAACAGTGAGAGTAATTAAACCTTTGAACAATTTATCCAGGATCTGTGGTGGATTCTCCATCACTGGCAGTTTTAAAAAAAGTTTACGTTTTTTTTTTCCCTCCTCTAAAAGTTCTGCTTTCGGAATTATTTTGGGGAAGTTCTATGGCCTGTGTTATAAAAGAGGCCACACTAGATGTTCATGATGGTCCTTCCTGGCCTCTGAATCTCTGAAATTTAGGAGAGCACACAGATCACCATCTGCTATTGTACCTTGAATTTCATTGTGGTAGGTGCAGTAAAAGTGTCTAGATAGAATAAGGATAAAGAGAGAGCAAGTGAATTGTTATTGAAAGAGGAAATTTTAGAGTCTGAGAAATAGGTATAGAAGCTGTTTACTTGTAGAAGATTGAATGTGCTGCCTTATTAAGAATCCCGGCATGCAGATAAATATATTTTGTTCATTTAGTGATTGAGTCCTTAAGTGTCTCTTTGTTTCTTTAGTGTTGTTTAATAGTTGAGGTTTCTTACTAAAGAATTTTACGTATAAACTCAAACACACACACCAGATTCTACTGGTCTGGTCTAGTTTGTCAAATCCTGTGTTACTATGTACTTCAAGATCAGATTCAAATTGCACTGGTAAGAAGAGAGCTATCTGACAGCAGAATGTACATTTCAGTTTTGCATTTGAATTGAATTGATTTGAATTAGGAAGAGAAAAATGCAGCTATTTAAAGTTTCCAATTTATTTAATAGAAGAATCACTTAAAGGGACACTCACAGAGTTTTGTAATCTCAGAATTTGGCCTATCTTCTTTTCCTTATGCCTATTTGCAAAGTTTGTGCAATTGCTTGTATGTACAGTTTTATTTCCCATAGCAAAAAATTAAGACCTTTAAAAAAAAAAAGAAAAATGCATGCCAAAACAACAGACAACAATGCATAAAAATAGTGTTGATAAACAATGGAGCAACACTTTTAAGGAAAGAGCTTTTAGTTTCTAGTTTCCAAGAGATTATTATAAAAAGGGGGAAATGTTTCTAAATTATTACTAACTATTGCTAATACTCTTAAACTCTTACTTTTAGATAAGTAAATAGGCAAAAATACCCTGACAGGAAATACAATTACTGCTTTCATTTGCTTCCAGATGGACTATACAGTTAATAGGCATTCCCTTGCATTCATCAATGTATTTTCAACCCTTCTGCTCTAGCAACTCCCAGGAAGCATACGAGAGAGTGTTCTCTTAATCTAGAACACAAATGTGTCAAAAATTCATAGAGGATGCTAAACTGGGAGCTGATGACATTAAATACACACAGGGACATAGACAGATTAGAAATCTGGCCAGGAAATAAAGTGAGATTAGCCATAGAAGTTTTAAGAGAAACGAACTTTTCCAAAAAAAAAAAAAAAAAAAAAAAGAGAAGTGTTCAACAAGAAACAGTTTAAGAAAAAATGTGATATTTTGTTTGAGCAGATCTAATTCCAAATCATTATTTTATAAGTACTGTTGTATATTTCCTTTATCTTTTTCTACAAGTGAGAGAGTACTTTTGCTAGATTTAAGTGTGCACCTGTTTGACAACAGCATTTAGCATAACACCTGCACTTTCACCATTTTTTTTAAAAGGTTCCCTCATCAGAGATTTTCTTTCCATTTGCTTCCTTGGTGAAAAGGGCAGGGAGAATGGGCTTTGAGGCATTCTGTCTATACTTAAATTAGCATGTTTTCTTACACTCTCCGCAATCACTGGGTGTTTATCATCCACATGTTCTTGGATGGTCCTACACAGAAATAGGACTGAGAAACAGTAGTGGTAGAATGATCCAATAATTCAGATTTAGATTATGACTAACCTGCTTGAGGACCCAAGTTGGCAGCAGTTTATAAACTGGTGCTTCATTTTCTGCAATTTGATCGTGTGCAATTTTACTTTTGCATTTGGTTTTGCACTTTTGAGCCTAAGATGTGCAGACATAGCCTGGAGCAGTAGGCTGGTCACTGACTGAGCTGAGACCCAAGGGACATACAGAAAGAGAGAAAATGTGTGAAACTTAACTGGCTACAGTATTAACAGTCTCTCACTTTTTAAGCTAGCCTGGAGGAAAGTTGTGCTGATGTCCGACATGTACAGGGAAGGAGATTTTTGATAAGGAAAATACATAATTTTCCTGAAAGTGCAGGTGAACCTGTATCAAATTACCCTAGGGTAGTCAGTTTCAAATATAATGTGAACCACAAAACAGTTGGAAAGATTCAGACAATGTCTCATATTTTATGAATGAAATATTTCTATTGTTCACCCAAAACAAGGTCTGCTGCAGTAGCAGATGGGGGGAGATAAAATAGGATGCAGCAGGGGCCACCCTCCCCCTCATCACCTCTTGGACTCAGAACTTTGCAGGGGAGACTCCCCCCACCCTGCATGCCCCGCTGACACTAGGACCAATGAAGTGCCCTCCCCCATGTAATTTTAGGAGAAGAAGCTGTGGGGAGGAGCCAGGCAGAGCCTGTAGCTAGTAGGAGCAGCTGCAGAAGCAACTCAAGTAGGGACTCAGGGTCAACGAAGATGTCAGAGAATTGTCTACAGTTTTGACTGGACTTTCTCTTCCCTGTGCTGATTGGCCATTTGTTCCAACCCTCACAGTCTCTTCACCTCAGCTTCATTCCATGCTTGTTCCTCTTACCTTCTTCTGCCCTGTCCTCCTTCCCTTCCTTCCCTTCAGTGTTCCCGCTCCCTTCACTTTTCTTTCCATTTAGCTAAAGCCACCCAGCATCATGGAAAAACAGAAAAAAAAACAGAAAAAAATGTGGCACTCACATGATGTTTGCCATCATCATATAGTTCACTCTTCTTGTCTGTTTTCTCCCTTCCCTCTCTGCCCCCCCCCCATGGATCTGGTTTATTTATAGATTCATAGATTCCAAGACCAGAAGAGACCATTGTTATCATCTAGTCTGACTCCTGAACAACACAGGCCATGGAACATCTCCAAAATAATTCCTAGAGCAGATTTTTAGAGAAAAAAATCCTATTTTGATTTAAAAACTTGCTAATGATGGTGAATCCACATGACCCTTAGGCAAATTGTTCACATCGTTAATTACCCTCATCATTAAAAGTTTCTGTCTTATTTCCAGTCTGAACTTGTCTAGCTTCAACTTCCGGCCTCTGGACCCTGTTATACCTTTCTTGGCTACACTGAATTACCATTACCAAATATTTGTTCCCTGTGTAGGTAATTATAGGCTGTAATCAAGTCATGCTTTAACTTACTCTGTTAGCTTTGCAAGGCAGGGACTGTCTATCAATGTGTTTGCCCTTTATCTTGATTGGTCCTTAAGCACTATCATTATTAATCATGTTTATTAACATCCATATATATTATACAAACTGTGAGCCTTCAAAGATTTTATTTATTCTACTGGTTAGCTTTGTGAAATTGTTTTTGTTTAGGTTATATAATAGGCATAGAGCATGGGATGGGTGTAATGAATAAATACATATACATTTATATCGCTCCCATATTAACAAGCTAACTAACAGCGGTCTAAGTCTCCTCAAAATCAGCTGATTTGCCATTGCTTCTGAATAATTTCACATTAACTGTCCCTCCTATGACTGTTCCTTTCTATCCACATAACTGTTGTTCCCATCAAATCTCAGAACCAATACTTCAGCCTCATCTTCCTAGACTTGCTAGCTGCCTTGGAAACTGTCAATCATGCCTTCTTGAAATCTTGTCCTTTTTAGACTTCTTTGCCTCTCTCCTCTTCTGGTTCTCCTCCTACCTCTCTAATAGCTCCTTCAGTGTGTTCTCTGGAAGATCCTTCTCATTCCCATTCCAACCTTCTATTGGTGTTCCATGGGGCTCTGTCCTTGGTCCCATTCTCTTCTCCTTCTATACCTTATCTCTGGGCAATCTCATGTGCAAACACAAATTTAACTACCATCTCTATGATGACAACTCACAGATCTACCTCTCTAGCCTAGACCTAAGTAAAACCTCAGCCTCTCTCTTTGAGATCTACTCATGGATGTCTAACCATCAGGTCAAGCTCAGCATGGTTGGAGCAAAGCTCTTAGTTTCCCTGAAGACATCCCTGCCATCTCCTGTGGACCACATCACCCTCCTGTCTGTTACTCAGGCCAATAACTGGGGTGTCATCTTTGACTCAGACCCTTCTTGTGGTCTTCACACCCAGACTATGTCTATATCTTGCCAGTTCTTTTTTGCATAACTTATCTAATATGCCTTTCCTATCCAGCCACACATCTCAAACTAAGTTGTTTAACTGAGGGAAATTTAAAGTTTCATTATTGCTGTTCTACATGGGGGTGAAGGGAAGGAAGGCAAAGTGAGTGGTTCAAGTCAAAGTTTGTGGAGGCTCCACATTGCTGAAAATCAGACCACTTCATTTAGATGTCTAATGTGGATGTAGATATTTAATTTTAGGCACAGCCAAGTCTGAAAGTGTCATCTTAAGTGGTTTGCTTAAGTCCACCCCACGAGTAAGTGGCAGACCTGGGACTAGAATTTAGAAGTTCCTGGTTCCCATTCCCATATGCAGTTCACCAGACAACACAACCACTCCATGGAAACGACTCTATCTTTAAGCAAATGAGAAGCACAAATACTTCTCAAAGAATTCTGAACTAAGCTCTTTTCTTTTATAACTTTTTTTTTTTTTACTAACAGCTGGATAATAAGGTCTGCTCCGTGCAATCAGATTAGATACATTACAGAGTTCAACATAAAATGAGACTCCTTTCATAGTGCTCATTTGTATAAGAAGAATATGTTAATCTTTCTTCCTTTCTGTTTATTAGAGATAGCATTTTCTTTCTGGAATCCCTGCAGCAAGCTGTTAATGATGCATGAAATAAAAAAAATCCCTGCTCATGCCATGCCCACTCCCCGCAAATACAGGCAATGCTAATCATTGTTAAACTATCTGTTGTCAGCTCTGTGACAGCCAGAAAATGCTCATCCAGTCAGGAAATGTACTGAACAGTTACAAATCTTTTCTTTTGTATTTTTTCCAACCAGCCTATGACCCCAGCAGGTTAACCAGAGCTGAGGACAAGCTGGGGATCAAGCTAACATCAAGCTTTCCAGAGTCAAGGGACAGAGAACACTCTTTCCAGCAATCTCCTCCATAAAAACAAGTTTCAGTAAAAAAAAAACAAACACAAAACAAAACAAAAAAACAAACAAACAAAAAAACCCACAATGTTAACTCCTTTGTTGCCTTGCAGTGCTATGTATGGGCATGTCCCAGACTGCATGCTATTACTCTAGAAATTACCTTTACTCTAGAAATTAAGTGATCTTTCATGAATTATTTAAGTTGCCACCTAAATACTGCTCATTACTTCTGACAAGCCTCATGGAGGTTGAAACATCATCTATTTGAACTACTAGCCTTGTCACCTGGAAAGTTTGCAGCTATCTGTATGAGGAAATCCCCAGCATCTCTATGGCCTCAGTTGTGCCTTGAAGATGTTGACCTGAATTTGTGATGGGGCAGAGCTGCATTCTTCATATTGCATTCCAGAACTCCAACATCCAGAGATGCATACCTACTGCTGCACATTTTTAGGGGGTTCAGCTTATGTTCCCTCTGCTGACTGTTTCACAGGTGAGTTGTAGGCATTAGCCCTACCTCCTCTCCTCCTCTTTTTGAGTAGCTACTGTTGCTAGCAGCGTAAGTGAGGAAAAGCTGAAGACTCACACTCAGGGGACTGCAGGGGAGGTTGCCATGGAGATGGAGGAAGCACAGCATAGATCCAGGACACATTTTGTCCCAATATTCCATACAAGACTTGATACAACACACCTGTTTTGAGGAAGTAATATTGATAAATGAGAACAAATATTGAATGTGCAGTTGGGTGGTTAGTTTCAGAACATCTCTAGTTTGCATAATAAGTACACAGCTGGGAACCAGGCTGTCCTCCAGTGCAAGTATTATCAGACAGGAGAGCAAAATAGACCAACATATCAAGAAGGGGCTAAATTGTTATTTTTCCTTAGTTTAATACACCATCAAAACAGCACATGTGTTGATGATTGTAATATACCACTGATTTCAGCAAGAGTTTGTCTGAATCAGGAGCACATATTAACAATTGAGTCCAGATTGTCCCCTCCAGATCTGTGCATGGAGTATCACCTTTACATGAGAATCTCCTGGGAGACCTTTCTGTGGTATGGGGTAGACAATGGTCAGGCAGAGAGAGACACATTACAGGAAATAATCAGAAGACATAATACAGCACCAGGTGCAAGCAGCAGAAAACCCATAGGAAAGGGCCCTGAGAGAGCAAACCCTGCCCCTCAGATGGGACAAGAGGAATCTCTGTCAAGGAATCCTCCCTGAAACATCCTCAGGGCCCTTTCCCATGGCTTTTTCAATGGGAGGGGATTAGCTGGCCATGAATCAGGACTTCAGGATTTGATTTGGACTACTATATTGAAAATGCAACTTTTCCTAACCTGATACTCTGTATGTATTTTTTCCCCAGTTAGATGCTACGGATGAGGTGGTGTCTGTCTCACAGAGATAAATTGAAATGCTGGGAAGTTATGGAAACTAGAGAGCTTTCATGACAGATTAAGTAGCTTTTGATCCAATATGAACTCTTTACAAGCTTCTTGTGGGATATCTCCCCTGTGTTGGTTCAGGCAGATCCAAGGCTATCCAATCTGTGAACAGTAGATGGATTGGATAAAATTGCCCTAGCTATAGGTAGGTGCAGAGGCCTCTTGTACATATCAGGCTGGCCCAGTAAAGATTGGGCACTTCAAAACATCTTTTCTTTTAATAGCTCTATGAATCTGAATGCAACATAACAAAACTATGAATTTGCCAAATCCTCCCTAATGATTCCGCCCTGCTTAATTTTTGATTTTTTGAGATGAATATCACTGATTTACATACTTTGCATACTGTCTGCCAAACACATCCCAAATGAACACACTGTTCAATTTGTTTGACATGTAAATAGAATTTGCAAATTCACTAGAAACTATTTTGAATGGGGATGGGGAGCAAGAAATGTGGGATGCTAGATTAATCTATTTGTGTCCATTGAGTCCAGCATGAAGAATGACAGAAATGAGGGGAAAATGGTACAAAAGTAATTCCCTGCAGGACCATAAATAATAACTGCTACATAGTTTCAAAGCTGAAAAAAGACCTTTCTTGTTTCTTTGCAATCGTTCCTAATTTTATTTTCACTTTGTTTTGGTGGTGGCTGCCTGTAACAGTAAATAAATACAAAAGGGCTTGCAATAAAATAAGTGCTAGACTGGAGAAGTCTATTTGTGAAAGAAATATTTGAAGTGGAATAAATTTGGCCAGCTTCTGAGCTAAAAGAAATCTCTCTCCTCTTTTTATTAATGAATTTGTAAACGTTTTGCCATCTTTGGCATCAATGATTCTGTCTCAACAGCAAACTGAAAATGTTGCCAGGTCTGTCCCACTGCTTTCAAGTCTCCCACCCAGTATGGTCACCTTCCCTGCAGTGTTTCTATATGCGATTAGGGATGAGTTGAATATGTGGCCTGGATCTCAGGCATGGATCTGTAAAACACTTAATTCAGTATGATATAAATCCTGGCATTTTGTATCATTTTTGAAATATATACTTGTGGGTTTTAGATTTTTATTGACCTTAAAAAAAAATCCACAAACTTGTTATGATAACATATTGTCAAACAGAGTATTTCCTATTCTTTTGAAATACTTTTTTTAAGAGGCAAAATATACTATTTAAAAATGGATAAGGGCTTTTCTCCTCCACCTTTGATATTTATCAAATAAAGCATGAAGCCATCAGTGCTCAGGAAACCCCAGCTAGTTCAGAACACTGAAGCACATCTCCTCAGGAACACAGGCTACCATAAACACCTCCAACCTGTCATTTCCTCCCTACACTAGCTTCTCATAGAATATCAAGTCAAGCTCAGGATCTCGGTCCTCATCATCAAGTTGCTTGATGGTCTGTGGCCAGGATATCCAAAAGATTGCCTGAAGCTCCAGCATATGGACCATGACCAGAAACTCTGCTCCACAGGCACAATGGAACTTTCTACCAGAAGGGTAAAGCTCATCAGTGCAGAAAACAGGGGTTTTTTTTGGAGGCTGGACCAAGACTGTGGAACAAACTCCCAGAGGAAGTAAGGAACATCATAAACCATACTACCTTCTACTCTAAGTACAAGATGCATTTCTTTGACCTTCACTTCACCAATATAAATCCACAGCAGGATGCCCTTTTCTTTTCTTTCTTTCTTTTTTAAGTACTAAACTGAAACAGAATAAACTCACAATTCTCTCCCTAGTAAAGGATGAGGGAGAGTAAACCACATATAGCAGATGAGTGTCACATTGCTGAATGCACCACTGGAAGGTGTTCAGATGCTTCAGCCACAAGGGGAGTATAAGAATCTATATAGACCAGAATATTCTTTTTTGGGGGGAGAAACAGACTCGCTAAAGTTCCAATTCTGCTTTGGGTTCATCCTAGTGTAGATTTGTTCTCTCACGAAGAACTTCCCTGACTTTAGTGAAAATCTGCATAGGCCCAGAGGATCCTGGTGTAGGATCAGGACTGAATTATCCATTCAGGGAAAACAGGACTGCTGCCTATTCTGAAAGTGCTGTCAAATTTACAAAGTAAATGAACAGAAAAAAATCCAGTGCTTGTTTTTCTAACTTTCCATTAATAATAATCTTAGGTGTTACTTGTAACTATACCAAGTACAACATTTTCAGACAGAAATGTGATATTCAAGGGTCCCTCTAGTTCTAAAAGTAATATTCATAAGATATGAATTATATAAAAACAGTGCTGATTTTTTCAGTCTGTCACCTTACTGTATTATCAGTATGTCAGCCAACAGATTTATGACCCTGAGATTTCATTCCAAAGGTATGTCTATGATCCCCCCCCCAAGAGAGAACAATAAATGACACCTAGACTATGATTTCCATTATTCAATAGACAGAGTTATATGCATCTTCACAATATAATTCATACCTGGTGGTACCCACAAGTCAGTGTGAGAATGCAAGTACATTGCAACACATCTGTAATAATCAAGGAGAGAAAAATGAAAGTAAAACATTGCTGTAGAGCTAATGAGAAGTGTATGAGCAAGTCATTACTGCTCAGTTCTCTCACAATGTGTCCTTACAACCTACTACTAGACTTTGACATGGGAAACTAGCAGAGAAAGAATTTCAGTTAAACATTCCTACAGGCCTAATGAAGTGAGAGACAAAGACAAGGACAGAGACATGGATCTCTCGGCTAATTTTCTAGCCTGCAGCTACTGCAGTGCTGCTGCTAGGGCAGAGTTAAAGAGACAGAAATGGATATGATAAATATGGACGGATTTTGGTAGCCAGAAGACATTAGCACTACACTAGTCAGTCTGGGCACAACAGCAGCATGTGAACGCTAATATTAAATGTGAACGCTAATATTCTTAAGGCCCGCTGGAAATGCAGTAAAAAATGTCTGTTGTTTAGTTCAACCTCTAGCAGATCATTCATTTTAAATTAAATTTAGAGCCAAATAAGCATGCAGTAGGCACTATGCTGCCTATCCAGCTGCCCAGTTAAACACATTAAAATACTTACTAATAAACCCTATCTACTGTCATTAGCCATTTGCAAACACTGGTGCAGCATTATAAAAGCTTTTATTAATGTTCTCTCGGCTTTGTTCACACACACAAATCAATCCATTTTAACTTACCTATAAATTATGGGCCAAATTCTAGCACTAGTTTCCACTAGCCAAGGATTTGGCTCTATGGCTTCAATACCAAATAAATCTCAACAAATGGGATCTACCCTATTCATAGACCAGAAAACACTGATGTTCTACAGCCATATGTCATTGTGCTGTGATCCCGTCACATCAGAGTGAATTGATGTCTAAACTGGGCTAGACAAGATAAGGGATAAATATTCCTCTCATTTCTACCAGCAAAACCCAACTGAAACAAATGTTATTGCAATGGTGTAACAAAGAAGTTGGCCCTTAGAGCTTAGTTAAATGTGTACAATTCCCACTGACTGTAGTGAGAGGGCAAAATTGAGCTCTTATGTGGGAGACATCCAAGGAATACATAGGGACTACTGTGTTGTTATGATTAAATACTAGAGCTGGTTGGGAAATTTCTGTAAAAATGATTTTTGGTGGACAATGTAGTTTCTGCAAAATTAAATGTTCCTGTAAAAAATCTGATGTTACCAAAACTTCCAGTTGGAAAAAATCAAAAGACAATATCTTGTTTTGGATTGGTTTGACCTGAATTTAAATATTTCTGCTTGTCAAACTGAAGTAACTGTCTCATTTTGGGTCAGGTCCACATTAAACTGCATCTGCCTATAGTGCCATGTGTCTCGTGGTAGTTGTAGTTCATGACAGGTGGGTCATGTCCCCAATCTCCAGAGGCCTGACTGTGACCAGACATGCCATGATGCACCATGGTTCCCCCTCTTACCAATCTATGTAATACGTCATGGTAGATATAGCTCAGCCACAGATCCATACCCATAGAAGAGAATGGGGTAAGAAGTACCTGAATTACAACTCCCATAAGGTCCCTGTTATACAGACTCCCATTGGTGCCCGCTGGTAAAGGGTTCAGTGTTCTATAACGGCAACTCCTACGAGGCCTGACAAACTCATACACCTACCACATACCTTTCATAATATTAATCCATAAATTATATCATGTGAGGCCTCTAATGAAAGTTTATGTCAAACTGATCCTCATAATTGTTGTGTGGTGTACGTACAAATGATATTGAAGGAGTTGTGTATTTGTACTGAAAATGTTTTAAAGTCTGCATGCAAGGCAGAGCTGACAAACACGTTTCTGCCAGACAAAAGGCGTGCTTGGGGCTGTGGAAGATTAAAAAGATAGACAAAATAAAGAAAAATGTTATTTAACATTCATTATTACAAAGGGCCTATTAATTCCATGAGTGTATAATCTACCCCTTGCTCTAGAATTGTGCTCCAAATCTCAGGTTTCATTAAAAGATATGATGTTTGGAACACTTATATTTACAAAGATAACCTAAAAAGCATGAATAGAGTGTAGTCAATAGAATGACGCCTACCTGAATCTGCAGATTGATTGGAACAATAGCTCTGAATGGGTCCCATGGATACTGTGATTCTTTGTCCTCAGAATTTGGCATTTTTCCAAGATACAATGGAATACAGCATTTCTGCCATAGGAGTCCATGATGTTACTGCAGCCAGCCAACAAGTTCTTTTTCTCCCTGACCTGTGAGGAGCTGCCTGCAGCTGCCTCTTGCTCTCCAATTTCTATTCTTTCCCCCTCCCCCACCCAAGGAGAATTAATTGGATTATAGTGCATGCTCTCTGCACTGTTCCATGGCATGAGGGGATCAGGGAACCAGCACAGAAGTCCAGTTTGCAGCCAGGGGGCACACTGAGCCAGAAGCAAAGATTGGTCAGCTGAGGTACCTGGAGAAGAGCACAGAGCTAGAAAGAAGCATAGGGATCCAGGAAGATGACTCACAGGCTACAATCCCTCCACTTCCTCTGACACACCTGGTGGGGAAGGAGATTCTGGGCCAGGCTACCTCAAAAGCATTGCAGGAACTGAGTTCTGGAGAGCACAGAGAAAAAAAATCTGTAAAAATAATTACTGACAAAAACAGTTTTGATGATTTTAAGTCAAAGTATTTTCACCAGGCTACAAGTCATAGTTGTTCATATTTGTACCAGGGTGGTAAAAATGGGAACTGGATATTTTGTAGAGATCAAATAAATTAGCATTGCAATAAAATCTGGTCTCATTGTGGCATGGAGCACTAATTATAGTGCTCAGAACTGTGCTAGGAAAGAGTTTTAGATGAAGATTATTTGTAGCAACTTTAGTACAAGTTTATCTGAAACAGCTGTTGTTCCAGAGTTATGTGGGAAGATGTCAGCTGCCCTTTAACTATACATTCTTTGAACATGTCAAGCAGAAGAGTAAACTTCATGACAGATATTCCCCTAGTAGGGATGCTTACCTGGTCCAATTACAGGCCTCAGTTTACCTTCTACCTCACCTCAATCAAGCCACCACACCTGATGTTTTCACAATACTGCTCCCCCTCTAGGTGTGGCTGTTTATCATAAAAATACTACTTCAAACTTTCCAGCCCTCCCCCAGCTCAGTTAGTCCCTTTGTTTTATAAGAGGCTTTTGTGTCCATACAGTCCTCCCACAGGGGCCAGAAGTCTTTCTAGTCATTTACCAGGGCTCCACCTTCCTGAGAACCCCCTCTCCAGCCCTCTTTACAGCCCTGTTAGGTGGCCCTTCTGTAGGCCCCTCAGCTGAGTCTCATCTGTCAAAAGGTTCCTACTTCCAAGTCTTCTGCCTGAGCACTCTAGAGACACATCAACTAGGCCTGGATTCAGAAAGGGATTTAAGCATTGCAATACTTAACTTTTAGACACCTAGAAAATCACAGAAACAGCACTCCAATCCACAAAGCCTGAGTTAAGTGCCTAGGCTCCCAAGACAATGCAAGGGGAGATATAGGTGCCTAAGAATGCAATCCACAAAAAGCCAGCATGCTAGGTGGGGTGCCGCCTAAGCTAGCCAATGGAAGAGGCTGGCAAGAGGGGTGTGTGATAAAGCCCTTTCTCTCTCACAGACACAGGCACCTAAATCTAGGCTGCAGGGAAGTACCTATCATTCCTTGCAACCCACAGCTAAGATTAACCATCCTGGACCCAGGTGGCGAAGTAATTTCTTGTGAGATTGAGTTATGTGCCTGTCTCATTCCACACAAAATAGCCACAGAAAGAAGTCACCTTTAATCCAGTGGTTAGAGCATTCACTTCAGATGTGAGACCCCCTCAGGTTCAATTTCTCCCTTGGCTTGGGGTGCGGGAAGTGCGCAGAAGGATTTGCACAGCAGTCTCCTACAGCTCTCAGGTATATGCTCTAACCCCTGAGCTATGAGATATTCTTAGACGGTAGGGTCCTCATCTTCTCCTGTTGAAGCTGCTCCATTTTGGATAAATATATAGAGTCATTGGACCAGAGAAAGAGAGTGCTTGGGTGGCTAGAGCATCTAGGTGGGAGATCCAGGGTCTAGTTCCCCCCTCCACATGCTCTAATGATTCTTTAATTATTGATCCACACTGAAACAGCTTTAACAGGAAAGATTGAGGGAGCCCCACATGTGAATATCCCATACCTTAGTGACCAGAGAACTCTCTGAGAGGTGTGAGTTTTATTCTATTCCTTTTGAATCCTTAAGACACCCAATTGCTAAAGGCATTGACTTTTTAAAATGGGATCTCCAAATGCTTTGTTTCTTCAACAGAAGGAATTACTGAAATGCTTCAGTTAGATGAAGCATATTATTGCATGACAAATAGAATTAACTGGAGAAAACTGTCATCTTTTACACACAGAAAAACAATGGGTATGTATTTTTAAAACTCCCAAAACTTCCAAGAAAACCCAGAATAGGAATGGAGAATTCTGCCTACTATCTCCAGCTACCCCTTAAGAAATTGACTAATCCTAAACCTATTTATACTTTCAATAGTTGTGAATCACTGTCTATTACACTTTATGGAATTGGAAACTCCCTAGAAGTAAATCTACAGTCAATGTTTATGTTAAAGTATTTGTATATTACTTGTACAACAATTGCATTAAAAAGCACATGATTAAGGTTGGAAAGACAAGCATTCAACGTTTAGAAAATGGCAGCATTACGGATGCCTGTTAACCTTATTTTGGCTCCCTTTTGTGTACGCATGATGATAGTCTTTAATTCCATAGTCAGATACTATTTTTTCCCCAGGACCCCTGCCCCACTCCATGTTCTGGAGAAGATTCAGGGTCGTGTAGCAAAGGGACTCTTTGTAGAACAATCTCTCTCCCCTGACTCCTTGTCAGAGTCTTTTTTACCCAGCTAGTCCCAGTTCTCCCCTTGCACATCGACTTCACTTCATATTTATCTTCTTTCTCCCCAACCCACTGGTTCTCATTCCCAGTCTCTTTGCCCAGCTGTTCCCAAGCTCCCTCCTCACCTCAACTCCCATTCCTAGTTTCCCCTCTCCTGCTTCCCTGCTAGTTTCCAGTCCCAGTTTCCAACACTCCTCCTGCCATGTTCACTGTCCCAATCTCCACTTCCATCTACCCATGGGACTGTCTCTTATTTCCTCTGTATTTGAATTAGGCAGCTTCCTCCTCCACACTACCTGGGCTCAGTAGAATGGGGAAGAGGATGCCATTGAGAACACAAAAATGACAAACTACCTGCTTTCAGTTCAAGTGTCTGGACCTGGACCAGCCCAAGCCACAGCAGCCAAAGAAAAATCCTGCTCAGCCCCAGTCTGAAGCATCCCCCAGAATCATCAGAGAATTTAGCTACTAAAATCTAAGAAGTCTCTACAGAGCAGGGTTTTCTAATGGGAAATGTCAGGCAACCTTAATAATAGCTGGTGTTACCAACTTTACTTATAACGTAACACTTGATTTCCAGATACATCCCCAAGAATACCACCTTGCAATAGTACAACACGGAAGTGAGAAAGACATGGCTAACTGTTGCTAGGTCTTCATGCAAAAGTAGGGTGATTAGATAACAACTGTGAAAAAACGGGACAGGGGGTGGGGGGATAATAGGCAACTATATAAGAAAAAGTCCCAAAAAACAGGACTGTCCCTTTAAAAATGGGACATCTGGTCACCCTACGCAAAAGAAAAAGTTGCAACCTCCTATGCAGGCATGAGAAAAAGGAATTCACCCTGGTTTAAGGGCTGTATAAAGTACATGCATCCTATTTAAATCCTATTTTGAGGGTTTAGGTGATAGGTTTTGTGTGAGCCTTTTACAAAGGCACAGATGTGTTGATGAAAAAAAAAAAACAAACTCTAGGACATCCCTGCAATCTTAGCATCCAGAAGCAGTTGCAGATCAATCAAGATTGCTAAACTGTGGTGCAATAAATAAAGTGGGGGGATAGCTTCCTTTGATGGACACCCAGCCAGCTGTACTTGCTTTACCTGTAAAGGGCTAAAAAGTCCACCAAGTAAAGAAAAAAAGTGGGCGCCTGACCAAAAGAACCAATGGGAAGGGAGAACTTTTTAAAATGGGGAAAGAAACTTTCTCTTTGTCTGCTCTCTCTGGGCTGAAGGGTCAGAGCAGCCATGCTATAAGCAGCTAAACCAGGTATGATTATGTCATCAGATCATGCCTAGAACTACTTATCTGAACTCCAATGTGTAAGTAGATCAGAATGTTAACTAGATGTGATTAGGGGTATTTCTTGTATTTCTTATTGGCTTGCAGACTCCTCTGTGCTAACCCCAGATGCTTTTGTTTGCTTGTAACCTTTAAACTGAACCCCCAAGAAAGCTATTTTGGGTGCTTGATTTTTGGAATTGCTCTTTCAAAATCTAGCAAAAGCCTAAGTTCCAGATGTATTTTCTTTCTTTTTGTTTTTAATAAAATTTACCTTTTTTAAGAACAGGATTGGATTTTTGGTGTCCTAAGAGGTTTGTGCATGTTGTTTGATTAGTTGGTAGCCACAGCTAATTTCCTTTGTTTCCTTTTTCAGCTCTTCCCCGGAGGGGTGGGTGAAAGGGCTTGAGGGCACTCCACAGGGAGGAATTCCCAAGTGCTCCTTCCTGGGTTCAAAGGGGGTTTTGTTGCATTTGCGTGGTGGCAGCGTTTACCAAGCCAAGGTCAGAGAAAGCTGTAACCTTGGGAGTTTAATACAAGCCTGGAGTGGCAAGTATTATTTTTTAAAATTCTTGCGGGCCCACTTCTGCACTCGGAGTGACAGAGTTGAGATTCAGCTTTGACATGTGGTCATGAGTAACAAAAGGTAAGCAAATCCACTCATTCAAGGGGCAACTATCACATGCTCTGCTTCCTGCATTTCCCCTGACATATCAACATTAGCTCTGTCTTATCTCATTTGAGTTTTATTTCCAGTATATTCATGAAATGGTCTCCTTCCATTGGTCAATTTGAATACTAGAAAGAAAATTAACTTTTTAACAACTGTATAAGGTTATTGAGTTGAAAGTGCTCCCTGGTTCATATTGGTCTGTGCATGCACAGAACATTTTGTGCAATTCAGAAAAAATGTATGAAGAAAAATTTCTACCTCAAAAGAAGGAAAAACTTTCAATAAATAGCATAGTTATTAATGGATTTGTATATAATGCAAGAATAAATTGCTCTCTAAACACAAAATGAATAATATTTTAATATTTATTCTTATGACAACACATTTGAGTCTACATCAATTTTGGTTCTATGTAGGTAGAAATAATAGTAATGCTATTCTATTATCACTCAACTAGGATCAATACCCTGACTGAATTTATAAACTGTTTAAAATGAATACAGAAATGATATTTAAAATGTGGATTAATTTCCCCATAGACTCTGAAGTTATGTTCTGTTAAGTAATCTATCTAATGCAACATTTTAAAAGATGGATATATGAATTACTCAGTGATGTTAGCATATCATGTTATTCCATCCACAGCAACTGTTTAGTACATAGATTTTTTATATGAAAGACTGCAGACTGAACTAATTCAGGGAAGTCCTATGGCCTCTGTTAGGCAGGTTAGACTAAGTGATTTAGATGAAGGGACAATATGGTCTCTCTTCTGGCCTTAAAATTTATGAATCAGTAACTTCTTCAGAGCTGATGCATTGTCAAGTGTATACAGTAATAAAACCTTTATGATATGTTTATTCAAAATAAGCAGCCATTTAAAAATGGAAAGTGTGAAAGGATATTCAATGACTACCAATGGCCAGAAATTTCATTTTATGTCTCATCTGAAAGATGACACTGAAGATTGGAAATACCATTCTTGCACTAACATATATATATAATATGGATCAAAATTACCACTTTCCTGGGATTTCCTTTTATTGACTTAAATAACAAACATAAATTTCAACCTGAGCTTGTTTTCTAAGTTTGTTCTCTTCATGACCATTCTGTCCCTCCTTCTAATAGCCCTGTGTCTCAGAGAAGTGCAAGCCCTGCTTTGGAAATAATAGGACCTCCTTGTCTGGCTGCCAAGATGGTCAGCAGAGTCTAGAGTGGTAATGTACTCCACCTTTCCTAGCTGGTCGAGTAACTCATTAACACATCGCATCAGGTAGGCACTCAACTTTGATATTACATTAACCTTGAGGAAGTCGATGCAAAAGCAGGAGCTGTTAGCCCAAGACAGTTAAGACTAGGTTTTATTTCACAGAAGATGGGCTATCTGCATCTATCAATGGTGTTTTAGTGTAGTTAGGACACCAAAACCAACAGTGTTTATTGGGATACACAACAACAAACTAGGACTCCCTGTACTTAAGACAGCACAAAGAATAACTGCTTGGTTGCTAACACTGATGGTAGAATGGGGATGAACCCCAGAGCCCAAACCCTTATTTACAAGAATAGCAGAGAAGAACTATACCATGTCCTGCAGACACTGGAGAGGAAAACAGGAACACAGACAGGAGTCAAGACCGCAGGGAATGATCAGGAACAGAACAGGAATCGGAGTTCAGGAACCTCTGTGACAGGTAAGCAGATCTTCAGTGGGATATCTTCTGCCTTCTACTCTTGACCTCGACACCCTGCATGCTGAATGCAGACACTACACTATGTGATGGTTAACAGGTGAGTGAAGGTATGTCCAAAGGAAACTTATTAGGTGTTACTGGTCCACCTTAGGTCTTTTTCAGCTCTAGCTAACAGCAAGACTGATTCTGTGGGAGGGCTTCTATTTCTCACTGGGATGACCTGCTTTCACAGCATCCAGAAACACAGAAATACGCCCCGCCCCCCTACACACACACAGAGGGGTCAAACACACCCTTATATACATTCCCTATTGCTTGGCAGATTTCACTACCCTGTGACACTATCTTTCCTGCCTTTCCCTCTGCTTTGGACCTATGCTTGTAGAAGAGTGCCCAAAGATCTGAAGGAGAAGGGTTGCCGAGATGGTGGACAGGTTGTCCTTTTACCAACCCAAGATGGTGACTATGTACACATAATAAATTGAACCTTTTCTACCCAACAGAATTTCCACTGGGTTTAGGGACCAGTACCACAGGGCTTTCAGTCACTAAAAGGACTCCTCAGTCACCCCCAGTGTTAGCAATGAATGGACTTCTGGTTTCATGGTCTCTCTTAGTTTCTGGGGAAGGGGCTGGGTTTTTTTCCTGACCATAATGCCCTGTTCCTTCTGAATATGATGAGTTATCAGGTGAGTTCACTCTGGTGATGTTGAGAAAATGGAAGAGAAGGCAATGATCAGTTGTTGTGCCTGACTTCTCTGCTCTGGGGTAAGATTGTCCCCAGTATTGACCATCCCTGGAGTTGAAGCCTTCGCAGCCTGCAGACCTAATTCAGGCTTTTGTGGGTGGGGAGCTATTAGTAAGCTTTCCTGGGCTTTCCATGGTTTTAAAAGTTTCACATGGTAGATTTGTCATACCTTACAGTTGTCAGATTGCTTGATTTCATAGTTCACCTGCCCCATACGTTGGATCACCTCACAAGGTCCTTGCCAGCAAGCTAGGAACTTCAAACTGGGCAACAGCAGCAGCACTCGGTCAACCGGCTGAATCTCTTGGAGACCCACAGGTTTATTGTAAGCCACTTCTTGGGTATTTTGGGCATGTAGGAGGTTTTCCCTGGTAAATGAGCCTAGAGCCTCAAGTTTCTCCTGCAGGTTTAAGGCCTTGTTGTCAGCTCAGGATGGTTGCTTCTCTGACATTTCTCAAACAAGATATAAAATCCCTCAGTTGCCTCCCCTATAAAAGCTTAAATGTTGAGAAGCCAGTGGAAGACTGGGGTACTTCCTGGACCGGCAGGTAGTGAAGACCTGCCCTAAGAAAGTCTCCAGAACATCATCAGGCCCCATCTTGGCAAACCTGATAGGGGCAGGGTTAGGCAGCTCTGCTTGAGCAGCAGGTCACAATATGGAGGCCACCTGTTGGACCAGCTGTTGGGCTGCCAATTTGCGAATTAACTGCTACTGCTGCATGACCATCTGCTGCAGGAGTTGCTGCTGTTGCTGTGGGAGTTTTGTTCAGCCATCCATTCAAACTCCATTCTAGGGTTTGTCCTCTTGTTTTTTGTTTTTGTTTTTTAAATTCCCTTCAGCAGGGACTAGGGCGATGCCCACATTCTCCACCACTTGTGATAAAGCCTTCAGTGGCCAGGCAGCCTAGTGGCTGGATCATTGGTAAGGGGGATTGGGGAGGACTGTAAGGGGACCTGACTCCTTCCTTTCCACCAGGTTCTAGGTCAGGGTCCTCTGTCACTCAAAACCCTAAACAGGGGAGATGGATCTTTCTCCCAGCCGGGTAGTGGGGGTCAGGACCTGTTTTCCTAGGCTGCTTCCTATCAAAGTCCTTTTAGTTTGGGGTTGGGCCCCACTGGGCCAGTTACCACACAGTCAGGGTGTACCCACAGGCTCCCCTTTGCAGGGGAAGGTTTGCTTGCCTCCAGTGGTTGTGTTGGCTGGCAGGTTGCCAGTCCCTATTTTCAGGCAGGTAAACAGAGATCTCCTGTCTCCTCACCAGTCAGC
Source organism: Lepidochelys kempii (assembly GCF_965140285.1). NCBI lineage: Eukaryota > Metazoa > Chordata > Testudines > Cheloniidae > Lepidochelys > Lepidochelys kempii. The sequence continues at coordinate 64,124,900 of NC_136384.1, read as the reverse complement.
CCCTAACTAAGCCAGGCTCCCTTCTTTTCTCCCTCCTCCAGGCCTGGTATTGGCTGCAGGTATAGTGGGGTGTGGCTAGCTGAAGCCACAGGTTTTCCTTAACCCCTGCTGTGCCAGGCAGTAGTTTCTCTGCTCCTTCACAACATGTTAACTTTAAGAGCATATTTCTGTCTGAATTATTGTACCAGCTATTCTTCCAAGTAACACATAAGATTACAGGAGGAAAATCTCTATTCTTTCAATTTATTTACTTTGTGAATTTAATAGTAGTTGCAATATAGATGGTTTTACTGTTTTCCCTATAAAAATAGTGCAATGTCTTTTTTGTAGACTTATTTTTGACTATGAAGGAAGCAAAGTAACATGTTTGACTACATAACTGCCAAACAACAGACTGGATTAAAGATGGTTGAACTGAAGGCTGGTTTGTTGTTCTGAATGTGTATGTATGTAGCTATTTGCCTCCAAAGTATCTCCTTTCAGCTTCTTCAGCTCTTAGGGCTATCAGTCAGATGAACAGAGAAAAGACCAGCAGTGTTCAGAAAAATTAAAAGAGGGCTCCTCAGTTTAGCTGACAAAAGTATCAAGATCTAATGGCTGGAAGTTGAAGCTGAACCAGGTTAAGATTAGTTAAGATAGGTTCAACTTTTTAACAGGGAGGGTAATTAACCATTGAACAACTCACCAAGGGCTGTAGTGGATTCTGCATCACTGAAAAAAAAAACATCCAATCTTGACATTAGACAAAAAGACATGTTGTAGTTCAAACAGGAATTGATTCAAGGAAGTCTTAAGTCCTGGGATACACAGGAGATCAGAGTAGATGATCACAGTGCTCCCTTCTGGCCTTATACTCTAAGAAAACTACACAGCTCAGACTGATATACTCTTTATTATTTATAGTGACCAACGTTCTTAGGTTATTGGAGTTGCAAAGAATCCATATATTTAGAAGTCTCTCAACAACCCATGGCTGGGCCAGCTTTGCATCAAGAAGTCTTTATGAGAAAGCTCCTTAATAGTTTCTCAGTATCACACTGGCACTCACTCCAAGAGAAGTGCAAGCCTCCGTGAAGTACATTAATGGTCATAAAAGCCACATCAGGTGGTCCCTTTGATTGGACAAATGTATTTTTGGTCTATGTGGATGACAGAGTGTGAATTAAGGCCTTTCAGGCTCCTCAAGCCTCTGAAGGCCAAGACCATCAAGCTACCCCCAGCCCTAGGTAACACATTGACTCTGAGAAGGTCTATTTCTGTCCTTTCGAGGACTGGGAGCTCCCTTTTAGTACTCCATTGACTTAAGTAAATCACAGCAGCACTCCAGCAACTTAGGGACCAGTGATACGGTATTTTAGAAGCACTTTGTTTGCCTAACCACACTCCAGACATATTTATAATAGTCCCAAGAAGTCCCCCTGGTTCTTTCTGCAGCACTTAGCTATGCAGTAGCAATAATGCTTCATTGTTAGAAAGGAATCCCTCTGTGGAAGCAAAGGTGGAAGGTGACCCAGAGGAGAGAAGGATGAGAGGGATGAGGGAGTGTTTACAGATTCTTTACAATTATCTCTCCGTGTAAGAACCAAGGACAAAAAGAATGGATGGCTCAGGGAGATCAGAGAGGTTGTGAATCTGTATTTGATTTATTTTCTCTCTTTTTCAGAACACACTACTGAAGATAATTGAGTTTAACAGAACATATCTACACAGCATTATGAATCTATTTCCTGGAAATAATATTTCTGAACAATTCTAGTGATGGGAAAATTGAAAAAAAAACAAAAAAAACTGCTATGACACAAGCTAAAAATGAGAAAAACAACTGCTCCTCTGCGTGCTGCCTCAATAACAAAACCCAGTAAAAGAAAGGTTGATCTTCACTGCAGAGTTAGCTTGGATGATTAGCACCTGGATTATCCTACCCCAGTAAAAACAGCTGTGCTGCAAAGCCAGTAACTGGGTCCACAACAGTAATATATGTACTGATTGTGGCACATTCCATGGTTCTTTTTGCTGCAGTCAACTGTGCCACTCTGATTCTTTCCCAGTGAATTGTAAGCAAATTCATCTGTCCTTCGGGGCACACAAAGGGAATTGTGGGAAGTCATTGGAGGCCTATCTGCACTCAAGTAGTTTAGCCTGCATTCTCACTGCAAAGTGAGCAGATTATCAGCCCAAGTGTAAGCAAAATTTGGGTTTTAACCTAGACCCCAGGACAGATTCTGGTGAACTCAGATTGCTGAAATACCTGCTGATGAATGTCCAAAATGGCTGACTGAAAAGCCACCTGCAGTGGGTGGAGTGAGGAGACTAGTATTATTTATGCAGCACAGTTCATGTACACAACACTAAACAATAAATGAAATGTAACAAATATCCAAAATATCCCTGCTGTCAAAACTATGCAGTCTGTAGTCATAAACACACACGAAATAGAGGGAGAGCATTCTAGCAGGAATGCTTCACAGAATACAGCATTATTCTAAAATTCCCTAAGCTCCCAATACCAGATAAATCACTTACCTGTACAAGTTAAAACTGACCACTTAAGTTCAGGTAGAAGAGCATTGCCACTTGAATTGTGATGCTGAAAAATATAAATACAACATTTTTAGAGGGTAAATCCTGAATATGGAATAGGAACAACCAGCTAGATTTGTCTCAACTGTTTTAGGCCCAAGATATACATAAACACATGCCTAACCTCACATACATGAATAGTTCTATTGAAGTCATTGAGATTACCTTTTTGTTTGTGTAACTCTTCTGCCAGGTGGAGTTCAATAACTAGGGGTTCCTTTTAACATATAACACTGAACCGGTTCAAGTCCCCATCCAGTAACCTGGGAAAATTACACACCACCCCTGGGCACCTCTGAGAGGCAATATTTCCCTGTCGCTGGCAGGCGGGATTGAACCTGCAACCTCTAGAGCTTAGTGCATGAACCTCTACTGCATGAGCTAAAAGCCAACTGGCTGTTAGTTAAGTCTACAGAGCAAACTCATTAATCTCTCTCTCTCTCTCTAAGAGGTCTGAGTGCCACTAGATGGGACAGAACACCACACCCAGAAGGTTTGTGGATTACACAAGCACACAGTCTGAGTGTAGAAAAGAAACTTTTAATGAAAGGAGGGGAGTCACCTGACATTAACTAGGGAAAATGCCACAAGCAGGATTCATAATCATAAAACTGTGATCAGGACACCCACCCCAAACTGTGTGGGGCAATGTCTTTTTCATCAGATTCTTGAGTCCAAACACCAAAGTTCCTGTAGTGTGCCTGCCCCCTTAAAACCCCATTCACAGTTGTTGTCCCTGGTCAGTGCAGACCCAGAGTTCAGAGGTACATCTGCATGAATTCTCCTCCCTCCATGAGCGTGTGCGGGGGGTAAAAACCACCATGCTCGCTCTGCTGTCCGGGCTCTTGCTGGCCGCTTCCACCATCTGCTCCTGCCGGCTGCCTGTTCACTACTCCCACTGGCTGCTTCTGCCCACCACCTGCTCACCACTCTCACTGGCTGCACATACCAGACACCTGCTCACCTGCCTCTGTGCTGTGACATCTGCAGGGCAGTCTCTTAGTGAGTTTTAGCTCTTAGCAGGCTGGGCGGAAACTTAGTCCCACCACAAGTGATTTCAGCTCTCAGGGATTTTTTAGCTCTTAGCAGGCTGCGTAGAAACACAGTCCCACCACAACTGATTACAGCTCTGATTGAGCATTTAAAATAATAAAGAAGCTCCTAATGAGGCCTATTTTGCCGTTTCTTTAAACAGTGGGGAGGAACAAGTTAAACCAGACCAGGGGGACAGTCCACATCTCCTGGCTGGGACACCTGTCCCAACCCCTCTTACTTTTACAGAGCTCTGGCATTCGAGCCCCTGGCTTAATGAGGTTCTTTCAGCAGAGGGTGACCCCCTCATTTGGAACAGGTTAAGCACAGTCCTGATTCCCTGTATTCATACACTAATGGCAACAACATTGGTAACCACATTTCACTATCCCTGCATTCAGTACTAAATTGATTTGTAACCCAACACCAGCCAAAGTTGATTATTTTGAGCAACGCTGCTCTATCTGCTGGATATCTAAGCAGAGTAGGTGTGTTCATGTAAATACAGTTTGTTCCTGCAGTCTCTCCCCCTCCCAGCTAACTGTCAGGGGAGAATTCATTCAATTCATGTAGACCCTGTTTACATCTATGATTAGGCACATGCTTAAGAAGCTTGCTAAATCAGGGCCTTAATTTGGTTTGTGAATTATACTTTGAAGGCTTGATCCTCTGCTCACTGAAGTCTATGGTAATGCTCCCATTAATTTCAATGGTGCAGGATCAGGCTGCGAATGGTTAGGAAAGCTTCTTTGTGAAGTATGAGAATTTAATAAAATGCTCAGTGGCAAGACTCTCTCTCTCTTTCTCTCTCTCTCACACACCCCTCCTCCTTTTTCTTCCCTAAAACAAAAACTGAATCCAAGATCTGAAGTGCTTTAAATATGATTTTTCTATCATATGCCTTGAGGTATGAATGATATTGTGTTAGCTGGATATGCACTTAGACTAGACACTTGTGCCACTTAGCACTCCACTATTAGGGGTCTCTCTCTGCATTCACTCAGATTTTTGTTTGTTCTCTCAAGTGGAAAGAGAGTTTTTACAAATACCAGTGAGATAATAGATAATAAACTCCATGGTCCTGTGTCACATTGCCACACTTTTTGTACTTCTGTAAAGCCTTTTACTTGGTATTGCACAATATTTGAATTTTAAAAAACTGCAATATAAAATTAAGATAGTACACATTAAAGGGATTAAAACTGGCTAACTGAGAGGTCTCTAGATGTAATTGTAAATGGGGAATCGTCATCAAGGCTGTGTGGTTCCAGTGCGGTTCCACAGGGATCAATTCACGGCCTGATGCTATTTAATATTTTTATGAATAACCTGGAAGAAAACATAAAACCATCACTGACATGAAAATTAGGGTAGAGGTAAATAATGAAGAGGACAGCTAACTGATTCAAAGAGAACTGGATCACTTGGTAATCTGGGTGCAAGCAAACAATATGTGTTTTAATACAGGTAAAAGTAAATATATATATCTAGGAACAAAGAATACGTATGGATGGGGGACTCTACCCTGGGAAGAAGTGACTCTGAAAAAGATTTGGGCGTCCTGATGCATAATCAGCTGAACATGAGATCCCAATGTAGCACAGTGGCCAAAAGAGCTAACGTGATTCGGAGATGCATAAACAGGAGAATCTTGAGTAGGAGTAGAGAGGTTATTTTACCTTTGTATTAGGTACTGATGTGACCCATGGTTGAATATTGTGTCCAGTTCTGGGTTCTTGTTCCATAACACAATGTCTTTGTCCCCATCTACCATCAAGGTAGATGAGGTTAGCTGCTGTGTTCTCAATAATAATCTCTAGATTTAAACCTGCCAGGTGTGTCAGACAGAGTGTTCTCAGCCTTATCTATGGATTACTTACCCAATTACCCACCCCAAGGTGGGGGTTTACCCAATCTTTAATCTGTGAGAGTTCAGCCCCAAATCTGACTACAGTAGAGAGGTTATCAATAGAAGGGGGGACCCGCAGTGCACAACAAGGACAACACAGTGCTCTCATTGTAATAACTACTTTTATTAGCCAACCAAAGAATACACACACTGCAATCCGGTAGAGGAGAGAGGGGCCAATACAAAACACAGTATTTGTATTACTCAAACCATGCCTTGCAGAAAAACCCGTTGTGCTAGTCATTGTCCTCATCTTCATCACCACTGCAACCAGTGGTCATCATTCTGGTATTTCCCCAACCATGCAGGCCAGGATACACTGGGGTTCATACATATTTATGAAATTTTTCATCCCTTTCCCTTATTTGAACTTGCCCCATTTTTCACAAACTAACTCATTAGTTCCACCTTATACTCCTTGACATTTACATTAACTTATGACCATAGTATCAGGTGGTTACCTTAAGGAAGTTTAACATTTCACCCTGCATACCGACAGCCATCTCATGGTGTCTATTGATCTCTCATAGACATTATTAACCAAACTCAGCAATTATTTTAAAAACATCAGCATGTCACAAACAGACACAAGCTTGCAGGTTTATTATAAACTTACTTTATAATATCACTAACTTATTCTAAGGTCCAATTTGGCTAAAGTAGATATCTTAGAGGCCTAAGCATGCATGTTTCTTGCATTTCAGCTTTAAACCTTAAGCTATTTTGTACCTATCAGGTATTAATCTTATTAATTTATTAGTTAAAAGTTGCAAGATCTTCCTCCATTGGGCCAACAGAGCCCAGAGGTGCAATTGCAAAGCCTATTTACACAGGCTTGGTTGGTGTGGAAGAATAATCTCTCTTTAAGAATGGCTCTGGTTATGGGTTGTGCTAGTTGCCTCTGACAGTGGTAAGTTTGAGGAATATTCTATTTACATTAAATTGGCAGTATGATATTAAATATTTGACTGTATTTTTAATTTTGTAAAGGCACCCAGAGTTGTACAAAATGTATGGATACCTTTCATGTGAGAAGTGCAAAATCAGTCACGATAATAGTCAAAGCATAATGGTCTAACTAGATTTCATTCTTAAGATTCCTAAATGTATTTTCTCTGTTGGTGTTGAGGCATGAGCCCATGCCTTGAATTGCAGTGCTACTGAAGCATAGTCTTGATCTCAAAATATTTCTGGGATTTAAAAATGGGATTATTAGGTAATTGGGTAACTGGGGGAGGGGGCATAAGTGACTTTCAGATAAGAGAAAATTTTAATTGAATTATATTATAAATGGAGCAGCATGACATATTTTGACAAATAGCCATATCCTCTGTTTTGGAAAGTCATGTGGCCCAGAAAGTGATTAAACAAATCATTTTCTTAATCAAGCAAGTTGATCTGCTGCTAGGAGGTGCAAGCCAGTAGGAGAGAATGTGAGAAAGGAATTCTTAAGTATAAGAAGGAATAATAGTAAATTAAATTTGCCTATTCTTTTGACCTCGGTAGTTGAAAGAAAAACTCTCCTATTGTACCAAGGAAACTAGATTTCCCCCCCCCCCCTAAAATCTGGCAGATTAAAAGTGACACTAAGTGGTTTGTCCACACCTATTAATACAAATCAGACAGGTTGCTGACCTCTGTAGTTAAATTATAGTAATAGTATTGGATTCAGTAAATGCTAGAGAAAGTTTTATCTTACCATTTTCAGAATATTGCAAAGAACTTGCTCTATTCCTATTTTTAAGCTCTACTATATTCAACTAGGAAGACAAATAATCACACCCACTTATGAGTTTGTTTCACTCACATAAACCACGTGATTAAAAAAAAGGCAATGTATTGAAGATATTAGGTGTGAAAAGAGTACTGAAAATCCTCTTATCTGACTATAGTAATTTAGATGACCAGTGACCTTGCCTTTTTTTTTGTTCATTTTTTAATTTTTAGTTACACATCCCCTCAGCTCTTAGTTGCTCACTTCCTATGTGGAAATTCTTTAATTGTGTTTTGGAGTTTATGTTCAGTGTATTGAGATACTCTGAATGGTATATAATGCCAAACATTAAAACAATAAGAAATACATTACTATATAGAATATTATCGTATGATGAATGGAACTGGAGGAATAAGGTTGTGTTTCAGAAGTGACCCAGTTCAGTGAGGTACTGTGGAAGATTTGAAGTTTCCACACTTCAAAGGTTTCACAAGACTGTTATATTGAAATGTGCTGGACATCACAGGCACCAGAAACAGTAATATAACTTTCTGCCTATAAATGTTACAAGAATACATATGGGGGAGAGTTACCAAACTTCTCCCAATAAGTTAAAAAAAAATCAATGAGAAAAGTAGTTATTGGCTAAGTAACCAACTCCAGAAGAGTACTTTCCCTTGGGGGGAACTGCATCTACTGGTTTAAACTGGGTTCAAGAAGCCCAAGAACTGGCTGGGAAATTTCTGATTTTGATGCAAAGATGACAAAACCCCATTGGAAGAGTTTTAAGGACTGAAAACCTAATAGGGTCTTGATGTGGAAGAAAGGTGACACCTAGTAACCTAGCATGTGTGTAGATGGTTTATTGTTTTATATGTTTTCTTTGTAATGCTTTTGTTCTCAGTGCTCTATGAAAGTTGGCTGATCATTGGTAATCCTGTCTTTGCCCCTGAGAGAGAGCAGGGCATCAGACATTGTACCAAAGTCAGAGCTGCAATGATAAACACAGTGGATTGCAAGCGGTCTACAAGCTTAACTTCCAAGTCTAGAGGGAGAGAGATGGCTGGAAGCCTGATACTTGAAGAGGTACCATGAAGGGGCCACAGCGAGGACAGGGATGCAGTTAACAATGGAACTGTGACAGGTACCAGGGGTCCTATTAATGCAAACTCGGTGCAAGCAACAGTGGCCACTCAGCATACTTAATAACGATTGCTGTCCTACCACATCAATTATTGCTAGTGAATCAGGTAGGTTTGATGAAAAATATTTCATATTTTTCAGTGCTGAGTGCACTGACTTAACTTTGCATTAACACCTATATATAAGGGTGATTACATTTTTCACATATAAAACCCATTTGTTCCAATGTTTGTTCCATTTGTTCACATGAAAACACCAGCATGCATGTCTGTCAACTGAGCATGCAGGTATGTTAGTGTACCTACAGCAGTGGAACCTGGTCTGAGGCCCCAGAGGGGGAGGCAACAGGCCTAAGAAGAGGGGTGGTTTGAGCACAGGCTTGGAAGTCAAGAGTCCTTAACTCTAAACCTAGTTCTAGTTAGCTCACTCTGTGCCTTAGGCAGATCACTTAACCTATCTGCTTTACTTCTTTCTGTAAGACTGAGATAATAATAAGAACTTTCCTGCCTTCCAGTGGTCTTGAAAGGATTAATGTTTGTGAAGTGCTTCAAAGATTAAAAGATAAATATTATTTATTAAAAACAAGCATATTAATAAGGGTTAGCTCAGAGTCTGATCAAGCTTTATTTATTCTAATGATAATTTCCTAGTCAAGGTAACTGAAAGATAAAACTTCTGTTTGGCAGCAATTTCTAAAGTATATGCATGCCCCATTCTCATCCTGGTACGTAGAATACTTACCTGGGATGTGTAAGATCCAGGTTCAAATCCCTCCTCTGTCAGATTTTTCTGTTTCAAAACAAGCAACGTAGAGACTGGAACTTGGGCCTTCTGCATCCCAGGCTAGTACTATGACCACCCAGTCTCCCCTTAGCTAACCCACAAGAAAGCCATCCTGAGGAAAGTTTCTTGCCCACATTTCCATGATACATTTCAGCTCTGATGAAACAGTCTATTTCACCAAAATTTCTTTTTGGAGAAGATGTTCTAAACAGCTCTATTTCCCAGATATCTGTTACTTAGGACTGGACTCTGTGGCTAACTAGCAGACAGGGTCAACCTATTCATAAGAGAGGGAGTACTACCAGCATTCCAATGTGTTTTACTTACATTATACATTCCTCATTTTTACCAGGTCAGAACTGCACATATTTCTATTGAGCTTTCAGTAGACTTTTACTGAAGCTGTATGTAAGAATGAGCTCTTCTTGAAAAATTGTCAAAAAGATTTAGCCACAAGCATAGTTTTCTTGAACATCATGTATCTCACTTATCACTTAACATTTACATTGAACCAGACCAGGATGCCATTGTCCTAGGCACTGTACACACATGAAATAGGTGATAACTTGTATGTATAACAAAAGAAATATTTCTCATGGATCGTACAGATGGGAGTCTCCATTCTATGTTTATGGGGCCCTTGCTCCCCTCCACGTCTGCCTATAGATATGAGCTTGTGCTTGTACAAGGTGCGAGTCTACCATATGACATATATAGTGACCTTTGATGGAAAGGTCAGCATTCAAATCTGGATTCCCACTCTCTCCCCAGTTTTCAGTAGTTTCTCATGAATGAGCTTGCCAAAATTTCTAGATTCTAACTCACTGGCAATTAACTCTCTCCTTCTGTCACTCGTTCACCCATCCATGTAAAAGTGTTTGCATGGAGGAGTTTTGCAAGCACAATAAGTGCATGTGTATTCTCTTGAGTGTACCCACCTGCATGAACATTCAAAAGTTGGATCAGAATATCATACATTAGCTCATTCCCCTTTGATATTACCAACTCGTGCCAGTGTTATTCTGATGTGATTTCACTGACATTAAAGGAAAAGATTTTTCCCTCATACACTGTTGCCATATGTAAATGAGAGTTTAATAGAGCTGTGACAATTCAAAAGGCCTTCATTTTAATCTTTCATATTATTCCATTATGATTTTGCTCTCTGACCCTTCATAATTTTTCTTTTTTAAGTCTTAAGACTCTCTTTTCCTCAGGGATTACTTTCCTGTACTTTGTTAATCATTAAGTAGTGTTTTTAATTTTCAAAGCTACTTTCCTAGTATGTCTAAAAGTAGTGGTTTGAAATCTATTGCTGGTAAGCTACAAAATATAATAAATTTAGCCAGCAGCATCAGTAAAGGGATTTTAAAAGAAAAAAATTGTTTAGATTTCTAAAGATAAATATTGTCCTTTCAATTAATGGAGCAATGCTGAACACTAAAATATAGTCCTAGTTCGTATAAAAAGTATTTACTATTATTATATGACAACTCCCCCCTCCTACATTTTTTTTTTAGACTCAGATACCAAATATCAGGCTTTAAGTATAAACGGGGTGAATGTCCTGACCCTACCATGTGCTGCCTATGGAGTCACCCAAGAGGTGTGTGTGTATCTGCAGTATTGAGCCCAATTTGGGACCTTCATAACACTGGTGGAATGCAATCAACCATGGTCACTCTGGCTGGTGCAACGGTCCTCAGTAGACTAATCTGTTTATACTCATCAAACCATTCAACTACGTAAATCAAATATGTCACATCTTTCTGAAAATACAGAGATGGGGAGCAGCCTTAAGCTACAGTCTATGTCTATACAGAGTATTTCAAAAGTGCTTAACAGTGTAGTATCTAAGGTGTGAGACTATCTATTTGTGAGGCATTCATCATATCCTCATTGATCTTATCTCTGCTTCTCCACAATGCCAAGACTTTTTTTTTTTTAATTTCTCCCCTCCATCTTCTATTATCTCCTTCTTAGTTTCTCCTTACCATGTGCCATCCCTGTTGTTGCAGACAGGTCATATAAAAGTAAACATTATTAGGGAAAGATTTTTGCAAAAAGTTGGGTCTTGCATCTCGATCTCAGTCTTATTTAGGTAGTGCTCAGTCTAAACTCCTTCAGAAAGTATTCAGAAAGTAGAGGTAGGGTACCACTCCTGGAGAATGCTCTGCTCTCTATGACCTTGGACTTCTCAAATTGTAACCTCCCTATAGAGTTCAGTTCTTTTAGTGTGTCATGGAGGATGAGGGTACCTGAGAAAGTCTTAACCCATTTAGAGTCTCATAGATTAGAACCAGGACTTTGAATTCACTCTGGAAGAAAAGGGGAATCCAGTGGAGTACTGGAGTGATATGCCTATATTGGTCTTTGTTGCTTAGGAAGCATACTGCTGCTTGCAGCAATTTATGTGTGGCACTCACATTCATCTAACTGTGAAATGAATTCCAGTAGTCTAATCTGGAGGGGACAAAATAATGGATAGGCTGGATGGGAAATGGTTTTCCCATTCTGCATCAGATGAACCTGAGACCTGTCACAGTTTTTAAAAAAAAACCCTAAAAACAGAAACAGAAAGAGAACTACCAGTCACCCCCAGGGTAATCATGTGGTAAGGACGGTCACCTGAGGTGTAAGAGATCCTGGTTCAAGTCTCTGCTTTGCCTGATTCAGGTCAAGGACTTGAACCTGCAACTCTCCTATACAGGTGCATGCCCTAACCACTGGGCTATAGTCAGTCACTTTCTCAGTCTGGCCCAATGAATAGTTATACAAAGTGGAACAGAGATTGCGAGAAACACACCAGCCAATAGCCTGCTGGTTAGGGCATTTGCCCAGGAGATAGAGCCCCAAGTTCAAAGTGAGTGCTCTAGCCACCAGTCTACTGGCTGTTCTGGAATGAGTGGTTCACTGTCTCAACCACAAATTCCATCATAGATCTGATACACCTGACTGATGAGATATTTGTCAAAACTGATACATCTCCACAAAAAGTTTCAATCAGTATTTTTCAATAAAAATCTGTTTATTCAGAAAGTTTCTAAACGGCAATAGTCATGAATCAAAATGGAAGAAGAAAGGATGCTGTCTCCAGCCCGGCTGGAGATGGTACAAGGTTGGCCTCACTATTGTTGCAATCTTTGTGAGCAAGAGTAATGAAGATCCCGGTGTCAGCCCAAGGCTGTATGCTACCACAGCAGAAAGGAGGAGGTATAGTCTGGAAACCATAGAAGGAAAAATACATGACTAGAGTCCTGTTCTATTCCTAGCTTGCACAATTCCTTTGTGATCTTGAAAAATTAATTTAAACTCTTCTGTGTCAGTTTCTCACTTGTAAAATGAGAGATTCTCAAGCTAATTTAAGTAACTGTAAAATGCCTGGAGAAGTTTGTGTGGAAGGTAATATGCAAGTACAACGTATTACGGAAATCTTGATCCTTAAATGACACAGAATAGCTAAATCTTTGTGTATCCATGATTCAAAACAAGTTATGTTTGATTTGCATCCTGTAAGATAAGTTTTAATTATTTCATATATATTCATTAAAATGAGCTGTAGCTCACGAAAGCTTATGCTCTAATAAATTGGTTAGTCTTTAAGGTGCCACAAGTACTCGTTTTACAGTTCATTTTAGACACAGTAATGAATGCTGATGATTAAGGCATATCAAATCACAAGTGTTCATGACCAGAATTTCCTGGTAGTGTTTTTCCACCATTTTGTGTATTCCTTTTCGGTGGACTAGAGCCTTTTAATTTTAATCCAAATAAATTAATGAGTAAAACTGTTCATAGACAATTATTTTAGTGGAATTAATACATCAGAGGATTGGAAGATAAGATGCAATACTGATTCATTTTCATTGTGGCAAGAGAAAGTATAAATCTTCTCGATAAGTTCTCTATTATCCACCTGGGAGGAGTTATCTGCATAATGTACTGGGGCATCCACAATTAGGCTCACAGTTCATATTAGTCTCCCTTGGTTTAAAGTCACTTTCACTTAAAATAGATACAATTAAATTACCAGTCTTTCCTAGGCCACTATAAATTTTCTCCTGATAATATTTAGCAGCCTATTGTTGCTGTATTCTACCCTTACACACTATAACTTTGCATGCAGTTTGGTAGAAACTGATATGACACAGGGGATATGGGTTGGAGGAGCATTGCTCTATGAGAAAATAAGAAGCCATGTGATCTGTATTTCCTTTCATTCAATTCATTCATTTTAGCTACTGTATATTATGTAGCTTGAATACATTTAGTTACTGGATATTTCCCCACAGAGCTGTCCTGTCTGTTTCTCCTGTGTTTCCAGAACTGAAGTATAGGTTGTATTAAAATATTGATAAAATAAAGAATCAATACTGGACTTTGATGCTAATAATATTGTCAGATTTTCAGTCCCAAGAGCCAGTATTGCATATTTCAGACTGGGGAAGTCAGCCACTCCTGACAAATTTACATCAGTATAAAGGTAGCAGCCTCTCCATCACATATATCGTAAGATAAAATTTAATTAGGCCATGTCTGCAGCTATCCCAGTAGTGCTAGTATTGTAAAGTGAAAACAGTCAAAAGAGAAATTAAAAGGGAATTTAAAGCATCTGGGGCAGTCCCTTAAATATTAAGACTGACCCATTAAAAATTAGAATGTCTGAGAATGGCAGTTAAAATAATTACCAGGTCTGAGTAATTTTGCAGACAGCAATTATCTTTGGCAAGACCATGAGCAAGCCCAATTTGTCCTATTTGCAGCAGTCCACATTGGAGAGCTTTCCATGTCCGACATTAGGTGGTTTCTTGAAACTGTATCCCCCCAAAGTGGCAGATTTGTTTGCTATTATACCCTGCATGCATAAGATAAAAGGAAAAAGCTAAAGCTCACTCATTTACAGAGGAGGACTATGGGAGAAGTTTGTGTCCATAGTAAATTCATCCCAGGTTGAACCTGTGCAATTGTTAAATACATAGGTGCTGTACCCACGTTAAGTACAAGCAAAGGTAGCATTTAAAAGAAATCATTGCTCAAGAGGATTCATCATCCAAGCTCTGTAATTACAAAACTCAGAGAAACAGCAACAGACTGAAATAATCCTGAAGATGTTTACAACTAAGGAGGTGGGAGACTAGTCATACGGTTGAGATATGACTGTCAACTGGCTTTTTCCTCAAAAGGGGGAAAAAAGCCAGTTGTCAAAGAGTTAAGAGTTTTGACTTCATAATAAATGAGGACAGCTAAGCTTATAAAGTAGCAAGAAAGGGATACAAAAGAGAATACATTTACTCCCCGTCAGCCATTTACTATAGGAAAATATGTAAATCTCCTGCAAACCAGATTCTATTATCAGAGCCATGGATTATATAAACAAACATTTTGAACTACCAGATTAATATAATTTAGGGTGCTGATAATATGAGATTTTTCTTGGGGGTTATTATCACTAATCCCCCACTACAGAGAAGTAACGTTGAAAGTAACAGCTTGTTTAGAACACTGGATGTGGATGGGAGTGCCAAGAACATGACATCCATAAGGACAGAAGCATGTAAATCATGCATCATGCATGAATTTGCCAGCATTCCTCTTCTCTACTTCATCCCCCTTCATGAAGCGGGGGAGAGGAGGGAATACTCCAGAAGCAAAGACTGATCCCACTGGAAAATGAGGTGGCAAGAATCACTCCTGCAGAGCTCCCACTACATTGGGAAGGAAAGCTGCTCAAGAGAGGATCAAAGAAAGCAGGAGGAGAGTTTGAAGCAAAGCAGAGTGTAGTAATAGGAAACAAAAGTAAGAGACACTGCAAGCAACAGGAAGGGGTTGCAGTATGGTGGAAGGGAAAATGTGACACTAGCAGGAAGAGGAAAGATAGCAGCATTGCAGGGAGCAGAGACAGGAACCAGATGTCAGCCCACAGCATGGATCCAGGCACAGATTATCCAAAAAGTTCTTTGAATGCATTGGAGACTTTTTTTTTTAATTTCAGAAGGTGGAGAAAGCCACTAAGGGAGAGGCTGTTCTAGATTTGATTTTGACAAAGGCAGGAACTGATTGAGAATTTGAAATTGGAAGACAGCTTGGGTGCAAGTGATCATGAAATGCTGAATTCATGATTCTAAGGAATGGTAGGAGGGAAAACAGCACAATAAAGATAATGGATTTCAAGAAGGCAGACTTTAGCCAATTCAAGGAGTTGGTAGGTAAGATCCCATAGGAAGCAAATCTAAGTGGAAAAACACTTTAAGAGAGTTTGCAATTTTTCAAAGGGCATAAGAGCAAACTATCCCACAGCATAGAAAAAATAGGAAGTTCAGCAAGAGACTAACCTGGCTTAACCAGGAGATCTTCAATGATTTGAAACTCAAAAAAGAGTCCTACAACAAGTGGAAACTAGGTCAAATTACAAAGGATGAATATAAACAATACAACACAACATGTAGGGACAAAATAAAAAGGCCAAGGCACAAAATGATATTAAGCTATCTAGAGACAAAGAAACATTCTAACATTCTAACAAGAAAACATTCTACAAATACATTAGAAGCAAGAGGAAGACCAAGGACAGGGTAGACCCGTTACTTAAGGAAGGGGGTGGGGGGTGGTGAAACAAGAACAAAAAATTTGGAAATGGCAGAAGTGCTAAATGACATTTTTGTTTCAGTTTTCACCAAAAAGTTTAGTAGTGATTGGACATTTGACATAAGGAACCCCAGTGAAAATGAGATAGGATCTGAGGCTACAATAGGGAAAGAACAAGTTAAAAATTATGTAGACAACTTAAATGTCTTCAAGGCTCCAGGTCCTAATGAATTGCATCCTAAAATATTCAAGGAATATTTGAATATTTGAGGAAGTGAGCTGTAGCTCACGAAAGCTTATGCTCTAATAAATTGGTTAGTCTCTAAGGTGCCACAAGTCCTCCTTTTCTTTTTAAAATATTCAAGTCGCTGACTGAGGAGATATGAGATATGGAAGGGACTGTGGATTCTTCAGTTGCTTGGAAGTAAAGGAGCTTGGCATCTGCATACAATAGTTGCATGGCTGTCTCAGCGAGAAGGATTTTTTCAAGATCAGTGGAACCCTCAATAGCTATGGAGCTCATCCAGGCTCTGCAGGTCATGAGAGCTCCACACTGCAGCCATGCCAGCTCTCAAGATCCAGTCCATAGTGAATGAACTGTCTCATTTACCATCTGCAACAGAGCTATTACTATGAGTGACATTGCTTCCCAGTCTGCCTATGAGGTTTTTGGTCATGAAGTTGCTTTATATTGACACCTAAGTATAAACTCATTACAATTAAATAAAAACCATATGATACCCTAATTTAGAGAACACCTTCTCTTGCAAGAAAGGCGTAATGAAATAAATGCAGTATTTGTGGAAATAGTTGTGACCTCTATCCCAGATCATCCTGGACAGATTTCCTTGCGTAGTTTGAATCAGAAAAATTCAGAGTCATCTGAGCTTTCCATCTGAAGACATCCCATACAGGGTGACTAACTTCAGATACCTCTTCATGTGTCAGTTTGCCATCCTTTTATTTTGCTTCTTCAAATTTCCTTCCAAAGCAGTCATATTTTTTCGGTTTCTGAACCATACTGTACTCTCACATCAAAAGTGTTCCACACAATCAAGAATATGGAAAAAAGTCTAAGGTAGCAAACACTGAACCAAATGAAATTGAAACCAACTACTTCTGTAGCATGGAGGCTCAAAGAGATACATTTATTTTGTGGCATTGGATTCTATCTTCAATAATACAGTGATCTGCTTCACCAGGCTGTTCTATGAAGCCAATTTTATTGTAAGGCCTGATTCTGTACTAGTGCACTGAGCACTACCAACTCCCTATAATTGTAATGGAAGAGGAGTGTTTCAGGTCCATAAAAAAGGGAATGTTATTAAAAAATGGATTTTATTGGCACACAGCACATATTTTAGATGCAGGGGACAGAATGTTATTGAGGGAATTCTCCTCTTTGTATTTTTCATAGATTCATAGATATTTAGGTCAGAAGGGACCATTATGATCATCTAGTCTGACCTCCTGCACAACGCAGGACACAGAATTTCACCCACCCGCTTCTGCAAAAAACCTCACACCTATATCTGTGTTATTGAAGTCCTCAAATTGTAGTTTAAAGACTTCAAGGAGCAGAGAATCCTCCAGCAAGTGACCCGTGCCCCTTGCTACAGAGGAAGGCAAAAAACCTCCAGGGCCTCTTCCAATCTACCCTGGACTAAAATTCCTTCCTGACCCCAAATATGGCGATCAGCTAAACCCTGAGCATATGGGCAAGATTCATCAGCCAGATACTACAGAAAATTCTTTCCTGGGTAACTCAAATCCCACCTCATCTAATATCCTATCACAGGCCATTGGGCCTATTTACCATGAATATTTAATTACCAAAACCATATTATCCCATCATACCATCTCCTCCATAAACTTATCGAGTTTAATCTTAAAGCCAGATAGATCTTTTGCCCTCACTGCTTCCCTTGGAAGGCTATTCCAAAACTTCACTCCTCTGATGGTTAGAAACCTTCATCTAATTTCTAGTCTAAATTTCCTGGTGGCCAGTTTATATCCATTTGTTCTTGTGTCCACATTGGTACTGAGCTTAAATAATTCCTCTCCCTCTCCAGTATTTATCCCTCTGATATATTTATAGAGAGCAATCATATCTCCCCTCAACCTTCTTTTAGTTAGGCTAAACAAGCCAAGCTCCTTGAGTCTCCTTTCATAAGACAAGTTTTCCTTTCCTCAGATCATCCTAGTAGCCCTTCTCTGTACCTGTTCCAGTTTGAATTCATCCTTCTTAAACATGGGAGACCAGAACTGCACACAGTATTCTAGGTGAGGTCTCACCAGTGCCTTGTATAACAGTACTAAAACATCCTTATCCCTACTGGAAATACCTCTCCTGATGCATCCCAAGACCGCATTAGATTTTTTCATGGCCATATCACATTGGCGGCTCATAGTCACCTTATGATCAACCAATACCCCAAGGTCCTTTTCCTCCTCCGTTACTTTTAATTGATGCGTCCCTAGCTTGTAACTAAAATTCTTGTTATTAATCCCTAAATGCATGACCTTACACTTCTCACTATTACATTTCATCCTATTACTATTACTCCAGTTTACAAGGTCATCCAGATCCTCCTGTAGGATATCCCTGTCCTTCTCTAAATTGGCAATACCTCCCAGCTTTGTATCATCTGCAAACTTTATTAGCACACTCCCACTTTTTGTGCCGAGGTCAGTAATAAAAAGATTAAATAAGATTGGTCCCAAAACCGATCCTTGAGGAACTCCACTGGTAACCTCCCTCCAGCCTGACAGTTCACCTTTCAGTAGGACCCGTTGTAGTATCCCCTTTAACCAATTCCTTATCCACCAACATTATTTTGGAGGTTACACATTTGTGGCTGTTTGTAGGGTTTGCAATGTTCAGATCAGTCTCTGGGTAATGGATTAGTCAGCAAAGGATGATAATGAGAATGCACTGATCATATGATTTTGAAATTTAATTACAGATTTTTCATGTATTTGAAAATTTTGGGATCCCCCTTCATTTTCCGGATCCCTTTTTAACCTTTTTCCATTTTGCTAAAGAAAAGGGAAGGGGATTGGAAAGAGGAATAAAGAAGGGGGGGAGGGGGAAGCAAAAAATGAAAACAAAACCAAAAAAAAAATTGGTTTGGGGATTTATTTTAAAAAATAGAAAGTTGTTAAAATAATTCCACAGAAGTGTTCATTTAAAAAAAAGCTATTTTCCCCCCATGATTTCCCCCCATTTGAAGAGTTTTGACAAGCTCTACTTGTACAGGAAGCATACCTGTCTTAGGCCAAATCTACATTTGGAAGGCTTTGCCAGTGTAGCTATACTACACCAGCAAAGTGGTCTTAGGGCATGGCTATACTTGCAGATGTAGAGCGCTGAGAGTTAAACCAGCCCTCGGAGAGCACAGTATGGAAAGTGCTGCCGTGTGTCCACACTGTCAGCTGAAAGCACACTGGCATGGCCACATTTGCGGCACTTGCAGTGGTAATGGGAGCAGTGCATTATGGGCAGCTATCCCACAGAGCACTTCTTCCCATTCTGGCCCTGTGGCTTGTGGGAAGGGGCGGGGGATGCGGGGCATTCTGGGTCCTGTCCCAACACCCCATGATATATTGCTTCACATCCCAGCAATCCCTGTGCTTCCATCCACATTTGGCGCCATCTTTCAACTTTTTTTGTACTGCACGATCTGTCTTCCCTTTCGGTCTGCGGGAATGGATCCCAAAGTGCTGAGGAGTATGCTGATGGGTCTCGCCAGCACATCACATGTGGCAGTCGAGTTACTCCTCAAGCTACAAACTGACAGTGAGGAGTCTGATGATGATATCAACTCGAGTAACGCATATGACACAAGTTTGTTTGTGGTATTCACGGACATGCTCACCACCATGGAATGCCACTTTTGGGCTCGGGAAACAAGCACTGAGTGGTGGGATCACATCATTCTGCAAGTCTGGGATGAAGAGCAGTGGCTGCAGAACTTTTGGATGAGAAAAGCCACTTTCATGGGACCGGGTGAGGAGCTTTCCCTTCCACATTATTTAATTAAATTAATTAATTAATTAAGCTCAGTACCAATGTGGACACACTGAGGTGCAAGGAAACAAGATTGAGAGCTGACCTGCCAGTGGAGAAGTGGGTGGCTACTGCAATCTGGAAGCTGGCAACTCCAGACAGCTACTGATCAGTTGTAACCAGTTTGGAGTGGGAAAGTCAACAGTTGGAATCATGTTGATGCAAGTTCATTAATCGCATGTTGCTCAGAAGAACCATGACTCTGGGTAATGTGCATGACATTGTGGCTGGCTTTGCACAAATGGATTTCCCTACCTGTGGAGGGGAGATAGATGGGACAAATATTCCAATTCTGGCACCAGCCCACATAGCCTCTGAGTATGTTAATCGGAAGGGGTATTTCTCTATGGTTCTCCAGGAGCTTGTGGATCACCATGGGCATTTCATTGACATTAACGCAGGCTGGCCCGGAAAGGTGCATGGCGCACAATCTTTTGGAACACTGGCCCGTTCAGGAAGCTGCAAGCCAGGACTTTTTTCTCAGACCAGAAGATCACTGTCGGGGAAGTTGAAATGCCCATTTTGATCCTTGGAGACCCTACTTACCCTTTAATGCCATGGCTCATGAAACCCTACACAGGGAGCCTTGACAGCAGTGAGGAGCGGTTCAACAACAGGCTGACCCAGTGCAGAATGACTGTGGAGCGTGCTTTTGGCCATTTAAAGGGCTGCTGGAGCTCTCTGTATGGCAAGCTGGACCTGGCCGACGACAGCATCCCCACAGTTATATCCGCATGCTGTACCCTCCATAACATTAGTGAAGGGAAGGGTGAAAGTTCCACTCAGGCATGGAACTTGGAGGTTCAACACCTGAAGGCTGAATTTGAACAGCCAGAGAGCAGGGCTATTAGAGGGCCCAGCATGGGGCTGCAAGGATTAGGGATGCCTTGAGGGAGCAATTTGAGGCTGAAAGCCAACAGTAATGTTTGGTGCCCTGCACGGGAGTGGAGTGCAGTGGTTCCAATGTTAGTAGGAATCTGTGCTTGCTACACTGACTTGCAGTGTCTGTTGCTTTCCTAGGCTAAGGTATCTTTTACTTAATGCAATAATAAAGAATGTTTTTAAAGCCAAAAAAGCCATTTATTTAAAATAAAATTCATTTATTGAAAAGAAACACAACTGCTTGGGAAACAGAAAGGGCAAGGGGATGGGGTGGGGAATGGTTCAATCACAGATTTGTGTATGTTCTGTTCTCATACTCAGCCTTCCTGTCTGGAGTGCTGTGCAATGAGTGTTGCACTTCAGGATGGCTATAATGCATGGTGATGGCAGCTGAGTGCAGTGGGTAAGGGTCGTAGTTTGCAGGGCTGGGTGGTGAAGCTACAGGTGCTGGAGGCAGCTGGTGGCGATAAGAACCTGGATGTTGGGGAAAGGATGTTGATGATAGGCGATAAGATGATAAAGGATGATGGCGATAAGAACCTGGATGTTGGGTTGGAGGTGACATGGGAGCACAAGGGAAAGAGTTTTGGGACAAGGGCTGCTGGGAGGGGGGGCATGGTAGTGCTCCGCCTGCATGGCTATGAGTGCCTGGATCAAGTCCGCTTGGCACTCCATAATGCTTATCAACCAATCCGTGCTCTGTTGCCAGTGCTCCATGCTTTGGTGCCGGCACTCCGAATTCTGCTGGTGAATCCTCCTTTCACTCTCCCTCCACTCCTGGGCGTTTTGATTTTCATTAAGGGACTGTTGCATGACTTCATGAAGCATGTCTTCTTTGCTTTTATATGGCTTCTTCCTAATTCTTTGGAGTCTTTCAGCCGGTGATAACATGGACGGCTGAGATCTCAAGGTTACATCTGTAAAGGCAAAATGCAACACTTAACAGAGACAACATTGTTCACACCAGACAGAGCAATGATTCACCCACACTTAAAGACAAGCACAGTCTAACAACAGCAGAATTTGCCCATCCCAAAGCGAGTGCACATAACCCACGGGAGCCCCAAAATGGTGAGTAAGCACAGAGTCAAGGGGGACTGATTGTTTCACAGCTGTACTATCCTCTAGGGTTCTGTGCCTTGGGGAGAGCCAACAGCTCCAGGGGGCCCCTATACTGAACACTGTCCCCACGTTTTCCACAGGAGTTTGTCCTGGAAGATCTCGCTGCTGACGGTGACCTGGGAAGCAAGGGTGACCTGGGAAGCAAGTCTTCTACTACAATTCAGCTTCCACCCTGGCCCATAAGCAGCTTGCCTGTGTGCAGCAATGGTCTCCCCACCCCTCACGGCACGGCGGTGCGGACATGTTAGACTGACTGGGACAAGGAGTACAATAGTGCTCCCAAGGAACCTGTGCAAGCGCATTGCACAGCTTCTGGATGAGGCCGATTACCACGATGTGAGAGAGCACATCAACACCTTATTCCTCATTTAGGCATGCATGCAGCCCTAACCCTCCTCACCCCAAGAGCTCGCACCAAATAACTTTCTTCCCAAAATAAAAGCCGCTTACCGGGCACATCCTCCCCCAAGCACCTGCCACTGTGACTGACTTGACTTTCCTCCTGACTTGAGAACAGCTCCTGGCTGCATGCATGAATGCCAGGGTGCCTTCCTCCTCCTTAGCACCCTCGCTCCCGCTTTCTTCCCTCCTCCTGCCTTGTTGAACTGGGCTCTGAAGTGTCCATGGTAGTATTCGGAGTGGAGGTGGGGTCGCCCCCCAGTATTGCGTCCTTTTCTTTGTAGAAATGGCAGGTCGCAGGGGCAGCACCGGAGTGGCGGTCTGCCTTGCAGGCTTTGCAGTAGGCATTCCACAGCTCCTTCACTTTAACCCTGCACTGCAGTGCATCCCGGTCATGGCCCCTTTCCATCATGTCCCTTGATATCTGCCAGAAGGTATCGTAATTCCTACGGCTGGAGCACAGCTGGGACTGGACAGCTTCCTCCTCCCAAACACTGATGAGGTCCAGCACTTTGCCATTGCTCCATACTGGGGGCCTGGCGCATGGAGGCATGGTCACTTGGAAAGATGTGCTGAGAGCACTCCATACCTGGCTGAGCAAACAGGAAGGGGATTTTCAAAATTCCCAGAGAATTTAAAGGGCGGGTCTGACGGTTGGTCACCTGAGGGCAGGGCAGTAGAGTTCAAAGTGATGACCAGAGTGGCTAGAACAGGGATTGTGGGACACTTCTGGAGGCCAATCAGAGCGCATTAACAGGCCAGGGCATCCACACTGGCGCCACGGTGCTCCAGCCAGGGCGCACCATGCGTTATGCCTCTCAGGGAGGTGGATTACCAAGAGTGTTCCAACTGGGGAGTCAGGGTGCTCTCTGTGCCTTGCCAGTGTGGACGCGTCATGAGTTAGAGCATATGGGTTGCTTTAATGCACTCTAATTCACAAGTGTAGCCATGCCCTTAGTGTGGATACAGCTTATAATGGAAAAACTGAGCATTTGCTGGCATAGCTTATTATTTGCTGTATATTAATATATAACATTGTTCATAAGGATAATTTACTGTGTACAAGGACCCAGCACATGCAGTATTAAAAGGAGCAAACCTGGTTCTCTGTAGGGGTACTAAGGTAGTAAAGTGGTCAGCATTATTTTTCTCCTTTCATTTCTGCACATGTTAAAGGTATACATAATAATGAGTGATCAAGAGAAGATAGATCTACTACTTCTGCTCACCCTGTCTCATAAATAGAAGCCTTATAGCAAAGAGTACTACAAAATGCATGTGTTATAACATGAGGTCAGGGCCCGTTATTCACTTAATGAACTTTGGCTGATGACCTTTTCCTAATTAAAGCAGCTGCGATGTCTGGCTATGTATAGATCAGACTGAGACAAGCTGAAGACCACAGTTTCTCTGAGAGAATGGCATACTGGCAGGTCTTCAGGAGTCAATGTTCATGAGAAACGAAAAATCCATTCAGTGGTTAAAAGAAAAGGAGTACTTGTGGCACCTTAGAGACTAAGCAATTTATCTGAGCATAAGCTTTCGTGAGCTACAGCTCACTTTATCGGATGAAGTGAGCTGTAGCTCACAGAATCTTATGCTTAAATAAATTGGTTAGTCTCTAAGGTGCCACAAGTACTCCTTTTCTTTTTGCGAATACAGACTAACACGGCTGCTAGTCTGAAACCTGTCATTCAGTGGTTACTATATTTACCATGGTTGCCAGTTTTAATCTGCTTTACCTAGAGATACAGACATCTTATTGGGGATTATTCGAACCCAAGGGAAAAAATGTTTCTACTGCATTGGAAAAGTATTCTGCTAAGTGCTTTTAAGAGCACTTTTTTTGCCAAAATTTCTGAAATGAGTTCGTTTGTTAATGAACATTCCCATCATATATGGTAGTACAATATTTACTAGACTTAATTTTGTGGCCATTTGATACATTCTGAATCCTGAGGAAACAAATAGGTAGCATGATGCATAATAATAATGCTTAGGGCAGAAAAATAAATTCAATACATAGTTTGAAGATTTCCATTCTTCCAGGATAATTGACCCTAGAAAATATATCAACAGCCTATGCAGTTTTGAAACCTGTAGATGGAAAGTAGATTCTGTGCTCTGAAACATACATTGTACCTTATAGAATCTGCTGTAGTGTAAAGATCAGCAATAACATCTTATCAATTCTTAGCAGAACACAATAATTGCTCAGATTTCCAAAGAGCTAATCCATCTATTTTAAATTGGTGAATGTACACAGTCATTAGTTAGAGAAGTGACTTTTTCCCCCTCCAAATTCAGCATGTTTGAACTTTGCTTGGTCTGTTTATGCCAATTTGTTTTGCGGCCCGGGAAAATTGTTTAATGGACATTAAAAAAAAACAAAAAAACAAAAAAAACCAGCAGCAATGTCATGGAATTAGCAACAAAAGTCTAATTTACCACTGACATGTTTTTAATTTAGCCTTGCAATTTACTTTTTCTTCTTTTGGAGTTAAAAACTATCTTATCTATAATAACTGTTTAGGCTGCATATATATCCATTAGGCCACAATTGCCCACTCTTCACTTATACAATAAAACTAGAGGCACTGCATTTCTCAATAATTATTGTGTGCTTTGGCAAGTATGAGGCTGAATGCTAAGATATTGAGAGTCATGTTAATGACTTGAACCCTTCTGACTCTTGAGATCATTGCTGTAACCTACATATAGTTCCTCTGTCTTGCCTGGTTTCAATCTTCAGCCAACTTGCCCTTGAACAAGTCCTAGTGACATGGACACTGTGCCATCTGATGCAAATTAATTAAAACTGTATGCCAGCAGCAAATTGATGGCATCAGAGCCTGAATCTTCTCTCATTTTCCCTGAGCAGCTATACATACATATTGAACAAGAGGGAGATAAAGTAGAATCTTTTTGAGCCCTAATCAATTTCCCCAAACTGGGACTTCATAAAGAGAATAAACTTTTAAATCAGTACTATCTACCACAGCTAGAGACCACAAAGAAGGCAACAAAACTTAATGGCCAATGGTATACAAGACTGCTGTCAAAACTAATAAAATCAGCAAGGATACCCCATCTGGCCCAGTTAGGAGGAATTATTAAAAATCTAGACTTATGTAGTTTAGTATCATACCCAGGCTGAAAGCACAAATGAAAGGCATCAAGGAAATTAAGAATTTCAGATGACAAGGTAACTTTTGAGCTACCCCCACTTTCTAAATAACCTTCCCCCAAAAGGGATAATTGAGATATGGTGACCACTGGGAAAATTACCAGCATCAATAGATTGTTTCTTGATCAAGGGTCTAACCACAATTCAAGTGAAGAAAGTTGGCATCCTGTTTTCCCATATGGAAGCATCAACAGTCTTGAGAGTGGCACTAAACGTCTTCACTAACCATGAGCACCACTTCCTAGGAGCAAACTTTCCCTGAGAACATCAGTGAAGGAAACTAGCCAAAATCATAAGACCTCATATTTGCATCCATCAGATATGGATCTAACCCAAGGTAGAAAATTTCTTATTCCAGGAAAAGCCTGAGTGTTTCAGAGCAGAGGCCAACAGGATTCAGTAGGCTGTCAACCACCCAGAACAGCTTTCCTGGTGAAGGATTTGCGCATAAAGTGGAGGAGAAGAAAACCCTCTTCAGGCACCACAACAGCCACAGGAAAAAACTTAAAACTCTGCTACAGTTGATCAAAATCAGAGCAGAACATTTCTGATATGATGATGTTCATATATTGCTGCCTAGGACATTAACTATCAGACGGGGGGGAGGGGGAACCTCTGAGACAGCATGAGCAACTTGCATAGGGACAGATTCTGGCACACAGGGTGGTATCTGAATGTAAGGTGCCCCCTTGGTCCCTGTGCCTGTTACTCACACAGAGTGGGAGGCAGGGGAACAGCCTTGCAAAGTTGCTGTTCCCCCTCTTGCCCAGGTGAGCAGGGAGTTAATATCTGCAAAGGGGGAATGAATGCAGCCTAAACTCTGCCTCCCTTCACAGTGCGCTAGGTGATGCAATGGTGCTGGCACAACAGGGGACGTACACTCTGCCAGTGTCCTGATACAGGGTACATTCTCCTGGAGCAGGCAGATTGGGACTCAGTCACAGCCTACTCTCAAGCTGCTCTTGGGACAGTAAAACAATGTGCTGCCACATACACAAGCCTCATGCCAAAGCCATGACTGAGTTCACACAATGTAGTCATTTAGGGAGGGATTTTCAAAAACACCTCCATGGCCTATGAGCAGAAAGCGCATTGAAAGTCAATAGTCCTTTTGCTCCGAAGTCAGTAAAGTACTTTGGAAAATTCCATGCTCAAATGGCACCTCAGTGTGTGTTATACTTGGGAATTATTATAATAGCCAACCTTGATAAATTATGAATTATCTTCCTCTGGAGTCACAACAAATAAAGGATTGCACTCAAGTATCTTGCTGTTTGGTTCTCCTGCATATTGGAAGTGGTTTTTTTATGGACCAGAAAAGGTAGCAGTGGTCCAAACAAGCCTGCTTCCTGTAATTTACTGTTCTATTTCATCCCTTCTGCCCACCGAAGTACCAAGCATATTTTTGAAAGGTCTGGGGAAAAAAATGTATAGAAGACACAGAAAAAACTGCAACTCTATAGACCAATTCTAATTCTGGTAGTGAGCAATTAGCTAACCCATGTGTAAAGCTGGAAAAATAAGATAATAAAATCACTCTGACATTGCCTTTATCACCAACATACAAAAACGAGCATTTCAGTATCAGATTAGTAAAAAGGGAACTTTGATGCCTGGGAAACAGCAAACACAGCATTGTATACTTTCAGAGTTAAAGAGCCTCCTGTTTGCACAAATTACACATACTTGGACCACCAAGAATCCTTATCCCTCAGGGCGAGGGGCTTCATCACTGAAAGAGGGCAGGTTGTGTCTCCATTAACACCCTCCCACCTGTCCCAGGGAACAGGAAGATTTAAGTTTCCTTGGAAGCTTCATAGGGCCCCATGGGTGGGACGTATTTGTACTGCTTTGACAGATTGATTTATAAACAAAATCTAACATTCCATCTATTGAAGCAGTCACTCCAAAATATTACTATTCCCTGGGTCTGAAATTGAATCAATAGAATTATGACTTTTACGTCCAAGAGCTGTTATATCAGATTAATGGCTTAAACATGTTTTAGTGTCAATTTACAGTAAAAGAATCCAATAACTATATAATACAATTAAGGAAAATTCCCCTCTTCACCTGATAAAGCATACAACTTCTGTGCCTGAATATTTTGCTGTTTGTTTCTGCATATTGTGCATTTTAAAGGAAACTTTATTTTAAATGACAGTTGGGTGCTCTCATCTATTTACACAAGAGGAAGAGAAAAACTGAATAGAAATGGGAAGTATGTGAGCTGGAAGCAGCATCTCTGTGGTATGCTGTCTCCATAGTCTTAAAAAGCTCCTCTATACTAACGCCACACAGCGAAGGTTGGCTGCTACCTGTCTACAGTCCTCATCAAATCACCTTCAAATGGAACAGGAGATGTTGAAGGGCATGGGCAATGGACGGACAATAGCAGTGCAACTCATACAGAGCCATGGTGCCAACAGAGGTAGGGATACCATGGATCCTCAAATGGGATCAGATCCCCACTTTGTCATCCATACATCTGGGAAGCTAACTAGAAATGGTTTCACACATCAATACTACGGCTCTTCAAAGTTCCCAAGCAATGCCACCTTTCCTCCGTGCAAAGTCAGAGGCTCCTCCCCATTTAGAAATGGGAGTGGAGAAAGTCTGTGCAAAGAGCCTTGAAGAGCTCTCCCTCATCAGCATAGAGTGTCTTCACTGCTGTAGCACTTCTAGTGTACACTAGCCCTGAGTAACTACTCAGTATTAAAGGTAGGGCTGCTGAATGTAGCTTTTCCTGAAGTCTCTATTTCCCTGAAGGGTTGTTGCCACAGTGAACCTGGAAAAAAAAAATTCACACAAACCACAGCAATACATTTATGTCTGATCTTTTCCTTGAATTTAAATCACAGATAATAAACCAGAACAGACTTGAATTCAGTGTTCTTGTAGCCATGTCAGTCCCAGGATATCAGAGACAAGGTGGGTGAGGCCATATATTTTATTGGACCAACTTCTGAATACAAAATGTTCTTAAATTCTTTCACAGGGTAAGTCTGTGGTGGCATGTAGAGTACAGACAATGAATGCCCAGCTAGCATGGGTATAACCAGCAGCGTAGCTGGGGAGGCACTGCTTATGTGAGTAGAATACAGACACACCAGAAACTTGGGGTATCTACCCTACCCTACACAGCTTCCTCCATGTGTAAACAGTGCGTCTCTACTGCTATTTTTAGCAGTGTAGTGTCCTGCTGCCACAGCTTTCCCCCACTGCCTCCCCCCTGCCAGAGACATTTACTGCTATATGTAGCTACAAATGCCAGTGTTGATGCAGCCTGTCTTTTGCTGTGACATATAGCTACATCTACTCTACATGCCATCACAAGTGTAGACAAGGCCATAGTACAACATATTTTAATGGTGGCATAACATTCCTGAGGTAACTACAGCCATTACTGTCTTGGAAAAGTGATATTATGAAAGTATTTTTAGTGTGATAAAACATTGTGTTCTTCGAAAGAAGTTAATCGCTGTGGGTGAGATTCACCCCTTTGAACACAGCACAAGGCTTATCCATCACTTGAGGCACATTTAATTCCTAAAAATAGGATTTCAATGGGATTATAGTGATATGTTGACTTTGGCCAGCCCTTTGAATGTGGCAGGGAAGAAAGGATGAGTGAAATGTATCCTGTTTTTTCCTTTTAGTTGAATTTCCCCCTCCACGCTGTTCTGTTTCTTTGTCCTGGGAAGTAGGAAAATCAGTAACACGTGACCAGCCAGCTCTCCACACATGAACACCAAAAGTTCCACAAACTACACTTTGTGAGCTTCTGTGTAACACAAAGGAGATGGAAGTAGATCAATCAGATGGGGATGATTATTAAACATGGGAAACACACAGAAAGCGTCAAAAATTCCAAAAGGAAATAAAACATAGTGATTATATTTAATACATATCAAAGTTGCTAATATTTTTGTGACAGCAAAAATTTCCATTCACTGAATTAAAGGCCAGTCTCTCAGATATGAATTACAGGGTGCGCTTATGCAGAGCATTTATTTGTAAGGTCTTTTGTGTGCTTGTTGGTACTATGAACTCTGCAGGACTCCTGTGTGCTTAAAGTTAGGCATATATATCAGGAGATCAGGTTGGAGCCAGTCTAGTGTAGTGGTCAGAGTCCAAATGCCAGAGTTAAGAGCTTAAAACCCAGTCAAACCCAGGAATCAGAGTCAAGGATCAGAATTGGATTACCAAGAGCCAGGGAAGGCTGAAGCAGGGCTAAGGCAGGACTGTAACAAGGCCAGATATAGACAAGAGCAAGGCTTGGAGTGAGTTAAGCAGAGGGAGGCAGAAATTCCACCAGATGTATGTGTTAAACAGTCATAGATCCTTTGCAGCTGCTTGGCTTTAAAGCAAGCCACCTGACTGCCTTTGTCAATCAGGTGGTTCTGCTGTGGCCCAGCTGCATTCATTGGCTGTCTGGCAACTGGACAGGTGCTGCTGCAGGGCTTCATTCCTGATAATATGCTTCATTAACTTGCTGAATTGAGGCCATAATTGCTGTCTGCCACTGAAGTATGACCTACTGCTACGTGTAGCACAATATAAAGTTATAAAGCTAGCAAACCAACTACATTATTATTTGGAATTCTAGGTTCCAAAACATCATCTCACCTATAGCAGTTTTACAAATGACATTTTAAAAACTTATTTTTCATATGAATTATGGAATATTTATCCTGTTGCATTACCCAGCCAGCACTGGCCTGGATTATCTATGTAAATGATCATCAAATAGAAGAGTGGATGCCAAGGGAAAGCACAAGATGAATTAGATCTAGTGGAAGAAAAAAAGAGTATAATATGTGATGGAAATGTGCAATCATCAGTATGGTTTCAGAAGCTACTGGTCTTATTTGGTTTATATTTTATTCAAGATAGGGTACAAAAATAGCTTACTTCTCCAACCTCATGGTTTTTCTTTCAGGCTTAATATGTTTCAAACTCTAAAAATAGATGTTTGTTACTCTGAGAAGCAAAAATACACAAACTTAAATTCTCTGCTTTGAAATATTTGGTTTATATGATTGGCTTGGAATGAGGCAAGCAGAGGGAGGCAGAAATGGTCTATAAAATGATACTGTAGAAAGTACTATTATAATAATGGTACTTTGTCTCGGATATATTGTAGTCCTGTGGGATATGGGTATCCTCATGTGACTATTATAGAGAGAAGGTGAGCGAGGTAATATCTTTTATTGGACCAACTTCTATTGGTGAAAGAGACAAGCTTTTGAGCTACACAAAACTCTTCTTCACATTTGGGAAAGGTGATTAGGGTGTCACGGCTAAATACAAGGTGGAACAAATTGTTTATCATAAGTATGTTATGGCAACCCAGGTTGCCCAAAAAATCAAAATAAAGTGGGCAATTAACACCTCTCCAGTCATAGGACAAATAAGAGTTAGTGAGTTACAGATTGTTGAATGGTTTCTTGCAACATGTTTTACTCCTCATGCTTAACAATCTCTTCCACACTGTATTTAGTTGTGACACTCTGATTTCCTTTCCTGTACCCAAAGAAAAGCTCTATGGGACTCAAAAGCTTGTCCCTTTCACCAACAGAAGTTGGTCCAATAAAAGATACTACCTCACCTGCCTTCTCTCTCTCTCTGTTTCTTATATCCTTGGACCAGCACAGTTACAATAACACAATGAACAACAGTTAGGTAATTCCTATAAAAGGAATCCAGACAATAGCTGTTAGCGCTCAAATATTTTATGACCTTTCCAGAAAATTGTGTCAAAAACCACTTCATACACTTTTGGCCTTTATAAGGAAGGCTAAAAATGTTTTAAGAACGAGTAATAAGGTTTATTATATTTATGTTAAATTTTACTCAGTAGGATAGCACTGTAGGTTACACAACTCATTTTCATGAATGTCCTAAGGGAACATAAGTCATGCAGTGTTACTGAAGCAAACGTCAGCAAAATAAAATATAATGCAGGACATTCAATCTAAAGCCGCAGGGAATGGCAATGAACAGTCCCAGTTTCACACACTGACAAGGTTTCTCAGAGTAAAATATCAAAAGTTCCTTAAAAAACAAAGTTGCATTCAACACAGGCAGTTTATTCCAGCTGTTGGGGAGTGTCATAAATATAAAGGGAAGGGTAAACCCCTTTGAAATCCCTCCTGGCCAGGGGAAAGCTCCTCTCACCTGTAAAGGGTTAAGAAGCTAAAGGTAACCTCGCTGGCACCTGACCAAAATGACCAATGAGGAGACAAGATACTTTCAAAAGCTGGGAGGAGGGAGAGAAACAAAGGGTCTGTGTCTGTCTATATGCTGGTCCTTGTCGGGGATAGACCAGGAATGGAGTCTTAGAACTTTTAGTAAGTAATCTAGCTAGGTATGTGTTAGATTATGATTTCTTTAAATGGCTGAGAAAAGAACTGTGCTGAATAGAATAACTATTTCTGTCTGTGTATCTTTTTTGTAACTTAAGGTTTTGCCTAGAGGGGTTCTCTATGTTTTGAATCTAATTACCCTGTAAGGTATCTACCATCCTGATTTTTACAGGGGGGATTTCTTTATTTCTATTTACTTCTATTTTTATTAAAAGTCTTCTTGTAAGAAAACTGAATGCTTTTTCATTGTTCTCAGATCCAAGGGTTTGGGTCTGTGGTCACCTATGCAAATTGGTGAGGCTTTTTACCAAACCTTGTCCAGGAAGTGGGGTGCAAGGTTTTGGGAAGTATTTTGGGGGGGAAAATACATCCAAACAGCTCTTCCCCAGTAATCAGTATTAGTTTGGTGGTGGTAGCGGCCAATCCAAGGACAAAAGGTGGAATATTTTGTACCTTGGGGAAGTTTTGACCTAAACTGTAAAGATAAGCTTAGGAGGTTTTTCATGCAGGTCCCCACATCTGTACCCTAGAGTTCAGAGTGGGGGAGGAACCTTGACAGGGAGCCTCCCCACAAGTTTGCCTCCAGTTAGTATCGTTTAGCCCCAGCCTCCTTATAGAATTCATATGAAAGAAGGAAGGATTTATATCCAGTCTGCACTAGTGAATATAACAAAGTGGGTGCCAAACTGTGAACACATTTATACAGTGTGAGAACAAAATCATCTACACATGAAGCGCCCAGCCAATGAAAGATTCTGAGTGCCTAGAGAGTCCTAACCTTTCTATAGTAACACTTAGCAAATATTAACTAATTTATCATCACAATACCCTGTGAGGTACAGTGTGAAAGTTCAGGTCAATGGGAATGGAGGGCATTCAGCACTTCCCAAAGAGTGCTCAAAGCCTCATCAGATCCACAGAAGAGGCAGCTTTTTGGCTCCTGAAAGCTATAGTTCCAGTCCCATCTTCCTCCTCCCCTCAAATTTGCAGACACTTAAATGTTAAGGACAATTTTGTCTTTCATATTTTGCCTGTTCCCTTAAAAGATGTCTTTGGGAGTGTAAGCTGTTATTAACTGATTGCTACAGATTCCAGGTTATCCACGATCCCACCACCTCATTAACTGTGCATGGGGCATGTAACTTTTGATCACGATCATGTGTCTGATTTTTTGGGAATTGCAGACAAGACACTAACTGGGTTGCTGCTATAAACTCCCTCCCAGATGGTAGCCTACAAATGAGCCCTCTACTCTGCTTACACAGTCAGTGTGACCTCTGGCCATCCAGGCACTGTTTAATAATCTGAGAAGCAACATAGTCTAGACAGCTAGGCACATGTTGAGAGTAAGGACTTTTGTATTCTAAACCTGTCTCTGAATGGGGATGATAATAATACAATACTTACCTTAACAGAGATATCGTGATGAATAATTAGGTAATGTTTGTAAAACACTATAATGTGAGTGTTAATGGTACCTAGAATGTAAACAAAACCATTTGGGGCCAAAACCACTTCTTATTTGGACAACTGTCCCTTGAAATATTTTCCCCAAAGTTGACAACTGTGTACAGACTGAGCTTTCGTGAGCTACAGCTCACTTCATCAGCTGTAGCTCACGAAAGCTCATGCTCAAATAAATTGGTTAGTCTCTAAGGTGCCACAAGTCCTCCTTTTCTTTTTGCGAATACAGACTAACACGGCTGTTCCTCTGAAACCTGTGTACAGACTCTAACTCTAACAGAAACTGAGGATACTCACTGTTTCTCAGGATCAAGCCTAAAATAGAGTGCGCAAAAATCAGTTTTTTAATTTATTAATTTATTTTCTAATTTCTATCAATTTCCTGGTTACATTCAAAGAGGAGACAACAATACTCACAAAGAGAATTTTCTTTGTTTTAGCTCTCAGTGGCTGACTTTCTGAAGGCATAAATCTAAAATCATTCTCCACTCTCCCCCAACCTAGCTAAAGTTGAGTTTCAGATACATTACATGGCATAATTAATCTACTGAGCACATATTATTCTGTTGTACAAAAAAGGCATTCTTCTGATGTGGGAGAAAGAGAATGGGGATGGCGGGGGGGAGGGGGGAGGGGAAGAGATCTATTTCCAGCAAAGTATTATATGTGAATTGGAAAACAAGAACATCTTGAAACAGTTGAGTGCTCCAGCTAAATGCTCTTCACTGGTCAGCCTTAAATTCCAACATGGCCATTTACAAGTCAGACAACCCAGCCTATGTTTAGGGATAATATTTTTACAAGGATGAACAATATGGAGCAATTTCTTTAATATATGAGAAACTAGTAACAGTCCAAGAAACAATACACACATGCGCAAATTTCTCTTCTCTTGTATTTTCTCACAGCAAACCTATTTATTATGTCCAGTCTGAGGAACAGATCTCAGTTCATGTTAATATTCTCCCATGTCCTATATGTTGTATTGCAGCATATTAAAAGCACTAAAAACTGTATATCCTTAAAAAGAAAAGGAGTACTTGTGGCACCTTAGCGACTAAGCAATTTATTTGAGCATGAGCTTTAGTGAGCTACAGCTCACTTCATCGGATGCATACCGTGGAAACTGCAGCAGACTTTATATACACACAGAGAATATGAAACAATACCTCCTCCCACCCCACTGTCCTGCTGGTAATAGCTTATCTAAAGTGATCATCAAGTTGGGCCATTTCCAGCACAAATCCAGGTTTTCTCACCCTCCACCCCCCTACACACAAACTCACTCTCCTGCTGGTAATAGCCCATCCGAAGTGACAACTCTCTTCACAATGTGCATGATAATCAAGGTGGGCCATTTCCTGCACAAATCCAGGTTCTCTCACCCCCTCACCCCCCTCCAAAAACCACACACACAAACTCATTCTCCTGCTGGTAAAAGCTCATCCAAAGTGACCACTCTCCCTACAATGTGCATGGTAATCAAGGTGGGCCATTTCCAGCACAAATCCAGGCTCTCACCCCCCCCCTTTCCCCCCCCCCCGGACACACACACACACATTTGTGTGTGTGTGTCCTGGGGGGGAAGGGGGAGTGAGAGAGCCTGGATTTGTGCTGGACATGGCCCACCTTGACTACCATGTACATTGTAGGGAGAGTGGTCACTTTGGATGAGCTATTCTTGATTATCATGCACATTGGGTGAAGAGAGTTGTCACTTTGAATGCGCTATTACCAGCAGGAGAGTGAGTTTGTGTGGGTGTGGTGGGCGGGGGAGGGTGAGAAAACCTGGATTTGTGCTGGAAATGGCCCAACTTGATGATCACTTTAGATAAGCTATTACCAGCAGGACAGTGGGGTGGGAGGAGGTATTGTTTCATATTCTCTGTGTGTATATAAAGTCTGCTGCAGTTTCCACAGTATGCATCCGATGAAGTGAGCTGTAGCTCACGAAAGCTCATGCTCAAATAAATTGGTTAGTCTCTAAGGTGCCACAAGTACTCCTTTTCTTTTTGTGAATACAGACTAACACGGCTGTTACTCTGAAACCTGTATATCCTTACAGTATTTCACTGCCATAAAGCAACAGGAAAAGTTTGCCAGCTCCTTTTCCATTTGTTTGATAATCTGACAGATGGAAATTGGGTCCCCTATTTTAGTAATAGCATATAGAGTCATTAAGTCTCCTCCCTCATTGTCCCCCACTATACAACAAAAGGCGACATTCACACAGACTCTTAAATGGCAATTTTTTTCATGTACCCATTTTGTGCATTCAAAGCTCCATAATTATGTATTCATTCACCCAAACAGCATGAATCTAAGGCCATTTTCTTTCAATTTCTTTAGAAATGTGTATGCACAAATGGGTATTATTTAATATTTGTAGGTGCAACTTCAGAAAACTATTGCATAATTTGGCACTAAATGTAAGCAGTGTTTGGTTTTTTTGTTTTGTTTTGTTTTTAATTATAAAGCTGTATGGGGACACCAGATAATAACGTAATATAAAAGCATATTATAAGCATGACCTCTGGGGTAGTGTGTTGTACTTGTTATACCAATAAAATAGAAACCAGCAGGATCTTATTAAAGGGGAAAAGGCAAAATACCACATTTATTGTGAATACAGAAAGAATCATAGTAAGCAGTTAGTTATAGTTATAACATTCCATTCAATCTCATATTTCTTCACATTCATTCATACACACACACACACACACGCCCACAGGTTCTGCAAGGTTGTTATCATAGTTACCAGCCTTAGAGTTGCTCATGCCAAGCCACTGGCCAGGTGGCCTGGACATGAGGAGGGAGCAGGGCCTTGTCAGATGCTCATCTGATGCTCCTGGAAGTTGGTTTGCAGAATCAGACCCCGAAGTTCTCACTTTCTAGAGCCCATTTTTATAGGAATTTCTTCCTATGCCAGTATATCGGAATTGCTTCATCGTGCTGTTGCTGAATCAATCAGCAGATAGCACATTCCTGACGGCTCCATGCTGCTAGATGTTATCTTGTTCTTTGGTTCTCCCATTCTTGAAGCTGTTGGCTGGATTCCAGTCTGCCCTCCAGGGGTCCTCTGGTTATTTCCACTTGACGCCTTCTTCAGCCGATGGACACTGGATTCTTAGGCTGGCACCTCCCTGATCATTCAGTTATTATCCACACTAAGCATCCATCCACATATATCCTCTATCTCTATTTTAATCACAATTGTTAACAAAGCGAGATGAATACAACAAAAGGGCGGGGAGTCTCTGGGTGCTGTTTCTGTTGTTACAGAGTATTGCTTTGAGTCTCTCTCTGTGAGTAGTTGTTGTTACAAAGAATTGCTTTGAAAACAGACTCAGTCTTAGAATGTACTAACACAATTAGCAGCTTACAAGTTTCACACAGAGAGGGAGAGAAACAGTACCAAAAACCAAGAGACCTCTTAATTATTAATACTCTGGAATTTAAACTATGGGGAATTAAACTCATTTGTGATTTTAATACAGAACTTCTTTAATATGAGCCAACATACTTTGAGATGATTACATACCAGAAAGAAACTAGATTTAAAATCACCAACTAGGATGTTAAAGGTATGAAATAAACTTTATCACCTTACTAAGCAAGAGGTATAAATCCATTGTCCAACAGGACAGAGTTATTCCTGCAACACAGGATTTGAAGGTGCAGGTATTTCAGGCACCAGACCTGGCCACATCAGTGTGCTAAGCCTGTTGGCTCTGCTAAGGCATGGTCTATAGAACTAGAGTTGGTTGAATAGTATTAGCTGTAAAAAACACATGATGCATTTATATTTTGGTTTGTATATTGTTCATGAGTTAGTTCTGATTT
The DNA here is from genome assembly GCF_965140285.1 of Lepidochelys kempii. Lineage (NCBI taxonomy): Eukaryota > Metazoa > Chordata > Testudines > Cheloniidae > Lepidochelys > Lepidochelys kempii. Next base: position 64,087,820 of record NC_136384.1, on the reverse strand, counting down.
CTGCAAATGGTTTAGAGCAGTGGCTCCCAACCTTTTCTCTGTGGCTGAACACCTTGATACTTTTAATTATTTTGAGGCACATCACCATATTGTCCCCCCCATCATACCAGTTCTGCCTCGAGCCCCACTCAGCCCCCACCTCACACCAGTTCTGCTCCCCAGCTCTCCCACCCCCACCAGTTCTGTCCCCCCAATTCCCTCCCATCCCCCCACCCCCAGTTCAGCAGCCCCGCCTCAACTCTGGTTCTCCTGGTTCTTCCCCGTCCCAATCATGGGATGGGGGGAGGTTAGCAGGGTCCCCACTCCACTTCCAGGCTGGGGGCGGGGTGGCTCCAGGGGCTCTTTCCCCCCATCCCCAGCCAGTAGCTGCTGGAGGGAGAGGGGGGCAGAGGAGTGGAGGGACCCATTATTCACAGGAGGGGATGGGGCAGGAGAGAGAGATTGAGCTTTGATTGGTTGCTCTGCCCCTAGAGGAGGTGGGGCAGTGAGGCAGATGGCCAATGAGAAAGCAGCTTTCCCCTCTTCCTTCCCCCTCCCTCACCCCCACTCTGCAGGACTCAAATTTGCTATCTTAACCTCACTTTGCGGAATGGAATGTGACACATGCATAATATTTGAAAAAGGCCTCATCCCGGAAAGCAAAAGTACAGAATGTGATCAGGCTCTGACACTAATTAAAATACAAGGGAAGAGTTTTTTTGTTCTCACGTGTAGTTTTTTTCAAAAAATTCCACAGTAAACCTGTTTGGGCCTGACTGTACACCAGTGTGCCAGAGCACACTGGTTGGGAAACACTAGTGTAGATCTGACCTAATTCATTCACATGTGGCAATGGGAATAACATACAGGGCATTCCGTTTAAAATAAATAATACATAAAATAAACAGGCCTCTAACAGGAAGATTTCTATCCATTGAGCAACAGAAGGATTGTCATCATTACTAGGATTTTAATAACCATAATGTTACCGGAATTCTAGTTTTTGATCTAACATATTATTGTTATGGGGTGAGGTTAAACTCATTGAAGCTGGTGGGTGTAATTGTTGCCCTTCACTTAAAATTGTAGAAACAGTTAAACTCCTTTATGAAATAATAGCAGTCTCTGCACAAAACAAAGGCACATTCAAGGCCACTCAGGAATTTAATCTATGTGGGTGGAGGTGCTTTGCCTGGTATTGTTTGAATAGAGCTGGATGGGAGACAAGCAGAGAGGCACACAGAACAGAGAGAGAATGCAGCTGCAAGCACAGCCTGGATAAGCATAGTAGGCAGCCCTTGGAAAAGCCTATAAAGAAGTTTTGGGCGGAGGCACTGACAAAAGAGGTTTGGGCCTGTGAACAAAAACACTCTCTTGTTTGGGAAACAGGGCTTTGTTCATTCTTTGTAAACAAACAAAATTGTATTGAAGAAACAACTGACTTTATCACCAATTTCTCCTTCCAGCGGGAATAATCTACAACACTCCAAATTTTTGGATAGTGGTTCAGGCCAAATGGGTAACAGTATGTCATTTAAAAAATGAATACACTTACATCCCTTGAGAATCTTCCCTTAGGCATATTTCCATTAGTAGTAAACCACTGTTAGACCTTAAACTCACATTTTAACTATGCTTTTCTGCACTTAATTAACTATCAGAATGGCCAGTTTGTCTGTCTTTGGATGCACAAGCTACCATGTTACCTCTTCTTTTCTCCTTAAATTCAAATATTATCTGTGTGTTTAACTGTTCAAAACAAATTAAAAATAATCACCACCGCTAATATAACTTGGTACAATTTAGGTAAGCTATGAAATGGAGTCAAGTATCAGGGGGTAGCCGTGTTAGTCTGTATCCACAAAAACAACAAGGAGTCTGGTGGACCTTAAAGACTAACAAAGTCACTCCATGCACCTGAAGAAGTGGTGTTTTTACCCACGAAAGCTTATGCTCAAATAAATCTGTTAGTCTTTAAGGTACCACTGACTTCTTGTTGTTTTTATGAAATGGAGGACTCTCCAAGCCAATATGCCTTCATATTACAACTAGAAATATTTGTAAAACTAAAATAAAAGAATCCCACCATCTGCTTAACTACCAATTACCAATAATTTAATTTTAATTCTGATACCAATTTTGCATCTGCATATATCTGAGAGCACAATATATGTCACTCGGATATCTAAGTACTGCAAATCAGGCACTTAGACATCTAAACAACATAAATTACAGACATCAGAAGGACTCCATGTTTGCACCTAAACTTCTTAGGCTCCACTAGTTCAGTCCATAGACTATCAAATCTATCACCCCTTTGCAGAAAATACAGTATATTGAAATGCACTAGAAAGTTAATTTACTAACCAGGCCAAGTCTGATTTGATACAGGTGCCTAATGACAGCGATGATCAGAGCAAAAAGGGTTCCCTGGTAAGGCCAGCATGCCTATAGAACGAAAACATCTTATAGCTGGTGTTGCTTCCAGATATCTGCACCTTTCATTGTGTCTCTCATATGCTGAAAAATGCTGTATTACTGTTACCTCTCACTGTGGTCTCCTTTCTTTCCATATGTCTGTTTTTCTTTCCTCTGTCTCCTTTTTTTGAAACAGCAAAAGGGGATAGCATAGCATTTACACACAGAAGTTCTCTCCTGTCAAGCCCATTGGAACCAATGGGAGTTTTGATGCTGTAAAGATGGTATGGACTTCAGGATTTGATTCACTTTCCATAATGGTAGTGGCAATATCATAGAATGGGGTTCTCAACTTTTCCAGAGTGTGGAGCTTTTCTCCATAATGAGGCCGGTTCCTGGACTACTTCTCCTCCCACTATTGATTGTGAAACACCCACATGGCAACTGCAGCAACTTACTCCAATAACTTCCATTATCCCTATTTTATTCTATGTAGGTTATTATACCACAATCATGACAATAGTATCTGAGTGCCTTATAGTATTAAATTAAGTAATGCACCAAACATCCATCACGTTTCTCCTCTTAGGGCTTGTCTACACTACCGCTTAAGTCAATGTAAGTTACGTTGCTCAGGAGTGTGAAAAAAACACCCTCCTGCATGACATAAGTGGCATCGACTTAATGCACTGTCTACACCATGCTTCTTCTGCAGACATAGCTTCTGCCTCTCATTGAGGTGGAGTAATTATGTCAACGGGAGAGCACTCTCCTGTTGACCTAGCGTGTCTTCATCAGATGTGCTACATTACAATGCTACATCAGTACAGCTGTGCCAATGAAGACACGCCCTCACGCTCTCTCCAGGAGAGAAACATGTGAAGTGGAGCATTTAGTTTAGGATTTTTTAAAATATAATATATATTAGAGCTGTTCAGAACATTTTTGATGAAATATGATTTAACTGAAGCCTAAACATTTCATGGAGACGTTGGATTTTTTGTCTGGAAGGTATTTTTGTGTGCAGGATAGAAAGAGAGAGGAACCTCAAAGGTTATTGTGAAATGGAATTGTCATTCTCTGGATAGCTCTCATACACACAGAGCTCAGTATTAAAGAAGGCAAGTTCGAAGAAATGCACTTTTCAATTGGAGCAGAAGGAAGTGAAGCTGCTAATGGTCCTTGGCATAGGTGCTGGAACTAGGGTTGCTGGGGGTGCTGCTGCACTCCCTGGCTTGAAGTGCTTTCCATTATACAGAGAGTTTACAGTTTGGTTATATATCTCTCAGCACCCCCACTATAAAAATTGTTCCAGCATCCCAGTCCTTGGTTCCTGTGGGAGTTCATTCCACAGTTTCAGACTGTCATCACACCCCCCAAGAACTCTCTGCCTTCTGCACAGATGAATTTTATTCTTTTTGGTAGAAAGTTTCATTGTGCCAGAGGAATGAATTCCTCAGCCCAGGTCTATATCTACATCTTCATCAACAACCATATTTATGGACTTGGCAGTGATGGAACTCCCACATCATAAATGGGGTTAAGAGATGACGTAACTTGGTGGCATTGCCTGGCCAACAAGCACCTACTGATGCAAAAGCCTGGATCAGATTCAGCCATCTAAGAATCCTAAGGGCAGAAAAAGAAGTGCTATAGAGTAAACTTTGGTTCTGACCTAAAGCCCAGTGAGGTCAGTGAGAATCTTCCCATTAATTTCCATGGTCCTTTGAATCATTATTAATGCAAAGATCAAGTCCTTACAGCAAAATCAAGTCCTTGAATCAAGTCCTTACAGCAAAATTTTCAAAAGCACTCAGCTCCCACTTAGGCACCAAAATAAGTGAGTGAATGTTGGGTGCTTTTCAGTTCTTTTAAATATCTCTATTGATATCACAATGCGAGATGCTGGGTGTTGAGCATCTTTGAAAAATCTAGGCACTTGGCTTCCATTTGGGAACCTCAACAGAGTGTTTTTAAAAATTCTGGCCCTTAGTGCAGTAATGCTTCAGGGATGACCACTTGGGAAGTACCTAAAATGGAGGAAAAGGTATAAAAAAGTATAGTAGAGATCAAACACAGATCAACCAATAATAACCAAGATTTCTAGAATAAAAAAATACAGGTGTAAGATTGAGTGAACCACAGCAATTTAAGATTGGGCATGTTCAGCTAAAATAGGCCAAGGGACTGGCCAAAGGTGGTCCTGGATAGCTCCCAGGTCTGCCATCTTCACTCCACAGTCAGTGTGAGGATGTTGTGTAGATAGAAAGAATCAAGTCATCTAGTTCTTAGGTCATCACATTGGGACAGACGGCAAAGGGTGTAGCTGACAGATAAGAGCTGAGGTACAGAACCCTGCTGATGGGTGCTAGAAGAGGTTTTAATGGCAGTGTCAGTAACCTTGAGAACAATGATGTTTTCCTGGCTAGCTGGAGAGACTGCATTAATTTAATTCCATGTGCTATTTTGTACTTCAGTACAGAGTAGCATGGAATTTCCTAAAATTTGAAATTACCGTTTCAAGCCATTACATTCCTGTTAGTATGGAAACAGGGGTAGAAGCATAACAACTTTACATGGTGTCAAGTAAACACTGCAAAATGAGGAGAAGTGAGGTGGTGTGTGTTTGTGAGAGAGGAAAAAGAAGAGAGACTGTGAAAGGATGCTAGCATTGAATCCACTAAAGGCTTTACATTTGATTTTTCCAGGGGACTGGTGTGAGCGGAAACAATGCTGTGCCCATTACAGGATTGTGCAGAAGCTGAAGGAAGATAGTGGAGAAGTACACGTATGCTCTTTTATAAAAGCCTTAAGAAGGGCATATATTTAAATCCTTACTTGAGAGTGAAAGTAGAAAATAATAGTGGTCATGCTTGCTTAATATTCTGTTCCCAAATGGATTCTAAAACATGTTTCTACCACATGAACCAAACACTTGGGAAAATAGAAGCATTTGCAAGGAGTTGGCTTATATGGAGTAGCACACAATTATGAGGGAGAGTCAACAGGAACACTAAGGGACAAACTTTGTGTTGGAATCTTAGATCAATAACTTTCCCAGAAATTGCAGTTAAGTATCGTAAGAGTCTGTACCAGCAGTTCAGAGAGAGTAATAAGACCTACCTACCCACACTAGATGATATTCTTTCAATATTGGAAGGTGTCCAAGTATTTCCTCTTTAAGTCGTCAAGTCATTTTTGGCAGATACAGTGCTAAGTTAACTACTTTTACTAGACCATTTGGATAACATTATCTCTTCAAATTTCCCCTTTATCATTATTAGTGCAAAGATCTTCTGGAGAAAACCAACAGAGCTATTGGAGTACCTGAAGGAAGTCATTGCTTATATGGATGATATCCCAGGATATGGCTGACCTAAGAGGAGTATCATAAAAAAAACAATCAAGCCTGAAAACAATTAAGTCTTTGGGTCTGCAGCTCAATAAAGAGAAGTGCTTGTTGCACCAGAAACAGCTACATTTCTTTGGACATTGTAATAATGAGGTGTGCATAAGTTTGAGCTTGTGAAAATCAAAGCCATCACGGAAATGCAGTCTCCTGAATCAATTCCAGAACTGGAAAGAATCCTGATTCAATTCACTAATTTTGCAGATATATAACCAATCTGTCAGAAATATAAACTACTGCATCTGAATGAATCCTGAAATGTGAAAAGGGTAACAGGAGATGCTCAGACAATATTCTGTATAACTATTACACCCCCCTTCTTCCTGCATCTCAGCTTAACTTTTTGCTGAATCAAAGGCCCGAATTCTGTCTTTTCAAGATTTTTTAAAAGCATTGCACAGAGTTAAACCTCAGTTCTATTATATGCCAGACCCTGATAAATGGATACTAATAGGTCCCATTTAATTTAAAAAAAAAAGAGAGCACCATGCACTTAGTAAAACAAACATTTAAATAATACAAAACACATAGGAAAGAGTATAAAAGATTGTAAATAGTATTTGGAATATTATGAAAAACTTTTATTTACAAGTTATTAGACAGTAAATCTACTGGCATTCCTTATGCAGGCTTTCCTTCTGTTGTTTCTGTTACACATATAAGGTCTGAACATAAGGTTTTCTATACTTCACACACATCATACCATATTCCTCTCTGATCTTCTCTCAGAGATGATTTCTCAGTCTTTATAGTGTGATCACAATGTCTGCCTGTGTGTGTCGTGCACTATTCACAGCTTGAGAAAAGGTAGCATCTCAGTCCTTTCAAACACCTCAGAACCCTGTCAGCAAACAACCAACCAGAGGAATCTCCATAGCTAGCAGCACTCCAGCCCTTGGGTTAATATCTGACTGGTCCTCTCGGTTGCTGGTGAAATAGAAATTGGTAGCCAGAAATCTGTAACCAAAGTGACTCAGAGACTGGGATCAGCATATAGACTATCCAATTCCTGGCTCTCTCTAAGGCTCTCACTCTATAGGGCACCATCTTCGCCTCATAAACCCAGCTAAGTCTGGCAAAGATTCACAAACCCTCACCTCACTTTGTGCTGCTCCATTCTCTCTCTATAACTGAAGCAGCATTTCAGTTTAAAGGAGTTAGCTGATGGCTAAATGTGAGATCCACAGTCTCTATGGCCCCTAGGAGTGACAAATGCTTCCCCCACCACTCTCTCTCTCTCTAGGTCCATAATGAATGTTATGGTGGACCAAACATTATCCTAATGCAGGGCTTTCCTAGTAAGTAAAGCTGGAATAGCATAGATCTGTATCCCAAGTCACACAGGGATTGGGCCCCAGCCTTCATAGGAGACACTCTTGGACCTGTGTTGATCAGATGCTGAGTCCACAGGATTGTCTTTAACTCCTGCGTTTATTACTTCTCTCTTTGCTCTCAGATTCACTCAGGTCTCAGGACATGGCTAGAGTAGGACCTGCCAAGTGGGTTGCACGCTATGAAAACTTCCAATATAGCCTTAAAACAGCTACTGAGCATGTCTAGTAACTACCACGCTCTGTTCTGAAAGTTTTTGATCAGAGTTGCCCTGCCCTGCTCTCTGCAAATGTCCAGACACACAGGTATCCAAATCACATCCATGTCTCCTCCCACCACTTCTTTCCCCCTCCCATGGAGAAAAAACATCCAATGCACCAATATAAAGCACATGGGTTACAAAAGCACTCAATATTGAAGTTCAGCATGAGAACAAGCATTTGAAAAAAACTCCCATTTAGTGCAACAGTGTTTGCTTCTGTGACTCCAATAAGCCAGCTCTAATGCATATGGAATCCAGCATCATGGGTCTAGGTTATATCACTAAAGGGTCATGATGATTAGTTTAAGACAGCTGCATATTGCTCCAAGATACTGGAACTGAAACGTCCACCAGCCTCTGCCAACATCCCCTAGGGGCAAAATCCCTATAAACACAAAGAAGTCTTGCTGGATGTCAGCAGCACCAGGTGTCCATGTATACATTGAGGTGTGCAGGGCTCCCAGGCAACTATCACTACCCCAAAAGTATGTGATGCTGGCAGGGTAAACAGAATGAGGAGGCATGCTCTGAATAAGCATACCCCTATGCAATGTCCAACTGCATTAAGTAAAGCTACATTATTGTGACATTAGGGTTATAAATCAAAGTCAAATTGTCCAAATTCTGATACAAGCACTCACTACTGAAGTCTTGGGGACACAATGAAGTGGGATTGCATGCATGTAAACCAAGAGCAGAATTTGACAACTAACTGAAAATCAAGAGGAAATTATCTTTCAACTGGCATCAACCTCAACACCTGATAGTCTAGTAGGACTGACATATTCTTTATTCATAAATGATACGTTACTTAAAGCAAATTCTTGTAAAAGTAATGGACATGTTTAATAAATATTCTTTAATGCAGAAAAAGTAATGCTCTTAATAGAGGTCTATTTACTGTATTACCTCAGGTGTTAACATGACAACATTTTTCTCCACACTGGGGCCAACTTTAGACCTACTATGTACATAAGATTTTATAGGACAAACTTTCATAAAAACACCACTTCTTAAGAGTCCCTCACACTATGCAAGTTGAAAGTTGTGCTATATCTTATTTAAAACATTCAAAATGTAGTTCCATTAAGTATTATTTTTAAAGGGTAGGAAAAACACATGGATGATATTACACTACATTTCTTTGCCCTGATGAAATCTGACATTTCTTTCATTATTTAGTGAAAGATTGAATGCTGAATGTATTTTCCTTTTTGCCGGAAAAAATAAAGTTTTTAAGCAGCTCATACACTGTAGCCAAACAGTAATCAAAAACCTTTCCACATCTTTTGAGTAGCACACTGTTTACACTTTGGTAGCTGTCAAGTGTATGAAAACACACTTCCCTTTTGGGATTTGCAAGTTGTAACTAGACATTGCCCATAGGTTACAGCACTGAGGTATTTGAGTGGGGATTAATTTATTGGAAAATGTTTTGTAAATGTAGAACATTTCACTGTAGCCAGGAAAAACAATTATGGTAAATATTAAATTTTGCAATAAACCAAAACAAAAAACTCAAAAGCAAATAAGTAGCTTGTCTTCCCAAATATAATAAAATTAACTGGCTGTGTAATATTATTATTTATATGGTGGTAGGTTTGAGGTCACAATATGTTACATGCTGTGCAAACAAAGTAGAACAGGAAGTAATCAGCTTAATCTGAAGCCAGGGAGGTTTAGGTAGGTATTAGGAAAAACTTTCCACCGCTAAGGATAGTTCAGCACTGGAACAGGTTACCTAGGAAGACCAGAACATAGGAACAGCCATTCCAGGTTAGACCAAAGGTCCATCTACCCCATTATCCTGTTTTCCAACAATGGCCAGTGCCAGGTGCCCCAGAGGGAATGAACAGAACAGGCAATCACCAAATGATCAATTCCCTGCCACCCACTCCCAGCCTCTGGCAAATGGAGGCTAGGGACACCATTCCTGCCCATCTTGGCTAATAGCCATTGATTGACCTAAAGCAGTGGTTCTCAACTGTGGTCCACCGCTTGTTCAGGGAAAGCCCCAGCACACCAGGCCAGTTTGTTTACCTGCTGCGTCCACAGGTTTGGCCAATCGCGGCTCCCACCAGCCGCAGTTCACTGCTCCAGACCAATGGGGGCTGCGGGAAGCGGCGTGGCCCAAGGGATTGGCTGACTGCCCTTCCCGCAGGCCCCATTGACCTGGAGTTGCGAACCATGGTCAGTGGAAGCCATGATCAGCTGAACCTGCAGACGCGGCAGGTAAACAAACTGGCCCGGTGCGCCAGGAGCTTTCCCTGAACAAGCGGTGGACCACAGTTGAGAACCACTGACCTAAAGGTTTTTCAGAATAGGTTAGACAAACACCTGTCACATGCTAGTCTGCTGTGACACAGACCCAGGTCTGGTCCACGCCCCCAAAGCTGCAGACTTTAACCAAAAACTGCTCAGCAGATCATCTATCTCCAACACCCAGTTCCCAATGGGATCCAAACTCCAAATAAATCAGTTTTACTCTGTATAAAGTTTATACAGAGTAAACTCATAAATTGTCCGACCTCTGTAACACTGATAGAGAGATATGCACAGCTGTTTGCTCCCCCAGGTATTAATCACTTACTCTAGGTTAATTAATAAAATCACTTTTGTTTCTTAGTATAAAAAGTAGGCTTTAAGTGGTTTCAAGTAATAACAGACAGAACAAAGTAATTTACCAAGCAAAATAAAACAAAACACGTAAGTCTAAGCCTAATACATTAAGAAACTGAATACAGGTAAATCTCACCTTCAGAGATGTTCCAATAAGCTTCTTTCACAGACTAGACATCTTCCTAGTCTGAGCCCAATCCTTTCCCTGGCACAGTCCTTGTTAGTTCCAGCAGGCATCTTAGGTGAAAAGCAGGGGCTCTCTCACGGCTGGGACCTCCCACTTTGTTTTCTTCCACCCCCTTTTATAGCTTTGGCACAAGGCAGGAATCTTGTGTCTCTCTGGATGCCCACTCCTCCTTCTAAATGGGTATGGTAGTGCTTCTGGTCTCAGGGACATGCTCACCACAGCCCAGCCAGAAGGAGGCAGTGGCTATGAGATGCCCCTTGTGCAGAAGCTGTGGAAAATGACCTGGCCAGGCTCTGTACTGCCCATCTGGGTCTGCAGAGGCTCTGGAACTGTGGTCAGATGCAGCCAAAGCACTCACTTCACAAACTCCTCACTCTCTGGCAGTTGGTTTAACAGGGAGTTGAAAGTTGCTGCTGACAAACAACGGGGGAGAACACTGTGATCAGGGGAACCCCTTCCTGGGAGCACCCAGAGCCTGGGGAAGGTGTAGTCTGACACACAGCTCTGAATAGACTCCTGGCTGGGCTCCTATGGCTGCCAATGGCAGGGACAGGTGCAGGGTCTTGTGTATGATACTTGGGAGGAGCCACCCTAGGGGTAGTGTCCCCCCCTGCACAAACCCCCACACAGCCCCTCAATCCTGCACATGTGCAACCCTTTCTACTTGGAGTCTACCTTGTCCTTGGAGTACTCTCTCCTTGCTTAATTCACCTTGGTTATAAAGCAGAAGCTGCCAGGAGTCTATGGGCAGCCATTTTACAGATTAGCATTAATGTGGTTTGGAGTAATATTCATAAGGCATGGCCTCTACCAAGATGGTGTGTTCAAATGTATAGTCTACATCACTGACAATTACCCAGATGGTGACTGTGCCTGCTTGGTTTTTGTCCAATCTTCCACCCATTAGTAGATCCGCTCTCAGGTGAATAGGATGAGAAAAAAAGCTCTATAAAATGGAGGCAAAATCATAATCACATATGTCAAGTACTAATGTATGCTTGCAGATTCTTCTACAGGATTGATATATCCCCCCATTCAGCTACACACACACACACACTTTAACTCTCCACACCTCTCACCCTCACCACCACCACCCACGCATGTGCAAACCACTATACTAACCTCCACCGCCCCTGACACACAACCCCCCTGGGATCCTGTATGGAATATGGGTGACCATTTATAATATTATCAGTACTAATATTACAAAATTGCAATGAATCTTATAAAAATATGTCATGTAAGGTATCAGTGGGAAAGTTATGAATTGCTAAATATGATAAGCTTGTTTATATGTATGCATCATCTTTGTATTGTGAGTTATAAATATGTGCTGTGCATCTGGGTGACACCCACAGACAAGTTGGCATCAACACTACCCAGCCTGCTTGATGGCCTGTCAAGAGCTATCAGCTGTACAATGAACCCATGAAGAGAAGACAGGAGCTATGTCTAGGAGTCAGCAGGACATGTAGAAACATGCCTATGGATAGGGGACACAAAATACTTTTCCACGCCCATGTGCTGTGAGCTTGTGTTTGTCACAAAAGATGTATAAGCCACATGGCAAAGGATATAAAAAGGCAGCTGTGTCACCTCCATTTTGTCTTCAGTCCTGCTTCTCACCTCTGGAGTAACTTCTCTACAAACTGAATCTTTGAACAAAGGCCTGTAGACCCCTCCAAGCTTTGGATGTGTTCAAGAGGGACTTTACAAGCCAGCAAACTCACCAATGCTGCTAAGAACATGATACATAGACTCTGAAATCATATCTATGTATCTGATTCCTTTGACCATTTAACAACTCTCTTCTCTTTCCTTTTATAATAAACCTTTAGTTTTAGATACTAAAGGATTGGCTGGCATGGTGGTATTTTGGGTAAGATCCAACTAGTATTTCTCTGGTAATGTGGCTAGCCCTTTGGGGATCAGAAGAACATTTCGTATAGTGAATAGAGTTTTAAGTAATTTCTCACTTTACTGGACCTAGTTGCTGACTGGGAGCCAGAGACTGGAATGCAATAAAGGGGGCTGTCTGATTTCTTTTTTTTCCCAGCTTCTTGATGTAGGGGAGCAGGAGCACAGTTTGTGACTAGCTAGTGAATCTAACTACCATGTTAACCACCAGTTTTGGGAGAATCTACTCTCCTTTTTGAAGCCTACCCTGACCTTGGCATTTTCAGTGTGGGCTACCCTTCAGGTACCTGATGTCACACCCCACACACAGCCTTCATCCCACACAACCACCTGTAATCCCCTCCCTCATCTCACACATACATAGTTTGGAGGGGTGGGTAACAATTTCATATACAGATGACCTTTACACATAAAATGTGGGTTTGTCTCTTTAGGCAAGTGTAAGCTTGCCCATGAACAAAAACGTAGTTCTCATTGGAGTTTGTAGTCCACTCAGGACATAGAAAATGTATAGGGAACATTGGACCTAGGTATAGTTAGTCTTGCTTCAGTGTTGGGGAAAGCCTCTCCCTGCCCTATATTTTTGTATGATTCTGTGATTTTATGAAACACACAAGAAAAGAGACAGTGTCTGCCACTACAAGCTTATATATTCTAGCTGCATGTGACCCAGTTTGAAACAAGGAGAGGTAGCTACATTTATTCCTCCTCCTCCCACTAGTGAAAAATACAAATTTAATACATTGAAAAAATGTTCAAATTGTGGAAAGAAAGATAGCTGGGATCCCTGTGGGTATCCTTCTTACTACCTTCTATGTTCGGCCACAACCTACAAAGATATATGCACATCCTTAACTTTCCGTGCATAAAGCTAAGCATGCACACAAGTCTATGTAGGATTGGGGCCTTAGACACCACAGTAACCGGCACCAAAGAAATACCTAAAATAGGGACCAGGAGGAAATGATTTCTTTAGGGCTCTATAATGTATTCTGGGTGAGGATATGAATTTATGTGAACTTGGTGGCTCACAGTCACTTTTTAAGGATTAAAATAATCTAAAATCAATCAGTTACTCTACAGAAAAGCTGAGAAGACAAGTAATGAAAAAAGCCCTTTTTCCATTTTGAATTACAAATAATGGAGACAGATACATTTGGGGCTACATTCTGACTTCTCCTTATACAGGTGGTCCATAGGGGTAAAGAAAGAAAGGACTAAAGTGCCTCCTATGCTTGCATGGTTCACATAAGGGCAAGCCAAAATGGCAGCTCCTATCCACAGAGAAGGGAAGGGCTGCTTCTGAGATGTTACCTGAACAGAGTGCAGTGCCTAAAATGATCTGTAGGCGGAACCGTATAGGCAAAAATGCATGTAGGCAGAACTGTGGCTCTTCCCCCCCTCCCTGTGACCAGCAGAGTGAATGGCCATGCTGGGAGCAGAGAGGCAGCTGCGTGCTCTCTCTCACCCACCCACCCACAACACTGGGAAGCTGAAGGGAGGCATTCTGAGAGATAGAATGCTTTTGCTGATCCTCTGGGGCAGCATGGCCCTACAAAGCCCCAGAGTTTAAATTGCATATTCTAGCTTCGTGGGATCTGAAAAATTAGTATGGAAGCAGCTCAAGCTCACCTCAGGGTAAAATATTTGTAATTCACATAAAGAGTTTTCAGGCAAAAAGTTGGAATACCTGAACAAAGATTCACTACATTCAAGTAATATCTGTAATATATCTGCCTTGAACAACTTGGAAGTTCTTCCATGTGATAGAATCAGGAAAACTAATGTGCTACCATTTAAAAAAAAATCCCACATATGATGAGTGATCACAAAGTTGACAGAATTAATACAGCTTGCCAGAGCCTTCATTTTACCTCTCATTTATTTGTATCAGTGAAGTGTGAAAATTGTTTTTGTTGACTAAAGTATCGGTAAATGGCAGCACACCATATTTCTATGCAATTCATTGCAAAAGGGTAAGATTTGCAATTAATTCCTGGCTTTAAATGAAAGAGGTAATATACAAAATGAGATTGATGATTATTCAAGTATGATTTCCACTGAATGATTCATTAGAGACTTAAAGTGCTGTTAACAATGTTTCCCCTGCCACAAGATCCCTGTGAGAAGGTGGAAAGGAATTCTAAGCCCCAAAATGTAGGAGGCTAAACCAGACTTCTGTATATCACATAGGTGTTCAGTAGTGCGGTGATCAGAGAGGGGAAATAGCTCTGGTGAATGGTGGCTACTTTGGAGGTGAGGAGGAAAAAGAATGTGTCCTATTCCCTCCCATCTGGCTAAGAAGCTGGAAAAGTTGGTGGCATTTGGAACCCAGTGTTCACAGTGGCTTGTTTTTTGTTTGTTTGTTTCTGACTCAATGAAGGAAAGCCTTCTGGCAAGGGATTGAGACTCTGCCACTGGAAACAGTTTTATGATTCTATGATTAATAGAATATGAGGGTTGGAAGAGACCTCGGGAGGTCATCTAGTCCAATCCCCTGCTCAAACCAGGACCAATCCCCAACTAAATCATCCCAGCCAGGGCTTTGTCAAGCCTGACCTTAAAAACCTCTAAGGAAGGAGATTCAACCACCTCCCTAGGTAACCCATTCCAGTGCTTCACCACCCTCCGAGTGAAAACGTTTTTCCTAATATCCAACCCAAACCTCCTCCACTGCAACTTAAGACCATTACTCCTTGTTCTGTCATCTGCTACCACTGAAAACAGCCTAGCTCTATCCTCTTTGGAACCCCCTTTTCAGGTAGTTGAAAGCAGCTATCAAAGCCCGCCTCATTCTTCTGCAGACTAAATAATCCCAGTTCCTTCAACATCTCCTCATAAATCATGTGCTCCAGCCTCCTAATCATTTTTGTTGCCCTCCGCTGGACTCTTTCCAATTTTTCCACATCCTTCTTGTAGTGTGGGGCCCAAAACTGGACACAGTACTCCAGATGAGGCCTCACCAGTGCTGAATAGAGGGGAATGATCACATCCCTCGATCTGCTGGCAATGCTCCTACTTATACAGCCCAAAATGCTGTTAGCCTTCTTGGCAACAAGGGCATACCGTGTGACTCATATCCAGCTTCTCGTTCACTTTAACCCATAGGTCCTTTTCTGCAGAACTGCTGCCTAGCCACTCGGTCTTTAGTCTGTAGCAGTGCATGGGATTCATCCATCCTAAGTGCAGAACTCTGCATTTGTCCTTGTTGAACCTCATCAGATTTCTTTTGGCCCAATCCTCTAATTTGTTTAGGTCCTTCTGTATCCTATCCCTACCCTCCAGTGTATCTACCATTCCTCCCAGTGTATTGTTATCTGCAAACTTGCTGAGGATGTAATCCAGGCCATCCTCCAGATCATTAATGAAGATATTGAACAAAACCAGCCCTAGGACCGACCCTTGGGACACTCTGCTTGATACCGGCTGCCAACTAGACATGGAGCCATTGATCACTATGCTTTGAGCCCGACGATGTAGCCAGCTTTCTATTCACCTTATAGTCCATTCATCCAGCCCATATTTCTTTAACTTGCTGGCAAGAATACTGTAGGAGACCATATCAAAAGCTTTGCTAAAAAGTCAAGAAACAACACATCCACTGCTTTCCTCTCATCCACAGCGCCAGTTATCTTATAGAAAGCAATTAGATTAGTCAGGCATGACTTGCACTTGGTGACTCCATGGTGACTGTTTCTGATCACTTTCTTCTAAGTGCTTCAGAATGGATTCCTTGAGGACCTGCTCCATGATTTTTCCAGGGACTCAGATGAGGCTGAATGGCCTGTAGTTCCCTGGATCCTCCTTCTTCCCTTTTTTAAAGATGGGCATTACATTAGCCTTTTTCTAGTCATTCGGGACCTCCCCCATCACCATGAGTTTTCACAGATAATGGCCAATAGCTCTGCAATCACATCCGCCAACTCCGCACCTTCAGATGCAGTGCATCCGGCCCATGGACTTGTGCTCGTCCAGCTTTTCTAAATAGTCCCGAACCACTTTGTCCACAGAGGGTTGGTCACCTCCTCCCCATACTGTGCTGCCCAGTGCAGTAGTCTGGGAGCTAGTTCGTGAAGACAGGCAAAAAAAAAAAAAAGAATTGAATACAGTAGCTTTTTCCACATTCTCTGTCACTAGGTTGCCTCCCCCATTCAGTAAGGGGCCTACACTTTCCTTGACTTTCTTCTTGTTGCTAACATACCTGTAGAAATCTTTCTTGTTAATCTTAACATCCCTTGCTAGTTGCAACTCCAAGTGCGATTTGGCCTTCCTGATTTCACTCCTGCATGCCTGAGCAATATTTTTATACTCCTCCTTGGTCATTTGTCCAAGCTTCCACTTCTTGTAAGCTTCCTTTCTGTGTTTAAGATCAGCAATGATTTCACTGTTAAGCCAAGCTGGTCGCCTGCCATATTTACTATTCTTTCCACACATCAGGATGGTTTGTTCCTGCAACCTCAATAAGGATTCTTTAAAATACAGCCAGATCTCCCGGACTCCTTTCCCCCTCATGTTATTCTCCTGAGCTGGTGCTTCTGCCCACCGGCCTATCATCCCTTTTGCTTTGGAGAGCTTTTAACCAAGTTCAGGCTAATCTGATTTTGTCCCCACAAGATTTTTGTTTAATTTGTCTTCACTAAAGGCTATTCCCTGGAAGATCCACCCAACCATCTATGACTCTCTGTGCACAAGTGAAACAGCAGGCATCCATCTGAAACCTCATTACCCTGCAAGAAAGATCTCACTGTATGTCTTGCTGTTAAAGAAGTTTCCAGACCCATATTATTCAGACACATAGGTCCAGATTAGTCCTGGTTCCTGGGTGGGAGTGCAGAGAGGAATGACATGCAATTAACCAATGTGTCCCCACTGCTCAGGGACCAGGCTTGTTAAGAGTCCTTGTGCTCAGAGAGAACAAGGACTCTGCTGAACTGTCAGCATTAACCTTTCCAAAAGAAGCAGAGAAGGATGCAGATAAGAGTGGATGATGCAACACTTCAAGGGTGGAGCCGTAATTCCATGCTCCTTCCCTACTCTGCCCTTCTTGATATTCTTCATTTGTTAGTTCCGCTGGGGAAGAGCACTTCTGCACCGACTCCATGCAGAACAATGGCTGAATGCCATGAACTCAAGCCCATAATATTCAAGCAATATAGGAGTGGGTAAAATACAAGAACTCACGCAAAGTTTTAACCAAACAAAAGCTTTCTAGGTCTAAAAAGGGTACAGATAACATATGTTATATATAAAACTTTGCTTCCATATATTCTGCCTATTTCCACCTCAGTGCATTCGCTTGGAATCTAACTCAGGAGCTTAGTTTCCTATGCATCTCACTAAGCACTAAAATTAGAGTAACTTCATAGTTGTTAGTTTGTTTTTAAACCCCTTCTCTCTTAGCCATTCACCTCTAATTCATTTGCTTTGACTCAGCTTTGGTACTGCTGTTTGTTAGGATATAGATATTCAGGCCTGTCTGTAAAGGCCTGTACTCTAAGAATTTAGGTGTATTCTTATCACTTGGCTAGTTATAGAGGTATAAAAGAAAGAATCAAAATCACTGTCTGCCGGTGTAAGGTCCTTCTCTTACTGTGACAGTCTGAAGCCCTGTTCTTAGGCTAAGGCCTTTGGCTAAGCAAAAGAGGCAGCCATAAGCTGGGAAGCAAACGGTCACATCCTCACATTCCAAAATAGTCACATTGAAATAAGGTGCTATTGGGTTGTTAGGAATACAATCCTGTCCTGATAATGCCTGTCACCTCCAGAGAAAGGGAAGTGCCTAGAAGATGTAAAAGGAAACTTAGTTTGATAGCATGCTGTCTGGCAAGAATTCTCTTATCAATAGCTGGGATGTGGAATCCTCACTTCTGTATTGTTTTGTCATTATAGTTCCCACTTTGCTATTGTTTGTCTGTATAATCTCTGTCTACTGTATAATTAATTTTGCTGGGTGTAAACTAATAAGGTGGTGGGATATAATTGGTTAAAATAATCATGTTACAATATGTTAGGATTGGTTAGTTAAATTTCAGGAAAATGATTGGTTAAGGTAATAGTTAAGCAGAACTCAAGTTTTACTATATAGTCTGCAGTCAAATCAGGAAGTGGGTGTGTGTGGGGGGGGGAAATGGGAACAGGGAATGGGGTGAGGAAATTGGAATCATGTTTTGCTAAAGGGGGAAATGGGAACAGGGACACAGGTATAAGGCTCTGTGGTGTCAGAGCTGGGAAGGGGGACACTAAGGAAGGAAACTGGAATCATGCTTGCTGGAAGTTCACTCTAATAAACATTGAATTGTTTGCACCTTTGGACTTCGGGTATTGTTGCTCTCTGTTCATGCGAGAAGGACCAGGGAAGTAAGTGGGCGAAGGAATAAGCCTCCGAACAATGTTTCATTCAGCAAATCTCTAACATCTACATCTAACAGCCCAAGCTCCTTTTTAAATATGGACTCACTTTGTTTCTTTTTCACTTTGTTACTTGCCTCTCAATTTCTATATTTATGCTAAAGAAGGAACTATACACAAGAAGCTTGATTCTCCCCTCATTTACGTTGGCATAACTCCATTGGTTTCAAATGATTTATTATGGATTTACACCAGTATAACAGGATAATCAGGCTGAATTTTAAAAGGGTGTGTGTTGTGGGGAAAAAAGTTTACAAGGTTTACATACTGCAACCTGGGGCTATTTAGGTTTTAAAATGATGAATAGAAGGAATCAGATAAAGCAAACTGATGAAACTAAATTCCCCAGATAGCCAAAGATCCATTCAGCCTCAGAAGAGACCTTACATATCAAGCTTTAGCTCAGACAGAAAAAATGTTATGACCAAGTTATAAACCCTTTAAAGTTTATAATAGAAGTGCTGACATAACCTTTACTAGAACAGTGGGAAAGCATTACTATAATCAAGATAAAGAATGACAAGGAATCAAAGGTGAAAGAACTGGGGCTATTTCAACAGAGAGGTTGAGAGAAGTCTAATAAGTTAGAATCATCTATGCCCTTATGTATGATAGAAATTATATGGTAGTGGAGAAACCCAGAGGGTACATCCTGTAAAAATAAACAGAGCAAACTGAATAGATAAGAAAGAGACTTCATAGTTCATGTCATTGATGTCATTCCTGTAAAACAAAAAGCCTTGTTGTAGCATTAGTGAAATTTCACTAATGTATATAAAAATGCAGAGTCTGAAGTAATTGAGATATTTTTCAATTTTTTAAGCCAAAGTATACTGCATCAAGAGGGATGTTTAAGCAAAATGGGACATTCTTAGATTGTGGCAGGGGACAGAGTAGCTATTCCTTTATCCATTTTTTTCAGAATCCATTTGAGCTTAAATTATTGAAACATTTACTGTGTATTAGTAATTGAAAGAACTATCTGCTATAGTAACAAGAAATACAATGAGAGAAAGAAAAATGCTCTTAAAAATAGAGAGAAATGCCTATAAGTCTGTTCTATAGCTTCAAATGATATTTTGATTGCTCAAGGTTATGGTGTCTAATATGAATCTGGTAGATAAACTCAGTGACCTAAAAATCACATAAAACATTTCAATTCCTGCCAAATGCTTATTATTTCATTTAAGTTTACAACTTTTCATAAAGCATTTTAAATACTATTTTGAGCTATTTAATGGCACAAGAAGCCATTTGTATAATTGGTCCCTATGGTGCATAACTGTGCTGTTGTGATAAGAGATAAAGCATGTCATCTATTTTTTTAAACATTTGTATTTCAGAGCTGTTTAGTGTGGACTTTTTATTCTGTGAATCCATTTAAATATCTTCTAAAATTGCTGCATTGTTTCTCTCATAACAACATTTAGTCCAGTTATCCTCTCTTACTCTCTTTAAGTTGTACTTTACTACATAAATAGTGCCACTGAAATCAACTCAGCCACCCAAATGGAATGACTAGGAAGTAACTCTAGTCAAACTTTGACTATGGAGGGAGTGACCATCCCACTGCCATGACTTCTTTATTAATTGTTCTTGGTAACACCAGTGCCTCCTCATGGTTGGTATTAATTTGTACATTCTTTGGTGACTGATTAAAACAGTTTATACAGTTGAACAAACAATCCATAATGAATTGTTTATTCTAGGAATTTTGTCTGTTTTTTGTCTACAAAATATCACAAAGATCATGACATTCTTAGAATTATTCATTCACCAAAATATTTTGCAAATTTCATTTACTTTCTGACCTGCTACTGAAGAATCAAAAGGTGGGATGTGTTGCTTTGGTCACAGGGTACATGGAATTACTTCTCTTTTCTGACTGGATGAGCATAAAACTCGTAGTAAGTTTTGTGTTTTGAATGTTTATGGAAAATTAACCTTTTTCAATGAGCATTCAAACATGAAAGCTTAAAGTTTTGCTTTTTGTAGTTATTTTACGCTAGTAAAATGTGATCATATGAATGTTCGTGGAAAGTGATTACAATCAGGGCACTAGCCTGGTCAAAACAAATTAGTTTGAAAATGCAAATTAGTATTTTAGGGGTTTGTTTTAGTATTGAAATCATAGTATTATTTTAGCATCTTTCAAATAACTCAGAAATAAATAAAGCTTAATAATCAAAAGCATTAGCAGATACTACAAATCTGAGATATCAACAAAAAAAAAGGAGTCAATTTCCACTTTTTAATATGAAATGCTCTGTGCTCTATGTATAGCAGTGTCTGAGCTGAGCTTGAGTATCCAGTGTGATTAAACCTTATGGTTAATGGTCATCAAGAAACTAATCAATGTATCACCAGAAGTTTGAGTGAGGCTGTACTTAGAAAACTGCAATGAAACAAATCTCTTCATCTTGTGTTTTAGTCTGCAGAGTTGTGAACAAAGTGGGGAGGGAAAAGTTAGAAACAAAGAAGCAAGACTGTTTCAAAAGAATAAGCCTCTATGCCAATAGGTTCTCACACTATTTTATACTTTTACTCCACAGTAAGTGACTAACAACTGCTCCTTTCCATACCCACCACAAAAGTTTTGCACTGGGGGGGGGGGTCCCATGGTGCTTCAAAAGAGGTGCTTCAGCAGTTTAAAGGAGATTTGACAGAAATCAGTACAGTGTTTTGTGAGACACAGCCAGCATCTACAGAGCATGAGGTGCAAGGGATGGAGATAATTTACTTCAGTGGAAGACCACAGATCAGACCTCCCAGTAGTCCTGAGTTTTGCATGACTGAACCACTTTGACTTCCAAAACTTCCTATCCCAGTTGAAGGGCAGTTTGCTCTGGGTCCCCTGTTTGATATGCCCCCTCAAACCAAGTGGCATTCTGACTCTGTGCACTAGGTCGCAAAACCAATCAAATTTGGCCCATTTGCCTCTCCATCTCTAGCAACAGAGGGGAGGATGGGCCAAACCTAAGTGGTGCTGTGTCTGGCTTTAGACTCTTGAAATGATGGGAGGTATGAGAGAATGGCATCAGGCTCATGACCTCTTAGACAACCATGCCTTTTCCCAGGCTACTTCCCAATCCCAGTACAGCAAGACAATTCCCTCTCCTCATTCAAATCACTCCTCAAAATTCATTTCAGACGAAAATGTCCACAAGAAGTTGTAGCTGAGGCCTTGCCTGACAAGAGCAATTAGCATGTGGAGGTATGCCTCATTTCTTGGAGGATAGAATTAGGGAGGTAAACAGGTCATTAGGTTGAAAACGGAATGTTTGTGCTAAATAAGATAAGCAAATAGCTCAGTAGGCTTAAAAAAAAAAAAGAGAGAGCTTCTGAGCCAGCTAAAAGGAGAAAGGACACCCATTTACTAACAGTGGGCCAGATAAATTAGGATCATAGAGATGAAATAAAGAATAGGTTGAGTGTGAACAATGCATGGACAGATCATCCTGCGCAGGGATTGCTTCCCGCAAAGTAACCAAGCTAATCCAAAAAACATGTGATGCAATGTATAGTAAATGCCAGTTAATGTTTAAATGTATATAAAAGGAGGGTTTTTGTGTAACTTTGGATATGTGGTATGCCTTATACCCACCCCCTACTCTGCATAGCTTTCCTGTATGTCAAAGGAACCTGAGTGATGAAATCAAGAGTTGAACTGAATTTTCTGGATCCCAAAGAACAGGACAAAGTGTTCTTCTGGAAGAACTGGATGAGGTGTTCTGGATAACTCAAGTGGAAAAGGCTTGGGGAGGTAAAGGGGGGGGGGGGGGGAATTCCAATATTACTGGTGCCATGATTTGATCTGGATCCATTCATCTGGAGCAGCCAATGTATAGTGTATTATACGTGGAGCTTTACTGTCAAGGATTGCAAGCCAGCAATTTAGTAATGGCACTAGAAGGGTATAAATTTGAGGAGGTGCCCAGGGTGCTGGAGGAGAGGAGTTAGATCTAAAGGAGGTCCCTATAGATTCCACAGGGAAATGATAGGGGGAGAGTGGAACTGGGCAGAAAAGGAACGCCAGGAAATAGTATTAGACAAAAAATGCAAGAAAATGAAAGAGAAAACCCATGTTATTAAGTCTCTCCTAAAAAGAAATTCAGTAAAATAAGGGGAAGAGAGGGAGGGACTTTGGTTATTTATGTAAAAGAATGCTTTGCAAAGCACAGCAAAGGCCTGTTAAATGCCACTGAAACTCTGGGTGACCATGAGAGAAGAAAAGGAGTACTTGTGGCACCTTAGAGACTAACCAATTTATTTGAGAATAAGCTTTCATGAGCTACAGCTCACTTCATCGGATGCATACTGTGGAAAGTGTAGAAGATCTTTTTATACACACAAAGCATGAAAAAATACCTCACCCCACCCCACTCTCCTGCTGGTAATAGCTTATCTAAAGCAATCACTCTCCTTACAATGTGTATGATAATCAAGTTGGGCCATTTCCAGCACAAATCCAGGGTTTAACAAGAACGTTGGGGGGAGGGGGGGGAGGAAAAAACAAGGGGAAATAGGTTACCTTGCATAATGACTTAGGCTTGAATAGAGACTGGGACTGGCTAAGTTAATTGTATCCAATTTGCAAATGAATTCCAATTCAACAGTCTCTCGCTGGAGTCTGGATTTGAAGTTTTTTTGTTGTAAGATCACAACTTCAATGTCTGTAATCGCGTGACCAGAGAGATTGAAGTGTTCTCCGACTGGTTTATGAATGTTATAATTCTTGACATCTGATTTGTGTCCATTTATTTTTTTACATAGAGACTGTCCAGTTTGACTAATGTACATGGCAGAGGGGCATTGCTTGCACATGATGGCATATATCACATTGGTGGATGTGCAGGTGAATGAGCCTCTGATAGTGTGGCTGATGTGATTAGGCCCTGTGATGGTGTCCCCTGAATAGATATGTGGGCACAGTTGGCAACGGGCTTTGTTGCAAGGATAGGTTCCTGGGTTAGTGGTTCTCTTGTGTGGTATGTGGTTGTTGGTGAGTATTTGCTTCAGGTTGGGGGGCTGTCTGTAGGCAAGGACTGGCCTGTCTCCCAAGATTTGTGAGAGTGTTGGGTCATCCTGCAGGATAGGTTGTAGATCCTTAATAATGTGTTGGAGGGGTTTTAGTTGGGGGCTGAAGGTGACGGCTAGTGGCGTTCTGTTATTTTCTTTGTTAGGCTTGTCCTGTAGTAGGTGACTTCTGGGAACTCTTCTGGCTCTATCAATCTGTTTCTTCACTTCCGCAGGCGGGTATTGTAGTTGTAACAATGCTTGACAGATTTTGTAGGTGTTTGTCTCTGTCTGAGGGGTTGGAGCAAATGCGGTTGTATCGCAGAGCTTGGCTGTAGACAATGGATCGTGTGGTGTGGTCAGGGTGAAAGCTGGAGGCATGTAGGTAGGAATAGCGGTCAGTAGGTTTCCGGTATAGGGTGGTGTTTATGTGACCATCGTTTATTAGCACTGTAGTGTCCAGGAAGTGGATCTCTTGTGTGGACTGGACCAGGCTGAGGTTGATGGTGGGATGGAAATTGTTGAAATCATGGTGGAATTCCTCAAGGGCTTCTTTTCCATGGGTCCAGATGATGACGAAGTCATCAATATAGCGCAAGTAGAGTAGGGGCATTAGGGGACGAGAGCTGAGGAAGCGTTGTTCTAAGTCAGCCATAAAAATGTTGGCATACTGTGGGGCCATGCGGGTACCCATAGCAGTGCCGCTGATTTGAAGGTATACATTGTCCCCAAATGTAAAATAGTTATGGTTAAGGACATAGTCACGAAGTTCAGCCACCAGGTTAGCCGTGACATTATCGGGGATAGTGTTCTTGACGGCTTGTAGCCCATCTTTGTGTAGAATGTTGGCGTAGAGGGCTTCTACATCCATAGTGGCCAGGTTGGTGTTATCAGGAAGATCACCGATGGATTGTAGTTTCCTCAGGAAGTCAGTGGTGTCTCGAAGGTAGCTGGGAGTGCTGGTAGCGTAGGGCCTGAGGAGGGAGTCTACATAGCCAGACAATCCTACTGTCAGGGTGCCAATGCTTGAGATGATGGGATGCCCAGGATTTCCAGGTTTATGGATCTTGGGTAGTAGATAGAATATCCCAGGTCGGGGTTCCAGGGGTGTGTCTGTGCGGATTTGATCTTGTGCTTTTTCAGGGAGTTTCTTGAGCAAATGCTGTAGTTTCTTTTGGTAACTCTCAGTGGGATCAGAGGGTAATGGCTTGTAGAAAGTGGTGTTGGAGAGCTGCCGAGCAGCCTCTTGTTCATATTCCGACCTATTCATGATGATAACAGCACCTCCTTTGTCAGCCTTTTTGATTATGATGTCAGAGTTGTTTCTGAGGCGGTGGATGGCATTGTGTTCTGTACGGCTGAGGTTATGGGGCAAGTGATGCTGCTTTTCCACAATTTCAGCCCGTGCACGTTGGTGGAAGCACTCTATGTAGAAGTCCAGTCTGCTGTTTCGACCTTCAGGAGGAGTCCACCTAGAATCCTTCTTTTTGTAGTGTTGGTAGGGAGGTCTCTGTGGATTAGTATGTTGTTCAGAGGTATGTTGGAAATATTCCTTGAGTCGGAGACGTCGAAAATAGGATTCTAGGTCACCACAGAACTGTATCATGTTCGTGGGGGTGGAGGGGCAGAAGGAGAGGCCCCGAGATAGCACAGCTGCTTCTGCTGGGCTAAGAGTATAGTTGGATAGGTTAACAATATTGCTGGGTGGGTTGAGGGAACCATTGCTGTGGCCCCTTGTGGCATGTAGTAGTTTAGAAAGTTTAGTGTCCTTTTTCTTTTGTAGAGAAGCAAAGTGTGTGTTGTAAATGGCTTGTCTAGTTTTAGTAAAGTCAAGAATTATAACATTCATAAACCAGTCAGAGAACACTTCAATCTCTCTGGTCACGCGATTACAGACATGAAAGTTACAATATTACAACAAAAAAAACTTCAAATCCAGACTCCAGTGAGAGACTGTTGAATTGGAATTCATTTGCAAATTGGATACAATTAACTTAGGCTTGAATAGAGACTGGGACTAGCTAAGTCATTATGCAAGGTAACCTATTTCCCCTTGTTTTTTCCAACCTCCCCCCCTCCTCAGACGTTCTTGTTAAACCCTGGATTTGTGCTGGAAATGGCCACCTTGATTATCATACACATTGTAAGGAGAGTGATCACTTTAGATAAGCTATTACCAGCAGGAGAGTGGGGTGGGGTGAGATATTTTTTCATGCTTTGTGTGTATAAAAAGATCTTCTACACTTTCCACAGTATGCATCCAATGAAGTGAGCTGTAGCTCACGAAAGCTTATGCTCAAATAAATTGGTTAGTCTCTAAGGTGCCACAAGGACTCCTTTTCTTTTTGCAAATACAGACTAACACGGCTGTTACTCTGACAGAAGGGAATGTAATCTGGGTACAGTTGTGTAAAAAAATAATTAAAGTAATGCAAGGGATGCTGAGCAAAATGTTTAAAATAAATACATTTATGTAATTATGCATGGTTTTAAAAACCTAAACAAATATGCTTGGCTTGTAAAAAACCTATTTTGTATGTCTAAAATTAATGGACTTTGAAAGATTCCACTAAAAAAATCTATTTGAATCTTGCATTCAAAGTTGCAAAAACTGACAGACACTTTTTGAGCAGCTGCCAATGTTTCCTGGCAGTCTTTGCTAAATTATTTCCCCCCTCCCGACCCCAAGCCAAACCCAAGTAGCTGATGTTATCTGGCTTTGTTACCGCAACGTTTTTATGACATTCAACATCTTTTCAAAGAAGGCTCTAAAGGGCATGGTTGTGGCTATGGCAGGGATGGCCAGAAACAGGATAGTAGGAAGAAATTCTGGATCCTTTTGTAGTAATGAAACAGCAACTGAAAGAGCTGCAGGATGAGAATGAAAAATAAAAGAGACTGTGCACCTCCGGAGTAACAGAAAAAGGTAGGGGCAGTCACAAGACTAGCATTGTTAGGAACACTAAGCCTTAATATGGCTCTGAGTGATTAAACCATCTTTTTGATAAGGGTACACGAAAACTCTTTAAGCACAAAAAACAAACAGTTACACTTCATGTGAAAATTAGTACGACTAACAATTTTATGACAGGGTAAGGGTTATACTATGGAAGGAAGGTACATTCTTGGAACAAGTAGTGTATATCCCTTTTACAATAAAATAAATGTAAAGACTTGCTATTTAATTAAAATCCTATAGAGCAGTGGTGGGCAACCTGTGGCCTGTCAGGGTAATCCGCTGGTGGGCTGCGAGAGAGTTTGTTTACATTGACCGTCCGCAGGCACAGCAGCCCGCAGCTCCCAGTGTTTGCGGTTCGCTGTTCCCCACCAATGGGAATTGTGGGAAGCAGGACAGGAAGTGCCCACCATTGCCATAGAGGGTCCAAAGAGGCCCCACAATAAAGCTGTGAATTCTTTTTCAGGTGGCTGTATGCTTGGGAAGCAGAAACCACCCCAGCACCAAGGAAGGTCAGTGAATACAAGAAATGGAGCTTAACCATTAACATGTTATCCAAAAGTTCAGTTTAACTGTGCTGTAAAGTAAATTTTATTTAGGAAGCGAAAACCTATATAGTAGTGTTTTCTAAATGGAAAAAGGAATAATTGTATTAAAACTAAGCAATTTTATAAAAAAATTGAAATGCCCTAGATTTGAAACAAATCCAACTAATGTCTTAAGGTTACATCTATTAAGGAAATATTGTTTCATAGTGTTTAGTTTATTAATTGTTGGATTTCACCAATCTGCAATCACTGGGGTTGATCAAAAGTGGTTACAAATATTGAAAGGACTTTATGGACAAAAAAGTTGGGGTTTTTTTTAAATGCATAAGCCTGCCAAGGAGGGGCAGCAACTTGGGGAACTCGTTACCAGGTGATTTTGTGAAGGCCAAAACTATAACCTGGTTCAAAAAAGAATTAGATACGTTTATGGAGGATAGGTCCATCAATGGCTATTAGCCAAGGTGGGCAGGGATACAACCCCATGCTGTGGGTGTCCCTCGCTTCTGATTGCCAGAAGCTAGGAGTGGACAACGGAGGATGGATCACTCACTGATTGCCTGTTCTGTTCATTCCCTCTGAAGCACCTGGTATTGTCCACTGTCAGAAGACAGAATACTGGGCTAGATGGACCATTGGTCTGACCCAATATTACCATTTTTTATGAGTCTGATCAACTCAGGGTAGTTTTGCTGTATGCCAAATAAAGAAACCTGAGTGATGAAATCTGGAGTCAACCTGAGTTTTTTGGATCCCAGAGAACTAGATGAAGTGTTTGCCCAGTAATGAACAAGGTGTTCTGGATAAGATGAGTGGAAAAGCTCTCAGAGGGAATTTCAACAGAAGTGAGTTAATAATCATGTTAACTTGAAAATATACAAAGCAGATCCAAAGACTTCCATGAGCGTTGGATCAGCCACTCAGGCAGGAGTCCACTTCCATTGAGTCACATTGACTTGAGCGGTAGTTCCATGTGGGTGGAGGGGTCCATCCACACACAACAAATTGCAGGTCTGTGGCTTTAGCCTGCAAGCTTTTTGGGGAAAAGCACAGCTTTACTTTTGTGCTATGTAGTTTTCACCCCATTGTTCATATTTAAAAATAATTCATAAACAAATATAACTGCTAGTGGCCTGCTGCAAGCTGCAAGTCGTGACCCACAGGTTGAAAACATTGCTGTCTCCATTGGCTTCAGAGCAAGGCAAAGCTATTTTCTCTGACTCATATTAGAGTTCAGGAAGGCATATGCTGTGTTACAGGATAAAAAGAAATGTAAAAGGGAATGTGTATCATAATCTTATTTTAATTCCATGGAATGGATGGAGTGAGTGTGATAAGTTCTCTTAGAATACATCCACTTTACTCTAAGAAGTCACCTCTATAAATCCTCTGCACTAGCAGGTGGATGGAGAAATTGCTTCTTATGCAATGCCAGCACAAAAGGTACGCAACTCCTCCCCTTCACATTTCATTACTGTTCTGAAACAAAGAAATCAAACAAGGCTTTCACATTATGTTCCTATTGAGAAATAAGTGAATGGTTCTATTTAGTCTTTATACTCCTGCATTTTTATGTCAAGGTTAGACCACAATGAACATTTCATAAATAAGTTATCCTGTCAACATGTATTTACTTTCTAGAATAGGAAGAGGGCATTCTTTATTAAAATGTCAACTGTCTAGCTCTTTGCATCAAGAATGCCCAAAGTGAATGGATGATCACAATTAGTCACCTTCCTGATTTATTAACCAAATAAATTGTATAGAGTCTTTGGTTCTGCTCATGGCTGAACAAACAGGATTGCATTCAATGTTTAAATGTGCTAAAATACTTAATGCAGGTTATATTTATAAAATTGAAAGCCGAGAATATGAAACATTTCAGTTATTATGGAAAACTTTTTTCAGGTGGAGTACAAACAAAGAATCACTCTATTCCCCACCAGGGTTACCTCTGAGGTGTGTGTGCTGGCTCAGCCACATTCCCTACTGGCTGGCAATATCCAATGCTCCTCCAGCTAGTAGAGTTGCAGAACAGGAGCTTAGGAACCTACTAATTTCAGCTGACATCACTGTAAGCCTACATGGAACTATTTTAATTGAAATATGGTTTTATTTATTTGACTGGATGCAATACAGACCAGCAACTGAGTGACTAGCAGAACTCTCTCTAGAATGGCTTTATTATTTAATTTATATTTTTCAGTGCCTAGAAGCCCCAATAATGAACCAGGATCCCATTGTATAATGTGCTCTGCAAACAGTGCAATCAAGCTTTGATGCACTTCACCCAACCTAATTTCCACTCGAGTTATAAAATATGGCATTTGCTTAGCATTGTCTCTCACTCAAGTGAATGGAAATGGTTCTTGAACAAGATTCACAGAGATTCCAAAAATAAATCCATGAATATGTAAATATCTGCCACATCCACCTTCAATTTTATGTTATCTTTCATGTCTATAGTAACATGATAGATGTAAGCATTTTGGCCAAAAGTTCTAAGAGAAGAAAGAGTAGAGAAAACTCTTATTGATTAAAAGGGAAAATTAATGCCACAGACAGATTCATTTGCATAGGCTACCTATCCCACCATTTCTCTAGTAACACTTGGAGAGTCATCATACTGTACATGAACTTGGATTCTGGGTGGAATTGGATTCCCAGAGAGGCAAGAACTACTACCAGTGGCAAAGAAGAATTCATTCCTAAACAGCCAGGACTCTGTTCAAAGGTCCTAAGTGCTTGTGGCTCAACTCCCATAGGGATTCTGTGGTGAGATGCAATGGATACTGAAGACTTCGCTGCAAGAGATGAGGCAGACTGAGGATTCTAACTTTTGAGTGTTTCACTCTGCAACATGAAGGTTCTTTGAATGTAGGTGTTTGGTTTTGGGTGATATCTATAACTAGAATTCCAAACGACAAATTACAGACATTGCAAATCAAAGGCATCTTTATCCACTAAAGTTATAAATACAAAGAATGTGGCAGAGTATGCATGTCTGCTGTAAAATGTTTTGAAAAAGTGATGGTTTTCATAAAATATACTGTACCTACTTTTTCCAAATGGAGAAAGGTATGTGATAATGCACAATGGAAACTTATTGTGATGGGGACTTTTACCCCTTGTTCTCTTTGTACAGACCATTTTGTAAGAATGTCTCATCTTTTAAGGTACTGGAATTTGAAAACAAAATATTATGCTATATTACTAAAAAGTCAGAATAATATTAAAATATTATACTATCATTATATACACATCAGTTGTAGACTCTCACTTTTGCATAGCATTTTCGATCACTCCATCTCCAAAAAGATACAACAGAAAGAACATGTAGAGAGTCATGGAAAGATTGCCATATGAGAAGATATTAAGGTTAGAGCTACCAAGTTTACAGTGAGTGACATGAAAGACTTCCATCAGAGGAAGAATTTTCAAAAATTAATACTCCTTAGTTTAGAGAAGACACAATGAGAAGGGGCACAATATATTTTAAATGAACTGTATAGAAAAGCCAAATGGTTACTCCTATTAACCCTCTTATACTACAAAAGCAAGGGGACATTCTATGAAATGGAAAAGCAACCTATTTAAACAGACTATGGAAAATACTTTTATACACGTGGAGTTCATTCACTTACACTAGATATTATTGAAGCAAAAAACTTGGTAGGATTCACAAGAGGAATAGGTATTTACATGCAGAGAGTGTCATTCACTAAGAAACATTTATAAAGTCAGGAAGTAAGTTGATCTCCAGCTGTTTGGGATTAGAAAGTGGCCCCTCTCCTGGTACCTCTTTTGGAGGTTTTCCACATGTAATGACCTCTGTTACTGTGGCTGCCCCGTACCTTTTAAAATACGTGTATTATACCTGTCAAGGTTCCTTCCACACTCTGAACTCTAGGGTACAGATGTGGGGACCTGCATGAAAACCCCCTAAGCTTATTTTTACCAGCTTCAGTTAAAACTTCCCCAAGGTACAAACTATTTTACCTTTTACCCTTGGACTTTATTGCTGCCACCACCAAGCATCTAACAAATATATATAACCGGGAAAGAGCCCTCTTGGAAACCTCTTTCCCCCCAAAATCCTCCCAAACCCTACACCCCCTTTCCTGGGTAAGACTTGATAAAAATCCTCACCAATTTGCATAGGTGAACACAGACCCAAACCTTTGGATCTCAAGAACAATAAAAAAAATCAGGTTCTTAAAAGAAGAATTTTAATTGAAGTAAAAGAATCACCTCTGTAAAATCAGGATGGTAAATACCTTACAGGTTAATCAGATTCAAAACAGAGAATCCCTCTAGGCAAACCTTAAGTTACAAAAAGACACAAAAACAGGAATATACATTCCATTCAGCACAGATTATTTTCTCAGCCATTTAAACAAAACAGAATCTAACGCATATCTAGCTAGATTACTTACTAAGTTCTAAGACTCCATTCCTTTTCTGTTCCAGGCAAAAGCATCACACAAACAGAGAGAGCCTTTGTTTCTCCCCCCAGCTTTGAAAGTATCTTGACTCCTCATTGGTCATTTTGGTCAGGTGCCAGTGGGGTTATCTTAGCTTCTTAACCCTTTACAGGTGAAGGGGTTTTGCCTCTGGCCAGGAGGGATTTAAAGGTGGTTAGCCTTCCCTTTATATTTATGACAGTCCCATACCTTCTCTGTTATTCAGCACATCCTCGGCATGCCCCCTGTACTTGGGACTATGAGGGGGCATGGCATAGTGCTGTGCATTCTCTTACTTTACACTAACTGACCATTTCAATCAGTTTTAAGGCTGTTTTGTGTGCCCAGAGCATGCAAAGAAGTTGTATTAGGGCCAAGAATCTGGCCCTAAGACTTTAATAATGGTACAAGCTCAACAGAAATCAATTCTCAGGGGAAAGTTTCTCTTCGTACATCATTACTGTGTACCTATAGTAGGTGATTTCTTTCATACATAGCTCTACAGTATTATACTGTGACTGAGAAATAAGGACATATTTTTACTCATCCATAATTACATGCAATTACCATGATTTCCCATAGAGTTATGGAATTTACAGTTGACTATCATTTTGTATTTACAATTAGTACAAATGCATCTGGACTATAAAATATAACATTAGAAGAAAAAACAAACTGTCTCTGGTATATAAACCATAGGAATTGAACAAAGTAAAATAGGGTTGAACAGTATAGTCCCCTGGTCTTTTTCAGTCAGGCTTGTTTGAGTTTCCCTGGTAATGAATAATTTATACAGGTCTACAGTATATATTATCCTCCTCCCGAAAATTTCTCTTGCTGTTTTGATGTTAGGAAAATGAAGAAATTCTACTGGGGATGTATGCAAGGACAGTTAACATAGAAAGTGAGATTGTCAATTGAAAAAGCGAAAAAAAAAAAGCATATTGACAAAATTAAACTAAACTGGAAGTGCATCCAAAGGGGTGGAGAGAGGAAAGTGTTTTTTTAAGCTCTCCCAAATCCAAATTAAAATCTGCACAAGGATGCTTTGTGAAGACAGCTTGTACTGTAGATTTAGTTGCATTTTTCCCCCCAAATAGTGGGTTGACTTTGTTTTTCAATCTTTCCTAACAACCTGAAAATGAGTGGCATAAATTAAACCATTTAGGCCTTGGGGAAAGTGTGTATTATAAAAGCAAGGAAGAAAGTGAGACAGTAAGTCAGACAGCATCGAGTGACCTATGGTCTGCAGACCCCTGGGGGTTCACAAACTATGTCTAAGATTTCCAAAAGGAGTCCTCACCTCCATTTGAAATTTTTTAAGGGGTCCATATATGAAAAAAGTTTGAAAACCACTGACCTAGACAATGTAGTATGGGCTCATGCTTCCACAAATTCACAATGTCAGATCGTTCTTGAGGTTTTATGGAGAATTTGCTTATCTTACATTACACATGGCTAAACATTTTATAGGAGTCTAGTTCTGGCAACTTTAAATTATACTGTAATAGAGGGTTTTTGAACATAATCTATCCCCATATTTCATGGCCTCTAAGATACAAACATCAGCTGCACTAAATTGAGAACTGATTTTATGTAAAAACTATTAATTATTTCTATGGCATTATAAATGTGTGGTGTTCTAGAACAGTGGTTATCAACCTTTCTGGACTACTGTACCCCTTTTAGGAGTCAGTTTGATCTTGCATATACCCAAGTTTCACCTCACTTAAAAACTATTTGTTTACAAAAATCAGACATAAAAATACAAAAGTTTCACAGCACACTACCACTGAAAAATTGCTTACTTTCTCATTTTGTCTGTATCAAATTTTAGTTTGTACTGACTTCACTAGTGCTTTTTATGTAGCCTATTGTAAAACTAGGCAAATATCTAGATGAGTTTAAGTACCCCTTGGAAGGCCTCCACATACCCCCAGGGGTACACATACCCCTGGTTGAGAACCACTGCTTTATAGTGCACAGTTACCCCCAAACTGAAAAAAATATCCCCCATCCTGAAGAGTTTACAGAATTAACACATGGACCAAGACAGACATTAAAAACAAAACAAGAATGGGAGGTATGGTCATTAGCTTCTCAGTCTTTCATGAAAACAATGAAAGCATTTAGAGCCCAATCATGCTCCCTCCAAAGTCAATAGTACTTTTGCTATGGAATGCTACTGTATGGGAGCAGGATTAGGATCACATTGAACCAAACACATCAATGGACTTCCACACGTGTTGACTTCCCTGCTTCCTCTCAAAGTGACAACATTTGAGAAATAAGAAAATGGTGAAAAACAGCATGGAAACCCCTAACTGTCCAACGGATTTTAATTCATTTTGGCAGGATGTTTTATTGTTCACAGTCATATCTGGAAAGCCAGACTGGTTTTTTTCCTCTCCATTTTAAAAAGACATGTTTTCAATGGCAGAGATGTTTTGTGAGAAGGAGAATATACAATCACTGATGCATTTTTCCAAAAGAAAGGTTCACATTCAGAAACGCATTTATGATTATCCAGCAACCAGCTGACATAGGCTGAAGAAGCTTCTTCCGGCCTCAAAGAAAAGATTGTTCCTATGAGGCTGATTATTCCTATCATTGCCTGAGCTGATTCAGCCTTTACCTCATTACTTTTCTCATTCTCTGAGTTAGCAAAGGTATTAGGAGGCAGATTTTCAGCAGTTTATTATTAATTATTATTATTATTAAATTATATATATATATATTGTGGTAGCAGTTGAAGGACAGTCACAGACCAGGACCTCATTTTGCTAGGTGCTGTACAAAACAGTCTTTTTACATTTGCAGTTTGTCTTTGGAAATAACTGCCCATAGAAGTGTAGATGAAAAATAAGGGGGAAGCTCGAAGGCCAGGCTGAAAATAAGGCCTTGTATATCAGAAGAAGCTTTACCTAGAGGTAATAATCCTTTTCCTGGTAAGGACTGAGCATAGGCTGTGAGCAAGGACATTAGTATAGGGCTGTGAGCAAGCTTACACTGCCACTGCCTGAGCCTATACCTGTTCTGTGGACAATGCAGACAGAAAACATATTCCATAGCTATCTGTCTGGCACCTTTGTTCATAAGCACTAAATTCAGGTTTAAATAATCTGGAAACAAGGAAACTGGTAATAAATAAAGTTCACACATGACGACAAACCACATATTAGAAGTTAGAATTGACGTTGCTTTCCTAACTTCTGACAAAAATTGGAAACCACTGACAATGAAGTATTCTCATGCCTAGATGCACAGAAGTTAATGTTTACTAGTGATGAGTGCCTACCTGTTTGTTTGAAAAACATCCTTTTAGTTGTATTAGTAGGTTTTTCTGGTAATGCTACACATTTCTCTCTCATACTCACACACTCATCCTCCCCCATGATGCAGCAGCCTTAACTATGTTAGTCTCTCTTAAAAGTGATGCAGGTTTCTTTAATGTTCTGTGAGCTACAGCACATTTTGTAGAAGTGTCTGGTTAGTTAAAAGTCAGTACAAAGGGAGAATCCACTACATTTAAATATATATTTCCAGACTGTAGAACAGATATGCTTTGCATTTGGCTTTTATACTGAATGTTATCATTCTTAATGTTTTATTATGTTCATCGTGTTGAAAAAAAGGACAAAAATTATATGATCAAATAATTTTAAAACAATACTCTAATGCATTTATGCTTTGTGATAATGTGTGAGAAGAATGTCAGAGTCACAGCCACTGAATGGCATTTACCTCCAGCTTTTTTGAATTGGTCACATCCCATTGCTTTCCAGGAAATGTAATAAATAAGGTGGCAGATTAGGAAATTTCTCTCTCAGGCTTCATATTTTTCCCCCTTTCACAATTAGTCATCTTCTTGACTATTGTCTGCACCTATTGAACTAATAAATTAGGGTCACAGTTAGCAAAGATGACAAAATTAGGACAAGGACACATAGCCAAAGAGAACACCCTCTGACTTGTCAGGGCCACTTGTTAGGATTTTTTCCCCCAGTGTTGGGAATCAGAACATTTCCTGTAATTAGCAACAACATTTGAGATAGGACATGGAAAAGGAATTAAGATTTGCCTAAGAGTAAAATAATCTTTGAGGGTTGTTTAACTTGACTCTTAAATATGGGTTCTAAATCAAGGTTGTTATAGCTTGGTGGTTCCTAGTCCTGCTTTTAGTGTGCACCTTTACTAGGAAGAAAAGAAAATAGGATCAATGTGTTAGGGAGCTTATGAAAAACTCCTAATCAAGACAGAGTCTTGATTCCTAACAAACACAGTCAAATTATAAATTACAGCTCCAGAATGAGAAATGAGAGCAGAGATTGAAATGTGACAAGAAAAGAAATAAGGTCAAAAGATTAACTTTCTAAGTAGAGCCTCTTGAAGGTGGGAGGGATAGCTTGGTGTAGCAGGCCAATGCTCAAACCACTAAGGGTTGTGAGCTCAATCCTTGAGGTGGCCATTTGGAATCTGGGGCAAAAATTGGGGATTGGTCCTGCTTGGAGCAGGGGGTTGGATTAGATGACCTCAGGAGGTCCCTTCCAATCCTGGTATTCTATCATTCTATGACTAATTGCCTACATTAGCAAAGATCGATATAGCATACCGGGGTTCTCAAACGGCATTGCACTGTGACCCCCTTCTGACAACAAAGTTACTACATGACCCCAGGATGGGAGGGGAGCCTAAGCCCCACCAGCCTGGGTGGGGCGAAGAGGGGGCCAGAGACAGAGCCCTTCCATCCTAGCTGGAGCTAGGGCTTCAGCTTCAGCCCTGGGTCCCAACAAGTCTAATATTGGCCCTGTCGACCTAATTAAAATTAGGTTGTGACCCACTTTGGGGTCCCAACACAGTTTGAGAACTGCTGTAGTATACTTATCGCTTTGCCTATTCTGGAGCATTACAGCAGTGTCTATTTTGTAACAAAAAGAGCTTATTGAAAAAAAATTCAAACAAAGTTTTGCTGTCAGAAATGCTGTTTCATCAAAAGTGAAACTTTCTGTGGGAACATGTTGATTGACAATTTTATTTTTTTAAAAATGAAAAAAGCATTTCAATAAGGTATAACATTCTGGAACATTTTTATTTTAAATACAACTTTTTGTTTTGATATATATATTGCATTTGCTATTATATTTAATATTAAAAAGACAAAATGAAACATTGGATTTTATCAAAATGGAACATTTCAATTAACCACAAAATGATTTTATTCAAAAATGTTATTTCACTTGCAATTTTGATTTATTTATTTTTTTAATTCTGATTCAGACCAAAAACAATTTTGAAATGTCAGAATTTATTGCAGAACAGGATTTCTGAGTTTTGACCAGCTCTAAATTTAAGGTAATAATTGGAATCCTAAAATACCTAATAGCACACTAATCTACAAGGTATGACTCCATGCTTGGAACGGGTTGCTTCAAAATATAGAATAAGGAGCCCTGGACCTATGGTTGAGAGTCAGGCTAATTACATGTCCTCATAAAAAAAAAAAAGTTAGTTCTGGAAACAACTCAGATACAAGGGTATCTCAGTTAGCCAGCCTAAAGGAGGTCATGGATAATAAAATAATAGGGTGATAAGAAATAATCAACATGGATTTGTCAGGAACTAATCATATCAAACCAATGTAATATCCTTCTTTGGCAGGTAACAAGCTTTGTGGATAGAGTGGAAGCTGTAGGTCTGATGTATCTTGACTTTAAAGTCAGGCTTTTGATATTGTGTCACATGACCTTCTCATAAGCAAACTAGGGAAAGATAGCATAGATGAACTATTATAAGGTGGGTGCACAACTGTACACTGATAACTACTCTGAGGTTTACAATCAAATTGGAAGAGCATGTGGAGTGGGGTCTGCAGGGATATGTCCTGCGTCTGTTTCTATTCAATATCTTCATACATGATGTGGATAGAAAGTATTTCTATATAAAGTCTGTACACAACACCAAGCTGGGGAGGGTTGCAAACATATTAGAGGACTGGATTAAAATTCAAAATGTTCTTGACAAACTGGAGAAATGGTCCGAAATAAATAGGATGAAATTCAATAAGGATAAATGCAAAGTACCACCCTTAGGAAGGAATAATCAATTGCAAAAACACAAAATGAGAAATGACTGCCTAGGAAGGAATGCTGAAGAAAAGAAGATGGGAAATTTAATGCAGCACAAACTAAATGTGAGTCAACAACGTAATACTGTTGAAAAATAAGTGAGCATCATTCTGGGATATATTAGGAGAAATGTTTTAAACAAGACATGAAAATTCTTTCACTCTGCTCAGCACTGATAGTACTCCAGTTGAGGCTGTATGTCCAGTTCTGGGTACCACACTTTGGGAAAGATGAGGAAAAATTGGAGAAAGTCCAGAGGAAAGCAATATTGGCCATTATCTTTGAAAATTCATGGTGATTGGGGAGGTCCCGGATTATTGGAAAAAGGCAAATATAGTTTCCATATTTTAAAAAGGGAAGAAAGAGAACCCAGGGAACTACAGACCGATCAGCCTCACTTCACTCTTCAGCAAAATCATGGAGCAGGTCCTCAAGGAATCAATTTTGAAGCACTTGGAGGAGAGGAAGGTGATTAGGAACAGTCAGTCAACATGGATTCTCTCAGGGCAAGTCATGCCTAACCAAACTGATTGCCTTCTATGATGAGATAACTGGCTCTGTTGATATGGGGAAAGTGGTGGATGTGATATATCTTGAATTATTCTTGCCAGCAAGTTAAAGTATAGATTGGATGAATGGACTATAAAGGTGGATAGAAAGCTAACTAGACTGTTGGGCTCAATGGGTAGCGATCAACAGCTCGATGTCTAGTTGGCAGCTGGTATCAAGCGAAGTGCCCCAGGAGTCAGTCCTGGGGCCGGTTTTGCTCAACATCTTTATCAGTGATCTGGATGATGGGATTAATTACACCCTCAACAAGTTTGCAGATGACACTAAGTTGCAGGGAGAGGTAGAGATGCTGGAGGGTAGGGATAGGGTCCAGAGTGACCTAGACAAATTGGAGGATTGGGCCAAAAGAAATCTGATGAGGTTCAACAAAGACAAGGACAAGTGCAGAGTCCTGCACTTAGGAAGGAAGAATCCCATGCACTGCTACAGGGTAAGGACCAAGTGGCTAGGCAGCAGTTCTGCAGAAAAGGACCTATGGGTTACAGCGAACGAGAAGCTGGATATGAGTCAACAGGGTGCCCTCATTGCCAAAAAGGCCAACGTCATATTGGGCTGTGTTAGTAGGAGCATTGCCAGCAGATTGTGGGAAGCGATTATTCCCCTCTGTTCAGTACTGGTGAGGCCACATCTGGAGTACTGCATCCAGTTCTGGGCCCCCACTACAGAAGGGATGTGGACAAATTGGAGAGAGTCCAGGGGAGGGCAACAAAAATTATTAGGGGGCTGGGGCACATGACTTACGAAGAGAGGCTGAGGGAACCGTGCTTATTTAGTCTGCAGAAGAGTGATGGGGTATTTGATAGCAGCCTTCAACTACCTGATGGGGGGTTCCAAAGAGGATGGAGCTCGACTCTTCCCAGTGATGGGCAGAACAAGAAGCAATGGTCTCAAGTTGCAGTGGGGGAGGTCTAGGTTGGATATTAGGAAACCTTTTCACTCGGAGGGTGGTGAAGCACTGGAATGGGTTACCTAGGGAGGCGATGGAATCTCCATCCTTAGAGGTTTTTAAGGCCCAGCTTGACAAAGCCTTGGCTAGGATGATTTAGTTGGTGTTGGTCCTGCTTTGAACAGGGGGATTGGACTAGATGATCTCGAGGTCTCTTTCAACCGTAACATTCTATGAACAAAAATGATTAAAGTTCTAGAAAATATGACCTATGAGGAAACATTGAAAAAAAGTAGGTTTGTTTAGCCTGGAGAAGAGAAGATTGAGGGGGGACAAGATAATGTTCAACTATGTAAAAAGTTGTTACAAGAAGAAGGGTGAAAATTGTTTGTGTTAACCTCGGAGAATAGGACAAGAAGCAATGGGCTTAAATTGCAGCAAGGATGACTTAGGTTAAACATTAGGAAAAATCTTCCTGTCAGGGTAGTCAAGCACTGGAACAATTAACTAGGGAGGTTGTGGAATCTCCGACCCTGGGAGGTTTTTAAGAACAGGTTAGACAAACACCTGTTGAGGATGGTCCAGATAATACTCAGTTCTGCCTCAGGGCAGGGGACTGGACTAGATGACCTATTGAGATACCTGGTAGTCCTACATTGCCATGATTCTATGGCCTTTGGGAATCCATGAGTCAACAGGTTTTTAAGGCGTGGCTTGACAAAGCCCTGGCTGGGCTGATTTAGTTGGGGTTGTTCCTGCTTTGAGCAGGGGGTTGAACTAGATGACCTCCTGAGGACTCTTCCAACCCTAATCTTCTATGATTCTATGAAATTACTTTGAATGGAGGCATGAAGGTGCTGGACCAAACCCAGGATAGAGTTCATCATCTGAAACAAAAGATCCTAGCAGCTAAAACCAAAAAAGTAAAATTAGATCCTGGAATGTGAATA
Source organism: Lepidochelys kempii (assembly GCF_965140285.1). Taxonomy (NCBI): domain Eukaryota; kingdom Metazoa; phylum Chordata; order Testudines; family Cheloniidae; genus Lepidochelys; species Lepidochelys kempii. Next base: position 64,047,778 of record NC_136384.1, on the reverse strand, counting down.
CAATGTGGGACAACAGAAAACAGTCTAGTCAGAGAAATGACTTGAAGTGAGCAAAATGAGATTGACTGGATGTGGAAGACTCACTGTAGTCTGTTCAGGAAAGCAAGATGATTCTCATGTAGGAGGAGTTGAAATACTACTTGACTAGAAGGCAGCAGAAGCTTTACAGGAATGGGAACCACTTGATCCACAAATTACAAGAGCAGGTTTTGTTACAAATCGTGTTAAAATAAATTCTCTTTCCGTGTTACACTCCTACAAATAATCATGAGAAACAAGAAAAAGATGCATTCTACAATAAGTTAAAGGAAGTAGTAAACCAGGTTTATGCTGATATTCTGATTATGGGTAACCTGAATACCCAAGTTTGTAACAATTTTGGATAGGAGTATAGAGGTTCTGATAGACAATGGTAAAAGTTTCATTGATCTGTGCAACATGTATAACCTGTGTATTGGGGGTGGGGGTTACTCTTCCTTCCAAGGAAAAACTAATATGGAAGTCAAATGATTAATCCAATTGTTTCTCAGTAATTCACATTGCATTAGCAGATGGTAGAGAAGATCATTGATGTAAAATATTGCGTATCCAAGTGCTGATGTAGGAAGTGACCACTATCTTGTCATCAGAACAGTTAGAATAAAGATAAAAAGACAGTTTCACAAGAAAAAATATGGTATTTGAGGAAGCCCATATTTTTGCAAGATCTTCCATAGTTTGACCCAGTAATCAGGAGAACCTTTAAAGGCAGCTCTCAGATGGATTTCAAAAGCAGTGGCTAATAATGTATGATGACAGAGAAATAATGGGTTTGCTTTAGAGATGTGTGCCAAAAGGTTGCCACAACTTCACTTGGACTAAGCCCTGGTCTACACTAGGACTTTAGGTCAAATTTATCAGCGTTAAATCGATGTAAACCTGCACCTGTCCACACGATGAAACCCTTTATTTCGACTTAAAGGGCTCTTAAAATCAATTTCCTTACTCCACCCCGACAAGTGGATTAGCGCTTAAATCGGCCTTGCCGGGTCAAATTTGGGGTACTGTGGACACAATTCGACGGTATTGGCCTCTGGGAGCTATCCCAGAGTGCTCCATTGTGACTGCTCTGGACAGCACTCTCAACTCAGATGCACGATTGTTTGCCGTTGCTCTGACGCAGGGAGGGGCGACTGATGACACAGCTTACAGGGTTGGCTTACAGGGAGCTAAAATCAACAAAGGGGGTGGCTTTACATCAAGGAGTATTTCAGGCAGGACTTCACGGAGTGTTCCAATAAGAAATGGTGAACCTAAGTTATTGTTCTTACTGGAACAAGGAGGTTAGTCTGGCCTCTGATTGATACATGGCTAGATTTATCTCGCTGTACGTTCTCTGTGAGTGACTGCAGTGTGACCTAGAGGAATGAGTCCCCTAGACAGGGGGCGGGGGGGTTGCAAATCAGTACAAAACAAATCTGGTCTATTTCTTGTTTTGATACACTCCATCTATCTTTTACATCTTTGGCTGGCAGCAGACGGTGTAGAAGGACTGCATGCCATCCACATCTCATAGCTGCTCGGCAGAAGATGGTACAATAGGACTGCTAGCAATCTGCATCACCTGCCTGCTCACCATAAGATGGTTCAATAGGACTGACTGCAGGACTAAAGAGAATGACTTGATCAAGTCACTCCAAATTTAGTCCCTGCACCCATGTCTGCCCAGGCGCTCCTGATCGACCTCACACCTCGGGACATGACAATGATGGCTACCAGTCCTATTGCACCGTCTGCTCCACAAGGCAATGGGTTGCTGCTGCTGTGTAGCAATGCAGTACCGCATCTGCCAGCACCCAGGAGACATACGGTGACAGTTACCTAAGCGGGCTCCATGCTTGACGTGGTATGGCGTCTGCACAGGTAACTCAGGAAAAAAGGCGCGAAACGATTGTCTGCCCTTGCTTTCATGGAGGGAGGGAGGGAACGGGGGCCTGACGATATGTACCCAGAACTACCTGCAACAATGTTTTAGCCCCATCAGGCATTGGGATCTCAACCCAGAATTCCAATGGGCAGCGGAGACTGCGGGAACTGTGGGATAGCTACCCACAGTGCAACACTCCGGAAGTCAACTCTAGCCTCGGTACTGTGGAAACACTCCGCCGAGTTAATGCACTTAATGCACTTAGAGCATTTTCTGTGGGGACACACGCACTCGAATATATAAAACCAATTTCTAAAAAAACGACTTCTATAAATTCGACCTAATTTCATACTGTAGACATATCCTAAGAGGATCAAGGAAAGAATGGATACAGCCACACATATGGTCATTGTTTGAGGAAAAAAGACAAAGAGGCAAGTACAGGTGGTACAAGATGCTGAATAACATTCTCTACATACATACTCTGCAATGTGAGTAAGACAAAGAAATAAATAAGTTATGTTGGAAAGATAAGCAATAATGAACAAAAAAGCAAGAGAAGCTAAAGAAGCATTAAAGTGAGAGTGGTTCTAACTATTTCAGGTATGTAAGGAATTGATATCTTTTCCAGATTCACAGTGGTATCATAAATGCAAAAGATGGAAGACTTAACAACAGAAGCAGAACAAAAGGAATGATGGCAAGAACATTTTAATGAAGTACTCAAGCAACGAGAGCCAACAATTCTAACTGAAAAGTGTTAAGAATTAAACATTAACTGCTAAAAATTTCAGAAGTAGAAACAGAGAAAGCAATTAAGCAGCTAAAAATTGGCAAAGCGCCTGGTGAAGGTATGATCACTGCTTAAAGGCTTAAAGCTGGTGAGAATGTAGTAGTACATGAAATACATAAACTTTATAACACATTTTGTGAGAAAGAACTTAACCCAGAGGACTGGAAGAAAGGTGTGATTGCTAAATTACCAAAGAAATTGGACACCCAGCTTGCCTAACTGGCAAGGCAGAACATTGCTTTCCGTACCTGGAGAAGTGTTTTGCAGTATACTATTGAACAGAATCAGAATAGCCATAGATGAAAAACTGTGCAGTGAGCAAGCAGGCTTTAGACTGAAAAGATAGTGTGTAGATCACATCTTTACATGGAGACAACTGATTGAGAAAGGGTTTAGCTGCCAATAAAGATTAGTCTTAAACCATAGATTTCAACAAAGCTTTTGACTGTTGTGACAAAGTTCCTGCTCTACCTTAGTGGGTCTTGCGCTTATTGGCAGATTTCCTCACCTTGGAGCTTCACGGCAGCCCTCAGCTTGGCCGTTTTTCTGAATCCACAGTCCAGGTCAACTCCTCCTGTGTCTGACCAGGATTTGGGGGGAACCCAGGCCCACCCTCTACTCCAGGTTCCAGCCCAGGGCCCTGTGGAATGCAGCTGTCTAGAGTGCCTCCTGGAACAGCTGTGCAACAGCTACAACTCCCTGGGCTACTTCCCCATGGCCTCCTCCCAACACCTTCTTTATCCTCACCATAGGACCTTCCTCCTTGTGTCTGATAATGCTCGTACACCTCAGTCCGCGTTCTCACTCTCAGCTCCTAGTGCCTCTTGCTCCCAGCTCCTCACACACACACACACCACAAACTGAAGTGAGCTCCTTTTTAAACCCAGTGCCCTGATTAGCCTGCCCTAATTGATTCTAACAGCTTCTTGATTGGCTGCAGGTGTTCTAATCAGCCTGTCTGTCTTAATTGTCTCCAGAAGATTCCTGATTGTTCTGGAACCGTCCCTGTTGGGAAACGGGATGTCCCTCGCTTGCTCCTTAGCTATCTGCTTTCTATTCTTTCCTAAAGCCCCCTGGCCTGGATTTTTCTTACTTTTTGAGCCTGCCTTAGTCCCCCCCCGACCGGGCCAGACGCTTTTTCGTTTCGTTTTGTCTTTCTGTTGTTTTTTGCTGCTGTTGAGTGCTGGTCAGCTGCCAACTTGCCGCCAGCACCCCCCCACCCTCCACGCCTGCTCCCGGGCGCAGCTATTTGCCTCAGCTGAAACCCCCGGAGGAGGGGGGGAAGATTGCTGACTCACTATCCGGAGGGGGGATTGGAAGCCCCCAGACCCAGCCGTTTTGCTGTCAGCTTATTTCTGCAATTTTTCTCGGCCTGCTGAAAGCCTTGGAACACAGCCAACACAGTTGGAGAAGAAGAAGATAGCAGACAGAAGAAATCACCCAGGGAAGCTACAAATCATCTGGAGGGGGCCGTAAGACTGAGTAATTTTTTGAATTATACTCTCGTGGGGGGGAGTTTGACTGTGGCTTAATTACGTTTGTGGCGGCACAGGGGGTGTGGCATGGAGCTGCCCCCGATCCATCGGTGCCCCCCCCCAACATTATTACAACTGTCACGGCCCCTCCTGTGCCGGGCCACCTGCTGCACCTTCGAGTCCGTATGGAGGGGCTCGTGGTCAATCTTGTTAACATCTATGCCCCGCAAATGAGCCCAAAGCGGCTACAATTCTATCAGCGGGTGTCCGACTTTTTCGGCACCCTAGATTCGCACGAGTGCCTGGTTCTGGGAGGAGACTTTAACACCACCCTCGAGGAAAAGGACCGCTCAGGGGCCGAGCCGAGCCCGGCTGCCTCGAACATTCTCTGAGGAACAGTTGAACATCACTCCCTAGTGGACGTCTGGTGTAACCATCACCCAGATGACACTTCCACATTCACTTTTGTCCGGGTGGAGGCCCATCGGTCACACCACTCTCGGTTGGACCGTATTTACTTATGCCGTTTCCATCTTTCACAGGCCCACTCCTCTGCCATTCGGCCGGCCCCATTCTCCGACCATCAGTTAGTCACCATAACAGTCTCCCTCCGTGCAGAGAGACCGGGGCCGGCCTATTGGCACTTTAACAACAGCCTGTTGGAGGACGAGAGCTTCGTGATGTCCTTCCGGGAGTTTTGGCTGGCCTGGCGAGAGCAGTGGCATGCCTTTCCCTCGGTGCGGCGATGGTGGGATCTCAGGAAGGTGCGCGACAAGCTCTTCTGCCGTGACTACACCCGGGGCACCAGCCGACGGAGAAATGCGGCGATAGAGCAGTTGGAACGGGAGGTCTTAGAGATGGAGAGGCGCCTGGCCACCAACCCCGAGGACCCGTCCCTCTGTGGAGCGTGCCGGGAGAAGCGGGAGGAGCTCCGGGCCCTCGAGGACCACTGGGCCCGAGGTGCCTTCGTTCGGTCCTGCATCCGCCTCCGCTTCTTCTATGCCCTGGAGAAAATGAGGGGGGCCAAGAAACACGTCACCTGCCTTCTTGCAGAAGACGGCACCCCCCTCACGGACACGGAGGAGATGTGTGGGAGGGCCCGTGACTTCTATACAAGCCTTTTCTCCCCGGATCCGACCGATCCTGGCGCTTGCGGGGTGCTCTGGGAAGAACTCCCCATGGTCAGCATGGGCGACCAAGACCGACTAGAGCTGCCTTTCACCCTGGCCGAGTTCTCGGAAGCCCTCCGTCGCATGCCCACCAATAAATCTCCGAGCATGGACGGGCTGACCGTGGAGTTTTACCGCGCGTTTTGGGACATCCTCAGCCCAGACCTAGTCACTGTCTGGGCTGAGTCCTTGAAGAGCGGGGTCCTCCCTCTGTCGTGCAGGCGAGCAGTGCTCGCCTTGCTGCCGAAGAAGGGGGACCTCCGCGATTTACGAAACTGGCGTCCCGTCTCAATCCTTAGCATGGATTACAAAATCGTAGCGAAAGCAATCTCGCTGTGGCTAGGGTCCATGATGGCGGACGTGATCCACCCAGACCAGACCTATACTGTCCCGGGTCGCAGCATTTTTGACAACCTATTTCTAGTCCGAGACCTTTTGGAACTCGGAAGGAGAGATGGTCTGTCGTTCGCCCTCCTGTCTCTTGATCAGGAGAAGGAGTTCGACAGAGTAGACCATGGGTACCTCCTGAGCACTCTGCAGGCGTTTGGATTCGGACCTCAGTTTGTGAGTTTTCTCTGGGTGCTGTATGCCTCCGCGGAGTGTTTGGTTAGGCTCAACTGGACCCTGACCGAACTGGTCAGCTTCGGGCGAGGAGTGCGGCAGGGGTGCCCCCTCTCGGGCCACTTGTACACTCTGGCGATCGAGCCTTTCCTCTGTCTCCTCCGCAGGAGGATGACAGGGTTGGTGCTGTGGGAGCCAGAGCTGCGGCTGGTCCTGTCGGCGTACGCCGATGACGTACTCCTCGTGGTCCAAAACCCGGGTGACTTGGCACGAGTGGAGGCATGCCAGGCCATCTATTCAGCAGCCTCCTCCACCCGAGTCAACTGGGTCAAGAGCTCTGGCTTGGCGGTGGGGGACTGGCGGCAGGTAGGCTCCTTCCCACCTGCGCTTCAGACCATCCAGTGGAGTGCGGGTCCACTGCTCTATCTCGGCGTTTACCTTTCCGCCACGCACCCTTCCCTGCCGGAGAACTGGCAAAATTTAGAGGGCGGGGTGATAGAGCGGATCCGGAAATGGACGAGGCTACTCTGATGTCTCTCCCTCCGAGGGAGAGCACTGGTGCTTAACCAACTAGTCCTGTCCACGCTCTGGTACCGGCTCAACACCCTGGCCCCGGCCCCGGGTTTCCTGACCCACCTCCGGAGATTGATTCTAGAGTTCTTCTGGTCAGGAATGCACTGGGCCCCTGCTGGAGTTCTTCATCTACCCCTGAAGGAAGGAGGGCAGGGCCTGAAGTGTCTGTACACTCAGGTCCGCGTTTTCCGCTTCCAGGCCCTGCAGAGGCTCTTTTATAGTGCACGCAGTTTGGCATGGAGCATACTGGCGCACACCTTCCTGTGCCACTTCCAAGGGCTCCGATACGACCGGCAGCTCTTTTATCTTTGCCCGAGAGGTTTTCCGTGAGACCTCTCTGGGCTGCCGGTCTTCTACCAGGACCTCCTCCGGACCTGGAAACTGTTTCTAACGACCAGGTCCATGGCGGCCACCATGGGAGCAGATCTCCTCACGGAGCCCCTGCTGCATAATCCCCAACTCCGTGCGCAGGTGGCAGAGTCCCATTCGGTGCGCTAGAGGTTGGTCCTGGCGGAAGTCATGAGGGTCGGAGACCTCCTGGACTACGACCGGAGAGACTGGCTGGATCCCCTGACGCTCGCTCGGCGTATGGGGCTCTCCAGCCCCCGTACCCCCCGGTGCGTACTTCAGGAAGTGAAGGCCGCCTTGACCCCCGCTGCTCGGGCTTATGTCAACCGAGCCTTGCGCGAGGGTGCACCCCGCCCATCCTCTACCCCAGGCCTGCCGGACCTTTCCATTGGGCCCCTACCGTGCCGATCCCAACAAATCCTTCACCCTTTCACTGCAAGCCGGCTGCATGAACTGCAGCCGGTCAGTTTTCAAATTGCACCACGGAAATATTTATACACACTCACGCTTCACACCCTTCACGACCACACCCTGGCGTCCCACCCCGATACAAAGTGGCGGGACCTCCTGCCACCTTTGGAAGGTGAGCAACCTCGGTGGACCAGCCTGTATTCCACCTTGGTCCCGAAGCCCGTCGGGGACATCAGTTGGTGGCTCCTTCACGGAGCTGTGAGCCCGGGCGTGTTTCTGACACGGTTTACCCCCATCCTGGATACTTGCCCTTTTTGTAATATGAGGGAAACCCTGGCGCACATATATTTAGAGTGTGCCAGATTGCAGCCCCTTTTCCGGCTCCTCACAAATATTTTATTGCGCTTCTGGCTTCATTTCTCCCCTCACCTTTTTAATCTATACGCTTCCCATCCGTGGCCCCACAATATCACGGGATCTCCTGATCAACCTCCTCCTAGCCTTGGCTAAAACAGCCATTTATAAAGCCAGAGAGAGGAGGTTGGCCCATTAAGCGTCCTGCGATTGTAGGGCCTTTTTCCGATCCTCAGTACATTCACGTATCTGGGCGGAGTTCCTCTGGGCAGCGTCCACCGACTCCCTTGACGCCTTCGAGGAGCGGTGGGCGCTGTCCGGGGTTCTCTGCTCGGTGACCACATCCGGTTCCCTCCTTCTGACCCTTTAATTGAGGGGAAGAGTGAGAGACGCCAGCCCCAGCCGTTGCCACTGTGGATACCATCATTACTGTCATCTAGGAGGAGTCCACTAATACATGGGTGTCTACCCCCCCACACCCCTAAACTGCCCACCCCGCAGCCGTGCCCATCTTGCCGGACACTGTCAGGAGAGGGATAATCGGTGACACTGGGTGCGGCCCTAGGTAACTTGAGGGGGTGGAAGACCACGAGTGTCGAGGAAGCCCCCCCCGCTCTGGGCCCAGGCTAGCCTGAACACTTCTCCCTCCTGAAGGCTGCTGTGTTATACCTTCTGTTTGCATTGTTTTGTTGCATAGTTCGTTTTGTTTTCTTTGGTAACTCTTTGCAAGTGTTACACAATAAAATTCTTTTCCGTTTCAAAAAAAAAAACACCTTCCCTGTTCCCTTACTCAGGGAAAAGGGACCTACTTAGCCTGCTCTCCTGCTGCTGCTGCCCTCTGGCCTGGGCTTTCCTTGCTTTTTGCTTCTGCTTTTGGCTTCCCCCTCCCGACTGGACCAGACACTCTCCCCACTTTCTTTTCTTTTTGTTGTTTTTTTTCTTTCTCTGCTGTTGCTAGAGTGCTGGCCAGCTGCCGGCTGGCTGTTAGCGTCCCCACCCACCCGCCCGCCCTTGGACACTGCTGCCGCTCCAGCTGAAACCCTCCCCACCCCGAGAGAGGAGGCCTGCCATCCCGCTTCCCCAGAGTGGGGGAGTGGAAGGACCCAGCCCCCAGCCCCAGCCACTTGCTGTTTGTCTGCGGATCCGTCTCCGGTCGAGAGGACTCTTATCACTTGCTCCAGCATTTCTGGAATGCAAAAAAGAAAACCCGGAACAGACGGAGAAAAAGCAGTCCACTGGAGGAACACCGCCTGGGGAACCTACAAATCGCCATGGAGGGGGCCTAAGACTGAGTAACTTTCGAACTGTGCTTTCGTGTGGGGGGAGGCCTTGCCTGTGTCTTAACTGTCTTTGTAGGGACACAGGGGGTGTGGCACGGAGCTGCCCCCCGATCCATCTGTGTCTTCTCAACCCCCACACTACCATCTTCACAACTGCCTCCTCCACCGTCTTTGCTGGCTGTCCAACATCTGCCTCTGGACTCAGCTGCTCGCCCCAATTCCACCGTGTGGGCCAGAAGCACCAGCCAACCACACAGAACTCTCTGGACAAGCATACAGTGGTTCATGTGCCCCCCTCCCTGAATTGTCCACCCCACAGCTTGTCCCTTTCTACCTGACCCCAACTCCTGTTAATCACCTGCCACCGCTGGGGCATCGGCAATGGAGGGCACCGGGGTGACCTCCGCCGCTGCCATGCCCATCGCCTCCCCAGACTCTAGGGAAGCCCCCCCAGCTGGTGGGAAAGGCCAGGGCAAGAAGAAGGGGAAGGGTCCCGCTAAAACCACCGGGCTCTCCATGGCAGCGGCCACCCCTGCTGCTGCAGCCCTGCCACTGACCATGGCCTCCTCCCCCGCTGCCCTCTCCACCAGCTCTGCAGATGTCCCTCCCTCAGCCCCCAGGACGTATGCCCGGGCGGTGGCAGTCCCCGCACCTGCTGCCTCGTCATCTCTCCCACCCACCGCCTCCACCACCATCAATAGTGGCCGGGGCCCCTTTTCCACCATGACAAGGGAGCACGGTGTCCGATGCCTCCTGGTGCCCACCTCGCCCCACATGGAGACCTACGTGAGGGCGCTGATGAGGATGGTGGGGCCCTCGGCCATTGTGGCGACCTCCAAAATGTATGGGAAGGTCGTTTTCTTCTTAGCATCAGAGGCTGCCACCCAGGAAGTGGTGGAGAAGGGCCTGGAGGTGGGGGGGGTGTTTGTCCCCCTAAAGCCGCTAGAGGACCTGGGCGTCCGCCTGGTCCTGACCTCTGTCCCTCCTTTTCTCCCCAATGCTGCCCTGCTACCTGCCCTTTCCACCCTGGGGAAACCTGTTTCTATTATCAGCCCTCTGCTGTTGGGCTGCAAGGACCCCACCCTCCATCACATTTTTTCCTTCTGCCAGCAAGTACAACTTTTACTGCCATCAGCGGCGTGCGACGGAGTGGCGCTCGAAGGGTCCTTCCTAGTCCCCCACCAGGGGACCTGTTACCGGGTGTACTTTTCCACGGAGGAAGCCCGGTGTTACCTCTGCCGGGCATAAGGTCATGTCCGGAGGGACTGCCCCTTAGACCAGCAAGGAGGGGCACCTGGGATCCCTGAGACCGGCAGGACATCGGACCCATCATTGCCGATGCCCCTGGCTCACCAGTACCCGAACCCGCCCCCCCTCCTCTTCGGACCACCGCTACTCCCGCTCAGGCCCAAGGGGCACCTCTCCTACAATGCCCAGACGAGTGGGAGAGCCCCATCCTCACTACTAACAATCTAGCGGGGCCTGTGGAGGAGGGTGTGGCAGAGATACCACTAGGCATGGGAGAAAGACTGCCCCAGGGAGAATCCTCCCTCCCTTATGCTGCCCCACCGTTCCCCCCGGCAAGACCCTGAGCCATCGCCTTTACCCCCTGACACGACCCCTGCTAACCAGCCCCCAGATGTTGCCATGGAGGGCTGGGCCCTAGTCCAGGGGAAGCGAGGCAAGCGGAAGGCTCAAGCTCTGCCTCATCTACCTGAGGCGGAGGCCCCTAGAAGACCAGGAAGGGGGGCACTGATGCTGAACCTTCCGCTTTGCCCACGAGTGCGTCCCATCCACTGGTGTCAGCCAGGAAAGACGTGGCAGTACCAGAGGGTAGTGTCTCCCCTCCATGGGAGACCCTCCCCTCCAAGACCCGCAAGGAAGCCCCTTCTGTCCTGACACTACCCTAAGCCACCCTGAACCCTGAGGCAACCGTCGTGGCGGGTGCCGGCGGGGAGAACCCCGGGGCGGTGGAGAGTGTCCTCTCCTCCATGTTTGAGGAGGTCGAGGCCTTAGATCTGACCCCGGTTGCCCAGGGGGCGGATGACCTTTTGCCAGAAAATCTCGATCTGGGTGACCTCACTCCCCCTCTGTTTTCCCCATACTCCCTCTCCCTAACTGCTGCTTCTGCTCCCACCACCGAGGAGCCCCTGAACTCCTTTATCGACCCGGCTGCTGATGGCACCCCGCTGACGACAACTGAGCCTCCTCAGGTGACAGCTGGCGTCACGCAGCCAGGGCACAAGTTGCCTGGAGCACCCCCTGTTGGTGCGGAGCAATCGACTTCCTTCCCGGGGGGGTCCTACAGAAGATAATCCACCTCCTGAGGCTGTGGCCCCTAAATCCACCACAGAGCACACGCCCAGTGTCACTGAGAGCTCCCTCCCCACCCCCTTAACCCTTGAGCCTGATCGGGAGGCACCACCATCCAGCTGCTTGCCTCCTGAAACCAGAACCTCGCCTCTGCCCCTGCCCCTACCCCTATTCAATTTACCTCGTGCAATGTCATTGCTACCCCTGGGGCTGCCTCCTTCCCTTTCCCAATTGATGGCCCCCAGGGAGCGGCCTTTGCGTTCTCCTGCCCCGACCCATTAGGAGCTACTATTTTCCCACCAGCGCCCCCTATCGCCCCAGAGCTTGAGGCGGACCTAGAAGCTCCAGCCCATCAGGCACCCCATCGGGGGTCCGCCCCGTGCTTGTCCATTTTAGTTGACCACAGGGCTGCACCAAGGGCCCCACCGGGGCACAGCTGGGAAATCGTAACCCCACCCCCACATGAGCTGCGAGGAGAGCTGCGGAAGTTTTTAGAGGATGTCCGTGGCTCCCGCAACAAGGTACAACTTGCTCTCCAGCGATGGGGGGGGACTTTTCTCAAATCCTCCAGGCCACAAGGGCCCTCATGGGGGAAAGTAAAGGGATGGGGAAGCAGGATGCTGCGGCCTACTGGCAGGTCCGCATCTTCCGTGAAGAATTACTCACCTATGGGATGGGTCATGGACTGCTGCGTGGCCCGCTGGGAGATGCGAGTGTCTCTGCCAGTGAGGACCCCCCCGACCCTCCTCTTGACACCTCTCACCAACGCAACGTTGAACACCCCGGGTTGTAGGATGGCTCTGCAGGTCCCAGGTGCTCTCCTTCCTTCGGGAGGGAAGGTACTCTGTGGTTTTCCTGCAGGAGACCCATATGGACGCGACCACTGAAGACAGTTGACAGCTGGAGTGGGGGGACAGGGTCTACTTTTGCCAAGCCACGGTTCGACAGGCTGGAGTGGTGACCCTGTTCTCCCCTGACCTACAGCCCGAGGTGCTAGGGGTCGCCGAGACCCCTGCTGCATCTCCAGGTCCGTATGGAGGGGCTCGTGGTTAACCTCGTTAACGTCTATGCCCCGACATCGGGCCCGGAGCGGCTGCAATTCTACCAGCGGGCATCCACCTTCCTTGGCACCTTAGATTCTCACGAGTGCCTGGTCCTGGGAGGGGACTTTAATACTACCCTCGAGGAACAGGACCACTCGGGGACCAAGCGGAGCCCGGCCGTCGCGGACACCATCTGGGAGATAGTCGAACATCACTCCCTAGTGGACATCTGGCGCGACCGCCACCCGGATGACACTTCCACGTTCACCTTTGTCCAGGTGGAAACCCATCGGTTGAGCCACTCCCGGTTGGACCTCATTTATTTATCATGCTTCCATCTCTCACGAGCCCACTCCTCCAGCATTCGGCTGGCCCCATTTTCTGACCATCATCTAGCCACCGTGATGGCCTCCCTCTGTGCGGAGAGGCCGGGGCCGGCCTCCTGGCATTTTAACAACAGCCTGTTGGAGGATGAGGGCTTCGTGACGTCCTTCCGGGAATTCTGGCTGGCCTGGAGAGGGCAGCAGCGTGCCTTTCCCTCGGTGCGGCGATGGTGGGACCTGGGGAAGGTGCACGCCAGGCTTTTCTGCCGCGACTAAACCCGGGGCACCAGCCGACGGAGAAATAAGGCGATAGAGCAGTTGGAACAGGAGGTCTTAGAGCTGGAGAGGCGTCTGGCCGCCAGCCCGGAAGACCCGCTCCTCTGCGGAGCATGCCAGGAGAAGCGGGAGGAGCTCCGGGCCCTCGAGGACTATCGGGCCCGGGGCGCCTTTGTTCGATCCCACATTCGCCTCCTACGGGAGATGGATCGCGGCTCCCACTTCTTCTATGCCCTGGAGAAAACGAGGGGGGCCAAGAAACATGTCACCTGCCTCCTGGCAGAAGACGGGACCCCCCCTCACGGAACTGGTGGAGATGTGCGGGAGGGCCCGAGCCTTCTACGCAAGTCTTTTGTCCCCGGATCCGACTGACCCCAGCACTTGCAGAGTGCTCTTGGAGGAGCTTCCTATGGTCAGCGCGAGCGACCAAGACTGGCTAGAGTTGCCTCTAACTCTGGCCGAGTTCTCGGAAGCCTCCGTCACATGCCCACCAATAAATCTCCGGGCATGGACGGGCTGACCGTGGAGTTCTACCGCGTGTTTTGGGACGTCCTTGGCCCAGACCTAGTCACTTTCTGGGCCGAGTCTCTGCAGAGCGGGGTCCTCCCTCTTTCGTGCAGGCGAGCTGTGCTCGCCTTACTGCCAAAGGGGGGGGGGGACCTCCGCGATTTACGAAATAGGTGTCCCGTCTCGCTCCTCAGTGTGAACTACAAAATCGTAGTGAAAGCAATCTCACTGCGGCTAGGGTCTGTGCTGGCGGACATGATCAACCCAGACCAGACCTACACCGTCCTGGACCACAGTATCTTTGATAACCTATTTCTGGTTCGGGACCTTTTGGAACTCGGGCATAGAGACAGTCTGTCGTTCGTCCTCCTGTCCCTAGATCAGAAGGCATTCGATAGGGTGGACCACGGATACCTCCTGAACACTCTGCGAGCGTTTGGCTTCAGACCCCAGTTTGTGGGTTTTCTCCGGGTGCTGTACGCCTCCGCAGAGTGTCTGGTTAAGCTCAACTGGACCCTGACTGAACTGGTCAGCTTTGGGCGAGGAGTATGGCAGGGGTGCCCCCTCTCAGGCCAGCTGTACACTCTCGTGATCAAGCCCTTCCTCTGCATCCTCCGCAGGAGGTTGACAGGGTTGGTGCTGCGGGAGCCGGAGCTGCGGCTGGTCCTGTTGGCGTATGCTGATGACGTGCTCCTCGTGGTTCAGGACTCGGGAGACTTGGCACGGGTGGAGGCTTGCCAGGCCATCTATTCGGCAGCCTCCTCTGCCCAGGTCAACTGGGTCAAGAGCTCTGACTTGGTGGTAGGAGACTGGCGGTAGGCGACCTCCCTCCCACCCATGCTTCAGACTATCCGGTAGAGTGCGGGTCCACTGCTCTACCTCAGTGTTTACCTTTCTGCCACGCATCCCTCTCCGCCAGAGAGCTGGGAAAATTTAGAAAGCAGGGTGATAGAGCAGCTCCAGAAATGCACGGGACTACTCCGATGTCTCTCCCTTCATGGGAGAGAGCTGGTGCTTAATCAACTAGTCCTGTGCAAGCTCTGGTACCGGCTCAACACCCTGGTCCCAGCCCCAGGTTTCCTGACCAACCTCCGGACATCGATTCTGGGGTTCTTTTGGTCGGGAATGCACTGGGCCTCTGTAGGGGTTCTTCATATTCCCCTGAAGAAAGGAGGACAGGGCCTGAAGTGTCTGCACACTCAGGTCTGCGTCTTCCACCTCCAGGCCCTACAGAGGCTCCTTTATAGTGCAGGCAGTTCGGCATGGAGCATACTGGTGCACGCCATCCTGCGTCGCATCTGAGGGCTCCGATATGACTGGCAGCTCTTTTATCTCTGTGTGGGAGGTCTTCTGCAAGACCTCTCCAGGCTGCTGGTCTTCTACCAGGACGTCCTCCGGACTTGGAAACAGTTTTTAGTGACCAGGTCTGTGGCAGCCACCGAGGGGGCAGATCTCCTCGTGGAGCCGCTGCTACACAACCCCCAGCTCCATGTGCAGGTGGCGGAGTCCTGCTCGGTGCACCAGATCTTGATCCTGGCAGAAGTCACGAGAGTCGGAGACCTCCTGGACTACGACTGGGGAGACTGGCTGGATCCCCTGATGCTTGCTCGGCGCATGGGGCTCTCCAGCCCTCGTACCCCCCGGCGCGTACTTCAGGAGGTGAAGGCCGCTTTGCCACCCACTGCTAGAGCTTACCTTGATCGGGTCCTGCTCGAGGGTAAGCCCCGCCCACCCTCTACCCCAGGCCCGCCGGACCTTTTAATTGGACCTCTGTCCCATAGACACAATCGACCCCCTCACCCCTTTACGGTGAGCTGGCTGCATGAACTGCAGCCGGTATGCTTCCAAACTGCACCAAGGAAACATCTATATATGCTCATGCTCCACACCCTTCATGCCCTCACCCTAGTGTCCCGCCCCGACACAGAGTGGCGAGACCTTTTGCCACCTTTGGAGGGTGAGCAGCCCCGGTGGACCAGCCTATATTCCACCTTGGTTCCAAGGCCCGTCAGGGACATCAGTTGGCGGCTCCTTCACGGAGCTGTGAGCACGGGCACATACTTGTCGTGGTTCAAGCCCATCCCAGATACTTGTCCCTTTTGCAGTGTGAGAGAAACCCTGGCACATGTATATTTGGAGTGTGCCAGGCTGTAGCCCCTGTTCCGGCTCCTCACACATCTTTTATTACATTTTTGGTTACATTTTTTCCCTCACCTTTTTATTTATGCACTCCCCATCCGTGACCTCACAAAGTCACGGGATCTCCTAGTTAACCTCCTCTTGGCCCTGGCTAAAACAGCCATCTATAAAACCAGAGAGAGGAGGTTGGCCGATGGAGTTTCCTGTGACTGTGGGGCCATTTTCCGATCCTTGGTCTGTTCACGTATCCGGGCGGAGTTCCTCTGGGCGGTGTCCACCAACTCCCTTGATGCTTTTGAGGAGCGGTGGGCGCTGTCCGAGGCTCTCTACTTGGTGTCTCCTTCCGGCTCCCTTTGTTTTGACCCTTTGATTGGGGGAAAGAGAGTAAGGGACCCCAACCCCAGCCATTGCTGCTACAGACACCACCACCTTAGAGGGGTCCTTTCACACGTGTGCGCACGTGCACCCCCCCCCCCCCCCGGGTTGTCCACCCCACAGCCTGCCCCTTTTGTTGGGTGCTTTCAGAGGAGGGAATTTTTGGTGACACTCGGGCATGGCGCCAGGTAACTCGAGGGGGTGGCAGACCTTGAGAGTCGATATAGCCCCCTCGCTCTGGACCACCAGGTAACTTGGAATGGTGGAAGACCACGAGAGTCAAGGAAGCCCCCCGCTCTGGGCCCAGGCAAGCTTGAACACTTCCCTCCCCTGAAGCTAATGAGAAAACAATTGTGATTGATTACTGTGTTATACATTGCATACGCTGTTTTGTTTTGTAAGTGTGTTGTGCAAATAAACCTTTTTTGCTTAAAAAAAAAACAAAACAAAAAAACCTACTCTCCTATAGCCATCTGGCCCGACCCTGTCACACTGTATTCACAGAAAGTAACTATGGAAGATCATGAAAAAATATGAGCTCCCTGGAAAGTGTGTGTCAGCAATCAAGTTGTTGTCTGAAGAATCAAAATGCTGTGTAAGGACAGAAAGTGTAGAGGTTGATTGGTTTGATATCATCAGTGGACTGCATCTTATCACCTCTTGTCTGTGTTGTGGTAGATTACATGATGTGAAGAGCAATGGAAAATATAACAGTTATCTGGAGTAGAGGAAAACTTCAAGATCTCAATTTTGCAGGTGATATTGTTCTTTTGGACACAGATGACCATACCATAGATAAGACCAATATCAATATAAAACATGAGGTCCAAGTAGCATTAAGAATCAGCCAAAAGAAAAACACTGAAGTCGTTATCACTGAAAGGAGTCAGCAATGGTGATACATATGTGACTGACAGTGAAGAATATGGCCTGGTTAACAAGTCTGTACATCTTGAAAAACACAGTCAGTGCTGATGGCCATTTCCACAAGAAGGTAGAGTTAATAACTGGGAAGGAAAGGAGAGCTTTTTCGAGGCTGGTTAATATTTGGAAAAATAAGGAGATTCACACAAAAACTAAGAAATTTATACAAATCTAATTGTGATACCTACATTGCTATATGTTTCTGAAACTTGGCAAATGCTAGAAGTATACAACAGAAAACAATGCATTCCATCAGAGATGGTTGCAGAGAATACTTGGTGTCCACTGGCAGAATGAACTGACTAATGCTGATGTTTTACAAAGACCTGGCCCACAGACTGAAGAGAGACAATGATTCAAGAAAGCAGGCTGAAATTGTTAGGGCAGGTTGTACAGGTGTCAAAAAGCAATATCCTACACAAGTCCTAGACTGAATACCACCTGGTGGAAGACAAAAGGAGGAGGATAATAAATGACATAAGAAAGCCATTGAGAAGATGTTGCAATCATAGAACCAGACTACAATGGAGCAAGAAACATAGCACTAGACAGATGGAGGTGAAAACATTGGCTTGCCTCATGTACCACAAGGCACAAGTTTATAAAGAAGGTGGTGATATAAAGCGGAAGAAAACATTAATACAGTTAAATAAAAAGTCTTCTGGTTAGAGTAATGTGAGAGGCTAAAAACTGTCCCAAAGGAGATGTCAAGAACTACTATTTTTTCATCCTTATTAACTGTTTTTTGTATTTGTGTACCATTGTGTGTTATACTGTTTCATACCATTCACACTTTAGTTCAATATGTGATTAATGTATTATGAGATATGCACCACCAGAGAAAAAGCCTGAAATAGTGAAAAATGTCATCCCTCAAATGATTTTCCATTTTTCTGAAAGAGGTCATGTAAAGCTCAGCTTTGAAGCTGAACTTCCCATGCATGAAAACTATCGTCTGGATCTGATAGCCAAGTTCACTCAGTCAAGACAGACACAGCCCTGATCTAAAAATACCTAAGCAGGTACCAAAGATATTGTGTGCTTTGATTGCTTAATGTCTATATTCCTTGTATCCACAGCAGCAATTACATGATTTTTAATTGGAAATTTGATTAATTTAAATAAATCAAATATAGCAAGGATGAGAAGGTGCATTTTGGAAATGTTTGAGCTTTATGGATTAGTTTGTGGGGTTTTTTGACCAAACCAATGGTTTGTAGGTCTTTGAAAATATACGGTTCCTTTAAATACAACAGAACCGATGCAGTCTATCTGCTATCATACGGGTACAAATAGCTTTTGTTTAATTTGTGTTAGCCTTGCAAGAACTATATTGAGCCTGAATGTAATCCAGCTGCAGCAATCATTGACAGTAGAACTGTGAACCAATTGTAGGGACATATTTACACCTCCAATTTCTCCCAGATGACACCCTCCAAGACAATGGCAGCGGCTCCCTGAACCTTCCTCCTCTTTGGGAGCCCACATAGGGACTGGTCACAATCTTGACCTGAATGTAAATATAATTCAATGAAAAAGACATCTTCATTCTATTTTGATATTTAAAATGTATAAGACATTCAAATTGCCTCCATTGTTCTAAACTGGGTCTGTTAAAGGTTGGAATGAAAATAGAACAAAGTTAAGACTAGGATTTAGAAAGAGTAAGTTTACTAGCTATGCTGAAGTCTGATGAATCATAAGCAATAGGAAAACTGATCTTAAGTGGAATTTAAGATGGCATATACCCTCTTTTTGATCCTCTGCACAGGGGTGAATTTTATCCTATGTATCTGTTTTCTAGACATTCATTTTTGGCTTTTTAGGAAGCTGCAGTTTTGAGCTACTTTAAAAATATTTGATAGTGGAAATATTGACTTGTTACTCTAAATATTTTGTTTCTGAAGATTTCTTCAGGCCCCAAATGTCTTCAGTTTCAACTTAAAAGAAAAAGTTAATTAAATGGCTATGTTATACAATGTAGTCTGTTTTGTAGTAGGTTAATATGCACAAACCGCATGTGGTTAGTTTTGTGGGAAGGGAAGGTGTACGTGGGTGAAGAGGTCTCTGTGCTAAAGACCTTTTCCAACTTCATTATGTATTTCTTGTTTCTGTGAGTGAGTGGACGGCAAATGCCTTTTTTCTATTTATTTGAAGCAGTGATTAAAATGTAATTATATAAAAGTATTCCATTATGTTAGTGAGATTAATAATATGTGCAAGCTATTAGCACACTTATTTGAGTTTTTAGGCTCGATTTCATATAGAATTTCAGAGTTTTGGTTTCATAGTACCAAAAAAACCCTGGATTATTTGAACACAGAATGTGTGTGTTAAATAGATGGCATGATTTATGGCTTAGTTCATAAGGCCTCATGCTATTTTGTAAAAGCACAATGATTTGTGAGGTCAAGCAATACTACCTAGCTGAGATTTTCAAAGCTGCCGTGGGGATTTAGTCACAGCCCAACTCCCATGGAAGCTGATGGAACTCCTACATCTAAATCCAGTTTGAAAATGGTGGTTTTGAAAATCCTAATCCCCATTGGTATGGTATTTTGAGAGGATTTAAACAGAATTCACTTCTACCATAAATATCTTAATCAACAAAGTCATAAAAAAAATTTAAAAAGTAGATAATTTTTTAAAAATCAGTTTAGAAGACATTACGTTTATATTTTTTTTAAAACTATGATAAGTGAGAAAACACAGTCCAGGAAAGAGAGAATGTGCATCAATGACAAGAGAAAAAACATGGTATAGATGCAAAGAATGAGTAGGTAATAATATGGAAAAGCATCTCAGGAAAAAGATGCAGACTGAGACAAAGGTTTTGAAGATTCCCTAGTAACTTTGTAATTGAGCTAAAGTTGGACTCAAAGTTTAGCAGAGATATAGATTTTACAGGATTTCAGATTCAGGATTTGCAGAGTGGATGTTAATGCCATCCTTGTGTAACTAATGACAATGAAGCACTAGGTGGCCAAGCTGTTGTTTATTTGTAGTATAGAATTACCCAAGGCTCCCAACAGAGATTAGGCCCCACATTATTCTAGGCACTGAACAACCAAGGAGTAAAATACTGTTCCTGAAGAGCTTACTATCTAAACCAGTGGTTTTCAAACTTTTTTTCTGGTGACGCAGCTGAAGAAAATTGCGACCCAACGGAGCTGGGGATGAGGGGTTTAAGGCGTGGGAGGGGGTCAGAGCTCTGGGCTGGAGGTGCAGTCTCTGGGGTGGGGCTGGGCAGGAGAGACTTGGGGTATAGGAAGGGGCTCCAGGTTTGGGGGGGCGGGAGGGAGTCAGTGGTGGGCCAGGGAATTGGGGCATGGGTTTACCTCTGGCAGCTCCCAGTCAGCAGTGCAGCCGGGGTGCAGAGGTAGGCTTCCCGCCTGTCCTGGCACTGTGGACCACACTGCAGCCCAGAAGCAGCCAGCAGCAGGTCCAGCTCTTAGGTGGAGGCATGCAGGCGGATCCGTGTGGCTCTCGCCCACAGGCACTGCCCCCCCCCAGCTCCCATTGAGCAGGTCCCGACCAATGGGAGCACAGAGCTGGTGCTTGGGGCAGGGGCAGTGTGGAGCCCCGCCTTGGAGCTGGACATGCTTCTGGCCACTTCCGGGGCACAGTGTGGTGTCGGAACTGGTAGGGACTAGCCTGCCTTAGCCAGGCAGCACCGCTGATGGGACTTTTAACAGCCCGGTCAGCGGTGCTGACCAGAGCCACCGCAACCCAGTGCCTTCCATTCCATGACCCAGAGTTTGAAAACCACTGATCTAAACAGGCAAGACAGACAAAGGGAGGGAGAATGAGATATAACAGGCAAGAAGAGTGAACGTGATGATTTACAAGTGCCATGTTAGTGCCACAGTTCCCTTCGGTTTGGTTTAATTTTGTCAGGGTTCCCTCCCCACTCTGAACTCTAGGGTACAGATGTGGGGACCCGCATGAAAGACCCCCTAAGTTTAATTCTACCACCTTAGGTTAAAAACTCCCCGAGGTACAAGAGAGAATTTGTGCCTTGGATTAGGTAACGCTGCCACAACCAAGTGATTTAGACAAACTCAGGGAAAGGAACACTTGGAGTTCCTACTCCCCCTAAAATCCCCCCAAGCCCCCACACCCCCTTTCCTGGGGAGGCTTGAGAATAAACAAGATGAGCACAGACCAACCTTCGGGATTTTTAGGACACACACCCACACCCCCAATCAGATTGTAAAAGAAACAGAACTTTATTAGAAAGAAAAAGGGTAAAAGCAGCACCTCTGTAAAATTAGAATGGAAGATAATCCTACAGGGCAATCAGATTCAAAAACCACAGAGGATTTCCCTCTGGGCCAAACTTTAAAGTTACAAAAAGAAAAACCAGGAATACACCTTCCTCTCAGCACACAGAAAATCACAAGACAAAACAAAAATAAGCTAACACATTCCCTTGCTAGTATTTACTAATTCTAATGGAGTTAGATAGCTTGCTTCCTTGATCTGTGTCCGGCAAGCACACAGAACAGACAGACCAAGACTTTATCCCCCCCCACCCCAGATTTGAAAGCATCTTATCCCCTTATTGGTCCTTTTGGTCAGGTGCCAGCTAGGTTACCTGAGCTTCTTAAACCTTTACAGGTAAAAGGATTTTGTGCCTCTAGCCAGGAGGGATTTTATAGTACTGTATACAGGAAGGTTGTTACCCTTCCCTTTATATTTATGACATATTTAATTTGTGTGGAGTGAGGTTTTGTTAGATGGTGATTAGATGAATGGAAGGGAGAGGGATATTGAATGAATGAATGAATGGAGGGAAGTGGGGTGCGGGGAGGTAGAGAGAAAGAGGAGGAAGGAAAGAGTAGAGCATGGAAGGCAGTAGGTGAAGTGAAGAGACTGAGGAGGGGAGGGTTGGAACTAAAGCTGGACAAAGAAAGGAAATTCCATTTCATGGAGGATTTCAATATTTGATTTCATTGTGTTTAGGAAAGAAAACTCAATATTTTAACATTTGCAGAGAAAGGGAATGGCGTCCCAGCTCCAGGACAAGTTGCCCATTGGGCTGTTTCAGAGACGTAGACCCTGCAAATCCTGGAAGCCGCAATTTTGAAGTAGTCTGTGTGGCAGGCTGCCCTGCAGCCACAGACCCTGAAAGCTCTTGGGTTCCTGACTCAGAAGCAACCCTCATAGCAGGCTGTCCTTGAGCCACAGACCCTCGAGCCCAGGCTGCTAAAGAGCCAAGCGGACTGCTGAGGAGCCAAGCAACTAAGACTTTGGAACATCAGCAAACCTCGACTGTCTCCTCAAAACATTTTAAATTTTTTTCTGACTGGCTCTACGTGGAACAAACAGCTAATCAGAAGACAGGAAAGGATACTCAGAGTACAAACTTCACAAAACTTAAACACAATCTGTCAGTGTTCAAGGATTTAAAATAGTCAGAACCGATTTCACATGATGCAGAAAACAGAGCCTCCAGTAGGAATAAGCAAAAAAAGGTACCTTCCTTCTTGTCTCTTTGTAAGCACTGAAAAGAGTGGAGGCTGTGAATTGACTTCATCGGGAATACTCACATGCTTAGTTATTCATGTGGTTACATACCTTGCTGAACTGGGTCTTTGACGAGAAGTAGTTCAGCATGGCTAGCTATACAAGGACATTCCTTATAGAAATTAGAGTGCCAAGGACTAAGGTTGTGGCCAGCCTTTGTGTAGAGGCCAGAAAAAAGGAGGCTTCATGCTCTCCGACTAGCCATAGCAAGGAAACAATTCTTTTTTCATAAATAAAATGGGAGGTTTTGAAATATGTTATGAAAATGAGGCTTTCAGAAAATGTTCATGCAAAAACCACAAACACACACCACGCCCATGGAAAAACCTGGTGATTAAGGCACTCACCTGTGATGTAGGAGACCCAGATCCAAGTTCTTGCTTTGAATCAGATAACTGGGCTATTAGCTATTCTGTAATTCTCTTATTGTTTTAACCATTTTGGACACAAGAAACCTTCTTGATGCAAAGTTCATCAAAACTGACGTTTCTGTTTCATCAGTTTTGAAAAAAAAAAACAGCATTTTTTCAGCTGAAAAATTTGACAACTTTTTCCCCCACCAGCTCCATTCCTCACTCTTCATGCACCTTTGAAGGGAGCGGAACACAAAATGGCCCTTACATTGTAAATTCCTCTAGGCAGTGACCCAGAATTCCTTTCAGCACTGAACACAGTGACAGTTCTTAAGGGTGTTAATACATATTCAAATACTGAAAAAACAGATTTTTAAATCACATACTATAACTCAAATGGTTTGTATGAATAATTTCAAACTTTGAAAAGAAAATATCTGGGCAGGGAGTACACATGATAATTTTATTAAGAAAGGAGGTTTCCTCCCCCTAAAAAGTTAAGCTTTGGGGAAGACTCCAAATTGGAGTTTATAGCATAAATATTTTTCAATTTTCAATGACAGACTCAACAATAATGACAGGGAATATGGTAGGATAGGGGAAAAAAAATCTCAGTTGAAATACTGTAAAAATTAGGAAAGAGCAACTAGAGGGGACATGAATTATTACAAATTAGATCACTTAATCCAAAACATTGAAATGATGAAAAAACGCAATGAGAAACTGATGATAGTGAAAATAAATCTATACTAAGAGAAAGGGCAGAGGTGACCTATTATCATCCTCATAAGTAATGTGAAATGGATAGTGACCAAAAATGCTTTCCCTTTCTCTGTGCCTAGTGCATTGGTGCTATATGAAATACTAATGTTACTATGGTCAACATTACAGTGATGGGTTTTCTCATCAATCTACTTATTGAGAGGCTAGAAAGACATAAATGTTATCTAAAAATGTGAATGAAATAGTGTGTGAAGATTTATGGGAAATTTGTCTCACATTTGGAAGTGAGAAAGAAAAATCTCTCTTTGGTGTTCCTGTCTTTCCTTAATGGAAGTAATTTTACTGTCTTTTGGCCTCAGGCAACTGCTGACACTTATAGATGACTTTGTGTTGCATTTAATTTGCTGGCAAGAGGGAAAAAAAGCAGCAGCCTAAGGGTTAAATCATCTCTTATGAGGTTTTTTTTTTTTTAAGTGTTTCCAGAAGCTTGGTACTCTCTTGTGTCTTTACATTCTATATTTTCTGTTAGAGATTCCTTAAATCTGCATTTTCTACAACAGATATTAAACTAAAGACTAAAGTTTTATTTAAACAGGTGTTGAGCTCAATCTTGAAAGACGCTAAGCACTTTGGCCCCAGTCTCACAAAGCATTGAAACATATGCTTAATTTTAAGCATGTGATTAGTCTTATTGAAGTCAGGGGGACTACTCACATGCTTAAAGTTAAGCATGTACTCAAGTGCTCTGTAGGATCAGAAAGTTCAGCACCTTGTAAGATTCAGTCCCTGATGGGGGAAAAACAAACCTACAGCTGCAATAAGAACAGAAATGATCGAGAAATTAATTGGATTTCAGGGCAAATAGGCTTAAACCATCATTAGTCAGTCTTGTTTGGTTTCATGTTACTTTGTTCTTCATTATTCATCTCAAAGTGTAACAGTAATATAGATAGATAAAAACCCCTTAATTTAGTGGTTCCTAATGTAAAAGATCATTTTAACTTTACCTAAAACATTGAGGATTTTTTTAACCAAAATTGAATAGGACAATATTTTGAGGCTGAGTTTTCAGTAAAATTGGTTATTAGATTATGGACCTAGTTCATGGTCTATGAGAAGCAAAATATATTTAATGCTCATTGGAATTGAAGGTCTTGTGAAAATGGATCTCAATTTACCCTTATAGTATCAATTTCTCTGACAGTCAAGGAAGTCTATGTGGAATGGGAACAGGTGCTGGATGGCTACTCTTGCACCATTAGACTTATGAAATGATGAAGTGTTGTGGAATATTTTCTTTTTGCTGCTTCATATTCAGGTGCACTTCTCTGTCCATTTAACTTGTCAAATGTCTGTTGCTGTGTGTGTTCTCCCACTTCAGTTTGCAGTAAGTGAAAGCCTGATAAATGAATGCCACTCTCCTGTATACTGCAATTATAGATTATCAAGGAACGTGAAGCAGAAATTCTTTGCATTTTGCTTATGCTGTTTTAGTTGTTTGCAATAATATTTTTTAAAAATAAATTCAATTTTGCCCCCTATTGGTCACTAGTTTTAAGATACATACCATGCAGTATAATAATTACTTCCCTACAGAGAGAAAAAAAAAGCATCCTCAGACCATGCTGTTTGGTTTGCAAAGAAGACAGAATTGCAGTGAAACCACATTAAAAACCCCCACATATTTGTCTTTCCTTGCGATGTTCATAAATTGATCATTTAAAAGGACCTTTTCCTGCAAACCTTTATTCATGTGAGTAATGCTTACTCACACAACTAATCCTTTTGACTTCAACAGAAACACTGGCCTGAGGAAAGATTACTCACACAGAATCATACAAATAGGTAATGTGGTCTAGTCCCGTTCACTAAGTCAGGACTAAGTATTATCTAGAGACCATCCCTGACAGCTGTTTGTCTAACATGTTCTTAAAAACCTCCAGTGACAGAGATTCCACAACCTCCCTAGGTAATTTGTTCCAGTAGTTAACTAGACATTAGGAAAAGCTTCCTAAAAGGGTATCCTAAATCTCCCTTGCTGCAATTTAAACCCATACTTCTTGTCCTGTCCTCAGTGGTTAAGGAGGACAATTTATCACTCTCTTCTTTATAACAGCCTTTTACGTACTTGAAGACTATGATGTCCCCACTCAGTCTTCTCTTTTCCAGATTAAACAACACCTTTTTTTTTTTTTCCAATCTTTCCTTGTAGGTAATGTTTTCTAGACCTTGAATCATTTTTATTGCTCTCCTCTGGACTTTCTCCAATTTCTCCACATCTTTCCAGATGTGCAATGCCCAGAACTGGACACAATACTTGAATTGAGGCCCTATTAGTGCTGAGGAAAGATTTGCAGCATGGGATGATGTAGAAAAAAAAATGGGTCAGATTCTCTGATGGCATTACTCTATCAAAGTCAACTGAGTTATACCCACAGAAAATGTGGATTGACGATATGGATTTTATTGTACTGAAATTAATGGCCATTTTACCATTCAGTTCAAAGGGGCCAGTATCAGGTGCATCCATTAAATTAGCATTATTTTGTTTCAGATGATTGTGTACATATTACATTTTGTTGAAAACAGATTTTATCTTTTCTTGTAAAGCATTAAATTGTCACATTAAATAAAACTGAGTTATTTTTAATTCAGTTATGACAGTCTAAAATAGAGCCTGAAAAGAAATTAAAACAAAGTATCTCATAAACAATATTCTTTTGCAACTGAGAAACACATGCTAGGAAATAATATACTGTGGAAAGAGAGGTTAGAGAACAATTTAAAGCTTCACAATACAACATCTCCTGGAGAAAGCAGTGTTACCACTTCCTATGTTCTGGAACCTATAAAGACATGTTCATTACATTTAAAACAGATACACTGTACTGCTTATCATAAGAACACTTCACTAGCATTTGGTAAAATCCTGTCATCTACTGTGTTGGTGGGGGAGGAGGACGCAGATCATTCCTCACTCAGCCCAACAGCAGAGTAGCTAAGGAGTGGATCAGCTCTTGCCCAGATGGCACACTTTAGTCGCAAAGGAGTGCTGTTTGCCAGTTAGGGTTAGGCCCCCCTCATCCCACAGGCAACCATCTATGTACCCTATGGAACAGTCCTCTAAAATGTAGGAGAAAATGGCTAAAAGCTTTGCTGAATCAGGCCCTACATGACTATAAATGGTGCAGAGCAGTAGAGAAACTAGCCCCTTGTGCTTATTTACTATGGGCACAATCATGTCTTAGAGGCACTGGTTCATGTTGAGAAAGAACTGAGTTGCATCAGCTCATGGAGAGATTCTGCCTCTGGGAAGAAATTCCCCTCACATGCACCTGCTACTACATAACAGAAAAGACAACCCTCTTCCCTCCCCCACCTTTTATACCCCAGCCCTACCTCCTCCTGACTCTTTTCACCCCCCTTCTGTTGTTCCATTGCCCAAGGGAGTATAGGGACTGCATAGCTAAGGAACTGCAAGACCTGAAGAGGAAGCTCTCTTTTGACTGCCTGACTGTCCTATTAATTTTTCTGTACATTCAAACTTACATTCAGAGCACTGATTTATAAACACTGCCTATGGAATTTCTCTCCATGTTTCAGCATTGCTTCATGCTCCTTCTGCAGCTTTGTTATTTGCTGTGAACAGTCCAAGCTGTGGCGGGAGACAGCTGAATTTTTCAAAGGTCAGATCAGTTTGAAGATTCACTGTGCAAAGTCATTTTGACTTACCCTCAGCCAGAACAAACCAGAACACTGCAGTTCTTTGAATTTTAGCTCTTTGTTCTCTGTTTAAGTGTGAATGTTCCACTGTGTCCTATTTACTCCTCATGCACACTTTCTACAATTCCATAAGGATAGGTAGGAGCTTTTGCTTTGTCTAACTAATGCAGCTAATATTTGGGAAAATGTATCCAGAAAAACACAGTTGAAACACTGAAGTCTATTGTCTCTACTGGCAGAGACAGATGTGAAGAAACTAATATTGGTATAAGAAGATTTAAAAAGTCACTCTGGCATTCACTAAATCAAAGTATGTTGACAGCACAAAAAAAAAATCCCATATATCTAAGGTAAACACTTAAATGTCACCCTCTGATAAATAATTAACTCTATTTTGACAGAGTGGAAGTGTCTCTAAAACAACATATGAATAGAGCTGTTTGTAGAAAAGTTCATGGAGGATTTTGACATTTCATACTGATTTGGACCAAACCAGCCACTCCCACCCCCACATTTCAGAATTTTAAGTGAAAGGGAATGGAGCCCTCATAGATTTCCCCAGATCTGCAGACTCTGGAAGTCCAGGTTGCTGAGGGTCTATGAGCCTGGAAGCTTAGGAGCTGGCACTCCCAGGACTTCCAGCTTCCTCTGAGCCTGCTCGGTGGAGGAATGAACCTGAATGCCTTGGAAGCCCCCTTCTGCAGCAGCTCACCAGGAGCACTGCAGGGGAGCTGACAGAATGAGAGTTTAGGGTTGCCAGGCTCTCAGCTTCCCATCGGCCTGCCGGGTGGGCTGTCAAAGAGCAGGGAGCCTAGAAGCCCAGGCTGCCAAGCATTCAGGCAGGTACGCTGGCTGGAAACCAGGCAGCTTTTGGATGGAAACGTATGGAACCTGCTTGGGTTCTCTCACAATTTCATAAAAAAGTCTCCACAAAAGGTTTCAATTTTGATGAATCAGCTTTCTCTAACAGAAAAGTGTCCCATCAGAAGATTTACAGATAGCTCTACATCTGGGTTTATTTTTTTTGTATACAAAAAATATTTTAAATGGTACCGAACTAATTTAGTCTGGCCTTTTACTGGAGAAGAAATGATGGATCAGGCCCCTATACACTCCCTTAAATAAGCTAACAATATAATTTCCAGACCACTAAAATGAGCTCTTTAAAAATGCACTTGGATACTACAGCAATTTGTGCCATTATAAGCCCCTGGAAAAAGCAGAGAATTACTAGACTTTTGCATTCCTCCATTAAAACTATTTCTCTGAGGCTATTTAACTCAGTGGTCCAACCTGTGCCCTTGAGGGTGACTACAGTAAGAAGAAAATAGCACTTGTTTACCAACTGGAAAATGTATTATCTGATTGGTGCTAGGCAATTTTTAAGCTGGAGTGTTTGAACCAGCCCTGTCATTATGGAAAGAACTTTAGGGGGTTCCGTACCAAGCTTTGGGAGTCCCAAGGAGATCAGGATAGGCTGAGCCCAGAGGCGCACCTAGCAAAGGACAGGTTTCAGAGCAGCCGTGTTAGTCTGTATCCGCAAAAAGAAAAGGAGGACTTGTGGCACCTTAGAGACTAACAAATTTATTTGAGCATAAGCTTTCGTGAGCTACAGCTCCTTTTCTTCTAGCAAAGGATAGTTACCTTTACCTATGCAGTCACTCAGGCAGCCAAGGAGACAGGAAATAAGGAAGAAGCCAAGTAGAGCTGATCAAGAAATGGAAGTTCTGTCCCATGGGAATCTCTGATGCAGGGGAAATTCTCTGAAGGGGGTTTAAATAGATAGTTTCTGTTCCCTTTGCACAAGAAGAGTGGAACCAAGGCAGAGAATTTGCCTCAAAGTACTGATTGTGACCCCTTGATGTTTGGCCCTCAGACTGAAAATCTGGACACCACTCATTTAGATTCTCAACTGTGTGAGAATTGGGGATTGAGCAGAATACTATGCTGGGATTTCTTTCCTCTCCTCCTCCTCTTTTCCACCTTTGCTATTACCCACTGCAGCTGCGCTAAGCAGCATTATTCACATCCTAGTTACTCCTGCTTTCACCTTCATTAATTCCAGCAGCCCAGCTGCCTCCTCCTAATTTTCCTTCAAACTGAAAGCTATCCTACTCTTCTTTTCCATAATCCTCCATGTGGCTGCCATTTATTGTACCTCCGGCTTCCTCCAATTCCTTCATTTGTTCTTTTCATTCCTACCTTCCGCCCTTATTTTGATGATTTCTATTACCATACTCAAACAGAGGGAGGTAAGCAGCTGCAGTCCAGTCTTGCAGTTTCCCTCCATGACCACTACTCCAGCCTATGGAAATAGAGGCCACTAGTACTCCACTCCCATTTATGCCAAGCTTTCTGCCCTCCACATCACCATTAGCATCATCCAGTATCCTGTTCCCAATGCACTCCAGCATATTCAGTAGTGGTGCAGGGACTACCTCATCAGCATTCAAATATTCCTTGTAGATGATCCTCTCATTTCCAAAACACTTCCACAAGCTCTGGTACAGTACTGCAGAGTTCCAAGCCATCATCACCCACCAGGTTAGTGCCCCCTTTAGCCATTCTGGTTGTACAGTGACCTCTTGTTTTCTCTGGCCTAGCCATCTACTTAAGGTATCTCTCAGTTCATGACCCTTTTGGGGTTAACACAGAAATCTTAAAAATAAACAAACAAATAAAAAAAACCCTCCAGTGTCCTTTTAAATCCAGCCTTCCACCCCTATCTGAGGCTTGAAATTCTCAGCCTCTTCCATTTCTGGTGCTTGTACCTTTCCTCTCGATGTTGGGGAGGGCAGGGGAATCCAGGTTCTGGGTTCCAGCCCAGGGACCCTGTTTTGGGCAGCTAAGGACTGTTCCTTCCATTCCCCCACCACTCACCTAAGCTCCTCCTACCTTCACCATGTTTGCCAACATCTTCACCAAGTCTCTGGACTCTTCTATCCCTGCCTGGATCTTTGGTTCCTCACAGCTTCCCCTTAGGCAGTTATGAAGGGGTGCTTTTCTCTCAGACCACTCCCACCCCTTCTTTGCAACAGCTAGGCTGTATAAGCTGTATCTGTCTCTCACCTTTAAAGCAGTCAGTATCTCCTTCATCTAAACAGAAGCTCTCCTCTGCCCTCCCTCTGGGGCTGGGAGTTGTACTCCAAACAGTCCCACGCAATATCTTCCTCCTTCAGCCAGCAGTTCCCCCTCAGACCTCTTCCTGGAGCTGGGGTTTGTCTCTCAGGCCTTGTGTCAAGGTTCCTCCCCCACTCTGAACTCTAGGGTACAGATGTGGGGACCTGCATGAAAACCCTCCTAAGCTTATCTTTACCAGCTTAGGTCAAAACTTCCCCAAGGTACAAAATATTACACCCGTTATCCTTGGACTGGCCGCTACCACCACCAAACTAATACTGGTTACTGGGGAAGAGCTGTTTGGACGCGTTCTTCCCCCCAAAATACTTCCCAAAACCTTGCACCCCACTTCCTGGACAAGGTTTGGTAAAAAGCCTCACCAATTTGCCTAGGTGACTACAGACCCAGACCCTTGGATCTTAAGAACAATGAACAATCCTCCCAACACTTGCACCCCCCCTTTCCTGGGAAATGTTGGATAAAAAGCCTCACCAATTTGCATAGGTGACCACAGACCCAAACCCTTGGATCTGAGAACAATGAAAAAGCATTCAGTGTTTTACAAGAAGACTTTTAATAAAAAATAGAAGTAAATAGAAATAAAGAAATCCCCCCTGTAAAATCAGGATGGTAGATATCTTACAGGGTAATTAGATTCAAAAACATAAAGAACCCCTCTAGGCAAAACCTTAAGTTACAAAAAAGATACACAGACAGAAATAGTTATTCTATTCAGCACAATTCTTTTCTCAGCCATTTAAAGAAATCATAATCTAACACATACCTAGCTAGGTTACTTACTAAAAGTTCTAAGACTCCATTCCTGTTCTGTCCCTGGCCAAGACGACTACAGACAGACACAGACCCTTTGTTTCTCTCCCTCCTCCCAGCTTTTGAAAGTATCTTGTCTCCTCATTGGTCATTTTGGTCAGGTGCCAGCAAGGTTACCTTTAGCTTCTTAACCCTTTACAGGTGAGAGGAGCTTTCCCCTGGCCAGGAGGGATTTCAAAGGGGTTTACCCTTCCCTTTATATTTATGGCACCTTGTAATACTCAGCTGCAAGGCTTTTGCCAGTTCCCTCAGCTGAACACCTTTTCCAATCAGCCTGCTAATCTAGAGGGTTCAGCAACCTTTTCCTATCAGTATTTTCCTTCCCTCTGATGGAAGAAGCCCCTGCCTTTATGCTGGCCCCTTTCTCCCACTTTATCCCCGGTTTGGTTGCGGGAAAGGGGAGCCTTGAACTACTCACTCTGCCGTGTCCCACATCTTTAAAAAACTAATGTCTAACTTTCTCCTAACCACTACTTATTCCTGGGACAATTTCTTCTCTGTACCTAGCCCTCCTTAGGTTCTTGTATATCTTTATTGGGCCTTTCAAAATCCTTAAAGGGACATGCCAGCTGGTGAGGAGGGCTATCCACTAGACACTATTGCTTTAAGGTCAGGCCACCCCCATCCCCTTTCCCTTATGCCCCCACCCTGCCTATGATCCCCTCTGCCCACAGGTACCACAGAGAGGAGGTCTGGCACAGATCTTGTACTTATGGGTGAATTTCACCATCTGCACACATTTAAAACAGCCAGCAGAATAATTCACTGTGCATGAACATAAGGCTATTTCAATTCATTCGTAACCTTTTCATTTCATAACCAATAATTTTCAACATTAGTGTGTCCACAGTTCTGTGCACACTTGCTCAGATTTAAAGTGGAACCATTTCAAGGTGAAAAAATTATTAAAGAGAGGGAGGTGTGTTTTGGGGGGTGGGAAGTGGGGAAAGGATTGTTTTATCCAAGCCTGAAAGTATTTTCTTTCTACTGCTTCCTCACCAGTATAACCAACATAATTATAGCACTTTGTATGTATTTTTATAAATCTATGGGTTGAAAACAATCATGAGAGATTTCAACCCAAAGGATTTTTTTTTAAAATTAAAGTTGTAAAGGACTGAGAACAAGGGCATGTAATGAAAATGCTCCCTCAACCATAACTATAGCATTGATACTGTGATGCTGCTACTATAGACAGCTTGGAGGGAAAACCCCTGGAGGTTAAATCAGGTTTAGAAACCAACGTTTAAGAAAACGTTTGCTTCATTTCCATCTAGAATCATTTTTCCCCATAATGAAACAGTTGAGCAGCTACTTTAGAATAAAAAGTGGCTTATGTATGACACTGTAGAGTTGATTTATTCCTTTTTCAATAGGGTTTGAAACTAAAAGCAGTTTTCAAAGGTGACTCATTCATGTGAATAGGTTCTATGTCTTTTTTTTTTTTTAACTTGTCAGTACCAGTAAAGTAAGGGGGGGGAAACAGATTTTTCACACCCTTGTTGTCTGCTCACCCTACCCACAATGTGTTACGTGGGCCGCAGGTTGAGAACCACAGCACCCCCCCCCCAAAAAAAACCCCACAGTCCCCTACACCCAGTGCCCCCCGCCCAGAGACCCCTCCACAGAGTGGCGCCAGGAGTGGAGCCCTGAGCGTGGGTCTGGCAGCCAGACCCCAGATCCTGCAACATGGCGCCTGGCAGCTGGACCTGGGACCCTGCAGCGTGGGGCTGGACCACAGACTCTGCAGCGTGGGGTCAGATCCCAGATTCTGCAGTGTGGTGCTGGACCCCAAACCCCAATACTCTGCTGCGCAGATACCGGCAGGCGGACCCAGGACCCATTGCATGGGGTCAGGCAGCCAGCAGCTGGGACCCATATCCTGCCGTGCCAGGCGGGCAGCCAGGACCCGAGGTAGGGGGCTAAGAGCAGAGCCCCACCTAAAACCTGGGGGTGCTGCAGCACCCCAGCAAACTTCTAGTTCCCAATGCCCCCCACACCCTCATGGCCAAGAGCCCCCCCAAACCTGCCCACAGACCCAATCTGCCGCACCCTGTCCCCCTGCAGCACTCACCAGCCCCTATTGGCAGGAGCGCTCCAGCAGGCTGCCAGACTCTGTCTCCCCCTCAGCCAGCCCCCTCCCATCCCCAGCCAACCCAGAGTGGCAAATTTTAAATTTTTTTAGCACACAGCTGGGCTGCAGCTGTGTACTAACTGGGCCACAAGCAGCCTGCGGGTTGAGAACCGCTGGTTTATAGTCTTCCAGCCATATCTCACCTCCAGTATAGTTATGTCAGAATTTTTGTGATCAATTAGCGGGTTTTGAATCATTTGAAAAATCATTTTCAGTAGAAGAAAGAAGAATCCTTCCTACCAGATTGAAGAAAAGTTTAAGAAGGTGTCAGTGGCTGGAGTAGGTTCTGCAGCACATGGGACTCTGCCTGGGTGCAGAGGTCCTGACACTGATGCACAAACAAATTTCTTAATTTACCCATGTGAATAATGCCATTAAACACAAGAGATCTACTGACATGCATAAAAAGTCACTCACAGATGTTAGAAGAAAAAGGAGCAGGTCAACCCAGAGGCGGATATGAGTACAGGCTTCTTTATTGCGATACTTATTCCCCTGGACCCAATTGTCCGATAACCACTGGATTAGTTACAGCACACACTTTTTGTCTAAGTTAGTATGTACACACCTGCATCTGGTACAACACCCCAAAATCCCTTATTAAGTAATAAAAACACCCATTCTGTTAGTAAACCCACCCTATTTATTATGCACAACATTACGCATATCACAAAGGCATTTTACCTTGAAAATATATTTCTTTGCAACAATCTGTTGCCACAAAACTCCCTGGTCAGCAATTCTCAGGGGAGGGCGGAAGGGGACATAAGCCAGGGCTTGTTTATGTAGCTGGTAAAGGAAGGGAGGGGGAGATAACATTTATTTTACCTTCTTTCACACAAAAGGCATTATTCAACAGTTATATTTTTCATGCAGCTGCATTCTTATTAATTCTTACAAGCAACAGGGAAGGGAAAAATATGGCAACTTATTTATTAAACAAAGAACTACAGCCTTCTGATGCCTTTGTCCCCTAATACCATGTCAGCACACTAGTAGCTTTCCATGTCTGTTAGTTAACCCTAACATATCCGAACAACAGAGCTGGATGAATAATAG
This sequence comes from Lepidochelys kempii, assembly GCF_965140285.1. NCBI lineage: Eukaryota > Metazoa > Chordata > Testudines > Cheloniidae > Lepidochelys > Lepidochelys kempii. The sequence continues at coordinate 64,013,536 of NC_136384.1, read as the reverse complement.
GATTTTTGGTTTACTGGCAATTTAAAAATAAAACTGGGGAAAAAAATTTCAGGTCAAACTGAAAATGAATGTTTCAGGGATTCAAAATGTTTAAAAATAAATTGTATCTAGATAAATTAAAATGTTTTATTTGTCCTGAAGTTTAGTATCAATTTCAAATATTTCACATTTTCAATTAAAAAAATAAATTTAAAAGGAAGTTTCTAAACAAAAGGTTGTTTTGAATCGAAAACATCAAAATGAAACATTTCATTTTTTTCAAATACTTTGATGAAATTAACACAGATGTTCTAAACATTCTGGTGCAGCTGAATCTGCATTTTTCACTGAACAAAGTTTCACCAAAATCATTTTGACCCCCAACAAGTCACTCACACATGTAAGTGTTTGCAGCATCATGGCTCAAGTCTGCAAAAGCAAATGCCCACTATAGAAATGTGGTCAACAAGAATGAAACAACTGAAAAAAAAATAGAACTTTTATTGCCTGAATTATATTAAAAACTGAATTATCTGAGAAAAGATGGACAAGGTGAATGAAATGCTTAAAACGCCTCATATATAGCTTCTGTAACTACATATATACACAAGTACTTCCTGTGTGCCCAAACCTATGCTGCCTTGATTCTGCTGGACAGCAGCCTCACATATGGCACGGTTTATTGTCAATGTGAGGAAAGGCACGTTTAGTCACGTGTCTCCCTTAGTAGATCTCTGTAGTGCCAAGGCTGAAGCAGTGCCTTCTTGAGGGCCTTCCATGAGCGCCCATGTGACCACAGGTCTGCCCAGGGGGGAAGAACTGTCTATCTCTGTTGCTCACTGAGTTGGGCTCCAGCTCACTGGCTAATTGTTGTTTCAATCCTATCTGCTTCTGTGGGTGTTGGAGGAGGAGGAGTTGGAGAGGCTTATCCGCAAAATGTTCTAAAATAAAAAGCAAACCCAACTCAATACTGGATCACCCATCCTGCCATGGTGCATCCCTGCCCTTTCCTTTGGGCTTGGTGCCTAAACAGTCCCTGCCTTGTGCATCATGCACGCCTTGGGGTCTAACTGTTCCTACCAGGGATTGCTCTGGCTAGCCAGCCCATCTTTCCACAACTATTCAGGCACCACGGCCTTCAGGCAGAGACCCGTCCTTTTTCCTGGCCAGTCAGCCCTAAACTGAGCCAGACTCTCCTGTTATTCCCCCCTCAGGTTTGGTATGAGTTGCAGCTGTAGCGGGGCAGGACTAGTTGGGCTGATAGCCTCTTCTTAACCCCTTCTCTGCTGGTGTGGGGCATCTCTGCCATATCACAATCTCAGTGTAAGATTAGAACCAATTGGCTCAAACCTGTAAACCCATACTCAAATGGAGTAGTTTAAGATGTATATGTCACCATCTATTATATATAGTCTCAACTCTTCAAAAATTATTTTTGGAGAGATTTTGCAGGTTCCTTTCTTTAAGGAAGAATGCATTTTGCATTGTAATATAATGCAAGGGGTCTCATACTTTTTCATAGTGTGAACCACATCTTGTGGAGAACCTCCTTAACACCCCATTACAAGAACATAGATTTGCTTATACCTGTTTAAAACTTATGGAAGAGTTCACCTTCCTTATACTGATACTTTGCCACTAATACCATCACATATATTGTGTGTGATCAAACACACCTTTATTCAGTATACAACTGGATTATGAGCAAGTACTTTGTATATTAGCAGCACATGACAAAAATATTAATTTCAATGTTATCATTTAGGTCAAAATGTTCAAAGGTGACTAATTCAGGTGCCCAGCTTGAGATGCTATAAAGCTGCCTGGTTTTCAGAGAATAGGTTCTCAACATTTTCTGAATATCAGGGCCTTTTATGGGCTGTCAGGTTCAGCACCAAATAACTGACGCACCCCAACCCAGATCACTAGTTAAATTTAAAAATTTTGGCCCTCTATAAAAAACCTATTTATGGACATTTTCTTAGCTAAAATTTAACTGGTAACTGGTAATCCCAGCTGATCTTCATTACTCCAAATTGAATACTTCATATCAGACATGAATATGTCTCAGAAGGAATTAATATAATGTGTAAATCCTTCCCTCTAGTACATACGTAAGGGTATGTGAAGGGTTGGAATATAATCACAACAGATGTCCTTTGTTTAAAAAAGTTTCCAGTTCAGGAATTTTTGTGCATTCATAATTAGTGATTTCAAGATTCTAGCTCAACATATACATAGAAATTCATTGTATCCATCAGTCACTGAGTGACTTGCTACAACTGTGCATAAATACACCCAAACCCCTAAAAATAAACTGTTCTGGAACTGCAATAAAAGATGACCTGGAGTCACTGATTGGGCTTAGTTTGAATATTTGAATTGGCAAACCCTACCTTTTGCAAAATCAGCAGGGGCTCATTCATTTAACCATTGAATCATCCATCAGCAGAAGCACCTCTATGTCAGATTTCAGAAGAGCACAAAAATCTATTATGATGAAGAGTCTTTCAACCAAATGTCACCGAGACATTGACAAGTGGATAGAAAATATGTGCCCAAAGAACAGAAGCCATGGTGTCTAAAACTTATATTAACTGTCATGGGGTGGGGGGGGGGAGTCTTCCAAAGCATATAACTATTCCAAAAAGAAGTTTCAGGACATTTTGATACATATAGTAAGTAGGGGGTATACTTTAAACATTGTGATTTCTTTTTGGAAATGCAGCACAGTGTGTCACATGAAACATCACACGACATAACAAGCCCTACCATAACATGGGATGTATAACTGCTACAGCACTGCCTGAGTTTACCTTGTGTATTGGACTCAACGTTTGGACCCCATGTACTTCCAAGGCCACTGGATCTGGGTAGCATCTGGCCTCTCAGGTACACTCCCAGGGTGCATACTCCTAGGCCCTAAGATTTGTGCTGAATCCCACCCACCATGCCATGCCATGCCATGGCCCCAAACACACCTCCCTTCTCCTACAGAGTGACAGCAGATGACTTTTTTGCAGCCCCCAGTTGCTCTCAGCTCCTGGGCTATATACAGGCCGCTCCTGTTCCCATCCAGTTGATTCTCATCTAATTAATCCGTGCTCCCTGGCTCCTCCTCCAGGTGCAGCCTGGGGAGTTAATTGGCCCAGCTAGCCACCTTAACCCCCTCAGGCATTACATGGGGTAGACACCCTATCCCAGGGTCCCAAATGGCTAAGAATTTACAGTAGCAAGCTCGCAATAAGATAGTGGATTATTCCATCAGGAAGTTTTAATTTACAAAATAAGATCACAAAAGGTGAAATTAGTATCCTATACTAAGTAAACTAAAAGGTATAATAGGGAAAAGGGATGGAAACCATCTTTGTTTATTTAAGTGATCTTAAATAATTGGGGCCCTGTGAGAAGTTTATAGTTCATGGAACATTATCAGGTTAAAAATGAGCCCAAATTTAGATTTTGGAAAAATAAACTTTTACAACAACTGAAGACTAATAAAAATCTTTTATTAGTTAAAAATAGTCCTGAGAAAACAGTTTTTTTAATTAATATTCTCCTGCAGTATCTTGCAACCCAAAGATTGCAGCTGTGTCGTACTGCATAAGAGCCAGATAGTGAAACAGGTTAGAAATGGACTGCCACGTAAACAAGTAAAACTGTAAAACTGACTAGTCTAATTTGAGAGCCTAATTTTAAATCCTTGGCTAGATGTGGGTAAGCAGATGTGGCATACAAATTGGGGATGTGTACCTCTCAACCTATATATGTGCAAATCTAGTCATGCAATTTTTTCATGTATACCTAAGTGTATGTCCAAAGTAGACACACCATTGTGCACAGGCAAACTTGCACCTACCTGGGAACTGAAAATCAGGTCCCATTGACAAAACCAAGAGAAACGCAAAACAAAAAACTTTTCAAATATACTGGTAGTGAAATGTGTATGATTTTAAAGAGATAATGTCAGATTAAACAGTTAAAAGAGGCAAGTTCATATTTAAGGTGAATTTAGTTAAGGTTATAAAAATTGTGTGTGTGCTTTGTTTTTCTATTCTGCCACTGGCAGAATAAAATGGATCTCTGCTAGTTAAAAGATAAATAAAGGTGCCATCATCTAGTTCTCACAAAGATTCTTTTCTCACACACTGGACACACAGATAACAATTAAAAAGGCACTTTTAAAAATCAGACACTTAGAAACATAAAATTGCTGAAACCTGGAGGCAATTATCTAATCACGCCTATTTCACATTTGCCCAGCTCTGGCATTTGGGATGACAAATGTGCTGTTAATTTAATTGCTCCATTAGCAGCCCAGGAAAAAAAAAAGTCAATGATTGTCCCTCAAAAAAAATGTAAAGAAAAATTGATGAATTTTCAAAGGGTATCATATAAAAAACAAAGAAAAAAAAAACCCTCTGTATGGAAACCCTACAAATATGAGTGGTTTAAACAATGGGTTACATTAGGAAGCTGACTAAATGGCATAATTTTTGCCTGCAATTATTTGCACCTACAAAATTGCTACTGCATTTGACTGTCAGCAAATCTAAAACTGGAGACTTCTGGTTCAAAACCTCAAATATATAAAAGCCAAAAGCAAAGTTTTACTTTTCATATTTCTGTTGTTGATGCCATTCTGGATAACATGGAAAGAACACACAACACAGCAATCACTGGGCCACAGTCACAACTTCTGCTGAAATGCAAAAACTCAAACTGCAGTGCTATGTGGAAGCTAATAGTTTACAAAAAGCCTGGGAACCCACCATTTCCCCTGGCCCTCAAAAAGAAGGGATCTCCATGCTACAGCATATAAACCATTCCATTGTGGTGAACAGCCTGTTTTCTCAGGCCTGCATCTGATTTTTAGATTGTAAGCTCTCTGAGGCATAGGCTGCCTTTATTTCTGTGTGCAGTGCCCAGTACAATGTGTCTGCAATCCTATTTGGGGCCTTTAGACACTACAATAAATAATAATAAGCTGTGTATGATAGTTCTTCCCATCCCCTATATCCTCCAATCACCATCTTTAGCACACCTGTTCTAAGATTTGTGTGAAATTTAAAGGAAAGGAAACCTCAGCAACCGATTCCGACCACAGGAACGACAGCATATCACTGACCACTCTTCAAAACCCTGCTGGGTAATCCAAATCTGTTTAAACAACAGGCAATAACTTTGCTATCTCCTGATTGTCTGTCCTCTGGTCTCTCTGTCCTTCCAAATGAACCAGAATTTGTTCAGTGAACAAGTCAGGTAATGCTAGGAGAATACACAGGAACTGCTCCTCAGCAGCCAGAGCTCCCTCTTAACTTGAATCACCAAATTAAGCCATACATTCTTTCCTACTGCAGATGACTAAATAAACCTGTCACAGACTAAGCCTTTCATCCCTGGGAAAAAGACTTCAGTGTGTGCTAGACCCACGGCGTACTCTACGCACCGTGTCAACATAACTATCAAAACCCTACTGTGATCCTCTGTTTGACTGTGGACTACATGGCCATAGCATCACCACAAGTCCCAGCATTCAGAAGGTAACAAGGAATAGGAACCTATAAATAAAGAAAATATTTAACTAGTCCCTCAACAAATTCCTGAGAGTAGTGCCCCTTCTTCATCTTTCTGACTCAGAGAAACCAATTTGCCTGAGCTTGCTGATTGCTAGAATCTTTAGAAGTCTATGCTGAGTCCCACTGCTAAGATGGCAGTACCATTTCTAAATGGCTATATGCTATTGTCGTTATATGTTGTATGCTATAGTCAGGCTAATTAAAGTCAGCCCTTCATAAAATAGCACATTCAATTGGTACTGGGCAACTGGTTTAGCATTCCCATGTGAGACTAGCACCCTGTCCTGTCATGCATGTCAAAATGCCAACAAAGAGCAAATTGCTCATTCTTCACCCGTTTCAGGAAGGCCTCTGATCCCATGCCAAACTGAGCACTGTTTGCAGACAATTGGAGAAGGCAGCTGAACAAGGGCTCCAGTACTAAATTCTATTGTATTAATTTAGATGGAATAAATGGGTTCAAAGGTGTTGATTTGACCCTGTAACTGTCCAACATTAAACAATCAGTTCCACCTTGTATTTAGCTGTGACGCTCTGAGTATGTTTCCCAGACATGAAGAAGAGCCCAGTGTAAGCTTGAAAGCTGGTCTCTCTCACCAGCGCCAGTTGGCTCCAATAAAAGGTATTACCTCATCCAACTGGTCTCTCTAATACCCTGGGCCCGACAGCACTATAACACTGCATGCAACATTAAGGTTAACGTTAAACAAGGTTCAGGGTTTTGTACAGAGATCTCAGTCTCCTTCGTACCATGCCAAACACACCATTACAAACCCTTTTTAACCTTTTATTAAAGATACAGAAAAAAGAATAGAAGAGTTAAAGCATTTGAAATGTAAAGTAAGGCTTTCTGATTTTAATAGCATGCCTTGTTTCCTTTCCCTGTAGCTGTAGAGAGTCTGTAGAAGGAAAAAAATCCTTGTTTGAGTCTTTTAGATGGCATTAAAGATGAAGATAACTTTTCTCTTTCGAGAAAAAAGAAAAAAAAGTTAGTTGAGCTGGGCTGGATCTGTTGTTAAACTCTGGTCCTTTTTCCTGGAAAATAATACAAAACACACAAAGAAGGGAAAGAAAAGAACAGCAAAGATAGAAAATGCAGCTTTTGTCTTTGGTGTCAACTTTTATTTGACCTCATTGCTGGAAAAACATGCACAGAACAGAGTCTTATCAGCCACTCCAAGACCTCGTAGCCCACCTGTAAGAGTTTGCCAGGAGATGATGGAGATGGCAATCATAATGTTAAAGCTCACTCCTTTCCCTTCTTTCAAATCAGCCAGCATTATGATAGCCAGTTTCTTCCCCCCACCCCAAAGTCTCTTTCTGAGGACAGAAAGAAGCAAGTAGCCCCTGAAGATTTCTTGGCTACATTCAATGGTTCATAGCGAAGCTGATCACCATGGACTCAGATTTTTGTTCCTTAACAGCAACGATAATTTTAATACAATCTTTCAAATAAAAGTAACTAAAAATATCACCAGTAAAAGATGCCTACTCTAGTACCTTTAGGGGAAACACATTTCCTGTATGGCTGGACAAAGTAAGGGACTTTGTGTCCTTGTATGTCATCGATTTGAACTGATGATCTATTCAAACTTTTTCCAAGATACAGCACTAATCCCTTCACTGCTGAAGCACTGTGCACATTGGGCCAGATTCTCCTGGGGAGCAGTTCATGTGTAACAGAGCTAATCAGTGTTAGCATGAAACAGATACACAACAGAAAATACAGCCAAAATATGTCAATGTGGGAATCTGAGGAAACATAAGGTGTTATGTAGCAGAACAGTGTAGGCAGCTGTGCAATGGGAAAAGGTAGGTACTGAAGCGATAGTAAGGTTAGGAGAAACTGGAGATGTGGCAGTCCTGTGGTATTACCAGGGTGTAAAACATTTGTGACCTAGAGACATAACTTAAAGTTGCCCCTTACCCATTCTAAGCAGAAATGTTTCCTGTAATGGTAGGCATTCAACCATGTAGCATCACAGTGCAGAACCATGGCTGCAGCTTTGCCTCAGTTTCCCTTAGAGTGCTTTCAGTAAATTCAATGAGGCTTCAGTAAATTCAATGATAAGACACTCTTCTGGAGCCAGGGCCTTTTCTCATCAGCTTGGGAAGTGTTCTTGTGTGGCTTGAATGTCCCTGTAGACTTTCAACCAGGGCAATTCCTCTCTGGAGAAGCATATAATTCTTTTGTGATCTGGAGTTCCTGCAGCTATGAGTTCATATCTGGTGAGGTCCTCCTGTTGGGACCAGGTTTTGATAAGGCTTGGCATTCATAGCTCCTCCCTTTTTGAGCCTCTTTCTGCTAAGAGCACTCTTCCTGTTGAGGTCCCTCACCAAATCCCCAGATAAGTCCTCTTCTTAGCAACGTTCTCTCTGTGTGTTTTTCTTCCTCTGTGATCTCTCATAAGGCCCAGGTACTCCTTACCTAATTAACTGTGACCAGCTATTTAGGCAATTGACTATTCCCAGGTGGATCTGGGTTGGCTCATTCTCCTTAGCAGAATCTGTCACAGGAAGGCTGGGTGACACGAGAGGGCAAGACAAAACGATCAGTTCTCATTCATATGGACCCCTTTTAAAATGTGGTTTCTTTACAAACAGTACTAGCAAGAGGGATTTCTGAACTGATATGTTTACTCCACCACAGTATATGATGTTAAACACACAGTATCAGTCCTGTTGCCACCAGTCTACGTTTGGTATATTCAAAACACGTTTTCTTATCTCTTACGTTCTCTGGAGACTGTGATCCAATATGTTCATTCTTCTCTCTTTGTGAGTGGTTATGATTCTAAAAATTAAATGTAAAATCCTATTTTCAAAATCCTTTGCAACACGGTCAAGGAGCGTGAACATGGGTTTCAGATACTTGAGCCTTGGTAAGCCCTTGCTGGAAAAAAGTCAAGGTTGTTTCATGTTCAGGGGCGGTACTGATGTTCTGAATGTTACCATATGGTTGCAGCAGCGTTATTGCTGGCTTCTTGAGTTGGAGCAATTGCAATTTTTTAGTGAGACAGGCTCTGTCTCTCTTAATCACAGCCCTAACAAGCAAGCAAAGTGAGTTAGTAGGGGCTTGTTTGTCAGAATATAAATCTCTCTTGGGCTGCTCACTATAGCTCTATTAGAGATCAGCTTCTTTTTCTTACACTGTGCTAAGATCCACAGATGGTAGAAGTTTGGAAGAGTTCCCAGAAATGGTTCTGAGGAAGCAGATAGAATAATAAAGTGTAGATAAGTAGAACAAAACTATGACCCCTTCTCAATTTTTAGTAAATATGGAGTTGATGAGCCAAGCCAGACAGCCCAGAGTTTTTATTAAATCCTACCACTCACTCACCTCCTATTGGTAACAAATTTTCAATCCATGCTGTCAGTCTTCACATTTAGCTCTTCCAGAGGCAGACAGAACTTCATTTTGGTTATAGATATGTAACCCTTCTGCCTGTCAGAGTTGGCAGCAACAAGGGCCGGGTTCAATATCTAGGGGATCCATTCCAATAGCACAGTGCAAACCGGCTCGAGCCCCCACCCAGTGACCTGGGACAAATATATACCACCCCCGCTGGGTGCCTCCCAGGGGCAATACTTCCCCTCTTGCAAGCACATAGTCTGAGTGTAGCAAAAGTCTTTTAATAACAGAGAGAAACAATGTGGCATTATGTTGGGGAAACACCACCAACAGGATTCATAACACAACCCATGAGCAAAAAACCCACCCCAAGCAAATTGGGGCATGCCCTTTTCCCTTTGGTTCTTGAGTCCAGCAACCCCAAATCACCCAAAGTCCCAAAAGTCCAATGACCCAAAAGTCTCTGCCCCTGGTCAGGGCAGCCCCAGAGTTCAAAAGTTTATCTACAGAGCTTAACCTCCCAACCTGGGTGGAGATGGGGGCGGAGCTCCTGCTGTCCCATTAACTGCTCCGCGTCCCACCAGCCGCTCCCGCCGTCCTACGAACTGCTCCACCAGCCTGTCCACAAGGCACTCCAGCTGTCCCGCAAACTGCTCCACAGTATATCTTCAGGCTCCCCCACTACTTAACACGACGCTCAGTGATTTCAGCTCTTAGGTGAATTCAGCTTGTAGTAGGGGAGCCTCAGTGCTAGTGCACTATTAGCCCAAAGTGAGCTCAGCAGCCTGTAACTAGATTTCTAATGAAATCAAAATTAGCTCTGATATTCCACAGTGGAGAGAGGAGGAAGTGCAATTAGCATGTAAGGGGCCCATACCACCAAGTATTAATACTTATCCCCACCCTCTCTCCATTCACAGAGTTTTGGAACCCATGACCCTTGCCTAGCGAGTGCTACTTAGTTGATGGTGAGTCCCTCCATCATAACAAAAGGCCACCTACAGTTCCAAGCACAGTTCCCATAATCAGGGTAATAACAATTTATTCTTCCTGCCCCAATAACAGAGACACTGGGGATCCCACAGCAGCCAAAGTGACCATTTGGGCAGCTATGGTCTCATTCTAGGTGGGTGTGCCTATGCAAATGAGATCGGCCCCTGAAGTTCTTTTCCACAACTTGCCACACCTCACCACCAGATGTCAGGGTGGAGCTCATCCTGACACTGCTTATAGATAGAAGGTGAGTCAAACAATAGTGGAGGGAACCAGAAATATTTTCACAGTCTAGCAAAAAACCTGGCTGTGCCGTACCATACTTTAACTATAGTTTTTGCTCCATTCTCTCTACAGTACCTGTCTTTCAGCAATGGGACAACCCTGGTCAACTTTGGAAATGTTGGTGAAGGCAGCTAGGTATCCAGATGTTCAAATATGCACACCTAATATACACCTGCAAAACTGATATAGATGCAGCCACTGGGTACGCAAAATCTATTTTAGCTGAAGTGCCACTAGTAGCAGGCAATAATGTAAGAATAATTTAAAAGATGTCAGTAACATGAGTATTTAAGAACGGGTTTCTCTGAAAAAATGATAAGAGCCAAGAGTTGTACAGTCCTATTTTATTTGGAGCCTTAAATTAAGACTTAAGACTACTTCCTTACTCCACCATAGCTCCAGTAAATGCTTTGGGAACACAAAAATGCCATAAAGACAATTGAACAGGCTCCTTGAGGATTGCCTCAACCCTTGGATAACACAGAAGCAGAGTAACATAATATATTTAGTCCTTTATAGGAACATAGGATTTGTTCTATACAGTCAGACTATCAGCTTATCCATTCAACTATCCTATCTTGGACAGTGGCCAATATCTGATACTTCAGGAGGAATGATGACACACAGACGCACAAAAATAAACCAAACCTCATAAAACATTGATTTGTTCAGTCCTGCACATAGCAGAAAATTTTCTGGACTGCTTCAGCTGCAGTAATCTCAAAATGTGATATTCGGATTGCTCTAGTTTTACCCTACATAATGTTAACATTATAATTCATCATAAATATCCAGCCCTTTGTTTATGTCAGGCTACAAATGACACTAGTATTGGTTCTCAAATTGTGGACCGTGTACCACCATAGGAACAAGGAACCTTTCTTGATAGTATGCAAATTAAAATATTTTGAGAACCAGATAACAGGGGATAAGTGTGTTGCAAAGGGGGAATTGGTCCATGAGAGGGTTTTTTCCTCTTATGGAGGGATCAAGAGGATGGAAAAAGCTGGGGAAACAGTGCACTAATAAATATCTCTCTATTCTGTATTACACTTTTCAAAAAAATGTCTTTACATCATCCAATGACTATAACAGGGCTCAAAAAAGAACTAGATAAGTTCATGGAGGATAGGTCCATCAATGGCTATTAGCCAGGATGGGGAGGGATAGTGTCCCTAGCCTCTGTTTGCCAGAAGATGGGAATGGGCTACAGGATGGATCGCTTGATGAGTACCTGTTCTGTTCATTCTGCCTGGAGCACCTGGAATTGGCCACTGTCGGAAGACAGGATACTGGGCTAGATGGACCTTTGGTCTATCCAGTATGGCCGTTCTTATGGTTAGTTTTTCTAACCTAAGAAACAGGTGATTCAATTTATCATAGAATATCAGGGTTGGAAGGGACCTCAGGAGGTCATCTAGTCCAACCCCCTGCTCAAAGCAGGACCAATCCCCAATTAAATCATCCCAGCCAGGGCTTTGTCAAGCCTGACCTTAAAAACTTCTAAGGAAGGAGATTCAACCACCTCCCTAGGTAACGCATTCCAGTGTTTCACCACCCTCATAGTGAAAAAGATTTTCCTAATATCCAACCTAAACCTCCCCCACTGCAACTTGAGACCATTACTCCTTGTCCTGTCATCTTCTACCACTGAGAATAGTCTAGAACCATCCTCTTTGGAACCAGGTAGTTGAAAGCAGCTATCAAATCCCCCCTCATTCTTCTCTTCTGCAGACTACACAATCCCAGTTCCCTCAGCCTCTCCTCATAAGTCATGTGTTCCAGACCCCTAATCATTTTTGTTGCCCTTCGCTGGACTCTCTCCAATTTTTCTATATCCTTCTTGTAGTGTGGGGCCCAAAACTGGACACAGTACTCCAGATGAGGCCTCACCAATGTCGAATAGAGGGAACGATCACGTCCCTCGATCTGCTGGCTATGCCCCTACTTATACATCCCAAAATGCCTTTGGCCTTCTTGGCAACAAGGGCACACTGTTGACTCATATCCAGCTTCTTGTCCACTGTCACCCCTAGGTCCTTTTCCGCAGAACTGCTGCCTAGCCATTAATTTATCTTGAGCAACTCTAGAATCATAAGGCTTTTTGACAAAATAGATAAAATATGAGGATAGAGATTCTTCCCTTCTCCTGCTAAGCCTGAGAACGCAGTTTGAACTTAAAAAAGAACAGCCAGCTTGGAGAGATGCATTCCCTAAGGAATAAGAACAAACAGCTTAGAAACAAAAAGAAAAGGAGTACTTGTGGCACCTTAGAGACTAACCAATTTATTTGAGCATGAGCTTTCGTGAGCTACAGCTCACTTCATCGGATGCATACCGTGGAAACTGCAGAAGACATTATATACACACAGAGACCATGAAACAATACCTCCTCCCACCCCACTGTCCTGCTGGTAATAGCTTATCTAAAGTGATCATCAAGTTGGGCCATTTCCAGCACAAATCCAAGTTTTCTCACCTCCGCCCCCCCCCCCACACAAACTCACTCTCCTGCTGGTAATAGCTTATCCAAAGTGACCACTCTCCCTACAATGTGCATGATAATCAAGGTGGGCCATTTCCAGCACAAATCCAGGTTTTCTCACCCCCCCACTCCCATACACACACAAACTCACTCTCCTGATGGTAATAGCTCATCCAAAGTGACCACTTCCCCTACAATGTGCATGGTAATCAAGGTGGGCCGTTTCCAGCACAAATCCAGGCTCTCACCCCCCCCCCCCTTCCCGGGGACACACACACACACACAAACTCACTTTCCTGCTGGCAATAGCTCATCCAAACTGACCACTCTCCAAGTTTGGCCCGGCCACACTATCAGAGGCTCGTTCACCTGCACATACACCAATGTGATACATGCCATCATGTGCCAGCAATGCCCCTCTGCCATTTACATTGGTCAAACTGGACAGTCTCTACGTAAAAGAATAAATGGACACAAATCAGATGTCAAGAATTATAACATTCATAAACCAGTCTGAGAACACTTCAATCTCTCTGGTCACGCAATCACAGACATGAAGGTCACTATCTTAAAACAAAAAAACTTCAAATCCAGACTCCAGCGAGAAACTGCTGAATTGGAATTCATTTGCAAATTGGATACTGTTAATTTAGGCTTAAATAGAGACTGGGAGTAGCTAAGTCATTATGCAAGGTAGCCTATTTCCCCTTGTTTTTTCCTACCCCCCCCCGCCCCAGATGTTCTGGTTAAATTTGGATTTAAACTTGGAGAGTGGTCAGTTTGGATGAGCTATTGCCAGCAGGAGAGAGAGTGAGTGAGTTTGTGTGTGTGTGTGTGTGTCTGTCCCCAGGAAGGGGGGGGGGTGTGAGAAAGCCTGGATTTGTGCTGGAAATGGCCCACCTTGATTACCATGCACATTGTAGGGGGAGTGGTCACTTTGGATAAGCTATTACCAGCAGGAGAGTGAGTTTGTGTGTGTGGTTTTTGGAGGGGGGTGAGGGAGTGAGAGAACCTGGATTTGTGCAGGAAATGGCCCACCTTGATTATCATACACATTGTAGGGAGAGTGGTCACTTTGGATAAGCTATTACCAGCAGGAGAGTGAGTTTGTGTGTGGGGGGGCGGAGGGTGAGAAAACCTGGATTTGTGCTGGAAATGGCCCAACTTGATGATCACTTTAGATAAGCTATTACCAGCAGGACAGTGGGGTGGGAGGAGGTATTGTTTCATGATCTCTGTGTGTATATAACGTCTGCTGCAGTTTCCACGGTATGCATCCAATGAAGTGAGCTGTAGCTCACGAAAGCTCATGCTCAAATAAATTGGTTAGTCTCTAAGGTGCCACAAGTACTTCTTTTCTTTTTGCGAATACAGACTAACACGGCTGTTACTCTGAAACCTTAGAGACAAAGAGTCCCTAACTAAAGCAATTTGAACCTTAGATATGGGGGAAGGGACCTCCTCCAATCTTCATGAAATTCTAAGTTACTCTGATGTGTATGATCAGAAAACAAGGGCGTAGATCTTCAGCTGGTGTAAATCAGCATCACTTCTTTGGCTTCAATTAAGTTAATCTGAGCTACACCAGCTGAGAATCATGCCTAGAGTCACTATCATATATAATATATATGGAGTAGAGTAAAAAAACACCCAGATCTTTCTCTGAACTTGTGGTAAAGAGAAAGTACAACTGCTGTATAGGTAAATCTGTTCTTTTGTAGAATTTGATATATTCCTTCTGTAGTGGGGTGGCTGCCCCACTCCTATACTAGAGGGGGCTCTAGCAGGCCAGAGAGGCTGTGTGGGTGGGCGGCCAATCAGAGAAGGCCTGCTTGGGAGCAATCAGAGGCTGAGTAAGAGATAACCAATCAGGGCCAGGCTCAGCCCTATATAAAGGCTGCCCAGGCAGGGAACAGTCAGTTGCTCCCAGGTCTTCAGAGGGGGAAGATCTGTCTCCTGTGTGAGGGGACTAGCACCAGGGACAGCGCAGAAGGAACTCTAGCCAGGTATCTGCCAGGCTGCAGGCCCCAAGGGAAGGGCCGACCTGGGCCGGTGCAAAGGCAATGAAGGGGAAGTGACCTAAGGGGAGAGAAGGAGGGCAGGATGGCTGCTGAAAGAAAGGATACTGCAAGAAAGGAGCAACATGGGTCCAGGCACCAAGAGAGGGTGACAGATGGATGGGACACCACCAGTGAAGGGCGCTCTGCACTGGACTGAGCTAATTCCCTGATGAGTCAGCAGGAGGCGCTGCGGTGGTGAGTCCCAACCCTGACATACCTTTCTATAGTAAAGATCCCTTTCATAATTAATCTTAATTTCACTCTCCCATTTGTATTAAGCATAATAAGTACCCCACTTATATTAACCACAACAATTTACATCAATCAGGGCAACTATTTCGTTATCACTAGAAAAGTATCAAATACAGTGGGGCAGTGTTGGGATGACCCCAAGGTTGGTCATATAATAGGAAGTCAGCTGAGCCTGAGTGTATTGTGGAAATGATGCTCAGACTTCTGTGTTATATTGAGGCTGGGATAGGGCTTAGGCAGCTATTCCACTCTGGCTAACTAATTTTTGGAATGGCATTGGTTTCAATATCCATCATAACTTCCTTCTGGAGGATATGTCCAGAAGCAATAACCATCCAACAGTGGGAAGGGGATTTGAAGGTAAGTAGTAAAAAGAGAAACCTATGAAAGAGAGTGTGGGAAATGCACTTGGATTTCAGAGTATGTGCATTGTAAATATGCATGTGTCAAGTCTTAAGCATGCAACTATAAAATGGAATTAAGGAACCAATGAACCATTCAATAAGCTTTGTTTTCCCAAAGCATTGTGGCATTTGGGCTCTCACTAGCCTCTTGTGAGAGAATGATGGCTACCACAATTGCTGGATATCAAAGAGAGGAGTTATAGACGCTATGGCGATCGTATCATAGTGTGACTGCTCTTTGCACCTTATTTCTCATCCTTAACATGATGATTTTGAGGATTTGTGCATTTTATGATTTCTTCAGATTCTAGTATATTCTCTCTGAATGTTTCTCACTTTGCCTTTACCAGGTATGATCCCTGGTGATTTTCAGAACTAGTCAAGCGAAAATTGAAAAGATTTAGCAATGCAAAATATGTTGGCTTGCATGCTAACCAGTTATTATGAAAGGCTTCATTCTTTTATAATGTGCACTCCACTTAGCCCATGCAAGATATGCTCAGTAGACATAAGTGTTGCAGTCAAAACTAAATATATTGCTGTCAGCCTGTTTTCTTGTTTCAGATGGTCAGGATCTTTTAGTTTTAATGTGCAATTTGGACATGTGTTGGCATTAACAATGCTCTAAAGACAGAAGAAAAATCTTCGTGAAAGAATAAGGAACACAGCTACAGAATTTATCTTCTCCCAATGAACTAATTAATCAACAAAGACAGAGTACAAAACATCCTGGCCTCACTTTATAAAATTGGGAATTAACTTAAAGGATCTGCCTGATCTCTATTTAATCTAAACAAGTTTCTAATGTATTTTGCCAGTGGAAGTGGGGAAAAGCTTGTTTATTAAGCCATGTTCTGAGGTAGGGTAGGAACTGAAGACTAAAATATTATTTTTAAAGAATGTTTGTAATATAAGTTGGTACCATGCATATTCACTGACCAAACCATGTTGGAGGAAACAGTGTACCATCAGGGACACATGCAGAGAGCATACTAAGTATATGCATATCCCCAGCAAAAGTGGAGCCTTTGTGGAACCATTCCCTGCAGAGATTTTTCTACTAGTCCAACAACCCACACACACAGGGAAGAGGGATGGGGATTGCGCAAACCAGGGGATGAAGGGCTTTGCCACAGCTGGAAAAGTATATTTCCCCAGGCTATCCCCTTGGTCTGTATAATATTTTTCAGAAAAACTTCTTTGTTGGTGGGGATCCCAATTTAAGGGAGGAAGGGACCATCCAGGAGAGAGAGAATACCTGGATAGCGAAGCTTAAAGGACCTACATTATCAAAAGGATGAATCACCAAGCCCAAAAGCTGTGGATATACAGGGCCTTCACATAGGTAGTCCTGGGCTCCTGCTAGCTCCAGGAGATCTTAGAGTTGAGAGATAGGAGGGTCACTGGGAAGGAATTGTGGGACCTAAGTTTTTTTTACTGCAGGTAGGGGGTAATCTAGCCCATAGTTGGGAACTTGTTTAGTTTGGTTAATAGTTAAACTAAGATTTAAAGTACTTCCTTGACTGGAGCCCATTGTTGCCAGATTCTGAAACAAATGCTTTTAAGCAAAAACTATACTGAAAACTACTCTGAAGCCTATACAAACCCCAACATTTTTAGCATCCTCCTCTCATATGGAGGGCACCATAAAACACTCAGCGTTCCTGCCCCCGGAAATGAGGTCTCTGCCTATACTTGAAATAGGAGATTTTGCAGTCCCGCTTCTATTATATGTGGCAAGGTTGAATTTGTAATGCTGCTCACTGTGTTAAAAAAAAATTGCTTGTGTCTTATCTAAGATCTTCAACCAACCACCAAAGAATTTATGTTTAAAGGGGTTTTTATTTCATTTATGCAAAGGAAAAACAAAATGGGCTTGTGCTTTTCTTTTGGATGTATGACAAAAACTGAAGTTGTTGGTATTGGATTTTGGAGAGTAGGCAGATTATTCCTTGTATTTTGCATTAAAATTTCAAACTGTTTCTGCCCTGGAAGGCTTTCTAGTCAAAGGGAGAACTGGTGGGGATGAAGTATCACAAAAACCTTGAAAGTGACATCCTGATTAATAGAGATTGAGTTGTATGTACATTAACAAAATGTTTAAACAAATATTTGGGAGAAAAAGTCTTTCTTAAAGATTCAATATCCTCATTTCTGCAAGGAAAACACACTGTAGACCCAACAATGTTTCCTCCAGCATAAAATAAGAAAAGCAGACTTTTCATTCCTGACACTCCTAAGGTTAAAAAACAGGCAGAAATGTGTTTCTTGAATCACACATTTTCTCCTCCTCTTCATGGAGGAAGAAAAGTCAGCACAAATTCTATGTTCTTTCCCTTGTAGGTCACCTTTAAATAGTAATAAAGTCAAATATCAAACAGTTATTTTATTTTTGTTGGAAAAAAACCCATCTAGTTATCTTTTGACAACAATCACTGAATACCATCACTGTAATATCTACACACCTTTAGCTGCTTCAAAAGTGTCTTTAATGTGCCCTGACTGCAAAGTGAATTTAAATTGAGGTAAAAGAATATAAAAACAGTATTGCTAAACAGTTTTTTGAGTTGGCCTTCTACTCTCTAACAGATTAGCATTCATCTTGTACTCCTGCTTTTGGAGACCTTGTCAAGGTAACACTGTTCCCTTGCTTAAAACAGACCTTGCATACAACAAGCAGAAGTTGGGAGCTTGGATTGACTCACATGCTGAACTAGGGGGAAAGTTTCAGGGTGTTGAAGCAAAACTGGACATTGTTCAAATTGTTTAACTTTTTTTGTTAAAACTCAGTGTAGTTTCAACTCACTTTATAAAATTTCACAAACCTGCTACTGCTTTTCTATATGTAATTGTCATTTGTACATTTCACTACCACTTTGTAAACTGTGATCGCTTGGACATGAGACTTATCATAGAATATCAGGGTTGGAAGGGACCTCAGGAGGTCATCTAGTCCAACCCCCTGCTCAAAGCAGGACCGATCCCCAACTAAATCATCCCAGCCAGGGCTTTGTCAAGTCTGACCTTAAACTTCTAGGGAAGGAGATTCCACCACCTCCCTAGGTAACGCATTCCAGTGTTTCACCACCCTCATAGTGAAAAAGTTTTTCCTAATATCCAACCTAAATCTCCCCCACTGCAACTTGAGACCATTACTCCTCGTTCTGTCATCTGCTACCATTGAGAACAGTCTAGAGCCTTCCTCTTTGGAACCCCCTTTCAGGTAGTTGAAAGCAGCTATCAAATCCCCCCTCATTCTTCTCTTCTGCAGGCTAAACAATCCTAGCTCCCTCAGCCTCTCCTCATAAGTCATGTGTTCCAGTCCCCTAATCATTTTTGTTCCCCTTCGCTGGACTCTCTCCAATTTTCCCATATCCTTCTTGTAGTGTGGGGCCCAAAACTGGACACAGTACTCCAGATGAGGCCTCACCAGTGTCAATAGAGGGGAACGATCACGTCCCTCGATCTGCTGGCAATGCCCCTACGTATACATCCCAAAATGCCATTGGCCTTCTTGGCAACAATGGCACACTGACTCATATCCAACTTCTCGTCCACTGTAACCCCTAGGTCCTCTTCTGCAGAACTGTCACAACAGTTACCAGGAAAGAAGGGACTGACAGACAGACACACAACATAAGGGAATGACTAAATGATTACAATTAGTATAATGATATTTTTACCGTAGTGCTCGGGGCCAATGGAGAACAGGGTCCTGCATTGTGCTAGGAACTGTGCAAAGACCGAAATAAGAGCATATCTATACTATGAGCTAGGGGTGTGATTCCCCTGCTTGTGTATACATACTCATCAAGTTAGTGAGTGTATAAATAGTAGTGTTGCCATGGTAGCATGAATAATGGTAGTGGAGGCCCAGCTGAGCCATGGTGCGTACATACCCACCAATTTCAGGTGAGTTTGTACTTGACATGTTTCATCCATACCTCTGCCAGCGTTACTGCAGCTCCCTTGCTATTTATACTCATGCTAGCCTGGTAAGAGCTAGCATGGGTACATGTACACAAGCCAGGGAATCTCACCCCTAGCTCATGGTATAGACATAGCCTAAGAGACAGTCCTTGTCCTGAAGGACTTGCAATCTAATTGGAGAAGACAGGCACAGGGCAGGGAAAGAAAGGACAGAACCATGATTTTTTGGTTTTGTCTTGTTGAAATCCTTTCAGTGGGGTTACGTTAGGATTAGCTAGATGGACACACAAGGCAGGGTAGGGATGGGAGTCAGTGAGGGAAGGAGAAGGGGTTGGCAGCAAACAGCCAATCAGCACCAAGGAGTGTATGCGCAGAATTAAAATTGCAGAAAGCAGTATGACTTGGTCCCTGCTAGAACTGCTGTCTGCAGCTATTATGATAGTTTCAGTCTCTGGCTGGCTACTCTCTGTAGGTTTTTTTTTCCCAAAAGCCACATGACAGAAGGAGGAGAACACTGCATGGGTTCTGATACCCCCAGGGAGTGGGCCTTCCATGCACAGTGCTGGGTCCAGGGGTTAAGTTCCCTCTAAGCTGCACACCTGCACAGCAGACTACCAAGGTCTGTGCAAGAGGAGAGAAGCAGCTTTCCCCCAGTCCCAGCCTCAGAGCTCCTGCAGTGAGAGAGGGCTGAGGGGAGTCCTCTCTCCCCACCATAGCTTCAGGGCAGCCTGCACCCCAAACCCCTCATCCCCAGTCCCATTCCAGAGCCCTCACCCAACCCTATGCTCCAGCCCTGACCCACTTCCCATACTCCGAACACCTCGGCCCCCACCCCCACCACACATACCTCCATATTGGTGCACATTGCAAAATTCATTCCACACATGGATGTAAAAAATTAGAAGGAACATTGCCCGGGGGTGCTGACAGTGAGGGGTGGCCCATTTTACCCCCTCACTCACAGAGCAGCTTTATCGACATGGGCTGCTTTCTAAAGCTGCTGTATCAGCTCCAATCTCGGTGTGGCTTATAATGACAATGTGAGCAGTTTATGTTAACTGTAGTCCAGCTTATAACTATGATGCAAGTAGTGCTGCTGTTTAAGTTTTGCTTTCTAGACACACATCTTTCCTGAGCACTTCTTAAAGAGACTCAGCCAGAAATGCCACTCACCACCAGCTCCAGCTAAAACAGCCTTTCATCCCAGTGGTTGTTGAAGGGGAGTAAGGTGGGGCCCTTTACTACAATTTCCAGCACCATAAAGAAAACTGTAAATAATATTAATTACTATTAGGCTCAACAGATAGAGATTTCCTTCCTTTAGCACTATGAGGCTCTCCCCTCAGAAATTCAACTCATTCTGTATGGACGTGGGGGAGGGATTTGCCCCTCCCCCCAATCACAGGGGAAAAAGTCATAGAAAACACTCAACTCAGAAATCTTTCTCCCCATGTTTTCTGCAACATGGCTTCATTGGACTTACACTGCCAGGGACTCTCCCTGCTGCCTGGTGGCTCTATGGGAAAACTAATACAGCTTACATTCATCCCCATGATTTAGCTGAGCATGGGTGCACAGAGAGGCTTCCCTGGTGTTTTGATGGAGGTATGGCATGGTGCTGTAGAAGAATGCAAGGGGAAGATGCACTTTGGAGTCCCCTCCATGTGCAGATCTAAACAGTGGGGATGAGCTGGGCCACTGCTAGAGTGACTTCCATTCTTCCTAATTGTACCTGGTCCTTCTTTAGTTTAAGGCCACCTTTTATTCAAACATAAAAAGAGCATCCAGTGCAAGAGAATTTTTAGTTCTTTATAAGTCATGTAATTTTTCCTGAGAAATTCATTAATGCATGAATAAGCCTGTCTACATGTATTTCAAATTGTTTAAGAAGTTGAAAAGCCAGATTTTTAAAGATATTTAGGTGCCCAACAGTGCAGATAAGATAGCTCTAGCAGCCTCTAAAGCCCTTCTTTGCTACTGACACAGGATGAGAGCCTTCTGGTTCAACGTAGCTGTATTCAGTTCTAGGCCAGAAGAGGGTTCTGTTCTTTGTACTACCTTCTCCTGCCCCAAATCCTGTGATCAGCCACGGATTAAGCCAGTCCCAAGTGGAAGTTAGAGCAGCCCGTGGGCTTCATTGATTTGCTTGTCGCCACATGCACTGCTGACGTATACATATGACCTAACCCTTTCCTTTCAGGTATAACTTTTCTGCCAGTTGCTAGGAGGTGGACTGGGGGCAGAGCTGCTCTGTTGGTCCTTCACCACCCAAAGGGTCAGATTAAGGGAGTTTTCAAGAGCAGCACAAGAAAGATGAAGTGAGGGCCCAGGATTGGTCTCAGTCTCAAATACAGTTGAAAATTATTTGTGTATTTATATTGTGTTGTAGACATTAACGATGGACAAATGTTGAAGGTTCAGAGGTTTGATTCATTTAAAAAAAGACAGGGTCTTATTTTTTCTGAATTACTTAGTACAGAGGCCCACCCTAGTAGAAAGGGCTTGTTAGATAATTGTAATTACTCAAATAATATCAGTTCTAAATCTAATACTATTGTCTGTTTTTCTGACCTGACTCTTGTTGAAATTAATGGTAGTTTTGCAATTCTCTTTAACTGGAGCAGGATTGATCTTTATATTAATACTATTAGTTGTATCTATTATAAATTGCTATATGGTCAAACATTTTATTAGACTGCTGCAAGGGTACTTCCCTTCAGAAAAGTAAACCTTAACACTAACCAGCCACCATGAGCAAAACCCATGCAGAGAACTATGAGGAAGAGCGCACTTCAGAGGTGAATAGACAGTGGCCAGTAAGATCCATATAAGAAAAGGGTCTTTAAATATATTAGGAGCAAGAAAAAGATGAAGGAAAGCATAGGTCTTGTAGAGCTAATAAGGAAGACATCAAGAAAGCTGAAGTGTTTAATGCCTATTTTGCTTCAATCTTCACTAAAACAAATATTGGTGACCAGATACTCAACACAATTAATATTAACAGCAAGTCCAGGGGTGGGTTTAAGTACAAGCCCAAACAGAGAAAGAACAAGTTAACAAATATTTAGAGAAGTTAGATGTATTCAAGCTGGCAAGGCCTGATAAAATTCATCCAAGTGTACTTAAAGAACTAGCTTAAGCAATCTTGGAACAATTATCTTTGAGAACTTCTGGAGGACAGGTAAAGTCCCAGAAGACTGGAGAAGGGAAAATATAATTCCTATCTTCAAAAATGGTGGTAAAGAGAATCCAGGCAATGATAGATCAGTCAGCCTAACCTGAATACTTGGAAAAATAGTGAAACTATTAAACAATCAATTGATAAAAACCTGGAGGATAACAGGATTATAAAGAATAGCTAGCATAGATTGTCAAGAAAAAATCATGTCAAACCAGCCTAGTTTCCTTCTTTGGCAAGGTTACCAGCCTAGTGGATGTGGGTAGAAGTGTGGTGGGGGAAGTAGAAGAAGATGGGATTATTTTGATTTTTTTAGTAAGTCTTTTGACAGAGGCCCATAAATTCTTATAAGCAAACTAGAGAAATGTGGTCTAGAGTAAATTACTATGGGGGGGAGGGCACAACTGGCTGAATGACCATACCGAATGAGTCATTATCAATGGCTCACTGTCAGACTGAGAATGGGTATCTACTGTAGTCCCACAGGGGCCATCCTCGGTCCAGTATTATTCAATATTTTCCTTAATGATTTGGATAAACATACTCTTTACTGCCTTATCAGATTTGCAGATGACACCAATCTGGAAGGGGTTGCAAGCATTTTGGAAGACAGGATTAGAATTCAAAAGGATCTTGACAGATTGGAGAATTGGTCTTAATTCAACAAGATGACATTCAATAGACAAGTGCAAAGTACTTCACACAAAGGGAAAACCACATGCACAACTACAAAATGGGGAAGAACTGGCTAGGTGGTAGTACTGCTGAAAAGGATCTGAGGGGTACAGTGGATCACAAATTGAATGAGTCAACAGCGTGATGCAGCCACAAAAAAGGCTAATATATTTCAGGGTGTAATAACAGGTGTGCTATATGGAAGATAACTGTCCTGCTCTACTTGACATTTTGAGGCTTCAGCTGTTGTACTTTGTCCAGTTCTGAGCACCACACTTTAGGAAAGATGGGGCCAAACTGGAGAGAGTCCAGAGGAGAGCAACAAAAAATGAAGAAAAGATTTAGAAAACCTGACATATGAGGAAAGGATTTAAAAACTGGGCATGTTGAGTCTTGAGTAAACAAGACTGAAGCAGGACCTGATAAACAGTCTTCAAATATGTTCAGGCTGGTGATCAATTATTCTCCATGTCCTCTGAAGGTAGGACCAGAAGTAATGGACTCAATCCACAGCAAGGAAAATTTAGGTTGGATATGAAGAGAAATTCTAACTATAAGGGTAGTTAGTCTCTTGAATAGACTTCCAAGGGAGGTTAGGGAATCCCCATCATTGGCGATTTTAAGAGTCTGGACAACCATCTGTCAGGGATGTTCTAGGTTTCCTGGATCCTGCCAAAGGACATGGGGCAGGACTTAATGACTTCTTGAGGTCCCTTCCAGCCCTACATTTCTGTGATTCTATATTGCCCTCCAGAAAGTTATGGTAGTTGATGACCAGCTTATTTCTACTATGGAGGATGTAAGCTTTGGACAACTAATGAGACTCTGAAGCAAAACATGAGCACCAGCTCTCTTCCAGAAAATTTGGCTACTTACATATTGTGATCCTTGATTTATATATGGGCAAATTCCCTTTCAAACAACATTTATGGTAACAGAAGCAAGCAGCTATTTATTCACTGCAGATAATACCTCTAACCTCCAGTCATTTCTTGCTTTCACTGTCTCACTACAGGTTTTTAAAGGATTAGTGGGTATGCATTACAAGGCTTTCCATGGCACAGGAGCTGCCAAAGCCAAAACCTTTAAAGTAGGCTTTTTTCCCCACTATAAATCAGGTCTCCTAGGATATAGCCACAAAGTAGAACTAACTTGAGCCCATGCTGGTTTTGTGAAGACCAAAGACTAAATGTTTTCTGCTCAGTGGAGACAAAATGCAAGACACTGCCCCAGAAACACAAAGGTAAGATTATGAAATGCTTGTGCATCTATTTTGGACTCCGACTGTCCATCTCACTATGGAAGAGAACATTTTAGATCAGGCAGGTTGAGTGACTCTGAGGCACACTGTAGAGCTAAATGAGATGGAGATGCTTTCATAATACACTGGCCTCAGGCCCAGTTTAGCAAAGCCAGTAAGCCCATCCTAAATACAGATGGACTGAATGTGGTTAAAGTTAAGCATATGATACAATTTTTTGCTCAACTGGCAAAAAATTTTATTCAATATTACAGAACATTAAAAGAGTGAGTTTTGAACTCCTATTCAAGAATATCCCACCAGAAACCTAATTCTGCCAGTTATGCTCAGACATTCAGGGCACAGGTATAAATGAAAACAGAGAATCAGGCCCAAATCTCATTGCTAATGTGAGCACAGGGGAATGTGCAATGTGCACCAGACTGGCCATCTAAAAAACACAAATTCTGAGCAATACACTACTTATAAACATGTTAATCATGAAAGATTATGCACTGCAATTATCAGATAAGTTAGTCATTTTAAGTTAGGCAACCAACTCTACTAGCGATGTAGCAACTGAATATATTCATTGTAACTTTGCATTAAAAAACTGAACATGTTCTATGAATTGTGACATGTTTTATTACCTACACACAGATTTCATATTTTGTTTTTTCAGTCTAAGTATTCAATATCTCATGATTGAAAAGCAATAAGCCTTAATTTAAAACTCCGTTCATTATTTGAAAGTGCCTGACTCTTTTAGATACAGCTCAGTTTGGTTCAAAGGACAGGTGACAATAAAAAAACCTTCATCTTCTGAGATGCACAGTCCTGCTGAACACCAGAACCAGATGCAAAATCCCTCCCCAAACATGTTCTGGGATGTTGTGAATCCCACCGCTCCATCTCAGGGCAGTGCCTAAATTACACAATTTTGCCCTTAGAGGACTCTCCTTCAGGGATCATCATCCCTTACCCCGCTACTGAAATCTTAAGACGAGGGGCATACGTTGACTGCCATGGGACTAAAAGTCCATTTTTCCCAATTGGCTAGCTGTTTTTGTGGGGTGAGGCTTACCTTCCTTTGAAGCAACAGTCTGGTTATGGCCTGATAATCTCTCCTTTTGTAAATGGTAAATATGATATTTTTCTTTCTGCAAAAAAATATGCACAAGAAAACAAGCATACTCCTGTTTGATATAGAGAAAGGAAAACCCCAATGAAATATAGACTATGTCTTGGAGGGTATGAAACTTTTTTGCATTGCAAATAGCAATAGCCAGCAATCACCCTCCCCACCCTTCAAGAAAATATGATTATCAGCGTACAAAATAAAAGTTAATAAAATCTCTTAAAACATTTTAATAAAATAAAAACTAATGCACTCTTCTATAGCTTGTTTTTAATTAGATATTTTTATTGGGAGCTTGAAGGAATAAAAATTAACAAGGAGTCCTTGTGGCACCTTAGACTACCACATTTATTTGGGCATGAGCTTTCATGGGTTAGAACCCACTTCATCAGATGCATGGAGTGAAAATACAGGAGCAGGTATAAATACATGAAGCTGCAGAACTGGAATTAATTTGCAAACTGGATACCATCAGATTAGTTCTGAATAGAGACTGGGAGTGGTTGGGTCATTACAAAACCTAAACTTAATTTCCCCAATACTAATTTCTCCCTACTGTTACTCACACCTTTTTGTCAACTGTCTGTAATGGACCACTCTCACCACTTCAAAAGTTAATTTTCCTCTCTTGGTATCCTGCTGTTAATTGATTTATCTTGTTAGACTGACCTCACACTGGGTAAATCAACCCCCATCCGTTCATGTATTTATACCTGCTCCTGTATTTTCATTCCATGCATCTGATGAAGTGGGTTCTAACCCACAAAAGCTTGCGCCCAAATAAATGTGGTAGTCTCTAAGGTGAACAAGGACTCCTCGTTATTTTTACTGCTACAAACTAACACAGCTACCACTCTGAAACCTGTCAATGTAAAGGAATAAAAGAATTGGCTTGTAGGGCTAAGTGCATTCAATAATCAGAGGGGTAGCCATGTTAGTCTGGATCTGTAAAACCAGCAAAGAGTCCTGTGGCACCTTATAGACTGACAGATGTATTGGAGCATAAGCTTTTGTGGGTGATGCATCCGACAAGATGGGTATTCACCCACAAAAGATTATACCACAGTGGGTATTCACCATGCAAAAGCTTATGTCCTTAAGGTGCCACAGGACTATTTGCTGCAATCAATAAAAATCTCTATCACACTACAGATCCACAATAACTGTGCCTTCATATTCATCTTCCAGGTCAAAGGTATGTATTTACATTGACTGTCTTGTTGAATGACGTTTCTGCCACCAAACAACTTTAAATGCATGTTGGATATTTTTCAAGGTGAGAAGACCATACATAAATAGACGGTTTCCTAGAAGCTCAGTATTTGTACAAATCTGGATTGAAACCTAGTGCGGCTCAGTGAATCTTAAAGTATTCAGGGATTTGATTCAATTTAGATAAGCATTTTAGCACATCTGGAGTAGTCATACATAAGTGGAAAATGGGTGTAGTAATTAAAACCCTTTGCTCTCGTTCTCCAAGACACAAAGCAATAGAGACTTGCATGTCTTAGTGTACATAAAGTTTAATGCACATAAAGACAGGCAAAAGAGTGTGTGCACTTGAGGGACAGACTTTTGCTCTTAATTAGCATAACGTGTGCATTTTGGGTAACTGAGAATGCAATTGATACTATGTTTAACTGGCCACTTGTTTGTGGATTTACATCCTGCACATGCAAACATGGTACATTTTAAAAAATTAGGCATATGGAAAAAACACCACCAGAGTTTACATTTTTGGATTATCATCTGATGCTTCTTTGAACTTTTCATTTGCTCTCAATTTCTAACCAGATTTCCAGACTCCCATTAACTTCTAGTAATCCATGATCATGTGTACTAGATTTTAATAACATCAAAAATATTATTGAAATAACCTCTTCTTGCTGTTTAGTATTTCTATCTCTGGCCCAGTCCACATCAGAAAATGTAGAAGGATTTATATTTTTTTGGTTTCAGTTTTAGATAAGTATCAGCCTGGATTTAATTTTATCCAAACTGGTTTACCTATTGCTATTTTTTACTTTAGGGAGAGGTTGAGGAAGGGAGGATCAGTGCCACGCCATATTGGAAGTCTCTTAGGGAAGTCCGTTCGCTTGATTTTGTACCATTTTGAGATGAATGCCCACAGATCCCCCCGACAGCAATTACAGGCCCTGGGGCAGAACAGTCCATGGGCCCCCTAGAAAGGGATGGCTGAGGTTTTTGGGCAGTGCTGCACCTGTGGTGGCTGGTGCCCAGCAAGCTTCTGCCAGCTGTGCTGCTGGTGCCCAGCGAATTGCCAGCTGCACTTCCAGCATGGCCAGGGCTTCCACATGTCCACCTGGCTAGGAGCCCTGTGGCCGGCCTGGGAGATTTTAAAAGGGCCTGGGACCATGCGGGGTGGGTATTGAAGGCAGGGGGAGGCTGTACCTCACCAAACAACCTTGCATGGTGCTGCCCACACTCCACATCCAGGCCCCTTCCTGATTCCCAGGCTGTGCTGTGGGGCGCTCTTCCCTGCGTGGCCGGGGCCCCAGGCTTGGGGCTAATTGGGGTCGGCCTGCACTCCGGGGCTGGGGGAGGGATGCTGCGCTGTCCAGCCCACTCACCTGCCCAGCGTTCTGGAGCTTGGGGGTGGGGCATGCTGCCTGCTTACCTGCCCAGCATTTTGGGACTGGGGGGGGCACGCCACCCACTCACCCACCCAGCGTTCTGGGACTGGTGGCACTCAGGCGGCCTTGGGGTGTGTAGGGAGGGGCTCTCAGTCATGAGAGGCGGGGCAGAAGGGGTGGTCCAGGCTGGGAGCTAGCCTCCCCAAGCCCAGGGTTCACCCACCACCCATACCCAGGGCTCCCGGTTGCTACCCCCCAGGCCCTTTTAAATCGCCAGGGCCCCTGGGAAACTGCCCCCACCCCATCAGCGGGCCTGAATGCCCACAAGAACAACTCATGCATGAGATTACAGCAAGGTCAAATCTGAATGCAAACGCTCATCCAACCTCAACCCAAACCCACATATACGCTTGACATAGAACAGAATGCTGCCTTCATGATTCAGCTCTAGTTAAATTGGAGCTCAGACTTTTAAAGACTATATTCCAGTGAGAAACTAGAATTTACTGTTTTTTCTGCTTAGCAAAATAAGGGTGAAAATTAAAAAGTCACTCTGCTATTTAAAATCATGGGGCTCTGCTTAAAAGTGTACATGTCACAGATTTGTTTTATTTCAAACTTTCTTCACTCTCCAGTTACTAATAGATTTTACAGTATGACCCTTTGATGCACCCATTTTTTACCTCAGCATTCCTCCTATGCTCAACCATTTATGGTGGGTTCAGGATTGCTCTAATTTAGACCAGCTAGAATGGCACCAATGAGTTGTCAAGATTGCCCCAAGATGCTCACTATTCCAGGAGCGGGTGGCATACACATGAGTCCCCACCTAACTGCTTGGGTCAGCTTTCTAATAGGTACTGTTCTGCCTGAGCAGTGTAAAGAATTCAGACAGGGAGATGAGAGATTCTGACCTTTTATTTCATTTTCTGGTGAAAGCCATCCTGAAAATAGCATTTACAGAAAATTGGAAAAACAAGAAGTCAGCTTTGATTTGGGACCAGCAATAAGAAAGGACTGACACTCGTACTAATTAGATCTGGCTTACAGAAAGTGATTAATGGTTTGGGGCTGGTGGAAATAAAGTTGATGAATGAGTCATTACACAGAAGATGGTCTTAACAATCAAAGCAATACCATGATAGGACTATATTCAAATACAAAACAAACTAAGGTCACAAAATAAAATCTCATTCATGAAGCAAATAAATAATATGGAGAACAGGTAAAGGCAAAACAATAAACAACTAATGGGGTTGCTGGAAGGGTCAGAGAACAGTGACTTTGTGAAGCTGGTACAAAATATTTTCCAAGCTAACCTAAAAGATCTGGGCCTAGCTGAGAAAAGGGAGTGCTTGTCTTACATGGGCAATGTAAAACTCTTAGAGATACCGATCCTGGGCTTGGCTTAGGGCAGCTTGTAAGCCAGCTTACATGGCTATAGGAGGAACAGATCAGCAGAAAGGGATTCTTAGGTGTCATAGAGCCACTTCAGAGGCTCTGATGCTGTCCCTGCTACCAGCACCCGATGTGGGTAGGGAACAGGAAGTGGATAGGGCATTCTTGCACCCTGGGAAACTAAAGCTTTTGTAATGGCCCCCTGGGGGGCAGCCAGGCAGTTTACTGCAACCTGCTGTAACTAGTGACAGGGATTGACTCATGACAAGAGAGCTCAGGAATATAGGAGCACAAAGGTAACTTATAACTACCTTTCAAATCCCTCTCCTCTGCTTCATTGAGTTCCTGGGCCATACCTGAGGATCTAATCCATCATTATTACCTTTTATGTGGCAAGAAAATAATGCAAAAAGAAAAGGAGTACTTGTGGCACCTTAGAGACTAACCAATTTATCTGAGCATGAGCTTTCGTGAGCTACAGCTCACTTCATCGGATGCATACCGTGGAAACCACGGCTGTTACTCTGAAAGAAAATAATGATAATTGATAGTCATAATAATAATTAATGATACCTAGCCCTTGTATAGCTTTTTTAATTGGTAAATTAAAAGGCATTTAACCATCTTTAATATATGTATCCTCACAACACCCTAAGAAGGTACTGATATACCCTTTTACAGATGGGGAACGGAAGCACAGAGAGGCAGGCTGACTGACTGACTTGCTCAAGGTTACACAGGAAGTTTTCAGTGGAGCAGAAACTTGAACCTGGATTTCCCATAATCCAAAAGGTTCATATGTCTGTGCAGGTAAAAAAATGCCATTTCCATTGAACTCTCCTCATATATCCTTAAAAGGGGGGCATAACGGAAAAGAAATATTTTTTAAAAAAGTATTAATTTAAAAGATAACTTTGTGAACTGTACTTTCTATGTTCTAATCCACATCATCAGAATGGTCCTACAAATTACAAATAATTTTCAACTGGCAGCTCCCTGGGAGAGCCTTTCCTACCATTCCCAGAGTTAGGACAGATACTTTTAAAAAAAAAAAAAAAAAACCCTAGGAAAAAAATCATAATACCCATACAATTTACTTATTTAATTAAAAACAAATTTGACCTTTAGATACTGTGACAGGGTCAGGCCAGATAGCTACAGGAGAGTAATCAAAGGCAGATATATTAGCCCCAGGTTAAGTAGGTCCCTTTTCCCTGGGTAAGGTAACATGGAAGGTTCCAGAACAATCAGAAACCTTCTGGAGACAATTAAGACAGACAGGCTGATTTGAACACCTGCAGCCAATCAAGAAGCTGTTAGAATCAATTAAGACAGGCTAATCAGGGCACCTGGGTTTTAAAAAGGAGCTCACTTCAGTTTGTAATGTGCGTGTGAGGAGCTGGGAGCAAGAGGCACTAGGAGCTAAGAGTGAAAACATGGACTTTTGGAGGACTGAGGAGTACAAGCATTATTAGACACCAGGAGGAAGGTCCTATGGTTAGAATAAAGAAGGGGTTGGGAGGAGGCCATGGGGAAATAGCCTAGGGAGTTGTAGCTGTCGCACAGTTGTTCCAGGAGGCACTCTAGACAGCTGCATTCCACAGGGCCCTGGGCTGGAACCTAGAGTAGAGGGTGGGCCCGCGTCCCCCCCAAACCTCCCAACTCCTGGTCAGAAACAGGAGGAGTTGACCTGGACTGTCAAAACAGCCAAACTGAGGACTGCTGTGAAGCTCCAAGGCGAGCAAATCTGCCAATAAGCACAAGACCCACCAAGGTAGAGGAGGAACTTTGTCACAATACACATGACTTGAAGGGGAGATGTACACGTACAATATGTCCAATATTTGCCAAAAGTTGCCAGACAGTGATATCTGAAAGAACAGTTTTTCTTTGTATTCAGAGCGGGAAATATCTGCAGTAACTGGAATCTGTTCCACAGAGTTTGACCACAATTAAATATATCTGAGGGCAGAATTAGATCTCTCTATATTTAATTAAGGGCTCTGTACTGTCCACTAAGTTATACAGCTACACAAACTGTAGAAATCTACAATAGGCAAATGAGCTTATTCAGATAAATGTTCAACTTGGTTACAACTGGACAAAGCAAAAACAAAAGCCCTGCTCAGTAATAAGAATTTGCAAAGGTGCTCTGGAGTAGATTGAGGGATCTGTGCTTTTCTTTTCTCCCAGGCTAAAATCCTCTCAGAGCTGCCAGCCAAGGAGATAGTGTCACACAACCCTCTAAATGCCAGGATGAACTTCTCTTCCTGAGAATGTAATGAGGCTCACTGAACAAGCTGATATTACAAGGGTGACCCATGGCAATTGGATACAGTGGAGACTATGAATCTACTATGCCTTGGAAGGGAAGAAGAATTTTTTTTGCCTACATAAATCTCGGATATTTTTTTTTCCAAATCTGAATTCAGAAGAGAAGGCAGCCTCCATGCCTGTGGAACTTGGGAGGTTTATTAAAGCAATGAAAGCCTTTTAAACCCCAAGGTGTTATAACTCAGAAGAGAAATTTCCTCTTGTGATATGTTCACGCTCTGTAACTTGGACTAGAAAACCAACTGAGAATAGGTGGTACCACACTGGTTATGAATGCTCTGGGTTCAGATCCTCAGCTTACGTAAAACAGTGTAGCTCTATTGATTTCAATGGAGATACACTGATTTCCACCAGCTGAGGATCTGGCTTTACATATTTAGGGGCAGCCTATTTTTTCAAGTTACTTTAACAAGTTACTCAGTTCAACATTTTATATTGCCCTAATATTCTATCTTCAGTAGGGTATCATTTATCATCCCACTTAACTGAGACTTGATACCATAACTGCTATTATGATGTCAGGTTGGAGCTCATTTTCTGCAGATAATTACATCCAGATACAACCTAAAGTTAAATTCATTTTTCTACCTTTTCATTTAAAAAGCCTGTTTCTTTTCAGTTTATATGTAAATAGTATTCTTCCCATTGTAACATTTTGTGAAGAAACAATCCAAATCTCTTGGTAATTGTTATTTTAAGTAATGTATTACTGTGGAAATGTAATAGTTGTAAAGGGTGGAGAATACATTAAAAGGCAATTGAGTTTAATTGCATTCCTGGGACTATTTCCTTGTGCCTGCAGCTGTTTTTTGCATGAAAAAAGCACAGCTCCGTGATACATTCTTCAACAGCTACTGAAACTGTAGAACGATTCCAATGCTAGTTTGCAACCCCTGGATAATTTTTGCTCTAGAAAATGCTATGATCTGAATTATTCAATAACACTAAGATTTCATGTTGCAACAGCCATGTCATGTTTAATATTTCTTTTTCAGAAAAGATATATCATTGTATTATACTGTGGGAATGTAAGAAACAGATGGGTGAAGGCTTTACAAAAATATTTCATAGGTATTTCAAAAGGTATCAAAATTGTATTACATCATTATAATATCTGTGACTAAATATCGGCATATCTCTAAACAACATATTACTGAATTATTCCTATAAGTAGACTTGGAAGGATTAGATTTTTATTGATAAATGTTGGTAAACATCGATTTCACCACATACACCAAACTGACAAAAATATTTCAATCAATAATAACCAAAATTTACAGATTGGCAAAGGAATAAACATGCTGCTTAAGAACTTATTAGAATTTAAATATATTTACTTTGTATATTTTGACACGTGATGATGAAAGTCTGTTTTTAAACGAATCTCAATTTTCTACAACTGTGAACATTTCAATTGATAAAAATAAAAAACCTTAAAAATAAATGTAGGGCTCTGCCTGTGTGGGTCTCTTTGCAGGATCTGGGTTTCACGGACCTGGGCAGGCCACAGCATGAACAAACAGTCTGCTTGCTTGGTATTTTTGCAGACTTCAGTTGTCCTTTTTAAAAAAATGTGGCTCTTAACATACTTTGCATTTACAAATTAACTACATGTACTGCACATGCAAACACTTGACTGAAAGGCCCCAGTCAGCCAAAAATAATTACAGGCTGGTAACTGAATAAATAAGCCAAAAAGTAGAGTCCATATTTTCAGTAAATGGAAAAAAGACTTATTTTGTATTACAGATGGCAGATTTGAAGTGACTGTCCTCCCCAGCCTCTCTTTCCTTCCATCTCAATCTGTGTTTCATCTCAGGCTGTAAACTATTTGGGTTTACAATACAAACAACCATCACAACAATACATTAAAAGCAAGAGGCTGAGGCTATGTCAACACCAGCGACTGTAATGTGTTGATGGATGCAGTTGTGCCATCACTCTTGCATGCACACATGCATATGGCATCTGCAGAGCAACATCATTCTATAGTTGCAGTTCTAGGTACATAAGACATTTCAAGGCTTCTGTGAAGTTGTGAATATCATCTGTTTCACCTTTGAATTCATATTTGGGGCACTGTGTTATGATGTGGTCGATGATTGGATGGTCTCACTGCAGTCACATGAAGGGGAGTCTTTGATTTTCCACTTGTGCATCAAGTAGCCAACTCTGTCATGGTTTGTTTGGATGTTGTTCAGTGTGGCCTAAAGTCCATGTAGCAGGTTGAAAGCAGGAGGTCAGCTTGTTGGCTCAGTGTTAATATGATTGTTTGGAATGGTGGATGTGGTCCAGACACTTTGCCATTCCTGGCCGGATCCAGAGACACGAAGTGGTCACATGTGGTCCATAGTGTTTTGTTATTTCAGGAGCTGTTGGGGTATGTTGTCCATAACCTGCCAGATAGGAAGTTCTGGGTTGTCTTTGGTGTATTTAAGTTCTCATGCCATGGCTATATCTCAAAAGACAGCTGGCGGGGGGGTGATGTTTGATAATTCAGAAAGCCATAGTAGAGGGTTTGATTTTAAAATTCCCATGGTCTGATTCAGCAGCCAATCCACAAGTTGTGTGTGGCAGCTTCTTATCCACACCAGTGAATAGTACTCTGCAACTGAGTACACTGGGGCCAAGATCAACATTCACAACACCAATCCACTTGATCCCCAGCTTGTTCCTACTAACTTTTTTGGATCATGTTTACACAAGTCTTTGTATTTGGAGGCTACTTTCATGAGATAGTCATGAAACATGAAAAGAAAAGGAGTACTTGTGGCACCTTAGAGACTAACCAATTTATTTGAGCATGAGCTTTCGTGAGCTACAGCTCACTTCATCGGATGCATACCGTGGAAACTGCAGAAGACATTATATACACACAGAGACCATGAAACAATACCTCCTCCCACCCCACTGTCCTGCTGGTAATAGCTTATCTAAAGTGATCATCAAGTTGGGCCATTTCCAGCACAAATCCAAGTTTTCTCACCTCCGCCCCCCCCCCACACAAACTCACTCTCCTGCTGGTAATATCCCATCCGAAGTGACCACTCTCCCTACAATGTGCATGGTAATCAAGATGGGCCATTTCCAGCACAAATCCAGGCTCTCACCCCCCACCCCCCCCCCCCCCCCGGAAACACACACACAAACTCACTCTCCTGCTGGCAATAGCTCATCCAAACTGACCAGTCTCCAAGTTTAAATCCAAGTTTAACCAGAACGTCTGGGGGGCGGGGGCGGTAGGAAAAAACAAGGGGAAATAGGCTACCTTGCATAATGACTTAGCCACTCCCAGTCTCTATTTAAGCCTAAATTAATAGTATCCAATTTGCAATTTGTTTCATGGTCTCTGTGTGTATATAATGTCTTCTGCAGTTTCCACGGTATGCATCCGATGAAGTGAGCTGTAGCTCATGAAAGCTCATGCTCAAATAAATTGGTTAGTCTCTAAGGTGCCACAAGTACTCCTTTTCTTTTTGCGAATACAGACTAACATGGCCGTTACTCTGAAACCTGTCATGAAATATGAGTGTGCAGTCAAGAATGACACAGAGATATGTTGGCTCTGGGTCATAATGCACAGTTTCACCATAAAACTTGACATTTAGAGTGTTTTGTTTGATTCTATTGTCAAGGTGGAAAGTAGAGACTACTGATTTTGCTTGGATTTTGTCTCCACTGATACTTTTGGAAGTACTCCTCCACAATCTTAAGGTCAGATGTAAGGGTCACTTCAAGTTCTTTAAAGCCTAAGTTGTTAGTGGCAAGTTATCAGCATATGCAAACTTGTATGCTATTGTTTCAGGCATATTGCTTGTGTACACACTGAAGATTGTCAGAGCGAGTACAGAGCCTTGTGGTAGCCCATTAGGGCTACCACATTATTCAAAGTACATAGCTTGCTGGTTTGACCGCCCGAGGTATACACAAATCCTCCAGCCGCTAAGTATGTGTTCAGCAGCTGGAAAATCTACACACAGTATGTTCAGCAGCTGGAAAATCTATGCACAGGGGATTGCTTTGGCCAGTTTCAGCAGCAGACCATCTTTCCAGACAGAGTCATATGCTGCTGACAGACCTATGAAAAGAGTACCGGTCTTGAGCCATAACCCCGCTACTCTCCACATCTCGACCCCAGAAGCATGTTTCCGAAGGTGAGTAAGCTAGAACACCTGAGGGGTGGTGGTAAGTACATGCCTTGGGTTGTGGCATGGCCCTGCACCCAAGCCAGTGTGCAGTATGGATGGGGGTAAGGAGTGTGTACCAGTCTTGAATTTCAATAGTCCTCCACCTCCATTCCAACAATGCATGGAATGCATCAGAAAATTCTGCCCAAATCCGTCCAGCATCTTCCCAATCACCTGTTCCACTGCATAAATATTTTTTGCACAATAAGGAGCAGGCACAAAACTGTCTTCCACCCGGTTTGGCAGGAGGGAGACTGCCATTGGCAAATATGTAAAACACACAGCAAAGTGGTCTCCCTGTAACAAACAGACCCCTGGGATACTGCCTCTGAAATGGTAGTGCTAACATCACATAGCAGTGGTGATAGGGACACAGGTGCACGCTAGTAAAGTGTTAGACCATGTCCAGCACAACCTATGTGGACAACAGCATGGGTATAGGGAACATGTGCAAACATGTATCTCGTCAAGCAATTGAATATGTACGCCAGTGTAGACATAGCCTGAGTGTCATTCTCTAATAGTCTTTGAGCTTGTATTTGGATATTAGCTGCTTTTTGCTATTTTTGTGAATTATTGACATTTTCAAGTACTAGCTTCAGCATGCTTTGCCCCCAATGAAGAGTTTTACATTTTGACTGTTTCAGGACCTATATTATATATTTTCTCTTTCTTTTGGCCTATGCAGCTCCTATGCTCTTTGTGCATGTTGCTTTTATTTGAAAGTTATTCTTCCGGTATCACATTATAACCTATTTCTTGTGGGTTTGGGATTTTCTGGTAATGCACACAGATAGGCTTTATTGATAAAAGCAAATATCAAGAAAGAAAGCTACACTTTAAACTTGAACTTTTATTTGTCAACTCGAATTTCAAGTTTATTAAAGTGATCTGTTAGAGTTCCAGCTAAATGTACTTTGGACACACCAGGTCTCATGCAGAATTTGCTATCAGAAACATAAATGACATGTACTCATTTCCACCAATTTACCCTGCTAGATGCCAATAGTACAAGCCACATCTCTTTTCACTGATGGGAGTATTCAAAAAAAAAAAAAAAAGCAGAGGAGTGTGTGGCAGTTCAATGATGAGACAGAACACAGCTTTATGCAAGCAAGCAGGCTGGTCAGCTGAGATGGGCTGTTCTGCCCCCCCGCCTTCCACCTTCTCCTTTTATTATATTTCTCCCCCCTAAGCATTACACACTGCTACCGCAAAAAGATACACAAAGGAATGTATGACGTTGATTAATATACTTATTTACCATCCTTTATCTACTACAATCCTGGTTCTCTGGCCTTGAGCCCAGGCTAAGAAAGCTTCCCACAGTTGCTGTCCCAACAATCAAGTTCTCATGGTTCATATCTAGCCCTTGTCCTTGGATAGAGCAATGTGTGCATTGCTTCTACAAAACAGTCGGTGTGCCCTGCCTGCTTCCAGGTGGAATAGCTAAACATGAACCCTTCAGGAGTGTGTCTTCAACACCTCCCCTAGTATCTGCCAAGAAGGGTAACTTTATTTTTCAACTTGGATGCAATAAGAGCCCCATGCTGGCAAACGCTGCCAGGAAATGTGATAAAATCAGTGTAACTCTTCACATGCCTAGAGTTAAGCACACGCTTAAGTTCCTTGCTGCAGTTGAACCTTGTAGGATAAAGCTCTACTGTTGTAAGCTCTTTGGGGCAAAGATTGTCCTTTTGATAGGAGTATAGCACTATGGTGCCCTGACTTCTCATACAAATTATAATCCTTTCCAGTTTCTATGTGCAAACAAGAGAATACTTAGCTGTTCATTCTGACTGGCTGTTGATCAGTTCTCTTTCAAGTCTTCATTTTAGTTCCTGCTCTGTCTTTCACAGACAATGCTCTGTAGTTCATTTATGTATAAGTTTTTTTGCAAACTTTTAAACAGATAAAGAAATGAAGAATAAAAACCTCAGATTACTTTAGGTTAACATAATTGTAACAACTCCTCTCACAGATACAGAAACCATAAAACTACTTACAAAGTATAACTAAAATGGTTAATACAGCAGCAGTGTATCACAAACATAGGGAGGACTTTAAAAAAAATGTATGTGCAGACAGCCATCTACCTTCTTGTTTTGTGTAGGTAGGTAGAGGAATTGGTAATGTGTTGTCTGCTCCAGCAAGTTTAAAAAACTTGTTATTTAGCTAATGTGACATTGTCATTTCCTTGGCAAGAGGTCCTAGTATACTCATTGTCGAAGCAGGACCACAAGATTGTAATCATAAAATTGGAACAAGACTAGATTAAGTTTGTGCAGTGGTGACATGCTGTAAATTCTGAATCTACAGTACCAAACACTTCCAACGAAATTTTACAATCACTTCATTTTTCTTCATTAAGGAAAATTAAGCTATCATAAGATACAATGTTAAGCAGTCTTTTACATTTAGTCATAACTCGCCATTTATCACATGTCACTGCTATGCTATTTCCCATCCTCATTATCCTTTTCTGTTCATGTCCACAGTTTAATTAGGGAGAGCTAGCTGAACACTGATTAATATGATCCCCAGCCACTGCCAAATGACGAACCCAACAGTTCCGTTCCTCTCCCTCTTCCCAACTGTGGGCTTCTCTTGCTCCTGTGGAAGTCAATGGGACCAGGATCAGACCATATGTGCACATGGAGAGTGGGGGTGTCAAGGTTCCTCCCCAACTCTGAACTCTAGGGTACAGATGTGGGGACCTGCATGAAAAACCTCCTAAGCTTATCTTTACCAGCTTAGGTCAAAACTTCCCCAAGGTACAAAATATTACACCCGTTATCCTTGGACTGGCCACTACCACCACCAAACTAATACTGGTTACTGGGGAAGAGCTGTTTGGATGCGTCCTTCCCCCCAAAATACTTCCCAAAACCTTGCACCCCACTTCCTGGACAAGGTTTGGTAAAAAGCCTCACCAATTTGCCTAGGTGACTACAGACCCAGACCCTTAGATCTTAAGAACAATGAACAATTCTCCCAACACTTGCACCCCCCCTTTCCTGGGAAATGTTGGATAAAAAGCCTCACCAAATTGCATAGGTGACCACAGACCAAAAACCCTTGGATCTGAGAACAATGAAAAAGCATTCAGTTTTTTACAAGAAGACTTTTAATAAAAAATAGAAGTAAATAGAAATAAAGAAATCCCCCCTGTAAAATCAGGATGGTAGATATCTTACAGGGTAATTAGATTCAAAAACATAGAGAACTCCTCTAGGCAAAACCTTAAGTTACAAAAAAGATACACAAACAGAAATAGTTATTCTATTCAGCACAATTCTTTTCTCAGCCATTTAAAGAAATCATAATCTAACACATACCTAGCTAGATTACTTACTAAAAGTTCTAAGACTCCATTCCTGGTCTATACCCAGCCAAGACGACTACAGACAGACACAGACCCTTTGTTTCTCTCCCTCCTCCCAGCTTTTGAAAGTATCTTGTCTCCTCATTGGTCATTTTGGTCAGGTGCCAGCGAGGTTACCTTTAGCTTCTTAACCCTTTACAGGTGAGAGGAGCTTTCCCCTGGCCAGGAGGGATTTCAAAGGGGTTTACCCTTCCCTTTATATTTATGACAGGGGGAGATGGCCCTTTTGTTTCTTGCAGTGCTTTGTGATCCAAAGGCAGCAGCTTCACCAGAATAAATATCCCTGACTATCACTTGGCCTTTCTTGTAAAGATCACTCTTGCATATATCACAAGTGGCTATCCACCTTTTATCAAGTGGTGCCTCAGTTTTTAAAATGATAGAATAGCAATGAGTGATTAATTACACTATAAAAAAATGAAAAAATCAAAATGTGATACAGTTGTCTTGGGAGATATGGAATTCATTGGACACTGCAAAAGAGTACGGAACATGAAAGACTATGAATCTATGATTAGCACCAAAACTGTGAGGAAACTAGGTAATGGTACAAAGTAACCTACACATGTATGACTTGGAAAGCAGCAAAATAATATAATCTAAGTAGAGACCAAAGCTGACTTTGCAGTTACATGTTGATAAACCATAAAATACAGTATTCTGATGAACTGTATCACTCTATGAATCCATTGTGCTTGGTGGCCGATATTCTTAAGGACACTGAGGGGAGATGGACATGGCAGCTTTGCAAATCTCAGCCAGCATATATAATGTATGTGATGTGTTTGACATCTTGACTTCAGTGTCACCCAAGAGGGCAGAAGACTTAGTAGTTAAGATATTTATTTGGACTTACAGTTGGGCCTTTTGTTACACTGAAAGGGCATTGAACTTTTGAGTGGTCTAGCTAGAGAGCTAAGCTATGGAAGCTAGACCATCACTGAACCACGGATGTGGCCACCAGGGTGGCGCTAGAAGCAACATAGCACCCTGATAGCAGGAAGAGCTAGAGCAGCAAGAGCATCTGCTTATGCACCACCAACACCACCCAGCCAACCACCCACTAAACCCAACAGCTGAAAATAGACAAAGGGGATACATCTCTCATAAGACTTAAGCTATTGTGTGCCACAGGAAGAGAATAGGAGGGACCAGGACTTCACCCCCAGACAGAAAAGATTAGATGATTTTGTAACCAGCTCAGGGGCACAGTAGTGGTGGAGGGAACACTGTGCTACTGTGTAAGAAATCAGAACTCCATAATGAGTTCAGCAATTGAAAACCCAGCCACTTTCAGACCTATTTACAAACACATCTCATTGCTGTCTCCCTTGTCCATGGGGAAATGAAGGGGTAACTACAAAATGCAGAAGCAGTGTCAGTTAAGGAGGCATCCTGATAATCATTTTGTTGAGGTCAATGCTTGATCTAAATAAGGGACTGAACTGCAGTGAAAGGGTAAATGAAGTGGAGTTTATTTTTATAAACTTCATAATCAAATAATTTAATAGCTGTTTTAGCAATATTATGAATTAATATTCATGGAGGATAGGTTCAACAATGACTATTGTCTAAGATGGTCAGACGCAATCCCATGCTCCAGCTGTCCCTAAATCTCTGACTGCCAGAAGCTGGGACTGGACAACAGAGGATGAATTACTCAATAATTACCCTATTTTGTTCATTCCTTCTGAAGCATCTGGCACCAGCCACTTTTGGAAGACAGGATAGTAGGTTAGCCGGACCATTGGTCTGACCAGTATGCCCATTCTTATGTTCTAATGAAAATACGTTTTACTTAGAGCCTTCTTACCTATAGAAACCTTTCCTTTCCCTTCAGACTGTAATTCCAAATGCATTTCAGTCAGTAAAACCAAATTTAATCCACATTCAAAGCACATGTACAAATATAATTCATATATTCTCTCTCATGATTTACTCTATCTACAGTAGTACAAAACATTTTTAATGGTTCCCCTAAAAAATAAACAGGAAGGCAGTTTTAAAGAGCAATTTGAAAGTTTTCATAGCCTTCTTTTTACAGATTGGATGTTTAAAAATCAATCAAATTTTAGCCTCCAGTGATTCATATGCATACTGGTTACTTCTTCAAAACACATCTATCTCCATTCACCATAAAGTGAAAAAAACCACTTTTAAAACCACATTTTAAAACCACATTTAAATTTACATTTACATTTTAAAACCACATCTTCCAGCAAGCCTGCTCTATCATTTATGACATCTGATTCCGCATCCTGGAAAATTAGAGTGTAATGTCAGAAAGCATTTTTTTGATAGTTGAAGAAAAGATTAAGTGTGGCTGGCACTCACATAAAAATGTCAGTCCTAAATAGTACAGCTGTACTCTTCTATTGGGATAATATTGTGTATTACTCTGCAGAAAAAAGAAAATATAATGCCTTGGAGGAATGAATTCCTGCCTACATTAAAGCCACAATTACTAGAATAGGCATCAAAAACTTTTGATTTCACGCACAGATTGTTCTTTAGTTTAAGAGGACTTGCAATGACCAGTAGAATAAAGCATTGTTCTGTTATGTAGAGACCTGTCTCAGTGTCGATATACCTTACACTATATGTGCACTAAATATTGTGTGATCTTGTGTTGAAGACTATATGCTGGGTTGACATCTTGCTGAAATAAAGGTGGATGACAATGTGGCAGGATAGCATTTTGACTTTTAAGCATGTTATGGAAAATTATTGAAAGAAAGGACAAATAAGGAGTCAAAGAAACGATGTAAATTTATTTTGAACCAAAGGATCAGTTGACTGAGATTTTCACAGCTTCAGGTAAGGTTTTTAGAAACAGACCAGGATAGTGCTAGGATTAGAGGAAGTGTGTCTTATACAGACAATCATGTATCATTTTGGAAGTCAGTTGTGAGAGGCAAAGTTGCCAGCCCTTTCTGGTATTGTGTTTCTATGCAACACTTGAACTTCCATAAACAAGCTTGTGGGATGCTTACAAAGGAGAAGCAAGCTTATAAGAGTACAAAGGCCATTAACCAGTGTCACCACCCCAACAAACATTACTATCTTCTACTGGGATACTATTTTCCAATAAGACTGCAATATGATCTGAAAACTTTATAGGGATAGTAGTATGACTTACATATAATGGTCAAACTTTGCCTCCTTTCAGCCTTGCATTCTGAGTGAGTTGTGGATTTGGGATTCCCCAATATCAGGCACACATTTCAAAGTCTAGTTTTAATCGCGATTT
Source organism: Lepidochelys kempii (assembly GCF_965140285.1). Taxonomy (NCBI): domain Eukaryota; kingdom Metazoa; phylum Chordata; order Testudines; family Cheloniidae; genus Lepidochelys; species Lepidochelys kempii. The sequence goes on along the minus strand of NC_136384.1, from coordinate 63,970,838 downwards.
TATCAGCTGCCAGTAGGTTGCTATCATGCTCCCTTTGAACTCAGTAAAATCAAGAGATTATCCCATCATGGACTCCATACCAGTTCTGAAACAGGTTAAAGCCTCTTGAAAACCTTCAACAGAACACAGACAAAAAGAGAAAAATAAGCAAGTTGATTTGCCTACAGATTTTTTTTGTGTGCCTACACACTTATTTTATTATGGAGGTGTGGTACCAGTGCCAGGGTTAAAGCTTTTGTTATATGAAGTGCGACTTGATCCTACTAAACTCAGCAATAGTGGGAGGCTCAGGATATGAAAAACCAATAAAACAAAATTAACCTTCCTTCTGTTCTGATTGTTAAGCATTTATCAGCTGTAAGCACACATTCTCAGCCATCTTTCCCTGCTTTTATGCACCCTCATTAGTCATGTCAATTTGGCAAATCTCTCCTTTTCACATGCAGAGATGAAAGATAACTGAAATGCTATACAGGTACTCAAGGGTGACCTTTCCTTGTACCAGTCAAACAGTGTACCTTGTACCTTGCAAACAGTGAAGGCACTTCTCCCTCTGCAACCTGCTTCTCCTTTCAGAACACTGGTTAGACACAGAAAGAGAAAAGGAGGACCTGTGGCACCTTAGAGACTAACAAATTTATTTGAGCATAAGCTTTCCTGAGCTACAGCTCACTGCCTCCGATGAAGTGAGCTGTAGTGCACGAAAGCTTATGCTCAAATAAATTTATTAGTCTCTAAGGTGCCACAAGTCCTCCTTTTCTTTTTGCGGATACAGACTAACACGGCTGCTACTCTGAAACCTGGTTAGACACAGTTACTGAAAATACTCTCCACCCAGTTTTCTCAGCTCAGTTTAACTCCTGCTTTTTTTTCTTTTCTTTTCCAAGTTACAACTAGAAAAACAAATAAATAAATAAAATCAATAGCAGCCAGTCCTGCTGTCTTCCCACATCAGCATTACTTAATGCCAATTATTTCCCATATTCCTTCCACAAGCAACAGCTTTGTACAGCTGACTAATTCACAAATTCTAGTGATACCTCCACCCCGCTGTCTACCTACTACCTTTGAAGCAGAAGATGAATAAAAAAAACCCACCTACAACACAACAACCAAACAATCCCCAGATTTTGTACCCATTTTCATTGCTGCCTTTGGATACAGTTAATTAAGTACACTAACCTTGACTATAGTTCACAGAATTTGTAGTAAACAATTCTACCTATCTTTTCCTAATGCTATTGAAAGCAATATAGTGTGCCTCAGCAATGATAGTACCTTGATTGAAGTAAGCACTTTTATATGAGTTACTACTGTATCGATTCAGCCAAGCTGGGCCGGGGGCGGGAGGAGGGGTGAGAGCCCTATCCCCATCCCCATCCCCTTCTTTTCTATACAGGACAGAGTCTGATGGGGAATCTAAAAATTTGGCCTGGAAATAAGACATTAGTTCTTCAGGCTTTTTATATTTTTGCATAGGACCTGTTCATTCTAGCATTGTATTAACATATTGAATAAATGGTCATTTATAAAGAAACTGTTCCAGTGCAGAAAACATATTTTTCTTATTTCTTTATTGAAGATGCAGTCTACAAAGGACGAAAAGTCATATTTACCTATATGTTCATACATTAGATCTTGGTATGAACTAGCGAACAGAATTTACCCCAAATGTCTAACCCTTATATTTGATTTTTTAAAATGAATTGTATTTTCAATGTATTTTTATTTCAGTCACTATTGGAAAAACCCCTAACTTTAAAACTGCAATCATTCATTAATCCCTGTAAAAAGGGAAGTCTCCTTTTTTAACAATTAGATCTTGTTAATTTGACCAAACTGATTCTTTGCTGACATGGTTATTTATAGTTACCACATCACTATAGGACAAAACTGGAGCTTTATTTTAAATATGGTAAACTTTAAGAATCAGTGTTCTTGGTCCACCACTTTTCCCCTTAGCTGCTTGAAACTATGTCTGTAGGTTAATGAAGGTAGATTGTAGAACACAGAGCCAGCTGATAACATGTAGGTGTTTTTTCCAACCCTATTTCTTCAAAAGATGTTGAAGTTGGAAGTGTGCTCAAAAAATTTAATTACAAAAATTCTTCAATTTTTGATTTTCAGGTAAGATTTTGGTTGCACTAAATATCCATAATTGTAGATATGAAACTTTTTACTTCAAAAAACTGGACCACAAGACTTACAATTTGTAGCTACTCTATTTAAAGAGATCCTATTTTTTCATATGCCATAACATTGGGGTTGCTGGCAAGTACCATGCAAAAGTGAGAAGTTAAAAGGCCAGAGTAATACTCAATTGTATCCTTCCTTTTTAAGACTCTTAATTTCATGGCTCTGTGTATAATTTAAAGATCTTTGAAGAATGAAATTGCTGCCACAGTATATTAAAGAAATATGTTGTGTTCACACACCAGAATGTATAATTTAAACAAATGTTACTTGATACGTTACCTATGTTAGAAATTTAGGATCAATTCTAATATTTCCCCCTACAAAGAACAATCTTTACCCCTTTTTTTCAATGGCACAACCAATTCCAGCATAATATTTTCACAAGAACAATTAGTCTGTGAAAACTTTTTGGTTTCATTAGGATTAGGGCGCTAACAATAGCTGACTTCAGGGGACACATTTTTAGAACATAGACCTTCCCTTGCATCTACAAAAGCACATGTGGAAATCCTACACGTATGGACAGAAACTAGGTAAGTGTTTGGGCAAGTGCTGGTTTGTATATGGATTTATCTGATTTCTTTTATTTTGAAATGTGATGCTTGCATATGCAAGTGTGTCTGCTCACAGAAATAAAATCCTGCCATGGACTCTGTTGAGAGTCCCCTGGAAGGAAAACTGTTCTACAGAACAAGGAGGTTGGGAGCAGGAATTATCGGCCTCAAGAAGGACAATTCTCTCCTGCATTAATTAATAGGGCATGGAAATCAGCTCTGCAGGGCTCCTTGCATTTCAGCACATAGAAGACAGGTAAGGGTGGAGGAGAGATGGAAAATATGCTGCTTTGCATGTTATTTATATGTAGTATGGTAGTGTCTAGAAGTCCCTAATCAAGCATCAGACATAACAGAAAATGGTCCTGTACCAAATTGCTTATTAGTAAGATTGTAGCATGGATCTTAGTTTGCCACTCCACTCACAGACTGGGGACTCATTAGTTCTGCTATGGCTTCTGCAGCCTCATTGCTGAAATGGTGGCTGCAGAACGGTTCCACAGCCATGCTGCAGCTTGGAATCGAGAAGATTCCTTCCCATTTCTCCCTATTTCAGCAATGGGATGGTCAAACTGCAACATTCCTGCACATAACATAAATCAGGAAGCAAAGCAAAGAAAGAACAGGCTTAGACAGTTGTTTTAATCAATGCATTTTTTTAAGTTTACATGAGCAGTGCACAGGGACTGTATCTGAAGTGCCTCAGTCCACAAGAAATCAGAATTTCAATCAGATTCACACAGCTTTTGAGAACAAAGGACATGAAAAGGGAAAGGAAATTTGGACTACATTAGACACAACACTTCCCTCCTCACATTTGAAATAGAATGTACTGATAGATGCACAAAACGTGAAATTCAATTCATTATTTTTGATTTTGAGTCTTTGTAAAATACCATTTTCTGATAACACACTTCACAGAAAGTGGATGACAATAGCAACAATCAAGGTAAACCAAACATGAATATGTAATTTGGTTATATTTATTGGAGTTACTGACTTTCCTTTAAACTTTACTTTAAGGCCAATGTTAATTATTTTATATTATTCCGAAAAATAACTGGCGATTGATGTAAAGCAGTGGTTCTCAAACTTTTGTACTGGTGACCCCTTTCACAATGCAAGCCTTTGAGTGTGACCCTCCCTTATAAATTAAAAGGCACTTTTTATATATATTTAACACCATTATAAATGCTGGAGGCAAAGTGGGGTTTGGGGTGGAGGCCGACAGCTCATGCCCCCCATGTAATAGCCTCGTGACTCCTTCCGGGATCCTGACCCCCAGTTTGAGAACCCCTGAAAAGATCGTCAGAACCCCTAAACTGCCATAGTGCATGCTGGAAAAGTTTGTTGTAGAACCAAGCAATTTAAATAGGTACTCAGATATGAAAGTAAGGCAGCATGGGGGCTAAGGGTATTGAAGTGGAATAGACAGACATCCTTAAGTAACAAAGATAAACCACCCTTTTATTTTGTTCATTTTTCTCATCCATTTCATAATAATCACAGGAAACAATGAATCTTTCTTTTTCTTATGTCAGAAAATTCAGAAAGAAATCCTTATCCTTTCCCCATTACCAGTGAGCTGATTTTTTTGTCTCAAAGATCAGGATTCTTTCTGTGATTGACCAAGAAAACGCACAGTAATTCTTAATTTCCATAGGAGCTGAATGCAATGAGCTTTTCATCTTTTCCTTAAACTCAAGTTATTGCCCTCACTCATTTCCACATATGAGACTCAGGAAACTGTTTTAACAGATTTTAGGACTTGATCTTGCAGAACACTGAGTGGTATATGAAGAATGTAATGTTTTATTTGCTTGCATGGTTATAACCTAAAGAAATCATTCAGAGAAGTAATTTATGGTAGAACAGAGTTTGCTAGATGTTATAAGAGAGCTGTTTGTGTACAACCTGGTAGCCTTACACTCTGACTCTAATCAACAAGGTGTTCAGGAATATGCAGTATGTTTTCTGGGGTTTATAGGACCAATAAAACATACTGCTTGTTGTACACTGCAAATGGCTTCTTTTGTGCAGATCTTTGTATCAGATCTTGACCCTGGTTTTAAGATTATCACCTAAAATGAACTGCGCTCCACCCTGCAACAAGCACATCTCTGGATCAAAGTCCTGTACACTCTGGTAAACAACTAGCAAATAGAGCAAGTTGAATTTTTTTGTTGGTTTAAAACATTTCAATGAAAAATGGCTTTTCATCAAAATGGAAATGTTCACCGGAAATGGCTGCTTTGTTACATAGTTTTCAATGTTTTTGTTTAAAAAATGAAAATCCCCAAAATGGAAAAAAAAAATTGGTTGGTGAGGTGAAAATATTTATTGAAAGAAAAGCAACACCCCCAACAAGTCCCAACTGACTGAAATGTTTTGCCATTTGATTCCTGAAAATGATGACAAAATTAATTTGAAAGTTTTAAATTTTTTGCCAAAAGATGTCACTGGTAAAAATCAGTGTTTCCTGACCAGCTCTACCAGCAAAACCAACTCCAACAATGTCTTCTGGTGACTCAATATCATTAGAGTAGTTTGGAGGTACTGAGCATCGTTGTTACTACTCATCTGAGAATACTTTTAGTTGCAGCATGCCAAATCAGGTTTACTTTGTCTTACTTCTGTACAAAAATACACCATAGTGCTGAATGGCCAAAATGGATGAATTGGGACAGTCAGAAGAAAAAGGTATTCAAGAGAAATCCCATACATTTAAACTAGTTTCTCATAAGCCATAGTAGTTCCATAAAAGTTACAGTAAGTCTTATGCCACAGGAGAGTGCCCAGCAAGATTTAGGCATTCTGCAATCTCTAGCCACTTCCACAACTTTGCAGGCCCTAATTTATCTACATGAATAATAACTCTCTGGTTTAACTTTAAGAAACCCCCATCTCAATTTGCTCTCGTATTTTAACAGAGGCTTCTTAGTTTTCTCCTTTCATTTCAGTTTCTTTTTCAGGACTCTAACAGAAACAGTTAAAGGCTCCCTCTCACCTTTCTTGTAGTTCTTAGTTATAGATGTATTTTGAGGCTATTTACTTTATAGTCCTATAAAACAAGTCAAACAATATTGTTAGTCATAAAGCACCAGTTTCAGGAATTATAAAAACCATGTCTTCTTCCTGAGTAGCATTCAAGATGTTCCAGAGAAAGGAAGAATTTTATTTAACCTTTAGGATCTGTTTTCTTCAGATGTTCACAAGCAAGATGGAACCACTATTTCCCCTCCTTGTACATAATTATTACCCAATACTTTAAAATACTCAGAACAACAGGGAATTTCTAGAAGACTGGAGAAAAACTTTTGTGACAATCTTTAAAAAGGGTAACATGGATAATTACAGACCTCTCATTCTGATAATCGATCCCAGGCAAGATAATGGAACCTCTGATATGGGATTCAATTAATAAAGAATTTTAAAAAGGTAGTATAATTAAAGCCAATCAGGGTTTACAGAAAATAGATCCTGTCAAGCTCAGTTGATATCTTTTTTTCATGAGATTACAAGTTTGGTTGATAATGGTAAGTGTTGATGTAAAGTATTAGACTTGGCATTTTGATTAAAAAATTAGGAAGATAAAAATAATGTGGCATGCATTAAAAGGATTAAAAACTAGCTAACTGATAGGTTTCAAAATGTAATTGTAAACAGGGAATCATCATCAAACAAGTGTGTTTCTAATAACGTCCCCCAGGAATCAGTTCTTGCCATATGCTATTTAACATTTTTATTAATAACCAGGAAGAAAACATAAAATCACTACTGATAAAATTTGCAGGTGACACAAACTGGGGGAGTGGCAAATAATGAAGTGGACAGATCACTGATACAGAGTTATCTGGATCGCTCAGTAAGCTGGGCTCAAGCAAACAATATGTATTTGAATAGGGCTAAATATAATTGTATACATCTAAGAACAAAGAATGTAGGCCATACCTGAAGGATGGTGGTCTCTGTCCTGGGAAACAGTGACACTGAAGAAGATATGGTGTTGTGGATAATCAACTGAACAGGAGCTCTTAGGGTGATGCTGTGGGCACCAGGGCTAATGCAATCCTTGGATGCGTTAACAGAGTTGAGTAGGTGTAAGAGATTTTACCTGTATATTGGCACTGAGGCAACAGCTGCTGGAATACTGTGTCCAATTCTGGTGTTCATAAATTTGAGAAGAATGTTGATAAATTGAAGAAGATTCCAGAAAAGAGCCATGAGAATGATTAAAGGATTAGAAAACATGCCTAATACTGATAGACTCCAAGACCTCAATCTGTTTAGCTTAACAAAGAGAAGGTTAAGGAGTGACTTGCTTAAAATCTATACCTATATGGGGAACAAATATTTAATAATAGGTTTTTAAGTCTAGCAGAGAAAGATATAACATGATCCAATGGCTGAAAGTTGAAGCTAGACCAATCCAGATTAGAAATAAAATGTAAATTTTTAACAGTGAGAATAATTAACCTGTGACCAGAGTCCTATGGGGAGCCAGCTGAGGTCACTCAACTAGAATGAACTGCAAAGAATGGGGCAGACAATTCCCAAAGTTGGTGGATATAAATAGTTAGATTTACCAAGCCAGCATAAAACAGCTTTGTAATTACATCACTGGTTATTTAGAAGTCAATAACACAGTTCCCTTAAAATAACCCAGCCTCAGGCCTCCACCTAGACACCCAAGTCAAATACAATGAGGATTAATGAAAATCTTAATCATATAAAAAAGTTCTAGCAATCCCAAAGGATCGGACACGTTATCTTCCAGGTTAATGAATATTCCAGATTTTACACAAATACACGCTTACAGCCAATTCTTTTTAACTAAAATTTATTTAAAAGAAAAGAGAGAGAATATGGTTAAAAGATAAGTGTACATACAAACATGAATTCAATTCTTGAAGTTCAGATTCATAGCATCACATAATCATTGGAACAAAGGTTGGGGTGGATTCTCCATCAGTGACAATTTTAAATTCAAGATATGACGTTTTTCTAAAAGGAAATATTTTGGAGATAATCCAATATATATAACACAGGTCATAGACTATCACAATGGTCCCTTCTGGCCTTAGAATCTGACAAAATAAATAAATGTGACCCTATAAACTGTGTGTGATGCACTAAGATAGAATGACTATTCTCCCCATATGCATTACTTTTCTGGGACTACATATCTTATCTTTTATTGCTACCATATAGATTTGAAAACAGTTTCTGAAATGCTTCTGGTTACTTCCAGAAACCTTTCCTCAGGAGTAGAAAAAGCATCAGTACACGGTGTACAGTAGGACTTACCACAACTCTCTTATAATGGGGCATGCTCGGGAACCAATAGCCATGGAAAATTATGACTAACCTGTAGGCTTTTCAGAACTGTCTTTATTCGGTCTTTAAACTCCCATGCACACCTTATTTATAATAAAATAATAATGGTAGTTTGTGGGAGTGCTTGGTAATGAATAAGGTCTGGACCCCAAAATGCATTCCTGAAATGGAGGGTTGGAGTGTCAGAGGGAAAAGCCACTCCCCCACAGTCACAAGACCTGTGACATCAAGTGTTTCAGGTGGACTGGGTCTAACTGTCAAACAATGCAACAACCATCACAAATGTATTCTCTTATATGATCTGGCAGGTCTACTGGGAAAAACCAATCTGAGACAAAAAAAAGATTTCACCCCTTGCCCCTCTAACAAAAAGGCACTGACCAATAGGGTAATTGGCACAAAGAGGGAGGGTGGGGCTTTGAGAAAGTGATGTTTTCCTGAGATAGACAAACAGACTGGGGCACACTCTTTCTGGAAGGAAAATGGAGACCAGGCTAGATTCTAAGAGCTCCTGAGCTTCTTGAAACAATGTAAATTGGGTCTGTTTCTGTAACTCAAGCCAGGAAACTTAGCTTGTAGTGAAGCATAAGATTACAGTAGTCTAGATATGCCTGTTGGCTGTTTGTTTTCAAATAATTTTCCCTCATGTTTTGTTCCATTTGTTAAATAAGCCTACTTACTTTAAGAAGGTTATTGATCACTGTATCACTAATCAAGCACTCCAAAGGGAAGAGACACCCATATCCTGTCAAACCTGCACAGTAATAAGCAGCTGTCATAGACAGGGTATTGCATCCAAATCGCAGTGTAAGAGTGTGAGAACTGTGAAATTCCAGCCCAGACAGGTGAGAACATGAGACCACCTGAGGGCATGCATTCAAAGACCAGAAAGGGGAATGAGGTGCAAGCAACTCCATAACCATGATATACTTAATTTTTAAAAAGCTGGATAGCCCCCTCCAATCTTTATTTGGCTGTTTGTGTATAGAATCTCCAATGCTTAGAAACTTAAATATGTAATCATGGGTGAAAGTAACATAAAATACTTACTGGCTCTGGGGCCCCGGAAGGGGACGGGGCATCAGGCAGAAGGGGCAGGGCTGGGGTCAGCCTCCCTCAGCCAGCTCTTCCGTGCTGCCTGGCCTGCGCTGCCCAGGGCTCTGGCAGCAATTTAAAGGGCCCAGGGCTCCACCCACTGCTGCAGTAGCAGCAGTGGACGAGAGCCCCAGGCCCTTTTTAAATCTCCTGGCCCCGGGGCATCTACCCCTTTGCCCCCTTTGCCTCATCAGCAGCCCTGCCAGTAGGGTGCCTATCAGCAGGGCCGCCAACAGTGGGGGCAAAAGGGGCAGAGATGTTAGGGTCCTTAATGTGCTGCCGCGGCAGCGCTTTAACATGGGCTGTGTATGGGCCGGTACTGGCAGCCACTTCTTACCGGTACACCGTGCTGGCCCGTACCAGCCCACTTTCACCTCTGTATGTAATAATGTGGCACAAAGCAACCATGTTGTCATTGTGATGACATGGGACAAAAGCAGAAGATCAGAGGTTCAGCCAGAGACATAGGAAGCTGCAGTTAGGAAATGAAAATAATTTACATTAATGACACAAAGTTCCTTGTGATTGGAAAACCACCACCAGAAAAAATATTGAACTTACCCCCAAAGATCAATGGAAATCTGCTGTTCCAGTGTCTCAGTCTTCAGCTCTGATCTTCCTGTCTTGTTTAATGCCATCAGGCTGTTTCCTGTTGGGAATATCACTGAAACAGGAGCTGCCAGTGATTACACAGCTGCCCCAGCAATATTGGAAGAAATATTGAAATATATAGTCAGGAATTTTTAAATTCAGCTTTGTGCTTCGTAATTTCCGTGCTTAGGGTAACAATAAAAATAAAAAAATCTAACTCTCAGCGCTCCCACATGTAAGTTTCTAAACACTAATGTCTCCCTACCCTTTAACAGGATTTCTATGAGGTGTGACAGAGTGGGGTATATAGAAGAACCTCTTTTTTTCCACCTGAAGGGGAAAATGCCTTTGACTGGACTAGCTTCCCTAGAAGAGTTCTCCAAAGAGTCTCTGAATTCTACACTAGATTACTAATTCAAGGAAATCCAGTAGCTATATAGCACATTCCCCAGCTGACATTATGTTTCCTATTTACTTTCACTGAAAAACTGAGGGAAAAGGACAGTGTCACTACTTTAAAACATTTGCAGAACTGGCTCTATGTACACTGATAGCATTCAGAGGGATTTTCTGCCTTCTGTAGGGATAATTCTAATTTTTGTATTTTTATGTTGACAGGATGGGAGGGGAGACTAAGCCCTGGTCTACACTAGGACTTTAGGTCGAATTTAGCAGCATTAAATCGATGTAAACCTGCACCCGTCCACACGATGAAGCTCTTTATTTCGACTTAAAGGGCTCTTAAAATCGATTTCCTTACTCCACCCCTGACAAGTGGATTAGCGCTTAAATCGGCCTTGCCGGCTCGAATTTGGGGTACTGTGGACACAATTCGACGGTATTGGCCTCTGGGAGCTATCCCAGAGTGCTCCATTGTGACCGCTGTGGACAGCACTCTCAACTTAGATGCACTGGCCAGGTAGACAGGAAAAGAACCACGAACTTTTGAATCTCATTTCCTGTTTGGCCAGCGTGGCAAGCTGCAGGTGATCATGCAGAGCTCATCAGCAGAGGTGACCATGATGGAGTCGCAGAATCGCAAAAGAGCTCCAGCATGGACCAAACGGGAGGTACTGGATCTGATCGCTGTATGGGGAGAGGAATCTGTGCTATCAGAACTCCGTTCCAGTTTTCAAAATGCCAAACATTTGTCAAAATCTCCCAGGGCATGAAGGACAGAGGCCATAACAGGGACCTGAAGCAGTGCCGTGTGAAACTGAAGGAGCTGAGGCAAGCCTACCAGAAAACCAGAGAGGCGAACGGCCACTCCGGGTCAGAGCCCCAAACATACCGCTTCTATGATGAGCTGCATGCCATTTTAGGGGGTTCAGACACCACTACCCCAGCCGTGTTGTTTGACTCCTTCAATGGAGATGGAGGCAATACGGAAGCAGGTTTTGGGGACGAAGAAGAAGAAGAAGATGATGATGAGGTTGTAGATAGCTCACAGCAAGCAAGCGGAGAAACCGGTTTTCCCGACAGCCAGGAACTGTTTCTCACCCTGGACCTGGAGCCAGTACCCCCCGAACCCACCCAAGGCTGCCTCCTGGACCCAGGCGGAGAAGGGACCTCCAGTGAGTGTACCTTTTAAAATACTATACATGGTTTAAAAGCAAGCATGTGAAAGGATTACTTTGCCCTGGCATTCGCGGCTCTCCTGGATGTACTCTCAAAGCCTTTGCAAAAGGTTTCTGGGGAGGGCAGCCTTATTGTGTCCTTCATGGTAGGACACTTTACCACTCCAGGCCAGTAACACGTACTCGGGAATCATTGTACAACAAAGCATTGCAGTGTATGTTTGCTGGCGTTCAAACAACATCCGTTCTTTATCTCTCTGTGTTATCCTCAGGAGAGTGAGATATAATTCACTCTGTGGTTGAAATGGTCACCTGTGGTTGAAATAGAGTGCTTTTCTTCAGGGGACACTCAGAGGAGCCCATTCCTGCTGGGCTGTTTGCCTGTGGCTAAACAGAAATGTTCCCCGCTGTTAGCCACAGGGAGGGTTGAGGGGGTAGCCACGCGGTGGGGGGAGGCAAAATGCGACCTTGTAACGAAAGCACATGTGCTATGTATGTAATGTTAACAGCAAGGTTTACCCTGAAAGAGTGTAGCCACTGTTTTATAAAATGTGTCTTTTTAAATACCACTGTCCCTTTTTTTTTTCTCCACCAGCTGCATGTGTTTCAATGATCACAGGATCTTCTCCTTCCCAGAGGCTAGTGAAGCTTAGAAAGAAAAAAAAAACGCACTCAAGATTAAATGTTCTCCGAGCTCATGCTGTCCTCCCACACTGACAGAGCACAGACGAATGCGTGGAGGCAAATAATATCAGAGTGCAGGAAAGCACAAAATGACCGGGAGGAGAGGTGGCAGGCTGAAGAGAGTAAGTGGAGGGCTGAAGACAGGGCTGAAGCTCAAATGTGGCGGTAGCGTGATGAGAGGAGGCAGGATTCAAAGCTGAGGCTGCTGGAGGACCAAACCAGTATGCTCCAGTGTATGGTTGAGCTGCAGCAAAGGCAGCTGGAGCACAGACTGCCACTACAGCCCCTGTGTAACCAACTGCCCTCCTCCCCAAGTTCCATAGCCTCCACACCCAGACGCCCAAGAATGCGGTGGGGGGCCAACCAGCCACTCTGCCACAGAGGATTGCCCAAAAAAAAAAAAGAAGGCTGGCATTCAATAAATTTTAAAGTTTTAAACTTTTAAAGTGCTGTGTGGCATTTTCCCTTCCTCCTCCACCACCCCTCCTGGGCTACCTTGGTAGTCATCCCCCTATTTGTGTGATGAATGAATAAAGAATGCATGAATGTGAAGCAACAATGACTTTATTGCCTCTGCAAGCGGTGATTGAAGGGAGGAGGGGAGGGTGGTTAGCTTACAGGGAAGTTGAGTGAACCAAGGGGCAGGGGGTTTCATCAAGGAGAAACAAACAACTTTCACACCATAGCCTGGCCAGTCATGAAACTGGTTTTCAAAGCTTCTCTGATGCATTCCGTGCCCTCCTGTGCTCTTCTAACTGCCCTGGTGTCTGGCTGCGCGTAACCACCAGCCAGACGATTTGCCTCAACCTCCCACCCCACCATAAACGTCTCCCCCTTACTCTCACAGATATTGTGGAGCACACAGCAAGCAGTAATAACAGTGGGAATATTGACAGGTTTCAGAGGAACAGCCGTGTTAGTCTGTATTCGCAAAAAGAAAAGGAGTACTTGTGGCACCTTAGAGACTAACCAATTTATTTGAGCATGAGCTTTCGTGAGCTACAGCTCACTTCATCAGATGTTTACCGTGGAAACTGCAGCAGACTTTATATACACACAGAAATCATGAAACAATACCTCCTCCCACCCCACTGTCCTGCTGGTAATAGCTTATCTAAAGTGATCAACAGGTGGGACATTTCCAGCACAAATCCAGGTTTTCTCACCCTCCACCCCCCCACACAAATTCACTCTCCTGCTGGTGCTAGCCCATCCAAAGTGACAACTCTTTACATAATCAAGTCGGGCTATTTCCTGCATAGATCAAGGTTTTCTCACATCCCCCCCACCCCCATACACACACAAACTCACTCTCCTGCTGGTAATAGCTCATCTAAACTGACCATTCTCCAGGTTTAAATCCAAGTTAAACCAGAACATCTGGGGGGGGGGGTAGGAAAAAACAAGAGGAAACAGGCTACCTTGCATAATGACTTAGCCACTCCCAGTCTCTATTTAAGCCTAAATTAATAGTATCCAATTTGCAAATGAATTCCAATTCAGCAGTTTCTCGCTGGAGTCTGGATTTGAAGTTTTTTTGTTTTAAGATAGCGACCTTCATGTCTGTGATTGCGTGACCAGAGAGATTGAAGTGTTCTCCGACTGGTTTATGAATGTTATAATTCTTGACATCTGATTTGTGTCCATTTATTCTTTTACGTTCGCTGAGGTCTAAGCGAGTCAGTAAACTGCGCCAGCGTGCCTTTAAACGTCCAAATGCACATTCTACCACCATTCTGCACTTGCTCAGCCTGTAGTTGAACAGCTCCTGACTACTGTCCAGGCTGCCTGTGTACGGCTTCATGAGCCATGGCATTAAGGGGTAGGCTGGGTCCCCAAGGATACATATAGGCATTTCAACATCCCCAACGCTTATTTTCTGGTCTGGGAAGAAAGTCCCTTCCTGCAGCTTTTGAAACAGACCAGAGTTCCTGAAGATGCGAGCGTCATGTACCTTTCCCGGCCATCCCATGTTGATGTTGGTGAAACGTCCCTTCTGATCCACCAGAGCTTGCAGCACTATTGAAAAGTACCCCTTGCAGTTTATGTACTCAGCGGCTTGGTGCTCCGGTGCCAAGATAGGGATATGGGTTCTGTCTATGGCCCCACCACAGTTAGGGAATCCCATTGCAGCAAAGCCATCCACTATGACCTGCACATTTCCCAGGTCACTACCCTTGATATCAGCGGATCTTTGATTGCGTGGGCTACTTGCATCACAGCAACCCCAACAGTAGATTTGCCCACTTCAAATTGATTCCCAACTGACCGGTAGCTGTCTGGCGTTGCAAGCTTCCACAGGGCTATCGCCACTCGCTTCTCAACTGTGAGGGCTGCTCTCATCTTGGTATTCATGCGCCTCAGGGCAGGGGAAAAAAAGTCACAAAGTTCCATGAAAGTGCCCTTACGCATGCGAAAGTTCCAGACCTGCAACACTATGCGGTCCCACCAGTCTGTGCTTGTTTCCCGAGCCCAGAATCGGCGTTCCACAGCATGAACCTGCCCAATTAGCACCATGATGCATGCATTGGCAGGGCTCATGCTTTCAGAGAAATCTGTGTCCATGTCCTGATCACTCACGTGACCGCGCTGACGTCGCCTCCTCGCCCGGTATCGCTCTGCAAGGTTCTGGTGCTGCATATAATGCGTGTGGTGTTTAATGTGCTCCTAATTGCCAATGTGAGCTGAGCGGCCTCCATGCTTGCCTTGGTATGGCGTCCGCACAGAAAAAAGGCGCGTAACGATTGTCTGCCATTGCTCTGATGGAGGGAGGGGCGACTGATGACACGGCTTACAGGGTTGGCTTCAGGGAGCTAAAATCAACAAAGGGGGTGGCTTTACATCAAGGAATATTTCAGGCAGGACTTCACGGAGGGTTCCAATAAGAAATGGTGCACCTAAGTTATTGTTCTTGTTGGAACAAGAAGGTTAGCCTGGCCTCTGATTGATACATGGCAAGATTTACCTCGCTGCACCTTCTCTGTGAGTGACTGCAGTGTGACCTAGAGGAATGAGTCCCCTAGACAGGGGAGAGGGGGAAGCAAATGAGTACAAAACAAATCTGGTCTATTTCTTGTTTTGATCCACTCCATCTATCGTTTACAGCTTTGGCTGGCAGCAGACGGTGCAGAAGGACTGCATGCCATCCACATCTCATGGCTGCTCGGCAGAAGATGGTACAGTACGACTGCTAGCAATCCGTATCGCCTGCCTGCTCACCATAAGACGGTTCAATAGGAGGACTGCAGGACTAAAGAGAATGACCTGGTCAAGTCACTCCAAATTTAGTCCCTGCGCCCATGTCTGCCCAGGTGCTCCCAGCCGACGTGGCCAGGAGCACCTCGGACACGACGAGGACGGCTACCAGTCGTACTGCACCGTCTGCTGCCAGAAGGCAATGGGTTGCTGCTACTGTGTAGCAATGCCGTACTGCGTCTGCCAGCACCCAGGAGACATACGGCGACGGTTACCTGAGCTGGCTCCATGCTTGCCGTGGTATGGCGTCTGCACAGGTAACTCAGGAAAAAAGGCGCGAAACGATTGTCTGCCCTTGCTTTCACGGAGGGAGGGAGGGAGGGAAGGGGGTCCTGACGATATGTACCCAGAACCACCCGCGACAATGTTTTAGCCCCATCAGGCATTGGGATCTCAACCCAGAATTCCAATGGGCAGCGGAGACTGCGGGAACTGTGGGATAGCTACCCACAGTGCAACGCTCCGGAAGTCGACTCTAGCCTCGGTACTGTGTAAGCACTCCGCCGAGTTAATGCACCTAATGCACTTAGAGCATTTTCTGTGGGGACACACACACTCGAATATATAAAACCGATTTCTAAAAAAACAACTTTTATAAATTCGACCTAATTTCGTAGTGTAGACATACCCTTAGACATCTAATCCTAGAATTTATTTGACTGCATATCTGCTCTACACTCTGAAGCCTTTAAAAGCAACTTCATATACTCTATGCTTTTGAGAAAGAAATAGCTTGGGGGGGTGGAAGGGGGGGAGAAAGATAAAAGCAGTGTTTGCCGCACCGTCAATATTCATGAAAAGTCAGTTGACACTGCTGCAGAGTGAGGTCATAAGTCCAAGTGCACCTTAGACCACCCCTGTACTTATTATTACTATTTATTATTTTATATTACTGTAGTACCTAGAGGCCCCAAACCTGATTGCCCACACTGTACAAACTAAGAAACAGTCCATGACCTGAAGGGCTTAGTATGTAAATAGGCAAAACAGATACAAGGTAAGAGTGAAACGGGGGCAGTGAGAGATGTGCCAAGTCACACAGCAGGCAGAATCAGATGTAGAACCTAAGTCTCCTGACTTCCAGGGCAGTGCCCAAGGCACTAGACCACACTGCATCGCATGTACCTGTATAAACATGCAATAATCTCAAATGAATTAAAATAAAGCAAAAATAAAGACTATAGAATAATCAGACCATTTTTGTTTCGGACAATTTTTCCACATATCTGTAGTTAGAAGAGAGCAGTTGTATTTTCCAGTGGATTATGTAGCACTGCGGTTGTACAATTTTCACATCTTCATTGTAGTCCAAACACCGATATAAATATGCATACAGCAATTTGTGTAAGAGACTTTAAAAGGGATTATTCCATGGTAAATATGTTACGTTCGTTACTTAAGCATTTTGATGCATCATTTCTCTAGCTGAGTTTTATTTTATTAGATAAAGATGACAATATGATACATATCAGTGTAGAAAAGTATGCACATATCAAATGCTACTTACTCTTAAGAACAAAGCATGGCCATACCAGGTCAAGCCGATAATCCAGTATCCTGTCTCGGACAGTGGCTAGAGCCAGAGGGAATGAACAGAACAGGGCAATTTCAAGTGATCTGTGCCCTGTAATCCAGTTCCAACTTCTGCCAGTTAGAGAAGCATGGGGCTGAATCCCTGACCATCTTGGATAATAGCCATTAATGGACCTATTCTTCATTAATTTATCTAATTCTTGTTTGACCCCAGTTATACTTTTGGCCTTCACAATAACCTATCACACCAAGTTCCACAAGTTGACTCTACATTTTGTGAAGAAGTACTTTCTTTCTTTTGTTTTAAATCTGCTGACTATTAATTTCATCAGGTGACCGTAATAACATTTCCTTATTCACTTTATCCATACCATACATGATTTTTATAGACCTCTGTCATATCCCTGCCTTAATTATCTCTTTTCTAAATTGACCAATCCCAGTTTTTAAATCTCTCTTCGTATAAAAGCTGTTTCATATCCCTAGTCATATTCATTGCCCTTCTCTACACATTTTCAAATTCTAATATATCTTTTTTGAGTGACCAGAACTGCACACAGTATTTATATAGTGGTACTATGATATTTTCTGTATTATATTCTATCACTTTACTAATGGTTCCTAACATTGTTAGCTTTTTTTGACTGCCCTGCACATTGAGAAGATGTTTTCAGAGAAGTAACCACAGTGACTACAAGATCTTTCTTGAGTTCTAATAGCTAATTTAGACCCTATCATTTTGTATGTATTGCTGGAATTAATTTTTCCCATGTGTAGTACTTTGAACTATCAATATTGAATTTAATCTGCCATTTTGTCATCTGGACACCCAATTTAATAAGTTTCCTTTTTAACTCTTCACCATCCGCTTTGGACTTAACTATCTTGAGTAATTTTATATCATCTGCAAATGTTGCCACTTCACCATTCATTCCCTTTTCCAGATCATTTATGAACACGTTGAACAGCACCAGGCACAGGACAGATTCTTGGGGGGAATCCCACTATTTCTCTCTCTCCATTGGGAAAACTGACCATTTTGTTCCTACTGTTCAAACTCCCTGTTCTGACCTACAGTATGAATGGTGTTTTTTAAAAGATAGCCAATTTTAGTTCAATTTACTAGTACAATACCCAACATGCTCAGCACTGAAGGTTTCCTTCAAGTGCATTCAATATCACAGTTTCAAAACTGGTAGTGACTGAACTGCTAACTAATGAATGCTATAGACTGGGTGGGGAGGAAATAGAAAGATTCTTATCTAAAGAAACATTTACGTCATAGTACAGCTACACACTAAGGATAACATTCCTGAAACTACAACTATTATCCTAGTTACCAATTTAGATAAAGGCTATCAACCCAAAAGGTGAGATAGAAATGGGTTATTGTTCAGAAATGAAAAGGTGAAAAACAAGACTTTTTTTTAAACCTGTCAGGCCTTCTGTAGTCATGAAAAACAGGCAGAAAAGGGCACAAACTGATTTTTCTTTCCCTTCACATGTCACTTCCCCTTTAAATACTAATAAAGTCAAATATAAAATTTCAGCTGATCCACTCTGTTTTGCAGAAGATAATACCTTCAATATTTATGAGAAATAAAAGTGAATGTATTATCCACTGTAAATGTTGCAGAGTAAAATGAACAAGTTTAATGAATAGTTAGGAATGCTAAGTTAAAAATCTATATACTATGGGTAAAATCCTGGCTCCATTGGGAGTTTTGTCATTGACATCAAAGGAGCCAGGTTTTCATCCTATTGCCTAAAAATAGTGCTGGACAATTGTTCACAGCTATGTGCCCAAATGTTTACAGTTTGCTGGTAATATTTGTAACAGTTTATACAAGAGATATTCAATGTCTACATGAATGTTTATGTGTTTTGGGGTTTCATGACCAGAGATCAATGCAATAAATACAATTTACAGGGCAATGAAATTCCATTCTTTTTACTGTGGGTAATTTAGCACGTCATGCACACTCCTGGCCTTTTTCACAGACAATTTCTAAACACAGAATTTAACTTTTATCTAGGAGCAAATAGAGGAACAGATGGATAGATACCAAAGGGATAGGCATCTTATAAATACAACAAAATAGATAAATTTAACAGAGATAAATAGATATAAATAAAGAGTACTAGCAGCATGACCAAGGCATGAAAAAGTAAGACCTTATTCCTGATGCCATTTATTCTTTATGGGCCACTTCAAATGCACAAACTATCTGTCCAAACTTTCGAAATCAATGTTGCTGCATTTTAGATCTCAGTGTACCAAATGTGTGAAATCCTTACCAGACATAGAGGAATAATGTCTACAATTTGGTTTGTTGCTTAGTAACAAAGTAAGTATGCCACACAGGAATTCAGAGCTCATTGCACAGAAGAGGGATAGGACTCAGATCTGTTTAGCAAAGGTATTAATTAGAGGGACTGACAAAAGAGAGCAACTGTAATAGTGACAATTATAGAAGCAGGAGTCAGATTGGATCTGACTGTTCTATGTTATGCCACCAAGCATAAGAAGGAGAAAGAAGCAAGGTAGTAATTGCTATTTATATTTATGGGACAAATGTCATTCTTCCTTACTCTCAGATGCATGCGAAGCAAAACCAACAATGGCAAACTGTCAAGATTTGCAATAGAAATTTAGATTGTGTACCAGTGACACAAGGGACACTGTCTACCATGCAGATAAAGATGCTAAACATGTGCACTACTGGTAAACTAGTCTATCAATGAGTACTGTACAATTTTGCATATAAGGAGAAACACACACACATTAAGGCTGAAAGGGCAATGGACTACTAATAAATTAGTGTGCTAAAAGTTCTTTACAAATTCTGGTTGAAGAACGTTACTACACAGAAGCAGCTGTTTTTATAATTTAAAAAGAAAACTGTTTTTTTTTCCACCACTGTAATTTCCATTTTCCATAAACCACTAAACAGGAACAGGCTCAAAGTAAAAGAAACCACAGAATAGAAATAGTCTGTTAATTATTTACCTTTCAATTTACAAAATGCAGCTATCAAAATCTCTAGGCATATACTTTCATTTTAAAACCACACAAGATAAAACATAGCTAAATTTACTTAAAAGTTAAGTCAAAGGCAAGTCAAAGAAGCTTCTTCAGACAGAACAAATACAACCCTGGATTTACCATACCCAACAAGCAAAAAGTTGGACTCAGTGGTCCTGATTCAGCAAAGTACTACAGCACAGTTAAGCATGTGCTTAAGTCCATCCTTATTCAGCAAAGTACTTAAGCATGTAATTAGCCTTCATGTTCTTCTTATTAAATGTTTTTTCCTGAATAGGCAATGGGTTACTCACATACTTAATGGAAACCTTATGGCCTGTGCTGTACAGAGGTCAGACTAGATGTTCCCAGTGATTTCTGGCCTTGGAATCAATGAATCTATGAACATATGTGCTTAAGTTCTTTGTCTATCATAGAGCTTAGTGCTAAGTATCCCACTTAGAATTAAAATCACCTCCAGAAGATTATTATCTCAAAACCCAGATTCCAACCTCAGAACACTGACAAGATACCCAAAGAGCTATGTTTAGTTTTTCCTCGTGAACAAATGATTTGTAGGCAAACCTGTGCAGAACCAAGTTTTCATAGCAATATCTGAAGTTTCTTATGGATTTTCCCTACTATTTCTTACAAGTATATAGTGAGAAATTTATACTGTCACTCTTGTAATGAAAACAATTTATGCCTGTGAAAATTACCTTTCAATTTTTTGAAAAGAGTGGAAAAAAATGGAGGAAAAATATCCTGTATAGTTTTGTATTTTTTCCAATCGAAGTTTCAAACAAGTAGCTATTTCCATGTACAAAGCCACTTACTGCCTAGGAAACTAATCTTGCAACAGTTAATACACATGGAGATACTTATCAACTTCTCTTTTTTAAAGAACGCCTAAATTACATCTGCAAAGTGTTTTTTACACCTGTCCTTACACATGCAAGCCCCCCTTTGAGCATGACAGTGGTGACTAGCATGCACAATAACTGTTTTGCATATGAAAATATCTAATCTATGTACTTATATGGCAATTTTCTCCGTAGAATCTGAGCACCTTCCTATCATTGTATTTGTTCAGATCTGCCTCCATCACTAGGCCATCCTTCCAAACCTATGGTTGAAACAGGCGTCTGAGGCCTGCGCAGAGGTGCACACATAACTTTTGTTGGCAGTAGTTAAGTAGCCAGTTTTGAAAACTTGTCCCTAAATCCTGTTGTGCTGAGGTTTGTGCTCTAAGTTGTCCAAGGTAACAAAAGTCCAGCTCAGTCTGTTACACAAAGTTGTCAGAACATCAGCCAAAGTTGAAGACAAATAGACTGGGACACAAGGAATTGTTTAAGTTAAAAAAAACTGTGATAAGGGCTCTTTAAAGGTAAAGTTGCAAGTCAATATGACAAGGGGAAGGTCACTCAATGGGAACAGGAAGACCCATGGACTGAAAGGAGCAAATTTTACCATCGTGTCACCCCTAAGGTCTTCTGGGACCTCAGAATCCACCATGAGACTGTTAGGCTTTGTTATCCTGATCCTGACCACACTAGGCCAAATACCGGGAATTAGTAATATCTCTACTGCCACTGGCTCCAACTAAACTGAACACCTCCTCCTCCTGGTGTTTCCTTTTCCTTTCCAATCTTTTTTTTTCCCCTCTATCCTCTTGTTCTGCCTCTTTCTAATAAGAGTCTGGCTTAGACAGCCAATACAACTCCATCTTCTGTAAGCATGTGACTAGTGAAGCAGCAAGAAGTGTACCAGAGTCGGGCTACTTAGAACAAGTTTGCCAGGTCTCAGAGTTGCTTATAAGAAAGTGTGCTGTGCCTGTGTTCCCCAGCAGCAAGGTCGCAAGTAAGAATCAGCACCAGAGACAGAAGCTGCATTTTCTAACTTTACCATTCTTTTCTTTCCCCTTTTGTGTGTGTTTTTCTTGTTTCATCATAAAGGAAAAGAGATCAGATTTTAACAGCAACCACAATAGCTCTAGATCATTTCAACTGACTTCGTTTCTTTACCACCTAAAAGACTGTCAAACAGGGAAATGTTCCTTTTAAAAACTTTCTGTGGCTAAAGGGAAAGAGAATAAGGAATATTGTTAAAATGAAAAAAACTTAATACAGTATATTTCAAATGCCATAAATGAATGAGGCTGGGGTCTCAGAGAAAAATAGTATGTGACCCTATAATTAAAAAGACTTTCTTAATTTATGCACATAAGGAGGCAGAATTAAGGTTGCATAGGAAACCTTAATTCTGGCATTTCTTAACTTTGCAATCTTAAAATATTCTTTTAATGTATATGTCATTTCCTAGATTTTTAAAAAAGCAAACTGAAAAACAGAAAGTGCATCCCATGGCACCATATTGACACCCACATGGCTCATCATCAGAGTTGGAACCTTTAGATCCACAGCAAAGACCTCTGCCGCTTTAGCTAATGGAGTAATAGATAACAGTGGAAGGTTATCATCCTTTATGTGGACCAGCCACTGGAGGGGGATGAGACACACATTTTGCCAGTGGGTTTCATGGCTATTTGCTGACAGTAGAGGAATGTTGAGATCCAGGTATCTTGGGTTCCATTCCAGGTTATGGAGGGGAGCACCCCCTCGTGGTCATATACCCTTCTGTCCTGCCCCACCCGCCCCCAACCCCGATCCCATCTGTTCATGTACTTGCTAGCCTGTCTCTGTTCCAGTTCTGTCTTTCCCCACACTTGGCTTCTCATCACAGTCTCACCCCCAGTTAGTCCCATTCTCCACCCACTACTCCTGGGCTTTTCATCCAGCCCCCCTGTCTTTATCAAGACAAGACAAGCCCAGTCTCCCCCTTGGGGCCCCAAATCTAAGACCGAATCTTCTCTCTACCCCAAGTCTCAGTCCTAATTTCCTTTTTTGGGTCCCTCATCCCAGTTCCTGCCCTAGGGTCCTGTCCATGTCTCCTTGCTCAGCCAAATCAAGTTTTTCCCCTGGCCCTCCCAAACTTCTCATCAAATCTCACTCTTCACCCCACACCCAATGACTCCAGGAACCAGTCTCCTTGCCCAGTCAGTCCCAGTATCCATACTACCATCAGCCACAATTCTGTGTCCAATCACCTCCAACTGCTCCCAGTCTCTAGCTCATAGTCTCACCTTCCAGGCTCCTTGTCCCAATCTATTTTCTCTGCCACCTGCATCCCAGTCTGGTTCTGGTTCCCTGTGCATTTGAGTCAGGCTGTTTTCTCAACTATGATGCCTGGGCACTATGAAGGGAGTGCTGAGAGCACAGGAAAGACAACCTCTGTGCTCCCAGTTCCTGTGTTCAGTCCTATAGTGGCCCACAATGGCCAGGAGCACCAAGTGGAGGGAAAGTCCTACTTAGCCCATACTCAGTGTTCAGTATCTTCAGATAATTTAGCTGTCAAACTACAAGTATCTGCTGAGTATGTGCACACTGAGATTCTTCAATGGGTTTTAACTCTGCCAAATGTTGGCAGTTTTTCATGAGAACAGCAAAAAGTTTATCTAGGACACCAGGATGACCCACCTATCAAATTTCAAGTCCCTATTCCAAAGCACAGGGGCACAGAAGTTTCTCAATGAAATAGTTGTAATAAAATTTTTAACATAGTCAGAACAATGTATTTTCCCCTCAATCTTGTTCTCAAAAATTGCTGATCTATCTATGCTGACACTTTCTAAAAAAAAATCAGCCCGAGACAGACCCAGCATGGATAATTTCAACCCAGCTGCTTAAAGTTTCACAAAAGTAATAATTAACTGAAAACAGGTCTCATAATGAGACATACTGGGCAACCTCAACTGTAGGTGGTACTACCAGCTCCGCCTTTTAACATGTCCAACCCTGAAGCATGAAGAGTTTATGAAATACTTACCATTTGAAAATAACTGGGTTATCATTCATTCATATTCTGCAGGGTAAGTTGAGTGAACAAACTGACAGGCTCTGCTCTGTTAGGAGTCTGTGCCTGTCAAGGACGTATTGGCACAATTATTTTAAAAAATTGCCTTGGGAAGAGAGTTTTAGATACATGTCCTCAGGAGTTTTAAAAATCTAGAGAAATTCCTTCCTTGTTCCCTCAACTCCACGTGAGCTCCAGTACTTCCAGGCTCACAGAATTCTGCCTAAAGCAAGGAGCAATCAAAGGTCAGCCACCCTTGAGTTCTGAGGATATGCCATGTCAAGGTTACATTTTTTAAACTATCTTTCTATGGTATATAATAAGTACTCTAACTCATGTATACTATGTAATTTTGTAATCTTGGCAATTAAGAGGTAGTTCTCTTAAGTCCATGTTATTGTAAAAACATGGCTGTATACGAGTACTTGAATTGTCCTGATCAGCATTTTTTTCAACAAACTTTAATATCAAGTGACAACAAGCGTTTTTTAGCTTTTAAAAATGAGATTTTATGTGAAAGAAATACTGTATGCCAACTTTGTTTCTCATTCGATTATTTCATTGCAGATTCCCCTAACATATACTGTGTGAAGTACTGCAGTTTGGAATTCCTCCCGTCCCTCCCCTCCCGCCCACTCTTGCACAGTGGTTTTTTCCCCACAGTTTAAAATAAGAGAGATGGTATTTTCGCCACTTTTGTTAAAGTAAATTAAACCTGACCAGAACTAAATTGCACACATTTATTTATTATATTCTGATCAGACCAAGAGAATGACAATAATCTGGCATATTGATATATTCAGCAGTAAAGTTAAACTGAGACATTCTTCAAAGTGACAGATTTAGCTGAAGACAGTTTTATTTTGAATATTTTGTTCCGAATTTCTGACATCTATGTTTATGAGTAAACAGCTCCATTAGTGAGAGAAAACGTATTGTTTAATCAAACTGGAGTACAATTTAATAGGTACCCAGAAGGCACCCAGACAAAAAATAGGGGTGATGTGCAAGTCTACACTGCAAAAAGGTGGGCCCACACTCTGGAAAGTTTCTGTGGGCACTGTAGTTTGTTATAGTTTAAGAATTTGAATTTATCCATCCTTTAGGTACTATCAGGTAAGTTTTATATGAGCAAAATTCCCTTTGAATTCAACTGTATTTTTGCAGTGATAAAAATACAATCGGACCCTCATTTAAAAAAAAAATCAGATCCCAAAATCCAAAGATGTGCATTCAATGGCACACTTAATTTGCACTATCAGTTTCTGTGATCATATTCCCCAAAAGATGCAATTTTGCACTCACATATGGCCAGTTCTGTATGTAATTGCCCCAGTTCAAGTGTAAATATATCATTAGTTTATACATTTGTACTAACTACATGTGAAAATTAGGAATACAATTGCATGACCATATATTACTCTCAGGTTTTTATTCCAGACAATCCCCACTACAAGATGCTTTTCTGACCAACACCCATGACATCTGATATGCAGGAAATACCAGTCTGCAAAGTTATTGCCTGGGAATTTTATTGTTAATTGTAGAAATAAATACTGATTTCATAAGCCTGTTTAATTAATTTATGGAGGGGGGTCTAGTTTCACTGGGAGCTTTCCTGATGCATGATTTAATTGCCATAACATGAAACAATTAAGCTGTGGCTATTTTATTGTTTTACAATACCCTTTAAAGTGGATGATGATTGCTAGTAACAGATGGAAACTATGAAACAAACTGATGTGTGCAACATAAAAGAAATCTTTAGCAGCTCTACCAGTACTGAATTTTAACCACCGCTGATTAAAGCAATGTTGGTTTTCAGATGCAGGTTTTATGCCATCTCTTGTTATTTCTTGCTCACTTTTCAAGTACTATATTTCAGAGGTGCCTAGTTGAAAAGCAGCCATATAGGAAGATTTGTGATTTACATCTTTAAATTACCTGGCCCCCTTTACAGGCCAGTGTCACTTTGTAAAACGAGAGCAACACTCCATCCAGTCTGTTCTAAATTACAAGTACCAAGACCCAGATCCGGTGGAAGTTAAAGCTATTTAAACTAAGAATCTGAGACCAAATCCTGGACCACCAGCCAAAGTATCTCCAACAACCAGTGCATTCCCACTCAGTGGATGAAGAATGAATGATCTGCTTAGTGTGGCTCCATCAAGCCTCCACTTCTCGCTCATAGCTCAAAAACCCTTCTGCCTGGGGCACAGGTTTATTCTTCAAAGCA
Source organism: Lepidochelys kempii (assembly GCF_965140285.1). NCBI lineage: Eukaryota > Metazoa > Chordata > Testudines > Cheloniidae > Lepidochelys > Lepidochelys kempii. The sequence continues at coordinate 63,944,843 of NC_136384.1, read as the reverse complement.
AAGCTCCACCGCCTCCAGAGGATGGAAACCTCTGCATGGAATCCACAACATGTGTCCACCCTACCTGTCTATGATAGAATCCTTCTAGTTCCACTGTGTCAAGGTCCTCGGGGGTTCTGGAGAAGGAGGATTTTAGAATTAATAATCCAGACTCCGTATTACACCCAATATCTTTTGCTACTTGGCTGCAATTTGCCAAAATGTAGTATACTAAGTATCCTCTTCTTTTCTCACTTTCTTGGGGGAATTACGAGACTATAGGCTCAGGAACACATGCTTGGGGGGTTGCTCCCAGGTGACATATGGAGACAAAACAGTAAAGTTTCACTGGCCTCTTAGTTTAATAAATCTATTTCTTACAACCCTGACTGCTTGTTGTGCTTTAGTCCTAGTGGAACAATATTATAACAGAGGATGGCGAGAATTCAGAATGCAACATGGTAATAATATATCTTGATCAAAACCTTTAGCAACACTATAGTTAAGGATGTATTGTGTTTTCCACTGAAAGCAGGGTTTAAAGCCTTTAAATAGAAATGAACCTCACAGGCTGTATCTACACAGCTATTTTAACACATTAACTAACACACGTTAAAATCCTAGTCCAGACAAGGCAAGTTTTAGCTTTAATATGCATCAGCTAGTCAAGGTAGGATCCCCCATTATGCCTCCCCCAGTAAGTAAAGGGATCTTAGAATCAGGTAAATAAAAATCAGGTCCTGGATCTTTCAGAGAAAACTTTAATTCTCTGAAATTGACCACTTGGCTGTGCTGCCTAGTCCCATTCCCAAGAACTGGGGCCGGGGGGAAGAGGGGAGGACGGGGTGGTATCTTAACACCACAGAAATCATGGAAAAACTCCTACTGCTTTCAAAGGGGCCAGGATTTCACCCTGTGTTTCCTGCCACACAGTCACCCACAATGCAGACTTCCTAGTCCTCAAAATGTCATTCAAACCTGAAACCTCAACTCTACATTAATAATTCTGTCAATAGAAATAACAATGTACATTTTTACAGTAGAAGTATGTCTGTAAGATATCTGTATGTATCTAAGGGCAGAGTCAATCCTTTGAATTGTAGTATAATTCTGAATAAACTGGGTATGTGGATTCTGAGTGACTGTAGATTTGAAATGAAAGGGAATTTGTTGTAGAGCTGATGAGTCTGTTAGCACATCTGAGTATCATGGTACTTATCCAGTAAGGTATGTCAATGGAGGTAGAGGTTAATGTTACCTTAACTGACTAGTTCCATTATTTGTTATTACTGCAATGACAGGAAATGCACTTACACAGCATTAACTGAACTCTAGTGAATTTTGATGTGTGGGAGGATGATTTTAATGATAAATATGTCATATAACATTTGTTTATGCTGATGAAACTAAAGATAAAAAAAACACATGAATAAAAAAAAACCCAGCCTTTTCTTAATATGCCTTTACTGTGATACATATGTTTATCAGAACATATCATTATGTATGCAAGGACTGAAGTTCAAGGGACATTTAAATAGTTTAAAATGATACTTTAAGAGCAAATGGTTTTAAAAAAGAAGGAATACTCATAGAAAATATATTTCTAGTTAGAAATATAAATTGACATAATAGCACTATGAAATTATTTCTCTAATGCTGAGAATTGCAGATGACTGGTACTGTAGTAATGACATTGAAATTTTTAGGGAAAAAAGTGGACTCAATTTGCCAGATGAGTAAACAATTTATCCTATTATATTTGCATTTTGTAACAACACAGGATTTGCACTATTGTCATTAAGAGTAGAATTTGGCCCACAGAATGAGGTGGCTCTGTTCACTTGAATTCAAGCCAGCCCTGGTGGAGAATAAGCCATCAATTTCATTTTGATATATTATAACTAAAGACATTGCTATTCAAAGATCTCAAGTTAAATACCAAAAGCCATATGTCCTCCATTTAGGCCTATCCTATACAGGTAAGTAACAAAGTGTGAATTTAAATTTATATGGTTATACTAGTATAATCCCGTAAAAAAAAATATGTTACGGAAACAGTGACAGAGAAATCGACCATTACTGTGTGTGATGGCCTTCAGGAGTCAATGACCAGTATGACTGCCAGTGGTGAAAGCCAAAAGGAAGCCACTGGCATGAAGACTGAAGTGCTCAAAACCAAGACAAAAACCAAACTTGTTTTTTGGAATGTACGGACAATGTTCAAAACAGGGAAGCTCTCTCAGGTCACAGCAGAGATGGGACGCTACAGGTTACACATCCTGGGTGTCGGCGAGAGCAGATGGATGGGATCAGGAAGATTAACAGACGCCTCGGGAGAAACCTTGCTATTTTCTAGACAGGATGATGGACAACACCATGGAGGTGTTGCCGTCTTTTTGAAGAAGGGAGTGGAACATTCCCTGCTTGAATGGAAATCCATCAGCAGCAGACCTAAGAGAGCCAGATTGAAAGGGAAACACAATATCACCACCCTGATTCAGTGCTATGCTCCAACAAATGACAGTGATGAAGTAGTAAAAGAAAAATTCAACGTTACATTACAGGCGGAGTTAGAGAGAGTACCATGCTATGACCTAATTATCATCATGGGAAACCTGAATACCAAGGTCGGCAAGGACAACACAAACAACAGAGCAATGGGAAGAAATGGGTATGGCACCATGAATGAAAACAGAGAGAGGCTTGTTGATTTCTGTAATATGAATGACCTAGTCATCAGCAGAAACCTATTTGAAAATTGTGAAATTTACAAGCCGAAAAGGTGTTCTCCAAATGGCAGAGATAAGAACCAGATTGACCATATCATGATCAATGGCAAATGGTGACGCTCACTGACAAATGTGAAAGTGAGAAGAGGTGCAGATGTTGGCAGTGACCACCACCTTGTGACAACCTCCATCAAGCTAAAACTGAGAAGTGTGGGTCCACCAAACAAGGGACATAGACGTTATGATATTGACAAGCTAAAGTCCCTTGAAATACAGAAAGCTTTCATTCTGTAGTTAAAGAACAGATTTAAAGCACTTGATGAAGAGGAGGGGAATACAAATGAGGAGATCAACAAGAAATGGGACAAAGCAACAGCAATTTATAAACAGAGCAGAGAAGCCTGTCTAGGCTACAGGCAGAAGAGAAGGAAGGAGTGGATTACACCCAGCACATGGAATGCCACAGAAACCAGATAAGCCCTGAAGAAAAAAAAAGTTTTAGATACAAAATCCCAGAAGCTAAAGGATAAATACCACGAGCAGTATAGCAAGGCACACCGGGAGGTCAAATGCCTTGTGAGAGCAGACAAATGGCATTATATTGATAATATGGTAACACAAGCAGAGGATGCAGCTGCTTGTGGGGAACAAGGAACCATTCACAAAATGACGTGGTTTATCAGAGGTAAACGGCGGACACCAACAAACACTCATCAGGAACAAACAAGGACACCTACTAACAACTGAAAAAGAAAAAGAAATGCTCTGGACAGAGCATTTCAAAGAATTGCTGAACAGGAAGCCACCTAAAGAGGAAGCAAACATCCTGGAGGCAGAAGATCTTGATATCAACACAGACACCCCAAATAAGGAAGAGATCATTCAAACCATCAAATCCTTAAAAAATGGGAAAGCTCCTGGCAAGGATAACCTGAATGCAGAATTGTTCAAGGTAAGTCCTAAATTAGCAGCATCTATCCTGGCCCCTCTATTTACATCAGTCTGGGAAAGGGAAAAAGTGCCAGATGAGTGGACCAATGGGGTTATAGTGAAGATACCAAAGTGATTGTAATAACTGGCATGGTATCACACTTTTATTCGTGCCAAACAAAGTATTGTGTAAGATCATAGTCCAGCATATATCAGAGGTAGTTGATAGTGTTCTCGGAAAAGAGCAAGCCGGTTTTCGGAAAGGGCATGGAAGCACAGAGCAGATCTTTACTGTACGAAAAATAGAACAGTACTTAGAATGGCAACAGCAACTCTACATAAATTTCATAGACTTTGAGAAGGCTTTTGATAGCGTTCACAGGACAAGCCTATGGCGCACTCTGTGGGCATATGGAATTCCTTTCTGTATAATCAATGTCATCAAAAGCTTCTATTTCAACTTTACATGCAGTGTCGATCACAGTGAGCTCAGTTTTGAAGTCAAAACAGGAGTATGTCAGGGGTGTGTCATGTCTGCAATCCTCTTCAACATTGCCATCAACTAGGTAATGTGGCATAGAACAGAAGACATGCCAAGAGGCATTAAATTGACACTTCTTATCCCTTGAAGACCTGGACTTTGCAGATGATGTCACTCTATCACATACACAACGCCATGTACGGGGGGGAGGGGGCACTCACATTCAGCCAGCAAATTGGACTGAAAAAAACCAACCACAATAAGACAGATATCATGACCTTTAATATTGCCTCACGAACACCAGTACGGCTAGAGGATTACGTTCTCACCAATGTAGAAACATTCACATACCTGGGCAGCACCATCAGCCAGGATGGTGGAACAAGCCAGGACATCCAAAACAAAATCAATAAAGCGAGGAATACCTTCAGGAGCTTAAATACAGTCTGGAAATCATCCAAATACAACATCAAAACCAAACTCAAGATTTATCAAAGCTGTGTACTTTCAACACAACTTTATAGTGCAGAATGCTGGGGAATGAGAAAGTATGACATGTCCAAATGGTCTTCATTCCATACAACCTGCCTCAGAAAAATCCTCCGTATCTTTTGGCCCAGAACAATCTCAAACCAAGATCTATTGACACAGGATAGCCAAGAGGATCTGAGCATCATCATTGCCAGGAGGCGTTGGAGATGACTCTGTCATGTGCTTCAGATGGAAACTGATTCCATCACCAGAGTGGTTTTTTTGTTCAAGTAAAGCTACTTTTAAATCTGTTACAGAATAGATAGAAATCACCTACTACAGGAGAGGCCCAACACTGAAAATAGCAGAACAGCACAGGCCATCATGTACAGCCCCCAGCTAAAACCTCTCCAGCACATCAGTGATCTACAACCTATCCTGGAAAACGATCCCTCACTCTCACAGACCTTGGGAGGCAGGCCAGTCCTCACTTACAGACAGCCCCCCAACCTGAAGCAAATACTCACCAGCAACTACATACCACAGCACAGAAACACTAACCTAGGAACCAATCCCTGTAGCAAACCTCGTGGCCTACTCTGTCCCCATATCTACTCTAGTGACACCATCAGAGGACCGAACCACATCAGCCACACCATCAGAGGCTCATTCACCTGCATGCCTACTAATGTTATATATGCCATCATGTGCCAGCAATGCCCCTCTACCATGTACGTTGGCCAAACTGGACAGTCCCTTCGTAAAAGAATAAATGGACACAAATCGGACATCAGGAATGGTAACATACAAAAGCCAATAGGAGAACACTTCAATCTTCCTGGACATTCCATAACAGATTTGAAAGTAGCTATACTTGAACAAAAAACCTTCAGAAACAGACTTCAAAGAGAAACAGCAGAACTAAAATTTATTTGCAAATTTAATACCATTAATTTGGGCTTCAATAGGGACTGGGAGTGTCTGGCTCATTACAAAAACAGCTTTGCCTTTCCTGGAATTGACACCTCCTCATCTATTATTGGGAGTGGACTACATCCACCCTGATCGAATTGGCCCGCTCAACACTGGTTCTCCACTTGTGAGAAAACTCCCTTCCCTTCATGTGTCATTACTAATGCCTGCATTTGTAATTTTCACTCCATGCATCTGAAGAAGTGGTGTTTTACCCATGAAAGCTTATGCCCAAATAAATCTGTTAGTCTTTAAGGCTCCACCAGACTCCTTGTTGTTTTTGTGGATACAGACTAACACAGCTACTCCCTAATACTTGCCAGATATAGACTGGAGGACAAGTGCTAGTAATAATAATAGGGCTCAGATTTTCCTGGCTGGGATAGCTGATGGATTCCTTCACCAAGTAGTTGCTGAACCAACAAGACGGGATACCAATTTATATTTGGTTTTGGTGAGCAGCGGGATCTCATAGAAAAAATGGTGGTAGGGGACAACCTTGGTTTCGAGCGATCATGAGTGAATTCAGTTCAAACTAAATGGAAGGATAAACAAAAATATATCTGTGACTAGGGTTTTTGATTTCAAAAGGGCTAACTTTAAAAAAAAAATTAAGGAAATTAGTTAGGGAAGTGGGTTGGACTGAAGAACTTGTGGATCTAAAGGTGGAGCAGGAATTACTTCAAGTCAAAGTTGCAGAAAGTATCAGAAGCCTGCATCTCAAGAAAAGGGGAAAAATTCATAGGCAGGAGTTGTAGACCAAGCTCGATGAGCAAGCATCTCAGAGAGGTGATTAAGGAAAAGCAGAAAGCCTACAAAGAGTGGAAGATGGGAGGGATCAGCAAGGAAAGCTACCTTTTTTTGAGGTCAGAACATGTAGGGATAAAGTAAGAAAGGCCATAAGCCATATAGAGTTGGACCTTGCAAAGGGAATTAAAACTAATAGTAAAAAGGTTCTATAGCCATATAAATAAGAAGAAAACAAAGAAAGAAGAAGTGGGACCACTAAACACTGGGGATCGAGTGGAGGTTAGGGATAATCTAGGCTTGGCCCAATCTCTAAACAAATACTTTGCCTCAGTCTTTAATGAGGCTAATGAGGATCTTAGGGATAATGGTAGGATGAGAAATGGAAATGAGGATATGGAGTAGATATTACCACATCCAAGGCAGAAGCCAAACTTGAACAGTTTAATGGGACTAAATCGGGGGCGCCCAGATAGTTCCTTTAGTATTCTTGGATGAAGATTGTCACATGAAATTGCAAGACCATTGGAAAGAATTTTTAATGAATCTGTAAACTCAGGGGTTGTACTGTATGACTGGAGAATTGCTAACATAGTTCCTATTTTTAAGAAAGGGGAAAAAAAAGTGATCCGTGTAATTTCAGGCCTGTTAGTGTGACATCTGTAGTATGCAAGGTCTTGGGAAAAAAATGTAAAGGAGAAAGTAGTTAAGGACATTGAGGTTAATGGTAATTGGGACAAAATACAACACGGGTTTACAAAAAATAGATGATGCCAAACTAACCTGATCTCATTCTTTGAGAAGGTAATAGACTTTTTAGACAAAGGAAATGCAATGGATCTAATTTACCTCGATTTCAATAAGGCCTCTGATATGGTTCCACATGGGGAATTATTAGCTAAATTGGAAAAGATGGGGATCAATATGAAAATTGAAAGGTGAATAAGGAACTGGTTAAAGGGGAGACAATGAGTCATACTGAAAGGTGAACTGTCAGGCTGGAAGGAGGTTACTCAGGGATCGGTTTTGGGACCAATTGTATTTAATCTTTTTATTACTGACCTTGGCACAAAAAGTAGGAATGTGCCAATAAAGTTTGCAGATGACACAAAGCTGGGAGGTATTGCCAATACAGAGAAGGACCAGGATATCATGCAGGAAGATCTGGATGACCTTGTAAACTGGAGTAATATTAATAGGATGAAATTTAATAGTGAGAAGTGCAAGGTCATGCATTTAGGGATTAACAAGAATTTATGATATAAGCTGGGGACGCATCAGTTGGAAGTAACAGAGGAGGAGAAGGACCTCTGAGTATTGGTTGATCACATTGGCAGCTCATAGTCATCCTGTGATGTGGCCGTGAAAAAAGGTAATGCGGTCTTGGGATGCATCAGGTGAGCTATTTCCAGTAGAGGTAAGGAGGTGTTCGTACCGTTATACCGGTGAGATCTCACCTAGAATACTGTGTGCAGTTCTGAAGCATTTAAGAAGGATGAATTCAAACTGGAACAGATACAGAGAAGGGCTACTAGGATGATCTGACGAATGGAAAACCTGTCTTATGAAAGAAGACTCAAAGAGCTTGGCTTGTTTAGCCTAACCAAAAGAAGGCTGAGGGGAGATATGATTGCTCTCTAGAAATATATCAGAGGGATAAATACCAGAGAGAGAGAGAAGAATAATTTAAGCTCAGTACCAATGTGGACACAAGAACAAATGGATATAAACTGGCCATCAGGAAGTTTAGACTTGAAATTAGATGAAGATTTCTAACCATCAGAGGAGTGAAGTTCTGGAACAGCCTTCCAAGGGGAGCAATGGGGACAAAAGACATATCTGGCTTCAAGACTAAGCTTGATAAGTTTATGAAGGGGATGGTATGGGATAGCCTAATTTTGGCAATTAATTGATCTTTGACTATTAGTGGTAAATATGCCAAATGGCCTGTGATGGGATGTTAGATGGGGGTGGGATAGGGTGACCAGATGTCCTGATAAAATTGGAACTGTCCCAATTTTTGGTTCTTTGTCCTGTGTCCCGACCGATGCACGGTCAGGATGCCATTTGTCCCTATATTGTGGCTTTGGCTGCTCCAGCGTGTTTTTTTCTTCTTTTTTTTTTTTGCTTCCCCCATGTGTCCTGATATTTTGTCTGTCTCATCTGGTCACCCTAGGGTGGGATCTGAGTTACTACAGAGAATTCTTTCCTGGGTCTCTGGCTGGTGAGTCTTCCCCACATGCTCAGGGTCTGGCTGATCGCCATATTTGAGGTTGGGAAGGAATTTTCCTCCAGAGCAGGTTGGCAGAGGCCCTGGGGGTTTTTATCATCTTCCTTTGCAGTGTGGGGCACAGGTCACTTGCTAGAGGATTCTCTGCACCTTGAAATCTTTAAACCACGATTTGAGGACTTCAGTAGCTCAGACATAAGTTAGGGGGTTGTTACAGGAGTGGGTGGGTGAGATTCTGTGATCTGTGTTGTGCAGGAGGTCGGACTAGACAATCATAATGATACCTTCTGACCTTAAAGTCTATGATTCTATTAAATGGTTAAAGGAATTCTGAATATATTAGATAGACATGTGCATTAGTTTGTACAATGATACATATTGGTAATAAAATTTACACTTTTATAGCACCTGCTATCCTAGGATCACAAAGCACTTTACAAACATTAATGATATTTATTTATCAATCTATATTTTACTACATTTGTAAAAAACAAAAACAAAAAACTAAGCTCTAGGGCATGTTGAAACAGAAAATGCAGTGTTTGACTAGACTCTCCCCCCCCCCCCCCCCCCAAAAAAAAAGTGTCTGGTTTCAACAGCAAATTTGGAGTTATCAGAAAACCAAAAACTTGAAAATGTTCAGTTTTTCGATAAAAAGTCAACATTTTCAGTGGGGAAAAAAAATTCATTTTCCAACCAGCTATACTATAGGTGCCCACCCTGTGCTCTCTGCACCTATCCCATTAAGTAAAAGTCACAAAATAAACAAAGGACTGGCAATAAATATATCCACCTCAGTGCACTCCCTCCTCAATAGCCTTACAGAGGAGAGGGGAAAAATGGGTCTTGCAGCATGGCCAGAAGGTTGATGAATTTGGGATGAGGTGGGCCAAGATGGGGAGAGAGTGTCCCAAAACTGAAATACTCACACAAAGAATGTACTGACTTCAGCTTCCTCATCCTTTAGTCTCACACATTCCCATGAGGTAGGTAATCAGAGCTGGACAAATAATTCATGACTTCCAATAAGTTCACATTTCAGTCTATTGTTATAAGTTTGTACGGTGCCTAGCAAATTGGGGTCCTGCTCTATAATCTGGATAATGTGCACTACCTCAAAGCAAATATACAAATAATTAATAATAATAATAATACAAAAATTTTAGCCTTTTCTCCTGGTTATCCTTCTTGAAACACCGATTTTCATGAACTTCGGGACTATTTGACAGATATTTGCTGTGAACAAATTCAGACTCTGGATTATTCACAGACTGCTCTGAGTTTTCTTCTGAGTATTTGATATTCACAAATTAATTCTTTTCTCAAAAAGAAAAGGAGTACTTCCTGCTCTCACCTAAAACAAAGTGTTACGCAACAAAATCAATCATAAGAGAATCAAACAACATCAATAACAGAAGTGTAATTCTAATTAATTTAACCAAACTATATCTGAGTATTTTATCTTACATTTCCACTGTTCTGTATTATTCCCATTTTACAGATTAGGATTTTAAGTATGGAGAGATTAAGTTCCACACCCAGATTGCAAAGGAAATATTTGGCAAAATCAGGAACTGGACACATATTTTGATGCCCAGTTCTATTTAATCATTCTTCCCACCAAAGGACAAACTGTCTTGAAAAATTAATTTACCCTCCCTCCCCCCCCAAAGGAACTGAACACTTTAAACACAGAAAAAATTAAATGCAGGAGCTTAATCCAGTGGGGGGGGGGGGAAGGAAGAGCTGGCATCTGACTTCTTCAGCAATATGAATAAAGTTGAAGATAGAAGTATATGGGGGGGAGAAAAAGAAAAACCAAATATTTTTATACTTCTTGTATATTTATATTTTTCCCACTGCACTTATAAAATAATTTATAGGGATGAATTTATGAGACCTGGTCCTCGCAACATATTTATACCATCCAGGAGCTGATATGCCTTAACAAGATTAGGTATTGAGAGACTTTGGCCCCAATAATGGTCAACTGAAACAAAACAAAAAACAAAATCAAAACCCCCACACACCAATACAGTAGAAAACCTTATGCATTCGCTTAGACCCTGATGTGGCTATGCACTTAAAACAATGCTTAACTTCAAGCATATATTTAATTATAAATTTATTTGATCTCTTCAGGGAAATGAATCACTTAACCCAGCACTCTTTACATCACAGGATGCTCATGCTTTCTGAAAATAAAGGATTACTCCTCTAAGAAAGATATAGCATGGGTACTTGCTGGCAGTGATTTGATTTTTTTGCATTGTTTGCAGTGCAAACTTTTTAAAATGAACTTTCTTCTGTTTATTTACTATTGTATTAAACTTCATGAGTCCTCTCTTCCTTGGCAACCCATCTGGCTCTCTTATTGTGACAAACAACAGTGATCAGCTTTTGGATTTGTTGTTATCCATTCAGAAATGAAATTATTGGAAAGGAAAACGGAGTGGCCAGGATATTATTGTTTATATTACTGAAACATTTTTATGTGGTGAAGGGAAGAAAACACAAAAGAATTAAAGGCACTTCTAAAGCATATATAAATAAAAATGATATGCATAGGTAAATTAAGACTTGGGCCTATCTATTTTAACAGTGTCCTTGTCGTAATTATGGACAAAGTCTTCCAAATAGAACTGCATGGGCAGACCCTTGTACCAGCATGGAGTCTTACTGAAGTTCTTCTTCATGCAGGATCAGTACCACACACAATTACTTAAAATAATTCAGCCCATCTGTCAGCTTCCATGTCATGATTTGATTTTCCTGGCTATTAGGGAAAAAAACCCTGATTTTTTTAAGAGTGCATTCTGGAATGATGCTAAACATACCTGTAAATATATGGATTTTTTTTATCTTCAACCTAATAAAATTAATTGCACAGGAAGAGTTAAGATTAAATTAAAACCAACATATTTGGAACACTCACTATTTTTACTGGATGGCAAAGTGTTGCCAGCTGGCTAGAGTGTATATTTGTAATTCTGACTGCAGAGTAAAAATCTCTATAAGACAGACATTAATCTAGCCAAAGAATAAACTAACAATAGACCACTTCCTGGGTGGGGGAAGGTGGGGTGGGGGGGGAGAAAAAGTCAATTGAGAAAATGAGAAGAAACTGAGGAAACAGCTCAGCTACGGATTGAAAAAGGCTCTCCATTTTAGCAGGGGAACAGCACAACCAGTGGATGACATAGGAAACTGTAAGCCAAACCTGGATGAATCTGCAAACATACATAACATACTAGAAAATTTTCAGAGTAGCAGCTGTGTTAGTCTGTATTCGCAAAAAGAAAAGGAGTACTAGTGGCACCTTAGAGACTAACAAATGACTGCCTCTCAATGGGTAAGGTAAGCACTGAAGATTCTGCAAGTGATGAATGACAAGTTTTTTAATAACAGCACTGTGATAAAGCAAATAGTATGAAACTCAAGGAAAGCAGCTCCATAATAGAGTGCTATGAAATCCAGACACACAGTTGTTCTTCTAACAGATAGTTACTGAGGAGGGAAGAAACAATCTTCCCACTGTAATGAAGTGTGCTGCACAGAGTGGGGAAAAAAACTAACTGGGTGAAAGAATGTCTATGCTTCTGAATTCTGTGGATCATAAAACCATTTGTGGTCTGCCAGGCTAGTCACGTAAGGAAGGTGGTCCTCAATCAACACGGCTGCACTGGAAGAGTCCTGCAGGAAAAAGTTTACAGTAAAAATAAAACCCTTCAAAACAGCCCCATATCACACCAATAAGGCTGCCAGCCCTATGAAAAAAAAAGTAAAGTGTTTTCTGAATGAATTAATCCAAATAGTTTCCAAATATAGGTTAAGTATTGTACAGAAACACAGAATCACATATATTAATGCCCTAAATCAGTGCTACTCAAAGTGGTGGTCTGCAGACCGGTGCTGGTCCGGGAGCCATTGGCTGCCGGTCTGCACGCACATTGGAAAAAAAATTGCCGGTCCCCCACATCAGATAGCTTGAGAAGCATTGCTTTAAATGACCTAAGGGATCATCTTGACAATCCCCTGCCAGAGAAAGAGTTCCATGAAATACAGTGTTGTGTACAGTCTAGTGCAAATAACTGTATTATCCATCTCATTCTTCATGTTCAAAACTTTCCCCTCCTCTGTAGGCCAGGTTATCAAAAGAGCTCAGTATCCAGCAGCTCCCATTGAGACACTTATGGCCAGACTTTTTCAAAAGTGCCTACCACTTTTAGTGACATCAATGGCACTTAGCAGTACCTCCCAGGATCATACCCCAGGTCAGCAGAATGAATCCAATTACCTGCCATTTACTAGTACCTACAAAATACCAATGTGACTCACTCATCTACCTGGCTCTGTGAAAAACAGCAAGCAAGGTAACAGAGACTTGGAAATGAATTATTGTAAAACCAAACTTCAATAAATTTGCCTCAAAGTTTCTCTATGTGTAGCGTCAGTGGTTGAGGTCAATTAAGGCACCCTAGCAAAACTAATGCCTTGAGGCTGCAGGGTATTTTCAGGCAAAAGCCTTTAACTCTGGACTTGATTTTCCCCATGGACTTTCCAGCGCCTTAGTTTGTTAAACTGTAGGGCATGGTGAAAAGCTCTAATTTTTATTCATGTTTTTTGCTGGAGAAGGTAAGCTGATTGAGGGGTATTAGTGTTCATTCTAGAGCAGAGAAATATTTACATTCTTACAATTTAGTAAAGCAGAATATGGCCACACCCCAGGATAAATTATAATAATTATCATAATAGGAAACAATAAGTAAATAGAGAGTTATATTTACTTCAACCTCAGTGCCAGTGAAAACCCTAATGATCAAGAGAATCTGCTGGAGACTAAAACAATCCCTTTGTGTATCCATGCTACCCCTAGCTCTTTGTGGAGCCACCAAGGCAACCTCCATCAGCCAGTGCCCTACTGGGAGGGCCACTGTGTGAAGAGACTGTGTGGAAATTAATAGACTCAGGCTGTATTAGATTTTGGGTTGGCCGATATACAAGCCCTTAACTCCTCTCACTAGCCTCTTCTACCTCCTTCTCACACAAAGATTGCGGACACCATGAAGAGGCTTCCTGCTTGCATCTTGGGGGAAGAAATAAGTCACGTGCAGAGTGGAATATGTCTGGATCAAATTGTGAACTTAATTTTGTATTTCAACTAGAGTTATTCAAAACAAACAAACAATTTTGTCCCAAATTGGGATGAAAAATTGACATTTAAAAATGAAGTATTCCAGAATATTTTGTTTTGACCTTATTGAAATGCTTGATGTTGATCAGGTCAAAAATAATAGTCAAAGCATTTTGACAATTTCCTGTTGAAAATTTTGACAAAATCAATATGTTCCTGAAAAATGTTTACATTTCTTCACATCAGCATTTTCCAATGGAAAAACGAAGGAATGAGATCAGTCACGGGGGGGATGCATTTTAGGATTTTTGTTATTCTGCAAAGATCTGTAACTCTGTACTGTTAAAAAGCAGCAAGGTATGGTTAAGAAAGGTGAGGGTTAAGCTAGAGGTCAGAGCACTCATAGCCTTGGTAGAACTTTCAGGATGTGTGTGTAAGTTACTGGGGGCTTGAAAGTCTGGAACACTATTTTTGGGGACAAGGACAGCTGGATTGCACAGTCCCATCTCCCAAAGAAGGGCTCAGACAAGAGGTATGTGCCTGGGACCCAGAAACTGACTAGATTCTACCCAGATCAGGAGAGTTAGAAGCATGTGGGGCCCAGCAAATGAGGTTAACTTACAACAGATTGGTAACAGTTCAGAAGGAGACTGGGCCAGGATGTAACAGTGCTCATTGAGGAAAACATGATAATAGATGCAGACAGTAGTGATGAGCACAGAAAAGATAGATCACAAACTAAGCTGATATTGTGATAAATTCAGTGGTGAAAGAATGTGGTGGTCATATTGGCACAGCTGAAAATTTGGTCCAACAACTGTCACTCTGTTCACTTTAGTGGATATATGCTGATTTACACCACCTAAGATCCCTTATCTCTAGACTTCAGAAATGTAACCAGATTTCCTTATGAGAATCCTATGTGGAACTGTAAACAGTGTGGTTTGGAAAAGAATACTATAGAATTAATACACAACTGCTTGAATGATTGTTCACCTTAGGAAGAAAATATCCATTGCTTATGTACAAGATGGGAGAATAAAAAGTAATGCAATGGAAAAAAAGATAGGGTGAAAAATCAGAAAATAAATTAAACATGAGCATGAATTGTGCTGCTGCTGCAATAATGGCAATTACTAGCTTTGGGGCATATAAAGAACAGAGATAATCAATCAATGTAGGGTTATGACAGTAATTAGTGTTCTTTATACAGTATTGGTGCAACCGCATCTGGAGTACTGTATGCAGTCTCTGGGTTCTCCATATACTGGTAAGCTAGAAAGTATCCAAAGAAAGGCAAAATACTTTAAATGCAAAATGACTGGGAAATTTGACCCATGAAGAGGGGTTGAAAGAACTGAATTTTAACAGCTTGGAGAAAAGATGACTAAGAAAAGAAGGTATTTGATAGCAGTACCTGTGAAGAATTAACAAAAAGAAAGTGGGCAAGGAGGGTATTTTCAATGGTCAGTGCAGGTACAGATAGTAGTAATAGCCTAAAGTTGAGAAAGGAAAAGAAAGCCATTTATAACAGCGAAATCAATTGGAGAACAGAAAAACCTGCTACGAGAGGTTATAGGATTGCTACGGTTAGAAGTATTCAGAGCAATAGTAGACAGGAAATTAATAGAGATTCTATACAAAGCAACCAATATTATTCTGCAGTGGCACAGGAGGGAGAGCTAAATGAACCATGAAGTCATCCCAACCTAAATATCTACAAATGTCATTGGGGCTATCCCTAATATTTATTTACCTCTAGAGTTGCCAGAGAGGTAGATCAGAAAGAGACTGCCCTCTTGGCCCTGTAGAAGGAGAACAGGTTACCCTCTGAGCTGTTGGCTGAGTCTGCACATAGAGCCTCAAAGAATCAGATACATAATGCTAGCCTTGAAAATTGTATAAAACCTGAGAATGAGATAATGGCAGGTGTATCTTCTCTTTTGGTGTCCTTTTCCTCAATATTTTTTACTTCTTTCTTCCCTGTCTCTTGCTCTCACAGAACTCATACAGAAGATGGAGTGGCACCAATACAACCTACAATGGCTCATGTAACATTAAAACAATAGGCAAAACTAACAAGAATCAAAAGAACAACATAATCATAAGGTTTTTCTGGTAAGACTCTGTTGGAGTTTTAATTCCTCACAGAAGTGGAGATAAAACTTTACACTCCTCTGAAGTTTGGGACATGTGATGGTCTTCAGACACAGAAATAGACAGCTGTGGAATCACACCCTTCTACACATGAAGTGTTCATCCCAGATAGCTACTTTATTGCAAGTACCTGCATGGAATTAAAATTGGTACCAAGTGACAGGCACCACAGCTGCAGGGGGATGGATTGATACTTTGAGATTCAATACCAAAATCAACAGCAAGGTAGCCATATGCATTTGTGACAAGGTTGGGGGGACCCTGTCCAGTGGAGGACAAGTGTGACCCATCCCTTTAGGTTGTAGGGGCAGGTCGTAAGTAACTCACATTTATGTCTCTATAGCCAAAGTCAATATGCTCGCCCCTATTAGTGGAGCAATAAGGCCTAATGGCCTAAGTCAATAGATTTGCCCCAGTCAGCCAGGCAGTAAGACCTAGTAGCCAAAGTCAATGGCTTTGCCTCTGTTAGCAGGGCAGTAGGGCCTAGTGGCCAAAGTCCATAGATGCACTCCTGTCCACAGAGCTATAAAGCCTAGCAGCCAAAATCAACAGATCTGCCCCTGCAAGCAGGGCAATAAGGCCTAGTGGCCTCAGTCAATGAAGGGGGCTACCACACACAAAATGGGGGAAGGTTGCAGCCCAGGTAGGGGGGCCCCAGCCCAGGGTCCTGGGAGCGGCAAGAGCGTGTGCCGTTGAGTCAGCAGAGGATCCAACCAAAACACACTGACCCAAAGTTCTGATTCGCTAACCGGGCTACTATCTAATTCCCCTGAGCTGCTTCCTACTCTGGTTCGCGCTGCTGCAGTCTGGGCATTTCTGCTGTCTCCAGGTTCCCTTGCCTGCACTGTCCCCAGCAACTCTGGACTCTAAGAGGCTTCCGTGGGTATCCTGGCGTTTGCCTGGGTTGCAGTATCTCCAGCTCCTACAGCCTCAGGCTTTGGCTGCTCCTCAGTGACATGTATCCTTCCTCTTTGGTGGTCAGCTCCAACTGAGCTGAGTTGCTCCCTTTTATACTAGTGCATTTGAAGCATGCCCAATAGAGTTGAAGGGGTGTGGCTTCCTCAGTCCACAATGAAGGGTTAATCCTTCCCCGTTCAGTGCAGGATGAGTGCGCCCCATTACAGCATCCTACAATTCCTTGCTCTCCTAGAGTCAATGGGAGTTTTGGCGGAGTAAGAACCTCTGGCCTAGTGCAATGTGGAAGAGTTATTATTGATACTTGGTGACATTTAATCCAATTCCACAGTTGTCTTATCCCAGTGGATTGGAATCTCATACTATGAAAACCTCATTGCTAAGAGATCTCAGCTTTCACATTTCCGGATGTTTTCAGTTTGAATTTGTAATAACATTTAATTAATATAACGATTTTGCATTTTGGGTAGAATTTCCATAATGCAAAGGGCAGACAAAAATCCCTTACATATCACTTCTCTCTAAATAGCCATTAGGAGTACATAAGGTCTGCAGCAGGCCCTCTGAACTAAGGAGAAATTCACCCTTTAAGAATTCATTTTAAGCACGCACTGTCTCCTGAAAAGACATTGACAATTCTGTACTCTAAGCACTGAAGAGAGCTCTAATGACATTTTATTTTATAGTTAAAGTTGCACATATTTACATCTAGTGAAGGCAAATGTAATATGCTGTTAGGAATCAAACTAGCAGGCATCTTATAAACACATCCATGAATTTTCGCTTTGGTTCACTTTCTGCCTTTGGGTGTCTTTGTGTGAACAAAATAACTTTAAAGTCATTCTTGCATGTATATTTCAAAGGCTGTTCCTAATGCATCCTTCTTCTGCTGGCTGACTCTGTAGTTACAAGCTGATTAGTGTGGGTGGTGGGCTCATTCAGATATTGTGGGGGAGAGAAAACAATGATTTGCTACCCAACAAACTGATTAATTTTGCATTTTAAAAGGGAAGCACTCCTCCGGTAAATAAGAAGTTGAGGTGTATGCAAAAATGCTTTCAGGCATTAGTATAGCATCCTCTCCAACCTGGCAAGACTAGTTACTACCATTCATGGGTTTATTCATGGCATTTTCAGCTAATATGGATGCAAGACTACATCCAGGAGGGCAGTTAAATGTCTTTTAAAAAAAAATAACTATTACAAATTACAGATAACTGTAACTAAAAATGTAACACATTACATATTACTAGCAATGGGCTTGTGGTATCCACAATAAGTGAGACAATATTCGAGTATTTCCTATTTCACATTTTTGCCCTCCCTAATTTATACTTTTTTTTTTTTTAAAAGTGACACCTTAGCCAATGCACCAAGATGTGAACATGCTTAAACTGAGTAGATTTGCAGATGATTTTCCCCTGGACCCGGGTAAGTATCAACAAGTCCAAACAGCCAGTTAAGGGCTAAAGAGTACCTCCTTGTGGAGGGCCTTATTTATTAATGGAAAAGCCAATGCAGAACATAAACAAAACTTTCCAACATCCCAGTGGGGCGACTAGGTCATTCTAAGTCCATGTCCCCCATCTGAGTCCAGAGTTCACCTCTATCCAAGGTCTTCCTTCAGAGTTCTCTTGGTTCCACTCTTTGTCCCTGGCGTTAGGCCTCTTATCCCTAGTGGAGTAATGTCCTTCTCTGGAGAAGTCTGTCCACTGCAACTCTTCTCCAGGGACAGCAGGTGATCTTTGCCAGGCCAGGTTTCTAACCAGTGTCTGGGGGATGACAGGTAAAGCCTCCTCTATAAGAGGCTTCCCTTTCTTGGAGCTCCTTTTAAAAGCTGCTTATTGTACTAGGCTCCCCAGATCTTGCCTTCTAGGCTCTCTGTTCAGCCCTCTGGGTCAGTCTTATCTTAGGAGCTCCCTTCCATAGGAGCCTCCTGTCTCTCTTTGGAGTTTCTCTATTAGGTCCAATGCTTGTTTATTAATCAGCAACCTGGGGAAGTCAATCAACACCACATTGGGCCTTCATAAGGCAATCACGAGCAGACTGGGCCCTAGCTCCCCATGAAGAGCAGCTGCCTCACAACACTTCCCATCCTCCGCTTTCTGTTTTGTTACTCCACTCATGGTATGACATCTAAAAGTTAGCTTGTGAATGCTTTGGGCAGGAACTAGGTCTTTTTTTGTCTTCTATGAAGCATGTAACTCATACATCATTAGATACTGTGAAACACAATAAATAAATAAATTAAATAAAAGTAATAATTATTAGCCATGTGCCAACACCAAACCCCTAGATCTGGGCACCAATCAATTTTAGGGAAGTTCAGATCTGATCCAAAATTCATTACACGGTTCCAAATCTACATGTAACTGATTACATTTACGATAAAATTTACCCCAGTACCGAAGGCCTACTACAAATGCTGCCCCCTCTTCTGTGCTGATGTCTGGAACAGCAGAATCAGCGTGGATGTAAGGGTTTAGAAAGGCTGTGCTGTGGAAGCATATACATTTGTGCAATGCAGAGCTCTCTGGATGTCAGTGCATAGAGGGAAGGTAGAAAAAGCCAGTATGATAATGAGTAGCCACTGCTGCACGGATCCTCCGAGCCTACACTTACACACAGAGGGGGCATGTTAGGAATTGGGGGTTACTATAGCTGGTGGCTATTGCAATAGTTACCTATGGCTACTCCACAGCCTGGAGGAGGATTTCTTCTTTCTAGGGTCCCACAAAGTTACCAGCTGCTCAGCCAAAATCTTGATTCCAAACACACCTGAACTTTGGGAAAGTTCAGAAATGGATCCAAACAGGACCCCATCAGGTGTCAATTAGTGCTAATTGTGTTAGTTTGCTTGTAACGTGGAGGCATGGCCACTCAGAACTAAATGCAGATCATCGTCTTATTTTTATATTGGCCACCAAACATCCAATGGATCAACTTGGGCCAGATTCAAGCTGGGAACTCAGAAGTAAAAGACTCCATATCCCACCATCAGTTGCTGGAGCAAACTAGTCATTTAGAATTATTATGAATAAAGCTAATTGAAAATTCCATACATGTGATGTTTCTGAACACCTTTGTGCTGTCAGCAAAATTTATTATCAATTTACTATTTGAACCATATCACAAGAGAGGAAAAGCTCATCATGGATTTTAATTATTGCAGGAAGGGAAAATATTCTATTACCGCTCATGCATGCTGACAAAAGTTCTAAACTATGCTAAACTGCACTTCACTTACATTTATGGACATATTAGCTCATTTTCCCTGTCAGTTCTGTTCGCCTGGCTTTGAATAATATCAGATTTCTACATTCTGTATTCGGAAGGTGTCAGCGCTGTGCACACAGCTGAACAGGTGACATGAGTTGTTTAATTATTGAAAAATATAAATGTGAAAGAAATAAGAAAGGAGATAGCAGAACGGAAGCCTGAAGGAGAGATAAAAACACCAATTTAAAGCAGGCTCACCATTGCACAAACTCTTTATACTGTGTCGCTTCATTTTTGCTAAGGCAATTTTGCTGCAATCTGCAAGATCTTTAAATAAATAATCTGGGGAAAAATATTATTCAGCGGCCACAGGGATAAGAGAACACTGAAAAAGTCATTTAATGATGTTGTTTTGTTACACTTAACAGCAGACTAAAACAGAACAAGGCAACTAATTACTTTGGCAGAGTATAGTTACTCCTGTACTATATCCATGGAAGCTATAGCTGAAATAAAACAGTTCTTATTAAAACTAAATAGCAATAGGTATAACATATCTGTACAGATTCAGGTTTGTAAATATATTTATAGGGAAATGTATACCAGCTTACCTAACCAAAAGCTTTTAAAGAAGCTGAAATACCCTCTAATCCATTTGCTGGAACATAATATCCTATATTCAAATAAATGTGAAAAACAAAACATTTTCAAAACTATTATTTGTTCTTTATTCGTAACTGGTTTTCCTCATCTCCTGCCAGTCTGGAAATATCATTATATACAGGACCCAGATAGGGCCAGCTGAAAAATTTTAATCCAGATGTGAACTTTTCCAAAGTAAATTGCATGCTTGGATGCATGGTTTTAACTCCAGATCCTCTCTGTAGAACTGCATAGGTGTATACCATGTGATACAGTCATTCTGGAGGTAACATGGACCCTCCCCCAGAAGACCCACCTGGTTGGTTTACAGCCATACACTGATTTGCAAGCATGTACATTAATGTGATGAGAACATGAATCCATATTGCACTGTCTGTTCCATTCATGTGAATAGGACTGAAATATATAAGAATCCTATAGTCTGGTATTGAGTAACACAATACAGCCTAAGAAAAGAAGCCTAATGTTCTATATGGCAGCAATATAATAGATTTAATCTCTAGTTCATAGAAAAGTCTTGTGCTAGAGCAACTGGCATCTGAATGTCAACATCTAAAAAACAGCATATTACTGTATCCATGGCTACAGCAAAAGTAAGATAAACAAATATGATTGTGAAAGGTTCCAACAAAACATACTTAATGTTGAGTAGCTCAGACTAGGGGAAAACCTTTTGTTGGAAAATAAAATTTGCCTTTATTTATTTCAGTACTTAACCTGATTTTGAGAGGAGAGGGGTGATGGCAGCCCAGGCTTGCATGTGTATTTTGGATAAGGGTGGTCTTTTGAAGGATTTATTTTAAAAACTATATGTCTGAAGATCCAAGCATTTAAGGCTAAAGATGAATACTCAGATTGTGCATCTAAAAATCTATGCAAGGATTTTTTAGAGATGTGATTTTATAATCTTCGGCAACACACTAATGACATATTTTTAAAGAAAAATTTAAACTAAGGTTCTGTAGCCTAACATGTTCTGAGTAAATATTACAGTAATGCACAACTGTTTGTGTCAGTAAATTCAGAAACTGACAGTATATACCTGGGGGTTGGCAAATGTTAAATGGTTTCATTGCCACTTGAATGCTCTTTAACAGTTTCAATGTTGTGCTAATAGGTCTGGCAGGCTGGAAGGCTTTTTCACTTTTAAGTACTAGATCCCCTCTGGAGGAAGACTCACCAGGCTGCAACAGCCAGCTGTGGTGGGAGCCTGCAGGAAGAGTCAGAACAGGGATAGGAACACCCAGAGATGCCCCAAATTTTCGGGTGCCCTACGCAGCTGCGTATGCTGCATATGCCTAAGGACAGCCCTGAGATGGGGGTCGGGTATGGAATCTGTCTGAAAATCTGTCTCTTCTGCAAAACAAGGACAGAAACAGATAACTCCCAGGCCAAACGGCACACAAAGACAGCCAGCTCATTCAAACAAGCTGAGATGAGGCAGAGCAACCAGTACACTAATACTATAGCCATTTAAATTCTATCCCTGGTATCACCCCAAGATGACACACTTACATAACTCAAGTCTTGGAGTGCCAGCTTTCCTATTTAAGGTCCCCAAATGGTATCAAGGAAGTGAAATTTAAATCTCACATTTACAGCTTATCCATCCTTTTTCCATCACTAAAGAAATCAAGGAACCCCATCCTCCACCATGATTCCCACCTATTCTCAGACCTCCAATAGGAGATTCAACCCTTTTGGCTGCCACAGAGTGGCCATAGAAAGGGTGCAGCAGCAGTTGCCACAACTGAGTGTATTAGAAAGGATTTCCAGGGCAGGTTGCAGATGTCATGTAAAAGTGAAAACAAAGACAACACAAACCAGAAAACCACCTCCAAAACTTCCACAGAAACTAAAAACATAAAGAGACCACCAAAAGACCCTGCCCTCCTCAAACCCTAGCTGTCTCCAACACACAGAAAGTAACTCTTCTTCCTATCAATTTTCTCAATAACCCCACAGAGTTCCTCATTCCCAATCCCTCTCCTGCTTTGTCCACCTAACAATTCCTTGCCCAAACCCCATGAGATCCTCACCCATGTCGGACAGGTACCACCAATCGACCAGGCTGATGGAAATAGGGCAAAAAGAAGCAAAACCCATAGAAGAGGGGTCTACCGTAAAAGTAAGATCATAACTTTTCCTACTACAAGCAAAAGCAACCCAAAATTAAAATCATATCTCCCTGCCATATCACTCTTTCTTCCAACCTAACCACCGCCAGTTCTAGAACATAAACCTGCCTAATCCACAGCATACATAGATCCCTCAAAAATACAGATCAGTTTGCAAAGAAGAACGTCTTGAGCTATGCAGAATCAGCAAAGTCTTCTGTCAGACACTTATAACAATGCTACTTGAGGAAGGTTAGATTCAGACACACACTGGAAAGCAGGCACCAGATTAGTAGGATGAATTGTACTGTTGTTGGCAACATTTTACGTTATAGAACAGAGATATCTTGCAACTAATTGTATGATAACAGACTGTGTTTACCATAGTAAATCCTACAAACTGCATGGTAATCGCAGGTTTCTGCAAGTGAAGCAGCACGTTCAGCCCCTTTGTGTGCTAACTGGAATACACACATGATGGTATAGATTGACTGACACCGTATACAGATATGCTAATGAGATGTGTGGGAGCCCAGATTTGAAGCTATCCACAGGGCCCTCAGAGATCTTGGCATGGTACTGAGACAAGTGTATTCAAAATTGATGACATTTTGATATTAGTTTCCTTCTAAAAGGGCATTAATAAATGGAGACCTTTTCTAGCTCTGTCTTGGAATGTCAGTATAATGCTTAAGGGACTCACTAAATTCTCCTTGCCATTGAACTTTTAACCTTTATTGATCTAAAATTCTCATCCGGGGGGAAGAAAAACCCCTAAAAAACTTTTCTTCTTTCCATAAGAGAACCTTTCAAGGAGAATTTGAGATGCAGAGACATAAATTATTGATCTGACTCTCTTTTAAAATGGAGGAAAATGCTGTATACAATAGCTGCATCTTGATTGCTTTTTATTTCCCCCCCCTCAATGCATCTCAAATTACCATATCAATCACAATTCAGCTAGTGATTCCTAGTCAGGAACCTTAGGCAGCCCGCAGAAAGAGGCTGCCTTGCCTTTCTGAGATGCCAAGAATCTTAAAATTTATTTTAAAAGAACTATAAAGCATCTGGCTGTTACACTTACCAGAGTGCCCAAGGTTGTGAGGCACCTCACCACCACCTGCC
The DNA here is from genome assembly GCF_965140285.1 of Lepidochelys kempii. NCBI lineage: Eukaryota > Metazoa > Chordata > Testudines > Cheloniidae > Lepidochelys > Lepidochelys kempii. Next base: position 63,920,974 of record NC_136384.1, on the reverse strand, counting down.
CTTAGTGTGAGGAACCCTTGTCTGTGCCTGACAGGGGCCAGCTCCCCAATTCCACTGGCCACAGGCAACACAAGACTCCCCTCTAGGCCTACATAGGCCCTGCTCTCTCTCTCGCTCCAGGTTAGCAATAGGCACACTCCAGCCCTCAAGGCCTCTGAGCATCTCCCTGGAGTGTCCATCCCTTAGTCCACTGGACACTGTCAGCATTCACAGATTTGGTGCTCCTGAAGAAACAGTACACCCCAGTTTACCAATTCTACCTCAGATCACTGCTACGCTTAACACACAGCACTTAGATATGTTCATAGTGAAATCAAATATAAGTTTATTTAACAAAGCATAACACTTCATGTAGTAGCAAGCAGAAGTACAGTACACCCTCGCTATAACACCCTTCATAATAACGAACCTTCGGCTACAATGAACTCTGGGCCAGAGGAGCTGTCAGCCCCCCTGCAGCCGTGGAGCTAGAAGATCTGTCAGCCACCCCCTTTCTCTCCCCCTAACCCCCCAGTGGCAGGGCTCTTGCTGTAACAAACCCCTGGCTTTAACAAACAAACGGCTTGGATCCCAACAGGTTCATTATAGTGAGGGTGTACTGTATTGGAAACAAATGAAAACATATAAAACAAATTCATAACATGCATTCTAGTGCCTACATTTAATTGACAGGCTACTCTCATATGTTGTAGAGTATTGCTCACCCCAAAATCTTCGCAGCACTTGACAGCCACAGACTTTCATAAGACCAGTATGCTCTCAGCTTGCTTCCCAGGTGAAGAATTCACTGTGTTTCTTTGGCTCCTATGATATACCAATCCCGTCCTTTGTCTTTATTCACCCCTCTGCTGTTTGTTTCAACACGCAGATTTCCTTTCTTGTAGATTTTGTCATTTTTTCTTTTGCCTGTGGCTCAGTACAAATAGGCATATGCTGGGAGGCATATAATACGCAAATAATCCCACAGGGAGATGGGTGTCAGTTACCTCCTGCCCTGGATTTGTGCTGGAAATGGCCCAACTTGATGATCACTTTAGATAAGCTATTACCAGCAGGACAGTGGGGTGGGAGGAGGTATTGTTTCATATTCTCTGTGTGTATATAAAGTCTGCTGCAGTTTCCACGGTATGCATCCGATGAAGTGAGCTGTAGCTCACGAAAGCTCATGCTCAAATAAATTGGTTAGTCTCTAAGGTGCCACAAGTACTCCTTTTCTTTTTGTCTGAGGTATGCCACCTCCTGGTGACCTGCCTTAACTCCAAGACCTTAAGAACATAATTTTTAATATAGATACATAACTCCTTAAATATCTGTACACACATATTGCAATGATTATGACCACCAGTGGGCTATAGACTATTGGTAGAAATCTCACATGCCACCCTTTGGTGAACTATTATGCATATACCTGACCTGGGGATCCCTGTATAACCTTATGCACCCCTATGTCCTCTGTCAGTTGGCACCAAGAGGTCCCTAGATCAGACTGGCTCATTGGCTTAGAGGCAAGCACACTGCACTGTCTGCTGGGAGGAAGCTTTGTCTTAAGATCAGTATTGGAACTCATTCTCCTTGTACTGTATGTCAAAACCTGGACCCTGGGGAGGCTTCAAGCAGCAGTTGTTCTTCTAACCTTTGCCCTGTCCTCAGCTAGACAATTCACTGAGTAGCAATAATGGAAATACCAGAAGGGACTGCAATTCTTGTTCTTCTGGCTGGCTCATGTTGCCTTCTGTGGGTCTGTTTGTGGCTATGCAAATTGAGGAAACAAGGATAAATGTTGATTACCACAACTAACTAAATGAGAAAAAAGTGTGCACACAATTTGCATGGAATCAGATTCTGATTCCCTTACTCATGTTGACTAGTACTAAGGAGTGAAGTACTCTATATGAATATTATATTATTATTATTTATAGCAGCTCGGCACCCCAGTCAAGGACCAGGACCCTACCAAGTTAGGTGGTTTACAAATGCAAAACAAGACGACAGGCCCTTCTCCAAAGAGCTTTACTTAAGTAAACATGAGAAAGAACAGTAGCTTCTGGCCCACTGACTGGCTTATCCTAAAGTGCCTAGAAACCCTGTTGCAAAAATGGACATAAAAGGAAAAAAAGAGGACACAGTTCAGATACTTAAGAAATAATCTCCTTCCTGCCATCTAGATTTGTTTTTATCAATTTCAAAGCACAGCAACAAGCAGAAGGTCACAGTTTCACTCAGTTTAAAATATAACACCATTACATTTACTAATAATGGGACAGATCCTGAGGGTGAGGAAATACAAATAAGGAAAAGGGGATGATACCTCTACTGAATATGCACTAGGCCTAGTGGCATCAGTGTAACATATTATAAAAGTTGTATCCTGGCCTGTGTGCCCTAGGATATGCATCTCTTGGGAGACACCAGGATGATGACCACTGGCAATGATGATCTGATGATGAGATAATGATTAACATTTTGGGTCCTTTTGCAAGGGATGGTGTGAGTATATGGATGCTCAGAAGCACGTTTTGTATTATCTCTAGCTACTTGGCTGGGTTGGAATGTCTGTGATTTTACTAATTGTGTTAATAAAACTATTACAAATACAGATGGTTTTCCTAAGAAGGAGTGTTGCAACCATGCACATCAGGGTTCCCAGCTGAACAGTAATTGGGACAAGAACCTACCAGAATGTTAATGGGGAATTCTAAAGTAATCAATATAATTAATACACAGTCAATAGATCAGGGCACACTAAAAGATCTGTTTGTTTCTCTAGCTATGAGGGGTTAGGATGACAGTGGTGAGAAATTATAACGTCTTAAATACGTTTTCAGCTGCTGGGTTATTAGATATGTTAATTATCATTCAAAGGGGGGGTGAGAGGAATAGTTATTTTTAAAATCTGTCAAGGAGCACTGTAATGGGGTCTACAAAACCCATAATTAGCATAGACAGAGGTGGGAGGAGAGTCTCTCCTATTTACAATCAAGCAGCTTGAGCACAACCCCATGCAGTTGCCAGAGCTGCCAATCATGAAGGCAGTCACCCATAGCTTCAACCAACAGAGGAAACAAGGCCTGCTATAAAAGGAGGGTACAGAGAAGGAAAGGGAGGCAGAAGGGGCTGGGATAGTAAGGTGGTGACAGCCCTGCACCAGGCTGCCTCCAAAAAAACGCCCTTACGCCTGAAACAGATGGCAAGCCCAAGAAGTGAAGGGCAACAGGTTTCATTGGAGGTGGGGGTCCAAGAACTGACCTGAATGAGAGTACACTAAAGAGGGCCAGTGAGGAGAAGCTGAAGCTCCTTGAGAGACCACCCCAAGAGGCAGCGACAAACATCTATAGCAAAGCCTAGGTGCTACATATTACTGAAGGAGTGTGGAAAGAAAAGGAAAAAGATCAATGAAAATAAATACTTATTACTTGTATTACAATAACTTCTAGAAGCTCTAGACTGAAATTGGGATCCCCTTGCACTGTGTGCTGTACCAAGATGTAGGGGGAGATTTTCAAAGCCCAAAAGGGAAGTAATGTGTCCAACTCCCATTTAATATCAGTGGGTAGTACAAACATGTTTTTGGTTAAATTAGCTGGACACACAGTATTGTTTGTCACCTGTCTATATATGTCATGTTCCCACTTTAGTAAATTGAATGGATAAATTAGGGATATATGTGTGTGACTGCTTGGAAAAATATCAAGAGATGCAGTCCATGGGATAATTTATATAAAAAGTCAGACAAGCAGAGTAATATTAAGTTAAGGTGAGCTTTATACACTGACTCTCTCCTTTTGTCTCCCATTCTGACATTTATTCTAGAATTTCTTCTACAAAAGGAAACTATATCCACTTCCTTGCTCCAGCCTGCATCATTATAATCTGATGCAAAGCCTGCATCCCTCTCAATTGTTTTGAGGGACTCTACAGCAACATTTTCCACTGACCTTTTCTAAATCTCCTGAGATTGTCTGGTATGTCATGTCAGAGATGTCATGTAAATACAGTATGTCAAGAAAAATCAGGAGACCTTTCTCAGATTATTTTGTAGTACACCATTGGAAATCCAATACATGGTGCCCCGCTGATTGTATAATAAAAGTGATGGTAGCATATATCATTACAGCTGGATTTGCTTCAAATTGGCATTTTGTGTGCCATTGCACTGGAATAGATGGATGGCTCAACACAGAATGAGACTATCTCCCCAATGGGACCTTTCCTGTTCTTTTTCTCTTTATTATGGATGGTCATGACTGTTTTTAGTTAAAATCCAATGGGAGCTAGGAAAGGTTTTATTTCTTCTTGACCTTTAGTGGCTCATACAGTACTCTACATCCCCTATTACACAATAAAAGTATTGGCTCTCTATATAAGATTGTACTCAGAGACTGAAGATGATACATTAACTTATTGTCAAGGCAAAAGAAAATTCCAAGCTATTATCAATGCCTACATACTTCTGGAAGCTGCAATCAAGAAAGACTCTAAACTGTATACATGTGAGAATTAAGCAAACAACTATTTTTTGCTCAGAACTTTTGTTTGATGTAGAAATAAAAGAAAAATACATACTGTACGCAGGAAATGTGTGTAGTATGTTGGTCTGGTAATTAAACATGTTGTACACAAATTGATGAATATTTAATAATGCTGAGACTAGTATCTTCCTGTTTGACTTGATACAAAGAATTCTGGCATGTCATATTCATGAGAAGGTATGTATGAAATTCAACTTCTTTGGATTGTAAAGACAGTGGAGCTTCTCTGGTTTGGAGGAATTGCTTTGCTCTTCCCCATTTGAGATGGGAAGATGGCTATATATGAAGAAGAAATTTAGTAACCCTAATACATATGAGGAGCCTACCAAACTCAAACTGACTGTATTGTGTTAGACAGTGATACAGATTAGTAATCTTCACTAGTTGTGTTAAAGAACATTGCTCATAAACATACTTGTTATAGAATTGGTAGGCATAGAATTCTTCACAGTATAATTCTCTTGTTGATTCATTCCATTAATCATAAATTCTTTGACTTGAAAGTCAAGACCTAGCAAGATTGTTCTTTTGTCAAGCTGAAACAGTATTGCAAAGTCTGAATATGCCTTAATTGGGATGAGACGCACACTTCACCTGAAGTACTCAGCCACAAAGATGCTAACAGTGTTCTCCATATTAAATGGTAAGAGTTTTTCAGTTTAAAAACATATTGGAGATATTTATTGCCTGGGTACTATACAGGGAGCTTGCAACAAATACAGATATGCAATTCAAACTACTTTAAAAATGAATAAAATATATTAAAAAGGTAAATGTATAAATATAAAGATAGATGACTTAGAGGGAAAGAACTCACTGCTTCCCCCTTTAGGACAAACAGGAAAATGTAATGAATGGCAGACCTCATGTACATAAATTATAATTTTACTTACACATAGTTTGTTCTGATTGTATGACTGATAATATATTTTGCTGATGTAACTGTATTAATGAAGAGTAAATGCAAGATGTACCCTGTAGAAAGTTGGTCAGCCTGAGCTGATAGGTTGTGGCTCTGGCTAGGTAAGAAACCCAAATTCAAGAAGGGGTCATGAGGCGCTTGTCCAAGAAACTAGGAGCTCTGCCAGAAAATATAAATGACTTTATGGGACCTGTCTAGGTCAGCAACAGAGTTGGTCTTGCAGAACCAGACAAGCAAAGTGGCATGGCACTGACTTTGCTGAGCTGGACCAGGCAGTAGCAGGACTTATTGATGTGGGCTTCACCAGACTGGAGCAGAAAGGTGGAGGAGAGCCACACCCTAAGGCTAACTTGATCAACAGTGAGTATATCTGGATTTGTGAGTCAGGTTTTATATGGGGGAATTGTTCTGTGCATAAGAGTTCCTGGCCAAAGCAAACCAGACAATTACTAACTGAGGCTGTGGGGTCAGCCATATCCCTAATATAGAGTTGGGTTTTTCTCATTTTTTTAAAAATAAATATACAGTTGTGTTTTTCCCAAATACAAGTATTTGTGGTTTCATATGCCCAAAGTTTCCTAAGTGATAACAGGTAGAGAAGAAATACCTGTAAAGTGAGCACAGAATTTAAAATTTTACTTTCCTAAAACCAAAGAGAAAGTAAAGTTTCTGGCGGAGGCTTGAACCATATGTTTTATTTGTTTTAAATAGTGTCCCCAGCCATATTATTGAACCCAACACTGATTACTGCCACTGCCACTGGGAAAAGGAGATACAGCATCATAAAATGGTGAGTCCTAATGGCAAGTTTGTAGGGCCAGCTAAAATTGCATTTTTATCCCCCCCCCCAAAAAAATGTTTTCTTAGTGGCATAAAATCTTGTTACATCTGAACTTCTTGCTGAACGAACTTTAACATCTGACTTTAATGTCATAAAATAAACTAATGTAAGATTTATGTCCCTGTAACCCCTTCTGCCAAAACAGATTGCTATATTTAAAGGGGAGGAACCAAATCTGAGGAGATAATAGTGTGGCTACGAAGAGTCTTTATTAATATGGCAGTATTACAGTGATTATCTATTGCCTAGGACCCAGCAGATTACATTGGCAAGGTTCTGGTCTTCAACTTGTTCTCACTGTATGAGACTCATTCACAGACTAAGCAGTTAAAAGATTTCATGGAAGCATATTAAAATGTATATCATAGTATACTTTGCTTTCAGCACTCTTTATAAATTCTCACTTGAGTTATTGCAAATTACGAAGTCATATTTATGGGCCCTCATCCTGTATGTTAGAAGATGGGCTGAAGATGGGGCAGAGTGAAGACTCGTGTTAGGAATGAGGATGGTGTTGGAATGCTTATTAACTGAAACATTCCTAGTTATTTTTAGGCTTTAATTCTGAACTCTAATTTCACATTAATGAAGCTTCACCACAGGGAATTTTTAATTTCTCTCTCTTAGGTACTTATAGAGCACACCTTGCCATAGTGTCTGAGAGACTCAATCTTTAATGTAGTTCTCTTTACACCACGGCTGAGACGTAGGGAATTACTACTATCTCCATTTTACATTTGCGACCTGAAACACAGAGAGTATGTGACTTGACGAGGCTACACAGGAAGCCTGTGACAAGCGGGAAATTGAACCCAAATCTCCTAAGTGCTAGTGTAACCCACACACCTTCTGGGTGTGGTGTTCTGTCCCATCTAGTGGCACCAAGACCACTTACAAGAGAGAGAGAAAATTAGTCTGCTCTACAGTCTTAGCTAACAGCCAGTTGGCTTTTAGCTCATGTGGTAGAGGCTCATGCACTAAGCACCAGAGGTCCCCAGTTCAATCCCGCCCGACAACGAGCAGGGTCTGTCTCTTACACTAGGGTAGCACACTAACTACTGTACCAACCTTCCTCTCTGTTTGTATTATAATAGCTCCTAGAGGCCCCAATGAAGAACGACGCTTGATTGTGTTATGCCTACACCCAGCAAGAGCCAGTCCCTGCCGCAAAGAACTTAAGTTCCAAATAGACAAGATAAATAGAAGGTGGTGAAAGGAAGTATTATCATCCAGATTTACAAAAGGAAAACTGAAGCACAAATTAAGTGACTTCCTCCAGGTCACATATGAAGTCTGTGGCAGAGCTGAGAATCAGTCCCACGTCTTTTGAATCCTAATCCAGTGCCTTCCACAAGACAATCCTTGACTGTTGTCACACCTACAGGGCAAGCTGCATCTTAAACCCCTTTTAGTGCCTTTCAAGCATAGGCATCAACTCCATGGGTGCTCCAGGGCAATAAAAGCCAGAGCTGGAGCACCCATGGTGAAAAAATGGTGGTGGCTGAGCACCCACCAGCAGCCCTCCTGTCAGCTCCCCCACTTCTCCACAGTGTTTGCTGCCTGCCTGCAGGCGCCACTGATCAGCGCCTTCACTTCCCACCCCGCGCCTCCTGTCTGCCACGATCAGCTGTTTCACGGCATACAGGAGGCTTTGGGAAGGAGGGGGAGGAGCGAGGGTGTGGCACATTGGGGGAGGGGCAGAACGGGGCAGAAAAAAGCAGGATGGGGTGGGGTGGGGCAGAAAGAGGCGGAGCAGGGGCAGAAAGAGGCTAGGAAGGGGAGGGGCCTTGGAGGAAGGGGTGGAGTAGGGGCAAGGCCTGGGGTACAACTGTGGGTAGAGCCCCCGCCGGAACATTAGAAAATCGGTGCCTGTGCATTCCAAGTACACACAACACATGACAGGTCTGGCTTCGTGCATGTCACGTTGGGTGGAATGATGTGGTCCAGCCACTCTCAGAGAGGATCTCTGGGCCGTGCCCCTCCATGCCTGTGGTTTTAGGTTTTAATGATGCAGGTTGAACATTGTTTTCTCCCCAAAGATAGAAAGCACATAGAGTAAACAGTAAAAGCAATAAAAGCCCTGCACATATTGGGATTACTTACACCTTGGTAAATTTCAGAGTAACAGCTGTGTTAGTCTGTATTCGCAAAAAGAAAAGGAGTACTTGTGGCACCTTAGAGACTAACCAATTTATCTGAGCATAAGCTGAAGTGAGCTGTAGCTCACGAAAGCTTATGCTCAAATAAATTGGTTAGTCTCTAAGGTGCCTCAAGAACTCCTTTTCTTTTCACCTTGGTAAGTGCCCCTCAGCACAGCTAAATCTATCTCTGGCAGGGAGAAATAGACTGTCCCTGTTGCAGTTTCTATGTGTGTGTGTATGTATGTGTTTACAGCCCATCAGTTTTTCAATGACACCCTGGTCAGTGTTTAGAATTTCACCCTTTTTGAGGTTTTTGGGGGTTAGAGTCACCTTTGATCCCAGGCTTTAGCCTTAGGGAGAGTAAACCAGTCTAGCCTGGGTAGAGTCAGACAGGTAGTGTCTTCTCCAATAAACAGCTTTTCTGTTGTTTCCTCCAGGATGCTTATGTGGGTCATTGTTTCACTTCTGTTGGTTTCGCCCTTCTCCTTTGATGTAAGTCCTGGCAGTCAGGCAGATAAATACCAAATATTAAGGAGTGGATCTAATAATCAAAGTGTAAAACTACTGCATGTGGCTCCCTGGAACTTAATAAGTTTTAAGTATTCATTGCAGACAGAAGTGTTCAATCTTAGCCTTGGTGACAATTTAAAATAACTTCTTGTGTGTTCCAGGAATAAATCTCTTCCCTTTTGTCAGTGTCAGAGTTGCTCATTCTGGTCTGAATCTGCCACTCTTGCACATGATAAGCAATATCTTAAAATCCGTGGGTCTACTCACAGCATAACAAGTAAAAGGGACAGACTCAGGCCCTCCATAATTAAAGTCTTAATAAATGTCCCAAAAATAAAGTGATTTCTATTAAATTTGAGATAGTGTTAAACATTTGATGGAATTTCACCAAATATTGGTGATAATGCTATCTGTATTTTTCCATTTTAATGGAAAGTTAGATCATGAAGCTGTTTTTCTCTAACAGCTGTTCCTAAACTTTGAAAATGTCCACATATGTACAAGATATATTGACTTTTTTCTTTTCAGTTCAACTGGATATTACATAAGCTATTTAAGAGTCAATGTTCAAATATACATAAATTATGGTAGAAACATTTTCCTTATCAAATGAATCTTGATTGTCAACAAAAATGGTTACCTGGGAGACTTTCAAAATTCATTTTAATATCACTATTATAGTTGGCTTTAATTCTGGAGTCATTATTGGGTGCACCATTGCACTGAAAGTTTTGTGGTTCTTAAAAAAAACCCAAAAACCTACATTTCTCTAAGTGACTTGTATTTTAAATACCATTATTCTGGAACCAGCAATATATTTTGCAAGCTATTCAAAGTGTTCAAAAAATGTGGTGCCCTGACAGATTAATAATAAAACATTAGAAATAGCAGGCCAGACTATCAACTGGGGTAAACTGCTAGAGCTACATTGAGTTCCTTTTCAGAGGTAAGTTAGAAGTCATTTATTCCCCTCTCCACCGCCCCTGTTACCGGAATGCTTTATAAAAGCCGTTTCATGAAGTTCTTCAAAACTGCCAAATGATTAATACAAAGAGTGTAGGTCTCTGAACCTTAAAAGAGTTGGTGGCTGTTCTTTCTGGCCTAGAGTTTCTGTATTTTTAACTAAAAATCTCTTTAGATGTCAAGGCATCTGTTACCTACTAACTTAGTGGCCTTATAAACCCAGATCTTTTATTCATTTGATTTTTCTTCGAAGAGGGACTGCTGTGACAGCCATAAAAAACAAACTTATTGCTGCTAAAGTGAAGTGTTCTAGGCAAATATATTTGGCTTCTATGTCCAAATGTTTCACTGACTTCCAGATAAAAATGTTCTCTCTCTACAAGTAAAGATAGATGTTTTATAACAGCCCTGCAAACTCATTGTGGGATTTTACTGGCTCACACATCACCAGCTGTAAAGATTATGAAATCAGGAATCTGTTAATAATTTTGTTGATGGTGCACAAGCTGGGAAAGGATCCAGGTCACTCTGCTACAACTACTAGAGAATCTGACGTGCTTACAAGAGTAAACACTAAGAAACTGTGTTTTTCTCAGTAAACTAAGTAGATGCGGCTGACTAGCTAAATGCAAAAGTGGAGCCAATCAGTTAAGTAAGAGGTGTCATTTTTACATAGTCACATTTCTGATTAGCGCTGCACTTTAAATTTTTAGGTGTTACTTCTCTTTCTGTTGGTTACTTGATGTACATCAAATCCCCAGCATCTTATAAGGAGGTGCAGAAAGCATTGTAATTTTTGTGAGCCTACTCACGTACCTTGACACAATCAGAAACTGCATATTTCATTACTTCCCATTTTTCCTTCAACTTTGAGTTTTATACACTTTTAAATCCACTTATATCCATAGATATGTATGTTTCAGACCCAAGAGGTTCAGACTGGTGTGTGAATTTTTGAACGCTTATCCAAACCAATCCCTGATTCATCCAGCTCTAGTACATTTTGAGATACCTACTTCATTATTTGGGACGAGAATCATTCAACACCCAAAGTAGATCCAGAATGTAAAATGCAGATCCACATTTCAAACACCCAAGGGTTCAGTGCATCATAAAAATAGCTGTCAGATGTGAAATTTGGATCTAAGTCTCTGTAAGGCGGTCGCGTCTCTCTCCCCATCCGTCAGGGTGGGAGACCACGTCCCTTTGCTACACTTCTGGACCACTGCAGTTCAGGGGAAAATTAGCTCACAGTTAGTGTCCCAGGTCTGCAATCAGGCCGAGCAGCAATAAGTCTATAGGCCCGGAGCCCTCAATCAGAGTGGGGTGAACACACAGTTAACGGCTCTGGCTTGTGGTCTGGGAGAGCAGCAACAAGTCTATCTGCCTGGGCCCTCAATCAGGGTGGGGCAGCAATCAGTTCAGGTAAGGGGCCAGCAGTCAGGCACAGCAACAGTAGGGTTTATTTGCCCAGGGCCCTCAATCATGGCAGGGCAGAACAACATAGCAGTCTAGGGGAGATTAGCTCTCTGATCTGAGAGTCAGCAAACCATCTGGCATCCGAGTTCAGATGGATGCCAGACCAATGCAGGCCTCCTGACCACAAAGTAGGGAGGCTGCCACCCCTGATGGGGGATGCACGCCCTCCCACTCCACTGCATTCGAGCCCAGGGCCCTGGCAGCGGCGGAGAGGTCTGCCACTTGGTCAGTGGGGAAATCCAACCCCAACATGCTGGCCAGTTTGCAATCAGTCACACAGCTGAACACTATTTGGCTTCCCTGGGTTCCTTCCTACACTCCCAGTCTGGTGGTACCTGGGTTTCGGGGTTGTCATCGGTCTTTCTCGTGTAAACAACAAGTGGCAGCCCCAACAGCTCCTCGGTGTCCCTGGTGTCTGGCAGGTCCAGCAGTCCTTCCGGGTCTCTGGCCCTGTAGCAGCATCCATAAGGTCCAGGCTCCAACAGCGGGGGAGAGACATCCTACTCCTCTGGCAGTTCTGCCCCAGCTCAGCTAGAGGGCCAGCCTTTCATAGTTCCTGTTCTGACCCCACCCCTCTGCTTCCAGCGGATGTATCCCGGTTCTGTCCACCAGGGGGCAGTCGCAGCTCTCTCCCTGTCCATCAGGGTGGGAGGCCATGCCCTCTCGTTACAGTCTGCATTCTGAACTGCTATCCCAAAATTATTGGGTGTTCAAATTCAGCATTTTGTTTTCACCTTATCTCTAGGGACACATGCACAGCTAAAAACCCAGCAATCTGATTGTTAAATGTTCTAGTAAAGCGACAGAATAAAAGTTTAAAGACTATTGTTTCTTTGTTCTTCAGGTATTTCCTCCCTTCCCCCCCCCCAACACACACACACACACACTTCTGATTTTCTTTACTGATGTCCTTTACCATTTTTGGAATCTTATGTAAAATTAGATCCAGGCTTTTTATTTTAATATTTGTTACATAATACTATTGCATTTACCGGATTCAGATGCTGAGGGTTCATATAGCCTGTAGAAAATATCTCCCAGAAGGTAGCAGTCAAATAGACAAGATCATTCAAGCATTTCAGGAAACTTTTGATGCATCTCATTTATCTTGCGCTCTGAACAAAACATTTTAGAAATATACTGCTAATGTCAAAGGCCACATTTAGCATAATCATCTAACCAAATTTTCATATAATAAAACCTCCAAATCCCCACAAGGTCCAATTATTTCTATTGCTTACAGTATGAGCACAAGAGGCTGAATCACAACCTACTGAACACAGAAAATATTTTGGAGAAGTGACCTTGTCCTATAAAGCAGACATAGCACTGCTTGACAAGATAAACAAATACAATTGGGGCAGGATGGAGGGTTGGAGGGGATGCTGCAGAATTAATTGATGTATGATAGGGGGTGGGGGCAGGTGTGGACACAAGCAAGCACATAACTACTAAGCGATGGGGTACAGCAGAGGTAGGGCTGAGGGGATGAAGAATGAGTTGATGTGGATTTCTTGAAAGCATAGAATGAATTAGTTGACATGTTCTGGGCACTCTCCCAAACTAAGGAAGAGCAGTAGGAAGTCCCCATGCCATCAGACAATACTATATGCAAATTTATGTAAATATACATATAAGCAAATTTAAGATATACTGTTTTTGTCTCAGAAGGCTAACATATATAATATTCCAAGAAGATCTGATCATAGTTAGTCTTTCAGTGGTCAAAGGACACAGGATATATAAGACTTCTGAGTAAGGGGAGGAAGAGATATGTTTAAAACTTTTGTTTTCCAAATTAGTAACACAGTTTGAGGACAAAGCTAGCTTAAATCCAAATAATTTTAAGTTTTATAGAATACATTTGACAATATGAGTATCAATCAATGGAAGGTAAGGTACCTCCAAATTTTTTCCTCTGAAAGGCCAATTCAGTTTGCTCCCTGTGCTAGTTTTAAATAAAAACACAAAGGTTTAATTGTCTCATTCAATGTTAATAAGCATTTTGTCAGCACCGCCCTTTCAGTCATTTGCGGCCACCTCATCATTGTTTGTTCATAATAAAAAAAAAAAATAAAAATCAAGAGTCCAGACCGGGGGTAGTCAATTATTTTTGTTGTTGTCAAGATCCAAATTTCTTGGTCCAGATACAGTCCAGGTCCAAACTCCAGAGAAAATACAAAAATAATGATAATAAGTAAATAATACGATTTCACAGTCTGTTCAAAAACATCCACCGGTTTGGATTTGGACCGTGGTCCCTCTGTTGACTATCCCGATCCAGATCTTCATTCCACTTTGCTTAACAAAAGGGATACATCAGGAATACCTCTTAGTCTCGTCTCTCTTTGACACCCACCTCCACTCTTACCACTATTATCTCTCTGTTGCTGTGCTTCCAGCGGTTCATGTATATCTGCTTTCTCCCTCACTTCCTCTATGTCCAAGGCTCTATCCCTTTACATACTCCCATTGTACTCTAGACACACAGACTGGCTTGGATTGTGATCTCCCCCTGCACATCTCTTTACAGCAGGCCTCTCCCTCTTTCAGGCATCTTTTTGCCGCAAGACTCTCCTTCATCTTATTCTCTCTCTACACCTAGACTTCCCTATCTCTTTAAGGACTCTCTTCTTTATTTGATTTTCAGCTCTCAAGCCTCTCTCCCATGCTTCAAGGACACTTCCTACATTCCAGCTGCTTCCAACCTCTGTCCCTAAAGCTTTTCCTTGCACTTTCCCAACATTTTTGATGCCATTATTGCTCAAGCACCTGCATGCCAATCCTCTGTATCTTGTATCCCACCTCCTCATCGCTTCCCCACCCCCATCCAAGTAATTACTTGTGTGCTACAGTGTAATTAGCTTGCTAAAAAAGAGTGAGGAGAAATCTCATGTTCATTCTAAAAGTTTGTATAGGAGTTTGAATCTTTCTAAAATGCATTATCCAAACCACAGTTCCTAGAATGAAGATTTTCCCTCTACGTGTGTTAAGTGTGTCTAATACATTTCTATTTTAAACAAAAACTTGCTCAATACCTATTGTTGGGTATATAACCAAATGCACTTCAGATTCCCGATTTCTACTCTGGTATTCACATCAGTTTCAAATGTTTTCTGATTGTATTTAGTTCATTAAAGAGCAATTTAAAAATAGGCATGCCAATAATTCCACTATAATTAGTTAAAGGATATTTAACTCCTTCAGTGCCAACACAGTGTCCTTTCAGAGACTGTACTGCTTTAATTATCACCACTGATTTGAATAAAGCGTGACTGAATAGAACCCACCAAAGAAACTAAAGAGAGTTGAGAGGCTGCTTTTCTACTCACACTATCTTTACCCTTCAATCTGCAACAAACAAATTCTTTTTTTTCCCCTCATATCTCATTAGAAAAATTATTAGCTAAATTCTTATTCTGAATATATATTGTTGCAAAAAATGTATAGTGTGGCACACAGCTTGATATTTGCGATACTGGGTTGAGCTTACAATGCTGGCTGTTAGAAAACTCTACCGTTGATTTGTAAAAGAAGCAAATGTTATGAAAGTTATTGATGATGAAAATTATAGAACATTTTCAAATAGACAACCAGAATATCATGTTTAAAGTCCTCTTTCTGACTAGTACTGCACTGGAACTGTTCAATTAGTGTGATGATATTTTTATATACTTATTTTTAGGTGTGATATCAGAACCATATATTCTCTACTGGTAGAGCTGTGCCCACTCTGAATAGATCTTGAGAGAAAAAAATAATTGTCTCACGATATTCTTACATATCAGAGGGGTAGCCATGTTAGTCTGTATCCACAAAAACAACAAAGAGTCCGGTGGCAGCTTATGCCCAAATAAATCTGTTAGTCTTTAAGGTGCCACCGGACTCCTCGTTGTTTTTGATATTTTTACAGACAGTCAATGAGATCTGATGTGTCATGTCACAGTGTGCCAGACTGTGAATTCAAGAACACAAGAATTTGCAACTCATCATCAAGAGATCTGTAATATTTTTCCTGCATGGTAGGCTTGAAAGAAGTGGGACACACCAGTTAAAACAGTAGCATCCTACAAGTTTTGGGACAGTTAGTTCAAATGTAATAGTTATAACTCCTCTAGTTTCCTAGGACTTCAAAACAACCAAGGATAAATGGTCCTAAAGAAGCCAGTGCAGGTTTTACACTGAGCCAAGTACATACTGAATTATCTCTTTTCATAGATTCCAAAGCCAGAAGGGCCTCTTGTATACTGGCCATAGTACTTACCCAAAATAATTCCTAGACAATATCTTTTAGAAAAGACATACAGCTTTGGGTATTTTGTCATTGTTGTGTGACTACTCATGCAATGATGTCATGATCAGAATAGCTCATAGTGATACACTTCAATATCAAGTTTCAGTTCTCACTGACGGAGCTCTCAGTAGCCAGGAACAAAAATAGTGGCAACCCTATGTCCTGAAATAGAGTTGATAAAGTAACCCTTAGAGCTCTGTGAAATTTGCAGAATGAAAACAAACTCAGGCAAAATACCTCTACCTGAATATTCCATTACAAGTATGGAATTTGTGCTATGTTCAACACATTTTTGGTAAGCAATGGATGTTCTATGGTTTTGGGTAGAAAGGATGTTAAACTTGGATATTTTGCATTGTTTCAATCCCAAATGCAGTTTCAAATTAATTTTACTTTAAACTTTTGAGTTTGCGTTTGTTGAATCCAAACCTTAAAGTGAACTCAAGCTTTTTGAACCCACTCAAATAGGAACCAAGACCAAAAAATACTTCACATAAATCCCTGTGAAATGAAGCTACTTCCTTTCAGATAGAAAGTCTGTCATTTCATCAATGGAAAATGATATGCACAGACCCAGTTATCTCAAGAGGAGGTTCACAAACCCTTCAATCCAAACACACTGGTTTAGATAAAATAAATGTAGTAACTACAGAAAGACAGATTTTAAGTGATTACAAGTAATGAGGCATAAAAGTCAGAACTGGTTACAAAGAAAATAGAAGATAAAAACACAGACTGATATCTAATTTAGGAAGTTAAATGGACTCAAAGCAAAGGTTTTTCCCACCATATGCTCTTTACTGTCTGGAAGCCTCCAGAATCCCTCCCCCAATTCAATTCTTCAAGCATTGTTGTTGCTGTGAGCAGCGATGAGGGGAAAGAGGTGATTCGGGAGCCTCTGTTTCTCATTCTTATACCCTTCTCCCCTCTTTGAGGATTACATCCAGCTGGGGTTCAGGCAACAATCAGTCCATTTACACAGAATAGCCCCAGCTGTTCCATTGCTAATATGTAAAGTTCTTGCTCACACCCTTCTTCCTGCCAAAGAATGGCCCCTTAACCAGGTGATGGACTATCATGGACTGTTTGATTATGCTGATACCTGGCCAGAACATCAGTGTGCCTTTTGGCTCAGAAAAACTGGTTTGGACCTGCTTTTCTAACTTTGGAACACATCAACAGCAATGTTATACAGTAGAATCTTATAACTTTATATACATGTTGACACACATTTTACCAGGATAATAATATTCAGCAGATTATGCGTTTTCAACTGATACCTCACAAGGCATACTTTGTATAAATTTATCATTTTTTTTAAAAAAAGGACAACCATAAGTATACAGTCTGTTACACCCAGTTCACAAGTTCCCTGGAGGCATCTCTTTTCAATATCCAGTCCCTGTCACTTGACACTCACAGAAATTACAAAGTCAGCTGTCTCCAAAGAGACAGTACACACACACCAGCTTATTGGCTCACTGATGGCATGCTATTTAACTTACTGCACGGCACTGAAATGGTTTATGGTAAAACTAAGAATAAGTTTTATTAATAAAGATCAGATTTAAAGTGATACTAAAGCACGAGAAAAAGAGATATGGTTACAAACAAAGTAACAATCTACTTTCTAGTGTCTAAAACTTAACAGTTTACAGACCTGTTCTCAGGCAATTTCTCACCTACAATCTGTTCTCAGCATCTTCGAACCACATGGCTGAGGAAAGCTCCTTTCACAGATTCCAAGTGTGCTGGCCTCTTTTGTCCCCTAAGTGATGGATATCTAAGGGGTTCATTCCCCTTCTTTTTATAGTCCTGTAAACCTTTGAAATATATTCTTTGGAAGTGTGTCCCTGCTATAAATTTTTTCTCCCCTGGTTGGTGTGCAGATGCCATGCTGTCTTCCTCATCCTTGGGCCAATTTGCTTTTTTCAATTGTCTTAATCACTTTATGTACCTTAGATGTAAACATACTGTCATAAATATAAAGAGAAGGGTAACCACCTTTCTGTATACAGTGCTATAAAATCCCTCCTGGCCAGAGGCAAAGTCCTTTTACCTGTAAAGGGTTAAGAAGCTCAGGTAACCTGGCTGGCACCTGACCCAAAATGACCAAAGAGGGGACAAGATACTTTCAAATCTGGAGGCGGGGGAAAGACATTTGTCTGTCTGTGTGATACCTTTGCTGGGAACAGATCCAGGATGCAAGCCCTCCAACTCCTGTAAAGTTAGTAAGTAATGTAGCTAGAAAATGCGTTAGGTTTTCTTTGTTTTGGCTTGTGAAATTTGCTGTGCTGGAGGAAATGTGTATTCCTGTTTTTGTGTCTTTTTGTAACTTAAGGTTTTGCCTAGAGGGATTCTCTATGTTTTGAATCTGACTGCTTGTAAGATTATCTTCCATTCTGATCTTACAGAGTTGTTCTCTTATCTTTTTTTGTTCTTCTAATAAAGTTCTGTTTTTTAAAAATCTGATTGGGTTTTTTGGGTGTTAAAAATCCAAGGCTGGTCTGTGCTCATCTTGTTTATTCTCAAGCCTCCCCAGGAAAGGGGGGTGTAAGGACTTGGAGGCATATTTTGGGGAAATAGGAACTCCAAGTGGTCCTTTCCTGATTGGTTGTTAAATCACTTGGTGGTGGCAGCGTTTAACTAATCCAAGGCAAAAACTTTGTGCCTTTGTGAAGTTTTAATCTAAGTGGGTAGAAATAAGCTTAGGGGATCTTTCATGCGGGTCCCCACATCTGTACCCTAGAGTTCAGAGTTGGAAAGGAACCCTGAAACATACTTTCATTACCCCTTGTTTGTAATCAAACCTTGCAAACAGGTGAATTCACAGGCTTATTTATCAACTGCCACCAAAACAAACATATTTCCAGCATACATGCATAACTTTTTACACACAACCCATACAGACAGCACAATTATATTAATGACCTGTGTATAACCTGTTTTGACATGATACATGACACTGTTTAGCTAAATGTTCTGGCAACAGTGTTCTGGGTGTTTCCTTTGTCAGTTGACATAAGGAGACTCTTAGGGTTGTTGGCCGAGGGGTCATGACTAGCTTTTATTATTTAATTCATATATTATTGAAGTGCACAGCAGCCCTGAAGACAATCGGTGTCTGTCCATGCTAGGTATTTTAAAAGTCACAGTCCCTGCCACAAAGAGTTTACGAGAGATCATGTTTAACTAACTATCCTGTCTATCTGCTCTATTCCTTTACTTTATGTATGTATCTGTCATTAGATACTACTGTGGCTGGTGCTTTGTGATAATTATCTGCATACCAACGACACAGCCTCCTGTTTTTAAAAGGCCAGATCCTGCAGTCCTACTCAAGCAATGTTCCCATTAAGGGATTTAGCTGAACCCTGTAAACCAATTTGCATCTGTGCTGCATTTGACATGGTCAATGTACTGTACTGAATGCTAAACTGCTGTGCTATTAGTCTGAGCTGCAGTGAGCAATCCATAAGGGATTGGCAGATACCCTGAACACCATAATCCTAGAAAAAAAATTTCAGCACATAATTTGCTGAATGCCATGCTTATTTTGAGGGTTCATCACGAACCCATAAAATTGCTTAAAATATATATTTGCTATTCTCTTGTAATAATATTTATCTCTACTATGTCTCTCTTTTCTAGACAGATTTATGTGAAGGATGGTGATATAGTAAAGTAATATTGAAATACACTATTGAAAAGATTTTTTTGTATATGGAACAGAGCTAAGATTTTTCTCTTTCTTTTTATATTACCATTTCCTTGCTCCATATTTTACCTAATCTGTTTTGATCAATAGGATTCGCATTAGCACTGGTAAATCTAGCTTTAGCTCAGCATTATAAAAGTGTTGGTGACACATCATTATATTTTAACTATGCATGTAGATAATTCATCTTTTCAGATCAAATATGGAAGAACTCCTCACATAAATCATGAGTGAAGTGGAACTATAAAAATCAATATACTCTCTTCACTTAAAAAGCATGAAAATAGCCCTGTGAAGTATTAAATAAGGTACTTGATTAAATCTTTCAAATATCAGAATGTTAACTATGGGGTTTACTGTGTGACATTGTAACATAGTACCACAATGGCCCTTTCAACTTTAATGCATTAATGTCCGCACTGGCAAATACCAGAAGTGATTACTGGTTAAGTATCCATGTAATAGATGTAATAGTCAGAGATCTTAAAAAATATCATCCAACATTGAACAAATCAATATTCATAAAGAGGACCAGGACAAATACACTAATCTAGTACCTTACATTGCAGAGTAAGCAGATAATCCCTACAGTTTTAGGAATCCTTTTAAAAACAAGCAGCATTCTTGTGAAAACAACAAGTATTTCTTTGTTCCATCCAAGAGTTCGATTCATGGGACATTATTGAGGTTGGTTGTGCAATAGCCTGATCCTGCCAGCCTTACTCAGGCACAGCTCTCTTTGGCACCAATGGCAGTTTTGTCTGGGGCAAGTCAGCAGGAACTTTAAGAGAAACCACTGCAATCAGTTGATACTGACTCTAGATACTTAGCAGCGGTATGTTGTCTTTTAAACCCTGGCCTGGATTTAAGCAGGGCCAAGAAATAAATATTGGGCTGAAATCCTGACCCCATTGAAATCAGTGGGAATTTTACCATTCACTTCAATAGAGGCAGGATTTCACCCGCGGCTCTTATCAGCACTCCTGTGTGTTGTGCCTTTATTATGGGATCAGCCTCCCAAGTCATAGCATTGGTTCTTCTCACATCTAGACGCAAATTCCTTGTCATGTGTGTGTCTCTTGTGGCATGAGTGGTTTTTCAAACCTTTTCATTAAGTGCTTTTTAAAATGGTCTTGTGTCATTACACAGCTCAGCTCTTCAGAATAATCCTGAAATAACAGGCCAGTATGAACGTACAATGGAGGGAAACAATTAAGCAAGAAAACAGATTTTATTTCAATCTTGCAAAGGACTATTATAGGGCTTGTCTACACTGGCAAGTTTTGTCGCCAAAAGCTGGCTTTTGACGACAAAACAGTGATAGCGTACACACTGCAATGTGACTTTTTGAGAAAAAAACACCCCATTTTGGTGACAAAAAACTTCCACCCCTGAGAGAGACTTTTGTCTTGCCCCCTCCACCTTTGTTGACAAACAGCCAGTGTAGACACCACAGCTTTTTTTTCAATTTTATTCGACTCCAGACTGTGTCCCACAATTCCCCTGCTGCCACTCTGGTCAGCGGTTTGAACTCTGCTGCCCTGCAACCAAACCGCCCCTCCCCCTTGCAAGCCCTGGGAATTTTATATCTCATTTCCTGCTTGCTGGCTTCCCAGGTGAGCATGGCTGGCTATCACACCAAACACACTCCAGCTTGGATCTAATCAGTATATGGGGAGAGGAGTCTGTTCAGTTGCAGCTGCAAGTGACCTGTAGGAATCGGGACACGTGTGGGTAAATTTCTCGAGGCTTGTGCGAAAAGGGCTATGATCGGGACACACCGCAGTGCAGAGTGAAGATAAAGGAGCTGAGGCAGGCGTACCATAAGGTGTGGAAAGTGAACCATCACTCCAATGCTGCACCTAAGATCTCCCGCTTCTATAAAGAGCTGAATGTTATCCTCAGTGGTGACCCTACCTCCATCATCGATAGCCCCATGGACACTTTGGAGGCAGCGGAAAGAGGGAGTAACCTGCAGTCTGAAATTCTGGATGAAGAAGTCAAGCTAGAAGAGGATGTGGAGCTCCCAGCGGGGTCGCCCCGTGGGGCATGCAGCCAGGAACTTTTCTCCACTCTGGAAGTGCTCAGCAGGGAGCAGATGAGACACTGGGTAAATGGCTGTGGCTGTGTAGGGAATTGAAACATGGGAGGCAGGTAGTGTTTTATGTGAGCTGGATGTTGCCCTGTGTAGCTAATTTACTTGGGCAAGCAGGGTGTCGATGGACATTGAGACCTGCAAGGAACCCTCCAGAGAGAGGCTCTGGAAGGTTTCCAAGAGATACTTGTTAATCCTCTGCTGCAGATTCCAAGGGATTGCAGCCTTGTTAGTTCCCTCATTGTAGGTAACTGTACCATGCCCGTTAGCAATCACTGGAGCTGGGACCAAAGCGGCACATAGCTGAGCTGCATACAGACAGGAATGAAAGCTCCAAGCATGCAGCAGTTGTGCCCTGGTTTCCCTGGTTACACGCAGCCGCAAGATATCAGCCAGCAGGTTGGCCACCTGGAAGAAGTATGTGATAATTTTAGAATGAGTTCCCTGCAAAGCTGACCTGCAAGCCATGATTGTTTTGTCCGTACGCATAACCGCCTTCCCCCTACTCACCATGATTGGGGTGCTCCTGGAGCTGTGTGTCTGCCTAGAGTCTCAGAGAGAAAGTGATTTCTACTAGCAAAAGGCCCTTGTTACTAAAATGTTTGATCATTTGCTGTAATGTAACAATCCCTTTTCTGTTCAGCACAGACCTTGAGGAACATACCATGTACCCCTGCTGACTGGCTTCGTCAGATAAGAAAGAACTCTAGGCGCAGCAAAGAGGACATGTTCCAGAAGGTGCTGTAGCATGATGAGAGACAGACCACGGAACGCAAAGAGTGCTGGGAAGCCGAAAGGCAGGACAGAAAAGAGAATGCTGCTTTTGCTAGGCAAGCAACAGAGCGGATGATAAAAGTTATGGAGGATTAGACAGAGATGCTCAAGTCTTTGATACAGCTGCAGACTGAGCAGATCTGTGGTCATCTTCCAATGCAGCAAATGCAGATGCACAATTCTTTGCTAACCCCACCCCGCTCTATTCCCACACATTCCCTTTCACTAACCAGCACTCCTGAGTTTCTCCATCACTCCACCTTCTCTCACAGCTTGCATAATGATAGCTGGAACTACACACAGTTGTGAGGTTTTCCCCTTTTTAACAGTAAATAAAGGCTAAGGTATTTAATGGTACAGTGTTTTTATTCTGCTATACGCTTTTGTAGAACACAATCAGTTCACTCTTGGGAACAGGCTTCTAAAACATTCTGTTGCATGGATCTTGGGCCCCAAAATCGTACATGGATGCACCAGGGAAGCAACTCCAAAGCAGACTGTGTTACTGCCCCTCAGTGTCAAAGTGGTTCCTCAAAGCTGCTCTGATATTAATAGCAGCCCTCTGGGCTCCTCTGACAGCCCTAGCATGTGGCTGCTCAAATTGTGCAGCCAAGTGCTCCGCCTCAGTGCTCCACACATGAGCAAACATTTCACCCTTAGATTCAAACAGATTATGCAAAGTGCAGCACGCGGCTATGACCACGGGAATATTATCCTGGGTAAGGTCTAGCCATTGAGACACCTCCAGCGACCTTTCAAATGGCCAAAGGAACATTTGACTACTGTGCAGCACCTGCTCAGCCTGTTGTTAAAATGTTCCTTGCTGCTGTCCAGGTGCCCTGTGTAAGGGTTTCATGAGCCAGGGCTGTAAGGGGTGAGCCAGGTCTCCCAGGATTACTATGGGCATTTCCACATCCCCCACTGTGATCTTGTGGTCTGGAAAGAAATTTGCCGCCTTCATCTTTCTGTACAGGCCACTATTCTCGAAAATGTGCGTGTCATGCACCTTTCCAGACCAGCCTGCACTAATGTCCGTGAAATACCCCGGTGATCTACAAATGCCTGCAACACCATGGAGAAGTATCCCTTCCTATTGATGTATTCAGGGGCAAGGTGGTCTGGCGCTAAAATTGGAATGTGCGTGCCATCAATCACCCTGCCACAGTTAGGAAAACCCATCTCTGCAGAGCCATCCACTATTTCATGCACATTTCCCAGAGTCATGGTCCTCCGCAGCAGGATGTGATTTATTGCCCAGCACACTTGGAGTAATACAGCCCCAACAGTGGACTTCCCTACTCCAAATTGATTTGCAACTGACCAGTAGCAGTCTGGATTGACTAGCTTCCACACAGTGATTGCAACATGCTTCTGTACCGAAAGGGCAGGTCTCATTCTGGTGTCCTTGCACCGCAGGCCGGGGGACAGCTCAGCACATAGCTCCACGAAGGTTGTTTTACCCATCCTAAAGTTCTGTACCCACTGGTCGTCATCCCACACCTGCATGACAATGTGATCCCACCAATCAGTGCTCGTTTCCCTAGCCCCAAAGCAAGGGTCTACTGTATGCAGCTGCTCTGTGAATGCACAAAGCACTGATAAGTAACTGCTGTCCATATCACACTCAGGTGCCTACGATTCATCCTCTGTCAGTAACTCTGCGAGTAACTCTGCAAGTAACTGTGCTGCCAAGTGCGATGTCTTCATGACAGTTAACAGCGCATAGGAGAGAAGTGCGGGATCCATCCTCTCTCACTGCAGATGCTGGCGTGCACTACAAAAGCATGACAGTTGGAAAAACGGCGTGAAAGGAAACCAGTGACCTTTGGAGGGGTGGGACACAAACCGGTGCATGACGGTACATTTTGCACATCCCAGGTTGCGCTGCACTGTTTCTGCATTTCCACAACACCTAGTGATAGATGG
This sequence comes from Lepidochelys kempii, assembly GCF_965140285.1. Classification (NCBI taxonomy): domain Eukaryota; kingdom Metazoa; phylum Chordata; order Testudines; family Cheloniidae; genus Lepidochelys; species Lepidochelys kempii. Next base: position 63,896,782 of record NC_136384.1, on the reverse strand, counting down.
TGTCACCAAGCACTTTGGGATACATACCCACAGTCCCTTGCTTTCACTGTCGACAATGATGCCCTGATTGTGGACATGAGGGAGCAAATGTAGACACACTTTGGCAACTTTGCTTTTGTCGCTTTTTCCTTGTTGACATTAGTTTCATCGACAAAACTTGCCAGTGTAGACAAGCCCATATTCAGTGAGGGAAACTATTTTTTAAAATTATGAGAAGTACCATGACTGTGTCCCATTGGAATTCTTCATTTGCACAGTATGGTTAGAATTGTGACTAAGAAGGGGGGGGGATTTGAACCTGGAGAAAGCAACAAACAGCCCTTTATTTTAAAGAAGAAAACCTATCTGAAAAGGTACTATTTTAACTTTCATGGTTATAGTAAGAGAATTTGAGTTTTGTCACCTTGGGGAAAATCTTACCCACTTCTTTGCATTCATGCACAAGGATTGAAACAATCAAAGTCCCATGGCTCTGCAAAATGAGGATGACAGGCCAGAAAGAAATCATGCAGGGGACCTCTACAGTTCCTATGTGCTACAGATAACTGATCCATAATAACTCTCTCTCTGCAGCAATACACAGGTGGGTGGGAGTAGATTGTGGGGAAGGACGAGGATGTGATCATGGGTTCCACAATGTACATAGAGTAGCCCGGAACACCATGGGAGGAGGTGGCCACTATTACAGCCTGGAGGCTGTTGTGCATTTTGCCGGAAGACAAGGGGCTACATTCCTTAGCTGGAGTAACACAGCATGGTTCCATTGAAGACAATGGTGATACAATGTATCAATGAAGGATATTATGAATCCCTGCTAAGTCATCACAGGTACGGCTGTTCCTGAATTAGGATCTATCACCTAATTGATCTCAGTGCAAACAAGGATAAGGGACAAGAAAAGGTAAACTAAAAAGGTGCTTTATTTTACATAAGGTGAGTATATGGACAAAATATCTCCGTGGCTTGCATGGGCATGAAGCCCAGAACCCTCTCCCTCTACAAATGACAGACAAAAGTGTTTATACTTTACAGATCAAAGTTCGCCTGATTGTCTGCCTCAGCCTCAAGATGTGGGATATGGACCTACCACTGAGCTTGGGAATGACACAGGAGGGACTCGGACCTTTGATGACTGCTGGACCAGGATTAGGATCAGGATCAGAATAGGGATTAGTTCTCAGGTAAGTGGCTGTGGTGGTTTCTCTCAGAGATCTTCCAGTGGTTCTTGATCCAATGATGTGAATGTAGGCTGCCGCTAGGGAGGACAGCCCCCTAGAGCCTGTGAGTGGGGCTTTTATATCCTCTAGACTTGAGGCAGATTAGTGACCACCTGAAAAGTCCTTTTCCCGCCTTTTCCACAAAGGAGCAGCAAACTCAAACAAAAGGGTGCCAAAGTTCCAAAGAGAAGAGTAGCCAACGTGGCTGCCGAACTACTAGAAACCATTCAAGATGGCGATTTTAACAAATGTTTGACATTACCATGTCCCAGATAAATACAAGATACCACAGACATAAATCAGAGCATGCATATTAAAACATAAATACATGAATAATGCTGTACATATTTCCCCTCCTTGATGGTTTGGAGATCTTAAAACTCCAATGCCATCATAAACATTCAAACCAATTTAAATGGACTATTACTTGATTGTTATTGATTTTTTTTTGTATCCAAAGGGTCATTGCAATTAGATAAATAATTATAACTGTCTGAATAGTTAGTACCACCACCACCACAGGATGGAGCAAGATCTTCCATATTTGATTTAAGTCTACCAATCCACCGAACAAACCCTCCCACCAATGAGAACTAGTGGTCTCACTTCGGATTTTTCTTAATATTGTCTTAATTTGATTTGATGAGTGATAAACTGTAACCATAGTTTCCCTACTTTCTTGCTGAAAATCTTTCAGATGGTGCTTTAAATCTGGGTGCAGCATTAATTGCTTTAAGGCTGTTATATTAACACCTAGATGTATTGGATTTAAATGGTCATATAACTCACAATACAAATTAACAGTTTGTAAAGATACTTGATGGTGTGTGAAATTAACATCACAACCCCCAACTGTAAACAAACACAGAGAAAAGACAAATTAATGTAGGGATTGTGAGAAAAAGAATTAACTAAAAATTCAGTACACCAACTTCTTAGGCATAGAATCATAGAATCATAGAATATCAGGGTTGGAAGGGACCCCAGAAGGTCATCAAGTCTAGCATATACAGGAAGAATCTACTAATACGAGAACTGAACTATTAAGCTTCAAATCACTAAGTTTATAATCAGACCTGCCTTTAATTGGGTTTAGACACACCTGAGATGTTTCCATTACTTCTGAGTCACACGTGTAACCCAGGCCTTTCTCTTCCAGGCATGCTTGCAGATTTATATTGCAATAAGACTTACATCTTACAGGGACACATTTACTTAGACCAAAGGAAGCATCACCGAACTGTTCGAGTTAAGACCCAGAGGCACGAAGGGATGAATCCACTCTTCTCGAGCATCAACCAGGGTAAGAATGTTGGCCACAATGGTGTCATTACTGGGGAGGTAGGTGAAATTAACTAACTTCCACCAGGCCTTGTGCTGCCTTTCAAAATCTGTAGTGGCATTATCCCAAAGAGCTTTGCCCATCTCAACAGGAATTAAGCCATTGAACCCATTCCTGATAATATCTTTTGCCACATTTAAAACCCATGCCTGAGCCTGAATACAAGACACAGACATAGAGTTATTAGATTGAAGTACATGCAGGGCCCCTACCGGGTTAAGATGATCTGTCAACTGTAATTGGAGCCATCCAGGCAGTATACTGGCTATTTTTTACTCTATCACACTTAACTGTGTTAATGATATTGAAAGTGGATTGGATAATGATGCTAGGTCATGTCCTAATGCTCCGATCTTATTGGCAAGGACTTGCTGGTCTATTGTATTTAATATGCCAAGTCCAGTTCCTATGCCCCCTAATATAGATGCCACAATATCTCGTTTGTGCTTTTGGCTGGGAGATACCTGGCTTACCAGTGTACTGCCTAAGGTATGTCATCCAAAAATAAGGGGCATGACATAAGGCACACAATTCCTTCTCACCTGTTTAAAAGACATTTGGAGGGGCATGATTATTCTTTTAAGTGTTTAGGTTGGGTTAATCATTAATAAGCATTTAACTCCCCTTTTCACCACAACTGGTCCAATGTTGCTTACGTATGTCTTAGGCACAATTATTACATGCTTGCTTTCATGTAACCCAAATTGACACCTTATATGCCAGTATCCAGACTCATTGAGATGTATAGGAATATTTACAGAGCCATGACATTTAACAGAAAATGTTTACCTTTTATACAAAAAACTTATTTACATTAGGATATGCTACATCACATGAGGATTTACACCAACTGCATTTTAATTGTACCAGATGTCTTGACAGTGGAGTGTTTACATATGCACTTGCATTCTCAACAGTATATTTCAAATCCATATGTATTTTTATGTTCACTTTACCCAATGGCATGATGGAGGAAACATTAGATTGTATATATGCATGCACACTTGGAAGAATGCCATTCCTCTACTCTATCTGTGCATGATTCCAGGAAGCCATAATTGAATTCCCTGGTATATCTACCTTGCACCTTTTGGACCCAAGAAATCTGATCACTGCTGTCAATGATGGCCTCATGATACCATTGATCATTTTCAGGAAAAGCCATCAGAGACTATTTAATTTTTTCCTGCCTCCAAGCAACATAGAAGTAACCATTTTGGTCAAATGCATACACCATAATTATCCCTTTTAATACCATGCTTAGCAAAGCATAATCATAACCATACAAATAAACCCAGTCACTAACATTTTGGAACAGTTCATCCTTAACCTTGCAATACATATGTTCATTCTCCTCCACAATCAGCAGACCACGTATAAACCAAAAACCATAAAACAGTAATACATAATATACATTTCATGTCCAGATATGGATGTTATTCCTGAAAAATAAAGAAAACAGAGAGACATTAGATTTTATAGTGATTTCAGCTATTTTCCTTTCCACGGCTTTAATTGTGCAAAGTGAAACCATTTTAAGACTTTTTTCTTACTAAGTAGAGATTAAGGGAGGTAACAGGTTTGGCTGGCCTTATTTACAATGACTACCGGCCCTACCCATTTCGGGCTCAGAGTGACCCTTGTCAGAGAAGTACCTGTACAAAATTTTATATCCAACTGGCCACTCTATGATCTTTAAATTGTCACCAAGCCTTTTATCCATTTGTTTAAACCTGCATTTAAGCTGCTGTTGCTTTTGAGTGTCACTGATTTGTTCCACAGAGTCTCTGGCCCCATTAAAGCTGCTTGCTTAGCCAGTAAATCTACTTGGCGGTTTAGCAAGGTGATTTCTGCTGAATATTTCCTGTGGGCTCACACCTTAAATAGATAAGTAGGATGTCTTCTTTTCTTTGCCAGTTCCCAAGCATGGATCAAATATTTAGCATGGGCTATCTACAGACCTCATGTTTTTAGTGACCCATTGTGATATTCCCCTCTGGTGTTATCTGGACCAGCGATCTGCTAGGTCACTCCAATCCTTCACTCTGGGAGCCAGCCTTATCGTGCTCTGCTGTAAGAACCCCCACTCCTGAGCTGTTCAGGCACAGCCTCTGGCATGTAAGCTGCTCCTTGGATCGTGCAACCAAATGACACTAGCCAATATCTCCGGTACCAGACGCAACCCTAGGAACCTCCATCTTGCAGTGTCCGTTATGCCTGCCAGATGCTGCAAGCATATATGAGTTCATCAATTTAACAAAGAAACTGATATGTACCAGGCTTGTTATCCCAAGAGGAGTCTGTCACACTTCAAACGCATTGCTTCAGGTAGAAGAAACAAACAGATTTATTAACTACAAAGATAAAATTTAAGTGATTATAAGTCAAAGCAAAACAAGTCAGATCTGGTCAAATGAAATAAAAGCAAAACACATTCTATGCTGATCTTAACACTTTCAATGCCCTTACAAACTTAGATGCTTCTCACCACAGGCTGGCTGGTTGCTCTTCAGCCAGGCTCTCCCCTTTGATCAGTGCTTCAGTTGCTTGGTGTGGTGTCTGTAGATGTAGGTGGAAGAGAGAGAGAAAAAGAGAGAGAGAGAGAGAGAGAGTGCATGGCAAACATCTCTCCCTTTTATCTTGTCCTTTCTTCCCTCTTGGCTTTGCCCCCCTCCCTTCCAGAGTCAGGTGAGCATTACCTCATTTCAGTCCCAAACTGGCCAAAGGAAAAGGGGTGAGTCTCTCAAGAATCTAACATTCTTTTGTTGCTGTCTAGGCCAGTGTTCTTTGTTCCTGTGAGGCTGGGCTGGGTTTGTCCCATACATGTCCTGATGAAGTGTGAACTACCTCTCTGCTCTTGGAGAGTTTTTTCCTGGGTTTATTTTAAGCCATGAGGATTCATGTATATAGTTATGAGGCTGAAAATGTAATTATAACCTATAACATTACTGTAACAATTACTATATCATCACTATAACAATCATGCTCAGTGTATCATGAGCCTTCTGAAGACACCCAACATGATTTACTTTGCACTGGATGCCACACAATAATTTTATAAAGATGAACGTGGGGGTGTAGAATGTTCCCCCAAGGTACAGAGCACCACACCCATACTGGCATCCAGTCTATTAGGACGTGTATTGCTCAGTCAGAGTCTGAACAGATGGTCACTGGTGCTTCATTGTTACCTGCATCCAGTGCTGCCACTATGGCAATAATTTAAGCTGCTTGAGCAGACTCAGGGGTGACCATTGTCTGCAGAACAATATCTGTTGATACCTGTAATGCAGCATAGCCTGCACATGGTTTACCCTGATGAAATTGACAGCTACCATCAACCACCCATAAATCCATGTTATCAGTTTCAGCTTCTTCACATGAGGTCTTTAACTGAAATGGAGAAGGTTCCTCTTTCATGTTCATGGTGGGAAGTGAACATTCGTGCTCCTTTCCCTAGGTGATTAATGCCCAGGGTGGTGCAGATAAGGTAGGCACTTTATTCACCTGGATGTCTCTGTTTAATAAGTTCAGTGTCCAGCCTACAAGGCACCTGACCTTCATTAGCTTTTCCTGAGAGAACTTATTTAATCAGAGTGTGAACAGTTCTTAATACAATTGGGAATATTCCAGTAAGGTATTCCCAGTGCTGGAGTACCCAGGTTAATGCCAGCACATCACACTCACATGCAGAATACCTTCTTTCTATCTCTGGCAGCACCTTAGACCCCAAAACTACAGGTTTTAAACTGGTCCCCTGCTGTTGTAATAATATAGCACTGAGACCACAGTTGGTAGTTTCAAGCTGGAGATAAGGCTTGCCTGCCTGTGGGTACACAACGGCTGCGGCCTGGAGGAGAGCCTGCTTGAGACTGTAAAAAGCAGCTCTTTACTCTTCCCCACCCCACATCTCCACTCCTGGCCTTTCCTTAATAACAAATAAAGGGGCTGTGCCAATTCTGAGTAATTTTCAACCAAGTCCCTTGAAAAGCCCATTAGACCCAGGAAAGACCTGAATGATGACATATCCTGAGGCATTTTATTGATTAATTTTACCCTGGCAGCATCTGGTCACCTCCCATGTATCCCCAACTCCATGCCCACATAGATGACCTGCTGCTGAAGCGTTTGAGCCTTACTTGGGCTAAGGATAAAACCAGTTGCACTAATAGCCTGCAATACCTCTTTCAAGATCCTTAAGTTTTCTTCTCTGGTCACGGTGTCAATCAATATATCATCTACATAACTGATTATATTATCTCTACAGCTGAGATCTTCCTACATTTTTAGACAAATTTATGACAGACAGGGCATGTGGTATCCTTGTGGCACATGGGTGAATGTTAATTGCTGATTGCTTTACATAAATGCAAACTTAAACCATGCACTAGGGTGCAGTGCAACAGAAAAGAAGGTGTTTGTTAAATCTAATACGGTGAATCACTGAGCACCAGCAGCTAGCTATACTAGACATAATCTCGTGGAATTTAGCCATGACTGGTGCAAGTCTGGTGTAACCAGATTCAGTTCATGGTAATCTACTGTCAGTCTCCATGTTCGTTTATCCTCCTTTAGTACAGACCATATCGGGGAATTACATATGCTCTCGCTTACACTAAATACCCCTAGTCCTTTAAGAGATTCTATGGTATCTTTTATCCCTTCTTCAGCTTTCAAAACTGATATTGTTTTTGGGCTTTAGGGTTGGTTGGGACCCTCCACTTTGACTTCAGCCTGTATTTTTCTGCATTACAGTTTATCCGTTGCAAAGGTTTGTAGAAACTGATCAGTAACCTCCTTCACTGCTTCCTCCCATTCAGGTGTGGTGACTGGCCTTCACTGCTGACACTCTGAGGCAGGCACTGTGAATCCACCCAACCCATTGTCCGTTTTATTCAGCATGCCATTAGGTAAATCCACAATTACATTTAATTTTCTGAGTGCATCCATTCTCAGAATTCCATGTCCGTCTAAGCACTGCGGACCAAACGTCAGTTTAGTCTTAATTATTCTAATGGTACAGGAGATTGGTTTGGTAAAAAGGGGCTGCACTTTCTTTTCCATTATAACCCTGCAGTACCTTAATCTCCTGAACTGGTAGTCTCTTGATTTTAGGGGCAGCTCTAGTACAAATGAGGGATGTTATAGCACCTATATAATAACATAACTTGATTAACTATTCCAAACTCTGTCAAGGGTAACCATAGTTACAGGCCTCCCCCCACATATCGTTCAAGATTGGTGCTACAAAAAAGGGAAGAGGGAGAGCTTGGCCTCCTCATTGCTGCTGATGACTGGGTGATATAGGATCCCGACCACCCACTTCATATTGAGCCAATTTCCTGAACAATTCCTCTCCCAGGAGTTAATGGAGCTGGTTCTTCTTTTCATACTCTGAAAACCTCCTCCAGAGGACATACTGAAATCACCTTATATCATGCTCCTTCTCATACTTGTCAAACTTTGTATCCTCTTTATCAAATTTAGTCTGATTATGATTACTTTGGCTATTCATTGCTGCTTGATTTCTTTTAGGGTAAGGGCTGTCTTTACTATCTTTAATCTCACAGATAGACTCTTGAACTGTTGCTCTTTTTCTTACCCCAATGACTAGGGTAAGCCTCCTTCTGTAATTCAAAAGCTTCCTTCCAATTCCTTAAGACTTACATTTTTTACATTTACCAGGCCCAGGGAGATTCTAATTCCAGGTGATAAGCCTTGGACCAGGGCCACTTTAAATTCAGGGGTGTCACTCACAGCAATTCCATTTGTTATGGGGGGACATATCAGCCAACCAATTAAGTAAACTTTTTCCAAGCCAGATATTTTTCTGGTCTCTCCCAGTCTTGGTTTCTCAGAATAGAACTTGCCAATAATATTTTCATGTGCATAATATAGATGAAACACATCACCATAAACCTTCAATCTCCCTGGCATTTGCCATTTGAACACCTCCTGGCAATGCCTCAAAGTCATCACCATTTATGCACTCTCGTATTAAGGAGACTGTGTGCTCCTCGCTTGGAGCTGACATACTGCTAATCTTAGTGACCCAGTCGAGAGCAGACTCCTTGTTAAGAGCTCCCAAATTTTTACCCATAGCCCAGACCTGTTCCAGCCCAAACGGTTTTGTTTCATACCTGGTCTCTGGGGGTTTGTTTGTACCATATTGTATGACTGTAGTTGTTATTGGGACCAGTGGAGGATATAATTTCCCCTCCTTCTTTTCCCCATAAGGTACCATTTCTAGATTTTGCTGGGGAGCAGACGGCTGTACTGACCTCACTGGTTTTCTACCTTCCTCCCAAGCATCCTCCCCATCTAAGTCCGCATCACTGGTGTTTTAGGATTCATATCCCCTCAAGGGACCCATCTGGATGGCACTCACCAACCCCTGGTTTTTCCTCAGCCTCTCTTTTAATACATTGTTTTTTAAATTACAGGAGGCATGTTTACTGGAGCTTTCTTTGGCAATCTTCACTTTAACCATTTCTCTCAAGGCTGGCTGTGAATCTGCCAAATTGGTGGCTGGCAAAAAGTCTTTGTCTTTCTTTGCTAAACACATATTAAGATCTTTCACCTGTTGCTCCGGTTGATTAATCTGCATGGTCTGGTTGCAGAGTTGAGCAGACAGCGTATTGACATGTACTGTTAAATTTCTCCATTTCAGAGTTTTGATGTCATTTGTTCCTTAACCTCTGAAATGGCACCCTGCTGAGACTTTATGTATTTGTCCAGCTCCTTAGCTACCGTTGCAAACCCATATACTAATACCCATTTTCTCAGCTTCTTGCTAGGTTTCAGCTTGGATGTCACAAAGCCTTCCCAATTATTGCTTAGGTTTTTTAGAGTATTATCTCCAACAGACAAATCCTCCTCCCATGGTTTTTTTTCCTTTTCCAAACAAAATTTACTCTGTACTCCAGTGACATTTTATTTCACTGCTGTTTCCATCCATGGGAACCATACTGCTTGTTGCTGTTCATGATTCTGCTTATGATGTTACAGTAGAATAAAACAGCGTGTGTCTGTCTTTGGCAAGATATGTTCTATGGACCATGAAGGTCAGACAGTTGCTGCTTCACTACTGGACTGTGGAGTCAGAGCCAGCAATAGAGTGAATATGTTACTCACTGGGTCTTACTAAAGACCAGAGCAGAATGCAGCTTCCCAGACCATGTATGGAGCAGAGGCTTTGGCTACCCATCAAGAGATCCAAGCGGATTCTATTTTTGTTCTCCACAGGCAAAAGCCTGGAACAATAACCTGCACGTTCTCTGGGTCCTACTGACCAGAACGGGCTATGGATCCCTGGGCTGACTACAGTCAGAGCCTTACACTGAACTCACTGGACCACTGTGTCAGAGCAGAAGCCTTGGCTCCTAACAGCGGCGTCAGAGTCAGCAGATTGTAAAAGCCTGTAGAAGCAGCCTGAGCAAAAAGCGGCAGTTCTCTGGGACCTATTGGCCAGAGCTGCCAAAATCCAATTAGTGGCTTCCATGGGTCTTACGACACGAGTCCCAAACCTTACGGCTTCCATGGACCCTTCGGTCTAAGCTGGAATCACATTCCCACTGCTGCTGAGCAGCAGCAGCTCACCTCCCGCAAGGTCAGTGGACCTTTAGCAAGCCTGAACTAAGTAAATTATAATTAATTAACACTATGACCAAAATCAGGGGTCCTGCCACGGTTGCCAATTGTTACACTGTATCAAGGTGCGGGAAGAAATTAAGGATGTCATGGACCCCTGCTAAGAAGTCACAGGTACAGCTGTCCCTGAATTAGGATCCATCACCTAATTGATCTCAGTGTAAATAAGGATAAGGGACAAGAAAAGTTAAATTGAAAAGGTGCTTTATTTAATGTAAAGTGAGTAAATGGACAAAATAATCTCAGTGGCTTGCATGGACATGAAGCCCAGAACCCTCTCCCTCTACAAATGACAGAGAAGGGTGTTTATATTTACAGATCAAAGTTCATCTGATCATCTGCCTTGGCCTTGAGATGTTGGATCCGGACCTAACACTGCTCTTGGGAATGACAGGTGGCGCAAGAGGGACTCAGACTAAGCTTGGGATCAGGATCAGAATCAGGATTACTTCTCAGGAAAAAGCGGCAAAGAGTCCTGTGTCACCTTATAGACTAACAGACGTATTGGAGCATAAGCTTTCGTGGGTGAATGCATTGTCAGATGCATCTGACGAAGTGGGCATTCACCTATGAAAGCTTATGCTCCAATACGTCTGTTAGTCTATAAGGTGACACAGGACTCTTTGCCGCTTTTACAGATCCAGATTAACACAGCTACCCTTCTGATACTTCTCAGTTAAGTAGCTGTGGTGGTTTTTCTCAGAGATCTTCCAGTGGTTCTTGATACAACGACACAAACGCTGGCTGCCGTTAGGGAGGACAGCCCCCTAGAGCCTGTGAGTGGGGATTTTATATCCTCTAGTCTCTAGGCAGAGATTTGTGGAAAAGGACTGGTCGGGTGGTCACCAAAGAGCAGCAAACTCAAACAAAAGGGTGCCAAAGTTCCAAAGAGAAGGGTAGCCAACATGACTGCCAAACAACTACTAGAAACCATTCAAGATGGTGATTTTAACGAATTTGACATTACCATTTCCCAGGGAAATAATACAAGATACCACAGAGAAATCAGAGCATGCACATTAAAACATAAATACTTTAATTCTGTACAATGGAATTCTGCCAGTTTACAGCAGCTGAGTATTTGGCGCTGGTTGTCAAGATTTCATCCCTTCAACCCCCATGTAAGTTACCATTTCCTTGAACTTTGCTCAGTTGACCAGGATTTCACCCTAAAATGCTATATATGGATGAACTAGAGATGAACTCTTCCTCAGATGTTGTCCTCCCCCAACACGCACGCACAGACACACACACCATGGTTACATAGTAACCACGAGCAAAAGTACTCAGATGGGAGGGGGGAAAGGAATTTCCTTCATTTTATTTACTTAATCATTCATGAAGTCCCCATTATGGATGGCAGTATTAAGAAATCATCATGCACCAGTGCATGCCATCCTGCTTTTATAAGATGATACTTATTCAAAGACACCAGAAGATACAAGGTATTGAGTGGCCAGAAGTATGCAGTGCAAATTTGATGTCCTGTCATGTTGTTACGATGATGTGGCCTTGAAATTGAAAGGAAAATGCAGACTTGTGAACTTATTTATAGTTCTAATGAGGGAGAGGGTAACCAAGGACCTTGGGCGGGAGTCACAGCCTAAGCTGTGTGAGAGAGAGATGGGCAAATCACTACATTGCAACATTCTTGTGAAAATTTCAAACAATTTCCCTATTTAGTGAAGTATGAGTGCAACCTAAAAATTAAATCCAGTCTCCTTGAGCATGAGCCTACTCCCATTAAAAATAATGGAGAGTTTGAATTCAGTGGCAGAGGAGTTAGGCAAAAGCTGAGCACTTTTGAAAATCCCATCCCATGTAGCATTTGGTATAAATGTAGCCAAATAGCCCCAGGAGTTACCTGTGTGAGTCCCCTACTCATATATACATCCTCGTGTGGTAGCTCAATGTGAGCTAGCACAAATGTAAACAGTGGTGTATCTGCAATCGCACAGGTAGCAGTGGCATGGCTTTAGGAGTATTTTCAGGAGTATTTGTACTCAGCCCAGCTAAGCTGTGTCACTGCTGCCAGTAGCCATGCTACTGAAGCTACACTATGACCTCCAGTATGTGTACGGGAGCTATGGAATCACGGCACAGATATAGCCCTACTGTAGAATATGTTTTGACAAAGGTATACACACCTGTAGCAACTACTGTTATGAATTAGTGAGTATGGAAATAGGGCAGAGGTTTGGGAACACTGAAGTTTTCCATACTCAAAAAACCCACAGCAAAAAATGGAAGCAGTTGAGTATCTAGAAGTCTAAATTGACTATGAATGATGAGTAGTTGGGCCATAATTGTTTTCAAAGAGCTAATAGAATGCATAGAGCAGAAATCTATAAATGTTATAGAGGCTTTAAGACACAGATGAGGTTAATGCTGAGGTAAGATCTAGATAGGTTAGTGAAGCAAGGTATTGATTCTGTGCAGAGCTAGCATGGTCAATATTAAGTATTTTATTACTACAGACTCAGAATTTTGGTCTAACAATAGTGTTGAAAATTATTAAAGATAAACCATTCATAAGATTTAGTAGTTGCTTCACAGGCTAATTCTTTGCCAGCTTCCTACCACCTTTGCTCAGTGCTTCTGAGAGTATTCTGTCCAGCACTGACTATTTAATATTCAAAGCTGCATCAAGCCTTTGAACAACTTTATGTACTCCCTTAAGGCCATTTTTCATCCTCAATCCAGAGGACCTAAAGTTTCTGACAGACATTTGCTTTTATCATCTTGGTCTCCTGTGGACATATGTAATTACCATCACAGTACAGGGCATTCTTACTTAATAAATAAAATACTTCCTTCCATTTCAGCTTTCAGACCAGCAGGCCTTTTCTTTGTCATGTTACTGACACCTCTGGTGACAAAGCAAAAAAAAAAAAAAAAACCAAACCCAACAAAAACAAAAAAGCCTGCTCTTGAAGGTGTTAGACAGACTGCTTTTGCACATTGATCAACAGCAGTCAAAAAATTGTTCTGTGAAGGAGACAAGCGACAAGACCACTGTGGAAACGGAGATGAATAAGCAGTCTATTTTTGACAGTTAAAGGCACAACTGAAGACCTACTGTAGTGTAAACAAGCTTCACTATTACTTTAATTAGAAGGGAAAAAATTCAAAGTAAGTGCCTTCATTTGTTCAGCTCTCTTTGGCAGTATGGGTAGCACAGAGCTTATCAAGTTAAATCACTCAAACTCTAATTAGTCACAGTGGGAAAGATGCTTTTTGATTGTAGTATTTTCTTTCCCTTCTCCAGGGCTTAAATAAATTTTGAGGTGATTGTCTATTTGGAATGTTGATCTTGAGAAATAAAATAGCTGTAGTTTTTCTTGAATTTGTTCTATTCTGAATCAAAGTGTATCTTAAAATCAGAAGGGACAGTGTGGATAATCATCCAGAATCACATCTCAAAAACTGAAAAATCATCCTTCCAGCTTCATAAGGAAGGGAAGCAAGGGGAGGATACATCAATTCATGCTCATTAGCAATGGCAGCCAGCAGAGTTTAGGACCCATATGAGCAGGTACTTAATATAACATGCAAGTAGCCCCATTGACTTCATTGTTAATACTTATGTGCTTAAAGTTATGCATGTGCTTAAATGTCTTGCTGAATCAGAGAAATGCTATACAAGTTTGTATTCAAATGGAAATTACTTCAATTCTACAGTTTCCTATTCTTGTCACAGATCTGATTTTGTGGCAAATCTAGACATCTTTGGTAATGTAGGTTTTGGGAAATGCTAAAGTAGCCAAAAGAATAGGGGAAGAGAATAGAAATTAGAATGGAGATGTAGAGCACCAAAAGGGGTCATACATGGTTCTCTTTCCCCGGGGAAATAATGCCAAGAACTGGAATTTCTAATATCAATATGTAGCAATAACACTAGAACCCAGGGATCAATTTTAATACAAAAACCCAGTATCTCAATTTTAATACAAAATCTACTTTGAAGATTACAATTTTCTACTTTCAGAGAGTCAGTGATTCGATTGGCTAGTTCTCTCTTCTCCCCATTTAATGCGGTCTAATTTTGTGGGTGAAAAATGAAATATCCTATTTAGCTGATTAAAATAAATGCCCACCCACTGACAAGGATCTCTTGGCAACAACTGGCAGAGGGCTGCAAAAGGATTACAGGGACCCCGTGTCTGGTATTTACATTCTAGTTCACCAAAGAGTGTCATGTAAAGTTTCTGCTGAAAGCCCATGTCACAAAGATCATCATAATCTTTGCAAATGCATGTGAGGACAGTATGGAAGGAGTTGTGTAGATATTGGAAATTAGGTTCTTAAGGCCTTGAACATAAAAGCAGGTCATTTGGAGGTAGCAAGTTTCATTGGAGACACTCATCTCCCTGGCTGACCATTGTATATTGTGCGTCTTACAATGGAAGTTCATTAGTGTAGACAAGGGCTGAGACACACTAAAGGGAAAAGTCAATCTAAGCTATACAATTTGAGTTACGTGAATAGTGTAACTCAAGTCAACGTAGCTTAGATCTACTTACCACGGGGTCCACTGCGTGATGTCGATGGGAGATGCTCTCCCATTGACTCCTTACTCTTCTTGATCCGGTGGAGTACAGGAGTAGATGGGAAAGTGAACTGCAGTCGATTTAGCGGGTCTTCACTAGACCTGCTAAATCAACTGCTGATGCATCAATCACAGCACATTGATCCCCAGTAAGTGTAGATAAGCCATTAGTATCCAAAAGATTGTAGAGACTTCAAGGTAAGAAATTAACAGGAAGAGGCAAACAGCAGGGAGGGACCTTTGTTGATAGGTAAAGAACAAAAAGATATCCTAATATATCTAAGGATGCAGAAAGACATCCTTGCATCCCTCATTTGGGAGAGACAAATTGCCAGTGGACTTGATCTCATGAAAGAGTCTCAGCCGTCCTGGTTGAAAAACTATACCGAAGTCTATCTCAGTTACCTTATTAGAAAAGAGGGCATCTTTTAGTTAAGTTTAACCTCTAGAATGCATGTTCTGATCTTGTTTTATATGTAACCATTTGTTTCCAGTAATCCTACTCTCTATCATTTGAATCTCTGCTCTGTAACCAAATTTATACTGTTTCTCTATAAGCAAATCTAAGTGCTGAGTGTTCAGTGGAACAGGGGGTCTATAGGTGTAAGTAATGAGCTGTGGTGTGCTGTTCCTTTGCAAACAGCAGGTCTGGTAATTGTGTGAGTGTTCCCCAAGACCTCATATCATTCACTCAGCTTCAGGGAGGAAGCCCCTCCCAAGGTATCTGAGGCAGCAAGCCAGGGGCAACACCAGGTCCAGGATAGCTTGTTGTAGCATGATTCTGTAAAACGAGGCTGGGAAACTTGCTCCCATGGGCTGTGTAGCTGTACCCTTATAAAAAAAACAAACATTTTTTCCAGGTGAGTAACGGAGGGAGGAAAGTTAGTATTTTTCTTATACTTAGGCTATGTCTACACTGGCAATTGAATGACAGAACTTGTGTTTTGGGATGTTTAACACCTCTGAAAGACACAAAAGGTTTGCTGCCAACAAGTGCCAGTGTGAACCATGCTTTGTTGGCAGGAGCGCTCTCCTGCTGACAAAGCTAATCCTGCTCATTGGGAGTGGAAGTTTTTTGTCAGCAGGAGAGCCGACGAACAGCGACTTTTAGCGGCACGGCTGTAGTGACACAGCTGTGTCACTAAAAGCTGTGTAGTGTAGACAGCAGTAGATCATAAGCAATTTGGGGCAGGCACCATCTGTTTGTGTGTACAGTAGGGTTACCAACCCTTCTGGTTTCACCAGGAGTCTCCCGCCATCACGCCCTATCTATTAAAACCAAACCAAAAGATTTTAGGCACAGAGTCCAGTGGTGCAGTGGGGCTAAGGCAGGATCCTTCCCTACCCTGGCCCTGTGCCAGTCCCAAAACCAGCTGGCACGTCTCTGCAGCCCCTGGGGGAGGCCAGGCGGCTCTGTGCGCTGCCCCCACCCAGAGCACCAATTCCTCAGCTCCTGTTGGCTGGGAACTGTGGCCAATGGGAACTGCTGAGGTGGTGCTTGCAGGCACAGCCCCCTGCCCACTCCTGGGGACTGCAGGGACATGCCAGCTGCTTCTGGGAGAATTGTGGGGCCATGGAAGACAGGAAGCCTGCCTTAGCCCTGCTGCATTGCTGAGCAGGAACTGCCTGAGGTAGGCTGGAGCCTACAGCCCCTCCTGCACTCCAACCTCCTGCCCCAGTCCATAGTTCCCTCCTGCATCCCAACCCCCTACCCCAGGTTCAACCCAGAGCCCCTCCCACACTCCAAACCCTTTGTCCCCACCCTGCAGCCCAGAGCCCACAAGCCCTCCCATACCCTAACCCACTGCCCCAGCCTGGTGAAAGGGTGTGAGGCTAGGAGAGAGTGAGCAACAGAGAGAGGGGGGATGGAGTGAGTGGAACAGGGCCTTAGAGAAAGGGTGGGGCAAGGGTGTTTGGGTTTGTGTGATTAGACAGTTGGCAACCCTAGCGTAGTGTCTAGCACAATGGGATCCTGGTCCATGACTGGAGTTCCTAGATGCTGCCACAATGAATAAATATGGTTACTTAATTTTAAATTATTTTGAAGGCACTCACATAATGGTGTTGGGGGCCATATAAGAACAGACTGGGATAAGTAAGGCTAGGTTAATTGATAACTGATGTTTTTCTATTGTGAATTAACTTTACAACTTGATGGTGTCCAGTCATTTCAAACAGAGCCAATGGACGAATAGTGTAAAATTATTAATGTTACCCTTATCTTCCATCTCCCTCTTCCCTCCTACTACTTGTTACAGTCACTTTTTTAGCCTTGTTTCAAATTAGATTGAAAGCTCTTTCGGGTAGGGCTTGTTTCTTCCACTGTGCTTGTAACATGTCAGTAGTACAATGGGGCTCTCACGCGGATTAGGGTCTCAGCATTACTGCTATACAAATACTACTGTTAAATCATTAATAATGATACATCCTATAGCCTGACTTAATGGAGGAATAAGCAGCTCAACTATTTCTAATGTAATGTGGTTGGCTACACTTTATTTCTCAGAGATCAGTAAAATGGCAACAGAATATTTAAAAAATATTTAAAAAAACAGTAAATTTCTGTACAGGAGTCAACTGTTTGTCTTTAAATGTGACTTACGTTTTTCTTTTAATACTTTAAATGTGATTTAAGTTATCACATTTTTACAAAGTTATGCTTTCAAAGGGTCCAATAGATGGTTTGTTTATCATTGTTTCTGTAGTTCAAAAACTTAGAAAGCCAAAACTTCTTTTAGTGTTAATTGAATTCATTTTCCTTAGAAAATTCACTATGAACTTTTTCAAATTAGATAAAAATAATAAATGAAAAATAATGTCTCAGTGAAGTATCCGCTGCATGAAAACTAGTAATTTCTATGGAAATAACTGATAGTCCTTTGAAAAATTATGTACTATACAACGCTCATGGTATCAGAGTATTTTGTTAGGATCAGTAAAAAAGATGCACAATCTGAAAGATACTTCTAATCAGAATGTAATGATTATCTAATGGAGACTACACTAATTTTCTTGACTGGCTATCCCTGACTGGAAAAGACAAGGGTTCCTTGTCCCCAGGTCTTTTCTTAGATTTATCAGAGCCTGGGATACAGCTGACCACAAGGTAATATTGTCTTGCTTGTAGATTCTGGCGGAATGGATGGAATGTTCTACAGTGATTCTATTTCTTTCTATATTCAAAGTGATGTTGGGAAATGGATCCTCCTCCAACAAGGCTCTCTGGTATGGGGTTCTGTTTTATCACCCTTCTGTTAAGATATATTTCAGAGTAACAGCCGTGTTAGTCTGTATTTGCAAAAAGAAAAGGAGTACTTGTGGCACCTTAGAGACTAACCAATTTATTTGAGCATAAGCTTTCGTGAGCTACAGCTCACTTCATCGGATGCATACTGTGGAAAGTTTAGAAGATCTTATTATATACACACAAAGCATGAAAAAAATACCTCCTTCCACCCCACTCTCCTGCTGGTAATAGCTTATCTAAAGTGATCACTCTCCTTACAATGTGTATGATAATCAAGGTGGGCCATTTCCAACACAAATCCAGGTTTTCTTACCCCCCCCCCCAACACACACAAACTCACTCTCCTGCTGGTAATAGCTTATCCAAAGTGACCACTCTCCTTACATTGTGTATGATAATCAAGGTGGGCCATTTCCAGCACAAATCCAGGGTTTAACAAGAACGTCTGAGGGTGGGGGAGGGTAGGAAAAAACAAGGGGAAATAGGCTACCTTCCATAATGACTAAGCCACTCCCAGTCTCTATTCAAGCCTAAGTTAATTGTATCCAATTTGCAAATGAATTCCAATTCAGCAGTTTCTCGCTGGAGTCTGGATTTGAAGTTTTTTTGTTGTAAAATAGCGACTTTCATGTCTGTAATCGCATGACCAGAGAGATTGAAGTGTTCTCTGACTGGTTTATGAATGTTATAATTTTTGACATCTGATTTGTGTCCATTTACTCTTTTACGTAGAGACTGTCCAGTTTGACCAATGTGCATGGCAGAGGGGCATTGCTGGCACATATCACATTGGTGGATGTGCAGGTGAACGAGCCTCTGATAGTGTGGCTGATGTTATTAGGCCCTGTGATGGTGTCCCCTGAATAGATATGTGGGCACAGTTGGCAACGGGCTTTGTTGCAAGGAGAGGTTCCTGGGTTAGTGGTTCTCTTGTGTGGTATATGGTTGCTGGTGAGTATTTGCTTCAGGTTGGGGGGCTGTCTGTAGGCAAGGACTGGCCTGTCTCCCAAGATTTGTGAGCGTGTTGGGTCATCCTTCAGGATACGTTGTAGATCCTCAATAATGCGTTGGAGGGGTTTTAGTTGGGGGCTGAATGTGACGGCTAGTGGTGTTCTGTTATTTTCTTTGTTAGGCCTGTCCTGTAGTAGGTGACTTCTGGGAACTCTTCTGGCTCTATCAATCTGTTTCTTCACTTCCGCAGGTGGGTATTGGATATAGATATTCAGGCCTGTCTGTAAAGGCCTATACTCTAAGAATTTAGGTGTATTCTTATCACTTAGCTAGTTATAGAGGTATAAAAGAAAGAATCAAGATCACTGTCTGCCGGTATAAGGTCTTTCTCTTACTAGACAATCTGAGGCCCTGTTCTTAAGCTAAGGCCTTTGACTAAGCAGCAGAGGCAGCCATAAGCTGGGAAGCGACTGGTCATCTCCTCACATTCCAAACTAGTCACATTGAAATAAGGTGCGGGCTGTTAGGAATACAATCCTGTCCTGATAATGCCTATCACCTCCAGAGAAAGGGAAGTGCCCAGAAGATGTAAAAGGAAATTTAGTTTGATAGCATCCTGTCTGGCAAGAACTCACTTATCAATAGCTGGGATGTGAAATCCTCACTTCTGTATTGTTTTGTCATTATAGTTCCCACTTTGCCATTGTTTGTCTATATAGTCTCTGTCTGGTTCTGTGATTGTTTTTATCTGCTGTATAATTAATTTTGCTGGGTGTAAACTAATTAAGGTGGTGGGATAGAATTGGTTATGTAATCATGTTACAATATGTTAGGATTGGTTAGTTAAGATATAGCTAAGCAGAACTCAAGTTTTACTATATAGTCTGCAGTCAATCAGGAAGTGGGTGTGTGGGGGGGAAATAGGAACAGGGAATGGGGGTGGGGAAATTGTAATCATGTTTTGCTAAAGGAGGAAATGGGAACAGGGACACAGGTGTAAGGCTCTGTGGTGTCAGAGCTGGGAAGGGGGACACTAAGGAAGGAAACTGGAATCACGCTTGCTGGAAGTTCACCCCAATAAACATAAAATTGTTTGCACCTTTCGACTTCAGGTATTGTTGCTCTCCATTCATGCGAGAAGGACCAGGGAAGTAAGTGGGTGAAGGAATAAGCCCCCTAACAGTGTCCACTAGCATTATAGAATCATAGAAATTTAGGGCTGGAAGGGATCTCAAGAAGTCATGTAGTCCAGCCCCCTGCAGCGAGGCAGGATATAAACCATCCCTTCCAGGTGTTTGTCTAACCTGCTCTTAAAAGCATCTAATGGCAGAGATTCCCCAACCTCCCTTAGGGTATGTCTACACTACGAAATTAGGTCGAATTTATAGAAGTCGGTTTTTTTGAAATCGGTTTTATATATTCGAGTGTGTGTGTCCCCACAGAAAATGCTCTAAGTGCATTAAGTGCATTAACTCGGCGGAGCGCTTCCACAGTACCGAGGCAAGCGTCGACTTCTGGAGCGTTGCACTGTGGGTAGCTATCCCACAGTTCCCGCAGTCTCCGCTGCCCATTGGAATTCTGGGTTGATATCCCAATGCCTGATGGGGCTAAAACATTGTCGCGGGTGGTTCTGGGTACATATCGTCAGGACCCCGTTCCCACCCTCCCTCCCCCCGTGAAAGCAAGGGCAGACAATCATTTCGCGCCTTTTTTGTCTGCTGCCAGCCAAAGATGTAAAGGATCGATGGAGTGGGTCAGAACAAGAAATAGACCAGATTTGTTTTGGACTCATTTTCCTCCTCCCCTGTCTAGATCACACTGCAGTCAGTCACAGAGAAGGCGCAGCGAGGTTAATCTAGCCATGTATCAATCAGAGGCCAGGCTAACCTCCTTGTTCCAATAACAACGATAACTTTGGTGCACCATTTCTTATTGGAAGCCTCCGTGCAGTCCTGCCTGAAATACTCCTTGATGTACAGGCACACCCTTTGTTGATTTTAGCTCCCTGAAGCCAACCCTCTAAGCCGTGTCGTCAGTCGCCCCTCCCTCCGTCAGAGCAACGGCAGACAATCGTTCCGCGCCTTCTTTCTGTGCGGACGCCATACCAAGGCAAGCATGGAGGCCGCTGAGCTCATTTTGGCAATTAGGAGCACATCAACCACCACACGCATTATCCAGCAGTATATGCAGCACCAGAACATGGCAACGCGATACCGGGAGAGGAGGCGACGTCAGCGCGGTCCCGTGAGTGATCAGGACATGGACACAGATTTCTCTGAAAGCATGGGCCCTGCCAAAGCATGCATCATGGTGCTAATGGGGCAGGTTCATGCTGTGGAACGCCGATTCTGGGCTCGGGAAACAAGCACAGACTGGTGGGACCGCATAGTGTTGCAGGTCTGGGACGATTCCCAGTGGCTGCGAAACTTTCGCATGCGTAAGGGCACTTTCATGGAACTTTGTGACTTGCTTTCCCCTGCCCTGAAGCGCATGAATACCAGGATGAGAGCAGCCCTCACAGTTGAGAAGCAAGTGGCGATAGCCCTGTGGAAGCTTGCAACGCCAGACAGCTACTGGTCAGTTGGGAATCAATTTGGAGTGGGCAAATCTACTGTGGGGGCTGCTGTGATGCAAGTAGCTCACGCAATCAAAGATCTGCTGATATCAAGGGTAGTGACCCTGGGAAATGTGCAGGTCATAGTGGATGGCTTTGCTGCAATGGGATTCCCTAACTGTGGTGGGGCTATAGACGGAACCCATATCCCTATCTTGGCACCGGAGCACCAAGCCGGCGAGTACATAAACCGCAAGGGGTACTTTTCGATAGTGCTGCAAGCTCTGGTGGATAACAAGGGACGTTTCACCAACATCAACGTGGGATGGCCGGGAAAGGTGCATGACGCTCGCATCTTCAGGAACTCTGGTCTGTTTCAAAAGCTGCAGGAAGGGACTTTCTTCCCAGACCAGAAAATAAGCGTTGGGGATGTTGAAATGCCTATATGTATCCTTGGGGACCCAGCCTACCCCTTAATGCCATGGCTCATGAAGCCGTACACAGGCAGCCTGGACAGTAGTCAGGAGCTGTTCAACTACAGGCTGAGCAAGTGCAGAATGGTGGTAGAATGTGCATTTGGACGTTTAAAGGCGCGCTGGCGCAGTTTACTGACTCGCTTAGACCTCAGCGAAACCAATATTCCCACTGTTATTACTGCTTGCTGTGTGCTCCACAATATCTGTGAGAGTAAGGGGGAGACGTTTATGGCGGGGTGGGAGATTGAGGCAAATCGCCTGGCTGCTGGTTACGCGCAGCCAGACACCAGGGCGGTTAGAAGAGCTCAGGAGGGCGCGGTACGCATCAGAGAAGCTTTGAAAACCAGTTTCATGACTGGCCAGGCTACAGTGTGAAAGTTCTGTTTGTTTCTCCTTGATGAAACCCCCCGCCCCTTGGTTCACTCTACTTCCCTGTAAGCTAACCACCCTCTCCTCCTCCCTTCAATCACCGCTTGCAGAGGCAATAAAGTCATTGCTGCTTCACAGTCATGCATTCGTTATTCATTCATCACACAAATAGGGGGATGACTACCAAGGTATCCCAGGAGGGGTGGTGGAGGAGGGAAGGAAAATGCCACACAGCACTTTAAGCACAGCACTTTAAAAGTTTACAACTTTAAAATTTATTGAATGACAGCCTTCTTTTTTTTGGGCAATCCTCTGTTGTGGAGTGGCTGGTTGGCCGGAGGCCCCCCCACCGCGTTCTTGGGCGTCTGGGTGTGGAGGCTATGGAACTTGGGGAGGAGGGCGGTTGGTTACAGAGGGGCAGCAGTGGCAGTCTGTGCTCCAGCTGCCTTTGCTGCAGCTCAACCATACACTGGAGCATTCTGGTTTGGTCCTGCAGCAGCCTCAGCATTGAATCCTGCCTCCTCTCATCACGCTGCCGCCACATTTGAGCTTCAGCCCTGTCTTCAGCCCGCCACTTACTCTCTTCAGCCCTCCACCTCTCCTCCCGGTCATTTTGTGCTTTCCTGCACTCTGACATTATTTGCCTCCACGCATTCGTCTGTGCTCTGTCAGTGTGGGAGGACAGCATTAGCTCGGAGAACATTTCATCTCGAGTGCGTTTTTTTTTCTTTCTAAGCTTCACTAGCCTCTGGGAAGGAGAAGATCCTGTGATCATTGAAACACATCCAGCTGGTGGAGAAAAAAAAAGGGACAGCGGTATTTAAAAAGACACATTTTATAAAACAGTCGCTACACTCTTTCAGGGTAAACCTTGCTGTTAATATTACATACATAGCACATGTGCTTTCGTTACAAGGTCGCATTTTGCCTCCTCCCACCGCGTGACTACCCCCTCAACCCTCCCCCCTCCCCGTGGCTAACAGCGGGGAACATTTCTGTTCAGCCACAGGCAAACAGCACAGCAGGAATGGGCTATACTGAGTGTCCCTGAAGAAAAGCACCCTATTTCAACCAGGTGACCATGAATTATATCTCACTCTCCTGAGGATAACACAGAGAGAGAAAGAACGGATTTTGGTTGAATGCCAGCAAACATACACTGCAATGCTTTGTTCTACAGTGATTCCCGAGTATGTGTTACTGGCCTGGAGTGATAAAAGTGTCCTACCATGAAGGATGAAATAAGGCTGCCCTCCCCAGAAACCTTTTGCAAAGGCTTTAGGACTACATCTAGGAGAACCGCAAATGCCAGGGCAAAGTAATCCTTTCACATGCTTGCTTTTAAACCATGTATAGCATTTTAAAAGGTACACTCACCAGAGGTCCCTTCTCTGCCTGCTGGGTCCAGGAGGCAGCCTTGGGTGGGTTCGGGGGGTACTGGCTCCAGGTCTAGGGTGAGAAACAGTTCCTGGCTGTCGGGAAAACCGGTTTCTCCGCTTGCTTGGTGTGAGCTATCATCTTCTTCGTCCCCAAAACCTGCTTCCGTATTGCCTCCATCTCCATTGAAGGAGTCAAACAACACGGCTGGGGTAGTGGTGGCTGAACCCCCTAAAATGGCATGCAGCTCATCATAGAAGCGGCATGTTTGGGGCTCTGACCCAGAGCGGCTGTTCGCCTCTCTGGTTTTCTGGTAGGCTTGCCTCAGCTCCTTCAGTTTCACGCGGCACTGCTTCGGGTCCCTGTTATGGCCTCTGTCCTTCATGCCCTGGGAGATTTTCACAAAGGTTTTGGCATTTTGAAAACTGGAACGGAGTTCTGATAGCACGGATTCCTCTCCCCAAACAGCGATCAGATCCCGTACCTCCCGTTCGGTCCATGCTGGAGCTCTTTTGCGATTCTGGGACTCCATCATGGTCACCTGTGCTGATGAGCTCTGCATGGTCACCTGCAGCTTGCCACGCTGGCCAAACAGGAAATGAGATTCAAAAGTTCGCGGTTCTTTTCCTGTCTACCTGGCCAGTGCATCTGAGTTGAGAGTGCTGTCCAGAGCGGTCAGAATGGAGCACTCTGGGATAGCTCCCGGAGGCCAATACCATCGAATTGTGTCCACAGTACCCCAAATTCGAGCTGGGAACGTCGATTTAAGCGCTAATCCACTTGTCAGGGGTGGAGTAAGGAAATCGATTTTAAGAGCCCTTTAAGTCGAAATAAAGGGCTTCACTGTGTGGACGGGTGCAGGTTTAAATCGATTTAACACTGCTAAATTCGACCTAAAGTCCTAGTGTAGACCAGGGCTTAGAACCCTATTCCAGAGCTTATGTATCCTTATAATTAGAAAGGATCTCTAATATCTAACCTAAATCGTCCTTGCTACAAAGAACAATTGATCACTTTCCTCTTTACCCCAGCACTTGACGACTGTTAATAGGTCCTCCACTGTTGTATGCTTGAAAGCTTGTCTCTCTCACCAACCGAAGTTGGTCCAATAAAATATATATTACCTCATCCTTCTCTCTCATGTTCTCCCCCAGTCTTATTTTCCTAAGACTCAATATGCCCAGCTTTTTTAAGCTTTCCTCATAGGTCAGGCGGTTGTCATTTTTGGTGCTCTATGTGGTTAGAAATTGATTAACAGTGTTCGTACCTTTCCAGATATCAAAGTTAGGGAAATAAAGAAGACATAAGAATAGACCAGTCAGCCTTTTTCACTAAGAGCTGGTTAGAAAGTTTCCAATGGAAGCTTTTTCCACTGGAAAACAGATCAATCAAAACTGATGCATTCCTATGGGAATTTGTTGATTTTTACAAAACATTCCACACAAATTTTCATGATTTTCTGCAGACTTGTCCATCCTCCCACCTCCAGACTACCCTGCCTAGATGGGACCTTGGCAACCACATCCCAAAGCTTTTGGAATGAGATTTTTCAAAAACGTTCACACAGGGAAAGACCATTTCATGTCCAGATCTAGATAGCATGTTGGGGAGGTGGCTTAAAGAGGTTTGGGTCTGCAGAGCCACAATGTGCTGACTAAACTCAGCTCTGCATCTTTTGCAGGAGACCCAAGTAGTGCTTTTGCAGTGCCTGATTGGGATAGGTACACAGAAGGTGAGCTGTGTGACAGTCAGTCCTGACAAAGCTATGATGCTAGTGGCAGGAAGAAGGCTTTAGCATAGTTGGATTGAAGTTTTCGGCTGCTCTGTTTAGATTTGTACATATTTTGGACCCTCATCTGCTCCAAAGAACACTACATGGTAGAGGGGGCCAAAAGTATTTCTTCCTCATCATTTGACTTGGACATTGTGAGCTCTCTTATTTGGATGCAAACCTCACCATGGTTCTCCATGATGGTAACCATGCTGGGGCCCCTCAGACTTGCGCACTGAAGGCTCCTAAGACTCTCCATGTTCCTGGACAGCCAGTCAGCTCAGCGGCAAGCTGGCCCTAGTGCCGCTGAAGGTGGAGCTTTGCCTGTCAGGCGGGGCAGTGCATGTATGTGGTGGGATGGCTCAGATTTGGAAAGCATAGCCCCCCTCTAGCCCTAGCAACCCACTGCCTATGCTACTGATGTAGATGGATCTTGCTTCTTTGAAATCAATAGAACTGCACCAATTTACATTTGGTTGAGAGTTTGGACCTGTAAATTTTTGTGTGTGGTTTAAAGCAGCAAGATATGTATGTATCAAAAACATGCTTTTTGCTTGTTTTCCCCTATGGTATCCATCTTCCCACCCCCATTTTTGGCATCTCTTGGTGTGATTTGTCAAACTTAAGCCCTGTTCCCACAAGCAATTCCATGCAGGTGAACCCTATACCCATATGGAACAGCTCCCTGCCATCACAAAGCTCTGCATGCACAAATCAGCTTGCAGGATCAGAGACTTAGATTGTAAGCTCCTGTAAGATTACAAGGCATTGACCTGTCTTTTTATTTGCCTATAAAGTATCTACAGTGCTGTGTAAATAACAAATAATAAGATTGTGACAGTGGTGGTTAGCAATTTTGGAATTGAGTTCTGATAGAGCCCAAATTTGCTATAAATTTATAACTCTGATGTGGTTTTCATTGCTGTAAATGTACCCAGAGGCTCAGAGAAGGGACACAAGTTAATACCAGTCTAAATCTAAATAAATACCATGGGGAACATGAGTAAATTAATTAGACTTGAATGTATTCACCAACAGAGAGATCACAATACATTAAATTTAAGTATTTAAAAAAAACCTTAATGTTGGCTTAGGTTTTTCATAAATATTAATGAGAGAGGAATGTATAATGAACAATAGTGCCTGAACTCCTGACTGTTTCTACTATACACTAGAAATGGGAGGATACAATATGTAGAGCAAAGGTTCTCCTTCTTGATTACCCATTTTGTATTAATACAGGGGCACTATGTACTTGAGATATTCATGCTAAACTCCACTATGCATCCATTATTTCTAAGTGGGACAAATGCAACTCCCCAGCAAATAGATTGTCTCCAAATCAGGCTCAAGGAGTGTCAAGGCTGATTCCCCACTCTGGCACTTTGAGTGCAGAAGGTGGGGACCTGCAAGGATTCTAAAAATTAATACTGGCCACTACAGGCTGGTATTAAACTCCCAAATTACAGCTTCTCTCTGACCTTGGTAGATGCTACCACCACCCAAGTGGGGGTGGGGGAGAAAGGAAAAGACAGCCTACACACAAACCACCATACACCTTTGAGAACCCAGGAAGGAGCACTTGCAAATTCCTTCCTGTAGGGTACCCTCAAGCCCCTTCATTCTCCCATCCCCCAGTCCAGGGAAGAGCTGATTTTCTTTGTTTTCTTTCTCAGATGTTGCCACCAGCTAATTAAACACATGCACAAACCTCTTAGGACACCAAAAATCCAATGCTGTTCTTAAAAAAAAAAAGTAAATTTTATTAAAAAAAGAAAATACATCTGGAACTTAGGCTTTTGCTAGATTTTAAAGACCCACTTACAAAAGTTAGACATCAAGAATAACCTTCTTGAGGTCCAGCTTAAAGGTTACAAGCAAAACAAAAGCATTTGGGGGTGTGACAGGGTTGGGACTCACCCCACTGTGCCTCCCGCTGGCACATCTGGGAATTAGCTCTGTCCATTGTGGAGCACCCTCTGCCAGTGGTGTCCCATCCATCTCTTGTCATCTGTTGGTGTCTGGACCTGTGTTGCTCCCTGCTCAGCAATGTCCACTTCTGGTCACTGCCCTTTAGTCCGTCCTCACCCCCTTCCGGGTGGGGGTGGGGTGTGTGTGTGTTATCTCTTTGCCCCAGCCACAATGGCCAACCCCACTCCAAAGTCTAACCCCTTTTGGCAGGGGTCTGATGCAGTTCGTGATGGCCACTCTTAACAGCCAGGTATAAGTGCAAAGGGGGGGACCCAGGCCCACCCTCCACCTTGGGTCCCGACCCAGGGACCCTTTGGCAGCAGACTTCCTTCCTGCCTGCCCTCCATCTCTCTCCCCGAGCTGTTTCCCCTTCAGCCCCTTTACACTGGCTAGGCCCTTTTCTCAGGGCCTGCAGCTTGGCAGGTACCGGGCAGGATTTCCCTTCTGCCCCTCCCCCAACCTGCACTGCACTGCTCACACAGGAGACAGACCTTCACCCTTAGAAAGCCCAAGAGAGACTACCTGCCTCTTGCCTGGGCAGCCTTTATATAGGGCCTAGCTGGCCCTGATTGGCTGCCTCTTGCTCAGCCCTGATTGGGTGCCTGTCTGCGCAGTCACTCTGGCCTGCTGTAGCCCAATCTGGCCTGGGCGTGGGGCACTGTCCCACCACAGGGGTTTAGCACAGATGAGCCCTCAAGCCTTACAAAATAAAGTAAACCTAATTGTGTCTTCCAAGACATTCCCTGATTTACTTACATATCTGAGGTTTCAGATAAGCAATTCCTAGGTATAATTTTTCATACCTGGTTTAAAGATTCCTACAGCATAGTTCAGCCCTGTTCCTGCTCTGTCTCCTCTCCAGAGAACAGCCAGACAAAGAGGAGTCTTGTTTCAATTTTAAAAAAGTTTTAGCTTTCCCCTTGGCTCTTTTGGCCAGCTGCCCATTCACTTCCTTTTACCTGTGCATGCAGTCACACTTTTTAACCCTTTGCAGGTAAAGCAAGTAGAGAACAGCTACCAGAGGGATTTTATAGTTAGGTGGCAGGCTGGGTGTCCATAAGAGGGAGCAACCACCCACTTCATTTATCACAAGTCGTTCATAGTATCTCCTATTATAACCATCCCTTATGCTTTTGCTTCTCAAAAAAACAAAACACACTATGGCAAGTTCCTCCACCATAGCAGGCTCAGCACTTCCCCCTCTGACAGTGGGGGGCAAGAACCCACTCCAGATGGTGTTTATTTTGCCACTTGGGGTTTATTTCTCAATATTTTCTAGGTATGCCTCAGGGCAGGCCTAAGGAGTGTGGGTTCCTCCTCTGAAAAAACCCAAGTTCACAACACAAAACAAAGGGGGAATACCTTTTTCATACCCCCAACCTAGGATGTGTGGCCTTGTTATTGGCCCCAGCATGCCAGTCCTTCCCATAAACAGGACATCCGTTATGTAGAGCAACCTTCAACTGTGGAGAAGTCTCTCCCTCCTGCCGTTAGCCCTGCAGCGGCTTGTTTCTCCTCCTCCCTGAGAGGAGGTTTTTAAAGGTCTCGGGCAGCCCTTAATTTGACTCTAGGTGTCCCTAGGTGGCCTGAGGTAGCCCCTTTTCAGCTTATAGAGAAAGGGCCTTTACCACTGTAGGGCTAACATTACTGCCTTCCACTACTGCTGCCCAGCCTGACTGACAACAGTCCAAGAAATGTACCTCCCACAACACACCCCACCCCAGTAGTAATTTGAAGAAGCTTCTTACAGTGAGTTTCACTGAAATAGCTGGAGTGCCTACCAATTACAGTAACAGAGCTGGTCAAAAAGTTGGTCAACATTTCTAAATTAAATTAAAAAAACAAAAACAACAAAAAGTTTGGTGAATCAGTGCCTTAGGCCCAACCCTGCAAAGTGATCCACATGGGATACTCTTGTGCCCGTGATGATAAACTCTATTGATTTCAATTGGGTTTTGCCTGAGTAGAGGATGCATAGCCATGGATTATATTGTAGGATCAGGGACTCAGTTTGTGGAACTATTGCTGTGGTTCCACTGTTACAAATCCAGGACGGGTCAATATTACAAACTTATATTGGTGTAATGATATCACTCAGAAATGTGGAAAATGCACACCCCTAAGCGATGGAGTTTTACCAACCTAATCCCTGGTGTGGACAGTGCTATGTCGATGGAAGGGCTTCTCCTGTCAATATAGCTACTGCCTCTCAGGAAGGTGGAGTACCCATGCCAATAGGAGAAGGTCTTCACTAAGCGCAACAGCAGCACTGTATGTGTAGACAAGCCCCTAGTATCTTAGGGCCAATTAAGTTGCCCCAATTTATACCAGCAAAGAAGCTGGACCTTATGGTGCTCAAGCCCACTACTTCCTTTCAACTGAAAATGCTCAGTGTTGATGACTGAAAACTTTTTGATGAGTCTTTCTATTAACTCAGCTGCCATGATGATTTAACAGACAGGTATTTGATTAAGATATCTTCAAGTGGTAAGCTTCAGAGACATTTAATTGAAAGCTACAGCCTAAATGAGTTTTGGGGGTTAAGTTTGATAAATAAAGAGAGAAAGAAACAAACAGCAATAAGACTGTCACCTCCAGTCATTTAGTTACCCTTAAAAAAAAGTTAAATAAAAAAAGGAAAAAAGGGGTTGTAACTTTGTGGTCATCCTAGTGCAAACAGCTTAATTTATTAAATGATATAGCTACATGGTAATAATGAAACTCTGCCATAGCTGTAACCCTTTACTGTGGGCATTTAGTAATACGTATTACTAGCCTAATAAAATATGGAAACGAAATATGACTGTTATATTTAAAGCCAACATGAGCTGTTCAATAATGCATATGTTAGAGTTCATTTTCTTCCCATTATAGGATATCTTGGGGGTGTTCAATATCTATTCATGAGAAGATGTCTTACCTTATTTAT
The DNA here is from genome assembly GCF_965140285.1 of Lepidochelys kempii. NCBI lineage: Eukaryota > Metazoa > Chordata > Testudines > Cheloniidae > Lepidochelys > Lepidochelys kempii. The sequence continues at coordinate 63,866,379 of NC_136384.1, read as the reverse complement.
TAGGTTTCAGACTGACTATTCCATGGGCAATCAAATTCCAAAATTCAGACTCTCCCTAGTAAATATCTTTTGAGAGCATGAATAAAGCTATAAAAGTTTAGCAACAATCTTTGCAGAGGTGGACAATACTGTATAAGACATGAGTCCCAAAATGCATTTATTCAGATAAAACAAAAAATAAAGCTATTGTCTTGCGAAATAAAGGCTGTACCCAAATGTGGGATAGTTTTATAGGCAACAGGCCCCCTTCCCCCAAGCAATTGGAGTAAAGAAGGATTTTGGTCTATGGAAGAAGAGCTCCAAAGGAGATTGCCATTTGGCCAGGTGTGCTACTCTGGGAGAAGGGGCAACAATCGCTGCTAGCCAGAGAGAAGAGCACCAGAGGCATGGGCCAGGGGTGGCAATGCTGTGGGGTGAGAGGACAGAACAATCCTTTTTAGCAGAAGTAGGTGGGACCTGAGGAAATCAGGGTGGGCCTGGGAGAGCCAAGTAGCAGGCAGTGACAATACATTTCTTTTTTCTAAATGGTATCTGGAACAGTTCCCCACCTGCAAATCAAAACACACCCAAGTACCACTGACTTTAATTAGGCCAAAAGTTTACCTCAGGGCTGATCTGAAACTAGATGCCCAAATATGACAACCCAAATCCAATGCAAGGAATGTCAAATTTAAGATTTGTCCTCTTCTTTTTAGATGGTGCTATTAGGCAAGAACACCTTAGAAGCTGGAGGAATATGATTTTTCCTGTGCTGCTGTGGTTTTTCCTTTTCAAAAGTTACCATTTGTAACAGTATAGGAGCAAAATCCTTTTCATGTAAACACATTATACTGAGTTCCTCAAGGAACTCTTTTGGCAGCTGTTCTAGCTATGCAATATCATTCATATGTATTAGGTAGTAAAGTCTCAGTTTTCACTGCTCTACACACTTACACTAATTTCCTTTTTCAATTAAATTAATACCTGCTAAAGCAGCAAGACAGAGCACTGGAGAAGTGAAATCCGCTTATGAGAAGGACAGACAGACCACGGATAATGGCAAAGCACACTATCCCCACACTACCCTATCTTAAAGAACCCAGAACTAAAGAGTTCAGGGGTTTCTCACGGTCCTTTTAATTACCTATTCTTCACAATTCTCCCACTCTTTACTAACCAGGTTGTCCTGCTAATCTTCTGATGTTAACAAAAAAAGTATCTCTGGACTTTCACCACCCTAAAAATTAGTTCAGAAAGAGCTATTAAAAATAGTTCACTGTAAAAAGTGTGATAAGGTGTGTAATGTCATTTGGTGCAGGGAGGATTCCCTCCTGAAAACTGAATTTCTCTTCAAGAGTTTCCCAAAAACCCAGGCAAATTCTCATGGGGCTCGATTTCACACAAGGAATTAGGACTCTGCTCTCTTTGGGCTTGTCTACATTTCAATTAATATTCAAATTAACATGTTAACTAACATGACAACAATATAACAGACAAAGACACGAGTGTTTTTGATTATCATGGTTAATCCCATGGCCCATGGTTAATCCCATGTCCTTGTTGAATAACCTACTAACTTTAGAGATCTCTACAAAAGGCCACCTCCATTAAGTAACCAGTTTTTCTTTGTCTTTTGAATTGTTGCTTAAGACAGGTTTCATTACTGAACACTCATGGAAACTTAACAGATTGTCTTCAAATTCTTCATGCACTTTAGTGAATATAGACAAGCACTTGGAGATGTAAAAAAATTAGTTAATATTTTATTATGTTATCCAGTTCCATCTATGATTGAACCCCTGAGCAAATGTGTCTATTGATCCAGCTGTCATCTTGGATAAAATATTGCTATCCTATTTAAATACAGCTCAGGCAAAGTGAAACAGAAGTGCCCAACCAAGAAATATAGTTAATAGTTATTACTAGTAGAATTTTAAGAGTGAAAACATATTGAAGGCTATTTTACAAATGGGAGAACTGCTTTTTTTATTAACTGGATTAGCTCCATTAATCCTTCCTAATATAACCAAGTAAATAATGAAAAACACTTTGCTGCCCATTTTTTCTGCAATGTCACTCTATAAAAGTGATGAAGACAAGGGTCAGTTATACCTTATTAAACCAATTGCAGTTAGTTACATTTTTGTAAGAAGTGCATGGCCAAGAAGTAATGTTTTCCAGAGAAGCTTCTCACAGTTCAATTAAAGCAGAACAGACTTTAGGATTGCGGATGAAGAGCTGAATACACAGCACCTTTTTCCTATTTCTCAGTCTCTAGTAGAGTTGGTCAGGAATTTGACAAAAAATGACAACTCATCGAATACAAAACATTGAGGGAATTATCCCTTTTCACTAAACCCTTCACAACAAAAATTTCTTAGGTCCAGGATTAATTCTGACCAGAAATTCCATGAGCATGAGACCCCCCCCATCCCAGAATAGCCAATAGCCTAGTGGTCAAGATACTCCCCTAGGATGTGGGACAATGACAGAGCAAGGACTTAAACCTGGTTACCCAGCCTCCCCAGCTGAGTGCCATGTGTGACAGTGCAAGACACAGTCACACAAACAACTTCAAGAGGTCTCTGTTTCATCCCAATACAGAATGTGATTTTTTCCAATCTTTAACATTTTCACAGGCTGGGAAACCCATTTCCTGCCCACTTCTAGTCTCAGTCTTTTCCATGGGGTAGGCTCAAAGATTTAGCAGAACTTGTGAAGGCTCTGATCCATTTAGGGCTTTATCCTGAGAGGCACTTATCTTTCACAGTTTTCTATGATGTGAGTGGAAGCAGACCTTTAATTGCTACTATTAATATGAGTTGTGAAGGCATTAAATATCAGCAGCAATTAGGGGAAAAGCTGGAACTCTAACTCCTGTCATCTAGCATGTAACTTAATGCACCATCCATTAGACTATCAGGCATTGTGAGGGGTACTCTCTCCTACCCCCAAATTGCATTAAAGTAGGAGCTTATCTGTGTTCTTACAAGAGCTCCAGTGTGGGGTGGGGAAGCAAAACAAAGCAGATTACCTGCAGCAAGCTGAGTTGATAACACTGGAGTTACTGGAAGAGGTGCTCATCTAACAAAGATGATATATTGGGTCACAGACTAAATTTATTATTTCAGTGTTGACTGCATGTTTGATCTATATGAGAAACAGACTTCAAAGAGTCCCTCACTTTACATCCCTATCTTATCAGAACTGAACATCTCTTTAAAATATAGCAGAACCCACTCCTACTAAACTCAGATACAATATTCACCCAGGGCAGAGGGCCAGCACAAGGTCTACATTACCTAAATCCCAGTGCTAATGAGATTATCCTCCACTGTGAAGCTATTTTCCCTTACCTAGGTGAGTAACTGTAGGTAAAGCTTTAAAGTTTAGAATTAAAATAAGTACTCCAAATAGGCCTGGGACAGCGGAAAGTGATGTCTGTACCAAGTAGAGCTGGGCAGGAAATGGTTTTCCCATTGAGCAAGAACTTTGAAAGTTGTTCCTATCTACATCAAGGCAAACCTGAGACTTTTTAAAGGTTTTCAACAAAAAGCAAAACAAGACATGGACAAGAGAGACACATGGACAATCAATCCTCCATACATACCCCTAAAATAACCTTTATCCCAGTAATTGGGATGCTCAGCTTTAAAGGGAGAGCTGGGTTCAAGTCCTTGCTCTAAATCAAGCAGAGCAGGCCCATTGGCTATTTTGAACAGATATTCTATCCTGGACCTGAGAAGCCTTTCCTGACAAAAGTTTATTTTAATCCGATATATTCCCGTGAAGAGTTTTAATCTCAAATTGGCTTCAGCTGACAAAGACATTTCATAGATCTCCAACCAGCTCCAGCATTAAGTGAGAGTGAGGAATTTTATGGTAGTTTTGCTTTCAGAAATGAATGTTTGTGGAAGCAGCCATGTAAGAACTTTTCAGGAGGTGGGAAATCCCAAATGAGTAAATGTATTTTCATTTTAGCAAACGGGGAAAGTTTTAATATCTGATTCTGAATGGATGCATGTAGTTTGTGTAGGCTGAATCCTTTTAAACATGAAACTTTCCTGAAAATGAATATCACTTAGTCATGCTACAGGGCAGAAGAAACTCAGTAGAACATTTGAAACTTTAAAGTTCAACTGCCAAAGAGGGTTGGGCTTACAAATCAATGCTTAAATTGCAGCTGTGCTGAAGAAAAAAAAGAGAAGAGAAACCATCACCAGAGCATATGACAGGCTTATGCCCTCTTTAGCTATAAAGAAAATTAGAGAATTTCTACTTTAAGACAGTCTCCTCAGCCTTTATATGATATTACATTTATCTATGTCATCCTACAGCCATGGAAAAGTCACATTGTTGCTGTAGAATAACTTAGTCTTTTATTTCTAGAAGAACACTTGAGAGTCAGTAGAGTCCCATCACTGCCAAAAGGTAACAAGTCTGGTGAAATGCAAGACACTTCTATTGTTAGAAGGACAATGTGAGCACAGGATTAGACGGACAAGCAGCATCTGTGGGAAGCTCCAAAATTGGCGCTACTTTTAGCAATAGTAGCAGATCTCTAGTATGTTAGTTTGTCACCTCGTTATGAGACTAACATACTAGAGATCTGCTACTATTGCTAAAAGTAGCGCCAATTTTGGAGCTTCCCACAGATGCTGCTTGTCCGTCTAATCCTGTGCTCACATTGTCCTTCTAACAATAGAAGTGTCTTGCATTTCACCAGCTGCAACTGAAGCATTGCATTGTAAGCCCAACCCTCTTTGGTAGTTGAACTTTAAAATTCCACATACTCAGCAGAACATCTTCTGCCCTGCAGCATGAATAAGTGATGTTCACCCCAGACTCAAATTTACCACTCAGCTTTTTACCTCATTTCTAGTACCATAGTGAACTTTTCCTCCTTATCTTTGTTGTGAAGTGTAGTATCCAAAAAACACACAAGAATGACCATTCTGGGTCAGACCAGTATCCTGTCTTCTGTCAGTGGCCAATGTCAGATGCTTCAAAGGGAATGAACAGAATAGGGTCATCAATTGATCCATCCCCTGTTGTCCAGTTCTACCGGCTGGCAGTCAGAGGCATAGGGACACCCAGAGCATGGGGTTGCATTCCTGACCATCTTGGCTAATAGCCACTGATGTACCTTTCTTCCGTGAACTTATCTAATTCTTTTTTGAACCCAGTTATAGTTTTGGTCTTCTCAATATCCCCTGGCAATGCATTACACAACTTGACTGTTGTATGAAGAAATACTTCCTTTTGTTTGTTTTAAGCCTGCTGCCTATTTCATTGAATAAAGTAATCCCAGTTCTTGAGTTATGTAAAAGGAGTAAACAACACTTATTCACTTCAGCATTGTAAAGCATTGTGGAATACTTGGCATAAGTAAACAGAATTATGGGAAGAACACAATACAACTACCTAGCATTCATATTTAATATAATGTACACATTAGTATCATGAACAAAATACCTATATTTGTATACAACATGTGTTGGCTAATACTACTTGTATGCTTTCAGGGATACTCAAACTCTAAACCTCTCTTTTCCCATCAATCTCACTGTCTACAGTAGAGCCACAAAAGCTGGATTTGCCAAGAGGATAAAGTAGATTTTTGTCTGACATTTTCAATCTACTTTAAAACTTTAATAGTCATTCTAATGATAATCCTGAATGAGTAGATATTTATAGAATGCTAGCTAACTGGAGACCACCACCTCTTGGTATTCATAAAATACTGATTTCCTTTGGGTGCAAAAATTCACTACCTATCACTAGAAGCATTCATTAACATTAAAATGAAGGTAAGAACAGGAATATCAAATATTCAGAAAACTAAAAATAACTTCACTATATCTGAGACTGTACTATATCAGTCACATAATAGATGTACGATATAAAAAGGAATCAGAATTGTGGGAGGGCAGATACCTGCTGAAGAATAAGAGGTTGCTTGACGGAGAGAGGAGAATTCCTAATGAACCCTGGAGTGCCATGTGGTATAAGAGGCAGGAGGGGTCCAAGTGGTAAACCTGCAACATTGAGGCACATATTCTGCTCAACCCTTGCATGGGTATGTGGTGAGGAAGGATACAAAAGGACTTTTTACCTCTCTGGTATCCCTTGTTCTGGATCTGTCCAGAATCCAGAGAGGGAGCAGAATCCCTTCTTCTGCTGAGCACCCAAGAGGGCTAGTTGGCTGAAAGGGGACAAGGAGGTGAGAGATAAGCCATGGCTATGCCCAAAGCTGGCCAGGTCAGGTGGATGGCATTTACTGCATCCTCTGCAAGGGGGGTGCTGCAGGTTTGCTAGTGTGCTCTCCCAGGCAGTCTCCAGGAAGGCTGGGGCTGAGTCTCCTCATGATTCTGGCTGCCACACAGTACCTCCACAGCCCTATTAATATACCTCATAGCACCCAGGGGAGGATATTTATGCTGGTAAAATTGAAAATACCTCAACATAGAAAACTAGCTGTGCTTCAGAGCCATCTCCCCTACCCTGCTATTGCAGCTCTACAGAATAATCAAATGGAAAACAAATAGAGTGCTAGACTGCACCCTTAGGATCGACACATATCCAAGGATCAGAGTGTAGTGGTCCGCAACCTTTACAGCACCATCCCAACCTTTCTCTGGACTGTAGAAATTGATAATGTGCCAGAGCCACAGGTCATATAAATCAGCACAGCTTCACTGAAGTCAATGGAGCTATGCCAATTTACACCAGGAGAGTATATAACTCTCAGTGCATGAGACTCAGACATTTATAGAAAACACCCATATAGTTGGGTCTGCTCATCAAACAGATCTGGGTGGCCCTAGGACATGTGGCCCTTAAAGGGGCAAAGCACCCCTGTTACAATTTCCTTACTCATGACAGCATACTGCAGGGGCACAGTGCAACATAGTGACTCATCAACAAACACCAAGAACATGCACTGTGAGAAGACACTAATTCTACCAAAGCACTTTTTAAAGCTTCGTGTCTTTTTTTTTTAAAAAAAGAGAGCCTACTTAAGTATTTCAAATAAAGAATTTAAATGTTGAAAAATCTGCAGAGACTTAACTATAGCTCTGAATGTAATGTTCCTATTGAAGCAGAGATGTCACTTCCATTTCACAGACCTTGTATAAGCTACAAAACAACTTACTAAATGTTTAAATAGTGGCTCTGGAGACTCACTCATGGCCACCATATTTTATGGATCACTGGTCTCATTTGAAGTATCTGTTTATTGTTTACTGATTTAAAGTCCTGATTGCCATACCATCTGAGCATTATCATAGAATATCAGGGTTGGAAGGAACCTCAGGAGGTCATCTAGTCCAACCCCCTGCTCAAAGCAGGGCCAATCCCCATCTAAATCATCCCAGCAAGGGCTTTATCAAGCCTGACCTTAAAAACCTCAAAGGAAGGAGATTCCACCACTTCCCTAGGTAACGCATTCCAGTGCTTCACCACCCTCCTAGTGAAAAAGTTTTTCCTAATATCCAACTGTAGAGGGGTAGTCACCCTGCTCCTGCCCTGATGGCTTAAAACAGCCCAGAAGAGGGCTATGACTGGGAGCAAGCAGCTCCCAAGCTGATTGGGGAAGCAGCCTCAGCTGTGGCCATGCCCCAATCAGGGCTCGGAACAGAGTCTCTCTGCCTTTAGAGGGAGAAGGGCCTGGCTGCTGGGGAGCATAACTGGGTACCAAAGATGAAGCAGGGCTGGGGAAGGCCAGAGGAGCTGGGAGGCTCCAGACTGGAAAAGCCCCAGGCTACAGGCCTGGCAGACAGCCTAAGGTAAGTACTGGGTTGCATGGGGCACCAGGAAATTGTCCCCTACACTTTCCAAAAAGTTCTTGGATTGTCTGTGCACCGCTGTATTGCTCTCCCTGCAGATATCAGGGTGATTGAAGTCTCCCATGAGAACCAGGGCCTGCGATCTAGTAACTTGTTAGTTGCAGGAAGAGAGCCTCGTCCACCTCATCCCCCCTGGTCAGGTAGTCTATAGCAGACTCCCACCATGACATCACCCTTGTTCCTCAGACTTCTAAACTTAATCCAGAGATTCAGGTTTTTCTGCAGGTTCATACCAGAGCTCTGATAGGGTAGGCAGAAGCAGCAGGTCCAAACCCCCCTTGCCTGTGATGATTGGCTTATATACTGTAGTCTGCCCCAGTGAATGGGGGATAGATGGTGACTGGGCAGTCACCATATACTGAGGTGAGGTGGGGATAGTGGGTGGGGGTTCCCCTGAGAGGAGACCCAGAGACAGCAGCAGCAAGACAACAGCCTGCAGAGGGTGCTCTGGAGGCTGAAAGAGCTAATTCCTTGAGAGACCAGCAGGGGTGAGTCTTGCACTACACCACCAACCTAAACCTCCTCCACTGCAAATTGAGACCATTACTCCTTTTTCTGTCATCTGACATCACTGAGAACAGTCTAGATCCATCCTCTTTGGAACCCCCTTTCAGGTAGCTGAAAGCAGCTATCAAATCCCCCCTCACACTTCTCTAAACAATCCCAATTCCCTCAGCCTCTTCTCATAAGTCATGTGTTCCAGTCCCCTAATCATTTTTGTTGCCCTCTGTTGGATGCTTTCCAGTTTTTCCCACATCCTCCTTGTAGTGCGGGGCCCAAAACTGGCCACAGTATTCCAGATGAGGTCTCACCAATGTCGAATAGAGGGGAACAATCACGTCCCCTGATCTGCTGGCAATGCCCCTACTTATACGGCCCAAAATGCTGTTAGCCTTCTTGGCAACAAGGACACTGACTCATATCCAGCTTCTCGTCCACTGTATTCCCTAGGTCCCTTTCTGCAGAACTGCTGCCTAGCTATTCAATCCTTACTCTGTAGCAATGCATGGGATTCTTCCATCTTAAGTGCAGGACTCTGCACTGGTCCTTGTTGAACTGCATTTCTTTGGTCCCAATCCTCTAAATTGTCTGGGTTCCTCTGTATCCTATCCCTACCCTCTGGCGCATCTACCACTCCTCCCAGTTGTGCCTTCTGTAAACTTGCTGAGGGTGCAGTCCACACCACCCTCCAGATCATTAATGAAGATATTGAACAAAACCGGCCCCAGGACCAACCCTTCGGGCACTCTGCTTGATACCGGCTGCCAACTAGACATGGAGCCATTGATCACTATGCTTTGAGCCTGACAATGTAGACCGCTTTCTATCCACCTTATAGTTCATTCATCCAGCCCATAGTATTCTTGCCAGCAAGTTAAAGTAGTATGGGAGACAGTATCAAAAGCTTTGCTAAAGTAGAGGAACAACATGTCCACTGCTTTCCACTCATCCACAGAGCCAGTTATCTCATCGTCGAAGGCAATTAGATTAGTCAGCCATGATTTGCCCTTGGTGAATCCATGCTGATTGTTCCTGATCACTTTCCTCTCCTCTAAGTGCTTCAGAATGGATTCCCTGAGGACCTGCTCCATGATATTTCCAGGGACTGAGGTGAGGCTGACTGGCCTGTAGTTCCCTGGATCCTCCTCACCCCCCTTTTTTTAAGAAAATGGGCACTACATTAGCCTTTTTCTAGTCATCCGGGACCTCCCCCAATTGCCATGAGTTTTCAAAGATAATGGCCAATGGCTCTGCAATCACATCTGCCAACTTCTTTAGCACTGTTGGAAGCAGTGCATCCGGCCCCATGGACTTGTGATTGTCCAGCTTTTCTAAATAGTCCCAAACCACTTCTTTCTCCACAGAGGGCTGGTCACCTCCTCCCTGTGCTGCCCAGTGCAGTAGTCTGGGAGCTGACTGGTTAGTGAAGACAGAGGCAAAAAAAAGCATTGTACATTAGCTTTTTCCACGTCCTTTGTCACTGAATGAAGAAGGCTACCCAGTAAGGGGCCCACACTTTCCTTGGCTTTCTTCTTGTTGCTAACATACCTGAAGAAACCCTTCTTGTTCTTAACATCCCTTGCTAGCTGCAACTCCAAGTGCAATCTGGCCTTCCTGATTTCACTCCTGCATGGCTGAGCAATATTTTTATATTCCTCCTTGGTCATTTGTCCAAGCTTCCACTTCTTGTAAGCTTCCTTTTTGTGATCCTCAAGATCAGTGAGGATTTCACTGTTAAGCCAAGCTGGTCGCCTGCCATATTTACTGTTCTTTCTGCACATCGGGATGGTTTGTCCCTGTAACCTCATTAAGGATTCTTTAAAATACAGCCAGCTCTCCTGGACTCCTTTCCCCCTCATGATGATTTCCTAGGGGATCCTGCCCAGTTCCCTGAGGGAGTCAAAGTCTGCTTTTCTGAAGTCCAGTGTCTGTATTCTGCTGTTCTCTTCCTTGTATCAGGATCCTGAACTCTACCATCTCATTGCCTCCCAGGTTCCCATCCACTTTTCCTTCCCCTACTAATTCTTCCCTGTTTATGAGCAGCAGGTCAAGAAGAGCTCTGTCCCTAGCTGGTTCCTCCAGCACTTGCACCAGGAAATTGTCCCCTACACTTTCCAAAAAGTTCTTGGATTGTCTGTGCACCGCTGTATTGCTCTCCCTGCAGATATCAGGGTGATTGAAGTCTCCCATGAGAACCAGGGCCTGCGATCTAGTAACTTGTTAGTTGCAGGAAGAGAGCCTCGTCCACCTCATCCCCCCTGGTCAGGTAGTCTATAGCAGACTCCCACCATGACATCACCCTTGTTCCTCAGACTTCTAAACTTAATCCAGAGATTCAGGTTTTTCTGCAGGTTCATACCAGAGCTCTGAACAGTCATACTGCTTACATTCAATGCAACTCCCTCACCTTTTCTGCCTTGCCTGTCCTTCCTGAACAGTTTATATCCATCCATGACAGTACTCCAGTCATGTGAGTTATCCCACCAAGTCTTATTCCAATCACATCATAATTCCTTGACTGTGTGCCAGGACTTCCAGTTCTCCCTGCTTGTTTCCCAGGCTTCTTGCCTTTGTGTATAGGCACTTGAGATGAGAACTTGCTGATTGTCCTGCTTTCTCAGTATGAGGAAGGAGCCCTCCCCTCTTGCACTTGCCTGCTCATGCTTCCTCCTGGTATCCCACTTAGGGCTTTGGTCTCCTTCCCCCGGTGAACCTAGTTTAAAGCCCTCCTCACTAGGTTAGCCAGCCTGCTTCCAAAGATGCTCTTCCCGCTCTTCATTAAGTGAAGCCCATCTCTGCCTAGCACTCCTTCTTGGAACACCATCCCATGGTCAAAGAATCCAAAGCCTTCTCTCTGACACCACCTGCATAGCCATTTGTCTTCCACAATTAGACTGTCTCTACCTGGGCCTTTCCCTTCCACAGGGAGGATGGACAAGACCACCACTTGTGCTTCAAACTCTTATCCTTCCCAGAGCCACAGTCTGCAGTGATCTGCTCAAGGTCATTCTTGGCAGTATCATTGGTGCCCATGTGGAGAAGCAGGAAGGGGTAGCTATCAGAGGGCTTGAGTCTTGGCAGTCTCTCACATTGTGAATCCTAGCTCCTGGCAAGCAGCAGACTTCTCGGTTTTCCTGGTCAGGGCAGCAGAGAGATGACTCAGTTCCCCTTAGGAGGGAGTCCCTGACCACCACCACCCACCTCCTTCTCTTGGGAGTGGTAGTCATGGAACTCCCTTCCTTATGGCAGGGAATCTCATGCCTTCCAATCAGTAGTCTCCTTCTGCTCCCTTCCCTCAGATGGATCATCTAGTACACTCTCCACATTAGTACCTGTGGAGAGAACATGAAAGTGGTTTCTTACCTGTATCTGCATTGCTGGTAATGGACACTCCTTCTGGAGGTCACATGCTGCCAAATTTCTTCACTGTCCTTATGTCCCTGCTGTGCAGCCTGCTCTGAATCTTCAGAATGTTGTGCCCAAAGAAGCATATCCTGACATCTGTCCAGGAAATCTTCAGTTTCTCTTATGCAATGCAGAGTTGATACTTGTTTCTCCAGACCTTGAACCTTTTCTTCCAATATGGAGACCAGCTTGCATTTTGTACAAACAAAGTTGCTTCTTTCTTGTGGAAGAAAGACAAACATGGCACATCCTGTCCAGGTAACAGTTGATGGCTCACCATCCATATTACCTTCCTTTTTAAGAGCTTCCTCAAGTGTTGCAGTAACTACTCAGAGAAGCCTGCAAGACAAAAGCCTCAGTGGGAACTCCCTCTGTTGGCCACTCAGCTGTTGGCGGCTGACTACCTTTTTATAACAGTCAGGCCCACTCAAGGCTCACCTGGAACAAAGCACTCCCAATTCACACTTTTCAAACAGACACTCACCAACACAGCCCCCCTCAATGCAGGACTTAGCTTACCACCTCTATTTTTAACACGTAAACTACAAGTTACTCACAATAGGTAGTATAGTGGCATGGCATCAAGCACCCACTTCTGGTCAGGGGGGTCTGCAGTCTTTGAACAGCCCCAGAGCTGGTATCAAGCCATACCCCTAGGGCTTCCTACCCGGGAGGCAATGGTTTTGCTGTCTGTGGCTGGGCCACAGCCAGCCAAGTGGGCCACTTTGCTCTCCAGTTGAGCCACTAAGTAGCTGAGATCCCCTTCTGGAGGTTCAATTACTGTCCAATTGTAGGCCATTTTTCCAATGGGGCACAGAACCCAGCCCCACCCACAATTCCAGGTCCCAGCCCAGGGACCCTAAAAATAGCAACCACACACCCCTATGTCCCTTTAACAAAATGGCTTTTAGTTCCCTGAGCCACTTCCCTTCAGCCTCAACCTTCACCAATGCCTCCTCTTTACCTCATGGCTCTTCTATGTTCAGGCCCACCAGCCAGCCCAGAGCTCTTTGTCACTCTCCTGGTTCCTTCAGCACTGATCTGTCCATGGTGCTACAGTTCCCATTGGCTAGCCATGAGCATCACCAGCATTCCTCAGGCTCCAAGCAGCAACTGACTGCAGGCTGCACTGCAGCTCCTTTTATAGGAGCCTGCAACCCTCTGCTTTGTCTAGCCCTTGCAGCCTCCCCTCTAGATTGGCTACTTCCTACTCAGTCCCTCTAGGCTGCTTGCAGGACTTGCTCCACTGCTCCTTTCCTGAGATGGGTGTGTCAGGACCCTGAGGCCTCCAGCAGGGGGCCTCTGGGTCTAGTCCACCCCATCATAAGTAGCATTAAAACTACTTGTACTTCTGCAGCTAAGGATATAACTTAATCTGAAAGAACAAAAACCTCAGCCAACACATGAATTAAGTGTGCCTTACATCATACTCTGAAGACTACCAAATCCTGGCTCTGGCAGATCATCAAGAGGATCACTCCAAAGACAAGAGACCTTTACTCAGTAAATCTTTCTACTTGAATCCTGGTATTGAAGTTTCCAGGATAACAGCAAGAGCATTGTACTAATCTCAACTACTGTGACAGGCTACAGAATGAGAAACAGCCTCCCAAGTATCTAGGGCAGATAATCTAAGACACAGGTATCCTGTGTATTCAGATTAGCTATATAACCCTTAAATGAATGGGTATATTTATAACCCATCTCTGACAAGGAGAATTGAGTCTGGAGAAGGTATAACACCTGCTCTTAAATAGAAGCTGTGAAAAGTCAAGCTAGACATTAGCAAAGGCTACTTCCCTTAGAGTTATTGGAATGATCTACTATATGATACTGTGGGATCAGATGGCAAGTGAGCTTAAGCAAATACTGCCCAAGTTTAGAATCTTACAGATTGCTTGCTGAATTCTAGATGCACTTGTTAGAAGATGGGGAATGGGTTGATTTGCTCTTTCCATTGATAAATTTCCTATTTCCAGGAAATGAGACACTGCTCCATTTTCTATTTTAGAGCCCTATGTTTTTCACAATACAAAAAATACCTCTAAGGATTAAGATCAGTGTTGTGATATTAACTTTTAGAAAAAAATTTAGTGCAAAATTGAACAAAGCCTACTATGTTAATTTGCATTGTGACAAGATGGCTGATGTTAGTCTGGTGGGTCCTGTGCTTTTCTTGGCATGGAGCTAAGATGCCACCCCTTGCCCCTGTTCTTGGGGCATTAGTGGCCAAGGAAGGTGGTAAAAAGAAGGAAGCAGGGGAGGGGTCTGGGTTTGTTCCTCACTCAGCCCCAGCCCCTCTCAACCCCTGGGGGGTTCTTACCCTCTTCCCCCTTGGGTGGGGTACCTGCAGTCCTTGGATGCTGGGGAAGGGAGTCTCCCTCCCCTACTAGGGCAGGGTCCCCCTTACTTTGGTTCTCTGATTTTTCAAGTCTCACAACACACCTCCAAGCTCCAGTCCTCTCTCCTTCCCCCCCGTCGGCCTGAAGCAGGGAGTATTATTAGGTTCCTAACAGGGCCTTAATTGACTGCAGTTGCTCCTATTAACCTGCAGCCACCTTCCCTAGTCTTCAGGGAACCATGCCTTAATTAGCCTTGAATTTATATTTATTTCCCCTCTAGCACTCTCCCACTGTTCCCTTGCCGTACAGTATCACATTCCCCCCCCTCCCTGCTCAACACCACAGGGTTGGGCTACTTGGGATTAGAGACAGTGTTGTCATGACAGGCTGTCTGCTTTGCCTTGTTCGCTTCTGGCTCCATGCTGTATCCAGAAGTGGAAAGGTTGTAGGGATAGGAAACCATTTAGTCACTCATGCATTCTTGTTTGTGCACATGTGGAGTGGGGCATGGTCTGTCACAAGGGTGAACCTCCACCCAAGCAAGTAGTACCATAGAATCTCCATGACCCATTTAACTGCTAGGCATTCCTTTTCTACTGCAGTGTACCATTGCTCCCTGGACAGGAGCTTTCCGCTAAGGTAAAGAACTGGGTGCTCCTCATCCCCCACCATCTGTAAACGGATGGCCCCAAGACCTACCTATGAGGCATCTGTTTGTAGGATGAATTCCTTTTTGAAATCTGGGGCTATGAGCACCAGATGGCTGCAAAGGGCCATCCTTAGGTCTGTGAAAGCTTCCTCTGCTGCCTCTGTCCACTTAACTATCTCCAGGCCCCAAGCTCTTATCGGGTCTGTCAGAGGCACTGCCCTTGAGGCAAAGTGAGGGATGAACCAGCGACACTACTCTACTATCCCTAAGAATGCACAGACTTGCTTCTTGCAGATTGGGTGAGGCCATTCCCATATCTCCTTCACTTTGTTCCACTGGGGCTTCACCAGACCCCTTCTGACTACATACCAGCGGTATCTGGCCTCAGCTAACCATGTTGCACATTTAGATGTGTTAGCAGCGAGGCCAGCTTGTCTAAAAGTATCCAGTACCACTTCCACTTCCCCCAGGTGGATCTCCCATTCAGGGCTATGGATTACCACATAAATAGGTGGCAGCATACTTGGCATGGGGTTTAAGTAATCTGTCCATCAATTGTTGGAAAGTCACAGGGGCCCCATGGAACCCAAAAGGGAGGACAGTCTATTGGAAAAGGCCATCAGGTGTACAGAAAGTGGTTTTCTCCTTGGAGTCCTCAGCCAGGGGATCTGCCAGTAGCCTTTTGTCAAGTCCAAGGTGGTCAAGTATTGGGCCTTGCCTAACTGATCCACCAGTTCATCAATATATGGTATTGGGTAGGAATCAAATTGGCACATCTCATTTAACTTCCAGAAGTCATTACAAAACCTCAGGCTGCCATCAGGCTTGGGGACCAAGACAATAGGGCTGGACCACTGGCTGTGATATTCCTCAATTACCTCAAGTTTCAGCATCTTCGTTTCAGCCCTAACTTCTTCCTTTTGCCTCTGGTATGTGATATGGTTTTGTCACCCTTGCTCCAGGACAGGTGACTATGTGGTGTTGGATCAGCATAATATGGCCTGGTTGAGTGGAGAACACATCTTGGTTCCACTGGATCATTGACTACCTCTGTTCGTTGTTCTCAGGCTAATTCAGGGGATCTGCCTGGGATGATGGCCAGGCACGTCTCCTGTTCAAGCCAGGGTTTCAGTAAGTTGATGTGGTATATCTGCTCTGTCCTTCGGCAGTCTGGCTGATTCACTTTCTAATTCACCTCAACAATGAGGGTCCACCTCAACTGGGCCAGGAGCTTACTTTCTGTTGTTGGTACCAGCAACCTCTCTCTTGGTTGAAATTTCCATGTTTTTTGCCCGATTTTAGTAGGTTCGTTGGACCTCTTGTCCTTTTTTCCAAATGCTCTCATACTATGGGCGTCACTTGGGCTATTTGTTCTCTCATCTGGGCTACATGTGCAAGGACGTTCTTCCCCAGGTTGGGTTGTTCGTTCCCATTATTCCTTTGCAATGTCTAATATGCCACATGGGTGGCATCCATACTGTAGCTCAAAGGGGGAGAATCCAGTAGATGCTTGGGGAACTTCTTGCACTGCAAACAAAGTATGGTAGGAGGGTATTCCAGTCTTGGGCCACTGCCTTTCGGATCATGCTCTTGAGAGTGCAGTTAAATCACTCAACCAGACCACCTGTTTGGGGATGATAGACTGAGGTCCACAAGGCTTGGATACAAAGCAAGGTACATAAGTCTTTCACTACTCTTGACATGAAAGGAGTCCCTTGGTCTGTCAGGATCTCCTTAGGGATGCCTACACTAGCAAAAACCTGCACCAGTTCTTTTGCGATCACCATGGATGTGGGGTTTCTTAAAGGAATGGCTTCGGGGTACTGTGTAGCGTAGTCCAGGATGACAAGTATGCTTCGGTGGCCCTAGGCCCTTCTTTCTAGGGGGCCCACTAGATCCATTGCTATCCTTTCAAAAGGGACTTCAATTATAGGCAAGGGTATCAACAGGACCCTTAAGTGAGGTTGGGGGCTATGCAGCTGGCACTCTGGGTAAGAGGTGCAATAGCGCTGGACTTCTGCCCATACGCCTGCCAGTAGAACTTCCTTAGGACTCTATCCAGGGTCTTGTCTGCTCCTAGATGTCCCCCAAACAGATGATTGAGCTAACTCTAATATGACACTTGTGTGCTTCCATGGCACCAAGAGCTGTTCTATTACTTCTCCCCGTATTGGCACTACCCAGTACAACAGATCCTGTTTGATTATATAGTATGGCCCTGGGCCTTTGGTTTTCCCTTCTATTGGCATGCCACTTACTTCTACTACCTCCTCCCTCACATTTGCATACAGTGGGTCATCTGCTTGGTCCTGCCCAAAACACTCATGTGTGGGACTGATCTGGCCCGATTCTATTGGATTGGGCTCCCCTCTTTCTCTTGGTGTTTCTGCTCATGCTGGGGACTCTCTAGGTGTCCACTGGTCCATACTACCTTGCAGATTCCCTGACAGGGCCTCCTCTCAACCAGGGCAGCTCTCTGGTTGGCCACCAAAATCCTGGTTCCCAATTGTTTCTGCCCTCCTTTCCCATTTAGATTTCCAGGACTTCCTGGGGGGGTGAAAATAATTCAGGGGGGAACACAGCAAAAATTGTGGTAGGGTCATCTATGGGCACCTCAAACTCTGCTCAGGGTTTACTTCCCTCCCCTAACTCAGTTGGAGAGGATGGGGGAGTAAGCCCTTGAACCCAGGAAAGTCCCTGGGAATTAAGACTGGATAAGGGAACTTAAGGACCACCCCTGCAGGCATCTTGATAGTTTCCTTAAATCTCAATTCATATTGGGATTGTGGGGTAGAAATTTACTGTGCCATGGACACATCACTCCATGCTCTTGGCCCAGCTTAGTTGGTCTTGCCACTAACTTCCCTGAGACCAAAGTGACAGCACTCCCAGAGTCCACCAAAGCTATAGTCTGGATGCTGTTTATTTCTACCAGCCTGGTGTACTCATGTGGGGTCGTCATGACCTCCACCAGTCTGATTAGGGCACAATAGTCCCTGGGAGCCCCCATATTACATTACATGGGTTTCTCCCTATTGGGCCACTGGGCTGCTATATATGCCCCATCTCCCCACACTCATAACAGTGATCTCATCCCAGAGGTTACCCTCTGTCTTAGACCCTGACTCACTCCCCCAACTCTCCCCCCTGGACCACCAGGTCCTCTTGAGGCCTCAGGCTACTCCTTGGGCCTGTTCTTCCAGCTATGCCTTTTGCTGGCATTTCCTGGGTACTTGGTTGGGACTGGTTTCCTGAAATGCCACATTCCACCTCCTGGTGTTTCAAACAGTTCACAGGCTGCCAGTTGTCTCCTGACAAGTGAGAGCGGTTCATCATAGGTGGACAGGTCATTCTGGCCTGCCCAGGCTCAGAGGCTGGAGGGTAGTCCCCTCATAGTGGTCCAGCACCAGACGCTCCATCACTTTCTGAGCTGAGAGCTGCCAGGTGAAACCACTTCTGCACTAGGTGAATTAGGTCAAATAGTTGCAATCATGGTGTCTTGTTTTTGCAGTACTACCATCTATGGAACTTCCAGGCTCACAGGGCTGTCATTACTCCTGCTCTGGCCAGGATCTCCACCTTCAGTCAGGGGTAATCTGTCACCTCCTCTGCAGTCATATCATAGTAGGCCTTTTAGGCTTCCCTACCCAAAAATGGGGTGAGGATGCCTGACCACTGATCTCAGGGCCAGGCCTCCCACAGGGCTGGCCTCTTTAAGGCCAGGAGGTATGCCTCCACATCATCCTCCCCAGGTCATTTTCTGCAGACAGTAACTGGTCTGTGTCCCATCATACCTACAGCTCCTCTCCATAGGGGCCTTCACCTGGTTCACTAGTTCCTGCAGCATGGCCCAATCTTGGGTGGCCTGGGTCATCAGCAGGCAATTGGTCTCTTGCTGCAGCCCCATAGCCTCCTGTTTGGCAGCTGCCTGGACCCAGGTAGACTCCTGCTGGGCAGCAGTGGCTTGTATCAGTGCTTTGGCCACAGCCTCCATTTTGAGGCAGGGTGGTTGAGACCCCCCTGGACTATGTTCACAGCACAGAAAGCCCACCCCTGACACTACATGTAACAAGATGGCCAATGTTAGTCTGGTGGGTCCTGCACTTTTCTTGGCAGGGAAGTTAAGATGTCCCCCCTTGCCCCTGTTCTTGGGGCATCAATGGCCCCACTAGTGGCCCAGGAAGGTGGCTAAAAAGAGAGAAGGGATATGGGTTTGCTCCTCACTCTGAGCCCCAGCCCTTCTCAACCCCTGTAGGTTCTTATCCTCTTTCCCCTTGGGTGGAGGTACCTGCAGTCCTTGGATGCTAGGGAAGGGAGTCTCCCTCCCTACTAGGACAGGGTCCCCCTTACTTCAGTTTTCTGATTTTCCAAATCTCACAGCACACCTCCAAACTCCAGTTCTCTCTCCTTCTCCCCTATCTGCCTGAAGCAGGGAGTTTTATAAGGTTCCTAACAGGGCCTTAATTGACTGCAGTTGCTCCAATTAACCTGCAGCCACCTTCCCTGGTCTTCAGGGAACCACGCCTTAATTAGCCTTGAGTTTATATATTTCCCCTCTAGCGCACTCCCACTGCTCCCTTGTATCACAGCATTTGTAGCAATTAATCTTGTTACTTTTATTATTTTTTAAACAGGGTAAAAGTCTACCTATGGTTATCTACATTGTCTCCTGTGAAACTGCAAGACAACTAAAGGTAGAATTTGACTTATATAGTCTTAATTACCAGCTCATTTGCTGCTCCCATGAAGCCATTTTCACACCAGCACTCATTATCTATCAGCACACTACTGGTAAATCTGAGGTTCCACTGTGCAAGCAGGGCTGGATGTGGAGAGAGGATAGGCATCTCCTGTATGGTGCAACACCTCTCCTTGTGTAGCAGCATGCAGAGGGTAGGCGACAGACTGACCAAGTCAGGAAGCATATATTCCCATCCCTTATGGGGGTGAGGTGAATGAGCATTCAAAAGCAGCTATAGGATACCTCAGTCACTGGGCAGAGATTGCCCACAGAATATATTTGCAGAGGCTGTCATGGGGAGAATCATACTGCCCATCTACCCAGGAACTGGCCCTGAGCCTAAGTCTGACAAATCAGTCCAATCAAACATACATGGCTTGAACAACTAGGCCAGCTAGTTTTTAGAAGGTGCATTGCCACCTTCCTTATCTAGAGCTCCTAACTCACCTTTCACTTAACCCTGTTCACTTCTCTTGCCTTACTGCAGTTGCCAACAACATAGTGCCTAAAGTATTATTGCTTCCTGGAATCCTTGCTAGACTTTTATTAAGGGATATCCTTCCTTCTATGCACATAGGCTGGTCTTATAACCAAAAGAGCAGTGCCTAAAATGTGTATTCCTTGACCATGTGGCTAGGAAGCAACATGTACAGGATAAAAGAAAATGACCTGAACGTACTAAATTGGGTGCTCTACATTAGAAACACACAGTTCAATTAATGCAGGAAGATTACTACAAGGAATCATTTACCAGACAAATTAAAATCACCACCTGAACTTTACACAGTCTTTGAACAAAATTCACAAAAAAGGAGAACCTCTTACAACAAATCCCATAAAGACAAAGCACCTCAAACACTGAACTAGCACAAACAGAGGAAAAAAAATGGACAAAGCCCCGCAGAAAGGAGAATATTCAGGATCAGCCAACAAAGAGAAACCACTGCATCAAAGCTCAGAACAAATCATGCCAAACCAGTTTGATTTCCTTCTTTGACAAGGCAATTGGTTTGGTGTGTAGAGGGTGTGCAGTGAACATACTATACCTGGACTTTAGCAAGGCTTTTGACACAGTCCCACATGACATTCTGAAAAGTAAGATGGAGAAATGAGAGCTTGGTGGAACTACCATTACCTGGATACATAATTGGTTAAACAACCACTAACAAAGAATAACTGTTAATGGAATAATATCAGATTTCAAGGAGGTCTCAAATGGGGATCTATTCTGGGTCTGAAGTTATTTAACATCTTTATTTACTTGGATGTAGACATAGAGAGCATACTGATCAAATTTGCAGATTACACAAAACTAGTGAGGGGTTGCAAACGCTCTGGACCATAAAGCTAAAATTCAAAGGGATCTTGATAAATTGGAGAACTGGGCTGCTGACAACAAAATGAAATTCAACAAAGACAAAGGTAAGGTGCTACACTTAGGGAAGAAAAACCAAATGTACAAAAACAGAATGGGAGAAAACAGGCTTGGCAGCAGCAGTGCTGAGAAGGATCTGGGAGCCATGAGTCAACAATGTAATGCTCTTGCAAAAAAAGCAAATGCTTTTTTGGGTTGTGTTAAAAGACGCATAAAATGCAAGTCACAGGAGGTGATAGTACAGCTCTACTCAGCACTGGTTAGGCCTCGGCTGGAATACTGTGTCCAATATTAGTCACCAATATCTAGAAAGGATGTAGAGAAACTGGAAAGGATCCAGAGGCAAGTGACCTAGCTGATCAAAGGAATGGAATGTAAGCCATATGAGCAAAGACTGAAGGAACTGGGTATGTTTAGTTTGGAAAAGAGAAGATTGAGGGGGGACATGATAGAGGTTTTCAAATAAGGCTTCCATAAAAAAAGATGGAGAAAAGCTGTTCTCTCTTGCCATGGAGGGCAGAACAAGAGGCAATGGGTTCAAACTATAGCATAGCAGATTTAAATCAAATCTCAGGAAAAACATCCTAACTTGTAAGAACAGTAGGACAATAGAACAAACTGCCAGGGAAGTAGTGGGAGTTGTTTCACTGGAGATTTTCAAAAGGAGGCTGGATAGCCATCTGTCTTGGGTGGGTTTAAACACAGCAAATCCTGTATCTTGGCAGGGGATTATACTATATGACCCTTGCAGTCCCTCCTAACCCTATGGTTCTATGATTCTAAGCATTTCTGGAACTGAAGGGATAGGGTAATATTCCAATTCAATAAATTAACAAGAAACAATATTAATTAAGTACAGGTGATTACAGGCTGCATTAAAAAGGGTAAGTAAATATACACCACAGGCAGTGAATACAATTACAACCCTTACTCATGTGCTTAATTCTTACTCAGAAGTAGGCTTCCCCATCTGTAAAATGGGAGTCGTTTTACAAAATAACACTCAGATGTACTTGTGGATTGATAAGGCACTTTGAAGATTATAAACATTTATATGGTAATAGATTCTTATTTAAGAACATAAGAATGGCCATATTGGGTCAGACCAAAGGTCCATCTAGCCCAGTATCCTGGCTTCTGATAGTGGCCAATACCACTTCCCCAGAGGGAATCAACAAAACAGGTAATCATCAAGTGATCCATCCCCTGTTGCCCATTCTCAGCTTCTGACAAACAGAAGCTAGGGACACCATCCCTGCCTCTCCTGGCTAATAGCCATTGATGGACTCATCCTCCATGAACTTATCTAGTTCTTTTTTTGAACCCTGTATGAACAAGATACTCAATAGAGCTGCTTAGAAATTTTCCTATGGAATGTTTTTCCATTGGAAAATGCCTATTCATTGAAAGCAAAACATTTCACGGAAACATGATGCTTGACAAAACTTCATTGACAATGGAGCATTACACTAAGGTCAAAATGGACTATTTTGATGCCTTTAGAAGGGAATGTTTTGATTTTACAATATATAAAATAAAAATTTTCAGAAAAAGGTTTTGATTGATCTATTCTATAACTTTTGTTCAGATTTTCATTTTGTGGGAAATTTCCAATTGTTTGGTTTTGTTCTGTTCGGAATGGAAACATTTTTGAAATGATGGGATTTCCCTGGACTTAGAAAATCTAGTTCCCACCCATCTCTAGTATTGGGGCGGGGGGAAATACATGAATTGCACATAGGCAAAGCAGCTGACTTCTGGATAGTTTAGTATTGGGAAGTTCTAACAGAAAACCCGTGCCAGCAGCCAATCATTGAAGAGTAATGCTTCAATAATAAATTACTTATGATAGAAGGCATTTCAGTATGAAGGAAAATAAATTTATTTTCCAAAAGATTATTGTAAACAGGTCAATTATACAAAAAAAGCTTTATTTTTCCTATGAGAAATGTTATCAAGTATATTCTTTAATGTGTTCTCTATCTATTCAATTTCTTTCTTTCTCCTTCCTCACTCTTTCATCGTATTGGAATCCATAAGGATCCTTATCATCCATTTCAATTTGGAGTGATGACCATCATACATTTATGGCTAATTTTATGAACCAGGCTAAATTGCTTTCCTTTCTAGTTCTTTATTGGTTTGGGATCAATTATATGTATTGAATTATTTAAAGAAACACATTTTACATTTGTTTTTGACTTTTGATATTAATAATTAGAGAATTGGGCTCTGGATGTCAAGATATTGTAGAAGCTACGCAGGTTAAGAGTTGAAACTATTGCTTACTATGCATAATATAATTGTTTTATTATTACCATGTCTGTTCTCCCACTTTCCCATTTGTCTGCTCTATCCACCTGTAACACCTTGTCACCAATACAGCTTTTTCAGCAATTTAAAACATGGACTGTTTATACGTTACTGTGCTTAGCACAATGGAGCCCTGATTATTGTCTGTGACCACCACCCTGCTAGCACTACTGTAACAGAATTAAATAACAAAATAATAATACAAGGATGACATATCTCAAAAAGTAATTGTCAATGGGGAATCAACATTGAATGGAGTGTTTCTAATGGGGTTCTGCAGGGATCAATATTAGGCCTGATGCTACTGAAGTTATCTGGAAGTAAATGTAGAAATCACTGTTGATAAAATTTGCAGATAACAAAAATTGGCAGAGATAATGATGAGGATAGGGCAGTTATTCAGAACAATTGGGATCATTTGGTAGGTTGGGCCCATTTAAACAACATACATTTGAATATAGCCCAATGCAAAGTTAGACATCTAAGAACAAGGAATGCAGGCCAAACTTACAGAATATGGTTCTATACCTTGGAAATTGGAAAAGGATTCAGGGAGTGTAGTGAAGAAGCAAAGCAGCCTAAACTTCTAGTGCATTACTATAGCAAAAAAAGGGCTGATGTAACCCTTGGATGTACAAATAGGGGAGCAGTGAACAGAAGCAGGGGAGGGATGTAGTGCTGCCAGAGTGGCCTGAAGTGTCACTCCAGCACCTCAAATCCAGGACAGAGCTATGCTCTGGCATTTCAGAAAATATCCTCTCCCTCCAACACTCCCTCAATGCGTGTGCATGGACAGCCAAGCCTAGAGATGCTTTTCCCTCCCCATCACACTATCTTGGCATGGAGGGGAGGACAACTCCACAAGATAAAGAGGAGGTTTCCCTTCCTGACTACTATATGGGATGTGGGGGAGAGACTCATTTTCCTGACTGCTCTACTCTATGGGGAGAGGGGGACATCTCCATGGGGTTCTCCCCTTTCCTGACTGTTCCATGGGGGAAGTAGATTCCCTTTCAGAAGAAAAGGCATGATCATAAATACTTGGATAATAATGATGCCCTACTATTCCCTCCACTCCTTCCTGCCCATCTCTACCCACAATACCATCACCCCTTCCCTGCTCCCCCAGTGCTCCCCTCCCAAGTCTTCTCACCACCAACCCTGCTCTCCCCACTGCCTCTTATCTCTCCAGGGTAGCTCTAGCCCCTGGTGTAGCAACAGCTGTGGCACTGGACTGAGAGCAGGTTAAGTGAGGAGGTGGAGCCAGCCAGGCTTTGAGGAATTTGAAATGGCCACTTCCAGTAACAAAAGCATGGCGGCCTTGTCCCACTCTCCTGCCCTGGAGCAGTGCTTCCAACTAGAAGGACAGAGCTTTGGAATGCATCATGCTCCAAATGGGCAGAAACAGAACAAATGGGCCTCAACTCTGTCCTACAGACAGAAGGACACAACCATAGTAGGTACAGGTAAAGAGAACGGAGAGGAGGAAAGAGTGTATGTATGATGGGTGAATTTCTGCAGGGCTCCAGCATTATAAAATTTAGCAATGCACCACTGGAGTACGGTCATTATTTTACCTCCACATACAGCATTAGTGTGGAATACTGTGTACAGTTCTGGTGTCCATATTTTTTTAAAGGATGTTGAAAAACTGGAGAGGGTGGCAGAAAAGAGTCACAAAAGTGATTCAAGGACTGGAGAAAATGACTTACATGAGAGAATTAAGCAGCTCAATCTGTTTAGCTTATCAAAAAGAAGATTAAGAGCAACATGAATACATTACAATGTATAAGTACCTTCAAGGGGAAAAAATACTGGATGCTAAAAGGCTCTTTAATCTAGCAGAGACAGGCATAACAAGAACTAATGGCTAGAAGCTGAAGCCAGACAAATTCCAATTAGAAATTGGGCACACATTTTTTAACAGGGAGGGTGATTAATCACTGAAACAAACTACCAAGGGGAGTGGTGGATTCTCTAACTCTTTATGTCTTCACATTAAGACTGGATGCCTTTCTGGAAGGCTTTAATCAAACACAAAATATTGGCATTAATATAGCAGTAACATGGTGAAATGTAATGGCCTGTGATGCACAGGAGGTCACATGATCTACAGGTCTCTTCTGGTCCTAAACTCAAATCTATTATTATAATAATAATAGAGGAGACTCCCAAACATTTAATAGCATTAATTTGAAATCTGTTTGCCAGAAAAAATAAAAATTTACCTTACAGTATTTCCTTCACGTAAATAAGAATTTGAAAAAAAAACAAAAAAACCCTCCAATAATGAATGAAATGTCCAGACAGAAATACAGAAGCTGTGGCTTGATGCCAGTGAAATGCTCAGATATATGATTAGAGTTGATTCTGAGCAGTATCAATATGTTGCATGAGCTTAACCTTTCATTTCAGCTAAAGAATGCTTCATACATGCAGGTGAAGTATAGTTTTCAAGTCAAAATATGTTTACAAATTGTTTCTGTAAATGACATTAGTTTATTGTAATAAATAGGTGAATAACTAAACCCTTCAGGGTTCTTTAAAGTCTAACAATGAAGAAAATGGCAAATGAATGGGAAACTACTTACTCCTTCCATCTATAAACTAATGAAAATCAAGGACTGACTTTAAATGCCCCAGTTTACTGTATGCTGCTTCTGCATGGAAGATACATAGTAAATCTGCCCTATAGACAGCCATTGAAAGTTACTGGTGGTCATATCTAAGATACAAGCAATAGAAGACTAAAAACAACATAGAAAAAACTGCTTACATTGATCTACAGTAATTATCTTTGGAGAATAAAATCAGCAAATGTCTACATTTAAGGAAGCCCAGAGCATTTAAAGGGTCTGCCCAAGTGTGGTTTGAAAATATAGGTTAAGACAAAGGCTTTCTCTAGCTAGCTAGCTCTATAATAATTTACAGGCTTGAGGTATCCTGCACTATTTCCCTGACAGGTTTTATTGGTGTGGCCAACCAAGTGAAAAACCCTGCCCATTGGGGAATGCTACTGTGAACATTTTCAATTTTGCAAGTTCTTGATTTGCAGTTGGTGGGAGTACCAACTATAGCTATACCCTAAGCAGCATTTGTCTCTTGGTAACCATTTTTATTTTTCACAAAACGACAATCAAATTACTATACTTTTTTAAAAAATGTCATTGTGAAACAGCTATGTGTATTGGTGAAAACTATACAAAGTAATCTTGACACTGAACTGAATCCAAACAACTTCCAGCCTCTACTATTGGTATAACATAAAGATGGCATTTTTAGAAAGAGTAAGAAGTTTATTCTTTCAATTTAGAAAACTGCATATTGGGTTGTTGCAAGCTTTGTTCTGTAGAGAATGACTACAAAGAGGGAAGTTGAAGGGAATGGAACAGAAAAATATGGTGCAATCAGGTTTAGCCCTTGCTTTTAAACTAACAACCTAATTCCCGTGTAAGTGCATTGTCAATGTTACAGGCATTTGCAGAGCCCATGGAGCTTTAGGACTGGTGATCAGAGACTGGTGAGATGGTTTAAATAAACACCACTTTATTTGT
Source organism: Lepidochelys kempii (assembly GCF_965140285.1). Classification (NCBI taxonomy): domain Eukaryota; kingdom Metazoa; phylum Chordata; order Testudines; family Cheloniidae; genus Lepidochelys; species Lepidochelys kempii. Next base: position 63,839,670 of record NC_136384.1, on the reverse strand, counting down.
CTTTCAGACGTTTCAGCTTTTTATAATAATATAATCATTACAGGTGTGCACAAAAATTCTCATTGTTCCCCAAAAACCAACAAATGCACAAAGGCAAGAAATATTTTGGTCTGATAGTTGACAAAAATGAAAAGATAGTTTGTGAATGTGAAACACTCATCTTGCTGTAAAAAAGCTATTTTCAATGTGGAAATGACAACTTTTGGGGAGAACAAGAAAAAAGCATTTCTACTCAGGACGAATTCATGAAAATTTGGTTTTATCCAGAAGGGTGAATGTTGCCCTTTTCATTTAGACCTGGTCTACAAGAGAAAGTGGCACCTTTTTCACCGAAGGTGTGAATCTATTCCTATTTAGTTATATTAGCACAAACCCCTGTGTGGACATTCTTATTTTGGTTCAAAAGTGGTTTATATCATTTAGCTTAAATTGATACCTAACTAATTTAAGGTAAAATGAAATAAATCTGATTTAAACCAAAATGTCCACTCAGGGGTTTGTATTGTTTTAACTAAACATGTTTCAGTTCACATCTTTGGTTAATATGGTACAACTTTCTCACACTGACAAAGTTTAAAATAAATTAGCTCCCTAGGAGCAAATGAGGAAAGTTAAACAGTGGATCAAATTCACACACGTTCATAAAGGTTTGTGAATGTATTAATTTATGCAAAAACCTTTGGGCTGAAGTTCTTCTGCCAGTAGCTAAGGCCTGGTCTACACTTAACACTTAGGTTGACATAGCTACACAGCTCAGGAGTTTGCAGCGAAGTTGGTGAAAGAATGCCTCTGTCAACCTAGCTATCATTGCTCAGGAAAGTGGAATTCATATAGTGACTGAAAAACCCCCTCTGTCACTCTAGACTACCTACAAATGCTATACTGGTATTGGTAAGGTGCCATAGCTATGCTGCTGTAGACCCCGCAGTGCAGGCATGGCCTAAGGTGCCGCTCTGTTATTTGACCTGTGAAATGAAAATCAGCAAAATGTATAGATCACATTTAAAAGGAACCAAAATAAATGGGAAAGGAAAAAATATTTGTGTAACCTCTTCCTGGCCTTTTCAACATAAACAGTTAAGCTCTGAAGGGAAACAATACCTCTTATAATACAGATTCTTGTAAAATGCTGCAAGAATCCATTAATTTATACTGTGTTCAAGAAAGTGACATGTGTCTTGGAAGTAGCATTGTGATGACTTTCTCCTAAATTGGTTGATCTGTCCCTAAATGGTCAAAATAAGCAGTTTTCTCCAGAAGCCATTCACCTCTGTGACTAGAACTGGTTGAACAGTAGAACAAGAACAGCAAACACCAGAAGGCCCAACTTCAGCTTGCTATGGTTAATATTAATCATTATTACAAAGTTGAAAATTGCCTGGTATTCATGAAAATGTTCTAGAATCCTAAAAACTTGGTGACTTTTAGGACTTATTTGTGACTAACTAAATAAAAAATAAAGTGATTTGATATTCATTATTCTCGAGTCACTATTTATTTTCAGTTATAGGTTTCAAACAGGAGTGGTGGTCATCCAGTTAGGGTACACACACACAATCATGTAATTTAAAAAAATCATCCACACACAATGAATGACGAATATTGCAAGTGACAAATTCAGAAATACCTCAAACTCTGACAGTTATTTGTCCAAATTATTCTGCTAGTGCAACCATTTGAAGAAGGTCAGGACCAATTAATAAATAATTTGCTAATCAAGAAAGAGCCAAATTCATAATAAACAGTTCCAGCAGCTCTACCTGTACGGAAAGAGAGCAAATCTAAGGCTCGGTCCACAACATGCAGTTAGGTCAACGTAAAGCAGCTTATGTTAACCTAATGTCAGTGTACACACTACAGCCTTGTCCACCGATGTAAGTGCCCTACTACACCGCCATAATAACTCCACCTCCATGAGAGGCGTTGGGCTTATGTCAGTGTAGCTGGGGTGAGGTAGCCTCTGGGTAGACACTGTGTTACTTACTTCAGCTGTTGGCTCTCTTGTAAATTTCAGGACTCCATGCTGGAGCCGTGAAATTGACAAGAAAGCCAGGCAGTTAGAGCCCAGCTGACCCTGGCCTCTGCCCCAGCCAGGCTGCATGCACCTGCCTGGCTCCCAGCTCCACACTCAGGGAGCTGAGAAGCCAAGGGGGCAGCTGGGATCCGAGCAGGGAGCTCCCCACACTGCCTCTGTTCCGTTGATGGAAGCGCTCCAGCTGAGGATGTACACCATCCACAGAAGGAGGGTAGTGTGGACATCAGCCAGAGCAATAATTAAGTCTGTAGTGTAGACATGCCCTAACCAAGTGGAAGTTTGACAGGGGAAAAAGATGACTGAGGTACTTTCTTCTGTGTTGTGTGGAGTCTTGTTAAGAAATGTGATAAATCAAAATACCTTAATCTCTATCTCTGGCCTCAGTTCAGATGGTTCCATGACATAAAATCCAGCTCTAGTTAGTCTAAGAATGGAATAATGGTTGAGTTATAGAGATTGTTGCTAATTGTCTTCTATCTATTATGACCATAGGATCTAGTCATAGTAATTTCGAGAAAAGCATCTATCAAAGTAAAACTATCAAAAATCAAAGTCATCTATCAAAATTAGATTAGAGACAACATAATGGTTTTTGAACCTCTTAATGCTTTGTAGACATTTACTACTATTGTGCTGTAGATAAGGCTTTACTATTCTCTGTATATCACTGAGGAATAGGTGAAGTAATTGTCCAGTTCCTCAGAAGGAACCAGAATGAAATTAGGAGTTCCTGGATCCTAGGCCTGTGCATCAGTCACAAGACCATATTTCTTCAAAAAGTTTGTTTGTTTGTTGAATTCATATGATATTCTTTACTTAAACCTAGTTCTTCCAGTTTTAAAAGTCAGGCTTGATTTTGATCACACACCATAAATGGGCTGGTTTCTATGCTCTATCAGTTCTCTCCATCCCCAACCCACACCTTTCAAGCATCCAACACCTTAATTTTTTTAATTTGAAATTCATTAGGGGACGAGAGCTGAGGAAGTGTTGTTCTAAGTCAGCCTGTAGTTTCTTTTGGTATCTGTCCTATCTTGGGGCCTTTCCTTTTGCCCCTCCACCCCCACGAACATGATACATTTCTGTGGTGACCTAGAAGCCTATTTTCGACGTCTCCGACTCAAGAAATATTTCCAACACACCTCTGAACAACATACTAATCCATAGAGACCTTCCTACCAACACTACAAAAAGAAGGATTCTAGGTGGACTCCTCCTGAAGGTCAAAACAGCAGACTGGACTTCTACATAGAGTGCTTCTGCCGACGTGCACGGGCTGGAATTGTGGAAAAGCAGCATTACTTGCCCCATAACCTTAGCCGTGCAGAACACAATGCCATCCACAGCCTCAGAAACAACTCTGACATCATAATCAAAAAGGTCGACAAAGGAGGTTCTGTTGTCATCATGAATAGGTCAGAATATGAACAAGAGGCTGCTCGGCAGCTCTCCAACACCACTTTCTACAAGCCATTACCCTCTGATCCCACTGAGGGTTACCAAAAGAAACTACAGCATTTGCTCAAGAAACTCCCTGAAAAAGCACAAGATCAAATCCTGCACAGACACACCCCTGGAACCCTGACCTGGGTTATTCTGTCTGCTACCCAAGATCCATAAACCTGGAAATCCTGGGCACCCCATCATCTCAGGCATTGGCACCCTGACAGCAGGATTGTCTGGCTATGTAGACTCCCTCCTCAGGCCCTATGCTACCAGCACTCCCAGCTATCTTCGAGACACCACTGACTTCCTGAGGAAACTACAATCCATCGGTGATCTTCCTGAAAACACCATCCTGGCCACTATGGATGTAGAAGCCCTCTACACCAACATTCCACACAAAGATGGACTACAAGCTAACAGGAACACTATCCCTGATAATGTCACGGCAAACCTGGTGGCTGAACTTTGTGACTTTGTCCTCACCCATAACTATTTCACATTTGGGGACAATGTATACCTTCAAATCAGCGGCACTGCTATGGATACCCGCATGGCCCCACAGTATGCCAACATTTTTATGGCTGACGTAGAACAACGCTTCCTCAGCTCTCGTCCCCTAATGCCCCTACTCTACTTGCACTATATTGATGACATTGTCATCATCTGGACCCATGGAAAAGAAGCCCTTGAGGAATTCCACCATGATTTCAACAATTTCCATCCCACCATCAACCTCAGCCTGGACCAGTCCACACAAGAGATCCACTTCCTGGACACTACGGTGCTAATAAGTGATGGTCACATAAACACCACCCTATACCAGAAACCTACTGACCACTATTCCTGCCTACATGCCTCCAGCTTTCACCCAGACCACACCACACAATCCATTGTCTACAGCCAAGCTCTACGATACAACCGCATTTGCTCCAACCCCTCAGACAGAGACAATCGCCTACAAGATCTCTATCAAGCATTCTTACAACTACAATACCCACCTGCTGAAGTGAAGAAACAGATTGACAGAGCCAGAAGAGTACCCAGAAGTCACCTACTAGAGGACAGGCCCAACAAAGAAAATAACAGAACGCCACTAGCCGTCACCTTCAGCCCCCAACTAAAACCTCTCCAATGCATCATCAAGGATCTACAACCTATCCTGACGGATGACCCATCGCTCTCACAAATCTTGGGAGACAGGCCAGTCCTTGCCTACAGACAGCCCCCCAATCTGAAGCAAATACTCACCAGCAACTACACACCACACAACAGAACCACTAACCCAGGAACCTATCCTTGCAATAAAGCCCGTTGCCAACTGTGTCCACATATCTATTCAGGGGACACCATCATAGGGCCTAATCACATCAGCCACACTATCAGAGGCTCATTCACCTGCACATCTACCAATGTGATATATGCCATCATGTGCCAGCAATGCCCCTCTGCCATGTACATTGGTCAAACTGGACAGTCTCTACGTAAAAGAATAAATGGACACAAATCAGATGTCAAGAATTATAACATTCATAAACCAGTCAGAGAACACTTCAATCTCTCTGGTCACTCGATTTCTGACCTAAGTGGCAATTCTTCAACAAAAAAACTTCAAAAACAGACTCCAACGAGAGACTGGTGAATTGGAATTAATTTGCAAATTGGATACAATTAACTTAGGTTTGAATAGACACCGGGAGTGGTTGAGTCATTACACAAAGTAAAACGATTTCCCCTTGTTTATTCCCCCCCCGCCGCCCTGTTCCTCAAACGCTCTTGTTAACTGCTGGAAATGGCCTACCTTGATTATCACTACAAAGGGTTTTCTTGACCCCTCCCACTCTCCTGCTGGTAATAGCTCATCTTAAGTGATCACTCTCCTTACAGTGTGCATGATAAACACCCATTTTTTCATGTTCTGTGTGTATATAAAGCTCCTCACGGTATTTTCCACTGAATGCATCCGATGAAGTGAGCTGTAGCTCACGAAAGCTTATGCTCAAATAAATTGGTTAGTCTCTAAGGTGCCACAAGTACTCCTTTTCTTTTTGCAAAAACTTTGCTGTAGTCACTTTTAAGAGCTGGCAACATCCAATACAATAAGGCTGGACATGAAAGGTCTGTGAACTTCTGATGAAGGAAGTTGATGCATCTGTTGTGAAGGATTTTGCCAGTAGGACATAAACATAAATGATAACTTGTTGGTACTGTATATCTCTGTTATACAGTATAAACATGAAGGACTAAATTCAGTCCTTAGTGATCCCAAAGTAAATTTAGAATAACTTACTTGAAATTACTGGAGCTCTTCTATATTTACACTGGAATTGCTGAAAATAGAATTTTTGTCGTATACTTTTCCTTGAGTAGTATCACTTGCTTGGTACTATCTGAATGTAAAGAATATAAACCTAGAGCTTTCCATTGCATTAACATATAAAAGGCAAAGAGGATGAAATACTTCTCAGGGCTGAGTCATGCTGACAGTTACTAGTATTCAATTATTTAATTAGGTAAGTCTTAGCTTAGCTACTGCTTTGCCTAGCTATAGTTTTAGATACATAAAGCATTCAGCTACTTAAGCCTCAGCTGAGAGTTCATGAAACGGATTTACAAAGGGTTGACCATCACCTTTGACAGGATTACAGTACAGGAGTTATTTGTGCTGTTTATAATTTAAAAGATCAAACTCTATGGAAGGCATAAAATAGAAGGATAAATGTACTTTCCACAGACCTTGCTGCAAAGAAAAAGCCAGAGCTGTCATAACAAAACTGCCATGCACATTCCTGTTCATTTTTTGCCACAGACTGACAGTTTGTGAAAACCTACAGCAACATATAGAATAGTACTTGTGGGGGTACCTTGGATTGAGTCTATGTATCAATTCCTTGTTGATTTTATGTTGTAAATTATGCCTTACATGGCAGCTTTAGCACAGTAATTTACTATTGACTACAGTGTCAGGATCCCTATAGGCTTCTATCTTAACGTGTTAGAAAGCCATAATAAAAGCTCTCTTGGACAGGAAAAAAGAAAATCAAGTACTTGTAGACTTTAAGAAGCATGGAATATGCTGCCTGGTGTGAGCCTTCCAACAAAGATGTAAATAATTGCATTGAAATGAAACAGCCAGAAAGCAAAGCATGTTCTTTGTCCTGCAGACTTAAATTGAAACCTAACACTACAGATGTAACCTTGGCTTTCCTGACAGTCTTGCAGATGGATTCAGATTACTGGAAGCTGAAGTACACAATTATTTTGAGTGAAACCCCAGTGTTTGAATGCAAATGGGTGAAGGGATAGAAATGTACAAGACTAGCTGTATTTGTGTGTGATTCACATTTCCCTGTGCAGCTAAGCAGTGCGGTGGAACAGTGTGTTAATGCACTCAGATTTCCTGGGAATCATCCAAAGAGATCTTTAGAAAACTTTCCTAGAGGTACTCACCAAGCCTCTGCTGAAGGTTCCTTGGCAGAGTTGCTTTGTTCCTCCCACACATTGTAGGGAACTTTCCAGTGCCAATTGGCAATTACTTGTGCAGGGACTAAAGCAGCACACAGGTGAGCACCTATGGACCCGGTCTGAAGCCAAACCCATGCAGGAGATGCACCCTTGCATCCTTGCTTGCCCTCCAGAGGAAGATATCATCTTCAATGATCCCTGTCTATGAAAAATGGTTGCAGAATTTACCATATTGTGACTAGTCACCTGCAGTGATCCCCTTAAAAACAACTAAGACCCTTTGCCCAATCTTCCCCTGGACAGGCTGAACTCCCCATGTTTAGAGCATTCACCAAGCTGTGTGCTTGCCAAGGGACAGTGATAAACTGATTTGTATTGTTAAAAGGTGCATTTTACTATGATGAATTGATGCTGTGTGTGTACTAACAATAATGCTTCTGTTTATTGGGCTTCTGCAGATGTGGCCGTCAGGGGAACCTCCTACACACCAGCAGAGTGCATCCACCAGATAAGGAAGCAACCAAGGAAGAGCCAGGAGGACATGTTTGGGAAGTGTGCCAATTCTCAGAGGCTGAAAAACAAGAATGCAGGGTGTGAAGAGAGCCTTTAAAAGAAAATTATAAAATAGATAAGCTCTCCTTTCTGTCCTGCCAGGAGCAAATTTTAATGGGCCAGGAGTGGATGATAAAAGTGATGGAGAAGCAAACTGAGATGTTGAAATCCCTAATCATGTTGCATGCAGAACTCATGCATGCTCGGCCCACCCTACAGCCAATACAGAACTGCTTTCCATGCTCTCCTCAAACCCCTCCCACACATTCCTTGCAACTTCCCAGCCTGTTTTGGTACCATGTTCACTCCACACCTTCGTACAGCTTCCAAAATGATAGTTGGAGTTATAGACAGCTATAAAAGCCTACATTGCCTTCGTTGTTATCTCCCTTCCCACCAAAAGGTGTGTGTGTTGTTAATTGTCATTTAATAAAAGCATATTCTGTGAAAAATAATCTTTATTTGTCTCCTAAACTTAGTGGTTGCAGCTGGAATGAATACACAGTGCCAAATCGATCATTTGTTGAGTACAAATCATGGTCAGGAATCATCAAAATTTTCATGCAAGGTGGCAAGTTAACAAAGCATGGCAGAGTGCTGTATAGAAAGTCACAATACTGGAGCTCATTGTCAAAATGATGCCTCAAAGCCTCCCTGATTCAAATAGCCCCCCACTGTGCCCCTCTAATAGCCTTGGTACTTGGCTGCTGAAAATCAGCTGCCAGGCGATCTGCCTCTGCACTCCATCCTAGGTGAAGCTTTTCACTTTTCACCCTTAGCCTCACAAATATTATGCAGTGTACAGCAGGCTGCTATAACCATGGGAATATTCTCCTAGTTTATGTCTTACCTTCCATAAAGTCAGTACCACCATGCTTTTAATCTGCCAAAGGCACATTCTACAGTCATTCTGAACCTAGTCAGCCTATTGTTGAAGTACTCCTTGCTGCTCTCCAGGTTTCTCATGTAAGACTTCATGAGCCATCAGAGTAAGGGGTATGTTGGTCTCCCAGAATCAATGTGGGCATTTCAATATCCCCCACTGGAATCTTCTGGTCTAGAAAGAAAGACCCTGCTTGCAGCTTTCTGTACACACCAGTGTTCCTGAGGGTGCATACCATGCACCTTACTGGACCACTCCGCATTGATGTCAGTGAAACAGCCATGAGGATCCAGAAGTACCCCGTTCTATTGATGTACAAAATGGTCTGGGACCAAAATTATATTGTCCCACTGCAGTGAGGAAATCCCATTGCTACAAAGACATCCACTATTTCACACACATAGCCAAGAGTCACAGTCCTTTTTGCAGGATGTGATTAATGGCCCTGCACATTTGTGTTAATGCAGCCCCAACGATGGTCTTCCTGACTCCAAACTGATTCATGACTGACAGCTGTCTGGAGTTGCCAACTTCAACACAGCAATCACCACATGCTTCTCCACTGAGAGGGAAGCTCTCATTCTCGTGTCCTTGTGCCGCAGTGCTGAGGCGAGCTCTGCACACAGTTCCAGGAAGGTGGCTTTCTGCATCCAAAAGTTCTGCAGCCACTGCTTGTTATCCCAGACTGGCATAATGATGTGATTCCACCACTCAGTGCTTGTTTTCCAAGCTCAAAAGTGCCAGTCCACCATGTGCAGATGCTCCATGAATGCTAAAAGTAATCTGGTGTTGTTTCTTTCCATGGCACCACCACAGGTCACCACAACAGGTCACCACCTCTGATTCTTGTTCAGATTGGTGCTCATGATATACTGAATGACGACTCATGAGGTATTCATAACAGTGACCACAACAGTAGAGAGCAGTACAGGGTCTATCCTTTCAGACAGAGATGGTGGGTACATAGTAAACAGGGGCCATTGAAAAATGCCACAAAATGCAGTTGGAAATCCCACAGAATGGTGGGATGGAAAAAATTCATCATGGGATGTTGAGCCCACATTCTTGATGCACTGTGATCCATTCCACCTTCCCACAACTCCTACCTGAAGAAGAATGCAAGTAGCACAGTAGAATAGCTACCCAGGGTTCACTGCTATCACTGCTATCACTGTCAATGCTAGAACACCAACTGTAGATCCACTGTGCCAACAGGAGCATTGTGTGAACATGCACAAATGATGTAATTATACTGTTTTTTTGATAGTTGGTGTAACTTGCATCAACAAAACTCTAGTGTAGACAAGGCCTAGGAAACAACTTTTGAGTAGACTACAGGCTAAAAAGAGCCTTGAAACTGTGAGCAAAGTAACTGTCGTTTGTTTGATTCCTATTGTGTTCAGGGATTCAGGACAGTGTGTACATTCTCTGTAAATAAACAGGATTTGCATCAAAGAAATCCCTGACTCCATCAATTTCTCACCTTTAGAAACAACCCAACCCCCGACCCCCAGACTGGCTAACCTCTTGGGCCAAAAGGGGTAACAGTACCTTGAAATTTTCTGCTAAATATTATGGAAGCACTGATATCAACTCTAAAGTTAATGTTGCATTGAGTTTTTCACTTTAGATCACTATTTCACAATTTGTGATTTAGCCCTGGTCTACACTAGGACTTTAGGTCAAATTTAGCAGCGTTAAATTGATGTAAACCTGCACCCATCCACATGATGAAGCCCTTTATTTCGACTTAAAGGGCTCTTAAAATCGATTTCCTTACTCCACCCCGACAAGTGGATTAGCGCTTAAATCGGCCTTGCCGGGTCAAATTTGGGGTACTGTGGACACAATTCGATGGTATTGGCCTCCAGGAGCTATCCCAGAGCGCTCCATTGTGACTGCTCTGGACAGCACTCTCAACTCAGATGCACGATTGTTTGCCGTTGCTCTGACGCAGGGAGGGGCGACTGACGACACAGCTTACAGGGTTGGCTTACAGGGAGTTAAAATCAACAAAGGGGTGGCTTTACATCAAGGAATATTTCAGGCAGGACTTCACGGAGGGTTTCAATAAGAAATGGTGCACCTAAGTTATTGTTCTTATTGGAACAGGAGGTTAGTCTGGCCTCTGATTGATACATGGCTAGATTTACCTCGCTGCACCTTCTCTGTGAGTGACTGCAGTGTGACCTAGAGGAATGAGTCCCCTAGACAGGGGGCGGAGGGTTTGCAAATGAGTACAAAACAAATCTGATCTATTTCTTGTTTTGATCCACTCCATCTATCTTTTACATCTTTGGCTGGCAGCAGATGGTGCAGAAGGACTGCATGCCATCCACATCTCATGGCTGCTCAGCAGAAGATGGTACAATAGGGCTGCTAGCAATCCGTATTGCCTGCCTGCTCACCATAAGATGGTTCAATAGGACTGACTGCAGGACTAAAGAGAATGACCTGATCAAGTCACTCCAAATTTAGCCCCTGCGCCCATGTCTGCCCAGGCACTCCTGATCGACCTCACAGAGGCGACCAGGAGCACCTCGGACATGACGATGACGGCTCCCAGTCCTATTGTACCGTCTGCTGCCATAAGGCAATGGGTTGCTGCTGCTGTGTTGCAATGCAGTACCGCATCTGCCAGCACCCAGGAGACATATGGTGACAGTGAGCTGAGCGGGCTCCATGCTTGCCGTGGTATGGCATCTGCACAGGTAACTCAGGAAAAAAGATGCAAAATGATTGTCTGCCCTTGCTTTCACGGAGGGAGGGAGAGAACGTGGGCCTGACAATATGTACCCAGAACCATCTGCGACAATGTTTTAGCCCCATCAGGCATTGGGCTCTCAACCCAGAATTCCAATGGGCAGTGGAGACTGCGGGAACTGTGGGATAGCTACCCACAGTGCAACGCTCCGGAAGTCGATGCTTGCCTCGGTACTGTGGAAGCACTCCGCCGAGTTACTGCACTTAATGCACTTAAAGTATTTTCTGTGGGGACACACACACTCGAATATATAAAACGGATTTCTAAAAAACCGACTTCTATAAATTCGACCTAATTTCGTAGTGTAGACATACCCTTAGTTTCTAAATTCAAGACAATTAACTATTCAGAGAACTGAAATTTTGAGATAAAATGCTAACTTTGCCAGAGAAAAATAGTAAAATATCCATGTTGGAAATGCTAAATTAAACAGGTAAAGATCTGTATATTTGTACATAATGGGGTCCTGATCCTGAAGTTTGGACCTTTGGTACTACTGTAATACAAATAGTAAATTTGGCCCTGACACGCCATGTAGCTAAATAAACAGTCATTCCACTCAAAGCTTTACACATTCTGACTACTTTTCAAAAAATGGCTATTTTTCAAATGTTCAGTTAAGCAGAACAAAGTTATGTCCCTTATTCATCAAAGGCGGCCATAATAAAAGATGGAGAAAAATTGTTCTCTCTTGTCACAGAGGGCAGGACAAGAGGCAACAGAATCAAACTACAGCATAGCAGATTCAGATTAAATCTCAGGAAAAGCTTCCTAACTGTAAGAACAGTGTCACAGTACATTATTACTGAAAAATTGCTTATGTTCTCACTTTACCATATAAAAAATTAATTGGAATATAAATGTTGTACTTACATTTCAGAGTGTAGTATGTAAAGCAGTATGAACAAGTCGCCTGTATGAAATTTTAATTTCTATGGACTTCGCTACTGCTTTCTATGTAGCCAGATGTAAAACTAGGCCAATATCTGGATAAGTTGATGTACCCCCTGGAAGACCTCTGTGTCCCCCAAGGGTTCTGTGACAAAGTTCCTCCTCTACCTTGGTGAGTCTTATGCTTATTGGCGGATTTGCTCGCCTTGGAGCTTCATGGCAGCCCTCAGTTTGGCCGTTTTCGTGAACCCACAGTCCAGGTCAACTCCTCCTGTGTCTGATCAGGAGTTGGGAAGTTTGGGGGAACCCATGCCCGCCCTCAATTAAGCTTTCGTGAACTACAGAATCCGATGAAGTGAGCTGTAGCTCACAAAAGCTTATGCTCAAATAAATGTGTTAGTCTCTAAGGTGCCACAAGTCCTCCTTTTCTTTAAGCTCTGAATGAAGCCTCCTCTTCTTATCAGTATCTTTCCTTTTCATGTAAATCTGATAGCTTCGCTTATGCAAAACAAAATGGATTTTTAAGACTGAGCTCATACTTTGAAAAAAATACCACATTGCAGTTAAAGGCATTTAATTATTCTCTGCAATCCACTCCACAGTGACACAATATTAACCTGTCCAAAAATATAGCTTTAAGATGATGCATATTTTTGTCTTGAAAATCGAATTTATGACAAATTGCTAGTACATAAATTTTAATCTACAATTTAATCCCCATATTAGCCATGTGGGAAAGGCATTTAAATCCATGGTCATTTCAAAATTATTAGTAAAGGTTCGTAACTATATCTTTTTAGTACACTAGATGTATGTAAGTGAATTGAAAATACTCAGATTTCACATTGTGTAATAATGCTTTTCTCGAAATTACTATGACTAGATCCTACGGTCATAATAGATAGAAGACAATTAGCAACAATCTCTATAACTCAACCATTATTCCATTCTTAGACTAACTAGAGCTGGATTTTATGTCATGGAACCATCTGAACTGAGGCCAGAGATAGAGTTTAAGGTATTTTGATTTATCACATTTCTTAACAAGGCTCCACACAGCACAGAAGAAAGTACCTCAGTCATCTTGTCTCTTTAATATTCTGGAACCAGCACTACTACAACAACCTGCATATTAGATCGTTCCACATTCTGGTTTGGGTAAACACCCATGTGTTTAAATGTTCATCAAAACTATTTGATCCTCTTGATTATGCAAAATGGGACTCATTGCTGCTCCTACTAGAGTCCTTGAAAATTTGCCATGGATTTCAATGACAAAAAGGTAAGTTCTTGGGCTGAAAGAGTAAGTTCTCTCTTGAATTTTCTGTGGCTTACTGTTTGCCACTGGGCTATAAATGTTGCAAAATAGCATCTCTTTTTTTTTTTCAGCACATCTGCTTTCAGCCAGAACCTGGAAGTGCAAAGATGTACAGAAGTTTAACATTGTTTTGAAAAGATTTGTTCAAGTTGGACTGGGTTTGAGTTTTGGGTGAAATCTCCAGGTTGGGCCTTATTATAAATTACCTGATTCATCTATTTCTAGTTCAACGGGTCTCCATTTTAAATAGAGTTTGTCTTGTGTATGTGGGTAAGCTAGAATGAAATTCTTCATAGTAAAAATTGTTTTATTGTATTCTAAAAGAAACAGATGAAAGTCATTTCAGGGAGAAGCACAACAGTGATTTCTTGAATATTCCTTACTCATATAACCCTTTTAACTATCCATCTAATTTGTCCCAAAAATCCAAGAACCCACTGCTGAGATTTTTTTTAAAGCATCTGGTCTTTGCAGGAATGAGATCTCATCTCTTTACATCAAGTTATAATTTACAAAGCACCTTCTCCTCATTTTAGATCATATTGGAATTTAGGGAATAAAAGTCTGAAAGGTCTTACTGATTGACTTGAAATGAAGTGGGGAAGTGCCAATGATTCATTGGTGAGGTACAAAGCAAAGATTTAATGAGGGCAAAAATACAAGGAAGTAGTGAGTGACTGTAGATTTATGACACAAGTAGACCAACAACAATTAAATATGATAGACATGAGGTTTGAAAAATTCAGCCAATGCACACTTACATGGCACAATCTTGTATAACAATGAGCAAGTAGAAGATAAATTTGAATAGAAAAAAGCATACACACATTTTGGGGTCATTTTTTAAGAAGGTTCCCCTCAATAAATTAGAACATTTCCATTTCTAGTGATTATATTGCTCAAGAATCTGGGAGGATAACCTCTCACTTCCTTTCACTGTCATACTTTATTGATCTTTCCAACTGTGAAATATATTCTGAACAATCACAACGTACTTAAAAAGGCATTCATATCTGCAGTACAAATGCAGGGTGAAATTCATATGAGTCCATGTGGTCCTAGGGATCACTTCACTCACTTAAAACCATCATTAAGGCAACAGCCTTCGGAATTTGATTAGTTTTCCTCTCAGCCTATACATAGTTACAGACTTCAGGCATAATCCTGTAAACCTTTGGTCTTGCAAGACAAATTCTTACATAAGTAAGTAGTCCTGTTGACTTCAGAACATTTTTTTTTACACACTGTAACAGTTTTGCTCCCACTTTTATAATGGTTTAGCAACCCAGAGACAAAACTTTATTAAATATTAAACATTAAATGTTTCAGTGAAAGTGCTTTCTGTCCACTCTGGAGCTGCTTCACATTCAAAAATATCTCCTAAATAAAAGGGAAAGGATGGTCTTGTTAGGTAATAGTGTGGGGCTTGAGAAATCGGAGTTCAATTCTCAGCTCTACCAATGCTGCCTTGTAGGACCTTGGGCAAACTGTACACACAGTGCCACAAATCCCCATCCAGAAACTGTGTACCAACCACACAGAGTGTGGGATGGTTAATTCCATAGTATGTATGATGCACTTGGATACCACAATGATGGGGACCATGAACTGCTGACATTCCAAATCAACATTGTCACTTTAGATAACACTCTTCTATTCTTCCACTTCCCAGAGTCATCACTGGAAAAGGACAGGGAAGGGCCAAGTATCAAAGCACATTGGAAACATGTTCTTTTTACAATGAATGTCTGTATTGCATGTCAAATTTCAGCATGATGACTTCAGTCAGTAATGTAGTTGTGACATTACTCAGGGTACAATCTGGACTGATGAACAGCTGTGTCCCCTCAGTTCTTCAACCTGGGGGTGCCTTTTACACTGCTTTGCTGTGAGAGCTACCACTCCTGGTCTGCTCACACACAGACTCCAGCATGTAAATTACTGCAAGAGTGCTACAGCCAGCCACCCTTGAATCACACCCTTTAGAGTAACACCAGCAACTTCCCAGTCCCAGACTTTCCCTCAGAAATGTGCATCTTATACTGCCCAGCTCTCTCCTGGACAATACAAGTTCATATAAAGTCTGTTGCACAAATCCTGTTATTCCAAATGGAGTTTCTCAAACACTTCAATCCAAACATACTGGTCTAGATAAAACAATAAAAGTTGATTTAACTGCAGAAAAATAGATTTTAAGTGATTACAAGTAATGAAGCATAGAAGTCAGAATTGGTTACAACAAAATGAAAAGTAAATGGCAACTAATACCTAACTTAACAGGCTAGAGTGATAGGCTATTTGATTTTGTTGACATCTGGCTGAGGTATTGGCTAGCCTTTTGTTTCTGGGAAACTTTTTTTTTTGTGGCTGCTCCCCCCCCCCCAATTTGGAACATGTCTTTAGTAATATCATACAGTAGAATCCTATACCTTTACATACAGTGTTTACCAGGACAATAACAATCAGTAAATTATGAGTTTTCAAATGATACTTCACAAGGCAACCTTCCATTTTTCTGTGTTACATACATATTCAAATAAGCCCACCTTACAAAATGATCTAGATGGGTCTGTATAACTGACCTGTCTCCATCCTTATTTATACTCCACCAATTTTTGTTGTTGTCTGCAAATTTCATCAGTAATGATTTTATATTTTCCTCTAAATCATAGATCAATATGTTGAATAGTAATGGGCCAAGAATAGATCCCTGTGTGACCCCTCTAGAAGCACCCCCATTGGATGATTATTCTCCATTTACAATTACTTTAAAATCAGTTAACAGGTTTTTATGTGCTGCATTGATTTTGTGTAGAGTTAATTTATTTGCCAAAAGGTCATACTAATCTTACAGTGGTCCCCATATATAATGTCAACACTATTACCTTTGTTAACTGAATTTGTAAGTTAATAATAAGATAGGATTTGTTTGAAAAGACCTATTTTCTATAAAACCATATTGACATTAAGTATGCTGCCATTCTTTAATTCTTTGCTGATTTTATCCTGTATTAGCCTTTAACTGATTTTGCCTAGGAGTGATATTAAACTAACTAGATCATTCTGTTTACCCTTTAAAAATATTAGCACCCTTTTTAAATATTAGCACATTAGCTTTGTTACAATCCTTAGGAACTTCTCCAGTATTCCAAGATTCATTAAATACCAACATCAGTGTCACAGAGAGCTCCTCACAGTCAGCGTTTTTTAAACCCAGTCCAGCAGATTCTAAAATGTTTAACTTTTATCAATTGTTTAACATCCTCCCTAGTTGCTGTCAGAATAGAGAATATTTCATTATCACTGTAAACTATGAATGCCATCCAGCTTCTTAACACAGAAGTGTTTAATGAACACTTCTGCCTCTTCTACATCACTGACAATCTTACCATTACTATCTAGTTACAGGTTTCAGAGTAACAGTCGTGTTAGTCTGTATTCGCAAAAAGAAAAGGAGTCCTTGTGGCACCTTAGAGACTAACCAATTTATTTGAGCATGAGCTTTCGTGAGCTAAAGCTCACTTCATCTGATGAAGTGAGCTGTAGCTCACGAAAGCTCATGCTCAAATAAATTGGTTAGTCTCTAAGGTGCCACAAGGACTCCTTTTCTTTTTATCTAGTTACAGACCTACATCATTGTTAATATTTATTTTATTCTCAATATATTTTTAAAAACCCCTCCATCACAGTTCCAGGGTAACTGTACCTTTGACACACCTTCTTCCTGGTGTCCCTGGAGAGCGCCTTTTCAGGCTTCCTAGCCATCGCTTCTCTCAGGCAGAGACCCATGTCTCTCTCCCAGACCAGGTGTTTAGGTCTGCAGTCTCTCTTCACCTCACTGCAATTTCTGCAGCAGGTTTGACTGGGTCCAACACCTGTGGTTAAACTTTCTCCAGGGGCTGCAACAGCATACACCAGTTATCAACCAGCCTTCATACAGAAAAGTGCATTTATTCTTAAAACAATAGCATTATAGAGGAAAACATTGAACAATAAAGGGAGCTACACCCATGCTAAAAGTTTACCAGCGATCACCCCCCCCACTCCAACATTGGGCACCGGTAGGTGTCAGTCTTACAAACCTCAACTGGGTTTGGTCTCTCAGTTGTCAGGTCATGTTATCTTATAGATCAAGAACAAGAACCATCTTGGGACAGTCCAGCCATTTCTTTATATAGTTTGGGCCTTCGATGGCTGGCTTCCTATAACAGGTAATCATCAGTCAATGGCCCTCTCCTCAGGCTGAAGCTTCAAAAGGCTGGGTTTTTACATAACCATTATTGAGGAACTTGCATTAATCACCTCCCTGGTGATTCCAGAATCTACAGGAAACCCACCCATCCCAGGTGAGCCAGGAACACAGAAATACATATCAGCTATATTGATAAAAAGGTGTCATCTTATACTGTTTAGCCCATCTTAGTACAATGCTTTTTGGAGGTTTTCATGCTTTAAACATAAAACACAATATGGTTCCCAAAGATTTCACATGTGATTTCAATATCTGTCGCCCCTTCTTATTGTCCTCAACCCTACTGATCAACGGATTTTATACTGATTCCTTTAGCTTCCCTTACCAGTTGTCTCCATTTCATGGTTGCTAATGTATAGCCATTGCTATCAACTTATCTTTTTTATACACAAAGAACAAACACTTCTGATTTGAATTATACTTTATATTAATAGGAAAACAAAAGCCCAAACAGAAGTAACATCAGCAAGGTAGTCACAGCCTGCACTGACCTTATCCGAGTGTCTGGCATTCTGCAAACAGTACAATTAAGTACAGTCCACTGTCCACTGTTACAAAGCTACATATACCACACAGATTAGTTGGAGATGAGAATGTAAAGGAGCATGAATCAAAGCCCAATTTCCAAATATGATTATTATGTCACTGCTTTTTGTGTTTGTTCAAAAATTTCTTTTTTTTTCTGAAATCTGTATTACACTTCTAACTACAGCTCTATTCCCATGGTAACCACCAATTTAGAGAAAGACGAGGTATATCTGAAGAAACTCCATGAACATAGGGGAAAGGGCTTGTTTGTCCATTGCATTAACAAAATCTCTCTTGCTTCAGTTCACCAAAAAAGTTTTAAAACCAGACACATTTGATTCTCCCTAAGAACTGATGCTCAGATCACTAGACTGAAGACAACCTAGTCTGTGCTGTTCTGATACATGTTGCCAGGGAAACGATTTCCCTTGTTTCTACTTATTCAGAATAGCCTAAGTCTCTTAAACTGGGCTAGGATACTGAGATGAAGAAAATTGTAGCATCAGGGGAGAACAGTGACCCCAAATTATTGGGAGTTGTGGAGGAGAGTGAAGCCAAACAAAATTACAAATCCATTTGTGATTGAATTGCAGGTGTGAACTGTACAACCCAATGATCTGGGCCACTGCTAAACATTGAGAAGTCTCTCATGAATTTGTCTCCTTCACAAGAAAAGAGTAAAATATTGAGCAAAATCCCCCACCCCCTTTGTGTTAACTGAGGCAGCTTACTTAAGTCTGTCTTCACTATATTTTCTCTTGGAGAAGAACAAAGTGAAATAAGAGTTTTAATTGAAATATCCTCTTACCTGTGTTTTCAGGAAAGTTTTTAGACTTGTACCAAGTACATACACATGAACAACATTTTCCTGTAATCTGTTGTATTATGTCTGCACAGCTGTTTGAATGGCTACAGTAAAAATGAATGCCAAAACAACAGCATGGGATTGAGGAATTATTTTATATAGCTAGATTTTCTTTTCCCTGTAGCAGAGCTTTATTTTCATCATCAGGGACACAGTGTGTCAGAAAAATTCTTTAATGCAATTTGCAATAATTCTGGTAATACATATGATAAAGTTGAAGAACAAAGGATTATTTTCTGTGCACAAAATCTAAAGGGGAAAAGTATTAAGTATGCAGAAAGTAACTTCTAATTGAGACAAGAGAACAGCTTCTATAGGAGTCACAATTAGAAAACATCATTTTGAGTTACCTAGGCCTTGATTCAGCAAAGTACTTAGGCATGTGCATAATTTTAGGCAGGCAGTGTTCCCATTGAAGTCACTGGTGCTACTTATATGCTTGAAGATTTGGATGTACTTTGTTGACTCGGAGCCTTAGTAAAACTGATGTCTAGTAACATACTAAGTCCTGATTCAAGATTGATCTACAGATTACCTCCAGAACATATATACAGCTATTTCAAACAATGGACCAGGGTCACCACTATTTAGTTTAGACATGTCCCATTGAAGTAATATGAGTAAGGACTACTGGATGATCTGGGTATGCAAGAGTTTGCAGAATCAAGCTCTTACTCTCTGGCCAGCAATTGGTAGCCAACAACACCATTCACGTTGTTTTTTTGCCAGATGGGGTTACTACTGCTTGAACAATGTTCAGTTGCTGTTGTTGTCACCAGGACACAGTATCAGAAGCATTATAACCTTGTTACACCGAAAGGTTACTCTGTTCAGAGAGGTGCAAACCCCACCTAACATTTCCATCTCCGAGATACCAAACAAAAAACCCTGGAACACCTGGACAGCTGGCAGTGTACTGGGTAACCTTTACAGGTTTCCCAGGTAGATTGACCAACATTTTCACATTAATTTTAGGATATTTGTGATTACACTTAATTTGCTAATGAAGCCTATCTGAATAGACACACTGTATAAGTTTCCTTATATTACTTTGCTAAATAATAACATAAAAAACATGTGTTTACCTTATTAATGATCTTGCTAAAGCACAGTGACTGTAGCACTCTGCCTTCTATAGCATCTCCTTGCTCGTATTGAGCTGGTAACTACCTTGTTTGCATGTACCACATTATTCCCATGGACACTCTCTGTTTCGATCTGGTGATCCCCAATGAGCCTGGCTCTTAGGGAGCGAGATGTAAATTTTCAGAAACTGGACCAGGTATTGGGCCCTATGGCAACCCCACTCTTGCTGCCACAGGCAATGCAATCACTAGGGCTGAAGGGGGCTGCTTCACTGCAGAGAAGATTGGAGATGGGCTTGCACTGAGAGCCCTTTAAACTGTGCAGGAAGAATGATCATTTATAAATTGGCAGTTCCTGTGGCAACTGGTGACCATCTACAGAAGACTGGATGGGAAAGTTGTTAAGAGAAAGTTAGTACCAGCCATATAGTCCTTTCCCTTGTCTAGGCTACCATATCTCTTTCCCTCTGCATGGTGTATGTGTGTGGAAGGGGCACTGTGTGCTCTATGATTACTTTCAAGAGGCCCCAGCCCTCCCTGAAGCCAAGAGTAGGACACTGATGCCTCTACTCCTGAGCCAGCAAGAGGAACACTGTAGAGTGGTGTGTGTGGAGATCTCTATTCCCCAAGGAGGCAACTGCAGCCAAATCTATGCCTGAGCTTTTCTACATGCAGAAGTGTACAACTCCCAGCTCCTCTGGGCCTATCATGATGATTTACCTCCCATATATTAAACACTCTGTAGAGCGTCTACGTCATGAAGGAGGAGCAGCCAGGCCAAATTTGAGTGAGTGACATTGCAACCTGGTTGTAGCTTCTCTCAGGTTTGGCCAGGCTGCTCTTCCTTAATCAGGAGTCAGGAGTTTTGGGGCAGTAAACAGGAGTCTCCCTGATATACTAGGAGACTTGATATGTTCCCAGGACAGCTAACTCAGAAAAGGCACAGCTGTCAGTGAGCATTGAGGATCTTTACACATTTCCCAGGACAGCTACTTTTTAAAAAGGGATGATCCTGAGAAAATCTGGACAGGTGGCAATGCTAATCCCACCCAAAAATATGAAACACCCCACCCCCTTGCAAGCACACACATTTTCACTGAACATCAAGTCACATCTTGTTCTTGCCTTACATTTCTCCTTAAAACAAAATGCTGTTTCCACAGATAAAAAAAATGTGATTTGTATATGCAGTTAGTCAAAAAGAAAAGTAACAGTTTTGCACAGATCGAGTGTAATAGGTCTCCTCCTCTACCTCCCTCCGCAATTTTTTTTGCCAGCTGGTTATTATTTGAAATGATTTTTTGTGTATTATGTCCTAAAATTGAGGAATGTCTTAAGACAACTTTAAAAATAATTAAGAACACAAAATGAGAGTTTTATAATAAGTCACACTATATTAAGCTGTACTGTTTGGGGCCTTCATTGTAGAAACATGCATGATTGTAGAAAAGAAAGGGAAAGGGGGCAGTCAGCAAACACTAATCTGATGACTGTATTAAATGGAAACATCAGTCTACAGCTGCATTCTGTAGTGTTCTTATAGCAAGCCCATGCAGATGGCTGATTAGATGTGTACTTGCTTTTTATGACCAGAGCTTTATGTAGTGTCACTTGTCCTGGACGTCGCTAAACAATTTATGCTCATTCTAATGCTAAGGAAGACCCGCATGTTGCTCTTTTGCATCTTATAACAGCTATCTCATTC
The DNA here is from genome assembly GCF_965140285.1 of Lepidochelys kempii. Taxonomy (NCBI): domain Eukaryota; kingdom Metazoa; phylum Chordata; order Testudines; family Cheloniidae; genus Lepidochelys; species Lepidochelys kempii. The sequence goes on along the minus strand of NC_136384.1, from coordinate 63,817,884 downwards.
CCATGCACGCTGCTAGCAAAAATAGAATGGGAGACAAGTGAGAAAGAGATGATCTACGACTATGTAATGATACTGTAATGGTTGTGCCTTCTGATTATTACCATATTTTTAAAAAGCCACACTACTTGCTTTCAAGGCTTTTTGCCAGTGGAACCTTTGTTGAACCTCCTAAGTGGTATCGACACTAATGCCTGTAGATGTCCATTGTCCTACTACCCCATCCCAAAATTACATAGCAGATGATGAAACTGGATGTCTCAGTATAAAAACTTCATCAGATTGTTGACACCTTTGGCATTATGCCTCATGGCACCAATGGATAATGAGCAAGAATGACACTGTCTGAATGTGAAAATAAATGAGACTATTTGGAGGAGGGAATATTTTTGAAGCTCTGTGCCTTGTTAATTCCCTTCAATTTCCCCACAACAAACACCTTCAGAATTTGCTTTCTCAGTTGTTGCTTGCTCCTTCTTTCAACTAGACTGTGTAACTGATCTCATTTGCTCTGCCTGTCTGAGCCATATAACATGAATCTTACCCTCCTCCACAACCAGGTAGGAAGGTCATTGGCAGTTCTGCCTCTGGGGCACTAATTCACTCAGAAAAGTGAGAAACTAAAATCAAAGTTGAATGAATTGTCCCCTTCATCCCAACACAGTCTGTTAAAAATAACCGTGTATTGCTTCTATTTAAGAGATAGAGCATCCACAAGGGAGTATTTGCTCTCATGACTGAGTAGTGCACAGTCCAGGAATGGGCAGCCCCAGGAATTTGTGACTGGTGCTTCACTTCACTTTACAGTCCCGCAAGAGTAGCATAGGGCCAAGGGAAGTTTTCAGATGTGCCCTTTATTAGAGCCAGATTGTATGGAGGGGACAGAAGAAACCTTTCCCTTCTTAAGGGCCAGTCACAGTTGCAGTCCCTGTATTGAAGGCACTCATGCCAGGTTAAGAAAACCCTCCTAAGAAAGGAGGGCCAGTTGCAGTAACCCACAGTAGCAGGATAAATATATTGGCTTGCTATCCAATCATTGGTCAGAAAGAAATGAGTCTGAGGTGAAAGTCACCAGGGACAAGTGTTATCTCATTACTCCTGATTAAGTTTGCAATTCTTTGATAGAGATCCCAGAAGTAACGGATTCCTTGACTTTCTACATCCTCCATGACTTCTGCAGTGGCTGGTGCAGCAGACTTCAGGGTCGCCTGAGCAGCTGGCCCCAGGGCACTCCCTGGGGACACCCCCAGAGCCAGCTGCTTGGCCGCCCCATGGCTAGCTGCACTGTTGCTGCTGGAGCAACCTGGGGGCAGCTGCTCTGGTGGTCTCTGAGCCAGGTGCATCAGCAGCTGCTTGGGAGGCCCCAGGCAGCTGGCTCTGCGGACTGCCCAATCAGCTGCCAGTGCAGCTGGCATTGCAGACCACCCAAGCAGCAGTCCTGGGAGTGGCCCCAGGGAGCACCAGAGCAGTGGTCATGGGGACCACCCTGGAGCCAGCCCCACCAGCTGCTGCTCAGGTGGCCCTGGGCAGCTGGCTCTGGGGACTGAGAGCAGTGGCTGGTGCATGGGACTGCCCAAGCAGCAGGGCCAGCTGCACCAGCTGCTGCTCAGGTGGCCCCAGGCAGCTGGCTCCAGTGACTGCCAGAACAGCAACCGGTGTGGCTGGCTCTGGGGAGCATCTGAGCAGCAGGGGTTCCTGGGTGGCTGGAGCAGTGGTCCCAGGGGCACCCAGAGGCTGTCCGGTGAGCGGTCCCGGGAGCAGCGACTGCGGGGCAGTCAACACCCAGCACTGGAGCAGGGCCCCTTGGATCTCCCCAGAAGTAAAAATTTAGTCACGGATATTTTTGGTAAAAGTCATGGACAGGTCACAGGCAGTCTATTTTTATTTTTATTTATTGCCCATGACCTCTCTATGACTTTTACCAAAAATACCCATGACTAAATCTTAGCTTTACTCCTGTTACACTAACAGACACAGGCAAGTCTTTAGCACTGGTGGCAAACCACAGCACACACAGAGCCTAGTAATTAACAGTTGTACCAGATAGAGTCAAGAAAACTGTAGTATTGAAAAGTGACTGTCAGTTAGGCAAGGAGATGGGTGATATATAGAACAAACAGAAGAAAACCCATACAGCCTCAACAATTTCTCTCTCTCAGGTGGCCCTGTTACATCCTCAGCAACGCCAGCACTGTTCCCAGGCATAGAGAGTGCTGCCAAAAGCCTTAAAGCATTGTGGCAACTAAAAAGCCCTCCTCAGTGCACACCGTATGGAGTGCTTCAGTTATTCAAAGTGACTTGGGAACATTTCCCAGAGCATACATATGCCCCTTTTAACTTACACTGTGGGGAACAAGATGAAAGGAGAAGTCTGATGAAGGTTGTATCAGGAACATCCATAGGTCAGGATTTCAAGGTCAGGCTCTTGCCACACTGTGGCTATGGTACATAGAATAGCAACTTTCTCTTAACAACTTTTCCATCCAGTCTTCTATAGATTGTCAGCAGCATTTTGGGGTTGCCACAGGAACTGCCAATTTATAAATGATCACTCTTCCTTTATACAGTGTAATATGTGGCGCATGTTGGTATCACATTTACCCAATATAGATAGGATGTATATTTATCCAATAGGTGGGATGTATAAGGGTATACTTAAAGACTATAAAGGACAGGAGAGTTTTTGGACAGAGTGAGGGAGGTTCCTTAAGAACAATCTGCTTGCCTTATTTTCTTCCTTCCATTTGATTATTCCCCTTTAGCAGGCAGTAATGCACGAGAAAATTTTGAAAATTGGCTCATACAATGAGAAGCACGCTTTATTTTTGCCATTAAAAAACAAAACCATGTCTGTATTTCTTGCTGAGCAGCATCCTTCTCCCAGAGGCTTTTGTTGGACAGGCAGATTAGAGTGTCTTAGAGCAGTTTAGAAAATCAGAAATCATCATAATTCATTTTACACAGTTGCAATTATACTCTATGGCCCTTTTTAACTTTAATTCAATTGTAGGTTTCTAATTAGAGAGTACAGAAGTAATGTTTTGCCATGCATCATATATACCCTGCTACAAAGAACTAGTGTACTCTACAAGAGGTCTCTAATTACTGCTATTCCGAAGGCAACACATTATTTACCTTCGAGATGCTACTTTCCATCTGTAGAGTCAGTGGAATTTTATAGACTACAGAAATATTGACAGTACACTAGTCAAGGCTTTCCATACAGCATTAACATTCTCTCATCATTATGTATTTACATGCCACAAGACTCAGACCACTGGAACTCATATATAAAGAACCTTTATATTCTCCCTTAAGGGTCCAGTTCAACTCCCAATAAAAATCAGTGGAAAAATTCCTATCAACTATAATGCAAGCTGGAGCAGGACAATGTCAAGGAAAGAGACATTCAAGGGTACCAGTTCGTTACATTTATATGTTTTGGGGGTTTGATAACTTTAAAAATTCAGTGGCTATTCAAAGACAGGAGAGAATGGGAAGTTACACTTAAGTGTTCTTTCCTTTTACCAAAAAAAAAAAAAGGTCCTACATTAAGGCTTCCTACAACCTTTTCCCAAACCTTTAAAAATGACAGGAGAGTTCCTACTCCTTCATATATTTCTTGTCATTCCCAAACATTTGTATATTTACTTGAGTGATAGGGCCTTATTAAAATGAATTGAAATTTCTATTTCTATTACTTATCATTAATAGTTAGAGGACTAGACTTTTGAATCTCTCACTTCATTCCTACCATAAAATATAAGGGATTTGAAAGAGTTCTGTATTGAAGAATAATCAAAGCCATCATCATATCATTTTATCTATATTGATATATCTTTGTCATCCTGTAAAAGTTCTAGGTCTTTTTGTATCTGGCTACTTTCTAATTATTGTTCCTCAGGGATCTATTTTTGATGTCAGCTCCTTCTCTTTCCTTTTTGACTTGTACCAAGTGTATCTTTCTGTTCAATAGCTGTCTCACTTTATCATTGAGTTTAATTCTAACAGAAGTTTTGAAAAATGTTTTCTGATGTTTAGTATGCTAGAAGTCTTGAAATTTTGTGCCACTGCATTCCATGCTTTAATACTGCCATAGGCCCATAAAACTTAAGACTATTAAATCATTTCTCCTGCTGACTAACTCAGTATTGTAGAGTTGTATCAGAGACAAAAATAAAAGAACTTCATAATATTCAGATACGGGCAAAGGGACAGATTACGGGCAACTTGATTACAGCATATAAGTACCTGCATGGTGAGAAAATACTGGGTACCAAAGGGCTCTTTAATTTAGTGGAGGAAAAGATATAACGGGAACCAATGGCTGAAAGCGAAAGCAAGACAAATTCAAATTTAAAATAAGGCACATTTTTAACATTGAAAAGGATTAAGCATTAGAACAAACTACCATGGGAAGTGCCATCTTGTGGTGACTTCAGATCAAGCATGGATGCCTTTCTGGAAGTTATGTTTTAGTCAAATACAAATTATTAGGCTCAATGTAGGGGGTAACTGGGTGAAGTTGTATGGCCTGTGTTATAAAGGAGATGAGACTAGATCTAATGGCCCTTCTGGCCTTAAAGTCTACTAATCTTTTAGACCATCTTGTTGGTCTCATCTGTGGTCTAATTTGTGAAGCCTTTGCCTCATGTACTTCACTGCATTGTGCAATGCTCCAGTGTTGGCTTCTTAGCACTCACATACCCGCCATTTCCCATTGTGTATGATTTGACTGGGCAGAGGCAAGGCTGCCACTACTGTCTGCCTCCTGAGAAATAGCCATTGCATGTCTGTAAAGCAGTTGCATGGTCCTCTCATTTGCAAAATACTACTATTCTGATGGGGCCTCAAGGAGAAGAATCCCTTTTTGAACACTCTGTGACAGTGACAACCCACACTTGCCCTGGCGGGGTTAATAGAGGCCAGGGTCTGAGTCCCTGATTCCTTTTTGTGATAATCCATACATCTTTCAGTCTCTTCTCCCAGGGTATCTGTCTCCCCTCCTGCTCCTTCTCACATCCTGGTTTTACCATCCTCTTGGCTTTCTCTCCCACATCTGTGATCTCGCTACAGGTCTCTGGTTCTTCCTGTTTTCTCTTGGAACCTTGACTTTGTCTTCCCTGCTCCCTTTTTTCTTGTGTGGGTAATGTCTCTTTATATGTCCTCTTTCCTCACACCCAAAACTCATCCTGTTCTTACCTAATATTCTATTGGGAGGGATTCTACTAGGCTTTACATCATTCCCTGGCAAGGTTCTTTATTGCCGTATGTAATGCTGGGCTAGTGAAGGTTAAACTATCAGCAAGCTTGGTGACCTGTAAGCAACCCTTAAGGACATATCTAGAGGGTATTGCAATGGTAAACAGGGCCATTCCTTGTACACAGTTATCAAAGCCATGTTAAGTAGACTTAGAATCTAGCCTGTATTGTTAGAGAATCAAAGAGTAAGTGCTAAATGTGTCTGTTTACCTGAATCCTATTAGAAATCTAACAATGTGATCTAATTAGTTTGTAGATGCTAAATCCTGTTCCTGTTTTATAATGCTTCATTCTTGTATTCTATTGACTCGGAGATTAAAGGGAGATATAAACATTTAGATGGGACTTGTGGTGTAATAATATTATTGTCCTCATCTCTTCTGGAAACTTGTAATTCCACATAGTAAACCACCTGTAAACTATCTGGATAGTTCAAATGACACTTGATAAAGGTATTGTCTGAGAAAGAACCTATTGAATAGACATCACAGACTGTCTGCTTGCTTTCATCAAAGCCCATGTGGTGGAATTGTTGGCACCCAGCCTGCTTCAACTATAAAAGAAGCCTCAGGCCTGATCCTTTCATCTCTAGTCTGCTTAAACTTTGAACAGGGAAAGTGTAAGCCATAGGATAGAGATCTTCCAAATTATTTGAAAAAAGAAAAGGAGTACTTGTGGCACCTTAGCGACTAACCAATTATTTGAAATACCCTGGAAAATGCATGGAAAGCTCTAACAGACTTTACATCTAAGCTGCCTTTGGAATCTAACCTGTTGGGATGATTCCAGAGAGACTTTGACATACTGCTGTGATCCTCATCTATGAGCACTGAAAGTCACTTGTATGTATATTGGTCTTTTAACCATTTATAACTCTCTTCTTTCTTTTTCCATTTAATAATAAATCTTAGATTTAGTTAGTAAGGATTGGCTGACAGCGTGATATTTGGGTAAGATCTGAGATTCATATTGACCTGGGGTAAGTGTCTCTTCTTTCGGGATTGGTAGAACTTTAAGTCTGGTGAATTGGGTTTTCAGTAACCTCTCATTATATTAGACTTGGTTTTCTAGGTGGGAGCCAGGGGCTGGAATGCCTAAAAGGGACTGTGTGTGGCTTCTTGCTAACCAGCATGGTAAATAGGAGCACAGTTTTCATACTGGTTGATGAATCTAATTATAGTGTAATCTGCCATTTTGGCGAGTACCTGCTTCATTTCTTGCAGCCTGCCCTGATTTGGTATTTCCAGGCACCAGGGTCACACAGTAGAAGTAGGGACATTCCCTCTTCAGTGCTCCTGCTGCCCACAGACATAACAATACCTTGGCCGGGCCTCCAGCCTTCTAATGTTAGAACCCCCCTGCTGTTCCTGGCCCTTATGGCTTCTCCTACTTTCTTCTCACAGGATTTTCAATGAGCATTGCTGTTGCCCAGCTACCCTTATTAAATAGTCCTGTAGATATACTTGAACTTCCCACAGTCTCTACTGGCTTTCCTGAACCTGTTCCATAATGGCATGGACCCACTCGTTTACCTGCTCCCCTCAGCTGGCATGGCAACTCCGAGGTCCATCCTGGGAGGGTGTAACTTCCCTCTACCAAGCAAGCCTCCATACTAGGCATCTGCATGCTTGCTATCTTTTTTTGCTATTTCCTACTACCATAGCACTTACTTCCCTTGTATCAGGGTTCGATCTGACCATCTGACCTCCATTAACCCCACACTTGCCCATAAACTATTTGGCTGAAGGCTAATAGGAAAGCCCTAATTAGGGGAAGCTCACCTGTGCAGCACCAGACAGGGCTTCTATAAAGCTAGGGCACTGAATGCAAGAAGGATGCTGCAGGGAGGGAGTCTGCAATCTGTCCCTGGGAGAAGGAGAGGGTGTTTGGGGGCTATAGAGAGAAATAGTCCATGGACACTCCCTGAGAGAGAGATGGAGTGACCGCATGCAACGGTGGGAAGGTGTGTCAACCTAACAAGCTAATCCCCAGAACAAGCAGGAGGAGGTACCATCCTAGCAGTGAGTGAAGCACCCAGTCACACTCCATGCTGAAGAACTTGTTTCCATGGTCGAATGCCAAACTCTCCAACCCCTTGGAGAAGTTTGTTTTATTTCAGGAAGTACATTTCTTTTTCAACTGGCCCATTTTTCCCCCCTTTTTTGGGTGTCATTCTTTGTTTCCCTTTTCAAGGTTGATCTTCTGATCAGTTTGGACATTTCAGAGGTATCAGTCCCTGTTCTCCACTTGTGTAATTTTTTTTTTTTAAAAAAAGATCCTGATAGCATTGGTTGTATTACTCCTCTTCGTTGCAGCTTTATTTTTATTTTTTTTTTAATTTTTTGTGGGGATCAGGGGATGAGAAGTGATGTGGAGGGAGCACACTACTCATGATTCTTACTTTCCAGTAATGAGAATCCTAGCAGACAGTATCTTTGGATAAGGGAAATTACTTGCATGTATATGCTGCTTCTCTGACTCAAAGGATTCTCAGCACCCCAATACCTGCAGCTTGCTTCAAGCCTGTCTTCAGGACCCTGGTTTAAATTATATGATTCACCATTTTGAAATGGCCTATCCTGAGAGTTTCACCTTCTGTGCAGCCAAAGAAATGACTGGTACATGGTACTGCAGCACAGATACCAGACTGGAATGGTGTGCAATGACCAGTAAGGGCTTTGCCTCTCACTACTCTACCCCAGTACCAGTGTGAGAGATGTCCCTTTTCCTTAAGAGCTGAAGAAGTTACCATTGTTATGCAAGAGAACTAAAACCCAGGAGTGAGAATCCTATATAAATGGTATCTTCAGAGCCACAGGATTACAGACAAGTTATTTCCCTTTACCATTTTTCTAATTTGTTGATACTATCTCTTCATTGGACCATGTGTGAGACCTTTTAACAAAGTGGAAAGTTTCTACCAATCCAATTATTCCTGATAGAGCTCTGTAATATATCAGAATGGAAAACAATTCACTCTGATTCCATCATCATAACACTGCTTGCTTCCCTCGAAGTAATGCTTACAAAATATTTATTTTATGTCAGAAGCTTTAATATGAATGTATATATTACAGGTTGCCATAAATGTTCCATTTTATAGACATACTCCATCATCTTTAAAATCTAAGTTTGGATTTAATTGCCACTTTCTTCTATGTGACCTAATTCATTTGTTTTGCTTCCTCCCTCACCTAAGTCACTTAACAGCTTATCTAAACCTTATATTTGATCACTTGTACTGTAGGATAATATGAATAGCATAATGTAAGTTTTATGAGGCAATAAAACTCCTCCCTCAACAGAAAACACTGCAGCACTCATGAACCAAAGCAGCAGCTAGCTACTGCTGTTAATTACTAGTAATTAACCTGGCCAAAACATATAATTTCTAATGTTTTCTGAGGGTCAAAGGAGTATTTAGCTTGAAAATTGGATTTCTGCATCCATAGTTACTGTAATAAAAGTACCTAACTATCTGGTAAGTAATGATAATAAAAGGTTGAAGTAGGCAATATTTTGTAGTCATATTTGTATGACAATAGCTAGAGTAATTTCTATATAGTTTATGCTAAGATAATACTGTTGGGTTGTTTTTCTTCATTAGATACTTTTTTTTCATTATAGTCTCCAGGGCCTAAATAAGCTTTCAGTCTAGCTCAGTTAGACATTAAGGTGTATTGTCATCAGGAATGTTACAACTTTTACATTTTATTTTATTAGAAAAGTAAAGATGTTTCCTGCTGCTTAAACAAGTTTTTAGGACAACTGGTTTTGCATATGCACATAGTTCCAATAAAATCCTGCAAAAAGCACTCAATCCACTGGAATTCTGGGTTTGCTACATACCAGGGCTACCCCTATTAATATAATTTTTTTATGTTATAGTTAGTGGGGTGCAGTAGCAGACACCTTTATAGGAACCCCTAAGTAGTCCTTCACTGGGATATCCCAGATCTTCTGGGACACTCGAATAAAAGCTTGTAGATGGCATTCCCCAATCTATCTCAAGATTGAAAGAAAATCAAAATAGATGTCAGTAACATTTTGCTACATCACTGCAGGTCTGTTCTCTTCAACTGTCATTCTTAAATGCACAGGAAAAGGCAGAAGATAGGCAATAGATTGGGATGACATGTATCTGTAACTCATGACTCAATTCAGCAATATGATAGATTGTGTGTTTTTCAACCAAAAAGCTCTCTGCTGTTAGGCCATCTCTGATTTAAGGCTTTTGTACACTGGCTGCCTGTTCCATTTATGTTTAGTAAGTATTTTTTATAACTAATTCCTTAGCTTTTGTCAGCAGCTTTTTAACAAGCACATCAGGCATCACATTACAGATACGTTGCATGAAGCACTTGTCAAACAATACCTTACAGATATTTTGTAATTACTTGAACTATTTAAAATTTTTGCATTATAAAGTATGCTTTGCAAAACTGTGGGCAGAAAATATATACCTTATTCTTTATACTATTGTACAAGTATGCCAGCACAATATATTCATGTGTCGTGTGTGATACATATAGTATTTATGCTGTCGATTTTTTTATTCCACTTTATGAATTGCAGAGAACATATTTGCACGGCAGGAGTAGTCCAGCTGCTTCCTTATTAGACTTTCCACACCATCTGGTTGGCGTCTTTCCTTATTTAGCATGCCAACCAGCACCCCTGGACAATAAAATATTGTAGCATAGTATATTTTTGAACGCTCAGGAAATAAGATTTTTAGGCGTAGAACAATGGTTACCAAATTTATGTGCCTGTGGACTGTCTGAGGCCCATATATTGCTTTCTAATGGTCCATGAAGCACTAGCTGGTCACATAGTACTGGCTTTTACCTATTTCTACCTGTTCAACTGAGTTAAGAGACATTTAAAAATATATAGTCTCTTAATGTTTTTTTAATTTAAATAATCACTGCAGATGCTCCACGGCTGTTATTCCATTATCAAAGGGCAGAGCGAGATCCATAGGATCATAAATATGAGGGAAGTGGGCCCATGAGACACCCTATTAAAATGTGGTCCAAACAAAGGAAAAGTGTGGGAACCTCAGATTTAAACAACAAAATTGCATTGCGCAAATTTTGAATTCTCTAGGGGTGGGCTCAGTGCTCTTACACCCAACCTAACTCAACCCACTCCCCCAGAAAACCTTCAAAGCTTCCATATTTGCCTCTTTATCCTTTATCTATATGGTGAAATGAGCCTCCCCGTGACTCATGGGATAGACTTGGTTGAGAATTACCAACATAACAATACCAAGTATTGGCATGTTCTTGTGGAGTTTTTGTAGAGACCTAGGGTTCAATTCTACTCCCTTCATTCAGGAAAAATTCCCTGTGGCAGGGAATTTAGAGTATACTGCCTTTTATCCAGGTGACAAATTGAGAATTAAGGAATTTTAAAAATCATTTAGATTATTCTCCTAAAATCACTTAAATGCATTTGAAGAGCCCACCATAAATCCTGCGATAACAAGGCCCTATGGGCCACAATGTCTCCCTGATTGCAAAGAGAGATTTTAATTTGCAGAGGGCCTTGGAAATCAAGGGGGGGGAGCTAGAATCCCTCATTTACCTAATTAATTTACTGAGCCAGGTAGTTAGGTTTATCCAACAGGCAATGCTATCCCCTGCCTCTTATTAGGAGAAACACTTTGGGGACAGCAGTATTGTGCCATTTTGTTAGATTTTTCCTTTTTAGACTTATCTAGCTAAAACCAATAACTAACATCCTCTAATATTTCCCTGTTATTTCTACCAGTTATTTCTACTGGTATTCTACTGGTATAGGGGTGTGCAGGCCAAGAGAAAGAGATCTTGTGGACAGTAGGTGGTACTTAGAGCCAGATTTTAAAGGTGTTTAGGCACCAAGGCACTTTTGAAAATCCCACTAGGTACCTATCTGCATCTTTATGTGCCTAAATACCTTTAAATATTTGACCCTAAAGGCAGGAGAGCATTGTTCACATTAGTGAATGCACACACAGGACACAACAGCATCTGACAAGAGGCTGGGAGGAGTAGTTGGGCAACAACCAGCTGGCCCTGCACAGGTCAAGAAGAGGTACAGGAATTGAAAGTCAAACTTAACCAGAAGATTTCAGACAGAGCCATTCCAGGTATGCAGGGCTCATTTCCTGCTTCTGTTCCTACACTACAGTTTGTTCAGACTGGAATTTAATGGAGTTCCTACATAGAATAGTGGGGGAAGAGGCTAGGTCTCCTCTACTACTGCCATCCCCAGAGAAAGTCTGAATAGTAAAGACAGACAGAAGGCCAATGACAAAATAGCTTTTCATAAAATATAATATTGTTTGACTGGATAGAAGTGTGATGATAGAGCTTAAAATGGGTTAAGAATACTTTATTTTAAGTGTGCATTTGATGCCAGAAGTTGCTTTGTAACTTTGTCTCATCTATAAGCATTAAATAACTCTACCCAATAAATGGGAAAATACAAACCAGGAGTCAGAGAGAGTTTATATCCTGAATACCAAGGTGTCCTTCTTTAACAGTGATTTATTTGCCCAGGGGGACATTCTAAAAGTTATTTTGGGATCACTTGAGAACAAAATACTAAATTAGTAGGATGAATAATCATAAATATTCATGAAAACAAGCAGTACTTTTCAGAGTGAGCCCACATTTTACAGAGTTTTGGAAGTGGAGTGATTACGATATGAAAACCATCTCTACCTGGGAAAGATCTTTCAACTTAGGCATTAATATTTGGCACAAATCCTCAGACAGAGTGTATACAAGACCTAATTGAATATTCTCTTTCAATTTCTGTAGAATAAAAAAAAGGTGAAAATGTCCACATGAAGGTTTGTTTGTAAGGTCATTGATAGTGTTCCAGAAAGTGCAAAAGCAGTAGGAGAAATAAAAAGATAGGGAAAGCAAAAACATGACAATTTTATAATGTCACAGCAAAATGTTGGTATGTTTTGCAAAACAGTGTTATTGCAAAAAGTCAGCATGCTAGGCTATATATTATAGACTAAGAAGAATTGCAGATAAGGGTGCATGGAACTAATTGAGACATGGCTCAAGTATTAATGTAGTTTGTTTGTTTTTTTTCTTAAATTGTGACTGATCTAGCAGGAGAGTAACAAAGTGAACAGCAAAAACTCAGAGTAAAAGAGTAGTTATTACTTTCAGAACAATATATAGTCTTTTCTATGAGCAATAAACACAGTCAATGGTGGAGCTAATAGGAGGGCAGTGGGGGAGTGACTCCCCTCCACCCCCCACCTCCCCAGCGACCTTTAGGAATATGTGTGGCCTCTTTTCAAGCACAGTGTGCAATTGACAAATGGAGGTATAGAACACAAATTTTCACACAGGGCTGGAGAGCGAGCCTGCCCCATTCTCACCTGGCAGCGGTGGCTCCTTTCCCATGGGGCCAGGGTCAGGTCTCTGCTTCAGGCATTGCAGCATGGTACATAGGGGTTGCAACCCCGTGTGGCAGGTTGCAACACTTGAGAGTGGGAAGCCTGGCCCAGCCTGGCCTGACCCAGATAGGCACGAGGGGTGGGCTCGCTCTCCAGCCTGCTACCAGTGACCCATTCTCCCCCACCCCACCCACCCATCCCACACTTGGAAAGCCTGGCTTTGCCACTGGACTCAGCTGTAAGGTGAGGATACTGAAAAGTAATAGGAGTAACACCTCAGAACAACACAGAGAGAGTTACATAACAGCTGTTCTCTCCTTAAATCCCCTGCCATCAATCTGACAAGGGTAAATAGGATAGTTGGCTCCAACAAGGTGAGGGGCTTCTGCAGTTCCATTTGTTGGCTTCCTATATGAATCACAGACTGTACAATAAACGTGCTCATGAGACATTTGAAGTGAAATGCAAATGGTCAAAGCAGTGAACAGACAACTAGATGAACAAAAGGGTAATGTAAGGGGAAAGTCACCCTTAGAGTAGTAAGCAGCCTCTTAGCCAATGCTCCCCTCCTCCCCCATCAATACACTTTTTTAAATTAAGTATTCTGAGGAGAATCCCAGAAAATACAAGTATATTTCTAGTGAGTCCCGATCAAGAGGGGAATAAAAACATTTAAGAGTACCTCTCTCACTCACATCCCATAAACATTCACTGCCATCCTATTTTTGAGCATTGAGATAGACTCTATTAAAATGAAGTAAGATCACCAGTGGGCAACCCAACATGTCATGCAATCTGGTGGTTAACTAGAGGCCATAGCGGGGACTATGAAGAACTAGCCGCTTGTGCTATCACACTTACATTTTATCCCACAGTTCCAGAAGGAAGACCTTTCTAATGCTGTCTTCTGGCTGCTTTGGTTGTAATTAGGACTGGTTGAAAAGTTTCTGATGCAACAGTTGTCCATTGGAAAATGATTCATCAAAATCAATACTTTCCTCAGAAATGTCAATTTTGATATTTTGGTTTTAAAAAATTAAAACAAAGCATTTTGATAAGGTTGTAATGTTCCCATGCGGGAAACATTGCATCTGTAGTGCAGGCATAAGGCCAAATTCAGATCTGGCATAAGCCTAAACAACTCTAATCTCTCAGGAGCACTGTGATCCCTCTTATGTATCTGTTTAAACAAAGAACAGCCTAATTCAATGTCAAAGGAAGCTACACTACTCATTCCCCTTCAAACCATTTATTTTTATGTACCACTCCACCAGGGCAATGTAAAACACAAATAATTTACATGCAACTGTAACAGTGTCAGACACCTTTAATTGTGAAAGATGCTAAGGGATACTTAATGATCCCAATTATCCTGACTAGAGCCACTGGAAATCCAAAGGAAATGTTGCCATATTCTTTAGATTTGTTCCTCACCATATATAGAACAGGGATCTGCTCATGATGAGAGCACAGCAACTCATGTGTTTACTGAGGTCCAGAACGTATTCAGTCAATGCACAGGGACAAAAGGGACCAAAATAAAAAAGCTGGGGGGAGGGGGCACGAAAGTGGTCTCTTGCATGGGTGTTGCTCACTATTGCAGTCCCTGTACTCCCCTATGTGTATAGGCTGCTCCTGGATAATGTTGTTGGATGTCCCAGAAAGGGCTAGGAAGGGCTGGAGCTGGCTGGGTGATAAGGGAACTGCACAATGAGCTCCGTTAAGGGGACTAACAATGGGTATAATCTCTTCTCCACCCCCACCCCGGAACACGTGGGACTCAAGTGGTGGTTCTTCAGGACATGCAGCTCTCAACACAAACCTAAGCCCAGAAGGCAAAACTGACCTGTTTCTTTCTAACAGACACCATCCACATGATGGAGCAATGTCTCAGTGTATTTCAATGTTTTGTTTTGGTTTTAAGACTCTCAGCTCATTATTTGTTGGCTGCCTCAGGAAACGCCAGATGAAGTGTGATAACGTGTTAACAGTTAACAATCACTTAGTGAGGTATTATGGGGCTTAATTGCTGGTTTTCTTCAGATAATTTGGAGTAAAAAAAAATCAAAATATTTGATATTTGAGAAATAAAAAGATATTGTACAACAAATATTTATTAAACATTTTCATTGAGTTGTTTATTGCTTAGTTAACTTTTACTTGCAGTACTTACTGATCTCTGGAATCTGATCACACCAGTGTAAAGATGTGTTTATATATCTTTCTATAGAAAGAGTCTGCAATAAAGCTTTTATTGGCTATGTTTTGAAACTATTTAGGTCTTGGCAGGATGACAAGGTGCAGCCATAAATAACTAGCAAGATGATTCCTTCAGCTCTAGAACTACAAAAAATATTTTGTCTGAACTGGAACTCTAAGTATTCAAGATAGACCAAAATGGTTTGCAATGGAGAAAGGATTACCCATGTTTTTATAGATTTGGTATATGGTATTTCTCTTCAGCTTCCTACATACACAGCTGTTGTCACTAGGGCTTCTCACAGAGTCTTGAATGTAGCAGTATACAGGTTAGAGTTAGGGCATGGCTACTCTTGCAGATGTAGAGTGCTTTGAGTTAAACCAACCTTTGGAGAGCGCAGTAGGGAAAGCAGTCTGTCCACACTGACAGTTTCAAGCGCACTGGCGTGGCCACATTTGCAGCACTTGCAGTGGCATTGGGAGAGGTGCATTATGGGCAGCTATCCCAGGATGCAAGTGACTGCAACATGATTTTCAAATGTGGGGGAGTGTGACAGGGAGTGTGTTGTGTGTATGTGGGGGGAGAGAGAGTGGGTTTCTGGGAGGCTTAGACATGGAATACACTCCACTAATTGGCAGTCAGCTAATGATAAATGGCTAGCCTACTGCATTGACTGTAAACTACTGTGCTGATGCTTTTTTGAGCCACTCTAGACTTCAGGCCCATGTAACTGCCTGCTGCATTGTGTTGAGAGAGGCCACTTATTTGCCCCTCTGCTCCTAAAAATTATTCAGGATTTGAGGCAGATGCTCTTCCAAACCTATTAAATCTTCCAAAGTGCATAGTGACCCCCAATTCCCCCTTGAGCAAATGGACTATAGCAGCACTACTATATGGTGTGGTCTTCTTGCTGGAGACTACACAACAAACATCAGTCAGGCTTTCCATCAGCTCCTGATGATGGTTTACAGGACAGAGCGGCCAAGTTGAACATCCAAACATGGGAAGTTTTGTAATAGAAAAGATGATTAATTAGAGGAGACAGATTTGTATGCCAAATGTTAGAATACCAGGCTCCCTTTCATTCATTATTCAAGATAAAATAAGGCCTCAGTCCTTCAGAAACCTGCACATTTAGTCCATTTTTCTTTGGTTAGTAATGTATTGCCAGTGTATATGAGCTTGAATAAGTCACTGTGGCACAATGACTTGTGCACTGTGCAGCAACTCTGGAGAGCTTGACTCTATTGCTAAAGTACTCAGAGATTGTGGGCAAGTCCATGTACCTGTTTCTTCCAGTGGTCCATTTAGATTTTTGGAGCAGAGACTGTCACTTCCTATGTGCCCCTTGGTGTCTGCTGGTGCATGTTGGAGCGTCAATCTTTCTTGGGACCTGTAAATTCTACTAGAATGTAAATAATAGTTTTTGTATTTCTTCGTTTGCATTAAATCATGTTTCTAGAATTTTCAAAGAAGAGTTGCAATATTTTGAAGTGTGACTATTGAATATGATTTAACGAACACTCCACTGCATATTTATTTTTCCCAGTACATATTGTCATTCTTGAAATATCTGGCTGTTGTGTGAGAGTGGGTCCTAAATTTATGTTCATTGCTAGCTCCTTTTGATTGATGAATACTGTGATGCTTCCCAAGGTGTATCCGGGGCTGTGAGGCAGCTCACTACCTTGTCTTTAGCATGAGAGAGCAATGTCTGGACCTGCCCCTGACAACCCGGTCACAGGCAGCACAAGTACCTCCCCTGTGGGCTCTGCAGTCCCTCAGTCGGTACGCAACAGGTTCACACCAACCTCTGGGCTCTCTGAGCATCCCTTTGGAGTGCCCAGCTCCTGATCTACTTACACACAGAGCTCACAGCTTCTCCACTCCCAAAGGAATAGTGCACACCAGTTTACTAGTTTTACTCAGGGTCACCACTCCGTTTAACATGCAGCACTTAGATATATTTATAGTGAAACCAGAAATATATTTATTATCAAAGAGCACAGATTCAAATTATAGTAATTAAGAATATTGGAAACAAATGTTTACATATAAAATAAAATTATGACACTCTTCCTAGAGCCTAAACTTAACTACTGGACACTCCCCATCTCCTACAGGATAACGTATCCCAAGTCCTTTTCTCAGCATTTTCAACTAGGATGGCATAAGATCAAGCCTGCAGGCAGCTTGTCTTCACACACTGAAAGAAGATACCTTGTCCCCTCTCCACTTCTTTTATGTAGTCACAGAATATGGGCCCTTGCCCCAGAAGGTCCAATCTTCAAAGACTTTTCTGGGGTTCCCTTGTTTTTGTAAATCCTTGGACCTGTACCTGGCCCAGACCGCAGGCATAGTGGACATCCCTGAAGATAGACCGTTTTCTATGTTTATTGGGTATTGTATGCCTTCAGGCCAACTCAGTGGTTTGCCAGAAAGATAAGTGTTTACTATCTCCTTAGAATCTGTTTATCATCTTCTGGTGACCTGTCTTAACTTACATACTTCAATAATTTTCGGTATACATACGTAACTCCCAACATGTTATCTGCAAATACAGTTTTCAATGATTATGACAACCAGTGTGAGACATGCTTTCAGTGGAGACCTTATATGACCCCTTTTAGTAGACCCACGGGATCCCTGTAAACCTTGTGTAAGCCGCTGCCCCCTGCCAGTTGGCACCAAGTGGTTTCTGGGTGACAAATACCCAGAAAGAATTGAGTGATCAATAACGTTTTAATCAAGCAATTGATTTATCTTGATAAATCTTATATTTTTCTCTATTGTCCAACATCATATCTGCATGCTGAGAGTACAAAGAATGACTTTAATAACAAATATTTACAAAAAAGATGGGGTTAGATCTTCCAGTCCAGCCAAGCTATGATCTGTGCAGAATGGGGGCAAAGGTGTCTTGAAACCATCTGTATGCCCCACCTCAGTCTTGGTGTCAGTTGGAGATTAGTCTGGTCCCAAGCAAAATATAGAATGGCAACAGGATTGTTCTGTTATATCTCACTGCCGATAGCTCCAAGGAGCCATTCTTGTAGTCAGGGGGACTATAGAGCAGAGGTGCTCCTTCCATTCTCCCTTTCACTTCAGAACACCCACTTCATCAGGAGCCAGGAAGACGCTGATGTAGAGCCACTAAGCAGATTATTTACCACCTTGGGATTTCCTCTTGTAAGAGAGGAATTAGTTACATTGGCATTATGACCACTTTGCCCCAGTGAAGCAGCACAAAGCAGTGTGCCCAAAGATCTGACGCATTTAACTTTCCTTTTATGAAAGAGGGAGACTGTAGTGTGTGTGTGTGTTATTGATTTAATCCTTAATACAGACACCTAAAACACAGCCCAGTGGCAGGGCAAGCCTCAACTCTGATATAGAGGAATCGCCACCAGGGATGAAATAGCAGTTCATGTTCCATGCCTATTTGATCCTTTGCCTCAGTACAAAGTCTGTCATAAAGAATGCCCATTAGTGACAGGTATTGTTCTTTAGGGTTACGCTAGACCATTTGTTTCCTAAAGGAAACAGAACACCAATTCATTTCATATGGGTCACTAAACAGTTAGTTACATTTGGTTACAACTATCTTGGGCTGCATTTGAACCAATTATCTAGAGATAAGTTTAATTACCACTTAAGGTGTGGTAATAACTGATTTTTCAGTTTGCTGGTTGAAATATTGGGGGAAAAATTCTGGTCAAAGGAGACACTTTGAGGTTTAATCTTTTTTAATTGAGATAAAATTTAGGGCTGTCAATTAATTACAATTAATGCATGTGGTTAATTCAAAACAAATTAACACTTTTTTTTTTTATGAGCAGGGATGTGACTTGGCGGCCTCTGGGTGCGGAGGGAGACACTGGCTGTGGTGATTTGGGAAAGCTGGTTAAACGCCTCCTAGGGGAGAGAGGAACTGGTCCCCCATTGCCTGCACTATCTCCTCCCCACTGGGCAGGGACAGCCTTAAGGGTGCGTGATGGGGGGAGGTGCTGCATGCCTCTGGGGCAGGAGTTCCCCTCATAGAATCATAGAATATCAGGGTTGGAAGGGACCCCAGAAGGTCATCTAGTCCAACCCCCTGCTCAAAGCAGGACCAATTCCCAGTTAAATCATCCCAGCCAGGGCTTTGTCAAGCCTGACCTTAAAAACCTCTAAGGAAGGAGATTCTACCACCTCCCTAGGTAACGCATTCCAGTGTTTCACCACCCTCTTAGTGAAAAAGTTTTTCCTAATATCCAATCTAAACCTCCCCCACTGCAACTTGAGACCATTACTCCTCGTTCTGTCATCTGCTACCATTGAGAACAGTCTAGAGCCATCCTCTTTGGAACCCCCTTTCAGGTAGTTGAAAGCAACTATCAAATCCCCCCTCATTCTTCTCTTCCGCAGACTAAATAATCCCAGTTCCCTCAGCCTCTCCTCATAACTCATGTGTTCCAGTCCCCTAATCATTTTTGTTGCCCTTCGCTGGACTCTCTCCAATTTATCCACATCCTTCTTGAAGTGTGGGGCCCAAAACTGGACACAGTACTCCAGATGAGGCCTCACCAATGTCGAATAGAGGGGAACGATCACGTCCCTCGATCTGCTCGCTATGCCCCTACTTATACATCCCAAAATGCCATTGGCCTTCTTGGCAACAAGGGCACACTGCTGACTCATATCCAGCTTCTCGTCCACTGTCACCCCTAGGTCCTTTTCCGCAGAACTGCTGCCTAGCCATTCGGTCCCTAGTCTGTAGCTGTGCATTGGGTTCTTCCCTCCTAAGTGCAGGACCCTGCACTTATCCTTATTGAACCTCATCAGATTCCTTTTGACCCAATCTTCCAATTGGTCTAGGTCCTTCTGTATCCTATTCCTCCCCTCCAGCGTATCTACCACTCCTCCCAGTTTAGTATCATCCGCAAATTTGCTGAGAGTGCAATCCACACCATCCTCCAGATCATTTATGAAGATATTGAATAAAACCGGCCCCAGGACTGACCCTTGGGGCACTCCACTTGATACCGGCTGCCAACTAGACATGGAGTCATTGATCACTACCCGTTGAGCCCGACAATCTAGCCAGCTTTCTACCCACCTTATAGTGCATTCATCCAGCCCATACTTCCTTAACTTGCTGACAAGAATACTATGGGAGACCGTGTCAAAAGCTTTGCTAAAGTCAAGAAACAATACATCCACTGCTTTCCCTTCATCCACAGAACCAGTAATCTCATCATAAAGGGCGATTAGATTAGTCAGGCATGACCTTCCCTTGGTGAATCCATGCTGGCTGTTCCTGATCACTTTCCTCTCATGCAAGTGCTTCAGGATTGATTCTTTGAGGACCTGCTCCATGATTTTTCCAGGGACTGAGGTGAGGCTGACTGGCCTGTAGTTCCCAGGATCTTCCTTCTTCCCTTTTTTAAAGATTGGCACTACATTAGCCTTTTTCCAGTCATCCGGGACTTCCCCGGTTCGCCACGAGTTTTCAAAGATAATGGCCAGTGGCTCTGCAATCACAGCCGCCAATTCCTTCAGCACTCTCGGATGCAACTCGTCCGGCCCCATGGACTTGTGCACGTCCAGCTTTTCTAAATAGTCCCTAACCGCCTCTATCTCCACAGAGGGCTGGCCATCTCCTCCCACTGCTGCTCCTGCCTACCCTCCACCCCCATGAAGCCACCCCTGGCCAAGCCTCTGTGGACCAGGAGCCTGCTTTCTGTCTGCCACATACAGCACGGGTAGAGGCGCTGATGTTGGGGTGTTCCTCCCTTCCCCTGCCTGTGTACCCAGTCGCCACTGAACTGGGATTAGAGGGAGCCTGTCTGCTGCTGGCTGAAAAAGAAGAAGAGTCTGGTGTCTACAGCTGTGTAACT
Organism: Lepidochelys kempii; assembly: GCF_965140285.1. Taxonomy (NCBI): domain Eukaryota; kingdom Metazoa; phylum Chordata; order Testudines; family Cheloniidae; genus Lepidochelys; species Lepidochelys kempii. The sequence goes on along the minus strand of NC_136384.1, from coordinate 63,797,138 downwards.
GAAAGCAGATGCTGACTGTCTGCATACTGTGCCTTAAAATGTGGAAGCTACCTGCTTGCTTTCAGGGGAAGCAGTGAGGCAGCTGCCATTTTGTGTTCAGTACAGACACAGAATGTGACTGAGTCACTCTGTTCTCACTCACTTGTAGAAACTTTAGACATTTTTGTTGTTCATTCATTGTTCTCTCCCTTAGCCTAAAGTAAAAGCTAAAAATATTGCAAAACAACACACGAAACCTAATAGTGTTCCATCAATGGGCAGGCATGGCCACTACAGCAACTGGCTTTTCATAGTATTATAGTAAAAAGAGACAAACAGCAGGAAAGCACAGCAATTAATAGACCCCTCTTTTCAAACTGCAGAGGTCATTCATGGTATTGCCAACCCCATGCATTTAAACAGCATGAGTCACAGAACAAGAAATCATGACATTGGCTTAAAATCTCATGATGAGAAAAAAAAACATTCTAGGATCTTTATATTTGTCTTCTGTTTTGTTTTTTGTTTTTAATCTTTTGGGTGCACCTGGTGTTTTCAAGCTTTTCCCCAGAACCATGGGGTTAGAAATTTTTATTTATTTATTTAATTTAAATGAATGCTCACCTATTCAAATGTATCCAACAGCTGGGACTTTACAAAAATGAACTAACATTAAAAAAACAATCACAAGAATTTCAATAAAATTGTGAGAGGTGCCAAGACTGAGTTCACAGCAGGGCCCCCAGAGGTAAATGGAGAGATCCACCACTGCTGAACTGGATGTAACATTTCTGGCATGACTTCCCAAATTTTTAGACTAAGAAAAAGCACTTTTCTGGACTGTGTATACCTCCATCCACATCCCCTTTTCATCTGTCACAAAAGTTACACAAGCCCAGGCCTGACCCTAAAGAAATCTTCCTAAAATTAGCTTCCCTTAACGGTGACCTGCAAAGGATTTTTTTTAAATACACTTCTGCTCTTTCTGGCTTTTTTGTGCTGTATAAAAGATGGTATGAAAGGTTTGGAGGGGATTTTATTTTTCTTTGCTTGCTGCATACATACGACAGGAGCACATTCTGCTGGGTTACATTACTGTCTGCAATGGAAGACTATGATGCAGAGCTAGTGGCATCACAAGGCTCAACAGAACAAAAAATGAAGCTGCTGAGATTGGAAGGAATTTTAAAAAGAAATTTAAAATTTTGAGCCCAGTCTTGAAATTCACTCCACAGTGGAGCTCCCTGCAGTTTCAGTGGTGTGTCTGGGTAAAAACAATCGTAGGACTGGGGACCGCGTTTATTTGTTGTTGACACCTATCTAACATCAATAACTCTTGAGATTTTAACAAAGGGATGCTTTTGTTAAAGACTTAACACCACCATAAATGATTAATATATGTTTGTTAGCATTTTAAAGACATGAGTAGCATGTGTTATATAGATGGCTATAGAATATTAGCAGTAGGAGTTATAGAAGTTATGAGCAACTTGTTGACCCTATGGGTTCTACAATAATTGATTAACCATTTATTAAATTATCTAGCCATCATTTATTAATCCTTTGTGAACTAGTTATATACATTTCCTTTATAAAGCGTGCTCCAAATGTGAATTGATGTGTGAGACCACATAATACATATGGTCTGAGACATCTACGCAGCCTGCCAGCAAAAGCAGGAAAGATCAGGCTTAATATTCCTGAGGCAATCCCTTATGCCAGAGCCAAAGGCAATTTTTCTCCAGAAGTCATAGCTAACAATGACAGTGCAGGCAACCCATGATTTGAGTTCACTGCCAATGAGCTATCTTTTGGATTCTAGACTTCACCACTTTTCCTACTCAGAACTAGATCTGGGTGAATTATTTTTGGTCAAATACTTTATTTGCCAAAAAAAAAAAAAAGGGACTTTCAGATAACCTCAAATTATTCATAAGTTTGACTTGTTAGTTTTGGCCAAGGAAAATTTTTCAGGGCCATAAAAAGAGCAAGAGAGGGAGCTTCTCCCTCTATAACCTTTAGCCCAGTGTTTCGGGCACTAACCTGGGATGGAGGAGACCCAAGTTTGAATCTTCAATCTGGAACAGGAATTTGAATTCAGAACTCCATATTCTCAGACAAGTGCTCTAATAACCACCACGCTTTAGGCTATTCTCAGGTGGGTGGCTCTCAGTCTGTCCTGTATCCTAATTTATAGATTCAAGAGAACCAAATTAAGGTAAACTTAATTCTGGCATTTTCTAACTTTTGAGTGTTTGACTATGCAGCCTTAGTAACGTTATTTTTACTTAGTTTATGTATGTAATTATAATTTAGTCAACATCCACATCAAACAACAAGAACTGCTGGATGTAAATAGATCTACTACTTTCCAGGGTTAAAATGACAAAAATCTCCATGCCCGTTATTTCTACTGTTGTCTTACCAAAAAGTGAAAACATAACCTTTAAAGGACTCTGACCTATATTCTCTGCTGCCCCAAAAAAGCTAAGAGCAGCAAGCATAGTATCTGTGAAATGTTTTTAGCTTCAGCTACCTTACAGTCTCAGACTTGGTGAACTATTTTATTATCTTGCTACACAGCACACAGACCAGACACTGAGCTATTGATTTCTATCTTCTTTTTTCATTATATACTAAGAGATTCTAACACAACATCTGGAGAGCTGAAATGTTGTTATGCAAACAAAAAGGCATGAATAGAAATAAATTTGATTTACCTTAAGATGTTGTCAAGGCTAATTCCCCACTATGGCACCTCTGTTGTACCAATAAAATAAAAACCAGCAGGATCTTATTAAAGGGAAAAAGGCAAAATACCACATTTATTGTGAATACAGAAAGAATCATAGTAAGCAGTTAGTTATAGCTATAACATTCCATTCAATCTCATATTTATTCACACATTCATTCATACAAACACACACACACACATACACACACACACACACAGGTTCTGCAAGGTTGTTATCATAGTTACCAGCCTTAGAGTTGCTCATGCCAAGCCACTGGCCAGGTGGCCTGGACATGAGGAGGGAGCAGGGCCTTGTCAGATGCTCATCTGATGCTCCTGGAAGTTGGTTTGCAGAATCAGACCCCAAAGTTCTCACTTTTTAGAGTCTATTTTTATAGGAATTTCTTCCTATGCCAGTCTATGGGAATTGCTTCATCATGCTGTTGCTGAATCAATCAGCAGACAGCACATTCCTGATGGCTCCAGGATGTTATCTTGTTCTTTGGTTCTCCCATTCTTGAGGCTGTTGGGTGGATTCCAGTCTGCCCACCGGGGGGGTCCTCTGATTATTTCCACTTGACGCCTTCTTCAGCCGATGGACACTGGATTCTTAGGCTGGCACCTCCCTGATCATTCAGTTATTATCCACACCAAGCATCCATCCACATACATCCTCTATCTCTATTTTAATCACAATTGTTAATACAACAAAAGGGTGGGGAGTCTCTGGGTGCTGTTTCTGTTGTTAGAGTATTGCTTTGAGTCTCTCTCTCTGTGAACTGCTTTGAGAACAGACTCTGTCTTAGAATGTACTAACACAGTTAGCAGCTTGCAAGTTTCACACATAGAGGGAGAGAAACAGTACCAAAAACCAAGAGACCTCTTAATTAGTAATACCCGGGAATTGAAACTATGGGGAATCAAACTCATTTGTGATTTTAACACAGAACTTCTTTAATATGATCCAACACCTCAAGTGCCGAAGGTGAGGCCCGCAAGGATTCTGAAAATTAATACTGGCCACTCCAGACTTGTATTAAACTCCCAAGATTACAGCTTTTCTCTGATCTTGGATTGGTAGATGCTGCCACCACCCAAGTGCAGAACCCCTTTGAGAGCCCAGAAAGACACACTTGGGAATTCCTTCCTATGTGGCACCCTCAAGGCCTTTCACCTCCGACCTCTGGGGAAGAGCTGAGAAAGGGGGTGGGGGAGGAAAGCAAATCAGCTGTTGCCACCAGCTAATTAAACAACATGTGCACAAACCTCTTAAAACACAAAAATCCAATTCTGTTCTTAAGAAAAGATAAATTTTATTAATAAACAAAAAGAGAGAATACATCTGGGAACTCAGGCTATTGCTAGATTTTTAAAAAGCAACTACAAGGATTAAGCACCAAGAATAGCTTTCTTGAGGTCCAGCTTAAAGGTTACAAGCAAAACAAAAGCACATGGGGTTAGCACAGAGGAATCCACAAGCCATAACAAAATAAAAAGGATAAACCTAATAGCATCTTCCTAGACATTTCCTGATCTAATTACATATCTGGGATTTTAAATAAGTAGTTTCTAAGTATGATACTGATGATTTTTTCATACCTGGCCCAAGCTTCTTACAGCATAGCTGCTGCCCTGCCCACCTCTCCCTGGGAGAACAACAGACAGACAAAAGGGGAGTCTTTTTTCAATTTTAAAAAGTCCTAGCCTTCCCATTGGCTCCTTTGGCCAAGTGCCCACTCACTTCCTTTTACCTATGCATAGCAGTGAGACTTTTAACCCTTTACAGGTAGAGCAATTAGAGAAAAGCTACTAAGGGGGATTTTATAGCTACTGGCTGGCTGGGTGTCCATAAAAGGGAGCTGCCCACTCCCCTTTATTTATTGCAGATGTCTACAAAGAACATTTTGAAATCTTACAGTTTTCAAAAATGCAGTAGCATTTGTGCATAAAATAGGTTGTTTTCCTAACCTTAAGTGTGTATGTGTGTGTAAGTAAATCTGGTTGATTTTTCAGTATAATACTTTGTACGTACATAACATTTTCCATTAAAAGGTATCAAAACTCTCTTAAATGTCATAAGTGGAGATCAAGGATTTTGAGTTGCACAGCCACCTGGCTTTCAATATTTGGACCCCAGTCCTTCAATTGACTTCAGTAGTACTCTGCAGGGGCACAATCTACTCACATGATCATTTGTAGGATAAGGGTCTAATATTTTTTCATTTTCTGGTATAAAATAGATGTAAAAAAAGCATTGAGAAGACTGCTAAAGAGTGAAAAGTGCGCAAATTTGATGTATTATGAAATAATTTCACATGAGCTCAAGGGGATTAGTCATTTGAGTAAATTTACTCATGTAAAGTGACTGTTGGATCAGGCCCTCTGTGGATCTGTGCTATTTTGGTCAGCTGATGGCCTATATTTTTGAAAATGTTATAACTTTAAAGGGGAAAAATAATTTTGGCTGCTCTCCAATTATATTGGCAAATTGACTCATGATTTAGTGTGTTTCTGGTTTTCAGGGAAATCATGATGATCATAAATTGAAAGTGTTTGAGAAGAAGTCAAGAAGAGTATCAAGTAATACTTTGATCCATCGCTTTCATTACATTTTTTGTTAGCAACAAAAAGAATTCTCACTGGTACTCTCTTACTCTTCACTGGACCCAATCATGTAGATCTTACCTTTAGGAAACCCCATTACCTCAGTATGTATTTTGTGAGAATAAGGATGGTAGCCGTAGGCCCAAGATTGGCTGTATTTTAGGCCCTGATTCAGCATGTGCTTAAATTGCTTTGCTGAATCAATTTAGTGAAATATTCACACACACACACAAAAGACTCAGATTGCATAAAAGATTAAAATATTAAGTTTCTAACAGCTATGTGGAAAGTTTCACATCACTGAGGATACCAATTATAAATCTTGTTCTTGCTAGTTTTCTGAAAGTGTACAGCTGATGGTTATGTCTCAAAGTATGTTTTTCAACTCAAAAGTGAATGAGTAGTAGAAAGTAAGTCTCCTAGAATTTCTTGAAGAAATACACAGTATTATCAAACATACGTATATTGATGACTGGGCATATATTAGCAATGGGCAACCCCCAGAAGATTTGAAAGTTTGGTTTGGATGACTATCCAAAATATAACTGAAATACTGAACGTCTTTGATGTGGAAATCAGACTGGAGATCTCAGAACAAGCTTTCACAAGATTAATGCAGACTTTCAGTTTCAGCCGGATCAGAAATTTTAAGAACACCCTTTGTAGTGATATTTTGGATTTTTCCTTTCCAGTCCCAACCAAAATAAGAAATACTGAGGTTCACAAGTTTTTCTTTTTTCTGACTTATTAACTTATATTTTTATTATTAATAATAATAATAATTAATAATTATATTATTATTTATTAAAGTCTTCAAACAAGATTCAGGTCCCTTCCTCATTCTATTCAATCTAGTTTGCTGATCGCTTAATATATATTGTCTATTATTTGTATTGTCTTGGTGCATTGAGGCCCAAACCCCATTGTGAAGAGGCTTTACCAATAAAAATAGAGTTCCTGCCCCCAAAGAACTTACAGTCTAAATGTAAGATTTGATACAACACACCAGGTAATTGTGGGAGTACAGGTTTCACTTTAAACCAGTTGTACTAGATTTTGGTTAAAATTAATGTGCATTGCAAAGAAGGAGGTTAGAGTGATAGCAGGGGACTTGGGAGACCCAGGTTCAATTCTCTGTTCTGCCAGACTTCCAGTGTGATCTTGGGAATGTTATTTAGTCTGTCTGTCAATTCCCCGTCTGTAAAATGAGAAACACAGTACTTCCCAAATATGACACACAGACCTCTTAACAAAAAGTCCCCTATTCTTTGCAGACAACTCTCACCTCAGATATGACAAACTAATTACACCGAACACATGTCTTACAGTATATTTATCCATTAAGAGTAACATGTAAGGCATCTGAAGAAAGATCAGAACTTGTCAAAATTCTTAATTATTGCTAGATGTACGTACAGATAATATTTAAGGAAAAATGTATTTATATGGAAAGTATGCTTTATGGACTTGGAGTACAAATTTCTCACCAAGGGATAATGTGTTTCAGTTATGATCCATTCAGGCAAGAGAGAATTATCACCCTGCACTGTTTAGCTGGTGATGCAATGGAAGGTTCAATTGGTTAGCCTTGCTCAATATAAAGAATTTTAATGGAAAACCATCAGTGGCAACTGCAAACAATTGAAACCACTTGAAGGTGAAGAAAAGGAAAATTATAATGAAACCAGGGTTCTCCCTGTCTACAAAGAGAAACAAAAGACTGTTTCACTATAACAGAGGAGGGAGAGGTTCTCTGTATCCTTTCACAGAGGAGATATCTTAAGGAGTGAGGTGTTCTCATGAAAAATTGGATCCTGGTGATACTGAAGAAAGCCTCCAGTCACCATTTTGTATGCCTGACCTCCATTCTGAATAAGCGAGAGTCACTCCACCTTAAGATGGAAGCTACAGATCCTGAGCATGCTCAGTACAAAAGGAGGTCGTATAAAATTGGCAGGAAGCCAAGGATTGTTAAGATGACAACTTAGCAAAAAGCCAACGGGGTGGAAAGTTCAGTTGAGGTAAACAACTATCTAAAATGGCACCCTGGCAGAGAGCCAAATAGGTGAAAGGGTCAGCAGAATCATAACTGTGGGGTAAACAACACCAGTGAGCATGTGCACAAAAGATCTGACAGTATAAAAGGCAGACTATCAGCAGGCAGAAGTCCGGAGTAGGAGAGAAGAGGTCCTGCAAATGAGCTAGAAGAGTGGCTTTTGAAGAAAAGCTGCAACAGTAGCAGAGCAAAAGAAGCAGGGGAGAGGGAGGTGACCAAGGGGCAACAGTAGCAACTAGGAACAGAGAAACAGAGCTGACTGAGAGTGAGCTACAACAGTATCAACAGCAGGCAGAAGCTGCAGTAGCAGCAGCAACAGTAAACAATGTAGCAGAATCAACAGATTGTTAATTTTAACTATAGGTTAGCACAAATATAGTATAATGTAGTATTAGTACATGCTTAAGGTGTCTGTGTGTTAATTGAATTGCTTAGAATCATTTAAACTGTATGCTATTGTACTTTAAAGGCTCCTTGACTTACAATAAGGGATTGGTGTCTGATTTCTATTTTTAGATTACAATGTAGTAGGGATGATTAGTTACATCAGTAAAAAGATATTTTGGTTTGGAAAGCATACTGCCTGTGTCAATCACTTTGTCGGAAGGTTATATCTGTGTCCTTCAAGTGTTTCCTTAACTACATGGTGACCTATAACCCAGGAAGAGGGTGACAGGCAGGTTATTCTAAGGGTGGCCTAAAATCCAGTTTTCAGGGTAACACTGGTTCATATGAAACCAGCCAGCTCTGCAACAGACTGAACTTTGGGAGGAAAACCTACTTTATTAGCTAGAAAAGGTAACTACTGATAAGTGTAGACCCAGGTTTGTGTTTTATTATTTTTGTTTTGTATGGCAGCCATCATTCTCTCTTGTTTCTAGTAGAATCTCTATCCTTTCTTAAATAAACCTACTTTTGTTATATTATAAGGGCTCAGAGGTGCTGTGTGATTTACATATGCTGTAGTTTAAAGTAAAACTAGTAACCTGGTGCACACCACTCCTTTGGGGACAGAGGAGCTGGGATTTCTGTGAGTAGCTAGTGTCAGGGGCTGGCTACCACAGGGGAAAAATTCAAAGGGATTTGAGGCCTGGGGGGTACACCTATTGCTAACCTGCAAGGTGAAGACAGGGCTGGCATAGCCCAGAGGAGAGTGCTTGAGTGCCTAGTGGTGTTAGGGAGCTGACACCCAACCAGGCACAGTCAAGACTCCCTCATTCTGGAGACAGAGGTAATACAGTGACTCAGTCCTGGATGCCCTGAGCACCATCACACCAACCTCATAGGGCACTGTGAGAATGGCAAGTGAGTTTAGACTGTGGGGTTTGTTCTGTGTTTGTATGGTGATGAATAGAGGGGTGTCCTGGACTACAAAATGGGCTCTTAGGCACTAATGCAATACAAATAGTAACCAATAACATGTACATTAAAGATAAAGAGGCACTCAGATAAGGAGATTATATAAGTACCTATAGTAGATTTTAAGCCAAGCTTTCCCACTTCATGAAATTTGTATAACTAAGTAAATCCAAGCAAGCATGAGAGAGAGATCTATCACAATTCACAAGAGACAGCAAATGGTAAGTGATCTTGTCAAAACCCACTACCTGTCATTGAAATGTCATTGACACTTTGTGCTTCTTATTGAATAATACTGCTCTCAGAATGTGTCTTGCCTTTTGATTAGTGAACCTGCAGTGTAACTCAAAAGAAAAATGACAGATTTCAGAGTAGCAGCCGTGTTAGTCTCTATCCACAAAAAGAAAAGGAGTACTTGTGGCACCTTAGAGACTAACAAATTTATTTGAGCATAAGCTTTCATGAGCTACAGCTCACTTAATCGGATGCATATAGTGAAAAATACAGTGGGGAGATTTATATACACAGAGAACATGAAACAATGGTGTTACCATACACACTGTAACAAGAGTGATCAGGTAAGGTGAGCTATTACCAGCAGAAGAGCAGGGAGGATGGACCCTTTGTAGTGATAATCAAGGTAGAGATTGTCCAGTTTTACGTAAAAGAATAAATGGACATAAATCAGACGTCAAGAATTCTAACATTCAAAAACCAGTCGGAGAACACTTCAATCTCTCTGGTCACTCGATTACAGACCTAAAAGTCACAATATTACAACAAAAAAACTTCAAAAACAGACTCCAATGAGAGACAGCTGAATTGGAATTAATTTTCAAACTGGACACCATTATATTAGGCTTGAATAAAGACGGAGTGGATGCGTCATTACACGAAGTAAAACTATTTCCCCATGTTTATTTTCCCCCCTATTGTTCCTCACATGTTCTTGTCAACTGCTGGAAATGGCCCACCTTGATTATCACTACAAAAGTTCTCTCCCCACCCCGCCCGTACCCCTCCCCCCACCCCGCTCTCCTGCTGGTAATAGCTCACCTTACCTGATCACTCTTGTTACAGTGTGTATGGTAACACCCATTTTTTCATGTTCTCCGTGTCTATAAAATCTCCCCACTGTATTTTCATAGATACGTAGATACTAAGGTCCGAAGGGACCATTATGATCATCTAGTCCGACCTCCTGCACAACGCAGGCCACAGAATCTCACCCACCCACTCCTGTGAAAAACCTCTCACCTATGTCTGAGCTATTGAAGTCCTCAAATCATGGTTTAAAGACTTCAAGGAATCATAGAATATCAGGGTTGGAAGGGACCTCAGGAGGTCATCTAGTCCAACCCCCTGCTCAAAGCAGGACCGAACCCCGACTAAATCATCCCAGCCAGAGCTTTGTCAAGCCTGACATTAAAAACTTCTAGGGAAGGAGATTCTACCACCTCCCTAGGTAACACATTCAAGTGTTTCACCACCCTCATAGTAAAAAAGTTTTTCCTAATATCCAACCTAAATCTCCCCCACTGCAACTTGAGACCATTACTCCTTGTTCTGTCATCTGCTACCACTGAGAACAGTCTAGAGCCATCCTCTTTGGAACCCTGTCAAGGTTCCTCCCCCACTCTGAACTCTAGGGTACAGATGTGGGGACCTGCATGAAAAACCTCCTAAGCTTATCTTCACCAGCTTAGATCAAAACTTCCCCAAGGTACAAAATATTCCCCCCGTTGTCCTTGGACTGGCCGCTACCACCACCAAACTAATACTGGTTACTGGGGAAGAGCTGTTTGGACGCGTCCTTCCCCCCAAAATACTTCCCAAAACCTTGCACCCCACTTCCTGGACAAGGTTTGGTAAAAAGCCTCACCAATTTGCCTAGGTGACTACAGACCCAGACCCTTGGATCTTAAGAACAATGAACAATCCTCCCAACACTTGCACCCCCCCTTTCCTGGGAAATGTTGGATAAAAAGCCTCACCAATTTGCATAGGTGACCACAGACCCAAACCCTTGGATCTGAGAACAATGAAAAAGCATTCAGTTTTTTACATGAAGACTTTTAATAAAAAATAGAAGTAAATAGAAATGAAGAAATCCCCCCTGTAAAATCAGGATGGTAGATATCTTACAGGGTAATTAGATTCAAAACATAGAGAACCCCTCTAGGCAAAACCTTAAGTTACAAAAAAGATACACAGACAGAAATAGTTATTCTATTCAGCACAATTCTTTTCTCAGCCATTTAAAGAAATCATAATCTAACACATACCTAGCTAGATTACTTACTAAAAGTTCTTAAGACTCCATTCCTGGTCTATCCCCGGTAAAGACCAGCATACAGACAGACACAGACCCTTTGTTTCTCTCCCTCCTCCCAGCTTTTGAAAGTATCTTGTCTCCTCATTGGTCATTTTGGTCAGGTGCCAGCGAGGTTACCTTTAGCTTCTTAACCCTTTACAGGTGAGAGGAGCTTTCCCCTGGCCAGGAGGGATTTCAAAGGGGTTTACCCTTCCCTTTATATTTATGACAAACCCCCTTTCAGGTAGTTGAAAGCAGCTATCAAATCCACCCTCATTCTTCTCTTCTGAAGACTAAACATCCCCAGTCCCCTCAGCCTCTCCTAATAAGTCATGTGTTCCAGTCCCCTAATCATTTTTGTTGCCCTCTGCTGGACCCTTTCCAATTTTTCCACATCCTTCTTGTAGTGTGGGGCCCAAAACTGGACACAGTACTCCAGATGAGGCCTCACCAATGTCAAATAGAGGGGAATGATCACGTCCCTCAATCTGCTGACAATGCCCCTACTTATACATCCCAAAATGCCATTGGCCTTCTTGGCAACAAGGGCACACTGTTGACTCATATCCAACTTCTCGTCCAGAGAAGAATCCTCCAGTAAGTGCCCCGTGCCCCATGCTACAGAGGAAGGCGAAAAACCTCCAGGTCCTCTTCCAATCTGCCCTGGAGGAAAATTCCTTCCCGACCCCAAATATGGCAATCAGCTAAACCCTGAGCATATGGGCAAGATTCACCAGCCAGTATTTTCCACTGCATGCATCCGATGAAGTGAACTGTAGCTCATGAAAGCTTATGCTCAAATAAATGTGTTAGTCTCTAAGGTGCCACAAGTACTCCTTTTCTTTTTTCAAAAGAAAAAGCATCCCCTACTGATGTCAATAGGACTTGTGTGTGCAGGGACAATGTATGGATCCAGCAGGAACTTTCAATTGATTGAAATACTGTACGACTAGCTGAAAAACACTTAGGTTTTCACAGAAATGGCTGAAGACTACAGAATGGTAACCAGTGTGACGGGGCAAGGCCAGATGGCTATAGAAAAGTACTGGGAGATAGATATATTAGCTCCAGGCTAAACAAATCCCTGGTACCAGGTTAAGTGAAATGGAAGCTGCTCCAGGTCAATTAAGACACCTGGGGCCAATTAAGAACTTTCCAGAAGGCAGGGAGAATGCTAGGTTGATTGGGACACCTGAAGCCAATCAGGGGCTGGCTGAAACTAGTTAAGGCCTCCCAGTCAGTCAGGTGGGTGTGCATGTCAGGAGCTGTGGAAGGAAGTTGCGCTGTCGGAGAGGCTGAGTAGTACATACGATATCAGGCATAAGGAAGGATGCCCTGAGGTAAGGGTGAAGTGGAGCTTGAGGAAGTGACGGCTGCTGTGGGGGAAGTAGCCCAGGGAATTGTGCATGTCATGTTTCTAAAAGGTCAGCTACCATAGCAGATACTATTAGGGTCCCTTGGCTGGAGCCCGGAGTAGAGGGTGGGCCCGGGCTCCCCCCCACCTTTGCCCCCTGATTAATCACTGAGACTGGGAGACAACAGAGACTGTACAAGGAAGGATAACTTCTCCTCACCTCCCTCGCTGGCTTATGATGAAAATGGCTCAGTAGACTGTGACCCTTGTCTCTAGAGAGAGAAGGGTTACGTGGAGGGTCACAGTGAGCCTCTGAGGCTAGAGAAATCTGCCAGGAAATGTGGGACCCATGGAGGCAAGGACAGAGCTTTGTCACAACTGGTGTCAAGAGTGGGACTTCGTTCACAGCGTGGCAGAAGAAAGAGGTTTAAAAAAAAAGTGCACTGGGGTTTTGGATTTTTTTTTGTTTTGTTTTGGTTTGTTTGCTTTGTACCACAATGGAGGAGGTGGTAAGAGCCCTGGTACAAGCCACAGCAGCCCAGCAGGAGGCCACCTGGGTTCAGGCAATGGCACAACAGAAGTCTATGCAGCTACAGCAGGAAACCAATCAATTATTGCTGAGCCAGGTGATCCAAGATCGTGCCCTCTTGAGAGAGGTGGTGGACCAGCTGAAGATCCTCACCACCCAGGCCTGGGGGTCCGACGGGACGCGAACCCTGAGGGCCACTGGTTGTCTGCCAAAGATGACGTCAGGAGATGACGTAGAGGCATATCTCCTCTCATTCGAAAGGACTGCTCAGCCTGAGGCGTAGCCCCAGGAGCAGTGGGCCAGCATTCTCACCCCTTTTTTATGTGGAGAGGCCCAGAAGGCCTAATTTGACTTGCCTGCCACGGATGCCACTGACTATACCCGTCTGAAGGCAGAGATCCTAGCATGATCAGGGGTAACGGCAGCGGTAAGGGCCCAGAGGTTCCCTGAGTGGAAATACCAGGAGAACAAACCCCCGAGGTCCCAGCTATTCGACCTCATACACCTCGCGCAGAAGTGGTTACAGCCCAAGATGTGCAGGCCGGAGTAGATTTTGGAGACCCTGGTCATAGACCATTACATGTGGGGACTGCCGCCAGATCTCCGCAAATGACTAGGCCGGGAGATCCGTCCACGTACGATCAGATGATCACACTGGTAGAAAGACGGATGACAGCCAGGGAACTGATCCGACTACCCAAGGAAGGCCTCTTTCGAAGCAAGCACCCGACTCCAACCCTGGAAGGTTGGGCAGCCAAACCCCTGGGGAGTCCTAGGTGGAAGAAGGGGGGGGGCAAAAACCAGCGGGGATCCCAGAACGAAGGGATTGGCCTGAGTGGGGGGAACCCCGGGACTAAACCCCCTAGCCCTGGGATAGGGGAGTGATTAAAAGCAATTATAGATGTTATGCATGTGAGGAGTGGGGACACATAGCAGCACAGTGTCCCAGCACCGAGGAGCCTATGCAATGTAACTTGGGAGATTGGGAGGTCCTATGCTCCCTTATCCACCTCGTGGAGGTCGCATTAGCCCCGCATAATTACACCAGGCCAGTGAGGATAAATGGAGCAGAGACTACAGTGCTTGTGGACTCTGGAAGTGCTATCACCCTCATATCGGGTAAGCTGGTAAAAAATAGTCAGCTGCTACAAGCCAAACGCGTAGCAGTGACATGCATGCATGGGGCTGTGAGCCATTACCCCACCATCCCAGTTGAGATAGAGGTTCAGGGAAACCCCATTGAAGTGACTGTGGGCATAGTTCCTAAACTTCCATATCCTGTAGTCATTAGGAGGGGGTTGCGGTTCAAATACCAGACAGAACAAGCTTTAAGCAAGCAAGCAGGCTGGTCTGCTGACAGGCTGGTCTCCTGTCAGCTTTCCACCGTCTCTTTTATTCTTTCTCTCCCCCCGTGCATTACATACTCCAACAGATAAAAGGAATACACTGGCTTTGTTTAATATTCTTATTTACCAATATCTATCTACCGCATTCCTTGCTCTCGGGCCTTGAGCCCAGTCCTGGGAGGCTTCCCACGGTTCATGTCATCTGGGCGAGATTCCAAGGTTCATGCCCTTGAGAGGAGCCGTGTGTGCACTGCTCCTACACAACACTCCGGGTGTGCCCTGAATGTTGCCAAGTGCATGAACCCTGCACGAATGCTACATCCCCTCCTTTTTTGTTTATTTGTGCTTGGCCATCTCATGGTAGCCATCAATTTGCTTTTGCAAGCCAATTAACTCCCGGACAAACAAGGTCATAACTTGTGGAGCCTGCCAGGGCGGGTCTCGACAAAGCCTTAACAAAAAGGAAATACATTGCCCACAGCAACAGCAAGAAGTAAGCCCAAGAAGGTAAAGTGTAGTTGGCCGGGCCCCAATTAGCCATGCTAGAGTACTGGGAAGAGAGGTTCGCATAAGCAGCGAGCATCATCTCATTCCCTATTTCCTCAGGGTGATGACATACTGGAATAAGGCACATACCTAACAATTCTTCAGCTGCTACAAAATCGGATAAACAAAAGCGGGTAACATTTGCCATTGAAGCCAATCTTTCCTATAGGTTATATGTCATTCGGGCCCGTAACGGAGGAGGCGCTCCCGAGTCAACCCCTACAGGAAATAGCAGGCACATAAGGCACACAATCAATACAGAATTAGCAGTGATTTGGGTGAGAATGGCCACAAACAGAGTCTCAGGAGTCTCTGGCTGTTGGTTTGCTGCCAGTCTTTGTTGAGCCACGGCGACCAATGCTTTCACTGCTCCTCATGTCACGGGCTGGCTTGGGACGCTACGTCTTCTCCGTCCCGCCATTGTCAACCCGGGAGGCACCACGTTCTCCTCCAAGGTCAGCTGAAACTCCGGTTCAGGGTTCGACAGCCCTGGTGCCACGCCATGCTGTTTCAGTGCCGGTCGCACACACCGGGCCGGAACCCACAACGGTCCTGCAGGGAGAGACACAGCAGCATATCCCCGACCCCAAGTAATTAAAGGTACTGGGCCCAACCATTGTGGATCGGGCAGCTGATGGTAATAGACATGCGGTCTTTCCAGTACGTCGGACTTATGAAAATGCCAATCCGCGGGGGTCTGCTGATCTGTATTCAGTGTTAAATTATTTGAAGTAAACAAAAGGACATGCAATTGTTGCTGAATGTCTCCTAAAGTTCGGAGACGCAGCTCCCCTTGTTTTAATTGTTTGTCAAGCAAGGTTTTTAGCGTGCGATTTGCACGTTCAACAATAGCTTGGCCTGTGGAATTATAAGGGATCCCGTGTTTGAGACAGATGTCCCATTGGGCACAAAAGGTGGAGAGGGCTGTGGAGCAATAGGCTGGGGCATTATCCGTTTTTATCTGGCTCGGGCGACCCATAATAGCAAAACAGGCTAGCAAATGGTGAATAACTTTGGGAGTGGCTTCCCCACGCTGTGGGGTCGCCCAGAGGAATCCCGAATAGGTATCAATGGAAACATGTAAAAACAAATAGGGGCGGAATTGTGGCACGTGAGTGACATCCATTTGCCACAGCTGATTCGCTGCGGTACCTCTGGGGTTAACGGCATAAGAAAAGGTAGGGGCAGCAGCGGCACAGTGGGGGCAGGAACGAACAATAGAACGTGCATGATCAGCAGAAATATGAAATTGTCGGGCCAAAACAGAGGCAGACTGATGAAAAAAAGAATGGCTTTCGATGGGGTCAGAAAAAAGGGAATTTACCTGACCACGTAACGCGCGATCAACGCGCGCATTGCCCTCAGTGAGTATCCCAGGCAGAGGGGTATGACTGCAAATATGAGCAATAAAATAAGGGAAATTACGAGTGGTGATGAGATACTGTAAGGACAAAAACAGGCGAAGAAGGTCCGCATCAACCTGAGGGGTAATGAGGGCAATGGGTAAATGATCAATTACCTGATAAACATAATAAGTGTCCATAATTAAATTAAAGGGACAATCAGCAAAAAGTTGAAAGGCCAAGATAACAGCAGCCAGTTCTGAGCACTGCACGGAATGCTGAGGCAGTGTAAAACGAGAATGCCAATGAGGGGGGTCACCTAATTGATAGGTGACAACACCGCGATGTGAAGAGCCATCAGTAAAAAGAGTGATAGCTGAAACAATAGGTCGAGAGCGGCTAAGACGATGCACGATTACTGGCACCTTTTGTGTAATCACCAACCGAGGATCTTTTGGGGGATTATAAAAGATCTCTCCCACACAATCACAAAGAGCAACCTGCCAGGCCAAGGAGGTGTGATACAAGGAATCAAATTCACTACGTGATAAGGGGAAAACAATGGCAACTAAATCAGTGCCTGTAAGTTGCACTGCACGGTGGCGGGCTTTACAAACAAGGTCGGACAGGGCGTCTAAATAAGGATAAATATTCCGAGGAGGAGTGGAAGACAATATATCCACTCTATGATAGAGACGGCTGTGTCTGTACGAGGTACAAACAGAGCCGCAGTAGGCGTATGAGGGGTGGCAAGGAGAACTAACCGCAGGGGACGAACCTCAGTGAGTCTATCCACAAACTGCTGACTCAACACTGCATTGATCTGTCGAATGCAGGCAATGTGCTCCTCAGTGATGGCAATAACTGCGCCCAGTGCCCGAGCTCCACGTAGGAGCTCGAACAATGGCTGCAGCATTGATGTGGGGAGATGGAAGTAGGGTCTAATCCAATTTAAATGACCCAAAATTTGTTGTAATTTAACAAGGGTTAGGGGTTGGGGTAGAACCACTTCCGGGCGAACAGGGGCAGCATAGGTTTGTAAAACCTTATGCCCGAGATATTGGTAGGGATAAGAGCGTTGGATTTTTTTCTGGTGCCACTAACAGGCTATTTTGGCCGAGAATCTAGGACAAATATTCAAGCTGTTGTGCCATGACCTGGGGACCGCTAAGCAAAATATCATCCATATAATGGTAGACCTTTAGTGTGGGGTATCGGGCACGAAAAGGGGCAAGGGCCTGATCCAAAAAATTGACACAAGGTTGGACTATTTTGCATTCCCTGGGGCAAGACCTTCCACTGATACCTTTGAGCGGGTCGCTGATTATTATATTCTGGCACTGTAAACGCAAATTTTTCACGATCTTGTGGGCAAAGGGGGATTGTGAAAAAACAATCTTTTAAATCTAACACACAAAGCTGATTGGTTTGAGGAATTAAATTCGGGTTTGGCAACCCAAACTGCAAGGGGCCCATGGGTTGGATGCGTTTATTTATTTCCCTTAAATCGTGTAACAGCCGCCATGCACCCGATTTTTTCTTTTCTTTTTTTCTGGGGTGTTCCAAGGACTAGTGGAGCTCTCCAAGCGCTGTGCATGCAAATGTTGTTGCACAAGTGAATGAAGTGCTTTCAGCTTTTCTAGGGGGAGGGGCCACTGGTCAATCCATACGGGCTCTAAGGATTGCCATACCAATGGTAATGCGGAGGGCAAGGTGGGTGGGGGAGGGTTTTGGGACATTATATATTAATATCGAGGGTGGTGTCCAGCTTTACAAGTAAGTCACGGCCCCAAATATTGAGGTGGACAGGGAGCACAAAAGGGCGGATCGTAGCAAGGGCATGGCCTCCTGGTTTAGAGACCGTGACCCAAGACAAACTTTGGCGCCCGGGTTTGCTACTCCCGATCCCCCACAACTCTTTAGAAGGAACTGTTGGCCAACTGACCGGCCAGTCCTGATCACGAATCACCGTAACATCAGCTCCAGTGTCCACCAGCCCTGTAAAGGGAAAATTATTTAAAAGAAGTGTTAACTGAGGTTTCGAGGGGCGGAGTGACATTATTAGAGCAACAAATTGAGAGGACGTGTCGTGAGGCAGTGACTGAGACAGCGTCGATCCAAAGCCGCCTCCACCCCAGGCTCGATACTCTGCGGCTGGCACCTGATAGGGGACTAAAATCAATTGCGCAATTGACCGTCCACGTGGGAGCGACTGCGGAAGATGGGTCCACACCTGAACCTTAATAACGCCGGTGTAATCGGCGTCAATGACCCCTGGGATAACAAAAAAACCCTGTTTCCCAGAGTGTGAGCGAGGAAGAACCAGACCCACAAATCCGGCAGGGAGAGGTCCCGTCACCTGTGTAGGTATGGCGCAAACCTCCCCCGGCAACTGAAAATCAGCGTCCTCCTGCATAATCAAATCAAGCCCTGCACTTCCGACAGTCGCCGCCCTCATGGAGTCTATGGATTGTAAGGCAGAGGAACAGTTGTCCGAGTGGGGAACACCCCCGTTTGGTCCTGGGTTCGGGGGGGACCCGTCGTGCGGTTTCCATACCCGCTACGACACTGATTAGCCCAGTGATAGCCCTTCCGACACTTGGAGCACTTCTTTGAGGGGCGGGCGGGCGCCGTAGATGAGCGGCACTCCCGCTGAAAGTGACCCTCCTTACCACAGCGATAACAACGCTTCCCCTCCTTCCCGCTTTTCCGCAGGGCGGCGGCCAGAACCCCAGCTTTATGTGCTTGTGTACCGATGTTTTGGCACGCCCGCAGCATGTCCGACAGCTCTAGAACGCCAGCGGCTTGTGCTGCCTGGAGAGCACGGCGGCAATCCTCGTTCGCATTTTCAACCGCCATTTTTAACAGAATCTCCTGAGCTGCCGCAGGGTTATCCACCTGTCGGAGGATAGCCTCCTGCAATCTGTTGGTAAAATCCATAAAGGACTCTGATGCACCCTGACGGATACTGGCAAAGCTTTTGGTAGGCTTGCCTGAACCTTCCGGAAAGCATGCTGGGCGCAGGCAGAAATAATGGGGAAGACAGCCTGCTGGAGTTGAGACTGCATCTGAACGGTAGCAAACGGGCCCTCTCCTGCTAACTGCTCATAAGTGACACCTTGCTCTCTATATATCTGGGCTTGGCGTTCCACCATCTGCCGATACTCACTAAGCCAAATAACATACTGACTGGGCGTCAGCATCATGCGCAACAGCGCCTTCCAATCTTCAGGGACCATAGAATCATAGAATATCAGGGTTGGAAGGGACCCCTGAAGGTCATCTAGTCCAACCCCCTGCTCGAAGCAGGACCAATCCCCAACTAAATCATCCCAGCCAGGGCTTTGTCAAGCCTGACCTTAAAAACCTCTAAGGAAGGAGATTCTACCACCTCCCTAGGTAATGCATTCCAGTGTTTCACCACCCTCTTAGTGAAAAAGTTTTTCCTAATATCCAATCTAAACCTCCCCCACTGCAACTTGAGACCATTACTCCTCGTTCTGTCATCTGCTACCATTGAGAACAGTCTAGAGCCATCCTCTTTGGAACCCCCTTTCAGGTAGTTGAAAGCAGCTATCAAATCCCCCCTCATTCTTCTCTTCTGCAGGCTAAACAATCCCACCTCCCTCAGCCTCTCCTCATAAGTCATGTGTTCTAGACCCCTAATCATTTTTGTTGCCCTTCGCTGGACTCTCTCCAATTTATCCACATCCTTCTTGTAGTGTGGGGCCCAAAACTGGACACAGTACTCCAGATGAGGCCAGACCAGGGTGTACCCAGTACCTAGCCCTTCAAGGAGACCACATACATACGTGCTAGTGAGGCCGAACTCGCGAATCGCTTTCTTTACCTCTCTGATCACCGAGTAAGGTAAACTGACCCAGTTTGCAAGCTGGTTGCCCTGGCCATCATCCTGCCAGGTCACCGGGCAAACTGAGACCAGATCAGCTAATTCCTCTGCTGTAAGATCTGGGCGAGTCTTCACTGCGTGAACCATTTGTTGCACCAGCGAAAGCCCCTGAGCAGACGCGGATGATCCCCCGGGGGGGCCCCGGAGAATGGGGCCCCACGGTGGGACGGTGATCACACACCGGCTCTGGTGGGGAAGACAAAGGAGGCGGCAGTAATTGAGGCACTGGGGGCGAAGCAGGGGGAGGGATGGCTGCAGGAGCTGATGGGGGTGGCGAGATCGGCAGCCCCTCTATTGGCGCGGGAGAGGATCTTTCCGAGATGACACGCTGTGTCACATCGCCAGGAGGGGGGATGGCTGCAGGAGTGGATGGGAGTGGCGAGATCACCAGCCTCTCTATTGGCGTGAGGGAGGGCCTTTCCGAGGCAACACGCTGTATCGCGTCGCAGCAGAGGTGCCAGGTATGTAAAGCCTGCATGGGCACCCGAGGCTCTTTGTGCAATGTCTGGCCCAACCGCTCCCAGTCCACTAGCTTAAGGGTTCCGGCTTCAGGGTACCACGGGCATTGGGCACTCACCTCCTGTAGCAGGAGAGTGAGTTCTCGAGTGGGGCAATCATGCTGAGCCTTACGCAACAAATTCTGTAGCTCATTGCGGTGTTGCACTTGCAAAGCAGAGAGGGAGCTTCCCATACTTACCACGACGAAAAATACTCACCGGGATCCGCGAAGCGGATGAGTGACACGTCTGAAACCCTTGCTGGGTGAGGTGAGTGCTGAGGGCCCCACGTTTGGGCGCCAGTTGTTGCGGTTCAAATACCAGACAGAAGAAGCTTTAAGCAAACAAGCAGGCTGGTCTGCCGACGGGCTGGTCTCCTGTCAGCTTTCCACCCTCTCTTTTATTCTCTCTCTCCCCCCGTGCATTACATACTCCAACAGATAAAAGGAATACACTGGCTTTGTTTAATATTCTTATTTACCAATATCTATCTACCGCATTCCTTGCTCTCGGGCCTTGAGCCCAGTCCTGGGAGGCTTCCCACAGTTCATGTCATCTGGGCGAGATTCCAAGGTTCATGCCCTTGAGAGGAGCCGTGTGTGCACTGCTCCTACACAACACTCCGGGTGTGCCCTGAATGTTGCCAAGTGCATGAACCCTGCATGAATGCTACAGGAGGGACTATCCAGGGTCTGATCATTTACTCCCCCCGGAGAGGCTGAAGGGAGGTGGGGACCCTGAGGACAGCGACTCGTCACTGGGGGAATGTCAACCCCCGATGTTCACTGAGATTTCTCAGGATCTGTTCTCAGCCCCCTGAAAGACCCGGAAGACAAAAAAAGAGAGGAACCCGGATCCTGACCCAGGGCCAGAAGACCTCCCTAGTAGGCTGATGGACGCGAGCAGCCAACAGAGAAACTTCCACCACAGAAAGTGAGCCAGAAGCTGCCCCCAGCCGTGATGGCGGCAAGCCGTTGGAAGAAGCAGAAGCCGGCCCCTGGGAGCTTGGGCAGGTTAGTCCCGGAAGAGAGACTTTTGGCCAGGACCAGGCGGAGGACCCCAGATATGATAATGCAGGAAAGAGGTGGCCGAGATCGATGAGATACTCGTGGATGGGAAGGTCTGGGGTCCCGGACCTTACTTTATAGTGAAGAAAGATCTCCTGTACTGCGTGGTGCAAATGCAGGAGCAAGAGATACAACAACTTCTGGTGCCATGAAAACATCAAAAAGCCATATTGAGTCTCGCCCACAGTCACCTGTTTGGAGGACACCTAGGGGTAGAGAAAACCCAGGCACGGATCCTGCGGAGGTTCTTCTGGCCAGGAGTACATGGAGATGTCCGGCGATACTGCACCTTTTGTCCAGAGTGTCAGTTACATAGCCCTCGCCCGCACTTGCGGGCTCCTTTGATACCTCTTCCAATAATAGAGGTTCCTTTCGAATGGATAGCCATGGATCTGGTAGGGCCCCTAGAGAAGACAGCTCGGGGCCACCAACATGTGCTTGTTGTACTGGACTATGCAAGCCGGTACCCAGAAGCTGTTCCCCTGTGCAACACAGCTTCCAAGCCAATAGCTAAGGAGCTAGTACAGATCTTTGCTCGTGTTGGGCTACCCAAGGAGATATTGACCGATCAAGGGACACCTTTCATGTCCAAGTTGATGAAAGATCTCTGTTCATTGCTCCATGTACAAGCCCTACGGACCTCTGTATACCACTCGCAAATAGATGGCCTTGTGGAAAGGTTCAATAGGACCCTCAAGGCTATGATCAGGAAAGTGGTGAGCCGGGATGGGAAAGACTGGGATACCCTATTGCCTTACCTCATGTTCTCCATCCCGGAGGTTCCGCAAGCCTCAATGGGTTTCTCTCCATTCGAACTACTATATGGGCGCCACCCTCGGGGCATATTGGATATAGCCAGAGAAGCCTGGGAAGAGGAGCCAAATCCCGGAAGGAACATAGTTGAGCATGTACTGCAGATGAGAGATCGGATAGCCCGAGTTACGCCCATTGTACGGGAGCACTTGGAGACAGCACAGGAGACCCAACGAACCCATTATAACCACCAAGCGAAGCTTTGACGGTTCCAACCAGGGAATCGGGTGATGGTACTGGTGCCCACAGCAGAAAGTAAACTGTTGGCCCAGTGGCAGGGATGCTACAAAATAATCAAAACCATGGGAGAGGTGAACTATAAGGTGTGGCAGCCAGGCCGCCAGAAATCGGAGCAAATTTACATCAATCTTCTAAAACCTTGGCACGATCGAGAGGCATGCTTAGTCATGCAGGAGACCCTTCCCCAGGAGGATAATTTACATGAGCAAGTGAGGATATCATCTGACTTGACGTCAATCCAAAAGATAGAGGCAGCGGACATGATTAATCGCAACAGAGATGTGTTCTCTACAAAACCAGGGCAGATGACTGAGACCTATCACCATATCCACACGATCCCTGGAGCCAAGGTAACATTGAGACCCTACCGAATCCCAGCAGCCAAAAGAGAAGAAATCAAGGCCGAAGTAAAGAAAATGTTGGAATTCGGGGTTATTGAAGAATCCTACAGTCAGTGGTCCAGTCCAATTGTTCTAGTGCCTAAACCTGATGGTACCATGAGATTCTGTAATGACTTTCGCCGACCGAATGAAATATCCCAGTTTCATGCTCACCCCATACCACGCATCGATGAACTGGTTGACCGACTGGGTAGTGCCCGATTCTTGACTACACTGGATCTGACAAAAGGGTACTGGCAGATTCCTCTGACCAAAGAAGCTAAAGAAAAGACAGCATTCTCCACCCCAGATGGGCTATTCCTGTACGCTGTCCTCCCTTTTGGGCTACATGGGGCCCCAGCCACATTCCAGCGCCTCATGGATAAGCTGCTGCGTCCCCATACTAGTTATGCAGCTGCATAACTAGATGATGTCATCATCTATATGCTGGACTGGGGAACCCACTTGGAGAAAGTTGAGGCAGTACTGTGCACCTTAAGGCGGGCTGGCCTCACTGCTAATCCTGCTAAATGCACCATAGGGCTAACAGAGGCTAGGTATTTGGGATATATTGTGGGAAGGGGTATAGTGAAGGCCCAAACGAATAAGCTAGAGGCAATTCAAAACTAGCCCCGGCTGACCCGAATGAAGCAGGTCCGTGCGTTCCTAGACATGGTAGGCTACTACCGACGGTTTATTCCCCACTTCAGCACTAGGGCAAGTCCCCTAATGGACCTGGTGAAGGCCCGAGGTCCAGACATGGTAAAGTGGACCGACGCAGCAGAAGGGACATTTACAGACCTTCAGACAGCCCTCTGTAATGACCCCATCCTCATAGCCCCAGACTTTAACAGGGAATTTATTTTACAAACAGATGCTTCCAAGGTGGGGTTGGGAGCAGTTCTGTCACAAATGGTGGGAGAAGAGGAACACCCGATCCTCTACCTAAGCAGAAAGCTTCTCCCAAGAGAACAGAAATACGCAGTAGTCGAGAGAGAATGCCTTGCTGTCAAATGGGCTATGGAGACACTGCGTTATTACCTCTTAGGCCGGCGATTTACTCTTGTGACGGACCATGCACCCCTCCAGTGGATGCAGCGGAATAAGGAAAAGAATGTAAGGGTCACCTCGTGGTTCTTATCCCTCCAACCATTTCAGTTCCGCATACGGCACAGGGCTGGATGCCACCATGGCAACGCTGATGGTCTGTCACGAGCATACTGCCTGGCGTCCCAAGTTGCCCAACTCTATGGTGTTGAGCAGAGGGGGGGGATATGTGACGGGGCAACGTCAGATGGCTATAGAAAAGTACTGGGACATAAATGTATTAGCTCCAGGCTAAACAAATCCCTGGTACCAGGTTAAGTGAAATGGAAGCTGCTCCAGGTCAATTAAGACACCTGGGGCCAATTAAGAACTTTCCAGAAGGCAGGGAGAATGCTAGGGTGATTGGGACACCTGAAGCCAATCAGGGGCTGGCTGAAACTAGTTAAAAGCCTCCCAGTCAGTCAGGTGGGTGTGCACGTCAGGAGCTTTGGAAGGAAGTTGCGCTGTCGGAGAGGCTGAGTAGTACATACGATATCAGGCAGAAGGAAGGAGGCCCTGAGTAGATGGTGGCCCGGGCTCCCACCCCCACCTTTGCCCCTGATTAGTCACTGAGACTGGGAGACAACAGAGACTGTGCGAGGGAGGATAACTTCTCCTCACCTCCCTTGCTGGCTTATGATGAAAATGGCTCGGTAGACTGACCCTTGTCTCTAGAGAAAGAAGGGTTACGTGGAGGGTCACAGTGAGCCTCTGAGGCTAGTGAAATCCACCGGGAAAAGCGGGACCCATGGAGGCAAGGACAGAGCTTTGTCACACCAGCTAAATCTAAATTCACACAATGCTAAATATGGGCTGACCTATCTTTCCTCTAGGCAACAAATATTTTAAGATATTTCATAAAAGTTTTAAAATATTACTATTTTTTAAAAAAAGAAAAGTCAGAGTAAATAATGGATTTCAAAACCATTAAAGGCTGTGACACAAACTAACAAATGTCAAGCAAGTAAAAGCTAATACCAAATCCTTAAACTCCTGCTGTTTAACCTTTTTAGATTTTCCTGAAATTTCCATTTTGTCACATTATTTAAATGTAAAGTGTCATTTTTACCTGTAAACCATAATAGTTTCACTATACAAGCCCCCAGGATGAAAGTCTTTCATTTAGAAATAAGCCCCAGCTTGATATTACTAAAATATACATCTTTAGTATTTTTTATTATTCTGTATACCATGTAAAATGAATGAAAGCAAACCATATGTGTTTTCAGGTTGTTTCTATGAAATATCTAAAATTTCAATATGAAAGGAAAACTTTCATTAAAATGAAGGTTTTATATCCTTTTGTTTGACAGCAATATCAGGACTGGGGGGGGAAAGCTATGTGAGTTGTATCTTTGCTGCCTGTCAATGTATCCCTTAAAAAAATGTCAGTAACCTGGAGTTAAGGCTGCTGCCTAACAGGGCCTTTGACAACGCCCCCGTCCCTCCCTCCATATGTTAGAAATTCAGGAAGGGGTAAGGTTCCCAGTTCCTGCTGCTTCACATGTTGGGATATATTTGCATGGGAGTAAAGATTCACGCAGCATAACTGCCCGATATAGGCACTGTTTCCTTATTGCCTGTCTCCAATTCTCTCTTGTAATTCCTAAGACTGTTTCCCCTCTTTCAGGTTTTTCTACAGTGAATGCATTTAAATATATATTTTATTTCAACTGAAATGATTGGTGCCCTTTGATCATTTTTTCACTCTATTTTTGTCGTCTGTGTCTGCTCTTGCTTTTCTCTAGTCTCTATTTAAGTTGCTCTATTAGACTTCATACTTTTTAATCCTGTATTTAACATCCCTCAGCTTTTTATTCGTTGCTGCCATTTTAGTACTCAGTGCCATACCCTGCCTTTCTTTGTAAGGTATGTAGCTTGGCACTTCATATGGCCAAAGGACAAAGTGGTGCTCTGCCCAAAGATTTAGAGAGCTTTAGGACTCCAGATAACCAAAGGAACAGAGCAAGCCAGTGAAGAGAAAATGGCAAGGTAAAGAACTCTTATTCTCCCAAGAACTGCTAAAAATAAAGGAACAAAATTACAGAATTCAGACTGATTTGAATCCTTTAAATCCTGCTATTATCCCTTTATTCCATTCATGTTCATAAAGTTCCTCAGTTTGTCTCTAACACAGAGAAATCTTCCCCACTTTCCTTAGGATATGTACAGCCTTATTAGCATTCAGATGTATGCAATGGTCACAATTTAAAAGGTCAGCTTTTGCCCAGAATTTTTCCCCAACAACA
The DNA here is from genome assembly GCF_965140285.1 of Lepidochelys kempii. Taxonomy (NCBI): domain Eukaryota; kingdom Metazoa; phylum Chordata; order Testudines; family Cheloniidae; genus Lepidochelys; species Lepidochelys kempii. The sequence continues at coordinate 63,770,732 of NC_136384.1, read as the reverse complement.
TAAAAACAGATATTAAAAGTTTCAAAGTTAAGTGCTCAAAAGTGAGGAAATTCCAAAATTAAGGTTGGTGTGTGGCCTTAATTCTGCACCTTGTGCATAGCTACTGTAACTCTGACAATGTGGGAGAATCTCTAAGTGACATAGAACTATTGTAGCAGCTTCTGTGCCACCATATCTCCCAGTCCCCATCATGTAGCAGGTGGCAAAGAGAAAGGGTTGTGAATGGGGTTCCTCTCTTCTTCAGACATCTGCAAATATCAAAATCAGCCCTGACAGCTATCATAGTTTAAAGCCATCCTGAGACTGCCATAATCTATGCTAGGGGACACACACTCACATGCACTCACCCCTCTACCTGTGTCCAATAAGTACTGAGTTTCTGTGCTTTTAGGTTAGGCATAAATATTACAAAGACTGGGTGCAACTAGTTAGGGTTCCATTCTGAAATAGGATTAAATTAATGGTGTTTTTCCCCCCCTACACATACATAGTCTTTGTGTGTGAAGTTTCACAATGTTAGTGTTCATGGCCTTTGGATTTTCTGTGTTTTTTGTTTGGTTTATTTTTGAAAATTCTCAAATGTGAAGAGTTCTAAATCAGTCTTTGGCTGACATTTGTCAACAGCTATATTTTAAAAGAACATTGTATCTACACACTAATTGGAAGGGAAGTCCATCTTTATGGTCACTTTTGGAAAAGAAACATTTAAGATTAAAGGTAATTCTTTTTGCTATTCTTCATAAATGAAAGTTTACCTCTCAGAGCCTGTGAATGAAATCCCTTTCACATAAACTTCAAAGAATTGCCCTTTTTCAAAGAGGTCACCATTCTCCACTGTTCTCAGTGGGACTGAAGCTACAGGCACACTCAGGAAAGATAACAAGGTCCCTACATCCTGTGCAGGAGGAAGTTTAAGCTGCCCTTAACACCTTCTTCCCAGTTTTCCCAGTTGGGGCAACCCAGACCTTCAGGAAAGTTGATGCCCTCCTATGTCATCAGTGTGGCACTGTGAGAAGCAGGTGAATATTTGGGGATAAAGGAGAACCAGACTGGTGAATGTGAGGGGCACATGCCTGGGAAAGACAGAAGAAATCTGGGGGCATTTGGAACACCAGAAATTTGGAGAAGTATGAAGGAAGAATGTGAGTGGGGGATGGAACAGGTAAGATGAAGAATGGTAATAAGGGAGGAGGGACAGAATGGCAGCTTCTCCACACAAGGGTTGAGTGCAGAGTGCTCCTCCAAGAAAACTCAGATTTGTTCATTTAGGATTGGATTTTCAATCTGAAAAGTTCACACAAACTGGCAAATTGAGGTTGGGCAGCTGCCCCTGGAAGTCAGAAAGCGGCCAGAAAAGGGGGTTTGGTTTGGTTTGGTTTGGTTGATAGCTTTTTAAAAATCTCCTGATTTAGGTCAGTCTCTTGATTCTGGGGGAGAAAAGAAATGAAGGGGTGATTCTTTTTGAATGCATGTGTCTGATAATACTGCTTCTGTCACTCTCCCTCACGCCTCCCATTGCAATCCCCATTTTTGTAAAGTAAGATGGTGAACAGCTGGCACCCCTATGGTGGGCAGAGTTAAGGTTGTGGTTTGAGCTGTGGTGTAGGATTGTGATGAGGTAGGTGGAGAATATGTATTGTTATCTGGCTTAATTTTTCATTTACTTGCTTTTGTGGTTTTGTGTCAGGTAAAATATACCCCAACCTTAAATGTTTCACAAAGTTGTACATTAATAGACTTAGAACTTTCCTAAAATACCTCTTGTGTTTCTGAAATAGACTTTCTAAGTAGAAATTGACTCCAAATCAATTTAAAAAAAAAAAAAGACAGACTCCACAAAAGTCTCAAAGCCCACTTCAAATTTCATTCTTTTTGAATTGCAACTTTTTTGGATATGCCCTTAGGCTTAAAATACTCAACCTTACATATTCACTATCTTTCAACTTTTTTATAAGCCTTGAATAGCCTCCAGTCTTTCTGGCTGCTCAGTGAACTGTGAAGAAATATTGAATTGTCTTCAGGAATATCAATGTTTCTTTTGTGATTTCACAGTTGATATCTTAATTAGTATTTAGGAAATTGAAACCTTTCATATTCAAAGCTTCCTATTTTTATAGATTCTCTCTTACTCCGCTTTCTTTACCTCCTGTGGGAAGTCTATAGACAACTTCTAAGGCCATTCTTACTTTTCCACTGTATGTTTTACAAGTATAATCTGATCCAGTCTTTTTCATATGTAAAAAAAAGAAGTCAAAGAAAAATAGCATTGCCATGTAAAGATGTGGTGTTGGAAAAGGATTGACTTTTTAAATGGTTATATCAAAATCCAGTTAGAGCACTGAGATTAACTGCCAACTGAATGGAGAAGCACTGTTCGTTGTGTAAATTACAGTTCTTTCATTAACTTTGGCAAAAGAAAATGTTTCACTGAGTAACAGTATGGAGAATAAAGCTAAGAGTAAAAATCTTCAAGTCCTTGGGGCTAAGGCAAATTCTAGAGATTGTAATGACTCTGAAAAGGGTCTACCTATCACGACAGGTGGAGGAAAGGGGGTTACATTCCATCCACTTTTGGACAGTAGGATGATGCCCATTCTCAATTAGACACTGGTATCAGTTGAATAAGTCTTATCTTCCAGGTCTCTTCTTTCTGAAACAGTATTGAAAATTACTTGGTCTTGTTTACGTTAGTACTTAAACAGCTTTACATATAGATTTTAAAAGGAACATTACTGGAAGCTAATTTTGAGAACAGTTCCAAACCATGGGCCAACATTTGTAGACTAGAAAAAAAACTTTCAAGTTGTATTTGTAAATGAACTTAAAACTGATATGGTATATGAAGAATAAATGAGGAAAAGATGTATTCTACACTAGATAAAGTTTTTTGCAACAGTGTTTAGCTGTAGCCTCATACAGAGCACACTGAATTAATTTACAGAACAAGTAACAAAGGAGGTACATGGTAGACTCTCTATGCATTTGTCACATACATTTAACTTACTGCTTCTTGAACTTTTGGTCTAGTTTTATACCTGCTACCTGTGAATGACTCTGTACAAATGAAGAAATAATAATTAAAACATCTTTGATTCACTGGCAACTAGACACTTTCCAGTGCTAGGGATTCTAAAAAACTTCATGTTTGATTATCTTTCCCGACCCATAATTATCTCTGTGTTATTCAGTGTGTATGAAAAGAAAACAGTCTTTTTTGGATGGGTGTCTTCTCCCAAAAAATAGAAATCAGAGGCAGACAAAAAGCACCATGATTTATTATGTTTAAATCTCATGGTTTTTAAGCCACTCTCATGACTTCAAATCTGACTGGTGATGTATGAAGGCCTGGGGATGGCCACACTACACCAGCAGCTTCAAGCGAAAAAAAAACAAAAACGAAAAAAACAAAAAAACCAGAAACCACCAGAGTCCTAGCTACTCTGAGGCTACCACCAATTGAAGTTTGATACAATTCATAAGCCTAGACAAGAGAGAGACCCTTAGCATATGTAACCTAATTCTCCAGGGCCTGAGCACCTTGTGTGGTCATTCACAGCTGTGCAAAGTGAGGGCAAAATAAGTCTGATCTGGTAGGGTTTTAAAAAGTGCATGTGACAACAAAAGGTGTAAGACATTGGAGAATTAGGCTTTGTTTATGTATAGCAGTTTTCTTGTATTAACAATGCTGATATAGTGAAAGCAGCAAAAACAAAACAGAAAACCACCTAGTGTGGATGCAGTCATATCTGTATAGCTTATGCTGGTTCAAGGATGCAAAATAACGGCTTCTCTACATTACAGAGATTTTTCCTTAGTTATGCCAGCAGAGCCCCCAGTGGAAAAGCAGCATAAGCCAAAAGAAAAAGGGGTTTGCTGTCATAGATATGCCAACTCCCTGAATGACATTTGCTATACCCACAGAAGCACTCTTCAGTCAGCATAGTTGCATCTCCACCTGGGGCTTTGTTGGCTAGAGGGTAGGATTTTTTTCACACTAACAAAACTTTGCAGGCTTAAGCCATTCCAGTATAAAGCACCTTATACCAGTATAACTACATCTACATGAGGACTCTTACCAGCACAACTATGTCAGTAAGTAAATAAATACATCACAACACTTTCTGACAGTTATGTAGATACAACTTTAAGTGTAGGCCAGGCCTTAGGCCCTGATTTGAGTCATCTCATCCTAAAAGGCTAAAGAATATATAAATATAGGTTAAAAAAAGAGCAGCAAAGGAATCATTTCTCTGTTCTTCCAGCAGCCCCCGTCCCCTTCCCTTCCTTTCCCCTCACCTCCACCCCCCGTCCAATTTACAGGCAAAACACATCCCAACAGTAAACTCACACCGCATTAAAAACAAATATAAGCCAACCCTTCTCAGCAAATAAAAGGCACTAAAAGTCTGACAAGACCAAGATTTCTCTGACCACAGCCATGAAGGCAAACAAGCTCCATGCATGGATAGAACAGCAAGAAGTACTCCAAGCACAATTAATGAGTCAAACCTAGCTGGAAAATGGCAAACATGTTCTAAACTTAGAACAAACACCTAATTTCAAATGCAGCTAGAGTTGAACAAAGATACAGTAAAGGTCAGTTCAGAAAGAAAGCCAACACTACATTTCTACCTACTTATATATGTTACATTACTCATTCCATTTTAGCTCTGCCAAACAGCAATATAATAGAACTTTAGCGCTTCTGAGAGCCAGACAGTTTACATATCGAACAGTGACATTAATAGTTGAATAATAGAGGGGAGCTATGCTTGTTACCATCTCTTCTATCCAGGACCCCATAAAGGAGCAACAGAGCAACAAGAATTAGAAGAGTCGGACAAAGCCATCAAGGAAAACCACTTGGGAAGGAAGTGGCCATGAAAGCAGAGGGAGAATTATGACGGAGTCCATACAGATTCTGGACTGGAAGTTTAGCATGGGGCAATAAAGACTGGTGATATCAGTAGCCACCCTAGCTACTACAAAAAGAAAAGGAGTACTTGTGGCACCTTAGAGACTAACCAGTTTATTTGAGCATTAGTCTCTAAGGTGCCACAAGTACTCCTTTTCTTTTTGAGAATACAGACTAACATGGCTGCTACTCTGAAACCTAGCTACTACAGGAATTAAAATAAATATTTTAAGTTCTGACACACATCTCCACCCAACTAATCTCCAAGGGATATCTTCCTTAAGTGTTCTATTCCCACTTCTCTACCAGCTTGATTCTATTGCTTGAGTCTCATGATAATGCTTTATCTATCACACCAATCAGATTTGTTTAGATCCAACCTAGAATTTACTCACCTTCATCAAGGTAACTATCTTAGCCCCTACAACTTAAACAAGAAAACTTAGTATTAACCTAGTTTATCAACACAAAAAAGGAAGTAAATCTACAGTATATCTTTGACATGCTTCCTATAATAGCTCAGAAATAGAGCTAGTCAAAAACTTTACTGCAAACACATGATGGGACAATGGTTTTTCCTCCTCCTTTTTGCCTTGTTTCTAGTTTGCAACTGAAAGGGGAGAAAAGATCAAAACAATCTCACAGGGAATTTTTAAGTCTGTTTTATCTCAAAAAACTATTGGCATTTTTAGACACCTCCACTCAGTGGTAATCCACTCAAAGATTTCATATTGAACAGTTTGGGCATCTTTAAGAAAACTATTTCTGATTCTGGTACATCAGAGTTAGTGAAGAGCTATCAATATAGTCTTAGAACATCAATGCAGTGTGATAAAAGCCATGATATAGATTTATTACAGATGTGATCATCCAAGTGAGTAACTGCCAAACACACACAATATGTTTGTTTGGTTGTAAAATCTTGCAAATCCACAAATACACTTAGTAACATTGTGAAAAAATGAATTCATCCTCTTGAAAGAGATTGAATAGGATAAAACATTCCCTACTGAAATAAGGTTGGATTAAAAAAAAAAAAACATTGGGGGAAGCAGGGAAAGAATGGCAGGGTAGGTTACATGTGTATGATGTTTAACAGTGATATCTGCCCATTTTATTTTATTTAGAGTCTCATTCAATCAATATGAAGGGAGGAGGTGTTGCCTTATATATCAAAAATGTATACCTTTGGACGGAGGTTGAAATGGAAATAGGAGACAGACTTGTTGAAAGTCTCTGGGTAAGGAAAAAAAGAGGTAAAACAACAAGAGTGATGTCATTGTAGGGGTCTACTACAGACCACCTAATAGGAAGAAGAGATGATAACAAAATCATCCAAAGCACCGGACTTGGTGGTGATGTGGGGGGTGGTGGAGGGAGGGAGAATTCAACTACCCAGACATCTGTTGGGAAGACAACAAAGCAGGGCACAGATTGTCCAACAAGTTCTTCAAATGTAAAGACAATTTTTTATTTCAGAATGTTGAGAAAGCCAATAGGGGAGAGGCTGTTCTAGATTTGATTTCGACAAATTGGGAAGAACTGGTTGAAAATTTGAAAGTGATCATGAAATGACAGACTTCATGATTCTAAGGAATGGTAGGAGGGAGAACAGCACAATAAAGACAATGGATTTCATGAAGGCAGACTTTAACAAACTCAGGGAATTGGTAAGTAAGATCCCATAGGAAGCAAGCCCAAGGGGGAAAACAGTTTGAGAGAGTTGGCAGTTTTTCAAAGAGACATTATTAAGGACACAAGAGGGAAGTATGGCAAAAGATTACCTTCACTTAACCAGGAGCGATTCAATGATCAGAAACTCAAAAAAAAGAAAGAAAGAAAGAAAGAAAGAAAGAAAGAAAGAAAGAAAGAAAGAAAGAAAGAAAGAAAGAAAGAAAGAAAGAAAGAAAGAAAGGAAAAAATAGTCCTACAAAAAGTGGAAATTAGGTCAAATTACAAAGGATGAATATTTTAAAAAACAGCATGAGTATGTAGGGACAATTAGAAAGGCCAAGGCATAAAATGAGATGAAACTAGTTAGAGACATAAAGGGTAACAAGAAAACATTCTAAAATACATTAAAAGCAAGAAGAAGACCAAGGACAGAGTAGGCCCGTTACTCAATGAGGGTGAAAAAACAATATCAGAAAATATGGAAATGGCAGAAGTGCTAAATGACTTTTTTGTTTCAGTTTTCACCAAAAAGTTTAGTAGCAATTGGACATTTAACTTAATGAATGTCAGTGAAAATGAGGTAGGATCAGAGGCTAAAATAGGGAGGGAACAATTTAAAAATTACTTAGACAAGTTAGATGTTTTCAAGTCTCATGGGCTTGATGAAATACATCCTAGAATAGTCAAGGGGCTGGCTGAGGAGATATCTGCACCATTAGCGATTATCTTCAAAAAGTCATGGAAGATGGGTGAGATTCAAGAGGACTGGAAGAAGCCAAATATAGTACCAATCTATAAAAAGAGGAATAAGGACAACTCGGGAAATTACAAACCAGTCATCTTAACTTCAATACCTAGAAAGATAATGGAGCAAATAATTAAGCAATCAGTTTGCAGTAAGCTAGAAGATAACAAGGTGATAAGTAACAGTCAGCATGGATTTATCAAGAACACATTGTGTCAAACCAACCTAATAGCTTTTTTTGACAGGATAACAAGCCATGTAGATAGGGAGGAAGTTGTAATTGTGGTATACCTTGACATTAGTAAGGCTTTTGATACTGTCTCGCATGACCATCTCATAAACAAACTAGGGAAATATAACCTAGATGGAGCTACTATAAAATGGGTGCATAACTGGTTGGAAAATTATTCCCAGAGAGTAATCATCAGTGGTCCACAGTCAAGCTGGAAAGGCATATCAAGTGGGGTCTTACATGGATCAGTTCTGGGTCCTGTTCTGTTCAATATCTTCATCAATGATTTAAATAATGTCATAGAGAGTACACATATAAGGTTTGTGGATGACACCAAGATGGGCAGGGTTGTGAGTGCTTTGGAGGATAAGATTAACATTAAAATGATCTAAACAAACTGGATTAATTGTGTGAAGTAAATAGGATGAAATTCAATAAGGACAAATGTGAACTACTTCACTTATGAAGGAACCATCAGTTGATCACATACAAAATGGGAAATGACTGCCTAGGAAGGAGTACTTCAGAAAGGAATCTGGAGGTCATAGAGGATCACAAACTCAATATGAGTCAAAAGTGTGACACTGTTGCAAAAAAAGCAAACCTCATTCTGAGATGTATTAGCAGGAGTGTTGGAAGCAAGATATGAGAAGTAATTCTTCTGCTCTACTCCATGCTGATTAGGCTTCAACTGGAGTATTATTGCCAGTTCTGGGCATCACAATTTCAGGAAAGATGTGGATAAATTGGAGAAAGTCCAAAGAGCAACAAAAATGTTTATAGGTCTAGAAAACATGACCTATGAGGGAAGACTGGGAAAAAATGGGTTTGTTTAGTTTGGAGAAGAGAGGACTGAGAGGTGACATGGTAATAGTTTTCAGGTATATAAAAGGTTGTTACAAAGAAGAGAGATAAAAATTGTTCTCTTTAACCTCTGAGGATAGGACAAGAAGCAGCGGCTTAAATTGCAGCAAGGGCAGTTTACAGTGGATGTTAGGTAAATTTCTTAACTGTCAGGGTAGTTAAGAACTGGAATAAATTTCCTAGGGAGGATGTGGAATCTTCATCACTGCAGATTTTTAAGAGCAGGTTAGACAAACACCTATCAGGGATGATCTAGATAATACTTAGTGCTGCCTTGAGTGCAGGGGACCTGGACAAGAAGACCTCTTAGGGTTCCTTCCACTCCTACTATTCTGTGGTTCTATAAGAAAGTACATAATATATATATGTACTGTAGTAATACAACTAATTGGAATTTTGGTCCACTCTGGAAGTTCAATGTGAGCCCGTCGATAGAACTAGATGCTTTATCAGGAAGATTTCTAGAAGAGATAGGAGAGAGCAGGTTCTTTTTCATACATATGGAATAGTATAATTATCTCAGTGCAAACAGAGCTACAGATAGGGGAAGGGTATTCAAAGAAAACGAAGGGTTTTGATATTCGCTTGAATTGCAAGCTGTCAAGGCCCCATTGAATCCAAGTAATATTTTATGTATTCATTTATATAGCATCATTCACAAGAATTACGGCATTTACAGCACTTTAAGGTGCAAGTACATTAATAAAAGATATGTCACAAATAAAAGCTTGATAAGGCATAGTAAAACCAATATTGTAGAGAGGATTTGAAAGCTGAAACAACATTGAATAGCAAGTGAAGAAAAGGCAATAGGAAGGAAACATGAGAATCAAATTAATTCTTAAGTTACCATATCATGTAATTAAAAGTGAACTTTTATACATGAGCAAACAAGAAACATCGTAACACAGTATGAAATAATAAAGAACTGCTGCATTCTGGTCTGTGTGAGTAAGTCATAACAAATGGAGTCCTTAAGGTTGAAAGATTGGGATAAAGGGGCAGAAGTCCCTCCCAGGCTACCTTCAACCACCTTGGTAAGGTAAAATCAAAGGGCATTTTCCCATATATACAGAATGAAAGGTGTGTTTCAATGTAAATTACTTTTATTTCAGATTATTTAGAACAAAGAAAAACAAATAATCTCCATGCAGTATAGTTGTAACCGTGTTAGTCAGAGGATATTAATGGTGAGTGAGGCAATAATTTTTATTGGACTAACTTCTCAAATAGTGACCAAGTGAGACAAGACTACATGAAAGGTGACATCCTGGGTCTATTGAAGTGAAAGGTAAATATCTCATTGATTTCAGTGGGGCCAGAATTTCTCACAGCATGTCTGTTTTTCCAGAGATGTCCCTACGTAGCATGCAGTCCCACAGCACAGACAGGTTACCCTTTGCCACTTTTTATTACTGCATTAGACCTGTAAGAACAGGGTTATACAACATTTTTCCACTGAATGCATCCTATGAAGTGAGCTGTAGCTTACGAAAGCTTTATGCTCAAATAAATTTGTTCGTCTCTAAGGTGTCACAAGTACTCCTTTTCTTTTTGCGAAAACAGACTAACACGGCTGCTTCTCTGAAACAACATTGTGGTTAAAGTGACAGAAGTTTATCTACTCAAGAGATCTTGCTTTTGGAGCTGCAATAGTGGTAAATTCTAAGAAAAATACTAATGAAGACAAAGGTTATGGAACAGTTTTCAAAAGGCTATCTTGCTGTCTGCAAGTTTTTTCCCTCATTTATATTCAACTTTAACTCTCTTTTGACGTCATCCCTCTACTCCTAATTTTAACCACTTGCACTATGTTTGTTCATTCTTTTCCTCCCTTGGGCTCTTATTCAGGTCAAAACTTAAGCCCCGTTTATGTCCCTTTGAAGTCAATGCTTAAATGCTCCCATGAAGGGGGATGCTATCCTGAATCAGGGCCTTGGCGTTTGAACTCTTCAATCATTTGTATATAATATATCCCTCACTCCTCTCTTTCATGTCCCTTACTCAAACTACACATAATTAGTTATTTTATTTAACTTCGGGGCGGAGGGAAAGGGGCACTGCTCATCCGGTTACTGTTCCAGAAGTATATAAATTTTTTTAAACAACCCTTTTATTCTTATTTCTGAATTAAGACAGTCATGCCATTAAAAAATGCCACACAGCTGATAAATTAATAGTACCATAGGTAAATGACTGAAGACAAACTGTAAAGCTGTATGTATACAGTGGCAAGTTGTCCTGTTACTCTGAGAAATATCATAGGTCACTGTTTTGAAGTTTATTCTAGATGTCAGCCACCACCACACTCACTCAATGGATAAAACACTGATAAGCACTAGCACTGTAGCAACCCACATAAGTATATGGTGTGAGAAACAGAAGTACTGAAATCTGTTGCTGTGGCAACAGATCCCTAATGCCATTTCCAAAGGGAAACCAGTTCCTAGATGAAAAATAAAGTGCTTTCCCAAGCAAGAACTGTGGGGAAAAAACAGTGTTTGGGACTAATGGAAATGAATAGAAATTAGTATGGTCTCTATACAAACATGTCTCAGGACAAGATGCTTCCCTTTATTATAAAGACATTGAAAGCATCACTGAGAAAGAAATTCAATTCAAATGTTTCCAGTGAATGGCACTGTGTTTAAAGGGGCATCAATTTTTTTTAAAGTGACACTTGTGCTTTTTTAAAAACCTACTGTTGTCAATTACTATTGCCTCAGATTACTACAATTGAAGAGATTAGAGAAACATATTCTCTTTTAGTTTGCCTACTTTGAGTTTGACAGCACTTTGTGTATAGCCAGTATTACTGTTTTACAATAGTTAGATCTCCCCATTTGTGTGGGCCTGTAGCAACAACAAGGGTAAGAAAACACTAAAAATATAAATGTAATTGAAAAGCCACAATAATTTGCTAGGACACTCTGGATAGGTGTTGTACATGAAACAACTTTTAATTCATGCTTTGAAATGGATTACGTTTCAGGTTCACCAGGACCTCTTCATAAGATTACACTCCATTATGCAAACTGAATTGACATTCAAACATTCCCACTGAATTTAAAGCTACAATTTAGTTTTAAAACTGTAGTGATTTCCCCATAGGAAGATGTGAGCATCTTTAAAACCCTTGGATATTTGCTTCTTTAAATTTGACATTAAAGAAAAACACCTATATAAAAGCTCTGAACATCCTGGTCATGATAATTACTAAAATCATATTAATTGTAATTAATAACCACTCAACAGCATTAATACTAATCCACAGATAAATTAACTCTGCTAGCTAGCAGCCTTAAATAATCAAATTCCGGTAACAGTTTACCTCAGCCAGACAACAGAAAAGCCTCTCACCCATAAATCATGGCCCGGAACATACCTGCATCTTATCCCATAAACTCTGTGAAACAAACAGCTTTTGCAGCATCCCTATAAAGTCATCCAGTGTGCTCTATATCAGACCAAGGTATAGCAAATTCCAGAATCCTGGGGCCCTACAAAAGACACCCTGCCAGCAGTCCCCCCTCTTTTATGATGAGGGAGGTACAGCTCAAGCCCCTCTGCTGACTGCAATTGTGGCAGAATGTCATAGGGACAGAGGCAACCTCTCAGGTGAGAGAGTGATTTATTATTCTTTTTCAGCTGTACCACCTTTTACAGACAGGGGGAAAAAATAGCTCAGCATCCCTTCTTCCCTGTATCACTTAGATGGCATTCTGTAGAAGACAGCAGTTCTGGAGATGATTTTTCACTACCAGGAAAGTGGATCATAAATCATATTGTAATGGATGCGCTTATTAGATGTGTACCACTGCCATCTATTGGATGACATCAGAAATTTTCAACTATGTTATAAGCCCTGTACTGCTAACAGTTTGAGATTCTTCTTTAGCTCAAATGACAAAGGCCATTGCTTCTGGATGAGGAGGATCTGGATTCTGTGACTCTTGCAAAGTTCCAAATGGCCATGGCATACAGCACAGTGACATCCATTAAGTCCTTGGTGGTCACCGGTTTATTACACTATCTATCTATATTTGTATTAATCAGCCACTTATACAATGGTCCAAGGGAGACCAGACAGTGGGACCATCATTAATCTTTTTGAATGAATGCATGAACAATTGATTCAGTATGAATTCATCTTGAAGCTTGTGTCTCAGTTCCCGAACAATACTTTCCTTATTTCCTTCTATTGTCTCTTAAAGAGGCAGTAATCTAGTACTGCAATTATCTTAAGGGTGAGATTTTCAAAAGCATTCAGCATTGGCCATACTAACAGAAGCAAAGTTAGGCCAACACAGAGCTGTTGAAAATTCCATCCTAACTCTATAGAATTCTTTCCTGCTAAGAGGAATTATCCCCATATTGATATAATTGAGGAAAAGGGAATAGCTTCCTGCAGGCAAATGGAACAGTTTTGCCTGAGGAGAAGTGGAAATTTTACTTGTATGAGACTTGATAAATAATTGTATATTGTTAAAGTAGCACTATGGTTTCATATATTGTCCTGTAACTGAAGATGTTCAGCATGATGGTTCTAGGATGTGTGAACCTCAATCCAAGCCACAACGTTTTGAACTTTGTGGCTGGCTATCTTCTTTAAGATACAATTTCCCCATCTTAAAAGCTGTTCAGATGAGTATTGTATGAAGTGAGGAAAACCCCATGTGGAAAAACATAAGTAGTAGTACAACATTACTAGAATTCCATTGATTCTCTTTTATCTCTTAACTTATCAGACAAGTTAAAGGTGGTAAAGTGAATCGCAGCTGGCACATGAATAAAAAAGATGATTGTGGGGAGACACAAGCTTATAGGGTTTTGTTATGGGGTATGTTGCAAGTGCTACTTAAGAGTTAGTGCCGGAATTGCAATCCCCATCTTTCAGGGATTTCATCGAAGTTTTGAAAAAAATTATTTTTTGAGATTAGAAAGAAATGTCACCTTGTGTCATTTTAAAAAAAAAATCAAGTTAAACTTTTATAGAGAATTTAGTGAGAACAGAAATTGGATGTTGAGATACTGAATTTACTTTTCAAATATATTGGGATATTTCTCAGGAATAGCACTCAAATTTTTGATATCTTCAAGAAAATAACTAATAATCTATGCTATGCATCATAATCTGGTGTGTAATTATATATATTACACTCTTATTCCCACTCTTATTCATTGGATTTTCACAATATGCAAAGTCAATAAGATAACACGAAGAAAAACAGATGGGTTATCTTGGATACTATTTTACTCAGTTTTTAAGAACCAAAACACTTTCAAATTGGATTAAACATTGTACAGTATCTAATGGTTCTCTTTTCATACTTAAGTAGTGACAGCTGAAAACAGCTCTTTCACAGGCATGCTAGCTATTTTTAAACCTACTGCTACAAAAAGGTTAGCTAATGAAGCTCTTCTGATAGACACTTTAAATGCATATGTAGAATAAAGTAATACACAAAACCTGCAGTCCTTGGACCTTTGTTTAAAAACATCTGTGTGCTTAAACAAACTAAACCATACACTACAGCGGGCCTTGACAGGATAGACAGTAAAGAGACTAACTTGCATATTAATAAGACCCTGGGATTTTCTGTTCTTCTTATGTTCTTTAAAAAATATACACTCCCACCAGGTTTCTTCTCCATAAGGAAATGAAGGAGGATGCTCTTATGTCTTAGCACTACCAACACCTCTAAACACTGTGTTACATTGCACATTCTACAATATATATTCTACAGTGGTGTCACTCAGAGGGCCAATTTGATTGACCTCTTCATTCCCCCAGTACAATAAATAAATGAGAAAAAAATTAAGTGTTCTCCCCAACAAGTGTTCTCGCCAGCTGGGTCTTTTCAGCTGTTTGTGCCCTTCCCCCCAGTAGTATTGCTAATGCACTCAGAGTTTCCACCCACTGTCTTCCCATCTGCAGTTCTACCCCAGAATTGTTTGCTTTTGTCAGTTATCTCCAGAATTGCAATGAACCTCCTGAAGTATATCAGCTGTGGAAAAGAAACAGAGTCAAGAGCCATAGAGACAGAAATAGGAAAGCACCAATACTCAGAGGAGCCTGGAGATGGGAGACTTTTATTTCATAGTATGACTTTTTTTTTTGGTCTAGATTCCCGCCCTTCCCCGCCTTCCCCACTTATAAACAGTTTTACTCCAATGAAGTTAATCCCAATTTACATCAGTGAGCAGAAGCAGACCCTTAATTTTCAGGTGCAAGGGCAGCAACAATGCTAAGGAAGGGGTAGTTAAGAGTACCAAGTGTTGCCAGCTACTACGATTTTAACCCAGGTCTTGTGATATTTGGTGCATTTTTTTAAGCTGCACCTCTTGTAATCATAAAAAGAAAAGGAGTACTTGTGGCACCTTAGAGACTAACCAATTTATTTGAGCATAAGCTTTCGTGAGCTACAACTCACTTCATCGGATGCATACTGTGGAAAGTTTAGAAGATCTTATTATATACACACAAAGCATGAAAAAATACCTCCTCCCACCCCACTCTCCTGCTGGTAATAGTTTATCTAAAGTGATCACTCTCCTTACAATGTGTATGATAATCAAGTTGGGCCATTTTTAGGTAAAATTTCATTTTAAAAAGCATGAGTTTAGAAAGCATTTTTATAAAGCCTGCATCATCAAGGCAAATAAAAACAATTGTAAAAATCATGATTTAAGCCAATCCCATGCTTTTTGTACATTTTGGATCAGTCATACTGCAACTGGGCAAATTATTCCAGGTATGAATTTGCCAAAATGTTTTAATCTTCCCCCTATTACACTCCTATGCCCTCCCCACTTCTTTCAAATTTCCATTTAGAACCACTCTTTTCAAAACATCTCCCCACCATCACCTTGGTATTGTCTTTATCCATTCCCAGAGTGCCCTCTAGAGTACAAGTTGTAATTTAATAAACTGATTGTTCACAAGTATAGAAACACAAATACCACCATAGAAACAAAATGGTTTGCTCTTCCTCCACCTCAAACTCTGTGTTTTCACTTTGTTTTTCATGGCCCTTGCTGGTTTGCGTCTGTCAATCCTTTTTTAAAATGTTACTCAATTGTATATTTTGTGCATCATTTAGCTCCATCACATCTCTTTGAGAAACCTGAAAGTACCCTCTTGGAGCCAGAATTTGAAACTACTTCTATTAATTGCAATCAGTTGGCTGAAGGAATAGAATATAAACACAGGAATTAGGCTTATTGTAAATTGAGGACAAAGGTTTTGTTGGCATTTAAATGTGCTGGATAAAGTATGGAGCTGAGGACCTCTGCTGACAGCTGGACAGAATTATTTCTTCAATAAGGATTCTGATCAAAGAAGGGAGCAAAGGGGTGATTCTTTTTGTCTGCTTGTTACTATTTCTCTTTGTTTAAAGCTCTTATAGGGCCCTTATTAGGAACTATGCCACCATTCTTAAGTTTGCCTTTTCTAGAACAGCATTTTGATTCTGAACATGAAATTTTCTTTTTCCTCAGTGATTTGTTTTTTCTTTGAAAAAGGTATGAGATGTAACTTGGGGAGAGGAAGGAAATGACAAATGTAGATAAATAGTTTCTAGAACCAAAAATGCTTTGTAATCATTCTGAATTTCTTTTGCAATGGTAGATGTTTTTGCACTGTATCAGTCACCACTGTACAGCCCTGCTTTACAGTTTTATTTTGTAACATGCCAATCAAACAGAATCTCACAAACCCACAATGGTTCCATTCCTGCACATCTGAGTTCCTCTTACTTTTCTTCAATTTAATTTCACCTAAGTGGATATCTTCTTACCTTACAAGAGAAATGCCCCCAGGTCCATATCTTGGAGTGATCCTCAGTCCAGAGCCTTTCTTTGATCCTAATGTTGCAACAATCTGCACGTCCAATTTTTACAAAGTGCTTTGTATATTGAAAATGACATGAAAAAGTTGCTGTGTGTGCAGATTGAACAGTATTACAGGATTGTCAACATAAAATAGCACTACATTTTCAAAAGAAGGGCCTCTTTTGTTCACAGAAAAATTGCAGTTATGCGCCTAACTAAGCATCCTGCTGCACTTACACACTATTTTCAGTAGTAGGCTCTGAAGACTATAAAGCAATTACTAACCTTTTCCACCTGCTGAGGAGAATGGATTTGAACAGGTTAGTGCCCAAACCAGTGAGCTATAGAATAGCCTTCAGTGGATCTCTTACTCACCTCTGTTGATATCATTCCACTTTGCATTAAACATGCATTGGGAGAAAGAACATAATGATAGCCAAATGGTTCAGGCACTCACCTTGGAGATAAGGAACCACTGTTCAAATCTATTCTCACCAGGCTGAGGGCAGGGGTGGTTGGGGGAGAATTGAACCAGGGTCTCCCATAGCCCAGGTGAGTTCCCTGATCATTGGTCTAAAGGTTGTAAGAAAAGTCATATGCCACCTACTGTGTAGCTATACTGCCATTTTTGCAAAAAGTGGCTTAGGTGCCTGACTATAGGAGATGGTTGCCAGCTTTGAATCTGAAACAAAAGAAAGGCACCTCCCTCCAGCTTACATTTAGGCCCCTAAATCTGAGAGGGACCAGGGTTAGGATACAACTTTTCCTTGGCATCATTGGCTAGCTTAGGTGGAACACTGGCTTTTGTGGATCCCATTCCCAGGCATCTTTCTCCCCATGTGTTGCATAGGGAGTCCCAGGGCCTAACCCAGGGTTTGTGGATGCCATTCATAGCTAGATGCCTAAAAGTTAGGTGTGGCAATAATTAGTTTTGCAACATCTATGTCCTTCCGTGGATCTGGGCCTTGTTTCCATTACAAGCTCCTGACCTTCAAAAAGTCATTTAATCTGTGTATCCGTTTTCCTATCAAAATTCAGGGCACTAATTGCTTAGCCCTGGTCTACACTAGGGGGATTGATCTAAGTTACTCAACTTCAGCTACGTGAATAATGTAGCTGAAGTTGACCTACTTAGATCGACTTACCGTGGTGTCTTCCCCACAGTGAGTCGACTGCTGCCACTCCCCCGTCGACTCTGCCTGAGCCTCTTGTGGTGCTGGAGTATAGGAGTCGACGGGAGAGCGCTCGGCGTTGATTTATTGTGTCTAGACTAGACGCGATAAATCGATCCCCGCTGGATCAATCGCTGCCTGCCAATCCGGCGGGTAGTGAAGACATACCCTAGCTATGGTACTTAACTGGACGATTGAGAGGCTTAACTAGCATTCAAATCCACTTTAAGAGCCTCTGACAAAAGGTGTTATAGAAATACACAGAATTATGTTCCATTCTCCAACTGTGGCAATATTCTAGCTGTTCAGCAAAGGTATTATTCAGTTTGCCTCACCCAACAGAAACTATTTTGGGTTTAAAATGAGAGAACAGAATTAAGTGGATGGACATGGGAGCTTGACCATCAATTCAAACAAGTGAAAGCCTACATGAGACTGTAAACTCTGAGTAATAATAGACTGTCTCTGAAGTATGTGTAATATACCCAGAACACTCTTGGATGCTTAACAAATAGGTACACAGTCAGGTGAATGACTATAGTTATGTATTCTTGCATGTTGCTTATTGTGATTTATATATTAGCATCATTTTAGTTTTTTGGGCCACAATTTTCAAAGAGGGATGCACATTGGAATAATTTGTAACATCTTATTTAAGGAATTATAATTTAGTAACATTCATAGACTTGTCATATTTAGATGGACTGATTTAAGATTTTAAAAGTGATTATTAAAATGATTACACATTTTCATTTTAAATACTAAATAGAAGAATACACATCTCCTATACAAATTATTTAATGAATTGTACAGAGTAAATGTTATATTTTGTACACTTGTTTTATGCATTATTTTAGTTCTAGGGAAATTTAATATAAGTTATAAAAATTGATATTTGTTCAAACAAGACATGACTACAGATGAGTATTATTCTTGAATTGACACATGATATACAAATTTCAAAGAAAATATGGAAGCAAACATTTGAAAGATCCAAGACAAAGTGTCATGTGCTCCTGTATTTCTCCCACTACAGTTATACTGAAGCATTTGTATGCAACATGAAAATTTTAAAATGTAATAAGTAGATCTAGGATACTCAAAAGCAGCTTAAGAAGAAAAGTTTCCTGAAATTGCCAGCGCTGCTTGTGAACCTAATTGCCATCCATGGACCAAGTCTATGGAGATTTTTTTTAAAAAAATAGCTAGTCTTTTATCGAACTGTAATTGTATATTGGACATTCCTGAAAGCGTGAAGCCACTAAATTCATCCATTTGTCAGGAAACCCTACCCAGAAGGAGTAAAGTTCCAGTTTTCATTGAATTCAGTGAAAGAAAGGCAATAAGCGAAGACTCCACTGGTTTGCACACAAACCATCACCATTTACGAGGATTCTCAAGTGAACATTGAGGGGGCTTTGGAAGTCATTCATTGATATCTGGACACAAGGTTTTAAAGATATCAGGAGCAGAGAGCTCACTGCAATTTTAAGCATCAAGACGACCGCAGCCAAAGCACTGACAAGCCTGTTGATGAGAACTGACACTACTACTCATGACAAAGGGACTCATTAATTTAAGTTTTATGTCTTTTCATAATAATCCAACACCTATATCTGAAGTAACAGCCTCTGCTTCAGTTATAAACTCTTTCGGGCAGGGATTATCTTTTCTTTTGTGAGGTCAGTGCCTGATACGATGAGGCTCTGATTTGGGCTTCTAATCACTATTTCAGTACTGCTCACAGACAGCCATTCTGACAGAGCAGTCAAGAAGTAGCATTAATTGTAACTGCTTAACTGCTCTATGGCCACATACTGATTTCTTAAGAGATTTCAGTGGGTCTTTGAGAATAAAGGTTTGATCATTTTTGTCCTTAACTTCTTGAAATTTTTCTTCTGTAATAAAGGTATCACTGAAGAGCAAAGAGGTTATCCTGATTCATATGAATTTAGTAGGGAAGTGACCATGGAAAATGAGACTATATAATTAATTGATTGGATTAAATATTTTTCTCCTGCATGAGTTCTTGAAGGGTAAACAAAAAAAAATCTAGTGTTTTGTTAACTTATAAAGTATATTTGAATAATATCGAATTCGAACAGTAGCCCAGTTTTGTCTTCATTTCTTCATAAGAGGCTAGGACATCAATGCTAGTATGACAGACTGACAATATCTGGGGCAAACCTTATGGAATTAAGATAAACCTTACTGAATTAGGGGTAATATATTTGGAGATCCATTGTATCACGCACACAGCAGTGTATGTGTGGCATTATATGTACCTTCTGTAGTAGGAGGGTAATGCTAATTTACTTCCTCCATTACCAACCCTTTGAGACCACCCTCTGGAAAGATACATATATACAAGTTCAAACTGGAGTTTCCAGGGATCAACAGACAAAGCAAGGATTTTTGGATATATAACCTTTTAAACTAAGTCAGGTCCTTATGGCCCCATAAGACCATGGGCTTGTTCTGAACTTGTAACCACAAGGATAGGGATTTGGAGGACTGCTCCTGCCAGAATCCATGTCAGTGCTGGAGTGAACCCTTGTAGGCTTATTAGCATGCTAGTAGGTTCTTTTAAAATATGGTTTTTTCTGTAATGCTTTTCATTACCCTTATGAACATAATAGGTTTGCATAGAAAGAACAGCATGGTACTTATAACTGTTGTCAATCACTCTGTTACCAGTCTCTGAAGAGAAAGTAAGCAGGTGTGTTTGGGTGCCTGTCTCTGCTGGGAAAACACACTGAAGGCAGAGAAGTGTGAAACCTGGAAATACACTGCTCAGAAGGGAGTGAGATGCAGGTCTCTACCCACAAAGGTAATAACTGGAGCTGGAAGCCTGAGATTTACCCTTGCTGAACCACTGAGGGAAAATTGCCCACCACTGAGGCTTAGTTGCCCAGTGCTGAGAGCTAGTATCACAGTATATCATGCCTCCCCTATTCAATCCTTTGGAGGGGCAGGCAGTTAATATGTTACTGTGGCAACAGTTATATGTTGGAGGACTACAGCAGGTGGTAGTGGGATTTAATGCTTAGGGAGTCTTCCACCTCCACCAGAGTGTAGTTTAGGGAACTAGGGAAATTTACTTACCGGTACTTTATTTTCAGAAAAACAAAACTGCTACAGACAGAAGGCCACTTTAGTATTCATCCCACATTGCCCAAACTGGAGATTGAACTGGCCAACTTCCAGTCTTTGTATGCTGCAGTAGTGGTGGTAATTCTGCCCCTCACTGACATATATTATGGAGGTGCAGGAAGTGGATATTGGTGCTGCTGTCCTTCTCAAAAGGTGTGAACAGCTGTATATGCAAGAAGACAAGGTTATGCCAGCCATGTGCCTTGAGTCTGTGAAAATAGTCACACCATTCTATGAACACTACTTAGATCTTCGCTGAGAGTTTCAAAGGAGACTAAGTGAGTTAGGTGCCCATTTCCCAGTGAATTGTAATGGGAGTTGAGCATGCATTTCTCTTAAATGGCTAGTTCCCAGCCTGACCCACTAACAAGCTTGTTCAGATTTTTGAAATATTTTAAAATAGAAGCACCAGAAATGCAAAGTTCTCACAGTCCACGTAAAATATGAAAAGGCTATTACATACGCTTGTATAAAGTTCAACATTCATTCATATATTTTTAATATATGAATTGGGAGAAGAAAATACAGAAAAGGCAAATTACTTTGCTTGTAATGTACACAGAGAAAGGTTAGTTCTGTCCATTATTTAAGAGATTTAGGTTAGACAAACTAATTAATGAGCCAAATTTTGCATTCAGTTACACTGATGTAAACTCAGTTACTGTGGAAGGCAGTGGAGTTACTCTATTTAATGTACAACAATTTAAGTCCCCGTGTTAAAAGAAGTAGAGTTGGAGGAAAAAGAGTACATATTTTGATCTCATTTTCAGTGAAAGATAGCAGTAAGACAAGTTTAATGTTCATTTTAGTTGCAACGCCTGTAGCTTGTTTGAGTGAACAGAAATTGTTAGTGGTTGTTTATGTAGTACCAGTGAAAGCAAACGAAAGAAGAAGGCATGTTAATAAGCAAGAGGGCTTTGAGCAGCAGAGAGCTATGAACTCAAGTCTATCCCTGCCTTTTCTATAAAATGGTATTCTGTACATATAATTATTCACCATGTGACTGAGTTCGTATCGTCTGCACCAACCAGTGTCACATCTGGTAATTAGGTGTTTTACATGTGTCCATCTGACCACAGTCCTATACACAACACTGGCTATGAAGAGGACTCCTTGGTCTATATCCATTTGACAGAGATAAACCAGGTTAAGTCTCCAGACACCCTCCTTTCTGAAGGTAGTTTCCTCTATGGGATTCAGGCATCAGTGAGGAAAAAAAAGTATATTAAAGTTAGACAGTGTACAAGTCATAGCAAGTTTCAAACTATGCAAAGCTCCATTTGCTAGGCCCACCCTATCTTTAGTTAATATATATTTCCCTATTGTTTCACTCTTCTGATTCTATACATCTAGTTTTCCTCTTATCTTTTTGGCTAATATACTACATGGACATACCTTTTTTTTGGTCCCAGGATTTCCAGGTCTTTCAAGTTCTTCATCAGATCTTTCCTCTGATCCATTTCAGCTCAAGAGTTTGTTTGTTCTAGCAGGGCAAGATTACATCCACACTTCAGAGCACCATTTTTCTGGTGCATCATCTGGAGAAATTATTCTGTTCTTGATTTCTGCTAAATCCTCTTCCTCCTCTCCACTCCCCTCCCAAAACACCCACAACACACTATTTAGCTCCTGATGGCACCTTTTTTCTCCCCACCCCCACCTTCCTGCTTCTAAAACCCTAACTCTAATCCTGCACTTTAGCCATATTTTAAAAAATATATCAAGAAGATAGAATTCTGGTTTGTTTTGCCATTGTTCCTGGGTAGAGGTCTCATTATCTCAAGACTTGTCTACATGGAAACTCAAACTAGTAATTAAGTCAGTTGTAATTCACATCTTTAATAATTTCAGTGCAAGTCTGAGTGTGGACACATTTATTTCTATATAAAACTTAAATCAGACTGACATAAAAAGTATAAAGGTCTGAATTATAATTGACAAGTTATTTTGGCTCCAATTTTTTTCTAGACAAGTCTTCAGACTGTACTTTAAAAAAAAACAAAATACCTTGATTCCTTTAATAGACATTAATTCCATTCACCAATACTCCTGTCATATATAAATTATAAATACACAATCCTCTGTCACAGATAGAGGTTCAGTACGACAGCCAAAATCCCATATTTGCAGATGCACAATCACATGGATTGTCTGTCAATTCTCTTTGGGCCAACAAATATAAACACCACGGTCATCACTCGAGAGTGTACATAGGACTTTCAGCCAGTATCACTGCAACTTAAATAACTCCATTTGCTATTAATAAGTTGCCAGAATTACAGCTGACTGGAGCTTGACATTCAAAAGGGGAGGGAGGAGAATCACATACATGGTAAGCACGTATATTTTGCCCACACATATAGAGAGTAATTAACTGGATCACTTGAACCTACTTATTTCATTGAAGCAACCAGTTTTGCCAGAGTAAAGAGAGATGAACATGGCCATTAGGAAGAGTAATGAGAGCATTAAGTTTCAATTGCTTACCAAAAAGCAAGTCTGATATCCTTTTTTGAAGATGCCACTTACTTCTTTTGGAGAAAGATTGTCAATATAGCCACAATAATGCAGGTAGAGTGGACATTTGCTATAGCAAGCACTTCCCAAGTCACATGTGGAAGAATACTGTCTTCCTCCTCCTAGAAACTTCTTGGCTGTAAATTGAGAAATATTAAGACTAAAATAAAAACCTAGTTCCTGCTACATTGGTGACACAGATGTTAACTGTAGAAATTGGACTTTTGATCCTTTCAGGGTCACCTGTACCCATTCTTTAATGCCTTTGACTAATTGTACATGCTGTTGTTGAGCTCCTACTCCTCATGCCAGCAGCAGTGCTGCTCCCCATCTCTAATAGATTAAGGAGAAGACAGAAAAGAGGAGCCAATATGTCCACATTCAAAGTCCTGGCTTGCTAGATAACTGGCAAGAAATCCCACCTTTGACTTCCAGCTGCCAGCCAACCTCCCACTGAATGAGGGAAATGTTGCTTCCAAGGGGTAGCTCAAGTAGGGACTGGCAATTGATACCTTATCAGCAATGGGGGAGGTGATTGACTGGAATCCATATAACCTGGGCTACAACAGGAGCACAGCGAGAAGAGCAAACACAAGAAGACTGAGTTAAGAGATTATCAAAGGAGCAGTCTGGTTGCAGAGATCCAGCACCAGGAGATGACACTGGGACCAGAATGCTGGTTGAACTCCTTCCTGTGGAAAATGTTTGTATTCAATTTGTCATCTAGTCAATATTGGGGGTTGCTTCTGTGGAGGTTGTGTGCGGGAGAGTGGGTTCGTTTACATAGTGCAGGAATGGAAGAGGGTTTTCGTTGAGATTTGACAAATAATTATTTGAAAAAAATTAAACACACTTGTGTGTTTTTGAAAATTAATGGAATGCATATGATTATTTTTGATAAGCCCTACAGCATGCTGACCACAAGAACAGATGTTATAAGGGACCAGGGCATGGGCTGAGATCTGCCCACCAGGGATGGGAGTCACCAGGCTAGAGGAGGAAGAATCACAAGGCTAGGTCCCATAAACAAGAGGTGGCGTCAAAATCAGGCTGGAGTCAGAGACCAGAGACAAGGCAAAGTCTGGCATTGCCACAGGCCAAAGTCTGTGTCATTGCCCAGACAACTTTCTGGGGCAACCCCTGGGGTTGAGTAGGGGCACTTGGCCAAACAGAGGGCAGCAGGATCCTGTCACTCTGGGTCTCGTCGGCAGTATTTCCTGCAGTGCGTACTCTCCACAAGGCTCTCTGCCCAAGCCTCTGCATGGTCTCTTGGTGGCACTGTCAGCCACCCCAGGCTCTGCAGACCTGATTTCTAGTCCCTGATCTTTACAGATAGCTGGAGATGCAGCAGAAACCTAGATAAAGCTGAAGGGGCAATTAGGACTGTTATTATTCAGGGGAAAATTAGAGTTCCTTGATCACATTACAATCTTGGGATGAAATCTGGGCCACATTGAAATTGATAGCAAAACTCCTATGACTTCAGTGAAGATAGGATTTCACTTCAGTGTATAATTGCCGTGATGAGCTAGCCACATGTAAGAGCCATTTACAGTTCCACACAACTTACAAAAAGAAAAGGAGTACTTGTGACACCTTAGAGACTAACAAATTTATTTGAGCATAAGCTTTTGTGAGCTACACCTCACTTCATCGGATGCATTCAGTGGAATGCTGTAGCTCACGAAAGCTTATGCTCAAATAAATTTTTAGTCTCTAAGATGCCACAAGTCCTCCTTTTCTTTTTGTGGATACATACTAACACGGCTGCTACTCTGAAACACAACTTACAGTTATCACAGACTGTGCTCCAAAACCTTAACCTTGGCCCATTTTTCCCATACATTCCTTTACCAGCTTATTTCCTGTCCCTATATGTAGGAGAGGATTTTATAATTGTACTATAAGAATTGATGTAAACTTTGATTTCATTCTGCCAGCCACCCTTTCTGAATAACAGAAAGGAATGACTGTCTGAGACTGGGATCCTGTTTCCCGTATGCATTACAATTAGGACCTGTTATAAAGTTTAGTTAGTAAAAGACAGGATTTTGTATTGTGTCTATGATAAATAGATTAGAGAAATGTTGAGGGCCTGAAACCCCAATGTGAATTGTTTTAGTTATAAGATTTAGCAAGACTTAATTTACAATGTATTCTGTATACCTTTGAAGGTTTCTGTGAGAGACTGTTTGTGTGAATGAGGAATGTATGCATCAGGAAAAGATAAGGTGTGAAAGCCATCTCAAATGTCCAGGTGGTCAAGAAAAAGTGAAAAGAAGGACCTGTGGCACCTTAGAGACTAACAAATTTATTTGAGCATAAGCTTTCGTAGGCTACAGCTCACTTCATCGGATTGAGCTACAGCTCACTTCATCGGATACATCCAATGATGTGAGCTGTAGCTCACGAAAGCTTATGCTCAAATAAATTTGTTAGTCTCTAAGGTCCCACAAGTACTCCTTTTCTTTTTGCGGATACAGACTAACATGGCTGCTACTCTGAAAGAAAAAGTGAGAGACTTGGAAATATCAGAAAATATCCATTGTATCCAGGCTAAACATGTTAGCAGCATTGACGACCTCAGAGGTGAGGCAGGCACCCCCGAAGGCGAGACAACAAATAGGAGATAAAGATGGGAAGCCCGACAATAACCATCAAATGATAACAGCAGAAAACCCCAAGATTAACACCGCTTAAGGACTAATGATTACAGGATGACATTGCAAAATGCATGGACTCAAATGAGAATTTACAACTATGAAGATGGGGTGTTTTGCCATGGAACTCTGGGTTCAGTCCTGCAAAGCCTCGGAGCATCGGATCGCGATGACAGATCCTAGCTCCTCACTCGTGCTCAATCTAACTAGCCATTAGATTGACTTGAGCTACAACAGACTGGTAACTATAAAGACCATCTGCAGGACTTGTGTGTGTGTGTTTGTGTGTATGTTGTGTGGCTGAAAAGCATATGCTAACTATTCAGTGAATATGGTGTATTTGCCTTCTCTCTTATAAAAGATCCCATGTGCTTTGTATAGCATAACACTCCCAAGCACTAATAGCTGTGGATATTTGGTGTAGTGGTTGATTGTGTTGGGAGAGGATAGTCTGGTGAAGAGTTATGAAAATGTGTGCTTCAAGGAATTGATGGAAGTTTGGCACTCCTAATGGGCTGAGTTAAGGTTATACACCACAGAAGTTGTGGTAATGGTTATCTGTGTGTTTGTGCAGGAGTAGAAAGTATATGCTGTTAGTTGGCTTAGGTTTCCTATTTGTGTATGTGTGTGTGTGTGAGAGAGAGAGAGAGAGATGCATGTTACACAACCCAAACTGCTTCACCACAAAGTTGTGTGTATTGATAAACCATTGCACCACAATTTGGTTGTGTCCCAGCCTTGGTATCTCTTTATTGCTGTTGCTCAACTTCCAGTGTTGACATACTCATTCTATTCATTTCTACGCTGGATCACAGAGCTGGAACATTGTAACTGTGATGCCGCAATATGTAGATATCTAAAAAAAACCCAAACCCCTGTTTCCCCATTACCTAATTATTTCCATTAGATCAGCCAGCTAGACTTAATCCTGTCTGACGACTCCTATGCTTGAGGAAGTCACTTGACATCTGATTCTGTTGCTCTCTATGTGAAACTAGGATAATACCTACTTCATGTAGATGTGGTGAGGATCAATGTTTGTAAAGCATTTTGAAGAGAAGCACTGAGTGCTCAATAATAATAAGACATGGAGAAGAGTAAAACAATCTTACCAACTAGTGGGTGATAGGCAGGTGGATTTCCGCCTGAGAAGCAGATAATGTTAATACACTTGCAGGTATTTTGGTACAAGGAGCCCTCCAGTATTTATAGCTGGCACACTATATTGTAATAATTCTTGTTAAATACTTAAAATGGAGCACATCTAATATTTCTTTCTGGCTCTTTTTACCACATTTGCAAAGTGTTGGCAACAAGTGTAAAAATCATTTCCTTCATTTGCATAATCTATGTAAACCAGCTGCAGTTATTTACAAACTCTTATTGAATAAAACCTCACTTCTTATGTTTGCTAATTATTTGGTAGAATGAACATGATCTGACAGTCATTCTGTGAATGTCTTTAAACTACTATAGGCAGATTGGCAAAGGAAATATTTGCAAAGTGAAGCCTTCTCCCGGCCCCTGGCAATCTTAGGTATTTATATGCTCCCCCCGCACACACACATCACTGTAGTATCTGAGCACTTCAGTCTTTATTAGCTTAGCATATTTCTCATCACAACATTCTGGAAGGTAGAAACCACTGTTATCCCCATTTTACAGATGGGGAATTGAGGTAGAGTGCGATTCAGTGACTTGCTATGGTCATACATAAAGTCTGTGACCAAGCAGGGACTTGAACCCAGGTCTCTCAAAACACTGTTACCCTTTCCTTCCTCCCCTATTCCTTCTGAGTATTTTTTTAAGACAGAAAAAGTAGGTTTGTCTTAGATCACTTTGTAAACAGTTTGTGACAGGGCCATCTGCCTCAGAGACTTTAGGGCCATGAGGGATGACTAGGATAATCTACTCTGACTCCCTAGATAACATAGGTCATAGAATTTCACCCAGTAGTTCCTGCCTTAATTCCAATAACTTGTGGCTGAAGTAGAGCCTATTTTCAACACACTGAATTGTGTTGGGCTGAGAACAGATCCCAGAGGGAGGGAAAAAAGTTTCTCCCACTCACTGATGCCATATTAAATTGTTTTGAGAGCTATCAGTTAACCAGGTTTCAATCCTTGCAAGATGTGACATTGATTTTGTCTAGACTATATTTTTTTAAATAAGGTGTCATACAGTACTAACTCAATAATCTAACAAAAATCAAAATATTAAATCTGTTACATTTGTCAGCCAAACTTGTAATCTCATCAAAAGCTGTGCTAGTTTAAGAACACTTGTTTTTCCATATGACCACCTTCACTGGAATTAAGTACATTTTCATCTTTAGTTAAGAGTTTTGTAATAGCCATTGCATTATTTTGCAAGGGGTATTTTGCTTACCTTTTACAATATTGGCATCATATTAAATTTCTTCCATTTCCTCTAGAACTTCTCCAGCCTTACAAGTGTAACATACACTGACTGTCTTCTCTTCCTGCTGACCCCCAACCCTACCCCTGTAGAGGGTAGAGACTAAAGATTAAAGTTTGAGCATGCAGGCAAGAGCTTATGCTTTTAGAGCCATAAACCCCAGGTTGTCCTTGCTGATAACCCCAAGAGGAGCACAGTTACATTTAAAAAAAAATTGGATAATGGTCCGAAGATCTCCTCAACCAATGCTTGAGGGCTAATTACCTGGAGCTGTTCATTTAAACGGGTTTGAATAGCACCTAGTAGAATGGAGCCTGAGTCTTGACTGGAGACTCTGGGTTCTACTGCAATATAAAAATAACACCACTCCTGCACAGGGTAGGGAGTACTTAAGAAAACTATAACTTGTCAGAAGGCCTCCTACTTTCTGCAGCATTTGGGTGTAGCATATTGGAAATTTCACTACATCTTGAGGTAACTTTTTAAAAATAAAAAGTGTAATGGATTAAGATGCAAATAATCAGTTTATTATCTATTGTATTTGTTTGATAGTTTATATTAATATAAAATATTATGTTGCCTCCAAATTTTCAGTTGAGTGGCACAGATTTGTGTACTAAAAATACGGAATAAATTTGCACTCTTCACTATATACTACACAGCAAGTATAGGTAAATTAATGAACAGCATTGTGGGCGGCAAAGCTGCACCAATATTCTGAGTTTACTTTAGTTAAAGTAGAGAAAGTATGAGGGGAACTCAGTCTTGGAGGTCCTGATGGGTTTTATGTCATGTGTTGACAGGATACACATAGTGGAAAAAAGTGGGACCAAGAAAATAAATGTACTGTAAGAGAGGTCACATCCAGAAGGAAGCCCATAGTGTGCCAAACAGGAGTTAGTGTAAGAACACATGTATGTGACAGCTTCTTGGTGTCCTCACCCTATTCTGATAAATCCCAGTGTGTATACAGAGAGTCTGAACTGATTTAAGAGAAGATTTATAAAGAGGATGGGCTGTCCCGGAGAGTTTTTGAAACCTGATTTTCTGCAAAATTATTATTCTGCCTTTCCTCCCATATGAGAGAGGGACCCATGAGCAGGAGTTAGGAGTTGTCTTCTTTTTCTCCATTGTAAAGGAGAGGGAGATAGTGTATGGCAGGGAGGAGGGAACAGATCTTCTGAGCCCTGGTCTACACTATGGGGTTAGGTCGAATTTAGCCGCATTAGGTCAATTTTAAAATGAATGAGTCTACCAACTCAATGTGGTGAGTGCACATTTGTAACTACACCAGAGCTGCCTTCTCTGGCTTCAGGGTTGGGGATCCTGCCTTGGGAGGGTATTGGCTCCAGGGTGATGAAAAGGTCCTGGCTGCCAGGGAGAACGGATTCACTGCTTGCCTGCTGCACATTCTCCTCCTCCTCCTCTTCCTCATCCACAAAATCCTCCTCCCTGTTGCGAGAGACTCCCCCCTTGCAGGTGTCCACAGACAGTGGTGGGGTAGTGGTAGGATCCCCCCCTAGAATTCCATGCAGCTGATCACAGAAGCGGCATGTATGGGGCTCTGACCCGGAGTGACCATTTGCCTCCTTTGTCTTTTGGTAGGCTTGTCTGAGCTCCTTGACTTTCACGTGGCACAGGGTTTAAAAGCAATCGTGTTTAATGCTTGATTTGCCCTGAAGAATCGGGATGCATTCACAGCCAGTACAGCTACTGGAAAAGCCAGTAGCAAGTAGTCTGGAATCATTGCAGCACAAAGTATGGCAGCGAATGGTACTGGGTTTTGGTCGCATTCAAGCAACATTCAGTCTTTATCTTTCTGTGTTAGGCTCAGGAGAGTGATATCATTCATAGTCGCCTGGTTGAAATAGGGGAATTTTTGTAAGGGAACAGTAAAAGGACCCTGTTCATGCTGGGTTGTTTGTGCTTGGCTAAAAGGGCTCATCCCAGAGAATAGCCATGCAGCGCAGGTAGGGGTGAAGGGATCACCCCAGAGAATAGCCACGCAGTGGGGTGGAGGGAGGTATGTGCTGCACATCCACCCGAAAACCACAGCCCTTCCTTTTAAATGTGAAACCCAACTGGCATTGCTTGCTATGGGAAAGGACGGTGCTGAAGTTTGAAACCATTCCCACATGTCATGAAGGCGTAAGAAGCCAACCCTGCATACCAAAAGGCTTACCATGGCCTCCCTGGAAACCGAATTCTGTTGCCCAGCTGTGTGTGATGTGTCATCATACCAGCAGGCACTCAATATAAAAGACAAAATGCGACCTTGTACCTAAACCACATGTGCTGTCTGCTGTGAATTGTTTGATTCACTTGATTCATTGTTCTCAGAAGTGTTCTCAGAAATGTATCATCTTAAACTTTACTCTCCCTTTTTATCTCCCCCCAGGTGCAAATGTTTCTATGCTCCCCCTATCATCTACGTCCCTGAGGTTATCGCAGATTAGAAGGCAAAAAAAACATGCTCTTGCTGACATGTTTTCTGAGCTCATGCAGTCCTCCCGCACTGATAGGGCACAGTTTAGTTCATGGAGGCATTCAGTGGCAGAAGCATTAAGTGAGCGCGAAGAGCAGAGGCAGGAGGCGATGCTGAGGCTAATGGGGGAGCAAACGGACATGATTAAGCATGTGTTGGAGCTGCAGGAAAGCCAACAAGTGCACAGACCCCCGCTGCATCCATTGTATAACCGCCTGCCCTCCTCCCCAAGTTCCATATCCTCCTCACCCAGACGCCCAAGAATGCAGGGTGGGGAGGCTCTGCGCACCCAGCCACTCCACTCCAGAGAATGGCCCAAGCAACAGAAGGCTGTCATTCAAACAGTTTTGATTTGTAGTGTGGCTACAATAAGCAATGTGGC
The DNA here is from genome assembly GCF_965140285.1 of Lepidochelys kempii. Lineage (NCBI taxonomy): Eukaryota > Metazoa > Chordata > Testudines > Cheloniidae > Lepidochelys > Lepidochelys kempii. The sequence goes on along the minus strand of NC_136384.1, from coordinate 63,739,682 downwards.
CTTGTCCTTCCCTCCTCCTGCACCCCACTCCACCCCGCCTCTCCGGGCTACCTTGTCAGTTATCTCACTTTTTTTTTTTAATGAATAAAGAAAGAATGCATGGTTTCAAAACAATAGTTACTTTATTTCCTTTGCCCGCTGTGATCAAAGGGGGGAGAGTGGTTGGCTAACAGGGAATTAAAATCAACAAAGGGAGCGGGTTTGCCAAGGAGAAACACACACAACTGTCACACCATAGCCTGGCCAGTCATAAAACTGGTTTCCAAAGCTTCTCTGATATGCAGCGCACCTACCTGTGCTCTTCAAAATCACCCTAGTGTCTGGCTCCTCAAAATCGACGGCCAGGAGATTTGCCTCAACCTCCACCCTGCCATAAACGTCTCCCCCTTACTCTCACAGATATGGAGCACACAGCAAGCCGGAATAATAATGGGAATGTTGGTTGTGCTGAGGTCTAACCTAGTCAGCAAACCTAGTCAGCAAAGTGCCAGTGAGCTTTTAAACGTCCAAACGCACATTCTACCACCATTCTGCACTTGCTCAGCCTATAGTTGAACTGCTCCTTACTACTGTCCAGGCTGCCTGTGTAACGCTTCATGAGCCATGGGAGAAAGGGGTAGGCTGGGTCCCCAAGGAAAACTACTGGCATTTCAACATCCGCAATGGAAATTTTCTGGTCTGGGAAGTAAGTCCCTTCTTGCAACTGGTTGAACAGCTCGGAGTTCCTAAAGATGCAAGCGTCATGCACCTTTCCCGGCCATCCCATGCTGATGTCGGTGAAATGTCCCTTGTGATCCAGCAGTGCTTACAGCACCATTGAGAAGTACCCCTTGCAGTTTATGTACTGGTTGGCAAGGTGGTCTTGTGCCAAGATAGGGATATGTGTTCCGTCTATTGCCCCACCACAATTAGGGATCCCCATTGCAGCAAAGACATCCAGTATGACCTGCACATTTCCCAGAGTCACTACCCTTGATAGCAGAACATCAGTGACTGCATTGGCTACTTAGATCACACCAGTCCCCACAGTAGACTTGCCTACTTCAAATTGATTCCCAACTGACCAGTAACAGTCAGGCGTAGCAAGCTTCCACAGGGCTATCGCCACTCGCTTCTCAACTGTCAGGGCAGCTCTCATCTTGGCATTCCTGTGCTTCAGGGTGGGGGAAAGCAACCCACAAAGTTCAAGGAAAGTGGCCTTATGGATGCAAAAGTTTCGCAGCCACTGTGAATCATCCCATACCTGCAACACTGTGCTTTCAGGAATGTCTGTGTCCATGTCCTCATCACAATCGTCCTCGTGCTGATGTCTCTTAGCCCAGTTCTGCACATACTCCAGGATAATGCGCGAGGTGTTTACAATTCTCACAACAGCAGCAGTGAGCTGAGGAGGCTCCATGCTTGCTATGCTATGGCATCTGCATGGGTAACCCCAGAAAAAAGGCGCAAAACAATTGTCTGCCATTGCTTTCACGGAGGGAGGGACGGAGGTGCGACTGATGACATGTACCCCAAACCAACCTCGACAATGTTTTTGCCCATCAGGCATTGGGAGCTTAACCCAAAATTCCAATGGGCAGCAGAGACTGTGGGAACTGTGGGATAGCTACCCACAGTGCACTGCTCCGTAAGTCGATTCTAGCCATGGTATTGAGGACACACTTTACCAACTTAATGTGTTTAGTGGGAACATACACAGTCGACTGTATAAAATTGATTTCTAAAAATCGACTTCTACAAAATCAACCTAATTTTGTAGTGTAGACATACCATTAGAGAAGATGAGGATGGGAGATTCCCAGCTCATTCCTCTGTCAAGTGTTTTTGCTGTTTCATCTTCTTGTGGAAAGAACAAGAGCCACAGAAACTTTTCGTTCAGCATGAGTTCCTGCTACTCTCTTTTTAGAATCCTTCTCCTGGTGAACAGAGTCCCTACAGCACTAGCCAAAGAGCAGGGAGAGTTCTAGTTTCCCAAGCCAGGGAGAAAAAGGAACTCTCCCTCTATTGTTAACAGTGAAGGAGTAGTGTCCCAATGAACATTCCCTTTCATCTTTTATCTCCATGCACAACACCAACAAAGTTTTGTATTGGCCTTTCTATGTGTGATAGCTTAGTCCTGCTATAGAGGTTATGGCTGTCAGATGGGGGACTAGAGCCTAGAATTAGATGAACATAAGGCCAGACCCTATTATTAAAATTCTCAACAAGCATCTTAACTTTTCAAATGTAATCCAGCCATATTTTTAAATATTAATCCAGGAACCAAAATATGCCTGTGAAATAATAAAGCTGCTCTGTGGATTTTGCACTAAAATTCACTTAAACCTGGTACAAATTTATTAATATTTTAAATCTATATAAGTAGTGCTCAGTGGACTAGGGAGAGACAGTATGAATGTTTATTACTGTAGGATTGAAGGGAAACCAAGTATTACTAAACAACTAGTTCAACTCTTTTTTGTGATTCCATTAGTTTGTAATATTATACTACAATGATCTCTGGCTTTTTTGTAAGTGCCAGCCTACTCTATATTATCAGTTAATATAAACACAGCTATTTCACATTGGTTGTTCACAGAAAATGAATAAAGATTTTTCTTGGATGCAACTATAATAAGATATGCTGTAAGTGTAAAAGGCAATTCATCACTTTGATTTCAAATAGTACTTGATTAAATAAGATATTGCACAATACATGAAGAGGCAGGAAATTCCAGGCAACACTTACATTGCTGCTTGCAGTTCTTTGATTGGCAGCTGACAAAAAACAAAAAACACCTTGAATATGTAATCATTACAGGACCTGCTTAATAAGCATAAACTGCCCCATCCTGTCATATTACAGTGATATAAAAATAGAGAACTAATAACTTTGTCTTCATTTTGGGCTTCTAGCTAGTTCTTCCTAGATTGGGGGCTGCCTTCTCTGGCCTGTTCCTCACCAAGCCTCCTTACCTTCCTGTCCACCTACTATCATTGTCACAGCCACATTCTCACTAAGAGGTGAAAGGAATTCATCAATTCCTTGCTTTTTCGCTGAAAAAGCCATGCTAGTTTGTCCCTAGAAACAGTTGTTCTCAGAAAACTTCCAGAAGATGCAGAAGGAGAAAACCACCCGCCCAGCAGACAAATTGTTGATCAACTAGTGAAATATCTGAATTTTCACCAGAAAAGTTTGCTACATTAAGGGTTAAAAACAGCCCTTGAAGACAAATGCCTTCCCATTCAGCACCAAGTATTCTTCCTATATTCCAAATAAGTCATTTATTTCTCAGCATCAGAAATGGTCACATGCTGTAGCAGAGCCCATAACCACAAAAGTCGCTATCAAAATAGCTTCTGTGGGGGATGATATTTTCTCATCATGCTGTGACAAGTACATAGCTAATAAAGCTTCTAGAGCTATCTTATGGAAGTTAAAATGTAGCAATTGAAGAAATTTCACATCACGTCGTCTTTTTCTGTTATTACACCATTAAAGTAATCTTGCTTATTTCCACAAAATTGGGGGTGGAGTGCACAATAATGTCACCCCGGTGATCTCTACAGCACCTATTGTGATAGTCATGGAGCTGCTATGTAATAATGTAAGAATACTGAGAAGTAATTGTATAAAGCTCTGTATGTTACCTGGTCAGTGAAGTAAAGTTATCATATATTGGTTATGTCTGTAGGAATCCATTGATCTGGCTTAATAGGGGGCTGTGGGGAAAAACCACAATAATTGTAGATAAACAATTTCCTAGCAAACATTGGCGTGGAGACAGTTACAGGACAATGGTCTATTTCCAGGCCCAGGCCAAAGTGGCACGGCTGTTTTCTCAGTGCTGGGAATTAACAGATCAGAGGGCTACAGGTAGTTAAAAAGTCTTGTTCGGGAGGGAAAGAGTAGTGGGAAGTGGTCAATTGCCAGGGACTGTCCAGAGGAACAAGCTGGTAAAGACAGGCTCTGCAGAAGTAGTCTAAAGGAGCTGGACCTTTCCAGATCCAGGGAGCAGTAAGCCTTAGGGAAAAGCAGGCATTCATATAGAGCTGTTCATTGTTTTAAGATCTGCTTCCTCTTAAATGCTTTTGTTCCATAAATAATACTTCGCTTTAAGTATGCAGTCTGGTCACTGGATACTACTGTCATTATTCCCAGAGGGAACAGAACTGCAGGTGTTGAAGACAGTCAGGTCTGCAGATGTAATTAGTTGACCACAAGGAAATGTAGCCCAAGGGCCAATCTGAGTGTGTGGGACTGGAATCACATGGATTCCACCCCAAGAGAGAGGTGATACTAGGTGTATCCTCTAAGAAACCAGAATGGGTCAGAGGTGCTGCTATCCCCGTAACCTGACACTCGTCACTAAATATCTGAGAACTAAATATGGCAACAAGCCATTGAAATGCCACAACCCATATTGACAGGTTTCAGAATAACAGCCGTGTTAGTCTGTATTCGCAAAAAGAAAAGGAGTACTTGTGGCACCTTAGAGACTAACCAATTTATTTGAGCATAAGCTTTCGTGAGCTACAGCTCACTTCATCGGATGCATACTGTGGAAAGTGTAGAAGATCTTTTTATACACACAAAGCATGAAAAAATACCTCTGTCTGTATCTGTACAAGTTTTTTCATGCAGTTGATAGATTTCCACTCCATACGGCTAAATGCAGTGCCTTGCATAATGACAGGTTTCAGAGTAACAGCCGTATTAGTCTGTATTCGCAAAAAGAAAAGGAGGACTTGTGGCACCTTAGAGACTAACCAATTTATTTGAGCATAAGCTTTTGTGATATTTTTTCATGCTTTGTGTGTATAAAAAGATCTTCTACACTTTCCACGGTATGCATCCGATGAAGTGAGCTGTAGCTCACGAAAGCTTATGCTCAAATAAATTGGTTAGTCTCTAAGGTGTCACAAGTACTCCTTTTCCTTTTACAACCCATATTGTTTATTCACTGGATAAATGGTCAATTTCCTAAATCGCTCAGATTAAAAATTTGATTTACTTCCCTACATGAGTAAATTATACACACAAAGAGTATTTACAAACATGTTCATTTCAACTACTATGGGTCAAGCAAAGACCACCCTTTCCATTCATCTTACTCAGCTTCTGTTTAATGGGAATTAGAAAAAGATTAAAACTAAGGAGCACAACTTAGTTTCCAGGTTTTTCAGTCCCCCTTTGCACTTAAGTGTGTAAGCTTCCTCTCCCTGCTTTCAGATTCTGTTTTCTCACTCAAATACCTTTAAAAATAATCTTAATGCAGCAAGCCCTGATGCAGCAAATGCCCTCTGTCAATTCCACTTGCAAAAAAATGATTGTTTCTTATGAAACTTTAAAATCCTGAGCAAATAATCAGGGGTACATCTGTTCACATATGAAAAGAGATATGAGATCAGATCCTTATACCTGTAAAGCTTATAGAGTATCTGTCATAGGGATGCGCTTCACCACTGTGGTTCCTCCTGCTGGCTGTCTTGGGAATTAGCTCTGCGTGTTAGTGCGCCCTCTTTGGGTGGTGCCTCACCACCATCACTGCTGCTCTAGGACACACGTCTCTTCAAGGACCACAGCGTACACTTCAGCGACACAGCCCTCCAGCTGTGCCGCACTCTGTGCTCCCCCCTTCCAGGGGACCTGCAGTCCACTGTTCAGCCACTTCCCCTAGTGGCTACTGCAGTGAATTGTCTGGCCACTTCCTCGTGTCCCTAGCATCCTCTTTGCCCTTGCGTCAGGGCCTCCACCTGCAAACCCCAGCAGCCAGCCAGGAGCGGTCTCTCACTCTCCTGGCTCCTGCTAGCAGCATTGCTCTGTCTAGGGTGCTGGCAGTTCTCTCAGCCCTCCAGAGACAAAGTCCTTCCTCCCTGGGCTCCCAGCAGAGAATTACCCTCCTCTACCTTGCAGCTCCTTTTTTATATGGGCCTGCTTGGCCCTGACTGACTGTTCCCTTCAGCCCTTCTCTAATTGGCTGCCTCCCTAGGGTTGCTTTTAACCCCTTTTCTGCCAGTGAGGGGGAGCCACCTGATCACGATGTCTATTTACTTTTATTATTCTTAATTATAAGAATGAAGTTACTCTAGTGAGTCAGAAGTTAATTGCTGCTTAGATACTTGCCCAATTACTGCTTAATTGTAGCTTTTATAAAAATCAGTAACTTCTGCAATTTGATCCTGCAACTCTTACACTGGCAACTCTTAATTAACACACATAGGGGTTCATCTTCTGCATGAGTGAAGGACCTATGTGCATAGCTCATTAATGATTATTGTTTAAGCCTCAGGCAGATCTAGAAGAGTGTAGGTCTTTTTTTAAACTTGGCACCAAGTTGGGACAAACTTTCTATTTTCAGGAACACTCAGTTACCAACAGTTGTGATTTTAATTGGGAGTCTTGCCTTATTTCATGTTTCTTAAAGGTATGTGACATGGTGAGAATTTTGGCTTAAAAAAAAATAACTCCCCCCCCCCCCAATACATACACACACACTTCTAGCCCCCTTGGTTGTGGAGAAAAGTTTCAAAATGTGACTAAGGGGGACACTCACCACTGGTAGGTTGTTTTCCTCCTGCACATCCCCCTTTCTATTGCTCTGTCTTTCTTGTGACTCTGCCCTCTGGACAGGTGACATATTCAAGTCTGTCCTTTTCCAGGTATGTATAGAGAGAGTCCAACAATGAGGGAGCCTTCAGGATTAAGCAGGAGGCCTCAGGGGATATGTCTTCACTGCAATTAAAAACCCAATGCTGGCCCATGCCAGCTGACTCAGGTTTACCATGCTCAGGCTAAGGAACTGTTTAATTGCAGTGTAGATGTTCGGGCTTGGGCTAGAGCCTGGGATCTAGGACCCTGAGAGGTGAGAGCATCACAGAGCAAGGTCTGCAGCCCGAGTGACTATACTGCAATTAAACACCCATTAACCTGAGCCTTGCGAGCCCAAGTCAGCTGGCATAGACCAGCTGTGGGTTTTTAATTGCAGTGTAGACATACCTCAGGTTCCTCCCCGCCATGGGTTTAGATTAACAGCTCCACCCCTTTTATCTTTAGAGACATCTCCCCCCACCCAAACTAGGTTCCCCATGTCAGCGATAGGCCTCTGTAGCTGTCCCTGTATCGGAGTTGGTAGGGGAGCCCAGGCCTAATGGTAGGCAGCTAAGTCCTGCACCCTGTGGTATTATGCAGCTACCAACCTGGATCATTTCCTACCAGTCCCCTTCCCTTCCCACAGGGTAAAGCAAAGACTAAATCAGTTTCTAACCAGAGAGAGTCACAGGTCCCTTCTCTGTAGACTTAGTCAGACGCTTGTAGCCAGACCTCAAGCAGCAAGCACTGCTTCCCACAAACTCTGAATGTGGGACAACGCACCTTCACTGTCTGCCTGCCACTGAGCTCCTCTGTTCCCATCCTCCAGTCTGTGTAGGTCCAATGGGGCAGAGCCCCCTGGGCCCAGAGCAACTCTTTTAATCGCTTGCTTTCCCGTGTTGGGTTCAAATCCAACACACATCACAGTGCCCCAAGTCCATCTAGAAAACTCAAGAACCAGAAGCCAAATGAAAAGTACATTATTTTAGGAACATCTGATAATTTTTAAGCCAAACAGTCTTCAGAGTTTTGTGGGGGCTCACTTATGATTTTTGATCACTTGGGATGGCATGAATGGTGGATAATTGAAATACTATAACAATTCATTACATAACTTAAAACATGCTAGTGCATGTAAATACACTTCATTAGTTTCAAATGTATAACTATCTATGGAATGAATAATAGTCTAATTCCATTACAACAGACACAGATTTTTTTTCTCATTTGATCTGATTTCTATTGGTTGTGAAAAACTTATTTTGACCTGGGTGATGTTGTCACTTCACCATGGTATGACATCTCTTTCTGGTCACTGACTACTATAAATAAACCAAACATGATTCTGATCTCCACTTCTCTCATTCATTACTATAGTTCATAGAAGAAGATGCATCCCATCTATTCAACAGTACGTATAAATCAATCGTCTCTCCAGGCACAGCCTTCAGGTGTGCTGTCCTATACTTCTCATGGAGCTCACTTCCCTATATTGAAGTAATTCATTTGCATACTGCAGGATGCTACTCAGCCCTACTAGTGCCACTTAGAATCATAGAATAGAATATCAGCTTTGGAAGGGACCTCAGGAGGTCATCTAGTCCAACCCCCTGCTCAAAGCACTTACTCCCTGGTTAGGAAGAACAATGGGTGGGTGCGTGGGGCGGAACCACCTCATCACTTTTACAGATGTAGATTACACATGGATGTATAAAGTACTTCATAGTTATTACTACCTCTCCAAGTAGCAAATAATATCAAACTTTAAGCTACTGCCTGATCTGTGTGTGGGTAGGAACAGAAGAAGGCACTGCATACTGGCAGCAGCTCCAAGGGTCACAGGTCTGAAGACAGGCCCATGCCCCTGGCAGCATTGGGGGTTACATGTGTATTACCAAGAGCCTCCAGCTACGGTGAGCATGATTTGGTAACTCATTTTTACATTACACTTTACAGATTCCATCCTCCTACAATGGATATATCAAAATACTGACTACAATACTTTGCCTTTTCTAACATATATACTTCAGTAGCATCTCAAGACCACAGCCATGTATCAGGTGCTGTGCCAAAGAACTTGTGACCTAGAAGACTTAACAGGTAAATGAGACAAACAAGCAATAGTGTAACAAATAGGATATGCATAATTCTTAGCCGGTCAGTATTATCACTATTCTCCACCTGCCTAATCAGCCTTTATCAGGTTGTACTGTACTGTGTACATTTTAGAGCTGTAGAAAAACTGTTTATGGAAAACTGGATTTTTAACAAGTTGAAATATTTATTGGAAGAAGTGCCATCATTCTGTGGAAAAAATATATTTTTTGGTGGGGTGGGGGTTTGAAAAACAGAATGCCTGAAAACCAAAATACTTTGATTTGAAAATGCTGCCAAGGTGTGTTGTATTAATTTTGATGGAATAAAAATGTGCCCCAAGAGTCAAAGATGTTAACATGATCCTGTCTTTGACCAATATTAAACAGTGTTAAACAAGTTCAGAGTTTGGTATAGAGACCTCAGCCTGCTTAATCCCATAGCAGGCACAGCATAAAAACAATCATTTTAACCTTTTATTAAAGGTACAAAAAAAGGAAAGGAAGTTAAAGCAGTTGTTAGATTTTCTTTTCCTCCCAAGATTCATTTATTTTAAGGATGCCAGATGGTAGTGATGGGTAGAAGGGAGCCCATGGTGGCCAGGGGCAATCAGGGACACCAAAATGCAAGTTCACCCACGGTGCCATTTTCCCTAAGGCTGGCCCTGGCTGCAGTACTGGCAGCGAAATACATCCTCTTCACTCTTGTATTTAATTTTCTTGAAAATTTCTAAGCACTGATTTTCTTGTTGGTATTCAGGCACAGATTTGCGGTTTTGCCCATGTTTACCTTATCTTTATCTGTGGAGGACAGATTGTTTAAATTCAGCGCCATGCTAAATGGACACAAAGAAATAGGTGGGCAGCATCTCCTTGTGACCCAATCATAGCGTGATATTAACATTGGTTGATTTTCCAACCCACACCATGCGTGGGTTCTGTCTTTTACACTGCAGAATTGCTTCAATCTCAGAGCTACAGGACACAAACCATAAAGCATTAGTGTTTACAAAAAAAGGTACCTGAAAAAAATATTGAGTGGATTGATAAATACATGTAAATCATTAAAAACTCAACTCCTTTATTAAAAAAAAACTGGTGAGTTATCAGTGAAAAAAAATCAGTAAAAATTGAAAATGTGGAACACTATGTGTCCTATTTGTTTACAGGAGCTATGCTGTGGCAAGGAGTGTGGATGAAGAACATACTTTTGGTGGATCAGAGGATGGTTGAAGAGTTATCCTGGCCCTTGAACTTTGAGAACTGCCGTTGATACTATTTTGTGCATTTCAAAGACAAAAGTGTATATTTAACAGTATATTTGTGAGCCCTAATAATAAATAGTTTCTGGTACAGTTGATTTAGCATTATTCCACATTAATGCCATCAAAATCAGGAAAGACAAACAAGTCTTTTTTCCTGCCCAATACAATGGCAGATTTTAACACAGAGGTCCTGAAAGCCCCTTCCAGCACATTATTGCTCCTCCACAATTCCCTTCCTCATCTCCCTTCCCATCTTGTTCCTTGCTTCACTCCTTCCAAACACTGTAAAATAATTTCCAAGGTGGCCATTACACTGTTTTTGCCCTAAACATATTTATTTAATGAGAAAATCACATTTTCTTCTACATCCTCTAAGTTTCTGAATCAGGTGTTTCAAGAAATAGTGCTGCCTTTGAAAGGTGAAGACAGACCCAAACCAAAACCAAAGATCTGAGCACCCTCAAAGAAATCCATCTTTAAAATGACAGGTTTCAGAGTAACAGCCGTGTTAGTCTGTATTCGCAAAAAGAAAAGGAGTACTTGTGGCACCTTAGAGACTAACCAATTTATTAGAGCATAAGCTTTCGTGAGCTACAGCTCACTTCATCAGATGCATATCGTGGAAACTGCAGCAGACTTTATATATACACAGAGAATATGAACCAATACCTCCTCCCACCCCACTGTCCTGCTGGTAATAGCTTATCTAAAGTGATCATCAGGTGGGCTATTTCCAGCACAAATCCAGGTTTTCTCACCCTCCACCCCCCCACACACAAATTCACTCTCCTGCTGGTGATAGCCCATCCAAAGTGACAACTCTTTACACAATGTGCATGACAATCAAGTTGGGCCATTTCCTGCACAAATCCAGGTTTTCTCACATCCCCCCCACCCCCATACACACACAAACTCACTCTCCTGCTGGTAAATTAAAAGCATTGAAATAATCTTCAAATTAAATATAACACAACTAAATTTTTACAATATTTTCATATTTAAACAATGCCTCGTTAATGAAAAGCTGGTAGCACAGCACGCTATAATGAATTAGTTATGCTAAATTAAAATGGAATTCCTCTAGAAGTATTGATTTATTATAAAAAAAACTAATTAGTGATGGGACACTTTGACCAGCTTTTCAAAAGAGTTAGCACCCTATATAGTGAGATCTTTGGAAAAATTTTGCCTTATGTTTACAGGTGCTGAGCAACTCTGAAAATTTGGCCCTTATTTAGGTGCCTGAATGGGGGCTAAGCTCTTATGCAAATCTAGCCCACTTGAGAGTGTTGAGCACTTGAAAATCTGGCTGTCATAGTAATGGTAGCTGTACTCATTACCTACTCTGTAGGCTGTTGTACACTCTGTATACCAAGAGAACCTCTATTGCTTAAATTGAAAAGAGATCTGTTACACTCAAATTCAGAGAAGCATAAGCTGTAGATGGACTGATGACTTCTTAGGTAAAGACAGTTTGACTCCTTATCACTCTTATTGCTCTCTGGTCTGCTCCATTCCCACACATTCTACCCACCAGCCCTCCCATTCCCTATTTCTGCAGCAGGTAGCTTCAGTTCCCAAATGTACTCCAAAATTCTTTGCACCAGCTGAAGCAGTGTTTCAGAAAAGATGCTGTGAAAGTCAGTGAAAAAAATTGGGGGATAGATTTGAGACTCAAGGGTAAGGGCATCAGAGCCTTCCCAAAAGTAGGAGAGGCAGAGGTCCCACCCTCCCAACCCCGAAGCCCTACCATCCTCCCCTGAGGCCCCGCCTCTCCCCAAGGCCCCATCTCTTCCCTGGAGGCTCTGCCCCCAGCCAAGCCAGAAGCCAGAGTGGGGCCAAGGAGCCCGGCCCCCCTTGCCCGCAGGGCCGGATTAAGTTATGAGGGGCCGAAGGCTAATAGGATGGAAGGGCCTAAGTATGAATTACATATTTTTAAAAAAATTATTAAGTCATCAAACATTTATCTACATATTTACATATTATTTATGTAAAATTAACAACTTTATTCGACTCTCACTACACTCAATTATTCAAACAATTTTTTCCCCTAGTTTTAGCTGTGGCTAAGTCATGAATGATGTCATTGTAATTCAAAGACCAGACAATTGCATTCTCAATGCTCAAGATGGACAAAGCACTGAGATACTCTTGAGTCATAGTGGATAGGAGGATATTTTTGACCCTTGTTAGAAGAGATAAGGAACATTCTTCACTACAATTAGTGATCATTAGTGACAAATACAGCCATAAGGCAGTTTCAACATTTGGGAAACATTCTATCACACTGGATTCAGTGATAACACGGTACATCCAAATAGATTTGCTTTTGTCATCTTTTCTCTATATATCTGAGAGTGATGTGAATTCAACAAATTGAAGAAATTCTTTAGTAAAATGTACTGGGAGATCATCTGGATACATCTGACACAAACGTTTGATGCCTTCACTGGCTTTGGAACTTGAAATGTTAGGCGAAAAATTTGGCAGTACACTAAAGGTTTTGTCAATATTTTCGTAAGCCTCGATCCAATGTTCTAATGAACGCTTCAGTTTGTCAATGATTGTGATGATGGTATTAACTCTGAAAGCCTTCTTGTCACTGAATAAGTGGGCAGTTTCATCGTCGCATTTCTTCTGCAGTGTTTGACTGACTTATAGTCATGGTTAGCAGTCCTTGAAGCTCCCTGAATTTCATGTTCATCAAAACTATCCCGCATTTGTTGAAGAACAGTTCCAAGACTACTCATTAGGTTTACAGCAGTGGGAAGGTCAATTTGAGCACTTTGCAAGCTTAGACTGCACCTGCTGAATGGCTGAAGTATATCATTCCAGACCTCACACAAAATACCAGTTTTCAGAGTGCACATTGCGTCACTCAGGATCTTTTGCAACTTTTCTTGTTGCTGATTTTTGAGATTCATCATCCTTGATACTCTCTAGTACTTCAAGGATGTTGAGATATCCCAGAACAAATGCATTCACAGCTTCAAAGTTGGCACTCCACCGTGTCCCTGATAGTTATTTGGGCACTGGGCATCCCTTTGGTAGTGAATCTTTAAGAATCATCCAACGACTGGTTGATGCAGAGAAAAAAGTTGTACAATTCTTGGATAAATCCAAAAAAAGAAACTGCTTCAACACAACAATCCATGGTAGACTGGCCAACAAGGTTGAGTGAGTGTGCAGCATATGGTATGTAATCAACCAAAGCATTGCACTCTTTTCTCTTTGCCTGCATCTCTGAATATTTCCCACTCATAGCTTTGGCCATGACAAAGGCTGATGTCAATCCCATTTTCAGTGAGGAAATCAAGTAGGTACGAGCACTGTTCCCTCTAAGCTGTGCGCATGTGCGCACGCACACAGATCCTAAACCCCACGTACAAGGCGAAACACCTCACGCACAAAAAATTGCACAGTAGCACAACAATTTGCACAGAAGAAATTTTTTGCACACATGGCCTGTCAGAAATTTGCACAGAAGAAATTTTTTGAGCACAGGGCCTGTCAAAAATTAGAGGAAACATTGGGTATGAGGCAAGTTTCTCCCCTGTGTGTCTGGTGACATTTATGAAGGCCATGAAATGCTCAGCTGGTCCACTGTGTAGCACATAACGCAAGACAACAGTCAGCTGATCTACATGTGACACCTCCAGTGTTGAGTTGACGGACACTGAAAAATATCCCACACCTTTGATCTCATCTACAATGGCTGACAGCATCTTCTTTTGCATCAGTGCAATGAATTCATCACAAATAGTCTTTGATAGATATGATGTATGGCCTTTCCCATGATTTGCATGGTCATTGATCTGCTGAGCTAAGAAAAGGTCAGACTTAGTAATTAAAGTACATCAAGGTAATTGCCTTTGTGTTTCAATTCAACAGATCCATCTGAGCCACAGAATGGCAAATCACGCTCAGCAAGAAAAACTATGGTTTCAACTACACATCTAAGAATGTTCTTCCAATAAGCATGAGCTTCCAAAAACTGATTTCCGTTTGGGTATCAATTCTGCCACTAACTTTCTTTTGGGCATGGTAGCTGCTAACTGACCATGTATGCTGCTCACTCATTGCATCATAGGTAATGTATGCAGTATTCTTCCAATCACTGAAGCTTTTGCAGAACATTCCCCATATTTTCGTATCAGGAAACAGGCGGCAATAAAAACAATAAAGTTTCTTTTTAGAAGGTGAATAGATAAGTCATTCTCACTTGCCAATCTGTTTGTTATGTTTCACCTATTCAAACATTGAATTGGTCAGATAACGATTCTGACTGGTGTACTCTCGCTTTGTCAATGAAAAGTCAGCATCTAGATTCTGGCATTTCTGTGGGCCCTTCTCAGTCCAATATGCAATGAGATCTTGAGAAGTTATGTCCCACTCGCCTGGATCATTGGAGAAAGATATTTTTTGTATTACTATCATTAGGAAAGTCTTCAGAGGAGTGGGGTGAGACTGCAGCTAGAGAAGTTACAGGAGGTTCACTTGGGCTGGTATTCACCTGGAATTCCTCACCACCAGACTTAGGAAAAACATTTGGAGAGAAGGAGAACCTTTCAGCACTACATCTTGTCTTTGCTGTCTTTCTTTGGCCTCCTTCAATTTCTGCCATCCTCCTTTCTTCGACATGTTTCTATTGTCCAGTGTAGGCCTACTGTGTACAAAGTTCAATATTGCTTGGGCCCACAAACACTTACTTAGGCCACAAAAATCACAATCACCATAAACTGAACTCACAATCTTGATGGATTAATTTGTACAAAGCAATATCTAATGAGACACAAAATTTCCAATGGACCTGCTACCATCGCTCAACTGTTACTTCAATATGGAATGGAGGGCCTACAGTAGGGCCTAAAAATAGGAGGGCTTAAGGCTATACCGTTATTAGCCTATGGGTTAATCTGGCCCTGCTTGTCCAGGGTAGGGATGGGGCTGAAAACAGCCCCCTGCCCATGTCCCCGCCCTCCAAATCCCCTGCCCAGGGCATGTGGAGGGACCCAGGCTCCCCACAGCAGCCCACACAGCTCTGTCCCTGACCTGGCTCCGGCCAGGGGGCGGGGCCTTGGAGCCGCAGCCTAGCCATGATAAGATATAAGAGCCATGCGGAGCTGCAGTGTAGACCCTCCACCTGTCCTGGGCGGGGGCCCCCAAGAGCAGCCCCGGCCTGTGTCCCTGCACCCCAGGCCCTTTGCCCCACAGCTGTCCACGTGACTCTTACCATGCCGTGCTACAGCTCTGAAGGCCTGTCCCCCCTGCCAGCTGGAGCTGGGTCAGGGACAGAGCCATGTGGGCAGCTCTGGGGAACTGGTGCGGAATTGCGGCCCCTGCACCTCCACCTGCCCTGGGCCAGGCAGGGAGCTAAGGGTGTGGGGACACAGGCTGGAGACTCTTCCCAGGCTCCCTGCATCATGGGCAGGTGGAGGGTCCATGCAGCTCCCACAACTGCCAGAACTCCCCAATTGGGCTCCATGCTGGTCTGGATGCGGGGTGGAGACCGCAGGGGGAAGAGGAGGGGAAGGAGCAGGTTCGTGGATGAGCCAAACCCATCCACTTTCAAAAAGTGGGTCTCTGTTCCAGCACCACTGCTTGAGGAAACTTGCTGTGCAAGAGACAGAACAAAACAGGGGCATCCCCTTTTAAAGGCTAAGTAGGTAGAAGAAATTCTGCAGACAGAGAAGAGCATTTCAGGAGGACTGACCTATTAGGGAACCACCAAGTTTATTCCAGTGGAATGGGGGAAGGGGTTATTCCAATAGTTCCCCTAAATTATGTGCCCTGGGTGTCTACCTTGCCTTTGTCTTGTGCAAGACCACCCCAGAAGCCAACTGCAATAGGAGTATGCATGGCCAACTACACTAATTAAACATCCCAATGTTCTTTTGCCATGAAGACAGAGCTGTATCCAACTACTTACGCAGTATATGCAAAACACAGTTTCATTTGTCATAGAGTTATAGGAGCAAAAGCATTAACCTCTCACTTAAAAAAGTAAGAGACACAGTTATACTGATATACTTAAGCCTAACCCAGTAATTAAACTCCAATGGCTGAGACACAGGAGCTTCCCAGAGATTCAGGACAGACTGGAAGAGTTCACCTCAGGTCAGGTTTCAGAGTAGCAGCCGTGTTAGTCTGTATCCACAAAAAGAAAAGGAGGACTTGTGGCACCTTAGAGACTAACCAATTTATTTGAGCATAAGCTTTCGTGAGCTACAGCTCACTTCATCGGATGCCACAAGTACTCCTTTTCTTTTCACCTCAGGTCAGACATTAATCCTAGGAATGGATTAATCTTTGAGGTCCTCACTGTTACTGTAACCAACTGCATTTTTATTAGTTTTTTAATACAAATCTGACTTTTTTTCCCCACTTTGCAGTTTGACACTTCTTCAGAGTCAGAGGAAAAAGAAATGTGAAAGACTGATTTTTATCAGGCATCTCTGGAAGAACAGTTGTCAATCATACTGCTACTGAATTTAATACTATTCTAGTTGGATTATAATAAATATATATAAATAAATTTACAGGTGCTGTAAACTAATCCTCCAAAAATACACTTTTGTGGGATTATTTATCAGGTCACACCATACTGTAATTTATTTATTTACACATAATTTCTGTAAAGGAACTCTTGGATGAGAAATTAATCACAAATATATTTCATGTTATTTTAAGAACCGCTATAGCTTTGAGTTTCAAACTAGCATGAAATGGAATGCGGAGAAGCCCGAAAGGTTATATCTGTCAGATGCAGTTTATTCCTGTTCAGGCAACTTGAAAAAGGAAAATGATCATGCCTTTTCATTTTAAACAGCAGTCTGAAAAATGTGATAGTGACTCTAGGACTTGGAAATGCTATCTACTCACTAGTCCTATGTGACACATAAGTCATCATATACCTAGAAGTGGATCTTGTAAGTGAAATGGCCTAAGCCTGTAGGAAGACGACAACATATCATAACGTTTGCAAACCCTCCCACCACCAGCACCACCCCACTCCCCATAGCCAAGGGACAATGATTCTTGCATTTTACAGCGCAGGAAAAGTATTTAATTTATAAACACTCACTTTTTGGTGAGGATTTTAGTGACTTGTTATTTCTTGATGGACCAAAGATGAACCACAGGTAGAAGTTTTGACAATATTGTTTTAAGCCACCATACTTGTTTAAGTGTCAAACAATAAACCAGAATAAACTAAATCAATAAGATTTTATTAATCATTCAAATTATAGGGGTTCGTTGGATGCAAAGAGACAAAAATGGCTTTCTGATCATCTATAAGATTGAATAAGTCCATCATACAGCCTTTACTCATGCAAATTGTCCCATTTAAACTAATGGAACTGCTAACAGGAGTAAAGTTTGTAGGATCAGGCTCTAAATTGCTCAGTAAGTTTAACTATAATTGATTTAGTAAGTGGCAGGCTGAATCTTCTTCATTCATGCTAAGTTTTGCTCATTTTGTTACCTCATCCTCCGCTCCTTGTCCGTTTCATACATCTGTTGCAGCCTGACTGACAGTTGGCCCCCGATCCTGCAATGTGATCTATGCAGGTAGACTGCTTACGCAGAGCTGAAATCAATGGGGCTCCACAAGGGCACAAGATTCTGCCCATACAGAACTGAATGCAGGACCTGGGCCCTTGATGTTGAGCTCTCTAGAACAAGGAGTATCTACTTCATTTGCATGTTGCCTAGCTCAATGGATCTCTAATACTTGACTTTTTTTTTTCATTTGCTGTTCAAATATATCCAATTTAAATATTTGCAATTGATTTAACTCAAGAATCTAACAAATGCTGCTCCTGAGTTTACAGTAGTAAGTGATATCAAATGGACGAGAAAAGAGAGATTTAGTTCATTTTTAAGTAATCATTCTGGTTTACCATCCTTAAAGGTAGCTATCTGTATCAGCTTGCCAACCACGCAAATTTAACATTGCCTCATGATAATATATATATATAAATTATTAGATTATTGAAAATTCATCTCTTGAATGAGAAATGGTATTTTATAATCACTTTGTAATTTGTTGACCTTTGCATGGGTTGGGTTTTTTTTGGGGGGGGGAAGGGAGTTGGCAAAAAAATTTGTCTATAAATCATGCAGGGTGATGAACCATGAGGGATTATATGGTAGTGAAGAATTTAGCCATTCATTTCCAGATATTTTCAAAGTAAAGTTGGGAGCAGGGGAGGAAATCAGGCTAATCATTGGAAGTTAGCTTCAACTTAAGAGCAGTAAGAAGCTACTGAACTTGCTTTGAAAAGTAAAGGCAACAGCTGAATATTCTGGTGTGATTCACAAGCTCTCTCTGTTAACTCTTCTAGGTACCTTGTTTGCCAAATATTCATTTAGCTCTTTGGCACTGAAAATCTTTTGCATTGAAATTTCCTGATGTATATTTATTGCGGCTCAAACTGCTTCTCAACTTGTCAAGTTCTTTTCCAAAGTGGTCACTAAATTTCAGGGGAAAAGTGATAAATATTGAGTTATTCAGGTAACAACTTTGATTAATGCAATGCTGCTGTCCCCAGAGAATCAGCTCTGTGCATTAACCAAACTGCTGACATCCTAACGTTGAGGGACTGGGTACTAAAAGTGAATTTATCTATGGATGTGTACAACACATTCCAAATACAAAAGCAAAACTGTGATAGTTTGTGTTCCAAGACAGTCATTTGCAAGACTATGCATATTTTTAAATGGAAGCCCAAAATTAATGTAATTATTACCACTGAACAGACATCCATATAATTGTTAAACAGGAAGTCATTTTTACCAAAAGAGACAACCCACAATACATTTAGTTTAGTTAAGACAGACCAATGCACCTAGTCACAATTTATTTTTGAGAATCAATTCAGGTGCATGTTATAATGGTGTATTATTGCCCTGCTAATATTGACCAGATTATGTTTCAGGTATACATTTGGTTTGATTCTCCCTTGCCTTGCATTTTGTGTAGTCATTTACAGCTGTGATAAGGGAGCACAAATACTACCAATCTTATTTTATGATGTATTAAACCGTTTACATGGGTGCAAGTGATTACTCAAGTCTACAAAAACAGAGAATCAGTAAAATAGGGAATTAGGAGAGTCAACTGCTTTGAGATCTTTGGAGAAAATGCATTATACAAGCATCTGTTAATGGCCACATTAAGACCACTAAAAAGTACCAACAGTGTAGCCGTTCACAGCGTACTTACACTTCTTGAAATTGCAAGTGTCATGAAACGAGTGATGCTGTTTTCAGGATTAAAAAGAAAGGGACATAAGGACAGACAGACACACACTATCTACTAACCTCTGTCCTAGGAAATCCTGAGTCATTTCTCCTCTCACTTACACCACTAAGTCAGGAGTAAAACCACTGGTAAAGAGGACAAAAGAACCAGGCCCTTGTGTAAACACTAGTTTTCCTTTTTGTCACAGGCCAGAAATATAGTTTGGCTTGTTTTCTTTTAAACTAAAAGCTTCAAACTAGTGGAAATCAATTAACTAAAATTTAACACCTAAATAAAAAAGTAGACAAAAGTCTAATTACCAGAGACTAGTACAAATAATTTCAGAACCGGCTCTTGAGCGTTTCTGAAGTTGAGTGTCCTCCCGCCTTGAAACTCCTTTTTTACTGACTTTTATGATCTAACTCTCATATAGGCTCACATTTAAATAGAAATTACTGCATTTTTGAGTTTCCATTATCCACAACTAAGGTAGGCAGGATTTAGTGGCCACTGCTAAATAGGAATTGCATTCTCTCTCTAGTCTCAACCACCGCTTCAGGGAAAAATTCAAACAAGTCAAACTAAATGCTCATAGAAGAGTAGACTCACAGCTGAAGTGCTCCCTCCTGGCTGGGTGCTGTGTAGCAGGGTCATTCCACCATAGGGGCCCCTGCTGACTATTGCTTCAGGCCTATGCTGGTCTGACTCTTCTCATGACTCAACCCTCCATCCAGTTTAGAACTTAGTTCCATACCCCTTTTTGGGTAACAAAAGTACAATTAAGAATCCCAAAACATCCCAGCACAAGAGATCTGTCTGCCCTCTCCTGGGCTACACTTCAGCCTGTCCTTGAGGCTCCATCTTCAGTCACAGTCTGCTGGGGTCAGTAATCCCTATGTCAAGCTTATATGCCCCCTACTCAGGATAGGATAACCCAGGGCCACTCTCTGTGTTGGGTTCTATTAGACAGCTAGGTCTGTGGGTCTGCTTTTTCCCTGGGCCACCTCCTACCTCTGAATCCCTTATGCTGCTTCCTATAGCTTGGCTTAACCCAGCCTCTCCTCTCCTTTCCTGGCTTCTCCTTAGGTGCTCCAAGCTCCTTCTTTCCTTTCCTGGAACTCCAACTACTCTGGAGCACTTCTCCTCCTGTTGCCTCTTTCCAGGGCCCACCACAGGGATTAATTCTATCTTTGTAGCCTTCTTTAGTCTGCCTTCAGTAAATCTTCCCACAGAGAAGGAATATCCTACCTTCTGTCTTCTGGGTGTCTCTGTCTTGGATCCCTCTCCCTGACCCTCTGTGTACTATCCTGTGCTCCTGTCTTTATGAAGACCCCGCTGGATTTATACCTAATAATCCTTCAGATACCACCCAGGGTATGTCCATATTGCATTAGAGCTCAAGCAGCAAAGACATTGTGGCATACTTGGGGGACTCAGGCTAGCCAGCCAAGCTCAGACCCAAAGTTTCAGCTCAGCTAGAGCTTGGGCAGCTAGCCTGAGCTGCCACTAAAGCTGAAATGTCCATGCTGCTATTTTTAGCTTGCTAGCTCAAGCAAAACTGCATGGGTCTGTCTACCCAGACATATCCCCACTGGCCTCAGTTCTTCTGTTAACCTGTTTAATCTGTGTGGGGCTTATACACACCATCAGAGCTCTTTTTATTGGCAAACCCTCATCCTTCTTTCTGACGTCAATGAATCTAGAGCTACATCATGCTACACAATTAGTCTCTCTTACACAGCTATGATTATTAAGAGATTTTCCTAGTTTTGGTGGAAGTTAAATATGCTGTAGTATTTTAACAAAAGAAAGAAAATGTTAGCTACATTATACATACCATCTATATCACATTCACTAGCACACACTTATGCACACAGATTCCCAAGGCAGAAGAGGGACTAGGGGGCCAAAGAAAGACATCACCATAGTCCCAGTGAAGGGATAATCAAAGCTTTCAATCCAGTCCCCATCTGGTGCAGCCGCACTCCTAGAAATCCTCCTACATGAAAAGTGCACCTTCTCCTCTCCTCATGGCTCCTGAAAATTAAGACACCTTCTTGAAGAGACAAATCTGTCATTCTTCCTTCTCACATTCTGCTACTTCCCTGTTTTAAGAGCCGACAGTCCAAACAAATGCTGCATATTCTGTTCAAGTATTTACACCATTCTTTCCCTTTTTCCCTTTCCTTGTTTAAATGTACTTGCTTATAGCTACTTCTCTGTACCAAAAAGCCTATGTGTAGGAGATTCTAGGAAAAACAGAACCAACAATTAACTTATAGAATGATTTGATAGAGTTCCTATGACTTAGTAGTTTAAAAAGAAAATGCATATTGGTAATTTCCCCAAGAATCTTATCATAAGGAATGAGCCTTTGGGGATATGTATCTTAGAATTGATTTTCCAGAACCTAAGGACTCTCTCTCCTTTGTCTTTTTGAAATGCAACTGGGAGGTCCAGGTATCCATCTAGTAGAAGTGGGAATATAAAAATGAGTCATGGGCTCTTTCTTAACAACAACAACCTGAGAAAATTCTTATAGCAGACAGTCTCTCAATACAAAGTGTTCAAGGAGGGAAAGTTCTGTATAGGAAGAGTTCTCAGGGAAGCTCAAATACACTAAAAACTAAAGTTCAATATTGAGAATGAGCAATTGGAGAATCCCTGCTCTGAGAAGCTATTAGAGTTGTCAGTAAGTTTTGGAGAAATAAATATATTTATTTTCTTGTCTCCTCTCACAGTATGTATTTATACACCTGCTAGGTTCATATCATTTTTGAACCTGTTTATTAAAGCTCTGTTGTGTTTTTAAGCTCTGTGCTGAGCAATACTTATTGCAGGAGCTGCTATTAGAGTTGTCCAAAAGTTTTTCAAACAAGTGTTTGTTGTTTGGAAAATAGCCTTTTTTAAATTCAGAAACTGTTGTGGAAAAGTTATCTTGAAACTTTCCCACTTTTTTCCAAGAAAACTTGAAAATGAAGTTTAGTTGTTTGATTTTTCATAGAATCATAGACGACTAGGGTTGGAAGAGATCTCAGGATGTCATCTAGTCCAATCCCCTGCTTGAAGCAGAACCAACCCCAATTAAATCATCCCTGCCAGGGCTTTGTCAAGCAGAGTGTTAAAAACCTCTAAGGATAGAGCTTCCACCACCTCCCTAGGTAATCCATTCCAGTGCTTCACCACACTCCTAGTGAAACAGTTTTTCCTCATATCCAACCTAGACCTTCCCCACTGCAACTTGAGACCATTGCTCCTTGTTCTGTCATCTGCCACCACTGAGGACAGCCGAGCTCCATCCTCTTTGGAACCCCCCTTCAGGTAGTTGAAGGTTGCAATCAAATCCCCCTTCACTCTTCTCTTCTACAGATTAAATAAGCCCAGTTCCCTCAGCCTGTCCTCACAAGTTTTAAGTTTCATGTTTTAAGTGGAAAACAAAAGTAGGGATAGGAAGTTAGAAGAGAATCAGAAACAACCATTTTGAATAAGTCAAAAATCATCCATTTTCACAACCTACAGAACAATAATTGCTGACTTTTTTATTCCTCCCAACCCCCCACATCTTAATGAGCTTTAAGTAGTACTAAGACAAGTCACCACAATCAGCCTTCCTTCCACTAAGAGCAGCCATTAATCAGGCTGAATTGCTCATGCCATACTGAACCTTGATTTTATGCTTCTCAGCTGTGCAAAGAACAGCAGATGTTTCTCCTCTGGCTATCACACCGGAATAGGTTGGGGAACATGCTGCTAGCATCTGGCTTTGCTGGGCAGCATTTCTTTTTCTTCTTCCCATTCTCTGTAGCATGTGTTGCTGTATTCTTCTAAAACTATTGTTGGTGCATTGTAGGGCTAACCACACCTTTTCAGATAACTGGTAAATAAATTCACAAAACATAACAATATGGGGAAACACGCGTGCATGTGCTGAAGTCGGTAGATGAAGTGCCAAGGTTTTTTAAAAATGTTCATAATTACTATTTAGGTCCTGGTATAGGCCTCATTACCATAGTATCCAACTGTCCCACAATTTTTAATGTATTTATCATTGCAACACCCCTGTGAGGAAGAACTATTCCTAATTCCAGTTTACCGGGGGACTGAGGTGCAGAGAACCTAAGACCAGGTCTACGCTAGAAACTTTTGCTCATATAGTAATGTCTGTTAGGAGTGTGATTTTCGTTTTTTATGAGACAATTCCATACCGGCAAATTTTCTTAATATAGACACAGTTATACTGGCAGTGGTGCTTTCATCAGTCAAGCTTATTTCGCTTGAGGAATGGTATA
Organism: Lepidochelys kempii; assembly: GCF_965140285.1. NCBI lineage: Eukaryota > Metazoa > Chordata > Testudines > Cheloniidae > Lepidochelys > Lepidochelys kempii. The sequence goes on along the minus strand of NC_136384.1, from coordinate 63,716,217 downwards.
AGTTATACTAGCAATAGCACTTTGCTGCTGGTATAAAACTGTATCTACACTAGAGGCTAGGTCCACAAAGGTGACATAGTCTCAGCATTTCAACCTTTAGCTTTAGGCTCCCTGCCACCAATTGCAATCCACAGACCTGAATTGGGTGCTCAAGCTCCCTACACAATGCATGGGGACAGTAAGGAATCTAAGAATGACGGACTTCACAAAAGCTAGCAAGCTGAGCGAGGAGCCACCCAAATTAGCCAACAGGAAATGCCAAGGTTTAGGTCTCACTCAGAGGAAGTTATGTATCAGATGGGAGGAGCTCCTCCCTCCACAACCATGAACCATCCCCTAGAGTTAGCTGCCTAAACACTTTCTCACAAAAATGACAGTTATACCAGCATATCTTTTCTAGTGTAGCCCTGGCCTAAGTGACTTGCCTACCATCATACAGGAAGTATGTGGAAGAGCAGGAAACGGAACCTGGGTTTCTGGGCTCTTAGGTTAGTGCCCTCAACTCTGGGCCTTCCGTCCTTCCACAGGAAAGAAAAAGCATCTGTATTAATATGGTTGTTGTTAATTTCTTGTTTTGATGCAATAAGAAGAGGTCAGCAGAGTCTGGAGACAAGTGACAATGAGAAGCAGAGGAATTGGGAGAGTCTCAAAACATACGTTGCACGCTATTTTTAGAATACTGTTGAACTATTTCAGAATTGGTTCCCACATGTTCAGTAATTAAATCAGTGGTGTAAAATTCAGACAGTGAAGAGAAGAAACTTATCTGTACAGCAGATAAAATATTAGAGATCTATCTCTAAGATAAGGGAAATTCAGAACTAAGTGGTACTTTATTCTGTAAAGGGTCACATATCACTGGCATTTATGGCATCAAATTATGCGCTGAGCTTTGTAAACAGAAGTTCTATGCTCCATCAATATAATACATCAAATAGCTTGGAATGATTTTCTCCAGTGTCTCCTGGTTGTGAATTGGAACCAAAAGTATTTCTCCACTAGAGGGACCCAGAATCTGTTATTACTCCTTGCCAGGCATCTGAAGCATAATTAAATGTTATGTGTGCCTCATTCCCATTTCTCTAGTTCGTTATTAATAGTTATTGTGACTGACAGACAGAAACTAAAAATATTAAAGCAACATCCGTAATCTGAGTAGCAATTTACAAGAACGGATGCACTGAATTTAAAGGCATGTTTTACAGTGACAGATGATGCACTTCTATCCTGGGAAGAAAGAGTAAGTTATTCTGTGTCTGAGCACATCAGCTATTAAACCATAATCAGAACAAAGTTGTTTGCCAGTCCTCAAATCCAAAAAAATACTGTGTAATTCAACTTACCTTTATCATGCCTTGTTCATACAAATACCTGATATTGCACAGCAGTTACAGCAATGGAAATCTCTAACAACAAGGCATACATGCATTGGGGGAAATAGAAAAGGAGAGACATGAAGAGATAATAATGTGTTGGGGATGCGTGGGGAATGTGCTGATAATTTACTGGCCATAGGCCAGTGAGTTTTAAAGTGCCTTTTAAAAGGGTATAGGGAAGTTATTATTGTGGAAAGAGAGCCATACAGCCAGTTTCAAGCAGCTCATGAGTTGGTTGCATAGGATATACCATTAGCCACTACAGCAACGATGTGGGAGTTGGGGACTGTGAGGAGGCCATAATGGTAGTGAGGGACTGAATGGGAATACAGAGGTAGATGGGAACAAAGATATGAAGGGACCTGGGGAAATTATTTTATAGGGGCCTAATAGCACAGGATGATTTTCAGAACTGGAGTGAGATGATCGTATTTGTGTGTACAGGTAAGAAGTTAGACTGTGTTAAGAACACTGCAGTGTAATTGCCATAATCACAGAGTTCAATCGGAGTACAATGTTTATGGAGTAAGTGTGCAGGAGTCCACAGGACCCTATCTGGCCTACTAATAAATGAACATAAGGCCATATGTACTGTTTTATAATGCATGCTCAAAGTGAGACAATTATACTGGGCAAAATTTACAAATGTATCTTGCTGCTAAATTGTATTTAGCGTCTATCTTTTTTTTCATAATTTCAATATAATTTTGCACAAATATCAAAGAAGTGGATGTAGACAAATGTATGTGTCCTAGTCCATCTTCTGCTTGCTACTCTGATGAAGTCACAATACTGAATTGGCAACAACTGGCACAAACAGAAGATCAGGCAGAAACTGGGTTAGGAGGGAAAAGGTTATTCTTACAAAAACGTCTCCCAAAATATAAATCTTCAGAAAGTTACTGGAAAAGAAAATTGCCTTTGTGTAAATGGCATAAATTTTTTCACCTTTACCACTGTCCCTCTTTAACACAAGAATTGTTTTGCCTTCAGGCTGTATTGTTATATAGATTATGTGGGCTGATGCCCCGTGCACGATCGCCCCCCTTTGTCAGACAGAGTGTTGCACAGAGTCTGCTCAGATTGGTAGAGGGTCAGCCAGCCCTGCCTGAGTCTGAGTCTCTATGTTCCTATTCTGGAGGCAAGGATGCTATTTTTTCTCCTACTGGGGTGTACAGACTTCCCCAAATGTTTGGTAGGGTTTATCTGGTCCTTGTCCTGCAACCCACATTGGCTCTTAAGTCTCTGTTAAGGGGTTGGTAGGGGAACCCAGGCCCACCCACTCCAGTGGGTTCCAGCTCAGGTCCCTTAACCCAGGCAGGCAGAATCAGGCCTCAACAGTTTTCCTGCTGTACCCTGTGCTTCTTCTTACCTTCGTAGGCTTCTGCAGGCTGTAGCTCTGGTCATCCCTTTTGGGGGGTGTTGTCAATGTGGGGCAGCTTCTCAACAGCTTGCTGGCCAGACCTTCTGTCTCTGGCCTGCTTCTTGTCTAGCAGCCACTGCACACCTCTGCTACTCAGCTCTTGTATTCTCCTGGCTGCTGTGAGGCTGCTAATCGGTATTGGGTGACAGTTCCTGTATTAATTCCTTGGTTACCACATGGGGGCTACAGACCCCATGACAATTATCTAGAAATAAAAAATTCTCAAATCAGCACTTTTCTGATACATTAACGGCTTTCTTGAGACATCTTACACAGTGAAATGGTCTTGAGAAATAAAACTTCCAGAAAATGGAATCTGCCCATTGAGACCCGAATGCAAACAAATCTTTAAAAATGGAAGTAAAACCTTCTCGCCGACTTCTACCTGGGGACTAAAATATCATGCTCTGTGTCAGGCTGGATGTTAATTGTGAAAGAGTTACACCTAGGAGCAGACATCTCTTTTGATGTTCCATACTATATGTTCTAATTCTTTAGCCATAACTTTTCATTTTATTTACAATTAATTTTTAAATGAGGAGTTTTTGCTGCTGTCTGACTACTTTTTTAAATAGAAATGAAGGAAGAAAGGAACAGATTCCCATCTCTTACACTAATAAATCCACAGTAACTTAACTGAAACCAATGGAACTGCTTCAAAGTTATATTGGCCCACTGAGAGCAGAGGACTTCCATTGCATTGTGTCTTGACTGTCCACTAGCAAAATTCCACATTCTTATAATATCTTGAATTGGGTCATATTTAGCACTGCAAAAAATCACTTACAAGAAATAAATATGAATTTTGTGAATGGGAATGGGGTGGGGTGGGGTGGGAAACTAAGTTACAAATAAAAACATTTAAAGTGAAATGGTGTGGACATAATCATGTAAACCACTTCTGAAAGTCATACCACTTTATTTCTACATGTAAACCAAACCAAAACAACATTAACTTAGATTTAATAGCTGAAATTTCCCTAAAAAATGTAACACTTCAAACAATGTCTGCTTGCAAACCAATAAATCAGTGGCTGAGAGTAGTGTCAAGTATCTCTTTGTCTTTTATTATTAGCGTCTGCAAATCCCAATTTACGCCCATCTAAATCCCACCCTGAGGATTTGGGAAAATCTTCCACTGTTGCTCTAGCACTGATCTCATTCTGTTGTACTAGCAAGGTTCAGAGTACTCAGGTAGAGCAGCCGCAAGTGGTTTTACAGCCCATCGTGCCTGGAACTGCTCTCAGCAGAATTAGAAGATACTGAGGTAAAAACATTGATGTCCAGTCTAGCGCTAGCCCTTCTACCACTGGAGCTCCCATTCTTTGTGTAAATGCAATGCAGCTTGCACTGATTTCAAAGGGAGTTTTGTGTGAGTGAGGAGTGCAAAATCTTCCCCTTAACTTTGCATTGTCAAACTGTGTTCTAAAGCAGTGGCTCTCAACCAGCGGTCCGGGGTCCATTAGGTTGGCCCCAGCAGGTTTCGGGTGGGGTGGAGTCCTGCCAAGCAGGGCTGGCATTAGACTTGCTGTGGCCCAGGTGAGAAAGCCAAAGCCCCACCACATAGGGCTGAAGCCTGGGGTCCCAAGCCCCACCACCCAGGGCTGAAACCGAAGCCTGAGCTTAATGTGGCCTGATCCATTATCTCTTCCTTTTTTTCTTTTTTCTTTTTTTTTTCAGCCTTGAAATTCCACATTTAGTTTATTTTACATACACACCCAGAAAGAAAACTGGGAGGAAGTGAATTCTCTTGTCATATAACACAGTAGTGTAATAATGGAAAGCAACAAAGGGTTTGAATATTTGAAATATATACTGCATGCAAGTTTTTTAATGTAAATTTAGTTTTAAAATTAGTAGATTTAGGACAGCTTTAAATAATCTATGAATTTTATGTACCTGTAAGAAATATTGGAAGTTATGGTTTTGATTCATAATTAATAATGTTAACCACACATGATATTGCTCAGCCCAGAACACTCCTTTTTAATTTAGCATTTCATGCCTTCTTGCTAAGCGAGATCAAGGATTTGCATCACTAACTTATGAAAAGCTATTAATTGGAAAGTTATTATTGATAAATATCAGTGTCCCTGCTCTTGTTAAAAATAGTGCAGGGATAAATACTTGATACTGACTTTGATGTTATTTCCAGGAGTGATGTAAAAAGGTAGTGCTCTCTCACTATACCTTTTTTAAAGATTGGCACTACATTAGCCTTTTTCCAGTCATCCGGGACTTCCCCGGTTCGCCACGAGTTTTCAAAGATAATGGCCAGTGGCTCTGCAATCACAGCCGCCAATTCCTTCAGCACTCTCGGATGCAACTCGTCCGGCCCCATGGACTTGTGCATGTCCAGCTTTTCTAAATAGTCCCTAACCGCCTCTATCTCCACAGAGGGCTGGCCATCTCTTCCGCATTTTGTGATGCCAAGCGCAGCAGTCTGAGAGCTGACCTTGTTAGTGAAAACAGAGGCAAAAAAAGCATTGAGTACATTAGCTTTTTCCACATCCTCTGTCACTAGGTTGCCTCCCTCATTCAGTAAGGGGCCCAATTTTTGTTTTGTTTCAAACTTCACAATTTTCATGAAAAATTGTCCATTTTAGAATTTTTTCACAAAACTAGTACTATTTTAACTATTTTAAAAATAGTTTAACAGTTTTCATTTCTGTTTGTTTTTCTTTTTTCCAAGTCATTTTCAAAAATCTTTTGAAGGAAAAAGGAAAAAATATACAAATGGGCGGGGGGGTGGGGAAGCAAGGGAATTCATTAATTTATTTTAAATGAAAAATAAATAATTTTGAATCCTGAGAAACAAAAACAATGTTGAAATTTTTCACAAAATTGTTTGTTTGTTCATTTTTTGACCATCTGTATTACCATCCTTTTTCTGAGCTAGTCTCCACTACAGAGGCTTTGTTGGTATAGCTATTCTGGCTTTACTATATCAACAAAGCCCTGTGGTGGAGATGCTGCCTCTAGTGGCAAACAGTTATTTTGTGTGCACAGTTAAACCACTTTCCCAAACAACATAAATTATTCCAGCAAAAGGACACATCACTAACCAGCATAGTTATGCTGGCAAAACTTTGTAGTATAGACATGGCCTCTTTCTTGTCTATTTAGGCCCTAGTCCTGCAAAGATTTATGCCAGATCTACACTACAAACTTTCATCAGCATAGCTATATTGGTCAGCTGTTTGAAAAAATGTGATTTGTGATGACATAGCTGCACTGGCAAAAACACCTAGTGAAGATGGCTAAATCACTCTTTTACCAGTGTAGCTTATTTTGAATGCGGGGTGGGAGGGATTAAGCTTTGCCAGTACAAGCTACCTCTACACAAGAGCACTTGTCAGTATAGTGTACTGCTATAGCTATACTGGCAAAGCCTTTCAAGTGTAGACCTGGCATTACACATGCTTAACTTCACATGCTGTGAATAGTCCTGTGAAAGTCAATGGCACAGCTCACAGAATGTAAAGTGAAGGACATGTGTGAGGACTCAGCTACATGTAAAAGATGCTGCTTTAGCTCTACCAGTATAATTAAAGCAATACAAGTCCCCAGTGTGGATACAGTTATAGCAATATAAAAGTGTCTCCCTGTATAAGCTTATTCCCTTAAGTCAAGGGAAATAACAATACTGGTATAAATCACCTTTATACCAGTATAACTGTCCACAGTAAGGCTTTTTCTGATATAATAATTCTCTAGCCAAAATAGTTATAGTTATATATAAAAATATATATATTTTTAAGTGTAGACCATGCCTAAGTACTTGCAGGATTGGGGCCATAGATTGTAAAACTATTGTCACAGTTTAGGGCAACTACACCTGTATCTTCCCTCAGGGGTTCGGCAAGGGCAGCTACTCTCAGGCTTCCAGCTCCCTCGCTGTTGCCTCTTTTGGGTAAGGACATGAGTCTCTCCCTCTGACCAGAGTATTTTCAGCCTAGGAAATCCACTTCACACATACTGGTCCACAACAAAGTCCCTTGAACTTCCTCATATCTTCCAGAGTTTGCATTACTTTTGTTGTCTGCTAAAGAAGTTCCATACAGTCTCACAATAGTACCTAAACATTTGCCTTTACAACAGAACATATCCCTAAGGTATTAACCCTAATTCATTAAGGTTTAATTTAATTCAAAAAGGCTTGTTCAGGATATTACAGGACACTGTCAATCTGTCACAACCATCACTAAGGCTATGTCTACACTACAGAGTTAAGTAGATGCAAGTTATGCCGATGATCAAAAATGGTATAATTACATTGCTTGTGCATGTTCACACATGCTCCTTCTGTCGGCAGAGTGCATCCACAGTTGACGCTTTAGCATCGATAGTGAAAGCAGTGCACTGTGGGTAGCTATCCCACTGTGCAACTTGCCACCTTCTGCAGCTAGGAGTGTGGGAAGGCGGAGTGGATAGCAGTGCATCATGGATGTGGGATCAACGTCCCATGATGCAAAGTCCATGGGCTTCCGACTATGTTTCATGCCATTTTTCAATGGACTCTGTTTACTGTACGCCTGCCATCTTTGTCTCAAAGGATGGATCCTGCACTGCTCTCTACTGTTGTGGTCAGTGTTATAAACACAATGCAGCTGATCATGCAGTGTACCATGAGCTCCAAATCTAAACAGGAATCTGTGATGTCTATCCTGCTGTGTGTCATGGAGAGAAACAACACCTGCAACTATACAGGGTGGACTGTCGGTAATAGGCTCAGGAAACAAGCACTGAGTGGGGAGATCATATTGTTATGCAGGTCTGGGATGATGAGCAGTGGCCGCAGAACTTCTGGATGTGCAAATCCACCTTCCTGGAACTGTGTGCAGAGCTCAATTCAGCAAGGACACAAAGATGAGAGTTGCCCTCTCAGTGGAGAAGCGTGTGGCAGTCGCTATGTGGAAGCTGCCAACTCCAGATTGCGACCAATCAGTCACAAAGCAGTTTGGAGTCAGGAAGTCCACTGTTGGGGTTGTGTTTATGCAAGTGTGCAGGGTCATTAATCACATCCTGCTACGAAGGACTGTGACTCTTGGAAAAGTGCATGAAATAGTGGATGGCTTTGCAGCAGTGGGATTCCCCAACTGAGGCAGGGCGATAGATGGCACACATATCCCAATTTTGGCCCCTGACCATCTTGCAATGGAGTACATCAATAGAAAGGGGTACATCTCTATGGTATTGCAGACACTTGTGGATCACTGGGGTCATTTCACTGATATCAGTACGGGGTGGTCAGGGAAGTTGTATAACGCACGCATCTTCAGGAACACTGGTCTGTACAGAAAGCTGCAAGCAGGGACTTTCTTTCCAGATCAGAAGATTCCAATGGGGGATGCTGAAATGCAATAGTGATCCTGGGAGACCCAACATACCTCTTACTCCCATGGCTTATGAAGCCTTACACAGGAAACCTGAACAGCACCAAGGAATGCTTCAACCATAGACTGAGCAGATGCAGAATGACAGTTGAATGTGCATTTGGCAGACTAAAAGCTCGCTGGCACTGACTTTATGGCAGGTTAGACCTAAATGAGGAAAATATTCCTATGGTTACAGCAGCCTTCTGTACACTGCATAATATTTGTGAGGTGTCATAACCATACAGCTAAGGGTAGCCTAGAATTCCTCCTTACCTGTAAGGGGTTAAGAAGCTCAAATAACCTGGTTGGCACCTCACCAAAAGAAACAATGGGGAAAGAAGATACTTTCAAATCTTGGGGGGTGGGGGGAGGCTTTGTTTGTGTGTGTTCTCTTGGGAAGCAGAGAAGCATCAGGTCAGAAAACTCATTCTCCTATAAACCATCCTAAAAGTCTCTCATATTACAAAAATTGTAAGTAAAAGCCAAGCAAGGCGTGTTAGATTATCTTTTGCTTTGCTTGTGAATTTTTCCTTTGCTGGAGGGAGGTTTATTTCTGTTCTTTGTAACTTTGAAACTAAGCCTAGAGGAAGTTCTGCTGTGTTTTTGAATCTTTTGTTACCCTGTAAAGTTATTTTCCATCCTGATTTTACAGAGGTGATTTTTACCTTTTTTTTTTTTTAAATAAAATCCTTCTTTTAAGAACCTGACTGATTATTGTCCTAAGACCCAGGGGTTTAGGTCTGTGATCACTTTGTAACCAGTTGGTTAGGATATTATTCTCAAGCTGCAATTAGGGCATTGTTGTTCCTATTGCTAAGTGCTGCTGGTTTGGGGAACTCCTGTGTAACTCGCACCAGCAGAATGCAGTGTGTTGATTCAGCAGATCTCAATCTTACTCATAAGGAAAGACCACAGGCTTGGTTCGGTGGCAAAGGCATTAGGCTAACATGGTATTAGTGCTCTGGCTCAATGATTACAGGTACACTGACACATGTATGCCTGATACAGGAGATTTTTCGGCTACTCTGTTCTGTATAAACAGACAGCACTAAGAGGTCTTGGTATTGTGCTCACTTGCTATGACTTCCCTACAATAAAGGTATATGAAAATGGCTATCTCGATGTCAAAACACACATTTTGCAGAGAAGAACATAGCCTCTGATGAAGTGTGGAATTTGCTGGGCTGCAAAACTCTATTTCTGTGGCAGAATTAGGAAATGGAAAGACTGTGATTCAGTGTATATTATCCCTGCATTTAGGATAGAGCATTATATCTAATTACTTACCAAAAACTGCTTTAAAAGAACACTGAGGCTGCAAAGTTTAGCACTCAAAAGTTAGGATATGCCATAATTAAGGTTGCTTGTTCCAGTTTAATTTGGTCTCCTTGGGTGTATGGATTATCATTCAGTCCCTAATTTCATGTTCACACACTATTTTTGTTACAGGATCCCTTCTTCATTCAGTGCACAGAATGGATGGTGCTCAGTCAATGAGCACTTATTCAGAATTCTATTTTATCCTCATTGTTCAGTATGTGCTTTGTGCCTTATTTACTGCACACATTCAAACCCTGCTCTGAATACAGAATTATTAATTTCCTCAGGGGCTCATCCTTATAGCATCTGAGTGCTTCACAAATATTAATTAAGTTATCTGCACAAGATCCCTGTGAGATGCTTATTACTGTAACATTTGAGTCCTTCACAAATATTAATTAAATTATCTGCACAAGATCCCTGTGAGGTGTGGAACATTATTATTCTTTTACACATGGGGAACTGTGGCTCAGAGAAATTAGGGTCAAAAGTATCCACTAATTTGACCACAATTGCAGTTGTGAGTGAGAATTCTGCAAACCAGACCCCAGATGTCTTAAGCTGGACACCCAAAAATGGTTAGGCCAGGTCTATGCTACGGACTTCTGCCATTATAGTTTGTTGTTCCTATTGCTAAGTGCTGCTGGTTTGGGGAGCTCCTGTGTAACTCGCACCAGCAGAGTGCAGTGTGTTGATTCAGCAGATCTCAGTGTTACTCATAAGGAAAGACCACAGGCTTGGTTCGGTGGCAAAGGCATTAGGCCAACATGGTATTAGTGTTCTGGCTCAATGATTACAGGTACACTGACACATGTATGCCTGATACAAGAGATTTTTCGGCTACTCTGTTCTGTATAAGACAGACAGCACTAAGAGCGCTGTGCTGCCAACACTAACTGAAAGAGGGAGAGATTGAAATTAAACTTGTTTAAGATAATAAAAAGAGGGTGGAGACAGTGAATCATAGCGTTAGAGTATGCTTAGATATTGATAGTTGTTTATAATTATAAAGCTTTAATAATTAATATAGTTTTAGTTGGTTATGGCTAGCAATGACAAGATGGCAGTAGCAAGCAGTCACAGTCAGAGAAATCCAAAATGGAGGTCTGGGAGAGATTTGGCCAATAGCAAACAGATAGGCTGATGGGAAACAAGGATCACTCCAAAACTGGAATGAAGGGGTCAGTTAAGCATAACACAGGTTCTCAGTCAGGTCCAGCTTCTAAGGTGCAGGTTTTCAATCAGATACAGTTTTGATTGACAAATAGACGGCTTAAACCTGATTGGTGGAAATGTTCAGGATTGTAAAAATAACCAATCAGAACAGGCCAAAATTTGTATATAAGGCAGAGAACTGATAGGATTTTGTCAGTCTGTGTTGGAATGTGAGTGGAAGGTATTGGAGTGAGTGAATATTACAAGAAGAGACATCAGAAACTGAAGATAAGAGCTGAAACCATTGAAGGATAAAGGCAGAAGCAAAGAAGCAGTAGCAGCAATAACATCAGTCCTGACAGATCAGAAGGATCTAGAGAGAGAAAAGGGACAGAAGACTGTGGAGAAGTAAGCATGATGACTGTCACAAGGAATAACTAGAATGTATGAAGGGGTGTTTTTGAGATTATAAAGCTGGATGATTGTGTATGTAAGTTTTGTTGTTATATGTATTGTCGTTAATGTTTAAGAACTTGTCAGCACCTTTAATGTTTAAGAATTTGTCAGCACCAGCACTGGTCCTCGCATATAAAATGTAACCTCTTAAAGCTATTTTCTAATTGTAAGATATTGTAATTAGGAGTACTTAAATGTGTATCTGTGCTAATAGAATTTTATGTCTTTGTTAAAAGAATGTATGGTTTTATTTCTTTTATTATGTTTTAGATTTGCTGTGTTTTCATAATATTATTGTTTAGGTGTACTGTATTAGGAAATCTCATGTAAAATAAAGGTTATTTTTGTTTTTGAAGAATTGCTGCCTGAGTGTCAATCCCTTGAGTGGAAGGCTGTATCCATGTTCTCCTGGACAGAGAATTAGTCTATTCTAAGAAGTTCTGCACAGGTTGAAGGGAAGCCCCCTGGCAATTCCTCTATGGCAGGCTACCCCCTTTCACCTACCAAAAACAGACAAATTGAGGATTAAATTACAAATATAGGCAGGCCATTATAGGGGTTCCTGAAGTCTGATTTTGGGGGTAACATGCCCGCGACAAGGCAGCGACTCAATCAACAACATTATGCTGTCCCTTAGGCCAATATAAAGATGCTGATCCTTCCAGTCTTGTTTTATATATTGATAAAAGTTACATATTACACCCCATATGCTTTTTGTTATTATCCTGTGCCTTGTACCTCCTAATTTGAACAAAATATCCTCTTTCATTATCCTGTCATTCCATACTTACCTTGCAAGGGTTCAGTGTGGCCCTCTACCATCTTTCGGAAATTTGTTTACATAGTTACTTGAGAACTCTGGGTGTTATTCCATCCTCTAGGTCAGGAATGTGCTTACTGAGTTAGCTAATACCTGGTTTGTTACTATTCTGCCAAGGCCAGGCCTATTTTGGTTCATACAATTCACCATGCCCAGGGCTCCAGCAAGGCTACATAGCTATGTCAGTCAGGGGTGTGAAGAAGTGTGATCCCTGACTGACATAGCTTTACTGGCAGAATTCTGCAGTGCAGATGCAGCCATACTGACAAATTTGTGATTTTACTGCCATAGCTTGTTACGCTTGTGTCAGTGGTCTTACTAAAACAGTACAAAGCATAGCTGCAGCTACACTAGGAATGCTTTGCCATTGCACTTTATGAGTATTCCTGTACTGGTAGAGTATTTCTAGTGTAAACATGGCCTTTATAACCCCCTGTGAAAAGTCTGGTTTAAGTAACTTGCCCAGAATCACATAGGAATGCTGTAGCAGAGACAGAGATATAATCCAGTTCTCCAGGGCTACATTAAACTGCATTAACCATGAGACCATTGTGACAATCAGAGTCCACATACCCCAAGGGGAGAACAGCAGGTTTAAACCACAAAAATAAGCAGTGAAATCAACTGATTGCATACAAGGTTATTGTCAGGGCCGGCTCCAGGCACCAGCTTTCCAAACAGGTGTTTGGACGGCATTCATAATGGGGCCGCAGTCCGTGTCCCTCAGCAGCAATTTGGCAGCAGCTCCGCTTCTCTTCTAGCCGCGGTGGCTTTTGGGCGGCAGCTCCGCTGCTCATCTAGGTGTGGCGGCAATTCAGTGGTGACTGCTTGGGGCGGCGAAATTGGTAGAGCCACCCCTGGTTATTGTACTGTAAAAATATATCTAGTAAGGTCTTTTATGAAAGCTTGCAGTGTTCTAAAATAGGTGATCATTATGAGATATGTATGGAGGCTATGGTTATGAATGTATGTATTTGTGTATATAGAGAACTGTGCTCATAAACTTCGACTCCAGCTCACAGCATGGCAATGAATGATCAGAAAAGGAGAGGCACCTCCCAAGCTAAGTGTTTACACAAAACCGAACTCAAGTAATCATCCATTGTACAACCCAGGAAAAGACAGTGATGGGCCATTAGAGTTAATGGAAATATATTGAGATAACTGGAAATTTCCCCACTTTGAATGTCTGTAGTGACTGAAGGGAAAAAAAATGCAAACCCTTGTAAAATGGAAGGGGTTTGACATGAAATCTATCCAGAACCTGATGGATAGCCTCCAGGCAAGAAGCTGTCTGTGAAACACTGTAGCTAGGAGGTATGCTGGGAAACTGTTCAAATGCAATAGATATTGTATTAGAAGGGATTTTATCTAATACGGAAGTGTAAAGCCTGAAGTGTGTCTTTATGTTTATTTTCAGTATAACTTGTGTATGTTTGCTTTCCCTCATTATTTCATCTTTGAATCAGTGTTTTTTCTATAAAATAAACTCTCTATTTTTACGCCAAGCAGGTCTCTCGTATGTAAACTGTGTGGAGTGTGTGCGCCATAGTGAACTGATGACTGGAGGGCTGGTTTTATACCTTCAAGGTGAGGAACCAGAGAGGAATGATTCAAGTGTCTGATAATTAAGAACTCAGGGAGGATGGATTTGGGAAGATTCGAGACTGGAAGGGCTGTTAGTGTCATCCTGCAAGGAGTACTAGGTCCATGAGAGCCAGGTGAGATCTTGTGCTTGTGGGCTGGCTACTGGAGTCAGCATCTGAACCATAGTGACACAGCACCAATGCACCCTGAAGTTACAGGGCATGTGGTGACAGAACCCCTTACTGAACTGGATGATCCCCAAAACATCACAACCATCCTTTCTCTTCCTGCAATCCCCTGCCTCATTCACTATTGCCTGTGGCTTTGTGCAGAGGACTTGCTGGAGGAGGAGGCTGCTGCTAGTATTGCTGCTGCTGCTACTGCTCTACCCCTGCTGCTGTTGCTGCTGGTGAGTGGGGGAGCTGGATGGAGCCCTCCCCATAGTCCATCCACTCTTGCTCCTGCTGTTGAAGACCAGCTGCTGGCCTACTTCCTTGCCAGCCTCCACTAACCTACTCTGGGACTACTACTGCAACAGGGACTCTTCTCACAAGCACATGTGGATGCACTTCCCCCCTGCCCCTTGGATTTTCCCTCCCCCTCCCTTCTCCCACTTTACATTTGGATGCGGGGCTGCCTTCTCCTCCTTCTGTCCAGGCCTGCCCACCAGCCCCTCCCCCCTGTGATTGCAACCCCTCCAATCTTGCACGATCCCCCTCCCCTTTGCAGTTCACTGCCCCCAGCTCAGGTGTTCCCCCTCTTCCAAAGCTTGCTGCTCCCCCCCCCACCCCAGTTTGGTATCTGCCTCCACTGCCCTGCCCTAGGCCCCCATTGCTATATATTTGCCTGTCCCTCTTGCCCCACACAGGGCCCCCTTTGCTATTTTGTTACTTGCCCTGCCCAGAGCCCCTCCTTCACTGTTTGATCCCTGCCTGGCTCAGGCCCCCTTCCCTTGCTGTGTGCTACCTGCTTTACCCATGCCCCCACCTCATGGTTTTGTACTCACCTTCCCAACCCAGCCCCCTCCCCTTTTGCTGTTTGTTCCCTGCACCACCCAGCCCCCCCTTGCTGTTTGTTCCCTGCCTCCCCTGCCCCATCAAGCCCCACTTGCCCCATGCACCGGCGCTTGTGATGCCCTCATTTCCCTCCCCCCCATTGTGCCCCACGCTCTCTTTGCTTTATTACATTATCTCCTCCAGTTTGTTTGTACCTTCTCCCCCACATACAGTCTCCATTTTCCTTACCCTGACACTTCCCTTTATCATTTCTACCCTCCCTTCCAGTGGCTGTTCCTGCCACCTGCCCTCAATGGTGGACACTTACTCAACCATGTGTGTGACTTCTGCTTCAGTGGCCTCATCCATGGGGAGCCTGAGGGAGGGGATCCCTGGCCACCCCTTGGTGCACAGCACAGTAGGATACCTACCTGTGGTGCACCACACTTTATAGCTACCCAAGTGCTGCTGGTGAGTATGCACAGTGCTGACACAAGCAGCCAAGTATTCATATGCCTAAGCAATATAGAAACTTTGCTGGTTGTATTTCAAAGTAATTTATGTTGACCAAACTTTGTACTGTAGACATGGCCCCATTATCAAGATTACTGACCTCCCTGGAACCATAGTGGGACAAGTCAGGGCTGGTCCTCACAGAGTTTTTCCACTCATTTAATTAAACCAGTTTAGTTAAAGTGGACATACACTGATACAAAACAACTTTAATTGAAGTAACTTGTGTTAGTAAACCAGGAAAAGGCCATGGATACACTATGTCAACTATACAGGCACACACGGGGGGGGAGGGATAGCTCAGTGGTTTGAGCATTGGCCTGCTAATCCCAGAGTTGTACGTTCAATCCTTAAGGGGGCCATTTAGGGACCTGGGGCAAAAATTGGGGATTGGTCCTGCTTTGAGCAGGGGGTTGGACTAGATGACCTCCTGAGGTCCCTTCCAACCCTGATATTCTATGACACTTATGGCATCATATTGAGGGCAGCATATGTTGTGTTTTTTCTTTAGATAAAAATAGTGCCACATGATTCACTCTCTCTGTACATGACTGATCATATTTCTTATATTTTAATAGATCCCATAGCTATTTTCAGAAGAGGAAAAGGTTTTCCCCTGTCTTCGGCCAAAATGTAATATGACCCACTCCTCATTACTGAGCAACGAACAATTAGGCCCTAGATGAGAAGGGAAGTCCAGGGAAAAGAGAAGTCAGAAGAGGCTTGAATGGCAAGAAGGGAAGCAATTGAAAAGACTAGGATTAAAAAGTAAATATGAAGGCTAGAGAGAAAGGTAAGAAAGATGGAATACTCTCAGACAATGATAAACACCTAGATAAATTACCATTGTGGCACTCCAATGGCTATCTAAAAGAAAAGAGAACAATGGTGGAAACATAGAATGCAAGAGTGAATATAATAGCAATAGGGGAATAGAAGAGGGATGAGAAAATAGACAAGGCCTTGTTTAAGGCCATGTAGACCAGTTGTTTTCAAACTGCGGGTCGCAACCCAGTACTGGGTCACGGAATGTAAGGCACTGGGTCACGGTGGCGCTGGTCAGTACTGCCAACCGGGCTGTTAAAGGTCCCCTTGGTGGTGCTGACCAGTTAAGGCAGGCTAGTCCCTACCTGTTTTGACACCACGCTGTGCCCCAGAGGCAGCAGGTCCGGCTCCTAGGCAAGGGGGCCACAGGGCTCCATGTGCTGCCCCTGCCCCGAGCACTGGCTCCGCACTCCCATTGGATGGTTCCTGAGGGGGGCGGTGTCTGCGGGCGAGAGACACCTAGAGCTGCTTGCATGCCTCTGCCAAGGAGCTAGACCTGCTGCTGGCCACTTCCTGGGTGCAGCATGGTCTGCAGTGCCAGGACAGGCAGGAAGCCTGCCTTAGCACCCCAATGCGCCGCTGACCGGGAGCCGCCCGAGGTAACCCCGTGCCCCAACCTTGCACCCCAGCTTTGAGGGCCCCCCATATTTGGAGCCCCTTCCTGCACTCCAAACCCCTCATCCCCAGCCCCACCCTGGAGCCGGCACCCCCCAGCCCTGAGCCCTGACCCGCTCCCGCACCCCAACCCCCTGTCCCAGCCCAGAGCCCCCCCACACGCACCCTGAACACCTCACCTCACAACCCTCACCCCCACACTCCAACTCTCTGCCCCAGCCCTGAGCCCCTCCCATACCTCAAACCCCTCATCCTCAGCTCCGTTGGGTCGTGGGCATCAACAAATTTCTTCAACTGGGTCACCAGAAAGAAAGTTTGAAAACCACTGATGTAAACAAGACTTTATACTTAAACTGTAAGCTGTTGGTGATAGAGACCATCTTTTTATGATGTTTGTATTATGCGTAGCACAATGGGACTTGACCTTTTAAGCATTATCATAACACAGATAATTAATAATAGAAGAGACGTAATAGAGAAATGGAGGCACTACTTTTCAAAAGAAAGGGACAACACTAAACTAATGGTGTTAAACATCTGGCCCAAAGGCAGGTATACTTATTATTATTTGTATTAGGTATTTATCTCACACCAAGAAAGACTGCAGCCTTTAAGCCTTCATTTTTAAAATAAAAAAGTATTTATGCCTTTATGATTGTGAAGAAAAGCTCCCAAATGTGAACTGATTTTAAAGCAATGCAAAATTATCTTCCTTCATCTGCAGATAGTCTGAGAAGTGTGAACTGGCACCTTTAATCTCAAAGGGATACTAAATTTAAATGATAACTCCAAGAGCCAGATTTTAAAATAATTTAAGTGCTAAGTGCAAATCTGTGCCCCTAATTTATGCAATACATTGACAACGTGTGTGCAAAACATGCAATAAAATGCTAACAATCTAATAAACAAAAGGCAGAAATAGCCCCTGGTTTTAAGAAAAGGAGTACTTGTGGCACCTTAGTGACTAAAAATTTATTTGAACATAAGCTTTCATGGGCTACAGCTCACTTCATCGGATGTTTTTTCACCCTGGTTTTAGTACCACTTTTCCTAATGAGTGATGCTGTATGCAATAGTAACTTCATTACAGTCCTGATCCTGGAAACACTTAGCATACAACTGCACTAGGAAAAAAGGTATGTTCTTAGGTCCTGTTAGAACATACATGGTAACACAAGTCAAAATCCCAGCAAAGACCAGGAACTTTGTAGCTTTCACATGTTAGCAAGTTAAGGTAAGGACTATGGGGAGCATTTTTTCCTAGTGAAGACAAGGCCTTAACCATTCAGTGAGACTACTCACTTGCATGAAATTATACACTTGCTTAAAGTATTTCTGGGCTAATGCTTTGATCCTTCAAAGAAAACTTTGCAGGTGCAGCTCCATCAGCTATGTACAGATGTAGAGATCCACCCACATGGTTCTTTTCCAGGATTGGAATTTACATGAAGAAATTTAGATCATGTGTGACTAAATCATTGTATTTTTAATTTTGTTTGAAAGTGTAATTTTTTCTGATTAATGATGGTATGGATTTCTAAACTAATCATTTTATTTGGGAACAGTGCCTGGTTTCCATCTTCTCTATATGACTCTATCATCATTGTAGATATAACCGTGAATTTAAAAAAATATATTGTTTGGCAATAGGGATTTATTCAGTGTCTCTAACAAACATCAGCTTTGAATTTATTTAATTTTAACTATCTTTTCTATTGATAGCTAATGCTTTTCTACATATAATTTCTACATATAATCTGATTTGGAACAAACAGAAATGTGTTTTGTTTTGGATAATTAGGAGTATGTAAAGGATTTTAGAACTGAGACGGGAAAGTAGAAGGATTTGTTTGACTACCATTTGGTATCTTTGGTGGCATTTAGAGTTTGGATGCTTATTTAAAGAGCCAACTGTATTCTGTAATTAAGTAATTGAAGTTGTCTTGGTTGTCCAATTTTTGTTGTTGATATCGGTAGGAATTTTTCTTCCTTCCTTCCTTGGGCACTTTTGATATATCTTTGGATTAGACACAATGTAACAACTGCTTTCTCTTCAGTGGATACCTTCTATTTCCTTCCTCTGCTTTTATTTAGAGGTTTTCTGAAGGTCTGCTCACTTTCTCAAGGTGTTCATAATTCTGTGGACCATGTTTGTTTGATAGAAATGAACTCATTTGAGGCTTGTTATTGCACCATTGATGTTGGGGCAGTTTTGCAACGGACTTCAAGGGGAGCAGAATAAAATCATTTGCAAACCCATCATCTTGACACCTGAGACCCTCACAAATTTATCAACTGTACTCGTACAATTACATATTCATAGATTTTAAGGGAAAAAGAACCATTATGATCATCTAATTTGACCTCCTGCATAATACAGGCCATAGAATTTCCCCAGTAATTTCTGCACTAAATCTATAACTTCTGGTTGAACTAGAGCATATATTTTAAAAATCCATATCCAGTCTTGATTTAAAGACTTCAAGTAATGGAGTATCCATCACATCACTAAATAAGTTCTTCCAATGGTTATTTACCCTCACTTTTCTTTGATAAGAAGTTCAATTTATTTCGCTTAAGTCACTTGTAAGGCAGATTTTCAAGGCCATGAATCCTTGTTTTTTGTTGTTTTTTTTTCTGAACACTTTAAAATTTTTCAACAAATCCCTTCTCTCTTCCCTTCAGGGGCTGGGCTTTCTTAATTTTGTTTTGTCTTTCAATACTGTTAGTGCAAATTACTGTAAGAAATGGAAGGTCAAAAAACTGGGTTTTGCAGTTTCTCTAAGGTTGTGAGGAGTGGAATGGTGGCTGCCCTTTCCCAGTCTCTATCTCCACTTTGAAACCTCTTTGGTTGAGGTGGCAGCTTCATTATAAGCTACAGCCAATCAGACACGCCCAGTTCCAGGATCAGCTCTAGAGTTCTAAAGAGGGGCTGTTGGAGATCCCAACTGTCACCTCCGTGGATGGTGGACAGCTTAGTTGTCCAGTCCCTGCAGTGGAGCAGCCAGGGCAGGGCTTTCCAGCTTCCAGCCACCACCTGCTGCCTATCCTCCCCTTCCCACCCAGCCGGCTGTCACCCACGCTCTCCTCCCCTGCCATTGCCTGCAGCCTACCCTCCACTTCCCTTTCCTGCTGTTGCCTCCACCTACCTTACCCTTCCCTGCCATCACCTGCCACCTACCCTACCCCTCCTGCCCAACCATCTATCACCCACTCTTCCCTGCAGTCACCTGCCACCAACCCTACCCTACCTTTCCATCACCTGCCACCTACCCTACTCCTCCTGCCCAATCCTTCTCTTCCCTGCTGTCTCCCGCTGCCTGCCCTTCACTTCCCACCCAGCCAGCTATCACCCACCTTCTCCTGCCACCTATCCTTTTCTTCCCTGCCGTTGCCCACCGCCTACCCTTCCAGAGAGGTAGCAGCCATCAGGTACGTGACAAATATCTGACTCCATATATTCAGTCTGAAAGGTTCTTTTGGCATTAGTTGCTGCTGGCTCAGGCTGTGCTGCACTTCTGCTCTCCAGAGCAGTAGAGCCCAACAAGCAGGGAAATATTGTCTAACCTCTTCATTCCAGTTATTCTAATAATCCGGCAACCCTCTTCTAGTACCCACTTCATGATACTTCCCTTTCGCTATCTTCCTGTCGATGAGCAAACAATACATTCTTCTGCCCCTGCTCAACCCTTGAAGGGAGAAGTTAGGAACTCATACCTCTGGTTACTAAAAATCTGGCAACACTGTGAATGAAACCTTGCCTTTAAGCATTTGTGATAAAGTTTTAATAGCTGTCACCACAATTGTCCTGTGGCGCTGACCCAGTAAGTAAGAACCACCAGGTAAGTAACAGCAGAAAGATGGATTATTACAGAATATAAATCTATACAATTGTTGAGGGTACAAAATGGCAGGTAAATAGAGACAAGGGCCATGTCTGCACTAGGTATACTGGTATACTATCCCAAGATGTGGGGACTCTATCGTGGCAAGCAGGGACTCCAGAAAATATTGGGGGGTCATGGTGGATAATCAGCTAAACATGAACTTCCGATGTAATGCTGTGGCTAAAAGAGCTAATACAATCCTGGGATGCTGAACAGAGAAAGGGAAGAGAAGCTAGACAAATTCAGACTGGAAATAAGGCATTAACTGTGATAGTAATTCACAATTGGAATAGTTTACCAAGGATTGTGGTGGGTTTCCCCCACTGACAATTGTTAAATTAAAATTGGATTTTTTTTTAAAGATTTGCTCTAGGAATTATTTTGGGGAATTTCTCTGGCCTGTGTTATATAGGAAGTCATGTATGTAGGCTTCCATGCCCTTAGAGGAGCATGGCATTGTCCTCTATTCTAATGCATATAAATAGGACCCTACCAAATTCACAGTCCATTTTGGTCAATTTCACAGTCATAGGATTTAAAAACGGTAAATTTCATTATTTCAGCTATTTAAATCTGAAATGTCATGTAATTGTAGGGGTCCTGACCCATAAAGCAGTTGTGGGGAGGTCACAAGGCTAATCTAGGGGGAGTTGCGGTACTGCTACCCTTACTTCTGCGCTGCTGTTAGCAGCAGCACTGCCTTGAAAGCTGGGCAGCTGGAGAGCTGTGGCTGCTGGCTGGGAGCCCAGCTTTCTGACTCTGAGCCCAGCATGGTATGGTATTGCCACCCTTACTTCTGCGCTGCTGCTGGAGGGGCATTGCCTTCAGATTTGGGTGCCTGGCCAACAGCCACCACTCTCTGGCCACCCAGCTCTAAAGGCAGTGCAGAAGTAAGGGTGGCAATAATGCGTCCGTCCCCCCCATAACCTTCTGATCCCCCTGCAACACCCTTTTGGGTCAGGACCCCCAATTTGAGAAATGCTGGTCTCCCTCATGAAGTCTGCATAGGATAAAAGCTCACAGAAAACCAGATTGCATGGTCTGTGACACGTTTTTCACTGCCCTGAATTTGGTAGAGCCCACATATAAACCCAGAAATGGTGTGGGAACTAATCACCTGCCTGTTCTAGTGAGGTTACTTGCAAACCTGGAAGAAGACAAACGGATATGAACAATTTTAAGCTTGTTTTTTGAGGTTCTTGGTAAAAAGCAAAATTGAGCGATGATTTTTAAAATAAGTGAGGTTCACAGTCAGAGCAGATTACAATGACTTAAACCTGATACATTGCAACAGGCCAAGCCTTAAGGTTCCCTTTCCTGGCAGCAGCACTCGGTGTTTCCCTGGTCGGCTGGTGCTCTGGAGGTAGCAGGCCCAACAGTGAATGCCCCCCTTACTTCACCCTGCCCTGTGCCCTTCTTCCGGGCCCTCAGCCGCCTTGCCACCCTGCAGAGTCCCTGGTCCCCGTCAGGCCGCCAACTTCCTCCCGCGGCTCGCTCTCCCGCTGCTGAGTCCTGCCCTCCTCGCCTAGCTCCTCCCTCTGCTCACACTGTCCCAGGGCGCCGGGCTGACATCACGCCCGGGGTTTCCATCGGGCCGAGGGAGGGGGAGACTTGACTGTACTGAGCGGCTGTAGCGTGATGGCGGCGGCCGGGAGGACCTAAACGGTGGCGGCAGCGGCGCAGCGCGCACCCTGGTTCTCTCCCCCTCCCGGTTCGGGCTTCATTGTGCGAAGCGCCACGGGCCAGTCCGCCGCGTAGGTCAGCGAGGGGCCCAGTGCGGCCGGCGGGGGAGAAGCGGCCCAGGCCCCGCGGCGGCGGCCGGAGTAGCCCCCGAGCCCGGGCTGCAGGCAGCACTTTCCTCTCCAGTGGGATAACGCTGTGTCCCGACAGCGCGGCCCTGGGGAGGCCCGGCCGAGACACGCGCAGGTAGGCAGCGGCCTGCCCGGGCTCGGGCTGGGCTCGGCTCGTTAGTTTCTCGCCGGTTTGGAGCTGGACTCACTGCGGCTGCCGGGGGCTCGGCGGCCTGGCCGGGGGCTGAGTGGGAAGAAGCCGGGAGTGGGGCCTGTTTACCGCTTCCAGGCTGGGCGGGGGTGATGAGCGCGAGGGAGCTGGGCTCGCTGTGAGGACGGAGGGGACGGGGGGCTGGGCTCGCTGGCTCCTGGTGAGGGAGCCGGCTGGGAGGTGGGAGCGCGGCCCTCGGGCTGCCTTGGCGATGTGAGGAGCGTGCAGTGCGGGGGCTGAGTCGGCCGGGGAGCCGTGGCCAAGAGCGGCGCCAGTGCAGGCCGCGCCGGGAGCGGGGAAACGTCCACGGAAGAGGAGGGAGACCGACCATTGCCTGGAGGGGGCGGAGACCGGGGCGGTTGTGACCTGGGCGCCCCTGGAGGGCGGGTGGTTGGGAAAAGTAAGAGGCCGCTGCGTTTGGAGGATTACAGCCAGGGAAGCTCTTTGGCCGGGGGGTCCCACAGCACAGCAGGGGAGGTGTATGGTAGGGAGAGGAAACTGCGGCCACCGGGCCGGGCGGGTAAATTTGGAAGCTGCTGAAGGCCGAATAACTGGGATGGGGATGCCGGTGAGTGGCTTCGGGATGGCAGGGCCGAGGAGCCCGGGCCGCAGCGGGTGCTAGCCAGGCCGCCTAGCGGGCAGCTTTGTTGAACCACAAGACCCCAAGGTCTGTAATCGACAGGGGCGCTCCCACCGCAACAGCGCCTGGAAGTGCTGCGGCGACGGGCCGCCCCACGGACGCGCTTTGCCCCTTGTGAGCGGCCTGTTTGTCTCTGATTCCCAGTCGGGTTGGGCTTGTGGCTGGGGCTCCTTGGTCGCTCATACCCTCCGCCATGTCCTTTGTGTACTGGTCTGGATGAGAGACTATGATGCCTGTAACAGTAGCCCGAGGAAACCCGAGCAGGACAGACTCAGTCGGATCACTGTGGCCAAACAAGGAGGTGGAGGGGCGGACGGGCGAGCTGTGTATGAAACCCTCATCTCATTCACATCCATTCAGTGCCTTCGGGGCACTCTTCATTCGCTGATTTGTTAGGAGGTTTATCCTTGTACTCCTGCTGTAGGACACTTACAGTGACCCCGGACGCTTTGGATACTTCAGTACACACAACCCTGATTATCGTGGTATGTGAAATATTGACCATTCTAGCTGTGGGATCTTGAATTAGATTTGTTATTGGATAACTCTTGACAAGCATAACTTTTTAAACGTGTGGCAGTTAGGCTGGTTGATAGAGAAAATGTTATGCTTGAACCTGTATGCTTTTACAGTATGTTTATAGTATTTCTTTAGTGATCTGAGTATTGTTCCATCAGTTGAAATAAAATACTTGTCTTTTTACCCAGTACTTGTTTAAAGTTTATAATGCAGTAGTGCTTAAAAGCCAAGTAGGTCTGGATCACGTTGTTCAGCTGTTGATACGTACAATAAATGATAGTGCCTGCCCCAAAATGTTGACTGGTAGTACCTTCTCACTTACTATAAATTAGAAAAATACTTTTGTTTATTTTCAGTTTGTGTTTGTCACAGGACTTTCAGTTTAACAGTTCCTTTGTATAACCAGTCATACTCTGTTCTTTGTGTGGGCCTTTCACAGAGCAATGGGAAAGAGAAACGTTCTTTAAACAGGAAAGTGTGATTACAAAACTATCAGCAATTGCAGTGGGTAGTGCCAGAAACTACTTTTTTAATTAAGTAGATTTCATATTTGATCCTTTTAAGTGTTAGTTTGTTAGGTCAGTTATATTTAGCATCTTTAGAGGTTATATGGAACCATACAGTATTTCAAGTCATATTCTTAACACTTTTATATGTCTAACTCTGTTTTAGGTAATTTGGGAAAGGATCTTGAATACCTTCGGTGAACAGTTGAACAAACAAGTCAGCTGTAAAACACGTGGAGTACAAGGAAGACTATAAAGGGAACTTTTAATATCCATCTCAAAAACTGAGTGGACTTATATTTTAAACTTCTGAATATTTACAATGAATGGGCACAGTGATGAGGAAAGCATAAGAAACAGTAGTGGAGAATCAAGGTAAGCATTAATCATTTCAAGTCTCTGCTATATGGTCTTGTCTGAAGACAGCTTGAATTTATAACTTTATTTTGGACAGCTGAACCTCTTTATCATAGATGCAGAACATAGTTTTTAGGTCTCATTCTGTCCTCTTCCGATCCTTATATAATGCGTCAGCTTGGTATCTTAATGCATGTTGTATTATAAGTATACAGTTTATTGGTATTTAGCCTGCGCTATATGCATTTCGAAAAAAACCCGCTTGCTTGGCATTATTTATTAACTGTCAGCATTGTTTCATAACAACTGTAGACCTTAGTAAAGGAAGTTATTTTAGTGTGTTAAATTAGTATTTAGGTAATATAGTTGATCCAAGAGAAGAGCCTTTACTGTTTATAAACCAATTTTTGTCTTGGCTAATAAATATGAAGATGGAAAAATGTATTCAGAATATCAAATTAAACCTTGGATATTGGAAATGCAACGTATGCACTCAGGTACCATGGTGATGGGTACAGTATAAAAGCCCAACCTAACCTACAGGAGGAGGTAGGTCTTTGATTTTGTTACGTAATCTGTAGTTTTCCTTAGTTGCTGAGCTACAAAAACTTCACCACTGTGACATAACCAGTACATAACCAGGTAGCAAAATTGTCTTCTCAAGTATGGCCATTGATTCATTGGCATTTTGAATTATTTAACAATCTGTAATCTAGAAGTTACTAATCTCAAACTTTGTTTTGGTGCGTGAGAACGTACATTGCTTTTAGTTGTTTAAAACAGTGGTTCTCAAAGCCGATGTGCCGCTTGTTCAGGGAAAGCCCCCTGGCGGGTCGGGCTGGTTTGTTTACCTGCCATGTCCACAGGTTCGGCCGATCGCGGCTCCCACTGGCTACAGTTCGCTGCTCCAGGCCAATGGGGGCCGCAGGAAGCGGCGCAGGCCAAAGGATATGCTGGCTGCCCTTTCCGCAGCCCCCATTGGCCTGGAACGGTGAACCGCAGCCAGTGGGAGCCACGATCGGCTGAACCTGTGGACGCGGCAGGTAAATAAACTGGCCCGGCCCGCTAGGGGGCTTTCCCTGAACAAGTGGCGGACTGTCTTTGAGAACCACTGGTTTAGAAGACATTCCTCTTGCTATAGGGAAATGTATTTAGTGTAATACAGAACTTGTTTTCAAACCAAGCAAAACAGTCCTCATGGAACCTCAAAAGCTATTTTTTGGTTTTCATAAATTGGAGTAGGAAAGATGAAAACTGTGTGTATAATTTTTATGAATTTTGTAAATTTAGGGTCTCTCTGGATTTCTGATTTCTATAGTAGAAAATGCAACTTCCATCTAAAAGATTTTTTGCTTGGTTGCAGAGAAATTCAGCCAAATTGTTCCATTTTTTTTATTTTTACCATCTTTAGACTGAAACAGTTGTAAAGGAGGTATGAACTACTTCTTTTTTTCAATGGGATGTTAACTAGTTCTCATTCAAGCTTCAGTGTGTAAATATTAACTATTTAGCTAATCAATTTAATGTGGTTAATGTGTTTAAGCACTGTGGACAGAAATTAAAATTTGTTATCCTACAAATGTTCTTGGTATGGTGTCAACAGCTTCGTATGATTATAGGAAGTTCAAAGATTTCTATTTAATTTAAAGTAATATAATGCATGCTGTACATGGGAGGGGACAAGACATACAAAAATGTATTTACACAGTAAATGTCATCATGCCTCTGTGTAATGAGAACTTCAGTTATACCTAGGAGTAATAATGTATATGCATTTTAAAATTACAAGTTCCAAATTTTTGTTTTAGTGCTTGATAATGATTCACTCTAATGTTTCTGAAGGCTTACTTGATGAGTAGACAATTATCTTGCTTTTATTGGAAGCAGCAAGGTTGTGGAATTTCAGCTGCAGTTTAATACCATAATGTTGCACAAGTTCAGAGCTATGCTTATTTTCACTTTTTCAGGAGAAAAAAAAATGTCAAAGCTTGGCCTCCTGAATTTCAAAATGTTGTAAATCAAAATTCAAAAACTGTGGTTAACTTGTCTGGAACATCTCAAATGTTTTTGCAAATGTATGGGATTGCATTGCCTACTTAAAAAGAAACACAAGTCACCCTAATTAAAGATAATGTAGGAAGAGAGATGCCTCATATCAAACTGAAACACTGCACCTGCTACATAATGTATATAGAATAGCAATGTATGTGTGTTTTCTTGTTTAAAAAAGGTAACATAAATTTAAAATATTACTATTAAATAAGCTTTACAAGTATTTCCAATAACCTGATTAAAAGTGCATACCAGGCAGAGATTCTAATATACTTAATTAGCTTGATTATTAAATGTGGAGTCAAATTTCACTCTGCATTTAAACACAGCTTGTTTAAATGTATTATTTATTAACCTTATAGCCTAATAATGCATGAATAGAGCTTAAACAATCCACCTGCCTACTTGCAAGTTGCAAGCAGGAAGCTTTCCTTTGTGAATGATAGATACAGTATACATTTTCATTTTTAAAAAGTTTTGAGCCCTAGTTGTGAAGGTAATCTGAATTTAAAGTAAATTCCACCGGTACTGTCTAGGTAAAATCTAACACAGGGTTCTTAAATGTGTAGTCCATCCATGTAGTTTTGTTATATTGTAATTCTTTTCAGAATCTCCAGAATCTAAGCTTTTTTAAAAGGGTATCTAATCCTCCTTGTTGCAGAGATAAGCTTCCAAATGTAACCAATGCAGTGATATCTGCATTCAGCCCGTAACCCAGAGATATGAACTCCCATGTTCCCTTTTAATCTGACTAGAAGATCAGCATTAAAGCCCCATGATGACACTTCACTGTCAACATTAACTATTTAATCACAGATCATTTTAGTGGATGGAATCGTGGTGGGAATAGGACTGAAGCACACTGGGTAGGTAATTGGGAGTTGCTGCAGCGAAGGAAATGCAGAGAAAAGGACAGAGGAGGCACTCAAAGACAGGGAATGGGGAGAGAAACCACGAAGGTATGTCTACGCTACCCGCCAGATTGGCGGGCAGCGATAGATCCAGTGGGGATCAATTTATCGTGTCTAGTCTAGACTCGATAAATCAACCCTCGAGCATGCTCTCGTCGACTCCTGTACTCCACTGCCGTGAGAGGCGCAGGCGGAGTCGACGGGGGAGCGGCAGCAGTCGACTCACCATGGTGAAGACACCATGGTAAGTCGATCTAAGTATGTCTAGGTACATTATTCACATAGCTGAAGTCGCATAACTTAGATCGATTTCCCCCCCCCCCCCATGTAGACCAGGGCTAAAAAGAGGTGGGGAAGTAAGAGAAACAAAGAACAGAAATAGTGATGAATCTAAAAGGGTCTTTTATCTTCTTGGTGATGATACAACAAATAAGGCACTGAACAAAATATTAATTTTGTTCCCATATTCTTCCCTTGAGCCCTGTACAAACTTTGTGATATTGCTGTGTGTTGCAGGGAATATGTAGACCTCAATGTATATCCTGGTCCATGGATCATAATTAAACATAAAAATGAGCCCTCTCCAGATGAGTTTCACTTTTGATCTAGAGTGCTTTTGCTGGCTGAGAAAGTTGAGCAGTAACTGAGGACAACTGGACTTAAAATGGAGCTTGTAAAGTAGCAGCCAGGAGGCTGGGTAACGGTAGATCATCAGATAACCTCTTTTGCTGTCTATCACAATAATTAGAAGGCTCTGGAGTGGGAGGAGCAGAGAGAGAATTCAGCTTCTTCCCAGCAGAGAAGGGGGCTGGGGGAAACGTTGGTTGTGGACTTCAAATTTCACACACTAGCAAGAAGTTGTTGCATAGGTGAAGCCCTCAAAGATTGTTCCAGCAGCAGCCTGGTAATGGAATTCTAGCTGTCTTCCATTCCCCTCAGTTGGGATGAAGGAAGGAAGCAGGGATCTTGCTTATGAAGAGTGCAGATCTCCCTTACTTTTGTGTCCAGTCTCCACCACATCCAGAGGCTGATTAAATTTATCATCTGGCTTTTCTATCCCTGTTCACCCATAGCAGCTGCTAGTTAGAAAACTTTATTTTACCACTTCTGAAAAAAAAATGTAACTTTTATGTTCATAGTCCAAGCATATTGCATATGAACCTTGTCTATGGTAGCAGCCTTCGTGCTTATAATTCTGGTGCTGGCAATGGTGGAAACAGTAGGTTGGATAAGACTAAACATCCTATCATCTAACCCTGCTTTTTGTCATCCCAGTGTTCTGTTACATAATTGTTATGGAGACTTCTTTTTATTTCTGCTTATTCCAGTATGTAAAGACAATATCACAGGATTATGGAATGTGTCCAGAGCAGTTAACAGTAGCCTCACAAATTGTTGTTCCTCTGAGTAGGAAGGAAGCATGAGCAGATAAATTCAGTAACAATAATACTGTCTTTGTGCAAATGGCCTTTGCTATGAAGGAGGAAAGAAACATTGTTTGAATCAGGTATTCTTGAAAAAGTTTTCCTTTGGGGAGTAGTAGCTGTTTATGGGGGCTCAGCTACAATTGCCTGCTAGTTAGTGTCAAGAAAAGCTTAGTGAGCAAGTTAGCTCAGCCCCACTGGGGAAGGTCACTACTGCATTACCTACTCCTGAATTGCATAAGGATAGTATCAACACTAATGGGTTGAACAGAGGGTTGCTGTGATCTGGTTTCCATTTTTCTGCTCTTACTATGTGCTTCAGGTAGAACAGGGCAGTGAAGCATTGAAGAGTGCATGGGGAGGAGGGAAATGTCATTCTCCCCGCTAGTAGTCAAGAAGTGACCCTGGATAGTGTTGTCCCCGAACCCTCTCTATGTGAACATTACATACACTTCCTAGCCAGAGAACTAATTCTGCTAAGTGAGATGCCGTGTTTAAATTCTACTTTAAAGCCAATCCGTTTCCCTGACCCAAACGGGAAACATGGTTTTGGGGGGAATGGGGGAAACAAAACACCTGTTACTATGGACAAGACCTTCTGTAGAATTCGAACACAAATCAGAAAGTAAAAGCAGTTTGTGACACCTTTTCATCAAAAGATTTAACATTTTTAAAAGACCTCTGGAAGAAGATGCTATAAATCTAACGGCAACCTATGGGCTTCATGGACTCTGCTGAGCTTCACCACAGTCCTCCACATAGGGGAGAGACTCTTTCTCTGTTGCTTATATAACATTAGTGTTTAAAGTGTGTTGGTGAGAATTAGTACCTCTGTTCAAAGAGCCTCTAAGTTTCAAGTGTACTATCACAAGTTGTTTTGTTTTTGTTTTTACATTTCACTACAATAAAACTAAATCAATGAGAAATTACCCATATGTCATCTGATGCCAGAGTTTTTTTTATTTGTTTTTAGGTTGGAAAAACTCAGATTGGGTATTTGAGATACAAAAGTTTAAAACAAAGTGAGTTTTTCACTTCTGAGGTATTAGTAATGCGTGGTAATGCTTATCTCAAACAACTAGAACTGGCCCTTCCAATTGTATTTAATTGTGTTGGATTCAGTAAGGACTGGCATCACTGGCTAGTTTAGGAGTTTCATTTAGCTATTGCACAATGTATTCAGCTGCATTTGCTCTGATACAGGTAGTCTAATCCTGTGTAGGCATTATCTAACGCAGGGATGGGCAAACTTTTTGGCCTGAGGGCATCAGGGTTGCAAAACTTTATGGAGGGCTAGGTAGGGAAGGCTGTGCCTCCCCAAACAGCCTATCCGCCCCGACTGTCCCCTCAGAACCCCCGACCTAGCCAACCCCTCTCCCCCACCGCTCCTTGTCCCCTGCCCCTAACCACCCCCCAGGACCACACCTCCTATCCAACCCTCCTGCTCCCAGTTCCCTGACTGCCCTGACCCCTATCCACACCCCCGCTCCTAACTGCCACCCCCTATCCAACCCCCCGCTTCCTCTGACAGCTCCTCCTGAACCTCCGCCTCATCCAACCGCCCCCTGTCCCCTGGGACTCCCTGTCCCTTATCCAACTCCTCCCCACCCCCTTACTATGCCCCTGAGAGCAGCAGGAGCTCGCAGCCACACTGCGGTCCTGCCTGGCAGGAGTGGCGGGCCAGAGTGCCGGTGGCGTAGCGTGCTGAGGCTGCGAGGCAGAAGGGACAGCAGGGGAGGAGCTGGGGGCTAGCCTCCCTGGCCGGGAGCCCAGGGCCTGGGCAGGACAGTCCCACAGGCCATAGTTTTCCCACCTCTGATGTAATGGGTGTAAATTGTGGGCCATGGACTTCTTGTGGCCGTCTTGGGAGCCGATGCTCGTCTCTGTATACGGAAGGCCAGTGAATCTGATCAGAGTGGCAAATGGATGGCAAGGAGCCACATGGAGATAGAAGAGTTTAGTGGGTTGGAGTGAGGGGAGGTGGGAAGCACAAGAAGAGAGCCACATGGGGATTTCATTGGTTTACATGGAAGTGCTGTGGAATTTTTGAAATATGTGGTTAAGAGGGGTAACAGAATTGGGAGGATCAGCAGAGTTAGTGTTTCTGCATAGGAGCAAAGCAACAGATGCTCAGAAATTATTCATGCTGTCATATTTATTCTGGAAAAAGTTTTTAAGGTTGAACATTCTTATTGGTAACTTCAGAGGAATATGGCTTAAGGATACTGCTTTTTTTAAGTTAGGAAAATCAAAGTTAAATTTACACTTTAATTTTTTAAAAAACATTGGAAGTATGGAAGTGGACACTACTGCCTTGTTCCCTTTGTGCCAGGATGCTAAATCTTACATTATGTACTTTCACACAGATAAGCTAATTTAAAAACTCTTATGAAAAAATTTCTAGATGAGTTTTCA
Source organism: Lepidochelys kempii (assembly GCF_965140285.1). Classification (NCBI taxonomy): domain Eukaryota; kingdom Metazoa; phylum Chordata; order Testudines; family Cheloniidae; genus Lepidochelys; species Lepidochelys kempii. Next base: position 63,685,042 of record NC_136384.1, on the reverse strand, counting down.
ATTTTTAAGCTGCATATGTCTACAAAACTTTGTCTATGAAATTATGTCAAAGTGGTGGCTCCATCATACTCACACTACAGATTTCAGTTTAACAAGAATGTAGTAGCGGCTTACTTAATCTGGCTATCGGTGTCTCCACTCCCTCTGTTTACCCTCCTGGGGGGTCTCTAATAATAGCCCGGTCCTTGTCATTCAAGTACATTCTCCTTCTTGGGGTTCTAGTTTATTAAAATAACAGTTCAATGTGCATGAAAGTCAAAACCTGTTTTTCCCAGATCCTACGTTCTTCAGCCAATTGCTGCTTCTTTTGATTCTCACTCCTATCTGAATTCAGGCTGCTCGCAGCAGACCTGGCTTCTTGTCTCATACTCCTTCAGGTGACCATTGCACTGAGTGGTAAACTAAGTCACGAGTGAGGCAGAGCCCAGGATTCTCAAAGGGCGAGCTCACCCTGTGACAAGGAGTTGAATCTCATTGAAATGGCAATTTAAAAAAAAGAAAAAAATGGATTGTAAACTGTGAGTACTATTTATTTTTCATTATAGTTTGTTGAAAAATGTATTGATACAGAAAGAATAAGTTAAATCTGCCAACTTTTCACTGGATTGTCATGCTTTTCTTTGTACCCCTTTTTTGCAAGAAATTTAAACCACTCTGGGAAATGTTTTGTTTTCCACACTGTTGCTTCTCATGCTGATTCTGAGACTATCAGTTATACATGTGTAATGTTGTGAAAGGTTCTTTTCCAACATTGAACATGAAATGTAACTTTTTAACTATACATTGTGAACTTGTGCACCAGGCCCCACTTGATGACATATCTGCTGCATGGGGGTGGGGATGGGAGGGAGAGACTCCCTCAAAAAGTATCACTAACTTCCCTGTGATGGGGTGAACTAGGCCTAAAGGCCCCCTGCTCGAGGCCTCAGGATTCTGCCACACCTATCCCAGGAAAGGAGCAGTGGAGAGGTCCTCCAAGCAGCCTAGTGTGGTTGTGAGGAAGCAACCAATCAGAGGGGTTGCTAGCATGGCCCATCAGGCCAGGAGGGCCCTATATAAAAAGGAGCTGCAGAACAGAGTAGTAGTTAGTAGCTACTTGAAGCCAGAGAAGAAACGACTGCGTGCTTGGCTGGAAAAAGCAGCAGGATCACAGACAGCTAAGTAGGGGCAGGGACTAGGGGAGTGAGAGGCTCCTGTCTGGCTGCTAGGACTAAACCTAAGACTGTTTGTTAGCAGGGACCAGGGGAGCATTAAGGGAGCTCCTGGCTGGCTGTAGAGACTGAGCCCTGGGGATACAGCCCCATACCAGGGCCGGGACTACTTACTGAAAACACAGACACACCTAACCAGAGGGGGCCCTCGTGAGAGGTGGGTGCGAACCCCCTTAACTCCCCTTTAAGATTTATCTCAATCTGGCAACATACACTGTGCTCATCTAAGATTTTTACCTGGTGAGTTACTGTGTATTAATTAACATGAGTTTAAGAACATGCTATTTTTCATGGAAAAGACTCATCCAGTGTCTGTACAAGCAGTGTCAGCTCTGTTGCAGTTATTTGCTTGGAGCAAGACTTGCCACTCCTCTAACTTGGATCAGGACTGAAAACAGTGGCTTTGCAGCTGACCCATTCCTATTTGTCCTCCCTGCATAGTCCCACAGTGCCCCTGAAACTACTTTGTGCATTGCTTATGTCTCCTGTGCTCTTGGTCACGTTTTTGTTTTGAGCTCTGTTTAATAAAGTGCAGTGCATGCATCTTTAGGTTTTTCTTTAAAAATAAATAAATAATGAATATCTTTATCAGTGATGATGCAATTTAATTTTTCAGAATAATTGTTTTTATGTATCAAAAATGTTCATTTGCTTGGCTCACACTTTCTAAAAAAAAGTTTGTATAATAGCTCTCCAAAGAATTGCAATTTCTGTGAGCCCATACTTTAGGCAACTGGAAGAGGCACTTAAAGTGTACAGTTACTAAGCTGTTGTCCAACAATTAGTGACAGCAGATGCTTGGCTGTCCACTTCCCACACATTTGTTGTTAACAGTTCCTTCTTCCTACAGTAGCTTAATGTGTCAGTGAAGAACACTAAGAACTTCTGGGGTGGGTGGACACGCTCCAATATCCCTTCCTTTCCATGTATACTTTTGGGTTCTTAGTTTCTCTTAATGGGATGGGTGGCCCTCTGATGTGAGACAGTGGAATATGAGGGAAGAGGAAACAAGGAAGATGGAACAAATGAAAGGGATCTTTAGAAGAGGTAATGTAAGGGTATGTCTACACTACGAAATTAGGTCGAATTTATAGAAGTCGTTTTTTTAGAAATCGGTTTTATATATTCGAGTGTGTGTGTCCCCACAAAAAATGCTCTAAGTGCATTAGGTGCATTAACTCGGCGGAGCGCTTCCACAGTACCGAGGCAAGCGTCGACTTCCGGAGCGTTGCACTGTGGGTAGCTATCCCACAGTTCCCGCAGTCTCCGCTGCCCATTGGAATTCTGGGTTGAGATCCCAATGCCTGATGGGGCTAAAACATTGTCGCGGGTGGTTCTGGGTACATATCGTCAGGCCCCCGTTCCCTCCCTCCCCCCGTGAAAGCAAGGGCAGACAATCATTTCGCGCCTTTTTTCCTGAGTTACCTGTGCAGACGCCATACCACGGCAAGCATGGAGCCCACTCAGGTAACCGTCACCCTATGTCTCCTGGGTGCTGGCAGACGCGGTACGGCATTGCTACACAGTAGCAGCAACCTCTTGCCTTGTGGGAGCAGACGGTACAGTACGACTGGTAGCCGTCATCGTCATGTCTGAGGTGCTCCTGGTCGCCTCTGTGAGGTCGATCAGGAGCGCCTGGGCAGACATGGGCGCAGGGACTAAATTTGGAGTGACTTGAGCAGGTCATTCTCTTTAGTCCTGCAGTCAGTCCTATTGAACCGTCATATGGTGAGTGGGCAGGCGATACGGACTGCTAGAAGTCGTATTGTACCATCTTCTGCCGAGCAGCCATGAGATGTGGATGGCATGCAGTCCTTCTGCACCGTCTGCTGCCAGCCAAAGATGTAAAAGATAGATGGAGTGGATCAAAACAAGAAATAGACCAGATTTGTTTTGTACTCATTTGCTTCCCCCCCTCCCCTGTCTAGGGGACTCATTCTTCTAGATCACACTGCAGTCACTTACAGAGAAGGTGCAGCGAGGTAAATCTAGCCATGTATCAATCAGAGGCCAGGCTAACCTTCTTGTTCCAATAAGGACAATAACTTAGGTGCACCATTTCTTATTGGAACCCTCTGTGAAGTCCTGCCTGAAATACTCCTTGATGTAAAGCCACCCCCTTTGTTGATTTTAGCTCCCTGAAGCCAACCCTGTAAGCGCCCCTCCCAGCGTCAGAGCAATAGCAAACAATCGGGCATCTGAGAGTGCTGTCCAGAGCAGTCACAATGGAGCACTCTGATGGGGCTAAAACATTGTCGCGGGTGGTTCTGGGTACGTGTCGTCAGGCCCCCGTTCCCTCCCTCCCTCCGTGAAAGCAAGGGCAGACAATCATTTCGCGCCTTTTTTCCTGAGTTACCTGTGCAGACGCCATACCACGGCAAGCATGGAGCCAGCTCAGGTAACCGTCGCCGTATGTCTCCTGGGTGCTGGCAGACGCGGTACGGCTTTGCTGCACAGTAGCAGCAACCCATTGCCTTCTGGCAGCAGACGGTGCAATACGATTGGTAGTCGTCCTCGTCGTGTCCGAGGTGCTCCTGGCCACGTCGGCTGGGAGTGCCTGGGCAGAAATGGGCGCAGGGACTAAATTTGGAGTGACTTGAGCAGGTCATTCTCTTTAGTCCTGCAGTCCTATTGAACCGTCTTATGGTGAGCGGGCAGGCGATACGGACTGCTAGCAGTCGTACTGTACCATCTTCTGCCAGGCAGGCAAGAGATGAGGATTGCTAGCAGTCGTATTGTACCATCTTATGCCAGGCAGGCAAGAGATGAAGATGGCTAGCAGTCGTACTGTACCATCTTCTGCCGAGCAGCCATGAGATGTGGATGGCATGCAGTCCTTCTGCACTGTCTGCTGCCAGCCAAAGATGTAAAAGATAGATGGAGTGGGTCAGAACAAGAAATAGACCAGATTTATTTTGTACTCATTTGCCTCCTCCCCTGTCTAGATCACACTGCAGTCACTCACAGAGAAGGTGCAGCGAGGTAAATCTAGCCATGTATCAATCAGAGGCCAGGCTAACCTCCTTGTTCCAATAACAACGATAACTTAGGTGCACCATTTCTTATTGGAACCCTCCGTGCAGTCCTGCCTGAAATACTCCTTGATGTACAGGCACCCCCTTTGTTGATTTTAGCTCCCTGAAGCCAACCCTGTAAGCCGTGTCGTCAGTCGCCCCTCCCTCCGTCAGAGCAACGGCAGACAATCGTTCCGCGCCTTTTTTCTGTGCGGACGCCATACCAAGGCAAGCATGGAGGCCGTTCAGCTCACTTTGGCAATTAGGAGCACATTAACCACCACACGCATTATCCAGCAGTATATGCAGCACCAGAACATGGCAACGCGATACCGGGCGAGGAGGCGACGTCAGCGCGGTCCCGTGAGTGATCAGGACATGGACACAGATTTCTCTGAAAGCATGGGCCCTGCCAATGCATGCATCATGGTGCTAATGGGGCAGATACATGCTGTGGAACACCGATTCTGGGCTCGGGGAACAAGCACAGACTGGTGGGACCGCATAGTGTTGCAGGTCTGGGACGATTCCCAGTGGCTGCGAAACTTTCGCATGCGTAGGGGCACTTTCATGGAACTTTGTGACTTGCTTTCCCCTGCCCTGAAGCGCATGAATACCAAGATGAGAGCAGCCCTCACAGTTGAGAAGCGAGTGGCGATAGCCCTGTGGAAGCTTGCAATGCCAGACAGCTACCGGTCAGTTGGGAATCAATTTGGAATGGGCAAATCAACTGTGGGGGCTGCTGTGATGCAAGTAGCCCACGCAATCAAAGATCTGCTGATATCAAGGGTAGTGATCCTGGGAAATGTGCAGGTCATAGTGGATGGCTTTGCTGCAATGGGATTCCCTAACTGTGGTGGGGCTATAGACAGAACCCATATCCCTATCTTGGCACCGGAGCACCAAGCCGCCGAGTACATAAACCGCAAGGGGTACTTTTCGATAGTGCTGCAAGCTCTGGTGGATCACAAGGGACGTTTCACCAACATCAACGTGGGATGGCCGGGAAAGGTGCATGATGCTCGCATCTTCAGGAACTCTGGTCTGTTTCAAAAGCTGCAGGAAGGGACTTTATTCCCAGACCAGAAAATAACTGTTGGGGATGTTGAAATGCCTATAGTTATCCTTGGGGACCCAGCCTACCTCTTAATGCCATGGCTCATGAAGCCGTACACAGGCAGCCTGGACAGTAGTCAGGAGCTGTTCAACTACAGGCTGAGCAAGTGCAGAATGGTGGTAGAATGTGCATTTGGACGTTTAAAGGCGCGCTGGCGCAGTTTACTGACTCGCTTAGACCTCAGCGAAACCAATATTCCCACTGTTATTACTGCTTGCTGTGTGCTCCACAATATCTGTGAGAGTAAGGGGGAGACGTTTATGGCAGGGTGGGAGGTTGAGGCAAATCGCCTAGCTGCTGGTTACGCGCAGCCAGACACCAGGGCGGTTAGAAGAGCACAAGAGGGCGCGGTACGCATCAGAGAAGCTTTGAAAACCAGTTTCATGACTGGCCAGGCTACGGTGTGAAAGTTCTGTTTGTTTCTCCTTGATGAAACCCCCTGCCCCTTGGTTCACTCTACTTCCCTGTAAGCTAACCACCCTCCCCTCCTCCCTTTAATCATTGCTTGCAGAGGCAATAAAGTCATTGCTGCTTCACAGTCATGCATTCGTTATTCATTCATCACACAAATAGGGAGATGACTACCAAGGTAGCCCAGGAGGGATGGTGGAGGAGGGAAGGAAAATGCCACACAGCACTTTAAGCACAGCACTTTAAAAGTTTACAACTTTAAAATTTATTGAATGACAGCCTTCTTTTTTTTGGGCAATCCTCTGTGGTGGAGTGGCTGGTTGGCCGGAAGCCCCCCCACCGCATTCTTGGGCGTCTGGGTGTGGAGACTATGGAATTTGGGGAGGAGGGCGGTTGGTTACAGAGGGGCAGCAGTGGCAGTCTGTGCTCCAGCTGCATTTGCTGCAACTCAACCATACACTGGAGCATACTGGTTTGGTCCTGCAGCAGCCTCAGCATTGAATCCTGCCTCCTCTCATCACGCTGCCGTCACATTTGAGCTTCAGCCCTGTCTTCAGCCCGCCACCTCTCCGCCCGGTCATTTTGTGCTTTCCTGCACTCTGACATTATTTGCCTCCACGCATTCGTCTGTGCTCTGTCAGTGTGGGAGGACAGCATGAGCTCGGAGAACATTTCATCGCGAGTGCGTTTTTTTTTCTTTCTAAGCTTCACTAGCCTCTGGGAAGGAGAAGATCCTGTGATCATTGAAACACATGCAGCTGGTGGAGAAAAAAAAGGGACAGCGGTATTTAAAAAGACACATTTTATAAAACAGTCGCTTCACTCTTTCAGGGTAAACCTTGCTGTTAACATTGCATACATAGGACATGTGCTTTTGTTACAAGGTCGCATTTTGCCTCCTCCCACCACGTGACTACCCCCTCAACCTTCCCCCCTCCCTGTGGCTAACAGCGGGGAACATTTCTGTTTAGCCACAGGCAAACAGCCCAGCAGGAATGGGCTCCTCTGAGTGTCCCCTGAAGAAAAGCACTCTATTTCAACCAGGTGACCATGAATTATATCTCACTCTCCTGAGGATAACACAGAGAGATAAAGAACGGATTTTGGTTGAATGCCAGCAAACATACACTGCAATGCTTTGTTCTACAGTGATTCCCGAGTACGTGTTACTGGCCTGGAGTGGTAAAGTGTCCTACCATGAAGGACGAAATAAGGCTGCCCTCCCCAGAAACCTTTTGCAAAGGCTTTAGGACTACATCTAGGAGAACCGCAAATGCCAGGGCAAAGTAATCCTTTCACATGCTTGCTTTTAAACCATGTATAGCATTTTAAAAGGTACACTCACCAGAGGTCCCTTCTCTGCCTGCTGGGTCCAGGAGGCAGCCTTGGGTGGGTTCGGGGGGTACTGGCTCCAGGTCTAGGGTGAGAAACAGTTCCTGGCTGTCGGGAAAACCGGTTTCTCCGCTTGCTTGCTGTGAGCTATCTACAACCTCCTCCTCCTCATCATCTTCTTCGTCCCCAAAACCTACTTCCGTACTGCCTCCATCTCCATTGAAGGAGTCAAACAACACGGCTGGGGTAGTGGTGGCTGAACCCCCTAAAATGGCATGCAGCTCATCATAGAAGCGGCATGTTTGGGGCTCTGACCCAGAGCGGCTGTTCGCCTCTCTGGTTTTCTGGTAGGCTTGCCTCAGCTCCTTCAGTTTCACGCGGCACTGCTTCGGGTCCCTGTTATGGCCTCTGTCCTTCATGCCCTGGGAGATTTTCACAAAGGTTTTGGCATTTCGAAAACTGGAACGGAGTTCTGATAGCACGGATTCCTCTCCCCAAACAGCGATCAGATCCCGTACCTCCCGTTCGGTCCATGCTGGAGCTCTTTTGCGATTCTGGGACTCCATCATGGTCACCTGTGCTGATGAGCTCTGCATGGTCACCTGCAGCTTGCCACGCTGGCCAAACAGGAAATGAGATTCAACAGTTCGCGGTTCTTTTCCTGTCTACCTGGCCAGTGCATCTGAGTTGAGAGTGCTGTCCAGAGTGGTCAGAATGGAGCACTCTGGGATAGCTCCCGGAGGCCAATACCATCGAATTGTGTCCACAGTACCCCAAATTCGAGCCGGCAACGTCGATTTAAGCGCTAATCCACTTGTCAGAGATGGAGTAAGGAAATCGATTTTAAGAGCCCTTTAAGTCGAAATAAAGGGCTTCATTGTGTGGACGGGTGCAGGTTTAAATCGATTTAACGCTGCTAAATTCGACCTAAAGTCCTAGTGTAGACCAGGGCTAACATAGGACAGAGTAAGAGGAAGAAAACAATGTGGAGGTAAATATGAAATGGCAGAAAAAGAAACAAGAATAAATCAATATATGATTTAATGGTAACAGAAGAATAGAAGGGTGGGTGGAGAAAACATACAACTTCTGACTCATCACTTCTATTTATGCTACAGTGTACTGATACTTAAAGTTCCTTCTCTTGGGTTTAATTCCCCCCTTACAAATTAGAGTGAAGCACTGCTACAGAAATTTAACAGAGCACAATCAACTGTTCATTTCAAAATTTAAAACAACCCACCAAAAACGCTGTATTATATGAACCCCACCTTAAACTTGTTTTACTGAAATTCAGCTCACACAGGGTAGGATGCTTACCTTTCTGCCCATAATCATACAAACATAAGAGTGGCCATACTGGGTCAGACCAAAGGTCCATCTAGCCCAGTATCATGTCTTTCCACCATGGCCAATGCCAGGTGCCCCCGAGGGGATGAACAGAACAGGTAATCATCATTCTTAGCTTCTGGCAAACACCATTCCTGTCCATCTGAGCTAATAGCCATTGATGGACCTATCCTCCATGAATTTATCTGGTTCTTTTTTGAACCGTGTTATAGTCTTGGCTTTCACAACATCCTATGGCAAGGAGTTCCACAGGATGACTGTGCATTGTGTGAAGAAAATACTTTTTTGTTTGTTTTAAATTTGCTGCCTATTCATTTCATTTGATCACCCCAGTTCTTGTGTTAGGAAATTGTCTAAATAACATTTCCTTATTTACTTTCTCCACACCAGTCATGATTTTATAGACCTCTATCATATCCCCTTTCAGTTGTCTCTTTTCCAAGCTGAAAAGTCCCAGTTTTATTAATCTCTTCTCATATGGTTGCTGTTCCATACCTCTAATAATTTTTGTTGCCCTTTTCTGAACCATGTCCAATTCCAATATATCTTTTTTGAGATGGGGCGACCACATCTGCACACAGTATTCAAGATGTGGGAGTACCATGAATTTATATAGAGACAATATATTTTCTGTCTTATTATCTATCCCTTTCTTTATGATTCCCAACATTCTGTTTGCTTTTTGCATTGAATGGATGTTTTCAGAGAACTATTTACAATGACGCCAAGATCTCTTTCTTGAGTGGTAACAGCTAATTTAGACCCCATCATTTTATATGTATAGTTGGGATTATGTTTTCCAATGTGCATTACTTTGCATTTGACAACATTGAATTTCATCTGCCATTTTGTTGCCCGGTCACCCAGTTTTGAGAGATCCTTTTGTAGCTCTTAGTTCAGTCGCAAGCAGACTACGATCTTAAGTAGTTTTGTATCATCTGCAAATTTTCCCACCTTACTTTTTTCAGATCATTTATGAATATGTTGAACAGAATTGGTCCCAGTACAGACTCTTGGGGGACACAACTATTTACACTCTCCATTCTGAAAACTGACCATTTATTCCTACCCTTTGTTTTCTATCTTTTAACCAGTTACCAATCCATGAAAGGACCTTCCCTGTTATCCCATGACAGCTTACTTTGCTTAAGAGCCTTTGGTGAGGGACCTAGTCAAAGGTTTTCTGAAAATCTAAGTACACAAATCTACTGGATCCTCCTTGTCCACATGCTTGTTGACCCCCTCAAAGAATTCAAGTAGATTGGTGAGGCATGATTTCCTTTTACAAAAACCATGTTGACTCTTCCCCAACAAATTTTGTTCATCTATATGTCTGACATTTTTGTTCTTTACTATAGTTTCAACCAGTTTGCCCAGTAGTGAAGTCAGGCTTACCGGCCTGTAATTGCCGGGATCACCTCTGGAACCCTTTTTAAAAATTGGTGTCACATTAATTACTCTCCAGTCATTTGGTACAGAAGGTGATTTAAATGATAGGTTACAGACTACAGTTAGTAGTTGTCTCAGAACTCTTGGGTGAATACTATCTGGTCCTGGTGACTTATTACTGTTTAGTTTATCAATTTGTTCCAAAACCTCCTCTAATGACACCTCAGTCTGGGACAGTTCCTCAGATCTGTCACCTACAAAGAATGGCTCAGGTTTGGGAATCTCCCTAACATCCTCAGCTGTGAAGACCGATGCATAGAATTCATTTAGTTTCTCTGCATTGGCCTTACTGTGCTTGAGTGCTCCTTTAGCATCGTGATCGTCCAGTGGCCCCACTGGTGGTTTAGCAGGCTTCCTGTTTCTGATGTACTTAAAACATTTTTTGCTGTTACTTTTTGAGTCTTTAGCTAGCTGTTCTTCAAATTCTTTTTTGGCCTTCCTAATTATATTTTTACCATTTGCCAGAGTTTATGTTCCTTTCTATTTTCCTCACTAGGATTTAACTTCCACTTTTTAAAGGATGCTTTTTTGCTTCTCACTGCTTCTTTTACTTTGTTGTTCAGCCACAGTGTCACTTTTTTGGTTCTCTTACTATGTCTTTTAATTTGGGGTATACATTTAAGTTGAGCCTCTATTATGGTGTCTTTAAAAAGTTTCCATGCAGCTTGCAGGGATTTCACTTTTTTGCGCTGTACCATTTTAATTTCTGTTTAACTAACTTCCACATTTTTGTGTAGTCCCCCTTTCTGAAATTAAATGCTATAGTGTTGGACTGCTGTAGTGTTTTCACTGCTACAGTGATGTTAAATTTAATTCTATTATGGTCACTGTTACCAAGTGGTCCAGCTATATTCACCTCTTGGATCAGATTCTGTGCTCCACTCAGGACTAAATCAAGAATTGCCTCTCCTCTTGTGGGTTTCAGGACTAACTGCTCCAAGAAACCGTCATTTAAGGTGTCAAGAATCTTTATTTCTGTATCCTGTCCAGAGGTGACATGTACCCAATCAATATGTGGATAATTGAAATCCCCCATTATTATTGAGTTTTTTTATTTTAATAGCCTCTCTAATCTTCCTGAGCATTTCACAGTCACTGTCACCATCCTGGTTAGGTGGTCGGTAATATATCCTCCTGCTATATTGTTATTAGAGCATGAAATTACTATCCATAGAGATTCTTTTTGATTTCAGTAGATGGGACTGACATATACTTAGTTTCACTCTACTGCTATTGAAAAGGAGTACTTGTGGCACCTTAGAGACTAACCAATTTATTTGAGCATAAGCTTTCATGAGCTACAGCTCACTTCATCGGATGCATTCAGTGGAAAATACAGTGAGGAAATTTATATACACACAGAACATGAAAAAATGGGTGTTATCATACACACTGTAAGGAGAGTGATTACTTAAGATGAGCTAATACCATCAGGGGGACGGGGGGCAGGGAAAGAAAACATTGCTATTGTGTTTAAGAGCATCTCAAGCAAAGATACAATCCTCTGTATTGCTGCTAGGAATTCTCTGAATTGGGGAGGAAGCAAATGAACAAACTGCCAATCACACCTCTTCTTTCCCATCTCCTTCCTCACATAAGAACACCTCCAGCAGGAGCAGAGGATCACAATCCCAGCAAGAATAACAGAATGAAAACTTTAGGTTCAAGTTAATTTCCTGATTTTGAACAGCATGAAACAGATATGATCCTGGGACAGTAGGAGAAGAGTTGAACCCAAATAGAAATTAAGGGAAGAGGCAAACATGGAGGAACTGCATTGGTGAACGAAGGCATGTTCATTTGCAGTAGTTCTATTCAAGGATATTTATCCACGTGTCAGACTTGGGGCATGGCTACACTTGAAACTTCAAAGCGCTGTCACGGCAGCGCTTTGAAGTGCGATTGTGTCGCGCGTAAGGTCTTCCAGCGCTCCTGACTTGGGGCATGGCTACACTTGAAACTTCAAAGCGCTGAAGTGCGATTGTGTCGCGCGTAAGGTCTCCCAGCGCTCCTGGTAATCCACCTCCATAAGGGGATTGGCTCAGAGTGCTGGGAGCCTGTCTACACTAGCGCTTTGAAGCACTCAGACTTGCTGCGCTCAGGGGGATGATTTTTCATACCCCTGAGCTAGCAAGCTAGAGCGCTATAAAATGTAAGTGTAAACAAGCCCTTGGTCTCTTACTCTGTGGGCAAGCATGTACATTTCTAGAAACAGTGATGACAGCATTTTGAGCTCCTGGGTGAACAAATTTTTCAGTGATCCCTTGAACTATAAGAATGAGGAGTACAGTTTTGGAACCTTAACTCATAATGAGCAGTACCTATTCAGGTGAGTAGTCCCATACAGCTCAAAAGGACTGCTTGCATGAACAGGTAGTATTCATTGTGAAAGAGGGTTGCAGAATTGGGCCTAACTAAAGAGGCAGAGTTGATAACCGTGAGCAGTATCCATCAATCTTCAGCTGGGAAAGGGAGTTGCTGGCATAAAATGCCTTTGGAGAAAGTGGGGAAGGTTAGAAAAAAAAGGAAATGATATATTGAGGAAGTAACCCTGCTTCTAAAGCAGGGCAAACCTCAAGCAAAGGAGGCATTAAGATTTGACTACATTTGCTTGCAGCTATTAGTTTGGATTTACATCTTAACATCTTTGTCACTTAGGGAGCCCAGGTACTGTTTCATTGTAATGTTAACTCAATTGTCATGTTGTCATGTAGTTGTTCTCCAGTAAAACAATTATTTTAAAGGTCAGGTTTGATATAGTGTGAAACACTACCAGTAGTAGTTCAGTTAAAAATGAAAGTTTGTGATTCTTGCTTGAAACGTATTGATCACTTCTCTTCTAACGTCACATCTCTCCTTTTCCACATCAAGAAAGATTAAACCACTTCTGGCACTGTCATACAACTTGGAGAGAGAGGGGTCTTTTAGTTCCATAAATCCAGCTTGTCTGTATTTAAACTTTTTTTTCAAACTGATTTACAGTTGGGAATAGTTTCCTCTTTCTCTTCTGTAACTAAAGCTGTTAGAACGGGAAGTAGTTTGGAGGATGAAGTAAATCTCATTTGCGGCACTAGAAATCTGGGTGATGAATTTCTCATGTCCATTTTTCTGGTAGATTGATTTTTTAATTTAAGAAAGCTTAAATGCTAAGTGTCTTAGCACTCAGCAAAAAAATTGAAAATTCTTTCAAAAATTGAATGGATGCACTGTTTTCCTAAGGCCAGTCGACAGTGAGATTGATGTGGAATGTTGGGGATGGAAAAAACACTGTTCTAGAACCATATTATGTCAAGGCGGTTGATGCAGATAGGTCTTGCATGCACTAGGAAAACTTCAATTTTAATCACACTGTGGATCACTTAGCACATATGTACATCCAGGTGTTTCCGGTGATGTTCAAGTGTAAATAAAAACCACTTTTTGGGTGGGAGTTAGTGCTATCCTAGAATGCCTTTACTCATTCTTCACTGACAGTTTTGATCAGACTACTGCCTCTAACGTCTGTCAGACTGACTACAAATTGGCATGCAAACTGCTCAAACCCAGTCTGACTGTCCCAATTCAGTGTTCACCTGAGAGCAGCCAAGATGGAACTCTGCTGAAGTTGGCTCCACTTGGCTTCCAAGGGATACATTCCCAAATCCATCTTACAGAGAAACAATGAAGGGCACAAAAATAGCTTGAAGTACACTGTAATTTAAACCTGTAACTTTTTGTATGTATATTTTCCTCATGAAATTTCACCTGGAAACCTATCTCCTCATGAAATGAGTATTTAGTCTGAATTACACACGACTCCCCCTCTCCCTATTTACTTGGGGCTGCTACAACTACAAGTCTTTCTCTTAGGACCATCTCCCATAGCCCTACGCTCTGAAAAAGAGAACAGAGGCATTAATGTATATGTCCCAGACTGACTTTTCACCCTTCATCTCAGCCTCTCATTTGCCCATTTCCCTTTTTTTTTCTTCTTCTCTGCCTTCGCACCTAAGGCAATGGAGGAACTAGGTGGGGTGCATGGAACGTGGTCAGCAGAGGTTTAGGCTTTTTGTCATGGTCTGCAGTGAATTAGGAGGGCATAGCTTCTGCCCCTCAGCGTCAGATGAGCAATTCCTCATGCAGGACAGCACCATTCAAAAGTGAGAACTAAAACAAAAGTATGTAAATAAGTGCAGATACATACACTATATACTGTATAATCTTACACCTGTTGCAAAGTGCTGTGCTGGAAAATGTGGAATAGGTACCCAGAGGGGGAGAGATGCGTCAGTGGACAGAACACTAGTATGCACGTGGGGCAAAAATGCAAAGAACCTGCAGTTGAAATAGCATAACTAATGTGAACTCACTGCATTGTTGGTACTTATGCTGGTGCTGGTTCACTTACCACTGTTTCACTTACCAATGCCTCAATTCTTTTTTGTACATGTTGCCTAAGAGCAGGTACTGGTTGAAGAGAAGACTGGAAGGCCAGGGGCTGGTGAGAATGGAGTAGGGCATATCCTCCCAAGTCCTCATACACCTAGGGTAGGAATGCCAAAACCCTGATGTTTTACTCCAGTCTGACCATCCCAATTCTCCAAAACCTTCCCAGTGCACACAGGCAATACCCCCACTCACCCTCTGCATGCCCCAGACAAACCCTCCAGTCAACACTCTACTTTTTTTCCTCCAGACAACCCCTGTATCTTATGATGACTTTCTGGGTCTTGGAAAAACTTAATCAACTCTGCTTTGCTACAAGGGTTATTTCAGAATTAAATGAGGTACCCCATGAACACCAACGTTTGTTGACACAAATTACATACAGTTTTCAGACCCTACAAGCCTATGGAGTGGGAGTCTGGGCTAAAACTATTTCTTTGGAGATGTGTAGAAGTTTGTTTTTAACCTTTATTAATAATTTTGAATGGTTGGCTCTTCATTACTGAAACTAAACTTACAGGAGTAGATGAAGTAGACTTTCAAAGTAAATAAAAAAAACCCAATCCCTCTGGCTTTTGCCAAACTTTCCAACTTAATTCTGTTCCTCTCATTTCTTCTGGTGGTACAAATGGATTCTTCTCTCTCCTCCACCCACCTTTTCTTTCCTCTTTCTTTTCTCCATCAGCTTGGTTAGGAAGAACTAATCTCCCAGCAAGTGTGTGAGCTTGAGAAAAATAATTACTGTCATATTTTAGGTAGAAGCTGTGAATTGAAATATGGATGGAGTGTTATGCTTCCTAAGATAAATCCCTTCTTCCCCTCTCTCACCTACACACACGAAGTAAATTTTAAAACTTAAACTTTCATAATACGTTCATATATCAAAGCAGTTTACAAAAGTAACCATACTTTGGGTTAGATTGTTCTTGAGGATAAAAGCTGACTGTCCCTTTCTGGCTGTGAAGGATATTCTACCATCAGAAGAGAACTTGTCAGGCTTCAGTGATCCAGTAGAACTCAGGGACAAAAAACAAAAGCTCAGTTGGGGCTGTAGTATCAATCTAAAGGGTTACTACAGTGCTCCATGTTGGCATAAACTATTTATCCATTCTTCAGTGTATTAGAGCAGAGTGATCCACCTGTTAAAGGTAAACTGAAAAGGGGGAAAAAGGGTTGGTCCATTTAATTTTTTTTTTTTTTTTTACATTAGAAACTTAGACCCACCCCTGAGGACTGCCTCTGTTGTGTGTTTTGTCTCCATTAATTCCCATATAGGAAATTACAAGCCCTTGATCAGGGAAGGGGGAGGTTTAGGAGCAATCTCAGTGCCTTGTTTTCTTTCCTGGGTAAGGATGCAGAAGCTCAATAGCATGTTTCTCCACACTACTTCACTAGCCTACTTGAGGACACTGGGGCTTGGTCTGCACCTAAAACTTAGGTCAACCAGCTACGTCGCTAGGGTGTGAAAAGACCCACGGCCATGAGCTCAGAGCCTGGGTCATCTGACTTAGCTTGCAGGGCTCATGCCACGGCGCTAAAAATAGCAATATAAATGTTGGGCTTGAGCTGGAGCTTGGGCTCTAAGACCCTCCCCCCTCCGCAGGTTCTTGAGCCCCAATATCTACACTGCTATTTTTAACCCTGCAGTGTGAACCTAAGGTGACTTGGGATCTGAGCCTCACCACCTCCTTTTTTTTGCTGTGGAGACATGCCCAATGAGCACTTTATAGAAATAGCTCATTGTTCTCTAGGTAACAGAAACATTGTTTCTCTCCCACTGGGCTAGGCAAAGGTGGGAACAGAGGTAGCTTTTAACATTGTCCTTTTGACTTGCTCTAGGATTAGAGACTGGGAAAGAGAATGACACTGTTGGGCTTCATATCTCGTAATGGGGCAGTTGTAGATAGTAGGGCTCTTCCTTTAATATCTACAACAGCTACAGCCAGCTACATTAAAAATACTTTACACTGCATGTGCAGTGTTGTTCTAGCCATGTCTGTCGTGGGATATTAGAGAGACTAGGTGGGTGAGAAAATATCTTTTATTGGACCAACCTCCGTTGGCGAGAGAGACAAGCCACACAGAGCTCTTCTTCAGGTCTGGGAAAGGTATTCTGAGAATCACAGCTAATTGCAAGATGGAATAGATGGTTTAGCATAAATAGTTAGCTCATATTCTAAGGGACATTCAAGGTAGAGTAGCCTGTTAACACCTCTGTATAGGACAAAAAGAGGGGATTTAGTGGGTTACAGATTGTCATATGGGATTTTTATCTGAGCCCTGGTCTACACTAGGACTTTAGGTCGAATTTAGCAGTGTTAAATCGATGTAAACCTGCACTCGTCCACACGATGAAGCCCTTTTTTTCGACTTAAAGGGCTCTTAAAATCGATTTCCTTACTCCACCCCGACAAGTGGATTAGTGCTGAAATCGGCCTTGCCAGGTCTAATTTGGGGTACTGTGGACACAATTTGATGGTATTGGCCTCCGGGAGTTATCCCAGAGTGCTCCATTGTGACCGCTCTGGACAGCACTCTCAACTCAGATGCACTGGCCAGGTAGACAGGAAAAGAACCGCGAACTGTTGAATCTCATTTCCTGTTTGGCCAGCGTGGCAAGCTGCAGGTGACCATGCAGAGCTCATCAGAAGAGGTGACCATGCAGAGCTCATCAGCAGAGGTGACTATGATGGAGTCCCAGAATCACAAAAGAGCTCCATCATGGACTAAACGGGAGGTACGGGATCTGATCGCTGTATGGGGAGAGGAATCCACGCTATCAGAACTCCGTTCCAGTTTTCGAAATGTCAAAACCTTTGTAAAAATCTCCCAGGGCATGAAGGACAGAGGCCATAACAGGGACCCAAAGCAGTGCCGCGTGAAACTTAAGGAGCTGAGGTAAGCCTACCAGAAAACCACAGAGGCGAATGGCCGCTCCGGGTCAGAGCCACAAACATGCCACTTCTCTGATGAGCTGCATGCCATTTTAGGGGGTTCAGCCACCACTACCCCAGCCGTGTTGTTTGACTCCTTCAATGGAGATGGAGGCAACACGGAAGCAGGTTTTCGGGACGATGAAGATGACGATGAGGTTGTAGATAGCTCACAGCAAGCAAGCGGAGAAGCCGGTTTTCCCGACAGCCAGGAACTGTTTCTCACCCTGGACCTGGAGCCAGTTCCCCCCGAACCCACCCAAGGCTGCCTCTTGGACCCGGCAGGCGGAGAAGGGACCTCCGGTGAGTGTACCTTTTAAAATACTATACATGGTTTAAAAGCAAGCATGTGAAAGGATTAATTTGCCCTGGCATTCGCGGCTCTCCTGGATGTACTCCCAAAGCCTTTGCAAAAGGTTTCTGTGGAGGGCAGCCTTATTCCGTCCTCCATGTTAGGACACTTTACCACTCCAGGCCAGTAGCATGTACTCAGGAATCATTGTAGAACAAAGCATTGCAGTGTATGTTTGCTGGTGTTCAAACAACATCCGTTCTTTATCTCTCTGTGTTATCCTCAGGAGAGTGAGATATCATTCATGGTCACCTGGTTGAAATAGGGTGCTTTTCTTCAGGGGACACTCAGAGGTGCCCGTTCCTGCTGGGCTGTTTGCCTGTGGCTGAACAGAAATGTTCCCCGCTGTTAGCCACGGGGAGGGGGGAAGGTTGAGGGGGTAGCCACACGGTGGGGGGAGGCAAAATGCGACCTCGTAACGAAAGCACATGTGCTATGTATGTAATGTTAACAGCAAGGGGGTTTACCGTGAAAGAGTGTACCCGTTGTTTTATAAAATGTGTCTTTTTAAATACCGCTGTCCCTTTTTTTTTCTCCACCAGCTGCATGTGTTTCAATGATCACAGGATCTTCTCCTTCCCAGAGGCTAGTGAAGATTAGAAAGAAAAAAAAAAACCGCACTCGTGATGAAATGTTCTCTGAGCTCATGCTGTCCTCCCACACTGACAGCACAGACGAATGCGTGGAGGCAAATAATGTCAGAGTGCAGGAAAGCACAAAATGACTGGGAGGAGAGGTGGCGGGCTGAGGAGAGTAAATGGCGAACTGAAGACAGGGCTGAAGCTCAAATGTGGTGGCAGCGTGATGAGAGGAGGCAGGATTCAATGCTGAGGCTGCTGGAGGATCAAACCAATATGCTCCAGTGTATGGTTGAGCTGCAGCAAAGGCAGCTGGAGCACAGACTGCCGCTACAGCCCCTGTGTAACCAACCACTCTCCTCCCCAAGTTCCATAGCCTCCTCACCCAGACGCCCAAGAATGCAGGGGGGGGGGCCCTCCAGCCTACCAGCCACTCCACCACAGAGGATTGCCCAAAAAACAGAAGGCTGGCATTCAATAAATTTTAAAGTTGTAAACTTTTAAAGTGCTGTGTGGCATTTTCCTTCCCTCCTCCACCACCCCTCCTGGGCTACCTTGGTAGTCGTCCCCCTAATTGTGTGATGAATGAATAAAGAATGCATGAATGTGAAGCAACAATGACTTTATTGCCTCTGCAAGTGGTGATTGAAGGGAGGAGGGAAGGGTGGTTAGCTTACAGGGAAGTAGAGTGAACCAAGGGGCAGGGGGTTTCATCAAGGAGAAACAAACCGAACTTTCACACCATAACCTGTCCAGTCATGAAACTGGTTTTCAAAGCTTCTCTGATGCGTACCGCGCCCTTCTGTGCTCTTCTAACCGCCCTGGTGTCTGTCTGCGCGTAACCAGCAGCCAGGCAATTTGCCTCAACCTCCCACCCCGCCATAAACGTCTCCCCCTTACTCTCACAGCTATTGTGGAGTGCACAGCAAGCAGTAATAACAGTGGGAATATTGGTTTCACTGAGGTCTAAGCGAGTCAGTAAACTGCGCCAGCGCACCTTTAAACATCCAAATGCACATTCTACCACCATTTTGCACTTGCTCAGCCTGTAGTTGAACAGCTCCTGACTACTGTCCAGGCTGCCTGTGTATGGCTTCATGAGCCATGGCATTAAGAGGTAGGCTGGGTCCCCAAGGATAACTATAGGCATTTCAACATCCCCAACAGTTATTTTCTGGTTTGGGAATAAAGTCCCTTCCTGCAGCTTTTGAAACAGACCAGAGTTCCTGAAGATGCGAGCGTCATGTACCTTTCACCAACATCAACGTGGGATGGCCGGGAAACGTCTCTTGTGATTCACCAGAGCTTTCAGCATTATTGAAAAGTACCCCTTGCAGTTTATGTACTCGGCGGCTTGGTGCTCCAGTGCCAAGATAGGGATATGGGTTCCGTCTATGGCCCCACCACAGTTGGGGAATCCCATTGCAGCAAAGCCATCCACTATGACCTGCACATTTCCCAGGATCACTACCCTTGATATCAGCAGATCTTTGATTGCGTTGGCTACTTGCATCACAGCAGCCCCCACAGTAGATTTGCCCACTCCAAATTGATTCCCAACTGACCGGTAGCTGTCTGGCGTTGCAAGCTTCCACAGGGCTATCGCCACTTGCTTCTCAACTGTGAGGGCTGCTCTCATCTTGGTATTCATGCGCTTCAGGGCAGGGGACAGCAAGTCACAATGTTCCATGAAAGTGTCCTTACGCATGCGAAAGTTTCGCAGCCACTGGGAATTGTCCCAGACCCGCAACACTATGCGGTTCCACCAGTCTGTGCTTGTTTCCCGAGCCCAGAATCGGCGTTCCACAGCATGTATCTGCCCCATTAGTACCATGATGCATGCATTGGCAGGGCCCTTGCTTTCAGAGAAATCTGTGTCCATGTCCTGATCACTCACGGGACCGCGCTAATGTCGCCTCCTCGCCCGGTATCGCTCTGCCAGGTTCTGGTGCTGCATATACTGCTGGATAATGCGTGTGGTGTTTAATGTGCTCCTAATTGCCAACGTGAGGTGAGCGGCCTCCATGCTTGCCTTGGTATGGCGTCCGCACAGAAAAAAGGTGCGAAACGATTGTCTGCCGTCACTCTGACAGAGGGAGGGGCATCTGATGACATGGCTTACAGGGTTGACTTACAGGGAATTAAAATCAACAAAGGGGGTGGCTTTACATCAAGGAGTATTGCAGGCAGGACTTCACAGAGGGTTCCAATAAGAAATGGTGCACCTAAGTAATTGTTCTTATTGGAACAAGGAGGTTAGCCTGGCCTCTGATTGATACATGGCTAGATTTACCTCGCTGCACCTTCTCTGTGAGTGACTGCAGTGTGACCTAGAGGAATGAGTCCTCTAGACGGGGGGAAAGCAAATGAGTACAAAACAAATCTGGTCTATTTCTTGTTTTGATCCACTCCATCTATCTTTTACATCTTTGGCTGGCAGCAGGCGGTGCAGAAGGACTGCAAGCTATCCACGTCTCATGGCTGGCTGGCAGAAGATGGTACAATAGGACTGCTAGCAATCCTTATCGCCTGCCTGCTCACCATAAGATGGTTCAATAGGACTGACTGCAGGACTAAAGAGAATGACCTGTCAAGTCACTTCTAATGTAGTCCCTGCACCCATGTCTGCCTAGGCGCTCCTGGCCAACGTGTCCAGGATCACCTCGGACATGATGATGACGGCTACCAGTCCTATTGTACCGTCTGCTGGCACAAGGCAATGGGTTGCTGCTGCTGTGTAGCAATGCAGTACCACGTCTGCCAGCACCCAGGGGACATACGGTGACGGTTACCTGAGCGGGCTCCATGCTTGCTGTGGTATGGCGTCTGCACAGGTAACTCAAGAAAAAAGGCGCGAAACGATTGTCTGCTGCTGCTTTCATGGGGGGAGGGTGGGAGGGGGGCCTGACGATATGTACCCAGAACCACTCGCGACAATGCTTTAGCCGCATCAGGCATTGGGATCTCAACCCAGAATTCCAATGGGCAGCGGAGACTGCGGGAACTGTGGGATAGCTACCCACAGTGCAACGCTCCGGAAGTCGACGCTTGCCTCGGTACTGTGGAAGCACTCTGCCGAGTTAAGGTACTTAATGCACTTAGAGCATTTTCTGTGGGGAGACACACACTCGAATATATAAAAATGATTTCTAAAAAGAGGACTTCTATAAATTCGACCTAATTTCGTAGTGTAGACATACCCTGAGGATATCAATGTTGGGTTTTTTCCCTAAAGATGGGTATTGTCCCCTTTTAGACATGGG
The DNA here is from genome assembly GCF_965140285.1 of Lepidochelys kempii. Taxonomy (NCBI): domain Eukaryota; kingdom Metazoa; phylum Chordata; order Testudines; family Cheloniidae; genus Lepidochelys; species Lepidochelys kempii. The sequence goes on along the minus strand of NC_136384.1, from coordinate 63,663,607 downwards.
GAAAGTAAGGTGCAGAGGTTAAGGGCCACATTTTACATGATTGCCTCAATTTCATGATGTTTAATTTTTAAACGCTGAGGTGCTGAGCATTCACAGCTCCCATTGACTAATAGCTAGTTGTTTAGTGCTAATATTGGGGGGATTTACTCTCAGTTCATATTTGGAATGCTGTCTTGGCATCCATGAGGACATAATTTTTTTTTTTTTTTAAAAAAAAAGCACTGCTCCAGCCACATTATTTTATTGTAGAAAACATGCTCTTAACAAATATCCAATTAGCTTACAGAGGCTTTGGTTTTTTGTTTGTTAAGATAAAGCTACTGGTAGTCTTTAAATAGTTACTGCATGCTTTGTAGTCTTATGTATTCATCAGTCATTGATAGAGAAACTTGCAACTTGCATACATTGGTTCAAATAGTTTTAGCACAAAGGAAAGTTTGTTTAAAGTTATGTGATTTTTTTTTTTTTTTTAACGTGTGATGTAACTGAAAGACTGTTAAGAGGATGGATCGATTTTTGTAATAGTTTGTTTTTTGGTATTACCTGTTGTTCTTTATCAAGATGCCTATTTACAGTCCTTTTACCATTCTTTTTAAATTAGTCGGCTACTTTGAAGGCAATATTGTCCCTATAATGCTTTCCATCAAGATGTCTGTTTAAAAAATATTGGGGCTTCTATGTTAGATTAATATTATGGGGTTTTTTTAGAATCTGAGACTTTAGCACAGGTTATAGAGAAAATTGTTTTGAGAAACCAGATTTGTTTTGAATTTATTTTGAACATAGTTCACCATATGTGCATATAAAAATACTGTTTCAAAATGTTATGTACACTAATTCATTCTTTTAAATTAAATAAATTATTTGAAGTGTGCTGTAACTAAAAAGGAGGAAGAGAGAGAAAAGGGGACAGTTAGTCATCTCAACTATGTATGGAGGGCAGGTGACTTGCTGATGGTGATGCAGTAGTTTAGTGGGAGACTCTTTTTTTCTAAAGGGAGAATTTTACTGGCATAAGAGTGTCAACATGGGGAGTTATATTTGGATAACTATACCAGTAAAATCATGCTAATATAATTACCTATGAAGGCGAGCCCTCAGGAATAGAATCCAAGGGTCCTGATAACCCTTCCTGATAACGCTGTCTTTGTATAAATCACCAGGTCCAGATTTACAACACAAGGCATGAAATGTGACCTACAAAGGATTTTGTTTAAATTGATAGCTTGTCCTATTTTGGTTTCTCTATGAAATACAAAGAAGGGCTGAAATATGTGTGTTTTTTTAAAGTTTTTTCTTTTTCTTTTTACTTCAAAAATATTAGGAAAGACAATCTATTCTGTCCTTCTTTTGCTGGAAGACCTCTTTGCAGTCTTAGAGCATATTTATTGTTCTCTCTCTCACCTGAGAGTGATGGGTGATACAGAAATTAAATAGGTGTTCTTTAAAACAAACAAATAAATAATTGATATGGTTGTGAAATGCAGTGCCATTACCATTCTGCCTGCCTGGACTGGATGAACTGTCCTATATCAGGCTGCTGTCCCTGGTCCTTGCTTGAAGCATAAACTTTTATACGAGGTTTGGGTAATAGCTATGAGTTTATCAGACCCCTTTCTCCTTTCCTGTTGTCTGGCTGTCTGGAAAGAGGAGGGACTATCTCTGACCGTTTCTTTCCATCTCAGTTCTTCTTTGTGCATCAGCTGTTAATTAACTGCAGGGTGAAAATCATACTATGTGTGTCTATCCGGAACTCATTGTATAACCTACACTGGACAAGAAAGCTACCTGTCCCAAAGCTGAACCTCATGGAAGTTGGGTGTAGGGCTTTCACCAATATACAATTTCCTCTTATAGGGAATAGATGGATACCTCTTACCTTGAATTTGGCCCTGTTTATAAAGATAAGCAAGGCAAGTTTGTTTTGCCCACACCTTTGAAAGTAAAACTGTGGACATTTAATCAACTGGCAAAGTCTTTTTAACCTCTCTCTTTGAAGCTGTGGGCTGCAGAGGAGCATAGTCTATGGATATGTTGTTAATTGACCCAACTTGTGAAGTGCTCCCAGTTATCACAGCATGGAGTCCTATAAATGGATGTAGTGTGTTATTTAAGAGTAGGCTATTATATGCATGCTTGGCTAATTTCACAATTAATTTTACAGGTGAAGCTAAATTATTTCTAACTTCACTTTGATTTTATTTTACTACTCAAAATGCTCCATAATTCTTTTATTTCTAATTACAGCCAGTCGGATGACGATTCTGGTTCAGCATCAGGTTCTGGATCTGGTTCAAGTTCTGGAAGCAGTAGCGATGGAAGTAGCAGCCAGTCAGGTAGCAGTGACTCTGACTCTGGTTCAGAGTCAGGCAGTCAGTCAGAATCAGAGTCTGACACATCTAGAGAGAAGAAACAAATTCAAGCAAAACCACCAAAAATTGGTGGAGCTGAGGTAAAATGCACAAATAAACATTCCAGTGAAAGATATTCGACTTTGTGTGGTTATCTCCTATAGCTATTTTCACTCTAGATAAGCTATAAATAGGAACTGGAATGAAAGACTTGTTAAACTGTTAGGATTTGAGCTTGGATTGATGAGTAAAATATCTGCATACCATGACTTGAATATCATGGAAAATATTAAGGCCAAGATTTTCAGAAATAGATACCTGAAATTATGCTCCTAAATTCTTACCAGGGTACCTAAATAGCCTGATTATCAAAAGGGCTGAGCTCCCAGCTGCTCGTATTGATTGTAGTAGATTAATAGTCCACTTTTCAAGATCAGGCCACTTATTTAGGCTTCTACGCTACTAAATCCTTTCTTAACTCTATTCATTTTTGAAAATCATATCTGTATACTTTAGCTTGCTGTTATCTGATAAACTGTTGAACTGGAAAACTTCAAATTTGCATGTAGTCAGTCTTCTATGAGGAAGAAGTTTGCAAAATTTCAGAAGAAAATCTAAATTCTTCAGAAAATTACTTCTGAGCATATCCAGTGGGATAAAATAACCTCAGATTTGCTCTAGTTCCTTCTGTGTGTAATATATAATATTTGTAAGTATTATGACTCCCCTTGAATGAAAGAAAGTATAATAAATATAACAGAATATTAATTAACATAATTCTGCTTAAAACTCAGTTTTTCCTCTTCATTCATTTTTTAAAGTGTTGCAATGCTTCCATATGAAGCAAAATTATTTGACAATTGTATTAACTACATTCCTTATTGGAATTATCTGAGTTATAACAACTTAAAATTGAAATGTGTTAGCAGTGACTATAGCATATGTATTCTTTTGTGCTAATTTAAGGGTTCTTACTTAAATTTACTGTAAAGCATGCTACATTTTGCATTAAAGTGCTGTAACAAATTGAAACATTCTCCTCATTCTTTAAACTGAAAATAGTTACTTTTATTAGCAAAACTTCAGTTTGGGAATTTGACTGTATTAAATCATTGTAAAGTTCCACCGTATTTGATTGCATGACTCTTCTATTTGAATTCTGTTTCAGTTTTGGAAATCAAATCCAAGTATTTTGGCTGTACAGAGATCAGCAATGCTCAGGAAGCAGCAGCAGCAGCAGCAGCAGAAAGCAGCTTCATCAAACAGTGGGTCAGAAGAGGTGAATAGCTTATTCTGAATCTATGCTTTAAATGTAAACATAGAGGTGTCCTAGCTCACTCCATATGTATCTGTGAAAGTCTGTTTGAAGGCAATAAGCATTGTGTACACACATCTCAGGAGAGAATTTTGCTCTTCTAGAGAAATGTTGAATCATTTTTAATTTTGTATATTTGAGTAAGTGATGAAGAAATTACCTTTCTTAGAAAGCTTTAGCCAGATGCTGTCAAATTGTGATCGATTGACCAAACTGGCAAGTCACGTATTACTGGCTCTCATTTGTGTTTCCAGCTTCTAAATTACTTAAAAGCATAAAAGTACTTTCCAAATATTACTTTTCCATCTAAGCAATTGCTGTCGTTTCTGAAAGTATGTTATGCAGTAGTGAATGGGAGGAGATGTAGCTCCATGCCAATCCCTGTGAGAACATGGTCCACGCTATTTTAAAAAAAAAAAAAAAAAAAAAAAAAGTTTGAGAAACCTTGGCCTAAACTTGTAGTCTTTTCCAAGGAATCACTTTCATTTTCTTGTTGTAGTGCTTTTAGAATTATTCAAATACAAAATAGAAGGTTTTAAAGTCTGAACAGTTGATTTTATTTGAATCTAGGATGCGAGCACATGTTTAAAGGGGATACTATTGAGGTTGAGAGGGTGAAAGTTATCTGTTAAACAAAAAAGTTTGTGGACATCTCTATTCACTTCTAAAGAATAATTAAACACTATGGTCAGAAGTATCTTCTCTCATAATTTCTCCATTTTCTTCTTCTGTTACCCTGGACTTCTGTTTTTGTACACAGTTGTTTGCATTTTTAACTGTTTTAGTTTTATGGGAAATGTAAATTAAGATTTTCCTTGTAAACACTTAGAAAATCTTAACTTACAGCTATTGCTAAATGGTTCTTCCTAAAAGTTTCTTTTCAGGATGAAATTTTTCCAGAACTGTTCTCCGCCTGAGTGAAAATTATTTTAGGGAAGTCTGAGTTGATATGATCCATCCATTTTTTTGGAGAGTAAAGGTAGTGAGGAGTCAGATATATTTTTGCCTTTCTTAAAAAACGGTTTAAACAATTCTAGGGCCTGAGTAGGTACAAAGGTAGTATTTAGTACAGGGCTCATCTGTAAACTACAGAGGAGATTTTCAGTCTCCTGATGGAAGTTCGTTTTAACTAATTTATGACAGTTTTAAAAATGTGCTTCATGCAGGCACAGTAGTCTTCAAAAAGATATTCTAGTAGAGCACTGTGAATGCATAAACAATTGTGATAGATTTTGAATCATACTAAAATATGGAAACCCTAGTCGTATTCAGTGCATCATTGTGTACTGAAGGAGAGGGAATCAAACATGAAAAATAAATTTATACCAATTCAAGAATGGAAGCCAGATCGCTAACAGTTGCACTGCTCTTTTAATATTTGATAATGAATTCTATATATTCTTTGCTTTCTCTGCAGGATTCCTCTAGTAGTGCAGACACTTTGGATGACTCATCCAGTGAGACCAAGAGAAAAAAACATAAAGAGTAGGATATTTTACATATAAGAATACTATATAAAAATGTCTTTCCTGCTTGCATATTTTAGTATTTATATATACTTCATCTAATATATAAAAGTATTTCAGTTCTACTCTGACTTCAGGTTGGTTTTTGGACTTGATTTTATTACTTCTCTCTTTTGATTAGAATGTTGGGGTATTTTCTAATACATAGATGTTTAGGTGCAACATATATTTCAGGTTGAGTCCTATATGTAAAACAGAATTTTAAATTCCCCAATTAGTAAAATACCCTGCATCAGGTACACTTGCATTGACCGTGTCTGTTCAAAAGCATCTCCAGCAATGCTTTGTAGAATCTACAGTGGAGTGTATTAGTTGTAACATTACTTTTCCTGTTGAATATCCTATCCTGAACATTATCTATATGGCCAAGATAGTTGGGAATAGGCTATATAGGTCATTTTATCTCCAGGTCACTAGTTGGAATTAAGCAGTTAGTGACAAAGTTGTTACAATTTGTCATCTTTTTGAAATCTCAAGGGCAAAAATGACCATCATGTTTGACATTAATTGGCAGTCTTATTGATCTCAGTACAGCAACCAAGGATTGAATGACTTATGGAAATTAGAACTATCCTATCACCCCAAAAAGCATGCCCTTCACCTGGTCAGAGTTGAGGAAGGTTAGAGGTGCAGTGTAGGGAAGCTTGTACTGCCATTGCCTGTGTGATATAGTTTCTGTGGAAAATAGACCTCTTCAATTTCTAGGACTGTCAATCTGGCACTTTTCATGAACTCTTTAAAAACAAAACAAAAAACTTCTCTTTTAAAATTAGTGTGTAATTTTGTATGTTTAGTTCTTTTTGGTTGTGATTGACAAAAGTTATTTATTTTTTTCCTATCCTTTGTCGTTTAAAAATTCACAGAAATCTATTTTAGAGTATGTAAAACCAAAAACTGTTGTTGAATTTATATATCTAATAATCTAATATAAACAATTGTTTTGTTTTAATTTTAACTAGTACATTTGTATGTAATTATCTTACCAAATACGCAGAGACCTCTGTCCATGTTTCCTGAAACAGAATATTGAGCCCTAAAAGACAAATGTTCATAGCTGTTGTCTCTTTGTCCAAATAGCCACTTGCCAACCTACATATCAGTTTGTCAGGATGCCCAGAATTAATATCCATGGAAGAAACCCTGATTATAGTAGGTTCATGTAACACTGTAGCGTTAAAAGTTCATGTAACTCCTGAACAATTATCCATTTACTGGAACACTGAACATTGAAAATATAATCTTTCTTGTTTCTGTAAGAGGTAAAGTGAAGAAAAGTGTTTCTGGTGTCATTATATTACTTCCTGATTTACTGCTTAATGAAAAGCCATCTGACTTGGGGGGGGGGGGTTCAAAAATTGGATGGTATTCCATGCTTCCAGATGCAATATCCATGTTCATGGCAGTAGAGAGATCGATGAATTTTCATAATATTTTCTGTCTTTTTAATGACACTGAATTATTAACTGCCTTAATATTTATTTCTGTCAACAAGATTATTCCAGTTGCTGGCGTTCATATATATGGACTTCACAGTAATGCTGAATATTCTAATTCTTGACTTTTCTGCCTTTCAATGTATGCAGTGAAGACTGGCAAATGTCTGGATCAGGATCTGTCTCTGGGACTGGTTCAGATTCTGAATCCGAGGAGGAGAGAGAGAAAAGCAGTTGTGAAGAGAGTGAATCTGACTATGAGCCAAAAAATAAAGTGAAAAGTAGGAAACCTCCAAGCAGGTAAGAATTCTGGAAATTAAGATACTTTGTTATAAGATTTCTGATGGGAATATGAATGTGTGTCTCTCTCTCTCTCTCTCTCTCTCTCTCTCTCTTTAAGCTCAAATCCAAATGTAACTATTTATTATTAGAGTTCTGTATCCCAAGAGTGGAAGTTGTTTTTTGAAGTTACAAAAGATGTTATCACAGCAGTGAGTCATAGTGAATGTTTTTCCCTACATTATCTAATTGAGTGTGGTACAGTTGAACAATCACTGTGAAATATTAATACTCTGTAAGAAATGGCAGAACATTTGTGGGTATTTCTGTATTGAAAACATCTTTGTTTTGTCAACTCTTGTTCTTTTTAAGAATTAAGCCAAAAAGTGGGAAAAAGAGTGCAGGACAGAAAAAGAGGCAACTTGATTCATCTGATGAGGATGAGGATGATGATTATGATAAAAGAGGGTCTCGTCGCCAGGCAACAGTCAATATTAGTTACAAAGAAGCTGAAGAAACAAAGACAGATTCAGATGACTTGCTGGAAGTCTGTGGAGAGGATGTCCCACAACCTGAAGAAGATGAATTTGAAACTATAGAAAAGTTTATGGATAGTCGTTTTGGACGAAAAGGAGGTATTTTTGACCTATATTCTCAAAATGCTACAGTGGATCCAAGAGCAGTTTTTACAACTTTTATGTATTTGTTTCAGTTTCTGCAGCATCTAAACTTTCATTTAAAAACCAGTTTCTAGCTTAATAAATGCAAAGATAACTTCCTAAATTTGAATTCAGAGTAAACAAATGGAGTATTCTTGCTCATGCATGCGTGCTTGCACACAGTTTGGATGTTAGCTCCCCAGTGTAATGATAATGGTTTATGTATCTGCGTTAACTGTTGAATTGCTTAGTAGTTTGGGGGGTAAAATGGAGAAGGGTGTAGGAATGAAACCATTGGAAGTGGGAATTGAGAGTTGCTTCAGGGAAAGAAATTCAGGTGTCTAAGAAAAAATGTCCTTTTTAATGTGTGTTATCTGGTCAAGGAAACCCTAGTCTCAGCCCTAGGGGTTGATCTCCACCAGCTAACATTTTAAAACCACAACTTACCCTGTCTGTATTAAGATTTTAACGTGTTAGTTAACATGTGCTAAAATACACCATTCTTCCTGGTATTGATATGGCCACAAAGCAGAGGGGGGAGGGAGAGGATGAAGAGGGAAGGTTAGAAAGAATGATGGTCATAGAGGTGAGCATACTTCCCCACTGAGTGATGCTGAATGTGGCAATAAGATAATGGATAAATAATAACTAAAACTTTAGTTAAGATGTAAAATACATATTTTACACTTTTTTTTTGTGCAAACTTTCCTTTGATATTAGTGGGAATTTCATGTTGATTATGAGGGTAGTATATGGAGTTCAATATTTATGCCCTGTCCCACAGCCATAATTAAAATTGCAATTTGGCTCTGTCCAGAATGAGCTTTTGATAATCCTGTTTTAAATTCTTTTTAAAACTTTTGTTGTAACTTACAGTTAAAGAAAAAAACACTTTTACATTTCAAAAAATATATGGCGTGCATAACTTTTTTATGTTTGTCCTGTTCCCCCAAAATAATGTTAAACATACATTAAATTTAAAACACATTGTGAATTATTTCTCTTTGGTAGTGAAGTATTAAGAATTTGGGGAAAATACAATTTCATAATATCATGAAATCTTTTTTCTTCAGACTAGATAGGCCGTTTTGAAAGGGAATTCACAAGCTCATGTATGTAGTGCAGGAGTTCTCAAACTTCATTCAACCGCAACCCCCATCTGACCACAAAAATTATTACACGACCCCAGGAGGAGGGGACTGAAGCCTGAGCCTGCCTGAGCCCTGCTGCCCAAGGTGGGGCAGGAGAACAGGGGACAAAGCCTGAGGGCTTCAGCCAACACCCTGGGCAAAGGGGCCAAAGTCGAAGCCTGAGGGCTTCAGCTCCAAGTAGTGGGCCTGTAATCTGGGGCCTGCCGCCCAGAGCTGAAGCCCGTGGGCTTTGGCTTCAGCCCTGGGACCCAGCAAGACTAAGCCAGCTCTGATGACCCCATTAAAATGGGGTCACGACGCACTGTTTGAGAACTGCTGATGTAGTGAATAACCTTGATCCACACCAGAAATTCACCACTGCTCCTGTCCCCTTACATTTTAATATGTGCTGTTTTATAAATTATTTAAATTATAAATATACAGTAGCATTCCTAATTGGATGAGCCTAAACATATAAAGAAACAATAAACTTCATAATCAAAGATATACCAAATGTAAGTTCAAATATGGGTTCTCTATCTTCATTTTCAAAGGTCTGTGGGTGATATCTGAATGGATACTTATATGGTCTATTAAATTATTTATTAATTTCCTTTTGATCAAAGGTTTGCATTATTAGTGCTCTTCCAAACCATATTCAAAACCAGCTCAATCTGGTTTACATTTTCTATGCAACTCCAAAACAAAGTAAAATTTCACTGCAAAGGGAATAACTGATTTAAACTCCATGGCCTAAATGTAATACAAATGGTACAGTCTTACATTTATGAAATATATTCCACTCTTGTCCTGAACCTATGTGTCATTTAAACTAAACATAAGTAAAATATAAACTGTAATATGCTAAAATAACCTGATCTATCCTGTGTACAGTTTGTAGGGGTGTTGTCTCTATAATATCCTGGACCAACACAGCTACAAGGTGGGTGAGGTAATATCTTTTATTGGACCAGAGACAAGCTTTCAAGTTTACAAAGAACTCTTCTTCAGGTCTGGGAAAGATACTCGGGCTATCACAACTAAATACACTCTTTAGTTGTTCCACCTTGTATTTAGCATACTTGCACTTAGTGTATTTGACACTCAGTACATTTCCCAGACTTGAAGAAGAGCTCTGTGCAAGCTTGAAAGCTTGTCTCTCACCAACAGAAGTTGGTCCAAAAAAAGATATTACCTCACCCACCTTGTCTCTCTGTGCAAAGGATGTCAAAACACATTGTACTGATGATAAAAGGATTGAACTAGAACATCCCAATATTAATAATTTGGAGCTGGAATTTAATACCACCCCTATGGCAAACAAAATGTTAATGAATGTAACCCTAAGGAGCATCTTTCCATTAAAGTAATGTAAATAACTTTATGCCTCATTTTGGAAAAACTGGCCCATGAGAGGCGAAAACTTAGGGAGCATATTCATTATTAGAATATTTAACTCTTCTGTAAGTAAGTGGAAGATCTGTCCACATCTCCATATTTCCTTACACTGATAAATAATTTCAGCTAGCTCTATACCCAAACACTTATTTTTTTCTGAAGCCTATTGTATAATAAGAGGCTTTAATTTTTTGTAATATAATGGATAAACCATCTTTTCTCCCAACTGATTCTAGATTCGAATTAAAAAACTCAAATTTATCAACTCTTTCTTAATTTCAGTGTTTCACCTATATTCAGATGTACTTGTGTTGACAAAATCAGGGCCTACACTTGTACATTAATTACGCGTCTCTTACCTAAGATGACCAGGTTGTACTTCTATAGAAATTTCTTTTAATGAAGTTAAATTCCTTCATTCTGTTTTAGAAAACGTATAAAAACATTCCCATCTCTGCCCCAATATGGAATGTATTAACCTCGTCTTGCTTAGGTTTGAGGCTTGAAGTGAACTGAAGTGCACCAGAATCTTTCCAGCACACTCTTCCTTCCACCTTATTAGTTTCTACAAGCCAAACTTTTTTTCATATTTTTTGTTGTTGTGAAGAAGGCTTTGGAACGCATTGAGGTTCAGTGAGTCTACTAACCACCTGAAGCCTTTTGGTAAGGCTTTTTGACACAGTCCCACAGGACATTCTCATATTTAAACTAGGGAAATGTGATCTAGATGAAATTACTATGAGTGTGGATGCACAACTGGTTTAATGACTATATTCAGAGTAGTTATCAATGGTTCATTGTCTAACGGGGAGGGTGTGTCTGGTTGGGTCCTGCAGAGGTCAGTCCTGGTACTGGTACTCTTCCATGTTTTTTAATTAATGACTTGGATAATGGAGTGGAGACTATCTTTATAAAATTTGCAGGTGACAGCAAGCTGGAAGGGGTTGTAAGCACTTTGGAGGACAGGATTATAACTCAAAATGACTTTGACAAATGGGAAGAATTGGTCTGAATTCAACCAGATGAAATTCAATAAAGACAAGTGCAAAGTACTTTACTTAGGGCAGAAAAATCACATGCACAACTACAAAATGGGGACTAACTGGCTAAATGGTTGTTGACAGTGATCTAGAGACGTTAGTGGATCACAAATTGAATATGAGTCAACAATGCGATGCAGCTGCAAAAAAAAAAAAAAAGCTAATATTCTGGAGTATATTAACAGGAGTATCTTACGTAAGACATGGGAGGTAATAGTCTTACTCTAGTCGGCACTAGTGAGGCCTCAGCTTATGGACCGTTTCCAGTTCTGGGTTCCACACTTTAGGAATGATGGGGGCAAATGGGGAAGAGTCTAGAGGAGAACAACAAAAATGATAAAAGGTGTAGAAAACCTGACCTATGAGGAAAGGTTAAAAAAAAAAAAGTGGCCATGTTTAGCCTTGAGAAAAGAAGACTGAGGGGGGACCTGATAAATCTTCAAATACGTTACAGGCTGTTATAAAGAGGATGAGGATCAGGTGTTCTCTGTGTCCACTGAAAGTAGGACAAGTGGTAATGGGCTTAATCTGCAGCAAGGGAGATTTAGGTTAGATATTAGGAAAAACCTACTAACTGCCACGGTAATTAAGCCCTGGAATAGGCTTCCAAGTGGGGTTGTGGAACCCCCATCATTGGAGGTTTTAAAAACAGGTTGGACAAACACTTGTCAGGGATGGTCGAGGTTTACTTGGTCCTGCCACCGCACAGGAGGATGGACTTGATGACTTCTCAAGGTCCCTTCCAGCCCTAAATTTCTGTGATTTTGTGAAACTATGTTTATAGAGGTTTAAACTGCCCCATTCATATCAGAGAGACAAATGTTGATACAGTTCCATTGCTAATCACTGCTGATAGTTCACTTTAACAGAAACAACTGACTACTTTGCTTATCAAGTGTGTTTGGAAATAACAGAACTAAATTAGAAAATGGCCAATTTTAGGGCATGTTATCCTCTCTGTGGAGCCAGCTGTGATACTCTAAGGAAGAGGTGGCTAACCTGAGTCTGAGAAGGATCCAGAATTTACCAGTGTACATTGCCAAAGAGCCACAGTAATATGTCAGCAGCCCCCCATCAGCTCCACCCCCCGCTCTCAGCACCTCCCGCCCACCTGCAGCCCCATTGATCAGCACCTTCTCCTCCCTCCCCGCATCTCCTGATCAGCTGTTTCGTGGCATGCAGGAGGCTTGGGGTGGGGGAAGCGGAGCAAGGGCATAGAAGGCTCAGGGGAGGAGGTGGGAAGGGTGGAGTAGGGGCAGGGCCTGTGTCAAGAGCCAGGGGTTGAACAGTGAGCACCCCTTGGCACACTGGAAAGTTTAGCACCTGTAGCTCCAGCTCTGGAGTCGCTGCTTATACAAGGAGCCACATATTAACTTCTGAAGAGCTGCATGGCACCAGAGCCCCAGGTTGACCATCTTAGAGTGTATTCTTTAGAGCTTTGTACAGTCTTGGTTTTGGCCAAGTCTATGCTAGAAGTGCTTTGCTGGCACTCTGCTTTTGCAAGCATTGCTTATTCCAGTCCTCCTGCCCCACCATTTCCAAGCAAAATAAATGCAATTTTGATCGTATAACTGTGTTATTGTATAACTGTGTATTACTGACCTAGTGGCTTTCGCCAGCACAGCTATCTTGGTTGCAAATTGCACCTCATTGCACCCTGGGCAACGTAGCTATGCCAACAAATGTTTGTGGTGTAGACCTGGCCTTGATATCCCAAGCGATGAAGCTTTTATTGCTTCTGGTATTCCAGAAAGTAGGGCTTTGTCTTCTCGGGAATGTCATCTACCAGTGTAGCTGCATTGGTCCATCTTACCTTGGTGCAAATTTTGCTGCATTGGTGAAAATTATGCCTACATTAGAGGTGAAATCCTTGCCTATTGAAGCCAATGGCAGAATTTCCATTGACTTCAGTGGAGTCTAAATTTCACCTCAGTGAGTAAAATACCAGTGTAGACAAGGTCTGACAGCTCTCACCATAAGAAATTCTGTTCCTGATTTTTTCTCCATGTCATTATCATCATCATTATCCCATTACTCCAAGGTTTTAAAACGACATCAACAACATGAAATCTCATCAACTTAAAACAAACTAACAAAAACGTTAAATGTAGTTTCAGATATTAAACATATCCATGAGTCCCATTGTCAATGTTTGTTGTTTAACAATAACACTTTTTGGCCGTAGGATTATCATGCCACCTATTTCTGACCTCACTGACGCTATATTGGTGGAGATTCAGATGGTGGATGACTACAATGTGGTTTGCATTTCTCAAAGCAAGTTGTATGCAAATGGTTGTGTGATCAATGCAAGTATGTACACAGGTCCTGTGCTAACATGTACAGCCCATGCTGAAGCCACCATCATCACATCTTCACTGCAATTTTTAGCCTTGTTTGCTAAATTAGCGCTAGCATGGGTGTTCCTATCTCAACTAGTCACATCTATGATTGAATTGTAGTCGTACACTGCAGAGTCACGGTAGACAAGTGGGCATTGGCAGAATTTGACCTTGTCATCTCTTCCTGGATCATCAGAATATCTAGGCATGTGGTGTTGCTGGAATTTTGGTAGCATGCAATAGGTTAGTTATGATGATTGCTCCCTCTTAGCAGCTAATGTTCCATAAAAAAGTCCGTTGAGTGCTGGGATTGATGTTCTCTGTCATGAGATGTCATGACAAGCTTGTCAGTTCTCGTCTATCAGTTTATTTTAGATATTTGTAAGGTGGCTGTCTACCCCTTCTTTCATCCACTCTCCTTTCACCTTCAGTTAATTTAGATGCTCAGTTTTATTGGTTACATTGTCTTATTATTAAATCAAGTCTTTGAGACTATTTATTGACTGGCATATACTTCTGCAGCAGAATTACGCAAGTAACACTAGGTGGAAGAGAACTACAGAACTAGTTGATCATGTGTTGATAAATGCTCATATTATAAAAAATTACCAATTGAATTATATTAATATCAAATTCATTGTTAGGTGATTCACTGGTACTTATCCTCTATTAAAACTTCTCTTGTGATTTCCTTTTCAGCCACTGGTGCTACAACCACCATCTATGCAGTTGAGGCAGACGGTGATCCAAATGCAGGGTTTGATAAATCGAAGGAGCCGGGAGAAACACAGTATCTAATTAAATGGAAAGGCTGGTCTCATATCCATAACACATGGGAGACTGAAGAAACCTTGAAGCAGCAGAATGTTAAAGGAATGAAGAAACTGGACAACTACAAGAAAAAGGATCAGGAAACAAAACGATGGTGAATGTTATCGATAGTCATCTTTCATAATACAGATTTTTTTTTTACCAGCATTTGTGCTTATGTAGTATTGTAAGGGGATTGATCTCCGTATGAGAATATATTTCCATAGTGTGTGTTCAGCAAGAAGATAATACATAATCTTTTTATTGTTAAAACCGCCTCGACATTTTAAGGTCCTGCAAGGTGTACAGCATCCTCAACTTCATTACTCATGAGTGAATGATGATGTGTGGCATCTTGCAGGATCATGCCTTTAATAAATAACTAAGCTGTTTGGAAGTTATTTTTCTTAAATGTTTATAATATGCATAGTATAAATAAAATATTTACACAATAAACAGTATGCATTGCTTACTGTTTACTCAAATGGCCTACCATTTGCTTTTCTTGACCATTGTACTTTAACAGAACTGTTCATTACATTCTCCACAGTGATACTTACTACTTTTTCTTAGAAGTTTTAATTCTATTCACTTTGCTAGGCTTTCCAGTTCTACTTTCTCATTTTTCTGCCCATTGTCTGGATCAACAAGCACTCTCTTATCAATGTTGTTAGAAGTCCTGAACGAAATGTTTGGAGAAAATCTTTACCTTCTACTGCCTTCTTTTGACGCTGGTTTCCAGTGGGTTATTCAGTGTCCTATATGAAAAGTGGTGGTTCTTGTCCATTACTTTTAGGAATGGTTGAGATGGATTTCCCTAGATTTAACCCCCTTCAAGTGTTGTTCTCATTAAGTGAAAAAAGTGTCCTACAAAATAAAATACTTTAACTGTTGGGAGTGGACATTCCGTATTATACCTATATTAATTATTTTTTATCAGGTGTAGCTGACACTAGTACAGTTTCTCAGTAGTTTTTTCTCAGCTTCCAGTCAGGAGGGCACCTAATTCAGATAAGGAATTTTTTGTAGCAGATGTTTTTTCTCCACTGAGATATCCTTTAGTTCCTTTCTCACAGAAGCTTTCCCTCTAACTTTCCTTTGGTGCTTACACTGAAAGCTTTTGGACTGTCAAATTGTTTTAGTTTTAGAATGAAACAATGTAATTACTATTTTCATAATTTCCATTCCAGGCTGAAAAATGCTTCTCCAGAAGATGTGGAATATTATAACTGCCAGCAAGAACTTACAGATGATCTTCATAAACAATATCAAATAGTGGAGAGAATAATTGGTAAGTGACAAATTGGAGACTGGAAATAACAATAAGGATAATATACTGTCATTGCTTCTATTTTTATAGATTCTTAAAAATGTAGGGCTTGAAGGGACCTCAAGAAGTCATCAAGTCCAGCCCCCTGTGCTGCGGCAGGACTAAGTAAACCTAGACCATCCCAGGTGTTTGTCGAACCTGTATGGTGGAGATTCCACAGCCCCCCTTGGAAGCCTATTCTAGAGCTTAATTACCCTTGTAGTTAATGCGTTTTTCCTAATATCTAACCTAAATCTCCCTTGAGTTAGATTAAGCCCATTACTACTTATCTGACCTTCAATGGACATGGAGAACAACTGATCGCTGTTCTTTTTGTAACGGCCTGTAACATACTCGAACACTTATCAGGTCTCCCCTCAGTCTTTTTTTCTCAAGACTGAGTATGCCCAGCTGTTTTGACCTTTCCTCATGAGTCTAAACTTTCTAAACCTTTTATCATTTTTGTTGCTCTCCTCGTTACTCTTTCCAGTTTGTCCCCATCTTTCCTAAAATGTGGAACCCAGAGTTGGAAACCGTACTCAAGCTGAGGCCACACCGGTGTCGAGTAGACTGGGACAATTACCTCCCATGTCTTAATATGACACACCTGTTAATACACCCCAGAATATTAGCCTTTTTTGCTGCTGCACTGCATTGTTGACTCATATTCAATTTGTGATCCACTAAACCCCCAGACCCTAGTCAGTAGTAGTACTATCTAGCCAGTTATTCCCCATCTTGCAATTGTGCATTTGATTTTTAATTACTAAGTGAAGTACTTTGCACTTGTCTTTATTGAATTTCATCTTGTTGAATTCAGACCCAATTCTCCAAATTATATATTTGTGGATAATAAATTTATTAGAATTCTTAATTATTTTACTTTCAAACTAAAATAATATGGATATAAATTAGGATGGAGGTTAATCATGGGTTCTTTAATTCTGAGCACTTTGTCACTTATTGTGTCACAAAAATGAAATAAATGTCTCATTAAAATCAAAATTATTGATGAAGTATTTCAAATGTATTCTACAGCTCATTCAAATCAGAAGTCAGCAGCAGGTTATCCAGATTATTATTGCAAGTGGCAGGGTCTCCCTTACTCAGAGTGCAGCTGGGAAGATGGTGCTCTCATTGCCAAAAAATTTCAGTCATGCATCGATGAGTATTTTAGCAGAAATCAATCCAAGACAACTCCTTTTAAGGACTGCAAGGTGAGTGAGATTTAAGATAATTTTCATAGACGTCTGAGAATTGAGACAATAAAAATATTTGTAGCTGGCTGTTTTGTTCCTGGATTAGGGATGGTATACATTATAAAGTTTTTCAGATCACAGAATGAAATATTAAAATTGTTTAGTTTAGTAATGACTGTTAAGGTATATAACTTGAGTCAGTGGTCTTATTAGTTCTAAGCAGACAAATGTCCCCATTGTGATTATTTTCACTCAAAAGTGAAATTATGTTAACTTTTAGAAGTTAATATAGTAATGTATATAAACATAATTTAAATTATTTTCCGTTTTCTCCTGCATCTTCAGTAAAATTATATTTAGAATCTTAAAACATTCAGTAGTAGGGCTAATGTTCAATATCACTTTGATAGGTTTTAAAACAGAGGCCAAGGTTTGTTGCACTGAAGAAGCAACCATCATATATTGGTGGCCATGAAGGTTTAGAGTTAAGAGACTATCAGTTAAATGGACTAAACTGGCTCGCTCACTCCTGGTGCAAGTAAGTACGTTCTGAAAGTCTGATGCTTTTCTAGTACTTGTAAATGGTAGAAATTCATAAAACCTTAGCAGAATGGATTATTTTGTCATTGGAGTAGTAAATTGTACAGTAAAGATTTGAGAGGGATTGCTTTCACCTGCAAATACACAAGTTTAGCACGTAGTTGATTTGTACAGGCAAGACTTCTTTGGTTTTCCTTTTTCCCTCTGGTGTTTGTAGGTGAAATACAAAATAAACTACGTTACCCTCAAATATCACACATGGAAGTTTATTTTTAAAATTCATGCACAGGAACTATTTAGTAGCTTTATATAGAACAACATTTATCTTGGGTCCCTTTTTACCATTTGATTAATGAAGGATTTTCAAACTGCAGTAATGATAGTAATTAAGATTCTTCTTTGAATGATTGCACATGTCCATTCCACTGTAGGTGTCTGTGTTCCAATGCACGCTGTCAGAGAGTTTTCCCCTCTGAGGTCTCGTGCACCATGTTCAGGCATAAAGGGCTGAGCTGTCCCTGACCCCGCTCAGTTCCTTCCCGCTGCCCATGTTGGTTGTCAGAGCTCCTTTTCCTTCTGCAAGTCTCTAGTCAAGCATGTAAATAGTACCTGTTGTAATCCTGTATTATTAATATAGTTTAATAGAGTAGTAAGTAAATATATATATATTTTTTTAAATTGTGTTTGTGTGTGGATCTGGCACCCTGTGTGGATACCGGCCAAGGTACAGGAGATATGTCGTGCTCTCTGGGTTTCAAGCTTTGCCACTCCTGTGGTAAGGCAATACCTAAGAGTGATCCTTATCCAGCTGCCTTAAGCACTTGGGGGAGGCTCATTTGAGTGACAGATGTGCTGATTGTAAGGGCTTTAAGCCCCGCTCCAAAAAGGACAGGGCAACTAGACTGAAATCTGCTGCTGGAATCGGCACTATGTCCTCTACCACAACCATCTACCTCAATCCAGATACTGTCGTTGCTCAGCACCAGTAGTGCATTTTCGGCATTACCAGCACAGAGCGGTAGATCGGTGTTGCTGTTATCAAGGAAGAGGCACTGTAAATTGGACTTGATACCAGGATCTTGGAAGGAAGCAAAGAGGTTGAGGTCATCTAAGGACTCGGGAGGGTGCTAAGGACTCTAAGCAGGGAAGTTCATTGACTCCAGAGCCCAGTATGGGCCTGTTGAGACTGGCTCTCAAAGCACCATCATTGGGATCACCTTACTCCCCAGTACTGGAGAGTACTTTCCCAGAACCATCTACTCCTGAGGCATTTGAGGCTGTAAGAGCGTTGTTGAACCTCTTGGTGCTGCTGTCACTGGCAATTCAGAAGTCTTGCCTGGCACTGGTGCCCAAGATACTGGAATTAGCAGCTTCACCTCTGCACTGGGCAGATCCAACTGATTTGGCCATCAGGGTACTAATCAAGATGGTACTGTCTAGGGAAATCGAGGTGATCTCCCCGGGTCTGAACCGTCCTCTCCGGTACCGAACTATACAAGCCCACCATGGTCTCAAGAAGAGTATTTTTCTTCATCAGGCTCTGCAGTGAAATCCTGTGTGTCCCTAGCCAGTCTCACCATCAAGAGAATACCACCTGTTTTCCCTGGTTTCAGCCTCAATTTCAGCTAGGAGCTTACCGAAACGACCCTTGAGCCAAATACACTTGGGGATCGGGGCCATACCAGGGGCCATTTTGGAACCAATGGGGATTCTCCTCAAATCGAATGTGTCCCCACATCCATCTCAGCTGGCTCCATCTACAGGCAATCAGGAACATCCATGCCACAAACATCCTAGTGTTGGTACTAAGCCTGGCACTGAGCACATTCAGGATACCTCTCACGAGTATCCACGAGAGCAGTGGAAACTGGACCAGTCCCTGGTATTGTTGTCATCCTTTCCCTCTATCTCCTGATGAGGCAATTGTGGTAGAACCTATCTCTCTGCCTCCTGATGATTTTAAGACTCATCAGGAATTGGTGAGGAGGATGTCTGTGGCCCTGGACATTCTCCGTGAGGAGATTCAGGAAAAATCTCATTTTGTCATCTGCGACCTCAGCTAGAATATCTGTCCTATGCTGTTTTAGAGCCTACCAAAGTTCTTTGGACATTTTGGCATCTGCGACCTCAGCTAGAATATCTTTCCTATGCTGTTATAGAGCCTACCAAAGTTCTTTGGCAGACCCCAGCTTCCCTGTCACTGACTACAAAAAGACTGGAGAGCAGATGCTGTGTCCATTGTCAGGGGGTCAAGCACCTCTATTGTCATTGCCCTCTGGGCTCACTTGTAGTGTTGACAGCCAATGAGAGAGAGTGATACGGTCATCAGGCATCAACCCCGAAAAATGAAGAGGCCAAAAAGCTGGACTTATTTGGGAAGAAGTTTTATTCTGCAGGTGGATTACAGCTTCATATTGCAAACCGGCAAGTTTTCTAGGGCACTACGATTTCATCCTGTGAAATACAGTTCCAAAGTTCCAGGACAAGCGCCCAGATGATGCGAAACAGGATGTTACAGACTTTGATCAAGGAAGACAAATTGGTTGCCAGAACAGCTCTGCAGGAGGATGCAGCAGCCTCTACAGTCAGGGCTAGATTAACTCTCTTGCAGACCTGGGGCTATTAGATTTTGTGTGGCCCCTGTAAGTCTTTTTCCTAATTTTAAAACAAAATGATCACAATTATGGCATCGAGGTTATTAACGCTATACTAAACTTGCCTTTCAATTAACATAAAGCCATTCTGTGGTTACATTTCAGTCTTAAAACATGTAGAATATAGTTAAGTTAATTCAAAATAGACTACTTCTTACCTTAGAACATCTGTTGTATTAGTTTTTTTTCTGGGAGGGAGTTTGGGTGCAGAAGGGAGCTCCAGGCTGGTGATGGAGGGGGCTAAAGGTGGCGCTTACCATAGGCAGCTTACCAGGGAGGCGCTTACTGTAGGCAGCTCCTGGCCGGTGGCGCAGCAGGGCTCAGGCAGGCTGGCTGACTGCCATAGCCCCATGCTGCTCCTGGAAGCAGCTGGCTGCTGCCATGTCTCTGCATGCTCCTGGCGGGGGAGGAGATAGCATGTCTTCATGCGCTGCCCACCCCGGCAAGCGCTGCCCCCCACAGCTCCCATTGGTTCCTGGCGTGCAGGGGGCGGTGCTTGCTCCCATTGGTTCCCAGCCAGTGGGAGCTGTGGGGATGGTGCTTGCAACATAGGCAGCACATAGAGCTGCCTCCCCACTGCGCCCCCTGTCAGGGGCCGCAGAAATGTGTCAGCGCTGGCCACTTCCGGGAGTGGCGAGGGGCCATGGCATGCAGGCAGTCTGCCTGAGTCCTGCTGCGCCAGGATCCCCCTTACTCCGGGGCCCTGGGCTGCAGCCCCTAAAGCTCCTGCATTAATCCAACGCTGTCTACAGTCGTGCCATGGCCTCTGCCATCACGAGGAGGCACTCATCTTGGTTATGCTCTTCTGGCCTCCCTCCAGAAGTGCAACCAACAGTCCAGGACCCCAATTTGAAGGGCCATCCCTCCTATCACAAAAAACTGATGAGAGGAATCCTGAAATCCCTGCACATTTGCACCCTTGCAGTGAAGCAGAGGGTGTTCTGACCTCGCCAGTCCCAGTGTTTTCAGGGGTTTGCCCCTTGAGCCTAGGATCTGCCAAAGAGAAGAAGTGGAGGTCACAAAAGACACCCATAGCCACCATCTACATCTGCCAGTTTATTAAGGCAGATGGCATCATCCATTATAGACTTCAAAGAGAAACTGCTGAGCTTCAGTTCATTTGCAAATTTGACACCATCAGCTCAGGATTAAACAAAGACTGTGAATGGCTATCCAGCTAAAAAGCAGTTTCTCCTCCCTTGGTGTTCACACCTCAGCTGCTAGAAGAGGGCCTCATCCTCCCTGATTGAACTAACCTCGTTATTCCTAGCCTGATTCTTGCTTGTATGTTTATACCTGCCTCTGGAAATTTCCACTACATGCATCCAAGGAAGTGGGTATTCACCCACGAAAGCTCATGCTCCAATACGTCTGTTAGTCTATAAGGTGCCACAGGACTCTTTGCCGCTTTTACAGATCCAGACTAACATGGCTACCCCTCTGAAGCTTATCATCCATTATGTTTATGCTGAACAATCTCTCTGTGACGTGGATGAACCTCTTATTGCCAATCATCCAGGTAAGGAAAGACATCCCCTGACCACCAGAGAAATGCTGCTACCACCGCCATACACTTTGTAAATACATACCAGGCAGACGAGACCAAAGGGGAGCACTGGGAACTGGGATAATGGTGACTCCAAGATTGTCACATGGAAGTAAATGTCCTTTAAATCGAGAGCTTGTTTCGATGGGTGGGTCAAGAGCAGTTTACCAGTTTAAAGAGTGCCATTTTTTTCTTTCCCAGTTTTTGCAAACTGCCTGTCCTGTTTCCATCATTCTTGGACCCACATCACAACAATTTGGTGGGTTCTGAGCACGGTGGATATACACTCCAGTTTATTTCCACAGACTCCCTTTCCCCATCCCTCTTCATGGACCTCTCTCTCATAAGGCAGTGTTTCTTCAAGAGATACAATCACTTTTCCTTGTAGAACCTATAGAAAAGGTCCCTTTTTTGTTCAAGGGAAAGGGTTTTTATGTCCAATACTTACTGATTTCGGAAGCAAAAGGGGGTCTCCGGGTTATTTTAGATCTAAGGGAGTTAAACAAGTTCCTAAAAAAATTGAAATTTCAGTCACTCTGGCCTCCATAATCCCTTCACTGAGGCCAGGGGATTGGTATGCTGCTCTCTACTTAAAGGTCATTTACTTCCATGTGACAATCCATCAGACCCACTGAAAATTTCTGAGATTCACTGTCAGCAGTCACCATTATCCATTCCCAGTGCTCCCCTTTGGTCTCTTGTCTGCCTGGCATGTATTCACAAAGTGTATGGTGGTGGTAGCAGCATTTCCCTGGTGGTCAGGGGATGTCTTTCCTTACCTTGATGATTGGTATAAGAGGTTGATCCAGGTCACAGTGAGGTGGTTCAGCATAAATATAATCTGATCCAGCTTCGATGCGCTCAGACTGCTCATCAACACAGACAAGTCAGTCCCATTTCCAGTTGAAAAAATATAATTTATTGGTGTGGTCCTGGATTTGACAATGGCCAGGGCCTTACTATTGCAGGCCAGGTTTCATTCAATGCAAAACTTCATTCTAGACTTAAAGGTTTATCTCCTCATCATGGTGAGAAACTGGTCAAGGCTGCTGGCACACAAGGCAGCATGCGTTTATGTAGTCCAATATGCCAGGCTGTTTCAGACTCCTTCAAGGCTGGTTGATGGGCTGAGGTGTATTCACCAAGGAGGCATCACATAGATGTTACTGCACATACGGAATTGGATTTTATCCTCCCTAGATTGGTGGACAGATCTGACCAATGTCTGCAAGGGAGTTCCCTTTGGCCTGCCTCAACAATGTTTCACCGTAGGTGTGACATGAGGTACCTGAAGAGTAGCCCACACTGAAAATGCCAAAGTCAGGGCAGGCTGGAAAAAGGAGAGCAGATTCCCCCAAAACTGGTGGTTGTAGTTAGACTCATTAACCAGTCACAAACTGTGCTCCTGCTTCCCCACACTGGTTATCAAGAATCTGAAAAAAAAGAACTCACACAGTCCCCTTTATTGCATTCCAGTCTCTGGCTCCCAATCAGCAAATAGGTCCATTATAGTGAGAAGTTACTTCAAACTCTATTCACTATATAAAATGTTCTTCTGATCCCCAAAGGGCCAGCCACATTACCAGAGCAATACTAGTTTGGATCATACCAATCTACCAGTCAGTCCTTTAGTATCTAATACTAAAGGTTTATTATAAAAAAAAAAAGAACGAGAAGAGAGTTGTTAAATGGCCAAAGCAATGAGGTACATAGATATGATTTCCAAGTCTATATATCAGCATTTTAGCAGAATTGGTGAGTTTTCTGGCTTATGAAGTCCCTCTGGAACACATCCAAAGCTTGAATGGGTCCATCAGTCCTTTGTTCAAAGCTTCAGTTTGTAGAGAAGCTACTCCAAAGGTGAGATGCAAGATTGAAGACAAAATGGAGATGATGTAGCTGCATTTTTATATCCTTTGCCGTGTGACTTGTACATCCTTTGCCCCAAACATAAGCTCGCTCACAGCACATGGGCACTGAAGAGTACATAGAGTCCCCTATCCATAAGCATGTTCCTATATGTCCTGCTGACTCATAGGCTAGCCCCTGGCTTCTCTCAATGGGTTCATTGTACTGCTGGTTGTCCTTGATGGGCCATCAAGCAGGCTGGATAATGCTGATGCCAATCTGTCTGGGGATGTCGCCCAGATACACAGCACAAGTTTGAGATACAAATATACTACACATATGTATAACTCACAAAACAGAGACGGTACATATAAATGAGCTTATCATATTTAACAAATCATAACCTTTCCACTGAAACCTTACATGCTTATATAAGATTCATTGTGATTTTGTAATATTGATATCAATAATATTATAAATGGTCACCCATATTCCATACAGTGCCACATTAGGCATGGATGCCTCGAACCTGGGATGAAGGGCTCACTTGGGACCCCTGCAGATGCAATGTCTTCGGTCTATCCCAGATCTCAGTCTAGACATAAACATCAGGGAGTTTTGAGATATCCACTTAGCTTGCATGTTGTTCCTTCCTCACGTCAGCAGAAGGAACGTGTTAGTGTTGACTGCCAATATGATGGGGAGCAGAGGTGGTCCTCTTTACACTGTGAGGAAGCAATCCTACTCTGGGACTTCTGCATCAGCAATTCTGAAGGTGACCTGCCTCCTGGGGGGGCTCAGAATAGAGTGCACAGGTTGTTTGTCAATTACCACAAGTTGTTCCTTTGCCCAGATATAGCAAGGGTAATTTTCCTGCTCTGGGAGATCCCCAGTGGATCTGCTTGCAACAAAAGACAACAGAATATATTAGTTTTGCTCCTGAGAGGCCCATAGTCCAGGTTTGTTAGTGGATGCTTTTTTACTGTCATGGTCAGAGGATCTTTTGTATGTTTTCCTCCACCCCCAATTCATCTTCTGCCCAGATCAAGCAGGATGAGGCCCATTTTACACTGGTTGCCACTGTGTGGCTTTCACAGCTCTTAAGCCTCTCAATTAGTCCCCCACTGTTTCTCCCACACCATGCATATTTGATTTCACAGAATTGTGGTGACCTCTTCCACCCCAGTCTTCAGGCCCTTCACCTGACGGCAGGGAGGTTTCATGTTTAACTTAGGCAGGAGTCCTGCTCTAGAAAATTTCAGAATATGCTGCTGAATAGTAGGAACCATCTGCTAGAATTACTTACCTGGCTAAATGGAAGAGCTTTTCCTCCTGTTCCAGACTGAAAGGGGTTTCCACCTGTTCTTGCTTCTATTCAGCACACACTGGACTACTTTCAGTCCCTGAAACATCAATGATTAGTGATTAGCTCAGTTAGAGTACACATAGCATCTATCTTGGCACTTCACCCATCTCTGGGTAACCGTTTTCTTTTCCAACCTGATGGCTGAAAGATTTTTAAAGGGTTTGGACAGACTATTTCTGTAGGGACATTCTTTCTGAAAGGGGTAAGAGTATTGCTGGGTTAATATGAAAACTGATAGTAAGTAGTAAAGGGGAGGAGAGACTATGCGCTCTGTCTGGATGATAGAAGAGCTTTAGCATTTTATCTGGGACAGACTAAACCTCTCGGGTCTTTCTCCCTATTATTCATTACGTTTGCGGACAGAATGAAGGGCATTCCTATGTCCACACCAAGGATTTTGGCTGTATTCGACTGTGTTACCAGTTGGCTAATGTGAAGCTGTCAGATAGTGTGTTGGTTCATTCGACTAGATCCCAAGCAACCTCTGTGGCTTTTCTGGCTGATATGCCCATATTAGATATTTGCAAAGTGGTAACCTGTTCATCATGTCACACATTTGCCTCTCACTACTCTATCCTTCAGTAATCTAGGTATGCTTTTTGGATGAGTTGGCCTCCAGTCCCTGTTCAAATAGACTCTGAAATCATCTCCAGTTGAGCCTGCTTGTGAGTCACCTACAGTGGAATGGACATGTGCAGTCACTCGAACTAAAAATGGTTACTATCTTTTCCATAACTGTTGTTCTTAAAGGTTTCAGAGTGTTCTTAAAGGTGTGTTGCACATGTCCATTCCATGATCCGCCCTCCTTCCCATCTCTATCTGAGTCTTTCGGTAGGAGAGAGCTGAGGGCAGTTTTGGGTGGCTCCGTCCTTTATGCCTGTGCATAAGGCAGCAGAGGGCACTTGTGCTGCCCTGATCGGTGCCACTAAGGGGAAAATTCTGACAACTGTGCACTGGAGCACATCGACACCTGCAGTGGAATGGACATGTGCAATCCATCTCAAGGAACCACCATTACAAAAAAGTTTGTAAACATTTTTTTCTGAATTGGTAGTATGAAAACATTCTTTGTTTTATTGCTGAATATACAGTTATAAGCAATAGTCCTCATAATCTGTGAGCTAATTAAATTTCCTCATAGGATATACATTTGAAAAATCTTGCAAAACATCTATGAACTTCTGTTCATAAATGCTTAAAGGAATGTAATTTTTATCCTGGTGATTAGCAGTATGATATATAATTTTTTTTATATTTCTTTCATTTTGCAGAGGGAACAGTTGTATTCTTGCAGATGAAATGGGTTTGGGTAAAACAATACAAACTATTTCTTTTCTGAACTACCTGTTTCATGAACATCAGTTGTATGGGCCTTTCTTGCTGGTAGTGCCACTTTCTACTTTGACATCTTGGCAAAGAGAAATTCAGACGTGGGCTCCTCAGATGAACGCTGTGGTTTATTTAGGAGACATCAATAGCAGAAACATGGTGAGTACATTTGAACAGTAATGAAAAACACAGTGCTAAAAAGGGTTCTTTCAAACATTTGCCTCTTATTCATCTTTTGTGTGTTTGGTTAAAAATTAGAAAACGTGTATTTGCCTGAAATACAATATTTAATATGAAAATTTGAAAGTTTAGATTTTGGTGTAAAATAATTACTTATATATGCTCTTTTATTTCCTTCTTAGTCTCTGCTTACTACACTCAGGGAGCTTGTTTAAAAATGTAAGCTTCCATTTAAAAATAAATTTTCTCTTTCCCTTGTGGTTGAGAAGATAAAATTTAAAATTGTGAACAGAATATAAAGTAATACAGTGACATCTGTCCGGGTGTGCAGAGAAGCATAAAACAACAACTTTAAAAAGTGCTAACTGCCCCTATTCACATCAAGGGATTGTTAACTAAATGTCATAGTTGACTATTTCATTGCTGGTCACAACAGTTACATAAGATCTGATGTGAGTAGAGCCGCAGAATTGCTGAGCTTCATTTGTGGCCAGAATTTGGAAGAGTACCATTTTTTTTTTTTCTCTTCCAGTTCAACCTCTGGATGTAATGTTCTGAGTTGTGAATTTCTTTCAGAATGGAAGTTTAAAAATCAAAAACCTTTAATTTTTCATGTTAGCTTCCCAAAAATTCATGGAATATTCTATAAGGAAGCACGGTCCATGTATCACCTGTTACTTTTTCTCCTTTGCAGTTAAGGAGGCTTTAAACAGTTCTTATTTTACTAAAGTAACAATGAAGTAGCCAAGTATTGTTTAGCTACAAACTTGCTTTAGGACACAGATTAATGATGCACCATGAACATACAATAACTTTTAAAATTAATTTAAAATACTACAATAGATTTGTATCATTTCAGTGAACAGATTTTATGAGTTGATTACTGAATGTTTATTTGAGAAATAAAATCATTTGATGGTCAGAAATGATATTAAAGCTTGTCTAGGTTATTATTTTGGAATAAATTGCTAATGTATCTCAAATGTTTTTGTAGACCAAGGTGGCATATACTTCAAAATGGAAAATAGTTGAGTAACTCTTTCTTCACCTTCCTCCTTCAAATGCGCCTTCTCATTTTAGAGGAGCATATTACCTTCCTGGTTTTCTTTGATCACTTTATGACATTGCCCCTATATCTAGCAAGTTACTTTTGAGTGTTTATCAAATATATATTACCCTACTTGTAAGTCTGATTCTTTCCTGTTAGTGATTATGTTAAACAAGCACAAAATAGAAAAAAAAAGTCAGATTATTGTATATTATTTAACATTCATACTTCTGTAGCATTTAAAGTTAATCAGGTTGAAAATGACCATCCCAACTTTCTATCTTAAATTTCTCACAAATTTACAATCTTTCTTTGTAGATAAGAACTCACGAATGGATGCATCCACAGACCAAACGGTTAAAATTTAATATTCTTTTGACAACTTATGAAATTTTGCTAAAGGATAAGGTAAGTCATAATTTTGAATTATTTTTATTTTCCATTAATAGAGATCATCATTTATTCTGTACCACAACATATAGAGTTGTACTTGCCATTACATTTATTTTGGCTCCTGGAAATGTGCACACTTTGTTTTATAAATATGATAGATTTTCTATAGCAGTTTAGATTGTTGTTCTTCAAATTTCTGAGAGACATTGATTTGTTTCTCCAGCTACTTATGCTGCTGCTGCTGCTCTTTCAATTTTGATATTGAACCTTGAGGAGTGACATCAGGGAACCACAGATCCTGCAATTGAATTACAGTATATGGTGCCATGTTTGGTCAATGTGTGATGATGATGATGAACAGTAATGCAGTGTTTTCATATATCAGTTTGAAGGCACTCCAGTTAACCTTGTGGACTTCAGAGCACTTAGAACTTCAGAGTTGAGCTTTAAACAAAAAAACTGTTTTATACCTTAATTATCAATAGAAACATCACAAAAGCATGTCAGAGCATCATGCCACAATTATTTTGTGGTTGACTGACAGTTTTTTCTCTTCTTATTCTCCCTATTTCTAGCAGCAAGTGCTGTGTTCTCTCCCCTCATTTCTGTTTTATATATTCTGGGAAGAAGGACCATAGTTATTTCTTTTTGTAATGTACTTTGTACTGCCTCATGTGTGATAGGTAGCAGTCCTGTGAATTCTTTCAGAACCAGAGGAAAGCTAATTGAAGGTCTGAGCTAGTGGATCCAAAGGAAAGCTAATGGAAGCTAATGAAGTGTTGAGGCCTGAGTTTTTGTTGGTATAGCTCACACTTCAGCTAACTATAATATTTTAACAATGAAGAACTCTTTCTGCAGTTGATCCCAGCCAACTTAAAAGACATAGTTCAATATTAAAACACACTGGTGTCCATATAACATTAATTTAAAGGTTTGTTAACGAACATTATATCCAGTTACTGGTTACTCTGCTTCGTGTTTGGCGTGTGAAAAGGGACTGGCAGAACTAGTAGTCAGTTTTTTAAGGTTTGAATTTTATTTAATTTATTTATTTATTGTAGAAAAATAATAGTATATGGCCTTCATGATTCTAACTATCAAATGCTTCTTTTACATAATTTTCTTTTCTTTTTTTAAGTCTTTCCTTGGTGGTCTAAATTGGGCATTTATAGGAGTGGACGAAGCTCATCGTTTAAAAAATGATGATTCCCTTCTATACAAGACACTAATAGACTTTAAGTCAAACCATCGTCTTCTTATCACTGGAACTCCTCTGCAAAACTCCCTCAAAGAGCTCTGGTCTTTGCTGCACTTCATCATGCCAGAAAAGTAAATAAGATCTTTCATACTCTTGTTAACATAGTTATAGTATTCTTAAACAGAAAATTTCACAGTGAAAAATACTTTAAAATATCATATAATATTTAAACATGTAGCAGATGCACTTATTTTTCATGCCACATCTGACAAATAGTTTAAAACTTTTCTGCTTTAGAAAACCATTAAAATAAATGGATTGGTACTGAAAACTAAATGCCTTTATATGGGTTACAACCCTGACAGTATGCCTCACCTTGTTTTGGAGGATAGTCTCTGTACAGTTAATTCTCAACATCCTTTCAATCATTGTCTTTGAGACAGCTAATAAGGTTATCAGTTAATGTCATTTATGTTTGCATAGCAAATGCCTCTCTGTCACATATTTTTGCCCATAAAATACAATGGGAAATACAATGTCATTGGTTCCTATAAAGAAGTCCATATTGATTCAGAACCAGTGATGCTGTATGGCCCATTGCACTAAACTAAACGCTATTGAAAATCATTAGCTAAAACCCGCCCCCAAAACTACGTTTACATAAAAATGCAATGAACAGTAATGAAAAAATGAACAGTAATTTGGTTTTCACTGTGCTGTTAATATATTTGCATTTCTCTCAGAGCTGGTTGGGAGTTTTTCATTGAAATGGTTTTCTCCTGGAAAATGCAGTTTCTGCAAACTCAGACTTTTCTTCCGTGAAAAATTCAGTTTTGCTGAAAAATTTTGATTTTCTTTTGGAAAAATCTAAATGAAATATTTCATTTTTGGTCATCTTAACCCAAATTGGATTAATCAATGTTTTGTTGAACTGATCTGAACCCAAACGAAACTGCATTTCCCTTTTAGTGCATTGCTTAATAGGAGTTGTAGTTCTGACCCCCATTCTTAACTATGGGCTGGGCTGCTCAGAGGATTTACGTCTCCCATAATGCAGTGTGGATTTGCCTCTGAGCTACATGGTGCATTATGGGAGAAATGTGACTGGATGAAGTACAGGAAATATAGTGTGGGCCAGGGCACCTGACCCATAGGGGAAGCTAGGAGCACCAGGCTCTCATATGACAGTTCCTATGAGGCAGTGTACCACTATGAGCAAATGTAGTTTATTTATTGAACTAACTCAAAATGAAGCATTTTCGGTCAGTTCAATAAACCAAAATGAAACATTTTAGTTTCCGGAATATCAAAATGTTTCATTTCTTGATCAAATATGTCAAAAAGAAATGTTTGTGTTTTCTGATCAGAATTCCCTTTCCACAAAATTTTTTGAAATTTCAATTTTTCATCCTAATTCAGGATTAAAACAAATGTTGAAAAGTTGACATCTTTTTATTGGTGGATATCATAGGTGGTGGGTATAATAGGCCAGGGGAGGCTAAGCCTCCCCTGAGGTGCAGCTGCCGACCCCTGCCTTTCAGAGCATGGATGCCTTGGGCATCTGCACTCCGCTTCTTCAGGGTAGCTTTCAGCCCTCGGGCTAGCCTCCCCAAATGAGAGGCATGCGCCACACATGAATGATGATCTGAATTTTGCTCCAATCTGCTCTTAGTTTGGTTAATGGCTAGTCATTTTCTTTTCTCCATATATTGACTTTCTAGTCCACATTCCTTTCAGGTCATCTACAGTGCATCAATGCTTCATTTTTCAAACTCTGCAGAGGAATAGAAAAACTTGATACCACTAAAATTTTTTATATTACCTTAAGGTTTTCTTCCTGGGAAGATTTTGAAGAGGAGCATGGCAAAGGGAGAGAATTTGGCTATGCAAGTCTTCACAGAGAACTTGAGCCATTTCTGTTACGGAGGGTTAAGAAAGATGTAGAAAAATCTCTACCTGCCAAGGTTGAACAGATTTTGAGAATGGAGATGAGTGCATTGCAGAAGCAATATTACAAGTAAGTGGGCTACCTTGAAATAGCCAAAAAAAAAACAACAAAAAAACAAACACATCCACCTCCTATATAAGTGTGATTGTCATATTTTATTGAGTCTTTGCATGATGCTAATTGCTAAACAGATATTTTTCAGCTTGTAATAAAGACTTGTAAAAATTGCTTCGGTAAAATCCTGGCCTAATTCAAGCCTATGTGATTTTTGTCATTGACTTGAATGGATCCTGGATTTCACCTTTAGTATATGCTCTCTGCTTTTAAGATTTGTTTTAGTGTAATTCATATTAATTTAATTCCTTTCAATCAGCTTGTCTTATATGGGATACTTGTGAGTTTTATGTTTGGAGCTTCATTCTTTTCCTGCAGTTACTGCATATTTTAATAGCTGCCTGCCACCTTTCGTCTCCTCTTTGCTCCTTCTCTCCACCCCCCAAAAAAAATCTGGTTAAGAATTACACTACATATTCTATATCATAGGTGGATTTTAACCAGGAATTACAAAGCCCTGAGTAAAGGTTCAAAGGGCAGTACCTCAGGCTTTTTGAACATCATGATGGAACTCAAGAAGTGTTGTAACCATTGCTACCTCATTAAACCACCAGATGATAATGAATTCTATAATAAACAAGAGGCCTTACAGGTAAAAAACACTTTTTTTTTAATGAAATTATTCTCTTAGTTTTATTTCTGAAATATGCATGCAAGTGGTTTATACAGCATTTATCAACTGTCTTATTGAAGTATACTGTGTAAAGTGAAGACCTGAACTTCTGATGTGCATTCTGTATTATAGATATGTATTGAATAGATTTTGTGTCGTAGTTACTAGTGTGATCCATCCTTTATTTCTGAATAAAAAATAGAGCTGATTTGATTAAATTAAAAAGGAAGTAGTCTACTGGGTTGAGAATTTCGGACTGTATTTTGAACCAAAGCAAAACTTGACAGATTTTAAATCAATCTGAAATAGAACAAATTAAAAGGCCAAGATGCCTCTGTAATGATTGCTCTCTAATGCTGTATAAGTATAAACCTATGTGAATTTGTAGCCAAGTAGACTATAGAATAACTGATGACAAATATAGCATTCTAAACAATTAATACAGTACACTCTTGCTATAACGAACCCCTGCGGATCCAAGCCATTTGGTTGTTCTAGCCAGGGGTTCATTAAAGGGAAAGTGTCCTACCGTGCAGATGAGGGTTGTGGCCGACACCTCAAGCTGCACAGCGGAGCTGACAGGCTGTCTCTGAGACAGATAGCTCCACCGGCTGCAGGACCTCAGGAGCACTCTGCCATGAGTCCGGAGGAATTTTCTGCCGCAGCCCCGGGGCCGGAGGAGCTGTCACCCCCATGTTTGCAGTCCCAGAGCCAGAGGAGTTCTCAGTCCCACAAAGCAGCCCTGGGGCTTGAGGTGGGATCCATGGACCCGGTTCGCTATAGCCCAAGGTTTGCTATTGTGAAGGGCGTTATAGTAAGGGTGTACTGTAGTGACAGAAGTGTGGGCCTTTTTTGTATG
Organism: Lepidochelys kempii; assembly: GCF_965140285.1. Classification (NCBI taxonomy): domain Eukaryota; kingdom Metazoa; phylum Chordata; order Testudines; family Cheloniidae; genus Lepidochelys; species Lepidochelys kempii. Next base: position 63,631,180 of record NC_136384.1, on the reverse strand, counting down.
TTTCTGAAGATCAGAGAGGAAAAATTATTCATTGGATCTTTTCTCATTTTAAATATTTTTTGCAGAAGTACTGAATTTTGCAGTGACAGCCCATGATTTCAACCCAATCTGCATTTTAAAGTAGTTCTTAAGAAGGCTGAAAGATAGTTATCTTAAAATTAGGCATTTTGAGTGTAAATCATACATAAATCATGGGCCATATTTGTCAGAAATACTTCTTCATTCATCATTTTAATAGATGCATATTCAAAGTGATAGCTTCCCTGCTCCAGTTTAATAAGATAATGAGTTAGCATTAGTGAAAAACTGTAAATGATGTGTAATTTCCATCTTAATTTTACCTTAGGATATTTCTTGTGCCCTGATGATACAAACACTTGTACTTATGCTTAAGTGTTTGCAGCTGAGTAGTCCCATTGATTTCAGTGAAGCTGCTCACATGCTTACAGTTAAGCATGTATGTAAATTCTTACAGGATTAAGACCTTAGTTAATCATACCAATGTGTAAAGTGCCATGCACCTATTGCACTATATAAATATTAATTTCTAATGAATGCATGTTTACTATGTACAGAAGAGAATGGTGGTTAACTCAATGTGCTGCTGTACCTAGGGGACAACACACTTTTTGCAGGAACTCTGCAATACCCAACATTCCTTCAGGCTAGAAAACTAAAAATTAAACAAATCCAACTAATTATAGTGCAATTTTTAAAAAATTTTTGTAGAGGGAAGGAAAGGATTGGATGTGAGGAGAGAGGGGAAAGAGAAAGTGTAAGAGGAAAAATATTATATTGTTTTACTTTTAAGCCACTCACTTTTATATTGTTTCCAGTTTCCCAATGATATTGTTTCACTTTTAAGGCATTACATTGTTTTACTTCAGTTTTACCTTTAAGGCACTCAGATACCATAGTGATGTTCCTGGTATAAAATATCCAGATAACCTCCCTACTACCTGAACATCACCTAGGGTAGTAACATATTTGTATAGCAACTGTATTTAGTTACAAAGGTAACTCTGTATAGTCAAGATCTTTTGTTTTTGGTTTTTGTTTTGTTTAAAATCTCCCAGGAAAAATATCAGTATTTATTACAAAAAATTAAAAACTGGCAAAAATTGGTGCCAAATGTTGCTTTCCCAGTTTTCTGGATAAATAGTGGGCTTAATATTGGTGGATGGGAAGGCAAGAAAAAAGCAACAAATAGAGAAAAATAACAGTATTGAAAGGAAAAAAAGGTTAATGCTGTGGTTGTTTGTTTAATTAAGTGTATTTAGCTGCATAATACTATATTACTGTACATGCTTCTTCCTGAAAAGAGAGGAATCTTTGTATCCCCGAGGTCAGGATGGATCAGATTATCAGCGCTGCATCTCTCCTTCCTTAGTGAGGAGACAAGTCCAGAGAATTCCAGCACTACTTTTCTTTAGGACTCAAGCATTGACATATGTACACACACACCCCATTTGTGTGTATATATGTGTATCTGACACTATGCTGCCTTACAGACAACCTCACATTTACACTTAAGTTAATATTAACATACACACATCTACCTAACGTGTAATATTGGGTTTTCTTAACATAATCAATATTTTCATGCACTTGAGCGGTCCAAAATTCAGGTGAAAATTGTTTTTAAAAAAAGAATAGCCTTTGTAAAACATGGGGATTTTTTGGTAAAAATCAGTTTGTTTTTTTAAAAAAAATTAAAGGGGCCTTATGTGTAGCATACCGAGGTGAATGAGTTCCTTAGTTGGAAGTTCCGGTGAAGTTTTCTATTAAAATAGCATGAACATTCTTCTGACTGCTGCTACTGACTAGGACAGCCCAGCAAATTATATTTTTGGGAATGAGGAGTCATTTTAGATTAAATGTTTAAAGTATCAAGAAGTTACAAGTATATGTATGATGTGAAAGCTCTCATCAACTGCCTAACAACCATGGCTCTCACTGCACACATTTGCCTGCTTTAGGCAAGCTAAATTCATACTGTTCTTCTGTTATACTGGGGTAGAATTGAATATAATATCCTGATTATTTTGTTCATTAATGATTCAACTTTTGATTCATGCACACAGTACACTGACTACAATATAATTAAAAAAATGTACTCTTCTGATCACAGAATATTACAAAATGAATCCACATAAATTAGTAAAGATTTTTATTATTCCTGCAGCATTTAATCCGTAGCAGCGGGAAACTAATCCTTCTTGACAAGCTACTGATTCGCCTAAGGGAGCGTGGCAACAGAGTTCTTATTTTCTCTCAGATGGTGAGGATGCTGGACATCCTAGCAGAATATTTGAAGTATCGTCAATTCCCCTTTCAGGTAAGAGTTTATTCTTGTTCTTGTACTGGTCTAAAGAGTCTACATTCTCTTTTAGCATTTAATGTCTTAATGTCACCTTTATTTAGCAGAAAATGACTTGCCAAATGATCTGTACAGTTTTTTCTTAAGAAAAATTAATCAGCAGTGTTGTATACCCTTCTTGAAGACTGAACTTATGAACAGAAGACTAAGACTAGTAATATAGCCTAAAACTTATTTTGAAACTGCCTGGCTGGGTTTAGGGGGAACTTGAGGTGGGGGGTGAGATTTCAAGTTACTGTATTTTTTTATGGCTGTACTTTTGTCAATTCAGAATTCAAATTTACTGTAATTAGTGTACATTGTAAGGACTAACCTTTATATAGACTTGTATTTTAATTGGAGCGTTCAATCTTTTTAGAGACTAGATGGCTCAATAAAAGGGGAATTGAGGAAGCAAGCACTGGATCATTTTAATGCAGAAGGATCAGAGGTAGGCTACTGTGTATTTTCAGTTATGGAATTTGCTATGTCTTTTTCAATTATTTATATTTTGCTTCTTGCTATTAATAATTATGATAAAAACCATTACAGTAAAAGCCAAGATTTCAGGGCTTAAAACCAAGGAAATTTAGTATTAAAATTGAAATGTCATCCTTATCTATCTGGAATGTTTACAACTGTCAATAAATCTCCTAGGTAGAACTTATTATTGAAAACATTGACAAAACAAGTTCACTAGAGTGTTTTGGCCATATCCTAATGCCTCACACTTCTCCAGCACCTTCCATCCAAATATTTCAGAACACTTAACAAACATAAAGAGTTAAACCTCACATGTGTGGGGGGTATGACTTCTATTTCTGTGCTTTTGCAACAAGACTATGCATCTTCTTTTAACATAAAGTATGATCCTGATTACTTATGTAAAATACCTTCTTCAACCTTAAGAAAAGTATATATTTTTAGATTAGATCTGAATGATATTAGTTGGATTATCCTTTTGTTATGTAACAAAACACTATAAAATGATTCTTATAAAAATAGGATTTTTCTTACATTGAATAGAGCTTATTTCCTGTATTGGATTTTGCTGTGTACATCATAATTCAATGTCTGTACTTGGGAAGCTGTTTCCCCTCACCTCACAAAGGAACTAACATTTTGTCCAGAAAAGTCCATTGCAATATTCTAATTTGATTTCTAGGCATGTAGTTAAAAATTCATTTGTTAAAAACAATTTGGATTATGAATTTTCTACTGTTTCACATCCGTTTGTGTATACATAAAGTGCCCATGATCATATTATTTAGGTTTAAATGAGACCTACAACTAATTTTATCCAAATGGTCACAAATACTCCGCTTCATAGTTTAACTTTCACTTATTCTTTCTGTTGGTGTCTACCTTCTAGAATTCTGGCTCCTTTTGTCATCCAACATTAGGAGATAACTTGCACCAAAAGATGAGTCATCTAAATTTAGCAAGATAGGTTCAGCTTTACCTTTTGCAGCAGGGAGTCCCCACATCCTTGGGACTTCGATCAGCATGAAAATCTACTTTAACATTTGCTAAAAAAAAATACACTTGATGTCAGTTCTTATTAGTCAATTAATTATATTGTGGTAGCAGCAGGAACAAGCTCCAGTTATGGACCTGAGATCCTACTGTACCAGGCATTGTACAAATACACAATCTAAAAGATGGTTCTGCCCCGAAGAGCTTACACAATCTAAATTCATTTAAGTTCAGATTGATTTTTGGCTGGATTTTGATATTGTGTTTATGATGCATTTCTTTCTTTTTTCCTACTTTCAGGATTTCTGCTTTTTACTGTCTACGAGAGCTGGAGGGCTAGGTATAAACTTGGCATCTGCTGACACCGTAGTTATATTTGATTCTGACTGGAACCCACAGAATGATCTGCAGGCACAGGCTAGAGCTCATAGGATTGGCCAAAAGAAACAGGTATGTATTTCAGCTGTAAGACCTAAACCTGCAATGGGGTTCTATCAGTTGCAGGATTGGAGGCCAAAGTCTGCATATCTTTTTAGAGCAATAAATATTGGGTTCATAAATAACTCTCAGTATAATGACAGGTTTCAGAGTAGCAGCCGTGTTAGTCTGTATCTACAAAAAGAAAAGGAGTACTTGTGGCACCTTAGAGACTAACAAATTTATTTGAGCATAAGCTTCCGTGATGCATCCGATGAAGTGAGCTGTAGCTCACGAAAGCTTATGCTCAGATAAATTTGTTAGTCTCTAAGGTGTCTCAGTATAATGTGTTTGTATATTTTTGTGTATAATACATATAAAATCTGTGTAAGTAGGATGCTGACTTTAATAACAATAACGATGTTACTTGCTAAAGAATTTTCATTTTGTAAAATACACATTAGAACAATTAGAGAGACAAGGTGGGTGAGGTAATATCTTTTTTTTTTAGATCAACTTCTGTTGATGGAGAGATGAGCTTTCCTTGTTTCTCTCGTATCTTGGGACGGACTTGGCTACAACATTGTCACACTAGTAAATTTGTAATAGTACATTCATACTGCTGTGCTCCCTACATCAAATATAATGTGAAATTTCTGCTTTGCTAGTGCTTAACTAAGCCTTATATTGACTAAAATAGGACTTGTTCATTGAACAGCTGGAACTTGCTCCTTCATGGCAATGAATACCAGATGACAGCTGCAAGTAGTATGGGGGAAGCTGTGGGTCTGCCACAAGTGTAGTATGATTTAAGCATAAATTGTGCATGGATGTCATTCTAGAAGATAACTGAATCTATGTGCTTCATCACTGGAGTTTAATTAAAAGTTCTGGAATTATACTAGTTATGAAACTGCTTATGGAGAGACTTGAGTGAAAGAGCTGACTTAGTCTCTAAACTGAATTTAAATCTGGAAACACAGATCAACAACAATCAGGACATTGAAAACAAAGATTTGACATCTTTATTTTTTCTTCCCCTTTTTGCATAAGTTTTTTGTTAGTGTTAGATTAATTTAAATGTAGTTTTAATGTGTAACTTCCAAATGTTTGTCAAGTTTTTATGTTTTTGTACATAGGTTAATATTTATCGGCTAGTCACAAAGGGATCAGTAGAGGAAGATATTCTTGAAAGAGCCAAGAAGAAGATGGTGTTAGATCATTTAGTAATTCAGAGAATGGACACTACAGGGAAGACTGTACTCCACACAGGTTCCGCTCCTTCAAGGTATATTGATACACAATCCAGAAAGGGTGATATTTTTTTAATATTATTGACATCTAATTAAAATAATGTTACTTTTTTAGATGTTGAGTGAGGAAGTATCTAGTGAACTTGTATATGTAAAATTTAAAGAATTCTTAATTCTGATTCAAAATTACTTTTGCTACCTTCAAAAACTTTTTTTCATAGTGCATGTTAGATGCAACTTTTTCTAACAATGCACTGAGAAGAAAACTTGCTTGAATCATGATGAAGAATTTGTCATACTAATCTAAAGTTAAGGTGTTTTCTGTAAGTAGTTGACAGTGAAATTTAGTTTTCTGTATTTTCAGCTCTACTCCTTTTAATAAGGAAGAGTTGTCGGCAATTTTAAAGTTTGGTGCTGAGGAACTTTTTAAGGAACCTGAAGGAGAAGAGCAGGAGCCACAGGTAAAAAGGGCTAACTTTCTACATATGTTGGACACATCAATCTAATCTTGTTTTCAGTCTTTTAATGGTAACAAGAAATGTTATTTTTTCAGGAAATGGATATAGATGAAATCTTGAAGAGGGCTGAAACACGGGAAAATGAGCCAGGACCATTAACTGTAGGAGACGAGTTGCTTTCCCAGTTTAAGGTACTGCTCTCTCATTTATTTCTGTTAGCGGCAGTTTCCTTTACAATATTTGTTAATTTACAGAAATACCTGAAATATCCATCTTATCTTTATTCATATGTAACAACCGTATTAAATTAAGGAAATTCATTAAACTATTTTTCACAAATCTCTTTTCACATGCACAAGGTGGTTGTCTCCAACATGAGGTTTTAAAAAAACCTTAAACTTGAATAATTTTGCCTGATTAGTAAGACATCAAGTAATTCACCTGCTGTCGGTTCAGTTGCAACTTTACTGTGATATCTATAAATTATTCATGTCAAGACTGTCATATACATCTAACATTATTTTAAAAGGGTGTCGGGGTAGTGTTCAGGTCTAAGCTCTTTCATACTAGTGGGAGCTGGTCGCAGCCTCAAATTTAGGTTGCTTAATACGTTCATTTTTAAAAGCTTCTTGTGGTGGTTTGTCTGGAGAAGCTATAACACCTTCATTGCTTGCAGCAGGCCTTTGAAGTTTGGCATGGAGAAAGCTCTTGGGCTAGAGAAGTATCTTGTCTTTGTCCCGTGAAATTCCACTTGGGTTTAACTGAATTATAAATGGTTAAAATAACCATTTGCCAGTCTTGGTTGCATTCCTGAGGAAAATTTTGGCAGTGTATCAAAATAATTCCTGAGGAAAAAGCTCCATCAAAATGGATATAGGCTTGAGAGAATATATCTGTAGTTTAAGGGTATGAAACATTACAGAGATTTTGTAATTATCCCCAAATCAAGCCTTAGAAGGCTAAAAAATACAGAGTCAAAGTTACACTTAAACAAAGTTCAAATATATTAAGATAAGAAATGTACAATTAGGGCACCAAAACAACCTTAACCTTGTAGTGATACCATGAAATGACCAAATGACTATGATTAAGGCTAAGATTTTTGTCATGCATATTTTTAGTAAAAGTCATGGATAGGTCACAGGCTTCCATGAATTTTTCTTAATTGCCATGACCTGTCCAATCAGTGACTTTTACTAAAAATATGCATAACAAAATGGGGAGCTGCAAGTTCCCCACGCCACCCAGTGGGGCCTGTCTCGGAGATGCAAGGTCCTCACACCAGTTGTGGCTCCAAGCTTAGGGCACCCCCACCTCCTGTGTGGCTCTGGCTTGGAGCTCTGGGGCTGGCTATGGCTACCCCCGCTGCCCACAGTGATCAGGAGCTGTGGGAGGGGCTCGCAGCAGCAGAGAGCTGCAGAGCAACCCAGCAGCAGCTGGGAGCTGCGGGGCACCCTTGCCGCCCTCTGTGGCTGGAAGCTCAGGCCCCGCAGTTCCCAGCCGCCAGGGCTGGTGGGGACCCTACAGCTCCTAGGCCCTGGAGGCTCAAGTCACAGAGGTCTCTGGAAGTCATGGATTCCTTGACCTCCATGTCAAAGTCGTAGTCCTAACTATGATTAAGGCATTTTAATGTTTGTACTCCATATTTTTTTCTTACCCACCACCCAGTGTCACTACAAGGCAAGGTGTTGTGTGTCATGCATGCACATGTGAAAAAAGAGTACATAACGTATACATTATACATAGGCATAATTGGAGTGAGTTGTAAATATAAAAGTAAGCATGTGCTATCATAAATATATGAACCTATTTTCCTAATATTATAGTTTGTGATGGTGTAGAGGTAGATTCCTATACTCTTATTGGCTCTTAAATGTGTTCTGCTTTACCAGGTGGCCAATTTTTCCAATATGGATGAAGATGACATTGGGTTGGAGCCTGAACGAAATTCAAGGAACTGGGAAGAAATCATTCCAGAGCTCCACAGGCGAAGATTAGAAGAGGAGGAAAGACAGAAGGAGCTTGAAGAAATTTATATGCTTCCAAGAATGCGAAACTGTGCAAAACAGGTATCTTTGGGTTATTACAAACTTTTCTTCCCTTCTCATTCCCCTTTTTCTTTTATTAATTACAGTGTATTTTAGATAAACTGAGAAACATTTTATTATGAATTTTGGTTACATAACTTTGTGACTTACTCCTTTTCAAAATTCCAGATCAGCTTCAATGGAAGTGAAGGGAGGCGTAGTAGGAACAGAAGATACTCTGGTTCTGATAGTGATTCTATCTCTGAAAGAAAACGACCCAAAAAACGAGGAAGACCACGCACTATTCCACGAGAGAATATTAAAGGATTTAGTGATGCAGAGATTAGGCGGTAAGATGTGGGGGGAGAAATGCTTTGTTATAGCTGTGAAATGAAATTTCATCAGATTATAGTTTAAAACTATGGAACAAAGTCAATTTTAACTGAATTTGGATTAAGAATTTTTATTCTAGGCATTTGGGTATTTTCCTTTAAGTACTTATATGGTGCTGACATAATGGACTTTTAATACGTACACAGTGAGATCCCATTTTAATATGGTATACTAAAGTTGAGTGTGATGCCTGATTGACTTGTTTCATAGTATGTACAGCTCCTAATCCCTGCATTCCCCCGATACTGCACTTTCAAAAACCAGTTGTTACAATGGTGAGAAATTTTTATAAAAGATGTATGAGTAGGCTAAATATTTTCTTTTTCATAGTTATTTATAAACCAGAGGTGGAGAAAGAGCCTGCACTTCTTTGCAGGGAGACCTACAAGAAGTTGAGTGGGTTTTGTTTTGAATTTCTCACCATTTGTAATTGAATTCCTGTGACATGATGCTTTAAGTTTTTAAAACCATAAGAAATCACTTAAGCTAAGTGATCTTTTGATGTAAACTACATGACATGATCACTTCAGATAGTTGGTTCGGGAAACAATGTTTGGCATGAGGGAGAATAATAATTACTTTCTTTAATCTTACCTTTTCAAAATGCTGATTTGTTTCTATAATTTAAGTATTTAAATTTATCTCCATTAAAACGATTGTAACACTTGAATATTTTGGGTTATAAAAATAACTTTAAGATCCTCATTCTCTCTCCATTTCATCTAGTGACGTTAATGGATTGCTGCTTTTTTTTCAAGGGTGCTTTTGTGACTACAGTAGTAACTCGGATTCTGATCATGTGCGAAAAGGAAATTGAGCTGCTTTGTTTCCCTTCTTTATCCCAGATGTTTCATATTTCTTAATAACCTACCATCCACATGTGATTCTTTTAATTGCAATAATATTCCTTCTCCTTTCTGCCATGTATCTTAAATCCTAATTGAAATAATCTGTCTTGAATCATTACCCCTTCTTAACTAAACAAGAGATAATATCTCTGAATTCACTATTTACTGTAAATCCACATTTGATCTTACGACTAAACTCATCTAGTTGCTTTGAATATCTGTTGTCTTGTGAAACTAATAAAGTAATTTCTGAAATAAATTGTAGCTTCTATTGTTTTATTTATATTATCTAGTAAACTTAATGAAGCACTTGGTTTAAATGTGGATTATCTTGATTCATTAAACTATCCTAGTGATTTTTCTTTTTAGCATTATCCATATCACTTGGTTTTTATATTGCAATAAGCATATTATTCACTGTAGTTTTTAAACTGTGATTAGTTAATCTTACACTTAAACAGTGCAATTATTTTCTGTTATTAGGTTTATCAAGAGTTACAAGAAATTTGGTGGCCCTCTGGAAAGGTAAACCTATTTGATTATAGTTACGTAACAATTTGGAATTTTATAAGATTAAACATCAAAACAATATACCAAGAGTCCATATCTTGAAAAGAGAACACTGTGCTAGTCTGTTACCTTAATAATAGTATTAAATTATCTTCATATTCTTTATTTTTCTTCTTTTATATATATATATACTGAATGCCAAAAGGACACCTCAAGTCATTTAATCTGACCCTTTGCATTTTGCAGGACTCTTCATTATGTCCTTCAGAGTTCTGTCTTAACTAGCACAGTGTTAAGTCATCTTCAGTGATGGCTATTCATCCACCTCATTTTGTAAGCTATCATAAAGCCTGTTCAATGCCTATTGAAGTGTGTGAAAAGACTCACAATGGTCAGGCCCCAGTTGCCCAGTTAGTGTTACTGTTAAGTATGTTTTTCTAATGTCAGTACTCCTTTTTCTTCTTAAACTGTGTTACTCTGCGTTATGTGAGCAATTTGTCTTTCTTTCTGTCTTTCTTTCTATAAACTGTGGGGTCATGTTACCAACAATTGTCAGTGGGGGTGTGTCTGTCTCAAACACCCACCATGTACACACTCCAATACTGTATAAGTAAAATTAGCTCCCTTATTTTTCCTGTTTGTCTTGTTTTCTGGTCTTTAGATCACTTTTACTGACATTTTTACAGTTTCTCTAGTTTTTCTATAGCATTTCTAAACTATATGGATTAGAACTTCACACAACATATCAGATGTGCATGCGTAGGATGAATGAGGACTGACATTACCTCTTTAGTTTCGTATTTTGAAGGAGTCCTTCACAAAGTGTCAAAACTTCAGAGGTGTAAGAAGAACTTGTGTTTTATTACAGGCTAGATGCTATAGCTAGAGATGCTGAATTAGTTGATAAATCTGAGACAGACCTTAGGCGCTTGGGGGAACTGGTACACAATGGATGCATTAAGGCTTTAAAGGACAATTCCTCTGGACAAGAAAGAGCAGGTACAGTATGTTTGAGCAAAACAAAATGGAATAAAAAGGACTTATCAAGAATAAGTTTTGTTAAGTTGTTAAGTATGATATCAGAGTTATTAATCTGATTCTAACTATTGCAGATACACTAAAAACATCAAATAGGTGGATTGTGAAATCAATACCAGTGTGTGTAAGGTTTTTTTCTGGGTGAATTATAAGGGTAGACAGTTCATTTTCACTTTATTCAAAAGTTTAAATTAAATCTGGGTATCAGTAATTGACAATACTTGAGATTCTGGGGGTTGACTGGAGTTTTGTTTTAACCAAAATTAATTTGAGTAGATGAATAAAATGTTAAGGTGCACCGCTGCATGGTGGACATATAAGATCAGAATCTGGCTTATTTTTTCTTTAAACTTGCCAGTTGATAAAATACACTTAACATTTATCCATTTTATGTACAATATATTTTACATTGTTATGGTTCTTAATTCAAGGGGGCAGACTTGGAAAAGTTAAAGGCCCAACATTCCGAATATCAGGAGTACAAGTGAATGCAAAGCTAGTCATCTCTCATGAGGAAGAGTTGGCACCATTGCACAAGTCTATTCCTTCAGATCCAGAAGAAAGAAAACAGTGAGTAGTAGTAATTGTTTTTAATATGAAAAATAAGCTATTTTCTGTTAACTTATTACATTAAATGCCTTTATATACTGACCTATGCAAACATTTTTAGCACCCAGGCCCAATTAAAGCAATCTGGATCTTAGGCATACCAGGACCTGAGGGGAGCTCCCCTGTGGTTCCTTCTCCTCTATTTAAAATGGTGGTGGAGAGTTCCCTTCTTTTCCCTTCCAGGAGTGACAACAGGGGGCCCCTCTCTTTCCCTCCTCCCTCTCCCATCACTGAAGAAGCATGGGGTATGGCAGTACTTACCCTGGTTACTGGAATGTATCTAGTTGGATGGCTGAGATGGGCACTTATCTCTAGCCATATGCTGACGCTTCTGCTCTGATGGTAATGGCCGGGCCTCCCAAAGTGTGTGGCTTTTGTGTTAACTCACTGAGATTCACAACTCTTATAGCTATAGTTTTAGACTGTCTGTAGACACTGCATTGGCTACACTTAAGTTACATTTTCAAGCTTTTATTCGCAGCTATGTTGAGTTAGAAACTTTTTAAAATGAGTGCTGAGACTGTAATGAGTAACATGACTTCAGGAATGATGGTCCCAGACACGGGCCTTATCATGCCTCTTTAGTAATCTTGGCCTGTTTAGCGCAAAGATCACAGCATTAATTTAATTAAACGAAATTGTTGTGAAATGTTTTTGAAAACCTTAGAAAATACATCTGAGTTACCTTCTCAGCAAGTCTTCTCCAACCTCTTTAGTTTTCAGAAATAAAAATATGTGTCTTTCTGATTTCTTTCCTCTAGATATGCCATTCCATGTCACACTAAGGCAGCTCATTTTGATATAGATTGGGGCAAAGAGGATGACTCCAATCTTTTAATAGGCATCTATGAATATGGGTATGGTAGTTGGGAAATGATAAAAATGGATCCTGACCTCAGCTTGACACACAAGGTATGTCCTGTCATCCAGCTGGTGAGCATATTTTAAATTCATTTTGCTTAGTTGGTAAGGAAGAGCCATTGAAACTGTTTATTTTATGGTAATTTGAAATCTCACAAAAAGTATACGTCAACTCTGCTTTATTGGAACCCTTCTTGTGGTTGACTGGTAGATGTCATGGCCATCTTTACCCCATTGTGCCATGTCCTGGTACAATGTTTATCTTTCTTTTTCAGTCCATTAGCACTCTCCTCTCCTATTACCTCTCATCCCCTCTCTTTTTTGGCTATTTGCATTCATTTTTACTCTTGTTTTTTGCTCCCTATCCCTGTTTGCTCACCTGACTCATTTCCCCCACTCACTAGAAGCAAGTATGCTATTTGAGGTGGAAGTTCCATCCATTGATGTCCATGTGGTGCAGGAGCCTAGCTTCTCCTAGCTGAATTATGTGTTACGAGAGCAGAAACGCAAAACCAGGGCTGGTAACTCTTGTGTCATTGAATTGCTTTTGAGGCTCTCGAATTAGTGTACTGTGACAAAGCTCCTCCTCTATCTTGGTGGGTCTTTCGCTTATTGGCGGATTTGCTCGCCTCAGAGATTCACAGCTGCCCTCGGTTTGGCCGTTTTTGTGAACCCACAGTCCAGGTGAACTCCTCCTGTGTCTGATCAGGAGTTGGGAGGTTTGGGTGGAACCCGGGCCTGCTCTCTACTCCGGGTTCCAGCCCAGGGCCCTGTGGAATGCCCTGTCTGGAGTGCCTCCTGGAACAGCTGTGTGACAGCTACAACTCCGTGGGCTACTTCCCCATGGCCTCCTCCCAACACCTTCCTTATCCTCACCATAGGACCTTCCTCCTGGTGTCTGATAATGCTTGTACTCCTCAGTCCTCCAGCAGTACACCTTCTCACTCTCAGCTCCTAGTGCCTCTTGCTCCCAACTCCTCAGACACAACACCACAAACTGAAGTGAGCGCCTTTTTAAACCCAGGTGCCCTGATTAGCCTGCCTGTCTTATTTGATTCTGGCAGCTTCTTGATTGGCTGCAGGTGTTCTAATCAGCCTGTCTGCCTTAATTGTTTCCAGAAAGTTCCTGATTGTTCTGGAACCTTCCCCTGTTACCTTACCCAGGGAAAAGGGACCTGCTTAACCTCGGGCTAATATATCTGCCTTCTATCAGTCTCCTGTAGCCATCTGGCCTGACCCTGTCACAGTACATAGTGGGAAGGAGCAAAAAGTTGAGGGTGGGTTTCAAGATGTTTTCCACTCCTTCAGGCACACTAGCACATTTACAGTGTAGCGTCAGAGTGGATCCAGAATCATGCGGCTTTTTGCCACCTCCAGTGCTCTTCTCCTCTGTATTTCTGCTATTCCAGCCTGCTGCAGCTTTTCCACTCTGGCATCTTCCAAATTGGAAATACTGTTATTCATACTTGATGTTTTTTATTCTCCTCTCAGATTCTACCAGATGATCCAGATAAGAAACCCCAGGCCAAGCAGTTGCAGACCCGAGCAGACTACCTCATTAAATTACTCAATAAAGATCTTGCAAGGAAGGAAGCACAAAGACTTTCTGGTGCGGTAAGTGAAATTTCAGATCTTTAACAATATGATAAAGTAGTAATCTGCTTGTTAGCAGATCCTCACCCTTGCTCTCGCCAGTTGTTCGTCACACTGATGACCATTTAATCAGAGTGTGTCTGGCTAGCTCAAATAATGATTTATAAAATCAGATTACGTAGGGTTTTTGTCTTTAGTTTGTATGTGCTCTTTATTGTCAGGCTGGATCCCTTTCCTATTTCTGGTCTAACGAGGTAACTTGTATATCTCAATACCATTTAATAAAATCAACTTCTATCTAATATAGAAATAAATCTTTCTGAATGGCTCATGGCAATGAGGCATTTCAGTTGACAGAACTAAGATGATGTTTTTGTATTCAGGGAAACTCAAAGAGGAGGAAGACAAGAGCTAAGAAGAATAAAGTGGTAAAACTTGCAAAAGTTAAAGAGGAGATAAAAAGTGATTCTTCTCCACTGCTCTCAGAAAAATCTGATGAAGAGGAAGAGGAGGATAACAAGGTGGGTATTTTTGAAATGTTGTCTGTTAGTTCATTTTGTTCCATCTCACTTAAATATTGCTTTTACACAAAATAGTTAGAATGGCATTCTCCTAGCAAAGCATGTTTAACCTTTGAGTTGTTCATATTTTCTGTGATAACTCTTGTTAATCTTATGTTAGTTAAACATTATGGAGGAGGATTAATCCCTTTTAGTTTAATAATAAATAGGGTCCTACCAAATTCACGTCCATGATAAACGCATTATGGACCATGAAATCTGGTCTCCCCTTGTGAAATCTGGTCTTTTGTATGCTTTTACCCTAAACTATACAGATTTCACAGGGGAGACCAGCGTTTCTCAAATTGGGGGTCCTGACCCAAAAGTGAGTTTCAGGTGGGTTGCAGTATTGCCACCATTACTTCTGCGCTGCCTTCAGAGCTGGGTGGCCAGAGAGCAGCAGCTGATGGCCGGGCGTCCAGTTCTGAAGGCAGCGCCCTGCCAACAGCAGTGCAGAAGGAAGGGTGGCAATACCTTACCAAGCCACTCTTACTTCTGCGCTGCTGTATTCAGAGCTGGGTGGTCAGAGAGCGGCAGCTGCTGACTGAGGGCCCAGCTCTGCAGGCAGTAGTGGAGAAGTAAGGGTGGCAATGCCATACCAGGCCATCCTTACTTCTGCGCTGCTGCTGGTAGCAGCTCTGCCTTCAGAGCTAGGCTCCTGGCCAGAAGCCGCCGCTCTCCAGCTGCCCAGCTCTGAGGGCAGCGCTGCCACCAGCAGCACAGAAGTAAGGGTAGCAGTACCGCAGCCCTCCCTACAATAACTTTGTAGTCCCTGCCCCCCCCCCCTTTTCCTTTTCGGGTCAGGGCCCCTACAATTACAACACTGTGAAATACCAGATTTAAATAGCTGAAATCATGAAATTTACAATTTTTAAAACCCTATGACTATGAAACTGACCGTGAATTTGGTAGGGCCCTAATTATAAAGAAAACTGCAGCTATGGCAGTATTCTAAGTTCTTACATAATAAAGTGTGGGATTCTGAATTCTTACATAATAGTGTGATTATAGTCTGGAAAATGACATTGTGATTTCATAGGTTTCCCACCCATGACTTCAAATTTGCTAGAAATACTAATCCAGCATTGGAGCTATAGATAAAGCTGTACTGCTTTGTGCCTAGGGCATCGTTACTAGCTGTACTGATTCTTCAGGTGGAACGTTTTTTTAACAAAAAGAAAAGGAGTACTTGTGGCACCTTAGAGACTAACCAATTTATTTGAGCATGAGCTTTCGTGAGCTACAGCTCACTTCATCAGATGCATGCTGTGGTTTCCACGAAGTGAAGTGAAGTGAGCTGTAGCTCACGAAAGCTCATGCTCAAATAAATTGGTTAGTCTCTAAGGTGCCACAAGTACTCCTTTTCTTTTTGCGAATACAGACTAACACGGCTGTTACTCTGAAACCTTTTTTTTAACAGTTATTTGTCGGTGCCTGAACCAAATCCTCAAAGACAGCCAGTTTTAGCACTTGAATCATTTTCAGTCAAATGTTCAAATGATATTGAGTAATGCTTTCTCCATTTATTGGTTGGAAAAAGCAAGGCACAGCAAGATTAAGTAACTTCTCTCACACATACCTTCCCTACCTCCAGGCTTCCTTGCTACCATTTGTTTTTAATGTATCATGAAAAGCAATAAAAAAAGATAAAATGTATTTAAGGTCTAAGGCCTTTTTGCACATGTTTAAAGATGTGATTTTTAAACCAATATTGAGATAAACTGGTGCATTTATGGGATAAACTGGTGCAAGTCATTTTGGTTTGAGTCAGGCTTATTTTCGTTTAACTTCAGTAGATTAGGAATTGTTTTAAACTAAACTAAAATAAGCCACCTTTAAACTGAAATAAGAGCATCCACGTCGGGTTTCTATAAATTAAACTAAACTGGTTTTAAAAAAAGAATTTGTTAAACCAGTACAACTCTCTTGTGTAGATCAGGAATACATACAAATACAACAACAAAAACGGAACCGGATGTAAATCATCTTGGTTTTCTTTACTATAAGGATCAATACTTAATTTTAGTTAAGAATTCCTGTATGTATTCCCTTTTGATTATAAACAACCACTAAGACCATGTGTAAAGCTTGTTTTTCTCCTCCTCCAATCAGCCTTGATATTTTAGACTACAGTCATGCTATTGCGTAGCCTCAGAAGCTTAACCTGCTAAATTATTTTCTGGGAGGAGCAATGGAATCCTAAAGCTAAATAATGAATCTTCAGTCCACTCCCCAGATAAGCTTCTTCACCTCCATTCCAAGCAAAGGATCCACGAGACTGCCCAACTGACTTTTCTATTTCCTTCTCAATAAAACTTTTAGAATGTGATACCCTTGTGTTCCCATAAAGTTGGCATTGACCAATTCAACGTTCTCTGGCACATGCCTATTAAACTTCAGAATTGTAATTGGTTTTTACATTATCACTGTGTGATTTAGCTGCACTTTATAGATATTAAATCACACTTAGAGGAAGAATGGTATTATTTTTAATCTGACTACTGTAAAATTTTTAAAGCTAGGAATTGAGTTTTCAATGTGATGCCTATACTTAAATATTGCAGGATGAGATCGCTTCAGTGAAACATCCAAATAAAAAAATAAAAGCAGAAAAAGAAAATGATGAAAAATCTGAACCAGATATTGGTATAAAGAAGGAGGTAGAAGAAAAGAGAGAAATAAAAGAAAAGGAAAATAAGAGGGAACTGAAAAGGGAGAAAAAAGAAAAAGAGGATAAGAAAGAATTAAAGGAAAAAGATATGAAAGAAAAGAGAGAAAGCAAAGTAAAGGAGTCCACACAGAAAGAAAAAGAAGCAAAGGAAGAGAAGGTAATTAGACTTCAGTATATTATAAAATACAATTTTTTTAAAAAAAAGGCACAGGTTGATTTTGAGGTAGAAAGGCATTTCAGATCACTGTAGTGCTCTGTTATTGTTACTGCCACCTAGTTTCGCTGGCTGAAAGTGCAAGTGGGATAAGAAACTTTCACACTCCTTTTCCCCCTCTCTTTCCACATCCCTAGGCAAAAAAACGAAAGAAAAAATTAAATATATGTGAATGGTAAATATGTGTAGTAAGATAGTGTAATTGTAGACCTAAACTGCAATTCCCTTTTCAGATCTATTTT
Organism: Lepidochelys kempii; assembly: GCF_965140285.1. NCBI lineage: Eukaryota > Metazoa > Chordata > Testudines > Cheloniidae > Lepidochelys > Lepidochelys kempii. The sequence continues at coordinate 63,613,651 of NC_136384.1, read as the reverse complement.
AATATTTTATTTATAGATAAATGAAGTCAAATCTGACAACAAAGACAAAACCAAGAAAGCTACATCAGCAGATACTCCAGTCCATATTACTGCAATTAGTGACCCAGTTCCTATATCTGAAGAATCTGAAGAACTGGATCAGAAGACATTCAGTGTAGTAAGTTCCTTATTGCTATCTTAATGCTGATTTTTAACACAGAAAGTATGACGTTCTGAATTAAAATTGCTTCCATGTGCTCAGTTAATGTCAATGTGCCTAGCCATTGTGGCACTTGATCCATTGTCAGTGAGGTCTCAGAATAGCGCACCAAAAGTGTGGGCGAGATATATATAAAAGGTTCAGTTCTGTCTTCATGCAGACAAACATTACAAAATTTATGCACAAGCCCAATAGCTTCTTTTTCAGATGTGTGCTTGCACTTCTGAGTTACATATTGAATATGCACTCTCCTTTTTAGTGAGGTCCTATGAAAACATTATGACAATGATCACCCAGTGATATCATGGTGCCTAAATAATGCTCTGATCTCTTCACAGGTCATTTGATATGCATATGCCCAACAACATATAACATTTAAAAATGTGAAATCCTGAGATCTGTGTGCTTCACAGACAAGATAGGTTAGAATTAGTTTGGATTGTTGTAGGTCTGTGTGAGGATCCTTGTTGTTGGTCTGTGAGAGGAATGTACGAATGTAATATTTCATCTTTTGTTTCGTCTTGTCTTGATCATTGAGGTTGTGCCTATGCTGAGGGAGCTGTGGCCTGCAATCTATAAGATGGGCCTGTCTGTGTTCAAGAGGGATGCATATACTGGGGCCATTGTTTGGCCATAAAACATGCATACTGAGACACAATATGCCATGTTCATTCAAACCAGCAGTCAGGTTCATGCTCAAGAAGCATTTCTTAACACTGACTATCATGCTGACTGTCACTCGGTTTCTCATCTTACCTTAATAGAAAATGTTAATGCGGAAGGTTGTGACAGGTTACCTTAGGCAACATGGAGTTCTCAGACTGCCTAGACTCCCTCAATTGAATTTTCCGTCTGGGTGTAGCACAACATGTCAGATACAGAGATGATTTACATCTTTTTTTTTTTTGCTCTCACTGTATATATTGTACCTGTGCAGACTTTGATTGACTAACATCCATACCCAATTTACTAACCAATTTTACATTCCTGTTGAATTGGGCCCACTGAATCTAAAGGAATCCAGATTGGTTTAACTCAAAGTTGAGAACCATAAGAGAGATAGGTAACAAGAAAATCAACTCCCCCCTTGGGTCTTTTTTTCCTCAAGACTAAACATGCCCAGTTTTTTCAATCTTTTCTGACAGGTAAGTTTTTCTAAACCTTCTGTCATTTTTGTTGCTCTCCTTAATTTGGTCATATCTTTCTTAGCACAGGTGTTCTGGACACCACACTAAGTGGTGTGGGGTAATTACCGCTTGTGTCTTAAATATGATCCTTCTATTAATACACACCAGAATATTAGCTTTTTTCATGTAGTTGGCTCATACTCAATTTGTGATCAATTATAATCCCCCAGATCCTTTTCAACAGTGCTACCACCTTGACAGTTATTTCCCACTGTGTATTTATGCATTTGTTTGTTTTTTTTTCCTTGTACATTGAATCCAGGAGATTCCACTTAATAGCAACCTGGATATTAACAACTTCCAGTTAATAGCAACATGTTGCCAGGAACCAATCCCTTCTCACTGCCTTTAATATTATGGGGCTTCAGATGTTTGCATCAGCACACAGCTTATTAACAGGTTAACAACATTTTTTGGAAGAGAGGCATCAGCTGTAGCCCCACAAAGCTGCCTTTGACCAGTGCTCAGCATGTCTCAGTGCTTCTTTTTGGGACTGCAGCCCCACAAACCTACTTGTGCATGGGGACCTGCATGAGGTCAAGGCTGTGGGCTCGGAGGGGAGGCTGTGGGCAGGGCACTAATGTGGAGAGGGCTGTAGCTTGGATGTCAGACCACTCCCTGACTCTCCTGGCTCTGCCTTGTCGGTGACTGCATGCAGGGAAGAAATCACTCGGAAATGGTGAGCCCCAGTCACTGGAGAGTGTAGGGAAAGGTGGTGTACAGCTCTGTGATCCCTCAGCACCCCCCGTTTCATATAGAAAGCCCCGGAATCTGGGCTTCAGTCCCTTCTTCCCACTGGCTGCCCTGGCCACAAGAAGATTTGTAGCTAGGGAAGCAACATCCCAGCACTTCCTTCTCCAGCTGCAGCCTTGTAAACCTGCCTTCTGCTTATTGGCAACTGCCAGATAATGGCAACTTTTTGCTGGCCACAGAGAGGTTGCTGATAAGCGAAATCTACTGTACTTCACGCTTCTCTTTATTTATTGAATTTATTGAATTTCATCTTGTTGATTTCAGACCATTTCTCCAATTTGTCAAGGTCGTTTTGAATTCTAATCTTGTCCTCCAAAGTACATGTAATTCTTCCTAGCCTGATGTCATCCACAAATATTATAAGCATACCCTCAACTCTGTTATCTAAATTATTAATGAAAATATTAGTAATACGAGCCCAGGACTGATCTTTGTGGGGCCCCACTAAATACATCCTCCCAGATGGACAGTGAACCATTGATAACTACTCTTTGAGTACAGTCTTTCAATCAGAATTTAATAGCAATTTCATGTAGACCACATTGCCCTAGTTATCTTATGGGAATATCATATGGGAATATGTCAAAAACCTTATAAAAACAAGATTTATCATGTATGAGCTTCCCCTCCATTCACTAGGCCAGTAACCCTGTCAAAAAAGGGACTTATTGTGGTTCAGCACAATGTTGTTCTTGACAAATCTATGCTGGCTATTGCTTATTATCCTGTTATTCTCTCAGTGCTTACAAATGGCTGAATAAAGAGTATTTGTTGAATGCTCTGGCCGTGTGAGTTTTTTAAAAAATATACTCTTCCCCATATTCATCATAATAAGAAAACAATAAGAGAGTGGTCCAGGTGCTTTTAGTGCTCAAGACACTGAACAGGTTGATGAAAGAGACAAAGTTGTGATGGAAATCATAGCACTTTTGCTGCAGTCTCTCCAGAAGACCTTCTAATATCAGTGAACCAGGCAGGAGCTTATCTACAAAGTCCAATCAGGCCCTGCTTTTGACAATTTCTCCTATTCACCTACTGAAAGCATCACTTCCACTATAAGATATTACAGTTCAGTCTGTCCTCTTCTACCCCCTTCTCTCTTTTCACTTAGAGAATCAAGATAGGTACAAGCAGAGCCTAATAGCCCCTTTTTTCCACTGGTTCATGAAGAAATGGGTGTTTGGGAGGGCTGGATATGAGACAAGGAGAGCCAGCCTCTTCCACTCTTCCCCATGCAAGGAAAACTTGAACTGAGTTTCATCTGTCTGTCCATACCAGCATCTCCTTGGTAGTCTTGGCTTCATTCAGAGGAATCAATCCACTGGCAAGATTGTCTGAGAGAGAGCTGCAGAGATTTTTCTGAAGGGTAGGGAACCCACTCCCAAACAAGAGAAGGAAAGGAATGCAGATTCTCTCCCCAGTGGAATGTCACTTGGCCTCTAGGCTCCAATTGTTTTAGGATTCATGTATTCTAAATTTATTGAATACTGTCATTTATGGTTGACACTGAATTTGTATACAAGTTTCTTGAAAGTAACACAGGTCTTGTATTGTGTATTTGTGCTGAAAGGTCAGAAAAAAAAAAAAAAGACATTAGAATTATAATACCTAGAGTCATCGTATCTGTTTCTAATATCCTATTTCTAAGAAAATCTTACCATGTAAATTAGTATTTTCTTAAATCTTAAATACAATCTAATGTTTTCATATAGGAGCTAATATCGCAGCGGGTTAAATTATTACTTTTCCAAAGGAAACCTGTAGTGTAAAAGAATTTTAGGAGCTGTGAGCCAGAGGCTTGATGATTCATTTGGCTTAGAGTAGCACTGTCTTTGCCTGTGTAAATATCACAGTAGTAAGGTGGGTCATGTTGTAGAATTTAGCTTTTTTCCCCCCACTCCTTCCTGACTTATATTCCTTTTTCCACTTTACAGTGCAAAGAAAGAATGAGGCCTGTCAAAGCAGCGCTGAAACAGCTGGATAGACCAGAAAAAGGTCTTTCGGAAAGGGAACAGCTGGAGCATACTAGACAGTGTCTGATCAAAATTGGGGATCACATCACTGAATGTCTAAAAGAGTACACAAATCCGGAACAAATTAAGCAGTGGAGGAAGTAAGTAATCCTACATTTTTCATGAATGAAAGTGAAAAATTGATCACTGTTTCTATTAACTAAAGCAGTGGTTCCCAAACTGGGGTTTGCAGAATGTTACAGGGGGTTCACCAGAAAAATTTCACTAATGGCGGCCAGAGGACCCCGGGCATTGGAGGTAGCAGGTGGGACCCAGTTGCAGGGCAGTCAATGGGGTCCAGCAGTGGGAGCCCCACGGAGTGCAGAGGAAATTTAAACTTAAATCCCTGGAAATATTCTTTTTTAGGAGGGGGTTCATGAGATTTCACAATTTAGTGAAAGGGGTTCGCAGGCTGTTAAAGTTTGGGAACCACTGAACTAGAGTGATTTCTGTCAGTTTCGAACTCTCAGTTCTGGAGAAGACATTGTACTTGTGAAGTTTGCTGATGTTGTGCTGAAAACAAACCACAAAGCATTCATTGATGTTCTCATAGGGTTTCAAAACACATCTTCAGTGCTTAGTTTACTACTTCTTCAGTACACTTAAACTTTGCTCTTTCCTGGCAAATGATTTATTATTACTACTTTGGCCTAAGAGCTTTATTTAAGTATATACAATAGCTGTGTTTAATTACACTTGTATAATTGGTCATACATGGAATCTCTGAGAACTGTAGGGAATAATTGTCTTTAGCATGCTGTTTGTCCAATCGGATATTGGTGTAGTTTGTCTCTCAGTGCCCTATGTATGGCGAAAAAGAAGCCAGAGTTTGCACAGCCACTGTGTGAGTAAATATAATGGCCTCTCCACAACCCAAGAACTTGGGCTGCACCTCATTACTTCCTTCCAAATAGTGTTAGGTAGTTCCGAGTAGTTCCAGGCTTATCCTTGCCACTTCCACCCTCTCTTTCAAATTTCTCTTTCAACCGTGAAAATCAAAGTGGCACTTCAAGCGTCCACATTCTATACTGCAATCCTGGCTTTTAAAGTTAAATTGGGGACAGCACCAGGGAAATTTCTCTTTCCCACTCTCTCTTGAATCAATAGGGGCCTGAAATTTCAAGGACTTTGTTCCCCACCTGGGACCTCCCACCAATTGTTCCCTCTCCCAGTCTGGACAAACTTCCAGAAAATGAATTAGGATTCATTTCCACTAGTATCTTTGTGATTACTCATTTGTGAAAATTCATCTGGTTTCAAGGCAATAGATGATACATGACCAACCCTTGGAATCATATGGATGCATCCTATCTGCCTCTGCTATTTTCAGGAAATTAGGCATGTAGCACAAAAGTCTTGCACTGGGGGGAAAAATCTTGGAAGTTACACCATTGAGTTTCCATTTTAGAGGGGATTTTCAAAAAAGAGGGGGCTTTTTGACCTTGAAGAAGAGATCAACACTCAGAAGTTTGTCCAACACTAACAATTGATCCATCAAAAGATATTACCTCACCCATGTTGTTTCTCTTAAGAGAATTGAGTACTCAACTCCTATTGTAAAGGCAGGTCCATCCTACCCTTCATTAGCAGAGTTTTCACTGATGTCAGTTACATCTTCATGGTCATATCTGCATTATAAACTAATTATTATAAACATTACACAGCAGTAAAGAAAAAGAGAGGAATTAATAATACATGTGTAGCTTTAAGTACATTAGTGCTTTATATCTTCCGAGAATTATGCAAAATTATTTCTTGTATTGCTAGATATGCTACCTTCTCATGTGATGGGAGCTGATTCACCACTGCAGTACAACTCCATTGACTTCAATGTAGTTACACCAGTGTGGCACTGAAATATCACAATGGTGAATCAGGCCCATTGTATACAAAGTAGCATAAAGGAAAACCAGTGCACGCAGGAAGGCTAACCTGTCTTTTTTTTTTTTTAATTTTCCTTTCTCTAGAAATTTGTGGATTTTTGTGTCAAAGTTTACAGAATTTGATGCCAGAAAGCTGCACAAACTATATAAACACGCAATCAAAAAACGCCAGGAATCTCAGGTAATATATTGTTTTATATTTAGAGACGTTCTGAAAAGATTTTTTTAAAAGTATTAAAACTTAAGGATAAAGTGTTAATGGACTCTGAATTTACCTTGTACAAATGAAAATGTCTGATTTAGAGGATATATTTTTGTGTCTTAATAATGTCACCTTTTTGATCAGATGGAATGTTTTAGCACTTACTATTTGTAATTTTGAGATTTAGCAACGCCATGTTTAGCAATGTTGTATTTATTTCTTTTAGCAACACAATGATCAGAACATCAGCAGCAATGTGAACACACATGTGATTAGAAATCCAGGTAAGATGTTCTGCGTGGTGGTGTGTTGAAATGTTTTTGAGTAGGGTATTTGAAATGAAATAAACTTCAATAACTCTGAAACCTTCTAAAACTCCTCCTAGCACTAAGTGAACTTGTCCCTACAGAGGGATAGATTTACTTAGTGAGCCCCAGCATACATACTTTTGTTGATGAAACTAAGTCAAGCACAAATCCAACTGCAGCTAGTGTTTTTAACAATAATTTGCTATTTGGCAATCCTTTTTAGTAGAACATGTTTGAAAATACACTTTTGTGTTTAATTATGTTAAGAGAGAGAAACACTTGATGACTAGTTTCAGCGGGGTTTTTTTCTTTGTTTTGTTTTTTGTTTTCTTGCTGCTGTTGTAATCACTATCATGGATTCTAAGGTCTTCATTTAAAGCAGGGACCAGCAGTCTATGGTGTAGGATGCAATATGTGCCTTTTGTCATTGACAGTGACATTATCCTCCCACTCTCATGAGCTTGCATCCACAATACAATATTTGACTCTTGTGTTTCCTCTTTCTTATATACATCCAATCAGGAAGCCATGGTACTACTTCCTCTGAATTACACTAAAATGCCATTGTTTCATTAGTTGCACAACTAAAACTTTTGTCCATGCCTTGGACATTTCTCACCTTGAATACTATAACTTTCTCTGCTCCCCCTACTACTGTTCAACATTCCGCTGGTAAAGGCAACATTACCCACACTGACCTCTCATTGAAACACTTTTTTGGGTTCCTGTGCTTTAATTAATCAAATTGAACTTTTCATCAATTCATTCTAAATCCTACATAATCTCTATACCTCTAAATTCCACCCTGCGTTTCTACCCTTGTTTCTGCCTATTCACCCCCCACTTCTCTCAGTTCACACATTTTTGCTCCCATTGTCAGCTTCTGTTAGAAATCATTGTATTTCTCTCACACAGTTAAATCTAAGAAGTTGAAGTGTTGTCCTGTACAATAATCCTTTCATACTTTTCAACTAGAAGTTTTGTAGTTTATGAAATTACCAGAAATGCATATTCGTCATAGCTATCTATTTTATTAAGCAGATGTGGAAAGACTGAAAGAGAATACAAACCATGATGACAGTAGCAGGGACAGTTATTCCTCTGACAGACATTTGTCACAATACCACGATCATCACAAAGACAGACATCAGGGAGATGCTTACAAAAAAAGCGACTCTAGGAAAAGGCCCTATTCTGCCTTCAGCAATGGAAAAGATCACAGGGATTGGGATCACTACAAACAGGACAGCAGGTGAGTTTTATTGTTAATCCATAGAAATCTGGGGGAGGGATGTTTTGTTTTGTTGGTGGTGGTATTGTTTCTGGGGATTTTTTTAATTGTATTTCAGTTAAGTAGGTGGTTCATACCAAAAACAAGTTGCCAGTTTGTTAGGTCATTGTAGATACTTATCCAACATGTTTTCACATACAAAGATTTCAGAAACTTAGTGAAACTCAAATTCAGTTGATTAGAATACTGTGCTATAATTAAAATGTGCTTTCTTCCACACTTACCCAATAATGTAATGCCTCTCCTGAGTTCATCTACAGGACCATCTACCCTCTGTGCATTTAAATCCCTCTTGAAGACTGTGTGTGTGTGTGTGTGTGTGAGAGACTGACCTTATTTTGCCAAGATGCAGCATTTTGAAACTAGTTATTTCAGGATCAAACCAGTAAACTGGATACCTCCATCCCCCTGTGCATCTACATATACAAATCCTTTCCCTCTGTACTACTTCCCCATACCTCTCTGTCTTAGATTGTGAGCTCCTTTCTTCAAAGACTTTGTCGTCTTTTCTTTTGGACAAATACCTAGCACATTATGTTCTACTATAAACTTATCATAAATAGCAATAAAGGTAAGATTTGAGGTCAGTTCAAGGAATAGAAAGTTCTGATAAGTGAATATTCTGACCCTAAAAAAAAAGCAGAAGATGACAACATAAGACAGGAAGTAATAGGTAATCAAAATGAAGGAAATTGTGTTGGATGGGAGGAAAAAATTGATATTCTGATATCGTAAGAGGTAGACGTATTTCAGTAACACTGGACAAATAAGCCGTCAGTGATGATGGGGCATGAGAGCATGGAACGAAACATGGTTACCAGGCTCTTTGGAATCTCTTAATTTTATAACACTTTCATTTTTTCTAATTGAATTTGACAAAGTATATATCTCATCTGTGTTTTTTATATCCATGCTCCCTTTGACAAACACAAGAATAGCCAAGTTTCTGAGCACCAAAGCTTCATTTTTGTGTATAGTGCAGAATTTAAAAGAATGTGCTCTTAAAGTAATTCTGCTAGGTTGCCACCATTTTAACCTTTGGTTTTATTACTGTTACCAAAATAACAATTTATCTTATCTTTCAGATACTACAGTGATAGTAAACATAGAAAGCTGGATGACCACAGGAGTAGAGATCACAGGTCAAGCCTGGAAGGAAATTTAAAAGACAGTCGGTCTCATTCAGATCACCGTTCCCATTCAGACCACCGGATACACTCAGATCACCGATCCAGTTCAGACTACAGCCATCATAAATCTTCCAGGGACTATAGATACCACTCAGACTGGCAGATGGACCATAGAGCTTCCAGTAGTGGTCCAAGGTCACCACTAGATCAGAGGTCTCCTTATGGCTCAAGGTCTCCCTTAGGACACAGATCTCCCTTTGAACACTCAGCAGATCACAAAAGTACACCTGAACATACATGGAGTAGCCGGAAAACATAACAAAGACTAACATTTTCTGGACCTTCTTTTAGCCATATACAGTAAACTAACACAGTAATTGCCTTACATGACTTGAAAGACATGGACTGGATATTCTATCAGTAGCAGTATTGTTACTTCTTTCCAGGATGCAAGGTCTATTATCCCAACAGAAGAAAAAAATATTTTTGTATTTAAAGTTTATGCTGCACTGTGCTGCAAATGTTGTGGCACTTTTTTTAAGAAATGGAAGATGTTTACTTTTACAGGGACCTCAACACTGCCCCATTCAGACTGGATCTTACTATATACTCTTCATGTCAAAGTGCTTTTAGGCTGAATACAGTTTAAATTATGTTTGTAAATGAACTCTTACACACTGACCTGTGATCGTGTATCAGGAAAGAATGAGGCGTTTGGGTTTTATTTTGTTTTATTTTTCTTAGTAAAGAACTCTCAAAGACCTTGTTCACTTTCCAAAGCTACTTGTTTACATTGTACACTGCGACCACCTTGCCGCTTTTCATCACAAGCTTGAATATTTAAATTCTGTACCGAGAACTGTAAAATAGCCAGGATTTCTCCTGTTTGTGATCAATTGTAATGCCTTTTTACAAAAAAGAGCTGTAAATTATTGTAAATTAATTAAATGAGCTTTTTCCCCCTCTCAGGCTTTTTTTGACTGTTCCTTTCCCCACCAACTCAGGCCTTCTTGTCACAAGTGTGGAACAAAATCAGTGTATTACGTTTTTGAATAAAATATCTTCATGGAATCACTGTTCAGAATGTAAAACTGGGGAAAGGAAACACTTTATTCCATTTAGTGCTCCTGTTTTTTGTTTTGTTTTTTTGATACTGTGTGCGATACGTGTTTTGTTTTTTCTATTAAAATGTCTGTGTTGTGATTGTTGTAATGAAATGGTGAGAAATATACAACTAAATTAGGCTCTGAAAAAAAATTTAGGTGATTTGTTTTAAAAGGAGAGTTCAACACATGAACCCTTCAGAATCCATATCAGCCAAAATTTATTGTAAATCATTTTGTTTTCCCTCTTCAGTATAGGCAATAATGTCAAATGTGCTATGCAGCCAGTTAATATTTTAGAAGATTTGAGTGACTTTATTAATAGAAATTGTTACAATGCACACTGCTTGTAAATAGATAACTTCTATCTGACAAATTAAATTTAACTAAAGGATATATGGGCTCTTGTAGTTTTCTGATGCTGTTTTCCGATGGTGTTGCCTTCCTTATAAGTTAATTATTAAAATGTTCTACCCTTAAATGTATACTAATTTTAGTGATTATATCAAATTTAAGAATATTGTAGCAAAATCATACTTTAAAAATGTATGTCAGGAGGAATAATTTAATAAGGTTAAAAATCCAATGACTTGATGGAATACTTCTAATTATATTTTTAGGGTGCTTAGATAATATTTGTCTTTATTTTCCATGGTGGTTTTTTTACGACATATGTTTTTAAGTCAGCATCTCTTTTGTTTAGTTAGTTCATGTTCTGTGATCCCTGCCTACAATTTGTCTTTGTGGATTTTTTTTTTGTTTTACACATTATGATCATCATCTGAACAGTAATTATTTGTGATGTCACAAATAGAGGTTGAGTCCAGAAGGATAATAAGCAGATGCAATTTAAGAAAATTCAAAGATCCTGGATGTTTATACAGATGTCCCTAATAAAATGTGGAAGACAAATGACAGAAAAAAGGGTATGCAAGCAGAATTTTTTCCCAAACTTTTTCCTGAAGATGACAGTTAGTATTTTAGCAGACAAAAATGAGTATATACAAAAATCCAATATACTTAGACACAAAGTGAATAAGTTAAGATCTTGGCTCTATATTATATATATATATATATATATATATAAAAATAAATAAAAATAAAAGAAATGTAACTTCACATTTGAAACAAATAAAAAAAAATAGCTGCTCTATTTTTAACCCACAATCTGTCAGCTGGCTTTGTTGGAACAGAATAAATCTAGAAAAATAAGCTTTTTCCCTAAATAATTTGTTTTATAGAATGAAAATAAAATTGTAATATAAAATACCTCAGAACAGTTAGGTCTGGTTTGGTAATTGTGTGACATGGAATTTATCATCCCTAAATTTCAGACTAATGTCAGATTATATATCAGTCTGATTTCTCATTCTTATCTCTAATTGTATAAAATAAAACTTTGTCTGAAAAGATTAAAGTTGAAATGAAAGTTCAAGAATTGGCCCACATGGATCCCCCTGTAGATTTGTGTATCTTGTTCTCTTCAGTTCTGGTATCATCATAGTCAGGAAATTGTTTATCTGAGCAAGAAATTTTTAGTGGTTAATTTTTTCACCCCCTCTTTGTAAAAATTTAGATTTAGTGACTGTGTGGCCTGTCTTTCTTCCCAGGATAGAGAAGCAGGAAAAGGGATCAGGCGTTAAAAGATCTGCAATCTTGAAGAACTTTCATTTCAACTTTAATCTTGGGGGTGATCCTGCCCAACTGACATGAACAAAATTCCTATTAAATTTGGTGATGCAGGGTCTGACCTAAATGTCCATTTTAGAAGAGTATATTTAAGATGTCTGGAAGGAGGAGGGCATTCTCTTTGGGGCTCCTTGGTCTGTGTCCCTTTTATCCTTGGGACTCTAAGTAAACAAGATAGGAGACTTACGTGTATCCTCAAGAGGTCTTGAGGGCTCACTCAGCCCAGGCAATTTTCAAGTTACTGAATCTGAAGGGTAAGGATCCAGTCAATCATAAACCTTTTAGAGAGGGAAATTGATTGGGAATAGACTGTTCCACTAACAATTTCAATGAAGCAAAAGAGAGCCTGAAACTTTCCTCTAAAACCATATTATTTCTCTTGAGCACATTCTATCAAGACGATCTCTAGTTAATAGTGGAAGCAAGATCTCTGATCAGGTGTACACCAGCATCTGCGGGCGACAAGAATTTGAATAAGTACTCTGTAGCCCCTCCTCTACTCTGTGTTCAGTCAAATTGTTGATGTGTGAAATCCCAATCTATCCAATCAGCTCTTGTGTAGTCTTCAATTCCAAGTATGTCATCCTTTTTGTTCAAAGAGGAAACTTTATATATTGGATGATATGTTGGATATAATGGATTATAGGTTTCACTCTCGGGAAGCCTTTAGACATGTCCTGGATTCAGGGGCAAGAAGATGAAAGCAGATGGATAGGAAATCTTCATTTCTCTTTTCTCTGAATTGACCAATTACAAAGCTATTATAGTTTGAGATTGTTTTCACCTCCAAAGTGAAATTTGCCTTTGTGAAGGTCTAGGCATTAGTCTTAAGATCACGAAGATGTTTATAGGCTACACTTCATATTCCTCATTGTAATGGAAAAAATCAAACTGAAAGCATTTTGCTACTTCCCAAGTTAAGAAACAGAATTAAAAATCAGAGGGGTAGCCATGTTAGTCTGGATCTGCATGCATGCATCCAACGAAGTGGGTATTCACCCATGAAAGCTTATGCTCCAATACATCTGTTAGTCTACAAGGTGCCACAGGACTCTGCCACTTACAGAGAATTAAAAATGTTACCAGTTCACTTCCTTTCTGAGTCCAGACATCTAGCTCATACCACCCAGAAAAAGTGATGTAATCGACTAATAGCAATTTTGTTGTGGGTGGTCATTAGAAGTTTATCAGTAAAAGTAAAGTTAAAGTTGAATTTTCACTGATGATCAAATTTGATAAGTTATTTATACAGCATTACAAACATTTGAGGTGGCCATTGGAAGAGATAATGAAGCAAAAGGTTGTTAGACAAAGTTTAGCCATCTTTGGATCCTATTCCTAGGAAGAGAACGTAGGTTGGTGGTCATAGATATTAAGTCATCAAGTAACAAATTTTCTGATGTACCTATTCACTGATCAAAGACATCACTGCTGAAAATTCTGAAAGCCATACAGAAGATACTACTGGAGCTGAATGTTCTAAGGTCTCTAAACAGCTAGGGGCTATCATTCTCCCTAACACACCTGGGCTTCACTCTCATTGTTGCCAAGGGAAGGAGGTAGCTATTTTTGCTAAGGGAGCCTTTAGTCTCGTTCCCATTGGGAACCATAGAAGATGGCAACCATTTTGAAAGAATGCAGTTCTTTGTGAAGTTCTCTGAGAAAACAACATTTGTTAATTTCTGATGAGAGAAATTTACCATTATGAAGAATGGCAAAAAAAGAATGTTAATTAACAAAGTTCTTCAGGAGTGGCCAATCTACTAGATGTCAGTAAATTATAACTTTATGGAAAAGTTTGAAAAGTATGTGTTATTTGGTTATTAAAATCATTCAGGACAAAAATGGGTCTGAGACAGGGTGCTCAACTTCTTAAAGCATCAATTTTAACTCAAGCTAATTGATTTACTTGTAAATTTCAGAGAGTTCCTCAAAATTGCATTTATTCTGAGTACAAAAGGAAGATTCACTGCATTCTTCATACATAACAAAGATTGAATCCCTGCTTTAGGTGCAGAATTCAACTCAATCTTAACTATGGATCTGCAAGAACATCCAGTACTTCCATAATTAAAGATGCAGTATGCATTAAAATTATTAATTTTAACTTTGCTGTTTTAATAATGAATTGTTATTTTTGCATTCATAACAGAGGTTTAACATACAGCGAAAGCTTGTAATGTCATAAAATTAATAGATATGCTGATAACCTGTGAATTTCAAATAGAATACTTTCAGAACATTGTACATATTAAATATTCAAGGTTACAGAAGAAACCATCTACAATGTTTTGTAGCATTTAAAAGAATTTTCAATACCACCTCACTAGTTGGCACTTTACTGCACCACAAAGCTGAACATTTGCCAAAATGTGTTAAGATTGCAAACTCAAGCACTCACAATTTAGGAAATACCAGATTTTAAAGTTGTTCGTGCAACCTTAAGTCAGCCCCCTTGTGTGTATGCACTGTGAGAATATGTGGCCATGTAATTAAAGACTATTTTTCCCATGTACCCCAGCTTCATTTACTAGGGTGGACAGTGCTCACTGAAAGGGTAACCATTCAGTATTCCCTTTTATCCTCATCATTCAGTGTTTGGCCCTAGGAGTTATGTAATGCACACCATCCAAATTCTGCACTGAATGCGGAATTATTAATTTTCTCATGAGTAAGGCTATGTTTTAGTCATGGGTATTTTTAGTAAAAGTCATAGACAGCTCATGGGCAGTAAACAAATTTCACGGCCTGTGACCTGTCTTGTACTATCTACCTCCTGACTAAATCTTGGGGTATGGGTGAGGCCTGGGACATGCCATGGATCCTGGGGGTGGGCGGTGGTGCAAGGCCTGGGACCCCCACTCTGCACCTCCCTGGAAGCAGCGACATCCCCCTCCCTCTGCTCCTAGGGAGAGGGATGGCCAGGCAGCTCTGTGCACTGCCTCAGCCCCAAGAGCTGTCTCTGCAGCTCCCATTGGTCTGGAACTGAGGCCAATGGGAGCTGTGGGGGTGGTGCCTGCAGGTGGAGGCAGCATTCAGAGTCCTCTGGCTACGCCTCTGCCTAGGAGCTGAGGGATGTCACCACTTCTGGGGAGCCCGCTCCAAACTAAGTGCTGCCCAGGGCCCTCACCCTCTCCTGTGCCCCAACCCACTGCCCCCCACCCCTCACCTAAACTTCTGCTGCTGCTTGGGGGAGGGGGGGCACAGTGGCCAGAGACTTTCCCGCAGCAGCCAGTGTGGCTGTCCCAGGGACTGCCTGAGCCACAACTGCTGCTGCAGAAGTCATGGAGGTCCCAGAAAGTCACGGAATCAGTGACTTCTGTGACAAACTTGCAGTCTTACTCATGAGTATTCCTATAATGTATTCCCCATCTGAGTGTTTTACAAACATTAATGAATTTATCTTCTCTGTGAGGTGGGGGGGGTGGTAGTGATATCCCCATTTTACAGTTGAGGAACTGAGGCACAGAGACGTTAAGGCCAAAATTGTCAGCGTCCACTAACCTTGGGTGCCCATCTTGATACAGCAAAGACCTTAAAAAGGAGACTTATTCCTGCTATTTCTTTATCCTCCCTGGATCCTTGCCTTATTCTAGGTCTTCCAAGACTCACCTGATACAAAGGATCAGAGTCCATTTGGTGTCTCCAGGTAGGTACCATAATACCTTCTTTCAACCATCAGGATTGCTTCAGAACTCTTCATCTTTGAGTTGCTTGCTTCTACAACTCATTGTCTGTGTCTTACAGGAACTACTTCAGGTTCAAGCTGGGAAGCAAACATGATCTGTGCCAAGTGCTCATGTCTAAGCTCATTGAGAGGGTGGGGAGTGGCTCGTTCTCCTCTTAGGAGATGGCTTATCCATGGGAATCCTGCTGTTTCTTTGGGTGCCTGCATATGTCCATTTCACTGAAGATGCAGACGCGCCTAGTGCACAGTTGTCAGAGAACTTTTTCCCTCAGTGATACCTATCAGAGTGACTCGAGCACTCTGTCACACACCACAGTATGCTGGTATAAGAGGGCCAAGATGCCCCTGCCTCTCCTCATTTCCTTCTTACTTCCAATGACAGTTGTTGGAGCAATTTCAGACTTGTCATAAGCTTCTCTCAAGCCTTTGTCTCTAAACCCTCTTATTGTTAGGAAGTAGTTAGTTAAGTTTAAGTTAGCTTTAGCAATAGATTTTAGTTTTAGGTCTTTTTGGACTAGTTTTCATCTTTGGATACTGGGATCAGTACTGGAATCATACCACACTCACCGGCTTTTAAGTCCTGCCGCACTTGCGCTAAACCTATGCGGTCAGTGACCCACATCCATCCTTTTTGAAATGTTTGGGAGAATCCTGAATAAGTGACAAATGTCATATTTGTAAGGGAATTAAACCCTGCTCAAAGAAAGAGTGGCTAGGCTCAAATATTTGCTCATGCAGGCAACACTTCGACCCCCATGGTACAGAGCACACCAGAAATGTCTGCAGTTTCTCGGTCCCGTTTACCTGTATGAAAGAAAAGGCTTCGGCCCTCCTCAGACTCAGTTCCATGTTCAGGGGTGTCTGTGCCAAACAGAGTAGAAGCAGAGACAGACATTTGGGAGAGAGTCTTTTGCAGGAGCACTCTTCAGCTAAGAAGAAGGGATTGCCAAAACCTGAGCCTAAGTCCAAGATCATCAAAGGCATTCCCTGAAAGATCTCTGCAGCAGAGTTGTCAGTCAATTCTACCCCCAACCACCCTGCTTAGAGGGACCTGCTTAGCCTCTTGGTGCTACTATACACAGTGGTGAAAGGTGGTCTACAATTGGTACTGATGCCTGCAGTGCTTACCTCTGTGTCAGAAACTCATGGTACCATAACATCCCATGCTTGATGTAATCAAAGGGCAAGCCTCCAATGATCTGGTACCACCATTCCTGGGTTCTGCCTCCCCCACCCAATTGAGAGATCCTGTTCTAAGGATGTCCAGGATATGCTTCTGAATAGTAGAAAACTTTCAACTTGGAGCACTTTCCTGGCCAAATGGATGTGCTTCTCCATTGGTCCTGGCATATGGGTGTATCCCTAGAGCAATCCCCCCAGGACTAACTTCTATACCTAAAACATCAGAGATTAGCTCTGTAAGAGTACATGTGGCAGCTATCTCAGCCTTCCATACCTTGGTGGATAGTAGATCCCTTTTCTCCAGCCCCATTGTTACCAGATTCCTAAAGGGCTTGATCAGATTGTACCCACGTGTGCAAGTCCTATCCCTCCTTGAGATCTGAATTTGGTCCTACCAAAGTTAATGGGACAGCCATTTGAACCCCTTGCAACTTGGTTTTTTTTTTGCTCCACCTCTTTATGAAGGTAGCATTTTTAGTTGCCATTACCTCAGCTAGAAGCATGGGCAAGTTGTGAGCCCTAATTTGAGCCTCCCTATAAACTTTTTCCTTATGGAAAACTGTATGTCCAGCCTCATGAAGGTAGTTTCTAATTTGCATGTTAACCAGGCACTCTCTTTTCTGATGCTCTCCTCAAAACCCTAGGTGCAAGAAACATTTAATTCACTGGCTATGAGGTGAGCTGTAGCTTTCTACCTGGAGTATACTAAGTCCTTTAGATCTTCCATGCAGCTGCAAATAGGGCTAAGGGCCAAATAGTTTCCACTCAGAGAATCTCATCCTGGATCTCTTTGTGCATTCAGCTGCAAATAGGGCTAAGGGCCAAATAGTTTCCACTCAGAGAATCTCATCCTGGATCTCTTTGTGCATTCATTTATGCTACCAGTTGGGTAATATAGCCCTGCCAGATAGAGTATTGATGCATGCCACTAAAGCACAGACAAATTTGGTGGCTTTCTTGGCACAAATGCTGATCACAGATATTTGTAAAGTAGTTACTTGGTCATCAGTCTACATTTTTGCATCTCATTATACATTTCCTGTCAGTCCATGGACAATGCCAATTTTGGGTGGGTTGTCCTACAATCACTGTTCAGGTACCGGGAAGGAAAAAGTTCTCCAACAACTGTGCATGAGGTGCACACACCCCTACAGTGGAATGGACATGTGTATCACATCTCAAAGAGCAAGAGTTACAGAAAGGTAGGTAACTGTTTTTATACTAAACCAAATCCTTACATCGGCTCTTCACTTGATTGTCAATATATTCTCTCCAGCAGATGTGAGCAGCAAGAATAAAAACCAATGTGAGTTATTAAGTCAGTAGTGAAGTCTGCCAGACTTCTCCATTTCTCCACACACTCACATACTCTAAAAAATGAGCAAACAAGGTGTATTGAAACTTGGTTGCCCAACTTAGACCTAACAGTTCAGAAATACAGATCTTCTTGATCTGCCAAAACAGTTTCTTTGAGTATGTGTCAGTGAGGATCCCACTACAGATACCAAAGCAAGCCTCACCTTTTCAAGACAGCAGTTAGTATTGCTAATGAACAACTAGGGTGAAAAATCAAGAGTTAAACCTTTGTCTTCATCCCTGAGAAGGTTTCTCCAAATTTGCCTGCAAAAATTCCTTCGGAGAACATGGAACCATGCACCACTTCCTACATAAACAAGCATGCTCTTCCCCCTGCTGCAGAGAAGCAGTCAAGCTGTGGAAATGGTGCCAGATGTCATAACCCCAATAGCTGCACCCCCCAGAAGACTGCAATGACCTGGTGACAGACTGTCTTCTCAGGAATCATGAATGGTCACTGCTGAGGTCCATCACCAAGTCTGTGGGGGATGCCATGGATAGGCCTATTTCCCACCAAGAACCAGTACAAATTTCAGTTCTGGAGGTGGCATGAGACTTGGATCATTGCCAGATGCCTACAGTGGAATTAAGGCCTCCTATAGGCCTTCCAACCAGTGCTACTAATCCCCAGGGTGACTGCCAAAACCAGGCCACACTCATCCTCACAGTTCCCTACTGGCCAATACAGTTCTGGCTGACAGACCTTTTGCAGATGTCCACATAGTCACTGATCTAGCTTCCAGGCCAGCCAGACTTATTTTTTCTGGATCAGGGCCAGGTTTTCCACCCAGCCCTACAGTCCCTACAATTGATGTTGGCTGCTGAAGCACCATGGAGAAGGACTGCTCTGGTCAAGAAATCCTATTACAAAGCAAGAAAACCTCCGGGGGGGCAAAAGAAAAAACAAAACAACCCAACAACTTACTCCACCAAGTTGAAAAGATTCTTGATAAGGGCTGCTTAACACCACCTAGATCTGGTGCAGGTACAAAAGATCCCCAATTCTTGCTGCAGTTAAACGGCTCTGGCCTTTCCTGTTGCTCAAAGTCCACTTAGCAGCAATACGAGCACACCATCCACCAGTGCAGTTGCTCTCAATCTTCTCTCATCCATAGGCATGGAAACTAGGGGAGCAGCAAGTGCTGCAGCACCTCCAGGTTGCACTGTGAAAAGTTTGCAGGTGCTGTCAGAAGGAAGCTAGCATTAGTTCACGCTTCTTCAGAATTGAGGAGCTGTGCTGCCCCCGTGTGGTGTGAGCAGGAATTGTGCTTTTTCACATTAAAAGAAAAGGAGGACTGGTGGCACCTTAGAGACTAACCCATTTATTTGAGCATGAGCTTTCGTGGGCTACAGCTCACTTCATCGGATGAGCTCACGAAAGCTTATGCTCAAATAAATGGGTTAGTCTCTAAGGTGCCACCAGTCCTCCTTTTCCTTTTGCGAATACAGACCAACACGGCTGTTACTCTGAAACCCACTTTTTCACATTGTCTTCAACACACATGGTTTATAGTTTCGTTAGCTGGCTTTCAGGACCCCTGCTATAAAGTGTTCCAGCGCCACTGCTCTCATCCACCAGTTTTCAAGTTTCTTAAAGGCCTAACGCACACTTATCTACCTGTCAGAGAAACTGCTCCAGCATGGGACCTCAATATCGTCCTTCTGAAGCTGTGATGGAGTGCCCTTTAGAGCCTCTCTTGGCTCACTCCATCCACCATCTCACCCTCAAAATGGTGTTTTTGGTGGTCATTGCCTCAGCCAGGAGAGTGAGCAGGCACTCATGTTCAAGTCCATAAGTTTCGTAAGGACAAAGTGGTACTAAGACCTCATGCAAAATTCATTCCCAAAGTGGTTTCCAACTTCTACTTAAGTTAATCAATTACATTTACCTGGGTTCTTCCCCGAACCATATTCTTCACAAAGGGAGAAGAAGCTAAGCACTCTGCATCTCCAGAGCTCTTTGATATTACATCTACAGGGCCAGATCTTTCACGCTGTTCCCATACTTATTTGGGTGGATAGCTGGCCTCTCCAAGACCCAGGCTATTTCATCAGAAAGACGATCAAAATGGACAATGCATTGTATCTGACTGTGCTACCAGCTGGCGAGTGTACTTCTCCAACTTGTCTATTAAGGCTCACTCCACCAAAGCCCAGGCAACATCCTCAGCCAGTTTCCAAAATGTTCCAATATCTGAAATTTACGAGGCTGCTAGGCGGCGCAATACACTTTTATATTTTTAAAGCACTATGTGCTGGACTTAGCTGCTAGCTCAGATGCCAAATTTGGGAGCAGGGCCAGCTCTAGGCCCCAGCAAAGCAAGCACGTGCTTGGGACGGCACATTTCCGGGGGTGGCATCATTCCAGCCAGCCTTTTTTTTTTCTCCAGACAGTTGCGCTCTCGGAGCTACGCCACTTAGACGGGGCGAGGGTGCCATGGGGCCCTGGCCACAGCAGGAAGGGGAGGTCCCAGCCCCGGGATGCTGAGCTGCCAGGGCCCAGCTGCCACCTGGGGAGAAGAGGGCGAGTCCTGCCGGGGAGCCGGGGCTGTGCCTCCACATCTGCGCACTGGCCGCTGCACTGCCTTGTGCCACCCCTCATCTGCGCAGCCAGGCGGGGAAGGGGGTAAAGCCCCTGCAAGGGCTGGGAGGAGATGACATCACTAACTCCGCTTCCAGCGCCGCCTGTGAGCCCCAGCCCCACCTGAGCTTGAGATAGCAAAAAACCTAGAGCCGGCCCTGTTTGGGAGAGTGGTACTTCAATCTTTGATGCAGCTGATACTCCTCACTGCCGTGGTCCTGAGAGGATACTGCTTGCCTAGGTTCATATCCCGTCTCCCCCGCAGAGAGGTTCCATACCATCTATGTTCACAACAATATATACCCTTTGCATTTAATAGGGTTGGCTCCCAAGATACTTAAACCCAATTCAATAAGGTTTTTTCAAGTATATTCCAGGAAATTGCCATATCTGTCACAAGGTGTTACCAAAATTCTGACAGAGTAAATCATATTTTAAAGGAGAGTGTGTCTCATGAATCATCCCACACCAGGAGTGCTGGACCAATTTGTATAGTGGGGGTGCTGAGAGCCATTGAACCAAACTGTAAATCCTGTGTATGATGGAAGTCGCTTCAAGCCAGGGATTGGGAATAACCTGAATATTGCAGCACCCACAGCATCCTTAGTTCCAGCACCTATGTCCCACACTCGCCCTTCATAGATCACTTCCCCTTCCATTAGTCATTGAATAACATTCCTGTGACAACTGCTATAATTGCTTACTTCAAACTCTGATATTAGTGAAGTACTTTTAGTTTAAAATATTTTAGCAACTGAAAATGAGAATGAGCACTGTGAGCAGGAAGTGCTCAGTCAATCACAGTTTGAAAGGCATTGCTGTAAATGAAGGTCTCAGTATTTTATTTACCAAACTTCATCACTCCTGATTTTTATTTTCTAAATTGCCTTTGAATTATTTGGTCTCTCTAGCATTATATATATATATATATATATATATCTCCACACACACACATATATATACACACACACACACACATCATTTTCGTGTTTGCTAATTCTTCTCATGTGGTATGGATGCATTCCTGCAACTATGGTTTAATCTTTCACTGTGGGTATTATGGTAGAAAACACATTCTAATCTTTGGGGGGGCAAAAATCTTTTTCTACCAATATATTTAAAGGACCAGTTCAAACCACTAGAGGGGAGTATGCCTTCAGTTACTATGCTGAACAATAGCCTGGCTTAAGCATATTTTATAGAAAATTCAGATCTGTGTCTGTTTTGTTTTTTTTAAAGACTATTCTTTGAATGCCTAAATAAATTCTGGGGCAAGGTGTTAACTTTTGCTTATATAGTTATACCTGTTTAGTAAATACTGATTTTTTAAAAAATAGTTTACTTGTAATGGGCAATAATTTCCAAAAATGAGCAACCTTCAGTTTAATATGGATGATTTCTCCTGAAGAGTTGAGGATATGCAATGATTGGTCAGACAGTGAAATATTGAAGATTAACCATAAACTTTTTTATTACAAGCCCAGTGGATGTTCCAACAGGGAAGATTTTTATGCTCACTGTGGCTTGTGCTAGTGTCTATTTGCTCTTGATCCTAATTCATATGTAAAGGAAATTTAATTTAGCCATGCTTTGAATTCCAGAGCAGAAAGATCTTGGTTACACTCCAGAATTTGGAATTTTGAAGATGGTGGAGCCAATATGTTCAGCTAAAATCATAAACTGAAATAGCTACATGATTTTCATATTGAAAAACAGTCAAAATGTACAAATATAGAGGGGATCAGTTATGTCTGTGGCTGAACTAATTTACAAGTTTATAATTCTATGGAAATTATCACTGCATAGCCTTAGAAGCTTCAAATATTACATTGTAAAAGAGTTGCAAAAATTAGAGATGGAAAAGACCTACTGGATGGTACAGTGCTTCTTAGCTGGTGGGCATGATCATAAGGTAGGCTGCAAGCAGGTACCCACTGGCTGGGTGTGACCCAGATGAGGAAGGGATCACACTACACCAGCCAAAGGAGAAAAACTGACAGAGTCCTACTCAAATGCTAAGGTCCCACAGACACCAAGGAAAGGAGCAATTTGTTCCCTCCTTCCTCTGTTGCAGTTGCTTCCCTGTCCCTATCAACGACAAAGCCACTCATAGTGGAGTTCTCATCCCCCAGCTCCTGGACAGGGATTAGTGAACTTCTTCATACTGTAAAGTCCCTTGGAATTCTTGCACTGCCCTGGAGCCGAGCACTGTAAGTGCAAAGGAGAGAAGCAGCACTTCCAGCAGTGATCTAGGGCTTTCATCTACCCCATTGCAAATGCAGATTTGTTGCTGATGTAAGCAGTGTCAGGATGAGCTCCACCCTGACATCTGGTGGTGAGGTGTGGCAAGTTGTGGAAAAGAACTTCAGGGGCCAATCTCATTTGCATAGGCACACCTACCCCGCCTAGAATGAAGCCATAGCTGCCCAAATGGTCACTTTGGCTGCTGTGGGATCCCCAGTGTCTCTGTTATTGGGGCAGAAAGAATAAATTGTTACTACCCTGATTATGGGAACTGTGCTTGGAACTGTACTTGGCCTTTTGTTATGATGGAGGGACTCACCATCAACTAAGTGGCACTCGCTAGGCAAGGGTCATGGGTTCCAAAACTCTGAATTGAGAGAGGCTGGGGATAAGTATTAATATTTGGTGGTGTGGGGGCCTTGCATGCTAATTGCACTTCCTCCTCTCTCCACTGTAGAATATCAGAGCTAATTTTGATTTCATTAGAAGTCTAGTTACAGGAGCTGAGCTCCCTTTGGGCTAACAGTGTACCAGCACTGAGGCTCCCCTACTACAAGCTGAATTCACCAAAGAGCTGAACTGACTAAGAGCTAAAATCACTGAGTGTTGTGTTAAGTAGTGGGGGAGCCTGAAGATATAGTGTGGAGCAGTTTGTGGGACAGCTGGAGTGACTTGTGGACAGGCTGGTGGAGCAGTTCGTGGGATGGCGGGAGCTACTTGTGGGCCGCGGAGTGGAGCTGAGCAAAGGAGTTCGTGGGGTGGCTGGCGGAGCAAAGGCCTATGGAGCTGTGGGGCGGTCAGCTTCAGATCATATAAGGTGCCTCTTACCCCGTCCCATCTCCACCCAGGTTGGAGGTAAAGCTCCGCAGATAAACTTTCAAACTCTGGGGCTGCCCTGACCAGGGGCAGAGACTTTTGGGTCACTGGACTTTTGGGTCATTGGGTGATTTGGGGTGGCTGGACTCAAGAACCAAAGGGAAAAGGGCATGCCCCAATTTGCTTGGGGTGGGTTTTTTTTGCTCATGGGTTGTGTTATGAATCCTGTTGGTGGTGTTTTCCCAACATAATGCCACATTATTTCTCTCTGTTATTAAAAGGCTTTTTGCTACCTCAGACTATGTACTTGCGAGAGGGGAAGTATTGCCTCTTGGAGGCGCCCAGCGGGGGTGGTATATATTTGTCCCAGGTCACTGGGTGGGGGCTCGAGCCGGTTTGCATTGTGTTATTGGAATGGATCCCCTAGATATTGAACCCAGCCCTTGTTGCTGCCAACTCTGATGGGCAGAAGGGTTACACTAGCATGTCACCCACTCAAATTTTCCAATACTTGAGTGGCAGAGCTGCCTTCTGTTCTCTTGCAAGGTTATCATTCTATCATCATTTTTATTGTTGTTTACTACTTTTTTTTAATGCATAGCACAATGGACTTCAGCACCTTATAGAAAATATAGATTGACTCATTCCCTGCTCTGAAGCTCTTGCAATCTAATGGGGGGCATGGCTCAGCAAATGAAAGCTACTCTTTTCCTAAAGTGAACTGGACCTTCTTTGGTCCCACCTATGCCCTTCCCCTCTAGTCTGCTGTCCTTCAAACCCCCTTACAACCACAAAGCCACCAGCCCACCTACTTCCCAAGATGGTTTCCCTGAAGTCCACAAGATTCAAACCACCTTTCCAAAGCACCTCAGGAGCCAGGCCCCATGCTCTGCATTAAGATGTACCTAAGTATAGTGGTGCAGTCCCCTGTGTTTGCAGCACTCCCTCAGAAAGTCTGTGGCAGATTAAAGTCAGTTAAAAAAAAATTGAAGTTTCTAATGAATTAAATAAGAAAATAAATAATCCAAACAGTGCAGTGCTCCTTGTTTCTTTTACTATACATTTAATTCATTTTCTGCTGCCCCTAGGCTTTCAGTGTGCTGTTGGTTTTTGTATCTAAATGGAGAACTGATGTTTAGAAAGTGCCAGGGGAAAGGTGGCTAGTGGGGAGCTGGGGCTTTTGGCACTCAAACTGTGGGATGTAGATTTGCTTCAGAGGCCATTGAGGCTTCTCTTATCAGATGGGATGCATCTCCTCTTTCCTGCTCCCTTTTGAGCAGGCGCTGAGGTGACTTTAAATTCACAAGTTAAGGGGGGGGCTTTAGATTCTTCATTCCCCTGCAACCCTTTGACAGAAGCTAGCAGCCAAACTGTGCTCTGCCCTGATATCTGCTACTACAGCTAGTAGAGAGCTACATCTCTACTTTTCAGGGATGCTCCTGGTTTCATACTCTTTTTTGTTGTTCCTTTTCAGATTTGCATTGCCCCTATCCAAGGCCATTATTTGAACACAATGGAAATAGACACAAGGCTTTAAAGTAACAGTGCCCTTTTCCAGTGCTTAATTTGTAATGAGAGAGGTGCTGGGGCTCAAACAATTTTTTTACTTTCATAACTGATGCAGTAAATTCAGCTCTGGCACAAATTAGCCCTGCCCTTTTCCAACCATACTGGTGTATTATTTTCTGTTCTTTAATTGATTTTTAGCTGCTGTTTCAAGTGTAGTGTTTACAGTGTGTCCCTGTTTTTCTGAATACAGCATTAAGACATTAATATTTAAACTGATGGTAAAATCATTGTAATTTGAGAAGCACAGGTTTTTTTAAACTGTGTACCATAACTAGAAATGGAACAAAATTAGGACTATACACACACACACCCCGTCTTGTCATGGGCCAACAGTCAAACAATGCTGGCCTCGAGGACATCAGACCATCAATGGGCTGATACTGGACTCCTCCCTTTTGCTGGGCAGATTACAACAGTGGCAAGAAATGCCTTCTTCAATCTTCCATTGACCAGAAGACTGCATCCTTTGCTCTCAGACAAGGACCAACCCCCAGGGATCAATGCTTTCATCACTTTCAGGTTAGATTATTACAGTTTACTGTGTGGGACTGAACATAATTGCCATATAGAAGCTACATCTCAAGCAACACTTAGTAGCCTATTTCCTAAGCAACAACAGTGAATTTGAGTACTTCACACTATTGATTTTTGATCTCCCCTGATCCCCATTTGTTTCGGGAGCAAATTCCATAGGTGCCATTAGACTTGAGGATCAATAGCGGTTTACATTTCAAACCCAATTTTTCATGGAATTACATAATATGATCTGCCATTTTGGTTTGAGTCTGATTAAAACATGTTATGTGTTTTAGTTTGGATTGCATAACTTATATCCTTCCCAAAATAGCTTGAATCTGATAAGCAATTGAAGTATAGGATGTTGTTTTAAAATGATTAGTTCTAAATATTTTCTGTGATCCATTCTTTAAGTGAATTTTAAAAATTGCAATGTCATAGGCACCTAGAACTTCAGTGGAGTTTGGTGACCCTTTTGCATTAAAAAGCAACTTTAAAATGGTAACACCAAAGTACTTGCCTTCAAATGCAACTTGGGTGGCCAAATGCCTAATTTCCCCTGGTTCATGAGTGACTAGCAGAGCTAAGCTTATATGCTGCTTATTGCCCACAAACCTGCAGCCCAGACTTATATCTCTGTGACGGGGTAGAGCTTAGAACACGGCCCTCTGGTTGGCCTCTCCCATTGGAGAGCAGGTTGGCAGCTCCCCACCTAGTCTGATGGCTTTGTGTATCACATTCTAAGGTACCTATCTCTCTCCGTGCATTGTATAGGGAGTCCAGGTGCCCAACTCTGCTTTGTTATCAGTGTTGGTCCTGTGATTTTTCTAGGTGCCTAAAAGTTGGATGCTGTGATGCTCAGTATTGCAATGCCTAAGAACCTTCATGGATCTAGGTCCCAGTCCCCCTATTCAGCAGTTCCTTTTCAAACCATTTTACTGCTGCAAATGGGCCTAGATTTTGCCATTGATATTCAAGTGCACATCAGCTAACTTGTAAAATCAGTTACTGCACTTTTGGGTTAATTTTACAAGAACTGCATATTGGTAAGAAGAATTGAGTTTGAAATTGTTATATTGCCTAATCTTAATTAAATCAGATTGCAACCTTTTGGGTTCACAACCTCCTCTCTGAGCAGTGAGAAGCTACCACCAGGGGGAGGGATAGCTCAGTGGTTTGAGCATTGGCCTGCTAAACCCAGGGTTGTGAGCTCAATCCTTGAGGGGGCCATTTATGGGATCTGGGGCAAAAATTGGGGATTGGTCCTGCTTTGAGCAGGGGGTTGGACTAGATGACCTCCTGAGGTTCCTTCCAGCCCTGATATTGTATGATTCTCTGAACCTTTACATTATTGACAATGGAAGGATCATAAGGGCTCTTGTAATATTGTATCTGACCAAGTCCACCCTATATGAAGTCAAAGGAGGAGTATCATATAGTGAGTGAATCATAATTACTTCATCAGCTTCACTCTGGATCTGATTGAATCACAGGCTAAACAGGCTGTTCATTGAAGTGTTTTTTTTCCCTTCAACTGCCCATTCCAGTGTTAGGGGATTGTGAACCAGATCCCTAGTTGGTTTAAACCAGTCTTGCTTTATTTCTGGCTCTGTGTTTATATTTTTCTATTTAATTAACATTTTCTAATATTCAGTTTATTTATTTTGTTACCTTATTTCCCCCCAATGCCTCCAGTCTGTCTCTCCCCCTTTCCTGCCCCCCCCCCCACCCCAGAAAAGCAAAGCAAAGCATTGTGGTAAGGAACACAATATGAGCACACAGAGATGCCAAGAAATTCAGGGCTAACTAGCTATTGTATTGCAGCACGCATTGAGACACAATACCAAAGCAAAACAAAGTGAGTTATAGACAAATTAGCAGCCATCTGCCTGAATTTCCTTGCCTTTGGTTTCTATTAGACCTATATGATGTGTGTTTGGCAGTATTCTACAGGCAAGCCCTGGACTAATAATGTCAATACATCTAGCTTTTAAAGTTGGATTTTGGGACCCAAAGCAAAACTCTACATGAAAATTCAGAGAAAGAAATATTCATTAATGCTGTGGAGTAATGCTAAGGCTTCAATCCTGCAAACACATGCTGAACACTACTACTGTCAGGAGGGCCATTTCAATCAATGGTGCCACTCACTGTAGCAAATTTAAGCATACTATTTTCAGGTGTCGGGCCAAGTACTGTACTTAGCAGGAACTTAAGAAAGCAGAAAGACACCTTCCAAAGAATACTTGTGCCATGTGTAATCATCATTATACTATCTGCTCTTTTTTTATGCTGTGCATTGTAGTCAGCAGATTAAACTAGAGTATTTCTCAAGGGTGTGTGTGTGTGTGTGTGTGATGTTTATTAATCCTTTGAAAATAACAAATCTGTTTTCTGCTTTAGTCACTGAAGATACCTTTGTTCCTGATGAACTCCCACATGCTCTTCCAAGGGATGGTGGCAAATAAGCTCTAATAAATGTATCCTGCCTGTGGCATAAATCTGACTTGATTAGGTTATTACCATGTCAGGCCTGATAATGTAATTTCTTTTAGGGTTGTGCAGAACTCACAACCATAAATACAAATGTTTAAATTGGGGTCATAAGTATCCAAAGGTTGTGACCTCATCAATGGAACCACCTGAGCCCAGCATTTCCCACCTCTTTCAACCCCTGTAGGAAATCGATTCAGACTGCTCCTCAGCAAACCACCCTACTGTAATTTTATCAGCATCGCTGTCATCTAGAGAGATCTGACAATTGGCATCAGTGGCACCAATCCATCCTCATCCTCTAGAGATGGCAACTTGGCATGAAATCCTGCTGGCAGGTGGGCTTAAAGCCCAGATTGCAGGGTTCCTCTGTGCCAACCAAATTAGCCTCAGCTGGGGCAGAAAATAAGTTATGCTATCATGCCTCTCTAGGGAGGCTTTCTGCCTGGCTAATTTAAACTGCTTTTAGTAGGACAAGCCTAAAGATAAAATTGAGTTTCTAAAAGTTTGGATCAATAATAGTGTATATTAATGAAAAGACCACTGTATGAATGGAACAGGCCATACGTTGAGAATGTCCAAGACAAAAATTTGTCCAGCTGCCAATCTTTTGCTTTAGAATCCCATCACTAGCAGGCTTGGTGCTTCCATCTTCCTCCCTTTGTTTGGCAAGATGATTATTTACATAACATGAATAATGGGGTAGGCATTTTAGCTGTGTAGAAAGATATTGTCTGTGTTCTGATTTGCTTACTATCTATGTAGACCATATGCAGATGCGAGGAAGTGACAAAAAGCTGCCTCAATGAACAGTGAAGCGTGGCACATTTCTGGTGGGTTCATATTTGTTGTTGTTGGCTTAAATTATGTTTTAAATTGTGAGAAGGGGTAGAGGGAAGGAGATTGTGACCGCTTTCCTGAGTTGAGGGGTAGATAGCCACGCCAATTTCCAGAAGTTCCCTGAAATGATTGCTCAGGGTAAGGAAGGTACTAAGTTAGCATTTTGAATCTCTGAATGAAAATGTCATTCATGGTGTTTTGACAAGAAGCACTGTGATTGAGATGGAGGACAGGGAAAATATCCTATTTAGATTTAATAACTCAGAGCCAAGGTTTGATTTTGCCTGAACCTTCTCCTGGGGATACTTCAGTCAGCAAGGCTGCTTAGGTACCCCCCATACCATGTCTGCTGAAACTGTTTCTCTTTCACTCACACTCACTCTGTGTTTCAGCTCTCTTTTATGTGGGTGCTAAGCTGACAGCCCTCTTCAATGGCCTGCATCAGGCCCTCCTGAGGGGTTTGACAGGTATCAGCTCAGAGCACACACACAGTACCCGAGTACCGGGCCCTGCTGGTGAGATACTTTTTCTTCCATCTACTTTGAGAATCCCTCCTCAGAGCCCCTGGAGCTTCAGCCTGAGCTTGGGCTCTGAGCTGCTCCTTAGCTGTGGGGTAGTAGCAGGACTTAGGCAGCTTGTGAATGCCAACCACCAGAAATTTAGTTACCTAGCTGACTTAGGAGCAACCGAGTGGCAGTTTTTCAAATGTCAGTGGTGCCTAAATGATAGGAGTCAGGCACTTAAAGGGAGAGAGAGGGACCTAAAGACCTTTGAGGGTTTGAACCCCAGGTCCTTTTGAAAATTTTACCCTGAATCTAAAAATCAAGCAGCCACTCTATCCACTTTACATACTGATCCTTAACATTGAATTACTGAGAACTTGGCTGGAGGCTAAATGGCTCAAAATAAAACCTAAATTATTATCCAGGTAGGTTTCAGTGGTATATGTCTGTTTTGCCAAGTAGACAAGACAGACATTGGGTTGGAGTGGAAAAAGGCAAGCAGTGGTGAAGAGACTCACCCAAGGTCACAGCAGGTCAGGAGCAGTACTGAGAACACAATCCAAGTCTCCTGAGTCCTCATCTAGCTCTCTGTCATTTGGACCATAACATGAATGTTGTTATACTATGTTATGAATTCTCTTCTTGCTTGTTATAATTTTACTCACTGGTTCCCTTGCAAAACAAGTTGCTTGAGTAAGAAAACAAAGAGCTGTCACACAGCATGGGAATTTTTAAGTTATTGAATGAATCCTCTGTTCAGCATTGCCAGCCCAGCGGAGTTCTTCCAGCATTAAGAGGGTCAATAGCAGCACAGTTGAACAAAGGTCCATTCAGTTCTTGTTTTATAATTGTAAAATTAGATATTTTACCATATAACCTAAGTCCAGATGTAGAAAATGTCTTCACTTTTTAAAAGAGCTCTATTCCCTATGTGAAGTAGGAACACCAATAGTGTCAAGCTTGTCTATTTGGATCGAAATTAAATGATAAAGCCACAGTGAAAACCAAATGTTAAGCCACAATCCCACAATGGCAGTTTCATGCTCTTTTAACAGTTTCATCTTATATCTCTGAATATGCAAATTTTGTAGTAGGAATCTGTGACGTGGTTGGACTCACCACTCTGGCATCTCCTGCTGGCTGTCATGGGAATTAGGTCTGCTCACGGGGGCACCCTCCTCTGGTGGTGCCTCGTTGCCATCACTTTCGTTCCAGGACCTGCACCACTCCCAGGACTGCGGCATCCTCTTTAGGGACACTGCTCTCTAGCTGTGCCATAATCTGTGTTCTCCCCTTCGGAGGGGACCTACAATCTCCATCCAGCCACTTCATCAGTGGCAATTACAGTCCTTTGTCCTGGGACTACTTTCCATGTCACACCAGACTCCTTTTCTGCCCTTACCTCAGGGCCTCAGCCTTCAGGCCCTAGCAGCCAGCCACAAGCTCTCTCTAGCTCCCCAGTCCCTGCTTGCAGCACTGCTTTGTCCCAGGAGCTGGCGCTTCTTCCTCCTGCTAAGAGCCTAGTCTTCTCCAGTTAGCTAATGACCTCTGCTCTGCCCTGGAGCCCTTCTTATATGAGCCTGCCAGGTTGCCTTGCAAATCCAATCTAAATTGGATTGGCTACTCGTCTCAGACCCTTTCTAATTGGCTGCCTCTGGCGCAGCCTCCCTAGGGCTGCTTTTAACCCCTTTTCTGCCAGTGAGGGGCAGCTGCCCCATCACAGAATCTTTTGATGATTTAAAATATTATTTAAATGATTTAAAATAACTCTGTAAAAAGGGGTATCAGTGATGGACACAATACAGCTTTACTGTGTGCTTCCTGAAAGAATTTGACCAGCCCAGCGTGCGTGGGTGTGTAATTACCAGTCACCTAAGGCATGGTGGACAACTTTAGTGTCCTGATATAGATATTTACTGATCTCTTTAAATACACACACATGCAGGCAGACTAAATTTCAAGAAGCGGTAATCCTTGCAGTGTTTTATATGCATAGGAAGTGATGGTCTTCTAGAAGATCCTATGCTTGGTACATGCAACCCACAATTTGATTGTCCAGTGTCTTGTTTTTTTGAGATATGATCTAAGTACTTTTTACAATATCTGTAACTGGACCAACTTCTTTTGGTGAGAGAGAAACTTTTGAGCTTACACAGAGCTCTTCTTTAGGTCAGGGAAACATACTCAGGGCAGATATATACTACAGACCTATGTGGGTATAACTACGTCACTCAGGGTCATGAAAAAACTCCTCACCCCTCCAGTCACAGCAGGGAAAAGAACAGAGAGCGGGGCAGAATGGAAGCTTGTAGAGGGGTATTGTTAGTGAGTTATAGATTGTTGTAATAAGCCATAAATCCAGTATCTCTATTCAGTTCATGATTTTTAGTATCTAGCAAAATTATGAATTTAAGCTCCCAGGCTCATCTTTTGAAGATGTTGTGTAAATTTCCTTTGAGAATGAGGACTGAGAGGTCAGATACAGAGGGATTACTTTGTGAAGACTGTTTACCCAAAGGTGATGTGGTGTTTTTGTCTTCTATCATTTTCCTGTATGAGTTCATTTGAAAACATAGTGATTGTCTCATTTCAACCCCATAGTAGTTGTTGGGGCATTTAGTGCACTGAATGAGGTACACCTCTTATTGTGATAGGCATGTGTAGGACCCATGGATCTTGACAGGTGTGTTGTGGGAAGTATCAATCATCATAGCAATGGAGACATGTCCACAGGTTTTGCATCAGTTGTTCTGGCAGGGACTGGTGCTGCTTTGGGTTTGTGTGTCCTGGTCTGTAGGGAGCCTGCTTCTAATGGTGAGCTTGGACAGGCTGAAGGGTTGTTTGAATTCCAAAAGAGGGGATTCAGGAAATATTTATTTCAGGGTGTGGTCCCCGTTGAGTATTGGTTGTAATTGTTTGATGATATCCCATGTGGGGTCCAGTGTGACAACCAGAGATGCATGATCAGAGAGGGTTTAATTTCCATACTGAAGCAGGTTCTCTTGGGGTATTTGGGTGAACCCAGGCAGACCCATCGTATCTGGACATAGAACTCTTAGTGAAGGAATATTGGGACTCATAGAAACCATCCTTAAACCACTCACCACACAAACGGCCAACTTACTCCAGAACACTACCAGCTTCCTCCAGAAAGTGCGCAACATTAACTATCTGCCTCGGAACACCATCCTTGTCATGGCTACCACACTGCATACAAATGTCTGGAATGGAATTTTAAAATCTGTTTCAGTTTATCAATACCTAGCATAATTCAGTATTGATTTATTACCGGAAGCTAACTTCAGCATCCTTTTGACAAGCATGCAGCACTGACTATTTTTAGCTCTTCATACGAAGTATTGTCTATCAATTTTATCCCTCTTTTGGCGGGGGAGGGAAGATGGGGGTGGAGACAGTTTGGAATTAGGTGAGGGAGCACCTCCCTTGGTGTCACACACATATTTGAGAATATTTATCCTTCAAGGTACAAAACATGTACTGGGATTCCTCTGCAGCAACAGTTTTCAAGGAAGGTATAAAGAGGAATTCTTCCTCTCAGAGTATTTTAATTTGTTCTTTCTTTTTCTTTTTCTTTCCTCACACCACTTTTATTTCCTTCCTGGGGTTGGTCTCTTTCTGAATCTGTTTTCTCTTAGACTGACTCCATGTATTATAACAGATAAACATAAACACCACAAAACCCAGCAAAGTTCATCCTCCCAGGACTATTCCTCTCCCCCCTCCCGTTTTACACATGCTTTTCTCTTCTGCTGCTCATGCACTCTTTATTATTAATTATTATTATTATTATTATTTTTCCCATATACCTCTGCCTCATTCAGTACACAGGCTGGATGCAGAAAAGGACAGAAGTAAAATGGCACAGGCGCTCCTGGCTGTTCCTAACTTGTGAGTGCTTAGCTTGCAATCTAAATAATCTTCTTTTAACACAGATGTAATTCCCTAGACTCCCTAAAAAGCTAAATGTGCAAATGTTATGCCACCCCCATCATTCAGCAGCAGCAGAAACCTGAACATTCACTATTGTAACACAGTCATCTACCCCTTGATTTACACAACTAACTACATCAGCTGTCACCAGGGCCGTCCCTAGGAGGTGTAGGGCCCAGGATGGAAGTGATGAATCCTTCATTTCCAGGACTAATCTGTCACTTCCAGGACTGACAACGCCCGGCTCTGGCCAATCACACCGGTGACCTGCAGGACCCTACTAAACTGCGGGGCCTGGAGCGGTGGCCTCAATTTCTCATACTCAAGGGACGGCTCTGGTTGTCACCAGTAGAAGGTTATTGGGCCCAGGTGCTGAGGGGAGCCCAGGCTGATTCTCTCCTACCTCCCTAGCCAGCTCCCGGATAATTTAGGAGCACTTCTGCCCAGTGTGGTAGCTCCCAGCACTGGGAATAGCCATATTTTGTACCACAGGTGCCAACTCCGTGGGTGCTCTGGGGCTCAAGCCACTGTGTGGCGGCTGGGGAAGAGTGGAGAGCAGTGGGTGGGTGAGACCTCGGGGGAGGGGTTGGAGCAGGGGGCTTTCTCCATGTTTAATTTTCAAAGGCCTGTTGCAAAAAGTGGAGGTTAGCACTTTTGAAAAAAGGTCACATCTTTTATAATGGAAGGTGGGAGACAGCCTAAGTAGGGCTGCATAGGCGCTGACTTCTACGGGCATCGGTGGGAGCTTGACCCCTGTCTGCCCTGGCCCCGCCCTGACTCACCCCTGCCCTGACCTCATTCCAACCCCTTCCCCAAAGTCCCTGCCCCAACTCCACCCCTTCCCTGTCCCTATTCTGACTCCTTCTCCCAATTCCCAGCCCAGGCCTGCCTCTTCCCCACCCTCCCCCTCCCTCCCTGAGTGTACTACAGCTGTTGGCGGCAGCAAGCGCTGGGAGGTAGGTGGAGTAGGCGGAGGGGAGGTGGGGTGGGGAGCTTAGCTGCTGTTGGGTGCAGAGGTGCTCCACCCCTGGAGCACCACAGAGTCAGCGCCTACGAGTATGGAGGAAACTGGTAGGAACCCCTCAAAATGTATACAAAAGCATGGGGCCCCCTCCTCCACAAAGGGAGTTAGGTGCCTAAAGCTGGGTTTCAGGTGCCCAAGCCCCAGGTTTTTGGTACCACAACCCCCGTGTGACTGTTGCTTAACCCTGTGGGTGCCTAAATTCACTTGGCACCTAAAATTTTGCTGTAAAAGGCTCCTAGGTGCTTGTGTCTGTCTCTGAGCATGTGCACTGCTGCCTCACTTCAGGCATCTGTAGGAGTAGCTCATGTCTAAAATGCAGGACAATCCACAAATGGGGAAGCTAGGAGTTCCTCTGCCTAGCTTGCCTGCAGCACTAGATCTGGTAGGTGGGGTCAGAGCCCTCCTCCTGCCTCAGGCCCCATTAAAAAAACCAGGCTCAGGAGGTGATGCCACCACTTTTATAACTTTTAGCCCAGAAACATAGGAGAATCCTCTTCAATTCCCACCTAGGTCTGAGGGGGGGCAAAAGGAGTTGAACAGGGGGCAGGTGTTAAACTTGCCTGCTTAACCACAGGACTCTCCTGTTTCACTTTGGATAAATACTTGAATAGTCATTTAAAAATGAGCATGAGAAAGACTCTACACCCTGGGAAGTAGGGCCTAGTTCCCTTGCAGATGGGGGACTTGAACCTGGGTCTCCCACATCCTGAGTGAGTGTTCTAACCCATGGATTAAAAGCTATGAGGGCAGTAGTACCACCTCTTCTGGCATTTCTCAAAGGAATGGCTTAGATGCCTAAACCACCCGACTCCAGGAGACCGTTCCTCGCTGTGGTTCACAAGCACAGACAGATGCCGTCCCTGCAGCTCAGATTAAGGTGTCTAACTCCATGAGAGGGGTGGGGCTTAGGATGTACTTCTCTTGTCAGCATCTTTTATTGGCTAGTTTAGGTGGCTCCTCACCAAGCAAGCTGTTTTTTTTTTTTTTTTGCAGGGATCCTATTCCTAGGCCTCCTATCTCTCCCCATGCATTGTACAGGGAGCCTAGGCACCTTTATGGAGCCCACTGTTGTTCCACTGATTTTCTTGGTGTCTAATAGTTAGGCATTGCACTGCCTATGTCTCTTTGTGCTTCCAGGCCATAAATTAACATGGTGCTTTACAAACCTAGGGCTAGTCTCCACTAGAAGAGCAACATAAGTGCACTGATGCAGCTATGTTGCATAATCTAAATCTAATGCAAGATGATGTAGGAATTAAGAGTGGAAAGAAGGGAGCAGGGGTGGATACAGTAGCTTGATTTGGAGGGATGGGTATTTGTTTCAAGGGCAGCATGATAGGTGACATTAGACAAACCTAATTGTAAAGTGCTGCAATACTTAGGTTTAATCCTATGTTGCAATTTATGCCTATTTTCTGTCTTACTTCTTCCCTCCATCTCTCACTTCCCATACAACCAACATTACTGTCTCATCTCACTTATTTTTCACCCCTTCCTCCCCCCATCTAGCTCACATTGCTCCCACAGGCCTAGGCTTCAGCCAAGGACTTTCTGTTCTATGTACATGGAGGCATACAGTATCCTCCCATTTTTTTGGTTTCTTCAACGATATCTGGGACAAGGAGGCCCTAATGCACTGTGTGCACATATTCCCAAGCCACTGCCTTTTCTCCTCTATTGAGAAACCTCCAGGATACATCTGAGCATTACCTAGATTAGTTGCAGTATTGTTGTAGCAATCAGTTCCAAGATAGTAGAGAAACAAGGTCAGTGAGGTAATATCTTCAACTTTCATTGGTGAAAGAAGATTTCAGGCTACACAGCACTCTTCAAGAGCTTGTGTCTCTCACCCACAGAAGTTAGTCCAATAAAACAGTGGTTCCCAACCTTTCCAGACGATTGTACCCCGTTCAGGAGTCAGATTTGTCTTGCATACTCAAGTTTCACCTCACTTAAACGACATGCTTACAAAATCAGACATAATATATGTGTCTAGTACACTTACTGAAAAATTGCTTACTGTGTTATTTTGTCTGTATGAAATTTTAATTTGTACTGACTCCACTAGTGCTTTTTATGTAGTCCGTTATAAAACTAGGCAAATGAGTTGATGTAGGCCCTGGAAGACTTATGTACGCCCCGGAGTACACATACCCCTGGTTGAGAACTGCTGCAATAGAAGATATTGCCACCTTGTCTCATTACATAGATGAGATTTTTTAATAGCCAGAGGTCTGGTGAGAGGGAAGGAAGTGCTATTTCTGAGTTGAAACATGAATACCTACCAAAAACATCCCAACGCACGAAAACAAAGAATTACAAAATGCATGTATGAAGACAGATGAGTAGCAGGCTGGATCACAAGATTGGAAACTGGTGAGAAAGGAGAGTATCAAAGAGTTGTGGCAAAATATTTCTGTAAGCCTGGCTGCTGATGGAACACCCACTGTTGCAAATGTCAATGATTAGTCTGGTGCAAGTCTCACTGATTAGTCTAGTAGTTTTTTTTTTTTTTAAAAAAAGCCACTTTCACTTCTCAGAAAGGTTACAATTCTTTCAGGCCTCAGAAGCTATGAAAAAATAAGCAATATACATCAACAACCTACACTGATTTAAATAACTTGGGCTCTATTAACTAACAAGATCATTGCACTCTTGTACAATGAGATGAACTAAGGTGCTCAAGCTAAAAAGTTTAACCACAAAGGGGCCACAGACAGTGTTTTCAGGGAAGTTACTTTCTCTCTTGCTCCACAAGAACCACAATCTGTTGAGAGTCTACACAGTGCAAGGCTTATTTATCTTACCAGGCTTTTTGGGAAGGGGAGATGGAAGATTCTTATTGCAGAAGCACCCAAAGGCCTCCACTCAAACTATTGCACCAGGTGCTGAATGTACAATTAAGGCACTGGAATAGGACTAAATCTTGGGTTCTCTGCCTGTGTGGCCTATGGCAAGTCACTCTGTGCCTCAGTTTCTCCATTTGTAAAATGGAGATATGCTTCTCTCACAAGGTTATGAGGATAAATCAGGATAGGTTTGGGAGATCTTATGGTGACAAGTATTACAGAAAACCCTATGCTTAACATTTAATTCTATGAATAAATAGCCTCCAAGACACCAAACATTTTGAAAAATCCAAGTAAGTGCAAAGGAAACACACTGCCTATCTTCAGTTTAATTAAGCTTTGTACAAAGTTAAACTGCTGATGTCTTATGTATGACCTTCTACAAATCTAGCAGTGCTGAATCATGCACATTTGCACTTATACTCTAGTGAAACCCCTGTCATCCTGCTGTACGCATTAGTGGCACTGTACATCTAAAGTCTCCTCCATCTACAGCTCTTCTAAATGGGACACCTGCCACTTATTAGACATTACCTTTCAGCCCTAGTGAGTAGTACCAGAAGGAGGCTATCCAAACTTGCATTTATCAGGCCTTCACTTTTTTTTAAAATGCATCAAATACAACCAAGCTTGGTGGGGGTGGGGACTTCATACAAGGCTAACAATATGTTGTATCTAAAATATGTTTCCATGAATGTTTAGTAAATCATATTTTCACAGAATACCATGAACTTTTGTAAAATCCAGAGTTGTACATTTTGTAAATGTCAACATCCACCTGCAGTTTGTGGTGGATTTTCTACATCTTTCAAAGGTTCTTCTGATTTGGGAGACATTGCATAGCTGCAGGATAGGAAACACTTATGGAATTGATAAATCTTTCTCACAACAGAAGCAACAAAAGGAGACCACTGGATTTACAATTAGCCAAATGTTCCCTGCACTGTGTGTGGAGAAGAGTATGTAAGCGAGATGTTAAGTGGATGTTTCCAGATATCAGCTGCCACACACTATCCACTCATTTAAATTGGCCCGTTTTGCCATTACTAATTATAAATTTCACTACACTTGCTAATTTATAACAGGCAAAGACATTTATTTGCCTCTTATAAATTAATTGGGTAAGTGAGCATGGAGGTTGTGTACAGCACAGTCTTGTACAGCAAATGACTAGCAGAAAATACATACAGGGCTCTGGTTTAAGGGTTACCAGATACTATAACTACATGTGCATAAGTTTCTCTGTCAAGCCACCAGGGGTCACTAATACCACATTACAAACATTCCACAGCATGGTATGTAACTTTATTCTTCTATCATAATAATTTAAAGTATTTACACACTGCACAGTCACTCTTTTACACAAACATATACTTACTGGTATATCCATGAACCACATCTAGGAAGTTTTGCAAAGACTGACACATTGTGGGGTTTCCAAGCATAAAAATAAAATCTGAAGCCTTCTAAAAAAGAGCCATTTGGAGTGTCTGTGAAAACCAGTGTTCCCTCTAAGCGTAAGCTCTCCCCAGAGACCATTCACTAAGCTTCAAAATATCCAGATGTTTGGCATTAAATAAAGCTCTTTTGGCTAGTGTGGACTTCAAGAACCAACATGTGCAAATAACATTTTCTCAAGAAATCCCACAGCAGGAACAAGAAAACGCTTTCAAGGAAGCACTACGTTTCTGAAATTTTACTTGTCTATGGGGCTCACAATTCACTACTAGTGTATATACACAAGTATTTGTGGGACTGGGGGTATGGGAAACTAGCTAGTAGACCTGCATCATTTACCATGTACTTGTACTGGGGTATCAACTCTAGGCTCAGCCACCACAATTTTCACAATACTTTTAAACTCAGTGTACCAAAGGGTCTCCCCCTCCCACACACACACACTATGTTAGAGCAGCAAAACAGGAAAGCTCCCCTCCTCTACCCAATTCTACAGTAGGCCAGAAACCACATTACCTAGAGCAGTTGGAAAACCATTTCCAGCTAACTCAGTCTAAACTGTGTGGGCAGGCAGAAAGGATGGGGCAAACTGTCTGAACAGATTAGACAGGGTTCTTGTCAAGTACACAGTTCTGTCTTCCACACTGGCCAGCCAAACCCAGCTAGCTTAACTGGTTTCAAAATAGCATTCCCAGCTCAATGTAAGCGGCATGTAAATCTTTCACCCATTCCAGTGTCAAGTTAAGTCTCTCTGCCAACAGAGAGTCCCAGCATATGCTAAAAGGAGACCATCCCTAATCTGTCTAGCCCTTCATCATTCCATGCAAAGAGAGGAGCGATTTAACTTCCAATTACCACCTCTCACACTACCCAACGAACAAGCACTTAGTTAAGTTTACTTGCTGAACTCAGAGTAATGAAAGCAAGACTATTCCAGTCTGTTATTCATGTATACACAGCACCCCTCCTCCCCCCCAAAAAAACAACCCACAACTACCCCCCACCAACCTGCAACAGCAAATTTCAGTGCCTGGGTCTACAGACTGGGGCTCACATTACAGAACTAAAAATAGCCACAAACATTCAGGCTTGGGTCTGGAGCTCAGGCTATGAAGCCTGGAGGTGAGTGGGTTTCAGAGCACTATGGTTTTTAGTGCCACGGAGTGAGCCCCCAAGCCCGAGTCTGTAGACCTGGGCTCTGAGACTCACGGCTGTAGGTTTTAAAATGCAGTGTAGACATACCCCTTGGAATGCTAGTGACTCACTAATCTACACTAAACTGTTTCCAAGGGAAAAACAGAATACAACACTTAGACCGATTAGCAATCATGACCGGGGGGGGGGGGGGGGGGGAGAGAAGAGAGGGAGTGGCACATGTGTGTATTTTTACTCTTGAAAAATCTTTACTAAGTGAGATGTTACCTCTTTCTTGAAATAATTTAAGGCACTAGATTGATTCAGTGACCCAATGGTTGAACTTTATCCCTACCATGCATGAGGACTCTGCTAAAATCCCCCTCTCCCTATATTCT
This sequence comes from Lepidochelys kempii, assembly GCF_965140285.1. Lineage (NCBI taxonomy): Eukaryota > Metazoa > Chordata > Testudines > Cheloniidae > Lepidochelys > Lepidochelys kempii. The sequence continues at coordinate 63,573,292 of NC_136384.1, read as the reverse complement.
AACACATTTGGTCAAAGCACTGCTTATGGAAGGGAATTTCTTAGGTCACTTAGCACCCCTCCAGCTGATTAGATTCAAACTGCAAGCCCCCATTCAGCCCCAGAGAAGGTGGACAGCTGTGACAGGGACTGTTAAGGAAAAGTGTGCTTGTGTGGAGTGCGCGCATAGGCAAAATTTCCCAGCACGCTCCTTGACATCCTACAGTGACACAACCAATTTCACTTAACCTAGGCAAATTTAAAAGAATGTCAGGTGCTCTCCTTAAGCCTAGGCAACCAATTGATCCCTCAATTTCAACCCATTCACAGAACAAAACTAACAGTCTTGAGGGAAGGGCAATATTCAAATGCCATGCTATGCAATTAAAACATGTCAAATGAGCTAGAGAACACTTCAAACACCCAAGACTGTTCTACCTATGGCACATTGCTGTATAAATCATAAGCAGACTCTGTTCTGAACGATCCACTTAGAGAGAACAGCAAGTTAGTGTGTTGTATTCACAGTAGAATGACTGGTGGTCTTGGGAGGAAATTAAGGATCGAAAGAAGAGGAACACAGAAAAAGTACTTACATATAAAGTTTGTAAAACTATGTAATACTTAGAGGGAGCACTGGGTGGGGTGTATGTACATGTGTATTATACATATTACCCAGATACACACATAAATATTTGATATATAAAAAATAAAGTGCTTTCTATGAGGTCCCAATGCAGGGACATTATAAAACATTTCACCAACTGCAAAACAAATTGATACAATCAAAGAATATTACATCCAACATACATGTAAAACAGAAACATGATATGTACAATCTGGCGGGTGTCCCAAGACAAACATCCCTTCATATACATGGTATATACAGATATACTCTTAGCTTTACTCAATATATTATGACAATATATATTTTAAAACTTTGTTAGAGACAAAAAACCCTACAAAAACGCAACAAGGATTAAGCACACAAGTCCAAGACTAACGGACAATTTGCTATTCTTGCCCACGTCACCATTTCCACTGTGGGGGAAGATGTGCCAGCGCTCTTTCCTGGGGTGCAGTGCCTCTACGTCCTGCAAAGCACGGTGAGCTGCTGCGGTGAAGTTAGCATCACCAGTGGTGAGCAGATCAAACACACAAGAGTAAAAATAGATGTCCTTCACCAGCATCTTCTCATGGCATTTGGTAGTGGCACTCTCCAGTGTGTACACAGACTGGGGCTGAGCAGAGGCAGCATGTGGAAGAAGCTGCCCCATAACAGGCAAAGGTAAGTGACCACTATCATCAATGCGTTCACTCGAGGGGCAGCCGTTCACACACAGCTGCAGGTCCTGACTTTCTTCATAAGCCATGGCCAGCTCTTCTGGCATGCGAATGGCCAGCGTTAGGTAACGTCCAACTTGGCGCACAAACACAGTGGTCCCGATGTACCTGGCGTGCATCTCCATGTATCTGCCACTGACTCTCTCCACTATGCGCAAACTCTTGGTGTCACTGTCTCCTCCACTTGTTGTGCCATCTACAAAAGCCGCCGGTAGGTCATCAGTGACTGCCTGGTAAACCTTCTGCTCTGTGCAGTCCTGGTATGATTTAAAGATAATAGTTATCTGGAAGAAAACAAGGGAAATTAGAGGGGAAATTCATCTCAAAACCATTATCACCACTGTAGAATGACCAAGGGTTGAATAGCTGCCCATCAAGCCCATGCTGACCATCATTCGTTCCTACAGCAGAGTATATCTAACTGTGCACCCATTCCCAAAACCCTAATACATAGTCTAGCAGGGGGCAACTTAAAATGGAATTCTTAAATTAGCAGGAAATCCACAATAGAGGAGGACAGCAACCAGAAAGAGGCCAAAAAGGGAACAGGCTATATACATCACTGAGAGCCACAGCTCCCTCTCCTAATGCTCCCTTAACACTTTGGAACTCAGTCTCATGGAGCTGTATGTGCCAAATAATTCCCATGCCACTATCTTCTGTGGTACAACCAGTTTCTCTCCATTGAAAGAGGAGTGTACTCTAATGCAATTAGCAACCAGAGGGTAAGGGGTGCCACTGATTACGTGAACATGGACAGAATATTCACTGTACCCTCTCTAATATATAGCTAACCCTTGCAACAACCTGAAAATGCTGTAGAAAGAGCACAGTATTATTTCAGCCATCAATTCAGTAGGCATGCAGTGACTAGCTACTCTTCTGTAATTATTTGACAATCTGCTTTTTGTTATTCAGTGTTTGGATTTAGCCTTTATAAACTGGGAGATTTGACACCTCCAGTCCACTAGCAGCTACAGAACATATGTATTACAGGCAGAAGGGAAATAAAATAGGTGGGCTTATACAAAAATGCACCATTCTGAACAAGATAATAAAAGTGCAGAGCAAACTTTGCTTTATTTAAGAGGTGGCTTGCAAAGCGCACCCAGAAGTTTGTGCCTTTTTATTATGCAAACGAATGGCTTCTTAAATCTAAGACGTTTGTTATTTAAAAATCACACAATAGAAATCAGATCCTCCAGTCTTCACAGAGGGAAGCAAGCAGGTTATGTTATTACATTATTTGTTAGGGTCCCTAGAGCTCTGTAGAGGGCTCTTATTTTTATTTAAATAAATGGCATGTCTGCAGTTTCCTTCCAACAGTGAAGAGGAGAAAAATACTGACTTGAACAGTCTAAGGATTTTTTTAAATACAGAAATAAGCAGTATTTTAATATCTGTATGTTCACACTTGACAAACTATATACATCATAAAGCAGGAGAAAAATGACAAACTGCAAAGCAATTTTAAGTACATTGCCGAGAGATTCAAAGTACTCCAAAATGTGTTTGTGAACATTTTCCAGCACTATGAACGTGTTCAGTTTCTAGCAGCCTTTGAATGTTTTAGTTTCAGTTAGCCCCATACTAGTCCACATCAGCTTTTGTTTCTTACCTCTCAGCTTTGAAACACAAGAGTTAAGACTCAAACAGCTGGAGTACAGTCAATCGGAACACCACCTCTCCCTTCTAGGAGGAGGAAGATTAACTTTGTGCCCTTCTTCACTTTCATTTACTAACAGCAAGAAGATTTCCCTTACTATCACCTCCTCTCTCTAGTCCAAACCCTCTTCAAAATACAATATTTAGTTTTAATGTTTCAACTGCCCCAGTTAGTTAGCATTATATTCTCACACAAACTGACAGAGCATTCACTATTTTAGTTCCACATGTTGCCACTGGTACTGTCTGACTGAAATTTTCCAATGATTTTTCTTTGCTTTAATCAAGTTATACAGCTGGTCCCAAGCTTGCTGTAGCCAAGCAATCTGTGACATTCATATGCCTGAGCCACAGCCGAGATTGAAGGATTTTGTTCAAAATCCAGACAATATATGAAGTATTTACTCCCCCTTAGAAAGTCACTGCTTTTGTCTAGTGTAGTGAGCCCACTATTCCACTTTACTTCCAATCTTTTATGTTTAGTTCAGTCCAGCAGCCCAGAAGGGAGATATCCTGGACACTGTCTCCTGAGTAATTTGCTGTGCATCGGATTCCCGTGCCTCAATAAATGAAGCTTCCAGAAAACTGCTTTAATACAATACTGCAAAAACAGTTTAATCTAAGGCCCTGGACACAAATGGCACAGCAATGGTAGTATTCTTTAGGCACATTCTCAACACTCTGCAAGAGAAGAATGATTTATATCCCAGCTGAAGGAAAATTCTGTGCAAGACTGCCCAGCACCTGAGTGAGTCTGAGGTTAACAGCTCAAATGGCTTTAAAGACAACACAGAACTTGCTTTTCCATATAATCACCCACGCTAATTTCCTAACAATCATATCAATAGGCTCCATGACTGACTTAATGCTTCTCTAAGTGCTGAGTAATTTGTCTCTAGTTTCTCAAACCTAAATTTCAATCAGTTGGTCCTGCTTGTGCAGAGGGACACTTTTCCTCATGGTCTTCACCAAGCAGAGAATTTGGATGTGACAGAAGGAAACCAACATTTGTACTCTGCTTCTGGCAAGATACAACAGAAATAAGGAACAGTCCCCACCTGCTCTCATTAGGACTCTGCTTTCTTCATCAAGGGTAAAACTGATACACGGGGAGAGAAAGGCCTCCACACCACTCCAGTCCTGCAATGGTGTTGCACAAGGAGCACAAGCTGAATAGCTATGAAAGGGCAGGGTATATACTCTCTGAGGTCTCCACAATGTCCCCAAACTGGCTAGCGAAGAGATGGCCACTGAAATGTGCTAGGCTTCACACTTAGAGATACAGTGGGCTAGAAGCAGTGTTTAAATTGTGCCAGGGCTTGCCATGGCTGAGCCCTGGCATCTCTAGGCTTGGCAGTTCATAGCCCCAGCACCCCTGGGCTTCCTGCATCAGTTATGAATAAAAAAAATTGCTTGAGTCTCGGCACCTCTCATTACAAATTAAGCACTGGCTAGAATACCCACTTGTGATGGATTTAATACTCCTTACCCAACTTCCTTCCTCTTGATTCTCTGCACCCCACACCTGTAGAGTACTCCATTCCTGGACTTTTGGGGGGGTGGGGGGCAGAGGTGAACTTCACCCTAAATCCCTCCCTCTGCTGCATCAAACTGTATTTTAAAAACAGATGGATATTTAATCATCATTTCAAAATCTTTGCGTCTAAGTTTGCCTTTTGTTACTGTGTGCACATATAACACTTGATGCAAGCCAAGTAAACTCCCACACACAGCTGTTGCTCTATTACAGTGTTCAAAGATCAGAAAAAAAAAAAAGCCAGAAAGGAATTCCAACTGCGGGAAGTACCTTAATGTATTTGCATCTGTATGAAGGAAACACTTTCATAAAGCAAAGTCAGTCTGCCAACCAAGTGTTCTGGGCATGTGTGGTGCTCTCAAAAGTTACTGCAATTATTAGGATGAACCACCCCAAAACAACACTTCCCATTCCCACTCTAAACCAGCCTCAGTTACATAAAGGTTATGTACAAAAATCGTAAATTTCTACTCAATGTTTTGGGCTCAAACTTTCCACTGCTTGGTCTCATCTGAAAGAAAAATGTGTTTCTGGGATGAGCAAAATCCTCTCCACTTTCAGTTTGCTGAACACACAAAAAAGTTACTTTAAAAAACAGATTCTTCTTTTGCATAAAGACCTCATGAAGAGCCAAGTTTTTGAAGGTGAAACTTTCCCAAGCTGTTAGTAAATACAGGAAGATTCTATGGGTTCTCTCAAATATGGAGCAGCTACTGCTTCTCCATCCATTTACTTATAAAACTATACACCTTTTTATCCATGTTAGCTACAACATTTCAGCCAACATGTTTTAAAAATACTTGCATTATGGGGCTCATCTGGACTAGGATTACAACTACAGTACTGGAGTCAGACTTTAGTTGGAGTGGTTTGGTGCTGCTATTTCACTGCAGCGTTCCACAGCTGTGTACACTTGAATTTTCCACAACTGGAACAAGGAGCTAACATTTTAATCTTTCCCCTTCAAGAGGGAGAGATTTTAATAAGATTACCAGTACTGCAACTCCTTATTAGGCTTTACTTTAACTCTCTTGCATTCAGCCATCAAAATGTTCTTAAGTACTCGTAACTGTGCAACACCACAGGGAAGCAAAAAGACTTTCACTCATATGACAAAAACCAGGGAAATTCAATGCAGTAACTAATTTTGTAGTTACATTTTCAGCCCAAAAGATAACTGAAGAGCTCCCCTTCCTTAAGAACCCAACTCAGCCATATTAAACATACTAAATTCTCTTCTCAGATTCATAAATTAAAATCACATTTATTTGAAAAGGGAGTGATGCACACAGCAGGGAGCAGAATTGGGGCAATTTTTTGGGGGGTGGGAAGGGAGGGCATGTTAATAGCAGATTGTAAAACAAACAGTATGTGCAACATGAGTGAGTTAGCATTGCTGCTAGAACCTTGGCTTTTTTTTTTTTTTTTTTTTTAATTTTAGTGTAGTTAGCTCCTCAGCTTGCATTACCAAATGCAAAAATGTTATTTTATACATGAGGTTTTGCAGCTTGTATTGCATCACCTCCTCCATTGTGCATGAGACATGCAAGCTATTAGCCCAAACAAGTGTTAAGTCATTTTTTAAATCTATATGTAGTATTCACATGCTTACATTAATTCCTGTTTTTCCTCTTAAAAAGAGAACACTATCAAGACTGCAAGTACCAACATTTAAACACCCACCTCCTTCCTTTACTATGTCTGTTTACCACCTCCATGGAATTCCTAGTCATTTCCTCTCTCCCACAATGTCTGGTTTTCTATTCTATATAGATTCTTATACCTCTCTCATTACCGAAGTATCGGAACACCTTCCAGGAGTGCATTAAGCAATGTGACTAATATGGGTTACATATTTGCTATTTCCCCTTCACCTCCCCTCTTTATAGGAAATGTGCTGTTTCTGTAACTCCTACACACACACTCTTCTACCTGGTGTCCTTGGAAACATTTTAGTCTCTGAAAGAGTGAACCTCAACACAACATCTGTATTGCTTACTTGTTTCTATAAACTAATCCATATACTGCAATAACTCAATTTGGCACATTTGCACTATACCACCGCATTTATTATTGATGGATTGTATTGCTGTGCATTTAAAACATCAATGCCTTTGTTAAACATTTCTCCCTCCAAACTACTCTGGCTCTGTTCATTCACTTTCAGTATTTCATTCCCTGTGATTGTCCCCACCCACAAGAACAAGTAAGAGATATTAAGTACAACCCAGCTCACATATCAGAATGCAACATTAAGGGACCAATCTTTTATGGCTACTGCAGGCAAAACCCCCTACAAAAGTCAAAGTTTTTGCCTGCACAGGCTGTATGGGATTAGGCCAAAAAACCATCATTCTGAATTTAGATATTGCTATAGAATAGTCCAAACTAAGTATTATTTTACAGCATTAAAAATCACAGTGGGAGCCAGGAGGCCAAGTTCTATTGCCAGTTTTGCCACTGGCCTGCTGTGATTTGGACAAGTCACTTAATCTTTCTGTACGTGTTCCCTTCCCACCCTTTGCCTATTTAAACCATAAACTCTTTGAGGCAGGGATTGTATCTCACTACACCTTTGCATGCAGACTACTACTATTGGCTCGAAACTCAACTGAGGCCTCCAGATGCTACTGTAATACAAGGAATAATACAAGGAATTGCCTTGAAGAGCTTACATGTGGATTTCAGATCTGTAACAAGATAGCTACACATGTGGAAGAACAAAGTCTACAGCAATAAGAAACTTGTGCAATTATTCTAAGGTGCAGGCATTTTAAATTTATATTTAACATGAAAGTAGCATCACCCTTGTGCCACAAGAAATATTATATACTTTACCACAGAGTTTCCTTTGGTAAGTGATGGCTTGCAAATAAATGTGATCCAGAAACAGTTCTATCTACCTGAGGTATCTATATATCTTAGCAAAAGCTCTGTAGTCAAGCAGACTGCTGAGTATGCTGTTTGAATCAGCAGAAAACACTATTGTGCTTCTTGCATCTTGAAATTAAGATTTATCATTAGTGTTTAAATCTGCAGTTTGAAGTGCATGATCTATTGGCATCATTGGAAGGAAATGTATCTTGATTTAGTATGGTTCTTTTCCAGTCCATGAAAAGAGACTGGGGTAGGAGCAACGTCTGAAGAGAAACGTAGTCCTACTAACGCACTGGGGTAATTCACCAAGCACTGGTTTAAGAAGTTACAGAACTAAAATTTCAGCAAAGGACCTCATGAAACTAGATAACCTTTAAGCCTGTTAACCCTTGAGCCTGTTAACCCAAGTTTTTATAGCTTCCATGTCTAGGGAGTTCTGACTACCAGAAGACAGGAGGCCAAGAAAGCTGCCCTGTTCTGTACACTCCCCCTGAAACTCTTGTAATAGACAATGTCGAGACAGGACATTGAATTAGATGAGCCATTGATCTAACCCAGAACAGCAGTTTTATGTTCTTAAGCAATATTAAGCAAATCAAGTAACATAGTCAAGGTTAGCAGGCTCCAAGTTAGACTAACCTAACTTTTCTACCTCCCCCCCACCCATGTCTTTGAAAAAAATATTGTTTTGTGCACTTTCCACACATACTCATCAACAAATACTTCACTTTTATCCCCTCAGAAATAGAAATGATGCAAGGAGCACAATCTTCATGAACATTTATAGAGCAGAGCGTGTGTGGGGGGGGGAGGGGGCAAACAAACAAACAAACAAGAAAAGCCATTTAGTAAGGGAAACCCTGAAGGCTGATAATGTTGACAGAAGTACTCAGTAAGTTTGGTGATGAGATCTCGACCTCACCGCTAACTCTAAGCATGAGATGTTCCTTTCTTGTGAAAGTCCATTTTTCTACGTTATATACAATTGGCAAGGAAACATGCAACTGCTCTTAGCACAGTGAAAGATTCTCTTTTGCTTCTTCCGCTGCTCACGAAACCAGTCTCAGTACCACATCTGACTGCTTCTCCCATAACTAACTTCCTGCTTTTGCCACACCCCCCACTTCTCAAACTGATCCTTAATATGTACTTCTGTGGGGCCTTCAAGAAGTTAAACGTTCATTTTTAATGGCTTTCTTGCTCACACTCCATGCTGTGAGCTAGCAGTCGCTTCATTACCATAGCTGAAAGGAAAGATGGGGTCCCTCAAACAGGGCTCCAGGACAATACCCTTCCACTCCTAAGGAATCGACAGTGTGGGAGCTGGGAACTCACCAGTACATTTTCTCCCTAGATATCCATCCCTCCCTCCCTGCCCCGTGCACAAAGACAAATAACCAAAAAAAAAAAAAAAAAAAAGACTGAATGAGCTGAGATTATTCAACACTAGAAGTGGCTCTTCTAGGTTCAGGTTGAAGCACATTTGGGAGGGTACTAGGAAGAAAGTACCTTTCACTGCCAAAGCTTGTGCTTTACCTGTTTGAAGGTAAACAGATGACTTCAGTCTCAAGCAAAGCTGCCAGTCTGACCTTTCACAAGCAATGATTCAGCTAGATTTTAAAGAGCCAGCATGCTCGTTTTTAGCATAGACATACACGGGAACTTCTTTTCGTTCAGGATGGAGCTCTTGATCTTAAGCTAATGAACAAAAACCTTTCCAGAAGTCAGAGGCCCAGGTCTACATGAAAGTTGCTCTGGTGACTACATGTGAGAGTTCATCAAAGTGCACACACAAATGGATATTTGGTGCCTAACAAGCCTTTTACCAAGGTTACTACCCAGTTTGCATGCCTGATTGCTCTAATTACTTGAACAGGCAGGATGCCTCAGACCCTTCCTTTGCACACTATTTTCCCTCTTGAAGGGATCTGCTTTGTTGGCAATTATACAAGATCAAGTTGGAGTTATCAGCTCATACAGTGGTTTTTTTTTTTTTACACTTTACTCCTTTTAGTTATTTCACTCTACAGAGGCAAGTTTTGCCCTTTCTGAAAATAAAAACTGAGTTCATCCTGACTTCAGACACTAACACCACTGCAAGAAGCACAAAAAGGTCAATATTATTCTACATGGCTGACAATCTCATGGTCCTTCTTAGAATGACAATAGAATGATAATAATAATAATATGTTCTCATTCCAGTTAATTATTCAAAGGGGAGTAGCAGAGCAAGTTCAGTACAATGGAAGTTCTTCCTGCAAAACAGAAGCCAGACTGCAAAATATATGCAAGACAGACCGACCACTTAACCTATGTAGTGGCACAGATGGGACTGTGCTTCTACACCATTCTTTTCTGCTGCTCAGAGGGGCTTGGAGACAAAGTATTGGTGAGAGGAGAGGAGATGAATTACTGGCATCTAGGCCACTCGCTGAAAGGATGTGGTAAGTAAACCTTTCCTCCCCTAGAATAAAAAAAGTCACTATAAAAAGTAGAGTCTTCCTTTTAAGGTACTTATAAGGCTCCTGCAATCTTTAATATATTTATGCTCCTTGCCCTTTGTGAGGGAGGGAAGTACTATTTATACACATTTTACCAATGGGGAACAGAGATATAGAGAGGACAAGTGATGGGTCCAAGGCCACACAGAAGTCCATAGCGAAGCAGAGTCTTGGGCCCAAGTCTTTGAGTCCTATGCTAGTGCCCTAGCCCACTGGACTATCCTTCCTCCTCCATCTGAAAGACACTGGGTTCCCACACTGATGTGCACAGTATAAATCTAGACTAGGTATGAAAGAAAGCAAAATGACATGTCCCAACTATTCCCATCTTGGCTACAGACTACGCAATGCCTCTAATTTAATTAATTCTAAAGAAAAAGGTTCCCTTGCTGTCTGCATCATGAAAAGCAATAAAATAAAAACCTAAAAAACTGAAACTGCCAACAGCACCAAGTGTATAAGCACACTCCTTCCACCCTTAGGAAACAGCCTTCACGTAAGGAATGACAGGAACAGTGAGCCCCAGGCTCTTTTATTCCATGCCACAGAGAAGTGAGAGGCAAGAAAAGCAGGGGGAGCCCCCGCCCCCAATTAAAAATGGCATAAGGATGCCACCCCAGCAGGTTCTGTCTCCCCCTGTTGCCGTTAGGGTTCTGGAGTTTTTAGGGGTGGGAAAAGAGGAAGCAAAAGCATTATACATGCCATGATCTCCTAAACTGCAGAGAGATTTCCCCGAATAAGTCTGTAAGCTAGCTATGGCTTATCAAGCTACACATCTCTCTACCTGCCTGTCAAGGTGGAGGGAAAGTGGGGTAAGTGGACACAACCAATAGCAGTATGGCTCTTGAGGGAGCCATGCTACCAAGGGGGAGTCCAGGTAGAATCTATCAAATAGACCAATCATCGCCCTAGATCCACTGTAATCCTACGTAATGCCCCAAACCCTTCTCATCTCAAGAAAAGTACGCAGAGGAAACTACAAGGTGAGCATCCATTTCCTCCTTTCATTGGTTTCCCCCTGGAATGGGTCAAGCAGTTCATTATCAAGTAGCATTTGATTCAGAATGTTGTTGAAAACAAACTTCTGCAAAACTGAAAGCTGATAGGGAAAGAAAGATTCTTCTCCCCCCACCCCCAATCTCCCCTTCTTCTTCTTTCTTTATTAAAAACCCACAACATTCCTCTGGACTGTTTGCAATCCAAAACACTGCATGACTGCTAGCATATGCAGTCCTGAAAGTAAGGTTGATGAGAAACTGACTAGCTTATTTTCATGCTCTAAGCTGAGAGAAATACAGCAAATAAACTGTAACTAGTGAAAGGTTAGATTCAAAGTGAATTTCTGAAACCTAAGTAATCAGCAACACCAGTAATTAGTTTTAAAATTCAACTAAGTAATACTCGCTATGAGGAGAGTCAAATTCTGCCACAAAGTGGTGGAAGCTCCTTGGAAACTAAATGGAACAAGACAATAGAAAATATATTGTAGGGATCAATCCTGCACTGACAAGATAACTTAAGAGGCCTTTTTCTCTCACTTATAGGAGTCTGTGCTTAGTAAATAAATCTAGGGCTCAGAAAGATGCATTAGTTCACAACATATATCTTGCAATGCTTTCAGTGCAGTAGATACACATCCTCCAGCTCCCACAAAACGGTGTTCTGATAAAAATGTGACTGCCTGGCAAAGAAAGAAAAACCTCAAGTATTGCACAGCATCTATCACTGGTGCCAATAAACCACTTTCAAACATTCTAAAATGAATGCCTTCTTGCAGGCTCCTTATTAACTACTTCTGCATATTAAACATCCCTGTGGATGCTGAGGTGAATTCTTAGGTCAGATTTTAACATTAACATACTTATTATAAAGAGAAAGTGTCAAACAGCACTCCTCCAGAGGGCTTGTGGGGCAGGAGGAGAATACTGCTTCCCTGGCTTTACACCGGAAGTAATACAAGAACTATATGCTTAGAAATGAACAAGTTCCTCCATCCCAGCAGGCTACTGAAATTTACCCTCTCACATTACTTTTACATGTTATTTTAACACATAGCTTCACCTGGGCTATACACACAGCTGTATACACGCCTAGGCATTCTCTCCTCCTTCCATCCCTACCAAGAGAACCTCCCTCTTGTTTTCTACAGCTGCCTAGCAAAACTTAGTATGAAAAAGTATTTTGTATTCTATTAAATATTTTCCCTTCTTGTATTCCTATGTTTAAGTGTCTTGAAGAATCAGCTTCAGTAAGCATTTTCTTTAAAAAAAAAAGCTGCAAGTTTATCTTGAGAGGCAGATTATGGAAAGTATGTCTCTTTCAAGGCTTATTTGGGGATGCAGATTGTGCTTCGACATGAGGGTTCATTAAATGCATCCCAGGTTTTGAATTTTTAGTAGTCAGTCTAGCACTGGTTCTCTTACATAACTCCACTACTGTCCAACCCAGAGATTTCATCTCCCCGCAGTAGTGTCAGCATTAGATGCCATCACAGAACTGAACAGTGACCCAGGAATTGACAGCAAGGCTACTCTTCATTTATCATCATTACAGCATAGTTGCCTTGGGGTTAAATTTGCAGATCCTGATATAGTTCTATACCTAGCGACTGCAATGAGAACACCCCAAGACTAGCCTATGGGTGGTGGTATCTGGGCAGGGTAAGCAGAGCTTAAATGTTAAGGTACTTTCCCCCAGCTTGTGCCTTAAATGGTTATCATACCACCACTGTATGTCATTTCCATGAGGAACCACTGTGCTAATAAAGGCAGTCACCTTGCTTTTTCTTTTTTTTTGATTTCTAAAGATAGCTTTTTTCTGATATCACCCACTTTTAAACAGTTTATTCTGTAGTTAAAAAAAATACAAAGATATTTTTGCTCCTATGCTGCCTTTAATGATCTAAGATCATCATCAAACATGCCCATGCCAATCCCTCTCTTGGCACACACCTGCTTTCAGCCTTTTCACTTGTTTCCCTTTCAGCTTTTCTGTTCTTGTTACTGGTAAGCACCCTTTGGGGTGGGGGTCAGGGCATGCACCAGCAACAACAGTGAAACTGACAATACAACATTTCAAATGCACAGATATTTCCCCATATCACACTGCCAGTTTTAGCAACAGCCACCTTAAGGGTCACTTGTAATAAAGTTCAGATAAGTGAGATTTTCAAAGTGCTGCGCTTTGAATTTTCATGAAATTCATCGGGCCATTTCAGTTACCATTTGGTCTCTCAAGACTGCTGCATTTTGCGCATCTTCCTCCTTTCACATGTACTCTATAGTTCTTTTCTCCTCTGTCTCAGCTCAGAGCTCTCTATTCCTACGTACCTTTCCATTTGCACCAGTCTTGGGGGTAGGGGTGGGACAGCATTGGAGGCTTGACTCTATTATATCTTGCAGTTTTGTAGATTAACGCAAAGCGGCTAGAACTATCACCCCCTGCCTACACCTCAAAGAATTGCAGTTTACATCCAGTTTCACCCATGGCTAATTTAAATGTTACTCTCTGATCTCAAACATTTTTGATGAGGCAAGGGTGGTTCCTTCATTAAAATTTTTTTAAAAAGAGGTCCTTTTGTTCAGAGAGGCTTTCTGGAGCATCTATGCATCAAGAAACTACTGCCCAAAAGACCTCCACCCCAGAAGTCTAAAACTAGGAGTATTAAATGATTTAGTCTGTGTTGTATTTTTGTTCTTTGCTTCAAGCTTCAAATTCCATTCACAACACTGAGGGGGGGGCCAGCAAGAGAGAAAAGAGAGAACAATCCATACCTTATTTGTAGCAGTAGCACTGGATCCTGGCACCAGAGGCACATTTGTCACTTGCACTGATAAGTAGTTATTGTCTATGAGAGGCCAGGCACCTTCCACTTTGCATGTCTGAAAGTGATCCTTAAAAGTCCTAAGGTGAGGATCACCAAACAAACCACAAAAGAGGTAAGTAGGAGGAGTTTGCTCCCCTCCCCGAAGTTCTCTGGCTCCTCTGCGGCCACTGTAACTACAGGGGTCGTGGGTAACTTCAGGGTTAGTAGAAGATGTTGGCCCATCCTTGGAGCAGTTTCTCTGGCTCATGAGGTCGCTGATCCCTAGCACAGCAGAATGGTAAACTAGGTTTCCACGACAGACTTTGGAATTGCGATAGGTGCAGGCAGAATATGCCCGCAGGGCTTTGCAGAATTCCAAATCAAAACCATCAAGAGCAGAGTTTAGATGCGAAGTTAATGACACAAAGTCTGTGGTGCACTTTTGGATTCGACATGGTGTTTGCAGCTGGCAGTTACCTAAGCACAAGAATAAAAGGGAGAGAGATAGATCAAACATTTTAGAGCGCAATTCATTTTTCCCCCCTGAACACTACAGACAATAGCCTTTAGGTTACTCATCAGAGAATTTCTCTCATTGGGAAATTTTTTTGCCATATTGCTTAAAAGAAAAAAGTTTAGAAAACTAAGTAGCAGTATAGACTGCCTCTCTCAAAAGGCTGAGGTGACCTACAGGTGACTTAGTTTCCATGAAAACAATGGCAGGTAGTTGATTTAAAAACCATTATATCCTGCCAAATACAAACCCAGTGTTTCTTCTCCAGATTCTATCAAGATGATATTGCAAACCCATGCTTCAATTAATCACTTAGTTGATAATTATATCTCCATTAGTCTTCTAATGTTTTTCATGACAAAAAAGTTAAAGGTTTTAGTTTGTTGGTAAATCATATTCCTGACAAGAAAGGTGATTTTGCTATAAATTTAAACATACAGATTAAGTCTTCTACTGTAGCAAATGACCCACGTGGTGCAGAGATCACAGTTACACCCTCCTCAAGAAGGGAAAAAATGCAGGCCATAAACTCAGTTTACTTTCATTCTTGGGCACTGCCACAGCTAGTGCTTCAGTAGTCATTTTCTTTATACCAATGAAAAAACCCTTTACACTACACTTTAAAACTACAGTTAAGGTTTTGTCAACTGTGGAAACCAAGCATTGCAATAGCACCTTATAACTTGGGATACGGAGGGCGTGTGTGGGTGGAAACAGAAGTAGATCATGAAATACAGGTGGCAGACTTACATTTCAGTTCATATAAACAACCGACTAGTTTCACAGGGTGCCATGATCACCTGGCTTCTGAAGAGGAAGTATAACTACAATCCTGGCAAGTAACTGCTTCCCCTAACCCTCCGTTTCCCTGCCCATTCAGCCCTTAATGTCATGCTTTCAAATCCTCTAACCTTACTCTGCACACACTTACCACAGACCAACTCCTGGGGGAGTGGAAAACAAGACAAAGAACTGCATGTAGTACTGAAGGAGGTATGAATGCAGACAGATTTCATTGCAATTAGAAGCAGAAAACGTGGTTCTGTATATAATATACACCATACTGTACTGCAGAAAACATCCAACCACATTTATTTGAAGCAATAAAATTGGAACATTCTTACAATACCTATTTTTAAAATTGCACTGAGTGGGGAACTTAATCAGCTATTCAATGCCAGGTGAAGAGGACTTGGGCAAGAAAAACAAATAGGTATTCCATCTGAATGCCTTGTGTCCACTAACTGGAAACCAACTTTCAAGAGAGACATCTTTGGTGCAACACTTGCCTAGCTACACATAGATCTATTTAAAAAAATATTACTTTAGGTGCTTTACTTTAGTAATCTACATACCATTTTATTTTTATATTCTGGTGTCATCTATAGCATACTGAGCGCTGTGACCATAATCTCTGCCCTAAAGAATTCACAATCTAGGAAGAATCAAGGGTGATTTATACTATATGCAACACACTAGGATTTAGAAAAGACAAGTGAAAAAGTCTATTTACTTAACATCCGGGAGGAGGGAAGGGTGTAAAGAAGGGAAAAGATTAGGAAGGGGAAAGTTAGATTAATACTTATTGATATCGTATAGATTACCCAGTTTTGGTAATCTTTTACTGAATACTGTGTTATGAATCTTGTTAAAAAAACAAGAGCTATAGGCTTATATCCAGCATTTAGATACTCCTACCTACCACCAAATTTTAGCAGGAAGGTATAAGTGCTTTCAAGATGAAAATGCCTTTAATGAACACTCAAGCTTTTCATAAGCTAACATTCCTGTCTAGGGAAACTTAAGAAGAAACATCTGAAATATTATTTCACCTTCCTTACACCCAAAAATAAATTTCCTTCCAACTCTGAAGTGTGGAACTGGATAAATTTCCTATTAAAAAACAATGTTAGTTTAAATACCCTACACTCCAGTTATATTAAGCTTACCTCTAGCCTAGAGTATTAAAAGTTTTAAACAGTGAAAATAAAGTAAAAGGAATGTCTCTTCTAATTCAAACTAGAAAAATCCCTAAGTTGTCCCGCTACTACCCATGCACTACTTTAAACCCTACTCCAGAGAACAAGAGTTTTAGAAGTCATATTTACACTGGAAAGAAAGCAAAGAACTGAAGACAACCATTATGGCTAAAGGAACTTAGTAACATATAGTTTAGGACTTCACACAATAGCTAGTTGTCCAAGCATCAACAGCTTCCCATTAAAAACATGTTCTGGCTATTCGTTCTTTTTATGAGCAATAAAATTCAGCTGTGTATAAATTTGTTTGAAATTATAAAATATGAGGATTAAGGAGAGTGTGGAAATATTTATGAAAATAATATGTGCATGCTCAGGGGAGTGAGGGAGAAAAGGTATTGTATTTTTGCCATTTTAAATAGCCTTTCCACACCCACTGAACCTTCTTTATACCTATTCTCATTTTTTGCTTGTTCCCCTAGGTTTCAGAGTGAGCAGGGGTTGGTGGTCTTCAAAATTCTAATTAAAAAGTGTTCTTAAACCACATACAAGACACAAGGTGGTGAGGGAGAAAGCAAGCCCTTAAGTAATTTTAACTCTGTTTGTTATTTGATATTCTAAAGAGAGATGGGAGAGAAAATGGGATTATTAGTTTCATCACCTAACCTATGATGACCCTCCTTTAGAACGACTAACTCTCGTACACCCAGAAATATCCAGTCTTCATGAATTTATGACGACAGTGCACACTTCGCCTGTTATTGGTGAACCCTGTCATGATGCCAAGACAGTGCAGATTAAAAAAAGAGGCTCAATATACACATTTTATACATTCTTATTGTTATAAGAACATGGCTCACAAAAGTGTCATTAATGTAAGGTAAACTATCATGGTGATGAGGCAAGTGACATGGGAGCAATAATAAAAGCATGTCTGCCCACCCGCAAAACTACACTTGGCTAAGCAGTGTAAGCTTTTGAAATAAGCAGAAACCATTTCATTTCAAAAGCAGTGCTCTGAGAGGATCATCATTGCCAGGAGGTACAGTCAGAAAGTGACTTTATTAAATCTGAAGGATGCGGTCCTGCAAACACTTATGCATGTGAATAATTCAACTAAAATTATAGATATTTTGGAGGAATTACTACCTAAAGAGAACATTCTTTCACAGAAGAAAGCCATCACTCTAGCAAATTTCTGGTTGAAAACGATATAGACTTTAATGAGGATGCTTTTTGGAATGTTACATTTTCCAACTTTTCTTAAGATAGTTCTATTTTGTTAAAAGAACTACTTGCTTAACTTCTCAGCTAATTGCCACCAGTTAACCACTGGTGGACTAGTATATAGATTAATTTTATCACGGACTTCTACATAACCTCCAATCATTTGCCTGGGACTTTTGCTAAAATATTATTAGTAGAATATGGCTGGCTTTTCACTCTGTATTATTTAAGGGGCAGTTCAAATGAACAGGGCATATCACTTTTGCCCATCACTCTAGTATAGAATTATTTAGGTATCTAAAAATAAGTAATATAATTTTATCACAAATAATGAGAGATACAAGTGGTCAAAGACCTACTAAGATTTTTCTAGGAGACATTCCTGAAGAGATCTGATAAGTTTGCGCCTCGTTCTCTAAAATGATTTAAAAAATAACACTGAAACAATTTAAAAGCCACATGTGGCTTTCTATTTGTTCTGATTCTCATTAAAGCAGCCTCTCCACATGCACAGGGAAAAAAGATCAAGTTCTCATCTACATATGAATTCTAAAAACTTTTTAATCTAAAGAAGATTTCAAATACAGATCTCTGCTTCTTAAGGATTGTCACTCTAGGGCCTGCTTTATAGGGCTGATCTTTAATTTCTATGTTTTTCTAACTCTAATACAGTAATAAAGTAATTCTATGATTTCAATTCATTAATATGAATGTGTATTTTAGAGAACAAAGACAGATTCAGTGACGTTTACTTTTCTGACTTTCTTACACAATGTGCATTTTTCCATGTGACACCTTCTTGCAACGGGCTTCAGTTATCGTCTCTTAGCTATAGAGAATGTATAACTTTAAACCATATTTATTCCCATTAACAACTGAAAATCTTGTTTCTATATCTTCATCATCAATTTCAGATTTAGGAGATTAAAATGAGTTTTTAACAGGATAAACTTTACTCCACCTCCAGCCTGAAGAACTTTACTTTTCCTCCTCCCTTACTCCACACATCAGAACATTTCTCGGCAGAGGAATGTAACTCCCCTAAGAAATATTTTAGAAGAAACATAAACCCTGAAGGAAACTGTACATCACAAATGAGATGGATGGCACACAGCTGATGGGCATTATTAACCCTACAGACCCAAACAGACTAACCAGTCTGATCAAGTTTTACAACAGAAGGGCAAACCACCATGAAACTACCACTCAGTATTAAGGGGCGATTTTAGAAACTTTTTTTTTAAAAAAAAATCAATCTAGACCGGTAGAGAAAATTAAAGCCATTTCATTAAGAGCTTGTTTCCCCTCCCACCATCCCCCAATTCCAGCTGCAGGGAACAGAAGAAAAGCACAAGGTTCCCTCTCTCTCCCCACGGAGGAGGCGGTGGTGCAAAGAGAAACCTGATCTCAGCCCTGACTTTCAGTAAACATCACCGCAGTGAGCAATAAAGCCCCGTGGGTCTAAAGCTCACACAGCAGCACCCCCCTTCCCCAAACGGAGACAGCTCCCCTCCCTCCAGCGATCGCTAGGCAGGTTGGGGAGCGGGGGTTTCCCGGCGGTTTATGTCCTGGGGGGGAGCAGTCAGACTCCCCCAGACGCCGACCAAGCAGGGGCTTCGCTACCCTTTTAAGGCTACTCCCGCCCCCCAAACAAAGCGACTCCCCAGCCCAGCCACGACTGGTCACGAGAGACAGCAGCAGGCCGGGGGCACAGGTAACGTGCCAGCCAGACAACGGGCCCCCGCATGCGAGCTCCGCCCCGGCGAGGAGCTCTGGCGGGGCACGGGGCGTGCCGGCTGCCCGGCTGCTAGCCCCAGCCAGGCGGGGAGGGAGCGCTGCTGCCCACGGCAAGCAGCGGCGGCGGTACCTGTGCGCAGCAGCAGCCCGACGTTGAGGAGGAGAAACAGGGCGGCCGGCTGCGGCGGGTGCAGCCGGCGGCGGCGTTGCTCAGCCCCGGCGGCGGCGCAGGAAGGTGCTGCTCTCCCCATGCCCGTCCATGCAGGTCTGCGGGGCGACGGCGGCGGGACGGGGCTGCTGCATGGGCAGGCGAGCCGGCCTCCTGGCTTCCTCCTCTTCCTCCTTCAGCCCCACGGCGGGGAGAGGCCGTCAGCAGACCAGGCGGGAGCGGGCGCCGCCGGGCAACGCAGCATTGCGGGGAGAGACACAAACACAAAGAGTGAGGCTCGCCCCCCACCCCCGGGACGCGCGGAGCTCTCGGGCTCGGCCTGCGCCTCTCCCGCACCGCTCCCCCGCCCAGCCAATCAGTCTCTCTCAGCTCCGCACTCGCCCACCCCGCCTGCCCGGCTCCCATTGGCTCGCCGCGCCCGTCCAACAAGCCTGACGCGAGCCTCATAGGAGCCCCACCCTTCCTTCCTTCCTTCCTTCCTTCCCTCCCGCCCCGCCTCCGCCAAGCCCCCTCCTCCCCGAAGGGAGTTGGGTGGACTGCGGAGGAGGCTTGGAAGTGATTTGCTGACGGGTCTCCACCCTGCTTTCTCCGCCTCCTGGGCTTATCGTTTTCCTGCTGTGGATTCAAGAAGCGCACGGCAGCCCCCGTGGGAGCGAAAAGTGCGAAGAGAGCTTTTCTTCTGCCGGCTTCCCGCTCGGGGGCTGGGATCTCTCGCCTTGCCTGGGTCGCTTTCTTGTGCTGAGGCACCTCCCTTCCTTCCTGATGAGGGATCTGGCCCCCTAGCCACTCTAGTGCTCTGCCCCCTAAACCCTTTCGTGCTGGGAGCCCTGGCTCGCAAAATGCTGCTTTCTGACGCATGCAAATTCAGTCCAGTCTCTAAATGAGGAATCTCGCTGGCCCTGCGTTGTATCATCTAAGAAAGTGCCTTCCAAAACCATATGATTCTGATGTATTCATCTTCGCAGCAGCCAATCACATCCCCGGGACCGCTGCGCCAAGCATTCCGATTTGGAACGTTGGGTTTGCCAGCGTTCCTAATCGGAATGCAGGCGCAGCGGTGCCGGGGTTGTGATTGGCTGCGGAGGGTATCAATGGAGTCTTGGAGGACTCCGCCCGAGGGAATGACTTCACCTTCTTGACCATGGCTTTAGCTAGTTTCCGATGACTGTCTATCCTTAAATTAATATCGAAACACTTTATCAGCCTGGAGTGACAGACGCCTTGCATCCGCATGCTGTGGTTAAACAAGCAGGTCGGACTCGTGAACTTTGAGTTTACTCTAGACTGGGCGAATTTTAACATCTTGGTTATTTTAGGAGAACTTAGATTTTAGCGACATCGCTAAGAACTAAGTATAAGGAATTTCACAGTTGTAACGCTGCTAATTTGCGTGCAGTTGCTGTAGCCTGTAGGCGAACTGCTGACTGGCTCCCATGCGCTCAAGTAGGCCCCTTATTATGTAGAGGAAAGTCAGACAAGGAGACGGAAGAAGGGGAAATACACACAAACTACAGGGGGGAATTGTTGTTATTGGTAGGTGTGAAGTGAAATCTGATCTTCATGAATTGCTTTACCACGTGAATCCACTTTCTCTTCTTTCATTAGCACAAACATTTCTCCAAGAACTGCTTTGTGTTGAGGAGTTAGCATACCGAGCAAAATTTTGTAATTGCTGCTCGTGCTTATAATAATAATAATTAAGAAATTAAATAATGATTTTAAAAAAAATCCTAGCAGGCCTATCCATTAGGCTGCATATAATGAAGGATATTTGTATGGGTGCTGCAGCCTCTGTCTTGAAACAGTTTCCATTATATACAGGGTTTATAGTTTATTTCAGTGGCTCTCAGCACCCCCACTATAAAAATTGTTCCAGCACCCCTGGGTGTTTGGTCTGAAGTTTGCAGTGATCAGATCCACAGCAATTCCCTCACCTTTTCTTAAGTTGTACTGAAATTTGTTTGGCCATGGTGATACACTTTCCCGCTCCCCATATCTCCACCCCAACCAAAGGCACACAAAAATAAATTAACAAAAAAAAAAGTTTATAAACAGTCATTTCTTGGACTAATCCATTCATCTGTTTATACACACACACACACACAACTTACATGGTAGTTTGTAGGTCTGTACAAACTACTGTGTAAGTATAAAGAAAAGGAGGACTTGTGGCACCTGAGAGACTAACAAATTTATTTTGAGTATAAGCTTTCCTGAGCTACACCTCACTTCATCAGATGCTGTAGCTCACAAAAGCTTATGCTCAAATAAATTTGTTAGTCTCTCAGGTGCCACAAGTCCTTCTTTTCTTTTTGCGGATACAGACTAACACGGCTGCTACTCTGAAATGTGTAAATATAGTAACTTTTTCATGTCTATTTGCTATGAATTAGGAAGACTGCCATAGTTAACTTTTATCAAGCGAGCCTAATTATATATTAAACTACATTATGTTTACAGTGTCCTTTCCCACTGCTATGTCCTGTAGTTGTGCCCATTAAAAAGATCTGATTACCCTAAGGCACAATTCAAATTTTGCATTTTACATCCACAATATCATCATAAAAAGAAAAGGGGTACTTGTGGCACCTTAGAGACTAACCAATTTATCTGAGCATGAGCTTTCGTGAGCCACAGCTCACTTCATCAGATGTGGCTCACGAAAGCTCATGCTCAAATAAATTGGTTAGTCTCCAAGGTGCCACAAGTACTCCTTTTCTTTTTGCGAATATAGACTAACACGGCTGTTACTCTAAATATCATCATAATGGCACCAGTATTGCACATAGGAATGATTTGTTCTATAGACTAGTGGGACATTAACCATTGCCTTTGGAGCAATTTTGATATCAGATGTTGTACACAATTATGCTTTGCGATTTTCTTTTTAGTTAAAAAAAATCGACAAAACATACGACTTAAGTGGACAAAAATCAAAAATTTCAAAGGTAGATCTTTCACTCCATCCTTAACTTCTCCCATTTGGTGATCCATTAAAGAAACATAGAAGGCTAGTTCTGCAGATTTCTGCGCCAAGAAAACTCAAAGTGACTTGGTTTTCTTGCTTGTGTTGACTTTTTTGAGTTACCGTTTTAATGTACATTTTTTTCTTAAGTTATTTATCGGGCTTAAAATCAGATTCTGAAATCCCTATTGAAGCAACATTCTCATTGAAGTCAGTGAGAGGCTTTGCCTATGAGGACTTCTGGTTTGTTCCAATTCTTTTGCTGAGCTCGTATGTTCTGTTCTGTGAGCGGCTCTTTGACAATAGAGGGCGCTCTTGAGTTACTCCAAATATTTGAATCATGAAATGTAACTATGTTCATTGAAAGGAGAAACTACATTTTTGATCTGAGGTGCTTTATGTTCAACTGCAAATTTTGTCAAGCCTGAGATTCAGATACCTAGTATTTGCATTTTTAGTATTATAAAAATCTGTAGTCCTCCAGCGGAAGACGATGTTACTTTTTAAAGTTACACTGCAAGATTGTTCCCAGTCTGAAGTGTCAGGATATTAAATGAGCTGTGATATTGGCATGGAAAGGTCACCGTTAGTGTGCGCTGTGCTTCCGAATGAAAGTTAATTACTAATTAATTGAAATCCACACAAACTTTTTATTTTTATAAACAGTATCAGATTTGTCTGCATGGATTTTTGAGGTTTACATTTAATGTTATAACCCATGAAAGTAAAGATCACCAAAACGAGGGTCCCAGCTGTGAGCTGAAAATGTAAAACAAGAAAATAAATCAAGATTTTTAAAAGGCTCGGATGTTTCTTTCTCGCTTTCTTTTACCCCTAGGAAAAAAGGAAACAAATAGCAAAACAAGCAGTGACCCAGCAAAAAGAGAAATTAAATGAACGTGTAACTGGGTAAAAGTCAACCACATGCAAGAAGCATTACTGCATTTTAAACAAGCTGTGGTTTATTTTCCAAAAGGGAGGATATGTGTGATACCTTAACGGTTCCCCTGTTGATATAATCTCCGTTTCCAGAAATACAACACAAATATCCTCTTGGATATGCTGTTTATTACGTTGGTGTGTGTGTGGAGGAAGAATAGCTGGGAATCAAACCTGGGGTTTCAATTTGCAAAACACGTCATTATATTCCCCACTATTCTTTCTTTGCCCGTGTAAGGAAGGCAGAAGTATCAGCAATAAGTACTTAATAAATCGACTTCTAAATATTTTTGTACTTACATCATATTTATCCCTTAGGGTGTTGCGCGGATCGCTGGAGTCAACGCTGCATCCTGTTCTCCTAGAGGATGGGATACTTTGCAAATTAGGACCTGTATATTAGATAATTTAAAACGTTATGTCCGTCTTCTGAAGGCCTAGGAAGCGTTCATTTCTTGGACCTAGACACTATATTGACGTGGTCCTGGACTTTGCAGACACTGACTAAAGCCTGGAAGTAGCAGGTGCAGAAAGCATTTGGAAACCCCCTGCCAGAACCGGGGAGGTAATGCTCTTCCTGCCCATTTATATCAGGAAACCAGCACAAGCTTCCCTCCGAAACAAAATTAACCTCTCATTAGCCAGAAACTCCCAAGCAAGCTTTAAAACCTTTGCAATCTCCATCTAAAGTGTTTAGGACTCCCCCGCCCCCTTCCAGGCAATACAATTACTGCCATCGGTTACACTTTGGTTTTCCTAACGCAGCCTGAGTTTGCATTTAGCTGCCATGAGACTGACAAGCAGAGAAACTGTCAGTGCAAAAAAGGAAGCACACCAGCCACTTCTTCCTTCTTTAGGGCTCCTACAGAGCTTCCTGAAGTGAAGCCCAGCACTGTCTGGAAGACAGAAATACACTCTCTCACTCACGGACTAGCTTTTGGATCCTTTGGAGCAAGTTCCCATTAATGCCCCCTGGACCTTGTGCCCTTTCTTCCTCTAAATGCTAATAACTGACCCTTCGTTGTGCTCGTTGTCAGCTAAAAAGTGAAAACTACGTAGACCAGCGCTGCAGACCTATGCAGTATCCTTGAAACGCTCCAGGGTTACATCAGTTGAAAACAATGTAGAGCAAGAGGTGTTTATTTTATCGGATGCAATTTGTAATTTGCAAACACGTAAGTGATTTCAGATGTCCGGCGGGATTGTTTAGCGTGTTTTCCTTCCTTCCCACATACGGCTCCTTCGAAAACTAAAGACAGGTGGATTGACGACACACACAAAACCCCGAGCCCCGACTCCAGCAAAACAACTCACCACAAACATCCCCGTGCCTTCATCCCTGACGCTTGCCAGCTGGAACAATAGCAGCAAGAGCGCACCGAGCCATTCGGCTCTTTCGCAGAGCTAGAGGGCAGGGGCAAGGGCGCAGCCCCTTTCCCCTTGGAAGATGGGACTCGTAATGACACCTCCGCCAGCGATCGGCTTCATCGGGCGCGCGAGCGCACGCCCCCACCGCCGCGGAGTGACTGTCTGTCTCTGGCACCGGCACAAAGGGAGGGGATGTGCCTTTAATGACAGCGGGATCTTTCCGCCACCTATAGAAAACAAATGAGGGGGGAGGGGGAAGCGAGGGCGAGCGCACAATAATTCCCTTCTCCCGCCTGGGAAACGGCTCCCTCCCCAAGGAAGACAGCACAGTGTCTCCGCCTCCTCAAGTCCGCAGCCCCCTGCCAGGGGCTCCTGCAACCGCTGGGATGTACCTGCACATCTGGATGATCAGCTGGGCATGGCCGCGCCAGCCCTTCCCATTCGAGGCTTTGCACAAAGGAGCCTTTTACTGGCCCACGTAGCACTGCCTCAATGTACGCTGCCTGCCTCTTACAACCCCCTCACACTTGTTCACGACATGGTATCAGACTTCCTCCGCAAAAGCAGGCAGTGTGTTACAATATCAAAGCCCCCCCCCCCCCCCCAGCCTCCAACAAACCCCTTATTTATTTGGGTATTAGCAGCCCCTTCATAACCTGAGCACGCAAAGCAGTTTCAACAGGTTCCCCCCTCCCCCGACCTCTGCCAGGTTTCTCCAGATGTTTTGCTGCCAGCTGACAATCTGTTTTCCTTCCCTCTCCCGATGGCGTTTTATTATTTACAATGTTGTCCAGTTCTTGGGCTAACATTGAATTTAAATGACAACAACAAAGAATCGGCACAGAACTTTTGGCTGAAAATCTGACCTAGCACAGAAGTGGCTACATTTATAACAGGAGGAATGTTTGGCCTTATGCTCATTGTTTTGAATTCTCAAAATTATTGGGGTTGGGGCGGATAATAAACGCTACTGTGTAGTTTCAGGATCCAGCCCTGAAAGTCTCCTTCGGACCCATCTCCTTTTCAACCAGAATATGGCTTTTTAAGTGCCACAGAATGGGTTGGAGGAGCTGGATGTGGCTTTCTTGTTTTCTGGACTGTGCGTTGCTTGCAAACACTGAGCAGATGCACTGCAAGATACACCGATAATGCTAGCAGCTTTTTTCCCCTTTCCTGTGTGACTTCCTGGTCCCTCATTTGCTAGCGATTGAAGAACTGACTAAAACCCCATTGAAATCTATGGAAACTTTCGTGGATTTCGGTGAGTTTTGGATTAGGTCCTAAAACAGCTTGATAAGAGAGAGCAACCAACCTTAGCCCAGCCCTTCCCTCCCCTTAGTTAATTTCACCTTCTCTGTCTCCGTTTGCTAGGTGTCCCTGGATATAGGATCTCTCTGGAACTTCTCGGCTAAGGCAAGAGAAACAATAGGAACATGCTCTTCTCGTTAAAGAACATTTCAAACAGCTCTGTTCCTAGCCCACAGGAACATGGGATTTTAATTTACCCACTTGCTTTGGCGTTTGAAAATCCACTGCAGCAATCAGGAGAGCAGTAGCTTTGATTAAAAATTCTACAGGCAACTCTCGTGTGTTATTCTTTCCCCCCTTCCACAAGCACAAAGAAGATTCGGCGCATGAAATAATGATGAGTGAAAGTTCAAAGCAATCCCAGAAAGATGGCTTAAGAGGATGTTTTCTAATG
Source organism: Lepidochelys kempii (assembly GCF_965140285.1). Lineage (NCBI taxonomy): Eukaryota > Metazoa > Chordata > Testudines > Cheloniidae > Lepidochelys > Lepidochelys kempii. The sequence continues at coordinate 63,546,985 of NC_136384.1, read as the reverse complement.
CAATCCCAGCCCTTTACTATTCTTTCTCTTTCGTGGGCGTTTGCCAGTGCAACAGAAATAATCGAGCAAGGCATGCTTCTTTTCTTCTCTTCAGAAACATTAATCAATATGTCTTCGAAATTACCTTAGAAGTCAAGTATAAAATAAATACAATTAAATAAATACCTTTTAATTTGGGCTATAATAGATCCCTTTAGCTCATTGCCAACCCAACTTGGCTAGGGCAGCTGCCCCTCCTATGATTTTTGTCTGATTTCCAGCACTTCTGACGCCGACCTAGGCAAATTATTCACAGGGGAGTTTCCTATACCCTCTCTTTCTTTAGGCTCTGGAGAACCAGAAAGGGCACACGCCCCACAATTACGTTTGCACTGTTAATAAACAGGCACCTGAAATGTTCTGTACCTTCACAATGATCTTTATTAGTCACAAATTGAAGTTTGCTCTTAACACTGTGATCCAGCATGAAGGGAGTTAATGTTTTACATTTATATCACAACTTCCATGGAAGAATCTGTGTGTGTTGCTTTCCAAACACTAATTATGCCTCACAACACCCCTAGGAGTCAGACAAGTGTATTTTCCCTTACACATTTGCATGTGGTAAAAGCACTGCTGCACCCACAGTATCGCAAAACACAAGACTGAAGAGAGATCATTAGATGCTGGGAAAGCATAAGGTCCACATTCAGTAGGCATTCCCACTCCCAGCTGACCTAGTAAACATTACCCATTTTACAGGTAGGAGCATTGAAGGAAGAATGACATGCCCTTGTCAGAAATGGTTTGCTTTTTTATTTGTTCTTTCAAAATTTTGTCAAACATTTTCATGAAAATTTTGAAAATTTTCTGCATTTTTGACCAAGAAACAAAAAACAAAACAATACCAAAGGTTTATTTTTCAGTTTCTCAGATCTTGTTCTTTCCTCCTTTCTTATGCCCCCCTCCACCCAAAAGGGGAAAGGAGGACACGTGGAGGAGGAAGGGGAAAAGGGGAAACAATACTGAAAAATAGAACATGGGATTTGGGGGGGTTAATTATTTTGATTAAAAAGTCTAAAAAATGTTGAAAAAAGTTTTCTAAAAAAGGCCACCTTTTACTTTAAAAACAGTTTCAGATAAAAAATTCCCACCAGCTCTTGTCTTGTCTCCCCACCCTCTGCCCTGGTAGAAAAGACTATCTTCGCCTACGTACAACAGGAGACCCAGACATGCTCAAGCCTAGGTGTTGGCTACTCATATGGAAACAGTGCATTTTGCAAGAGCCCCAGACCTGACCTACATTTAGGGAATTTGCACAGACCCCTCATGTTGATGTGCTGTGCTGGTACAAAACAAAGTTTAATCAGTGCAGCTTCCTTTGCCATGTTACCAGGATAAACTGCACAACTGTAACCCCCAATTTGTGCCAGTGCCTAACATCTACTTTAGGGGATATGTGATGGGGCAGTCCGGCCCTTAGGGGCAGTAGTTCCTAGTGATCAGCCCAGCCAGCTATATGACATGGCCTCCTAAGAGTTTTAAATAGATCTACATAGATCTACATAGATATAGATCACTATAACTGTAAGGACCTATGGGCTATAGATAGAGAGGAAGCAGTCCTGCAAATGAGTAGTGCTTGGAAGGAAATCCTGTTGCGATATCTTTAAGGGCCTGGGGCCAGTAGCATTATAGAGGGCAAGGATCCCCTCTCACATAACCAACTGGGAATGAACTTGGAGAAGAGGACCAATATAAAGCTTCCTTCCTTCCTCAGAGCTGGGTAGACACCAGAAGATAGCAGCAGGGAAAAGCTAGCTTGTTGAAGCCTGATGGCTAATTGAGGAAAAGGCTGGCTGAAGGAGAATCTGGCATGGCAAAGGCCCCACAGCTGGCTAACCCACAACTCAGCTCCAGAGAGGAGGCTCCTGCTTAGAAAGGACCAGAGGATCTGATTAACAAAACCCACTTTGGAGGGGATAATTCCTAGTTAAGAAGGGAGTGTGGGACTAACTAACTAATACAGCCCTGTTCCAAAGGCAAGAGCTGGAGATTCCTGGTTAAGGAAGGACTGAAAAGGAGTAACCCAGAGAAGGAACTGGACAGGGTCCCAGAAGGAAAGACTCTTTCCAGATGCAGAAAAAAAGAGTATCCTGAGACTGCTAGTTGGACTGAGCCTGAGATGATGAATATCCCTGGGTGTATCTGAGTAAGGTCCTACTTATGCTTATGACTGTTCTTAATAAAAGAGACCTTTGGAAACGGGTGGCCTTTGATGAAAAGGTTTGTCTAGATTTGCTTATAACCTATAGGGAAGGGAAACTGAAGCAGGGCCGAGATGACGTACATGCCACCACCACCGATTACATCAGTTACACCAATGCAAATTTCCTTACTGTAGACAGGGCCTCACATACTGCAGTGAAAGGTAGAGTGTGAATACCTAGCCTGATAGAATAAGGCTGGATAGCAACACTGTGACCATATTTGATTATGGAAATTATTGCTCTAAATAGAGCTGGACTGTGTCTTGTCTAAAACCAGATAATCAATATTCCAAGCAAGGTAACCCGTTCATAAAGTGTTTTCATTTTTTTCCTGCCAAACTTCCAAGGATTTTATACAGAAAAAATTGCTTAATATTTTTTTTGGCCACATAACATACTCCGTATTGTGACACATCAAGCTTCCTTTTGATATCCAAAAGAGCATGTGTGACTTCAAGAGAAAGGGCCTTCACTATTAACCTACATGCTATCCATTTCATATAGTGTTTGTTGTTACTCCATTCAGTTCATCATCACAAGCAAATATGCATCATTACCACAATTAGGGTGACGCCTCTAATTACAAATATACTCCCAATAAAATGTAATACATTTCTAAAATCTTTTACAAATATTGATTTTAGGAAAATACTATTTTTGTTTTAAATTCAAAATGAGGTGATGGAGGATGACAAAAGAAAGGGGGATAGTCTTAAAGTTAGAGGAGGAGGACAGGAATTCTTCATCCACACACAGTTAGAGTTATCAACATAACCACCACTGAATGCATCCGATGAAGTGAGCTGTAGCTCACGAAAGCTTATGCTCAAATAAATTTGTTAGTCTCTAAGGTGCCACAAGTACTCCTTTTCTTTTTACACACACTGTAATTTACCAAACTACCGGTGTTCAGTGATTTCAATGGGAGCTGCTGTGAGCTCAGATTTGCAAAAACAGGTGGCTCCTAGGTCCATAAGTAGGCATCATGCCATTTATTTAGAGGCCTACCTATGAACTAAGGAGCCATCCATTTCTGCAAATTTCTTCATTGGAGTTACTCCTGATGTATGCCGTGTTAAGTAAGAGGAGAATCAGGCCTTACATTTCCTGTTATGTCCTCTGAGCCTGATTCTGATCTCCCAATGGTGTAAATCAGGAATAACTATAGTCATAAAAGCAGTTACACTGGTGTAAAACCAATATAAAGTGAAATCAGAATCAGACCCTCAAAGTCAGTCTGTCCAGATAGGGCATAGGCTCAGACTCCCCAATGAGTTTGATTCTAATCTCTTTTTCAATTGATTTTTGCATTGGTGTAACTCCATATACTTCAGCTGAGTTACTCTCTGATTTACACTGTACGGTAAGAAACAGACCTTCCATTTGTCTTAGAATTGCCTCTGCCTTCAAAAATTATATCCATCCAGTCAAAACAAATATACTACATCCACCCACATCATAGAATGTCAAAGCTGTAGATCTCACATGCTTTTTAATAAAAACATTAGGATATTAGACTAGTAAACTTCAAAACTACTGACTCTAACTAGGCTTTGGGAGGAAAAGAGACTTTTCTGGTTTGAGGAGAGAAAGCAGTGTGAGGCATACATGGATAATTACTCACTACCTCACAGAATGAAACATTCTCAGCTGGCGGAAATCAATGTAATTCCACTGAGGTCAATGGAACTATGCCAATGTACAGCAGCTGAGAACCTGGCCTGCTATTTGCTACAAGGTATTTCCTGAGTCACATGACAGTACATTTATCATGAGATGACAGACATTTTTACCACTTAGCAGCTATATATTATAACACATTTGCAATCCATTGCATTACACGTAGATATACAATTTGTACACAGTTTGTTTGTTGTTGTTGGTTTGAATACGCATTCTAGTCCAGTGAAAAGTTCCCAAGTAAATGATACTTACAAGGGGTTGAGTGCCTCCTGCAGGATACAGCTATTGTGGAGTCATTCAAGCTGAGGGTACTCAACAAATCAAAGGACAAGTTTGTTTATCCATTCTACCAGCTAAGCCAAGCATATAGATTACTGCACTGCTGTGCCAAAGATTTACAAATCAGGATGTTGAAGAAGCCACTGCTTGAGCCACATTTACACCAGTTTTGTTTGTTTGTTTTTGCTTGTGGATAACTTGTTTTTCATGATGCCTTGGTTGTCAAAAAAGGAAGAAGGCAGTTGAAGCATTAGCCTTTTCCACATGCTGCTGTTATGCTAGAAGTTGGGTGGCTTCTTGCCATAACATCTTTGATCTATATGGGCAGTCACAGAACTCATTCAGCTGATGGGCATGTTAGCCACCTTCCATTCAGGTCAAATGAGAGCACAATGACCCTTTGTGGCTGAAACAATGGAAGTCACCACTACAAATGCAGGGGCTGGGAATTGTCTTGCTTGTATCTGTCTTTCTGTGTGTTGGTAAAAAAGAGGCAAGCAGAAACCAGGAGACAGCAAGAGAAGCATTTGTAATGTGGCCTTGAGAGAAAACCAGGAGAGAGCATTTTGGGCAGAGTTCTGGCTTGAAAGGCAAGTGTAGAACTGTGAGCAACCTGCCTCCTTTTGCTTGATCCTACTGTCTTCAGAGAAACAGGACTTTGTGTATATTCTTTGGAAATCAACAGAATTGCATCAGAAAAATATCTGACTATCATTGATTTATCCTCCTAATGAAAACAACCCACAAGACCCTGGATAGTGGCTAATTGCTCAGGCCAAAAGGGATAACACTCTTTTGAATCACAGTCCGGGTACATGGCAGTGCAGAAAACTCTAAGGCTGTCCAGAAAGGTACAGGAGTTGCATAACTGGAGGATAAACAATTCTGGCTTCTTCTATTTTGCCAGATGAGGTATTTCTAATAAGGATGGAAATAACTATCTCTTTTGGGGAGACATAAGTCTTGTGTCTCAAGCTGCTTGGTGACAGCTGACCTGGCAGGATGAATCACATACTGTGCAACTTCCATTTAGCACTTTCCACGCTTATTTTCTTTTTCTTCAAATTATATTACAGATGTTCTTTGTACTTCAGACACCTGAGCAGATTGATTGTCTGCTTGAAAGGAGAGTCTCTCTCTCTCTTTCTCTCTAGCTTGTGAATGTCAGATAAGCAATGAATATTAATACTCTCTGTGCAACAGTGTCAACATGTCATTAATTTTGGCTCAAATAGTTCACAGAATCCTTTTGGTAAGGAACAGATATCTAGTGGGACATCTAGTCCATCTCTCTGTGGCAGGATTAATTTAGTTGTTCTTAAACCTTTTTTAATTAATGGGTGTCAGGACTAACCTTGAATATGTGCATTGACAGCAATTCCACAGCCTCCTTTGGCAGCTGGCTCCATTACATAACTGTTCCTATTTTCATTGTTTCTCTCTCAATATTTACTCTAATCCCATAACTTCTGTCCTTATTGACTGAAAGAATAACTGATCCCTAGTTTCTTATTAGCATCCGTCAGGGTTCCCTCCCCACTCTGAACTCTAGGGTATAGATGTGGGGACCCACATGAAAGACCCCCTAAGCTTTTTTCTACCAGCTGAGGGTAAAACTTCCCGAAGACACAAACTCTTTGCCCTTGGAGGATACGCTGCCACCACCAAGTGATTTAACAAAGAATCAGGGAAAGGATTCACTTGGAGTTCCTATTCCCCCCAAATATCCCCCCAAGCCCTTACACCCCCTTTCCTGGGGAGGCTGGAGAATAATATCCTAACCAATTGGTTACAAAGTGATCACAGACCAAACCCCTGAGTCTTAGGACAATAGAGAAATCAGTCAGGCTCTTAAAAGAAACAGAACTTTATTAGAAAGGAAAAAGGTAAAAGAAGCACCTCTGTAAAATTAGAAGGGAAGCTAATCTCACAGGGCAATCAGTTTTAAAACACAGAGGATTTCCCTCTGGGCAAAAAACTTTAAAGTTGCAAAAAGAAAACCAGGAATACACCTTCCTCTCAGCACAGAGAAAATCACAAGCCAAAACAAAAGTAAACTAATTGCTAGTACTTAGTAATTCTAATGGAGTTGGATTGCTTGCTTTCTTGATCTCTCTCTGGCAAGCACACAGAACAGACAGACAAAAACCTCCCCCCAGATTTGAAAGTATCTTGTCCCCTTATTTGTCCTTTTGGTCAGGTGCCAGCCAGGTTACCTGAGCTTCTTAACCCTTTACAGGTAAAAGGATATTGTGCCTCTGGCCAGGAGGGATTTTATAATACTGTATTCAGGAAGGTTGTTACCCTTCCCTTTATATTTATGACAGCCTCTTTTGATGGATAGGTTGCTGATTAATGTATATTACCTAATTCCTCATCTTTTCTTTGGATTGATTATGCTCAGTGCCCAGAATAACCTTTCCTCACAACCAATGTTCCCTCTAATTTTTGACAGACCGTGTGCACAAAAAAATTCTTCTGTTCAAATTTGTTGTGCTTCTGTGCAAATTTTTCTGCACACGGTGTTTCGCCGTGTGCGTGGGGTTTAGGATCTGTGTGCACGTGCACACGTGCGCAGCTTAGAGGGAACAGTGCTCACAACTTTTATTTTCCAAAGCTTTGATCAGTTTTGTTGCTCTCTGAATTCTTTCCAATTTGTCTGTGTTTTTAAAAATGAGGTACCCACAACTAATTGTTCTGCTTCAAGTGATCTCGATGTACTAACGAGTAAAGCAAAATAATTACTCTTGTTTACCCCTGATTCTCCTGTTAAATGTCATATTGGGTTCTATTGCTTTCTTTTATGACCAAATCACATTGTTGACTCATGTTTATTTTATCATCCACACAAAACTCAGATCCTTCTTTGGTACTTCCTAGCCAGTACGGCCACTATTTGAACTACTTCCACCAACTTCCCAAGCCCCCTTAAACACCCTGGGAGAAATCCTGGCTCCACTGGAGCCAATAGCAAAACTCCCATTGATTGCAATGGGGGTAGGATTTCACCCTTTGCTTTAGGGAAGGAAAATTTGTCTGGTACATTATTAAAAGCTGAATGCAAAAGAAATCTTTCTTGAACATGTAGAAGGGATAAAGAATGTATTGTACATAAGCAGAAAATAAAGTCATTAATACAAAATAGACAAGGTGATTACATATCACACCTGATTCTGATTTCACTTGCACACAAATCATCAATGGTGTTAAATCTGTAGATAAGAGATCTGGCACCATGGATCAGATCATTCTCTCTATTACACTAGTTTTATCCTAGTATAATTTAATTGGCTTCATTGGAGTTACATTGATGCAATAGCACGTAGCATCAGTTTGGATGTGTTCACTTTTTAGTTTAGTGAGGTTATTGAAATGAATGCTTTAATTAATTAATTAATTTTTTTATATTGCTGTAGCACCTATGGGCCCCTTTGTGCTTTAGGTTAAGTAAAAGAGTAGCAAGAAGAATGAGAGGGGAGGTTTGGAAGAAGGGGCGGGAGTAGAAAAAAAGAGTGGAAAGGTAGAGCATGGCTGTCCCGGGAGAAATGATATAGATGATCCTCAGCAGGTGAGATTTATAGGCTAAGGTCTGAAATTTTGTAGAAGTTCCCGGGGGCAGGCAGGCGGGGAATATCATCAAGGTTCTTGCTTCTGGGCAGAATAATCTCCTCCGTAATAAGGTCGAGGAAATCTCCTGCTTACCTTGACTTTATCAATTTAAATCTTGTCTCCGGTTTCTCAAGACTATATTGTATGAATTGAATTGTAACCCCTCCTGGCTTCATAACAGCCCTAAATTTGATTAGTGCATTCTCCCCTTCAAGTTGTTTAAGTATCTGGGTACAGAATAATTACCTCTCCAATCTGACAATGAACCATTTGTACTGCAGTAGTGCTCAGAGCCCCCAAGGTCAGGACTCCATTCTGATAGACACTGTACAAACACATAGCAAGAAACCATCCCTGCCCCAGAGCTTACAATCTAAATAGACAAGACAAAGGGTGAGAAGGGAGACAGAGGCACAGACAGGTGAAGTGACCTACTCAAGGTCACAAAGCAGGGCAGTGGTAGAGCCAGGATCAGAAGGCAGGGCTCCTAATTTCCATCTACTGCCCTCTCCCCCAGACCACATTGCCATTAATAATTCTTCTCAGCATTTGGTTTTCAGTAGCTAATTGTATTCTCCTTTCATAGTAGATTCTTTTTGTTGTTGTAGTTTTCCTGTGAGACTGTGCAGTGGAACAATATTAAGTGTCCTGCTATCATTAAGATACACAAAATCTGCTACACTGATTTTCATTCACTAAAGCCCTGATGCTGCAAGCTACTTCAAGAGGAGTTGGTCCATGTGCCTATGTGGAGCCTCTCTCACTTTAAAGAAGCTCTGTGTGAGTATAAGGGTCTGTCTGTGTGGATCAGTTTGCAGGTCTGAGGGGCAACTTTCGTGCCAAAGCCTGACTATTGGGGGCGTGGAAGGGATGAACTCCTCATTGAAATTACAGTGCAACATACCAGCCTCTCCAAAGCTACTACTGCGTGAACTGTCCATCAAACAACAAACAAATGAATACATTTGTGTGTGTAAAGATAAAATAAAAATCAGCCTCTGCATAAAGGACTAAACTCACTGAATTATTACTTGAAAGCAAATTAGCCAAACAGTTGTAACTTTTAGTCTGTACCACTGCTCAGATGTATGGTAAAATGTTATACTTCTACTCTGTTCCTCCGCTTACAAACAACTGATCTGTAACTTTGCATACATTTTAAAACATTTTATTATTATATTGTGTTGACAAACAGCAACACTACATGTCCTATTTGATCATTTGAACAGTAAATGCCTGTCTGACAAATGTGAAAACTAATGTGACATTGTTTATACATGTTAATATTGTCAATCTTACTTTTCTATTATACAAAAGGGCAGCATAAGGATTGTGAGGGTTTTTTTCCCCTCTCCTTTGTTCTGTGCTGCAGTGAATAGTAATTACAGCAATGTTAATTATTTCACAGGTAAGAGTTTTAAATACAATATTAAATTAATGTTGTTTGTGAACAATTTACCTTATAAACAAATTTCATATTGGGTAAATGAAAGCTAAAACTTGGACCAGGAGGTACATTGTGTTATCTCATTAGTGGGTGTGTTGTGTCATGATACTTATATAGGTCTGTTGCTAGAGCCAGCTTCACTAGTCACCATATGTGAGTGACTTCTGCTCACAATGATCATCACACCATTAGTCAGAGGACCAGGTTGTGGATGATGAGAAGGATTCCCAGCTGATTCTTTGGGACATATTCCAAATATACCTGAATGGTTTACATTTTTACGTTTCTCCTTGTATTCTCGCAGCCTCTTGGGGCATGTGCATAGCTGCAGTCAAATTTAAAAAATCTTTTGCTAGGGTTAATTATCTAAATAAAGTGGGACTTAGATGGCTTTAGTCCCCATTCTGTTCTCCACATTTCACTCCACACTCCCTCCACTGGAGGATTTTGTGTGGCATTCTAGTACATTTTAATACATACATTACTTCATCAATATTAAGTCCCTGATACTCAAAGGTATTCAGATGCTTAACTCTCATTCATTTCAATGGCAGTTAGGTACCTAATACCTTTTGAGGATCTGGGCCTAACTTCTTAATTGTCAAACTTTTGCGGCTGGAGAATCTGAAGCAGAAAAGTTCACTGATTTGATCAAGGGTACAGAGGGAGTCAGTATCAGCACTGGATTTAGAATGCAGGAACCCTTTGCTTTCAGTCACCTACCTGTGCTCCTAGTATTTCCTTCTCATGCTACTGATCTGTCCCTCCTGTGAGCAGAGGTTGTGCTGACTGCCCAGTAGAGTGGCTGAGCTAAAGGCAACAGATTATGAAGGAATATGTATCAGCCCCAGGGCCATCACCAGCAGTCTGAGCAGCACAGCCATTCCCCTCCCTGCCCCACTCACAGACTGATCTATGGTGCTTCCAGAAATCAAGGAACCTGTGTGGGCAGGATTTTCACAAGCATCAAAGGCTAGTCATACGTGGCTGTATGGAACACCAAATCTGTGATTTTTAAGAAAAATCAGTACCAAATTCATAAACTCAGCCATCAGTGATGTTTTCTGGGCTATTTGCATGAGGAAAAGGATGCCAATGATACTTAAAAATAACAAAACTGCAATTTGCCTTTACATTTTTAAGTCCAACTATTTATCAAAATCTTAGTTTAGACAAATAATTTGTGTATCTAAGTTTTTATACCAGACCCATCACTATTATCTGAATGCTCTATTCCAAGACTAGCTAAACTTGGATGCCAGGAAATTAAGAGAATGGTGTTTAAGATTGCCTTCTATATAACTTTTTTGAAAACCTTATATGTTTTTTTAAAAATGCAAACGTAAAAAAAATTTTTTTGTTTCATTTCCCCCAGAAAATGTTTTTCATCAGGAAAATTAAAAGCCTAAAGCAATCTTACACTTCGAAAGCAAGGGAAAAGTTGCTTCTATGTTACAGTCACGTTCCTTTTATTATTGGCCTTTGTTCCAAGAACAGCAGGCAGCTGATAAAATGCTTGGAGCTTCCAATCATCTTCCTGTTATTAGCTTGATGATGAGTGTTCCATTTTTATCTCTATATTGCAATTTAGTGTCACAGAATTTCTGATCTATTTTTTAGCTGAATTATGCCATAATTGTTAGGAGATACATAAAAAGGCTTTTGATTATACCATAACGTTATGAATTATTGTTTCATATAGCGACACACTGTGCTCAGTATAGTGTGCATACCTGAGCTTTAGCAGACACTTTATCTTTGATTGCTTTGCACTGCTGTGCTGCCAAGAAACATTACATTAAAAATTAAAAAAGGAAAAAGGAAAATATAGTTCCTAGCCTATTATTCTAAAACAAACAGTTATTAATAAATCGACTTTATTAACTTCCGTTTCAGGCTATGATGGAAGAAAGTTATGTAATATTACAGCAGCTATCATAGAATCATAGAATCATAGAATATCAGGGTTGGAAGGGACCTCAGCAGGTCATCTAGTCCAACCCCCTGCTCAAAGCAGGACAAATCCCCAATTAAATCATCCCAGACAGGGCTTTGTCAAGCCTGACCTTAAAAACTTCTAAGGAAGGAGATTCTATCACCTCCCTAGGTAACGCATTCCAGTGTTTCACCACCCTCCTAGTGAAAAAGTTTTTTCCTAATATCCAACCTAAACCTCCCCCACTGCAACTTGAGACCATTACTCCTTGTCCTGTCCTCTTCTACCACTGAGAATAGTCTAGAACCATCCTCTCTGGAACCACCTCTCAGGTAGTTGAAAGCAGCTATCAAATCCCCCCTCATTCTTCTCTTCTGCAGACTAAACAATCCCAGTTCCCTCAGCCTCTCCTCATAAGTCATGTGTTCCAGACCCCTAATCATTTTTGTTGCCCTTCGCTGGACTCTCTCCAATTTATCCACATCCTTCTTGTAGTGTGGGGCCCAAAACTGGACACAGTACTCCAGATGAGGCCTCACCAATGTCGAATAGAGGGGGACGATCACGTCCCTCGATCTGCTCGCTATGCCCCTACTTATACATCCCAAAATGCCATTGGCCTTCTTGGTAACAAGGGCACACTGCTGACTCATATCCAGCTTCTTGTCCACTGTCACCCCTAGGTCCTTTTCTGAAGAACTGCTGCCTAGCCATTCAGTTCCTAGTCTGTAGCTGTGCAGTGGGTTCTTCCCTCCTAAGTGCAGGACCCTGCACTTATCCTTATTGAACCTCATCAGATTTCTTTTGGCCCAATCCTCCAATTTGTCTAGGTCCCTCTGTATCCTATCCCTGCCCTCCAGTGTATCTACCACTCCTCCCAGTTTAGTATCATCCGCAAATTTGCTGAGAGTGCAATCCACACCATCCTCCAGATCATTTATGAAGATATTGAACAAAACCGGCCACAGGACCGACCCCTGGGACACTCCACTTGACACGGGCTGCCAACTAGACATGGAGCCATTGATCACTACCCGTTGAGCCCGACAATCTAGCCAACTTTCTACCCACCTTATAGTGCATTCATCCAGCCCATACTTCTTTAACTTGCTGACAAGAATACTGTGGGAGACCGTGTCAAAAGCTTTGCTAAAGTCAAGAAACAATACATCCACTGCTTTCCCTTCATCCACAGAACCAGTAATCTCATCATAGAAAGCGATTAGATTAGTCAGGCATGACCTTCCCTTGGTGAATCCATGCTGACAGTTCCTGATCACTTTCCTCTCATGTAAGTGCTTCAGGATTGATTCCTTGAGGACCTGCTCCATGATTTTTCCAGGGACTGAGGTGAGGCTGACTGGCCTGTAGTTCCCAGGATCCTCCTTCTTCCCTTTTTTAAAGATTGGCACTACATTAGCCTTTTTCTAGTCATCTGGGACTTCCCCCGTTCGCCACGAGTTTTCAAAGATAATGGCCAATGGCTCTGCAATCACAGCTGCCAATTCCTTATGCACTCTCGGATGCAACTTGTCCGGCCCCATGGACTTGTGCATGTCCAGCTTTTCTAAATAGTCCCTAACCACCTCTTTCTCCACAGAGGGCTGGCCATCTACTGCCCATGTTGTGATGCCCAGCGCAGCAGTCTGGGAGCTGTCCTTGTTAGTGAAGACAGAGGCAAAAAAAGCATTTAGCACATTAGCTTTTTCCACATCCTCTGTCACTAGGTTGCCTCCCTCATTCAGTAAGGGGCCCACACTTTCCTTGGCTTTCTTCTTGTTGCCAACATACCTGAAGAAACCCTTCTTGTTACTCTTGACATCTCTTGCTAGCTGCAGCTCCAGGTGCGATTTGGCCCTCCTGATTTCATTCCTACATGCCCGAGCAATATTTTTATACTCTTCCCTGGTCATATGTCCAACCTTCCACTTCTTGTAAGCTTCTTTTTTATGTTTAAGATCCGCTAGGATTTCACCGTTAAGCCAAGCTGGTCGCCTGCCATATTTACTATTCTTTTGACTCATCGGGATGGTTTGTCCCTGTAACCTCAACAGGGATTCCTTGAAATACAGCCAGCTCTCCTGGACTCCTTTCCCCTTCATGTTAGTCCCCCAGGGGATCCTACCCATCTGTTCCCTGAGGAAGTCTGCTTTCCTGAAGTCCAGGGTCCGTATCCTGCTGCTTACCTTTCTTCCCTGTGTCAGGATCCTGAACTCAACCAACTCATGGTCACTGCCTCCCAGATTCCCGTCCACTTTTGCTTCCCCCACTAATTCTTCCCTGTTTGTGAGCAGCAGGTCAAGAAAAGCTCCCCCCCTAGTTGGCTCGTCTAGCACTTGCACCAGGAAATTGTCCCCTACGCTTTCCAAAAACTTCCTGGATTGTCTATGCACCGCTGTATTGCTCTCCCAGCAGATATCAGGAAAATTAAAGTCACCCATGAGAACCAGGGCGTGCGATCTAGTAGCTTCTGCGAGTTGCTATGTAGAGCAAGTGAATGGCATATGAAGGACTGACATGCTAATCAGCATTGTTGTAATGTAGAAACACTCTTCAGGAGCAGGAATGAGTGAACCTTTCCATCTAAGAGTTCCAGGCTGCAGGAGATGGGTGAACCTCAAGATTTCCTGTTTTGGGGGTGTTTTGAACCTTAGGTTATTGTTTTTTATCTTTGTCTACCTGTCATATAAAGCCATATTTTCATTATTTCTGAAGGATGATTCTATTTTAAAAAAAATGTTTTTACAGCTAAAGTCAAGTCTTTGTCTTTGAGAGAGAGAGAGAGAGAAATTTTCTAAGGCACACAGAGCAGATGTGTCTAACTTCCATCAACTTTCAGTGGGAGTTAGGCACCTTTAGAAACTCCAGTCAAAACTAGAATGTTCTCTGACTTTCTCTGCCCTGTGAGGACTGGCTGTTTGCTGCAACCCCCCCTTCTCCCTCAAGCTCTTTACACTAGCTTCTTGCCTCATCTGCCCACCTTACCCTCTCCTCTCATGCTCCACCTCCCTTCCTATGTAGCTGATCTAAGTAAATCTGCCCTAAATAAATAAATTTAAAAAAAAATGGCACTAACATGGCGTTTCCCACCATTCACTCTACTGGTGTGTTATATAGCCTTTCCCTGTTCTGTTTTGTCTATTTATACAATGTTGTCTCAGTTTTTCCTTGTACTCCCCAATCTGTTAACATCCATTCTCATCTTATACTTAGACTATAAACTCTTTGGGGCAGGAATTGTCTTTTTTATTGGGATCCTGGTCCACAACTGGGGCTCCTAGGTGCTATGATAATACAAATAATAACGGCCACTGATGCCATTGAAAATCTCCCCTGGAGAGATTAACTTCCCACTCTGAAAGCTAGGCTGCTGAGAACTGGGTGCCCTCTCCAAACTCTGATGCTTTCTTCACAGTCATTCTGAATCACATCATCCCCTATGTGACTATGCCATGAAGTTCCCCTTGTGGTGTTTTGCACATATTTTAAAGGGACCATTAGACCAAACAGTCTGACCTCCTGCATAATACAGACCATTAAATTTCACCCAGTTACTCTGTAGTGAGTCTGACCCGCAGTAACTTGTGTTTGACTAAAGAGTATCTTCTTTCAGGAAGGCACCCAGTTTTGATTTGTTTCCTTTGTGTTTTCCCTTTGAGTGAGGGTTTGCTTCTTCGGGGGGAAAAGTAGGAGTTTCAGCTCCCGCAGTCAATGGGTCACATGAGAGCTGCATAAATCCCCTGGGATCTACAGAGAATTTTGACTTCTATGGTCATTTAAAATAAAGTATTCTTGTTAGATTGCTTGTAATCAATAGGTTCAACACGCACAGTGATTCAAACAATATAACCAAAGAAGAGCCTGGGGATGATCAGCACCATTCTAAGATAGAATCAGCGGAGACTGACTGGTCTAAACCCTCAGCCCTGCAAGGTGCTGAACACTCTGGCTCTGATCCAAGAAAGCACTTAAGCACACGTGTACAGTTAAGCATGTGAGCAGTACCATTGTGGTCAGTGGGACTATTAATGTTTAACGTTACTTAAGTATCTATTTAGGACTGAGGCCTAAATAGACCAGAAAAGGATTAAAATCTTTGTTATCCCCACACCCTCTTTGTAAAGTATAGAGAAGACCTGAGAAGTTGTGTTGTTTGTTTGTTTTTTTCCTTCTTGTTTAATGCCTTGGTAATATGAGGAATGTGAAGTCTGATCTTTGATTTTGCTGGATATCTCAGGTATGTGTTTTGATTAACTGCATCTTAATTGCAGGTGTGAGGGTGCTATGTCTTTAGTGAAAATATCTTTTCTCCAAAATGTTCATTAGTCACTGAAGTAAACTAAGTATTAAAACAAAACCACACAAAAAACAATGAGTTTTAAACAGTCAACTTTCAATTTCTTGATTCTTGTGATATCAGCATTTCAGCATGAGACTATCTCCCAAGCTAGCCAAACCCTGAGTTTCTAATGTAAAAAATAAACACACACACACACACAAAAGCCCCATCACACTTTATATCAGATAAAGAAGCACAAAAGGTGGCACAAACCCATTTTTTCCTTTTACAGGCCACCTTTAAGCCTCAAACTGGCCTCACTTTTCAAGCAAGTTGTCAAGTTTCCTTCCCCACTCTGAACTCTAGGGTACAGATGTGGGGACCTGCATGAAAACCCCCCTAAGCTTATTTTTGCCAGCTTAGGTGAAAACTTCCCCAAGGTACAAACTATTTTACCTTTTGCCCCTGGACTTTATTGCTGCCACCACCAAGCGTCTAACAAATATATAACAGGGAAAGAGCCCTCTTGGAAATGTCTTTCCTCCCAAAATCCTCCCTAACCCTACACCCCCTTTCCTGGGGAAGGCTTGATAAAAATCCTCACCAATTTGCATAGGTGAACACAGACCCAAACCCTTAGATCTTAAGAACAAGGAAAAAGCAATCAGGTTCTTAAAAGAAGAATTTTAATTGAAGAAAAAGTAAAAGAATCATCTCTGTAAAATCAGGATGGTAAATACCTTACAGGGTAATCAGATTCAAAACATAGAGAATCCCTCTAGGCAAAACCTTAAGTTACAAAAAGACACAAAAACAGGAATATACATTCCATTCAGCACAACTTATTTTATCAGCCATTTAAACAAAACAGCATCTAACGCATATCTAACTAGATTGCTTATTAGCCCTTTACAGGAGTTCTGACCTCCATTCCTGCTCTGGTCCTGGCAAAAGCATCACACAGACAGAGAGAACCTTTGTTTCTCCCCCCTCCAGCTTTGAAAGTATCTTGTCTCCTCATTGGTCATTTTGGTCAGGTGCCAGCAAGGTTATCCTAGCTTCTTAACCCTTTACAGATGAAAGGGTTTTTTCCTCTGGCCAGGAGGGATTTAAAGGTGGTTAGCCTTCCCTTTATATTTATGTTAAGTTGCTTTTGCTAAATGTTACCCTTAGGCATACTGACCATGAATATGTCACATTATAAACATATGTTGCCAAACTTGTGAGTTTTTGCAGAGACGGTCTTTAATATCTGAACCCTACTTTTGAAAAACACTTCAAGAAAAACCTCCATTAGTAATTTACGAGTAAATAACGTATGTTCTCTGATCCTGTTCAGTGCACACACAGATGTGCTAGATGCACCCTGTCAAGCTGTCTGAAGTGGTTCACGACCGTGAGTGCCAACCTCAGGGCAGACTGTCAAGAAGAAGGGCAGAGACCCCAAACTGACTGTGTGTTCTATCATTAGATTTCACCAACCCAGTAATAAGTGTGAACTCCTAAAGCACTATAACAGTCTTACCATGGAGTCACAGACAGTCCTCTTGGGCATTCCAGTCTATCTTGCCACCCAGGCAAGCTGGACTTAGTGATAGGTTGTTGCTATACACCACAGATCACAAAAAGATACAGGTTGCTTCCAGTCCCACAGGACTTATCCTAGGTCAATTTGTACCTTAGATCTCTCACCAGAGACAATGCTTGTAGCCAATCCTGTAATAAACTAACTAAAGATTTATTAATTAGGAAAAAGAAATGAGAGTTATTACAAGGTTAAAGCAAAAAAACATATACACACAAATTACTTGCAGTCTATGGTTTTAAAGGGTGATAGAGTTGTAATAATCTCAGCTGTGAATGGCTTTTAGGGCTAACCCATGCAGACCCTGGGGATCTCTGCTTCTGTTTCGTAGCTCCAGCCCTATGGGAGTCCAAACAGCAAAAGAGAGAGAAGAAAAATTTTCTCGTCAGTTGTTTTTATTTCCTTCTTCCAGAATTCAAGCTGATGGTACAAGCCTTTTTGCACATAGCCTCCTCATGGATGAGAAGGGGGGCAATTAACAAGTATTGTGATGACCTACAGTGGCCCATTTAGTTTTGATGGGCCTTCTTGATGGTTAGAAGACCATCCCTCCTGTCTGGTTCACAATTTCAGAGCAAACATTTTTTACAGTCATAAAGCAAAAACTTAATTATTACCTTATAGCATGTGATAAAGACACTATAAGGGAGCTTAATGCATACAGCAACTTACAAGCATTTCATTGTTATAACCATACTAACACACAGGGGAAACAGACTGGTTTTCAGCAACGAATTTTTGTCAGTGCTCGGCTGGTATCTGCCAGCGTCACACACCTCTAGCCCCAAACTTTCACACATACGCCTGTCATGTCTTACAGAGCAAAACACCAGCTGCTACGCTAATTTGGTGTGCAGCTCGGATTTTTACTTGATTTTTTTTTTAAAGTCAGGAATAAAAGGTACATTAATTATTTCTGCTCTCATATGGCTCATGAAATCTAGCTGTCTTCAGAAAGTGAAATAAAACTGGACTCTTCATCCGCTGGTGTTTCTTTAATTTATAACATGACAACCAAAGAAAGGTTAGCAAACTACAGTGGCCTCGTTTCTTTACTGCAAGGCTTAATTTACTGTTCATAAGCACACAATGAAGGGAAGAATGCAAAAAGGCACAAGTTAACTGTAAATAAATACGATTCCCCCCCCCCTAAAAATAATGCTTTATCATGCTAAATGGGGTGGGGCTTTCGTAGCACTGCAGGCAGCGGAGCTACTCTTCGGGAAAGCGATCTTGATGGGGAACAGTTGATGCAGTGTTCAATATGGCCCCTTTCCTTTCTGTGTACGGGGGCTAGTCTTCTCTCGACCCTTCCCCCACCTGGATTTTTTCAGCTCCCAACTGGCATCCAGGAAGTTTGATTTTAGAGGATTAAGTTACAATGGTCACAAATGTGGTGGGTTCCATTGTGGTTGGGGCATTAGAAAGTGTCTGACTGAGGTCCCTGAACCCAGTGGGCTGCCTCGAAACTGGCCCTGGGCATGACCCTGCATGGTGAGGGTGGGGAACATCTCTGCTTCTCATGCAACTTGTAGCATCCCTTAGCTCCCCTACCTCTGGCACGGAAGGGGGGAGTTGAGTAGGACTCTGGCTTCCAATCAGGGTTCCTTGGCCAGGCCTGTAGAGGGGGTGTGACTGTCACATCCCTCCTCAGGTTTATAGTCCACTGAGGCTATTAGTGAACATTGAGAACAGCACTGGAACAACCCTGCTGGATAGTTTTGGATGGCTACATCAGCTAAAGTTTTAAATCAAGTTGTAGCCTGTGCATTTAACCATGTTATGTGCCTGTGCCTCATTGTTTTCATGTCAGCATTAGGGGTTTGGGGTTGTTGTTTTTTTAATGGTTAATAGGAAAAGTTCCAGGTAAGTAACCAGGTGTGATTTTATATGTAGCTAAGAAAACAGACTCCTAAGACTTGACACATTGTTATTGTAAACATTATTGTAAACTGTAAGCAGTAAAGGTGGTTGAAGGGGAAAAAAAACAGTAACAAAGTTCTGTGGGAATTTTCTCTTTCTTTTTGAAATTTCAAAAAGTATTGAAGTGGCCCTATTTTGTCTACTCGCCATATACATTTAACCTTCAAATTTCCTCTTCAAATCCTTGTTTCCCCAGATGTTTTCCCTCTCTTTTGTTATGGTCTCCATTCAATTTTTGCTTTGCATTTCTTTACTGTTTCTTCCATTTCTGTCCCTGTCTCTCTCTCATTGTGTCCATTTCACCCCATTTTCTGTATCCTCTCTTTTCTTTTCTCTGTTTCTTGCATACTCCTTTTGCCTTTCTCAAGTGTCCTTTGATTACTCTATTTCCTACTCTCTTCCTTTCAGCAGTTCTCTCTCTGTTTTCCTCTGAACTACTCCTCTGTCTCTGTGGTCTCCCTTTCCCAGTTGTGTTATCCCACACATAAACCAGATGTACCCGATCACAGCACAATAGCTGAACTGGCTGGAAATTGACAAGCCTCTACACTGTGATCTCAGAGAAGCAGCGGGTGCTTGGAATCATCTCAGTTTCAAATTCCTTCAGCTGTGATGCTGCTGTGACTGGAAACTGGGATGCCAGGTGCATCTGGTGAGGCATGTGCAGCTGTCATGCACACGGCATACCAGTTGCCCCTTCCTCATGCATTTTACCACTGGCTGAGAGCAGTTTTATATTGCTTTCGCATGCTGGGCACTAAATTTTTCTCCCTAGTTTGCTTTCTAGTGTGTTATAAGTCATTACTCCCCCAGAAGCCAGTCAGAGTTCAGGATCTCTAATGTTCTGAAGCATTCTTATTTTTCTAAGAGTGAACTATATGCTCCCTTCCTTTGGCCATGTGCATTGTTGACAAAAGGGTCATACATGAGTACTGCAAGGATATGACAATCATTATTAGTTTCTGTTACAGACGTGACTAGAGGCCCCAATCAAGATTGGAGCCCCATTGTGCTAAGCATTTTACAAACCCATCCTAAGAGACAGATGCTTCCCCAAAGATCTTCAATCTAAATAGACAAGACGGACAAAGGATGGGAGCAGGGGTTAGCACACAGGGAATTTTTAAATGAGTTCTTAATCATCCTTGCAGTTCCTTGCATTTAAACCTTAAATAATGAATCTGCAAATCTTACATAACTCCGGTGGCAGCCTCACACGTTTGCTTTTATGGAAGCCTCTCAGCAAATATCCACATGGCTCACCCACCACAGGAAATGGAGTAGAGCTAGGCTGGGGAGGCGGTGAGTAAGAGCCACTTTCCTTGGAATGATCTCCTTCCTCTGTGGCCTCACATCTGCAGTCCTAAAAGGGATTTGTTAATGGTGCTTGCAGAAGAATTAGCTAATCTCTTCAGGTGGGATTTTCAAGGCCATTCATTCAGAATGAGCCTAACTCTGTTCCCATTGAAGTCAACCTTTGAGGAGTTACAGTGTGCTAGGTGTATTGCCATTGTGGAGTGGAAGAAGGAGCAAGGTAAAAGGGCAGTCCAGAACCAGTGACTACCTTTGCCCCTTGGCCTGCAGATTCACAGTGCTAGGGTCACATTTGGTCTCATCCACACCCCTACAAATTTTTGGCCTACACTAGTGGCCTGACTCCACCCTGCATACATTCTGTCACTGCCAAACCCATTCAGGAATGGGAATGCTGTGTTGGAAATGCAGCTCCTCAAGTTCTATGGATAATCTGAGGTAAGTGTTTTCCTCCTATGCCTGGAAGAGAAAACAGCAATCTTGCGCAGATCTCGGAACAATGGGAAATTGTGACTGGCTGACTAGTGAAGAGGCAAGCTGTTTGCCTTCTGGTGTAATATAAATTAACTCATAAAAGAACTGGATGGTTTGTAATAAGTTAATACTCACTGCTGGGAGTTATTTCTTAGAGAGCCACATCCTCAGTTGTATAATCATTTACATGAGCTGAGGGTCTAGCCTAAAATTGCCTTCCTTTTATAGGTATGGCTACTGGAAGAACTCTGCTTGGTTTGGTGTTCCTCACATGTGCATCACTGATGTCACAACACTACAATTTATTAAAAATAGCCCCCACAGGGATTAATTTATATTAAAATAAGAAAAAGTGGGCCAGGCAGGGCCTTAGCAGTGTAAATCAGCATAGCTGCCTTGACTTGAGTAGAGCTATGTCATTTGCGTAGGTGGCTCAATGAGCTTATCTTTCAGTATTTTAATTTAAAATTGAGATAATATAAACAAAGAAAAAACCAAATATGATACTTACTGTAGGTCCTACACCTAAATAAAGTTGGATAGCCAAGATAGCATATGGTATTCATGCATAATTCAGTATTAGTTCCAAACATGAACAGATAGTTGCACAGTACTTCCTTTAAAAAAAAATCAGAATCTATATTTGCTCATTCCTTTACATTTTTTCCTGTGGCCTTAATTGTTAGTCTCCTTATTGGTTTATTAATAAACTGCATTCGTGCGTGTTACTATTGTAATGTTTATTCTTCCAGTATCTACAATGCAAACAGTAGACAGCAAACAGTGTTTATCGTTATTATAGACGTAGGAATAAAACAGTTTTAAGTAAAGAAAATAAAATTCCATCTAAGTCCTAATTGCTCCCAGACTTTTTAAATACTGTGGCGCTGTAACTGTAACCACATTTTTGGGAATGAGAAGCTCCTTGCATTTTAAATCATCCTGTCTCTCACATAATTTTAGATCTTTCTGCCATGGGCAAGCCCAGAGGATCCTCATCACTTCCTAACCAAAGAACTGATAAAAAGCTGAAGCAGTACCTCAGTACATTTAACTCAATCTATGGTACATCCCCAGATCTCCTATGCTTTTCAGAGTCAAACACTTACAAGCATCTGAAGAACTCCAGTAATCACTAAGCATAGCAGAGAGATATTTCAAGCCACTGGAGTGTCCTATTTTTTTCAGATCTAAATGTCAGTTTGCAACTAAATCAAACAGCGATCTAGCTCAGCAATTTGGGAGACGCTGAAAAATGCAACACTGAAAAAATATTTTTAAAATGTTCTTGTTTAAAAAAAAAAAAGTGTTAAAAAGATCAAGTCTGGCCGACCATTTAAAGACCACAGGGGAGCAAACAGAGAACAAGCACACCAGTTTGTGTTGGAATCTGAGGGCAAATTCAGTTTTGGTGTAATGCCACTGATCCCAACTCAGGCTTACTTTTAATCAGTCAGCTTAGCCTTCCTTTTGATATCAGGAGGCCAAAATTCAATCTTCACGTACATCTGCCTGTCTTAGGTTCCTCTTCACTGTTGTATCTGAGCATCTCAGAATAGGTTTAATATATTTTGCCTCACAACACTCCTATTATCCCCATTTGGGGAACTTAAGAACAGAGGTCATGTGTGGGAAGTTTTTGGCAGAACAAGGAATTAAACCTAGGTCTGCCAAGTCCAAGGCTAGTTCCCTAACCATTCAACAATCCTTCCTCCTATCTGCACAGCTTGAATGCACATATGCCTGAAGTCTATATGATATTTATCCATCTAATAATGAGAAGAAGCTTTTCAATCCCCTCCCTCTTCCTCTTTCCCTGTAGGGAAACCTCAGACAAGCATTTTGGAAAGCAGTGCACAGTCTGAACTGGCAAGGTTCTCCTCTGGGAAAGCGGAGGATAAAACAATCTCCTTCCCTGAGTAGTGGAGCGTTTCTGGAGCCCTCCACAGTTGCACTGCAGTCCTGAGGTTGCAGTAATTTCTAAGGTTACTACACCTCTGCTCCTTGGAGGCCACAGCCAGTGGAGTCATGTTATCATGCCTCTAACTCTCTGCCAACCCTTGACCTTCAGCCAATATCCCATACATGATAGCATGCAGGGAGCTCTCCTAGAAGAGTGATCCATGCTGCACAAGGGTGTGTGAGGCCTTAAGAGCCTCTCCAAATCCCATTTCTTTCATTTTAATGGTCATCCAACTGTCAATAAAAACATGTCTTGATTTACCTTATATCACTGTCTCCTCCATGATGGGCCCAAGTCTGCAGTCCCTACCATGACAAAATTCCCACTGAAGTCAACAGGAGATTTTCTGGAATAAGGAATGTAGTCATGGTCCCATAGGCACAAGCTTAACTTTATGCACTTGTGAGTAGTCCCATTGAAATCAATGTGTATCAAAATCAAAGCACATGCATAAGTCTCTGCAGGATAGGGGCTTTAATATATAAGGCACCCAGTTCAGGAAGGTATTTAAGCACGTGCCCTCCTTTAACCATGGGAGTAGGTTCCTGGGAGCCAATGGGACTACTTCACATACTTGGTTAGGCACAAGCTTAAGTACCTTGCTGAACCAGGGTCTAAATTTTCTACAGCTTAATTGTCTGGCAAAGACAATATAGTGGAAAATTTAGCAGGTCAGGTAATATGTATCTTAACCTATAGCCATGCAGTCAAATGCTATACTGTTGCAGACAGTAGCTACCACTTGTGTTACGATAGGTTAGTTGATCACACCTCATTTTTATTGATCACTACTTCATATTAGCTCCTACACATCTAGGAATCTACCTCATTTAAGCATTTTACTCCTCACGGTTCACAGCTGCCAAACAATGGGTGTTGACCTACAAAAAATGGCTGTCATCCATATTTCCTCCACCACATCCTTAGGTCAGAGCTACTGAAGAAAAAATTGGGCAGACTGCCTTTTTGTAGGCTTGTATATCACCTAGTACAGTGGAATCTCAATCTTGATGGGAAACTTCCAGGCACTGCTGTAACACAAATAAATAGCAGAAATGGCTAAAAAAAAAAAGACAAAATAAAAATACTGAATTTTAATGAAAAACAAAAATAAAGAATATTCTGTTTTTCACCTTGCTCTAATAATGTTGATGATGTCAAGAAATCCCTGAGTTAAAGAGGTAAACCAATGTATATGGTTTAATTGCTGAAAGCCCTCACCTTACTCGCTCAATACGACTAATAACCCGCTTTAAGGTCATTTTTTTTCTTCAGTTACATCTGTGTAAGCTCACAGTAACTCCCATAAAGTCAATGGAGTAACTCTTGGCTGAAATCCTGATCCCACTGAAGTCAATGGGAATTTTGCCATTGACTTTACTGAAGCCAGAATTTCACTCTTTGAATTTACACTCATGTAACTTCAAGCCAGATTTGGTCTCTGGCTAGTAAATTTATAGCATTTAATGGTATTTTATATTCATTCTTTCTCTTTTACTGTGATTTATCAAGTTTCACTAATGATAGCACTTATCAGCTATTCAATAGTTAATCTGCCAGAAATGTACATGTGCAACAGAACAAGTTCTGCTTTCATTATGAAAGAATTCCAGAATAATATTTGGGATTTTAAATGTTTGACAGGAGCTATTGCCATATACTGAAGCTTCTTTTATGTGTACAACATGAATGCACAATATGCAAATAAACAAAAACAATTTTCATTTTAAAACTGAGATCACTGGAATTGTAAAGTACTGTACTTCTATGTGACACATAGCCTGACTTGAAAGAAACAAGATCCAATTTTTTTCTTCATAAAACAGTCAGTAAATAACACTTTGAAATGGTCTAAGCTGATCAATTAACATTGCTGCTCAGTAAAATAATGTAGTGAAGGAAATTGAAATGCTCCTCTTCGAATAGGTCATTTTTACATTTGAAGCCCTATCGTGCCTTTGTTGAGTGTGCATGCTGAAAAATATTGTCTTTTATATTTTCCCCTGAAATTCCCTTTGGCAAACACTCACAACTGGCTCTTTGAGGATTTTCCATTTTGAATAATTTGGTTTAATGGGGATTTGAAAGCACATGGATATTGTGTGATCTGGAAAATTTCAGAACCTTCTGGAACTGAGGGTATGCTTAACTCATCCCTGGAGGAATAGTATTAAGAAGACTGTCTGCAAGGTAAGATCACTTCTGTCATGTCAGGGAATTTGTTGAGTTTCCAAAGGCAAATTTTCCCAAGAATCCACCTGTCATTGAGATGCTTCCAGAAGGAATTCATAGCCCATCTGCCCATCTCAAATTTGGGTAAAAATACTGTATTGGGCTAATGCTTGCTTGTTTCTCATGTTGCTCCCCTAATAGACATTTATGTAAGTTCTCATTCTCGGGGGGAGGGGGGGGAGAAAGCTCTGTGAAGAGAGTGAAAGTCAACAGCTGGTATCATGTGGAAAGTAAACCCCACCCCCCATTTACTTTAAGGGAAAAAAAACTCTGGGTTGGAAGACTATGAATTTCCGTGCAGGAGTTAAGTACCCTGCCTCCAGGCAAAGAAAACCTGCAATTCACAAAGATAATCCCCCGATGAAGTGAGCTGTAGCTCACGAAAGCTCATGCTCAAATAAATTGGTTTATATAAGGTGCTTACTTAAAGTCTCTAAGGTGCCACAAGTACTCCTTTTTGCGAATACAGACTAACACGGCTGTTATTCTGAATCCCCTTTTGTCTCTGCTTGGCCACAAAGCAGAGAAAAAACAAGCTGCTTTCAGTTTCAGCTGCTTTCTGGACTTCCTTTCCCAAGGGAAAAAAAATTTCCTTTTTAAAATCTGTATTTCTAGTTCAAAAAATCTCAACTGGATCTCAAAATGATTTCAGGTTAATCCCACCACTATGCCACCATGTCAAGGTTCCTTCCCCACTCTGAACACTAGGGTACAGATGTGGGGACCTGCATGAAAAACCTCCTAAGCTTCTCTTTACCAGCTTAGGTCAAAACTTCCCCAAGGTACAAAATATTCCACCCTTTGTCCTTGGATTGGCCGCTACCACCACCAAACAAATACTGGTTACTGGGAAAGAGCTGTTTGGAGACATCTTTCCCCCCAAATTACTTCCCAAAACCTTGCACCCCACTTTCTGGACAAGGTTTGGTCAAAAGCCTCACCAATTTGCCTAGGTGACTACAGACCCAGACCCTTGGATCTTAAGAACAATGAACAATCCTCCCAACACTTGCACTCCCCCTTTCCTGGGAAATGTTGGATAAAAAGCCTCACCAATTTGCATTGGTGACCACAGACCCAAACCCTTGGATCTGAGAACAATGAAAAAGCATTCAGTTTTCTTACAAGAAGACTTTTAATAGAAATAGAAGTAAATAGAAGTAAAGAAATCACCTCTGTAAAATCAGGATGGTAGATACCTTACAGAGTAATTAGATTCAAAACATAGAGAATTTCTCTAGGCAAAAACTTAAGTTACAAAAAAGGTACACAGACAGAAATAGTTATTCTATTCAGCACAATTCTTTTCTGTGCCATTTAAAGAAATCATAATCTAACACATACCTAGCTAGATTACTTACTAAAAGTTTTAAGACTCCATTCCTGGTCTATCCCCGGCAGAAACAGCATATAGACAGACAGAGACCCCCTGTTTCTCTCCCTCCTCCCAGCTTTTGAAAGTATCTTGTCTCCTCATTGGTCATTTTGGTCAGATGCCAGCGAGGTTACCTTTAGCTTCTTAACCCTTTACAGGTGAGAGGAGCTTTCCCCTGGCCAGGAGGGATTTCAAAGGGGTTTACCCTTCCCTTTATATTTATGACATCCACCGAAAATTGTTTGGGGGAAGTGTGAATGTGGGGCAATTTTCTATGTATACTGGAAATGCCTAAATAATGAATATGGATGGATAATACTTTCATGACAGAAAAGTAATACAGTGTGCCCTTCCTATACCTTGACACAATGATAAAGTAGGATTAAAATGATTTTATTACCAATATGTAGAGGCAGAACTCTGTGTGTGTGTGTTTGCGTGAGCGTAAAAGATTTTGACAGAGGTGGGGAGGTGGGAGACTTTGACAACTGCTATTGCAACTCCTAGTGAAAATGTTAAAAATAACTTTTAATTTGATATAGACATAGTGAACTTTGATGGGTCTCCCTTCCGCCCCCCCAAAGGAAATGCACTAGCAAACATACTTCATGTTGCTGGGATCAGACAAGATTGTCAGACCGCTCAGACATGAGTGTTATCTTTGCTGCCTTCCATTAGATCAGCTTAGCAATTTTCTGATCCTATCTTTATATATGGATATGCCTGGAAGTCTGCCCAGCTTCTATCCACTCATCATTTTGAGCTTTCTCTTTACCTACCCTCCCCACAATGTTTTGTTTGTAGTGGGTAATTGACCAAAACTTCTGAAAATAAACTCCTATTTAAAAGGTTAAAGTACTACAGATAACATGATCATATTAATGGAAAAGAACAAATATCAGAGATAACAAGAAAAGTAAATACCTGAGACTCTTGCTTGATTTGGGATTTCTATAGATTTCATTAAAATCACAAATGGAATAAATCTGATGGATTATATTTTTGCAGTGATTGTGTGTGACATAAAGCAGAGAGCATCACTCACTGCAAGTAGCGACTGGGAAGCTACCTCATACTCTTTTAGGGTAAGACTCATGTTATTGTAGAGAGCCCTATGTATCATTTAAACCCCATTTATGCTCTGAAATCAGGATTAAGTGCTTGTGTAAAGCACTGGGGTAAATTACACCCTTAATGCTTATTCTATATTTGATTCATCCTACAGAGACATTTGTGAGAATGTTTGGAGGTTCATGAAGTTTTTCCCAGGGACCCAAAGTGGCAAGAAACATTAATCCAGCTGACTTTCCTCTACAATCCAGTGGCTTGTCTCCTGTGCCAGGAAAGCCAAACAGAAACATATTATATTGAAAAAAGGATCATCGTTTATCAACCTGCTGTTGTGCTTGTTTCATAGTCGCATTTACTGGAAGTGTTACATACACAGTCAAAACTGTCTTGTGTGCCACTAAAATAAAAAAAAAAACAAGCTTTAATATGATTTTGAATAAATGTAAATTGCAATGACACAGTCGAGAAAATATTTGGCTTTCTTCATGAGGCAGCACTCTGTAGTCCTGACAACGTATCCTGGTCCTTGCCTTTTGTTGTTCTTAAAAAAAGAGTGCATTAACACTTCAAGCATTTCTCTGTTGTAAGGCAGCTCTTGCCTTCATTTATGTTTGTACAGTTCCTAACATGTTGTGGGTGCTACTAGAGACTACTACTAATCAATAATCCTGTGGTGCTTCTCACCTTAATTAAACTCCACTTTGTTAGAAAGCTCCAACTATTATGGGTGACACACAATAAGAAAGGATCAGACTTCAGTTTATATTTTCACCAGTTTACTCCATAAATATCATTTATCCATTTCTCTGGAGGGGTCTCTACTTTTTCTTAGGAGCTGTTTCTGCTGCCCTTTTACTGGGTTCTCCCACTGAAGGAAGTGAGAGGACTCAGGGAGCAAGGTACTAAGGATCCAGTTCTACCCTTTTTATTAATACTAAATAGTAATTTACTCTACAAGTATTGCCATCAGTTTGAAAGGGCAAGTTTATGTCACTCTTATGCATGATGGTGGTTACAAAATGTGTGTGATGGGAATCATAGAATCATAGAATATCAGGGTTGGAAGGGACCCCAGAAGGTCATCTAGTCCAACCCCCTGCTCAAAGCAGGACCAATTCCCAGTTAAATCATCCCAGCCAGGGCTTTGTCAAGCCTGACCTTAAAAACCTCTAAGGAAGGAGATTCTACCACCTCCCTAGGTAACGCATTCCAGTGTTTCACCACCCTCTTAGTGAAAAAGTTTTTCCTAATATCCAATCTAAACCTCCCCCACTGCAACTTGAGACCATTACTCCTCGTTCTGTCATCTGCTACCATTGAGAACAGCCTAGAGCCATCCTCTTTGGAACCCCCTTTCAGGTAGTTGAAAGCAGCTATCAAATCCCCCCTCATTCTTCTCTTCTGCAGGCTAAACAATCCCAGCTCCCTCAGCCTCTCCTCATGGAGATGGATCCCCAATGGAGGGGATGTTCCAAGCAATGGCATCCATTGCATTAGCAAGATTATATTCACCATGTTCCCTTAAATGTCCTAATATGAGAGTCCGTAAGGGGAGTTGATACATGAGGAAAATATTTTATGAAGTATGAAAAAGTTTTCAAACTGCTGCTTAAGGTCATATTTTGAAATACATATCTCAGACATTACTCATCCCCTCCCCTCAACAGTGATACTGGAACAATTTTTATAGTGGGGGTGCTGAGAGTCACTGAACCAAACTGTAAGCCCGGTATATGATGGAAACCCCACTTCAAGGCACGGGGTGTGACAGCACCCCTACTTCCAGCACCTAGGCCCCCAATGTCTTGTTTGGGGTAGATAATTGACCAAAACATTTGAAATAGTTTATTTTCAAGTTTGAATTACTAAAAATAATGAGAACTAACTTATGGAAAAGAATATACTTTGGAGGTAGCGGACTGTTGCCTTCTCCAATGCCATAACTATCCGTTACAATGCAGGAATCTGGACGCCTGTACTGAGTTTCTCAGAGATGATGGGATTGCACATGGTACTGGATTATGTTTGCTCCACCAGCCTAATACTTCCAGGCTCTTCTGCTCAGCAAAACCCAGAGCTGTCGTAAGTGATTTATCAGTATATTGGCAAACACTTGATTTACTGCAGTTAGGAGACTGACCTGCTGTTCTCAGCTGTTTGTGTCAACTTTCTTGAATGGGGAAAAAAAAGAGAAACTTTGTGTTTCTTAGTACAACTAGCACATGAGTAAGTACAAATATCTCCATTTAATAATATCAATAGTTTAATGTAAAGTTAGAATTACACATTAGTGTAGAATGACAAAGGCAAAGATTGCCACAGTCAAGGATGAACTTCTATTCTTGACTCACCTATGACCTTATCTACTGCAGGGGTTTCCAAAAATAAGAGTGGTCTTCCAATTTAGAGTTAATAATTTTTCCAGTGCTACTGAGGGAGTCAGTATCAGAGCTGGGATTAGAATGCAAGTTGCTTCTGACTCTCAGCCTTGCTCCCATTGACTTAAGCTTTCCCATCATACTAGCAGTATGCGTGTACAGTGGAAATTCAACCACAATAAAATATATTGCCAATCACTAGCTATAATATTCATTCAGGAAATTCTGGGCATGCTCTGCCTTTTCTGGCTGTATCTGCAAGAGGATGTGAATATAAATGAATTATATCAAAGACATAATTGCTTATGAACGTTTGTTAGACAAACATTGAAGTGCCAAACCAGTGACAAGCCTGTGGCTTGCTGCACAGCAACAGCAAGCTACAGACACAGTGAAATCCTGCTTATTTGCTATTACCAGCAGGATCATCATTGGTCAATCCTTAGGAAAAAACCCCGAAGGCCGTTCTTTGTTGCTTACAATACAGTGTGGATATAGCTAAAAGGTTAGTACTGCTACGAATGTGAAGCTATGCTTTTCATCAGTAAGTATTCATACTGGAATGGTCCTTGGGTACTGAAGAATTGCTTCAGAAACTTTTTTTTAGCAACTCATTGTCTGAGAAAGAAGAGATTTTTTAGAAATGGGAGATTCAAAATGCATTGTCCAGATTGAAATTAAATATAACTCAAGATGCTCATCAAGGTCCAAAGTTCAATTATTCTAAGGCAGGTCAGTAGAAAAAATATGAGAACATTAGCTTACTATCTCAATTGCTGTATTGTTACAGTCACCTTTAGCCTATATTGTACCAATGAAAAAGCCTCTAACCTAATTATTGACTGGCATACACAATATGGCTTTTGCCATATGGCTCATCAGATCTCTACCAACTAGAACTAAATATGAGAACACTTTCACGAGTAAATGAAGGAAAATGATACATATAGTAGTTCTTATTTTCACTTGTTTCTAAGAAATAGTACACAGACAGGTCCCTGCTCAAACACCTCTTTGTGGCCAGGTATGGTGTAGTGGCTCTCTCCTCATCTCCTCCCCTGCCAATGGCCACTCTTGTCCCCTAATGGCTTGCCTCTATCTGTGACTCAGCCCTCCAGCCAGGTCATGATTTAAGTCCACCCCTTTTAGGGTAACAGAGTTCCACAGATAAAAGTCCAATATCCTTATATTAGGTGTCCAGTCCCAACTCTGGGCCCCATGGTCCTTGCACACCCTTGCCTTAGGTGTTCCAACTGGCATAACTCCTTAGAGGCTTTACAGCCTCTTTTTTGATGTCTGGAAAGGGAACCCAGTCCCTCCCACTACACCAGGTTCCAGACGAGGGACCCTACAAGCAGCAGCCAAGGTCAGCTTTTTGCCTGTTTGTGCACCAGTTTCTTGCCTGCTACCCCTACATGTGCCAGGATCCATGCTATTAGTATGGTTATAGCCAATTGCACCTGTTCAGTTGCTAGCAGTAATATTTCATTAGGAATTTCATTTCTGCTGTCAGACTTACTACTGTAAATTCCCTGCAGCCCTGATAAGAAGTCAGAGAGGATGGCCACGGCAACTGGTCACACACCAAAGCCCAATTTAGCATTAGCATAATCATTGTTAGTGCAGCTGTAAAGATGGATACAAAGTTAGTAGCCTTATGGTTTTCTTGAGTCTAAACCAGGGCACCCAGAAATCTGTTGCCACTCTTCCTGTTCCTTCCTCTTTAGAGCCATGTGTACATATGTGGCAATAAGAAAAGGAGTACTTGTGGCACCTTAGAGACTAACCAATTTATTTGAGCATAAGCTTTCGTGAGCTATAGCTCACTCGAAAGCTTATACTCAAATAAATTGGTTAGTCTCTAAGGTGCCACAAGTACTCCTTTTCTTTTTGCGAATACAGACTAATACGGCTGCTACTCTGAAACCTGTCATTATGTGGCAATAGTCTCCCCACTTCTCACAAATATAATGATTTGTGACATCATGTAGATTTACTAGTCTTCTCCTTTTATTTATTTCATTATATAATTTCATGTCTATATCAGGGAGGATGGTTTCCACTGATATTTTCCCATAGCTATAGATTTTGGTCTCTTTCAATCCTTTCTTTTCATTAAGATCCTTTATCTACCTCTGAACCCAACTTACATGGGGAATTTTGATTTTTTTTGTCCTACCCGGCTTCCACTTAATTCCCAACTATC
Source organism: Lepidochelys kempii (assembly GCF_965140285.1). Classification (NCBI taxonomy): domain Eukaryota; kingdom Metazoa; phylum Chordata; order Testudines; family Cheloniidae; genus Lepidochelys; species Lepidochelys kempii. The sequence continues at coordinate 63,514,982 of NC_136384.1, read as the reverse complement.
ATTATATCGTAGCTTCATGTTGTCCTCTTTATTACCTAGTACTTTGGCCCAAATGGTTGCATCTAGGAGCTTCATTAAGAGTGACAGGTCTTTCGCTAGCTGCTATCTGAGGTACGCACAGCCCTAGTCTACACTAGGACTTTAGGTCGAATTTAGCAGGGTTAAATCGATGTAAACCTGCACCTGTCCACACAATGAAGCCCTTTATTTCCACTTAATAGGGCTCTTAATATTTCGACTTAAAGGGCTCTTAAAATCGATTTCCTTACAAGTGGATTAGTGCTTAAATTGGCCTTGCCGGGTCGAATTTGGGGTACTGTGGACACAATTAGACAGTATTGGCCTCCAGGAGCTATCCCAGAGTGCTCTATTGTGACTGCTCTGGACAGCACTCTCAACTCAGATGCACAATTGTTTGCCGTTGCTCTGACGCAGGGAGGGGCGACTGATGACACGGCTTACAGGGTTGCCTTACAGGGAGCTAAAATCAACAAAGGGGGTGGCTTTACATGAAGGAGTATTTCAGGCAGGACTTCACGGAGGGTTCCAATAAGAAATGGTGCACCTAAGGTATTGTTCTTATTGGAACAAGGAGGTTAGTCTGGCCTCTGATTGATACATGGCTAGATTTACCTCGCTGCACCTTCTCTGTGAGTGACTGCAGTGTGACCTAGAAGAATGAGTCCCCTAGACGGGGGTTGGGGGGGGTGTTTGCAAATGAGTACAAAACAAATCTGGTCTATTTCTTGTTTTGATCCACTCCATCTATCTTTTACATCTTTGGCTGGCAACAGACGGTGCAGAAGGACTGCATGCCATCCACATCTCATGGCTGCTCGGCAGAAGATGGTACAATAGGCCTGCTAGCCATCCTCATCTCTTGCCTGCCCGGCAGAAGATGATGCAATAGGACTGCTAGCAATCCGTATCACCTGCCTGCTCACCATAAGACAGTTCAATAGGACTGACTGCAGGACTAAAGAGAATGACTTGCTCAAGTCACTCCAAATTTAGTCCCTGTGCCCATGTCTGCCCAGGTGCTCCTGATCGACCTCACACAGGCGACCAGGAGCACCTGGGACATGACGATGATGGCTGCCAGTCCTATTGCACCGTCTGCTGCCACAAGGCAATGGGTTGCTGCTGCTGTGTAGCAATGCAGTACCGCATCTGCCAGCATCCAGGAGACATACGGTGACAGTGAGCTGAGCGGGCTCCAGGCTTGCCGTAGTATGGCGTCTGCACAGGTAACTCAGGAAAAAAGGCGCAAAATGATTATCTGCCATTGCTTTCACAGAGGGAGGGAGGGCCTGATGATATGTACCCAGAACCAACCGCGACAATGTTTTTTGCCCCATCAGGCATTGGGATCTCAACCCAGAATTCCAATGGGCAGCGGAGACTGCGGGAACTGTGGGATAGCCACCCACAGTGCAACGCTCCGGAAGTCAACTCTAGCCTTGGTACTGTGGAAGCACTCCGCCGAGTTAATGCACTTAATGCACTTAGAGCATTTTCTGTGGGGACACACACACTCGAATATATAAAACCGATTTCTGAAATACCGACTTCTATAAATTCGACCTAATTTCATAGTGTAGACATACCCACGGAGACATACAAATGAAGGCATCACATGTGACGCATAATGCCTGTGCTTGGATATAGTTTAGTTTTCTCAGATGTGTGTTCACTGCTGAGCTAAAGGCCTGGCATTCATACTTACTAATTGGTACTCTGTCTAGCATTACCACCATTTTCTTATCACTCCCCAGGATGTTCCAGACATACTTTTAAGTAAGTTAATTTTACCTTTGCCATTAACTTTAATAGTTTCAAGTTATCTTGCAATCAAATATCACTTGTAAGAATTTGTAATTTTTCACTATATTTACCTATTGGTCATATTGACATAACTTTACATCTTTCTGGATTTTCCTTGATGTGCAGATCATTTCCTTACTTTTGTCTATGGAGAATTTGAAGCCCCACCTGTTTCCCCATTCTGCACTTAAATGCATCATTGATTCTTTTGGTGGTGCTTTCAAGGTTTCTGCTTTTGATCTGTATGGCACAGTCATCAGAAACCCTATTGTTGTACTCATCTCTGTAGGGAAATCATTTATCATGATATTAAACAGCGCAGGGCTAATTACAGTCCCCTGTGCAGTTCCATTTGCAACTGAATATATGTTGGAAAAAACTTTCCCTCTTCGGACTTTTATAGTTCTTTAGCCTTTGAAGTCTCTTATCCATCTGTACATTTTTCCTATAATACCCAACGGAGACCATTTTATGAAGTAGCCCCTCTCTGCATAACACACTGTAGACTTTTTCTGTGTCCAGGAATGTTACTATCATGAATTCTTTGATTTTCATGATTTTCATGATTTTTGTTTTTTTTGTTTGTGCTTCTGTCTCTATCCTTACAATATGGTCAATCACAGTCCTACCTCTTCTGAACCCACTTTGCATTCCATCTATGAATTTCTTTCTTTCTAGGTGTGCTACTAATCTCTCTCTGTTACCAGTCTATCCATGGTTTTAGCTAAATGACCCTCTTCTGCTCTGATCTTCCTGTAGAGTAAACACCCACCTGCCTCCCCAGTTGGGATTCATATTCAATTCAGTTTGTTTCTCCCTTCAGGTGCAGCCAAGTAACATAACTGGCCTCTCAAGCCCACATTTCCTTTCAGGGCTTGTGTGGGATACATGCTCCATCACAGTCCCTAATATGAGAGCCATCTTCTCTTGAAAATGTATGCACATAAATCTTGTTAGCATTTAGGGGAAAGGAGATTAGTCACCATAATTCCATCAATATCTGAGACATTTTAAGTTCTTATTAGAAATATAGGATTTGACACAATGCATTCAACAACTAATCCATCAGATCTGCCTCTGATAATGGTCAACGCCTGATGCTTCAGAGAAAGGTGAATACTTTCCCTCTCTATAATGCACTTAGCTGGTTGTGCCAGGCTGTGAGTGGGACAGAGGTAATTCTTCATTTTTATATAGATTAGGACCTGATTCAAAATCCACTGAAATCAATGGAAAGGCTCCAAATGATTCCAACAGGCTTCTGATTACACTTTTATTGTCCAAAAAGCCGCATATTGCTATTTTGATCATTGAGAAATCTGATTTGAATCAAATTTATTGAGAACCTGGAGATGCAGTGATTGATGGAAAAGGAAGTATGGCATGCATTGTATTTCTTGCTGCAGAGACAACTGTTCCACATTTTAAAAACATTCTTATATTTGAAAACACTAGAGGAAAAACAATACATTTCTGAATTCTCATGGCACTCCTTTGAGTGCTTTATCAAATGTGTGTTGGCGGCAAATATCACTTTTCAATTGTATTTTAAGTCATCACAGTGATTTGCAAACTTCAACCTGTCTCAAAACCAAAATGTTGCAAGGACAAACTTTTTCATTAGCCCATCACTGAGTGTAACTTTCTAAGAATTCTAGATCCAAGAAATTAATTAGTAGGGCTGAGGTTTTTTTTTCTCATAATATCATGACACTAAACCATACTATGGACCACTTAAATAGATGTTTTCTTGTGGGCCATCTCCCATTGGGATTCAGATTCCCTTTGGAGAGCCTTCCAAGCATGGAGAGTGCTTGGATATATGAAAAAATATTAGATCAGCTTTTTTCTTTCTTTTCCCTTTATGCCACTTTTCTTGGTGAGGGTCGCAGTGGCAGCATGTAGACCAGACCTCCCTTTCCTTTGCAACAGGAACCAGCTCTTCCTGGGGGATCCCCAGTGTTCCCAGGCCAGCCGGGAGATATAATCCCTCCAGCATGTCCTGGATCAGCCTTGGGGCCTCCGCCCAGTGGGATGTGCCTGGTAGAGTTCCAACGGAAGCCTCCTGGGGGCATCCTTATCAGGTGCCTGATCCACTTCAGCTGGCTTTTTTCGATCCAGAAGAGTAGCAGCTTTACTCCAAAGCCCCCCTGAATAGCCAAGCCGCTCACCCTGTCTCAGAGACTAAGCCCAACCATCCTGCGGAGAACCCTCATTTTTGCTGCTTGTACCTGCAATCTTGTCCTTTCGGTCATTATCCAAAGTGCATGACCATAGGTGAGGACGGGGATGTAGATCGAGTTGTAAACCAAGAACTCTGTCTGAAAACTCAGCTCCCATTTTGCCAGGATGGATCGATACAGCACCCACTTCACTGTTACTCTTAGTGGAAGAGCTCAGATATCTAGGGGTCTTGTTCATGAGTAATGATAGGACAATTTTAAGAAGTCAAAATGAAATTAAACTTGCTGTTATGTGAGGGATGTGACTCTTTGTCACATCTGCCTCCTCCCCCCATATCTGTATTTCCTCTCCTCAGAGCAGAACTTACATTTACTAGGATGGAGCGTCCCCTCACTGTTTTCTGTAGTTTCCATAGCTTCTACTCTCTCTAGCTCCCTTGGCAATTTGTTTCTCTTTTCCTATGTTTGCTGCGCCTCCATATGTTTTATCATGGTTGAATTCACACCAAATGCAAATACACACGCACACACATGAGAAAGAAACATGCAAGGTTCAGGGAGAAGCTTGTTATACGAGGTCAATCAGTCCAAAATGCCTCTGGAAACCTAAAAGAAGCGTGGACTGGGCTACAACTGGAAAGAATCTTCAGTGCTTTTATATGGGAAGATGCTTCATCACTGTGACAGAAGCAGATGTGCAAACTACTTGGCAGTGCTCCACAGACCACAGTTTGAGAACCACGGCATTAAACAAAGACTCATTTGTTATCAGCAGATTTGAAGCCACAATGTGAAATTCTCCTTGCAGTTGTTAGATTGGGATGAGAAACATGCACACACACATCTCAGCCACTGCTTTTTACCATTGCCTGAGCTCTCTAGGGTTGGTATAAGAACAATTGCCAATTGTGTGCTTTATCCAGAGCTGTTGCTTCAATCTGATCTGTCCAAGCTGTGAAAGGAAACAGATGTTGTGCTAGTATTCAGGGAGGAGATTGCTATGATACAGGGACCAGTTTCCAGTGCTGTTTGAAGATTGGTCAGCCCACCAATGCCATCCTTTATAATATATATACATACACACAGAGAGAGAGAGAGAGAGAGACTGACTTTTCTATGGTACTGATCTGATAGGTATTATTAATTAATTAATTGCTCCTCAAAACAACCCTGTGAGGTATTTTCCCCATTTTACAGATGGGGAGCAGAGTCACTGAGAGATTAAGTAACTCAGACAAAGTGATATAGGAAATCTGAAAGCTCATCCTTCCTCTGTAAAAAGAAAGGAGTCACAATGCTAGAAAGCAAGTTGATAGAAAGAGATTAGCCAGGGAGATGGGATTGATGTCAAGGCAAAGAAGAACAGGAGAGAAGGAATTAGCAGAATAGAGGGGACAGAAGCAGGCAGAAACTCTGAGAGTCAAGATTTCAACGTGGAAGAAGGAGCCAAGTTTGAATATGCAAGATAACATTTATGTTTAAAACTCAGATAGCTGTATATGTTGCTGTTAGGTGTGAAAGTATTGTAGGTATCTATCTTTGAAAATTTGGCTGTGAAGCTAGCTTTAGTACAGAAGAGGCCTGGCAATGCCAGGGTGCCCAGTGCTCACAAGAGAATTGGAAACATCAGATAGAAAGAGCTTCTTAAACCCTGTAGCACAACTTTTGTGACCTGCAACCTCAAATCCAAGCCCATGAAAGCCATCCAACTTTATTGTTGAAAAGAAATCAGTTGGTTTTGCTAGATAAACATTTTTCAGGACTAAAGACAATAGAAATCTATAAGCAATTTTGCCAAAAATCTAGGAAGAATGGCTATTTAAATATATGCAAATTATTAAATTATTATAAGGCATTACGCCAGGGAGGTTTCAGGGCAGATGTTTCTTTTTGCTTTCTATTCTTCTTTAGTACCAGAAATCATTTGAAAGGCCAAATGAGGCTCATTTAAAAGTATTTGTAAAGGGCCATGCTGCCCCAGGAGCAGACATAGGACTGAGCTGTAACTTAGAAAGTTGTAATTTAGTCTCTGGTTTTCCCTTCATCCAAGGGAAAAGTAAGGGGCTCCAGCCATTTACCCGGTTCAGATTACTTCCTCCTCTGTACTAGCTCAGCTGTGCAAGCTGGTACTTTTGGGGGTGAAGTCAAGGCTCTAACCATCCCAACCCACCTGCATGGAGGTGGGAGTAGCAGCCCTGCAGAGGATGCTCTCTCTCAGTGCGATATCTTGTGATGCAGGTAGCCCACACAGAACACTTCATGTCTCCTTACTCCCAGAGGCTGATGCTCAGAGCAAGCCCAGATCTTGCCCATAATACCATGAGTCAATAGAAATATATGGAAAACCAAGAAAATCTGCAAACTTTCCCACTCCAAAACCACAAAAAAACAAGCAAGAAGTCTAGAAAATTCGAGAGAACCTGCAGAACATTCAGCAGTGCTTTCAAAAGGGATCACTTTACAACTCTATTTGCTGACATGTATGTGAGGAATTCAGGTGGGTAATCTGAAATACCTTCAACTCTAGCTTCTCATCCTCTGATGCCTCATGAACCAGGTATGTGGTATGTGATGAAAACCTGGCTTCATGTCAGGAGCTGTCTCTCCAGCTAAGTACAGGATGCCACTTTGGGTTACTGTGGAACAATTGCCCTAGTGTGCTTCACAACAGAGAACACACTAGTGAAGAGGTTAGAAACTGCAAACCACATATCCATGTGCAAACTAAATATTTCTCTAGTTGATTTTTCCGCTAAAATACTATCGTGTAATTTTTTAACATAGAAATTGGCCCTATATCATAATTTAATAACATGAATTATATTATAATTATGTTCCAGTGACTAGAGCTGGTGTTTTTTATTTCATTTAAAAGTGTAAAAACATTCTGGTCAAAAACCAGGCTAAGGAGTTAATGCTCAGTTTAGACAAAGGGTGCAGGAAAGAGTAGTTCATACCACTGCTTGTGATACATATTTCATTCTGTATTACTGCAGAGCAAACAAAACAGCAGTACAGTACAGTGATTTACAGTATGAAATCATCTATATCTTCACAACCAGAAGGACAGGAAAATGCTTCTTTGTTTTCATTTCAATGAAAACTCCAATAGTGCTGCTCAGTCTTAGTGAAACCAAGGGCTGCTCTTAATTTGCATGTTAATGTACATAATGTTTTTCAGAGATAAATGCACACATACTATTTGCCTGTACTTGTATCTTCCTTAATAGTCAAATAGAAATTGCTTGTTCTTTTGAATTCAAAAGCAATAAACGCCTGAAATTAATCTGCTTTGTCCTCCCCCTGCAGTTACTGGGAGAGGGTAGCTATTGTCTGCATTTTATGTCTTCAAGGGCCACATGCTATTCACCCTCAGCTTAGATTCTGTAGAACACAGCAAAATTTCTGGCAAGTATTTCAGTGGTGTTTTTTTTCTCCACTTACAGATTTCTGTTGTAGAACTATTTCATGTCACTGAGCAATGCAATATCTAAGCTCTTGTTTCCTGTATTTGTCTCCCAGTGTTGCTAACATTGGTTCAGCTAGAAAAGATGGGAAAATATTCACTAACACCCCCCCGCCCAATGTGAATTCCTCTAGTGTATTTAAGACTAATTAATTAAATATTATTATCATAGTTGCACCTAGGAACTCCAGTCATGGACCAAGAATCCATTGTGTTAGGCAATGTACAAACACAGAACAAAAAGATGGTGTCTGTCCCAAAGACATCTACCATCTACATATAAGACAAGAACAAATGGGAATACAGACAGACAGAGGAGTATAAGCAAAAAATGAGACAGTTTTGGTCAGCATGATAGGCAGTGGTCTCAGCACACCAGCTGCCTAACTATTGTCAGTTCTTTTTGTAGGCCTCATGGCAAAAGAGAGTTTTAAGGAGGGAACTGAGGAGGACAATGAATCAGCTTTGCAGATGGGGAGTGCAGGTTAGTACTGCTGCTGATACTAGCCTCCTCAGAGAGAGAGCGAGAGGATGACAATCTATCTCCTAAATCAGTGGTTTTCAATCCTTCTTCATTTGCAGACCCCTAAAACACTTTGAATGGAGGTGCAGATCCCTTCAGAAATCTTACACATAATCTGTGGACTCCCAGGGCTCTGCAGACCACAGGCTGAAAACCATTGTCCTAATGGGTCAACGGAGGAGGCTGGGCTCAGAGGAGGGGACTGAGGACACACTGAACCATCTGATTCAATAGGGAGGGCCACTCCAGATCATGGCTGAAGCATATGGGTTAAGGAGAGTCAGGGACACTTGCACTGCATTTGTTCATACCACACCTTTTCTGTGGATAAGCACAAGCCTTTCTAGGGCCGTCAAAATGGCACCTTTCATGAACACTAAATTTATTTTAAAAATAAATGGCAAAACCTTACTCAATGGAGGTGCTCCTTGAGTAGAATGGGGTTGCATGAATGTAGCTGATGGAAGACAATGAAGTTCTGCAGATATAACTGGGCACATAATTTGTCATGCACAACTTTTAATGACCAGTAATGATGTGTGAAAAGGAAATAGCCCAGCTTGACTTTCAGTTCCCAGGATGAATTTGTCCTGCTGGGAATTAGAAAACCTACCACTACTTGTGAAGAGAGCAAATTTGATCTGGAAATAATTGAGCACAATAGATATGCAATTCACATTTGTAGTAAACATTGCAAAGAAGAGCCTGAACATCTGCAGAAGCATCTGAAAACAAGGCAGAGGAGACAGCATGACCTGCCACTTTCCTATGGACCACCCACAAGTGGAGTGTGGAACCACCAGTGATTCCATAGACCTCAGTTTAAAAGCCCCCATGTAAGATAAACCCTTTCTTGTCTTTTTCTAAAAACTTCTCTTTTTCTCCTTCCTCCCCAAAATATACTCCTTTGTATCTGAGAGTAGGCTACACAGTATATCTATGTACAGACCCAGATCTGTCTGGTAAAATATTTAAACCCTATGATTTAAACAATATTTTCTTTACATATCCACTTCCAGTATCATATCCAGTCATAAGAGTCTTTCTTTCAGCTTAAAAACTTCAACTAAATATATATAAGGCATGTTTTATAAGAACCTGGTCAGTCTTGGATGGGGCATAAACATCAGTAAAAAGCTTTAGACCGATAAAAGATATCTGGCATATTTTCAGATCATACAGGCTCATATCCTCCTAACTTATGCATCCAGAAAAGCAATAGGCAATAAATACAAATAGCAAATTTTACTGTGTTGCTTAGAAACAATAAAATACTCTTTTTAAAGTTTGAAAGGCTGCCAAGAACATACTTTGTTCCATATTTCATATTTTATTCCATATTCTTTTTGAATTGGAAATGGAATATGTATAAAATTGCTTCCCCCCATTTTTATTTTATTTATTTATTTTTACACTAGAAATGCAATATTTTTAAGTCAGGTGCAACAATTATCCAGAAAAGGGAAGTTACTTAAATATTTATGCTGACAGTCTTGCTTTGAAAAATAAACACCTCTCCCCAACTTTTTAAATGTGAACAGAGCATGATTTATAAATCTCTTCCATTATGTAAAACTGCCCCTCATTTTGAATGCACACTTCACTAATGCATTTTGTTATTAATGTGATGCATTGGAATGCATATTAGAGCTCCCCCTAATGATGTTTCTCTGCAGATAGTAGAGGATGTTCTTGTGTACTGCTCTTCCTGTTTGTTGTTAATAAAGTTAGTTCAAGACTGGCTCTGTGTGTTTGCACCTCACACTGCAGCTGATCCCTGAGAAAAATGCCACAGTTGATTACTATGATATTTATTTATTTGGTAAGATGGATGGCGCTGTAAAAGACGAAGAATAGAGAAATTTGCACAAAGGAGATTACAAGGTCTTGTTCCCACTGAAGTAATGGTGAATTTCATCATTGACTTCAGTCTGAGTAAGATCAGGCCCCAAAAGAGAGCTAAATAAGGCAAGACACAGTGGGCGAGAAGGAGGACATCATTTAAAATAATTTAAAAACTCTTACATGGACTGCCAATGGTTGTGACTTTGTCAGTAGAAAAGCAGTGAAATTTGGGCTAATGAGAAGCTTGTTAATACCAATGTATTAAAAGCAATGTAGACATCATGATGCGTCTTCAACACAGGGGGTGAAATCCTGTCCCCACTAAAGTCAATCGCAAATTCCCATTGACTTCAATGGGGCAGGATTTCATCTTGGGCTTTTGGTGGCTCTCTCCTTTTAGGCCCTTATCCCACATTGGAAATGACTCATTTGCAACATTCATTCACTCTTTCCTTTCTGTCCTTTTCCTTTACATGGGCTGCTGTAGACACTACGCAGCCTCAGAATGCAGAAATGTACCTGCTGTGGAAGCTAGGGGGAAGAATGAACAATGATTAGTCTTTATCAAAACTGCTGTGAAAGAATAAATTGGTTAGTCTCTAAGGTGCCACAAGTCCTCCTTTTCTTTTTGCGAATACAGACTAACACGGCTGTTCCTCTGAAACCTGTCATTGAAATTATAATTCATTAAAGAAATGCTACTTGAAGGGTTTGTTGAAATATAGTTGTCAGGAAGAGAAACATTAAGGAGTGTGAGACAATGGGTCCTCAAACTAATTAACTTAGAGCTCCTACTGAGCTAGGAGATTGGTAAACGTTAGTATGCAAATAAGATATGTATGTATATATGTCAGTTTCTGCTTCCTTTTGTCTCTTATGTTAAATTGGCTTTGGCTTAGCTGTATAAATAAGTTATCTTGAGCCTCAGAGAGGGGCTCACATATCTGGGTGCATTGGCAAAGTGCTTTGCTAATAAACAGAGTGGTCTGACACATTATGTGAGTCCTGAATCTGACTTTGACACTGTCATCCTCCAGGACATGAGCAAACAAAGGGTAGGTAAAGGCATTTCATACCTTGCTATTTCTGTCACCTAGGTCTTTACACAAAACTAATTATTGTGTTACACATCAAGCCTTTGCATGAACACTAGAACATGAGCACTAGAATTGTGGCACCACCATATCAGCATTGCCTGAAAGGCCTGTCTAGGAAAGCAGCTATCTCAGATACAAGAGTAAATTTATTTTCCCCTTCAAAATGAAAGAATACATTTTACTTATCATGTTTTAACAGATTTTGAAACATATTTGCCGCACTGTTAAGGCTGTGGAAGCAACCCAGTCAAATACCAAAGTCCTTGTACATTCGTAATCTACAGATAAAACTTTGCACGCTTCCAAGCTTTTAAGTGAAGCTCCTGATAACAAGTGAGCGAGTTAATGCTGATGGTCATAAACTCATGTGAAAGTACTGGTAGTAAGGACCGAATATTCACTGACTGAACCAGAGACGAGACTTTCTCCTCAGAGTTGAACAGCGCAGTCTGAATTAAAAACAAGCCTAAGGAAGCATCACAAATGTGCTCATCCAAGCTAAAGAACAGTTTCTGTCAAATGTGATGTGTTACTTCAAGGCAACACTGTCAAGCACATTACTGAACCATTACTGATTCGGCGCTGCATGCTACTCAGTTACCAAACATCTACTATGCAACATTATGAGAGTTACTACAAGTGTTACAAAAGCAATCTGGGAAGAAGAAAACAGGCAGCTTTGTGTCTGCAGTTCCTCCTCCTCCCCCAACCTCCTGCACATACTAAAGCAATGGGCATAAGGCTTGAGTTTACTACCAGTTAAGGCCCAAACGATCTGCATTTTACAATCAATAGCAACATTTTCAAAAATGGCCAGTGATATGGAGAGTGTCTAATATTTCGGGTGTCCAACTGGAGATACCTTGAATGGGACTGACCTTCAGGCCACCTCAAAGTGTCATAACTTGGGCATCCAAAACACCAAAGCACTTAACCTTACCAATCACTTTTGAAAGTCTGGACATTATCTTTATTGTCCCTGAAAAAAGGCCTATTCTACCAGCATACCAGATGGCAAACAATTCTCTCCCTGCCCCAATCCCAACACCACAATTCTAATTACTAGACAAATCTTTCCAATTAGAAAATAAGAATGGCCATACCAGGTCAGACCAAAGGTCCATCTAGCCCAGTATCCTGTCTTCCGACTGTGACCAATGCCAGGTGCTTCAGGGGGAATGGACAGAACAGGCAATCACCATCTACTTATAGCTTCGGGTACAGAAGTTCATTTAAATGACATGTTTACTTACTTCAGAGGTTATGGATCTATTACAGGAGTGGGTGGGTGAGGTTCTGTGGCCTGCAATGTGCCAAACTAGATGATCATAATGGTTCCTTCTGATCTTAAAGTCTATCAATCTATGAGTTACATTGAATACCAAAGTTACCAATTCCAATGATCTGAAGCAAACATATGCAGCCAACTAAGAGTATGTGTACTCCACTTTGTGAGTATTTGCATGGGTTGGCACAAGACCAACTTCTGCAAACTGATTTGCAAGTTTGGATTCCAGAGAATCTGTATCACCAAGCAGAAATACATACTTCCCAAAGACACTGTCAGCCCATCCTCAGTTATGCTAAGGCATATTATGACACAGAAAGTACCCTTCATGCAGGGGCCTGTCTGTCTTGTGTAGAACTGGCACAAGGGCTCTACAATGCCTCTGTTCTCAGCCATCACCACAGCAGGTGGATTGGGCATGTGACCAGAGTACACTTCACTAGAGATATTCTATACTTCCCAGGGCCGTAGGAAGTAGAATGTAAGTTAGAGTAGCCTCACTGGGGCAGGGTAGGTTTCAGAGTAACAGCCGTGTTAGTCTGTATTCACAAAAAGAAAAGGAGTACTTGTGGCACCTTAGAGACTAACCAATTTATTTGAGCATGAGCTTTCGTGAGCTACAGCTCACTTCATCGGATGCATACCGTGGAAACTGCAGCAGACTTTATATACACACAGAGAACATGAAACAATACCTCCTCCCACCCCACTGTCCTGCTGGTAATAGCTTATCTAAAGTGATCATCAAGTTGGGCCATTTCCAGAACAAAACCAGGTTTTCTCACCCTCCACCCCCGACACACAAACTCACTCTCCTGCTGGTAATAGCCCATCCAAAGTGACAACTCTCTACACAATGTGCATGATAATCAAGTTGGGCCATTTCCTGCACAAATCCAGGTTCTCTCACCCCCTCACCCCCCTCCAAAAAACACACACACAAACCCACTATCCTGCTGGTAATAGCTCATCCAAAGTGACCACTCTCCCTACAATGTGCATGATAATCAAGGTGGGCCATTTCCAGCACAAATCCAGGTTTTCTCACCCCCCCTACCCCCATACACACACAAACTCACTCTTCTGCTGGGCAGGGTAGGTGCTTGTCTGACCCCAGTATATAGGTTCACCAAGGTGTTTTAAAGCTAATCTTCTTATCAGGCCCTTAAATTTCACTCTGTTATACTCCTATTTTAAGCCAAATAACTTGTGTTTGACTAAAGTGTAACTTCCAGAAAGGCATCCAGTCTTGATATGAAAACATCAAGACACAGAGAAGCCACTTTACTTGATAGTTTGCTCCAAAGATTAATGAATCTCACTGTTAAAAACTTCTGATTTATTTATAGTTTGTATTTGTCTGGCCTCAGCTTCCAGCCATTGGTTCCTGTTTTGTCTCTCTCCACTGGAATAAACAGCCTTTTAGAGTCCAGTGTTTTCTCCCCATGAAGGACTTACGCATTGTAATCACTTCACGCCTAAATCTGCTTTTTGATACACTTACAAAGACTGAGCACTTTAAGTCTCTCAATGTAAGGTATTTCCTCCAACCATCCAGTCATTTTTGTGGTTCTTTTCTGCACCCTCTCCAATTTTTCAACATCTTTTTCAAAATGTGAATACCAGAACTGGATGCAGTATTCCATTACCAGTCTCAGCAATGGTATAGACTAAAGTAAAATCATCTCCCTACTCCAACTCACTATTCCCCTGTTTATACATCCAAGGATCACACTAGCTCTTTTCTTTTTTTTTTGCCATGCATACACCTACTGTGCCTGTTGCCATGCCTGTGTGTGCCACAAATATAACGGAGCTGCAGATTATTTTATACAACCTTGCCTGGTTCATTCAATATCTGGGTTAATGTGTTTCCCTTTGATATGGAACAATTCTTGCTTTGCAGATCACAGCCACTATAATGCCTTAAATAAACTCTCAGTGATTAGCAGGAATACTGAGCCCTAATGAATCACCTCTTTGACACTATACATAACACCATATTGAACACAGAGAGAAGGAGTTATGGTTTCTTTAAAGAAAAGAAACAAAGTGCATCACAAGTTCCAGTTGTTATTTGGAGTTTGAAGGGAAAAACAACAACTGAAAATCAGGAATAAACTCTCCCAAATACAGCACTAATCCTCAGTGCAGTGCCTTTGACCATCTGCATGATGAGAGAACTCTCAAGCCTTCCAAATGACTGATATCAGCAGAAGAGTCTGGAGTTCTCTTGGACTGCAACAGCATCAGGGCTAGCAAATGATAATATAGTAAGTTTCAGAGTAATAGCCGTGTTAGTCTGTCTTCGCAAAAAGAAAAGGAGTACTTGTGGCACCTTAGAGACTAACCAATTTATTTGAGCATAAGCTTTCGTGACCTACAGCTGAAGTGAGCTGTAGCTCACGAAAGCTCATGCTCAAATAAATTAGTTAGTCTCGAAGGCGCCACAAGTACTCCTTTTCTTTTTGATAATATAGTAAAGACTCCAAAACTTCGAATTAATGGGAACAGGACTTCACTTCTTGATCAGGTCTGGCTGATCTTCCTGGACATTTTTTCCCTGCCTCCTGAAACTTTGATTCCCTGTTCTATAGACCATGCTTACCTTGTGTGAGCTGACCTAGTGTCTGCCAGCTCCCTTCTTCAACAACACAGCATGGAGGGAAGTATTTGTGTATTTAGCTCTTGACGCTTTTATTACAACAGGGTGAGATGCTTGTAACAGCGTCACCCCCAACAACACAGATTCATAAACTCCAGAGTAAAAGATTCAAGACTTCTGTTTACTCACAGATGACCATATATAGAAACAACTCTGACTGGTACCTCTATACAATGGATTGCTGTAATTAATCATATTTTTCCTTATCCAAAAAGTATAATAATTTTACAGTAATATTCCCAAACAGGACAGATTACATAAGTGATGCTGAAATCATTTGAGTCATTATTGTAGAATATAGTAATGTTTGTAAAGAGAGTACAATTTTTAAAAAGTAACAACATTCGCTATTTCACACCTGGGATGAATGAAGTTTTTTTTTTTCTTTTGTAGAGGCTCCTATCTGCCTTTGCTTGGCAGAAATGCACTCAGCTCATTAAACTCTGGGGCCAAAAGAATGCAGTAAAATATTTCAAAATTATTAATTCCAATGTTGAACTTAACAGGACAGTGTGAAGATTTTAAATCCATATTTTTTACTTCCCTTAACAGCTTTTTTCTTTGTAGGCGTATCTTCAATGTAGTGTTGTTGGGTTTTTTTAAAATGATCCTTCAAGCAGTAATAATTTCTATTTAAAAAGCAAAGGCCTGACATTATTTAGTTCTTAGGATAAATACAGCGACATGTGCTTTGTTTGTCAGAGCATGCATGCACAATATTGTTTATGCTAGGACGTAGAAAAGTCAGATTTTTTTTTTTAATTCATCACCACTTGAAGGATTGATTTTTAAAAGTTACGGTTTCCAGCAGGAATCAAAAGGGTAAGTCTTTCAAAGGAAAAAAAAAATCTCATATAGTAACATATAGCAACTATAATTCTTCGCTTAAAACGTAGAGAAAGTCCTTTTATCCAGGAGCAGTGAGGAATCAGGAGGTATAATTTTATTTCCTAACAATGTAAGTTATAGCATAATAGTGATAATGATTCTCATTGCTGTCTTTTAAAATTAAAATTTTTCTTCTCCATTTGTACCTGTTATTTTTCATACTGTGCTAGAAGTGGGTATATCACTTTACACATGAATGAAAGTGACAGGCCCTTGACTTAAATAGATTACAAGATAAACTCCTAACAACAGCTATGTCAGGGAATGCTGTTAAAAACTGTAGTTCTCAAGACATGTTGAAAATGGGGTTCAGTCTCATAGCCTGAATAGGAGTAAGCCATGATTTAAACATATCCCTGAACCATGCTGTAGCTAGGGATACCAAGTCTGTAACATGGCGAGGGAACATGGTTAAACATGTTTCAGCCCGATTTGTACCTCCAGACTGAATCATGTTTTCATTACGTCAGGGGACTACTATGTTGTAACTATAGTAACAAGGTTAATCTAACAAAGTGGATCGGATCTATGTTAGGTATAGCAATAAGCGATGACAATAAATAAATAAATAAAATAGTAGATGTTAGAGCTTCTTCACTATTATACAAGTAATAGCTTTTCTCAACACCCTTCACTTTTGAGTGTTGGTGGTCCATCAAGACCCCACATGTGACGTTCCCCTGGTGTTATGCAGACCGGTGATCTGCTGGGTCACTCCAATCCTTGACTCTGGGAGCCAGCCTTACCCTACTCTGCCGTGAGAACCCCCACTTCTGGGCTGTTTACGCACGGTCTCTGGCATGTAAGCTGCTCCTTGGAATGTGCAACCAAATGACACTAGGCAATATCTCCGGTCCCAGACACAACCCTAGGAACCTCCATCTTGCAGTGTCCAGTTATGCCCGCTGGATGCTGCAAGCTTATATGACTTTGTCAATTTAACAAAGAAATTGATATGTACCAAGCTTGTTATCCTGGGAGTCTCTGACATGCTTCAAACCAAATGCACTGCTTTAGGTGGAATAAACAAATAAATGTATTAACTACAAAGATAGATTTTTAGTGATATTAAGCGATAGGCAAAAAGTCAGAGTGGTAACCAAAATAAAATAAAATATAAGCAAGCAGTCTAAACTCTTATCCCTAGTAGACTGGGCAACATCTAGATTAAGCAGTTTTTCTCACCCCACTGGATATTGCAGTCCTTAACATACAGGTTTGTTCCTTAAATCTGGGCCAATCTCCTCTGTTGGAGTCTTGTCTTCTTCTCAGAATCTTAGTTGCTTGCAGTGAAGGTGGGGCAGGAGATGGGCACTGTATGTGTCAACTCTGTCTGTTTTATACCCTTAGTCCATGTGCTTGGGGAGCACGAGTCCAGGCATGTCTGGGGGGCATTGCTGAGTCTGTCCCAGCAAGGTTGAGCAATTCCTCTAGTGCGGTCTCATGCAGGTGAGTCATTTCACTGTAGCTCCTTTGGTGGACGATGGCTGTTGATAGGTTCTTTGACACCCCACCCGGGCGTTGGTTACTTTCCTTGCTGTTGCCTCTGGGGAGCTAATATCTGACTGTTTCCCCATCTTACAGTATGTTTTAGTGACCACCATACAACACAATTCTCATAACTTCATATGCACTAATGATATACATACACCTCTACCCCGATATAATGCAGTCCGATATAACACGAATTCGGCCTCACCTGGATCTGGGACTTTTTATGCTACCCTGGCTCTTTTGCATGCCATAAAGTGGCTGCAGGGGAAGCAAGGATCTGACCATAGGTCTATCAATCAGAAAATGTCCAACTTCAATCTCCTTAAATGATCTGAAAAGGAGACACCTCCCTCCTTGGAGCATGAATCTCTGATTTTAAATGCATTTCTGTGTGTCACATTCTCCTTAAAAGGTTTTCTCTACTACCAATTACCATTTTTAATTTACACTGGAAATGTAAAACATGATTGTCCAAGCTCCTTATATCTAAAACATGAGCCCACATTTATTCTTTTCCCCCATGCATTAAATTAACTTTGAACAAATTCCTCTGGAACACCAGGAAGTCTTCTTACATTTGCAAAGCTGAGTTTTATTTTGTGAAATGTGACACTAGCAGAGGCCCTCCAAAGACTTATATGTGCTTAACTTTACACACTGAATAGTGACATCGAAAACAGTGGGACTACTCACAGTACATGCATGTAATCATTTGTGTAAGGTCTTTGCAGGATCAGAGCCATAGCTATCTTTCTGTGCCCCTCTAAAAATTATATTGTCCAAGTTCCTTATATAATTCTATTTTATATAAGAACATAAGAAAGGCCATACTGGGTCAGACCAAAGGTCCATCTAGCCCAGTATCCTGTCTACCAACAGTGGCCATTGCCAGGTGCTCCAGAGGGAGTGAACCTAACAGGTAATGATCAAGTGATCTCTCTCCTGCCATCCATCTCCACCTTCTGACAAACAGAGGCTAGGGATGCCATTCCTTACCCATCCTGGCTAATAGCCATTAATGGACTTAACCTCCATGAATTTATCCAGTTTTCTTTTAAACCCTGTTCTAGTCCTAGCCTTCACAACCTCCTCAGGCAAGGAGTTCCACAGGTTGACTGTGTGCTGAGTGAAGAAGAACTTCCTTTTATTTGTTTTAAAGCTGCTACCCATTCATTTCATTTGGTGGCCCCTAGTTCTTATATTATGGGAACAAGTAAATAATGTTTCCTTATTCACTTTCTCCACACCACACATGATTTTATATACCTCTATCATATCCCCCCTTAGTCTCCTCTTTTCCAAGATGAAAAGTCCTAGCCTCTTTAATCTTTCCTCATATGGGACCCCTTCCAAACAATATATACAAAATATACAAAAGGGGAAGTAGAAAAATATTTCCAAAACTTTTTTGGGATTATTTTTAGGGTTAATGAGGAAACCTCAAATACAATTAACATCAGCGTTTTAACTATGTGAAATGCTTCTATTGGTATTCAGTACCAATGGCTTTCCATGCAGCAGGACTTCCCTGTATTTCATCACTTATAATCTCCTATTTAATTAAACTAATTCTATAAACAGATTTTCATTCAAGTTAGGGATCAGACAACAGCTTTGTTCGAAGTCTCTCCAGCTGTTCAAAGGGCCACCATCAAATGGTCCATAGGGACTAGTTAGGAGGATGGACAAAATGCATAAAGAATACACATCAATCAAGCTTTAAAAAACTGTACTGCAAGTGAGATCATTTACAATATCATAGCAGACAATAAATAGCTTACCAAACAATACTGGTTACACCTTTGCTACTTGTCAACCGAATAAAAGCAGAGTGCTGTGATAGTTCAGGATAAAAGTCTTACCACACACTTCATGTGGAAGAGTCACTGTGATGGTGGAAAGAAATTTTGAAAAACAGACTTTCTTCTTTCAAAGCCTTCATCCTTTTTGTTGTTGTTTTGACTTAATTATCGTAGCTAAAGTTTGTGTTTGGCTTTGAAAATAGAGCAGTATAAAAAGCTAATTATGATTATTATTAATTTATAATAGAGACAAATCCTGAGCTCCTATATGCAGGTTTTTACTGAGCTTGATTTTCAGACACCAGATTGATTTGGCATGGCTAGTAGTTAGAAAAATCTTGTCTTCATCTCTAGTATTAACCTTTCTAGAGCTTCTTCTAATGACTCATCTCAAAGTGCTTTAAAAAATCCAGTAATTAAACCTCACCTAACCCCTGCAAGGCATCAACATGATTAATATGTCCATGCTACAGGTGAGAAAACTGAGGCACACAGCAATTACAAAGGAAGTCTGTGACAGAGCTCTGATTCGTGTTGACCCCTCAGTCCTATGCTTTAGCTTCAGAAGCATACTGTAATCTGAATACATTTGCTAGGAACCCATAGATATATGGAGCACTACATTGTCATTGATACAAATATACTTTTCTGACCACAACTACACCATGGGCCAAAATCTCAATTACTGTGAATTTTCACAATCATATCTGAAATCAAGATTCTGACCTATAACTCCAAATGTCTTTATGTGGCTTTATGCCTTAAAGGGACACTGGTGGGCCAGATCTAAATGGTGGGCCAGATCTTCATCAAAGCTCTGTCGACTTCATTAGAACCTCATCTGGTTGCAGGGTTCCTTCAGTGTAAATAAGCTTGCAGGATAGGGGCCTTAGAGATGACCCCCCCACACACACTCAATTTAATCAAGACCATAATTAAAACTCTAAAGCTCTTCTTCTGGCACATCACCCCCAAATGATCAAATTACATTACATCCTCTGTATCATAAACATTGCATTTAAGTAGAACCACTTGTAATGGCTATCAGGTAGCATTTTAAAACCTTTGATTTTAAGAATAATTCATTCACCTTAGATTAAGGAACTAAGACTTTTTTTTCCACATGGGTTGACACTTTGCTCTTTATTGACATTTGTACATCAGTTCTTCTGGCTTTGTTTATGATAGTGTTACAAATCTGCTATAAAAGTGTTGTCGGCACCCAGTGCCGTGAGGCTGAACAACAGCTTGAGTGGTTCGTTACCCGGTGTGCTACACCCAATAATCACAACGGGGTGGAGAAGCAGAAAAGTTTATTTGAAGCTTCAAATAGGTACAGGGAGATTGCCTGTACACAGAGCAGGAAGTTACACAGGCTTTTATACATCCTTTTTCCCAGCATACTTATCCAATAGCAAGCTGCCCCAAGTATCCATATAGCTAGCCAATCCAGTTCCCAGCTAGTTCCTTGGTTCTCTGTATCATTTGTTAAACTATACATAAAGCTGCTTTATTCAACATTGTTCTTCCATATCTGCCCTGTTTGGCCTTGCTTAGTTTCAGGCAGTCTGACTCTGCAGCATATTGTTGCAGATCCTCAGCATAACTGCTGTGTATGCCTCCAGGCGGGGGGGGGCAAGGACACTTAGGCCTAGTACGCAGAGCTGCTGTGAGTGCCTCCAGGCGGGAGGGGGGGCCAAGGACACCTGGGCCTAGTGCGAGGGGGCTTCATCGACACTCGTGGTCTTCCATCCCCTCGAGTTACCTAGTGGCCATGCCCCAGTGTCCCCAACAAAAGTATTTGTGTGCAGTTTGCTGTTTAAAATTCCTTTTTGGGAACAGTAAAATATAATTATATTCCAGGCATTTTAGTCTCTGTTTGATTTAAAAAACAGTGATGATAGGAAGCTAATGCCTATTTATAGGGCTCTTTAACAGTTTTTTCAAGGGTGTGAAATTCAGCTCTCTTCACCTGGCATTATTTAAAGAACAAACTAATTAGAGATGTGTGAAAAATAACATGGCTGTATTCCCCCATTTATATACTCACTTAGCATCAAAGATGAAAAAAGACCTCTTTAGATCAGAGCGTCCACCCCTCTGGCAGAATAACATACAGTCAACTGGTAAAGAAAGTATATCATACATTGAATTGATCCTACATTTTAAGGGATATAAGGCTAATTTCTGTCCTCAAAGTTCTTGATGTATTTCAAAGGCCAGAATTTGACCTTGTAAATTAACCCTTTTCAACTCACACCATTTTGACACTTGCCATAAAAGTGGTCAGATCAGATGCAAGTTTTATGATATATATTTTTAACAAACAAAAAATAACACAGGGCCAGATGCTCCCCTACAAAGGTAAAACCTGTGTATACTCAGGAAACTCCACACACCTCAAATTGCAGAGTTTCCATCTAATCTTTCCATTGGGAGGACAGGGATGAGATAGGGTTAAGCTCTCCAAAGCTGCATACACACTCAGGGGCAGAGTGATCCGCAGGGGGCCCAGTGCCTCCCACAGCTTCCTGCACCACTTTGTCCTCCCATGACAGTATGATCTGTTAGGAGCCATGATTCCAAGCTACCTCCACTGGCCACTTACAGCCCTGTTAGTGTTTGGGGATTCATTGTGCAGAGAGGGGCAATTAATGTAAATTAATGCTGACCTGGTTTGTTTTGTCTGGTTCTACAAGTAAAACACAAGAACACAATTGAGTTTTCACTCTTTTAAGCTAGTAAGGCCTAACACCCTTTTGTATTTGCCCTTAAACACCAATACACATAACAATGTATTGCTTTTTTAGGACCTAGATACCATTATGAAGCTCTACCCAACGAATATAACTGTGATAAAAACACACTCAATTGATGCTGATTTTTCTGGGGGGCAGCCCAGTCTTTTTAAAATGGACAAAAGGATGAATTGAACTATTTTGTTTTCTCTGTTTTTCTTGTGCAATTTCCCACCATTCCGATGCAACAAACTGTGATACAATCCACTTCACAAACACAGATTTAAGGTAGAAACCTGGATGATCAAAACCTTTCATTCCAATTTCATATTTATATAATATAAAATAAAAGTTAACATTTAAAAATTGAAATGAAAAGTCATTTTTAAATGGAAAATTGGAACATTCTGTTCCAAGAAGTTTCCTTTTTTTCCCCTAAAAAAACCCAAACAAAAAAACAAAAACAAAAAAACCCCATATTTCCACAAATGTTTTCATTTTTGATGAATCTGCAGTTCCCAACCAGCTCTAGTAACCAGACTGTAATCTATGAAGTTCCTGTGAAGCTTCCTTCAATTGCTTTTGTAAGTTTAGTGCTTCAGCACCATTCCTTGTTATGGATAATGTGTTTCCTGTTTTGGTCAAGTTTCTCCTCAAGCTCAGTGCAAATATCAGCATTCTTATGGAAGCTGGGTACAAACCAAGACTCAGATCCAGGTTCTTAGCTCTCGCCAAGAAGTGCACAATGCGGTTCAGTAGAATGGTAGCTGTAAGCCATCTTTGTCCTTTACTGATCTGGCGGTGTACTGAGACAGTTCCTTTGAGTAAGATAAGAGAAGCTCTCAAGCTGTTTTAATTTGGACTGGCTGCTAGAGCTTGAGAGGGCCTAATATGGTGGCAATTGCTCAGCATGGCACAGGGAACCCTGGCCATGCCCTCTATGTCTCCTCAGAGAAAGTTGATGGTGCAGAGGCTGATACTTTAGCTTCATACCATCACTCTAGTTTCGAGTGATCTTCCTGTGGCTAGCTGCACTAATTGTAGGGCCTCTCTGCCCTGGCAGCACAAAGCAGATGCAGCACAGTCCAGGACCTGGACCAAAATCTTTGAGAGTTCCACTGAATGGCATTGGAAAGCTGGGGCATCAGTCCTCTTTTTTGAGCCAATCATGATGGTAATTGTGGAGGTGTTTTTGAATTCCCATGATATACTTTAGGACTCTGTTATGTATTAACTTCTTTCTAAACAAGGTTTAATTGTGAGCTATCTATTTATCAGAAGTTTAGGCTGATTACACCTGAGTAGTTCTCCCATCTTTTTCATTGTGTCTTTGCTGAGCACATGACAAAGATCTCATTGCCATACATTAATCTTCCTTCTTGGATTGCATCTTCAACAACTTGCATTACTCTGCAGTTTTCCTTTGAGATGCAGATTTAATTGCATTAAGTGGAAATTAATTTTCCCTGCATAGATGCCTGTATCTGTTATTTCGTTTAATAAGGCATCTTGTATTGATATCATTCATTTATTTTTTCCTCTCTTTTTGCATTTGCAGCATGTAGTAGTGGACCTGTGAGTTTAAACCTGTTTGGAAGAGTATTACCAGGGCAAACTGGAAGAATTTCTTTAAATTTGTTCATTTTGTGCTATATTGAAAGTGATGTTCACATAAAAGAAGGCTGCAACTTTCAAATTCAACTATATGCTTTCTATTTGTATTTATATCACAGTCACAGACTGACCTTTGGCATTTTTGGATGTCTTTGAACGAAACTAATGCTAAAGAGCTACAGGAAGGTCCGGAACAGGGATTATCTCTAAAGTTTGTGCTTTGATGATAGCAATAGCATTGACATTGTCTCACTTGCAGTGCCATCAATATTCAGCTCTTCTATGTCAATACACAGTTCCACTCCAGAGAGAGTTCTAAACCTTTTTTGTGGTTTCCTAATAGACTTAATAAGCATAACAAGCATGCTGATGTTCTCATCATTTTATATTCAGCAGTTAATTTTTTAATTTACCTGTTGAAATTAGACCCTACTGTTTCTAGGATGAAACTTTCAAATATATATGTTCTATTTTGTATGTAGTGACATACAGTTCAAAAGTTTGGGGAAAAAAGGTTTAAAAAAATCCCATCAGCAAATCCAAACAAATCAGAAAATCCTCACTGGGATTTCCCCCTCCCAGGTCACCCCTCCCTGGCCCCAAATCCTCTTTTTCTTCCTGCAAGGGTTTTTCACAGCACTGGTTGGATCTCTTCTTTATCTGGTTGCTGCAGTGTTTTATGCAACCCTTCTTCAGATTTTGTTTATTTATTTATTTTAAACTGAAGGGCCACTGCCAGTTATAACCACAGTTGCCAACTTTCACTTGGTAAATAAACACCCCAACTTTTACAATAAGCCAAAAATCAAGCTAATCCCATTTCAAAACAAGGCCAAAACAAGTCAATCCCCAAGAACCCCAACACTCCTTGTGACTAGATCCCCCCGGCGTGCAGTCTGCGACTGTGGTGGGCCCTCTGTGCACCCCTGACTCTCTCCCCGCCTTACCCCGGCTTGCCGGGAGCCGATCAAAAAAAAGAAGCAAAAGTGGCAACAAGCAACAAGCCAAATAAGCAACAAACTACAAGCCAAAAACTAGCTAACAAGCGACTCACAAGCCAATTAAGCCAAAAACAAGCCCAATTTCTGTTTGTTTTTTTGTGTTTTGTTGTTGTTGTTGCGGGTTTGGCATGTCTGGTTATAACCTGGATGCAGAAATTTTATTGCAGTATTATAAGGACTTAGTTTCTAAATTAGATGTGCAGATGGCAACATATTTATTGATAGCTGAATCAAGCCCAGACAGATTCCAAATCACCTTGATTCTATCAGGAACAGACAGTTCAATACTGGCCATTTTCTGAAATGACATTGCTTTGACCCCATTCTCATTGAGAGAACAAAGGTTTGCATACTGTAGAAGGCTGAACGATTGTGCAGTGGATGGGTGGGACTGGGAAACCGTACATTTTGCTCTGTACCATCCTTTCCACTGAAGTGCCAGTGTAGCTGCAAATCCCTCTCAATGTTTTTCTTCTTTATGTTAAACTGCCTTCTGACAAGGCCTTTCTTCCTCTATGCTTTACTTTCTTTTTAATCTTAGTTCTTTGTTTCAGTGTTACGATGAAAAAAAAACCCATGCATTTGTTCAAGAATGGAAAGATGAGAAAAAGACACATCGGAACACTGATGCCAATGAGAATTTTATAAAAAGATCGAGGGAAGTACATATTCTTTAGTGGCATACTTCCGTATGTTCATTTGGATGATAAATCATATGATTAGTGAATTGGATAAAAAAACACAACATTGTATTTTTGAATTCCATATTTTTACTAACAACTGATTCAAAAGAAATAACAATAGACCTTTTTGTGTGGAGGAAATATAGCTGGATTCATGAGCCATGTACTGTAGTCAAGGTCCTGTTGATCAAAGTGATGAAGTTTTTGCTAGGAAATCAGCTTTAAAAGTAAAAATCAATGTTTTTTAATATAGCAAAGTTTACAATTATTATATATCAGCTGGTTTGGTGGCAAAACTGATGTTTCTGATGGGTGCATTAATATATTGTTTCATTCTCTTAAGATTCAAGGTGTCTGAACATGAACACGTGGGCACACGCACAGTAGGCCATGACAACCAATTAAATTAGAAGAAAATGGCAATCCCAAAGACTTTTAGCCCATGTAGCAGGTATGCTTAATCACACATATAAAAAAATAACTGCACTCACTGTCCGCAAGGTAAATGTCCTTTCTTCACAATTTTTATGGACAGCTTCCCTGTCAAAACTGTCCTGTCAGACTGTCAGCTACTGAAATGAAAGTAAAACTATAAAGGAAACAACAACAACAACAACAACCCAGCATAATTCAAACATCACGACCACATCCTGTTCTCAAAAACTCTCTACACTAAGAGTTGAGGTTGAATTTAGCAGTGTTAAATCGATTTAATCCTGCACCCATCCACACGACAAAGCCCTTTTTTTCGACTTAAAGGGCTCTTAAAATCGATTTCCTTACTCCACCCCCGACAAGGGATTAACGCTGAAATCAGCCTTGCCAGGTCAAATTTGGGGTACTGTGGACGCAATTAGATGGTATTGGCCTCTGGGAGCTATCCCAGAGTGCTCCATTGTGACCGCTTTGGACAGCACTTTCAACTCAGATGCACTGGCCAGGTAGACAGGAAAAGGCTCGCGAACTTTTGAATTTCAATTTCCTGTTTGGCCAGCATGGCAAGCTGCAGGTGAGTGCAGAGCTCATCAGCAGAGGTGACCATGCAGAGCTCATCAGCAGAGGTGACCACGATGGAGTCCCAGAACCGCAAAAGAGCTCCAGCATGGACCGAACGGGAGGTACAGAATCTGATCACTGTATGGGGAGAGGAATCCGTGCTATCAGAACTCCATTCCAGTTTTCAAAATGCCAAAACATTTGTCAAAAACTCCCAGGGTATGAAGGACAGAGGACATAACAGGGACCCAAAGCAGTGCCGCGTGAAACTTAAGGAGCTGAGGCAAGCCTACCAGAAAACCAGAGAGGCACACGGCCGCTCCGGGTCAGAGCCCCAAACATGCCGCTTCTATGATGAGCTGCATGCCATTTTAGGGGTTCAGCCACCACTATCCTAGCCGTGTTGTTTGACTCCTTCAATGGAGATGGAGGCAACATGGAATCAGGTTTTGCGGACGAGGAAGATGATGATGATGAAGTTGTAGATAGCTCACAGCAAGCAAGCGGAGAAACTGGTTTTCCCGACAGCCAGGAACTGTTTCTCACCCTGGACCTGGAGCCAGTACTCCCCGAACCCACCCAAGGCTGCCTCCCAGACCTGCCAGGCGGAGAAGGGACCTCTGGTGAGTGTACCTTTTAAAACAGTATACATGGTTTAAAAGCAAGCATGTTTAATGATTAATTTGTCCTGGCATTCGCGGCTCTCCTGGATGTACTCCCAAAGCCTCTGCAAAAGGTTTCTGTGGAGGGCAGCCTTATTCTGTCCACCATGGTAGGACACTTTACCACTCCAGGCCAGTAGCACGTACACGGGAATCATTGTAGAACAAAGCATTGCAGTGTATGTTTGCTGGCATTCAAACAACATCCATTCTTTATCTCTCTGTGTTATCCTCAGGAGAGTGATATCATTCATGGTCACCTGGTTGAAATAGGGTGCTTTTCTTAAGGGAACATTCAGAGGTGCCAGTTCTGGGACGATTCTCAGTGGCTCCGAAACTTTTGCATGTGTAAGGGCACTTTTATGGAACTTTGTGACTTGCTTTCCCCTGCCCTGAAGCGCATGAATACCAGGATGAGAGCAGCCCTCACAGTTGAGAAGTGAGTGGGAATAGCCCTGTGGAAGCTTGCAACGCCAGACAGCTACCGGTCAGTCGGGAATCAATTTGGAGTGGGCAAATTGACTGTGGAGGCTGCTGTGATGCAAGTAGCCAGCGCAATCAAAGATCTGCTGATATCAAGGGTAGTGACCCTTGGAAATGTGCAGGTCATAGTGGATGGCTCTGCTGCAATGGGATTCCCTAACTGTGGTGGGGCCATAGCTGGAACCCATATCCCTATCTTGGCAGCAAGCACCGGCAAGAGCACCAAGCTGGCGAGTACATAAACCGCAAGGGGTACTTTTCAATAGTGCTGCAAGCTCTGGTGGATCATAAGGGACATTTCACCAACATCAACGTGGGATGACCGGGAAAGATACATGACGCTCGCATCTTCAGGAACTCTGGTCTGTTTCAAAAGCTGAAGGAAGGGACTTTATTCCCAGACCAGAAAATAAGCGTTGCGGATGTTGAAATACCTGTAGTTATCCTTGGAGACCCAGCTTACCCCTTAATGCCATGGCTCATGAAGCCGTACACAGGCAGTCTGGACAGTAGTCAGGAGCTGTTCAACTACAGGCTGAGCAAGTGCAGAATGGTGGTAGAATGTGCATTTGGATGTTTAAAGGCGCGCTGGCGCAGTTTACTGACTCGCTTAGACCTCAGCGAAACCAATATCCCCACTGTTACTACTGCTTGCTGTGCGCTCCTCAATATCTGTGAGAGTAAGGGGGAGACGTTAATGGTGGGGTGGGAGGTTGAGGCAAATTGCCAGGCCGCTGGTTACCCGCAGCCAGACACCAGGGCTGTTAGAAGAGCACAGGAGCGAGTGGTGCGCATCAGAGAAGCTTTGAAAACTAGTTTCATGACTGGCCAGGCTACGCTGTGAAAGTTCTATTTGTTTCTCCTTGATGAAACCCCCCGCCCCTTGGTTCACTCTACTTCCCTGTAAGCTAACCGTCCTCCCCTCCTCCCTTTGATCACCACTTGCAGAGGCAATAAAGTCATTGTTGCTTCACATTCATGCATTCTTTATTCATTCATCACACAAATAGGGGGATAACTGCCAAGGTAGCCCGGGAGGGTGGTGGAAGAGAGAAGCACTGGGAGAAGTGGTGGAGGAGGGAAGGACAAGGCCACACAGCACTTTAAAAGTTTAAAACTTTAAAACATATTGAATGCCAGCCTTCTGTTGCTTGGGCAATCCTCTGGGGTGGAGTGGCTGGGTGGCCGGAGGCCCCCCCACCGCGTTCTTGGGCGTCTGGGTGAGGAAGCTATGGAACTTGGGGAGGAGGGCAGTTTGTTACAGAGGGGCTGTCGCGGCGGTCTGTGCTCCAGCTGCCTTTCCTGCAGCTCAACCATATGCTGGAGCACATTAATTTGATCCTCCAGCAGCCTCAGCATTGAATCCTGCCTCCTCTCATCATGCTGCCGCCACCTTTCAGCTTCAGCCCTCTTTTCAGCCCGTCACTTACTCTCTTCAGCCCGCCACTTCTCCTCCCGGTCATTTTGTGCTTTCCTGCACTCTGACATTATTTGCCTCCACGCATTCGTCTGTGCTCTGTCAGTGTGGGAGGACAACATGAGCTCAGAGAACATTTCATCGCGAGTGCGTTTTTTTTCACCTTCTAATCTTCACTAGCCTCTGGGAAGGAGAAGATCCTGTGATCCTTGAAACACATGCAGCTGGTGGAGGAAAAAAAAAAGGACAGTGGTATTTAAAAAGACACATTTTATAAAACAATGGGTACACTCTTTCACGGTAAACCTTGCTGTTAACATTACATACATAGCACATGTGCTTTCTGTTCAGCCACAGGCAAACAGCCCAGCAGGAACTGGCACCTCTGAATGTCCCAGACCTGCAACACTATGCGGTCCCACCAATCTGTGCTTGTTTCCTGGGCCCAGAATCGGCGTTCCACCGCATGAACCTGTCCCATTAGCACCAGGATGCATGCATTGCCAGGGTCCGTGCTTTGAGAGAAGTCTGTGTCCATGTCCTCATCACTCTTGTCACCGCGCTGATGTTGCCTACTTGCCTGGTTTTACTTTGCCAGGTTCTGGTGCTGCATATACTGCTGGATAATGTGCGTGTTGTTTAATGTGCTCCTAATTGCCAAAGTGATCTGAGCGGGCTCCATGCTTGCCGTAGTATGGCGTCTGCATAGAAAAAAGGCGCGGAACAATTGTCTGCCATTGCTCTGACGGAGGGAGGGGCGACTGATGACAAGACTCACAGGGTTGGCTTACAGGGAATTAAAATCAACAAAGTAAGTGGCTTTACATCAAGGAGAAACAAAAACAACTGTCACACAGAATGGCCCCCTCAAGGATTGAACTCAAAACCCTGGGTTTAGCAGGCCAATGCTCAACCCAGTAAGCTATCCCTCCCTCTGGTATTTCAAGCAGGACTGAATCGCCATTTGACAGGTTTCAGAGTAACAGCCGTGTTAGTCTGTATTCGCAAAAAGAAAAGGAGTACTTGTGGCACCTTAGAGACTAACCAATTTGGTTTGTCTCTAAGGTGCCACAAGTACTCCTTTTTTTGAATCTCCATTAAAGTTTTCAAGGTGCCCCTGACAGACCTCACCGAAACAATTGTCGGCAGTTGATTTCATGGAGGGAGGGAGGGAGCGGGGAGCAAATGAATACAAAACAATTCTGGTCTATTTCTTGTTTTGATCCACTCCATCTATCTTTTACATCTTTGGCTGGCAGCAGATGGTGCAGCAGGACTGCAAGCCATCCACATCTCCTGGCTGCTCGGCAGAAGATGGTGCAATAGGATTGCTAGCCATCCTCATCTCCTGCCTGCTCACCGTAAGATGGTACAATAGAACTGCCTGCAGGACTAAAGAGAATGACCTGGTCGAGTCACTCCTAATTTAGTCCCTGCACCCATGTCTGCCCAGGCGCTCCTGACCGACCTTACCGAGGTGGCCTGGAGTACCTTGGATACGATGAGGATGGTTTTCAGGCCTATGACACCATCTGCTGCCACAAGGCAATGGGTTGCTGTTGCTTTGTAGAAATGCAGTACCATGTCTGCTAGCACACAGGAGACATACGGTGACAGTGAGCTGAGCGGGCTCCATGCTTGCCGTGGTATGGCGTCTGCACAAGTAACTCAGGAAAAAAGGCGCAAAATGATTATCTGCCATTGCTTTCACAGAGGGAGGGAGGGCCTGATGATATGTACCCAGAACCAACCGCGACAATGTTTTTTGCCCCATCAGGCATTGGGATCTCAACCCAGAATTCCAATGGGCAGCGGAGACTGCAGGAACTGTGGGATAGCTACCCATAGTGCAACACTCTGGAAGTCGACCTTAGCCTCGGTACTGTGGAAGCACTCCGCTGAGTTAATACACTTAATGCACTTAGAGCATTTTGTGTTTGGGTCACACACAATTGACTATATAAAAATGATTTGGGGGGGAGGGATAGCTCAGTGGTTTGAGCATTGGCCTGCTAAACCCAGGGTTGTGAGTTCAATCCTTGAGGGGGCCATTTAGGGATCCGGGGCAAAAATTAGGGATTGGTCCTGCTTCAAGCAGGGGGTCGGACTAGATGACCTCCTGAGGTCCCTTCCAACCCTAACCTTCTATGATTTCAAAAAAACAGACTTCTATAAATTCAACCTAATTTTGTAGTGTAGACATAAGAGATTCCTTACGTGACCCTCCAGTATTTCAAATCCATAAAGCAATACAGGTTAGCCGAGTTCTTTTTTTCCCTCAGGAATCTTAGTTTAAAGTTGTCTTACATGAGACATAGTGTAGCTTATTGCTAAGGGCATTGCCAGAGAAGTCACTGGAGAGGAACTCACTGAGTTTGCAAGCACAGTTTGTATTTCACAATGACACAGAAAATGAGAATGTTCTGACAAAGAAACTACTAGTTTGAAGAAACCTAGAAGGTTCTTTCTCAATGAGGATGCCCACCTTGTAACACAAATTCTCGTATCTTTTTATGTTTTAGCTTTACAGTTCTAATGGCTATTGTACTGTTAAAAGCAGTAATCAAACTGAAGATAGCAGAGGGACTATGGATGAGTATACAACCAAGTGAATGGCAATATTTTACAGTCCCTTCATTCCACTCATCTTCCTGTACCACATCATTAATCCTTCGACAAAACACTAATACAGGGGGCCACAAGGCCACTTCACAGCAATATTCTGCTAATAACCAACCATGCTTCCACCAGCATGGGACAAATCAGTACTGCAAAGACCTTTGTTGTTCTCTTTCATCACTCTGCCCGGGGATCAGTCACTCCACAATTTTGCTTTTCCTAGCAAAGTGACCTTCTTGCCCCACTACAATCTCTCCGCCCTTCCCCACCCTGCATGGACGTATTGATTTCAATGTACAGTTCATCCAACAGATGAAAAACCTAAAGGCTTGAACCGGTGGGGCAAGTTTGCTAGATTTCTACATATTGGACACTGGGAAGGCTCCATGATTCTTTTGAATACTGTGTAAGTTTTTCAAAACCACTGAGTGTGCTTTTACCATGGGGTTGCTAAGGCTTTGATAATAGAACTAATCACACTATTCAGGTCTGAGCTGTGACACAATAGTGACGATGGCACTAATAGCTTATTGACTGGCTCTGGCTGAGTAGTCTGTCATTTAATCACCAAACCATCATTTAATCACCAAAGAATAGCCATTCAAGCTACTGAACAAAGGTCAATGACTAATTCAGAGCCCAGAACTCTTTCTTGTCCACGAAGGCACACAAGGTGAAACAAAGTATCAGGATTATTGTACCCAGGTGTTTTAATAACAGAAACTGTACACTTGATCCGATAAGGTTTATTAAAGCCAATAATTTACACTGAACTTTTCCATAAAGATCAACACTTTAAGCTGCCAGCGGTGTGTGTGAGAGACAAGAGAGTCTGAAAAGAAATGCTTACTGATTATTATTTTAAAAGCTTGTCTCAATGTCAGAATGCGTGTACTGGGGAAGAGAGAGAGAGAGAGCGAGAGAGCGAGTATAACATGAAATGAGCTGTATATCAAACTGCACTAATGCCACAGTTTATGCTCACTGCTTGTGGCAGGGGGACTAGCTCAATGTCAGCAACATGACTTAGCAACATGTCATGCATCTTTTAGGTCTATCCAAGCTGCCTTTAGTCTTCAGGCAAAACCACCATGTTCACTCCCAAAATACAGCTCTTCTAGCCACTGTCTGCTTTCATTTAATCTACACGTTCTTGTTGGATGAGTTCCTTTAAAATGGAAATGCCAGATCATTTCACTTCTGAGTTAAAGCAGGCAATTTCCGTGAGCCCCCCAGTGTCCAAAGAGCATTTATCATTCTCTGAAAATCAAAGATTAAAATACAAAATATCAGATGTGGCTTATGCCATAATACCTTTGAGAGTAAGGGTTGCACAGTCATTAGGGCTCTAGCTGGGAGAGCAGGGTTCAAGAACTTGCTTGGCCACAGACTGCCTTGCATGACCTTTGGTAGGTCATTTATCTTCTCTGTGCCTCAGTTTCCATTTGTAAAATGAGGATAATAATATTCCCTACCTCACAGGGGTGTTGTGAGGGTAAAAACATTAAAGAGTGTGAGCTGCTCAGACACTATAGTGATGGGGTCCACATAAGTACCCATGGTAGATAAATAGGTCATCTCCATACATTGTAACCTCACTGGGGCAGGGACAAGTCTTTTTGTTCTGAGTCTACACAGTGCCTGATCTAGTGCTCCTAGGTGGGTACCACAATACAAATTAATAATAATAATAACAACCAGAAGCCAAAATTAATTTTATCTCATTAAAATGTGAACACTTGCTCCACAGAAGCATAGAAAGATCCTCAGCTGGTATAAACTGGCATAGCTCAATTGGCTTCAGTTGTCGATTTATGCCTGAGGATTGGGCCCATAAAAAGCATCTTCAGTTATAGACTTCCAGATATTTTAAAATTTCTATAAATTTAAGAGACCCAAACCAATGTATTTATTTCAATTAAATTCATTCATTCATTCATTCATTCATTCATTCATTTATTTTGGGGAAATTTTGAAAATAAGTGTTCCCCTTACCCCCAAGCTAAAATCTGCGTAACCTTTTCCTCATCTGGAAGTGAGAGGACTTGTAATAGCATAGCTGACACAATGGTAATGAGTGATGGCGAGTGGTGGCATTGTAATAATTGGCAGCTTGCAGTGACCAGAGCCATTTACCTGAATTATTTATTGCAAAAACTGACAGGAATTTCATAAGAGCAAATAAGGCAAGTCTAGAGGGTGTCGTTTACATGATGCAATCACACGTCTGATTGACTGGGGGCCTCATCTGCAGCTGATGCTTTAAAAACCCATGGGAAGGGTTTATTTCATTAGAATCACACACCCTTTGTTGTACCTCATCACAGCTTGATTATTCGTTCATCATCTGGGTATCACTCATGGCCAAAAGTGCACCTGCATAAAAGGGAACGATTCAATGCATGTTGTTTGTTTTAAAATAATTCAGCAGCATTTGTGAGTATAGTGCCACATTAGAATAGGAAATTATCCCTCTTTCTTTTATACAATAGGCTTTTCTTGTCTGTCATTTCTCACTCAAGGCGATCTTGTACATATCCTCCACTGCTAGGTACTGAAGCTCCAAGAGAAAGGGCTCCCTTTTTAAGTCCATGACACAAGAAGCAAAAGATAGGGTTGCCAGCCCTCCAGGACTGGCCTGGAGTCTCCCAGAATCAGCATCAATCTAATGGTGAAAACAATCCAAGAGATTTTAATAGGATATTTGAAGAAAATACATTATGTCATGTTGAAAAAAATAAATCTCCCAGAATAGCTTCAGTCAGAGTTGGCAACCCTAAGCAAATAGCATCCACTGCTAAAGCCTAGTAGGCTGGCAATCTTCTTCCAAATGCTTCAAGCTCACTAGGAAATCAGGAAGGAAGTAAATGAAATAAATAAAATAAATACATACTATAACTGGCTGAAACACACTGCCACCAAATGACTGTTTGGAGGCCTGTCAGAAAAGAGTGGGTGGTCTCTGTTCTATACCTTGTGGACAGTTGTTTGAATCACAAACCACACCACCATTATTGACAGTCTCCCTGGCTCTCTCAGCAGGGAGCCTATTAGGCACGGAGACTAAACTGCTTTCGTAACTCCAGCAGTGGTCTCTGTAAGCCAGGTTTGAGACACATGGGCAAGAGGGTGTAGTGATACTGATAATGCTGCTGCCATAACGTGGCCAATCTATGGGTAAATCCAGAAGTGCAGTTTCCTCCCTTGACTGCCATTTTGACACCAGAGCTTTACAAATTTTGAGTTTTCTATGATGATTTTCATTGAAAACTCCATTAGCAATGAAAATTATCCAAAGTCCTTGGCTGCAAAAATTCAAGAGGCTTTGAACAGCTTGACACAACACTCTTCTAGGCACTAAGTTTGTTTACTTTAAGACCCTGTCCTGACTACAATTTTTAATCACGAATTTATAACTGGTAGGATGTATGATCACCTTAATCAGCTATAAGCAACATGCTTCAATTTGTGTCCACCCAGTAGGTTTTCTGCCATAGCAACCACTGTTACTATGCAGCCTAACAGTGGCTTTATCAGTGCATACTGGGAAAACCTGGGCAGCTCTCTCACTCTGCCTTAGCAGAGGATGCAACTGAGAACTTGCAACAAAAGCATGCGCAGTGATGCACTCTGGAATACCCTACCATACAGACAGCTCTGAGGCAGCAGGACTGGTCAAACCAGTTACACAAACATGGTTATGGGATCCTGTCTGCTCAGCAAAAAAAAACCCCAATGTGTTGAACTATTTTGAGGAAGATGCCCATGCAGAAGATGCCCAGCCACCACAGTTACTAAACAAGCTCTTACCATATAATGTGCTGATGCAACCTATATTGACAGCAAACAGTGTTAATAACTGATTACAATGGGTTAAAAGTTGTCATATAAATGGGGCCTAAAGGAGCCCAATTCTGCTCCTATTGAAGTTGGCAGGAATCTGACCATTGTCTTCAGTAGGCACAGATGTAAACTCATAGTAACAAAACACACAACGAAAAATCAGGCTGCTTAGTTAGCTGCCTACATATGGATGCAGGTGCCTAAATGTGGGCACTTATACATGCAAATGTTGGCTTTAGGGCTTATGTGTCCTTTTTCCCTTGCTTTCCCTCTGTTTCTCTTTCTGCTGCACTATAACATCTATTCCACCTTCAAGTCTTACATTTCTATTGTTTTGTATTGTTTTGTTTCATCCTTTGAGTGGATGGACTGGGGGAGGAAGAGTTAATAACTGAAGTGAGAATGTTTGGATGAGGTAGTGAGGCTATTCAGTTATTGCTTAATTGAACAATGTGTTATTTTAAAGCTTAAAGACTTAGTCTTTATTTCTAAATGTACATGTGTGTTCTCAGCATGGAGCCTATTAGTACCTTGAATTTCATGGAAGGGTGTCCAGTTTTTGTTGATTTTTGGCTGGAAAACACAAAAAGCTTTATTTCACTGTTAAGTGGATCGAATCAGTCAGGACCCTAAACACCTACCCTTTTTCATGCCATCAATCTCTCTTGGTCACTCCCCTAGTAAATTTTTCCACCGACAGTGGAAAATGCTGCCTGCACCACTTCATTGTTACCACTCTGACTTCTCTGCTTCGGGACTAAAACTTTCCCATGAATCACAACTGATTTTTCAAAAGCTTTTCATAGACTCTTTTGCCAGAACACATGTGAAGGGTTCCAACCAAGCACTGTTATGATATTTGAAAATGATTTGCTGGACTTCTGGAACACAAGGTGATGATCTTTCATAACCCGTTAAGTTTTAACCAACCCATATGGAAAAAAGTGCTTGAAATTTACTGAATCATCTAATTCATAGTAGTCTTTCCCTGGGAACCAAAGTCTGTGAATTTTGATACACTCTCCATTGGCTCATGTACAAATAGAGAAAAAATAGTTTTTCATTTCTGTACTTTCCTTTCCTTTGAGTTGAAATGTTTCTGGTGAGAACACAAACATGAAAACTGGGGAGGAAACTTTTCATATCTGTGAAGAAACAACAATGAAAATGCAGGACAATTTATTTCAAATTTTTACAGCCACGCCACCTTAGCTATGATCTTGCCATATCTTACAATCAAATTGTAATGAACAAGAGGCTGCTAGGCAGCTCTCCAGCACCACATTCTACAAGCCATTATCCTCTGATCCCACTGAGGGTTACCAAAAGAAACTACACCATCTGCTCAAGAAACTCCCTGAAAAAGCACAAGAGCAAATAAGCACAGACACACCCTTAGAACCCCAGTCAGGGGTATTCTATCTACTACTCAAGATCCATAAACCTGGAAATCCTGGATACCCCATCATCTCAGGCATTGGCACCCTGACAGCAGGATTGTCTGGCTATGTAGACTCCCTCCTCAGGCTCTATGCTACCAGCACTCCTAGCTATCTTCGAGACACCACTGACTTCCTGAGGAAACTACAATCCATTGGTGATCTTCCTGAAAACACCATCCTGGCCACTATGGATGTAGAAGCCCTCTACACCAACATTCCACACAAAGATGGACTACAAGCCGTCAGGAACAGTATCCCTGATAATGTCACGGCAAACCTGGTGGCTGAACTTTGTGACTTTGTCCTCACCCATAACTATTTCACATTTGGGAACAATGTATACCTTCAAATCAGTGGCACTGCGATGGGTACCCGCGTGGCCCCACAGTATGCCAACATTTTTATGGCTGACTTAGAACAACACTTCCTCAGCTCTCGTCCCCTAATGCTCCTACTCCACTTGCGCTACATTTATGACATCTTCATCATCTGGACCCATAGAAAAGAAGCCCTTGAGAAATTCTACCATGATTTCAACAATTTCCATCCCACCATCAACCTCAGCATGGACCAGTCCACACAAGACTGGTCTTCATAAATGATCTGGAGTATGGTGTGGATTGCACTCTCAGCAAATTTGTGGATGATACTAAACTGGGAGGAGTGGTAGATACGCTGGAGGGGAGGGATAGGATACAGAAGGACCTAGACAAATTGGAGGATTGGGCCAAAAGAAATCTGATGAGGTTCAATAAGGATAAGTGCAGGGTCCTGCACTTAGGACGGAAGAACCCAATGCACAGCTACAGACTAGGGACCGAATGGCTCGGCAGCAGTTCTGCGGAAAAGGACCTAGGGGTGACAGTGGACGAGAAGCTGGATATGAGTCAGCAGTGTGCCCTTGTTGCCAAGAAGGCCAATGGCATTTTGGGATGTATAAGTAGGGGCATAGCGAGCAGATCGAGGGATGTGATCGTTCCCCTCTATTCGACATTGGTGAGGCCTCATCTGGAGTACTGTGTCCAGTTTTGGGCCCCACACTTCAAGAAGGATGTGGATAAATTGGAGAGAGTCCAGCGAAGGGCAACAAAAATGATTAGGGGTCTGGAACACATGAGTTATGAGGAGAGGCTGAGGGAACTGGGATTGTTTAGTCTGCAGAAGAGAAGAATGAGGGGGGATTTGATAGCTGCTTTTAACTACCTGAAAGGGGGTTCCAAAGAGGATGGCTCTAGACTGTTCTCAATGGTAGCAGATGACAGAACGAGGAGTAATGGTCTCAAGTTGCAGTGGGGGAGGTTTAGGTTGGATATTAGGAAAAACTTTTTCACTAAGAGGGTGGTGAAACACTGGAATGCGTTACCTAGGGAGGTGGTAGAATCTCCTTCCTTAGAGGTTTTTAAGGTCAGGCTTGACAAAGCCCTGGCTGGGATGATTTAACTGGGAATTGGTCCTGCTTTGAGCAGGGGGTTGGACTAGATGACCTTCTGATGACCTTCCAACCCTGATATTCTATGATTCTATGATTCTAAGAGATCCACTTACTGGACACTACAGTGCTAATAAGCGATGGCCACATAAACACCATCCTATATCGGAAACCTACTGACCGCTATACATCCCTACATGCCTCCAGCCCACATCACATGATCCATTGTCTATAGCCAAGTTCTAAGATACAACTGCATTTGCTCCAATGCCTCAGAAAGACACAAACACATACAAGATCTCTATCAAGCGTTCTTACAACTACAATACCCAACTGCTGAAGTGAAGAAACAGATTGACAGCCAGAAGAATACCCAGAAGTCACCTACTCCAGGATGTGCCAATAATGCCCCTCTGCCATGTACATTGGCCAAACCGGACAATCTCTACGCAAAAGAATAAACGGACACAAATCAGACATCAAGAATTGTAACATTCAAAATCCAGTCGGAGAACACTTCAATCTCCCTGGTCACTCAATTTCAGACCTAAAAATAGCAATTCTCCAACAAAAAAACCCTTCAAAAACAGACTCCAATGAGAAACTGCAGAATTGGAATTAATTTGCAAACTGGACACCATTAAAATAGGCTTGAAGAAAGACTGGGAGTGGATGGGTCATTTCACAAAGTAAAAACTATTTCCCCATGCTAATTTTCCCCCCTACTGTTACTCACACCTTCTTGTCAACTATTTGAAATGGGCTATCCTGATTATCACTGCAAAAGGTTTTTTTCCTCCTGCTGATAATAGTCCTGGACACTACAGTGCTAATAAGCGATGGTCACATAAACACCACCCTATACGGGAAACCTACTGACCGCTATACTTACCTACATGCCTCCAGCTTTCATCCAGACCACACCACACGATTATTGTCTACAGCCAAGCTCTACGATACAACCTTATTTGCTGCAATCCCTCAGACAGAGACAAACACCTACAAGATCTCTATCAAGCATTCTTACAACTACAATACCCATCTGCTGAAGTGAAAAAAAAAACAGATTGACAGTGCCAGAAGAGTACCCAGAAGTCACCTACTCCAGGACAGGCCCAACAAAGAAAGTAACAGAAACCCACTAGCCATCACCTTCAGTCCCCAACTAAAACCTCTTCAGTGCATCATCAAGGATCAACAACCTATCCTGAAGGATGACCCACCACTCTCACAGATCTTGAAAGACAGGCCAGTCCTCGCTTACAGACAGCCCCCCAACCTGAAGCAAATACTCACCAGCAACCACATACCACACCACACAACAAAAACACTAACCCAGGAATCTATCCTTGCAACAAAGCCCATTGCTAACTTTGTCCACATATCCATTCAGGGGACACCATCATAGGGCCTAATCATATCAGCCACACCGTAAGAGATTCATTCACCTGCACATCTACCAATGTGATATATGCCATCATGTGCCAGCAATGCCCCTCTGCCATGTACATTGGCCAAACCGGACAGTCTTTATGTAAAACGATAAATGGACACAAATCAGACGTCAAGAATTATAACATTCATAAACCAGTCGGAGAACACTTCGGTCTCTCTGGTCACTCGATTACAGACCTAAAAGTTGCAATATTACAACAAAAAACCTTCAAAAACAGACTCCAACGAGAGACTGCTGAATTGGAATTAATTTGGAAACTGGACACCATTAAATAAGGCTTGAATAAAGACTGGGAGTGGATGTGTCATTACACAAAGTAAAACTATTTCCCCTTGTTTATTTTTTCCCCCTACTGTTCCTCACACATTCTTGTCAACTGCTGGAAATGGATCATTTTGATTATCACTACAAAAGGTTTTTTTCCTCCTCTCCTGCTGATAATAGCTCACCTTAACTGATCACTCTCGTTATAGTGTGTATGGTAACACCCATTGTTTCACGTTCTCTGTGTATATAAAATCGTCCTACTGTATTTTCCACTGCATGCATCCGATGAAGTGGGTTGTAGCCCATGAAAGCTTATGCTCAGATAAATTTGTTAGTCTCTAAGGTGCCACAAATACTCCTGTTCTTTTTGTGGATACAGACTAACACAGCTGGTACTCTGAATTAAGTCCATAGGTGACTGAAGAATTACAAAGTGATCTCAGAAAACTGGGTGATTGGGCAACACAATGGCAGATGAAATTCAGTGTTGATAAGTGCAAAGTGATGCATGCTTGAAAAAAAATGGGGTTCAAAAAGATTTAGATAAGTTCATGGAGAATAGGTCCATCAATGGTTATTAGTTAAGATGGCCAGGGACACAACTCCTTGCTCTTGCTGTCCCAATCCTCTATTTGCCAGAGCTGGAACAGGATGACAGGGAATGGCTCACTCAAAATTGCCCTATTCTGTTCATTCCCTCCAAAGCATCTGGCACTGGCTACTATCAGAAGACAGGATACTGGGCTAGATGGACCATTGATCTAATGCAGTATGGCCATTCTTATGTTCTTATTTTTTAAAACATGAATATTAAAAATGTTAAAATACTGGCAAGAGAAGAAAAGACACATGAACAAAACAAATTAAAACCAAGCACTGCATCAGGTAAATGGAACCACTAAAGTTCTTCCACCTCAGGGCTCTGATGATGCCTAGTTTGTGCCTGGACTATGCTCAGGACTGTTACTATGCATGGGGTGTGCAGTATCTTTACTACAGCCTGGAAACTCTCTACAGATAGTTTACCTTGTTATTTGTAATAGCTCAGGAAATACATTTAGATGCACTTTCTATTCTAACTAGTTTTCAGAACAGTAAGTACCCAGGACATTTATGCAGGATATAAAACATCATGTAAATACAATGGGTCAGTAGGTTTCATTGGAGCTATGTTGATTTACAGCAGCTGAGCATCTGGTCCAATATCAGTCCCTCCTATTCAGGAAATGAGTATGTAGGATATGATAGGTGGGTAAGCAGACTAGTGGCTGTATGTCACTGGGTGGACTCTCCCTCAAATAAATATGCTCAAATAAATTTGTTAGTCTCTAAGGTGCCACAAGTACTCCTATTCTTTTTGCAAATACAGACTAACCCAGCTGCTACTCTGAAATCTCCCTCACCAGTTATCATTGAATGAACAAACAAAAATAAAACCACAGATTTTCCTCCATATCCAGGGTATAAACAGGTACAAAAATAAAAGATCAACATCTCCTCAGATGGAGACCAGACTTTCCTTCACAACCAAATCCTTTTTTACCTGTTTGTCCTTTCTATTCTTGGCAGTAGGCCCCGTAGTTAATGACCCCCAGCTGTTGTCACTTAATCCTTCCTGATCTGGTCCTCAGCCCCTTCAGATTTATCAGGAAAACTGGACTGTGGGCTTTGGACCTACTTGGGTGACCCATGCCAGGTTACTCGGAAGTCTACCAGGGTGCAGAAAGGCAGAATACCTCACACCGAGATACTGTTGTTGTTTTCACTATCCCATATATTAGTGTACTTTTTAAAATATGCACAGCTGTATTTACATCACGATCAAGTTGGAGTGGGCAAGAAGAACTCTATATTTTTGGTTCAATCAGAGGACCATATTGTCCCAAAGTTAATTGAAAAAAAATGGGACAAAAGTTACTAGGTCCTAGGGCACAGGAAGTGTTGCAGTGAATCCCTAACAGCAGCCAAGTTTTGGGAGAAAGTTTGGGGAGAGGTTTACGTTTTGTTATTTGAATTACCAATAAAGTCATACCCAACTAAGGGGATAAATTGGATGATATACATGGTGTGTGTTGCACTCTGTTCAAAGTAAGATGTGAGCTTCACTTGATTACAAGCCCTATGCCACTTCTCATTTTTACTGGGGAAAGCTCAAAGAGCTTTCATGGCTCATGAAGTCATTGGGCATCTTACAGATCTACAAAAATAAAATAAAATAAAGTAAAATAAATACATAAAGTACTGGGTCAAGAGTCATTTGTGGTTGCCACACTGATTCCCATTTATCCTTATAAATGGAGAATACTATGGAGGATCACAGAACTTATAGAGGAACAAGAAAGTAGTAGTTATAAAATGCACTTTGGCAACAAATTTAGAAAATTTGAAGTCGTGTCCACGTTGCAGTGTTTGAAATGTGTCCATTTGCCATGATATTTTTTATCAAAACTTTTTAATATAAACTTTTAAATTGAAATTACAGAAAATTTTCCTTTACTGAAAACCCAGTTTTCAGTAAGAAATCTCAGTTTTCAATAAACAAAAAAATTTGATAATTTTGATTGAAAGTATCCTTATTTTCCACAAAAAAAAAATTAAGTTCAATAATGGTGAAAATTTAATGAAAAGTTTTGGGGTTTTTTTTCCCCAAATTTTTCAATGAGAAAACATTAGGTGTAAAACTTTTGACCAGTTCTAGAAAAGAACAATTTCATCCCATAGTCCAACATGCTGCTATTCCTTTTAGTGTATCTTTCAGTGATTTGTCCAGGCTAGGTTTATAAAACTCAAGCAATGGTGATTCTACCTTTTCCTTCGTGAACTGTAATCTAATACTGTTAGAAACATTTTCTGGTGTTCAGCCTACATATTTCTTTTTCTTAGACCAACTTAAACAATTCCTGCCTTCCTTGATGTTTATACTCTTTAAATTCTTGTAAACAGTTGTCATCCATTTTTTTTGGCCAAGAATGACATTATATTAAATCTTTCCTCATATGTCAGTGTCTTTAGTCCTTTAATCATTCTTCCTGTCATTTGCAAGACTTTCATTTAAACTGGCCAAAACTCATAGTGCAATGCAATAGGGTAGCAAAACAGGAAGTACGTAGGTAATTTGCTATTCACAACTCCTCCAAAATCTCCATCAGTATTACTGCTGTTGAATTATGTCTCTCCCATTAAATGTCTATTTCAGATGACAGTTTTCAGAGTAGCAGCCGTGTTAGTCTGTATCCACAAAAAGAAAAGGAGTACTTGTGGCACCTTAGAGACTAACCAATTTATTTGAGCATAAGCTTTTGTGAGCTACAGCTCACTTCATCAAATGCATCCAATGAAGTGAGCTGTAGCTCATGAAAGCTTATGCTCAAATAAATTGGTTAGTCTCTAAGGTGCCACAAGTACTCTATTTCAGATGGTTATTCCCCAGCCAGCCTGCATTTTTAAAAACATCTTTTCCATAATAATAACCTTTCTAGGAACCCTTGTAGTACCTCTCCAAAGTCATGGTTTACTACATTTTCTAATTCAGTGAATTTAATTTAATATTCTGTTTACCTCTTCTTTACCTCTAATATGGAGATTAAATAAAACTGGGCTTCAAATCAATCGCTGCAGCATCTACTTGATACCTAACAAACACACACATTGCTATTTATCACTACACTGTGCTTACAGTCCTTCAGCTGGTTTTCAATCCATCTGACTGTGCTCAGTCATTTCCAAAGCTATTCGAATAATTTTTTAATGTAACATGTTGTTAAACATCATACAAAACAATTTAGTAGAATCTAGATAGTTAATCTGATTCATTCTCTTCGCTGATGAAGTACCAAACTCCATAAAGAGCTGAGCACTTAGAGGTGATGAGCACCCTCAATTGTTTCGAGGGGCATATCCATTGGTGTTGAAGATGGTTGAGAATTGCAAGGATTGGGCCCATAATTCATTCACAAATGTTAATCATACTTGCCTGACCTAAATTGTTCTTTACAAAGACATGCAGTTAATTGATCATGATGATGATGGTTTCTTATCTTGTAGAATCTTATGTAACTCCTGGTCCAGCAGAGGGGCAGGCTAATAGATCAAGTTACATAGATAGAGGGGCAGACTGATAGATCAAGTTACATATATAGTATTTAGTTACATTTGTTCCATTTTTATACAGTTTTAAAGTTAGATTTACAAGACAGCAATGCCTGTGGTTCCCCCCCCCCCTTTTCTGAAGAGCATTATCACAATTTCCCCCTCAATGGTTGGGTACTTCCCCATCCCACCTGACTTTAAAAATATAACTGCAAGTGTCTCACTAGTTTGCTTGCTGTTCTCTGAAGTCCTTCAGAGACATATCAGCCAGACTTGCTGATTTGCTTATGTTCAATTTCTTTAATATATAACCTTAGCTGCTTTTTTTGTAAACAGCTCTTTGACAAGGGTTTCCTTACTCCTTAATTGTCTATGTGTGAAATTTGATTTAAAAAAATGGAGGAGAAATTAGATGAAATATTCACAATTATCATTATTTGTATTATATTAGCACTTAAGAGCTCAAGTCACAGACCATGACCTGATTGTGCTAGGGGTTTATTACCTCCTAGATTTTGACCAGCTCTCAGCT
This sequence comes from Lepidochelys kempii, assembly GCF_965140285.1. Lineage (NCBI taxonomy): Eukaryota > Metazoa > Chordata > Testudines > Cheloniidae > Lepidochelys > Lepidochelys kempii. The sequence goes on along the minus strand of NC_136384.1, from coordinate 63,470,636 downwards.
GATCAAAATTGTTTGAATTCAGTTATTTTGGTGCTAATTTTCTGCCACCACTTGTTTTGTGTTCATGTGCTTTACCAGCTCTAGTAGTGTGGCCTGTTGTACTTTATTTATTATTATTGCTTGCTATATTTTAAAGTTTTGTTTACATCCATGTATGACACAAATCTAGAAAACATTGTCATTTAGGCTGTGTTAGTCATTATGTAGGACATACAAAGTCCACACATTGATTATCCCACACTGTGGGTTGCATAAACTCTCAGTGAGGCCTGACATTCCTTAGCTTTTGTCTGTTGTTTTAGACTGTACTTACAAAAGTTTTTTTTCTTCTTTTCCTTTTTTAATATCCCAGACTACTCTAGCAAACTTTTAAGCCTGGCTTTCATCAGCTTTTTATGTGCGTGCATGGCTGAGAATATTTTCTTTTATGGTGAATTCCGTATTTCCTTGTTGACTTGTGTCTCTTTAGAAGCTATAAATCAGCTCAGCAGACACTATGCCTTGGTACAGATGCTGTCTAAGAGAGAACAGGTCATCTACTGAAAACAAATGCAGAATGACTATTCTTTTCCAGGGAGACTAATCCATATCATTCCTTACTGAGGTTTCACACCCTGCAGCACATCAAAGCTTCATTTCGAAGGAAGATGTCAGCTTTGGGATTAAGAGCTAGTATGCGTTGCCTTTGATTTTACCCAAGTCACTACCTACAGAAATGGTTTTAACACCTGCGTTGGGATGGAAATCAGTTCAGAGACTCAAGGGACTCACTCAATTCTATACTTTGAAATGGAAAAGGTGTCCCCTCCCGCACTTCCCTGGGTATCTTTAATGGAGAACCAGGATTTATAAATAAAGCTCTAGAAATAGAATAGCTATGTTTGATGGGGAGAGAGACTATAGAGCATCAATCTCTTTCCAGGTCAGCATGATTTTTCACACAGGACATTCTGAAAACAGTATAAAGATTATAGACTAGAAGAGGTGGGAGTGGTAATAAATGAATGAAAGGATGAAAGTGAGAGCATAATATATAGGAGGTGGCATAATATGCTTTCAGAGAAAATAAACCCAATCACATTTCTTTTCCAGTGACCTGTATCTCATCATGGAACCCTGATGAAAGGAAAATTTGATAGATATGTTTATAGCTTTCCCTCTCCCTAGATTATTACTCAACACTGATGGCCGTTTAAAATCTGTTTATGATGTCTATATTTTTAAAGGCAAACCTTTTATGAAAAGATTGTAATGGTAATTAAATTTAAAATTACAGTAGAACCTCAGAGTTACAAATACCGTGGAGGTATTTAAATTGGAGGTTGTTTGTAACTCTGAAATGTTCATAACTCTGAACCAAACACTATGGTTGTTCTTTCAAAAGTTTACAACTGATCATTGACTTAATACAGCTTTGAAACTTTACTATGCAGAAGAAAAATGCTGTTTTCTCTTTTTTCTTAGAAGTTTATGTTTAACACAGTACTGTACTCTGTTTTTTGTCTATACTACTGCCTGATTTTGTATTTCTGGTTCCAAATGAGGTATGTGGCTGATGAGTCAGTTTGTAACTCTTGTGTTTGTAACTCTGAGGTTCTACTGTAATTACAGACAATCCCCTCTCCCCTGCCTCTTCACATGAAAAGATTATTAAGGTTGCAAAGTCAATATTTGCCCGGCAACCTTAATTCAGCACCTTTCTGCATAGGCATTATGATACAGTCCTTAATGACATGATCACATATTTTTCCACAGAACCCCTGCTTCAGTCAGTGCACAGGATGGATGGTGTTCATTTAATGAGCAGCTATTCAATATTTTGTTCTATCCTCCTTGTTCAATATATGGCATCAGGTTTATTTACTGTACACTACTGAAATCCTGCTCTGATACAGAATTATTAATTTCTATGGCACTCTTCACTTTACTATCTGAGTGCTTCAGAAATGTTAATGCATTTATTTTCATAACACTCTGGGAGATGAGGGAGTGGTATTATCCCCATTGTACAGAAGAGAAACTGAGGCACGAGGCGATTAAGATTAAAAGTTTTCACTGATTTTCGGTGACCAATTTGAGATGCCTAGGACCGGATTTTCCAGAGTACTTAGCATTATTTAGCACATGCTTAATATGCTGTGTAATGCTCTTGTCAAAGCTGAAATATTTAATGGAAATTTACCAATTTTGCCAGTAAGGTTTTTGAGGTCCAGGGTAGACTCTCCAGTTAGAGACAGACAGACAGGTGGACAGAGAGAAAGAAATGCACAAATTGAAAACCTGACTTTTTGAACTGCAAAGAGATGTTTTGACACATTTCTGATTTGCAAAAATGTTTGAAAGGTTTTGTTTTCATTCCAGTGTGGAACAATAACATTTTGAAGCCTCAAAAGTTGGTGCAAAACAGAATTGTTGCTCTCCAGCCAGCTCCACTGATTTCAGTTGCAGCTGTGATTATTCAGCACTTTTGCAAATCAGGCCCCAGGATCTTAAGTCAGGCACCCAGAAAATGAGGAACACACAATTAACAACCACCTGAGAAAAGTTTTGTTTAAGCGACTTGCCCAGCATCACATAAGAACACTGTAGCACAGGGAAAGATACAATCCAGAGCATTCAACTGCCTTAACCATCAGACAGTCATTTCTTTTCATGTAAGCACCTGCCTCACTGACAACAAATCTACCAACTTATGCAACAGAAACCAAGCTCCTTTCAGAGCACAACCCTGATTCATCCATAGAGCAGGTCCATCCTATGCACTGAATGAAGTAGGAATCCTAGTCTCCTTGCCCAGTCAGTCCCAGTCACTCCTCCTTCAACTGCCAGTCAGTTTCTCCCCCCTTTTAGTCCCATTCTCACCAAAATTCTTGTCCCAGTCTACTCTTTATTCCCCTCACCGCACCTCATGGTCTGGCTTTTGTTCCCTATGCATTTGAATCAGACAACTTCCACCTCCATTATGCCTGATGCCAGCCCCAGTCTGACCTGGAGCAGCCATTACAGGGAAAGTCCAGCTTTGCCAGTGTAGCCCTGGATTTCAGCATGCTCAGTCACTTGGTGGGCATGGGGCATGTGCAGTTTGGTCACATGTAGCAGCTGTAAGAAGCTCAAGTGTGCTTAGAGAGGATGGAATCTTTGGAGATTTTGATCTGTTAAAATCTAAGAAACCTCTACTGAGCATGTGAGAACTACACTTTTGTTAAAGGCTTTTAATTTGCTGTCCCAGGGACAGCAAAAAGTACATTCATGACACAAAGACCAACCTCTGTCAAATTTGAAGTCCCTACTCCAAAGCATGGGAGGGCAATAGAGCTTCTCAAAGAAAAGATCACTAGAATGCTTTAACACAGACAAAACAGCGTATTTTTATTTAGTGTAATTTCTTTTGACATAAAATCCAGGTGTGATTCCTAGCTCAAGGAGACATACTGATGGTAGCTCTCAACAAACTAGTGTGCTACAAATAGTAGTGTACCTGCATTAGCGTGGGCAGTAGCTTGGCTAGTCTCCTGAATATGTACCCTAGGGGTGCAGTCGGGTGTACTCAGGGTGTAGCCCCTTCAACCATTTCACAGAGTCATAGAATCATAGGACTGGAAGGGACCTTGAGCAGTCATCTAGTCCAGTCCCCTGCACTCATGGCAGGACTAAGTATTATCTAGACCATCCCTGACAGGTGTTTGTCTAACCTATTCTTAAAAATCTCCATGAGTCTCAATCTAGTGCCTTCTCCACAGGGCCATGCTGCCTTCTAAACTCCTTTAAGCTCATCCCCAGCTGATTCATTTAGACACCTACCTAAATTCCCTACACTGTGTGTGTGTGGGCGGAGGGAGGGGGCAGGAGGGGGGGATTCCTGCAGTGTCCTTAGGACCACTTTGTGCAGGCAGGCGATGTAAGACAATCACACCACAACCAAGATTATTTTTTTGATCAAGACTCAGTGGAGACAAATACAGACATCCTTATTCATTTGTTACTTATTCCTTATGCAGACAAAATCTAATGAAGCCAGTGGCAGTTTTGCCTGTGTAAGTCTTAAGTAAAACAATAACTAATTAAGGACATCGAGATTTGGCCCATTATTTAGCGTAGACAACAAACATTACTATACTTATATATACAGTGCGGTTGTTCGGTAGCATTTAAGTAACCACAGAAGTATTATGCATGCTGCTGACAGGCTTCTATTTTATAGGAAGCCATAAAATTGATAATGGAGGAATGGCAGTTCACATCAGAGAAAGAGGATTCATTCAAAAGCACAAAGTGTGCATTTTATATACTTCAGATATTTAGATTTTTGAAGCCCAAATAGCTTTAAGGTCATATTCCAAGAAGTAGTACTTATTCCTCCAGTCCAAGAAATGACATCGATTTGACACAAATCCTGAAAGTTATCACTGCCGTTTGCCATTTATTGTGCTGTACGGCTGAAGAGGACCCATTTAAAAAAATAAAAGATTCTGCATTGTTGCTATTAAATTCTCTCCTATAAGGTTATCTTCAATAAAGAATACTGCTGCTTATTGTGCCCTTACGCTGAACTCCATTCTAAACAATTTCTTTAGAACATGCTGTCACCCTCAGCATGATCAGTTCTGAAGGAAACTTAGAAAATGATTGGTTAAAAAATGTCAGTGCTTCTCTTTACATTAACATTTCATTCCAAGTATGAAGTGAGATGGTTTTAACAGAGCCACAGCAAGGTTGTTAGCTAGGGGGTTTCCCCCCTAAGTTCGTGAATTCAATTTTTAATGAGTCATTCACCTGCTACTCTAAATATAGCTTGTCAAAAATACTGATCAAAACTAGAGATGAGCAAACAGGCTAGAATAAAATAAAAATCTATCAAAACCTTCACCTTACGTTTGAACAGAAGATTTTTGATATTTGAAAGTGTTCCCCTAACAGTTTCTCCTGTTATTTTTAAATTTTCACATGACTCCATACTTCCTAGTTTGGGCCAAGACTAGAGACATAGTATCCCTGAGAAAAGGCTGCGCTCATATTTAGAGCTGGGTGAAATTTTTGACCAATTTTTTTTTCCCCAATGAAAAATGTAGATGCAAATTGATTGAAATATTTCATAGATCTATGTTAATTTCTGCAAATGGTTTTGGATTTAAAAAATAAGTTCCAAAAAAGCTGTAACGTTTCACTTTGACATTATTGAAATGAAACGTTTCAACTTTGATTTGAAACAACTTTTCATTTCAAAATTACCTTAATGTAATTTGATATTTTAAATTAAAAAAATGAAAACAAGCTCAAAATCAAAATGAAAGTGTTTTGTTTCAGGCCGAACAAGACATTTTATGTGACCCAACTGTTTTGATTTTTCCCCAACTTTTTGATTTGCCAGGAATTCAAAAAAATTTTGTTTGTGGGTTAACCCAAAACATTTTTTTTTCAGAACTGCCAGTGAACCACTAAATCCATTGTTCACCCAGCTCGTAATATTTCTGGACTGACTGAAAGCATATGAAATCCCAAGAGAAAACCTGTTCCCTATGATTGACAGCTCAACAATGAAGACCAAATTAGGTTGAATAAATTGGATGAGCAATCTGACTTTGGGGTGCCTATCCAGATTGAAATACACATTCAAACCATTTCAGATTTGCCCCTCACTAAGAAAAACCGAAGCCACCATCCCAAAGGAACATGAAAATACAATCTGTACACCACCACTGTTACTAGGATTATTCACTACTGTACCCCACCATTATAACTAGAGTGTGATACTGTACACCGCTGCGGTCACCCAGGGGACAGCATAATACAAAAGTCTCCAGCTACAGCAATATCCCAACAGATTCAAACACAGAAACTTACAGATCTGAAGAAGACAACCGAGGGTAGTGAGTGTATGTATGAAAGAGAGAGAGAAACGAAGTGTTTCAGCGACAGAGAAAGAAGGCAGGGATCATTCACCGCTACAGTATTCTTTTAGTGTCTCTCTGACCCCTCATCCTTACCCTATGAGAATTAGAGACAGAATGTAAAGAATGGGAATACAGACTAAACTCGAAAAGGCTACTTCAAAAGTACTATTCCTTTGAGATTTATTTTAATTGTTATATCTTTGACCATTCAGGAGGGAAAACGAAGAGACTTTGTGAGCAACAGAGACAAATAAACGTCTGCTTAAGTGCACCTTCTAATAAAACATACACCAAGCAGCACATGGGGCCAGATTCTGGGAAAGAGTGCACAGTACACTGGGCAGCGTACTAGACACCAGAGCTCCAAAGGCCCAGGGCAGAGGAATGGAATTCTCAGCCCACCCTGCAGTCCTTGGTTCTCACGTTCACACAAGTACCTACTACAGACTGAAGGGGCCAAGTGAAGGAGGCTAATCTACTTGTAGTTAGTGTTCATCTGATGGTAGTGGTGTTTAAGTCCAGTGAAAATGATCTTCTCTGGAGATGTGCATAGTTTGATTCAGAGGGATAATGAATGATGGTCTAAGGAAAGGAAGCAAGAGTAGTCAGTAGCTCTGGTTTAAGTGTTCTTCCTGTTAAGGAATAAGGCTAGTATAGTCCATTGCAACCTTTTCCTCTCTCTATTTCTGCTACAACTCTCCCCCCACCCCCACATCTGCAAATGGAAAATCTAGAGCCTGCATTGTCAGCTCTGCACAGCTGTACGATTGCCACAGTTGAGCCATCTGCAGACTATCTTAGACACAAATCCCCTGTGGCCTTCTTTGAAGTTTTCAAGAGCTTCACTTGGAAAAGTAATAGCTATGCTCATAAAAGGCAATATACAAATAGGCATTTTATTATTATGTCTTAAAATAATTTAAAAGTAAATTACAGTTGATGTAGGAGACCAGCCTGACAGGCCTGGAGTCTGATGTCTCCTAGGAATCCACAGATGAGGTGTAGCATGAGCAGCAGCAGTGCAGTCATTTCCCAGACAGTAGCCCTCTCTGGGTGTGTAGCGGGGTCGTTTGGTTGGTCAGCAGACCTAGTGGTCTAAGCCTCCGACTCCAGTCTTTCAATTAGTTCAGGGTGTCCCAGCCCTCTGGATGAGGTTCCAGCTGGACTGGCCTCTTTGCTGGCAACCCCTATATTTGCTATCCTTGGGGCCAGGAGGAATAGCTTCAGGGTGGGTAGCGGGATCCAGGCTCTCCCTCTCCACTGCGTCCTGGCCCACAGCCCTGAAAGTGCAACACTGTGAGACAGCCTAGGTTTGGCTAGCCCCTTGCTCACCTTCCTCTGGGTTGGGCCACTTTCTACTACACCCTGAATCTCAGTTTAGGTGTATTCATAGCTGACTTCAAGTTTTTACATGAACTCCCCACCCCCCCAGTCTATGACCATTTCCTGAAGCCTTCTTGTGCCCCTAGCCCATGGTTCTCTCTCCCTCTTGGGAAGTGGTGGGTGTGGGGGTGAGAAAGAAGAGAGAGAGAGACACTCACAGCTTGACCTCCTCAGTAGAAGCTTCTGCCCCTGCTGCTGTAGAGTGGTGCTCTTCCAGGAAATGGCCTCTCTCCCCCCAAACTGGCCTGTGGCTGCTGAAGCTCCCTTTACTCTGGATCTCTCTGCAGGTGTATGCTCAGCAGGGCCTTCCAGGCCCAGTACTACTCCAGTCCTGCCTCTGCCTTGGCTTAGTGTGGGGGTTTGTAAACCCTATCACAGGGTGAAATGGTAATTCAGTCTTTCATAGTAGAGCTCTCTGCTGAGGCTGCCAGCAAAGACTAACAGTAATGGTGTCTTTTATCATGTAGACACTTGTACATGGGGACCTGGACTGAAACCATTAACTCATGACATGTTGGCTATAGCACACCTAACAAATGGTAATGATTTCCAGTTGCTATCATTCTAGGATTCAAACCAGTGACCTGGTGGTGAAAGGGCATATATAGCCCCTTACTAATTTGCTGAGCTATCCAGTCCCCTCAAAGGAACAGTATACAGCAAGACAAAGCTTAAATACTTAACTGATGGCCCTTCTCATCTTAGATGAGGGAATTCAAAGTGATGACATAATACCTATTGAATCATTTGTATCAGGTGCCCCTCCTGTACGTATTTTAGGTCACATACACAGAATTTAACGAAAGTAATGTATGTATGCTCTTTCTATAAAAGCAAAAGATTAGGACAACCCTAAGACCTCCCATCCAACAACCCCTTGAAAAAAGAGATTGACCCTTTGCTGTGACCTAAATGTCAACAATCTCAGACTTTGCTGAAACAATAGTGGAAGGAAGGTCTCCACCTAAACCATCATTCCGCTGTCCTTCAGCTGTCTGTTAACTCAGGTGTCCCAGATGATCTGAACTGCTATGATGGCACATGGATAAAAAGACAGTTTTATCTCAGTTTTTTAACTCTGACAGTTAGGACTCAAGCCTTATATTTCTGATCACTTAGTTCTTGGGTGCCCAGCTTGAGATGCCTTGGACCTGATTTTCAGAGGTGATGAGCAAGTTCAGGCAAAATCTGAGGTCACATTTGAAAGTTTTTGACTTTGGAGATACTACTCCTCATATCTTCTTCTTTGAGTTGTCTTTCCTTCTCCTCTGGTTCTACATTGCCTTCCCTCTTCCTCTCTCATCTGGATCTCTTATCTTTTTTCTGCTAGCCAGTTATGTAATATCCCTTCCCCTTGTTCCCTCTTCCTATCAGGTTCGGTGTGGGCTCTCATTTGCTCTCTGATCATGTTCTTATAATCTCTACCTGTGCATCTTGTTTTTTGCCCAGAGACAGGACAGTCAAACTGATATTGTGCCTTGACTACTATAATCTTCTCCTTTCTGTCCTTGATGCCTTTAATCTCACCCCGCTCACATCCATTCAAACTGCTGTGGCTAAGAGCATCTTCCTGGCTCATTATTCTCACTATGTCACCCCTCCTCTCCTTTTTAAATCTCTGCAGAAGCTCTCATTTTTCCACCTCATTAAACACAAACTTCTTTCCCTGACTTTCAAAGCCCTCCACAGTTTCATTCCTCCCTACCTATGTGTTCTCTTATTTTATTACAAGGTCATGGGTGATGGCAGCCTTGATCACCCAAGATCTATGCTACCCAACCTCACCCCCACCCCCAACATAAAGACCACAAACACATTTTGCCCTTTCTCCCCTCCCATCCCTTATTAGAGGAAAAACTCCAAAACAAAAAACCTGTAAAACTATTACCTTATCTTTCTTCAAATTCACTTTTTCCCATAATGAATAGAGTAAACTGCAACCCAATAATGGCCAGTTAGGTAGTGAATTGTGATTACTAATTACACACACCCTATTATTTTTATTACCCTGTCTCTGCCTCCTCCACCCTGACCTTCTTGTTACTCTCCTGTTAGCTGGTCTAAGGAACTGCAAGCTCTTTGGGGCAAGGACTGTCATTTTCTATGGCATTTGTGCAGAGCATAGCACAAAGGGTGTGCAAACTGGCTGAATTCTAGCTGCAAACCATAATATAAACGATACACAGCAACAGCAGCTAGAATCATGATAACTGAAGTGCCAGCAGACAATTCTTCAGTGGATTCCAGCAGGTATTATTTTACTGCTTACCCACCAACAGCGTGTTAATAAGAAGACTGATGACAACTGAAGAATCCCTGCCAGGAACGTATGTCATGAAAACTATTCTCCCTGGAACTAAAACATAGCATGCAATTGTGTATGGGGTGTATGGCTGCTTATATCAGTTCTCCGCCTCCAAATCTGCAAAACATGACAATTATGTCGTCGAAAATGAGTAATTGGAAGCATCTTTCCAAAGGAAAGAAAAGGAGGAAAAAAGAGCAGAAAGGAATGAAAAAGAAAAACAGAGGAAAGGTATTTTGGTTGCTGTTGAATGCTTTGAATTGGGCTGATGCAAGCTAACTGTCATCGAATGAGCGCTGACACAGAGGCAGCTGGCCAGATTAACCTTGTCTGACTTGCAGGTCTGCATTCCAGTGTGGCACAAGGAGAAATTAATGCTGGTGATTAGGGAGATGCCAAGGGGAACTCTTGTGGGAAGACAGCAAACAAACAAAAGGCCAAACTGTGCAGAATGTGCTTTTTTAAAAAAACAAGTTTATTTTTTTAAAAGACTTTTTATAGACAATATTTACTCCCTGTGGGAAAGTCTTTTGTCTTCCTGACAGTAGGAGAATTGGCAGGTGAAATACATACATGTTTTTTTTTCTAAAATCTTTGTCTTTGGTTGGAAAGAAGAGGAGGACTATGAGAAGAGGAGACTTACCTAAGGAGAGATTTTCTTGAAAATACGATTAAGCATGCTTCTCTCTCATTGTATTCATCAGTGAATGATTCTTTCAGTGCTACTGTCGCATGCCAATAACAAACTTGAGCTGTTAAATAGAACCACATGAAATAAGCTGAATGTTCCAAAGACTCAGCGTTAATGGTACTCTCACTCTGTTGTGCCTAGGCACTGAATGACACCAGTCAAGGTATAAGATGATATGGTTTGGGGCCTTATTTAAGTTTTAAAATTTTTGTTTGAATTGTGCTTCACGTGTGTCAGAGTGTCAGCAATGGACGCCAAAATCTTCCATTTATCCACACACTAAATATAGCAGTAGTTCTAGATGTCATACGATGCATTGAGGATGTTCCTTAACCCTAATCTACAGAGTTACTCTTTGGCAATGTGAGGAGAGGGACAAAGTAGTGTATTCTCCACACCCAAGCCACTTGTTGACCTCTCTGCTTAGCAACAAAGGAGTCAGTTAGCATGTTTGCAGTGTTGTAGCCCTGTTGGTCCCAGGATGTTTGAGAGCCACGGTAGGTGAGATAATATCCTTTATCGGACGAAGGGCATGGCTACACTGGGAACTTCAAAGGGCTGCTGCGGGAGCGCTCCTGTGGCAACGCTTTGAAGTGCGAGTGTGGTCGCTCCTGGTAAGCCACCTCCATGAGGGGATTAGCTGAGAGTGCTGGGAACCCGGCCCCCAGCGCTCGGAGCCTGTCTACACTAGCGCTTTAAAGCGCTCAGACTTGCTGCACTCAGAGGGGTGATTTTTCACACCCCTGAGCCAGCAAGTTACAGCGCTATAAAATGTAAGTGTAGACAAGCCCTAACACTCACTTGTTGGTGAAAAAGACAAGCTTTGGAGCCATACAGAGCTCTTAATCAGGTCAGGGAAAGGAACTCAGAGTATCACAGGTAAATACAATCTGTTCCACCTTGTTTAGCATAAGGAGTTGCAACTTGTTGCAAGAGATCATTCAAAGTGAAGTGGGCAGTTACCACCTCTGCAGGTGTTAGGACAAAGGAGGGTTACAGCTTGTTGTAATAAGCCATAAAACCAGAGTCTCTACTGAGTCCATGAATTTTGCTGTCTCACAGAGAGTTATGCTCCCAGGTTTAAGCTCCCAGGCTTGGCTTTGGAAGGTGTTTCCTTTGAGGATGAGGGCTGAGAGGTCACATACAGAGAGACCACTTTGTGAAAAGTGTTCACTTGGGGCAATGTGGTGGTTTTTGTCTGTTATTTTCCTGTGTGAGTTCATTTGAGAGCATAGTGACTGTCTCGTTTCACCCTCATAGTTATTGGTGTGTTTAGTGCACCGGATGAGATACACTGCATGTTGTGATGGGCATGTGTAGGACCATGACAAGCATGTTGTAGGAAGTATTGATCATTGTATCGGTGGAGTGATGTCTGCAGGTTTTACAACTATCATTGCAGAGTCTGGTGCTACTTTGATAATGGGTGACAAGGCATGTGCAGTCAGAGATTCCCCCACCCCCCTTCTTCTCGGTGTTGCAGCAGGGTCTCTCAGGGTATTCGGGTTCTACTTTGCTGGTGGAGTGTCCTTGTTTGGTGAAAGTAGTTTTAAGTGTGTTAAGGTGTGTAGCCCGTACTTTCTCCCTGGAGCATATTCTGTGGTGTTTGTGTGCTTGCTGTGTTTGGGGTGGTTACTGGATCTACGAAGGTAGGTGTGGTGATCAGTTGGTTTCTTGTATATAGTTTGTCTCTAGAGTTCCATTGTTGAAGTTGATTGTAGTGTCCAGGAATGTTCTAGAGAGGGTTTGATGGATAGGTGGTGGTATTTGAAGTTGTGGTGGATATCTATAAAGGAAGTTTACATCTGTCCAGAGAATTTAAAAAAATAAACCAATGTATCTCGGATATATCATTGGCTTTGTGATGCATTTGTTCAGAAATTTTTCCTCAAGGCGGCCCAAGAAGAGATTGGCTTACTGGGGATTCATCCTAGTACCCCTGGCTGTTCCCATGATTTGGACAGTGTTTGTTGTTGAATGTAAAACTGTTTTAGGTGAGAATGAAATGGATGAGTTTGAAAATGTGTTTGGGCTGGTATTGAGAATTATCCATCATCTTGTAAATATTTGATACAGGCAGCAATTCCATCATTGGGAGGGATGTTGGTGTATAGGGAAGTGACATGCATGGTATCAAGGATGGTATTCTGAGAGAGGTTGTTAATGTAGCAGAGTTTCTTGAGGAAGTCATTGTGGTCCTCTAGGAAACTGGCCTTTTGTGCGGTGAGTGGTTTGAGGATGGTTTCTGTGAGTCCCAATATTCCTTCAGTAAGAGTGCTGTGGCCAGATAGTGCGTGTCTTCCTAGGCTCCCTTGTTTGTGCATCTTGGAAAGCATATAGAAGGTCCCTGGGGTGGGCTCGTGGGGGATGAATTTGTAGAGTTCCTCTTGCAGTTATTTGGGGAAGGATTTGAATCACCCTAAATCCTCAGGTGAATTGTGGTGTAGGGTCTTCTTTGAGTTATTTATAGTAGATGGTGGTGTAGAGTTGTCAGTTGGCCTTGTAGACACAGTCATCCCTGCTGAGGACTACAGTGGTGCCCCCTTTGTCTGCTAGTTTGATCTCTATCTGTCACTGAATTTCAGGGACTGAATAGTTGTCCTTCTGGTGCTGGAGAGAGTGTGGTGGATATGATGTTAGTTAAGGATTTCACTCAATATTTTTCCTGAAGTAATAATGTAATGATCAAGCGTGTAGTTTATCCACTGTGGAGTGTCCAGTCAGATGTTCTTTTTTGTATGACTGTTGGTGGGGATGTGGTAGTTATGGGTGATGTTGTCTTTGTTGTGAAATAATTCTTTGAGGCTCTCCACATATTAGTATGGTAGAAGTTCAGTCTCTTAGAGAGTACAGATTAGGCTCTGATTAGAGGCAGTCTTGATAAGTGGATGATGGGGTGCCATGTAGTATCCCTGTATCCTACACTCTCAAATGAACTCACATAGTAAAATGATAAAAGATAAAACACACATCTGTGGGAGAACACTTTTCACAAAATGGGCACTCTATATCTGACCACTCAGTCCTCAGCCTTAAAGAAAACCTGCACAATAGCTTCGAAAGACAAGCCTGGGAGCTTAAATTCATAACTTTGCTACACACTGAAAATCATTGACTCAGAAGAGACATTGGATTTATGGCTCATTACAATAATCTGTAATCCACTAACCATCCTTTGCCCTAGGACTGCAGCAAGATTAACTGCCCACTTCACCTTGAATGGCTTGTTGCAACATGTATTAACTCCTTATGCTTAACAATTTGTTCCACCTTGTATTTAATGAAGACACTCTGATTACCTTTCCTGGATTTGAAGAAGAGGTCTGTAGGGCTCAAAATCTTGTCTCTTTCACCAAGAGAACTTGGCCCAATAAAAGAGATTACCTCACCCACATTGTCTCTCCAATTATGGTGATTTTTGTTCTAAGAGCTCAGTATTACTTTAGTGTTTTCTTACATGCATGTTTTGAAACATCTTTACTGAGGTTATGTTAAGAAAATACAAAGTAACCTGACCAGTTACCATCCACACACACAAAGAGCTCACTAAATGATCTAGTCCACAAATAATATTATATATGGTATTTTTAGTTGCAAAATAGACATGACCACTATACCTAAAGCTGCATAGGAATATCCGTTCTAATCCCATTTTAAGTAAATCAAGTCACACCCTTCTGAAACCTTTACTTTTGGGCTGTACTTTTTTGTCTTTGGTTTTGGCTCAACATTGGTTGTTATGGGTTGTTTTTGGTAAATTACAGAAAAGACTTCTTTAAGAGAAGAAAGTGGAAAAGAAATCATTTACAAAAAAAATCTTATGTCCTTGTTTTGAACAGCCCGCTACGTGAAACTTCTGGGAATAGACAGGTAACATTTGCTATGATAACAGACCCCACTGAAGAATTTTTCAGAAATAAATTGACTTTGATTCAACCAAGAGACTTTGAAAATTATGCATTGAATATGTGCAGTAGATGGTTTTGTTGGGTTTTTGAAGCATGCATCTAAGCAAGTAGGGGTGTTTATTGGTAAATCTAGTCACATGTATTCCTGTGAACCTGGGACTGGTGGAAGAGCTCCTGTGGATCTTGTAAAGCATGTATGAGCAGAGGCAAAGGTTCTTACAGACTTTGTAAGGTAAAGGGGGCTATGATTTGATGTTTATATAATCCAAGACTATGGGCCTGGTTCTCTAATACCTTACACCTTGTGTAATCCTTTACACTTGTGCTAAATAGGAGTAAAATTTTACCAGATCTGATCAGACACCCTCTGAACCACAGGTATAAATGACTACACAAGGTGAAAGGCAGGGTAGGATCAGAATTTGTGCAAAATTATCTGAAGTGAGTTTTGGGGTTTTTTTTGCTAACCTTTGCATTTCAGAAAAGTGAGGATGATCATGGTGAATACTACAAAGCATGTCCATCAGTATTTGCTTGAATTTGTAAAACATAAATTTGTTTAGGTAGTGCTCATGCACTGTTTGTGTTAGTTCTCTGAGTATGTAAAAACTTTGAGATTTATTCACATGTAGGGCCCTACCAAATTCACACTAATGAAAAACATATTAAGAACTGTGAAATTCTGGTCTCCCACTGTGAAATCTGGTCTTTTGTGTGCTTTTACCCTATACTGTACAGATTTCATGGTGGAGACCAGTGTTTCTGAAATTTGGGGGTTCTGACCCAAAATGGAGTTGCAGTAGTGTCACAAGGTAATTTTACAGGGGTCGTGGTATTGTCACTCTTACTTCTGTGCTGCCTTCAGAGCTGGGTGGCCAGAGAGCAGCAGCTGGTGGCTGGGCACCCAGCTCTGAAGGCAGTGCCCAGCCAGCAGCAGGGCAGAAGTAAGGGTGGCAATACCATACCAGCCATCCTTACTTCTATCTGCAGAGCTGGGTCCGCAGTCAGCAGCTGCCACTCTCCGGCCGCCCAGCTCTGAAGGCAGCACAGAAGTAAGGGGAGCAGTACTGCTACAATAACTTTTCCAATCCCCTACAACTCCTTGTTGGGTCAGGACTCCTACAATTACAACACCGTGAAATTTCAGATTTAAATAGCTGAAATAATGAAAATTATGATTTTTAAACTCCTATGACTGAAATTGACCAAAATGGAGCATGAATTTGGAAGGGCCCTATTCATATGTATGTGCTTTTAAAGTGCATCTGAAGCTTGCATGCTCTAGCACAGGGGTGGACAACTTTTTGGCCCAAGGGCCACATCTGAGAATAGAAATTGTATGGTGAGCCATGAATACTCACAAAATTGGGGTTGGGGTACGGGAGGGGGTGAGGGCTCTGGTTGGGGGTACGGGCTCTGGGGTGGGGCAAGAAATTAGGAGTTCAGGGTGCGGGGGGCGGGGGGGAATCCCAGGCTAGGAGGGAGTGTGTGTGTGGGAGGGTAAGGGCTTTGGCTGGGATTGTGGGCTCAGGCTGGGGGTAAGTGGCTGGGGTGCAGGGAGCTCGGGGTGCAGGCTCCGGGCAGCGCTTATCTCAAGCATCTCCCAGAAGCAGCGGCATGTCCCTTCTCCACTCCTACACGGAGGCGCAGCCAGGTGACTCTGGATGCTGCCCTGACCGGAGCATGGCTAACCCCAGACCCTGCTCCCCAGCGGGAGCTCGAGGGCTGGATTAAAATGGCTGGTGAGCTGGTTCCGGCCCAGTGGCCATAGTTTGCTCACCCCTCCTCTAGCATGTGTGTCAGAACTGGTATATTTTACCTGAGATGGATCACAGCTTGACACAGCAGGGGTATATAGTTGCCAAAAACCTACATCAGCGTCCTGAAACAGAAAGCAACTAACATGAGCCAGACAAGGATCTGACCATGCTATTTGCAACTATGAACCACCCTCCTCCAAACCTTACCCCACCTCCAGCACACCCTTTGTGTAAATATGGAGGTGGGAAGTTTAAACTGAAACTGTACCTAACCAATATTTTTTAATACAGTAGCCTCATTTTTTCTTTTTTTTTTTTTTTGAAGATGAGATGCTTGGGCAAGACCTGTGAAGCTCAGATAGAAAAAGGTTTAATATGGTCTGAAATTCCCAAAATCCTGCTTATCTTTGGTCTCTGTAAAAAATGGCTCCCCCAAGATAGTCAATCCCCCAGTAGCTCCAAGCCCTCCCTCCCAACAGCTCTCACTACTTTCCTTTTCTTCATGCTTTACACTACAGCACAGATGGTGCTATGGCCCTTTATCTTTACTGTATTCCTTTGTACTCAGCTATCGCACCACATGGGATATGTAACATCATACACTAATATCAGATCCCTAGAATATAAAGGTGTTAGGGAAGAGACAACGCTAGCTTTGAATATATTGCTTCCATTTGTCTGTGTCACAGTCTTCATATTACCACAGCATAAACTTTTATAATGTTTCAATTAGATTAGAGAGGCTTATGATGAAATACTAACTATCCAGCTGTATTTTTGGTAGCAGTAATATGGAGTTGGGTGGTATAGTTTTTAGGTGGATTTTCTTAAACTTTACACATGCTGTCTCTGGAGACTTTTATAAAATCTAATATAAATGTTTTAAGTCCTCAGTTTATTTTACAGAAATCACGAACTAAAGAACTGTCTTTTTATATTCCAGATCCCATTTTTTTAAAACCTAACACTAAGAAAATCTCAAATGGCGGCTAGCACAACTGAAGAATCAGACAGAAAGCAGGGGTAAAATCGTGGCTCCACTAAAGTCAATGGTTACACTCCCATTGACTTCAAAAGGGCCAGATTTCACCACCAAGCCCACCCACCAAATACAAAACAAACCTCAAAACAAAAAGAAACAAATAAAACCAGAGACAAGGAAAAACCTTTAAGGCAAAAGGAAGCCATTATGTCAGTGTCTCTCCTCCCATTGTGCTCTTCTAGGTTGCTTTGGACTAGTCCATGTGCTTGGACTACTCACTAACAGCCAGTGGGATGGAATGAGCCCACTAAATTGAAATATCCTTATTACCTGCAAATTATCTGTTTATCTCCCCATAGATAATCAAGACTTGTCTAACCAGTTTTGTCCTCTTATAAATACAATAATAAAACCACATTACAAGGGGGAAAATACTGTTCATAAATTGAGTTAGTAAATATGTTGAATCTAAGCAAATCACTTGTTCTTCTGTTGCCTCTAATTGGAGCAGAGGCTAAAAGTGCCTGTTTTATATCTAGAACTGATGAGCCAGAGCATACAATGAAAATAATTAAAGTTAAACCCTTCCACCAGCACTGATCTATGCTTTCTGGGCTTCCAGCTGCCATTATTTTATAAAGACATCTGTGGTATTCAAGAAATGACAGAGACAGTACCTTACTGGTTTAACAAAGTGATCCTGATGCCCTGGATACTAAGTTCCCTTTTTTCCCTCTTCTTACTACTTTATTTCCTCGGGTCAAACTAAGCTGCAGAAGTTTGGAATTCAGGGAAAGCCAGTCAGTCCCCTTTCGAGCTCTCCACCTCCCTTCACTGTTGAGGCCCCTTGCACAGCTTGGTGGTTGATCCACACAGAAGGCAAGAGGTGTTTCCATGGCTGCCCTTCATCAGGGTTCTTGCTGGACAGGTGCATCTTGAGATTGCAGAAGGGGCTCCAGAAGAGTCCTGCCAGAGGAGGTTGCTAAAGGGACGTGCTGAACCATACTTCAATTAACCTGGCTATGCTTCACTCCTGGTCAATGCTACCCACGTTTTCGGTAGTACTGGCTCCCAATGGCACATAATCAATGTGAGGACTTCTCGAATAAACCAAGCCTAGGTGAATTTCACCCTATATCTGTATAGTAGATACTTGGTGCCTGCATAGCTCTTACGCAATGCCACAGTCCCTTTCCAAAGAAGATTTCTCCATTACAGCACTGATTAAAATTTTCCCTCTAGCTTTCTTCTAATCTGTATAACAAGAATTTCCCTTCATTTCTACCCAGTCAGGCACTGGAGTCTCCTGTTCACTTCTATATTCCAGAACAGCATGCAGGGTAGGACACTGACAAAGAATCAACCCCATTTTCAAATGTGTGTTGCTACATCACTCCTTCACTGGCCTCTGATAGCAAGTGGTCTTGAATGGGGAGTTCTGCTTAATTTTACTCCCCAGTCATGCTCTCTTAGCCATCAGCCACTTCTTCATGCATGGAAAAATTCCTTCCTCCAGTCTCATCTTGTCTCATTTCCCCTTTTTAAGGCTAGTCCAGACTACCAAAAAAAGAAAAAAAAAGTATTAGCTAACGTGTTTTATTTATGTGCTATTTAAAAGCTTAGTACCTAGTGTAAACAGGCTCTAAGACCTTTAAAAATGTGTAGTTGGTCATGGTCAACCCTCGGCAAGGCTTTAAATGTGCTTTGTCACCATGAAGTGATAGGCAACTCACTCCACCTCCATTGTATTGTTATGGTTTGGGTTAAAACCTCATTGAAATTGATGGGTGTGAACATGACCTTCATTTACAATAGCTGTAGGACAGTTAAGGAGCGCATTTAAAACAAAGCAAAATGCAGACTTCCCAGAAACTAGCATCATTTAGGTAGAGTTTGATCAGGGTGCATGTGCAGGTGAGACAGCTGAAGTCAAAGAGCACAAGGAGAGACACAGGGACAGACAAACTGAAACAAGATATACTGAGAGGGACAGGCTGAGACAGACTAGACAAGCATGGTGCATGATTCTGGAAAAAGCTAGGGATGGAGTGTTTGGATCTGCTGCTGGCTGAACAGGCATGCAGCTATAAGGAAATACATCTCATTTTGTTTTGATTTCCCCTGCATTCTGAGAAGTAGGTCTTTGTACAGTCCTTGTATATAGACAACTTTGCATCAAAGAAAATACCAGACTCCATTATCAATTTGTACCACCAATTGGAACACCCTCAAGGCCCCAAACTTTGACTAGCCATTCAGGTAAAAAAAGGAATAACAATTTTCTTATGTCATGGGTGCTCACTGCCTATCTGTCTGACTGCCTTCCTTCAGAGCCTGCTCTGTAGCCACACAGAGAAGCTTTCAGGCACTCTATTCTACACCTTGATTATGGGCAGATCAATGACAAGGTTTTCCATAACTTAAGCAATACCCTGGCAATAGGGCTGGATTTAGGAGCAGGCGACCCAGGCAACCACCTGGGTGCTGGACTTGGGCAATACCAAGTCTGGAATTCGACATGAGGTGCAAAGCCTGCTGACTTCAAATTTCTGGTCTCAATTGTAGTTTGGCATGATAACCTGTTCCACGTAAACATTGTAAGCAAGGCATTACAAACTCAGTGGATGGACATTGCAACCACTACAACTTTGATGAAAAGCTGCCTTGATTTTGTTGTGGCCTATAGAGACAGCAGATTTGAAGATGCCATCACTGTTGCCAAAGAAATGATGGAAAATTTAAGAGTTGAGTCTGTCTTCAATGAAACTCAGTCATTGGAAGAAGAGACAGTTTGGTTATGAGGGGAAGATGAGGTGATGGGAAGTTCAGAAGAAAAATTCAAGAGGGAGGGCTTTTTGCTTGCTCATTGACACGGTTCGAGTGTCCATCAAAGAAAGGTTCGGACAAATGAAGCACCACAAAAAGACCTGGGGTTTTTTGTATGACCTTAGTAAACTGCCGGAGGATGGGAAAACACTCCAGAACAATTGTATGGACCTTTACCAGATGCTGACACATGGGAAATGTTTGGACATCAATGATAAAGACCAGTCTTTGGATCTCTCTGATGCTGTGCTTCAGTTCGCGACGGCAAAGGCGAGAAAAGCGACCTTTTGAACTGAAGGACTAGGCTTAACATTCTAAGGTTGTCACCTACTGTAATGCTATTTAATACTGGTCCACCCAATATTGGTGCACAGTTCAACTTCTTGGTGTTAGTACATTTCAATTATTCTTAAAATTTAAAAAGTTTCCATAAGCTTAGAGGAAACTTTGTTTTTTATTTGCTTATATATGGCACGGATAAATACAGATGCACAGATCCTAGCATGCAAATTTATTGTCTTATTTGACAGGGTTAAATCATGCATGCAAATTGTGCATCAAAGTAATGAAATGGGCTTCAAATGCAATAAATTAAGGTATTCAAAAGTTTAACAAATGGAGGGAGGGTGCTGAAGACACTCCTTGCCTGGGGTGCCATTTGGTCTAGGGTTGGCCCTGCTTTGTGATGTCTCCTTTCCCTTTGGCCACGCCCCTTTTCTCAGCAGCACTCTCTGCTGCACTGCCCCATCGTGTAGACCATACTAAGGGTGGTCTATAGAGGTGGAGATTGATTCAGCACACACTTATCACCGCCAAGTTGCTAAATGAAGTTTACTGGCGTAAACTTTCCTTAATATGGGATAAACGGACCTGAACACAACCATGAAGGTGGCTTACAGTATCACATAAATAGACAATGACTCAGTCGTTCAAACTCCTAATCACACAAGTAGCCCCTTTCTCATGTAAGTAACCTCAGTGACTCATGAGTGTAAAGACCATGTACTTTAGTAAGGGATTGCAGGATTGGTCTTACTATATTTCTAAGTAAAATGTGATGTATTCAAAGCTGATTAGGTTTAAGAATCAGGTCTGAATTCTGAATAAGAATTGCAATATTTTTAATTGAGTTCAAGAAAACTAAGCAATAGGAACAAACAAAACGTTACCAGCTGATGAGCCCAATTGCAAAAGCTTCTGTCTCTCAAGGATTTACCTTCAGGCAATTAATGTTTATCCCACCTCTTCTAGCTGACATTCAGACAACACCAGGAAGGCCAGAGGGACACTTCCATTTATCTGAAAAATATAATTGCCATTGTTTATTATTGTCATACATGTGAAAAATCAACATGGTGTTCATAAAGGAACATATGAAATTAGTTGTCAAGGAAGACCATGAAAGAAAATAACATAAGTGAGTTTAACAGGTAGCAAGACATTTTATGGGGAAGAGAGAGAGAGAGAGAGAACTGAAGGTACATTGAAAAAGGAGAAGAGAAAAGGGATGACAGTAACTATGAATAGAATAAATAGTATGTTGGACCAAATGGCCTTTTGTTGTCCAGTAGTTCCTTCTGTCCTCCACATCTGCATGTGAGCCTTTACAGTGAATCACAATATCACTGAAATAAAATGATATATGGGTCAAAGAAAGATGTTTCAGATGTTTTCAGGAATTCAGGTATCTGCACATTTCAGTTTCCCCAAGCTCATAAACAAGGTGAACGATTTCTTATCTTCTGGGTTATTAGTCAGTGAAATACTGTTGTTAACAAAATGTTCAAACATTTGTGAGCAGGAGTTAACAAAAAGCATCAAACTACACCTATGGGTTGCACACTTACACCCCTCAAAAATGTTTGAATGCTTTTCATTTCCGTACCATAAATTTCTTCTCCCTCCCCACATCTATTAATTTTTGCATGAGTTTAATGCTCATGAAATTTCTTACAGTCTAGGATAGCATCCGGAAATATTAAAGAAAAATAATTTAGAACTGTCATATCCATTTATCTCAGTCCCCATATGAGGAAGTCAAAGAGTCTAGCTTTTATTTATTGCTATTTCAAGTTTATTTTGGTATTACTCTCATGAAATCATCACACATTAAAGAGTGGTGAATACAGAAGTACAAAACGGGGCATTAAACAGCAATAAGAATCAGATCTACTGAAGGAGGAGAATATCATGCAATCTTCTTTGTATTACTTAGTAGAAACCAATGTTGACAAGCTAAAGCTAGTACTATGTTGTCAGGAAGCCACTAAGGAATACAAATGTAGTGTCTCAAGCCCTTGTCCCCCAGCAAAGGCTATTTGTTACACTACTGAGTGAGCCTTCCTAGCCTACGAAAGCTGTAAGGAGATGTGGATCTGATTTTTTTTTTTTTTTTGTGGTAACTTTGAAGATGAACATTTGATATTTTTAATACTCAGAATCTCTTTAATATCATCAGTCTTTACTATTCAATAGTGCAAAGGGCCTCTCTCCAGGGGAGAAAAAAAAAGGTTTCTAAAACCTCAGTTGAAAGATGCTGAAGGTTCTTCCTGACACATTCAGATACTTGACTACTTTTTTTTGTTAGCCTTCCTTCTCTAATGGGATTATATCATTTCAAGCTACTCCAGTTGCTATTGTACTGCGTAGTATTACAGGCCTTAAACAGTTGAGAGAGAAAACACTAGCAAATTATGACAGGGAAAGAATCATCCCAGGTTATTTCCAGAAAGGATCTTTAGAACTTCATCACAAAGATCAGCAACATGACCTGCTTCTCCATCCTCTTTTTGAAGACTGCACATATCACAGATTAGCACTGGATGGTCAAACGGCCAAGGACTGCAAGAAGATGCCAAGATATCACATTTCTGAAATTATCCCAATGACTTTAAAGATACAGGGCAGACAGATATCTCTGATAAGGATAGAAATCAATCCACGGTTTATTTCACTTGTGTCCTCAGTGACCTTATGAAAGGTATAACCTCAAATATTTAGTTTGTAAACTCTTTGGGGGCAGGGGCTGTCTTTATTTTAGTTTTGTATACAAATAGTACAATGTGCTTCTGGGTGCAACAGTAATATAGACAATCGGCCAACATGCTGATGTTTAAGAAGAAGGTTTTACAGAACATAATGGGCCTTGATTCGGCCATCCTTACCTACATAAGCCACCACAGTAAGGTACTACTCAACATGAGTAAGCATGACAAAGTTGGGCCCTACATAAATTATAATATTTTCATTAAAGTTTCAGTGACAACAGACTTATTATGATTTACTTTGAACATTTCCCACAAGTGTTGGAACACTGAAGTTCAAACGTGAAACTGATGACAAAACAAAAGTGAAACTCAATCAAGTATAATTGTCCAAAGTGATTGAAATGTGAAAAGGAAACAAACCAAAGAAGTGCATTAGCTGTAGTTTAAAAACCCCTTAAGATTACTACAACTAATACATTAACAGCAACACTAAAATGAACATTTAGAAAAATAGTGGGTCAGATCCATAGTTGGTGTAAATCACTGTAACATCATTGAAGTCAATGGAGCTATGCCAATTTACACCAGCTGAGAACCTGGCCCATCAATTTCACACAGACAGTGCTCCTTTTCTTCTACTTCCTAGGCCTCACTCCTGAATGACATCTGCTTGCCTGACTCCTGCAGAGCCCATTGACTCCCAGGGCTCCACTCGAGCAGTTACCAAAGTGGTGGTGGCACCAGAGGGCTGGGCACATTGATTTGCAGAATAAATGTAGCATACAGAGCTGGTTAGGAAAGGGTATTTGTTCCTATTAAAATTTTTGACAAATACAAAAACATTTTTATTTTCACTGAAGTTTTTTCCTTCAAAAGTTTGAGTTCGACAAAACCCCGGCAATTTCATCTAAAGCAGAGATTTCCCATGGAAGTTTCCATTAAGAGTCAAAAAAGTCAATTTTCTTAGGAAAAAAGATCTTGAATGAAAAAGGTTGACCAACTGTAACAGCAGATTCTGAGTGTAGGGAAACGAGATCCTGAAGGCTAAAGGCTGTACAGAGGGATAAGGTTCAGTGGTTCCCATGTTGTAGGGGCTTTTAGCAGAGAGCACAGAGTTTATTAGAACTCCACTCAGTCTGTCTGAACATGATCTCAGGCAAACCAAACAGATCACTGATGAACATGATTCCTCTACTCTTTCCAGCTTTAAAACGGTGAGCAATCAAGCAAGTAGTACCATTAAAGTCAATAGCACCATATATTTGAGTAAGAATTCCTTGCATTACTATGGGTTGGAGGAGCACACCATAGCTTATGCAGAACCAAAAGAGTTCATAGCCAAAGGAACACTATTCTATTATGGTACTACCTTTTTGCTACCCTACAGAGTCAAATACCTGCTGCTGCTCTGACGAAGTATTTCATTGTTTGTGCTGGTTTAATTTTTAATTGTTTTCTGCACTAAAAATATTACAAAATATTTGAAGTTCATTACATAGACTTTGAAGGAAGAAAACTGAAAATAAATCCTTTCTTAATAGGAAGAGATGAAGTGGGTTTTTTCTGTTTTGAATTAATAACAATGTAATAAAAGCCACTAAAAGAAGTGGAATACGGTATACTGTAGGTAAGTAAAGTTTATTCAAAGATTTAGCACAAGCACTGTTGTCTTTTTATGGGTTCAAGGCATTGGCTACTGACAAGTTAAATAATTTAACTCTGCAGACTAGTGCTCTGCTGACTGGTCCCACTAAATACATATCGCACACCTCAGACCATGATGAGTGCTTGATAAGATTTTCTGACATGCTATACCATTAAACCAAGCATCCTGAAGGTTTATCTGTCAAGACATATTTAAAGTAAAACTTAAGCTTTTAGAAATTACAGTATTATATTGAATCAAGCATCTTCAAAACGCCAGGGATTTCCAGCAGAACTACCAACATCAGAAAGCTATGATTATCATACAATCTCCAATTTCAGCTGCTTAACCTTTAAAAAAATCTGATCTACTAATCTTCTAGCCAACCAAGTAGCTATTTTCAAGCCTTTCATAAGAAAGGAATATTTCATCTCTTAAGGCCATATCTATGTATTGCCTTTCAGAGCTGCAAATGCCACAGCAACCACCAGGTAGAGGACTCTTCTTTTGTAAAGTGTAGGTAAAAAACAGCCCAACGGATTTTTTTCTTTTGCAGACGTGTATTTTATTTTTGTTTTATTTATAAATCTGGAGGAACTCGCTGTGGCTATAAAGAAATCTTGTGACATGAAATGAATATCAAACAGTAGGGAGCCAGAGGGGGTTATTGCTGCTGTTTTGACTGTTGACTGCATGTTTTCAGGAAAAGGGTCCAAACTGGCATTTTCAGACTCTTGTGCTGTCTGTTACATGACAGCTGAGATGCACAGAGCTACTTATTTAAAAAATTGTATGTTACATGCGCCCATCATTATCTGCATTGATTGCGGCCGGGCACCCAGATGGAGAGGGAAGAAAATTACTCATTAGATTGGAGGAAGGGAAAAAACAGACACACAGTGCAACTGTGTTGCCTTTGTTAAGCCTTTCATTCAGGGGACATTAGGGAATATTGTTACATCTGTTCAAAGACCTTTACAATAATTGATACTGTTTTGGTAAGACAAAGAAAGCTGCTCTGGCCAAGAGGAAATTAACAGAGTATTGCATGCCTACATTCTTGGAATGTACATAGCTGATTCAACCTAGGTAGTCAGAAACATGGAGAATATGCATAGTATACACACAGCACACAAAGCAAAATGCTTCATATCATGGAAGTGACTGGCATTGTGCTGGTACAGAGCACTGTACATATAAATGCAAGGTAAAAAGTGATGAGCAAGACAGGGAGTGCAATGATGAGCGTTTTGCTGCATGGCCACCAAGTTATTCCCCTGTTACAGGGCAGGAGTGTAATAAAAGAGAATCATATTCTCAGCTGGTATAAATTGATGTAGCTCCACGGAAAGGAATGAGTCACTGATTTACAACAGGGCCCTCCATTTGCAAGCTGACACTCACATGTAAGCCCCTGTCTCTTCAGGCACACCCTCCCCGTTTTTTACCCTGTGCTCTGAGAGGGAGGAAATGGGTGTGCCAGGACCTTGGGGCATATTTCTGCTCAGCCCTGAAAACTGCCCACTGGAAGGGATTTGTTTTTTTTTTTAAACACACACTTCAGTGGGTGCAGGATCAGGCCCTAGCACTTTAGTTTAATTGCTCCCAAACAAACAGCTTCCATTCACACTTACCCTGCAGTGCAACCACCTTGCTCTGCCTCCTCCATACGATACAATGATTCCCAGGATCAAAGCCTTGGTGGATTGCTGTTAAAATCCCATCTATTTTAGAAGAAAACAAAAATGATTTGAACTGAAAAAATTCTCAGTTATACTAGAAACATCAAGGTCTTTATTAGAATAAACATTTAGCTTCCAGGTGTAAATCAGCACTATTTCCAAAATATTCCTCCTCTACTGAGATTTTAATATGCTATATACTGTAGTACTTTCTATCCCAGGGTCTGGTAAATGCTGAGGTTGAATTCAATGAAGCTGTACATGATCCTCAATACTAAATGATTCAGCTTCAGGGTTGGCCAGCTTCTAAAGGTTGTGGTAGACTAATGATCTCTGAAGACTGTTTATGATATGGGTGAACTCATGGTTTATTGTTGTTAACCCACTGACTCAGTGGCACTGCAGAAATAAAAGGGATTATATTATACCTTTTAATGAAGACTTTTCAGAGCATCTGAGAGTTCAAATGAGACTAGATTAGAGCACCTGAAAGAGAAGGCAGCCAATTATAGGGGGGATTTTTAAGCAGAGATTTTCACTAATAAAATTAAAGTTTTAAGGTTTCACTTCAGTACAAAGAGAAGATGCCAATAAGACACCTTTCCCCATTGGGCTAGATCAGGGATTGGCAACCTTTGGCACGCAGCCCATCAGGGAAATCCGCTGGTTTGGCCGATCACAGGTCCCACTGTTCACCATTCCAGGCCAATGGGGGCTGCGGGAAGCGGCGTGGGCCAAGGGATGTGCTGGCCACCACTTCCCGCATCCCCCAATGGCCTGGAATGGTGAACTGGGGCCAGTGGGAGCTACAATCAGTTGAACTTGCACTTGTCAAGTGGAGTGCCCCAGGGGTCGGTCCTGGGGCCAGTTTTGTTCAATATCTTCATAAATGATCTGGAGGATGGTGTGGATTGCACTCTCAGCAAATTTGTGGATGATACTAAACTGGGAGGAGTGGTAGATACACTGGAGGGCAGGGATGGGATACAGAGGGACTTAGACAAATTGGAGGATTGGGCCAAAAGAAATCTGATGAGGTTCAATAAGGATAAGTGCAGGGTCCTGCACTTAGGACGGAAGAACCCAATGCACAGCTACAGACTAGGGACCGAATGGCTAGGCAGCAGTTCTGCAGAAAAGGACCTAGCGGTGACAGTGGACGAGAAGCTGGACATGAGTCAGCAGTGTGCCCTTGTTGCCAAGAAGGCCAATGGCATTTTGGGATGTATAAGTAGGGGCATAGCGAGCAGATCGAGGGACGTGATCGTCCCCCTCTATTCGACATTGGTGAGGCCTCATCTGGAGTACTGTGTCCAGTTTTGGGCCCCACACTTCAAGAAGGATGTGGATAAATTGAAAAGAGTCCAGAGAAGGGCAACAAAAATGATTAGGGGTCTGGAACACATGACTTATGAGGAGAGGCTGAGGGAACTGGGATTATTTAGTCTGCGGAAGAGAAGAATGAGGGGGGATTTGATAGCTGCTTTCAACTACCTGAGAGGTGATTCCAGAGAGGATGGTTCTAGACTATTCTCGGTGGTGGAAGAGGACAGGACAAGGAGTAATGGTCTCAAGTTGCAGTGGGGGAGGTTTAGGTTGGATATTAGGAAAAACTTTTTCACTAGGAGGGTGGTGAAACACTGGAATGCGTTGCCTAGGGAGGTGGTGGAATCTCCTTCCTTAGAAGTTTTTAAGGTCAGGCTTGACAAAGCCCTGGCTGGGATGATTTAATTGGGGATGGGTCCTGCTTTTGAGCAGGGGGTTGGACTAGATGACCTCCTGAGGTCCCTTCCAACCCTGATATTCTATGATTCTGATTCTATGCCAGTGGCTTTCCCTGATGGGCCGCATGCCAAAGGTTGCCGATCCCTGGGCAATCATTAGTTGCATCAGAGCACTACTTGGCAGACTGGAAATAAGGAACAAATGTTAAACATTGAGGGTGATTAACCACTGTACTTGGTTACCAACAGAAATGGCAGATGCTCTATCACTGGAAGTATGCAAAAATCAAGATCTTTCTAAAAGATGTGCCCTAGATTAAATACAGGCTGTTGGGCTTGTCATAAATATAAAGGGAAGGGTAACTACCTTTCAGTATACAGTGCTGTAAAATCCCTCCTGGCCAGAGGCAAAGTCCTTTTACCTGTAAAGGGTTAAGAAGCTCAGGTAACCTGGCTGGCACCTGACCCAAAATGACCAATGAGGGGACAAGATACTTTCAAATCTGGAGACGGGGGAAAAGCTTTTGTCTGTCTGTGTGATACCTTTGCCGGGAACAGATCCAGGATGCAAGCCCTCCAACTCCTGTAAAGTTAGTAAGTAACTAGAAAATACATTAGGTTTTCTTTGTTTTGGCTTGTGAAATTCGTTGTGCTTGAGGAAATGTGTATTCCTGGTTTTGTAACTTAAGGTTTTGCCTAGAGAGATTCTCTGTTTTGAATTTGACTGCCTGTAAGATTATCTTCCATTCTGATCTTACAGAGTTGTTCTCTTATCTTTTTTTGTTCTTCTAATAAAGTTCTGTTTTTTAAGAATCTGATTGGGTTTTTTGGGTCTTAAAAATCCAAGGCTGGTTTGTGCTCATCTTGTTTATTCTCAAGCCTCCCCAGGAAAGGGGGTGTAAGGGCTTGGGGGAATATTTTGGGGAAATAGGAACTCCAAGTGGTCCTTTCCCTGTTCTTTGTCTAAATCATTTGGTGGTGGCAGCATATGTGTCCTTAGCAATGATGTTTGGACCTTTGGAGGATGCTTTGGTGAGAGAGAAATTTTTGCAGTTTAATTTCAGAACTTTAAAGGTCAGAAACGGAAGGCCAAAGCATGGGTGTGGGGTATGCATGGGTGGGGGTGGGTCTTTGAATTGTAGCAGTGATAGCTACCAGATTAGCAGAGTGTCAGAGTAATATTGAAGGAAACATAGATATTCCCTCCTGAAATCAGTTTGACTAAATGACCAATGGGTCACTTTATAAATTTATTTATTTTGGTCATCTTTTACTGTTCAATGCACCTGGATTTAAATAATCTAAAGAAACTCCCTTTTTATTTATTTTTAAATTTTGATACTGTTCTGGCATTTTGGGATGAATAAAGTTCCTTTCAGTAACTTGAATCCAGTTGCATCAAACAGTACAAATGCTGTTTAAAAAGAAATGATCAATTTTGGTCACTAATTCAGAAGGGATTATGTACATTTCCATCTATATTATTATGGCATCCTGCTATCTGTTAGATCTTGCTGCTGAAGCTCTTCGTCCACCTCTCCCCCTCCCCCGACTTTTAACCTTCCATTTCTGACCTTTCAAGTTGTACTAAAATAAAAGGTTTCAGATTTTCCACTGAATGCATCCGATGAAGTGAGCAGTAGCTCACGAAAGCTTATGCTCAAATAAATTGGTTAGTCTCTAAGGTGCCACAAGTCCTTCTTTTCTTTTTACTAAAATAAAATTGTGTAATCTTGCTTTCTCTCTCTCTCTCTCTCTCTCTCTCTGCAAAGCATCCCCAAAGCCTCCAAAAATAATTTGACAGACAAAACTCCAATTTTCAATAATGCATCTATGGCTTAAAAAAAGGGCCAGCCTCAAGGGCATTCAAAACAACTATCTGTATGGGAACACCTGGGTGGAAAGACACTTCTGGGTGCATGTGAGTGTGCTGAGGTCTTGATAGCCTTCTACAAACAATGATTATTCACTTTGCTTCCTTGCCTAAGGGCTAACACACTCTCTTGCCCCCTGATTTCAGTGTGAGATTGTATTCATAACTGAGAGCACAATTTAGTTGTTGTAAATGCCTCTGTTTTCAACCCTGCAGAAACTGTGTTTCACAGATTTTAAGGCTAGGAGAAACCATCTAGTGTGACCTCTTGCATAACACCAGTCTTTTTAGAACTTTACACTTACTCCTGCATCAAGCCATGCCATAAATATAAAGGGAAGGATAACCACCTTTCTGTATACAATTTTCAATTTTCTGTCGTAAAGTGGTCGCTATTAAAAAGTCAACATTTTCCAAAAGATAACAGCTACTGCAGTTTTCCCCCTCTGCTTAGAAAGGTAGATGATAACATCAGTCCAATGTGTAGGAACTGTTGAAAAATTCTGACTTATTAATGGTGGCTATTTTATACCTATCACTGAAATCTATGGTTAGCCTCATGGGTTCTCAAAACAAGCAGCTCCTAGGTGAAAAGGGGAATATTTAGTGGGTATTCTAATGGGCATTCACCCATCGACTGCACAATTGCTGCTTGCACTTGCAGTGGTACACTACATCCATCCACACTAGCCATCCTGTTTCAGGTGCAGCGCTGCTCTGCTTCTTCACTTAGCGTACCTTGCCCAGTGCACCCTGTGCATATAGATGGTTGCATTTATCGCATGAGTCCCAGCACTGTTCCCGGGGCCGACACATAGTACCTATATTATATATTAGGCTCTGATTACATTTTTTATTTTTTCCAAAAGTGGTTCTATCCTGCACAGAGATGAATGTTTTGGTTATGAGGGGCAGGGAATATCCTGCACACTCACAATACAGATACCATGGCACAGGACAACCTCATACATCTAGAGCCGGTGACCAACTGACACTGGGCATAGAAGCTTCCATGATAAAAGTCGCCTCCTTTTAGTAGCAGGGAGCTGGTATTCCAATTCCTGATATTCTAACATCTCATTTTACACGTTGTTGTGTAGTAGTTTAAATGGACACATGTACATTAAAAAAAAAGTGAAAAACCCCAAATGAAATCCCTGCCAAAACAAAACACTCCATTGCCCATGCATATCCCCCCCCAACCCCCGTGGAGAGAAGATGAGAGGGAATGAATCACATGCGAAGTTAGTCACTATGCTTATGGGACTACTAGAAGATGCTCCAATACCACAGCAAAGAGGATGAATACGACCATGTACAGAATAGAATTCTTTAACATGTGTGTTTGGCTGAGTAGGTTATCCTGAAATTGCATAACACATTCAGTTCCTGGGGTGAAAAGTGCAAACATTAATCAAGTCTCATAGAATCCTGTACAAATATACCCATTTTACAAACTAGGAAACTGAAGTCCAAAATGGTTACTTGATGTGCCAAGTCTGTGAAACAGTCAGGAACAAAATGACAGGTTTCAGAGTAACAGCCGTGTTAGTCTGTATTCGCAAAAAGAAAAGGAGTACTTGTGGCACCTTAGAGACTAACCAATTTATTTGAGCATGAGCTTTCGTGAGCTACAGCTAGCTCACGAAAGCTCATGCTCATATAAATTGGTTAGTCTCTAAGGTGCCACAAGTACTCCTTTTCTTTTTTCAGGAACAAAATGTAGCTCTCCTGAGTACTAGTCCAGTGTAACTCACAAAACACCCATTCCAACCTGACTGAACCTCTCTTACAGGTGTGGTTGTCACATGCTGTGGTTCTGAACCATGCCACCGGAAGTATGTATCCTATTACTCAGAGAAGTAGGTGCTCCTGCATCAGGGGGCTTCATGCAGCAGAAGTCAGCAGGCAGAATAAAGAATAGGAGTGACAGAGAAGTGAGCAAAATGAAGAGCAAAAAACAACCCTCTTCCCTCCTACCCCCAGCCATCACCCTTCTGGGAGAGCCACTTCTAGCCAAGTGAAGTGAATTGCCTTCAGATAGTTTTCAGTCTCTGGATGAGAGCACCCATCCTGACAGCAGTCTTCACGTAATCTTCCACTGGGCTACTACACTGATCTATCATTCATCTCCAACTGTCTTGGCCTCTTTCATGGGAAAGTGTCAAACAATAAGAGCTGGAACAGAATAGCAATACAGTCGCAGCAGCAACCACCACTCTAAAAGGAGGTTTCAGAGTAGCAGCTGTGTTAGTCTGTATCCAAAAAAAGAACAGGAGGACTTGTGGCACCTTAGAGACTCACAAATTTATTAGAGCATAAGCTTTCATGAGCTACAGCTCACTTCATCAGATGCAAAGAATGGAACATATATATATATATATATATATATATATAAATTACACACACATACAGCTAAGTTGGAAGTTACCATACAAACTGTAAAAAGAAAAGGAGTACTTGTGGCACCTTAGAGACTAACAAATTTATTTGAGCATGAGCTTTCATGAGCTATCTGATGAAGTGAGCTGTAGCTCACAAAAGCTTATGCTCAAATAAATTTGTTAGTCTCTAAGGTGCCACAAGTACTCCTGTTCTTTTCACTCTAAAAGGAGTAAGCCTAGTAATAAGTCCTGCTAGTAAAATAATTTCATAAAAGGGTAAGATCTGTTCCTGGTTATACCTGTGTAACCCCACAAATCTCCACATGGAAACCGACTTCAGTAGCGTAACCTGGGTATAACCAAGAGCAGAAAAGGGCCAAATCTAGAGTCTCTTACTCTGTTTTTTACTCAGCCCTGGTCTACACTAGGAGTTGAGGTCGAACTTAGCAGCGTTAAATCGATTTAATCCTGCATCTGTCCACAGGACGAAACCCTTTTTTTCGACTTAAAGGGCTCCTAAAATCGATTTCCTTACTCTACCCCCAAAAAGGGGATTAGCGCTGAAATCGGCCTTGCTGGTTCGAATTTGGGGTACTGTGGATGCAATTAGACAGTATTGGCCTCCGGGAGCTATCCCAGAGTGCTCCATTGTGACCACTCTGGACAGCACTCTCAACTCAGATGCACTGGCCAGGTAGACAGGAAAAGGCCCGCGAACTTTTGAATTTCCATTTCCTGTTTGGCCAGCGTGGCAAGCTGCAGGTGACCATGCAGAGCTCATCAGCAGAGGTGACCATGATGGAGTCCCAGAATCTCAAAAGAGCTCCAGCATGGACCAAACGGGAGGTACAGGATCTGATCGCTGTATGGAGAGATGAATCCGTGCTATCAGAACTTCGTTCCAGTTTTCAAAATGCCAAAACATTTGTCAAAATCTCCCAGGGCATGAAGGACAGAGGTCATAACAGGGACCCAAAGCAGTGCCGCGTGAAACTTAAGGAGCTGAGGCAAGCCTACCAGAAAACCAGAGAGGCAAACAGCCGCTCCAGGTCAGAGCCCCAAACATGTCACTTCTATGATAAGCTGCATGCCATTTTAGGGGGTTCAGCCACCACTACCCCAGCCGTGTTGTTTGACTCCTTCAATGGAGATGGAGGCAACACGGAATCAGGCTTTCAGGACGAGGAAGATGATGATGATGAAGTTGTAGAAAGCTCACAGCAAGGAAGGGGAGAAACCGGTTTTCCCGACAGCCAGGAACTGTTTCTCACCCTGGACCTGGAGCCAGTACCCCTCAAACCCACCCAAGACTGCATCCCGGACCCGCCAGGTGGAGAAGGGACCTCTGGTGATTGTACCTTTTAAAATACTATACATGGTTTAAAAGCAAGCATGTTTAATGATTAATTTGCCCTGGCATTTGCAGCTCTCCTGGATGTACTCCCAAAGCCTTTGCAAAAGGTTTCTGTGGAGGGCAGCCTTATTCCGTCCACCATGGTAGGACACTTTACCACTCAAGGCCAGTAGCACGTACTCGAGAATCACTGTAGAAAAAAGCATTGCAGTGCATGTTTGCTGGCATTCAAACAACATCCGTTCTTTATCTCTCTGTGTTATCCTCAGGAGAGTGATATCATTCATGGTCACCTGGTTGAAATAGGGTGCTTTTCTTAAGGGAACATTCAGAGGTGCCCGTTCCTGCTGGGCTGTTTGCCTGTGGCTGGACAGAAATGTTCCCCGCTGTTAGCCACGGGGAGGTAAAATTCGACCTTGGAACGAAAGCACATGTGCTATGTATGTAATGTTAACAGCAAGGTTTACCGTGAAAGAGTGTACCCATTGTTCTATAAAATGTGTCTTTTTAAATACCACTGTCCCTTTTTTTTCTCCACCAGCTTCATGTGTTTCAAGGATCACAGGATCTTCTCCTTCCCAGAGGCTAGTGAAGATTAGAAGGCGAAAAAAACGCACTCGCGATGAAATGTTCTCTGAGCTCATGCTGTCCTCCCACACTGACATAGCACAGACGAATGCGTGGAGGCAGACAATGTCAGAGTGCAGGAAAGCACAAAATGACCGGGAGGAGAGGTGGCGGGCTGAGGAGAGTAAGTGGCGGGCTGAAGAGAGGGCTGGAGCTGAAAGGTGGCAGCAGTGTGATGAGAGGAGGCAGGATTCAATGCTGAGGCTGCTGGAGGATCAAACTTATATGCTCCAGCATATGGATGAGCTGCAGGAAAGGCAGCTGGAGCACAGACCGCTGCTACAGCCCCTGTGTAACCAACCGCCCTCCTTCCCAAGTTCCATAGCCTCCTCACCCAGTCACCCAAGAACATGGTGGGGGGGCCTCCGGCCTCCCAGCCAGTCCACCCCAGAGGATTGCCCAAGCAACAGAAGGCTGGCATTCAATACGTTTTAAAGTTTTTAAAGTGCTGTGTGGCCTTGTCCTTCCCTCCTCCACCATCCCTCCCAGTGCTTCTCTCCTCCACCACTCCTCCTGGGCTACCTTGGCAGTTATCCCCCTATTTGTGTGATGAATTAATAAAGCATGCATGAATGTGAAGCAACAATGACTTTATTGCCTCAGCAAATGGTGTTTGAAGGGAGGAGGGGAGGGTGGTTAGCTTACAGGGAAGTATAGTGAACCAAGGGGCGGGGGGGGGGGTCATCAAGGAGAAACAAACCGAACTTTCACACCGTAGCCAGTCATGAAACTGGCCAGTCATGAAACTGGTTTTCAAAGCTTCTCTGATGCACACCGCACCCTTCTGTGCTCTTCTAACAGCCCTGGTGTCTGGCTGTGCATAACCAGCGGCCAGGTGATTTGCCTCAACCTCCCATTCTGCCATAAGTGTCTCCCCCTTACTCTCACAGATATTGTGGAGTGCACAGCAAGCAGTAATAACCGTGGGAATATTGGTTTCGCTGAGGTCTAAGCGAGTCAGTAAACTGCCCCAGCGCGCTTTTAAATGTCCAAATGCACATTCTACCACCATTCTGCACTTGCTCAGCCTGGAGTTGAACAGCTCCTGACTACTGTCCAGGCTGCCTGTGTATGGGTTCATGAGCCATGGCATTAAGAGGTAGGCTGGGTCCCCAAGGATAACTATAGGCATTTCAACATCCCCAACAGTTATTTTCTGGTCTGGAAATAAAGTCCCTTCCTGCAGCTTTTGAAACAGACCAGAGTTCCTGAAGATGCGAGTGTCATGTACCTTTCCCGGCCATCCCACGTTGATGTTGGTGAAACATCCCTTGTATCCACCAGGGCTTGCAGCACTATTGAAAAGTACCCCTTGCGGTTTATGTACTCGGCGGCTTGGTGCTCCGGTGCCAAGATAGGGATATGGGTTCCATCTATGGCCCCACCACAGTTAGAGAATCCCATTGCAGGAAAGCCATCCACTATGACCTGCACATTTCCCAGGTCACTACCCTTGATATCAGCAGATCTTTGATTGCGTTGGCTACTTGCATCACAGCAGCCCCCACAGTAGATTTGCCCACTCCAAATTGATTCCCAACTGACCGGTAGCTGTCTGGAGTTGCAAGCTTCCACAGGGCTATCGCCACTCGCTTCTCAACTGTGAGGGCTGCTCTCATCTTGGTATTCATACGCTTCAGGGCAGGGGAAAGCAAGTCACAAAGTTCCATGGAAGTGCCCTTACACATGTGAAAGTTTCGCAGCCACTGGGAATCATCCCAGACCTGCAACGCTATGCTGTCCCACAAGTCTGTGCTTGTTTCCCGGGCCCAGAATCGGTGTTCCACTGGATGAACCTGCCCCATTAGCACCAGGATGCCCGCATTGCCAGGGCCCGTGCTTTGAGAGAAGTCTGTGTCCATGTCCACATCACTCTTGTCACCGCGCTGACGTTGCCTACTCGCCCGGTTTCACTTTGCCAGGTTCTGGTGCTGCATATACTGCTGGATAATGTGTGTGGTGTTTAATGTGCTCCTAATTGCCAAAGTGATCTGAGCGGGCTCCATGCTTGCCGTGGTATGGCGTCAACACAGAAAAAAGGCGCTGAACAATTGTCTGCCGTTGCTCTGATGGAAGGAGGGGTGACTGACGACATGGCTTACAGGATTGGCTTATAGGGAATTAAAATCGACAAAGGAGGTGGCTTTACATCAAGGAGAAACAAAAACAACTGTCACACAGAATGGCCCCCTCAAGGATTGAACTCAAAACCCTGGGTTTAGGAGGCCAATGCTCAACCCACTAAGCTATCCCTCCCTCTGGTATTTCAGGCAGGACTTCATGGAGGGAGGGAGAGAGAGAGAGGGGAGGAAATGAATACAAAACAAATTTGGTCTATTTCTTGTTTTGATCCACTCCATCTATCTTTTACATCTTTGGCTGGCAGCAGACGGTGCAGAAGGACTGCAAGCCATCCACCAGCATGGAGTAGAGTTTCAATGGATGGTAGGGAGCAGTGGCAAGATGGACTGTGTTTAGCTTCTCCCCCTTAGAAAGTGGACTGCTGTGTGACGGATGCACCACAGTTCGTTAGTTAGTGCACTGCAGTTGTTCAGCCTAGAGATAAGGAAGTATATCAAAGATTTTTTTCCTTTAAGAATAAATAATCATCCCAGTAACTGTTCTACCATGTTCATTAGTACGCATAGGCTTCTGTCTACTAGGAAATGCTTGGTTTAGTCAATGGTTTTGTTTCTGTGCTACATGTGAAGGGTGATGAACTGATAGAAAAGAAGAATTAAGTGCTCTGTCCACAGAGCAGATACAGCACATGCTGTGCATCAGAATCAGGGCTCCATTTCCACACATTCCTGCTGATGCACCTCACGTCTGAAGGACTGAGAGGCTAGTTCATTCTTCATGGACCATTCAGTTCCATCTGCATGCTCCACTGTTGAGGCTGCCAATAAAAGGAACTAATAAGTGTCAGTTTGGATACGGGTTTTGCGCTTTGGACACCTGTTCATTAGGAGCTGGTTGGAGACTGCCAAACTCATTTAATTTATCCACCTGCTAATGGTTTATGTGGTATCGACTAAGGGGGTGGAAGCTTCAAAAGTGCTCAGTGCTAGCCTAATTCTGTCCCTATTAAAGTCAATAGGAGTTTTATCATTGACTTGAATGGGGGTAGAGTTAGGCCAATGTTGAGTACTCTTAGGGTGACCAAACATCTACATATTATCGGGACCATCCCAATATTAGGGGCTTTGTCTTATATGTGCAACTACCCCCTGAAAAAAAGTGTCCCAATTTTTCACACTTACTATCTGGTCACCCTAAGTACTTTTGAAATCCCAATAGGCTAACCTACATAGATTGGTCTTACTTCCATATTCCTAGTTTTTGAAAGAAGAGACCGGAATACTCAAGGCCGCTAGCTAGTTCAAGGGGGGAAACAAGTGGATAATATACAAAAGGACAATCTGCTTAACCCCAGTTTTATTTCACAAACAGAAACATGGGTTTTCTTCCTGAGAGATTTCAGAGTGGTAGCCAAGTTAGTCTGGATCAGTCTTCATCATCTGGACCCATGGAAAAGAAGCCCTTGAGGAATTCCACCATGATTTCAACAATTTCCATCCCACCATCAACCTCAGCGTGGACCAGTCCACACAAGAGATCCACTTCTTGGACATTACAGTGCTAACAAGCGATGGTCACATAAACACCACCCTATACCGAAACCTGCTGACCACTATACTTCCCTACATGCCTCCAGTCCACATCACACGACCCATTGTCTACAGCCAAGCTCTAAGATACAACTGCATTTGATCCAATCCCTCAGACAGAGGCAAACACCTACAAGATCTCTATCAAGCATTCTTACAACTACAATACCCAACTGCTGAAGTGAAGAAACAGATTGACAGAGCCAGAAGAATACCCAGAAATCACCTACTCCAGGACAGGCCCAACAAAGAAAGTAACAGAACGCCACTAGCCATCACCGTCAGCCCCCAACTTAAACCTCTCCAACGCATCATCAAGGATCTACAACCTATCCTGAAGGACGACCCACCACTCTCACAGATCTTGGAAGACAGGCTAGTCCTCGCATACAGACGACCCCCCCAACCTGAAGCAAATACTCACCTGCAACCACACACCATACAACAAAAACACTAACCCAGGAACCTATCCTTGCAACAAAGCCCGTTGCCAACTCTGTCCATATATCTATTCAAGGGACACCATTATAGGACCTAATCACATCAGCCACACCATAAGAGGCTCAGTCACCTGCACATCTACCAATGTGATATATACCATCATGTGCCAGCAATGCCCCCCTGCCATGTACATTGGCCAAACTGGACAATCTCTACGCAAAAGAATAAATGGACACAGATCAGACATCAAGAATTATAACATTCAAAATCCAGTCAGAGAATACTTCAACCTCCCTGGTCACTCAATTTCAGACCTAAAAGTCGCAATTCTCCAACAAAAAAAACAACCCTTCAAAAACAGACTCCAACAAGAAACTGCAGAATTGGAATTAATTTGCAAACTGGACACCATTAAATTAGGCTTGAAGAAAGACTGGGAGTGGATGGATCATTTCACAAAGTAAAAACTATTTCCCCATGCTAATTTCCCCCCTACTGTTACTCACACCTTCTTGTCAACTATTTGAAATGGGCCATCCTGATTATCACTGCAAAAGGTTTTTTTCCTCCTGCTGATAATAGCCCACTTTAATTAATTGGTCTCGTTACAGCTGGTATGACAACACCCATTTTTTCCATGTTCTCTCTTTGTGTATATATATCTTCCTACTGTATTTTCCACTGCATGCATCCAATGAAGTGGATTTTAGCCCACGAAAGCTTATGCCCAAATAAATTTGTTAGTCTCTAAAGGACCACAAGTACTCCTTGTTTTTCTGCCTGAGAGAGTAAGTGATTACTGGATAAATACATGATCTGATATTGCCTGGAAGGCTTCCTTTGATTTAAAAAGAGCAGCATAGGGACCCTACTTAAAAAAGCCCACCCCTTAAAGTCTTCTTGTACTGTTTAGAAACAATTTTTTTTTTAAATTTGGTTAGGGTATGTGCATGGGTGAAGGTGTTCAGTTCATGCATCTATTGGATGTCAGCCAGGGTATCTATGTGTAATCTCTGTTTAAGTCATTTATTTCTTACTGTCATCATGGACATATGAACACATTCCAACAATTAGCCTCTAATAATGACACAATATCATCAATAATAAAAAAGGAAGTTATTAAGGTTAATTACTAAGGAAACCTTGCAAGTTAAATGTAACTCAAAGCATGCTGAATGAAATTACACCATACTTACATGTGCAGATCTGACCTGGATATTACTTAGGAAAGTGGCAAACTGAGTATGCTGTCTTGTCACCAGTAAATGGATGATGAGACATGATACGACACATCAGAGAGGTTACACATCAAAAATACCCTCCTTTGAAGATATTTATCTTACCTCAACAAAAAGACCATACTTTCTCTCTGATACTGCATTAGAATCTTTCAAAATATATAATTTTAGTGGCAAAAGCACAGGTCTGAGAATCAGGAAATCTTTACACTGTTACCTCTTGTTGGCTAATTTAATGCTAATACTGAGATGTGTGGTTTCTATAAAATGCTTAGCATGCTTCTGAGTGCTGTAAAAATAGTTACTAATATTATTTCTGATGTTTCAGCATGATGCATTCTGGGATATCACCATACCAAAAACCAGACAAAGGATTTTTTGGGATCCATAAAACATTTAAAAGGCAAGTTTATATTTATTTGTGCCAGAATGCTGCCCTCCTATAGCTTGGTTAATGTGTGGAATTTAGCACCTGTTTATTCAGTTGGGTCCAATTTGGTTTTCCATGAGCAGGTCACCAAAATGTCCTGACTCTTCCATCGTTCAAATCTTGATCTGAGAGTGTTGCAATATTGTATACTCATACTGCTTTACAGCTTCAGTTATCAGCTGTATGCTACTTCCTTTGATTTAACAAAGAAAATTATATTGTAAGACCTAGAAATTCAATCTAATGCCAAAACCTCATTGCACAGGTCATCACCCCAATATCATCCTCTGGAAAAAAAAATCTATTTCATTAGCTTTAAATTCAGAGGCATACACTTTATTTTCTGTCCTTTGTGGTTTATCATGCAGGGCCTTATGGGGGTCCTTAAAAATAGGTCGATCGTCAACCTCCTTTACACTTCCCTGGTTTTTTCATAGAAGGACTTCAAAGTGCTTTGCAGGCATTAAATAAATGGATTCTGAAGCTGAAAGGAGAACACACAAATGGAAACCTTTCCATCTCTACACTTGTATGGAGCACTATTTTAGAGAGTCATTAGTGGTATGCGAAATTCTAATGCATTAGCCATATTTAGGGTCAGGCTAAATTGTTTCTCATGCAGTAGGTGACTTGTAGAATTTGATAAATTCTTCCGAAAAAAGGAATGTTTACTCAGATTTGCTTGTGCCCCTTGTATTAATTTTCTGTGAAAGTTTGTACAACTGAGTTTTATTGGCTCAAAACAATGAATGGAAAGCAAATTTCAAAGCTATATTTTAAATTAATCATTCATGTCAATGCTTGCATATCCATCATCCAGTCAGGAACAGAAACAATACTATGTGACTTATCTGGCGAATACCAATGAGCCAATACTTCTCAACTACTTGCAGAAATGTTCATGTTCATCCAGGCGAGCAATGAATAAATAATAAATAAATTTCACAAACAGCACAATCCACTCATGGACATTCCCTGAGCAGATTTAGAGTCTACGTCTGCTGGATACAAGATCATAAATTTTTCCCACTCAGCTCTAGTGATATCAGTTCCTAGGACTGAAGGAGTGAATTCAGTGAATAATTTTAGTAGTCCTGAAGATAAGTAAATGAAAAATTGAAATAAACTGTCTCCTTAGGAAATGCCAGCAGAGGCATTTAAAAGTTATGTTCAAGTAGCATTTCCCAGAATCTGTCAATTTCTATTTTTTTTTTCTGGCTGCAGGTATCAGAATTCTCTAATTAAAGAGGTTAGGATTAGTGCTGTGTGATAACCACTTCTGTTTTGGTTTGCATAGAATTTGGGAGCATTGCTGATCCACTGGAGTTTACAAACCTTCATGTTTGCTTGGAACATTAGGTTTGTGCAAAGCTCAAAACTCTAAACCAAACTCTATGGTACATACATACTCATAGTGCACGGAATGGTAGAAACTCATCACAATGAACAGTGCACGTAAGACATGACATTATTGGCCAGCAATCTTTCTCAGTGTTTTGCAGTTGTCACATGGCTTTGAGAAGCATATCATACAGCATCCTGTCCAGTGAGCTACATCATTAAAACACACTTGCCTTGGGTACCCCACAAGCCCCTGCAACTCTCACTTTGACAGTCTTCCTCAGTTCATCTGACCCACACATCCCACAAATTGAAGTCTTTTTTTGACTGGACATCTTGATATATCAGGTATCAGTCACACCAGCCATTTGTGGCACTTTATAGGAGCTGGAAACTTGTCCCCAAACCTGCCTCCTCTGGGCATAACAGCCTTTTTAAGAGGCAGTCTGTGATAGTATGGTGAAACTCACTGATTTTGTAATAAAACTGGGGATTTTTTTATTCCCTTTCGATAGTGGGACCTACTCCCCATTTACTCACCACTCAGTTTCCCCCATGTTATTGAGGGGTTGCCCTGATGTTGTGTTTCTTCTATCTAGTATCTTTGAGAACGGTATCTGAGACCTGCTTCTCCTCAGAGAAGTCATTTTAGGTGGGATTGCAGCACGTGTTTCCTCCTCTCCTTTCTTTGGCACCAGCAATGAGCTGCTGCTCCCATTGCTATTTCATGTACTGCATAACAACAATAAATCTCCCTGCAGAATTTGCGTGGTAAAGTGAGCCTCTTTGCTATTCCACTCACAGATAGCAGATGGAAAGCGGGCCAGGTAGCCTTGAAGGCATCAGGAAAGAAGGGGTATTGCAGGCCAACAAGATCTCCCCAAAACACTGAAAGATAAGTGGGGTTTGAGGGCTGGGCCCTATTGATAGGAAGGAGTTGTGTACGGGGAAGGAAACGGGTATCTTTTTCTCCCAGGTTTCCAAAGCCATCAGAGGCAGAGTTGTGTGAATACAGAGAGAATCCAATTTCAGACTGAAAACCCCAAACCAGGCTTCTGTCCTCTTAAATTTGGGGTTTGATGCAAAA
Organism: Lepidochelys kempii; assembly: GCF_965140285.1. NCBI lineage: Eukaryota > Metazoa > Chordata > Testudines > Cheloniidae > Lepidochelys > Lepidochelys kempii. The sequence goes on along the minus strand of NC_136384.1, from coordinate 63,428,406 downwards.
AACCAACAACCCTATACACAGTTCTTGCAGGCATTCAACAACTAGATGGGAATTTAAAAACAAATCCATGTAAAACACTGGGAAACACTAATGCTTCAGCCTTTTCCAGCACATCTTTTATTTCACACCATAAAAAGCATGACACACCTTAAATATCCCCGCATGGATTGTATGATACTTTAGAATGTTTAATACATTATCAGTTTACAAAACACTTACAACATTTTCCAGAGTGGCAATTTTATCACCTGTATAGTGAAAGCTAATGTAAAATAAAAATCTTGGACTGTAACTTTGCTAGGAAAGCAGATACAGAGATCCTAAAAATAAAAGCTGATTCAAAAAAAGGGAATTCTGCAGATCAACAGGTGGAGTTAAACACGTGATTAAAAAAAATAATCTAGAATTAAAAGCAAAAAACTGCAATCCAAGCATTTATAAATGCTTGGATATTTTTCCACAAGAAAAACTGTTCTGTGGTGGGTACCAGCCTTAACACCAAACCAGAGCTAGATACACACCTATTGTCTCTATAGCCAACTCTTTAATTTAGGGATAAGAAAAGTGGGTAGTAGGTAAAAAACAAAAACAAAAAAACCCACCACCCAAAACTTGAACCGAAGCTAGCCTACAGCTTTGTAGGAGATTCAAACATTTGTTTTTGACCCTACCTCATTGGTTGTTAGACCAACACCTGTCAGGGAGGGTGCATGTGTACTTAATCCTCCCCTGGTGCAAGAGAATGGACTAGATAACCTCTTGGTCCCTTCCACCTCTATATTTCTATGATAAGTTCCAATGGCTGGAAGTTGAAGCTAGACAGATTCAGACCGGAAATAAGGTGCAATTTTTAACAGTGAGGGTAATTACCTTTGGAACATTTTACCAAAGGTCAGGATGGATTCTCCATTGCTGGGAATTTTTAAATTAAGATTGGGCATTTTTCAAAAACATACGCTCTGGTTCAAACAAGAATTAATTCAGAGAAATCCTGTGGCCTGTGTTATACAGGAGGCTAGACTAGATGCGCAGTGATCCCCCCCAGCTTTATGAACTAGGCTTCAAATGGCCCTGGTGGGCGGCATAGTAGGAAATGTGAATTTCTTAGGAGCCATGGATTTATTTATTTACTTATTTTTAATAGTACTATATAAAAAGACTTCTCTCCTGTTATTTCTTATGTGGCTGGAACCAAAGAGTGTTGGAGATTTTATGAGCTATCCAGTCAGTGCAGTATGGATAAACCTCAGATTGACGTCTGAAGGTTTGGATCTTTAGCTAAGCCTCTCACGACTTAAGCCTAGAAAATTAGGTCACCTTAACTATGTGGATTTGGGGTGCGAAAAATCCACACCCCATGAGTGATGTATGGAAGAATTCTTCCATCGACCTACTACCGCCTGTCGGGGAGGTGGATTACTTATGCCTACGCTCACAGGAGAATCGCTCCCATCAGCGTAGGTATTGTCTCCCCTGAAGCACTAAAGCGGTGTAACTATAGCATTTTAAATATAGACAAGCCTTTAGAAGGGGTCCCATCACTACCCTAGACTATCTAAAAGAATCGCTCAGTTTTGACATTTTGGATCATTGTTTCCTAAATTCTGGATGATCCTAAATCTCTTCAAAGATTACAGTACTGCTATCCAGGTTTGAGGGGCTCTTCTCTACTTAAATTGTTTCATATAGAGCTGGGTCAGGAGAAAAATTTAACAGCTGACAATTTAACAATTAACTGACTGTTTCTGTGTACAACACAGCAATTTTCTGATGTTTAGTGATTATTTGAAATGAGTCACCATACACTTTGAGAGTTCTTAGCCTGTAGATTATTTGCAAGCATCTTATTCTGAAGTTTAGATGTCTAATTGAAAATTGACCTGTGTGAGTAGTTTTGATTGGAAACATAAGATGTGATACATTCCTGTTCCCTGATTGGGAATGCAGTTTTTTGTGTGAGAGCTCAGGTTCAGGAATTCCAAATTCACTTTCCATGAATATCCTCCATTGTTTCTTGGGGGTGGGGGGGGTGTTATTGTTTTCACAAATATTCCAGACAGTAAATTCAACCGCTAGAAATATTAATGGAAAGTGCATTAAAAAAGAGATGCAAACAGTCAAAATAAATTCATTAAATAAAATACAACAAATATTCACAAGTAATATTCACCCAGCTTTAGTCTTAAGGGAAACGCATGCTGGTACAAGAAGTTAAATGCACAGAGTTGGCATTTCTGCATTATGGTTTGAATAAAGATCCCTATATTCATTTAGATGTTCCTTCAAGATACGAGAGAACCAAATATTTGCACATTTGTATTGCACATACTCACGCAATACAAATAAAATGTAACCACTAGATGAAATGCTATTTTAGTTCTTTTCAGTAGCACTAAAGCCATCATAAGGTAGTTTCCATTTGGTTCAGCATTAGCTTTAGTAACAAAGCCAAGATAGGAAAAGGGTTACATTTCTTAACTATTGGAAAACGTACAGCTTATTGCTCAAGTACAGTTATCAGCATAGCACAGAATGCAAGAATGAATAATTCATTAGTTTAGTAGCCTCTGTCTTTTCTATGGAACCTGAAAGTGAACAACTGTTTTGTCTTTTTTTACCCTTTCTTCAGCCCAGTGGGAACAATTTGGCCTTTGAACCTATGACTCGTAGCCTCCCCCCCCCCCCCCCCGCCATCGCTATTCAGTATGGACCAGCACAAAAAAGAATGATGTCCCCTGTATTCACCTTCACCCACTCACCACAGCACAGCTTAGGCACATAGCAAAGCTTCTCTCACAGGACCACACAAAGAGCCGACTACCAGGCTGCAGCTGTGACAAACCAGCAATTCTTCCACTGCCACCAAAGTCACATATTCCACAGTCCAAGAACAGATGCATTTAAGCTGAGCTATAGGGAAAAAAAATGGCTCGTTATTTTAATCTGATCTGGGCTCAGAGGTATTAAGGGTTTCAAATGTTCGTGTGATCTGAAATGCAAGGGTTTAGCAAGCAGTTTTCCTTTTACCTTTGCAGTCAGTAGCATGTGCTGAATTAATATTACAACACTCCCAATCATGCAGTTATACCAATCAGACTATTTCTGTTCCTAAAAAGGTGTCTGAGCGTGTATGTATGTATGTATGTGTGTGTGTGTGTGGGGGGGGGGGGGTTGAGAGGGAGGGTTGGGTGCCACAGGAAATCTCTTATTTATACTATTCTGATTTATAGCTGGAACTCATCTCTTTATCTTACTTAATCAGCAGTCGATCAGTATTTTATCCAATTCTCATGAAAGCCCCTAGGGAGAAGTAAGTTCTGCTACTAAATCTGGATTTTATTGAGACTGATATGCCTAGCAGTCTGTGAAATACACTGACACACATGATTGTCTTGAGACTATTTGCCTCTCCTCTGTGTTGAAAAAATACTGAGCCCAGGCCCTGCAATAACATTATCATAATACATCACAAAAATAAGCTGCAAACAGACAAATCCTGAAAGGTCCAGAGTACCTCCGGACCGCTGAAGCATACCCTCAACTCCCTCACTGGACTTCACCAGAAGCTGAGCACGCTTAATATATCACAGGAGCAAGTCCAAATGAGGATGAGCCACTTTGTATTATAACTGGCTTGCTGAATGCCTGTGGCAAGAAAACTTGGTATCAAAATGATGGCTAAAAGCTGCCAGTTCTCTCAAATAATCATATAGTCTCATTGAGTCTCTCGAAAAAAAAAAAAAAAAGGAAAGCCTTCATAGGGAAATGAAGGCAGTGATGGCAACTTGGGAAGGCAACTGAGTTGGTAAAGATGATCAAATGAGAACAGATACCTAGTTACTAAGCACTAAGCATTGAAGGATCTGAGCAAATACAGGAACCATTTGAGAACTTGTAGTTGTAGTCAATTTATAGCCCCAAATCTCTGTGTGTGTTTACAGCTCCATTAAGGAGAAACACTAGTTTCTCCACTTTTTAACCTAAAACTAGTTTGCCTGATTTAGGTCACTGCTCTCCCTCCCCACACAGCTGGCTTTACCTTTCACAAACACCAGCCTTATAATATGAAATTGTTGCAGGATAGAAACTTGGGGCAAGTCATATTTTAGATACAAGAGTTCAAAGCATTAGGTGATTTCCTTCTTGACAACGTTCCTTTCTATATTAGACGTTAAAAATTCCTCCTATGGTTTGATCTGTTGTTCTTGGTGCTATGTACTGTGTGTAGAATAGTATGAATGTTTTACTGTGTTCCTCTCTTCTGCTTTATATTCCTGTCTTGGGGCCTATAGGAAAGGGAAATGGGAGGGAGGGGAAAATAAACATGGAACTAATGAGGCTGGAGCCATATCACCTTCCTGATCACTATGCTTGCTTCATTCCTTCCCTTTATCCATTTTCATTGTTTTAGATCACAAGGCCTGTGAGACAGAGATTTTCATACTCTGTGCTAAGCATTGTGCAAACAGAATGGATCTCTGAACCTCTTGGGGTCTTTGTACCAAGCCATAATGCTGTTTCCTCTCTGCCAAGTGATAGCAAAGGTTCAGGACTATTAAACCAGCTTCCCATTGGAACAGACCTTAATGACATGGGTTCTGGGTATATTCTTAGTGAAAGATATTTTACACTAGAGGTCATCAAATAGCAAGCAGACCCTCATCTTTCAGAAATCTCAGCCTAGCTGAGATTTAACACCTGGAAAACCATGTGTACCAGTACCATCTAGTGACTCCTGCTATCATACAAATAAATAGGTTAGGACTGGCACAGTGCTTTGGGTAGCTTTGAACAGTATTTGGTAAAGTAGTTATTGGGAACACCGTATTGTTCTTGACTCCAGATACCAAATTCTATGTTGCTTACCAACCTCCTGTACATTAGATGTGGGCTTCCTAAACTATGCGTTAGTACCATGGAGAACTTAGGGTGCTGACAGCTGCAGCTTGCAAGCTTCCTAAAACTAGTATCTGTGCAGCTTGTTATATTTTGGGATGCTCACAACTAGAGGTGTTCAACCCAGAGGATGAGAATTCCATTTCATGGCACCTTTCAAAGTTTTGAGATTTGTTTTTGTTCTGCATTGGAACAAGACCAAAGCCTTTTTAATGTTTTTGTGAGAACAGGATTGTGTTAAAATTTACAGTTTCAGATCAAAACCTGAGCTTTTTGAGTTGGAAGGAAGATAGAGAGAGGGCCTGGGATGTGAGAGAACCAGGTTCAAGTCCTTCCTGTGCCCAATTTAGAGCAGAGTTTTTCACCCCAGACCCATAATTCTGAATTGATCAGAGCAGTGATTTCAATCTGCATCTCCCAGGCTATACAGCAAGAGTGTGTCATATCTTCTGAGAGATACCCTAGATTAAAACAAAAACCTCAATGATGTTTTTGTCAAAAATGATACATTTCTGTGAAATATTTCAACTTCGATAAGACAGCATTTTACAAAACAAAAGGTTATCCAAAATTTTCCAGCCAGACCTACTCGAAACCAAAGAAGCTTGGTTTGTGGATGCCTTTAGAAAGTATTTTAGGGGGAGGACACTACAAAGCAAGTGGGGCAAGCATCCTAGCAGAGGCAGGCAGACATGGGCTACCACGGCGTAAGCTAGCACTCGAAAAGTAACTGTATAAACAGTGCTTCAAAAAGTTGTGACTTAGGCTGGAGCTTGGGATCCAAAGTCCATCTCCCTCCCTAGGCTTCAGAGGATTAGAAGGTTTCTTACACCTTCTCCTAAAGCATCTGCAACTAGACATTATTGAAGATGGGCTAGTGGACTAAATGGATCACAGGTCTGTTCCAGTATGGCAATCCCGATGTTCCTAAACTGTGTACAAAACTTTAGCGGGAGAACACACGTTTCTGAGGGAACAGTTCTTGGACCTGCCTTTAAATGTGTAGCTTTTACTAACTTTTTGGCATGTACCACTGATATACATAAAAAGAGACAGCAGCAACTCATCTGATATTTAATGTAAGAATTTTTACTACGTATTTCTAGGTTTGTGAAAATTAGCTTAAGAAAGTAGCAATGAGGTTCAGTTGGGGGTTAACCTAGCTCTTCATACCAGGCCTAATCCAAAACCCGTAGATGCCAGTAGAAGTTTAGTATTTCAGTGGGCTTTGGCAGACTCTATACCGATCACAATGATATCTGAAAACTTGCTCACACATTTGTATTAGAAGCATATACACACACGTATGCAGATTCAGTGTTTAAAAAGAAAAAAAGTTATTGATGTATTTCTTCTACACAAGTGTAATCAGTACTGACTCCTTGTCAAAAACCTACTATCTACATTTGAAAGCCTTTCTGCCCTAATCATCAGTCACTTGTCCAATAAGTCCAGTTATCAGGGGCTAATAGGAAACCTATTCCAAAACACTCATTTTTAAATTTGTTAGTCTAGTGAAAAGAACAAGGTGTGTGTCAGTTCACTTTATGTAAACCTGAGTAGGCTGAAAATGGCCTCCAGTGATGATGGGGGGAGGAGGAGTGGAAATCGGGGTGGGGTGGGGTGGAGAGCCATGACTGTCTGTTTTACCTTAATTTCCATTCAGTGTATTGACAGCTATCACAACAGTTCACATCACAAATGCACAGAGGCGAGAGATAAAAGCTGCAGTCAGAGACACAAATCCTTTATTACTGCTGTTAATTTCCCCCTCATCTAACTTCTTAGAAACTCAATCTAATCATCCTCCCCTTGACAAGACACCACTCAGATTTTTAAAAAGGGGCAAAAACTCACTTTTGGAAACCTTGAAATAGAACCATTCCTAAACAACATGTTGAAAAGGAAATGGAGAAATAAATCTGGCTATTACATAGAGCAGCGAAGTCACACAACTGAGATATCCCACAAAGCTTTGAGATTAATCATATTATCTAACACATGGCCAAATGCCCACAACTCCATCTAAAAATTATTAGCTCAGCATAAAGTAGTGAAGATTTTCCATAGTAGGCACAAGCAGGGGGGGAAAGAGTCCCTTACATGGGCCAGCCCTGTGTTGGGGATTGGAAACTTTGAGATTTCACATAGTTTCCCTCTAGCCAGTGCATGCTCCTTTGGAATAATCAGGAGTTCAGCCCACATTGTCTGAAGGTCTTGGGATAATTGCATGAAGGCCAAGATTATCTGTATGGAGGCCCCATATATCTGCACCGGTATACAAGTATCCATGGTCTCTGAGCCATGTTCCTATGAGTTCCTTTGCTGGTTGCCCAGTTTCCCTTCAGGAGGATATTCTAGCACATGGAATAGAAAAGCAAGCAAGGATCAACATTACTTACTCCATGTTTCCCAGGGGTTTGGGGAGGGGCAGGTAGATTAGATTCAGCCTTCATTCGGACCTCTCTTCTTCCCTACCACACAGCCTGGTATGCCCCTCTTCCACTCTCCTTGTCTGAATCTACTTCTTTCCTCTTCTAATAGACTGGAAAGGGAGTGTTTGGCTTGTAATATTTACCGAATGTGCTAAACTGCATTTTTATTACTTAATCAAAATGGTCTTCCTTTCTGATTGCTTGGCTGGTTGCTTTCGATATGATTGTTGTGTGTGAAATGCCTTTTGTCTCAGGAAGATCATGATTATGAGGAACATGTAATGTTTATTGCTTAGTAGTTGATAAAGGTGACAAATTAGCACAAACTCAAATGGGCAAGCTCAGAGTAAACAGTGGTTTTGCCACATAATAAGAGATTGACTTTAATACCATTTGCAGTTTAAGAGGAAACACACATATATCACGTTTGCAATTTATGAACAAACACACCAGGCTCGCCTCCTTTTTCAATCAATTTGCATTTCACGGGTGTCTATGTGAAGTGGTCCTCAGGGCAAAAGAACAGACAGCAACAGAGAAAGGAGCATACAAGTAATCCTCACCATCCAACCAATTTAATGTTATGCTGCAATTTGAATGCATGAATTTATCAAGAATAATTACATTTACAGAGCACCTTTCATCCTCCGTAATACTACGGCAGTTTAAAAACATATAGAAATCATTATCTCACCACAAGACATAACCACTTCTAGGGTCAAATGGGGCAGCTAGGTAGATAAATGATGTGCACTGCTAACATTAGTAATAAGATGGTGCACAAAGTTTTGCACCATCAAACTAGTTTTTGCCAATTTACATCTCTTGCTTATATCACACTGTAAAAATAGATCACCATTTCCAGAGGGAACCACCCTTCAGCCAAAATGCACTTGCAGTGTTGTGCAGGCTAATGCTATTGATGCTTGCCACTCACATGTACGCTATCACAAAAGAGGTCAAAAACTTGCAAACAGAAGAACACGAATAGCAGCCAAAGGCCTCTGGAAGAGCATTAAGATGTATTCACTGGTGATTAGCTTCAGACCCAGTAAAGGCCTATGATTAAAGATGACACCTCAAATTTAGTGCTGGTTTGACTTAACTTCCATTAATGTAGGGGACAAAAAGTTGTCAGCAGCATTTGGCAGATCTGTTTGTCTTTTCATTTAGCATGTAAAACTGTGTGGGAAAGGAACATGAGAAGTACTCCCAGGGAGTCCACTCTTTTGGGATTATTTGCGGACGATCCCAATGGGTATGTCTACACTGCAGCTGGAGTGAGCCTCCCCCATTACGTCTACACTATACATCACTGGTGGTGGCAGTGTGCAGTCCATGAATAGCAATGTACTGCAGTGAAAAGTGGGTTGTGTCCACACTGTGGTATGTAGCTGCCTGTGTCAGTGAAAAGCTCTGGCAGAGGGAAGGCAGTGGGAAAAGGCTTCAGCAGCTCCCTGCTGCCAGAGCCTTCACTGTGGCAAGGAAAGTGTCTGGAAGGGGAAAGTCAGGAGCTTTTTCCAGCTGCTGGAGTCTGTCCCTTCTGTGGGGAAAGGCCATGTGGATAGGCCAGAGCCTTTCCCTATGGAGGTGAAATGCTCCCAACAGCAAGGAGCTGCCCAAACCTTTCCCCACTGCCATTCCCCTGCCAGAGGCATCCCCTGCTGGAAAAGTTTCCAGAAGCAGGGAGGCAGCGGGACACTACAGTGCTGAAAATCGCAGTGTAGATAGGAAGGCACAGCTTGGGTGTGCAGAGAAACACAGGGTATGTACTAGCATACATATCCTCACCCTTCATGTGTGTCTTTACTCTACTTGCCTAAGCCGTGTGCACTGCTATTTGCACGCACGTGAGAGGGCACAGGCACTGACTCCGTGGGTGCTCTGGGGCTGAAGCACCAACAGGAAAAAAATAATGGGTGCTCTGCACCAACTGGCAGCCCTGCCGATCAGCTCCTTCCCCTCCCCCCCCCCACTGCCTCCTGCCCACCAAGGATCAGCTGTTCAGCAGCGTGCAGGAAGTGCTGTGGGGGGAGGGAGGAGCAAGGGTAGGGCATGCTCAGGGGAGGGGGTGGAAAGAGGTGGGGTAGGGGCAGGAAGAGGAGGTAGAGGTGGGGCCTTGGGGGAACATAAGAACAGCCATACTGGGTCAGACCATCTAGCCCAGTATCGGATAGTGGCCAATGCCAGGTGCCCCAGAGGAAATGAACAGAACAGGTAATCATCAAGTGATCCATCCCATCATCCATTCCCAGCTTCTGGCAAACAGAGGCTAGGGACACCATCTCTGCCCATCCTGGCTAATAGCCATTGATGGACCTATCCTCCATGAATGTATCTAGTTCTTTTTTGAACCTTGTTATAGTCTTGGACTTCACTATATCCTCTGGCAAGGAGTTCCACAGGCTGATTGTGCATGGTGTGAAAAAATACTTCCTTTTGTTTTAAACCTGCTTCCTATTAATTTCATTTGGTGACCCCTAGTTCTTGTGTTATGAGAAGGAGTAAATAACACTTCCTTATTTACTTTCTCCACACCAGTCATGATTTTTGAGACCTCTATCATATCCCCCTTAGTCATCTCTTTTCCAAGCTGAAAAGTCCCAGTTTTATTAATCTTGCCTCACATGGAAGCCGTTCCATACCCCTAATCATTTTTGTTGCCCTTTTCTGAACCTTTTCCAATTCAAATATATCTTTTTTTGAGATAGGGCAACCACATCTGCATGCAATATTCAAGATGTGGGCGTACCATGGATTTATATAGAGGCAATATGATATTTTCTGTCTTATTAACTATCCCTTTCCTAATGATTCCCAACATTGTTTGCTTTTTTGACTGCTGCTGCACATTGAGTGGACATTTGCAGAGAACTATCCACAATGACTCCAAGATCTCTTTCTTGAGTGGTAACAACTAATTTAGACCCCATCATTTTATATGTATAGTTAGGCTTATGCTTTCCAATGTGCATTACTTTGCATTTATCAACATTAAATTTCATCTGCCATTTTGTTACCCAGTCACCCAATTTTGAGAGATCCTTTTGTAGTTCTTTGCAGTCTGCCTGGGACTTAACTATCTTGAGTAGTTTTGTATCATCTGCAACTTTTGCCACCTCACTGTTTACCCCTTTTTCCAAATCATTTATGAATGTGTTGAATAGGACTGGTCCCAGGACAGACCTCTGGGGGACACCACTATTTACCTCTCTCCATTCTGAAAACTGACCATTTATTCCTACCCTTTGTTTCATATCTTTTAACCAGTTACCAATCCATGAGAGAACTTTCCCTCTTATCCCATGACTGCTTACTTTGCTTAAGAGCCTTTGGTAAGGGACCTGATCAAAAGCTTTCTGAAAATCTAAATACACTATATCTACTGGATCCCCCTTGTCCACATGCTTGTTGACCCCCTCAAAGAATTTTAGTAGATTGGTAGGTTTCAGAGTAACAGCCGTGTTAGTCTGTATTCGCAAAAAGAAAAGGAGTACTTGTGGCACCTTAGAGACTAACCAATTTATTTGAGCATGAGCTTTCGTGAGCTACAGCTCACTTCATCGGATGCATACCGTGGAAACTGCAGCAGACTTTATATATACACAGAGAATATGAAACAATACCCCCTCCCACCCCACTGTCCTGCTGGTAATAGCTTATCTAAAGTGATCATCAGGTGGGCCATTTCCAGCATTTCAGGTGGTAAGGCATGATTTCCCTTTACAAAAAAACATGTCGACTCTTCCCCAACAAATTATGTTCATCTGTGTATCTGACAATTTTGTTTTTTATTATAGTTTCAACCAGCTTGCCTGGTACTGAAGTCAGGCTTACCAGCCTGTAATTGCCAGGGTCTCCTCTGGAGCTCTTTTTAAAAATTGGCGTCACATTAGCTATCCTCCAGTCATTTGGTACAGAAGCTGATTTAAATGCTAGGTTACAGACAACAGTTAGTAGTCCTGCAATTTCACAGTTGAGTTCCTTCAGAACTCTTGGGTGAATGCCATCTGGTCCTGGTGACTTATTACTGTTTAGTTTATCAATTTGTTCCACCTCAATCTGGGACAGTTCCTCAGATGTATCACCTAAAAAGAATGGCTCAGGTTTGAGAATCTCCCTCACATCCTCAACCGTAAAGACCAATGCAAAGAATTCATTTAGTTTCTCTGCATTGGCCTTATTGTCCTTGAGTGCTTCTTTATCATATCCATTGTCCAGTGGCCCCACTGGTTGTTTAGCAGGCTTCCTGCTTCTGATGTACTTAAAACATTTTTTGGTATTACCTTGAGTCTTTGGCTAGCTGTTCTGTTGAAGGGGTGGGGTGGGGGCAGGTTCTGGGGCCTGCTTGCGGGGAGGCTATGTGGACGTGTGTGCTGTACACGTCACTGAAAGAAGAGTGCAGTGTAACTATACCCCTCCACCCCAGCATGGGCCGACAGACTTGTACTAGCAGTGTGGATACTCTGGCTACAGTGAGATTCAGACTAGCCACTTGAGATCAGACCCAGAGCTGCAACATCAACACTGCTGTTTTTAGCATGCTAGCTTAAGTCTACTTGCTCTGGGAGGTTTGCTCCCAGCTGCAGTGTAAACATACCTTGTTTTGGCAAATCCTGGGACAAGAGAGTGCCAATTATGCTCTTTAGTCTTCAGCACATGCAAAGACTCTATTCAATTCTATTATACTCCAAAGACTCAACAGCCATAATACCATGCTGAATAGAACCCATGACTGTATATTTGCAGGAACGATCATCAGCGAGAAAGTACCTCAGTAGAAAAGAACAAACTGAGGCTAAAAACAGATGTCCTGAAACACACACCACATTCTTGGGCAATGAGCAAGTCAAACATGAAGGTTTCCAACCCACAGGAGAAAGGAGATTGATGTCGTGATTTGATCCCATTGCGATCACGACTAAGGCTCTGACACAGTAATATGGTCCACTACTTTCTAGCCAACGTAGCTGCTGGTGACAATGAGTAACTCCATGAGACCTCATTATGACATCTTGAGCAACAGATGTGATCAAGGAGTCTGAATGCCACAGTGGCAGCCAGCAACTCCAGTTTCTTACCATGGCATTGACACCAGCTAAGGCCCACAACCACTCTATACACACACACACACACACACACACACACACGCCTTGGGAAAAGTAATTTAAACATCCTGAATTCACCATCTGCCAATGTAGATATTCTTATTCCTTTCACAAGGGTGTTGTGTGAATTATTTATTTGTAAGGCTCTGAGCAAATGAAAAGCAATCTCATTATTATATATGAAATATGCCATGCCACCACTACACATAGTTATTTCACCATCATACCGACTCTGGTATAGTTAGCACAAAAACATCAGAAACCTAAAGCTGAAGAAAATAAGAGGGTTACAGAAAGGTAGCCATGATATGACAAGAACAATTCAAAGGCATAAAGTTCAACAGCAGAATTACTTCAAAAAGAGCCTGACAACTGAATGCTTTTTCTATTTCAAAGACTCAAAGAACATTAACAGGTAGTGTTTATAGAAAGATCATACTTAATAGAAATGCTGGACAAGAAAGAGCAGCTAAATGGTAGCAAAATTAATGGCAAACTATTATCTGGCTTGTCTCAAGGTTTGTTTCCTGTTTTATTAGTCTTTCCTGTCTGGATCACTGATGTTTCCTTCAACTCCTCTCACTAACATGGAGTCTGTAATGTTTATGTGGTTTCTTCATGGATTTAAGTCCTATTCTCTGCTGAATTTGGCAGCAATTTTTTTTCAAGACACTTTTCTACACATTCTGCTTTGATTTGGTGAATGTTTGTTCAGAAGGAAACCACACAGGGTATATCCATGAAGTGGATTTTGCAGTGCCAATGCCACCCAAGTTTGAGTGCTCCAGCAATAGCCATCTGCTGAAAGGAAGGTGTAGACAATAATCAGGGTAAGACTTCAGGTTTGCATAATTCCAGATTACACCCTGCTTGTTGGCATAGGAAATGTGAAGCCTCCTGGTAGTAAAACAGGTCTGTGAGGGAAGGCTGCAGCAGCACAAGGCTGTTGTAACAAGCCCTCCACTAGGGAGGCTTTCAGCACAGCCCAAAAAGTCATTGCCCAAAAAGTCAGCTCGGTTGTCTTGGGAAAGGATGTGTCCAACAGGGTAAACTTGGTTTTCTTTCTGTGCAGCACTTTGAATGTACAGAGTCTGATACAAAGCCCATTAAGCTGATGGAAAGACTCCCATTGACTCCAATGGACTTGGATTTGGCTCTGTAAGTACTAAGTCTGCAGAAGAGACGAGGGAGGGGGGATTTGATAGCAGCCTTCAACTACCTGATGGGGGGATTCCAAAGAGGATGGAGCTAGGCTGTTCTCAGTGGTGGCAGATGACAGAACAAGGAGCAATGGTCTCAAGTTGCAGTGGAGAGGTCGAGGTTGGATATTAGGAAAAACTATTTCACTAGGAGGATGGAGAAGCACTGGAATGAGTTACCTAGGGAGGTGGTGGAATCTCCATCCTTAGAGATTTTTAAAGCCCTGCTCAACAAAGCCCTGGCTGGGATGATTTAGTTGGAGTTGGTCCTGCTTCGAGCAGGGGGTTGGACTAGATGACCTCCTGAGGTCTCTTCCAAACCTAATTTTCTATGATTCTAAGTATTGTGAATAATTATTTCTGTCCCAATAGACCCAAGGGGATCTCCTGTTGCTTTACTGCCCCAGAGATAAGAGTCTTGTTTTGATGCTCTCAGGTGTAATATGCTCAATACTTGAATCTAAACAGACCAGCTTCAGTTGTTCTCCTCAGCTTATATCCATGTTATTTTAGCTTTACTGACAGCTTGTCCCAGCCACACATGCTTCATATGTTATTTCAAGTACATAATATTTAACTTTGCAAGGCAGAAATTTAGTTCTTGGCAAAAGCAGAAAGTCTCCTGCACCATGGCTTTGTTCTGCACTTAGCCAGAGCAGCCTCAGAAGTGATGAGACTCAGAGGCTTTTAAGATCATAAAAAGGCACAAGGAAAAATGAACTAAACTTAAAGAGCTCCATTTTCAAGAGATCATTGTATGAAATGCTCAACAGAAAACAATTTCTAATGTCTCCATCCCACTATTATTTTATTACATTAAATGCTGGCTTCATTTCTCACCTGATATTCTAATTTGAGGGATAACAGGATACCAGAATAGTTTCCTGCATAGTTTCAAAATCTACTTCCCACATCAGTATCTTGAATTATAAACCAAACAGACATGTTTTAGGGTAGAATATAGACAAAATCTTGACAAATTAAAGAAAGTTCTCCACATTATTTCTTGGTTTTGGGGATGGGACCCATTTTATATCAATTAGAAACTAATTAGTTACCTTAATTTTTGAATCCGCTATTACATTGAAAGTAATCCTTTAACCCACAGTATGTTTAATTACTAAAAAAAGTAACCATGGATGTTTTTTAATCTTTAATTTTAAAAGAATATCTTTTGGGATGCTGACATTGAACAAAAACAAGCTGCAAACTTGGAGCATTAGGTGAAATCGGGGGGGGGGGGAGAGGAAAGACACCCCATCCCCTTGAAAAAGTGGGTCACTCCTTCCAGTCTTTTATGACCTTTCATTTTACCAGGAGCATTTTTAGCAATTATCACTGTCCTCTTGTCACACAAGTAGCAGAGGATATCACAGATACCAAGGAAGAGAATCCTAATGGAGATGGGGTGTTTTATTCAGGTTGTTTTTCCATTTGTATTTGGTGAACTCAGATACTCTACACAGACATGGGAAGAAATTTCTTTGTTAAAGATTAAGACCTCTTCAATTAAACTTCTGCCCTTAAGGCTGAGAAAGTCCACAATACAGATCTCAGACCGCCAACAAATCCTGGTTTTGGTACGGGGAAGACCGAATGTAACCTCTCTCTAGAAAGTAACAAAACTCTGCACTTCATATCAGATTTCAAAATGGCTTACAAAATTGGGTGTTATCCCCCATTTAACAGGTGAACACATTGAGGCACTGCAAGGTTAATTGATGTGCCTAAAGTGTCACATCTGCTGCGGAGCTGAAAGCTGCCTCACCCCCATTTCCCTGTTTTAACCACATTGCCTTCCTCAGCTCATATTATTAGGTAGAAGAAAAGAGACATCAGAAAGTTTCTGGCAACCAGAAGAGTTAACCATTTAGTTACTGCATCATAGCGCCCAGAACCTGCTTAAAGCACAAGAGTTATCAGTGTTGGACTGATTTTTTTTTAAATAATTAAATCTATGCTGAACTCAATAGCTCACAGACTCAATATACATCTGAACTCAAATACATTGTACAGGTTGGTGCAAGTGGTTTCTTTGGTGTTCATGAATCCCTCAAGTTTTAGTTTAAGTTTCAGTTCAAACAAAGACAAGTCTCTAAATAAGCCTGTCAAAATTGCCATGTTTCCTATTAAAGCTATAATTGTCACATGAATTTGAAGCAAAAAAAAACCCAATAAATTCCTTGAAAATGGGCTTGAGTTTACTTGAGGGTTTCTTTCACCAGCTTAAGCCTTTAAGATAAGCCTGATAATATTTAGTCAAAGTGAAACTTTGCTACAATTTTGCTGTTATTCTCAGAGTCTTCTAGAAGACGAAATAGATGTTTAAAATATTTAAGAAACCATTAGAAAAAAAGAAGAGTATCTTACTTAAGAAATGAATATCAGTCTATGCATTGTTCTTGGAGACAGTAGTTTTCCATGTCCAGTTCTTGGATAGAGTCCAATAGTTATCCAATGATCTCAAAATTATGCCATTCCATTGCAACATCACAAAGAATCAAGCACTGAGTGAAATATCAGTCAGCGTACATTCCATTTGATTAATTATTTCTATATTGTGTTTCATTGTTCCATCAAATATGTTGCATTATGAGAAAAATATCTGGGAACATACAGTTGCAGAATAAAATAGACATCATGACTATTGATAAACTAATCCCATCTGAAGTTTGCAAAACCAGTTGAGTTACACCACTTGCCAAAGACAAAATTCTTTTTATAGTTCTGCTTTGCCAACCATAGGTACTAGAACTAGGAGTGAGGAAGGTGCTGCTGAACCCCCTGGCTTGAAGTGGTTTCCATCATATACAGGGTTTAAAGTTTGGTTCAATGGCTTGCAGCAGCCCCACTATACAAATTGTTCCAGTACCTCTGTTGCCAGCAGAAAATCTAATACAAAGACCCTATTATATATGTATTAGGAATGGAAAAAAAATCTTAACTGAAGCCCAATCCTCTAGTCCATTGACTTCAGTGGCAGTGATGTCTATTTAAAGGCTGCAGAACTGGATCCTAAATAGCAGGTTTGGATGAGGGAGCTAAACAGTGTTGCCTGATCTTTAGATTATGTATTAATTATACTGATTACTTAAGACTCCCCAGTTATCACTTTGAGGGTTGCCAAGTTCTTGCCCCAAGATCAGGCCCAGTATTATTCAAAGGGTTATATAGTTGAGAACCCCGATGTGCACAGTTGTAACACTCACACTGTAGGAACTATTTTATATTTATAAATATAGTTTATTAATACATTTAGCACAGTCACAAACACCCCAACTTAGTAAGATAGAGATACTACAGAATGTACATCTGCACATCCATGTACTCTCACGATCCCTTGTAGAACCACCTGAAATGTTAGCCATCGTCTTCCTCATCATCATCACCTTCCCCATCATTACCAGTGGCCATCATTTTGGCAGGTCCCAAGGACTACATCTCTCTCCTACCACCTCTAGGCTGAGATGCCACTTTTATAATATGTTATGCTGATGCCGCTATGTTTGATGCATATTTGGTAGGGGATTTTTTTCCCTTTTCCTTATTTGTATTTTCTCACCTTACTAATGCTGGAGTGTTTTTTCCCTATAGGTTAGTATATCGGTGATCTCAACTTATCATATACATTCATTTTTTACCATGACCCTTTTGTGGTTAGGTATCACATTTGTTATTTCTGTCCTAACTGGTTATTTCAGTTCTTTTCAAGTTCCAAGTTGTGGTGTATCTGCTAAGTTTAAAAGGGTATGAACTTAGGAAAGCCTCTATGCCAACCTGCTTTAACACATCCTGCATGTTAAAGGTTGCAGCCACATATGGACCTCATGCTTTAGCTCATCACCATCTATCTAGATGAAAGGTCCCAAACACATGTATGCTAACTTTGCCAGGATGTGGCCTGCAGGTCCCTTGCATTACAGCCAAAATATCCTCTAATATAGACCTATAAACCTATTATAATAAAACAAATAATCAAACCCATCAGAAAATAAGATACTTATAAGAAAAGATACATAGGTACATGAGTCAGCTACAAAAGTGTCCTGGTAATGAACTGACGTACATAACAGGTACATGAGATACATCTAAGGCAAGAAAGCAGGCTAGCCGTGTCATGTACCCGTTATGTATGTCAGTTCATTTCCAGGACACTTTTGTAGCTGACTCATGTACCTGTGGTCAGAACTTCCCCATAAACTTTATTTTCAACTTCCCAAATACTTGGGGTTTTCCATTGGGCTGTTTATCTGCGCAAAGTTTATCTGTGCAAAGTTAATAGGCCTTAAGCCCTATGCTAACTTGCTGAAGCTGCTGTCTTACAGGATACAGGCCTGTAGGTTTCTTGCATTACTGCTGAATATAATGCAAAGCAGTAAATATAACAAAGGCAAACCAGTCCACTGGGCTGCATAATGGAACACACATTCTGACTATTCTTCTACTCCACAATAAAATTTTAAAAATGTAGCAGAAAATAACTACGTTGCTTTTTGAAACAGACCCTATGAAGAGACAAACACAGGAGGTGGGAAAAAGTTAGTCTGTTTTAACAAAGAGTTAAAATTGACAGGGTGATTTCCTCCCCTGGTGAGCAATGGAAATACATACAGGCTGTTGTGCATCAGAGTTGTAGAAGACAGCCTTCTAAATGGAGATGTTGACATTCTGCCTAGGTCTGACTCCAACCACAATGGAAAAATATTGCATTTGAACAACTATGTTTTTTCAGTCAAGCTTTCCCTCCCACTGCCCCAGCTTCCTTGTAAGGACAATCTTTTTTTCAGTAGTTTACTCTGCTGCACAATTTATGATACCATTCTTCATTTATATATATATATATTTTTATGTAGAACACTTTTGACTATCCAAGGATGACAGGCTGACTCTTGTGGAATTGAGAAGCCTTAATGTAGTGTCCATCACAGGGAAAACTACATTAAGGTGTTGGCTCCACAATTTGTTTTTGTTTTTTTAGATAATTGCATGCATAGAATTTACAGATGTCTGATTTTTAGACTAGTATTTTTAGATTATTTTTTCTAGCAGATTTGTCATCTTGACCTTTTCCTGTGCTTCAGAGCTCCTGCTTTAAAAACGTGGTATCTTCAACTTCCTGCTCGCCACCCTTCATTATGGGAGGGACAAGATCAATCCTTCATTTGGTGCCAGAAAACTTATTCTTTTCCTCTCAGGTCACTCATTGGCATCCTGCTTTCATATATGCATTTAATAACTAACAGAAATAATGACTCTTAAAACAAGATTAAGTTTTACAAGCCATGATACAAGGAGAAAAAAGGAAGCAAAAAATTGTTACAAGAGGGAAGAGAGAGTGTATGAGCACATCTGTCCTCCCCCAAGTTTAGGTGTAAAAGTGTACTCATAATAAAGATGTGATTTCCTCAGGAGAGCATATTTGATTTCCGTGATGTACAATGGTCCATATTATGCTTCTGCAGCTTTGCAAACTTAAATTTTGCATTACATCAAATTTTCCAGTATAGAAAGTGTGAAATGGCACCTAGTCTGCACTTCCTGTTCAAGCAGGAGTGAATGATCACTGCTAATAGATAAATCAAAGAAAGCAATTTATCTCAATGTCTAGCTACATATATATTAGTATTCTCAGAGGCTCTCAAAGTCTTGAAGAGCCACTTGAGGACTTTCATACCATTCTTTGGCTTTCTTGGTGGAAAAATACATTTATATATATTTGCTTCCTTGGAACTTGCATACGCTGAGTTCCAGGAAACCTTGGCAAAATAAAGTGGCCATATGTCCCATGAAGAAACTTGAGCCAATCTTATATTTAGGATACAGACAGCAGGATTTTTTTTCTGCACTCTAATAGTCTTTTGAATTCTATATGTTGTACCATTTGAGGGACAGCATGTTTCATGTTATTTTATCTATTGCTCATGCCCCTCAATCCCAATGGCTTCAAAAATAAAAGGAACAGTAGAGTTTATACCATATAGTATCAACAAAATTCATTCATAATATTCCTCACAAGGTTTTCATAAGGCACTTCACAATGAAAAGTCATTAAGATATTCAAAAATGTTAAAGCAAACAAAAGCTGAGGGAACAGATGGTTCTTTGGTTTAGTTTGAAAATGTGCAATGAATAGTGTCACAATTTCAGGGTAAATGCACCTGCATCCCCCCTCTGTGGTCTCTCAAGGGCACTTAAGATTTCACGCTTTCTTGGGCAGAAAGACCTGCATCTCTCTCCTTCCTGCCTGAGGGCTTTAAGGCTGCACAGCTCCCTGACAGACACTGATATTCCCAAGCAAGCCAGTCTGCCTAAAGGCCAGACCCTGTGCTGTGCTCTCTCTCTGAGGACAATGAATGTTTTTACCAGCAGTTACAAGTGACCCCACAAATCTCTCAGAACAGTATATTTATTTGCAAGATTTTTTTAAAGAGAAAACTGAATAGTTTCTGCACACTTACTAATAAATGTGCCAGAAGTCACCCATCTTCCTCATGGGGAGTCTGACAGGGCAACATCCCTTCTATCCTTTCAGCAAGGTTGGGGCCTTTCCTTGGACAGAAGGTCCTGTCTGTTTGCTGACATAGAAGGAAGCCCATGTGTCAGTTCAAGCCCATTCTTGTATGCTAAGAACCCTTTCTTTGTTTCCTAGTCTCTGAAAACCCATTTTGAACCAGTCTATGGGTGGAATCTATCTGGAGTTGGAGCAATTACAATCTGTCTCTTTGTGTCCAGCAAATCCTACAAATCCAGAGTAAAGAGCTAAATAGGATGGCAGCCCCCATGACAAAAGGATTTCTGAACAAACTGGGTATTTCATGTGTAATTTAACTAGCCACTGATTCAAAGCATGTGTGACTAGACCAATTAAACAAGTTGAAGTTGTTTACAATCACATGGATAATCAACCCTCCCCAAAACACACACTCTGTTTTTAATTCCTGGGCAGGGGGTCTAGATAGGATATTTAAATATTTCCCATTGGAAAGAGAGTCTGACCTTCTATATAGATAATATTAACTAATACAAATTTAAAGAGGGTATGGAATTTGGTGGAGGGGAGGAAGTTATGATGCAAGAGTTCCTAACTTGCTTCTGCACTACGGCTCTGCCGATTAGCACTGGACCAGGACTTCACAGAGCTGTGAATAGAACCAGATTTCCTATCTGACCTTGGATAGGGGTTGAATTAAAAAAACAACACAGAAATAAAAGTAGTGAGCAGAACTATTCCATGCTCCACCCATGAGAAGTTGTTCAAGATAGATTTTACAAGTGTTCAGACGGGACCACTAAATTATAATCTGTAACTTCATATGTAACCGGCCATAGAATTAATTTTCACACAGTTACCCACGATTGAGCTCAATAACTGGTGTTTGACTAAAGCATATCTTCAGATCAAGACAGGATGTCTTTCTGGAAGACATCAAGGGATGGCAAATCCACCACTTCCCATGGTGCCTTATTCTGATGGGTAACCACCCTCACTTTTTAAGTGTTTATTTGTAATTTGTATTTGCCTGGTTTTACCTTCCAGCCAGGGTTTTTCTTATACCTCTCTCTGCTACATAAATGATATTAGATTTTTTTTAAAAAAAACATACCTTTGCAGGTACATACACACCAAAATCAAGTCTCTTCTCTGAAGAAATAAACAGTCTTTCACTGTAAGGCATTTCCTCCAACACTCAAATCATTTTGTGGCTATTTCCCGCCCCCCAAATGTTTAACCTTTTTTAAAATGTAGACACCAGAACTAGATGCTGTATTCCAGTATTGGTCTCTCCAATGCCAAGTACAGAAATAAAAATCACCTCCCTACTTGTACTCTCTTTTTACACATCCAAGGATTGAATTAGTCCCCTTTCCCACAGCACTGCCTATGTTCAGTTGCTTGTCCATTATGACCACTAAATCCCTTTCAGGGGAAGGATACAGTCTTCCATTCTATTGTCAGTCACCCACACAAATATAATCACTTATGAGCTCTGGGCTTCTTGGCTTAGGTACCCCACAATGGGATCTGAAGACACTCATGGGTTCTGCAGGACAGCTCCAGGCTTGGTTTCCCCTGTAAGACATGTATGTCACACAGGGCTTCTTGAGCATGACTCTTCCTTGTTGAGGAGACTCAGATGCCCAACTAGGCTCTTTGAACTTGGTTCCTTTGATGGTGTGAAGGGTCAATATTATCCCAAACCACTCCTGCACAATCAACAGCTTGTCTTGGCACCAGATCTTCATAATATGGCCCTCCCTCTCCTCTCATAATTTGATGAGAGATGAAACAGTTAATTTTGACATTTGGGATAGGAGTGAGCACTCACTGAGGTGAATGGGGCTGATCAAACCTATTAGAGCTATTCGGATTCTATAAGTGCAGGCAGCCATCACTCCATCAGTTTCACCTGGAGAGCATTTCTGAGGCTCTCTCAGCAGCTGTAACAGTTAGAAACTTTCTTTAAAAAGGCTGATATTCAGGAGAGCTATACATCAACATAAAAGACATGTCCATGTGCTGCATCACTGTGCGCTTGCCCAATCTGATTCCTGATTTTGGACAAGTGACTTCATCTGTTTTGCCTTCCACCATTTGTCTGTGTTGTCTATTTAGTTTGTATTAGAGTGAGACAGAAAAAGCCACTGTAGCAAGGAGGATTTTGCTGTTTTGAAATTTGGTTTCGTTCCACTTCAGAGTGAAAAACCAAAGATTTTGAAGTTCCTTGTGAAAAGGGATGCAGCTCTGGCCCTGAGGTAGTCTGCCTGGTGAGGTAGCCCAGGCCATGGATATCCTGGGGTCCCTGACTCAGGGACAGCTTATCCCACTGTCCTGGAGGTGCAGACCCTGGAAGCCTGGGCTCTCTCAGTGGGAATGCTGGCAGAAAACCCAGAAGGTTTCCATCAGAACCCTGCCTGCCTGATTTCCCAAGGAACTTTGTCAAAAATCAACCGATCTCTGTGCCACATTTTGATTTTGATGAATCAGCAAATTCCAACAAAAAAACTATTTCAGAGGAATTTTTCTGACCAGCTCTAATTCTGTTGCATTTGTACAGTACCAAGATCAACAGGATTCAGATTTCAGTTGGGGCACAGAGGCACTACTGGAACTATAAATGATGATAGACAATCATTCAATTCGCTAAATTCTAATATCTTGGTAGAGCCTAATGTCAATGTTGGTGTTCCCCCTTCCCCCTCTTTTCCTATGTAAATGCATGCTTGTTGTCCGTTGGACACAGAGGGAAAGATACCAGCTTTCTTTTGAGGCAGTTGAGCAGTGATTCACATAGTGTAGACCTCTAATCCATCTCCTTTTAGCAGTGTTTGCAGAATTGAGAATTTCTTATATAGTCTCTCCCATTACATTTTTGACTATTACTACAGTTGGGTTGTTTTTTTAGGTTTTGCAGGCTGCCAGATTTTTTCCTTCTGGCTGTTGTGATTTGTGATGCATTAGCGCTTGACTGACAATGATTTCCTTGGAGACTAGCAGATCCCAAATTGTTGAGAATTTGTCCGCTACTACGTGGAAAAAGTTTACATAAAATCTTGTGCAGATGGTACTCTGCGTCAGTGCATGGTACTCCTGATTCTTTTCTTTATCTTTTTGCAGTCATGCCATTAATATTAATCATGTTTACCATATCGCTTTGGTCTTTTTGCATGACTATGCCACAACTTGGCTTACTAGTTAGTGCTACTATTGATTCAGGACAACAAATCCATTGACTTAGGTGTCTAAAGGGGCGAAATAGTGTTGCTGTCTCTTCGTTTGAGTGAACAAACAGGCCACCCATATAAAAATCAATGGGTCATCATTCTAGCATCACTGATGTGTCCACTTCACTGGTTTTTTTTGGGGGGGGGAGGTGGGGGGGGGCGCCTGTTCTAGCTTATCTCTAAAGTGATGCAGCTATTTCAATAGGCAGGTAGCACATTTGGAGCTCTTTAAAAGGTTTGAGCCCAGATTGTCACTAGCTAACATGCCACAGTGTTTCCCAGTGCCAGCATATCAAATGACACTGCAACGACTATCGGGCTGGCAGAGATGGCGACTGATCAGCAAGCCAGAATGTCGCATATGCCTCAGTCAAAGTCCTCAGTAATGATACTGGAGAAATCCAATAGAATGCCCAATGTACAAAACTGCTTCCCAGAACCCAAATGTCAGAAACTGAGAACAGCCTCAGTCTAAGTGCACTACTTCCCTTAATGAAAGTTATGCAAAGATGTTCCATTGATAAGTGTTATGTAAAAGTCTGAGGAAACAGATACAGCAGCTTTTAAGCAAAATCTCAGAAAGTCACCCTTCCCCTCCCCTGCAAATCATAGAATATCAGGGTTGGAAGGGACCTCAGGAGGTCATCTAGTCCAATCCCCTGCTCAAAGCAGGACCAATCCCCAATTTTTGCCCCATATCCCTAAGTGGCCCCCTCAAGTATTGAACTCACAACCCTGGGTTTAGCAGGCCAAAGCTCACACCACTGAGCTATCCCTCCCCCCTGAAAATAACCCCTTTCCTCTTCCCAGTATTTATAGCCACATCTGTGAGAGAGATGCAGGAAAAAAAACTTGTTAATGGATGTAGTGCAAAAGTGTAGTTCAGGGCAGTTACAAGATAGAAAGGCCAAGTTTAACAGCTTAAGTAAATTTCTCAGGCTAGAGACAATGCCTGATGCCTAGATGCCTCCCATCCTATGAAACTACATCCTGAAAACTCTCCAGCATATCTGTCAAGGTTCCTTCCCCACTCTGAACTCTAGGGTACAGATGTGGGGACCTGCATGAAAACCCCCCTAAGCTTATTTTTACCAGCTTAAGTTAAAACTTGCCCAAGGTACATACTATTTTACCTTTTGTCCCTGGACTTTATTGCTGCCACCACCAAGCATCTAACAAATATAACAGGGAAAGAGCCCACTTGGAAACATCTTCCCCCTCAAAATCCCCCCGAGCCCTACACCTCCTTTCCTGGGGAAGGCTTGATAAAAATCCTCACCAATTTGCATAGGTGAACACAGACCCAAACTTTTGGATCTTAAGAACAATGAAAAAACAATCAGGTTCTTAAAAGAAGAATTTTAATTAAAGAAAAAGTAAAAGAATCACCTCTGTAAAATCAGGATGGTAAATACCTTACAGGGTAATCAGATTCAAAACATAAAGAATCCCTCTCAGCAAAACCTTAAGTTACAAAAAGACACAAAAATAAAATATACATTCCATTCAGCACAACTTATTTGATCAGCCACTTAAACAAAACAGAATCTAACGCATATCTAACTAGATTGCTTTCTGACTTTTTACAGGAGTTCTGACCTGCATTCCTGCTCTGGTCCCAGCAAAAGCAACACACAGACAGAGAGAACCCTTTGTTTCCTCCCCCCCCCTCCAACTTTGAAAGTATCTTGTCTCCTCATTGGTCATTTTGGTCAGATGCCAGCAAAGTTGTCTTAGCTTCTTAACCCTTTACAGGTGAAAGGGTTTTTCCTCTGGCCAGGAGGGATTTAAAGGTGTTTACCCTTCCCTTTATATTTATGACATATCTAAAGCCAACACTCAGCAAATGAAACAAGTGTCACATCAGAACCTCATTGGCCAGTTGTATCCTGAAAGCATGATGCCAGTTCCAGTAGCTTTCTTAAACAAATATTACACACGTCTTCAGAGGTTGTCTTTTGAGATACTTAATCTTGTATTGAATAGTGATTCCAATTTAGTCATCATGGCCAATAAGATAGCTGACCATTTGTGTCTTCTAGCTAGTGGCTAAAACTGGTCAATGTGTTTTAATTTCAAAGTATTGAACTGACAGTATTTCAAAGTTCAAGAAAAAGTAATAGATTTAATTAATTTTGTTTTGCAGTGTATTCCCCTTTTTCAGCCAGTGCTATATAGTTACTCTGGAATGACTTTGGCACAATTGAGTCTTTGAATTTGTGCAAGTTTGGTCTTGTAATTGGCAAAAAGCTAAGATACTCTACAGTTCCATTACTAGTCATCGAATCATTCATCTAGTTGTTTGTTAAATGTAGTGCAGCCATCTATAAATTGGTTTTCATTTGACTTCTTAAATCTAAATTCTGCTTAGTTCATCTTTGTAGTTAAAGGAAAAATAAAGAAAATGGAGCTGTCCAAAGTCCAGCTGTGTTTCTCAGTTTGGGGACATGGCTCTGTGAGGCTTCATTCAGCCATTCCCTTCCCCCCGCTAAATATTAATTTCCCCCCAGCATTCATCCTGTGTTTAAGGTTGTCTTCAGTTCAGCTTCCCTTAGTGACTGCAGCTGTATTCACAAAAATATTTAGGGTCCTAACTTCCATTTAGTGTCAACTAAAAGCCTAAATACCTCTGTGGATCTGGACTTAGGTGTGGTGTCCACAGGATCTGGACTGAAAACATCTAAATATATAGCTGCATACTGTTGGGGAATGACATCCAGGAATGTGGTCCATGAACCACTAAACATTAGCAGCTAACATTTAGCATCGGGGTGGCTGTAGCCTCAGATTATAGGTGATCAGCCTCTTACTGTTTGGCTGTCTTGTGCTATTTCCTATCACTCATGGGGTAGTCTGGCACTCCAGCCAAATAAGAATTCTTCTGCCTGGAAGGGGAGAAGTTCAAACATTTCTGCCTTGGTTCACGGGTTTCACAGAGCCCTTTGCCTGTCCCAAGCCCCATTCCTCTTTCTATCCATGTGGCTGCCACCTCCTCTTGATGTAAGGGAGTAGGCTTCCTCCCACCCTCTCTGGAATCCAAATGTTAAGGAGGAAACAACATCAGGACTCAAACCTGACCACCAGGCTAGTTCCTTCACCTGCTTTTACTGTGAGTTCCAAACCCTCAGCCCCAAGTTCAGGGCTCACATTGCTTTGTAAAACAATGTACTTATCCAAAGTTCCTTAGTTTCCTGACTACATCACTATCTCTTGCCACAGGCATCTTTCCATGGCTTCTGTAAGCTAAAAGCAGGAACGCTACCGGTCTTGCATAAATGCTAGAAAGTCTCTCGTGTACCCCCTACACTGAGGAATAGGACTTCTCTTTCATATCCCTTTTCCCTCTTTCCAGAATTCTTTGTTGCCAACCTACAATTGCCAGATTCCCCTGGGAACTACAACTTCTCAAATACCTTGCTACTCTAGACCAGAATTTAGAACAAGGATGAACTGGACTTTCAACTAAAGGGACAGCACACCTTCATAAATGACAGATGTTTAAGCATCTAGAGACATTTTAAAAACATTCTGGGAAGAGAGAAGTCACTTGTATCCAGCAAAGGCAAAAGTATTCATCAGATGCACTCTCTAATTTAAACTGAAGGTATTTCTACACACCAAAGAAAAACCCATGGCTGGCCTGTGCCAGCCAACTCAGGCTCATAGGGCTCAGGCTGTGGGGTGGTTTCACTGCTGTGTAGACTTCAGGGTTTGGACAGGTGCCTCAGCTCCAAGACCATCTCAAAGGGGTCCTAGAGCCTGGGCTCCAGCCAAAGCCCAGAAGTCTACACAGCAATGAAATAGCCCCACAGCCTGAATTGGCTGGCACAGGCCAGCCATGAGTTTTTCTTTGCTGTGTAGACATGAACACTTTTTTTCCACTGTTGTGAGAAGCATTCTTGCTTAAAGAAGAATCTTCCAAAGCACCACTGACTTACATCTTTGAAAGATGATTCTAGCACTTCCAAGGTTCTGCATCTATTCCTCTAATTCACTTTAAATGATGTGGCTAATAAAAAAAACAGTGAAGGTGGCAACATTTGTTATTAGTGGATGGTCTAACTTCAGTTTTTCTTAAATATCTGTGGGTGATCTCAAAGTTTTGTTCATGCAGTTGGGTATCAAATACAAATTGAAACACCTACATGACAGACCACTATGTAGGCTGATCCCTCTTTAGCAAGTGTCACACACCACCTGGTTATTTAGGGTGAGATTGGGGGCATGGAAGTGGGCAGCACAAGAATTCAGAGCAGAAAGAAAGTCATAGTTCAGTTAAGAATTTGTTCCTTCTTGGTGCTCCATTTTCCTAATCTTTCGGTGTTTTTCATTACCACCTCTTCCTTTCAACAATATGGCAGGTTCCGGGGTGCCAGTTGCCAAGAAGCAAATACCTAAAGCACTCTGTAACATGTTTGCAAAGTTCTCTTGCAGAACAACTCTAGTAGCACTGTAGCAGGTGTGGCTTTTTTACTCTACTCCGGATATAAATTTAATTAAGAGCTCCTGAATTTGGCAATTAAGAGATGTGAAAGTAGCCTGTAGGTCAGAAGACTCTAGAGTATGCGTGATGGAACAATTTGAGGACCATCTGAGCCTGTTTATTTTGGGTTAATTAGTTAAATAAGCCATATCCCAAGAAGGCAGTGCATTTTGACTGTTTTAGCAAGTAGCATTCCCACCCTGCACTAACACACATTCCTTTTTGACTGCCCCTCAAGTAGACCCAGTTACTATGCGCCAGGTCCCACAAGGTGCCAATTGTCTCTTGTAAGGTGAAACAGTACCCTGAATTCCCACTGAAGTCTATGGGAACTGAAGGAACTCAGTATATTTGAGGAGCTGGTGTATTTGCATCTTTGTGCTTAGAAGAAACTTTTCCTGTGACTTCCAGGGTAGGGGCAAAGGTGAACATTCACTTGATCTGCATCACACTTTTTAAGGATCTGCACTAATCCATGTGCATAGTAGGTCCCCCCCCCGCAACACGACATTTGTTTTGTGACACGGTTATACCAATGTCACATGCAGCACTCTCTTTTTTAAAGAAAAAAGATTAGTTATCCGATTGTTCTGCATGGTAGAAAAAAGCAAGAAACCACTTTATAGTTACTGGCAAGGGAGGTAATTCTGATGATTTGCCCTGAATCAAGAACTGCTTATAGCTGACTTCCCCTGCAGGAGTTCACTTGGAATACATTTACACTGCTAAGATTCATCACAAAAATGTTACACACACACACACCCGCCCCAGTTTAGCATGTGTGCTGCACAAGCTACAGGTATTCTATGAAGCAGTTCTGTTTTTTCAGGGTTTTCTCAGGACTTGCCCATGGATCCAGTATTGTCTGTCACAAGCAGAACAGAAGTAGAGTTGGAATTTCACTTTTCTCATGGCAAAGAGCCTTTATATTGGAATATTACCATATCTTATTTTAGATCTGCAAGTTCCCTTTTAGGGAGACAGACAGCTAAGTTAGGGGCATTACACACTGTATGCTCTTTGAATTTCATGCAGAGAAAAATAAGCAAAGGTAAGCTTGTTCTTGAAATAAAATAAGCCCCACCTAAACACCACTGGCCAACTCCTGAAATTGCTGGCAAGAATGCCCATCATTCAATTCACTTCAATGGAAATGTTACCTGAAATTTAATTAAGAGCTCCTGAATTTGGCAATTAATTTATAGAGGAATCTCACGAATTTGTCATTTGCTAACCTGCACACCCTGTAATTTACACACAAATCCAATTCTCAGCAAAGATTTAAGGTTTCAGATTACTTAGGTTATTACTTTTATAGGATATAATACAGGACACTTATCTATTATAGAGTACTATTATACATAGTTAAAACTAAAATACACTTGCTGAATAAATGAACAAAGTGAATTTTGTGGTGCATTATCATTGCTTTTTTATTGAGTATAGTTGTATACTTGCTAACTTGCAAAATTCAGTAGTTCACAAGTACTCTCCCAGTCATTGGGGTGAGTTAGTGACTCCTACTGTATATCTTCAATAAAATAAAAAATAGAGCTGTCTAGAGGAAAATTATTTCAACTTCCCTGCAACTTTTGAGGTTTCAGAATTTGTTTTTGTCTCAGACTGGAACAAAAACTTTTGAATGTTTTCACAAAACAGAATGGTGTCAAAACATCCATTTTTGCATTAAAAAGCTGAGTTTTACATAGACTCAGGTTTCTTTCTTCCTGGACTGATGTAACCAGAGAACCTTTGATTAAAAATTCTTTCCCAGTTAAGACTTCATCAAAACCAGTATGACATTGATGAAACATATTTTGATATTTCAAAAAGAAAAGGTGTACTTGTGGCACCTTAGAGACTAACACATTTATTTGAAAATGAGCTTTCATGAGCTAAAAAATAAAAAAATAAAAATAAAAAAGCTCATGCTCAAACAAAAGTGTTAGTCTCTAAGGTGCCACAAGTACTCCTTTTCTTTTTGAGAATACAGACTAACACGGCTGCTATTTTGAAACCTTTGATATTTCATTTTCTCAAAACTATGCTTAACAGCTACAATTAAAAATATAAAATATTTTTGGTACTAATCTATCATTTTCTCTCCTTTACAAAGAGGAACACAGATCTACTTTAAAAAGTCACTAACAGTATGTGAATGTCACCCTCTGCATGGAGGATGGAAGTGCTGTTAGTCATGATTTTAAGTAGGAAGGGTAGGCTCCCAGCTTACCTGCTTCATTTAATAAAGCAGGTTAAAGGGTGTATGTACCATGTAGAGCCCTTTTTGGGAAAGTGTGGTTCTGCTAAGACCTACCTAAGTTCCTCTCACTAAGGCTCTCTTGAAAAGCCCACATATTCAAAACATTCCTACTTCTGGGGTCCAGATGATTAAGTCTTGCCCAAAGGCTTTCAGAATAGAACTCAGATTTACAAACTCTTCATCTCACTTCCAAGATGGGCACAGCCCTTCCTTCCTGAGGGGCTGTATTCCTCCCAAGACTTCTTGCCTGAAGTTTAAGCTTTCACCACTTATGTCTTCCACTATTTATTCATGGCCTTACTGGCAACTCCTCACCACATCTACAAATATCTTCCAACACTAATCTGCAGCTGTCTTCCCTCGCCCCCCAAACCCTTATAAGTTCCAGGTGCCTTTTCTTAAACCCAACTGGGCAGCAGGTAATAAGTCCAGGTACACTGGACCCTGCTCCCTCTTAAAGAGCCAGTTACCTGTGACAGTTGCCTACACTTTAGTGAAGCATTTAAAAAAAGCATAAGACATACAGGTGAAAATGGCAGAGGAATGAATCCGCTCCTCTCTCAAAACAAATTAATAAAATGCAACCCTTTCTATGTAACTGATCTCAGTTTTATGCATATTGCAAATTGTACTGAGTAGCAACAGTGACAAGTGAAAGCCTGGAAATGGGACTCTGTATAGATGGCAGAAAGTCATAGCTCCACAAACACCAAAAGGTGATGGAATGAACCTTAAAACGTTCAGAAGTTGGGTTCATATAAACATTCGTCATTTATACAAACAGAATCTTTTCAAAGTTCATCCCCTTATTGATCCCTGTCAGGCACCTCCTCAACAACGCACACACTGTGAATGAGAGTTCCCTGGGCTAGGCCCCCTATAACTCCTCCACATCTGCTCAGGCCTGCTGAAACTTTCTATCTTTATCCCTAATACTTGAACTCACATAAACCCCTCCCTTTTTGATTAAATAAACTTGTTTTGCTTTTTTATCTAAACCAACCCAGCATTGTGATTGAACTGAAGTGATTGTTAACTCCAGTCAAGATAACAAGCTGCTGTTTCTTTAACAGAAGATATTATGTTCACCATTCCCTTAATGTACAGTGATAGGGGCTGTGCATTGCATAGAATCATTGCTGAGGAACTCAGAGGCTGGAGGATTGTTACCTGCAAGGCAAGGTTTAGGCTGGGAGAGCCCCGAGGAGTTTGCTGCGAAGGCAGACAAACTGGCTGTCACACAGCTTAGCTGCAACAAAGTTCCCACTTGCTGAGGCTGAGAGGGATAGCTCAGTGTCTCACAGAACCTCTGGGTATCCTCAAGCAGCTTGTCACAGTACCCACCAGGCATTAAGAACTTCACTTTACAAAGAACTCCACTCCTGCCAAATAGTAGCTGTAGCAGGATAGTGGACCTCTATAGACCTGACCTATTTGATATCATTTTGATATAGAGGGGTTTGAAGGGTTCATGCACCTAAAAACATTCAGGGCACACCCTGAGTGTTGTGTAGGAGCAGTGCACACACTGCTCCTTCCAAGAACATGGACCATGAAAAGTCGCCCAGAGGACATAAACCGTGGAAAGCTTCCTTGGACTGGGCTCAAGGCCTGAGAGCAAGGAATGTAGTAAATAAAAGCTGGTAAATAAAAATATTAATCAAAGTCATATTATTCCTTTTATTGTTTCCTTTTGTGGTTGGAGTATGTAATGCGCATAAATAAAAAAAAAATTAAAAAAAGGGTGGAAAGACGACCCGGCAGACCTTCCCGCTTGCTTGCTAAAAGCTTTGTTTGTCTTGCATTTAAACCACAACAGGGGTTCACTGGCTTTCTACCCCATTCTACTGCCTGGTCTTCTCTTTTGGAGGGCACTGTGCTCTTTGCTCCCCATTATCTTATATCTCCTTCAGGAGATATGATCTCCTTCAAGCCAGTTGAAATCATCTTCCGGAATGTGTGGGTGACACAATTTTCTGTTTTGATGTAGTAAGACTGAATAAATGGGGCCCCAGGACCCACTTATTCCTTTCTGAGATCCATGCATATTAGTTTTGAGCCTGAAGAAAATGTAAAAATTCTTCTCTGGATATTTTCCTGTCACTCCTGAGGTATAACCATGCCTGTTTTGTAGGATCCTAACTTCCTGGCGGGCTAGAGGATGTCCTGAGAAATCTTGCCAGTTAGTGGTCCGCTCAGAAAGAGTTGT
Organism: Lepidochelys kempii; assembly: GCF_965140285.1. NCBI lineage: Eukaryota > Metazoa > Chordata > Testudines > Cheloniidae > Lepidochelys > Lepidochelys kempii. The sequence goes on along the minus strand of NC_136384.1, from coordinate 63,396,090 downwards.
GCATAGTTGTACATCCCACCGTAGTCATTCATTCTGCAACCTCCCTTCTAAAGCATGTTAGCCGTTTTTTTTTCCTCCCTAGATACAGTCAGAGCCATTAGGAAAGACACCCAGGCTCCCATAGCTGCTGCATGGGCAGAAGATGCCAAATCAGCTGTTTAAGGACCAAGCCTTTGTACCGAATGGGTAACTCATGCATTTGTATGATAGCAGGACTAGTGATCTCGCGGAACATTTTTTGCTCAGTCATTTTGCAGTGACACTGTCGCATTTTTCATGCGCACTGTTAGTGAAGGTAAGCGAAGCAGAATATTCACCTTATAAACTACTGCTCATCACTTCAAAAAGTAATTATGAAAGTTGTGGCTTTAAGCAGTGATATCCTGCCAAGTTTCCTTCCCCAGTCTGAACTCTAGGGTACAGATGTGGGGACCCTCAGGAAAGACCGCCCTAAGCTTATTCTTACCAGCTTAGGTTAAAAACTTCCCCAAGGTACAAACTTTGCCTTGGCCTTGAACAGTATGCTGCCACCACCAAGCGATTTAAAGAAAGAACATGGAAAGAGACCACTTGGAGACATCTTCCCACAAAATATCCCCATAAGCCCTTACACCCCCTTTCCTGGAGAGGCTTGAGACTAAACAAGATGAGCACAAAACCAGCCTCGGATTTTTAACACCCAAAAGAACCCAATCAGATTCTTAAAAAAACAGAACTTTATTAGAAGAACAAAAAAAGGTAAGAGAACAACTCTGCAAGATCAGAATGGAAAATAATATTACAGGCAGTCAGATTCAAAACATAGAGAATCCCTCTAGACAAAACCTTAAGTTACAAAAAGACATAAAAACAGGAACACACATTTCCTCCAGCACAGCAAATTTACAAACCAAAAAACAGAGAAAACCTTACACACTTTCTAGCTAGATTACTTACTAACTTTATGGGAGTTGGAGAGCTTGCATCCTTGATCTGTTCCTGGTAAAAGTATCACACAGAAAGACAAAAACCTTTCCCCCTCCCTCCAGATTTGAAAGTATCTTGTTCCCTCATTGGTCATTTTGGGTCAGGTGCCAGCCAGGTTACCTTTGCTTCTTAACCCTTTACAGGTGAAAGTATTTTGCCTCTGGCCAGGAAGGATTTTATAGCACTGTATACAGAAAGGTGGTTACCCTTCCCTTATATTTATGGCATATCCACTTTGTAAAACAGCTGTTGTTGCATTTATATGATATAAAAATATAATGTATTTTCTTTAGAAAACATCCTGAGGAAATTTCTTTGTATTTGTCCATCCTTTCGGTGATGATGGAAGAGGGTCTGTCTTGGGCTTTTCTGGAGTCTTTGATTAGGTCCTGGAATGAAAACCAGTAATGATCCATGGCATACATAAGAACATACATCCAGGTCATACTAAAGGTCCAACTAGACTAGTATCCTGTCTTCTGACAGTATCCAATGCCAGTGCCCCAGAGGGAATGAACAGAACATCGAGCGATCCATTCCCTGTTGCCCATTCCCAGATTCTGTCAAACAGAGGGTAGGGCCACCACCCCTACCCATCCTGGATAATAGCCATTGATGGACATATCCTCCATGCACTTATTTAGTTCTTATTTGAACCCTGTTGTAGTCTTGGCCTTCACAACAACCTCTGGCAAAGAGTTCCACAGGTTGACTTTGTTGTGTAAAGAAATACTTCCTTTTGTTTGTTTTAAACCTGCTGCCTATTAATTTCATTTGGTGCCCCCTAATTCTTGTGTTAATGTGTTACATACATACATGTTACTGATGGAAAGTATACATGGGCTTAAGAACAGAACTCATGCTGACTGCTGATTTTAAGATCACAGACATCCATACATTAAGCCATTGAAGCAGCTTCTGTTGCTCAAGCAACAAAGGGAATTGATATATAGTTTCTCTGAAGTTGGTGGACAGTGGATACACACATAGCTGTGAGCAAGTTCATGCTGATTGAGAAATTCTGATAACTTTTTCAGTTAATTATGACAGTAAAACCAACCAGAGCATTCTAATCTGTACAAGACCTAGCCGGTATCTTTTTTTTTAATTAGCACCATTTCACTTTGTTTTAGCTCCTGTTCTAACAGCCGTTCAATCCTATTCCATGAATGTTCCCCATTAAAACAAATGGAATGTTAAGATACATGTTTCCTTGCTAGTTCAGCAGCCCAGGAGGTGATTTCTGGTAACCAGACAGTATGAAGTTCAGGCGGCAGCAGGTGTGATAAATCTGAGACGTTAGGGTAGAGCTGGTTAAGAAAGAATTGTTTCTTCTTTTGCTGTGATTTTTCTTTGTTTTCTACTTTTATTATTGTTGTTTTCAACCAAAAAATAAAAGGACACAGCTGAACATTTTTTTGGTTTTCTGTAGCAGAAAACTGAACACGTCCAGTTTAAAGCCAAATTATTTTTTGTTCATTGTTGGCGATGACTAAACCCCACACTTTCTTTTTACAGAAACAGATCTTTTCCTGAAAGAGTGTTGTTTAAAAAATCCATTTTTCATTAAAAATGAAAACTTCGCAAAATTGTAACTTCAAAATGTTTTGTATTAGGCCCTAACTCTCATTATATACTAAGAGGTACATTTTCAAAAGAGCATCCTCAGGCCACTTATAAATGTACAAAATTACAGAGACATACACATGTACACACATACTATAAGATAGGTTGCTCCGGATAGTTTAACACCTACACACAAGGAAGTGTTAAAATTTGCACCAACAAAATGTTTTTTAATGCTATATGCAATTGTTACATTACGAAGATTAATAAAAAGTCTGATAGCAAAGTCTGGATCCAGAATGGAACTTCTGAAAAGTTGGGGTTGTTCAGAACTACGGGATTGGTTTGGCCCATCATGGAAAGAAGGCTCAGCTGCTAAGTTCAAATCCAGATTCAAACTTCCATAAAGTTCACAGATGTTCTAGTTCAAAATTTTCTCTTCGGGCACATAGGCATAACCGTGACACATCTTAAAAAATGAGGAGGGCTTCCCAACCAGCAAGCCAGAATCCTTAGCTAGGTTCTTTGAACATTACTTATTCAGAAACAGGTTTATGTATAATGTAGTATGTTAACATTTGAATGTTACTTGCTACTTACCTGCTGTCAGGCAAAAAAAAAGTCAGCATAGAAACTTTGTGGCGAAAAGCTATAATTGCTGACTGAATTTATAATAATGTCCAAAGCAATAGCTAGATAGATATTTGAAGACTTATTAAGATCAACTCAAAGTAATGAAGTTACAGTGTTCTATGAAAAAGGTAAAAGCTAGTGCATTTAATCATTTATTGGCATTTTCTGGATTTATTTTACTCAGAAATACAAGTGCTGAATCAAAATGCTTAAAAAAACATAAACTAAGTGCAGATTCAGCCTGACTGCAATCTGCAGTGGCATTGACATGTAAATTCTTCACTCTGGTGATCTGCTGAACATGGATCCAACTTCCTGTTCTTGCAAATGAAACCTTTTTCCATCTCCGCCCCACCTTTTTGTTAGCAGTTAACCTCTGCTTGAAGGACAAGAGGGCATTTTTCCCTCCCTGTACTTTTTATTTTTTTGGACCAGAGAACACCATGATATTCTTTAACCTTGTTTTCTACACAAACACCTAATAGCTGGTAGAAGGGACAAAGAAAGGTGAAATTCTGGATCTCTCTGACTCTGATAGGATTGTTCTATAGGGTGTGGCTTACTAATAGCTTTATTATTTAACCATGTAAGCAAAGGAAGTACTCCAGCTTAGAGACAGCTCAGACATATCTACTTTCAGTCTGTAACTAGAACACTGTGAAGAAACAAGTAATTAAAAGGATCCAATGCCTGTAATCAATTGCACACAGGTTATCTTTGATTGCTCTTGCAAAGGACAAATTACACACAAGCCTTTTGCAAACGGAGGAGTTCCATTATCTTTCTTTTGAACTCACTTCTCTGAAAACAAGGCCATTCTTATTCCAAACCTCTTGGTTTAATTAAAAGGACGCAAACATCCGATGATATTGCAGCATATCAAATGTTGCCCTGAAACTGCAAGCGAGTGAGATGGGGGTGGAAGAATTTCTTTTCCATAAAGACTGGTCTTTTTTACTGTGGCCATCTGTTTGCTCATGGTGAAAAGCCCCATTGCTGGTGTCCTAGCATTGCTTTGTCTTTGCGTGCCTGAAGGACATTCAATCTTGTGTCTCACACATGCTGCTCTGTGACACTTTTTAACAACTGAGCTTTTGTTCTGCCTAAGAGACTCCCTGATAGGAACTGTAAACTTGGACATTGATATCCTGAAGGAACAAGCCATGAAGGGGAACACACAGGAAACTCTCAACAATCTAATGAAGCAGGCAATCAAACAACTCCCTCTCCCTTCCACACACTCCCACAGAATTTCTAGCCTGCACAGCAAATGACATGGGTCCACACAGCCCAAGAAAGAATCCTCCTAGTCTGTATTATTTAAAGGCACAAATGTATTGCTTCCACTGGGGTGCATGTCATCATTTAAACATTATTCTGATGAACAGTTATTTATGCCACTTATTAATTATTACTAAAATCCAATAATAATTGAGGATTAATTGAAAGAAATGTCAGGGGGCATATTCTAATAGAAGAAACACAGTTTCAGTGCATACTAGGAATCCTTCCACAGTGGGGGGAATTGCTCAGTTTGATGTGAATTCCTAGTTAATTGCAATCATAGCTTTTGAAGTTGCATAGAATGCATAAGCTCTTAGCAATACTTGAAATGATTACCAAATTAGATGTCCACATTGAACCTATTTAAATATTCTAGCTTGCTTTAGGGAAGGATGGGGGAGACTCTGTTTTCATAATTGTTTCTACTGTAATTGCAAAGGAAAAAAAGTCCATCTTTTGGCTGTTCTATGCTGCCAGTTGCATTCTGAAGTCTCTCCTCCATGCTTCATTTCCATGTTAACATGAAAACATTGTACGTTGGAAGCCATTGTGGAGTTGATGTTTTCAGTTTCCTGGAAGGCAGGAGTGGAATGGTAAACTTTTTTCATTTGGATTCCCCCACTCCGTCACCCCGTGTCCAGAAGTTCATAAGTAAAACTATAGCTTTCTAACAGAGTGCATTAGTCCTTTAAGCTTCAGCAGCATGGCTGGTCTCTGGGCATAGAAGGCAGAAGAGGATTTACAATGAGGGGGAAGAGCATCTTAGAGAAAAGGAAGTACTGGGAACTACTTCAGTGATATGAGGCAAGGATGTTGAGGGACCCCATTCAGCAATACTAAGGACCCTCACCAATTACAGTGCATTTTTTGGGGCAGAGGGAATAACAGGGATGAGGGAAAGAGCTACATACCATATCTGTGCATATTTGAAATATTCTTCTCTTTAAGATTAATTAGTGAGTCACAAAACAAAAGAAAGTTCCCCATTTACAGTACAGTGAATACTATTTACAGTAACATTGTTACAGCAGCATTTGCCAGTCTGTTCTAAGTCTGAGGAAGACCATTAATACCATACTAAAGGAATAGGCAGCGGTGTGGTAAGCGAAAAAGGCTCATTTGTTCCTAAGGAACAGCTTGTAGCATGAAGTTGCATTGCTCCAACAGGAGTCTCTGGAGGCATTGGAATGGATTGCCTTGCACCTTGTGTTGTCATTTTACTATGTGCATAATGAGAGTTAAATGCAACTAAATCAGAATTCCTCACTCACTTGCCCCAGTGGTAGCATTTGACACCCATTTTGTACTCTCTTTGCACAGATGTAAATGAGGCACTCAGGAATCAGGCACAATACGTCTCAAGGTATGTCTATGTCACTGTAGCTATGCTGGCATAAGACTGTAGGGTTTTTTCCCCGTCTGTGTAAGAACACCACCTCCATGAGTGGTGGTAGCTAGGTCAACATTAGGTCTCTTTCATTGATATTGTTGTGTCTACAGTGGGGGTTAGGTTGGCATAGCTATGCTGGTCAAAGGTGGGGATTTTTCAAACCCCTGGCTGATGTAGCTATGTTGGCCTATGTTTCAAGTGTAGATATGAACACTGATATGATATGAACCTCAGATATGAACACTGTCTCTGGGAACATACAGGGATTGCAGCCACCACATCACTCTAGGCCAGGGTGCAGCCTGTGCTCCCTAGGTGAGACAGCAGATGAGTGAGTCCATGATTCTACCTCTGTCCATTTTGGAAAGGCTAGCAACAAATGTCAGACTTGGCCTACATCAGTCTTGGTACTCTGGGAAATGCAAGGACTGTGATTATTCCCAGGCCCTTCTCAGGCCCTCTAAGAGTAGGGAAGGTTTGTTGAGTCATCTCCCCATCAATGCAGTGATGGACAAAATGAAGCCCAAAGGTGTTTACTTTGATGTTTGAGGATAGGTAGCTGCAGAGTCCCATCTCCTTCTGCTATGCTGCCATAAGGGATCTTTCATAATACATTTTCTACAACATACTCCACATTATCCCTAACATAAGTGCTTATACCTTCTTTCAATTTGCACCAATTATGGTGGCTCTAGGATTTGTTCTTTCCATTATTTATTGTAAAGTTCCCCCAATTAAAAAATATTCCATTATCTTTAGCTAAGTGACATGTGGCAATCATGACACTGCGATAACAGTTGCTCAAACCAAATTGAGATCATGGAGAGGAGTCTCCCCTCCACCGATCTCAGCTGACTGTAGCAGGTAGAGAGACTAAATAATGCATATAATGTTTTAAGCATGCAATGTGGCAGGACATCTTCCATCAATCCAAACATCACTGGAAGCGTCATTACCTAGGATGTCTAGTTTCCAAACTATAGAACATGAAAGTTGAATAGAAAATATTCCATTGGAATAGGAATTCAGGACATTATAGTACACAAAAGTGCTTAAAACTGCCAAAGGAAAAGGAAGAGAATAACTGAAAAAACGTATTGCTGTACAATAATTTGTGTGAATGTTTTGCAGAGGTTGATAATGTCTAGGTGACTGAGCCTATCTTGTGAGTCTCTCTAACATTTACACTGACTATGAAACACATCAAAATCTTCAAGGCACAGCGGGATTTTTTTCTTTAAGAAGAGATAATAACAAAGCCCTTTAAAAAAAACGCCCTGCTATAAACCTTCCACATATGGCAAGCACTCACAGTGCACTTTTAAAACAACCAAGGGAAATGTGTGGACAAAAAATTGGACAGTTCGAAGGGATCAAAACCACATTTTCTGACAGGTTTGGTACCATGTGTTGAAAAATTCTCAATACCACAGTTACATGCTGGAGATTCACCCTTGTGAAATGCCAAAGCTGTCAGTCAGAGTGATTTATTGCATTCTCGATTCCCAAGATGTTTATGGAACAAAAGCTGAAATTTCCAGAAGACATTAGGATTCTTTTAGCCTAAAATGGATACATTTAAAGAAAATTGCAGAGAAAATTATGTATTGAGAGGCAAAAATAACCCAGTATGGATCCCATTTTAATAATATATACCTTGCAGATCTTTGGAGATAAGGCTATAAATAAATATTATTGCAGAATTCAACTAATAAATATTTGAACATTAGCACATACCAAAATGCCTTTGGAAATTTCATAGCTGGTATAAACCTTTAAATGATCTTTCATTTGGTAGAGGGAAAAAATTCAGCACCTCTCTCACATATTCTTAAGTACATACTCACTTTGAATGTAAGTGCTTGAAGTAATTATATACATATATTCAAGGTGCTTATTCTACAGAATTGCAGACAGCAGGAAGATTAGGAAGAACAGAGAAAAAGGAAGCAAACTCCGGTATGTTGCAAAGAGATTACATTAGCGAAATTTTGATACATGGTTAAAGGGGCTTTTGGCCAGAGACAACAGGCCTGTGTTAAATACATACAGTTGTGATCATGAGTGTGTTACTGCCATGTTGGGGGAACTGCCTAGTCTTCCAAGAACAACAAGACAGGCCCAATACATCCACAGCAGGGCCATGCTTAATGTGTGCACATGTGTTTCTGTGGAGCTCTCATGAAAATCTGAAGCAGAAAATTAGCTGAGGCTTTATCAGATACAAGTCTGGGTTTTCTTCATGTATCAAGCAATGCTTTGGAAGGAGTTCATCTCCACTCAGAGCTGTAACATAATTTGCAGTTATGAAAGCTGGGCTCTCCAGTTTTAAAATCCACAATATATACACATTAACTTTTTTTAAAAAAAATTTATATAACACATTTATATCTCACATATCTAAAACTATGCCCCCATTCCTGTAACTTACTCTCTGCAGGTGGACTCTCTGCCCATTCTGAGCCTTATTGAAGTAAATGACACTTCTGGTAGACATAGGGGTCCACTCATATGTATCCATTTTTCAGGATCAGAGCCTAAATACCTGGATCTAATCTACTTCTGCGTGAAGAGCAGAATCTATGAAAGTGCCTTTATCCTACAATTATTATTCACACATTATGACACTGGTATAGCAATACCTAACTCATCAGTAGATCTCAAGGCACCTTAAAAGGAGTTCGGTATCATCATCCCCATTTTACAAATGGGGAAACTGAAGCACAGAGAGGTGATGTGATCTGCCCAACAGGCTTATGTCTGATTTACACTAGTGGAAGAGAGAGAAAAGCCACATCCAATGGGGCTTTTTGTATAAAGATTACTAATATGAATAGGGTTTGAAGATAATTGGCCCTTCATAATGCAGAACACTACATAAGAGTTTTGGACTAGAAGTGAAGAATATCTTTCAACTGAAACTTAAAAGAGAATGCAGGAAGTCAGAACGCAATTTCCTGAGCTTCATTTAGACTACACTTTTGCAATCAAATTCAAGGAGAGATATTTCTTAAACAGCAAACAAAACTGTTGCTTTAGTCTCTGCAGTGGAACTACTGTATCATAAGACACCACATGCCTTATAAACTGTCTATATGGATAGATTAAATAGCAGGAAAACTTAATGAAGCTCTTGAAGCTTTTTTCTGCTTCTGTGTACAAATGCGGTAAGTGTGCAGAACTATACAAATGGATTTAGAATTTGGTCCTCATCTTCCTTTCATTGTAAGTTACAGGGCTAACACAATGGCACCATTCTTTTAAGTGTCTATTAACTTCAGATACATTCCTGTGAATGTTTATGAAATGACATGTGACAGCCCCATGAATGACGAATTTATCCGGATCACCCGTGTCATCTAATGTATCTGCAAGTGACTGTATTAAACTCAGTTTAAAATATCACAAAGGTTGCCACACTAAAAGTGTACAGGACAGAAAATTCAAAGTTAAGACTAGCACTCCCTGAAAAAAAATCATTACATTGGTCTGTGAAATCATCTCCCAAGTGAATTGGCGGAAGCCTCATTGTTTGTCAGATTTAAATTGGAGTGGACAAAATGTTAGCAAATATTGTGTAGGGAAAAATCTTGCTCTGGCAGGCAGGCAGGCAGACTAGCTGACCTTATATGTGTTTTCCAAATCTAGAGTCTGAGACACCATCAATGGTGGAAAATTAGTATAACTATCAACTAGTTTGAAATCCATGCCAAGGAGATTCAAGGGCAGGACTGCAGCAGGAAAAGCAACTAATAGAAGGTAAAATGGTGCAGCGGGATGAAGTATGGGTGACATATTAGGGAACAAAAAACACTTGTGAGGGAATGGTCTATGGAGTCACTTAGTCACAATGAGACAGTTATCTCCAGTCTTGGAGGAGAAGGGAAAAAGGCAGCAGGATTGAAGATCAGATCAGGAAACTTGAGGCTCAAACGAAAGAACAGGGATTTGATTGGATTGGAAAGAGAATTCTTCTATTTTATCCACATATTCACCACTCCCATACACAACCTATTCTATCTTCATAACATTTTCTCTCTTTCTCTATCCTTTTTACTCATTTAAAAATATTATGCTTTCTTGGAAAAGTAAGATCACTTCCCCCACATTCACTTCATCTTCTCTGGTCCACTCACTTGCAATCTCCCCTGTTGCGTTGGCTCTTGAAGGAGAAGGGATCATCTTGCAGTTAAAGCAGAGTCCTGAGAGCCAGGATGTCTGGGTCTATTTGCAGCTCTAGTACAAAATGTGACATGGGGACAGGTCAGTTGGTCCAATATTTTCAAACTCCGGTTGCCTAAACTTAGGCCCCTAAATAAAAACCCTGATTTTCAGAGGAACTTCAATGGCAGCTGTGATTTCTGAAAATCAGAACACTATATAGATGCCTAAATATGGATTTTGCACATGTTAATTCAGCCTTCGTTTTGCTGTGCTTCAATTTACTCATCTGAAAAGTAGGAATTATACTCAATTGTTTCACAGTGGTGTTATTGATCTATATTAATTATTATTTACAAAGCATTTTGAGATCCTGGCATGGCATCCACTATAAATGGGCAAAGTATTTATTATTAAACTTCTCTTTTCTGTGCCTTTTGCTCTGACTCTTATTGCTACAAACTTTCAACTGTAGCAATCAGCTTGCATTTTCATGGTTATCTGCCATTCCCCTCTTTATCCCCCTTAGCCCAGGCTAGAAACTCAACAATTACTTCAAAAAATGGAAGTTGGGAGGTTAGTCTTTATATGCATAGATTCCCCAAATTCACAGGGCCTAAAGCCACTGGCTTCCCAGGCACCAAGACTTACTTTGACTTTCTGCACAGAAGCGACACCTTTGAATCCTTTCAAATTAAAGTTTAAGACTAGGGATAAGAAACTAATTTGGACAGAATAAAAGCCATCCCAAGCCATTTAAATTGGTCATTAAAACTATTAATTCCATCAGAAGAAATTATCAAAACCACAGGGAATCATTTGAAGGCATGTAACTGGTGTAATGACAGAAGACAAAACCTTGGTGCTTATTTTTGTACACTTGGCTAAAGAAAGCCTGTTTAACAGTTAATTTTGACACTTTAGATGAGCTCAGTGGCTTTGAGTCATGTAATATGAATACAATGTCTCTCTTTATTCCTCAGATGCAATATGTATAGGAATAGAAGAAACCTTTGACGCAAATGCAGTAAACAAGAAAACGGAAACTGACCATTTATAACTCCATTAGATTATACAAACAATGGTGAGTAAAGAAATAAATGTCACACTGGTTTTTTTGAGTCTGACATTCAGCTAAAAAGAAAACCAACAAGACAAAAATACTGAAATTACAGCTGTCTTACTGGTAGACATACAGCTTTTATTACTCACAAACACTAAAAGTGCTACAGAATATGCCCGGAGAGAGCAAAAGCAAAGGAAGTTTTGCAATTTCTTTGGAAAATTTAAAAAAAAAAAATTCTGGGACACTGAGGGTTAGATGTTTAAGGAGGCAGTTAAGGGCCTAAATCAAACATTTATGCATCACTGCCATTCAGAAAAAACTTTGCTCAACTGTTACCCCATTCTGCATATGCCTAAAGTCCCTAGACATCTACATTTCTACTGGAAAAGTCCCTGTGGCACCTAAATTTCTACTGGTGAGCAGGGGTGCTAGAACAAATTTTATAGTGGGGGTGCTGAGAGCCATTGAACCAAAATGTAAACCGGGTATGTAATGGAAACCATTTCAAGCTAAGGGGTATGGCAGCACCCCCAGTACCCCCAGTTCCAGCACCTATGCTGGTGAGCACAAACAAAACCGCCTAAGTCCTGGCCCCGCTAAGCAGCCGGGTGTCTAATTCCTGCTTAAGCCCCAATGGGATTCACAAAGCAAGCATGCCCCCACCGACCTTGTCTGAGGGTAGGTGCACTCAGAGCATGACTAACCAGTACAAGATGCATTGAGGAGGAGGAGGAGGAGGAGGAGGATGGTGTCAGTGCCAATCATGCCTCCGTCCCCGTACCCTCCATACCCAGCAGCCCCGTGGCTAAAGCACTCATCCGGGATGTGGGAAAATGGTTTCAAATCACCACGCTGCCTGATTCAGAGCAAGAACTTGGATCCAGGTTGGAACTTGGATCTCCCACTTCCCAAGTCAATGCCCTAACTACGGGGCTATAGGCTATTTTGGGGTGGGTCTCTCAATCTGTCCTGTGGAAACTTTTCCACTTTGTATGATATACTTAAATAGTCATTGGACCAGAGAGAGAGAGAAAATAACTCAATAGTCCAGTGGTTAGGACTGTCACGCTGCCAGAGCGGCTCAGGAGCATGAGTACCAATTTCAGGGCATACGGTTGAGAAGCAGGGCACACACCCCAAACTGATTGTGAGTTCCATACTTAGATTTCACCAACCGAGTATCAATTGTAAACACCTCAGGCACTATAAAAGCCTAACCGTGGAGTCACAGACAGTCCCCTTCAGTACTCCAGTCTATCTTGAAACCTGGGCAAGATTGTCTCTGTGATAGATGGTCCTCACACCAAAAATCACCACAATGTTCAGGTTACTCCCAGTCCCAAAGGACTAGGCACAGATTCCAGATCAATTACATTTTAGAGCTTACACCAAAGACAATTCTTGTAGCCTATCCTATAATAAATTAATTAAAGATGTATTAACTAAGAAAAAGAAATGAGAGGTCAACGCAGGTAAACATACACACACAAATGAGTTACAGGTCTTCAGTTCCAAAGCTGCTGCAATATGCAAGCTCTATACTTCCTTTAGCGCTAACCCAGGCTAAGCAGCTGGGGATCCTTTGCTTATGCTTAGAAATCTTGTTTTCTCAATGTCCAAGCAGCTCAGAGATAGAGTTTCTTCTTGTCAGGGATTTTTATTCCCTTCCCCCAGAGTTCAAGCTGATGGGAAGAGTTCACATGCACATCTCCTCTTCATGGGTGAAGTGGAGGTGGAAAAGCAATCAGCAAAGTATTTTGACCTCTGATGTTCCACAATGGTTTGGCTGGTATCTGTGGGCCTTCTTTTATTATCCATGTCCTCTTGAAAAGTAGCATTTCACACTAGCTTCTCCTCTGACTGGTGGTTTACAGTTTCAGAGCAAACACTCAAATATTACAGTATAACATGGGATATAGATGATATATGTGAGATTAATGCATACAGCAATTTACAAGCATTTCATGTCTAAACACTAAACATATTTTTAATAAATCTAATACCTATTTTAACAATACTAACACACAAGTGAGCCAGGCTGCTTCTAGCCATGTATTTGTCAGTGTTCAGCTGAGGCCTAGGGGTCTTGGCATGAGCTGGCACCTGGTCTGCCAATGTCATAAGGGCTCTCACATGTGAGACCACCAACATTTTTCTTGTGAAAGATGCCTGTGTCAGGTAACACCTAATTCCAGGAATGGGTTCTCAACTATGAATCCCAAGTAAAGATAGGTGCCTCCCTCCCTTCTCAGCTTTTTCTACTGTCTAGATTAGGCAGCTCCCCAATTCAGCATGATTGGTTCTATGAATCTCTTGTTTTAGGTTCCTAACTCTCCCTATAAAATGCATGGAGAGCCTGGAGGCCTACATTTCACTAGGTGGCAGGGTGCCTAAAAGTTAGTCAGTGCAACAACTAAGTCCCCCTATATGACTCTGCCCCTGAGTCTTTCACCCCTAGGTCATCAGTTCAAATCCAGTCTAGGTTGTTAGTTACTGAAAGTTATTTCCATCAGAAGGCTATTCAGTTGACTATGTCACAGTGGACATTTTAATTGAAACCTCTGCTTAATATGCAGCAGAAATCAAACCACCGACCAAAGCTCAGGATGAAATAAAAACAAGAAAGGGATGAGAAATAAAGGAAATATAATGCCATTATAAAAATGGATGGCATACTCTTATCTGGATGAGACAGAGCAGATACAGAAAGGGTACAGAGATGGACAACAAAAAGTATTAGGGGCTGGATACCCTAGTGTAAGGTAATAAAGAGTACCACTGAGCGGTACTCATTGAGTCAGATAAATCAGTAGTTCAATCTGTATTTATAGTTTCTTGGCCAGATAAATCTCCTAAGGTTGGAATACTTGGTGATACATTTCATTTCAGAGTCATCTGACTCTTTACAGTGCACCATTACCATCGCTCTCTCCCTTCCTTCTGGTGTCCCTTCTCTAGACTTAGTATTACTTATCCTTTACTTCCTCCTGTAATTCTCAGTCCACATACTAATTCGGATTGGCCAGCATGGGCAGAGCAAATGTCCTGTCAAACTCCTCAAACAGTCTTCATATCCTAATCAATGAAAAAAAATCAGCGGTCAATAGGATTAAAGGCAATAAGAAGTCATTCTTTAAACATATTAAGAAAAAAAAATCCCAGGTCAAGTATGGGTCCCTTTCTAGATGCAGATGGGAAAATTTTAGTGATGAAAAAAAGGCAGAAGTATTCAATAGGTGTTTCTTTTCTGTATTTGAAACCAAGGAGGAAGATATGATGCTAAAGATGGAACAGAAAGTTTACCATCTGGAACAAAGGAGGACATGAGGGAGCACCTGCTCAAATTAAGCATTTTCAAATCAACACCCAAAAGTCTTAAATTAATGGCTCCCTGAACCACTAATTTTAATGTTTAAACAAACTTTGAATTCTGAGGAAATTTTTAAAGGATTGGAGGACTGACAAAATAGTTTTTTTTAAAAAAAGAGAGTTAAAAAAAAGAATGACTCAGGAAACTATACACCATTCAGCCTGACAATGATCCCACGTAAAATGATGGAACAATTAATTGGGAATTCTATTAACTAATTAGGGACTAAAATATCTTTAGTACCAGTGTGGCTTCATGGAAAATAGGTCAAACATGCTGTTCAGTTGGGTTGTTTGTTCTTTTGTCCTGCTTTAGAAATGCAATATACTTGGATTTCTCCAAGGCATTTGACTTAGTTACACATGAGGTTAAGGGTACTAGATTGTATGTTGATTTTATAGCTCTGAAGATGGCATTTGATTCTATTAACCAAAACAAACTTTGGATGAACTTAAGAAGGATGGGTATTGATCTAAGACTTTTGCATATTTTGGAGACTCTAAACTAGGGTAATATGGTTATGGTAAGACCTAAAGTCAATGGACAATATACTAAAGTTTTTGCTATTTCTAGAGGAGTATGTCAGGGATGCCTTCTAGCACCTTTTCTTTTTAATTTATATATTAATAACGTGTGGTGGATGTTTTAAAGGAAAATAATTTCTCTTTGTTGCAAATTAAGAGTAGATCTATCCAAGTGTTATCATATGCCGATGACGTGGTTGTTTTACTGCAAACTCCAAGAGACCTCAGCTACTTATTATCTTATTACTTATCTTGTTTTACTTCTTATTGTAATTCTCAAGACCTGGTTCTCAATTGTAATAGGACCAAGGTCATGAATTTTGGGAAGAACCCTCTGCAAATTGAGTGGAAGATAGAAGGCCATCTTGTAGAAAAAGTCTCTGCTTTTACTTATTTAGGAATAAAATTTCATCATTTGGGCTCTTGGTCCCCTTATCATAAAGACTTAAAACAAAAGGCCCTTAGCTCTGCTCAAGGGGGTGCTCTGTTTTACTCACTTGTATGGGGAGAACAGATCTGCTTCAGAGCTAAGAATATTTAATTTTAAAATAATATCACAGATGCTCTATGAAGTCAAAGTTTGGTTTAGAGGCCAAATTTCAGTTTTAGAGATTATTCAAAATAATTTTTCAAGAAGCCTTTTAATTCTCCCAAATTTTACCCCTGCATCATTTTTACATTCTGAGGGGTGGGTGTTTTTCTGTAAGAAGAAGAGTTTGTATTATTTTTCTTAATTTTTGGTCTAAAATCTGTAGTCTTCTAGATTACGGATTGCCCCATCTTTGCCTTCAGGACACAGAGCAGGGGTGGGCAAACTACGGTCTGGGGGACGCATCCGGCCCTCCAGACATTTTAATCCGGCCCTCTACCTCCCACTGGGGAGCAGGGTCCAGGGCTTGTGTGGCTCCTGGAAGCAGCGGCATGCCCTCCTCCATCTCTTACATGTAGGGGCAGCCAGGGGGCTCTGCACGCTGCTCCCACTGCCAAGTGCCTCCTCCGCAGCTCCCAGTCTCACCCCGTAGCCCACACCCCCAGCTAGAGCCCTCGACCACTCCCACACCCCAACCCCCAATTTTGTGAGCATTCATGGCCTGCCATACAATTTCCATATTCAGATGTGGCCCTTGGGCCAAAAAGTTTTCCCACCCCTGACATAGAGGAACAACTTATGTACTCCAATTTATTATAGGTAGGATGGATTTTTCTATTATCACTTATTCTCAATATCTTTTAATCAGTATAACCAACTACTTAAACAGAGACTAACAGATATTACCAAAAAGATCTGGGTATGAGTCTAAATTTGCCTTTTGGTTTTCTATTTTGAAGATGACCCATGTTCTTGAACTGTTTATGAATGAGTTATCAAATCCTCATTTATGTATGACATATACTCAGGTAAGTTTCCAAACCATGGAAAGTGATGTCCTTAAAGCTAAATATGGAAAGGTCCCTATACATCTTCATTTTTGGCCATCTAATTCTGAAGCATTGGAAGATCTACTTCATTATCTTTTGGAATGCAGAATTTTCCAGCTTCTGAGAGAATGCTGGATTTTGCTTCTTTTGTATAAAAATAAATCTTTAAACATCATCTTAAAAGATGGATTTTAGTATTTTTCCTGGTAGTAATTAAATCAGCGGCATTTTTTGCCCTTTTAGCTTTGTGTCAAAAGAAGAGAGTTTTTATTAAGTTCTGATGACTACTTTAATGTATTATATGGAAATTGCTCTTTTAGATTGTGTATGTTTTTCTTTTGTGAATTCACAAAAGCTGTCATATGTGATCTAATAAAACTGAATTAATTGTACCACATGACATTTTGATTAAAAAACTAGCTTTTTATTTTGAGTTAACAGGCCTTGGATTCTGCACATCTCTGAATTGCTCTGTTTAATTTCCTTTCTGCATGGGATTTGGGGTGAACAGGAAGCTCTGCATTGCTCACAGCATGGACATAAGACTTGCAGCTCTTCATTAAGACAATAACTACAATCAAATCTCATGCTTCAGGGTTTTAGCCTGCTGCAGTCAGGAAGGAATGTTATTTCCCTGATTTACAGTTGGCTTTCCACTGGCTCATCAGGGATTCACCATAACTGAAAACATGACACCAGATGGGGTGAAGTTTAATGGTCTGTGATATACAGGAGGTCAGACTAATGATCCTTTCTGTCCTTCAACTCCATGAAAGATTAAGTATATCCAGCAAGAATATTAAGGGTCCTTACTGGAACAATGCAGGAGCTATTTATTGGGAAATGCACACCTGTCTAGCTCCAGCCTAGCTATCACGTTTATTTTTCCCAAACCCAAACCTAGGATCAAAGGGACACTACACCATTACAGTCTCCCTCCTAGAGAGGAAGGGGTATGTGACTGGGCAGCACAATCTGGAGGCAAGTCTCTATGAGAAAGATATGGAGGAAATGTGGGAGGAGCTGTCTTTTTCTCCCAGCCTCGGAGTATGGGTGTCTGGGGTAAGTTCTGCTCAGCCAAAACTTGCAAGGAAAAATAAAGTTTAGGTAAGATCCATGCATATAGGCCATTTGTTGTTTTATCCCTTGTCTCTGCTTTCTATATACCTTTGGGTGAATAAACAATGTATTTGTTTTGAAGATGCTGTTTCCTGAGTTCCTTGAATTAACTGCAGATCACAGCCTCCTGTAGGGCAATTTCTCACAGATGCCAAATACAGTTGGGCCTGTTAAGTTTACACAAAAATGGGGGTCTGCAACCTCGAGATCCAATATAAAATAGTGGTAGGATCATATGGTTCTACCCAGGGACGTGTCAAGGCAGTGACTCTGTTATCAGAGAGCTAAAGGAGTCTAAAGTGCAGCTAGCCCTGTAGTATGAAACAAGGGTTATATGATCTCAAAATACTAAACCAAGAAGTAAGACTTAAAATAAAACTCCCTAAGAAAAGACTATTAAAAGCAATGAATAATGATACACAACAGTGCTGCTGTTTTAGACACACAAGTTAGCTTGGAGGATGAATTGGGAGGAGTAATATCTAGTTTAGTCAGAAAAGAACAGTATAGTGTTACTATATTTCAATATTAGCTGAAATTACGTCTAGTATTGTGTCTCCAATGTACCCCAACTTTAAAAACAAACTCGGTACACCAAAGAACTTTTTGAAAATTAGTCAGAGTACAACAAAAACAGCTTTAAAAATAGGTTTGAAAGCCTGGGCCAGACCCTAGGATCTCTTTGCACCTTTGGAGAAGAACAAAGGGTCTGTAAAGCTGCCTTGAAAGGGCAATTGGAGATTCCCCTTAAGTAGGAGAATCCCCAACTGGCATACAGCGAGTATTGCAGCTCAATACAATATCTCTTAAATTGTACCCGGGGCAGGGTCTCTACCAGAGTCAGGAGAGGGTACTGACAGAACACAGCACACTCTAGTGATCTCTGCCACTATACAGCCTTCAACCTCTCATACGATTCTACTTTGCACTAGCTTATGGGGCACCTCTGAGGCGGTTATGACTTGGTCCAGGGGCTGAACCAGCTGCTGGCTACCTTGGTGATTTTGGGAGTGCAGAGGCGGGTTTAAGCCACCTTCAGCCCCCTCCTCCCTTACCCCCACCACTCCTAGCAGACCTCTGGAAAACCTGAGGATAGGGTTTACTATTTGTGTTTGTTTTATTCTTGCCTCTCACTCCTGCTGTCTTCATTGTTATTTTCATGTCTGTGACTCTTTGGGGGATAAATAATGTCCTTTCTATAGCTCCGTAACACACAATGCAAAACTCAGATTTTATTTTTAACAATAAAGGCAGAAGTGATTAGATGCATATATACAGAAGGATCAGCTGTTTTCTGTGTTATATCTTTTATTGGTATAGGAAATTGCCACCAGCACTGTGTAAAACGTGTAAAATGTTAACTAGAGCATCCCTTGAATAAGGCACTGTGAACTCTTTAAAGAAAATAGAAACACAAAGACTTGAGAACAGTTAAACAAGGTCCTTTCTCGTTATAGTAGGGAACAATTCTTTAGGGCTTTCTTTCTTGGCAGGCAAGTAGGCAGCTATTTGAACTTGACTAAGGAGGGAAATTAACAGGTCTTGCTTCTTCTTGGTGGTGGTTGAGGGGTAACTTGAAGGATTCCCTTTCTGCAAGATCAAATGAGTAGTTCTGCTTTTCCCTTGTTATAAAAGGGAAACAATGCAAATAGCTCTTTTCTCATCTCAACAGATTGGCATCGACAAACACAAAATGGAACCTTTGCAGAGGGTTGCTTCTAAACAATTCAAGTCTCCCTTTGCACAAGAGGGATGATTAACAAACCACTGGCTCTGTCAGCTTGGTTTATATTCACACTTTCCTGCTCATTGCAGAAGATCTCAACTACACCCTTCAAGGTGGCCACTTCAGCTGGGGCTTATTCAGACAGCCGTAAAGGCCCTTCCCTCCAAGCATGGAAGCAAATGTAACCTTTATAGAGCAGGGCGGGAGCTCTTTTCTCACCCCAGTGAAGAGATTTAATCCCTTCATTGGACAGCTGAGGTAAGGTACACACATGTAAGTAAGATGGGAGAAATTATTCTTCTGCTCTATTCTGCGCTGATTAGGCCTCAGCTGGAGTATTGTGTCCAGTTCTGGGCACCACATTTCAGGAAGGATGTGGACAAATTGGAGAGAGTCCAGAGAAGAGCAACAAAAATGATTAACGGTCTAGAAAACATGACCTATGAGGGAAGATTGAAAAAATTGGGTTTGTTTAGTCTGGAAAAGAGAAGACTGAGAGGGGACACGATAAGTTTTCAAGTACGTAAAAGGTTGTTACAGGGAGGAGGGAGAAAAAATGTTTTTCTTAACCTCTGAGGATAGGACAAGAAGCAATGGACTTAAATTGTAGCAAGGGTGGTTTAGGTTGGACATTAGGAAAAACTTCCTGTCAGGGTGGTTAAACACTGGAATGAATTGCTTAGGTAGGTTGTGGAATCTCCATCGTTGGAGATTTTTAAGAGCAGGTTAGACAAACACCTGTCAGGGATGGTCTAGAGAATACTTAGCCATGAGTGCAGGGGACTGGACTCCATGACCTCTCAAGGTCCCTTCCAGTCCTAGGATTCTATGAAAACCTGTTTGAATAACAGGCTGCCTGAATTATGGCCAGATTTTAAAATCTAATCTCTTTGCACCACAACTTGCAAAGTCAAAATAATTGACTATATATAAATAATTGAGGCCTATACATAAGTTACATGGCCATCTATGGGCCCCAAATTAGTCTCATATCTGACTGCAGCCACATAATTCTATCTATAAAATTGTGGCCACAAAAATAGAAGAATCAGTTAAAACTGGGTTTAAATTAGGCACTAAGGGATTATTTGACTTACTGTAAATACAACTGTATGTTCTGGTCATGTGATTCATGTGCTATAATTTATACATAAGAAAATTCAAAATTAGCAGAATCATCATTTTCCCTCTGACTCTTTGATGAAACAGTCCAATCTTTAGAAGTAGTAGCCCACTGTTAAAACTTCACCTCTTGATTAACGTTCGTACAAGGCTTTGATCATAAAGTGCTAAGTGAATTGCTAAAAATTATTGTTAACCCTTCAACAGGCTGTGCCTCACTAAAAGAATACCAGCTCATGTCCACATTTACTACCGCAAGTGGCATTCCCTTATCTTGTTCAGTGCACAAGACACAAACACAGAAGTGTTACAGAGGCAGCTACTTATCCAAAATTAGAAGGAATCACTTCCTCAACAATCACTCCTTTTATTGATAAAGCCCCGAGGTAGACCTGGATTGCGTGGCTTCCATTTTCAAAGCATCCATTTGTCATTTTTATAGGAAAGATTTAATTTTTCTAGCATTTATTTTCTCAAAAGATTTCCTGTTGATGTGTCGGTGCAGCAAGGCAAAATGTATCTAACAGTTTCCAATTGCACACTGCATTTCTCCTGCAAGGAAAAGATCGCCAATAATTTTTGAAGACTAACTATTAGCACGAGCGAGTAATTAATGATCCTACTCATGAAGACAACATCTCCAGAAAACCATTAGGTATTCTATCTATAGATCACTCCGTGTGCATGAAACACCCCCCTCCCCCTTCTTTGCTTCAATGAAAATGGACTAACCCTGCAGGGTTCTAAGCCCCTCAATGCCCATGGAAGTCAGTGGGAGTTGAGGGCACCTACATCTCTCAGTAGGTGTTCAGAAATACACACTACTAGGACTATGATATCCTGAACACATCTGTACAATACATACCAGAAAGATTTCTAGGTGAGAAAAGCTTAAAAATGAGCTGCTAGCTTTACTGATGCGGAGAATTGTAAAAACCACACAGTGAGAAAGGGTGCCTACCCCAGAGAGCTTTCAGTTTTTAAAAGTGTAATTTATCTGTATCTCGAGGATTTTAGCAATTTTGGGTGCCAAGTAATATATACTGTATGCACCTGTGTTGCTCTGATTCCAGTGGCAGAGACACGGAGTTCTCTTCAGCAGGGGATTCTCCCTAGACTGTGCATAAAGAAGATCAGAATCAGCAAAACTACATATCCAGCAGACTGTTTCCAGCTTTCTACTATACTGCTTCTGTTCTCCTGAACTCCCTTTAGACATCACAGTCAGCAGCTGCTCCTCCTCCTTCTGGCTCCTCTGTTCCCAGATTGGTTCCATCCATCTGCCCTTGCACCATTACCCAAACTTGTCTGTCTCCCACTGTGGTACTTCTACCCAGCTTTAATTAGTCCTTTCTCCCTCCTGCACCATTCCTAATTTTTTTGTTTAAGAACATAAGAATGGTCAGACCAAAGGTCCATCCAGCCCAGTATCCAGTCTCCCGACAGTGGCCAATGCCAGGTGCCCCAGAGGCAGTGAACCTAACAGGTAATGATCTAATGATCTCTCTCCTGCCATCCATCTCCACCCTCTGACAAACAGAGGCTGGGGACACCATTCCTTACCCATCCTGGCTAATAGCCATTAATGGACTTAACCTCCATGAATTTATCTAGTTCTCTTTTAAACCCTGTTCTAGTCCTAGCCTTCACAACCTCCTCAGCAAGGAGTTCCACAGGTTGACTGTGCGCTGAGTGAAGAAGAACTTCCTTTTATTTGTTTTAATTTAATTTAACCCATTAATTTCATTTGGTGGCCCCTAGTTCTTATAATATGGGAACAAGTAAATAACTTTTCTTTATTCACTTTCTCCACACCACTCATGATTTTATATACCTCGATCATATCGCCCCTAGTCTCCTCTTTTCCAAGATGAAAAGTCCTAGCCTCTTTAATCTCTCCTCATATGGGACCCATTCCATACCCCTCAACATTTTAGTTGCCCTTTTCTGAACCTTTTCTAATGCCAGTATATCTTTTTTGAGATGAAAAGACCACATCTGTGTGCAGTATTCAAGATGTGGGTGTATCATGGATTTATATAAGGGCAATAAAATATTCTCCTTCTTATTCTCTATCCTTTTTTAATGATTCCTAACATCCCGTTTGCTTTTTTGATTGCCGCTGCACACTGCGTGGATGTCTTCAGAGAACTATCCACAATGACTCCAAGATCTCTTTCGTGATTAGTTGTAGCTAAATTAGCCTCCCCTCCATCATATTGTATGTATAGTTGGGGTTATTTTTTCCAGTGTGCATTACTTTACATTTATCCACATTACATTTCATTTGCCATTTTGGTGCCCAATCACTCAGTTTTGTGAGATTTTTTTGAAGTTCTTCACCGTCTGCTGTGGTCTTAACTATCTTGAGCAGTTTAGTATGGTCTGCAAACTTTGCCACCTCACTGTTTACCCCTTTCTCCAGATCATTTATGAATAAGTTGAAAAGGGTTGGTCCTAGGACTGACTCTTGGGGAACACCGCTAGTTACCCCTGTCCAGTCTGAAAATTTACCATTTATTCCTACCCTTTGTTCCCTGTCTTTTAACCAGTTCTCAATCCATGAAAGGATCTTCCCTCTGATCCCATGACAACTTAATTTACGTAAGAGCCTTTGGTGAGGGACCTTGTCAAAGGCTGTCTGGAAATCTAAGTACACTATGTCCACTGGATCCCCCTTATCCACATGTTTGTTGACTCCTTCAAAGAACTCTAATAGATTAGTAAGACATGATCACCCTTTACAGAAACCATGTTGATTTTTGTCCAACTATTTATGTTCTTCTATGTGTCTGACAATTTTATTCTTTACTATTGTTTCAACTAATTTGCCTGGTACTGACGTTAGACTTACTGCTCTGTAATTGCCAGGATCACCTCTAGAGCCTTTCTTAAATATTGGTGTGACATTAGCTATCTTCCAGTCATTGGGTACAGTAGCTGATTTAAAGGACAGGTTACAAACCATAGTTAATAGTTCCGCAATTTCACATTTGAGTTCTTTCAAAACTCTTGGGTGAATGCCATCTAGTACTGGTGACTTGTTACTGTTAAGTTTCTCAATTAATTCCAAAATCTCCTCTAGTGACACTTCAATCTGTGACAATTCCTCAGATTTGTCACCTAAAAAAGATAGCTCAGGTTTGGGAATCTCCCTAACATCCTCAGCCGTGAAGACTGAAGCAAAGAATTTATTTAGTTTCTCTGCGATGACTATCGTCTTTAAGTGCTCCTTTTGTATCTCTATCTTTCAGGGGCCCCACTGGTTGTTTAGCAGGCTTCCTGCTTCTGATGTACTTAAAAAATGCTTTGTTATTACCTTTTGAGCTTTTGGCTAGCTGTTCTTCAAACTCCTTTTTGGCTTTTCTTATTACATTTTTACACTTAATTTGGCAATGTTTATACTCCTTTCTATTTACCTCACTAGACTTTCACTTTTTAAAAGATGCCTTTTTATCTCTCACTGCTTCTTTTACACGGTTGTTAAGCCACGGTGGCTCTTTTTTAGTTCTTTTACTATGTTTTTTAATTTGGGGTATACATTTAATTTGAGCCTCCATTATGGTGTCTTAAAAAAATGTCCATGAAGCTTGCAGGGATTTCACTGTAGTCACTGTGCCTTTTAATTTCTGTTTAACTAACCTCCCCATTTTTGCATAGTTCCCCTTTCTGAAATTAAATGCCACAGTGTTGGGCTGTTGAGGTGTTCGTCCCACCACAGGAATGTAACATGTTATTATATTATGGTCACTATTTCCAAGCGGTCCTGTTATAGTTACCTCTTGGACCAGATCCTGTGCTCCACTCAGGACTAGATTGAGAGTTGCCTCTCACCTTGTGGGTTCCTGTACCAGTTGCTCCAAGAAGCGGTCATTTAAAGTATCGAGAAATTTTGTCTCTGCATTTCATCCAGAGGTGACATGTACCCAGTCAATATGGGGATAATTGAAATCCACTATTATTGAGTTTTTTATTTTGATAGCCTCTCTAATCTCCCTTAGCAATTCATTGTCACTACCACTGTCCTGGTCAGGTGGTCGATAATAGATCCCTACTGTTATATTCTTGTTAGAGCATGGAATTACTATCCATAGAGATTCTATGGAACGTGTGGATTCATTTAAGGTTTTTATTTCATTTGATTCTACATTTTCTTTCACATATAGTGCCATTCCACCCCACCCCCGCATGACCTGTTCTGTCCTTCTGATATATTTTGTACCCTGGAATGATTGTGTCCCATTGATTGTCCTCACTCCACCAGGTTTCTGTGATGCCTATTATATCAAAATCCTCCTTTAACAAGAGGCACTCTAGTTCTTGTAGGTCCTGCTGTTGCTCTACAGCTTAGCAATAGACACAATCTAACCCTCAAGCCCTATGAGAATCTCCCTGAAGCCCACTAGATGCTTGCAGTATTCACAAATTTCCTGCTTCCAAAGAAATGGCACCCCTCAACTTACCAGTTACACCTCAGACCTCCATGATACTTGACACACAACACTTAGATATGTTTATAGTGGGAAAAACACACTAACTTTATTTAACAATGCACAGAGATTCAAGTAGTCAAGTAGAAATACAGAAAAAAGGGTTACATATAAAACAGAATAATACTTATTCTAGAACCTTAAAAAGATATTCTCATGTTTAGTAGAGCATTTCTCCCCCAAAACCCTTGTAGCACTTTATGGCCAATTGTCTGTGACCCTTCTTTCATGAGATAACCATACTGTTTGTCCCCTACATGAAGGATTCTGTGTGTTCCCTTGTACCCCAAGATACACCAATCCCATCCTTTGTCTTTATTCGTAAACAGGACACCCCCTGCTGTTTCATCCTGTAAATTTTCTCTTGTAGATTTTGCAATCTTTCATTCTGCCTCTGCCGATAGCATACAATACACGAGTGACCAGACAAGGAGATAGGTGTCTGGTGCTTTGAAAGTGTTCCTTTCAAACAGGATATATGTCACCTCCTGGTGACCTGCCTTAACTCCAAGACCTTAAAACATAATTTTACTGTACATACATAACTCCTTAAATATTATCCATCCATCCATTTCACAATGATTGATGACCAGTGGGCTGTTGGATCTTGGTAGAGACCTCCCATACCATCTTTTGGTAAACTATTATGCATATCTTCAACCCAGGGGAATTCCTGTAAAACCCCGTGTACCCCTTGTGTCCTCTATCAGTTGGCACCAAGTGGTCCCTGGGGCACAGCGGATCATCAGCTCAGCATCGGTGCAACAATGGCCGGGCATGGATCAGCATTCATGTCGCACTCCCTGTCAGTATTCGGGCCAAGCTGGGGAAGCTAATGATCCAACCAGCAGGCCAAATTCAGTGATGGATCCTGGTAACGTGCCACCTGAGGCATGTTGTGCATACACTAAGAAGAAGTGCAGCAATGCGGCCAAAATGGCTAAGGGCATCTTTGGAAGTATAACCTGGGGAATATTGAGTGGGAATAGGGAGATTATATTTTTTCTCTGTATTTGGCATTGGTGTGACTGCTGCTGGAATACTGTGTCCAGTTCTGGTGCCCATATGTCAGGAAGGATGTTGAAAAATTGTGAGGACTCAGAAAAGAGCCATGAGATTGATAAAAGGATTTGAAGACATGCATTGCAGGGAGAGACTCAAGGAGCTTAATTTATTTAACTTAGCAATGAGAAGGTTAGGGGGTGACTTGCTTAGTCTGTAAGTACCTAAATAGGAACAGAAATTTCATTAAATAACCTTTTCAAGCTAGATGTAAGGTTATAGCTAGATTCAACTGCTAGAAGCTGAAGCTAAACAAATTCAGACTAGAAATAAAGACACAATTATTAAATTTTAATAATTAATCAATTTTAATGATCTATAGGGACTTGGAGCAAAGACTGTGGCACATTCTCCATGACTTGAAATTTTTAAATCAAAATTGAACTTCCCTTGCAAGATATGATCCAGTTTTAACAGGAATTAGAATCAGGGAAATCCTATGGTTTGTGTTATTCAGGAGGTCAGACTAAATGATCACAACAGTCCCTTCTGGATTAACAGTCTATGAAGTCACAGGGCCGAGTATTATAAGAGTTTTACTTGAGATCTGTGGGGACTTGCCCAGATCCATTTATGCACATACCTAGTTGCCGGCACAATTGCAGTAGTTATTAGTGGAATGGAAGCAGTGAGGGAAAAGGAGGAGCAGAAGGGGTGTGACTCCTATAGTATTTGCAAACCGATGACACACGCTGGGTTTTGGCAGCTGTCCAAACTATTGTCAATCTCTCAGACACATCCCTAATTCCAAACCTGTAGGGGTACATTCTCCAGTGTGATTGCCAGAACATCTGCTCCTAACCACAAGGACAATGGCTGGTTGCTTGCAGCGCAGGGACAGCAGTCCCTAGTGAAAATTTAGTCTATATCAACTACAGTTCTTTTAGTGCCCTGAAAAGTACTGCATAGTTCTAGTTTGGTCTTTGACAAGGTAAGTGTGTGAGTAAGAGGTAAGAGGAGTTAGGCTACAGAAGCTAGCACTATCATGAGATTTCTCTTGAAATCAGTTGTTTATAGTGCTGATATAGGAGTGCAGAGTCCCAGTTGTTATCAGTTTTTATCTTGGAGCAGCTAGCTAACAATCCAGTTAACTGTGAATACAGACTCATTTATCTGGGCACTGTTGCTTAGAGAAGCGTTCATAGATATGGTGCAAGGTCTTCCTTTGGCCTCAACATGTAATTAAATGCTGTCAATTCGCCTTTGCCTTGACTTTGATTATTTGAATTTCAACTGCCTTTAGGGAGAATAATATAGAAGTTTATTGCTCACCGTTCCACATCTGTTGTAGTTTAAAAGACTCAGTGGCCAAGAATTTTATGAAGCATCACTTAGTAATTATTCAGGAAATGATTAGTCAATACATTATATGCCGAGTGTAAGCACACCTTCCGTTGTCCATCTCACCATAATATATGTCTTCTGAGAGTTAGATTAATATACAACTTTACACTGCTACCTACCAAAGGGATGTAGAGGTTTGTCTCTCCACAGCGTCTGTTTTTGTGGGAAAAAGCATTCATCTGCTATAGCAGAGTACGGAAGAACCTTGGTTCTGTGCTGAAAAAGAACAACTAATAAAACCCTTTGAAGAACTTTTTTAGAAGCCACAATTAGGGCTTTGACCAAAAAAAAAAAAAATAATGAAATGGCAAACACCAGCGTTCAGTTTGCGTTCCATGAAATAGGTAGGGGCTATAATAAGACAAGGGAGAGCTGATTTGCTGCCATTCACACAGCTGTAAGCGACATGCTGTTTTACAAGTATTCCAAAACCAGCTAGTTTAGTAGGATTC
Source organism: Lepidochelys kempii (assembly GCF_965140285.1). Lineage (NCBI taxonomy): Eukaryota > Metazoa > Chordata > Testudines > Cheloniidae > Lepidochelys > Lepidochelys kempii. The sequence goes on along the minus strand of NC_136384.1, from coordinate 63,368,396 downwards.
CAGTGCTAATCTTGGCACCATAGCCAAATCAATATTTGTGGAATTATATTTCTCCTGTCAAGAAAATCCCTATGTTGTTTCAGTTGTTTCCTATTCTTGTTGTGTTTCTGGGTTACGCCATGCTTCTACTTTACTGGATGAAAGACATCAACCACCAGTGTATGTATTTACTGAAGAGCACAATCAAATGTTATACATTAAGTCAAGGGAGAGAGCTAAATAAAGAGATTTTTAGGAATAGTGATTCACTGCTCAAATAAATTTGTTAGTCTCTAAGGTGCCACAAGTACTCCTTCACTTTGACAGTACTTTCCCTTATTTCTCTGCAGCTATTTTTGCAGCTAATACTTCCTGAAAGAAAATAGTTTCCTTATGACCCAGCTTCGCCTCCTGCTTGATCCTACCCTGTGCTTGTTTGGAACATGAGTCTGTTGTCGTACACATGGTTGCTATATCAAGACATCGCGTTAGAACTTCACTGCAGGATGAAGCAGGAAGCAACAGTGGGTGAGCAACCTCTCAGCTGAAGTTTAATAGGAGGGTACACTTATTTCCACATACGTAGCCATGCATACATCATATTTACATAGTTTTATGTTTTGTATCATATTGCAATTAAAATTAATTTTAAAAAACAATCATAATTGCTTCTGCATCTTTTACATTCCTTCACTACAGCTCCCTCTTGAATTATACAAGACTGATTTTACTCAGTTATTTTTCATGCTCCCTCCTCCTTCATTTCTTTCCCTATATTGTTCTCTTCCTCCATAGTATTTTAATCTTGCTTTCCCCAGCACTCTTTTGTTCTTCTCCAACCTTAATCTCTTTCCCTCACCCCCCAAACTCTTCTCAGTCTCCCTTCCTTTGCCTCCACTCCCCCAAATTTCTTGCCTCATATCCATGACCTGTTCCTGGCACCCACACCCACCTCCTTCTTTCCAAGGAATACTTGTCACTCATTGCTCCTGAATAAACTCCCTCCCAAATCAACCAGCCCCACAAAATTAATTAGTATTTATCCCACATGGGAACTTGGGCTCTTCTCACCTTTTATTTGGGCTACAGGGAAAGAGCTACAGTCCCTCTCCCACCCCTTTCCAGGTCACAGGAATAGTAGGGACAGTTTTCTACTTACCCCAGATCACAGGAAGGGAGCCTTTTCTTTCTTTAAGGGAACAGAACTACAGGAGTCTTTCCATTTCCAAACATTTCTCACATATTCATCTATACATAAGTGGAGGTACCTTTTCAACAGCTTGAAAGCTCAATCTTAAAGCCTACTAAACTCTTTTCTCCTCATTCTTTTATATTAGGGTGGGCATGATTAGAGAAGCCCAAGGGATTTGGACACCATTCCTATTCAAATTGAAAAGAGAATTGGTGTCCACATCTCTTAGGCACCTTTAAAACACACATACACCGGGGTCCCCACAGAAACAAGCCTACTTTGGGCTACACTTAATGTCTGTTTCTGCTCCCAGTGAACTCGATGGCAGAATACCTGATGACTTCAGCAGGAACAGGATTGGGTTCTATATTTGCAGGATCTAAAAAGATACCCTGTTGATTTAACACAGCCATTTTTGTCTTTAGAGGGGCCTGATAAAGTGTTTTTGCCCAAGTCCTCCCATCTATCTCCATCCACTGTGATTACAGTCCTATGCAAAGGTCCCGTTTAAAGATCTTAGGCTGGAGCAGAAAGAGGATTTTGGGGGCACACACAAACACAAGTGACTCATTTTTTATATTAGTAGGAGGGAATTGGATAATTTCCAGTTTTCTGCTACAGGAGAAGCATACTATAGCTGCTTGTGATGGGATCAATGCAGAGCAGGCAAGATTTAGAAAAAGTGCATCTGGGAGAATGGTCTAAAGAGCTGGGGAGTCTGAAGAAACACTATTCTTCATTCCCTCTCCCCATCTGCCAGAGGGCTTTGCGTGCATTCTTGCAGACTTAAGCACCAGCATTTATATAGCACTTTACAATCGTAAGCAAATAATGAAACCATCACAAAACCCCTGAGGGGTAGGTAGTTGTCTCTAGAGGAGGAACTTAAGACAGGACGGTTTAGTGACTTTTCACTAAGGACACATGGAGTCATGTCATTCACTGGTAGCTGATGGGATTTATCATTCAGTACACTAGAACTCCAATATGGCCAGCCACCGCCTGAAAGGATGCTGCAGAACAATTCACCTGTGATTGGGATTCAAAAGTGTGGGTCAGTTAGGGCCTAGACAGGGCCAGATCTTCCAAATGATATTTAATTTTATTCAGGTCTGGATCTACCAAAAGCTCTGCCTGGCATTTCCCTCTGAAGTATTATAATTTTCACTTTCATAAAATTTCACACAAATCAGCATTTTCAACATGAAAAGTTAAGAAAGTAAAAGTGAGTTTTGTACAAGACTAATAATTGGTTTTAACATTTTCACCTCATTCTATTGACTCCTCTTCACTTTTCATATCTTTTAAAAAAGACAATATTTCTTCACATGCTGTTTTCCTTTCAGTGCCTGCTTCTAAGCGTGGTCCTCCTATAACACAGAAAGACCTACAGTGCTGAGACTATCATGCTGTTCATAGTTCACAATTTTCTGAAGTGATGAGTACTTAACTCTAAATGGAGTCAATAGGAGCTGCCAACTTCACAGTAGGTGACAACAGTGGCCTACTTTGTCTCCTGTAGTAGAAGCTGTTTAGTAAATATTACTACGGAGGTCTTCTCGCTGCTTTGGCACTTGCAAAGTGGGACCCCACCTGGAAATCCAAGTGCCCATCATTAGACCCTCACCTGGAAGTCCATCTCAGATACTTTTATATCTCCCCACCCTACCTATTGCTGTAGTATGTGAGTGCCTCACAATCATTAGTGTACTTATCTTCAAAACACCCCTGTGAGGTAGGAAAGTGCTGTCACTCCAAATTTCAGATGGGAAATTTATGCACAGAAGTTGAGTGATTTGTCTAGAGTCACAAAGAAAGTCTGTATCAGTGCAGAGAATTGAACCCAGGTCTCCCAAGTTCTAGGCTAATGCCCTAAAACTGGACCAACCTTTCTCTCACAGGTATGACTGTGATTTAATATGTGCTAATATTCTCAATGCTGTACATCAAACAAAAAGAAAGACTGCTCACTCCTTCTCATGGTCAATGTGGACAAAGATTTTTTCAGAAGGATCTGAACAAAGAGAGGGTAGTGGCTTAGTAAATGATGATGGAAGGTAGTTGAATGGAATGTCTTTTTTATTTAAAAAGGGACTCACTGCATGATCAGAACATTGCACATATAACTTATTCGCTCCCTTCCTTTCTTCTGAGAAGTGATAATTTGAGATGTGAGCACAACTTTGCCCTTGGTTTGGAGTTCCAATTTAGTGTTTTGTCAAAGGTGTTTCTTCCCCCTCCTGTTTTCTGCCTGCTCTCTCCTCCCCACATATGCATTGCTAGGTTTTCTCCAACCACTGAAATGTGGGGGAGCATCCTAAATTTGGTTTTGCACACATGAACTAGGAACAGTTGTCCAGGAGTGGGTGAGATTTTCTTAAAAAAAAGACTAACACGACAGCCTTTACTTCACTGTTCTCTGTTTAGTACAAACCTTCATATACTACTAAGGAAGACTCTTGCCTACGTTTCTGCTTTTCCTGTGTGAAGATATTACTCAAATGTGAGCATGCTGTAAATAAAAGTTCCTTAATAAATATTGAGTGAATTGGACACATTGCAAGACATTTAGATAATCTTGCGAAACAAAGAAACTTACTCTTCACCTGTCAAAAGTGGGTCTGTTCCATCAAGCTTGACAACTGTTAGTGTCCCTCAATCAAGCAGAGAGAGACCTGGCCACTGAGGAATAATATGTATTCACAGTGGACTTTCCAATGGGTTTTATGGAGATAACTGTATAGACATTCTTGGCAATACACATCAGGCCTAATTTATTTAATTTAGGAAAACAATTTTTTAAAAATTGATTTAATTTAGAAAAACAGAGCAGCTGCCTTAATAATGAATCTAAAATATAGAGGGCTATAATAAGCTATATATATATATATATATAATATATATATAATGTAGCTGCAATGCACACTTAGAGGGTGGTCTGTAGTTCCACTGCTCCCAGAGGAGCCTGAAGAGTCACAATTTACTCTCAGGATGGAAGTAATTTACCTCTCCCTCTGCCCACCCCCATGCACAGCTAGCTAGTCTGTTGGAAGGTAGGGAGGGAGGTCAAACCAAGGCTCCCTCTCTCCACCTCATTCCCTCTGAGCATGCGGGTAAGTGCTAATTGTACAATCCCTACTTTCTCCTCCATGCAATGATGCAGGGAGCCCTAATGCACTGCACAGGAGGCTAGGAGAAGTCTTGCTTTGCCCTATTGTCTTGTACAGGCACATTAGACTAGGTCACAAATGGATTCTAAGAGAAACATTCTTCTTGTATTAACAATACAGCCCCATTGCAATTGACAGGGTGGTGCAAGAGGAGAGTTTGTCCGCAAGACTATATGCCTGTCTATTCACAGATTTTTCTAAAAGCCATTTATTAATAATTATTATAATCATAATATTTGTGGCTGCTTGGACATACCAACTCAAATATTTGGTCTCATTTGTGTCTGCTCCATCAAGCTTGCCAACTGAACCTCAATCAAGCAGAGAGAGACCTGGCCCCTGCAGAATGATATGTATAGTCACTTCACAGTGGACTTTCCAATGGGTTTTATGGAGCTAACTGTATAGACATTCTTGGAAATATACATTAGGCCTAGTTTATTTCTTCACTAAGTCACTGGAGTTTCACCAGGGATGAATTAGTCCTATTAGTACTTATCTCTGGTTATACATTTTTGTTGTGGAAAGTTTTTTTCTCCCCTCCTTACTCTCTTTTAAATATCCATCTGCCTCTTAGAGTATAAGTTTATAGCTGAGATGATATTTTTAAAGGGGAAAAAAAGCTAAAAAGAGAAGAGATATTGTTTCAAACAAGTGAAAATGTTCTTAGTATTGTTTTTGAGAGTGCTCTAGGACAGCATAGAAAGTATCTCTATTCTGCTTCAGCTGCTGTTTTCTTGGAACTAAAGAAATATTGTATTTCACCTTTTGGCAAGACTTTACCCTCTAAAGCCCCAACCCAGTAAACACTTGCACACATGGAGACATGAGTAGTCCTGCTGACATTGATGAGAATGCTCATGTACGTGAAATTAAACATGTGCTTAAGTGTTTCCTGGATTGGAGCCCCTGAAAATCTTACCACATTCTCTTCCTTCCCTTCCAAAAAGGAAGGCATAGATACTAATGTTTCCATTAGTACAGCAACATTTGGATGTGGCAGAACTGATTTTCCTCTCCTTCAGACTTCTAGGAGCTCACTCCGGCACCACTTATTCATATGGGTGGTTGTCATGATTATGGGGCTGATTTTACCTCTGTCCCCTTTCTGTGTCCAACCACAGCTCCTCAGCTGTTAGACCTTGTGTCCCTTACCTAACTCAAGGTGGAGCTTTACAATTCTCCCCATCTAAGAGTGGGGCAAACTCACTCCCCCACTACCAGTTCTATGCCAACCACTTAATTCTCTGTAGATCCAACGCCTGTGTTTCAAACACTAGCAGTAGGAACAAAGCAGTAGAGGAAAGGGATTTTCAAGACAGTCTACATGTATATCTTTCTTACCTAGAGTTCTATGATCCCATGATGGCAACCCCTTCTCCAAACACACCTCCCCTACCTGGTTCCCTGTCTCAATCCGATTCCCCCTGTGCTCTTAAGACCCTGCAAGAGTTCTTTGTAGTTCTGTATTTGGCAGGTTTTGCCTTTACTGCTCAATGAATTTCATAGGCTGGCTGGAGACAGAAACAAAGGCAATATTTCTGGTATTGTCCCTTAACATGTCTTAAGTGTTTGTAAATTGGCTCAAGATAGCCACTTTTCTCCTCCACCCTGCCCATATGCCGGACAGACCTCTATTGAGTGAGCTAATACAGTCATGCAGAAAACATCCTCCCAATAGCCAGGCCAACATACAGTAATTCACACATTATTACAGGGCATCTCCATATCACAGGAGTCCTGTTGAAGTCAGTGGAACCACCCATAGGAAGGTGAAATTCACTCCTGTGCAGCGGGTCAGTGCAAGGCACGTATATCATAAATCTTCAAAATAAGTAGTCTATAGGTCTTGCACTGGCTCCTCTCCAAAAGGGTGAATTTCGTATGTGTGACAGGACTGCAAGACAGGACCCTAATCTTATCCTTTTAGGAAGTGTACAAAAGATACATTTATAATGTTGTCCGTGAAGCAAATCAAGAGAGCTTCAATGGGATGCAGTCTGGATTTTAGCTTTTAAATACTTTTTAAAGGTGAAATTTTTCCCATTGAAACTGAGGAGTAGATGGAAGACAAACTCTCTTCCATGAAACACCATTATTTAGCCAAGCCAGCTGACCCATACTCCCAAATATAGCAGTGACTCCCTGATCTGGGTCCTCAGGAGAGAGTTAAGAAATGATTCTTTGGACCAATCAATACTTTGCTCATTTTATATAAAAAGAGAGGGAAGTCGTTGGCTCACCCCCAGTCAGGCCCACCAACGGGGCAGGGGAAGGGGGTGGCAGAGGGGGCAACTTCCCAGGGGCCCGGGCAATTTACAGCAGTGGTGGCTGGGAGCCCCAGGCCATTTTAAGTCGCGTGCGTGGGGTGGTACCAGTGGCGGCAAAGGCAGCCAGGCAGGCATGGGGAAGCCCTGGCTGTGCCAGAAGTGTGGGCCCAGCAGCACAGCTGGCAGCTCACTGGGCACCAGCAATGCAGCCAGCAGCGGCTGACTGGGCACCAGCCAGCACAGGTGCAGCACCACCCAAATGTCAGGCGGACAGCGGGGGTGACTTGTGCGTGCATGCACCAGCCGCTGCACGTGGTCCAGCTCGGTGCCCATGTGGCGACGCCCCTCTGGGCCTGGAGGCTCTTTGACTGTTCTACCTTGGGGCCCAGAATTGCTGTCAGTGGGCCTGCCCCCAGGCTCCTGCAGCAGGCAGAAAACTTAGGTGCTTGTGCTAGGGAACAGCATACACTTGCCAACATTTAGAAATATTTCAGAATAGTCAGTTGTCCACATAAGCAGAGCCTGGAGAAAGGTTTTGGGTCAGCTTCAAGCTGCAGGAGAACTGAAGTCTGGGCACTAGTGCTGTGTACCTAGCTGCTGACATTTCTAAAAATGTCCTTTTCTAGTATCATTTTCTCAATAAGCTAGGGATATATGACATATGAGGTCCCTGAAACTAGAGTTGTGTGTGCGCATTCTAGTAACTTTTGGCATTGGTATTAGTCAAGTGCTTAATTCATCATCAGGACGACTCTGTGATGATATGCAAGTATTGTCATCCTGTTTCACAGATTGACCAGTAAGGCAGATTTGCTCAGTTAGTTCTCAACCAGGGTTATCAAAAAGAAAAGGAGTACTTGTGGCACCTTAGAGACTAACCAATTTATTAGAGCATAAGCTTTCGTGAGCTACAGCTCACTTCCTCAGATGCATATCGTGGAAACTGCAGCAGGCTTTATATATACACAGAGAATATGAAACAATACCTATTCCCACCCCACTGTCCTGCTGGTACAGGACAGGACAGTGGGGTGGGAATAGGTATTGTTTCATATTCTCTGTGTATATATAAAGCCTGCTGCAGTTTCCACGATATGCATCTGAGGAAGTGAGCTGTAGCTCACGAAAGCTTATGCTCTAATAAATTGGTTAGTCTCTAAGGTGCCACAAGTACTCCTTTTCTTTTTGCGAATACAGACTAACACGGCTGTCACTCTGCAACCAGGGTTATGTGTACCCATGGGGTATGCAGAGATCTTCCAGGGGGTACATCAACTCATCTAGATAATTTACCTAGTTTTACAAACAGGCTACATAAAAAGCACTAGCAAAATCAGTACAAACTAAATTTTCATACAGACAATGACTTGTTTATACTTCTCTATATATTATACAGTGAAATGTAAGTACAATATTTATATTCCAATTGATTTATAATTATGTGGTAAAACATGAAAAAGTAAGCAATTTTCAGTAACGTGTGTTGTGACACATTGGTATTTTTATATCTGATTTTGTAAGGAAGTAGTTTAAGTGAGGTGAAACTTGCAGGTTCGCAAGACAAATCAGACTCCCGAAAGGAGTACAGTAGGCTGGAAAGGTTGAGATCCACTGTGCTAGGTGACTGGACTAAAGCCACTGGAGAGTTCAGTGCCAAGCCAGCCTCGGCAAACTGCTGTCCCTCTCTTGCTTTCAGTCCCATAATTAATCCACCAGAGCAAGCTGCCTCTGCTATTGAGCTGCCCCCTTATGACCAGATGTTGAAAGGGCAGCCTGATCAACTTGGGAAGGACCCTGCAGGAACCCTAGCACCACCAGCAGCAACCCAGATAATATTATCCCTACTCATGCAAACTGATGTGGTATCCCCAAGGACAAAATTTGGCCTGTGAAACTCAATTCTCAAAGATAAGCCTGGGGTGCTGCAAGGGGTGGGAAACCCTGAATAACTAAGATCTATAAGAAAAGGCATAGTTGTAAACTTCCCCCTTGGCATCAATTTACAATGTCAGATTCACACCTAAAGAGCCACAGACTTAAGTAGTTACATATCTAAAAAGGATAGTGGAGGTTAGCTTTGACATTTGGAATTCCACATCCATTAGGAAATGTCTGGATACAGGTCACAGAGGTCAGGGGTTTTTTTTTTTTTTTTTGGCATAGGGCAATTCTAATATAGAATGTAATTTCTTAGGGTGTTCTTTTACAGCTGCAAGAATTCTGCAGGACATTCTGACTCTTCAGTATTTGTTTTCATACCAAACTGAGACAAAAAAGTAAGTTTTATTTTTATTTTTTTGCATGCACAGAATGGAAGTTCCAATAATTTTGATCAAAATGCAATGTTTTGAAAGTCCTGAAATCACAATGATTATTTTGATGCAGGTGAAGCTGAAACTGCCTTTTCCCCTAGTGATGCATTGCCTTATGGGAATTATTGTCTGCGAGGCTGATGGTCCCATTTTCTCCTATGAGCCAGGCTCCCTGGCCAGACTGTTTCTCACATGTGACTCCCATGATGCAGCATGCAGCTCAGTCAGAGGAAAATCCACATTGATTCATAAAAAAAATAATAATGTGGGCCCTTATTCTCCAGTATGTGAGGGCTGCCTGAAGGACTACATCTTCCATAATGCAATGCACCATAAGGGAACTGCAGTTCCATTTATTTTTTAATTCAATTGAAACAAAATGTTTCAGGGTCAATTCTAACAAAAGAAATTCCAATTTCAGTCAAATAAACCTGAAAGCAAAATGAAGTATTTCATTTTCCTGATGAAAAGTAATAAAAAAATTCCCACAGAAAATTAGATTTTGCAAAACCACCCAATATAAGAACACAAGAATGGCCATGCCTGGTCAGACCAAAGGTCCAGGTAGCCCAGTAGCCTGTCTACCGCCAGTGGCCAATGCCAGGAGCCCCAGAGGGAATGAACCCAACAGGCAATGATCAAGTGATCTCTCTCCTGCCATCCATCTCCACCCTCTGACAAACAGAGGCTGTGGACACCATTCCTTACCCATCCTGGCTAATAGCCATTAATGGACTTAACCTCCATGAATTTATCTAGTTTTCTTTTAAACCCTGTTCTAGTCCTAGCCTTCACAACCTCCTCAGCAAGGAGTTCCACAGGTTGACTGTGCGCTAAGTGAAGAAGAACTTCCTTTTATTTGTTTTAATTTAATTTAACCCATTAATTTCATTTGGTGGCCCCTAGTTCTTATAATATGGGAACAAGTAAATAATGTTTCCTTATTCACTTTCTCCACACCACTTATGATTTTATATACCTCGATCATATTGCCCCTTAGTCTCCTCTTTTCCAAGATGAAAAGTCCTAGCCTCTTTAATCTCTCCTCATATGGGACCTGTTCAAACCCCTCAACATTTTAGTTGCCCTTTTCTGAACCTTTTCTAAAGCCAGTATATCTTTTTTTGAGATGAGGGGACCACATCTGTACGCAGTATTCAAGATGTGGGAGAACCATGGATTTATATAACTGCAATAAGATATTCTGCATCTTATTCTCTTTTAAAGATTCTTAACATTCCATTTGCTTTTTTGACGGCTGCTGCACGCTGCGTGGATGTCTTCAGAGACCTATCCATAATGACTCCAAGATCTTTCCTGATTAGTTGTAGCTAAATTAGTCCTCCCTCCCCCATCATATTGTATGTATAGTTGGGGTTATTTTTCCCCCGTGTGCATTACTTTACGTTTATCCACATTAAATTTAATTTGCGATTTTGGTGCCCAATCACTTAGTTGTGTGAGATCTTTTGAAGTTCTTCACAGTCTGCTTTGGTCTTAACTATCTTGAGCAGTTTAGTATCATCTGCAAACTTTGCCACTGCACTGTTTACCCCTTTCTCTGGATCATTTATGAATAAGTCGAAAAGGGTTGGTCCTAGCACTGACTCTTGGGGAACACTACTAGTTACCTCTCCCCATTCTGAGAATTTACCATTAATTCCTACCCTTTGATCCTTGTCTTTTAACCAGTTCTGTGGAAGGTGATTCTGATGAAAGATTTCCAAACAGCTCCATTCAGATGTGATTCCAGCAATGAGACTACACAATATTTTTCTTCCTGAATTTTGCATTGCAAGGAATATTAGCATGATGTCACGGTTCCTCCCCCACTCTGAACTCTAGGGTACAGATGTGAGGACCTGCATGAAAACCTCCTAAACTTACTTTTACCAGCTTAGGTTAAAGCTTCCCCATGTACAAATTAATTTTATCCTTGGAATAACCACTGCCACCACCAAACTCTAACTGGGTTTACTGGGAAACGTAGTTTGGACATGTCTTTCCCCCTAAAATCCTCCCAACCCTTGCACCCCACTTCCTGGGAAAGATTTGGTAAAAATCCTCACCAATTTGCATAGGTGACCACAGACCCAAACCCTTGGATCTGAGAACAATGAAAAAGCATTCAGTTCTCTTACAAGTAGTAAATAGGAGTAAAGGAACCACCTCGGTAAAAATTAGGATAGTACGTACCTTACAGGGTAATTAGATTCAAAACAGAGAATCCCTCTAGGCAAAACCTTAAGTTACAAAAACGACACAGACAGAAATAGTCATTCTATTCAGCACAATTCTTTTCTCAGCCATTTAAAGAAATCATAATCTAACACATACCTAGCTAGATTACTTACTAAAAGTTCTAAGACTCCATTCCTGGTCTATTCCTGGCAAAGCAGCATACCAACAGCCACAGACCCTTTGTTTTTCAAAAGCTGGGAGGAGGGAGAAAGTATCTTGTTGCCTCATTGGTCATTTTGGTCAGGTGCCAGCAAGGTTACCTTTAGCTTCTTAACCCTTTACAGGTGAGAAGATTTTTTCTCTGGCCAGGAGGGATTTTAAAGGGGTTTACCCTTCCCTTTACATTTATGACACATGAGAACAGGACTTTGTATTTAAATTTTGTATTTAAACTGTAGTAACAGAGGAGCTGTTTATGTTCTACCTGACACCAAAGTTGTAGACATTCCAGCACTGTTTCCCTTCTCTACAGCACATTCATAGGAGGTTCTTTGTCCTAAATGGATCAGTAGTCTCCTTGTGACTCTTTATGAGAGTTCAGGTTTCAGAGTAGCAGCCATGTTAGTCTGTATTCGCAAAAAGAAAAGGAGTACTTGTGGCACCTTAGAGACTAACCAATTTGAGCATAAGCTATAGCTCACGAAAGCTTATGCTCAAATAAATTGGTTAAAGCTTTCATGAGCTACAGCTTATGCTCAAATTGGTTAGTCTCTAAGGTGCCACAAGTACTCCTTTTCTTTTTATGAGAGTTCAGTGACTCTGGCTGCTTCTCTGAGCCAGAGCATGTAATGAATTAAGTGTGAACTCTCTGAGCATGCACCCTCCACATAATCCATTCTCTTCTGTACTTTCTCTATTATTGTGACTGTTCCCAAGGGGTGCCAACTTTCTAATTGCACACACCTGAACAACCTTGCCCTGCTCACTGCCCCATCCCTTCGCTGAGGCCCCACCTCCACTCACTCCAGCCTCCCTCCCTCAGTTGCTCACTCTGCCACCCTCACTCACTTTCACTCAGCTGGGGCAGGGGGTTGGAGCGTGGGAGGATATGAAGGCTCCAGCTAGGGGTGCAGGTTCCAGGTGCAGTAGGGGACTCCCGACTGGGGCAGGGTGTTGAGGTGTCAGAGGGGGTAAGGGCTCCACTTGGGGGTGTAGGCTCTGTGGATGAGGGAGTTGGCATGTGGGAGGGAGCTGAAGGCTGGGGAAGGGAGGAGGTTTGGGGTGTGGGCTCTGGGAGGGAGTTTGAATCTGGGAGGGGCCTCAGGGCTGGGGCAGGATGCAGGCTCCGGGAGGAAGTTTGGGTGTGGGAGGAGGTTCAAACCTGGGGCAGGCAGTTGGGTTGCAGGGTCTGGGAATCATCATGCAGGAGGGGATTCTGACCAAGGGCAGGGGGTTGAGGTGCAAGAGGGGTTCGGGCTTTGGGAGGGTGGTGCTTACCTCAGGCAGCTCCTGGCTGGTGGTGCAGCAGAGCTATGGCAAGCTCCCTGCCTGCTCTGGCTCCGCGCTGCTTCCAGAAGCAGCCAGCCTGTCAATGGCCAATGGGAACTGCGGGGATGGTGCCTGTGGAGCTTCCTTGATCACCCCTGCACTTAGGGGTCAGACATGCTGGCTGCTTCCAGGAGCAGTGTGGAGTCAGGGCAGGCAGGGAACCTGCCTTAGCCCCACTGTGCCACTGACCAGACTTTTAATAGGCAGTTCAGTGGTACTGACCAGAGCTGCTAGGGCATTCTGGTAAAAAATTAGATGCTTGGCAACCCTACTGTTATCAGTTCTCATATATTGTATCTGCAAATCATCTGGTTTCCTGACTATGAAAATATTCAGTCTGATATATTGGCAACAGAACTGGATGCAAGGTTTCATAGGGAAGTTAGTAGCAACAATATTAAGCACAATGTTTCCTAGCTTCATGATACCTTTCAATGTGTTAGCTCTATCAGAACTGGATACAATTATTCATTGTATCATGGCCTAGAATGCTCATAAAATATTGACAACACGATTGGATACAAGTGAGGATTCTAAATTGTAGTTTCTATTTTTACCCATTTGATTATTTTTGGTTACATTAGTGCTCCATAGAGTTAGTAGAAAACTTGGAATTTTTGTACAGTCACCATTCTTTCCTTTCCATAAAGGGACATGGACCCTAGTCAGAGTAAATTATGTTTTCAATTGCTTTTGATCTGAAGCTGAATATCAAATATTTTCATATTTTGCTGGGAAATTAAAAATCTTCTTTGAATTACAAGGTAAAGTCCTCGACAGCACAAATTACGGAGTAAACAGGCAGGATTTTCATTCTTCCCATGTCTGGCTGCTCTTGGTAGTAGGGAATGAGCATAACTGTACCTGAAGCAGCAATTAAGCTTTGAAACAGAATTAGACAGTACCAGATCCCAGTGGAGAGAACTCTAAACACATTGGGTTCATCCTGCTTTCTTCAGCTGTAATAAACGCTAAGCAAAACAAAGACACTCATACTTTTAATGTGTTTCAGCTGGCCCAAGTTCAGCATTGTTTTGTCAAGCGTAATTTTATACCCATTGTCCAAATTCCACTCCTGGGTATGTACACACAACTTCCATTGAAGTCAATGGGAAAGTACAGAGCCACAATGACCCAGCAGCAGCTTCAGAAGGCACTGTGCCATAGGAGTGCACAATGTCACCCAGAGCAACCCTCCTTGCCAGAGGGGTATACTCACGGCTAAACCCAGTAAGGGAGTGCAGAACGTATTCTGCTCGATACTGGGCCAGTTCTACTAGCCAGCCTGAAGAAGTGGTGCAGCTATGGCCCCACCTCCTTCCTGTCCCTTTTCAGGGTAGCCTTGCACACTTCAGTGAGCCCAAGACTGACCCTTGAAGGGAGGCACAAAGGGTCTTTTCTCCTTCACCTCCTTGTGAAATTTTACAGAGGTTAGCCACAATCTGACTATTATTATGCATATATTTATATCATGAAATTGCTCAGGAGCTCCAGACAGATTGGGCCCCTTTGCATCTAGTGCTGTACATATACATTTGAAGATTGGTCTTGGCCTGAAGGAGATCACTGAGGGGAAAATTAGAAGTGGAAGCTGAGAGAGGGAAGAGGTAATGGAAAGCTATAGTATATTGTATTGTATAATTATACGAGTGTGTGGGGCTGTATTTTTTCCTTGGTGGCAAGTAAAAAGCAAACAAATTTGCTATCATGACTTATATTGTCATCAAAAATCTTTGAAAAATATAAGACCATACTATAGTCTCCTTAGGTAGGAACCATGTTTGGAAAATATGTTTTGCATATTTGGGACACTGCAGTCAGGGCTGGCCTTACCATGAGGCGAATTGAGGTGGTCGCCTCAGGTGCCAGACTGTGCGGGGGGGGGGGAAGGAAGGTGCCCCTAGGACCCAGAGTGTAGAAAATTGTGTCTGCTGCTGGTGCATATGTATTCTCTCTGCTCTAGATGCAGAGATGGTGGAGTGCTGTGCTGGAGGAAGGAGGGCACAAGAGACATAACAGGCAGGCAGGCGAAAAGGTGAGAGGGAATAACAGAAAGCAGCAGGAGTTGCAGGGAGAGAGAGGAGGAGGAACCTCTTATGTACCTCTCTAGCACCCCCAGGAACCTGGACTGATTCACACCAGAGTCTCAGGGAGCTTCTTGTTTCCTGCTGCTTCCCTGAACCCACTTGAGGAGAACAAGCAGTCAACTGATGTAGTAGGAGCCAGTTAGGCTCTTAAGACACGGATATCTTCCCTCACTCAGGCCTGGCTAACAGCCTGCTTATTTGTCCCCTTCAACTGAGTGAAGAGAGCCACTATAGCTGGCACAGAACAGCAGTCGTGAGTGAAAGAAGAAAATGCCCTTCTGGGGCAGCATTCAGAAGAAAGCAAGCAAAGGAAGCTTTTCTATCTAAGCAGGAAGGAGCTCTCCTGATAGACACACAAATGCTCCAGTGAGGATGTGAGTGGTGAGGAGATGCCTGATCTTCCAGTTAGTCAGAGTGCAGGTGACCTGGCAGCTACTGCAGCATCCATATCTCCAACTCAAATGGATGGAACCATGCACATTCATGAAGAAAAGTGTAGATCAGAGAAGAGTGTGGTGGAGGCACAAGAAACAGCTGCTGCTGAGTTTAGTTCCTTAAATCTAGATGATCCATGACTGTGGACCCACTTGAGCAGTAAGTAGCCTGAGGGACTTCCTTGTACTGCATGGGCCACAGCAAGTGAAAAAACTTCATGTTCCCCAAAGACAATGAAAACAGAAGCTTCCATCCAACACATTACTGACATGAAATCCCCAATGGTTACGAAGTAGAGAGGCCAAAAACCCAGAACTCTTCATACTGTTTTTGTTGCAAACTCTTCCAGTCTAATGTTCCAGCCACATTGGAGTTCTACAGGAACAAAGGACTGGAAAAATCTGGCTAGAAATCTGGCATGCCATGAGAAGGCAGCAAATCACCAGAGATCATTCCATAGGTGGAAAGAGCTTGAATGAAACTAAGGTTAAAGGCCACCATAGATGATCAGCATAGGAGAAGATTGCATCAAAGTCTCTTTACTGGCAAAATGTTCTGAAAAGGCTCATTGCCATTGTGAGAATGCTTGCTACCCAAACCTAGCTCTGCATGGCACTTCAGATCAGCTGTATGTGCCAAACAATGGAAACTTCCTTAAAATTGTGGAGCTGATGGCTGAGTTTGATGCTGTAGTCCGGGAGCATCTAAGAAGAGTCACCTCCCAAGAAATGTACATACACCTCTACCTTGGAAAATCATACAATTACTGGAAACAAAAGTCAAACAGAAGATTGTGGCAGATCTGCAGTCAGCAAGATATTACTCTTATTCTGAACTGCACACCCAACATCAGCCATATGGAACAAATGACTTTAATGGTGCATTTTGTAACAGAACCTAGTGAAATATGTCCCTGCAATGGTGACTGTCAGAGCATTTTCTAGACTTTATTGACATTGTCATACCAGCTCCTGTAGTATCATCAAAGGTGCTTTTTAAAAAGCTGGAAGGGAATTGCGATAGCTGACATGAGAGGTCAGGGCTACGATAATGGTGCCAACATGAGAGGAAAGAACAGAGGAGTGCAGACATGGATCTGAGAGTTAAACCCTTGAGCTTTTTTTGTCTCATGCAGTTCTCATTCATTGAACTTGGTGGTCAGTGATGCAGCATCAATTTCTAGTGAGGCTGCTGAATTTTTAAATGCAATTCAAAGCATCTATGTATTTTTCTCAACTCAATGGCAAATTTTGAAGCAACATCTGGAAACATCCTCTGACACTGAAATTGAGTGCCACACAATGGGAAAGTTGAGTGGAGATGATAAAGCCTATCAAACACCAAATTGGGAAGATCGATGATGCCATAGTTGCCATTATGGAGGATAATGCTATGGCAGGAACTGTTTGTGGGAGAACAGCAGCAGAGGGAAATGGAATCACCAGAAGCATACATAACTTAAAATTTCTGTGTTGCTTAGCATTGTGGCATGACATACTGTTTGAAATAAATGTTGTAAGCAAGAGACTCCAAGGTGTTGCTCTTGATATATCTGGAGTAATGGAACAACTGGACAAAGCAAAGTCATACCTACAGTCTTACCGGTCAGATGAGGGATTTCAAAATGTTCTGAAGAGTGCACAGAAGTTGGCAGAGGAACTTCACACTGAAGCTATTTTCCATTCAAGAACACAAGAATCACTGAAGACGACAACATCTTGATTACGAGGCATGGGATAATCCCATTCAAACAACAATTCAAAGTTGAATTCTTTAACCAGGTGCTAGACTGTGCAATACAGTCAGTTGAAGAACGTTTCATGCAGCTCAAGGAAGACAGCTAGGGTGACCAACAGCAAGTGTGAAAAATCGGGATGGAGTTGGGGGTGGGGGTAATAGGAGCCTAAAGAAAAAAACCCAAAAATCTGGACTGTCCCGATTTTATAGGGACATCTGGTCACCCTAAACAGTGTATTTGGGATGTTGTATGATATTCCAAAACTCCTCACTATACCTTAAGAACTACACCAGCAATGCAGGGCACTAGAGATAGTGTTGACACATAATGACATGCGTGATATTGATGCGAGTGATTTAGGTGATGAACTGAAAGCCCTTTCAAGATACTTTTCAGCAGGATCAACTCCATAGGCTATTCTGGAATATATGTGCACAAATAAGACGGCCACCCTCTTTCCAAATGCTTTTGTTGCTTTGTGCACACTTCTAACACTTCCTGTAATAGTTGCCAGTGGAGAAAGCAGCTTCTCCAAGCTGAAGTTAATAAAAACACATCTATGCTCCAAAATGACACAGGAGAGACTGGTCGGCCTTGCAACCATCTCAATAGAGCATGAGCTGGCCCAGACTGTGGACCTTCAGCAGGAAGCAGTTCAAATCTTTGCACCCAAGAAGGCATGGAAAGCACCACTTTGATTATTCAAACAGATAAAAATGCCAGTGTTTACTATGCAGACAAGAAAAGTTACATTTGCTGTTCAGGTGTTTGAAAGTTAAGTAATACTTAAAATTTTTGAACAAGGAATTTTAAATTGTTAGTTCTCCTTTATTGGGGTAGGTAGCAGAGCAGTACCATGAGAGGAGAAGAACAGGAAGAAGGCAGAACTGAGACCTTTCAAAGTTTTGGACCAAGCAAAGAGGCATGGGAGCGTCATTTGAGCTCCCTGCCTCAGGTGCCAAAATGTTGTGGGCTGGCCCTGACTGCATTATTAACAACACTTCCCCCCTCTGTCTCTCTTATGCCAGTTTCTTACAGTTGCCAGAGTGATATTTTCTATGTGAGAGATGTACAGCCACTGGAGTGGACTTTTGCAATTAACAGAGTACTTCATCCAGAGGCTGAGCTGTCTATGTTTGAACGGATGATAACTACAGCTGAGACTCAAACCAAGACATTTATGGATGATTGGAGGAAGCTTTCTGTAGCTGATCATTTGAGAGTTGTGCTAAGCTTATCTCAGCTGGTCATGTTCTGCATTACTACTAATCCATCTTTAGAGGTGAAACTAGCCAGAATTCTGTTTTCACACAGCACAACAAAGCTACAGCATTATTAGTCTTAGCCCACGAGGAAATCAGAGAACTATAAGAGAAACAATGTAAACTCCAGTAGGGTGAGGAGGAATACCACTTTGGGTACATGAAATCCTTGCAAAGAAGGTTTTAAGAAAAATGTCACTGGGCCCAAACCTACAAGATCTATAAAACCTTGGCCCATGTAATTTTTTCATCAGGTCAAAAGGGCTAGTCATAGTTGGGGAAAGCAATTTTGATTTTCAACTACTAAATTGCTGTTGGCTTCTGCAAAATGATGTGAAAAATGAAACTGGCAAAGAGCCAAACATTTTCTTGGTTTTGCTTTGGGTGTGAAAATGCACACACAGCTTTAAGTAAGGTACATTGCATGATGTCATGTCATGTAAGGGCACAACGTATTATTACAGGACATAAAGTCACACGTAGGATTTCCATTTTACAAAGGGATTTATAGTACTGTTCTACAGCAATGATAAAATAGCTTGGCAACCCCCAGACATTTGCTATCTGAGGAGTACAGAAAAATTCATGGAAGCTCAGACAAAAAGCAAACAAAACAAAAAGCAAAAAATGCACCAACAGAGGCAACATGAGACAAAAAGAATTTTAAATTGATAGTGTGGATCAGTGTACGAGAGAGTACTTTACTCTCACATGGGCACATTTTTTCAAAATTGTCTCAACCCAGACCCTAAATTTGATATCACAATCAATTTAAGGCACAGATATTGCTATTTAGGTATCTCAGTACCTGATTTATGGGTACACTGAAGTGTATTATTTGTGCTTTGGTGGCACCTAGCTGCCCCAATCAGGCTAGGGACCCCATTATACAAGTCAATGGGCAAAAGACTAGAACCACAGTCTTTTCCCTGAAGAGCTTGCAATTCAAATGGACTAAATGGTACGAGAAAGGAAGTAGTATCAACCCCACTTTATAGATGGAATAGAGGAACAGAGAGATTAAATTATTTGCCCAAGGTGATTGAACACAGATCTTCTGACTCAGAGTCCAGGGCATAAGACTAGGTCTGGAAGGATTAGATTTTTATCAGTAAACGTCGATTTCACTGTTCACATACTGCAAAAAAATATTTCCATCAATAATAATTGAAATTTACAGATCAGGAAAGAAAAAGGCTGTTTGAAAACTTATTAGTTTGATTTAAGGATATTTACTGTGTCTATTTTGACATGTGATTTTGACAGTTTGGGTTTTAACAGTTATAAAGCTTAATCATTTTGAATCTCAACATCTCATGTCATTGAATGAGTCTGACCTAGATTCAGACTCTCATGTCCTCCTTGGAATTTCTCACAACTGAAAATTTAGATAAATTAATTTTATGCTTAAATTAAATGCTTAAATAAATTTATGCTTAGTTGAATGCTTGAAACCTATATTTTTGTGCACCTGTGAACATTTAAATGTATACAAATTTAAAAAATGCTTAAAACATTGACATTATATAATCATTCTGCCAAACCTACACAAGACCACCCTTCCTCTTGTGCTTTTAGCAGTTGGACATCTAATTGCTACTAGTTATACATGCATTTTTGCAGGCAGAAGACTAGAAACATATTTCAAAATTTGTCCCTATATATGTAATTTGTTATCTCATTTTTTTTTGAGCAGCTCTAGGAACTAAGAGTAATATATTTCATTTGAAAGGTAATTTCATTTAGTTTCACAACAAAAACTCAGATGTGACCCACAACCCTATTATCACAAGCCCAAATCCTGATCCTCATGCACTGAGTTCCACTGGGGTTGATGGAGGGTGGAACCCTCCCTCTCTCCAAATCACAGATCAGTAAAGGAACTCTCCTGTGAGCATTGCTGCTGCATGAGGGCTACGTTAGTCTTCAAAAAGGTGGATCCCCCTCTACGCAGAGGGGTTGGTTTATAGGTCCACATGATCAATTTTAAGGGCAGAAGGGATCACTATGCTCACCTAATCTGACCTCCTGCATAATATAAAACATTGGATTTCACCCAGTAAACCCTCCAGTAGAGAGAATCATTCTTACCCATTACATAATGGAACATGTGGTTGAACTACCATGTATCATTTAGTAATTAACCAGGAATCCATCACCCACCCTCCTCTGGCTTGTCCAATCTTCACCCCCAAAACTGCTCTCTGTAGGCCAAGCCCTCAGAGAGCAGTGCCTTGCCATGTCTGCATCTTGCTCCCTACTCTTCACCTACTGTCTGTAGGGCCCTCCCTGCTTATATGGAGGGGAAGGGGGACTGGGCTCACAAAGCATTACAGAGCTCCATGCAGGTACGTAGCAAAGCAATGACTCACCGGTACAGCACCTCCTGCTGGTCATCCTGGGAATTAGCTCTTCAAGCCCAGAGCACCCTCCGCAGGCCAGTGTCTCACCTACTACTGGCCTCTATGTCCCTCCCGGACCCCAGTGCCCTTCTACCTCAGGGTTCTGCCCCCAGCAGTAACCCACAATCTGGGTCTCTCCACCCAGGGGAACCCCCACCCCTCTATCCCCACCTTGCCTCAGGGGCTACTGCCAGTCACCATCTAGCCCCTGGTCACTGTGGCAGACTGCAGCCTGTAAACCACTCATCGTCAGCAAGGGGGATTGGACCAGCTGCCTCTGCCTATTCCCAGGCTACACCTCTGTAGCCTCAGTACCTTTCCTGGCTTTTAGCAAGGCCTACGGCCTTGGGGTTTTCCAGGCTGGAGCTCCTCTGGCCTTCCCCCCAGCCCTGCTCCACTCTAGGTGCCCTGCTCAGCTCCTAGGCAGTCAGGTCTTTCACACTACTGCAGGGACACACACAACAGAGAGACTTTCTCTACCTGAGTTCCTAGCTCACATCCCTTTTATAGGGCCTACTGTGGCCTGATTGGGGTGTGGCCCCAGCTGTGGCTGCCTTTCAAATCAGCCTAGCCTTTTCTCACAGCCCCTGCTCTCTCCCAGGGCTGGCTTTCACCCTTTCAGGATGGAGTGGGGTGACCACCCTGCTACAAGATACAATACAGCCTTTTTTTTTTTTTAAAGATTTCTGGGACTTTGACTAATAGACTTGGAATTTTTACAGTGTAATTTATTTACACTGAATATATCCCTTTCTCAGATAATTCTACTGGTGATAATTAATAAACTGGATCCAAACTCCTTTGCTAGCCTAGACCTGCCTCAACTCTTCCTTTAGGAGACCCAGACAGCTAAATTTTGAGCTTGGGACTATCATTGCTAGGAATTATTAATGCCCTCCTTCATGAGGGCTCAGGGAAAGATGCAGTGATTTGATCATTGCTGAAGACGACTTCTCTCCATATGAATAGTCTTGTCAGTTTTTGCACAGTGTCAAATTTTCCCTTTTTGGGGAGAGTTACTGAGAAGGAAGTGGAAGAGCAATTCTAGCAATTGGGAGATTCCTCTATCTCCTTGGATCTCTTTCAGTCTGGTTTTGGACCCAAGCATGGGATGATACCTGAATTTATTTCTCTGGGGGACTTTGTCAGATTTTTGAGTTGCAGTACTGGCAGTATACTGGTAATACCACCTCTCTCTGCCATCTATTGATTTGATTCTGTGGTCCCCTTGCTTTCATCATATTTGGCAGCGTTAGTGTCCTGACTGAAACCTACAAGGCTAACGCTCAACATAGGAAAGATGATATTGGACAAGGGAAAGTAGTTTTGAGCAGGGATGTGTTGCCAAAAATTTACCCCGAGCCCTATATGTGACTTCCCTTGCAAAAATCCCCTTTCTTCTGCCCCTCCCCAATTTTTTAATCAGTTCCAAAATCTCCTCTTCCCTGCAAAATTAAACCAAAAATTAATTAATTCCAAACTGTTTCTTTTCCAAATTGACCAATCCGTCCTACCTCTCCCCTGTCCTGAGTCTCTCAGAAACATATTTCCCCCTTCCAAGTAACTCACTGACTTCTACTCTAACTGGCTCGCTTACCTGTTGGCTGTTCAGATGACCTGGGAAGTCATTTGGCAATGGATTCTTTAAGTGAGAAGGTCTCCCCTGAATAGGGAGTGTATTTCAAAGGGTCTGTCTTGATATTCAGATGCTACCATGATCTAGCTGTCTGGGAGATTGCCTTCTTCCACAACTACAACACGGAAATAAGGTCCACTGAAATAAGGAAATTGTCAACTGGTAGGAAAGGCTAATGATGAAGTCAGAACTTTCACAGCAGCTGGACCTAGATGTAGAGCTTACTGGAAATTTTTTGTGAAAACAGTTTTCCACCTGAAAATGCCATTTGGACCATTTTTTCGTGTGTGAAATCATATTGATTTTCCTAAATTTTCATTTAGGAATAAAAATTTATCTCCCTCCCAGGATATCTAAGTATCCCATTTTAAAACAGAAATTTAGATTTTATATCTTAAATTACTTTTCATTTCAAAATTAATTTAATTTATAGATAGCTATTCTAAAAGGATTAAAATGAAATGTTTCAAATTTATCCAACCCAAATGGTTAAACTGATCCAAAAAAAAATTTCCAGAGTTTTTGTTTAATGAAAATCTTTTGAAATTTTGGCTTTTCAATCTGATTTGGAATGGAAAAAAAATTTCAAATGCTCAACATTTGTTGCAGAATGGAAACCCATTTACCAACCAGCTCTAATTAGGTGTACTTCACTCCCTCAAAAGACTGAATTACTGCTAAATGTACCACTATCAGAACTAAATCCCAAAGTAATTTCTTTTATTCCATTTTCCATCAATAATTACTTGGTAAACAAATTCACACTCAGTCTCACGCACAAACATAAATCAAAATAATCTACAAAAGCCGATCAAGCTATTTCTCCTACATGAGGTGATGGAAGAGAAATGGAGGGATTCTTATTGTTATGTCTATTTTGAATTACATGAGAGGTCTCAGATTCGCTTGTATGAGAGTCATATAAAAACCTGAATTGGCAGAGATAATCAATTGCTATTTTATGTTTATTGCACCACTATGCATGTGTCTGTCCTCAGAATTGTGGGAAGGGTAAGTATGAAGATTCTTTGGGTTGTTCACCAAACTTGACTGATATATATTACATGAGAGAGAGAGAGAGAGAGAGAGAGAAACATCACTAGATGGGCGATAGCTCAGGTATGTCTACATGGGCTGCAATCTCGCCTATGATTGAAGTGTAGGCTGAAAGCAAGAATCAGGGTATTCTTCCTCAGGTGTCCTCAGCTCTGGAAATCAATCCATCCTACGATCTATCAGAACCAAAACGTGGATGTTTTGGGGATGTATTGCAAGACACTGTCACTTGACTTGGATTTTGGCTATGCGTCTTTACAATGGGGGTATTATCAATGAGAGGAGCTTATAGAGAGAGGGGTATTTGATTTAGGCCAATTATTGACAACAGGTGTTCATCTCTGTAATGCACCCAGCTTTCACAGTGGTGAGTGTAATGTAGTATAAAAATAAAATCTGCTTGTGTATGTTGCATACTTTAATAATAATAATGAATAATAGTTGCAATTAAGTGTGACAGTGTGCTCATAGTTCTTGCCACATATGCACACATCTGACTGACACTTTCAATGTTTACATTTTCATGAGAATCTTTGGATTATTTTTAAATTTTCTTATATTGTACAGTTTAGGGTTGGTTAATGCAGAAAAAATTCACATTGGCCATTCACCCTAAAATGTAGCAATCAGCATCTACTTCAGTTTAACGGGACATTCAAAGTTAATTAAGGAAGGTAATAAATCAATTGTTCTTCATATTCACCAACAAGAACATTGTGATTGGTGAGTGTGATTCATACATCATTTACGTGTGTGCCTGTCTGCTGCAAACCTGGCAGCATTACTTCTGGAAGGCATTTAAATTTCTCTCTTTAAGTATTAGCTGACAGGAAAATCTAAAGACCTTGTTCCCCAAAGTGGTAAATTGGTAACAGGAGCTTGAGACAGAATCACATCTCACCTGAAATACTCATTTGAAACAGTCTTGCTCCATGTTGTTTAGTTTGGAGTTTTCCAGTGATAACTATCCTCCAGCAGTCTGACAAACGTGTCAAACTTACCTGGGAAAGGCTAACTGAGGCAAATGGTCTTTGAGGTTGTGGTACTATTCCAGCTAGAGTTCTAAGGTCACACACAGAAATACAGGAAACTCAGGATCCAGACACATGTGGTGGGAGGTTACTCTGTTTGGATTTAGCAACTGACGGGAAAGCTGATGCTCCTTTGGTGGCAGGCTCTACATTTTAAATACCACATTTTTCCAAGAGTGACTAATGATTTTGGTTGACTCAGTTTTGGTCTGTACAACTTGAGACACCTTAAGGGGGACTGATTTTGTCCAACTTGATACATTTTAAAGGAATCCAATTTTCAAAGTGTGGGTTAGTTATACTCTGTCAAGTTGCAGGGTAGCAGCCGTGTTAGTCTGTATTCGCAAAAAGAAAAGGAGGACTTGTGGCACCTTAGGGACTAACAAATTTGTTTGAGCATAAGCTTTCGTGAGCTACAGCTGAGAGCATCTGATGAAGTGAGCTGTAGCTCACAAAAGCTTATGCTCAAATTAATTTGTTAGTCTCTAAGGTACTCCTTTTCTTTCTGTCAAGTTGGACACCCCAGAACTGAGGTACCTCTTATCTCTACTCATGTTTGAAAACATTGGCCAAAATGTTGTAAGCCGCATTTGAAGAAAAGGAAAAGAGCAGATGTATGGCCACAGCTGGTTGAAAAATGGAGGGAACGAATTTGCATAAAATGTTTTGACTTTTCCTCAAAACCGAAAATGCAAAACCTGATCTTTTCTTTCAGTTTCATCAGTTTTTTGCACAACAAATATTTTGGTTTTTGGTTACCAAAAGAAATTAGCATTTGAAGCAATGCAAAAGAGCAGATCTATAGCACCTTTCAATCAAGACGTCAGGAAAATTAGCTGACAGATTAGCTTAACAGTCTTTTTAGGCTGACTGTAGCTAAGGAAGAAACCTTTAAATAACCAATTGTAAACTTGAAATGTGACTTTTATTTTAGCGCCATAAATTTGGAAACGTTTGGTTATTATTTTGGGTATTCCTTAAAATTTCAGAGCAATACAAGAAATGACTGGAACAAAATGTGTGCATCATACAGAAAACACTTCTTGCTAGAATGATATACACTGTTACCAGCTTCTGCTTAGATATTTGAAGTTTTTATACACACTGAGCTCTACAGAAGAGAGTATTTTCCAAATAAATGTATTATTAGGCATTTTGGTCA
Organism: Lepidochelys kempii; assembly: GCF_965140285.1. Classification (NCBI taxonomy): domain Eukaryota; kingdom Metazoa; phylum Chordata; order Testudines; family Cheloniidae; genus Lepidochelys; species Lepidochelys kempii. The sequence goes on along the minus strand of NC_136384.1, from coordinate 63,342,935 downwards.
CATTTTGCAGTTTAAAGTAAGCCCAAAAGTAGAACTTTGATTTACAGTCAACAATTTCAACAAGTGACCCTTGGTGGAAAAGGTCTGCTTTTTCAGCTGGCTCTGTTGTTGAAGTTCAGAGAAACAGCTCATCTGTCTCTATTTCAGGCATCTGGCAGATGGAGAACTGCTTCAGCATTCTCCATTCCACTAAATGCTTACAGATGACTTCCATATTCGGAAGCATCTGCCAGTTATCTCATTTGGGGTATTCCCCCCCCCCCCCATTGTGTGTTTTTGGTTCTTTTCTTTACATATCCCTCTTTTTGAGGTTTTTCCTCTGATTGGGGGAAGACAGACATATATCATAACCTTCAAGAAGCAGACAAAACTTGTGAATGCCTATGAGATTCAGGCAAACTGAAAAGGGTCTTTCATGTGCAAAGCTTGAGTTAAAAGATTGGACAAAATCACAGCTGTAATGTACTCAGGAAATTAACCATGAACAAAAGGTGACCATTGTCCCCCACAGCATTTTCGAAAAGATTTCTTATGCATGTTCTTTGCACACACAGTACTGTGTATAATGCATTCTCTCTCTATCTCTATTTCCATCCCCCTCAATCCTCCTGCCTCAGATGAGGTTGAGATGTGCTGTGCTTTTGAAAATTGACATTCTGTGATTGACATAACATATTTTCCCTTAACTGTTCACTTCTCATTCTAAGGCAACGATTAGCACTGTATATTAATTGGAGAGTGTCTTACATAAAGGGAATGATTTCTTGTTGGTATTTTAATAGTATCTACTGACATTTCAAGAATTAGGACTTACTCAGTGAGGAGGAGTATGTAAGTGCATACACATAGAGCTAAATTCTAGTAAGTGCAGCATGAGTTAGCAAAGGAGGGTCTCTCCCCAGATTCTTTGTGCTGCTTCTGAGAGGCCAACCATATTCCCAGTCCCGTCTGCCTTTAGCGCAGTGGTGAGGGAAGACTTAAACTAGCTTTCCAGAAACTCCAAAGTGAATGAGGAAGGGGGCCATGGCTCATACCCCTTCTTCACTGGCCAGCCAGGACACATGAGTCAACAGGTACACGCTACAAAGCTGCTAAAAGTGTAACAGTAGCCACTACTTTGGGTGCTCCTAGAGATACTGTGCTACACTGATACACAGTAAGAAGTCTTAAGGTTAGTAACAAGGATACTTTTCACTTCTATAGCCTTTCAAATACTACAGTGATTAGTGGATATACAGACAGAGCGCCTAGTGCTGAAGAATCTCAAAGTATTTAACATATGCTCATGAACTCAACCTCAAAGTACCACCCCGAGGTAGGTATCACTGCCATTTTAAAAATGGAGCTGGCAAGGCATAGGGAGAGTATTGACTTTCTCAAGATCACACAGGAAGCTTGTAATAAAGTTGGGGATAGAACCAAGGTTTCCTGATACCAAGACCTCTGCTTTTGCTATGAACGCATCCAGCCAATGTGATGTAGCAATCAGGGACACCCAAATCGTTCTTTGAGGTAGGGTCTTTTTTTACTGTTTGAATATTAGTAGTCTAATCCCTGTAAAGCATCCATCTGCAGTACTATCTAAATAATGGTAAGGCTATGATATTGTTTAGACACAGGGTGAAGGATAAGGGAAAGTTGAAGGCCAAACACACTGATATGTTTTGTCAGAGAAATTAACAGAGCCCTTTCTGTATGCTTGTCAGCTTTAAAAATGAGGGAAAGTGGTTTCCAGTATCAGCCATGGGAAAACAAAACATGTACAGGTTTATATCAGGGAAACAAAAAGTAACAATTTGGAAAGTGCAGCTTTTTGTTAATAAAGATGCCACATTAATCAGAAAAAGAGGTGATGGAAAAAAGATGGGCTAGAACTGAAACAGATGCATTATCCGGCCACTAACAAAATAAACGGGTGATTCATTAATGCACCAGGCTACTTGGTGAAATGTTTAAGAGGGTTTTTTCCTCAATTATCTTTCTTAGAAATTCAGGCCATTGTTGAAGGCCATTCAGGAGTATCACTTATGTTGCCTGGTTTTGCAGGCTGAATCCACTGAACTGCAAGCAAATGTGTAGCCAATATACCACAGGTACCTGCCCCTTAAGCAGTGGGAAATATGATCAAGAGGGATCTGCTGACAATTTTGTGCCCAGAGTCCATTCATTCAATCTGAAGATACATTTCTTATGAACTTAAGTATTTTGTTTTACTATCAGCCTGATAATTATTTAAGCAGGTGATCATCTAGTGATAATACCAAAAAGATCAGGCTAGTTACCTGTATGATGGGAGTGGTGAGGCAGTGTGTGTGTGTGGGTATATATACACACACATGCACTGGTAATTACCAGTGCATGTAACTAATCATTCACGGACTGACAATTCATTTCAATGTTTAACTGTTGAGTTAAAAATCTTAAAATTTGGTTTACTCATTCATGAAACTATCCCAGATATGAAATCTGACTTTACCAAGAGAGGTCAGTAAAAGTTCTCTAGTCATTTTTTTAAAAATTGGATTTCAACCCTTCAAGTGCCCTTACATGTGTGCAAGTGGCATCAATTTACAAATTAATATTTACATATTAATTTATTTCAAGAGCTGTTCATATTGGAAACAGTCAGTTTGGGAAAATTAAGGTAATCAGAGGTCACCCATTTGTTTTTAAATAAGATCTTAGCCAAGAAAATTTCCATAAATACAATTTTTTAAAACCACAAGGTGGGTAGACGTTTTTAATGGTGTTAATGTCAATGTTACATTATGCCATCTAACAGCCTAGTCCAGCAAACATTTCTGCTATCATCCGGTGCTCCATGTAGGAAGTTCATGGCTCACATGCTGTCCCACCACTGACTTCAGTGGGGCTCCCCCCAAGTGCAGCAAGCAGAACTTATTGCGCGACTGGGGCCTGACACTTACCTGCTACACAATTCTATAGGATAGTGCAAAAGACATATCGCTGGGCTGCCTGTTAAATAATAGTATCCTGAATTATTTTTCAAGGCAAATGCACAATTGGTATAGCACTACTTTTCCACGCAGAGAACTGAGGACTTGAACTTGCACCATTGTAAAGTAGGGTATTTAGAAATCTTCAAATCAAACACATTTCCAGTCTTTTGTCTTCTATAGGTGGCCCTTGCTATCCCTAAGAAATGAATAGGTCTTACTGTGTTCTCCCAACCAGCTAGCTGAGTGGCCACCCATTCTTAGTGACTTATTTACTTTTACATAAAGTGCAGCTGTTTTGGTTTGTGATGTTCTTGGATCATTCCAACATCAATAATATTTTCTGTTCTATAATATAAAACTTTATTGAATCATCATGTTGGCTCAAGGCCTTATAGAGCACCAAGGATGGCAGTAGAATTAAATGGAAGGATGGCCCATTGACTGATTGAAAGGACAAAATATAACCTAACAGACAGGGATTACAAGATACTGTACAAGCCATCAGGTGGAAAAACAAACAAAAATTTCATGTTACTGATTTTTTTTAAAGCAATATATATTTTTTTCATTTCATATTTGTTTCCAAATCCTTAAAACTTTGGGTCTTGGAAACAGGATATTATAGTGATACATATTTCAGCGTGGGAACACTGTAATGCTAGGACACATTGGTCTATTTGTTTCCATCTATATTTAGTCTTTCATTTGCTTGGTTCAGCAAATTTTAGCTTTTCACCTGACCTGTGAACTATGACCTCTCACTTGACCTGTGATCTCATAAATTTTGGAAGCTCATACACAAATAAATAAATCAGCTGGAATAAGTTCTTCTGAATGAAGCTTGAGTGGAGCAGTTGCTGAGGAAGAAATACTCAGACTATTCGCCTGTGACACAATGCTAGCAAACAACTTCATGCTCCATGGACCTGTCCTTTATTCTTTCCTCTCATCCTAAAAAAACAAATCACATTAAGCTGAAATAATTGAGAGAACATTTATTCTTCACCAACAAAAAATTTCCTTGTCCAAGCCTCAGGCAAATTGTCACTGTGTCAAAACTTATGCCCATTGATATATTCTAATATTCAAATGTCCTCAAACAGAGAGTCATGGTGTCTGGGTTCTCAGCTGTCATTTGCTTGAGAACAGCAAAGGGTATTTTCAAAATATCTATTTATTATACTGGAAACACAATTATACTCCCACCCCCCCCAGGAAAGTAGGTCACAAAACCTACTCAAACAAATATTTCTCTGAATTGGGTGTAGGGGAAGTGGGCTGAAAAAATTCTCTCAGCTACAGTGGGTAGAATTTTGTACAGATCTCATGCCTCTTCGAACTGCCTATGATTCATTTGTTGAAATTGGAGCTTTTTATGGTTTTGGAAAACAGGACTGCCCCGTACCTGGTATCTGCAACTTGTTCCATGGTTTGAAATAATACAGACAGCTTCACCGAATAACACCTTTTCAATTCAAGGGACAATAGTTCCCTCCATAATGTAAATTTACAGGTAGCTATAGAGTTTATTTTACTCTTTAGAAATATCTCTCCGCCCCCCCAATGGTGATGGAATATTAGTTAACTTAGTGGGAAACTTCCATTTCATCAGGATGTTTCAGTGAAATTCCTAGACTTGCACCATCCAGTTTTGATTATAAAGTCCTCTGATTGCCCAGATGATAAGGGAGAAAATGATCAAGAAACAAGCACTGTATAATCCACAAGATAAGAAAAGTTCCACCATAAAGTATTCTTACAAGAAATCTGTCAGAAGAGGATTATATTTGTAATGATTTTCTTTTAATTTTAATATTTTTTCAGTGAGGTAATGTGATATTCATTCAGGTCTGAAAGTATTTTTAGTGATTCTCTTTGACTCTTTTGATTCATCTTCCAGGTTGCAAACAAGAGCTGCACTGATAATAAGTTGCCACTTACCTTGGCCAGCAGTGTGCACATTTTCTCAAGGTTACCTTGCCATCAGAAACAAATGGGAAATAGTTATTCTGTATGAAATCTGGACTGACAACTTGAGTTGTACTAATAGCAGATTAATTATCACAAAGAAAGATCTAACAGATTTCATAGTGACAGTAAAATCTGTCAAAAGCACATATAAAACATATGCACATGTGACTCACTCTCTCTCTCAAAGGGACTCAGGAAACTGCTGGGAACAGCTTTAGTGCAATTGGGTGTCTCAGGAGGGAGTCAGGAGAAGTAGATCTCTGACAGTAAGTCTGTAGATAGTCATGTGGACAAATCTAGAGATGAACACCCCCCAACTTAACCAAACATTTGCTTGCATAAATCTTGCCTTCTACAGAAACCAGCTTGAACAAACCTATAAACGTAGAATCAAACACAATGACACTAATTGTTTTACCTTTTCCATGAACAAACATTTTTCCAAAGTAATTGTGGAGATAATCATTTTCATTACCAAAAGCTTGGGCACATTTATATAGGTCTAGATGTGCAAAAACATTATCTAGGTGAAACATCAAATTTACTATTTTGGATTCACAGTTAAGTGTAGGCAGGAGTCAGCATCATCATGTTCTGAGATGGACACTTGACAAAATTACTGGACTCAGTGACGGGCATTGGCGGGAGATGGGAGGGGGTTCCGGGCTGAGGCTGGGGTGTGGGAGGGGGTATGGGCTCTGGGCTGTGGAAAACGGGTTGGAGTACAATGGGTATGAGGGCTCTGACTGGGGTTGCAGACTCTGGGGTGGGGCTGGGAATGAGGGGTTTGGGGTGTAGTAGGGTGCTCCGGGCTGGGACCAAAGGGTTGGGAGGGGGACCAGGGCTGGGGCAGAGGGGTGGGGCATGGGGAAATGTGTGCGTGCAGACTCCATGCAACACTTACCTCAAGCAGCTCCCAGAAGCAGCAGCATGTCCACCCTCCACCTCCTATGTGGAGGCTTGGCCAAGTAGCTCTACACGCTGCCCCATCCACAGGCACCACCCCCGCAGCTTCCTTTCGCTGCAGTTCCCAGCCAATGAGCTGGGAGCCGCAGAGGCAGTGCGCAGAGCCACCTGGTCGTGTCTCCGCCAGCAACAGCAGGGACAGGGAGCCGCTTGTGGCCAGGCAGCTCTACAGGTTGCCTCCATCCCCCCTCCCGCAGTTCCTGGTCAATGGGCTGGGAGCTGCGGAGTTATCACTTGGGGAGGGGAGATGGAGGCAGTTTGCCTGCAGAGCTGCCTGGTGCCTGGCCGCACCTCCGCCAGCAACAGCAGGGACGGGGAGCTGCTTGTGGGGAACCGCCCAAAGTGAGCGTCCCCACAGACTTCAAAATTTTTACCACGGACACTTCTGTCAGTGTACGGACATGTTGCCATCCCCTGAGTGCAGGTGTGATGATGTGGCTAGAGTCTTCTGTGCCTATATTGTTGGGTATACACATCCATTGATTAGCACACAGTGTGGCATATATGATGAAAGTTTCTGTCTCAAGGCCATTACAGAGAACTGTGGCAGTCATCTGATCATGGAGAAGCTTTAGGACCTTAATACATTTTAGAGGACAGCCAAATCTGGCCAGCACCTTCCACAGGGCTTTGTGATTGGCAGTTCTTTCTTCCAGTCATACATTATCTTTGTTGTCCATCAGGGTGCGAACATGGGTCCACAGGGATGCAATTCCACAGGGATGCAGCTACTATCATGACTGAGCAGTCCTTCCTCTTTAGGATCCCCTCTGCTCACCCTGTATGGGAGGAGGTGGCCTAAACCTAGGCTGTTTCATACACTCCTGGATCACTGTGCCTGCGGTTGAAGCTATAAAAAGACAGTGACTTTTACTCCATGAAGTAAAGCCAGTAGCATGGCTTTAGGAAGGAAACTGCTTCCAATCCATACATTCTTAAAACATTATGGAGTTTTGCTATAGACTTCAATGAAGCTAGGATTTCACCCTTAGTGTTTGTTGGAACTCTTCTGCTTCACAAATATCAGCAACAAGGATGGATTTATCCACTCACCCTCTGTTCAGTTCCTTGCCTTTCAGTGTAAGATTTAGAATTTCTTTTCCAATTAATCATTGAAGAGACAGACAAGAACACCAAGTACTGGCTCTTAAAGCAGCTGTCAGCTTTAGTAAAATGAGTGCCATAGTTCACTTTTGCTTGCTCAGATGGGCTTGGGAAAGACAGTGAATCCATCATATTTCCACATACCTTGGCTCTTGCTCTGGTAGAATGCTAACTGATCATAATATTAATTGCACAAACTGGTACAAGAGAAGAAGTTCATCCTAGCTTAGGGTGAAATGTTCTTTGTGTGTAGATGTGTTGTCAGGTTCACAGTTACTGAAATCCCCTTTAACCTCAGTTTCAGGGTGAAAAATGTCTCAAATTAGTTCAGGGCAGCAATTAGCCCTGACTGTCCATTATCGGGCATTTTCAATTTAGCAGTAGCTCCTTTTTGCATTCCAAAGGATCCTACCTTGAGATTCAATCCTGCACTATGGGAAGGGGGATGTGGAGCAGAGATGCACCTGCTGAAACATACATATTGCTTGTGGTTGGTGCAAATGCACCATAGTGAGTCTGCACCTGCACTTGTACCCTTTTCCACATGGGTGCTCAGCACCTAAAAGGAACATGTTGGTGGCTGGTGAGTAGGTGTTCCTAGAGCAAGGGTGCTCAGCTCTAATTCTGTTCAGTAGCCATGTGAGTGGCAAAACCAGGACCTTTGCTCTTAGCAGGAGTACAACCTGACTATGCCTCCTCACCAGTGATGGTAAGTAAAGTAGTCCTGGACGGAGTGGCCTTTTCTTTTCCTGTTACAAAGCATGATCAAGCCTTTGGGGAGGAAATTTCAGTACAAACATTGTACCACAAGTTTGATAAATTATATTTCTTCAAAAATTTAAGAAAACTAACCATGTAGAACTTTTAAAACACTTTGGTTTGACAGAAATAAATTGAAATTAAATTCTGTTTTGAGACAATTAACAGTGGGTTTTTTTAAACTCTGCCCATTAACAAGCTTTTACAATCATGACTGTAAGCAGTTTATCAAACACTCAGTTTTAAGCATCCAATTACTTTGAATTTATTTGTTGTTTTACTATTCAGTGTGATAACAAAAAGTTCATTTGATATTCGTGTGGCTGTCATGTGCATCCCCTTAAGAGTTCCATTTAAGTTCAGCATTCATTAAGGTTAGCTAATAGACACTTAAAATGAAATCTAACCCTGAAATAATGCTGAACTATAATGACTATGCACAGAAATGCATATGACACCCACTTGAATTTTAAATTAATTCGCTGTGATCAGAGTTTGCACCCTAAATAGCAATGGATGGGAGTAGGGTTGGAGGAAATAGAGAGACATTTGACATGGACACATTTGAATGCTTAATTCTGACTTTGGCAAAATATGAATAATTAGCCCACAGATTCTGAATTCTCTAAACACAAAGCCAGATTCCTTACATGTGTGGGAACATTTGATTCCTAGAGCTCCACTAGAACAGCATCTCTTGATAGTAGTAAGGCAATTTTTATGCATTTTTAGATGTACTTTTCTACAGGCAGTGAGAGGATCTATGCCTGAATGGCAGGCAACATTTAGTTTAAGGATAGATTTGCGTATGTCTCATTCATTTCAAACAATATGATTTTTACCTTCTTATTGTTTTGAGGACTAATGCATAGAAAAACAACAAGTCAACTAGAATTTGCAGCTTTCAAATCATGCAGAAGGATCCACATGTCCTGTGGAACAAAAAAAAAATACATTTCCAAATAGTGTGTGTTACAGAAGAGGCATTGTTAATATATACAGCAACCCTACAAAAATATAATTAAATAGTACAAAACTGCTTTTGTCCCCTGCTCCAGTGGAAGTATTTGACATCATAACTCTTGCTCTTATTGGTCTGGTAGTCCTGTGTTTCCTTCCTATTTGTTCTTTCTTTGTTCAATATAATTTATTCAGTCATAAGATGCACCTGGGTCATGAAACAGACAGGAGTGAGGAATGTTCATTGTGAGTAAAACAGTGACACCATTCAACTATATTGAAACATTCTTAGAAAGTTCTGCCTTAGTCTCTTACAAATACTAATGTCTGTGCAAAAATTCATGTGAAACCACAATGTACATGCAAATCAGGTTCAATTGCACCAAAGGACTTCCTTTATTAATAACTGTCTGTTTGCACATACACTGATTCAATTTGCATGAGCAAACAAGGTAACTGCATGCGCAATTGTAGAAAACATACTTAAATCCAGCTCAAAACATCAAGCTCGAGAAATGGGATTTATGATTCAATAAAACATTTCTAGCATTTACAGAAGGAAATGACATGGCAGATTGTACCATATCTAGTTATGTCAAAACATCATGTACCATATCTAGTTATGTCAAACCGTGCATAGTTTTTGATCTGTATATAGATGTTTTTACTTCTGTGAGTCACAAGACACATACAGACACATCCTCTGAGTATGAATTACTTGAAGACAAAAAAGGCTACAACAATTCTCATTGTTTACTAATACTCATTTACAAAACAGGTGGTAGTGTTCAGCAGGGGGATTAGAAAAAGGTGTTAATCAAATTCACAGTGCTTTTGCTGAAAAACAACAGGGAAATGCTAGTAAGTGTCTGGGATGCTGTGTGTTGTTAGGTGATTTTCAGCTTTGATTAATTATATTTCCAGGGAACATTTTTTAAATCCCATCCAGTAGATCAGAGCTACAGATCTTTGTGCAGTAGATTTCAATTAAGAACTAAACCTGCTTCAGTGCCCTCGGTTTAGTGGCAGCTACTGTCTGTAAATTTTTCACTTTTCCTAAAAAGAAAAGGAGTACTTGTGGCACCTTAGAGACTAACCAATTTATTTGAGCATAAGCTTTCGAAAGCTTATGCTCAAATAAATTGGTTAGTCTCTAAGGTGCCACAAGTACTCCTTTTCTTTTTGCGAATACAGACTAACACGGCTGTTACTCTGAAACCTGTCACTTTTTCTAATTTTTCAATGCCCACCATGTTCAATAGAATTCTTTTTTTAACAGCATCAGTATATTCTTATATTAGGAAGATCAATATGGGGATTTTAAACCTGAAAATGCCAGTGCCCATCCCATTGTATTAGTTCAGATGTCCCCTATGAAAAGGCAATCTACTGAGATCTGCAGGTCCCCTTAGTAATGACGCTATTTGGTTACTGTGCTCACAAACATATTCAAAGGATTAAGTATGTGGTTGTCTTCCTTCTCTTCTTATGCCCCCATTGTGGCAGCTGTTTTCTGGTAGGAGGGATAGTACTAACAGCCTTCATTCTTGCTATCCCTGAAGATGAAAAGCATAGTACAGTTGGCCTCATAGATCCTCTTTCAAACACCTGGCTTGAGTTCTCATAGCAAGGGAAAGGAAGACAGAAAGGCTGATCCCATTCTGTTTTCCCACCAAGGCCTCCAGAACATCAAACTCACAAGCTACATTTCCCATCCCATTACTTCTCCTGACACATTTAATCAGTGACTGACAGAAGATTCTGCCCCTGTCAGCATTAATTCACAAGAGCAGGAGACTTGAGAGTTGATGGCTTATAAATCCAGTTGTTTGTCTCCTGAACAAATACAGGACATGTGTATTCATGTTTAGAATTCAGGATGTAAGAGGAAAATCTGGGTAGATTGCCTTGTGAATATGAAATACTTGGCAGGCTGAAATAAGATGGAAGCAGGGAAGAAAAGGTGAATGGAACATAAGGTGATCAGAACTGGGCAATGAAAAATAATAATAAATATCAATAATACTTTGCATTTATATAGCATGCTTAATAAACCTAAAACCTCTTTCCTGTGGCAAGTAGAATAAATATTATTATCCCCATTTTGCAGATGAGAAAAATGAAGCACAGGAAGTTACTTGCCTAGGATCACACAGTAAAGCAGTAGCTGAATCAGGAATAAAACTCAGAAGCCTTGGTTCCTAGTCCTCTGCTCTAACTGCTATACAGCACTGCCTTCCCAATGTGGTCTAAAGAGAGATGCAAAACGTACACTCTTCTCTCAGTGCTAGTTGCTCACATATGTTGAGAGTCAGATAACAGCTATTCACTGCCTTCCCTTCTTCCTTTCCACCCCTGGTGTGTTCAGCAGCCTGTGTCTGATTTTAAAACAACATCAGGGAATTTTTTGTGTTAAGAAAAATGCACATCTTACTCCTATTAAAAAAAAATGGAACCCAGGAGAGACCAGAGCCTAAGTCAGCAAGAGTTTGAACATCACAAATGGTTTGAATAATTAAAATTTGGGTAGGATGACTTTTAGCAGTACATTGACCTAACTGTCATAAATATTTCAAGCTTCTTTTCTCTTCTTCTCTTCCGTTGCACCCCCAGGAAAAGCAAGCACAAATAAAATTTTATGACATGTTTATAAAACTAATATTGTAATTTTGTGGGCATGTGTATTTTTACAATGGTAACAACTGTAATAGTGACCATAAATTTAGTTGGTTGTCAATTATCTGTAAATAAAATTGTTAAAAAAAAGCCCATAATATAGTCTCAGTCCAAAAAGCAAAAACAATAAAAAGTAAAAGTCAAGTCAAAAGGCAAACTAATCACAAATGTATGAAAGGCCTCTCCATTAAAACCCCTGCCTATAAAGTAAGGTGAGGTGTTCCTTTCAAGGTCTGAATTTCTCCTCTCTATACAGTGTGCATTAGCTTTCTGAGGTTAGCCGAGGAAGCTACTTCTGAAATTTGTCTACTACCTTATGATTTAAAAGGCATTAAATCCTTGTCCTGAAGCATTTCGCTTAGTTGCTTTTTCTTGATACACATTAATAATCCATCGTCTATTATGCAAATGCGCACACAGGGTACATCTGTACTGGCTTTGTACGTTCCCCCGCCCCAGCCCCATTATGTGTAAACTATTGCTACAGTCTCAACTTTTTCAGTTAAGGGAAATGGGGGAAAAAAATCTTCCTCACATTTTTATGAATAGCCAATAAATGTCAGCCTAATAGCACATAGACATAAAACCTTTGTACACAGAGCCATTCCATATAGCAGCAATTTCAGACTTGACTCTTATCTTGGCACCAGATGGAGCAGAGGTGCTTATTATAATTGGCACAGGGTACAATAGCATCACAGTTTAGAAAAGGATGGGGGTGGGGGGGGAGGAATAAGGGGAAGAAGAGTCCATTTCTTTTTTAAGTGGTGAAATTGTGGCAGTTCCCCTTTTCTTTAAGGCAGAGATCAGCTTGATGCACCTTCCTATACTCTTCCCTCCCACGTCCCCTTGTTTTTCTTACCTTTCTGCCTCCTGCAGTGAAAAGAGCAGTATGGAGCTTTCCTCCAGAGACCTTCCACCTCAAGCTGCCATATGGGTTTAATGTATAATGCATGAGAAGCAGCATGAGCTGCAGCTGATTCAAAGGAGGACACATAGAGTTTGGGCTCAGGAGGCATTCTTCAATAATAATTAGAAAACCAAACAGCATTTTACGGTTTTTCTAGTCATTTTGTTGCAGTTTAAAAATCCAGCCTCAAACACTTCCAGGGAGCAATGTATTTTTTTTTTTAATTTTGTAATCTTCTCAGTCCAAGTCCTGACCAAGTACATTTATTCCTGGCTGTTGTCTACATGTGCATTGTCTTCACATTCCTTGCTTTTATTTTGTCTTTACATTTCTAAGAACAGAGAGTGTTGTAGTCATCTTGTGACAGAAACATCTGTGCAGACTTTAATACACTACAGCTCAACCCACCCCAACCTTGTAAGTTTTCAGACAATACAAGATGATTTAGGGTTCAGCTTTTGATACTATTTTTCATGTTCTCTATTATGTATAATGCTATCACCATAACAAAAGCTATTATTATCCCTGAAGAAATGACATGAGCTGTTCTTCATTGTCTTTTCCCACTGCAGCGAAAACAACAGAAACCTACAATTAATTACGATTTCTTTGGACTTCTTTGTCACCAGTAGGAGTTCACAGTCAGATTCTAAGCTCCCAAGCATGGAATCGCCTACGGCTACCCAAATGTCATGCACTAGAGAGAGTTCACTGCAAGCAATCCTTGTAGGCACTCCTGTTGAACTGTCGTCCTCATGTAAAACTCAAGATGGGATTTGTCATTTATTTGCAAATAAATAATAATAATAATAATAATAATTAATAAAATAATAAAAATAAATGGAAAATTATAGGGCCTTGAGTCTGGGGTGCATAGTGACGTTCAGGATAACAGTCACAGTAATCCTCTGGCATGACAAGATAGCAATGTGTAGTGGCCGCATATGGTTCGGGAGGACTTTGAAGCTTAGCTACCCATAGTTGTTCAGATATTCTCCTATGAGAAATGACACACAGACATCAGGTTACTTGGTGTGGTTAAGTAATTAGAAATAAAGAACCTAGAGGAAATTAGGGGCTTTACAGAGAAATACTGGGTAAAATTCTGGCTCATTGAATGGAAAATTTTGCCATGGAATTCAACGGAGCCAGGATTTTACCTACTGAGAGCTAATACACAGCTTCCTAGCATTGTTGCAAAAAAGAGGAATTCTGTTGTGATGACTCTGAGGTTTATTTACCTGATAAGTCTAGGTGACATTTGGTCCAGCTTATACCTAACAGGAAATGGAAACTACATCTTAGGTTGGTAGCTCTTTGGACAATACCTATTATTTATCTTATGCTTATAAGGTGCCCAGTCCAAGCTGCTTGAGGCCTCTAGGAACTAGAGCAGTAAGAATGAGAAATAATAAACAACAACAACATCCCAATGCTAAAATACCAGCAGGGAAAAACACCAACAATCAGCAGCAGTTCAGTGATATATTTGGGGAATTTTATATAAATGCAAAATAAAACAAAATAAATGTTCAGAGCCTGCAGTGAGTTTTCCAGGGGCAATTAGACCATCCTGTTTTAGGCAAATTCTAAGTGGCTCTCAACAGACTGCAGCCCTAGGATCAGTTCTGTCTAATAATTTTGGCAGACTCTCCTTCACCGGTTCCATAGTAATTCCTGTAGGCACTCTCAGTTTATCTTCTGATGGTGCTCTCTGACTCCTCACACCTCCATTTGTCCCTTAATTATGTTATTCGTAGGCTTGACTTGATGGAAAATGTTTACAACAGGGATTTGAACAGTGAGAACTCCTAGCGTAGAGCACCAGAAGGGAGAAATGCATTAGGGACAGCAACAAAAAAGAGAAAAGGAAATACTCTATAAAACAATCAAAAGAGCAACTGTCATATCCCTGGCATCTCTCCCCCAAATTCTCTGAGTTCTTAGAATAGCTATTGTCCTGTTATGGTTTGAACTTACTTCCCTTTCTAGAACATGCTTATATGACCAAAAGCTCTGAGAGCTCTGATTTGCTCCAGATCTCTTGCTGACTCACGGGTTTGGCTTGAAGGGTGCAGGCAGTGAACAAAAGGCAGAACCCTGTAACAGTAAGCTGAGTGCGTCTTACCAAGCTGCAGCACAACACAAAAATCCTACACTTAAATTCAGGGCATGTGAGTCCAGTCTGATGTAAAAGCCAGTACTCAGGCTGTCCTTCCCCGTGGGGATTCTCTGGACATAACTAAAGAGACTGCTGAAGCAGCATTCCCTGGGGTATCCACAAAAAGCCATCACAATATAGATGTGGATCAATAATACATTTGTCCCCTTTTCAAAAACAGCATTTTCAGGAAGAGGCATCTTAAGAATAGGAAGACCCTGGCAGACCACAGCAGGAGTCCACTTCAATTGCCCACAAGAGTAAAAACTGTGCTCTGTGTCTCAGCAGTGAATCCTCTTCTCTCGGCAGAAAGGAAAAGCTTTCATGGACTGGAACAGACCCAAGGCATAGCAGGCAGTTTGTGTTGGGGAACCCATCATACACTTTGCCTTCTCCTTTGTGCCCTGGCAGGAGATAGTGTTGGCTGGAGCTAACTGGATAAGTGCAAGGCAGGGAAAGGAGACAGAGAGAGCTCCCTATGAGTTCTGGCTCTCTGTATTCCCTCCAAAACACATTCTGTGATGTCCTGCCTTTCATTTGCTGTCTTTTGTCCTAACCCACTCTCCCTGAGGAGTACTTAAGGGAGAGAAGCAACCAGCTGCAAGAGGAAAGGTTTCCACTTTAAGGAACACTTTGTTCCAGTGCAGAACTTAACACTCTAGAAAAGCCTTAGCTATGCAATGACTTTAACACAAATAAGAGACCAACTGTCAGTTACCTTCTGCTGCCACCTGCCTCTCTGTTGTGACCTCTGCAGGTCAGTCACTTAGTGATTGTCAGCTCTTTGTGATGTTCTGCTTTTAGCAAGTTAGGCAGAAACACTGTCCCACCACAAGTGATTTCAGCTCTCATCTAAGCACTTTAAATAACAAAGGCTCCTAATGTAGCCTAATTACCTCTATCTTTGAACAGTGGGGAGGAACCGGTTAAACCAGACTGGGGACCTTTAGGGAGCCTCCATACATCCTGGCTGGGATACCTGTCCCCACGCCTCTTACTTTCACAGGGATCTGGCATTTGATCCCCTGGCTTAACAAGGTCCTTTCAGCTGAGGGTGACCCCTCATTTGGGACAGGTTAAGCACAGTTCTGCTCCCCTTTAGTCATACCATAAAGACAACAAAATTAATAATATTTCACTACCCTTGCATTCTGTACTAAAGTTATTTGTAACCCAACACCAGCCAAAGTTGACAACTGTAAGCAACACAGCTCTATCAGCTGGATATCTTGGCAGAGTAGGTGTGTTCATGTAGTTTGCCCCTGAAGTCTCTCCCCCTCCCAGCTAGCTGTCAGGGAAGAACTCATTCAGACCCTGCTTACATGTAGTTGGAAGTAACTGTGTTCACTGTAAAGTTTCAATTTAGAACATTTAAGACAGTTCTGTTGCATAACACCATTTGGTATGACAATCTCTATTGGCTGTGGATTGACAATTGATGTTGAGCTCTTTCAATGCAAATAGTATAACATTAAAATAACCAAGAGAAAAGTGTGCAATTCTGGATTTTTCCTGCTTCCCTGTAGCAATCCTTAAAGGGAAAAAAGAAAGTGGGGCTAGAAGGGTAAGAGATACTTGGAATTTCCACTTTGGACATTGTTTTTGCAGATATTTCTGAAGGGTGAGGGATCCCATAGGTCCTTGTTACAGGTTGAAATAACTGCATTCGTATTCCCCCTCTGTGATACCTTTAGAGCACCAATTTAAGGTTTCCAGCTCTCAGCTATCACCTGACTCTGGGCAAAGGCCCTTATCCTACTCTCTTCTGACTGGTAAGTTTTAAGGCTGCACAGCTCCCTGCTTTACATTGTGATATCCCCAGCAAGCCAATCTGCTTAGAGGCCAGAGCCTGTGTTTTGCTTTCTCTTTGAGGGCTAGGAACATTGCATTGCGAGCAGCTACACGTCATAGCACAGCTCTTTCTAAGCAAGCTCATTTATTCTTTAGATTAAAGCATTACAGAGAAAACCTATAAAACCAATAAACAGACTTAAAACACATACTAAACATACCAGGAGTCAATATTTAGTCTTATGGAGCCCTGGTAGGCCGAAGTCTTTCCAACTGTTCTACAAAGGTTGGGGCCCCCAGTGGACAAAAAGTCCTGTCCATTTGCTGGATCAGAAAAAAGGCCACAAGTCAGTTCAACCACATTCTGTTATACCCCAAACCCTATGTTTCACAGGCTTTGGAAATCTCCACCTGAACCAATAAATGCAACCTTCCTGGGGGGGCGGGGGGGAGGGATCTTCAGTGACTCACCTAAATCACCAACCACTATTGTTTTTCATTCCTGGAGGAGCTGTGCGTGATGCTACACCCCATATTCTTCATAGAAATAATGTTATGATATAAATATGGAATAACTAAAATATATTCTATGGGTCATGTAAGGTATCATTGGAAAGGTTATGATTTGCTGAATGTGATTATCCAATTTGTATAAATGTATCATTTCTCTATCTGAAGTTAGAGATATTGACTATGTAACAATTACAACTGTGTTTGTACTTGGGGGAATGCCCACCAGACAGTAGGCAATCAGCCTGAATGAGCCATTTAAGAAGGACAATAGAATTTTGAAGATACTAATCTCCCACCTTCCTGAGGAACTTTCTGGGAGGAACTGCAGGGTCATCTGATGATGGCATCTGGTATGGAGTACTACCTTGGACACTGCTGGTATTTTTCCACTGGAAATAGAGGATTCCTGCCTTATGTAAATCCTATTTAAGGCTGGGGAAGTGAGTCAATCGAGGCACTTTTCCATTGCCTCCCTGCCCAAGAAGGAAGACTGATGAAAGCACCTGAAGAGACAAAGGGCATGGCTACACTGGAAACTTCAAAGCGCTGTCGTGGGAGCGCTCTTATGGCAGCGCTTTGAAGTGCGAGTGTGGTCGCGTGCGAGTGCTGGGAGAGAGCTCTCCCAGCACTCCTGGTACTCCACCTCCATGAGGGGATTAGCTCTGAGCGCTGGGATCCTGTTTACACTAACGCTTTGAAGCACTCTGACTTGCTGTGCTCAGGGGGGTGATTTTTCACACCCCTGAGCCAGCAAGCTAGAGCGCTATAAAATGTAAGTGTAGCCAAGCCCAAAGGAACTAAACTGTGGAAAGGCAAGGGCTGAGTCCAAGCTGAGACAGGCATCTAATCTGTCAAGGGAAGTAACTGGAATTCTAAGCTGCAGAAACTCTGCAACCTGCAGAAACCAACATTTAGGGTGAGAAAATACATTTTGTAACCTGTTTCTTTAGTGAATTAAGTTTAGATTGCATGTTTGGTCTTATTTGCTCAGTAATCTGCTTTGTTCTGTTTGCTGTCCCTTATAATCACCTAAAATGTACCTTTTGTAGTTAATAAATTTATTTCTTGTTTATTTCAAAAAGCAGTTTGTGCAATTCGGGGGGGGGGGGGGGGCAAAAAGCTGCAATTTTTATGAGGTACAGATTTCTCTATTCAGCGCAAGACAATATAATTTTGGGTTTACATCCCTAAAGGAGGGCACATAAGTGCTGGGTAAAGTCCCGAGCTGAATCCTCCCACACAGAGCTGATTTCAGTCTGTGTCTGCAGCTGGGTGTGGCCTTACCTGTGGGTGTGCCAGAGAAAGCTTGAGGGCCTGGCCCAGCAAAGACAGGGTGAGGAAGCCCAGCCTGGTGGAACGGGCAGGCTCTGTGCAAGACCCAGCACAACAGATGGCATCTCGGACTGGAGGGTCCAACCTGTCACACTGTGGTAACCTTTCCCCATGGAATAGAACACAATCATTCATAAACCATTCACAACCACAATACAGTGTGGTCCCCAAAGATATGGTATGGGATAGCAATACCAGTCACAGTCCTTATTTTGTATATTAGGAAGCAGCCTGTTTAGCTCTGGAAAAGTAACTTTTAAGATAGCACTGGTCAGAATATTTATGACAACATTTAATTTAGTCAAAATATGCTGTTGCATCAAAGCTGAAACTTTGTGCAGAGAGGTTTCAGTTTCAATGAAGAGGTCACTGAAACATTTGGGGCTGAATGAGAGATAATGCAATGTGATGCAGTTAGACCCAAATTCAAGTCTCTGCTCTGGCTAAATCAGACGAAAAACTTGGCTCTGAATCAGGCAGAGCAGGGACTTTCATGTGGGTTTCCTGAATCCCAGACTACAAACAGACACCTGCACTCTGTCTCAGACATTTCAACACTTCTTTTCAAACCAAAATCTTGACGTATTTGTTTAGAAAATGGACATTTCAACACAAATCTGTTTTTGCAAAAATGTTCAGAAGGTTTTGTTTTTGTTCCAACAGAATTAAAACAAATTGCAAAACCTTGAAAGTTGCCATGAAATGGAATTGTCATCTTCCAGTCAGCTCTGCTGTAGAGCCCACCACAGGAAACTGTCTAATACATAAACTACAGCAAAATTTGTGTTAATTCAAAATAAACTGAACATCTTTCCAATCCTGGTTTATATGCTTGAATTTCATTTACTCTCACTTATTTCATAGCTTTTGTCTCTATTTCCCCATCTTTTCTCTTATTACTTATGTTAATAGGCCAGATCTTCAGCTGATATTAAAAAGGTGAATCTTCTTTGACGTGAATGGAAATTACACCAATTTACACCACCTGCGAATTTGGTCCACTATATGTATAACACACACGTACATGAACACAATATATAGCAAATTATATTGTGATGGTGGGAGTCACCAGATGGCAATACTACACATAGCTTTACCTTAATGTACAAACACTCTTCCGTCTTGGGAGCAATAATGTGTTTAAATTTTGTGATGCTAGTTCTTTGGGGGGAAGCTTTTAAAGGCAGCAAGAGAGTTTCTTCTCTACCTTAGTATCTCTAACTAAAGTCAATTCTTGAGACAGAGTTGTTCCCTAGGAAGTAGGCACAGTGTTTTGGAAGAGATTCTTGAAAGAGGGGACTGCCCAAGTGTTGTCTGCTCACCTCTGTTTTAGGACTGGTGTTTAAAGTGCTACTAAAACAAGTTACATTAAGAAAGTACCCAGACTCCTCATCACTGATTTCTTCTCCAATGGGAAACTGATCTGCAAGGCCCCAGTGTCTAATACCACAGGGTAGAGAGATGTCATAATTTTGCCAATAACTTCAGATGTCTAGGCCCAAGAAGTACAAGAATTCTGATTCTGACTATGGGCAAAATTTGCTGAAAACTACAACAGTTCTTTCAAATAAGTTAAACTAATCACTACCTTATTCCTGCCATCTTTGAATAGGAGAAGATGCATTTTCTTGGACACCACTAGTACATAGCACATATTGTATACAGGTTTCGCTTGAATAATGACTTAATATCACTGTAGTGTAGAAATACAGTTGCATGATGATTTTGTCTGCTATAGAGTGAGTTTGGGACAGTGATGGTCTGAGGAGTCTGTGACCATGTCCTGCTTCACCTTGTGTAAGGGTTTGGGGTGGGGTTCAAGGCCAAAGTGTGGTTAGGATTCAGGCTTTGACTCTACTGTGCTGAATTCCTGAGACCTGTTCTCATGAGATGTTACCCTCGAATAGTAGAGGTATATGAGATCAGTTGAGCTCTGATATTTTTTCAATCTTGAATGGTAGAACTATTTTTAGATCAGCCATTGTCCTGAATAAAAACTATTCACTAAAAATGTGTAAATTTGTGTCTGAAGTGTAAGTATTCACTATTCATTACATTAGTTTAAGTCAGCCAATCAGAGGCCTGAAAAATACCATGTGAGTTAGGTGGCCAACCACATATCATGAATTACAAAGCTCAAGGTGAACAGGTTGTGTAAAAGCAAACGTTAAATTGGTTTGTAGGAACTAAAGGTGTCCAATCTCTTCAGCCTGCAAACCAAATGTATTATTGAAAAAACATAACCAATATTTTAAGGGAAATTCTTCTTTCTGTTCTGCTGCCTTTGCCTCACTCAAGCAATGTAAAGGGAGTAGCAACTGGCCACTGTTGGGGAGTTCCCTCAGCAGTGACAGTGAACCAGTGGGTATACGCATGGCATAGCTGGCTCTTAAGTCTCCCTCCTTATAGCCTTTGGTACACCAATTTTATGCCCGTACAACTCCATTGACTTCAGAGGAGTTATACTGGCATAAAAACTGGTGTAACAAAGTGGAAAATCAGTGATTATTCAGGTGTTAGTCCTTTCTCAGAAAAAAACCCTTATTGGAGACAGAAGAGTTCAGATTTTGGGTCTTATTTCTGATTCACCCCCATGCAGCTGAGAATAGAGTTTGTCTTAACATTTAAAAATGTCACTGTGGTCTCCTCAACCATACATTATTTCAAAAGTTTTATTTTTAGTGTCTTAAATCAGTTTGATGAAATTTACATCTGTGATGGAAACATCATAAAATGGTAAAGTGAAGTAAGGCACTGCACTAGAGAAACTATAAAATGATAAATCATTCATAGTGCTTTCTACCAAACTAAACCTAAGAAAGGATAATTCAGAGCTGAAAGTGCTCAAACTATAGTGTAACCCCTTGGGGTTTGAGAGCATGGCCTCTTTAAATCTTTTTCTTATTGGGGAGGGGGAGCAGTGAGAGAAAGGGGGGAAGCTGGGGGGTGTGGCTCTGGAGCCCGGGGCGAGAAGGGCTGCAGCAGGGAGGCCCTGGACAAAGTGAAGGAGCGAGAACCTGACTGAAGCCTGGGAAGGACAGGGTGGTCTATGGGGGACACCCCAGGACAAGAGCCAGGAGAAACACAGTGCCAGGGGAGACAGGCCGGAGCTGAAGCCAGTATCGCTGCCGCCCGGAGCTGCATGTGGCGGTGAATACTGGGGCTTGTGACTCTGCATTGGGAATAAGGACGGAGGCTGTTAGCTAGTTAAGTGGGGAGGTGGTCGCTCTGTGTGGCTTTGCAGAGAGCGGCAGAAGAGGGCACCAGAGGGTTTTGTTGGGGAAAGTTTACTGGCGCTGAAGACGTCCAGGAGCATCCAAGACTCACCATTGAACTGGAACTTTGCTCAGTACTCCTGAACTCTGTGTGCAGACACATTGCTCAGTGTCTGCCCTGTCAGACTGTGCTACCACTGGGCCTGTGGGGGCCTTGCTTTGGAGGCAACCCTGTTTCACCGCTCCCCCTATATTTCCCCTTGTTGTTTTTCTCCTCTCATCCCTCTGTAAATAAATATCTCCCTTTGTTATATGCATTGTACTTTTCCTGTGGGTGTGTGTGTTCACTCTGGGGGGGTTTGGAACAGGTGCCCTTGGGGTGGAAGGAATTTTTCCAGCAGTATTCCTGCGCATGCTGTCTCTTGGCCAGAGCTGCCTGCAGAACAGACTCCATCTTGGCCATGAGGGCGCTAAAGTTACAATAGTGTTACAACTTTTTCTTACTTTTCATTATTTATAAAAATCCACTCCTGGCCATGTCTAAATGGCTTCTTTATCTGTCCACATGCTTCCTGATCTATCTGCTGCTTTTGACGTGATTAATTATTACATATTCCACACCTTCTTTTTGGTCATCCCTTGACTCTGTGCTCTCTTGGTTCATCTCCTAGTTTCCTGATATTCCTTCTGCATTTTTCCCATGTAATCTATCTCCTCTCCTCTCTTCTGAATTCCTCCAGATCTCTGCCTTCAGTCCTCTTTTCCCTTCATGTTCTCTGCCTGGCTAATCACATTTATACTCCCATGGGCTCAGCCATCATCTCTACATTGATGAATCACAAATATACCTCTCCATTCCCAACCTTTTACCCCTGAGCCAGTCCTGTATTTCCACCTTTCTCTCTAATATTTCTTGCTGAATGTTTTGCTACTACCACAAACAATATAACAAGACTATACAAAAGTTCTATGAAGAACCCCAAGGCCATCTGAAATTAGGGTGACATTGAGTTCTGCTAAGATCCACAAACAGCAGCTCTGGTCCATTGATATTTCGTCCACTGCAGCTTTCCTCCAAGGCACCCATCCTACAGGTTTCTGCAGTTGGTTGTGAAGAAACAGCAACTGAGTGGGGGATTAGGAAGTATCCGGCAGCGAGAGACATAGGAGTGGTTTCTTGAGCTCATGGAGAACCTAAAACTCCAAGAGGACCAGCAAATGTTGGCCCACATGAACTGAAACCTGAGAAGTTCACAAGGCCTCTTCAGTAGGTGAAATCCTTGCCCCATTAAATGTTAAAAATTGAACTTACTACTTTTATTTCTAAGTTATCTTCTCTTTCACCATTCACACCACCACCGTCTTTTTGATCATCAAAATTTAGAGCATCCTTGACCATTATTGCCTGACTTTCATTCAGGAAGTCCCCAAATCATGTCACTTCTTGCTCTAGAGCATCTCCAAAATTTCATCCCTTCCTCTACATCCATCTTGCTAAGAAAAAATATCTATGCTCTGATCATGCTTATCTGCCTTGCTCTATCTCTCTTCCTTCCAGTAAATCCTAATGAAAAAAATACTCATCTAGTATAATATTTGTATCTAAATAAGTTTTCTGTAGTACATATAAATGGTAACCATAGAATGAATAGCTCTTTGGTTGCTGCAAATAAATAGTACTACTCATAAATTATTGCAGCTTCACACAGGAGAAAATAAACCCCTCAAGGAAGTGCCCATTTTTCTGTTTGCCTTTGGACCCACAATAGAGCTGCTGAGAAAAAAAAAGGGGGAAATGTTTTCAACTTTTTCCTTTCTTAATTTTAAAAAAATCACCAATTGTATAGTTAAAAAAATGGGAACAAAATAATAAAAATGTTGTTGAATTTTTAATGTTTTCTCCCCAAATTTCAATATATTTTTGAAATCTCAGTTTCAAAAAGCACTACCTCACTTTATATGTCGAACACTGCTCCTGTCTCCTTTCACTTTCTATTCACTATCTCATCCTGTAGCCCTAAATGATGCTGAAGTAACATTTCTCCTGTCCTCGTCTCGCCCTTATCCCTCCGTCCTTTCTCTGATTTCAACCTTACTATAACAGTTAAACTTGGTGAGCTATTTGCAGCAAACAATGTATTCCATAAATTTAAACCCTTTTTTCTAGTTATGGACTATTTGTTACAAATAGGTTTTTTACAAATAGGTAATTTTAAATTATTCAATGAAAATCTCAAGCAAGCACATTTATGAATCTCTATTTCTGTAAAGTCTTTGTGCACTATTAACTGAGACTGTTGCTTTTGAATGTTTACTGCTTTGGAATTTGCAATTCATGCTGAGTGATTGGTCACCTAAGTCACATGGTATTGATTCTACTCCCTGATTGGATGGCTGGAATTTTTTATAAACACAACAACAGTCTGAATAAGTCACTTTTGGTGCAAACATTTGTTTGCATGAGTGTTCACAATACTTTCTCCTTCCACAGGAGTAGACATAAAGGGTGGTAAGGTTGACAAATGGATTATTGGGTCACCTGTCTGCAGTCTGTCCTATGATCAAAGGGTATGCACAGCTCCTGAAGTGCTACAAACCCTTTGATATGGGAGAACATTTCTTAGCTTCTCTCTGGTAGGGCATTGAGGGACATGTAGCCTGCAGAAGAGACTAAAGAGACGCTGCTGCCTCTCACTTCTGCCTAGCACAAGCCCAAGAGCACACGTATCTAATGAACTGTGGGTACTGTTAAGGGTGAAGAGTCCTGCCACTGTGATGGGGCTGCACTGGCGGGCAGGGGTGGGAGTGGGATGCTGGGAAGCTCTGCCTGAATGAGGGAGTAAGAGGATGAAGTCTCTGCTTGGGGATGACAAAGGGAGGAGTAGATGAAGGGGAGAGTCCCTGTTACTTAGGGGAAGTCAAAAGGGGAGAAGGTTGAAAAGCTTGATTGAATGATGGGCAGGGGAAAAGACCCCTCCTGGGGACGAAGATTGGTAAGGAAAGTGGGGGCTTAAGCATAGGCGCCGACTCTGTGGGTGCTCTGAGGCTGGAGACCCACGGGGAAAAATTTGTGGGTGCTGTCCATCCACCAGCAGCCAAGCACCCCGCCCCACTCCCTTGTACCACCTCACCTCCTCCTTCACCTCCTCCTCTGAGCATGCCGCTTCCCTGCTCCTCTGCCTACCTCCCAGCGCTTGCCGCCACCAAACAGCTGTAGCACACTGCGGGAGGGAGGGGGGGAGGAGCGGGGACATGGCGCGCTCAGGGGAGGAGGTGGGGAAGGAGCGGTGTTGGGGCGGGGATTTTGGGGAAAGAGTCGGAATAGGTGCAGGGAGGGGGTGGAGTTGGGTCAGGGATTTAGGGGAAGGGGTTGGAATGGGGGTGAGAGGGGGCGGGGCAAGGCTAGAGTCGGGGCGGGGCTGGGGGCAGAGGGGGGTCAAGCACTCACTGGTGCCAGTAGAAGTCAGCGCTGTTGAGCTTAAGGCTGTCCCAGAACATTTTCCCTGCTAGCAGCGGGGCGGGAGGGACTAGAAAGAAATGGGGTCTGCTGCGTGGAGGGGAAAGAGAAGGAACCCATTGGTGCTAGGCTACTGTTGCCAACTCTTGTGATTTTATAATGAATGTTGAAATATTTGGTGTTTTTTTCTTAAAGTGCCAGCTCCTGGAATCCTGTGATTACATGAAAATCCCAACGCTTATTTTTAAAAAGTAAAGTTTCTATACCTCATGGTTGTGGGAAAGTTTGGAAAAAATGAACTGTAAAGCCTTTAAAAGCAGGAGGCAAATAAAAAGATCACACATTTGTTATTTTTAAATTTTCATGATTTTTAAGCTTTTGGTTGCTTTGGTTTGGTGATACTGCAGAATAGACACAGGAAGGAATTCTCCATCTGCAAGGGAAAGAGATAGATAGGCAGACAGGGGTGTGTTAACAGTTCCTAGGAATCAAAGAAAGAGGGGATGGAATACAAGCCCCTTCAGGAAGACAGATGGAAGTGGAAGCCCTGTCACTCCTGAGAGGAGGAGTGGGGAGAAGAGAAAATAAAAAATAGCCCCCAAATCTATGAAGAAAAAGAGGGAGTGGAAGTTGCCATGGACCCCAAAAATAAGAGGGAGACAGAGGGCTGGAAACTATGCCAACTCCTCAAGGGGAAGAGAGAAAAGAAGTTTCAGGCAGCGGAGGGTACAGCAGAGGAGAATAGTCAGAATGACTGCAGAAGTGACAATCAATCAATATGGGAAGAACTGGGGAAGGGATGGGCAAAAAATTGATTTTGTTTTCAACACTCCAGATTGATATTTTCACTTTAGATCTATAAGTCAATGAAATGGCATGTTTCAAAATGTTTGATGATATCCCAGAGATGTGCTTCATTGTCCACAGAAAACAATGAAATCCAGACTGAAGCGACTTCATCCACATCTCACATTATTGCTGGAAATGAGCAATGTGCTAACTGCCATATTCTATTTGTTTGCAAATACCACAGCAACAGCTGCTTCTCCAGATTATCTAACAAAGCTGCTAAAATTTAGGCCAGGTGTTCGTTACATGAAATGACATCTAACAGACAGGAAAATGTGAAGAAGGCATTTACTGTTCAGTGGTTGAGGGGCTTTCCCCTCTATGTACTGGGCTTGGATCAAACACTGGCTCCCTTCGCCCTGTGAAGGAATTTGAACTGGAATTTTACAGCTTTTCTCCATATCTATAATAGATCCAAACAAACTCCCATATTAGAATGCTTCCAGATTGCAGGGGTTTAGATCTGGATTTAAATTTTGTGTCTCAGGGGTCTCGCTATTGGTTTCAATGGGAGCAGGATCAGACTCTTAGTCCTATTCAGGTATTTTCAGTGAAGTTTGCCTTGGGCAATCTGCAAGCATTACTGGTACTTTTTGGTTGGCAGTCTAGGCACAGAGACCAAAGATTTCATTATGTTTTGTGTAATTATGTAGCACCTCTGTGCCAAACTACTGGAGAAGGATGACAAAAAGACACATCAGGAAAACAATAATTAACAATAATAAAGCAACAACTGGTCAATGGAGCTGGAACCATTTTCACAGTGTGGGTGTTGATGGCGGAAACCATCTATATGGGTTGTTTTTACTACTTCAAGCCGAGGGTGCCACAGCACCCCTAGTTCTAGCACGTATGCAACTGGTGAGTGTGAATAATGCACTGGAGTATAGTACACATTTGCTAAGACAACAGATTTTAGCTTCAAGCTTCCAAAGAATTACTGTACACAGTGAGAAAATATAACGTTATGAATGATGAAAAATACTTTAGCCATGCTGTGATTTTCTCAAATAAATATCACTAGGTAGAATTCTGGGATGGAATCAGCCAAGCCAGAATGAGCAGCTTTTAAGGGAGCTGTAGAAAGACCCAACTCTATTACACCAAAGAATATGAAGAAGTCTGTCAGGCTGGAGGGTTCAGCTCAGAAGTCTTTAAAGGAAATCACATCAGATACAGAAATGGGGACTTCAAAGGAGAGACAATTATTTATAAAAACATTCAACATGAAAGATGACCTAAAGATCTGAATTAAACTTATTCTGAAAAGAGCTAAGGCTCAGCAATAATTCACAGCTTTATAATCCAAGTGGACTTTTCTGGTCTCAGTAATAGTATATAATGTCACAGTCTATCTGGATTCATAATTTCTTTTTTAATGTTACCGTCTGGAAATGACAAATAAAAAAGTAGAAAAGAAAACAACATTAATTATATTTCACTGTACAGACAAGTCCAGAGAGTAATCAAATCTGGACATGTTTACATGAAATTGAGAAGCAATATAAAAGGGTAGGTGTGTCTAGGTTACAAGAGACAATGGATTCAATTTCCTAAACAGCAGGCAAAGAGTAGAAAGATAATACCTCCAATTACATTTTGTTTAAAGAAAGTGACTACCTTAGTTCCTGGAACAAACCAAGGGCCCAATCCTTCAAACATGTGTCCTACCTACACGAGTAGTCCCACTGAATTACACTGATACATACAGATGGAAGATTACCTACAGGACTGAGTTTCTTATTGCTTACACCACTGTGAAATCCAGTGTTTGCGGGGTTGTGCTTAAAAATAAACCCCAAGCTGTACAGCAGGTAAGAAAAGCAGTGATTAATTCATGAGTCCCATGGAATATGGCATATGTTCCTGGTATCCAAAGTTCTGGGGGAGGAGAGAGCGTTCTTCTGAGAAAATACATTTTCACAGCATAGTAAAATGATCTGCATTTGAAGTTTTCTGCCACTCTGGGATTTCTTTGCTTTATACATTTTAGCTTGTAGTACTATAAATGTAAGACTTGCACTTTTCATGCAGTTTTTCACCTAGGCTGTGATGTTCCTATTTCTGTACTTATTGACACCAGATAAAGACTAACCATTTGCAAGTCTATTCAAGAGATAAAAAAATATGGCCTAACTTTCCACCATTTGTGATTTTAGCAGATTCTTTTCAAACTCAACAGATATTCTGTTGTTGAAATGTAGAGTTAATAATACTAATGATCTAAGGATATTCTTGCTCACCTTTCCAGTTTCTCTCTGTTGTGAAGTACGTTCTATATAGCCAATCTCTTTGTCAGCTTGCCAAAGTACACCAGTAAAAATTTGAGAAAATATCTTTTTATGGAGCACAACACACACAAAAAGTATTTGTCTCTGAACAACCCTCATCCAAACATTTAGTGATTCAATTCATTCTGCCACAATGAAATGCCAAGGTAATGAAATCATAGGGACTTATACTTATCTTTTTGATCAACATACTAAGGTAATCTTTGGGCCTAATCCTGAGAGGTACTGAGCACCTGAGGTCCTATGTTAATGTCAGTGAATTCAGTTGGAATCTTACCAGAGACATCAGTGGAGCAAGTTCTTTCTTTGCACCTGCAACTCCCATTGAAGCCAAAGGAAGTTGCAGATGCTCAGCACATTACAGGATATGGCCCACAGGTAATAAATACATTCTTTCTCATATAAAAGAACCTCATTAAGAGATTGTGTCAACTATAGTTCCTTCATCTTCTGAAGAAGTC
Organism: Lepidochelys kempii; assembly: GCF_965140285.1. Classification (NCBI taxonomy): domain Eukaryota; kingdom Metazoa; phylum Chordata; order Testudines; family Cheloniidae; genus Lepidochelys; species Lepidochelys kempii. Next base: position 63,314,559 of record NC_136384.1, on the reverse strand, counting down.
AAGGCAGCCTTACTGCACTTGAAGGGCATCATTACTTTGATAAAACACATATTGATTAATGCCTCCCAACACATAATTATTATAATAGATACTTGCAAACGTATTTCAGGCAACTGTTGTGCAAGCTTCTTCAAAGAGCTTTGCCACTACATTTCATTTTTAGCCTACTGTAATTGCTCCTTCAACAGAGAATGTCAATTGTGACAAAATATCTGATGGCTTGTGATGAGCATAAACGGAGACTAAAATAAGGCCCATTATTTAAAAAATAAAACATAGAAATAAAAAAAAAAAGAAAACCCTTGTTAAATATCTCTCTCTCTGACACACACACAGAAGATTTTCTGTTAATTCACAGTGAATACTGTTGCCCAGATTTTGCTTGCACATGATATGATGTCTAAACTGCTTATTTGATGCCCTGCTTCTTAGTTATTGCTAGCTTTTCAGCACACCACTTGTGGTGATACAAAGTCACCTATGCACAAACTTGTGCCTACTCTTTGTAGGTGCAAATACCTTGGTGTGTGTGCAGTAACTCTTGTGTATTTGGTCTCTGGGCTGCCTAAAATTTTCAGCAGGGCCCCAGGAACTTTGACCAAGAGATCTGGGCAAATGTCATTACCACAGGACCATCACTTTCCACACAGAACCGATACAGACTCAATTGTTTAAGTCTTCTCCAAATGCTCTCTTCTAATAGTTGCTCTGTTTTTCCTCTTCCACACTTGGTTTTGTACTCATTTATCTCAACCCTATGCTTCAAAGAGCACTCAACTTTGTGTACATCTGAACCATACACTCCATTAATCTTCTTAAAGCCCTTTTCTTCTACAAATGATTCTAGCCCTGGTGTCCCTCTGGGTATACCTACACTGGAGCTGGAAGGTGTATTTTTCAGCTCAGGCAGCCATACCCACACTAGCTCTAATTGAGCTAGCATGCTAAAAATAGAAACATAGCTGTGATGGCACAAGTAGTGGGAGGGGCTGCATGCCCCGAGTATGATCCTGTCCAAGACCCTAGGTACGTACTTAGCATCCTTGCCCTTCCTGCCGCTCATGCCACCATAGCTACGCTTCTATTTTTACCATGCCTGCAATGCAGATATCTCCACTAGAACTGGAAATTACTCCTTCCAACTCGAGTGTACACCTACCCTATGCTGTCTCACCCTCTTGCATTTTGATTGTTTTTCCATGTAGTTTATTCCTCTGAGTAAGCGTCTTACGGCAGGGCATTTGCCTTCCTGTAGAGTGCCATGTACACATTATAGCAGAGTGTAAAGAAACAAATACATACAATAGTAGAACACTTAGCCTCTGGGTGGCATAGTGCTCTCAATCACATTTGGAGAGGCTTTTAAAAGCGGGAGACTACCACACCTTTTCTTCCACACTCTTTAAACTTGCTCCAGAATAAGCCCACCTACAAATCTGGACAAAAATATTACCCATGTGTAAGCTAGTTTCTATTGATAAGTCTCTGGTCTTTTCATGCACAATAAAGTGACTTGGATGTTATCACCAGTTGCACACATTCCACATGGGCCAGTTTCCCACATGCTCTCAGCATAAAACGAAAGACACAATACCTGGCTTCCTGAATCGGACACAAAGCAGAGAAGATTATTTTAAAATAAAACAGTATTATAATATCAGCATTTCCTTCCATAATAAGTTGATTCCCTTGTGGATTTGTATTGATATTATCTCTTAAATAAAGGGACACAGTCAGATTTACTAATAAATTTTGGCTGCTGTTCCAATGATTCTATAAATGCCATAAACTCAGCCATACTGTTAAGCTGGGTCTGGAGATGCTTTGCACGCCAGAGCAACAAAAACACCTGTTGCATACCAGTGAATCTAGCATGGAGACCATAGTCCCTAGCTCCACCATACTGGCCAACATACGAAACCAATAAAAAGGGATTTTTTGAAAGAAAAGAAACTTATATGGACTGAAATTCTGGCTCCATTGAAGTAAATAGGAGTTTTGCCATTGACTTCAATGGGGCCAGCATCTCATAGATGGCATTTCAAAGCTTTTTGGTGGGACAGAGGTAAAAAATGGTAAATATTCTGCTCAAAAAATAGGCCTAACATCCTAAGTAGAGTCAGTTAGCCTGGATGTGCATTTGGATGAATTCTGGAAGCCAGGGGGTGATTTTACTTTTTTACCTAAGGTGTTTGGGGTAGAAGGCAATGTTAGAAACATGCAGTTTGCAGGAAATAACTTTTATAGCCTGTAAACTCCCAGGAGACTTTCAGAGTAATAGCATTTATTGCAAAAAGGAATAAGAAATAAAAAAGAACTTTTACAGCACCAGAAACATCCCTATTCTTCTCTTCTTTCCCAGTGGCACATAAACCTTCTGTAGCACCAGAAAACAGATACTTTTTTTTTGCTTGCAGACAACGGAAATTTATGTCTTAAGTCTTTGTGTACACAAGTAAAATTAAAATCTAAGTTTGGTGTAGCAAGAAACTTTCTAGGAACTGCAAAACATGACAAGGCATCTCCGTCTCAGAATTGTGGATATACATTTATTTCTTACACTCCACATGAGTGTAAGAAATACATGAGTTTGCAAGGTGGCAGAGGAGGGTCAAAGGGTTGTATATGTCTACAGTAATGTAAAGGTTATCCTTTTTTGTCACCACCACTGTTTAATACTTCTGGTGTTTTATTTCCCATAAAACTTAGATGGTTTTACAAGTACACTAGAAAACAGAAATGGAAATGACCTATGAGATCATCTACTCCAAGCCCCTGCTTGTGAAGGATTGTTCTCTTCAGTACATTTGGAAGTGCTTTGTCCAATCTAGTTTTAAATGTTCAAGGCAATGTGGCTTTTGCCACCTCCCCTGGGAGACTATTCCAAAAATCAAAGCAATCTTACAGTCAAGATTTCTTCTGTAATTCATCTTAAATTTTCTGTTTCTTAATTTAATCCCGTTTACTTAAAATACATCCTACTCCCTGTACTACCTTAAATAAATAATTCTCTACTCTTGGCATTTATAGATTCATGTACTTATAGATGGTTATCATGTCTCCTCCTGAATTGTCACTTAGCTAAACTGTACAAATTTAGTGGTGTTAATTTATTGTCAGAAGACAGTCTCTCCTGCCCCTTAATAGTTTTTGCTGCTCTTCTCCCTCCCTTCTAAGTCCTATCATTAAAGACTAATGAAATCCATATTTTAACAAGAGATTGTGAATTAATGCAGTTCCCTCTTCTGCAAGCATTATAGATACAGTAAATTGAAAAGACTTGGTGAGATTTTCCAAGTAAGTAGTCTTTATGAAATGTCTTGAGTGTTAACATATAAACGTTTGTGCTAAACAAAAAGGGGATTTTGTTAAAATTCAAACACAAAAGGGAAGAAAATGGTCTCTAGAAAAGGAGAAGAATGAAAGTCATAAGATGGAGGTTCTATTTCGAGCTCTGCAACGGACTTCCTCTGTGATCTCCTGCAAGTCACCCAGGCCAAAATTTTAAACTTGGCTACTGCTAGCTATGCAGCTAAATTAAAGTGACCTGATGTTCAGAGATGTGGAGCATACATAGCCCTTCTTTGTTCATATGCATCTTCAGCATAATTTATTCTTAGGATATTATTATTCTCAGATGGTGGAGTTCATTTTAGCAAAAAAGAATTAAGGGCCAGATTTTCAAAGATATTTAGGTGTTTCAAAATGCAAATAGGTGTGTAGTAGGATTTTAAAAAGTACCTAAAAATTAGGCACCTAACACCCATTGATTTCAGTGGGAGTTAGGCACCTAACCTGCTTAGTTACTTTTGAATATTCCACTAATTGCCTGTTTGTGTGTTTGGCACTAAATACCTTTGAAAATCTGCCATAAATCCCTTGTCAAAGTCTGTCTTCATTCAGCTTTGCTCATCTTAGGCCTTGTCTACACTGCCACTTTACGGTGCTGCCACTTTCTCGCTCAGAGGTGTGAAAAAACATCCCCCTGATGTTTCAGCGCTGTAAAGTGGCCGTGTAGACAGTGCCGAGGAGCCACACTCCCAGTGCTGGTAGCTCCTCCTGTCATGGGGGTGGGTTTTTTACATTGCTGGGAGAGCTCTCTCCTAGGACCGGTGCCACAACTACACAGCCACGTTAAACATTGCTAGCGAAGACATACCTTTCCCAAACCTGAAGAAAAGCTCTGTGTAGCTCAAAAGCTTGTCTCTCGTTCTCACACAGTGCTTTAACGTGGCTGTGTAGTCACGGCACCAGTGCTGAGGGAGAGCTCTCCCAGGACTGTGAAAAGACCACCCCCACAAAGGGAGTAGCTCCCAGTACTGGTGTGCTGTCTACATGGTCACTTTACAGCACTGAAACTTGCAGTGCTCAGGGGGGTGGTTTTTCACACCCCTGAGCGAGAAAGTTACAGTGCTGTAAAGTGGCCCTGTAGACAAGGCCTAAGGGCATGTCTACATTGCCCCACAGTTTGGGCTATGGGGTGCTGAATAGCAATGCATACCAAAGTGCCCTGCTATAATTCCTCTGTGTGGATGCTGCAGGCTTGAACCGAAAGGTGTAGACATGCCTAGGGCTTAACACTGCAAGTTACTAAGCTCTCTGGCCCTTGAGCAAAGAACTGAAGCATGCAGTTCTGGTAAAGTTAAACACACTGACTCCAAAGAGGCTTGGCCTGGGCACAAGCAGTTCTTCGTATGAAGTCTATTGCGGGGTTAGGGGTTAATTAATTATCTGGCTCCCCAACTAGTCCAGTGTTTTAAATGTCTTTGATCAATGTGGCTGCAACATGTCAGGAAAGATAATTCACTTTGTGTTGTAACAGGATTTGTAAAATTGTATTTGTCATGGCTTTTTTTTTTATTGAAGGTAAGAATGAGAAAGTTGCCTTGCCTGAAGGCTGATTCTGGGAGGACATCAGCAGGTGTTCAATTGTAAGCCACTGGGAGCTCATCCTGTCCCATGAATGCAAGAGACACACTGAGAATTACAAAGGAGAATATTTTCTGATAAATAATTGAATATGAGGCAACAGGGTTAAAAAAAATGTGTTGCCTAATTCAAAAACCCATTGGACGATGAATAAATACCCCAGATATACACTGGGGTAACGGAGAGCAGAATTTGGTTCCCTAGAGAAAAGGAGGGGGGAAATCATGACACTACAAGCAGCACTAGGCATCCCAAAGAAGGCATGATATAGCACAGAATTTTTTCTTCAGCTTGTCCACACTTGCAGGCTGTCTGAGGGCATTACTGGATGAAGTGCTAGGAAAACCATGTTATGGGTTAAATTATACCCTCATTGAGATTGAGAGGTGTGAACACACCCTTCAACTAGCATAACTAAGGATAAGTTAACCACAATCCCCCACCTAAAACAAAAGGGTTATGGGAACTCACCCAGGAGTTATGGATTGTGTGGATGAAGGGGTTTCTTTTGTTTTGCGGAGTATTGTTTTGAGCAAGGACACCAGTGTGTGGGGAAAGGCAAAACACAGATCCATAGACCCGCCAGCAGTTCTGAGTTTTGCAGGACTGTCCTGCTTTGACCCACAAATCCCCTGTCCTGACTGAAGTGACTCCTGACCCATGGGGCTATCTGGACTCAGCTCCCCACTGCAGGCATTTTGACCTGGCCTCTGGGACACAGGATTGTAGTGTCACTCAGGTTAGGCTTGGCCACCCTGATGGGGGCTCAGATTGAATGTGAGTGATCTTACAATCTAAATATAATACAAGAGACAACGGCATGTTAATTCTGTTTGTATCCATCTGTTTGCTGCCATGCAGTTGCTCGCTTTGCTTGTGTATTATTCCCTTTTCCTCCACCATATGCCTGTCTTGTCTATTCAGATAAGATATTCAGGCCAGAGACTCTGCTACACTATGTTTATACAATACCTACAGCAATGGGTTACCATTCTATCATGATAAACATGACTAATATAATATATAATTAAAATAAATAGATAGTTTGAGGATCTCATTGGTTGTTAAAGCTTGTTGACTGACATGCCACTCAAACATTTCTTGACTGTACAGTATGAGTAGTCTTAAAGGATTCATTTTTCAATAGCTAATGTTGATTTCACGGTACACAGAAAAACTGACAAAAATACTTCCATTGATAATTGAAATTTACTGATAGGTATAGTATAAAAAATGCTGCTCAAGAATTTATTAACATTTGATTTAAGGATATTTACTTTGTATATTTCGACACATGTTAACAGTTTTACTGGTTAAAAAGTTTAACTTTTTGAATCTCAACATCTGCTGTTAAATAATTATTGTCTGACCCCACTCCCATGATTTCCTGCAACTGTGAAAATGTAAATTGATAAACATTGGGGAAAATGCTTAAAATAAACATCTGTATTATCCATCAAAATTATAAAAAAATTAAATTCTGCCAAGCGTAAGTATAAGGAAAATTTCATACACCTAAATGTAAGTAGACTGCTTAAGAAACAAGCACTGCAGTTGGAAAAAAAAATCAATTTGGGTGTTCTTTTGTTCAGATTGACTGTTTACATCAGGTGATTTCACACAACACTTAAGGAAACAATTGTATAATCTGATACAAATCAAAGTGCCTGAAAGTGTTCATTTGCAGACAAAATTATAGACTTCTCAGCTATTACTGCTCAATGGTGATGAATGTGAAAGCAGACTGAGTCCTGATGTGTCGTAGCTAACAACACTGATTCGTTTTCAATTAAGGGAAAAGAAGAAAAGACAACACATTTCATTTCAGTGGACTGGGCTGGTAACCATCAGCAGGACTATCTGTTTTACATTTAGATTAAATGATGTTTTTGTCTTGCAGAGCAATACCCTTGTGATTAAAATGGATGGAATTTAGATCAGTTCCTTATGTACTGGTTTCAGAGTAACAGCCGTGTTAGTCTGTATTCGCAAAAAGAAAAGGAGTACTTGTGGCACCTTAGAGACTAACCAATTTATTTGAGCATAAGCTTTCGTGAGCTACAGCTTATGCTCAAATAAATTGGTTAGTCTCTAAGGTGCCACAAGTACTCCTTTTCTTTCAGTATGTACTGTGATCCTTTTGCCTCTTCCTTTTTTTCTTTCTACCCCTGCCTCTCCTTCCAGATATACAAAGAGCAACTTCCAGCTGAGACAAACTTCCTTCTTACTGGCTCAGCCAGAGGCAATCTCCTTTTTGACAGTAGAGATGAAGCTTTTGAACTGTGTGGGTGCTATTTTGAGCGTCAGTTGTGGTAAAATGTAGGACCTACAACAGCAAGCCCTGCCTCTGGATTAGGGACTCTACTAATTGTTCTGGCTACCACTATCACCTAGCACATCCAACAGCGGCACCAGAATCGCGGGGCAGGAGTGCCATAGGCCTCCCACTTTTTGAAAGTGGACGGGCCTGTCCTGTCCACTTTTCTCTGGAGTCGACCCCGCCCACTCCCCTCCCTCTTCCCCCGAGGCCCCACCCCATCTCAGGCCAGCATGGAGCCTGGCCAGTTGTGGGAGCCACGCGGACCCCCTTACCTGTCTGCGATGCGAGGGGGCTGAGAGCAGCCTCCGGCCTGTGTCCCTGCACCCTGGGTTCCCCACCCAGCCCAGGGCAGGGGAGGTGGAGGTGATTGAACCATGACTTTGTACTAGCTCAACACAGCTTGCTCGCGTGGCTGTCCCTGACCTGGCTCTGGCCGTGGGGCGGGGGGGGTCAGAGCCACAGCCTGGCCATGGTAAGAGTTACACGGGCAGCTGTGGGGAGTTGTGGACCTCCACCTACCCTGGGTGGAGGTCTGGGGGTGGGGAGTGGGGACACGGGCAGGGAGCTGTTTTCGGCCTCACCCCACTCCTGGCAGGGGGAGAGGGGGCAGGCTATCTGGTCCCACTCTGGCTTGGCCAGGGACGGAACCTCCAGGGGATGAGAAGGGGCGGGGTGGACCGGGGCACACACTTTTGGGAAGGCTCTGATACCCTTGACACTCAAGACACTCTGTTCTCCTCAAAAGGATTCTATATTGCTTTCAACTTAATGTTTACCAAGGCATAACTAACATTGTACAATGAGTCAAATTAATTTTCCTAACATAATTATAAAGATTCTGAGATTACTTAATTGTTTTTTTTCTCTTTATCCACTGTTGTGCCTGTACTCCTCTGTGCAAGGATGTTAGGCGTATGTACTGCATAGTGGCTAAAATGAATCAAACACATTAAAATAATAGTAAAATCTGGCTCACATCCCTTTTTCGGGCTCTTTGGAAACAACTGTATGTGCAACATGGAACGACACACTGCCACTCTCAGAGCCAGATGGCTCAAGGACCTCTCTGAAACACAAGCCACTGCAAAGGAGGCTGCACTATGGCCTCAGTTTTCTGCATATGGTGTCAGAGGTGGTCAGCTGCAGAGATGAGTTACTCCTGGGGGAATTTTGTGCCACTGTGCATGTGTAGAATTCATGTCCCCCACAGATTTCTTTGCTTCCCCACAGAAAAATGACTGTCTGACAGGGAAGCAAAGGGAAGCTGCAAGAGCAGTTACACACCACTCCCTAGCAGTGCAGCTACTTTGTTTCAGGCATCTGAGGCAGCCGAGGGAGAGGTTAATCACCGCAGGGCTGGGGATTCCCCAGCCAGTGGCTCCTACTCTGAGCCAGGATCCGCTGCTTGTCCTGGCTGGGCTGGAGGCAGGAGAGGATGGGACTTCCTCTTCCCATGCAATGAGTGGCTGGGGCTGTGTCAGACCCACCCCAAGAAACCTCCCCCAGCTGCAGGAAGCTCAGCATCCTCCCCTGCTTCCTGCCCCCATCACTCCTGAACTGCGGGGGTTGGGGAGGTGTCACTGTATGGGGAGATTCTTCCCCATTCTCCCAAGCCCAGTGCATCCAGACCTTCCATACCCATTCACCCCTGTCAAGCCTCCCCCCGCACAGCCAGAACATACCTAGCACTCCAAACCCAAACCCCACCCCACTGAACCTCAACTCCTGCATCTGGAACCCCCCTGCATCCAGACCCCCTGCCTCTGGGCCCCCACCCTGCACCCCACCTGTGTGCTGTGCCAGTTTGTATCCATGGATCTGATCTACATTTATAATATAGAAATGGGGAACTAAACAGCCAAGCCTACCTATCCATGAGAAGGTGATTTTTACATATAAAGGAACAGTCAAATGCAGTTATTATCCAGCAACATAAGATCTTAAATAACAGATGTAAATGGGTAGGTTAGGCTAAACCGCAGCCACCATATTTTAGTTCTGGGTTTTGTTATTGTTTTGGGATTCATGGTCTAGAGAAATATGGTACATTTTGTACTTTCTACATTTTCCCTTTGCATTTGTGATTCCCAAACAAAAAGATTCTCATTTCCTCTTTTAGTAAATCTTGTCCTTCTCCTAGGATTATGAGGGAAATAAAAAAAAATGCTAACCTCAGCCTTAATATAGCAAAATTACATATAAAAAATGCAGTAAATTTGACTGACCATAGAAAAACTGCCCATAAAATTCCACAGTAAGCCACCTTCGCCCTTGCAAAACTATATATAAATCATAAAATTAATAAGCCTCACCAGTGAAAAGATAAATTTAAAATTAATGATGGGGAAGCTACAAACGATTTGTTCCCATATGCATCTTAGGTCAGAAGACCAGCATCCTCCTGTGAGGCCTCTTTGTTGTATGTCACAGCTAGTGTATTTTCAGGGGGTATATCTGATCATATCCCATCCCATCCCTTCCTCTCCTCTCTGGACCATCTCTCCCTCCCCGGCCTGAAATAAATCAAAATACTGCTGATGCAACCAATCAGGGAACCTGAAAAAAATACCATGTGACTTATCTCCATCCCCCAGTGACCAACTTAGCTTGAAACTTGCAGCCAACCACAGAAGTCTACCGTGATGTTTTTGCATATATCAAGCAGTGCAAACAAATTTTGGCCCAATCCTGCAATTTGTCATTCAGGCTTTGCACAAGCAGAGGGGTCTGCTCTTTAGGAACAGCATACAGAATAAGGCCTCTGTCCCCAGCTTCAACCCTTGTTGATGCATAAAATTTTACATGAAGCAATGCCTGTGCCTTGGATACTCTATATACTTGAAAACAGTGTTTTTAACTTTTCTTTCAAATATTTTGTACAGATCTGGGCCACGAGCTTCCCCAGCCTAATGTGCAAACTTGGATGAGAACAGCATTATCACCATCCCTTGCCGGCGTACACTCAGCTTCAAGACACAGAAGGAGGAACCAAGATGTCTGTTCAGACAGGAAGAAACCAAGTTGAAATAAAAGCCTCCACAGAACTGGTGCCTGCTGAGAGTAATGATGAGGTGCATGAAAAACACTGTCCACATTTAGATTATTACTCCATAAAAGGGAGATTACTGGAAGAGCAGTAGATAATGCTTTGAGATGAATATTTTCTAGACAGCATTTAAACCTCAGCTTACAGTACTTTCTTTCTTGTCTTTCTGTTGTTGTTTGTTCTGAAAAGATATTCTGTATGTGTTACTGCATACATTTATATATTCTGTCACAGTTATTTCTCCTTAGGACCATTGCACTTCCTCCACTCTGGGAACAGATCCTCAGCTGGTGTAAAGTGACAGTATATACCAGCTAAGAATCTGCCCCCTGAATTTCATGCCTTCGCCCTCTTCAGTTCATCCAAAAGGATGCTGCTAAAATAATCTTCCTTTCCTGTCTTTTAATCACAGCCTACTATCTTCCCTGGCTTCTTGTCTCTTTCCAAATTAAGTTCAAAATCCTGCTTGTTTTCCAGGCTTCAAATAAGCTCTGCCCTTGCCTACCTCTCTATTGGTCTCCGACCTCATACTCTCTGCTGCATACATGCCCCTCTCCTTGCTGTTGAGACCAAGATTCAAAGAAGAATTGGGTGTTTATGTGGATATCTAGAATACCCAGAATTATAACAGTTAATGCTAACAAAAAGAGCACTGGAAGGGAGATAAAACCTCTGTTTGAGGACTTAAACAAATCTTAAATTGTTAGATATAAGATCTTAATGGGAGCAGATTACTCCACATCTGCCTACTGTAGGCCTTCTTGCATCATTCACTGAAGCATTTGGTGCTGGCTTCTGGGGGACACAGGATTCTGGACTAGATGGACCTTGGGTCTGGTAATTCCCATGCTCCTGTGTTATTACTCTGTGCTTTTCCAGACCACCCTCTATAGCTGGCATAGCCTCTTTGATCTTGCGTGCCAAGTAACCTCACTTGCCTCGTTCAAATTCCTTCTTTAAAACATTTATTTGGCTAGCTTTCCAAAAATAATATTCTACTCTGCTCTTTCTACTTCTTCTCTGGCATCTAACTATATATGCAAACATAGATAGCTGTTGATATTTATATGAGTGTGCATGATCATAGCTGAGCATTGTGCTGTACGGATAATTAAACGACATGGTCCCAACCCTAGTCTAGGTAAGACTGAGAACTCCACTGAAGACTGCAATGATCACAGTGGAAGGAGAAGAGAATACAGTTGCTCGAAGAGCATCACTTCACAAGCACATGAAGTGGCTTTGGTGATTTCATTTTATTTTATTTACAGTTCTTGTTTGTTGCAATGGCTTTTGTTTACTTTTTTATAAACAGGTTGTCTGGCTCACAAGATCAAGGTGGCATCTTGGGGACAAACCTAGCAAATTCCATTATGTATAACAGATGACATAGAATCACAGAATATCAGGGTTGGAAGGGACCTCAGGAGGTCATCTAGTCCAACCCCCTGCTCAAAGCAGGACCAATCCCCAACTAAATCATCCCAGCCAGGGCTTTGGCAAGCCTGACCTTAAAAACTTCTAAGGAAGGAGATTCCACCACCTCCTTAGGTAACGCATTCCAGTGTTTCACCACCCTCCTAGTGAAAAAGTTTTTCCTAATATCCAACCTAAACCTCCCCCACTGCAACTTGAGATCATTACTCCTCGTTCTGCCATCTGCTACCACTGAGAACAGTCTAGATCCATCCTCTTTGGAACCCCCTTTCAGGTAGTTGAAAGCAACTATCAAATCCCCCCTCTTTCTTCTCTTCCGCAGACTAATATGCTTCCCATAAACTTTTTCTCGTGGAGGCCTCTCTCCAAGCAATGATCAGGCCTGTCACATTTTAGAGTATGATGCCTGACAAGATCATTGCCTATAGGCAAATTTTTGTTGAAGACAGAGAGTGAAATACCAGGTGAAGGACGCAAAACTCATGATGGTCCCTTCTGACCGTAAAGTCTATGAGTCTCCCACATAACATTTCAGAGCACTTTCACCAGGTCACCAGAGATCAAAAATGTAAAAGCTTTTCACATAAAATGTAATCATACCCAAACTCAGATTACTTTGTAATCTAGGCAAGAACAACACTAATTCAGACCAGTAGATAATCTGCAACCTATTCAGTCTATGACTCCTGTAATTTCTTCGTCACAGAAAGCCTTTATACATTTGCAACATCATTTATTTCTTGAGATGAACTATTAAGCCCTATTACTGTGCAGGAAAAGAGCATCAACTAAGTCATGGTCCCCCAGAGCAGTCTGTGATCACCGTAGATGTGCTGGGACGCAGGAGTATCTTGGATGGGGCACCACCAAAGAAAATCTAGCTGCTGCAGAAAGGGATAGTGAGTGTAATTCAGTAGCTCACATGCTTCCTTTGAGTCAGCACTGAAAGACGACATGCATGAGAAATGTAAAGTTTAAAAGAAAACCAATTAAAATTATTTGAGTGCAAAAATAGCCTCGGCAAATTTTTCCTACCAAGTGAAAAACATTTATTTCACTTTCAGATTAATCAACAATGGCTGAATGGCTCTTTCCCCGATCAGCATATTATTGCATAATTGCTGTAATGGAGATAGGAGGGAGGGGCACATATTTCTCTGGAGGATCTGGCATTGGCCACTGTCAGAAACAAGATATTAGTTTCTAGCTGGACCATTGGTCTGATTCAGAATGTCACTTGCTGTATCACAAAACTTTCTAACAAATTCACGCCTGACTGAGACCACGAATGAGAAGATTCAGCTCAAGAGTGCTGGTGTTGATGTGTGTTCTGGGTTTTTTTAAGCCCATAATAGTTAGGTGTGGTTCAGTGCAAAATATAATTATGCGTACGTACCTCCATACATGCTACTTCTCTGGGAAGATTTACCCTTCTCGCTCTCTGTGGAATGGTGTCCAAGCCCTCTGTAAGGCACACCAGGTACTTAAAGTTTGGAAAAAAAGTAGCAGTCTCACAGTCTCCATCAAACTCCTCTTGAGTCCTTGCAACATCAGTTTGCACCAAATTCTAGTCCTCTTCTTCTTTCCAATGGGGTGAGCAAGCTGCAGTTTAACTCCAACAAAATTGGCAAAGTCCCTTGCAGTCCTCCGCAAATGAACTCTTCAGGCTGGCTGTCTTCCACTCATTCTATTTCTAAACTCCTCCCCATCCTCTTGAGCTCCCATTGGTTCCACTCTCACAGAGTGGCTCTGGGTGTGTCCCTCCAGGCTGCTTGCTCACAATGGAAATCACCTAAATATTTTCAAACTGCTAGTACCAGGCCCAGTGCTACTCCACCTCCCTCCCTCACATCCACCCCTTCCTCTCCCCTCCAGAGATATCCAGATGATTCTGACCCATCCACTAGAGTCTCCCTATCTGGCTCCTGGCACACAAAGTACTTCAGAAAGAAAAAAACTGGAACTATGTATCTTCCCCACTGTTTCTTCCCTTATTTACACCACTCAATGTTGTAATGCAAGTATCTTGGTTATGTTGTGTGAGAAGAGGCTTTGAACTGTATGCAAAAAAAACCCCAACCCCAAAAACTGTCTCCTGCTGTTTTCTTCTTATTGTGTTCGGGAAAACAGGAATTCATATATAATTTTTATTTAAAAGCGATTTCATCAAAGAAACACCTGACTCCATCAATTTCTCCTCCTAATGGAAACAACTTGCAAGACCCCAAATATTGACTAACTGGTACGGTCAAAAGGGGTAATACTTGATTAATATTGAGTTCGGACAATAGCTAGTTAGCTGAGTCATACTCAATAGGCTTCAATAGTCATACTCAATGCCAAAGGGAGACGGGTGGTTTCTACTGTGGACATGACCCAAATCATTTAGTGCTTCATAGGTCAAAACCAACAGCTTAAATTTCATCCCCAAATCATCTGACTCAGTATTCTTCCATCCTAAATAGACCTTACAGAGGCTTTCTTGGAAAAAAAGAACTGCTAAGTTCTTTCTCAGTAACATTCTTAACTGTATCTACTGATCAAGTAGCAAGACACTGAAAGCACAGCACTTGTGAAACATAAGGGTTTATCTTGATTGCTCTTTTTCAAGATGAAACTAGTTAAAATGAATATGAATGTCTCTCTTAAAAATTGCACATGCACAAAAAACACACAGACACTTGAAATTCAGGAGTTGTGGCACACAAATCTCAAGCCATGCTGAGATGAATGCTCACAGAAATTAAATGCACAAGGTCAATGAATTAGAACATTTGCTACATCTGCTGAGTGGCAGGCTGCAGGGGAATGGAGAGCCTTTTCACTTTTTTCTCCAACCAGTACCACCATAATCCTTTTAAAGCTACAAATACAGAAAGTAAGAATTTAAATTTTAAAAGAGCATAACTGAACTCAGAAAGTGCTGGGAATTGAAGTCTTGGCAAACACAAGCATTATATTGTATTTAGTTCTAATGTATGTATTTTAGAGCTGATACAACAGCTGTTTGAAGTGCAGAACTCCCGTTGAAGTCAATGGGAAGTCCATACACTGAGGAACCGTTGTACAAGGCAGGGCTCAATGTTAGCTACGTTCAATTACAAGTAATGGGGCTATTGTCGATTTCATGTAATGTATAGGTCACATGACAGTAGATGTTGCTTAACCATCTGAGTTCAGCTAACCAGCTGGCATAAAGCTGTAAGGGAGGATGGTCCAGTGGTTAGGGTACTAGCCTTGGATTCAATACACTGGGATTCAATTCCCGGTTCCTCCACAGACTTCCTGTGTGACCTTGGGCAAGTCATTTAGGACCAGGTATTCAGGTGCCTAAAGACGCAAATAGGTGCCTAGGAGGATTTTAAAAAAGCATCTAGGTGCCTAACTCATACTGATTTCAATGGATGTTAGGCACTTCTGATACATCCCACTAGGTGCCTACCTGCATTTTTAGGCACCTTTAGAAATCTGTCTCTTAGTCTTTCTGAGTGTCAGTTTCCCATCTGTAAAGCAGGGATGATAGTACTTCCCTTCTGCACAAAGGTGTTGTAAGGATAAATACATTAAAGGATGTGAGCCTATAACTACCGCAGAGAGTAAAAAGTTATGATTGAGTTTGTACTCAATTCCCAAACAGGCCAAACTCATGGAAGTCTCTAGGACTTTGCATTTGTAAGGACTGTATCAAAACTGAAAGCTAGTTTGTGCCTAGCATTGGGGTGATCCAAATCTAGACATTGTTTCTAATGTGGGCTCTTCTTTCAAGGCACAATCTGTGATTTAGAAACTCAGAATTTGGTTCTGGGATATTGAAATTTAATACATGATGTCAGACATGTTGTGCCTTCTCCTCCTATCAGCAAAACTTAAAGTTGGAGCTTTCAATTCTTTGTTTATGTTGCTTCATTTCTTAACCTTACATTTATTTAAGCAGATTTAGGCATTCAATTAAGAGATGAGGATATTTGTGGATGTTGGGCAGTACTTGTTACTTTACACTGAATTTTTATGCCTTGGAAAAAGTCAAAGGTTTGGTAAAAGCAGTTGGATTTATGCTCCTGAATACTGAAATCCTGTTTGGGCCTGATCCAGTAAATTTAATGGGATCTTTCCACCTGAGTTCAATAGGTTCAGGATCACAGTATACATACGCAAAACAAAAGCAACATGGGTAGCTGCCATATGCAAGCTTCCTCGTGCTGCCCCTTCCGTGTGTCTCAGACCACTCTGGGCAACCATTCCTAAGAGTCAAAAGGCAGTTCATTCCCCATTCTAGTTCAGTCTTTAGCCTACAGGTCCCATAGGGCAAAAATACCTTTAGTGGCTTTTCAGACATGGTAACATATCGATTAGAAATTAGACTGATACCACCAACTCATTTTACAAATTCCACCAAACAGCCAGAAGATGGTAACTACTTTTAAGCTTCTAAAGATGTAGAAAACACCATGAAAGAACACAATTCATGTTAAGAACAGTCCTAGGTCACAAGTATACTTCCTCTCTAGAAATACTCCTAAAATAGGCTCTGGTTCAACAAAGCACCTCAACACATAATTAGCTTTGAGCATCTCTATTCAGCAAAGCAGTTAAGTCAGTGAGACTATCCTTGTGCTTAAAATTAAGCGCATGCTTGTTGATGATGCATGAAAATATTCTCATTTCCATAAAATCCAGCATAAAGAATTGCAAACACTGCGTATATATGTTATTGTTGAAAACTGAAATTAACTCATCTTCAGCATCACTGAACAAACATGAACCAGATTGCCAGACAATGCTTTAATTTATTACCAAAAAAAAAAAAAGGAGGACTTGTGGCACCTTAGAGACTAACCAATTTATTAGCTCATAAGCTTTCGTGAGCTACAGCTCGCTCACGAAGGCTTATGCTCTAATAAATTGGTTAGTCTCTAAGGTGCCACAAGTCCTCATTTTCTTTTTATGGATACAGACTAACACAGCTGCTACTCTGAAACCTAGTTTATTACCATCACTCTTCAAAGATCTCAAGCTTGATTCAGAACAAAGCAAGTCCCATGCTATGTCATGATAAGCTGCCTTTGCAATACCAGAAAAAATATATAAAGTGTAAGCATTTTCTGGATTAATTTCCTATATTACTTCCAGGGTTCATTTATCTAAGGGTGAATAAACAAAATCCTGTTTGAAAAATTATGGCTGCCTTACTGAATGCAAAACAAATGCAATAGAATCAGTTATGTGACCATGAATACCAACTGAAATCATGACAGAAAGTTATCTGAAGAGGATATTTTAAAATATTCACTTCTATCATGCCTGTCACAGAAGTATCTGTGATAAGTGATAGGAACTAATGCCTCTCGAGGTATTAGGTGACACACATTATGTACCTGAAGGAAGGATCTGAAACTAGGGCTCACTCCTGGCCTTCTGTGAGTGTTAACTTAGATGTGGCACCTTAGAGACTAACCAATTTATTAGAGCATAAGCTTTCGTGAGCTACAGCTCACTTCCTCAGATGCATATCATGGAAACTGCAGCAGGCTTTATATATACACAGAGAATATGAAACAATACCTACTCCCACCCCACTGTCCTGCTGGTAATAGCTTATCTAAAGTGATCATCAGGTGGGCCATTTCCAGCACAAATCCAGGTTTTCTCACCCTCCACCCCCCACACAAATTCACTCTCCTGCTGGTGATAGCCCATCCAAAGTGACAACTCTTTACACAATGTGCATGACAATCAAGTTGGGCTATTTCCTGCACAAATCCAGGTTCTCTCACATCCCCCCCACCCCCATACACACACAAACTCACTCTCCTGCTGGTAATAGCTCATCCAAACTGACCACTCTTCAAGTTTAAATCCAAGTTAAACCAGAACATCTGGGGGGGGGGGGGGGGTTAGGAAAAAACAAGAGGAAACAGGCTACCTTGCATAATGACTTAGCCACTCCCAGTCTCTATTTAAGCCTAAATTAATAGTATCCAATTTGCAAATGAATTCCAATTCAGCAGTTTCTCGCTGGAGTCTGGATTTGAAGTTTTTTTGTTTTAAGATAGCGACCTTCATGTCTGTGATTGTGTGACCAGAGAGATTGAAGTGTTCTCCGACTGGTTTATGAATGTTATAATTCTTGACATCTGATTTGTGTCCATTTATTCTTTTACGTAGAGACTGTCCAGTTTGACCAATGTACATGGCAGAGGGGCATTGCTGGCACATGATGGCATATATCACATTGGTGGATGTGCAGGTGAACGAGCCTCTGATAGTGTGGCTGATGTTATTGGGCCCTGTGATGGTGTCCCCTGAATAGATATGTGGGCACAATTGGCAACGGGCTTTGTTGCAAGGATAAGTTCCTGGGTTAGTGGTTCTGTTGTGTGGTATGTGGTTGTTGGTGAGTATTTGCTTCAGGTTGCGGGGCTGTCTGTAGGCAAGGACTGGCCTGTCTCCCAAGATTTGTGAGAGTACAGACTAACACGGCTGTTACTCTGAAACTTAACTTAGATGGTTTAGGGTGAATGGGCCAAATAAAGTAGCTCTGTGACACCTTTCTGCTTCACCGATCCTGGACCAACTGAAACAGTCCCCAATGTCTCATAGAAAAGTTGCAAGGCTGCTCTGAATTGTGCTGCTTACAGCCAGAGGCTCTAGTGGTGGAAGATTTGGCAAAATTCCATGTACACCCTCTAACTCTTGGCATGCCCCCTCCCCTGCAAAACACCAAGGGTGCAGAAGAATGGCATAGAGCTGTATATGCCAGTTTTGTGCCATATAAGGATTGCCTAGGTCAGAGGGGAAGGAATCCTCTTTCTAGTACTTTTGTGCTGCCTTAGCTGTGCAAAGCAGTCTGAGCCAAGGCGTAGGATCAAACCTTAGACCTTTGAGGTCAGATTTCTTACAGTGTCTGTATAGGCACTGGAAAGCCTGCCAGGCAGTGGTGCAAGTATGGTGGTAGAGGCCAGTACCCCGTACCAGTAAGGTATTTATAGTTGGTACGGCGTACCGGAAAGACAGAGGAGGAGCCCGCCCCCAGCCCACCCCAGCCCTTCCACACAGCTGCATCTTCTCCATCTGTACAGTAGCCCTGCCAGAAGATGGGACTGGGGGGGAGGGGCAGTGGTTTCCCCAGGAATTGAAATTGGGGGGGGGTTGAATTTTCAGGGGGGGTGTCCAGGCTGATGAGGGGTGAGACTGGGAGGGTGAAGGTGAGCTGTATGGCACCATAGTAAAAACTGAAAAATGTTTCATGATCATTTTATTAGATTTAACTCATGTTTTAAAATCATTACACAAATTAAAGTTGGCTACTCAAACCTTCTATGAAGCACTATGTCTGCATCCTTCTTGGTTTCTTGTTATAATTTTGCACAACTCTGTTAATGAACTTCTTGAATGCAATGCATTCATCTTTGGTGGCTTCTCATGTGTCCGGTACTTCCATTCCTTCAATTGATATGCTCATTAGTTCATTCACATGATCAGGCAGAAGGCGACTTCTTTCAGAACACAAAATTCTATTCAATGACGAAAAAGAACGCTCAACTGTAGCTGTTATGACTGGGAGTAGCAAGAGATGAATTCCTAATTCTTTCATCCCAGGAAACAGAGCACAAAAATCAGGTCGAGCCACTAGTGATGATAAAAAAGAAGTTGAAGTCAAATCTTCATTCATTTGTCATATGATATTCCACTCTGTGTTCAAATTCCCTATTCTGTCCTGAGCACATGGCAGCTCCATTGTTGGTAGTGCCTATTCCACCCCAACTGTCCGTGTTTTATAGGACAGGCATCTGTAAAAGCTACATAGAGGTTGAGTAGAATCTAGAAGTCACTGTTGTAGATTTTTAAGAATCAAGTCTGTGTACTTTTTTCAGTTGTCTTAACAAACAGTTCTTGTCCTCTTCACTTAAGGTTTCAGTATAAACGCCTTCATTAGTCAACTTCTGGACTGAAGTCTTTGCTTCTTCCAGAACTTTTTCAACGGATAGCTCTCTGATTGATCCAACTGTAGCTTCTATTGCGGGACAAAGATTTAACTACTGTTGTAGCAGATGCCTGGATGGCATTGTTTAATGACCCAAGTGGTTTCAACAGTAGACTTACGAGAGAGAGAATGGCAATAGTCTTCTCTGAATGTAGTAGCAAAGTAATCCACCAGCCTCACTACTTAGATCCATCCCATCTTGGTAGATACTTTCCAAAGCCAGTAATAATGGCAGGAGTAATTTTAAGACAACAGCCAAGGATCGCTCATGGGAAAGTCAGAGGGTTTTCCCAGGTTGGACTAATATGAACTTCAGTCCTAGTGTATCTTCTATATTTTCCAAGATATTCAGTCTTTTTGACAGGTTTCAGAGTAACAGCCGTGTTAGTCTGTATTCACAAAAAGAAAACGAGTACTTGTGGCACCTTAGAGACTAACTAATTTAAATTTAAATTGGCTAGTCTCTAAGGTGCCACAAGTACTCCTTTTCAGTCTTTTTGGACTCTTGCTGAAAAAAGAATATAATGAAGACATTACATTTATAGCTTTTTAAATGTATTTTTAAGAGTCTACAGCTCGTACTAGCACTAGTTGGAGTAGATGGCCTCTGCAGTGTGTATAGGAGACATTAGGATTATACTTTTCTCTGAGCAATACCAGAAAAAATATATAAAGTGTAAACATTTTCTGGATTAATTTCCTATATTACTTCCAGTACCAAGCTTGTACTCCACCGTGTCTTCCTGAGAAGTTTGCAGCTCCATCAAATGCACAAGCAGCCATCTGTTTGGGGTCCAATTGACAAGCATTTAACTCTTCTAAGATGTGGGTTGTCACAGATGCAGCCGATGTGTCTTCTATAACTTGAATGTCTAGAAATGCATCTACTGGTCTACCACTGACATCAAGATAATGTACACAATGACTTAATACTTGATGTCCATTTGCATCAGTGAATTCATCAGCCATGTATGCAAATTTTTTGAATGTGGTGAGAGAGTTCTTCACTTTTTCAACTGTTGAGTCTTTCATTGTTGCACCGCGTGCTTCTAGCCAGTCAGTTGAGTTTCTCGCAGAAAGATAGTGAGCATTTGCTGATCTTGTTCTGAACCAGTGTTCAACTACAGGATGAACAAGTGATAATGCACTTAACATTGGCCTCCAGTTTGAAGTGTGTGGTATCTCTTGCTTAAATAGAAAGTAGGATGCCACAGCCATGTTTGTTCTCATGAACTGTGTTGTGTCTCCAGCATTCTTAACAGACTCATGAAGTACTTCTAAAATTGGCTTTGAAAGTGGGCTTATAAGACTTTCTGCATGTTGATGCACTCCAGAGGCCTGGTGTTTTGCTGCCTTTTCACGTAGTTTGTCAGCATTGGCTTTGCTGATCGGTCTGACAAACCAAGCTCCTCCACTTTTACCAATTATAGCATTGGGAAGCTTTCCTTCTTCATAATTTTTTTTGCAAGAGGTGCACCAGTAGCCATCTTTTGTAACTTCAATAAATGGGAACACTTTGACCAACAAACATCGGGAACTTCCTTTAGGTTTTGGAGACACTGTTTCTTCAATAGGTAGCTGTATTTGTGCTTCGGGCTGGTTGGATGTAGATATACCACTTGAACCTTCAGATGACATGTCTCCCACACAGAAGCACTTTACTCCTATTTTTTGAGTTTCATTGACAGCACCAGAGGAGCGGTGTTATCGACCACATCAACAGCCTCCCCACTGTTTGGGGTTGTTGCAGCTACCTACACAAAAGTGCATGGCACAAACTGGTGAAAGGACATGGCCAGGATGGTAAGGGGAAGTGGTGATTCATTGTCTCTCATTGGCAGTCTCCAGCGGAGATTGAAGTTGCTTTCTTCTGGGGTGATCAATCCCCCTACAATACAAGAGGCCTACTGATGCAGGGAGCTGCAATTATACCTACTTGCATGACTGGGGGTGAATAGACTTTGACTCTATTCCCAGTTACATGAAGTCTCAGTGCAGATCATCATCCTCACTGCAACAGCACTTTTCTACACCACCTAAAATATCTGCTTCCTACTGACTGAGTTACGTACACCAAAGGGAGCATCTCAGTAAATCTACAGTGCTGGATGTACCAAGCCAGAATGAGCAATGTTAATGGGTAGCTTAAATATCTGAATCAGACACACCAAACAGAGTATGAAAATCCAGACTTTTTTTGGTCACCCTAGAAGAAAAAAGGAAGCAATTTTCCACGAGAGAGACCAAAACAGTCATTTGGCTCCTTTTAGGCAAGGCAACTGTGCAAATAGAAGTACTAATATTTAAATGTGCATATTAATTGATGAACACTTCAGAATAGCTCCAAATAAAGGTGGTCATGTTATAGGTTGTCATGTTTCAAACGTATATGACTTACCTTGCTAGCCTTCACAGTCAACGTGGGACTAATGCATGACCCACCATTTCAGACTTTTTACATATAGAATACTTACTTGACAGTTCAAATATACACAGTAATTCCAAAAAGAAAAGGAGTACTTGTGGCACCTTAGTGGTAATACCAAGCAAGCATGAGTGGTTGTGTATAGGGTACAAGCTGTATGCTGTGTTGTAGCCATGTTGGTCCCAGGATATTAGAGAGACAAGGTGGGTGAAGTTATATCTTTTTTGGACCAGCTTCTGTTACTGAGAGAGACAAGCTTTTGAGCCATACAGAGTTCTTCTTCTGGTCTCAGGGTATAAGTTGTGAGCTTGAGATCCACTGTGACAGCCAGTGTCATTTTGGTCTTCAGACACAATGGCCAGAAAAATGATAGTGACTCTTTCTGGAGAAACAGCACCTAGAGAACTGTATACAGTTCTTGACCCTTTAACAGTATCGGGACATTGGATGAGATTCAGAAAAAAAATAATAATGATATTTATGAGGTTGGTAGGATCCCTTAAAGGAAAAAGAAAAAAAAACCCTAAGTGCTGCATATATAGTTTGGCCCCCTGACAGAAAGGGGGCTATGATAATCATGTACTAGTATATAAAGGCCTTAAACAAGAGGGTAAGAGGAATGGCTTTGGAGAGAGAGGGAGGAGGATATGGATCAAAGGGATATAACTTGGAATAATGGGATGAAAATGAGTAAAGGAAAGTTTGGTTGAGATCAGAAAAACATTCCAAACAGTGAGTTTTATCAGCTTTTAGTCTCTCTCAAGGGAAGGAGCAGAAGCTGCATTATTTGAGTCACTGGATAATGTCCTCAGAAATGTAGTGGGGGTATTGGCAGGGGGATGGAAAAGGTAAGTTGAACTCTTATTTTTCACCTCCAACTCCAGACATTCTATTCGGCAGAGCAATCACTGAAAAGTATGTTGTTTTGAGGGATTTGGGAAATTTTAAAGAGTTATCAGAAAGAGGCGGAGGCCAATTCTATTTAGAGGTGAAAGGTTCTAGCACATTTTAAAAAGAGAAAAGGAGTACTTGTGGCACCTTCGAGACTAACCAATTTATTTGAGCATAAGCTTTCGTGAGCTACAGCTCACATGCATCCAATGAAGTGAGTTGTAGCTCACAAAAGCTTATGCTCAAATAAATTGGTTAGTCTCGAAGGTGCCACAAGTACTCCTTTTCTTTTTGTGAATACAGATTAACACGGCTGCTACTCTGAAACCTTTAAAAAGGGAATGACTCACTTGTAAGTTGATAGATAAAAAGTTCTTGGTGAGGCCTCATCTGGAGTACTGTGTCCAGTTTTGGGCCCCACACTTCAAGAAGGATGTGGATAAATTGGAGAGAGTCCAGCGAAGGGCAACAAAAATGATTAGGGGACTGGAACACATGAGTTATGAGGAGAGGCTGAGGGAGCTGGGATTGTTTAGCCTGCAGAAGAGAAGAATGAGGGGGGATTTGATAGCTGCTTTCAACTACCTGAAAGGGGGTTCCAAAGAGGATGGCTCTAGACTGTTCTCAATGGTAGCAGATGACAGAACGAGGAGTAATGGTCTCAAGTTGCAGTGGGGGAGGTTTAGATTGGATATTAGGAAAAACTTTTTCACTAAGAGGGCGGTGAAACACTGGAATGCGTTACCTAGGGAGGTGGTAGAATCTCCTTCCTTAGAGGTTTTTAAGGTCAGGCTTGACAAAGCCCTGGCTGGGATGATTTAACTGGGAATTGGTCCTGCTTTGAGCAGGGGGTTGGACTAGATGACCTTCTGGGGTCCCTTCCAACCCTGATATTCTATGATTCTATGATTCTATGATTCTTTTTATAGCTGAGTCCATCTGCCCCTCCCCCAGCGCATCTTAATTCTAATCAGAGCTCATGTAATTGGAAATTGCACAAGATGCCCAGGAAAGCATATTCCAAACAATTCTGCCAGTATATAAAGGGGGTGATAGCCAGTATCTCATATATATTTGGTCCCTACAGAACAGTTCTCTTTTAACCTCCTCCAGACAAGCAGGTTGAATCTCATCACCTATCTTTCACCCACATGTCTATCTACTGTAGACTGTAAGCTCCCAGAGCAGGGATGCTTGTTTCTTTATTTGTCTGTCAAGTACTTAATATACATCAGGAACTATGTAAATAACATTAGTCACTAATTACATTGAAAATAGACTTCCAAATACAAGGTCTATATTTGTAAAGTGCCTTGTTCAGCACAGACCTGATCCATGACTGGGGCTCCTAGGTGCTACTAATGTACAAATAATAAATAAAAATAATAATCTTTTATTCTTAAGTGAATCATCCCTTTCTAGGTGGCCTTAACTTAGGACTCCTACACACTACATAACACCAATGGGACACAAGTCAGTGGAACATAACACCATGTTTATGAAGTCAGTGTTAGAATGGTTTTTTTAACAGTAGTTTCAAGTAGTTCTGATTCCCCCCTGCAGCTACTATCCATGAAAAGCAGATATTCCTAGTTATTCCTCCGGTAGTTTAAATGAGAGGTTATTTTACTGCCCATATATCAACGAACTCTATAAATTTAATTCAAGTTGACACAGCTCTCTCAAATTGAAATTCAACCTGCACTGCCCTTTTCTTCCAATATCTTACCCCCGACTAACATTTACAGTGATGTTTGTTTGTGTGCAAGTGCATTCTGGGACCCAAATGCAGCTTCCCTGACATCAGAATAGTTCAGACATGCAAGGAACCAAAGTAATTACCTTACCAGATTTTCTGCACTGAACCTCAAGAGGTGAAAAGATTACAGATGCCAACTGAGCTGTAGACTCCCTGAAGAGGTTATGCAGCATCTATTAGTCTTTAAACCTGGCAATCTGGTTTAGCGTCTGTATTATAAATGGAGCAGTGCTTATGCCAGCAAGCAGACCACAGAGCTGAAAGCATTGAAACAAGAAATATTATTAACTCAACCCAGTGGTGTTAAATTATGTGGCTACAGAATTCTTCACAGGAGTTCCTACTCTCTGATCCCTTTCTCCCCATTCCTTTTTCCTTTTCAGTCAGATATTCTAGAACAGAAATGTAGATGACTTTAACCTTCTCTTTTTAAAGTCCCCAGGTTTTATTCTTAGGGAAAGACAGAAGAAGAGACTGTATGAAGGGCCCTTTAACACGACAGCCAAGAAGACTTTGCAGGAAAATAGGCATTTAATTGTACAGCTGTGAAATTTACGATGCATTCGTTAAACATCGGTGATCCATGTGTTTTGGGAGTGTGTGGGTGGTCCTCTCTTGGTCACTGGAAACTACTACTTTTTAACCATCAAAGGGCGCAGTGCATTATATCGTTCGGATGGAACCTGCCTGATCTTGTGTTCAAACAGTGAACACTCTTGAGAGCTCAGGGTGAGGGTGAGCCAAAACACACAAATATATTGCACGCTATGCTTCCTCAACAGCAACACTTGGAAAATGAAATTAGGCTAAATTAACCCAAAGTGTAAAAATCTGATTCTGCACAGGGAGTTAACTGCGTCACCCTTCCCAGGTAAACACTAACTCCCTTTATTAAGTCTATAGAGCGAAAATAAATAAAAATTAAATTATAATGATAGAAGCCGAAGAGAGCCATTGGCTAAAAACAAGGCCCAGAAGTAGACTAATTTTCCAGCCAACAGTCTGCTGATGCTCCACTCAGCACCCCAGGACTAAAAACCAGACTAGATGATCAACCTAACATTCCCTGTGCAGCCTGCTCAGCTGTGTCTGCAAGCAGCTGTCCAGACACAAATGTGGCCTTAAGCAGTTTGCAGAGTTCCAGTATCCCTACAGCACTAAGCACCCTGAAGAAATAGTAAATCATCACCACACCCAACAGCAAGACACTCAGCATGTTTCCAGCGCATTACTGAAGACAAGGCTTGAATCAGGATCTCCATAGTCCACTGGGAGCATCTCCTGCAGGCAAGCCAAAAGGGCATCTCCCTGCCGACTTAAATCGGTGCTAAACGGATCTCAGCGAGAAATGACCCTTACAAACCTCTTGCCCAGTGGAAATATAGGATGTATTTTGTCCTAGTTTCATTTTTATCGTATATTTAGGATTAAAGAAATAAAGCTATTCTAAAAAAATCAATGTTGTATGATTCATATCTGGACCGTGCTTGATTTTATCACTGCTGCGTCTCTCTCTGTCTCTCAACAAAACAGACCTCATGGGGGCATCTGAATGAACTAGATATGAATCTTATCAGCTGTATTTTTATGCGTGATGTATATATTCCTTTTCTTCAAGAGCTGACATATGACAGCGGCTATGGCTATTCTGTACTTGCCATAGAACACCTTGTGGACCGTCTGATTCAGACGTATAAAGGGCAACAGCAGCCCAGCATAGAGCTGTATCGGTGGCACACGCTGTGAAGCTCTCACCCAGGAGCACACTGCACCTCCATGTTTATTACAGACACCTCTGTGGTGGGTCTATGCAATGCACAGAAGAGAGAAGAAATGTGGGCATGCCAGGAATGTGGTCAGCTGGCCCACACACAGCGAGATCCTTATGCCCTCAGTTCAGCATAGGAGGGGAATAGCAGGCCATGCCATATCTAACGGCAGCCGTGTCTTGGTGTTTCCTTTCACTTTCACCCAAAGGGCTTCGGATTCCATCTCTAAGAACTCCCTCAGCACTGAATTCTGGCACAGCTCTCTGACTTGGGATGTGCTCACTTTCTCAGAACTGGGACTATTGAAAGCATTTTTCTTTGAGGGCTGAGGGAGAGGTGGTACTGTCAATCAGAATACAACACAGCAAAGACTTGAACAGCATACCAATGTCAGGTTTCAGAGTAGCATCCATGTTAGTCTGTATTTGCAAAAAGAAAAGGAGTACTAGTGGCACCTTCGAGACTAACCAATTTATTTGAGCATAAGCTTTCGTGAGCTACAGCTCACTTCATCGGATGCATAAAGTGGAAAATACAGTGCATCCGATGAAGTGAGCTGCAGCTCACGAAAGCTTATGCTCAAATAAATTGGTTAGTCTCTAAGGTGCCACTAGTACTCCTTTTCTTTATACCAATGTCAAAAGCACATAAATGAAAATACTTGAGAATACATTTGATGTGGCCATTGATATTGGCGTTTTTACACGTGACAGTTTGTGCTTAGACAGGTCTGCACGAGATACGGTTACAATTTGCATATTGAGGTTCCACAGCGCAAGGTAACATTGTCTTGTGCTATTTCCCTTCCTTTCCTTTCTTTCATGCTTTTTGTGTCACTTCTCATTAAGCCTCAGAGCGGCAGCCATGGCTTGGGCCAAGACATGTCAAACATGCCCCTGGGTGGAGGAGGAAGAGGTGTAGCTGGTTGACTTCATCCTCCTTTCTTGCTTGTACTTACATCTAGGTTCCTTGTTGTTTTTTCCTATGTGTTAAAAGGCAGCAGCAGGCAGCCATGCCTGAGCATTGAACAAGTAATAACTTTCTCTTGTGGTGGAGGCCCTTTATTATCTGTCTACTTTAACGCCGAGTCCTATCAGGTGCTGAACACCCTCAACCCCCAGTATGCCAAAGAGAGCTGAAGGTGCTCAAGGAATTGCTCATTTAGGTCCTCCAGGTTGTGAAGTCCTCAGGTAAGGGCTCTTGTGTTCTTATTTGCCTGTAAAATACTGTTCAGATCTATACGTATGGTATAAATAACATCACTGATTTTTTTTTCCTTCACTTTTATTCCTACTTTTTGCCTTATTGTAAACCCATGCAAAGATCACAAGCCAAATCCATGCCAGGTATAAGTCTACTGAAGACAAAAGAAAACACAAGTCTAAACTGCAGGGAAAAGTCTTGTGAATGCAAATTGTTTTTAACTTGTATCATCGGTTGGCAAGACCTCTGAGTGTGTATGGAGTTTACGGACAAGTAAAAGACCATAGGTGAGATCCTCAGCTGGAAAAAAATCGGTGTAACTCCATGGATACCAGTGGAAGTACGGCAGTATACATCAACTGTGGAGGCTGAGGAGCTGACCTAATGGCCTAGTTTACGCTAAAATGTTTTGCTAGTGATACTGGCAAAATCCTCCTAGTGCAGAAGCAGCTTCTACTGGTGAGCAAAATAAGCTCTACCAGCAACAGTCCTTTTGTCTTGATATAACTGCATATGCACCAGGGTTTTTGCCACCCTAGAGATGTGGCAAAAATCACAGCCTTAACCAAACAACCCACAGCATGCTGAGAGTTTAAGTATTACCTGACCTTAGTATTCCAAGGGCATGTGTCAGACTCCCTTGGTTTTAGATCTACGTGGTAAACTCATACTATGGGTATGAGTCCCTCTGTCATGCACACATTGGATTGAAAGGAGTTCAATCCTTGAGGGGGCCATTTAGGGATCTGGGGCAAAAATTGGGGATTGGTCCTGCTTTGAGCAGGGGGTTGGACTAGATGACCTCCTGAGGTCCCTTCCAACCCTGATATTCTATGATTCTATGATTCTATGAATATTGCTATGTCTGCAAAACTTTCTACCATTGACCTGGCCAAAGTGTCTGCCACAAAGAGTTTACAATCAAAGGATCCTGCAAACTATCAGGGGGGAATCTCCCTTACCCATGAAGAGAGTTCCACTCAGTCCAGCAGGATTACATGTAGGTCTAAGTGGTTCCCACTGACACATCATTTGCAGGATCAGGGCCAAAGTATTAAAACAAGACAGAGAGCCTACTCCATAGCCCATTGGAGTCAATGGAAAGATGGATTTGTAATAAGGAATGGTGAAAAACACTGAGAGGTGAGAAGATGGGAGGAAAGAGCTACAAGCAATAAGATTGCCTGGTGGCTGAATTTAGCCAGCCCCCCCCCCCCCTTTTTTTTTTTGAGATTTATACCATTTAATTTGGATTTTTTTCTTTTCTTTTTGCAAACTAATTTTGAGAACCACACGACCCTCTCAGAATAAATAATGCAAAACATCTAACCCAAGGAGGTTCACCCATTCCTAACGGAATGATGTGCCCTGCAGATAAATTTGCATAGTACCTTACCTACATTTTGCCTGATTCTAGCCTCATGTTCACTCATGAAAATTCCCCCATATACTCTCCAAAATGCAAACAATAGAAAAGTCATTAGATGCTTATCGGATAACAGAAAAATGTTCATATGGTGCTTATCTTAGGGGAAGCTGAACGCATTTCAGTCAGACAGTTTGCTACTCCAATCCCTGCTGTGAATTGTAGGAAGATACTTGCTCTCCACAGTAGCCAATACAAAGAAGGCTGATGGCAATGCTCAGTCTGAAGGAGTAGGAATTTAGTACATCCCTGCAATTTCCTGTCTGTTTTTTTTTTTGTTTGCTTGTTTGTTTCTTTGTTCAGTATTTTTGCAGGGGAGGTAGTGTTAATATCAATAGTTCCTTTTGGCATAAAAGTGCTTCCACTTCTTTTGTTTGTTTGTTTATTTGCTTTTTTAAAATGCAAAGTCACATTTTAGGATTCAACAAATGCTTTTCCCCCAGGCCTGCTGGTTTACACATCTGCTTGTGAGGGAGAAGAGATAGAATTTCTTAGTGGCTATTTTTTTACCATCTCGTCTAACTTTTGACCTACATGTTTCACAAGCATATTGAAAGCTGAAGAACACCTACCAAGGGGAGTTTTCCATTGTGCTACTTTATATACTGACAGAATTTAGAATATATTATTTCTTATTAATTTAATGTTGTTACTAAGGCACTGATCCTGCAAACACACATGTGATTATCTTTACTCACTGATTAGTACCATTGACTTCCAAAGGACTACACATATGAGTAAAATTAAGCATGTGTATGTATTCAGGATTGGTGCCTTTTTATTAGATGTATTATTAGTAATAATTATTTGCATGACAGTAGCAGCTAGAGGCCCCAGTGGATATTGCTGTGCTAGGTACTGTTCAGACACACAGTAGAGAGATAAATCCGTATCATTCAGAAAGGTATGAAAGAAAGAAAACATTAGTATCTCTATTTCACAGACGGGAAAATGAGGCACAGACAGTTTCAGACCTAGTCTTCTCTGGGGAGGTTGTGGGGGGGAAGGGAAAGAGATATTTTTAACATGTTAGCTAATGTGTCAAAATCCTAGTATAGACCAGGCAATTGTTATTTGGTCAAAAGAAATTCAAGGATTTTCTTTAGTTAGGTAGTACATTTAAACTACAGCTTGCTTTGTCTACACTAGGATTTTACATCTTTTTTCCTAGTGTGCATATGACCTATTTGACTTATCCAAGGTCACATAGGAAATTTGTGGTAGTGGCAGGAATTGAACCAACAGCTCTCAAGTCCCACTACAATGTATTAACCACAAGAATATCCTTCCTTTCCCTCTCTTATTAAAAGTAAAATGCCAGTCAGTAGTCCAATATTGGCTGCTGCCATTTTCCAAAAGCAATAAAAGACAATTTTGATTTGCATTTAAACATTTGAATGTTATAAAATGTTAATTCATTTAACATAAAAAGAAAGATCTCAATAACAAAAATGTTTACAGATCAGTTTAGGAAACAGCTCATTTAAACCTATTCTTCCAGAGCATTTTATTCAACAGGCTTTAGGTGTTTCTCTTTCCCAGTTCATAAGTTTTTGGCTGATCCAGAGAAAAATTGTTTTATTAGCCACCCTTAACACTTTTGTGGAAAGTCTTTTAAGATGGTTAAATTAAGAGATAATTTAACAAACAATAATTCTAGTCCTATGTCCCCTACAATGAATAACAGCATGGTTCCCTGCCTGCTAAATGTTTAATTCATCCTTGGAATAAAAGCACCTGATTAAAGAATCTGCAAGAAAAAGAAAGTGAATAGTTTAACACAAATAGAATGTCCTCGAGTCCTCTTCTTGCTCATCAAAGGTCAAGGATTTGCAACAACCCCCCTACCCTTGAATTAAGTGAGTCCTTCTACAACAAAAGCTGTTTGAAATAACTGTATTTCCTTAGGGTTTCTTTTCAAGTTGTAGTAGAATATTAAAATGTGCAAAATCTCCAAGTTGCAAATACAAAGGGTACTAGCTGTTTGGATCTTCATAGTTCCATCATATATTTGACTGGAACTGATGAGCAGCAGACGTCAAACAATTCATAAAAACATCTTCCACGATAATCTTTAATAGAAAGACAAGATGATTAATTCCTTTTTTTACCTCCTGTTTTCATTTTGCCTTGCGGTTTCCTCACCTATGGATTAATCTCTTGCCAAGAGTGCAGTATTTTCGTAGTTCTATTAAAGAATATCAAGATCCTTTATAGATCAGAAGCAACCCCGTTATATTGCTGCAAGACCTGTGTGCATCACAGGGTTTCATCTTGTCATTTGTTTTGACTCACCAGCTTATGAATGTTATAAGTTAAAAAACTGCTTTTGACCTTCAAACTTGCTCGTTTGTTGTAGTATTGTTTTTATTTAGTTCAGATAGGCAACAATGACAGAAAGTGAACTTTAGCATAATTTCTTGATCAGAAAACTGGATTCTTCATAAATGGAGAATCAAAATGGCTATGGAATTTTGACTAGAGTAGCCAGAACTGTAACTATAGAGGAACCAATTCTGTCAAGCTCCCATTTGCTTCAATAGAGCTATGCGGGGGTAATCAAATGGCACGCTGGTGTAATCTGATTGTTCACAGGGATACATCAGGAAGGAATTTTTCAGAACAGATTGAACACTGCACAACTGACTAGAGGCATTTGGGGTTTGTGTTACTCTCTGAAGTATCAAATAACTGGCCACTACTAGAAATAAGACACTAGGTGAAATGTACAAAATGATTTGGCTAGAATAGCAATGATTTTTATTACTAATTACAGATTACTATAAGCTTGATTGTGAGCAGCCCTTGCACAGGCCCATATTGCATTGAGCAATAAGTAATAAGTCTGTCCCTCTGTGTGACGTTTGCACAGAGGCTGCTGCCGTTTAAGAACATAATCTCCCGCCCCCCCCAGTGAGTAAACTGCAAGAAAGGGAACAGGAAGGAGGTGGAGCTCTGACAGAGCAGGGCCAGTATATCAGCGAGAGCAGAAACAATAATACCTAGCTTTTATATAGTGCTTTTCATCAGCAGTTCTCAATGCAGTTCACAGTCTTTAATGTATTTAGCCTCTCAACACGCCCCTCCCCCGGCCCCAACCCTGAGAGGTAGGGAAGTACGGTTATCCCCATTTTACAGATGGAGAACTAAGGCACAGAGGGGCTGAGTGACTTGCCCAAGGTCACACAGTAAGTCTGTGGTGAAACATCTGTATAAATCTAAAAGATGACGCAATTTGCGCCTCCCCTGGTGAGGTTTGGAGGTTTGAGAGAGGGATTGTGATGCTTAAGGTACAACTCTTTCCCAGTGTTCTCCCTGGTTGCCACATGGCCCCACACTGCCCCCCTGCACCTGAGCCAGATGCACAGTCCAGCCTCGGCTGCAGTTTTTGTAGGGTAAATTCAGTCATTTTAATGAGGACGAGATAGCCTTGGAAAATCCTGGGCCAGATTCCCAGCTGCGGTCAAACTGCACAGACGACAAATCAGGGAGGGGAGTGCAAAGGTAGCTCACCTCACCTGTGTGCTGCCCCTAAGCCTGTTCTGTGCTAGCCATTCCCTCTGCTCCATGTTAGAGCAACCCTCAGGCTTTCATTGGGTTGCACCACTGCATTTTTGATCCCTCCTGGCTGAATACTAACATGGCTCAGGGGTGCTCAAGGCACAACCCTTTCCTCTACCAGGGCCGGCTCTAGGTTTTTTGCTGCCCCAAGCAAAAAATTTGCCGCCCCAAGCTCAGGTGGGGCTGGGGCTCGCAGGCGGCGCTGGAAGCGAAGGGAGTGATGTCACCTTCTCCCAGCACCTGCAGGGGCTTTACCCCCTCCCCTGCCTGGCCGCGCAGAGAAGCCCCGATATAAGGGGTGGCACAAGGCAGTGCAGCAGCCAGTGCGCAGAGGAGGTGGTGCAGCCCCGGCTCCCCAGCAGGACTCACCCTCTCCTCCCCAGGTAGCGGCTGGGCCCTGGCAGCTCAGCATCCCGGGGCTGGGGCTTCCCCTTCCTGCTGCGGCCGGGGGCTCGGCGCCCTTGCCCCATCTAGGTGGCGCAGCTCCAAGAGCACAACTGCCCCCCCCAAAAGGCTGGCTGGAATGATGCCGCCCCTGGAAATGTGCCGCCCCAAGCATGTGCTTGCTTTGCTGGTGCCTAGAGCCGGTCCTGCCCCCTACTATACTGGCCGCAGGGAAGGAGAGTGACTTCTATGCCAGCTGTACACCACCAGAGCCTTCTTATATTGGGGTGAACCAGAATGGGCACAGCAACTCTCCTACCCTGAGCTCTGGCCCCCTTCTGTCTTATTCACATTCCCCTGGCTTAGAAATGTTATCCTTAAGTCAACTTCTGATTTTGGACTTAGTATATATAATGTAGTTATAATGTAGTTTTTTTTAAAAAATCACAGGTTGGAAAAAGGAAACAAATGAGTATTCAAAGAATATAGATGTCAGACAGTAAAATCCAGCAAACATCAATATCCCCACATAGAGTCCATCTTCTGCTGCATCCCTTATCAGATTTGATGTGTGGAAATGGTGTATGGGGTATTAATAGAATTAGTCCTATGGCCAGAAGCTCCAGAAGAGAAAGGATCTCTAGTCACTCTGTTGATGAAAAGGGAAAAGTGATGCCATAGAGAGCCTCATTTGTGTAGACTACCTACCAACAATTCCCATAGTAATGCTTGAGGAGTCACCACAACTAGGCATGAACTTGGATTTGGGGGGAAAATGGGCTCCTCAAGATGCTTGGAGAGTGTAAAGAGCTCTTGCCTTTAGGCAGAGGGCTCAATTCCAGGAAGCCAGGACTTTGATCATAGGTCTTCCCCTCTTTCAAGGACTTTGCGGCCAGACACAACTCAAACTGAGGATTTCATGGCGAGAGCTGTTACGGAGGAGTCTGTTGTGATACAGGGGACAAGAGCAGAGCTAAATGGACTCTAGTGAAGCCTCACCTATGCAGCAGCCTAATAAAGCTGAATCACTAAACTGGGGACACCTCCAGGCAGGATCAGGAAGCAGCTCCCTTGCTGGAGTACTGGAGACAGTCCTGTGAAGAGACATGTGGATTTTGAGGACCCATATCCTACCCTTAGAACCTATCAATATTGCTCCTTGTCTGACCAGACTTTTACAGATTTTCTCTTTTGTAGAAAAATTGAATATAGGCCTAAGAAATAAAAATCAGGTGGATCTGCACTTTCTTAAATGGGGAAGTTCAGATTTTGAGTTTTGGTTTTGTAGCATACAAGAAACCGGTAGTATCCTTTTAAAGAGTTTCTGAGCCCTCTAGTGACCTTCTCTCTCTTCTGTGTTTCAAAAGCCATCAGAATCCAGCCAGAGCAGCCGGAGAGAGAGAGAGAGGGCTTGTATGTCATGTATACATAATGAACAGAGTTATTCAGACCTCACTGTGCCTGTGGGATCCCTTCATATTATGTTTGTTACCCAAAAAGTAAAAGACACAACAATACAATACATTAAAATGCCAGTGGCATTAAAGTAATCATTTCAACAGGAACTCAGCCAGGCAGATCTACAAAAATATCTTTGCATGCTTAATCATTGTGGGAAGCATACCATAACCTCTGTCCAAATACCCTACAAAACAGATGTTTTTCAGTGTGCCAGCAGGTCACCAAATTTGAATTATTCTGGACTATGGGGAGGAGCAAGTTTCAGCAACATGTTCATGCTTGACATTGCACAGAGCAACATTTATACATAGCAAGGTCTTCAGGGCAGGGATTATCTCTGTTATGTTTGTACAGTGTCATCCACAATGGGGTTCTGTCCTTTAGGTGATACCTCAACATAAATAAATAAAAATACACTGGGACACTTCACCACTGCTTCAATCCACTGGATTATTTTAAGTGGGAACCAAGGGCATGATTCAATGCTATGGGTTGGTCCTACGTAAACATCAAACTGGAACCGGTCCATAAAAAGGTAGGGGAATGTGGCAGAGGAATCATTTTCCTTCTTTTTTCAAATTTTGAAAATGGTTCCCAAAATGTAATATTTGAAACATTTCTAGCAGCTGTACAGAAAACAGAAAAAGGGGGGGAAATTCACAAATTTTTTCAATTTTTTCCCCATTAGTTTTTCAAATTTTGATATTTGAAGTTTGAATCCAAACATCAAAATTCACAAAACTTTGACTAGCTCTGCATGCATTACCTAGTCCTACAAAAGCCCCACATGTGGAACTTCCATTTGTTTTAAAGGAGCTTAGTACTTGGAATGTTTATAAGGTTGGGCCTACCCAACGGCCAAACTTGTTGCATCTAGCCTATTGAGTAAATTTGAAAACAGAGTGTAAATTACTCCCACTCCTTGCAACACACACACACACACACACACACAAAAGAAAGCATGGAAGATGTATCAGAAAAGGAGTTTATCCTATTGTACATTGGGGCTGAATCCTGCAGCTCTTACTCCTGTGAGTAATCCCACTAATTTCAGTGATAATCACAAGACCTCACTACTTCAAAAAATTTCACACAAATATTTAGTGAAATAAAACAAAGAGTCTGTTTAGCTGAGTTCACTCCCCTTATGCATTTGTTTTCCATTCCATCCTCTCAGTCTTGAAAAGTGCCAGTGGTTAGAATTGGTTGAGTATTGGAAAAAAATACTCATCAATAATACATTTGCCGAATATAATTATATTCGGCTGAATAACATATTCAAGGAATAGCATTCAACCATCACCTTTAATAACTCAGTGTAACTGATTTCAAATACATTTTTCTCCCAGAAAAACGTGTTCTTTGTTCATTTACTCTCTCTCTCTCTTTCTCTCTCTCTAAGGCAGTGTGTCCTGAAAAATTACATTATATAATTCCTCCTATTCCTAGGTCTTTACACAAGGGTTCTGAATTACAGCTCACAAAGATGAATACAAAATTGGATCACAAATCCAGGAATGACCTGACAAGTCAGTGAATAATACAGCTTGATAAAGGTACTTCTATCTTTCTATAAATGCAAGAACAAAGTTTCAATCATACTAGGGCTTCTGTTTAAAAAAAATAGCTTCTTTAATTAGAGTACTTGCCGGGCACATGAGAAACGACACACTTTTCTGTATTTCACTTCTTAATTAAAGCCTATTCTTTCTGCAAAAATCTGTGTATTCAATCAGCCACCGAGATGATAAGAAAGGGAGAGGAGTGAATCTATGAAGATGAGAGACTGTATTGCTATCTCTTCCTTTGGATCAAAAAGGGCAAAACTCCTCACGTTTTCAGAATGTTGATGCTCACATAGTGCCAGCATGGAATGAATGTATGATCTAGCTGCAAGCACTGTGGTTGTCATCTTGTAATTCAAATTATGAAGTTATACCATGCTTACCAATGCATTTTGACAACCATTGATTTTGGTGTTTGAATACAATTCTTTCTCCCGGGGCAGTTATACTCAGATCCTCCTAACCTAACACACGTGGCAGTGCTCTCCCTGTTCATAAATACTGTAAAAGAGAAACTTTGAGACTTGATTTAATGGACTGGGAAAGATTAGGCATGTCAGAATATTTTATCAACCAGATTGCCAAACTCTAAGCACAGGTTGTTATTGTGACCTGACAGTTATTGTGCACATCAGGCACATTTTCAACATATTTGTTGGGCTATTAGAGCAAATAGATAGAATGATTCCCCCAATTTGTCAGTCAGACTCCATTTCAGAAAAGCATTTAAAAGTGCTTAAATCCCATTGATTTTAATGGGAATTATGTACAAGCTTTACTTTAAGCAAAAGCATAAATGCTGTCACAAATAGGGATGTTTTTCCCAAATCAGTACTAGTTCTATGGCATTGTAAAATACTACAGGGTAAAGTCAGATTGTATACACCTCAAAAGCTAGACATGGAGTAACCCAAAGCAATTAGATTATT
Organism: Lepidochelys kempii; assembly: GCF_965140285.1. Taxonomy (NCBI): domain Eukaryota; kingdom Metazoa; phylum Chordata; order Testudines; family Cheloniidae; genus Lepidochelys; species Lepidochelys kempii. The sequence goes on along the minus strand of NC_136384.1, from coordinate 63,277,470 downwards.
ATACCTTTCTCTCTCTGGGCATTTGATTGGCACTAGCATGGAATATATTTTCTCTTTCTTACAGCTTGACTGAAAATTCCTCTTCAGTAAGTAAGGCAATTACTGATAAAAAATAATTAAGTATAAATAAACACACCATTTTGTGAGCCATGTTATAAAAGCTCATCGTCCACTTCTTTGGGTACTACTTTTGTGAGGTACTTCCTTGAGGGAGTAAATGATCAAAGGAAAATGTTCTATCAACAAAGTATTTCAGGATTCTAAATAATGAAAACCACAAAGACATAAGGAAAAAGGAAGAACCTTTTCTATTTTTTGTCAGCTTTATGAGATTAGGTTGAAAGTAGAAAAAGCTGCAATATGGGACCAAAGCTCAGGAACTCGATGAGGTGAACCTTGCAGACTTTCCTCTTGTTTGGGACCATCTAAAAGATGAGGCCAGAGATCCCAACCTCATGGACATGGGAAGAAAGTTCCAGCACTGCAGAGAAACTGCTTCCACTCTGGCTCCCTTATCCACTAACTAGCTTTACTGCCATGGGAGGGCCTTATCATACCTTCACTTTAATTCGCCCACCCCCTCAGGAAAGAACCTGTGTGAGATAGACTCTAATGCTCATCAGCATTTCAAGCAGCAGACCTGATCAGTATCTTTCAAATGGAAAAAATCCATGACTTTTTAAAGGTTTTTTTCCCTTAATTTCTGACCAACAGCAGAGCTATTCAAAATCTTTCATAATTTGATGAAATTTTTCAGATTTCAAAATTTTGACCGGACAAAAATGGGGAAAAGTTTCAAAGTACGTTTGTAAATATTTGCCCCCTTCTTATCTACCTGCTCTATCAAACAATCCTGTTTGTGTTCTGTGGAGCCCTGCTCATGTAGAGCTGCATCTCAGGTACCTTGGGATGATAGAAACATGATACACTTGCTCTGTTCCCCACTTCTACTTCCTGTGAGACTTTTTGACTCTTTCTTCCTAGACTCACAATGGCAGGCAGCACTGAGCACTCAGGCCAACATTTCAAAAGATTGATTCCAAAAGCTGAAATCATCAAGTGTTGTGGGTGCACAAAAGCTCTGAGTATTAGGTCACTTAGGTAGGTGTCAGTCTATTGATATCAGTATCTTACTCCAGACATTCAACTCTGAGCCTTTTCAGTCTCATGGACTTCAGTGGGAGTTTTGCCTGGATAAGCAGTATGTGATTTTTAACTTTTGTAAATAAAGGAACAATTGAATAATTTGTTTTGATTTAAAAACATACAAGGAATGACATGGATTTTGCAGTTTTGGTACCAATCTTGACATCATCTATTTGTACACGTTCTCATTGCTAAGTAACAAATATTCAAATGAGCATAAGGTTTTAAGATACAGTAATGTAAGACTGCATAAAGAATTGTTCTTATATGAAAGGCAGAGATAAATTCATCATTGTGTATATATTTATTTGCTCTCTATCCACTCTTGGATCTGATATAACTCTGCAGCAGCTGTTGTGCATATGGGATATATAGCACAATCAGCTTTCTCAGTCCGGGTTTAGTGTACTTGATAGTGAGCCTGCATCTGTAAAATCCCTTCTAAGGCAGAGTTATTCGGTTCCTTGTCAATGTAATTTATGAAATTTCTCTGGTTTATTTTGATGGAAATTGCTGCTACCTCCCCATGACACTCTTGTTCACTAAGAAGTACTTTCAATGCAGCAGCTTTCTTTGTAACATAATTATATCCCAGAAGTTCCTTTGATCACTCCAAAGCCTTTTTTAAAAAATATCAGTGTAGATCGCTTGGAATAAATATTTTTCCAAATATGAGATAGGAATTTTTCAGCTGTAATTCAACAACTTTTTGCTGAAAATGTGCGGATCAAAATATTGCTCACTTTTTCCAATAGCAAAAGACTATTTTAACTACAAAACGTTCACTTTTGAAGGTGATAACCCAGTAAGTCTTAGTTTGTTGGAATGAGATTTCCAATGCTCTGTACAAAATCCTAAGAGTTCATTACCTCTGACTGTGTAGGGCTGAAGACTAGTACATTTGAGCAATACTAGTGCCCTTACCACTATATCTGCCATATTTATTTCATTCTAGCAGAGCTATACCAGAATATGAGAATAAATCATGTGTCTCCTAACCCTGGGGAGCTTCAATATTTTCCTTGTTCAACCTGCTTCCTATCCACACAAAAGCTTGGATACTGAATAAACTGTCAAACTGAAGGAACTATTTGCCCCAGAAAATGTGTATTGCTCATAGTTTACATTAAATTTTAATATACGTATTAAAATAGATACACAATGTGGACCCAATATTTAGCAGCCTCAATCTGGCTTCTAGATTTGCATCACAGTTTTTCATGCACAAAGTTTTGGGGTTCAGAAGACAGGTTCCTTGTCCTCTCCATGCCAGGCTAGCATTTCCTTCTCCAGAGAAGGAAACCAGATCAGAAACTGTATGCATTACATCTCACTGGCGTCCTCCCCCACTTTTCTGCTTATCTTTGTGCAGGAAGTGTTCATTTGGGCTGAAGTGGACTCACGAACACTGTAACTGAGCTGAACATTGTTGAAACTAGTTTTTCAATCAATTTGCTTTTCAAGAGTTCCATTCCATTTTTGCAAACAGGATTCTAAAACTGGTCACTTTACAGCTCTTCCCTTTGCTATTTGTGCGTGTGTGCAAGCGCACAGGCTTTTTTGGGTGGACTTTGCCATAATCAGAAATAACCTGTCGACTGTAGAGCAACTGCACAGTTTATCACAGCCTGTGTGAAATAGGGTGTGTTTTCTTTCTCAGTGTCAACTAGCTCTTTGTTGACTTTCCTGCCACTGTAGCTCGGAGCATTTACATTGAGAGATTTGCAACAACACAGCTCCACTGGGAACACTGCACTCACTAGGAAAAAAAGAAAGTCAGGCTCTTTCAAAGAAAATAAGCTTGGACTTTTTTCGGCTGCTGACAGATATCTGTAAGCTGCTATATTCAATCTTCCCCGTACAACCACCTGCACTCCGACATTGGACTTCATCTCATAGAGGTTGTAATACTTATAAAAGAGGTAAATGATGGCAAAAATATTTTATACAATTGATTGCCATATTTTAATGAAATAAATTATCCCTTAATTACTGAGAGTCTCAATTCCCTGACTCTACTCTTATGAGCCCAACTCCCACAATTATTACATTCACAGAGCTAGCAACGGACACATTTGACTAGTGTATGCAGTGCAGCCACTGGTGTTTGCATGTGAAAAATTGCACATTTTAAAGGAAAAATTGTGGACTGGTGATAGAAAACCTGTGAATATGTATGCACAGATTTGAACAACTAGGATTACTTGTAATTAGGTGCTTCCTGTCTAATTTTTCAGAGAAACTTGAAAGATTTTCAGTGGGTAGTTTGATCAGGAATTATCTGAGCTCTTAGGCCAGGTCTACACTTGGGGGGGAGGGGATCAATCTAGGTTATGCAACTTCAGCTACATGAATAAAGTAGCTGAAGTCGATGTACTTAGATTGACTCACCGCAGTGTCTTCACTACGGTGAGTGGACGGCTGCCTCTCCCCCATCGACTCTGCCTGCGCCTCTCGCCGAGCTGGAGAACTGGAGTCGACCGGAAAGTGCTCGGGGATCGATTTATCGCATCTAGACTGGATGCGATAAATCGATCCCCGCTGGATCAATCACTGCTTGCCGATCCTGCAGGTAGTGTAGACATACCCTTAGTCAAATGTCCTTTCAGTTGTTAGTCAAAGCTATAGGCTCACTATAGATACACATGCATATACACACATTCACACACATAGTGCATTCTCAATGTATTGAAGTACTTTATAAGCATGAACACTCTAAACTGACCCTAAATATGAAACAATAAGCATGAATACTTAATGTGTAAACATATATACTAGATGCTTAGGAATTATTCTAAGCCTGTCTGGTATATGCAAACATATGCAAGCAATTAGTTTACCTTCAAGGGAATATTTGAATACCACTATACATAAACAAATATTTGGGGCCCATTTTTAAAAAGTCTAACAAGCATCTAATTGGTTATGTGTAGGCACAAATATCAGATTTGCAAACAGAGTTACAGTAGTTTATATATACAAATGAGATGCATTGTGAAACTGAAAATCTGTATTTATATTACAAATCCTGAAGGCATCATTATCCAATAGACAGAGCAGAGGTCAGACAAGGAATTAAGTGACCTGTTTTCCAGCACTGACTTGCTCAGTGAAGTTGGACAAGTCATGCAGGGATGGTTTTAGAAAACAATATCTATGTGACTTAGGAGCAAAAGCCCCACTGATTTTCGCTGGGGACTTGTGCACCCAAGTGTTTTGGTGCTTTTGAAAATCCTATCCTTAACTTGTCTGGAACTCAGTTTCCCTATCTGTAAAATATAAATAATTATACCCACCTGTGTAAAGGCACTTTGAAATCTACATTTAAGAAGAGCTATTATTATTGTTATTGCTTTTTCTGGATAACTGATTCATCCAAACAATGCTTAGTGCTGAATTAGTTATGTGATGTTTTGGGGGCAGATTCCGATTCTCTTTTAATGGATTTGGGTACTTGATTCCTTGCATGTGCAGCTAGGTACAAATTTAGGCACACAAACAAAGTACAACAATAATTTGAGTATTTAGCCTTCACTTACCATCAGCAAATCCTAATAATTAATGGTATAACATTGTCTTAAACAAGCTCATACTAACACAAGCTGACCCATCATGTCAAAGTGAACTCAAAAGGCTACAGGAACCTCTGATCTTGTAGAGTTGTGCTCAGTGCAGAACTGAGGGGGGAGAAAGAGGAAGGAGTGGGGAAAATGTGTTTTTACACAATCTTTGTCTCCCCCTGATCCTGGGGCCAGATGGGGCTGCTTCAGTTCCCAGCACAATTTAGAGCAACTTGAGGGCTGTGCTAACCTATGTTTGGCTGCCTATGACACCAAAGGGTTCTTTGTGTAAGCAGTGTCAGGATGAGCTCCACCCTGACATCTGGTGGTGAGGTGTGGCAAGTTGTGGAAAAGAACTTCAGGGGCCGATCTCATTTGCATAGGCACACCCACCACGCCTAGAATGAGACCATAGCTGCCCAAATGGTCACTTTGGCTGCTGTGGGATCCCCAGTGTCTCTGTTATTGGGGCAGGAAGAATAAATTGTTATTACCCTGATTATGGGAACTGTGCTTGGAACTGTAGGTGGCCTTTTGTTATGATGGAGGGATTCACCATCAACTTAGTAGCACTCGCTAGGCAAGGGTCATGGGTTCCAAAACTGTGTGAATGGAGAGAGGCTGGGGACAAGTATTAATACTTGGTGGCATGGGCCCCTTGGTGAGGGCCTTACATGCTAATTGCACTTCCTCCTCTCTCCACTGTGGAATATCAGAGCTAATTTTGATTTCATTAGAAGTCTAGTTATAGGCTGCTGAGCTCACTTTGGGCTGACAGTGCACCAGTACTGGGGCTCCCCTATTACAAGCTGAATTCACCTAAGAGCTGAAATCATGGAGTGTTGTGTTAAGTAGTGGGGGAGCCTGAAGATATATTGTGGAGCAGTTTGCGGGACGGCTGGTGAAGCAGTTCGCCGCAGCGCAGTGTGTGGATGGCAGGAGCTGCTTGTGAGCCGTGGAGCTGAGTGAAGGAGTTCGTGGGGCGGCTGGCGGAGTGGAGCGCAGCTGAGCGAAGGAGTTCGTGGGGCGGCTGGCGGAGCGGAGTGCAGCTGAGCGAAGGAGTTTGTGGGGCGGCTGGCGGAGTGGAGCACCGCTATGGAGCTATGGGGCGGTCAGCTTCAGATCACGTAAGGTGCCTCTTACCCCCGTCCCATTTCCACCCAGGTTGGGAGGTAAAGCTCCGCAGATAAACTTTCGAACTCTGGGGCTGCCCTGACCAGGGACAGAGACTTTTGGGGCATTGGACTTTTGGGACTTTGGGTGATTTGGGGTTGCTGGACTCAAGAACCAAAGGGAAAAGGGCATGCCCCAATTTGCCTGGGGTGGGTTTTTTTTGCTCATGGGTTGTGTTATGAATCCTGTTGGTGGTGTTTCCCCAACATAATGCCACATTGTTTCTCTCTGTTATTAAAAGACTTTTGCTACACTCAGACTATGTGCTTGCGAGAGGGGAAGTATTGCCTCTTGGAGGCGCCCAGCGGGAGTGGTATATATTTGTCCCAGGTCACTGGGTGGGGGCTTGAGCCGGTTTGCATTGTGTTATTGGAATGGAACCCCTAGATATTGAACCCGGCCCTTGTTGCTGCCAACTCTGACAGGCAGAAGGGTTACATTTGTGTCAGCTGGTGATTGCTGGAATACAGCATCCCTCTAACCATGCTGCCTTATTCCCATGCATGCCCTCTCTCCTGAGAACTGGGATGCCATAAAGTTTCTGTGGCAGTTCTTCACAACACTTAGCCCTGGTCTACACTAGGACTTTAGGTCAAATTTAGAAGCGTTAAATTGATGTAAACCTGCACCTGTCCACACGATGAAGCCCTTTATTTTGACTTAAAGGGCCCTTAAAATCGATTTCTTTACTCCACCCCGACAAGTGGATTAGCACTAAAATCGGCCTTGCCGGGTCGAATTTGGGGTACTGTGGACATAATTCGACGGTATTGGCCTCCAGGAGCTATCCCAGAGTGCTCCATTGTGACTGCTCTGGACAGCACTCTCAACTCAGATGCACGATTGTCTGCCGTTGCTCTGATGAAGGGAGGGGAGACTGACGACACGGCTTACAGGGTTGGCTTCAGGGAGCTAAAATCAACAAAGGGGGTGGATTTACATCAAGGAGTATTTCAGGCAGGACTTCAAGGAGGGTTCCAATAAGAAATGGTGCACCTAAGTTATTGTTCTTATTGGAACAAGCAGGTTGGTCTGGCCTCTGATTGATACATGGCTAGATTTACCTCACTGCACCTTCTCTGTGAGTGACTGCAGTGTGACCTAGATGAATGAGTCCCCTAGACGGGGGGGGTGGGGGCGGGGGGGTTGCAAATGAGTACAAAACAAATCTGGTCTATTTCTTGTTTTGATGCACTCCATCTATCTTTTACATCTTTGGCTGGCAGCAGACGGTGCAGAAGGACTGCATGCCATCCACATCTCATGGCTGCTCAGCAGAAGATGGTACAATAGGGCTGCTAGCCATCCTCATCTCTTGCCTGCCCGGCAGAAGATGATGCAATAGGACTGCTAGCAATCCGTATCGCCTGCCTGCTCACCATAAGATGGTTCAATAGGACTGACTGCAGGACTAAAGAGAATAACCTGATCAAGTCACTCCTAATTTAGTCCCTGCACCCATGTCTGCCCAGGCGCTCCTGATCGACCTCACAGAGGCAACCAGGAGCACCTCGGACATGACAATGACGGCTACCAGTCCTACTGTACCGTCTGCTGCCATAAGGCAATGGGTTGCTGCTGCTGTGTAGCAATGCAGTACCACATCTGCCATCACCCAGGAGACATACAGTGACGGTGAGCTGAGCGGGCTCCATGCTTGCCGTGGTATGGCGTCTGCACGGGTAACTCAGGAAAAAAGGCTCAAAACGATTGTCTGCCCTTGCTTTCACGGATAGAGGGAGGGAAGGGGGGCCTGACGACATGTACCCAGAACCACCCGCGACAATTATTTAGCCCCATCAGGCATTGGGATCTCAACCCAGAATTCCAATGGGCAGCGGAGACTGCGGGAACTGTGGGATAGCTACTCACAGTGCAACACTCCGGAAGTCGACGCTTGCCTCGGTACTGTGGAAGCACTCCGCCGAGTTAATGCACTTAATGCACTTAGAGCATTTTCTGTGGGGCACACACACTCGAATATATAAAACGGATTTCTAAAAAAACGACTTCTATAAATTCGACCTAATTTCATAGTGTAGACATACTCTTAGAGATCCCCCTCTATACTGGAGGAATCCGTATCAGGACAGTTAAGCCAGGTTCATGGCCCTTTTGTGCTGCTTCTGTCCCTTACTGTCCCATTCCCAATAACTATAACATGGATTGTTTCATTTCATCTTGTCCCCCTGCCTTCCTGCTTCCCAAATATTCTATCTTCCCTTACTTAGAAACTTAGTCGGTGGAGGGGGAGAAAAGCACTTAAGTCACTCAGAAGAACTATCTACAACTGTCTAGACTACAACACCTCCGGAAGTAGTTTATTTACTAATAAAGGAGCCTTCCTGCATGATCTCCTGTCCTCCCGTGCCTCCATCCAGGGAAGTCAGCAGGGCCTCTGGACTCTGAAGTTGCAACTGGAATTCCTGGGTACCCCCTTCCCTCTGCTGCTAGGCGATGACTAAAAGAGGTGGTGAGCTGAGCTACATGTGCCCTCGGGACCGATCTCCCCACATTATGGCGCCAGAAGCAAAATAGAGGCTCTGATTGGCTACTCACCTGCCCCAGAAGACATTCTCCAGGCTGCTAAGGAACTCTTCCCATAGTTTTTTCAATGGCTGGGGAGGTTGGGGGATGGGGAGGAGACATTTGGGCCTGTCAGTCTTGATTGCATTCTTTTTGAAAACAGTTATTGCCTGCTGAATAATGCATATTCTCAGTTCCTGAAACAACAGTTATGGCCAATTATGTTAACCAATAAACTGCAAAAAGGTAACTACTGTACTCCACTGTTATCAAGCTTTAGTTCAGTTTTAATTGTCACTTTTCATCATAAAATCCAATAAATGTGTTACTGAACCAAAGGTTTTGGTGTAGGCATTTTATAGGCAAATGCAAAGCAGGATGCATTTCCAGAAGGAAACCTACAGAAATGTCACACACAGTGGAAGGAAACTGCAAATATATATCAACAAATTGGGGAAAGAAGCAAGTAAATTCTTTGTAGTCAAAACCCTTTTTCTAATATTGACTCATCAACCTTGCATTAGGGCAAGGGACTGGGACCCTGGTCCCCAAATGGTACTTCTAGCCGTGACTGGAATACAAATATATAATAATAAAATAATAAATAACAATAAGAAGAATGCAACGCTACAATCTCTAGGTCACCTAGTAGCTTGATTCCACACCCACAACTTTCATCAATATCAGTCAGGCTTGTTCCGTGAAAGGCTTAAAAGTGTAACTGTATACAATGCATAAGGTGAAATAACTGGAAGATGGCAGTAATACAGTACAAAAGTAAAGGCTTTGGGAGCCCAAACGATATTCATATTTCTCAACTCTCTGGCTTTGACACATGAATAACAATCCTCTTTCAAATAGCATTGTACCGTGGTTACACAATAGGCTCCAGGCCTAAACAAGAGTCACTCCCCACCCTCCCATTAGTCACAATCACGTGGTCTGCCCTACTCTGTAGCTGGGGCTGGGAAATTGTTTTGGCTGGGAGCAGACAGTCACAAGCACTTTGTTGGCCAGTGCATCTATTATTTTTGTAACACCTTCAAGTTCTCTGGATTATGTCTTTTCTAGAACAGGTTGTCCTTTGCACTGTTTGTTTAGTGGAGGTTGAAGACAGAGAGAGTTTTTTGTCTTGCAGTTGTTCAGTATCACTGGATTTCCCAGGGTGGCAACAAGCAAAGACATGCTGATGCGCTACAGAGTGTTATTTTGCTCAACAGCTCCACAATGACATAGCAGCAAAAATGACAGAAATAGTAGAAGCAGTAGCCAAAGGGCCTCTCTAAAGCAGCTGTACTTGATGTCACAGGATCTTCTCTGTTGGAATGGAGTTCAACCCAATAAATGCACTAGTGAGCTTTCTCTTTTGTGACTATTTTTTTCATTATCTGCGTGCTTTTCCCACACATTCACATACTTTTTTAACCTTCTCCCTTTTTTTCCAGAGAAAAAAAGGGGAATAATTTACAAAGGGAGAGAAAGCAAGGGGAGGGGAATGGGGGAGGAATCATCCAAGAATGGAAGACAGAATTTTTTGTTTCCAAAACCTAAAACAAACAACATTTTACGAAAAAAAGTTAAGTTTTGACCTTTCAAAGGTAAATAAAATGTATCCTTTTGAAATGTCATTTTGAAATGAAACTACATAAAAGCTTTTAATTTTGAAGTGAAACTTCCCATGGAAAACCCAAACACTTTTAGTAAAAACATTTTGAAAGGGGAGTTTTCCCCACAAAATTGTCTGCAGGAAACACATGGGTTTCCTGACCTACTGTATTGTTCAGATATTTCTGTGCTCATCAAATTGTGCGTGTCTGATTGAAGAGCACAAAACCCAGGCCATGACTGAGCATGAAACATTGGGTATTTGCATGCACACATGGCCAGTCAAGTGCTAACCACCCATACACCTGCAAGTATTTGATGTATTAATATATTAACTTTGGCAACACTGGTTTCCATTGCCAATAAATATTTTGAAATTGATATTGCTGTTGAATAGATATATGCAACCATCCCACAGTTCCCATGCCCAAGCCTGCAACTATCCCTTTGTTATTTTAATGTGATAGCAGTGGAAGTTCTTGAAAGTACAGAAAGCCTAGTATAGTTTAATCCATGTTCCCACAATAAATAATGAATGCTGTATCAAAACATGTCTACCAAAAGAGATAAATATAGATGTGTTTTTGTAGCTTAAGACCTACATTTTTTGTCCATGCTGAATTATAAAACTTCTATATTTAGTATTTTGATAATAACAATAATAAAATGTTCAAAACCTCTCTATAGATTGAAATAGAAAATAGGTTTGATACAGTCCTACTGGATCAATGCAATTACAATTCAGTTTAATATTCAGGATCTGTATCTCCGACGTCCCAGAAAATGCATTCTGAGGCATCTCTAGCAAACTTTTTTTTTAAAGTTGATTTTAACATATTTTCTGCTAATTGCTGTCACAATTTAATTAGATGGGGATATTCGGCACAGTTATGTGATTACAGCAATTGTTAGATTGTATTTCCAGGTTACTTTTCAACTTCCTCAATCCATCCTTCTCTTTTCTATTCATCTCTTTGGTTCTCCTTCCTCCACTTTCTGTAAAACTCCCCTTCATTCTCTTTATTCACTCATACCTTCTCTCCCCTTTCATTCTCACTCCATTCCCCATGTCACTTTATCTACTCTACATACTTATGCTCATCACCATGGTATCCAAGCACCTGACTTATGCTTCAGCTTTTCAGAATCTTTGTCCTCACCAGTCACTTTGTTTTTGACTCTCTGTTACCACAGCCACTTATCTTTAAGCCAGCAAGTCTCCTTCTGCCTGGATGTGACTGAAACACCAAGCAGGAAAAGTAGTGAAGCACATGTTTTCAGCTTCTGACATTACTCTGGGTCCAACATAGCACAGAATTGGTTACCTTCAGGAAATGCTGTAAGGCCCATCCATTTTCCCAGACCCTAGGGAAATGCTATGAGGAAGGATATCAGATGGTCATATATACGCAAATCAACAGCAGTGTATATTATCCATGATTTTCCTTCAAGCAGTGTTAGCTTAGCTGGTGCATTTAAAACAATGCTTCATCTGAAACTAACTTGAACTGTTAATACTTTGGTTGTTTTAGGTCATTTGCAGAGTCTTCATTTTAATTATTTAAAGGACCCTTATTATAAAATCTCCATTCTCTCACTCTTGGAACTATGGGGAAACATTTATAATCATTTGCCTTTCCTGTCCCAAAATTACAGTAGCTTAAGATCAAGTGTCAGAGGAAATCAGAGGAAAAGTCAAGTCACAACACACCTGTCAAGGTTCCTTCCCCACTCTGAACTTAGGGTACAGATGTGGGGACCTGCATGAAAGACCCCCTAAGCTTATTCTTACCAGCTTAGGTTAAACACTGCCACCACCAAAGTGTTACACAAAGAACAGGGGGAGTGCCCACTTGAAAACATCTCTCCCCCAAAATATCCCCCCAAGCACTACACCCCCTTTCCTGGGGAAGGCTTGATAAAAATCCTCACCAATTTGCATTGGTGAACACAGACCCAAACCCTTAGATCTTAAGAACAAGGAAAAAGCAATCAGGTTCTTAAAAGAAGAATTTTAATTAAAGAAAAAGTAAAAGAATCACCTCTGTAAAATCAGGATGGTAAATACCTTACAGGGTAATCAGATTCAAAACAGAGAATCCCTCTAGGCAAAACCTTAAGTTACAAAAAGGCACAAAAACAGGAATATACATTCCATTCAGCACAACTTATTTTATCAGCCATTTAAACAAAACAGAATCTAACGCATATCTAACTAGATTGCTTACTGACTTTTTACAGGAGTTCTGACCTGCATTCCTGCTCTGGTGCTGACAAAAGCATCACACAGATAGAGAGAACCCTTTGTTTCCCCCACTCCAACTTTGAAAGTATCTTGTCTCCTCATTGGTCATTTTGGTCAGGTGCCAGCAAGGTTATCTTAACTTCTTAACCCTTTACAGGTGAAAGGGTTTTTCCTCTGGCCAGGAGGGATTTAAAGGTGTTTACCCTTTCCTTTATATTTATGACAACTCCTATGCCCAGTGGTCTTATACTCTCTTCAGGAAGATTATACCATAAGGAAATATTCATCTGTATGCATTGCCTGTATTTTTATTTGCTCCCACAGTCACTGCCTACTAAGGTGACTGCAAAGGCTGGAATGCAAGCAAAATAGACTGTGTTAAGTGCATGCCAATGAAACGTGGAAGACTTATTTTCTCTTGGGTAAACAGAATATGCTGCATATTTTTAAATGGGAAATCATAGAGATATGGAGGTAAGAGACATACCTAGTATTCACAGGTACATCCAGCCCTTCTATCTGCTGGAACCACTATGCCAATACATCTATAGTCACTGTAGCATCATTTCTGAATGCCCACATCAAAGGAGGAGACATATCTTCATTGCTTGTCACCAGGGAAAACATCTCCTCTAAGCAAGACCCAACTATTCTTGTGTTTAAAAACACCTGAATCTTTATTGAGGAACTTACAGTATTTCTACCAGTAAGTGAATAATCAATTACAGAGGAAATAAGAACTGATAAGAAACCTTCTCCCAGAACTTGAATTGAACCTTAACCTAAAAGTTATTGAAGATCAAAAAAGGGTGGCAAATTTAAATTTAATTTATTTTTGTATGTTCCTCTGTGCATCTGATTTACAAGGACCATTAGTGAGAAAAACTGCCGTTGTAAGATGAAAGAGGTTTGGACGTTTCAGATAAATTTGGATAAGCATCCAGATTTTGGTATCTGAGTGGAACCATTTCTGGTTCACCCATCACTACTGATTATCATATCAAAACACGTGGCACAGCACTTTGTTTTGCTCAGCCAGACACTGTATTCACTCTTCAGAACTGACTTGTTCTATCTAACGGATCCTTCTTGAAGTAGTGACAGCTTCCACCAGATATTAAATGTATCCTATCCCCATCCCTGGAAATCAGCAAAACAAATTCAGCAGCATCTCTCTTCCCCTAAACTGCCCTCCAATATTGATTCCTCCCCCAACTTTGATAGTAAGAGAGATGTTTTTCACTATGTGTAATGTACTTATATACATATCTTCCACTCTGTACATATACACATAACCTTGAATCAGATCACATGACTGTAATTACTGAAGTAATAAATTGTTTTCTAATACCATGAGGTCTTCTGAGCCATTAAACAGGGAAAGACAACTTCATATATTAATAGCATCACATCAAACAAGATGTATACTTTGGTGTAAAACATACCAGTCTTGTGGGATTCCTGTGTTATGTTATTTGAATTATATTTTATATGCTTATAATCAGACTGTGGCATACACTGGGAAGAACATGTAAATTTACTTCAAGCTCACAGATTCCAACCAAAAGCTAACCCAGGAATGGCTCTAATATTTTATTCAAGCTCTTGGAATGAAATATTTGTGATGTTTTACATTGTTGGGCTCTGTCGAGGCTTTATTAGAGTTGATGTCATTTACAGAATGACACAAGTCATATATCAAGGGCTGATTTGAGTACCATCCTAATAAGTTTAGTGCATAGTGATAAAACTGTATTTCTTCATCTTTATGGCATATTTGTATCATTAAATATTTATAATACATACTTAATTGCTGGTGCCATAAGAATGATAAAGCATTGGTAATGTGACACTAATTACAGCTGATGATCAGCGTGTGTAGTAAAAGTGTATTAAACTCATTTTAATAGTGTTGGTAGATGGCAGCAAATGTACACAAAATTATATTCAAGCTTAACCACCATGTTGTGCTTTTGCTGGTCACGTTATAAAAAGCACCACCATTATTAGCAATAGTTGGCAACTTTGTTGGCAGCAGGAACTGAGTGGTCATGAAACCAATGGCTCTCAGGTGCTCAAGAGGTGATCCTTGTACATTAGAGTTGAAGGCCTGATTTTCATTCATAAGGTCCCTTTGCACGCCTTTGGCACAGTAAAAGGCTGTAAACAGGTAGAAAATGACACTTACACCCAACTTTACACTGGCAGGCAAGTGAAAAGGGGCCTTAGTATAAATGAGAATCAGGCCCCTCAGGAGCAGTATGGGGGAGTTTGCAGTGTTTCTGCTCACATCCTACTTGCCCTCCAAGTAAACAGAGAATATCATTCCAACTGCTAATTTGGAAAGTTTGCAAAGTGCTAAATTCACTAGAATATAAAAAGTTGTCTTTTCCATGATCTACACTACACTAAACTTATGTCAGTATAACTACGCAGGTTTTTAACACCCCTGAGCAAATTACTTATATCGACCTAACTCCCAGTGTAGACAGCATTATGTTAACGGGAGGACTTCTCTCATCAGCATAGCTACTGCCCCTCAGGGAGGTGCTGTACCTATGCTGACAGGAGATAGGTAGGCTGACAGGAGCATGCTGACAGGAGTTAGGTAGGCATAGATGTTAGGGGGCTTATTCCTTCACCTACTCACTTCCCTGGTCCTTCTCGCATGAACAGAGAGCAACAATACCTGAAGTCCAAAGTGCAAACAATTCAATGTTTATTGGGGTGAACTTCCAGCAAGCATGATTCCAGTTTCCTTCCTTAGTGTCCTCCTTCCCAGCTCTGACACCACAGAGCCTTACACCTATGTCCCTGTTCCCATTCCTGCCCTTCGCAAAACATGATTCCAATTTTCTTACCCCCATTCCCTGTTCCCATCTCCCCCTTTAGCAAAACATGATTCCAATTTTCTTACCCCCATTCCCTGTTCCCATCTCCCACACCCCCACTCCCCCCCCACTTCCTGATTGACTGCAGACTATATAGTAAAACTTGAGTTCTGCTTTGCTATACCTTAACCTATCATTGTCCTGAAATTTAACTAACCAATCCTAACATATTGTAACATGATTATTTAACCAATTATATCCCACCACCTTAATTAGTTTACACCCAGCAAAATTAATTATACAGCAGACAGGAACAATCACAGAACCAGACAGAGATTATACAGACAAACAATAGCAAAGTGGGAACTATAATGACAAGACAATACAGAAGTGAGGATTTCACATCCCAGCTATTGATAAGTGAGTTCTTGCCAGACAGGATGCTATCAAAGTAAGTTTCCTTTTACTTCTTCTAGGCACTTCCCTTTCTCTGGAGGCGACAGGCATTATCAGGACAGGATTGTATTCCTAACAGCCCAATAGCACCTTCTTTCAATGTGACTAGTTTGGAATGTGAGGATGTGACCAGTCGCTTCCTAGCTTATGGCTGCCTCTGCTGCTTAGCCAAAGGCCTTAGCCTAAGCACAGGGCCACAAACTGTCACAGTAAGAGAAGGCCCTTACACCGGCAGTGATTTTGATTCTCTTTTGTACCTCTATAACTAGCCAAGTGAAAAGAATACACCTAAATTCTTCGAGTACAGGCCTTTACAGACAGGCCTGAATATCTATATCCTAACAATAGATAGCATCATCACTGAGCGCTACAGCAGCACTGCTGCAGCGTTGTAAGTGTACACAAGCCCTTTGTTATCTTCCATTGTAATACTTGTAGCTGTTTGTGCCAGTATGTTATATTTCAATGTCCTCTGCCCTGCTATGGCTACCAGCCAGTGTGCAGCAGTACTGACTGGAGGATTGTGCCTCGACAAGGCCTACTCCCCACTGGAGTTCCCCAGGGTGCAGAGGGACTGCTACAACCCTTCACCAGATGCAAGGGGAGTCTGGGTCCCCCCCTTCCCCCACTCTTGGCAGATGCCTTCCATTCCAGAGATCTCTCAGCAAAAGTGATCCAAGTGTTAGGAGTGTGGTTATGCCATCCACTGCTCAGAAAGACACAAGAGCATAGAGTCTTCTTGCACACTCACTCCCTTGCAGTAAAGTACAGTCTGCAGGAGGGAGGGGCGAAAGAATGCATACATAGGAGACAAAGATTTATGCATGATTTAGGCAAAGATTTAACTTGACATGCTATGAGTGAAATCCTGGCCCTATTGAGGTCAATGGAACTTTTGCCATTGACTGTAAAAGGAGCTAGGATTTCACTCTGTGAGTAGTCCCACTAATGTCAATGGGAGGGACTGTGTGTAAAATATGCAAGGCTTTGCAGGACTGTGGTATTAATCATCAACAAATTTTGTTAGGAATCTGTCACTTTCTCATGATCAATTAAACAAAAAGGAATGTTTTCTGTACTTCTTTGAGTACCGGAGGACTATAGCAAGTTGATAATCTTATTACAAAAAAGGCTTTCATTGCTAGATTGCCAGCCATAACTAAAGAAAAATCCTTGGATAATGACAGGACAGTTAATATTTTAGTCAGTATTAATGAGCTCATATTCATACAGTAATGGGCTTATAAATATGCCTGCTATTAACTGGTAATGGGATTTAGGTTAATAAATACAGCTTTTGCTGCTTTGCATCAATAGCAAAGCTCCTTTAGCACAAAATGTTTGGGAAGATGAGGAACTGGGTAATTGTCTCACTGGAGATTTCTAATTGCATTTTAGTAGACTTGGCAGAATATTTGTGTAAATAAGCATATTTTTTAAGAAAAAAAAGTCAATTTACCTCTAGAAATTTTTAATCCATTGGAGAAGTTTAAATGAGTTGCATTTATTTATTGCATTTATTTATTGCATTTATTTTATCAGTGACCAAACAGCGGGTTGGAGAGTTGATAGTACGGCAAAAAACCAAACAAACAAAAAATGAGAATGTGTGATATTGGGAAGTCACTGCCATCAAAGATAGCATGAATTAATAGTTCTTGGATAAAAAAGAGAGCGTGATATTCTTGAAAAAGGGGAACCAGAGAGGGTTGGTGCAGTAAAGGCAAGGCCAGGAAGTAGAAATAAAATAGAGTCAAGAGATCTAAGTAGCAAGCCACTAGGAAAGAGAACTGTATAGCTTCTCACCAAAGCTAATGAGTATTATAGAACAATCAAATACTGGTAGATCCATTTTTCAGTTCCTTTGTTTATAAATGAAAGTAGACTATTCATTCAAAATTAGGTTTTGATTATGGGAATTTTTCTTAAAAGCAATGAGCAAGCTCCTCAGCGGGTATAAATTGGCATAGCTGCACTGAAATCAATGGAATAACTGTGATTGACTCCAGTTGGGTTTCTAGCCCAAAGACAATTCTATGTGTTTCATTATTTATCTTAAATATTTTCTTAAATGTCTCAAGCTGTAATGTCCTCTTAACTCTACTTGTGTGAAGTACAGTCCTAATATACTGTACCGGAAGTCATCCCACACATAGTGAGCATTTAATAGTACCCAAAGGTCAAGAAATGTGGAATATGTTTTCGTATCTATGCATTATTCTTGAATACATATACTACAGGAAAAAAGGTAACTTTACATCTTTAATACTTGTATGCAAAGATTAAGAGCATTAGCTTCATTGAGTAACTCAGCATCTGACTCATACTATGAATTCCATGTGAACTGCTGAATTCCATCATTGTTTTAGCTCTGAAAAGTAGACTTCTTAACTGTGTAAATATGTATATTTAGGTCAAACTATTGAGTGCACAGTCATATCATCACCTACTGGTGGTCTTGCCAAAGCTGCTAAGGTGTAAGTCCTGATACTGGGTAGCCTCGTGGCAGACCAAGGGTGATGAGCACAATTAAGTAGCTGTGACTTATAAGTTCAAAGGTGCAGTTTGGATATGCAGATAAAAGTTTAGATGCTTGTTTAAATCTTTTGTGTCTTCAGAACTAAGCTGGCAATCTCAGGCTAAAAGGTTCTTTTCTTAGGGGCCCATATTCTGAGGATGGGAATGGAACTGGAGAGGAATTTTCTGTTTAAACATTTTTTCAATGGAAAATGTAGTTTCTCCAAATCTGAAATGTCAGTTTTGCCAAAAAATGTTGTTTGATCCAAATTGAAACATTTACTTTAACCCATGCTTGTCTGAGCTGCAACAGTGCCTCATGACAGCTGTTGTTCAAATGCCTCAGCCCTCAATCTCTGCTATGTGCCATGATCTTTGGCAAGATTACATTTCCCATGATGCACTGCAATCTCTCCTTTGACTGAGTTGGTACAGTGCATCCCAGAAATCCCATGATTGTGGTGTATCCTGGAAGATATAGTCTGGCCTGGGAACTTACCTAGCCAATAGGGGACAATTGGGGAATGTGGCACCCAAACGACAACTCTCAGAAGGCACCATGGCAGCATAAGTGACACAAATTAATGTCAAACCAACCCATATCTAAATGTTTCAATTTGATATGAAAAACAGAACATTTTGTTTCCAGAATGTCAAGGTTTCATTTCCTTAGAAAATGTCCAAAGCAAACTTTTAGAGATTTCTGAAATGAATTTTTTTGTTCTGGGAAAACGTTAATATTTTGACTTTTCATTCTGATTAGGGACAAAAACATATAGCAAAACATTGGGATTTCCCACAAATACAGAAATTCCATTTGCTATCAGCTCTAGGTGACAGACACAGGAGGTCAACTGCTATACCTGTCCTCCCCACCAACCCCACCTGAGATTAAAAATAGAATAAATGGAGACAAAGCAAAGGATGGATGGAGGGAATAGAAAGAAAAGAAGAGAGAAATATACAAGAAAAGAACAGTGGGGATTGGAAGACAATATTTCTCTGAACACAACTGATAGTAGCATGGTTTCTGAGTGGTATATTTAAATAAACTTCCACGCAAAACTATAATTATGCTGGTTGCCTTTACTGTTATGATGGTGGAGTGGTTGGTTAGAACTGCTGCATAATATGGCTTTACTCATATATTTCCTATATTCCACTGAATTTGCAGGAGAGTTCATAAACCCTCAATGCTATTTCCAAGATCATCATCCTGCATTCACTCCCCCTCCTCGTATCAGATCATTGGGCAATAATACACAGTTCATTCGTCATGGTAGCCTCAATATATATATTAAGTCAGACATGGAGGCATCACATGTTATGCTATGGTCAGATCCTTGGAGCTGTACAGGGTGATACAATAACCAGCATACACAGGTGTTTAAAAAAGCAGTATCTGAGAAACATGCAGACAGAGCACATACAGTCTCCTGGAAGCTTTGCAGGCAGCTTCAATGAACAAATGCACTGAGAGTTCGCTCTGCAACAGGAAGGTCATCAGTCACTTCTGAGTACACAGAATTTTACCCATCCCAGTAGCAAATTAAGATCAATACTACTTTACACCCAGAAATTCTAGAAAGGTTGTGAGTTTGAATTGTGCTTCTTTGAAGGGGACTGTGCTAGAAATTGGAATGCAACTGTGTAAACCATTTATGTTTCACTAATTATGAATTGGTCCCCCTGTTTCTGATCAGCCCCCAAAATATTATAAGGCAGCCTTTCTAATTTTGATCCCTGATGGACCCTAGCAGAAAGAGGCATATAAATAAATGGGGGAAGAAGATGGAAAATAATGTTATTTCAGATTTGGGTTATTTTATCCAAACCAATTCACATATCCCTAAAGATAAACTTATCACTTCCTAACTAAGGGACAGATACTGCCACTCTTCACATAATCCATCTGTTAAGTAAGTATTCAACATGAGAAAGTTATCTGGCCCTAAGAATTTGTTCTCTTTAGGTTTAGAAACTGCAACCCCTTTGAACCAATTCTTACTCCCTCCTTTAATCAAATTCTCTGGTCGCCAGCTATTCCAAGTCTTGTGTACTATTTTGGATTATCCTTGGCGTATATACATTAAAGATTAGAGCTGTGTGAAGTTTCACACATGCCACAAAACCAGCATCCTTTTAGACAGTTTTATGAAAAGATGATACAGTACATCATTATTCTGCAGTGCAGTTTTGCTTATTTTCACCACACTGGAAGGCCAAGTTTAATCACGAAAATTGTTTTGCCCTCGGCAAAGTCAAAACTTGCGAAGCTGCAGGTCAAAGGTAACAGGCTGAATCATGCCAAGGTGATCAGTCAGCTGAGACGCATAGCACGCAGAGACTGGAGCAGGAAGAAGCTCTCATAGGCATCCTGCACTTGGAAGGAAAATACATTATAAAATCTACACCTGATGTTGCAGTCCTCAGCTACTTAAATTAATTTTGGAAAGCAATATAGGGCCAGATTCTATCACCTTGCTCATGCTTAGTAATGTTCTTACTTACTGCTTTCAATGGGACAGTTATTATAGCAGCCTCTAATTGCACATATTCCTTGTATGCTACTGTTATGGGCAGGGTTAAACCAGGTTATGGGTTCAGTAAAACCCCATTCAGATTACTCATGTGAACTCACTGTTCAATTAACATAACTGTAAGCATAGGCCCCTCTTCTGACAGAAGGTTTGTCTTAGTCTATCCAGGCATTTTTGGCTATTATTTTGGGGGTGCGGAATGAGAGGTCACGCAGTAACTGAGGTCAAAAGAAAACAGACAGAGGGAGAGACACACTGAAGGAGGAGCTGAAAGCATGGTGGCTTGCTTTTAGCTTGCACCCCTGGAAGAGGCTTTTGGGAGAGGGGTGCAGGCTAAAAGAGTGCTCTTGGTGCTGTTGAGCAAAAGAAACTGTTTCCTGCTATTTGCTTCCCTCTGTTCAGAGACACAGGAATGCATTCCTTGTAAATAAACAAAACTGCATCAAAGAAATAACTGTCACTAATTTCTATTCCCAACTGGAATACCTACAGGGCCCCGAACTTTGACAAGATGCTTGGGTCAAAAAAGGGCAATATTACCGTACACAGGGGCAGCTCTCCCAATTTCGCCGCCCCAAGCAGTCGCCGCCAAATTGCTGCTGCCAAAAACTGCCGCAGCGGGAAGAGCGGCGGAGCTGCCGCCGAATTGCCGCTGCGGGACACGGACTGCCGCCCCATTGTAAATGCCGCCCCAAGCACCTGCTTGGAAAGCTGGTGCCTGGAGCCAGCCCTGACTGTATATTAAGTGGACGCTTCTAGACTACAAGGTATTTCCCCCTCCCCCCCCATTAGATGCTAGGCTAGATCCACAATAATATTTTGATGCCAAAATGCCATTTTAGGTGAATAAGTCCAAAATGTAGATCTTCAAAACCACTGCTCACCTGCCACCTAACTGCTTGTACCTAAATTCTCCAGGTGCCTATATGTCTGCCATGTGCATGAGCCCAGACACCTCAGTCCTGATGCCCCGCACCTAGTTCATGCCTGAGGCCCAGCAGGATTCACTTGCCTGTGGGACCTGATCTAGTAGGCATGCTCACAGGTCACTTAGAGTGTATCCAGCAAATTGGGCCTCACCCAAAACACAGCCAGAGGAGGAGGCGGTGGTAGTGTCCCCAAATATTCTGTATCCCCCTGGTTAGAACTAGAACCCAGGCCAACCAGATGACTGTCCTAGCCACTGAGCTATAGAATTGTTCTCACTTGCTCCCTCTGGCCCAGTGACTAAATTATTTATAGAGAATGGAACAGTTTAAAAAACGGAGAGAGTCAGAGACTGACCCCAGAATAGCTTATAGTCCCGTGGTTAGGGCACTCACCTAAGTGGTGAGAGACCTGTGCTCAAGTCCCTGCTCTGACTCAGAGTGCGTGAGTGCTCTGAACACCAGGTGGTGGGGTACAAGGAAACCACCCGCCTCCTCCTTCCCATTTTTTTTTGTGAGAAAGGGCTTACCTAGCTGAGGCTCCCTAACTCCAGGAGAGGGTTTGTGGTTGAGAATCCCAAGCAAAGGGAGACACCTGCTTCCAAGCCAGAGTTAGGTGCCTAACTTCCTTTGAGGGGAGAGGTTAGCACCCATCTCCTCAACATTTTCAATGTTTGACTTAGGTGGCTCCTCACTTCTGCCTTGTGTGAATCCTGTTCTTAGGTGCCTAACTTTCCCCATGTATTGTATAGAGAGCTTGGTTGCCTAACTTAGGGCTGTGGGTGCCACTAAGCAGCTAGGTGCCTAACGTTAGGCATTGCAACACTGAGTCTAAATCCCCCTTATGAATCTAGCTCAATGGATATTTCTAACTTGGAACGTTGCTGTCCAAAAGACACATGTTCTCTCTGGCTCTTTTCTACATCTGAACTACACATCTGTCTGTACACATGATTTTAAAACAAAGTCTTCTCTTTCAAAGCAGCATAATTAGACAGGATTCATTTCACTGCTCAATGCGGGTGCTATGCATAATCAGAATATCAAATTTAAAACCCTGGCTCCATCCACATGTGGAAATACTACTCAAGTAAAAAATATTAGTTTTTCCAAATCCCATTAAACGATGTTATCTTGGTAGCTTGCTCATTTGTTGGTAGATAGACTGTCCACTGAACAACTTGTATTAGCAAATGTATTTTCTTTGTTTCCTCCAATTTGAGTTTGAAATAATCTCAATTAAATGTCTTAATAAGAAATAGGTTCCTTTTCCTACTGCTGGAAACAGCGTCCAATCTTATCTCAGATGTCAGATTTATAGAACCTTCTCTGAGAATTTCCAGGTCAATTACTGTAAATGAACCATAATTTGTATACCAAACAATCATGTTTGTTACTAGATCATTTTTAAACCAAATGATTCATGATGCCAAAATCATGTGTTTTCTGGTAGAGCTGACTAGGATAGACGGCGCACAGATAATGCTAGCTTCTTCTATGATCACCATATTTTACTGATGATTGTTGTTCATCGTATCTCCAAGCATGTGCAGAAAATGAACATACTACTCAAACTGTAATAGGCTGTCCTGCATAAAAAGATGATCATATTGCCTACACAAATTGATAGGTTTTATTAAAGGCAATTCTACTGAACTGAAACATAGCTGGATTAACAAGGGATTGTCAGTGCCACAGGATGGATTCAGCCCAGTTTTAAATAGCATTGCCAGAAGGGTAGATACAAGGTTCCTAGAAAACACTTTTTAAATGTTTTCTTTTCGCTTCATGTAAACAGAGAAGTTGTCATAGCAATACAGATTCAGGAACATTGAGATATATACAAAAATATGTGAGGTATGAACAACTGTTCATATCTTAACTTCTTGGGAGGTTATAACAAGCTGTGCTGTAAATTATTAGTGAAATGAAGACCTGGGTATTGTAACAGACTGCATTGTCTGTCTGTCTTCGTTTAACCTTAATTTTTGTCTCTCTTGCAGCTTGATTGAAACAAGGCAATTGTATACAGAATATACAATGCACTTTAATATTTGTGGTGCTCTGCCATGCTACAATGAAGCAAACATGAGTGAGGGCAGCCCAAATGCAGGAGACAAACAAACAAACAAAAAATACAAATGCCAAAAACCATACAGAATGTTGTTTTTAATTGTGTGTGTTCTTATTAGGGGAGAGATGCCCTACCTTAAGGGCAGAATGGCTG
The DNA here is from genome assembly GCF_965140285.1 of Lepidochelys kempii. Classification (NCBI taxonomy): domain Eukaryota; kingdom Metazoa; phylum Chordata; order Testudines; family Cheloniidae; genus Lepidochelys; species Lepidochelys kempii. The sequence goes on along the minus strand of NC_136384.1, from coordinate 63,253,718 downwards.
AGTTCAAGCTGTATACTGTCTTTGGATACCAGACATGTAGACAGAAGAGCATAGCAATACCCTTTTTCTTCATGCACTGTGTAAGGATTTTTTTCCCCATTTCACTCTCAAAGCCCAGTTTGTTGTATGGATTTCTAGAAATCCTGAAGATATCCAAAAATACAAACTAAAATATATATATAATCTGGGGGGAGGGTTGCTCCAGAATTAGAAGCATTAAGTTAGATTTGTATGAGTAGTTCCATTCATTCTCTCTGTTCATTTTCTCCTTTGTGAAAGTGGACTACTAGTCGCTGACCTTGTGGACACTATGAGCCACTTTTAAAAAGGTATGTAGGTGCCTCATTTCCATTAAGCACCTAAATTACAAATCTGTCCCTAGGACTACTTCCATGTTCAAGGTTAACCATGTGCATAAGTATCTGTAGGATCTGGTCCCTAGTCTGGAATAAAATGCAACTTTGGTCTCCAGTACAATGATACATGGGAGAATCAATACAATAATTAGAAAAGAATATTGGCCACAACCTTTTCCATGATTCTCATGTGAACAGTGCTGCCAGATCTTTGGGTTCATCAATCAAGGCTGAGTTTCAGGGATAAGATATCATCTCAGCTATTGCTGTTGATGTTCTCACTCTATCCATTGCCAGTGGAGTGCCGTCTATCAACTGGACATGTATAGTGTTGGCTGCTAATGTCAGAAAACCAGTTATACTATTGAAGTGTTAAACTAACTGACACAATTTGATCCTCTGCCATTGAAATATATTTGAATCAGCACTTTCCCTGCTTCAGCCAATTATCACCATGAAAACTAGGAAAAGCCCCAGGCCTATTGAAAAGATGAAGAGATAAGAGTAAAACTTGCATGTACTATATGCACTGGAAGACTATTTAGGTATACTATTCAGTTGCACCTAAATTTGTGGTCTTATACAAAGTCTGTGTTTGGCATCATTTTATTAACAAATGTATTGTTCAGGGAGGTGCTACCATAGTAAACTACACAGAGGTGTCTTTATCCATAGGAGGGGACTTACACATGCTATGTAATTCCTATCTCTGGAGAAGAGACTATCCATCTTTGTTTATCATTATTAAAACTGGTTGAAAATAGGTCAAAATTTTCATGAAAAAACTGCCAAAATTTGAATTTTTTGTACCATTACTACAGCTTGTAAAAACCAGGGTGCTTTTTTCCCTGAAAATGTGACCTCCTGTGCCCCATTTAAAAAAAAATAAAAAATCAAAATGTTGAGGAACTTTGTCAAAATTTCAGTTTGGAATTTTCCCACCAGCTCTCTCATTTATGAGACTAAGTAGCCCAGTCACCTCCTAATGAGCTGTGTGAACATTTTTGCACCCAAACGTCGCATAGCAGAGTTTTGTCTTTGTTTTGACACTTCTGCTTAACATGCATAATTTCTGACAGTTTGTCCACAAACCACCGCTACCTCCTCATCTACGCCTATGAGCTACACAAGGAGCAGGAACTCCAGGCCTCACACTGCCAACCTAGAAGCCATTTTTCTGAGGTGACCCTTGTGCCCCACCCATCCCTATCTTACTTTTTTGATAGTTCCCTAGCACACTGATGAATTATAGTGGCCCTCCAGGTGGTTGTCTGCTTGGGATAGGGTTTAGAATAGTGATACATTTCTGCAGCCATTTGTGTGGCAGCCTTTATAAATTCTATTTAAACAAGTGTTTAAGAATATTTTAATTTCCTGAAGTTTCACCATGCTAACATACTGGATTTCAACCAGTTCTATCCCTATTTACCACAGATGTCAACATCTACTAATGCCACCAGACAAGCCTGTTCTACTCCAGGACCATCCATCTTTGAAGTGGGATGGACAGTGCTAGGCCTTTCCTTTTCAGTTAGTATTTTTATATTTTAGACTCATGAGAATAAGTTTAAAAGAAACAATATTTCCAAAGTCTTTATTAAAACATTTTTTTTGTAAACACTAGAACAAAAGACCACAGCCTCATTAGTCTGTGACATAAAATAGTTTACAGAGAGAAATTATGTTAATCTAAAACCACAGGGATCTCAAACTTTTTGACTCTGTAGCGTGGTTGACATTTTCAAACAGAGATTGTCTCATGGATCACCTGTCCTTTTCTTTCTGTATGTACTGGGGTGGGGAAGAGCAAGGAAGGGAAAAGCAGATCTTTACCCTGCCAAGACTCAGCTGGCATGTAGCCCTTAGGGACTGTAGGCTGCCAGTGTAGGTTAGTTAGAGAAGTCCCTTATCTGCTCTAACTCATGCTGGGGCTAGAGGAACCTGTCCATAGAATCAGGATATCATAACGACTCAGTGACAGCCTCTTACCAAACTCTGTGCAAAATGGATTCTGGACATGGAGGGAATCTAGCCTTAGGCCACATGTCCTGGTTTAAGTGCCCCAAAGGTGGTATAAAACCCTAAATAGAATAAAACTCCTAAGGCAGCATTTCTTAAATGCTACCATGTGTCCGCATGCAGGTACCAAGGGGTTTTTCTGCTGCCATGACAGCCTCCTGGGCAGACATGGGGGAGGGGCAAAGCAGCAGTCCCTCTCTGCAGCCCCAAGGGGCTCTGGGGATGAGCTTCAGCCCCCTCGCAACCCATCTTCAGCCAAGGACTCCAGGAGTGGACTTCAGTCCCCCTCCCCTGCTTCAGCTAGAGACTCCGGCATCAGGTTTCACCCTTCTACCCCGGCTTCAGCTGGAGGCTCAGGTGGCAGGTTGTAGCCTCCCCCCAACTTCCACGGCTTCAGCCATGGGACTCTGGGGGTGGGCTTATCCTCCCTCTCCCCCTTTAACCTTGGGGCTCTGGTGGTGGGCTCCATGCTTCAGCCCCCCTCCCCAGCTTCAACTATGGGGCTCTGGGCTTCAGCCCAAGGCAGCAGGGCTTCAGGCGGGCCAGCCTTACCAGGCGCCATGGTAAAGAGACAAGGAGCAGGGTGAACCTGGGATGCAAGGCCACAGAAGGGAGTTCGGGGTAATGGGGAAGGGAGGCATCAGGGCCCAGTGTGGGCCATGAGGAGCCTGGGGGGGGGGGGGGGGCAGTGGAGGCCAGGAGCACCAAAATACAAGTTTGCAGACTCAAAAACAACAATAATGTACAAAAAACCCTAAATAAATTTAAATGATTTGGACATGTATATTTCCATATTTATTTTTTTTCCTAAGGTTAATTAAGTATTTTAGGAAAATTTGTCAGAGTGGCCACCAGCAAGAATTGGTGGCTGCACTCTGAGGCCACCAAATTTTTGTTGTGAAAACCCTTGTGGCCTAAGGAGCACTATCAAGCCAAAGTGTTTATAATGGATAGAGACTGAACAGCCTAGCTTATTTAAATTAGATATGCATATATCCAGAAATTATGAGGTCTGGTGTTAGCACCCTTTCTTCTTACATTCTCCATTTATATATCTGCTGTTGTTTTATGTGAAAAATTTTCTTGCTGTGTCAGTGACTTTGAAAATTACTAATGAGACAATATTGAGTTGATCCTCAGATAACTTTTCAAATAATTTCTTTCAGCTCTGAACATGGAAGCCATACCACTGTGGGTATTTGGGAAGATCACATTACTTACCTGATTATTTTGTTTTTACTTTTCTTTGGATATCTAGACTAGTTTTTGCATTTGGATCTTGTCCTGCCAAGATGCAACAAGCAATCTCACTATCATTTCCTTGAGAAATGATGCATGGATTATCCTCCACTATGGGGTATACAATAAAAAGAATTTCCCAAAGGGACAATTTTTCCTCATGAACACAAGACAACATTTTTACGAGCCAGTGTGAAATAATACTTGGGTTTGATTTCTTGGAAGGACCCTGTGGGAAACGTTTTCAGCAGGTGAAAGAAACAACTTCAGTTCTGGGTTTTAAGTTAATCTGTTTCATCTGTTGAGAGTTAGAAATTGTTTTGCTGCCATATATTACATCTAGTGTATAATTTAAAAGTATATTAAATCCAAAGCCTGGAAACCACAATACAAAATTCATTTCTCTCTAAAAAATAATAAAAATTGTTACTGCAGACAAATATTCAGATATCAAAAAGCCTTTTAGGTGAAGACAATTTCAAGTACCCTTCCTTTCACCCTCCATAAAACAACACCCTGAAAGTTAATCCTTTTTCAAAACACTCCATTTTCTTCACATGGAAAAAAATAAAACTTTGAGCATAGTACCCACAATACCATTGCACTGAGAAACTATCACAGTGGAGTGGATTTTAGGAAAAGGCCATTTGTTATTCTATTACAACCAAGGAAAGTGTCTATACAAAGTATAATATGTTAGGGATCTGAACTGCATATTTTGATCAGAAGAAGAATATGTGAGCTGCATCCAAAATAAATTAATTCCAGAAATGTGGATCACTTGGTGATTGCCTGTTCTATTCATTCCCTTTGGGGCACCTGGCATTGGCCACTGTTGGAAAACAGGATAATGGGCTAGATGGACCTTGGGTTTGACCCAGTATGACAATCTTTATGTTCTTATCTCCATTTCAGAAAACCAATATCAGGCTGAATTTAAAAAACACACAAATACAGAGAAGATAAAATGAAAGAGTCCCATCCTTTAAAAAAAAATATTTTCAGCAATATTCTCTGTCTGTATAAAGGGGAATTTTGCTTGAAATGATAGAATATTAGAAACCAGTCATTTTTTAAAGGATATTAACTGTTCATTCCTCTGTCTCACCTACACATTACATATACTTATGCGTGATTGATCTTTTAAAATATAGTTCATCTCCCTTTTCATGGGCACATTGCCGACCGCCTCCTCCTCAAAAATGGAGGGTAGGCTGAAATGTTAGGTTAATGTGTGTGACACACACATACCTGCATACAGAGAGAGAAAATAAGAAAGGATGCATTCTCCTAAGAAATTCCAAACCTCTGATATTTAATTCCTCAAAATTAAATCTTACTATCCCATCCTATGGCGGATGTGATATCTCTAAAGGCACTGAAAAATTATACAGTTTACAAGCAAGAAGAGTTTCACATTTGTGCCTGATATACAGAATAATGTTTACATTCTGGCAGGTTTTCTTCAATCTCATTTACTTTTGGAAAAAATTTTAAATGAAAATATAGTTCAGAACACACTCAGATGTATGCATGACAAAAGAGGTGAGATCCCTCCATAGAACCGTCATAAAAATGCATGGTGTAGACCTCATTGTCACATGGAATCTTTGACTCAAAAACTAAGTCCAGTTGCTACTAAGACTTTGCTAGCACTGGAATGATAGGTAGGAAAATGATAAACAACAGCAACTTAAGGCTGGCAAAAGCATAGACCCAAAGTAGATTTTGGCATTTTTTAACTCAAAGTTCCTTGTATACATGAATACAGGCATTTGATGAAGGAACCATGAAAAATGTTGAAGAAATGTCTACTCAGAGTCAACTTTAATAAAAACTAGCTTGGTATATTCCAGACAGGAAGCAAGATTGATCAGCAAGTAATAGATCATAAAAAGTAAAAGGAGAATGGGCCATCCCTTGCCTCCAGCTTGCACCTGAGAGGCTGAATTGTGTCCTGGGAATCTCCTTGGAGAATGGGAGTGGAATAAATTCTCCCCCAGGCCATAAACCACAAGTGCAGAACCACTATCACTGCCTGATGTTAGTGTCATTCTCGACTGGTGGTGAACCCTCCCTCGTCATCCTCGGTGGAGGTAATGGATCTAAAAGCCACTGACTCACTCCCGTCCAATACAGGGATCCTACAAAGAGCAGAACTCAGCAGCATGCTCAGGGTATGAATTTCAAAATTCTTCCCCAAACCTCTTTTGTTTTCCCAGCAGATCAATCAATAACTTCATACTGGGCCAGCATGGAAAAGAACGATTACTAGGGCTGTCAAACAATTAAAAAAATATGATCACAATGAATCGCAACATTAAAAAAATAGTCGCAGTTAATCCCAGTTTTAATTGGACTGTTAAACAATAATAGAATACCAATTTAAATTCACCATGGAAGCATGTTCTCTGGAATGGTGGTCAGAGTATGAAGGAGCATACGAATGTTTAGCATATCTAAGTGAGGAGGGCTTTAAACTAGGTTCACCGGGGGAAGGAGACCAAAGCCCTGAGGTAAGTGGGAAAGCGGGATACCGGTAGGAAGCACAGGCAGGAATATCTGTGAAGGGAGGGCTCCTGCCTCATACTGAGAATGAGGGGCGATCAGCAGGTTATCTCAAGTGCTTATATACGAATGCACAAAGCCTTGGAAACAAGCAGGGAGAACTGGAGGTCCTGGTGATGTCAAGGAATTATGACGTGATTGGAATAACAGAGACTTGGTGGGATAACTCACATGACTGGAGTACTGTCATGGATGGTTATAAACTGTTCAGGAAGGACAGGCAGGGCAGAAAAGGTGGGGGAGTAGCACTGTATGTAAGGGAGCAGTATGACTGCTCAGAGCTCCGGTACGATACTGCAGAAAAACCTGAGTGTCTCTGGATTAAGTTTAGAAGTGTGAGCAACAGGAGTGATGTAGTGGTGGGAGTCTGCTATAGACCACCGGACCAGGGGGATGAGGTGGATGAGGCTTTCTTCCGGCAGCTCGCAGAAGCTACTAGATCGCATGCCCTGGTTCTCATGGGTGACTTTAATTTTCCTGATATCTGTTGGGAGAGCAGTACAGCGGTGCATAGACAATCCAGGAAGTTTTTGGAAAGCATAGGGGACAATTTCCTGGTGCAAGTGCTAGACGAGCCAACTAGGGGGGGAGCTTTTCTTGACCTGCTGCTCACAAACCAGGAAGAATTAGTAGGGGAAGCAAAAGTGGATGGGAATCTGGGAGGCAGTGACCATGAGTTGGTTGAGTTCAGGATCCTGACACAGGGAAGAAAGGTAAGCAGCAGGATACGGACCCTGGACTTCAGGAAAGCAGACTTCGACTCCCTCAGGGAACGGATGGGTAGGATCCCCTGGGGGACTAACATGAAGGGGAAAGGAGTCCAGGAGAGCTGGCTGTATTTCAAGGAATCCCTGTTGAGGTTACAGGGACAAATCATCCCGATGTGTCGAAAGAATAGTAAGTATGGCAGGCGACCAGCTTGGCTTAACGGTGAAATCCTAGCAGATCTTAAACATAAAAAAGAAGCTTACAAGAAGTGGAAGGTTGGACATATGACCAGGGAAGAGTATAAAAATATTGCTCGGGCATGTAGGAATGAAATTAGGAGGGCCAAATCGCACCTGGAGCTGCAGCTAGTGAGAGATGTTAAGAGTAACATGAAGCATTTCTTCAGGTATGTTGGCAACAAGAAGAAAGCCAAGGAAAGTGTGGGACCCTTAATGAATGAGGGAGGCAACCTAGTGACAGAGGATGTGGAAAAAGCTAATGTACTCAATGCTTTTTTTGCCTCTGTCTTCACGAACAAGGTCAGCTCCCAGACTGCTGTGCTGGGCATCACAACATGGGGAATAGATGGCCAGCTCTCTGTGGAGAAAGAGGTGGTTAGGGACTATTTAGAAAAACTGGACATGCACAAGTCCATAGGGCCGGATGAGTTGCATCCGAGAGTGCTAAAGGAACTGGCGGCTGTGATTGCAGAGCCATTGGCCATTATCTTTGAAAACTCGTGGCGAACGGGGGAAGTCCCAGATGACTGGAAAAAGGCTAATGTAGTGCCAATCTTTAAAAAAGGGAAGAAGGAGGATCCTGGGAACTACAGGCCAGTAAGCCTCACTTCAGTCCCCGGAAAAATCATGGAGCAGGTCCTCAAAGAATCAATCCTGAAGCACTTACATGAGAGGAAAGTGATCAGGAACAGTCAGCATGGATTCACCAAGGGAAGGTCATGCCTGACTAATCTAATCGCCTTCTATGATGAGATTACTGGTTCTGTGGATGAAGGGAAAGCAGTGGATGTATTGTATCTTGACTTTAGCAAAGCTTTTGACACGGTCTCCCACAGTATTCTTGTCAGCAAGTTAAGGAAGTATGGGCTGGATGAATTCACTATAAGGTGGGTAGAAAGTTGGCTAGATTGTCGGGCTCAATGGGTAGTGATCAATGGCTCCATGTCTAGTTGGCAGCCGGTGTCAAGTGGAGTGCCCCAGGGGTCGGTCCTGGGGCCGGTTTTGTTCAATATCTTCATAAATGATCTGGAGGATGGTGTGGATTGCACTCTCAGCAAATTTGCGGATGATACTAAACTGGGAGGAGTGGTAGATATGCTGGAGGGCAGGGATAGGATACAGAGGGACCTAGACAAATTGGAGGATTGGGCCAAAAGAAATCTGATGAGGTTCAATAAGGATAAGTGCAGGGTCCTGCACTTAGGACGGAAGAACCCAATGCACAGCTACAGACTAGGGACCGAATGGCTAGGCAGCAGTTCTGCGGAAAAGGACCTAGGGGTGACAGTGGACGAGAAGCTGGATATGAGCCAGCAGTTTGCCCTTGTTGCCAAGAAGGCCAATGGCATTTTGGGATGTATAAGTAGGGGTATAGCGAGTAGATCGAGGGACGTGATCATCCCCCTCTATTCGACATTGGTGAGGCCTCATCTGGAGTACTGTGTCCAGTTTTGGGCCCCACACTACAAGAAGGATGTGGATAAATTGGACAGAGTCCAGCGAAGGGCAACAAAAATGATTAGGGGTCTGGAACACATGAGTTATGAGGAGAGGCTGAGGGAACTGGGATTGTTTAGTCGGCAGAAGAGAAGAATGAGGGGGGATTTGATAGCTGCTTTCAACTACCTGAGAGGTAGTTCCAGAGAGGATGGTTCTAGACTATTCTCAGTGGTGGAAGATGACAGGACAAGGAGTAATGGTCTCAAGTTGCAGTGGGGGAGGTTTAGGTTGGATATTAGGAAAAACTTTTTTCACTAGGAGGGTGGTGAAACACTGGAATGCGTTGCCTAGGGAGGTGGTGGAATCTCCTTCCTTAGAAGTTTTTAAGGTCAGGCTTGACAAAGCCCTGGCTGGGATGATTTAATTGGGTATGGGTCCTGCTTTTGAGCAAAGGGTTGAACTAGATGACCTCCTGAGGTCCCTTCCAATCCTGATATTCTATGATTCTATGATATCTGACACATAAATACCTTGCAATGCCAGCAGCAACAATGCCATGCAAATGCCCGTTCTCACTGACATTTGAAGTGGACAGCAATATCAACCACAAATGTAAACAAACTTGTTTGTCTTAGCAATTTGCTGAACAATAAGTAGGACTGAGTGTACTTGCAGACTCTAAATGTTTATATGGTTTTTTTTTTGAGTGCAGTTATGTAAAAAAATAAGTCTGTTTGTAAATTGCACTTTTACAATAAAGAGATTGCACTACAGTATTTATATGAGGTGAACTGCAAAATACAGTTTCTTTTGTTAATCTTTTTGCAGTGCAAATATTTGCAATTAAAAATAATAATATAAAGTCAGCACTGTACACTTTGTATTCTGTGTTGTAATTTAAATCGACATATTTGGAAATGTAGAAAAACCTCCAAAATTATGTATACTACATTTAAATTGGTATCTATTATTGTTTAACAGTGCAATTAAAACTGCGATTAATCACAACTATTTTTTAATCTAGTTAATTTGTTTTGTGTTAATCACTTGAGTCAACTGCCATTAATTGACAGCCCTAATGATTACAGTTGTAGACTCTGCCCCCTTCTCACGTTAAATAGTCCTTAATCATACAAATGATTTTGTATTCTTACCACTGCTATTCCTAATATCTGACATGTAAGAGGTAGAGAATAGTAAAAGGAATCTCTAGTCACAGAAGAGAGTACTGATGTGTACAGCTGTAGACTACACATGCATTTTCTCCTAATGAGATCTGCATGTGTTCTGATCTCCAAGATGTGATTGATTTAACACAGGGGACTTTGCCAAAGAAAGGCCAGTCACAGCTAGCAGCTGGGTTTTGCCAGGAAGATGACATCATGTATTTCCAGCAAAGGCACATCCACACACAAAAGATTCCACGCTGCATCATTTAGAAACAAAATTGGATGTTCACAGGATTGCCTGGGATGCTTTTTCAGATTTGACCCACCATTTACTTTACTAAAAATCCCTCGGCGTGTTATTTTCTCTGTCATCTTTAAAACATGGCTTTAGATACTACAAATTGAATGTCAGAAGGAAATTGAAGATTTTGTCCAGAGCTAAAACAGTGGGAACTAACATGACAGATTTGAAGACATTTTTACATCACAAACAAGTATTTAAACTGTACTAAAATACAAGGTATATGTGTGAGAAATATTCCTAAGTCAATTTATGAATTAGAGCCATCCAATTTACTTTATGTGGGGAAAGCAAAAGGCCCTTCTTTCCTGCTCTGGGAAGCAGCTTATTGGAGTTTGATATGAGGACCTTTTCCTCACCTCATTGTGGAAGCCTGAGTCCTTCTCCCCACTATACATACAGTAGGTCAGTGCTTCTAAATCTTTCCAGATTCCTGTACCTCTTTAAGGTGCCAGATTTGTTTTGTGTACCCCAAGTTTCACCTCACTTAAAAACTACCTGCTTACAAAAGCAGACATAAAAATACAAAAGTATCACAGTACAGGGTTACTGCAAAAATCCTTACTTTCTAATGTTGTGTGTATGAAATTTTAGTTTGTACTGACTTCATTATTTCTTTTTATGTAGCCTGTTGTAAAACTAGGCAAATATCTTGATGAGTTGATGTACCCCCTGAAAGACTTCTGGATACCCCGAGGGATATGCATACCCCTGGTTGAGAATCACTGCAGTAGGCTGTCTGCAGAAGGAAACTGAATAGCTATCATCCCTAATTACAGCAGCTATGGGGACTAACAGCTATTGCATCTTCTCTTTTGGGCTCCATTGCTGCTGAATTAATATGGTATCTTTGGATGAATTTCCCGAAGTACACTGCACCCATCATAGTGTGTGCTATTTTCATTCAGCTTGGGTGGGAATCTAGTCATAGGTGCAACCACATCAGAAGAAAGTTGGAGAGAAATAGTATGAGGATACATGAGACAACTGTGTTGGGGGAGAAACAACAGGATAGTAAATATTTAAAATGGAACAAGTCTTTCTCCTTCTCCCTCCCCTCTCCCCTTGATTGTGCCTATTGATTCAGCCCTCTCTGCCAGAAGTTAGGTAACTGATAAATGAGAGACATTGTTGAAGGATCATGGAGGTGGTGGGGAAAAAATATTAATATGCATGTTGGACCCTCCCTAATCTCCTTCCATGTAACTGACTAGATACTGGGAAGAAAGTAAGAAATGGGGCTGGGGAAGCATTCTTGCTAGTAATGAGTGACTGAAGAAACTTCCATTCAGTTTAGAGGTCATCCGAAACACTGGATGCTTAAGCTGGTCTGGATTTCTCTGTTCTCAGAGATGGGCTACAAATCTGGGGAAACAGTTTCTTCCATCAGGTTTAGCGTATTCCCTACTTCTAGCCAAATCAGAAAGATAAGGGCCATATAATAGCCCTTATCTTTCTCATTGTAACTCAGTACTTCTGCTTCCAGGCCCAGATGAAACAAAGAGGCGAGCCATATGAAAATTTAATATAACAATAACAAAACATTTCCAGACTGCAAAAAAAGTTTGATTTGGGTTTGGTTTGAGTTTTGACAAACATTGGGTTAATTTCTATTTTAACTGAATAAGTATACACACCTCTAATTGAAACTCTACCAGAACTGTGAGCCAAGATGACTTGTATGTCATGAAATAATTAACATAGTGCAATCTTTAGACAACAGTTAATTATTTCATGACATACAAGTCTTTCATTTACTTACTAACATGTATAGTAATTTGATGCACATAGTGTTTATTTTATTATTTGCTTGATTTTTAGAGTACTTCTCAATGTACCAAGATGGTAAAAGAGTGCTGTGTGCACTGGCATGCAGAAAACTTCTTTGTCAAGAGGCAGCCTGAAGTTAATCTAAACTTTTTCTGATTGGTATAAAATGTATTATGGACCTATCACATACGAGGTACCTTCAAAACCTACAGAATGGCCAATTTAATTATTCTTTAAACATGCTGCCTGTGTCTGCCAAGAAAAGAAATACCTGCATGCTCCTTGTCAATATGCTGCATATATTTTGGCTTCCTTTCCTCCACTATAGAGCCACCGTATGAGGTGTGGCCCTAGGCATGCCACTGGAGATTGCATTAAAAGGTTGTTGTTGTTGTTGTTTTCAAATTTAGACTTTACAAAAAATATTTTATGGATTTTGCAGGATCTCTTTTGCACGAGTCAAAGTGCGCGATGGACCTGAATCTCTACTCACTTACCTGGTGTAAATAAGGACTTATGAAGTTATTCAATCAGTTTAAGTGAGAGGAGAACCAGGCCCAACATGTCAATATATGCTGGAAAACACGTTGCAGAACTCTGAGTCACAAAGCAACAGATCAAAAAATGCTGGAGGCCATGACTTACCTCATCTCTGACTCCTGTTTATTTAGAACAGGCCGCCCAACCTGCATACCTTGAAAAAATTAGGATGTTGTTATTACCAGCAGAGTAAAGTGAGATAGTATAAAGACATGCCTTTTCGTTGGAACCTGTGCCACCAGAAGCCAATTAAGAATCTCGCACTTTTAATTTCTAAGGAATCCAAGTAAAATATTACTACCGAGGATTTCTAGATACCAATTAACGTAATAAGGTGAGTAGAAATAGTGGTTAATTCAGGATGTCTCATTATTATTTAAATAACAATGAGGAAAAAAGAAATATTAAGAAGCTGACGCATCTGAAAGAAAAGCACATATGCCTTGAATGGCACAGGAAGAATAATGAAAACAATTATACATTGAATAATTCATTTTAAAATTATTGCAAATTCATCAAATCAGTTATTTGACAACTATTATTTGAAGAACTCTAGGCCCTGGATTTAATTACAGGTGTCAATTAATCGAAAAGGGAGTATAAATATATTCATTCTGTTAGCACAGAAGAAGAAAACCTTCACTTTCATTTTAACTCTTTGATTCTTTTTATAGACCTTAGAAAGGAAAATGTGACATTATTACTACTAATAGTATTATGTGGCTGTACTCCTTTCTCACATAATGGTATGTAGCCAATGAGAGAAATAAAATTCTTTTTCTGGAGGAGGAACTGGTTCCTGAAAAATGTCAGTGCAATTTCTGCTTAGCTGCTTTTTTGTGATTATTGATTTTGTACATTATTGTAGTGCCTAGAAGCTCTAGTTATGGACCAGGACCCCACCGTGCTAGGTGCTATAGAAACACAGACTAAAAGAGTCTCTGCCCCAAAAGAGCTTACAATCTACATAGTGATGCATCTTTTCCATCAGCACAGGTAGAGTTATGAAATAAATCATACCACAGGTTAAAAGACTCAATCAACCAAACTAATAGACTAAATAAATAACTGAGATGACGTGGTGATAAAGTCCTGAAAGAAAAGCCAACCGTTCCAGGGACGAGGGGGAAAAAAGCTGGGAGGCTGGGTATGGGAAGTTTGTATATCTTCTATGTATCTTATGGATTATTTCAAATGAAAAGATGGAATACATTTCAATCAATGAGAGAAAAAGAATCTTGTTTGTGATTGTGAGGAGGTAATAATAGTGGTGTTAACTGCTCACTAAAGAAGAAAGGAGGGGGATCCTTAGGAAGATCATTAGTTTTGAATAGCAAAGTAATTACTCTAATATTTTGGCCTATAAAGTTAATTAAGGTTGCATTAGCCAAATCACTTCACTTAAAAAAAAGTGCTCCTTACTGATGCCATTGTGCATTTGAAAAATTAGACATAATATTTAAAATAATACAATAAAAGGCTGGAAGGTTTCTCTTTTCTCAGTGGAGTTGGTAATGCAAGGCTTGTGCACATGCAGCATGGGTGCAATGTGCCTTATGTTGAACTGACCTAAAGACAGTGTGCAAACACATACAGTGCCTACCAGTCCCTGGTGGGACTTCATATCCATCACAGTTGCAGTAAGGAAGGCACACCACCCTATGCTGTGGACACACCAGCTCTTGTAAGCTAAGCAGCCACTAGTATGCTTCAGCGCCGGCTGTACAAACCTGCCCAGTACCCAGGGGTATATACTTGAGTTGTTAGTCTGTGCAGGGTCCAAGTGGCCGCATCTTCACTGCTATTTTTACCCATGATAGCTAGGTTAGAGCTAACGCAGGCATTCCTACCTGAGCTGCAATCACACCTTCAGCTGCAGTGTAGACATGAGGGAAATGTCAAGGCTGCAGGAAACGGGATGGGTGATTCAATACATGGCATTCTACACTCTGGGTAATTACCGAGCCAATGGTCTACCATGATGCTCTGAGTTCGTATACTTCTGAAAATGCAATCTTCTACCTAAATGCAAAATAATTATCTTCATAATTATTAAAGATAACATGGCACTTTTAGCAAAGTGAGTAATTGCAATGTACTGGGCAAACTCGGAAAGGCATAATAATTATATCCTACCTATTAAATTATTTGTATTGTGTTGGTGCACAATGCATGCTCCATTCCATCCTGGTGGTGGTTGCTTTCTATAATAAATGTAGGACTAGGATAAGAAGATTCAATTTTATTAGTGAAATAGCTCACAGGACAGAATTTACAACAGACTGCCAAGACCACACAGTTGGGGAAGTAGCATGGTTGCTCCCTTGGCATTTTGGGTAGAATAAATATGCTTGTTATAGAAGCCTGTTTCTCTGCCAGTATTTCCACTTTGAACATCAATTTTCAGAGTCTAATATCATGGCCTATATAAATTCACATTAGGATGAAATATGATTTAATATATTCAGTCCATTTTTAGCTCTCAGCTCCAAAATCCACAATTTTCATGGAGTTCTGGACACCTTTTTTGCCAAGCTCCAAACCAGAAATATCTTTTTTAAAAAAATCCAATTTGAAGACAACTACTCTTTAAAACAAATGAATAACAATACTGATATTTTATTTGGAAAAAAAATCAGAGAGATAATTAAATTTGAAAATTAGCTACCAAGCCTGTACAGTAATTCTAATAAGATCACATTTCCAGATCTTGTTATGATGGTAAGTCCCATTCAAATAAATGACACAATCCTTTCATTTTAAAATCTTTGCACTGAATTTTAATGTTCCTTTAAGGTGCAAGATTGACAGATCTGGAAACACCAGTCCTTTATTAAGCCATGGAACAGGTACAACCGCATGACAAGCATCCCACTCTGCCCCATAATTGTTCTTCATTCCAGCACTGGGGAGGCTGGACCATTCAGTCTCAATATCACTTCAGAGCATGGCATCTTCCCTAAGACTGGCAACATTGTCGCCCATTTGTACCAAAAATGTGATGAGGGCTTTCTCCAATGGTCACACAGGCCACCAAATCGCCTTCAGATTGTAATGAATAATGCAGTCTTAGACACAATGAAGGTGAGTTGAAGAAGATATTGGAAATTTAACTCAGGAAGTTATTATGATGTTTGCAGACCTGAAGAAGAGCTTTGTGTAAGCTTGAAAACTTGTATCTGTCACCAACAGAAGTTGGTCCAATAAAAGATATTACCTCACCCGCCTTGTCTCTCTAACAAAGAATGAGACACTTTATGATGTTAA
The DNA here is from genome assembly GCF_965140285.1 of Lepidochelys kempii. Taxonomy (NCBI): domain Eukaryota; kingdom Metazoa; phylum Chordata; order Testudines; family Cheloniidae; genus Lepidochelys; species Lepidochelys kempii. The sequence continues at coordinate 63,238,102 of NC_136384.1, read as the reverse complement.
AATCAAGACATATTATTGATTTGGAAATTATTCACAACAATATAAACATGGTATTTATAAACTAAACATATTGCTTTCCACCTTATGAAAATAAAAATAATTAATGGCCAAGCAAAGCAAAGTCTTATACTTAACTCTGTGTCATTACTTTGTCTATCTATCTGCAATGTCATAACTTTTGAATGCCACATCCACTTAAGTCCAACAATGCAGGGAATCTTCTAGACAGCCAGTGTGCAGGTCCTATTGATTGGGGTTGAAAATCAGAAAACTGGAAGGGTAAAATGGGGGGCACAATGAGTCCCTGCCATCCAGCAGCTTCACCTTCTATAGTTGTCATAGAACCAACTGGTGGCAGCCATTAATAACTTCCAGCATAACAATACCTCTAGCTCAGCTCTGCCCTTCTTCCTAACAGTTGAAAAATGTTAACACCCTGAATAAATATATTCCAGACAGCTAAATAAGAATGGCGGGGAGAGATAAGAGGGAAGGAGAATAGGGGTAACACATAGACCCTGGCACAAGGAGGAGAATGGAGGGTGCTTGAATGGGGAAGAGCATCCAGAGCTCCTGCCACATTAAGGAAGGAGGGATACATCGAGAATGGTGTTCAATGGTATGGGAGGAGGGGAATACGGGGGACACACAGTGATCCTGGCATGTGACAGAGGGGAAATGTGGGCATACAAAGAGTCCGGGGCATAGGGGAGAAGAATGGAGGATCCTTGTATAGAGAGAGGGGGCAAAGAGAGCCCCTGGAATGACAGAGCGGGTGGACAAGGTTGCTGGAAGTCAGCAAAATAGAGGAGGATGGAAGAGTGGCACAAATGGAGCTTGGTGTGGGGGAGGATGGAGGGATGCAAAGGAGTCCCTGGTATGTTCAATGCAGAGCTTACAGAAGCCACAATGCATGCAACCATCTAGTTACCCATTATCTTTTAAGCATCACTATGCTTCATGTAAGCAAAACAAAACAAAAATGAGAAAAAGTGAAATCTTCAACCAACAGTTCCCTGCTTCAAGGAGCTTGGAATTTAAGTATCTCAGACTTAGACCTACCAGAATCAGATTCTTTCTTACAGTCATCCATTGTTTTGGCAGGCAGAACAAAAGCCAAAGTGAACAACATTTGCTTTGGGAGTATTTTCATAAGGAAAATAACGGTATCGTGAGCATTGATCCTCTGAGAAATGCTGCCTTTTCGCTGGCAAACACAGCGTTTTGTGACATTTCTACCCCTGCTCAAAAGCATGCATTTGAAGCAGGTGACATTTTAAATATTTTTGCAGCCAATAAGAGTTTTGTAGCAAAACAGTTTGTACCTCCTGAGACTATTTTTCATCTTAACAAACAAAAAGTGAGTTAAACATTAACAGGTTTAGCGCTTTGCAATTTAGGGAGAAACACACATTCTCTCAGTGTTGCTAGAAATGAGAGTATTTTCTCACATCTCCAAGCAGCTACACAGTTCTATCCTTGCTTGCCCATGAATGCCCCTGAGTACCACCCAAACAGGGTTTGCTTGAGAACAATATGATCAACAGCACTCTTGTCCCTATAGGCTAATTGCCTGGGAGATGTGAAACCTGTTTGTTTCAGCTCTCACTATTTCAGTATATTTTACTGGTAGTTTTATAGTGAGCACAGTTTCAAGATCCCTGGAACTTTATGACAAATGTAACCAAAAACTTGCAGAGCCTGGGGAATTTTGACAAAACCTATTAAGTGCTCCTGAATTCACCCTTCTTATGGAAAAGTGTTATCAAATTTAATAGAGAATGATAACCTTTCTGTAGATTTTTAAAACCATGCTATAAAATTAAATAGAGCACATAGTTCTCTAGACAGGATATCACTCTCTATTAAATTTTCTATATTTTTAGAGTACTTACTATAAAACCCTATTGCTTTCATACCTATTAAATTCGATATGACTTTAACATAAGGATCTGATACCTCCCATGCCTTCAAAAAGGCTCAAGCTTTCCACCTCTTTTCGACCCTTTCCTTCTTTTTTTCTTACATTTTCAGGGACTTCTCACTGGCCCACTTGCACCACCTGCTCCTCAGATTAGGAGAGACATGGTAGAACACTAGTAAGGGTCTGGAAGAGGAATGAGGACACAGCAGCCTGTATATCCATCCTGTCCTGCAGGAAATACTACTCTTCTCACTGCTGCTGCAGTGCTCCATTGACCTTCTCTTTGTTCTGGGGCTTAAAAGTACCCCAGAGTGCACCATGACAATTTACAACAGTTATTTGAAGGGGAATGTTCAACGTTATCATTGCTATCATGCTTTTGTGTTTCAGTCATCACATTCACACCTAGCTTCAAAACATGCTCTATAGGATCAACTGTTACTCCCCTTTCTGAGGTTTATCTTTATCAGCAAAATAATTCAGAGTGACAGCACATCAACACCAGCCCAAGCCTTTCCCCCAAGCAGGGGTTCCTTTCTAGCTTAAGCCTTCTTCCCATGATTGGATACCCAGAGGACTTCTCTACCCTGTACCTTAACTCTATCTCTGAAGGTTCCCACACCAGCTAACAGAGATGGTTAACCGAAGAACTCTACCACTTTGCTATAGTGGTGGCAAGCATTAAAATTAAATTGACTTGTAAAATATTGTAGACTGAGGATGAGTTTTCCTTGGAAATCTGCATCTTTATGTTGTTTTTCACACTGTGCATTTGTGGCCTAAATCCCTTCTCATCCTGGTTTCACATCAGTATAACTCCATCAGGTAGAACCCCAGTAAAGTCAATAGCAACACTCCCACTGACTTCAATGGGCCAACATTTTGCCCACTGACTCCAATTTATTTATGCCTGATTTATAACAGCATAAGTGAAAGGAGAAATAGGCCCTTTGTATTTAATTTGGATGTGCTGGAAAAGCAGGCACCAGCAGACACATGGACTTTGTAACCCGAATAAGTCATTTCCATCAGTTACAAAATGAAAAAAAAAAGTGTGTACTTCCTCGTGGTTGGGTGCAATGTTGTCAGGTTTTCCCTCTCCATAGCATCACTGATCAGCCATTGAGGTCTGCTGGTGGCTCCCCTTGATCTTGTGATTTGGCCCTCTGGTCAGCTCACTTTCTAGTCTCACCCCTTTTTGGATTGTCAGACTTCAGTCCACTAACAGTCCAGCAGCCTTGTGCCAGGGCTCCAGGCCCACTAAGCCTTATAACTCTTCTCTGGAGCCTTCACCAGGCCTTTCTTCGCTGGTCTGCAGGGGAACCCAGTGCCTCCCCCTACCCCAGGTTCCAGCCCAGAACCCCTGAAGCAGGCAATTTAGGTCTGATTCTTCAGACCTCCTACTTCTTCCTACCAAGCTTTGCCTCTCAGCCTTCTTTTCCAGCTCTCTTCAGGCTTCAGAGGAAAGATAACAAAGCAAAGGCACAACACCAAAATAGTCCAAATGTGTCCCTGGCCTCCCTCCTGTCAGGGGATATCTAATGAACCCGGTGTCTTCAGTCCTAGCATGCAGTGTTTGCAGGAGCCTTCTGCCAAGCCAGCTTCATCCTCTGCAGTACTCCTTCCTGAGACCTTTCCACCGCCCAGGGCTTGGTCCTTCTGAACCGCGCTTCTCCCTTTTAAAGCTCTTCCTCCATGACTCACATGCCTCACAGGTGTAGCAGAGTGAGACTGCCTGAGCCCAAAGCTGCTCTTTAACCCCTTCTTTCCTGGTGCAGGATTTGTACAATGTCACACCATCTCTCTACCCTTTGTAGTTAAAGGAAGATTTCTTTGTAGTTAAAGAAATATTGTCAAATATGTTTACACATAAACCTTAGATTTTTAAAAAAAAATATGTTTTTTTTCTCCCAATGCTTAATGTTAATAGAAGTGTTTCATGATGATAAAGAAATCATTGAATCACTGTTTTATCATACCATTTCTCTGGGAGATTTCTGAACCCAAACTCTGCACTATGGTGCTGCCTTATGAGAACCAGAAAATGGAAACCAACATGAATCTAAATAGCCTATTTTCCCTGGCAAGCTGTGAGAAATGCAGATAGTAAATAACTGAAAAGTATATTACATTTGAAAAGATTTGTTCATTTTGTAAACAAGTGTTATTAGTAACATAGAATGGAGGTAAAAGGTGAGTTTTATGTTGACAGTGTACCATTCTGAAAGTCACCTTTGGGGCATGTCCATGCTTGGAGCTAGAGGTGTGATCCCCAGCTCACACGGGTATACTCATGCTAGCTGTCATCAAAAAATGAGCATGCTAAAAAGAGTAGCGTACACATGGACAGCAGCAGCACAGGCTAGCCACCCCAAGTATATATCCATAGGGTCCAGGCGGGTTTGTACTTGGGGCAGCTAGCCCTTCCTGCACTTTCCTCTCCCTGTGCCACCATGGCTAATTATTCCCACTGCCTGTGCCACCATGGCACGACTTTTAGCCTGGTAGCTCAATGACAGCTAGTGTTAATATGATTACCTAAGCAGGAAATCACACCCCCATCTCCAAGACTAGACATAGCATTAAATAGAGCTCTGGAGGATGCAATGGTACGACAAGGATTGTTGAATAAGGCTGACATGATGTGACAAGTTTACACAATGGACTCAAATTCTTCAATCAGCCCTGATTTCAGGCACATTTTTAACTTTAATTACCAAAAAAACCCCAACAACAACAACCCCCAAAAACATTCTTTCTGCAAACGAGTAGGGTAGACAAATGAAAGACACCACCAGATCAGCAGGACTTCACTTTCCAAGGACAGCTATTCCAAACCCACCTTCACAAAACAGCACTGTCCAAAAATTCCTGTGGCAAGAAGTTCATTATGTTGTAACTGGGCTAGCATCCTAATGTTTCAAATGAAGTGATGAGTTATACCACCCCAAGTTTTCAGAATACTTTTAACGAGGTTAAACCTTGGGTAATTTGAAGTGGTTCAATTCTGTATGTGTAACTTGGAGACTCCTACTGTGTTTTCAGAATGTCAAGGGGGAAAAAATATTGCTATTCCAATGATAAATCATTATAGTATTATTTTATCCCTGAAAACACATTTTCAAACCCAGATGGATAATGTTCTGTTTTTGAAAAGTATATAAACTTGACCGCAAAATATGCTTTTTTGTTTTACATATTCTTGTAAAAAATATTAGAGCTGCAGCAAGCTGCTCTCTAAACAGGGTTGGTCTCTGGTGAAAAACCCCTTTCAAAGGCTCTCAGGCTTCTCTCCCACAGAGAGACCAATATTGCTGCCACTAAGTGCTACTCCCATGATGAAGAAAGCCAATTCCAGTCTCAAACAGACACCAGTGAGAAGAAGAAAAGTTCAGCAGAAACATTTGGAGATGTTTGTTGAAGGAAAATATTAGGGTTTTTTTTTTAAGAATCAATATTTGTGCAAACTGTCAGGGCAAAAGAGGAACTGGTTTTAAGAGTGCAGCTGGGAGAAGGAGTATTATTATTTGAAGTACTTTTTAACCAATGCTTAATAAAACAGGAGATCATACAGCTGGGAGAAGGGAGAATTCACAGAGAAGAGGAATCTCATGATTTGTATTTACATTTAAATCACATCAATTGAACATTATGGTGGAATCTTGAAACTTAGAACAAAAAGGCAAAAATTGAATAGTCTAGTGTTTTTGAATGCCTTTGACAGTCTCTGAGCCTGATTCTGATTTCATTTACACCAATGAAAATGAGGAGCAGAATCAGACCCTGTCACTGTAAAGTTAATGTTGATTAATTGGAGAGGGTTCAGAGTTGAGCCACGAGAATGATTAACGGACTGGAAAACATGCCTTATAGTGATAGACTCACAGAGATCCATCTATATACCTTAACAAAAAGAAGATTAAGTGGTGACTTGATTACAGTCTAGAAGTACCTACATGGGGAACAAATATTTAATAAAGAGCTCTTCAGTCTAGCAGAGAAAAACAGAACATGATCCAATGGCTGGAAGTTGAAGCTATACAAATTCAGACTGGAAATAAGATGAAAATTTTTAACAGTGAGAATAATTAACCAATGGAACAATTTACCAAGAGTCATGGTAGATTCTTCATCAGTGATAACCTTTAAATTAAGAGTGAATGTTTTTCTAAGAGATCTGCTCTAGAAATTATTTTAGGCAAGTTCTACGGCCTGTGTTATAGGGAGACCAGACCAGATGATCAAAATGGTCCCTTCGGGCCTTCGGATCTTAGACTCAATGAAAAATATGAGTGTTTCCTCTTTGACACAACCTTAAAGGATAGACACCATTCATATTTTAATATAGGCAGCACTTTTAGATGTCCTTAAGCTGCTAAATGCTTCAGCAGCCTCAAGCATCTTTACCATACAAACACCTGTCTCTGGCATTTTCCTGCTGCATGCTTCAGTAAGAAGAATTTAGGTATACAGTTTATTCTGCTGCTGAGAAGTGCTCCCACTTGGCCCATCATCCCATCAGCCTCACTAGCCTTTGGGATTTATCAAAATATTATAGTATGCTCAGGGGAAACTTTGACTCTCCAAAAATGATGAATCATCTTCATAATTACACATCTGCTAGGAAAGAAGTATTCAAAGATTGGAAGTACTAAAAAAAATCTTAAAGTCCATAGAACAATTCACAGTTGTTATGTTTCAACTACCCTCTGATCATCCTGAGTTTGGGAGTACATTTTTGTGCAGTTTTAAGGTCTTAGTGCCACTATTTCAAGTAGGAAAACTATCTAACCAACCAACGAGAAATCAAGCAGCTGATCCTGTCCTGTTACTACAAACTCCTTTTTCAGTTTAGGGGAGGCAATCTAAGGTTACCCTTGTATTTAAAAATAAGAAATGTTTCATTTCTTTTCCACTTGAATTTGATAGTTCAATCTTGAATATGACAAGAAGGTTTATGAAGCAGAACAAAAGGGAAGTCTTCACTTCTTGAGCTTCAGCAGGTTTCACTCAAATGTTGGAAGTGCTCAGGGAGCTCCAAATTATTACCTATCAGCTGGACTTATCTCTCTCCTGGATATTAAAAGTGAGTGGGAAGACACTGTGTCTATTGTGGGAGGAGACTGTCAATGCCTTAAACCTGCAGAAAAAAGGGAAAGAAGTGATGTTCAGCCCATGTACCGAAAAACAGCTCTGGATTCTGAGACTCTCACCAACTATTCTTTGTTTAATCTTATACCTCTTAGGACAGAGAGTTATTGAGGAAGTGGTCACCACATAACATGAGCAAATCTTTGATTACCTTGACTCTTGTCAATTCAGATTTAGATGTGCTATGAAGACTGAGCTGGTCAACTTGGTCTTCTTTGTTAAGGCTGTCTTCCTGGTGTTGTATGGAGATCAAGTGTCCATGCTGCTTCTGTTAGAGTTATAAGCTGCCTATGCCAATGTTGACATGCCAGTGGGCCCTGGTAGAGATAAAAAGAAAAGCTACTTGCGCAACTCCACCTTTCAGAAAGTAGTACTGAGCAATAAAGGACTCCACAGAACTCCATTCTGCTATCCCTCTTTCAAACATGTGTATGAAACAGTGGAGCTGCAGTGCCCTCAGCATGTGAATGACACTGTGCTCCACATCTCTAGTTCATCAATCCTGAACAATGCTTTCCCAGTGCCTCAGAGAAGTTGACACTTGGCCAAAAGATACCGGATGAGGGTCATCCTGGATAAGATGGGGGCAATATTGTTAAGGCTGGGGAAAAATCTTCCAGCAATAGTGGAGGTTGCATAACAATTAAAGAAATTTGAGTACCATTTGATACTTAGGCTTGTAACTTAGAGACCTTAGTGGATCAAGGCAAATTCTGGAGGTTCAGGAGGCAGCAGTGTACAGGAGGTTTTTTTGCCATCTATGTTTGGCCAAGAGGCTGCCATCTTTTTTGGAGTCTGAACTTTGTCAGTAATCCCTTATTTTGTCTTGCTAGGCTACTTTAGATTCCATTCCCCTCTCCTTGTGTAATGCCATGTCACAATAGTTGAGATCATGAAGGATGCTTGAGTTAGCAACACCAGCAACCCTAGGTTTAAATGTGGCTCTGTATTCCATAAATATGTATGTGCACCTTGAGCTATGTATTTGAAATGTCTAAATAAATACTGTTCCATTCCATAAATTCCTACAAAAATTAAAAACACAACCACTTCTGTGACTTGCCTGGTAATGTGTCGCACACCTGTCTTCTATTTTTCTCACCACTATTCTCTGTGTTCCCCATGGGCTTTGGTTTTATTTTAATTAGTTTTTCATAACCTGCTGTGCCAGCTAAATCAATCCATTTCTGCAACCAGTGCTGGCACCAAAGGACAACTGACTAGCATGTTGAATAACAACCTCAGATCTTGCCAGAAGCAAGATCAGCTGATCTATATTTTTTACAAAAATATTTTTCACATGAATCAATGAATACAGCTCAAGAATGCCAATAATTTCAGATGGCAAGGCCACCCACAGAGGAAATCACACTGCACAGGGAACAATGGATTTAACACTTTTTAGGGAGATCTTTAAATTCTGGGCACAGCTCTGGAAGCTTTCCTATAACACCACACTTATATTTTCCTTTATTGTCTTAATGAATGAGTTCTCTAGACACAGACAGACAAAGGAATCTGGATAAACTCAAAGGCATTTCATGACAAATAAGTCATCTTTGTGCTCTCTGTAGTCTGCAGAGTTTGAAATGGACATATAGAGCGACATATTCCCATCAAGAAATAGGAATTTGCTCTCAAACTCATTGTTGTCAATAGGATTTGCATTCCTAAGTCCCCATGTACATATGTAATTGTATGTGCAGCCTTGAGAATGAACTTAAGGGCAGCAAAATTTCAGAAAGAAGCATCAACAACTGAACCTGAAAAATATGAACCAGATTTTACTATTGAAAGTGCAAAATAAGGAACAACAGTCAACCTCAGAACCAAGCCCAGTAGAGGCAAGGACCAAGGCCTCATGAACCAGGGTTAGAAATGAGATGGAGTAGTGAAGAATAAGAGTCAGGACAACAAGTAGCACCAAAAATCCTGGATCTGGCATGACTTATCAGAGCCCTGGATAGAGGAACAGAGTTAAAGAATAGTTAGGCATATCCTCTAAACAGAGAGAGAGAGAGAGAGAGAGATGTATCTCAAGCTCCAGCCTCTTCTTTAGTGGAATACTTGGGTTCTGCTCCTTGCTCTGCCACTGGCCTTTTGGGTCATGTTAGGTAAGTCACTTCCCTGCTCTTTGCCTCAGTTTCCCCATCTATAAAATGGGAATAATGATTCTGCCCTCCTTTGTAAAGTATTTGGAGATCTTCTGATGAAAAGCACTATATAAAAGGTAGGTATTATTAAGTATTATTATTATTATACTACTACTTGTTTAGACTTTATGTTTTGAGTCCCTCTAATACAGACTTTATGAATATTTGCGAATATATTTGAGTTCTGGCTGCCTTTTGTCTCCTATATTTCACAACAGATATAGGAAAAGATTTTAAACTACTGACAAAGCTAGAAAAACAATTTACTATCTGTCCGTTTTTGGAAGGAAATTTACTGGATCTGGTGAACAAATTTAGAATAATGCCCTTTTGGCCAATGAAAATCTCTGTACAGGTCCCTCAGAAGTTTTAGATGGCCCTCAAATGACTTTGGCACTTGACTATACTCACATTAATGTCAAGTCTGTCAGCAAGGACCCAAAGAATTTGACTCATGCTATTATCAAAATCTTGTGATGGATCCCTAGGATTAGTGCCCATGCACAGCCATGATCTGTGCAGTAGCAGCTACTTCGTTCTTGGTGTGCAGAACTGTTTACCCGGCACTTTGATCTATGAAATGGTCAATGTTTAAAAATAAGACAAGGATTTATCTGAGCAAAGATAAATATAGCATTGAAGCAACGCTGATTTCACATGCCTTCTGCAGTATGCCAACTGTCATTCAGAGAAGGAGCTCAGGGAGATGTATGAAAATGACGCAAGCTTTACAGGTTTCACTGGGCAGTACAGATATAAATATAACACACTGATGTGTTTGGTTGTGATTGTTGGTATTTTCTTTGGAAACAAAATGTTAAAAAGTGAAATTAAAGCCATGTTGCTTAGTTGCAGCAATCAGGAGTCTGACAGCCTTTAGGTCAAATTCTGCTCTAAGTTATATCCATGCAATCAGTGGAGTTTCACAAGTGTATCTGGGAGCAGAAATTGACCCAAAAAGTACACTTTGGATGGTACACAAAGTAACAAAGAATAATTTAAGTCAGATCAGGCAAGAGGTGCTACAAATATTGACAATTATTCACAACTTTCTACGGCAAATAAATCTTGGTCTGTAGATGGGTTGCAAACAGTTTGTTGTGAATATTCATAATTTACATTGTGTTCGTTGAATGAATCACATGGTATACTGTTTGCAGTGCCTGATTAAATGACCTATGTGACTAACCAAACACAGCATAATTTTTGCATATTACAAAAGAACATACAGTTCGAAATTTGCACTGCAACATTTAATTGCTTGAGTCCTTCAATCAGGGAACAGACACAAACCCACTGAGATTTCTCCAACTATTTGTATAACTTTTTTTTTCAAAAAAAAAATTTTCAGAATTCTTTTGGTTGGATCAGATGTTTTGGATACCATTGGTATCATTTCACTTCTGCTTCTGAGCCCGTCCAGAACGCAGAGTATTACAGTATTACAGTTCAAGGACAAGCTGCGTTTGTGATCCCTCTTTCAGTGTCCCAGGGTGTTCATTCTTTCCAAGCCACAGGCCACCTGCACTCCTCTCAGATTGGAATCCCTGTGGTTCACCAGGCTACTGCAATCCCTGTTTCCCAACCACATTTACCTCCAGAAGGTCCACCTGCATTTGGTCCCTGCTATGGAATCCTCTCTAAGAACTGGGAGTTCAGCTGGTTTATTTAAAACAGAATATGCCTTATTTGTCCAAAGGACCATAATCACAAGTAGCGAGAAGTGGATTAAAAATAACAGAAGCCAGGAGGCATATTCTCTTACCTAAATTTGGTCATCCCTTGCAAGTTAGGTAGGCCCCACTTATCGCTGAGGCCTAGTATCTGGAGACTATACAACAGTCTGTTATTCTATCAGTATTCTGACGCTTCTCCAAGGCTCAGCAGTTCTGTTTCTAAGCTCTTTGTTTGAAGGTCCCCACCTAAAGCCCCCTGGGATTTTCAAGCTGGAGACTTCTCCCCCCAACCCCATGGAACTAGCCAAACCCCCATTCCACATTCATGGAGGTAAGATTCAAATGAATTAACATTCCAGCCCCACTGTCCTTTTGAGTACTGGAAAATGGGCTCTGTCCACAGACATTTTCTTGGGTTCTTGTAGTCCAAAGCTAACTCAAACTGATGTAAATCCTTAGTTGTACTTTATGCAGCAACACAAGTACCACTAAGTCCCGAGACAGATATAACAATAATAAAACTTAAATACAGATAATTCCCACATTAACCCTGAGACACTAAAAAGTATGGCTTGTGTTCAGCATGACATTTGGTTGACTTTTTTATTATTATTATTTTATTTTAAAGGGAAGAGCCTTTCTTTGAATCATTTAACTTTGAGCATGTCTATCACCCTACATATTTCTGTGTTTGGAGGCAACTAAATATTTTGAAGCCCAACTTTTTTGCCATTAGGCTTTTCATTATCTCTGCTTTCCCATACAGCACTGTAAAGGTACACATTTAGGAGTTTAATATCTTATAAGTTATGTCCAATTATTAGAGCAAACAGGGCAGAAAAAGAAAATCTTTCATATACCTGCTCTCAAATATCCAGGTAGCAAACAGCAGCCCTACCCTTTACAGATTGCAGACAACATTGTGTATTATTCAATACTGTATTAGCAGAGAAATATTATTTGATCATGTACCTAAAGGCTGTAGCACAATGGGACAGAATTACGGTTTCAAGTTCAACCTTAACTTTGGCGTTTCCAGACTTTTGAGTGTTTAACATCTCAACTGTAACCATTCTCATTTTCTTAATATAGTTTTCAAAATGGAATATTTAGGAACAAGGATAATTTCAGCTAGAACATAGCTTTTCCTGGCACATTTAGCCTTAACATTTCATTCACAGTGTAATTGCATAGCTGGGAAGTGCAGAATAGTTTCCATGAATTTTGCCAGCTCAACTTAATCCCTCCAAATCTTCTTGGAAAGTCCTTGGGTACAGTGGAGATAGAAAGTGAATTATTTCTAAATGCAGTATTTTGGGGATGAGCTTGGTGTACTTGAGTCCAAGAGAGTATCTATCTTTGACAAATTCTAAAACAATGCTAATTAGGGTGTGGTCCAAGATGGACCTTGTCCTTGAAGAAATTTTTTTAGGGTGGATCAGTGACCAGTTCATTCAAGCTGGACCTTGTTCACGATTAATCGCATTGTTAAACAATAGAATGCCAACTGAAATTTATTAAATATTTTCAGATGTTTTTCTACATTTTCAAGTATATTGATTTCAATTACAACACAAAATACAAAGTGTACAATGCTCACTTTATATTATTTTTATTACAAATATTTGCACTGTAAAAATGATAAACAAAAGAAATACTATTTTTCAATTCACCTCATACAAGTACTGTAGTACAATCTCTATCATGAAAGTGAAACTTACAAATGTAGGGGTTTTGTTACATAACTGCGCTCAAAAACAAAACAATGTAAAACTTTACAACCTACAAGTCCATTCAGTCCTATTTCTTGTTCAGTCAATTGCTAAGAGAAACAAGTTTGTTTACATTTACGGGAGATAATACTGCCCACTTCTTAATTACAATGTCACCTGAAAGTGAGAACAGGTGTTTCCATGGAACTGTTGTAGCTGGTGTCACAAGATATTTACGTGCCAGATGTGCTAAAGATTCATATGCCTTTTTATGCTTTGTCCATTGTTCCAGAGGACATGCTTCCATGCTGATGAGACTCGTTAAAAATAATGTGTTGAATAAATTTGTGACTGAACTCCTTGGGGAAGAATTGTATGTCTCCTTCTCTGTTTTACCCTCATTCTGACATATATTTCATGTTATAGCAGTCTTGGATGATAACCCAGCACATGTTCATTTTAATAACACTTTCACTGCAAATTTGACAAAATGCAAAGAAGGTACCAATGTGAAATTTCTAAAGATAGCTACAGCACTCGACCCAAGGTTTAAGAATCTCAAGTGCCTTCCAAAATCTGAGAGGGATTAGGTGTGGAGCATGCTTTCAGAAGTCTTAAAAAAGCAACACTTTGATGTGGAAACTACAAAACCCAAAAATCAATCTTTTGCTGGTGGCATCTGACTCAGATGATGAAAATGAATATGCGTCAGTCCTCACTGCTTTGGATTGTTATCGAGTAGAACCCATCATCAGCATGGACGTATGTCCTCTGGAATGGTGGTTGAAGCATCAAGGGACATATGACTCTTTAGCACATCTGGCATGTAAATATCTTACGATTCCAGCTACAACAGTGCCATGCAAATGCCTGTTTACAATGTCACCTGAAAGTGAAAACAAGAAGCGGGCAACATTATCTTCTGCAAATGTAAACAAATTGTTTGTCTGAGCGATTGGCTGAACAAGAAGCAGTACTGATTGGACTTGTAGGCTGTAAAGTTTTACATTGTTTTATTTTTGAATGTAGGGGGGGTTTGTACATAATTCTACCTCTGTAAATTCAACTTTCATGATAAAGAGATTGCCCTATGGTACTTGTATTAGGTGAATTGAAAATACTATTTCAATGCAAATATTTGTAATAAAAAATAAATATAAAGTGAGCACTGTATTTGTATTCTGTGTTGTAATTGAAATCAGTGTATTTGAAAATGTAGAAAACATCGAAAAACATTTAAATAAATGGTATTCTATTATTGTTTAACAGAGCAATTAATCACGATTATTTTTTTTAATCACTTGACAGCCCTACAAAATACCCAAGCTAGAACTTTCATGTTGAGAGACCATTCGTGGTCTAAGTAATGAAGGATCTGCTCAGATGATCTGCAAGGCCATTTTGAATCCCTGGCAGGTGAGATGATTTAAGGGTGACCAAGGTCTGAATACACCCGTTTCATAACTTGACTGTCTTCTGGCAGAGCCTGTTGGGCCTTGCACAACTTTGCTTGTTAACCTAAAACACTGCTTTAGTGCTGTTGGTGAGAACCTGGACAGTCTTGCCTTGGACATGAGACTGGAACTGTTGACATGCACAAAATATCTCTTGCAACTCTGAAACATTTATGTGGAGCCTGGATTCCTGGGTAGCCCACAACCCCTGATACTGTAGGGTTCTCAGATGCACTCCCCATTCCATGGCAAAGGCATCCATTACCAGAGACATGAATGGGAGAGGCCAGTAGAAGGGAAATCCTCTACATACATTTGCTTGGTTCAGCCATCAGTTCAGAGAAGACAATACTGTATCTAGGATACTAATTAACTTATCTAGGTGATGCCTCATCTGCTGCAATCCTTGCCTCCTCTCAGGCTGGACAGCCTGATGGAAGCGGTAATGCTACTGTCTAGGCTGGTATGGAAGATGATATTTTCCTCTTTGTTGCCAGAGTGTAGAGGCCCGAGGACTTCAGGGTAGGCAAAGCCTCATCTGTTTTGGATGAGAATGAGGAACATTCCTCCACAGGAATCCCTGAGGAGGACTGGCACATTGTTACAGCTGTCACCATGGCCTTGGCTGCAGAATCCACCACATCCAAAACAAGCCTGCAGTGTTGAATGAAAGACAAGGCATGCCTCAGCCATGAGTGATTAGAATTGCTCTCTGGAATCTTCAGGAAGCTTGATGGAAAACTGGTATATGGCTTCCCAATTGGAGAAGTCATGCTGTGACAATAGGGTATGACAGTTGGCAATCCAGAGTTGTAGATTTGCCATGGAAAACACTTTTCTGTCAAAAAGGACACTTTTCTGTCCTTGTAGGTAGCCTTAGTCAGGCTCTGTAAACTTCTGTCTTTCACCACAGCCACAAGTAATGAGACAGGGGTGGTATGCAGATACAACTGCTCAAACCCCTGGGATGGAATGTGAAACTCTGGTTCATTCATTTGGCCACCAGGGGAATGGAGGAAGAGGTCTGCCAGATCATTTTGGCTGGCTGCATGATAGCCTAATTTAAAGGCAGGGCCACCTACCCTGCTGCAGTGGGATGGAGAACATCAATGAGTTTGTATGTATTCCCCTCTACAAGCTCCACTTTGGATGCCCAGAAAAGCTGCTATTCTCCTAAGTAACTCCTGGTGTACATTGAAGTCATCCAGTACCGGGGGTAATGTCTCTAGTACCAGAGCCTCATCAGATGATGAGGAAGAGGCATGAAGCAGAGGCAAGGTAAATGGCTTTCCAGGTTCGTCTTGTGTCACTGGTATTGGCTGTGGTACTGGCAGCTGTTCTGGAGCCAGCAATGGTAAGCCAAGTGCACAAGAGTCAGATGGTTAATCAGTACCGACTGTCCCATCAGTCTCTCGGAGTCAATAGGAGAAGCAGCCCTCCTGAAGGATCTACTTATATGAGGCGAGATAGGGCCACTGGGGGACTGGCATGCTAGCAAGCCTCAGGCTTGTTTGGCCCAAGCACTCCAATCCCTAGACAAGCCCTTCTCAAAGCCACAGTGATGATGAGAGTGCGCTCTAGTCTCTTGCTACCTGGACACCTGAGTGTCAACTTCAGAATCTGTAGACAATTCAGAGTACCTGGAGAACCAGGGTGCCACTGTGCTGGGAGGGGTCCTCGGCAACCTTGATTGGACCTACGTCAGCTATGCCATGCCAGGGACAGCATGGATGGCTTTCTGGCCATCAGTAATATGTGGTGTGGGGGATTCAGAGTTGGCCCTGTGAAAGGGGGTGGTCCGAAGCCCAAAGAAGAAGGTGCCATGGATGGGCTACCCAGTGCCAACAATCTAGGAGGCTGCATATTAGTGCTGGATGAGGGAGTTCATCCTGAAGCAAAGGGAATGGTGGTACTGACAGTCATCATAATTCTTTAGCCACAGCGTAGGCTTCGGGCATATTTGGTACCTATATGGACTGTTGACCTGCAGTGATCAGGAAGGACTGCTCTGTCACCATGGAAGAAGTAGCTGGTCTCAACAGTCCCTGAGAGGGCAACAGAGCTGATAGCTCACATCTCTCTGAGTGAGTCAGTACTGGGGAGCGGCAAACCAAATGGCACCTTGCACCTTTGGTACCTTACAGACTATCGGTGGAAGAATCCTTCACCCTAAACTTTGAAAAGCTAAATTACAACTTCTGCTTCTCCTTTTGAGACTGGAACTGTTTCCCTGGGTCTCAAAGAGTACAGTCCTGGAGACATGGATAGGAAAGCACTTTGGGAAGGAGTCTTTAAATAGTTTCCCGTAGATGACCAAGGGGGTTCCAATGCCGGTCTGAGGACAGACACCATAAACCTATATTGGAGGTGCTCCTCCCTCATCTTCTTCCTTATAGTCTTGAAACTGCAACAGATAGAGCACCCACAGCTGATGTGATGCCCACCCAAGCATTTGAGGCAATGGGAATGAGGGTCACTAACAGGCATAGACTTCCTGCAACCTATTGCAAGGTTTGAACCAGGGGGACCTTGTAGTTCTCTTAGCATCAGGCAGGGTCCATAGACCTGCCAGACTGGAAAAAAAAAAGCCAAAGAAATGCTAAATCAAACCAAATATACTTAAAACTATAAATGAATAAAAGGAAAGAGAAAACGCCAAAGACTTTTGAATACCACTAGATAGATCGAGTAGTTGTTTGCAGGGAACATGAATGCTTGGACATTAAAAAGGAACTGAAGAAGGGGCAGGGAAATTCTGTCCTTTGTACCCTTGTTCACAGCAGTGAGAAGGGCTGCTCCTACAGGTACCACTAGGGAAAACTCTCCAGCACCAGTGCATGAGGTACATACGTACCAACAGTGTAATGTGTATATGCAAACAAACACAGCAAAAAAGACACAAGGGAGATGCAAGTTAAAATTCAATATTGTTGTGGGAAGAATTAGGTGTCAAAATAAATACATATATGGTATATTTGATTTTCAAATATTGGGTGACCTGAGGGATCTTATTTCTGTTGCACTTGGTGTGGTGCTTTGAAGTCCTGTTTGTGGATGGGAGATGATCCCTGCAACTGTATGCAGAGGAGAGAATCTCCCTTGGTTTAATTTATTTTTTCTATAATGTTGCTGCTGGCTATTTGAATGCCTATATGAGTGTTAATGGTTTAAATGTTCAAGCTCAGGTTTTTACTCTCTTAAATTTAAAAGCTTATAAAAGGAATAGCGGCATTAGGGTGTTGTTCCTCTGAAAATCAGGCCTGCCATTTTTCTATATGTTGCCATATGTGAATCTTACTATGTTTAACATGCACTTACTGGTATTTCAAAAACTTATCGTGTCACATTAGCAAGTTATGCTTATACAGAATTGCAGCTAAAAGCTTAGTGAGAACTGAAGATTCACCCTCCACTTCCTCCCCGAAAAGCGACTTCTGAAATGTTTTTAACCCTTCCAAAATACAGGACATTCTTCCTGGACAAAGCACTACATTCCACTGTTCTTTTTGTCTCTGTACCATTTGCCATAGCTCTTCTCCTAATTCCTGTTTCTGCTTAGCTCGCTATATTCCTGGAGACCAACATGTTATTTTTTAAAATCTCCGACAGATAAAGGATTAATCTCTGCCAAGTACTAACAACCCAGAGCCATTAGTCTGATTCAGGGTAAGGAGGGAACTGAACTAGAGGATCCAAGAGCCCCTTCCAAATGATCTATAATTTAATGATTCTGTGAGCACAATCATAGCACAGCATTGACAAAACTTCAAAAGGAAGCCAATTACCTCCTCCCTCAGGTGCATAGGACCACAGATTTAGTATAGCCATTGATTAGAAGGAGTGGCTTGAACGATCAGGAATAAGTTAATGAGGAAATGTAAACCCATCAGCTACTGTAACCTGGATCCTGAAGCTTTACAAGCTATATGAAGTCTCTCAATAACTGAAGCTAGGCACGCTGCTAAATATTGTACCTATGTCAGACAACAGTTGACTGTTGAAAAGACACTACCAATTTCTGTCTGTACCATAGTCATATCTGCCCTCCTTTGCCAAGTTCTCTTCTCTGCTCTCTGTGCATGGACAACTATGTATATTTTTGAAAATCAAGCTGAAAATCTTTTGAAAATCTGTGGCTGAACTGAAAAGGCCACCTTCAGATTTTGATAAGATTTTCTTGGAAGAACAGAGAGCAAAAACATGAGAAAGAAGGTCCATGGCCTGGGAAGCTTTTTACATTATGAGCTACCTGGGGTGGAGATGGTGTATTCCTCCACATCCTGTATGGCACTGAGAAAAATATCAGTCCTCAACAAATAATAATAGCTTTCACTAGCCCAAGGGCAGTTTGTTTAGCACATCTTTGTAGTTGGTGTGTAATTCACTGTGTCACAAGTACATCTAACACTGGGTTATATTTTTTGCATGTAGGTATGAAAATATTTATTCATGGATCCATGATGCAGGTATTATGTGTAATGAGGTCTGATCTGAATGATTGAAGATGGTGGCTAATGTTGACACATTATTTCTGGTACCTGGCTTTGAGTGCTCCACTACTATACATTTACCAAACATTCAGAAGAACAGTGCTGAATGTAATGATGCCACATAAACTTTCAAAAGCTTTTCATTATAATTGGCCGTATTCTTCAAATGTTAACCAGTGGATAATTGGGCTCTGCAGTGAGAGGACACCCATCATATATAAAACCAAGTTTCACATAATTTATATAAAGATAATGCAGGCATCTTCACTACTTCTAACCAAGAAGGTTCCAGCAAATCATAAGCAGGCTGGGTATGTGACTGCATGATCCACTGTTGTAAACCCATGGGGTAACCCTTTTGCATCTCTTCCCTAGACTGACTATAGTTGGAAAAAACATAGCCTTGGAAATGATAATTTTCAGGAATGATGGGACAGATGCTGGGCTGTGCCTTACAGGAAGCAAAGCATAGAAGGCACACCTGGAGGTTGGGGTGGGGAGTGGCTTTAAACCACCTTTTGCACTGCCTGCAGGCCAGCATTGGCTACGGTATTTTAAGGTGTCAAGAAGGTGGATAAGAGAGGGACCCCCATTGCAGGTGGTACTCTATTATCTGTATAGCTCTAAAATTAGATGAAAAAGGACTTGTATCCTTCTATGGATTAAATATACTAAAGGACACAACAAGACAAATCCTCCTCTCAATTCCTTAGTCTTAATCCTCCTGCACCTTCAGCTGCATAGGGCATCCACAAGTTATCACCATTTATTCCAAATTTTTGCTGGGCTCTTTAGGCGTCTGTTGATGGAATTGGCTTCTTTCATATTGTTCTGCATAATGTTTCTCTCGGTTGCCCTCTTTTTCTCTTTCCAGGTGGTCTCATATTATCACTTGCCATGGAAGCTGTGTTGGTGGCATTCTTAAAGTGTGTCCTAAATATGTCCATAGTCATCTTTGTACCATATTTGATGCTTCAGACTGATTTGCTCTATTTAGCATTTCTGACATTGCAAGAAAGTCTTTCCAATGGAGTTTGACGATCTTCTCCAGGCATTTATTTTGGAATGAGTTTCTCTTCTTATCAATTTCTGTTGTAGATGTCCATGGCTCTGCTCCATCAAGGAAGACAGACATGATGCCAGGGTTAAAAATTCATATTTTTGTGCCGGTGCCAATCATGCTACCTTCCCAAATCTTTTCAAGTTTACGAAAGTTATTTGCTGCTTTTGCTATTAGTTGCTTTACATCTAGCCTGGGGTCACCATCACTGCACATCTCACTTCCTGGATAGGTAAAATTATTTACTTCTAGTGTTTCTTCATTCACTTTAATGGTTACATTTGGGACATGGTTAGCCAGATATTCTGCCTTCCCTCATTGACAAACAAGCCTACTTGATTTGCTGTATCTGCCAAGAACTGTCTTTTCTTCCATTAAGTGATGTGTTGAACTAAGCAAGATGATGTCATCAGCAAAAATGAAGTCATAAAATTCTACTTCATCATTTGTCCATAAAATTCCTCGATTGCCTTCTGTGGCTATTTTATTCATGATATAGTCAATGGCCAGTGCAAACAATAGTGGGAACATAATACAACCTTGCTTTACTCCTGTTTTCACTCCAAACCATTGGCTGATGTTATCACCATCTCTGACTGCCCATTTGTCATTATCATGTAGACCAGGGATGGCCAAACTGTGACTCGTGAGCCACATGCAGCTCTTTTACCGTTAAGGTGTGGCTCACAAGCCCCCCCAGGCCCTCCCCCCATTCTCTGCCTACCAGACGGGGGGAAGGGGTGACAGGACCTCTGCCTTGCAGTGATAGGGGTAGGGGCTTCTGTGCAGCGGGGAGGCAGGGTCTCAAGGTTTCAGCCCTGCAGCTTGGGGCTGAAGCCCTGAGCCCCGGCGCCCAGCAGGTGTGCCCTGGCTCTTGAACTTCTGAAAATAATTAGATCAAGGAGAGAGAGGATTATACGAGTCAGAGAGCCAGTAATTTTGGCCACCCCCGATATAGATCCTTGATCTAATTATTTTTATGGCATTCCACATTGTGCCATACTTTTCCAAGACTGTCTCCAAGTATGCTGTAAAAAGCCTTCTGGAAACCTATAAAATTTATCACAAGAGGTGGTTGCCACTTTACACTTGGTCCTATAATATGTCTGAGAACAACGTCATGGTCTGCACATGATCTCAATGGTCTAATAACTGCTTGTTCCTCTCTAAATTGAGGCTCTAATTGTTTGTTATGTTCAAAGATGACGTTGCATATTATTTGCCCAAGCACTGAGAGTAATGTGATTCCTATCCAGTTACTGGAGTTGGTAAACTAACCCTTCTTTGGCAATTTTATTATAAGGCCTTTCTTCCTCTTGGCTGGATTTTTTTCTTCATTCCATATTCTTTCCAAAAACACCAGGAAAGTCCAGAGCTTGCTTTAAGCATCTCCCCAGTAGTTACCCTCTCCAGCTACTTTCCCCTTTTGAGTATTCTGCTGGCTTTTCTAAATTCTTCCATTGTAATAGCTGATAAATCAAAACCAAGCTCTACTGATGGATCTTCATCATGTATGTCTGGTAGTTCACTTGGGCTTGGTTTATTTAAAACAGCCTGAAAATGTTCTGCCCAGCTTTTCCTTTGTTCTTCTTCTGTACTAAGAGCCTTTCCATTTGCATCTTTAATACATTAGTCCATTATATCAGGATAAATCCAGAGTAACCTGACTGATGTCAAAGTTATTCTACTGAGCACCAATATAACTGAGAGCAGGATCTGGTCTTATCTATGCCATATGTATTAAGATATAATGGACTTGTCCAATTTATTCACAATCTGGCTCCCTTCACTGGAGTCATTATCAAATGGACTGTGACTTGCAAGGGTAAGAGACAGAGCAGGTTTTAAAAAATCTACTTTATTTTTAAACAGAGGACAGAAATGGCCTTGCATATCTAATACCTTTTTACATCTTCCTGTAGTTTCCTGTGGCACAATGACATTGTGTTCCATGGGTTATGCCTAAAGAGGTAACCACATTTGAATTTAACTTATCATTTATACCACCATCTTCAGTGATCACCTCTGAGTTTGACCCAATGCCTTGAAAGTGTTAATGTTATTTGAAATAGTGCTGTAGCTGGATATTATCAATGTGAAATATAATGAGAGAGGATTAAACTAAAAAAAGGACAAAAATTTTTATCTATGTAGTTACTGCACTCTTTCCAAAAGCTCAAAAGTTAGATTGGCACTGGCTCTGTTCACTGTTTAGTAAGGGACTGTATTTTCTGGTGCTGTGCTTTTTTATTTATGTGCAATGCCCCTATTTATGAAAAGGGCAATGACCAAACATGTATAGTGAGTGTATTCTCATTGTACAACTAATAACCTCAGTGCAACGTTAACTTTTGCCCTCTTCTTATGTAGATTTTACATAATTCTTTACAACACATAATGGTTGCTTCCAACCAATGCCATTTGCATTACACTACCCTAATTGTGCTCCTGGGTGATACAATACATTCTCTCTCAGATACACACTTAATAATTTGTTACATTTTATGGAAAAGCAATATGAGTAGTAAATATTCTGCCAGCAATTTCCTTGCTAATGTGAGAAGCCATGTTCATGTTATACACAGCTCCAGCATCCTTAGTATTTTATTCTTTTTAAAAAATGCAGCAAATATTTTACCAAAGTATAAAACACAAGAGGGCTCCATTTGGGCAGGTAGAGAGGTTTCAGGAAAGCAAAGTGTTGACGAGATGTATACACTTATTCTCTTTTCTGCTGCTATTATTTCTTGCAAAATAACAGTAGCTAAAAGTATTTTAGCCAATGAGCTCTTGAATGATATTTCTTTCCAACCCCCCCCCCCCCCAAAAAAAAGGTAATGTCTGGGTTTGATTGCTATACCTTTGTTTTCACCTAAACCCAGCCCATATATCCAAAGTGTATTATTTGCTGTCAGAATATGTATTTAATCTATATTAGGGCTTTGGAATGCCACCCATAGTCACAATGCCTGAGCACCTTCCACCTAAAGTAGATTAGCAATGCAAAGTCCCACTAAGGATTTGTTGAGTTACTATCCTTTCTCCTATTTCGGGGTTATAAAAATTACCCTTGTGGTAGGATTATTTTTCTTTGGTTAATTTATTAGTTGTATGTCTTTTTATTTTGATTTTTTTTTAATTCTTTGGGGGCAGGAGTAGAAGAGGATGTCAAAGTCCTTTTTATGGTGGTAAGGTTCCCTTAAAGAAGGTTGTACATTGTTTCCTAAAGAAAGCTTAACTCTAGATTTGCCCATCTGTAAAATGGGGAAAATGATACTGACCTCCTTTGTATAGTGCTTTGAGATCTACTGGTGCAAATCACTGTATAAGATCTAGATATTATTCATTCCACAGCTGGGTCTCCTCCACAGAGAATGCCTTGTCCCCCACCTCTCATGCCCTAGGCTTGTGATCTGCATTGTCCCAGGGGAGCACAAATGTTCCAGTAGTTCATAGATCAATATTTAGACCTCGATATGTACTTTAATTTAATGCATTGCAGAATATTTTCAAAGTGGTGGGCAAAGAGAGCTTGCCACAAAATTTCCATAAAGTTCAAAAGGAGTTGTGTGGCTAAATCTCCACATGCCTCATTGAAAATGTACCCCACCAGGTTTTAAAGGAATGCTCAAGCTACTGCCTATGCAGTCTAACTGTCATAAAACAGATCTCAAGCAGGGAAAATAAAGATTTTTCCACAAATCTTCATTTTAATTTTCAAATGAAGTCATTTGGAGCATTCGCTCACATTCCCAGCCCTTTTCTGTTTTCAACAAACATCAGAGCAATCAAGATTTACTGGCAAAATGTTTGTAAAAAGGTAAATTCCAACTTTCCATACATGGAGCTCCAGGGAAACCATGTATTTGCACTGAAAGTGCTTACAGGTTTATCCAATCAGGGAACAGAAACAATGCTATCTGACTAATATTATATAACTAACCACAGCACTGCATCACAGCTGCAGTTTTGAATATGTACAATCAATCATTGAAAATAAGATCAAATAGGGCAAGAATGAGACTTTGTATCTTGCCCTGAGTAAGGGGAAGAGTGTAGTTGCACGATCCTACAAGCAGCCTCTCACCCAGAGTCACAGTTCCTTCCTTGGTTGCCCTCCTAGTTTCAGGGGGAAGTAATCTGTTACTGGCTATGGTGGATGGGGTGTTGGGAGGGTGGAGTGCTGGTTTCATTCATTCCCAACCCCCCTCCACTCACTCACTCACTCCTCAACCACCTGCATTGTGAGGAAGTAGCATCCCCATAGCACCTGCTGTCCCCTCTGCACACAGGCCACTGATGGTGAGTAATGGGGAAGCTTACACCCCCTTTCTTCCCTGCGTGTCCATGTACAGCAAGCCACCGTCTTGACCATAGTGAATTTATGGAAATTGTATTCATAAAAGAAAACATGGATATCCTGTATGCATGAGAAAAGACTAAAATCACTGACTAAATTATTCATGGCAAATTATTCACTTAACTCCAATACCTTGTACTGTGGTGGCTTTTTTTCTGGGTATAAATTTTCAATAGATTTATTTACTGAATGTTTCAATATCAAACAAATATTCAAGAATATTCTTTGCAGTGAGCGACGCAGCTACTCTTCCTCAGACCAGACAGCAGACCTGGTTTGAAATGGGCCCTCTGGAAATGACATGCAGAGGGTGTCTAGGCTGACCTTGCTATGAATGTTGAATGCTTGGATAACTGAGCAGTTCTTATTCCAACACATGCAGAATGGAATTTCATTACATCAACACCTGCTGCAACTACAGTTCCCTCAGGATATGAATGTCAAATGTGTAGAGTGGCCACAGACCTTACAAGTCATGGTCAACAGCCTGCCCTCTTTCCACTTTTTCCCCAAGGACTCAAGCCTGACTATGTTCATGATGTTTTGCAGGAGAGTATCCAGACACCTGAGTAGGTCTCATTAATTTCTAGTTTCAATATCTCCTATTTAGTAACAGGCACGCAGAGTGCTAAGAAACTTATTTAGATGCAAATTTCAGAACATCTTGGTTACCTCTGCTCATAGTTGAATCTGGACACCTTTCACATGAAATGTTTTGATTTTGAATGTAAAATGGGGTAATTTGTGTGATTTTGGAGTATTTCCAGTTCACAAATTCCTTATTTCAGAGTTAAGGGTGTGGAAGGATGTGTAAATATTTGATGAGTGGTCCACAGTCATTCCACTAGAAATATTTCCTTTCTGGTATTTTGGCATTAGGTGAAAAGGACCTTCAATTTGAAGGTGATACCATTAAGAACTTAAAGAGATATGACTGGACCAGCATAGAAATCAACTCTTATTGCACAGTTGTCTGGGACTGAGGCCTTTTCATTTTTTTTTGTCACATCAAACTAGAATAAAATGTAAATTATAGTAAACTGATTTTACTGTCTAATTGCAAAGGTGACATTTATTAGAGTCTCTCTGCATATGGAAGGCTATGTGTTATCCAGTATATAAAACCATGATGTATAAAATTAGGTTCTAGGGTTTTTTTGTTTGAACCCAGCTTTGTTTAACCTATTAACATGGAATACAATTATTGTTGTTCCTCGTTTAGCCTCAGTGAATCAGAAAACAGAGAAGTGACAGAATATGAAAAGGAGCATTGTTTCTCCCAAAGGAATTTATTTTTTCAAGATAAATACCTGGTAAAACTGTACATTTAACAGGATGTCTTAAATCCAGCTTTTGGGGTATAAGTCCTGCTGGAGAGGAACAGCTGTAGTAACTAGAACTAAAAAAATCAACAAGCAACTGCAGCCATCTGTAGTAATGAGGGATAGAATCCAGGGTGGCAAATGTACAGCTAGCTGAGAACAGTTGGGCTTTTTGGTTCTTTTGGGGTTTATCTGAATACATGATAAAGAATACATGAAACAAACAAATGACTTGATTGAACAGTTTGTCACACACCAGCCCTTCAGACAGCATCAGGAATTCAGTTCAATTAAAGAGGGCATTAGTTAGCATTATTTTCTTAGCAGGAAGTCAATAGGAATGAGAGGAGAGGTGGGACAATAATTGCATAGATACCCAGCATTATTGATGTGTTCATCCTGAACTGGAAAAGGAAAGCATGGTAAATAGAACACAAATCAACTTGTCTTTCCAAAGTCCTTGAGTTTCTTCTGAAAATTCCCTCTGTTCTTCCCATCTGCCTCTACCTTTGAAGACAAGCTGCCAATCAAGTCAAAAAGAAAAGCACTTCAATTATAGCTCAGCCTTTCCTTGCTATTTGAAAAGAAAGAGGTTGTAACTTGCTGTAATGATCCAGGGAAATTTAATCTACATTGTAAAATAAACTTATATCCATCTGGCATTACAATATCACCAACATCAGTCAGTTCTTCATAACCAACATCATCAGTTCTTGCAGACAAAGTACAGCAGTGAAGCCTTAAAATGACACCAAACCTGAATTTAGCTCTGCAGGGTGAATACTATTACATTAAGTCCCTGTGAAAAAGACACCCTTCCCTGTAGTACAGGTAGGATTTTAAGGCTGCTTGACTATATTGATAGATGCAAGAAGCTCTCTCTAGTTTGGCCTTCCACGCTATCCTGCCTATCTCATGTATTCACTATTCAGGAGTTTCCAGCTGCAGAAACTCAACTATTTTTGGAGTAGATGCAACTTCTATTTACAAAAAAAATCACAAGTTAAATAATGCTCATGGTTATAAATACCATAATTTCACTCCACAAAGCAGCTGGCACTTTTAACACACTGTTTCCCTTGTTGTAAAATGAGTTCTTTCCCAGAATAGCTGCTTCTTGTGATTCTGTTGAATGACTAACCCAGAAATATTTCCCTCCTTCTACTAAGGAAATAGTGAACCAAAAACAATGGTGAGAAGGAGAATTTCACTGGGGTGACTCAGATTCACTCTGTCGTGTTGTCTGTATCAATGACTGTCAGTGTCAGCCCATCTGGAATTTAATATCATAGAATCATAATATCTTTGTAGATACTATAGTACTGTGTAATAAGAGTTTCCAGAAAGTTTAGGAATTAAAGGTGTTTTTACTTTTACTTTTTTACTTTCACACACGTCACTAACACATTGCTAACTGAAAGTCCAATCAGTGCAACCTTTTTTTTGTTCAAGGAACATCAGAAACAAATCTCTCTCCCTCACAACATACTTTTTGGTCTTGAGAAAACAAACATACATGTTGCTTCTTGCCAGCCAGCACCATACACAACACTATATCAGCTGGCTGCTCAAGTTTCAGCTGATCTGTTTTTGTCCAGTACTTGAGGTTTTCTGGGCATAGGGCCACATAGGAATTGGTACTAAAATGAGAAAGGGAAAGGAAGAGACAGGAAAAGTAGAAATATTGCTTGCTTTTGATAACAGTCTGCCAGTTAAACAGAAAGAGGGGTTTTATCGGGTTTTGAGAACTGCCATGATTAGAGCTGGCTAGGAAATTTTCAAGGACACAGTTTTTCATGGAAAAATGCTAATTGGTTGCAACTGATTTTTTTTGCCGCAATGTACGAATGTTTCCCCCTTTCAAACACATTGAGAGGCTCCGGTTTACCTCAGTGAGGTATGGGAAAAATTTTGAAGTGCTAAACATTTCTGTGGGACAGGAAAATCATTACCCACCCAACACTAGCCATGATTTCTGCAACAAAACAGAGCAGTGACATTTGTGTTATGTTGAGCAACAGTGCCATGAAATAGTGTCCCTGTGTCTATTAGGGATTAATGTATGGGAATGGGCAAAAAATGGAGAACAAGGATGGATGGGCTATTCATGACAAAAATAAGAAGAGATTTTGTATGTGTTGAAGAGACTAGATATTTACTAAATCAGTAATAACAGTGCAAGAAGAAGATTAGTACAAATTCTGTTTGTTCCAATAAATAATATAGCTAAGCTGAAACAGGTAACTAAAGAGCCTCTCTTGTCATAGTGCTTGGTTTGTTTAGCCTAACCAAAAGAAGGCTGAGGGAAGATATGATTGCTTTCTATAAATACATGAGAGGGATAAATACCACAGAGGGAGAGGAGTTATTTAAGTTAAGCGCCAATGTGGACACAAGAACAAATGGATATAAACTGGGCATCAACCAATTCAGGCTTGCTGTTAGACTAAGATTTCTAACCATCAAAGGAGTGAAGTTCTGGAACAGCCTCCCAAGGGGACTAGTGGGGGCAAAAAACTTAACTGGTTTCAAGACTGAACTGGATAATTTTATGGCGGGGATCATAGAATCGTAGAATCATAGAGTTGGAAGGGACCTCTGGAGGTCATCCAGTCCAACCCCCTGCCCAGAGCAGGACCAGTCCCCAACTAAATCATCCCAGTCAGGACTTTGTCAAGCCTGACCTTAAAAACTTCTATGGAAGGGGATTCCACCACCTCCCTAGGTAACGCATTCCAGTGTTTCACCACCCTCCTAGTGAAAAAGTTTTTCCTAATATCCAACCTAAATCTCCCACCAAGTCTCTGTTATTCCAATCACACCATAATTCCTTGACTTTGTCAGGACCTCCAGTTCTCCCTACTTGTTTCCCAGGCTTTGTGCATTTGTATATAGGCACTTGAGATAATCCGCTGATCACCCCTCATTCTCAGTATGAGGCAGGAGCCCTCCCCTCTCACATGCTCCTGCTCGTGCTTCCTCCTGGTATCCCGCTTCCCCACCTACCTCAGGGCTTTGGTCTCCTTCCCCCGGTGAACCTAGTTTAAAGCCCTCCTCACTAGGTTAGCCAGCCTGCTCGCAAAGATGCTCTTCCCTCTCTTTGTTAGGTGGAGCCCATCTCTGCCTAGCACTCCTCCTTCTTGGAACACCATCCCATGGTCAAAGAATCCAAAGCCTTCTCTCCGACACCACCTGCGTAGCCATTCATTGAATTCCATGATTCGACGATCCCTACCCCAGCCTTTTCCTTCCACGGGCTATGGTATGACAGGACTGCCTACAATGCCATATAGCCAATCTGGGACTGCCTGTAGCTAAAATCCCCAATGGACAGAGATGGGACACTAGATGGAGGTGGCTCTGAGTTACTACAGAAAATACTTTCCCAGGTGTCTGGCTGGTGGGAATTGCCCACATACTCAGGGTCTAACTGATTGCCATATTTGGGGTCAGGAAGGAATTTCTCCTCTAGGTCAGACTGGCAGAGACCATGGAGGTTTTTCACTTTCCTCTTCAGCATGGGGCACAGGTCACTTGCAGGTTTAAACTAGAGTAAATGGTGGATTCGCTTTAACATTAAGTCTTTAAATCATGATTTGAGGACTTCACTAGCTCAGCCAGTGGTTAGGGGGTTATTTCAGGAGTCGGTGAACAGGGTTCTGTGGTCTGCAATGTGCAGGAGGTCAGACTAGATGATCACAATGATCCCTTCTGAGCTTAAAGTCTATGAGTCATGCAAAATGGGATCCTAGCCCAGTAAAACAAAGGAAAGTATACCAGTGCTTTAATCAAGCTGGTGCAGGTGACAGTGGCAGCAAGGACATAATGGCATGGTCTTCGGTGCTGGCTAGCCACCCCAGCACAAGCCCACACGGCATTCTGGATATGTACTCAGGTTGCTGGCCAACACCATGGTCCACGCTGCTGGGTCTCTCTGCTATTATTACCAGCACTAGCTTTAATCTTTTTGTCTACTCACACTGCAATCATACCTTCACTTGCAGTATAAACACAGCCTTAGAGAAGTATCATAGTGAATCGTTTGCCTCTTCTAACTCCACTTTAAATCTGTGATACTGCTGGTTGCCACATAACTGTGGTACAACAACAATATAAGTTTCATTGAACGTGTGTCTGCTTTCTACTTTCAATGCATCATATTTGTTCAGATGGATTGCATGCACATAAATATTAGATGTTCAGCGGGTGTAAATCAGCGTAGGCCCATTGACTTCAAACAAGCTACGCCACTTTTTTATCCACTAGAGATGTGGGCCAAATATATCTGGC
Source organism: Lepidochelys kempii (assembly GCF_965140285.1). Lineage (NCBI taxonomy): Eukaryota > Metazoa > Chordata > Testudines > Cheloniidae > Lepidochelys > Lepidochelys kempii. The sequence continues at coordinate 63,208,510 of NC_136384.1, read as the reverse complement.
AATTACAAATTTGCCAACACTTCTTATAATAAAGATTTGTATGAAACTAAAAATATCATCAACCTATTGGACAACAGAAGCAGATTTTCAAATATCTGGTACAAATGACGTCACCACAAATTACTGCAGCCATATGTAGTAAGGGAATAAAATCACAAAAGGGCATTTTGCCTGGATTGTTACAAAATTGGGCCCGAAATGCAACCCAGGTATTCATCACCCCTCTGATTTGTGATGAAAGAAATCTTTCTTTGTTTTGTATAGCTAAGGTGTTTAGTACAGCAAATACTTGAAATGTGTCTGATCTGAAGCACTATTATTTTTAGCTGTAGCACCATAGCACCTACAAAGCCCTAGCTATGGGGCAGGACCCCACTGTGCTAGACGCTGTGTAAACACTGAACAAAAAGATGGTCCCTGCTCCAAGGAGCTTACAATGTCAGTGTAAGACGAGACAATAGATGAATACAGGCAAACGGCCAGGGAGTACAGTGAAGCAATGAAACACGATAAGCAGATTTCTTAGCACACCAGCATCCTAATCACTGAATAAAGCAAGTTTTCCACACGTCATGCACACCATACGTTGCCTAGTCAATACAGTTGGTGCAACCTACACAATACTTGATCAAAAAGATGCTAATTGTAAGGTAATTATATTGCATCCATGTTTCAATGAGGTTAGCAAGGTGTAGAAACATGTTCAATGGCCTTACACACCACATCCTGACCTAGGTTTTTGAATGTGTAAAGGACATGCAATTTTTCTTCTGACTATAGCCTTGCGAGGTTAGAGAGGCCTGCTGCCTAGGACCTAGTCACCTACAGAGTCAGGTCAGTAGCTAACTTGGTCATTTATTTTTAAGTATTTTTTAAAACCAGAAATATTCAGTGAACAGCTTTTGGTCAACAAGCCACAGGTAAAGATATTTTTGATGAATTCTTTCAATAACAAAAGCTAAAGAGGCAACAAGAAGCAGAGCAGAAATTGAAAGAATGTGATAAAAAGTAGAACTGTGGGGACAGAAGAGATGAAATAGTGGACAACAGGTTGAGGATTAGTTCCATCATCAGGGACTGGGAAAAAGGACAGAAAGGATCTCTCTCCCCCCCAATCCCCCTCCGTACAAGTACACACACGCATACACACAATCAATATTTAAGAAAAACTTAGCAAAGTTATAGGCAAAATCAGATTTTAAAACCTAATCTAGCATAGAAAATCTGCTCTCCTCTGAACTGATAAGCACTGAAAGGACCTTTTAGCATAGCTCCATGTCGGACTAGCTTGCTCCTAACAGTTCTAATAGTTGTCTAATAGTGGATTCCAGTTGGATCTGGCCCACTGTGTCTATTCTTCCACTTTTCCTATTCCTTTTTTTTAAAACAAGAGAAAGACAAAAAAACAAGACCAGAAGGAGCACGATGGAGGTCCTTAAAACTAAATCCTGCAATGGTGTTTAAAAATCACTGCCTTCCAGTATTGTTCTAGCAAGTAGTGATTAGTAAGCATCTTGTCTTTCAAAACCCTGCTCATTTTACTGTTACCTCATCCTCCTACCCACACTCTATTTGTCTGTTTCATCCCCCTGTTGCTGTCCTGTCTGACATGTGGAGTGTTAGCTCTGTGGGGCACGGATTGTGTTTACTGTCACTTGTCTAAGTATAAAGTCCTACTATAGTATACAATGACAATACTAACAAGGAATTTCACATCCAACAAGTTTTGAGCACAGTGGCAGCAGGGAATAAAGCACTGGCTGAAGGGAAAGCAATCAGTAAATCAAGTTCTTCAGTATGTGAGAACGAACAATGACCATTTTGTTGAGACTAATAAACTGTGAAGGTGGAATTTGGAAGGATAGAGGAAGTGGGCAAGGGTAAAAATATTCTCACTCTGAAATGATAGCTGAGCAGCTGCATTGTTCACACAGTGTTCAGAGCAGGTTTGGAAATGAGCCACGAGTTGCCACCTGTTTAGCTTTTGGAATGAACAATTTTGATCCGTGCATATGTTCCAGTTCTCTGGGGATAGGGAGAAAATGGGAATGGGGTACAATGATCAAACTGTTCATAGTTTCTGGTGGGGGTATATGGGGTGAGAGATAGGGAGAAGAAGGGGATTCCCACCAAACAATACCAGTCCTTTTATGGGATTACCTAATGAACACAATGGTACAAAGCAGAATGATTGATGAGGGGGTCTTCTTCTTCCAGACTTTTGCTTTAAAGGGACAAAAACTGCAATAATATTATTAAGGATTACTCTGATTTCTATTTCAATAAAACATTTTTTTCTATACTTGAAAGAAACAATCGGATTTTAACAACCGGTTTTCTACTCCCATCTATGGCATTTGCATTCTGTATAAGTGTAAACACTTTTGCAAAAAAATTTCCTAGAGATTTTTGTTTTCCCTTGAGAACTTTTAATGAGATGATTTTAAAAAATACTGTTCCAAAATCTGATCTCCCCCATGTAATCTGGCTATTGTAGGGGAGATCAGATTTCACAGAGTTGGGCGGCTGAAGAGAGGCTCTGAAGGCAGTACCGCTGCTAGCAGCAGCACAGAAGTGAGGGTGGCACGGCATGGTGTTGCCTTCAGAGCCGGGCTCCCAGCCAGCAGCTGCCCAGCTCTGAAAGCAGCAGCACAGAAGTCAGGGTGTCAACACTGCCACCCCCCTCATAATAGCCTTGTGACCTCCCTCCGCTCCCCAATGACCCTGTTTTGGTTCGGAACCGCCTCCCCCTCCCAGTTAAAACACCATGAAATTTCAGATTTAAATACCTGAAACATGAAATTTATTATTTTTAAAATCCTATAACCATGAAATGGACCAAAATGGACCATGAATTTTGTAGGGCCCTATCTATGATTAACAAAAAAAAAACAGTAAACACAAATATGTGAAGTGTTTATTTCATGCCTACCATGCTCGCTAAGTTTTGCGCTCACAAAAATTCTCAAATAGCATTTCTAGATATTAATACACAGATGTCTATAGCTAACAGATATTTTAAATATAAGGAGTGAAATTCCATCCCCATTGAACTCAGTGGAAGTTTTGTCATTGAGTTCACTGGGACCAGCATTTCATTCTAAGATTTAATCTTGAGGTCAATTTTAGACTCCTTGTATCCTTCTGTCCCCTTGTCCAGTTCTTCCTACCTATGAAACATTTCTAAAATCTACTCTTTCATCTCCCTCCTTGAAGAAATTAAATAGTAAGTGAAATGTGAGGTATGTGCCTGGGGTGAGGGAAGGATATGAAAATGGCGCATTCTTTTCTTTCTGGTCCCCGTCAGGACTTGGTATGAAAGTTATGAAATACGGAGAGAGAGAGAGTGTCCTCACAATTGGTATGATGCTACAAGCTTGATATACATAGATCCACCTGACATAAACAGGAGGCATGTAAGACATTTGGAGGATTGGGTCCAAAATGTCCAGATTCACAGCACACAGGAAGTACTGGAAATCTTGCAAAAACACAAGACCCAGTGTCTTACTGAGATTTGGAACTCAGTTTTGCAGAATAAAGCATTTCAGCTAGTTTGAATGAAATTTTGAGAAGCAATTTTTGGTTACTTTGGTTATTTATATGAACTGAACCTTCTGAATCATCATCCATCATTAGTGATGACCAGCCTTAATTATAGTAAATTAATGTAATATTTCCTGTTTAGTAATTGAGTAATGAAGCTCTGACTGTGTAAAGCAGCAGAGTAATGGTTTCAGAATTAAATTTCATGCATTATTAATACTTTTTTTACCCTGTAAGTATAGTTAATTACTGGAGTGACTAGAAACACTTTTCTAAACTATTTTTTTCTTGTTTGCTGGCATTATAGGCTGTATTTATCACATAATTTAGAAGTAAGCAGAAAAGACATTTTAAAATGTATGCTAATTTTGTTTCCATTAGAATTTTGAATATACTTATGTATCTCTCAGAGGATAATGTTCATGAGGAAATTGCTGATGTGCTTATATTCTGTTTAAAGAAATTTAAAGTAAATCAAATTGATGTCAGCATTACTCACATACAATTAACGCTGGTGCCAGTCTTGCAAAAAAGTTTACCTTATTTTGAAGGACAAACTCTTTTTGCACTTCTTCAAGGGTAGGCTCTCTCACACCCACTCTCTACAAGGACTAAAGCTCTATATACCTTTGTACCTGGCAATAGCTGAGAGCACTGACAGAGGAGTGATTCACGAACAAGACAAGGTTCAGTGGTTTGAGTTGATTTCAGTTCAAATAAGAATCCAAAGTTTAGGTGCTTATGGGAAACTTATCCAAACCACTTCAGTCTGGAGGCCAAACTTAAAATCTGATCAGAGCAGTCTTTCAGGTTTCAGTACTGGTTTAAGTACTATGAGAACAGTCTCCGATATGGGATTGCCATGAAGTGACTAGATGATGTCTGCATGTGTACTATTGCCCTCCACTGGATGGAGTCAGAATTTCACAACTAATAAATAATAATATATAATAAAGTCTAATGGAGATTCTCCCTTAGCTCAAGTAATAGGACCTTTGTGCTTGGAGAGAAGGAGGACCTAAGGTGTAACCCCACTGCTGCTATGAAGTTCAGCATGATGACGGTTACAACCTGCATAGAACTTGGAAGGAGCAGCACAGGTTTCAGGAGGCAAGAATTTTGAGGGGGTATGAGGAAGTCAGTCTTTGTGCACATGGCTAGAATGCGAACTGAGGTTGCAGCATCTCTGTAAATAGTTCTCTTAATAAAGAGCCAGTTTTGCAAGCACTTTCATGTTTGCCAGCATGCAGCATGTGAAAAAATTACTATCATGAAGTTTCTTCAGCAGATGGTCATGGATTTGTATTTATATCTCCTTTAACTCAAAACCTGAAAATGAACAGTAAGCAAAACTTTTTATTAAAGTTAAACCATGTTTTATGAAGTTATAAAGAGGGTCAGTTTGAGTCAATTCTTATGTTAGCCAAACTGGTTCACCCATAATTAAAACTCATTTCTTTGGAAACCAGGTCTTAGATGCACCTCCTTCTCCCTTTCAGAAATACCCTTTTGGCCCATTTTTGCTTCCTTATACCCTCTCCAGTAGCAGCCACCTAAATGATCATTTGCCAATGAATGTGGGACACTAAGTGATGGGAGAGATGTTGGGAGTGGAGTTCATTCAGTTTGTGATGTTTAATAATAATCTTGTTCTATTTGACTTTTTAAAAAGTCAAAATGAGACATGTGCAAGTTACACAGCATGGAGGCTGTAAATAGAATATAGATAGAATCAAGGAGCGTTCATCTTTGTGGTTGCGGAGTTATAAAAGTTCTGTTATACATTGGTACTCAGTAAAGAAGACTGTAAGGAAGAAGGGAGCTAGTGATGCACTGGGAATAGCTAAGCTTGAAGCCACTCAAAAAGATATTTTGGAGAAGCAGTTTTTACCTTCTAATGGAGACTTCCACCAGGAGCAGTTCAAAGGAGGTCTCAGAGAGTAGTGTTTCAGTGAGACTTCATTTGGAGAATAGTGTATGATGATGTCTGTATGATGGATCAGACAGGACTTCAAATCCTACAAGGCTAATTGATGGCTGATATTGTTGAATGACTAAAGAAAAATCTATTTTTAGTTTTTGTAACTATATCAGACCTCATGATTAAGGCTATGATTATGTCACGGAGGTAATGGAATCCATAACATCCATTGATCTCCATGACATTTTCTTCCCTGGGGCTGGAGCTCCCAGCCAGTCCCACCCCAGCAGCTCCCAAACCCCGACCTGGTGGGGGGACCCCACAGCTGCCTAGCCACAGCAGGTGGCAGGGGGTTGGCAGACCCAGCCGTAGCTGTGTTGCGGGGACTCCCCTCACCTGCCCAGCCGTGGCTGGGGGACTATGCATCTACCTGCTGCTTGGAGGCGAGGAGACCCTGTAGCAGCCCAGCCCTATGGGCAGGGGGACCCCAGAGTGCCCATGCACCAGAGCGGTGGGGGACACGGGAGCCCCAGCAGCAGTGGGTGCTGAACCACCTACCCCTTTTCTGAGAGATATTTTTAGTGAAAGTAAGAGACAGGTCACAGGCTTCCATGAATTTTTGTTTATTACCCGTGAGCTGTCCATGACTTTTACTAAAAATATCCATGACAAAAACTTAGCCTTACTCATTATATGATTTTAATATCATGACTAATCTTTAAAACCTCTTATTTTCTGTGTTTCCTTTTTTGCAAATACCTTAATGCTAAAAAAAAGGCCAAATTTATTTGAAAAAAATAAAAACTTTTACTTATTTGGGGAAGATTATTGTCTAGCTTCTTCAACAAGAATTATATCCCTTGTCATTTTTGCTGGAGATACTTAGGTAAAACTGACATATGGTATGACCATATGATTATTAAGAGGGCTGGTGGGGAAACAAGGATTTCCATTTCACAAAAAATTGTGAGGTTTCAAAATTTGTTTCTGTAACTATGCGGGGGAGGGGGGAAACATTTTGAAATTTTTCACAAAATATGCATAAGAGAAAGACCACTGCAGCATAGCCAATAGCCTGATTCAGACCTCAGGGACATGAACCTAGGTCTCTCAAATCCCAGGTAAATGCCTGGTTAGGTCTCTCTCGTTTTGACCAGAAAATTCCATTCTGGACCTCATAGAGTTTAAGGCCAGAAGAGAACACTAGGTCATCTAGTCTGACATCCTGTATAGCACAGACCACCAGCACTACCCAGCACCCTCACATTAAGCCCAACAACCAAAATTAGACCAAAGTTTTACAGCCCACAGGACTATTATATGGCACAGGAAGAGAATAGAAGGACTGAGGAACACCATTGCCCAGGGCCCCAGAAATAGCAAGGAAAAGATTAAGTGAGATATACCCAGATAATCCTAGCAAGCAACCTGCATCCAACCCTTAAGGTCACTGCTAATCTGATCTGGGGAGAAAATTGGTTCTGACCACACATATGGCAATTAGTTAGACTCTGAGCATTGTGAGCAAGACCTGAGAAAAACCTTCTTAGTGAAAGTTTAATTGCAACCAATATGATTCAACAAATAGCCATTTTTCAACAAAATTCCTGACCAGCTCTAATTAATAATCATTGACAAATAGTGGGACTGAACTTTCTGTTTTCTGGTGGTGACATTATAAACTTTGAGGACACAGAGAGACAAGAATGATTTACGAGTAGAGGCATTACCACAATATTCCATACTTTTCTAAAAGTTTTGTCTTGTACTCTAGTCTTGTATGTATGCAATTGTTTGTCCATTATTTTATAGACAGTATGGTGTTCTTGGACAATTATTGTGGAATCCAAAGTAGGAATTCTGTTAGCTATTGAATTTTAAAAGCAAGTAATGATAAGTTTAAAATAATAAACTTAAAATTTTCTACAGTTGATTACTTCAAGGATAAATGCAATTTTTTTTAAAAATTATATATTTGTCCAGAGTATCACTCAGTCATTAAACCGGAAATGGAAGGTTCATTTCTTAGACTGAAGTATTTCATATACAGAAAAAAATGCTCCTGACATATTCATGATATCCAGTTAATGAAGCCACTTTTGGAAATACCTGTCATGAAAGAACTGAAGAGGAATTTGAACTTAAGAGTGGGGTCTAGTGTAGCATATATACAGTAATCTTTTTATAACATGCATAGAAGAATTTATTCAGTGAGAAAGGATGAGTTGTCCCACTCTCATCCATCCTTACACTCCTATCACTTTGTCTTAATACAAGATGATCTTTAGAGGATGCCATTTGTATTGTCAGTTCCATCCTTCTGCAGCTTATCAAACATTGTGAGTGTCTTATACAATATATATGCAGTATTTAAAGTAGGATGGAGTTAAGGAAAGCAACACACAGTCCTAGAGCAGTATTAATGCCCCACTTTTCTTCCCAGTTTTTCAAAGATACTTAGGTGCCTCACTCCCCTTCAAATCAATAGGCATGAGTAGGACCCTACCAAATTCACAGCCATGAAAAATGCATCACAGACCATGAAATCTGGTCTTTTGTGTGCTTTTACCCAATACTATACAGATTTCAAAAGGGAGACCAGCATTTCTCAAACTGGGGGTCCCGACCCAAAAAGAGAGTTACAGGAGGGTTGCAAGGTTATTTTAGGGGGGCTCGTGGTATTGCCACCTTTACTTCTTGTGCTGCCTTCAGAGCTGGGTGGCCGGAGAGCAGCAGCTGTTAGCCAGGCACCCAGCTCTGGTGGCGGCGCCCTGTCAGCAGCCAGGCAGAAGGGTGACAATACCATACCATGCCACCCTTACTTCTGCGCTGCTGCCTTCAGAGCTGGGTGGTCAGAGAGCGGCGGCTGCTGACTGAGGGCCCAGCTCTGCAGGCAGTAGTGGAGAAGTAAGGGTGGCAATGCCATACCATGCCATCCTTACTTCTGCGCTGCTGCTGGCGGTGGCTCTGCCTTAGAACACGGCTCCCGGCCAGCAGCCGCCGCTCTCCAGCTGCCCAGCTCTGAAGGCAGCGCCGCCGCCAGTAGCAGCACAGAAGTAAGGATAGCAGCACTGCATCCCCCTCACAATAACCTTGTGACCTCCCTACAACTCCTTTTGGGGTCAGGACCCCTACAGTTACAATACTGTGAAATTTCAGATTTAAATAGCTGAAATCACGAAATTTATTATTTTTAAAATCCTATGACCATGAAATTGGCCAAAATGGACCGTGAATTTGGTAGGGCCCTAGCCATGAGGCACCTAAATACCTTTGAGGATCTGGGCCTTCTTCCCCTGCAGGATGAATCCCACTAATACTGAGTTCCTGTTAAAGACACACTGTTCCTGTAAGACAAGTGAGATTTTAAAACTCCAGGCTCATAATGTAGTCAAAATGGGGTATTTTAGATGCTCTAACACTACCTGCACTGTTATGGATTATTACATACCAACCATACAAGCGATATGGAAATCACAAACCTCACAAATATACTTTGCCTCAAGTTATATCACTTCTTTTGCAAATTCAAGTGCTGGATTCTTCAGATTCTTGTCCCACAAACTCTTTTCATAGAATCATAGAATATCAGGGTTGGAAGGGACCCCAGAAGGTCATCTAGTCCAACCCCCTGCTCAAAGCAGGACCAATTCCCAGTTAAATCATCCCAGCCAGGGCTTTGTCAAGCCTGACCTTAAAAACCTCTAAGGAAGGAGATTCTACCACCTCCCTAGGTAACGCATTCCAGTGTTTCACCACCCTCCTAATGAAAAAGTTTTTCCTAATATCCAATCTAAACCTCCCCCGCTGCAACTTGAGACCATTACTCCTCGTTCTGTCATCTGCTACCATTGAGAACAGTCTAGAGCCATCCTCTTTGGAACCCCCTTTCAGGTAGTTGAAAGCAGCTATCAAATCCCCCCTCATTCTTCTCTTCTGCAGACTAAACAATCCCAGCTCCCTCAGCCTCTCCTCATAAGTCATGTGTTCTAGACCCCTAATCATTTTTGTTAGCCTTCGCTGGACTCTCTCCAATTTATCCACATCCTTCTTGTAGTGTGGGGCCCAAAACTGGACACAGTACTCCAGATGAGGCCTCACCAATGTCGAATAGAGGGGAACGATCACGTCCCTCGATCTGCTCGCTATGCCCCTACTTATACATCCCAAAATGCCATTGGCCTTCTTGGCAACAAGGGCACACTGCTGACTCATATCCAGCTTCTCATCCACTGTCACCCCTAGGTCCTTTTCCGCAGAACTGCTGCCTAGCCATTCAGCCCCTAGTCTGTAGCGGTGCATTGGATTCTTCCGTCCTAAGTGCAGGACCCTGCACTTATCCTTATTGAACCTCATCAGATTTCTTTTGGCCCAATCCTCCAATTTGTCTAGGTCCTTCTGTATCCTATCCCTCCCCTCCAGCGTATCTACCACTCCTCCCAGTTTAGTATCATCCGCAAATTTGCTGAGAGTGCAATCTACACCATCCTCCAGATCATTTATGAAGATATTGAACAAAACTGGCCCCAAGACCGACCCCTGAGGCACTCCACTTGACACCGGCTGCCAACTAGACATGGAGCCATTGATCACTACCCGTTGAGCCCGACAATCTAGCCAGCTTTGTCCTGAATTTGAAAGGTGAAAGTACTCACTGTATATTGATCCCTCAGACAGGTACTCCAAATGAGAACAATCTTTACTGGACTGTGAAAAGTTCAAGGGTCATCCTAAATTCCGCTCCAAAACTTAAGTAAGTAGATATCAAGAACAAGAAGATCAGGCAGGATCTCTGCTCCACCGAAGAGCTTCCAGAATTGTCTGCGAGGTTACCCAAACAAGCCCTTTTCTCCTGCAGAGAGTGGGGTAGTGAGAAATTACAAGATGTGGCCACTGAGTGTGGAAAAAGCTCCTTGTTGTTTCTGCTGTCATCTTGATTTTCCTTCTTGGGTGCATAACAGAGAAAATGGATCCCATGGGGTAACTCTCACACTTGTTACCTTATATTTCCTCAAGCTGACTGAGTGTAAGTAATGGAACAGTATTTTAATGGCCCACTATCCCAAATGCCCTTATAACCCTTCACTAGAGCTGGTTTGTAGCTGACAAATATGACAGGCAGAGCCAGTGAACCCCTAGGCAGGTGATATTCTCATCTCTAATCCATCACAGACATCAAAAAATAATGAGATCTCTTGAAACTGTGCCAGGAGTGAGCTCATATGACACTGAGATGATGAATTAACTCACCCACTTAGAAAACAGTAGGCAGCTCACTAAGATACGCAGGTAATTTCACAATTTGTAATAGCCTCGCAGGGGAAATGCTGAAATTTGACCACCTTATCTCTATTACCTCTGGTCACTAAATCCAGCCCATTTCCATATTTAATCCCAGTTATAATCATGCTGTATTTTATTTCTCCATGTGTAGCATAGAAATGTAATTCTGCCATCATCATGCTGTGAAAGCAGATAAGATACACAATCAGGTCAGTGTACATTAGAGAAATGCTGCTGTAATATCGTGATAGCTCTTCAATGGCTCCACAAAATATGTGGAACAGCCTGAAAGTGGGGAGAATATTGGTGGCATTTGCTTTTAAAGTACATAGAGTTTTATGAAAGTTCTGAGTGTTAAGCCCAGGATCATAACTCTGGCCAGGTTGAGAAAATTTGATTTTTCCAAAAAGCATCTTTCCCTCAGTGCTAGTCTTATAAATACTAAAGAATTATTCAGAACTTCAGTCATTCCAAAGTTATATGTAATCCAAACAGAAGGCCACCCAGGGAAAATATTTTGCAGTATCCTTTAGTCACAGTTTCTATTTTCATTTCATAAAAACAATTTGAAAGAAAAAACTTGTTTTTTCCAACCCAGAGTTGTTTGTTATTTACTCATCATGAGGCTGAGGTTTCATATTCTGCCAAAATAAACTGGTGGGGAGGGGGATTTATTCTAAAGAAATGCAAAAAAATCCAATGCTTTAAGCAAATTAGCTTGTTGGTTAACCTTCTGCAGCAGTTGGTTTCATATAAAATATATGGAAAGCTTTAAGGTGTAAACAGTTCATTACTTCACTTATTTGACAATTAACCATCAAGGGATAATGTAAAATTCCAGACATATATTTTTCTATTCTTTATGTCACTGGTTGAACTTAAATCTGCAACCGCATTTGTTGCCCTACTTGTTGCAATTTCTGCACCACTTTAGCAAATGGCTTGCATGGATGACAGAGTAGGACTGGAACATTTCCCACTATAATCCATTGACAGTACAGGTGATTCAGCAACACAATACTGACTATTCACATGTTTGCTGAATTGTCATACATCAACATCAATGTGTGATTCCATCATTATCATATCATCAGTAACAACAGCCGTGAATCCTGAACTCCAGTTTGAGATGGTTTCCCCTTTCCACTATGAAGAATCTCAACACATAATCTACTAATTTAGGACTATATAATCACTGCTCAGGACAATATTCCTAAATCTACAGAGCACCTTGCATTATAATTCAGGAGCAATAGAACATAGCAGAAAGGCTGCTTACCTCTGGATCACACCTCAGGTCAGGAGTTTTCTCCCAAGGGGAGAGCAGCTTCCTTCCAAAGAGTAGCAGCTGGTAGGATTGGCCTTCAGCCTCTTTCAAACAAGAGCTGCTGACAAGAAAGGGCCATATGCTTCTTCTTATGGGTTCTACTCATAACCAGAATCTTGTCTTCTGCAGCAACCCTGGAACAGAGGGATCATCAGGAAATGGCTCAACCATGCAGAGGGGGAAAATCTAGGTCAGTTGGAAAGGGTGGCCATTGAAGGAAGAGATCAGAGGTGCTGTCAGAGGAGTTTGCTAGAGCGAGTCTCAAGAAGTTCAGATGAGTTTTGATATGCCTATTTGAAATGAGTATTCAACTTTCAATTATTTCTATCCCCACATGTTACATCAAGTATAAGGCGAATGTCTGCTGCATGGACTATAAAGATTCTGTTGCGGTAAAACTAAGACACTGCATCGTAAGTGATTTCGCATGTACACCAATGCTCTCCATTAAAAACTAAAGTATTCCTTTCGTGGTCTTGAAACCTATACATCTTATTTTTTCCCGATGCCTGTATCAAAAGGATTTTCAACAGAGGCACACCCATCATATCAAATCAGCGATGATATGTATCTGGTAACTACACTTTTGCTGAGAAAAATGTGAAGTGAATTTGGATCCAAAGGAGAGTCTTCCAAATTGCATTAGTAGAAAACTTAGCTTCCAAGTGGCCCTTAAACTCTAAAATCAATGAGATTTTTGAAAGAGAACATTATAAAACGGTAGCCTTTTTTGGTTAAATGGAAGAACTACATAAAAGGCAGAACCGTCCTGGGGACTAAAACTGAGAGAACAGTAGCAAAATTTGAAAACCAGAGCCCTTTATCTATGAACAGACTGATATTTACGCATTTGTTCATTACTGAAAATCATCAAGTCACAAAAGACAGATAAAAAAGGTAATGAATACTATTAGAAGAAATTCATTAATTCATAAGTCAAAGTAAAACACAATTGTTTTCAGTATTTCTCCAACTCTAGTGTCTATTTATTCAAACTGAGGTAATTTGATGGATGATCATCTACATAAAAGGCAAGGAACTATCTCTTCATCCTCATTTTCTATCTTGAGGTACAGTTTCTTATTACACCAGTTTGCAGAAAATGTTAAGGAAACAATTCCCTCTGTAATGACACTCTCAACATCCAAACTATAACAGTGTATCAATATCATTTTTCACTTCTACAAAATACTTGGATGGTTTCAACTTGGGTTGCTCTGGCCAATATCATTTCTTTTCTATATCCATGGAAGGATATTTCATGTTTAAAATTTCAAGATGTCAGGAAAAGCATCAAACAGTACTAGAAAATAAGATCTTGGTCATAACCAACTCCATGGCTGTTTCTATCAGATTTACTTTCCAGTGTGTACTCAGAGTATATCTTTCTCCAGGCTGTTAGCGAGACTGATGTTATGAAAGGATTGTATTTAGTATAATATTGGTGCCTCATTTTTTGAAGGCTTCATCTGAGTCTCTAATTTACAGCCACAGAAAGATACTGACAAGGAGAGGCAGTGAAAACGACTAAATATGTACAATGATTAATATATGTGGGCTGCTGTCTATACATCTGCAGAACATCCACCTACTAATCACTTAATTTAGGATGAGTAGGAAGACTAAGGGTTTAGACAGAGAGAGTGGGGGAGACGATACCTAATGGTTACAGCACACATTATAAGCCAACAGACTTCAAATTATAATTGAAAATGGATCATTTTTATGGAGGGATGTAGTCAAGCAATTAACAAGATCACTTTTGATTTGGGAACAGGTGTTGAACTTGAGTAACTTAAATAGCAATTATCATCATAACTGCCTCACACTGCACTGTATGACAGCAGCACCGACAAGCCAGATCAAGGCTCACGCCAGGGTTCCCTCACCTCACTCAAGCAGTACAAATTGTCTGTAAAACTCTAAAAGGGCAGCTGAAGATTCCACTGGACACGTCTTCATGGGCTCCCTCCAGCACAGGGGACATACCAGAGACAAGGGCTCATGCTGCACTCTAGCCATCTTTGATTGGCATAATGACCCAAAGGAACACATTTAGTAAACCTGGTTTTAAAGTTATGGCATTATAGGATGGTCTAGCTCATTTCTAATGATGGTTGGATGATTATTACAGCTTGTTTAAATCTTTTCATTTAATTGTTTTTTAAATGAAAATGGCTTTTTAATCAAAATGAAGTTTTTAATGGGAAATGTTCGTTTTGGTTGAAATTTTCCATTTTTTCCTATAAAAATCTGGAAACTGAAAAATTGTCAGTAATTTTTTTATTTGATTTTCAGTTTTTAAAAATCAGGTTTTGGTTTCAAAGACCAAAATATATTACTAAAATGGTTTTCAAACATCAAACATTTTTCAGTGTTTTATTTTATTCTATTTTTTTCATTGAAAAACTGAAACATTTTCCACAGGAAATTTTTTCCAAAAAGGAATCTTTTTTGAAGTTTTCTCTGTTTTGGTGGGTTCTCTTTTCACAATTCTGTAAATTAGGAGTAACTTCATTCAGGTCAATAGAGCAATTGTAGCACAAGTGAGAAAAAGATCAGGCCCATTACTTTTTGTATAGATTTAACAATATCCCAGAATTGTCATATCTGTTCTGGTTAACAGGCAGGGTCCTCCAGTTCATTCACAAGCAAGCGTCTTACTGAAGTAAATAGGAGTTTTGCCTGATTAAAAACTGCAGGATCAGGCCCCAGGCATTCTGAGTATTTAATGGTTTAGATAAGTCCATCAGGCAGTACAATGTGACCCAGCTGCATACCATGTCATTCAAAAGAACTATGCCCTCTGGTGAGACACCTGGACCCAGAATCACATGAATTATTAGTAACTTCAGGAAGAATAACAATGCTATCAACTCCAATTTGTCACCTTGCAGCTTGCCTTCATACTAAGCTTTCTGTCAAGTTGTATATATTGCTTTCAGAATAGATGAATCTGTAAGATAATGCCATGGTTTTATTTATTTATTTTGTGCTGGAGATGGGAAGTTTTACAAAGTTTATTTAATGTCCGGGCTTGCTTGAGGGCATATTTGTCATCAGTGTGAGGGTTTCATGTTCACAACTCCCAACACACAAAGAGGAGATTACACCCTACCTTGCACAAACAATGATGAGGGGGCAGGAACAGATCTGAACTTCATGGCTGTCTCCTATTACTATAGTACCTTGCATTTAAATCTTGGATCCATATATCTGTGGGATCTGGAGAAATTAGAGTCTGGAATTAAACTTTGTAGTCTAGAGCAGTTTCTAGTTTTGCTTTTTGTTTCTTGGTTCCTAAAATTCAAAATGAAACTCACAGAGTGCCAATCCCTGGGAAGCAAAACCAGAATTAAGGTCTTTCTTCACAAAGCACTGAAAACTGAAATTGTTGAGCTTCAAACAGCTCTAATTGGATGGCTGTAAAATAGCGAAGATCCTTGAAAGGTTATATTTTAGAAATGGTGCTATTATTAATAATAAAACAGCTGCATCTTTGTCCTTGATACTATGTGCCAGTTCCCACTTCTCCCATTTACATTTTACTGACTTCAGGTGGACTGCTCATGTGAATAAAGTGAGAAGGATTTGGCTCTATGTTATTTGCTTTTGCATGTCATTATGAAGAGCAGTTATACCATGTACTGCATCTGGCCTGACTGCTTTCTAAACAGCTTTAAAACATGAGTGCTTCTGGAATCTTTCTTTAACATACCCATTGAAAAGCATCTATTGCATGAGCAAGGGATTATCTTGTTCATGCTGTGCCATATCAAAATAATAGTGTGGTCTCAGAGTCTATTTGCTCTACCCTTTCTACTGGACAACCTAATTGCAAATGTCTGCATAACACATTTATCCACAACCAGCTGTTTCACACATATTAAGCAACGTCTTTGCTTTCACTGGTATGAGGGAAGCAGTCTGGGACCACCAAAGCAATAAAGAGACAAGAAATGAGATACAATTACATTTTAATGAGGGAGGTTAGACTGCATTTTTTTTTTTTTTTTTTTTTTGCTTGGGGGTCGAGATGGGAATGATTTACCATCTTCCTGTCACTGTAGTTTGGAAATTGTTTTAGCCTTCCAATTATTATTGCTATGCAGTGCAGTGCCTTTATTTAAGTCCCCAGTTGGGAACTAACATTTTTTCTCTATCTAAACCTGTCAAGAAGATCATATTAGTTCACCAGAGTAATACCCTCCATGTTATATTTGGGGAGGCCTGTGCCTTCTGGCTGATTTGCTTTTGAAATAACTGTTTGGTTCTGAGTTCCAGAAGTATTTTATATGTAATGGTTTAAAATGTACATTAAAGTGTATGTTTTTATGTGTACATCTCTTTTTGCAGTTACTTTCCTTTTGTCTAAATAATTACAGGATGAATTCCTTTCCATTACATGAACACAACTTCATATAAATCAATGGAGTTGCACCAGGAATAATAAAAAGGGGAATTTGGCCCGACATGTTCAGTGCAGTATTGCATTCCCTACACATATCTAGGATATTGCAAATTGGGAATAAATTATTCACGTGAACACAGTCTCTCTCCCTCTAATTTTTTATTTGTGAAATCTGAGTTATAAACTTGGGGGGAAATATGTAAAATCATAATCTTTAGTATCAGTAATATTCTTTGCAGTGGTCTGACCTTTAAATTGAACGTGCAAAATGGATGTTGGAATGTATTGCTGATTTTGTGAAAACTGCCTAAAAATCTTTCTAGGGAAGCTGATGTCAGCTCAGAGATTTTGCAGCTATAAATTCACTCTTGTTCTTTTTCTGATTCATGGATATTGTCTGGATTTTCCACAAGGATTCAATTATTCTATGGCTGCCAGATTTTAAAGGGTCATCTTCTGCACTCGAGTGAGTTAGAGAAACTTTTACAACAGGGTTTTAGAATGTGAACATGAGTGCAAAAACATTAGTCTCATGTGTATTGTGGGAAACTAGAAAGCTAGTCTTTTGATATTGTTAGAACATTAATTTCAAGTAGAGGAACACCATAAAAAAAAGTAATTTCCCAAAAGAAAGACTTGCTACGGTTCTAATTCATAACATACTTGCACTTTTTCCCAGAGACTGAAATCAGACAGCTACTTGATTTCCAATTTATATAGTTCTAAACAAGTTCCTAAATCCTTTCTTCTGCACACATGCTCACCTAGCAGCAAAAACTAGTGATTGGGAATTTAGCCAGTATCGAGTCATTTAAAAAGTAACATGTTTTTAAAATAGTTGAATCATCATCTGTGTGAAATGTTTTTTTATATTTGAAATATTCTTCTATTCTGTGTTTTCACAGAGCTGTCTATGTTGGACATTTACAGTATAATTACTAATTCACTGCCCCTAAGAGTGTGCTATTGATTTACAATATAGACGGACAGACGTGATCCCTGCTCTGAACAGCTGGCAATATAAAATGTAGTAAACAATTTAGATGTGCCACAACAAGTGGGGATTGCTCGCAGTAGAGAGGGAATGAGGGCAGGAAAGATGAGGGCTGCAGAAATATGATAACATAGCTGCTTAGCAGGCATTTGAACAGCTAGGTGGTTCAACAGGCTATATATATATATACACATTCACACACAAACATATAAATATAAATTATAATGATCATCATCTTATTTTTTGTATTTTTTGTGGAAGAAGTGAGTCTTAAGGAGGAATTTGAAAGAAGTGAAGTTAGTGACTTGGTGAACCAGAGCCATGGACAAATGGGACAATTGTAGGAGAATTGGATAAATGGGAAGTGAAAACTGGCATTTTTGGTGGAGCAAGTAGGACAGGGTGGGATGTGATCAGGGGTGCATATGTAAACAGTGGCAGAGTTGTGCAGTTTTAAATGTGAGGATAAAACATTTATCTTGATGTACTGGAGAACGTGTGAATGAGTGTAACAATTCAAAGAGTGTGTGTTCTAGCCAAATCACAGAAGTAGAAGGCTTTGTAGCTGCAGTTTGGATGAGATAGAGGGGTGTGGGTATTGGAGAGACCAAAGAGTAGGGGATAGCAATAATCCAGACGAGAGATGATCTGGGCATGGTTGAAAGTTTTATCTGTCAGGATAAAGGGGTATAGGCTGTAAAGCCTGTACATTGATGTGGCATATTAAATTCATTCAGTTTCATGTAACAAAAACATAAGATTTCAACTAGAAACTTGGCTTCAACCTGGCTTCTGACTTTGTGGGCAAACATTTGAGCTCATGGACTCTTGCATCTATAATTCTTTAAATGGGGGAAAAGATTGAGCTGTTAAACTACATTCCAACATCATAAATCCAGTTTAATGGAACATGTCATATTTAAACTAGAACATTTTCTTGGGGTCAACAGATTTAACAGGGACAATTCCTCCAGTCTCACCTCCAATTCTTTCCCAGGTTATCAAGAGTTAGAAAAGTGTGTGTTCTCCTAAAATAGCATTGACAGGAATTTCTCTTTATCTGCACCTTCGCAAGGATGGGGTAAAATGAGAGTTTGTCTGTTTATATCAGCTAGAATGATAGTCTGAGGAGTCAAGGTAGGAGGCAGAGGTAGTTGTGTGGAAGTTCATTTCAGAGGCCATCTGTTTTTTTCCCTACACACAGGCTGGAAAGTGTATAAATCTATGCTATTATGTTTTGGTAGGTGATCCATTTGGGTGTGTTAAACTGAGATTGTTGAACTGAAAAGGGCCAAGCCAATTTGACTTATCTTCATTTAATATTTAAAAATTAATTTCTTCTAATGTTATGTGGTATTTGTGGCAAATGATGACAAAGTATAGATGACTGAACTCCTTGTAATTTGTCATGTTTCCCAATTCATTGTTCAGCAGGGGCAGGCATATTGAATAAACATGTAAAATAACAGATATTGCCATTCAGTCAGTTGAATAGTCCCCAAATATCATTTCAAAATACCTGACTGCTGCATACTCATTCACCCCGGCTCTCTGTAACCTTCTCTACGCCTTACAAGCTGTGTGCTTCTCCATGCCCGATCAGAAGTTTCTTCTGGCAGGAGTAGGGCAGCAACAGTCTAATCACCTAATGTCTCACACTGTTTTGTGCACAGCCAACTGGGCCCCATCCTCCTCTTTCCGGGCTTCAGGGACTCAGCAAAGAGACCCCCTATTCTGTCAATCCATATGCAGCACAGCAGGCTTCCACCCACTGCTGTGCCCCATGGGATTGCACTGTTCCACCCTGCACAGTGCTGATGGCCTATTGTTGCAGAATACGGAGGACAGTCTGATTTCTGGAATAACATTGTGTAGATTGAAGGGGTCTTATCTCAACCATGAAGAGGTGGGGGATTTGGAGCTAGCCAGCTAGACAGCCCCCTCTCTTCTAAGACATTA
The DNA here is from genome assembly GCF_965140285.1 of Lepidochelys kempii. NCBI lineage: Eukaryota > Metazoa > Chordata > Testudines > Cheloniidae > Lepidochelys > Lepidochelys kempii. Next base: position 63,189,069 of record NC_136384.1, on the reverse strand, counting down.
GAGTGAAATAGAAGGACATCAGACCCACACTAACCTCCTTGGATGATAGCCTTCCGAAAGATGGGGGAGAGGGAGAGAAATTGTTATGGGGTTGCTGATGTTCGACTGAGTGATATTCAGATTTTGTGGCACTAATATCACCCAGACAATTTATTTTATAAATGTCTATTGGCTCCAGAGACACTGAGACACCAAAATTCCTTACACCACTAAAACTAGTACTGTAACAGAACAGAAACCCTTGCTCACTAACAAAAAACTTCATTTTCTACTAATTCCAAATATCAGCCCAAAGCATGATGAAACAAATAGGTTTTACTCTTCCCTTACATCAGAATTGTCAATACAAATAATACCCAAATATCAGCTCATCCTTGCTGTAAAGTGAGTGGCTATCATACAAAGCCAACGTTACAGTTAACCCAGCCTTGAACACATGTCAACAGAATGTCACCAGCTGTCAGTACTTTTATTTAATTTGCTTGTGCTACAGTATGTGGGCACCTTTTCTAGACACAGCTGGCTTTAGTTCACTTTCAACAGATTTGCACAGAAAACAAAACAGGGCTGCCAACCTGGCTCTACCAAAAACAAAATCAAGATATGCTTAGTTTTGTATGTGTAACCAAGTGACAGTCCCACACTGCGCCGGTCAAAAGGCCTGGGAGCATGGCACAAATCCACCTTAGCACTGCAAGAAGCTGGACGCCAGAAACCTTGGGACAGATCAACCGCTGGTGTAAGTTGTTCCGGTGAATTCCGTGGTGTAAGGGCAATATACACCCACAGAGGCTCTGCACCCTTGTGTGCAGTACTGGCAGCAAATTTCAGAGGCAGAGGGTTTGCCCTCAGCTCAGGTAGAAGAAAACAGGCAGACACTTTCTCAGCGCCTTCCAGAGAGTATGCCAGACTTGTCAAGGGGAAGGGAGGGTTTTAACACAGTATAAAGACATGGGGGAGGGGAGGGAAAGTTTCCTCCTGATGTTTTTTGTTGGAGCTGGAAAGGCAATATTTGATTTATTTTTAAGCCTGTTCCTGTAACACTCACTTGAATGTTCCTGGCCATTCTTTTTCCACATCCATCTTGTGTACTGGATAATGGAATGCCAGAGTACACTGCCTTTTATACAGATGGACTAGGGGATTTTGCTCATCACATTCAATGAAAATAAATGGCCTTGTTATGACCCCATGATCCATAACAAACTGAGGTGTCAGTTGCTGAGTCCCTGTTGTGGCTTGACAGCTAAAGTAAAATGAATTATCCATGAAAGCCATCTGATTGTGGTGCAGATAGCCACTTTGCAAATAGCCACTTGGCTGGTATGGCCATTTTAAACCTAAGCTGCTCTCACAATTTTGTAGTAAGGAAGGAACGGTTTTGATGATTCAGGGAACTAGATCCAAACTAGTCCCCTCTGATTTTGGATGTCGGCTTCTAGGCTGGATCAAAAACTATCAGGTCTGGTGTTTCGTAGCTCTGATTCATTATCAGGCAAAAACTTGCCAAATTTTGTCCCCATCTGACCAAACTATAAGGGGAATACACGATCATGCAAAATGTCCATCATTTGGGTTGAAAACTTGTGCAAACTGCTGGTGACATTTTGGATATAAGAAGCAGTAGGGCCCTTTAGGGAGGCAGCTTTGGGAGGGAAGAATTCCCACAGATTAATAAGAAAAAGGAAAAGAAGAGACGATTTAGAGTCTAAGCTCCTTGTGGCAGGTAGTGTCCTTCTGTTATCCGTGTATACAATGACCAACACACCAGGGGCCTTGATCCTGGCTGGGTCCTCTAGCCTCTATTCATTTAATAATAATAAAAGTAGGGATTGGTGCTCACCTGCCATGAGAGCTAATCAATGCAATCTTTATAGAGATACTCATATTACAGGGAAACTACAGGGTGCTTCTAAGTACATGCTGAAAATCATGTTACACAGAGCCCCACAAAGTGCAGCCTTTATATACAGAAATCCATACTACAGGGGAGTTTCAGACAGACAGGTTGATGCATTTCTATATTCATAACCATCCTACAAGGGAGCCCTAGGAATCTGTGTTCAAATATATACAAATGTTCATATCATCGGTGAGCTCGTTAGCCTCCACTGAAGTGTTTATTGAAATCGCTATAATAGAAAAGGTCTAAACAGTCTTACAGATTAAATTCCTTTGCATAAGATGGAATCTAAAATGCGTGCATTGATTTATGTATTGTGTATTCTTCTGCGTTATATTCTGTCCCTTGGTGAATACAGTCTAGTATGATGTATGCCATTTTTACTTTTGAATTTCACTAGCCTGATAGTTTCAGTGCAGTTTACACAATAGCCACCCCCCCCCTTCTCCACCCAGATCTCAATCAATGTGCTGTTTTAACTATACCACGTTGCATATATTTACCAAATTGATTCCTAGCTATCAGACTATTTTCTATTTGTCCCCATTTGACATCTGCGCAAATGGTCACTTAAATAAATGATCCATACCTTCTGCAATCTGATTGCATTACTTACTATTTCTCCAGTTATAGTAGGGAGCTCCACAGAGAGATTAGTGGCAGGATAGAACATCATTATGATTAACGAGGTTCTAATAACCTTAGCATGGGTTCTTAATCTGGGAATCACAAACAGGTCCAAAGGGATTATGACCATTACCACCCTCCCTTTCTTTCCGATTAGATGAGAGAGGAATCCCTTAAACTTTTTCCGTGTGTAGCAAGGGACCCTGGTATAGAAAAGGTTTGGAGCCACTGATGACAGCACCCCATTTGTAATCTCTTTAACCTTTAAAAGTTTTAATTTTGGTTCCTGTCCACTGGGGGCTCCAACCTTGTCCAAGTGACTTCTGTGCGAGTTTTGACTTCAATGGCTTCAGGATCAGACTTCAGGATAGTTCTGTGGCCAGTCACCTAATATAAATCTCGCATTCCATGATTCCATGTCTCTTTGGTTAACCTAAGACGTCCAGCTGCTGTGTAGCTTTGTCAAATAGTTTTTGAAAAATCTGTATGTATAACATACCCTGAATTTTTCATATCTACTTCACCATTGCAGCACTGAATTATCTTCAAAGAACTGCAGAATGTAAATTAAGCATCAGTTCCCTGCCTGAGTCCATTCTGACTACCCATAACCAAATTGAATTTTTCTAGGCATTCAGTAACTCCTAAGATAGTTTCCAAGTACAATTTAACTAGCTGTTTTATAGTTCTCTGGTTTGTCTCTTGATTTTTTTAAATATCAGAAGTATGTTGTCTGCTTTACATTTCTCAGGAATCAGTCCCAAGCTGAGTAAGACTTTTAAAACATCAGTTAACGTGTTGTTTTTTCTTTCTCTATGTCCTTTCGGGCTAATGGATTCTTAACATCTGGACCAGGCTAGGCTCAATTCCATTGAGCTGTGCCTGTTCATTCCTGTGGTAAATTTGGCCCCACTGCGTTATCTGCTTTTTAGCGTCAATTCTGTATCATTCTCTGGTATCTGCTCCTTACTGAAGCATTCTTCCTATTGTCAAGACAGAGAAAAACCCTGCTGTTCACTTAATTCCTGATGCAAATTCTTCACTATCATTTATCATTATTATTAGTGGTACTACAATAGCACACTGGTGTCTCAAACAGAATTAGAACCCATTGTGTTAGGCACTGTACAAACACACAGTGAGAAACTGTCCCTGCCCCAAAGAGCTTCCAAAGCCAAGTTGAAAAGACATAAAAAGGGTGGGAGGGGAAACAGAGGCACAGAGAACTGATGTCACTTGCCCAAAGTCACACAGTAGATTAGTGACAAAGCCAGGAGTAGGGGCAAGGTCCACTGATTCCCAGTCCAGTGCTCTCCTCATTAAACCACACTGCCTCTCCCAAAATGGACCAGTGGTTTCTTTAATCATTTATTATGTAACTATTTGAAAACATATGTATTGTTAAGTGAGGTGTTCTCTGCAGTTCAATATTCCTTAATGTCTCCCTTCTGATTATATTAGTTTGCTTTACAACTCTGCTAGCCCACAGAATTTATTTCTATCTGTAACAACCATTATTTCTTATATTGTTCATTACTCCACTCACTTAATGTTGTTAGTTTCTCCTGTTATTTTGGAGGTCTATTCTCCTTATGGAGGTCTTTACCACTATGTCTCACTGTTTAGTTGGAACGGAGGAGAATTTGAGTCCTACCCTTATGAAATAGGTAGGCAGTACACGCCTTCAAAACCTGTGAAGCCCTGAAAATCTGAAGACCTCGTGCACCTACTGGCTCCCCATCTTCCTGGCAGGATGACTTCCCAAGGAGCCATTTTGCAATTGGCTGCATATCTCCATGGCTACACAGAAGCATCAACACCCAACTGGAATATCAGGTTAGATATCTGTGGGGTCAGCAGGGAAGCCTACCCTGCACAGAACCTGATCACCAACTCCATCACCTCCCACTCCTCAGCCTGCATCTAACTACCCAGAGTGGGTCCATGTTGCAGAGCATGTGCTCTCCCTTTTGAGGCCCCTTGGCCGGATTTCGTGTGTTTTTGTTCCCCATCAGTCACAAAAAGAAAAGGGAAGATTCTGGCCCAAAAGGTATCTATTCTGTTACCTTGGAGCAGTGCACAAGTAAACTTCTAGCTGCAATGAAACACACACAGTCTGAGGAGGCAGAGTATGGTCAAAAGTTACATATACTGAAAACTTTAATATTAACTGTAATGTACAAAAACTGTAGTAGAAGTGTGTGCTCATTAACAACACTTAATGTAACAGCATTTTCATGAAAATGTTGATCCATTTTGCCAATGAAATTAGAAATTACAATGCAAAAGTTAATCAAAACTTGACATTTTCAAACAGTTCAATGTTCTCCCATTATCTGAAGGATATTAGGTACTGGACATTTGATCATTCTATTGACTCTGCATCATTAAGCATGACAGATTGTTAACTAACAAAGTCAATTATGTCATGTGTGATTTGTTAGCTTGATAGAAATGATGAGTATAACTGTAGGATTCTGTACCATTACAACTGGATATATATTTACAGAGACGATCCAACACCAAATCACATCCAAATCAGCTTACATTATATTGTTCTGTCTTGAGTAATACACTTTTGTAATACATTCTCAGGAGCTTTAATCCAGCTTTATTTTTCCTTAATTGTTTGCCTGTTTAGTCTCCCTAGAACTGACAGATTGCTCTCATGCACACTCATTTAGCTAGTGGCCATTATTGAGTAATTTATATGATTTGCACAAACTTTGCCATGTGTACACTTAGCTGAACGCTGTCATGCAATAAGCACCACTCTCATCAATTACCTATGTGGTGATAGGAGTACAGTGTCTGTGGTGCAAGAGAAGCATCATTAAAATTCCTGCTTGTCGTCACCTATAGGATACAAACTTTGCCTTGGAGAAAAATGTATCATGGCCACTGTGAATTAAACTAGGATCTGTAATATCCGTGCACTGTGACAAACGATGGGTAACCAAAATATAATGCTGCCCCTGCTTCTCAAACCTATGTACTTCTACTTAATGATCACGAGCTTTTGTAAGTATCAACGTAAACTGCAGTAATGAAATGTCAGCATGCATCCGATGAAGTGAGCTGTAGTTCACCAAAGCTTATGCTCAAATAAATTGGTTAGTCTCTAAGGTGCCACAAGTACTCCTTAACATCCAAAGGGTTTTTTCCTGTCTCAGTACACTATTTTACATTTTGAGTGTGTGTGTCTGTGGTCTATTAGAGCTGGTTGGGAATTTTTTGACTAAATGGTTTTTCATCATAAAATGCTCATTTATCTAAACCAAAAATGTTCAGGGGAATGTACCAGCTTTGACAAAACTTTCATTAGGAATGGCTCTTAAGGCCAACATGGAATTTCTGCGGGGAGAGAGAGGCATAGAGAATGCCCTGGTTTTTAGATATGGGAGATCAAGGTTCCAGTACTGCTCAGTCAAATGGAAGAAGTACTTGAACGTGGCTCTCCCACATCCTAGGTGAGTGCCCTAACCACCAGACCATTCTGGTTTGGATCATTCTATCTTTTGGCAAAAAAAAAAATTCAAAAGGTCTCAGTTTTATCACAATGCAAAACAGGGAAATTTTTGAAAATCTCAAATTTTAACATGATGGTAAAACCATTTCCCACACAATTCTCTTGTGTATGTGTATATATAGGTGTACACACAAATCTACACAGGTACAGTGCAATTAAATGTCCGCTCAGATCTCCTGAAGCAAATTATTAGAAAGAGCCTGAAAAATATGGAGTAGATCACAGATAAGATTGCTTTTATTTAAAAAAAGAAAAGGAGTACTTGTGGCACCTTAGAGACTAACCAATTTATTTGAGCATAAGCTTTCATGAGCTACAGCTCACTTCATCGGATGCATTCAGTGGAAAATACAGTGGGAGGGAGGGTGAGAAAACCTGGATTTGTGCTGGAAATGGCCCACCTTGATTTTCATGCACGTTGTAGGGAGAGCGGTCACTTTGGCTAAGCTATTACCAGCAGGAGAGTGAGTTTGTGTGTGTGGTTTTTGGAAAAAAAGGGGGGGGGGGGTGAGAAAACCTGGATTTGTGCTAGAAATGGCCCACCTTGATTATCATACACACTGTAAAGAGAGTAGTCACTTTGGATGGGTTATTACCAGCAGGAGAGTGAGTTTGTGTGTGGGGGGGGGGGGGGGGCAGAGGGTGAGAAAGCCTGGATTTGTGCTGGAAATGGCCCAACTTGATTATCATACACATTGTAAGGAGAGTGATCACTTTAGATAAGCTATTACCAGCAGGAGAGTGGGGTGGCAGGAGGTGTTGTTTCATGGTCTCTGTGTATATAATGTCTTCTGCAGTTCCCACAGTATGCATCCGATGAAGTGAGCTGTAGCTCACGAAAGCTTATGCTCAAATAAATTGGTTAGTCTCTAAGGTGCCACAAGTACTCCTTTTCTTTTTGCGAATACAGACTAACATGGCTGTTACTCTGAAACGTTTTGTTTAAAGCATCTAAAGACAGCTGAATATACAACATGCCTGGACTTCATTTTGTAATTTATATAAACACTGAATGTAAAATACTGTGACTCCTTTGACCAGAGTGGTTAACCAATACTGGGGGAGAGGGGACTTGTGGGTTGATTCTGTTAGGGGTTGATTCTGATGAGGAGTCAGGTAATTATTTGACGGAATCCTGGTTATTTACAAGCCCATTTCCCTGAACACAGTAGGAATCAAAGAGCGGGAAACAGTTTGTTTGCTCATAGTTTCAAGCCCCTTTCCAGTCAGCACTCCACCCAAAATCTCTCTCTCTCTCTCTCTCTCTCAACTTTTTCTCAGTGTTATGCTACCAGTGGCTATCTCTGGGGTTTCCTTACTGCCTTGTCTGAGTGCTTCTGACCTTCCTCTCTCTTACATACAGAGCTCATTCAAACACTACCCAGCCCCCTGTATTTGCATTCAGACTAGGGAAAACCTTTCAGGCTGCATGGCTCAATTCCTACTCTGGCCTTGCACACTGCCAGTGTTTCAGCTATGGTTGGTATTGTTTCAGTCATCTATTCCATAAAGGAGCTTCATTGCTTTTCAGATTTATCCTGAATGAAGGGTGGCTTCACCCAACCCCCAGTATAACAGTACATTCTTGCCCATCTCATGTGGCACATTTCTATAGAACAGTATATACACTAATGAATAATAAGTATATGATTTTCAAAGGCACTCAGCACCTTCACCTGTCATTGACTACAAAGGGAGTTGAGGGTACTCAACAGCTCTCACAATAAAGTCCTAAATAAGCCACATCACCAGGATCAGTTACCTCCTGTGATACTGCTTTATTGACCCTACTGTGTTGTCTTATACAAAAAAATTATCTGTTTATTTTTTCCAAGGATTGGGAACTGTCCCCAATTCGTTTTACAGTAAAGAGTTGTCATAAATATAAAGGGAATGGTAAACCCCTTTAAAATCCCTCCTGGCCAAAGGAAAACTCCTCTCACCTGTAAAGGGTTAAGAAGCTAAAGGTAATCTCGCTGGCACCTGACCAAATGACCAATGAGGAGACAAGATACTTTCAAAAGCTGGGAGGAGGGAGAGAAACAAAGGGTCTGTGTGGCTGTCTTTATGCTGCCTTTGCCGGGGATAGACCAGGAATGGAGTCTTAGAACTTTTAGTAAGTAATCTAGCTAGGTACGTGTTAGATTATGATTTCTTTAAATGGCTGAGAAAAGAATTGTGCTGAATAGAATAACTATTTCTGTCTGTGTATCTTTTTTGTAACTTAAGTTTATGCCTAGAGGGATTCTCTATGTTTTGAATCTAATTACCCTGTTAGGTATCTACTATCCTGATTTTACAGAGGGGATTTCTTTACTTCTATTTACTCCTATTTCTATTAAAAGTCTTCTTGTAAGAAAACTGAATGCTTTTTCACTGTTCTCAGATCCAAGGGTTTGGGTCTGTGGTCACCTATGCAAATTGGTGAGACTTTTTATCCAACATTTCCCAGGAAAGGGGGGGGGGTGCAAGTGTTGGGAGGATTGTTCATTGTTCTTAAGATCCAAGGGTCTGGGTCTGTAGTCACCTAGGCAAATTGGTGAGGCTTTTTACCAAACCTTGTCCAGGAAGTGGGGTGCAAAGTTTTGGGAAGTACTTGGGGGGAAAGACGTTTCCAAACAGCTCTTCCCCAGTAACCAGTATTTGTTTGGTGGTGGTAGCAGCCAATCCAAGGACAAAGGGTGGAATATTTTGTACCTTGGGGAACTTTTTGACCTAAGTTGGTAAAGATAAGCTTAGGAGGTTTTCATGCAGGTCCCCACATCTGTACCCTAGCATTCAGAGTGGGGGAGGAACCCTGACAAGAGTGTTGAGGGTAGAATTTACAGTTTGAAGCAAATCTATGGAAGCTTTAGCGTGCACAGCAAAACTAGAGAAGAGTGGATTAGCTGCATTCCCTCCCCCTCTTAATCTCCTTTGGTTGCTGTTGTTGTACAACAATCCTCCCAACACTTGCACCCCCCCCTTTCCTGGGAAATGTTGGATAAAAAGCCTCACCAATTTGCATAGGTGACCACAGACCCAAACCCTTGGATCTGGCACTCATGAAACTGAGCAATTGAAAGCACTAGCTAAAGTGCAGGCAGGAGCAAGGGAAGCTTCCTCCACACAACTCTGACAGTATGCTTCCATGATGACCTGAACAACCCTTGCTGGTTCCTTGTCCCACGTTCCTCTGGAGCAGTGACTGCCAAGCATGCCAAATTGCATCAGTTTTAGATCTGGTCTAGAATTTTTCACTGCAGTGATTTTTCATCAGAAAATGTCAAGTTATTGAACCTGAAACCTTGGGAGGTAATCAATTGGTTTCAACAATCACAGATAAGGTTGGGAAGATTTCTCAGGTCCAGGATGGAATTTCTGGTCAAAATCAGAGAGTGCAAAACCCCTAAATTTCCCATAGTCCTGCAACCAGGGGTCTCACCTGGGATGTGGGAGACCCACCTTCAAGTTCTTGCTCTGAATAAGGCAGAGCAAGGACCTGAACATGGGCTCTCCCACATTCTAAGTGAGTGCTCTGCCACTGGGATCTTGGCTATGAAGCGCTCTCTTTTCACACACTTTTTTTTAAAGTTGCAGTTTTATTCCAGGGTAGAATGAAAAATTCTGAAACCTCAAAAATTTTCATGAAATGGAATTCTTATTTCCCAACCAGCCCTGATTTGTTTGTACAACAGATGTGGTTTGAAGGCAAACCTATGACAAGGACTTATATTGCTTGAAATCTTAATGGACCAGTAATAAGTAAAACTTGGGTTAATAAATCCAGATTAATTCAAGTTCCAGTAATACTCCCATATTCATTCATTCATTCATTCACACACACCAGTTAAGACAGAAAGTGCAGAAAGCTGGAGACTTTATACCAATGTCTTACAACCTTAGTTTGCATAATTCCTCATTTCTGTAAATGACAGACAATAACCAGGTTATAAACACACCATCCATTAACTATCTCACTCCATGTCACTCTTAAATATACTGTGATTATTTTCTTGCAACATGACAATAAGCTCTTACTACATGGAAAATGTAAACAATAATAAATTAGCCATTTGTTATCAAAAGGAGCAAAAAAGGGGAGATACTAGGGAATTGTTTCTTAAAAAGTCCCATTTTAATTCATTTTAACTCAAATTAAGTAAGAAATGTACTTGAAAATCCTCAGAAGACTAATTATTTACTCAGATTAGTCACTGCATTTCTGGAAGATACACTGTATTCTTCATATAAAGTAGAGAAGCTGAATCCATGCTTTTGGTAAAAATCTGAACCCAACTTTAATTGTCTCAACTATATGAAAGTATTCATTGCTTCCATTGCACTTGGGGAAACTGGGGTTGTTCTTCCATCTATCCAGCTCTAAAGTGTTATAAAAACGGCTCAAATGTGAATCCTTTTATGACTCTGCCATTGATGGTTTCTTATCACTGTGTGGAAATAACATTTATCTAATTCATATTGATTCCTGTCACATTTTTCTTTATTAAGGTAGCTAATAATGTTTTGTCAATGTAAGAGCTAGACTGAGTTATTAAATTAACTAAAAGTGTAGGGTTTTTGCACTGAAGCAATAAAGCATGATGTGTGACTGACAATGAAGATTTTTCTCTGCAGCACAAGGAATTAGGTATATTGTGTGTCTAAAGTCTTGAGGCCTGTCGTGTTGCCTTGCTGCTAACAAAGAAATAATCTTTATTACCAAGGCTCTCACTAAAGGAGAGAGAACTTGGAAATATTTCCATCTCCAGCTCTTAGATACTAACATGATAGGCTTCTTAGAAATACCTAAGATGGATAGATAGCTCTGCTCTTTAGGAGGCATTGATTTTAATAGATGTTATGCAAAGGCAAAACACATTGAACAGAGGAGCATAAGCAAATCAGTAAATTCAGTGGAATATAGTATTACACAAAATAGGCATCTTCCATTTATATGCTGACCTTTCTTATTGCAAAGAAACAGAAAATGAGAGTCATTATGTACCACAATAAACACAAATGATGCACAAAAATATTATGTACTATCCCTATATTACAAATAGGGGGGCTGATTTACACAGGTAAGGAATACAGCAGTAGTTCAAGTGAGAGAGGAATTCAGACCTTTTAAAAGCTATTTCAAGCATCAGGGTTCCCTAGATCTCCTAACTTTGTTGATATGGAGGGAAATAGAGCATTAGAAAACAATAGGTCAAAGTAATGGCTAGAATAAAAGGGTTCTGGAGAGAAGATCCAGTATGTTTTATTTTAAATTGGCTTTAGAAATCTGTGCATAATTAGAGTTTTCTCAGATGTGTGTGTATTTCAATTAAGCAATAAAATATGACAGGCAGTACATTACTGGGTAATTATAGCATGCCTTGAGTAGTGTTAGAAGGCAAGAAGCAGAAAGTCAAGTGACTTAACCACCCAAGAAATGCAACAATCTTCTTGAAATGTCTTGCCAGGAGTGTCTTATTACATATTGCTGTTAGGAGATGGAATTTATATATAAAAATAAGGAAAATAGTGCAAGCCATTCATGTACAGGCATTATATAGATGGATATGATGCAAGGGCCAGCCAATCAGAAAGTTTAAATTACGTCTGCATGCGTAAAGCCATTTTAAAATAAAACAACCTGAATTTCTTGTCCTCTCTTACTCCATCACTTTTCAAGGTTCACTTTTCTTCATCCATCACTCTGACCTATTACTTTGGGGTATCTCCAGATTGACAGGGCCCTGGTGATGTTCAATAATAAAATCTCAGCAGAGCAGTGTCTCTCTGAAATTGTATTGCAGTAACATATCATTAGAGTAACAGCTGCCAGAGGAATGAATCTTAGTGAGGAAACTGGTATCTAACTTTTTTTTATTAAAAAAAGAAAAGTACTTTTTATATGTTCTCTGACTGCCATGACTTATGAAATACTATCAATTCAGGGTGAGGAAAGAGGGCAGTGGTGTCCTCTACCAAACTTAGAAAGGTGGAGAGAAGGTCTGGGGGAGAAAAGGAAAGTATTTTTCCAAAGAATTGAGTGGTGAAGACCAAACAGAATTCAGTGTGATTTTTACTCCACACTCTCCACATCTGAAAGCACTCCACTTCACACAGCACAAATGATGTGGAGACATTGTCAAAGATGGACACAATGGCTGTATCCACATAAAACAATGCACCCATTATGCACGCACAAACTTATGAGCCATGTGCATACAGGGGCACCTTTGGCATGCACATTGCAGGATTTTGCAGACACAACAGTTCTGTTAATTGCTTTGTGGAGACATCCACTGTGCTATATTTTTAAACTTGGCCATTTGGTTCAGCAACAATATATTCAAGAACTATTACATTTTTCCCATACTGCTTTTTCACCTTCTTTCTTACCTCATTGCCCATAAGGTATTGCTTGAGCTTGAAATCAACAATAAACTGGATTCTTTAAAGAAAGCCAGTCGAGTATTTATAGGTTACTTGAAGTAGAAAAATTGTATAGACCAACCTGAAATTCCAGTCAGAAAGATCACTTAGTATTTCACTATGCAGTACTGGTTTCTATCTTTTAAAAATGTCATATAGCCAAATATTAACTAGTCATTCCTGTCTAGTCCACAAACAGGCTAATGCCTTTATATTTAGGCACTGAACAAATTTCATTAAGACATTAGGCAACAATAGGAGGTAATTATATATTTATCATCATGCAGCAATCACAATTCTGAGAGAAGCAGGGACACCCAGATGCACCTTCTGTCCTGGGGGTGCAGTTATCTCTTGATAATCTCACCTGCAGAAGTGTCACGTTTCATTGCTCAATCAATTTACCTCTGTAGATTGTCCAATAAAAATGCTTCTAACAGTCATTAAATCATTTGAATTTACCATGTCTTTTGGATTAAAAACAATGAGTCATGAAAAACAAATTGATAGTATATGAGTCATGAAATCCTTTAATTGCCTGCAGCTATCAGTAAGCTCACCATCTTCAGTGTACATCACTATTTTCCCCCTTAATGATTTCTTTGATATTTTGCACAAGCTCTCTTTATCTCTTCTCAATTGTTACCACTTTTCACCTGTTGCTCTGATTTGGCTGCCTAGGAAGAATAACTTGGGAAGGTGGTATCACATTGCCTGGCATCTGTAGAGACGGAAACTCATCACTGACATTTTTGGAATCAAAACTGCAGGCACTTCCATATAAGACCAGGCTCTTGTAGACAAAAAGAAACTGTCCTGTTCCATGCACCTATGTGCAGAGGAATCCACCAGTAGACCTAAAGGAAAGGTAATGGAAAGATTAACCTCAGACTTTTGGAAATATTTTAGATTTTGCTTTTAGCAGCAACGGGCTAAATCTAGAATGCTTCATTTTTCCATTCCATACCTCAGATACACTTATTCATGCTCTCTGATTCAGATATTATCATTTGCAGGAGTAAGGCCTAGAGTCATAAACATGAGCAAATAGGAATTGTCTTACAGAGACAAATATGAAGCCAAATTCCCAATGATGAAAACATCCAAGATTCCAATGCCAATTATAAGGTGGATAAGAAGACAACATACCTAACCTATGTAAGAGCCTTCAAGAATCCTTGTGGAATACCTCACTGCCATTGAAAATTACTGAGCTTATCTCTTTTTAAAATATAAGTATATTAGTTGGAATGGTAGGAACATATGTTGAATCAAAAAATGAATTTTTTGAGGTGGTAAAGAGCTCCCACCCACCCTCTGTCCCGAGAATTAAGAATTCCCACAACCAAAAGGCTGTAAGTCAATTTTGGATTCTTTTCATGTTGCACATCTCAGTTAGGAGACATTCCAAATTTCAGATAAATCAGAAATCTCTAATTTCTGATTAGATTAAATATGTAGTTTATCTTTGAATAAGAAATATAAAGTAGTCTTCTCAGACTAGTGTTATTTAGATTCACAAACATTTATTTTAATTGCACTATGATTCATTTTTCCTTTAAAACACCCTATTGCTTTTTTTTTTAAAGTTCATAGCTTCTAAAATGTTTCACAGAGCCTCTAGAAATATTTTGAAATCTTCTAAAATAATTTACAAGACATGACAACCTTGCATTTGCCTTTTCTTCCCATAAATCAATTTAAGATCATGGGTTTGGTAACAGATTAGTCAGTTGAATGATCAGAAACCGCAAACTAAGCAAAGAGCAAACAAAGAGGTTTTTGCTACCCTATTCCAGTCAATGTATGTCTGGAATATGTGGCTGGGATAGGGAGAATAAGATATTTTTACTGCCCCGCTAAGCTCTGCTTTTGCAGAATGTGGCCAATGTCACAAATGAAGACTGTGGAAGAAACTAAATTGAAAACATCCCACTTACATCTTATTTTCTAAATAATGTAGAGGATTTACATACCAAATTAACAATACATGTGCAATAAATAGGCACTGTACCTTTGTGTGGTTTTCAGTATTTTAGCAATATTGTTGTTGTTGAACCACAATCTCAAAGTAAAACCAGATGTTTACAATTAAAGCTGGGTTAAATTTTGCAGCTGCAACTTTTTTTTCACCAAAAAAAAAAAAAAAGATCCAGGTTGACCAAAACATTTTGTGAATTTGTATCAATTTTGGCAAATTGTTTTAATCAAAACAATTTTTTGATAATGTCAAAATGAATTATTTCAACACTATGAGTATAAAACATTTGATTTTGGGGAGTAGATTCACAAAGGAATTTAGGCACCATTTCTCCTCTCCCCTCCCCGCACCCCCCCCCCCAAAAAAAAGAGGAGCAGGAGGAAGTAGTGGTGGTGCCATTCCTTGTCATTTTTATCCTTTTTATCCCAATGATTAGGACATTCACCTGGGATGTAGGAGACCCAGGTTCAGATCCCTAATCTGTAGCATAGACTGGAACCCAGCTAAGCTGAACCTTCTTCATGGGTTCTGTGAGACTATGGAATAAACAACCCCAATAATGAAGGACCATCACAAACCTCACCACTTTCTGCTCCAAGTACAGGGCATACTCCTTTGACCTTGCCTTTTCCAACATACTCACAGTGACAGGTAGATTTAAATTAATAAATAAAAACAACACACACTATCCAAACAAGACACTCCACTGCGCTTGCTTCTTCATCTGGGGAGGAGAGAACAAACAGCATGTGCTGGATGTGTAGTCATGTGGCTTAATGCCCTACTGTAAGGTGCTCATATACTACGCTGATGAGTACAGTATAAAAGCCTATATAGAATAAGAATAGGTTTCCCCATCCTAGGTGAATGCCCTAATCAGAGCTGTCCCTTGGGTACAGAGAATCGGGGCAACCGCCATGAGGAGGTGGGCAGGGAGGTGAGGCAGGAGGGCGAGGAGGTGAAGGGGGAAACGAGTGGCAGCCGGGTGGGGGGGGGGGAAGAGCCCCCCTACCAACCTACCCCTCCCCCCAGCACCTCCTGCTCCCCAGGGGGCCCTGCCTATCAGTGCTTCTCCCTCCCTCTCAGCACCTACCACCTGCCATGGATCAGATGTTTTGCGGCATCAGGAAGCGCTGGTGGGGAGGAGCGAGGATGGAGCATGCTCAGGGGAGGGGAAGAGATGGGGCAGGGAAGAGGTGGGGAAGAGGCAGGGTCAGGGTGGGACCTTGGGGGAAGGGGCAGGGCCTGGGCAGGGCCTCGGCAGAGGTTGGGGGGGCACTCCCCATCCTATTGGAAACTCGGTGCCTATGTCCCAGGCCTGCAGTCTCCTAGGAATGGCCATGGCCCTAATAACTGAGCTATGGGGCATTCTGGGGTGGGTCTCTCTCAATCTCTCCTGTTGAAGCTGTTCCACTTTGTATAAATAAATATTCATTGGAATAGGGACTGCAACCCAGATGTTCCCCTCCTAGGTTGACACCCTACCAGGAGATAGTTACTCTCACTCAATCACTCTCTCTCTAGCCCAAGGACTCTTCAAGTATTTGATACAAGGTGAAACAGCTTCAGCAGGAGAGATTGAGAAAGACCCCTCCCAAAATGGCATAGTCTGGTGGTTAGGACACTCACACTGGAGGTTCAATGTTCCCTGCTCTAGAGCAGGGATGCAAACTTGGGTCTTCCATGTGCCAGGTGAGTGCTCTAACCACTAGACTAAAAGTTATAAGGAGGGGCACCATCTCTTCCTCCTCTTCTGTGAATGTAGCCCTTCATTTCCTTTGCTTTTTTTAACAAAAATTCTTCAATTCACCAAACATTCCAGACACTTCCAGTTTCAGTTCAGCCCAAACTGATTCCCCCTCCACCCCCAATTTTTGGAAGTGCCAGAGAACCAAAAAATCAGTTAATTACCATATCATGCCACTTCCCTCTCAAAATGTTCTCTCTCTCGGGAGTGAGCCTAGACACAGACTCCGTTGCAAGAGTGAGCGACTTTTAATTACAGATGTTACCTTCATATATTTCCCATTTTGTACATGGTGATCTACATCTTACCACATGAACTTACTTTACTGCTGGGCTGCACAAAATGGGCAAGTCTTCATCTTCATAAAAGAGGAAAACCATATAACCGCAATACAATATGACAGGAAATAGGAACCCATATATATATATCAGTCCTAATCAGATTCCACCATGGAAAGAAATACTTCTCCTACAGGCTACTAAGGTGCTCTGAGGGCTTCAGTAGCCTCTAAAGGTGATGCATTCCCCATGGTCCTGATCCAAAGCCCATTGATTTCATGGAAGGACTCCATTGACTTCAATGGCATTTGTATAAACTCCAAGTAAAGGTTCCAGTTCCTTCACTAGTCTTCCAAAGCTCCTTTACAACTTCTTCTCCTCCATCCTCATACTCTTTGTATTGAGGCGCAGGGATTCTTCATGGAGCACAGCTGCATGGCACACAGAATATATGGTCCCTATGCATGGATTCCCAGCACCCCATCCCTTACTATAATGTTACTACCCTGGCTCCCCCTAGACTTTATATGGCCATATGGCAGAAGGCAAGATCTGCCCATTGTGCCTGACATGCTCTGCTGATTTGCAAAGAGGTAGGAATATATATTCCTATCCTGAAGTTTATAATCTAAACAAGATCAATACAACGCAGCAATTACTGATCAGGTGTTAGAATGGTAAGAGAGAGTGCTAGGGCAGACTAGTGAAGGAAAGCAAAATGAGAGAGATGAGTTTTCAGGAGGGATTTAAAGGATGTATAAGGCTATGCATAAACATATATGTTATGCAGATATTTTAATCCATACGATTTGCACACAAAAAAACCTACCACAACTAAGACACCAATTATGTACTGGAGTTTATAATGAACCTATCTCTATGAATCTATGCATTGTATGATTTACAGCAATAAAATAAAAAAATATCTAAAATATTTACATGCTCTGCTGACTGTGCAGAAATAGCTAACTAACAAATACTCATTGTCACAGCAGTTCACTTTCCTGCTGACATCACAATGACAGCTGTAGAGACAAGGAAATAAACAACACAAAATCATGTTGGCTTTTGCTACAGATGAAGAGTAAATGTATCTATGATTGCTGGATGGAAAAGAACATAGTAGAGAAACTGCCCCTCCCCCAGCCACAGCTTCTAAATAAGTATTTACAAATAATGGAATACATAAAAGACATTCGTAGATAATAGGAGAATCATATAATCACTAGTTACCTTCACTAGCACATACAGATATTTGCTGATCCGAGAGTCCTCGGTCCTCATTATTTCTTTATTAGCACTCGAGCCCCACCATACAAACACTTATGCACATCAATAACTTTACACTCATAGTTCCATTGGTTTCAAATTTCCGAAGTGTTAGTGGGAGAAGGGTTTTGGTTATTATGAAAAAACTTATTTATCCAAGTTTGACATATTGTATTCAGTTTCATATTTTTCCCAAACAACAAAAGGGAGAGTTCACTTCCCCTAATAGATCATAGCATCATGCATTAACAGAAGCAAACTGAAAATAACAGGTCAGCATTTCAGGGCACAACATTTAAGCATTATCTGTATCCAGCAGAATAGAAGCAAGTTTCCTTCGACAAATACATTAGTAATTGTAGAAAGGAGAAATGAAAAAGTGTGACATGATATTAATTTTCAGCAGCCAACTCACTTAAAAAGATACTTTCCCAGAGAAATCCTGAAAAGCTTAACCTTGAACCCCACTGAGGATGGGTATAATAATGTAGTTTAGTGCATAAAACAAATCAAGCTAAATGGTTCTTCTGTCTTGGAGAGGTATTCTACAAGGTCATTGAAATGCATTGAGAATGCCTTGGAATTCTACACAGCAATGCCTTGGGACTACACAGTAGTACCACGAACAGCCACCAAGGCAGAGTTTATGCTTTCCTTTCAGGCATATTTCCTAACTTTATGCAAAGGGAAAATTAAAATGTGTCACATGTAAACTAGGGAACACACATTTTAAAAATAAAGTTCCCCACACAAATCTGTTAAAGAAAAAGAACTCATGCATTTCATGACAAATTTATTCAGCAGTTCAATCCCTGATTTTTGCAGTTATAAAACCCTAGTATTTATTAAAGGGCCCCAGGTTAATGAAGGAAAGGAAGAATTTACGGTGAGATCTGATACTTCTGTCCAACTGAGAGTCACTGCAGAGGAATGTAGGTATGTAATGCATTTTGTCATGAGTGATGCATGTTATCCATGATATGAGTGTCATGTGTGCAGAATAATCATCATGCTTCTTCCCTCTTGTTTAAGAGACAGTCTTCTGAGAAAAAAACTTAATTGCCATGTAATGCTCAAATGCACCAATTTATTATTTTGATGGTGCTGTGAAGGATAAATGTTATAAATAAGAGGCCTGGTTCTTCTTTTTACACCAGTTTTATGCCAACATGACTTCAAAATGGTGCAGAAGCAGAATCAAAGTATGAAAATGTGTGTGTGGTGGGGGGAAGTCAGCATTTGTGTGTGTGAGATATATATATAAATAACCTCTTAAGCGGCAAGGCCTTGTAAAACACACATACAATATAAAACCTTACTGTATATTTAAATAACAAACATCTAGATGTTGAGATTCATGTGTGGGTTTAGCCATATGTGTGAATCCTAAATGTACAACAGCAAAGATGTGAGTTAAATCAAAACTCCACCTTTAACTAACCACCTGGTGCCTGGTTTTATAATAGCACCCCTGGTCCCTAAGGCCCAATCCAGCAATCTGATACACACTGGTGGTGTGACAGATTTCTGTTACCAATCTGCCTGAGGTGTCAGGTGATCAGGCTGAGGCCACAGGATTGTTTGGGGAGGAGATGATGGAGCACACAAAGTAACTGAGTTTTAAAGCTTTATTGATAAAATAAAAAAATAACAGCAGAGAGAGTGCTGGGGATTCCTTTCCCCACATCACTCAAAGGAAGGAAGAAAGCGTTAGTGCCTCAAGCCCTAACCCACTTTCATACTCACACTTACACTACCCAAGGCTGGCCAAGCCTGGGTGTAATGAAAGAAGAAGAGGGGGTGGGGTGGACGGGAGTTCTTGTCCCATGCACGGGTCATCCAGGGTCTGCTGTTGATCTCCAATTTGCCTCAGCTCCCGGGAGGGTTTTAAGTCCCTGGGGTCTCTTGGGGGCATCTTCTTCGGGGACCTTTGTTCCCCAGGCTCTGTGTATCAGTTCCCCGTGGCTTCCTCAGCTTTCCCAAAACACACCAGCTTTAGAGATGCAAGACTTTGTTTTCCCCCTCGTTGGCCTTCGCTGTCTCCTATTTTTTGCAATCTCTGCAGTCCTGCCCGGCTTCTTTCTTTTTTCTCACGGATAGCTGGGGTTGGGTGAGATACGGACGCAGCAGCAGGCTTCTTGGCTGCAGAGAGTTTGTTCCAGCGCAGTGACCTTGGACTGGTGCCAGCGTCTTATCTTTAGGCTGAGCTGAACTGTTGAGTTAACCCATTCTCTTCTCTCCTCCTCCCTCTTTGGCCTTGTACAACCTGCAAAGGAACCTTTCACTTACACTCACACCTTTAACCCTTCCCAGAATACTCTGCAATGCCTGTGACAGTGTTAGCAACATACAATGCTGATCTATCTCCCCAGGGGACCCCCTGAGGGAGGGGGCCATTGGGTTGTGACAGTGGGCTCTTATGCCATCATGGAGTCCTACTGAAATCAACATGGCTCAGCTTGAACAGAACAGATTGCCGAACAAGGGCAATGCATTGTATTTGCCTGTTGTTATTAATATTGTGGTTGCACCCAAAAGCTCCAAATCACATGCAAAGCTTTCAGTAGTCTCATGAGTTCAATGGGATTATTCACATGTGTAAATGGATGCAGGATTGGGGCCAAAAGCATCAGGAAGCACCAATTCTCTATATTCATCTAAAAAAAAATCAATGTTAAAAATGTACCCCTATAGTTTTTCTTATTCCATAAACAAACACGAAATCTTTTATTAGCACTATGCTTTTTCTATCTTTATTTTATTTAAATCATATATTCAGGCATATGTGGACAGCACCTATCACACTGGGGAAACAATCATATACAACCATAGTAATGATAATCCACCTTGTTTTGAGATCTGTTCACTATCTGAGGCCACGTGCAAGTTTACGATGTATGGCTGTCATTTTTCATGCTCTTCTGAGTTTTTCAGACTCTTAACAGCATTTAAATGCTTTTTGAGTCATTTAAATTCAGTTAGGGCTATATTTAAACACACTAAAAAAGCCTTTAAAGGGACCTGACAAAAAAATTCCCACAACGTAGGACTTATTTTTTATCAGGTATATACAGGTACCTTCCCTAAATACATATTTAGATGATTTTTCAAACTGCATTATTTACCTGATTGGAAGGACATCTTTTGAGGAATCGGACAACCGGCCAAATGTGCTACTCCTTTATACCACTAAAACTAAATGAGTTATGCTGGTCTAAAACTGGTGTAACGGCATGGTGAATCAGGCCTAGTATATGCTGATTCATTTAATATTTTTATGTGTTTTATTTTGCCAAGTTTCAGACTAAACTGAACTCTTATTGCTAAGCTATTAGCAGAAAAACAAGCTTTTGAAACCTCCAGTAGATCCTTCACTAAAGCAGCTCTAACAGCTGCTGCTATAATTCCTTGAGATGAGCTCACAAGGAAGCTGACCTCATTAAATAACAAGTACCGTAAATAGTGGGTCAGTTGTGCCTGTCTCAAATCAACTATATCTGTTCAGGGAGAAAACACGCTAGGCTAGATCCTGTGTTGTATTTCTCGGGAGGCTCAGCACAGAGCGTACAGTTCGACAGAGGCACCCACCTTTGCACCTCGTGGATTTTGAGCTACTGTAGGGGCCAGCATCATCCCTCAAGATTGCTCTAATTTACGCAGCCATAAATCCAGACTATCTATTAGGCTGCTCTTGCAGCAGTGAATCCTTGCAATGCTAAGCAATACAAGCACATCCCTTCCTAAACTTGGCCATGTCCCATACGCTTACATTGGCCCTGTGCTGCTTCTGACTTATTGCCACTCCTCATAGCCCCTATATGCTGCCCATGAAGAATATAGGGGTAGCATGGGGGCCAAAATCTGGTCCATAGAAACCAATTCTGATCTCACAGTGGTTTTATAGCAACATAGCTCTATTCACTTGAATGGAATTTCTCCTAATTTACATCAAAGTAAGTAAGAGAAGAATGATACATATTATACTTATGTAACTGTCATCATAGGAACATAAGAATGGCCATACTGGGTCAGACTAAAGGTCCATCAAGCCCAGTATCAAGAGTTGTTGTTGTTACCTTTGTGACAAAGAAGACACTGACAACTGTATTACATCTTGTGAGTGTGAACGAGCTAAAACGGCCAATGTATGAGTGGCGGTCCTTTCCGCTTTGAATATATAGCTCGACGCCTGATTACAGTCAGAGCCTGCTGAATATGCTGCTGTTTATGATTCAGCCTCTGTACCTCAAGATCCATATGGTGATTCTTCTTAAATAGAATAACCCCCTTGACTGCTACTTGTAGGTGTGATTTCTCTCTCAGTGATGCCTCCTAGCTGTCAACATCAATGCTGCACTGCTTCAAGTTATGCTTCAGTGTGTCCTTAAAGCATCCTTCTGGCTGCCTCGTGTGTGGTTACCCACTTTCAGTTCAGGTACAGCAGCTGCTTTGGCATTCTGGTGTCATCAAGAGCTAAACATAGTTAGAAATTTATTTCTAAAAATATAAGTGGCTGGCCCAGTGGTTGAGTGGCAGTGCAATATACTCGCTAGCTGGGGGTTCTGAGTTTCGATTCTGATTTTAGTTCCTTTCTGTTCAGGTAATTAGGGGATAGGAATCATGAGTCTAGGGAATAGGGACAGCTTTGCATCACTCTATAGAGACCACCTGTAGCTACAAGAGTGTGGCACAAATCTCTCTGGAGAGAGCTAATCCAGTCCATCTCAATGCACAAACGGTCACAGTGACCAGATTCTTAGAAGGTGGAGGAGAGTCAAAGGAAATAATGACATCCAGGAGCACCTTCACACAGCTGCTAAAAATGGAATTCAATGTGTGACAAACATTTTTTGTGAAAAACTGTGATATTAAAGAAGTCCTTCTGTTCACAAATGGTTCCCAGCATAGTTCACATAGGGTATGTCTACACTGCAATTAGACACCTGTGGCTGGTCCATGTCAGCTGATTCAGGCTTGAGGGCTTGGGCTAAGGATCTGTTTAATTGCTGTGTATGGGACCCTTGCAGGGTCCTAGAGCCTGGGCTCCAACCCAAGCCTGAACAGCTGCACTGCAATTAAACAGCCCCTTAGCCCAGGTCCTGTGAGCCCAAGTCATCTGGCATGAGCAAGCCATGGGTTTTTAACTGCAGATTAGACATATCCACAGAGGCATCTCAGACCATGCTTTAAAAATCAGACCCGGCTCCCAGCCTCCTGTCGATATTTCCACTCTTCATCTCTCTTGCTCGTTCCTCTCCTAGAGGCTCTTCTCACAGGATACCATTTCCCTTTGCCATTTTATAAGGGATACAAAAAAACCTTCCCTTCTTCTCAGAACTTCCATATAAATCTCAGAAATGCAGCATCTCCAAGACCACTGCTAGATGGAATTTTGGGTGAATTAAGTTTGATGAAAACTGAAAAAGAACCCTTAACCCCCATAACAGACAAATAGATCTTCCAGGTTTCACATAAATGTTGCACAAACATTCTCCCTTCCTTTTTCCCCCTACCCCCATACAAAGTCACAGAAATATGATCATATAATGAAGTTAGCAGAATATTATTAATTAGATTTGTTTGTATTAAACATTTATGTTAAAATAAACCACATATTTGCAAGGAACTTTAGTTCTACACAGTTTTAAAACACAATCCTTTTAGGAAGGATTTTTAATGCATGTAAAAAATAAAGAATTTCGGCCAATTACTTTGGTCTTTAAATATGAACCTAAAAAAGGAAAAATATATTCATATCCTAAAAGCCAAGGAGCCGGCCATCTTTTTAAAGTAGGCAAAATGTCACCTTGCTGAATGTGGGTACAGGTTGAGAGGGAATAATTTTAGCTCTTTGGCTTTGATTACTCTCACAATATCTCCTAATAGGGTGTCTGACAAACAGCTTCCTGATAAAGCCTCCATATTAAAGCATGCATGAGCATGACAAGGGAAGCGCTCTTTATATGGCTTTACAACAAGATGCCGAAGCAAATTGCTGTTGGTAATGCATGCACACACACACAAGGCTGAAACAGAGAAATTGAAAAAAGACTGAAAAGAATCTCCATACAGACAAACCCCACAAATTATGCTGTCTTTCCTGAAATTTTCTGAGAGTAGCTGGGGGAGTGAGGGAAGGGGTTTGAGGGTGGCTAAGAATGCAGTGAAACACTGTAATACTCTTCCAGTCTCAAGTACAAAAAATTAAATGTAGGATTTTTGTCTATTTCTCTTCTCTTTTGTATTGCTTTTTTTAACCTACTCAGATACAGTATGATCTTTAAATACAATTTTAAAAATAAACCCACTATATAATCTCTGAAGTCTTTTGTGTTTGCTTTCCATAATCATATACCTACGTCTGTGCTGTTTTGGATCATTTTTGTGCCTCAAGGACTGTACAATCCCAACTGGAATTCTGCTGTGTTACCACTGAAAGGGTTTGACCGTATCATCATAGAGGTACAGGTTGCACATATATAGGCACAATGTAAAAAGCAATGAGCAGGACAGGGACCAAGAGGAACTCAGTGCAGAATTAATGAAAGCTTTGCAATGTGGTCACCAAGTTACTCCTGGCAAATAGCTAGCATAAGGCCTACGTGGAAGAGTAGCTAAGTTCCCTTTTTACCAGGCTGGGGGCTGCACTTATGGCCATTTGTCCTCCATAGTTCCAGTCTCTGCCCATTTCCCAACCCTCTTATATACTCCTGAGATAAAGTAATGGGGAGGACATGCAAAGAATATGAGACTTACTTCTACTCAGTGTGGAGAACAATACATAGCACTAATCCTTTGTTCACACAAACTTTTCCTTCACTAACTCTTACATTGGAACTAGAGTTGGTCAAAAACTTTTCATGAAAACATATTTTAACAGAATTTGGTTTTTCAGCAAGATGCACATATTTTGAAACAAAAATATGTTAATTTTCATCAAAAAATTCTGATTTTTGTTAGAAAATTGAAAATCTGCTAACACCAGCCATTTTTAGTTTAGAGGCAGAGGCGGTGCTGTATGGGCTCTTTGGGGAGGGCAGGTTGTTTATTTTTAAGTCTGAAAAGTTTTGGTTAAGCCATTAGCAAAAATAATTTTCACCAACATTTTTCACAGAAAAAATATTGTTTCCAGACAGTTCTTTCTGAAACAGAACAGCCTTGTGCATTCTACTGTGCTTGTTGCAGTGTGCTAGGGATGGGGAGAAGCACTACTAGAAGATCTAGTCTGGTTGCTAGGCTATTGTGCAGATCTTCTGGGTCTCACCATCCCAAAATAGGTGTGTCAAGGCCACAACAGAGTACTGCTTCTCCTGTTCTTCCTGTAGGTCTGTAACAGAGCACAGCGAGACGACATATTTGAACAGGTGTTGAATTTACCAGACTCAGACAAGAACACTTCTACCTCAAAAAGCTTTTGCCAAAGAATGAAAACTACAGGAGTTCCTTCCTAATACTTCCACTGCAAAGCCATCATCTAGTTTTCCCATATGTTTTTTTCTGCTAGTACACACATTTTTGCTTCTACATCCTCTGCTGATTTTCTTTTCATAAACGCTGTGGCTACAAATAGAATTTACTACAATCCATGGGAAAGCATTTGTCTCACAAATGAAACATTCATTAATGCAGATAGTCACAAGTACTCCAGTCTCTTGTAAGAGTCAGAAGAAATGACACTGAATCCTGCAAAGACACCTTTGAGAAGATGGGTCCTATCATTACTTCTTGAGCTACTGTAAGAATGATAACATCCACATTCAACTTGAGAGATTTTCAGAAACTGGTGGGGAGTGGGGGTTCATCATATAAAGAGATAGTATTTTGGTTCAGGCCCTTGTCTGGAAATCAGAAAGCTATGCAGCAGATTTCTTATGTGACCGTAGGTAAGTCACTTAACCTCTATCACACCATTTTTCTATTTGTAAAAGGAATTTAACAATATTGCTTCTGCAAAGGGATTTTGAGAATGTGCCACCTATTCCACCATAAGAAAAGAAAAACATAATGGGATAAGAAAACTTACCATCTTGCTGGGAAGAAATAGCAAACACACATCTCTTACAAAATGGCCACTTTAGAGCTGCAGCAGCTTCTCTCTGCCAAATTTAAAGGGAAAGTCACCAGAAAGGCATGCTGGGAGAAAAAAAATCAATTAAATGCCTTGTGTGTGAAGCTTATTAGTTCCTCCAAATTTAAAGGTATCAGTGGGTCAAATATTGGCTCTAAGGCCCAGATCCTCAAAGATATTTAGGTACCTAACTCTCATTGAAATCAATGAAAGGTAGTTGCTTAAATACCTTTAAGGATCTGGCCCTACATGCTTTGATTATGAGTTGTCTGAGGAGGGAGGGAAAGCTCTTTAAATACACAGAATTAATTGTTCACAGTAGTGGAAAAATACAGATTTCAAAGAACAAGGCTTTTGAATGTTTGTAAGGAAAACAAATTAAACATTTGATTTACAGATCAAGTAAAAGAATGAAGTTTTAATGTGTTAGTAACAATTTAAATATGCAAGTCACAATCATAATGAAATTGGAAATATTTAATGTATTTAATACAGTTTAATGGAAAGTAAACTATTTCTTCAAAATACCATTTAAAGTTGAACAGTTTTAACAAATGAGAGGAAATTCAATTATTTGTCTCAAAATTTGTCAGATACTAAGTAGATACCTTACCCATAGTTCCAAGTATCATTCCCACAGGAACCCTAAGCATATCCCCAAGTACCATACCCATATGAACTGTAACCCTAGCTCCAAGTACCCTATCCATAGGAACCCTAGTCCTAGCTCAAAGTACCCAGCCCATAAGAACCCTAATCCTAGGTCAGGGGGCCCTACACATAGGAACCCGACTATAGCTCCAAGTACGCTACCCATAGGAACACTAATCTAGGGGTAGAGTAAGCTACCCATAGGAAACCCTAACCCTAGGTCCAACTACCCTAACCACCGGAACCCTAACCCTAGTTCCAAGTACCCTACCTACAGGAACCCTATGGTGGGGAACCCTAGCCCGGAACACTAAATGTAGCTCCTGGTACCCTACTCATCGGAACCCTAACCCTAGCTCCTAGTCCTCTAATCATAGGAACCCACATTTTAGGGCTAGGAGCCCTAGCCTTAGGAATGCAAACTCTGTCTCCAAGTACCCTACACATAGAAACCTGAATCCTGGGGCATGGAGCCTTACCCATAGGAACTCTAACTGTTCTCCAAGTACCCTATCCATAGGAACCCTAACCCTAGTTTCAAGAGCCATGCCCATAGGAATCCTAACTTTTTGCAATTAAATATTAAATAAAATTGTTAAATGCATCAGTTATTAATGTAAAACTATTCAGACAAGTAGTTTTTAGATTATTGCATTTTATAGCTAATGTAGTAGATTTCAAGAGTTTCATAATTTATTATTATTATTTGCATCATCTCATCACACAGCATTATTCTTTTCAAAATTCAAAGCCCATGAATAATCTTTACTACTCAGAATACTGGAGAAAGAACTTGTGCTTACTTTGATATAGAATCCTATTTTAAAATACCATCCTTTAGATGTCCTCCCCTTCTACCATGTGCATGCACACAGTCATATACTGCTATCACCAAAATGAACGTAGGAGCCTATAGTAAATTGATGCACCCCTCTACTTATTCAAATAGCTTCATATGCATTATGGATTTCATATGGGTCCCTGATTTGTCCCAGTATATATAATTTTACTCTAGAACTTCTAGATCAGAAAGCTCATTTCATATTAGTGAAATTTCTTCTCTTGATCACTGATTCTTGGGAGTCACTTTGTCTATGTGTCTATGTGGTTGATTTTGTGATTAAAGTACAGAGCGGGCAGTCTGCAGATATGGTTTCTATTCCCAGCTCTTTTACTGGCTTTTTGTGGGTTTTTGCCGGTGGGTGGGTAAGTCTCTTAATTTCTCCATGCCTAACTTTTCCTAGCTACAAAAATCAAGTTATTCATATTCACCTACCCCCAGGGGCACTGATGGTGTTGCAAGGCTTAATACATTAGCAATATCAATAGCTGTGTGGTTAATAATATCAGTGTGCTATGTGGTGATAGATATTAAACCAAAAGAAGGACAGAAGAATTAGGAGCAGAGTATGAAAAACAGCATTCTTCGGCATTCATTGCTTCCTCCCCTCTTTCTGGCAGAGTCCCTGCACCTCCCTGTATTTCCACATATCCAGTACGATCTGCTTAGTTATAGCCATCCAAAAGAATGTTCCAGCTATTTTAGTTGAGCAACTATCTCATACTGAAGTAAAAAACCAGGAGGCAACCTTGTCCTAGAAGATTTAATTGGCACCATCCACACATTGTAAGGACATTTACAGACATCTGGCCAAATCAATGGAGGAATAAAACCTCAACTCAAAGATTCTGAAGAGAGTAGAAAACATAGTGGAAGAAATTATTCTTGGACATGCTAGCTAAATCTGACTCACAACTCACTCTGATCTTGTTCAGACCCTTTTTTTGTTCATTTTTCCTTGAACATTCATGCAACCAGTATTTGCTTGCACAAATGTTTGGCTAAATATTTTTATTAATTCATATACAGGCACTCATGCACGTAGAAATCTATTCATGTGTGGACAAGCATATTCACACAAGAAGTACTTGACCTGCCACCTTGTAGGCAGAATAGAGTCACAATTAATTAGTTGGAAAGTGACAAAGAGAAGAAAAATCTGCTGGTCAGCCAATAAATGTGCCATATAGCTATCTCTCTTAGTCAGGAAGGAACACAGCTATTTTAAAATCTATAGTCTGTGTATGTAGACAGATATACTGTATATATATTCTTGTTTAAAGGACAGGAAAAGATTTTCATGTCCTCTAGCATTTCCTACTTAGATTTCTGTAATGTATTCTGCATGCCATTAGGTTAAACAGAGACCATTTAGAAACAGACGCTAGTGCAGAATGCACCCATCTAGTTAACAGTGTGCCACACAGATATCACATGACACCAGTTGCCATATTCTCCATTGGGTGGTGATAAATTTCTAAGTGAAGTGCAAGATGTTGATTTTAACCCATAAAGCCTTAGTGAGTCAGACGTGCTCACATGAGAAACTGCCTCTTTCTCCATGCCACGTTACCTCGGTTGTAATCAGTGTCAGCTCTTGAACTCAGTTTAAATTGCTAATCTTCTGGGTCTGCTGCAAGGTCCACATGGAAAAAGCATGCACAGACCCACATGGGAAAAGCCTCTGTAATTGAATCCTGGTCAAGAAAATATGTGGCTGGAAAGGAAGGCCTTGCAACATTCTCAGAAGTTCAACAAAGCAGAGGTATCTCCTCTGTAGTGGAGAAGGTAATTCACTTTCCATTCTCAGTAGCGACTGTGACACACTGGAGGGGCAACATGGGAAAACTTACATTACTGCTGCCCTTACTGTTCCTGCCTAGTGGGTAAATAAAGGGATTTGGTTTCTGACCTGGAACCACTGACAAGTACTAAATTTGCACCCACTGATTGATGTTATATAACTCATCCCTAAAAATCTGTCCAGTAACTAACTAGTTAGCAATCCTACACTACATCTGATTCAGCCCTATCTGATACAAATAAGGAAAGATTCCATCCCTGGGTCTACATAGTTCTATCATGAACGCATAGGCAAGCCTTCCTTTAGAGTTGCACCAATCAAACAAGTTTGTAGGCTCTTCAATTCACTTTTACAAATGTACAGAAAGCTGAGATATTTCCATATGACTAATCCACATAGTAACCTACTTCTGATGGTTTGCAGCCCCACCCGATTTGTCCCATAAGATCTACTTTTGTGTCACTCACTAAAGTGGTAAATAATTTGTTTAATATCAATATATAGTGAATCTGATATTATTATTGGAGAATCAACAATGTATTATAGGACCTTATTTACTGAAATATTGAGATCCTGTAAGTGTGTGAGACAAAAAGATCAATCACGGCTTCTGTTATCTAGGTTGGAAACCATAAGAAATGAAGTCAATAGTTAGAGTTTAAAGTGAAAATCAATATGTGGATTCTAAACATCAGCTTTATTTCTTCAGTATAATTATCTGCATTGAATTAAATGATAAAAAAATGTGTTGGATGCCCTATTTTAAACGTGATATCTCATTCATTCTGAAAAAAAATATGACAAGTAGGACCACCTTCCACTACTATTTTTTTAAAATAGGGATTCATATTATTCCTTTTAGATAATGTTTTTGTATAATTACTGTGCCTATAATACAATACAAAGATCAGTTCTTATCACATTGCTCCAGAACCACTCAGCATTTCTAGTTGTTTTTCTTCATTGCTTTACTTTCCTTCATGATCTTAGTTATTATGGGCCTGATCTGGAGCCCACATTATGATGAAGCAAGGAGCTTATAAGCATTTTACTGCCCCATGCCAGTTCCATGAAAGTCTCACTACTCCTGGCCACAGCTAACCCATTGCACAATGGACTGGTGGAAGGGATTTGAACTTCCTCTCATAGAGTGAGGGGAAGAGCTGCTGAGGACAGAACTTGTGCTAATCAACCTTAAGAAATCCTCCATGGATCCAAATCTCTCTTTATCCTTTTCTGTGCTGCAGATGTCACTCCTCCCTTATACTGCACTAGCCATCACTCTACTGTCATGGCAGTAGAGAGAGGACAAAGGGAATGGAACTGAATCTCCAGCCCATTAAGTCTCCCCAGGTGTTAATCAGCCAAATAGGATCCCATGAATCACATGGAGTCAGGGAGGCACTAAACATATTCTGTTCCACCAGTCCACTGAGAGATGAGTAATTCTTTCTACCCATGCCAGGCTTGGAACTGAGGCATTATGTGGCTGACCCAAAGGGTGGGTGGGTTGTTGTATTCTTAGTATTAATGAAAGCCTACATGTCTATGGAATTTGACTTGTTCTGCATCATGGATGTGTTTGGCTGTACATAAATTTCACAGATGAAAAATTCTTTTCAGGTTTATGTAAAAAGATGTGGGTTCATGTATACAATGAAGTGTGTTAAATGTGACTTCATGAGAGTTAACATACTTCACTGTGGATTATCGATGTGTTCACCATGAAAACTTAAAGGCAAATAAATGCATCATGTACAATGTTATGAGAGAGGGCAATGTTCTTCATACTGTTCAATAGACCACATTGGAATGAGCACTAGCAAAAAGTAATTTTCACCAAAATATCATGAAAATTAAACCAAGCATTACAAAAAAAAAAAAAAGACAACATGAAGAAAAAGCCCAGAGCTCAGCCATACTTCAGAGATAGATACTTGTTCTGCCATGAGTGCAGGGGACTGGACTAGATGACCTCTCAAGATCCCTTCCAGTTCTGTGATACTATGATTCTATGATAATGTACTGTGGCAGCAGTTCTGGTGCTTTGACAGGCCAGCATTTTCAAACCAAGATTCCTACACCTAGCCACCTAAATCCATAGAGCCTGGATCTCTCCTTTACATCAGTGAGACCTGAGGGTAGTGAGCATCTCTGAAAATCAGGCCATTTCTTTACATGCCTAAATATGTACTTGGGTGCCTAAATTTAGGTACCAAATATGTACATTGTGAATTTCCTGTTGAATATTAATTTTCACTAGAATTTTGGACCCCAAAATGTACTTAGATCCAAAAAGTTCAGATAAGCATTCAAAATCTGGAGGAACCAGACCTCGAAGCTTCTTGAAGTTCACTTTTCACTAGTACAAATGTAGTAATATAATAAATTATGCTAAATAGAGCAGCTGAAACCCTGTGCAGCGGCAGTCAAAAAAGCAAACGGGATGTTAGGAATCATTAAAAAAGGGATAGAGAATAAGATGGAGAATATCTTATTGCCCTTATATAAATCCATGGTACGCCCACATCTTGAATACCACACACAGATGTGGTCCCCTCATCTCAAAAAAGATATACTGGCATTAGAAAAGGTTCAGAAAAGGGCAACTAAAATGATTAGGGGTTTGGAACGGGTCCCATATGAGGAGAGATTAAAGAGGCTAGGACTTTTCAGCTTGGAAAAGAGGAGACTAAGGGGGGATATGATGGAGGTATATAAAATCATGAGTGGTGTGGAGAAAGTGAATAAGGAAACGTTATTTACTTGTTCCGATAATATAAGAACTAGGAGCCACCAAATGAAATCAATGGGTAGCCGGTTTAAAACAAATAAAAGGAAGTTCTTCACTCAGCTTACAGTCAACCTGTGGAATTCCTTGCCTGAGGAGGTTGTGAAGGCTAAGCCTATAACACAGTTTAAAAGAGAACTGGATAAATTCATAGAGGTTAAGTCCATTAATGGCTATTAGCCAGGATGGGTAAGGAATGGCGTCCCTAGCCTCTGTTTGTCAGAGGGTGGAGATGGATGGCAGAAGAGAGATCACTTGATCATTGCCTGTTGGGTTCACTCTCTCTGGGGCACCTGGCGTTGGCTGCTGTTGGTAGACAGGATGCTGGGCTGGATGGACCTTTGGTTTGACCCAGTATGGCCATTCTTATGTTATTATGAGCTATCGCTGTACAAGAAAAGTCATTGGGGTTATTCTTTATGGTTTGTGGTGTGGGAATAACAGGACAAATTATTTTATTTGATCCTCCATTTGTAATTATTTTTAGTAATTTTACAACAGTAGAGATGAGAGTTTTGCCATCACACAGTTTTGATGGAATTTTGGTGTAAGATAAATTAACTCAGTAGGAAGTATAGAATGAGAATGTAAGTTATTTATCTTTCCTTCTGAGTGAGCATGAGAACCTGATAATTTAGGGTTATCAAAGAGAAAGAGAAGACGAGAGACAAAGAGAGAACAGCACAGAGACTGCAAATGCACCTGCCAATATATATATATATAGGTAAAATATGAGTGTGACATCATGGTTTTTAATTAGAGGTCAGAGTTAATGGCAAGGCCCTAAAACATGAAATGAAATTAAAGGAAATTTAGACACAACAGATCCACATTTTAAGTAAAGATTAATTTGGCATCAGCGGCACTGCCTCATCACCACGTTAGATCTGTTTTTACAGCAAGCAGAATTGATGTCAGAATTGAAAATATGAACTAAACTCTTTAACAGCTGAGTAAGATAGGATCTGAGCTGGGCTCCTCCAATGCATGATTCATGGAGACAGGAATGTAATTGGTAAAAACAAAACAAACAACAAAATAGCCTACACGAGATACATACACATGGCTCTACTGGATTTAAATTCTATTATGTATGAACATTAACCCTTTCACTACTGGTCTTGGGAGCAGTTTTCAACAAATTATTTATTTCAAATAAACACCTGAGAACTTATCACAGTGTTGCAGTTGGAAGTTATTTCCAAGCTACTGACATGACATAATTACTGTGACTATAATGAGTAGAATGATCAATCTTCATCAGTTTTCCCAGGAATCTTCATGTTTTTTCCTTATTTCGTTATTTTAGTCAATATGGCCCCAATCCAGTGCTGTAGACCTGGTAGTTCAAAATGTTGTTTAAATTGGGGGGTTCATATTTCATAAGGACTGCTTAGTTTAAATAAGGGCAAAGTCAGAACATGAGCACTAAGGATCAAATCCTGAAAACACTTAGGCATATGAGTTGTCCCATTACTTCAGTGGGACATAAATGGATTGTAAAGTTAAACATATGCAAAAAGGTTTGCAGGATTAGAGTCTCAGGCTATGCAAACAGGCCAATATTCACATATTGTGGGTAACATTTAAATAAATAATTTAAAATGAAATTGTCCAGGAGTAAAATTTCATCCAAGAGCTTTTTCTCAAATCCTACTGCCCAACAGAAGACCTAAGTTTGATTTCGGCACACAGGGGGAGGCTTTCAGGAAGTTGGTTTCAACACCCTAGTTCTTAGCTGCTTGGCTGTGGCATAAAATTAAAGCTGCAGGGAAGCTGCTTCCACATATGTCACTAAAGGAAAATCACTCAGGGACCCTACAACAGTGGAGAATTGGGCATGTTGGAGCTTCTTTCCCCTATTTACCCACTCTTCCGCTCTTCCACCACTGTACCCCAACTGTTGATACCCCCTCCTCTTCTCCTCATATACTGGAGTGGTGAGGGAAGGAGCTGGCATAAGCATAAGCAGCACAAAGTGAACTTGGTGGATCAGAGAATCCAGTCCTTATACTCAGGCCTAGGAGGCCTTGTCCTGTATGCTTAACAGGCCAAGACCTTCCCAAAATTAGAAATGAATTCCAAGGAAGAACAGTGTTAATGACTGATGGTAGAAATTTTGGGGCGATGATTGGTGAAGCAACACATCAGGACCTGAGGTCCTTCCCACATCACCAGGATACTTTAGAATTTTGATTTCCATTCATCTCATAACCGTATTTTATTTGTGTTTTATCTGAATGTGAATTGAACTTAATTTTCTCTCTTCACCTCCTCCAGGAATTTAAGGAACAATCTTCCAAAACTGGGTTCACAAGTGACACTCATAAATATTAACTAGTTCATGAGCTCAGTCTACATAAGAATATTATGTTATGTGCATCAGGTGAACCTGGGGCTCATTTCTTAAGAGGTGGAAAGACAAATGCACTAATTCACGGCATCACCTAATCCCCTCTCATCCTGAATTGTTTTTCAAAACAAAACAAAAGAACTTCTCAGAAGCCATAGTTCCCAAACTCCTCCACTACTACTGTTAAATCACACTTAAGAACTCTACAAAGCAGATGTTATTCACAGCAGCATTAGGCAATATTAAAAGTAAATACTTATCTGTGATAAACATGTTTCCCTAGGTAATGGCCAATGCAATATGTCTCCTTTTTCAGAGCCAGCAACATTTATGCTCTGTGTTGATGACAATCTTTGCTTCTGCTTCAAAACCAAATGGCTGGCAACTTAAAAGTGAGAGAAAATGAAAAAATAGCCACCTGTGGAGAAAGGAAATGGTTTTGTTTTATGTCTGAGGCCAGTACAGTAGTGTAAAACAGTTTTTTTATTGAGCTGCTTAGAAGGCCATAAAGTGACACTCCAAATAAAAGTTAAATTACATATACAGAAACAATTAAATTGAAGTTACATTTCTAAATTAGTCTGATAGGAAGGCATAGCAGTTTGCCATCTGGATGCCCTCCAGTCTCAGCATCAGAGAGCATTCCCCTGTACCTCCTTACCAATACATGCTATTAGATGAAAATTTAAGTTCATGCAGCATTAAGAATGTGCATTGAAACACCTGACAATCAGGAAACACCACAATTAACGTTGAAAGGGCAGCATTAACTTTGCCCCTTTTAAGTATGCAATACAATACAGTCTAATATTGGTTACATACTATTTTTCATATAATACTTTTTTTCTACAAGTATAGGTTGCATCTTGTACTTAATTCACTCTTGAATACTAACATTAATTTAATTGCCTTAATGATATATATTATTGTATGTATATATTATTTATAAAAGTTTATGTCAATAAAGATTCTTCTCTCTGAAATATGTATTGTAATATTCTTTCACCATCAAATGTCTACACATTCAATAATGTTTGTCTTCCTTTGGAGACAAATATACATCTGCACAATAAATTATTACTATGGTATCCCAAACAGAAGAATGTATATTTTTAGGATTTCTTGTTTGAGTATGTATCTAATATATACTTAATTTGCATTTTCCATGTGATCTATCCTCAAACTATCTTAATAAAGTTCACATATTACTGTCTCTGAAGCTTGGATATAATTTCCTTGACATATCAAGTGTTACACATATTTAAGTTATAGAAGATATTGGCTGATACATTGAGAGGTAGGAAACGATGGTGTAATCAGACTATATTGATATTATGGAGTGTATTAAGGGGCCATAGAAGAAGCTTTCATGTCTCAGGCCCTGTTAGAGTCTTACGAATCTGCATATTCTGCTGCACACCATGTCACTAACCATTTCAAACCAATATTAGTCAAACCTTCAATTGGAAATAGTGTCACAAATATGGGCCCTTTTCAAGGCTGGCACTGATGGTCATCTCTGCAAACAGTGAAGGACTCACAGGAGTCAAACAGGATATCCTCACCAGGATTTGCACCAACTATAAATGTCATATGCTCTGTCTCCAGGAGACACACAGAGGGCCAAATAACAATAGGCCGTGGATTCCTGGGATGAGATTAGCAATCAAAAGGCAGCATGAGAAATATGGTAGCGCTATCTTTGTGAAACTAGAGCTCACTGTCAGCACATCTATGACAGAGCAAATTACTCTGAAGTCTTGTCCATTAACAAGCTTCAAGAAGAGAGGTGACAGAAATGGAAAGAACTGATTGAAGGAACAGACATGATCCATACTAGCAGGAAAGCATGTTTGACCTTTCGCAAGTTGAATAATGACCCATACGCTCTGACTTTCTAATGTACCAGGGAGTGCTCCCCTGCGGCTCCGCCCGAGGCCCTTCTCCCTCTCTACCCGTTCCCCCAAGGTCCCACTCCTTCCCTGCCTCTTCCTGCCCCCATTCCACCCCCACCCCACCTCTTCCCACCCCACACCCCACCCTCACTACTCTCTCCTGTGCCTCCTGCACGCCACAGAAGAAGCTGACCTGCAGTGGGCAGGAGGCACTGGGAGGGAGGGGGAGGTGCTGATCAGTGGGACCGACAGCTGGTGGGAAGTGCTGGGGTGAGGGAGGAGGAGGAGGTGCTGATAGGAGGGGCTGCCAGTGGGTGCTCAGCACCCACAATGTTTTTTTCCATGAGTGCTCCAGCCCTGGAACCCCCACAGAGTCAGCGCTTATGTAATGACCCAAAGAAAGTAGAGCAACACCACAATATCACAGCCAACCAGGTGGCACTCCAGCTTCTGCTCAACAGGAAAGCTCTGAACAAGCAGCCTAAAATACTACTTAGATGGCAACTGATCTGGAAAAAAATCATTTCAGCATGCCATACACAATAGATGAAGTCAATGCCAGAATAAGTCACTTGACATTCTGCAAAGCAGCTGGACTTAACGACATATGCATGGAGCAAATAAAGCACTTTGGTCTTGCAACCAAGTTATGGGTATTATGCCTTTTTAACAATTGTTCATCAACCCTTAGCATAGCTATGGCGACGACCCTGTGTAATAACTCTACAGAAGCCAGGGAAGGATGCCTCTGACCCAAAGAACTTCAGGCCAATATCATTCCTACGTCACCTTTATAAACTTTACGAACATCTCATTCTCAATCACGTCTCACCTGATATTGAACAGCATCTAATACTGGAGCAAGCCAGATTTAGACCAGAAAAGTCCCTCATTGGCCAAATACTAAATATCCCCTGCATATAGAAGATGGATTCAAGAGTGGGATGATAACAGGCACTGTGTT
The DNA here is from genome assembly GCF_965140285.1 of Lepidochelys kempii. Taxonomy (NCBI): domain Eukaryota; kingdom Metazoa; phylum Chordata; order Testudines; family Cheloniidae; genus Lepidochelys; species Lepidochelys kempii. The sequence goes on along the minus strand of NC_136384.1, from coordinate 63,151,960 downwards.
CATAGACCTATCAGCGCATACAATACAGTCAGCCACCAAAATCTTCTTGCCAAAGTCTACGATATGATGCATGACTACCCCCTAGTGCAGCTCATCCAATCACTTCTGGAGAACAGATATTTTTACATAGAACTGTGCAAGAAATGGAGCCACTGGAGATGACAATGAAAGGACCTCTCATAGGGCAGTGTGCTAGCACCAATCCTCTTCAACATATATACCAATGACCAGCTCATACAGAGCAATATGAGGAGCTTCATATACACTGATGATCTACGCATCATGTCACAGGAGAAGGACTTTACCATTATCAAGAACAGACTGACATGGGCATTGAGCAACCTCTCAGCTTATTACAATAAGAACCAGCTTTGTGCCAACCCCACCAAGACACAGGTGACAGCCTTTCACCTACGTCATCTAAAAGCCAAGCAGAAAATAAATGGAATCCCATGAGCTAATCACCTGAACCCTGTCTACCTGGATGTGACTTTGGGCCAAACACTTTTTCAAAGCAGATGTGGAGAAGACGAAAGGGAAAGTTAGCGCCAGCAACAACATCCTATGAAAGTTGGTCACCTCAAAGTGGGGAGCTAATCCAACTACTTTTCAAACCTATTGCTATTGCTGTGTGCTACTCTACAGCAGAGTATGCATGTCCAATGATTTGTCTATGTTAAGAAACTAGACCCCATAAATGTTCTAAATGTCAGTTGTCGTGGAACAACAGGATGTCTAAAGCCAACACTAAAAGATAGCGTGCACTTACTGGCTGGCACCGCACCATCTTGTACCAGAGGAAGGCAGCAAGCCAAAGAGGAAGATCATGGCAGATGGAAGACCCAAAGCGTCCATTATATGGTCACAGAGAAATAATCAAATGCTTTAAATCGCATACAGAAAAAGATGACTATTCATTTATCTTGTTTCGCTGAATCAGCAGTAAGACTTTTACAGTATTGATGAAGTTCTTGAGATACTTATTTTGGAGGTCATCCAAGTGGAAATAGGTTTCAAAATTAGTACTGACAAACCTACCAACTGCTATTTGTTTTCAACATGCTAAGTTTGCAAGCCTATTTCTAAGGCAATTGTAAGATTTCTCTGTTGTACCTTATGGACTCTTCATTACCCATTCTTTGGCAGATTAGAGTGGCATGTCCTTTATCTCTGGAAGAATTGTTTCTTCGTGTATTCCCAAAGTAAAATCCTGGACCCATCAATGTTAACAGCAACATTCTCTTTGACTTCAACAGGTTAGGATTTTATCCTCCATATTATTTTAAATACTGCAGCTGCTTCCCAGAACAGGTAGACAGACATGTGCAATCTTTTCTTGAGCTAGCATGCTAAAAATAGCATTGTAGCCAGGGTAGCACAGGTGATGGCTTGAGATAGCCACCTAAGTTCAAACCCACCTACCTCCCTGAGGAAGTATTCAGGCAGCTAGCCCAAGCCACCTCTCATGCTACCCTGTGCCCCTCCCAGGTTGCTATTTTTAGTGAGAGCTAACCCATGTCTATCTACACATGCTGGGAAGCATGATCCCAGCTGCAGTGTAGACATGCTCATAGACTCATTTGCCTCTTTTTTTAATGTTCCATGATTGCCTTTTATTGTACTTCACCTTGATAGCACTTTACTCCTATCTTCCCACTCGAGGAACCATACAGGAAGCAGCACATCATCATTAATGTATTTTCAGCTCAGTCTCTTTACAATGGATGCTGTAAACACAATAAGACTCTGGCTGATGTATGAAGCATATATTTGTATTACATTGGCGTGCTGCAAACTGCTGAAATGACTCAGCAGAAAAAAACCCCACAGTTGCAATCTGCACGGTCTCTTCCCCAAGAGCTAGGGTTTACACTGAGAAATAAAATAAGTTAACATATATCGAGATTAAACAGAAAAGTTCAAACCAATCCAGATTTCATCTTTAACCCAGTGGTAGAATTCTACTTTCTTTCATTGTCTTCCCAACAACTACTTTTATAGCCCTTTCTCTGGGGAAGATTAATTGAAGTCAACCCCTTGTTCACGAGGGGCTAGCTAATGTCATTACACTCTGTCAAAGAGTCTACAGAATCTTCTTTCTCTGTTTCATTCTCTCCAAAAAACAAGGAAGAACAATGATAAAAAAATGTTACATTTGTCCTTTTCATGCTGTATGTATTATGTTCACATTATACTATGCTTAAGCCCCAATAAAACTTTTAAGTAAGAATTAGAAATGGGTGAACCTGCATAGATTAAAAAAAACAATCCTTACCACTGACCAGAACTCATGCCCAACCCAACCTCAAGATTTAGAATAATTTAGTAAACCTTGTCTTCTATGTTTCTCCACTTACTGGTTCTGGTACTAAAATTCCAAAAGGAATTTGTAATGTATTTCCAACCAGATCAGAAGCACAAAGTACTGAAAAACACATGAGATTTCCACATCAGTTTTGCAGAATCAAGCAATTTGGATAAAAATGGGGGTCAACTTCTGAGTCATTACTCAATCTTTACTGGGTCCTTCATCAGGAAAATACTCATTGATATTCACCCACTAATGGTAAAAATATCTGCACTAAGGATATACCATGCCAGTTTAGCGATTAGAATTTGCTGAATTGTGTTTCACACAATAGATATGTGTTGTACTCCAAAAGAACTCCTTGGGTTTGGCAGAATGGAAATGATGTTATGTATCATGCAGTCAGCAAGTTGCACACTATGCAATCCATTGCAAGCTGTTTGCTAATGTAAGTCTTTTGTCACATTGCTGAAATGCTGACTTTGAGCAAGACTGGGCTCAATGCCATTTAGTTCTACTTTAACTACATCTTCATGAAAACTGCCTCTCTTCCCTAGAAACAAAAGCCTTTGCTAATGTGCAACTGAGGTCTGGAAACCCATCACAGAAATTTAGTTCCTACTAATGTGACCTGACTAGTGACACTAATCATTGAAGTCTTACTGGTGAAATGTTAGTCACTGATGCACAGCCTTTAAACAACTAGGGCATCATCTTGGTACATTATTCTGAGTACTCACCAGTTCTCAAATATTTTCAAGGACTGACCACTCTGAATGTTTTTCCTAGAGCTCTTTTACTGAAAGTCTGTTCTTAAATGATAATTTTGGGTTGCCCCTCCTATTCTCACCATCAGGACACACTTGCTAAAGCTGTCACAGGCATATACAGTAAAAGCAACACAAACGCCTATATTTAATTTTGTGTATATATCCTTGGTTTCTCCAGTATGCCATTTTAGAAAGAGAGAGGGTGAATCTATGTGTTCCAAAAGTTCTGAGCAACTGAAATGATAAGTTTATGTTGTAGCAACCGGGCAAGGTACTAACAAACTTCAACAGGACTTTATTTTTAAAGTGGAAACCTCTTTACCAAGCTGCTGCTGCACCCTCAGTAGCTCTCACGCAGCCTCCTCAACTCCTCCCCCGTTCCTGTTTCCTGTCCTTTCAGACTCCCAACAGCTAGTGCTCCCAGTTCTAATAATTACAAGCAGCATCTAAACACCACAGATTATAACAAAAGTGCCTTTGCAAACTTTTGTGTTTGCTAGAATGAACAAGACAGTAACATGTGACCTAAAATAGTTTTACCTCATTGACTAGCTGGCAAGAGCTTAAACAGGAGCATGTGTTATCTTACTATGGGCTAAGTCATGACTAGTGGTACATGCCCACTCAGTGGAATAAGGGAATGTAAAGTGCTCCCTTACGCAATTGTGCTGACTACCTGCACTGTGATCACTGTTCAGGGGAAAACAGCCTCTGCAGGGCATCTATCCTTCCCTTCCCGCACATGTGGGCAGGCAGGAGGGGTCTTGACTGTATCCTTCCCACCTCCACACAGCATGCCAGCAAGTGCAGCTGAGCTGCATGGAGAGGAAAGTAAACTACACTGTGTAACAGACTGATAGCATCTTACTTCCCTCCAGAACAAAGGAGAACCAGAGGCTGAATTATGACTCTCTGTTTGGTCCCTAGTGTGCCCATTACTTAGAGCCTGTGGTAACTCCACAATGTAGCCTTAAATATGCTATGTCATTGTGGACCCATTTTCTGAGCTGGACTCTGTGCACCTCCCATTTCAGTTACCCTCTCACTGCCTTCCTTCATGTTATTGCTTTATGTATATTTCCTAGCATGGGGCCAAGCCCAGCGACTGCTCCTTCCAAACTGCAAGGCACTCCAAAGGAGGCAGGGAACAGAAAAGTTATCCGGCTCAGCAAAGGAGAGAATAGCCTCCAGCATCTTAAACGACAGAGATAGTAAGTCTGCTTCACTGTGTGGAAGGGAGCACCGTAAAGGACTGTGCTACTTGAGGTGCAATCCCTCCTAGAGCTCTCCTGGGGGAAGTATGTCTCTGTACCATCTCTCACTCAAAACTGTGTCTTAATGGGACAACTGAGAGCATGGAGCCTTCACTGTTGCCCTGCAGCTTGTCTGATCATTTACACCCAGGTAAAGTGAGTGCAAATTGCTACCAAATCAGAATGGTGACATTTTGCACTGCTCCTCATGACTATTCAGGGTGCAGGACAACAGTGAATTTGGCCTATGGTACCCAAATCAATTTTCCATTAAGCTATATTGCACTTCAGTTATAAACAAACATTAATAGCAATGCACCAATGTCATTGGATAACATGAGGATCCTTTCTCCCTGCTACCACGGTGCTTTCAAAGCCTCTCCAATCTGCTTTCTTAAAATTGAAGCAAGTACCAGATTTGCACAATATAAACCAAAGTCATTTGGCATCAATCTCATTGCATGCATGTACCTAAGAGCAGAATTTGAACCCATACTCCAAATTTAGTCGCAAAATTGCTTATTATCATGCCAAAATGACTTAGTGATATATATGCCAGTCTCCTCTGCACACATCCCAAGATATTGTTTGCCATTTTTACTACTGCCAAACATTATCCAGATGGTTTTAGTGATAACAATCCGCCTAACAATCTCCCATGATGATCCCCAATTTGCAAATGTGAGAAATGTGCTGGCCATCTCGTTGATCAAATTACTGAATTAGCTCACTTAACATAACATTCGTTCATACCCAAAATCTATGTAGACACGAAACAAGTTAATTCTAATTGCCAAATTAGATAGCACATCCAAACAAAGAGGGAAAATAAAAATAAAGAATAACATTGAGTTTGTTGGCACATTTAAAATGCACGTACAAAGTATGGCAAGTTATATTTCCTGATTTGATGAGAGTTGTCTATCAGTCTTCTTGTACTATCTGAGGGGTGGCGGTTGTGTGTGTGTGTGTGTGTGTGTGTGTGTGAAGGACAGAGTCAATGTTTCCTTTAGTGAAGAACATTTAGCTGTGTTTTTGGCAGTTACCAGGCATGCTTTTAGTTCATCTGACAGAGAATCCTTCAGGAGGATGATCTTATCCTTCTCCCCTTCATTTTCATCTCAGCACACAACACATTTATTGTGGATAACCACATTCTTTTCTTCAAAGCATAAATATGCAAAAGTATCCTCCTCCTTAACCCCACAGTTCAGCAATAGATTTGTACTCTATGCTTGAGATATAATCACAATTCTGTTGTTGAACTGCAGCTCTCTCCTGAACATCATGATGTGATTCATTTGTTGAGCTCCTCCAAGTTCAAGTTGCTCCGAGCAGACGTTATTGCTGGCAATGGCAAAAAGTCAGAGAAGTACACACTACCATTGCTCATTTAATTAGTCAAAATAAATTATCTTCAAATTAAAAGTGTTTTTTTTTTTAATGCTACATTTCTGGTTAGCTGTTGTGATTAAATGTTGAGATCACGGTTTAGGATTTTAATTCCTGCTTAAAACCATTTAAAAGATTGTTTTCAAACATATTAAAGGGGAATTAATTTAAGCCAATATTTGTGGGGTAAGTTAGATATTATTTCAGAAAAACACTGCACACAGAGATAGAGTGTTGAGAATACATTACTGAATTGTAGGGAACTGGAGTATTTGCAAGCGTTTCATTTCCAGCTGGACAAATTGCTATGCATACTGTCTCCTTGCACATACACTGTCCTTCCACATATGGTGGGGGAATCTCAGAAATCCCAGTACCCATTAGCTCTTCTTCCCCCCAGCTATCATGAGGCTAAGGCTACACTACATAGCTTACAGCAGCACAGCTGTATCAAAGGCTGGGTAAGGCTTTGCATCCTTGTGAGCATCTGCTGAATTCTCACTCTATTGACTATTGTTATAGGCATCTGCGTGATAGAGTATTTCCTTTGAAAATCTGACTAATGTAGTGTTTTGATATATGAATCTCAGTTTGAGACTGGACTCAAGTACTCATTCACAAGACTGTTAGGGGGAGGTTTTACAGTGTACCAAACAGAGGAGACAATCCAAAGCGACACCTGGTAAAAGTCTAGGTAGATATTAAAAACAAAACAGAGACGACATTCAAATTTAGTTTCAGTATGACGGCATGTAAGAAAGACAAAACTTAAGGCCAGAAAAACTTGCAGCAGGTGGGAAGCTTTGCTTCCAAGGTATTCCTAAGAGGACTATTAGCAAACAAAAAGTAATTTGAAAGGTTTTTCCTCTAAACCCATGCTATTAGGCATTTCTAAAAAAGCTGTATAGTTCTACATAAGTGATTTATATTCCAGTTCTTCAACATGCCATGGGTGGAGGCAGTGAACTTCCTTGGAGGTTTGATTAGGTGGTACAAGTTCAGGAATCTGAAATCTATGTGCATGCTAGTAAAAAGAGATGCTATAGTCCCTCAGAGAACAAATGCTAGACCCTCAGAAAGTGTTGGTCAGGATTCCAGTTCACTGCTGATCAATGCATAGCACAACTGACTTCTGGGTTCTTTTAAGTCCCTGGTATGAACTATAACTAGAAAAGCTGAAGGAAAAAAATTAAGGCTACAGTTATTTTGTTAAACAAAATGAGAAGAACGAAATGCCTGAGTTGCATGGAACTAGAGAATATTGAATTACGAATTATTTTTGTCTAGAGGATTTCTGCAGTTCTTTCATAGTGCATAAAAATGTTATGCTACTGATGCAGAAGTACTTTTTAACTGGCATTCTGTTCCCTCAGCTTGACAGTTATAAACTGGCACCTTCTGCCCACTTCATCCCTGTGCCTTCTACACAGACTCTAATCAATCGAAAATGCTTCTTTATTGTTGGACAAATGGTCTAACTGTCATGCTACATTTCACAAATTGCAATATTATATCCACGTTAGTGCATGTTAGTTTTAATTATGCTTTTGTAAATATTTATTTCTTTATAGGAATTTCTACAGTACTCAACACTGCAGTATAGTTACACTACAGATACATTTCCAAGATTATTTTTCAAAGATTGTAAGGCCCCAATAGCATAATCTAAAACATACACTGGCTCTACTTTCACAAACATGTGAAGATTCACTGTGAGTAACGGCAGTGTTTTATAATGTCCAGAGTTGGTAAGGTCAGCTCCCAGGTCTACACTACACTCTGCTAAGGGAGACCCTCTTGGAGGTCCTTATGGATTGAAAATCACTGAGGGTGGAGATAATCTAGAAGAAGAAAATGGCCACAACTTCATCTTCAGCCGGGTTGCAGCCTGCAAAGCAAGCATCAGAAAGAGGCATCACCAGGGCAGCTGGGCAATGTGTTGATTAAGCAAAGCAGATCATTGAGAAGGCTCTGCTGTCAGGGCTTCTATGGAGCTCCAAGTATAATTTACGGCACAATGTCCTCAAGGGAGGGCAGGTGGCAACACTGCCTTTCTTCCTTTGGGGTGAATTGCCTGCCTCCCCAGGTACAAAGGTCAGGGCTGGTGAAGGGAACTCAGTATATTTAGTTCAAAGGTTACTCCCTTACACACTATCCCTTTATTTTCCTTCGTGTAAGGAAGTCATTGGCTTTTACAGTGTCCTGGAGATTATTGCTAAGAGCGTAATTTAAAACAGTTCAAAATATGAAAAATCTTGGACTAGTCAAAGAAAAAGGGCCTACATTATATACATTCACATTATTTTTTATTGACAAAAATGGAATATCAGATTGTTTTCTTTGATGTACCAACTTAAATCAGCTGATGGTTGTCATGATGGCATTTCTCATCACAACCACTGGATTGAGACTGGTGGAATGGAGGACAGAATCTCATCACCAGTATGCTCAACCTGAGCAAATGGAAGGGAGATGGGGAAAAGTCTGTCATTCTTAATTCCCACCACAGGCTGGGGCTTCTAGATGCTCTGAGATTAAATTCAAGCAGTTTCTTGGCATCTGTTAGCATTTTATTAGAACACCAGCCCTGACTCTAGGCTCTGCTGTGACTCACGTATGTCACTTCTGGCAGTGTACAGGACCATAACGTTGGTGAAACATGCCACTTGGGAATCTGCTGACCCTCTGCAGACCCTAGTGTAGGGCTGTGCCAGGGCATAGCTTGGAGAGGGAGAAGGCATGGTTAGAGAATGCTGTAGATAGTCTAGGCCGGGGCGGGCAAACTTTTTGGCCTGAGGGCCACATCAGGTTTCCAAAATTGTACAGAGGTCGGTTAGGGGAGGCTGTGTCTCCCCAAACAGCCAGGTGTGGCCCAGCCCCCGCCTCCTATCCGACCCCACCCCAACTTCTTGCCCCCTGATGGCTCCCCCGGGACTCCTGCCCCATCCACCTCCCCCTGCTCCCTAACCACCCCTGGACCCTCCACCCCTGACTGCCCCCTGCTGCCCCATTTAACCCCCCCCTTCATTCCTGGCTGCCCTCCCCAGGACCTCTGCCCTATCCAACCCCCCTGTTCCCCACCCTCTGTCTGCCCCAACCCCTGACCACAGCCCCCAAACTCCCCTGCCCTCTATCCAACCCCCCCTGCCCCCTCACCGTGCTGCCTGGAGCACGGGTGGCTGGTGGCGCTACAGCCGCGCCGCCCAGAGCACCGGCTCAGGCCGCGGCTCTGCAACGGCACTGCCCGGCCGCCCAGAGCGTTGCCCCAGCGACGCAGGGCGCTGAGGCTGCGGGGGAGGGGGAACAGCAGGGGAGGGGCCGAGGACTATCCTCCCAGGCCAGGAGCTCAGGGGCCGGGCAGGAGGGTCCCGCAGGCCGTAGTTTGCCCACCTCTGGTCTAGGCTATTGCAAAGGACAATAGAGAGCAGTTGCAGTAGAATGTAAATTACAGCAGCCCTTGGGACTTCTCTGTTCCCTAGCTAGCCCCAGAATCCAGGGGTGCAAAGGTGGCCTCCTCCCCCTGCCCGCTATTCTGCACAGAGTTTAGCTTAGTCGGAACAGAAAATCAGGGCCACACTATTTTAAACTAGAAAAGTAGCTGGGATGGGGATGGTGGAAACCCAATTCAAATGAAATGGCTGAAATGCCCTTGTACTGACTCTGCCTGTAATGGTGGGAAGTAGCAGTAAATTGTGCTTTTAGTATATTGCTCTCTCCTATGGAGTGTTTTTCTAAGGGAATTATGTGTAGAAAAGCTCAAAGTATTTTCTGTCCTCAAAAAGATAAACCCCAAGAAGGTCATAGCCTTTTAAAGAGATTTGCTGCAGTGAAAGACACTTCTGGATTGGAATGAACTCAGATTGTCTTTCCAATGTATTAAAAACCCATTTACCAAAGAAATCTCTTTCTTTTCAGACAGATTGGTAAACTCCTATTAATAACATTACAGTATGTCTACGTAAATGTAAATCTTAGTAAATTATAGTGCAATAGCTGCATCTGAATGACCAGTGTTCAGAATCACAGAACACACTTTTTCCACCTTCTCTTTTTTTGTTACCTGTTTGTGCTTGGGAAAGTTGCTGGATTTCCTGCCCCGAACACTGAACCCCTTTGCTTATCCAGCAAAACAGGTAATATACAACATGGGCTGATGCTGGAGTCTCACATAGCAGCAACCACAAGTAATGCTTCCTACCATCTCCTGCTGGCTAGCAGACTCCATCTCATCCTAGAAAAAGAATACTCCGACCCCAGTTATTCACGCCTTCATTACTTCATGGCTGGACTACAGCATTGTGATATACCTGGGCATGAAACCTTCAGCATTTAAGAAACTCTAGCTAGTGCAGAATGCTGCAGCATCTCTCCTCAGCAGTTAGGATACTATGAGCATATCAAACCTGTACTCCGCTCTCAATAGTGGTGTCCCATAGAATATCAAATCAAGGTCTCAGTCACTATCTTCAAAGCACTCCATTCTATGGCCTGAGCCCCAAGATATCTAACAGACCATCCATGTTCGACTGGTCTGCCCCTCTGGCACAATGGAACAATACGAGTAACAATAAGAGTAAGGCTCGTCGATGCAGGAGATGGGACTTTCTCGGAACTTGGTCTGAGACTATGAAATGAACTTCTCCAGGAACTAACAACAGTCACAATACTTACCACTTTCCAATGCGCACATATTCCTTTGACCTTGCCTTCTCTAACAACCGCAACAAAACCACACCAAAAACCCTAGCAAAGAAGACACTCTACTGTACGTTTCTCCCTCTGGGAGAGGTTGAGAGAATAAACAACACATGACATATGTGTAATCATCTTGGTTAATGCACTACTGGAAGGTGCTCAGATTCTACACTGATGAGCGTGGTATAAAAACCTACATAGTACAGAATATGCAGCAGAGGTGCAAGCTTCCTCATGCTGCCCTACCAAATCACCTAAAGCTTTACACATAATCATTTTAGAAAATTAACCAAGGTACACACTGCACCCTCTTTACAAAGCCATTGTTTATAAAGAGCTTTTTCCAAAGAAAATATAGGACAATTGGTGCTTGGATTCCAAAAATGTCAAATCCAATGAACCGACCTCATAGTCACAGATTCTAAAGCCAGAAGGGTCTCTGTGATCATCTAGTCTGAGATCATCCTGTATAACACAGGCCATAGAAGCTCCCCAAAATATTTCCTAGAGCATTTCTTTCAGTCACTCAGGGAGAATCCACCATGACCCATGGTCAATTGTTCCAATGGTTAATTATGCCTTATTTCTGGTCTGAATTTGTCTACCTTCAACTTCCAGCCATTGGATTGTGTTATACCTTTCTCTACTAGATTGAAGAGCCCATTATTAAGCATTTGTTCCACTTATCCACTTATAAACTGTAACCAATTAAGCTAAATAGATTGAGCTCCTTAAGTCTATCACCATAACGCCTGTTTTCTATTCCTTTTATCATCCTTGTGGCTCTTCTCTGAACCCTCTCCAATTTATCAACATCTTTCTTTAATTGTGAACACCAGAACTGCACACAGTATTCCAGCAGCAGTCACACTAGTGCCATACAGAGGTAAAATAACATCTCTACTCCTACTCAAAATTCCCCTGTTTTTGCATCCAAGGATCTCATTAACCCTTTTTGCCACAGCATTGAACTGTCAGCTCATGTTCAGCTGATTATCTACTACAACCCCCTAATCTTTTTCAGAGTCCCTGTTTCCCAGGATAGAGTCACCCATCCTATAAGTATGGCCTACATTCTTTGTTCCTAGATGTATACATTTACATTTAGTCATATTACAGAAGCTCTCCAGAACGTTCATAACTGCCTTCCAATGCTGTCACCATATTAAAGATGAAAACGCCCTATTCTAGAAGTCAGGCCAGATCATATTAAGAGGACTTTCTCTATTTAAAACCAATTTCACAGTCAGTTAGCCCATTATACTCTTTGGGCCATACTATGCCAGATAGACAGAGGCCTACATTAGAGGTGATGCAAACCCTTTGGTCTTAAGGAGATCTTATGAAATGATTTGTGCTTGAAAAGTTTAAGCATGTAAAAGCAATGTGCACGCTTCACCATCCCTTTGCAGTTGGCCAGCTCCATGGGCCAATCCTTCCTTCATCACATTTATGGCGCTGAGGACAAATGGTAGGAGCAGTCCCCACACTCCCCAGCAGAGACTGGCATTGTGCCTGGTTCTTTTGTGCATCCATGCTAGGGCCAGGCACAGTATAGCCCATTTTGAAGCAAACTACTTTGGATATGTGTACACTTTGCGATGTGGGGTGTGGTTACTAGCTCGAGAAGACATATTCACATGAGCTCTCATTAAGCTAGCATGCTAAAACTAGAAGGCAGCTGTGGAAGCGCAAGTGACAGGAGGAGTTAGCCACCCTGAGTACAAGCCCATCAGAGAGCCTACAGATGTACTCTGGGTGGCAAGCTCCACTGGTCACACTGACACAGCTACCTTCTGTTTTTAACAAGCTAGCATGATGACAGCTAGCATGGATACATCTCCCCAAACTGGGAATCACACCCCCAGTTCCAAGTGTAGACAGACCCCTAGAGTGTAAGCTCCTTGGGACAGGGTATCTTCATTATATGTTTGTACAGCACCTAGCCCAATGAGATCTTGGTCTACGATTGGAATCCCTAGGTGCTCCTGTGATACAAATAGCAGTGTTATTGAATGAGGAGAACAGTGTTTTAAGAGTACAAATTATACTTACATATTATATACACTTACAAATTACACATGCATAAATATATAAATGTATAATAAAAACTTGAATTTTACCTGAAAGAATTTATAGGCATTCCAGTGCTATCTCCTCTAGATGAATCTTTCTTAAGTATGCAAATACTGATTATCAATATTATATATTATGCAAATTATCCAGAGAATAATTTCTCTGCTCTAATAAAAGGCAAAGGCTCACAGAGCTCTTCCTTTGACCAGTGTGCAACAGCTGGCTGTTGGCTGAAACAGTACTTCAACCCCGGCAGCACCTCAAGCAGTTCATAAATCATTGCCTGACACGAGGCCTCTGTGGCAGCTAATAGGAAGAGCCATTTTTCAAGGAAAGCTGCAAGAGAGATAAGTGTACTCGAGTGGCTAATGGGCCTCAATTTGTAGTGTGCTGTGAGGCACAGAGATGAGATCTGCAAATCACACCCTTTCTTCCTTGACACAAACTCTACTTTGGTAATAAAATCTGCCCTACTATTAGCCAAGTGATGTAGACCTTATGGGAACCGAGTGTATGTGTACACGGGTTCAGAGAGGAGGAAGAGGAGGAGTGTCGGGTTTGTTTTTGTTTATCTGAGCTGGTTTGCTGCTCGTTTTCCTGCACCTCTAGTTGCACCGACCGAGCATGATCTGTCATGTCAAACATAATTTAGCAAGGCCACACAAATTATAATTACAGGTTATGTCCTTCTCTTGGAAGAATTATGCCATTGAGAAAGAAGCGAAACTGCCTGCATTCCAAATGTGGCCTATCAAGTAGGCAATATGACACAAAGACACAGAAGTCCTTGATCATATGGTATTTAGGTGCTTCAATTTATAGAAGGAAGAATAAAGATATGAGCCTTTTTCTTTCATCTCTATTGAGTTTCTTGCTTTTGTGTAAGGCATGGCAGGTGGACAGTAAACACCCCTAAGCTGGATTTCTGTTTATTGGGTTCTGCTTAACTGAGGCAAGGGATACAATTTGAGGGTAAAAAAAAGATAAGGTTCTTTATTTAAATAGAGCTAGTTTTTAACAAAAAAAACCTCACAGGTAAATGGAGTGGCTTGGTCATCTATTCCTTTTCTCTTTTTGTGGCTTGGGAGTAAATAGTTTGCAAAGAACACCCATGTATAGCCCCACCAATCACGGTGAGTGGATTCTTTCTTGGGTTCCTTACTGGGTTGAGAGGATACTGCATTAAAATTAACTGTCCTGAAGCCTCAATGCTTGTCATCAAGCCACAGAAATGTCTTGTACTTTCTCCTTGACTTTTGATTACCCTTTTTCTCCTCCTTTATAGGTTAGATACCACATTCCAATGGACAGAAAAGTTAGCCACAAGGCCGGAGCTAGAGGGAAACTAATGAAATCCCAGTGAAACTTGGAATTCCCTGCTCCTTCCTCCTGTCTTTTAGTTAAGCCAAGGAAGAAGTATGCTCAGAGGGAAGAAAGGTAAGATACATGATATTTGAGGTCTTTGCTAGAATCTGAATTAACCCAAACCAAATAACTTGCAAACATTAAAAAAAAACAACTAATGCCACAGAAGTCCTTTTTACAATAGTGCTACTTATTGGCAATTGCCTGCCAAGAAAGTAACTCATTGAATACTAACTATGGGGAAAGAATGGGAGCAGCCAGAAGTAGCTAAATAAGGCAGCAGTCAGTAGCAGTCACAAATCATAAAGCACAAAGAGAAGACCACATTCATTAGCTAACTTTTAGTTCTATTATTGCTTTTGGAAGGGGATCTTCCATAGCTGATAAGCACCTAGGTAAAAGCTCAGTGCTCGGAAGCCAGCACAGTCCATAAACATTACTTATAAACAATGCAGTACATTAATTTTTTCTGCTTCCTTTTGTGTTTTCAATACATTTTTCCAGTCTTATTATTTTATGTCCCTTTAGGGAGAAGATTTTCTATGCGCTATGTTGCTACCTCCCCCGCTCCATGCATCTTCCTACTAGTGTTGCCTGTCTGACAGCCAATAGTGAAATTAGCCAACATTATGAACCAGCAATTACCAAGCACTTCTCAAGCCTGGCAGGGGCTGTCAGAGTGCCTTCCTGCTTTTGACAGAGATTTTTAATTAATCTGAGCAGTGTGGATGGCTTGAGTGGGAACACTTCCTGGATTTACTGAATCACATAGACGAGGACTGACTATCAGATTTCCTTTTGCTGTTTGCAAACTGGTGACCTCTCTAATTTGCAGACAAACTGAAGCGCTTACATGATAAAATAATGTGGCATATCCCTACTTGTTATAAATATCTACTCATGGACTGATTGTGTGTCATGAGGCTGGAAGATGTAAAAGCTCCCTCTTTGCCCTATTTGAAGCACCTTTTATGTTCCTGTCATTAATTTATTTTAATTATGACTGCTCACAGTTTTTCCAGCTAAAATGTTTTTCTAAAGAAAGACGAAACATTTTTTCTCCTTCTGCAGAGGTGCTTGGGAGTCACAGCCCTTATCTAGCTCCCCCTGCTGAACACTCACAGGTTGCTGTGTTTGGGTCTCACATGCTTTTAAGCTTTCCTGAGTTTGACAAGAGTCCAGGTACTTCCTCTGGATTTCTGGGCACACTCTTTGGACACAGATTTTCTCCCTAGCACCCTCTTCTGAGCTGAGGCCCCAGAGTCCAACTTTCTAGGCCCTCAGACTAATGCTAGCTCCCCAGTAGCTTTCCAATTTTGTGGACCCTCTGGTTTCCAGTTCACCTCTTCAGGGACATGTGAGAGTTGAAGCAAAGACTCACTTTCCTTGCCACTGTTGAGCATTCTTTGGGATCTGACCAGAGTCTTCTAGCGCATCCAGGATGCCCTTGTCCTGCACATGGCTTTTCCAGCAGCCAGCTGCCTTCAGCCTTGGCTGGTTTAACAGTCAAAAAGGTCCCTTCTGCTACAAAAGCAAGCCCCTTTGTTCCTTTCTCCTGCCCCAAACTTATCTTTGTTTCTCTGAGTCCCTCTGAGTTTTTAAATGGTTTCTTTGTTTCACCTTCTGCTGAAATTCCACTGCTGTGAACCCTTGCTCTCTGCACAGAAGTTGGAGAAAACTGATTCAATCTAGGATGCAGTTACTCCTTTGGTCTGCCCAGGCAAGATCTATTCAGCTACTGATAATCTTTAAGGACTGACCTGTGCTTAGGCAGACATGCCAGCACATACTCATCTCCTCAGGTCAAGAAGTATGTGTCAAGAATACAGTACAGACAATAAGGGTTTAAACACAGTGAGTTCATAATTTCAAACAGAACACAAATTGTAAGTAGACAGATTCCCTAAATCATCATAGGGAATCATGAGGAATCTGAACTACAACGTTTATGACCCACTATAGCAGCATTTCCAAATCAGGGATTTTTCCATTTGTTTTTTGGCCAGAAATTTTTGGTATTTAAATTTGTGTTCAAAAATCAAAATTTCCTATCAACCACTACCACCATTTTTGACCAGCTCTAATTTTACTACTATAAACTCTGGACAATGCCGACTTATGCTGGTGCCCTTAGGATCAGGCAGACCAGCTACTCAGGGTCATGGTTTCAACTACTTTATTGAGGAGGAGATGAGCGTTAGCCAAGCTCCTTAATGAACAGCCTTCTGTGTTTCAGCCCAGCATTCTGAATCCTATCACCCTATAACTTTCACATATAGCAACATAACAAAAGAATAAAAAAAGATTCACATTCTGTCTTTTCTTCTACTTTTCTTTGAAATGAAGGCTACTACAGAGATGATTTTATTTAGCACACAGCTGAATTTTATAGTGTTTGGGATATGCATTATATTTTAGTTCAAGAGCCAAATTGTATCCAAGTGGAATTGAATGGATTCTTGACGATTTAGTTCTTGGTGTGCAAACAAAAGGCAAACTCTTTTCAATTAACAGTTTATTCTACAAACAGGCTTAGATTTTTATGAATGTGTTAATTATTCAAAATTATGTTATGGATTTTTTTAAATGAGAGCAAGTGTCAGCCTCAGAGACTATTCAGTCTATTTCTTTGATTATTTGCTATTCATAAGCTACAGTTTTCACTATGTGACTGATCGCTTAAGTCACATGAGGTTGTTTCTGTTCCCTAATTGACCACTGAAAGTTTTATAAGCAGAACAAAGGTGGTTGTGGCGCACACATTCACATGGCTACATTTGCACAAGTATGCATTGTGTTAATGCATACATGAATATTTGTGAAAGTTTCGCTTTCCAAGAACATTCCTTAAAACAAAAAGTCAAAGAAGAGTGAATTACAGGCAATTCAAACACATTTTAGCAAACATATGGGTTTAATTCAACTGAACGTTTGTGAATACTCTATATAGTACCGACCCAACTCTAATCAGTAATATGTATCACTATTCCTGTGAGCTACTAGGAGACTGAAATTAATGAGAAGGCCACCATGTCTTTAGTCCATAAATAAGGTCATTTTTATCAGAGACTAAAAGTATCAGGAATGAAAAGAAGTTCTTAAAAATAAGAGCCAGCTTCCTGTCCCACTGGATACAATCAGATCAGGTAGAAGATTTCCCAGAGATCTGGGGGTACATTGTGTGGGGCATGTCTATTTAAGTTTAGTTATACTAAATGCAAGCTGTTCACAACTGTTTTCTTTGTTGCCGTGTTGTTTTGGGTTTGTTTGGGGTTTTTTGCTGCGCATCATCATTGTTAATGGGCACATGTTTGCAGGGAAGAGACTCCATATTTTTCCTATTGTTCACATTCCTATGACAGCTGCTATGAAGGAGGCACAACATATGAATAACATCCGAAAAACTGAGTCTGTTGCCAACTTTTTCTTTTTTTCAGTTGCTTCCTCTCTCTGATTTCAAAAAAGACTACACACACCCCTTTTTTAAGCCCACTCTCTCCAAAAGAGGCTTTAAGTTCCTCTGTGATGCTTTCTGAGGCAGAGAGAGAAGTCCATAAAATGTGCTGAAACTTTTCGGTCTGGTGCAGATAGTGCAGCTTTCATTGGACCAAATAATTCTACCTCATGTTGTTCCATTCATCAAAACTAACATATGCTTTTTATATAATGCATTGTCTTAAATAATGCAATACATATGGGTAAGGCTAACATTAGTAAAATATCAGGTGCCAGAACTGGCTAAAGGTGAGGGAGGGGGTCCATCTCTAACAGTGCCACAAATATGTTTCCATTGGGGACTGTAAGAACATGGGAACGCTAAAATATCACCAAATAAAATAAAAACACTTTATTTAATAGTAAAAAGAATTATATACATTCTGGGTGTAATTTGTCTCTTTGAAGACAGACAGCAAAAAGTCACTTCATTCCTCGGGTCAGGGTGAATTTCATATTGTATGAAGACCATGCCTGTGAGTTGTTAAGGTCAGATGTTCCCGTCAGGACAGACAGGACTGGTTAGTGTTGAAAAGACCTAAGTAAGCTTGCCTTATGTCTCTAAAAAAAGGATTAGCAATGGCAAACATACTGGTGTGCCCAGCTGGTACGCAGTTGTTTGATTTTATGTTTGCAGGTTTTTTTTAGAATAGGCCAGATTTTTATTTGGTGGCAGTGGGAGATAGCCATTGTTCTGGTACAGAGAGAACAAGATAAAGGCAGTGGGAGCACTGTTTGCTAGCACTCATTTTTTCTCTACAGTAGGATCAATGCTTAATTCAGAGCCAAAGCTCTTACCTACTTCTTCACTTCCATGTATTTTCCAGTCAGTTTCCCCCCCAAGCAAAAAAAATTATAAAAATTGAAAATGTGTCTGGCAATAAAAATCGGGTTGCTGTGACTTTTTTGAATTCACTAGCATTTTTAAGTGCATAAACCCTGTTACTTTGGCTGATGGGGTCAGGTGTAATTTAATAATACAAAATAAAACCCCATGTTTATTTTTTGACCTGTGCTGAAAATCATAGTTTTCTCTTTTCTGACTTCTGTCCAAAGTCCTGTATGTCCCATATCATGCAGTATTTCTGCCACTAAATAGCTAGGTTATTTTGATTGCATTGGTGCTGGTACAATTAACTGAAATCATTGCAGAGGAGCGTCAGCTAGGGAGAAGTGCTAGAAGTGGCTGTCTTTTAAACTGATTGATTATAATATATTTATTTCCATTTCAGTTTAAAAAAAGAGTTACTAACCTCAAACAGACTGGCAGATGTATGATACTCTATTAAAAACAGAATTAATCAAATAGCATTCCTATCCAATGAAGCAAAAGCAGGGACTGAATCAGAATTCTGCACATGAACAGTTTACTTTAAAAGGAAATTAAGAAAAGTTTTAGAATTTTATCTTTAACCAACACATATTAACTAGGGCTAGCCAAAAGTTTTCCATCAAAACTGTTTAACAGAAAATTTGGGTTTTGAACAAACATATTTTCATGAATAAAGTCTGCATTCTATGGAAAATTTCAATTTTTCATCAAAAACCAGACACCTGTCAGCCACAATATCTTGATTCCACTGTACTGCCATTTTGCCTCGTGGGAGTTGTAGTCTGGCATCCTCATGTCTCTATTATTCTCTTTGGGTTCCTCAGTGGGACTACATCTCCCTTAATGCATCAAGACCAGGGATTTCTATGTTGCAACTGTCACCATTTCAATGTTACTGCACTGCTATTCCCCCTCCAGGATCCCTTAAGGGCACCCACTTAAGATTTCCAGCTCTCAGCCATCACCTCTCCTGGGTAAGAGCCGCATCTCTCTCCCTCCTGACCCAGGTTTTAAGGCTGCACAGTTCTGTCTTACACTGCAATATCCCAAAGAGACCAGTCTATGTAAAGGTCAGTCAGTGCCTGTGCTTTGCTTTCTCTCCAAGGGCTATGAACAAAGTAATGCCAGCAGTTACAAGTTACCATGCAGCTCTTTCTAAGCAAGCACATTTTTCTTAAGGCAAAAGTGTTACAGAGAAAAACAATAGTTCTTATATGCATGCTAAAAGCTTACCAGAAGTCACCCATCAGTCTTATGGGTTCCAACACTTCTGTAGGGCACAATCATACATACAATCACTGGCCACAGTGAATAAACTTAATATAATATGTTCCCACAAAGATACTGCATGTGGTTACAGTATCTGTCACAGCAACTACCTCACCAGAACTGAAGATTACAAATCCCATGAGGCACCACAGTAGCATTTTCAAATTGAAATATTTTGGTTTTCAGATGAATTATTTCAGTGTCTGATTTTTCAATGAAAATCAAACTTGTCGATGAAAAATGTTGACAAAAATTTTCATTTTCACTGAAATTTTCTACAGAAAATAAGTACATTTTCCAACCAGCTTTAATAATAACACTCTTGCAGACTCAAGCTCTGCAAAGTAAAGATATTGTTTGTATTACTAATACTGCAGTTTTCTAATGACCCAACCAATCATGTTTTTCCTACAAACATCTGGCACCTTCATCACCTTTGTGTTAGTATAGATGGTCTGCAAATTCTGATAGGTGCATCTGGGCAATAGTATATTCTCATTAAGGTTTGTCCTGGAAAGCCAAATTCAGCTGACCTATGCATCTGAGTAATTCCATCCACCCCAGTGAGTCTTCTTATATGGAAAATGAAAACAGAATTGTAGGAATTGATATTAGCAGCTGACTGCTGTGAGTTCTCTGTTTTAATGTAATGAAGTAAAAAGTAGCTGGCTCTCAAAGTCTGTGCACTACTTAAGTCCCACTTAAATCCTCAAAATAGAGTTTAAAATGGGACCAGCTATGCATTACATGGGTCTTCTGCAAAGGGTTGAATTTCACCCTTAAAGAATAAACAGGGAATAATTCATTTCTTAGATTGTTTAGTTTCTCTTGTACTATTAATACTTTTTGTTCACGTTACTATAACGAAAACAAGAAATGACATACATTTCTTTCCCTTTTTTCCTTTAAATGCATCTTTCCACTATAGTCATCCCTCCAATCTGCCTGTCTGCCTATGAGTTTGGAGAACATGGGTGTTGTAATTTTTAATAACCTGACTACTCACCAAAGAACAGGCAGGCAATGAATGCACATGTAATTGTTATTCACAATAACAACCAAGGTCTGAGCTCTCTGGTGATGGGTTGTCCAGTGGAGAAATTGTGATTTCAAATATGTCACAGCCCTAGTTCTGGAAAACTTGTTGGATTCTGCAGGATTTGGGATAGGTTTTGGTTTTTTAAAAAATATTGTGTTCTGGTTCAATTTTGGACATGTTAAGCCTGGAAAGCTGAATATCTGCTTGTTAAAATTCTAAATAAAGTAGTTAAATGCTGAAGATTAGCAGTTCCATCCTTATAGTGCTGTCTTGAAAACTTTTTTTGGTTCCTGCTGTCTGCATGAATATTTATGAAATTCTGCCTCTACTTAGAATGGGGCCAGCAGTGTAAATTCCTCCCCCCCCCCCCCCCCCGACCCCTCTTCCAGCAAGCAAAAGACTGGTCTGTGCATGTGGCCAGTTTTGAGGCCACAAGATTGTGGAAAATTCAGATCCTTACATATACTGCAATAGTTAGAGCTGGGGGGAAAACTTGAGTCATGAATATTCTCCCAAATAAAAGCACTGAGGAGTTTGGGTCACTTCAATTCCTGGGGTACATTCTTTTTGAGTACTGAGATGTAACCCTTCTCCAGGACGTGTGTGGGTTGCAGAGATAATGGTATCCATGGCGAAAGATTTTATGAAACACAAGAAAGTTATTTCAGTTCAGAAATACTACATGAGATCACTCTCTTTCCTTTCATTTATACTTCTGACATACAGCTGCATCTTCCTGATCCTGGGCCTGCTTCTATGCTGCCCTCATCTAGATATGCTCTAATCTATACTAGTTGGCTATGGCTCCCATGTACCAGATGGAGATTGGTGGAGCACAACATGCTCTAACCATGCCTCTCGCTCTAACCATGCCTCTCTACCCAGCCTCCCATGCCCTCTGAAGTGAGGCCCACATGAGACTAGCATAGGAGTCAATTATGCAACCCCTACACCAAATGGCAACTTCTCAGAATGGCAAAAAGCAGATGGAGCAAGCCAGTGATTCTGGCCCAAAGTGTCAGTTGTCAGTGATAAATTCATGTGTTTTTTCTTAAGACATGAGGGCCTGATTCTGCCACCCTAGTGCCTGCTGAGTTGTATTTAATGCCTCTAGCAATCCTATTGATTTCAAATGTAATCAACTAAATGCCATACTGGTCTTAACTCTAGGAGCAGATCACTGAAATCGCTAGCACTATTTGTGACGTTAAGTGATTCTCTATGTGAATAAGGGTGGCAGAATCAAGTTCTTAGAAAAGAGCACTTTTCATTTAAAATATATTTTGCCCTTCTGTATATATTCCAGTTCTTCACATATGTTAATTTTAACATTTTTCACATAGTGCAGTAGATGGAAAAAACCTCTAGTTGTCTTGATCAAAAAATAAAACTGCAAGGGGGGAGTGGAGATACGGAATGCTATAAAAACCCTTTAAATCTGAATGAGCTTTCATCTCTTTGGTTAGCCTTTATTTTAACCATCCGTACACACAAACTATGTTCCAAGCTTACGAGCCAGGAGCCTAGTAGAGTTCCATCAAGTTTATAAGATATGCCAGTTTGGATGCTCTGGGATAGTATTTACCACTGTTTGGCATCACTTACCTTAAACAAGACCACCTTTGCACATCTAGAATGCCTTGATAAGAGCTATACCTGCTTCCTAGAGGAGTGATTTGCACTCATAAAAAAGTCACATGTGAAAAACATCTTGGAGTAAGTGATCAGTAAAAAAAAAAAAAAAATCCAGTAATTGAGTTCTAGTCCATCCAGTAATTCCACCTTTCATCTCTGAAATGGCCTGCTTCCTGGCCAGACTATATCTCCCATAATGCACCCAGAATTATGTGACTTCCACAATGCACCACCACACAGCTGAGTCAGAAGGAAATCAACACATTGCGTACGGGAGATGTAGTCCTCCAGGGACCCTGACCCATAAGGGGGCCAGAACTAAAATTCCTGCATGGCTATGTGCCACAAAAGGGAAATGAAGTTTAATGTTTTCTTGATCTGATTCAAAAGGAAACATTTCAGGTCAATTCAAAAAATGCAATATGGGTCAAACCAACCCAAAACGAATTACTTCATTTCAATTTTCCCAGTAGAAAATGAAAATTATTCCAACAGAAAATTCCTCGTCAGCTCACGGCTGGGGAGATTTTGGTTTTAATGGGCATTTGCCTTTTAGCCATCTTTTTCACCTAAAATGTTGGCATTTTCCTGGCTGGTAGCCATATAAATCTTTAGGAGGACACGTCTTCGTGTACATACTTGCAATATCCAAAGGGTGAGGGAAAGAGCTTCCTGAAACCTCCAGTGAAACACTTCACTAAAGGTTGCACTATACTCAATGATGTAATGTAACCCTGTAGATGAGGAATTGTGGAATGCTCTCCACATGCCAGTGGTTACAGCAGTCTTCTCTTCGCTGAGTCTGTGAGAACAATTCTCACTACCAGAAAAAAATTTACATTTTCACAATTCCATGAAATCTGCAAATATTCCTCCCCCATGTACACATAAAAAAGAAACACATCTGTGTCTTGCCACAAGTGAAAAATTTCACTGTGGAAAAAACCCAGTATTTTTTTAAAAGGCAAAATTTCATCCTGAGAGGAAAAATTGGCGGGGGGCGGGGGAGGGGATTCTTTTGACACCCTGTGAAATCTGGCCATGTTTGAAGTGAGCAAAATGGCAAATTTTTATCCTGGATCAAATTTCTAAATTTCTCTCCTAGAATATGTTTATTACCACATAACTTGGAAAGTAGTCTCTATTCAGACAGCTGCAGCCATGGTCCTGCATAGCTGAATAGATAAAGCTTACTTCCCTGCCATTCTGCAGAATACCATTTTATCTCTTCAGCTATATTTTGTGAGCTTTGTTGGCCAGGTGAAGACAAAAATGTTTCCACCCTAAATATTAACACTGAATGTCTACTTCCTAAGTTTGGGGGAATGTCATGTGAACTCCTCCACAGGTGTTCCACTATCCATTAGCTACAGGGGATTTAAAATGGGGCCTTATTTGGAGGAAAGGCTGAAAGAATGAATTGGGGTTTTGTCGGAATGTTCTGCAATCTGAACTTTGGAAAAAGAACATAAAAATAATTTGCTCTAGACCTAAAATTATTTAACAAATGAAATGACTGCATCACCCAAACATTTAGCATTCCCAAACACCTCATCACCTGGTGCAGTTAGGAGCCTTTGCTGTGTCTGGTTAGCAGTAATTTCTGTCAATGTGTGTTAGCCACAGCGCTGAGGTATTTTTTTTTTATTAAAGCTATTGAAACTGGAATCAATTCCTCTCAGAGTTATGCCTCTCAGCTGTTTCTCATTCCATGGCTAATTTTACAGCCAGCCAAATTTACCTGTACCACCCACAGAGCTTGTTTTCTGAGAGGAAAATTATGGGGGTGCATTAGTATGAAATAAGGCCTCCTTGTCTCGACTATCATCATTCAGAGCAGGAAAGTGGTGCAGGAACAGAGACGTGTGAGTAGGACTACACGCCACCCTCAGTCTCTGCTTTGAGACACAGGTATTAGTTGAACACATGCCGCTCACTCTTTCCTAGCATACTCTCTCCCTCTCTCTCTCCAACGCTGCATGTTGTGGAGAAGGCTTCATAGTTTTAATAGAAATTATGTTTGTTCTCCATGTCAGTGGAAGAAAGAGGAACCAGTTTATTTTTCCGCAGGGATGTATTCCTGCAGAATTTGTTGAGCGTTGGGTTGCATAGTGTACTTTAGGGCAGTGGTCTCCAAAGTGGGGTGCGCAAGACGATCGATGGGGGGGCGCAGCAGGAGGAGCGCCCCCGGAGGAAAAGGGCGGCGCGGCAGGACCAGCAACGCCGCAGGGGCCGAGGGCGGGGGAAAGGGCGGCCCTGAGTCCTCCGGCCCGTGGAGGAGCAGAGGCAGCCGCGCAGGCAGCGGCCGGAGAGAAGCGGCACTTTCCCCTTCAAAGCCGGCCGGAGAGAAGCGGCGCTTTGAAGGGGAAAGTGCGGCTTCTCTCCGGCCGCTGGCTGCGCGGCTGCCCCTGCTCCTCCTGAGTCCTCCGGCCGGTGCTCGCAGGGCCGCGTTCCGAAAGGGGCTTTAGAGCAGCAGGCCAGGGCCCCGGGCCCCCTTAGCCCAGGGCCCTGAAGCCCCTAAAGCCCCTGCGTTCCGGGGGCCCTGCCTGCCGGGGGTGGGGGAGCAGCTCCCAGAATCGCGGCCCCCAGAATCGTGGCCATGGGGGTGGTGCTGCGCTGCTCAGAGCCACCTGCACACCCCCTGCACCAAACAGGAGCTGCCCCAGGTAAGTGCTCTGCACCTCCTGCCTGCCCCAGCCCTGAGCCTCCTCCCGCACCCCCACCCTGAGCGCCCTCCTGCACCCTAACTCCCTCCCAGACCCCGCACCCCCACCCTGAGCGCCCTCCTGCACCCTAACTCCCTCCCAGACCCCGCACCCCCACCCTGAGCGCCCGCTGTATCACAAAGTGTGAAACCAAGATTTTCAAAAATAATAAAGCATATTCCATCACATTGCTCTCACTAAAAATATTAATAATTTTTGTAGTGAGAGCAAAAAGGTTTTTTGTACCATTAATACATAAAATATTTTTTAAAATATTGTTTATTTCATCTTTATCTCATCGTTTTTTAATTTCTATTTTTTGTGTATGTTTTATAATTTACACAATATAGTAGTACCATAGTACATGTATATAATTTATACATAAATAAATATACATATATTGGGGGTGCGTGCTCAAAAATTTTTTACTAATAGGGGTGCGCGATCAAAAAAGTTTGGAGGCCACTGCTTTCAGTAACATGTTAAATGTTTTGAATAGTATATTATGCTAGTATTCACCTTATTAAGTCAGCCATCACACAGCACAGTTCCACTCTTCCAGCCATTTCCCTATATTTTAGTCATTTGTTTTCCCACAACTAGCAGGCAGCTGAAAATATCAGTCTGATTTTCCTGGTGAGACAAGCTTAGGGCCTCATCCTACAAAACTTTACTTAGATGAGTGATCTTTGCACATTTGAGCAACTATATCTACTCCAATTCAATACTTGTGGAACTAATCATGTGAATACAAACTATTCATATGAATAAGTGTTGACAGGGTTGGGCCCCTACAGTTTGGAAAGCTGAGTTTTTCCATAAAGAAATGTGATTTTTTTTCATATTTCTGCAGGTTGCACATCTGCCCCTAGTCAATCATTGCAGTCCCAATTTCAGCAGACAAAGAATAATTTTCCATACATTTATTATATCTAAACATACTGCATGTATATGAAAACTAAATGGGACAATAACACTTGGTGAGTATTACGATTTTTGTAATGTCTAATATAATTTGTCTTAAAGATAAAACAAGACATTTGACCGAACTCATTTCATTCCATATATTCCCATGGAAAATATTAATATGCACCTTAGATTCCCTGATTTGTGTGTTTGTGTATAGATATATCTCCTTGCAAATCTTTCAGACAACCCCACAAAAAGCCCATTTAGTTGGGCTTTGTGGTGAGGTGGATGAAAAATTCATCTATTCTGAACGCTTTGGTGAGTTTTAGGGTATCTTACAACCTAAGATGCATTGTCAACTGATGTAATATGTATGATTTAATACATGATGTCCCCTTTATGTGTACACAGAATGTTTGCTACAAAATTATACAGAATCTATTATTGTCAAAATAAAACCAGTTCTGTGTTTTTACAGCACCTCGCCTAATGGGGCCGTGGTCCATGACCACAACTCCTAGGCTCCATGGTAATACAAACAGTGCATACTAAATAATAAATAATAATATATCCACAGTCAGTGACAAGTTGCTCACTCTGGACACAGTTCAACAAAGCACACAAACACACAATTAAGTCCATCCTCATTCAAAAAAAGCACTTCAGCATATTTCCAGAGTTAGGCATCTGCTTAAGAGCTTTGCTAATCGTGACCATTATTGAAAACTCTAGAAGTTCCCAACGTTTTGTTTCATCCACAGTGACCAAGTATAATGTGACAATTCTTTTGCTGAACTCCTTTTGTATGTTGGTGCACTTACCAGGTATTTGTGATACTTAGTTGTTTGTTTTGTTTTAAGTGATGCAGTTGTTACGGAGTCTGCCTGACTAAAAATAAGGTTGTACAGTTACACGAGGATGAAAATCAGGAGACATGGAGTAGATGCTGAAGGTAAATAACAAACTCTGGCCCCTGCATGAGTTTTCATAGAATATCAGGGTTGGAAGGGACCTCAGGAGGTCATCTAGTCCAACACCCTGCTCAAAGCAGGACTAATCCTCAAGTAAACGATCCCAGCCAGGGCTTTGTCAAGCCTGACCTTAAAAACTTCTAAGGAAGGGGATTCCACCACCTCCCTAGGTAATGCATTCCAGTGTTTCACCACCCTCCTAGTGAAAAAGTTTTTCCTTATATCCAACCTAAATCTCCCCCACTGCAACTTGAGACCATTACTCCTTGTCCTGTCATCTGCTATCACTGAGAATAGTCTAGATCCATCCTCTTCGGACCCCCTTTCAGGTAGTTGAAAGCAGCTATCAAATCCCCCCTCATTCTTCTCTTCTGCAGACTAAATAATCCCAGTTCCCTCAGCCTCTCCTCATAAGTCATGTGCTCCAGACCCCTAATCATTTTTGATGCCCTCCGCTGGACTCTTTCCAATTTTTCCACATCCTTCTTGTAGTGTGGGGCCCAAAACTGGACACAGTACTCCAGATGAGGCCTCACCAATGTCGAATAGAGGGGAACGATCACGTCCCTCAATCTGCTCGTTATGCCCCTACTTACACAGCCCAAAATGCTGTTAATCTTCTTGACAACAAGGGCACACTGACTCATATCCAGCTTCTCGTCCACTGTATTCCCTAGGTCCTTTTTTGCAGAACTGCTGCCTAGCTGCTTGGTCCCTTGTCTGTAGCAGTGCATGGGATTCTTCTGTCCTAAGTGCAGGACTCTGCACTTGTCCTTGTTGAACCTCATCAGATTTCTTTTGGCTCAATCCTCTAATTTGTCTAGGGCCCTCTGTATCCTATCCCTACCCTCCAGTTTAGTGTCATTTGCAAACTTGCTGAGGGTGCAATCCACACAATCCTCCAGATAATTAATGAAGATCTTGAACAAAACTGGCCATAGGACCGACCCTTGGGTCACTCCTCTTGGTACCGGCTACCAACTAGATGTGGAGCCATTGATCACTACCCGTTGAGCCCGATGATCTAGCCAGCTTTTTATCCACCTTATAGTCCATTCATCCAGCCCATACTTCTTTAACTTGCTGGCAAGAATACTGCGGGAGACCGTATCAAAAGCTTTGCTAAAGTCAAGAAATAACATGTCCACTGCATTCCCCTCATCCACAGAGCCTGTTATCTCATCATAAAAGGCAATTAGGTTAGTCAGGCATGTTTTCTGAACTTGTAACTGAGTATATTTAATCTTTTTTTTTTTTTTGGCGCTTTTTTTTGCGGCAGTTATATTGGGAGTAGGGGCTGTGTTGGGTAAATAATACAGTTAAAACAAAAGTTGAGATTTTTTAAACTTGCTCTCTCGATCTTTTCATTAGACTGCATTGTGCAAATGTTGTTGAGTTACACATTAAAGTTAGCAAAAATAAATAAATCATAAAGCAAGAAAAAGTAGAGTGCAATCCCCCGCCCCCTCTCAACACACACACACAATAAATTATCGAAGGAAGACAAAAGAGGTTCATTAAAAGGTAGGTAGTCAAAACCTGTAAGCTTATTTCTGATTTCTTGGTAGGAACAAGGTGCTTCTTAGCACTGGAAAAAGAGACTCCCCCTGTCATAAATATAAAGGGAAGGGTAACCACCTTTCTGTATACAGTGCTATAAAATCCCTCCTGGCCAGAGGCAACATCGTGTTACCTGTAAAGGGTTAAGAAGCTCAGCTTACCTGGCTGGCACCTGACCAAAAGGACCAATAAGGGAACAAGATACTTTCAAATCTTGCGGGGGGGCTTTTGTTTGTGCTCTTTGTTTATGGGGTTGTTCTCTCTTGGGACTGAGAGAGGCCAGACAGAAATCCATTTTCTCCAACCCATCCGAATCCATGTCTCCAATACTGCAACCAGTATAGGTAAGCCAGGCAAGGCAGATTAGTTTATCTTTTGTTTTATGTGAATTTTCCCTGTGTTAAGAGAGAAGTTTATTCCTGTTTTCTGTAACATTATGGTTTTGCCCAGAGGGGGATCCTCTGTGTTTTGAATCTGAATACCCTGTAAAGTATTTTCCATCCTGATTTTACAGAGGTGATTCTTTTACCTTTTCTTTAATTAAAATTCTTCTTTTAAGAACCTGATTGATTTTTTCCTTGTTCTTAAGATCCAAGGGTTTGGGTCTGTGTTCACCTGTACAAATTGGTGAGGATTATTATCAAGCCTTCCCCAGGAAAAGGGGTGTAGGGCTTGGAGATGTCTTTCCCCAAAATATCCCCCCAAGTGGTCTCTTTCCATGTTCTTTGTTTAAAACGCTTGGTGGTGGCAGCATACTGTTCAAGGCCAAGGCAAAGTTTGTATGTTGGGGAAGTTTTTAACCTAAGCTGGTAAGAATAAGCTTAGGGGGTCTTTCATCTGTACCCTAGAGTTCAGAGTGGAGAAGGAACCCTGACCCCCCCCCCCCACCCACAACACAATTCATTGGTTTGAAAAGGTTGGGGTTACACTTATACAAAAGTTCACTGAAAATACAGAAATACACCCTGTGATTGCTATACAATTTAGTTTCCTTTCTTAGAATATGGGTAAAATCATCCTTCAAAAATAACTAAGAGTCAGGATACATTGGATTGCTTTTTTTTATAATACAGGTAGCGGTTTCTTTTAATGTACTAGCAGACTGCATAGTTGTCTTTATAGGTACAATCCTACAATTGCTCACTTCTCTGGCTCTATTAAAATTAAACTCGTAGTCAAGTGTTTAGCTGGACTGGAGCCACAGTGCTCTGCACTTTGCATGATCCAAGCCTAAATTCCTAACATCTCACCCTCTCTGCTACACCCATGTATACACTTCTCGTAATTTGTGGTTGCTCTGTAACGTCACCCAACATGTTTTCTCTGCTTCTGTTACTTCCCAAAAGATGTGTATATATAGCTTTTAAAAATGCAGGTACCCCCAAGAAATAGAAGATTACACTAAAAGGCCCTTGGACAAGAAAGATGCTTTTATGCCCACTGTCCCTTGATCAGAAGTGACTGTGATGTTTAACTTTTATCCCCTGAAGTACTGCCACTGAAAGCAATACTTCTGCAAATGACATTTCTCCCTTGGAAAGGATGATTGGACAAAGTTTCAGTATAGCTATTCAAAGTTCTTATAGGGATAGTCTTGAGCAAGAATTGCTGGTGCAATTGTTGCATCTTCCATTCTAACCCTTGCCTAGAAAATATTTGGAGCCCTCCACATTTTTAATGTAAAGACTACTTAAAAGAATTACAACTGGGTTTTTAAAGGAGACAAGTAGGTCTTAAGGCATAACATAATAAGCCCAGGAAGTCTTTATGGGGAATATTAAATTCATATCCTTTGATGAAGTAAATAGGAAGGAAAGACCTGTCAGTTCAGACATGAAAAACTGCTTTATGACACAATGACCTTTCTATAGTTTTGCTGCAAACGCTCACAAAGGAAGCATCTCCCTTCTCCTCAAGCATTAATCACAGGAGCCCCACTGTGTCACCTGTCTTAATTTAAACAAGAAAAATACAGACTCCAAGACCCTTTTGATAATGCTAGTCTGCAGTGCAGACTATCAAATTGAAACAAAAATGCTCAGTACAGGTCAGGAAAGAAAAAAAAAAAGATAAAATAAATCTTATTTTGCTATTGGCAAGGGCAGAGATTTAGACAAAAAAATAGAAAATTGAATAACTGAACTTATCTTTCACAGAATGCGATAGTATTTCTCTATTGCACTGACCCCCCCCCCCCCAAAGATGTTATTCATGTTCATTCTAAAAAATTAGGGGAAGCAGGCTTGCTGTGCCAGAAATCTCTCCAAGGACACTAAATAAATAATGTGGGGAAAGAAGCATTATAAAACCAATTAAAGTAGTAGAAGAAATATTAAGCTTCCCTCAGACTCTTCCTTTGAAATTAAGTTATTCTCTACAGTTTTCCAGTAGGCAGGTTTCCCAAGCACAGATACTTAAAGAGATTCCTCCCCTTTCATACCACTCTCACCTGCTTTAATTTACATTATGTCTCCTTTCTTGTGTAGCAGCAAGAAGCATCTCGGCTTGTGCTGAACATTTTTGGTTGGTCGGAATGGCTATTAACTTACCATACTGAAAATATGCTGAGAATTATTCTTAAAAGATTGGGGTACTGTGAAAGATCAAAATGGTATATACAAAGCTGGCAGTGATAATCAGTCTGCTTCTCCAAACACAATGCAGTGTAATCATCTTTCTTATAAAAGCTTGAGTTCTTCTTTCAACACAGTAAATTACACAAAATACTGGGGATTAGAAATACTTTCTCACCATTGGTTGAATCCCATGCAGCTGACTCACTGGGGATTCAGCAGCCACTAGAGGGGAGACAGTCCCTAGTCAAGAGTACTGAGACAGCTGACTGGAGCTAATAAGTCACATACCTAGGGTCCAATTTACTACTCTGCACCTGTGCACAATGTATTTCATAAGCAAACCACAAAGTTCACAGTTGTCTTAGTTATTTAAGTGCTACATCAGTGATATGTGGGGAAAACTGTGTATATTACTCAGCCTTTTAATTACCAACCCCAAGATGCTGGTAGTGTGTTTTTAATTTCTCAAAGCTTTTCCCTTTAAGAAACATTTGCTTCCTGATAGCACAAAATCAGATACACATGATGGAAATCTGTTTGAAAGGAAAGCTCTTCAGAATGAATGTGACAGCAAATGAGAAAATAAAGAGCATGACGAATCAGTCGTCTTGGCTTTGGTCAGAGATGAACAGACTATTATTTTAAAAAATAGCTGCCTAACTTCTGAGGATTGCACACATCTTTAAAGCATCAAAATTCAATGCTATTTCCAGCCTAAGTACAAATGTTTGAAAGCACCAATTAGTACTGCAGTTTCTGGCAAATGACAGTACAGTAAATCTTATCTTTACAACAAAGACAGTAATATATGTTGTACATCACTGGGATAAATAAAACAAGGAGCAAGATTCTTGTACCCACTGTGGCTGATTTATCTGTTATGCCAGTTTAGCTGGCTACCTGGGCATTCACACTGAACTGACAAATCGTCGTGCTTCAAATACCCACCATAGCTGTGTACACCACCCATCCCCAAAACCAGAGGCTGCTCTAAGTTACCCTGGGGACTGCACTGGTCCATGGCATGTCCTAGAATTGTGGGTGGTATAAGGATAATTCAAAGCCACCTTTGCCCACCTGAGAAAATCCTGCCACAGAGGTTTACTGGAGGCTTCTTACTGAAAGATTTAAAAAAATACTTTTTGGATTTGTTTACTTTGTGTATTGAACCACATTTTGTGTCTAGTCAGTTTTACAAAATGGGCAGGACAGAGGAGTTGTGGAACAGGATCTGCCCCTCCCCCCAACTCTCCCTATCTCTAGCTCCCCTTCCCTTTTGTTCTCCCGTACTCTCTTTTTCCCCAGTCTCTTTCTTCACTCATCTTTTACTTTCCTACTCACTGCACCCATAGAATTGCCCCCTTTATACTTGCCAGAGTTTCCTCCTCCCAGATTCCCCCAGTTTTAGCCATCATTAGGTTCAGGCCTCCCTAAAAATTATTCCCATCTCCATTCACCTTCCCGCAATATCCAGTGTCCCACCAGACTCATGTATAGTTTCCAAATTTCCCTTTACATATGTCCTCCAATTTGCTACCTCCCACCACCTGGATTCTTGGCTATTTACAATCTATATGGCTTTATAGTAGGATTCATCTTGTTACCACACTGCTTGGTAAACTTATTCTCCAAGTGGGCATTCACAGTGAATGAGAGTGTTCGTTACATTTTAATGATAGATATGACACAAGCTAAGTTAGTAATTATTGTAACATTAATTTTTTTCAGTTGAACTACTTAAGTTTACTGTACATATGAAAATTCAGTCCAAGTTTTACCATATAAATCACAGCTGCAAAGCTCATAAAAGATTAATAATTTTGCCAGGAACCTCTCTCAGGCTTGATACAGTTCACTTCCTTCTCCTACCTCCTCCATTTTCTTGGTCTTGTTGGTGGATTTGTTTTACAGACATTAGAAAACTGATGTAGTGCCACAGGGACAAACCTATACAAATTGCTTATGTATGTACGTGCGCACACACACACACGAGTAACCCAGCCCAAGAAGCCAAAATAGAAATGCAAAAGGGATTATATCAACCTTCTGTTTGAAAGAGTGAAGTTGTGGCAATTGTTTCAGTTAATGTGACCTTCTGCAGATTACTGGAACCATCCCAATCACCCCCATGGTCTTTATCAGCCTAATTCAGTAAATAGCATTGGGAAGTTTCTTGAATTTCATGGTAAAATCCTATGAGGCAATGGGGTAAAATGGGAAGAAAAAAACAACTGATCCTCAGTGTTAATTTTATAGTATATTAACTGTGGAATCATGTTGAAACTATTTCAGAGACAAGTTGTGTCATGATTCTGTTCTTTTCCGTTCTATATAGGATCTTATACCCCTTCATCACCCTAGTATCTGAGTTTATTTTAATAGTGGTTTCTCATGACTTACATCTATCATGTCTATCACATGTGGTTCATTCTCTCTCAGCAACATGAAAATTGTGTGTGGTGTGCAGTGTTTTGTTTTGGTAGTGTTTTGGGGTTTTTTTAAATGTGTTCATAGTGAAGACAAGCTTGAAGAAATGTGCCGTGCACTTGGAGTGGAAGATGGTGAGGTTTGTGGGGGTCCTTATAGTTCCTGTGTAGGCCCCATAATTGTTACAAAAATCTCTCTCTCTTTTTGTCCACAACAAAAAACAGCAAAGGTTTTTGTAAAATGAAAATGAAACTTGGTTAATGGAAGCAACACTTGAAATGATAGAAATGAAGGAGTGCTGTGTCTGGGATAAGTGAAAACATTTTTGAGGATAGGTTTCAGAGTAGCAGCCGTGTTAGTCTGTATTCGCAAAAAGAAAAGGAGTACTTGTGGCACCTTAGAGACGAACAAATTTATTTGAGCATAAGCTTTCGTGAGCTACAGCTCACTTCATCAGATGCATTCAGTGGAAAATACAGTGGGGAGATTTATATACATAGAGAACATGAAACAATGGGTGTTACCATACACACTGTAACAAGAGTGATCACTTAAGGTGAGCTATTACCAGCAGGAGAGCGGGGCTGGGGGTGGGAGGAACCTTTTGTAGTGATAATCAAGACGGGCCATTTCCAGTAGTTAACAAGAAAGTCTGAGGAACAGTGGGGGGTGGGAGGAATAAACATGGGGAAATAGTTTTACTTTGTGTAATGACCCATCCACTCCCAGTCTTTATTCAAGCCTAAGTTAATTGTATCCAGTTTGCAAATTAATTCCAATTCAACGGTCTTTCATTGGAGTCTGTTTTTGAAGTATTTTTGTTGAAGAATTGCCACTTCTAGGTCTGTAATTGAGTGACCAAAGAGACTGAAGTGTTCTCCGACTGGTTTATGAATGTTATAATTCTTGACATCTGATTTGTGTCCATTTATTCTTTTACGTAGAGACTATCCAGTTTGTACATGGCAGAGGGGCATTGCTGGCACATGGTGGCATATATCACATTGGTGGATGTGCAGGTGAACGAGCCTCTGATAGTGTGGCTGATGTGATTAGGCCCTATGATGGTGTCCCCTGAATAGATATGTGGACACAGTTGGCAACGGGCTTTGTTGCAAGGATAGGTTCCTGGGTTAGGGTTCTGTTGTGTGGTATGTGGTTGCTGGTGAGTATTTGCTTCAGGTTGGGGGACTGTCTGTAAGCAAGGACTGGCCTGTCTCCCAAGATCTGTGAGAGTGATGGGTCGTCCTTCAGGATAGGTTGTAAATCCTTCATGATGCGTTGGAGAGGTTTTAGTTGGGGGCTGAAGGTGATGGCTAGTGGCATTCTGTTATTTTCTTTGTTGGGCCTGTCCTGTAGTAGGTGACTTCTGGGTACTCTTCTGGCTCTGTCAATCTGTTTCTTCACTTCAGCAGGTGGGTATTGTAGTTGTAAGAATGCTTGATAGAGATCTTGCAGGTGTTTGTCTCTGTCTGAGGGGTTGGAGCAAATGTGGTTGTATCGTAGAGCTTGGCTGTAGACAATGGATCGTGTGGTGTGGTCTGGATGAAAGCTGGAGGCATATAGCTAGGAATAGCGGTCAGTAGGTTTCCGGTATAGGGTGGTAACCATGCACTACCATGCTTTCTGAAGTACATGATGTCATCTGTTTAGAAGCAACTGCAAAAAGGAAAGATTCTGCACTTCCCAATGGGATCCACCACTCACATGCAACTGTGGGGCTTTGGAATCATGACATTTTTAGGTACAGAAAGACTATTTTAGGTAATTCTTTAGAGGTGTTTCAGCGTTATCAGACTCAGACTGACGCTTTACAGGAATAGGGTTACAAAAATAGTCTCCGTTAGATTTTTAAAAAAATGATTTAAAAACATTTCTAAAATAGTTTTTCAGTAACATAAGAGATGTACAGCAGTGGTTTTCAAACTGCAGGTCGCGACCCAGTACTGGGTTGCAGAATATAAGGCACTGGGTTGCGGTGGCTCTGGTTAGCATCCCCAACCGGGCCGTTAAAAGTCCCATCAGCAGTGCTAAGACAGGCTAGTCCCTACCTGTTCTGACGCCGTGGTGCTGACACTGGCCAATGGGACCTAGCTGGTGGGGTGGTGCCTGCGAGAGAGAGCTGCCGGAGCCACTTGTGCACCTCCGCCTAGGAGCCGGACCTGCTGCTGGCTGCTTCCGGGGAACAGCGCGGGACGCAGTGCCAGGGCAGGCAGGAAGCCCCACTTACCCGAGGTAAGTCCGTGCCCGAACCCCGCGCCCCAATCCCCTGCCCCAGCCCTAAGCCCCCCAATCCCGGAGCCCCCTCCTGCACCCCAAACCCCTCATCCCCACCCCAGAGCCTGCACCCCCAGGCCAGAGCCCTGACCCCCACCTGTACCCCAACCCCCTGCCCCAGCCCTGAGCCCACCAAATCAAGCCCCCTCCTGCACACCAAACCCCTCATCCCTGGCCCTGCCCGGCAGCTCTCATCCCCGCACTCCAAACCTCTGCCCCATCCCTGAGCCCCTCCCACAGACCAAAACCCTCATCCCCAGCTCCGTTGGGTCACGGGCATCAACAATTTTCTTCAACTGGGTCTCCAGAAAAAAAGTTTGAAAACCACTGATATAGAAAGTTAATGATGATATGGTGTGGCATAAAGGTTAACCAGCATTCCTTTGGGATTCTCTCTTACCTGACAGTATAACACCTTGTCTAAACATAGAGGTGTTAAAATCATGGCTCCCCACTGCTTCCTGGAGCTTTGGGTAGACTAGATACTTTAGATAGACTGACAAAAGCCACGTCAGTGTCACTTTCAGTTTGCATTAAGGTAAAGAAGTGGAATGCAAGTCACTTGCAAAGAAAATCTGGAAACAAATAAATTTCTTCCTTATGTAAGCAGTGTCAGGATGAGCTCCACCCTGACATCTGGTGGTGAGGTGTGGCAAGTTGTGGAAAAGAACTTCAGGGGCCAATCTCATTTGCATAGGCACACCCACCACGCCTAGAATGAGACCATAGCTGCCCAAATGGTCACTTTGGCTGCTGTGGGATCCCCAGTGTCTCTGTTATTGGGGCAGGAAGAATAAATTGTTATTACCCTGATTATGGGAACTGTGCTTGGAACTGTACGTGGCCTTTTGTTACGATGGAGGGATTCACCATCATCTAAGTAGCACTCACTAGGCAAGGGTCATGGGTTCCAAAACTGTGTGAATGGAGAGAGGCTGGGGACAAGTATTAATACTGGTGGCATGGGCCCCTTGGTGAGGGCCTTACATGCTGATTGCACTTCCTCCTCTCTCCACTGTGGAATATCAGAGCTAATTTTGATTTCATTAGAAGTCTAGTTATAGGCTGCTGAGCTCACTTTGGGCTGACAGTGCACCAGCACTGGGGCTCCCCTACTATAAGCTGAATTCACCTAAGAGCTGAAATCACTTAGTGTTGTGTTAAGTAGTGGGGGAGCCTGAAGATATATTGTGGAGCAGTTTGCGGGACGGCTGGTGAAGCAGTTCGACACGGAGCAGTGTGTGGATGGCAGGAGCTGCTTGTGGGCCGTGGAGCTGAGTGAAGGAGTTCGTGGGGCGGCTGGCGGAGCGGAGCGCAGCTGAGCGAAGGAGTTCGTGGGGCGGCGGGCGGAGCGGAGCGCAGCTGAGCGAAGGAGTTCGTGGGGCGGCGGGCGGAGCGGAGCGCAGCTGAGCGAAGGAGTTCGTGGGGCGGCGGGCGGAGCGGAGCGCAGCTGAGCGAAGGAGTTCGTGGGGCGGCGGGCGGAGCGGAGCGCAGCTGAGCGAAGGAGTTCGTGGGGCGGCGGGCGGAGCGGAGCGCAGCTGAGCGAAGGAGTTCGTGGGGCGGCGGGCGGAGCGGAGCGCCGCTATGGAGCTATGGGGCGGTCAGCTTCAGATCACGTAAGGTGCCTCTTACCCCCGTCCCATTTCCACCCAGGTTGGGAGGTAAAGCTCCGCCGATAAACTTTCGAACTCTGGGGCTGCCCTGACCAGGGACAGAGACTTTTGGGGCATTGGACTTTTGGGGTTGCTGGGCTCAAGAACCAAAGGGAAAAGGGCATGCCCCAATTTGCTTGGGGTGGGGTTGTTTTTGCTCATGGGTTGTGTTATGAATCCTGTTGGTGGTGTTTTCCCAACATAATGCCACATTATTTCTCTCTGTTATTAAAAGGCTTTTTGCTACCTCAGACTATGTGCTTGCGAGAGGGGAAGTATTGCCTCTTGGAGGCGCCCAGCGGGGGTGGTATATATTTGTCCCAGGTCACTGGGTGGGGGCTCGAGCCGGTTTGCATTGTGTTATTGGAATGGAACCCCTAGATATTGAACCCGGCCCTTGTTGCTGCCAACTCTGACGGGCAGAAGGGTTACATTTTTGGGGGCTCGTCCGGGATCGCCTGGGTCAGTACCCCTCGCAAGCACCTGTTGAGTGATCCACTACATTGGGAAACAATTTATATTTTTTTTTGTTTGTGCTTATATTTTGAGGAAATTACTGTTTGTATAATGGCTAATACGTCAGGTTTGTTGGGCCCTGGCTCAGCAGCTTCTAGCTCGGAGGCTGCAGCCTCGGCTAATGATTGGACAAAAGCTCTGGGGCAAATATTGGAAAAGGTTGTGCTGCCCCATGCTGAGTCAGACTCTTGTCGTAAGTTAAGATTATTTGCTGGGGAGGAGGAGTTTGAACCCTGGTTAGAGCATACCACTGAAATGCTGCAAGAGTGGGCCGTACCAGATGCAGAAAAGCGAAGATGCCTTATAGAGAGCCTTGGCGGCCCAGCATTAGATGTGATTCGCACCCTGAAGCTCATTGACCCTGGGGTCAGTGTGAAGGACTGCCTAGAGGCCCTTGAACACAACTTTGGGAGCGTAGAGGGCCCTGAAGACAGCTACTGTAAGTTCCTTAATTCCCGACAACAAAAGGGCGAGAAGGCTTCAGCCTACATACAGAGACTGGAGAGACTGCTTCAGAGAGCTGTCATGAGGGGAGCAG
This sequence comes from Lepidochelys kempii, assembly GCF_965140285.1. NCBI lineage: Eukaryota > Metazoa > Chordata > Testudines > Cheloniidae > Lepidochelys > Lepidochelys kempii. Next base: position 63,113,700 of record NC_136384.1, on the reverse strand, counting down.
TGACTGCTGAGCAGATGGATCAGACCAGACTGGCTCAAATTGTAAGAGGAACTCAGTATCAGAACCCGATTCTACTTCATCTCCGGCTAAGAGAACGACGGGAACATCCCCCAAGTTACTCCCAGCTGATAAAAGAGGTCCGAGAGGAGGAAGAAAGGCAGGCTGCCAGTGAGTTTTGGGAAGCCCAAACATCGGAGCCAGCCAGCACAACACCACTGCAAATGGCCAGTGTACTGATGGTGAGCACCAGAGAGGAACTTGCCCAACAAATGCAGGTCCTGACGGAACGGATAGCTGAGCTGCAAAGTACCGTTGACCGAGTTAAGACTTCTAGGAATAAGAAGCCTCAAACTGTGGCGATTGAGAAGCCCGCACTTAGAGCCACCATCCCCCCCAGGCGAAGGGGGAAAGGTCAATTCTTCTGCTACCGATGTGGTCAGGATGGACACAGTGCTGCCAAGTGCCGTAATGAAGAAAACCCCTCCTTAGTGTATGGAAAGCTGAGGATCAGTTGGGAGAGATCCGGTAGCTGCCAGAGGGTCTGGGGACGGGGACCCCCCCAGGTCTGCAGGATTTGAAGATTCCCCCCAGAAAAGACTGTCCAGCTGGGATCCCTGCAGGACTGATAGGGCCTCGAGCAGAGGTCATGGTGAGGATCGAAGGGGTGGAGTGTAAAGCAGTGCTTGACACTGGATCTCAAGTGACTATTATATTTCAGTCATTCTACCAACAGATGCTTAGGCACCTGCCTATACAGCCACTGACTGGCCTTGGCCTATGTGGCCTTAGCATGGATGAATACCCCTATCAAGGGTATGTCATAGTGCACCTGGAATTCCCAGAGGAGGTTGCTGGGGTAAGAGAAGAGGTAGACACAGCTGCCTTAATATGCCCTGACCCTAAAGGGACTTCTGATGTGTCTGTGCTGATAGGGACCAACTCCAGTCTCTTCAAGGTACTCGCGGATTACTGCAGAAGGCGGGCTGGGGACCAGTACCTGAATACCCTGATGATCCATACGCTTTGTGCTGAAGCCTATAGGAAAATTGAGAGCGCTAAAAGGGACACATCTGAGCTACCGCTTGGGGCACTGAAGTACGCGGGCACAACCCCCTTAGTAGTGCCTGCAAGGACGGAGCAAGAAGTGCTTGTCATGAGTACCTGTCTGAAAGGCAGTAAAGGGACGTTAGCAATGATAGAGCAGCCGATGGGAGGAGAGCTCCCTGAAGGAGTGCTGGTCCCCAGTGGAGTCATAACCCTACCTGCTGAAGCCCAGGAAAGGGTGACTATACTGATTGCTAATGAAACGAGTCGTGATATTTTTGTGAAGCAAGGACAAAAGATAGCAGACCTCTTTGAGCCTGAGTCGATTGTAAAACCCCAGTATGAAACTCCAGTTCCGGCAATAGACCCAGCAAAGTTTGACTTTGGAGATTCACCAGTGTACGAGGACTGGAAAGATTGCCTGAGGAAGAAACTTTGTGAAAGATCCAAGGTGTTCTCACTGCATGAGTGGGATGTGCAAAAGGAGTAGAGCACAATATCAGACTACATGACTCTCGACCTCTCAGGGAGAGATCTAGGAAGATTGCTCTCTCTGAGATGGAAGATGTGCGACATCATCTTCAGGAGCTGGCTGCGAATGGCATCATTACAGAGTCCCGCAGCCCATACGCCTCACCCATTGTGGTAGTCCGCAAAAAGAATGGGAAAATCCGGATGTGTATTGACTACCGCACCCTAAACAGCCGTACGGTGGTCGACCAGTACACTATGCCTCGAGTGCAAGACGCCTTAGACTGTTTGCTGGGAAGCCAGTGGTTCTCTGTGTTGGATCTTCGAAGTGGATACTACCAGATCCCTCTGGGAGAAGAAGATAAGGAGAAGACAGCCTTCATCTGCCCATTAGGGTTTTATCAGTTCGAACGCATGCCCCAAGGGATTTCTGGAGCACCTGCCACCTTTCAACGTCTCATGGAGAAAGTTGTGGGAGACATGAATTTACTGCAAGTGTTAGTTTATTTGGATGACCTGATTGTGTTTGGAAGAACCTTAGAGGAGCATGAAGAAAGACTTCTTAAAGTGCTTGATAGGTTGGAGGATTATGGTCTGAAGCTTTCAATTGACAAATGCCAGTTCTGCAGAACCTCAGTGAAGTATGTGGGTCACATTGTGTCCCAAGAAGGTGTGAGTACTGATCCTGATAAAATAGAAGCACTCACTACATGGCCACGTCCAAGTAACTACAGAGAACTCAAGACCTTCCTTGGATTTAGTGGCTACTACCGCAGATTTGTGAAAAACTATGCTACGATTGTAAAGCCTCTGAATGATCTTACCAGGGGACATCAGTCCAGCAAGAACAAATCTAAGTCCAAGAATAAGGGGAGGTCCCCAAAGCCTCCTGTGCAGAGACACAATGGCCCCTTTGCACCATTTGGGCCACGGTGGGATGAGAGATGTGAAAGGGCTTTTCAAGAAATCATTACTTGCCTAACTCATGCTCCAGTCCTAGTTTTTGCTGACCCAAGCAAACCATTTATCCTGCATACTGATGCCAGTTTGGAGGGTCTGGGAGCAGTCCTGTACCAGGAAGTGGAAGGCAAATGTAAACCTGTAGCCTTTGCCAGCCGAGGATTGTCTGATAGTGAAACTCGCTATCCCACCCACAAGCTGGAGTTTTTGGCCTTGAAATGGGCCATCACTGAGAAATTTCGAGACTACTTGTATGGTGCTCAGTTCCAGGTGTGGACAGACAACAATCCACTGACTTACGTGTTAACAAGTGCTAAGCTGGATGCTACAGGGCAGAGATGGGTGGCCGCCTTGGCTAGCTATGAGTTCAGCATTCAGTACCGATCAGGGAGAAGCAATGTAGATGCAGATGCATTGTCCAGGCGTCCGCAGGCTCCAGAAGTTGCTGTGATACCCACAGATGGAGTGAGAGCTATTTGCAGTGTGAGTCGCCGAGAGCCAGAGGCCCGTGAAGACTTTCAGGGATGTGTTGCAGAAGCTTTGGGCCTGCCCCCTGAATGCATGCCTTCTGCTTCGGTGAACTATATTGCATTAGACCAATCTCCTTTGCCCATGCTCAATGCGGCTGACTGGCAAGAAGCCCAGCGGCAAGATATTGACATTCGTGATACACTACTTGCCAAAAGGGAGGGGCAAAGCCCAACTGCGGTTGTCCCACCTAACCCGGAGGGTAAACTACTATTGAGAGAATGGACCAAACTAAAACTGATTCAGGGAGTGCTACACCGAATGACCACTGACCCTTTACAAAAAACAACGAGCACAACTAGTACTGCCAAAAAAGTACAGAGCCCTGGCCATGAGGGCCCTGCATGATGACTTTGGGCATTTAGGGATGGAGAGGACCCTGGAACTTATTCGTAGTAGGTTCTATTGGCCCCGAATGGCTGAAGATGTTCACAGGAAATGTGAGACTTGCGCTCGATGTGTTCAAAGGAAAACTCTGCCCACGAGGGCTGCATATCTCAAGAACATCACCAGCAACAAACCTTTGGAGTTGGTATGCATTGATTTCTTGTCTGTAGAGGTAGACAAGAGGAATGTTGGAAACATTCTAGTAGTGACTGACCATTTTACACGGTATGCACAAGCATATCCCACACGTGATCAGAGGGCCACCACCGTTGCTCGAGTATTGTGGGACAAATATTTCTCAGTCTATGGATTTCCGGCTCGGATACACTCTGATCAGGGGCGGGATTTTGAGAGTCACCTTCTGAAGGAGGTGCTGAAGATAGCAGGAATTAAAAAGTCTAGGACAACGCCTTATCACCCCCAAGGTGATCCTCAGCCAGAGAGGTTCAATCGAACCCTATTAGATATGTTGGGAACTTTGCGACCAGAGCAGAAGGCAACCTGGAGCCAGCATGTCGCATTTCTGGTGCATGCCTACAATGCCACAAAGAACGATGCTACGGGAGTCACCCCATATCTCTTGATGTTTGGGTGAGAACCAAGATTACCCATAGACTTGTGCTTTGGTGTATCAGAGGATGGAGATAGCTATGAAACTCATCAGCAATATGTATCCCGACTAAGAGAAAAGCTGCGGGATGCTTATCGCTTAGCTACCGCTGCGGCTCGGAAGAACGCAGACCGCAACAAACATTGATATGATGCTAGAGTGCGTTCGCAGGAGCTCCAGCCGGGGGACAGAGTCCTGCTGCGAAATTTGGGTATTGCTGGCAAACACAAGATAGCTGACAGATGGAAGGCAATACCTTACCTTGTGATGGAAAAGCTGGGAGATCTGCCGGTCTACAAGATCAAACCTGAAGACGGTCCAGGGCAAATAAAGATGGTGCATAGAAACCTTTTGCTCCCTGTGCGGGAATTGGTAAGCACCCCTTGTGAGATGGGCCACGGCAGGGCCGCCGGGCAGAACAGAGGTGCTAGACCAAAGCCGCCATCCAACACAGACAGTGGGCCCCCTGCAGCTAACTTACCCCTATTCTGCACATCTGAGAGTGAGTCTGAGGAGGAAGACACAACCCTGGTGTATCCTGGGATGGAGACAAGATTTCAGTCTCGATCAGCTGAACCAAACGAGAGTTTTCCCTCTTCCGCCCTAAACCCAATGGCGGAACTATTTAGGCCCCTTTCTGATACCCCGGTGCTGCTGATGAGACCCCCCTGTGATGACACACACAGGTTATTGGACAATGGGGACAGACAGGTAGAGGATGTCCTGGGCACCTTGGACCCTCCAGCGTTAGAACTAGGAGTGCAGGGGCCTACGCCAGTAGCCGAGGGACCCTCCAGGGAAGCCTCTCCATCCGTCACTCAAGAGGATGTTCCCCTTACTTCGGCAACAGAGATTCTCAATAGACGAGACAGGGTGATAAGACCAGTGAAACGGTTAACTTATGATGCACCTGGGGTGACTAGTGAGGAGCCAATACATTTAGCACACAGGCTTGTGGAAGCTAAAGTGGGCTTCCTGTGGCCCTTTGGAGGAAACCAATGAGTTGGTATAAAGGGAGTGTGATTTGTCGGGACGACAAAGTCTCGGCTGGGGGGAGGATGTAAGCAGTGTCAGGATGAGCTCCACCCTGACATCTGGTGGTGAGGTGTGGCAAGTTGTGGAAAAGAACTTCAGGGGCCAATCTCATTTGCATAGGCACACCCACCACGCCTAGAATGAGACCATAGCTGCCCAAATGGTCACTTTGGCTGCTGTGGGATCCCCAGTGTCTCTGTTATTGGGGCAGGAAGAATAAATTGTTATTACCCTGATTATGGGAACTGTGCTTGGAACTGTACGTGGCCTTTTGTTACGATGGAGGGATTCACCATCATCTAAGTAGCACTCGCTAGGCAAGGGTCATGGGTTCCAAAATTGTGTGAATGGAGAGAGGCTGGGGACAAGTATTAATACTGGTGGCATGGGCCCCTTGGTGAGGGCCTTACATGCTGATTGCACTTCCTCCTCTCTCCACTGTGGAATATCAGAGCTAATTTTGATTTCATTAGAAGTCTAGTTATAGGCTGCTGAGCTCACTTTGGGCTGACAGTGCACCAGCACTGGGGCTCCCCTACTATAAGCTGAATTCACCTAAGAGCTGAAATCACTTAGTGTTGTGTTAAGTAGTGGGGGAGCCTGAAGATATATTGTGGAGCAGTTTGTGGGACGGCTGGTGAAGCAGTTCGACACGGAGCAGTGTGTGGATGGCAGGAGCTGCTTGTGGGCCGTGGAGCTGAGTGAAGGAGTTCGTGGGGCGGCTGGCGGAGCGGAGCGCAGCTGAGCGAAGGAGTTCGTGGGGCGGCTGGTGGAGCGGAGTGCAGCTGCGCGAAGGAGTTTTGTGGGGCGGCTGGCGGAGCGGAGCGCCGCTATGGAGCTATGGGGCGGTCAGCTTCAGATCACGTAAGGTGCCTCTTACCCCCGTCCCATTTCCACCCAGGTTGGGAGGTAAAGCTCCGCCGATAAACTTTCGAACTCTGGGGCTGCCCTGACCAGGGACAGAGACTTTTGGGGCATTGGACTTTTGGGGTTGCTAGACTCAAGAACCAAAGGGAAAAGGGCATGCCCCAATTTGCTTGGGGTGGGGTTGTTTTTGCTCATGGGTTGTGTTATGAATCCGGTTGGTGGTGTTTCCCCAACATAATGCCACATTGTTTCTCTCTGTTATTAAAAGACTTTTGCTACACTCAGACTATGTGCTTGCGAGAGGGGAAGTATTGCCTCTTGGAGGCGCCCAGCGGGGGTGGTATATATTTGTCCCAGGTCACTGGGTGGGGGCTCGAGCCGGTTTGCATTGTGTTATTGGAATGGAACCCCTAGATATTGAACCCGGCCCTTGTTGCTGCCAACTCTGACGGGCAGAAGGGTTACACTTAGGAAAGTCAAATAAACCAAGCCTGATAGAAAAGACAAGCCCTGTCTCCTGTAGGAAAACAGAGAGGCAAGGTGGGTGAGGTAATATCTTTTATTGGACCAACTTCTGTTGGTAAAAGAGACAAGCTTTAGAGCCACACAGAGCTCTTCTTCAGCTCTGGGAGAGGTAAGAAATGCAGCAGTGTGCACCATATCAGTTGTTTTAATTACTAGTTACTCTAGCTGCAGTGGGTTCCAGAAGCACACAGGGGGCTTTCAGAGCCACAGGAGGCTCTTTGTTTTTAAACCTTCTTAATAAATAATGCCATGTAAGTTGCAAAGTCAAGGCAGTGCTACTTATATGGTGATCTCATGCAGTTTTGACTTACAGTGCTGCTTGTTCATTTCTGTTCCACCCTTTCTTTCACTTATTTTCTCTCCCACCTTATTTCACTTTTCTTTTATTTTTAATTTCTCCTTAAGCTTCCCCAGTAACCCTGTTAATTTGTTGATTTTTGTTGATTTCTTACTTACTTTCTCTCTCTCTCTGTACAAGGCTTCCATTTTTCTACTTCCTGTCCACTGGACATTTAGTTGGGACAGAAACTCAACTAGTGTAAATCGGCATAGAGTTCTTTACTTCAACAGAGAGAAGCCAATTTACTCTAGCTGCTGATTTGACTCAATAGACTCTTAATGAATCACTAGCAAGGAAAAGGAAAGATTTACTACTGAGATTATATATGCTGTAAGAGTTAAATAACCACAAAAAAGAGACCCCTAGAACTTATTTTGGAGGTCTTCAGAATATTGATTTTATCCCTAATCTGAACCTAGATCTGAATTCAACATTTGCAATTTTATGACAGGCTACACTAAAACCCTGAACACCTCTGATTTGTGTGAGGTTGAGATCCAGATCCAGATCTCATCAGCTTCAGTCCATCAGTTAATATGCAAACCACACTGATAGAAACAAGGGCCAAGAAATGTGGTAATAATAGAAATAGTGAAATATTATAATGCCTATATCTCTGACCTTATCTTCTGTCAAGTCTCCTTGTCATCTGTTTTCCACAAATGGTGAAAAACTTTCTCTTCTTTGTTCCTTTCTTTCACTCGCCATATTTTCTTCCAAATTGCCCCAGATGAACACCCTCCTTTATTACTGAGCCGCTAACCTTGACTCATTCAAATCCATCCTAAAAACTCACTTCTGCCATCTCACTGACAGGAAAGGAGGACTGAAAACCCAGTGTTAACAGATGTATGCATGCCTTACAGAGTAATAAAGTGATCTTATTATTGGTCCCTTGTCCCTCCTTTCATACCATCTTTGTTGTCCCCCCCACTTTTTGACTATTCACAACCCTCATTTGTTGTATTATGTCATATTTAGATTACAAGCTTTTTAGGGCAGAGGCAATGTCTTTACTGTGGGGGTTTTTTGAGGACATAACACATGAATTAATAACAATTATTAAAAATTGGAAGCTGTGATAGTTAAACTGTGCATTTTCATTCTTGTTTTCATTCATCTCTGACGACAGTTTCCTGAATGAAGGATCTTTGATTCTGGAAATTACCCCCACCCAAAGAGGTTGGGATGGATGTGTATCTGTGGGCCCCATACCACCTCTGCACTGGCTGGTCACACAAAATGGAGAATCCTACACTATACTGTGCTCCCATTTCTACCTTGTGCCAAGGAGCTGGGGAAGGAATTGTGCTTCTGGAGGCCCAGTTCTTCCTTGTGCTATCCCTGGGGCATAGGGCAGAAAGCCAAAGCCCCACGGCCTGGGTCTGAAGCCTGAGCAACATGGCTTCGCAGGGCCCCCTTTGGCATGGTGCCCCAGGTAATTGCCCTGCTTGCTACCCCTTAACGCTGGCCCTGGCTTTTATATGCAGAAAAACAGTTCTTGCTTCACAGGTGGGCCATGGAGTTTTTATAGCATGTGCGGGGGAGGGGTGCAGGGAGGGCTCAGAAGGAAAAAGGTTGCGAACCTGTGTGCTATGCTATCACATATGGGATATATCCAGCTCCTCCTGAAGTCAATGAAAAGGCTTCCATTAACTTCAGCTGAGCTGGTTTGAGTGCTTTGTCTTATACCTTTTGGATCATAAAATGTATCAACATTTAATCTTAATATAACATTTGTGGGAAAAGAAATGAAAAAACTGAAGGGCAAGATACCTGAAAAGGGGAATTCAGACACCATGTGGTAAGAGGTAATCGATTGGTAGTTTAAAACAGGAATTATTGCAGAATTTTCTGGGTGAAGTTCTAAGTCCCATGTTATGCAAGATGTCACACTAAATGATGACAATGGTCCTTGCCGGCCTTGAAATCTATGAACAATATATTGTATGGTATGGGTCTGATTCTCCATTTTACTTCTGCAATTTGATGCCAGTGGAACTCTGTTGAATCCACTAGGGCAACACCAATGAAAAACAGGTGAATCAAGCCCCGCTCTCACGTTGTGGTGGTAATCACATGGACAAGGACATGAATATCACTGTGCATGAGTTTTCTACACTCCCTCAGTGGAGTGATAGCCTTATAAGGAATAGTGTACTCCAGTGCTGCATAATATTATCCTTTTTCTTCTCTCCATCTGTCTCTGTCATACACATGTGTGCTTTCCTCATTTCTAACATTTCACATTTGCCTACATTACAATCTTCACTTATCTAAAGTGTGTCAGGGACTATGCAAAGACCCATTTTATTCCCCAACCCATCTCACTTCACTCTTCTCCCATCATTTTATGATGTAGAGGTTTTTTTTTTATTTTTTGCCAGGAAGCTGCCTGCATTATGAGGGGGAGGGAAACCTGCTGTAGAGGGTTTTACTGAACATAGATTATCATACTATTAAAATAATAAAAAATCAAGTCACATTAAACATTCACACTCATATGGTGAAGAAATGTCCAGTGCTTTTTAAAAAAATCCAGTAAGCCAGCCATGCTCAGCCAAGGCTGCCTGACTCTATTGTGTGAAGCCTGCTGGATTTCTGCCAATACTCACCTTACTGTGACACCAGCCAGCAGGGACCTTTGTGCATCCAGGCTGAAATTAATTCCACATTACAGTGAACACAAAAGAACAAAAACCTTATTATATTAATCCCTTTTTGGAAGATGAAGCTAATCCTCAGTCCCTAAATATTAAACATAACACTGATATTACAGCAGAGAGATAATACCCTTGCCTTTATCTTGGCCAGCCCTTGTCATCTTAATGAGGCAACAAATGCAATAGGCTGGGTGCTCATGAATGAAAGGGGCCTCCAACTAGATGAGGAGTCAGGTTCCAGTATCAAAGCGTGCCTTGTGTTCCCACACAACACCGTGCTGCTAATCTCCCATAGAAAACATCCCTCTACATAACCTAAGGTTTCATGCTATACAAGGCATTATGTGGCAAAAATTATGTTTGAGTTCTTAAATAATCGTATTTTACTCAAAACATATTTGTTACTGACTGCACTGTTAAGGCAGGAACACCTAAGTTTGGAATCAACACATTAGGATGGGCATTCATTGGTGCCAGGCAGTGCCATGTTATTCCTATTAGAGACATTTTTCTATCGATGCAAGGGAATGATTGTAATGCAGTGATGGTGGAGTGTAGTTATATGTTCATTCTCTCACCAAATCTTCTTTCTTGTTGTGTTAGAGTGTCGTATCCTATAAGCAGTTTGGGTGAGAAGGCCATGAAGCAGCATTCAGCAAACTGAAACAATCTCATACAGAAGAAGAGACAGGCTCTGTGAAAAGGTGGTTCTGTTTCAACAACAAGAAAAAGATATACCACTCTAGGTTTTCCACCACCTGTATGAGAGACTGGGCCAGACTGTTATGTATACAATGGCCTTCACTGGCGCACTGCAAAGTCACCTCTACCCTTGGTGGAGTTCCAGAGGGATTGGGTCTCCAATGGCAAAGAAACCCTTTCTTTGTGCCAGAAACCTGAACTTCGGTGATCATGCCTAGTGGCTGGAGCAGGAATCATACCTACTGGCCAGAGCACAAGTCAGTAGCCAGGAATAGGAGTCAGAGGCCAGGTCTGAGGGGTCAGAGGCCAGGTCTGAGGGGTCAGAACCAAAGTCAGGAATCAGAACCATGGGTCAGAGCCAGGTTACCTGGAGTGAGGGAAGGCAGGAGGAGGGCTGGGACCAAGGCAGAGGCAGGAACTATTGCAGCTGTGGGTATACGCTTTGAGTAGCCACCAAAGTGCTGCTCCTGCTGAGCTTAAGACCTGGCCTACTAACCAGGGACAGGGTAAGGTGTTGCGCTCCTGGGGCCTGGGAGTGGGGGCTTGCTCCACCCACCCGGAGTTCCTGGCAGGAAGTGGGTCAGGGTACAGGGGCTTGCCCTGCTCCACCCACCCCCAAAGCATGGCAGGTGGGTGGAACAGGGCAAACCCCCGCAGCCCAACTCCACTCCCTGGCGGGAGTATGGGGATGCTCATTTTTCAAGGATCCCACAATTGGTCGGGGCCCCTGGCCATGGATCCCATTGGCCCAGTGGCTAATCTGTCACTGCTGCTGACTCTTCCCATTAGTCAGCCAGCATAGCCAATCAGGCAGCCTACTACAGGCCAGCTGTGCTAACCAGAGACTGGCTCTGTTACAGGCCCTGATTCCTGACAGTGTGTGCCCACATTCAAGAAATAGACATGTGCTGCACCATCCATTTGGACAATGCAGAATGCTGCCCCCACAGCATAACCAGCTAGCTCTTCAGGCCAGTGAGAAGGGATGGAACTGTGAGCCTGGCCCTCCAGTCCTCCCTGTAGAGTTATTTGTGTTCCCCAGGGATGCTAGGAAGAATCCATTCCTGGGCTCCCTAAATGCAGGGACTACAGTTGTCCTTGGGTATTGCACAGGAGGTTCAAGGCACAGGCAGAAAGGCTCCTTGCTTCTTTTCCCCTTTGTACCTGCACTCGGGCCAGACACAAGTTGGCTCAGAGAACGAGACAACTCAGTGTAATAGGTGTGATCCATCCTGTAGCTGTTTTAACTGTGAAAGTGCCAGTAAAGTCCATAGGAATTTTGAGTTTGGAAGATGGGCTACCAGATAGAAGTCTTTAAAAAGAATAAAATTACTTTATAAAAATAATTTAAAAATAAGAGTCAGATTTAGATGTATTATGGACTTATTTATTAATATTGTAACTTATATTGAGAAGAGACTGCAGTTGCTCAGCAAAGCCTGCCCCCACAGTGCAAAGGGATGGAAGGGGTGTGGTAAAGGTGGCTGAGGAACACAGTGAATCCTCACCCCTGGAGAAAGCCCTGAGAGGTCACTATATGCCTCTCTCCCTCTGATAAGTCCTTAGTGGGGTACCACAAACCTGACTGCCACAGAGAAATGAAATTTACATGTTTGTAAGCCAGGAGAGGCAGGCTTTGGTTGGTTTGGTGTTTTGTTTTTGTTTTTATTTGCAATGTGTATTTGGATTATTAAGATGATAAAAATTCATCAACTAATTATATCTCAGTATGGGGGTCAAAAGCTGAACTCAAGAGAGAGAGAGTGTGAGCAGCTACTTTAAGGGCAGCAGCTAGCAAAAACTGTGTTTGTGATATAAAGCCTAAAAGGGGGTAAATCAATGGTGTATATTTTTTTCCTCAAAGCCATTAGCATAATTCATTCCCATTCTGATTGGGAGAAGATCCAGCATAGAACTTTTTCCTTAAAACCTTTACTCATTGTATTCCTTTTATATGGAATCACAAAGCAGCAGGAATTAACAGAAGCAAGCTGATTCTGCTGCTAGACAACAGGGGAATCAACGATTTCAATTATAAATTCAATGCCAGTACTGTGTATCTAAAATGAAAATGCTCCCTCATTATTTTAGAGTTCACCCAGACCCCATGGTAAGGGACAAGTCAAGTACATTTGAACCTCCTTCAGGACAAGTCTAAAAGTAATTTGAGCAAATTCCAGACGAAAACACTTCTCACCATTTCCCCCAAACTTCCTGAAAATAACAGTGAGCAGGAACTTGAATGTATGAAGACAAGATTTCAAAGAGCTGTGCAAGAGCCTAAATTGTACATATAGCTAGTGAACCCACAAAAATTGAGATGAAGGAAAGTGGGTTAGGGCACTAGCCTAGGACTTGGGAAATCCAGGTTAAATTCCCCGCTCCATCATGGACTTCCTGTGTGACTTTGGGCAGGTCACGTTGCCCCCCTATACCCTAGCTCCCCGTCTGTAAAATGGGGATAACAGTACCTCGCACAGATCTTGTGACAATACATAAAAGATTGTGAGGTGCTCTGTAATGAGGGCCATATCAGTATCTTAGATGGAAGCCCTGTATTTATGCCTGCAAACTTTTGTTAGCATGGGCAAACTGGGTACCGGCACAAACAGCTAAATATTTGCTCACCCAAACATGGGATATCACAGGTGCAGAAGATGCACATGCATTTTGCATGCTCACTCTTCTTATGTGCCTTTGAAAATGTGACAAGTAGTAAAGAGAGCAGAAGTTAAACAATTTTTTTTTTACACAGTCTAAGATTTGGAGTATTTAGATTATCCTGGTTGTTTCCAAATAGATTTTTAAAAGTGAGGGGGACCCTGGGTATACAAGTCCAATAATGAATACCAGGAGGATGTATTATTAAGCCTACATGATCAATTTTAAGAGAAGTTATCATGTGGAAAAATCAAACGTAGCTACAAGGTACTGGCAGGAAAGTCCAAACCTTTGAAAACTGAAAATAAAATAGATGGAAAAATCCCTGATTTAAAGACAGGATTTGTACATATCTAATATCAAAGGCATATAAATCTTATGTTACAAATGAAAATGGTAACTCTTCCTCCAGAGTACTTTGGGAAAGGAAGACAAAATTGCAAATCTCACAGAAAACAATGAGTAAAGTACTCTGACTCGCACAAGCTCCATCACAATTACATCGGACTTTGATGGGGTCTGTTGTTTTTAAAATGTACAATTTAAAATTCTAACACACACCTTATAAAATTGAGAGATGGGGGCTAATACCTATGGACAAGAGGTGGCATTAAAATGTCGGAATGCCAAGAAGGGAGGACCTTTCATTTGGAATGTCAGAAATATATTGCTTATGGGAAAAGCATCCCAGTGTCTGAGTGAAATGTTTCAGAAATGGATACTCACTGAATGTGTCCTGAGCATTCTGGAAATCTCAGTACATTAGATAGCCACATTTTATGTGATGGGAAATATGCCATTGCTGTTTAGAAATAAGAAAACCCTAGCACACTGAGATGGAAAAGGTTATTTAGTCTATCTCCTAGATATTTGTACAGGATTTTTCTCTGCTATATATTCTCCAATGCTTCATCTAGGCCACTTTATCACAACGCAATGATGGGACTTCCACCATTTCTCCTAGCATGCAAAGAAAGAAAAACACCATGAAAGAGAAACTAAAACCAAATACTTCAGTGCTGGATAAGTGGCTGGAGGAGAAAGCACAGAAAAACTGAAACACTCATTTTGTTAGGTTAGTTAGTTAGAGTAGCAGCCGTGTTAGTCTGTATCCGCAAAAAGAAAAGGAGTACTTGTGGCACCTTAGAGACTAACCAATTTATTTGAGCATACGCTTTCGTGGGCTACAGCTCACTTCATCGGATGCATTCAGTGGAATGCTGTAGCTCACAAAAGCGTATGCTCAAATAAATTGGTTAGTCTCTAAGGTGCCACAAGTCCTCCTTTTCTTTTTACTCGTTTTGTTATTGAGTATTCATTACAGCAAATCAGGGATGGGTTCGAGTGAGAAAGAGTCACAAAGCAGACACAATACACCACTGAACAGCTCCATCAAGGAAAGAGCATAAAAGAGGCCTGTTTTTATCAGATTCCCTTTTATTGCTACAGTAATCGGAACATTAGTAAAAAAAGCAGAAAGCAACTGTGCGTGATCTGAGGCAGCACAGTTTCGCAGTAATATATACGGTGTCTTTAATTGACATTAATCTTGATCACGTAAAAATCTTGTAAGCATCCTTGGGGGAAAAAATCCAATTAAAAAAAATCCAAGGACCATCTTTCAATTTAGCCACAGAAATTAGAGATGGAAAAGACATATTGGGCTATCACATCTGTTCCCTTGGGGCCAGTACAGGATAGTTCCCGACTGCATCTCCTCCAATACTTTATCTAGTTCACATTGAAATTAATCCAAAGATTACAGGGGCTTCTATATGCAGTTTAATATTTCATTTTTTAAATATTCCCCCCAAGTATTGCCTTAATTTTTATCTTAATGGTTCTATATTACAATTATGCTCCATTCTGTAAGGGAAAGCAAGATTTAGCTCTCTCCAGAGCACTTCAGTACTGCTTTGTGCATCAGTCAGTCACTAGAGCTCAGTGCAAGGAATGGTCTTCCCCACACTTCTTGCCCCTGTACCACTTATATCTCCTGGCAGCCTGGAAATGAGCAGCATAGGGAGGAGGAGGGAAGGTTCAATGGTTAGGGTATTAGCCTAGGACTTGGGAGACCTGGGTTTAATTCCCAGATCTGCTATAGACTTTCTTGTGAAAATCATGTAGTCTCTTAGTAATCCAGTTCTCATCTGTAAACGGTGCGTAGTAGGACTTTCCTCCCTCCAGGGCTGTGTGCAGATTAGCAGATTGTGCGGCACCATCGTACTGTGCTATACAAGTGTCCTTGAAAATCATCACTGACCAATTTTACATCCATGAATTTATTTATTTTTTTTACTATGAAGCAGTAAATATGGAGGATGAGGGATGGGACAAAAGGGTATTTCACAGTAATAGAATAATTGAACATTGCTATGGAATTGAGGGACTGTTGCCATGGAATTTGGTCCTATTATCTCACGGAGCACACACACCTGGTTATACCCAAGCATACAAACACCACCTCATAACATGCCAAGAGGGGATTCTGCCACAAATGCATCTCGGCTCCTTTTCTGTACATGTGTGGGATATCAATGTATAGAGTCCTCTCCACACACAGGTCATAGAAGTGATCAGGATCTGTTACATAGTAATCAGACCTTAGAATCCAAAACTGATGTCACATAAAAAAAAACCTAATGCATGCTGTTTACTTTTTCTTCCCCCCGGATAATGAAAAAAGAACAGACAAGGTTGATGAGGTAATATCTTTTCTTGGACCAACTTCTGTTGGTGAAAGAGCTCTGTGTAACTCAAAAGTCTGTCTCTTTCACCAGCAGAAGTTGGTCCAAGATATGATATTACCTCACCAACCTTGTCTCTCTAATATCCCAGGACCAATGCTGCTAAAACAACAATGGAAATAGAACAGTAAGTTCCATTTCTGTTTGTAACAAGCCTTGAATCACTTTTGCATTCCTGCTCTTTTATGCTAACACAGTTCGGTAATGCTTAGACGGCATGTACTGTAAGGGTACGCTTAAAGACAAAATACTTTTGAATGAAAAATTAATGAAAAAACACATCTATACATATTGGGCAAAATCATTAAGTTCTTATTCAGCTTTCACTCATCCCTTATCCAGGCAACCTCCCCTCCTGCCCCATGTCTGTTTGCCTGAGTGACATTCTCTTGCTTTCTCCTGTAAGATATTTATGAATCCTTTATTTTATTTATTTATTACAAAACCTAATACATTATAGGAGATGACATTCCTCTTGAGGAATGCACGGGTTCATATAAATATAATTCAAATAAATTATAAAAGTATAAAAGTGTAAACTATTTTAAAAATAAGATTGTACTTGCATTTTAGTCACTCTTGGAAGGAGGGAAAGAAGGAATTTGTGATTTCATTTCATTGTTCTAGAGAGCATGGAACAATATTAAAGACCTCAGGTCTGCCTGACAAATGCTTAATTAAGTCTAATGAAACCAGCTAGAGTTTAATTAATCTAACATTTAATTAATCAGCTCTCCAGACAAAACATTTTAATAGAAATGGGCTCATATTCCTTGAAACCAATAGATTCTCATTTAAGTCACTGGAACCTACATATCCTGCCTTTAACCCCAGGCATAGTTTGAGGGGGGCACTGAGAAAGTGTGCACAAAGATGTTAAAACTGAGTGGGAATCTTGTACTGAGGAGGAGCAGGCTCCTAAGTGAGTAGCAGTTGGAGTAAAGTAGAGAAAATCCTAACAATCAATTAAAACAATAAAATATGCCTGGTACCACATTATATGCCAATGTGAGAACTTTTAAAACACAAAAACAGGTGAACTAGAACTCCTGGCAATGGGAGAAGATCTTGACATAAAAGGCTTTGCTGAAACATAGCAAAATAGCAATTAATATGATATTATAATACCTTGCTACAAAATATACAGAAAGGGAAGATTAGATAAGAGAGATCAAACAGTATCTTGATATTCAAAAAAGAGTATATAAAATCTAAGATAAAATTACGGAGTGAAGTGGACAATAAGCAGAATCTGTATGAATATAAAATCCAAGTTGCAATTGTACAAGTATACCAATAAGTTTACTGCACTAGCTTCCTGATCAGGCAAAGGATATTGAGTGCACACTGTCGAATAAAATAGTAACAGTGGGTGACTTCAACTATCCACATAAAATCTGGTGAAATGTTACTACAGAACAAGGTTAAGCTAAGTAATTTCTCAATACTTTAGATGGTTGCTTTTTGGTAGACCTAAACAACATCAAACAAGAATCATAGAATCATAGAATATCAACCCTGATATTCTATGATTCTATGAACATTAGAATGGGGACTATTTGTGCTTATTTGTTCTCCTTCCCCCCAGTAAATACTTACCTACTTGCTTAACTTTCAGTATGTGACTAGTCCCACTGAAGTCAAGCCTGTTTGTTTGTGTTTGCAGGATTGGGTCAGTAATCCTAAGTAACACAGAGGAGTTGGTTCAATAACTATAGTGGAACCACTAAGCATCTACAATATAATTAAGTCGAATAGCCCTCAGTGGAATAATAATATCAAAAACTAGCACTCAGAGCAAATAATTTTTAATCCCCCAAATTTCTCTACACATAAACACAAATAAAGATTGTGAGCGCTCCATATCATGTGACATGAGCTCATGAAATATTTTTAATGATTTTAGCAACACAAAATACATAAGTAAATAAAAACTGAGTAGCCATTCCCAGAATGTTCAATCTTGTAGAGATCTGATTTTTATTTTATAGAAACAAAACAAGTCAATATGATATATTTAAGTAATTTCTCCTAGACGGTGGAGTATTCTATATCTGCAGGTTGTTTGTTATTTTAAACCGAATACCATGCATTTGTGTAAGGAGAAGTTAAATAACTTCCTCAAAGTCATTTACCTACAGATCTAATCCAACTTTCTCAGTTCTTTAAGGTTCAGTTGTCTGCTTTTTTTCCATTATTTTCCATTTTTTTCTGTGGCCTCTTTATTTCTATGTTATGACTGAGATCATGGGTGAAATCCTGGACCTGTTGAAGTCAAGGTAAAATCCCCAGTGACTTCAATTCATCTTATCAGATACAGATCTTGCCAAGTGAATTTGCAGCAGCCTTCTCAGCAAAGTGCAGAGCCCTCAGACCACCATCAAATCTAAGCAGAGGGCAGTCAACAGTGATGTGAGACATTGTCTGTCTTTGGCCACAGCCGTATGTGGGATCCTCTCATTGGCCCAGGTGTTAAGGATGGCTGCCCATTGACCCTGGCCCCTTCTAAATCTGTTCAGGAGCACCCAGGAGCAGCATCAATGCTGGGTACAAACATGGTCAGGTCAGTTATAAGAGATTGGTTTCTGACATCAGCTGCAGACCATTTTTCCTGCCACATAGACTTCCCAGAGAAATCTGGGCACGGCAAGTGGGCCCACAATAGGTGCCTTGACGACAAGCACACTCTTGGGTGGTTGAAGATGTCTCTGTATACTGTTAGGTCAGATTTGCCCTGGTCTTCTCAACCTTTCTGGCTGTAGCATCCTCGACAAATGCGTGGAGGAGTGATGCTGCTTAACACTGGAGCTATGGTACTGGTGTATGTCAAATCATCCCAGTTACAATGCGAATAGTTTAATATAGTTGTGTGTCAACCAACTGGATGTGAGACGAAGGGAGTCAGGTCAGTATTCTGTTGCGGAGTAACTGAGGGCTAAACTTGATGTTCAGAGAGTGTGAGCATTTTGCTCCCCATTAAGTGCTGGCCAGTTTCCTCAGAAGGTTGTTACATGACCTCACCTTAGCTGCAGTTTTCCTAGAGGGGATATGATATGGAAGAGATCTATCTATCTACTTCAATGAAGCAATGATTACACACCAGAAGCAAAAGTGCCAAAATATAATGAGTAAGACTACAGTATTTCTACTGTGACCAGAAACACAAAAGATCATAAATCTTCTGGAAAAGCATGTTCTTCAGATATTTCCAAATAACTCTACAGACTTAAGAGGTGAGGATAGCTCAGTACTGGGCCTGTGGATGCTTCTCAAAACCAAAATAGAATGCCAGTCCTCATGAGTTTCACATCTCACTCTTTTTTAGGGACAGAATTTCAGTAAGATTTTTTTTTCCTCTGGCTCCAGTAATCTATCTATGCTACACATACCCTAATTCACGAGTGTGGTTTGTAAAAGTTACTTTTAGGTCATAGAGTAGCAGCCGTGTTAGTCTGAATGCATCCGATGAAGTGAGCTGTAGCTCACAAAAGCTTATGCTCAAATAAATTTGTTAGTCTCTAAGGTGCCACAAGTCCTCCTTTTCTTTTAGGTCATAGTATCCCAAAGTATTAATTTTTTTCCACTTGAAATACCTGGTGAAGTCAATGGCTAAACCACACTGATTTCAAACAGACAGGATCTCACCCCAGTGTTTTTACCCTTCTTTTGGAGTGGTCATTCTGAAGCACAGCTACAAAATGTTTATTGTTCATGTCAAAAAAGACAGAAATTGACCAAGAAGGGTACATTATTAGTGCTCATGTTTAAATCTCCCTCAGCAAAATGTCTCTATTACTGTTAAAGGACATGACATTACCATAGCAAAAAAAAAAAAAAATCTGACTCGATATTTATCTAACTCATTTTTTATTTGTAAAATGAAGCCAATTACACATGACAAAGCTGGCATCCATAATATCAGAAAGACTAACAATTATATAAAGAATAACCACAAGGCCTAAAGCCAACACCAACCCACCCGTTAGTAACTGTCAAAGATTTAAGAGAAATAAAAGCAATGATAAGTAGAAAATATTTTAAGTGGTTTTTTTGTCAAGAACCAAAAATGTTTATTGTGTCTATTATTCCTTACAGTGATGATTTATAATCTATGGCCCCAGTATGATGAGAATTGCTTCAATGAGAGTTTTCTCCAATAGGAGTTTGCCTGATTAAGCCCTCAGAAAACTAAACAAGGACCTTAGGATATGACTCTCACAGTAGTAGATGTCTGTAGTAGTAGAAAATAATAGTCAAAAGGTAGTTGACACTAGTTGAAATATTGGTGTTGAAGTTAAAATAATGGACCTTACAATGAGAGAGAAGGGCAAGAAGTTGGAGGCAAATGAACCATGGAAAGAATCAACAACTATCTCAATGAAATAAATAGAAGAGAGCAGCCCAGACATCATATGTGCTGATGGACTGGAACTCACAGAAAGGCTGAGTGATAACGCAAGAGAGCAATGGCTGATGGGTGATGCTGAAAGAGGCCAGATGATGATCAGAAAGGATGATGATCACAAAGATCAGAGAGAGTGAGCGAGTAGTGCCTGGTGAAGATGAAGTCAAGTGAAAAGTCCTTTTGATGAGTGGGTGAGTTGAACTAGGGCTGTAAGTCAAATGAAGAGGTGAGGGTGAGAAAATGTCCAGCTAAGGCATCAGATAGGTTATCAACATGGAAGCTGAAGGCACCCAACAATGAATGTGGGAGAATGTGAAGAGAGAGTGAGAGAGAAAGAGAGAACCAGGAGTCAAAGTCAAAAGAGGGGAGTTGGGGGGACAATAGATGACAGAAATATGGAAGAGGAGTGTCATGATGTATATGTATCGAACGCTAGCCCAGCAACTGGCCACTGCGGATTGGCAGTCTTATTTAGCTTAAGGGCCCTGAGCTGGAACCCAGTGTAGTGAGCAGCCTGGGTTCCTCTACTGACCGCCTGATGGATTTGGAAGTGAAAAAAGGGTTTTCAAGACTCCTGAACACCAGGGATAGACAGACAGCCCCACTAGGCTATGTGAACCCAGGCACTGTGTGCCACACTTAGCCAGAGAGGACGCTGTTGTGCTGAGGTACTACCTCACAGGGAGAGAGAAGAATAAGGATGGAGTGCTGTTCAAAATAGGTGAAAGAGTGGGAAGGGGGAGGAGGGAGGCAGGGTTGGAAGTGGTAGGAATGTGAGAGAAGTCCAACAGCCCCACCATGGTCTCATGCAGGGTCTGGGGGTGTAAGAAAAGGAGAGGCCTGTGAAAGAGAAGGCACTTGCAGAGGTTTTTGTGACAGCCAAGAGCTGGAGGGAGCGATATATGAAGATGGTGTATGGCATTTTAGAGATGGAGTAGGAGTTCCATAGATGGCAAGAGAAGGGGAGAGGGGTGGGGGGATATAAGTGAAATTAGGAATGGAGGCACCAGAAGGGCTGAGGTGGTGGCAGGGATGGATTGGATGACATATGTGGGGAGGATGGGTGTGACTGGAATCCCAGGGGAGCTAGCTGAGGTCACTCAGTTAGGGTGAACTGCAAAGAATGGGCCAGGCAATCCCCAAAGCTGGTGGATATTCCAATACTTAGATTTACCAGGACAGCACAAAGCAGCTTCTATTATACCTCACTGATTACTCAGAAGTCAGCAACCCAGTTCCCTTAAAGTAACCCAGCCACAGACCTCCATCTAGACACCAAAGTCAGGTCTGATGAGGATTTCTGAAAATCTTATTCATCATATCAAAAAGTTTCTACCAATCACAAAGGACCCTCCCAAGTTAATGAATATACCAGACCTTTCCCCAATACATGCTTACAGCCAATTCTTATTAACTAAACTAACATTTATTTAAAATGAAAAGGTAGACTGTGTTGGTTAAAGGATCAGGATACATACAGACATGAATACAATTCTTGAGATTCATAGCAGAGATGCCAAGTATCAGAGGGGTAGCCACGTTAGTCTGTTACAGACTAACGTGGCTACCCCTCTGATACTTGGCACCATGCAAGGCACTGAATTTAGCCATATGAAGTGGAAATCCATCAACTTCATGAAAAAAACTATCACAGATACAGGCAGACATCATCTTCCTCTCCAAGTGAAAACAGATGGATATCATACCAAATGGACTGAAGTTAAAAAATCCATTGCAATCAACATACTACAGTGACTATGGTGGGAAATTGTGCCACATACTCTCAAAGAAATTGAGGAACCACCTGATCAGCATCCTGTACAGCAAACAGGAGAAGATCAAGAATGAGCTCTCAAAACTGGAGACGCTCATACAAAACCAACCTTCCACACAAACTTCCACATGGCTGGACTTTACAAAAATGAGACAAGCCATTTACAACACACACTTTACTTTTCTACAGAGGAAAAAGGACAGTAAACTATCTAAACTCCTACATGCCACAGGGGGCTACAACAGTGGTACCCTTAACTCACCCAACAATATTGCTAATCTATCCAACCACACACTTAGCCCAGCAGAAGAGTCTGTCCTATCTCGGGGACTCCCTTTCTGCCACACCACCCCCATGCACATGATACAGTTCTGCGGTGATCTGGAAGGCTACTTTCGCCATCTCCGACTCAAGGAATATTTTCAACACACCACTGAACAGTGCACTGACCCACAGGAACCCTCCTACCAACATTACAAGAAGAATCCTGCGTGGACTCCTCCTTATGGTTGAAATGACAGACTGGACTTCTACATAGAATGCTTCCGCAGACGTGCACAGGCTGAAATTGTGAACAAACAGCATCACTTGCCCCATAACCTCAGACGTACAGAACACAATGCCATCCACAGCCTCATAAACAACTCTGACATTATAATCAAAGGGCCTGACAAAGGAGGTGCTGTAGTCATCATGAACATGTCGGATTATGAAAAGGAAGCTGCCAGGCAATTCTCCAACACCACATTCTACAGGCCACTATCCTCCAATCCCACTGAGGAGTACCAAAAGAAACTACACCATCTGCTCAATAAACTCCCTGCTATAGCACAGGAACAAATCTACACATACATAACCCTAGACCCCTGACCAGAGTTATTCTATCTGCTACCCAAGATCCATAACCCTGGAAATCCTGGACGTCCCATCATCTCAGGCATTGGCCTTCTTACAGCAGGATTATCTGGCTATTTGGACTCTCTCCTCAGACCCTACACTACCAGCACTCCTAGCTATCTTTGAGACACCACCGACTTCCTGAGGAAACTACAATGAATTGGTGATCTTCCTGAAAACACCATCCTGGCCACCATGGATGTAGAAGCTCTTTACACCAATATTCCACATGAGGATGGACTACAAGATGTCAGGAACAGTATCCCTGGTGAGGTATCACCTGGTGGATGAACTTTGTGACATTGTCCTCACCCACAGCCATTTCAGATTTGGGGACAACTTATACCTTCAAGTCAACGGCACCTCTATGGGTACCTGAATGGTCCCATAGTATGCCAACATTTTTATGGCTGACTTAGAACAACGCTTCCTCAGCTGTCATCCCCTAGTGCCTCTCCTCTACTTGTGCTACATTGATGACATCTTCATCATATGAACCCTCAGGAAGGAGGCCCTTGAAGAATTCCACCTGGATTTCAACAATTTCCACCCCACCATCAACCTCAGCCTGGACCAGTCCACATGAGCGATCCACTTCCTGGACACTATAGTGCAAATAAGTGATGGTCACATAACCACCACCCTATACCGGAAACCTACTGACCTCTATACTTACCTACATGCCTCCAGCTTCCATCCAGGACACATCACACGATCCATTGTCTACAGCCAAGCCCTAAGATACAACAGCATTTCCTCCAATCCCTCAGACAAACACCTACAAAATCTTTATCAAGCATTTTTAAAACTACAGTACCCATGTGGGGAAATAAGCCATTTTTATACTCATAGAGTAGAGTTTTGGGCCTTCTGGTGACAGGTTGGAGTCCCTCAGCGAACAGACACTCATTTCCTGATCATCACCAGTAATTATCCACACAGACTAACATTCACAGATGATTTGCTATACATTTCAAAGAGAGATGAATACAGTAATATCCTATGTTTACAAAAAGAAAAGGAGTACTTGTGGCACCTTAGAGACTAACCAATTTATTTGAGCATGAGCTTTCGTGAGCTACAGCTCACTTCATCGGATGCCACTCGGCTAAGTCATTATGCAAGGTAGCCTATTTCCCCTTGTTTTTTCCTACCCCCCCACCGGATGTTCTGGTTTAACTTGGATTTAAACTTTGAGAGTGGTCAGTTTGGATGAGCTATTGCCAGCAGGAAAGTGAGTTTGTGTGTGTATGGAGGTGGGGGGGGGGAGAAGGCCTGGATTTGTGCTGGGGGTGGCCCACCTTGATTATCATGCGCATTGTGGGGAGAGTGGTCACTTTGGATGAGCTATTGCCAGCGGGATAGTGAGTTTGTGTGTGTGGTTTTTGGGAGGGGGGTGGGGGGGTGAGAGAACCTGGATTTGTGCTGGAAATGGCCCAACTTGATGATCACTTTAGATAAGCTATTACCAGCAGGACAGTGGAGTGGGAGGAGGTATTGTTTCATATTCTCTGTGTGTATATAAAGTCTGCTGCAGTTTCCACGGTATGCATCCGCTGAAGTGAGCTGTAGCTCACGAAAGCTCATGTTCAAATAAATTGGTTAGTCTCTAAGGTGCCACAAGTACTCCTTTTCTTTTTGATTACAGTGTTGACCATTACCAATATATATGTAAATACACAAAAACACAAACATTATCTCCCCATATGTTCTTAAGGATTGAATTTGAGTAATTTATCCTGCAGGATGCTTAACCCTTTCTGGTCATGCATCACACTCCTAACACGAGACTGGTGTGGAAGGGAGCTATTAGAGCTCCTGGATACACCTCAAGGATCTCCCAACCTCGACAAGACATCAGCCACAAGATTCTCTTTTCCTTTGATAGGAATTATGTCCATATCAAACTCTTGCAAGGTCAAACTCCAATGGAATAACCTAGAATTGGTTCCTTTTGCTTTGTGTAACCACATCAAGGGAGCATGATCACTGAACACGGTAAACTTCTTGTTATACAAATTGGGTTTGAGTTGCTTTACTGCCCATAAAATTGCATAGCATTCTTTCTCTATAATAGCACAGTGTTGTTCAGTAGGTGTCAATTTTTTGCTTAGATATGCAATTGGGTGTCTTTTACCTCCTTCCCCATCCTGCATCACCACAGATCTCAACCCCACATTAGAAGCATCTGTGCACAGCAAGAACCTCTGCTTGAGGTTTCATGCAAGGAAAGCCTAAGCCATAAGGATTGAGATCCCAGTTCTGACTGGACCTTCCTGAATACAAACACTGGACTATAACCTATGGACTCAATTCTAAAAGAACTCTTCGCATCTACAAAGCTCACCATCTCTTCTATGAATCTGAATCTCAAGACTGACTCATGTCTGTATGTATACTGTTCTTTTAACCAATCCTCTCTCCCTTTTCTTTCTTTCTTTTTATGAATAAACCTTTAGATTTTAGATACTAAAGGATTGGCATCAGCATGATTTTGGGGTAAGATAAGTTATATATTGACCAGGGTGTGTGGCTGGTCCTTTGGGATTAGAAGAATCTTTTATTTGAAGAGATTAGTTTTAGAGAGCCACTCATCTCTAAATCCAGTGGTTTTGGTAGTGATATAAGAACTGGAATGCCTAAGGAAACTGCTTTTATGACTTCTTGTTAGCCAGTGTGGTGAAACAGAAGTTTACTTTTGTTGCTCGTTTGGTATATCTTATGGAAGAATAACCAACAGTTTTGGGTTGTGTTTGCCCTATTTCTCAGCAGTTTGTCCTGAATTTGGCACCCTCAGTGGTGACCGACTGAGGCACAGTTACAGTGGGAATGAAGGGAGAGCCAGGGTTGGGGCAAATGTCACCAAATGTGAGAAGTAATCCATTTATTATTATTTTCCCCCATAATGTGCTGGTCTCTTCCCAACTATAAAAAGAACACATGATCCCTGCCACAAGACTAGTCTACACAACAAATACACACATGCATCTGACGAAGTGGGTATTCACCCATGAAAGATTATGCTCCAATACGTCTGTTAGTCTATAAGGTGCCACAGGGCTCTTTGCCGCTACAACAAATGTAGTGATTTTACCCAAACCTAAACAATATAGTTATTCTGGTCTTGACTATGCCTCAAAAATGCTGACAGTCTGAAAGACAAACTGACAAAAGGTAGGAGAAAGGTCTCCAGTTTATAAATGAAGTGGTCAATTGGTCATTTAATGGCAATACATACATCCATGCTTTCTTTATTGCTTTAGTTTGTTCATTACTGACTCACTTGAAAATTGCCATATTGAGTTTTGAGAAAATATTGCTTGGTGCATAAACTCTGTGGAAGCTTTTAGTGCCACTTAGTGACAGTCTGAAACATTCTGAAATAGCTTTCACAGCCAATGAACTTACTAACCTAACCTCAAGCAGAAGGCTACAACTCAGTGGGACTCCACTTTTGCATGCTTGAGTGGTTCTACAAGCAACAGAAAACTGTCCAAGTATGCTATAAAAGCATTGTTCCAGTGACATTTTATTACTGTCAGTTACCATTCAACGCTCATCTCAAGTGACTTACCAGAGCAGATTTTTCAAAAGGTAGGGACTCAGGTAAATATGAAAAAGCACTCTTGTATTTGCATGAGTAAATAGGGTTTGTATGCAGGTACAAAGAAGTCTAACTTTAGCCATTTCTGTATGCATTTACATGATTTGTGCATACAGTTATGGTAATAGCAAATGGAATGCAAAGGCAGTTGGCTCTCAGGCTTCCACTGTGTCATCATAAGTGTATAGAAATGAATTAGACAATTTATTACAAACATATTTCTGATTATTCATAAGTATTTGTCCTAAATAAGAAGAAATGCAACAGTAAGAGTTTAGGCAATTGGGAAGACAGAGGCAACTGGTGCATGGATCTGCTCAATTTTCCATGCCCACTGCCAAAAGGATACCCTAAAATCTCTACACTAAGCTGACACAAGTGTATAGTTGTATTTGTGAAAATATCACGAAAGGAAGTGTAATACTTTATTTTAATTTATACTATTTCAAAGTTAAACGAAACAAGTTACTGAATATACTAAAATACATATGTAATACAGGAAGTAAGAGCAGTTGAAATTTCTTCAATTTGGTCCAAAATATTCCACAAATAAAATGATCAAATTATCAGCAATGAGGAGAGGAGGAAGTGAGTTTACTCTTGTATTCAAGTCCATGGGGCCGGACGAGTTGCATCCGAGAGCGTTAAAGGAATTGGCGGCTGTGATTGCAGGTCCATTGGCCATTATCTTTGAAAACTCATGGCGAACGGGGGAAGTCCCGGATGACTGGAAAAAGGCTAATGTAGTGCCAATCTCTAAAAAAGGGAAGAAGGAGGATCCTGGGAACTACAGGCCAGTCAGCCTCACCTCAGTCCCCAGAAAAATATTGGAGCAGGTCCTCAAAGAATCAATCCTGAAGCACTTACATGAGAGGAAAGCGATCAGGAACAGTGAGCATGGATTCACCAAGGGAAGGTCATGCCTGACTAATCTAATCGCCTTCTATGATGAGATTACTGGTTCTGTGGATGAAGGGAAAGCAGTGGATGTATTGTTTCTTGAGTTTAGCAAAGCTTTTGACACGGTCTCCCACAGTATTCTTGTCAGCAAGTTAAAGAAGTATGGGCTGGATGAATGCACTATAAGGTGGGTAGAAAGTTGGCTAGATTGTCGGGCTCAACGGGTAGTGATCAATGGCTCCATGTCTAGTTGGCAGCCGGTGTCAAGTGGAGTGCCCCAGGGGTCGGTCCTGGGGCCGGTTTTGTTCAATATCTTCATAAATGATCTGGAGGATGGTGTGGATTGCACTCTCAGCAAATTTGCGGAAGATACTAAACTGGGAGGAGTGGTAGATACAGTGGCAGGTAGGGATAGGATACAGAGGGACCTAGACAAATTGGAGGATTGGGCCAAAAGAAATCTGATGAGGTTCAATAAGGATAAGTGCAGGGTCCTGCACTTAGGACGGACGAACCCAATGCACCACTACAGACTAGGGACCGAATGGCTAGGCAGCAGTTCTGCGGAAAAGGAACTAGGGGTAACAGTGGATGAGAAGCTGGATATGAGTCAGCAGTGTGCTCTTGTTGCCAAGAAGGCCAATGGCATTTTGGGATGTATAAGTAGGGGCATAGCGAGCAGATCGAGGGACGTGATGGTCCCCCTCTATTCGACATTGGTGAGGCCTCATCTGGAGTACTGTGTCCAGTTTTGGGCCCCACGCTACAAGAAGGATGTGGATAAATTGGAGAGAGTCCAGCGAAGGGCAACAAAAATGATTAGGGGTCTGGAACACATGACTTATGAGGAGAGGCTGAGGGAACTGGGATTGTTTAGTCTGCAGAAGAGAAGAATGAGGGGGGATTTGATAGCTGCTTTCAACTACCTGAGAGGTGGTTCCAGAGAGGATGGTTCTAGACTATTCTCAGTGGTAGAAGAGGACAGGACAAGGAGTAATGGTCTCAAGTTGCAGTGGGGGAGGTTTAGGTTGGATATTAGGAAAAACTTTTTCACTAGGAGGGTGGTGAAACACTGGAATGCGTTACCTAGGGAGGTGGTAGAATCTCCTTCCTTAGAAGTTTTTAAGGTCAGGCTTGACAGAGCCCTGGCTGGGATGATTTAATTGGGGATTGGTCCTGCTTTGAGCAGGGAGTTGGACTAGATGACCTCCTGAGGTCCTTTCCAACCCTGATATTCTATGATTCTATGATAATCTGACCATCACCAATTATGTTGTGTATATAACAGAAACTGTCAGTGAGGTGGTATCATCTCTACCTTTCCTCTTTTAACAGTAACAATCAGCTGACATTTTTTACCAAGACAATAATCTATAAAGCAGGAAGATAATTTGAAAGAGTATTGTTAGATTAAATAAAAGGTAGTAGATCAAGGAAATGAAATGTTTCTTTTCATAGGATGTTTTTAATACTACATAATATTACACTGTACTCTGGCCTAAATGTCTCAATGCTTATATCTGGCAGGAAACACACCATGTAAAATTAATGACTTTGGCTGCTGGACTTTACACCTATGTTGTTAACCTTGTTAACATTTTAATAGCCCTTCATTGCCAAGTTGCTATTGATAATGACTTTTGATTATATGTCAGTTCAATTTCTAAAAGTGCCAGTCTTGTTGTCTCGTGTGATTTCTCTCCCCTTCCTCCTCTCCCACAGGTCCTTCAATAGATTTTACTTGCCATGATTGGAAAAACCCTGTCTAGGCCAAATAAAACCAAGTTATAACTTTTCCAAGCAGGACAGAGAATTTGGAACACACTAAGTGAAGCCAACTGAATGAAGTTTAGAACTACCATGTACATTCAAAACCGGTATTGATGGCAAACTGAATCTCAGGTGGAAGTTACAGAACACAGGCATATTGTGCCATCTTTAAAAAAATTGGTCCAGATTTTCAAAATTAGGTGCAGACAAGCACTAGTGCACATCTGACTCATTCTCATGTGTACCAGATGTGTTCGAGTGAATAAATATTTGCATGCATAAACATGACAAGTTAATTCCATAACTGGTTAAGTCCATGCACAAATACCTGATTGGCATATGTGCATTTAGTATTTGAATCCAGAAGTTAGACATACACACAAATATCTGCATATTCCTAGCTCTGAAAATCTGGCCCATAGAGTTGCTAATATTAATTAACCTATATTTATCCACTTTCATCTCTGAAATCTTCTTAAGGTTACAAAGTTAGTAGGTGATCAGAATGATAAAAACTCAAACTGGAACAAAGTGTAAAGTCCTCAGAAGTAAAGGATATGTCAGAAACCAGTCTACCTAAACTTGCCCTCTGTTCAACACTTCTCTTGGGAGGCACTAAATGCTTCCTCAGCTGTTACAAGTGAATAATTCATCCCCTGTATTTCCTCCCATGGCCAAACATGAAAGAGTACAGGGTCTTTGAAAGTTCACTGGTTAGTGAATAATGAAACTGCTTACAAATGGGATGATCTGCAATGGTTATTAAATATGTAATGATGGTGACATGAATCTAATTTTATTTTAGCCTGAGTTGTTTGTTGAAGACTGTTGCCTTGATTCATAAAGCAAGTCAGATTTTGATTATGGAACTTTCGTGATGACTTCACAAGAAGGAAATGTAAAGCACTATTAAAAGCATGATAAAATTTTTGCTGTGGATTAAATGACAATATTACAAGTGGTTACCATTAAAATAAATGGCAACACTTACTGAATTTCATAGATCTTAAGGCTGGAAGGGACCATTTTGATAATCTATTCTGACCTCCTGTATAAAACACAGTTTTCCCCCAGGTTTTTTTTTCCTGTTTGAACTACAACATATCTTTCAGAAGAAAGGTATAAAAATTGCCAGTGATGGAGAATCTACCAAAACCCTTGTTAAATTGTTCCAGTGGTTAATTACCCTCACTTTTACAAATTTACTCCTTATCTCTAGTCTGAAAAGTTACCACAGCACAATCTGAAATTAGCACAATACACTGTACCTTGGAATAAAACTGACAGCCTTTAAAACTACAGTTAGTTCAAAATGTAGCAGCCTGCTTACTCAGCAACACTGGCTACTGACATCACAACACACTGGGGGTTAAGAGCTGCGTAGGGCTGTGTAGGGATACTGGCTACTCAATGATATGAGCTTCTAGTGCCTCTGAGTAGTGACAGGTCTCTTAACCACTAAGCAGGCTCACAGCTCTTCCATCATCCTCCCCAAACAGCCCAACTATTACTCATTATTGAGGACATGGGGCAATAAGGGCTAACATGTCCTTTGCTGCTGTGTAAAACACTGTTTTGCATTCATTACAATAATTTTTTGACTGTCCTCATAAACTAAAAGTTTTTTACTGTTGAATTTTGCCATTTTGCTGAGTTCAGGAGAATGCCAGCAGGTGAGTGTGTGCACTATATAAAGCTGTACAAATGCAACCATACTTTACATCAATGTAATGCAAGGCACTTCACAAATTAAATAAAACCAGCTTATCTCAAATCAACAGGAACAGGCACAGCAAACAGATCATCTTTACTCTTGATTTAAGAAGTCAGTGGCTCAATCCATGGATGTCAAGAGGGATAAAGTTCTCAAGGTGTGATGCATGACAGGCAAGCATTTCACAGGAAAATCTTTGGACTAAGAATAAGTCAGAGGATGAAGATTTGAAAGATCATTTATTTTTCTGTAGAGAGTGAATAGAAGTCATTAATATAAGAAATAGGTCTATGTTCCACATTCAGTGCTGAATCAAACAAGATCCTGAAAAGTCCCTGAGTTTTAAAGGAAACTAATAGCAAACACAGTTCCATTTTTATCCAATTAAAGATCATATCAAAATACAAGCCAGACAGACTACTTTTCAATAAACTGTCTTTTCAACTCAACTAAAACACTATTTGATGAGTGGAAATTATAAAAAATTTCAGATTTGGGCTACACATGGAAAATGTGCTCTCGCACATGCAAAACATGTAACTGTGCACATAAACAGATGATTGTATATGCAGTTATTTTGCAGATGCATAACCCTAGGCCTAGTCTGTCCTATCTCGGGGACTCCCTTTCTGCCCCACCACCCCCATGCACATGATACAGTTCTGCGGTGATCATGCACAATGAGGGTTTCTCAAGCACTTTTCTGTATACCACGACACAAAGGCACAATCCTGTGGGTTGTGGACCTCTGCATTCCCTGAGCTCTATTATATTAAATGAGATTCTGTGCATGCCTAAGGGTGCCCAAGAATTTGTTCAGTTTGAAGTATTGGGACATATTTTGCTCCCACAACTTTAACTATATTGTACAATAATTTAGCCTTTAGAAGTCAATGTAGGAAGCCAGTCAGGTATCATGTACTGTGATTTTTTCGAAAGATACAGCTACTTAGCTAAAAGAAAAGGAGTACTTGTGGCACCTTAGAGACTAACCAATTTATTTGAGCGTGAGCTACAGCTCACTTCATCAAATAAATTGGTTAGTCTCTAAGGTGCCACTAGTACTCCTTTTCTTTTTGCGAATACAGACTAACACGGCTGTTACTCTGAAACCAGCTACTTAGCTGTTTACTTTCTATTCCCTTTGGGGATGATCTATTGATTTATATAATGGCCATGTTTGTTTTACTTTGTACTCATATGGTACTGTCTAATCATGGATAATGTCTATTTTTCTATAGAAAAAAATAAATAAAAATTCAATTTTTTAAAAAATGCAGACCTGCTGCAACTTTATAAACAAATTAGGTCACTTTTTTCCCTGGGTTAAACAGAAGCAACTCCCAATGAAGTCTGTATTTCACCAGCTTCTGTGTTAGTATATTATTTTATTAGTGTATCGTAACGAATAAATAGTATCTTAACAACAAGGAGGAAAGCGCTCAGACCAGAATAGGGAAAGAACAGGTTAATGAATACGTGGATATGATAGATGTATTCAAGACATCAGGGCCTCACAAAATGTACCCTAGAGTACTTAAGGAAATAGCTGAAGCAATATCCAAGCCATTAACAGATATTTTTGAGAACTCATGGATGAGTAAGGCCCCAGAGGACTGGAAAAGGGAAAAAAGCATAGTACGTTTCTTCAAAAAGGGAATAAAAGGAGCACCTGGAAAATTATAGACCAGTTAGCATAACTTAAATACCTGGAAAGATACTGGAACAAATTATTAAACAATCAGTTTGTTCAATCCTAGAGGATAAGGTAATAAGTCATAACCAGCATGGATTTGTCAAGAACAAATCATGCCAGACTAATCTTGTTTTCTTTTTGACAAGGTAACAGGACTAGTGGATAAGGGGGACGAAAAAGATGTGATATCTCTGGACTTTAGTAAGGCTTTTCGTACAGTCTTATATGACATTCTGATAAACTAGGGAAATATGGTCTAGATGAAATTACTTTTTATGTTCATGGCATATACACAGATAAAAACATAAAATACTCTTTGCTGAAAGGTCGCAATGTAACACTACTTTATTTCTTAGAATTCAGAACTCTAACAGACAAGAACCCAAAAAACAGAGAGAGAGAGAGAGCACATTGACTGCAGACTGCTGCTAGACCCAGATCACATGCTTTCCTATAGAGCCCCTATCCCGCAAGCAGGACTGGGAAACCCCTGAGCATTAAAATAATAGTTCATAATTTTACTGCAGTTTGCAATACAGTACATTGCTTTAAGGTGGATGGTGTAACCTTTGCTTTATGTGTTCCCAACTAGTAATTTAAAAATCAGAAATACAATCCAACAGAATTCTTTAATGTTCAAGCCTCCAGGGAGGTTGCAGATAATTTAATTTAGTGGAGGACTATGAATGACACGAGTGATAAAATTAAAGGCTTTATTTAATATAAAATAGTTAGCTAAGCAAACAGGCTTTAAAATATGACCATATATTACATTTATACTCAATTCTCAGCTTAAATGATGCATTTTGGGGTGATCAGTCCCTAGATGAGGAGAATGGATATAATCTTTCCTCTAAAGGCACCTTGATGGTGGACAGGTGAGCCTAAGCTAAAATTAGTGTATTATCATTTTTATAATCAATTATAATAATGCACCTTAATTAATTAATATTAAATCCACCTCTTTTACGACACATATTTTCTCATTTCTTATTGGCTAGTTAACATTAAGCATCGTCTTACTTAACATGCACAAATGCCATACCAATCACTATCAATATAGATAGCATTTTCCAAAACGTTAACATTTTATTTCAAACATTTGTAAAAACCAGTTAGGACCAAAACATGTCTACAACATGTCCTAGGGTTACGTCCTAACTTTTCTTCAACTTGCCTCTGAATTGTTTTACTTTATTTTACTCATATTTTACCAAGTCTCACTTGATTCCAGTCAAGCCTATTTTTTATAAATAGATTTTTGGGCCTACTTACATTTCAACATTTCTATACAAACATAAGCAAGTATCATGGCTATAGGCTACAATTCACAACTGTTTTAAACACCGTTTTCAGTGGGTCCCTGTCAAAGTGGAAGGACATATAAAATGGGGTCTCTCATGGGCCTGTCCTGGGTCTAGTACCATTCAATATTTTCATTAATGATTTGGATGATGAGGTGGAGAGTATGCTTATACATTTTTCAGGTGAAACCAAGCTAGGAGGGGTTGCTAGCCCTATAGAGGACAGGATTAAAATTCAAAATGACCTTGATAGTGACCACAGCAAAATTCAAAAAATATAAGTGCAAGATATTACATTCAGGAAAGAAAAATCAAATCCACAAAATGGGGAATAACTTATTTGGCAGCAGTACCACAGAAGAGGATCTGGGGGTTATAGTGGATCACAAATGGAATGGGCCAGTGTGATTTAGCTGCAAAAAAGGGAAATGTCATTCTGGGGTGTATTAACAGGAATATCATATGTAAGACATAGGAGGTAATTGGTCTGCTCTACTGGGCACCTGTGAGGCCTCAGCTGGAGTACAGTGTTCAATCTGGGCATCACACTTTAAGAAATATCCAAACTAATTGGAGAGAAGCCAGAGGACAGCAACAACAATAAGGGGGTTTAGAAAACATGACCTAAAAATTAAACAAATTGAGCATGTTTAGTTTAGAGAAGAGACCTGATAACAAATATGTAAAAAAAATTACATAAAGAGGACTGGTTTCAAAGTAGCAGCCATGTTAGTCTGCAGCCGCAAAAAAAAAAAAAAAAAAAAAAAAACCAAAAAAACAGGAGTACTTGTGGCACCTTAGAGACTAACAAATTTATTTGAGCATAAGCTTTCATGGGCTACAGCTCACTTCATCGGATGCATAGAATGGAACATAAAGAGGACTGTGATGAATTGTCCTACCCGTGGTGGACATGGAGAACAAGTAGTAATTGGCTTAGTTTTCAGCAAGAGAGATTCAGGTTAGCTATTAGGGAAAATCTTTCTAACTCTAAGGATAGTTCAGCACTGGAACAGGCAACCTAGGGAGGTTGTAGAATGCCCATCATTGAAGCATTTAATGAACACAGATGAACACCTGTGAGGCTAGGTATATTTAATCCTGCCTCAGCATGTGGCAATGGATTAGATGGACCTTTCTGTGGTTCTATACCAGAAGTGTAATTTATTGTTGTTTGTCAGTTAGGAAGTCTGGATCAAAAGTGTGGGCCAGATCTTCAGAAGATAGTTCCAGCATAGTTCCATTCGCTTCAAAGGAGCTATGCTAATTTACTGCAGCTACGGCTCTCACCTTGGATGTTTAAGTTGTTGGAGAACTAAAGAAATAATCAAATAATCATGGGCAAGAGGTGATGCCTCCCTTTCCTCTCCCCACCATGTGGGCTTGAGAGAAAATTGCAGAGAGGAGCCAGTCAGATACTCCAGCTGGTAGGGGCAGAAGCAGCCAAACGAGGGACCTTTGCTCCCTGGGAGATTCAGAGAATTTTTATAGTTATGACTGGACTTTCTCTACCCTGTATTGACTGGCTTTTCATTCCAACACTCTTGCTCTCCATCCCTCACAGTTCACAGAAGCTTCACCTCAGCTTCACTCCATGCATGCCCTTTTATCCAGTTCTCCCTTGCCCTGTCCCCTAACTTCCCTTCCCTTCCCCTTCCTAACTAAATCCACACACACAAATAAATCGTGGAACTAACATACCATTTGCTGCCATCACATTTTTCACATTGCTTGTGCATTCAACCCCCTTCCCTATCCTGTATCTGTCTTGTCTATTCAGATTGCAAACTCTTTGGGGCAGGGACCATCTACTGTTGTGTTTTTACTGTGTTTAGCACCATGGGAACCCAGTCTTGGCTGGCCCTAAGGCACTGCCATAATAAACATGTTCAATAATAATGTGGTAAAGAAACCCTTAATATTCTAGTCTAGTTCAACATCCATTAAAAAGCATTCTGAGTCATCAAATCTTGCAACTGCACCAGGCATTTTAAACAAAATAACAAAAAAACAAAAAATATGAAGTGTAGGCTTCTGGAGAGAGGTAACTTGGAGAGCTGAATATCAGCATCAGAGCAATGGTACGCAATAATGAAAAATAAAGATAACAGCCAGCACATAAACTGAGAAGATTAACAACCTACTTTTGAGCTCTGAAGGACATTTTAGCAAGTTGAACATAGCAGGAACCAAAAGCCATATGAAAGACAGTTTTGCCACAGGCATCCAAGTACCCAGGAACAGGGTGAATTTGATTTAAATCACTAGTCAGGAAGACTAGATTTAATCATGGATTTCTACATAAAATTCATTCTTGTTGGTTGTTATAACCTTAATACATATCCTTTGCAACTCAGAGATAGATGTAGGTTTCATTTTTAGAAGGTACACACTATACATTTTTAAAGTGATTTATTTTGAAAACTTTTCAGATTAGTTTTACAGCTATATCAGAAAATGAATGATTGTTTGGTTATTTCATTTACCAGATTGAAGTAGATATTTATGAAGTCATTGGGAGGTGAACTATCTCCAATTCAACAGGGTAATCATTAATATTTGGAGGATTTTCTTGCCATGCTGTATTAGGAGGAGAACATCACCAGAGAGACATTTAAATTGTTTTATTTAACTAAAACAACAATGTTATGTATTCTGGATTTTTTTCTTCAACAGTGAACATATAATATTTTAACAAAACAAGCATATGAATTTTTGAATGTAGTTAAATGTTCAAGTTTTTTAAAATCACGTTTGTTTTTGTTAAAATTTATTTTATCTAAAATGTTAAATGAAATATTTTAAAAAACAAAACAAAAATTAAATCTACTACATCAGCCAGGTCAACATGAGAAACTTAAAATATTGGCTTCTGCAGCTACCACAGTCGTCTTCACCTTCATTTTCCTGTTTGTTCATAATCTGAAAACGAAAAACAAGCTTTCCTGCTTCTTCAGGTCCCAAACGATTTCTCAGTTTGGAATGAATTAGTCCAAAGGAAGAAAATATTCTTTCTACACTAGCAGAACAAGCTACTGCTGTTAAAAGTGAGATTATCCCTTCAACAGTCTCTGAATCCAAGTGCTTACGTGACTTCCACCAGTTCACTGGTGTGTCTTTCTTTAAAACATCATCAGCAAACATATATTTCTTCAGTGGTTCACTCTTAGCTCTGAAGTTTATTATAGTTCACATTATGGAGGGATGATAGCTGGATGTCCATGTCATAGCCAGCTCCTCTTCTTCAGCAGTTAAGGTTTGACCCTGGTACCGAATATTGAGAATATTTGCAAGAAAATGAGCTGGAGATAGTGCTTGTCCCATTCGTTTTTATAATGCTTGTAATTTAACCCTTTTTAAGATCTCATTCAGTTCCTTCCAAATTTCAACAGCGTCAGCAATAAAACAGCTATTTCCCTGCATTGTGTTCAAGGCTACAGAAATAGGCTTCAGGGTACTCAGCATGTGTTCAACATTTCTCTGAAGCCCAATGTTGAGAACATTGGCTGTGACAGTACCATCTATTTTTTCACGATTTTGTTCACAAACTGTCATCAGATTAGGCCAGTTCTTGATATAGTGCTCAAAACAGTCCACTCCTGAGTTCCATTCCATGTCTTGTGGGAGAGTTAGCTTGGTTCCTCCCACTTTTTTCAGAGCAGCTGCTGAAAAGTGGTTGTTATGGAAGTATTTTGCAATTTCAACAACATTAGCCTTTATTTCTGGAACACTGGAGTCTTTGGCTAGGAGGTGCATCAAATGAGCACTGCAACTGTATGTTATTAGCTTGGGACTCTCTTAGCTCTATTCTAAATAATTTCTTCTCATCTTGGATAGATTTGCAGCATTGTCTGTGACCAAACTGCATACTAGACATTTGAATTTTTTTTCACAGTTTGTTGTAGCTTTTACTGCTACTTCTTGTAAGTATTCTGCTGTGTTTGCATTTCCTGATGTATCAATTGTTTCTGTAAGGAAGACATTCCCTTCTTCTGTTGTCACACAAACACATACAACAGGATCATTGTGGACATCGATCCATCCATCAAGACTCAGGTTAACAATTTTACAATCTAGACCTTTTGCACACTGCTCAATTTCTCTTTCATACACTTTATCCAGCAATTTGCCTGCGACATCTGCTCTATTGGGTGGATTGTCTCCTGGTCTTAATGACTGAACCATGTTAAGTGTGAGTTTTCAATCATATGGAAAGGAGAGTTTGTTGCATAAACAACAATTTTTTCATCAATTACCTTTTTTATAATCTGCTGGTTCTTATCACAAACTTATCTATGGTTGTTTCTGGATGATGGAGATTTTTTTTTCCTTTTTGCTACAGGTAAATATACTGTGGCTAGTGACTGAAACACTATCATTGGCAGATAACTCTGAAGCTATAGAAAATGATGGTGATCTTGAAGGTGGATAGTCTTCAGAATCCTGTATGTTGAGGATGGATTCTCCTAAACAAAATAAGTCAATGCAGTTATTTAATTATTAATACCTTACTGCTCATTTACTATTACTCATTGCATTCACTGACACTCAGTACTATTTTAAAGATGAAATTGTAATAGGAAGATCTGCCTATTTCAGCTATTTCTTTTTTATTACAACTGCATCTAAAATGATAGTACCATAGAGTAAGAACTATATTTTTTGCTCAAACATGAGAATTCAAGAATAGTTCAGAAGGAAGACAGGCAGTCCTTAAGAAAGAAGTCTGCTGCAGTTTCCACGGTAAACATCTGATGAAGTGAGCTGTAGCTCACGAAAGCTCATGCTCAAATAAATTGGTTAGTCTCTAAGGTGCCACAAGTACTCCTTTTCTTTTTTTTGAAATAAAAAAGTTTACCAACCTGAAGATCCTGCATGTTCAGACATGTTCCTTTCGTCATCTTCAACACAGCTTCTCATGATGTTATTTCATTTGGGCAACCAGGCCTTGCATTTCTTT
This sequence comes from Lepidochelys kempii, assembly GCF_965140285.1. Lineage (NCBI taxonomy): Eukaryota > Metazoa > Chordata > Testudines > Cheloniidae > Lepidochelys > Lepidochelys kempii. Next base: position 63,075,136 of record NC_136384.1, on the reverse strand, counting down.
GTTGCTCTGTTTGTATTTTGCACACATGCCTGTTTTACCCACAGGTAGAAGAATTTCATTAAAATATTCCCAAACTAGGTCTCTTTTACGGCCTGCTGCCATTATAGGTTTTCCCTTCTAGTGAGAGAATGGCATGGTAGATCTCAAATTAATGAAGGCTACACTCAGAAAGACCTCAAGATCTCTGGAATATGCTGCTCAAACAGTTTCACTTTTGTTTCTACTGCCTGTCCCTCCCTTCTCACATTTATCTCCAGACTTCTTCTCCTTGTCAGATCTATTCCACTCCCAACAATCTTCTATTCATTGAACCTGTTGAAACTTTGCACTTTTAGAGAAAGGTAAGGGATTGACTCTGTGTAAACAAATTTGCAGAGGGACAATAGGGTTGAGGTCTGTTATTTCTCACCTCTAGATATTTATTTATTTAAAACATTTTTGCTGTTAACAAGCATATTATCTCTGGAGAGACAAATCCACAGTTTGAGAACTGCAAAACTAAGCATCTCTGATGGTATCTTCTAGCCTGAGCACTGAGTCCCACTGGGTAGATCGAAAGATTAACCTAAAAAAATCTATAGAGAAGTCCCTGGAACCCCATAAGATTAGGTCCCTAATCTATGAACTATTGGAACTCATTTACAAAACTCATCTTAAACATTACATGAATATATTGTCTCATACTATAGAATTAGAATTTATAATCCCTGTTCCATGATAAGATATCTTTGAGCTATAATGTCTCTTAATTAAAACTATATTTAGATAGGTTTTTTTCCTCAAAAGGCATTTTATCAAAAAAATCCGATTTAAATAAAAAAAATCAATTTTTTTTTATTTTTAAATAATTGATTTTTATCCACCCTGCCCAGGAATTCACAAAGACGTCTAAACATTAGACAACATCACAGATATTCAAGTTGTTCCACTGGGACTTCATAATCCAGGGTCTCAAAACCGGTTGGGAGATCCAAAAGTGCCAACATGGACTCTGCTCCACTATTAGCCAAATGAATGACATTACTTTATACTTGAGTTCAGGCACGGCAGGTTTGATTGTGCTCCCCAAATGAAAGTCTGATTAAACTTTACTGTATATCCTATTTGCATCTCACTGAGCCAAAACCCCTTAGTACCTTCCCTGGTATCTTTCTTAACAGCAGCAAGTTAGAAATTGAATGAAAGTGAACAGGATCATCAGCCAAAAAAGGAGGCTTTTCAAAAACAAATAAATAACTGTTTCTTAATAGATGTTGGGGCTATACCAGAACAAACAACCTCATGATTGCATAAATGATTGCTCTAATAAAATTAGTACACTCTTAAAAGTCATTTAGGGCATGGGTCCAAAGAACAGATGGTTGAATGCATCTGCTGAAACACTATGACAAACTTAGATAAAGAGATAATAAAGCCTATTAGGATAATTTACTTGCGCGTCAGACAATGTCTGCATTTTCACAGCTGGGGGAATAGTCAACAAAATGCCTATGGAGCCCACTTTATTTGAACATAATTATTAAATTGCTGAGATTCAGCTACTGAGTGATGCCAGCATGGACAGATGAAAGATTTGGATTTAAAACAGTTACTATAATGGTAAAGAGTTACAGGTTACATTTCCCTGCAGCCAGTCTCTTTCCTACTACCTCTCTGTCTCACACACTCACACACACTTTGGTATGGGCTGGTATTGCTATTACGTCTTCTAGACATCAGAGGCAGGAAAAGATGAGGTGTCGTATTTTTAGATGCCTACTACCTCTGGTTTATTTGTATCTGCTTCATGTGGTTTCGATTCTCTGTCCCTATGCCATCTTGTATAGGAATACTGTTCCTCGTATAGGTTACTTCACTTCAGCAGGGAGGGAGGCCAAAAGTTGTGTAGGCTGTGGCCACACTAGGAGCACTTTGCCAGTATAGAATACCAGTACGGCCATACTGTCAAAGCTTTCCAAGTGTAGACCTGGCCTTACGAAACAAACATTTAATGCACACACAAGCATTATAAATACTATTTAGGAAACTTAATTACTTTTAAACAAAACTTATTAGGTAGCAGATCTACTGGTCCTTCTCCCTATACAGACTTACCCACTTTGTGGCTGTTGCATATATTTAAATGTATATTTTTAGTGCATACATATTAACATGTTCCACTTGGTTCTTCTTTCAGAGATGATTTCTCCATTTCTATAGCATGTCCATAATATGTAGTGTGTGTTCCCTGGAATTTTCAGAGCTTGAGAAGAATGGCAGCATCTCTATTGTTTTCTAAACACGGAGCCTAATCAGCAAGCAGAAATCTGCAGATCCTTACAGCTAACAGCATTCCAGCCCTTGGCTTAATAGTTAACTGGTCTTCTCAATTTCTGGTGAGATAGGAAATCTGTAGCCTATATCCAGTATAGTACAGGTACAGGGACCTAGCTGTGCAGTGGACACATCTTTTGGTCCTGCGTTGATCAGCTACTGTGTCCACAGGGCTGTCTTTAACTTTTATTTTAAGGCCTTTCTCCCCCAGTCCTCCAAGCTCTAATTATCTCAGAGGTTTAATGTGTGGAACCCGCAGGACTGTTTTCCCTCATTGAAAACTTATAACAGGTTCAGAAACAGCTACTGTGGCAGTGTCTCAATGGGAGCTTGCTAGCTGAAGCACCTTGCTAGCTCTGGTTGAGCCTAGTTCAATCTCTCAAACTAAAACACTGACCCAGCAATGACATATTTCAATTAACTAAATAAAATGGATTGCTTTAGGGTGGATATCTTTCCCCACCATCAAGAAATGTAATTGAAGATCATTAGAGATGATCAACAGTCTAACTCACCCACAAAAACATTAACTTGATAATTGGAATTTCTTAATAGATGACCATTTCCTAATGCAAATAGTGTTGCAGCCAGCATGGGGGAATTCTATATTAGACCTTGTCCTACCAGATAAAGAAGAACTGATCACAGAATTGGGTACAAGTGATCATGACTTGATCAAATTTCTTCTGTACAAGCAGAATAAAGTCCAGAACAGTAATATATATACTTGGTGTTTTAATAGGGCCAATTTCACAAAGCTGAAAACAATTATGAGCCAAGTCAGCTGGGAGGAAGAATTAAATCAGAAAAATGTGAATGATAGTTGTGAATTATTTAAGAAAACCTTACCAGATACCCCCAAACCCACAATCCCATGATTGAGGAAGGTGAATGTGCTGGTTAAAAAGTGAAGATAGCTGTAAAAAATAAATAATATGTAACAAATGGAAGAGAGGGAAAGTTGATAGTAATGAAGTAAAGCAAAAGTTAGGAACTGTTGAAAAATGATAAGGGAAGCCAAGGGACACAAGGAGAAATCTATGGCCAGCAGAGTTAAGGACAATGAGAAGGAGTTGTTTAAATATAATAGGAACAAAAAAAATCCTGACGTATGGAAATAGTAGAAAAGGCAGAAGTGTTCAATAGATATTTCTGTTCTGCATTTGGGAAAAAAAGATAGTATAGTCTCATTATGTGGTGACAGTACACTCTTTCCAGTCCTCTAAGAATGGTAAACAGAAGCTACTAAAGTTAAACATTTTAAAATCAGCAGGTCCAGATAACTTGGATCCAAGAGTTTTAAAAGAGCTAGAACAAGGGCTTGCTGGATCATTAATGCTGATTTTTAATAAGTCTTGGAACACTGGGGGAGTTCCAGAAGACTGGAAGAAAGATAATGTTGGGCCAATTTTTTTTAAAAGGGTAAACATTATGACCTGCGTAATTTGAGGCCTGTCATCCTGACATTAATCCTGGACAAGATAATGGAGTGGCTGATACAGAACTCGATCAAATCAAGACAGGATGTTTTTCTAAAACATAAGCTTTAGAAATTTCTTTATGGAAGTTATATGGCCTGTGTTATACAGGAGATCAGACTAGATGATCATAATGGTCCCTTCTGACCTTAGAATCTATTAATGGACCTCAAACAATTTAAGGATACTTCAAAGTCAGAGAAAAACAAGTGCTTGTCCATAACAGGAGAAATGAATGAAAGAACTTCTTCATATTTGTGTAGCAACTAAGGGTCTAAAATTATGAGTTATTACTATTTAAAAATTGCCCAGAGATCAAGGCCTTTTTAGAAAAGCTAGAATGGAGGGCTAAAAGAATAAAAGCCCAAGGTCTAATGGCTAGATTTCTTCAAAAGTCTGAGGAAACTAGAGTTGCTGTTTTTTGCAAGAGTGTACAGCTGGTGCGGCTAAAAAAAAGATTTCCCATTTTTCCCCTTAATCTTATTAAATTAATATCGAATTGATATTGTATGATGTGTCAGGTACAGTAATAAAATTGGGAACTTGGACTCTAATGTTATAATTAAAATGAGTATAAAAGGGAAGTTAGCTATAAATGAAAGATTTGGGCAAAATATTATAAATTTTAATGACAAGGTTTACCTCATGGGCACCCCTATAAGGAAAGAAAAGGATTCATATTGATTCATATTGATTTCTTTTAGTTTAAGTGATAAAGTGAAGAAATAAAGCTAATGTTTCCAACTGAGCATGCTTATGCTATCAAGTTAACAAAATACACCTGTGCTAAAAAAGACAGGAAAAAGGAACTGAAATCAAATACCATGTTTATAAGGACACTTGACCACAGAGTGGAATAATAAGAAAAGTAACAGTTTGATTAATAATGCAGAGACTCAGTTCAGGCATACCCACCAAAGTCCCACCATTGTTGTTAAAACAAGGAAAACAGAAATGGAAGATTTATACAGCTGTTCTGGACTGCCAGACTGTAGAATGGATTGTTAAAACAAGTTTAAAGAAATATGGACTGACTTCATATAAATTATGTGAACTTTAACTAGACATTTCAGCAGCTAGCAGAATGTTGTTGGAGAAACTAAAACTTGCGCAAGTTTAATTGAAAAGTTGGCCAAGGGATACACTACAAGGGGCCCGTGGAAAGCGACTTACAGAGAGGTAAGTTACTAACTAGAGCAACCCAACTGGTATTCAAGCTATGCACCAAGATGGCTGTACCAACAGTTCGGATCTAATTTGTCTTACACCAGCTGGCGTGACAACATGTGTTGCACAAAGAAACTGGAAACTTCCAGTCCCAGTTGCATGAACTCAGAATCATAGAATCATAGAATATCAGGGTTGGAAGGGACCTCAGGAGGTCATCTAGTCCAACCCCCTGCTCAAAGCAGGACCAATCCCCAATTAAATCATGACCTTAAAAACTTCTAAGGAAGGAGATTCTACCACCTCCCTAGGTAACGCATTCCAGTGTTTCACCACCCTCCTAGTGAAAAAGTTTTTCCTAATATCCAACCTAAACCTCCCCCACTGCAACTTGAGACCATTACTCCTTGTCCTGTCCTCTTCTACCACTGAGAATAGTCTAGAACCATCCTCTCTGGAACCACCTCTCAGGTAGTTGAAAGCAGCTATCAAATCCCCCCTCATTCTTCTCTTCTGCAGACTAAACAATCCCAGTTCCCTCAGCCTCTCCTCATAACTCATGTGTTCCAGACCCCTAATCATTTTTGTTGCCCTTCGCTGGACTCTCTCCAATTTATCCACATCCTTCTTGTAGCGTGGGGCCCAAAACTGGACACAGTACTCCAGATGAGGCTTCATCAATGTCGAATAGAGGGGGACGATCACGTCCCTCGATCTGCTTGCTATGCCCCTACTTATACATCCCAAAATGCCATTGGCCTTCTTAGCAACAAGGGCACACTGCTGACTCATATCCAGCTTCTCGTCCACTGTCACCCCTAGGTCCTTTTCTGCAGAACTGCTGCCTAACCATTCGGTCCCTAGTCTGTAGCTGTGCATTGGGTTCTTCCGTCCTAAGTGCAGGACCCTGCACTTATCCTTATTGAACCTCATCAGATTTCTTTTGGCCCAATCCTCCAATTTGTCTAGGTCCCTCTGTATCCTATCCCTGCTCTCCAGCGTATCTACCACTCCTCCTAGTTTAGTGTCATCCGCAAATTTGCTGAGAGTGCAATCCACGCCATTCTCCAGATCATTTATGAAAATATTGAACAAAACCGACCCCAGGACTGACTCCACTTGACACCGGCTGCCAACTAGACATGGAGCCATTGATCACTACCCATTGAGCCCGACAATCTAGCCAACTTTCTACCCACCTTATAGTGCATTCATCCAGCCCATACTTCTTTAACTTGCTGACAAGAATACTGTGGGAGACTGTGTCAAAAGCTTTGCTAAACTCAAGAAACAATACATCCACTGCTTTCCCTTCATCCACAAAACCAGTAATCTCATCATAGAAGGTGATTAGATGAGTCAGGCATGACCTTCCCTTGGTGAATCCATGCTCACTGTTCCTGATCGCTTTCCTCTCATGTAAGTGCTTCAGGATTGATTCTTTGAGGACCTGCTCCAATATTTTTCTGGGGACTGAGGTGAGGCTGACTGGCCTGTAGTTCCTAGGATCCTCCTTCTTCTCTTTTTTAAAGATTGGCACTACATTAGCCTTTTTCCAGTCACCTGGGACTTCCCCCATCCGCCACGAGTTTTCAAAGATAATGGCCAATGGCTCTGCAATCACAGCCGCCAATTCCTTTAGCACTCTCGGATGCAACTCGTCCGGCCCCATGGACTTGTGCACATCCAGCTTTTCTAAATAGTCCCTAACCACTTCTTTCTCCACAGAGGGCTGGCCATCTACTCCCCATGTTGTGATGCCCAGCGCAGCAGTCTGGGAGCTGACCTTGTTAGTGAAGAGAGAGGCAAAAAAAGCATTGAGTACATTAGCTTTTTCCACATCCTCTGTCACTAGGTTGCCTCCCTCATTCAGTAAGGGGCCCACACTTTCCTTGGCTTTCTTCTTGTTGCCAACATACCTGAAGAAACCCTTCTTGTTACTCTTGACATCTCTTGCTGGCTGCAGCTCCAGGTGCAATTTGGCCCTCTGATTTCATTCCTACGTGCCCGATAAAATCTGATATCTCATTCCCTGATTGGATGGTGAGAGAAGATATCTCTCGGTTTTGGTTGGATTTGTCAAGTCTTCAGAAAAAGTATGGGTACTATTTGTGCCAATGTACATTTTCTATGTCAATAAATCCTATATGCCAGTAAATTTAGAGAAGAAGAATTAACTTCTTGATTGCATTCATTGTGTGAACCACCTACATTTATATCAAATCTCAAATGGTTTTACCAGCTTTGTCAATGACATTTGTCATTCAATGCCAGCAACAATAATATTCCCTTTAAATAAAATGATATAAGTAGACAAGCTATCTTTTCACTTGCTTCCAAAGGTTCAGCTAAGGTGAGGGTGATAGAGGAGAAGAGAGGCAGAGCAATTCTAATTGGCACAGTATTATGCATACACTGAAGGAAAGTTTAAAATGATACTTGTATAGCCTTCTCTCAGATATCAGCCCACTGTCTTGGGAATATGTTGTGTTTGAAGTTCATACAGAAACCATTAAATATCAGACTGTGCTGTGAACAATAGAAACACCGAATAGGATTTCCATGAGTCTCTTCAAAAATACCTTTGGCTTGAAAGCAACAGGTCAAGTATACAGGAAAGTCAAATATAAGTGATATGGCAGGAGTACCCTACCAGCCAGAGAGACATGCAAATCTTTTATTTGAGCATTTCTATTCTATTCAAATTCATAGTTCTCATGACCGTGTTATGCTGCGTTTGGTGTTTTCTCCACTCTAGATGTAGAATTGAGGTTCTGTATCACACACATTTAAACCAGAGAAGGTGGAATGACATAAAAGTGTCAGACAAGGTGTTTGAGGTAATATCTTTTAGTGGACCAAGTTCTGTTGGTGAAAGAGACAAGCTTTTGAACTATACAGATGTAGCCTGAAAGCTTGTCTCTTTCACCAACAGAAGTTGTTCCTATCAAACCATCCTTGTCACTCTAAAAACCTGGGATCAACACAGCTATAACAGCACTTCAAGCCAAACAAAACAAAACAAACAAGAAAGAAGGGGTGGGGGGGGAGAGGAAGAAATCTGTCTATTATATATCACAAATAAGTTTATGAGTGAAACCCTAACCCCAACAAAGTCAATGATAAATCTCCCAATGACTTTAATAGGCCAGGATTTCAATGTACATATCTAGTTACCTCAGCCCCCCCAAAGAAGTGGATTAGTCCTGCTTTGGTATCTTTAACCACATAAATTGGGTTATAAACAGATTCATTCTAATCATCAGTAATGTCTATTGTCTTAAGAAAATTAAGCATAAAAGATATTTTTAAAGGCTAAATATGTAAGATATAAAAAATACATCTTGTAAACCAGACTAAGAGAAGGTTCACAGAAGGGCATGAAAACAAAGATCAGAAAGGCTTTCAAAGTTCTGCTCTTACTGTTATTAAAGAAAATACCTAGTAATATAAAGCCTTATCCTGTTGTGACTGAACAGGTGAAGCTACAATCAATGGTAAAGCTACAATTGATTACAATGGTGTATGATTGGGGTATAAAATATCAGTAGGAAAGTTAAGGAAAGGAAAAGTTAAAAGGAAAGGAAATTTTAAAAAAATGTTTGCACTTAGGAATATTCACAGATCTTGATAGATTTCCTTAGAGGGAAATTCTGAGGATCTGAGGCACCTTTGTTGTGATAAGTGTAAATATTAAATTATTGACAAACATATGATGGAAAATACTTTTCCTGTAGACAGAACATAGATTACTTTTCTTTTCCAACTAAATTGAAGCATTTTTGTTCATTTATCTGTGTTGCCATGTAAGTAATCTTCTAGAAGTCCTGTGGGCCATATCTCCAGATGGTGGACATTGGCATAGATCCATTAGCTTCAATGGAGCTATATTAATTTTCACCAGCTGAGGATCTGGTCCTGTATGTTTTTTCTCTGTCGATAATTTTAGACCTGCAGTAAGAGCCTCATATTCTCCAAAAGTGCTATTAGTTTTTTTCATTTCTTTCTGGAAATGAATTATCACAATTTGCTCCTGAGATATGCTCTCATGTTCCTCTCTGCTTTTCTGTGGAAAGTCGTTTCAGAGGAGATTGCTTAGATTCTGTTCCACAATAAAGTTCTTTTCCTGCAGTGCACCCAATATTGCCTAAGAATGCTTGAACACCTGGCTTCAGTTTTCTCTTCAAAATAAAAAACATCAACCAATATTGTTGTATGTCAAGGGATTCCTTTAATCTACTGTGTGCACAAACTTTGCCTTCTGCCTCATTTCCATGGAACATGTCATCTTTTTTCCAGATTTGGCTAGTTTTTTGGTTTGTTCTTCGGTGCATTCTTGACAATGAATAGTATGTACACACATTTTCCATTATAATTCTTAGTTTCTGGCTATATTTACAATGGTTTGTCCTGCCTCATTTCATAATATTGATGCAATTCTAAAGGGTTCTGAAGGTAAGATATTATTAGGCATGCAAGTCATTTTAGAGTGATCAAATTCTCTGAATAATGCTATAAGAATAAAAACCAATATTAGAACAAATCTCTATGGAACTGGTTTATTCATGAACTGTTTTGAAGATCTATTGGAAATGAGAAACTATTGTTGCTGGAAAATAATTCTTAGAATACAATCTCTGTGTCTGGTAATGGATGAGTTTTGTATTGTACAGTACAGTGTTTGAATGACTAACCAAAACACAGCCTGGAAATCAAACAATGCCAATACTTCCAAAAATACTGTGAGCCATTTCAGATCCCCATGCACCTGCATTTGAGTACACAATTAACTGTTCAGTAAAAAGTCCATTCACTTATTTTGTCTTATAAGAACTATTTCCCTGCAATGACACGAAGCCATACAGCAAAATATAGTTTTCTACAGTATAGCATTTGTAAATGATTATCTACTTTAGACCTCTGTTTGGTAACTGTTGATATATATTGATACCTTGTGAGCCAAGGTAAAATAGCTTTTGATCCAAGTATTCTAGAGAGGGCAGAGTAAATATATCAGACATTTACAGAAATATGGGCTTCAGCTGATGCAATGTAGAGTAAAGTTAAAAAGGTTAAAATCTGAATAGTTTCTGTTAAAACAACTTGCTCCTAGTTATAAGCTAGAGTGTTCTTTCCAAAATATCCCTTTGTTCTGAATCTACCAGATTAAATAATACCTCCGTTGCCATGTTCTCGTTATGTTTCAATTAGACATGACATGCTTTCTTGGAATACTTTCATTCTCACTCATAACTTACAGCTACCTATATTCCATTTTGTTGGCAAAACCTTAAGAACAGCTGAGGAAGCAAGCCAAGCTGAGGTTTTCAAGCCCAGATACCAAAACAAAAGGAAAAAACTTTCTCTTTATCCATTACACCCTGTTAAAATGCAGGTGAAAATCTATCATCACACCATATACCTGACTTCCTGTATCTCAAATATATATATATAATAAATATTCACAGTCAAAGCTAACGGACCAAATTAGTAGCAAAAGCAACCAAATTAGTAGCATTTTAACTTTTTGACTGCTGCAGCGATAGATGAACTAAGCTAATTCGCAATGATTATGAAGCTTGCTTCTCTCACCAACAGACTCTGACCCAATAAGAGATATTACCTCCCCCACCCTGTTTCTATAATAATCTGGGACCAACATGGTTACAACAACACTGTGAATGCAGAATTACTCAGGTATTTATAAACACAAGAAACTCATGTCACCACCAGGGAAGGAGCAGCTAATTGGAAAGAATTTAGATCTTGTTCCTATCCATAGCTTCTAAGGCCATAAGGGACAACTGTGATCATCTAATCTGATTTCCTGCATCAGTGGTTCTCAACCAGGGGTATGTGTACCCCTGGGGGAACACAGAGGTCTTCCGGGGGTACATCAACTCATCTAGATATTTGCCTAGTTTTACAACAGGCTACATAAAAAGCACTAGCAAAATCAGTACAAACTAAAATTTCATGCAAAAAATGACTTGTTTATACTTCTCTATATACTATACACTGAAATGTAAGTACAATATTTATATTCCAGCTGATTTATTTTATAATTATAGGGTAAAAATGAGAAAGTAAGCAAATTTCCAGTAATAGTGTGCTGTGACACTTTTGTATTTTTATGTCTGATTTTGTAAGCAAGCAGTTTTTAAATAAGGTAAAAAGAAAAGGAGGACTTGTGGCACCTTAGAGACTAACCAATTTATTTGAGCATAAGCTTTCGTGAGCTACAGCTCACTTCATCGGATGAAGTGAGCTGTAGCTCACAAAAGCTTATGCTTCATCCGATCAAGTGAGCTGTAGCTCACGAAAGCTTATGCTCAAATAAATTGGTTAGTCTCTAAGGTGCCACAAGTCCTCCTTTTCTTTTTGCGAATACAGACTAACACGGCTGTTACTCTGAAACCTTTAAATGAGGTGAAACTTGCAGGTACACAAGACAAATCAGACTCCTGAAAGGGGTACAGTAGTCTGGAAAGGTTGAGAGCCACTGTCCTGGATGACTTGCCATAGAACTTCCCGGAATTAATTCCTGTTTGAACTACAGCATCTCTTTGAAGCTATGTCTACCCTAGTGACTGTACATGCCTACGTGTGTTATTGTGCCATAACCCTCTATTGTCCACATCTGAACCGCTAAAGCCCATGCATGAAGCAAGCATGCATGAGGGTGTGGGTATGTACATGCCTCTGCTGTGCCATGGTCAGATATCCATGGTATGGTATGGTGTGTATGGGGGCAAGGGCCATATATCGGATCACAAATTTCAGAGTGACTCAGTCCCATTTCCACAATTCATAGAATCCTTTCCTGCCTGACCCTCACCCAATGCATAAAGGTCCCTGGCCTCCAATTGTCAGAGAGAGAAAAAACAAAACACTCCCTTCCCCAAACTTCCTGTAAAAACTCCCCTATTTGCTGTCTTTTGTTCACCTGCTCCCAAAGTCACTTTTCAGCTGCTTACATAGCCAGCCTACCTGAGTTGGCACCAACCCAGTTGCTAACGGGAGGGGGTCACATGGCCAGAGAGAACACATACAGGGCCCGATCGAAGGTCTGATCAGACCAGAGAGCTCCGCCACATGGCCCTTGCCATAAACAGTAATACACCAACCACATAACCTTCACAGACAGACACCAGCCACAGACACACATGCCATAGTCACATCCCTTCCTCCAAGCATAGGATCCACAGTGGTTCTTCCAGAAAGTCCTGTTTGCCTCCTCCTTTCCTAGATAGACTGCAGCCTAATTAAAACATGTTGTATCAGACAACGCTGTTAACACAATAAAGCAACAAAGGATTGTGCTTAAACTATAGCCACATTTTCAATTTTTAGATGTCCTAATTTATACACCCCTCCAGTAAGACCTGTTTTCAGAAATGATGATCATCTACGACTCCTGCTGAAAACCAGCTCTTGGGTTTCTGAAGTACTGAACAGTCAGCTAGAGAGCAATCTTGAAAATTTGCTTGAGCAGTTGCTCCAGGCACTTCTCTTAGAATGGCCTTTAATTATTTTCTGAATAACGGGAATGCTGAAACTCTATGAAGAGCAATAACAAGGCCAGATCTTCAACTGATGTAACTGCTGTATCTCCACTAGCTTCAGGAAGTAGGCTGATTTACACCAGATGGGGATCTGGCTCACATATATAGTTCACTGGAAATAAGTTTCTCATAGACAAAGAGCAACAAGTATGTAATAGTCTGTCTTCCTCCTCTACTTCCACGGATCACTTAGGATGTGATGCTGCAAGTTTCTGGGCACCCTCAATTCCACACTGACTTCAATGAGAATCAAGGTTGCTTAGTGCCTTACAGGAGGTGTTTAGCCCATTGCTAGATAAAGCCCTTAGGAAATGCGTATTTGATTTTATCTTACTCCCCACCGTATGGCTCATCCTCTAAACAGCTCAGATTTTTCCCCCCTTCAAGCAATGACAGTGCTACGGCATACTGGATGCTCAGCAGACCCAGTCTTGTTTTGTGGAAAAATTGCTCTACATATGAAAAACCCAACTTGCACATCTTCGATTCTAGGTGCGTCACTTTGGTTACTGGGTAGGGAAATTTATTCTGGCCCACTGTATTCTTTACATTCCATTAGTTTACGGTTTGTTATTCAGTCTCTGTTAAAAGCGAAGCATGAGGGTCATATCCACAGTCCTTTTCAATCCCAGTGATCTTCTATCATACCAAAGGTTACAGTCACTAAGTACCTATAATTGAAGTGGATATCAAATTACATATACTGGCAATCTGCATAGGAAATATTGATGGGGTCCCATCAAACCAAATGTATTGCCTTGTGGAAAACTACCTTCCTGTGTCTTACACTAGGGAGATGACCCCAGCTGACAAAGAGATGCCTGGCACGGAATAGAGTCAGAAAGCATCACGTCTAAGGTCATTAATCTTTACAGATTCTGCAGAGAAGACTGAAATCTGAAAGTACACTTGAAAATGAGAAGGCAGGCTCTTCATATCTAAAAAGGTCAATGTGACACTGCCGCGTCACCTATTTTCTTACTGTTTCCCATTGTCCATGTCAATGCCACATGTACACCGAATAGTCTGAAGCCAACAAAATGATCTCAAGCAATTTCAGCAACTTAATAGTAAGTCCCAGGTCATTTTTAAAAGAGAATTCTGAAATAACATGCACATGCAAAAGGTCCTGCTTCAGGTAATTCATTTTTCTAACTGTTCAATGCTTTTAAGGATGCAGCCATGCCAAACACATTAGATTATGGAATCAGTGAACTTTTGCAGTAAATTATACCGTCTCTGAATAAAAAGCCATTCTGATATTGGAATGACTAACATAACTTTCCACCCTATTTGTGAGCTAATGTGAAAAAAATCTACATTTAAATAGATATGTTTTCTAAAGACTGGAACATAAACCTGTACCCTGCAGATTTTTCTTTTACTGGAAGGTGACTGTACATTACATCTCCCTCATGTTACCATATGATTCTAAACACTGCAGCATACTAGAATGTTACTGAAGTATTTGGTGCGATTGCTATACAATCATTTAGTCATTTTAAAAAAATTAAGAGCTGGTGGAGCCAACAAATCAATTAATCTTTTCAAACTACTTGGGCACATGAAAAGTGGCCTTATTCATTAGTTTGTTACAGTGTCATTAAAAGGTATTCATCTACTGCATCACTTTCATAGATATGGCCTGCTCTCATTTTTCTTGCATCAGCTAATTTAGATATAATTAATTCAGTTGAAAAACTTCATAAAGTATCTTCTAAGCTGATTAATTATATTTACTATAATGATGGGCAAGGCACAAATACCCAGACAGTATAAAATGTAACTAATTTTTATATACTAGGGCTTTATCTACATGGGGAGTTATTCTGGAATATTCCCGGTTAGTTCCATGTGTGGATCTTCTTATTTTGGAATAAGAGCATCATTAGATAGAGCAGAACAGCTATTCCTGATTAGCTCTAAATTCACATCCTACATTATTCCAGATTAACTTCCATATGGAGACAAGTTGAGTGTGAGATCATAGAATCCTGGAAAAGATACAGATCTGAACTCAGCCTGTTTGCTTTTTTTTCCTTTTATTAGGAGGACAGCATGCTGTATTATTGTAATTTATATGGGATGCAAGTGAAAATGTTTCTAATCTTTTAGGGGAATTACAAATACAATTGTATATAGAGATGAGCAGAACTAGACAAATTTAATTTAAGTAGTCAACAAACAAGCAGATGCAGCAAACAGCTCACTGCCTGCTCAGTTTCCACTTGCCATTTTCATTTCAAATACCATATGTCAGCTGCTTTCTGGATCGATAACAGGTTTCTGAACCAAACGAACATACAGAGCACCTGAGTAATATTGCAGTGTGTTGAATTACACAAACCAAAATAACAAAAACAAACAAAAAAATCCTTGAAATGAGCAAAGTTGAAAATGAGCATTTTGAATTTTCCCTGGGCAGCTGATCCAATGTCATTCTGTTCACTCCAATTTATGGCAGGTATCATCCATAAAAGTGGGGAAATAAAATTAAAGAGTACATTTTTCCTACCTGCCCAGGAAGTGCTGTATTTGTGAGAATCAAATAGAAAGAATTTTAAAATATAGCTTCTTTTAATAGGTTTCAGAGTAACAGCCGTGTTAGTCTGTATTCGCAAAAAGAAAAGGAGGACTTGTGGCACCTTAGAGACTAACCAATTTATTTGAGCATGAGCTTTCGGTACAGCTCACGAAAGCTCATGCTCAAATAAATTGGTTAGTCTCTAAGGTGCCACAAGTCCTCCTTTTCTTCTTTTAATATGTATCCTTTCCCCTATTAAACTCTGATTGTCTTGCTAGCATTGCTCGACAGCTTCACTGTCCTACAAAAATGCGGAAATATGATGACCCCATGCATGCACATCAATGATCCACTGAAATGAACAGCTTCACATTAATAGCTTGAGACAATAAAATTCTGCTAGTTTCTGTTTTGTGGATGCTTGCACAAAAAAATCACAAACTGATTTCTAAACAATTTCACATCACCAAAGCCAGACAGAGTTTTTATCACTGACTCTGGCACTAAAATTGTCCAAATACACTATTGCCCTGGCCCTCACTGTATAAGGGGCTGTTAGATAAGTTGGTTGAGTAGAACTCTCAACACACAATAACTTATTCAATTTACAAGCAGGTTCCTGTGCCACTCATTTAAGAGGCTTTCTTCATTATCAACTAAACAAAAGGGAAAGCCAATGTATTGATATAAAAGGATTCTATTCACATTTACTCATATGGTTGGAGGGTTTCCCTATATCAGGTCAAATTCAAGGAGTTCTAGAGTTACAGAAGTGAAGAATTTGGTCCATTAGGCCAGATTCTATCTTAGGGAGATATCATGCATTTGAGGCATGAATGGAAGGTCCCCTTCCATATGCTGATCTCACCATTTCCTATACAGAAGTGGAGGGGGGGGAAAGAGTCATATCCTTGGCAGCATTCCCATAAGCCATGTGGAAGGCTCTTCATGGGTTCAGGGATTGATGGTTTAGGGGTAGGGCTGTGGAGGATGCCTAATGTTAATCCACTGACCCTGCAGATTTGCCCATGTAAAGAAAACCATATTACCGTATTACCATACTGACACTCCCTGCTTCAGAACCTCATTTAAGGGTGGCCCTGGATCAGACATTGGTCAAAGAGGTCCCAACCAGGATTCCAAATGGATTTGCAGGTCTAGGCTTATAACTGGTGTGGCAGCACAAGGCCTGTACATAAATTGTACTGCAGATCACAGTGGATTTATAGCATTTGGGGGACCAAACCTTAATTTTCTTCTATGGAGAAGCCAAATCCAGATCACCCAGCAGAATGCAAAGGAAACGCCTTGTGTAGTTTCTTTACTCCTTCACATGTTAACAAATGGACACACACTACAGTTATCAGTTATATCAAGGTAAATCTGCAGTGACTCTGACTTTGGTGGAGCTCATTTAGATTTTCCCTGTTGAAAATGAGATCTGACTCTGGTTCACTGTATCTAAAGCAGTATATGTTGTAATTGTTCTCTGTCTCTCTCTCTAACATAGAATTGTATTGTATTTACATGTCTCTTTCTGGTTTTGCTTGATTGTCCATATGGTCATTTAATTAATAACACCTATTTTTTTTTTACTTCTTTATCAATGACATGGTTTTACATTGATACAGGAAGGTTATAACAGTGAGCACTCTGGGACAAATTTTGGCCTACTCTTCCTACAGCACATGGATCAGAAAACCTGCAGTAAGAAATGCCATTGCTATAGTGCAGAACAGAAGATATCCACACTAGGCAAGGCTTTCTTAACACTCAAGAACCTTCAGTCCTAGAGTTCTCAGGGGACATAATGAGGCCTGGTCAAGGGCTCTGGGGCCATGCTCCAAAATTAAATATTCAGTGGGCTTAGGATCATAGAAATGTAGGATCGTTAGGTCATCCAGTCCCATCTCCTGCACGGAGGCAGGACTAAGTATTACCTAGATCATCCATAACAGCTTGTGCAGGGAAAGCCCCTGCAGGGCCGGGCCGGTTTGTTTACCTGCCATATCCACAGGTTCTGCCGATCGCAGCTCCCAGTGGCTGTGGTTTGCTGATCCAGGCCAATGGGAACTGCCGGAAGCAGCGGCCAGTACGTCCCTCGGCCCGCACCGCTTCCAGCAGCGCCTATTGGCCTGGAGCAGCGAACTGCGGCCACTGGGAGCCGCGATCGGCCAAACCTGCGGACGTGGCAGGTAAACAAACTGGCCCGGCCCGCCAAGGGCTTTCCCTGCACAAGTGGCGGAACAAGTTTGGGAACCACTGGTCTAACCAGTTCTTAAAAACCTCTTGTGACAGAGATTCCACAATCTCCCTAGGTAATTTGTTCCAGTGCTTAACTACCCTTAGTTTTTCCTAATGTCTAACCTAAATCTTCCTTGATGCAATTTAAACCCATTGCTTCTTGTCCTGTCTGTGGTGGTTAAGGAGAACAATTTGTCACCATCCTCTTTATATCAACCTTTTACATACTTGGAGAAAGTTTGTGATCCTGTCTAGCAAGTTGCCAGCTCAAATCAGAGCCATAGGCCAATTCACTTGTGTTAGTTTAGTTCAAAGGGAATGTAAATGGCATTGTATTCATTTATCTATAAATCTGTTGCTTGCTATCACATTACAGTAAGCACGTTCCTGTAATTAAATAACCCTAGATCAAAGTATGTGCATATTCAGGTGTTAGAATTTCTAATGAATACTAATGAATGATATTTGTATTGTTTCACTTGTCTATCCCTATTATAATATAATGGCAGGCAATTGCATTACAGATATCACTGTAACTAAATTATTTGTGAATGCCAGGAAATAGAATGCTAACTTCAAATCAAGGGTTGTTGTGTGCAACAATGGAAATTCACAGAGTCAATCTGCGGCTGCTACTCATCAAAACCCATGTGGGTGATGACACTATTCAGATTGTTTTTTGTAAGCAGGGTCTACAAATGCTGGTTTAAGGGAATAATCCTGCATCTCTGGACTGATGGATTCTGACATGGTGGAATACTAAAGTGATTGGACAGAGATCCCTAGAGGTATTCCAGGTAACCCCCAGAGATTTATGAAAGGCTAGCAGATTACTACATCTGTACTATCATATTGGACTCACATACTTGGACTAACCTGTTAATCTATTTTACCTGCTTTAATCTCTCAATAAGTCTCATTTTGTTTTCTTGACTAATAAACTTTTAGTTAGTTTACTAGAGAAATTGGCTGCCAGAGTTGTCTTTGGTAAGAGATCCAGAGTATCCACTGAAATCTCCCCACTGTATTTTCCACTGAATGCATCTGATGAAATGAGCTGTAGCTCACGAAAGCTTATGCTCAAATAAATGTGTTAGTCTCTAAGGTGCCACAAGTACTCCTTTTCTTTTTGACCTGGGTAAGTGACCAACCCTTTGGGGTTGGAAGTAACCTAATGTGATGTGGTATTTGGTATAGTGACCAACATCATAAAGTCTGAATGGCAAGATTCCCTAAAACAGCCTAAGGGGACTGTGTGACTAGTAAGGCTAGTATAGTGATCCAAGAGTACACATTTGTTACTGGCTTGGTGAAATCTAATTTATAGAATATGCCACTAGTTTGGGGTTTCTGCTCTGTTTTCTGACAGTCTGACCTGAGTTTGGTTCTCTCAGCGATGAGCCACTTCAGGCACCGTGACACTGTTATCATGTCCCCGCTCAGTCTCTTCAGACTAAACAAACCCAATTTTTTCAATATTTAATCTTAAATCATGTTTTCTAGACCTTTAATCATTTTTGTTTCTCTCCTTTGGACTTAGTCCAATTTGTCCATATCTTTCCCAAATTGTGGTGCACAGCTCTGGACACAATACTCCAGTTGAGGCCTTAGCAGTGCTGAGTAGAGTGGAAAAATTACTTCTTGTGTCTTGCTTACAACACTCCTGCTAATACATCCCAGAATGGCGTTAGGTATTTTGCAACAGTATTACATAGTGGTTCACAAACTAGATATGAATCAACAATAACCACAAGATCCTTTTCTGCAGTACTCCTCCCTAGGCAGTCATTTCCAATATTGTTTCTGTGCAATTGATTATTCCTTCCTAAGGGGAGTACTTTGCATTTGTCCCTATTGAATTTCATCCTATTTATTTCCAACCATTCCTCCAGTTTGCCAAGATCATTTTGAATTCTATTCTTGTTCTCCAAAGCACTTGCAACCCCTCCAAATTTGTAAACCTTGCAGATGATACTAAGTGTACTCTCTATGACAGTGGTGGGCAACCTGCGACCCGTCAGGGTAATCTGCCGGTGGGCCATGAGACAGTTTGTTTACATTTTCACAGCCTCTTGCAGCTCCCAGTGGCCGCAGTTCGTTATTCCTAGCCAATGGGAGCTGCAGGAAGTGGCGCAGGGACGTGCTGGCTGCTGCTTCCCAAGCTCCCACCTTATAGTACATTCGTATGGGCTATAATTCCCTAGTTTGTTTATGAAAAGGTAATGTGAGACAGTATCAAAAGCCTTACTAAAATCAATCTACTGCTTCCCCCATATCTACAAGGCTTGTTACCCTGCCAAAGAAGGATAGTAGGATAACCTATTTCTGATGCCCATGTACGGTTCCCTCCTTTCTCACACAATGCCCTGCCCTCAATTTATTCCTACTTCTAAGGAGGAGAGATTTTGAAGTTGGGAGTGGGGGAGTTTCCCTGTTTGGGTGGACAAGAGGAGAAGACGACACGAGGAGCCTTAAGCCCCTACTTATGATGCCACTGGGTATGTACCACTCACAGCCTTGCATTCCCTTGAGCATATGGAGTCTTTGAACCTAGTGTTACCCTTGGCTGTAGACTCCCCAAAGGGATTGATGAGAGAAGGAGAAGACCCTCCTCTGCCTGTATCAGGCAACAGAGGCAAAGGGGGATATTGCATCCTTTCAAAGGGGGTAGCAGCAACCACACCACACCAGAACTCTTGGAGACATTATAGCTTGCCTTTAGAAACCGCCACTACGGCAGCACGTCTCTGCGCTGTCCCCAACTTGTCCAGTGGCAGAATAGCCTCAAACTGAGCCTGCAGCTGAAGAGCTAAAACTTTATTTCATACCATCACTACATAAAGATGTGTTTACAGACCACAATGGGATTTAGCAGGAATGAAATGGGTCAGAGGTCAAATGAAATATTATTCCAACCAAACAGATGATGTCTTGTTTGTACAAATGAATTTCTGGAGGTAACAAGCATTTTTCCCTGAAGAAAAGATCAGAATGCACAATGGAGATTAGGCTGGCAAACCAATCATGTTGTTTACAAAAACCAAATGGGAAAAAATAGTTGAAAAAGGATTATGGAAAATTATTTGAGCAGGAAATGGTAATATACATATATATATATATATATATATATATATATATATATATATTATACACACATACATACACTTTCCCAAATGAATTCAATCATGTGGAAAACATAATCTTGCCAGTTTGAAACTATTGCCAAGTGAGTTAATAATCTTTAAGAAAAAGTACTGTAGCAAACATATTTGCTTAAACTGAAAAACAATTAGGGGGGGGGAATTTTCATATTCCACCTTGCCTGAAGTGTGGATGGGAAGGCAACTTTCCTGGTTTGGTTTTTAATTTTAGAATACTGATGACGATGACAATGCCTGAAGTCTGGGATCAGATTAGTTCATTTATATAAATAAATCAAGAGGATATATGTTTTCCGAGCATATTAAAAATGGGCTATGGATGTAATTTCCTGTCTTCTTCAAATCTGTTTAATTTATCTGTGTCAACAGATGTACCTACTACCAAGACAATATCTGTTAGCAGTGATAAATATATGTGTATATATAAAGATGGTTTCACTTTTAAAGAACTCATTTCCAGTCCATGAATATGGGTTCTTTTGAAATCAGTTTCTATCATTCAGTTTTCCCTACCATTACACATCATCATAAATCCACGGGTAGTTAATTAAGCAGCATTTTTCAGAGTGCATAACTGAACATAATATTTTGTCAGAGCCAATCTGGTTGTAATTCTGGATTTAATACATAAAAAGACCCTAATGACAATTTAAAAGTCACTTTTGATCCATTTTAGTCACAACAAAATCTGCATCTTGGCAGGGTGGTAGACTTAGTTGACTCTTGTGGTCCCTTTATAACCCTATGTTTAGGGCCCTATCAAATTCATGGCCATGAAAAACGTGTCACAGACAGTGAAATCAGACCTCCCCTGTGAATTCTATCTATTGGAGTGGAGGAGAGGGGAAGGGCAGGCAGGGTAGGGATGGGGCCCCTACTGAGCCCCCGGCTCCAGCTGCTAGTCCCCTTGGGGCTGGGGTGGGATGGGATTTACTCCTCCCCTGCACAACCACTCACGGGGTGGAGCGGGGATTGAAAATCAGACCCACCTCCAGGTATGTACCCCAGCTGCAGAAAGCTCCAGGAATGGGCAGCAGCCCCAGAGCTTCTTGTGGCCACAAGAGGTTGCCAGAAGTGGAGGTGGGTCTGATCTCCCCGCACGAATGGCCATGCAGGGGAAGAGGAAATCCTGGCCCTCTCCAACCTGGCCAGCACTAGCAGCTAGGAGCCCCTGGCTGGGGGACTCGCAGTAGCAAGGAGATCAGACCCACCTCCAGCTCAAGCAATCTCCTGCAGCTGCAGAAAGCTCTGGAGCTGTTGCCCAGTTCCAGAGCTTCCTGCAGCCATGGGAGGTACCCAGAGGTGGGTCTGATTTTCACCCCAAGAGCAGCCATGCAGGGGAAGAGCAAGTCCTGTCCCTCTCCAGTCCAGCTGGGACTAGCAGCTAGGAGCCCCTGACTGGGGTGTTCCCAGCAGCACAGGGGAGATCAGACCCACCTCTACCTTTGGGAACCTCTTCTGTCACAGTAAGGTCCAGCGGTGCTACCTTCAGAGCCCAGCTGTGAAGGCAGCACAGAAGTGAGAATGGCAATCCTGTGACCCCCTCCTACAACAGTTTTGCAGCAGCCTTCCTCCCCCTCTTTTGAGTCGGGACCCCCACAGTTATAACACATTGAAATTTGAGATGTAAACATCTGAAAATGCATAATTGACTAGTTTTCAAATCCTATGGCCATGAAATTGACCAGAATGGGGACTGCGGATTTGGTAGGGCCTTTCTTATGATTCTCTCTTTGTGGAATTGTGAAAACTTTAGCTATTTTTGATCACAAGCTACACACAAAAAAATAAAGGAGCTTCATATTTGGGATCTGCCCTTTCCTAGATTGCCCTGAGTTTTCTCACTACTTTTGCAATTTGTGCAGGAAATGGCCCACCTTGATTATCATGCACATTGTGTAGAGAGTTGTCACTTTGGATGGGCTATTACCAGCAGGAGAGTGAGTTGGGGTGGCGGGGGGAGGGTGAGAAAACCTGGATTTGTGCTGGAAATGGCCTAACTTGATGATCACTTTAGATAAGCTATTACCAGCAGGACAGTGGGGTGGGAGGAGGTATTGTTTTATGATCTCTGTGTGTATATAAAGTCTGCTGCAGTTTCCACGGTATGCATCTGATGAAGTGAGCTGTAGCTCACGAAAGCTCATGCTCAAATAAATTGGTTAGTCTCTAAGGTGCCACAAGTACTCCTTTTCTTTTTGCAGTTAAATTCACCTTGTTTTTAAGCTGTGCTTTTTATACCTGAACATCATGAACACAATAATTGTTAGAGATATAACAAAAACACCTATCATAATTTAGGTTTCCAAAGATGGAAACACCTACCCACAGGAAAGACAAATCTGCCACATTTGAAATATCTAAATAGGAATAGTTGGAGAGGAAAAAAATAGGGATCTGACTTATAACTCCATGGAAAGAGACTGGACACCGAGCTTTTTGGACAGACTAAGTGAGAAAACAATCAATCAGTGTGCCTCAGCAGGAACAGTTGACTAGTCTGAGAACATGTAAAAAAACCAACCCATACAAAGGTGCAGCACAGGGGCTATTAGCCCTGTTTAATTAACTAAATTAAATTTCACTCAATGGTTTCCCTGTCATTTACCCAACCAAAGAAAGGAGTTTGATACCTACATTTAATATGAGCAACTACAACAAAAGGCAGGAGGTCAGGGAGCAGGAACAGAGAAACTGCCCACTAGTTGCTGCTCTCCAATATCTCTAATGAAATGCTCACCCAGAAAGGAAAAAGGGCGACATATTATTTGGGTTTCACTTTTTGTAGATTGACATCATTGCTACAACCTGCTTTTAACAAATTAAGAACCAACCAACCAAACAAGCAAGCAAACAAACATATCAGCCACTTTTTGTATCCACTGTTACAGAAAACCACTTTCAAGAAAACATGCTGCCCTTCCCTCAAAGCTTACTGTCCCATCGAAGTACTCATATGCTTCAAGTCAAGCATGTGCTTACGTGCTTTGCTGCTTCATTTGGCTTCAGTGCCCAGCACCTTGCAGGATCATGCTAGTAATTCATAACCTAGTGCCACACAATTTCCTAATGGGCTAATGGTTCCCCCTGCCACACACACCTGCATCCCCCGGCCAATGGCCACAACTAGTACAGTTTTTTTCTGCTTCTGTCCAATATAGATAATACAGCTTCAGGCTTTAACTGAGTGCTGAAGCTTCAGTTGTTGTCTCACACAAAATATACACTAATATTTGGATTTCAAAGCTAAATCTGGTGTAAGGTTCAAGTTAAGAGTCACAGCACTGAAATCTCTCAAGATGCTACAGTGAGAATTTGGCTCAAAACAATGAAAAAAATTGGGTAAAATCGAATGTTCTCACAAGATTCCATATGCAACTGAACAGAAATTCAAGAGAGAAAATAACTTCTAGCTTTGAATCACATACTGAACTAAAACTGGAGGGATGAGTTTGCATGCAGGCATTTGTACCTCTATCAGTCTTCAAATCCCCACCAAATACTAAAAAATCAAAATTATTTACCTGGAAAGCAGTCACATGTGAAAACTGCTATTTTCAGTGACATTCTCTGATTTGATTTAGGATGAAGATTATAAACAGGTGAATATTTTCCATATTGATGGAGAAAAACGGCAGTTAACACAGTGAAAATGCCTGTAATAAAATAATAATAATACAGAATACATTTAATGTTAAGTTTATATGGCACCAGTGTTACCCAAATTAATTAAGACTGGGGCAACAATGTACGTCTACTTTATTATGAAAAATAGCTGGCACGAATGAAGAAAATTGTGATGAAGCTTTAACTATTAAGTTGTTAGCTGATGAATACAACACTGTTAAAACTTTGTTGTTGTTTTGTACTTTATAACATATCCTTCCCCTTTGGGGATAGAAGTAGGAAGGGCAAGGACTAAAAAGAAAGTATCACAGCACATGTATTGTTTACCTAGGAGACTAGAGCAGCATCATTGGAACTACTCTCGTCCATTGGACAAATACATAGTTATACATTTTCTTTAAAAAATACTTTGTATTTACCCAATAGACTGGAAACAAAGGAGTCACTCAGCTCTGCCAGTATTTTAAACATCTTAGAAAATACACAGTATTTATTCAGTAGAACTTAAGAAAAGGGAGTGTACCATGCAATCCCATGCTGAGTATTGCCTTGTTCAGCCCTGATCAGTCATTTTGATACCACAGAGGAGAGTACCATGAATATTCTATACCTGCAAAAAAACCCAATCTTTTAGATTATAATCCATTTTCCACCTTAAATAAGAGGTGTAGAAAATTAGCATAAAAGATAAAGGTTCTGCGAGCATGTTTTGAAGCAAAGGCTTTGTAAAATCTCTCTTACAAATATTATTTAAGATCCCATATCCTCTAGTGCCTGTTTCTGCTCCCAATGAAAGAAATGAAAGGTTTTGCAGTGATTTCACTGGAAGGAAGATCAGGTCCTTGCAGACTATGTTACAATTGTAATTATTTATTTCAAAGTATTTGAAAAGCAGCTTCTCTCACACCTACAGCAGAACTTGGAATTCAGGCTGTGGCAGGTGCAGTTTCAGGGAAAACACAAATGACATAACAAATAGTGATGGGCAATCTTCAAAAGGTTGGGCTGGTCCATTTGGCTCTGATAAGGTGTGGGTGTTTATCAAAAGTTCACTCAAACTTGTTCAGGCTCCTTCTGCACTATAACCTCACTGGTATGTTCCTAGAATCAATCCCCAGACCTCCTTCCACTTCAGTGATACTTTCATCTGTCCTTGCTGGTAATCTGTACATGTAATCACAAAGTTCTAAAAGCATGTGGCTAAAGTATCCTGCATGGTTGTGACACCATAGGAAAGGTATAGAGATTGGACTCATCTTCCCATTTTTGGTGCTGTCCAATTGAGATGAGCATTTTAAAGTAAACATTCTTCATGGATTCAGAGTAGCAGCCGTGTTAGTCTGTATTCGCAAAAAGAAAAGGAGTACTTGTGGCACCTTAGCGACTAACCAATTTATTTGAGCATAAGCTTACGTGAGTCTCTAAGGTGCCACAAGTCCTCCTTTTCTTCATTCTTCATGGAATGTTCATGGATATGGAAAGACCAAATCACTTTCCTCCTCTTCCTTCCAGTGATTCCAAGGAACCCCACTCTCAAGACAGTGGTACTGCTGCTGCACAGAGGGGTAGGATACACGTCAATGATTCTGTGTAGGGGGCTCTCTCTCCAATGGCACACAAAGGCTCTTTTGGGGAAAAGAAGGGATCAGGCTAGAGGCTATGCTGTGAAGTAGAGCCTCTGTTCCTCTTCCACATTGTGTGGGTGGTACGTAGAGCTTTGGAGGCTGTTCTCCATTTCAGGTAGGGTGGAGAATTCCTCCCACTATGGGGTTCCCCAGCACCTGACCAACTTGCTCCAGATGAGCACTTGGGGCCAAAGAGCTAGATCTTTTCACATTGACTTTACCCTAACATTTACCCACTCAGCTCTGACATGTGGGGTCTTCAGCATGAAGAGGGTTCATCAAACTTAATTATAATATATGGATGTCATCAGGGAGTGGGCAGGTTGCCCAAGTTTCTGAGTAAGTTCTTTTAATATACTTCCTCCCCCACACTGCCATCCCCCAGACATCCATATCTTTGCAGTAAGAAAAGACACTTGGAGGAACATATGAAGGTGCTATGGTTGATCAGCAACCATATCCTCTTTTTTAGTATCTTCTCTTTTCTGAAGAGCTTGTTCCATGATTCAGTATCATTTGATATCCATCATTCCAGGCCTTTTACCTATCAGTCTAAATGTCAGAAATAACATCTGTTCCAAATTAGTTTTTCTTTCATTTTGATTAATATCACTTTGTCACAGCACGTATATTTTTGATATGTTGTAAAAGGGTAACTCCGGTTTGGAAGGTTGTTTTCTGTAGAAGTTACCATTTTACATATTTAGTGAAATCCTCTTTTAGCTATCAGTTATTGGACCAGATGGAGGATTTCTAGCCTCCCTTCAGGGCTTTTTAGTGCTCTAATTAGTATCCATCTGCCATGTATATTTCCATATATTTGTATGCATGTATTTATATGTATATTTATATACATTTATATGTATATTTCCATATACTTTTGATTTTAGAAAAGCAATATCAAGAGTAGCATAGAAAGAAGAATGAAGTTACTCCCAGACCCCAGTTCAGCAAAGTACTTTAAACCCATGATTAACTTTAAGCACATTCTTGAGTTCTATTGATTACATTTGAAATTTAACCATGTACCTAAGTGCTTTGCTGAATAAAAACAGATTCAAAGTTGTTAATCAGTGCCTAAAATAAACTTTTTTTAGGGTTTCTCAGTTGTTCATTGTACATTTACAGTATATTCTCCTTAGCACAGGAACCCATTCTCCATAACTTGCACCACTTCAAGTGTGCTGTCTCATCTTAAGAAATTTGATTAATAAAATAATAGTACAAGAATGATATTGTCAAGCAATTTTAAGCACACTTTATGGTAACCAATCTAAGCTGCCATCAATCTAAAATAAGACCTTTTTTGTGACATGTGAAATAAACATACAAAGTTGCAGGCTAACCTATAGCAGATGTCACCTATGAAAGGTATGTTTTCCTGAGTTCTTATCCAATATAAGAATCCCAATGTTCCCCAAAGGTAGGGCAGAATCAACTACCATAAAAGTAAAACCAGAGACAATTTCCTCCATTTTCATGGTAAAAACATATACATCTTTGATATTTAATAAATAATTTAAAAGGCTATAAAAATAATTAGTTCTGAGTGGAAAAATCTGTGCCTATTAATGCCAAATTTTAAACAAATTAGCTTTGGCCAAATTTTTGTCCCATGAGTATTCTCTTCATGCACTTGAGTTTTAATGACAAGTTTTCACAGAAAGTACATTTCAAAGTAGCTAACATGCTATTCTAGTATTCTCAGAAATCAAGAATTTTATTCATGTGTGCTGCTATACATAAAAGAAGTTGTGAGCTCATCCAATTAGGGTAAAGTAGTAACAGCATGTAACCTACCTGACTAATCAGCTCTTACCAAAGGAACTTCAATAGTGAATAGAGATTAACTATTACAAGAGTACTATTCATGATCAATCCATAGAGTTAACAAAATTCACACAACACTTGTAAAATATATACAAATAATGAATGAATTAAGGGAAATCATAGTTTGCTTGCAGATATCCAGTAAGCAGAAATTCATCTGATGAATTTTTCACCACATATTATTTGCTAATCTCTATGAAAAACCAAGAAACAACTTGTTTAAGCACAGTTGGCACATTCACTGGAGGAAATTATTTTGAGTCTGATTCTGTACCATTAAAATGAATGGGAGTTTTCCTGTTGACTTCAAGGGAGCTTGGATTAGGTCCTAAAAGGCACAAAGCACTTGAAATGGTTTTCAAACTGTGTCTGTCTAAGGCAAGTGAAATTTGCCAGGTTGTCCCCACTTTCCATCCTGAAGTTCCATCTGAATTAGTTGAATGGTAGGGGCCTCTCACTTCAGGGACATCTCTGGAACTCTTGTCCTAAGACTTTTCACTAGAATGCTTCTTGAGTGTTTTCAGGGCTCTTTGCAGGGCCTTTTTGTCCAGGTTAGTACATCTCTGGGTCATTTAGGTCTCCATTGTTCAACATCTCTTCATTTTTAAATCATCATTTTCCCCTAGGTTTGTTGTGAGAGTGGCTGTTTTCTCTTGACATTGGAATCAATATAGGTTTTATTTTTATTTAAATCTTGACTGTATGCTCTAGAAAATCAAATTCTGTTAAAAAATTAAAAGATTTAAGTACACTACATCTTTGGAATCATCTTGCAAAGCAGTACTAATCAAGCAAACCGACACAGATAACCTTATGTCAGCAATCCTAACAAACAAAAAGTCAGCCAAGTCCTACAAAGTGTGCCGAAAAGATACATTCACCACATTGCATATTAGCATAAATGTAACGCTATACTGTAAAAGCATTATTCAGAAAAAGAAATAGATGTTGTCACTATTTCTAAAATATTTACAGTCAGCCAGTGCTCAACAATGATCTAGTAATTAGAGATAAAGGAGAAATTCTAGAGAAAAATATGAAGTGCTAATTAAACTCATTCAGAAGCTCCTAGGTTTGTTTGTGAATCCATTCAGACTTCCACATTGGCAATTATTGGGATTATCACCAAGTATTGTTAATTTATATACATGATTATGGGAGGATAATGAAATATTGAAGAGTACACAGTCTCAGTTTCATCAATATCTAATGAGCTGGAGAAGGTTAATACTGGTTGATATTTGATAGTTGATAATACTGGTTAATGGTTCTTTGGACAAAAACAAAGAAGGAATTTCCAGATTTTCAGACCCTTAAATAATTGTGGTCAGATCATCAACTGGTATAAATTGACATAGATCCATTAGAGCTACACTGATTTATACAAGCTGAGGACTTAGCCCCTTAAATGTACAATACAGTGTCTTCCCTTGACTCGATAGTAGCATTAGGAATAATAAATTCTATATTACCCTGTACAGAAGAGATTTAGCCTGAAATATGCTGCAGTGGATAGATGCTTTTCACTATGGCCATCTGCTAAGGTCAGCTAGTTATCACATGGGGCATCTCTTGTCCATTTGAGCAGATGCTCAAGATGAAGAAACACTGTTTCAGAGTGCACAACATGATAAACAAATGAATATAATGAAACAGGGCTAGAATAGCATGCCCAGCAGGGAAACAGTAATTTCGCGGACTATCAGTAGAACTGGGCCAAGTTCTGCTGTCATTTACATTTATGCAACTCCAACCGACTGCAGAGGGCATGCTCATGTATAGTTGAAAGCAAAATTAGGACCATTTGTGTACCAATAAACCACAGAGAGATATAGAGGGAATTGACTGATTAGCTCTTGTATACATTTACTGAATTTCCAGCAAAGCAACCAAGATCATATACAAACACTGTATTATACAAAACAAACCTTAAATGTCAAAGACTATATGTAATAGATTCAGATCCTCCTATAAACAGTCCCCTAATATATAAATCATTGTCATTGTATCTGATTTTAACCAACATTTTATTAGAGAGTAAAGATCTTGCAATTAAAGCACAGAACTAGGAGTCAGAAAAAAAACAGGTTGTGTTCATAGCCTATGAACTTCACTGAGGCTCTGCACAGAGAAGGGTGCATCTGTGCATAGTCAGTAGCTAGACTGGGGCCTTAGCCTCTTATCAAAAATGGCATGTAGTATCGGAGGTGTTATTTCACTCCTGCAATCAAGCATACAATTGGCATCTTTGATTCTTTGGGAAAAGTGCTTTAAAACACTGTTTTAATTATTTATGTTTTAAATATTCATGCATATGTACAGTTTTTATCTGTAATTTTATTTGTAATTAATAATTGAATGGGCATATGGCTGGGTCTTGCTTCCACAGCCTCAGGACTTGTGGGAAATAAGAGATGAATGCTGATGAGTTCATTCCTGAGGAAAACAGTAAAGAAGTAAATTGAACTGAACTGAATTGAAGCTAAATACTAAAACCAAAACTTGGAACAGGGTCTTACTGTATGTTTTTTTAAAAAAAAAATACAACAGTGATTATGATTTGTCTCTTTCAGATCAGCTCTTCCAAGAAGTAAAAGAATGAAAGTGTTACCACAGTTCTGCTATTTTGCTTTTAACAAGGCTCTGTGAAATAAACCAAGGCTCATAAGGTCATGAAGGCAAGTACTATCGTACATGGCTCTGGCTGTTTTGTAATAGGAGTTGATCTCTAATTCAAGTAATAAAATAACTGTTATTGCAACACCTTGGTTGAGAATTTAAGTATATAGCAATCAGATGATTCAAGTGGTTCCTTCAGTAACAATATCTTGGTGTTTTTGCACATATGTAGTATTTTGTATTGCTGTACAATATATATCTATCTAATCTAGGTAAGATTTTCAGAAGCTCTCAGCAGTGGCCTAATTCTGTTTCCATTAAGCAGAACTGTAAAACTCCCTAGTAAGTTGTTTCGGGAATCTATCGTCACAGTATCTGTTAACAGTGTATCAAGATTAATTGTTCACATGTACAATGTGGGTGGAGTTATAGTTGCAATGAAGTTATAGGATAGGACAGCGGTTCTCCCACTCCACCCCCTTCCCCCACTTACACCCCACTTCTTCCCACCCCCCACTCATGCCATACCACTTCCCTTCGTCCTCGCTTTTCCACACCCTCACTTATTTTCACCAGGCTGGGGCAGGGAGTTGGGTTGCAGGAGAGGGTGAGGGATGCAGGCTCTGGGAGGGAGTTTGGGTGCAGAAGGGGGTTTGGAGTGTGGGCTCTGGGCTGGGGTTCAGGAAAGAATGAGGGGTGTGGGGGCACTTACCTTGGGCGGCTTGGCGGCACTTACCTTGGGCGGCTCCTGAAAGCAACTGGTACATCTCTCTGGCAGTGGCTCCTAGACGGGGGGAAGGGGTGGGGAACTCTCCACATGCACCCCTGCCCACAGGCACTGCCCCTGCAGCTCCCACTGGCTGCACTTCCCAGCCAATGGGACCTGCGGAGTTGGTGTTTGAGGCAGGAACAGTGCACAGAGAGCCCCTGGCATACCCAAAGGGATGTGCCGGCCACTTCTGGGAGTGGCACAGAGCCAAGGCAGGGCTATACTGAGCCGCCAGACTCTCAGTGCCTAAAATCTCCTGCTTTGGCTTCAGAAGCCTCTGAGAGACACAGGAAGGGGAAGGAGTTGATCAGCGGGGCGCACAGACCACCTGGAGTACCCTTGGGACCCCCGGGGTCCATGGACTCCCCTTTGAGAAATGCTGGTATAGGAAGAATAGGGCTTAATTTTGTGCAGAAAGTTCCTCTATAAAGTTCAAGTTCATTGTACTTCCAACCACCAGCAAACATAAATGGCTTGGTTCACTGGCAATTCTTGGGAACGGAGCCAGATAGTGTGCACATCCCTCTGTTCTCTATTGAAGGCTCTACTTTGCCATTGCCTTCTGCTGTAAAGCTGAAATTTACATAGGTGGCTCTTACCTTGGGGAATGAAGAAGTAATAAGGTCCACCAGTGCAAATCCCATCATTCCAAGCATTCCTATTCTACCCCTGGGGTTTGCATTGGTATGGCTATATCAAGGACCAAACATTAATTGCTACTATTGGGGCAAATTCTCAGTGCAAAGAGGCCTAAATAAAAAGCCTCTCTCTTTTTGATTGTGTGCCTATCAGTTAGAAAGGCAAGTCATACTTCTTCCCCATTGTACTTATCTTTTCACCAAGTTATTTCTGTGTCTGTCTTAAATACCTCTCTTAAAGCCTTGATCTGCAGTGGAGAGCAGTGATGTGTGAATGACACTGTAATTATTAGATAACCCAAGACCATTAATTTAACATGTTGAAATCTCACCTCAGGACCAAAACCTACTGTTTCCTTTCCTGCAATTTCTCAAGGTTACTGCATCCCACTGTGAGGTCTTGACAGAATTAGCATGTGATCTGTGGCTCAGTCTTTATAAAATATCTAGCACAATCAGATTCCTGCGTGCAGCACAGTGTATTATGCTCTTGCCTCCCTGTAATATCATTCATTTGCCCTTCCTAGGATTCTCAGGGTTATGATGTTAAAGCTTAATGAAGCATTTATTCTCAATCATCAAGAAGCTATTTAAGAATGCCATCATTCAAATGAGCTTTGCAGATCACTTAATATTATTCAATCTTCTCCTTGAGGAAGATTTCCTAGGAAAAATGGTCAAGTGTCTGATGGCTTGAACATTGCATGATCAAGATTCAATATGAAATCAGAATCTGAAAGCAAACATTTTACAATTCTGTGACACTCTGCACCCCATAGTCACCATGGTGATATAATTATATGTTTTCTACAAAGTATGCCTTGTGAGGTATCATTCTAAAAGTCTTAATCTCTTAAACATTAATATCCTGTTAAGTTGATTGTGCTATCATTGTATATGAAGTTTTGCTGTGTATGTGCCACTGAAACATGTTGTGAGGTTGGGAACACCCACAAGCAGCCTTTCAGGTACAACAATAAAAAGGCCAAATAATGTTGATGGCTCACTGAGGAGAATACACAAACTCACAAGGATTACCCCAGGAACTGCAAACAATAGAAACTTCTCAGAGATAGCACAAGGATTAGCCCAAGAACTATGTACAATGGAAACCTCTCAGAGATACTGCTTATCCAAGGAAGATTGTTTGACACAAGTCAAAGCAAAAGATCTTTCCAGCAAGTTGGAAAAAGATATACATGGGGGGAGTGACATCATGACTGGGCCTCATTCCCCACACAAGAGACCACCTGGAAATACCTGAGGAACAAAGACTGAACTGGGGGAAGTGCTGTTCCCATACAGGAAAGAAGAAAGCTTGTGTGGTTATGAATCTTTGGTGGACTGCTTATACTATCTAACAGGGTGAGACACTGCTTGGTTCAAATCCTATTTAGTATATTAGGCTTAGATTGTGTTTTTGTTTATTTGCTAGGTAATCTACTTTGGTCTGTTTGCTATCACTTATAATAATTTAAAATCTATCTTTCTGTAGTTAATAAATCTATTTTATATTTTTTACCTAAAACAGTGTGGGGTTTAAGTGAAGTACTTGGGGAAAAAATATCTCAGCTCAGGAACAAGAGTTGGTGCACGTCCACTTTCCTTTGCAGAAGTGGTGGACTGGGTAATAACTCATATGGTCAGGTTTTTGAGCAGGGCAGGGCAGGAAAGGACAGCTCCAGGGTCCTGAGCTGGGGGTATGTTGGCTGGAGCCTCTCTGTGACTGGTTCGTGCAGTGGCTGACAGAGCATTCATATATACAGCTGGATGTGCCCCCTGCCTGTGGATGTTTGTGTGAGGGCAAGCTTGGAGGGCTTTGCAGCTTGTCACAATGTCACAGTGTGAGAGGGAACTGAGATTGGTAAGACAAAAAGTTCAACAGTACCCCAGTTCCAGGTTGTACCCGGGGGGTACCTGTCACAAAGTCAGTATGGCATTCTTGAGGGAATTACTGTACACAAAGCTCTAAATAATAAACCACTGTTTAGCTACAGGTATGAACACATATCTATGTGGTCTGCATGGGATTTTCAAAAGCACTCTGCATAGGCCTAACTCTATCTCCTTTTATTGGAGACAGGAAAGCTGGGCACAGACTAAGTTCCTGTGAAAATCTAACCTCTAGAGTGTAAAGTCTTTGGGGAAGGTCACTTCTTTTTGCACATGCCAGTAAATTTCCATGCACAGTATTCAGTAGTTCATCTGAGGATCTTATAGTGTTTTGCAAAGATTAAGCCTCAACACTCTTCTGATGCCAAGATGAATTTAACCCTTTGTCCTGGACTGACTAAAATACATCTTCATGTCCAATATGCTGTGACAAAGTTCCTGCTCTACCTTGGTGGGTCTTGCACTTATTGGCAGATTTGCTCGCCTTGGAGCTTCACGGCAGCCCTCAGCTTGGCCGTTTTTCTGAATTCACAGTCCAGGTCAACTCCTCCTGTATCTGACCAGGAGTTGGAAGGAATTGGGGGGAACCCGGGCCCGCCCTCTACTCTGGGTTTCAGCCCAGTGCCCTGTGGAATGCAGCTGTCTAGAGTGCCTCCTGGAACAGCTGTACGACAGCTACAAGGCCCTGGGCTACTTCCCCATGGCCTCCTCCCAACACCTTCTTTATCCTCACCATAGGACCTTCCTCCTGGTGTCTGATAATGCTTGTACACCTCAGTCCTCCAACAGTCCGCGTTCTCACTCTCAGCTCCTAGTGCCTCTTGCTCCCAGCTCCTCACACACACACACACAGCACAAACTGAAGTGAGCTCCTTTTTAAAACCCAGGTGCCCTGATTAGCCTGCCTTAATTGATTCTAGCAGCTTCTTGATTGGCTGCAGGTGTTCTAATCAGCCTGTCTTAATTGTCTCCAGAAGGTTCCTGATTGTTCTGGAACCTTCCCTGTAACCTTACCCAGGGAAAAGGGACCTACTGAGCCTGGGGCTAATATATCTGCCTTCTATTACTCTCCTGTAGCCATCTGCCCGACCCTGTCACAATACTCAGAAGCAAATAGTACAAATATTGGTATTAACTCACAGCAGGCTGCCTAGATATTACAGCCACATTTAGTAAGCAAGTGACAGAGGTTTGTGTCCATGTGGGAATGTGCTGAACACTATGCAGTACTTGAACTGCAAGAGGAGTTGATAGTATCCATCAAATAATAATGGTACAGGTTTGGGTTGACTTCTTCAGCCTTTTTCTCCCCCCTAACAGCAGTGATGGCTATGGGAACAACAGGCTGACTCCTACAGACAAGCTTAGAATAATCTATATAATCTATTGGGAAAACAACCATTACCCCATTCATTCTCATGTGTTGTTATATTCCTTTCATTGCTGTACCCCTTTCACATCTCTCCAGTTGTAGATCTTTAGATTTTGAAATGCCTAGCACAAATGCTACTGGAAAGAATCATCAATAAGGACACTGTTTAATTGATCAAAAGGCTGTGCAGGGAGACATAGCAAAGCACACAACAAAGTCAAATAAAAAGGGGAACCACTTATGAAAAACCTGGAGAGAGAATGAAGTTTTCCTCCAACTACTGGATATTGGCATTTGTATACTGTTGTGTATCTAGACTATAGATAAATATGACAGCAGTGTGAATTAGACAAATTCTGTACATTTTACAAATGGATTAGCTGAGGAACACAATTGTTAAGGACACACAAAGGAGTAGTACTAGGTACAGAAACCAGGATTTTTTATTTCTAATCCACTGATCTAACTCCTTAACAGATAGTCTTTTAAAACAAAAGTGAGGAAGTATTGTCATGTTACTTCTATCTTCCTGGACAGGTCTGTCTTTTATACATACACACATATTTGAGACTTCTTTTGAGCCCATATAATTCATGCAATACATTGATAGAGATCAAATGTTTTAGATGATTCCTCCTATGCTTTTTTATTTACATATCCTTTTGGAACACTTGGGAGTTAATACATTATTACTGTGTTTGTTCCATAATTGACGAAGTAACAAAACACAGATGTTACTGGTATTGCTGCCATTTTGGCTAGTCTGAAAGTTCATGGAAAATCTGCTTAAGGAAAATATAGAGCTTTGTTTGTTTTTACGGAAACCAGTCTCCACGCTTGTGCTGTTATCTGTAATTTTAAGTTAACTTATTTCAAAGTTTTTCTGCAGTTACAAAGCCAAGGCATCAGCTGTTGTAAGTCAACATAGCTCCATTAACTTCAGAGGAGCCAGAGCTGTTTATACCAACTGAGGATCTGGTTCATTAAGTATGTAACTATAGAGGCATTAATATGTACAGTATGTAGAATAAGTGTTATAAAGATGAATCAAAATTGTGGAAAATGCACCTCCACTTTTAAGTTTTAATTCAGATCCAAGTTTTGCAACTTCTCTACTTCAATTCTGGATTGAACCAAAAACCTAGTTCCACTCCTGAATAGATTTCTCTCTGTTATAAATATTTCAGTTTCTGAAATGACATCTTAAGCCAAATTCTGTCCTCAAGACACTGGGAGCTCCACATGTAAATTTAAGGGCCTGTAACATCCAGAATTTATAGAAAATTGCATTTGAATGTTTTATCTTGAACATTTTACTGGTACATTCCAACTATTTTTAGCAATATGGAAACATTGTTTATTCCCATGAATCATTGGGAATAAACCATCATGAAGTCCTGGTAAATCTTACCTACAAACACTATTTACTAGTCTTCTTACCTGGAAACAGAAATTTGTTGTGAAGTATTAATGTAATATACTCTTCTTGTGAGCCCTGCCTATATACTCGAGGTTTCCTACTCTACCTGATCAAACTATTGAAGATTATCAAAACGATTGCTTTAAAACTGACTAACAAATGTGAAAAAAGAAACTGCAAGTGTGTTAGGGTTGTAAATCCCATGTTATGTCCCAGCCTGGAGCCTGAGAGTCACCACCCCTCCCCAAGAATAAGAGATGACATTTTGCTAGTTTTAGACATTTACCTTATTTCAGAAACCAATAGATCATTCTTTTAATAATAGGAGAGAAGTGCAATTTGAGGCCAGAGATAAACAGCAGTCTCTCCTCATATGTAACAATGGACTGGTTTTCTACCACTGCAAAGATTGAGAATAAAATAAAAAACACTACACACTAAATCGAATGGCAAACTTAAAAAATAATGCCAACCAAATTCCACATTTGTTAAATAGATGACTAAAGACCACATCAGGAAATTGGCAGGAATTGGAAAACTTTTTTTTAAATAAAATAATCCTTTGCTTCAAATAGGAGAGTGCATCATTTAAAATGAGCCTTTGCCTTCAGACACACACTATCAAGAAGTGGCCACAGTTATTGGCTAATGGATACGTTGACAGAATCCATTCTTTGACAGTTGCTACTGTGAACTGTTGCTGAAACTTATTCAAACATTAGAAAAAAAAATCATTGTGCTTATTGTGCCCTTTGACTCTGGTAAGTAGAACTCACTATGAGATGATGGTGAATGTGTGGATATTTTCATTTTATTTTAATTGGACAACCAGTTTCCACAATATATTGTACAATGCAGCTACTGTCAGTTTCATTTCACTTCCCCTTAGCTTACATGACCTAGGGGAGGAGTAGCACTTTATTCTATATGTTTGCTTGCATTATCCCACATCTCAGATGATAGACAAACAAAAGTTTTCTATTGACCTATGGGTAAGGTTATTTTTCCCCTAAAGATTATACTGACCTCCCTCTTCCATTTGAAGAATCCAAGAATCTTTGTTGCATAGATATACTTAGACATAACTGTCCAATTGCATCCATTTAATATGTGCAATCTGCCAATAAACATGAGCAAAACATCCTTATAACCACTAATAAAACAACCTTTCCATTTAGATTAGTTTATACAACTTCACATTTCAACAAAAGTAAATGAAGAGTTACTTGTGTGAAATATATTTGAAAACATTCAGCTTCTCATTTAGTTGTTCTCTTTTTTTAAAAAGAAAAGGAATACTTGTGGCACCTTAGAGACTAACCAATTTATTTGAGCATCCGATGAAGTGAGCTGTAGCTCATGAAAGCTTATGCTCAAATAAATTGGTTAGTCTCTAAGGTGCCACAAGTACTCCTTTTCTTCTTGCAAATACAGACTAAAGCGGCTGTTACTCTGAAACCTCTCTTTTTTAATTTCAGTTACAATACAAACTACAAACAATGATGGTAATGTAAGATGACAGCATTTCCTTTGAGGAGTTGCTTCTGAGATTATTCTTTAGCTATTCAGTGTAACATTGATCACACTGAATGTATTTTGTATTAATGTGGCATTTGCATTTTATTTCGATGGTTGCTCTATTGTTAAGCTTTAGTAAATTAACTCTTAAAGTGTGACCATAACATAATTTGCAGTCCTTCTGCATTAACTCAAAAGTCAGAGTAATAAATTAGTGCAGTACAAAAGAAATTCATGGAAGTAACAAAAGATCTACTGACAATCTACCTTAGATAAAAGATACTGAAAGCAAAGGGCCCAACTCTGAGGAAATATCAACACTCCCATTCAAAACACTTAAGCAGGCTTAAATTGAATTAGCAGTTCACATCCCAGTCTCCTGAAATCTTCTTTATAGATTATCATTTTAGTTTGTATTGTAGTTTGGAAGTACACAGCAATGGGACTTAAATACCTGCTTAAATAGATGCTTAATAAATAACATCCAGCTTTTATACAGCTCAAGTGATTTCCTGGAGAGCAATGAACTTAAGCATGTGCCTAAGGAGGACCACAGTGCTGGGCCATAGCCTTGATAGAAAAATCTTTCTAGTAATCAAACAACCTTCCTTCCCCCACCCCTTCCTCTCACCTTCTCATCGTTCATATCAGGAAAGCACTCTTCAAATTGTGACATTACACAAGACTGAGAGCTTTGGGGGTCTGTTTAGATTACATCACATGTATGCATGTTTGTGTGATATTGTGAGGGTCGTTAGGGAAACTATTCACATAGAATTTTCCCTTTTAGTTTAGCAAAATCATCATGTATTCATCTATCTTGTAGATGTAAACACATTTAGATAAAGCTGTCCTCCCAAATTAATACTAAAATATATTTTAAAAAAGTAACTCACTATACATAGTCACACTCCTCTCCCCAGAAGAGCAAACAGAAACCTGGCCTTTTGCTCTAGCTGCTTTGCAGTGATTAAATACCAGTGAAAGCCATGTTAAGTCTTAAGTGCTGATACTGCTAAGACTTTTAGCACATGCCATATTATTGTTTAAAATAAAAACAAAAAACGCAACGTTGCAGGGCATGGTTTGACCTTTAATTGTCTACTTTAATTTTTTTAAAGTCAGCCTAATTAAGAGGCCATGCATTTCAAATAAAAAAATTCTGAGTGATCAAACTGAATGAAGTCCTCTTACCCTGTTGATTCACTCCCTGTGGTTCCACACTGTTGACAAAATAAAAGTTGTCATGAATATTTTTTTTAAATCATACTGATATGTTGAGGACTACTATGTAACCCACTTATAATGACATCAGGATACAAAGAAACTCCATTTGGAAGAGAAGTAGAATGAAAGCCCTGAATTATTTCCGAACAATGCAGCATGCCAGCTGCAGTTCTAATTATAATGTACCTCTGCTTTGAGGGAAGTTGTTCTCTGAAAAAGAAAAAAAGTGAGTGAGGATTCTATTGAATGTAAAAAAATTATATAGTAGAGTTACATCATCTTTTCATGGGTATTTTATTGTTTCCATATATTTCATTGGCGAGACAAGTTTAGAATGACATTTGTCATATGTCTAATAGAGTGTTTTAATTTTTATGTCTCCATGTTACATTTAAGTCTCCTAGTGTAATTCCAGTTGCTTCAATGGAATTACAACACAGATGAACTTGGCTGTCTGTGTGCGAGGTTCTCTCTTGGTGGCTGAATGAACTCAAACAGTAATTTAGGTGACAGAGCCAATTTAAGTGTATGTTATGTAAGTGCCAGACAATCTCCACATCCCCGTAGGCAGATACCTGGGGGTTATATGAACACTGGGGAGGGGAAGGAAGAGATATGAATACATACAGTAAAAGAAGTTACATTTAAGTTGTTTTAGGCACAAAAAAAGGGTATTTAGTCAAATACTGAAGCAATTTTAACAATCTGAAGAGGCCATATGGGCTATAGCTCCCATACCAAGAGCAAATAAAAGACTTAGCTGCATTAAATTCAACTAAGAATAACACAGGGGTTGAATTGGTAAAGAATAAAGTAGTAGTACCTACAAGACAAGACTTGGCCACTTGAGACACTAAAACGACATATCAATCACAATACATTGGGCAGATGTTAAAAATATAATCATGCATGCTTTACTGGTATTCTCAGGCTTGGCAGTCATTCAGTGGCCATTAAACTAACAGCAAAAGGGGAGGATAAAAAGAGCACTCATTTAGCATAAAATTGAGATGCTGAGAAGAAAGTTAAATCAAGGAATCAAAGGACATGAAGAGAAGTAATTCTTAAATTGCCTAGATACCAGTGCTAGGGGTCTGGGTAACAGATTGGAATTGCTCAAGCTAGCTGGTATTACTGAAAACCAAATAGATGATACACATGACTGGAATATTAAAAATCAGCGTTTATAATCTATTTAGGGTGGGCAAAAGGGGAGGGAGAGCAACGTTATGTCAAAAGTGGCATTACCTCTTTCCAAGTCATTGACAA
The DNA here is from genome assembly GCF_965140285.1 of Lepidochelys kempii. NCBI lineage: Eukaryota > Metazoa > Chordata > Testudines > Cheloniidae > Lepidochelys > Lepidochelys kempii. The sequence continues at coordinate 63,034,877 of NC_136384.1, read as the reverse complement.
TGCAGAAGAAAATGGTCTTGAATGCTTATGGATCAATGTTCTAACAGATAAAGCAAAAATGGAGTACTAGTTGGAGTCTGCTACAGACCACCAGTCGCTCTGTCAACCACCAGTTGACCACCAGTCAACTAGGAACAGAATGACCAGCTCCTTACGCCAATATCTACAACGCGTGAGGGAGAAAAGCTGCTTTTTCATGAGGGGTTCTATTTGAGTTACATATGCTGGCAGTCTCATTCTGCCAGTAACAAAGCATCCTTGGAATTTCTTAACATTAGAGATGACTTTTCTAACTCAAATAGTATTTTATCCAACACAGGGGAATTCTATATTAGACCTCTCTTGACAGAGGAACTGTTCACAGAACTAAAAAATAATGGTAACTTTGGTACAAGTGATTATGACTTGATCACATTGCACATTATCAAACATAATAAAGTTCAGACCAGTGATATATATACTTAGTACTTGAACAGAGCCAAGCATATAAACTCAGAGGAAGAATTTAACCAGAAAAATGTGAATGATAATTGGGAATTGTTTAAGAACACTTTACTAGATGTCCAAAAAGCCACAATCCAAAAAACCCACTTACCAAGGAAGAAAGCCATATTGGTTAAAAAAACAAAAAGGGAGAGCTGAGTTAGCAGGGAAGTGAATGCAGCTAAAAACAATATATAATTAAGTGAAAGAAAGGGGAAGTCAATAATAATTAATATAAATCAGAAGCTAGGAACAAAAAGAATCTTAATAATGATATTGTTCCTTTATTAGATGAAAATGGTAGAAATGTCACTAATGCAGAAAACTGTTCAAGAGGTATTTCCGTTCTGTATTTGGGGAAAAAACAAATTATGTAATCATATCATACTATAACACTCCTACTCCACTAGTATCTCAGGAGGATGTTAAACAGCAGCTACTAAAGTTAGATATTTTTAAAATCAGGAGGTCTGGATAGCATGCATCCAAGAATTTTAAGAGAGCTGCCTAAGGAGTTTGGTGGACCATTAATATGGATTTTCAATAAGTCCTGGAACACTGTGGAAGTTCCAGAAGAATGGAAGAAAGCTAAAGTTGTGCCAATATTTAAAAAGGGTAAACAGGATGGCCCAAGTAATTATAGGACTTTCAGTCTAACATCAATCCCAGGCAAGGTAATGGAGCATCTGATACAAGACTTGATTAATCAAGAATTAAAGGGGGATAAGATAACATCAATCAACATGGATTTATGGAAGGTAGATCCTGTCAGAGTTACTTGATTTTTTTAAAAATAAGACTACAAGTTTGATTGATAAAAGGTAATAGTGTTGATATAACATACTTGGACTTCAGTAAGTCATTTAACTTGGTACCACACCGCATTTTGATTTAAAAAACTAGAACAATAACATTGTTGTATTCAGTGTTGTAGCCATGTTGGTCCCAGGATATTCGTGAGACAAGGTGGGTGAGGTAATATATTTTATTGGACCAACCTCTGCTGGTGACAGAGAGACAAGCTTTTGAGCTTACACAAAACTCTCCTTGTGTGTTGTGGCCTGAAGAAGAGCTCTCTGTAAATGTGAAAGTCTGACTCTCTCACACAGAGTTCTTCTTCAGGTCTGGGCTAGAACCCTCAGACCACAACACACAAGAAGAGTGCTGTATAAGTTCAGAAGCTTATCTCTCTCAACTACAGTAGTTAGTCCAATAAAAGATATTACCTCACCTACCTTGTATTTCTAACATTAACATGGCATACATTGAATGGACTAAAAGCTGGCTAACCAATAGGTCTGAAAATGTAATTGTAAACAGAGAAATCATCTAACAGGTGTTTCTAAGGGACTGGTTCTTGGACCTAGGCTGTTTAACACTTATCAAGGACCTGGAAGAAAACATAAAATCATCACTGATAAAGTCTGGAGACGACACAAAAATTGGATGGATGGTAAATAATGATGGATGGTAAATAAGAGAAAGGGGCCTGAGATCTGAATCACTGGGTAAGCTGAACATAAGCAAACAAGATGCATTTTAATACAGATAAATGTAAACATATACATCTAAGAACAAAGAATCAAGGCTGTACTTACTATGCTGGGAAGGCAGTGACTCTGAAAAATAATCAGCTGAATATGAACTTTGAGTGTGATGCTGCTATCAAAAGAGCTCATGTGATCCACGGATCCCTAAAAGGGGTAGGTGTGATTGCTACTAGAATGCTAGTAGAAATGCTACTAGAATTGCTACTAGAATCTAGTCCACAGTTCAAGAAGGATGTTGAAATTGAAGAGGGTTCAGAGAAGAGCCATGAGAATGATTAAAGGGTGAGAAAACAAGTCTTATAGACTAAAAGAGCTCAATCTATTTAGCTTAACAAAGAAAAGGTTAAGGAGATGACCTGATTACAGTCTATAAGTACTTACATGGGGCACAAATATTTGATAATAGGCCCTTCAGTCTAGCAGAAAAAAGTATAATATGATCCAGTGGCTAGAAGTTGAAATTAGACAAATTCAGACAGGAAATAAGGCATGAATGTTTACAGTGAGAGCATAACTAATCATTGGAACAATTTACCTAAGGTTGTGGTGAATTCTCCTCACTAGCAATTTTTTAATCAAGATTGGATATTTTTCTGTATGATCCGCCATGGAAATTATTTTGGGGAAGTTCCATGGCGTCCGTTATTACAGGAGATCAGACTAGATGGTCCCTTCTGGTGTTGGAATATATGAATGTGGGTCAGATGTATTGTGGGTCAGATCAGAATAAAGTCACAGACCTGCATCTAGGGCCCCATTGCCCAGACTCTTGCAAGGGCATCAAAATCTAAGCTTTCATTTTGAACAAAAAATATATTTCTAGCCCTTTTGGTCACAAAGAAAAGCTTGAAAATGTGAATTGAGTGTAACCATTGCAGTAGCATATGGCTGAGTCTACAAACAGCCCCCAGCAAGAAGAGCAGCTGCATCCAAAAGAACCAGAGAAGAAGCTGACCCTGCTCCCTCCACTGCACTGCAGTAGGTCAGGCCCCCACTGCTTGGCAGATGGAGAGAACTTGAGTCAGTGAGTGGGTTAGGCTGGTTGCAGCTGGACTCCACAGGATTGGCTCCCCTTTCATAGGGCATAGATGATCTCTGGCCTCCACACCTCCCTTCTGGCCTTTTGACTCCAAAATTCAAATTGGGAAGAAAAAAAATTGTGGCACTCTCCCATTGCACCAAAGTGAGATACTATTCACAGTAGATTATGCAGATTCTCCTCCTGAACATGCTTTGCTCAGCAGTGAAAGAGAAAGCAACGTAGACCTTTAAGCAATGATTGGCCAACTAAGTTAGCACCCCAACGAGATGAATGGGACAAAGAACTCCTCTCAGAACTGTTGTTTCAGGCTGTCTACATACAGAGGGAGACATCACCAAAAGTCAGTTCACATCTCAGTTTTTTTCTCAACTGAGAAGGACAGAAACTGATATTTTTAAAATGAACACTGACATTTTCAAGAACAAGATAGCAGCCTTCAGAAAACTGCCAGGTCACTGATCCACTGAATCTCCACATAATTCTAGCCCTGAATTGTATAGACTCCAGACACCTCTATGAATTACAAAATGTCCTTAAAATAAGTGCCTATTTGTGTTTTTCTTATGCATTGCAACCAGCTAACGGACATACCCTATAAAGGGCCAATGATCGTTAAAGCTTAATAATTGCTTTCCAAGCACTTGCAAGAGTCTCCGGCCCCGTCCACACAACAGACCTATATCAATATAACTATGTTACCCAGGAGTGCGAAAAATCCACACCCCAGAGTGACACAGTTATACGAATCCAACCCTCATGTAGACAGTGCTATGATTGACTTAACTACCGTCTGTTGGGGAGGTGGATTCATTACACCAATAGGAGAAGCTTTCTGGTCGATGGAGGAGCATCTTCACTGACGCACTACAGCAGTGCAGCTGTGCCAATGCAGCGTTAAGTGTAGACTTGCCAAAAGAAAACTAAAAGATACCCTCAAAACACATTTACATTCAGACCACCACTACCGTTCAAATAATTAAAGAAATGAGTATGACATTTTAGAAGAGCTGAATATGATTCAGAAGAGGATGGAAGAAGTCATATTTACACTGGCAATGCCTTTATGTATTAGTATAAATTTGTCACACATGTACAATGCAATGAGCCAAAGATAGTGCTATCTCCAAGAAGCCATCCAAGTTTCAGAATCTGGATTGCATGAGTTCACTTGATATATTTTTTAGCATAATTAGCCAAATTCAACATGTTAGCATGTGATTCTGCAAGTAAATGGGTGATGCTGATACCGTTTAGAACAAACAGATTTTGCTGGAATTCCACAACTGGACACCATATGTCTCTACTAGAGCTGACTCATGATAAATATCAACTCATTTCATGCCCTTCTCTGCATGGAGGATCCCAGCCATCCTTACAGAATGTAAAGCTCATCCGCTCCTCAAAAATGTTTCCTTATTTTCTATACTTATTTATAAAGTGCACTTCTCGCTGGAATATCTTATCATGATACTAGCACATACATGGGAAGCTAGTATAATTTTACATTTTCATAAATAGCAATGCATGTGTTTTGCACCCACAAAACTGCATGCAAACACGTATGCAGAAGTCGCTGAGCAAGATTCTTTAGCTTGAATTCAGCAGATGATCACCATGGGTCCCTCTGACCTTAAAGTCTAAGCCCTAGTCTATACTAGGACTTTAGGTCGAATTTAGCAGCGTTAAATTGATGTAAACCTGCACCCGTCCACACGATGAAGCCCTTTTTTTCGACTTAAAGGGCTCTTAAAATAGATTTCCTTACTCCACCCCTGACAAGTGGATTAGCACTTAAATCGGCCTTGCCGGCTCAAATTTGGGGTACTGTGGACACAATTCGACGGTATTGGCCTCCGGGAGCTATCCCAGAGTGCTCCATTGTGACCGCTCTGGACAGCACTCTCAACTCAGATGCACTGGCCAGGTAGACAGGAAAAGAACTGCGAACTTTTGAATCTCATTTCCTGTTTGGCCAGCTTGGCAAGCTGCAGGTGACCATGCAGAGCTCATCAGCAGAGGTGACCATGATGGAGTCCCAGAATCGCAAAAGAGCTCTAGCATGGACTGAACAGGAGGTACAGGATCTGATCACTGTATGGGGAGAGGAATCCGTGCTATCAGAACTCCGTTCCAGTTTTTGAAATGCCAAAACCTTTGTCAAAATCTCCCAGGGCATGAAGGACAGAGGCCATAACAGGGACCCGAACCAGTGCCACGTTAAACTTAAGGAGCTGAGGCAAGCCTACCAGAAAACCAGAGAGGCGAATGGCTGCTCCAGGTCAGAGCCCCAAACATGCCGCTTCTATGATGAGCTGCATGCCATTTTAGGGGGTTCAGCCACCACTACCCCAGCCGTGTTGTTTGACTCCTTCAATGGAGATGGAGGCAACACGGAAGCAGGTTTTGGGGACAAAGAAGATGATGATGAGGAGGAGGTTGTAGATAGCTCACAGCAAGCAAGCGGAGAAACCAGTTTTCCCGACAGCCAGGAACCGTTTCTCACCCTGGACCTGGAGCCAGTACCCCCCGAACCCACCCAAGGCTGCCTCCTGGACCCGGCAGGCGGAGAAGGGACCTCCAGTGAGTGTACCTTTTAAAATACTATACATGGTTTAAAAGCAAGCATGTGAAAGGATTACTTTGCCCTGGCATTCACAGCTCTCCTGGATGTACTCCCAAAGCCTTTGCAAAAGGTTTCTGGGGAGGGCAGCCTTATTACGTCCTTCATGGTAGGACACTTTACCACTCCAGGCCAGTAACACGTACTCAGGAATCATTGTACAACAAAGCATTGCAGTGTATGTTTGCTGGCGTTCAAACAACATCTGTTCTTTATCTCTCTGTGTTATCCTCAGAAGAGTGAGATATCATTCATGGTCACCTGGTTGAAATAGGGTGCTTTTCTTCAGGGGACACTCAGAGGAGCCCATTCCTGCTGAGCTGTTTGCCTGTGGCTGAACAGAAATATTCCCCGCTGTTAGCCATGGGGAGGGGGTAGGGTTGAGGGGGTAGCCACGCGGTGGGGGAGGCAAAATGCGACCTTGTAGCGAAAGCACATGTGCTATGTATGTAATGTTAACAGCAAGGTTTAACCTGAAAGAATGTAGCCACTGTTTTATAAAATGTGTCTTTTTAAATACCGCTGTCCCTTTTTATTTCTCCACCAGCTGCATGTGTTTCAATGATCACAGGATCTTCTCCTTCCCAGAGGCTAGTGAAGATTAGAAAGAAAAAAAAACGCACTCGTGATGAAATGTTCTCTGAGCTCATGCTGTCCTCCCACATTGATAGAGCACAGACGAATGCATGGAGGCAAATAATGTCAGAGTGCAGGAAAGCACAAAATGACTGGGAGGAGAGGTGGCAGGCTGAAGAGAGTAAGTGGAGGGCTGAAGACAGGGCTGAAGCTCAAATGTGGCGGCAGCATGATGAGAGGATGCAGGATTCAATGCTGAGGCTGCTGGAGGACCAAACCAGTATTCTCCAGTGTATGGCTGAGCTGCAGCAAAGGCAGCTGGAGCACAGACTGCCACTACAGCCCCTGTGTAACCAACTGCCCTCCTCCCCAAGTTCCATAGCCTCCACACCCAGATGCCCAAGAACGCAGTGGGGGGGGCTACCGACCAACCAGCCACTCCGCCACAGAGGATTGCCCAAAAAAAAGAAGGCTGGCAATAAATAAATTTTAAAGTTGTAAACTTTTAAAGTGCTGTGTGGCATTTTCCTTCCCTCCTCCACCACCCCTCCTGGGCTACCTTGGTAGTCATCCCCCTATTTGTGTGATGAATGAATAAAGAATGCATGAATGTGAAGCAACAATGACTTTATTGCCTCTGCAAGCAATGATCGAAGGGAGGAGGGGAGGGTGTTTAGCTTACAGGGAAGTAGAGTGAACCAAGGGGCGGGGGGTTTCATCAAGGAGAAACAAAGAGAACTTTCACACCGTGGCCTGTCCAGAACTGGTTTTCAAAGCTTCTCTGATGCGTACCGCGCCCTCCTGTGCTCTTCTAACCGCCCTGGTGTCTGGCTGCGAGTAACCAGCAGCCAGGCGATTTGCCTCAACCTCCCACACTGCCATAAACGTCTCCCCCTTACTCTCACAGATATTGTGGAGCACACAGCAGGCAGTAATAACAGTGGGAATACTGGTTTCGCTGAGGTCTAAGCGAGTCAGTAAACTGCGCCAGCGCGCCTTTAAACGTCCAAATGCACATTCTACCACCATTCTGCACTTGCTCAGCCTGTAGTTGAACAGCTCCTGACTACTGTCCAGGCTGCCTGTGTACGGCTTCACGAGCCATGGCATTAAGGGGTAGGCTGGGTCCCCAAGGATACATATAGGCATTTCAACGTCCCCAACGGTTATTTTCTGGTCTGGGAATAAAGTCCCTTCCTGCAGCTTTTGAAACAGACCAGAGTTCCTGAAGGTGCGAGCATCATGTACCTTTCCCGGCCATCCCACGTTGATGTTGGTGAAACGTCCTTTGTGATCCACCAGAGCTTGCAGCACTATTGAAAAGTACCCCTTGCGGTTTATGTACTCGGCGGCTTGGTGCTCCGGTGCCAAGATAGGGATATGGGTTCCGTCTATGGCCCCACCACAGTTAGGGAATCCCATTGCAGCAAAGCCATCCACTATGACCTGCACATTTCCCAGGGTCACTACCCTTGATATCAGCAGATCTTTGATTGTGTGGGCTACTTGCATCACAGCAGCCCCCACAGTAGATTTGCCCACTCCAAATTGATTCCCAACTGACCGGTAGCTGCCTGGCGTTGCAAGCTTCCACAGGGCTATCGCCACTCGCTTCTCAACTGTGAGGGCTGCTGTCATCTTGGTATTCATGCGCCTCAGGGCAGGGGAAAGCAAGTCACAAAGTTCCATGAAAGTGCCCTTATGCATGCGAAAGTTTCGCAGCCACTGGGAATCATCCCAGACCTGCAACACTATGCGGTCCCCCCTACTCGCTTGTTTCCCGAGCCCAGAATCGGTGTTTCACAGCATGAACCTGCCCCATTAGCACCATGATGCATGCATTGGCAGGGCCCATGCTTTCAGAGAAATCTGTGTCCATGTCCTGATCACTCACATGACCGCGCTGACGTCGCCTCCTCACCCGGTATTGCTCTGCCAGGTTCTGGTGCTGCATATACTGCTGGAAAATGCGTGTGGTGTTTAATGTGCTCCTAATTGCCAAAGTGAGCTGAGCGGCCTCCATGCCTGCCTTGGTATGGCGTCCGCACAGAAAAAAGGCGCGGAACGATTGTCTGCCATTGCTCTGACGGAGGGAGGGGGCGACTGACGACACGGCTTACAGGGTTGGCTTACAGGGAGCTAAAATCAACAAAGAGGGTGGCTTTACATCAAGGAGTATTTCAGGCAGGACTTCACAGAGGGTTCCAATAAGAAATGGTGCACCTAAGTTATTGTTCTTATTGGAACAAGGAGGTTAGTCTGGCCTCTGATTGATACATGGCTAGATTTACCTCGCTGCACCTTCTCTGTGGGTGACTGCAGTATGACCTAGGGGAATGAGTCCCCTAGACGGGGGAGAGGGGAGAAACAAATGAGTTCAAAACAAATCTGGTCTATTTCTTGTTTTGATCCACTCCATCTATCTTTTACACCTTTGGCTGGCAGCAGACGGTGCAGAAGGACTGCATGCCATCCACATCTCATGGCTGCTCGGCAGAAGATGGTACAATACGACTGCTAGCCATCCTCATCTCTTGCCTGCCCGGCAGAAGATGGTACAATATGACTGCTAGCAATCCGTATTGCCTGCCTGCTCACCATAAGACGGTTCAATAGGACTGACTGCAGGACTAAAGAGAATGACCTGGTCAAGTCACTCCAAATTTAGTCCCTGCACCCATGTCTGCCCAGGCGCTCCTGGCTGACGTGGCCAGGAGCACCTGGGACATGACGATGACAGCTACCAGTCCTATTGCACCATCTGCTGCCACAAGGCAATGGGTTGCTGCTACTGTGTAGCAATGCAGTACTGCGTCTGCCAGCACCCAGGAGACATACGGTGACGGTTACCTGAGCGGGCTCCATGCTTGCCGTGGTATAGCGTCTGCACAGGTAACTCAGGAAAAAAGGCATGAAACGATTGTCTGCCCTTGCTTTCACGGAGGGAGGGAGGGAACGGGGACCTGACGATACGTACCCAGAACCACCCGCGACAATGTTTTAGCCCCATCAGGCATTGGGATCTCAACCCAGAATTCCAACGGACAGCGGAGACTGTGGGAACTGTGGGATAGCCACCCACAGTGCAACGCTCTGGAAGTCGACTCTAGCCTTGGTACTGTGGAAGCACTCCGCCGAGTTACTGCACTTAATGCACTTAGAGCATTTTCTGTGGGGACACACACACTCGAATATATAAAACCGATTTCTAAAAAAACCGACTTCTATAAATTCGACCTAATTCCGTAGTGTAGACATACCCTAAGGATCTAGGAAAAAGGTATCACAATAGACAATTCAACTAGATTTCAGTGTATAAATAAATGTGTGTGCAGTTTGTGAGAAGCCAGAACAAAATTTTTCTTAGGAGTGTAGTTGGATTCCCTAACTCCTTTAACTATCCCAGTAGTGTGTATGTATATATACATACTATAAATAATTATCCCTATTATATTTTACTGTTTCACAATTCTAAAACTATAAATGCCATTCAACTCATTGCATTGTTAGAGTCAGAGATATTTTAAAACAGGAGCAGAGAACAGGAAGCAGATTATTATCACAGAACCAAGAAGTCCCAGTCATGGACCCAGGACCTCATTATGTTGGTGCTAAAACTTAGACTGTAACTGTTTGCCATTATAATGGAGATTTAGGACTCTTTACAGCATTTTAAAAATATTTTATAAGACCCAAAACTGTACTTTTCAAGATCCTAAAAACCTAATATTAAATCCTGTAACAATTTGTTGCATTTCCCTCTGCCCATTATATTCAGCCATTCCCATGACAAATGACTTTTGGATTAGAAATCACTCATCTCCAAAAGTATGCATCTCCTCTTTGTAACTATCTATTACTATTCTTCAGGTAGGAAAAGGAAACGAACCAGAACTTTTCAAGCTTTGTAAAACAAAAGGCAAAACAGCTATGAAACACTGCATCCACTCAGACAAATTTGTGCAAGGTGAAAAAACAGATGTTTCTCAAATTTATTTCCTGTTTCCTTGTGACGATGAGGTAACCTTCAATGCTGGAATCATATTTGCAACCCAGATGGCCCATCACCATTGGAATCATGGCCGAGGGCCCACTTCAGACAAAAACATTAAAATATATGGTGATTTCATTACTTTACTACAGATCTTATTACATGCAAGCCTAATGCCTTGGTTCAGAAAGGTTTTTTTTATTTTTTTTAAAGCCACTACTCACAAAATATGTGGGGTTATGGCCGAAGTTCAGGCAAGAACAGACTGTAGTTAGCTCAGTTATAAACAACAAAAACAGAGGCAGGGGAAAATATGCTTTAAAAAAAAAACAGATCAGCTGATCACATGCTCAGCACTGGCAACTGCATAGTGCCTTATTCAATAAAAAACGTAATAGGCCCTCTATTGCTGCACTTGCACATCAGCAACAAAAGGTCATGTCACACTTTGATTGTCCTTTGCTTTTAGAAATTCCCTTCCCACAAACAAAGGCAAAGAGGGAAAAACTTTCAACCAAAATGAGACAACATGGTATGAAGCAAAGAACTGGAAAGCCGGGAGTACCTTCAGTTCCAGTCCAAGCCGAGCTACTGACTTACTGTGGAATTTTGATCAAGTAATCATTCTTTGTACCTCTGTTTATTAAGCTATAAAACTAGGAAAAAACAGAATCTCATCATTAAACACACACAGAGATGAGGGATCTGGACTGAGGTCTCCCTGCTAGATAAATCACAAGACAAATGTTTAATGGAATCGTGGGAGAGATCTGTTAGCTCACCTATGACTATAGTATCTGTCCCCCCAGTATGGAAGCTCAATTGTGGCTTCACCTTCCTTCTCTGCTGATTTTCCCCATGGTCTCCCCTGCTCCAGTCTCCCCTGGTGGAAGCAGTGATTTCGTGCTTAGCCTTCCTGCAAAATCCAAAAGATTTTCTTTCAAATCCAAAGGAAAAAGCTCCACCTCCAAGCCCTCTCATGGGGATCTCACTCCATAGTCCTTTATGCTCCACGTGGCTGGATCAACTTGACCCTTCCCAGTGGCACAGCCAAGATGTAGGAGAGTCTGATTCCCTCCATCAGTTCTAGGCTCCAGTGTCTCCACAAGGTGAAGCAGAGCATCCCCTTCATTTAAAACTCCATTTCAAGTTTCCCCATCCAAAGTTTTGATTAGGACTAATTCTCATACACCTTTCATTGTACAGAGAATCTAACATAAGTCAGGATTTGAAGTCTTATCTCTACAGAGGCTCAAAAAATTCCCGACAAATTTTTTTTTTGGAGGGGGTCAAAAATGCCAGGATCACAACCAGAAAGAGACACACACACACCCTTCATCCTCCCTCCTTCCTCTCCCCCTCCCCCCCCTAATAACCAATAGCCTAGTCATTGGGAGCCCAGGTTCAAATGCCTGCTCTACCTGATTGGACCTGTCTCCCACATTCCAGGCAAGTGCCCTAACCCCACTGGGCTATTTATTATGTTGGGAGTGGGTCTCTTTCTCTCCGTCAATGAAAGCAGAAACCTTGAAATGTTTGTGAATGGAATTTTTGTTTTCCAGGAAGCCACAATTATCTCAGGCCATTCCACAGCTAGAGTGCTGGGCCCAATTGGGAAGCTAATGATAACTCCTTTCATTTGGTTTAAAGCTTGTGCTTCTATCCCTGCAAGGATGCAAAATAGTAGACTTTAAAGCAATGACAGTTCTATACAGAGAAAAGCTGTCACTGGAACAGAACTGAAACTTGACTGTCTTGGGTCTGAGACCAGTGTATTGGAGATTAAAATTTGGGGTATTAAAGAGAAAACATGTCTATGTCAGGCTGATTTTTTTAAAAATAGACTGTTTGGAGCTACTCTGGGGTTTGGAATGATGGAATAAATCATAGGTGTGATGGAATAATAGACAGAAGACAGGCCAGGCAGTCAAAAGTGCATGATAAATAAAATTTGTCTCATGGTTTTCACCTTCACATTTATGATGTATATAAATTAAATCTGTTTATCCATCCCAGGAAAAGATTTGAGATTTCAAAAAGTGTTCTTGGCCTGATTTAGGATAATATCAAAATCTTGAAAGATTTTGCAAAACAGAACCAAAAAGATTCTGTTTGGTCAATCAAAACATTTTGTTTCAATTTTTCAATTACATTTTTTTGCTAATACCAACCCTTTCCCGTGAACAGTTTCAGCTTCAATGACTCTACATTTTTGGCAATGGGACCGGTTTGCTGAAAAATTCCCAAGCAGCTGTAATGTAGGTTAGTCATGGACTCACCATCCTGGAGCATCTCCTCATGGCAAAACCAATTATTGGAGCTCTGCTGCCTGCTCTAGACTTCAGTAGTCTGTGCGGTGACTTGACTATCCAGCCAAGTGTATCAGAGTCCCACCCCTTCCAGAGCCAACAGCCCAACTCAAGAGTCAGCAGAATGAAAATTATTCCACCCTCCCTGGGCTCAGTCCTCTGCAGACACTTCAACCCTCTCATGGGCTTGGGAGAGTTGTTCTCTCTGTTATAGAGGGCTTGCCTCCCAGAGCTTTCTCCACCTCAGCTGCTGTCCCTCAGGCCTTCTTCTCTAAAGTCTCTTCCCCCAGGTCTGTTTGGAGAGTCTCCTTCATCCCAGCTGCCTTCTCCCTTTAGGAGCAGTCCCAGAATACAAGCGTCTTCCTGCAGGCCCCTCTCTAATATCTTTCCCAGAGAGAAAGAACTCTTAACTGCATCCCTCCTGAGACTCCCTGCCTAGCAGTCCTTCCTTTATAGAAACTATCCAACTGGTTCTAATCTTAAATTACCTATCTCCCCTCCAGGTGACAAGGAATGGGCTAATTGTGCTCTGTCTCCACTTAACCCTCTCACTGACAGTGAGGTATACACCCTATCACAAGACACAGACATGTCACAGTAATTACTAGTGATGTTATCTACCTTGTCCATATGAATAAATGTATACTGTCCTTTTTTAAAAAAATCCTCATTGTATTTAGGGCAAAGACCCTCTCCAACTGAATGATCTCGCTAGTACACTATATAACTTCCACTGTGTAAATAATTGTACAAACAGATATGAAAATACATTCCCTACCCCAAAGAATTGCCATCCCAGGGTCTTCCTATGAGGGCTGCTCGCTGTCCAATGTGGGGTCTTGCACTGCAGCCGCCTAAGACGTAGCATACCTGTTTATAAGGTAGAGAGTCCGTCAGTGTCTGTGGTTTATCAACGTGTTATCTTCCATGAGTATCAACATACACACCATCATAACCCCAGTCCACAATGGAACACAACACAAGACAGTTTCAACCTCACTACCTACAGCTACGTGGAAAACAAGACAAAAAAGAGTCAAGCATTATTTTGCTGTATTAACCAGAATTGTTCTTGACAACCAATTCTGAATACAGTTTTAACTACCACTATTTGATGCTGTAATGTGGACACATCATATCAGCCTGGCAATAGAGGCCATTAAATTCTACAGTGCAGCAATTTGTTAGAAAGGCATAACAATAACTTAGAAGCAAAGAGATCCAAAATTAAAACTGCACCTTTTCCATCCTCCCCCACAACTAGAAACTAGAAGATTCCAGTTATGAAATATATTACAGCAGAAACAATAGAGATTTATTATTTGAACCCATAATGATGGGGGGAAAGGGCATGTGAAAAATGAAAAGTGAGACAATACAAAACAAATCACCTAAAATATATTTGCTCCCCAGGCATGAACTATGCATCTGAAATATATATGAAACGATTCTGATAGCTATATTTTGATAACCATCTAGTATAATGTTAGCAACTTATTATTGTATTAGCATTTTTCAGTCATAACAAAAGATGAAAGATGGTGAAAGATGTCACTGCAGTGTCTTTATGTCACTTCATGAACATTCTGTATCTGGAAAAGAGGGGATTTATACAGAGGTGAAAGCCCATTGAGCAATATGTATATATTTGTTGATTCAGTAGATTTTGAAATCAGTTGATTAGTATCCATGTAATTCAAAGACAAAATACATTTTAAATAATAGTTAAAATTAATCTTATAGCAGGTGCCATTAGACAAAGAAATCAAGTATTTACTGTAGAATATTACTTTATTGCCATATTTCCTAGACAGTGATTACTATTCACAGGTCAACATTACCACCAGTTTCCACATAATGATATCTAAGGTACAGTTTTTCCATAGGTATAGAAGAGGTAATAACTGTGTTCTCCTGGATATGAAACACTGTAATTTGCTAGATGTTGACATTTGCAATGGTAACCTCTCTACTCAGAACAAAAAATAGAGTGCAAATTCTGTACTATGGTGAATTTAACTTTCACAGCCAACAGATGTTGATTTTTTTAAAGGCACCCTGTATAAAGGTAGATAGAAGGAACACTAGACCTCAGTGGCATTGAAAAACACACACTTAGAGATACAGGGTTAAATAACCAGTTCCAAACAGAATTAAAGTTTTTGTTTTTATCTCACTTTTCAGTTTCAATTCTGAGGTTAGATGAGTGACTTCTGTATAAAACTACAACCGAAATGAGATTTGTCCCCACTAACTTTTTCTCCCAGAAGATTTCTCTTCCATTACTGCTGGCCGATACATCTAGTGCACTGTCCTGTTGTCACAGCCACAGGCTGTCTCATGCAGCATCTTTTTAAAAATAAAGCTGACCCATGTCCCTTTTCATGACATCTCCTAATATTAGAGAGATTTGATGTTCTTCTTCCCACTCTATATTCAGTTCTGCACACCTTTAGTAGTGCCTCCATTCTCCAGATACATGAGTAGGATTGTTTTGTTTTTATAAAAACAGGATTAACATGGACATTGCCAAATACCACAAGATTTTTCTCTGCTAAAGATTCCCCTCCTCCTTTTGGATTAGGCTTCCAAATTTGTAGAGAAGACCCATTTAATTATAAATCAATGGTAATTACCATTTACTTGAAGCAATAGTTCCTGAAGATTATAACTATGTATTGTATTTTATCATGCACCGTAATGGAACAGACTCTTCCTCAGATACAGAGGTATAGCTTCTAATGAATGACAATGTTATCTTCTAGAACTGGTCACCATCTTGATTTAAACAAAAACCTGTCATTAACCTCGGTAGCTGTAGGAGAAAATGCAGGCAGAAGCCCAGCAGCAGAGTGGGGGCTATCCTGTTTATTGCACTCAGTGTAGCATGTATGATTACCTGCCCTGTGTGCATTTGGTGAAAGGAGCTCCTGGCCCTAGGAGACCATAAAATAAAAATTTGGAGGCCAGGGTGGCAGAAATGGAGGAGCTAAGGGAGACATAGAGGTATGTTGATGAGGCTTTCCAGGACACTGTAAATTTGTTCCACCTCTGGTCACACAGCCCCTGCGCTGTTAAGGAGGATGAAAGGCCCAGAGAAGGAGAGCAGTCAAAGGGAACAGAGGGAAACCTTCCCAGGGTTGGGACCCTCCTTCCAGATGATGTTGGGGTATCCTCTTGCACTGAGGTTACCCCTCGGGGGAGGGAACTCCAGTCATTAGGAAAAGGCAGTGTTAGTAATGGGAAATTTGATCATTAGAAACATAGATAGCTGGGTTTGTGATGACCGGGAGAACCGTGTGGTGACTTGCCTGCCTGGTGCGAAGGTTGCAGATCTCTTGAGGCATCTAGATAGACTTATGTGTAGTGCTGGGGAGGAGCTGGTGGTCGTGGTACATGTAGTACCAATGACATAGGGAAGGGTAGGAGAGATGTCCTGGAGGCCAAATTTAGGCTGCTAGGAAAGAGATTGAAATCCAGGACCTCTATGGTGGCATTCTCAGAAATGCTTCCAGTTCCATGAGCAGGGCCAGGTAGGCAGGCAGAGCATCAGAGTCGCAGTGCACAGATGAGATGATGGTGTAGAGAGGAGGGGTTTAGATTTATTAGGAACTGGGGAAACTTTTGGGATAGGGGATCCTATACAGGAAGGATGGGCTCCACCTAAACCAAAGTGGATCCAGACTGCTGGCACTTAACATTAAAAAGGTTGCAGAGCAGTTTTTAAATGAAGTGATGGGGGAAAGCCGATTGCTGCAGTGGCACATGTGGATCAAACAGAGACTTCTCTTAGAGGAGAGTCTATTGATAGAGATTCTCTTGGTTTTAGTCAGGAGGAGAGGATGGAAGAGGATAAAGTATGGGCCAGATCAGACAAGAAACATTCACATAAAGAATCTGACACATCAGAAAAGGGCAGACAAATAAACAGTGACAAGTTTTAAAGTGCTTGTACACAAATGCTAGAAGTCTAAATAATAAGATGGGTGAACTAGAGTGTCTCATGCTAAAGGAGGATATTGATATAATAGGCATCACAGAAACCTGGTGGAGTGAGGACAATCAATGGGACACAATCATTCCGGGGTACAAAATATAACAGAAGGACAGAAGAGGTCGTGCGCACAGGGGGGAGGGAAAGGGGAGAGAGTGGGACTATATGTGAAAGAAAATGTAGAATCAAATGAAATAAAAATCTTAAATGAATCCACATGTTCCATAGAATCTCTATGGATAGTAATTCCATGCTTGAATAAGAATATAACAGTAAGGATCTATTATCGATCACCTGACCAGGACAGTGACAGTGACAATGAAATGCTAAGGGAGATTAGAGAGGCTATCAAAATAAAAAACTCAATAATAGTGGGGGATTTCAATTATCCCCATATTGACTGGATTAGGTCATCTCAGGATGAAATGCAGAGACAAAATTTCTCGATACTTTAAATAACTGCTTCTTGGAGCAGCTGGTACAGGAACCCACAAGGTGAGAAGCAACTCTCGATCTAGTCCTGAGCGGAGCACAGGATCTGGTCCAAACGGTAACTATAACAGGACTGCTTGGAAATAGTGACCATAATATAACATTTAACATGTAACATTCCTGTGGTGGGAAGAACACCTCAACAGCCCAACACTGTGGCATTTAATTTCAGAAAGGGGAAATATGCAAAAATGAGGAGGTTAGTTAAACAGAAATTAAAAGGTACAGTGACTAGAGTGAAATCCCTACAAGCTCCATGGACACTTTTTAAAGACACCATAATAGAGGCTCAAATTAAATGTATACCCCAAATTAAAAAACACAGTAAAAGAACTAAAAAAGAGCCACTGTGGCTTAACAACCATGTAAAAGAAGCAGTGAGAGATAAAAAGGCATCTTTTAAAAAGTGGAAGTCAAATCCTAGTGAGGTAAATAGAAAGGAGCATAAACACTGCATAAACACATAACAATGTAAAAACGTAATAAGAAAAGCCAAAAAGGAGTTTGAAGAACAGCTAGCCAAAAACTCAAAAGGTAATAACAAAATGTTTTTTAAGTACATCAGAAGCAAGAAGCCTGCTAAACAACCAGTGGGGCCCCTGGACGATCGAGATACAAAATTACAGGTTTCAGAGTAACAGCCGTGTTAGTCTGTATTCACAAAAAGAAAAGGAGTACTTGTGGCACCTTAGAGACTAACCAATTTATTTGAGCATAAGCTTTCGTGAGCTACAGCTCACTTCATCGGATAGCTCACGAAAGCTTATGCTCAAATAAATTGGTTAGTCTCTAAGGTGCCACAAGTCCTCCTTTTCTTTTTGCGAGATACAAAAGGAGAACTTAAAGACAATAAAGTCATCGCAGAGAAACTAAATTAATTCTTTGCTTCAGTCTTCACGGCTGAGGATGTTAGGGAGATTCACAAACCTGAGCATCTTTTGTAGGTGACAAATCTGAGGAATTGTCACAGATTGAAGTGCCACTAGAGGAGGTTTTGGAATTAACTGAGAAACTTAACAGTAACAAGTCACTGGGACAAGATGGCATTCACCCAAGAGTTCTGAAAGAACTCAAATGTGAATTTGCGGAACTGTTAACTACGGTTTGTAACCTGTCCTTTAAATCAGCTACTGTACCCAATGACTGGAAGATAGCTAATGTAACGCCAATATTTAATAAGGGCTCTAGAAGCGATCCTGGCAATTACAGACCGGTAAGTCTAACGTCAGTACTGGGTAAATTAGTTGAAACAATAGTAAAGAATAAAATTGTCAGACCCATAGAAGAACATAAATTGTTGCGCACAAGTCAACATGGTTTCTGTAAAGGGAGATCATGTCTTGCTAATCTGTTAGAGTTCTTTGAGGGGGGCAACGAACATGTGGACAAGGGGGATCCAGTGGACATAGTGTACTTAGATTTCCAGAAAGCCTTTGACAAGGAACCAAAGGCTCTTACATAAATTAAGTTGTCATGGAATAAGAGGGAAGATCCTTTCATGGATTGAGAACTGGTTAAAAGACAGGGAACAAAGGGTAGGAATAAATGGTAAATTTTCAGACTGGAGAGGGGTAACTAGTGGTATTCCCCAAGGGTCAGTCCTAGGACCAACCCTTTTCAACTTATTCATAAATGATCTGAAGAAAGGGGTAAACAATGAGGTGGCAAAGTTTGCAGACCATACTAAACTGCTTGAGATAGTTAAGACCAAAGCAGATGGTGAAGAACTTCAAAAAGATCTCACAAAACTAAGTGATTGGGCAACAAAATCGCAAATGAAATTTAATGTGGATAAATGTAAAGTAATGCACATTGGAAAAAATAACCCCAACTATACATACAATATGATGTGGGGGGGGTGGCTAATTTAGCTACAGCTAATCAGGAGAAATATCTTGGAGTCATAGTGGATAGTTCTCTGAAGATATCCACACAGTGTGCAGCGGCAATCAAAAAAGCAAACAGGATGTTAGGAATCATTAAAAAAGGGATAGAGAATAAGATGGAGACTATCTTATTGCCCTTATATAAATCCATGGTTCGCCCACATCTTGAATACTGTGTACAGATGTGGTCCCCTCATCTCAAAAAAGATATACTGGCATTAGAAAAGGTTCAGAAAAGGGTAACTAAAATGATTAGGGGTTTGGAACGGGTCCCATATGAGGAGAGATTAAAGAGGCTAGGACTTCTCAGCTTGGAAAAGAAGAGACTAAGGGGGGATATGATGGAAGTGTATAAAATCATGAGTGGTGTGGAAAAAGTGAATAAGGAAAAGTTATTTACTTGTTCCCATAATATAAGAACTATGGGCCACCAAATGAAATTAATGGGCAGCAGGTTTAAAACAAATAAAAGGAAGTTCTTCTTCACTTATCGCACAGTCAACCTGTGGAATTCCTTGCCTGAGGAAGTTGTAAAGGCTAGGACTTAGAAGAGGGTTTAAGAGAGAACTGGATAAATTCATGGAAGTTAAGTCCATTAATGGCTATTTGCCAGGATGGGTAACAAATGGTGTCCCTAGCCTCTGTTTGTCAGAGGGAAGAGATGGATGGCAGGAGAGAGATCACTTGATCATTACCTGTTAGGTTCACTCCCTCTCGGGCACCTGGCATTGGCCACTGTCAGTAGACAGGATACTGGGCTGGATGGACCTTTGCTCTGACCCAGTATGGCCAGTCTTATGTTCTTAATAACTCTTGGATGTAAAGTTTCATGGGGTTGGGAGGAGAGGGGAAGAGACTTTACTTCTATTGCTTCATGATTTGTCTTGATATTAAACACCTTAATCTTTCCAAACCTGTTCCTGTGATTACAAAATAAGTGCAGGTTTCAGAGTAACAGCCGTGTTAGTCTGTATTCGCAAAAAGAAAAGGAGTACTTGTGGCACCTTAGAGACTAACCAATTTATTTGAGCGAAAGCTCATGCTCAAATAAATTGGTTAGTCTCTAAGGTGCCACAAGTACTCCTTTTCTTTTTAAAATAAGTGCAAGATTGTAAAATTTGAGAGCAAGTTTATGTTTGCTTAGGGCAAAATCTCAATGGTTTGCAGGCTTCAGCAGGTCCATGGATCCCACACTCAATATTGGCCCAGCTGGTGTACTGCCATCATACAGTACACAAAACTAACAGGTTAATTTAGTCCATTTTCCCCTATGAAACAGATGGACAGGATTTGAGCCATAGCTTATGAACAGTTTTAGTTTAAAAAGTAAAATTTGACTTGCCAATTACACTAGGAAGTTTGGAAAATAACCATTTTAAACATCTGAGGGAATCACATTTGAAGAATGCTCACTATGCAAAGACATCAATGATTTTCTAGATTTTTTTGTAATATGTGCTTAAAATAGGGACATACATAATTGTCCTAAATTAGGAGGTGACATCATGGTATTTTGGGTCATTTTAAAATATATTTCTGAAGTTCCTTTCATTACAAACCAAAGAATATATAAATTCTACATAAATTGATTTAATGGCTCCAAAGAAATTTGTCAATAAATACAATAGGAGTGGAATCCATTCACATTCCCACTGAAATCAAAGGCAAGATTCCCATTGACTTCAAAGGGAAGAGGATTGGGCCCACGTTATTTGACAAATGACAGATACTCTGGGGGGAATTTTCAAAAGTCCTCAATATTGACCTAATTGTACTACCATTGAAGTCACATTCCCATTAACTACACTAAGAGCAGAGTTAGCCCAATGCTGAACATTTTTTGAAAGAAATCCCACCCTAGATGTATTTGTCTGATAGACTCACATACAAATATAAATAAAAGCCCTGACAATCTATCTTTACAGTGAACCACAGTTAGCAGTTGTGGCGAGAACTGCTGTAGCTTGGTCTACACTGATGTTTTTATTTTTGTTACCCTTCGTGCTAGACCAGTGTTTGGGGAAAATGCTGAAAATTCCCAGTTAGTTGTTCTTGGTTTCCATTGATTATTTTGACCCTCACCACTGGGCAAAGATTTTGTGAATACCTAATATAGATATTGCTTCTCTGTCTTTAAATAAAACTAGTCAACCACTTTCTATAGTTATTGTTTCTTTTGAAAGAGTTATTGATCAAGAAAGATTGATGAAGGCAGCATGGAAAAAACATAATATTCTTTACAATAAGCAAAAGGTATATATTTTCCCTGATGTGGCCAAGGCCAGAAAGTTTATAGAAAGAAAATATCTCTGTCTGTGAAGATGTTGTCTCTCTGAGTTTTAAGCTTGACTATTTCCTGTAAAACGGCAATTGTGTGGAAGGAGGGGGAAAAAACACTCACACACATATAGTTTTTATTGTGACCAAGTGGAGGTCTTGTTGACCTCATGGACCAATAGTAAATCATCTGAAAGAATGACATACCATTTCACATATTTATTTTCCAAAATATATGTTGTCTAGTTTGTTAATTTTTGGTTACAGCTGTTTGTTGCTTCCTAAAATAATTGAATTCTTCCTTTGGAAACAAAATAGTATGTTTAATATTGCTTACATTTACTACTAATACTATATTTTGTTTTTTGAAAGATACCACTCACCTCTCTTTCCCCCCCGCTCCTTTTCTGCACCCCAGTGATAATGGTATCCTGAATTTAATAGAGAATTCTTCTCTTTTATTAACAGAATTATTTTAAATTGGATGTGATTACATATATGGAAACTTAATTTTTTGTCCCGAATGCTTTTTACTTTTCTTATGACTTTTTCTTATTAAAGATAGATTAAAAGTTTCACAAATTTCTAAGATGTTGGCACCATCATTTTTTAACTGTGTGTAACATATTGTAGTCATTCTAATCTCTCTCAACTCACTGCCCAAGCCCTGATCCCAGGAGTCTAAAGCATGATACTTCTGTTCCTCCACTGAAAAACCATTAGCCTTGATTCTTGTATCTGACTCATTAAGGATATTATCCTCATTACACTCTTTCAGAAATAGGTAAGTGGGTTACCAAGACTTTACTATTTTCAACAGTTTAACAATGAATGTCAGCCAGTTACAATCAGCAGGTCTCATCCCAAACACCTGTAGGCAGTTAGGCATCACAAGAAAACTGACAACACTATCTAGACAAAAAAAAAGTCTTGACAGCCCTATCAATCTTCTATAATATATCACACCGGAAGAGGAACAGATTGAGAAGATTGGTCCTGGACAATTTCTCCTCTGCTCCCAAGCCCCAGAAACCCTCTTCTTCAAAGTGCCCCACAAGGCATTTTCATAATGGAAATTGTTCTTGCATTGATATAAGGTAGATAAAAAACAATGAGTTTTTAAATCTGATTTTCTATTTAAGTTAAATATATTCTTCTTTGTAAAAATAAACCTGATTGAAATTCAGTTTGAAATTATGACAACCTATGTTAAGACCTAAGTAACTATAATCTATCAAAATCATTTAATAAAGAATATGTTGCATCAGTGAGTCCTACTCACATTTTAATAAGTTATCATTTAAAAAGCAACACCATTTATACAGACTTGGGGGAAAACATCTCTAAGATTTTAAATTAACTCACATTTTAGGAGTATGCCACTATATCATTTACTGCACTGATATCTATATTTTCAGTCTTTACAATCAAGCAAATGGTGTTATTTAAATGTTTCCCAACTGGAAGTACTTACATTTGTTGTGCAAGCTTATCTTAGTTACTTTGGGATTTCAGTGTAGCTAGCAGGTGCAGAGAATATCTTCTTCATTTGGACTAGTTCATTCAAAAAGAGAAAAAGAAACCGCCTGGGAGTTGAAAAAGCAGGAAAGCTTTTTTTCCTTCTTCCAATCTATTCATAAGAGCCCGGTGGGAAAGGATAAGATCTACTAATTCTAAAATTTGGAAAGATGTGGGGCCAGGTTTTTAAAGGCATTTAGGCAGCTAAGATGCAGATAGATGCTGTCAAGGTTCCTTCCGCACTCTGAACTCTAGGGTACAGATGTGAGGACCTGCATGAAAGACCCCCTAAACTTATTCTTACCAGCTTATGTTAAAACTTCCCCAAGGCACAGATTTCTTTCTTGCCTTGGGAACCAGCTTAGGTTAAAACCTGGTATGCTGCCACCACCAAGCGATTTAACAAAGAATCTGGGAAGAGACCACTTGGAGTTCCTATTCCCCCAAAATATCCCCCCATGCCCTTACACCCCATTTCCTGGGGAGGCTTGAGAATAAACAAGATGAGCAAAAACCAGCCTTGGATTTTTAAGACCCTAAAAACCCAATCAGATTCTTAAAAAACAGAAATTTATTAGAAGAACAAAACAAAGATAAAAGAAACACTCTGTAAGATTAGAATGGAAGATAATCTCACAGGCAGTCAGATTCAAAAATAGAGGATCCCTCTAGGCAAAATCTTAAGTTACAAAAAGACACAAAAACAGGAATACACATTCCCTCCAGCACAGCGAATTTGCAAGCTAAAACAAAGAAAACCTAACGCATTTTCAAGCTAGATCACTTACTAACTTTACAGGAGTTGGAGCGCTTGCATCCTTGATCTGTTCCCGACAAAGGTTTCACACAGACAGACAAAAGCCTTTCCCCCGCCCCCAGATTTGAAAGTATCTTGTCCCCTCATTGGTCATTTTGGGTCAGGTGCCAACGAGGTTACCTTAGCTTCTTAACCCTTTACAGCTGAAAGAATTTTGCCTCTGGCCAGGAGAAATTTTATAGCACTGTATACAGCAAGGTGGTTACCCTTCCCTTTATATTTATGACAGATGCCTAGTGGGATTTTCAAAAGCACCTAACTCTGCTGATTTCAGTAGGAGTTAGGCACCCAAACTGCTTAGGAGCTCTTGGTAATCTCACTTGGCAGCTAAATACCTTTGAAAATCTGGCCCATGGTGATAAGAAACAATCAATACACTGACTGTAGTCCACACATCCTTTGTTTAATAAACTCATTAGTTTTAAATGCAAAACAGTTTTGATAGTTATATTTTTCTTATGTATCCAGTACTTTTAATTTATTCAATTATTAAAAAGCAAACTATGCTAAAATGCTGTTTTGTACTTCTAACTAAATTACAATTTCTAACCCTCAAATGCAGTTTGACACAAATCCAGAGTAAAAAATTATCTAGCAAATAAGATATGCGACATTCACTTTTTCAAAGTCAATGGAAGTAAAAATTAAGAATCTGAAAAAATGTAAGTTAAGATGTACATTATATACTGTATATATACCTCCGTGTGTATGGATATTATATATCCTCCTGGCTAGCAAAAAGAAGTACCAGACAGTCTCTAGGTTATTTTTGTTTGCAAAGCATTCTAATGTTACCAACCAATGAGAATGGATCTTCCAATGGGAAAATAACTAAGAAGTATAATGACAGGTTTCAGAGTAACAGCCGTGTTAGTCTGTATTCGCAAAAAGAAAAGGAGTACTTGTGGCACCTTAGAGACTAACCAATTTATTTGAGCATGAGCTTTCGTGAGCTACAGCTCACTTCATCGGATGCATACCGTGGAAACTGCAGCAGACTTTATATACACACAGAGAATATGAAATTGTTTCATATTCTCTGTGTGTATATAAAGTCTGCTGCAGTTTCCACGGTATGCATCCGATGAAGTGAGCTGTAGCTCACGAAAGCTCATGCTCAAATAAATTGGTTAGTCTCTAAGGTGCCACAAGTACTCCTTTTCTTTTTAAGAAGTATAAGTGATTAAAATCTGTTATTTAAATCAAGGTTTCCTGCAGGCTGATTTAAATCACTACGATTTAAATCAATCCATTTTGCATTGAACAAAATGCAGATTGAGGTAACATAAATTATCATGAGAATGAAGTGAAAGTACTGCTGGAAAAGAGAAAGCAAAACTAAAAATTCACAAAGTGAAGATGATTGTCAGTGTAGGGAATTATTAAATGAGACTTGGTTTAAACAGTTGCAAACCAGCACATTTAGGGTGACCAGATAGCAAGTGTGAAAAATCAGGACAGGGATGGGGGGTAATAGGAGCCTATATAAGAAAAAGCCCCAAATATTGGGACTGTCCTTATAAAATCGGGACATCTGGTCACCCTAAGCACATTTGTTAACTCCGCTTATGTGTTACATCCCTTTCCCGACCCTTTGTCTTCTATTTAGATAGTGAGCTCTTTGCAGCAAAGATTGTTTTTTACTCTATGTTTGTCCAGAGACTAGCACAATTGGTTCCTGGTTTGGAAACTAGGGGAGTACAAAATTAAACAAACAAACAAACAAATAAATAAATAAATAATGCAGCTTTTTATTCATAGGAAAGGATATATAAAAAAAGAAACTATGGAAAATTTTATAAATCACAAATAATTAACACCAGATACCATCTTGACTCTTTGCACTTTCACAAGAATGCATGTTAGAAACATTCAAGATTGACATTTGCATTTTTTTTTCAGTATTGACTCCTTGACTTTACATTACTGTTGCTTTGAAGTGTCTGGAAACATAACTGAAGTCAGCAGTTATGATGAATATGAAACTGTTTCCTTTACTAGGAGGTTGGCAGATACACAGCAAGAAAAGGACACAAAGGACTGTTTAAAATAGAAAGCAGGTTCATTTCCTCTTCTAAAAGCATTATTTGAATTCTACTTGATTTATTTGTTTGTGGATTTCATAAAATGTTTCTAATAATATATTTGTGTTATCCCCCATTAATTTACCCTGCTTTAGAAGCTTAAGCAGCAATAGACTGAGCACTTCTGAGTTTTATCCTACAAATGATCACAAACCATGATTTCTGTCTTTATTCACAATAAGTACAATATCTATTTTCCAGTTTGATAATGTTGTTCGTCCTTTGAGTTCCAAGATGACAATGACATCACTGATTCGTTTGGTTTCTGTGAACACATGACTGGCTGATCAGGCCAATTTGAGCTTTGAATGGTCTGTGGCATAAAGCAAGCGAGCATACCATCACAGAATTGACAAACCACTGCAATGAATTTCTCTGGGCAACCGAATTTTGCCATGATTTTACAAAGGACCTCCCCAACTGACTGTATCAAATGCTTTTATTTGGTCAATAAAAGTCCATATACAGGTTGACAGGTTTCAGAGTAACAGACATGTTAGTCTGTATTTGCAAAAAGAAAAGGAGTACTTGTGGCACCTTAGAGATGCCAATTTATTTGAGCTGTTTTCAGAGTAACAGCCGTGTTAGTCTGTAATCGCAAAAAGAAAAGGAGTACTTGTGGCACCTTAGAGACTAACCAATTTATTTGAGCATGAGCTTTCGTGAGCTACAGCTCACTTCATCAGATGAGCTCACGAAAGCTCATGCTCAAATAAATTGGTTAGTCTCTAAGGTGCCACAAGTACTCCTTTTCTTTTTGCGAATTTATTTGAGCATAAGCTTTCGTGAGTTACAGCTCACTTCATCGGATGCATACTGTGGAAAATACAGAAGATGTTTGTTTTTATACACACAAATCATAAAAAAATGGGTGTTTATCACTACAAAAGGTTTTCTCTCCCCCCACCCCACTCTCATGCTGGTAATAGCTTATCTAAAGTGATCACTCTCCTTACAATGTGTATGATAATCAAGGTGGGCCATTTCCAGCACAAATCCAGGGTTTAACAAGAACGTCTGAGGAAGGGGAGGGGGGTTAGGAAAACAAGGGGAAATAGGTTACCTTGCATAATGACTTAGCCACTCCCAGTCTCTATTCAAGCCTAAGTTAATTGTACCCAATTTGCAAATGAATTCCAATTCAGCAGTCTCTCGCTGGAGTCTGGATTTGAAGTTTTTCTGTTGTAATATCGCAACTTTCATGTCTGTAATCGCGTGGCCAGAGAGATTGAAGTGTTCTCCGACTGGTTTATGAATGTTATATTTCTTGACATCTGATTTGTGTCCATTTATTCTTTTACGTAGAGACTGTCCAGTTTGACCAATGTACATGGCAGAGGGGCATTGCTGGCACATGATGGTATATATCACATTGGTGGATGTGCAGGTGAACGAGCCTCTGACAGTGTGGCTGATGTTATTAGGCCCTGTGATGATGTCCCCTGAATATTCCCCTGAATATGTGGGCACAGTTGGCAACGGGCTTTGTTGCAAGGATAGGTTCCTGGGTTAGTGGTTCTGTTGTGTGGTATGTAGTTGCTGGTGAGTATTTGCTTCAGGTTGGGGGCTGTCTGTAGGCAAGGACTGGCCTGTCTCCCAAGATTTGTGAGAGTGTTGGGTCGTCCTTCAGGATAGGTTGTAGATCCTTGATAATGCGTTGGAGGGGTTTTAGTTGGGGGCTGAAGGTGACGGCTAGTGGCGTTCTGTTATTTTCTTTGTTAGGCCTGTCCTGTAGTAGGTGACTTCTGGGAACTCTTCTGGCTCTATCAGCCTGTTTCTTCACTTCCGCAGGCAGGTACTGTAGTTGTAAGAATGCTAGATAGAGATCTTGCAGGTGTTTGTCTCTGTCTGAGGGGTTGGAGCAAATGCGGTTGTATCACAGAGCTTGGCTGTAGACAATGGATCGTGTGGTGTGGTCAGGGTGAAAGCTGGAGACATGTAGGTAGGAATAGCGGTCAGTAGGTTTCTGGTATAGGGTGGTGTTTATGTGACCATCGTTTATTAGCACTGTAGTGTCCAGGAAGTGGATCTCTTGTGTGGACTGGACCAGGCTGAGGTTGATGGTGGGATAGAAATTGTTGAAATCATGGTGGAATTCCTCAAGAGCTTCTTTTCCATGGGTCCAGATGATGAAGATGTCATGAATATAGCGCAAGTAGAGTAGGGGCATTAGGGGATGACAGCAGAGGAAGCGTTGTTCTAAGTCAGCCATAAAAATGTTGGCATACTGTGGGGCCATGCGGGTACCCATAGCAGTGCCGCTGATTTGAAGGTATACATTGTCCCCAAATGTAAAATAGTTATGGGTAAGGACAAAGTCACAAAGTTCAGCCACCAGGTTAGCCGTGACATTATCGGGGATAGTGTTCTTGATGGCTTGTAGTCCAGCTTTGTGTAGAGGGCTTCTACATCCATAGTGGCCAGGATGGTGTTATCAGGAAGATCACCGATGGATTGTAGTTTCCTCAGGAAGTCAGTGGTGTCTCGAAGGTAGCTGGGAGTGCTGGTAGCGTAGGGCCTGAGGAGGGAGTCTACATAGCCAGACAATCCTGCTGTCAGGGTGCCAATGCCTGAGATGATGGGGCACCCAGGATTTCCAGGTTTATGAATCTTGGGTAGTAGACAGAATATCCCAGGTCAGGGTTCCAGGGGTGTGTCTGTGCGGATTTGAGCTTGTGCTTTTTCAGGGAGTTTCTTGAGCAAATGCTGTAGTTTCTTTTGGTAACTCTCAGTGGGATCAGAGGGTAATGGTTTGTAGAAAGTAGTGTTGGAGAGCTGCCGAGCAGCCTCTTGTTCATATTCCGACCTATTCATGATGACAACAGCACCTCCTTTGTCAGCCTTTATGATTATGATGTCAGAGTTGTTTCTGAGGCTGTGGATGGCATTGTGTTCTGCACGGCTGAGGTTGTCGGGCAAGTGATGCTGCTTTTCCACAATTTCAGCCCGTGCACGTCAGCCGAAGCACTCTATGTAGCAGTCCAGTCTGCTGTCTCGACCTTCAGGAGGAGTCCACCTAGAATCCTTCTTTTTGTAGTGTTGGTAGGGAGGTCTCTGTGGATTAGTATGTTGTTCACAGGTGTGTTGGAAATATTCCTTGAGTCGGAGACGTCGAAAATAGGTTTCTAGGTCACCCCAGAAGTGTATCATGTTCGTGGGGGTGGAGGGACAGAAGGAGAGGCCCCGAGATAGGACAGCGGCTTCTGCTGGGCTAAAAGTATAGTTGGATAGGTTAACAATATTGCTGGGTGGGTTGAGGGAACCATTGCTTTGGCCCCTTGTGGCATGTAGTAGTTTAGAAAGTTTAGTGTCCTTTTTCTTTTGTAGAGAAGCAAAGTATGTGTTGTAAATGGCTTGTCTAGTTTTAGTAAAGTCTAGGCACTAGGAAGTTTGTGTGGAAGGTTGTTTTTTTAAGAGAGTATCCATTTTTGAGAGCTCATTCTTAATCTTTCCCTGTTTGCTGTAGAGGATGTTGATCAGGTGGTTCCGCAGTTTCTTTGAAAGCGTGTGGCACAAGCTTAGGAGAGTGGGTTTGTTTGGAGGGGGGGTTGGGAGGGAGAGAAAACCTGGATTTGTGCTGGAAATGGCCCACCTTGATTATCAAACACATTGTAAGGAGAGTGATCACTTTACATAAGCTAAAAGAAAAGGAGTACTTGTGGCACCTTAGAGACTAACCAATTTATTTGAGCATAATAAATAAATTGGTTAGTCTCTAAGGTGCCACAAGTACTCCTTTTCTTTTTGCGAATACAGACTAACACGGCTGTTACTCTGAAACCTTTACATAAGCTATTACCAGCAGGAGAGTGGGGTGGGGGGAGAGAAAACCTTTTGTCGTGATAAACACCCATTTTTTCATGATTTGTGTGTATAAAAACAAACATCTTCTGTATTTTCCACAGTATGCATCCGATGAAGTGAGCTGTAGCTCACGAAAGCTTATGCTCAAATAAATTGGTTAGTCTCTAAGGTGCCACAAGTACTCCTTTTCTTTTTGCATATACAGGTTGGAGTTCTGTTCCTGGCATTTCTCCTGAAGTTGATGAGCTGTAAACACCATGTTTATGGTCCCACATCCTTTCTTGAAGGCACACTGACTCTCAAGCAGGAGCCCTTGTTCAATGTGTGGCACAGAGTGATTCAGCAGGATGCTGGCTAGAATTTCGCCAGCTATTGATAACAAGGAGATACCCCGATAGTTGTTGCAGGATTATCTGTTACCTTTCCGCTTGTACAAGTGGATAATGGATGCATCCTTGTACTCCTGGGGTATAATTCCTTATGTCCACATTGATTGGAAAAATTCAGTTAGATAATACTTGTTCAGGGATAATACCAAACTATAAAGTGACTTAGGGCATATTGTTGACATATAGTTTCACATTTGGTTTTCAAACTAGAAAGCACTGTTGTGAATAAACATTTTTCCTTTCTCAAAACCAAAGGCACAATCAAATCAGTTCAGAGACCAGCAATTCTAACAGCCATAGTTTGATAGTTAAAATACTAAAGTCTGTTTTCATATAGCACTGAAGTTTTCCCCTGAAGCCCATTGGGTGGTGGAAAAATGCTGTTTTCTTGTAGCATTGGCACTTCATTGTTGATGTGCCCAATACATGAAGTATAAGATTTATGTGTTATATATATATCATCGGTGTGGTATGTGAAAGAAAGTTTCTGGGTTTTAACTTTGCTAAATTACTTCTAAGAAGTTTGTGGAGGGTGTTGATTGTTTTGGTTTAGAAAAGCTTAATCCTTACAGAGCAGTTTAAGCAGCAATTTGTCATTACTTCCTTTTTTCATAGCCGAGTCCGATTTATTACAAGATTACTGTGTATTTAAGACTTTTCTGTGACACTACATTATCCTTTCTAAGCTTTCAAGTGAATTTTCTACTAATCGTTAGAAGCAATGATTGTATATCCTGCTAAATTACACGTATAGGCAGGCTGCATCAGAAAGGTCAAACCAGGTTTTCCTTCCATTTTGTTTTTTTAACCCCTATCTAATGGCTCTATAGAGAAAGTGGTTCTAACCCTGATCTTTCTTCCCTGACACCTCTATATGTTATAAATCCAGTAGGACCCTATGTTGCTCTCCAGAGCAGTGTTTAAAATGTGTGTTTTAAACCTAACAGCAGTAACCTCCCTATAGCACTTATTTGCTGCATCATTGATACTAATTTCTCTGTGACAAGTATAAGACCTTGTCTTCTGTAGTCTTCTGGTTTGTTCTATGAAGTTGGCCTATGACTCATAAAGCTGAATAAACATTTATGTTAACTATTACATGTTACTTGCCAAGAGCCACTAGTAGCATTGGAGAAAGCGTTGCACAGGATAGGCCATCTATCTTTATTTACTTGAAATATTTTATCAGCAAAAAGTTCACTATAAGCATGACATCTCATTTTTCAGAGCATCCCAGTGGGCATGAGGAAAACCATAAGTGACGTGCCCAGAGGAAGTTTAATAGACCTTCAAGAGTCAAAAGAACAAGAACAATCAGAGTCCTTCAGGATAAAGACCAGGTCAATGAATTTTAAGAACGTTCTTATAATGCACTTGTCATAAATATAAAGGGAAGGGTAGCAACCTTCCTGTATACAGTACTATAAAATCCCTCCTGGCCAGAGGCACAATACCCTTTTACTTGTAAAGGGTTAAGAAGCTCAGGTAACCTGGCTGGCACCTGACCAAAAGGACCAATAAGGGGACAAGTTACTTTCAAATCTAGGGGGTGGGGGGAGGCTTACGTCTGTCTGTTCTGTGTGCTTGCCGGAGAGAGATCAAGAAAGCAAGCAATCCAACTCCATTAGAATTAGTAAGTACTAGCAAGGAAATGAGTTAGTTTACTTTTGTTTTGGCTTGTGATTTTTCTCTGTGCTGAGAGGAAGGTATATTCCTAGTTTTCTTTTTGTAACTTTAAAGTTTTTGCCCAGAGGGAAATCCTCTGTGTTTTAAATCTGATTGCCCTGTGAGATTAGCTTCCCTTCTAATTTTACAGAGGTGCTTCTTTTACCCTTTTTTCTTTCTAATAAAGTTCTGTTTCTTTTAAGAGCCTGACTGATTTTTCTATTGTCCTAAGACCCAGGGGTTTGGGTCTGTGATCACTTTGTAACCAATTGGTTAGGATATTATTCTCCAGCCTCCCCAGGAAAGGGGGTGTAAGGGCTTGGGGGGATATTCTGGGGGAATAGGAACTCCAAGTGGTCCTTTCCCTGATTCTTTGTTAAATCACTAGGTGGTGGCACCATACTCTCCAAGGGCAAAGAGTTTGTGCCTTGGGAAAGTTTTACCCTAAGCTGGTAGAAATAAGCTTAGGGGGTCTTTCATGCGGGTCCCCACATCTGTACCCTAGAGTTCAGAGTGGGGAGGGAACCCTGACAGCACTCTTGAATTTCACTGTAAACAGATGGCAACATTTTTGCAGGGCTATATGTTGCTGAACTGTTTTAGGCTGGATTGGATCAAAGCTCCAACCAAAGACTTAGCTTCTGCAACTGATAATTTAACATAGTTTTGTATCTGTAACTATATACAAGAATGTTCAGGTTGCAAAGTGACCAAAAGTAACTTTCCAAAAGTTAGGAAAATGCAGGGAAAAAAATCTGTTTTTTCCACAGGACCCTCGCCTTGTTCAATGCACAGAGTGGACCAACCCTAGGGACAAATCAGGGCTGTTCAATGAAGGAGACTGTTTGTTGTCTGTAGGTGCCCTGTCTCATTTGTTGCAGAAGTTAGAAAGTGTGTGGTGAATGAGGAAGCAGACTGCAGGAAGAAGAAGGACTAACTCACAGCTAAGGCAATTGAATGCTACCCTGGAGAACTGGATTGTATCCCTACCTCTGCCACAGAGTTTCTACTTGACGCTGGGCAAGTTCTTTAATGCTTTTCACAACTGCCCACTGACAGTGTTCATTTTTGGTTGTCCATCTTAAGATCATGGCATCTGATTTGCAGAAGTACTGAGCTGCAACTAAAGTCAAAGGGAGCTGAGCTTTGAACATGTGAAGAGCTATATAATGCTAAGTGCTCTGGAAATCAGGTTCTAGGCATCTCAAATTGGACACCCAAAATTAGTGTACTTTCTAACTCTGTTTCCCATATGTACAATGGGGATAATAATACCACCAAACCTCACAGGGATTTATTAGATTCACTAATATTTGTGAAGCACCCAGATACTACAGTGATGAACACCATAGAAAAACCCAAGAAAAAACTAATACTTTTGTATCCAGAGAAGGGTCTGAATAACATTCACTAAATAAGGCCAATGATCACTCATTGAATGAGGAGGATAAAACAAAATATTGAATAGCTGGTTATTCAATGAGCAGTATCCAGTCTGTTCGCTGAATGGGGTAGGAGGGGCTTTAAAAATATAGTATGTGATCATCTAATTAAAGACTATTCCATAAGGCATACACACACACAGGGTGAGGCGGGCAAATTAAGGTTGTACAAGTACCCTTAGTTCTGGCATTTCCTCACTTTTGAGTGCTTGCCTTTGCAACCCCAGTGTTTGCACGCATGCACGTGTGTATGTACTTTCCTAGGTTTGTATAACAACCAAACAAAACAACAGAAGTTATATCATATGATATATCATTGAAACCAACATGGTAAATCAACAGGATTGGGAACCTTTGGATCCACTGCACAGACTTCTGCCTTTGGAACTAACAGAGCAACTGATAGCCAAAGCAGATTATCATTCTCTATGTAGGCCATCACTAGAGGGGAATGAGGACACTTAGCTAGTGGGTTTCACAAATATTTGCTAAGTGCAGAAGAATAGTGATATGAGGGAATCTCAGCTTCCATTCTCAGCTGTGGGAGACACAGACCTGTCTGCCTATTTCC
Organism: Lepidochelys kempii; assembly: GCF_965140285.1. Classification (NCBI taxonomy): domain Eukaryota; kingdom Metazoa; phylum Chordata; order Testudines; family Cheloniidae; genus Lepidochelys; species Lepidochelys kempii. Next base: position 63,001,367 of record NC_136384.1, on the reverse strand, counting down.
CCATAGGCTGTTGGTTGTATCACTTTTTCCAGAAGTTTCCAAATGGTGGAATTATTAATCTGACTGAGTAGCCAATCAATGCCTTCACTGTTGTGTTATACGGGGATTTGGCTAACTTCCTGGGACAATTATTACAAACAGCATAGAGAAAGGCAGAGAAGCTGCATCTCAGATTTGCTTTGGAGCAGTGATTTCAATGCATTGCATAACCCTGAAAAGTGTGAGGGCAAAGAAAGAGAAAACTTTACAACAAGGGCAGGCAAACTTCTTGGCCCGAGGGCCACATCTGGGTATGGAAATTGTATGGTGGCCCATGAATGCTCACGAAATTGGGGGTTGGGGTGCAGGAGGGGGTGAGGGCTCCAGCTGGGGGTGCAGGCTCTGGGGTGGGTCTAGCGATGAGGGGTTGGGGTGCAGGAGGGTGCTCCGGGCTGGGACAGAGTTTGGAGGGCAGGAGGGGGATCAGGCTGGGACAGGGGGTTGGGGCACAGGAGGGGGTGCAGGCTCTGGGTGGCGCTTACCTCAAGCGGCTCCCGAAAGCAGCAGCATCTCCTCCCTCCAGCACCTATGCAGAGGCATGACCAGGCAGCTCTGCATGCTTCCCCGTCTGCAGGGACCGCCCCTGCAGTTCCCATTGGCCATGGTCCCCAGCCAATGGGAGCCGCAGGAGTAGTGTTTGGGGCAATGGCAGCATGTGGAGTGGCGCCCCCTGGCTACCCCTACATGTAAGAGCCAGAGGTGGGACATGCCACTGCTTCCGGGAGCCATGCTGAGCCACGGCACGCATGGAGTGGGGCAAGCTCCCGACCACCACCTCCCCCCTGCAGGAGCTCAAGGGCCAGATTAAAACATCTGAAGGGCCAGATGCGGCCCCCGGGCCATAGTTTGCCCACCCCTGCTTTAGAAAGAAACAATAGTAAGGAATCACCTTTGGTATGACTGTTCCACACCTGTAACTTGGCAAATATTAATATCTTATCTTGAGGCCACAGACACCTGATGAGTGACAAGAAATTAAAAAAGAAATCAGTCTAGCTTTGTTCCTAAACTGCTGCAGAAAAAATAACCTCATAAACTGAACTCTAAAAGGTGCTCTCCTTTTGTTATTTGCTCTCAGCAGAGCTACAACAGTATAATTCAGGAAATGAAGCAAGCAATCCTAGGCTTCAAGTACATATCCAGAAAGTAGTTGACTTCAGTCATCAGTAGAACTCTTACAAGTGACTACAGTTACAAGACATGAACAAAGAACATGTCATTAACCTATATGTGAAGACCACAAAGTGCTCTAATGATGTTTGGGTCATTTGATTTGATAGGAAAAGAAGTGGAAGCATGCAATACGCACAAGGAATTCAAGTCCAAAGGGGATTAACCTAGAATGCCTTTGCTGGGAATATCTGCAATCTCCCAGCCTCATGCACAGAGACCACCCATGGCTTTTTATTTTGCTGACTGGGTAAGTTGTGGGGGAAACTGTGGTGGTCTAGACATTCCCAGTGCAGAAGACTGTACCCTGTCTTCTCAAAGAGCAGCTAGAATCCATTCAGAAGAGATGTTTCTGTTGTCTAAATACAACTGTCACTAGTGCACAGTGCTTCCTATGAAATCAAATCAAAAGAATCAACTCATTTTTTTCCCTATGATGAAGAGGATGATGGAGAGGGATCAAAACTCCACAAGCCTAGCAAAGACCTATGTGACAAGGTGGAGCCAAGAGGAACAATGACAACACCATCATTCACAGGTCACAAAGTTCTTTCCATATATATTTTACTCTATATCTTGTTCAACAGCCTGAGATCTACTGGTTTTGGCCCTCCTATAATTACCCTTTGCTACTGGAAAGGAATGTTTCCAGACTCAAAATGCAGTTTTTGACCATCAAACATTGCTTTCTGCTATTGGGAAATAGTAAAATAGCTGGAGAAGAGACAGGTTCAGTTTCACCTTAGGGGCCAAAAGTCCCAAGTGAGCTCTAAATTTACACCCACAAAATTACAGGCACCCATTTTGCATCTGTATATCCAAAGGCAGCTCTATGTACCTGTGTGACAGCACGGTGCTCTGTACCCATCCTTTGATAGCCCAGAAACTGCTCAGACCCACTTTCTTCTAGTATTTAGTCTGTATTTTATTTCAAACTGTTCCACCAACACCAGTACAATGCAACATCACTGTTTTCAATCCCTACATTTTTCAGTCTCTCTTTACCAAGGCCCTAAAAGGGAAAGAGATTACCCCATTTTGGGAGCTCTTTCAACTAGCCCAGTTCTCCTCCCTTTGTAACAATTCCTTCCTGGCTTTTATCAGACTAGCCAGCTGAGGGCTAATTAGTTCCTTACCTCCCTAGTGTCTCTTTCTGATTAACTAATTGCTCAATCAGCCATCACTGGGAAAACTAACTGAGGCTACAGTGATCAGAATACTGACCCACCTGTCAGGCCTCAGCACTCTGTCACAAACTACCTATCTGGTATGCTCAGCCAAGGTGTCCTGGGTCCCACAGGATCATTGCTATGCCCCAGCTTTTAAACAGTCCAACTCTTCCACAAGGGTAAGTTATATGGCCTTACTGCCTCCAAGACTGAACCTCTGGCTCCAGCACTCTTGTTTCACCTCCTGAACTGTGCCAAGTAAGTCCAACTAAGCTAGACTCCTGTTCAGAGACTTTTCCCCTCTGTAGGATCAATGCACCTTAGTGAGTATTTGCAGTAGCACCAAGGAAGCCTTTTCAGAGCAGAATAGGGGTTATTAGTCAACTGGAACAGAGCATCAGAAGTCCTTAGGGTATCAATGAGAAGCAAAGCTTAAAGCAGCGTCCATAGTGGCCAACATCAGGATTCCCTTGAGCCATGCTGCTGTAGCAACCATCTTGGTTTCCTTTTTCTCTGTGTCTTTGTCTTAGGCCTGGTCTACAGTAGAAAGTTAGGCTGACCCAGCTATGTCACTAAGGTGTATGAAAAATCCATACACCCCAAGTGATGTAGTTAAGCCAACCTAACCCCCAATGTAGACAGAGCGAAGTTGACAGGAAAATTCTTCCATCAATCTAGCTACTGTGTCTCATAGAAGTGGATTACCTAAGTGATGGGAGAAGCCCTCTGGTCAGCATATGTAGTTTCTGTACCAAAGTGCAGTGCAGCTGCAGCATTTCAAGTGTACACAAGCTATTAGTTCCAGGAGAACCCGGTGTCTCTTTCTGAGCCCAGTTCTTCTTACTACCTCCTGCCACCGCCTCCATTGTCTTCCTTCTGAGTTCATCTGTGCTTCACCCAGCCAAGGTGGGAGCCCGCTGCTGGAAAATGCCAATTGTTTAGTTCTTAGGGTTTCCACTGGCTCTGTAGGGTCTTCCATTGATGTGGGTTGGTCCAAGTCCATTCTTAACAACCCATTCATTTCACCCCAGATAGTTATATGACAAAACACCTCACGTGTCCTGTTCTTTACACTAAGTGCATAGCAATTCCAAATACATGGGGAAACCGAGGCACATATTGGAATAAAAAATATCAAAATTCCCACATTCACCACACAAGGTCACAGGTGCATGCATAAATAGTTTTATAGTGATGTCTGGGAGAAATGTGGGAAAATAGCAAGAATTTTCCTCAAAAATGTTCCATCTTCCCTTTATTTCTCCCCCAAAATTCAATTTTTGAAAAATTTCAGTGAGCAAAATGGCTAGTACGGGAACAGGGAAAGCTTTTCACAAAATTCGGGGAATTTTGAATTTTATATGTCAAAATTTGAAAAATGTTTGGTGAGAGGTAACATTTGGCTTAGGAAATGGATGTGCCTTTAGTTTTGTATATGCAGGTTCTGATGCCATTTTCACACAGCTTTAAATTTAGGTAGATTTTCTTCTGTGCCTGACAGTTTACATCTAGTGAAAAGAGAACAGAGGCTGGCTTTAGTTCACATAGGCATTTGGGGCTTTGGTTGCTTATTGGTACTATTTGAACCACTCGAGTCTAGAAACAGGTTAGTCATCATGCATTGCATTGTGGTATTTGGAACTTTTCATACTGGTCCCAGCCAGAATAAGGAAGAATAAAGGGGCACAAAATGCAAGATTATAGTGGAAACTAGTTGGCTGAACATGTTTAAATAAGTAGAAGTAGTGTCTAACAACTTTAATTCCTCAAGAGGAAGAACAGATGTAAGCAGTGTCAGGATGAGCTCCACCCTGACATCTGGTGGTGAGGTGTGGCAAGTTGTGGAAAAGAACTTCAGGGGCCGATCTCATTTGCATAGGCACACCCACCACGCCTAGAATGAGACCATAGCTGCCCAAATGGTCACTTTGGCTGCTGTGGGATCCCCAGTGTCTCTGTTATTGGGGCAGGAAGAATAAATTGTTATTACCCTGATTATGGGAACTGTGCTTGGAACTGTACGTGGCCTTTTGTTATGATGGAGGGATTCACCATCAACTAAGCAGCACTCGCTAGGCCAGGGTCATGAGTTCCAAAACTGTGTGAATAGAGAGAGGCTGGGGACAAGTATTAATACTTGGTGGCATGGGCCCCTTGGTGAGGGCCTTACATGCTGATTGCACTTCCTCCTCTCTCCACTGTGGAATATCAGAGCTAATTTTGATTTCATTAGAAGTCTAGTTATAGGCTGCTGAGCTCACTTTGGGCTGACAGTGCACCAGCACTGGGGCTCCCCTACTACAAGCTGAGCGTTGTGTTAAGTAGTGGGGGAGCCTGAAGATATATTGTGGAGCAGTTTGCCGGACGGCTGGTGAAGCAGTTCCACGCGGAGCAGTGTGTGGATGGCAGGAGCTGCTTGTGGGCCGTGGAGCGGAGCGAAGGAGTTCGTGGGGCAGCTGGCGGAGCGGAGTGCAGCTGAGCGAAGAAGTTTGTGGGGCGGCTGGCGGAACGGAGCGCCGCTATGGGGCGGTCAGCTTCAGATCACGTAAGGTGCCTCTTACCCCCTCCCATTTCCACCCAGGTTGGGAGGTAAAGCTCCGCAGATAAACTTTCAAACTCTGGGGCTGCCCTGACCAGGGACAGAGACTTTTGGGGCATTGGACTTTTGGGACTTTGGGTGATTTTGGGTTGCTGGACTCAAGAACCAAAGGGAAAAGGGCATGCCCCAATTTGCCTGGAGTGGGGTTTTTTTTGCTCATGAGTTGTGTTATGAATCCTGTTGGTGGTGTTTCCCCAACATAATGCCACATTGTTTCTCTCTGTTATTAAAAGGCTTTTGCTACACTCAGACTATGTGCTTGCGAGAGGGGAAGTATTGCCTCTTGGAGGCGCCCAGCGGGGGTGGTATATATTTGTCCCAGGTCACTGGGTGGGGGCTCGAGCCGGTTTGCATTGTGTTATTGGAATGGAACCCCTAGATATTGAACCCGGCCCTTGTTGCTGCCAACTCTGACGGGCAGAAGGGTTACACATACATGGAGAGTGACCCAGTCCCCATTTATTTTCTGGCAGAGAAAGTTTCTCATGAACCTTTTGGCGATTGACAAAAAAATAATTGGAATCTTCACTGAGAACCCCAGCTTTGCAGAAAAATTCTGCCAGTCCATGCTTGCATATTTCCAAAGAGTAAGAGAATATTCACCTAACTCCCATAGAAGATCCCTGGGAGAATTGAGGTTCCAGGGCTCACAAGTACAATACAACAAATCTGAACTTAGCCTTTAGTATACGAGTCCTTCAGCAATTCAGAGAGCTTTGAGCAGGGATGCAATAAAGGACTATAGACAGATGATTTAAAGCTCCCTCTGAAAGGAACTGTTACAAGTGAAATATTCTGAGGCCATAGAAATAGCTAGTGTTCTAGACAACAAACCCACTTTCAGATGGAGGAAGTGAAACCTCCACCAGTTACTGATAGATGGTATTGTCAGCTTCTTTGAGGTTTGCATAGGCAAACATGCATGCAACAATCCTCTATAAGTAAATAGTTCCTTTAAAATTTCACCTCCTCTTGCCCCTTTATTTTCTGCATTCCTGCAGGCAGAATGGCTTGAATTTAACACACAGGGAAGAGACCTATAATCTGATATTATCTTCCCCGTTGAACTGGTCTCTTCCCTCTGTTTTGTATAGCAAGGAAGATGTGGTCTTCTAGAAGAAAAATACAGGCCCTCATCTGCACACTCACTTCACACCAGCTCTCTCCTAAGCACAGTTTCTCTTCTATTATTTAGAAGAAACCCAATTATTTTGCAAAGATATCCATTTGTGTGTAACAATGGAATTTTAGGCCTACTCTGTTAGCAATTCTAATGAGTTTTCACCCCATATATAAAGGGCTTAGAATGTAATGTTCTTTTAACATTTTCCTCTATCAATTAGGATGATTCTATACACTGAAATACATATATAGATACAGTGGCCTCCAACTCAGTAGAAGGGGAACTGGGATAGCAGACAGGCTAGAGTAGTTGGGAAGGTTTAAAACTAGCTTCTAAAGGGAAGACTGTTAAGGGGTTAATCCCAATACATATGCTCAGTCATAACACAAACTCAATGCCCCACAACTGCACCTTAATCACAAATTTTTGATTAAAGATATATATCCTGGTTAAGTTTGGAGGTGAGCGCAGCAATAAAAAAAATACATAACCAATGGAAAAGAGGGGAAACTCACAGCAATAAGTACAAATCAGAAGTTAGTAAATGCAGAAAGACAATTGATAAGGGAAGCTAACGGTACTAATGAAAAAAAATCAATGATAGTAGAGTTAAGCACAATCAGAAAGAATACCTTAAACATATCAAAAACAAAGGAAATACTAGCAATGCTATAGGCACAATACTAGATAAGGATGGCAAAATTGTTAGTCATGACGTAGAAAAGGCAGAAGCATTCAATAAATATTCCTGTTCTGTACTTGGAGAGAAACAGAATAATGTATTTATTTCTTACAGTAATAATGAAATACTTTCTATTCTATCAGTAAGTAGGGAGGATGTTCAAGAGCAACTATTAAAGTTAAACATTTTTACATCCGCAGGACTGGATAATTTGCACCTAAGAATATTTTAAAAATTAGCCTATGAGCTCTCTGAACCACTTACAATGATTTTAAATGAATCTTGGAACACTGGAGAACTTCCAGAGGACTGCAAAAAATACAGATGTCATAATATTTTAAAGGGGTAACTGGGATAACGCAAGTAACTACAGGCCAGTCAATCAGATTCTGATCCCAGGCAAAACTGGTAAATAACGATAGGGACAGGTCAGTTATACAGGCCAACCTAGATTTCTTACTAAAGTTGGCTTATCTAAACAGTATGCGTTTTAATGCAGTCAAATGCATGATCACATATCTAGAAACAAAGAATGTAAGTCACATGTACAGGATGGGGGGGGCTGTATTCTGGAATACAGTGACACAGAAAAGAACTTATGGGACAGGTAAGGGGCAATAAATAAAAATTAATTGCCTGTGACCTGTCCATGACTTTTACCAAAAAGTCTAAGACTAAATTTCTACTTCTGGGGCCCTGCTGCTCCAGGGGACCCCTGATGGTGGGGGCCCTGCTCCAGTGCTGGGGATTGACTGCCCCCAGCTGCTGCCCCCGGGGACCACTCTCCAGATGCCCCAGGGGGCCCCTGGACCGCTGCTGCTCAGGCTGTTCCCAGGGCACCCGCAGGACTGCTGCTCAGGCGCTCCCCGGAGCCACACCTGCCACTGTTCCAGCAGTCCTCAAAGCCAGCTGCCTGGGGCCACCCAAGTAGCGGCCAGTGCAGTTGGCCCCAGAGCAGCCCCCGGGACCACTGCTCAGATGTTCCCCAGGGCCGCAGCCAGGAGTGTTGCTTGGGCAGTCCCCAGGACTAGCTGTTTGCGGGGCCCTAGAGCCAGCTGTCCAGGGATTGGCTGGCTCTGGGACGGCCCCCAGGACCACTGCTCGGGCACTCCCCGGGGCCGCCCCCAGGACCACTGCTCGGGCACTCCCCGGGGCCGCCCCCAGGACCACTGCTCGGGCAGTCCGTGGGACCAGCCTCGCCAGCTGCTGCTCGGGCGGTCCCTGGAGCCAGCTGGTCCCAGGTTATGATAACAACAGTCCCTTCTGGCCTTAAAAGCTATGCAATATTTAGTAGTATGTACCGTGCATGTCAGAAAAATAAGACAAGGGTGTACCCTTACTGTTCAGCTATGGTATACTGCCTTTTGGAATGGCACAGTTTAGGTGGCTAACCACAGACAGAACACTTCACAGCGTGCAGTCTGCATTTCAGACACACTGCATAATCCTGCAGGCCTGCATTTTATTCTGTAGCAATAATTTAAAAAAAAAGTTGAATGTGTCTTTTAATATATATATAAATAAATAAATACAATGTAGTGATCATAAAAGCTGCCAGAGTAACCACCCTGTACACTGAATTCCTCTGTTTATACACAGCAGTGTATAGTAACAGCAGTGCAAGTCTCCTGCAGTGAACTGCAGGGCTGAACTAAAGGGACCATCAGTCCTTTCTAATCCTGTCCAACCTATGACTCTCCACCAATGAGAGCCAATTGTGAGGGTGATTTTTGCTGTGCGGATACCTGGCTATCCAGTAGGAACAGGACTGAAATTAAACTCTTCTCACATAGGTCAACAAACAGCTACTGGACCAATAACTTTTGGTCACTGTAAACATGGTGACATGTAGCAGAAGGCTCTGTAGCCCATTGCCAACACAAGTGATCCAGTTTCCCATTTCCATTTCATTGCATTTGCTCCAAGTTAACAGAAAAAATTGTACTGATTTTGCTCTGCTCAGAAGCCTGCAGAGTGAAAAGCTGATGCCAATTTAATGTTTATCTATTTCTCATTTATTCAGCTGAGAGGCAAGCCTTATCTTTTGTAATTTATGCATGCTGTATCAAAAAACCTGGGTACAGCTTCCCTATATATAAATACAATAATCAATCAAGATTAGTTACACGTAGATCTGGACAAAAAATTCCTTTGGAAAATGCGGATTTGGCAAAATCGAAAAGTTCCACGGGAAGTGATGAGCCTGTCAAAACTTCCAATGGAAACCAGGCAGGCACTCTGGCCAGGTAGCTTTCTGCCAGCCTACCTAATTCCCTGGACTGGCTGCCTAACTGGCTTCCCAGGTCTTCAGATGGCCATCCGAGGAGCTACTGGGACCCCCAGCTGGTGGGCCAGGCAGCCAGGGATATTTTGGTATTTACAAAATGAAATATTTCTGAATTTTCATCCTGTGAAAAACATCATGCTCTTTTTTTTTTTTTAACTTTGTGTACTAATTTGGGATGAAAAAACTCAAAATGTTGAAATTTTTCATGGGATGGAAATTCTGTTTCCCATTCACTTCTAGTTGCATATAAAACATAGCTTTATTAAATCAATCAATGGCACTGTTGCTCTTTTACAGAGCAAGGTGTAAATAGAGATGAGTTCTTTGATGGCTGCTGAGTCCAAGGCACGAGTGACGGTCCTGTCCATAGGCAGGGCACACCCACACACTAGCAATTCTCTGAATCGGAGCAGCAAATTTTTTCCTCCTCTGACGCCCAACATCACAAAGATTTATCCAGTTTGCCTCTCAACGCCTCACTCCATCTACAAGCTGACTCCGCCAACCAAAGCAGCATTCTGCACTCCTTTCCCAACCATCAATAGAGAGTCCAAAGGATACGAATTCATCTTTACAGGCATTCCAAAATCTGTGAAGCAGTCTTTCTAGACCCTTCAAAAGCTTCAGAGTATAGCACACTCTTCGGGATCCTGTAATCCAGTATTTGCTTGACATGTCCAAGCCACCTGAATCTTTTCTTACTAATCAATGTTCCCATGAATGACATACCAGCATGATTTAATACTTCCACATTTGTCACTGTCTTGCTATCTTATTTGAAGAATGTTATGCAAGCATCTGACATGAAAGCTGTTTAGTCTTTTGATATGCTTGACATAAGTCATGCATGTTTCTGAGCCATATAGAAAAGGATAAAACACGTGTCTCGTAATTATGGATTTTCACTTTATTTGACAATTTGTTACAGTTTCAGCTTCTGTCTTGCAAAAAAACAATAATCCTGACAGCTTTGCCAATTCTACTAGTAAGCTTAGCATCAAGATCTACATTGCTGGTAACAGTAGAGCCAAGGCAGCAAAACTGGTCAACAAGTCCACACGAATAACATCTAAGGTGATATCTGGAACTGGTTCTGAAGAGCCTTGGTGCATGATAACAGCTCATTGCTAGCCCAAAGATTTTACATTAATCAGAGAACTTGGAAATAAGATGTAGTCGGGCATCAACACTGTGAGTCACAAGGGCTGCATCATCTGCAAACAACAGGTCCCTTCTAATGATCTCCTTCACCTTTGTCTTAGTTCTGAACCTTGCAATATTAAACCAGTAGTGTTGCCAGGACCGGACACTTGGGCGGTGGGTAATGATGGGGGTGGGGGAGGGGAGGCAGGAGGGATGGGACCGCCCCAGGTGCACACCTGGGCAGAGGGGAGCGGAGTTGGGTGGCGGGGGCTATCAAGGTTCCTCCCCCACTCTGAACTCTAGGGTACAGATGTGGGGACCTGCATGAAAACCTCCTAAGCTTACTTTTACCAGCTTAGGTTAAAACTTCCCAAAGGTACAAATTAATTTTATCCTTTGTCCTTGGAATATCCACTGCCACCACCAAACTCTAACTGGGTTTACTGGGAAACGAAGTTTGGACACGTCTTTCCCCCCAAAATCCTCCCAACCCTTGCACCCCACTTCCTGGGAAAGGTTTGGTAAAAATCCTCACCAATTTGCATAGGTGACCACAGACCCAAACCCTTGGATCTGAGAACAATGAAAAAGCATTCAGTTTTCTTACAAGAAGACTTTTAATAGAAATAGAAGTAAATAGAAGTAAAGGAATCACTCCTGTAAAATCAGGATGGTAGATACCTTACAGGGTAATTAGATTCAAAACATAGAGAATCCCTCTAGGCAAAACCTTAAGTTACAAAAAAGACACACAGACAGAAATAGTCATTCTATTCAGCACAATTCTTTTCTCAGCCATTTAAAGAAATCATAATCTAACACATACCTAGCTAGATTACTTACTAAAAGTTCTAAGACTCCATTCCTGGTCTATCCCCGGCAAAAGCAGCATATAGACAGACACAGACCCTTTGTTTCTCTCCCTCCTCCCAGCTTTTGAAAGTATCTTGTCTCCTCGTTGGTCATTTTGGTCAGGTCCCAGCGAGGTTACCTTTAGCTTCTTAACCCTTTACAGGTGAGAGGATTTTTCCTCTGGCCAGGAGGCATTTTAAAGGGGTTTACCCTTCCCTTTATATTTATGACAGGGGCTTACCCCATTCCACCCGCCCAGCGCTCCTGCCAGGAAGTGGGGTCGTGGGCTCGCCCCACTCCGCCTGCCCAGTGCTCCAGCCAGGGAGTGCAGTCAGGGCGTAGGGGATTGCCCGCTCCACGGCTGGAATGCCAGGTGGGCAAGCATAGCAGGGCAAGCTCTAGACCCTGCTGCCCAGCTGGAGCATAGGGCTGGAGGGCAGAGCGGGGCAAGCACTAGGGCTGGAGTAGGACCGCTGCTTGGGGGGTGGGCCCACCCTTGGCTATGCCCCTGTATTAAACAAACCTCCATCATGTCTAGTGCTAAGACAGACACCCCGGAACATCACGGAACACATGTTGAAGCAGGAATGAGAAGTAAATATTAAACAATGTAAGAACCAATATGCAACCCTGCTTCACTCCATTGTTAAACGAGTCAGACTCCTGATTTTCCTACATTATGGCTGCCTTTATCCCATCATATAAGGATTTCACAAGGTTTAGCAAAATAGGTGGACAATCAACATTCTTCAGAACAATGTAGAGCCCTGACTGACTAACTGTGTCAAAGGCTTTTATTAAATCTATAAAAGCCACCTATAGTGGAATATGCTTCTCTCTGCACTTTTCTTGCAGTTGTCCTATAGAGAAGACCATATCTATGGTGGAGCATCCCTAGCAGAAGCCACACTTGCTGTCAGAAAAGATTCTCTCTGCTAAAGTTTGAACTCTCGGTAAAAGAATACAGTTTAAGATTTTTCCCACGATGTACAGAAGTGATATACCTCTGTAATTATTACAGTCACTTCTGTCTCCTATGTTTTTATAGAGTTGGATAAAATGAGGATCCTTAAAATCTTGCAAAACAGTTTCTTCCTTCCAACAGAGTAGCAATACCTTGTGCAATCTTTGTAGCAAGTCTTTGTTTGGACACTTGTAGATTTCAGCAGGTAAACAGACAGCTCTGTGGTTGGGAATCTTTTTGATGCTTTGTTCAACTTCCTCTATTGTAGGTTTGGCATTCAGCAAAGTCATCATTTCAAACCCAGGCAATTTGTCTTGCACACATTAGTCTACTACAGACTAAATCAATCCACCTCTCCAGTTGCCTCCCTTTATGAGTTATGATATTGCCATCCACATCTTTCAGCGGAGCTGTCATATTCTTTATTGGCCCAATGACCTTTCTAATGCCCTCATACAACCATCCAGCATCACCTGTGTCAGCCACCAGTTGGATGCTGTTGCAGAGATCCAGCCAAAATTCTTCAGCACATCTCCTGGAAGCTATCTGAACAACTTTACAAGCTTCTTTTAGGTTGTTGAGCAAATCAGTAGTGGGAGTAGACCTGTAGGTGATCAGAGATTTTTTCTTTTCAATGAGTGACAGCAATATCTCCGAATGGTCTACGAACCAGTCAACATTTTTCTTAGTACTCTTTCCAAAACTCTTGATTGTTGCATTGTATATACTTCTCTTCAGGATGTTACATGCATCTGAAGCAGTTTCATTCATTCTGGCTGTCTTTGCTGCTTCTTCATTAAAAAGCCATTTCTAGACGGTATAATTGACTTGGCACAAGTCAATATGAAGCTGTATAGCAGTTTTATTATGGTGGATCTTCTTAGCTTGAAATTTCACTTTGCAACAAATAAGAGTCATCTGTCTCACAGTCTGCACTTTGGAAGGATCATGTATGCAAGATACCTTTCAAATATGTATATCTTGCCAGTACCAAGTCCAGCTGATGCCAGTGTTTGCATCTTGGGTGTCTCCATGATGTTCTTCTTCTGATGTTACCAGCAAAGAAGGTGTTGGTCACCAATAAGCCTTGATTGGCACAGAGCTTGAGAAGTCTCTGACCATTGTCAGGAGTATGTCCAATGCCATGCCTACCCAGAAGCGCAGGCCAGACCTCAACATTGGATTCAACTCTTGCATTGAAGTCTCCAAGTACTAAGATGGCTTTCTTCCATGGAATCCGGCCAATCAATTCTTCTAGCCTGCAAAGTTAGAGCATAGAAACTGATGAGGTTGATGAATCCCTTCTGTAAGCTATGTCTACAATTGCTCTTTTGTCAGTAAAACTTTGTCAGTCAGGGGTGTGGAAAAAAATAAACCCCTGACAAACGTAAATTACACCAACAGAAGTGTCAGTTTGGACAGTGCTATGTTGGCAGGAGATACTCTCCCGACTACATAGCTACTGCCACTCATTGGGGATGGTTTAATTAAGCTGACACAAGCTCTTTCCTGTCGGCATAGAGAGGCTACACAGGAGACCTTACAGGGGCACAGCTGCATCAGTACAGCTGTGCCACTGTACGGTCTCTAATGTAGACATAGCCTAACTCAAAGTGTCATGATATATATGGACACTGAAATCAGAGCTTCATACAATGACATAAGTCCATTTCTGATCTCTGATATTTGAGAGCTCTACTGATGTCTGTATAAACTAGTCATTTGTTTATCACCCTAAAATCCTCCAGGGAGTAGATTAGGTTTTATATCTTTGGAGGGTGTACAGATGAGATGGGAAGGGGGCTTTCATAAGAACATGGATACATACAGAAAGGAGTGACACAAAGCCTCCTGCTGAACCCAAATGTTACAATTTGCATTTAAATCCTGTTCAATGCTAAATCACATGCAACCAAAAATCTTTATAAAATACATACCTGTGAAGACTCCTAGGCTCAAATTACTGATGCTAAAGTCAGCATTAATGTAAAATTAAATATTTGGCATCTGATCTTGTGCTAGAAGGTATCCTACGTGAGCGGATAGTGCCCTTAATTTAGATTCCCCAACACTTCCCATTTTCACTTACGTACCATTTTGCCAGCCTTTAACTGTTTGGGCTGAAATTTTCTATCCCACGCCTCTGTTGTGGGCTTATTTATTTATTTATGTGATTGATTGTTTGTTTTTTAAGTTTCAGCAAAAATGATTTGGCTATTTCTGAGAGTTTGCCAACACTGCAACCGACGGGGGTGGGGGATCTTACAGCATCTCAAGAAAACATATCTGAGCTAGTTTTAGTCTAGTTAACTTGGATACCAGGATAGTGAAGCCACTTCTAAGAAGTTAATAAAAATACTGGCGTGTGATTACCCTACTGCCAAGTCCCTGATGCAACTAAGGGCTTGTCTATGTGAACCATCAGACCATAACAAGCTGGGGTGTGAATCTACCCTGCACCAGCCTGCTGCAACCTAGCTGTTCTTGTGCAAACATCTTTTTAGAACTCTTTCAGTTAGTCCTCTTTGAAACAGGACTAGCTGAAAGTGCATTAATCAACTGTTAACATGCATCAGCAGGGTGTGTATGGACAGATTGCAGGAGGCTAGCACAAGGTAGAGTCACACCTCAGCTTGCTGCAGTCTAATTGTCCTTATAGACAAGCCTTGAGAGATAAAACAAGTTTGTAATGACCAACTTCTGAATTTCTCTTTCCCTACAAAAAGGTAGTAGGTAGAACTCATTGTAACGCAGAATTGCCACTCTGCAGGAAATTCCAAAATGTAATTTTTTTTACTTCCAAATTGGAATGGAAAATTGAAATTTCCCATGGAAAAAGAATTCTGAAATTTCCTTCTGAAAATAAAAAAACCAGAATGTGATATGGTCAAAATCATTTCATTTTGACTAAAGTTTAAACAAAATCTTTCAACCTTATCAACTCATCTTTTATGTTATGTTATAATGCCTGGGAATCTGCTCAGCCCTGGGAGCCTGTTCACCAAGTGAGTAGCTGAGGAGCCAGCAAACTGGACAGCCTGGCTTCCTGCTAGCCTGCCCACCAGCTGGTGGGAGGATTGGCAAGAAACCAGGGAGACAAACCAGGTCCTACCATGGTGTCTGTAGAAACATTGGACAAAATCAACACATTCCCGTGGAAGTTTTTGATTTTGCTGAATCAGCATTTTCCTACAAAACAATTCTGTCGGAAAATTTGCAAACAGATCTAGCAGCTTTATCTTAGGCTTTCGCTCCTCCTGTGCCTCACACATCAGCCAGTCCAATCCCTCCATTGATTACAGTTGCTCACTAGTTGTGATACTTCTTCTGTCACCATCTTCCGCCAATTCTTCCTCGGCCTTCCTCATTTTCTCTTTCCTCCCTCAGGTACCCAAATCAATGCTTGCTTAGCATACCTCCCACCTTGCATATGGTGTACTTTTCCGAACCACCTGCACCTTTTCTCTAACGTGTCCTGCTCTGCCAGCACCCTTACTTTGCATTTGTTATTTTGTCTTTCCATAAAATGTGTAGTATCCTCCTTAGCCATTTGTGACAGGCAACCTCCAATCCCTTTTTGTTAGCTGATTTAGTGCCAGGTAGAATTATGATTATAGGTATATTATACCTCAGTATTTATTATGATGAATTTTCCTTTTTCTACCTTTCTCACTGTGATATCATCCTACTCACTTTCTTTCATGAAGTTAATCTAACTTTATTCTGGAAGCCACGTGTCTACTTATTCCCCTTGGACTCTCTTCATCAGGGTTCAGTGTGTTTAAAGAATGTCTGTCATTTAAGTGCTTCACTTGTCAGGCAGCAAATTACATTAAAGGCCTTTTTAGTACTCTGGAGTATATAGCTCTGTGGTGTGAATAAAGAGGCTTAAAATGCCTTTAGTTCTACTTCATCACTGGAAGTTCTATACATATGAATAGTGCATATTTTTTGAAAAAATACACTTAAGAAGCACGAGATTTAATTTTTTAAACATATCATGCATTAAAATCAATTGCAATCTCACCTCTTTTTATGCTCAAGACTGGAGATGGGCATCACCCGCAAATCTGAATATTTTTTTTTTTTTTACTTCTTAGAGCTTGGATCCAGGGTTCTCCTTCAGTCCATTATAGACATAGGAACCAGCTTGAAATTTGGGTTCCCATGTGGTGTTATTTGTTTCAGATTATACAACAACAGTCACTGAAGATGCTCAGATTTGGGGATATGCCGAGATCACTTTCTACTCCAGATCCTAAGTACAATGCTACTGAGTATATGCCGCAGGCAACAAAAACAAAAGAACTCCAACAGAAGGTGGTATTCTTTCTTCTTCATTATTATTACAGCACAAAAAGTATGCATGCTGCTTAACTGAGAGCCTGAGTGGGCCCCAGGTAGCTCTAAGAGCAGGCTGTGCATATGGAGGCTTATGGACATGCTTGCAATCCAACCAATTTGCACATGGCCTCTTGCAGTGCACACATCTGCATGTGCCCAGCTATTCCCTTTGAAAGTCCTGTGGGTATCCATCTTCCCACTTGCACCCTGGAATAAATGCTTAAACAAAAACTGGAACCCATGCATGCACACACAAATGCTTCTGAAAATTTAGGCCTGAATGTATAGAAAAACTCACTCCCACTTTAAAAGTTGAAAGCCAAAATCTCATGTTAAACTCAGATTCATATTTCCCACACGAAAGGTATAGCATTACTTTGGCAACAGCTATTGATTGCTCTTTTCTTACCATTTATCCTACTGAAAAATAAAGTTGCTCTTATCTTCTCTGTCTGAATGTTTCTCTCCTACCTGCCTCCCTGGTTTCCTAGGATATAGCATCCTCTTTTTCCTTAAGTGGTTACTACCATTTTAAGCCATCTTTTCCATGACTAGTATTTTGCATTGACCAGGATTAGCATGTTCAAGTGAAACTGGAGTAGACACCCTTATTCAGAGGGTAGTTCACTAAATGTCCTGCAGGCCGAAACAGGCAGCTGGAGCGACTGTAGAATCCTGCCTTTGGTAATGCACTATCATATAAGCACTGAGCTGCCATGTGTTTAAACAAGGACTTCAAAAATCAGTAGGAAATTAGAGAAATAGGTGATCCATGAAAAGCAGGGAATTTTAGACTGCCTACAGGCCTGCAAATAGCAGGTGTTTTATTACCTCCATCTGTTTAGGAGACTTCATGATAGAAGCGGCAACCATGTAAGTGAAAGTTTTTATTCTAAAAGTTAGGATAATCTTTTTACCCCTTAACTAAGACATGTTTATGGAAATCAGTCTGGTCAATTGGTTGTTCTCATTAAGAATCTGACCAGAGAATAAACTCACTGTTAACTTCCCAGTCCATACCAAAATACAAACTGATGAACATAAATAGGCACTGAGTGCTTTACTAAACAAGGCTCTATCCAGCCTGCAAATCTATTCATCCTTTCCCACGCTGATGCTAAACGGTTCTGGGGGAGTTCGTCTCATCCGCTATTTACTCAAGTCTTCACATTCTCCTCAGTTCTTGAGCAAATTTCCCATGTGTTACTGCACAGCTGCAGAAACCTGCCAGCAAGAACAACCCTATTTAGGTTGCTTGGTTTAATGACAGTTACACAAAAAGGAGGTAAAGAGGCCAATTTTCAAAATGTAACTTTTTGCCTTCACCTTTATCTTTTGACAGTTTGAATTTGATCCGTAAAAAAAAGGTTGCTTGTCTTTTCTTCAGTTGGCATTTCATTTAATCCTGTCAACACCACTTCTGCCTTAGTTACACTCAGCTGATCAATAGCAAGGAGCTGCTATGCTAGACTATTTGTTAGCTCTGCGTGAACAATAACAAAATATATTCTTGATTTTACAAAATTCATTGTAAAATGTGTTGAATTATTAGAACAGCTCTGTAACTGGGTGGACAGCTTTGCTTTGTTTTTTAAGTTTATTTTACAGATTTATTTTCCAAATCTCATGACATTATCAAATCAATTATTTGACAAGTAAAACTCCTAATATGTTCCTAAAGGACAGCTCCCATTAACCAAAATACAAACAAGTCAAAGAAATAGTAACACAACCTCCACTTTCTTTTCTAATTATGTTTTACAACAGAAAGTATTTCCAACAATTATTGCAGGATCTTCATGCTAATTAAGAGGGGGTCCTACACTACATACAAAAATGCTGGGTGCTTGCTCCTTTATTTAACTGCATTACAACAGGATCGAGGACTCCCACTAACTACACAGGAAGTATGGGGTGGTGGAGCTTGGCTCCATAATACTCTGAGTAGCCTAGCTAACCTCTTGATGACCACTTTATTAGAGTTGGGCTAGGGTCAAGGCCAGGGCCAGCAAAGCCAGGACTTGGCTTTGGTTTGGGGCCTGAAAGGCTCAGCAGGCTAGGCCTGGGGCTGCATTTCTTATACCCAAAATGTCAACCCATGATATGGGAGACCCATGGTCAAATCGCCCTTCTCTATGATGTAGAGCAAGTTCTTGAACTCAGGTCTTCCACCTCCCACATTAGTGCCCCAACTACTGGGATATGGTCTCAATATCATCTGTTGTAGTTATTCTACTTTTTATGAAATACTTAAATAGTCATTGGAGAAGGAGCTGGAACTCAGGTAAGTATTCTAACTACTGGGCTACAGAGTTGCTGTCACTGTGGCCCAAAATTAATCAAGAAGGCAATATGAACTGCTGCCTGCTTATTCTTTTTTGGTATAGAAAACAATGTTTGAAAAGATAGTTTCTTTACTATTTCTTTTTTAACCAGTTAATTTCTATTGGCTTAAATGGTATGATGGGATAACTTTCTCAATAACTATGGGGCAAGAAGGTTTCTGGTTCCTTTAACTGAAGAGGAGATTTCTGTATAAAAATGCTTACAAAAAAGTCTGGGAGCCTTTTTTTGAAGGCTATTTTTAGCTTCTAGGTTAATGGAAATGGCTTGCTGTGGTCACATGTCTTATTTTTAATGGCAAATAAATGTCAAAGCAAATCATACTTGTTGCTAAACTGGAAGATTTATTCCACAAATATAGCAGCACAAAACCAACAACCATTAACAGATGGGTGATGAAAATATGTGCTGTAAAACTGTTATGTAGTGTTGAACAGAAGGTTTTGGTTGGACCAATTTTTGCTTAGTTTTGCTGCCAGCAATTGTAGTACATACCATAAATGCTCACAAAATAAATATGATGACAATATGCTCCCATCTCCTCCCGTCTATTATTTAAATTCCCATGTCTTATTTTGGGGGAAATTTGGAAAGCCAAATATCCTAAAAAGTGACCGTAGTAATCCCAGAGATACAGCTGGTTTTATTTTCTTTCAAATTCATTGTAGTCTCTACGCTTCAGTAAAGTGATTTATGATATAAAATCCAAAAAAGCATCTTTTGTCTTAATGGATTGATTCCCAGGCATCCTGTTTGGTAATGACCTTCAAACACCTGGCTTCCACCAGCCTAGAAAGTATGGAGTGGTGAAGCACTCAACCTCCTAGCAGGGGAGAGTTGACATTTAGTGCATCTCCTGCTGGGCATTCCAAATCCAATCCGACTGGCCTCAGTAGCACACCCTGCCCTCTTGGTCAGATCCAGAAGAAACATACATGGTGGAAGCTGTTGCTGTAGAATTGTGTGTTAAGAAAGAGAGGAAAGTGTGTGTTGGAGGAAGGGGGGAATGGAAAGACAGTCCTAGAATGAAGAGGCGGACAAAGGGGGATCCCATACACAAGGGAGGAGCACGGGGGGTGGGAGAGAGAACTGAGAAGTTTTATATTTGTGAACCTGTTTATAAATAACTTAATATGAAATATTTGTAACTTGACTCTCACAAATGGTTTCCAAAAGCATGGATTATAATCCTAATAGTTTGTGATTGTTGCTTAGTATACTAAAACAGGATCATTTCACCATCACCTTATCCTCTTCATCTCTTATTCCCCTCCCCTCGCTGTATCTCAACATACACTAGGACTGTAAACTCTATAGGGCAGGGACAAACCTTTCGTGTGTGCAGAACCTAGCACCAAAGAGGCTTGGCCCCTACCTGAATACAAATAAGTAATATAAAATGTGTTTTGGTATTTAGACCATTTTAATGTATAATTTAACAATTAACCTTTCCTCCCCAATATTTATCAATACCACTGATATTAATTTGACAAGATAGCAGGCTCAAGCATAAAGTCCAGGAAGCTGCCCCCATTTGATGCATGATACTATAAGCTCTCTACAGCTTCTACCTGCCCCGTACTTGAACTGGGCGACAGGATACAGGTGGGAATGTCACAGTCAGACTTCTCACAGCTGCCAGTTTTTTAAAAAAGACATGTTCAGAGGAAAAATTGACACTTCCTCTTGTTTTTTTGCCCACCCCCACAACTCAAGCACTTGGACCTGCCAGACTGGATGTTAGCTTAACAGGGACACCAAGTAACAGAAGGCCTATATTCTATTTTTTTTTATCCTTCTTGGCAAGGAAAACTGCTTCCTCACAGAGGGTGGATTTGCTGATGTAAAGTAGTCAGCAGTTTAGGCTCACTGCTTCAGGACTCTTCCCAAAACGAAAAGAGCAAGCAAGCTAAAAATCTGGCACTAGTCTGAAAATTCGCATCTGCTGTATGGAATTGTTTTCACATTAATCTCTGAAGAATAATCCGATCCAGTTTTCTTGTTTTAAAATGACATAAATGTGTGTTGTATTTAGCTTGGCCCAAGCATGAATTTTTTGGCAATTCAGACCTAATACATCATCTCTGCAGAGCACCTTCCAATAAATTTTTCCCATGGCACCAACACTGGCCCGTGGGAGACCTATAGGAATTGCAAAAGAGATTGTGAGATGGGATGTATGGTGTGTGGCATAGAAGTGGTCTCTGGAATGTTATCTCCAAGAGCTCTAAAAACAGCTGGAGGTTGTGTTTTAGCCCCAGGTGGGAAGTCACATTTGTTTAGCACATAAAGCATTACATTATCTTGGATGGTGACTGCATCAGCAAAATAAAATAATAATAATAATCTTTACATACCATAAAACAATTGGTTTTAATAGTGGACGGAATAAGAAAGCAACAGAGATATGCACATACATACATGCCTTACTATACACACATCCAGCTGCCTACCAAATTAAAATTTTAGTTTAAAAAAAAAATCATGTTCAAGATTTTCTCTATGTTCCAGTTTTTCTACTATCAAATTCTCCAAAAGAAACAATGACAGACAAGTGAGAAAAGGGAAAATAGCTTCAATAGATCATAAGAATGGGCATACAGGGTCAGACCAATGGTCCATCTAGCCCAGTATCCTGTCTTACAACAGTGGCCAACGAGATGCTTCAGAGGGAATGAACAGAACAGGGCAATTATCAAGTGATCCATCCCGTCTCCAATCTCAGCATCTGGCAGTCAGAGTTTAGGGACACCCAGAGCATGTGGTTGACTCCCTGAGCATCTCGGCTAATAGCCATTAATGGACCTATCCTCCATAAACTTATCTTATTCCTTTTTTTTAACCCATTTATACTTTTGGCCTTCACAGCATCCCCTGGTAACAAGTTCCACAGGTTGATGGTGTGTTGTGTTGTGTGAAGAAGTACTTCCTTTTATTTGTTTTAAACCTGCTGCCTATTAATTTCATTGGGTGATCACTGGTTCTTGTGTTATGTAAAGAGGTAAATAACACTTCCTGATTCACTTTCTCCCCACCATCCATCATTGTATTCACCTCTACTCTATTCCCCCCCCACCCCCGCTTTTGTCATCTCTTTTCCAAGCTGAACAGTCCCAATCTTTTTAGTCTCTCGTCACATGGAAGCTGTTGCATAAACCAAGTGATTTTTGTTGCCCTTCTCTGTACCTTTTCTGTTTCTAATATATCTTTTTTGAGATGGGGCAACCAGAACAAACAAGCTGGATTCTCCTCTCACCTGCATAAGGCAAATAAAAGAACAATTCCATTGAAGCCAATGGTGTAAAATTAGTGAGAGAGAATGAAGATTCAGGCCCAGTGAATTGTAAAGAACTATAATAGCTCATCTTAATTAGTCTCTTAGAGTTGGTATGGCAACTTCCACCTTTTCATGTTCTCTGTATGTATATATATATCTTCTTACTATCTGTTCCATTCTATGCATCTGATGAAGTGGGCGGTAGCTTATGCTCAAATAAATTTGTTGGTCTCTAAGGTGCCACAAGTACTCCTATAATCTAAAAGCTGCCCTTTTGGCTCACTGCACTAATATTCTTGTCTGTTGGACTACCGGTGAACATTCACTGATTCAATCAAACCCTGACACTGTTAGCTGTGGGTCAGCACATTGTCAGCCCTTGATGTAGAGCAAGGGGAAACCGTAACATGTGATTTAAAATATTATCCTGGGAATGTTTAATTGTTTTTTAAAGAATTTAAGAAAAAAATACATAAAAGGCAATTTACAAACAGTGCTGGGAGGGAAGAATTGCTATATTTGCTAATAGCAATACCTGGCTAAAGGAAATATAAACTGGTATAGGGGAAATATAGGGGAAGCCATTAAGGCTCATGGAGTGCATGTCAGTAGCCAAACATAGCAGTGTGAAGGAAAATAATGTATTGTTTTTTGAACTCCATGCAGAGAAGGAGGGAGCCCATAAACCCTCATTGCACAATAGCCTTTTTGTTCACCATCACCACTCATCAGCTGCTCTGCCAGGTATCATGTTTTCTTTCTTTTGGAGGCATGTGGCATGATACTTCTGAATGACTGGAGCATGTTGATTCTGGAGTGAGTGGCACAATAGTTGCTGAGTGTTAACTGTGGCAGACGGACAAAACCGTTTCCAACACACTGAAAGGCTCTTCAGTAAAGAAAATTGATCATTTGAAAGGTGCTCTCTCCCTCTCTTTCCTTCTCCCTTGCTGGTTACTGCCAAAAGACTTTAAATAGAATTCTTAAGCTTTTTCTCCCCATTTAACGGCACACTGGGTCTTGAAAGCTTATCCCAGACACTTTAGCAGACAGTATGGGCTATTTCATATTTCAGCCAGCATCAGTACCTAACTCCCAACAACCTAACTCCTGGTGGTGAAAACCAGAAGAAAAATTAGAAAAATAGCACAAAAGCAAGCTGTATGTAGTGTCAAGGTGAAGTCAAATTTTGCTGCACATGTTCTTAATGGTCTCTAGCATAGCTTCATATTGCTAACCTATTCAGATGAATTGAGCATAGGCAGAAATGTTTATTGTCATGAATATCTGTACTAATATACAGTTTGAAAGGAATTGGAAAGAAGTGAACAACACACAAAAAAGGGTTGTTAAGAGATTTAGCATAGATTAAATCAGTTTATGGAATACAAATAAGACCTTTTCCTAGTATTTTTGGTCAGTGCAGAAAACTATTAAAAGTACATCCGTCTTTCCCCTCCTGAATTATTCAGGCTAGCCATTGATTCTCATATTGCTAGTAAACCTGTTTCCTGTTAGTATTGCTGCTCACAATTTGTTGCTCTAAATTCTGGATGAACATTCTCCCCAATCACCCACACTCACATCACAAAACCAAGAAGTTTCTCTTAAACAGGGTAGAAGAGAATCCAGAATAATAATGCTAGTTCGTTGAATAGTGCCAGTTCATTACTGAAAAAAGAAAAGGAGTACTTGTGGCACCTTAGAGACTAACCAATTTATTTGAGCATGAGCTTTCGTGAGCTACACGATGAAGTGAGCTGTAGCTCACAAAAGCTTATGCTCAAATAAATTGGTTAGTCTCTAAGGTGCCACAAGTACTTCTTTTCTTTTTGCGAATACAGATTAACACGGCTGTTACTCTGAAAGTTCATTACTGCAATGTTTTAAGATTACAGATTTGTGTGGGATAGAAAAGCACGACTGAAGCATCTGTGTGAAATTCAGCTGTTACCATTTGCACAGCCCTTTGCCTTAGTTTCACTTTGCAATGTTTTTGACCCCTAAAATTTTGCTTTTAATTTGAGGGTTCATATAAATACCCTGCATTTCACAGTTTTATTACAGAACTGGTGCGGGAGAGAGGGCAAGCCTAGGTTCCTCAAAAGGTTTGTGACTCTTATGAAAAAACATAGACTGAATTTTGAGTTTGCAGCAAAATCCAAATGCAGGTGAATTTTTTCTATTGCTTTTAAAGTTTCATAATTACAATTTTGTACAACTCTAGTGTGACGTTGCACTCCATTTGCTTTATGGAAATATGCTTATCAATATGACATAACTGGAATATGCTTTACGCTAAATACCCTTTGTATGGTGTCACTGGAAATCTTGTAATCTACAAAATGTGTTCATCCTATTTGTTTGCATGTACTATTTCTATATCTGGAGTTAGGAGAATAAGATATAAACTTGTATCACTGACGTAAACATATTAAGTGAAGGCCATTAAGGGTGCTCCAGAAACAATCAGTTGTAAATGGCCTTAGGCCTGATCTACAGTACGCGGTTATTTCAGAATTAGCCGAGTTACCTGGAAATAAAACTGATTCCATCCACACAACCAAACCAGTTTTTTCTATTTATAGGAATCTTTACTCTGATTTCTGTACTCCACCTTGGCAAGTGGAGTAGTGCTAAAATTGAGATCGCAGTTCCAGGTTACAGGTTCTGTGGATGCAATTCGACGATATTGGCCTCCGGGAGCTATCCCAGAAAGCTCCCTTGTGACCGTTCTGGACAACACTCTGAACTCTGACACACTAGCCACGTAGGCAGTAAAAGCCCGGGAACTTCTGAATTTCCTGTTTGGTCACCAGCAGCACAGGTGACCAGCAGCACAGTCCACCATCACAGGTGACCACATAGTCCTGGATTTGCAGACGAGCTCCAGCATAGTCCAAACGGGAGATACTGGATCTCATTGCATGTTGGGGAGATGAATCTGTTATGGCAGAAGGGGGAGGGATAGCTCAGTGGTTTGAGCATTGGCCTGCTAAACCCAGGGTTGTGAGTTCAATCCTTGAGGGGGTGTCATAAATATAAAGGGAAGGGTAAACCCCTTTGAAATCCCTCCTGGCCAGGGGAAAGCTACTCTCACCTGTAAAGGGTTAAGAAGCTAAAGGTAACCTCGCTGGCACCTGACCAAAATGACCAACGAGGAGACAAGATACTTTCAAAAGCTGGGAGGAGGGAGAGAAACAAAGGGTCTGTGTGTCTGTCTATATTCTGTCTTTGCCGGGGATAGACCAGGAATGGAGTCTTAGAACTTTTAGTAAGTAATCTAGCTAGGTACGTGTTAGATTATGATTACTTTAAATGGCTGAGAAAAGAACTGTGCTGAATAGAATAACTATTTCTGTCTGTGTATCTTTTTTGTAACTTAAGGTTTTGCCTAGAGGGGTTCTCTATGTTTTGAATCTAATTACCCTGTAAGGTATCTACCATCCTGATTTTACAGGGGGGATTTCTTTATTTCTATTTGCTTCTATTTTTATTAAAAGTCTTCTTGTAAGAAAACTGAATGCTTTTTCATTGTTCTCAGATCCAAGGGTTTGGGTCTGTGGTCACCTATGCAAATTGGTGAGACTTTTTATCCAACATTTCCCAGGAAAGGGGGGGTGCAAGTGTTGGGAGGATTGTTCATTGTTCTTAAGATCCAAGGGTCTGGGTCTGTAGTCACCTAGGCAAATTGGTGAGGCTTTTTACCAAACCTTGTCCAGGAAGTGGGGTGCAAGGTTTTGGGAAGTATTTTGGGGGGGAAGGACGCGTCCAAACAGCTCTTCCCCAGTAACCAGTATTAGTTTGGTGGTGGTAGCAGCGGCCAATCCAAGGACAAAGGGTGGAATATTTTATACCTTGGGGAAGTTTTGACCTAAGCTGGTAAAGATAAGCTTAGGAGGTTTTTCATGCAGGTCCCCACATCTGTACCCTAGAGTTCAGAGTGGGGGAGGAACCTTGACAGGGGGCCATTTGGGATCTGGGGCAAAAATTGGGGATTGGTCCTGCTTTGAGAAGGGGGTTGGACTAGATGAGCTCCTGAGGTCCCTTCCAACCCTGATATTCTATGATTCTAACTACGTTCCAAAAAAAAGGAACACAAATACATACACTAAAGTCTCCAGGGCCATGAGGGAAAGAGGCTACTCCAGGGACACAGAACAAAAATCAAGGAGCTCAGGTAAGCATACCAAAAAGCCAGGGAGGCGAACGGGCGCTCTGGGTCACAGCCCCATTCATGCCACTTCTACCATGAGCTGCATGCAATTATGGGGGGTGACGACACCACTACCCCACCACTGTCCATGGACACCTGCAAGCGGGGAGTAGCACGGAGTGAGGAGGACGAGTTTTTGGAGGAGGACAGTGCACAGGCGGCAAGTGGGAATCTGTTTTCCCCCCTAACCAGGAACTATTCTTAACACTGGAGCCAATAGCCTCCCCCTACTCCCAAAGCATGCTCCCAGACCATGACCCTGGAGAAGGCACTTCTGGTAAGTGAGAGCTTGATCGGAGCCACACGGTGGGGGGAAACCCAGCTGCGCTGGGCTGTTCGCGTTTAGTTTAAAGGGCTCGTCCCTGCTCAGAACACCATCGGAGCCCCGCAGTGGGTTGGGGTGGGGGAGGGTGTTGTGTGAAGCAATCATCTCAGAGAGCCCGCAGGCAGGCTGCCTGCAAGCTGAATTCTGTTGCCCAGCTGCGTGAGGGCTTACTCACACCAAAGTGGCAGGCACTTCAGTATAAGAGCCAAAATGAGACCTTGTATAGAAAGAACATGTGCTGTGTACTATGAATTGCCTGTTTCACTGAGAAACAGTATCCCCTTTGTTCTCTAAATGTATCTTTTAAAATACTACCCTCCCTTCTCCTCCTGCAGCAGGTGCAAATGTTTCAATGCAGCCCCTATCTACTCCGTCCCAGAGGCTGGTCCAGATTAGAAGGCGGAAAAAACGAACTTGGGACGACATGTTTGCCGAGCTCATGCAGTCCTCCCACACTGATAGGGCCCAGTTGAATGCGTGGAGGCAAACAATTGTGGAGTCGCATAAAGTATTACATGAATATGAGGAGAGGAGGGACGTGCACGTTGAGAGCAGGCAGGATGCTATGGTCAAGCTCATGGGGGAGCAAACTGACATGCTCCGCTGTATGGTGGATCTAGTGCAGGAAAGGCAGCAAGACCACAGACTGCCGCTGCAGCCCCTGAATAACTGCCCTCCCTTCTCCCCAAGTTCCATAGCCTCCTCACCCAGATGCCCGAGAACACGGGGGAGGGAGGAGGCTACCAGGACCCACACAGTCAACCCCAGAGGATTGCACAAGCAGCAGAAAACTGGCATATCCTAAATTTTTATTTGGTTTCTGTACTTGTCCTTCCCTCCTCCTCCACCCCACAACCCAATACCGCCCTCCCCCATCTAGCTTCTGATTTCTCTCAATGTTTTGTACAACAAATAACAGTTTTTAAACAATTGTGACTTTATTTCCTTTCATATATATATAGGGGGCGGGTAACTTTAAGAGAAACAAACATAACTCTCACACGGTACCTTGGCCAGTCTTGAAACTGGCTTTCAAAGCTTCTCTGATGTGCAGCCCGCCCTGCTGCGCTCTTCTAATTGCCCTGTTGTCTGGCTGTGCAAAACTGGCAGCCAGGCAAGTTGCCTCAACCTCCCACCCTGCCATAAACATCTCCCCCTTACTCTCACGGATATTGTGGAGCACACAACAAGCAGGAATTACAATTGGAATATTGGTTGTGCTGAGATCTAAACGAGTCAGTAAACTGCGCCAGCATGCTTTCAAACGTCCAAATGCACATTCTACCACCATTCTGCACTTGCTCACTTGAACTGCTCCTTACTACTGTCCAGGGTGCCTGTGTACAGCTTCATGAGCCATGGCATTAAGGGGTAGACTGGGTCCCCGAGGATAACTATAGGCATTTCAACATCCCCAACAGTAATTTTCTGGTCTGAGAAGTAAGTTCCTTCCTGCAGCTGTTCAAACAGACCAGAGTTCCTGAAGACGCGAGCGTCATGCATCTTTCCCAGCCATCCCACACTGATGTCGGTGAAACATCCCTTGTGATCCACCAGTGCCTGCAGCACCATGGAAAAGTACCCCTTGCAGTTTTCGTACTGGCCATCCCGGTGTTCCGGGGCCAAGATAGGGATGTGCATTCCGTCTGTCGCCCCGCCGCAGTTAGGGAACCCCAGTGCATTAAAGCCATCCACAATAGTCTGCACATTTCCAAAAGTCACTACCCTTGATAGCAGTTGGTCAATGATTGCATTGGCTACTTGCAGCACAGCAGCCCCCACAGTAGATTTCCCCACTCCAAACTGATTCCCAACTGACCGGTAGCTATCTGGCGTTGCAAGCTTCCACAGGGCTATGGCCACTCACTTCTCAACTGTGAGGGCTGCTCTCATTTTGGTCTCTTTGCGCTTCAGGGCAGGGGACAGCAAGTCACAAAGTTCCATGAAAGTGGCCCTACGCATACAAAAGTTTCTCAGCCACTGGGAATCATCTCATACCTGCAACACTATGTAGTCCCACCAGCCTGTGCTTGTTTCCTGGGCCCAGAATTGGCATTCCACGGCATGAAACTGGCCCAACAACACCATGATCTCCCAATTGCCACATGCCATGCCATCTGTGTCCATGTCCTCATCATTATAATAATCGCGCTGTCATCGCTTCCTCACCCAGTTTTGCAGGTACTGCACATACTGCTGGATAATGTGTGGGGTATTTACAATGGTCAAAACTGTAGCAGAGATCTGAGCGGACTCCATGGCTATGGCACCTGCACAGATAATCCTGGGAAAAGGGCGTGAAGCATAGGAAAGCAGAGTGACAGTGGAAGCTGTGCTGTTTGGTTCACGGTAGCCGAACAATGGCTGAAAATGGTTGTCTTCTGTAGCTTTCATGGTGGTAGAAGCCCAGGACAGACAACATGGAGAAGCTTGGAAGTGTGGCAATAGCAGGAGAGCAGAGTTGCAGCAGCGGAAGCTGTGCTGCTCCGTTCATGATGGCCGAGCAGATTTGAGTTGGAAAGGTGGACAATAGTAGAAGGAGAGCAGTAGTGCACCATCTGCTGAAAGCAGTATGGCGTCTGCGTGCCAAAAAGGCGTGAAATGATTGTCTGCCATAGCTTTCTGATGACACACACCCAAAAACACCCGCTAGAATGTTTTTGCCCCATCATGCACTGGGAGCTCAACCCAGATTTCCAATGGGTGGTGGGAACTGTGGGATAGCTACCCACAGTGCACCGCTCTGACATTCGATGTTAGCCTTGGTACTGTGGATGCAATCCGCCGAATTCACGCGCGTTAGGGGGGACACAGAAGACCGAATGTATAAAATAGCTTCCGAAAATTCGAATAGAATAATTTCAAAATAATTTCATACTGTAGACATACCCTTAGTTACTTGAAAGCCTTCCTGTGTACATGTGGGCCAGCCCATGGGGAATAGAGACTAGGGGTCTTACAGTGACATGTGACCATGTCACCTGATAATTAAGTCCATCATAAGTCTGGTACTTTTCCATTTAGAAAGAAGAGTGGGGACCCAGAGAGACAAAAGATTCCTGCCTTGTGCCAAAGCTATAAAATGGGGTGGAGCAGGACAAAAGAGACTGCCAGTCATGATAAAACCCCTGCTTACCACTTGAGATGTCTGCTGGAACTAACAAAGACTGTACCGGGGAAAGGATTGGGCCCAGACTAGAAAGGAGTCTAGTCTGTGAAAGAAACTTATTGGAACGTCTCTAAGGGTGAGATACTACCTGTAATGAGTTTCTTAATGTATTAGGCTTAGACTTGCATGTTTTTGCTTTATTTTGCTTGGTGACTTACTTTGTTCTGTCTGTTATTACTTGAAACCACTTAAATCCTACTTTTTTATACTTAATAAAATCACTGTTTTTTTATTAATAAACCCAGAGTAAATGATTGATACCTGGTGGGGTAATCAGTTATGCATCTCTCTCTATCAGTGTTATAGAGAGTGGACAATTTATAAATTTACCCTGTATAAGCTTTATACAGAGTAAAATGGATTTATTTGGGGGTTGGATCGCATTGGGAACTGGGTGCTGGAGACAGATAACCTGCTGAGCCGTTTTCAGTTAAGTCTGCAGCTTTGTGGGCATGGACCAGATCTGGGTCTGTGTTGCAGCAGGCTAGCATGTCTGGCTCAACAAGACAGGGTGCTGGAGTCCCAAGCTGGCAGGGAAAATGGGCTCAAAGGTAATTTCAGTACATCAGGTGACAGTCCCAAGGGGGTCTCTGTGACCAAACCCATCACATCTAGAATTAATCTTAAATTCTAAATAATAAAATTGGATTAGTTTCAACACAAAGTAACAGGTTGCTGAATACTGCCAACAAGTGTCGATGAAGGTTTCAGAGTCTGAAAGGTGGTTCAGTTCAACCATGTTCATGCTGTTTGAGACATAGTGTTAAGATTCCTACATGAATCTAAGATTCAGATTGCCTTACTTAAGTTTTTATTAATTTTGACTGTAATATTCATTTAAACTTTTAAAAAAGTTAAATATATCCACAATGTAATTCTGTCTTAGCATCTTGGAGGGGCAGGGGGGAGGGGAAGATGTGCAGGAGAGGGAGAAAGACTGGGAATAGATAGTGAACCAAATTCTGCACAGGACGTGTGTCAAAGGGAAACAGGACCTGGTTATGGTAGTGCTCTTTGCCTAACAGAACTTCTACTAGAAGTCTCTGTAGAAAAGCTTTCAATACCTAAGTCTGTCACTCTTCATAAAGCTCTCGAGCGCTATCTGGATAGTATATATCCTCATCAGTATTAACTGAAAAGTCCTGAGCAATTCTGATGTACAAAATTCTTTTAACATCCCTAACACAAGCTACAGTTTCAGTTAAAATACTGTTTGCCCTTCACCAGCCCTTTAAACCTCATTCTATATTAGTTATTTGTATAGCACCAAATCACCATAATATTTCACTGCAAGTGTACAACAGATGAGAAAAGCCATCTTCCATCTCTCCTTCCCTGTTAGCATCTGTCTCCCTCCTCAATCATGCTCCCTTTGGTATGTCTACAGTGCAATAATAAAAGACCTGCGGTTAGCCTGGGTCAGCGGACTCAGACTTGTGGGGCTTGGGCTGAGGGAATATAAAATTTCAGTGCAGATGCTCGGGCTCAGGGTGGAGCCTGGGCTCCGAGACCCCATGAGTGGGGAAAGTATTTTATAGCCCTGCAGCCCAAACCCTGTGAGCCCAAGTCAGCCACTGCAGGTATTTTAACTGCAGTGTAGATGTACCCTGAAGGACTCAGTGCTGTGGGTTTATCATCACATTGTAGACATAACTAAAGTGAGGCCTATCCAACTTCTTTTAACAATGCCTTGACTTCCCCTCTTGAAGCACCAAAAAAAGCTGTTCTTTCTCCTCACAAGCAGAGTTTCATATCTCTTGCCCCATTTACCTTTGCTATCAGCCCCCTCCCTGCCTCTCTTCAGGTCTTCTGGTCAATCCATCAGATTGCTGGTTCTTTCCTGTCTCTGGTCTCAGTCTGTTAGCAGTAATTGTGAGCCACATCCCCTGTACTGCTTCCCATACTAGAAAAGGAGATGGTATGGAACCTAGCAGCTTGGCACAGACAGCACACAAAATAGGAAGGAGTTATACTGGTGAATGCCAATTCCTTTCAGAAGTCCTGATTCAACTGCTGATACTAGCTGCAGACCTTTCTTTAACCTTCTGTAAGTCACTATAAGGTGAAGCCTGTTTCCTAAGAATACTATTAATCATCAAATGCTATGGGAGCCCACCTAAGCTAGCTTCGTTCGTAAACAGAATTATATTCCTTTGCAGTTCTACATGAGCTCATCAAAACATAGGATAATCAATGCAAGTGGAGGGCTGGCAGCAGCTTTTGCAAAAGGCTATGGGCCAATTAGCTCCAGGCCTTATCAGCATGTTGCTCTCTAAAAACTAATTTATTTGGGCACAGACATTTGCTAGAGCATGTACTTGTCTTCTCTGATGTACAATTAGAATGCAGTTGTCTGGACACATAATTTTTGCATGTCTTTCAGCAGACTCAGAGATCTAAGTGCAAAATCCTAAACCAGGGACATAATGTGAATTTGTGATACACACCAATTGACTTGGGGTATAAAGAAAATGCATGTAGGGTATAAACAAAATCAGTCGTGTGGCAGATATAATATGGCTATTTTCATTTATTAAGCAATACAAGTGTTATTCAGTACAAGAAAATACTCATCATATTACCGAGCTGTTTCAAAACACTAAATATAAGAGACCACCATGTATGAAAATTGCTTATACAAATATAAGAGGGGATTGGAGGATTTTGTGGTCTGCCTCAGTAAAAGGCACATTATAATCAAGTGTATTTACTGAAACATTCCAGAGCCTTGGTGGAATGTCATAGCTGACAAGCCAGCTTGGGCTATGCCTCTCACTTCATCGAGTGGCACACCGCAAATATACCATGAAATACTGCAACCTTAACCAAAACATAATAGAAATAAAAAGCACCCTGGATGCACTCCTCCCTGCTATTGCACCAGCATTAGTTGGAATGAGGGGATCTTGTCAGGAAAGCAGGGTAGATGAAACCTTCCAGTTTCATTATGAAATGGCCTAGGTTGAAGCAAACCCAAAACTCCTAGGGAAAAACAATTTACCATTGACTTTAATGAGGCCAGAGGTTCACCCATGGGGTACATACCTTTGCATAATAAGCTGCAACTTCTGAGTTGCCAAAGAAGTCTGAACCAAGAGCAGCAGGTTTATCACAGCTCAACCTACTACACTGGCCTACTGTGGGTCACAGTCTCTCTTTTAGCTATAACAACCAGCCAGTTCTGCCACCTCTCAGGTGAGTTCCCTAACCACTGGCTATGGGATATTCTGATATTCCCTTTATATTTATGACAGGACCCTAAATGTCATTTTTAAAAAGGGATTTAAGCACTGAACGAAGATCCCAGATTTAGGTTCCTTAGAGCATAAATCACTTTTGAAAATGATTCAGGCTCCTCAATCAGCTAGGCGTTGCCATGCTGCGCACACCACCACCTAAATATATCTTTTGAAACCTGTGCCACCTCCTTCTTTTTTCCTGAAGCACTGTGATGTCATCACCACGTTACACAATATGCTTTACTTTAGTTTATTTCTTGAGAGGCTTCTTTTGTACGGAAGGATCCTTGTTTCACAGGTATTTCATGAAGAAATGTTATTTCACACTGGATTGAGTGCAGCTGTTGATTAAACAACTAGTTGTTTTGAATTATGTTAAATTTCATTATGGAAGTCTGTCAGTCCTGTTGAGATTAATTTAAACTGTAAACCAAGATCTGTATTTTGCGGTGTGGTTTTGTTGGTGGTGGTTTTGGGTGTTTGGGGGGGGTGGTTGTGGGGTTTTTTTTATTGTAACTTTGTTTGCTTTTCAAATGATCTCTCTTGGACTTATCTTGCTGTGTACATGTACTCTAAGAGAACACCAATAAATACAGCCAAAAACTACTAACCGCTTTAGAAATACTAATATAGCTTAATTAGTCTGCCTCAGTATGAAAGGTTCCTTCAGAAGGCTCTAAAGCCAGTCTGGAAAAAATGTCTTAGGAGTATAAACAGGCTTCACCCACACAGAATTTTAAAGTATTTTAAAGTTAATACAGCTATTCAAGGACTAATATTAAAAGTTATTCTGAGTTTATTAAAAACCCTTAATTGAAATCAATATCAAACCTCAAGGGAAAGCTTGAAGGAAAAACAAATCTGGTCTCTTCCTTCCTCGTCTTTATGGGTACATCTACACTGCATAGTAAACTTTCGTTCAGACTCAGGTATAAGCCCAAGCCCCCTTATCATCCACACACAAATCAGTCTGACTTGGGCCAGAAAGCCCTTAGGTCTCAGGCCCATGGACCCAACAAAGTGTATGGGTTTGAGCCCAAGTCCCACTGTGACATGGGTCCATGCCCAGGCATTTTGCAGTGTGGAGACAGCTCAAGTCCTGGTTGCCAGACTCTGGTCTGCCAATGTTATCCTACAATCCCCAGTCTTGTGTTTCCCCACCCTTCCATCCCAGAACTTTCCACTGGATTCCCAGGAACGAAAGGCAACCTCCTGCCTCAAATACAGCTGCTCACTGTGTAAGCTTTTCATTTCCATACTGGAAACACAGTCAACCCTCACATATGTTAACTATGGTTAGCACTTACAAGAAGTTCCATATCAAGCACATTCTAGCTGGTGAGAGGAATACAGCTGGATTCTGGTTAATCTCTGGTGCACAGCAAGCAAGACATTTGACTTCAGCAAGACCACAAGAAGTGATCATTCCTACCAACCCATATCTGAGTGGCTGGCAGTGCTGACAATCAATGCAGAGTGAATCAAGCTTCAGGACTGACTACTGCAAAGTCAAGGATGCTACCAACACCTCTAGGACATTTGTCTTCCTGCCTCTTTTACGAGTATTTCAACTGGGTGCTGGGGACTTCAGCAAGCACTGAGCCCACAGTGGCGCATGAGCAGGGACAGCATCCTTATAACAGCCCAATCACAAGCACTGCCAGAGGATAGCCAGCCACCAGATGAAGGGCAAAAAGTGACCCTGGTGCCAACACCAGTTGCTGAAGAGGCTATGCTGTCAGAGCAGCTACAGTACATCCTTAGTCTGTATTCAGAGGGGCTGTTTGGGGATGGCCCTGAGGAGCAACCCGCAGCAGAACAAATGCCAGATCCAGAGCCCGGTATGTTGCTACTATGTTTGTTGTGAATATATGGATGGGAGGAATTTCCAGTTTATGGCTATATAAAGTTATTAATACAAGACAGGGTTGCATTTTGTTCAGGGCAGAGCCTGTACCATTTCCCTAGCTCTTTCCCCCGCATCCCCATCACCACATGGAACTCAAAATGGACAGTGGGAACTGAGGAAAAATAGTTACATAAGCAGTTATTATGAAATTTTACTAGTTACTTGCTGATTGTTAGAAACAGGGGTTGCGGCACTAATTATGAGCCTCATATATTCCTTCTTGCTAACGCAATGCACTTTATAAATCAGCCACACCCACACTGTGCTGAGCCATCAGTAAACTGAGTAAAAACAAAAATAAAAAACAGATTTTGTATTTGGTCCATGGTTGGCTGAAATAGGAGTCCAAGCAGTACTAGAATGTGGACATAGTCCATAGCTGCCTGCATTTTGAGCCCAAATTACTGCCAGTCCATGTTATGGGTTCCAATGGCTAGCAGTCAGTCAGGTCTATGCATGAGTTAGGTACATCTAAGGATGCTGTACTACGTTCCCATGCTAAATAAGCATCTTGTTGATAAGCTCCTCTGCTGGCCAATTCCTCCCTCTTACCAGGGAGGGCCTGCGGAGTGTTCCATTCTCTACAGACTCTCTCTCCCAGGCAGTTCCCACCTGCCCCTTTCCTTGATCTTCCAGTCTGTGCTCTCAGGCAACTCTGAGTCACCAGGTCTTGCTCCCCACGATACCAAGCTCCAAAGGGCTAGTGCCACTCTGACAATATGGAACTGCATTTATTTAAAAAAAAAGTCTAGAAACTAGAAATTAAGGAAAAGTGGGTGTAACTGATTTTCCTTTGAAGGCCAAATCCTTCCTCCTCCTGCACAGAGCTGGATATGGTCTTGGTGTGTTACTTTGCATAGAGCAATGGCAAAACTCAGGGCTAACTAGTGCTATTTGTACAGAAAATCCTAAAAGGATTTAAACCACAAGGCATCAACAATATTTATTATTTAATATTTAATATTTATTTGTCCATGAAATTAAATTAAATTAAATTATAATACTGTATTGGTGCTGGAGTGGGATAACTAGTGTAGCGATTTTGTTAACAACGTTAATCCAAAGGCAGAATGTTTGCCTACCCAGATTTTAAATACTTTCTTTATGCAAGTCAAACAAGCCAGATCCATATGCACATTGGTACTTTTTGTTCCACTGCCTGCAATTCCACGTCTATAATTTTATTTTATTTGTTTACAAGTTTGATTAACTCTCCCAGGTACAGTACACAGTGACAACATACTACCTTATTTACAAAGAAAACATCCAGTTCAGCAAAAATCCTTCCTCTAAATTAAGGTATTAAATGTAATGCAAAGAACACTAAGCCCCATCGTTGTTTTTTTCCGAATTTTGCATAATGATCAGATTTATATGCATGCTGTTTCAATCTTTGTGTAATTAGAAAAAATATGTACACAGGATTATACATGTTTACTTTTCAGTTAAGCATATTAATGCATCCAAGTAATACATATAAAATGAATTATGCATTTCAAATTTGTTAATTAGCAAAAGGAATTCTGAAATTTCATTATTTTACTCTACAAGAAGAGTCTACTGAGATGAAAAGCAATTTATGCAGTTCTCTGCTATAAACTATAGGGCTTAATTCTGCAAACATTACACTACCAGGTATCAGAGTAGCAGCTGTGTTAGTCTGTATCCGCAAAAAGAAAAGGAGGACTTGTGGCACCTTAGAGACTAACAAATTCATTTCAGCATAAGCTTTCATGAGCTACAGATCACTTCATCGGATGCATACCAGGTATACTGCTTTGGAAATAAAACAAGAGTCAAATGTGCATGTGTGTCAATGCAATGACAGGACAAATGCTATCCATATGCTAGAGCAATGAAGTAATTATTTGTGCATCAATGTGTATAGTGGTTTGCAGACAAAATTAACAAAACAGGCCCTTGCCTGAAGAATCTACAAGAGAGTCTAGTACCTCATCATGTTCAGAATCCACAGTGAGCCCATCAGCAGCTTTTGAGATTAGGTTTTAATGCACGGTAGCATGGAAAGGACAATGGTTACAGTGTAAGGTCAGGAAATACACATCACGTGCACATCTTGTTGGTCGCTTTCTTAATAATAATTTGTAGAGCTCGTCAGGAATTTTCTAGCAAAATGTTTGACAAAGAAACGGTGGCTTCCACAAAATGGAAATTTTCCATGGTAATTTAACATTTTCACCAATTTTTTTTTTAATTTCCCGTTGGGGGAAAAAATAAAATATTTCCAGTCAGGTCAACCTGAATTAACACACCAAATCTCAACATTTTTTGCAGGGCAGCTGGATATTAGTGTGGGTCTGCCTGCACCACCACAGTGACTCGTGGGAACTGCAGTCAGGTAACTCATGCTCCCATTCAGCCCCTATGGGCTGCGCTCTCCTGCTAGACTACATCTCCCAGGAGGCACTGTGGTCTGTCCTCTGGCAGAATTGCTAAAGTTCATCATGGGCACGAGAAAACATGAGAATTTAGTTCATCACCATACGTCTCCACATAAGGACCTGTCCTATTTTAAATTTATGTTCTATTTAAAAAGTTAGATAGAAGTAAATCAAATATCAAAAGGTTGAGAGAATTCATTTCTCATTGTTCCCCCATTCCATTCCACTGGGATCTAAGTATGTATTTAAAAAATGCAGCATTTAATGTCACATTAAATTTGAGATTTAATCCCACAAAAGTTTGTGAAGAAAACAGAGGATGTAGTCATATCATATGATTGTGATAAAACTCTTGCCATTCCACTAGTATCTCAGGAGGATGTTAAACAGCATCTACTAAAATTAAATATTTTTAAATGATCAACATCACAGTACCGGGCAATTCCATGCTCCCTCAAGGGCAACGACTCTAAGCTACAGGCTTCTCAACCACCACCTCTCTTGTCTAGAGACCCATGTGTGACTCCCTCCTGACCAATGTTTTTCCAAGCTGCACAGTTCCCTGTTTACACTAATATTTCCTGCAAGCCAGACTGCCAACAGAGGCCAGCACCTGCACTTTGCTGTCTTTGAAGGCTATGGACAGCTGTAATGGCCAGCAATTACAAGTTATCACAAGGACCTTTATAAGCAACCACATTTATTCTTAAGGAAAAAGAACTACAGAGAAAATATATTTAACAAAAACATTCCTATAGATGTGCTAAGAGTCCTATGGAGTCTCCCTAGACCAAACTCTTCCTAACCCTTCCCAGCCACAATTACCTCCCCCGCCCGCAGTCCTTTTGATGGATCAAAAAGGAGACCTTGAGTCAGTTTAAACTCAGCCTATTTATCCAAAGGTCCTTTTTTGTCTCTTAGTCTCTGGAGAATCCAGTTCGAACCAGTAAATGTGACCCTTTCAAGGTGGTGGTGGCCCTCTAGAGGTGTTACAATCTGAGTGAATTTGGCTAATCACCCCCCACTGTTCTTAATTCCTGGAGGAGCTGTGGTCACCTTCCACCATGGAATTATATCATCATCTCTGGTCCACAATGATATATGAACTTAATACAGTAAAATCTCCCAAAGATATTGCAGGAATTTGCCATGTCTATCACAATAAAGTCCAGATAATTTGCATCCAAGAGTTTTAAATGACCTGGCAGAGGAACTCATTGGACAGTTTAGTTGATTTTCAATGAGTCTTGGAACACTGGGGAAGATCCAGAAGACTGGAAGAAACCTAATCTGCCAGTATTTTAAAAAGATAAACGGGATGACCTGGGTAATTATGGGCCTTTCAGCCTGACATCGATCCTGGACAAGATAATGCTGAGGCTGATACGGGACTTGGTTGATAAAGAATAAGAGGAAGGTAATATAATTAATGCTGATCAATGTGTGTTTATGGAAAGTAGATCCTGTCAAATTAACTTTCTTTTTTTTGAGATTACAAATCTGATTGATAATGGAAATGGTGTTCATCTAATAGACTTCTGTAAGGCATTTGACTTGGTACCATATGACATTTTTATTAAAAAACTAGAATGATCTAAAATTAACATGACACTCATTAAATGAATTATATATTGGCTAACTGATGGGTTTCAACATATAATTGTAAATAGGGAATCATCATCGAAAAGATGTGCTTCTGGTGGGATCCCACAGGGATTGGTTCTTGGACCTACGCTATTTGACCTTTTTATCAATGACCTGGAAGAAAACATAAAATTATCACTGATAAAGTTTGCAGATAACATAAAAATTGAGGGAGTGGTAAATAATGAAGAGGACAGGCACTAATACGCAGGAATGTGGATCACTTAGTAAGATGGTCACAAACAATAAAAGTGTTTTAATATGGCTGAGTATAAATGTATAAATTAAGGAACAAAGAACATAGGCCATACTTTCAGGATGGGGTCGGGGGGGGAGAGAGACCCTATACTAGGAAATAGAGACTCTGAAAAAGATTCGGAAGTCATGGTGGATAATCAGCTGAACATGAGCTCCCAGTGTGACACCGTGGCCAAAAGGGCTAATGCGATCCTTGGATGCATAAAGAGGCAAATCTCAAGTAGGAGTAAAGAGGTTATTTTACCTCTGAATCTGCTATTTGGTGCAACTGCTGCTGGAGTATTGTGTTCAGTTCTGGTGCCCACTGTTCAAGAAGGATTTTGATAAATCAGAGAGAGTTCCGAGAAGAGCCAAGAGAATGAGTAAAAGATTAGAGAAAATGCCTTATTGTGACAGACTCAACTATCTCAATCAATTTATCTTAACAAAGAAATGGTTAAGGGGTGACTTGATTACAGTCTAAGTACCAATATGGGGAATAAATATTTGATAATGAGCTATTCAATCTAGCAGAGAAAGGTACAACATCCAGTGGCTTGAAGCTGAAGTTAGACAAATTCAGATAGGAAGTAAGGTGTACATTTTTAACAGTGAGAGTAATTAATGATTGGAACAATTTAGCAAGGATTGTGGTTGATTCTCCATCACTGACAATTTTTAAACCAGGATTGGATGCTTTTTAAAAGATCTGACATAGGTATTATTTTGGGAATATTCTACAGCCATGTTATACACGACATCAGACCTGATGATAACAATGGTAATTTCTGGCCTCGGAATTTATGAATCCATGGAAAGTTGGTACATCCAGAGTTCAGACTTCTGCTCTTACAATCTTGTACATATACATTTTAATAGTCTCGTTTTTATTCCAAGGTAAGTGTCAGAAGTCTCTTCACTTGAGACTTTTCAAAGCAGACAGGACAAGACACCAGGGTTTTCAAAATTTCTCCCTTTTGGCCTAACCTGGCTCTTGCTGATCTGAATGGGACTATTGTTCTGGTTAAGATTTTTCATGATCAGGCCTTCAGAGTGGATCTATTCTACAGTTATGGGAAAATGGGACAGAAAACCTCCAAGGAAGTTATAACAGGGATGAATTTGGACCATTCACTGTAGTGTTAGCAATAGAAGAGTTTGATTTCTGAGGGCTAATACATAAAGAAGTCATGACTTACAACAGTTTGTAGACATAGCATCCTCGTGGAAGGATTGTCGTTTGGATCTCACCCCATGGTGACACTATAAATCTGTTGCAATGAGAACACATTTAAAATATACCTGCCTTGTCAAAAGTATGGATACACTGGGATCACTATAGATGTACTATACATGAATATAAAAACTTGGGAGAAAATCCTGGCCCTTTTGAAGTCAATGGCAAACCTCCAAGTGACTTCAACACATCTAAGATTTCACCCCTGTAATCCTAATATTTGTTCAACCAGCTGACCAACAGGGTTACTTGTACTGTATGCATTTACATTACAGTGCCACTACTTAACTACTAGTTTCAGAGTAACAGCCGTGTTAGTCTGTATTCGCAAAAAGAAAAGGAGTACTTGTGGCACCTTAGAGACTAACCAATTTATTTGAGCATAAGCTTTCGTGAGCTACATGAAGTGAGCTGTAGCTCACGAAAGCTTATGCTCAAATAAATTGGCTAGTCTCTAAGGTGCCACAAGTACTCCTTTTCTACTTACGACTAGACTCTCCCATTCCTTGAATATATACTCCTTGCCTCAGTTTTTTGTAGACCATTCATAACTAGGCAGAGTCACTGTATAACTTTACTGTTACTCACTTAAGAAATTATATTAATCTAAAGACCTGAGTGGCTCGGCAAATAAAGCTGTTTCACCTTAGAATTTCTGTGTATATTCATAATCAGAATGAGGCGCTATGGAGCGAATGTGGTTGTCTGAGCTGTTTCACTACTGAACATTTCACACTACAAAAACCTCACACTTAATACACAGTAATTTTCAGCCTCAGTCTCCAGAGTGGCTTGGGACTGAGCTAGCAGGGAGACATAATAACCTATCATTATACACACCACTACACAAGGTTCTTGGTTTCCTTTCTCTGATAAAAAGCAGCATGTTGTTTCCTCCATGTGCTTTTTGGGATTCATTATCATCTGCCTGCAAACGACCCCCATCTTCATTTCACGCTTGTTAGATGGCCCTCTCCGCACATACATACATACAAGAAGAAAGAACCTAGTGAGTTATTTTGGTGATGAAAGGCGTATTTGTCCCTTTCGATATGCATGCACATATTTCACCCTCCAATACACCACATTCTGGACACAATTTTGTCTACTATAAAGAAAAAAAATAAGTAGAGGAAAGTCAAGTTATGTTGTAACTGGGAACCCGAAGGCTATATTTGAAAATGAGAGATGGGGGCTAGGGAGAGTGTCATATAAGGGAAACAATATTGTGTGGCCTGTTTAATGGGGCATTACATATACTTAGTCCTTTTTTCCTTTCCGCAAATGGTATTTTTGTTAAACAAGGACTAAAAAGATATCACATTTAGAGATAAAAGATAGCTGGGGTGAGTAATGCCGCCATAACCTGCTGAGTGACTGCAGCAAAATACCAGCTGAAAAGACTTCAAGGAAGTCAGTTATCATGATTATAGAGAAATGGAAAAATGCTAAAAATGAGGCATTCAGCTTCACAATCAGATTTTATAGCAATTTCTCTTCCATTAGATTCCCCGGGGAGCACATCCACTCCCCCACCCCTTGCAGGGCACAGAGTACCACAGCAGCAGAACCAGCCTAGTTCCAATGGGCAAAGGGTACCATGGGTGAGATGGATGCAGCTGGGAAAAGTGGAGCTCTGTGAGGTAGTTATCACTGGTACAGAACTCAGCTACATGGAGACCCCTTGCATGACAGCATACAGGACACAGCTGTGAGCAGAACATAGTGGACCTAGGAAAGGGATACTGGAGCGCAAGGACGCATTGCTGCACCAATCCTACCCATCTTAGAAAAAAAGCTGCATAACAAGCCATACAACATACTCCTGCCATTGGTCTGGAGTAGCCACCACAGAGCAGCTTTGCAGCTATTCTACAGCTGATTAGGATTTTCCCCAAGGCTACAGATTTGGGCCTAAATGACTTTTTTCAATTTCTCATCACCGCAAGGAAGAACCAGTAAGGCCAGAGGGATCAGGAGGGGTACTGTATCCACCTGACATGATTTTGTGGGACCTAAAGAGAAAAATTGTGTGTTTATTTGGGATGTGCATCCTACCGTCCTAGTATAGTTAATAGGGCATTCATTCAACCCATCTCTCAAGTAAAGGAAATTTGCACTTTTATTTTCAGCAATTGTTCAGAATTTCCTGAATTTTGTTGGCTTAGGTCCACTCTTTGAATGTGTTTGTTAGTAAAGTACCAAAAACCCCAAACAGTCAAGTGAGCTAGCAGTATGTTGGAAGAGAAATCTAACAACTCTCATATAAAACAGCTACAATAGCTGTGTGTACAATGAACAAGACTAGCTCTACCAAGCCATCAATAGAGATGGCAAATACAATAAATATGCTTGTCTGGTAAGAGAATGGATATCTGCCAGTCTGTATATGGGACCAGACCTGTTACAACCACTCTTAAGAATGTATAATACATAACTATCCAGAATTACCAGACATATCTTGAAAACTCCACGATTGCTTCAGCTCCACAGTATCTGACTTCATAACAACATTTGTTAGCTTAACAAAAAGCCCCATATGAATCTAGAAACAACTACTGTTCAACTTCATGAAGGGAAATAATCTGCCATGTTTTATTTTTTCTCCAGACAAAATGGAAGCATGGTTTCTCCCCAACTTCACCTGCGAGGAGACTGTTTTCATACATCTGAGTATCTGTGACAAGTGGTTTACTTTAAAAAAAACCTTCAACTATTCCTCCCCCATTTCATAATCTGAGAATAAAGGGCTCTTAGGGATCTTACATAGCAGAGTACAGGGTTTCTTGCCAAACACTTCTTTGGTTAGGGATCCTTGAAATTGAATTGAGGAATGGAGGAAACAGTTTTCCCCTCTTCCATTAGGCTGTGGAGGCAGGCTAATATCTAACTCCTTCTGTTCACTGGGAATGGGGTGTTTGTAAGCTGTAAAAATAATATTTAACTATTCCATTTCCTTTTTTCTCTACATTGCTGCAGAAATGGTCTTTTCTCCTGCTACAGAATTAACTGGATATCTAAGGATTGCTGCTGTTGAGCTAAACTCAGGAGGAGAGGCTAGTCCCTTCCACTAAAAGGAAAACCTTTACTTTTGTTTTCCACCATCCATATTGCCAACTGTCATGATATTTGGTGCTTTTCTTCAGAGCCCTTACTGCTGGAGTTATGGGAATACATGAGAATCTCAGCTTTCATTTTGTTTTTCAAGTACATTTCTATCCTTTATGTTTGTGCAGAAGAGCTTGAAAATCAGGAACCAAGTTTAACTTAAACATTCAAAAAACAGAAGAAGATTTTTTTTAAAATTTTATTATTCTTAAACAAGTATTATTTTGGGGGGAAGGGGAACCAGATTCATGATTTTTGAATAATTAGGGTTGGCAAAACTGCTTTTGCAACCCCTGGATATAGATATTACCCTACCTGTTAAGGAAACAGCCGTTGTCTTTACTCCCAATCCCTCAGTGTATTAGTTGATCATAGGATAACTAAGAGTCACCAATGTGATGTGGCTGTGAAAAAGGCTAATACAATCCTAGGATGCATCAGGCAGGGTACTTCCAGTAGAGCTAGGAAAGAGTTAGTACCATTATACCAGGCACTCATGAGGCATCACTTGGTCTCCCATGTTTAAAAAGATGAACTCAAACTGGAACAGGTGCAGAAAAGGGCTAGTAGGATGATTAGAGGAGACTTAAAGAGCTTGGCTTGTTTAGCCTAACCAAAAGAAGATATGAGGGGAGATATGATTGTTCTCTATAAATATATCAGAGAGAAAAATACCAGGGAGAGAGAGGAGTTATTTAAGTTAAGCGCCAATGTTGACAGAAGAGCAAATGCATGTAAAC
Source organism: Lepidochelys kempii (assembly GCF_965140285.1). Taxonomy (NCBI): domain Eukaryota; kingdom Metazoa; phylum Chordata; order Testudines; family Cheloniidae; genus Lepidochelys; species Lepidochelys kempii. The sequence goes on along the minus strand of NC_136384.1, from coordinate 62,957,149 downwards.
AGACCATCTACAAGTTTAGGCTTGGAAATTAGATGAAGGTTTCTAACTATCAGAGGAGTGAAATTCTGGAACAGACTTCCAAGGGAAGCCATGGCAGAAAAAATCCTAACTTGCTTCAAGACTGAACTTGATAAGTTTATGAAGGGGAGGGTATGCTGAAACTAATGGCATATAGCCCATGTGTGACTGCTAGTAGCAAATATGCTCAATGGCTGGTGATGGGTCACTAAATGGGAAGGGCGCTGAGTTACTAAAGGTAATTCTTCCCCAGGTGTATGGCTGGTGGTTCTTGCCCACATGGTCAGGATCCAACTTATTTTCCCCTGGTTCAAATTGGCAGAGACTGTGGCCGGGGGAGAGGGAGGGTTCGCCTTCCTCTGTAGCATGGGGCATAGGTCATTTGCTGTTTTAAAATAGTGTATATGGTGGATTGTTTGTAACTTGAAGTCTTTAAATCATGATTTGAGGATTTCAGTAACTCAGCCAGAGGTTAAGGGTTGATTGTGGGGAGTGGGTGGGCAAAGTTCTGTGGCCTGCGATGTGCAGGAGGTCAGATGTGCAAGATGATCATGATGGTACCTTCTGGCCTTACCATCTATCACAGGCTGGATCAGTTAGGTATTCATTACTTCCCTCATGATGCCTACAATCAAGACAGCAGCAGCCAATCAAAAGGAACTGAAACACTCTGGGTAAATTCTGATGTGTAAGAGATTGCAGCAGTAGCCTGGAGTTCACTTCAGGTAGGACTGTAGCTAGTAATGGATACACTCCAAGTTTAAATTCTCATAATTTCCCCCCAAACATTTTCAAAGTGTCCTGTTACAACACATTACTACTTCCCTCAGCAGTACAACCCTCTCTTCTGCCCCCCTCCCTTCTCATAAGGCTTTAGCCTCACCTCCTTGTGACAACTCTTTGAAGGCAGGAATTCCCACTTACCTTGCATATATATAATAGCCCAACTACTGACACACCAAGACTTTTCCTCTTCCCTCCAACTGGCAGATTCACTTCACATGCACCAGTAGGTGGTTGAGAAGCAGTGTGTCTCTTGAACTCCTAGAGAGACAAAGTGAGTGACCTGATATCTTTTACAGATGACCTGAAGAAGAGCGCTACGTAAGCTCAAAAACGTCTCTCTCTGACACGGTACAGGAGCTAGCAAACAGAGCTGTAAATAGGGGAGTTTGAGTGGGAGTTCTGTTGGAGGAGAAGGGGTCCAAAAAGGTAGCCAGCCAGTCAGGCAGTGGCACAGGAGCTAGCAAACAGAGCTGTAAACAGGGGAGTTTGAAAAGGGAGTTTGTCTTGTGGTGCTTGTTTGGGATATGTTTTTTTTTTCTGCGGGTGGTGGTGTTATGGGTGTGGTTTGTTTTTCCCAGATGAACAAGATTTAGGTGGGAAGGCTATGACAGATACAGAGGCAGCAGTGGGAGTGATCCATGTTGTGGAAGACACAATGAAGATGACTGGATGTGGAAGCTGTGGTAGGTACATGATCCTAGAAGGGGCACTGGTAAGAGTTTTGTCTGTATGAAATGCCATCTGATAGAGCTGATGGAGGAAAAGATCCGAGGTTTGGAGATGCAGGTGGAAAGTCTGATTGAGTTTAGGAAGGGGTTTGAGCAGATTATGGAGCAAAGACATGAGGTATCTGAAGGGAAAAGCTCAGACTTGCAGATAGAAGCAGGACTGGGGAATTCTGAGGGGAGACTGGGTGAGGAAAGTGGTCAGTGGAAGCATGTGACTAAAAGAATCAAGCAGAGGAAAAGACGGGCTAGTGAATGAGAAATAGAGCTCAAGAATAGGTTTGCAGAGCTGGAAAATGAAGAAGGGGCTCAGCAGGTAGTCACTGAAGGTGGAAGGGCAAGGAAGAAGAGAAAAGCGGCCAGTCCTATAGGAAAAGGGGAAGAGTTAATGGAGACTACACCAAATATGAGCCCCAGGAGGACACAGGATGGGTTAAAGAGGATTACAGGGGAGAGTAGGAATGGAAAGAACTTGCAGCCAGAGGGAACAGAGGATAGACTGGAGAATAGCACCGTCACCAGGAAAAGGCAGGTCTATGTGATCGGGGACTCTTTTCTGAGAAGAATAGACAGGCCTGTAACCAGAGCTGATCCAGAGAATAGGAGGATGTGCTGTCTTCCAGGTGCTAAGATACGGGATGCAGACCTGAGGTTGAAAAGGATTCTATAGGGAGCAGGAAAGAATCCCCTAATTATCCTTCATGTGGGAACAAATGATACAGCTAGATTCTCGCTGGAAAGTATTAAGAGAGACTATGCTAGGCTGGGGAAGATGCTTAAGGAAATCAAGGCTCAGGTGATCTTTAGTGGGATTCTGCCTGTTCCTAGAGAAGAGCAACAAAGGTGTGACAAGATTATGACTATCAACAGATGGTTTAGGCAGTGGTGCTATAAGGAGGGCTTTGGGATGTATGGCCATTGGGAGGCATTCATGGACAGAGAACAGTTCTCTCAGGATGGACTTCATCTGAGTAGGGAAGGAAATAGACTTCTAGGATGGAGGCTGGCACAACTGATTAAGAGAGCTTTAAACTAGGAATTTGGGGGAGATGGTTGGGAGATGTCCAGGTAATCTCCATGCCGGATTTTAGCATTGAGAGGAAAGAAAACGAAGTAAGAGAGGATATAGCCATGGGTAGGAGGAAGGGCAGTGTAGATACCAGTCTAATAGGTTATACTGGCTGTAGAATGACCGTGCCTAATAGGGTACAGAATGTGAGTGAGGCCAAACAGCAAAAATTAAGATGTTTGTACACCAATGCGAGGAGCCTAGGTAACAAAATGGAGGAACTAGAGCTACTGGTGCAGGAAGTAAAACCAGATATTATAGGGATAACAGAGACATGGTGGAATAGTCGTCATGACTGGACTACAGCTATTGAGGGGTATGTGCTGTTTAGGAAAGACAGAAATAAAGGTAAAGGTGGTGGAGTAGCATTGTATATCAATGATAAGGTAGAATATAAAGAAATAAGAAGCGATGAAATGGATAAGACTGAGTCCGTCTGGGCAAAAATTACATTGGGGAAGAAAACTATTAGAGCCTCCCCTGGGATAGTGCTTGGGGTGTGCTATAGACCGCCGGGATCTAATTTGGATACGGATAGAGCCCTTTTTAATGTTTTTAATAAAGTAAATACTAATGGAAACTGTGTGATCATAGGAGACTTTAACTTCCCAGATATAGACTGGAGGACGAGTGCTAGTTTAATAATAGGGCTCATATTTTCCTAGATGTGATAGCTGATGGATTCCTTCATCAAGTAGTTGCTGAACCGACTAGAGGGGATGCCATTTTAGATTTGGTTTTGGTGAGTAGTGAGGACCTCATAGAAGAAATGGTTGTAGGGGATAATCTTGGCTCAAGTGATCATGAGCTAATTCAGTTCAAACTGAACGGAAGGATTAACAAAAATAAATCTGCAACTAGGGTTTTTGATTTCAAAAGGGCTGACTTTCAAAAATTAAGGAAATTAGTTAGGGAAGTGGATTGGACTGAAGAACTTATGGATCTAAAGGTAGTGGAGGCCTGGGATTATTTTAAATCAAAGCTGCAGAAGCTATCGGAAGCCTGCATCCCAAGAAAGGGGAAAAAATTCATAGGCAGAAGCTGTAGACCAAGCTGGATGAGCAAGCATCTCAGAGAGGTCATTAAGAAAAAGCAGAAAGCATATAGGGAGTGGAAGAAGGGAGAGATCAGCAAGGAAAGCTACCTTATTGAGGTCAGAACATGTAGGGATAAAGTGAGACAGGCTAAAAGTCAAGTAGAGTTGGACCTTACAAAGGGAATTAAAACCAATAGTAAAAGGTTCTATAGCCATATAAATAAGAAGAAAACAAAGAAAGAAGAAGTGGGACCGCTAAACACTGAGGATGGAGTGGAGGTCAAGGATAATCTAGGCATGGCCCAATATCTAAACAAATACTTTGCCTCAGTCTTTAATAAGACTAAAGAGGATCTTAGGGATAATGGTAGCATGACAAATGGGAATGAGGATATGGAGGCAGACATTACCATATTTGAGGTAGAAGCGAAACTCAAACAGCTTAATGGGACTAAATCGGGGGGCCCAGATAATCTTCATCCAAGAATATTAAAGGAATTGGCACATGAAATTGCAAGCCCATTAGCAAGAATTTTTAATTAATCTGTACAGGGGTTGTACTGTATGATTGGAGAATTGCTAACATAGTTCCTATTTTTAAGAAAGGGAAAAAAAGTGATCCGGGTAATTATAGGCCTGTTAGTTTGACATCTGTAGTATGCAAGGTCTTGGAAAAAATTTTGAAGGAGAAGGTAGTTAAGGACATTGAAGTCACTGGTAAATGGGACAAAATACAACATGGTTTTTACAAAAGGTAGATCGTGCCAAACCAACCTGATCTCCTCCTTTGAGAAAGTAACAGATTTTTTAGATAAAGGAAACGCAGTGGATTTAATTTACCCAGATTTCAGTAAGGCATTTGATATCGTGCCACATGGGGAATTATTAGTTATCTTGGATAAGATGGGGATCAATAGAAAAATTGAAAGGTGGATAAGGAATTGGTTAAAGGGGAGACTACAATGGGTCCTACTGAAAGGTAAACGGTCAGGCTGGAGGGAGGTTAACCAGTGGAGTTCCTCAAGGATCGGTTTTGGGACCAATCTTTTTATTACTGACCTCGGCACAAAAAGTGGGAGTGCGCTAATAAAGTTTGTGGATGATACAAAGCTGGGAGGTATTGCCAATTTAGAGAAGGACAGAGATATCCTACAGGAGGATCTGGATGACCTTGTAAACTGGAGTAATAGTAATAGGATGAAATTTATTAGTGAGAAGTGTAAGGTCATGCATTTAGTGATTAATAACAAGAATTTTAGTTATAAGCTTGGGACGCATCAATTAGAAGTAACTGAGGAGGAAAAGGACCTTGGAGTATTGGTTGATCATAGGATGACTATGAGCTGCCAATGTGATATGGCCATGAAAAAAGCTAATGCTGTCTTGGGATGCATCAGGAGAGGTATTTCCAGTAGGGATAAGGAGGTTTCAGTACCGCTTTACAAGGCACTGGTGAGACCTCACCTGGAATACTGTGTGCAGTTCTGGTCTCCCATGTTTAAGAAGGATGAATTCAAACTGGAACAGGTACAGAGAAGGGCTACTAGGATGATCTGAGGAATGGAAAACTTGTCTTATGAAAGGAGATTCAAGGAGCTTGGCTTCTTTAGCCTAACTAAAAGAAGGTTGAGGGGAGATATGATTGCTCTCTATAAATATATCAGAGGGATAAATACCAGAGAGGGAGAGGAATTATTTAAGCTCAGTACCAATGTGGACACAAGAACAAATGGATACAAACTGGCCACAAGGAAATTTAGACTAGAAATTAGATGAAGGTTTCTAACCATCAGAGGAGTGAAGTTTTGGAATAGCCTTTGAAGGGAAGCAGTGGGGGCAAAAGATCTATCTGGCTTTAAGATTAAACTCGATAAGTTTATGGAGGAGATGGTATGATGGGATAACATGGTTTTGGTAATTAAATATTCATGGTAAATAGGCCCAGTGGCCTGTGATGGGATATTAGATGGGGTGGGATCTGAGTTACCCAGGAAAGAATTTTCTGTAGTATCTGGCTGATGAATCTTGCCCATATGCTCAGGGTTTAGCTGATCGCCATATTTGGGGTCGGGAAGGAATTTTCCTCCAGGGTAGATTGGAAGAGGCCCTGGAGGTTTTTCACCTTCCTCTGTAGCATGGGGCACGGGTCACTTGCTGGAAGATTCTCTGCTCCTTGAAGTCTTTAAACTATGATTTGAGGACTTCAGTAACACAGATATAGGTGTGAGGTTTTTTGCAGGAGTGGTGGGTGAAATTCTGTGGCCTGCGTTGTACAGGTGGTCAGACTAGATGATCATAATGGTCCCTTCTGACCTAAATATCTATGAATAAGAGATATTACCTCACCCACCTTGTCTCTCTAATATCCTGGAACTGACATGGCTATGACAACACTGCATAAAGCATCTTGAACTCTTATGCAGTACAGGACTGTGGAGCATTACAGGCAGGAACCCCAGCAAGGCACAGCAGGTGGATAGAAGGTTCCAACAAAACCTCAAAAGCTGAGCTCCTAATTCTGAATTTTGGAATCCACATTTTATCTTATTGTTCTTTTATTAATAAGAGTCTTGTTTTACGCCTCTCACCTAGCCTTGCTCTGAGTCATTTCTTTGCAAGACTGTCCCCATCACTCCGCTAGTGATAGTATCTAACCTCATCCATCCTTAATTATTCATGGCTATTTTCAGTAAAATATTTCTAAGGGTATGAAATATATCTTGGGCTAAGGAATCCTATTGCCATTTTTACCTGGGTGTGCTGCTTTCACCATAAAACCTGATCAACTGATTATGACCTTCATAGTGAGGTCAATGCAGCTCCACGCATAAAGCCGAAGGACTAGCTCAGACACCATAACAAGAGAACAAATACAATACACATGAAAACCACAAGAGCAAAATACTTCCATTGTACTTACAAATTGTTCCATCAACTGCCTGCACTGCAGCTAAGTTGGAAACAGCTGAACAGACAGGCTGCTGAATGAAGATTTATTGACATTCACTATTAATTGTGCCCGAATAACTCCATTTAGTTTATAAGCCCATGTGATCTTGTGTGCCCCTAAATGCTTCAGTGCACAATGATCATTTGTGTTAGCCACAGATTAGTCTATCTATGGTGGTCAGTTTCAGATAAAAGCAATACAAGCCAATTTAACAGCAATATTAGGTGTGAAGAATTTCTCAGCATAAAGAAAAATGTAGGGATTAGAGCAAAGCTGTTTCCCAGTGCAAAGAACTGGCTGTTAGTATTGCTTTTCTTAGTCTAGTTTTCATTACTAAAACAACAATAAAATAATAATAATAATAATAATAATAAAGAAACTTCTCTGGCCATCTGGCTTTTGTTTTTGTTTTGTTTGTTGGGGAGGAGGGTACATTGTTTCTTAAATCATTAAACTGAAAATCCCACACCAAGTTATAATACAAACCTGTATTTTAAGGTAGGTAGGCAAAGTATGGTAGAAAGCAAGTTCTTAATATAGTTCAAAAAGCTCTGATTTGAGGCATTCAGTGTGACCATAGGGGCTGTCAAGTCTGAGGAAGAGGCACATGTAGTTAGAGATCATTTTAATATAAAACAATATAGACATTTATATCCCTGGCCTAAGAAATTCCAAGGTTTTTACAATAATTCTTGTATTAAATTGTTCTCAAAAGCTGTGCCTGCTCATTTTTTGATGTAAAATCCCTTTGAGACGGGAGAAAGAGAGATATTGCCTGGAAACCAGCACTCACTCTATACACTTTCTAAAGAGGTGGTATTACAACTCTAGCTGTCCTCACCTTGAGGTGCTTTCTTGCTATATTTTTCCCAGTTCTCTTAACATACATTTGTAAGACAGGCTTTGATTTTAATATAACCTATTTTTGTAAACAATTTCAACTTTTTAAAAGAAAAAGTATCTGTTATAGGGTAACCATTTCATGTAACCCTCGGGTCATCAAACACCTCTCTTGACTAAGTATCAGAGGGGTAGCCGATCCAACAAAGTGGGTATTCATGCTCCAATACGTCTGTTAGTCTATACGGTGCCACAGAACTCTTCACCTCTCTTGACTAAATTGCTCATACCAACAGAGCCTATTACATCCTACTGACGCACCTTCGTTCTGATCTTCAACAGTCCCTGCTATTGGCCGTTGACCTCTCTTGAGAAGAGACTGCTGTAACTGTGCCTAACTGTATCACATTGGGTGCTTGTTTTCTGGTCATATCACAAATCTAGATTCCTCTGGAAAGTTTTCCTGAAGAACTAACTGACTGAGTGTTCCACTGGTCAGGGCACTAGCCTGGGACTTGGGAGACTGGCTCAATCCATTGCCCTGCCACAGGCTTTTTGTACAACTTTGGGCAAGTCACCCCCACCCAGATTCCCAAAGGTATTTAGGCTCCTAACTCCCCTGAAACCAATGGGAGTTAGGTGCCTGTGAAGATCTAGGCCTTAGTCTATCTGCACCTGTAAAATGGGCATAATAGCACTTCCCTACTTCAACAGGTTGTTTTGAGGATAAATCCATTAAAGATTGCCAGGTGCTTGGATAGTATGGTGATGTGGGCCCTGCACGTACCTAAAATGGATTATGGCTCTCAGTGATTGCAAAAATGACATTGTGGGGTTTTGTATCAATTAGTTTCAAATCACAGAAGGATTGTTTGCAAGCAAACATAAGATTTTTCAAATACCAGCCCCGCAAACTCAATGGAAGTTTGGAGAGCCAAGGGAGATTCTTTCCTTCTCATGCACCATCCTTAGTGCTAAGAGTTCAAAAGCCCAAATTATGCTGTCAGTGATACTTGTGCACCCCCTTCACCTTCAGTGAGTTTTACAGGTGTAAACAACTCTATTAGTGATGCACAAGAGAAGTAACAGAGTCATAAGAACAGCCACAGTGGGTCAGACCAAAAGAACATCTAGTCCAGTATCCTGTCTTACAACAGTGGCCAATGCCAGGTGCCCCAGAGGGAATGAACAGAACAGGTAATTATCAAGTGATCCATTCCCTGTTCCCATTCCCAGAATCTGGCAAACAGAGGCTAGAGACTTTATCCCTGCCCGTTCTAGCTAATAGCCATTGATGGACCTATCCTCCATGAATTTATCTAGTTCTTTTTTGAATCCTGTTACAGTCTTGGCCTTCACAACATCCTCTGGCAAAGAGTTCCACAGGTTGACTCTGCATTGTGTGAAGAAATACTTCCTTTTATTTGTTTTAACCTGCTGCCTATTAATTTCATTTGGTGACCCCTAGTTCTTGTGTTATGAGAAGGAGTAAATAAGACTTCCTTATTTACTTTCTCCACACCAATCATGATTTTATAGATCTCTCATATTTCCCTTTAGTCATCTCTCTTCCAAGCTGAGAATGGAAAATTCAAGCTGAGATGGGGCGACCACATCTGCACGTAGTATTCAAGATGTGGGTATACTCTGGATTTATAGAGGCAATATGATATTTTCTGTCTTATTATCTGTCCTTTTCTTAAATGACTCCCAACATTGTTAGCTTTTTTGACTGCCGCTGCACAGTAAGCGGATGTTTCCAGGGAACTATCCACAATGACTCCAAGATCTTTCTCATAGCTAGATCTGCTGGGCCAACAAAAGTATAAAGCAGTAAAGTCTAATGAAAAACAGGCCACATTCTGCTTGTTGCAGCAACCCCCACATAATACTATCAGCATAACAAATATACAACAGAATGACCAGTCACAATATTAGGGCTATACTGTAGCTTTTAAACCATGAGTCACACTGCAAGGGGTTTTCGGGGCTGACTCACCCAGATTACCTCATGGACTCCAAGGCAATACACGTTCCAGAAGCAGCTCCACCACCATTTCATTGGGTGCATTCCCCTCCCCACTGTCCAGGTCTATTACCCTCTCCCTGCCACTTCACATCCTCTTATAGTTAAATAGTACCACCAATAGCAGTATTAGGATTGTGTCTGTACTTTCTTCCCACATATGGATGCAAAGAAAAGTATCCTCAGAAACCTTTGCCTACCTGTATAGGGCTGGGGATAGTGGAGCCATCACAATTCATGGTAAAAGTTACAGCACCTTCTAGAATCATACATTTCTTAAGTGCTCTATTTTCATATTCAGAATACTTAATTTCCAAAAGCAACAAATCACTCCCAATCCAGACTATGAGCAGAGCACTCTGCTAGTATCATCTCCTTCTAAAACAATGTTGTGTGTGTGTATTCATCTAGCTATCTGTCTCAGATATTTCCAGCTGTGGGCCTGCCCCACAATCTGACATAACAAAGGTAACAATGCTCAAAACTTATTGTTCTTAATAAATATTTCTACCGCATGCACCACGACACCGCCAAAGACGACGGTTTGGTTTTTAAATAATACATTGGAACAGGTCCCATTAAATCAACAATTTTTTCAAGTCCCTCAATTCACAAGTAGATGAGTTGATTCATTTATTTCCCAATCCTTTGATTAGAAGGAGCCACTAAGCCTCTTGATTACTTATAGTTACGTGGTTCACCATCTTAAACTGGGGCTCCAGCAGGATACTCTGTGATCTCAGTCAGTTAAAAAGTTTTTTATTCCCTCTTACTAGATTTTTTTTACCTTAACCATTAATCTCAGATGTGGTCTACTGTTAAACTACTTTTTGAGTCTAAGGAAACTATACCCATTGAACTTCCCTTATTTCTCTCTTCCCTTTGCTCTCTCTCTCCTCTCAGATCCCCTTTTAGACAAAGCACAATTTTCAATGCCAAGATGTGAAAAGTGGTCCTTGTTTGTAGTAAAACTGTGCTGCATTAAAAGTGATTTTATAGTTTTACCTAACAGAAACAACTGTGGAAAGTGACTGAACACTTTGTGTTTCATTTCAGTGCAAAATCACCTCCATACCCACAATCTGTTTTTACAGCCAATGAACAAGTTTCTATAGGACCGTAGTATTGGTATAACTTACTGGAATTTCCACTCTCCCTGAAAATTAGAGGACTGTTTTATTTATCTTACAGATGCATCTGGTTGGAATCTGATGAATTTTTATAGTTCATTCTTAACCCTATGACGACTCTCGGGATTCTGACAAATGCTCTGCTTCAGCAACACACAGGTTTGAACAAGAACTTGAATCGGAACTCTATGGTAATTTGAATGCTCTTTTAATTAACTAAATTAAGTAAAAACAGAAAAAAAACAACACTGTATCCCCTGGCAGAGTAGATTGATATATTTCGTCATTAAGAAAAAGGCTCCCAAAGGTTCAAATTTTTACACATATGATTATGAAAATACCAAATCTACTTAATATAGCTTTGCTTCAAAACACAGTTCATCCTGCAGAAATAAAAAGTGCTTATCTCTCACAGACAGCATTTTATGGATGTCATATTCATAAATTAATTCACTATGCATCAAAATACCTCAAACTCTTGGGGACCTGTGATAAAACCTTCATTCATACTTTGATTACCCAGCTGCTAGATGTAGCTTTTTCTAGTATGTCTTAAATCAACTCCATTTGACTGCCGAGTTGACCATCAAATCAAAATGTTTTGGGAGTCTTCTTCAACCCAGGAAGTTTAATGTATGAATGAGTGATTATCTGAGGTCTGTTTTTTATAATCTCAAAAAGGGGTCAAAGTGTCATTGCTGTTGTACAGTTCCCAGGCAAAAAAAGTTCAGTAAGCTGGAGTTAAAGTTGACCAGATGTACCACTAACCTTATTGGAATGTGCCTTTAAAGAACATCAGTTTTAAAAAAACACTTTGAGGCCTGGATGTCTAAAGTTAAACTTCCACATTAAAAAAAAAAAATGGAAGTATGGAAATACACATGTAAAGTCACAGAACCTTAGCTCTGCTCCTACAACACTGCTTCAAAGAAAGCTGAACACTGGGTGACAAACCTTTCTTCACATAATGTACATCACGGAGTCAGTAATTTGAGGAGTGTTATCTTTAACTGTGAGACATAACATAGACATGTTGGGACAGATCCTCAGAAGGTAAAAATTGGCATAGCTGGGCATGACTCCAAGAGCTCTGTTGATTCCAATAGAGTGACATCAATTTATACCTGCTAAGGATCTGCCCTGTAAAAAAATTTTAAGTGACTTTTATATCTGTAAATTAGCTAGTTTGACCTCCTCCAAACTTTCCAGAAAATATAGGCTCTTGTCTCTGTCAAAGTTAGTGGCCAGTCCAGTCCTCATTACTTATTGTGTCTCTCTCTCTCTCTCTCTCACATATAAAGCTTTCAAAGTAGTAAGTTTTTTACATCAAAATAATAAATGTTATAATTAGGAAAATACTTTAATTAAAAGTTATCCATTTTTTAAAATATAGACTGATTTATCAAAAAGAGATTTTGATTCATGTTTCTTGGCTAATGAAATATTGAATATTTGCTCTTTAGGGTACCAGAACTGTTCAGCTTGATTTCTGAAATCAACAACAACAGAGGTGAAGTCCTGGCCCAATTGAAATTAATGGGAGTTTTGCCACTGCTTCAGTGGGGCCAGCTACCTTGATTTTGTTTGATCTCTGTTTTTTAGGACAGACATGCAGAAGAACAGTTCAATAAGGTCTTTATGTTAGAAACACTATTATTTCTACAGAACCAAGAGTAGTAACTCCATAGGCTTCTATTGGTATTTTAGTTATATCAAGCAAATAAACTCTCAAACAGAGAGGACCAATAAGCTAATTACTGGAAAGAAACACTGAAGAGTCATTATGAACATGATTCATATCAGCCTCAGCAAAGTCCCATTTGCAGGCTTCTGAGATACCATTTATTCTTATGTTCCAACAGTGCTCACACTGCAGTGACAAAGATGAAATTCTGCCATCAAGGTGTGCATACTATGCAGAAAACAATTTGCTTAAAGACAATAATAAAAAACCACCTCATTATAAGCTCCTCCTACAGCTCATTAAGTGAGTACCATCTGTCCTGTGCATTGACTGAGGCAGAGGTCCGGTGGAAAAAATAGTACAACCATGTAGTTAGAAACAGTATCATAATGCACAAGGGCACCAAATTAAGGTTACATAGACAACCTTAATTCTGGTATTTCTTAACTTTTAAGAGATTGATTTTGCAATCTTAATTTTTTTAACCAAAGGTTTGTGTGTGTATTTTCTTAAGTTTAAAAAAAAAAGGGAAAAAAAACCCAGAAAATCTATCATGTGGCATAATATTGACACCCACCTGGTTCATCAGCAGGGCTGGAACCTTTAAAGTCACCACACAGTCCTCTGCCACTTGACCTAACAGAGTTACTTATAGCAGTAGTAGATGTCATCTCTAGGTGGATCAGAAATAAAGATGGATGGGCTGCTTTGCCAGTGCATTTCACAGATATTTGCTCTCAACAGAAGAATGTTGAGACTCAGGAATCTTGGGTTTCAGTCCAGGCTCTGGAGGAGTGTAATGTCTAGAGGTCACAGACTCTTCTGCCTGTTTGCCGCAAGTTTCACCCTTTCTGCTCTTCCCTTCCAATCTCTCCCATCTCTGGCTCCATGTCCAAGTCCAATTTTCTTTGCCTCTTCAGTTCCAGACTCTGCTCCTCAAACTTCTTATCCCAACTGCAGTCTCCTTGCCCAGCCAGTCCCAGTTTCCCCTGGCTGGATCCCTATCTGATCTGCTTCTCCCTTTCCCCACACTTGCTTCCATTGCAGTTCTGTTCCCCAAGTTCTTCCTCCTACCTCAGTCCCTCCCACCCACTCCCTGGGTCCTTGTCTCAGTGCCTTTGCCCCATCATTCCCAGTTCTCCACCACCCCATCCCTGTTCCCCTCTCACAGTTTCATAGTCCAGGTCTCCTTGCCTAGCTTATCCCAATCTCCCCATCTGATCTCAGTGTCTCCGCTGGAAAAACTGGCTCCCAGTCCTCCTTCCCCCAACTTCCCTCATTAACTCTGTTTTATTCTCCCCCATCCTTAGCTTCCAGTCCAAGTCTCCTTGCCCAACCAGTCCCAGCCTCCCCTGTGCCCCCAGTCTCCCTTATGTCCCCAGCTCCTTGTCCAATGCAGTCCAGGGTCCCCTTCCAACTCCCAGTCACAGTTCCTCTTGCAGGCCCAGTCTCACCAGACTCCTTGTTTTAATCTACTATTTTCCCTTCATTCTGATCTGACTTTTATCTTTGTTTCATTTGAATCAGATGGCTTCCGCCTGCATGATGCCTGCTCACCAGCAGGGATGGGAGATTGTCAATGAGAGCACAGGACAGACAGGATCTCAGTTCTGGTGCCCAGCCCTATCTAGCCCAGAGCAACTATTAAAGGGAAAGACCTTCTGAGGCCCCAAAAATCCTGCTCCAAAACATGTTCAGTAGCTCCATGGAGGTGGCACATGAACAGTCTGGTCAGCACCAGGAGCTATGAGTGGCTCAAGCATGCTCAACGAGGACAGAATCTTCAAAGCTATCAAGCTCTAGCAAATCTCTACAGAGCAAGTGAAACTGCAGTTTTCCAAAGGCTTAGCCGAATGTGCATGGATTTCCACAGGAACAGTAAAAGGCCCATCCTTAATACAGGGCTACTCCCCTGCCAACTATCAAGTCCCTGCTCCAAAGCATGGGGGTTCTAAAGCTGTTCAATTAAAGGTCTAAAACAAACAAACAAAAAAAACTTTAACATGGGCAAAATAACATCTCTTTCCTTAGCCAAATTTCTGGAAACCGCAGAACTGTTTTGGCTGAAATTTTCCAACCTGAGGCAAACATCTAGCATGGAAAGTTTCAGTCAAAACTGTTAAACATTGGCAAAGTTACAAGCAACTGAAAACAGTATCTTGTAGTGGGAAGTTCTGCCTCTCTGTACCTTGGGGGAACACCCTGACCCCCATGTTCATCCTTATAATAGGATGGTGTGGTATCCAATGCAAAAGTTTGTCATGTCAGGTGTCTTTGGAAGGCTCATGATGCACTGAGCATTGTTGTCATAGTTATAGGTTGTTATAGGTTGTAATTTTATGTGTATAGTTATGAGGCTGAAAATGTGTCCTCATGGCTTAAAACAAGCCCAGGCAAAAACTCTCCAGGAGCAGAGACCCAGGCAAAACTCTCCAGGAGCAGAAGGACAGTTCACACCTCATCAGGGTATGTATGGGATAAACCCAGCCCAGTCTCACAGGAACAAAGGACACTGCCCCAGGCAGCAACAAAAGGATCTGTTGGACTCTCCAGGGAGTCACCCCTCCCTTCCCTTAGTCAGTTTTTGGGACTACGATGAGGTAATACTCACCTGCCTCTGAAGGTGGGGGGGGGCGCAAAGCCAAGAGGGAAGAAAAGACATGATAAAAGGGAGAGATGTTTGCCATGCTTTCTCTTCCACCTCCATGTACAAACACCACCACCAAGCGACTGAAGTGCGGATCAAAGGGGAGAGCCTGGCTGAAGGGCAACCAGCCAGCCTGTAGTGAGAAGCATCTAAGTCTGTAAGGGCACTGAAAGTGTTAAGAGCAGCTTAGAATGCATTTTGCTTTTATTTCATTTGACCAATCTGACTTGTTGTGCTTTGACTTATAATCATTTAAAATCTACCTTTGTAGTTAATAAATTTGTTTGTTTATTCTACCTGAAGTAGGGCATTTATTTTGAAGCATGTCAGAGACTCCCCTCAGAATGACAAGCCTGGTACATATCAATTTCTTTGTTAAATTGACGAACACATATAAGCTTCCAGCATCCAGTGGGCATAACTGGACGCTGCAAGATGGAGGTTCCTAGGGTTGTGTCTGGGACCAGAGATATTGCCTAGTATCAATCAGTTGCACAATCCAAGCAGCAGCTGGCCAAAAGTGCTCACTCACGTAGCTGGAAGCAGCTTACATGCTTGAGGCTGTGCATGAACAGCCCGGGAGCGGTGGTTCTCACAGTGGAGCAGGGTTAGGCTGGCTCCCAGAGCCAGGGATTGGAGTGACCGGTCCAGATAACACCAGGGGAATGTGACAAAAAAGTGTTGGACAACTTTAATAATAGATGATGCTATCAGCCCTGTCTGTAATATCAACATTCTGATAATATTCTGGAGAGTATACACAAATGCTGTAGAAAAGCTTTTTTTTTTTTTAAAGTCTTTTCCTTAATCTCCAGGCAGTCACTCTTTCACACATCCCTTTCTTTATGAAACTGTAGATCCTGTCTTTTTAAAAATATTTCTCATAATATACGAGAGAAGGGCTGTTAAAGAATTTGGCTTCTATTTCTATTTGACAGTATAGCCATACTGAAAATACATCTACGGTGTCTTTCTCAGTTTCAGTGACTGTTGGACAGACTATTTCTCAGAAAAAATGCAAGTTTTTGATACTAACCACCCAATGCTTTTCATTCACATTCAGCATTCTCCATATAAATTATACTGGTGTTTCTAGTGACCAAGAACTGCCAAGTTTGCATATCATACTGTAAATAACCACTGAAACTAGGGAACTGGTTAATTACTTTCATTATTAAAATTTACATATTTTTTCTAGTTTAAATTTGTCTAGCTTCAACTTCTAGTCATTGGTTCATGTTATTCCTTTCTCTGCTAGATTGAAGAGCCCACAATTAAATATTTGTTCCCCATGTGGATATTCAGACTGTTAAGCTAAATAAATTGAGTTCTTTGAGTCTATCCTAAAAGGCAAGTTTTCTAATCCTTTAATCATTCTTATGGGTCTTCTCTAAACTTTCTCCAATTTATCAGCATCCTTCTTGAATTGTTGACAACAGAACTGGACATAATATTCCAGCTGCAGTCACACTAATGCCAAATATAGAGGCAAAATAACCTCTATACTCCTACTCAAGATTCCCCTGTTTATTCATCCAAGGTTTGCCTTAGCCCTTTTGGCCACAGCATTGCACAGGAAGCTCATGTGCAGCTAATTATCTATCATAACCCCCCAGTCTTTTTCAGAGTCACTGCTTCTCAGGACAGAATCCTCCATTCTGCAAGCATGGCCTACATTCTTTGTTCCTCAATGTATACATTCACATTTAGCCATCTAAAAATGCATATTGTTTGCTTGCGCCCAGCTTAGCAAGCGACCTGTGTATTTATGTTCTATGTTCCCACTTACACATTCTAAACACCTGATTTTGCTCTCATTTATGCCATTTTTATGTCTGCATGATTCCACTGATTTCAGTGGACTTACTCTTGCCTTATGGCTGTGTAAGTTCCCACTGGAGTCAATGGAAAGACTTCCTTCAACTTCAGTGGTCTTTGGAACAGGACATAAGTCAGTCTAGAATCAGACCCCATGATCTATGAGCTACCCCATGAATAACTGTACACCATACAGTTCATTTCCATATATGTACCACTGTTTTAACCCCAAAGTACCTTCTCTCTACTCCAGATAGTGACTAATCTATACCCAGATGCATGGGGATGGGAATGTGCAAGGAACTCTCTCCCAACATTTGCACAGACTTTATATGAACCAGATGGAGTTGCATTCCCAGCACTCAGTTAAGACTAGAGATGCCTTTTTCCATGCACCCCCTAGGATGCCCCAAAGATGATAGGGAAGGCAGGGAAATTGCCCTGCACCCCTTCCACATCAACCCTCCCAACAGGTCAGGTGAACCCTTGGGAACATCCTATGCTCATTTCACAGAGCTCAAGGAATAGTTATGACTTAAGAATATAAGAGCTGCCATACTGGGTCAGACCATGGTCCACCTTGTCCAGTATCCTGTCTCTGACAGTGGCCCATACCCAAGTCTCAGAGAAAGTGTACAGAACAGGGCAATTTTAGAGAGATCCAACCTGCCTTCTGGCCGTCAGAGGTTTAGGGTCATCCTGAACATGAGGTTGTATCAATTCATGATTTTATAGGACCTCTAATGTATTCCCCCTTGTCTCTTTTCTACAGCTCTAATTTTTTTAATCTCCCCTCGTATGGGAGCCATTCCATACCTTTGATTATCTTTGTTGCCCTTCTCGGAAGCTATTTCTAGTTCCACTATATCCTTTTGGAGATGGGGCAACTGGATGCAGTATTCAAGGTGTGAATGTACCTGGATTTACATAATGGAATTATAATATAGTCTGTTTTATTTTCCATCCCTTTCCTAATAGTTCCTAACACACTGTTAGCCTTTTTGACCGTTGCCGTGCACCGAGCGGAAGTTTTCAGAGAATTATCCACAGTGATGCTAAATCTCTTTCTTGGATGGTAACAGCTAATTTAGACCCCATCATTCTATATGTATAACTGGGATTATTTTTTTCCCCATGTGCATTACTTTTCATTTAGAAATGATGAATTTCATCTGCTATTTTGTTACCCAGTCACCCAGTTTCAAGAAATCCCTCTTGAACAATTTTGTATTGTCTGCAAACTTTGCCATGTCATTGTTCATCCCCTTTTACAGATTATTAATGTATATGTTGAACAGCATAGGTCCTGAGGTATAATACCTCCCTATCTCCCAATGGCAAGGTGCATCTCCATACAAACCTCTACATGGGACAGTATCTACCAGGAACAATTTGGCCCTAAACATTTGGTGCTCAATGTCATTTCTCCCATTAAATCATGCCAACACTAATTCAGACTGGTCTCTCCACACTAGAATTCACTTTTCATCCACATTTGAGGCCCTTCAAAACTTTCTAGCTGTGCTGTTCAACTCCTTGGATAACTAACTTTACCTCAGTATCTGAGGTATTCATGGTATTTCCTATGGTAAATATAGGGAAGAGCAAAGGAATGCTGCATATACTGAGATAACTTCATGTATTTAGCTTAGGTGAAACTGGCAAGTTTATAGTTTAGTTTTATATACAGCAGTCTATTTTCTCCAGTGTGTGAGCCAAACAAGGAAAAGTATTAAATCCCATTGGTGGATCCATTGCTATGAAAGAGTATGTAGCACTCCTGTTTTCTAGAACACAAAGTCATCTAGGAATTGGACTGCTGGTTGTTCAATGTGTTTTTAGCTGGGATCATATACCAAATAACAGTTCGCTCGGGTCTTTATGGGGGAGTGGGTTGTTAGATCCAAGAACCTTGGTTACTGAACCAAAATACTGTCATGGGAAAAACACCTGCTTACATAATCAGGGTGAAAATCTTTGTGAGCATTAAAACGAGCCTGAACACTTGCATCTCTCTAAAACACACAGTAAGGCCCAAACTGAGGGGAGGGACTAAAAAAACAAGCAAGGTAAATTGTTTTTCACACTTTAATATTTAAAATGGCTACATTTTCAACTTTGACACCTTAATATTGCTAATATATTAGTGCAACATATGGTCATTAATAAATAACAATAGTACCTCTAACCTCCCTCCCCCACCACTGCCAACTTTAAAAATAAATTCAATCAATTTTGGGCAAAATATCAGAACAGGATCAGTCACTGTTTCAGAATTAAGCAATAAAGTGCTCACAGGCCTAGAGTTAATTAAAGCCAACATTCAACAGTGTTACCTCACTCAGTTGAAAGTTAGCATGAGGGAACCTGGGCCAACTGTCATCTTCTTATCAGGTTTCCTTTTGGCAACATTTTGTCCTCCTTCGGGTCTGATCCAAAGCCAACTGAGGCCAATGGAAAGACTCCTAGTGACTTCAGTGGCCTTTGGATCAGCCCCTTTGTAGTGTCTATGGAAGTACCAATGAACTCCATTTATCCTGACAAAACAGAATTTACAGAAGTGGGAATTCCAAGGAGAGAGATCATTTCAGCATGCCTCGTTTCAATCACTAGCATATGCCCAACTAAGTGGTAATGCCCACCAACATGTCTGAAGGGTGAATATTAGAGCTGAGGGGGCTATCGTTAATCTGAACTGCAAGTAGCTGACAGCTTTTTATTTGGCTGCTGCCATGTTGTGGGTTTTAACTAAAGCCCAGTCTGGCAGTAGCCAAATTAAATCTGTACACTCCTGCATAACCTTTCTCCTATTAGTCATGTTATTAGTATTTGCTCCAAGTGGATTTTTTATTCTGAATCCATAGAAAGAGTCCCTGAAACATTTACCCAGGATGTCTGCAGAAATTTCTAATGCATTTGTGCTAGCTTTGAAGTCAGCTAAAGGAGATTTTACACTACAAAACCGGCTCATGTCAAGTCATCTCAAATGGCACAGAGCTGTGAAGCACTCCTCTCTCTCTTTCATTTTTAAAGACAGTGCAGATGACATGCCCTCACTTAAAAAGAGTTCTTTCCTGGCACACAGGGTCTTTCCTCCAATGCCGACGGCAGCTGCTCCTTTTAATTTCAGTATATATTACCAGGAGAATAGTCTGAGAGGGAAAAAATTCTTTTTGACAAAGCCTTTGACGTCCGACTCCTCAGGGTTCTCTGACTCCTTGAGCTTTGTACTATGGCATTACCATCCTAGGCATGTGTATCTTCCTCTGAGCTCCTAGGGCAATGAGTGTCATAGAAAACAAAAAGTATCAGGGAATGCAGTGAAAATTCACTACAGTAGCATCTATGATAAAAACTATAAGGCATATGGTTCATTAGTATATGGAGAAAGCTGGATCTTCCATTTTACTGGATAATGACACTATTTATATTCACGACAAGTATCTGCTCAAGATCTAAAGCTTGACCAGCCCTTCCTGACCCAAATCACTCCCCTCCTTCCCTCAGACACATACATTGCTGTTCTTTAACAAAGACTGTCAATAACATTGAGATGGAAGTTTGCCATTAAACATGATACATTGGCAAACAAAAATGTCATGGATAATCAGCAAAGTCATCCTGGGTAAGTTAGTAGGAGGCTATTATTGCAGAACTCAGTTCCAAAATCAGGGGCATAGACAATGTGTGTCTGCATGGGGGAGGGAAACAGGGCTGCCACAGACAGAAGGTCAGGTTGAAATAATTAACACTCTTCAAATTAAAGCCAAGGTGTTAAGTAAAAACAGAGAAACAGAACAAAAAAAATATTGACTGAGCTAGTTCGGAAAAAATTCCGGCACCTGGGTCATCCTTGCAGGCTTGTAATAGCACAATTACAGTCCTGTAGTCTTAAAATCCCATCTGCCTGCAGGGAGGGAGTCTGTTTTTAGAGGTACTTGGTGTTATTCCTTAGATATAGACGGGAAGGCAGGAAAATCTCAAAAGGATATGGGGAATTTCTGAAAGGTTCCTGAATGTATATGTCAGAGACAGATCCAAATCAGAATCCCTGAACTTTCCTACCTACCCCCTTCAAACTTTGGGCAAGTTTGGCTCCAGATCTGAATTATGCAGCTTGGGCATATATCTATTACCCAGGACTCAAACTTGATGATTTGGGTCCCAGACTCACTTGTGGGCAGGCAAAGGCTAGTTGTGTTCTGGAGTGAGCCCCTTGTCCTTGGGGAGGGAATACATTGCATTCCTCTGTGGCAACCCCTCAGATAATCTTCAGAGTGGAATTGACAGGTTCTGGAAGTTAAGAGCTTCATGCAAAAAACTGCACTGATGATGCAGTTTGCTGTGCACAACAAATTTTATTGGTCCTGCTGAAAAATCCAGGAACAATGCTGCATATTCTTGAGCACCAGCTACAGATATATTACCTAATAATAAGAGATCTCGCTTTCATAGAAGGCACCCTTGTAACAAAAAAGTTATTGTATTCTGTCCTCCTCAGGCACAGAGATGGCTATTTTAGTGCTGGAGCTTTGACAATGTGCATTTGGGAAGGAGTGAAAGAGAATCAGTAAAAATCTGTTGGGAGACCCTGTCCTGTTCTGTCCTTGAGAGAGTCTGCTTAACAACAAAATGGCTCTTTTCCAGCTCTACCTACTATGATCCTGAAGCTGCCAATACAATGACAAATACATTGTAAATATGTATTTAAACTAATGGTAACTTTCCTCACTCTGATTATAGTCAGCCGAAAGCCTCTTGTCTTTGTTCTGAGTGAATGTGGTGTAGCAGTCCCCATGAATCTGTAACACCAATAGGTTTGAAATAAAACTGTAACCCCGGGGCAAAGTCCCGGAGATAAAAAAATTCATTAGTATAGGCTAAAGTGGCACAGAGTTGCCACAAGTTCCCTTCTGCTGAGGATCCTGAAGAGGGCCACGGTTGCCCACAAAAGAGGTAGGAGAGGCTGTGGGCTCTAGCCACGATGACTGGCAATACACCAGTTTAGGAGCCTCCACCAGCAGGTCTTCTGTAGAGGGTCCCATCAATTATTAAAGTTGCTTTCTCCTAACAGAAACCAGGAGGTAAGGCAAACAGCTATATTAGCACCTGGCCTCTGAGGAACGAATCCTTCTTGAGTCTCAGGAGGTCCTGCTGGCCCAATTAAATGTCCTTTACATCTCCTTTAATACATTCACTGAATCTAAGCTCTCTCTACAGTCTATGGTCTACACCAAACTTCCCTAGTGTTTAACTGACAGTTACACTGTTTCCAGGCTAACTGCACCTCCTGGTCTCTTCAAGAGCACCCTTTCCTCTCAGGTTTCAGGCCTCAAGCAGTAACCTGGCTCAAGATAGAATCATAAGATTCTCCGACTCTCAGACTGGCCAATCGCTACAGTCCTCTACAGTCAACCATAATTTGTCTCTGCAGGTCTGACTTATGTCCAGGGCCTGCCATTCTGTTCTCTCCAGGAACAATGACAGTGGAACCCAGTGACTAAACAGCCACCTAGAAAGCAAAGTAATGTTTATTTAGAACAAAAGCATTTCAAAGACCATAGGTCTTAAAACAATAAAACAAACTGTGTGAATGCCTGATTTTATGTTCCCAAAGGCTTATCATTCCCCAGACCTTGGAATGTTCAACTCCTTTACACTCTCTCAGTCCAGTCTCTCCCTGTATCAACCTAGCTCCCTTGCTAGCTTCTGATAACTTATCCCCCTTCTTCTCCCAAGAAAGGGGTTTTTTAAACTGGTTATTGTTCTTTTGATCTCCTGGCTCCTAGCTTTGACAAAACAAGGTTTGCAACTTGTTGGAGATAGGATCCCTAAAGCTAATAGCTTGCCCCATTGTTGTTCACATGTATACCTGGATGTTCTCATCTGGGATGCCACTGGGTTGCCTTCCTGTTTGTTTTCCCCACAGGACCTTATAGATCAATGCATTCACACAGGAAAGTCTTATATAACCCAATATTCAGTAACTTGACCGCACTGACTAGGTTACATAATATGTTCATAAAATTATTATATAGCACCACTACATCCATTCCAACATCATCATGGTTAGCTTCGTTTTTAAAAGACTAAAATTGTCAGCAAGTGTTACAATTACAATGTTGCCATTAAATTTGGGGTTTTTTACAGCTCAGAGAGAAATCAAATTAGGACTCCTAGGCCTGATTCTGATCTCGAACTAACTTGACACTGGTGTAACTCCATTAGAGATCATTTGTAATTACACCAATGTAAATGAAATAAGAATCAGCCACTCCTGCAACTACAGCTGATTAGAATTTGTTACCGATATATTAAAAAAACCCTTCATACTAACAATGACAAATTATTCACAGATAATTAGAGCACAATTTTAAAACATGCTTAGAAACACTTGACTTCTCTGTTCTAACTAGAATAAAACAAACCTGCAAATTATTGTACTCCATGTCTTGCCAAATAGCATTTATGGACCCAGCCATCTGCAAAGATATATCATAGGAACTGAGCAAAAGCACAAATAGGCAGACGTAAGTCTTTTGAGATGCCATCTGAACACTAAAGAACATACCCAAGTTTAAATAATAATAACAACTTAAACTATCTACATTAGATGTATTAGACCAGATAGAAAGGTATCTGGCCTAATACTAAGTTTTATATAGCAGTTCACTAGTGGGATACATCACAGAAATAAGGTCTGTCAGATAAAATGAGTGACTGCATTTCAAGAGTGAGAGTTTTCTGATTGCCTGAGAAACAAAAACATTTGTTAGAGCTCATTTTGAGAACATAATTGCTACAGCTGCCCTCACTCTTTCACTTTCTGGGCCAGATCGGAATCTCAGTTACAGTAGTGCAAACCCAGGGTTACTCCGGATTTACACTAGTGTAACAGAATGATACCTTTCCTGTCCATTCAATAGAACTATTCACATGCTTAAAAGTTAAACATACATAAGAAACAGCAACAGATGCAAATTTTAATATGTTATCCTTTGACCAACCCTATTTCCCCAACTTCTGCCAACCAAACACAGGATAAAATTTCAAAAACAATGTTAAAACAGTACTCAAACAACAGCTGAGATTACAACTAGTCATATTTGCAATCTCTTCAAATAGAGATGAGGGGGGAGAAAATCAACAAACATTTTAACTAGAACATAGCAAAGATAACCTGTATTGATGTCACTTTTGAATCTATTACACAGAAGAGGTACAGGGAGTGCATCATTTTTATGGGCCTTTATCATTCAGGACCTTGGGAGAGCTTAAAGACTTTTCTTATATAAAGAAGTGCCTTCACAATAGATTATAACAAACAATTAAAAACTACACATTGTCTGTAGTTCCTTTTAACCCAATTATCCCCAGGCACTGAACAAGAGGATAAAAGTATAAAATCACCAATACATTGGTGAGAGTACACCAATAGCATGGTATTTCTACTATATTCTGCTAGATCAAACTGGTAAGAATTTAAGCCTGGATTTTAAAACTGAACTCATTCTAGAATGCACATTTTTAAAAATTATGTCTGATTGAGGAAAAGGTACAGGACAATACCTCCAATCCACATGGGTTGATTTTACAGCACAGGGTATAAAAAGAGAAGGTATGATTAATCACTTCTGTACTCTCAATCTGCACATATTGAAATGCAAGACTGTTATTTTCATCAGGTAGCTTTTAAAACTCGCCTCGCACACATCTAGATGACTACTCAAGGTACAGGGCAAAGGGGAATCTGGAACAGGGTGTTTTTAACAAAGATAACTATTACAAGCATTGATTTATTCCTTGAACTTTTATGAACACATAAAGAGACTATATTTTTCTTTTTATCTGTTTACAAGAAAAACCTGATTAGGATCTAATCTAGCACCATTTCTAAAACAGCTATCACCATAGCATCTAAGTGATATGAACCTCAAAAGCTGGCTTTACACAACTTTATTCTGTAGGAGTATACAACATGAAGATCTTTGAGTTAAACATGAGCTAAGTGAAAACTGATTCCAGCAAAAACCCCAACCTCAACCACATAACAAGAGGAAATTGCAAAAACCACTAACAAAAATTCCAGTGGACTTTCCCAAGGCTGCACATGCTGGAAATCAAAGGATACTTTCCAAAGGCTGGCAGGTGAAGTCAATGAGTGGTATGAATGGAGCCCCCACACTGAAGTGACCACATAACTTTATAAAAACAATTGCACTGGTTTTTCAATATAGTCCACCCCTTGAGTGCTGCCTATTTCCTTCCATAGTTGTTGCTATTATGATGTCACACAACCTCTGGATGTGTTGGCAAAAAATGTCACTTTCTATAGCTACCACCAAAGTTATTCCATTAGACAGCCAGCAGAAGAGAATTCTAAAATTGCCATATATTTGCATGTCACCTGCTCCTATTATGGAGCAGCATAAAGCGGCCACAGTGGGTCCAAGTTTCTGGCTGATAGTCCCTACCCAATAGCCCTTACAATCTCTGCATTAGGAAAGTGGAAGGTTAGACTATGACCTTGTGGATACTTTGATTAGCAATGTGTGCATCTTGAATGTTTTGTCATTTCCCTCCTTCTCCTGTTAAATATTGTTACAAGACTACAATGATTACACTGCTCCCAGAAACCCATTCTCATCTCCCCATGGCCCAAGGATCACAGGTGAAATCCTGGCCAAGTCACTAGTAGTTCTAGTGTGGCCAGGATTTCACCCCAAGTGCCCAAATCACCCAAACCTAGTTTTCCAGTGTAGCAAGACGAGCACGCCTTTAAACAGAACAAATAAAACCATCTATTTGTAATTCTCTCAATTTACTCTTAGCCTTGGCAGACAGATGTCTCTATGAGGCAAGGACTATGTGTTATTGTGTGATTGACCTATCAGAACTCCCATTTGCCACTCCATATGAACGGTTATATTGTTTTGTTCAGATAGCTTTTAGCTGGAAATGTCATTAAAAACCAGAAGCTTTCTGCTTTCCTGATGTTAGTTTTACTTTGATCTCAGGATCCCAACATTCCACGTAATCCCACTAAAAATTAAATGATAGAAAGATTAAATTCAATGCATGGTATTAAATGAACCTTTCCTTAGCCATCTTGTTTCATGGCATTTATCTTTGTGTAATACAGAGGTACATGTAAAATTCCAAAATATTGTAAGTGGTGATGCTGAGATTGGAAAATGTTGCTCTGCAACGGTACTTGCAGTTTTAGTAACTTGGTAGAAAATACCTTGAAGTGTAACATGTATGCCCATAAATAATAATCCATATTAAAATGTTTTAGCATAGTTTAGGTTTGTACACAGTACATATCATGTATTGTACACTTATATGTGGATGGCTGTAAAGACTGGTTTTCATGCTGTCGAAGAGGAGAGCTGTACAGACAGACTTTGATGGTTTAAAACGATAATTGAATTTACAGGAAGAGAAAGATATCAGCTGTTTTGATAGCTAAAATCTAATGTGGATGATAGAGACACTGCATGACTCTGAGGATTTATCACCTCTAGGTCTCTGATTCACACCCAGCTAAGGTCAATAATAAGTTGCAATTGAAACACATTATCATCATAATTCCTAGTGGGAAGGTGTTCCTAGTACAAAACCCACCATTATAATCAGAGCTATCCTTAGCAATGGAAATTAGATGCTTTCTGCATGGGCCACTGATACCGAAATACTATGTAACATCTAGAGTTGATTGCTACGGGTCAGGGTTCAGGTGGAGGCAGTTGGCTATCGAGAAGAAGCTTATGAAATCATTAAACATTCTGTATCTGTTGCATGCTTCATTCTTCAGAGCCAAGAGCCTGGCACCTTTCAAACATAAAAGTTCCCTCATTCACTTTGAAAAAGAACATCTGATTTCATTACAGGCTATTGCACCTCTATTTCTATTCTAGCTGTGGCAGTCATTCTAGCCCTTTAAGTTTAAACGCTCACTACTATCACCCTAAGCTTTAGGACTAAATAGCTACTCAGTTACGTTTCGCCAAGGTCACCAACTTTGTGGGACTGAGTCTGCTTTCAGGCATAACATTGGTGTCAACCCTTTGACATCAACAACACTAGTCCACATTTAGAGTGGTGTAAGGAGGACATGGCTTCATTTAAAGGAGGACTTACTGAGCTTTCCCATTTTGTTAAAACATCTTTGTTTCATACAAGGAGAGAAGGGACAATATCAGCTCACAGTTATCCTATTGCCTTGCTCTTTTCAGATTTGTTTAACATTAGAGTGTCCAATTCCCTTAATTTGGCCTCATTTTCATGCTCAAGTTTCCTTGTTAAAAAAGTACACAAGCAAATGAGACTATACAGCATAGAAATATCTACAAAAACGTGCACTTTCATCATCTCTTCATCCCTACCTTTGAAAATGTAAGCTACCAGTGAAATGTACATTTTGGGTTTCTCTCGGTAACCAAAAGGGATATAATTATTGAAATCATATCACCATCTTTTACTTTCTATGCAAATTATAAATCCAATCTTTTGTAAGTTGATTTACCGTGCAACATATATTAGTAGCAAGAATAACCACGTTATTTTGTGAATGGGAAAGGGAAGAGATTAAATCAACTGCATTGTTTAATTACTCACAAAATCTAAGGAAATGAAAAGATAAACTATCTCCATGGTACCATGTAATCACTTTGGTTCTAAACATATTAATGAAATATGGTAAGATGTCATAGAATATCAGGGTTGGAAGGGACCTCAGGAGGTCATCTAGTCCAACCCCCAAAACTAAACAATTCCTGTCAACAATGGATCTGTAACTTCTCCTTTCTGGGACAACAAATCTACAATAGACAGATGTTACATGGAAATTAAGGCACACTAAAACCAAGAATTGGGGGAAAGCTTTGAATGGCAGATCAACAAACTGCTCCTTCAAAAAGAAACCTTGTAAGGAAATAAAGTAGGCCCAGACTTAATTTGTCATTAAACTAAATATGTTGCCAGTTTTTAATGATTCCCAAGGCAGAGCTAAATGAAGAGATGTCAATTTAATATAAAACAAAACAAAAAAACCACACACACACACCATACAGTGGCAGTGCTGGAAAACTTGCCAGTCTTACCTGAGACAGGCAGCTATGGACACCGCATTATCTGCAGAATTGCCTTTTACTTGTCTTTTCCTACAGGAAATAAATTGAATAATGAAAATATTAAGGGTAACTAACTACAGTTTGCATTTCATTATCTCAGGCAATTACCAAGGTTTAGTATCACCTCTAAAACGGACACCTCTAAAAGTTAGCACCTTCTGTGCATAGCTGGTAACATTAATCTAGGTGCAGAGGGTTGATAACAAACAGGTCTGTATCATTTAGTCCTGATGTAAGGATACACCAGATGAAGGGGCTGGAGGAGGACTGCCATGCAAGAAGACCTCTGAACCACTACATGCTGCGGAGGCAGCCCCTGTGCCAGCGGACATGGGACCTGTAGCCCCACAACTCCTATTTAGAGGATGCATAAGGGCAGCATATACAATAGGCTTGAACAGATGCTGTGGACAAGGCTGTGTTACAGCTCCACATCCCAACAGTGGATCGTAGAGCAACGCAGGGAGAAGGATAAATTCCATCCTCCCCCAAACCCAGACTTGTAGTTCATCATACAAAGATGGATTACTCAGGCTTTGTTCAGAGAGCGTGAATTGCACCCTATGCGTGTTTGTATGCACTGATATGAGCAGTATAATATTATTGTGTGTCCCTTGTGTATTATTAGATTGGAAATACTATACAAGCAAAGCTGAGAGGTTCTAACATCCCAGGGGTGCACATAAAAACACTCCTATTACTAGCACTCTAAAAGTGCTGCAAACAACACAAAGAAAATTTGCTTAGAATTTAATTTTACAGACCTTTATATTCCTCTCAAAAGTTGATAGCTTTACACGTGCATAAAAATAAATCCTCTGATCACTGAACATGCTTCAGTGCCATTAAAAAAAAAAAAAACATAAGCAGAGATGGGAGGACCCAACTCAAATCCTTTGAGCATTTCATGAGAATCTAGTTTTTCAAGCCTTTTAGAATAATGTAGGCTTTATATTCATTAGAGAGCGGGGAACAAGAGACTCAGAGAGGTGAGGGAATTGCCTGTAGAATACATGCAGCTCAAGAACAGTAAGAGATAGCATGTTTTAAAAAATCTATAAGATTCTTAAGAGCCAAATCCTGATCCTCGATTCCATGCCAGAAAGATGCAAGGTGTCCTCTACCTTTTCAGCATTTTTGTTCTAGTTTTCATCGTTTTTAAGAGACCTAGTCTGAATACCATGGTCCTAATTCACCCTTTGTAACTTCACTGGAGTTATGCTATAGAGGAATTTGACCGGTGTTTCATGGGAAACAGTTTGTTTCATTTTATTATTTGTATTATCATAGTGCCAAGGACTCCCAGTCATGGCCGAGGACCCTAGTAAATATTTTGATTCTTACAGAATGCTTTATAATTCTGATCTGGTAACTCCAACTTCAGACTGCCAATCACTAATACAGGGGTGACAGCAAATACTTTCTATATCATATTTTATATACTATTAATGACATCCAGAAACACCTGCCAACAATTAGAAAACTTAGTATGAATTGGCTAAATTTGTTCTACATATAGTTGTCTTCCTTACTGACAGCTGACTTTTTTTGTTTTCTTTAATGTAATGCTTAATAATGTTGAGAGGTGAAAAATTATAAAGTAACAATTTTACTTCTATTCATACTTGTTAAGGGTACATTCAAAATAGATTTTATGAACACTCTTTCGGAAAATTGATCTCCTTAGGGGGAAAAGATCATTTTTTCCCTTTATTCAGAGACATTGAAAATAAAAAAAACAAAATAAATTCACAAATCTGTCAGTACAAGTATGAGAAATCGGTCATTATCAGTCAGGGGCAATGCTAACATTGTTTTAAATATTCATACACCTCATAATGCAGTCGTCTGGTTTTTTCCTTTGTCTGATTCACACATCATCTGACACATGGAGAAAGTGAATGTCAAATAGCGTCTGGGGCTCCTTTGTATATAACCAATTAGAGAAATCCACATTTAAGGCATTTTTCCCCAGCGTTCAGCGGAGAGTAATGGGGCACAAAGAAACCACGAGCCCCATCTCACTGTGCAGAACTTGTCAAACCTTTACTGAGATTGAGCTTTGATTTATGAGCCAGTGACATATGGCTGAGTTTTCTGAGGGTCTGATAATTCCAACGATAATTGCTTAGGTGTGAAACTGCGAATGATCAATAACATTATTGTGGAGTATGTGGGCAATGAGCATTCATGTTCACATGATTTACAGCTCTTGAAAACTGAATAGCGGAAACATACAGAGGTTGCTTAATAGTGTGGAAGATTGAAAAAAAGATAAATGCATCACTAGAGTTTTTTCCCTTTGGTGGTGTTTTTCCTTTAAAGCAAATTGGGGGTCATATGCAAATAGATTATGTTTGTAGGTAAAGATGTTGGACAAATATTGAAATGTCTAGCCTCAGTCTCAGGACCCATCTTGTTCAGTTGCCGCAAACCAAAAGTTCACTGAAAGTTCTTGAGTATTTTGAGTGAATTGGGAATGCTTTGTCATTTGATTCTTAAATTCCAGAAATGTGGAGGTTTCTTATGATTTAAAGCTTTAATGTAAAAGAACAATCACTAAGTTTCACCTGGTTGTTTTGCTTTCAAACCCACTCCAACACTAAAACTTAAAGCAAAACTTGGGTCTGTGATGAACAGGCATTGAAAACAAAGAAAATTTTCTGCAAATCCCTTGTGAAGTGAAATGGCCACATTTCCTACAGAGCTGGCTATAAACTATTGTTCACAGCCAGGTTAACTCATGCTGAAATGCATTAAATGCCACCACATTATCAGGTAATAAGAGCCCATTAACCAAGCACTCATTATTAATTCATTTTGTATTTCTTGTAGTAACACTGATCACCATGCATGTATTTAGTACAATCGTGCCAGCTGTTGGCAAATATAATATTCCATTATTTATTTTCCACATTTTTATGTTGAGGAACCCAGTTTTCTCCATAACCTTTTGAATTCATGAACCCCCATTCTCTGAATATTTTCGCCAATGGTTCCTCTTTGTCCCCAAACTCTCTATTACCTTCCATCCTTGAACATCCCATTCAAGCTGAGTATCCTGCCATGGCAAACATCTCACGCGGACAAATTCTAAATCTATGTAAACTACACAGAAGAGAGTGTTGATAACTCTTGATTTTCAACCCATACTCTCCAAATTAATAAAAAATGGGAAAATTTTTCAATGACAGTTTGAAAACTCAAAAAACATTGATGAGCTCTCATAACTAACAGCCTGGTTCTTCCACACTGACTCAGAATTATTTCAATGGAATTGCTCATGGAATAAGGCACTGCTCCCTCTGAGCCAGGGTGGTAGACCATAATCTGCTTGAGAACTAACCTATGTATCTATTTACCTATCTCATGGTACCTATCACCGCAGTATGTAAGCACCTCTTATGTAAAAAGATCAGCAATAGCGAAGTCCCTAGTGGACTTCTCTATCACAAAGCTCTAAGACTCAGAGTAGGGTTCGGGGCAGGAGCTTTGTGGGAGTGGTTGATATTACAAATGTAATTCTTATGGTTTAAAAAAAAAGCTTCATCAAAGAGGAAGGTTTTGCAATGTTTTCTAAAGATTATCACTCCTTGGACACCAAGGCAGGCAGGTGGCATTTCCACCATTGTCTTCCCCAGGTGTTCTAATAGGCTGGTATGATCCAGGTACCACATGATGGCAACAGAGATGGGGGGTGCATAGTCATACCCAAGGACTTGCCTGGAATGCCCAGGCAGGCATGTTCCTGAGATCACCATCTTCACAGTATTTCACCAAAGGGGGCCACGTGCATTCTCTGCCAAAAGCTAAGAACTCGCTGGTTGTCATGGTTATTGTGTGATGTATGCATGGAAAGTATTTTAAGAGTTATATAACCCATAGAATATTGTGTTCCAAAGCTGCTGCAGGTGAAATTGGTCACCTGCCGGGGGGAGAGGGGATGATTCTCAGAGTTAACTCAGTCGAACATGAGAAAAAAAAATATTGGAAATCCTGTCTAAAGGCCCCTCTCCCAGCCTTGTGGGAGGGACCACTGGACCCGGGAACCAGCTGAAGACAAGGGACAACTAATGAACAACAAGGTTGGAGTGAAGGTCACAGGTTCAAAACTAGGGATCCAGAGCGGGACACAGAGCAGAGAACCCCAGAGAGCACCCACTGCTCCTCAAAACTGTCTAGGGAGCCAGCAGACGACACCCAGAGGAACTCTGCCCGGATGTGAGAGACCATGGAGGAGCAGAAATAGGCCCCACAGTCACAGAGCACCTCCTCGTCTAACATCCTCCTCCTGGTGTTGAAGATGGCCACTTTGGCCAGGAGGAGGTCTCATGACTTGGTGGTGCAATGGACAGGGTGTGCAAATATAAATAGGTGTGGGGGAAAATGCAGCCAGAACCTCAGCAGGAGGTTCAGGAGGAGCTGGAATAGGGGCTACAAGCTGGTACATTTGAGATAAGCGTGCGCCAGGTTCTCCCTCACACCGCAAAAGGGGCAGGCATCGGGGATGAGGGTGAACTGTGCCAGGTACACACCCGTGCTCACGGCTCCACAAAGGAGCTGCCAGCTGATATCCCTGGCAGGCCATGGGACCAGGAAACATGAGAACAACTGACAACCCAGCCAACATTTACAGTCTAGACAAGGTGCAAGCTTGGGTCTTCTCAAAGCACAACAGTGCCCAAGAAGATGACCTTGAATATGGGGGAAACCAGCAGGGACTACCTGATGTTAACAAAATGCCATGGTTATGAAAAAGAGACAAAAGGGCTGGAATTGTATAATAGGAAAAAAATGGTTTCATTGACAGAGGCAACACTGCCAGCCTGTCTCATGAAAAGTGGATCCCAGCTCTCTGGATAGGACAAGCACTGTACCGCCTGACCATTGGCTGAGAAATACCTTATTAGCCAGAAAAGGAATTTGTTAATAAGGATAGTATCTAAACTGCATTTTAATCCTTATCTTTGTCTTAAGTATTGTCAAACTTCCATGTGATTTGACTATAGACCCAACAAAGTGCCAGATGCTAAGGGGAGTGTTTAACTGAGGTAAAGCTAGTGAACTGGGAGACACTGCTTCCATGGAGGCAGCGAATCTGTGTGCATTGTGAGTGTCCAGGAGTCAACAGACTGGACGCTTGAGTGTAACAAAGTGCGTGTACAAGTAGATTAGAGAGACCTGGTGCCCTGAGGCCAGCCTGGAATTTTGGGGACTAACTGCTCTCTAGATTTAGCCCCAGGTTCTCTCTGCTCTGCTCTCTGGGAGCCTAAGGCCTGGAACATGCATACCGCCAGCCTGCAGAGGGGAAGAGCACAGCTTGCAGAACCCAGAGTGGGGCACTTGTGTTGCCAGCAGCTGGCAGTTTGGGGCAAGTTTCCCTTAGTAGGCACAGACCACACTCCCTTGTGCTATAAGCAGGTGGCAGCAATTCACCCTATGCCCCTGGGGTAGCCCCAAATGTGTCACACTGGGCAGGTTTAAATCCAGCAAGTGCTCCACAGGACCATGAGCAAAGTTCACTGATTCAGCACATCCCTAGCCACCCTCCCTGCACACCTTGCAGAATAGTACCAGTAACTCTGTTGGTCTTTATGCCCCCCACACCTCACCACAGCAGCGGGGAGGTTGCTGACAACTTGCGCAATGGCAGCCCATCCCAGCCGACTTTATACCACAGGGGGCTCTCTCCCTTCTGCTGGTGCAGATCCTGAACAAATTTGGCTCATGGTGACCCTATGGCAATTCTTTCACAATGTGAGTGCACGTAGGGCTTTTTCCAATGGCATGCTTCGCATTCTTTGCAAACTCTTGTCACTGAAGAAAGAGTGGGCTACATTTTCTGCAGTAGTGACTTAACATCATGACCAGCCCCTTTACTTGTCATCAAACAAGCAGATGTACAGAGCAGTGATGCTACTTAGTTCAATGTACCCGACACATCCAGACTCCAACGCGTCATAGAAGTAGTATGAGGAGGCTGATCCTGCCATCTTTGAATTTGATGGCAAAACATGCATTGAATTCAGTATGAACAAGAGTGGGACTGAGATCTCTCTTTTGTAGGAGCGATGAGGAGTAGGGACACACAGTTAACATACTGGCTTTTCTAAAGAATCTAGGGTTCATCATGCTGCACAGGACATACTTTAGGTAAGAGATCAGGTGGGAATATATTATAATGCTGGGTATTTTTCCCCACTGTGTTTGGGGAAAACTGATCTTATTTTTAATCTACCTAAAAGACTAGCTCTAGGAATTTTGCTCTGAAATAACCTCCCCCGAGTCAGTGGGGTGACTACACAACACATCTGAGAGTGAGATGGATGTTATAATGGTAGAGACTTGTCAATGCCACAGTTGTCATGCCAATCCAAACCTCGCTGATAATGCGTGAAATGAAGCTCCAGCCTCTTGATTACACTCTGCATGTTGCCTTCATGCAAGGCCAGCTACTTTGCTCTCTTATCTCCACTGCTGTTTTAATTTCCATAGCTTTGATTTCATAGCAGAATCTGACTTGCAGTGAAGACCTAAAGGAGACATTTTCTCATATTTTTGTAGCTACAACAATTTATATGATTTTTTTCATTACAAGATTGTAGTTCTATTCTGTTGTAACCTATTTTGACTTTAGTGCTGACCACCCTCAGACAACGCATGGGAACACTCAGAGTCCCACCTCAGAGGCTATGTTTACACTATGAGCTAAGTATCAGGGGGGAGCCATGTTAGTCTGTATCCAAAAAAAAAAAAACACAACAAGGAGTCTGGTGCACCTTAAAGACTAACAGATTTATTTGAGCATAAGCTTTCATGGGTAAAAAACCCACTTCCTCAGATGCATGGAGTGAAAATTACAGATGCAGGCATTCTATACTGACACATGATGAGAAGGGAGTTACCTCACAAGTGGAGAACCAGTGTTAACAGGGCCAATTCAATCAGGGTGGATATAGTCCACTCCCAATAACTGATGAGGAGGTTTCAATTCCAGGAGAGGCAAAGCTGCTTTTGAAGTGAGCCAGCCACTCCCAGTCCCTATTCAAGCCCAAATTAATGGTGTTAAATTTGCAAATGAATTTTAGTTCTGCAGTTTCTCTTTGAAGTCTGTTTCTGAAGTTTTTTTGTTCAAGTATAGCTACTTTTAAATCGGTTATAGAATGTCCAGGGCGACTGAAGTGTTCTCCTACTGGCTTTTGTATGTTACCATTCCTGATGTCCAATTTGTGTCCATTTATTCTTTTATGAAGGGACTGTCCAGTTTTGCCAATGTACATGGCAGAGGGGCATTGCTGGCACATGATGGCATATATCACATTAGTAGATGTGCAGGTGAATGAGCCCCTGATGGTGTGGCTGATGTGGTTGGGTCCTCTGATGGTGTCGCTAGAGTAGATATCGGGACAGAGTAGGCCACAAGGTTTGCTACAGTGATTGCTTCCTGGATTAGCATTTCTGTGGTGTGGTATGTAGTTGCTGGTGAGTATTTGCTTCAGGTTGGGGGGCTGTCTGTAAGCGAGGACTGGCCTGCCTCTCAAGGTCTGTGAGAGTGAGGGATTGTTTTCCAGGATAGGTTGTAGATCATTGATGATGTGCTGGAGAGGTTTTAGCTGGGGGCTGAAGGTGATGGTCAGTGGTGTTCTGTTATTTTCCTTGTTGGGCCTGTCCTTTAGTAGGTGACTTCTGGGTATCTGTGTCACTCTGTTTCCTCACTTCCCCGGGTGGGTAGTGTAGTGTAGTTTTAAGAATGCTTGATAAAGATCTTATAGGTGAAAAAACTTCAGAAACAGACTTTGAAGAGAAACTGCAGAACTAAAATTCATGTAAGGGCTAGGAAAAGTGGCAGAAGAGAGAATGAAGGACAGAGAGGGGACAGGGAGGGTGTTTATTCAAAATTGTGTAATATCTTTGGGGCTGGGAACATCTTTTTGTTCTGTGTATGTACAGCATCTAGCACAATGGGACCCTGGTTCATGACCAGCATTCCCACAAGACAGACAGACAGACAGACCAATAAGCATGAGGCTTTAGCATGGGGAGAGTGGAGGTGTCAGGAAAAGGTTAGAACAGTGTCCAGAGTTCAAGTTAGGATGTTGAAGAGTCCAATGATGTCACAATGCTGTGAGGGGAGTGAAGATCTCAGTTACTACCTCCATTGCTATGGTGAGTTCACAACCATGGGGGAATGGGGCTTTTAAAGGGAAATAATTCTCCTTCCCGTTTGTAATTTCTTCCTTCCAAACATAATCACTTCAGAATTTCAGGGTGGGAAGCTTATCCACCTATCTTTTAATAAGAACACTCTGCACCTGAACAATGTGCTGAGTGCAATCCCAATCACTCTAAAGGAGAGGAGGTTTCATAGGAGCCAGCCACACTGCATTTTCAAGCTAAAAAAAGAAAAGAAAAGAAAAGGAAAGGAAAAAAAAGGGAGGGGGGGGGGGAGAAAGAGACTCACTACTTTTAAAAGTCAGGTTTGTGCCACCTCCGCTTTCTCAGCAATTTACAGTGAAGACATGATCTAAATTCCATTAGTCTGAATGGGGACTTTTACTGAAAGAAAAATTGATGCTGTAGCAGTAGTGAAAGTATAACAAAAGGGAGGATATTTTACAGCAATCACTAAGCTGCAATATTTCTCCTGCTGAAGGCATAACTGCTGCAGTAAAGGACAGGACAGCCATGCGTGTCTGTGTGTGCAGAGGGCCAGTCAGTTTCTAGATTAGGATAATTGTGCGCCAAAGTACTGACAGTATAAATAGAGAAGAAGAGACTAAGTAGACTGGGTATTACATGAAGTATGAGCAACATTCATTCCTGGCATGGCCCTACTGACATCGGTGGGATTACACCAGGAATGATTCTGGCCCTTGGTCCTCTCTAAGCTATTTCCACTCTTTTTCAATTGTTCAGCTACTGCTCCATTTTTCCCTTGCTAAATCATATACATATAGACACCAATACATGTGCCCCACAGAGTGAGGGACTTGTGTTGTCTCCATTCGTTTAACCCTCAGCTCTATTTAACCCTCAGCTGCTGCAAAGAGACTCAGTCAATGTCCCACATTTTACAGGCTCAGGAGAAGATCCCTGTTCCATATGACACCTTGCATAGTTGCTAAAACCTACCCCAATTTTCACAGGTGGCCCACTCAATTGGCACATGTGGCAATCTGCCCTTTTGGATTAATGTCAGTATCTGCCAGTATCCCAGTAGGAGAAGATCAGTGAGGTTGCAAATAACTGCTAACTAGGCCGTTAGGCCTGAATTGCTCCTAAACAAACTCAACCCATTGGGAGAAGACAAGGCTCATCAGACTGAATAGTCCCTACCCTACTGGGGACTTGAAAGACAGAAGTAGACCCCAATACCAGGCAAGCAACCCCCAAGCAACAACAGCAGGATAATTGAAAAACATGGGTTATAACTTGGGGTAGAAATGCCCCCAGCCACACGTTTCATTGACTGAGGTGGGAATGACCTATACTTAAGTGAGACTTTTTTTAAACCATAATAATAATAAAATAATAATACAGCTAGCCCCTATCCCTTCCCTGTTGCTACAGACCAGTAAACAGTGCCTCACCAGCCCTTATCTTCAGTGACTTGTACAGTCCCGTTGAGGAGATGGCAGCTGAAGGGAAGGACACACCAAGAAGAGGAGTATTTCTACACATCCTGCCTATGGAGCAGGGTTGTTTCTGCACCACTGGTATCCAGACAACATGGTTTTAGAATTTGCTTTCATTCATGGGTCTATTAAGGTATAGGCCCGTGCTTAGGCCCTAGCTCCTGGAGTTATAGGATTACATCAGAATCTCAGCTTTCATTCTCCAAAAAAAATGAAGACCTGAAGAAGAGCTGTGGATCTTAAAAGCTTCTCTCTCACACAACAGAAGTTGGTCCAATATATGATATTACCTCACTCACTCTGTCTCTCTCATTTTTAAAAAAAAAAAGTAAGGTATCAGCTCTCCTGGTAGCTAAGGAAAGCTTGAAAATGTAACCCAAGAATAACTAACACAGTAATGTCTTCCTGAGTCCGCAGAGAGCCTGAGTCAACAGTTCTGAGAAATGTGTAAAATGTCCCATTCCTCTCCATTAACACCAAGACCCATTGCTTTGGGAGCCTTACCAACCACCCTACCTCATCCGAGGACTCATGTGGTTGGAAGACAAGATAGCAGAGGGCCCGGCTTCTCACCCAAGCAGATACACCCCAACCACTGAAGTACTTGGGCACTCCCTTTCTACCTCTCCTACTTCCCCCAGGAGGTAAGGATTTCCCTTGCTGACACTCCTGCAGGGAGCATCATGCTGCTGCTTCTGCCTTTTTTGGAGGGTAGGGAAGACCCCCCCCCGCCAGTGCCACCCTAAGATGGGGGCAGGTCCTAGTGCAAGGGTGGGGTCACAGAGCACTTCAGTGTGGTGTTTCTAAGGTCCCAGACCGGCTTAACTCAGCCCTGGTCATGCCCCAGAAGGGTCACACCTCCAGTAAAAAAGAGAAGGGAATTTCCTTTCCTGGCAGCCTCAGGAAAGTAGGATGGGATGGTAAGCAATGATGATAAACAATCCATATCACTACTGTACTGCTTTAAAAATAGCATCAGTCATTAAACCTACCTTGTCAGAGGAAGAGCTGCTAGATATGTCTCTGTTTCTCCTTTGTCTGCTGATAAAGCATCCCCAGTCTCTTCTATCATTGTGCCTGAACATCAAAACAGAAGGGGAAAAAAGTTAATAAGAGCAAGACCTAAAAGGAAATAAATCCCACAAAGGGAGGAAAAGAATAAATGAGTAGGGTTCTACTGCTAGGTGGTAATTACACCTTAAAGTCCTTACAGCAAAGAGATAATGCTGCTCCGTGACTTCTGCAAATCTCTTGCTCTTCTAGGCAGTGCATTGCCACCTAGCAGCAGTTTGGGTGAGCAGCATGGTTTTGACTTTAAAAACCCAAAATCTCTTGAAGTACAGAGTGGATTGCTGTAGTAATATGCAAGGGTAGGAAACACAACAGTATGGACTTTATGCAAATACAATACAAGGCCCTGAAGCATTTGAGAAGCATGTCATTTGGAAAAGGTGTGATGGAGTTCACTCACCACTAGAGTGCCTCCTTCTGGGTAGGCATGGTGTAGCAGCTCTCACCCCATCTGGCATCCTCTGCCAACCATCACCCTGGTGGTCTCTCTTCCCATAACTCGGCCCTCCATGCAGCTCATGATTTAAGTCCAGCCTTTCTAGGTTACCAGAAAAGCGCAACAAAGTCCAAGATCTTTTATCAGATCTTTTGCCCCTAGTCTGGACCTCATAGTCCTCACACCCTTTTGTCAGCCATCTTTCTCCCTGCCCCCCTGGGGCTTCATACCACCTCCCCTAGTGACTGGAAGGGGAACTCGCACCTTCCCACTACACCAGGTTCCAGCCCAGGGATAACCAGCAGCCAAGGTCTGCTCCTTCGACTATTTGTTATGGGTTCCCTCAGCTTCTTCCTACCATGATCTCTTCTCAGGCCTTCTCCCCAGTAACCTCTCTAGGCTCACCCTTCTCTCAGGGCCAGGATATTCAGGGCACTCCCTTGGAATCCCCAACAAAGTCCCAAACTAAAATATAAGTTTAAACACCCTGCTACCCTTTTCAGGCTTTTTCCACACTCTGATCCCAAAGAGCTACAGCAAAGTTCCTGTTTCTTTTCCTACAGCCCGCAGGTTCCTGTCTTCATGCTGACTCCCAGCTCTTCCTCAGCTGGGATTCACCAACAATTGGAACTGGCCCACCCAATTGGTATGGCCAGGTACCTTAATTGAACTCTCTAGCTCTAATTACCCTTTTAATGCTAGTGTGGGGATACATACCACATCACACAGAGTAACATTCAGTTTACAATGGTTTTGGCTTAGCAAAGGAGACCCACATAGAAATAAATTAGGGGCCAGGTCTTGGAAACCTTTATTCACATGGGTACTCCTTAACTGTGTGAGCAGTCTGGCTGCAGTCAGGATTTGTAGGATGCTGCCCATTTGGCTGGTGAGATCTGCCTTGGTGCAGCTGCGCAGGTCAACTGGAGTGCCAGCTCCTCAGTCACAACTTGTTTTCATCTGGGCACCCAAAAGCTGAGACTCACAAAATTAGCGAGCCTTCTGAATAGCTGACTACTCTGAGATAAGGGGAGATTCAGTACCATTATGCAGGGTCCTTGTTTTAAACAAGAGCTCAGTTAGGAAGCAGAGCCACAGCTGTTCTCAATCCTGTGAGGAGAACAATGAA
This sequence comes from Lepidochelys kempii, assembly GCF_965140285.1. Classification (NCBI taxonomy): domain Eukaryota; kingdom Metazoa; phylum Chordata; order Testudines; family Cheloniidae; genus Lepidochelys; species Lepidochelys kempii. The sequence goes on along the minus strand of NC_136384.1, from coordinate 62,917,014 downwards.
TTCTAGGGGGTTAAAACAAATCTTTGCTTTTTAGGCCTTTCATTTAAGGAAATCTGAGATCTTTTTGCTGCACCCAGCAACCAAGGGTTGTAAACACGGGTGTCCAATGCATCCAGCTGCAGGGGTCAGGGCCAGAAAGTGGGCTAGCTGTTCTGAGAGATGAATGTGAGGCACTAGATAATGAGGAAAAAGAAAAGGAGGACTTGTGGCACCTTAGAGACTAACCAATTTATTTGAGCATGAACTTTCGTGAGCTACACGATGAAGTGAGCTGTAGCTCACGAAAGCTCATGCTCAAATAAATTGGTTAGTCTCTAAGGTGCCACAAGTACTCTTTTTCTTTTTGCGAATACAGACTAACACGGCTGTTACTCTGAAACCTAGATAATGAGGAAATTCATTTCTCATCAGGGATGGATCTAATGGGCAGCATATAGGCCTGCTGCTAATGGAAACGAAGGTTTGGTAGCACTTCTGGAGCTCTGGCTCCTTGATCTGAGTAACAGAGCCAGCTGATGAGCAGCTGCTAGCAACAGACCTGGCTATTGTTACTCCTTCCCCACTCCCCTTCCTCCCACTAAGTCTTTGCCAAACCTTTTCCCATCAGCTTATCAAGCCGTCACTCCATTTCTCCAGGGCCTGATCTGGCTCCCATCAGTCCCTGCATAAGGAAGGATGAATTCCCAAGTTTTTTTAGGCTGGCACAGCTGTGGATAACATGGAGGAAGAAGCTGGAACACACCTAGGATGGTTGTCCAGATAAATGAAGATGGAGGTTTGGTATAAAATCCACAAAATGAAATCCTGACAATGTCAATACCAAAAAAACTCAATACCAGAACAGCTCGGGAATCAGAGTTATAATTAGGGCTTCTGATTTTAGGTTTTAACTGATAAAATACTCCAATACAAAAATAATTAAACTGATATTTATTCAATAAACATTGAAAAAACTGGAAATGATTGTTTCTATCTAGGGCTCGTCCACATGGAGTAGTAATTTCTAAAGCACACTAATGTGTTGTGTGTTAATTGGTCCATGTAGTCCCTTCTGGTGCGCACTAAAGGTTCCCTAGAGCACTTTAGCGTAGTGCTGTTTGAAACCATAGTACATTAAAGTGCACTAGAGAATAATACAAAAAATTACTCATTACGGTATATACCTTACTCATGACAGAGTGTACCAAAAAAAAGCCCTGAAAATCCCTGATTTTTGGCCATCTGCATGTGCAACTCATCTCAGAAATTGCTAAAAGAAACATAATTAATAACCCTGACAAACAGAAGCCTTAATTTTATAACATATGAGACTTTGCAGAGAGGCCCAGAGGTGACTAGCAGAGATTTCATACCAGAATGAGACCATGGGAAGAGTTTAGAATGAAAGAAATATCATTGTTTCAAAATTATAAATAAGAAATGGTTTAAACATGAATAAGCCCTTTTTTAAAAGGTAGCATATAAAGATCTTTGAGAATAATTTTACTAATAGAAAAGAATAGCACTGTGGGATAAATCCTGAGTGTAGTACTCAGGAATATAGAATACCATCAATACTAAGCTGCAGGCCTTAGCAGTGTGGCCAAGTGGTCTAAGCTCTGGATTTGGTCTCAGGAGAGATGGGTTCTAGCTCTACCTCTGTCCCTGGCCTGCTGGGTGACTTTACCTCTCTGTACCTCTTTCCCGATTTGTAAAAGAGAAAAAAGTGATACCTCCTTAGCAGGATGCTTGGAGATCGATGGATGAGAGCTAGGTATTTTTATTATTATTGATAATAATAAAATAAATGAGTTTAAAATTAAAGGAGCATGCTACATGCTTCAGTTTTTATCCAGGGTGAGCTCTATAAAGGGACTTAGGAATTGCAATGCTGAACATCATGGCGCCTAACTTTTAGGTACCTAGAAAATCATAGGAACTACGCTGCAATCCACAAAGTGAGTTAGGAGCCCAGGCTCCCTATACAATTTAGATAGGTGCCTTAGAATGCCAGTCACAAACGCCAGCATGCTAGACTCGGAGCCACCTAAACTAGCTAATGGGAGATTCCAATGACAAGAGTGTGTCCTAAGACCTGCCCCACCCTCAGAGATAGATGCCTAAATCCAGGCTGCAAGGAGTCACCTAGTGCTGCTGAATGATCCACAAATGGGAACTAGTCACCTGCAGTGAGGGAGATCTAGAATGTGGGAGGGGAGATCGCCTCCTGCTCAGCAGTGTGCTCTAACCACTGGGCTAGAGGATATTCTGCTCTGGGGAGTCTCTCAATCTCTCCTGTTGAAGCTGTTCTACTGTGGCTAAATAATGAACAACTGATTGGAGCAGGGATACTGATCCTAGGCTATCCCAGCTCTGTGCCCTAACCATTGGGCTGCAAAAAGAAAAGGAGTACTTGTGGCACCTTAGAGACTAACAAATTTATTTGAGCATAAGCTTTCGTGGGCTAAAACCCACTTCATCAGATGCATGCAGTGGAAAATACAGTAGGAAGACATACATATACACACACAGAACATGAAACAATGGGTGTTACCATACACACTATAATGAGAGTGATCAGTTAAGGTGAGCTATTACCAGCAGGAGAGAAAAAAAAACCTGCCTCTTTGAAACCTGTCATTGGGCTAAAGTCATTCACTTACTAATGTTCTCTCTCTGGCCCAGTGACTATTTAAGTATTTATCCACAGTGGAACAGTCTTTGGGCCAGAGGCAGTGGTAGCCCATTGGGGCCCCAAACAGGAATATCTTTGGGGCCCTCCCCACACAACACACAATAAAAAGCTAATAGGGGGTGCCTTGAGCTGCTTGGGGCCCTAAGCAATTGCTTAGTCTGCTTATGCCTAGTGCCAGTTCTGGGGCCAGAGAAGAGAGAGTGAAAGTGAGAATGACCTGAGTGATAAGTACTTGGTAGACAGATAGAAAACAATATTCAGCTGTACATCCAAACATGAAAATAGAGAAGCCCTGTTCGCAGCCTTTACCCACTCCAATTGTATGAATTTCTGTTCAATAAAAAAACACATTCTAGATATTCACATGGAATGAAATTCATCCCTGTGCAGAGAGCCAACACAAGGCACATCCACCACCTAAGACCTTACCTTTTTGTTTCCTTGTGTTCCCACTGTAGTAGAAAGAGACCCTCAGACAAAAGTTCTTATATAAGAGGCCTGGTGTGAGGCCTGAGGTCTTCTGTGCCAGCTACCTGCACACAGCGGGGGCAGCACACAGAGAAAACACACATCTGACAGCATCCACGATATGTCATTTCTGATGTTACTTGTTATTTCTTGTCTTAGACTGTAAACTCTTTGCGGCAGGAACTGTCTCTTTTTCATATGCTTTTACAGTGCCGTGCCTAGCCCATCTGGACCCGGGTCTTTAAGGAGTACCACAATGCAATAATAAATAATAAACTGGAACATAAAATGTGGCTAGACCTTGCACTGACCCTCTGTACGGAGCAAATGTTACCACTAATTCTTGTAGAATGATTGGTGTATCCATCTATAAGCTGCCTTAAGCATATCATTTCTTATTATTTCTATATTGCTGGTGTTGGAATAATTAAAATACTGTGTTATTTATTACTGAATTTTATTATATCTCTTTAGCTAAAAACAAAAAGCTCTTCCTGCAAAAGTGGTCAGTAGAACAGAACTAGGCTCCCGTGTGAGTACGTTCAGTAGAGTATAAGAGATCTGCAATGTTCTGTAAGTAATTTGATACTTCATAGCTACCAGCGCCAGCCTGAGAGCAATTGCTGTCCCAAGTGAGACTAGATTACATTGCCACACATGCAGCTAGGGACAAGAGAGGATTTTACTTCAATTCAAACGATGCCAATAAAAGCACATACCCCCATGGTGCACTGGTAGCAGACATACTAGTAACATGACTGATGTGTTAGCTTAGGAAGCCAAAAAATGGGAATTCTGCCTCTGGGTGCTGAAATACCAACTCATTTTAAAAATGGCAATAGTTTTTTTACATTTTAAAGGAAACTAAAGCAAGTCCTTTTTTTCCAGTGAGACAAATGAAAGTAGACCACATCCGCACTTCTGAGTGCCCCGTGAGACCCTTGACTATCCCTGATAGCAATGGTGAATTCACTAAGAAAAATTTAACATGCGCTTCAAACTGCTTGTTGCACTTCCATGCAAAAGACTTGAGGTTTATTTTGGGGCAGTGTGGGGGCGAGTAGAGATCAGGGATGGCAAAGTTCACAGGCACTATAAGTGCAATAAGATGCTTTCATTCTCTGTGAGGAATGTACAAATTATGATGCTCCTATTTCCTTCCCACCTCTCAACCAATCCTTGGAGCCGAAACAGGCTGTCCCAAATGAAGGAAATAAACACATGGGAAGTGTGAAGCTCTTTCAAAAGAGGACGAAATCACCACTCCCAAGAAACGTAACTCTGCCGTGGGCTTTGTTTCTTGGTTTTTTTAAAAACTCCACAAACATAAGAAAGGGGGAAGTATAAAATGGTTGATTTTTTTTTATTAATTATTTTTTAATAAGTGATGGAAAATGTGCCTGCTTGAAACCACGGAGCGTTCGGACAAGCCCCTGAACCTCTCTATAGGCCCGTCAAGCGAAACCCCACAGTTTCAGATGGGAGGTGAATCGTGCAGCGATGTAACATGCAGTTACAGTGGTTCTTCTCCTTCTCTGTTCACCTTCCGAGGCCCCTTTACTCTGACAGGGGAGAGGAAGAAGGGGATCCCCTTGGTGGGAAGGACAATGAGTAGTGAAGCACAGTGATGCTCTTTAAGGCATGATGAAAGATTTAGATTAAAGAGAGTAAAAAGAAAGAGATCTCAATGAGGGTTAGGCATTTCCCACTGCTGTTGTAGCACATTGTGTAGTTACTTGATTCAAAAGCAACAGGTTATTTTGTGATACCTGTTTCCCTTATTCTCTTCCCCCAGATGGGAAAAAAAACTGAGCTGTATAAGGATGTAATGTCTCACATATACTATAAAAAGCTAATTCCTCATAATACTTGAGTCTTTAAATATAACCCTTAGCCCTTTACAAACATTAATTAAGCTTTCCAATGCTTCTGTGTGATATTATTGTACACATTCTATAGGCATCTAATTCAGACAAGGGGAACAAGTGACTTGTCTACAGCTAATCAAAATAAATGGCAGCTCCAGGTAAAGAACCCAGGAGGCCTGATTCTCAGTCCTTAGCTCTGAATGATACATAATATCCTCTCACAAAAGAGCCCATCGATTCAAATACAGAATGTCTATCATTTGAATTAAAGGAGAATCTCCATTATCATTGAGCAGTAGGGCTCGCTGTGCACTTTGTTATATTGGAGGAATCTTGCATTATGTTCCTGCAGTGACAGGTGTCTCACAGAGGGAGGAAAATTGAACCAATAGCCTCCCTGATGCCAGTAAATACTGTGACTTTCTCACAGTAAATAGGCTTTGACTAAAGTGGGGGAATGCAGTGAATCACAGAAAAGAACCTTATATGAATCAAGAGCAATGAACTTGAACCACAGAAAAGTGTAAATGTAACTCTGAGGTACAAACATAGTTTCTTTCCTCAAAGAACACTATAAAATTCAGTCTATAAAACCTGACCGTTCTAGTTAATTAGTACTCTGTGCAGTAGATTATGTGATATGTGATAGTTTGATTTTTGTGTTATGAACTATGGCCTAATAAGTCCAACCAATTAATTTGCACAGGATTTCATGATTCTTTTTCTTATGCTCTCACAGTAAATCACTGGTTGGATTCTTTTTTGGGTTTTTTTTTAATACAGAGCCATGATTGCTTTTTGTCACATTTCCAAATCTTCAGTCCTGTGTCTTAGAACATCAGGCAGTGGAACATTTCCAAAACTGCTAATGTACATAATGGCCTGATCAGACCCCAACTATTGCCTTCCAGAGGAAATGATTCATTTATTAAGGTTGTAATTACAGGCAATGAAACAGCTGGTTATGGGCTCTTTCCCCAGGCCTCAACTACTTTCTAACATCTGTTCATGTGAGCAAGAGCAGGCCACTGACTCATTACGGAGAGACTATTAGCTTCCACATATATAGTATTGCAACCACAGCTTTATTATAAGATCTGCTTTCACTCTGACCCCCTTTAAAACTCCAATACAAAAATACACATATTCAAGGTTGGGATTAACTTTTAGTCATACATGGTGAAATTCATCTGTGTACAAAAGGCTAGCACAAGGCCTAGGGGCCAGATATTTAAAGGCATTTATTTAGGTGCCTTGTGGGATTTTCAAAAGTGCGTATACAGGTTCAGTGCCTAACTCTCATTGGAATCAACGCATGTTAGGCATCTATCCTTCTTCGGCCCTTTTGACAAACCCACTAGGCACCCAAATACTTTGGAAATCTGGCCCAAAGCACCACTTACATCTCACTTAAGGTCCCAAGGAAAAGGAGCAAGTCATTCTTTTAGATGATGACAATTAAAAATTATTTCTGGTTGAACTTGGTGAAAAGTATCTATCTTTTCCTTTCCCTATGGCGGGAAAATGGAATCAAATCATACTTCATCATTCACCATGGCAATCGCTTCCATAATTATCTGGCCCCAAGATCCCCCCTAAAAAAAGTGAAAATCTTAATTAGAATTTTTTAAAACCGTGCAAGTGCAGCATTTGCTGTAGCCGATGGAGAACCAAAAAAAGCCAGCCAGCCAAAATGTGTGATGCCGACTATTTACATATATTCACTGACATAGTAGCTCCCCACGTCCCTAAGGGAGACTGAGGAAAGGGGAGCATGGTGCAACAGAGGGATAGGAGGAGAATCTCCCCTCAAGCCTCCCAAACCGTACAGCAGAGGGTGGCAGCCCACGCATATCTCCAACGTTTCATAAGGGAGGGGAGTAACTAACTTTAACTCTGATCCAAAGCACAAACCCATCTCTGTTCAGTAAAGTACTTAACCAGGTGCTTAACTTCAAGTGTGTGCTTAAGTGCCTCTGAATTGAAGGCGACTAAAGCACATGCTTAAACATGTACAGAAGTGCATTCCTGAATTGGGTCCCAAGTACATATTTTGCACAGAAGTTGTAGGCATATTAGTTGTCTATAAGATGAAAGAGTTTACATTTTGGGGAGGTGATCAAATCTGGAATAAAGCAAAAATTCAACTACACTAAATTTTTGTGCAAGATTTCACACATAAAAACAGTGATTGTCTCATGGTTCACTTACTCAGTGTCATCATTCAAGTATGTCCACAAACCAGAGATCTTGTTTTAATGTTTAAATTCACCAAATGATCTTGTGCTAGGGAATAAACAACAATTAAAAGGGGATAAAAGTACCCTTCTGTAAAAACATTACATCCTTTTCAGTACCTCTGATGTTCACTGCCCTGACTTCTGGGCTCCAGCCAGGGAAGAGTTTGAGATCATCAGATACCCGAGATAAGATACTCTAGAAAAAAATATTAGTGGCTCCTCCTACAAGGAGTGACATGAATGTGTTTGCATTGCAAAGAGGGGGAAATGTAGAAAAATCCACACTGGACTGTGATATCTGTGTAGCTGCTATGTAATAATCTGTAATAATTGTATGGGTCAGTGAGGGAAGTCACTGTATATTTGAATTTCCTGTATGACTGTAGCCACCTAACTTATGCTGGGGGCTGTGGGAAGAATAAACAGAGAAGCAACATCATAACTTCCTAGATAAGAATACACACTTGAAAGACAATGGGCCAAGCTGCTAGCTTCAAGGATCCTGTCTCTTCTGTGGCCAAAGAGTTGCAAACCTTCTTTTCCCCAAACCAGGGTTACCAGATCAAAGGGCTATAAACAGTTAAAAAGTGACTTGATTCTTGTGAAGGGGGAGCTGTCTAGGGAGATAGGCTGACACAGGCAGGCTCTGTGGAGGAGTCAGAAGGAACTGGGCTTTGCCAGGTGGAGGACAGACAGAGACATGGCACAACTCTTGCCAATTAATTGTGAAGGACACACTTTCTAAGTAGAATTAAGCCTGACTCATGGATCTTGTGATAGCACTCTCAAAGGTTAGTAGTGTTTTTTCAGATGCAGCTGAGAGTTCTATTCTGAGATCATGAGGCAGGCGTAATAATTTTACTTAGAAACCACTGTCAGCCCCAGCAGCTGAGCACAGGCAGCCAGATATGTGACCTGAGAGCACCTTAAAGGCTCAGAAACTGGAAGGGAAATAAAGCAAACCCACATTTCATTAAAAAAAAATCCCTCATGATTTTTAAGCCAATCTCATGACTTTCGGGGGTCTGACCCATGATTTTCCAGTGGCAAGGGTTGGCAACATTGAGATATGTTATGGGCCTGACTGTTCTCTGCATTCCTTCTGAGGTTGCCTCTCTTTGAGGTTCACTGGCAGGAAATAGTCTCAGGACAGCATGGATCAGTTATGTCTGGCCTTGGCAAAGCGGTACCAAGGGGTCAGGCTACTTACGCCTCACACACGGGCTCTAATCATTCAAAGTGCTTTATCAATATGAATCCTAATAATTCCCCTGGGAGGTGGATAAACATCATTTAGATAAAGAAACTAAGAGGTGAAGTGATTTTCCAAAGGTCACACAGCAAATAATCGGTAGAGCTAGGAACAGAAACTAGGAGTTCCGGACTCGCGTCCCATACTCATTCCTTCCTACCTCCCTGCCATGGGCTGCCTCTGTGTAATTAATTACAAATCTGTAATTGAATTACAAGATGTGATGGGAATAGACTTCACTAATCTGATTTCCCATGCTTTAATAAGGTACATTATTTAATAAAGAATAGGTAAACAAGAGTTTGGGCTTTTTTTTTTTTTTTAAATTGTACAGCCTCAGTCTAGTCTTTCCATGTGGCTGTTCTCATACGAAGGCTACCCCCAAAGTTGATGAAAGAAGATGCTGTGCTGTGCTAATACAGGGCCAGATTCTGCTACCTTTGCTCATAGAGAATAATATCTTAGTCTGGGAGTAGTTCCACAGAAATCAATGGGACTACATGTAGAGAAAGGTACTGTAGAACAACAGCAAGGATAGTAGAATTTTGTCTGCAAAGAAAAGAAATCACACCATCTGCCCTCCAGGTCATGTTAATAAAAACATGTAATATTCAGTACAATACCCAGCTTCTCTTAAGCATAAATATTCATCCACATCTAAAACAAAATTCTTATTCTGTTCATTCAAGGTAATTTGGAATTTGTATTGCTTCATTTATTGTATTGTTGCTCTGTGCTATGTCCTGCAATTAGCTGATATCCCACAGCCACAAAAGCTCTTTGGAAACATGACAATGTCTAACCTTTCAAAATGCATCTAATGCACATACCAGAAAAACAATCCCTGGAATTAATGAAGCTGTAATAGGTGCAATGAAAGGAATGAATTGAATTATGATAACATTGTTAGCAATAATTGAACCAATGTTAGAAAAATGAAAAGTCAGCCTGTGTTTTAATAGCGTGGAGATTTGAGGTGATTGTTTTAGAACTCTTCTTTCAGGGTTTTTGCTTTGTTGTACTGCGGCAAATTGTAAAGCAGTACATAGGATTCATGGGACTCTGCATTTCCTGATGTATCTTTGTCTTCCAGGAAAAACTAGTGGGGAGGATGAAAGAAGCAAGCAGGGAGGATGAGGTCATTAGAAACTTGCACTGTGGGTGATTGCAACAGGCTCAAATAAAGGACTTCAAGTTTTTGGGTCTCTTTCCTTTAATCATGATAAGCACTTTTAAAAGATGACCCTTTTAACAATGATAGCAGTGAGCTGCATTTCCAGAAGAGACCAACACAGAAAATGACCAATGTATATTAGTTAGCTCTTGCGCATGCATTCTGAGTACAAATCAAGATGGAGGTGGCATTCTACCACCACATTGAATGTAGTCATTGGATTCACTAAACCCCACCCTCAACAAGTCAAACTTTTGGCATCTGTACTGTCCTGGGACTAGGACAGTGAGTTGTCAAATCTGTAATACTCATTTTCTTTCTGTTAGAATTTTTATATTGACCGGAGAGGGAATGTCATTCTTGACTACATCCACAAAAGTGAAGATAATACTGGATAAATTATAGAGGCGTGTTGGTGCATTTGCAAAGGACAATGTGAGTAACTAATCCCATCCATATGGTATCCTACCTCTCAGAATGTACTAAATGCAAATGCATGCTGCTTTCATTATTTCATAGAATCATAGAATATCAGGGTTGGAAGGGACCCCAGAAGGTCATCTAGTCCAACCCCCTGCTCGAAGTAGGACCAATTCCCAGTTAAATCATCCCAGCCAGGGCTTTGTCAAGCCTGACCTTAAAAACCTCTAAGGAAGGAGATTCTACCACCTCCCTAGGTAACGCATTCCAGTGTTTCACCACCCTCTTAGTGAAAAAGTTTTTCCTAATATCCAATCTAAACCTCCCCCACTGCAACTTGAGACCATTACTCCTCGTTCTGTCATCTGCTACCATTGAGAACAGTCTAGAGCCATCCTCTTTGGAACCCCCTTCCAGGTAGTTGAAAGCAGCTATCAAATCCCCCCTCATTCTTCTCTTCTGCAGGCTAAACAATCCCAGCTCCCTCAGCCTCTCCTCATAAGTCATGTGTTCTAGACCCCTAATCATTTTTGTTGCCCTTCGCTGGACTCTCTCCAATTTATCCACATCCTTCTTGAAGTGTGGGGCCCAAAACTGGACACAGTACTCCAGATGAGGCCTCACCAATGTCGAATAGAGGGGAACTATCACGTCCCTCGATCTGCTCGCTATGCCCCTACTTATACATCCCAAAATGCCATTGGCCTTCTTGGCAACAAGGGCACACTGCTGACTCATATCCAGCTTCTCGTCCACTGTCACCCCTAGGTCCTTTTCTGCAGAACTGCTGCCTAGCCATTCGGTCCCTAGTCTGTAGCTGTGCATTGGGTTCTTCCGTCCTAAGTGCAGGATCCTGCACTTATCCTTATTGAACCTCATCAGATTTCTTTTGGCCCAATCCTCCAATTGGTCTAGGTCCTTCTGTATCCTATCCCTCCCCTCCAGCGTATCTACCACTCCTCCCAGTTTAGTATCATCTGCAAATTTGCTGAGAGTGCAATCCACACCATCCTCCAGATCATTTCCCTTCTGCAGTATTAATATTAGACTATAAGCTAAATTATACCACTTGCCATAATACTGGCTTCTTTAGAACACCACATGAGAGATTAATAGGCAGTATTATGATAGCCTAATTGTCTTTGTCTGTACTTGATAGTTACGTCCTCATTCCAGTTGATAATACAGGATCATCTCTTAATGGAGAACAAGGGATGCTTTCACATACCTGTGTATTTTTTTCTACATTTATCTTCAGTTGTTTTAAGCAGGCATGCTAGGTTTAAAGTCCCACAAATTGCTACGAGAGGATTTTTAATCTTCTAATGGAGCTACATATCAAACACTTAACAGCCTAGGAGAAGGAGTTCACATCCCAGCATACATACGTCAGGATGCTCATCTTACTGTATAGACTACCATCATGCATTCATGTCCATAAGAAAGTGGTGTTTCCCATGATGTTGTCTGGGATAATCCCTTCACACAAGAACAAAGTTTCTTCAGAATCACTGGATGCCCATGCATTCAGCTGATTTACATCACAAGAAGAAAATGACACAAACTTGTGTCTTTCTAAAATAAATAAAAACCCTTGTCTTCCACACATCTTCTGAAAATTAGATACTATATGAATCATCATGTTCTGTACCTCATTTACTAAAGACATTACTGGACTGAGAAAATATCTGCAGTTTAATTCCACATTTTTCCTAATATAAGGCCCATATTGTTAGGATTTTGTATTTTACCTAAGGTTCTACAGCCCCAAATATGGCCACAACTGCAAATTAGGGAGATCAAATAAACAGCCCTTTGCAGGTCAGTTTGCCAATTACTATACTTTGCTTTCTGTCTGATGGACAAGGAGGTTGGTGTCAGTCTTCAGATCTTTGATTTAGTTTATTTCAGGTGCCAGAGATGTCCCATTTTAAAACATCTATTTAAACTACAGAGTCCCCTGGGGATAAATGATAACGCACTTAAAATTTAATCAAAGCTAAGGAAAAATTGCCATTTGATACAGCAGCAAGGAACATCTATGACAATGGGCCCTTCATAGAGTTTTAATCCCTGCATGCCTATGGCTGCAACCCTCCACTGTTGCTTCAGTTCATTCTATGATGTTAGCATGGAGTTATTTCAAACCTCAACAATTACACGTTCCTTTTTGCAAACACTGGGAAAGTATATTGATTTTCTTGGCATACACTATAATTTTCATTGCTGCTAGAACTGGAGAAATTTTGAAGGAACCATATTCCATCAGAATATCTAATTTCACCAAAATTGAAACACTTCACAAAATTGGAGATTAGCTGGGATTTTGTTTTGGAAGAAAAATGGAAAAAAGTTCTGACAATATTGAAAACATCCCATTTTGTCATTTTCAGAATGAAACATTTCATTTTGAAATGACTTTTTCTATCAAAGTCCTTTTATTCTGTGTTATAATATAATACAAAATATAAAAAGTCAAAATCAAAATGATTTTTTTCTTATTTTGCCAAGACTAAACATTTCAATCACTTTCAAAACAATTGTTTTTCCAGAATTTTTCTTCATGGAGATTTTCTAAATTTTTGGTTTTCATTCCTAGTCATAACAAAGCCAAATTTCAAAAACTCAAAATCCTTTGCGAAATGGAGCTTCTGCCCTCCACACAGCCCTAAATGCTACCAAAGATTTGTGAGTACCTGGTTATGTGAGCACAAATATCCAGGCAAAGTGTAAAGAGAAACACAGCAGTAATAATGTTCACAACAGATTGGTCATTGTAAATATGTGAAAACTAGAAGTTCTGTGCAATGGAACTGAAACTTCTATAAAAGTGATCTTTTAATGACATTTTGATTAGTGCCAAGAATACTAAAGTATATGCATTTAAAGAGCACTATGACCGAAGTGTTTATTTCATTGGTGAAATATACACCACCCCCTACGGATATGCTGAACAATAATGAAATACAGAGGCCATGTACAATACTCTTTTATTATACTGTGCAGTACACCATTATGCTGAATATTGTCACCTGTTTTCCAGGACAGCTGGTATGCCAGGAGCTGGTCAGAGGGACAATAAAGTGTAGGTAAGAGAGTGCAAAAAGAACAATCTGAAACTATTTTACTGTATCCCCAGAGCCAGGGGAAAAGATAATCCCAAGGCAAGTCCAGGAGGATGGTTTTATGGTACTCAGGAAATCAGGATTCAGTTTCTGGCTCTGTCATAGACTTCCTGTGGGACTTTGGGCAAGTCACTTACGGCCTAATCCAAAACTCACTGAAGTCAATGGAAAGACTCCCTTTGACTTCAGTGGATTTTGGATTGGAATCATAATCTTTGTGATTCAGTTCCCCATCTGTAAAATGGTAAGCATAATATTACATGTCTTCTTTGGACTATAATCTGTATCAGAGAAGTGCTTTATTACCTTCTAAAGTACAAAATGAGAAATAAGGACTGCACAAGACTGATTCCTAAACAAAGTATATCAAAATAATTCTATTTCACAGTGCTCTTCCAAACAGCTTGGAAGAGTCTCCTAATCTTGTAAAATGAGCACAGTTCTGAATTGCTGGATGCTAGGCACTGCAGTGACACTAGCTGTATAACTTCTCTCAAGAATTCATGTCTGATATATAAAAACTATAAAAGTATGAATCAATTCCATCCATCTCCCTAATAAAAGAGACTGAACAATCCTTCTTTCCGGGCCTTGGTGCTTACGTAAGACTGCTCATTGTCCACATCCAGCATTGTTCTACAACCAGAAGCATTTCAAATTGAAGTAATACAATCTCCACCAAAAGGCTGGCTGTCATCCGTAAGAAATGTCTACTTTCCTCAGATGGGCTGCATGCTTTTTCTAGGACTCCTCTAAGTAATAAATAGAAGAGTGGTGTGTTTTAGGAATGAATACAAGTTACAACATTTGGATTTTCATACTCATGAAATGCGGCAGATCTGGATTCAGAGAAGCTTACCTTTTGTTTTATCATATTGAGTCCTTCCATCATGTGGCCAAGGAAGGTAAGTCTCTTTCTTCCTCTCTAACATGGTCAAAAGAGGCCCAGGAATTCATTTTCTTTCACTTACTTCCATCATATGAAATCATAGAATATCAGGGTTGGAAGAGACCTCAGGAGGTCATCTAGTCCAACCCCCTGCTCAAAAGCAGGACCAATCCCCAACTAAATCATCCCAGCCAGGGTTTTGTCAAGCCTGACCTTAAAAACATCTAAGGAAGGAGATTCCACCACCTCCCTAGGTAACCCATTCCAGTGCTTCACCACCCTCCTAGTGAAAAAGTTTTTCCTAATAGCCAACCTAAACCTCCCCCACTGCAACTTGAGACCATTACTCCTTGTTCTGTCATCTGCTACAACTGAGAACAGTCTAGATCCATCCTCTTTGGAACCCCCTTTCACATAGTTGAAAGCAGCTATCAAATCCCCCCTCATTCTTCTCTTCTGCAGACTAAATAATCCCAGTTCCCTCAGCCTCTCCTCATAAGTCATGTGCTCCAGACCCCTAATCATTTTTGATGCCCTCCACTGGACTCTTTCCAATTTTTCCACATCCTTCTTGTAGTGTGGGACCCAAAACTGGACACAGTACTACAGATGAGACCTCATCAATGCCGAACAGAGGGGAATGATCACGTCCCTCAATCTGCTGGCAGTGCTCCTACTTATACAGCCAAAAATGTCATTGGCCTTCTTGGCAACAAGAGCACACTGTTGACTCATATCCAGCTTCTCGTCCACTGTAACCCCTAGGTCCTTTTCTGCAGAACTGCTGCCTAGCCATTTGGTCCCCAGTCTGTAGCAGTGCATGGGATTCTTCTGTCCTAAGTGCAGGACTCTGCACTTGTCCTTGTTGAACCTCATCAGATTTCTTTTGGCCCAACCCTCTAATTTGTCTAGGTCCCTCTGTATCCTATCCCTACCCTCCAGCATATCTACCACTCCTCCCAGATGAGTGACATCTGCAAACTTGCTGAGGGTGCAATCCACGCCATCCTCCAGATCATTAATGAAGATATTAAACAAAACCAGCCCCAGACCAACCCTTGGGGCACTCCGCTTGATACCTGCTGCCAACTAGACATGGAGCCATTGATCACTACCCATTGAGCCCAATGATTTAGCCAGATTTCTATCCACCTTATTGTCCATTCATTCTCTTTGCTCCCATCCTTCATGATCTGACATAAACCCAGCAACTCAATCTCCACTCTTATTGGGTCTTTTTAACTAGGGAGTACAGTGATTGGCAGAACCATTAAATGTGTTTGAAGATCTTAACTCCCCGCACCCTCGAAGAGGATTTTCCACCAGAAAATGCTCCCAGATAGTACTGGAAAGGGGTCACACAGACATTCATGAAAACATTGCCAAAATCCAGAATGATGCTCTCAAAGAATCAAAGATGTTGCTTGAGCCCCACATACTTCAAATTTTGTAACATTCAAGCTTCAGGCCTGCACACATTCCCAGTATCTTTTAAACAGCACATTCAGTCAGAGAATTTGTGGCCAACAGTGTCTTGTGTCCTTCTGTGTCCCACTCACAGTGGGCTTCAAATATATTTCTTTACCTTGGGTATTTATAAAGCAACGGGCACCATAATGGTTTGACTAGGATTTAGGGGTAGGCGGTGCATGCATGTGTTCATGTGTACTTAGCTGTGAAAAGCCTACTGAGTGAGTTACACCATATGCCACACTACACACTTGTGTGCTTTTAATTTTAAATGGGTTCAGGTTATCAGATATGAGGCTGAAAATCACAAACAGCTGGTAGCCTACAAATGATAGCCTACCAGCTATTATTGTTGGGTGGTGGGAGGTTAAATATACAGTAAAAACATTTTACATCACTGACAATTCTAGACTCTCAGTTTCTTATAACAATATAAACAATTTCATGTGCCATTTTAAGCCTTCTGTATTTGCTCCATCCTATGTCCGCCAGGTGCTGTAATCTGTTACACATTTAGGTTTTGCTTTTTGGAAGTTTTCTGCTCTTAAACAGGAACTGTACTCACTCTGAGTAAGAGGGAAGGTACACATTCTCCTCTTCAGAAGTATATTTACCTCTGTGTTAAAATTGTAGAGAGGATAACTCTTAAATAAGATCTAGGTTTTCTGGTGCCAAGCTGCTTTAAAAAAAGCCTAGAAAAGAAGAGCAAAGGCTGCTATAGATCTTATCCATGGATTGCAGAATCCATCACAAAGAGACTGCGCTCACAACCAATTTTCAAATTCAAATCTAAAGGTGGTGGTGGGCCATTCTTTGGGAATATGATCCCCGTGAGGAATCTGAGATGAAATTCCCATCATCCAGGAATGAAAGAGGCTGAGAGAGCTGCAGAGGCAATGTGCTCCATTACTGTGGTTAGGATGCACCTTGAATCTCTCTCCGGAGACATTCTTTGGGTATGTCTACACTGCAAAAAAAAAAAAAAAAAAAAAAAGGAGAGAAGTGTTATTGGCATAATCCCAAACATTAGCTGAGTTATAGCGAGAGCTCTAAACCAAAAGGTTCCTATGCATATAAGCCATACAGAGGATCCCTGGCTAAAAGTACACTTGTGCTCTATCAATTTTATAAGCCAGTAATAATACCAATATTAATTATCCAACTGGCTGAATGGATCTTCCCTTTACATCTTTTGGATGACTGTCTGTCAAGGACAAAGAGAACTGTTTTTACCAAGTTCTTGCCGCTGTCTGGGAAGGATACAAAAAAGATCCATTAATTCATATATTATTTTATATGACTTTTTTCCCTCTTGCAATTACTAAAACAGAGAGATACTATGATTAGCTACTTGGGTGTTGCCTAGCATGACTAATACTTGGGACAAAATGCACCTCCAGTGCTTTCTTAGATGTACAGATACGCCCTTTGAAGTGCTGACATTAGCACTTGAGAGAACGCTATTACCCTCCTGCACCACAGTGGCAACAAGAGAAAAAACAACAAAAAAGAAGGTTTTGTTTTCTTGCCAGCAGTCCCCTATGTTCTTGCTAAAGTTCCTTGGAAGGTGAGATTCATTCATTTGTCAGTTTCATCAGTGTCATTATTGTTAATTATTATTATTACCGGCTTTTAAAAATGAAATATAACACTACATTTTGCAAACTCCCTAGTCTGTCTTTCATTAACACTCTTGACCACAAAGGTTACAGTGAACCTTTATTCATTATAGCAGGTTCTGGTAGTGACCACTGTAATTAAAGTTGCTAAACACTTTCCATTTTAACCTCACCCCCAACCCTCACTGTTTTTCACAAACTCTTAACTCTCCAAAACATTGACTCTTGGGAATGAAATTTTCCATGCTGGGCCTCTGCATGAAGGTTAATATTTCTGGAAAAATTGAGCATAATCCATTCAGCCATTTTGAGTTATGGAAGAGTGAAAAAAAACCCCTCTTTTCTGTTTTTTTTTTTAAATGAATCCTTACGTACTTATAATTATCCACAACCTTAAAGCAGCCTTAGCCAACCTTAAGGGCTTAGATCAGTTTCAACGATAAAACAGACACACATACAAAACAAAAAAAGGAAGAGTCTTGGAGGAGAGGTGACTAGAATGTGGGACAATTTATGCAGCCTAATCTTGCACTGAGAACTGCAGGGGCAGACTCCTGTATCTGTGAACAGCCCACTGAAGTGGGGGTCTGTGCAGGGTCCACCCAAACATATGCACTTGTAAGAACAAGGCCTTAGCCAATTATGCTAAATAATACTAGGTGCCGTTTGGTTGAATGGTGCCTCTTTTAGAACTATTTTTTTCTTTTTTCCTTTCTAGGAAATTAAGTGCAAAACTATGCATAAAGCAATTTTAAGGTTGTAGAATTAAACACTTAAAAGTCAGAAAATATGAAGATCATCTTTGAATGCACAGCCTTAACTTGGCCTCTCTGTGTGAATGTATTTAGATTACAGTAATCTGACATTTGGAATTACTGTTATGAACAGTGGCCACTAACACTTCACAACAGTATCTTGCTAAATTTGTTTTAACCCTAACCTACAGGCAGAACACTGCAATCCCTAGCACCATACTAAAGTATTGGTTCAGTGCCAGTTCACAGAGGAGAGTTCTATTTACTGAATCACCGCACACTTCCTAAAACATCTCCATATGTTATATTGTTTAACAAAAGATGGGGGTGTTGAGCACAGGAGAGATGAAAATGAGAAGGAAAGAAAAGCTAGACCGAATCATAAATCAATATCCCTAGTTACTTGTGGATCAGTATTTACAGTTTATCAAATGACAAAAACAAATACTCAGTATGTTATAAATAAAGTGAATATCAAAAGGATAACAAATGAATATTTTAGTTTTCTTTACATTTCTAGTTAAATTTATGTCTGATTCTGCAAGGTGCTAAGGACTCTTGTGAAGTATGAGCAACTTCAAATGTCAATGGGAGCTGTGGGTCTCTGGTATCTCACAGAATTGGGCCTACTGTAAGTTGTGACTCAGAGACAGACACAATCACTCTTTTTAACAAGAAGGCATCATAAGTGAAAATGACTACTTGCACCGTCTCTCTTAAGAACATAAGAAAGGCCATACTGGGTCAGACCAATTATCCATCTAGCCCAGTATCCTATCTTCTGAGAATGGCCAATGCTAGATACTTCGGAGAGAATGAACAGAACATGGCAATTATTGAGTGATACAGCCCCTGTCATCTGGGAACTGGAGAGCCCCTGTCATCTGGGAACTGGAGACTTAGGGACATTTCTTAGGGACTTCCTGCTGGCTTTCCAATTTTACAGAGATTTCATGTTACCACCACAGATTAACCCCAGATTGCAGACCAAACACATTTAACTAATTTCCCTCATATGTTTGGTCTTTGAACATGTGAAGGAGGATCACAATAATAAGGATCTATACAGTGTTATAAAGTAAACATCTCTCCACAGCCTCCAGGGGGCAGAATGGAAAACTTCACTCCACAACCATTCCCCTCCTCCCAGTCCTGACATGTTCTGGTTTTAGGAAACATGAACTAAACAGAGATGCCTTGAATCATGCCTCCAAGCTGGCAGAGGTAGCAGATTCCACCATCATGGATCCTCCACTAAGAATACTTTAGGGACTGACAGTAGCTGTATCTCAAGCTCTTCTCAGCTACCACAGTAGGCCAGGGGAAAGACAACCTTTTTAGGTAGCTGGTTCCCAGATAACTTGAGGAGAGGAGGAAGGGCCAAGCTGCTGTTGCAAAGTGGGAGTCCTGACGCCATTGCAGCTGCCTCTCTGTGGCCAGGCCAGCCTGTCCAACCCCAGGCCAGAGTATCAACTGCTGGTAGTAGGAAGGAGCTTGGAATCCTGCCACGGCCCACTCGGCCACTATCACTCAGGAGTCACCTACCCCCACCAGCTACAGGAGACCTGTAGTAAGTGTGGGGTCTGGGGGCAGGAGAGGGATTGAATAGAAATAGTGGGTGTTTTGCTGAGGGAAAAAGCATAGAATGGACAGATTTTTGAGGAGACTATTTTGTCCAAAAAATAGAATGTCATCCACTGACTGAGGCACTGTACGACTGAGGGAGGCCCTTGCTAAAATTTCAGCAGTACACTCTGTTCATACTATCTTTACACATTTCTAATGTTCCCAGCACTGTGGTGTTCAGACACAATATGCCTAATTAGGGATAACATTATTTCTGTCATAACAGCAGGCCAGTTGCTCACTCATCCCTCATCATAACCATTTTCCCTTGCGGGATTAAATTTAGAAAAGATAAACAACTTCAACTACGGCCAGAAGTGAATGGGGAAAGCGGGTGTGTACTAACATGAATGACAAGATAATGTCCACAGTGATCATATACTGTATGGAACCAGATCTATGCCCATAAAGCACTAGATACAGGTACTGTGATCCTGAACAGTGAACCTACAAGAAATGCAGAGCAATAAAGGGGTTAACAAAATAGCATTTTCCCTTTAAATACACTCAGCTCTTATCAGAGAGCAATCTTCATAAGCCAGGACTTTGGGTGCTGTAAAAGGTGGTTGTGAGAGTGTGAGTAATTACAATGAATTTCCATAAGGCTGGAAGCCTTGTATCAGAGCATTAACATGACTGAAACGTGCATATCATTTTTGGACTAGCTTCAAAGAAAATGTACGATTCAAAAGCAAAACACAGTTTGTTTTATTGTAAAATGGATGCTGGGCTTTACAGACTGAGAATTTTCAAAGAAAATAGTTTTTATGTTTTGAAAATTAATGTATTAATCTGCTTTTAAGGTTATTATAAAATAAATACTTCATGATCAAACACGTGTTTTTGATATATGGCTTAATTAAATCACAATGATTTGTAATAGAAAGATGCCAAAGAATATGAAATGAGCTCTATTTTACTTAGAAAGGTCATTCTTTTTTCTCCTGATTAAAACTCCTAATAAAATTACAGCAGCTATGGTTTTCATCAAGGAAGTAGTTAAACAACTAATCTTTATATAAATATATTCCATGCCAGTTCAATAAATTAGAAAAAACAAGAATAACCTAGTTAAAATGCAATTCAGAGGAAACACTGGGCGGATGGCTATTTACATGAGAAAGCACAGAATAAATGAGCCTCATAAATTATTCACAGCTAACCAATAGAATTTAGGGGATCAGATCTCTTCAGAAATTAAGTGAGAGCTACTGCAGAGAGACTCCATTTTTTTTCCACCACAGCTGACAGGAGAATCTACTTTGAACAGCCTAATGAATTTCAGTCCCACATCTGCTTACAAGCAAAACCAAGATCACCTTGAAAAGGAATCTGTGACAAATCACTCTGTCATTTGTTCCAGTAGTTGCTGTCCTGATACATTCCCTGCCTTCTGAGGCATAAAATACAAAGGATTCAGTGTGAGATCAAGCAGCAAAGGAAATACATGCTTTTATGATTTTTTTTTGTCTGTTCTGTGCATTGTTTTCCCTTTTTCGCACCCGAGTTAATTAAATCTTTCACTGTAAAAGCCAGATTCCATTTCTGTCAAGGGCCTCTTTTTTAAAAAATGGTTTAGTAAACTACAAAGTTGCCTTGCACATACCACAGATTTCATTCTCATCTCTCCAGCAGTTCTTTTTCTCCAAATGGGGAAAGAGAGGAAATGACACTCTCTCATTCCTGCTTTTTGCGCCCAAACAAAGGCAATTATGTAATTTTCATGTTTCACATGTAATGTCAAGACCTTATTAAGTTTAATTTAGATTAATAAAATTGCAGCCAAGGAGAGGAAAGCAACTCTCATCATAAAGGGAAACATCTCAGGAGCTACCTTCTTTTCCTCCCCCAACTTTACCACATCTTGTCCTATGCCGGTTGTTTCGAGCTGAGAAATAAGTTAAAGGGGAGGAATTAGGCCCTCTTCTATGGCTGGATTCCACAAGGCACAGAGCTCTTCAGTGCTGATCCAGCAAAGCATTTAAGCACATACTTAACTTTAAGCACAAACTACCCACATGCTTAAAGTTCAACATGTGCTTGAATGCTCAGAGATGCTGACTTTTTGGTTTTCCCGGAGGTGCTCGACCCGTGCACTGCCCTGGTCCCGCCCGCACTCCACCCCTTCCCCCAAGGCCTCACGCTGCCCCACCTCTTCCCACCCCCATTCCACCTCTTCCCTCCTCCACGCCGCCCCACCTCTTCCCGCCCCATTCTACCCCTCCCCCAAGCACGCCCCACCCTCACTCCTCCCCTTCACCCCCAATGCCTCCTGCATGCCACTGAACAGTTGATCACTGGCAGACAGATCCTTTAGCCCTGTGTACAAACTTTTTTTATTTCTCTCACCATCATAGCCATGTCTTCCATTCATTCCTGCCCCAGACCCTGTTTCTTACTTCTTCTTTATGAACGGAGAGTGGGCAGAGGAAAGGAGTTTCTGATTCTCCAGCATTTTCATACCAGGATTTTTTCATTCTGCACCCATCACCTTGGGCAACAAATTTACAGCTGTAAAAGAAATCCATAAAGTTTGAGGATATAAGGCCTGATTTTATTTGCATGCACAATTCTGGCAACTGCACATACAAATCAGGTATTTGTATGCATACATGGGTCATGATGAATTCAGTTGGTTATTTACATTTACCTGAGTGAAAAATTACAATAATTATGCATATAAATATGGCATGGAGTTCTGTGTGCAGTTTTAAAAATCAGCTCTTTGTGACCATGTTCCCTCCTCACCCTAATTTCAGAAGGTTTTTTAATATGGCTCAGCATCTGAAGTATGTCTTCATTTTAAGTTATCTCCTAGCTCTTCTGACTTCATAAAGTAAATCAATACAAGCTGTCATTTTGTTTCTGCAGAGTCTGAAATAATTATCTAGGAGCAGGTCAGAAATAAAGGAAGATACAAAGTGAGGGGTCAAATTAGCCACTGTTTTTGTTAAATAATAAAGTGAGCTAAATCAGCCAAAACTAAGCAAGGTAGGATGTCCTTGCTAAAAATGACTTAGACCATTGTGTGCTAGGTAATCTACACCACAGCAGAAACCAAAGGCACCACTCCACTGGGACCAGCATCCACTGGTGAAGTCCTACCCTGGGATGGGTTACCCTGGCAAAGATGCAGCCTGGTATATTGGGCCTTCATGCAGTCATGTCCCTCTATTTGATGCACCTTACAGATGCCAGTAGCTTGAATCCCTCAATGTGTGCACATGGCATAAATAGATCACTTTACCACATGAGGTTCTTTGGGAATTCCAGGTTTGATTGAACATAACATCAAGTGAACCGTAACAAAACTGGGTGGTTTTGTAAGGTGCCTGGCAAGTTTCACTATCCCCACCCTACCCACAAGCAGCTCCTGGCACACACCCTTTCCCTGTTGATGTTTTCTGGGTGGTGAGGCAGTGACCTGTATCCCCAATTCCCCCTACAGACTTGTCTGGTGTCAGCCATTACTTTGTATCTGACACCTGTGAGTATAGGTGTCAAGGGGGAGGGTTTGGAGACTTATAGCAGGTAGAATTTTAGCTCCCCGCCCCAAGCAGGCACCCTTGGGTGCAGTCCCACAGTCATACCTTCGTGAACAAGTTTATTGTCCTGTGGGTGTCTTCAGAGTGGGCCCTAAGGAGATAGTCATCCAAGTATGGGTAGATCATGATCCCCAGGGTGCATAAGTGTGCCGCTACTAAGGAGAGGACCTTGGAGAATACTGTGTGGGCTAACGAGAGGCCAAAAGGAAGTACTCTGTACCGGTAGTAGTCCTGACCTAGGGTAAACAGGAGGAATTGTCTGTGGGCTGGTACAATCAATATGTGGAAAATAGGCATCCTGAAAGTCAAGGGCTGAGAACCAATCTCCCTGTTCCATGGATGGAATAATCGCTGCTAATGTGACCATCTTGAATTTTTGAGGCTTCTCATATTTGTTCAGTGCTCTGAGGTCCAGTATGGGTCTCCAACCTCCCTTTTTCTTGGGGATCAGGAAATATCAGGAATAAAACCCCTTTGCCTCAGAGATATGCACGCATAGATGTGTCTATGGCTCCTAGAGATAGGAGATGATCTATTTCCTGTCGTAATAGTATCTCATGAGAGGGGTCCCTGAAGAGGGATGGGGAGGGAGGGTGTGGAAGTGGATAGAATACCCATGAGAGATAATTTCCAAAATCCATCTGTCAGATGTTATGTGTTCCCAATTCTGATGAAACAGAGCCAGACAATATCCAAAGGGATGTGAAAGGTTGGAAAGCTGCATCTGGTGTCATGGGGAGCAGTTTCTTGAGGCCTCAACCAAGGAGTCAAAATTGGAGTTTTGAGGTGGAAGGTTGTGATGTGGAAGACTGAGGGTGTGATGATTTACACCTTTGAATTTTAGACTTTTTCCATTGTGGCTCATAATAGCACTGTAATGGGTACTGGGCTGGACATGACTTTTGGGAACGCTGAGGAGTAAATTTACTTTTTTGCCTAGCCCTGGTGACCGAAGTGTGGCTCTGAAGTCTTATGGAGCTTGGCATCGGTCTTATCTGCAAAGAGTTTGAAGGGGAGATCCTTGACAGTCATCTGAACCTCCTTTGGTAGTCGCGAAAGATACAGCCATGTCACTCACCACATCATGACTACTGTGGATATTGAACAGGCTGCAGTATCCATGGCAGCTAGTGCAGTTTGGAGTTCTGTTTTTGCCACAACTGCCCCTCCTGTATGATGGCCTGAAGTTGATCTCTGTATCATCAATAAAGTTGTTAAGCTTGGCATAATTTGTGCAATCGTATTTGGCTGTTAGTGCTTGGTCATTTGCAATAAGAAATTGCAAAGTCGGGGAAGAGTAGATCTTTCTCCCAAA
Organism: Lepidochelys kempii; assembly: GCF_965140285.1. Taxonomy (NCBI): domain Eukaryota; kingdom Metazoa; phylum Chordata; order Testudines; family Cheloniidae; genus Lepidochelys; species Lepidochelys kempii. The sequence continues at coordinate 62,892,574 of NC_136384.1, read as the reverse complement.
CAAGTCCAGTCTCTCCCAATCCCTATAGTAAGGGGTGGATTTTGAATAGTGCTGGTGGCCACAGGAGTTCATTTTATCCACCACAATGGAATTAGATGGAGAGTGGGAGAAGAAGAACCCTGAGTCTTTGGTGGGGGCATAATGCATTTTGTTGGCCTGCACATCTGTGCGGCCGATGCTGTTGTTTGCCATATGAATCTTACTGGGTCCAAAAGCACCTCATTAATTGGGTGGGCGATCCTTGAGGAGGAAGTATGTAGAATGTCCAGCAGTTTATGATGGGTGTCCCTCAACTCAAGAGGGATTTGTAATAAATCTGCCATCCTCTTTGTAAGGTTCTGAAAGAGCTTAAATTGGCTGCCATAGATGGAGGAGGGGGCATTACGGCCTCATCTGAAGAGAAGGAAGAAAAATGAGTTGGTGTTGTGGTCTCCTCTTTTGGCTCAATCTCCTGCTGTTCGGAGATTTCCTCAGTAGGCTCTGAGGCTCTAGATCAGCAGTTCTTAACCCACAGCTCATGGGCCACATGCAGGCTGTGGGGCTGGGTTAGCAGCTGCTTGGCCACCCAGCGCCTTGAGGTCCAGGCTGCCTGGCCAGGCAGGGCACGGTGCAGCACAGCGAGGTCGGGGTCCAGAGTGGCAGGTTCCAGGCTGCCACCCTGCCAGCCCCATGTGGCAGAGTCCAGTGGGGTCTGGGGCTGCCTGCATGGCGGGGTCTTGGGCTGCCATTCTGGCCAGCCCCACATGGTGGGGTCCAGGGCTGCTGACCGGTCGGCCCCACAGGAAAAAATCAGTCCAAGTTAATAAGCTCTCGCTTCCTGTCTTTCTGACATATGACTGGCACCAAGACATAAAAAAAGCAAACCCAAAATGCTGGTCTTTTGACTACGTTTACTCTGTTACCGCTATTACAGCCACCAAATTAATCCCACTTGTGAATTCACAGCTGTTCTCTTGAAGTGGTTGGTGTAACCATTGCAAAACACTTGCTTTTGGTACAACAACAGAGAAAAATGACACAAGCAAATATATTTCAGTTATTGCATTTCTGTCTGCACCCATCCCAACATCCAGGCTCTTTGGAAAGTTAAATGGACCAATGGACCTTCCTATCTTACTAGTACTATGAGAAAGGAAGGAAGAACAGTAACAGAAATACAACAAAAATACTATGTCTGCAACTTCAATTTTTCTCACCAGAAAATAAAACTTTATAATCTTTAGAATTAACAAAAAAGGTGATTTAGAATAAAAATATAATATCAAATTTTAAAAACAGGAACATTACACACTCAATTCTGACTCAGTAAAGTAAGGCTCTCCAAAACCATTTGTTATCAGTAAACATTATGAACACAATTCTCTTCTCCTTGCATATGTAGTAATTTGGGGCATTCAAGAGATTTATCATTCACATGAGCTTGGGAATCTAGAGAGATTTCCTTTCAATACAGATGCCAAGTCAAAGAAGAACAAATTTATAAACATTTGTCAGATGGCTGTGGTCTGTTAAGTCCCCTATGTGCTTTTGGTAATGAAACAAAACCAAGCCTGGTGCCAGTGATTTTTTTTTTAGTCATTCTATAACCTTCACAAAGTGTAAAAACACATCTGTGATGAAACAGCACATACATCCAGCATAACATTAGTACAGTCGATGTGCTGAGTGTGTATATTACCTCTTCAAAAGCTGTTCATTCTAGTTTAACACCAGCCATCTACTTCTATCCTTCTGGTTTGCTGCATTCTAGCATGAACTAAGGACCTGATCCAAAGCCCCTGGATGGGAATTTTGTCATTGACTTCAATGAGCTTTGATCAGGCCTCCTATGAGGTTCCCAACACCATTTACAAGGTGTTGAGTTCCCTCAACCCCCCGACTTATTCTTTTCCCAACACCTAGCAAAGTTGTGCCCCTGGAGTTCATCATAACACAAAATATTACAAACTAGCTCAAACCATTTTTGAAGAAAAAGATATTAAAGATATTAAAGATAAAGTGATGGTTAATCTTGCCAAGGTGGCCTTGCAGTGGTCTTCATGCTCTTACTCCTGTGGGAGCTCTTCCCCTTTTGGTGAATGAATAACCCCTTAGAACTCTGCTGCTGCAGTTTGGATGATCAGTTGCTGGATGCTTCTGCCATCGCAGACACATGGTTGGGCAAAGGTCTCTCACTGTGTGGAGGAGGCAGGGGTGTTGAATCTGGCACTGGGTTATCTTTTGAAATCTTATCCAAGCCGCTTGCAGCTCCTCCTCCTGCACTCTCCCCCACTTCAGACTTTGTAAAATGAGGAATGGATTCTGTTTTCTTCTTTTTTCGTTCCTTTCTAAAGCTCTGAAGGTTTTCAAAGGCTAGAGCCAGTTCAGTTTGTGAAGTTTCCATTTCACTGGCTGCTTTATCCCGTTGTTCCCCACAGTCTTTGAGTGAATTCTCCAAAGAGAAGAAGAACTCTTTTCCAAACCTTGACAGGGCCTCATCACCTTAAGAGATAACAGGGCAGTGAGTTAAATTACAACAGACATTTCACATCAACAGGAATAATCAGGGAGATTTATAAGTGCCAGTACTCGCATTAAACTATAAAAGCATAAATCAGTAGTAGTTTTGACATGGCTTGGAATGTGTCAGTAAAGCTATAAATTTCTTGTCCTGTGGATCACCTGGTTCTTTGCAACATGTGGTTCATCTTTTATCTAGAAAAGCTAAGACTGACAATACAGTGTGTTAGAGAAAGGATTTCCTCCTCTACCAGAAATCAACAGTGCCTGTGTGTAGTAGTCACTAGCCCTCTGCCAAAGACACCTGAATGCTACTCCCAAATTGATCAGACAAGTTGCTTTCAAATTATGTTAGCCACGCCCTTTCTCCTTCTCAGCAGCTGTCTAAAATTCAGATCTTGTATTCCCATTAGACTGTCAGCCCATACCTTGACATTTCAACTAGAAAAACACAAGCCGAGAGTAGCCACAATGGAAGTCATCACTGATTACATAAGTTCTTGTTAATCCATAGTAGATGAAAAATGGTATAAAACAAGGTCAGGGTTATGGAATTTGTTCCCTTTATATATCCAAGTCAAGGTGCCAAAGAGAAGTAGCACTTTTCCCTTTTATGGGTTTGTCTTTTTATTGTTATATAAATAAGAAACAAGGGAAAAAACATTGTTATGCAGTAGAACTGTGCAGAACTTTTTCCTTTCCTCCTGGATTTGGTACCATGACTATGGGTTAGACACTGCAGAGTTCAAAGCTTCTAACTGATACAACAATATATGATAGCCCTGACTTTCTTTTTTAATAAGGTTATGATTGGAAGGGTACAAAAAAGAAAATATTTAGGAATCTACTCATTTTTTACCCCTATGCATAGAGTTGAAATTCTGCAAGATCTATAATTGTTTACTTCCTAGATCCTAGACAGAAACAATCCATCCCCTTCCATGTGTGGAGAAGACAAAGGAGGGAGATTATACTCGAATTAAGATCCACTTATGATCTCATCCTGCATCACCCTGTCCTATCAGGATGTGACATTTTGGGGAAGTTCTCTTCAGGTGATTTCATTGACAATGGCCTCACACCTCAGCTGAATTAAGGCAATAAAAATCTAAAAGCCAGTGTAGCTTCTCTGAGATAATACATAAACCTGATGTAGGAGCATAAAGGCTCCTATACCATCCCCTTCCTTGCAGCCAGTGTAAGATGCATAACTGGGGCTTTCCCTCACCCTGGTGATACATGACTGAGGTGTGGTCTAGAAGAATGAACAGAAGACTGGAATCTAGAGACTCAAGCCTTGCTGTGTGATGTGGGGGAGAGACCTCAATATCGATGCAAATATAATATTAATCAAATAGTTATATCTTATTTTTAAATTATTAACAACTTGTTTGCATCATTATTTAATCTTAAAAATATATCTGCAAGAATGTTCTAGCCAGAATATTTTGAAATATAAAATGTTTAATTTGTTATGTTACAAAATCTGCTTCTATATAATTCCTGATGTTATTGCTATGTAAATGGTAAAATGCTTTATGTACCACCTGGAATCTAATGACCTTGCTAAACTAGTGTAGGAAGCCATTTAAGTTCAGACTATTTATATTAATGGGAAACTAATTACGTACTGGCAGTACACAAACAAACCCTAACCAATTCTGGAAGATGAGTATCATCTCTCCGAAGTCATCAACTTTAAATTATTTAAGATAAAGACTTTGTAAGAGTTATTTAATTTTAAAAGACTATTTTGCAAACTTTCATATAAAGAACAGGAGTGTTTGGACTTTTTAAAAAGAGAATCTTTTTATATAACTCTAATAAAACTGACAGATTATTTCAAACTGGACTGAATAAAAAAGAGTTAAAACAAACTTTAAAAGTTGTCTGGATCATTCCTGCCACAAGAAAAACAAAGGCAATTAAAGAAATGTTGCATATTCATTAAACAGAACATTTAGGCATATTTAGGAACTGAAAGTGTCACCTAAGCCAACCCTAAAGACATAAAGCCAATGAAAGGGTGACAGTAACCAGTTTAGAATCTAAACAAGCCTGGAAGAGGTGTGCTTTCCTCAGGAAATCTAATAATCTCAGGAAAACAGGAAGGAGAAGGGTAAAAAAAAAACTTGTAAAGTGAGCTCCTCACACATACACACCCTATGCAATCCTGCTCAAACACACCATTCCACAAGCAAAGTACCATAAACAAATTAACAAAAACAGAGAAGACTCAAGATGAAAGCAACCCAAGGAAAACCACCCTAAGGCCTTGGCTACACTTGCGAGTTGGAACGCATTAAATCAGCCCCAGGTGCCCTAACTCCTGAGGTATCCACACTGGCAAGGCATGTAGAGTGCCCAGACTCCACAGATGGAGCGCCCTGGTAATCCATCTCCACGAGAAGCATAAAGCTTGCTGTGCCCCAGCTGGAGTGCCGCGGTGCCAGGGTAGATGCCGTGGTCTGTTAGTGCGCTCTGATCGGCCTCCAGAAGTGTCCCACAATGCCTGTTCTAGCCACTCTAGTCATCACTTTGAACTCTACTGCCCTGCCCTCAGGTGACCAACTGTCAGACCTGCCCTTTAAATTCTTTGGGAATTTTAAAATTCCCCTTCCTGTTTGCTCAGCCAGGTGTGGAGTGCTCTCAGCGAATCTTTCCAGGTGACCATGCCTTCATGCACCAGGCGATCCCCAGTATGGAGCTGGGGATCAGTGTTTCGGGGGAGGAAGCTGTCCAGTCCCAGCTGTGCTCCAGGAATTACGATATCTATGGGCAGATATCAAGGGCCATGATAGAAAGGGGCCATGACCGAGACGCAGTGGAGGGTCAAAGTGAAGGAGCTACAGAATGCCTACCACAAAGCGCGGAAGGCAAACTGCCTCTCCAGTGCTGCGCCCACGACCTACCATTTTTACAAAGAGCAGGATGGGATACTTGGGGGAGACCCCACCTCCACTCCAAAGAGCACCATGGACACTTCAGAGGCCATAGCAGCCCAGAGTTTAACAAGGCAGGAGGAGGAAAGCAGGAGTGAGGGTGCTGAGGAGCAGGGAGGCCCAGAGCTAGAGGATGGCCCAGCATCCCTAGATGCATGCAGCCAGGAGCTGTTTTCAAGCCAGGAGGAAGGTAGCCAGTCACAGCGGATGGTGCTTGTGGAAAAACAAACAGTAGCAGAGGTGCCTGGTAAGCGATTTTTATGTTGGAAAGGTAGTTGTTCGGTGTGGGCTGTTGGGGCGAGGAGGGTTGCAGAAAGAAGATTCAGGGCTGCATGCATGCCGAGATGTGGACTAGGGCATTGATATGCTCTCTCACATCACGATAATCGGCCTCAGTGATCTCATCGAAGGTTTCATGCAGAAGCTGGGCAATCCGCTTGCGCAGGTTCTTTGGCAGAGCTACTGTGCTCTTTGTCCCAGTAAGGCTAACATGTCCATGCCACTGTGCAGTGAGGCACAGGGGGACCATTGCTGCACACAGGCAAGCGGCATAAGGGCCAGGGTGGAAGCCGCATTGTAGTAGAAGACCTTCCCTTGCTTCCCAGATCACCCTCAGCAGCAAGATATCTTCCAGGATGAAGTCATCCTGTGGAAAACGTGGGGACAGTGTTCAGCTGTTGTCTCTCCCCAAGGAACAGAATCCCAGAGGACAGTATGGCCCTGAAACAATCAGTCCCCCTTGCCCCTGTGCTTATTCACCATTTCGGGGCTCTTGTGGGTTATGTGCACTCGCTTTGCGATGGGCACTTTCTGCTATTGTGTGCACTGTGTTTGTTTTTAAGTTTGGCTGAATCATTGCTTTGTCTGGTGTTAACCATGCTGCCTCTGTTAAGTGTTGCATTTTGGCTTTTCAGATGCAACCTTGAGATCCCAGCTGTCCTTGTTATCAATGGCCAAAAGGCTGCAAAGAATCAGGAAGCGTCTGCGAAGAAGCAAGGAGGACCTTCTGCATGAAGTCATGCAGCAGTACCCTACTGAAAATCCAAAAGTACAGGAGTGGCGGGAGACCGAAAGGAGGCTCCACCAGCAGAATGAGGATCACCGGCACCAAAACACAGAGCAGCTCCTAAGCTTTATGAAGCACCAACCGGACTCGATGTGGGTGCTCATAGCACTCCAGATGGAGCGGATCCACAGCCGCCCCCCCACCACAGCCCTTGTCCCACAACTCTTTCTCTTGTGCCCCCATGACACCGCCAACCCACTTTCCCCAACATCAAGTTTCTTATCACCACCAGCTGCCTCCAAAAACCTATAGCTTCACCACCCAGCCCTGGAAACTATGACCCTTACCCACTGCACTCAACCCCCATCACCATGCATTTTAGCCAGCCTGAAGTGCAGCACTCATTGCACAGCACTCCAGACAGAAAGGCTGAATATGATAACAGGGCATACACAAATCTATGATTGTCACATTCCCACCCTGCCCCCTTCCCTCCTCCCACACAGTACAGCTGTGACATGTCATGTGTGTTTCCCAAGCAGTTGGGTTTCTTTTCAATATATGAATTTTTTGGCTTTGAAAACATTCTTTATTGCATTAAATAAAAGATACCATAGCCCAGCAAAGCAACAGGTGCTGCAATTCAGTGCATCATACATAGCAAACACAGATGCCTACTAGCATTGTAACCGATGCACTTCACTCCCATGCAGGGCACCAAACATTCCAGTCACCTTTCAGCATCGAATTACTCCCTCAAGGCATCCCTAATCCTTACAGCCCCGTGCTGAGCCCCTCTAATAGCCCTAGTCTCTGGCTGTTCAAATTTAGCCTCCAGGTGTTGAACTCCATGGTCCATGTCTGAGTGAAACTTTCACCCTTCCCTTCCCAAATGTTATGGAGGGTACCTCACACAGCTATAACCGTGGGGATGTTGTCATTGGCAAGGTCCAGTTTCCCATACAGACAACACCAGCGGCCCTTTAAACAGCCAAAGCACACTCAACAGACATTCTGCACCGACTCAGCCTGTTGTTGAACCGCTCCTTGCTGCTGTCAAGGCTCCCTGTGTATGGTTTCATGAGCCATGGCATTAAAGGGTAAGTGGGGTCTCCAAGGATCACAATAGGCATTTTGACTTCCCCTATGGTGATCTTCTGCTCTGGGAAGAAAGTCCCGGCTTGCAGCTTCCTGAACAGGCCTGTGTTCTGAAAGATGCATGCATCATGCACCTTTCTGGACCAGTCTGCATTAATGTCCATGAAATGCCCACAGTGATCCACAAGCACCTGGAGAACCATTGAGAAATACCCTTTCTGATTTATGTATTCGGAGGCTAGGTGATCTGGTGCCAGAATTGGAATATGCGTCCCATCTATTGCCCCTCTGCAGGTAGGGAAACCCATTTGTGCAAAGCCAGCCACAATGTCAAGCATGTTGCCCAGAGTTATGGTTCTTCTGAGCAGGATGCGATTAATCGCCCTGCAAACTTGCATCAATATGATTCCAACGGTCGACTTCCCACTCCGAACTGGGTAGCGACCAATCAGTAGCAGTCTGGAGTAGCCAGCATCCAGATTGCAATAACCACCTACTTCTTCACCGGTAGTGCAGCTCTCAATCTCGTGTCTTTGTGTCGCAGGGTGGGGGCAAGCTCAGCACACAGTCCCATGAAAGTGGCTTTCCTCATCCGAAAGTTCTGCAGCCACTGCTTGTCATCCCAGACTTGCATGACGATGTGATCCCACCACTCAGTGCTTGTTTCCCGAGCTCAAAAGTGGCGTTCCACTGTGGTGAGCATGTCTGTGAATGCCACAAGCAATCTCATGTTGTGTGCATTATGCGAGTCAACATCATCGTCGGACTCCTCACTGTCACTCTGTAGTTTAAGGAGTAACTCAACTGCAATTTGTGACGTTCTGGCGAGACCCATCAGCATATTCCTCACTAGTTTGGGATCCATTCCCACAGACCGAAAGGGAAGACAGAGCACGCAGTACAAAAACCGTTGAAAGATGGCATCAAATGTGGATGGAAGCACAGGGATTGCTGGGATGCATCACGGGGCATTGGGACAGGACCCAGGATGCCCCGTGCCCCCCCACCCGCCCCTTCCCACAAGCCACAGCTCCAGAATGGGAAGAGATGCTCTGCGGGATAGCTACCCATAATGCACCGCTCCCAATGCCGTTGCAAGTGCCGCAAACGTGGCCACGCCACTGAGCTTGCAGCTGACAGTGTGAACACACGGCAGCGCTTTCCCTGCTGCAGTCTCCGAGGGCTGGTTTAACTCACAGCGCTCTACATCTGTAAGTGTAGCTATGCCCTAAGACTTCAACATGGATTGGTGAGAGGAAATTAAAAAAGTGCTAAGGGATTAGATTTGCAACTCTTGTAATGATTTTCCTGGAATATTAAAATGCTGTTGTAACTTAAAAGACTAACAGTTTCTCCTGAAACACCAAATGATTGGACTACATATTTGGAGAGGAGACAGGGACTAAACATTGGTAAACAGTGAAACAGTGGAATGTAAAATTCTTCACATTCATAACTGGTGTTTCTTAAAACAGCTCCTCAAATGGCTTTTTCTAAGTAAATAATTTAAATATGTTCTTCAATGTCATAGGATTTAGTTAAGATTGCTTACTTTGCCAACTATAAACTGGCTGATTAGTTATTAATAACCAACAGGTTCCCCTCCCTGGAACAAAATTATTTTGCCCATTGTGACACTATACCCCATATTCTTCATAGAATTATTGTTATAATATAATTATAGTATAACGATGATATGTTTTGTGCAAGATAAGGCATGTGAGATATCATTGGAAAGGTTATGATTTGCTGAATATGATTATTTCATTTGTATGCATGTATCATTTTTGTATCTAAAGTTAGGAATATTGACTATACATCTATGTATAGATACATACATCTGGCTCTGTGGATGAGGGGAAAGCAGTGAACGTGTTATTTCTGGACTTTAGCAAAGCTTTTGATATGGTCTCCCACAGTAATTTTGCCAGCGAGTTAAAGAAGTATGGGCTGGATGAATGGACTACAAGGTGGATAGAAAGCTAGCTAGATCATCAGGCAAAATGGGTAGTGATCAATGGCTCCATGTCTAGTTGGCAGCCGGTATCAAGCGGAGTGCCCCAAAGGTCAGTCCTGTGGCCAGTTTTGTTCAATATCTTCATTAATGATCTGGAGGATGGCATGGATTGCACCCTCAGCAAGTTTGCGGATGACACTAAACTGGGAGGAGTGGTAGATAAGCTGGAGGGTAGGGATAGGATACAGATGGACCTAGACAAATTAGAGGATTGGGCCCAAAGAAATCTGACAAGTGCAGAGTCCTGCACTTAAGACGGAAGAATCCCATACACTGCTACAGACTAGGGATCAAGTGGCTAGGCAGCAGTTCTGCAGAAAAGGAGTTGGTAGCCAGGAATCAGAGCCCAGGGTCACAGCAGGAGTCAGCACCCAGGCTCAGAACTGGAGTCAAAGGCCCGACGCCAGAGCCAAGGGTCAGAGATGAAGTCAGTGGTCAGGAATCAGAGCCGAGGGTTAGAACTGGATTATCTGGAGTGAGACAAAGCAGGGGCAAGGCTCGGTCCAAGGCAGGAGCAAGGAGGGAGCAAGGCTGGGAACAAGCAAGAGCAGGAGCTATTTCAGCCATAGGCAAATGTTTTGAGCAGCCACTGAACTGTTGTTGGGTTTAGGAGCTGATCTCCTGACTCTTCCAACCAATCAGGTAGCGTAGCCAACCAGTTAGACCAGTGGTTCTCAACCACGGGTATGTGTACCCCATGGGGTACACAGAGGTCTTGCAGGTGGTACATCGACTCATCTAGTTATTTGCCAAGTTTTACAACAGGCTACATAAAAAGCACAAGCAAAATCAGTACAAACTAAAATTTCATACAATGACTTATTTATACTGCGCTATATACTATACATTGAAATGTAAGTACAGTATTTATATTCCTACTGATTTATCTTATAATTATACTGTAAAGATGAGAAAGTAAGCACCTTTTCAGTAATAGTGTGCTGTGACACTTTTGTATTTTTATGTCTGATTTTGTAAGCAAGTAATTTTTAAGTGAGATGAAACTTGGGGGGTACGCAAGACAAATCAGGCTCCTGAAAGGGGTACAGCAGTCTGGAAAGATTGAGAGCCACTAAGTTAGACTACTACAGGCCAGCTGCGCTCATTAGGTTGCCCAGCTACTGGCTCTGCTGCAGGCCCTTCTTCCAGACTGGCTCAGTTGCTTGCCCTGATTCCTGACAGCTACTATGCTGGTGTGCAGAGAGTACTGCTAACCTATCATGCTGACCAACAGTTCCTTGTAACAAGCACCTCCCTTGATCTGTCTGTATCCATCTTTTGTCTTATGCTTGGATTGTAAACTCTTTTGGGTGGGGGACTGTCTCTTTGTTCTATTTATACAGCACCGAGCACAAGGAGGTCCTAGTGCATGAGTGGAGTTCCTAGGCACCGTGGAAGGCATAAAGATAAGAACAACTACCACCACCAATGTGGCTCAATATTATTCGGTAAAGCCAATCTCTAACAGTGAGAGGATAGTTCAGTTTCTTTGCCCATTGAGCCCTTGGCTTCTGGACTAAACTAGTCAACAAGGTACCAGATCTGATGAAGTGAGCTGTAGCTCACGAAAGCTTATGCTCTAATAAATTGGTTAGTCTCTAAGGTGCCACAAGTACTCCTTTTCTTTTTGCAGATCACTAGAGTTGATCACCAGATCAACTTCATGTGTGCCACCAGAAGTACATCAATTCACTGTTTCTAAGTAGGTCTACAAATGTTCAAGTTTATTAGAATATCAGGATTACATGAAAATTGGAGTACAATTGCTTTAGAAACATATGCAAGCCTCATTGTATTTATTTATTATGAATGCAACTACTGCTTATTTAGAGCTGTCTGATGCAGGGAACACATTTCACCTGTGATAGCACTGGCTAAGGGCAGAAACAGTGTGAGTAGGCACTCCCAAAGTTTACCCAGCACAGCAATCCTGAATATTAATATAGTCATCAAACCTCTCCTGAACAGATTGCCAGTACTGTATTGTAACAGTCACCTTAAAATCTTCACAGTTGCATTTCCTACTATAGCTAATACTGAAAATAAAGTATAGAGAAATTTAAGTAATGCCAAAACTGAGGCAACTGTATTGATCTATTGATAGCCAATCAGCAAGTTTTTAAGGTAATTATTGTAAATCATATGGGAGATTCTCGACACGAACAAACAAAAATGTGTTTTTACTGATGATTTAAACAGATTTGAGCCCAGGTATTCAAAGATTAAAGTTCAGAGTGATATTCCACTGAATCATCTTGCCCTTGAATAAAATGTATTGGCACTTAACTATTATGTTCTACACTGTAAAGTGCGTATATGAAAGTAATTAACAATAAAATATGTTTTTTAAAAACATCCTCAAAGTCATATATGATAGTTTAGTTAAATGATAAAAAGAAAAGGCTGCATTTTGCTCATGAAGGAAATAGATTGTTCTGTGCTACTAAAAAGTGTCAAGACACAGACGATTTTACACTCATTGTTTCATCATGACATCTGAAAATGTTGCCCATCCTGGTATCCAGCATCTGTAGGAAGGTTCCAGTGAAGCACTACTCTCATGAGCTGCTGGTGGCAGATGAAAGAGTAAAAAGTGTTTCTCAGAGCAGCAGTCAGGAGGGTTTTATAAAACCCCGCAGGACCAGCCTGCTCTGCTCCCTTTATGTCAGTGGGATAACTCCCACTGATTTCAAAGGGAGCCAAATTGGACCAACACTGAGCACTTTGGAAAATCCCACCAATAGTGTGCAATAATCAACAGTAGTATCCAATGGCTAAGATAGTAAAGGGTCAAAAACAGAACCAAAAGTAGTCTAAATATGAACCCTGAATTTGTGAACATTTGCTATTTACATGTAATATGCCCTGAAAGTCACAAAATTTACTCAACTGCTAGAAGGGGGCCTCATCCTCTCTGATTGAACTAACCTCGTTATCCCTAGCCTGATTCTTGCTTGCATATTTATACCTGCCTCTGGAAATTTCCACTACATGCATTCGACGAAGTAGGTATTCACCCACGAAAGCTTATGCTCCAATACATCTGTCAGTCTATAAGATGCCACAGGACTCTTTGTCGCTTTTACAAAATTTACTATTTCTCTCCCATAAATTAAAAGAAACGTGAACTTCTGTCCAAGTATTACTGTTTTAACTACTTTTTATTGCCATCAAAACTGTAACTTGTACCTTTAAGAAACATATCTAAAAAACTAGGAAATATTTAAATTTTTGCTGTCATTTGTTCTAGAAGTTCAAAGCTTAATGCTCTGTATAGTAACGGCAACCTGAAATTGTCCTTGTAGTAAATAATGGAATGTGTTCTGTCACTGAGAGAAGATTTGTTTATTACTAGTAATAAACGAATCCAAACTTCAAGGGCAATATTTGGATCTCAGTTACACTAGTGTAAATCTAGAGTAACTCTCCTGAAGTCAATGGACTGGAAGGATTTAATGTAAATGCCATTGGAATCTGGCCCCAGGTGTTTAATTATTTTAACAATAGGATTCCATTTTTCAGATTTTATTAATTCAAATTGCAGTCTCTTAAAGCAGCTGAGATTTTTTAAGGAGATTAATGCACTAATCTCCCAATGATGGGGCTCAATGCCAAATTCCAAGTATAATATATTTGGTGGTCTTAACCTACAGCCTGATCCTGCATACACTTATGCACATGAGTGATTTAACCCATGTGATAAGTCCATGGAACAACTCCTGTAGATTAATCACTCACACCCATGCATAAGTATTTGCACAATCAGGCACACAGTCCTTAGCTGATATTTACCCACAATGCAAACAGAGTTAGCAGTCTTAGCATAGACGAGGACCTCAAATGGCATGTCAGGAGTACTGTAAGTCAGAATTGAGGTACTATGGCTGAACCATGTGGAGGAAAGCTTGAATATTACAAGTACTTGCATTATACTGTCATAGATTTTAAGGTCAGAAGGGACCATTATGATAATTGAGTGTGACCTCTAGCCAATGATGAGCTGCCAAAATCTTGACAACGGGTTCCCTCCTCACCCCACGAGGGGGTCGTTGCCCACCCACACCCCCGGGACTCCTGCCCCATCCAACCCCCCCACGTTCCTTGACGCCCCCCCCCAGGAACCCTGCCCCATCCACCCCCCTCCCTGTCCCCTGATTACCCCCAGAACCGGGCAGGAGGGTCTCGTGGGCCACCGTAGTGGGTGCCCACCCACCCCTAAGAGCCAGAGGCACCTGCCGGGGTGTGAGGTGGAGAGTCCCGGTGGTGCTTACCTGGGGCAGCTCCCAGCAGGTCCCTCTGGCTTCTAGAAGGGAAGCAGGGGGGGAGCAGCTAGGAGGGGAGTGGCCACTCCCCCCACTGATCACATCAAAAGTGGCACCTTAGGCGCCGACTCCCTGGGTGCTCCGGGGCTGGAGTACCCATGGGGAAAATTGGTGAGTGCAGAGCACCCACTGGCAGCTCCCCACCCCGCGCCTGGCCCCAGCTCACCTCCGCTCCGCCTCCTCCCCTGAATGCACCGCCCCGCTCTGCTTCTCCGCCCCCCCGGCTTCCTGCGAATCAGCTGTCTGGCAGGAAGTCGGGGAGGACTGCGAAGCAGGCCACGGCTTCACACTCAGGCCGAGGGTGATGGAGGTGAGCTGGGGCAGGGAGCGGTTCCCCTGCGCGTGTTCCCCCCCCGGGTTACGTGCTGCAGCGCGGGCAGCCCTCCTTGTGCCCCACCCCCACCCCACAAGCTCACTTCCACCTCCCTGGGCCTGAGCGGGAAGCTGCCGCTTTCTTCTCAGCCTGCCCCAGCTTCCCGCACCAGCAGCTGATTCGCAGGACGCTGGGGGCGGGGGGCGGAGAAGCAGAGCGGGGCGGCGCATTCAGGGGAGGAGGCGGAGGCAGAGCGGAGGTGAGGTGAGCTGGGGCCGGGGGTGGGGCGGGGAGCTGCCGGTGGGTGCTCTGCACCCACCAAATTTTCCCCTTGGGTGGGTGCTCCAGGGTTGGAGCACTCGTGGAGTCGGTGCCTAAGGTGCCACTTTTGGCCAGTTAAATTTAGAAGCCCTTTTAGAACCGGTTGTCCCTCGCGGAACAACCGGTTCTAAAAGGGCTTCTAAATTTAACAACCAGTTCTAGCAAACCGGTGCGAACCAGCTCCAGCTCACCACTGCCTCTAGCGTAACACAGGCCAAAGAACTGCACGCAATAATTCCTACATCAAGTCCATAACTTCTGTTGGAGTTAAAGCATCTCTTTTAGAAAGCTATCCAGTCTTGATTTAATGATGGCAAGTGATGGAGAATCTATTACATCCCTAAATACTTGGGCCTTCATCCAGTGTTATCAGTCTCTTAATTTCATGGTCATTGAAATGCACTACAAATATACACACAATGAAAAAGAAAACATTCAATCCTTCAGAGTTTTAGTACAATATTAATAAAGCTATAACCAATAGGGAAAACTAAACAGTAAAGCAATGGAGAGCTAAATACTGCTCACATTTGCACCACTGTAAATCTGGAATAACTCCACTGAAATTACTGCAGCTACTCTGGATTTTATCTAGTGTAACTGAGATCAGAATATACTATGATTTTAGTCTGTAAGAAAGCACAGATGAATTACTTTCCTTCCAAGACCTGTGACTTGTTTTTACAGACTCAGGAATACTGAAAACAGCTATTTTTTTTCATTTCTTGCTGTCTTAAATTGAACAAATAAAAATTATTACCTTTGTGCTGCTGATTCTTTGATGGAGTCAAAGTGTCAACTGCATCTTGGATCTGTTTGGCATTGTTTTTAAAAGCAGTGAGAAAGTCCCTTAAAGCAACCTCTGAAGCTTCCGCTTTAAGGTTTATGTAAGAAGAAAGAACATCCGTAAAGAAAGTGGGGTGGGGGAGAGACAGACAGAGGGACAGACATGTTATCTAGTGTACTCTGGAGAGCAAGCCCAGTTCTGACAGCTGAAATACAACAACAGTACAGGGGGGGAAAATGTTCAGCACTTCCTACAAGGAAGTCCAGACATATAGTACACTTATGTGTCTATGTATTGTGATACAGCAGGCCAGAAGGCAGCAGGAGAGTGATATAGGAGAGATATATGGATATGTAAGCCATAGGATGAGGTGAAGCCTTATTCCCTGTAGAGGGAAGAAAGGTTTCTATAGATTAATTAAAAGCACCTGAAGCCAATTAGAGCATCTGAAGCCAGTCACCTGATAAAAACCCCCTGCTTCAATCAGCTAGGGGAAGGACTTGAAGTGGAGAAGAGTTTGAAGAAGTGCCGTGGCTGGCTAGAAGACCAAGACCCTAGGTAAAGAGACACTGGCTTGTGCAGAGAGAGGGCAGGAAGCCCACAAGCTGAAGAGCAGGAGAGGGAAGTAGTACGGGGAAGGAAGCACTAGTTCAAGTGGTTTGCCACTATCCCTAGGGTCCCTGGGCTGGGACCCGGAGTAGAGGGCGGGCCTGGGTCTCTCCCTCTCCACTACCCTTCTCTGGGTTACTCGTGGGACAGTAGATACCCTAGTTCAGGGGCAGAAAACTGTGCCCTGACCCCCACGCCCAGAAGAGGAAGCGCAGGACCCATCATAATTGTGCCAGCAATTTGCCACAGTATGTACATATGAACACAGAATGACTGCAAAATGATGAAAAAGTTTATCCCATAAGCATGGTGAGTATCACTTAGGATTGAAAATTCCACCTTGATTCATTAGCACAAACTATGCCAATTTACATGGGATGAGGTGCTGAATTTTTGCATAAAAGTTGCTGAATTTTTTTTTTAAAGAGACACCTTTAGAGAGTGAATAGTATTTGCAGTATTGTATTTTTATTTTTTTATTATCTAAAGTAGAAATCAGTTTGTCGATGCTCCATTTTAAATTTGTCTCTTTACATTTCATATTGAGTTAGTAATGTCATTACCTACAACACTCTATTACTCTCTAAGTACCTTTACCAGATGTGAAGAAGAGCTCTGTGTGGCTCGAAAGCGTGTCTCTTTCACCAACAGTAGTTGGTCCAATAAAATATATTACCTCCTCCACCTTGTCTCTCTAAATTATTTACTACCTTTTTTTTTTAAGATCACATTTGTAACTAGTATAAAATGACCATATGTTTGTGGACTTTTCTGTGCTAAAATTGAAAGGAAAAAGAAAATAGAACAGACTTGTATATTTGCCTTCCTTTGTTGTGATATGGGTTGTAATGATTTTTTATTAATTTAAATGTCTTCATCATTGCATGAGATTTTAGTTTGTTTTGTACTCTTCTTGAAAATGTAATAAAGAAAATATGAAAAAACCCACACTAGAGTTCATACTGCATATTAAGGATGAATTTTTACACATTTATTTCCCAATATATTTTTTTAATAAAAAGTAATAAACACATTTTTATTTTCCTTATGGATGCCATATAATACTGTTATACCATATATTATGTATTTTATGTAAGGAATTTTGAATTTTTGAGTCTACAAATGTGCATAGAAAATCCAGTATACAGATGAAGGGATTATTTATAATACAGGGAAGAAAAACCAGTGCTAGGTGGGATTGGTGCTGATTGTAAATTACAGCTTTGCAGATCTTTTATTTAATGTTTATCGATATTTTCCAACTGGTTTTAGTTTGTGCTGCTGGAAATATCACAAAAATACACACTAACCTTGTAGTGGTGAACATAGAACTGACACAACGTTCTCTTGAAAAGTGTGGTAGGCTTGCTTTATCCCCTCAAAAACAGCTTCAGTGTACTTAACTTGGAGGTTGTATAGGCTTTTATGGAAATTGAGTTCAGCTTGCAGCGCATGTATCTAGAAGACAAAATACATATAAAACATAATGATGGTTAGCTACAATAATTACCATTATTCACATCCTATGCGGAGGTCACATTCAAAATTTTCTTCTGTTTTGAGAGACATTGCCAGTCCCAGAACAATTCCCCATTTTAAGCATAGGCAATCTCTCTCAGAATGGCAGAATCTTTTAAAGTGTGAATAGACTGGGAATTGGAATTTCCAGCCTGTGGGAAATTTCACATTTCTGACTTGTTTGGTTGTTTGTTCTGATTTGGAAGAAGCTGGAAATTCAGATTTTTTCCAGGGAACAGACATTTTTGAAAAGTTCAATTTCAGAATAACCAAAACAGATTTTTTTTAAACTTCTGCACTAGCAAACTAAGCAGCCCAGAGAGCATATTTGAAGCTTAAATACACCATTAATATAGTGAATTACAAGCAGTGTAGTTCAGCACAGAAATCTTTTAGGACCTGATCCAGTGTGCCATTGAAGTCAACAGGGAATCTTTCCATTGATTTAAATGGGCTATGGCTCAGGCCCTTTAAAGAATTATTATAAATGTAACTCTAGCACAGGGGAAGGTAAACTACAGCCTGGGGGCTGCATCCGGCCCTACAGACATTTTAATCCAGCCCTCAAGCTCCAACCGGGGAGCAGGGTCCAGGGCATGCCCTGCTCTGGCACTCCAACTGAGGAGCAGGGTCAGGGGCTTGCCCCACTCCACGCAGCTCCGGGAAGCAGCAACTTGTCCCCCCTCCAGCTCCTACACATAGGGGCAGCCAGGGGGCTCCACATGCTGCCCCCGCCCCAAGCGCCACCCCCGCAGCTCCCATTGGCCAGGAACCACGGCCAATGGGAGCTGCAGGGAGCTGCTTGAGGTAAGCACCACCCAGAGCCTGCACCCCTGCCACCTTTCTGCACCCCAATTCCCTGCCCCAGCCCTGATTCCCCTCCTCCCTCAAACCCCTCGGTCCCAGCCCAGAGGACCCTCCTGTACCCACAACCCCAGAGCCCGTACCTCCAGCTGGAGTCCTCACCTCCTCCCGCACCCCAACCCCCAATTTTGTGAGCATTCGTGGTCCACCATACAATTTCCATACCCAGATGTGGCCCTTGGGCCAAAAAGTTTGCCCACCCCTGCTCTAGCAAAATCTCTGTGAGCATTGAGAAACAGATGGTTTCTAGTGACCAAATATTTTTTTTCTTTCAACACCATAATTTTTTTAAGTGTTGTGAGGGAAAAAAAAATATGTTAACACAAAGCTTATATAAAACACTACAAATATTTTCCATTATTTCAATGTGTTAAAAATAATAAAATCCATAAAATACGGATGGGTCTTTGTTTCTGCATATCAGTATTGCTGTGGATGAATCCATATTTCCATTCTCAGAAACTGTTTTCTAAGCCCAGCTGGAGAGTTCCCCCTGAAGTGAGCAGAAAATTGGATGTGGAAATATTCCAATCTCCACTTGGTATTTCAGAGGGAGAAGTTATAGCTGAAAGCCACAGTAAGGAATCAGATTCTCATAAAGAAAAGGTGGTTTGGCATTATTAATTACTATTGTCATGACTTATTTATTAAGCACCAAGATGTACATGGTGCTGTACAAATCAGTCCCTTCCCCCAAAGATCTGATGATCCAAAAAAGAGAAACAGAGAAGATTAAGAAGGATGGAAAATTCAGAGGCAGGAATGGCGCTTTTTTTAAAAAAAAATACTGTTAATTAATTTGGATTAGTGCTGTAAATGCATGCAGTAACAGTTAACAATCAGGAAAAAGGGTGGCAATATTACCACAGGGGAAAAAATGAGCTCTCTTTCATTGCTAACTCAGTGAGTCTGGATAGCCCACAGGGATTGAAACAAAAACCGATGGCCTCTAGAAAACACAATACTTTGCCTACATCTCTGTTCATTTGAAGCGTGTAGAAAAGAACAAACCTCCAAATTAGTCGAGTCTTAGGCTTTTCCAGACCTTAGATCAAACATTCAAAGACTAGTAAGCTGTACTGGAAGAAAAACGCAGAGCAGAATTACAAGAAACCCAAGGAAGTTGTCATCTACATAATGTAACAACCGTCATATCCAAATGTTAGTCAGGTAACAGAGTAGTGCCTATAAATGCAATGAGTAATATCCTGTACCCACTGAAGTCAATAGTAAAACTCCCATTGACTTCAATGAAGCTTTTATATTTCTAGTAACTGAAATGACAGTCTGCAAGATGCTTCCTCAACACAATGGCCTTTCTGTGGGCTCTTCTTCATGAATGATATGGCTGTCTGAACAGTTATGAAGACTTACATTAACTTTATTTTTGATGAAGAGGCAAAAACCTATAACTAGTAATGTCCTAATTGGTCCCTTTGGCAGTCCTGATAATATGAAACTCTCATTAATGAGAGTAACCCTCTTATCCATCCTGATAGCATTAGACCTCTGTGGATTAGAGAATCCAACAAAACAAAAACCCAAAACTGAACTATATTCCAGGCTAGGAGAACCTGAAGTCCATCTTTCAAAATGTACCATATGAACTGATATTGCCAGTGAGCCTGGGTAGAGATGAGGAGACAGGAAAAACTACATACACTTAGTTGTCAAATGCTTCTCATCACACCTAATTAAAATATGAACAGACAGCTCTTGCGGAGCACTTTGCACTGAGCAATGGTAAAGTAGAGAAGGACCTGATATAGCATACCTTTCCCAACAGGATTACCTGAGTGAGAGAGAGAGAGATAAATTTAGCCTTTGCCCCCATTCTTTGGTTCTGACATTCTTACAGTGACTACAGTTCTATGCCATATGGAGACCAGGCCTATCATGACAACATGATCAGTGGATGATGCTTAAAAGAAAGTGACGCTTAAAGGAGTAAGACCTATGAACAATTGGACTCTCATTCTCAGACTCCAAATAAAGGTCTAAAATCACTTTGCTGTGGTGATGCTCAAGAAAGGACTGAGTGCTTTCAGGGAACCTTGTTTTGAAAACTGGACCGTTGTTGATGTTCCTTGATTTTTTCATTGTTTTCATGGTCTTTGAAACAGACAAGATTGTATGAACAAAGGAAATTATTGGAAGAACCTAGTAAAGATCTTCTATGGACAACCTACATTCCCCATGACCTGATTGTAGACTGAATTTGGATGCGGGACAGTGTCATTCATTCATTCATTCATTCATCTTAGCACTGTATACAATGAGAATGTGCATAATTTCTTTTTTTAAGTAATTTTTATTTTATTTTCTATGTTATGGGCCTAACCAGTTAATACAGCCTTCATACTCTCGGGTTTGGCATTCCTTGAGGTGTAATAAGTTATTCTCATTGGTCAATAGTCTAGAGCCTGACATTTTCTTTGCTCATTTCCACCCCTGGAAGAAAGTGAAAACTTCATCCAACAACTAGATCTCATCTCCTGCTCTGCTCCAGTCTTCCAGCCTGACTTCTACCAAGATGATAGGTCTTTATCCACCAGAGCAAACTCCTATCTCAAAAGACAGCAACCACAGCCACCATCAACCGCTTAACTGTAAAGAAGCACTCTTTCCTTTTCCTTCTCCTTCACCTGTCTTTCTCTAGTGTTTGTCTGTGTTACTCTGTCTGATTTAGGGAAACTAAATTTTCTGAAAAAAACTTTTGGCTTTGTTATAACCCAATTAATATTGTCCATCATAAAGAGCTGAATTTGATTTTGTGACTTGCAATTTGCTTTGCTTTATGAAATTAAAATCAGAATATTTTGTACACCGTGTTTTAATACTGAGATAAACCTCAGACCATCCAAAAGAATGTTATCTTCTTTGCACTAGCTATGAAGTGCTTTAAATAACACCCATCTAATCAATGAACCATGAATATTTAGTGTCAGAGAAGCTGCACACAATGTTTTATTCCTTTTTGATTGGTTGGGTTGAGCTTTTTAATAAACACCTGCACTGTGGTTTTGATCAGCCTTTTACTAGTGAGAGACTAGAACAGCTGTGCTGAGAAAGCAGAGCACACAACTGTTTTCGCCTTATCATTATTTGACTTACAGTTTTTGTGGCTATTGCATTCCGCATTTCTATTACAATATTCTGCCAATAAAATTCTTCATTAAAGCACCTGGAGGAACTCCCTCACTCCCACTCCCCTCCACTTAAATATAGGAAGTTTACATAAAGTAACCCCAACCAATATTTCCATTAAATTTGAAAAAGTAGTTGATTTTAGGAGCACATTGTGAGTGTGTAAGCACTGCCCATTACCTTACCTACGTCATCTTCCCACCTCCAAACAGTTTGCTGCTTCCCTTTTCCCCATTAGCAGGACATAAGAATGGCCATACTGGGTCAGAACAAAGGTCCATCAGGCCCACTATCCTGTCTTCTGATAGCCGCCAATGCCCCAGAGGGAATGAACAGAACACGTAATCATCAAATGATCCATCCCGTCACCCATTCCCAGCTTTTGGCAAACAGAGGCTAGGGACACCATACCTGCCCATCCTGGCTAATAGCCACTGATGGACCTATCCACCATGAATGTATCTAGTTCTTTTTTTAACCCTACTATAGTCTTGGCCTTCACAACATCCTCTGGCAAAGAGTTCCACAGGTTGACTGTGCATTGCATGAAGAAATACTTCCTTTTGTTTTAAACCTGTTGCCTATTAACTATCTGCTTCCCCAAGCTAGATCTTTAGGAGGTAATGTATAAGATGGGAATGGTGTGAAAATATCCTTGATGTTAGGTTCAAGAGTGACCTAAAGATGCTGCATACCTATCCCAAATTAACTCCAGTTTAGAACACTGATGTTGAGGAAGGAATCTTTGTGACATGGTAAGTAGCATTACAAAGCCCTGAGAAGACCATATTTTATTTGTTCTGCAAGTTCCATTTTACTGAAAAGTTTTATCCATTTTTGTTTTTTTAAGACTGGCCTGGTCTGAAAGGTTGAATAAACTGTTATTATGGATGCCAGCTTGGTTACTGAAATTACAACTAAAACTGCAAGAGGAGAGATGTGGGGACATAATCTAAATTTACTTGTATTCAGTTAATATGTAAATGTCCTCTTGTTTCTTCATCTTTAGCTTATTGTCAACATTTAAATTTGGTTGGCCCTACCTCTGCATGGAAAACTGCGTTAGTGGAAGATCTGAATGACGTGCACTTTGAAAACTTATGTTGATTACTAAGGAGCTATATCTTGAAAGAAAACATTTGTCTTTAATCAAGAAAAAATATTTATCTTTTGGAACAACTTCAGTTTCCAGCCCTGAAGAATCCCGATTCTACACTTCAGGGAGGCCAGATTGAGAGACTGTTGCATACAAGAGAGATCTAGTAAACCTGCCAAACATCTGGCAAAGAGACCCAGAGGAATACTAGGCCAGATCAAGAAATGTCCTGCTAGTGAGCTGATGAGACAGAGATAACTTAAACAACTGATTGAGAGACAAAGCTGTAAGAAGACAAGACCATAACCAGAGACCAACTACTTAGGAATAGGGAGACGCCAGCTCCACTTGGAACAACAGCATCCACAAATCTATTTCCAAAACATACCTGAATGTATTATGGGAGAAAATGGCTCCTTTATTAAAATCCTTTGCAAAAGGATGTTGGTGTTTTCTAATGAAGGATTTACAAATGAATTACTGGGCATATTCTTAATAATCCTTGTTAAGACAATTTCATGGGTTATTTTAATTTGCCAAAGAAAAATCCCTGCAAACATGATAGAGCCAATAGAAATTTTCCAAATTTTGATTTTTCTGATAAAAAACAGATGAAAAATCCATCCTGTTATTTTGACATACTACAGAGCCAGCCAGAATTTTTCAAAATTCAAAATTCTGACAAAAAGAGACTTTTTTGCATAAACGTTCTTCTTTTCTGACCACCGCTAAAATCTGATGTACAAAATGAAAACTTTGTCTCACTGTTTTATAAAGTATGTTTTGTAACGTCTACACATACTAAGCTGAATACTTATTACTACTACGACGACTACTGATTTCTTGTGTTTATATTGAACAGAACATAAAAGGGCCCTTGTTTGTACTCATTGTGTCTTAGCTAAAAAACATTGGTTCAGGCACTTTTTTTTTTAAGAGTAAAATAGCAACTGATGCTGAAATGGGAATGTGCATTTGAAATTTCAGATGTTTTTCTGATTAACCTTTCCGCCTTTCTTTCTTTTGCATAGTAACCAATACATATGATCCCTCTGTAACATTTTTGTTACCATATGTGCCTGATTTATGATTAATGGGCTTCCCTCTGTTCTATGCTGTACAGGAGAGAAAAGGAGAAGAACAAGGGATGGAAAGGCCTCTGAAGCCATGGAAGGCAGGGTAGCAAAACTAATTAGAGATACTTCCCTCTTCCCCAGGACTCAGTATAAGCTCCTCCTTAAGATCATTAAACAGATGCTGAATCCACAGACTAGGGTGGACTTAAACCTGCTATGTTCAGTGTTCTGTGCTCAATAGTAACTAATTTCCAAACAGAAATTTATTCATTTGTTAGTACAGCATTAAATCACTTTTGTTGCTTTCCCCCACCTTAGAGAGGGAGCTAATCTGCAGACATAAGGAGATGAGGGATGGGTGGGGTGAGGGTAGACAGTGATATCCCAGCTCCTAAAAGATTGCTGCCATGAAGAAAAAGGTCTGGCACTGTCACGGAGGAACCAGTCTTCTTTATACATTTATCTACACAGCTAAAGGGTCATTTTCTCTGTCTCTTCTATAATGCCAAAAACCCCTCTCCATGATGAGGAAAATGTGTCAGTTCTCTCATAGGGTTGCCACCCTTCCAAGTTTTCCCAGGAAGATGCCTTTTTGAGGTAGTTGTCCTGGGAAATCCATAAGGGTGCTCAGTAGATACTGCCAACTCTCCAGTTTTGTGGGCTGAGGTTCATCTGGGATATCCCTTTGGGGGGGCGGGGGGAGGGCAGGGAGGGGAAGGTACCTCACAGGTGGAAACCCTACTCAAATGCCACTGAGACTCCAGATTTTATTTTCCAACCTCAGGTTTCTGGCGAGTGAACAAACCTAAGTGATTCCCTGTGGGGTTACCTAGAGAATAAGTTAATAAAACCCAAGAGCCACATTATTGAACTTTTAGGAGGTATAGCAGAAATTTTATATCTTATATTCACCACAGAGAATTCTTCCAACCCAAGACAGTGACCCCACTTGACCTCC
Organism: Lepidochelys kempii; assembly: GCF_965140285.1. NCBI lineage: Eukaryota > Metazoa > Chordata > Testudines > Cheloniidae > Lepidochelys > Lepidochelys kempii. The sequence goes on along the minus strand of NC_136384.1, from coordinate 62,868,001 downwards.
TCTGGGATGCTCCTCTGCACCATGTCATCAGAGTAGGACTCAACCCCTGCCTGCAACCTTTCCCTAATACCGCACCAGTGCCCAGCATTTCCCCCATGCACCTTCTTAGGCCTTCCCAGCCTCCTACAATGCCCACTCCATACATTATCTCCTCCTGCCTTTCCCAGAGCCCTTCCTCTTACTTCCATTCCAAGACTGGAAAGCATGACTCTGTGCCACAGAGTTTCCTCCCAGTTTCCTACCCTGTCTTTGCCTCTCCCCCTTTATGCACATACAACTCTGCCCAGAGTGCCTCTATGCTGTGGAACGAAATATGGCGAGTCAGGACTGAGGCATTTCTCAGCGTGGTCCAAAATCAGGCAAAACAGTAAAGAATGGCTTTCATCTACCTGAAAACCAAACACTTCTTTACTAACAAAGCCTCTGTACCTCTTATAAGCAGTATAGCAACTGGCTTTTTCTGGGAAGGCAAGATGTTCAATTTCCCAGTTCTTCCTGGGCCCTTCCTGATCCTATTTTTCCCCGAGATTATGAGGGGAGAGAGAGAGAGCTCTTTTGCTGCCTCCTCTTTATATCTCTGTTCTAATGAAATACATTGTTAGCGCCATCCCTGACTACCTTAAAGTCTAAACTATGTACATCCCCATCAGAAGCTCTGACTAACCCACTCTCTCTCACAAAACATGACAACAAATTAAGCTGCACTCCTCCCTTGTAAAGTCAACAGCCCAAATGTGAAATTTTGGAGTGTGTAGTCTAAAACATTTTGGAAGTTAGAGGAGCCAAAAATATTTAGAGGGTTTTTTTATAGACAATCACAGAGATTTTTTTTAAAATAACATTAAGACTTTAAGAAGTTACATCTTGATTTTTTCCAAATGTCAGATAAATTCTGCTGTGGGATGCAATGTGACATGGGAAGTTTCAGGGGGGGCTTATTTGTTTTGGGGGAAGATGACTGGGAGAGTGGGCTGCTTAATAATTAGGCCTACAACAAAAAGCTGGCTTCGTCCTTTGCTCTGGAGTGGCTACCACTCTCTAACTCTAAAACTGCTTTCCCAAGAGTGTAGTATTAAGTGAATATACATGAACCACCCAAAGGTATTTTATATGCAATAAATTTTCAGTTTGAGAGACACTGTTCAAAACATCAAACCCAAGTGTTTCTGGAGAGTTGTACATCTGGATTGTTATTTTTTTCTACTGTTTCTTGTTAGTAATAGAGCATTCTGTTACATAATTCAATGTCAAAATATTGAATATTTTAGTATTATTTACATAGCATCATAAATAATAAAGGCAATAATGGAGGTTGTGGAATCTCCATCATTGGAGATTCTTAAGGGCAGGTTAGACAAACACCTGTAAGGAATGGTCTAGATAATTAATTCTGTCTCAGGTGCAGGGGTGCTGCCAAGGACCCGGAGTGCCGCCAGGTGAGTAAAAAGGGATTCTCAAGAGGAGCCTCCCCAGCCGGGAGCTCAGGCGGGCCGGATAGGATGGTCCTGCAGGCCAGATGTGGCCCGCAGGCTGCAGTTTGCCCAGCCCTTAACAACCAGTTCTAAACCGGCTTCTGAATTTAACAACCGGTTCACATGAACCGGTGCGAACCAGCTCCAGATCACCACTGATTATACCACATCCCCATATAACACCAGTCCAAGGACAAGGATTTAAAGGATTTGATCAGGTGTTTTGGCATTCAGAAATATCGATCAGATGCACTCATGAGAAAGTGTATGTAGTTTTCTTCTTACAGTAAAATCATTCTTGTAACAAATGATTTCAGCAAAACACATTTTGCAATGACTGGTTTAAGAACAACGAATATGAAATAATTTTTTAAAATGTTTTGAATTACATATTTAGACCTCCGGTCAGGACAGCATGCCCATTTAGGAAAGGTGCCTAATTTTAAGCACATGCAAATGTTAAGCATGTTGAACTGGAACCTAAATCAATACAACTGACTGTTCTGAAGCCAAGAAAAGGTGGGTGAGGTAATGTCTTTTATTGGACTAACTTCTGTGGGTCAGAGAGACAAGCTTTAGAAAGCAACAGAAGTTGGTTGAATAACAGATACCATCTCACCCACCGTGTCTCTCTAATATCCTGGGGCCAGATACACAGATACAACATTGCATACAACAATGTGCTGAGGCTGTACAGTTTCATGAGAAATTTAGTTTAAAAAATTCTCTTAATGGAGACCAAAGGATTGGAATTGGCTACAGTTAGCAACCAAAAGAAAGATGTTTTTCTCCCAAGTTAAAAATGTAAATGGCATTGAAGCAATACCAAATTCAGACTTTAGCCCCTGTTGAATCTCAGACTCAGGACCGGCTCGAAGCATCAGCAAAGCAAGCACATGCTTGGGGCGGCACAATTTCAGGGGCAGCATTCCAGCCATCGATTTTTTTTTTTTTTTTTTTGTCTTGGGCAGTTGCGCTCTCGGAGCTTGGGGTGGCAAATATACTAGAGCCGACACTGCTCAGACTTCTAATCCTTTCATGGGAGTGCTTCTCTGAACTACCTAATTTCTTTACGTATCTATTTTATTATAGCCCCTTCATGATTATCCACTTACTGAGGTCCAAGGAAAACATGAAATTAACATACAAACTGATTCCATTGCTTTTCTTGCAGACTAACTGACCAATATCTATTGCTGTGATTATATTCTTGGCCAATCTATAGACTCCACCGCAAGGCCCCAATTCCACAAACACTTAAGTGCTAATTTTAAGCATGTAAGTAGTCCCAATGAGCACACATGTTAAGTGTTTGCAGGATCAGGGCCTGAGTTTATTACAGTTCTGTCCTCCAGACCTTGACTTGCTCCTTTCGGACTAATTGTTTTGTTTATACTTAGCAGATCACACAGTAGTATTCTGAGTTTTACTGCTACTAAACACATCATAAACTGACCATCAGTTTCTCAATTCTTTTTCACCACCTTCTTCATCTGAGGCTGATACCATATTTAGGGGAGTCGTAACAAATTTACAGTATTAGGAACAGCAGACAAAGCATGGTAATAGCAGACAAGAGTGAATGGTAAGTGTCAGTGTTGGACAAGGAGATACTTCAAAGACTTGAGAAGAATTCTCTGGGAATCAATAATGGATAGTTCTGGAGATGCCACTGTATTGGCAAGGGCACAGCTGGCTCCCAGCAAGGTCACTAGGCAACCCCGCAAGCACAGCTGGGTCCAGTGAGCCCCCTCAAACCGTTGTGCTTCCTGATTGGGCACGAGAGTCAGTAGTCTGCTACTTGAGTCTTGCAGCTGCTCAGTGTGTACCATGCCTGCAGCTGTGCTTACCCTGCTCTCACTTCTGCTGCCTTGCTCAAGTCCTACTCCTCCTCCTGCCCCAGCCTCCCTATCCATTCTGATTTCTGACTCCTAGCTTTGGCTACATCCGTGACTCTGACTCCAGCTTATTCTTCAGTTTAGACTTCAACTTCTGACTCCAGTTCTGAACTTGACTTGGCCCCTTGCCTCTGGCTTTACCCTTGGTGCCTGATCCCTGGATCTTGACTTGTTGTTACCCAAACTGCCACCACAACCACCAGGCGAGGTCCTGCTCCACTCACTAGATAGGCTGCCCAGGCCCCAGCAGCTTACATGTATGCTCCAAAATATTAAGAAACAAGAAGAGCTTCAACATTGTGCTACTCGGTTATATGATCCATGACATAAATAATGTACGGAAAGAGCACCACTAGGGTGGATTATCAGAGATAAGTCATTCATGCTATCTAGATACTGACCCATCCATAATGGTATAAATATAATAAGTACTAATACTAATTATATAAGAAAGCTTCTGCTATTAAAGATGAATATATTGATATAATTTTCATTATATTCCCTGGTAGGTTTCAAAATAACTTGATTGCTCTCACAAAAGAGCTACTGGGGAAAAAAAGACTAGATTTAAAGTTTAAAGCTAGGGAAACTGGAAAACATTTATGCGTTTGCATCTTCCTCCTAAATCAAAACATTATGCAATTTTCTATACTTTGCTATAATACTGTGCCACAGTAAATGTCTTTTGTTGTAATTTTGAAGTTATAAATAAATTCTTTGGTTTTTTCAACCAATTCCTATTGTGCAGCAATTCTTTGAAATCTACAAGCATTAAACATCAGAGATAAGTTAAGGCGCACATTGTCTTTTTCTATACTGTTTCTGCATCCATGTACGTAGAAGAATTAAACCTTTTAATAACAACCTTTTTAATCACACAGCAATCATGAATAAGATTACAAGCAATTCAGATTAAATGAATGCATACATAAAAGCTTAAAGATCAAGTTTCTCAGGCTGTTTTTAACTGCTATGGTGTAAATACAAGTATTATAACCCTCCTCAAATATCGTTTTACACATTTCCTGTTCAATCTGTGCTCAAACATAGATAACTTGTTTCTTTAATATTAAGTAGAACGGGAACTTACTAGCCGTAAAATCTGATTATTGTAGCCTATAGTGTGGAACTTCCACAGATCATACACATAAAAGTCCAGACAGAAGCAGGGCTGTTTCTTCCTATGAGTTTATACAGGACCTACAATAATGGGCTCTGATTATGACTTGGAACCTCTAAACTCTACTATATTATTATGAGAAAATAATATTGAAGACTAATAGTGCTTACTGTTTAAACACTGCCTCATCAAACTCATGCTTCAGTTTTTGAATCCAGACCAAAACAGACTGTATATTATTCCAATCATAATATTAACAAGTCACAAGTTTAATTACTTAAAGCACTCTTAATGCTTCTCACAGAACCGCCATGAAATCTAATTAATTAGACAGGATCTACTTTGATAAATCCATAAATTGACTGTGTAAATAACAGAGTGTCTCATTAATACCAGCTCTCAACAGATGTGAGGTTAAAAAGCTTTGGCAGACCAGGAAGACTGACATTCTGATGGTCTTAATTCTGAACTTGCTAATGTCTCATATTGTTAATTTCAGCTTTGCAAACATTAGACAATATGAAAAAAATGGAAACAATTTTAGTTATCTTTTCCCTCTTGTTACAGAGAGTTGGAGTCAATCTTTTTCAAATATTTGAATTTACTGTTTGTTGATATATTTTAATGTTAAACAGACTCAGTGCAATGATCCTGAATGGATCCTTTTTATGCATATCCAACAATACCTATAAATCTACAAGAGGCTAAAAAATAAACATGCTCCACACGTGGTAACATTTATTTATGGGAGAGCATTTTACTTCCCTTGATCAATGCAAAATAAAGCTTGGTATTAAAAATACTTGGTTCTATAGCTATTTATAATTTTGAAATACTTTTCTTTATCAGACAAGCTGTAAAAATGTTTTGAAAAAGTATATTGACAATTCAATGTAAAATAATTGACATTATACTGAAACATTATCTAGTATATATAAAAATACAGAAAGTACAAATGGGCCACATGTGGAAAAACAAAACTAAGAATCAGATTTTGGCTGGCCTAGAGCTAGGAGCCTTTTCTGAAATGTTGCACCCCTGTCCCAGTGCCTGTATTCTCTCTGCTTTACCACCACCCACTGCTACACCACCAGCCAGTGGAACAAAGTCAACACAACAGGAGCTTCAGTGGAGTCAAAAGCAATTTAAAAAAAACTACACATGCAGAAAAAAAATTAAAACTTCAGTAAACCCAGCAATATTCCCTCACCTGTTGTATTGCCATTAGTCTGGAATAATTAGAAGCTTTCACCAGGGCTTCTGCAGCCCTTTTGGCCCGTTGCTGAGGGGCACCCTTGGGAAATGCAGGCAATATTGCAAGCACATTCTCCACCGTGAATTCTTGGCTCAAGGAGTACTCCAGTTTTACCTGTAAAACATTTGCAAATTCCAATTATACAAACCACCACTTTAATTAACAGTGTTTTTAGAATTCATTAAAGTTTCAACAAAACATGTGGAAAGAGAGTACATGCTGCAGGACTAAATAATTCAGTAACATGCAAGGCACCTCCTGTACACACGGAATGAGTTTTAACCGCTGAGCTCCTTATACTATCTGCAGGAGACACCACTAATCCAAACATCCCTATTTAAACATTTCAGAGTGTAACACACTTTTAAAACATGGACGGCAATAACCTTTCAATATAAAAGACAAATAAAACAGAAAGCAACTGCTCATTGGTTTGAAACCAGTCTGTCTGCATCTGATATATCAGCACAAGGTTGAAGGTTAAAAGCCTCTTTTGTTGTTGTCTTGTGGTACTGTTAATATATGATTTACAAGATTATACACAATTTGGTGTTAACACATAAATGTACATTTCTCTGCTACAGCAGAAGGGAACTTAAGCCTAATTCTGCTAGTGATTCATGACAGAAATAGCATTTGTAAGCAAATACTGTTGGACTAAAACTTAGCCCACAAACGCTCTACTAGGTTACAGACTAACTTACATCTCTTACAGTGACAGTTAATGGGATACTTGGCTGACAGGGAATATGCGTGAGCAGACCTGGAAGCCTTATTCTGCTTAGTGCAGAATGAGGAATAATCTATGAAGTGCATTCAAGCAGTGGGCACTTACTACACCTGTACAAAAGGCACTCTCCCTGTCCCAGCACTAATCTCCAGGTACTAACCAGTGTGTTTGGGGGGGAAGGAAAGCTATGGCTTGCCTATGTCCCCAACCCATTTCCTTAGTACAGCAAGCAGGGCTTCATCTCCCCTATCTGCCCTTGCACTCACAGCTGCATTATTATTATGATCTGTTCTAAAATACCTCCAGTCTCCAGACACTATTTGCCATTGCAGCGCACCCTTGCAGTGGTAACCATAATTTGGCCCTAAGCATTTTGTGGGATGTGTGAAATTTGTGGTATTTATAATAATTTGTATCAATCTATAACCATGTGTAGGTTTACTTTTACACAGAACTATAGGTAAATTATGCAGTGATGAAGACACATATCACCACATGATAGTGTTTGTTTTTAGTCCCTTTTCTAATCCTTCCTTTATTTATATAATTTTTAAAATGAAGCTCTACAGCAACTTGTGGAAGAGTACAAAAAGCTTCTTTTTTAATTTTTTAACCAAGGTTCACAAATCTTCAGAATATTTCACCACAGTAATTTTCAATGATCATATGGTTGGTTACTTCTTTGTAAAGAGATAATCAAAAACCGTCAGCATGTTAATACTCCAATGGAACTTGTGCTAAATTGCATGCCCTTTTTTTTGCAGACATTCCCACCACTCCATTCCTAGTTATGTATGTGTCTGTGCTCCATGGAGCATTATTTGGTCTAATTAAATATGGTTAAAAGAGCACTTAAAGAATTTCAGAAAACAGACCCAAAAACAAACAAATGATGTTCAGAAGTGGAAAGCACTACCTAATCTAGACAAATTGTTCTTTCAGCATCATCATTATCCTGATGTAACAGACCCACACACAATTATAAAGTCCAAACAGTCTACTATAAGAAAAAAATGGTTGTTTGGAACTAAATTTATTTTTTAAAAAGAGCACAAAATATGCACCAGGACCCCACTGTGCTAGGCACTTTACAAACACAGAACGAAAAGATAGCCCCTTCCCCAAAGAGCTTCCAGTCAGTATTACAAATGTGACCCATATGCCCACATTGTCACACACTCACTCTTACTAGCTGAAACATCACTCATAGCAGGGTTGCAGCCAGTGAACAAGGTTCCCCCTTCTCACTTCCTTCTCCCAGCTACCAAACGCTACTCATGGGCATTACCCCCAAAGATTCACTTTTCCCTCTGTTGGCTCCCTCATCCCCCACTCTGCATCTCAATGCAGCACACTGGAACAGGAAGCAATAGATGACCAGCAGAGCTGCTTCCTGCTCCTAAGCAGCAGCATTCCATCCTTGGAGGCACCTATGGCATGAGGAAGATAGGGCTACAGGGAATGCAATAAAGTTCAGGGAGAGAAAGGATGGAGGCAAAGTGAGAAGAGGGAGACTGGTCCATTGCAGGAAATAGGCCAACAAATAAAGTGGCAGAGAAAGGGCCAAGGCTGGGATCTACATACGGGGCTTAGGCATTGCAACACCTAACTTTTAGGCACCAAGAAAATCACTGGAACTACACTGGAATCCACAAAATCTGAGTTAGGCACCTAGGCTCTCATACAATGAATGGGGAGAGAGAGGTGCCTAGGAGTGAAATCCACAAAAGCCAGCCTGCCAGGGGTGGGAGTAGCTGCCTAAACTAGCCAATGGGAAATGCCAACAACAGGGGTGTGACCTAAGCCTCACTCCTCTCATGGAATGAGGTGCTTAAGTCTGGCTGCAGGGAGTCACTTGTGACCCATAGCTGGAAATCCCTCTCCTGGAGCTTAGGTGCCTAAGCAGTTTCTTGTGGGAATTAGTTAAGTGCCTGCTTCACTCCACACAACAGCTGGAGAAGGAAGTGGCAGCACTCACCTTATAAATTTTTATAAGGTGGTTAGAGTACTCAACTGGGATGTGGGAGACCCAGGATCCATTCCCCCCTGCCTGACAGGGAGAAAAGATGTAAACACGAGGTCTCCTACCTCTCAGGAGAGCGCTATGGGATATTCTGATGTGGGGGTTCTCCCTCAATCTCTTCCGTGGAATCTGATTTACTTTAATTATTTATCCAAAGAATCACTTTAGCTGGGGGACTGGACCCTGGGACTCTCACCTCCTAGGTGGGTGCTCTAGCCACCAGGTTACAGAGTCATTTTCACTGTTCTCTCTCAGGCACAATGACTAAGGAAGGCTATGTCTACACAATGACTTATGTCGGCAAAACTTACGTCACTCAGGAGTCTGAATATTCCATCCCCCTGAGCGACATAAGTTACGCTGTCATCAGCACTAGTGTGCACAGCGCTATGTTGGCAGGAGAGCTTCTCCCACCAACATAGCTACCACCACTCATTGGTTGTGGATTAATCATGTTGACTGGAGAGCTCTCTCCTGTCAGCACAAAGGGGCTACATGAGAGATCTTACAGTGGTGCAGGTGCATCGGTACAGCTGTGGCACCATAAACTCTCTAGTGTAGACATAGCCTAAGTACTTATCCAAACTGGAATAGCTTCAACAGGAGAGACTGAAGGAGACTCCCCTCTCCCTCCCCCCCTCCCCCCCCACCCCCCTAACAGACTACGCCATAGCTCAATGAGAAGTGGGAGACCTCTGTTCAAATCCCTTCTCCCAATCAGGCAGAGGCAGGAAATGAATCTGGGTCTCCTACATCTCTAGCCATTGAGCTAAAAGAAGTTATAAGGTCATCTCCTCCTCTAGCCAGATTTTAATGGGACACAATCCAGTAGACAACCTCTGAGCTCACCTTCCAGTTCAGACCCCACAAAGAAGACAGGCATTCACCTGCTTATCTTCGCCTGGCCTCTGGATTATGCTGAGGCTTAGGCAAGAGATAGGCATCCTGACACTTGCAGTGCATGTGCCCAGAGACAGAAACATAGGCATCTACGGGGACTTTCCCAGCACAAATTTAGGCACTGAGTGAGATTAGGCCACAGCTGAGCTGGGGATTTGTGGATCACAGTGGCACCTAAAACTGTGATTTAGGCACCTAAATCTGATCCCAAGTGCAAGACAGCACAGACAATGATGACCAAATAAAAAGAGATGTGGAGAGACAGGGACCATAAGAAGGAAAGAGAGGAATTAAATGGAGGAGGATGTTATTGTAGTTAACACACCGGATTGGGTGTCAGGACTTTCAAATCCTCTTCACAGCTGAGTCACTATATGACCATAGGAAGTCATGCGAGTTTTTGGTGCCTTACCCATTTGCAAAACATGAATAACAACACTAGCCCCTAGGTGACAGCACTTTATGGTCTTAGGGTAGAAGCATTATAATTTATTTATTACTGTTAGATGGGGGAAGGAAGGCTGACTTGTAAAAAGAGTTTCATTCAAACACTTTCATCCCCCAAAATGTCACTTGAGGAGGGACAATATGTGACGGCTATGCTGGGTGTGAACCTGAGCAGTAGGAATACAGCAATATCTTTTTCTATTTTGCCTTCAGTGGAGTAAACAATGCTACTTAGAAGATTAATTAGGCTGAGATATTGTAGGCAATTAATTAATCAAACAGTCCTAACTGCACGTAATGAACAAATTCTGGAGTGGAGGTGTGAATATGGGTTCTCTCTCAAAATGAAAGATTTCTTAGGAAAATGTATGAAAAGCCTCAACAGAAACATAAAACCAGTTTTTCTAGTTTACCTTGATCATTCATCAATAGCCCCGTATCTATTGCAGATGAACAACTTTTCCAAGATTTAAGCCTGATATTACCATAGTATTCTAATTATTTTTTCCCTGCTACAGAAATAGCACCCGAGGATTTTTTCTCTCTCCACTTCCATGAACACTTGTTCCAATTTCCTCAACACCCAGAAGAAAATTAGATTTTAATTACTTTGTCCCTCAAATATATAGTATTAACATCTGAAGCTCTAATGGTATAAGACAAATTAACAAATGTTAAATTCTTCATGGAGGATCACACTGTAAAAGGTATATATATATATATATATATAACTTTATTCGGGGATTTTTCTAGAGAAGTTATTCCAATTTAGTTTTAGAACAAATACAATATTTATAAAGTGTTTTCTTTTCTGAATAACTATACTGCTTAACAATCATCTTATTTCTGAGGTACCTACCATCATAGAAGTTCTGTGCATCTTCAACAAGAAACACTGAAACAGACAATGTAAAAGACATAGGTAGTCTGCTTTGTTTAAGAGTTCTGAAATAAAGTTTTTTAAACCTGATTTATAAAAGGTTGGTTCCATGGTCATTTTAAAGGTGAAGAAGAAGGCTACTCCAGTGATCCAGTACTACAGAAGCAAACATATCAAGCCTTCTGGCTCTAAGGTTTCATTCTCTGAGATTGTAGAGAATGAGTTGGTACTTTACATACAAAAAACTACATTACCAGAACATTATGGTTGCAAATTCAAGTACTCAAAAGTTAGAAAATGCAAGAATTATGTTTGCCTGTGCAACCTTAATTCAGTTATCTTGTGCATATGCATTATGATACAGTCTTTAATTACATGATCACATATTATTTTTTCCATTTAGCACTTACCATTTTATATGTTCAGCACAGAGCTCAATTTGACTTCAGTTGCAGCTATGCAGTGCTCAGCACTTCTGCAAATCCAATCCCAGAGTTTCAAGATGGGCATCCAGAAAATGGGGACCACACAATTAGTGACCAACTGTGAACATACTGGTTTAAGTGACTTGCTCAGCATTAAATAGTAGCTTTTCTCCAGGGCAGTATTCAGCTGTCTTATTAAGACCATCCCTTGTTTCTCTGCAGTCCACTAGCTCCTCATTTCCCTGCATTCTGGTCAGATAGCTATCCCTTCTTTGCTGCTTGGGTCATTGGCAGGGGGAGCACTGAGAGCACAGGAAAGATTTTCTGCTCTCAGTTCCTTTGCCTGGCACCATAGCAGCTTGTGGCAGCATGGAGGAGCAACTGCAGGGAATCTCCTACAGATGGAATCTTTGTGGAATTTAGCTGCCAAACTCTAACAAGTTTCTACCAAGCAGGTGCTAATTGAGATTTTCAAATGCTCATAACTTAGACAAATTTGGGTTGAGATTTTCACATGGACAGCCAAAGATACATCCTTGACACCAGAGCAAACATCCCCCTCCCCCCCCCATCCCTCCACCCCCATCACCTTTCTCCCACTCAGCCAAATGTAAAGCTCCTGCTGTTTGGTAAAGTTATAAGAAATTGAAAACAGGGTCTTTTTATGGAAAGTGTCATGCAAGCTTAACTATAGGCATCACTACTACCTATGTTTCCTGTAATGTATTTACATTGGAAGCCAAAACCCAGTAAACTTTCTGGGACTCTACCTTATTTCCTAATTGAGTTTCAATGAGAGGTAGTTCTATTTCTAAAATGGCTTACATAATGCCTAAAAATTATTATTACACAGAATTTATGCAAAATAACTGCTCCATACCACTTAAACAAAAACAGTAATATTTAGCATTGATTAAGATTAATAACCCTGAAATAGATATTACACACTGGGGAAGATATAGGCACTTAATAATTTCACAGTCACAGGAACTTTACTGTTTAGTATTGGAGCATTTTTCTTTCTTAAAGGAGATTAGTTTATTCCATGAACAGTGCACACCAAGTAAATATCCATTGTTCAATAGTAAAAACAGCTAATTACCCCAGAGCAGTACTGGCATGCTAGTATTGTACTGTACAGTGGGATTTGATAATAAAATTTTCACAGCCCAAAGTATAAAACAGAAAAAGAAAAAAATTTCAAAGTCCTAACAGAACAGTTTATGATTAAACAGTATTCAGACTTAGGGGTTTTTGTATTTAGAGTCTGAGGTTGTCATTTGTAAATTGGGAAACTATTACTCTATCTTGAAATTATTTTATACTATATTGAAATTGATAATTAGATGCACTTTCTCTTCATCTTGTAATCATTCTATTGTCAGCTGGTAATACTCCTGCCACACAAAACTACTAAGTATCTGAAATTGTGCTGAATCCTTTTCAATATTAAGTGTGGTATAGTGTACGAGACTATATTTTAAATATGACGTCAAGGCATTAGAAATAATGTAATTAACTGTTAGGTTCCTTATACAGTGCAAGACTCTTTCTGAAATCATATGGAAAATAACACAGAGATTGCAGTAAGCTGAAAGGAAATAATTCCATCAAAAGGGCTCTGATGTCATGACCCACAAAGGCCAAAACTTCTTGAAGTAATTAGTATCATGTAAATCACTGAAGCCATTGTATTTTTTAATTATATGGGTGAAAACATTAATCTGTTATAACATTTGTTCATGATATAATTGCAATATTTTATGAGTGATTAAAACGATTAACATAGTAGTTATATGAATAAAAGCAAAGCAAAAGCAAATCTATGCTGTAAACTCTTTGGTTCAGGGCCCATAGCATCTTGTGTGTTTGTATGGTGTCTAGCATAATGGGATGCTGATTCTCATAGGGGCTTCGGGGAGTTGATTTAAAGAATTATAAAGAATAATCAGTTCTCAACCAGTATTTAACAGATGCTTGAACTACAATTCCCAGGATACACCTTACGAATCAATAAAGCCAAAATAGCCATCAGATGGACAATAGATTATGAATTTCAGATGCAAAAATGATGTTTAAGGCTTTTAAAAATAAGTACACTATCGTTGTTATATTAAACAATGTCATTATATTGCCATGGGACAATCATGAGGATCTGTGATTTATCTAACTTGATTTCTCAGTCAACAAAGATACCATTTCAAGGCAATTCCAATCCAGTTTTATAATTCCCAAGGTAAACTGAGCCCACATTCATCATGCTCCTCCATGAAAGCAGAGGGCCCTGAAGGCAGCAGAACTGATGAGCAGTAGAACAGCAATGGAGGGTGAGGCTGAGGGTACAGACTTTTACATGCTTCGGAGCAGAGACTCTTGGAGTCTCCATGCATCTCACTGTGCTTTCATGGGTGCTGAAGACAGGGAAAGCCATTGCACGTGTAACACTGACAGACCCTGGTCATCAGCAGGCAGGATTGAACCTGGGACCTCTGGAGCTAAATGCATGAGACTCTACTCTATGAGCTAAAAGCCAGCTGGCTCTTACCTAAGGCTGTAGAGCAGACTCATTAATCTCTCTCTCTAAGTGGTCTCGATGGGACAGAACACCAAACCCAGAAGGTGTGTGGGTTACACATGTATCACCTGGTAATCCCCCCTGTAAGGGGTGCACTGAAGCCACAAAGGATTCTGCAGCCATGAGCTTTTGGACTAGCTAAAATTACTTCTCTGACTGCCTCCTCAGTGAAATAAGGTTTCCATGAGCATATCACCTCTGTGCTCCTATCTCTTCACTGTTTTGGCCATTCGTTTCCATTGGCAATTCCAGACCTTAGCACTGATCTTCAGCCATCAATGGACCTACACCAGCAACTGTATCCCCATGTCAGAAAGATGCACTCCTCTGAGTCAATGCAGTTTACAAGTATCAGAATGAAACAACTGAAAGCAGAAAACAAATTATTCTTGGTTCAAAATTTTAAGTGTGGCTACATTAAACCAGACTCTGACCAGATTCATATCATAGAATTATAGGCCTCGAGAGGTCATCTAGTCCAGTCCCCTTCACTCATGGCAGGACTAAGTATTATCTAGACCAGAGGTTCTCAAACTGTGGTCCGTGAGCTCGATTCAGGTGATCCATGGATAGTTCCATCTAAGGTGCGCACCTGGGCAGCCACGCATGAGAGAATGAAGGTCCACTAGCGGAACTGCTCAGGCAAGCCTCCACTAATTAGGTGCCTGGACCGTGGAGAAGACGCACATGTAAGGTGAGGTGGTGGCCCTGGGGGGATTAGGGGGTAGGTGGGAGGGAGCAGTGGGGTGAGAAGATGGGGTGGGGGAATTTGAGATGTGCAGGGCTGCGGCAGCCAGAGAAAGAGGCAACTTTCCCCAGCTCTAGGGCTGCGGCTGTCAGAGAGAGACAGCCCTCCTTCCCAGTCTCATCTCTGTGGCTGCTGTGGCAGGGGAGATACCCCTCTCCTTCCCAGTCTCAACTCGGGGGCTGCCGCAGCAGGGGAGAAAGGGGGAGACCCCCCTCCTTCTCAGCCCCAGTTCAGGGGCTGCCACAGCGGGGGAGAGAGGGGAAAATTCATCACATTAGAAAAGTAAGACTACTGATATTAAAATATGAGTTGTGTGCTTTTATCTGTACAACAAAAAGTGTTTATTATTATTAATTTTTTTATACAGCGCTTTTATCCAAAGCACTTTATGACAGTTAGCTAATGGTACAAACAAGATTTGGAAAGATCATTAACTGGTCCACCAAGACCCTCAGCAATTTCCAAGTGGTTCGCAAAAAAAAAAAAGGTTGAGAACCTCCGAACTAGACCATCCCTGACAGGTGCTTGTCTAACCTGCTCTTAAAAATCTCCCATGATGGAGACTCTACAACCTCCCTTGGCAATTTATTCCAGTGCTTAACCACCCTGATAGTTAGGAAGTTTTTCCTAATGTCCAACCTAAACCTCCTTTGCTGCAATTTAAGCCCATTGCTTCCTGTCCTATCCACAGACATTAAGAAGAGAAATTTTTCTCCCTCCTCCTTGTAACAACCTTTTATGTACTTGAAAACTGTTCTCATGTCCCCTCTCAGTCTTCTCTTCTCCAGACTAAACAATCCCAATGTTTTCAATCTTCCCTTATAGGTCATGTTTTCTAGATCTTTAATCATTTTTGTTGCTCTTCTCTGGACTTTCTCCAATTTGAAAGATCATCTTGCAAATCTCTGCTCTTTGACAAAGCTTACCCACTGTGACCAGATTAATAGAGAAGGAAAAGAAGAGAAAGAATTAAATTTAAAAAAAATCCCAAGAAAAGCCTCCATTCCAGGGAGCAAAGGGGAGGGGAGAGAAGGGGGGCAGCAACTCAATGAAGTTAAGCAGGCATATTGTCATGCAGTCCTGATTTACCTGGGAAGGTCTTAAATGCTATAATGATGGATGCTATAGAAAACTCAAAAGTAGAGGGAAAGAAATCTAATGTAATCGAATGAATTGCATTTTGAATAATTACTTTTGAAATTCACTAAGAGGGTGGTGAAACACTGGAATGCATTACCTAGGGAGGTGGTAGAATCTCCTTCCTTAGAGGTTTTTAAGGTCAGGATTGACAAAGCCCTGGCTGGGATGATTTAACTGGGAATTGGTCCTGCTTCGAGCAGGGGGTTGGACTAGATGACCTTCAGGGGTCCCTTCCAACCCTGATATTCTATGATTCTATGATCTGCCTATTGCCTAAATTTCCCCCACTCAAGACAAACAGGAGCCAGAAGCCCCTTGTTATATAGTTATTCATTGTAGTGCAGAGGGTTTGGACTGAGTGTGGCTTAAAGATAAGAGAAAGTCAAAGCTAACCTTTTCTCATAAAGCAACTAAGGCCATGTGTACACAACCACTTTTGTCAACAAAACTTGTGTTGCTCAGGGGTATGAAAAAACATACCCCGGAGTGACATAAGTTTCACCAGTGTAAGTGGTAGTGTGCACAGCGCTATGTTGGCAGGAGAGCTTCTCCCACTGACATAATTACCACCACTCCTTGGGGATGGTTTAATTATGTCCACAGGACAGCTCTCTCCCATCAGCATAGAGCAGCTATGCGAGAGAACTTACAGTGGCACACCTGGATTGGTACAGCTGTGTTGCTGTAAGCTTTCTAATCTAGACATAAAACATGAGCATCTCCGCCAATCATAAAAAATAATCAGCTCCACACTCTTTATCCTCTTCCCTTCAAGCCATCTGTTCCCTCCATCCTTGGTTAAGTGATTCCCAACTCACCATGGTTTCCCACTCCTACACCTCGTGAACATTCCTCACAGCAAGGTGGCTATATGTAGCCTCAAACTGACTGATTGGGTGTGGAGTAGGTCTCTTCTATTGCTTCACTGGGTGGTCAAGTTGAAGAATGGATTTTCTTAGTTCTTGAATGGTGTGTGTCCCCTGACTGCTGGCAACCTCATTTAGGTAGGAGAATGGGTCATATTGGGGAGCAGGTTTTTTATGGCTATGATTTAGGGACTAAGTGATGTGACCCATGGACACTAGTGCAGGAGCTCCTCTTGCAACAGCTACCATAACTACACCAGGCATTGAGAAGAATGTTTTTTTAGTTAAGCCACTGGTTCGGCAGTCTATTACAGTGTCTATTACAGACACTACAGACTTCCTGTGTGCCCCAGGGCAAGTCACTTAACCTTTCTGTTCCTCATCTGTAAAATGGAAATAAAAGTACTTCCTTACCTCACAGGGATGTTTTGAAGATAAATTAGTTAAGTGACTGTAAGACTGTCAGATACCGTGGTTATGACTATAATAGCAAAGCTTATAAATATTCAAACCTATAAATGAGTATGCACTCTTGCTGCAGCACATGCCTGAGTGAAAAGCCCTGGCTCACTCATAGCTTCAAAAGAGGATGAAAATGAAAAATTTAATAAGCAGAGCTAGCTGCTTATTATTAGTGGCCTGCAATTTTTTTATTTTTTTTTTTGACCACTGAACTGCATATTAACATTATTCCACAACTATACATGGGCACAACCTCATGTTTTTGGAGAAGATAAGTTTCTTTGGGCTATAACCCAAAATGACTTGTTCGGGGGGGGGGCGGCAGAAAGAGAAGTGGGGCTGAACTTTCGGTTTCCTTCCCAACCTCCTGCTGTAGAAGTAAAACCTGCTGTAGAAGTTTACCTGCTCTGCAACTGTTGTTCTTCCAGATGTGGGTTCAGACGTGCATTTCACTCAGATGGCGACCGGAGTCAGAGACGTCTTTTCCTCAGCAGTACCTGTTGCGGGCTATGCTCATGCCCTACTCCTTCTCTTGGACCCTCCAGAGGCAATATAAGAGTGGCACCACTTCGACCGCCCCCCTTCAGTTCTTATGCACTGGAGCAGATGGCTTGAGTCTCTGACCGAGAGGAGACTGAGGGTAGGGTAATGGAATACATGTCTGCACCCACATCTCAAAGAACACCAGTTACAGAACAGGTAAGTAATTGTTTTTGTTTCAAGTGGTTGTGGACCACGTGTATTCCACTCAGGCAACTGTCAAGCAGTACTGTGTAGCCAAGAATTGAAGATAAAGTACATTTAGGATATAGAGGTGAAGTATAAAGTACATTTAGGATATAGAGATGAAATATAAGTATTAATTAATATTGTGACACAAGGCCTTCAGGCCTCAGGCCTGTAAGATATTCAGCGAGTTCACCTGAGCAATGACCCTATATCTGTAAATTGCAAGGTTACAATAAAAGATGTGTTAATTGCTGATGTTTTGGAAAATACGTTGCAATGTATCAGTTCATATTGAAAGATGACCAATAGTAACACCTTGGGTAATTTTAGCTTGACCACAAGTTGCTAAGATAACTATTTGACATAAATGTTAATGAATAAAAAAAGGAATTAATGAAAAATGAGGCACTCTTATATTAGTGGGTTACTGAAGTATAAATAAGCAAAAAGGAGCTGGAATACTTATGTATATGTATGAGCATTAAGAGGCGTAAGCATAACGCATGATAAAAGGTGTTGCCCAGCCTGTGTGCTGGGGAGTATGCCTGGACAACGATAGGATGACAACCCTGGTGATGAAGATGATGAAGAGGCAGAAAATAGGTAACACTCCAGGGTCCCCCAGCAGGAGAAGATAGATGAGAATGATGTTAGACATAAGGCTAACCACTTTGCACTCTCTTTCTATATTTCAGTGTGTGTGAGATTGTTTATCTGATTAGTGAATTTGTTAATAAAGGGACTTTTGATAAATAGCTATTGTGTCTTATATGCTTCTAAGATCTCTCATTCTAATGATATTGATAATTATATTCCGGATCAGCTTCAGGCTGTTTTTAGAGCTTTTCATTTGTCCCCCTAAAACATCTCCCAAATACATCTCTTCTTTTTCATTCTTGCTGCTTTGCACGCTTCAGTGTAAATTGTTAAATGCAGCCTTGAGAACAGGAAACACTCTACTCCATAGGCCATATCCAGACTGTATCTTTGTTTTTCTCAGTCTCCATTCCCTCCCACATCTACTGCCAAATAATGAGGTTCAGCAGCAGGAGGCCTGGTCTGATGAGATTTATGAAGCAAACCTCTCTGGCTACCTGTAGCACTGTAATTTCACCAAATACAACATACGTCTCCACTGTGCAGGTGGAAGCTAGGTTTGTCAGC
Organism: Lepidochelys kempii; assembly: GCF_965140285.1. Classification (NCBI taxonomy): domain Eukaryota; kingdom Metazoa; phylum Chordata; order Testudines; family Cheloniidae; genus Lepidochelys; species Lepidochelys kempii. Next base: position 62,849,167 of record NC_136384.1, on the reverse strand, counting down.
CAAAGTTGCCTAAAAGTCTTCACATCTCTATCTGCCCTTCCCACCATCTTGAAGCTCCTTATAGCAACAGGGCACTGATGGGGCAGGCTGAAATGGAGACTGGGGGGGGAATATAGCTGGCAAGCACAGCTTGGACATGCACAGAGGTATATCCACATCTGAGAAAAATTTTGTAACTCTCTAGAGAGAAGTGCTGCTCTGTCGAACCTTAACAAATCTGTCAGAGGAACTTGAAGCTGTGTTTATCATTTTAATTAGACTGACCCTTTGCCTCGGCTTTGATGCGTGTCCCAGCCCGAACAGTCACAGGAAGCAATAAGTGGCCTGCCAGAGAGGTAGACTTGCAGCCCCATTGATCTGAAAGCTAAAGGGTGCAACTCCAAAGCAAAGGTAAATTCTATATCTGACAAGCCTTCTAGAGCACGTCTAAATTGCTTTTGGAAGCGTGCCTCGAAGCCCAGGTCGACAGACTCGTGCTAGCTCTGCTCAAGCTAATACAGTATAAATAGCAGTGAGGACACTGCAACAGGTGCAGTGGATTAGCCTAACCACTTGAGAGTCCAAGCCTACCCAAGCCCCTGGATCCACACTTAACTGGTTAGCCCGAGCCACCACCTGTGCTACAAAACTGACACTGATATTTTTAGCATGTTAGTTCAAACAGCTGCTGTGTAGACATACCCCTATAGTTTTCCAGAAAAGAGCACTCCTCTAAAGGAAAAGACTGGGATTCCTACTGCCAAACCTTACCTGTTGGGAGGAGCCATGAGGAAGTACAAATTAAACAGAGGGGATGGGTATTTGGAACAATGCGCTCATGATGTGACTTTGGCTATGGCTAGGGTTGCCAATGTTGGTCCGATATATTCCTGGAGGTTTCATCACATGACACACTCTTTAATTAAATATTAATCTTTAATTCCTGGAGACGCCAGGGCAATCCTGGAGGGTTGGCAACTCTAGCTATGGCCCTGATTCATAAGAACTAAATAATCAAGATACTCAGTGAATTTCAGTGAGGCTATTCATATTTTTAAAGTTACACAGGTGCCTAAGCACCTTGCTGAATCAGGTTTTATATGAGCACTCTGCATTCAGAATAGCTAGTCAGCAAAATGGATGCAAACACTGGTTCAGTGTTAGAGCTGAGATGGGTTAAATGCAGGTTAGTGAGTGATGACTTACATGGGTTGGGGACCAGGGCTCCTTTCTGTCTAACCTGACTGTCCAAGGGAAGATGCTGCTGCTGTAAGAGTGGGAGTGGGGACTTGGAGAAGGGGGGCAAGCTGAGCAGCATCAGAAAACATAAGTAAATGTTAAATCATGGCACTTCAGTCTGCTTGTCATTATGGTTTTGACAAATCAGGAGAATGACGGGTTTTGCATTTAACTGAACATTTTCAAAAGTGGCCTATGTCTGAGATGTTATGAAGGTGAGTATATAAAAACCCATGAGGACTCTCAGGAAAAATGTTCACAGAGGCATCATTTTTAAAATGTTTCTGCTGGAAAAGTTAGCAAATATTTTACTAAAACAAATAACATTGAAAATTAAATTGCACTCTGAAGAGTCAGTGTGCTAAATTATGGAACTAAATTCAGTGACTGAAGTGTGAAAGACAGACTCCAATGCTGTTTTAAATGCAAATCTCAGTGCAACTTTAACTAAGCAGCGGCTAATTTTGCCTCTATAACAAACAAAGATTAAAAAGAGAACATTAATATGATGGGGAGACAATGTGGCAATGTGTTCATATTTATTTTGGTTTACTGGAAAATGTTCAATTCCAAGATGTTTTATTTGTTGCTGAAAATAAAATGATCTGTCTTTGTTCTCATTTTTCACAGAAGGATTACATAAACTGAAGACAAAAAATTTGCAGACAGGAAAATATGAAATAGCGGTGTTGAAAATGAACCACCTATAGCACATCATCTGTCCCATAGTTAATTAGTTTTCATGAGAATTATTCTGTACATATAAAAATAGTCTGACCACAACTATTATAATCTATTGCCTAAACAGAGAAAGAATAAAGTAGTAAGAAAATTAATTTAGACTTATTTTTCAGCAAAGCTATTTTACATCAGATCCCTGTTCAGTCAAGCAAACCCTGTTACAAAGTAGAGGATTAAAAGCATTTATCCCCTTCTTCATTGTCATTTAAAATATAGGAATTTTTCATTATGTCATTTCAATATGTCATTAAAAAGGCAATTTGTATTCAGATGTTGTATATCATATATACAAAATTCAAAAAGGCAATTTGTATTCAGATGTCATATATCATGTTCATGTCCTTTATACGATTAACTGTTCATGTTTAGGATGATTAGCATGTTTCAATGCTGGTTAAAAATAGAGAAATAATTAGCAAAAAAACCAAAGCTCAATCTTAATTCATAGTCTAACTTTAGATCTCTTTTCCATCAGAATGTTGTGCCCCTTATTTTTCCACTAGTCTCCTACAGATAACAATGTACACATGAGTCAAATCTGAAGACAACACCATGCAAGTGAAAAAAGTAATGAAATGGTAAAACAAAATAGATTGTTTCATAATCCTTTCAGATGTAAACAGTTACAATTTGATATGGTGCAAATGTTAAACCCATATTTTTTCAAAGGAGAAGAGCAAAGCAGAAGATTGCCTTTGCCAAGAGTATTTTTCTCAATGACAATCCATAACTTCTAGAGATGCAGCTGTTGAAAGTGCTCTCTTAATTTAGTGATACATACAAGTTTTATAGACACAACACCATTCTTTCAGTGGCCTTTCAGGAGGAGCACAAATTGCTTGAGATGCTTTTTAAAAACTTTTATACAGCAAATTACTGAAAAATTCTGTTTTCTGTCACAATGGTCTAAAAATTTCAATATTGTTTCCTGGATTATTCATTTCAAATGTAACAATTAAATTGAATATTGTATATATTTTGATAATGTTAGGAGGTTTCACGTAACTGTCTAAACACTAAAATTCAAATAGGTTCACTCATCCACACCATCTGAGTATTGCATGAATCTCAAAACAGTGGGTGATCTTACAGAGTACACAGGCTATTACACTGTATTTAGGCACAAAGCTTTTGTCTTAGATGCTTGTACCCTTACACTACCACTGGTGCAACTTCACCGGTTGGATCAATGATGGGAGTGCTAGAATAGACAGAGAACTAGCCCTTTTTACCACCAGGTTGTGCAATGGTGAAATAATTTAAGAAAAGTCTAGGGTAGATGCAGATATAGTGGTCCATCATCTGTGAAGTGGCAACTGTAGACTGAAGTTAGTTCCTTTTAGCAGTTTATATCAAACATTTAATGATGCTTTACTTATTTTGCATTTTTATTAACAACTTCATATAAATATCTCACTGAACTCTGTCAGTACAAGAGTATAATTTTCATAAAAATGTAATATATCACTGGATCCAATGTAAAGAGTAACCCCATGGTAAATCCCTAGCAGCAGAAGTTATATTATGTTCAACTTCTCCCATACACACTTTCTTTTAATCCTGTCTTCTGTGGTCATCATTCAAGGTATAATTCTCATATTAAATACTAATAGTAATTGATATAAATAGGACTTAGTAGCCAATGAGTGGCAATACTGGCCAATGAAGATATATTAGGCACATATTTGGTATTTTGTGGGATGCAATCATCCGTTTATTTCCTCTTTGAAGGGTTGTGTGTGTTTTGTCCTACAGCACTTCATAGACTCGTATTTATTTCAAAACTAACAGAATATTACCAGAAACTCATTACTGCTGCTTCTTTTCAGAAGGATTTATGTTATATACTGCACCGGAAGACAGGAAGATTTTGAAAGCAATAAATATCTCAAATCTATTCAAACATTCATAGATAAAAAAATTGCTAGAGGTTCCCGTGCTAATTCAAAATGCATGTGCCACCTGAATTTCAAAGGAGACTATGAAAATTAATCTCTTTTTCAAATTTGGTGCTGGATATTAGAATTAATCAACTATAAAACTGAGTCTCGACATAGTATTTCAAATTCAAAACATATATTCAGAATATTTAAATTATATATACAAATATTTGGGATAGGAATCACAATATTCAAATTCATTTATTCAGCATATAATTAAAATGCTAATTAAGAGTAACAATAGACAGAACATGTATTATATGCACACACATTCAATATTAAAAATATTGCCATATTCGCTTTATGTTATGGACTGGCAAAATAAGGCTATAAGGGTTGTTATCTGGGTTTTAAAAAATTCCATAAAACAAATAAGTTTTCCAGGGTACTGTGTGCCATACTATGGCTATTGCTTTCCTGAACTGTATACTACAGGGGCTTGATTCTGATCACTCATTTATTAGTTCTGCACTGGAGTCATTCTTTTGGAGTAACATCAGATTTACTGCAGTTTCAAGGGGAGTGAAATTTGACCCCATGTGAACACAGTACTTAGGTATGGATTGGATTGAATTTCTCCTGCGTTCTCATCTCATTCTTTATTAAAAAATGTTGCCTTACTACTTAGCTTTCAGAGCAGTTTATCTCGTTCTCCATCAATTGATCATTAGTGCAGTATGCACCTGGCCAATTTTTGCTCATTGGACAGCTGCAGTTGGGAGCAGGGTGAGTGTGTAACAACAGGTTTCAGAGTAACAGCCGTGTTAGTCTGTATTTGCAAAAAGAAAAGGAGTACTTGTGGCACCTTAGAGACTAACCAATTTATTTGAACATAAGCTTTCGTGAGCTACAGCTCACTTCATCGGATGCATACTTGTGTAACAACACAAACCCTTCATAGGGTAGCTGGTAAATTTGGGTTTGTGGTGTTTTTTTCAACATAGCCAGATACATAACTGGATTCTATCAAATAGTTTTGGCCAGTTGCAAAAGCCCTTCCAATAGAGTGATCTTAGAATTAGAAGGCGCTCCTAGGATATCAAAGTTGGGATTAGAGGTCTGTTCTACATGGACTGATGGTATATTCAAAATGGAAGCCATTCTAGAGAACGGTTCATGGAACTATATGGCATCTTTGGATAGTGAAGATGCTGCAGCAGTTCCCACATGACCATCCAGAAATGTTTGTTCTTTATACTAGAGATACAAGGTGGGTGAGGTAATATCTTTTAATGGGCTAACTTCTGTTGATGAGAGAAACAAAGCTTTCAGAGAGCTTTCCTTCAGTGTCCTGAAACTCTACATGGCCCATCAGTACTACTATTGAAAAGTATCTGGGACAACTGCTGGGAGTGCTTTATATTCCTCAGTGATGTAGACAGATCTGGGGCCACCAGATCTGAGGAATGGGCTTTCCCCGAGGTCTCTGAGGAGATGACTCCCTGTATGAATGCATATATTTAGCCATAGTATCTAGAAGATGGCCAGTAGGACCATCCAGCCCAAGGAGGAAACTGTCAGTCTCACTCACAATCAGAATCTGGTTCTCTATTATTGAATTATGCCAATAAGGGGGAATTGATAGCATGTCTTTTGTCAGGGAATGTAAGCAAGGTGAAAAGGTAACCTGCTTGTCCATATCTGACTCAACACTGGACTGTACCCCTTCCAGTCAGATGATCAGTTCTCCCTTTTGGATTCTAAACTATTTTCATTTGCTAGTGATTTTCCAAAGCTTGAATCTCACACCTAAGGTTGGAACCCCAAGAATGTGGATATGCTGTAACTCATGTACATTTCAAGATTTTAATGGTCCATTTAGACTTCAGAACAACAAACGTTATTTATTCTTGGTTGAAATATATTCATGTCTTTAAAACAGCCTGAAGGTGCAAAGCCAATGCAAACTTAGCATCAGCCCCTACTCCAGTAGAAAGAGAGGTGTACACATTCCTTTATGAACTAGAAGCATCCGGTATTTGGGTCAATCATAGATTTTATAGATACATGTTGCACACAATCAGAGTCCAGATTTTTCTTTTTTAATCAAGATCAGATTTGAACTGGGCCAAGCAAAACAAAGAATAGTTTGGTGCTACATAACAGCGAGGGCAGTAATAACATGGAACTAATTATCCTAACAAGATCACTATGTTATGACTAAATTATATATTTATACAAACATTCTATAAATCCTATATGTGGAGGTGGTATCCATGTGATAAACTGGAAAGGCAAATGACAAATTTATAACATGCTTTTGCAATTTGTCAAATGCCTATGAGCACGTCAATTTATCTTTAATTCATCTCCCTCAAGATTTGTCTGAACATATCAAACCCTTCAACAGCTTCAAAAAGCTACAATTTTAAAAATAAAAACAACCTTCCAGAGAAAAGTTTCTTCCAGCTCCCCAACAAAGTTGCTGCTGCCTAAGGCGCAGGAGGGACAAAATTCAGTCGTGTACTAATGACAGCTTTTCTAGACATCAAAATATCACAGCTTTAAAATCTGATTAATCTATTGGTGGCTCTGCAATGCTAAAAGCTGGAGCTTTATACTATGGGAAAAGGAGAATTCTGCCTTTCCAGTTATACAGTACACTAATCATTTGTGATTTCACCAAATTGTTAACAATACAACACTCCCAATCTCATGTTTATATCACTCCATTATGTATATTCTTCTCTAAGCTATATTTTTAAAGGCAGAGGGACAAAATTGTCCTATTAAGCAGCTAATGAGAATGACTGCTACAGTAGTAAGAAAGTAACTGTGGTGATAGAACCAATAATCTCTTTTATAACCTCACACCAACACCCTGCCTAGGCCAGGAAAATGAAGTGGGTTTAGAAAACATTTTAATTAACATTCATTTTAAAATTGTTAATTCTCACCATTTAGCATGTTCCATAGATAAAGACAGAGATGTTGAAAAATGTGTTTGCTGGTTGTGGTCAACCCTAATCTTCAGATCTTCAGTAGCACATGTATATGGTCCAACAATCATAGATTTTTAGATGGTTCCTGGGCCTGTAGTTCACTTTAATGAACTTTCATGCACATGAAAAATGTCAGATTGACAGCTTTGGAGATTGATATGTACCCACAAATTAAATATTGCAGGTGCGAACAAAGTGCAAACTTTCCCAAAATGTCCTGCCAGTATTCCTAAAACCCTTTTTTCTGGGTATAAGAGTAGATCAATATCCATGGCACATTAAAACCTTGCCTTCTTTACAAGATGCCCCACAAGCATGCCAAATGTCAGTGTTTATGATATCTACCAGGAATTATCCTGAGACCACCAACTTATTTCATATGGATGACCATAGCAAAACAGCCGAGAGATAGTCCTGGTTGGTCATTTCTAAGTGGGTCTGGCTTTGCATCAGTGACCTAGAGATGATAAACTCCATACTCCATTATTAATCTTGTGGATCAGTAATGTTCCAAGAATGATCTTTCTTTTTTTCTACATTCCTCCACTAAACACATTCAGGCATGCTTGTTTATCAGCAAAATTACTTTGGTATAGCTCAGTATGGACAAATAATTGCACAGTATTTTATGTTGATAAAGAACTTAAATTACAATCAACCTTTGCTCAACTTAATTATCTGAAATGCACAGAAACACAACTCTCTGCCCCCATGGATGCATGCAGGACATACACACCTGAAAGTAATAAACATAACACCGAACCATGAAAAATGCTGCGGAAACCTTCTAAAATAGCAAGTTTTTATGAGTGAATTTAAAAATATTAAGCCTTGACTTGTAACTCACCCAAGGTGCAGATGGTACAATAAGTGTCAAAACAAGCAAGTCACTGCAGCATTCCTCCAGAGATTGATGACATCTAGTCACATGATTTAGCAATCTAGCATAAAAAGCAGTTGGTAGTATCCGATGAGCTTTCTCACAGGACTCTTGTCCTGGGGCAAGTATGAAGCTCAGTGTTTGCCTCATGGCAAGCAGGTGTTTGAACAACTTGCTGAGTTTTCCTTCAAGAGCACTCTGTAAAAACAAAAAGGTTAAGGAAAGAAATTGTAAACATTGTTAAATAAAAGGAAGTTAATTATGCTAGGTGAAAGGCCACAAGTCCTGTGTAAGCACCTGCATGAACAACCACAAGTATGCTGACATTTATAAAACAGTCTCCTGGGAATTTATTGGAGACGTCAAACTCTAGGCACTCTGCCTTTTCTTTTTCTCCCCTCCAAACCATCTGTGGATAACATGTGTTGAGGGGGTAAGATCTGACAAAGCATGAAATACAATAAATTGCCAGACTTTTAGCCTCTTACAACAAATATGAAAACAAAGATCAAAGCCGTCATATAGACTGGGCTAATTGTTTGGTTTTTCTAAAGAACAGCCGAAAGCTAGTATAAAAAAATATTCAAACTTCTAAACAATCAGAATATCAACAAAGCATAAACAAGAGCATGTTTATCTTATACCTACCACAGAATCTTCTTATGTCCTTTTCCTGTTTAAACCTTTAGCCAGCTGGACACTCAATTTATTGACAGCATGTTTTCTTTTACTAACAAGAGATCATTTTAAAGATCGAGAACTTATTCTGAAGCAAACTCCATGAAAGGAACACATACTTTAAATGGATATATACCGAGGTAAATGAGAAACAATCATATAACATCACTACCAGACACACCAAAACAACTATAGCATGCTTCCCAAATTTAAAACAGAAACCATTTACAATAACCCACAATACAAACACATTCTGATTCAACACTTTATGTATATTTTATCTTAAAATATGAGCATTTGCTTATAAATTTATTTCATCTCCTTAATAAAATTTTATTCATATCTGTATTTCTTGGTTGTAAGTACTCATTTATTGTGTCCCATGATTGCATATAATTCAGTATTTTAATCTACTAAGATACTGCTCTTCCATTTCATTAACAGACAGACAGCAGTGATCACCAACAGAAAATTAGCTTACTTTTGGATTTTTTCCACAAAGCAAAAAAGTTTGTAAGAGAGAGTTGTGCAACTAGATTCACAATCAAAACAAAGCCATATTGTTCAGATTCTATTTTGGTGCAAAATTTTCTAGCATGTTGCTAGAGATTGCTTGGCATTTTCTACGTGCCTTATGAGGTCAAAACCACTTGCCATGAACACTAATGGTTAGCTCTGACTGAAAGGAAAGTTACATGAGGCCCAATGAAAGTTAACTACTTTTCTGAGGAAGCTCCACACTTGGATCCTGCCTAGTTGCTCAAGTATTGCTCAGTTCCCAGATGGGTTAGTGAACTTTTTGATGGTGCTTCGCCAGTTAGTCACCTGCCCCAGAGGGAACTCAGTGACAGTCCCATGCCTAGTGTAGAAGCAAGGGACCTGTGTAGTCTGTGGCACAGTGAACCTACATTAGGTGTCAAGCCCACCTGCTTTCAGCAATGCACTAGAGCTACATTACACAGAAAAATGAAGGATCTGGGGAAGTGTTAACTGGTTGAAAAATCGTTACCAAACTTATGAATTTAGTGATATAATTCTAAATTTCACCATGGATGACAATACACGTGGGGCTATATTCAGTGCTGTGGCTGCTTTGCACTCCCCTATGCTTGGCACAAAACAGCTCTAATGCTGGTGTAGCTGATTGCGAGAGTGAGGCTATGTCTACACTACACGCACTACAGCAGCCCAGTTTCCTCACTGCAGCTATGCCCCTGTAGCGTGATAGTATAGGCACTTGCTACAGCAGTTGAAAGGGGTTTTCCGCTGCGCCAAGAGGCAGAAGGTAGGTCAATGGCAGAACTCTTCTCTCGACCTAGCAGTGCTATACCAGGGCTTAGAGCGGCTTAATTTTTCACACCCTTGAGCGATGTAGCTTGGTCAACTTATCTTTCAGGAATAGACCAGGCCTCTAAGGGTATGTCTACATTGCAATTAGACACCCACAGCTGGCCCACACCAACTGACTCAGACTAAGGGGCTCAGCCTAAGGGGCTGTTTAATTGTAGACATTTGGGCTCAGGCTTCAGCCTGAGCTCTGGGATCTCCCACCTCGCAGGATCCCAGAACTCTGGGCTCCAGCCTGAGCCCAAATGTCTTCACCTCAATTAAACAGCCCTGTAGCCCGAGCCCCATGAACCCAAGTCAGCTGGCACAGGGCAGCCACAGGTTTTTAACTGCAGTGTTGATATACCCTGAGAATACAGTGACCAGATGTCCTGATCTATTCGGGGCTTTATCTTATAAAGGCGCCTATTAGCTCCCCACCCCCTGTCCTGATGTTTCTCACTTGCTATCTGGTCACCCTACTTGAAGATCACTCCAGCACAGGGAAATGTGCCAGTGGCATAAAGCAAGTCTAGTGACTCCTGACCAGGGAGAAGGGGGCAAAGGCAGGTCTTCCAATACCCAGCTGAGCCACTGTTGCATATCAGCTCCTTAAGCCTGGTGGCAGCTGTCACTAGTTAGAACCACTTCAGCTTATACTGGAAGTGCATCACCAGTACAGGATCGGGGTGCACAAAAAGTAGCTTACAGTCATCATTTCTTAGCAACAGCGGGGATTCTTTGCCATTCTATTTACACATATTGGGTTAGATCCTCAACTGGTGTAAATGAACATTGCTTCATGAAAGTTGCAGATTTATACAAGCTGAAGATCTTATCTACTGAAAACAAGATTTTAAAATGAGCTTTCTGGGGATCTTCTTTGGTAGTTTTCTAACTGGTTTTGACTCTCTAGCCCAATGGATTTATTAGACATCTGATTTTAATTCCTTCCTTCCCAACAAGTTTTCAACAGGTTTGCATAGAAATTTTCCCACCACTCCAGAAGACTCTCCACTCCTATGTACTTTACAGCATAAAATTTCCTTCATAAAATCATAACAAAATGAAAAAAAATCTCTTCTGAAACACTGGAATAATGAGAATTGGATCTCATGTGTCTAAAGGTATTTGCTTCATGCTCTCCAGAAAAAGTTATTGAGCTTTACAATTTTGTATGAAACACACGTAACTATTTAACAAATCATCAGATTTAACAATAAATCTGTTAGATATTCTTAACCAACAGTACTCCACTACTTAAAGTTCCACACCAAATAGATCAACTTTGCAGTCTTAATTAAAAGGCCACCGAGGTGGCGGCAGGGAATTCGGGGCACGGGGAGGAAGGAGTGAGGGAAGCCTATGCTCTACTTCGATATGAGAAGAAACAGTGTTTCACAGGAACATAAAAACATAGTATATCTCCTGTCATAAAAATTGAACATTAGAGATCATGGCTTATTTTCAGCACACATAGGTCAGAATAAGTGAAAAACAGAAGCTTCACTGTGTGTATTTTTGTTGCTATATTGTATATTGATGAGTTTACCATTTATACAGTAAATGTAAATTTTGGCACATTGCAGGATAGCCGTTACATTCCTAAGGGCTTGTCTATACTGCCCTTTAATTCAGGCTACAGGGGTGTGACTAGCTGTGCACACCACAGCTCCCCTGTGTGGAATCTGCTGGTGCAAACTAGAAGGTTTCCACTTCCTGTTAACACAGTCCTCTTCAAACAGGACTATATTAATCCACACTAGGAACCTTATCATTTGAGCCCGCAGTGCTTCCATGGGAAAGTTAGAGCACAGCACTTTGGTGCACATTCACACACCTCCACCTCACATAGGGTATGTCTACACTACGAAATTAGGTCAAATTTATAGAAGTCGTTTTTTTAGAAATCATTTTTATATATTCGAGTGTGTGTGTCCCCACAGAAAATGCTCTAAGTGCATTAAGTGCATTAACTCGGCGGAGTGCTTCCACAGTACCGAGGCAAGCGTCGACGTCCGGAGTGTTGCACTGTGGGTAGCTATCCCACAGTTCCCACAGTCTCCGCTGCCCATTGGAATTCTGGGTTGAGATCCCAATGCCTGATGGGGCTAAAACATTGTCGCGGGTGGTTCTGAGTACATATCGTCAGGTCCCCGTTCCCTCCCTCTCTCCGTGAAAGCAGCAGCAGACAATCGTTTCGCACCTTTTTACTTGAGTTACCTGTGCAGACGCCATACCACTGCAAGCATGGAGCCCGCTCAGGTAACCGTCACCGTATGTCTCCTGGGTGCTGGCAGACGTGGTACTGCATTGCTACACAGCAGCAGCAACCCCTTGCCTTGTGGCAGCAGACGGTACAATAAGACTGGTAGCTGTCATCATCATGTCCCAGGTGGTCCTGGCCATGTCAGCCACGAGCGCCTGGGCAGACATGGGTGCAGGGACTAAATTTGGAGTGACTTGACCAGGTCATTCTCTTTAGTCCTGCAGTCAGTCCTATTGAACCATCTTATGGTGATCAGGCAGGCAATACAGATTGCTAGCAGTCCTATTGTTCCATCTTCTGCCGGGCAGGCAAGAGATGCGGATGGCTAGCAGGCCTATTGTACCATCTTCTGCCAAGCAGCCATGAGATGTGGATGGCTTGCAGGCCTTCTGCACCGTCTGCTGCCAGCCAAAGATGTAAAAGATAGATGGAGTGGATCAAAACAAGAAATAGACCAGATTTGTTTTGTACTCATTTGCTTCCCCCCCCCATCTAGGGGACTCATTCCTCTAGGTCACACTGCAGTCACTCACAGAGAAGGTGCAGCAAGGTAAATCTAGCCATGTATCAATCAGAGGCCAGACCAACCTGCTTGTTCCAATAAGAACAATTACTTAGGTGCACCATTTCTTATTGGAACCCTCCGTGAAGTCCCGCCTGAAATACTCCTTGATGTAAAGCCACCCCCTTTGTTGATTTTAATTCCCTGTAAGACGACCCTGTAAGCCATGTTGTCAGTCGCCCCTCCCTCTGTCAGAGCAACGGCAGACAATCGTTCCGCGCCTTTTTTCTGTGCAGATGCCATACCAAGGCAAGCATGGAGGCTGCTCAGCTCACTTTGGCAATTAGGAGCACATTAAACACCACACGCATTATCCAGCAGTATATGCAGCATCAGAACCTGGCAGAGTGATACCGGGTGAGGAGGCAATGTCAGCGTGGTCACATGAGTGATCAGTACATGGACACAGATTTCTCTGAAAGCATGGGCCCTGCCAATGCATGCATCATGGTGCTAATGGGGCAGGTTCATGCGGTGGAACGCTGATTCTGGGCTCGGGAAAGAAGCACAGACTGGTGGGACTGCATAGTGTTGCAGGTCTGAGACGATTCCCAGTGGCTGTGAAACTATCGCATGCATAAGGACACTTTAATGGAACTTTGTGACTTGCTTTCCCCTGCCCTGAAGCGCATGAATACCAAGATGAGAGCAGCCCTCACAGTTGAGAAGCGAGTGGCGATAGCCCTGTGGAAGCTTGTAATTCCAGACAGCTACTGGTCAGTTGGGAATCAATTTGGAGTGGGGAAATCTACTGTGGGGGCTGCTGTGATGCAAGTAGCCAACGCAATCAAAGATCTGCTGATTCAAGGGTAGTGACCCTGGGAAATGTGCAGGTCATAGTGGATGGCTTTGCTGCAATGGGATTCTCTAACTGTGGTGGGGCCATAGACGGAACCCATATCCCTATCTTGGCACTGGAGCACCAAGCCAGCGAGTACGTAAACCGCAAGGGGTACTTTTCAAGAGTGCTGCAAGCTCTGGTGTATCACAAGGGACATTTCACCAACATCAACGTGGGATGGCCAGGAAAGGTACATGACGCTCACATCTTCAGGAACTCTGGTCTGTTTCAAAAGCTGCAAGAAGGGACTTTATTCCCAGACCAGAAAATAACTGTTGGGGATGTTGAAATGCCTATAGTTATCCTTGGGGACCCAGCCTACCCCTTAATGCCATGGCTCATGAAACCATACACAGGCAGCCTGGACAGTAGTCAGGAGCTGTTCAACTACAGGCTGAGCAAGTGCAGAATGGTGGTAGAATGTGCATTTGGACGTTTAAAGGCACGCTGGCGCAGTTTACTGACTCGCTTAGACCTCAGCGAAACCAATATTCCCACTGTTATTACTGCTTGCTGTGCGCTCCACAATATCTGTGAGAGTAAGGAGGAGATGTTTATGGCGGTGTGGGAGGTTGAGGCAAATCGCCTGGCTGCTGGTTATGCACAGCCAGACACCAGGGCGGTTAGAAGAGCACAGGAGGGCGCGGTACGCATCAGAGAAGCTTTGAAAACCAGTTTTATGACTAGACAGGCTACGGTGTGAAAGTTCTGTTTGTTTCTCCTTGATGAAACCCCCAGCCCCTTGGTTCACTCTACTTCCCTGAAAGCTAACCACCCTCCCCTCCTCCCTTCAATCACCGCTTGCAGAGGCAATAAAGTCATTGTTGCTTCACATTCATGAATTCTTTATTCATTCATCACACAAATAGGGGGATGACTACCAAGGTAGCCCAGGAGGGGTGGTGGAGGAGGGAAGGAAAATGCTACACAGCACTTAAAAGTTTACAACTTTAAAATTTATTGAATGCCAGCCTTCTGTTTTTTGGGCAATCCTCTGTGGTGGAGTGGCTGGTTGGCTGGAGGCCCCCCCCCACCGTGTCCTTGGGCATCTGGGTGAGGAGGCTATGGAACTTGGGGAGGAGTGTGGTTGGTTACACAAGTGCCGTAGCGGCAGTCTGTGCTCCAGCTGCCATTGCTGCAGCTCAACCATACACTGGAGCATACTGGTTTGATCCTCCAGCAGCCTCAGCATTGAATCCTGCCTCCTCTCATCACGCTGCCGCCACATCACGCTGCCCTGTCTTCAGCCCTCCACTTACTCTCTTCAGCCCGCCACCTCTCCTCCCGGTCATTTTGTGCTTTCCTGCACTCTGACATTATTTGCTTCCACGCATTCATCTGTGCTCTGTCAGTGTGGGAGGACAGCATGAGCTCAGAGAACATTTCATCATGAGTGCGTTTTTTTTTTCTTTCTAATCTTCACTAGCCTCTGGGAAGGAGAAAATCCTGTGATCATTGAAACACATGCAGCTGGTGGAGAAAAAAAAAGGGACAGCAGTATTTAAAAAGACACATTTTATAAAACAATGGCTACACTCTTTCAGGGTAAACCTTGCTGTTAACATTACATATGTAGCACATGTGCTTTCGTTACAAGGTCGCATTTTGCCTCCCCCCACCACGTGGCTACCCTCTCAACCCTCCCCCCTCCCCATGGCTAACAGCGGGGAACATTTCTGTTCAGCCACAGGCAAACAGCCCAGCAGGAACGGGCACCTCTGAGTGTCCCCTGAAGAAAAGCACCCTATTTCAACCAGGTGACCATGAATGATATCTCACTCTCCTGAGGATAACAAAGAGAGATAAAGAACAGATGTTGTTTGAATGCCAGCAAACATACACTGCAATGCTTTGTTCTACAATGATTCCCGAGTACGTGCTACTGGCCTGGAGTGGTAAAGTGTCCTGCCATGGAGGACACAATAAGGCTGCCCTCCCCAGAAGCCTTTTGCAAAGGCTTTGGGAGTACATCCAGGAGAGCTGCGAATGCCAGGGCAAATTAATCCTTTCACATGCTTGCTTTTAAACTATGTATAGTATTTTAAAAGGTACACTCACCGGAGGTCCCTTCTCCACCTGCCAGGTCCAGGAGGCAGCCTTGGGTGGCTTCGGGGGGTATTGGCTCCAGGTCCAGGGTGAGAAACAGTTCGTGGCTGTCGGGAAAAGCGGTTTCTCCGCTTGCTTGCTGTGAGCTATCTACAACCTCCTCATCATCATCATCTTCTTCTTCTTCATCCCCAAAACCTGCTTCCGTGTTGCGTCCATCTCCATTGAAGGAGTCAAACAACATGGCTGGGGTAGTGGTGGCTGAACCCCCTAAAATAGCATGCAGCTCATCATAGAAGCAGCAAGTTTGGGGCTCTGACCCGGAGTGGCCGTTCGCCTCTCTGGTTTTCTGGTAGGCTTGCCTCAGCTCCTTAAATTTCACGCAGCACTGCTTCGGGTCCCTGTTATGGCCTCTGTCCTTCATGCCCTGGGAGATTTTGACAAAGGTTTTGGCATTTCGAAAACTGGAACGGAGTTCTGATAGCACAGATTCCTCTCCCCATACAGCGATCAGATCCCGTACCTCCTGTTCAATCCATGCTGGAGCTCTTTTGCGATTCTGGGACTCCATCATGGTCACCTGTGCTGATGAGCTCTGCATGGTCACCTGCAGCTTGCCACGCTGGCCAAACAGGAAATGAGATTCAAAAGTTTGCGGTTCTTTTCCTGTCTAGCTGGCCAGTGCATCTGAGTTGAGAGTGCTGTCCAGAGCGGTCACAATGGAGCACTCTGGGATAGCTCCCGGAGGCCAATACCATCGAATTGTGTCCACAGTACCCCAAATTCGACCCGGCAAGGCCAATTTCAGCACTAATCCACTTGTCAGGGGTGGAGTAAGGAAATCGATTTTAAGAGCTCTTTAAGTCGAAAAAAAGGGCTTCATCGTGTGGACGGGTGCAGGTTTACATCGATTTAACGCTGCTAAATTCGATCTAAAGTCCTAGTGTAGACCAGGGCATAGTCTGAACTGCAGAGTATAGCCTAAGTCTCATTTGTACCATGTATTTGAAAATTTTGCCATACAAGTTAACCAACTGTTAAGTTTGTAGCACATTTGCTGACCATTTTTGTAAACACTAGGCTTTTTTATTTTAGTTTAAAAAAATTTGTTTTGAAGACAGTATATTCTGGACAGTTATGAGAAAGTCACATTAAAGGATCTCTTTTTAGCATGGTTCATTTTTGCATCTAATACAATGTCAGATTTGATAATTGTTTACTCCTGAGTTAGCAGCTCCTTTATACACAAAAGAGCATTAAAGACTATAACTGTTAACATTTAAAAGACTAAGAACAATGTATGCAATAAAGAAAAACAAAGATTCTATATTGCTACATAAACGTATTATCCACCCAATGCATTCACTTCTGATTACCAAACCAGCAGGAAAAGGTTGGCTAATTCAAACCTGCTTTGATTAGTGTCACAGAAGAATTTTCAAGAGGCCTTTGAAGTGACATCAGTCAGTGTTAGTTCAGATACTTGGCCTCATCTAACAAAAAGACAGACATCTACTGTAATATGAAACCATCAGAAATTAAAAAGAAAGTGCAAGAAAGTAATGAAGCCACTAGCTGGCACTACAATCAGAGCCAAGTAGCTCCTACTTTTTAAAGACGACTTCTTAGACTTGCTGAACCACAAGGGAGTCATTTGTTTGCACAGTTGATGCCCACACACTTTAGTGAGATTTTTTTAATGTATATTTCACCACATTACTTCAAATGCTGTTAATTGCTGATCAATGAAATACTTACATCTCTGACAAGTAATCATTCTGTGCAGTTGTTATAAATATACCTTGAACTTAATTTGACATTCTCTACTTATCTTTAAACTAAGCACAGAGACTGCTTGGCCTTTTACAACTGAGATGCAAGTGTGCATTTGCAATTTACATATTAATGATGTTATGCTTAAAGAAAGCATTACGAGCAATATTTAATAACACATAGAGAAAAATAATTACTATTCACCAACAATGTGCAAGGTGCTTTACAGGCAAGTATGCCCCAAACAACTTATAATTTAAATAAACAATGTATGAATGAAGCATAGGGATGAACAATAAGATATTATGAGAAACTATGATCCAACTTTACCTGTATATTTTTCCCTTTAGGGAAGGAGGAAAGAACTTGAGTCATCTAATTGTTAATTCTTCTCTGTGGAGAGGACTAATGATTATAGCATTTTGGAGAAAGAGCGTTTTCAGGTGGGAAAAGAGAGAAAATTAGATAAGAGAAAATTGAGGCATAACAATGGGGTCCTGGTCCATGACTAGGGCTCCTCAGCACAAAAGAAAGAAAGAAAGAAAGAAAGAAAGAAAGAAAGAAAGAAAGAAAGAAAGAAAGAAAGAAAGAAAGAAAGAAAGAAAGAAAGAAAGAAAGAAAGAAAGAAAGAAAGAAAGAAAGAAAGAAAGAAAGAAAGAAAGAAAGAAAGAAAGAAAGAAAGAAAGAAAGAAAGAAAGAAAGAAAGAAAGAAAGAAAGATTCAGGGATGGGGATTGTTTGGAAGAAAGCAAGAAGACAAGAGTGGGAGAAAGACACAAAAGGAGAGCGATAAAACACACTTTGATGCTAAACAGTTCTCAGTTATTAAAAAGCATCTAACAATGATGGAGTTACCAACCTCCGGATCAAAGACTTATTTGACATTGACTAGAGCTAAGAGAATACTGCAAGCAAGTATTCAAGACTATTTGTACAGATAACATCATTAATTCACATGGATGATATTAGAGATCCTTTTTATTCACATTGCATTTAAATGAATGAACTGTCAGGACACAACAGGTATATCAGAAAGCAGAGGATGCACATTTCTGCTGGATACAGAGTGGTATCAACACCAGTCAACAGAGTCACTCTCCTTTATAAACTTCAAAGTACAGTTTTCTAAATCGAAAGTATGTGCTGAACAATCAATACAATGGTGAGATATAAATTAAAGAACTAATCAAAATAAAGGGAAAAAGTTACTATTATTTAGACCTTTCGCAAATGGCTCGCAGTAACTATCCATAAGATCCTGGGATGTGACCTTTTCAAGCATTAATTAAAAATGTTTAAAATTCCAAGAATGCAAATACATATTTGTCATTGCCCTTAGCATGGTGCATTATAAACTGATTATCTAAGCAAAGTACATTTTCATATTGAAGGTTTAATTGCAGGACATGTTGCATATACATTAATATGCAATGTAAAACCTTCTCCACAGGTGCTCTACGTGATGAAGTGATTTTCATGAATAATTCATCAGGAAAAGCACTTCTACTGAGATACAATTTGCAATAATGTTTTTCAAGTGAGATCAGTGAAAATCAGAAGCTGTCATTGCCAATTTGTTTCAGTTCAGATTCAAAAGGTCACACCCTTGACACACAATGGAAGTTAGAAATGCCCTTTACTTCTTTTACATGTCAGCATCATATAATCTGTATTTTTTCGACACTTTCCATTCCAACACTCAGAGGGCAGTTATTTCAGGACTTAATAAAAAAGTGACTTTGGAAACAAGATTTTTATATCAGGTTTCAGTAAATACATTTTCCATATCTGTCAATCACTCAGGTTTCCTGCAACAGGCAAGATAACAGTGTGCTATAATTATATGGATATAAATATTTATATATCCCACTCCAAAACATTTAAATAGGTAAGCTATATCACCTCAACTCTACAAAGCAACAAATTAGATGAGAAAAGATTCTTTATGCAGTATTTTAAAATTCTCATACAAAATGGGGTTTGTTTCTTCACATTTCAGCTGATTGTAAATATTAATGCAGCACATCAATTATAGATATTTATTTATTTTGCAAATTACATGTGTAAATCAATTTAATGAATTTGAACCATTTGAATTTTAAAGTTTTTATGTGTTCCTTACATCATTTTAGTTTCTTGGGGAAAAAACTCATTACAAGACTACAACATGGTCTCATTTCATCTAGAGTTGCTCATCCATAATTCTGCAGTTTTAAAATACATGCTGGGATGTTTTCTCAACATCTTTATTTAAGCTACTTTGTATATGTATACTCAACTTCATGTTGCCAACACATCTGGAAATATATTGTTTTAAACATTTCAAAGCACAAGAATTCTACTATAATGTACTTTGTATGTTAATTATTAGAATCCTGCTAACACATATTTATATGCTGATATGATGTAAAGTTTAAATACTTTCAATGTGCAATGATTTTTTCCTGAAACTTTTATGTCAAAACTGTTCTGACTTGTGTGTTTTCTTACAATGAAATATTCACTGTCCAGCAATACTAATGAGAGTTGCAAAAAGTCAGGCAAAACTGCAATAATTTTATGCATCCAAATTAGGTATTTGCACATATAAATGACAAGCTGTGCAACTAAGTGGTTGCTGCTCATGAAAAACCCGACTTTCAGACACATTCACAGAAACTACATATGTAAATTAGGCACATAATTACACTAATTTTTGTAAGCATTGCCGTGAAAACCAATCGCTAAAACCTCCTAATAAAACAGCCTGCAGTGTCACAACCCATAAATGAAACATTTAAAAATAACAAACATTAAAATATCAACTCAATTGCATAAACACAGCAGTCAGTAGAAGAGAAAGAAAAGGCTCTCTGCACTAATAGATATTCCAGTATGTGAAGACTAATAAAATACTCTCATATTCTGTGTGTGAAATTCTGGCCCCATGATAATCAATAGAAGTTTATCAATGACTTCCATGGGCCAGGATTTCATTCTTAATCTCTCAGTTCAGAGGTACTAAAGAAAGGTAGCACACAGAAGGAAAACCTGGAAAAGTGTAGGAAAGAAGGAACAAAATGCTAGCTTGTTGATGTGGTCTTTCTGTTCGATGTTGTTGCTGGGTTTTTTGTTGCTTTTGGTGTTTTGAGAAGTATGGAGTTGGTAGAGTAGACAGGGGTAGTCTCGGTGGAAAATCTGGGCCTTTTATCTTTTGGAATATTACATCATTTTAAGCATAATTCGATCTATTTTCTTAATTTTCATAATTTAATCTGATATTAATTTAACTGATTTTATTTTCTCCTGAGCCAGTCATTCTGGGCAAATTGTAGTATAGCTATTGAAGGAATTAATTCCAAGGGCTCCAGGATGGAGGAAGCCAGCTCAGTTCTCACCACTGTAGGGGGCTTTAATTTTAAGAGGATTCTTATTTGGGCATGTCTGAGGATTGTGATTTCAGGGTTCTGAAATCACTGTCACTATATAGAATGAGTCTGTCCAGTTTGTTTGGGTTAACGGACTCTCTCAGGATACAGAAAGGAATCAGATTACGAAATTTCCCCTCCCCCCAGTGGAGATAAGATTTAAAAGAATGCTAGTTTTTTCATTATTCTCAAATGCTTTTTGTCTTCCTCTTCCCTTGAGGAGGAAACCAAGGAAGACGGAGATATGCTAGAATAGCCCTAATAGTATCCTCAGGCTGTGTCTAGGGTCACATACAGCACCCATCATTGTGGTGTCTAAGCACTCCCTCAAAATGGTTTCTTAAGTGAAACAAGATGAAGAGATGGTCTAAGAAAGAGGCTTTGACATACTCCTCCTTGCCATATCAGTTCCCCCTATTGCTGATGAAAAGAGCTTTACAATGAAAGAAAACACTGCCTGTATGTCTCTGGTTTAATAGATGTTTCTTGAAAAGTAGAGGAAGTGGGAGAAGCAAAGTTGAAAGAGGAAGTGAAATGGAGGAACCAAAAGTTAGGAAACTATGTAAATGGGAAAGGCAGCAGCACTGATGTGTTCGATTAGCTGTCTGAGAATCTGCTGTGGGGGAGGAGATCATAACTGTGCCACAGATGAACACCACTATGCATGATGCCAATAGACGGAAGCCATCTCCATGCCTTGCTAGGCCTATGTTTTTCTGTCCCCTCAGCCATCATGCTCCAAGAGCATGGCTGGTTTCCTGCGAGACAAAGATGTCTGGCTGCTTCTGTTTAAAAACAAGGCCAGTACTGCTGAAGGCTCATGACTAGACTACAGCTGGAAGTGTCACTTCCACCATTGCTAGTAGTTCAAAGAAAGTCTTCAGTTTTGGTTGCTCTCTGCAGGAAAACCCATGGAAAGAGACTGAAAAAAGCAGAGATACAGGAGAGAGTTTCTCTAGGGAACTGTCTCCGTTACAAAACTACACTAGATTTCGCCTCCTTCCTGAGGCTATAAATCCTAAAGTGAAGTAAAGGGAAAGCTTCCCTTCTAGGAGCCAGTGCCAGAGAGCTGCCTCTGCAACAAACAGAAGAATAATACTGGGACTACAATGGGAAAAGGATTTAAAAGGTTGTATTAAGAAGAGTTGCCTTTGTGGATGTAGTCTAATCTTACTAGACTCTCTGGGCGGTTGGGTACAATGCATGAGAAAGTATCTATATCTCAACATCATGAGTCTAATGATTTTCAAATTACAAGAACAAAGTGAACATCCTGAAGTAATTAAAGCATGCCCATAAAACAAGTTGTACTCTTACAGAATAAAGAAATGAAATAGGACACTTGTTATAGTTGCATTTTACAGCACTTGTAGAAATAATTTATAGTGTCTTCCTCCAATCCTTAGCACATGTGCGAGAATATTTCTTCAGAGATTTGACAAAAATGTAGACTTATGTAAAATGACAAACACAATTAGTTCAGACTTTATTGTTGCATATATATGTCACTATTATTAGCACTGAATGGAACTTTTTTTTGTTCTTTCTTGTAGGTACATAATATGATAAATGATGTAAGAATATCTACAGTACACAATGAGGTCCTTCATTCAAGCAACTGAATGCTGCGTGAAATGGAGAGTCAGGCAACAGCTCAGGGACAGATTTATTACCCCTCTGTTTGATCTTTTGTCTCTCTAGTCTTGACTTTCATCCGCTTGTCAAGGAAATATGCTAAACACTGAACTTCTTTTTCTCTAAAATTCTCTCCTCTTCCCTACATTAGCACTTCTATTCTATTTCCCACAATCTGTGCTTTTAAATTCTTTTCACACAATACCAAGCTCTTAGGAAATCCATCTCTCTGTGTCCATTGTTAAAAGCCTGATTCATGCCTTGGCTCTCTTACACCTCATCACTAAATTCTTCGTCTCTGGCTCCATTCTTGCCACTTCATCTCTGTTCAGTCTATCCACAGTACTGCTGCTACCATGTTCTTCTCTCCCTGGTGCTCCAGTCATGTAACTGCCCCCTCAAACTGCCCACCTCAAAACTCTTAATAGGAAATGGCCTCTGCATCAAGTTCAAATAGCTCATCCTCTCCCTTCAAGGCTACCCACAGATCAACTCTAGTTTTCACTACTTCCCACTCATGTCATGCACTCTACTCAGTTTTCCCCTTAGTTTTCCCTCGGCTTCTTTCTATCACTTGTGTCTTCATGCCCCCACACCCCTTCATTCCCAGAATACCCTTCTACTTCAAGTGAGCCAACCAATCTCACTCTCCTCTTCCAACCACATTTCTGTCACTAATCTCAGCTCCAGTGTTATCTGCTCCCTCTATTTTCCCTTATCCTTCTGTGCTCCCTCTCATTAAAAAATAGGGGACAGAAACAAACTAAATTATTTCAGTACTTTGCAAGCAACATTTTCTTAACAACAAAACCACCTATCTCTTGAAAAGCAATGTCCTTTCCTCCTTATTTCCCTTGTCTCTCTTCCTTCCATCCCACCCCCATTGTGTGTTATGATCTTTCATTATCTATCTAACTCATATGATAAGCATGTTGGATCACAGTGTCTCGATACTTGTTTGGAAAGTGCCATACATGTCTACACTGCAGTATACAAATTAGCAATGAGATAATATCGCAGGGGCCTCTAGGCAGGCACTTAAGGTCTAAAAGTGGCTTTAAAAACTGCAGGTTGTCTGAATGTGGAAGCAAGAGCAATCTCTCTGGTGGAGCAATACAACTCCCTAAAGAGTGGAAACAGGTGCAGGATGAAGTAGGAAAATAATGCAGATTCACTAGCCGGTCTAGTCTATGTTACTTAGATTTTTGCACAGAGTTGATCTGGGAGCCACAACTTCCATATGAGAAACAGCAGTAGATTATAGCTGTAATAGAAACTAAAGGACAGCTGCAGTCACACCCCATCCATTAGGGTCTGAGAATCTTCTTTCTAAGCCCTTGTACTCATGTTTTTCCATTTCTCAGATTTTGTCCCAATCATAATGAGACATAAAACATCAAGACAAATGCTTAACAATTCAACATTTGCTAGAAATTTAAGAAACAATGAGTGAAGAAGCTCATGTAGTAAAATTAAAGCTTGAGCAATAGAAATGCAGTCTCAATATTTCCGGTTTAAAGTTCTTACCAGATAGCGTAGGTTTACGTTTTCTATCTTCCCATAGCAAAGGTCTATGAGGGTCATAGGTTGTTTTTCTAGGTTTCTTCTTGATATCATCCACGATAATGCAAGATTATCCATACCAGTTGCCTAAGAAAAGGGACAGAAAATGAAAAAAATAATCTATGTCACTGTTTATTTTAACCAATTAAAATCATGCGTAGGTAGCTAAAAGCTAATTATGTCTGTAATCCCAAAATTAAGGAATGGAGTGATGGTTTGGATAAAATTATGATATACTGTACCACCAGAAAAGCCATACTTCTTGCTTAATTAGTTATTCAACACACAGAACAAAAAAGCAAAAGCAGCTGACAACAACAAAAAAACCTCACTTTAATGGTGAACTTGAATGCTCAAATCTGTGCCATTTATTTTGAGGGAACATTTCAGAAGATGGAAAATCAGTGAAAAGTATTAGTAACCATGGCATCCCAAATAAATCTGTGCTAAAAATATGAAGAATCAACCAAAACTCAGAGTTGGTCTGGGCTTTTTTCACTATCAGGAATATCAGCCAGGACTATGAAACTTTAACAGACCTTACTCTGGGTTAATTAATAAACAAAATGATTTTATTAAGTATAAAAAGTAGGATTTAAGTGGTTTCAAGTAATAACAGACAGAACAAAGTAAGTTACCAATCAAAATAAAACAAAACACACTCTCGCTCTCCAATCACATACCCAACACCATATACAAGAAAAAACAACTCGACTCGATGAATTCAATCAGCAAATTGGACTGAAAATCAAGTGCAATAAGACTGATATCATTACCTTTAATATTACCTCACCATCACCAGTACGGATAGAGGATTATGTTCTGACCAATGTAGAAACATTCACATATTTAGGTAGCACCATCAGCCAGGACGGTGGAACAAGCCAGGACATCTGGAACAAAATCAGTAAAGCCAAGAACACCTTCAGGAGCTTAAATACTGTCTGGAAATCATCAAAATATAACACCAAAACCAAACTCAAAATTTATCAGAGCTGTAGACTTTCAACATTACTTTATAGTGCAGAATGCTGGGAAATGAGAAAGTGTGACGTGTTCAAACTGTCTTCTTTCCATACAACCTGCCTTAGAAAAATCCTCCGTATCTTTTGGCCCAGAACAATCTCAAACCAAGATCTATTCACGCAGTGTAGCCAAGAAGAATGAGCACTATCATTGCCAGGAGGCGTTGGAGATGGATTGGCCATGTTCTTCAGATGGAAACTGATTCCATCATCAGAGTAGCAATAAGATGGACACATAAAGGCAAGCAAAAACGAGGCTGTCCAAAAATAACACGGTGAAGAGCGGTGGAAGCCAAGCTGAAAAACCTGGGGCACAGCTGGGGAACCATTGAAAGACTTGCCAGAAACAGACAGGAGTGGAGGAGCTTCATCACTGCCCTAAACACTAGAGGCGTAATGGGAACATGATCATGATGATAATCGAGTTCAGACTCACTCAATAAACTGGGTCCCAGTCAGAAAGGGATCTCATGGAGAGTTTCATTAAGTGTCTGTGGAGTCTTAACACCCAAAACTGCCTAGTACAAGGGGGGAATGAGTGGCAGATAACACACTTTGAGGGAATGTGTAATTCCCTGAGGCAGTACAGGCAACTCTCATGCAGATCACTCACAGAGAAGACCCCAGGAAAGGCCAGCCTTAACTAAGCTAAATACCTAAGATAAAAACTATTTACAAGTTATTTACAGTTGAAATTCAAGCAGAACACTAGAAGGTCAGTGACACAGAAAGGTTCCATCCCAAACCACAAGTGGCAGAAAGGAACTGGAGAGACAGTCTGCACTGTCCCTTATGGCATTGCTTTAGAGCATGACAAGGTGAAGGATGCAGGCATGGACCAATGGACACTGCTGTTGAACAGATTCCAGCCTTGGGCTCATGGAGTCTATTTCTATTTAAATGAAAATAAAAAAAGAATAAAGCCAGAAAGAATTCTAGAAAAAAATTCAATGCAAACTGTTGGAACTGGAGCAATATTTCTGCTGACAGACTTTTGAGCTGTACCTGCCTTGTGGATGCAGTCTGTTCAAAAAAGCAAATCTGGAATAAGTCCAAGGCAATACATTGCAATGACTCAAAATTTAGGTTTTCATTAAAGCTGCTGTAGAGTACTGCAGTTTTCATAAAATTATGTTGTTTTCTCTTTTGAAAAATGTACATGGACTATAATTATTATAAATGAAAATAAAAATGTCCACACCAAAATATTCATAATTGAACCCAAAAAACATTTTATGAAAAACAATTGACAGAGGAGATTTTTACAGCAAAGGTGATGACCCATGATTTTGTCACAATTACAAGCATTATGCACATTATTATTATGCCAAGTTCTCAAAGCACATAGACTTATTAAGGATGATGGGATTACTACAATTCTAACACTCTAATACTTGCACCTGACCCCCCTCATTAACCTACTGCCTGCATTTAAAAAAAAAAACTGATATATGAGCACCGTGTGTACCTCTCCATTTCTGAATATACATCAAATTGATTCTGAATGGACAGTTTTAAAATAGGACACATGGTGCAATTGTGGCTCTTGATGAGAAACCAATTTTTCTCTCATATGTACAGTTGAGCTACAGAATTAACTTTAAGCACACGTGACATGCTATATGTCCAAATACTTAGGGAAAACAAGCCTTGAAGCCATATGTACAAATTTTCACCCTCTAGAAGTCGTAAAGGGATGTTTTTAGAACAATACAGGTTTAATTTCATTCTTCCGGGCTCAATACCAATGCTATCTCTGAAATGAATTTCATCATTAATTTATATTGTTTCCTTTAGGCTGTATTCCTGTGAGAACTGAAAAAGCATACAAAGTATCTAAAATGGTTCTAAATTTTAGGCTAGTCTCTTTCATTATTGCCCATTTTTAAATTCAGAAGATAAATAAAAATGGTCCAGTAAAATAAGACATTTCTTTTATTATCTTGAACATAAAGCTTTATTTTCATATCTATTTCTAATGGGCACAATTTTCAGAAGTGCTGACCCCACAAAGCTGCCACTGACAAGGTAGTTTTCATTTTATATTGCAATACACAGTTTAGGGAGTGTGTCTTGCAGTTTCTCATTAGGGTAAAGATTCATAAATGGTGAAGTTGCTCTAGTGCTTTGGAAACTGTAGTGGCCAACCACCACTTTACCATTGATGTCTACAGTGAACATGCAGAAAGACCTTTCTGAAATCAAATCTAATGGATTTGAACAGAATTATGACCTAATTCTGTTAAGCTTCATATACATAATTTGTACTATATGACTATGGGGTATACACTACTGAACATTACATGGGAAAGGTGAAATGTGCCTAAGGCAACGACCAACTGGAAAAGGGCAAATATAGTGCCAATCTATAAAAACGGGAATAAGGACAACCCAGGGAATTACAGACCAGTCAGCTTAACTTCAGTATGTGGAAAGATAATAGAGCAAATAAGCAATCAATTTGCAAACACCTAGAAGATAATAAGGCGATAAATAACTGTCAGCATAGACTTGTCAATAACAAAACGGTGTCAAACCAATCTAATAGCTTTCTCTGACAGGGTAAAACCCTTGTGGATGGAGGAAAGCAGTAGATTTGGTGTATCTTGACTTTAATAAGGTTTTTGATACTGTCTTGCATGACCTTTTCATAAACAAACTAGGGAAATACAACTAGATGGAGCTACTATAAGGTGGTTGCATAACAGTTGGAAAACCGTTCTCACAGAGTAATCAGCAGTTCACAATCAAGTGGGGTTCTGGACTGCAAGGACCAGTTCTGGGTCTGGTTCTGTTCAGTATCTTCATAAATTATTTAGATAATAGCATAGAAAGTACACTTATAAAGTTTGCGGATGATACCAAGATTGGCAGGATTGCAAGTGCTTTGGAGGATAGGATTGAACTTCAAAATAATCTGGACAAACTGGAGAAATGGTCTAAAGTAAATAGGATGAAATTCAATAAAGGACAAATTCGTAGTACAGTACTCCACTTAGGAAGGAACAATCAATTGCATACATACTAAATGGGAAATGACTGCTTAGGAAGGAGCACTGTGCAAAGTGACCTGCTAAGTCCTAGTGAATCACAAGCTAAATGTGAGTCAACAGAGTAACACTTGCCAAAAAAGCAAATCTCATTCTGGGATGCATTAGCAGAATGTTATAAGCAAGACATAAGAAGTAATTCTTCCGCTCTACTCCATGCTTAGTAGGTCTGAACTGAAGTACTGTGTCCACATTTCAGGAAAGATATGGATAAATTGGAGAAAATTCAGAGAAGAGCAACAAAAATGGTTAAAGGTCTAGAAAACATGACTTATGAAGGAAGATTGAAAAAATTGACTGAGGGGGTACATGATAACAGTTTTCAAGTACATAAAAGGTTGTTACAAGGAAGAGGAAGAGAAATTGTTCTTCTTAACCTCTGAGGATAGGACAAGAAGCAATGGGCTTAAATTGCAGCAAGGGCAGTTTAAGTTGGACATTAGGAAAAACTTTCTAACAGTCAGGGTAGTTAAGCAGTGGAATAAATTGTTGCTATATCCTTTTTGAGATAGGGCAACCAGACTTGAACACAGCGCTTCAGGTACAGGAATACCATTAATTTATATAACAGCACTATGTTATTTTCAGTATTATTTTCTGTCATATTCATTATACATCTTAATGCTTTCTTTGCTTTTTTGACTGCATCATTCGCTCCAGAATGAAATCTATAGGGGAAATCCTGGCCGCACTGAAGTCAGGGACAAAACTCCCATTGACTTGAAGGGGGCCAGGATTTTATCCCAAGCCTTTTTCCTGAGTGGCTTCAGAATGCAATGGTATATGTAATGGGTTTACATTATTCCTTACAGGATGCATTACCTTGCATTTGCCAACAATGCTGCCCATTCACCTACTTTTGCTGAGTCCCTCTGAAGTTGCTCAGAGTCTTTGCTAGTCTTAATTAGCACATAATTGTGCGTCATCTGCAAGTTTTGCCACTTCACTGCTCACCCCCTTTTTCAGAATGTAACATAATGCATAGGCACAAGCAGAGAGTTAATGTTGGCATTTTATGACTTGTGAGAGCTCCGCTTTACAACCTGCATATTAGTATAATATAGCTTTTTGTATGGATGTGACAAATAATGTATTTTCTTAACAGTTATGCAAATTTCACTTAGTTACTATGGTGATGAGCAATGTGTGCAATAAATTAACATATTCAACAGCACCCAAGTCATTTCTGTTACTTCTTGGAAAAGCTGATTACTTTGAACCTAGGACAACATAAATATATAGCAACATGTATGTTTAAAAACCTAAAACACTACCAAAACAAGACACTCCACTGCACACACTTCTCCCCCTAGGGAAAGGATCAAAGAACAAACATGTGACTGATGTTAGTCACTGTTATATATCCACAGGATCGGTGCTATGCCCCCAGATTTGAAACAGTCTCTTGGAGAAACCCCTTTGATGTGCCAGACTGCAAGGGGTCTCACTCTTCCTTCAGGGTAGGCCATGCGGCCTCACCGCCGCCTAAGACTGAATCTCTGGGGCTTCAGCACTCCTGCTTCACACTGTGAGATCTATTCAGCAAGTCCAACTGAAGTACACTCTGGGTAGAGGCGTGCACACTCAAGGGATTAATGCACCTCCCTTAATTATTTATAGTGACAGTGACTCAAGCAGCATTTTCAAAACAGTAGCGTTTATTATTCAGCTGGAACACAGCATAGTAAGTCTTAAAATTAGCAAAGAGAGGCAGAAGTTAAGCCATAGTCCATCCTGGCCAAGCCAGTGCCATGATGAGCCAGCCAGCCAGCCATCTCTGGCTCTCCTTCTCATTTCCTTCCTTAGTCAGTTCCCAGGTCAGAGAGCTACCAGAGCTCAAATTTATTCCCCCCTACCTCACACCTCTCAGTCCTTTGTTCTCAAGCTGAGGTGTCTGCTCTGATTCCCTGCTAAGAGCCTGGGAAATCTTCCTCCCTTTGGATCACTGGTTGCTAGGTGTTGATGTCCTGGTGATCGGGTTTTCCATTGTCTTCTAGGATTTTTCACTGAGATGGATCAGCTTAGGCCAGTCCTTTTAAATGACCTATTCAGTCCACTCAGAGAGCTAAGCAACACACACACCTGCCTATGCCCAGGTCTACACTACAGACCTACATCAGTATAACTCCGTCACTCAGGGGTGTGAAAAATCCACACGTCTGAGTGAAGTTATACTGAGCTAACCCGCAGATAGCCAGCACTATGTCAAGGAAAGAGCTTCTCCCACTGACATAGCTACTGCCTCTCAGGGAGTTGGATTAACTATACTGTTAGGAGAAGCTCTTCCATCAGCGTAAGGAGCATCTTCATTGAAGTGCTGCAGCTGTGTTGCTGTAGCACTGTATGTGAATACAAGCCCTGTCTCTTAGCCTGTCCTGAGAGCAAACTTAATCCTGTTTCCCTCACTGGGTAGCAATGCAATATAAAGGGGAATCTGAGGCATGTATAGGCTTCATAAAAATATTACCAAAAATGTCCACTGTGTCACAGTCACATTTCTTAATGCAGTACAGAAAGGTGCTCAGATACTATGGTGATAAGCATGATATGAGAACATATATAGAATTGGATATCAAAAGTTAACTATTAGAAATTGATTTTTAATATCAAGATGATAGGATGGGACACATCTAACTGGCTTTCTTGGAAAAATATGGCAGAGACATTTATTAATCAGTTGCTGCTGAGTAAGGATTAGTTGATTATGTTGTTGTGGAACTGGTTAATCACGATAAATTGTCCAACGCTTGGGCAATATTTATTAGGAACAAGGCAGACCCACTTGTCACCTAAAACCAGATTTGAATTTAAAGTGTCCAGAGAAGACGGGGTACTGCATTAGTCCAAAGGACTTGCTTTTCTTTCTTTCCTTCCATCCAAGTTGTATGGGAGTTCCACAGGAAAACAATGTGTTTGATACCCTACCACTTTTCTGACTTAAACCATCTCATGGAAAACTAGTAATTTACCTTAGAAATCCCTCTTCATTTAAATGTATCTAGTAGGTTGCAAGGCTTTTGTTTTCCTTTTTAAATCCCTAAGGCCTTGTCTATACTTAAAAGCTTTGCCAGCACAGCTACACAGGCAAACCCTCCTAATGTATGACAGGTTTCAGAGTAGTTTATAATGTAATGTAGTTTATACCAGTTTTGCCAATATAGTTTATACCATTTTTGTGTGTAAAATAAGCTACCCCAGCAAAACAATATTTTTGTCAGCATAATTGCATCTATAGTAGGCCTTTTGCCAGTAGAGCTCTACTGAGGGTCAGAAGGATGATTTTACATCTTACATCTGTGAAAAATATACTTACAGAAGAGTAGTAATGTGCTGCTTACAATGTGACACAGAAAACAGTGTAAGATTCATTTCCCTACCCACCCTAATTTCCTCTTTTAGAGCCAGATTTGAAGAGGTGGGGGATGGGGGGGGGGAGATAGTGAGGTCTAAAGAAGCTTTGACTTTAAGCCCTCTGGCCACTGGTGCTTTGTTTCTTGCATATATAGCTATTATTAAAAAAAATATTTTGGTCCCCCATCAAATGTTTCAATTATTGCAAGGAGAACCAAACTATGATAAAAAACAGATGGGATCCTAAGCTCTATAGCATTCTAATACAAAAGGTCTTAATAGGCATAGCCTTTACCTTTATTTCTAATTAAGGAACATAGGTGGATCAATATGACTTTCATTGATTCTGTTACATTCAATACTCTGCAACAGAATAACTTTATATTTGTTTTTTTAAACATTAAAGTCTCACTTTCAAATCATTTTTAGCAAAGCATTAAAGATAATATAATTTTCTGAATTTAAAATCACTCAAATTGATCTTCACAGACATTCTATATTATTCTTGTATAGAACAAATGCCATGAATGTTATGAGTCTCTCTATTCAAACATTTAATTACAAGATCCAATCATACTGAAATTTGTCAAAAGCACTTATCCCAACTCAGAAAAAAAAATACCATTTATATATGATGGAGTGGAATAGTTCAAATATATAAAATACATTGCTTTCTTACACTGTTTCCATTTAGGTCATAAACTGTTACTATACATTATTAGCAATGGAAAATTGGGGTGTATTTCTTCTTCACCCAGTGAAGTACTGTTTATTTGGAAACAAAAAGTCATTCCAAAGCCATCACCTGAACCCTACTACATTCTCAATCATAGTAGCCACCCAGTGGAAAATTTTTGTAATGCTCATGTATATTAAGGGTTTGGATTTCGGAGGAGCAGAGGACCTACAGTTTCCTCTGATATCAGTTGAAAATGAATGCTCAGCACCACTGAAAATGAGACTCTAAAAACACTAGCATTTACTTTTTGAAAATAATCTTTATCTGAAATGAATAATACTGCACCCAAGAACTAGAAATTCAAAAGACTATACATTTTAAACTAAATTTGTAAAATGAAGCCTTCTAAAAAGAAAATAGAGAGACTAGTTCTCAACTTGAGTTTCTCTAACCTTTCAGAATAAACCACCGAACAAAAGTACTGTATAAAAATCACTAAAAGAATGAATAGAAAACATTTAAATGTAGGATTTAAATTTTATATAAGTATTCAGTTATAAATGCCATCTAAAACATAGGAATCCTTAGCAAATTAGCATTATAGAAGAAAATGTCTTTGCAAACCTGGAGAGAGGAACAGACCTAAATGATCTTACTAGTACTAGTGAAACTGACCTACATATAAAGGTAGATGGGGAATATGTCACATTGTGGGATCAAAGCTTCTGAGGTAACCCAATCCTTTAAACATAATCAAGGATAACATGTCTAAAGCTATTCCAGCTGAATAACCTTGACCTGGTCCTCCAACATATATAATGGGTTTGTAATATATTGATAACATTCCAAATGGAGTACAGAATAAAAAACGGACAAAAGTTTTGTTTGAAATACAATCATGTATTGTTTTAGTGCTTTTGCTACTGTTCATATCATCACTAGAAAGTAACAGTAAGAACAGAAAATTCATTTTTTATCATCCAACTATCCATATCCAATTAATCCTTAGACTGGGATTTTTCCTCCTTCCCGTCTCTCTATTGTGACTTGGAGCAAATCTTTGTACCATCTGCTGGGATTTAAAATTGATTCTGGAAGAAAACTCTTCCCAGATTTCATTACTTCAGAAGCTGTAAATGTAGATTATACATGAGTTGCATCTTTTGCATAACGCTTTCTTTTGGGTAACAATGAACATTTTCTTCTCCAGAGGGAAAGGTCAGGTAGCTGGAGATGGAAAGCTGAAGAATGAAAAATTGTCTACTGATAAGTAGAGGTGGTCTAACTATTCATAGAAAAACAATATATTCAATAAATTCAGCTCTCAATTTTGTTTGCAAATTATCCATGCGTTGACTCATTTTTACAAATTTGTTCAGTCACAATTATTTGACAAACCTTTAATGGGAACAAATTTCAATCTATAAATTGCTTGCAAACTTTTTTTTTTTAGTCTTTTCTGTATCTACAATAGATTCTGCTTAATAGCAACCTGCATATTAACAACTTCCAGTTAATAGCAACCTATTGCCAAGAACCAATGCCATCCCATTGACTTTAAAGTTAATGGGATTTGGATATTTGCAATGGCATGTTGCTTATTAAGAACATTTTTTGGAGAACGGCCCTAGCTACAGGCAGGTTTTCAAGGCTGCAGCCACAGAAGGAAGAGCTTAGACATGCCTTCTTGGCTGCAGCCCCACAAACCTTCCAGTGGCAGGTACTCAGCACGTCCCAGTGCTTCCTTGTGGGGCTGCAGCCTTGAAAACCTGCTTGCTCACAAGGACCAGGAGGTAAGGGGCTGCAGGCTCCCTGCTGTCTTCAGGCTGCACCCTGTCAGGGGGCTGCACCCAGGGAAGAAAGCACTGGGACATGCTGAGCTCTGACACCTGG
The DNA here is from genome assembly GCF_965140285.1 of Lepidochelys kempii. Lineage (NCBI taxonomy): Eukaryota > Metazoa > Chordata > Testudines > Cheloniidae > Lepidochelys > Lepidochelys kempii. The sequence continues at coordinate 62,815,349 of NC_136384.1, read as the reverse complement.
AGAGCACAGGGAGAAGTATTGTATACTTCTGTGGGCACTCAGCATCCTGGCTCCCCATAGAAAGCCCCAGCATCCAGGCAGCAGCCCTCCTCCCTACAGTTGCCCTGCCCACAGGAAGGTTTGCAGGACTGCAACCAGGGAAGGCACATCTCAGCACTTCCTTCCTGGCTATAGCCCCACAAACCTACCTTCCGCTCATTTGCAACTGCCGGACAAAGACAACTTTTTGCTGGCAATTAAGGGGCTGCTAATAAGCTGAATCTACTTTATTTGCCTTGTGTGATCATTAACCTAAGTTGTATGCTATGGTTCCTACTCCATAATTAGATAACTACAACTTCTGTTAAAGGCAGAGGGCTTGAATTGGTCATTTGTGGCATGAAGGTTTATGCTAACACATATATGAGTATTCCAGCCACCTTTCCTTCCAGTGAACATTTTTGCAAACAAAACAAAGCCCTCATACTAATATTCATGGAAAGGAGGTGTTAAAGGGATCACAAATGCTAAAGTGATTTTGCACAAATAATCATAAATATCTTTTCCAGCTCTGTGGGAACAAATGTTTCCTTTCTTCATCTCATTTACATTCAACAGTCATCAGTTTGGTGTTTTACCAGATGTAATTAATCAATTAGGGAGAGATATGTTTAATTTATGGACTATATACAAATGTGCAGGTTTAGACTTAATAGATTCAGACTTATTATAACATCCTCCAGGCTCAGGAAGTCATGCTTATACTTAGATATCCAGCTATCCAATGAAATTATGTAAAGAGAACCACGTACTTAATTTAAAACACGTGGGCAGTTCCACTGAAAAAAGTGAAAATACTCACATGCTTAAAATTAAGCATGTGCATAAATGTTTGCAATGTTTGGATATTTCTCAATCCACAAATGAAAGGTGATTTCTCGTATGCAATGTGCTGCGATGCTTATATCTGTCTTGATATGAATACTTTATGTTTTGTTCTCCCTAACTGTTGGGTAGGATAGACTACAAGGAAGATTGTGTTTCCATTAACAATTTACACATGCCATTGCTCTTGGGTTGTCCACCATAGTCAATATCTTTGGCAATCTCTATAATGATTATGCAAAGATACACAAAAGAACTAGATAAGTTCATGAAGGATAGGTCCATCAATGGCTATTAGCCAGGATGGGCCGGGACGGTGTCCCTAGCTTTTGTTTGCCAGAAGCTGGGAATGGGTAACAGGGGTGGATCACTTGATGATTACATGTTCTGTTCATTACCTCTAGGGCACTTGGCATTGGCCACTGTGGGAAGACAGGATACTGGGCTAGATGGACCTTTGGTCTGACCTAGTATTGCCATTCTCATGTTCTTATGTTCATATTACATGCCTACCTTTTTAAAAGCCAAGCGTCTTAACAAAAGTACCATTATTACTTGGTGATGTAAAGATACAAAATGAAAACCTCTGTTTGATTTCTGGAAGGGGAAATCAACTTTCTGTGGGGAAAAAAGAGAACTGTTTCCTTATACATCATCAAAATGTTGCTGAAACTAGAAATCAACTCAGAAGGCAAGGAAATTTTGTGTTAAACTTTTTATTATGGCAATAAGTATTTAAAAGTACAATCCAAATTATGATAACTACAAACAACCCACAACCTAAACTTTAAAACAATAAGTGAACAAAACAAGAGAAGTTAACATAAAATCCTGATATAGTAACAACTTACTTGATGGTTTCTTTGCAGCCTGTTTCTCAGGGCCTGACATATTTCAATCATTTGTGTAAGTTCAGCTCGGGCAACTGGTACTTCAGAGGAATGGTTTTCAAAGTCAAGTAAAGACCTGTGTTTTAAAAAAATATGTGTACATATATGTTCATATATATAGTAAAGCTATATTATGTACAGTTTCATATTTGTGCACAAAACAATATTTGCAACCACAACTCATTTAGAATAGATTCAAAAGCTAAGCATCTGAAGCAAAATCTATTTTGAAGTTTTAAAGAAATCAAGCTTTTTTTTCCAGTTGTGTTATGTCAATGCAGATTTTGTAGAGACTAAAGCAAGCCTCTTTATAAATCAGAGATGCGTTTATATTTAGACATACTAGACAGATAAACTGAATACAGATTTTAAAAGTATGTTTGGAAAGCACAGTTTAGGCTAGATAACAATGTGCTATATAAGTTCTTTGATCCTTTGAAATATTTAAGAAACCCTAGTGTTCCCCAATCTAATTGTCTGCTAGCTCTTATTTTTAATTATCACATGTTTACTAACAGGCATCCAGGATCCCCGACTGTTCCTAAGAAATATAAGACTTTGCCTACACTTTAAAGTTGGATTGACATAGCTAGGTCAGTCAGGGGTATGGATATAAAACAGTGCTGATCTAAACCCCAGTGTCAATGCAGCTATGTCGAAGGAAGAATGTTTCCATCCATATAGCTAACTTCAGGGAAGTTGTGTTCCTCCTCGGTCAGAAACACCCCTTCCATTGGTGTAGGCTGCGCCTATACTACAGGTTTATGCCAGCATAACTACACTGACATAGTTATGCCAGTATAATTATCGTAGTGTAGCCATACCCTTAGTAAAATATTAATCAATCTTATTAATCTCTTATAATATTTCAGAATCCTGATTGGCTAAGAGGGGTGGAATACTGCAGCAGAAGTAAGACATCTCACATTTACATTTATTTTAACACTTGAAAATCCAAAGACTGCTTACATTACAACATATAACAGAATGCTTTATAATACATTTCTGTTGAGGTATCTCTTAGGTTGCAATCAAGTACTAAATTTGCATTAGGGACACTGGAATTCTTTGACTAGGTAGTTTCACTCATACCATTTTATTATTTTTATTATAGTTTTCAGCAAGTATTTGTTTGGTGTATGGGTGCCTTATAAGGTTTAAATTGAAATAATCAACATATTCAATATAGACCAAACACCATGCTGTCCTGCTGCATGTAACTTAGTTCCATAAGAGGTTTATAACAGCATTTTAGGCACTAAGAGATGGTTGAAAGAAAACCAAAAAATGAAACATTTTTGTAATTCTTTAATTTCAGCTGTAAATAGAGGACCTCAGCAAATCTGAACAGAAAGATTTTTACAGATTTTTACTCTAAATAAATACCCTGTCTCATCAGTGACAGATTGTGAAGACATCATTGCAACTTCCTCAGAGCATCCGTCTTTGTCCTCTCAGCTAACAGCCTGTCCCTTTATTAAAATCTATTCTATGGCCCCAGTTCTGCTATTAGATATGCGTGAGTGTAGACCTCCATCTGAGCAAACCTTATAGAGAGTACCAGGGCCTATTATTATAATATTTAACCTGTTTTAATAGTTTATACTAATGAAAATTTTAAGCACATAATTAAAAAAAAACCTTTCAATTTTTTTCATTTGCATATGATATAACATCTCTAAAATGTAATATATTTTCATTAATGAATTTTACTGAACAATAATACTATACTCAGGGGTGAAAGTATGCCGATACGGTCCGGTACGGCATACTGGTAAGAAGTGGCCACCAGTACCAGCCCCTATGCAGCCGACATTCATCGCTGCCCCTTTTAAACACACCCCACCCCGTCAGCAGCCCTGCCAGTAGGGACCCTGCTAGCAGGGCCACTGACGGCAGGTGCCCCAGGGCCTGGTGATTTAAAAGGGCCCAGGGCTCCCAGCTGCCATCGCCACTGCTACCACAGCAACAGCCGGAGCCCCAGGCCCTTTTAAATCTCCACCAGAGCCCCAGGCAACATGGGCCAGGCAGCACAGATGAGTTGGCTGGGGAAGGCTGACCCCAGCCCCGCCCCTTCCACCCTTGGCCCCACCCCTTCTGGGGGCCCAGAGCCAGGCCCCCGTACTGGTAAGTCTTGTTACTTTCACCCCTCACTATACTGCTATACTCCTAAACAAACAATAAGAGTACAGCAGCAGGAAACCCTGACTAGGATAGCAATGGTGATTGTGAAATGCTCAGTTAGATGAGACAGGCTACAAAGGCATAATAATAATGGGAGATTTCAAATATCCTCTTATTGAGTAGGTATGTGTTATGTTAGGAAGGGATGCAGAGAAAAAATTTCTAGACACCATGAATGATTGCTTCTTGAAGCAGCTTGTACTGGAACCCACAGGACGAGAAGTGGAGCACAGGATCTGGTTTAAGAGGTGAATATAGCTGAATTGCTCAGTAATAGCGACCATAATGTAATTAAATTTAACATCCTTGCAGGGTGGAAAATGCTAAAGAAACCCACCACAGCAGCATTTAACTTCATAAAGGGAACTACACAAAAATGAGAAAGCTAGATAAATGGCAATTAAAAGAAACAGTCACAAGGGTGAAATGCCTGAAAATGGCATGGAGACTATTTAAAAACACTGTAATAGGAGCTCAAATTAAACATATGCCCCAAATAAAAAAAAGAAGAGAGAACCAAAAAATGCCACCAACATAGCAAAAGAGGCAGTTAGAGGCAAAACGGCATCCTTTAGAAATCGGAAATCAAATCCTAATGCGGAAAATAGAAAGGAGCATAAACTCTGGCAAGTTAAGTGCAAAAATACGATATGGCAGAGCGAGACAGAATTTCAAGAACCTAACAGCATTTTTTTTAAGTAGACCAGAAGCAAGAAGCCTGCAAAGCACTCACTGGGGCATCTGGACAATTGAAGTGCTAAAGGAGCACTCAGAGAAGACAAGGTTGTTGCTGAGAAGCTAAATGAATTCTTTGCATTGGTCTTCACTGTAGAGGATGTGGGGAAGATCGCCACGCCAAAGCCATTCTTTTTAGGTGACAAATCTGAGGAACTGTCCCAGATTGGAGTGTCAATGGAGAAGTTTTTTGGAACAAACTGATAATTTAAACAGTAATAAGTCACCAGGATCAGATGGTACTCACCCAAGAGAACTGAGGGAACTCAAATATGAAATTGCAGAATTACTAACTATGGAAGGAATATTATCACTGAAATCAACCTGGAGGGTAGCTAACATCATCTCGATTTTTTAAAAAGGCTCCATAGGCAACCCTGGCAATTACAGGCCAGTAAGCCTAACCTCAGTACCAGGCAAATTGTTTGAAACTATAGTAAAAAACAGAATTATCAGACACACAGATAAATATGGTATATTGGGGAAGAGTCAAAATGGCTTTTGGAAAGGGAAACCATGTCTTACAATCTATTAGAATTCTTTGAGGGAGTCAACAAGCATGAGGACAAGGAGATCCAGTTGATACAACGTATTTGGACTTTCATAAAGCCTTTGACAAGGGCCCTCACCAAAGGCTCTTAAGCAAATTAGGCATTCCTGGGATAAGAGGGAAGGTCCTCATGGATCAGCAACTGCTTAAAAGATAGGAAACAAAGTATAGCAAAAATGGTCAGTTTTCACAATAGAGTGAGGAAATTAGTGGGGTTCTCTGGATCTGTAATGAGACCAGTTGTGTTCAACATATTCATAAATGATCTGGAAAGGAGGTGAACAGTGAGATGGCAAAATCTGCAGATTATGAAATTATTCAAGATATTAAATCCAAAATTGACTGCAAAGAGTTACAAAGGGATCTCACAAAACTGGGTAACTGGACAAAACAGTGGCAGATGAAATTCAGTGTCGGTAAGTGCAAAGTAATGCATATTGGAAAACATAGTCCCAACTATACATACAAAGTGATGGGGTCTAAATTAGCTGTTACCACTCAAGAAAGAGATGTTGGACTCATTGTGGACAGTTTTCTGAAAATATCTGCTCGTTGTGCAGCAGCAATCAAAAAAGTTAACAGAACATTAGGAACCATTACGAAAGGGATAGGCAACAAAACAGAAAATATTATATGCCCACACCTTGAATACTGCAGTTCTGGTCACCCCATCTCAAAACGGATGTATTAGAACTGGAAATGGTGCAGCGAAAGGCAATGAAAATTATTAGGCATATAGAACAGCTTCCATATAGGAGAGATTAAAAAGACTGGGACTGTTCATCTTAGAAAAGAAATGACTAAGGATATGATAGAGGTCTATAAAATCATGAATAGTGTGGAGAAAGTGAATAGGGAAGTGCTATTTACCCCTTCACATAAAACAAGAACTAAATCCAATTAAATTAATAGCCAGCAGGATTTAAACAAACAGAAGAAAGTACTTCTCCCATAACACACAGTCATCCTGTGGAATTCATTGTCAAGGGATGTTGTGAAGGCCAAAAGTATAACTGGATTCAAAATAAAACTAGATAAATTCACAGAGGATTGGTCCATCAATGGCTAATAATAAGGGATGCAACCCCATGTTCATGGTGTCCCTAAACCTCCTTCTGCCACAAGCTGGGGATGGATCACTGGTATTTGCCCTGTTCTGTTCATCCCCTTGGAATTATCTGGCACTGGCCACTGTCAGAAGGGAGGATACCGGACTAGATGGACCATTGGTCTGACCCAGTATGGCTGTTCTTATTTCTATAAAGTAGAAGGAAGAGATGGATTTCAAAACGGTAGGAAAGTCTTTAATATTTTCTGATGAATTACCTCTGCTCTGGAACACATTCCCTCTTGTCCAGCAGTAGTACCACATTTAGATTACATTTAGGTCATAGAATCATGGAATCATAGAATATCAGGGTTGGAAGGGACCTCAGGAGGTCATCTAGTCCAACCCTCTGCTCAAAGCAGGACCAATCCCCAACTAAATCATCCCCGCCAGGGCTTTGTCAAGCCTGATCTCAAAAAAAAAAAAAACCTCAAAGGAAGGAGATTCCACCACCTCCCTAGGTAACGCATTCCAGTGCTTCACCACCCTCCTAGTGAAAAAGTTTTTCCTTATTTCCAACCTAAACCTCCCCACTGCAACTTGAGACCATTACTCCTTGTTCTGTCATCTGCTACCACTGAGAACAGTCTAGAGCCATCCTCTTTGGAACCCCCTTTCAGGTAGTTGAAAGCAGCTATCAAATCCCCCCTCATTCTTCTCTTCCGCAGACTAAACAATCCCAGTTTCTTCAACCTCTCCTCATAAATCATATGTTCCAGTCCCCTAATCATTTTTGTTGCCATGCTGTGAAGCTCAGCATATTCATTCAGGATTTCTTAATTTTTTTGAGGATATGGCCAAATGGAGAGGGTTTTTCTTGTGGTGGGGAATGAGAGAGAGAAATTTGTGTAAGGGTTAATATCCATATTTGTCAAGTCAGGTATATTTTTATATGTATTTTTTAAAATATTTATGTAAGTGCACCCTGAGGTTTCAAATGGTACACGAGAAGAGTTATAGGAACAAATACATACCTGACAGACCAGATTTCAAAGGGGGCTAAATTTGCCCTCTATTTGTGCAGCTATTGTGTGCACTCTCTTTTGTGTACTATAGCCTTCAAATGCAAATGAAATCTGTATACGTCAATTCTATAATTTCTGCACAAAAATTATACCATGCAAGCACATATGTGAAAGAGACCATCTACAAAAAGCTGCATGTAGAAAAGGAGAGACCACACTAAAAATCTGACTCAGTACACTTCAACTTGAGTAAGGCATTGAATATTGTTCCACAGCCCCTCCCCATAGTTAGTGAAATGCAGATTGAGCATAAGATGAATACGCAACTGACTACACAGAAAATATATTTTTTAAAAAATAAGAGCAACTACTGATTACTTGTCAAGTTCAGAAGAAGAATCAAGTGAGATCCCAAAGGACTCTGTTTTGGGCCCAATACCATTCTATTTTTTCTGTAACAAATTCTTGTAGGATAAAAAGTAAATGGGGAGAGCAAATGCTATGGGAAATAAGGTTTAAAAGACAGTTTAATCTTCAAAGTTCAGACAGACAATTTCTACTATTCTAATTTACATAGGGCATAAATCCCACTCTGAATAAGGCCATGATGCACATATTAGTAAGAGTAAAAGGTGACATTTATACCTATGTAGAGGGCCCGCACAAGCCCCTATATCATATTTAAAGCCCTTAACATTGGATTTACAGTGTCCACGAAGGCCCTGGTGTAGGACATCAGCATTAGGGCAAATTTCGTCAAATAAAATGGCAAAACATACAAATGTTCCCTCTATTTCCTTACCTGAGTTTGTCACTAAGAGACTCTAGGGAATTCTTTAATTCCAGCATAAGGACTGCTGGAGAACTTAATCCTTCTGTAAGTAGGACCACCTATTGGAAAATTATTAATAAAATTATTTCTAAATGCATATTCAGAGTGTTTATTTTTCTTCTGCAAATACATTTTATGAAGCATTCTGCTCAGATATTATTTATTATCTTGCTGCTTATTATCCTTATAGTTTGTCATTTTCCCCCCTCAAGAACTATTTTTTTATGCTTTTAATTCATTCATTCATTCATTGAGTAGCTTTATCTCATCTAATAAAATAGAGAGCTCAGTTATCATGGGAAAATAGTACATGAACAAGTATACCAAAGTACAGAAAAAGTAATACAATGAGTGCCTGAAGCAGCTTTTTATTTTTAAGTGGTTAGTTCTGTTTATTGCAAATAACCTTCAAAAAGGCAAATGGATCTTTGGCTTTATAAGTCTGTCAATGTGAGTCTTCCTAAAAATTACAGAACCAATCAGTGTATTTTAGAGAAAATCCCTGTACCCCTCTCACCTATCCATTCCACCAGTGAGTGGGCATCAAATTCTCTAAGTCAAATTTTTGTTTTAATTCAGTTTCAAACAATTGGCATCTTCATCCCACCTACAACCAGAACTGGCCAAAAATATTTTGGCCTAATACTTTATTTTCAAAAAAAATGGAGTTTTGGGCAACCCAAAACAATTCATGAATTTGACATGAATTTGCTGACTTGTTTCAGACCCCAAATTTTTCAGGGAGTGGGACTAAGATACCGAGCAGTGTTGGTGTGTGTGGCCCCCCTTATAATCTTTAACCCAGTGATTGGAGCAATCACCAGGAATGAGGGAGATCCAGGTTCAACTTCCCCCTTGATATGGAAAAAAGGTTTGAACTGGGGTCTCCCACATTTTAGGAGAGTGCCTTAGCCTATGGGATATTCTGGAGTAGGTTTCTTTCAATTTCTCCAGCTGAAACTGTAACCATTTTTTATTAAAAAAAAACAACTGATAATCACTTCCAGCAGGTACTTGAACTTTGGTCTCCTACATTCTAGGTAAGTTCCCTAACCACCAGGTTTCTCTGTCTTCTCCTCATGCCAGGACTATTCTTTGTCATTATGAATGACTGTGAATTACAGCTTCCCCAGCAGTACCACCTAGAGGGGACTGCAGGTTCAGTGGCTGTTCTCCCAACACTCCCTTTCAAGTAGACTTTTCTGAAGTTGTGGCAGAATCTACCACTGCAATATACAGGGCAGACACCCCTATGCTGCACTTTTCATGTTCAGTGTTACTGTGTGGGTTCCAGGTGCAAGCCCTCCACAACGTAATGAATTTTAATAACATTACAAAATGTGATCATATCAAAATGCTAGGAAAGTGATGCAGAATAGAACTTCCTACAATACAGACCAGAATCATCTGTGCATGAGACAGAGATTTTCTGGGAGTCAGCCCAAAACAGTGGAATGAATTCCCCCAGGAACCAAAACCTCACCACTTTCTGCTCTAAGTGTAAGGTCCACGTCCAGGCCCTGGCAATCTGTAAGATAGACATATAGCCAATGTGTGTGTGTGTGCGTAAATTTCAAAACAAAACACTCCACTGCATAAACTTCTTCCCTTGGGAATCAGATAAGAGAACAAGTTTGTGACAGATATTATTATTCACTATTTGTATTACAGCACTGCCTAAGAGGGGGACCAGGACTCCATTGTGCTAAGTGTGGTACACACACAGAAAAATGTTAGTCACGGTGCTCAATGCACTACTGGAAGGCTCTCAGATGCTACAGTGATGAACATGGTGTAAGAACCTATACAGAACAGACACAAACTGCCATATACAAAAATTCAAAATAAATATCACTGTTTGTAGCTATTCTTGGTTCTCATATACTCAACTAGGACTTGGTAGGTAACTGAAATACCAAGGAGTAAATTTTCAGTGATGGGATTTAGACATTAGGTGCCATTAATGTTAACGCATCTAAATCCCTGAGCATCATGCTAAAAATTTCCATCTCACTGTTCAATTATCCTTCTTATCCACTTACAAGGCCCTTTTATGTAGGTTACAAATACAGTTTCATAGCCTTAAGCTCTCAATTTCTTTTCTCTTGGTGAAGACATATTGAAAGGGCTTTCAAACTTTTCACATTTATATAAGGTGTAGAAAGTAGCTGTCAGATAGCTTGAGCTCAACATTCAACCTCTTAAAGCGTGTTCCACTCTAAAGTATTACGTAAAAATGGCATCTTCTTGTTCAAAAAGGACATGTTTAGTATATCAGGCTTATTTTAGTGACAAAATTAAAGTTTTTATTCTTCAGCTCTGTGTAGCTCGAAAGCTTGTCTCTTTCGCCAACAGAAGTTGGTCTGATAAAAGAGCTGACCTCTCACAACTTGTCTTACTAATATCCTGAAACCAACATGGCTACAACACTGCAAACGATATATGTCTATCTAATTAGAAATTGGGACTACTTTAATTATAAAAATTTGTTCATTTGTTCAATATTTTGGAGGTCTACAGAACCCTTGTGGGGTTTGCAGATTAATTGAAATCCTAAGGAAAATCTCAGGAAAATTCCAAATGTATCAGCTTCAGACAGCTTTTTCTGAATGATAGAGCAGCAGTGCGAGCTCTGTTATTACAAATGAAAAAAGAACAGCCAGATAATAGACAGGCAACACTATATCTCCTTAGTGTTAATGGATTGCTGCTGGGTGTGAAGGAAGAACTGTCCTGTCCTATAAATCTAGAGAGAGTCAAGGTGGGTGAGGACCAACTTCTATTGGTGAGAGACAAGATTTCAAGCCACATTTGAAAGCTTTTAGAGTAGCAGCCGTGTTAGTCTGTATCTGCAAAAAGAAAAGGAGTACTTGTGGCACCTTAGAGACTAACAAATTTATTTGAGCAGAAGCATCCGATGAAGTGAGCTGCAGCTCACGAAAGCTTATGCTCAAATAAATTTGTTAGTTTCTAAGGTGCCACAAGTACTCCTTTTATATGAAAGCTTGTCTCTCTAACTAACAGAAGTTGGTCCAATAGAAGATATTGCCTCACTCACTTTGTCTCTAATATCCTGGGACCAACACGGCTACAACTACACTGCATACCGTAAGTCTATACTCATGGAGTTCTTTCCAGCCTTGTGCTAGAAGCATGGACCACAATGCTGGGGATCTACTATTGTACACCTACCTGTGAACAAAAATTCTATTTCCACATTAGAGCAAGCAGTTTCAGAAGAAAAAAAGATTATCTGAAATACAAACTAGTTCTTATTTCCTAGTGTCACATTATTACCTGCCTCTCCAGCTGCATTACTTGTGCCTTCAAAAGACGGACACGTCTTTCATCAAAACATTCACTCTTCCTTTCTTCTATAAGCTGGGCATACTGACTTCTAGGAAACAAAATATTACACCACATATTATGAAGCCAAGTATAATAAAAAATCCCACAAGATGACATTTACCTAAAACATTTTGATGCAATGCTAGAAATTATTCTGAAGCACAGATCACACTTGCAGCCTCAATTTGCAAAACTGCACATACAGTCAGGAAATGTAAGGTAAAGGGTGAATGTTCATTGTTTGGACTGCTGTGCCCCTGACATGAAACTGTATGGCCCATATTATGCACCTATCCATGAATCAAACTGAGACAGAGGTCTGGACTGAATTCCCTGGGCAGTGTTCCCTGATTCTCTTGATTCTTTTTTGTAGCAGTGGGCACTGTTAAGAGTTATCTACTCAGTGTTTTCCCTTCTGCATCCCTTTTTTGAACCTGTGATCCCACTCCTGTTACTGGTTTTTTTCATTATTTGTCCCATTGTTTAGGTGAGAGAGAGATTGAGTGGCCCTCCTTCTGTTGAGGGCTGACCATGTTTCTTTCTTTGAGATGGAGCCCTTGCCCATCCCAACCTCTGCAAAAAGGATCAAATAGACCAAGATAGAGACCTGAATGAAATCTAGCTGGACATACAAGGCCCTTTTATGTATTGACATGTTATGAAATAATATAAAAATGTAAATACATAAAAATATAAAAGTGAAAAAACACATTTCTAAAGAAACATTTCATTTTGAAACAAATTTGAATTTTTTTTAAACAAAATTTCCTAAAATGAAAAATTTTTCATTGTGGAAATATTTGTTTTCATGGGAAATTTCATCAAAATCAATAAGATTTTGCAAAAAAAAATCAGTTTAATTGAAATGGAATTTTCTAGTAAAACACTTGAGAAAATTTTCCAACCAGTTCTAATTAAGAAACAGCTCTTACGAGGCTTCCTCCTGTCCCTTTAACTGGGAAGCAAGCACAAGTAGTTCTTCAGACACATACCCTCATTTTATCTGCAATAGCTCATGTGATTTTCAAGTTACAACTCTGTTTTCCTCTGAAATGAGCATGCACAGTGACTACACGCTAGTCTTTAATTCTGCATTTAGACCGGTGTTAATGTCCCCTGCTAGAATCTTAAACCACTTGGAAGAGAGATTAAATCAGAATCAATAACATAACTGACTCTGAAATACATATATATAAAAACTTTACCTTATAGAAGTTATCAGTTAACATGTAAATGGTACTGCTGCTTTCTTTAGAGACAGAAAAGCAGGGGGAGGGGAGTTTCAGTTGTAAATTTCTTTCTTGCTCTCTCTTCCCCCGCCCCATAGCAATGTGAGCTCCTTCTTGTAGCCGTTTACTACCAGCCATAAACTACTGAATATTAATACCTTAAATCTTCTAGTTCATGCTTTAATTTAGTATTTTCCTCCTGAAGTTTCTGGAACCAAAACAAAAAGAGTTTATAAATACAAATAATACATCAGATATAAAATTTGGTCTTTAAAATATACAGAAACATTTCAATATTATTTAATAACTAACTATAAGTTTTACAAGTAATATCCACCATATAAGAAATATAAACATTTAATTGATGCAGTATTTTAGATTAAATAATTGTAACTAACAAAAGAGCATTTTAGATTATTTGAAATCCTACACTCTTTGCTTTAAAACCAGGGTGGGGGAGGATTATAAAAATAATATTTGCATTTAAAATTATTTTCATCCAAACATATTATTTATTTGTTGTTTTCAAATCTGCATTTCCCCTAAGAACCAATCATTTCAAAAAATTATTTGAAGACAAATGGGGCTAAATTTTCATAATATGCATTACTCACAAAAACCTGCATATATGCATGCAAACAGGCAGAAGGATAGTAAAGTGCATGACTATTCAAACAAGTTAGCTAGTCTGCATATACAAGCATGGGGTTTTGCAGGTACTTTGTATGCTTCCTTTAAATCTTGACCCAATGAGAGACAAACATTTTTTTGAAAACTTAGGTGCCAGGTAGGACATGTGAAATAAAATCCTAAGTATCTTAGCTTTTATGCTTAAAATAATAATATTAATACATATAATAAACTAGAAATTGTGCTAATTTCTACAGCACTTGTTGCCAGGGTAACTAGACGTTTCCAGTGTAGAGATTAAAACAAAAATAAAAACACAAGAGAAACAAGATAAATGCATATTGCATTATGCCCTGAAGATTGCTAGACCTAGGCTCTCCAAGGAGAGAGAACTGCAAAGGTCAGAGGGGTTAACTGAGAAAGCTTGTTTATTACTATTCTAATTTAAAAACACATGTATATCATTAATGTACATAGTTTTTACAAAACAGAGCAAACATTCATACCCCAAAGAAATTGTACTCTAATTAACGCAAACATAAGGCAAGACAAAGGGCAATAGCTCTGAGGAGGAAGGGTGTGGGGATTATTTGCGATGAGAAGAAGGGAGAAGCAACTAAGCTAAGAAAAATTGGTGGAATGGTAAAGAATGATGGGTACAGGTCAATTATATAGAATGACGTGCATCACTTAAGAAAGTGGGCTCTTTTTAAAAAAACATTCATTTTAACACAGCCAAATGGAAAGTCATATATCTAAAAACAAAGAATGTGGGTCACACAAGATGTGCCCTGCAATGCAGTGACAATGAGAAAGACTTAAACGTCATCGAAGGAAACCACTTGATCATAAGTTCCCAGTAGCTAAGAGAGCTAATGTAATTCTTGAATGTATAAGCAGGTGAATATCAAGCAGAAACAGGGATGTTGTATTACCTCTATCTATGGCCTTAGCAAGACCATTACTGGAATACTGTGTCCAGTTCTGGTGTACATACTGCAATTAGGATGTTGAAAAACTGCAAAGGGTTCAGAAAAGTGCTACAAGAACGATCTGTGGTCTGGAAAATATGTCTAATGGTCAGATACTTAAGCAGTTCAAGCTATTTAGTTTATCCAAGAAAACATTACAAAGTGACTTGATCATAGTCTGCATGTACCTACATGGGGAAGAAATACCTGATAGTAGGACTCTCTAATTTAGTAGATAAAGGCAGAATAAGATTTGAGAGCTGAAGCTAGACAAATTCAGACTAGAAATAAAGCACAAATCCTTAACAGCGAGGGCAATTGGCATCACTTACCTAGGGATATGGAGGATTAGGGTTACCATACGTCCAGGTTTTCCTGGACATGACCTCTTTTTTGTCCTCTTTGCTGGTGGCAGCACTGCCTTCAGAGTTGGCTCCAGCCACCCAGCTCTGAAGGCAGCACCTAAGGGTGGCACGGTATGGTATTGCCACCCTTACTTCTGTGCTGTTGCTGGCAGTGGCGCTGCCTTCAGAGCTGGGCGGCTGGACAGTGTTGGCCGCTGCCAGCAGTAGCACAGAAGTAAGGGTGGCATGGTATTGTATCGCAATAGAAAGTCTAACCTTCCTTTTCCTCTAGCTCCCATTTCCCCTAGCAGTGTCTTCTATTTGAGAACTTGAAATATGGTAATCCTATCGGGATTCTCCATCACAGTAAGTCTTTAAGTTGAGACTAGACATCTTTCTAAAAGATACTCTATAGCAGCTATGGGACTGATAAGGAAATTACTAGGTGAAGTTCTGTGGCCTGTGTTATGCAGGGGGTCAGATCAGATGATCATTATTACAGACCCTGCTAAGTCCCTCTTGCAGGTAGTCACCCTTGGCCCTGAAACCATTGCTGAACCTCTCAAGATTTCCCAGCTGCTTATGCACACACCCACAGAACTGCACCTTCATGGGCGCGTTGGTTAATAATTTAACTGTTTGGGGACACGTGGCAGATAAAGTAAGGGGAAAAGGCTTTGCAAAAGAATTTCACATATTCTCTCTCTCTCATACACACACACACACACACACACACACACACACACTTACTTTACTCTTAAAAAGCACAGGAGTGTTACAAATCTATGGAAAACATACTCCTGAATGCAATCTCCCTTACTCTGGTCTCACTTCCTTTTACCAGCAGGACAGTGGGGTGGGAATAGGTATTGTTTCATATTCTCTGTGTATATATAAAGCCTGCTGCAGTTTCCACGATATGCATCTGAGGAAGTGAGCTGTAGCTCACGAAAGCTTATGCTCTAATAAATTGGTTAGTCTCTAAGGTGCCACAAGTACTCCTTTTCTTTTTGCGAATACAGACTAACACGGCTGTTACTCTAAAACTTCCTTTTGTGAGTCTCCAGGTTTGGTCTAAGTTCTCAGGGAAGGCAGAATCCCTCCTTCCTCCTCTCCTCTCATTAAGCCTTCTCGTTCTGGCAATGGGAATGAACCCCTTTTAAAATAGTCTCTGTTCCTCTTTTGTTAGATGGTCAGCTGGAGAAAATCTGCAATTCTTCCAGTCATATGCTCAGGCCAAGGAGAATTTCAGCCTCGCCACCCAAAAAACAGGTTTCTGTGAACTGGAGGGGCAAAACTGAGACCAGAGACTGAAGAAATTACTTCTAAAAAGTATAAAATTTAAGTCCAAATTTTGATGCATTAATAATAGTATGTGATTGTTCATCACAGAGATAAATAGATTAATTAATGACCTCCATATCTGATGCCTTGATGTGAAAGTAAACTATTTAAAAAACACTCATACTAGACATTTTTTAATAAACTCCTGTGTCTAGACAGTATGCCAAAGAGATTATTTCAGAAAGATCATCACCATACTTGTCTAATAAGTGAGAGCACACATTTTTAGAACTTAAAATTTTAAGAAATTGCAGCCATTCCTGTCTACCTTTTGGTTATATCCTGAGAAGTTACTATTCAGAGGAGGAGTATGAAGTTCATGGTTTTGTTCATCCCTTTTTAGCAGTGAATTATCTTGATATTCTGGACTCATGGAGAGGTGGCTGACTGCAGGGTGCTTGGGTAAGTGCCTTCCAACCTTTAAAACAAAAACACAGCCACAACTGTAAAAACAAGAATTTTAAACACAGACAGAAGAAAAACCTGCCAACTTCTGACAAATCTTTGTTGGCAGCAGCTAAGCTGACAAAACTAAAAAATGATGACTATTTAATGTGGTTAAATCAACCAACCAACATGTAACTAATAGTGCAGATAACTTGATATGAATGTATCCAGCTCCACATTTTAACTTTAATTAGCTGAGCAGAACATATTAAAAATATAAGGGAGAGTGTGCTTATTCCAACAGTGGACATCAAGAAATAATAAACTTTCACATCTAATCTGATAGCATTCGTTTACATTTTCTAGGAGAGTTACAGTCAGTTACATATTTACAGCTACAGAAGAAGTCTGGAAAATATCCATCTATAATGCCAGTGCATGTTAAAGCCACTTCCATCATATTTAACTGATTTTCTTTACAGGCCACTTGAAAAAGAATATGCCATATTCTATTCTGCATACATCCACATTTCAGCCATCAGCATATACTGAGCTAAATTTAGCCCAATAGCTAATCACCTTATAAAAATCATGTAATTGTGTTATCTATTGTTGTGGTTAATTCATATGTAATTAATATGTGATTAATAGATTTAAGTTGTAGGTATAGGTATAAGTAGGATAGTATTGTAGGGGTATAAGGTTGCCTAAGTATTTATGAGTGATGAATGTATATTAGGTATATAAGCAAAGTAACGATGTAATGCAAGACCTGCAGACTGAGACTTGTAAGAGTTTAGCTTAGCCACATTAGGTCTTAGGCCTTAAGAAGGGTTGACATGAGGAGCTTACCCAGGAGTAACCCTGTACCACTAGACATACAAGATTAGTGTAAAACATGCTAATAGATGATGTTTGGGAAAATATGCCATAATGCACCTGTCAATATCACAAGATACCTGATTGTAAAATTCTGCAACAACCACAGATCACCATGGCGACTTGATGATGTAAATGCTAATGAAAATAAGAGGAACTAAGAGGATAGTGTATAAGAAGTGGGTCACTCCAGATTTCATGGGGTGTAGAAGTCCCAATAAGGGAAAAGGGATTGGAACCGTCATACATATGCATACAGGTTACAGGCATGAGTGTAACACAGCATAAAAGGGGTTCCCCAGCATGAATAGGGAAAAAGAATACATCAGGAAATACTCCACAGATGACCACCTGTTGAGAGAGCCACCCATCTTTATGGTACCTTTGTGGATGTCAGTATGAAAACACTGATGCTGGACATCTTATGGCGTTGCTCCACCTTATCTATGTATCTATAACTCTGGCATTGAATATCTATGTAGTAAGGTTTTTAATAAAGAGAAGACTGATAACTTGTGAATGCCGTTGAGGTCACTGCTATCATTCCTTGTGTGTTCCTAGAGTCTCCAGACCTAATGACATTTCTAATGGTGGTTCTTGCCCTGCTAATTCTAATACTATAGTCCTTAGGGAGTGCAAACCTTTGGCACAGGTTACTATGGTTTAAGATACCATTGGTAATATCAATCCATCAATAATATAAATGCTACAGCCCTCTACATATTCTCTTTGACTTCAGTGGAAATTACACGTTTACTCCAGAAACTTAATTTGTTTTATAAAGTCTAAGAAATTTTTCTTGCTGTTCTAAACATTATGATTTGTCAGCAGCATAAGCAAAAAGGAATGCTTACAGTTCTTTCAATGCTTTAATTGATCAGTAAAAAAAGTTGTGCTATAAATCCTCTACAAAAATTTACAATATTCCATTCGATTTCCGTCTCAACTTCTCCTATTACTTTTCTTCCATGAAGTTTTGGAGATTTACACCAGTTAAATTAAGATCAGATTTTGACATGTAATCTTTATTTTTACTAGTTGAGATACCTCCAGTTCTTTGCCAGGAATTTTTCAGATTGTTTATATTTATTTGATTTTCCAAAAAAGATTGCTTTAGGCAAACCAAGTACTAAACCAAAAACCATACAGTTAACTTATAAATCTTATACAGTAATGTAAGGAACTGAATTCTATGAGTAGCATGGGCAGAATTCAGGAAGGTATAATAACAGCAAAAAAACCTCCTACCAATCTGACAGAATTGTATTGCCGCAGACACATAAGAGACCAATTTTTTTTTAAGGGTCTCTTTTTGTGCATGGAAATAGAACTCATTTAACTCAAGGGGGAATTAGTAACCATCTACCTAAGTGGTGCAGGTGGCATGCACAAAACAGGAAAGCCCTTTAGAGGTTTGGTCTACTAGAATATACACTTAGATAGCATTCAAGTTTTAATAGGTCTGGGATCTGATGTTAATTACTGCAAACTCAAAGGATGGTTAGCAACTTGTTGCTGTACTGTTTTAAGTCACGAGCCTCTAGCATTGAATAGGGATTGTTATTTATTAATAACATACAGTTTAGAATAAAATAATAATCTTGCTTATCAGGTTGTTTGAAATTCTTTCAATACTCTGTTATTATTATTATTATTATTTGTATTGCAGTAGTGCATAGAAGCCAAGGGCCCCATTGTGCTACTCACTGTACAAACATGTAACAGAGAGACACTCCCTGCTCAAAGAGCTTAAAATATAAAGACAAGACACAACATGTGGATACAACAGACAAACACAGTGAGACTAAAACTCAGTCCATTTGGGAGATTTTTTATTTGTTTCCCTTTAAGGATGTGTTTGCTATTTAGGACTGTTGTTGATTAACATTAAAAGTTAAATATTCAGACTGGATCATGAGTTTAATTAAAAACCCACTCCCTGTTATGTGTAGGGTTCTCAACTCGCATTGAATTCAGTGGGATTTAAAACTGCTGAGGGACATGAGCACGTTGCATGAATCAGTCTTGAAGTGGACAGCTTACATTAGCAATAAACAAAAGCTGAACAAGAGTTCCAGCTACAACCACAAAAATTTACCTCAATGTGTTTTATTTTAGAGGAAAGAATTAAGTCAAATTATATTAGGTTATATTAAAGAATGGTTATTTTACAAAAATTATACTTTCAAATTTCCAGCATGTTATTTTATATTAATATAATGTTTCTGCAGAAACAAAAGTACATTTTCATAGAAAGACAGTGATGGCAAGTCTCGTGAGATGTTTTAGAAGAAATATATCCAAATAATCTAGACAAGATGGAAAATTGGTTTCCCATCACCAGCGGTGAAAGTAAGCCGGTACGCCCCGGTACGGCATACCCGCAAGAGCCAGTGCACCGTATTGGGGCAGCCTGGCTTCCCCAAGGGGCAATTTAAAGGGTCTGGGGCTCCCAGCAGTGGCTCCAGAGCCTCCGCTGCTGGAGCCCTGGGGTAGCGGCAGCGGGGCTCCAGCAGCTATTTAAAGGGCCCAGGGCTCCCCTGCTTGTACCACCCCAGCCCTTTAAATAGCTGCCGGAGCCCCACCACTGCTATTGCAGGGCTCCGGGAGCTATTTAAAGGCCCGGGGTAGCAAGGCACCTGGAGCCCCCGCTACCCCAGGGCTCTGGGAGCTATTTAAAGGGCCTGCAGCTCCCCTGCTTCTACCACCCCAGTCCTTTAAATAGCCGCTGGAACCCCGCCGCTTCCCCAGGGCTCCGGCGGCTAATTAAAGGACTGGGGCAGTAGAAGCAGGGGAGTCCCGGGCCCTTTAAATAGACCCCGGAGCCCCGATTGCTGCTGCTACTCTGGTGGAGGAGGGGGGAAGGAGGAGGAGAAGGAGGGGCAAAGCACTTACCTTACAGGGTGGGTGGGGGCTGGCTCTGACCCCCTCAAGCCCACCCCTTCCGCCCTAGGCCCTCCCCCCGCCCTTTCAGGGGCCAGAGCTGGCCCCAGCGTACCGGTAAGTCACTCGACTTACTTTCACCCCTGCCCATCAGTGAAGATTTAATGTCAAATAGGTGCTGGTTGTTTACAGTTGTAAATTATTAATTTGAAATAGTATCGCAATTTTGAGTCTTGTCAGATAATCCTATCTCTGTGTACCTAAAAGAATATTAGAACCTGTTCATCTGATGGAATTATATTATTTTCTATTGAATAATTAGTTGATATTAATGTGAAACCTTAGTCTTTACATTCAGTCACTGAGGAGCAGAAGCAACTACTTGTTATTGTACTGCAGTATAACCCTTTAAAAAACAATTTCTATTAATTTGAGACTATTTTTGGCTCACCTTAAAGACAGTAAAATCTAGTGAGAAATATCCCCTGGATTTGAAATATAATAGATAATACTTTGAACTTCTAGAGCAGGGGTGGGCAAACTTTTTGGCCTGCGGGCCACATAGGGCTATGGAAATTGTATGACGGGCCATGAATGCTCATGAAATTGGGAGTTGGGTTGTGAGAGGGCTCTGGCTAGGGGTGCGAGCGTCTAGGTGTACATGTGGCATCTTTTCAAGCCAAGAGATATAACTGAAGGTGGCACCACAAATGACCCATCGCCCCGCTGCCTCTATTACTGCACGCGCGCACACACCCACACACACACATAATGGATTCAAATTCACACACACACAAAAAAGGAAAAGTTAAGCCACCCACAGGCCGACACTGTCCCATTACAATAACTACCATACACCACAGACATCATACAGCAAAATTAACTTTGCCTCCCCCAGCCTTCCCCTCTTTACATCCCTTTAACAAACTACCTCTCCTAATACAATTAGTTGTGAATTTTTGGTGAAGTAATGTGTATACTGAGAGGAGACAGTTTGGCCCAGGGGGTGCTGGAAGACTGGCAACCCCAGGGAGGAAGGGTTAAGGTTATAATGTGTGTTCTGCTGTATATGATAGCTATTGTAACAGTAAGGCCTGAGTGTGAGGGAGAAAAGGGTATGTACTGTTGCGTGGCTTTACCTTAACATTGATATATAATTTATATAAAAAATACAAAATCTGAAATTTCATACTGAAAGCCTTTCTACACACCATTTTAACCCCAATTTGGAAGACAACCCCCAACTATGGAGTTGCTACCGGGGTACCGCCATTGTTTCTGTTCTGAGATAAAAAACTAATAACCCCTATTCACAGAGCTATGCTGACAACAAGGAAGAACAGAAGCCAAACATTAAGTTGGTTTATGCCCAAAACAAAGTGTTACTGGCCTAATCCTATATTCCTATGGCCTTCCATGGGAGATTTGCCTAAGATAACAATGCAGGATTTAGGGAAAACATATACGTTCAATATAATAATAAAAATCATACAAAATATGAAAAGGAAATAATTATTTTCCAGTACCTAGGAAGAATATACAAACATAACAGGAAAAAATTTAAAAGAATAAAATATTACTTAGCAGTGTCCTTTTAACTTTGCTAAATATTAAAAAAGTAACCTACATATCAATAATAAAAATGTGAAAACTTTAAAAAACAAAACAAAACCCATAGGCATTCAAACTAAGCTTAGATTTTATTTTAAAATTATGTTATAGCAGAAAACATGTATACGAGTTTGAATTTGTAATATAAACTTCCTAATCTTTTTCTTGCATTTTTCTGTCCCAATGAAATTTCAAAATTACTACTCTTAGCCAACATGTATATGTTATATAAACATACACACCATATTAATTGGTATTATGTGCATGGAAATAATATTGTATACATTATATTAAATGTGAATGCTAGGTAGTTATACTAACTGGCTGGTATCATGTGCTTCCCATAACTATTCACTCATGCCAAGTATTCCACAACACTGCAAAGTTGAAGTCAGATACAGAACTGGAAAATAGGAAACCTGTCAAAAGCAAGATATGTTCGTTCTCTGTCCTAATACAAGTTGGGTAATTGGTTTGGAATGGGCAACTGGTTTGGAATGTAATATCCAAAACAGAGATAAAGAAAGGTACGCCATTAGACCAGAAAAATAAAATAAAAAGCTATTTGGTAAATTTTAGTCTTGAGTGATATAGACAGTGCTCTCTATCCTGAAAATAAGTCTATATGTATGTAGTCTCATATTTGTAGTCTCAGATGCATATCTCAGGAGCACACCTTCTGTGTAAAGTGAACCAAATGCTGTAAGAACTGCATTGCGGAATTGTAACATATTAACTCTTTCTCTTCTGTATTGTACTGCTTTGTTTTCAGACACTAAATTTGGCTAAGCTTGGTTAGTTGGTGCAATAAATGAAGGGATGGGGGCTAACTCCTTTTTATAGACAGCCAGCTAGCCAGTTAGCAATAAAGTCCTTCTTGGTGGCTGTTCTCTTCTTGCTTTACCTGTAAAGGATTAAAAAATCTCCCCGGTAAAGGAAAGGGAGTGGACACCTGACCAAAAGAGCCAATGGGAAGGCTAGAACTTTTTAAAATGGGGAAAAAAACTTCCCCTTTCTCTCTGGTGTTTTTCTCTGGGAAAGAGGGGAACAGGGAGCAGTTATGCTGTGAGAAGCTTTAAGCCAGATATGATCATAGATCATCACATCATACCTAGAACTACTTATTTGGAACTCCCAGATGTGTAAATAGATTAGGAATGTTTAGAAAGACACAATTAGGTTATTTCTTATTGGCTTGTGGACTCCTTTGTGCTAACCCCAGATGCTTTTGTTTGCTTGCTCGTAACCTTTAAGCTAAACCCCTAAGAAAGCTATTTTGGGTACTTAATTTTTGGAATTGCTCTTTTAAAATCTAGCAAAAACCTAAGTTCCAGTTGTATTTTCTTTCTTTTTGTTTTTAATAAAATTTACCTTTTTTAAGAACAGGATTGGATTTTTGGTGTCCTAAGAGGGTTTGGGCATGTTGTTTAATTAGCTCAGGGCAAAAACTAATTTCCTTTGTTTTCTTTCTCAGCTCTTCCCCTGGGGAGGGGCGGGGGGTGAAAGGGCTTGAGGGTACCCCACTGGAGGGAATTCCCAAGTGCACCTTCCTGGGTCCCAAGGGGTTTGCATTTGGGTGGTGGCAGCATCTACCCATCCAAGGTCAGAGAGAAGCTGGGAGTTTAATACAAGCCTGGAGTGGCAAGTATTATTTTTTGTAATCCTTGCAGGCTCCTACCTTCTGCACTCAAAGTGTAGAGAATCAGCCTTGATAGTTGGTCTCTTAAATATTCTCAATAATGAACTGTAAGTGTAATCAAGCAATTGACTATACATTTAGCTATTTTACTGCATTGTAACAAAAGTACTATATCAATGGTGGGCAACCTGCAGTCTGCGGGCCACATGAGGCCCATCAGGGTAATTTGACTGCAGGCCATGAGACATTTTGCTGACATTGACTGTCCTCAGGCATGGCCCCCCGCAGCTCCCAGTGGCCACGGTTCACGAACAAAGGAAAATTCTTTAATTGCCTATACGCTAATGCTAGGAACACAAGAAAAAGTCTATGGCTAGCAAAGTTAAGGACAATAAGGACTGTTTTTAAGTATACTAGGAACAAAAAGAATCCAACAATGGTATTGGTTCATTACTAGCTAGAAATGGTAGAATTATCAGCAATAATGTAAAAAATGCAGAAGTGTTGAATTAATATTTCTGTTCTGTATTTGGGGGGGAACAGATAATGTAGTCATATCATATGACAATGATGACAGCACTACTCTTTCCATTCCAATATCAACTCAGCTAAACAGCAGCTACTAAACTAGGACATTTTTAAAATCAGCAGGGCTATATAATTGGCATCCAGAAGTTTTAAAGGAGCAGGCTAAGGACCTTGTTGATTTTCAATAAACCTTGGAACACTGGGGAAGTTCCAGAATCATAGAGTATCAGGGTTGGAAGGGACCTCAGGAGGTCATCTAGTCCAACCCCCTGCTCAAAAGCAGGACCCATCCCCAATTAAATCATCCCAGCCAGGGCTTTGTCAAGAAGACTGAAAGAAAACTAATGTTGTGCCAATATTTAAAAAGGATAAACAGGATGACTAACATAATTATAGGGCTGTCAATCTGACACTGATCCCAGGCAAGGTAATGAAGCAGCTGACATGGGACTCGATAAATTAATGCTAATCAACAATGGTTTATGCAAAAGAGATCCTATTAAACTAACTTGATTTTTTAAAAGGAGATTATAAATTTGGTTGATACAAGTAATTGTGTTGATGTAATATACGTGGACTTCTAAAAGGCATTTGATTAGGTACTGCATGACATGTTGATTAAAAATCTAGAACAATACAAAATTCATATGGCATATATTAAACAGATAAAAACTGTGTAAAGAAATGTTATTTACCTGTATAGTGACTGGAGTTCTGAGATGTGTGGTCCCTATCTGTATTCCACAGTGAGTGCTCATATATTCCACACACCTGAGACTGGATGATTCTTTCTAGCAGCGTCCATTGGCCCATGCCTGTACTCTTCTTCGCCTCAGACTCTGAATGAAGGCTGTAAGGGGTGGGATGGACTGGTCACCTCTCCAGTTCCTTCTCTACTGCAAATTGGATGTTACAATCCAAAGCAGAGGGGAAGGAGGGTGAGTAGTGGAATACAGATAGAAACCACACATCTCAAAGAACTCCAGTCACTGTACAGGTAAGTAACATTTCTTTCTTCTTTAAGTGTTGGCCTCTGGGTTTGCCTACACTCCAGCTGGGAGTGAACCTATAAGCCTGGGTTAGACAGACTTGCACTAGCAGATATCAAACTAGCTTACTAGCAATAGCAGTGTGCACACCACAGCGCTGGTGGAGGCTCAAACTAACTACCCAAGTTCAGATCATAGACTGAGCCTCCACCGGTGCCAGAACATCCAGACCGCTATTTGCGGAGCACAAACTGAAGCCTGCTTGCACAAGTCTGTCTAACTAG
The DNA here is from genome assembly GCF_965140285.1 of Lepidochelys kempii. NCBI lineage: Eukaryota > Metazoa > Chordata > Testudines > Cheloniidae > Lepidochelys > Lepidochelys kempii. The sequence continues at coordinate 62,790,155 of NC_136384.1, read as the reverse complement.
GGCTAGGAGGCTCACTCTCAGCTGCAGAGTAGTCATACCTAGGTGTATTCCACTGTGGTTGACTGATAAGCAGGAGGGGATTCGAGGATCTCTGTAGTATTGATGGCTGCAGGACTGCTGACTCCAATGATGCATTAATTGTAGAGGCTTGCACCAGGGCACAGCATCTCGAAAAGGTATGAATAGAGCTCCATGTGGCTGCTTTACATATGTCAACAAGTGGTACTTCCTGAAGCAAGGCTACCGAGGCTGCCTGTGCTCTGGTGGAGTGGCCCTTACCCTTTGTGGCATAGGTGTATCAGATAACTGATAACATAGCAAGACACAGCCTGAAATCCACTTTGACGGTGTCTGAGGATAGATCACTTGCCCTTTCATCCAGTCAGCCAGAGAATTGAATAGCCACAGTGACTTCCTAAACAGTTTCCTTCTCTGAAGGTAAATGCTAACATCCAGCAATCGTCCAGGAAATGAAGTCTTTTATCCTCATCAATGGTATGAGGCTTTGGAAAAATAGAAGTATGTGTACTGTCTGATTTTGGTGACAGTCCACATTACTCTGAGAATGAATTTAGGGTGTAGTCTCAAACAACCCTTATCAATACGAGATAAGATGGACTGACCATAAGGGCTCCCAGTTCACCTATCCTTCTGGCTGATGTAATGGCCAATAGACAGATGACCTTCATCAATAAATGGGACAGCAAACATGTAGCTAACGATTCGAATGGTGGGTTAGTTAACACTGAAAGGACCAGGTTGTGATCCCATGTCAGAGCAGGTTTAATCACTGGAGAGAAGGTTCTGATGAGACTTTCCAGAAATCATATAGTCACTAGATGAGTGAAGAGGAAGTAATCGTCAATTGGAGGGTGGCAGATATGAATTGCTGCTAAAAATGTACCTGCAGAGAGCTAAGGGACAGACCAGAGGTTTTCAAGGCTAGGACGTAATCTAAGATAGCAGGGATGCCAAATTCATCTGGCGACATCTAATGACATTGAGCTCAAATAGAGTACCTCTGCCACTTAGCTTCTGGTGGATTCTTTCCTGCAGTTATTAAGATTAGCTTGAACATCTACTGAACGTTTTCATTCTAGGTTTGATACCCTATCTCACAACTTGCTGTTTGGATGGGTAACTCTGATTAGGACACCTGATTCTGCTCTTGTCTTGCATCAGGAAGTCTGGGAAAGACTGGATGCCGATAGGTGGACAGGCTGACAGTTGGAAAAGGATGGGACACCAAAACTGTCTTGGCCACTTGAGAGCAATGAGGATGATCACTGCTTCTTTCTGCTGGATTTTCATGTGAACTTGAGGTAAAAGCAGGATTGGGGAGGGGGGAGATAGGCATATTCAAGCTCCCCACCTACAGGATTAGAAGGGCATCTCTCTGGGAGTCCTGACTATGTGCCCCTAAGGAGCAGTACATTTTACACTGTCTATTGTCTAGTAATGCAAAGAGGTCCAAAGATGGCAATTCCCCATTGTCCAAATATGTCTGTTACTCCTGAGTCATGAATCTCCCACTCATGTTCTACTGAGAAGTATCTGCTGAGGCAGTTGACTTAGAGTATTGTGTACATCGGGAGAGCTACTGCTGATGCATTCATCACCAGATTACTGTACCAGGTCCATAGATGAACCACCTCTGTCTGAAGAAGGGTATATCTTGCACCCCTTGCTTGTTCATGTAGAACATTGCTGTTATGTTGTCAGACATTACCTGAATATCACTCTATATCAGATCCCTCAGTCCTCATCCTCAAAAGAAACCTGCACAAGACCTTCAAAAGACAAGCCTGGGAAAAGACCGTTACCTTTTTCCGTAATTGGTGTTCTTTGAGATGTGTTGCTCACGTCCATTCTATATTAGGTGTGTGTGTGTGTGCTCACCACATGCACCAGTGCTGGAAGCTTTTCCCTCAGTGGTATTCGTAAGGAACCATCTCTGGCACCCCCTGGAGCTGCGCGCACATGCCACAGTATAAGGGGCACTGCCGGCTCCCCCCACCCTCAGTTCCTTCTTGCTGGAAACTCAGACTGTGGGGAAGGAGGGCAGGTCATGGAATGGACATGAGCAACACATCTTGAAGAACACCAGTTATGGAAAAAGGTAACTGTCTTTTCTTCAAGTGTTTGCTGATGTCCATTCCATTATAGGTGACTCCCAAGTAGTGCCAACAGAGGTGGGTAGGAGTTCACAGATGTGTAGATTGCAACACAGCACTGCCGAACCCAGCGTCGTCTCTGGCCTGCTGAGTGCTGGCGTAGTGCGCTGTGAACGTGTGAACTGAAGACCACATCGCGGTCTGCAAATGTCCTGAATGGGGATGTGCACCAGGAAGGCCATCAAGGACACCTGATCTCTGGTTGAGTGGGCCCTCACAATCAGCAGTGGTGGGACTTGTGCCAGCTTGTAACAGGTCCAGATGCAGGAGATGATCCTCTGTGAGGACCCCAGAAGGCCCTTCATCCTGTCCGCTGTCATGATTAAGAGCTGGTTCAACTTGTGGTAGGGCTTGGTACGCTCCAGGTAAAACTCCAGGGCATGTCTGACATCCAGAGCGTGCAGCTTCCTTTCCTCACTAGTGGTGTGCGGCTTAGGACAAAACACCGGGAGGAAGATGTCCAGATTAACATGGAAGGAAGACACCACCTTCAGCAGAAAGGCCAGATGTGGTCACAGTTGAACTTTGTCCTTGTAGAACACCATATAAGAACACCTGTTCCAATGTCAGAGCTTTAAGCTCCGACACTCGTCTCGCAGATGTTATGGCCACAAGGAAAGTGACCTTCCATGACAGGTGGAAGAGAAAGCAGGTTCAAAGGGCAGGCCTGTAAGCCTAGAAAGAACCAAGTTAAGGTCCCACTGTGGGACAGGGGCTTAGGCCGATGGGAAGTGTCTCTCGAGGCCTCTCAGGAAGTGGACCGACATGTCGTGCAAGAACACCATCTGATCTTGGATCGGCGGGTGGAAAGCAGAGATAGCAGCAAGGTATACTCTGATAGAAGAGTGGGCCAGCCCCTGGTTCTTAAAATGGAACAGGTAATCTAAAATAGATTACAAGGAGGAGCGTGTTGGAGAGATGCTATGCTCAGACTCCCAGTGGGAGAACCTCCTCCACTTGGCCAGGTAGGTTACTCTAGTGGAAGGCTTCCTTCTTTCCAGTAGGATTTGCAGGACTTTGTTAGAGCAGGCCCGCTCTTCTGAGTTCAGCCAAGCAGCATCAACGCTGTGAGGTGGAGGGAGGTGAAGTTGGGGTGTAAGAGACGCCTGTGATCCTGCGAGAGCAGATCCGGTTGGTCGAGAAAGGGCCAGGGAGTGGTCACCATCAGGTCCATCAGTGTGCCGAACCAATGTTGGTGCAGCCACGCTGGGATGATCATGATGACTTGGGACTTGTCTCTCTTGATCTTTGACAGGACTCTGCTGATGAGCGGGATTGGCAGGAACACATACATCAGGCCCCCCGACCATGACAGAAGGAAGGCATCAGAGAGGGAGTCCTTGCCCAGACCCTGTAGGGAACAGAAGTGATGGCATTTCCTGTTCTGCCTGGTGGCGAACAGGTCCCCTTGGGGAGTTCCTCACCTCTGGAAGAGTGTCTGGGCTACCTCCAGATGAAGCAAGAGAAAAAGGATCTATTGAGGTGATCTGCCTCCAGGTGGATTGTGTGCTCGATGCAGAAATCCCACAATCGGAGAGCCTCTTGACAGAGAGCTGATGAACATGCTCCCCCTTGCCTGTTGATGTAGAACATCGAGGCCACATTGTCTGTCAACTCTCTCACCACCTTGCCCACCAGGTGCGGTAGAAAGACCCTGCAGGCCAAACATACCTCTCTGAGCTCTTTGACGTTTATGTGCAATGTCATCTCCTCCAGAGACCACATGCCCTGGGTCTGGAGGTCGCCGAGATGCGCACCCCAGCCTAGGTCCGAAGCATCCGATATCAACTTGAGTTGTAAGCAGTGCAATATGATTGATTGAGTGACAAGGGCTGTTGAATGGAACTCCTTCCACTATTGGCGGGAAAGTAACGACCTTTTCCAGGTGATCTCCAAACTGGGAATAGACTGTCAGCAGCCACTGCTCTAAGGGCTGATTCAGAGCCTGGCATGGTGGACGACAAACAAACATGCTGCCGTGTGGCCCAGCAGGCGCAGACAAACCCTGGCCGTGGTTGGGAGAATGCGGACACTCTAGTGATGAGTTCCACCAATGGGGTCAAGCACCGCTCCGATGAACTCTATTCTCTGCACCGGAACTAACATCAACTTTTTGTCATTTACCAGCAAGCCCAGGGATTGGCATGTGGCCTGCAGCACCGCAACATCCCTTTGGACCTGGGACCTGGATCGACCTTTGACCAGCCAGACATTGAGGTACTGGTAGATCTGGATACCCCAACACCTGAGGTAAGCTGCTACTACTGACATACACTTGATAAAGATCCTTAATGCTGTCACCAGGCCAAAAGGGAGGACCACAAACTGGTCGTGGTCCCATCCCACCGTGAAGCATAGGAAGCGCCTGTGTCTTTGGAAGATAGCTATATGAAAGTATGCGTCCTTCAAGTTGAGGGTGGCATACCAGTCTCCCGAATCCAGGGAGAGGATAATGGAGGCCAGGGAGACCCTGCAGAACTTCAATTTCTTTAGGTATTTGTTGAGGTCTCACAGGTCCAGGATGGGCTGTAGACCGCCCTTGGCCTTTGGGATTAAAAAGTACCTGGAACAGAACCCTTTGTTCCTGTACTCATGAGGAACCTCTTCCACTGCACCCAGCTGTAGCAACTCTTCTACCTCCTGTGTGAGGAGACTCTCATGAAAGGGGTCCCTGAAGAGAGATGGAGAAGGGAAGCGGTGGGGGGTGGGAGAAAGAAACTGGAGGGTATAACCCAGTGCCACTGTATTGAGGACCCAACGGTCCGAAATTATGGTGGTCCATGCCGGGAGGAAAAAAGAAAGGTGGTTGGAGAAAGGCGGGAAACATGGATCCACGGTATAGTCTGGTAGAGTGCCTTTGGGTGCATCCTCAAAATGCCCACTTGCTCCCCCTGCTTAGTACGGGTCGAGCCTGATTGGGCAGAGGGTGGAGGCAGGTGGTTCGGGCAGCGCTTATAGCCCCTGCTCTTTTTGTGGGGTGGCTCCTGCTAGGGTTGGCTCCCTTGGCCCTGGAATGGCTGCGGTTTGCACTGCTTACAGACTGGACTGGGGACATACAATCCTAGAGCTTTTAGGATAGTGCAGGAGTCTTTTAGCCCATGCAGCTTACTGTCCATCTGCTCCACAGACAGGGCCTGGCTGTCGAAGGGTAGGTCCTGCATCGACTGCTGAGCCTCAGTTGACAGGCCAGAGATGAGCAGCCAGGATGCCCACTGCATGGAGATGGCCAAGGCCATGGTGCGAGCCGCAGAGCTGCGTCTGAAGCTGCCTGAAGGATCGCCCGGAATTCCTTCCTGGACCCTTTGGGAAGCGAAACCTCGAGCTTGGTCATGGCCCGTCACATGTTGTAATCGTCGTGGCTAAGAAGGGCTTGGTGGTTGGCCACTCTCAACTGAAGGCTGGAAGACAAATAAATTTTCCATCCAAACAGATCCAGTCTCTTTGCGTCTTTATTTTTGGGCATAGGCCCGGGTTGCCCCTGCCTCTCCCTTTGATTAACAGCCTCAACTACGAGAGAGTTTGGGGCCAGGTGGGTGTAAAGATACTCGTGGCCTTTAGCTGGCACAAAGTATTTACATTCAGCCCTTTTTGAAATGGGGGGCAGGGAGGAGGGGGTTTGCCACAGGGCATTAATAATTTTTGATACACCTTCGTGTAGGGGTAAAGCCACCCTAGCAGGTGCCATGGAGCAGAGATCATCAAATGGAGTCCGATGCCTCCTCTAGCTCCTCTGCCTGGAGCCCCAGGTTGGAAGTCACCCTCTTCAATAGTTCCTGATGAGCCTTAGCATCATCTTGTGGAACTGGGTGAGGGGGACCCGTGATGGCTTTGTCTGGCGATGATGAGGATGAAGCCGGTGCCATTGGAGCTACCACATCCCCTAATGGTCCAGCAGGCTTCTCCCGTCTCCTCATGGGCCTGTGGGGAAGGCGGGTCTTCCCAACTGGGGACTCCACCTCTGCAGGATGTCAGGATGCTGAGGTCAATGGCCTATCCAAGGCCCCCACTACCGACCAGGCAGCCTGTGAAGGATAGGTAAACCACCAAGGGTTCCAAGGGGACCATGCCACCGGCCACTGGCCTTGGGGCCATGGGGGTGGGAGGGGGGTGTTTGCGATTCCGATGATGTAGATGGTACCACTGGTGCCAGGGCTTGACCCACTGTCAAGGACTCCTGCTCAGTGCCTGACCCGGAAGCGTAGTGGCCGCTGTTAGGCAACCTTGATCGGGTGGACCAGTGGCTCCTCTCTGTGCAGTGCTGATTGCTATGTCTCGAAATAGGCCTGTCCGATCAAGACAAATCTCTTGCACAGGACCTCGGGGACTGTCAACGTTCAACGGATTGCCATTGGTAATCCAGCGATCTATGCCTCACATTGCTCAACTGGTACTGGGATCCAGAGCATGACCGGGAGCTGGAGCGGGCCGGACACCGGGAGGATCTCCCCGACCACGAGGATCTGTGTCTTGGCAACAGGTAACGGCGCGTCGATGACCGGTGTCTCCACCCCAACGAGTCATGTGATTGGTGCCAAGGCCTTGGAGACATGAAGGGTCGGTTTCGATGCTCTTGACACAGGGTGTGTGCTTCTGCAGGTCTATGCCATGTTACTGGTGAGCTGCGCCTCGAGCCCTGCTGTCAGTGCCCAGGGTCCAGAAACCAAAAAGGGCTTCACTGAGCCTGCCTCCCAACTTCAGAGGCATGACGGTTCTGTGCGGGCGAGTGCTGGTGGGATGTCCCCTGCAATGGGGAGCAGTGCCGCTGAGGCGGGGACACGCGGAATAGTCCCCAGGCAGGTTTACCCTGGGCCATGGTACCACCATAGCTGGTGTGGGTGGCACTGATAGCGTCAGGATCTCCTGCACTACCTGCAGGGCCTCAGGTGTCGAAGGGACCTCCAGTTGACCTAGGCCCTCTTCACTGTCCAGCGTAGCAGGCATATTACGGGATGGGCTAGACCGCTCGACTTGAGCTGGGGCCCTACTCCATGACTGAGGTGATGAGCCGCCCAGCACTGGTCTTTGCTCTCCTCTGGTCCTCTCCTTTCTCTTATGGGAAGTGGGAGATCTTCCACTTGCAGTCCTCTTAGGCTTCTTGTCCAGAGCTGAGGAAGGGGAATCAGTGCTGGCTTGAAGATGGCACCGGCAGGGCGCTCCACACCGATGCTACGGTGCTCGGGGCCAGGTCAGACCTCTTCTCCAGTCCCAGCGCCGATTTCATTAGGAGCACCCTGAGATGGAGGTCTCTCTCCTTTTTGTTCAGAGTTTGAAGGATTTACAGATTCTGCACTTGTCACTTATGTGTCCTTTGCTGAGACACCTCAAGCAGCTACTGTGCAGGTTGCTGATGGGCATAGGCCACTTACAATCATCGCAGGGCTTAAAGCATGGGGGCCGGGGCATGCCCCGACCCTAGGCTGAGTCTCGTGTGGGACCAACTAAAACTAGCACGGCCTATGGAGAAGGCGACAAATAGGAAATAAAACATTTACCTTGCCACTAACAATTACCTATTAATGACATTATCTGATATTTATTCTGAACATCACCTGTTACTTCACATCAGTAACATAAGGGCATTTACTTTATGTAAATCAGTTAATTTGATATAGTATTTTATTCTCTCGAGTGCTTAAAAAAGAAAAGAACACTGAATTTTGTTCAAGTGTAGAAACATTTCCAGCACATAAAACTTATGTCCCTAAGTTTGTCTACACTTATTTTAAAGATACAAGAAGAGACACACTAAGGCCTCTAAGCACTAGACTGCATCCTGCAGAAGATAGCAAACCACCATTTTATGCAGTGAGTGGACTGATCAATGTCTATTCCAATAGCTCTATTTTGTGCCCATTATGGTAGTGTCTGCATTCTGTAAAGGCTTGAATTTGTTTCTTAGTGCAAACTAAGTACGGAGTTCTCCACTGAGATTTGTGACTATTGTACATTTATTAAAGTGAACATGAATGCCATTGATCCCAGTAGGAAGGCTTGCAGGCATGACACATTCAGTGCCAAAGCAAGGGCTCTAATTAGTGAGTAGTTCCGGTCTGACGGTAAAGGCCTTAACCTTCCTCAGAGAATAATGAGCCAGGCAATGTCTGAAGCCTGAAAGTATGCTTTAGAGAACAAAGAGGGAGCTGAGAACTGCTTTAAAATGTGCTAAACTGACAAACACAGGTGACCGAACAGTGAACTGTACACTTGGCAATGAACAGTAAAATGTCTGGTATATGCAAGTGTCATCTGGCATTTGTTTTCTCTTCTGTTACTTAAGGAATTAAGGAACAAAATTTGATAGGTCACATTATTTGGTAGAGTTATTTAAAATGAGAGATTTTGTGGAATACAGATATTGAAAACTTTGTCTCAATACCAATTTTTATAAGACAATATGTGGAGACTTCCCTGCACATCGTAAGTGAATCATAACAAAATGATAAAAAGTTCATTAGCAATAAACCTTAATAGTAGCATTATTTAAGAAACAGTTCAAATTAAATATTACTAAAAATATTATCAAATAAAGGAGAAAACTTGTATATTACTCTTGCTTTCATGTACATTCATTTCTAAATGAACAGCAATCCAATGTAGCTCATCCTTTATTAATAATAATTACTTACAATTAAATTAAATAGAATCAAAAAGGCAAAGTAATCATTTCAAAACTTCTTTATGAAAGAGAAGGAAAAGATACAGTACTTCTGGTTACTACACATTAAAGTTTTGACAGCTATAAAACGTCTTAGAAAGCAAAGATTAATTAACAAGATAGTTAAAAAAAATTAAAAATTAAATATGCTGAATTATGTGAATTAGACTTAAGTATATATAGTACCAAAACTACTAACCAAAGATAAAGTATGTTGAGGGACATCATACACTACAATTTTATAAGTACAAAGCCAATGTAGAGAATGAATGAGAAAAGTATCTTCCATGCACATTCTAATGCAGAGTCAAGGCTGTGTGAACATGAATTCTGAACAAAGACAACTTTTCCACTCCCTCTGGGAAAAGCTCACAATGCAACAAAGGGAACATCAAAAATAACTTGAACTTATGAGACCTTCTGACTCCTCTGGCTAGACAAGTGTGAAATTAGAAGTGTACTCAGAACTGTCTGCTTATCAAATACTTGTTCACAAGCTAGGTTGCATGTCATGTGTATCATTTTTAAATTCTAAAAAGGAGAACTGTTAAAAAACTAACAGACAGCCCTACACACCCACACTAACAAAAAAAAAAAAAAAGGCAATTTTAAATGTCATCCTTTCCCAAGTCTTAAAAAAAAGGGTGGGGAATCTTGATAAAGTTGCTGATCCTTTTGAAATTAGACACTCAATATGTTTTGGATATATTGTTGTCCTTTTATTAGTAGCATTAAACTTATAAAAATACAATTATAGTTTTAAACAGGAAATACAATCATTTTTTTAAATCTTTGTCACAGCCAGACTTTATCAACAATGATTTTATATTTTCTTCCAGTGCATTGATCAAAATATTAAATACTGCAGGGTCAAGAACCGATCCCTGTGGGACCCCACTGGAAACAGGCCTGCTCAGTGATGACTCCTCATTTACAGTTACATTTTGAGACCTGTCAGTTTAACATTCCAGTTGTGCAGTTCATCCCACCAGGTTTCAAAAATATCAACTAAGTTGAATTTATGCTCATAAACAAGCAATCCCAGTTCCTCTTGTTTGTTACCCAGGCTCCTAGCATTAGTGTATAGGCAATTCAAGAAATTCTTCTCTTCATGTCCTTTGGTTTCTTGATTAATTTTGTTCTCAAAATCTCGATTTTGTGCTGAGTGCTCATATCATCCCTCTTTCTACCCTTCCCTTTTGCTATTAGTTTAACCCCCTCCTGACTACTCTAGCCTGTTTCCAAGGAGTTTGGTTCCCCTTCTATTGAAGTGGAGGCCGCCCAACTTGTACAGCCCCCTCTCCCTATTGAAGATGGACAAGTTCCACAAAACCAAAGCCCTTTTATTTCCCTCCTGGATGGTTCTCACAGTGAATTCCCTTCACAAAATAGGATTTTGGACAAGATTTAATTCCTTCCCTTTCCTAAGAACATAATTTTGCAGTCTTTTATGGGTGCAACTTAATTGGTTTTGCTATCACAGCATTAAGTTTCTTCTCCTTCCCCACTGTGTAGCAACTTAAAATTGTATACAGTGATGACAAGATCAGGCCTAAGACTGAACAGCATCTCTTCTCCTGCATAACCTCTCTTTCAGTGCGTTGCAGAAGCCCTACACTTCATGCATCCAAGTACAACTGGGACCAGGGAAAGTTCCTCAGGCCAAGAGAATGACAGAGCAACTAAGCCCCAATTCTCATCTAGAAGAACATTGTTCGAGACAAGCTCAGTCATAGCAGCAACAGTCACTAGACAACTGTCAAAAACTAACCAGTGATGCTGTCTCTTAAAAGTGGAAATCAGATAGTATGAAAGCCCTTCAAGAAATATGTTTTATATAATATCTTGTGAAAGCATTATATAGCTTTACTCCCTTCTTTAGTAATGCTTCCACCTAGCCCTACTGAGGACTATTGATTACAAACAATAGTAGTGATGGATAGTTATTTTTCCTTTAGATTCTGGGACCCTAATTCTGTTTGAACACTCCCTGAACACAAACATTATTGTGTTGGATACCTCTCCTTGGTGTATCTGAACAGAGCTTGTGTTCTGGTTGCTCCAAACCTGTCTGAATTATATGCAGAAGTAAGAATTTACCTCAAAAAAAAAAATCCCATTTGCTGATTCTGAAGAGTCCTCCTCAGAAGTTTCAATGCAACTGATAACTAATTTAAAACTGTTCTGGAAGCTCTTTAAAGCTATCTGAAACACTTGAGAAATAAAGTATTCCTTATTCCACTTTTTGAAAAGAAAGAAAACATTTAGGAGAACGCTGAAGTTCTCATTACTATGAAAAGTACAAAATTACCAAAGAAAGAAGGGAATTATGGGGAACAATGCCTAAGACTGATTTTTGGTGTAGCTATCTGCTCCCAAAAAAAAAAAAAAAAAATCTATTCCTCTAGAGGGCAACACTTCACTTTTAAATTTCTTTGAAAGAAGATAAAAGCTCCATTAAAAAGCAAATCTGATTTCTGTTAGGAGGCATAATGAATTGCTGTCATCACTACTATTTTCCCTGGAACACTGCTTTTATGATTCTAGGGTTTAAGCAATGATAAAGCTTTTAAAAACAGAATTCCTAAAAAAAAAAAAAACTCTTGGAAAAATTTAGAATTTGCCGTTATACCTGCAGGCTCTTTAAAAAAGGAAGATACTCTGCTGGACCAGTAGGGCTAGATTGTAATTCCAGACATAGCCCCTAACAGGAGTGGTACGTAAACTGCACAACCCCAGGCATAGCCCCAGGACGCACTGTGAGAGCCCTCTTTGAGTCACTTATTCACAGCCGGTTTTCCCCTCCTGCCCTCTTGCCCTGGAGGAGGGGTAAGTTACTTCACCTTTCCAGGGAGCAATTTACAACTCGATATGTGTCTGTATGTTGGTGCAAAAACCACTCACTGGCTCACAGCAGGGATTATTGGACAAGTAGCTCCTGCTCTCCTTGGAGTAAAAATCTGAGCAGGGTTGAGCAGGAGGGGTGGCGGGGAGAAGAGGGAAGAATGTCTTGCTTCACCTTGCAGCTGAACAAGGGCTAAGATAATTTAGCTCAAAGTACTTATACACTGGCCAAAAAATGTGATTAGCATTGCAAAATCATGATTTTGATAAGATTACAGATTTGGCTGATAAAAGGTAATAATGTTGATGCAATATTCATAAACTTCTGTAAGGCATTTTACTTGACATGGCACACACTAAATGGATTAAAAATTGGCTGACAGGTCTCAAAATGTAATTGTAAACCAAAAATTGTCATCAAGCGGGTTTGTTTCCAGTGGGGTCCTGCAGGGATCATTTCTTGGCCCTATACTATTTAACACTTCCATGATTAACCTGGAAGAACACATAAAATCATCATGGATAAATTGTGCAAATGACCCAAAGATTGGAAGAGCAGTAAATAATAAAAAGGACACGTCGCTGATTCAGAGCAATCTAAATTGCTTATTAAGCTGGGTGCAAGCAAACTATATGCATTTTGATACAGTTAAATGTAAATGTATACCCCTGGGAACAAAGAACGTAAGCCATACTTCAAGATGGAGGATTCTATCCTGGGAAGCAGTGACTCCGAAAAAGATTTAGGGTTTTGGTGGATAATCAGCTGACCATATGCTCCCAATGTGGCACTGTGACCAAAAGAGCAAATGTGAACCTCAGATGCTTAAACAGGGGAATCTTGCGTAGGACTAGAGGAGTTATTTAACCTCTGTATTTGGCAATGGTGCGACTGCCGCTGGAATACTGTGTCCAGTTCTGGTGCCCACAATTCAAGAAGGATGTTGATAAATTGGAGACGATTCAGACAAGAGCCACAAGAATGATTAAAGGAATACAAAACATGCATAATGACCAACTCAAGGAACTCAGTCTATTTAGCTTAACAAAGAGAAGGTTAAAGGGGGACTTGATTACAGTCTACAAATTTCTACATGGGGAAAAATACTTAATAATGAGCTCTTCAATCTAGCAGAGAAAGGTATAACATGAATCAAAGGCTGGAAGTTGAAGCTAGACAAATTTTCAATGTAAATAAGGCATACATTTTTAAACAGTTAGTAATTAACCCCTGGAACAATTTACCAAGGGTTGTGGTGTATTCTCCATCACTGACAGTTTTTAAATCAAGTATGGATGTTTTTTCTAAAAGATATGGTCTAGAAATTATTTTGGGGAAGTTCTGTGGCCTGTGCTATTGAGGAAGTCACACTAGATGATCACAGTGGTCCTTTCTGGCCTTCAAATCTATGACTGCTGGCATAATTGTTTGCAGAATCATCAGAAAGGCAGAGGGACTTCATCAGCACAAAGAATGAACTATTATCCTGTCATTCCTAGAAGTCATCCTTACAAAGTGACATTGGGGCATATTTGGGTAGGGTTGCATATTTTCTGCTCATGTTTATCTGTTATGTGAATAAACAGAATACTTCATTTTTCAGCTTGTTTCAGAACAATCCCTTTCAGGAACAGTATATTTCCTCACAATATTTTTAGCACAAATGATAGTCTTCTACATTCTTCATGATACATCACCTAGGCAGAGAAAATATTATATCGCCTCTGGATTACAAAATCAATCAGCTACTAATGCACACAGTGTAGAACTCATCCAGAAAACTGTTCACTATATATTTCATATAATATTCCTGTAATGAAAGACTACTGTGAATTATCCTAACCCAGGTTTGAATATTTTTACAGAACTTTCCCATCTAACAGAATTTTCCCAACTGACAAGATGTGTTAGCTAAGGCTTCTCTTGAATTAAATGCCCGGATGCCAAAGAGAAGACAAGAGTGAAACATGATAAAGCATTGGATACTCTGATCGCTGTGAAGATCCGGTATTATTCACTTTATACTTTCGAAGCTGAAGAAAAAACTTATACTCATTGGCTGAATTGTTGAGGTTGTTATGCTTTTATCCACACTAACACATCTACATTACCTTTGTATATCTACATATTTACAGAAGGCTATACACTTATTTAACTTTTTAGTTATTCTAAGCAAAGTAAATGAAACTGTGGGGTTCACTTATTTACTCTATGGTTAATGTTACGAATAAAATGTGCCATATTGTTCAAAAAATCAGATTCAAATATCTTATTACATGGTGCAAAACTCTCAAATCTTAGTTTGCTCAAATACTGACCAAGCTGAATAAAGCCATTTTTCAAAAAGAAAGTGATTTGTATTAATTATGAATGTCATTTTAACAAGGAGATTCTAAAATTACCTTTGGTGTTAAAGACAAATTTCACAGTCCACATTCATCTGGACAGTACTCTTTTGGCATTCTCTACCAATACACCTCAACCTGAAAACAACACAGTTCTATTGGATTCTAGTGTATTGCTTTAACTAAAATATACAGCCTTTATTTCTACAGGTTGAACCTCTCTAGTCCAGCACACTTGGGACCTGACCGGTGCCAAAACAGTCAATATGAGAAGAGTCAATATGGTTTTTGTAAGGGGAATTTATGCCTCACCAATCTTTTAGAATTCTTTCAGGCAGCAGCAAACATATTGACAAGGGTGATCCAGTGGATATAGTGTACTTGGACTTTCAGAAAGCCTTTGACAAGGTCCCTTACCAAAGGCTCTTAAGCAAAGTAAGCAGTCATCGGATAAGAGGGAAGGTCCCTCTCATGGATCAGTAACTGGTTAAAAGACAGGGAACAAAGAGCAGGAATAAATGGTCAATTTTGAGACTGGAGAGAGGTAGATAGTGGTGGTGGGACCAGTGCTGTTCAATGTATTCATAAATGATCTGGAAAAAGGGGTAAACAGTTTAGTGGCAAAATGTGCAGATGATACAAAATTACTCAAGATAATTAAGACCAAAGCAGACTGAAGAGTTACAGAGGATCTCACAAAACTTGGTGACTGTACAACAAAATGGCAGATGAAATTCAATGTTGATGAGTGCAAACTCATGAAGGCTGGAAAACATAATCCCAACTATACATACAAAATGGCAGGATCTAAAGTAGCTGTTACCACTCAAGAAAGAGATTTTGGAGTCATTGTGGATAGTTCTCTGAAAACACCCACTCAATGTGCATCAGCTGTCAAAAAAGCTAATAGAAGGTTAGGAACTATTAGGAAAGGGATAGATTATAAAACAGGAAATATTATAATGCCACTGTATACGAGACACTAAAAATTATTTGCTGAAGTCACTGGACCAAGTTAACTTCTAAAATTACTCCATGTCTCAGTCTATTGTAGATCTTTCAGGGCAAGATGGAAGGTGACAAATCATTAAAGAGTACTGCCACAAAATGAGATGCACTTTTACCCAAATGCTAAAGGCTGTATTCTACTCAAGAACTTATTTTCCATATACTTTGAGCGGAAGCACTGAAAGTCTTTCTTGGATCTGTTCCTGTGGAAGCTAATTCTGATTCCACTTAAACAGTTTACTTCCACTGAATATAGACTTAGTGAGGAGGTGTAGTGTAACCTAAGCATCTCTGTGTATAAAGTACTGAGGATATTCAAGGACTTACAGTAACTAGGAGAGAACACAAATGTTGACACGAGGGACGGCTCTAAGAAACTAATAATTTAATTCCTGTTGCTCTTCTGTTTGAAATACACATACAGTGGGTTTCTGTCCTGTGCACTGGTAAGCTTCAATACTAGTTATTTAATGGCTCTATATAAAATAGGTTTGTAACCAGAAGAGCTCTTTTTTTTTTTTTATCATATGACATGACTGGATCAAAAAAAAAAAAAAAAAGACCAAACCTGGAATCCAGTAGGTCTATCAGTTTGGCTCTTCCTGCACCCATACTCAGCCTGTTTCCTCACAGAACTGAGTTGGAAGAAGATTCCAATCTCTTTTGTCCATGACTGAAAGATCAGACCTATATTTCTTGCTAAGCATGGTTTGATTTTGTTCCCTTCTCTCCCATGCTCCCAACAGTGGGTATACCCAAAATAAAAGCCACTACATCCAATTCAATGTATCATAAGTAAAAACAAAGTTTATGAGCATAGCCTAGAAAATAAAGAGAAATTTATAAAACAATTAAGCAGAATATGAACACTGCTTCACTAATCATTAATGAAGCTGCAGTTAGCATAGTAAAAATCAGAGCCCGGTGTATTTCTCACCTGGAGAATTTGGTGCAGCAGCCAGCCTGTGCCACAGAACTGTGCTCCAGAATCTAAACTCTAAGTGCGTACATGTTCATATAAACATTTTTTTAAAAACATAACACAAGTTTGTGAAGAAAATCTTCTAAACATGAACAAAGCTAATTGATGTAATGTTAACCTCCTGAGTCTGTTCACAGTCAAACAAAAATTCTAAAAAAGAGCTGTGAACTATTCCATTCAGCCCAATGTGTGGGTAATTCTGAAACCTGAATGTGGCATTTCACATCAATATTACTAACAATATCAAAGATGTTCATTTGGACAGAAACATCCACCTAATGTGCTTAGATTAAATCCCAATCTGCCTCCTATGCCTTCACTGTTGCTAAACGTCCTAACTATCCCCGTCCTTAGCTGCCACAGCCTTCTTTCTTCTCTTCTCCTTTTATAGTATTGCATACAAACAAAAATATGTTAAAAGAATATTAATCTTGCTAAATCAAGCAATCAACAGTTAGGAAATGCTAGAATTAAGGTTGCACGGACTACTTTAATTCATCTCCCTAGTGTATATGCATTCTGACAGTCTCATTGACAGCCAGGGTGACAAAAAAATCTCAATGAGCAGCAAGAGCCAGGTTAGGGCATAGATGAACCACATGGCACCAGCCAGTCCAACTCAGCCCAGCCCAGGGCAGAGATCAGTGCCCAGCTCGCTCTGTGCTCAGCTCCAACCCAGACCAATGCTGCTACTTCCTGTCCAGCCAACAAGGAGAGTGGGGCAGCACTTAGAACGCAGTGATTACGAGACCTGGCCCAGCCTGCCCCATAGCCACTCCTTGCAGGCCTAAGGGAGACACCGCAGCGCTGGCTGGCAAGAAGCTGAGACCAGGATTCTCCCCACCATTGCCAGCACAGTACCCAGCACCGCACTACCCATTACACAAGCAAGTGTGTGAGAGGGCCCTGCTCCAGCAGGGGGATTGGGGTGGAGGAATAAATCCCACTCAGCTCCTTGCCGACCCTGGCTCCTTGTGCTGTCCCTTTCTCCTTTCCTACCCACTTCCAGCCTCCATTCCTCAGGCCTCTCATTGCAGTCCTTGCCCAGCCTCACCCAGCCAGTCTTAGTCTCCCACTCCAAGCTTGCTTTCTGAATTCCAATTCAATCTCTGCTCCCTCCCGCCCAAGCAGTGATGGACTCTCAGAGATTTTAGCTGTTAAGCACAAGCAAGTCTCAAGGCTTCAGTGAACTGAGGGCTTCTTCAATGCAAAGTGTCAACAATAACAAAACTTGGAAAAAGCATCCACGGGATCAACACACTAGACTTTGCTGACTCTATGAGTCTAAGTGGTAGAAGCTGTTTCTTTAAATAGTCTGTCTGCTAGGACTACTGAGAAGGAATTTACATGTGCTACTGATGAACAAACTTCAAAAGAGATTTGGATAAATTTTGATAGTAGTGCAGGAATGTGAAAATTCCCCTCTATTCAGCATTGCCTGGTGAGGCCTCATCTGGAATACTGTGTCCAGTTTTGGGCCCCACACTACAAGAAAAACGAGGAAAAACTGGAAAGAGTCCAGCAGAGGCCAACAAAAATTATTAGGGGGCTGGAGCACATGATTTATGAGAAGAGGCTGAGGGAACTGGGATTATTTAGTCTGCGGAAGAGAAGAATGAGGGGGGATTTGATAGCTGCTTTCAACTACCTGAAAGGGGGTTCCAAAGGGGATGGAGCTAGACTGTTCTCAGTGGTAGCAGATGACAGAACAAGGAGTAATGGTCTCAAGTTACAGTGGGGGAGGTTTAGGTTGGACATTAGGAAGAACTTTTTCACTAGGAGGGTGGTGCAGCACTGGAATGGGTTACCTAGGGAGGTTGTGGATTCTCCTTCCTTAAAGGTTTTTAAGGTCAGACTTGACAAAGCCCTGCCTGGGAGATTTAGTTGGGGATTGGTCCTGCGTTGAGCAAGGGGTTAAACTAGATGACCTCCTGAGGTCCCTTCCAACCCTGATATTCTAGGATTCTATGAAAATGATAATTTAAAAGCAAAAAGATAAATATATTTTTTCAAACCTTTAAGATGATTCAGTTTAAATTTTGGGTTAAGTTTCAGTGGTACAATCCTGGCCACACTGGGTATGTCTACACAGCAAAAAAAAAAAAACCTGAAGGCTCACGACAGCTGACTTGGGCTTGCAGGGCTTGGGCTGCTGGGCTGTTTCATTGCTGTGTGGACTTCCAGGCTCAGATTGGAGCGTAGGCTCTAGAACCCTGCAAGGTGGGAGGGTTCCAGAGCTTGGGCTCCAGCTGGAGCCCAGAAGTCTGCTCAACAATGAAACAGCCTGACCGCCCAAGGCCCGTGAGCCCAAGTCAGCTGACATGGGCCAGCCTCATGATTTTCTTTGCTGTCTAGAGAGACCCACTGAAGTCAATAGCAAAATTCCCATTGACTTTTATAGGGCCAGAATTTCATCCTTGGTTTGGTTCTTCTTCTATTCAAACTTATTTCCTCATCCCTAGCAAAGACATCATAAAAGTAGGGGTCTAGCCTGTGGTAACTGAGGGTTTTCATAGTGTAGAATGAGTAGTTTCTTAACACATAACAAAAAAAGGTTATTTTGTTGTTTCCTCAAACTTCTCAAGGTGCATGGTTAGGGTGGGAGCAAACCTGAAAGAACCAGTGAAATGAGTTTTGATACAATCTATAGTGTGACAGGCAATTGCATTTTTTTCCAGTAATAAAACTGTGTGATTGCTCCAAACAAGAAAATAATTTCACCAGAGATTTAACCCAATAAATATCACCCAATATATAAATAAAAAACTGATCATGTTGGAAATAGTTAGGAGGTAGATTATATATGTAAATTAAACTAATTATATATGTTGCACTATAGCAATTTTGAAAGTCTGTGAGATCTGCAATTAGAAAAACACTATTAAAGTTTACCTTACTGTAATATCCCTCAAAGTGCATTTTAGCTTTTTTTCCCGCACTAAGTTTATTTGTACATATTTTATGATACTGTCTCAGACACCTGTATGTTATAAATATATTTAACCTAAAAACCTATTTTGAGGGTTTTATTAAATCAGAAGTCTGTACCCAATATGTTTCCTTTCAGTGCTAGAAGTTATTACAAGAGTTATTGGCTAGTTGTAGGACATAGCAGAGCCAGAAAAAACATTTCATAGATTTACATACTGCAGCACCAGAAAATGTCTCATTTACACTGTGCCCAGAACCACAAAAATTTATCAAATACATTTCCAGACTCCCCAACCAAATAAAGGCTATATTTCCAAATACACTTTGTGCAGTTATATGTTTCGTTCACTCACGTTGGCCATGTACAATAGTACTTCTTTAAAAAACAATCTCCTCAATTCCCTAAATGATAAAACATCATGTACACAACTCCTGGTGTGTGTGGAGATGGCGGTCTTACCTAAAAACTAGACAGCAAATGATCCACCCCAGATTTGCAAGAATGTCTAACAAAGTCCAGTAAATAATAAAGCACCAAGTTGGTGGGGTTGAAAAAGCCTGCATCTTGTCAAAAAATCAAAATCTGTGCCTAAGAAAAATGCCTTCTCTTCCCCCTAACAAGTAAGAATTTATATTCTTATTTTGGTATCCCCATATTGTCATTTTACTGGTTTCAGAGTAGCAGCCGTGTTAGTCTGTATTCGCAAAAAGAAAAGGAGTACTTGTGGCACCTTAGAGACTAACAAATTTATTTGAGCATAAGCTTTCGTGAGCTACAGCTCACTTCATCGGATGCATTCAGTGGAAAATACAGTGGGGAGATTTATATACACAGAGAACATGAAACAATGGGTGTTACCATACACACTGTAAGGAGAGTGATCACTTAAAATGAGCTAATACCAGCAGGAGAGCAGGGCGGGGGTGAGGGGGAAAAAAACCTTTTGTAGTGATAATCAAGGTGGGCCATTTCCAGCAGTTGACAAGAACATCTGAGGAACAGTGGGGGAGGGGGAGTGGAATAAACATGGGGAAATAGTTTTACTTTGTGTAATGGCCCATCCACTCCCAGTCTCTTTTCAAACCTAAAGTTAATTGTATCCAGTTTGCAAATTAATTCCAATTCAGCAGTCTCTCGTTGGAGTCTGTTTTTGAAGTCTTTTTGCTGTAATATTGCGACTTTTAGGTCTGTAATCGAGTGACCAGAGAGATTGAAGTATTCTCCGACTGGTTTTTGAATGTTATAAATCTTGACATCTGATTTGTGTCCATTTATTCTTTTAGGTAGAGACTGTCCAGTTTGATCAATGTACATTGCAGAGGGGCATTGCTGGCACATGATGGCATATATCACATTGGTAGAAGTGCAGGTGAATAAGCCTCTGATAGTGTGGCTGATGTGATTAGGCCCTGTGATGGTGTCCCCTGAATAGATATGCGGACACAGTTGGCAACGGGCTTTGTTGCAAGGATAGGTTCCTGGGTTAGTGGTTCTGTTGTATGGTATGTGGTTGCTGGTGAGTATTTGCTTCAGGTTGGGGGGCTGTCTGTAAGCAAGGACTGGCCTGTCTCCCAAGATTTGTGAGAGTGTTGGGTCATCCTTCAGGATAGGTTGTAGAGGTTTTAGTTGGGGGCTAAAGGTGACGGCTAGTGGCGTTCTGTTATTTTCTTTGTTAGGCCTGTCCTGTAGTAGGTGACTTCTGGGAACTCTTCTGGCTCTGTCAATCTGTTTCTTCACTTCCGCAGGTGGGTACTGTAGTTGTAACAATGCTTGATAGAGATCTTGCAGGTGTTTGTCTCTGTCTGAAGGGTTGGAGCAAATGCGGTTGTATCGTAGAGCTTGGCTGTAGACGATGGATCGTGTGGTGTGATCTGGGTGAAAGCTGGAGGCATGTAGATAGGAATAGTGGTCAGTAGGTTTCCGGTATAGGATGGTGTTTATGTGACCATCACTTCTTAGCACCGTAGTGTACAGGAAGTGGATCTCTTGTGTGGATTGGTCCAGGCTGAGGTTGATGGTGGGATGGAAATTGTTGAAATCACGGTAGAATTCCTCAGGGGCTTCTTTTCCATGGGTCCGGATGATGAAGATGTCATCAATATAGCGCAAGCAGAGTAGGGGCATTAGGGGACAAGAGCTGAGGAAGCGTTGTTCTAAGTCAACCATAAAAACGTTGGCATACTGTGGGGCCATGCGGGTACCCATAGTAGTGCCGCTGGTTTGAAGGTATACATTGTCCCCAAATGTGAAAAAGTTATGGGTGAGGACAAAGTCACAAAGTTCAGCCACCAGCTTTGCCGTGACATTATCGCGGATACTGTTCCTGACAGCTTGTAGTCCATCTTTGTGTGGAATGTTGGTGTAGAGGGCTTCTACATCCATAGTGGCCAGGATGGTGTTATCAGGAAGATCACCAATGGATTGTAGTTTCCTCAGGAAGTCAGTGGTCTCTCGAAGATAGCTGGGAGTGCTGGTAGCATAGGGCCTGAGGAGGGAGTCTACATAGCCAGACAATCCTGCTGTCAGGGTTCCAATGCCTGAGATGATGGGGCGTCCAGGATTTCCAGGTTTATGGATCTTGGGTAGTAGATAGAATACCCCAGGTCGGGGTTCCAGAGGCGTGTCTGTGCGGATTTGTTCTTGTGCTTTTTCAGGGAGTTTCTTGAGCAAACACTGTAGTTTCTTTTGGTAACTCTCAGTGGGATCAGAGGGTAATGGCTTGTAGAAAATGGTATTGGAGAGCTGCCGAGCAGCCTCTTGTTCATATTCCGACCTATTCATGATGACGACAGCACCTTCTTTGTCAGCCTTTTTGATTATGATATCAGAGTTGTTTCTGAGGCTGTGGATGGCATTGTGTTCTGCACAGCTGAGATTATGGGGCAAGTTATGCTGCTTTTCCACAATTTCAGCCCGTGCACGTCGGCGGAAGCACTCTATGTAGAAGTCCAGTCTGTTGTTTCGACCTTCAGGAGGAGTGCACCCAGAATCCTTCTTTTTGTAGTGTTGGTAGGAAGGTCTCTGTGGATTAGTATGTTGTTCAGAGGTGTGTGGGAAATATTCCTTGAGTCGGAGATGTCGAAAATAGGATTCTAGGTCACCACAGAACTGTATCATGTTCGTGGGGGTCGAGGGGCAGAAGGAGAGGCCCCGAGATAGGACAGCTGCTTCCGCTGGGCTAAGAGTATAGTTGGATAGATTAACAATATTTCTGGGTGGGTTAAGGGAACCATTGCTGTGGCCCCTTGTGGCATGTAGTAGTTTAGATAGTTTAGCGTCCTTTTTCTTTTGTAGAGAAGCAAAGTGTGTGTTGTAAATGGCTTGTCTAGTTTTTTCTACATAAAAGAATAAATGGACACAAATCAGATGTCAAGAATTATAACATTCATAAACCAGTCGGAGAACAATTCAATCTCTCTGGTCACTCGATTACAGACCTAAAAGTCGCGATATTACAACAAAAAGACTTCAAAAACAGACTCCAACGAGAGACTGCTGAATTGGAATTAATTTGCAAACTGGATACAATTAACTTAGGTTTGATTAGAGACTGGGAGTGGATGGGTCAATACACAAAGTAAAACTATTGCCCCTGCCATTCCTCAGACATTCTTGTCAACTGCTGGAAATGGCCCACCTTGATTATCACTACAAAAGGTTTTCTTCCCCATCCCCACCCCGCCCCGCTCTCTTGCTGGTATTAGCTCATCTTAAGTGATCACGCTCCTTACAGTGTGTATGATAACACCCATTGTTTCATGTTCTCTGTGTATATAAATTTCCCCACTGTATTTTCCACTGAATGCATCCGATGAAGTGAGCTGTAGCTCACGAAAGCTTATGCTCAAATAAAATTGTTAGTCTCTAAGGTGCTACAAGTACTTCTTTTCTTTTTGTGTCATTTTACTGTTATATATAAAATTGTCACAAGCACTTAAATGCATTTTATGAAACTCATAAAAAATTTAAGTGGATTTATACTTTAGAATTGTAACATGAAAATAATGTTACTATAGTGTTGCTTGCTCAGATTTGCCCCTTCTAAAAGCAGTATGCTATATCTTCCTTCTCTGTTGTACTTGTTATATTTTAAAGACAGGTAATAACACTAATCTCCTAAAGTGGGTCCCCAAACTTCAGACAAAAGAAGCAAATGTTACCTGTGTTACTGTGCTTCTCCAAATATAACCTGGAATACAATTTTGAATGGGAAAGAAAACTAATTTATAGAGAGAGAAGTCCAGAGAGAGAAGTCACATTAGCCTGTTCGGGTCAACAGTATTCCCCAGATGACTGCAGGTGTAAACTCACTTATCCATGTTTCAGCCTGACTTAAAAATTTATGTTTCTTGTTGTATATCATGAATTATATAACGGGTGATTTACCCTGATTTTTTATTTTATAACAAAAATAATCTAACACGGTTACTACTGACATGGTTACTACTACACTGCACATATAACATAATCATTGCTATACACCTGTTCTTAATATAATTTATATTAAAAGAGTTATCTAAAATCTCATCTAAAAATATACAGATTCAGGCTACATAGCATTTGGATTTGGCCATATAGAAAATTTATATTAATATGGGTGTGCATTAGTATAACCCTCCCCCCCATGCAAGCACTTACTTTGATATGAGTGCTTTTTTCCAGTTTAGACAGACAATTTGAAAAGAAAAAGTAAAATTAATTGAAGACATTAACAATTTCTGCCCTACTCTAATTTCCAGATCAATTGTTAATTTCTATCTGTTTGAGAGTCTTGTAAGAAGCATCATTTCTACTTACACCACTGAAATAGAGAAGGAAAGAATAAAAAGTATGAAGCATATTACATAACAGAAATTTTCAAAAAGACACTTAGTATGTGGGGCCTCAGTGTCCTGTCACCACTAACAACACTAATAGCCAAATCTAAATGTAAATATAATTCCAATATATTTTCTGCTCCACTGAGTTTATGACTAGAGGTGGCACAAGTGGTGACACCTTTAGTTAAGGTTGTCCAACACTTCCCCTTATTAGTTGCTTATAACTTTGCAAAACTTAAACTGTTCAGGCTGAAATATGTCATGCCAGGAGTCTGCCTAAAGGCCAATTTTTTTTTTTTTTGAAACTTTCAGCTAAAACTAGCTTTGTCACCTGAGGTACAAAATAATGGGACATCCGGGATGATCCTGACCCCATAAAACTGGGCAGCTGGCAGTGTGTAATAAATACATTACAGATTTCCCAGAACAGCTACCTCAAAAAAAAAAAAAAAAAAAAAAAAGGGATGATGTTGGGAAAACCTAGACAGGAGGCAATCATCGTGAAAATAGTAAAGCTATTTTCAACAATATGGTTAGGGAAAGATACATTGTTTTGTTCCTGTTTAAAAAAATTAAAGGAGTACTTGTGGCACCTTAGAGACTAACCAATTTATTTGAGCATAAGCTTTCGTGAGCTAAGCTCACTTCATCGGATGCATACTGTGGAAAGTACAGAAGATCTTTTTATACACACAAACCATGAAAAAATGGGTGTTTACCACTACAAAAGGTTTTCTCTCCCCCCACCCCACTCTCCTGCTGGTAATAGCTTATCTAAAGTGATCACTCTCCTTACAATGTGTATGATCATCAAGGTGGGCCATTTCCAGCACAAATCCAGGGTTTAACAAGAACATCTTGGGAGGGGTAGGAAAAAACAAGGGGAAATAGGTTACCTTGCATAATGACTTAGCCACTCCCAGTCTCTATTCAAATCTAAGTTAATAGTATCCAATTTGCAAATGAATTCCAATTCAACAGTCTCTCGCTGGAGTCTGGTTTTGAAGTTTTTCTGTTGTAACATCGCAACTTTCATGTCTGTAATGCGTGACCAGAGAGATTGAAGTGTTCTCCAACTGGTTTATGAATGGTTTCAGAGTAACAGCTGTGTTAGTCTGTATTTGCAAAAAGAAAAGGAGTACTGTAGCTCACGAAAGCTTATGCTCAAATAAATTGGTTAGTCTCTAAGGTTCCACAAGTACTCCTTTTCTTTTTGGTTTATGAATGTTATAATTCTTGACATCTGATTTGTGTCCATTTATTCTTTTACGTAGAGACTGTCCAGTTTGACCAATGTACATGGCAGAGGGACATTGCTGGCACATGATGGCATATATCACATTGGTGGATGTGCAGGTGAACGAGCCTCTGACAGTGTGGCTGATGTTATTAGGCCCTGTGATGATGTCCCCTGAATAGATACGTGGGCACAGTTGGCAACGGGCTTTGTTGCAAGGACAGGTTCCTGGGTTAGTGGTTCTGTTGTGTGGTATGTGGTTGTTGGTGAGTATTTGCTTCAGGTTGGGGGACTGTCTGTAGGCAAGGACTGGCCTGTCTCCCAAGATTTGTGAGTGTGTTGGGTCATCCTTCAGGATAGGTTGTAGATCCTTAATAATGCATTGCAGGGGTTTTAGTTGGGGGCTGAAGGTGACGGCTAGTGGTGTTCTGTTATTTTCTTTGTTAGGCCTGTCCTGTAGTAGGTGACTTCTGGCTCTATCAATCTGTTTCTTCACTTACGCAGGTGGGTACTGTAGTTGTAAGAATGCTTGAGAGAGATCTTGTAGGTGTTTGTCTCTGTCTGAGGGGTTGGAGCAAATGCGATTGTATCACAGAGCTTGGCTGTAGACAATGGATCGTGTGGTGTGGTCAGGGTGAAAGCTGGAGGCATGTAGGTATGAATAGCGGTCAGTAGGTTTCCGGTATAGGGTGGTGTTTATGTGACCATCGTTTATTAGCACAGTAGTATCCAGGAAGTGGATCTCTTGTGTGGACTGGACCAGACTGAGGTTGATGGTGGGATGGAAATTGTTGAAATCATGGTGGAATTCCTCAAGTGCTTCTTTTCCATGGGTCCAGATGATGAAGATGTCATCAATATAGCGCAAGCAGAGTAGGGGCATTAGGGGACGAGAGCAGAGGAAGCGTTGTTCTAAGTCAACCATAAAAATGTTGGCATACTGTGGGGCCATGCGGGTACCCATAGCAGTGCCGCTGATTTGAAGGTATACATTGTCCCCAAATGTAAAATAGTTATGGGTAAGGACAAAGTCAAAAAGTTCAGCCACCAGGTTAGTCGTGACATTATCGGGGATAGTGTTCTTGACGGCTTGTAGTCCATCTTGTGTGGAATGTTCGTGTAGAGGGCTTCTACATCCATAGTGGCCAGGATGGTGTTATCAGGAAGATCACCGATGGATTGTAGTTTCCTCAGGAAGTCAGTGGTGTCTCGAAGGTAGCTGGGTGTGCTGGTAGCGTAGGGCCTGAGAAGGGAGTCTACATAGTTAGACAATCCTGCTGTCAGGGTGCCAATGCCTGAGATGATGGGGCGCCCAGGATTTCCAGGTTTATGGATCTTGGGTAGTAGATAGAATATCCCAGGTTGGGGTTCCACGGGTGTGTCTGTGTGGATTTGATCTTGTGCTTTTTCAGGGAGTTTCTTGAGCAAATACTGTAGTTTCTTTTGGTAACTCTCAGTGGGATCAGAGGGTAATGGCTTGTAGAAAATGGTGTTGGAGAGCTGCCGAGCAGCCTCTTGTTCATATTCCGACCTATTCATGATGACGACAGCACCTCCTTTGTCAGCCTTTTTGATTATGATGTCAGAGTTGTTTCTGAAGCTGTGGATGGAATTGCGTTCTGCAGAGCTGAGGTTGTGGGGCAAGTGATGCTGCTTTTCCACAATTTCAGCCTGTACACATTGTAAGGAGATTGATCACTTTAGGCCAACATCAGCCACACTGTCAGAGGCTCGTTCACCTGAACATCCACCAACGTGATATATGCCATCATGTGCCAGCAATGTCCCTCTGCCATGTACATTGGTCAAACTGGACAGTCTCTACGTTAAAGAATAAATGGACACAAATCAGATGTCAAGAATTATAACATTCATAAACCAGTTGTAGAACACTTCAATCTCTCTGGTCACGCGATTACAGACATGAAAGTTGCGATATTACAACAGAAAAACTTCAAAACCAGACTCCAGCGAGAGACTGTTGAATTGGAATTCATTTGCAAATTGGATACTATTAACTTAGGCTTGAATAGAGACTGGGAGTGGCTAAGTCATTATGCAAGGTAACCTATTTCCCCTTGTTTTTTCCTACCCCCAGACGTTCTTGTTAAACCCTGGATTTGTGCTGGAAATGGCCCACCTTGATGATCATACACATTGTAAGGAGAGTGATCACTTTAGATAAGCTATTACCAGCAGGAGAGTGGGGTGGGGGGAGAGAAAACCTTTTGTAGTGGTAAATACCCATTTTTTCATGATTTGTGTGTATAAAAAGATCTTCTGTACTTTCCACAGTATGCATCCAATGAAGTGAGCTGTAGCTCACGAAAGCTTATGCTCAAATAAATTGGTTAGTCTCTAAGGTGCCACAAGTACTCCTTTTCTTTTTGCAAATACAGACTAACACGGCTGTTACTCTGAAACCTTTAAAAAACTTCTTACAGCTGTTTCACTGTGATGCTCTAGAATCTCCATGCTTTGGAACAAGGACTTAAAATTTGGGGGAGGGGTTTCCCTAATGTAAGGAATGTGCCTTTTGAAGACTCTGAAAATTCAGCCAAATTTGGCCATTTTATAAGCCTTGGTAAAAATTTCATATCACACATACTCAATAGAAGCTTCATATTTTGGCAGCTAAATTATATCTCAATATTCAGTTTGCATTGAGCATTTTCCATCTTTTCACAGCTCTTATGTGTGCCAACTAGTAGGGCTCAATGTAGGTTTTTTATTGCCCAGGGCAGAAAATGTTTTTGGCACCTCCTTCTTCCACTCCTCCTCCTCCAAAAATGGATTTGGCACTCCTGAATGTGGTTGCCCAGAGCAGCCATCCTGACTACCCATCCCTAATGCCAACCCCAGTGATCAGACTGCACATGCACAGAGCCACTGAGCATGCTCCAGCCCTGAACTGCAGTGGCTGAATAGAACTTTCCCTGCAATTGCTTTTTACAATAGTTGTGGGGTTGCTGTGGCACTGGCCAGTGGAAGTGAGAGCAGAAAGAGACATACAGTCCTGTGCTCTCAATGCTCCCCTGCTGGCACCCAGGCAACTTGTGGGAGAAGGAGGAAGCTGCCTGACTCGAATGCAGAAGAATGAGGACCAGGGGCAAGAGGGAAGAAATGCAGGGCATAGGGCAGTAAGGATAGGAGCTTAGAGGGTGAGGATGGTTAGCAGCAGAATCCAGCAATGGGGGAAGACAAAAAAAGTGGGGGGAAGCAGATAGGAGCCCTGGAGAGGAAAAGGACAGGAGAAAGTAGGAGAGAGGGGTTGGACAAAGAAGCTAAGGGCAGGGAGCAAGGGCAGGAGCTGGAGGGAAGAGAGGGTCAGGGAGGGAAAGAAATGAGGGGGTGGGGGAGAATTAGGAGCAGAACCTGGGGAGGAGGAGTGGATAGGCGCAGGATAGGGTCAGAAGGCTCTGTGACCATTAGAGCACACTCCCCAACCAAACCTTGGATTGAGCATTATTCCTGATGCTCATCATTCCTTTGCTGTCTAGCAAAATACCTGTAAAATCCACGGGAAAACTGTCTCTACACTCCCTCTAGTGGCAGGTCAACATAGAAGATTGCAGCCATTCAGTTACTTCATTAGCTCCCACAAATAACCCATGTGAAGGAGTCAAGATAGTTCTACATTACATTTTTTTTTTCAATTTTTAAGTTTAAAAACTTAAATTACTTTAAAAACTATGTCAAAAGAACATGAAACTTCCAAAGTCTAGTGCTCAAAAGTTAAAAAATGCCAGAATGAACATTGCCTGTGTAATCTTAAATCATCCTCCTTGTGCATATGCATTATGATACAGTTTTTAGTTACGTGACCACATACTATTTTTTCTACACAACCATTTTTATTCAGTGCACAGACTGTGCTATGGGAATGGATAAGCATAGCATAATTAAAGAGACTATAGTCTTTAGGATCCCTGCTTCATTTGTTGCAGAAGTTGAAAGGTGTGTAGTGAACAAATGAGGCAGGGAGTTGCAGGAAGAGAAAGAATGGTCTCATACGGCTACGGCAGCTGAATGCCATCCTGGAGAATTGGATTCTATCCCTGCCTCTGCCACAGAGTTTCTATGTAAAGCTGGACAAGTCACAAACAAAAGTTTTCAAAGGTAGCCACTGTTTGTTCCTCATTTTCTTGGTACCCAACTTGAGATACCTACGGTCTGATTTTCAGAAAAGTTGAGCACTCACAACAGCAACTGACATCAATGGGAGTCCTCCTCTGAACACGTAAAGTGTTAAGTACTCTGGAAACTCAGGCCCTACACTTACACTGAGCCCCTACAATTAGCTAAAAGTTTTGACAATTCTGGTTTTCATCTCTGTGCCTCAATTCCCCATGTGTAAAATGGGGATAATACCATTGTGTATCAAGAGACAGTATTATAAAATGATACACCCTCAGCAGTGGTCTACCAATTAATCCTCATAAATAAAGTCTCCAGCCGCTTGAGGCTTGACATGATCCAGGATTTATGAGCACAATGAAGAGTTGTGCTCAGCAAAATCAGAACATAATAAAAATCACATTAGTGAGAATAAAAACAGCCAAATTCTACCTCAGCTGAAGAAAGAAGAAAATGTAAGTGATAAAGATCAGATGCTTCCTAGCATTCTACTAAGAAATGGAGGTCAGGGGGGAAGGAAGGGAGAGGGGACAGAAAAAACTAGCCAGTGGGACGACCTGCCCTCATGTGAAATCAATGGGATTACTCATGTGAGTAACGACCTGCAATATAGGACCCTAAAGGCATGTCTGTTTGTTTATTACGAGTTCTTAAGGGCAGGGACTGCATAGTCCTGCAGCTGGGAGCGTGCTTCCCATCCCAGTAGACAGACTTACGGTAGCTCTGCTAGAGCTGTACACTAAAAACAGCAGCATGGACTTTTGCAGCACAGGCAGCAGCAAGGGCTAACTATCACAACTATCACTCCTGGGTCCACACTCAGGTGAGCAGCCTGTGCCCCTGCCCTTGCTGCAAGTGTCCACACCACTATTCTTAGCATGCTAGGTCCAGCAGAGCTAGCTTGTGTCTGTCTACACAGGCTTGGAAGCACACTCCCAGCTGCAGAGTAGACATCCCTAGGTAACCAAGGCCCTGATGCTGCACTAAGCTCTGTACAGATGGACTCCTCAATGCCATTTACTTCAAAAGAGCTTCATGTGATCACAGGTGTCCACCTAACCAGAGCTCATGGCAGGATTGGGCCCCAAATTATCAAAGCTCAGAAATTCTGAAATACTTTTGTTCTCTGATTAATTTTATTTTTGTAATTATTGCTCCCAATAGGAACAGTGACATGTAATTGAAGTATCACCGAGGATTTTAGTGAGACAAAAGCTACTAGCTTCCACAGGTAATATTTCTGGGAGAAAAAAATGTAAATTATTTGTACTGATGTAACTATAATTGACAGGAAAATAAGGCAAGATTGGGTTAAAACAGCTCAAACAAATAACATTTATACTTTATATTCTAATTTGTGATGACCTAACATTACCTTTTACTTATAGTATGTAACAGAAAGGGGAAATGAAAAGGGAAGTACAGTAGAGAAGATTTTTTAAATGGACAATAATTCTTCTGAATTGAAAATGCTACCCTAAAATAGGAGAATTCAAAGATCCAATTAAAAGATACAAGATTCTTTAAAAAATTCTTTAAGCCAACATCGTAACTTCAGGAAATAAATTCAGCAGGCATACTGCAGAACTCCTTTTTGGAATGGTGTCCAGGAAACATCATCTTCTTTTTCCTTAGCTAAGCTGGGGCACGGGAGAGCTGTAATGTTGCAAAAATTTGAAGTAATTAAAGATAGAACAGATTAAGATACTTTTGAGTGTGCTATAATGTTGGAATTTTCATTAATTTACATGGGTAACAGTTACAGGGCAGGGACAGTCTTTTTGTTCTATTTGCACAGCCCCTAGCACAATGGGATCCTGCTCTTTGGCAAGGGCCTCTAGGAACTACAGTTATATAAGTGAATAAATAAATAAATATGATGACTTTGCAGTGCAGTACTGGAAGGGAGAGTAAACCTGAGCTGGCTTGTCTGACAGTTTATGGCACTTGTTTAGCTGTCAGTTTTCAAGAAGCTTACAGATAACCCAAGGGTCCTGATTAACATTTATTTTCCCACTAAATAAAATTCTAATGCCTAAGGCTGCTGTTCAGCTTGAGCATATATGGTGCAATTCAACACTCATTGAAGTCAGTGGAAAGATTCCCACAGTCTTCAATGGGAGCTGGATCTGGACCACAGGTACTACTGAATTTGCTCACAAAGCACAGCACTGGGAGTATCTAACTCTTTACTTTGTGAAGTAGTCTACCTTCAATTTCAAAGACAAAATATTCCCAAACAAAATACAAATTTTGCCTGTGAAGTTAAAGTTAAGAGTACGTATCAGTAGCTTTAGGGTAAAAATCTTTACAATAACTTTGTATAGTTAGCAAAAAAAGACAAGCATTTAAAAAATCAGATTTAAGATTAAATTTACAAGAAATCAAAATATTTCAAAGTATGGAAATTCACTGTTAAGACACTTTAACTATAACTGTAGAAATGCCAGCCTCCAATCTTTTATTCTTTGTCCCTTTCATAGCTTCTTCAGAAGATATGTTATTTTTAGATCAGTGACTTTTTTTAAGAGCTTTAAAGAATCTACTGTAGTTGTATATATTGCAGCCACAGCATCAGAAACAGAGCATTATATTTCTTTAATAAACTCATTTATCTGTATACACCATACCATAAACATTTTTCCTACATCAACCAGGGATTAAACAAAAAAGCACCGAAGTGAATCTTAAGCATATTACTCATTTACTGTAAAGATGAATCAGCACAAAGCTCCCAAATAATTCATAATATAGCAATTGCAAAAACCAGAGAAGAAAACCAAGCACTCTAGACTCTGAGCAACCACCATCACACCACAAAGCTGCTCTAGTACCGTGTATCAAGATGGTTACCCACTCCAGCCCTGACAGGGCTGGGGCTGTGGGGAAAAGCCCAGCCGGATTAAGCGAACAGCCACAGCTGTAGCCAGCTCAATCAGGCCCAGCTGCCTGTCATAAATATAAAGGGAAGGGTAAACCCCTTTAAAATCCCTCCTGGCCAGAGGAAAAATCCTCTCACCTGTAAAGGGTTAAGAAACTAAAGGTAACCTCACTGGAGACAAGATACTTTCAAAAGCTGGGAGGAGGGAGAAAAACAAAGGGTCTGTGTCTGTCTGTGTGATGCTTTTGCCGGAGACAGAACAGGAATGGAGTTTTAGAATTTAGTAAGTAATCTAACTAGGTATGTGTTAGATTATGATTTCTTTAAATGGCTGAGAAATAGCTGTGCTGAATAGAATGAATATTCCTGTCTGTGTATCTTTTTTGTAACTTAAGGTTTTGCCTAGTGGGATTCTCTATGTTTTGAATCTAATTACCCTGTAAGGTATCTACCATCCTGATTTTACAAAGGTGATTCTTTTCTACTTCTATTAAAAGGCTCCTTGTAAGGAAACAATGCTTTTTCATTGTTCTAAGATCCAAGGGTTTGGGTCTGTGGTCACCTAAGCAAATTGGTGAGGATTTTTACCAAACCTTCCCCAGGAAGTGGGGTGCAAGGGTTGGGAGGATTTTGGAGGGAAAGATGTGTCCAAACTATGTTTTTTTTCAGGAACCTAGATAAAGTTTGGTGGTGGCAGTGGAAGTCCAAGGGTAAAATAGTTTGTCCCTTGGGGAAGTTTTAACCTAAGCTGGTAAAAGTAAGCTTAGGAGGTTTTCATGCAGGTCCCCACATCTGTACCCTAGAGTTCAGAGTGGGGAAGGAACCTTGACACTGCCCCTATAAGAGGCTGTGAGCCAGGAGCCCAGGCAGTCTCCCTCTGCCTAGAGAGGGTGAAGAGCCTGGCTGCAAGGTGCTAAGCAGGACACCTAGATTGGAGCAGGGTGGGAGAAGGGCCAGAGGAGCTGGGAGCTCCTGCCTGGAAAGCCTCAGGCTGCAAACCGAATAGGTGCAGGGTTGCAGAGGGGCAGCCCATGGGTAAGCAGAGGCAGCAGATCAAAAAACCCTTGCCTGTGATGAGTGGCATATACACTGCAGTCTGCCCCAATACAAGGGACTAAGTGGGGACTGGCAGTAGCCCAGACTGAGGTGGGGTTAGAGGGTGGGGGGGTTCCCCTGGGTGGGGAGACCCAGAACCTGAGGGTGTGGGGGTACTGCCAGGGGGTCAACACCCCAGAGAAAGGGGCCAGCAGTAAGGCGGGTCACCGGGCTGCAGAGGGTGCTCTGGTGGCTGGATGAGCTAATTCCTGACAACGACCAGCAGGAGGCGCTGCAGAGGTGAGTCTAAACCTTTACAGGCCCCATCAGCCTCTCTCATACATGGCATACCTCCACCAGGTCCACCATTTTTCTGGGGGTGGCTTATAAAAGAACCCAGACCCTCCATCCTTGAGGTATCTATAGCAGCAAGAGAAGCCAAGGGAGACAGCTTTCAGACTCAGGAACCTCTGATATGAGTTCAGTTCTTAGGACTCAACTCTGTCTTAACTGGTATTATTTGTTTTCTATCTTCTACCCCTTCACACATATACACTCTCCTCTTCTGGGCATCATTCACATCTAACCACTGTGCATTTCACCATTCTCCCCTGCTGCCTCCACTCTCCTGCCTCACTTCTGATACCAGTCAGCTCTGTGTTCTTGGGGAACCAGGACCCAGTATCCAGCCTATCTGACTCATGTAGGACCCACCCCCCAGCCTCTGCTTGAACCAAAACTGATCAGAGAAAAGACTTGCAGAGAGCAGGGGGGTAGACACCTAAACCCCTCCTGACAAGGGTGACAAGATTAAGGCAACTTCCCTAGCCTCATCTGCATCAAAGATTGTACAGGGAGGCATCTCCCTTAGCATGGAGATTCCAAGGCAAGAACCACACTGAACTCTGGGACCAGGGAAGCACTGCATCATGAGGAATCTCTGCTCTAGATGTTAATGAACCTATGCCTGCACACACCCAGCTTAAGTTATCAGACTAATTCTAGTCATAAATCCTTGATTGATATCCAAAATACTGAAGCAGCCTAATTCCATTGTGAGCTCCCTGGAGGGAACACGCCCCACAGTCAAGAGTGATCCGCTCCTATTGTCTAGTCTAAAGAAAACCCTTGAGTCATCAGTTTATCCATAAACAAATCTAGTGCTCTCCCTTGAATCATTGTTGTTTCCCTACAAGAAACCCCTACCCATGCTCAAGTGTGTTCTGATGCACGGATCCAACTCTGTATCCGTTCCACTGGGATTTCATCTTCTCCTGACTGATCGTGCTGGGGGCTTTGCCTGTCTCCAGCACTCAGGACCCTGAGCTACCACCATCACCTAGAAATCCTAACCAGTTCAAGCTTCATGGATTGGTGAGATCCCAGCGCACGCGCTCTCTGTTTTCTTTTCTACCTCAGGTTTTCTATATGTGACTTTTGTAACCTTTAATAATGTAACTATTACGTTTGTTTAGGCTCCCCTTGCGTAGTTATCACTATTATTCAATAAATAAGCTGGTTGGTTCCCCCCCCTCTCTCTGAACTTTCCTCTTTTGTGTTTTTAGCCTCCCTGTTTACTCTGCAGCAACGCTTCTCTTACCTAAGCTAAAGATCCCTGTAGCACCCAAAAATACTGTGGGGTTTGCTCATCAAGTAGGTTACTACCAGTAGCCTAGTAACATGAAAGAGGGGATAGGGACATGCTGAACCTGTGACATAGGAGGGTGGCAGCTTGGAAGTGCTGTCCAACCCAGTCTGCTCAGATTTACTCTATTCCAGTGCAACACCTGAGGGACACATAAGGGTGGCAGCTTGAAAGTGCTGCTTGGCCCAGCCTATTGAGCCCAGAGGCATATAAGGGTGACAGCTTGAAAGTGCTGATTGACCCAGTCCACTCAGATTTGCTCTGTTAATATGTGCATTCATCCAGTTCTGGGGCTGGTAGAACCTAAGTCCTGCAGGATAGCTCCATTGGGAGGAGACTTGCAGAAGAGAGAAGTAGAGCTCCATATGAAAACACAATAGTGACACAAGCAGTACATTGATAGAATTACAGAACTTCCCACCCCCCAGAAAAGTAACCCTAATAAATGAGTATACCCCAAAGTAACAAGCAAATCTGGTAACACTTCCCACACTGTCTTCCTTTTTATTTTCCCCAAGAACATCATCATTTCCTTCTGTCTCACCTCAAAAACTCATACATCCACCCCCAATCCTCTTTGGCACCACTACCAACAATGATGCCTTTTCAAACACAGAACACCCATATACTTCTAGTTGGCGCGACACAGTCAGGGCGCACTGAGGACAGTCTGCCCCGGCTGACAGTCACGCCGGGAGCAGGGGGACCCATCCCCCCCACGGCCCTCGTACCGCACCTCCCGCGAGGGGGGGGGGAGGGCCAGGGGGCCAAGGGGGAAGGTGCGGCAGCGGTCATCTTTTTTGGATTAAGGGAAAATGAAAACTCCATGAGGCAGTGCAGTGTATCTTCCTTCTGGAATAAGCTGCCTCTGAACTGAAGACACAGGCACAGCTGCCTCCGACAGAAAGCAGATCCTTAAAACACTTAAAGGTTCAGTACATAGAAAACAAACCCGTAATAGTTATAGTTATGCACAGCACACCCCTCCCTGCAACTAGATTTCTTAAAAAACTGTGATAACGTAATGTGTGTTCTGTTTTTTTCATCCCTTATGCTAAATTTTTTATGTTTATTATTGTAACACATCCAGGCCTATTGTGCTAGGCCTTGTATACACACATAGCAAGAGACAGTCCCTACACCTAAGAGTTCATAATAAACAAACAGCGCAAGGATGGGAAGGGAAACAGAAGGTCAGGGTGAAATGATATGCCCAACGTGATAAAGAATAGATCTAGCACACTTATTTCTCCTAAAAAAATTAGGAATTTCTTAATAGTAAACTGAACTTCATTATCTGAAATTATCTCTATAGGTAACCTGTGTGTAGCAAAGATATCCTGTAATTCTAGTATATTACTATTTCACTTCTGCTTATTTGAATAAACAAACTAGTTATATTCTCCTTCTCTCTTTTTTGTTTGTTTTGTTCCCTATATAAATCAGTGTAGTCTTTACAACTGCAAGTGCACCTATTCCAGAGATGAGACAGAATAGTTTTTGGCAAGGCTAAGGGGCTACTAGATAATTCACATTAAACTACTCTGTCTTTCTATATCCTGGTCTCAGTCTAGTCACAAAATACAACATCCAGCAACCCTGATAAAAACTTTAAGACTTTTTAAAATTGGAATATTGTAATTAGAAAGAAATACACTCAAGTTCAACAGTATAAATACAAAAGGATAAAGTAGTAGTCTCTAAAAGTTCAATACTGTTAGTACATCTCTTGATTATTTTAATGTTTAGCTGTAAACAAAAAACACACAAGGAAATTTATATCCTACATTTGGTCTCGTTCTTTCTAATTGAAGCAACCAAATGGGATTCAAGTAAGCAGGAAAATTAGTCTTTGTCAGTGAACAAAGAACAGCTGTTGGATGAAGGAACTGCATTCTAGCAAATCCCTCAATACAGTTTTTTCTCTTACTTATTCAGTCAGTTTACTGACAATTGCTTTACTTTTAACTACTGTATGTTGACTTTTAGTACATAGCACATCAGCAAGTTTGATTTCAATGTAGATTTAAAAACAAATGTTCATCTACTGAAAAGAATATTCTGAGGAAGGCAGGGACAGACAACAACTCATACTGACATAGGAGAGAGATCATTATAGATCTTCATAGGATCAGACATATTAGCCATTCAAAAAATAAAATCAATTTGACAACAATTTGTTGGGAATATTTTGTATAAAAACTCAGCAAAAAGGAAAAAAAATATGTTAGAGTGCTTCTTGGTTTAATTCTACAATGTCTTGTATATATTATGTTGGAATAAGCTAATAACTAGTAAATCAGAAATATAATTGTCATTAATTTGTATTATAATGAAGTCTCTGAATAACTAATTAAGGTCTCAATCCTATAAAACCTAACACGCAGGCTTTATTTTACCTACTGTGAGTTGTCCTGTTGAAGTCAATAAAACTACTCGCGCAGGCCATGTCTACACTACAAACTTCAATTGACACAAGTTATGTTGTTGTACATCTGCTGACATTTGTATATTAGGTGAATGCATACTTTTTGCTTATACTGGAATCATACAAGTGCCTGGATCAATGTAAAGTGAAGTGCAGCCTGGGTAGGTATCCTAGTGTGCCATAGACCACCATCTAGCACAATGCCTTTTGGGCCATTTTTGCAGTGTTTTGTGGGAAAGTAACAATTCACCTAGGTATTTCTGGAAGCTAAGAGTCAAGTTCCCAGAATACAACATTCTCTATCCCCTAATGCCTTCCACATCCTGTAATTTTCACACTGTTTTTTGAAAATCCCACAAACCCACATGGCACTTTTTGGTCTCTGCTATCGCTGACAGAAGCATGGAGCTGCAGAGCTCAGTATTATTCTCATGAATGTTGCAAATACAGGACACACGATTCTCCTATATTGGCAGACCTTCAGGAAATACTACAACAATTAGGATAGCAATGATGAAGACGAGAATATCTTCAAGGAGGATTTGTTGATGAGCATAGCAAAAAAAAAAAAAAAATTCCAGGTTGCTCAGGGTATTCATGGAGCAGCTGCAGAGAAGGCATACCCCTTCTGAGGCCAAGAAATGAGCATTCACTGGTAGGATCGCAGTGTAATAAAGGTTTGGGATGAGGAGCAATGGCTGCAGAACTTTTGGATGCAAAAGGTCAAATTCCTGGATCTGTGTACCAAACTTGCCCCTACCTCCCAACAGGGGGATACCAGAATGAGAGCTGCATTGACAGTGGAGAAGCAATGGTCATCATGTACTGGAAGCTTGCAATATCGGATTGCTACCAGTCAGTGGGAAATCATTTTGCAGTTGAAAAATCCATAGTGGCAGCCACTGGCATGCAAGTGTGTAGGCAATTAATTGTTTCCTGATATGCAAGACTGTGACTCTTGGCAAGTTGCAGGAAATAATGGATGGATTTGCAGCAGCGGGGGTCCTGGACTCTGGTGGGGCAACAGATGGCATGCATATCCCTATTTTAGCACCTTACTACTGAGTACAACAACAGAAAGGGATACTTATGCGCTAGTGGATCACCAGGCATCACATCATCAATGTGGGTTGATCAGGGAAGGTGCATGACACTTGCCTCTCTAAGAACATAGAACTGTTCAGAAAGTTGTATGCAGGGACATTCTTTCCTGAGTAATGGACAGGAGTAGTGGCTAGTGATGTGGAAATGACAATAATGATTCTGGGGGACCTAGCCTACACCTTGCCCCCATAGCTTAAGAAGGTGTACACTGGTCATCTGGATAGTGCCAAGAAAAGATTCAACTACTGGCTTAGTAGGTGCAGAATGACTGTGGAACGTTCTTTCAATAGGCTGAAAAGTTGCTGGCAGTGTTTGCTCACTGGATTAGATCTCAGTGAGAAAAGCATCCCCATGGTTATAGTTGCATGTTGTGTACTGCATAATATCTGTGAGGCAAAAGCTGCCACCAGGGGCAAGCTGGAGCAGCTGTCTACAGAATCTGAACAGCCCGACACTAGGGCTATTACAAGAGCCTGCTGTGGAGCTATGCATTTGAGGGATGCGTAAAGGTTCATTTTAACCATCTGGCACAACAGTATTCTGTCTTGAGACGTTGTCTCTCTTGTGTAATTAAGATTATGTATTATTTGTTTTTTGCCTGGTAATATCTGTTCTGTAGCACCTGCTGCAAATTACAAATAGTACT
Organism: Lepidochelys kempii; assembly: GCF_965140285.1. Classification (NCBI taxonomy): domain Eukaryota; kingdom Metazoa; phylum Chordata; order Testudines; family Cheloniidae; genus Lepidochelys; species Lepidochelys kempii. Next base: position 62,751,281 of record NC_136384.1, on the reverse strand, counting down.
GGCCCTGGGTCTTTGCCTGCCACTCTAAATTGTGTGGCGCTTGCTGTACATTTCTGAATATGGCTTTGTCAGGTCATGATGATATGGATTCTGTGGTGCTTGGTGTAAATTTATAAGTACTGTTTGATTTCTTGACTGCCACTCTGCAATATTTTTTGTGAACTAATAAAGATATTTTAATTCTCCAAAAATAGAACTTTGAGTACAAAAATTCAGTGCACAAAAATTGAAGTGCAAACAACGACACATGTCATACAAACTTCTAACAACTTAACAGAGTGACACTTAAAAATTCCTATTGAAAAGGAAGTAAACATTTATGTCCATTTGTGTAAACAAAATGATAGTTCAATGTAATCTGTTGTGGCTATACATACACTAATCTGAGGGTTCCACAGGCCAGTGTATGCGGAGCTGTGGTTTTCCTTGTTGTCCGCCAGCATGGAGTTGTAGGGGTAAGGATGCAGTCTACAATGCCATGCGGTATGTTGTGGGGTATAAGGATCAGCAACCATCAAGCTCTCCAGAGTGCAAAGGCTGTGAATCTTGGTTTCTTGGACCAGTACGACAACAAGGGTCTGCAATATTTGAGTTTGCTGTCTGAGAAGACTCATAATGCATTTCCCACTATTTGTCCTGCTGGGACTTTGACTTGTTGCCTCACCTCTCTTTTTCTCTCCATGCTCCCAATCATATTGGTTGTCCAAGCCCTTTGTTCACAGTTCGATGCAGCACTGGCTGACAGGATCTTGCAGAACATGTGTTCCCTAGTCTTCTTCCTTCTCTTCCTCATCAGAATCAGGTATCCTGTGGGCATGGAAGGGGCATCTTCCAAAGCCACCACGTCAGAAGCTGCTAATAAAAACAGACATGTGCACCATTAGATTTACAGTAACAATGGAAAGGGAAAGATACATTTCAAAATTCCCTTCCCTTATTCCAATAAATATTTTAATAAGATACTTTTATTAACATTTTAGCTTTGGAGGGCGTCATTGCAGCACTGCTCTTCAGGTCCAACTATAGGGCGGTGGGGGGTTTTGTTGCATGAATCTATAAAATTCCAGCCCCCATTCCACAGGTACAAGTATAGGGCAACAGCAGTGAATATTGGCACTATATTTCACAAGCAGTGGTAATTTTGGTTGATATCTCACTCCTGAGGCTCACAAAGGTACAGGGAATACAGCAGTCCTGACATTCCAAAGCTACCTAGGCTCGTATGCTACCCGGTTTGTTACAGTGGTGCCAGACAAACTCATCCCAGAATGGCATGGGAAAGAATCCTATCATAAAAGAAGAAATAAAGTGTTAGTATATAGGCTTGTTTGTCAGCTTCAGATACAATTTTGCGTTTGATTTTTTTTATATTCTTATATTTTATACTAATATGTGTGAAGAACGATGAACAAAGACACTGTGTGTTGCACTTCCCACAACCAGATGGGGCTTTTAGTACAGTGAGAAAAGATGAGAGATAGAGCTAAAATATTACAAGGCATGGTGGGAGTGTAATATATGAGCACACTTTAAGATTGCCTTAACCCCTATCTCATGGCAAGGTCAAGCAACCAGTCAGGAGGGACAAAGAGATATTGGGGGGAAGGTATAAAACACTAAAAGGCCGAAGAAATGCCTGTCCCTGTCCTCCCAGCACAACCTCACTCCTCACCCCTCCCATGGGATACAAAAGAGGCGGGATGAAGACCCTCGACTCATGACCCTCCAAACTGGAACATGACCATAAATTGTAAGGGACTGTGGGCATGCACTGCAGGTATATTTGAGCCTGCTAAGAAGGAAAAGACGGGAAATTGGAAATGGGGAGGGGGAAATGGGGACACAGGCAAGGCTCTGTGGCGTCAGAGCTGGGAACGGGACACTGGGAAACAGACTCTGCCGGCGTATAGACCTATGAATATGTTTGCTTGGAACTAACCCCAATAAACATCGCATTGCCTGCACTTCAGACTTCTGGTCTTCTGCTTTCTGTCTGTGTGACAAGAACAAGGGTAGAGGGTGAAACGAAAGCCGTCTAACATAAGGCCATCATCCCAGAGACGGATAGGATTACACATTATATCTATGATAGTTTCACTGAGAACTCTCCGGAGGATACAAGAGACATCCCTAGCCACATAAACAACTTGCTCCGCAAAGTCCTCCCCCGACCTGGCCCGACAGGGGAATGAAAAGCAAAAGATGACTCAACCGGTTTGTACTTTGGTAGAGGTAGAATAGGATTGATGTGGATCATACAAGCGGACTGTCATAGTAATAATTCAAGAGTTTGTTTTTCATTGATTTCCTTTTTATTTTCTCATAATATACCAATAAAGCAAATAAAAGTTGCTACCTGTTTTGTAAAATTAGGGATGGGCCAGGTCCCATCTTTAAATGGGGGAGTAGAAGGGAGAAGAGGAAAGAAAAGCAAATTAAACATTTTAAGAGAAATGCATCTACAGACTTACCTGAGCTCCCTTCCTCTTCATCTACAGGGTCATTGCATTCACCTGGCATGACTCGCTAGACTCCTGCTGAGCTTCAAACAGGTCCTGGCTCACAGCATGGTTGGAGTCCCCTGTCCAGTCTTCCCCACCCTCTTCCTCACTGTTCATGGCAGAAATCTTCGTCTCAGGCTCCTCCCAGATAGCCAAAGTGGTCTGTGGCATGATAGTGGTATCACCACCAAGTATGGCATGCAGTTCATTGTAAAAATGGCAGGTCTACAGGGAGGCACCAGATTTCTTCTTGCCTTCCTTGGCCTTGCAATATCCCGATTGAAGTTTCTTCACTGATCACATGGCTGCTGATCCCTGTCATGCCCCTTTGTCAGCATCCTTCATACAATCTATTCGTAGATGTTCAGATTTCTACAGCTGTTCCATAGCTTGCACAGCCTCTTCTCCCCACAAGCCAAGGAGATCCAATACTTTTTTCCTGCTCCAGGCAGGATCATGTCTGGTCCTTCTCTCTATGTGTGAAGCCAGCACAATTCGTTGGGCAGTGGGACGTACACAAAAGAAGGTAACCTGCTAGGTGAGCTTGCCAAGATAGGCAACCAGAAAAGGGCATTTCAAAAACATGCAGGGTTTTTACAGGGGGAGAGGCAGGCAGTAGAGTTTAAAATTGTGAGCATTGCAGTCACTGTTGTGGGGAATGGGGCATTGTGTGACAGTGACTGGATGACTGCTAGGGTCAACACCTAGGTCAACCTGCTATGTCCTGCAGTGACAACCCTCACATTGCATTTACCAAAGTAGGTCGACTATGCTGTTTTAGGAGGTAGTTTTACTGCATCACCATAATGCGATACTTACATCAACTGAAGACAAATCTGAACATAGACACATGCATAAATAGGTCGACGCAAGGCAACTTACATTGATGTAACTTTATGGTGTAGACCAGGCCTCAGTGTGTATTATGTTAAGCGTGTGCTTAAGTCTTTCCAGGACTTGGGCCTTATTTAGGCAAACAGATCACTGCTTGAATAAGGCACATACACATTACCAAACAGCACTATTAGCCTATACTTTTTATATATCAAATAGATAACAAAAATGTTTTGGGTCTGCTGTAAATATAAGAAAACGAGCTTGATGTGGACACAGTGGCAAAATGAGGACAGACACATGCATGGACTTTAGTGGCAGGCCACAACATTTATTAAACTTTAACACAGGGGTGGGATGCTACCTGCTCATCACCCATACTTTCCTTACCATATAACCTATAATTGGCACCCATACACATAATGCAGGATAGGCTCGCCTCTCTGACTCCTAGCAACCTCTCCCCTGCGAGGGGGAAAGCAAGGTGGGAACCTTGGCCCATGATGGCCACAAGGTCTGACCTCAGCCTACAAAGGACACAAAGTCGTACCCTAATACATGAGCCCAAGGCCCAACACCAAAATCCCAGGTCTTTTACCTCTGGGAACTGTTTATTTTATTCTCTTAAGTGCACTAGAAACTGGCCACAAGTTGCGACAAATAAAAAATTCTATCCTAGTACCTCAGTTAGGTACTAAGCATGTTCCTACTTAACCTACTGTGGCTTGAAGGTGCTCTGAGGAAGGCAAAAAACTCCCTGGGCCTCTGCCAGTTGGCCCACTGGAGAAAAAAATTGATGCCTGACCCCCTAAACAAGTAATCGGCTAGACCCACAGCATCTGTCAGGCAGGGTTCCCATTCCTAGTTCAGATGGGTAGGATAAACTGCTGGAACGCAGCTGAAAGAGGCTCTACATGGCCCTTGTGCTAGGTTAAATCCTGGGAGCTGGTGAATCAGCACCCCTCTTCCAGCTGTCCAATGGTTGCCAGAGACTACCGGGGGAGGCGCTACCTACTGTCCCCTGGTGGATGTCTCCGTCCCTTGCTACTGGGACAATGCCCCTTTCACCACTGGCCCCATCAATCTCTCCCACCCATTGATGTGGGTGCGTGTTGTTTTTCTTTTGAAATGGAAAACAAAGAATAAAGTCAATCTTTATTTTTAAAATAAATATTACTTTTGATTAAATTCACCCTTCTTCCAGCCAAACTTTACATTTTCATTGGGTCTTTTGTGTTCATTTAATTTAACCAGCATCCTCACATGCAAGCTTTTTGACATTACCATTATCTACCTGATAGCTATAGTATACAATCACTGTCTCCAAAAAACTTCATTTTTTAATCCCTTGAGAAATAAGCATCATTTGATTTGGCTATCCAGAAATAATATGCATAACTTTAAACAAAACAGAGTCATTTTTGTGTTTCCAAGTGCTTCATTTTATGTAATCTGAAGGAGTTTGTACACTGACTTTACTTCTGGTTGTGTTTCTATTTTTAGTGGCAGTTTTTGTTTGGAGTGCTATGATAAACACATTCTTTTGCGTGCATCATTTTAAAATTATGTTAAAAGAATATTATGTGTGTCAATAATTGAGAATGCATAAAGGTAACCTGAGAAAAACAAGATGCACCCAGATCCCAAAGGACTAGTTATAAAAGGTGTTGGGGAAGTGATGGATTCAAAATAATTTTTGCAATTCATTAAAATTTACCATGAGTGTTAAAAATGAGAATTCTGACATAAACTCTATATGTTACTCTACATTAGGACAATACTACATATTTTTTCTATCCTAGTTCTTTCTGCGCTGCACAAGGCTAGAGTTTGTAGATACAGCAAGAGCAGTGAAAGAATGTAAATGAAGTATATTTATATACTGTCTTCTGCATATACAAAGACCAGGTGAAGAATATTATATCTAAGTGAAACTGCAGGGGAGGAATTAGGAAACTGAAACACATCCTAAATAAGGATCACAAACAAATCAATATGCATTCAGATGAGAATTGGCATGGGATGGTGCAGAAGAACTTTGGCAGCTGGAGAGTTGTTTCATTTGCTACGTCGGTCTGCCTTAACCCTGTGAATACCCCATCACATCCTTACAGCTGGTTAAGACTGTGTCACATTGATGAGGCAGAGTAGGGAAACTTTGCTGCCCTTGCTATACCTGTTCTATGAATAAATGTAGTACTTCAGTCTGCAAGTCCCCCTAACCAACAAAAGCACTAAAACACTTCATGAGCACTAAACTTCACACCACAGTCAATCATGAGTATTAAACTAATAATGTGCTTTGTGAGCACTAAAGTTTATAACACAAATTATGAAGAATAGTAGCCTAAGATGATATTATGGGAAAGATTAAACTATGTTAAACTTTTACCTCACCTAATTAGAACTGAAAAGTTCCAGTATTACTTACCCTGAAAATATACACAATACCCCTTTAAAACATTTTCAAGAGGATATTTTCAGACATAATATCAAGGGAATTGACCCCAGGTAGACCTCACACGAACTGGATGAACTACCACTCTGTTGCAAAGAGAGTTGGTTTACCACCAACCAAGATTCATGAGGTGACTCAACACCATCATGGCCAATGCCAACTACTGACTTGCGGATCTAAGAAGGAATATGCAAATAAAGTTTGAGGATCACTGCGGGCTCATTAAACCAACTTTTAGTTCAGACATTTTTCCACTATTAGTTGAATACAGATGTCAGTGTAACTAAATTGAGAATTGTAACAGTACCAGATCTAATCCCAGGAGACCTGTTACTGGCTTTCATTTGAAAAGGGCCACCTGCAGTAATAAATTTGTGACCATTCATATGTACCCTGAGAACAGTGGCTTTCTAAAACTACTATGAAAGAGCCTAGTATATGAACCACACTGTTCAAGCCTTACTTTCAACAAGAGCTTTTGGGTGTTTATAAATCTACCTTCAGAAAGGAATGTACAGCATTTGTAAATCTGGCAGGGATACTGCTATTCATTAGGAAAGCTTTACTAACACTCATTTTCTCTATGCTAATCTTCTTAATATATGGATCAAAGCTACAATATTCAGAAATATCAAAATGCACATTCTTGTTTTTCATGAAGTTAATGTCAGCGAAAGTTTGTTGACAAACCAATAATCACTTTTTATAAAAAGAAAAGGAGTACTTGCTTAGAGACTAACCAATTTATTTGAGCTTATGCTCAAATAAATTGGTTAGTCTCTAAGGTGCCACAAGTACTCCTTTTCCTTTTTGCAAATACAGACTAACACGGCTGTTACTCTGAAACCTGTCACTTTTTATAGTTTTCATTAGTTTTGTTATATCAGTGCAGACTCTTACAAACATTTTTATACCAGTTAAACTTGTGACTGTTGCACTCATAATGAATTTTTAAGAAAGATTCCTTATTGACTGTTTCTGCTGGAAGTTTAACATTTCATTTTATTTGAATTAACTGTCAAGTTGTCTTCTTGTAAGCAATGAATGTTTTCATGTGGTGTTATATTAAGAGGACTTAGCAGGGCTTGATTCATTTGGAAGCCAAGGTACATCAGCATATCTTACACCAGAAAAAGTGTTTTAAACAGACAGGCACTTAAATGTCCTACAGTCTGGAGAAAACTATAAAAGCTAACATTCCTTGTCCAAAGCCAAGAACATGAAGCTCAGTACAGTCTTTATATGGAAACATTCCAAATGTCAGTATTTAATAAACTAGCAAGGTGTAGTGGGTTAATAGTCTAATTTTTCACCTGGAGACAGCTAGATTGAGAAACCAACTCACAGATTCAGGTATTCTCAGTGTTCTAAAGATACATCAGAAAGCCACCACATTCATTGGGGCAGTTGACAAACTGCTCAAGAGAGGCCAAGAAGTGAATCTGGAAGAGGTGCGTGAAACTCATTATGTCATGAAAATGTCCATAAATGAACAACAGAACAGCAGTGAAAGAAAATTAAGAATTTAGCTTTAACATTCACACCACACTGGACATGAATTAGCATAAGTCACAATCCTATGTGTGTTTTCCTACTTAAATCCACTGATCTTCTAACAGATTAACCACACTTTCCTACCCTTTTAACATATTTTGCACTTCATAAACATTAATACACCAGAGGCAAATGTGGCTAATGAATTCCACACTATAAATTGTCCTTAATACAGCCATGGCTTAGAAAGCTAATTAGAAAGAAATAAACTAAACCACAGAATAGGTTATTATTCAACTTTTTCCTTTATACTCTTTATGTAGTTTAAATACAGCATACACCGTTTCTTGGAATTCAGTTTGTGAAAGCAGGAAGGATCACAAATGATTACTGTACATGAATTACATTAAGAATGAAGATCCGAGTTAACAGCCAACCATCAAAACAAGTACAGACAACATGTAGGGCAGACAAAGTACATAAACCTCTTCACAAATGTGAATCCTGTTTTTAGACAAAGACACTGGATGTATTCAATTAAGTAATAATTTCATAACTTGTCATTCCAATAAAAATAATACAACTAAAAAAGAAAAAGATGACATTAAAAAGTTTGATCACCCAAATTTCAGGTCCAACAGATAAAAATATAAATATATATTCTCCATGTGAAGATTAAGAGGCCAAAGTTTAAGCTAATGGAAGAATACTCTTCATGTCACCTAAATAACTTCACAAGGAAACTGGGATGAAAAAAGAAGGGTCTTTAGGCAGTTACACAAATTCAGTAGCAGAAAGTGAAGATTTCATCATATAAATATACATTCAAGACACACACCTACCACTACTTTTTCTGGTATCATTTTAGAAAGTATTTGAGGAGATGCCAATGCTTTTCCATTATTATGAAATGACAAGTTATAACTAGGAAGCAAAACGAATGTATTTGTTAAACTTCCACTGCTGCAAATAAAATAATTTACATACAGAACAGTTTAAGAGAATAAAATAGAACGTTATTGCCTCTCAATTCATAAACATCCAGTTTAATGATCAACAAAACACAGGGCTTGAAAAAGGGCCCTGGTAGAGTCAGAGATTTTAAGTTCATAAGGGTCCATTATGATGATTACATGTAGTCTGACTTCCTGAAGACAACAGATTTCCTCCAGTGACTCCTGTTCTAGCCCGAAACCTTGTAATTACATTCTATAATGTTTAGAAAGGCATCCCATCTTGATTTAAAGATTCCACAAAAAGGTTACCACATCCCTTGTAATATGCTCTACTGGATAATTACCCTCACTTAAAATGTTCATCTGATTTCTCAATCAATGTTTTCTATCTTCAACTTCCAGACACTGGATTTTATTATGCATTTGTCCGCCAGATTAAAAAGTCTTCTTGTAGAAGGTATCTTCTCCACATGTAGTCCCCTATTAACAACCTTTCCTGCAACAAAATTAAATTGAGCTCCTTTAGTCTCTCACCCCAAGGTATATTTTCCAGTTCTCAAATCATTCTTGGAGCTCTTCCCTGAATCCTGTCCAATTTTTCAATATCCTTTTAGAAGTGACAACAGAAATGGACATAATATTGACCTACTTGTCTCACCAAAGCCACATGCAAAGGTAATGTCACTTCTCTCCTTCTGATTGATATTGCCTCTTAATACCTCCAAATATTGCATTATCCCTTTTTGCCACAGTTCATGTTTAGCTGGTGATCTTAAATGACTACTAAGTCCTTTTCAAAGACACGGCTTTCCAAAATACCTCAATCCTGTAAGCATGGCCAACATTCTTTGTTGCTAGATGACTGACCTTTCATTTTGTTATACAGGTTGAACCTCTCTAATCTGGCACTCCCTGGTCCGGCAACATCCATGGTCTGGCACAGGCACCAGCTCCATGGGTGCTCCAGCCCCGGAGCACCCACAGGGAAAAATTAGTGGGTGAGGAGCATCCACCGGCACCAAGCTCCCCGCCCCCAGTCCCACTCCCCCTGCGCCTCTCGCGCGCCGGCGGCCCGTGCTTACCAATTCCTCCTCCTCCTCCCTCCCAGCACTTCCAGAGCACCGCAAACACCTGATTCGTGGCATTCAAGCTCTAGGAGGGAAGGGGAAGACTTGGGGCCAGCGGCTGAGACCTGAGGCCGGCAGCCGTGACCCCGGCTGGGGGGCCAGCAGCCATGTCAAGGTTCCTTCCCCACTCTGAACTCTAGGGTACAGATGTGGGTACCTGCACGAAAACCTCCTAAGCTTACTTTTACCAGCTTAGGTTAAAACTTCCCCAAGGTACAAACTATTTTACCTTTTTGCCCTTGGACTTTTGCTGCCACCACCAAACATCTAACCGGGTTTATTATTGGGAAAGAGTCATTTGGAAACGTCTTTCCCCCAAAAATCCTCACCAAAATCTTGCACCCCCATTCCTGGGGAAGGTTTGATAAAAATCCTCACCAATTTGCATAGGTGACCACAGACTCAAACCCTTGGATCTTAAGAACAATGAAAAAAGCATTCAGTTTCTTACAAGAAGAATTTTAATAGAAGAAAAAGTAAAAAGAATCACCTCTGTAAAATCAGGATGGTAAATACCTTACAGGGTAATTAGATTCAAAACATAGAGAATCCCTCTAGGTAAAACCTTAAGTTACAAAAAGATACAAAAATAGGAATATCCATTCCATTCAGCACAGCTTTTTTTCTCAGCCATTTAAAGAAATCATAATCTAACACATATCTAGCTAGATTACTTACTAAGTTCTAAGACTCCATTCCTGTTCTGTCTCCAGCAAAAGCATCACACAGACAGACCCAGACCCTTTGTTTCTCTCCCCCTTCCAGCTTTGAAAGTATCTTGTCTCCTCATTGGTCATTTTGGTCAGGCGCCAGCGAGGTTAACCTAGCTTCTTAACCCTTTACAGGTGAAAGGGCTTTTCCTCGGCCAGGAGGGCTTTTAAAGGTGTTTACCCTTCCCTTTATATTTATGACAAGCAGTGACCCCAGGTGGCAGTGGGGCCCCCAGATGGGGGGGGCCAAGCTGGGTGCAAAGCCTGGGTCTGCTACAGCACCCCCCGCACCCCTACTTCCCACGCCTATGGAGACCTGCTGACACACTGCATTAACCTCCTGTGGTTCGGCACTGGTCAAGTCCCAAGGGTGCCAGATTAGAGAGGTTCAATCTGTATTACAACTAGAGCTGGTTGAAAGTATTCAAATTTCAAAATTTTCCAATGAAAAAATGGGACAATTTTTAGTAAAAATGTCTGCTGAAAAAGTCATCTCATATTTCAGACCGCTCTAATTAATGTACATGCTGTTTATTATGTCCACCTGTAACATACCCAGGGTACAATCTAGACTATTAAGTAACTGTGCCATCCCTGCTCTTACCTGTGATGCTTTTCTGCTGTGGTCTCCAGCCAGCATGTAAGTTAGTCCTATGTACACCTATGTCTGTGTGCACTGGCACCCTGCTAGTCACCTCCAGGCTTTTACTAGCTGAATCACATTGCAGGATGACCCCAATACACGCCCAGCCCCAGATTTTCTGCAGAAATTTACATCTGGTACTTCCCAGCCCTCTCCTGAACAATACAAGCTTATATAAAGTCCATCATTTCATTAATAGAAATGATATGCACAAACCTTGTTACTCCAGCTGGAGTTTCCCAAACATACTAATTCAAACAGTGGTTATATAAAACAATAAAACAAATGTATTAACTACAGAGAGATATATTTTACGTGAATACAAGTAATGAGGCAAAATGTTACAAGAATAATAAAGATAAAATGCAACTAGTGCCTAACTTAAACTATGTTAAATTCAAAACAAAGTTTTTCTCACCACGTGTTTCAAACTCCTTAGGCCAGGATCCCTTCTTCTGTGTAATGGCTGCTTCCTTTGTTCCTTCTTGTGCAGTGAACTGGCTGAGAGAGACAGAAGAGGAGGGGTACTTTAGGGTGTCTGCCCCTTCTTTTTATAGTCCTGTCTACCCTTTGAGAAGCATTTCCAGCTGGGAGCATAGCGACAGGAAGACTGTGTGGATGGGAACCCCATACTGTTTCTTTGCTAAGATGTAGATTTTCTGCTTTTGCCCATTTCTTGCCAACAAATAGCCACTTAGCAATTAATGGTCCACTGACCTTGTTTACATCTGGCTGAGGCATCAGCTGCCCTTTGTCTCTGAGGAACTGGTTTGTTCACTACCCAGATTTGGAACATGTTTTAATAACACCATACAGTGGAATCTTATAACTTTACATACAGTGTTGCCACACATATTTTATGGTTTTTAAATAATACTTCACAGGGCATACTTTGTATAAAGATTATTACAATAGTGTGCAAGTGGGGAAATACAGGGGTACAGTCTATCACACCATTCTACAAAGTGATCCAGATTGCTCTCTAACAATGACCTGTCCTCGATATTATTTGCCACCGCATTTCTCTTTGTGCCATCTACAAACTTTATTAGAAGTGACTTTACATTTTTCTTCCAGAACATCACTAAAAATGTTGACTAGCATAAAGCCACTGAAGCAGATTTTGGAACCACTTAATGACTTGTCTAAAATTTTAATTTATATTAGCATTTACAAATTAACTGTGATATAGCTTAACCTCCCACTAAACACACAAAACACATTTTTGGAACGTACCATCTACAAATAGCAGATGCTAAACGCTTAATGTTCTCTCTCATTCCACAAGTGCACAAGGTCACCAGGTGTATATTCAGTGTAATGTGCTCTCTGGGTTTCTTCTCAAACATGATAATTCTACACACTAATGTGAATCTAAACAACTCAATGGGTTGAAGCCTTCCATTTCTATTGGCTCACATTTTCATATAAACTTCCTGGTTCCTTATTCATATTTTATGTCAGCCTGGAATCAGACATTTGACTCCTTTGTATGTTTGCTCTTCCAATACCTCCCCTGTGTTAGGGGAAAACTTTGCTTTCCTGTGTAACCATATGCTTCTCAACATCTTACAGAGGTAACTAATACTAGATTAATTTCACTGACCCATATTAAACCAACATTTGGAAGAGCTTTCTCTCTATATTGCAAGGTACAGACAGATCATTTTCTCATAAATATTGCCAGAATTGTATTGGCAGAAAACCTAAGTTTTCCAGGTGGGCTAAACATCTACACTGTACTGTTTTATTAAAGCTCATTAAAGACTGAATTTCACATGTGGCACTAAAACTAACTTTAATCTGATTGCATCTGAAGAAGTGGTTTTTTTACCCACAAAAGTTTATGCCCAAATAAATCTGTTAGTCTTTAAGGTGCCACCGGACTCCTTGTTGCTTTAATCTGATAAAGTATGATGGGATCTTAGTTCTAGTATGTTTTAAAAATAGGAACACATCTGATTTCAAAAATAAAACCACGCCTGGGGAAAGAAGCAAGCCAGAAGCTGAGTGGCCTGGGTGTCACTGTTCTTTTGAAATCAGAGAGGTCAGTGGCCTGTGCTCCCCTACTGATATTGCAGAAGGGGATGAGGTTGAAGCAGAGTAGCCAGACACTGTTAACCCTCACTGAGAATTTGACAGCCAACTGTTGAGCTGCTACTGATATGCCAGAATGCTAGGGAAGGGCAAGGCTAGAGAACAGACTGAGTGACCCAGATAGAACTATGGTTTTAAATGCAGGGGAAGGAGGAATTAGGAATGGGGGCGTGTATAAGTGGATTTATGTATATGGGGTACACGTGTGGTGATGAAGGAAGAGGAGATTGAGAGTGTTGCCTTTTTCCAAGCAGGAGATTTCATGATTCAGTTTCCCATCTGAAGCAGAAATCAATGACAGAATAAGGTACTTCCTCAGGGCTTGTTCACAATTATTTTGCAAAAGCTTCTGGGCTAAGGTGCCACTGCCCTGTGCCAAGTAGCAGTTGCCTTGGGCCTCTCTTTCTGGTCTCACACTAATCTCTGTGGCTTTCCTGCCCCAGCTTCTGAACTTTACAAGTATTTTAACCTTCTAGCTCACAGCAGCTCCTCTGGAACAAACTTGGCATCAGTCTTCCTTTTGTGCAGCTGCTTTGCAATACAAAGGAAGCTTGCCAAAGAAATGTGCTTTAACCCACCAATCTCCTCAGCTAGAGTTTAGATGCTTGTACAGCAAAGACCCAGTTCAGCATAACAGGAAAAACATTTTAAAGAAGTTTTGAGGAGAGAAAGATCAATCCAGAAAGAATAAGATTATTTGCAGTGGAGTGGGTGAGACAAACTAATTCAGACATTTTGTAGGAGATCTGCCACTCCAAGAACTGCTGCCATTACCTAGAAACTAGCTATGCTGTTCATGGTTATTTGTGTGACAGCAGCACTTAGTATTGGGGTGTGCCTCCAGGGAATAGGCATAGTAAAGACAGTGCCCAGGGTGGGCCTCCGGTCACAGTCCTCAGTTTTGTTATGGGAATAAAACTTGTTAAAGCAGTGGGTACTCATACTCCCATATATCTGACACAAACTTAAAGGCAGCATCAAAAAACAACTGCTCAACATCGACAGCAACACAAGAAATGGGAAGCAGATCCTGAATTAAAAGTATACATCTTTGTAGTTGTTTAATTTTTTTTCTAGCGACAAATATTACAGTTTGACCTATTTTTGTGCTTCTAATTTAATTTCTTTAAATGTGTAGACAATGGGCTTGATTCAACAACATATGCATCCCAAAATTTCTTTTATGTGATTTTTACATCTCTTTTACAAATATTTGTCAGTAAAACAAATAATCATTATAAATTGTTCTTTCTTGTTTTGAGAGGGGTGGGAAAGGTTATTTTATTGTTCAAAACTAAGTTTATACTAACAGTGCTTCATTGTTAACTTGACTGTGAGGTTTTCACGGTTATTCTCTGTAGATTGACTGTGGCCTCTGCAAGGGAATGCCTTTGTGGCTTTCTGTGCTGTGTCATTGCACTCTGCATCTGTAGAAGAATCTTCTGGCACACTCCAAATTGCAGAAGCATATTTCAAACACCCAAAAAGAGAAGGCACCAAGTGAACTACAGTCAATTCAGCAAAAAGAAAAGGAGTACTTGTGGCACCTTAGAGACTAACCAATTTATTTGAGCATGAGCTTTCGTGAGCTACAGCTCACTTCATCGGATGCATCCAATTTATTTGAGCATGAGCTTTCGTGAGCTACATAAATTGGTTAGTCTCTAAGGTGCCACAAGTACTCCTTTTCTTTTTGCGAATACAGACTAACACGGCTGTTACTCTGAAACCAGTCAATTCAGCAGTATTTCATTTGGAATATTTCAGGGGAATAAGAAGAAGCAGAATTAAAACTGGCTTGCTATATAGCACAGCACAGCTCAAGCAGTTGACCATTAAAGACAGCTAATCCCATCACTGAATCCTACCTCTAAAGTGTCATAGACATTTGCACTTCATCATACCAAATGTAAATCACTCAATGTTTTGGGTCTTGAGCTGCACAAGGAACTACTCGCAGATATTGGTGACAGCTTCTTTTCACTTCTAATTGATGAGAACACTGGTATAATACTAACAAAGGCTCTTTCTGTTGTGATTAGATACTCTAGTTTTTCAAAAAGCAAAATGGTGTCAATTTTCTTCAGCATTATTCCTGTAACTGACACTGATGCAGACTCATTAGTACATTCTTTGCATAACGCTTTAAAAGAGATGATCTGGACTTGAAAAAATACATTGGCATTGGTGTAGAAGATGCCAACGTTATGGCTGGATGCAACCATTCAGTATACAAGATACTGAAGAAAAAGGTGCCACACATAGAGGGCTGGACAAGAAGCAACAGGGTCCAACTAAGCATAGCAGATTTATATTAAATCTCAGAGAAAACTTCCTTACTGTAAGAACATTAGGAAATGGAATAGACTGCCTAAGGAGGTTGCGGAAGCTCCTTCACTGGAGGTTTTCAAAAGGAGGCTGGATACCCGTCTGTCTTAGATTGTTTAGACACAATAAATCCTGCATCTTGGCAGGGGGTTAGACTAGATGACCCTTATGGTCCCCTGCTAACCCCACCCTGGTAACGTTCTTTTGCCATTTTCTAAACCTAGTTGGAAGCAAATCAACTGAAGTATTACCAACAAATTTGGATTTCCTTGTGCATAAAATCCCGTTCTCACATAGTTCAAAGAGAAAATTTTTGTACAGGGAACGGTACAAGACTACAGAAGGTTCTGAACAAAGAATGATGATTCAACCAGCGGCAACTAGGTGGCTCACTCAGGGAGAATGCATTTCCACTATTTGGAAGAAGTGGGATGCTCTTAACTTACACTTTCAATTGTAAAAGGACTCAGAATGGTGTTACACAGCAAGTCTCCTTAGTAGCATATTGGCTGACACAACAAACATTATCCAATTTTCTTGAAATAAACACTTTGTGACCTTAACAAAATCAACACTGTTCCAGGCAGGTCCTACAAGCTTTTTCATGATTTAATGATGTACTGTCAGTCACGGTTGAAACTTATAGTTAATCCGAGTCAACTAAAGAAAATTCCCTCCTCAGAACTGGCCATTTTAACTCTGACGCATACATCATGCCCAATTCTGCCACATAACCGGGTTATGACTTCAATTGCTAAGTTTATATTGTGAAAGACAAAGCAGCTGTTCAGACGGTGAAGAATAAGTGCAAGGCTATGCTGGTGCAGATGGCTCACAAACTGAGGAGTCGACTATCAACAAACATTCATATTCATTAGAACCTCAGTTACAAACAAACACCTCATTTGGACCCTGAAGTCTGCAATCAGGCAGCACCATATACAAAAAAAAGCAAATCTACTACAGTACGGTCTTAAACATAAACTACTAAAAAAATAAAGGGAAATTTTAAAAAAAAGATTTGACAAGGTAAGAAAACTTTCTGTGCTTGTTTAATTTAAATTAAGATGGTTAAAAGCAGCATTTTTCTTTCACATAGTAAAGTTCCAAAGCTGCATTAAGTCAGTGTTCAGTTGTAAACTTTTGAAAGAACGATAATGTTTTGTTCAGAATTATGAACATTTCAGAGTTATGAACAACCTCCATTCCCAAGGTGTTCGTAACTCTGAGGTTCTACTGTATTGGAAAAACTGGACACGCTACACCCAAAAGATGCAGTGTGTACAAGTTAAAAGCCCAATCACCAGCCTTGCACAGCAGTGCCACATCACATCAAGAAATACAGAAGACTGAGGAGGAATGGTGTAACTCAGCAAACAAAAGGTGGAATACAAGTGACTAATCATCTTTCTGGTTTCAAGTGTTTAACAGTATGAACGCTGCAGAAGACAGGTAATATGATTATGTTGCACAGCTTGCCCCAACCACGTTGACTCCACTTATTTCAAATGGCACGGTGAAAAGAACTGTCAATACTGCAACTAGTACGAAAACAAAACAGAAATCAACTGCAAGGAGGACATTAGAAAGCCTGCTGTGGGTGAAATATGGCTTGCAGCGGAGGGGGTAGCACGGCAGGAACTTTCAACTAAAACAGAAAATGCTGCAGAAATTCACCTGCAAAATATATAACGACCCTGGAGCAGGACTGCCTGGATGTCCCTCTGTTGGCTGACTGGATGGGGGAAATGGCTCATTTAATCAATACAAATGGTATATCGACCCCAGGCACCCTAATAACTTTTATAAAATGTAAGTAAAGTTTAAGTTTAAGTTACGTTAAGTTAAAAAATCACTTTTTGTTGTTGTTGAATAGGGATGCAAGTCAGATGCATGCCCACGCAGGGAAAGCTACTGCAAACGGGGAGCTTGTTGCCATCACTAGCTCAGCAATCTTCAGCTGAGAGTCGTTTCCGGCACCCCTGGAACGGGCCAGGCGCGGTGCAGACGGACACTGCTCCAGGGCAACACACGGAGACCAGGGTCGGCACGGACCGCGGAGAGACACCCACGGACCTCGCAGCCCCCAACATGGAGGCTCCGCGAGAAGCCCACGTGCCCCGCAACCCATCAGTTCGGCGTGGCGGCCCGGTTACCCGACCCGAGACACTCTCGTGCCCCGTGCACAGGGCTGGGCGGATCCGCTCTACACCCGCCTCCTTGCCTCAGAGCCCCTTCGCGCATGCGCGCTTGGAAATGTAACGTTCTGCCCTCACCCTCCACCCCATGCGCGATAGCCCACCGAGCATCCGCCCACTCGTCCCGCGAAACCCAACGCGCAGGCGCAGTAGGCTCACACTGCCCTAGTGGCGCAAGCGCAGTTGCAGCCGGCATCGCCACTTTGGTCGTCAGTTTGGGGGTATAACTTTGTAAGTTACCTTTGTCGGGGGCAGCGGTAGGTGTCCGCGGTGGCGGCCTCTGGAGTTCATTGTCCGTGCGGTGGTCAGTCGCTGGGACAGAGCCTGTGCTTCGGGAAACGAGTTACTTCTCTTTCTCTCGCAGAAGGACGCTTCTCCTAGGCAGCCGATCCTGGCAGATATATATACGGCTCATGGTAAAACAACCCAGAGCGAAAAGGTAGTCAGTTAATCCAGCCTGGCCCTATGAAAGCAGCCCAAGAGAACGCGTATTCTACGATGGATCTGTCGCGAGGTTACGCGGACTTATGTCCGACCAGAAATATAAATGTTTATGCAGCTGCTAGGACCTGACCTGCACAGCTTGGCGGAAGTGACGTCAGCTTTCGCGCTTCCCAGCGTTTGCGCATGCGGGCAGTGGCAGAACTGGGACACGGGGTTCCGGGACTCGGCTCCTTGTGGCCGGGGCAAGAACCACGCCTCTGTCCGGCGGCACGGGAGGAGCAGGGCGAGGCCATGGGCCGGCTGAACGTGGTGATGCTGCGCTACCTCTCCCGCGACCACTTCAGAGTCCTGACGGCGGTAAGGAGGCAGCCGGGGCGGGCCGGGGAAGCCACGGGGCCGGGCTGGGGGCGGGCCGCAACCGCGGGGCAGTGGGAGAGAACGCGGCAGGAAATAGCCAAGCTGGCTGCGTTCATCGGTGTGGCCGCGCTCCCGAGGCCGGGCAGGGTCGGTGCTTGGCGGGGAGGCCGGGCTTCCGCAGGAGGTGGGGCTGGTGCTGTCCTTAACAAGGGAAATACAGAGCGTGGAGCTAGTCACTGCTCACCGAGGGTGACACCGGTGTGAGGTGCCCTGGTTCTGCTCAGATGTGTCACCTGGCGATCAGTGGGGGGAGGGATAGCTCAGTGGTTTGAGCATTGGCCTGCTAAACCCAGGGTTGTGAGTTCAATCCTTGAGAGGGCCATTTGGGGCAAAAAATGGGGATTGGCCCTGCTTTGAGCAGGGGGTTGGACTAGATGACCTCCTGACGTCCCTTCCAACCCTGATATTCTATGATTCAGTGAGTTCGGGGGTTGTTCGATTCTCCCGGCTGTGTCAGACAAGCAGTGTAAAGGTTTTGGTTGGATACGCTGTTAATATCCTGATGTACATTGTTGGGTGGTGGTGTTGGCTGTTGCTGTGTTCCACCCCAAGTGCAGCTGTGATTCGGTCTCTGAAGCAGCTTCTCTGTAAATTGGAAAAGGCTTTGGAATTGTTTCCGATGAAAGACGCTCATTACCTGGTTAAGCAGAGCTGGATTTCCAGTCACTTACTGAAGTATGGGGGGGGGGACGACAAGGAGTACTTGTGGCACCTTAGAGACTAACCAATTTATTTGGGCATAAGCTTTCATGGGCTTCTGATCCAGTGGGTTTTAGCCCACAAAAGCTTATGCCCCAACACATTTTTTAGTCTCTAAGGTGCCACAAGTATGCCTCGGTTTTTTGTTTTTGTTTTTTTTTTGCTGATACAGACTCACACAGCTACCACTCTGAAGTATGGGGGTGTCAACGTTAGGCTTTTTCCCCATAAAAATTTCCCATCATTTCAGTTCTGCCTGTGATAGTAATAGTGGGCATGCTAAAGTAGACATGGCTCCTGGTGGCCACTGATTTCTGACCACTGTATGTTCTAATCTTTCTTAGGGCAGGCCTACACGTGCTTAAAATGCCAGTGGCCACCTATGTCTTATCTACTCTGGCACTCACACCATTGCTACCATCTGTACAGTTGAAATAGAAGTAGAACAGTGGGAAATCTTCCAAAAAATGTAACCTAGACCTATCTATCTGAATTCTTATATTGCACCCATCATCGTAGTATGTGAGAAATCAAGCAATTTCTCTGACCCATAAGTTCTGTAGCTTCAAGGTGACTCTTGACTGCTGCTCTGATTTCCCCACAGGAACAGGACATTGAAGCTTACAAGAAGCATGGCATTGTAACATTTTATTTGCTATCCCAAGTCCACAACAGAGAGGTTTAGAACTTGGGTCATGATCCTATAGGGATTATCCTACTGGGAAATCCAGCGCTCCTTTTGTCCTGCTCTCCATCTGTATATCCCTCATATTGGCCTCTAGTTCATAGTTTGTCTGGCTAGGACAGTAGGTTTCTGTTAAACTTACATATATTAGAGACCTTATGTTACATTCCCTAAACAAAAGATTTTCCATTTGCATTATAAATTTTCTTTTCAAACAACTCCATCAGTACTGCTAGTCAAGCAACCAAATTTAAAAGCTGAATTAAATTAAAGAAACTTTGTGTAGTACAATATGTTTGTATCAATATATGTATGGAAAGTAAGTTTAGGCTTGATGTAGAGAATTGTTATTTCATTGTCTAGTTGGGGCGTTCAAGTATGTCTTTCATTTATTATTTCAGGTGGAGATGGGTATGAAGAATCATGAAATAGTCCCTGCTAGCTTGATTGCCTCCATAGCCAGCCTGAAACACGGAGGATGTAACAAAATTCTGAGAGAGTTAGTGAAACACAAACTCCTAGCTTATGAACGAACTAAAAGTGAGTATGAATCCCCCATGAAAATTATAGTTACTTCTGAGTTAAAGTTGCTTAAGTGCATTTCCTGTCAATGCAATCACTAAAGATCAGAGAAATTATCAGTGAAGACATTTGCATCTGTTCAAATGCCTTGTCACCTAAACATAATGTCCAAACATGCTCAGACTGTGTAACTACACAATAAACTCCCTGTCCATTCTAGCATGGTCATCCAATGTGCACACATTTAATCCTTCTCAGTTTCACTGAAATGCAAAACCCCAGGGTGGCAGAGATTGGGCAGGATCAGGCTTCGGTCCCCCCTCCTTGAGTTGTTAGTAATTTTTGTTGTCAGTGTGGTGACAATGAAGTTTGAGAACCCCTGGTCTGGGGACAGCCAATCATGGCCTAGAGAGGTTTTGTCATAGGAGGAGAGTGAAGTCTTGACTAAACTGAAAAGTTGTACCACTTTAACTATACTGATAAAAGTGTGTTTGCACAAAGGCGATTATGCTGTTTTAACTAAATTGGTATAAAGGTGCTTTATATTGGTATAGCTTTTCTATACTGGAAAGAGAATAACTATACTGATATGTTTTCTTTATACCAGTATAAATGTATCCATACTAGAGCTTTTACCAGTATAACTTTTCTGGTTTTAAAAAAAAAAAAAAATCAGATCCCTAACAGAAATTGTTACATAGGTAAAACTTTTAGATGTAGACCAGGCGTTAATTCAGTCTACAGGATGTATAATGTCGGGTTTCAATCTAGTTTAAGTGCAGATCTCAGCACAATTTTATGATGGGGCTGCTAAGATGCCTGCATAATAATATTATTCAGAAAATTCAGAGCACTAAATATATACAGAACAGTAAGATCCCAATTATGCACGTACATATCTTTACACGCTACCAGTAGACCCCTCAATTTAAGTAGGGTAATTCAGAGTGCATAAATTTAAGCATGTGTGTAAATCTTGTAGGATTAGGACCTACCATAATAAGGATGAAATATATTGACATTTGTGATTATTTGTAATGCTTGATGTATCTGAGAAAGCTTTGGGTTTTGATAAATAGAATTTTGAATTTTCAGGATTTTTTTTTTTTGAATGAAATTTAAATTAATTTGTCAAAAAAGAGTGGATGTGTAAATATTAGAGTATGTTCCTTTTGGAAAAATTAGCATTCATATTCTTTTTAAAAACCTTAACAGAGATCTGGTGAAATAGTTTGACTGTATCACTATAACAAGATTCCATTCTGCCAACAATTTCACCAAGTTCTGTGGGTTACATAAGTACTGATTGATCTTTCCATAAGTTCTGTTCCATGGAGCAACCAATCTTTGGTTTTTCAGTGACAATAAGAAACCGTGTGTGTGTGTATGTATGTATATAATATATAATCTTGCTGTTATACGTTCCGTATTTGTGTTTTTACAGTGCAAAGCTATCAAAAATGTGAAGGACATATTTTTTTTATATTAGTTAATGTTTCCTGCATATAAAAATACTCAGCGTTTAATGTTTTAACAGTACAATCAACAAATGTTTATCCAGGTTCAAAGGAAATCCTGTCTCTTGTAGCCGTTATCTATTTTCTCTTTATATATTGTAAACTCGTACTTCTTTTGCTATAGTAAGAGAATAACGGATATGTAAGCAATTAACAGAGCATTTTTTTTCTGTTTCTTGACATCCCCTGTTCATCCTACAAAAATATAAAATTTGACATCACTTCATTATGTGTAAGAAAGTCCTGGAATCCTTGACCCTGTATTCTTTACTGTCACCCTCTCTTCAGTTATCACCCTCCATTCCCTTTTTTCTTTCTCTCCATTTTTGCTTCCTTCCCTGCAGCCACCCAATGTCTTCATGTGAACGCATTGTTCTCCACTGGTTTTCATTTTGCTGGCATCTCAGAGTCAACATTTGAGAAATTTTACTTGACTAGAATGGAGCAGTTAAAGTTGAATCTTTTCACACACTACCGTAACATGGTTTAAAAAAGAAAATTCTAATAGTGGTGTGTGCATAACATTTCACGGAATTTGCTCTTATATTTTTTCAGCTGTCCAGGGCTACCGATTAACTAATGGAGGGTATGATTACCTTGCCTTGAAAACTCTATCATCTCGACAAGTTGTCAACTCTGTTGGAAACCAGATGGGTGTTGGCAAAGAATCAGGTAATTTTAAAAATACTTTTTTAAACAAATATATTAAAACAAAAGCTGTTATACTGAATATTGGACTTGTCACAAGTAATCCAGTAAAGTTTCATCTGGCTAAATAGTTCACTAATTTATCAGAAACTTGAACATTTCAGAGTAGCAGCCGTGTTAGTTTGTATCTGCAAAAAGAAAAGGAGTACTTGTGACACCTTAGAGACCAACAAATTTATTTGAGCATAAGCTTTCGTGAGCTACAGCTTACTTTATCGGATGCATGCAGTTATCCTTAGTATAGAAGGAATTCTGGAAAAAGGAAATCCTAGTCATGTGAAATTACATTATCATTCTGTTTGAAATGCCATACAATGCCATCAGCAAACTTTGAATTTTTCTTCATTTGAATGGCTCTGGAATTTTCCCTTCACTTTGGCCACTCTTCCTAATATTTGAGTAGTTATTTGAAATGATAGTTAGATTGCATTTGTATTACTTTTGGTAAATTTTTATTTATTTGAACTGTTTGTTTAAATACCTTCTGAAGAACTTTGACTTCAGTGGAACTGTGATTTCACCCTTCATTTTGATACGATGCTGTTTCTATATGGTGTTCTTTCTATTCTTTTGTTATTTTTAATAAAGAAAAATTTCACATGACTAGGATTTCCTTTTTCCAGAATTCCTTCTATACTAATGACAAACACTAGATCTAAGCATGCAAACATTTGCAAACAATTCAGCGTATTCAAACTTACTAGCCTATTTTCAGTAAAATGGGTTAGCTTCAGCAGTTCTCATCTGAGATGGGATACTACACTATGGCACAGTAGATTAGCAGAATACTGTCTTGGCTGCTCTTAGCCTTGCATTGAATGTGGTGAGGTGTGATGTTAGATGACTTAGCATAGAACTGTCACTGAAGAATGAGGAAGAGCATTGCAGGACTGACTTGTAAGGACCAGGTACATCTCTGTAGGTGCAGTGTCTGGTTTTCCTGCTGCACAGGGGTGTAGTGAATCAGAGCAACTAGAAGCGTTATTGAAACTTGTTCCCAGGAGGTATGTTCCCAACATTACTGGAAATGTTTGTGCTACATTGGAAGCATTTTTTGGGCATGTACACAAATGCCTAACTTCCTTGTTGAAGAGATGACCTCAGGAAGTTCCTTGGCCTCTGTAAGTTATCCCTTCATCCGGAGCTGTTGTATTGTGCCAGTGTCTTGTTATGTCAAGAAGGACTGTTTACAAACCTTGGGAATAAGCAGCAGAAACAGACAGTAGTGTCACTGCTCATTATCACACTGACAGTTATCACAGGTCATACCAAAATAAAAACTAGTGAATTGGAGATCTTTTCGAGGAACTTTAGGACTAATAGGACATTCATTTTTCAAATATACAGGTAGTGTGCTGCATTGGTAATTTTGCTGATTCTTCTGCAATGTGTTTTCTTTTTGCAATAATATAAGTAGTAATTGAGCAAAAAGTGGCATGGAAAGTTAGTCACCTTTCACAAATGTTTAGTCTGTTCGGCACATTCTCTCAGATAAATGTAATTATTTCTTATGTTTTATAGATATTTATATTGTTGCAAATGAAGAGGAGCAACAGCTTGCATTAAAGCTGCACAGGCTTGGGAGAACCTCCTTTCGTAATCTAAAAAACAAACGTGACTACCATAAGCACAGACACAAAATGTCGTGGCTTTATTTGTCCCGCCTGGCTGCCATGAAAGAATTTGCCTACATGAAGGTATTTTTTTAATCATAAAATGTAACTGTTCATGTCCAAAATGTGTCCTCAGTAAGGCTACAATTTAGTCATGGGTATTTTTAGTAAAAGTCATGGAGAGGTCACACTCAATAAACAAAAAGTCATGGCTTCTGACCTGTCTATGACTTGTGCTATATAAATACCCCTGGCTAAAACTTAGGTGCTCTTGGGGGAGGCTTCCAGCAGCTACTGCTTTGAGTGGGGGGGCACCCCTGCTCCTCCAGGGGGGCGTCCCAAGCAGCAGCCAGTGTGGCCGGCCCTGAAGCCGCCTCAGCTGCTCAGGAGGCCGTGGGGTCAGCCACACCTGTGACTGCAGAAGTTGCATAGGTGCTGGAGAGTCACGGAATCCGTGACCTCTGTGAAAGACTCACCGCATTAGTCATCAGTGCTGTAATAGAGTGGAAATGGTGATGATGCAAGGTGCTTTTCAGATCCCCTCTTATTTAAGTCACATTTACAATATAAACCGGATTTGCGTACATGTTTCTAACCCCAGATTTGAAGTTACAGGGAGTATATCATACATGGAATCCCTAATGTGTACTACTTTTATGTACAAGATTTTGACCATGGCAGTGAAGCTATAGCAAAATAGTCTGGCTTGTGAAACATGGTGTTCCACATAAGAATTTAATATGGATCTTATGATTCTTTTTTACATAAAATTCTCTTTAACCACAGGGCAACTTTACACATAATACCTTAATGTGGTCGTAAGCCAGCTACTTCCATTTATATTAATCTTTGAGAATGTTTTAGAAATGCAAAGAAATATCTTCCTATGTAGCCACGTTGTTCTAAAATTCAGGGAAAAGTTGTGAAATTCAGAAAATTTACAAACTAAGCTTCAGTCCTGTCACTTAGTTTCTCTTTTCTCTGTGTGTGTGTGTGTGAGAGAGAGAGAGAGCGCGAATGAACATGAACGAACATAATTTAGGAGCATTAATTAGGGTGCCTGTAAAAGTTCTAGAAACAAATTCCAACCTAAGAAAACCTCTTATTTGAAACACAACTGTGTGCCTGTGTTACTGTGTGTCTAACTCACATAAAAGATACTTTTAGCTGTTCTTCTCCAGACAATGTGACTGACACAAGGGCCTTAAACTTTTTGATTTAATCGTTGGTTTTGAGAAGTGAGTGACCCACAACCTTACTCCCTGAAATCCAGTTTCAAAGTGCTAGATGTACCCTATGTTATGAATATTAATATGAAAATTCACAGAATGTAGCTATTTTGTAGTTTAAATATGCAAAATACTTATCAAGGCCAGTTTTATTAATATATGCTTTTCATTTGAGAAAAAAAACTTTGTGTATATTTAAGACTGAAACAAAGGGGGATTGTTCATTTATTTCTCTAATTTAAATGTATTTAGAAATCTTAGGTCATTTGTCTATGCAGAGTAAAATGTGCAATATCCTAAGTGTGTTGGTGGACATGTTTATTCCTATAAAACATGTTTGTTTCACACACAATAAGTCATTTGGATACCAAGTCAGTTTAATTTACATAGTGGATAGACAAAATATTGACTCTGGAAGAGGCTTCCCTAACAATATTTTTCTGTTTTGGCATGATGCAAGATTTCTTTTAACATCTTCTTTATATAGGATTTATGGTGTTAACTATAGGATATATTCCCTCTAAATTTTCCTTGTTCAGTCGTGTTTTAGTGGCATGACTCTCATTAAAGAGACACAGTAAGATAGTATAGGCCCAAAAATTGAGGGGCTTTTTTGAAGAGCGGGGAGGGGAATGATCTAATCAAAATTAGTCCTGCTACAGTGCAGCATTGTGCTAGTTTATAATCTGTCTCTGTCCATTATGGTACAGGTACCATATAAATCCCCTCCTATTTTTCCCTGAAAAAAGACACAATCTCTAATTACTCCTTTGTTTTAGCCACTATGCCTAATAGGGATGTAAATACCGTTTAAAAAAATACCCATTTAAACTATTAAAATTATATCAGTTAACGGTTTAGTCGTTAACAAGTTCACAATCTACCCCTGGTTTGGGGATTACCCTGCTGTCTCTCCTCGGGTCCGCATGCACATCTCGCCCTTCTCCTTACATCCCACATAATAGCCTCTGCATGCCTGCCCCCGCCCCATAGGCCTCCCAGTATGTCGGCCCCTACAAGCCCTGCAACCATGTGCCATCCTCACCCCCTTCACCATTAAGCCAATGCGCTTTGCCCCCCTACCCAGCTGAGAGTCTGAATCCACTAGTGGACCTTCCAGCTTACAAATAAAAATGTTATATACCCAATTATGCTTCTGAGAAGCAACAAAGCTCCCACTTAGGCCTCAGGCCTCACCATCCAGCCGGAACTCAAACTCTAGGAACTCGTGGCCAAATTTCTCCTTGTGCCCCCCATAGCAGCACAGATAGAAATTGCTCGCATGGCTACTGACTCCGCTCTTACTGCTGAGAGGCCAACATGTACCGCACGTCTGGACTGGGAGACCAGAGTGCACCACAACAGCACTGCACAGGGGCAGGAGCGGAGGGACAGCTTCCTGGTGGGTGCAGAGTAATTATGCCACACTAGAGACTTTGCTGCTTAGCTGATCATGCTCAGTACCATCTACAATGTCATGAAATTATTTTACCAATCTGTTTTAAACTTTAACTGCAATATATTAACAGCAAGACCAATATCTATCGGTTAACCGTTTAACCATTTAATATTTTACATCCCTAATGTCTAATAGGATTATTTTGGTCATTATCTTCCAGGAGACCAATTCTGTAACTCCATTGATAGGGAAAAGGCCCAAACACAGATGGGTTTTAGCCTTGTGATGAAAGGGGGAGACTTCATAGAATCATAGAATATCAGGGTTGGAAGGGACCCCAGAAGGTCATCTAGTCCAACCCCCTGCTTGAAGCAGGACCAATTCCCAGTTAAATCATCCCAGCCAGGGCTTTGTCAAGCCTGACCTTAAAAACCTCTAAGGAAGGAGATTCTACCACCTCCCTAGGTAACGCATTCCAGTGTTTCACCACCCTCCTAGTGAAAAAGTTTTTCCTAATATCCAATCTAAACCTCCCCCACTGCAACTTGAGACCATTACTCCTCGTTCTGTCATCTGCTACCATTGAGAACAGTCTAGAGCATCCTCTTTGGAACCCCCTTTCAGGTAGTTGAAAGCAGCTATCAAATCCCCCCTCATTCTTCTCTTCTGCAGGCTAAACAATCCCAGTTCCCTCAGCCTCTCCTCATAACTCATGTGTTCCAGTCCCCTAATCATTTTTGTTGCCCTTCACTGGACTCTCTCCAATTTATCCACATCCTTCTTGAAGTGTGGGGCCCAAAACTGGACACAGTACTCCAGATGAGGCCTCACCAATGTCGAATAGAGGGGAACGATCACATCCCTCGATCTGCTCGCTATGCCCCTACTTATACATCCCAAAATGCCATTGGCCTTCTTGGCAACAAGGGCACACTGCTGACTCATATCCAGCTTCTCGTCCACTGTCACCCCTAGGTCCTTTTCCGCAGAACTGCTGCCTAGCCATTCGGTCCCTAGTCTGTAGCTGTGCATTGGGTTCTTCCGTCCTAAGTGCAGGACCCTGCACTTATCCTTATTGAACCTCATCAGATTTCTTTTGGCCCAATCTTCCAATTTGTCTAGGTCCTTCTGTATCCTATCCCTCCCCTCCAGCGTATCTACCACTCCTCCCAGTTTAGTATCATCCGCAAATTTGCTGAGAGTGCAATCCACACCATCCTCCAGATCATTTATGAAGATATTGAATAAAACCGGCCCCAGGACCGACCCTTGGGGCACTCCACTTGATACCGGCTGCCAACTAGACATGGAGCCATTGATCACTACCCGTTGAGCCCGACAATCTAGCCAGCTTTCTACCCACCTTATAGTGCATTCATCCAGCCCATACTTCCTTAACTTGCTGACAAGAATACTATGGGAGACCGTGTCAAAAGCTTTGCTAAAGTCAAGAAACAATACATCCACTGCTTTCCCTTCATCCACAGAACCAGTAATCTCATCATAAAAGGCGATTAGATTAGTCAGGCATGACCTTCCCTTGGTGAATCCATGCTGGCTGTTCCTGATCACTTTCCTCTCATGCAAGTGCTTCAGGATTGATTCTCTGAGGACCTGCTCCATGATTTTTCCAGGGACTGAGGTGAGGCTGACTGGCCTGTAGTTCCCAGGATCCTCCTCCTTCCCTTTTTTAAAGATTGGCACTACATTAGCCTTTTTCCAGTCATCCGGGACTTCCCCGGTTCGCCACGAGTTTTCAAAGATAATGGCCAATGGCTCTGCAATCACAGCCGCCAATTCCTTCAGCACTCTCGGATGCAACTCGTCCGGCCCCATGGACTTGTGCACGTCCAGCTTTTCTAAATAGTCCCTAACCACCTCTATCTCCACGGAGGGCTGGCCATCTCTTCCCCATTTTGTGATGCCCAGCGCAGCAGTCTGGGAGCTGACCTTGTTAGTGAAAACAGAGGCAAAAAAAGCATTGAGTACATTAGCTTTTTCCACATCCTCTGTCACTAGGTTGCCTCCCTCATTCAGTAAGGGGCCCACACATTCCTTGGCTTTCTTCTTGTTGCCAACATACCTGAAGAAACCCTTCTTGTTACTCTTGACATCTCTGGCTAGCTGCAGCTCCAGGTGCGATTTGGCCCTCCTGATAACATTCCTACATGCCCGAGCAATATTTTTATACTCTTCCCTGGTCATATGTCCAACCTTCCACTTCTTGTAAGCTTCTTTTTTATGTTTAAGATCCGCTAGGATTTCACCATTAAGCCAAGCTGGTCGCCTGCCATATTTACTATTCTTTCGACTCATTGGGATGGTTTGTCCCTGTAACCTCAACAGGGATTCCTTGAAATACAGCCAGCTCTCCAGGACTCCTTTCCCCTTCAAGTTAGTCCCCCAGGACTTGCCTTCATCTTCATCTCCAGCAGCTAGGCAATTCCAGTTCCCGAACACACACACCCCCGCTGAGTCCCAGTACAACTCTGCAGTTTCATTTGGTCTCTGTTTATATAGTCCCTTGCCTTTATTTTCATTTCCTATTTGAATGTAGCAATATCCCATTAATGTTATATCTTCTGCCTGGAGTTGCTGCCGTGTATAGTTGAGGGCAGTTTTCTAGAATTAAATGACTGTTGGAATTAAATTGAATATACAGTAGAATCTTTGTACTGTACTCTGACAGATTTATTTGATTATTGTGATGTTTTTTCTTGTCTAATTGAAAGAAAAGCACTTAGTCACTTGAAAGTAGGCCTTAAAACCAATGAAGGAATAATATAGTTATATTTCTTTTTTGTGTATTGTTTCTTCAATGTGAATAGTAAGCAGTATGGCTCTCAACAGGGGGAATTTGATTAGTGAGATGACAGAATTCTGTGTTATAAAACTTAACTGCATGTGAAGGCAAGAATGCAGCAATAACAGTATATTTTAATATGTTCTCAAAATACATTGGAATTTGTCCAGCAGTGCTTAAAGATATAATCATTTAAGTTAGTTCTAAAAATCAGATCTCTGCATTTTTACTTGGATTTATGAATCAGTTTGTGATAAAAGAAACAGTGCTCTGAGTTTGTTGGTCACTCAGCTGAGCTGAATCACATTTCTTGCAGAAATTTTTTAACTGCTGTTTTTACAAGTAACACCTCAGATTGTCAGGATTCCAAAATGGGCAGTCAGGGTCAAGGGTCAGAGCAGGGGCAAACCTGAAGGTAAGAGTAGCCATGGAGTTTGTAGTCAGATCCAGGCCACAGTCAATACCAAAGGTCAGAGTCTGAAGTCTAAATCAAGCCGAGGTCAAGGCAGGAATTGAAGAGCAAGGAGCTGGAATGGTTGTGGTAGCTACAGAAGATCCGCGCTGTTTCCTGGACACTTTCTGGAATGCCCCTTGGGTTTATATAGGACAGGGAGTCAATCAGAAGCCATGGGTCTGCTGTCTTTCTAACCCTTGAGATGGAACTTCCCATGGTCTGTATCCACAGTGGGTCATGGGAAGTGGCGTGCCAGTTGGTTACAGCTGCTGCTGTGTGGCAGCCTGGAGATGTCAGCTGCCTGGGAGTTCTGCAGACCTGGGTTCTAGACATGTGGGGCCTTACAAGATATTGCTTGTAGGGGGGGGCGCAAAAGCAGGCTTTTTACTTTTGAGTATTTGACAGCATTTTGTATGTAGCCAGTTTTACAATTTCTTCCGCATAGTCAGCTTAGTCTTTGTGTAGGTTTGTTTAAAAAAAACAAAAAACACACACACCCATACCACACACAAAATATTACTGTACATCCCCAGTTATTGGCAGACACTTGGGCAGGTATACTACCTGAAACTACTCTGACCCAGTTTTTTGTTTTTGCCTGGATTTTCAGTCGTTGCTGTTCCCATAGGTGCACTCTTTCATTCTCAACTGAAGCACTGGTGTCTTCAGAGGAAATAGTATACACTATTGAGTAACCAGGACTTCAGTCACCCAACGTATATTTCTGTTTATTCTGAATTCCGTATTTTTGTCAAATGTTTTAAAAAATACAGATAAATTCCAAAACTTAACTGATTAACTACCAGGATTTTTTTTTTCTGTGCAGCTGTTCAGCAACATTACATTACAGACTTTTAGATAAATGCTTTGTGGGTGCTGTAAGCACCCAGAAGATAAATTGAATTAGTAAATTTCCTCCAAATTAGATACATTTGTAGTTATAATCTGGTTTGGAGGGCTTTGATGCACTTAATTTCAGAAAGTCAAAACTCAAATTTTTAAGGTTTCAGAGTAGCAGTCGTGTTAGTCTGTATCTGCAAAAAGAAAAGGAGGACTTGTGGCACCTTAGAGACTAACATTTATTTGAGCATAAGCTTTTGTGAGCTACAGCTCACTTCATCAGATGCATTCAGTGCTTTCATTTTCCACTAATTGCATCTGATGAAGTGAGCTGTAGCTCACGAAAGCTTATGCTCAAATAAATTTGTTAGTCTCTAAGGTGCTCAAGTCCTCCTTTTCTTTTTATTATTTAAAGTGTTGTTTATTTATCAAGTATTGCACTTGATTCCATTTAAAAAGAAAAAAGTGCTTCAGTAACTTGAAGTAGAATATTATGAATGATCTAGGATGGGTAAAAATAGATTTAAAAAAATCAAAATATATGGGTTTTTAATTTAAATTGGATTCTTTTTATTGAAATTAAATACAGGTTTATTTGAAATTGACAAATTATGTTGAGGCTTAAATTTATTAATCTATCTAATCTATTAAAATCGTTTAAATACAAAAATAGTATGAAGCAGTACCTGTTTGTTGGCTGAAGTTTTAAAGAATCTACTAACCTGCTGGTAATCACTGGCTGAGAATCTGGACCAGAGTTTGTTGAAATACTAATCCAGCATTTGAGAGAAGTAGCCTGTGCTGCAGAGAGAATATTTTCTTCATTTCCGTTTATTAAACTGATTCAGTTTAATGACTAATTCATCCAAAGTTAAGAAATCAGCTGGAAAGCCTAGTTTTTATTCATAGATTGGAAAAACAAAGCAAGTGTGAGAGGATGAGATCTACTAGTTCTAAAATCTTGAAATCAATGGGAGCCAGACACATAAATACCTTTGAGGATCTGTGCCATAGTGACCAGAAATAATAGGTTCAATTCACTAACTACAGATAATAGTTCCTCTGTTTCTGTTAGTTTTAAATCCAAAACATGTTTTGATAAACTTTTCTTCTGTAGCAGACACACTTAAGTTGTTCTTATTTAATTTTTAAAAATGCAGTTTTTGTGCTTTTTAATTTAATTTAAACTTCCATCCAAATACAGCTTGACACAAATTATAAGTAAAAAATGAATAATCATCTCATAAATGAGAAATGTGTGACTCACTATATTTTAACATAATAAAAAAGGTAAAAATTAAGACTCTGACTAAATGTAAGTAATGGTATATGTTCACTAGCAATGTTAAAACGCTACCGCGGCAGCGCTTTAATGTGGCTGTATAGTTGCGGCACCAGCTTTGGGACAGCACTGTTTTTTAAAAATAAATAAATAAACAAACCCCCACGAGGGGAGCATGGCTACCAGCTATGCTGCCACTTTACAGCGCTGAAACTTGCAGCGCTCAGGAAGATGTTTTTTCACACCCCCTGGGTAAGAAAGTTGCAGAGCTGTAAAGTGGCAGTGTAGACAAGGCCTTAAGCTATACAGTTGCTTAAATATATAGAGATCATTAATAGTGTAACTAGAAATCTAGAGGACTATAGTCTACTTTTTTTCGCCAAATACTACAGAAACTTTTGGGGAAGTAATTATTTTTAAGGCAAATTCAGTCAAAGCACACATTTTTTCTTTATTAAATGTTTACATGAAATTGATAGTTTTTTTAGCCAATGAAAATCTTCCTTTATCCTTTTAAATTCTCCTTCATGTGTCTGAGAGCTTTTATTTTCCTTCTAGCCACCTTCAGAGATCTTCATACTTGCACACTAATCTGTCTTCCTCTCCCTGTGTGTCAAGGCTAAACAAAAATAAATCAAATTTATATGCATCTGTAAAACTTGCAAAATTATTCTTTGGAATGTTCTTTCAGGTGAACCTGCCCACACGGGATAATTGCACTTTCTGGATAATTTTGCTAAAACAATCAACAGTGTGAAATAGCTAACAAACTAGATTGTTGGTATTCGTTTCAGCGGTAACACTCCAATGAGATGAAAGGGGGTGGTTAGAATATTTTAGAACTCTTGCAAAGCGTTGGTTCATGCTTATGCCTGGGTCCTGCAAAGACTTATGTAGGTACTTAACTCTGTACCAGTGGTTCTCAACCTATTTTTCATTGTATGTCACATATGTAGCTCTCTGTGACATGTGGGTTGTACCCACACAGTGTATGGCCTACCTGTATGGCCCTGAAGATGTCTCATGGGCTGCAGCTGTGTGCTGTTTGGACCACGCTTTGAGAAACACTGCTCTATGGGGTGGGACCAGTGCCAGTACTCAGTGCATAAAGTTAATCATGTTGAGCATGATTACACAGGTATTTGTAGGATTGAGGACTTGAAAGGGCAGATTTATTTAAAATTCTGCGTGAAGTGCTGGGAACGTTAAAATCTTTTCGAATACTCTGTCATACATTGTGTGTGCCTGGATTTCCATTGCTCTTAATTATGATCTTTAGAAATGTGGAGTCCTGTGTTTCTAGTAACTATTAGTTTACTCAGTTTTTTCATCATAGCATGTGTTTCATCTAGATGTATAGCCCATTCATTCTCTGTTCTGGCTGGAGTTCATTCAAATTAAGGTAATTGCCATTGCTGACCCGGACTTCAGGGCTAAAAAATGGCCAAAAAAATGGTCCAAGTATTTGTCAAACTGTAGTCCCCAAGGGCTTGTTTCCACACTTCTGTTTATGAAGTACGGTGGACTTTTATACTATGCAGATATTGGTTTTAATAATTTTAATCTGACATTTTTGATAAAATTATTTAACACTAAATGTAATCCTGCAGGATGGTGACTCTCCATGTTCTTCTACTGGGGGAATTCTGTGCCAAAAAATTAAAAATTCAGAGCACAAGAATTTTAAAAATTCTGTAAAAATTTGCATATTTTATTTGTCAAAATAATACAATTTAATCATGCCAGTTTTGGGTATTTATTTCAAAATATCTGTCAGCAGGTATGTCTGTAACAATACAGACCAAAAAAAAGATTCTGGTAATTTTTTTTTTTTTTTTACAAATTCCTTACTAGGCATATTAATACAGAACTTTGAATAATTCATTTAAACTACAATACAGAACTATATTTTCTGCACCCGGCAGAAGCAGTGCAAAGAGTTGGGAGTGTCAGTAGAGGAGCTGAGGGAGATGGAAGGAGCTTG
Source organism: Lepidochelys kempii (assembly GCF_965140285.1). NCBI lineage: Eukaryota > Metazoa > Chordata > Testudines > Cheloniidae > Lepidochelys > Lepidochelys kempii. Next base: position 62,717,339 of record NC_136384.1, on the reverse strand, counting down.
GACTGAGCTGGGAGGGTGGTTGTGTGGGTGGGAGAAGTATGGAACAGGTTTTATTTTTTTGGGGGGGAGGGCAGGGGACAGGATTGTTAGGGAGTTGGGGAGCCTCTCCCATTCAGTCAGGCACATCTACTCCTGTTCCTGCACCCCTCATCCTGATGGATCCTTGCAGCCTCCTCCCCCATCCTCATGTACGCCCATTCCCATTCAGCCCCTGGCTCAATACTGTCACCCCACTACTCCTCAGCCCATGCCCCAGTCTGTTTCCCCTCTTCTCCTCCCCCTCCCCTTAGCCATTTTCAGCCCTAGTCTGTGACCACCCAGCAGCCCTGTGTGCCCCACTCTGTCCTAACTTAGCTCCACAGGCCAGGTGCTGTGTTAAACTTCTACTCCTGTAGGAATTCTGTGCCACTGCATGCGCACAGTTTTTTTTCCCCACAGAAAATACATTCTCCCTCAGTAGTGCTGCAGTTTTGCCTTTTGCCCACCAGAACAGCCTGCTACATTCATGCTGTTGGCTGTTCTGGTGCCAGAGTGGCTTCTGGTGGGTGAAAGGCAGAACTGCAGCACTTCTTGGGCAGAATATATTTTCTATGGGGAAAAAACAAAATTCTGTGGGACATATGAATTCTGCACATGTGCAGAATTCATAATTCCCACAGCAGTAAATATTCACAGAAATATAGATAGAATTTGGCATTAGATTCCCTAAAGATTTTGCTTTTCTTTTGTTTTTCTTCTCTGAAATTTCCATTTTCCTAATTTAACCCAAAACCCCAAACCTAGATCTCTTGTTGGTTTCCCTTTCCTCCCATGTACCTCCCTGCTCACTGCCCCCCGTTCCCCATACACATAGGCATTTAGGATGCACTAGGGGAAAGTCTGCAGAGGTTTCAGTTTGTGCCCAGAACAGGAAGAAATACGGAGATTTAAAAATAAATCCATCTTAAATTATTCATTTTGATATTACTGTGAACTATGTGGTAGTGAAATCTCATTGGTTGTGAAATCCGTTGTAGGCAACAGAATATATAGGGATAGAAAATGAACTTGTGATGGCGTTATGTGCATCTATTGAGTTTGCATCTAAAAAGGCTAACAGTAGTGCTATAGTTGTTATGATCTTCCCCCATTTGTCTATAATGTGGTTACGATGAAGCTTAATTATTCAGGACAGTGAACTTTTGTGTTTATGGAAATGCAGAAAGAATTAGATTAGCCAGACAGAGTAGAATTGGCAAAAACTTAAAATGGGGTGTTTGTTTAGTTCTTGACCCAGCATCCCCCAGTTATCTGCTGCTGTTTGTCTGGGCCACCAAACCAGATCTGATTCCGTTCTGTTCTCCTTGTTACATCTCCAGTTTTCTCCAGTCCCAGGACAGTGGAACTATAAATAAGGAGGTAGTACATGTATAGAATTTCAGATCTGGAAACTGAACTTTGCCATTTCATTCATCATACAGCACTATCCCAGTCTCTGGTCTTTATAATGAAAATTCTACTATCATGTATCTTTTGGTTTTATGCTATTTGACATTTTTATCAATGATCTGGGATAAAACAAAATCATCACTGATGAAGTTTTCAGATGACACAAAGATTGCGGGAGTGAAAAATAATGTAAAGAAAAGGTCACTGATGCAGAGTGATCTGGATCACTTGGTAAATTAGGTCCAAGCAAACAATATGTGCTTCAATATGGCTAAATACCAATTTATTTTTATGTTTTGTTTATTTTTATATATATACTGAGGGGGCTTTGGGATCATAGTGAATAATCAGCTGAACGTGAACTCTGGGTGCAATACTGTGGCCAAAAGGGCTAATTTAATCCTGGGAATATTGAGTAGAAGTAGGGAGACTATATTACCTCTGTATTTGGGAATGATGCACTCGCTGCTGGAATACTGTATCCAGTTCTGTTAACAATTCAAGAATAGGGCTGTCGATTAATCGCAGTTAACTCACGTGATTAACTCAAAAAAATTAATTGCGATTTAAAAAATTTATTGCGATTTATCGCATTGTTAAACAATAGAATACCAATTGAAATTTATTAAATATTTTTGGATGTTTTTCTACATTTTCAAATATATCTAATTCAATTACAACACAGAATACAAAGTGTATAGTGCTCACTTTATATTATTTTTATTCAAATATTTGCACTGTAAAAATGATAAACAAAAGCAATAGTATTTTTCAGTTTACTTCATGCAAGTACTGGAGTGCAATCTCTCTATCATGAAAGTGCAACTTATAAATGTATTTTTTTTGTTACATAACTGCACTCAAAAACAAAACAAGGTAAAACTTCAGAGCCTACAAGTCAAATCAGTCCTACTTCTTGTTCAGCCAATCACTAAGAGAAACGGATTTATTTACATTTACGGGAGATCACGCTGCCCACTTCTTAAGTTTGTCACCTGAAAGTGAGAACAGGCATTCACATGGTACTGTTGTAGCTGGTGTCGCAAGATGTTTACGTGCCAGATGCACTAAAGATTCATATGCCTCTTCATGCTTCGGCTATCATTCCAGAGGACATGCTTCCATGCTGATGACGTGCATTTAAAAAAAATGTTAGTTAAATTTGTGACTGAACTCCCTGGGGAAGACTTGTACGTCTCCTGCTCTGTTTTACCCCTATTCTGCCATGACAAGTAGTAGGACTGATTGGACTTGTAGGCTCTAAAGTTGTACATTGTTTTATTTTTGAATGCAGGGGGTTTTTGTACATAATTCTACATTGTAAGTTCAACTTTCATGATAAAGAGATTGCACTACAGTACTTGTATTAGGTGAACTGAAAAACACTATTTCTTTTTTTTACAGTACAAATATTTGTTATCCAAAATAAAGTGTGCACTGTACACTTTGTATTCTGTTATAACTGAAATCAGTATATTTGAAAATGTAGAAAACACATTTAAATAGTATTCTATTATTGTTTAACAGTGTGATTAATTGCTTCAAGAAGAACATTGAGAAATTGGAGGAGGGCTCAGAGAAAAGCCATAAGAACAATTAAAGGATTAGAAAGAATGTCTTATAGTGATGGACTCAAAGAGCTCAGTATATTTAGCTTAACAAAGAGAAGGTTAAGGGATGACTTGATTACAGCCTATCAGTATCTAGATAGGGAACAAATATTTGATTGTGGGCTCTTCAGTCTAGCAGAGAAAGGTATAACATGATCCAATGGCTGGAAGTTGAAGCTAGACAAATTCAGACCGGAAATAATGCACAAATTTTTAATCATGAGAATAATTATCCATTGCAATAATTCACCAAGGGTTTTGGTGGATTTTCCTTCACTGGAAGTTTTAAAATCAAGAATGTACATTTTCTGAAACAGATGCCCTAGTTCAAACAGGAATTAAGTCAAGGAAGTCCTATGGCCTGTGTTTATACAGGAGGTCAAACTAGATGATCACAATGGTCCCTTGTGGCGTTATGATCTATAAATCTTTTTACTCACTACTTAATATGTCTAAATATTTGTCTAGTTTATGGGACACATTCATATTTTTATTATAAGTTGTATTGTGGTGCTGCTCAAAATGTGCTAGATGCTGTACATCAATAAGAATACATATGCCCTGCCACTAAGAGTTTACAATTTAATAATATATACGATTTAATAATATATGAGAACTTGCTTGTTTGCCTTGGTATCCAGTAGCACTAAGCTTCCAACACATTGTCTCTTTCCAGGCTTTGCATGATCGAAAGTTTCCCGTTCCAAAACCATTTGACTACAATAGACATGCAGTAGTTATGGAACTTATTAGTGGTTACCCTCTGTAAGTATTATTTGAAACACAAACTCCCATTTAAGACAAATTGAATGAAGCTGGTATGATTTTGGAAATCTTAACTGAGGTACTTGCTCAGAGGCACTCTGATTCAGTAGTGTAGGTAAGAATGATAGCTGAATAGTTATGCAGAAGACAATGACTGCTTTTTTAGTCAGATAGGGGCTAATAGTTGTCCACAATTCTTCATGGAGTCAATTGATGCTCTGAAGCCCAGCCTGACTATAGTGACCGATTACCCTTGGAATTCAGGTTAATTGGGAATGGAATTCCAGTTATGCTCCCTTCCTTTCTTTCTTCCCCATACAAATAAATGTACTGTTACCAATCTGCTTTAATTCCTTTTTACTGGATAAAGGAACATGTTTAAAAACCTCAAACAGTGTTGGCAAGTATCACAAGTAATGCCACTACCCAGATGAAGAGATTGAGAAGTGCAAAATTTTATACAAAGCAAGAAGTATTTCTCATCATCCAACTTTCTTTGCTTTAAGTATTGTAGTGAGTCCCACTGAAACTGCATGTCAATTTGATACTGGACACTATAGAATGGCTGATGACCATGAAGTCTCTTTAGGGTCATTTCTTCTTGTTTTACCAGTTACACCTGATGAGATTTTTTTTTTTTTTCTTCAAACAGTTTGTTTATGCAGGTCACCAAAGACTGCAATGGGGCAGCTTATTGTCTGTGACAACTGCACTCTGTGAAAAGTGTCGTTCATGTTACTGTATGGTCTTCCCTAGGCTTCAGTTCATGCTCCCTTGTTCTTGTAATTAACTCTTGAGAAACTGCTCCCCACTTTCAATTTCAGAAAGAAATCTTTTCTTTTTTATGTCCAGATTTTTGTGTTTCAGCAATAGTGCTGGAAGCAGGTAATCTTCAGTCAGGAGAGGTCATGTTGTGTCTAATTATTAAGTCATTTTGCATTATCTGACACAATGATTTTTAAAACATTAAAATATTTTTAAAGTTTATATTTGAAAAGCTGATTTGATTTGTTTGCACAGCTAAACGCTTAAGGCCAATTTGGTAGTGCATATAGTCCAATACGACTTTTATACTTATCCTAGTATCGAAAGAAAATAAACTTCAGTTTTAGAAAAAACAGGTCACATTCTAACATAAGGTAGGCATCTGAAGTGAGCTGTTAAATTTTGGTTTTGATTCCTTTTTGATTAAACTTAATTGAACAGTAATGAAAAGAAAATTCCTTTCAAATTTTCAGCACTTCCCCGCCACTCACATTTATGAAGTGAATTTAGTGCAGTGAGAGGTGCTACAGGTGGAAGTTTTATCTTTAATTCCACAACAGGTAAGGCATGGACAGCAGCACTACAAGCTTCACCACACTTCTCCATCATTATTTTGCAATTCTGCTCTGGAGAAAATACCATAAAGGATGAAGAAAATAGTTTATTTTTCATAATCAGTTATTCTTGGGTTTCATAAAAAGTCGGCCAAACAGCAGTGCCAAATGTGGAGACGGGTGGGGTTTATTTTGTAATGGAGTTGTGGTTTTTGCTTTCACTTTTCATTTTCTTATACCCTTAATAGTTTAGATTTTTTTTTAATGTTTTTAGGTGCCAAGTGCATCAAATAGAAGATCCTGCATCTGTGTACAGTGAGTTAATGGAACTAATTGTAAAACTTGCCAATCATGGTTTGATTCATGGAGATTTCAATGAATTCAATCTCTTATTGGACAGTGAGGACCAGGTTACCATGATTGATTTCCCACAGATGGTGTCAACATCTCATCCAAATGCTGAATGGTACATATTCAGTCTTATAGCATTTTCAAAATCAGTTTGGCCATTTGAAATTATTGTAATTTACTAGCACTGATTATTCATTCTTATGTGTCCATTCTTAACTGTCTTCTAGCAGTGTCATCTTGTACAAGAAATAATGCCACAAAAATATACTCAGTTTTATTTATCCATGGACATAAATGTCAAGATTTAGAGTGCATACATGATTGGCTCTTGTAGAGATTCTTAGGAAGCCAGGTCAAACTTCAGTTGATACTGTATGGTTCATTTTTGTGTCTTTGAGTTTTCTCTTTTCAGCTATCTGGTAGCTTAATCACTGTTTAGTAAAGTGGGGGAAAAAAAGACAACAGGGATTTCCTTTCCAGAACAAATCTGGCTAATAGAAAATGAAGTTTGACAAAGCAGGAAGAATACATCATTTTCTAAAATTCAGAAGAAATTTAAGATGTACTTACGTGGAAGGATTAATACTCAGAAGCTATTGAAGCTATGATAGTGACAAATATGAAGTAGAACTTGAGATGTTTAGAAGTGTACCAAAATGCTTGTAGGTCTCAACTTTAATTCTGTGCAAAACAATCCTTTATTTTTCCAGGTATTTTGACAGAGATGTTAAATGTATTAGAGACTTTTTTAAGAAGCGTTTCAGCTATGAAAGTGAACTTTTCCCAACCTTCCAGGATATCAGGTGAGAAATGTAACTTGATGAGGGGTCCTATATTGATCAGTAAAGATGACAGGATGCTCTCTCTACCAGTTTTATACTATGAGAACATTGGCCAAAATGTTCACAACTGGTTTTCAGTTGTACGCTGTTCAATTAGTGAGCTCCATGAAGTGTTTTGCTGGAGAACTGGGGGGACAGCCTTGCATCTGTCTCTTGTTTTTCCTTTTCATTTTAATACAAGATTGTCTTTATTCTTAATATCAGAAATGTCGTTGCTCAGTCCAACCAAAATCGGTGTAGGGAACATCCTGGAACTTCACCCCCATTTTACATTTTATTACTATCAGGAAACCAGTAATCTCCTTCCTTAGAAGTTTTTAAGGTCAGGCTTGACAAAGCCCTGGCTGGGATGATTTAATTGGGGATTGGTCCTGCTTTGAACAGGGGGTTGGACTAGATGACCTCCTGAGGTCCCTTCCGACCCTGATATTCTATGATTCTATGTTCTTGTAGCTGGGAAGAGGGCTTTTCCAAGACCTGATACAAATGGTGCTCCAAGACACATCACTGAGATGCCACAATAATACAGAACAGGTTTCAGAGTAACTGCCGTGTTAGTCTGTATTCGCAAAAAGAAAAGTAGTACTTGTGGCACCTTAGAGACTAACCAATTTATTTGAGCATAAGCTTTTGTGAGCTACAGCTCACTTCATCGGATGCATACTGTGGAAACTGCAGAAGACATTATATACACAGAGACCATGAAACAATACCTCCTCCCACCCCACTCTCCTGCTGGTAATAGCCTATCCAAAGCGACCACTCTCCCCACAATGTGCACGATAGGAAAAAACAAGGGGAAATAGGCTACCTTGCATAATGGGGGGTAGGAAAAAACAAGGGGAAATAGGCTACCTTGCATAATGACTTAGCCACTCCCAGTCTCTATTTAAGCCTAAATTAATAGTATCCAATTTGCAAATGAATTCCAATTCAGCAGTTTCTTGCTGGAGTCTGGATTTGAAGTTTTTTTGTTGTAAGATAGCGACCTTCATGTCTGTAAGTGCGTGACCAGAGAGATTGAAGTGTTCTCTGACTGGTTTATGAAAGTTATAATTCTTGACATCTGATTTGTGTCCATTTATTCTTTTACGTAGAGACTGTCCAGTTTGACCAATGTACATGGCAGAGGGGCATTGCTGGCACATGATGGCATATATCACATTGGTGGATGTGCAGGTGAACGAGCCTCTGATAGTGTGGCTGGCCACTATGGATGTAGAAGCCCTCTACACCAACATTCCACACAAAGATGGACTACAAGCCGTCAAGAACACTATCACCGATAATGTCACGGCTAACCTGGTGGCTGAACTTTGTGACTTTGTCCTTACTCATAACTATTTTACATTTGGGGACGATGTATACCTTCAGATCAGCGGCACAGCTATGGGTACCCGCATGGCCCCACAGTATGCCAACATTTTTATGGCTGATTTAGAACAACGCTTCCTCAGCTCTCGTCCCCTAATGCCCCTACTCTACTTGCGCTATATTGATGACATCTTCATCATCTGGACCCATGGAAAAGAAGCCCTTGAGGAATTCCACCATGATTTCCACAATTTCCATCCCACCATCAACCTCAGCCTGGTCCAGTTCACACAAGAGATCCACTTCCTGGACACTACAGTGCTAATAAACAATGGTCACATAAACACCACCCTATACCGGAAACCTACTGACCGCTATTCCTACCTACATGCCTCCAGCTTTCACCCTGACCACACCACACGATCCATCGTCTACAGCCAAGCTCTGCGATACAACCGCATTTGCTCCAACCCCTCAGACAGAGACAAACACCTGCAAGATCTCTATCAAGCATTCTTACAACTACAATACCCACCTGCGTAAGTGAAGAAACAGATTGATAGAGCCAGAAGAGTTCCCAGAAGTCACCTACTACAGGACAGGCCTAACAAAGAAAATAACAGAACGCCACTAGCCGTCACCTTCAGCCCCCAACTAAAACCCCTCCAACGCATTATTAAGGATCTACAACCTACCCTGATGGATGACCCAACAGTCTCACAAATCTTGGGAGACAGGCCAGTCCTTGCCTACAGACAGCCCCCCAATCTGAAGCAAATACTCACCAACAACCACATACCACACAACAGAACCACTAACCCAGGAACTTATCCTTGCAACAAAGCCCGTTGCCAATTGTGCCCACATATCTATTCAGGGGACATCATCACAGGGCCTAATAACATCAGCCACACTATCAGAGGCTCGTTCACCTGCACATCCACCAATGTGATATATGCCATCATGTGCCAGCAATGTCCCTCTGCCATGTACATTGGTCAGACTGGACAGTCTCTACGTAAAAGAATAAATGGACACAAATCAGATGTCAAGAATTACAACATAAACCAGTCGGAGAACACTTCAATCTCTCTGGTCACGCAATTACAGACATGAAGGTCGCTATCTTACAACAAAAAAACTTCAAATCCAGACTCCAGCAAGAAACTGCTGAATTGGAATTCATTTGCAAATTGGATACTATTAATTTAGGCTTAAATAGAGACTGGGAGTGGCTAAGTCATTATGCAAGGTAGCCTATTTCCCCTTGTTTTTTTCTACCTCTCCTTCCCCCCCCAAACCCCCAGACGTTCAGGTTAAACTTGGATTTATGCTGGAAATGGCCCACCTTGATTATCATACACTTTGTAAGGAGAGTGGTCAGTTTGGATGAGCTATTGCCAGCAGGAGAGTGAGTTTGTGTGTGTGTGTTGGGGGGGGGGGGGTGAGAGAACCTGGATTTGTGCTGGAAATGGCCCAACTTGATTATCATACATATTGTAAGGAGAGTGATCAGTTTAGATAAGCTAAGCTATTACCAGCAGGAGAGTGGGGTGGGAGGAGGTATTGTTTCATGGTCTCTGTGTATATAATGTCTTCTGCAGTTTCCACAGTATGCATCCGATGAAGTGAGCTGTAGCTCACAAAAGCTTATGCTCAAATAAATGGGTTAGTCTCTAAGGTGCCACAAGTACTCCTTTTCTTTTTAATAATACAGACCAGTATTTTTCTCACCCCTCAACCTAATTATTGCACTTGTGGGGCATTCCTTTATGTGGATTCATTTGGAATGGAGGTTTTTCAAGAAAGTTAGTAAATCATGGTCACTACTTTTCTAAAGAACAAGTTTTTCAGGCCTCAGATAATGAAAACCACTGAAAGAAAGTTCTATTCTGAAAAACTGTATAAAAATGACACCTGTTGTTCAACATTTCAGCTCATTGCCTATACTCAGTCATATCTGTTTACTTCAAAGTATATTTTTATTCCAGTTAGAAGAACAGAGCTATGAGTGTGAGCTGGTGGTCTCTGTACTGCTGCTGATTGGCAAGGCAGAGTTGTTTTCTAAGTTCCAAAGTTTTCAAATGGAAATTTGCTTTTTCAAGTTTCATGTCCTTTTTAGAAAGACAAAACAAAACCCTTATGAGTACATTTGATCTGGGAGATATCAAAATAATAAACCCTACCAGACTGTTTTCAGTCCCTTTTCTAAAGGGAACCACACTTTAACCAAAATATATAACTTTCAATAAGTGCAAAATTAGAGTGCTACTAGATTTATGTAATGTAGTGTAATACACTTAAGTCAACGTTAAATCATAATTACACTTCAGTAGATGTGTACGGACATTGTTCAATCATATAGCTGTAAATGCTGAAATCATCTGAGCATGTGGTAACTTCTTATACAAATGGCATTGTACTTTTATCAGCCATATTCTGTTAATTGTACTCATATTAAGTTCAATGAGACTGTCTTATATAAGGTTCTACTCAGCATGTGTAGTCCTTTGTTAGTCCTTTAACACTGGCAGTTTAATGATAATGCACTTTAATAATTTTTTTTTTTTAAGAAATGACTACCAAATTGATTTAATATGTTGAGGGGAAACAATTTATTTATGCTTCAATCTTCTTATTTTCTCTAGGAGAGAGTGCTCTCTTGATGTAGAGATTGCAGCAAGTGGCTACACAAAAGAAATGCAGGAGAATGATGAACTGCTTTACCCAGCAGGTCCTGATGAGGAGGATTATAAAACAGTGTTTACACAACTTGTAGACGATTTTGATGGGAAAGTAAATTTGTATACTGCAGCTGAAGAAAACAAAATAAATTTGACAGATGAATTGGAAGATGACACTGAAAGCAAATCCTCTAAAGTTTTGAGGAATAGCAGTAAAGAAGTTGATATTACTGACAGTAGTAAAAAAGAACAAAGTTCAGATATGACTGAGTTCAGCCATGGTCTAGAAAAAGTTGAAGGGCAAATTATTGTAGGGAAAGCCAGTAATAATGCAGAGAGTTCTGCAATTGATTTTTCTGAGGATGAAAAGAGAACTGAAAATACCACCAAAATTGAAGATCATATAGGTCAAGGAGAAGACCCTGCTGACAAAGAGTATGAAGATGAATGCCCTGATCTGGTTGACTTGTCAACATTAAACCGAGAATTCAGGCCTTTCAGGTATAGATTCATAATGACTGTTTTGGAAGGCTTCCATTTATTTTTTCTTCTTTTCAGTAAATGAACCTCTTTCAGGTAGTTCAGCATGCACTGCTGTTCAGCCACCCATGCTTAAATTGAAAATATATTTCTAATCGTAGAGTGAACATATGCTACTTTCCTTTTGACCAGATGCTAGGTAACCTATTGATTAGTATTACGTTTATATGTTTTCTAGTGTGACAGATCAGTTGTCTTGTTCCAGGGTACAAAATGTAATAACTAGACTTGGGTGTCTGAGTTAGTTCCACTTACCTTCTATAGCTAGTGTACACTTTTCTATTGGATAAATATTTAAACTGTTTATACCAATGAAAAAGGGTTTTGTGTTAAAATACTACTCCACAATAACTTTTATGGTGAAGTTTGTAATTTAAACACTGTTTCTTGAAGTGAAATTATTCTAGTTAGCTGAGGAGCACAAATCCCCTGAGATCCAATCATAATAACTTAGCTATTTGTTGTTCTGGCTTTCAGTTCCTTGCCTGTCCAGTTTAGAGATCAAAATTACCTCTATCCTAGGCCTTTGATGCACGGGCTCTATACCAGCAAAAAAAAAGATGGGCGGACAGGTGCATGTAATAGAATAAGTACACCAAGCAGTAGCCCCATTTCCTCTCCCCGTCCACAGCCCACCCAGTCAGTTTTGAATGAAATGATTTGTTGTCTGGACAGCATGCCATAGGCATAAGGACAACCTAATTAACTTATGTAGTGCGCATTACTAGCGAGGGAATTAGAAATAGATATTGCATATGTCACTTTTTAAGCTAGGAAATGTTGCCATCATGGTTTGTTAGGGTTTTTTCTTTGGCACATACGGAATGAAAGTAGCATTGTAGTGAAAACGTCGTTCTGCTACATGCCGTATTAGTTTACTTTGCTGACAGACAAGTTTTTAGTACTGTTGGCATTGTAAACCCAATACAGTGATACAAGAAGCAAGCCTGCTTGTTTTGGGTTTGGTTTTTATTTGGCTTGTTTGTTTACATGTAAACTAAACAAATTTGAAATGGAGGTCATTGACTGAGCATAAATATAAAATATCACTGTCACTTTTAGTATTTTAGAACATTTCTGGCATTTAATATGTTCTTGGTCATTGTATAATGTTACAAATCAGAACTGAAAATCTTTAGAGGATATAAAACACCCATCACGTTGAAGTCAAGTTAATATTGCAAAATGTAAATTTTCCTTGTTATGCAAATATTAAATTGTGTTGGAAATTTTCAGACTGTATCTCTAAAACTTATTAGACTATGGTGGATTGTAGCCAAAGGATATTGGTCTTGTCTTTTGCTAGATGAAATAAAAATCCAATGTATATATTGTAGAGACGAAGAAAGTGTGGTTCACCTCAATGAACACAGAATGAGAACCTTAAGTGCCACCTCCACTGGCAGTTTTGGGAGCTGTTCAACAATTCCTCAGGTAACTAGTGTGTGTGTGTGTATATATACGTGCTTTCTAGTTTACATCTGTAGATTTTTAAACTTGTAAGATGCCAATGTTTTTCTGTTAAAACTGTCTTCCAACTCTAACTTGTGGGTCAGTCCAAATTAGTGTCATCGGATTTTGGTGTCTTCTGTGATTCCATGATCATGGAATTGTGTTCCGGAATCTAAGTTTTTATGTTGGTTTGTTGAAAGCCAAAAATGTGGCACAGCCTTAAATACATTTAATTTTGTGTAGGGAAAACTATAGGGGATACTAGAATGGTTGCATTATTCGTTTTCCTATTTAATTCATAAAACTTTCAATTTTTACAATTTAAATACAATTGTCCAGACTTTCCTTCTGCTGTACCTGAATACTGCAAAGTTTACGGTCTTTGCCACAGAATAGAAGTGTAATTTGCTGTGGAGTACACAGGGCCCTGAGTATTTTATCCTCCCGATTGTAGAGGGAGGCAGAAAATCCAGAACAATTGTGAGACACTGCAAAACATGATTGATGTAACTTTAACCATATCAGCCATTTAAAGTGGAATTGTGCTCTTCAGAGGCTCTTTTTTTTTTTTTTAAATTGCCTCTAGCAGCCTTGTGATCCAGGGAGAAAGCATGATGTTCTTGTAGGCTTGTTTGTTCTATCATAATATATTTTTCAGCAGAGAGAATATTTAGATTGTGTCTGTTCACTTGTGCCAGACAACAAACTTATAGGCCTTATTTGTGTGTGTGTGTGTGTGTATATTTTGGTTTGGTTTGGTTTCATTTTTTGTCTTGGCAGCATATTCCTAAATTTGCAATCTCAGCTAGTGGAGATCAAGAGCATCAAAGATGGTGTGTACACTCTCTGGGGTGAAGGTTGCCACCCATTCCCAGCAGGCTGTTTTATAGCTTATGTATGAAATGGCACTGCCTGAACCCTATGTACTTTCTAATTAAATTCAAAAGTTTAAAAGGGGCAAGTGTGATATGCGCCTGGAATGAATAATAGCTCTTTCCTGGGATGTCCAGGGGAAGGAGGAGAAAACAGGGCTGGTAATACCATTTTAACTAATCATGTTAACACCCCCCTTCCTCTCCTCCCCCTCCCACGCCGCCCCCCTTCTCCCCCCAATGATGATTAGATCTCCAACACTTCCCAAAGATTTGTTTGCCACCAAGCTGTGCTCATCTTTGGTTGCAGCTGCCAGTTAGATGTCCGACAACTTAAGTTCAACTCCAGCATATGATACTCCTGGGGGAATTCTGCAACAAAAAATTAAAAATTGTGCACACAATATTTGAAAATTCTGCACAAGTCTGCTTATTTGATTTGTCAAAATAACACAATATTATCATGCCAGTTTCAATTATTTTGGTAATTTATTGTAGAATATGTCAGTGAGTCTGTCTGTAACAATACAGACACCCCCCCCCCCCAAAAAAAAGATTGTGGGGTGTTTTGTTTTGACAAATTTCTTATAAGGAAGATTAATGCAGAACTTTGAGTAATTCATTTAAATTACAATACAGAACTGGATTTCCTGCACCTGTCAGAAGTAGTGCAAAGGCTTAGGGGAGTCAGGGGTAACGGAGGAGCTAAGGGGGGGGGGGAGGAGTGAACCTGGAGGTGGGTGGGAAAGGTTTTTTGGGGGGAGAGGGTGGGGGGGGGTCCATGCAACTGGGTTTTCTGGTGCCACAGTGGCTTCTGGTAGGCAAAAGGCAGAACTGCAGCACTTGTTGGGCAAAATGTATTTTATGCGGGAAAATACAAAATTATGGGGCACAGAAGAATTCTGCTTGTCCCCAGGAATAATATGAACTCTTTTACATGTAAGCAGCCACAAATGTATATGTTGGTAGGCCACTATCTAAGATACAATCAGTTTGTTCCCTTCTATTGTTAGCCAAACTTAAAAAATAAAAAATGGTTTGGGATGTAAAGTGAGAAGTACATTTAAAATAAGTCCAAAGGCAATTTGTCCTACCCACCTCCTCTCTTCCTAGAAATTTCTTTTGCACCTTTCCCTAAAACTTTGGCATTAAACTACTTCAGTACTGTAAATTTGACTCTCTGTGAAGAATGAGAATTTTTATAGTTGTATTTAATACCTTAACCCCCTACTCAAATAAAAATAGTTTATGCTGGCTCCTTCTGCCATACTTTAAATAAATGCAAGCTCATTTTAGAAAGCTCGCTGAAGGAAAGGATGGCTTATACTCTGTACAAGTTAACATACCTTCTGCTTTACCAAATGAAGAAATAATTCAGTAATTTCTGCTGATACACCTCACTAGTAAGATAACCTTTCTATGGGTTAAAATCCTGTTATAGCTGTAGATGCTTTCCTTTGCAAACCAGGTGAGATGGTTCAGTTTCCATTTCATTTGCAAATAGGAATAGGAAACAAACTCTATAGATTATCTCTACACACTTTTAGGAATGTACCCTAACCCAAATATAGCATATGTCATGAATCAAAATGTCCAGAGGATTGTTGCAGAGTATTTATATCCCATAATAAGGGTACATAGCCGAGGAACGTTTTGTTTAACAGTCAATATATGACTGACATAATTATTTTGGCGGACTTTTTCAATCTTGTTAGATTGTAGTTTGTGTATGAAGGACTTCACTTGTTTGAGGAACACTGTAATAGTGATTTTGTCCTATTAACTGATGCTTTTATTCCTATGGAGTAGCCTTGCTTTATACAAGAGTGCCTTCAAGTGGTTGTATTATTTCCAGAACATTTGCCTGTTTTTATTTAATTTTTTTTATTATATTTTATCTATCTATGTATATGAATGATTAATTTTGTATGCTGACTGTGTTTATTGGAGTAAATCTAGCCAAAAAGTATTTTCCAGAACTTAGAAGAAAATGCATTCTTAATTGTTTTATATGCATAATAGTTGCCTGGAGTAAGAATTGTCACCTTTTATTGAAATCCTATTGTCAGTGCTAGAATCATAGAATATCAGGGTTGGAAGGGACCCCAGAAGGTCATCTAGTCCAACCCCCTGCTCAAAGCAGGACCAATTCCCAGTTAAATCATCCCAGCCAGGGCTTTGTCAAGCCTGACCTTAAAAACCTCTAAGGAAGGAGATTCTACCACCTCCCTAGGTAACTCATTCCAGTGTTTCACCACCCTCCTAGTGAAAAAGTTTTTCCTAATATCCAACCTAAACCTCCCCCACTGCAACTTGAGACCATTACTCCTCATTCTGTCATCTGCTACCATTGAGAACAGTCTAGAGCCATCCTCTTTGGAACCCCCTTTCAGGTAGTTGAAAGCAGCTATCAAATCCCCCCTCATTCTTCTCTTCTGCAGGCTAAACAATCCCAGTTCCCTCAGCCTCTCCTCATAACTCATGTGTTCCAGACCCCTAATCATTTTTGTTGCCCTTCGCTGGACTCTTTCCAATTTATCCACATCCTTCTTGTAGTGTGGGGCCCAAAACTGGACACAGTACTCCAGATGAGGCCTCACCAATGTCGAATAGAGGGGAACGATCACGTCCCTCGATCTGCTCGCTATGCCCCTACTTATACATCCCAAAATGCCATTGGCCTTCTTGGCAACAAGGGCACACTGCTGACTCATATCCAGCTTCTCGTCCACTGTCACCCCTAGGTCCTTTTCCGCAGAACTGCTGCCTAGAAGGAACTTCAGGATTAGAACCATGTGCTAACAGGCAGCTATGACTCCTGTGATAGTTCAAGAATCCCTTGGCAAAAGGGATGGGCTGACAACACTACAGGCACAATCTCTAAATTCTTAGAAATGAATGCAATCTTGCAGGTAGGATTCCAAAAAGAGGGAGGCGCTATCGAATCCAGACAGAAGAAACGAATACAGAACTTGAGATTTGAAAAACCACTTGGTGGCAGCAGCAACCTTAATATGGTTCTGGCTTTCCAAATAAGCTACATATCTTCATGGAATTACGTTAGCATTGTGCTTCCAAAAGCAGGAACTCTTAATAAATCAACAGGCCCAGATGAGTTGTATCTATCGAATAATAAGAGTGCTCTGTGTTAAAATAGGCTTTATTTAGTTATATGTAATTTGTATATAACATCAGGAATTTATATATAAACAATACAGCATATAGTATGTACACGTTTTGAAGAATGTCCAATACAGAGATACTAAATTGATCAGCTATAGAAAATCCCAGCTATTTTAGGCTAAAACGTTTAATTACTTTGACATGGAGACTATGTGGGCATCTTACTGCACTCTCACAAACTTGACTAAGGATTTATTCAAAATGAGCCACCAGAGGAAAACTGGATTTTGCAAAATTTTAAAATAATAAAGCTTTGATCTATTCAGTCCAAAGCACTCAACCTAGTCATCAACCCTTAGCATGGTTATGATGAAAAGACTGAGATTTACTTGCTCAGGGCAAGTAGGCCAGTATATGCACTTCAGTCTGAGAAGGATTTTTTTCCCTGGCAGTAGGGTCTGTGAGGGTGGTAGGGTCCCCCATTTCCCATCTGCCTGAATCACTTAAGCGTGAATTGTTAGGGTCAGGTTTGCATATCCCACGTTACTACCTTCTTACAATTGCTACATCATAGGAATTGGTGGACCTTTGTCATCTTTTCTGTTTTTTTTGTCAGAGGAGACTGTGGAAGGTTAACATTCAAAGAAGCAGCATCTCAGTAGTATTGGATATGGTAATAGAAATGTATCTGACCAGGTATTTCCATTTACAAACTGCAGCTTCTGTTCTGTTTCATTATGCTTAGTCCAAGAACCAATTCTATAGGAAGCTGGTATTGAGAAGAAGCAGTAGAAATAAATGTGATGTTACAATTCACTTGTTGGATGTTGGTACTTATAAACCAACAGGAAAATACTTTCCATGGACCTGGGTAGCTCACATCAGTAGTAATTACTCATTTCGACTTGACCTGCAAGAGGAGACTCTCTGTATTCAGTGGAAAATGTTTGTCTGTGCATGACAGTAAATAGTTTTTGTGTGTAATCCACTTTTTAAAATTTGTTGTGCTTTTGCTGCCTTTTTTGTGTTAATGCTGCAAAAGTTCTCTAGGTGTTTGTTTTGTGTACGTTGCCAGAAAAATCCTGTACTATTTTGAACCACAAGGGGGAGTAGTTTACTTTCAGATTTCTCCAAGTAACAAAATGTTAAATGGAATTGTTTGGGGGGGGGGGGGAAATCAAACTAAAAACAATTTTGTCCCTATTTTTATTGAGAATTTTTTGAAAGTGAACTGCAATTTTTTTTCAACATCTTGAGGCTTAATGTGGAGTGCCCTAAATAGCCAGGGAAATAAGGGTCACTTAGCATGTAAGGCATGGGGTGAGAAGGGGGTGTCTTCTGAAGTTCAAGTCCTGCACACAACCACCCTGGCAAATCATTCTCGTACTGACTATGAAGAGTTACAAAGGGATCGCATAAAACTGGGTCATGGGCATCAGAATGGCAGATGAAATTCTGTGGTGATAGATGCAAAGTAATGCACATTGGAAAACATAATCCGGACTATGCACAATGATAGCATCTAAATTAGCTGTTACCACTCAAGAAAAAAATCTTGGCATCACTGTGGATAATTTTCTGAAAACACCCACTCAATGTGCATCAACAATCAAAAAAGCGAACAGTGTTAGGAACCATTCGGAATGGATAGGTAATAAGACAGGAAACTATCATCATGTCATTATATAAATCGATGGTATGCCCATACCTTGAGTACTGCTTGCAGTTCTGGTCACCTCATCTGAAAAAAGTGTATTAAAATTGGGGGGAAAGTACAGAGAAGGTCAACAAAAATGATTGGGGTTTGGAACATCTTCCATATGAAGAGAAATTAAAGATTTACTGTTCAGCATAGAAAAGAGACTAAGGGGATATGATCGAGATCTGTAAAATCGTGAATGGTGTGGAGAAAGTGAATAAAGAAACGTTATTTACCCCTTCAAATAACACAAGAACCAGAGGTTACCCATTGAAATTAATAGCAGGTTTAAAACAAATAAAAGGATGTACTACTTCACACAACACACAGTAAACCTGTGGGACTTGTTGCCATGGGATGTTTTGAAGGCCAAAAATATAACATTGTTAAAAATTAGATGAGTTCATGGAGGATAGGTCCATCAATGGCTAATAGATGGTCAGGGATGCAACCCTGGGTGTCCCTTAACCTCTGACTGCCAGACGGTGGGACTAAATGACGGGATGGATCACTCAATAAATTGCCCTTGTCTGTTCATTCCCTCTGAAGTATCCGGCACCGGCCACTGTCAAAAGACAGGATGCTGGGCTAGGTGGACGAACTCATTTTGTGTTTCAGTTCTGAAGGTAGAAAGTATGAGTGTTTCTTTTTATTTTTCATGCTTTGTTTTTTCCCCCCCTCCCCATTATGTGTTGAGCTTCTTCATAGAAGAGCCTTTGCCTTCTTTTATATAATGCTGAGGTTGAAAAAAAGTTAGGCTTCAACTGCAGGCTGTTTTCAGTTTATAAAATAGTTGGTTAAATAAAAAAGCTATATTCAATTTTTGGATTGTATTGTGAAAATCACAATGGAAGTAATTTTGTGCCAGTCGTAGCAGTAGCGGCTTGCTTCTCTCTATGTGCTAGCTCATTTCTGCTGGCTTGCATGTTAAGGGGATGAAAGACAAGGCTGTGACATTCCCCACCCACGTCACAGGCCAGGTAATAAGTGATCCATAGAGGCTGTTTTCTCTCTCTCTCAACCCTCAATGTGGTCTGACTTTTGAACCTTAATTGCTCTCTTCTAGTGTCATAAAGGCCCTAAATTAGGAAATGCAAAACCTAAAGTTACAATAACACTAAGCCCTGGTCTACACTAGGACTTTAGGTCGAATTTAGCAGCGTTAAATCGATGTAAACCTGCACCTGTCCACATGATGAAGCCCTTTATTTCGACTTAAAGGGCTCTTAAAATCGATTTCCTTACTCCACCCCTGACAAGTGGATTAGCGCTTAAATTGGCCTTGCCGGCTCGAATTTGGGGTACTGTGGACACAATTCGATAGTATTGGCCTCCGGGAGCTATCCCAGAGTGCTCCATTGTGACTGCTCTGGACAGCACTCTCAACTCAGATGCACAATTGTTTGCTGTTGCTCTGACGCAGGGAGGGGCGACTGACGACATGGCTTACAGGGTCGGCTTACAGAGAATTAAAATCAACAAAGGGGGTGGCTTTACATCAAGGAGTATTTCAGGCAGGACTTCACGGAGGGTTCCAATAAGAAATAGTGCACCTAAGTTATTGTTCTTATTGGAACAAGGAGGTTAGTCTGGCCTCTGATTGATACATGGCTAGATTTACCTCGCTGCACCTTCTCTGTGAGTGACTGCAGTGTGACCTAGAGGAATGAGTCCCCTAGATGGGGGAAAGGGGTTGCAAATGAGTACAAAACAAATCTGGTCTATTTCTTGTTTTGATCCACTCCATCTATCTTTTACATCTTTGGCTGGCAGCAGACGGTGCAGAAGGACTGCATGCCATCCACATCTCATGGCTTCTTGGCAGAAGATGGTACAATAGGACTGCTAGCCATCCTCATCTCTTGCCTGCCCGGCAGAAGATGATGCAATAGGACTGCTAGCAATCCGTATCACCTGCCTGCTCACCATAAGATGGTTCAATAGGGCTGACTGCAGGACTAAAGAGAGTGACTTGATCAAGTCACTCCAAATTTAGTCCCTGTGCCCATGTCTGCCCAGGTGCTCCTGATCGACCTCACACAGGCGACCAGGAGCACCTGGGACATGACGATGATGGCTGCCAGTCCTATTGCACCGTCTGCTGCCACAAGGCAATGGGTTGCTGCTGCTGTGTGGCAATGCAGTACCGCGTCTGCCAGCACCCAGGAGACATATGGTGACAGTGAGCTGAGCGGGCTCCATGCTTGCCGTGGTATGGCGTCTGCACAGGTAACTCAGGAAAAAAGGCGCGAAACGATTGTCTGCCCTTGCTTTCACGGAGGGAGGGAGGGAGGGAACGGGGGCCTGACGATATGTACCCAGAACCACCCGCGACGATGTTTTAGCCCCATCAGGTATTGGGATCTCAACCCAGAATTCCAATGGGCAGCGGAGAATGGGAACTGTGGGATAGCCACCCACAGTGCAACACTCCGGAAGTCGACTCTAGCCTCGGTACTGTGGAAGCACTCCGCCGAGTTAATGCACTTAGAGCATTTTCTGTGGAGACACACACACTCGAATATATAAAACCGATTTCTAAAAAACCAACTTCTATAAATTCGACATACCCTAACTTCGTAGTGTAGACATACCCTAACTTAGCTACATTTTACACTCAGTGCATTTTATGGAGTACATTTTACAATAAAGATAGTAATTTATTTTGTTACACATTTAACAGGAACAGAACATACCACATGTGCAACACAATCTGGTTGATGGTGCTTTTGGGACCTCAACTTCTGTACTTCCTAAGCTGCTGTGGGGGTTTTGTTTTGTGTCGAGTCTACAATAGAAGTGCTACATCGGCACAGCTGTAGCATGTCTGGTGAAGAAGCTCTATGTTGGCGGGAGAGCATCTCCCACTGACATAGCAATGGTGTGGACAGCGCTTAAGTCACTGTAACTTGTGTTGCTTCTAGGTAGCTTTTTCACACCAGTGAGTGATGTAAGTTATATCAACATAAGGGTTAGTATAGACCTGCCCTTTGTTTTGTTTTGTTTTGAACTGGTCAGCCTTTTAGCCCTGAGTCTAGGTCCGTGGATTATCCTTAGTTCATGCCTGCCTCTCACTGAAGTTTAGGCCAGTTTGGAAGATTGTTTTGTTTTTATGAAAGGTTTTGTTTTGTTTCATTTCGATGAGATGTATGAAGTTTGCCTCCTGCAAGTTATCCCCACAGAATCAGCCACGCCTGTGGTTTTTGTCAAATTGGGTAAGGAGAAAGATGCGTTATGATGTGTCAAAGGAGGAGAGGCTGCAATATACTGCTAAAATCTCAGTCGATGGCTTGTTCCGGCATAATTTTTCAAATATTGCAACTTCTTTAACTATTCTCCCAACATCAATTAATTGTATTAGTCCCCACAATGAGATCTAGGTCCCCTTCTAGTTAATTCATTCTGAGGAATTAAGTGAAATGAGTTAGTTGAATTGTGCTAGTTCTCCACTACAGAGCAATCTGCAGCCAAAATCTACTAAGCTGTGGTTTGATTTTTGTGATGTGTAGCTATTGCCATCGTGATGGCAAGTAGGACCTAGCATGAATAAATAATTGTGGATGGTATGTATCAAAGTACTAGAAAACGACTGCCTGTTTAGTTAAATGACAGTTACTGTTGCTGTTCAACTGACCATCTGTGGTAGAGGCTGTTCAAGACTCAAAAGAAGACATTCCCTAAACCCTGTGGATCTTTGTAAGAGCATATACCCTAAACTATGTTAGGTATCTTGCCTCTCTACAGGGGAACAACTGAAGGAAGAATTTCAAATCACTTCTGCAGATAAGACTTTTTCAAAAAAAACAAGGGTGCCAGAAAATATAGCTACAAGCCAAATAACAAGTACACCGGGCCCTTGCTAGAATGCGGGATTTGGGATCCATGTGCGGTACTGCGTTAACGCAGGGATTGCATTAAAATGAATTGCAATTAAATGTTGGGGTCCATGGCCGCAACCGCGTTATATGCAAATTCGCACTATGAAATGAGCTGTAGCTCACGAAAGCTTATGCTCAAATAAATTGATTAGTCTCTAAGGTGCCACAAGTACTCCTTTTCTTTTTGCTATATAGACGCACATTCTAGCAAGGGTCCGGTGTACCAAGGACTTACAATATCCACAAGGTAACTTTTTTCATTTAAAAAGACAGTCTCCAGGCACCAAACATCACCTTTTTTTTTGTTTTAAATATCCATGCATAAGGCACTTTCGGGTGGGAAAGCACTGTGTAAATATAAACTAGTATGTCCTAAAATGTTACATGTCATATAAACAATACTGATGCTTGTGGTTTAATTATTTTTAGGAACTGGTGAAACAGAAGATAAAACGTCAGCTGACTAAACAGCAGAAAGCTGCTCTGAGACAGCGGTTACAGAAAGGAGAGGCAAATGTTTATACCAAACAGCGTCGAGAAAATATGTTCAATATTAAGTCAACTTTGGATGCTGCTAGTTTCTGGGGCTAATGCATTATAACTTCCAATGGAGTACCAGTATTTTTATCTATGATGCATAGATTATGTACTTGCTTTTTTGGAAATTGGAATGTTTATATCTATAGTCAATAAATTTCATTCTTGCTATTGTAACCTTGTCTTTTTGTTTTGTAGTTTGAAACTGTTTGTAAAACTTCTGATTGTACCTAATTTTTAAATTAGGGACTCCAATTAAGATAATTAAACTGGAATAATGGCCTACAGTATCTCTTATAGGCACGTTTTACTGTGGATATTTAGTCTGAAAACTATCCGTGAAGTATTTCTTCTTAAAACATGTTTGCAATGAAAAGAAATTGACAACCAAAATTATTCAACGTGTCCCTGATTTATAAGCAGAGGTCTTTTGAAGAATCTGTATCACGTGCACCTGAAAACAGTCAGAAACAAAGTAGTTTTTCACCCTTTGCAAGAATTTGGGTTTTGTACCTGTACAAAGATTAATAAACCGTAAGTTAATAAGAGATCTTTGAACCTAGCAACTCTCATTGATTTTACTCACTCCAAGGCTGCTTCTATAAATCTTGCCCGGAAAGACGAGTAATAAGAACGATGTTGCATAGGTCTGGAAGGCACTCAGACTCTGAATATGCCTGTTCAGTTACCAATAAATACAACTCTAGCCTGTTCCAGATGATTCTGGAAACTATATATCAAAGAACATTACCATAACTTTCAGCATCTAATTTGCTCATGCATTTTGAAAATCTTGGGCAAACATAAACATCATCCTTCAAGCTAGTGGTTCTCAACCCCTGGGAGTCCACAAGCCGGCTTCAGGGATTCTGCCAACCAGGGCTGGCATTAGACTTGCCGGGGCCCGGGGCCCTGAGCCCTGCACCTGGGTTTGAAGCCAAAGCCTGAGCAATTTAGCTTTGTGGGGCCCACTGCAGCATGAAGCCCCAGGCAGTTGCGCTGTTTGCTACCTCCTAACCGTGGCACTGGCTTTTATATGCAGAAAAACAGTTGTGGCAGAGGTGGGCAGTGGAGTTTTTTAGCATGGGGTGCGGGCTGCTCAGGAAGAAAGGTTGAGAATCCCTACTTTAAGCAAGCCTAATGGCGAGGCCAGGAAAAAAAAAAATTATGTCTTTGATTTATGCGGGAAGCCCTTAAGAGAACACTGTAGTTTCTGTGGGAAAATCGGAAAGGTTAGCCTGAAAAGTCAAAGATAAAGTTACACTTTAAAATAAAACTAGAAAGAGTAGAAATACATTTACCCAAACAACCTTAATTCTTCTCACATTTTCCTTCGACCTTGCATCCCTACCCATGCATTGTCTGTAAGATAGAGACTGTCATAACCACAGCTAAGGGTAGCCTAGAATTCCTCCTTACCTGTAAGGGGTTGAGAAGCTCAAATAACCTGGTTGGCAGCTGACCGAATGGACTGATGAGGAAAGAAGATACTTTCAAATCTTGGGGTGGGGGGGGGAGGCTTTGTTGGTGTGTTCTCTGGGGAAAGCAGAGTAGCATCAGGTCAAAAAACTCCTTCTCCTATAAACCATCCTGTACAAGTCTCTGATAGTACAAAAAGAGTAAGTAAATAAGGTAAAGCGCATTAGATTACCTTTTGTTTTCAACTTGTGAATTTTCCCTTTGCTAGAGGGAAGTTTATCCCAGTTTTTTGTAACTTTAAAGTTTTGCCTAGAGGGGAATCCTCTGTGTTTTGAATCTGATTAGCCTGTAAAGTATTTACCATCCTGATTTTTACAGAGGTGATTCTTTTACCGTTTTTTTTAAGAACCTGATTGATTTTTCATTGTTCTTAAGATCCAAGGGTTTGGGTCTGTGTTCACCTGTACCAACTGGTGAGGATATTATTCTCAAGCCTCCCCAGGAAAGGGGGTGTAGGGCTTGGGGGAATATTTTGGGGGAATAGGACTCCAAGTGGTCCTTTCCCTGGTTCTCTGTCTAAATCACTTGGTGGTGGCAGCATACTGTTCAAAGACAAGGCAGAATTTGTACCTTGGGAAAGTTTTTAACCTAAGCTGGTAAAAAGAAGCTTAGGGTTCTTTCATGCGGATCCCCGCATCTGTACCCCAGAGTTCAGAGTGGGGAAGGAACCCTGACAGAGACCTTACGAAGGAGAATTTGATATGAATTTGAAATTTACAGTCTGTGGCTATAGACATCTTTAATGTACTTCCATAGTTTGTAAAGTCAAGAAACTCTTGATTATATGTTGATTTTGTAAGCACATCTGATACATACATATATATACACCTCTACCCTGTGCTCTTGGTATGCAAACTACCATTTGGATTTTGGCCCATCAGCAGGTTATAGCCTCAGATATAGGGTGTGTCTACACTGCAATAAAAGACTTATGGCTCGGACGGAGCTGACGCAGCCATCTGTGGATATTTAATTGCAGTGTAGCAATATTAATAGTGATGCTATGAAGTCTCACAGCATGACCACTTTCACTCTTGAAATCTTATTTGCAGTGGGGAATTGTCCTTAATGTGGTCACTTGGTGAAAAGTTGTAACAGCTTGTATCTACCAGCAGCTGCATATGGTCTTAAACAAAGCAGTAGCAGTGTACTGAAGAGATGTAACAGACACGTGCACGTCAGCTTACAGTCCACAGTATTTTATTAGTCTCTCTACCAAAGTAAGGAAGTCCATGATTTTCAGGTTATTGATGTGATAAAGGTGTGTGTTTGAGAATTGTCTCTTGATATTGCTATGGTCAGTGATACTGGAGCAGGGTTAAGGTAGTTTGGGTGACCTTAATTGTGTATTGCCATACTTTAACATTTGCAAGGGGTGTTACATGTAATTTTACCTTTGAATATCTAGACTCACTCACATTTATGTCTTTAAGAAAAGTTGTGATGTCATCACATTCATCTTGAGAGATAAGATCTCAAAAAAATACTATAGTCCCGTTTGACTAGGATGAGCCCTACTTGTTTTCTAACTTAGACTTCTTTTTCTGTTAGAGAACAAGTTTCCTTTGATGTGTGGACATGGATAGTGAAATCTTTCAAATGGTGCTATTTATTTCTGGAACCAAATACTATGCAAAGGTTGTTCAGATTGGTTCAGCTTTCTGTCAGAACAGAAGGGATTATGGAAATCCATGCAGTTTGTTTTTCAAAATGTTCCATTAAGTCTTTGAAATATTGATGGATGGCCATAAGCGATCCTTTTTACTTATTCTGCCAGTGTACTTGGATAGACATATCTCTTCAGAAACTGGAGTTAGTGAGGGAAGAACTGAACCTCAAAGTTATAGCTTAATATATATTTATTAAACCTCTCTTTTGGTCAGCAGCAGAATTCCTGAAATATCTGATGTCATCAAAGGTCATGATGAAGTTTACACAAGACTGAACTTTGCAGTGCTCAGTTTATGTTTCATATGTGGTCATTCAAACAAAGTTTACTTTATTTAGAGTGAGCTTTGGGAAACGTAGAGGTTAAGTCAATACTGTTCTTGACAGTCTTAACAAATTCACGTATTTAGGAGCAAAATGAGTGTCTTGATTTTATCGTATTGGTTTAAATGACTGCACTTAAGGTAACTTTAGCACTTTTGTGGTTTTGTAACCAATCAAGCCTCTTGAAAATAAATGCACAGCAAACAAAAAGTCATTTCTTATAGAGTGAATACTTAACTTTCAATACAATATGTGCCTAAAACTTCCAAGTAATTAGACGCAGAAATGTTTTATAATGATACCTGTCAAGAAATGTGGCTCCTATCACCAAGAAAATGAATCATTTTGGAAATATAAGAAGAATGGAGAAGGGGCTATCCTTATTGACAAGATGGCTACTTTCTCCTTGCTTTAAGGGTTTGTTTTCATCGATGCTATACTTTGTCCCAGATAAATATGTAAATATAGTTCAATTTATTCACATTTTAATCTATAATACCTGGACGTTTGTATCAGATTTCTATAGTTTAATTTTGAGATTAATTTTCTTATGCACCCATATACTTGTCAAGTTCTCAATTTTTTTCCTAGTATTTTCAAAACAAACAAAAAAAAGCAGTGTAGAGGGGCATTACCATAAATGTTGTTGTCATGGCAAATTATTTCCTAACCCCTGTATCCAGGTAGATTAATTGGGAAATACTTCAACAAAACATCAAGTTAAATTGCATGTTCAACAAAACTCATCACAAATAGTTTAATTTTTCTGCCTAATTCAATTAAATTTTTTCCACCTGCGGTTTGGCCTAGTAATGTAGAAGAACCTATACGATTTTTATTCTTAAAATGAATGTCTCTTTGGGTTATTTCATTGCTAATATTTCTCTGGAGAGTTCTACAGAACTTTAGCTGGGTTGTCTAATGAGAACCTTATGAATTCTCAGTCTCGTCCTAACATTCCAAGAGTACGGGGAGGGAAAACCTTGTACTAATTCAGCGGAAACCAAAACTATGTCTGTTTCAGCACATTCAGTCAATGCCTGGATGAAAGAGAAATGTCTTTCACATGATTAGCTTCTCCAGCTAGCCTGTAGGTGGGTGTGTTTAACAGAAGGAAGCAGTAGGAATGAGCCTGTCAGCCTGCCTTTACAGCTAATTAGCTCAGCATATAACAAAGATAAGTGAGCCAGGGAGGAGGACCCCCTCAAGAATCTTTTGATTCTGGGCAATGTCTGATTGGCAGATGTTCAAAGAGATTCTTTAGTAATCCAGAGCATCAATGAACTGCACAAAATCAGTACAGAACTGGAATAATTCAGGCATGAGGACACTTTGTGGGTACACTCCGGAAAAGCAGAACCAGGATGGACAGAACCTTGGAGTCTCTGCAATATTTAATTGCCCAAGTACTGCCTCATAGAGACCCTGCCCTTGTATTTAAAGACTGTAAGTACCAAAGAAAGTTTCTTGACTTCTCAAACAATAGTTTTATTAATGTCAAATTTAAGTATGATACCATTAAGATCCTGTGGTGCACAGTATATTAAGCAAATAGTCTGATTTTATGGGACATAGATGATGCTGAGATAAACTGAAGTTATGCTATCTTCTGTTTTTGGGGGATGGGGGGTGATAATTGGCTTAAAACATTTCAAGGGTATATTCTAAAAGACTAATGTTCTTTCAAAATACTTCTTTGTAAGGGATCATTTGATTAAATTCAACAAAAGGTTTTGGGTCCTGTAGTGAAATCCACTATTTTGGCAATCTCAGAAAATGAAGGTGTAATTCTATAATTACTCTTGCTAACAATTAGTTTATTATATTAGACCACGTATTTCATACATTTATGGTTAAACTGTTTCCTGTAAAGTTTTCCAAATGCTGAACTCTCAACTCTGAGCCCTGCTGTTGGGACAGATGCAAAGCAGCACAGTGTGCTGCTATTTGAACCACAGCATGTTGTCCTGCAAACGCTGCCTTTTTTCCCCCCTCCAAGACTTCTGAACAAACTAACTGCATACTTTCTTTGTGGTATTGTGTGCGTGACAGCAAATCTGTGAAACTGTCCAATTTTCCTTTCAAATCATATTAGGCAATTTATATATAAAAGTCTTTATTTCAGCATTAAACTACCTCATGTAACTTTGTTTCTGAAGCTAATGTGATTAACTACTGTATATTGAACTCATTCATCTCTTGGTCACTCAGTTGAAATATATGCAGTTGAATTTAGCTCTCTATTCTACTGAGCCAGATTCTGATTCCCTTATTCATGATTTCAATAGGATTATTCATGGAGTGAGGTGTTACCCTTACTCTTGTAGAATATCTGAATCTTTCCCATTGTTTCTTACCTAGATTCATATATCAGTGCCTGGAGAAACAGGAATTAATAAGAAACATTATCCATGAGCAAATTCAGCAAAACACTACTTTAGATGCCATTATTTTACAGTTTCCTCCGTGATGAATGGAATCACTTTAGTTTGTCTCCCTAAAGGCAGTTTTTAGTTTATACCATTGGTTTCTGATTGTGATATTATGGTGCTTGCAGGTGTAATTTTAATCTGAATTGCTCGGTTATGTGCTGAAAAATATATTGCTAACATAGCATTTGAGTCTGGGAACACTTTCTTCACATACATATTTAATTGTAATCTATTTTAAACCCTCAAGCACAGTGTGGAAGGCACTTATTGAATCTCAGCTTCATTCATTTATCAGCAGCTACATTAACAGCTTATTGCTATTTCTTTCCACCATGGTAAACTACTTAAGTGTGCAACTGGTAAAGGAACTAGAGGAAATGTCTGTATACTGTATATTAACCGTTTTCTAATGGTCAGATTCCAATACCCTCACTTGCATTGAAAAATACTTCACTGAATAAGTAGTCTCCCTGAAATTAATAGGATCACTCCTGTAGAAAGCTACTTTACTCACTGAGTAGCATCAGAACCTGACCCCGAAGTAAGAGACCTAGACAGCTCCATACACAAACAATATGGTTTGTCAGGCCACCCACCAGGAGAACTTTGTGTTGCTGTGGTAGACTCACATAGTGCTGCAGTCCTGAGGCCTTGCTCTAAGAGGCAGGGAGAGCAGACATCGCAGGAGCAAAGAATTTGATATCAAAAGGGGGAGGAAAGGCATTCCCCTTTTTGAGTTTCCTTTGCTAACCAGTTCATAAAGATCAACTGACAAGAGTTTGATTGAAAATGTATGTACCAGCTGCCCAGACAAGGATACCGTGACCACCCACAGATCTAGAGATGGATAAAGTAAAAGAGAAAAAGCAGATGCCCAAAATTATAGATGGGTTGGAATGTCACTTTCGTAGGGCTTTTTGAGCTAAAACAGAAAGCACTCATTTTAAAGAATTCTAATATAGAAACTGTCCATTTTATGCCTGCTCCTGCTATGTGCTCCCACTGAAGCCAGAAGGTACACAGCACTGTATTCTAAAAGGTCCAAGCCACTGCATAAACCTGCTGCCACTGAACTTAGTGGGAGATTAAAGCCAAAATGATACTATACTTAATGTCATTGTCATGAAGAGGTTAGTATTGTCCTAAACCACCAGTCCTTGTACTGGAAGCGGTATTTTGTCAGTGGGATTCAAATGGGATGTGGGTAGAAATTATATTTTAGAACAGAATATCATTATGAGCATGCCTGTGTATTATTATTTCTACAGCTTTTACAAACATTCAAGGTGTACAGGCTTCAAATACTACCAGAAATAATCCAGTACTGAAATCACATCTGTTAGCTATAATAGTGCTTTACTACCTGTCACAATGCATTAAGAAAAAGATGGTTTTCCT
Organism: Lepidochelys kempii; assembly: GCF_965140285.1. Classification (NCBI taxonomy): domain Eukaryota; kingdom Metazoa; phylum Chordata; order Testudines; family Cheloniidae; genus Lepidochelys; species Lepidochelys kempii. The sequence continues at coordinate 62,687,624 of NC_136384.1, read as the reverse complement.
TTACCTGACTGGGTAAAAGTAACATTGCTGAGTATAACTGAAATATTATAGGCGGGGCTGGTAGCACCACCTGTTGTTAAGATTGCCTGACACTTCCCATTTTAAGACCTTTGTTTTCAGTACCTTATAACTTTGCCAAACTTTAACATTGACTGATTTTTTTCTATCCCACGTATCTGTCTCAGCATGAGTTTTGTTGGAAAATGTCAGCCAAAATGGGTCTGCAATTTCTGATAAGGCAGCTAGGGAAATACACATTTTGCCCATGTTAAAAATTCTGGTGATTTTTTTTGTTTGAAAACTCCAGCACCCCATACTTTCCATTAAAGACTAGAGATTTTCCAAGGAATTGGCCTTTGTGTCTGGGCTGTGCTTTTTGTTGTTATTATAAAAATCTGCCCAAATTTGGCCAAGTTAAAAGCCTTTAGAAAAAAAATCCAGTTCACACATGCTTTATAAAGACTTCTTAGAATTTAGCAGCTAAATTCCCATGAGATTCCATTTGCATTGAGCGTGATCCAGCAGAACGGAGCAGAACGGAGCAGAACTTTCCCCGCCTCATCACTTGCTGTAGAATACCTTTCCAACATTGCTATTACATTTGTCGTGGTGGTACCTCAGAGTCCCCATTATGGGTCAGAACCCTATTGTGCTAGGCGCTGTTCAACTACAAAACAAAAAGATAGACCCTTCCCCATAGAGTTTACAATTTGAATAGGCTTGGAAGGATTAGATTTTTGTTGGTAAATATCAGTTTCACCATATATACACGCAAACCAATTTAAAAAATATTTCCATCAATCTACATTTACAGATAAACAAAGTAAGAAAAATGCTTAAGAACTTGTTAGAATTTAAGTGTACGTACTTTGTATGTTTTGATATGTAATGTTGAAATTTTGCTTTCACAGTTACAGAGATTGGAAAAAGTGAAAGGTCATCTACTTAAAATAATTGTCTGCCCTTTGTCTGACACCCTCCCATAACTTCCCACAACTGTATTTAAATAGATTAAGAAAAAATACTTTAAAAAGCATTGATACAATCAGTAGAAATTTTATTTAAAAAATGGAATTCTGTCAAGCCTAAATTTAAGTAATGGGCTATTGGCTTTTCCCTCACTACAGCTTTGCTGTAAAGCACTACAAAATGTCCCAAAATTATCATCCTTGAATGCAGAATTTAAAAATTGTCTGTATGGAAACACATTTACTTTTTTAGAAATATTTGAAATTAATGTTTTTGTGAACGTAAAGGTCTGTCTGTTTCTCAGAACCAGATTCTTGGCAGTGGCACCTATATCCTACAGTGCTGGTTTCTTTAGAAATGGGCATCATTTTGTTTTTCAAGTAGGAGGGAAAAAGAATAAACCTGATCCAAAACCCACTGAAGTCAATGGAAAGACTCCTACCCCAATACTTTGGATCAGGCTCTGTATGATCTTGGTAAATATTTCTCTGGCAGTTTTATTTATATAAATTGCGTCTGTTTGAAGCTGCTAGTAGGTTTGGAATGTAAGTAATAGTCATCCCAGCAAAAATAGATTAGTGGACAGAGTGCAGGCGAGGCCTTTAAAAGTGCATGATATATACAGTTATCCCATGGATCTACATTTATTACACTGATGATCTGTGCTATCAATTTTTTTATTGCCATAAATTTGGGATTCTCAAATCACTCATGAGCTGTGGAGCCATGAGCCAGTCTTTCCAAAGAGTGGCAATAAAAGCTTTATACCACACACCATTATTTAGACTATAAACCCCCAGGATTATTTTTATTGACAATAATGCCTACTGTGTGCTGGATACTTTCCAAATACTTATGAAGGATGGCCCCAAGACCTCACAATCAAAATCCTCAAGAAACTTTGGCCCCAGTCCTTGGGTTTCAGCACAGAACCCAAAAGAGGCAAAGATGGCTTTATGCCACACTTATGCCCCCTAACTTCTGGACAGTGGCAGGGAGAAACCAGAGTCTAGGTCAGTCTCCAGTGCAAGTTAGAGCAGTCTCAAAGCTGCTCTAACTTTTGTGAACTGGTGATCCATCTTCCCAGACTGAAGCAGCACTCCAGCCACCTCCCCTTCACTCCAGCATGCCACCAACCTGCACTTCTACACTAGGGGCTATGCTGGCCTTGTGCCACCAGGGGTTTCCCTCCCACCAAAGGAAGTTTCAGCTGCCTGAGTAGTGCACAGGGGTTATCCTGAAAGCAGGTTCTGGCCCCTTGTATCTGTACATGTGTCTCATATTTTTGGAGCGCCAATATGCACATAAACAGTAACATCTTGTTTGTTACCAGTTAGTCTTGTTTTAGTGGGAATTTTTGTCTTCTCTTATGTTTGAAGTACATTATGTCCTGTGGAAATTTAGCATGGGGATAAATGCAGCTTAATGGCATCATTATTAATGTACTAGCATATAACGGTTTGTTAGTGAAAATCCTAGTTTGTGATTATTACATCCCTATCTGCAGCAGAGATCTGTGTATATAGTTAGAGCATACATTTATTCCTTTAAAATATACACAAAACTGATGACGAAAATATGAACATGAAATACCAAAACTCCTATAGAACCTGATGGTTCCCACCTAAATTTCTGCCCCTTTTCTCCACATATTTAAACACTATAGGTTTGTTAGTCTGAACTCAATTTTAACAACTTCTTCAAGATGCATGTGTTAAGTTACAGTCCATAATAGGATACAGCTGCAGGAGGGCGCACTTCTAACTTATGATCTTTGTTTAAATTATATGGTTTTACTGAGTATGTGCCACAGATGGATTTAAGAAATGTAAGACGACTTTAGTAGCCTTTCACTAAAGAATCTTCTTTAATACTTATCTTTTTTAACTCCAAAAGCTTTTATTATTATTCTCTGTATTTGAGTGTTCATTTAATGATAGTCTGTCAAGTTAGTTAAAACAACCCTTTTCCAGAAATCCTTTTAAGTTTAAAAATGACAAAGTAGATGGTTATCCTGTGTGTTCTTTGTATCCTGCTTTCTTTTGACATTGAAATGTTGTCAGAGTTATGACTCCATTTCACTCTACTGGTAAGACTGCATGACTTCTGTTCTGAATAGCCCCATTAGTCTGAGGGTTTCCCTTCTCAAATAATATCCCCATCTATGTGTGAGTGTTGTCCACTGTCCTGTTTACTGCCAATCCTCTACATGTTTGTTCACCTCAGGTAGGGTAACTGTAAACATGCTTTAATGTTACTCCTAGAAATATGGAACCAAATTCACTGCTGGCATAAGTGAACACAAATCCTCTGAAGCAATTAATTTTCATTAAATTATGTTCCTGCTTATGTCAATGTTGAATTTGACTTGTGGTCTCTAGAATGTTCCATATGCTTCCTTGAAGAAAAACAAGGAAAATGTATTTCCTCCCCCCCCCCTCCCCCAAGTAAATAATGGCGTGGGTAGCAATACCTTGCATAGAGTATGCATCCTCATTCCATGGCAATTGCCCAACCCAGAAACATAAAATAACATTTCTGAACACCTGGCAGAAATTAGCCATTTTAAATCAGAGTTACAAGGAAATCCCATACACTTATTCCAGTGGAGGTAGCAGGGAAAGCAGCCATTTTCCTCCAGCCCCAACCTATCCATAACTAAATACAAAGCCCACACCAAACTTTAGTAACATTAAGGCTAGTACCATGATTATGGAATATGCAACAGAATCTAAACTTCCATTTAAAGAAATTACATTCCTTGCCTCTTATGTTCCTGAGGCCTTCCAATTGTAAACTAATGTAGTGTCTTCCTGAATCTGCCACCACCCGGGGAACTATAGCTTTGAGGTATGGCCTGCCCTCTTCATCTCAAAGCAGCATTAACTCTAATTACTGTAGACAATTAAAATGCCAAAATTGTTAACTGGTTCACTGCTGGTCAATCAGTGATGGATGCAGTAGCAGTTTTTGGGGTGGGATCAGTGAAGTGGTTGGTTGTTATCAAGTATTGCCTAGGTAGGGTGTCACAGTTACCAGGCCAGCTGCACTTGAGCTCTCTCAGGGTGACATCATGTCTCCCCCTCACTTTGGCTGGCCTACAGCCACATTGGGTAGCACCCATGCCTGTCTCAGAAGGTCCTACAGGATTCGGCCCCCTGCCCCATATACTCCTCTTCATGAGATATGGCAAGTGGTAATTACAATAACTGTGCAGGTTTCATACAGCAAAGTATTGATTATTCAGAACCAAGGCATTCAGAGAAACAAATCTTAAAACATTAGACAATCTATCTGCATCTTATCTAACTCCTCAGTCTTTCCTTGCAAAAACAGCTAGATCCCATTTGTCTTCTAGGCACTCATTTCAAGGAGTTGGGATGACAAAGAGCATCCCTAATGGTCTGTGGATATGTCTTTGCAGTTAACCCCTGTGACTGGCACCCAGGTTTTTTGTATGCATGTTAGCCTCTCCTGATTACAAGCAACTTCACACCTACCCAACTTACTCTGTCCTCAGTGTTTCTGCACTCACCCACATGTCTATGGGGGGCATATCTCAGGATTCTTTGTCTGGAGACATTCTTGCAGGAAAACTTGTCCATTCTTCAGAGGGAAATGTGGGAAGGGCATTGGAGGAATGGTACTTGAGAGATTTTTTGCCTGCATCCTCACTGCAAAGTGAGTGGGTTCCAGGCTGAATTAAATCAGAGCCTGGATTCTAGCCTGGGTTTAAAGCACCTCCAGTCTTGGGTCAAAGAGTAAGAGCCCCAGTTAACTGTGCAATGAAGACATGTCCTCAGTCTTCCCCACTATTTATCGGGGTTGTTTTTATTAGAATCCCAGCTTTCCCACAAGAGTCTCTCCCCTCCCACCCTTGGCCATACTAGCCAGAGCCCAGCAGACATGAGATTTCAAAGGAATTGGCCCCTCTTGTTTCTGAGCACCAGACAATAAGGTTTCTCTGAAGTCATTGTCTGCTTTCTGGCCCTCCTAAGTGGACAGCTCTGGCTGGGGTTAACCCTTTGAGACCATGTAGCCAGTATCATAATAAGAACCAAGTAAGATGAGGCATACCTAATATTCACACCAATAATGCAGGTCTCTCCCATGTTCTCCGCATGTGGAGAACTGAAATTTGAAGCAACTTGGAATTCTTAAGTCATCTCTTCTCCTGCCCGTTATCAACTTTCAAAAGGCAAAATCCTCACTGTTTCCTGTGTGTCAAAAGTCCTAGGTCAGCTGTCAAAGCTGCTACTTAACCCTCCCTCAAAAACTTCTGTACTGGTTACACATTACCAGTATAAAAGGTGAACATTTGGGGAACAGCATAAAATACATGTAATTCTAAAATAGCACAATCAGTATTATCCATATTAGTCATTTTTTGTATTTAATTCAATATTTTTTTGTTAACTTGGCACTGCCATATCTTTTCCTGTTTGTTGTAAAATTCAGTATCCGTGTCCCAGAAACCAGGGGACTCTTACCACGGAAGTTAGGTCCAGTGTGCTGCATAGTCCACAGAGCCTTGGCTATTATGGGAACTAACAAAAGCACCGAAATGCATAGTAAAGAGATGTTCTTTCTATCCCCTTGTAACTAGAAGTTTGGTCTGAAACCCTGATAATGCCCATGAATGGAGGTAAATTAAGGATAAAGGACCCATGAAATCCTTATATTGTAAACTGGTCACATTTCTAACATTACTTAGATATTTGTATTACATAATTGTAACATTAAAAGAGAGAGGAAAATGCATGGGTGAAATTCTGGCCCATTGAAGTCGAAGGGAGTTTTGGCATTGACTTCAACAGAGTCAGGATTTCATCCTATAAGTTTAACTGATTCAGTAATGTTACAATATACTGAATAACAGATTTTAGAGCACAGGTAATTTAAACCATTAGGAAAAGTAGTCACCAATGCACATAGGTACTCTAGTCATTGTTTAAACATCTTTGGCCATATTATATTTATTTTTCAAAATACAAAAAGCAAATTAAAGTGAATGACATTAATTCCAAATGAGACGTAGATCGCAATGCTAAGTTTAGTGTGTTTGACGCTTCCAACATTAAAAAAAAATCTATCTTTTTCATTTGTACATCGTTACTGGATAGTTTAAAAGTTGGATTGCTGCTGCACTGCACTCCTGTGGAGCATGCAAAAACTTGTGTGAAGAAAAATAGGTAAATATCAGTTGATTTGACAAGACTTCATCCAGAATGTTCAAAAAAATAAATAGTGCAATTTCTTATATGCAAATGAATGTAGAGGCTCTAAGTAAACTATCCATATTGCTATGGTAGCTGTTTCAAGAGGGATTAAACAGCCACCTATATACCTGATAGTGGTAGAATGGTTCCTGATACCTCTACAATGCTCCTTGGATTACTATAAGATGCAAAGGAACTTTTACAAACCTCTCTGGTTGCCAGTTACATCCTGTTTTTTGTTTTTTTTTCTTTTAAATTAAATGCCCCCTTTTTGGAATGGATATGTTTAGAATAACTTGTGATAACATTTTTAAAATATATATGAATATGAGAGCATAATATGTTGTCTACACACAGAATTTTCACTGGTTTAATTTACATTGGTTTAGTTAAACCATTGCAAGTTGTGAGTATAGACTCTTATATCGATTTTAAAACTGCCCTATATCAGTTTACTTTGTGCCTATAAACTTACTCATGCAAGCTAAACCAATACAGGCCTGCTTTAAACCAATCTAAGAGACTGTCTCACACAAAGTCACACTGCTTTAACTAAATAAGGAATAAAATCACAACTTGAGTTAAACTGGTATTATTTTGTGTGTACACAAGCCCTAAATTTTCTTGGATTGTAAAACCTTGGGGATTATAAATTCAGTCTTCCTATGTGTGTGAAAAGAGTGTAACAGTAGAGTAGAGTTAATGGGTGTTGCCAGAATACTACTACTAATAATAGCTATACACTGCCTTTCTCTAGATACTTGTCCTGTTAGCTTAACCTATAAAAAACAAACATGGTTTAGACATTGACAGCCAAAGTTAAGTTTCAGGACTTCAGCAAAAGAAGATACTCTGCCTTATTTTTCTGTGACCAAGAAGAATCTCTTGGTTGCTTAGGGAACTTTATGTAGATTAATTTTTAAAACAGCTGAAGGTATCACAAAGTCTAGTGAAAACTTTCAACCAACCAAGAAGTATTCACAGGCTGTCCAAATGCTGAACTAGTCAAAAGAGAACAAAAATGATATATTATGAATTTTCTCAGTCTTGCTGTAAAATTGACAAAAGATATGAAAGACAGATGATACAAAAAAGGAAAGGAAAAAAAAGATTTAAAAGGCCAACCATTACTATGGACATTGAACAGTTCTTAACAGCTAGTGTTTGTCATCTGGATAACTATAATTTTTCTTTGATAAACAAGTATTGAGCCTAACTTTTCAACAGTGTTTCAGCCCCCAAATCCAGTCCAAATTCAGTGGGCGTTAAGCACCAGACTCTCTTATGCTTCTTTGAAAACCCAGCCTAGAAGTTGCTAAAACACTAATTTTTTTCTGATGGGGAGGCAGCTGTGGCTCTGATTTGAAAGGCTGTAGAATATTTGGACTGCAAAATAGGTTAAGATCAGTTGATGTTTTCTTAAATTAACATTGTATGTCACAAGTAAATCAGAAAGATCTGTGGGTGGTATTCATATTGGTGGTCTAGGATTCATGGCGTAGACATCTGATTTTTCCTTAAAAAACAAACAAACTTTAAACAGTTAAATGTCAATTTTCCCAAGAGGAGCTACGGCCACAATTGCCTTATAGGGATGTCATAAGCCTCTCTTGTTCTTGTTGTCATTTGTTTGTATTCTGGTGCTTATTTCAAGCTAGTTTCTTTTAACCTAAACGTGACCTTTTCAATAAAGATTTAATATCAATACAATTTTTCCAATAAATGTGGCACTTCCCTTCTATTGAACTGTCAAGCTCAAAGCGTAGACATTTGACATTTAACATGCATGAAGTTTATTCCTAGATATCAACTTTCACTTAATGGCTTTTAAACTGAATCATTACCAAACATGAATGTAAGAGACAGAGTGAAGCAACCAGTGATGTAAAAGATATATTTCACTCAGGGTCAGTGAGAAGTTCTCAACACAGCAGACCCTAGACATTTTCCTTGATCTAGGCTACATGTGGTTCTACAGTCTGTTCTGCTGGCAGTTATCTGGTCTAAAGATTTGGTTTTTGCTTAAACTCATCACTCAAAGTTGAAATAAGTTGAAAATAAGAGGATAATTGCCCTGGTTGAACATAAAAATGGTAGGTCACCAATTTCATCTAGTCACTTCATTCTTCTGGATTGCTGTGATGCATATCAAAGATCAACAGCAGGTAGTATCGATCACTAAGTATGCAGTTCATAAATTCTAGTAGTCTCAAAGGGGAGGGATAAAGCTATAATTTAGAAAAGTAGAACTCAGTTTCTGTGGTTTGGGTTTCACTCTTATGCAGTTTGTGTCAAAGCACCATCACACGTTGCAATAACCATCTGTTTCTTATTCCATTCGTTACTCAAAATGTGGAGGGGGAGATAGCCATACCATTGTGAAGGTCCAATGTAAGGACTTTCTTTCTTAGTTTCTGTATGCTCATTGCTTTCCCTGTTATGGCCATCCAAGCAAACAATCATAGGAAATAGATAACATCTTGTGTTTCATGATTTCTGTGTGTATATAAAGTCTGCTGCAGTTTCCACGGTAAACATCTGATGAAGTGAGCTGTAGCTCACGAAAGCTCATGCTCAAATAAATTGGTTAGTCTCTAAGGTGCCACAAGTACTCCTTTTCTTTTTGCGAATACAGACTAACACGGCTGTTCCTCTGAAACCTGTGTTTTTACAATGATCCTCCAATAAGCCTGTTCTCGAAAGTGGTAAGCTGGCATGTAGTTTGAGAGGGGCATGGTCTAAAACAGGAATTGATAATATTTTTGACAGAATGTAAAAAGTGCCATCACTGTTAGGTAGTTGCCAGGAAACATCAGCTGTAACCTTGTGGCTGGGCTTTTCAAAGGGGCCTAAAGGAGGTACACCCAATTTTTATTCACTTTAAATGGGAGCTGAGAGGCTAAGACTCTTAGGAAGCTTTGAAAATCCCATCCCTGAAACTTAAAGCTTTGTAATGCAGGAGCACTATAGCAATTTGTAGTTTGTACATTAGTATTTTAGTGTTCATGTTAACTGGCAGCTCTCTCTCTGCCCTAATATCCAGCATCTTTCTTTGTGACCACATCACAAAGCAGTGTGGAAACGCATCACTTCATGCACCATTAAAATCCAGCCACTTCTGCTGTGGAACACAGCAACTGTGACCCTTCTTGTGATGAGCAAAGGGGAATTTCTATATAGTTCCCCATGCACCTGAAAGACAACTGCTCCAACAGTACAGTGCCTCTTAATATCATGCTGGAGCAAAATACAGTTACAGTGCAGGTGATGGCTTTGACTGAATCTTCAACTCTCACATGAATATAACCAGAATATTTCTTGTTTAAATCTGGCAAATAAAGTTACAAGTGAAGATAAAATGTCTATACTGCACCCAAAATTTGTCACTTCTGTGTCTTTGATAGTGAATGTCGTAGCAGTGCTGCAGGAATTCTGGGAGAACAAACAGAAACAGAGAGCTGTATTTCCAAGTGAAGGCACAGTGGTGTATGAGTCATTGAACTTTCCTGGTCCTCCATTTGTCAGTTATGTCACCCTACCTGGAGGAAGCTGTTTTGGCAACTTTCAGGTAAGAAGCATAGTGCAATTTTTGCCAAAGGGAAATCTTTCTTCAATTTTTTTTTTAAGGAAAATAAATAGTTACTTATTTTGAGAGCACAATATATTCACACTTAATCCGTAAGTGCCAGACCACAGTATCTTCAGGGACATAAATTGTTTAAACAAAAATAACAGGCAGTACTGTGAATTAATTGATCATGGCATGACTTATTGTTCTAATCATGGATCTTGTAAGAATGTCTGTTAACGAAGGGGATTCTTGTGACTAGAAGCATCAAAAGATAAGTATCTTTGTCAGGTAGTTTTAAGACCACATTTTTGGTTTGGTTAGTTTTTGCCCCATAAGCTTTAGAAAACATGTTTGTAGGTAGCAATGTTTTCATTACTTTTATCAAGTCAGTGAAAAGATATTTTTATTATAAAGATTCCCCAACAATCTGTTCAACCCAGATACATCAATACAGTGTTAATGCATGAGATCCAGAAAACAGAACTAACTAGAAACAGATCAGTTTTTCACATTGAGTGAAAGGCATAAAGTGAACAATAAAACCAATTTGAATTTAAGATAAAAATAAATTAAATCATGGGGTTGGGGGGAGGAGGGAGGAAATTACATTTTGATTAGAAAACTGTATAAGCACTCACAAATTCAAGAAAAATATTTTATCTAGCTACATAAGTATACATATTTGAAATGTAGTTATGAGCAAAATCTAGTAGTAGAAGTTGAAAAAAGAGGAAAAACAGGCAATTTTAAAAACAGTAAACATTTGTGAAATTATTTAAAACTAAATTCTGTCCCTTGTTCATTTCTAGTAGACAACATAAATAATGAAAAGTAAATCCAATCTTTAGCTTTTTATTTTAACTGTCTAAAATGTTAGTAATACATATACACTTTTATATATGATTTTAACTCAGGGTTCTCTTTATATTTAGTCAACTTTAATTATTCAGGGCCCAGTCCTAGGAGGTTCTGGACTCCTTCAATTCTTTTTGACATTAAGGAATTGCAGGATTGGGACAGAATAACTAAATCTTTGTTTTAGCAGTTTTAAATTGGTTGCTTTTTTATTCTGAATCCATTTGAAGAAGAAAATGCTACACAGTCTAAACACTGTAACCAACAGAAAAGGTAACTTGATTGGTCAAATGTTATGAAGAGCAATAGAGTGTTCTTTGGCTGAAGATTGTATCTAATTAAATTATACCCTAGATATCCCTTCAATTTCCTGTCTGACTTCCAACATGAGCTTGATACTGAAAGTTACTGAGCACCTTTGACTCCTACTCAAGTCAAGAGAGCTGAGGTAACACTGTGTCTCATAGGTTCAAGCCCAGGATTTGGAAAAAAGTACCTGAGATAAGATTTTAGAAATCCTTCCCTCAAGAACCACATTCCTGGGACAAAAATGAAATTATTTCACCATTATTATATCATCAGTGAAGTTAGTGGGACATTATTCAGTTTTCAGACATTTAAAATTTCTTACCAGCTGTTGTCTGTCTGGCTTTTGTGAAATGAAGTGGTGGCTTTAATCCAATTACCAATGGAGAAGAGTCCACATCATAGAAAAACACCATCAGAAGCGGCAACGTCATTGGAAATCCCTGCATAAAAAGCTAAACACTGAATGGCCTGGAGACCATACTATTTATCTTCTGTCCAGAGGTGGGCCTCTCCAGGTCAAGACTGAGGAGAGGGTATTTTTTAGTCTGTCATCAGAGATACAGATGTTCAAACTACTATGACAAGTGGACAGGAGAATCTGATTTAGGAATTAGTTTACCAAAGAGCATTGTACAGCAATTATGTAGCTAGCTGTATGCTGAACACAGCAACTTTTAAAAGTTATTTTTGATTCCTTTTACTTTTTTGGGTGGGAAAAAAAGTATGTAGACCCATACACTATATTGTGGGAGGAAGGGCAGGGATGTATACTGCTGAAATTTTTCATTACAATTTTTTTTCTACATGCAAGCTATTCAATACTTTGGCGACACAATAATTGTGCATTCTTCATGTAATATCTAGTATTCACTACCTCTGGAAGCTGGTGGCAAAAAGGATGAGGGAGTAATTTGTTGGCATCACTGTTGAAAAACAATACCTTCTAGCAGCGTTTTTGAATTGTGGTGGCTTGGCAGACCCACTGGTGTATACAGAATAAGTGTGTATGTAATTTAATAGCACATCTCCATTTTGTTGTACACATGGTGTGTAAGTAAAGGGTATAATGTTAAATTAGATATACAAGAGGAACAAACCCTGGAATTCTCCCTCAGGCAGAGCTCTCACTAAAGTCAATAGGGATTTAGTCTGAATAAGGAGTTTGTGATCAGGCTCAAAGTTTGCTCTGACTAGTAATAACAAGCTTTTTCTTCTTTTGCTTTGTCATCTCAGTTTGTATTTATCCATTTGTTTGTGTGGGTGGTACAGAGGAAGAGCTGTTTTCATACAATTTCCTACATTTTAGCATGATAATATTGATGCCTGGCTTTTTTTCTACCCAAATTTAAGAACCCTACGCTAATGCGCATCACATTTTGCTACAGCTAGCCAACTACTGTGGTAGCACCAAAGTAAAGGATAGTCATTCTACATTCAGGAAAAAGCTGGTTGCTTCATTGGGCAAGTCAAATCAAATTCCAGTAGTCCACTTGACAAAGAAACAAAAGCGCTGCTGTGGTATGGAAAATCCGGGGCCAGGTAGTAGGATGTGCATTAGGATTATGAAGGTGTGACTGGAGTTCCAGGGGAGCCAACTGAGGTCAGTCAATTAGGGTGAACTGCAAAGAATGGGGATGACAATCCCCAAAGCTGGTGGACATTCCAGGACTTAAATTTACCAAGCCAGCACAAAACAGCTTCTATAATACCTCACTGGTTACCCAGAAGCCAAGAACACAGTTCCCTTAAAGCCTCCCTCAGACCTCCACCCAGACACCCAAGTCAAATATGATAAGGATTACTGAAAATCTTATTCATCATATAAGAAAGTTCTAGCAATCCTAAAGGATTGGACACATTACTTCCCAGGTTAATGAATATTCCAGATCTTTTACAGTGAATTCTTTTTCACTAAACTAAAATTTATTAAAAAAAAAAAAAAGAGAGAGTATTGGCTTAAAGATCAGTATACATACAGACATGAGTACAGTTCTTGAGATTCAGATTCATAGTAGAGATGGTGAGCTTTGTAATTGCAAAGAGTTCTTTCAGAATTAGTTCACAGGTTATAGTCCAATGTTTATATTCAGGGTAATTCCAGGTTAGGACTGGAGATCTCAGCCTTTTGGCTTAAGCTTCCCCTGCATGAAGCATCAAGCTGATCTGAGATAGAAAGGATCAGGACCCAAGGGTCTTTTATACAGCTCCAGGCCTTCTCTGATAATTCTCCAGGCCTTCTCACCAATAATTAACTACACAAATTAACACAAGGCAATTTATCCATTAGGCAGTCTATCACAAACTTTAAAGAGACATATAGACAATGACATTATTTCACCGAAGATTCATCTCCATGTTAATATTCCCTTTTGATCTCCAAATCAATAGCTATAGTGACAGACAGGAACTGTCTATTTACATGGCTAACATTTAGCAAGATAAAAGTAAACACACAATTAGTATCACCTCTATTTTTCTAACAATACAGGTTTGTACTTCAAAGTTCTAGCCTATCTACTGTGGAACCATTTATATACCTTTACCATTTATATACTTTTCTAAAATGTCTCTAATTGTTGGCTCTGGGTCATTTATCCTGCAGGATGCTTAACCCTTTCTGGCCATGCATCCCAGTTTGTATAAGATTTGTTTCAATTATATAACAGTGGTAGCAACGATGATTTGCCTGGTCATATTTTAATCGGATAACATCACAGAAGGATACCACTCATCATTGTTTTAGGTGGGGAAGGGAAATGGTTTCCGTGACTGAAGTTGTGACTCTACTGATCCAGAATCAAAATCCAGCAATCAATCACCCTGGAAAAAACAAAGGCCATGTCAGTGACAAAATAAAACAGTTCCTCTCCTCAGACAAGTTCTTTCATCTACAAAGTAGTAGTAGAAAGCTTCAGGTCATCTTCACCTGAAAACCAACCTCCACAATCAACTTCCTCCTCAGTAGGTTCAATACAATAGGTACAAGTGTCAGCAGACAAAGGAAAAAGTAACTTTTAACTACTGTCAATTTAGTTGTAATTTTCAAAGCATACATATCATCTATTAAGGATCTAGGATTTTAAGCATTTTAAACTAACGTGAACAGCATCCCAAGGACTTTCAGATTACTTTAGATTTAGGCTTTCTGCTTAGTATATGATGGATCCAAATGCCAATTCAGAGATAGCAAATGTTGCATTATTTGCTGGATCAGTTTTTCAGGGCACAATGTGAAGGAAGATCCTCTGAAAGTGATGGGACAACAGCCCTCTTTCAGCTAAGCATGGGAGAACCAGATCCTCAGCTGGTACATGTTAATTGAACTCCATTACCCCAGCTTTGATTGTGACCAGGAGATTTTATTCCATTTCAGCTGCACAGGATGGTAATAAGTGTTCCACAATGCTAAACATATTTTTAGTTTTAAACTTTTGAGGCCAGGTCCTCATCTAATATAAATCACATAGCTCCATTGAAGTCAAGGATCTGATCTCATAGTCTACGGAATTATGCTGATTTGCTCCAGTTTAGGATAAGGCCCTCATTCTTTAGTGACAGTACACAGAGCTCCAAAGTCTTTATCTTGCTCTATTTCTGAAGGTGTTTTTCCCTCATAAGGTGTTTGGGAGAATTACCATGTCATAATTTGTCTAGCTAGAGCGTCTGAAACCTCCGACAAGTCACTGAAGTGTACTAAAAGATGTTTAGGAGAGCACAGAGTGTTTTCCATCAGATCAAGTACAGCATATTTTTGTGCTGTGTACTTCAGAATAAAAAATAAACTTCTAACACAATATGAAAAGATATATGGCTTAATTTCAATCCAAAATACTTCACTTGGGGAAAAGTTTATTTAAATGTTGCTGTCACATTCTTTTTTTTAAAAAAAAATTAAAGATCAAGATTCTTCTTTTGGGATTTGTTTGTTTTTTCTCTGAGGTCTTCTTATGATCATTTTGGGTCTAGTTTTCCTTATGTTTAAATCATCATGTTATGAAATTCTCTAGAGCATTGTTAACATTGTTGCCGAAAACAACCTAGAATTTCCTGAATCTAAGATGTTTTGAAAACTTATCATGAAAACTGACTGTCAAAGTTGGTCAGTTTTATCCACTTGGCTTTTCAAAATAAGACATGAGAGGAAAATTGAGGAAATGTATTCTGGCGAATTAGCCATACATCTTTTGTAGGTTCCAATATACCTTCTATGCCATCATCATGATATAATATTTCAACATACTTTGCCAACACTAGGCCCACAAATGCACAAATATTAATTTCTATAATGCTCTTCATATAATCATATATCTCTCCTGTGCATTACAAAACATTTGATTATGTAATTTTAATGCTGTGACTATGCATGTAACATCCATTATATGCCAGCAATATTTCTACAGCCAGTCATGAAGGTCTGCTTTGATGCCAGCTAACTGCAGCGATGGAATGTGAGAGAAAGAATATTAGGCTGGATACTCTGGGTAATCCCTCTACTCTCTTTAAGTAGTCCCACAAGGACTTTAGTAGATTGGTTCCATTCATCCTTTAGGGAAGGGTATTAGGAATGAGCAGATGGGTCTAATTGCCAACTGCTCATCAGAGACAAGCATTGAAATTCCACTAGAAAGGTTTAATAATGAACTACCTGTATCTTACCCAATAGATATCCATGCTTTCAATCTACAGACTTCTTTAAATGTACTAAGTTCATGATTTTTATTATTTTATAGCACCCCCCAAAAAGCACTAGGCACCATAGTCCAAATAAATTATAGAGTCTCTGCTCTAACTAAATTAGTTTTAAACAGTGATCTGTTCTGAGTCTTTGCTCAGAATTCAGAATTAAATGCTATGGGATACAGTTCTGACACTTGCATTTCTCTTGCATTTATTTTAAGTCCCATTGTCTAATACTTATGAAGGCTATGTTTGAAGGAGTTTCTTTATACCATTTTTATTCTGGGCACTCAATACCAACAACCACATACCATGACCAACTCTGAAAACTGTGAAGTAATTTCCATTTACCAAAAGGGCACCAACATAAGGCCCAGTTGATCAGCTTCTGGCTCCCCTTTTGCTGAACTTAGTCATCAAGCCACTCATGGTTTTTAGCAGGTCTTTTTGCTTTTAATACCCAGGAGAACTTTGCTGAATATTTTAACTTTAAAAACACATTGAAAGGAGTTGTGATCCAAGCTTAGCTTTCATTTTAACAAGGAACAGTAATGAATTAATTGTGTGATTTTGATTAATGAACTTTTAGCTTGTTTGCGGGGGGGGCCGGGTAAAAGCTTCCTTGAGCAGAATTTAAAATGACAGTGTGTGTTTAATTGGCATTTCTATATTGCTCATCACCAAAATATGCAAGCACATGTATTGTATATTTCCAAAATGTGTATTACTAGAATATAAAAGTGTGTTTTGACAATAACAGTGGTATCAAACTTGAGCTGAAATGTAGAATTAAAATTGCTCAATTTTAATTCGTAAAAATCAAATGCACCAAAAGAGAGAAATCTTTCCTCCTCCTCCTCACATCAAAAATGTTTCTAAGCCAAAAATCTAGTTATCTTCCATGCTCGCTCACTATGCAGTATTTTTATCCCTGGTTTCAGTTATTTTTGCAATCCTATCGTTCACCAGATAACCTGGGAAGCAGTAAAGTCTACCCCTCTTGCTGTGTCTTGTTTCTCCAACTGGAAATAATTCTATTATTCTATATTTTAGATCATTATAGCTAAAACTTGTGACTGGGGGGCTGGGGAGGAAAGGGAGACCATTGATGTTGGGCAGGCTAGCAGCATCTCACACATCCCTTGTTAACGTAACTGTCCTTTGGCCTCCCATAAGGAATATCTCATCTTGCTTTATTTTCCAGTCCGTCACCCTGAAAAGATAGCCTTGATCATCTAAATTGATAAAAAAATATTGCTAGAGCTAAAGGAGCAAACTGCTGTGCAGTGGAGCTGGAACAATTTTTACAGTGTGGGGTGCTGAAGGCAGAAACCATGTATTTGGGTTGTTGTTACTACTGCAAGCCCAGTGTGTGTGGCAGCACCCTAGTTCCAGCACCCTTCGGCACCAGGCAGTGGGAAGGAAGATGAAAAAAACCTAAAGATCCTGGTTTCCACCTCCAAATGCTTTTTACATAAAATGAGTCATTCAAATTTGGAAGTTTCCCAAAGAATCATGTCACCAAGGCTGGCTTTGTGCATAGTGGGGAGATAATGGGGGACATGAGTCTGTTAAAATAACAAGGGAGGCCAGGAGGAGACAATAAGTTGTTTCATAAGTCTGCCCAAAAAAGCTAAGGTGGGCTGTGCTTGCTAAAATTATCAGGTTTTTCTTGGACTGGGTTGGCAGCTGCTACAAGAGAAATTCTCTTCCTGCATTCCCTGTAAGCACCACTAGGTTCATGGAGGAGGAGGGGAAAGGCACGCCCTAGTTCTGCCCCCTCCACCTCACTTTCCAGCCTCTTCAGGTGCTTAACGAGGAGATCAGATAGGAGGAAGCTGCTGCTTCACTGGGCAGGAGTCTACCTCAGTCATTGCCGAGTCGGCTTAAGGTAACCCAGGGTCCTAGACACATCATGACATGGGATCTCCATGACTTCACCTCTATGACCTTGTACTCATGCTATTGTCTTCCCCCTTCATTTAGTGACACTAGTAGGGGTTTATCCAGTTCCTCCCAAAGAGGCCAGGTTAGCAGCCTGAGTCCCACTTCTTCCCTCCAGGAGAGGCAGCAGTCCCCCCTCTTTCTGGAGGAACAGGAATGGGTAAGCAGGGTGCAGCTGTCCGAAGTGGAACAGCTTCAATCAGAGCAATTGAGAGAGAATATCCCATAGCCTAGTGTATTGGGTACCCTCCTGAGAGGTGGGGAGACCTATGTTCAAATCCTTTTCCATAGTGGGCAGAGGGGGAAATTGAACCTAGGTCTCCCCTGTTCCAAGTGAGTGCCCTAACCACTGGGTTAAAGGCTACAGGGAAACTGCCAACACTTATTCCATGCCCCCCCTCTTGTTTTGTGAATTTAAAAAATCAATTTGTGCTTGAATAAATCACATTGTTTGATCCTAAACTGTTTTTTTTCAATTTGCCTAAATTTGTCACTAGTAGTAGTAGTTAGACATTAAATGAAATAAAAGTTCTCAAACTTGCCTGTGAACCAAAAAAATCAGTTATTTGCCCAGTTCTACCAACAAGCCTCCTCAACAGCCTGGGGGCAAGCTAATGTCTTCACAACACAGATATTTCCATCAGTCAGAGGCGACCTGCCCACCCCAAAAGCCATTCCTGCAACCTACACCCGCCACCAGAGGTGATCCACTCTCTACTCAGTCAATCATTCCAGAGCCAGAGGCTGCAGGACAACCTTCCTGCCTCAACTACAGTTGAAGTAAAGGAACCTCTGCCAGGTAGGGAAGTCACTAGAGTAGCCTCTGTAAGGTCCTGGGTAGTTGGAAGCATTGTGGGTTGAGAGGTGTAGAGTAAGGAGGTATAGATAGAATTGAGAAGGACAGAATTGTTCCATTGTGGAGGGGTGGAAGTGTATTAGTTTGCTAGACATGAGGGTGGAGTTTGGGGAAAGTATTGGGTTTGACGGAATTTTATATTTTTGGAGGGAAGAGCCTTTTACTTAGGAAAAGTCACATGTATTGCAGACAGTTGGAACATTTTTGAGGGATCCACTTGTTAGACTGTTGGCAGCACAACACTGAAAATCTTTGCAGTGAGTGAAAGTGCCTGGTAATCAGATTTTTGGTTTTGGTGTGAGGTGGGATGAAGAGAGTCACCCCTCCAATAGTGGGATGAGCTCTGAAAGATGGAGTCCAAGTCCCATGAGGCAATACGTATTAATGATCTTTACTTTTATCCCCAGCCCAGTTTTACTATAAAATCTGGGGATTAAAATAAAGACAGGCAAAAATATCTGAGGATGGAAAAAGGCAGAGGCTTATGGGAAAATTGCGTGCCTCCTAACAGTCGAGTATGTGCTTTTGGGAAGTTACCTAAGGCTACAATGAAGATGTAGATGAAAACCATATGTTTATGTACATCAGGTGATGAGTCTCGATGTCCAGTGAATTAAGATACTCCTTTCTCACAAGAAATTGGGTTTATAAAACTAAGTTATTCCTAAGAGAGAAATAAGTAAAGGATGACTTTACTGTGTATATGGCAAATGGCTTGCCTGAATATCATTATAGGGTTTTTTTAGTTATGAAATAACACCTATTTTAAATATTCTATACTTCTTCCTTGCAAAGTTTGAAGAGGCTTTAGTTTTTATTGAGTGTTTTAAAGTATTGTACATTTCTAATGAGGTTATTTTAATGTCAGATATTTCTATCTGGAGACATTAAAATCACAAAGAACAGTGAGAGCCTTTTAATCAAACATCTAGCATATTGTAATGTTAATTTTTTTAGGGGATGTTAGGTAGTGGAACTCTCTAAACAGAAACATGAAGATGGAGAGAAGTCCGTGATATTCTAAAGTCATGTACAGACTAATTCACAATTTTTAAATACCAGCCCAATGAATCAAAAGATGCTGGTTATTTTAATAAAAGGCAGGATATCTACTTCCACCCACCCACCCCCCGTAAACTTTGGCTTGTTTTTTGTCTGTTGAGCAGAGTGAATAGAAGGAGTGAATAGTCCTCAAAATAGAACAGTAGAATGCAAGGGGGTAAAGTGTAGAATAAGGATTGAATAGGAATTCAAGACAGCTCCATAAGAATCCCTCACCCCTACAGGTTACAAGCTTTTCTAGGATTTTCTTTCAAATAGGCTGCTGAATGCATAATAATGAAAGCTTCCGTTTTCTTGTAGACCTGTGTGAAAAGTTTCTTGCTCAAGGAATTGCTTGGGTCAATTTTGGTTGAGCATTTTTATATCGGAGGGTAAAAATATCAGCTTTAACAATAAACCAAGTTCTCAAACCTTATTCAGTGTAGGGAAGGAAAAATACTCTCACTTTACACATTAAGAACAAGTCTGTAGAATTTTCCAGCTACAGTGTTTGTCTCGTGTCTTTGTTAAAATAACCAGGTGGTTGCAAAAATCGCACTGACATTGCATTCATGATTTTTCAGACCGTAAGGGTCAGTGAAATTCATCTGAAAGTTCTGCAGATGAAAAACTGTAACCTAAACTATATAAAGGAACTGCAGTTTGAATGTTTCAGGGGAACTGCTACATGAGCTTCTCTCTCCATGTAAGTGATTGCAGTACTAGTGAAAGGTGCTGAGTTCAGCCCATAAAACTGAAGTCCTGAGTCTATCCCAGTAACAGCCTGCACAGTAGAGTTCCTTTTCAATGTTTTCATTCTTTTCTGTCGGAGGACAGTACTGGACAATTGCTCTGCCCAGATAGGATTCTATTCTTTTTCATGTGTATGTGAGGTGCTACCACAGTATTATTAGTGCTGTGGCATCGTTAGAAGAGGGATGACACTCACCTCACCATCTCTATTTCATCAGACCTGGAATTACTTTCCCCCAAGGCTTTTTAAGATTTGAGTCTTGGGGGGAGAGCTAGCTGGCTGAAACTTGGTGAGACAGAAGGGATGTGAAGCAATAGCTACAGGAAATAACTGTGCGCTTACTTATTTGCCCACCTTTTGTTGCTCAGGTTTGCTGGCTGGGGGGAAGGGATCTTGTTAGATCCTTACCTGTTTGGGAATATCCAGACAGCAGCCCCGACAAGAGTCCTTTCCTCATCAGTGCTTGGAAACAAAATTGCCACATTTGAACATTCTTTTTTTTTCTTCTTTCAATTTTATGGGTGAACGCCCTGAGTTTAATATGGGGGGTGAGGGTTGATCAGGTCTCAGGCCTACACCTATGAGATGCAAACTTTGGCATAGTTGCCCCTTTCTTATCCAGATTTTGATTATAATGTACTCAGTTTTGGGGCAACACTTGAAAACTGCGTAGAAGCTTAGCTGGATCAGAAAGCAGATGCTTCCTTACTTAGCAGTACTTTGGGTGGGGAACATATTACATATGTGCTCCAGAAACTGTACTTTTCTCATCATTTGCTTCCAGGTGTGATGAAAGGAATTGATTCTGATCTATGAAGCCCTTTATGTTTTGAGCCTTTTGTGATTTAGAGATTGTTTCTCTTCTCATGTTTAATCTGGCATTTGAGATCAACTAAGGATGCTTAAGCATACGTTCACCTGAGGTGGGTTAGTCCTCCTGTCAGCTCTGGAACTTACTCTCTTGCCCCTAGTGATCCCACAGAACCAAATTGGTTGACTTTTAGGCCACATTGCAAATTTTATTTCTTTTTCCAAGCTGCTTTCCAGACTCAAATTAACTAATATGCACTTGAACAGGGCCCCCATCTCAAACCTAATTGATACTTCAGTGTCACGTAGGTTTGGCCCAGCCACCTCTCCATCATGACAGGGGGACAGCTGGGCCAAATTTGAGTGAGAGACATTAGGACCCGGTGCATGGTATCACAGTGCCACTTAGGGGTGGCACGGCCACCTCTCCATCGTGAGGAGTGATTTGAGTGAATGGTGTTACAACTTGGCTCGGTGGCTGTGAGGTGAGAGATGTTGGGGGCAGCTTTAGGGTGAGTTGTGGGTGGGTTGAGACTGGGGGCAGGATGTTTGAGGGTGAGTGGTAGGTGACCATACATCCTGTTTTGGCCAGGACCGTCCCTTTTTTAAGCCCTGTCCTGGCTGTCCCCACTTTTTTTGGCAAAACTGGGCATGTATCCCACTTGCGCTTGCCAACGGATCATCAGTTGGCATGAGCAAACAGTACAAATGCCCAATTTTGGCAAAAAAAGTGGGGTGCAACCCCTAGTGGGGCACAGCGGAACATGTGGGTGGGCCGTGACGTCAGCCCCACATGGGGGCAGGAAGGTCTTGAGCATGTGGCTCGGGCTGGCCCCACATGGGCCTGGGGGGTGAGGAGCTCAGGCCAAAGGGGGTGAACATTCCCCCTGGGATCATCCCCAGACAGGGGGGGCAAGTGGCTTGGCCCGGCCCTGCATGGAAGGGGCTTGGGCTGGCCCTGCATGGGAGCGGGGAAGTTTGGGTGAGCCCCAGGTAGTGTCCTGTTTTCCCTTTGGGGAAATATGTCACCCGAGTGAGTGAGGAACAGTGTGGGCTGTGACTGGTTGGGCTGAGGTGATAGGGACTGCAGTGAGTGGGCTGGACATGGGAGCTGCGTCCCTCCTCAGCCAACCAGCTACATTGTTTAAGACGTCATATCCAAAGCTGCTATAACTGCTGGTTACTAGCTTTCAATATGCGTAAAGTTATATCACTGTAGACCTCCTACCATCTCTCTTCCCTACCCCCATCCACTGCAAGGGAGTATAAAGATGGAGCTCAGTCATGGGACCAATCACCAATAAAAAAGGGTGAATGCTCCCTTAATATTCACTGTTCCGCTATAACTTAAGCCCTGATAATTCAAGACTTCTTTGTAACATTTGAGTCAAACAGCCCATGCCGAAAACTTTTGCCCTCTGAGAAACTAAATTAAAATTTTGCCCTTTTACTCCCCAGCTCAAATGAGTTCTAATCAGTTTCATTCTCGAGAGACTGAAAACATTTAAATTAAAGAAAAAATTGTAGAGGGAAAGTCATATGTCACAGTTTACAATTATAATATATTTTGCTTTTATATCCCCTGTTACATTTAGAAAATGTTAAGGATTGTTCTACTCTTCCAGATTGGTAGATCTCTTGATCTCTAAAGGCTTACCATTTTCTTATAAATGTATGCATCTTCTTTGATCTGCTACTTTGCTGGCCTTACTTAAAAACTAAGTTTCTTTTATCTGTCATTTTCACTGGGTTTCAGCTTCACAAAGATGGTTTACATCTAAATTATTTGGATTGGTTTTTATTATAAAGTTTATTATTAAAAACATACAAGTCTGAGTTTTGTTCTCTGAATTTTAGAAAGCAGAGATACTTACATGCAACCTACAAGAGAATATTTAAAACTAATGAAGGAAAACCATAGAGTAGTAAAATGTGTTGATCTAGACAACTCTAAATGGATATAAAAGGTGCATGGAATTGCTCACAGAAGGGTCAAGTATTTTACATATCATGAGTAGCTGTGGGGTTAGGCTTCTTGAGGCATGTTCAAAATATTAAATTTAGTGAGTAAAAATTAAGCTATAAAAGGGGAATTAAAATGATTTTCCTTTTAGAAAACTCATTCTTTAAACAGATGGGCTAAGAATGGAACGTTTGTAAAAAGAAAGCAAAATGGTTTTCTTTGGCTCTAAACATTAAGTTTAATCACTTAAAAAGATAAGCTTTTGAAACATCACAAGTACTTGTTTTTGGTGAATATACCTGCATTTTCCTTGCTTATAGAGAGGACAGAAAAAATCATCTTGTTCATAGGTGCCCAAGTCTCCCACTGGTAAAAGAGCACATCTGTACCAAGGGATTCATCCACAGCCAATTAAAGTAAATGGAAAGACTGCCACTGACTTCAGTGGGCTTTGGATCAGGCTTTAAATAACTCAGGATCTGAGGAAAGCTGATGGAAGAATCATTTAAATGTGTGTGTTGCTGTAAATGGGCAATCGCTAAAGAGTAGCTAGTGAGTCATACACAGGGTAAAAAATGAAGGTGTCTAATTCCTGACATCATATCTAAAAATTATCACCTTCTATCCACGTTGCCTGTATGAGATGCACTTCAGCAGAACTCCCAGTATGTGATAAATGAATAAACTGAAGAGGTCCCTTCTGTATTAATTTCTGTTTGTTGGTGGGATAGCAAGCACGGTGCTTGAAAGTGCTAATAAGATTTTCTCACACTATGATTAGAATAGAGGAAATTAATATGAGCTTGGATTTTTAAAGGTGTCTAATGAAGGGAAAGTCAATGGAAGCTGGGAGCCTTGCTCTCAGGCTCCTTTGAAAAACTGCATCCATAGAATGTTTGGATAATACTGATTAGCAGAGCTGGTCAAAAAATGGGAAAACAATTTCACCAAGAAATTTAGGGTCTTTTCTCATGTCTTTGTTTAAATTGGCTCTATTTTTCATGAATGTCTCTGTTAATTTTTACCCATGTTTCTATTTTTTTAAAAGTTTTTATTTTTTATTTACCAGAAACTTGGTTTTCAGTGAAAATAGGGTTTGCAGTCAATGAAAAAATGTATAGACTTCAAAAATTATTTCAATAAAAATTCAGTAAAAATATCACAGAAGTTTGCAAAAATTAGAAATTTTTGATAATGTTGACAATTTAGTAAGTTTAGTAAGTAAGTAAAAAGTTTCATTTTGGAGAAAAGGCAATTTTTCAGTGAAAAATATTTTTGTGTGAAAAGTCAACCAGCTTTACTGATAAAAGCACGTTGGCCAATGTTTGTGTAGAAATATAATTTTCATTTGGGCTTTGAAAGGACTTTCTGTTGTATTAATAAAGACAAAAATAGGCCTAAGGTGAACTAGAGTAGTTTTCCTGAGGTCTGTAACTCGCTCTGTATTAATGTGCAATTTCAGTGCTGCTTAAGCAGAGCAGAGGCAAGACGAGATGCTGCAAAAGTGGCTCTGATCAACTCTCTGTTCAATGAATTGCCCTGTCGCAAGATCACAAAGGAATTCATTATGGAAAGTGTTCAAGAAGCTGTTTCCTCAACCAGTGTAAGTACCAAACTATGTTTCTTGAGTTGTTGTCAGCAATGTTGATATAAAATTGTAGCTAATTGAGGAAACTACTTCAATGGAATTAATATTAGATCCTACATAACTCTGTCTTCATTGATAATCTGTTAACTCTTTAGTAAACACTTAAAAATCAGATACAGGCTCTGGAACGCAGGGAGTTTAATTTGCTTATGTAATCTGTAGGGGACTCTAGTTCCAGATCCTTAATTTATTTCAATGTATCTCTATTTCAGTGGTTTATTCCTTAACATTATAGTTACTCTGGTAGGGAAATGAGTGAGGGAAGGAACCTTTGACATTAAATACCAAAACTGAATCAACCACAATAGAGGGAAAAGACCCCCGACATCTGCATTGCTGTCCATTGTGCAGGACATCAAGTGAAATCAACTGTGTGCTGTTAAGTTAAAGTTTGGAATAAAAAACCTAATCTGATAACCAAAGACTAAATGTCTTTCAAGGTGGTTATTATTTAATATTTATTTAATTGTACTGCCCTGGAGGCCCCAGTCTAGATCAGGGCCCAGTTGTGCTAAGCACTCCACAAACACAGAGGGGAGACATGGTTCCTGCCCCAGAGAGTTCATACTCTAAGAGCAAGGAGACAGATATTTAGGTGATATCACTGCGGCTCTGCTGCTGCACATCAATGGAGGTGTGCTGATGTATGGTAACTGAGGATCTGGCCCAAGGTCTGCATTTTCCTTCTTCCCAAGTGTGTGTGTGGAGTGGAGGAGGGGGATGTTATAGTTTCATTTTTAATTATCTAATGTAAAGTATGAAAAATGGGAATATTTTTATGTTGTGCACTGTTTTCAGCTATCATTTTCTACCAGCCAGAGATGGGTGCATTTCAATATTGGGTGAAGTTTAACAAATGTCTAACACATATTATATACATAGCTTATATGAATGATTCATATATATAGCTAAATATAAAATATTATAAGCTGATATAAATAAAACCCATCTACATTTATATAAGGCTGATATAAATGTAAAATTAGTTTATACCTGGAAAATGTCCATGGAACAAGTAACGGATGAGCTAAGCTTCAGTATCCCCTCCCACACTATTGAGTTAATGGAAGTTGACTGTTCTCAGCACCTTCAAGGAGTGGGTCCTAATAGTTGTAATGAATACTTTAGATATTTTGAAACAGTGTTTGAGGACCATCTTGCACTGTCCTCTCAATTAATGGAAAGTGTATGGCTAAATTTCCTGCATTGCTTTGAAAAGATCAACCAAATCTGGTTTTTTTCGTAAATTACCATACGTAAGTAAACATGAGCGGGAAAACATAATTCCTTTGTAAACTTTCCTAAATAGTTTCAAGGAACAATTTCTCTCGAACTCCCATTAACTCTGGCCTATCACTTCTACTTGTCCCCGACTGACATCACTAGGGTCTGGGTTTTTCCAACTATTGTCATGGTAAAGATTGGCCGAACAGACTTTGGAGTTATAATTAAAAAACAAAACAAAAAAACAAGACTCAATTTCTAGTTCAGCATTGTGTCTAAAATCAATGTAGGATGTAGCAATTTTTTTTAAATGAAAGTGCAGGCTCACTGATAGGCTTATGTCCTGGATTGACGAAGGGTTCGTTGAATTCTTCCCATCTTTTCAGAAGAAGCTTCTGATAACAAATGTGGAGTGGATTTAAAATAGTTTAGAAACACTGTTAACAGCTTTTAGTGAGGCACATTAGTTTTCCCCTTTTCAGCTGAAAATCTCATTCTCCTTTATGGGATGGACCGGGAAAAGGGAAGAGGAGTTGCTATAATTTAGGTGAACTGATAGAGCAATGTAAGGAGGCCTGGCCTATATCTGGTCTGTGGATGAAAGGAGAGCTTTCTTTCCCAGTATGTTGACTCTCATACACTTTGGAGGAACAAAAATCCATGTCAGTTTGGAAAAATGGGGCATGATTTATTTATACATGAAATTTAAAGAGAGGTTCAATTTAAGGTAATTCATCATTTTTTATGGAAATTTTGAAGGTAAAAGGGTATACACTTTGCAGACTTCAGGGTGGATTTCCTCAGGGATATTTAAAAGCCAGCATAAATATTTCAGCTGCAGTGTGTTAATGTTACAGCATTCAAAAGCTATACATTTGCTGACATTTCAGTTAGAGGAACTACCTTGTGTAGGGATCGGTTCAACTCTGCACAGCTGCCACTGAACACCTAGAGTTATGAGAGGGAATTTATCAAAAGTAGTTCACTCAGATGCTCCTTTTTTAGGTTTCCAAAAAGAAAAAAATAAACAAATTCAAATTTATGGGGAATTTATCCACTTCCTTTCCTAGCTACTTCATGCTACTCCAGGGGTCCATTGAAAAAGTATTTGCTTAATTATGACTCGTGCCACTATAGGTCCATCAATATGCCCTCATTATCATAGAGATAGTGTATGGGACTCCAGCTCTGAACAGTCAGCACATAGGTACCAGGGTGATAAGTCTTTCATAAATGCCTGCAGGTAGACTGGACTAATTTAACTGACATTTTTGGTGGATCATCTCAAATAAGTAAACCTTGATGAATGGGCAGCAGTCCTACAGAGCCAGGAAAAGACTGGGGACAGGAGGTAGTTTCATATCAATAGATCACTGAGACAGTGAAGAGCGAGCGGGTAGAGGGCAAGAGGCATCAACATGAAACACTATGTATTTCTGAACTACCACTGACTCTCAGATTAATTCAGAAGTGATTTGGAGAGTTAACTCCTATTTTTTTATTTATTGGAAATTTCCGTTCCAATCAAAAGCCAAGCCCCATCTCAAAATTCCAGTAAGTCACTGAGGGCCCTTTGAAGCCAGTCCAAGTAACACATCCATTGCCAAGGGCAGAAAGTGGCCACCCAGCTGCCTGAACAGGAGGGGGAAGCAAAGGGGGACATTTGATGAGGGTGTGGTGGGTTGCACTTTCTTCTTCGAGTGCCCACTGATGTCCAGGAGCAGTGTCGCCATTTTCTTCAGCTCCCAGTGCCCCTGCAGGCTATAAGTCGGCCTCAGTGGGTCTTCTCTGGCTTGGCCTTCTGGCCAGGTCACATAATCCAACCACCTCGTGGGGTACAAAGAACGCAAATAAAAATAATTTCTTGGCCTTCAGGATCAACTGCAGTTAAAATGGAATGGGCTTAATTTCCTTTCTGCAATTAATCCAGCAGGGTTCCTCCCACATGCCTGCCCTTGACTGTGGTGTGTCAGTATGGGCCACTCATGACAATGCCCTTCCTGTGTCACAA
The DNA here is from genome assembly GCF_965140285.1 of Lepidochelys kempii. Classification (NCBI taxonomy): domain Eukaryota; kingdom Metazoa; phylum Chordata; order Testudines; family Cheloniidae; genus Lepidochelys; species Lepidochelys kempii. The sequence continues at coordinate 62,659,773 of NC_136384.1, read as the reverse complement.
ACTCCATGAGCTATGTAAGGCTGGCCTGATAGACCTCATAGTCTTCCAGACATGCTTCCAGGGTGTTGAGATGGGGTGGGGGAAGAGGCCAAGTGATGATGTCACTCTCCCTCTTTTATACTTTCTTCCAGCTGCTAGAAAGATCTTTGCTGTGAGGTGAGGTCAGTCAGCCGCCATTGGTGAAGCAGTCTCCATTGCATATGTCTCTTCTCTAAGGAGCTTCTTGAATAATAGATTGTTTTTTGATGAGCCATTAACACCGTCTGGGCCCTCCTTTGTTGCAACTGAAAGGCTGGCTGTGGGCATTCCCAACCTCACAACATCTTTCAGTAGCACGTAGAGCAATACTTCCTAACTTCACAAACAATCCAACAGGCTATTAATGTTCAACAGATCAAGACTTTTAAAATGATACCTCACAAGGCATACTTCATACAAAATATATCATAATCCTATCACAGTGGTGAATATGGGGGTTATAAGGTGCTATTTTGAAGTACAGAGTGTCACACATAGATACATCTGTTTCTATTGGCCTGAATCTGTAAGAATGGATGGGGGCAGCAGCTGTGATAACAGGTGGTTTGGTTGTGGGGAGTGTGATCAAGCTAGTCACGGGCTAGCCCTGAAGCTGGTTTCCAGTGTGATTAAAAGGATACAATGAATGGTTCCCAAAGATAAAAGACCTGAGATTTTGCTGACAGGTCATGGGCTTATCTGATAGGATGAAACCTTGCAACTCTCACAGGCTCATGTCCCCTCCCCCCTTGTGAATCTTTTGTCCCCTTTACAGGAGGGAGGGAGAAGGACTCAAAGCAAGTTGAGTCCCAGGGGTAGGCTCAGGGGAACCTACTCTGAGTTATGGGTTATTTGGTAACCCCTGCACTAGAATGCCAGGTATAAAGGAATATGGAGGATGGGTGGGTAATGCCCCTCCCCTGTGCAATAAAAGTTGCAGCCTACCACTTAAAATTCATGTATCCTCACTTTGCCATCATGTCCAGATCAATCAGATGTGCTTCATCTTTTTGGCTGAATATGGGGCATCAGAAGCTACTAAGCACATCCCCTGTGTGATGGATGGGGAAATCTCCACCTGTGGACAGCTCTGAATAATAAATGAGACATGGACCTAAGGTTGGGTGTGGGACTTGTAACCTCATCACATAAAACAAACATGCTACAGAAACAAACACCAGGACCTTATCTGGTGGGCAGCAGACTCAAACAAGAGATCAGCTTCCTGTGAAGAATATTGGAGCATTGGTCAAACACATAAGGAAGCCCACATCCTGAAAAGTCCCATGCTTACGGACAAATCAGTAATGAAAAATGGATTTTGGAATATGAGAACAATGTAGGAAACTACTAAAACTGCTCAGATAATTAAATAAATTGATAGATAGCATCTTGATGTCCTTGAAATCAGTGAGTGTAGTTGGACAGGTCTGAACAAAATGCACTTTAAGAAAAATAAATAAGACTATCATCTACTCTGGGAATGTAGATGGTAAGCATAACACGGGAGTAGGAATTCTAAAGTTGAATGAAGCTAAGCAGGCACTGACTGAGTGGGAATCAGTCAATGAATGTTCTGAAATGGTCAAATATATGACCTTCATCTCTTTCGGGGAGATACTGGAAGTCCCAAATTAGCCCTTTCTCCCATCACACACTTATTTTCATGAGTGGCAGGTTTCTTGGTGAGAGGGGGGGCCCAAGACTCAGCATCCTACTTCTCAACCCCTCCAGTGTGCTCTCTTTTAATCTGGAGCAGGTCACAGGGCTTCTACCCAAGATCAAGCCTATTTTGTGTAGGAATGGCTCCCAGACATGTCACTAGAAGTATGATTGGAACTACAAAAGGGCGTGGGGTCTGTGGGTGAGCACAGCTCAGCACATCAAACAAACACCTAAGCTTCTGGATGCTAACACAAACACAAGCCTTTAGAGGTTCAATCATCTCTAGTTAGTCTTTTTTCCCCCCTGTATCCCCACTCCAAGTGATGATATGATAGTTGGAGTCCTCATTCAGCATCACTCCAGGAAGACTGGCAAATCTCCTAAGGATGCACAAGGTTTCCTGTTAGGAAGATCAATATTTAACTAGAAATAAACTGTCACAGCACTTTCAGAATTCCCACATGGTGCTGGAAAGGGTTGGCATCACAAAGGATCATGTCAATGTAGCTGTGATTCACTGATCTGCACTTCCAAATAGTTTATCAGGAAAGGGAAGGAGGGGCATGACAGATGGTTCAAGTTTTCAGCACTGGAATTTTTTTCATAAATTATTAAAACTTAGAATATGTATAACCAAACATCCCAGTACTAATCTCTTTCTTGTTTCCTTCCCAAGGGTACTTTAAGTGATGCGGATGACCCAAGCACAAGCATCGGGGCCTATCATTATATGTTGGAGTCAAACATGGGGAAAACTATGTTAGAATTTCAGGTACAAGAATATAAAATTGTGCTTCCTGATTTATTCACTTTTGAATAGTTAAGTCTGAAGACAGTGTGTTGGGTAGGCTGACTGATATCAAGAGGGAACTGTCAGACCCTCTGTCCACCTGGCCCGTTGCCTTGTTCTCTGCTTTCTCTGTTTTGGAGCAGCATCTCTTCAGGCTTGGTTATTTGTTTTTCTTCATGGAAATGCTGTATGTCTTTACTTCATCCAGCTCATGGTACCTAAAAAAGGAAGGTGTTATGTCTTCTGTAAAGAAGCATAGAGCAGCTGAACCTGAAAAAGAGCTTTGATCAGAAAGAATTATGGTTGCTGTAGAATGAAGTGGACGTAGTAAAGTACGAATCTCTCCAAGCAGGAAACAGCTGTATAGACCACCTCAAAGAGCTTTTTAGGCTGGGATGCGGCCTGCTTCTCATGAATCCAAGATCTGTGATATCCAGTTGTTACCAAGGTACATCACACCCTATTAAAGATCATCAGGCTATCAGGTTGGATTGATAAATATCTTAAACATAAAAGGCCCACTTCTTCCTCTTGACATTAGTACTTGGTGGTAGACTCACATGACTTGACACATGTTAAAATAGGCTTCACAAAATACCACTACATATGGAACATGCAATAATCATGCACTAACTAACAGGACTTCACCACTTAACAGGTTTATCCAGCATTAAACTTAATATTTGATTGTTGTTTGAATATATGTTGGGAAAATACTTTTTTAAAAGCTCAACTCATTTGTAAGTCTTTGTGTGTCAAATAAAAGTAGTTGCCTTTCAGATGAGGGCTCAGGACTGTATGCCTTTTTTTCAAAGTACCTTCCAGCAAGATGGCTGACCTCCCCTTTGTGTCAGGATCTCCCATGAAGTCCAAAGCGCTTGGTTCCTTTCTCTTCTGCAGTGAAAGATAATTTGGGATTATTTGCCCCTCTTTAATAGTCCAGTGAACCTTTGGAATGGATTCATTTGAATGTTACCCCCCAAGGTAAAGTTTATTCAAGCTGCGAGGAGGCGACATGGAGTCTCCTGGTGAAGGAAGATTTATGCTGGGTTCTTCTCCCACTGGTACTTATTAAAATGCAAATTGATCTGGCCCTGCAATATCCCCCCCTTGTTAGCTTGATTTGATTGTTGTTTGAATATATGTTGGGAAAATACTTTTTTAAAAGCTCAACTCATTTGTAAGTCTTTATGTGTCAAATAAAAGTAGTTGCATTTCAGATGAGGGCTCAGGACTGCATGGCTGCAATGGGGAAAGTTAAATTAATATCACACTTCTAATTTGAGTGACTAAAAGCCATAAAACAAATACCAATTATCATACAATGGCAACATCATGTGATCATGGCTATTCTAGAAGTGGCCCACCTCTCTTCTTCCCTGCTCCTCGGCTGCCAACCTCCTTCCATCCAGATCTTTGGTGTGTGCATCTTCTGATTTCCCTGTTCATATCCTCCATAGTGCTATATTCATATTCAGCACTTGATAAATGTTGACCGAAATTATCCAGCTGAATTTTTTTTAAAAATGACTTTATTCTAGTCCCTAATTAAAAGTGGCAGTTGTCTTAATCTGCATTATTGGAGAATATGCCATGGGAACTAACCAAAAATCTGATAGGCCTCTGCAATAATCAGCCTTTCAATTAACAGTAATGTTCTCTATTTGCACATATGCACTCTTATACCGATTAGCTATATCCTAAAGACAATGCAAGTGTTCTACTGCTTTATCACTTACAGGGAAGTCTGAAGTCCAGCACTGCACATTACATTTGATTTTACCATGAATAGCTAAATGCTGTGTAAAGTAATGTATACAGGGAAGAATATTCCTGTTTTAATGCCTGGTAATTGGGGGGAATGGTGATTATGTCTTGTACTTTGTCAGCTAATCTTTTCAAGGTTATAATTCAGTCAGAGAGATGTTGCCCCTGATTCGTGCCTGCGAGCATTTAATATATTGTAGAACTAATACAATCTCCAGGTAGGTGTGTTTGTTTATATCATTCTAAATAGCCAAGACATATTTAAAAACCTCATCCCATAAACATGTTTCTTTCATAGAGTTCTATAAACTGGGATGAGGTTTTTAAATATGACCCACCTATTTTTCAAATTCTCATTGAATGAGGTATTTGCTTCTGAAGAAAAATAGACTAAGGTGTGCATGTGAATCACAAAGTGACTATAATTTAGGTTTGGGATTTTTTTTTTAAATGACAATGTTTATGAATTGAGACTAGCTCAAGCACTCCTCCTGTGAACATTCAGATTTGTCTAACAGAGGCAAGCAAATACATACACAATGTAAAGATCAGAATCAAATTAGTGGACAGAGGAAATGGCTATGCAAATGGGGTGGCACAATCTCACTATTACTGAGAGATGTGAATTTTGAACTAGATTATTTTGAGCAGCCCAAGCAGGTTGGCTGAGCTGTACTCTGCTGATAGTAAACTTCAGATTTGGGTTGATGGATGAGCGAAGGATACCAATTCAAATTTTAAAAAAATCAAGAGAAATGGAATGATTTAGTGCATGTATTAAGATCAACAATTGAGAAGAGAGGGTTCAGATGAGATGAACTGACTTTTCAAAGATATTGACAGTCCTTTTGCAATAACAATGTGAATATCTACAGGGATTCAGAATCTGTAACGGCTCAGTTCTTCTGAATTCCCATTTGTATTTTCTCCCTCTCTTTTAGTACTTATAGAAGGTTATCAACAATTCTTTAAATAAAAATCTTAATATTTGCTTTTTAACAAACGTGTAATAATATCACATAACAGATTATTGTAAAGTATCATTATAAATACCTACAGCTTTCACAAATTTCTCTTCAGTTATGCATGTGAGAAAACATGCAGTGCTTTTAGCTAACACTTCTGTTTACAAATGTCCCTTTTTCCTTAAAACGATCTATCTCTTTGCAAGGCTTTTAAAAACCTCCCTTTTTGCATTTTAGCTTTTCTCATACTTTTAGTTGCAGTTCTCTCTCATTTCCAAGGAGTTGGTGCTATTTACCGGCCTCTGGTTTACGGTTTGAGGCCACATACTACATCCTCTCTAGCAAAGGAGGGTTTTGGGTCTAGTACTAGAGGCGTGGTTAGGCCCTTTTCAAATTATTCATGTGAGAAAAAATATTGGGGTGTTTTTGGTTAACATTTAAATTTTAACATGTCTTTTTTAAAGATCCTTGATTTCCCTTTAACAGGTCTCGTCACAAATTTTTAAACCTCACTCTCTCTTCCTTTTATATTTTGCCCTTTTTCTTGCATTTAGCTGTGTTTCTTCATTATTTTTTTAAGGGGTGGGGATACTCATTAGGCCCTGGTTTAGGGGTCCTGCCCTGTCCATCAAATCCTGTTGGTTTTCCTCACTAGGTAAGGTGGGCCTTCCCATGAGGGGTCAGGAGTTGGATAGGATTAGGACATATCCTTGAAGGGCAAAGGTTTAGGTCATAACATTTCTGGTACATAGTCATTTCCAGTACATCATTTCCTGTGACATCGAGGTAAAGCTGGACTCCCAGTTAAGGCAGGATTTTCAGTGACATCTTTATCTCATCCATCAATCTAAATCTAATGTTTACTATGGGCAGGGCACTAGTGTGTGCACTCAAAGCCAATAAAAAGTGCTGTGTCTTCTCTCATGATAAACACGTCTGAGTGTTTGCTAAATATGTTCCAGGCACCAGTACAGATAGATCTTGCAGAAGTCCCTTGCATGCACCCTGGAGCTAACTCTCTCTGAGGCCTTTAGTGGATCATTTAACATGCCTGCTAACTTTCTCCATCTGTAAAACTGAGGTAATAAAATTAGTAGTAAAATGTGCGCTCTAATGCACAAATCTAAAAGAAATAGCTGACCTTATGTTTTTGGGAAAAGTTTACAAAACAAAGTTTTTTAAATTAATGAATCTAATTTAGCAGCTTTGTAAAAGAAACCGTATTTAGAAGTAAAATTCTCTGCGCTTTGCATGGAATGTGGGAAGCTAAGAGAGGCTATTCTTCTCATTAGTACTCCAAATGTAGTAAATACTGAGACAATGACTCAAATTGAGTGCAAATGTACACAGTGTAGCTTTTGCCCTGATAAAGCATGTAAGCCAAGCTGCAATTTTAAATCCATTTATTTTTATTGGTGCAATATCTATTCTTGTTTCACTATAAAAAATTGGTAATTTACAAAGTTTCCATTTCATTTTACCCTAATAATCAGTGATAATTTGATTGGGGAAGGCATCTGTTTAAAAACTGGTGTCCCTCAACAGAAGTTTATTAGATTTGGACGTGATGATCTACTTTTGCCTATACGAGGAAATGTATCATTGCTAGTTATGTAGCTATTTATATGTGAAGGTAACCCTGTTGAATTCAAAGAACTTTCAGATTACTGATATGTGTCTTATAGTGCTGATACAATACTGCTTCAGTTTGGTGTAAGGGAAGGGGTTAGGTTAATTTCACATGCTGAACAAAATTTGGTTTTATGTGGTGCCTGCATACTAGAAGTATCTCAGTGCAAAGAAAATAATTAAATTTGTTGCCATGCAGTCACTATCTAGAAAAACAAAGATATTCTACTGTGCTTTCAACAATAGTTCACACATGCTGTCAATTTTAAGGGGCTGGTACTTCAAGATACTGGGTGCTTCTTGTGGGGCGCTGAGTGCCCTCAAACCTGTGACTAAAGGCGAGGGTTGCTGAGGCCACAACTCCTAACAAAGATGCTCAACATGTGGCAGAATCAAGCCTAAAACCTATACTTTGAGAGTGGGAATATTGTCCAGCACACAGGGGTTATTGCCTGTTTTCTTTGAAAAGGGCCATGGAATGTCTAGCTTCCAGCTGCATGTCCATATGCCTTTCATTAATGCCTTACATCCTTTAATGTGATTAGGGTCAATTTTGTTTCTTTAAAATAGTGTAGATTTAGGGTCATACTTGTCTTAAAAGAGCAAAAGTGCCACTTTTGAAGATTTCCATCAGTATTCAATGTGCTTTCATTCTGCAGGAGCTGATGATCGTCTTTCAGCTGCTGCATTGGAATGGAAGCCTTAAAGCCCTACGTGAAACAAAGTGCTCCCGTCAGGTAAGATATTACAATTAGCTCCCACTTTGTGACTGGTTTATATAACCAGGAACCGAGATCAAGGGATTCAGAGAATCAAAAACAAATTTGTGCAGAGGTGACAGTTGGAAGAAATTGCTTTTCTAAATCATCTCTTGTGATGACCAAGCAACAGTCTATTTTGATATAACTAAGGTAAAAGAAAACAAAGCTAGGCATAACTATTAGCCTCCTTTGTTTTAATTCTTCTTCTTCTTCAATTATTTAAAGTTTGCGCTTACCCTTCCCATTTTAAGTCCAAAAGTTATATGGATGCTCCATTTACATTTGGTCCCCAAGTACATACTGTAACATCTATAAATAAAAATATTTTCATGGCTTTTAATTTTTTTTATTAAAAATGTTTTTTAACAAAACACTTTCTCCTGCAGTGCCTGAAATCCAAACCCTGCAGCACCAAGAAAGTGAAACTGACTCTAAACAAAACTGGCCCTTGAAAAGTAAAGTTCTTGAACAGAGTTCTGCCCCTGGCATTTATCTGTTGCCATTCGTTGTCTAGTTACCAATTGACAAAGATGGAAAATAAATAAGCAGGAAAATTTACTGAAATAAACTATAGGCGAAACTTCTTATTCTCATCTTATGTTTTTGTGAAAATACATGGAAGTATATCAGGGTGAATGCTTACATCTTAAAGATAATGCATGCACCCTATACAGTATGTTGTCCAAAGGGGAAAAAAATCACTTTCAGGCATCTGTTAAAAAAGTTGCTTTTCAAAAGCGTACTTGCAAATATTAACTGGGCTATGAAGAACCTTAAAAGTGTTCGCAAAAAGAAAAGGAGGACTTGTGGCACCTTAGAGACTAACCAATTTATTTGAGCATGAGCTTTCGTGAGCTACAGCTCATGCTCAAATAAATTGGTTAGTCTCTAAGGTGCCACAAGTCCTCCTTTTCTTTTTGCGAATACAGACTAACACGGCTGTTCCTCTGAAACCTTAAAAGTGTTGGTACACAAATATACTTTCTTCTTACCAACATTCCTTCCAGACTCACAGATGACTGAGGGCAGGTCTACACTACGGGGCTAAGTCTACCTAAGTGACGCAACTCTAGCTACATTATTCACGTTATTCACCTTAGGTCGACTTATTCCAGCGTCTGCACTGCGCTGGGTCAACAGGTCTCCCATTGAGTTACCTTATGCGTCTCGTTCCAGTGGAGTCGATGGGAGATCAATCGGAGATCAATTTATCGGGTCTTCACAACGCTGCGCGTTGATCCCCCAGATAGTGAAGACAAGCCCCGAGGTGTTCTAATTTCCTCTTCTAAAAATATTATGCTTATTCAATGTTATGCACGGTTAAACAGTTGCTGTGTGTCATCCCACATGGGGCTGGATTTCAGTGGTGGTTGATGCGATCTTGGTGCAGAGTCTGTATATCTGTTTCAGACCCTGTTCTGAAAAGAGCATTCACAAGAACAGAGCCTTCTCTGTTTGTAGGTCATTACACACATAGGCACCAATCCTACCAATATTTATTTATGTGTTTAGCTTTTCACATACACACTCACGCTCTCTCGCTCCCCCTCCCCCCCACTCAACCTGGGAGGGTGTGGGGGAGGCAGTAAGAAGTAAGCGCCCATAGCATACACATAAATCTTTGCAGGATTGAGACCTGTAAGAGTCTTCATAGTGAATGATGTAATATAATGTAAAATGGTATATTGGTCGCACAAGAATTCCTTCAAAATCTGAATGGCATGTTAACAATATAAGGATTGTTTTAAAAAATTCACGAGTATATTAAATGTTCTAATTTAAAATTAAGATTAGGGTGTTACATTTTTCATCATTAGATTTATGATCACATTAGCTTCTTTTAGCTAGTTGTGTTTGAAAGATACAAATTTGCTGATATACTCTGGAATATCATATTGGCTAAAATTTCAGAACAGAAGCTAGGAAGTTCTGCTAGAACCTGTTTGACTAAAAGGAGAATCTCTTTGTTAATAACTTATTTCTGTTGTGAATTTCTTGGGTAATAGGAAGTAATTTCCTATTATTCCCAGTATTCCTTAGATGAAAGGATGAGAAGTCATATGGCCCTGGACTGGATTATGAAGGAGCAAGAATCTCCAGGAATTATTTCCCAAGAGCTACAAGTGGCCTTGAGAGAGCTGGAGGAAGCCAGGAAAGCTGGACAAGAATTGCGGTTTCACAAAGAAAAGAAGGAAATACTGAGTTTAGCACTAAGCCAGATCTACAGCGACCAAGTAACCTCATCTTCAAATGATGATCAAATGGACCTGGCCTTAAGTGGCTGTCACTAGCAGAGCCCTGCTGCCCTGAAGTAGGATTATAACACTGAACTCCAACATACAGCCATTTGCCATTTTGTATATTCACTCGAGGAGTTGAAGTAGTCACATTTTTGAAAGAAAATATTTTTCAGCTTCAGCTCAGCACAAAAACACAATCCTCTGGTCTATTAAGTGATAGCTTTAATATACCATTCATATAACCTGAATGGAAAATTGCTGCAGAAAACTTTAGTGCATATTGGTGATGGACTGTGTTGATCAGTACAAAGTCTTCCTCACCAAGAGAGCTTAGTACAGAGATGAGGAAAATATTTGGTCAAAGGGTTCATACAGACCTAATAAAAAAAAAAGCTAGAGATCACTAATACCAGGTGATGTGAAGGACTATAGTTTATGCATAGGGGCCTATTACGCCCACAGACTTTCTTCTACACTGTTCTGGTTTCCTATTGACAATGCAAGCAAATAGTATGGCTGAAGTCCATGTAGTTTATTTTCTCACTGTTACTGTAGCAAGATGCTTCCAACAGCACAAACTGTAAAAAAAAATTTAAAAACAGCTTTTCTGCAAAAGCCTCACTGCATTTACAACTGCAAACCAGTACAGGACTTTTGACCTTTTATGTCTAAACCCAAGCCAGTTTGGGTACCAGAGCAGTGAAGCCATGGCAACACAGGCTTCAGCTCATGCTACCTGAGTAGGGTTCTGGATGGGCTTGTACAGCCTGTGCTGAAGCCCACGCTGTTGCAGCTTCAATGCTCTGGTACCGGAACTAGCTAGATTAAAGCTAGCCGAGATACATCTCTCTGTGCTGCAATCATACCCTGGGATTGCAGTAGAGCTAGACTTCGGGGTCTTACATTTTACACTTTTATTATTGCAAAAATACAAGCAAATAAAAGCCAACTAAAATTAGAGTGGATTGACTTACTTATACTATGTAAAATGTAGTGTGAATAACTGATTGTCAGGTGTTAGCATATTATAAATACCCATAGCTTATTTTGTAATAAGGGTGGTGGGGGGGGATTGAGATCTGCAACTAACATTTAACCACCAAGGGCCACATCGGGAAATAGAAATTTTATGGCAGGCCATGAATGCTCACAAAATGGGGTTGGGGGTGTGGGCTCTGGGTATGAGAGGCTTGGGGTGCAGGTGGGTGCTCTGGGCTGGGATTGAGGGGTTTGGAGAGTGGGAGGGGGATCAGGGCTGGGGCATTGGGAGAGGTTCAGGGGGTGCAGGCTCTGAGCAGCGCTTACCTCAAGTGGTTCCCGGAAGCAGTGGCATGTCCATTCTCTGGCTCCCATACAGAGGTGCTGCCAGGCAGGTCTGCACGCTGCCCCATCCGCAGGCACCGCCCCTGCAGCTCTCATTGGAGCATGTAGGAGCCAGAGCAGGGCGATGCTGTGGCTTCCGGGAGCCACATGGTGTGGGCCCAGCTGGAGAGCTACAGCAGGACCGAGCTGTGTGGTGTGGCTTGTGGACCGTAGTTTCCCCGCCCTGACCAAGAACCTGATTCTATAGTTCTTTCTCAAATAAAATCATCTGACTGGAAGTTCTTTTTCAATTAATTGAATTGACTTAAATTAGCATTTTTCTTGTGTAAGTAGGGCAGGTCCAATCTAGTACTCACAGTGTTATGAAAATATGGCCATTAATACTTTTAAATGTCATGTATTTCAAAGTAGAGAAATGAATACTTTGAAACAAAACTGCCTCATTCTTTTACCATCCAAAGTAAAGTTAGGGTCCAGGAAAGTAGCCACCTGTGAAGCAAAAGAGGAAACCAGGAATGGTGCAACAAGAATGATAGAACTGCTGCTGGAAAACCATTCACCTTACTAGTGGTGATGGAAGCATAGCAAAGCAAATCATAGCTTATCTGCAGAGAAAAGAATCTTGACGAGATATCAATTGTCTTCAAGCTTTTTTGTGTAGTGACTGTCTTTTAGTCTGTTTGTACAGGGTTGAATACAGTTGGGGTCTATTCTCAGATTGCCCCTAGGAACTACCATAACATACACAATAAATGAAAAAAAATAAATATTTGTCAGGTTTCCAAAATTTCTGGTAGAAGTTATTTAGTAAGAAAAGAAACACTCCCCCTCCCCCTTAATTATTGTACTAGGAGCTTCTACAGGAGAATAGAAAAGAAAACAGCTTCTTCAAAAGTAGCAGCAGCTGGGAGTGAAGTCTGTGCTGGGGAGCAGCAAGGTGCTTTTAATTCTCACTTTTTGCTACTGAGAGAACCCTCAAGTGAAAGCATCTGTGGTGAAAGCAGAAATGCATCTTAAAGCAATACGTTGAGAAACATATACCAATGCAATTTAACATCTCAGACAGTGAACTCTTGCCAATTATGTTATTAAAACAAATACAAGATAATGGAACACTATGAATTTTTATTTTCTCAGCATGAGAGAGACACTGTGGTGTTCACACTGTCAGAACAAATTCAACTGTAATTAACAAAGCACTAACATCTAATAGTTTGCTTGGACCACTTTGGAAAAAATAGCTTTCATTCAGGATCTTTTCAAAACATAATGATTCGTGGAGCACGATACATTTTATACAGCATCAGTAAACAGTACATGCTCTATTTTGCATTTGACAACAATTGTTTATCTACCTATTTGGTCCCTATCTATCAAGGTATAATTTCAGCATCAAAAAGTATTTAAACAACTGCTTGTAAATGGTAAAGTATTGGAATAACTTGATTTTTATATTTGTTTATTTGGATGAAGAAATAAACAGTCCTACTGGACACTTAAAATTGACTAATAATTTGACCATTTTTTCAACACAATTTAATTTTTCATACCTTTCTTTCAATTATGTAAGCTGTTATCTGCCCATAGATGAATCAAAGTAAAGCCAAATTAAAAATTACTAGACACCAAATCCTGGATCCCAGATGATCTGCTGTGCTAGTGTGAAGTAATTTAACCATATAAACTACCTTAAGACTAACACAGCATGCTACTCAAGAAAAAAAAATTTTTTTGATGCTGACTACTTTCCCACTTTTATTTCCCTCCTGTTCTGTTTCAGTTGTGTTTCTTCCTCACCGCTAGCCTGACCCCTGGGAGGTGCTGATGATGCTTAAGCACCTTGTAGGATCAGGGCCCATATTTCATGCTGTTTCTCCTGTTGTTAGTAGCCACCACTGCAAAACCATCATTCCAGCAAATAATGCAGTCTTTCCAACTCCCCTTCAGGTGGGGTCTCTGTGCTGTAGCCCCAATTACTTATGTTGCAACTGTATATAAAAGTCTGTCATTACAGACTAAAATGGTTAGGGCCTCCGTAGACCATACAATGGGTAGAGTCTGGATACATAAATTATCTCCACTCTTCATTATCTTTCCAACCTCCCCTTCATCTTATACTCAGAAGATATATCAGCCATAATTTCTGGAAATAAACGATGTATTGTGAGACAGCCTAGTGTAGAGCCTTCCAGCATTTATCTATTGCAACCTAGTGATTTGCCAGATATTATGGAGTTATAGTCATCTTACTGTGTAAGAAGTGAGTTCTTTATATGGGCCTTTTTTAAGTAAACAATGCTCAAAAGTTTTATGGAATTCCAGTGCTTCCCTAGTGAGCTGTGAAGGAAGGAAGTTGTAGGAGCTATGAAATGTTGCCCTCTTTGGTCTGGTGTTTGAACTCTTTACAAATATAAGGAAGCATCTCTTTCAGCTTTGTCCCTCACACAGGGATAAAAATGTAGCAGACGATTTAATCCTGTGACTCGAGTGGATTGTGTCTGGTTCATTCAGAAGTAATGACAAAGAATTGTTAAGTAGATTAGAGAGAAAACAACACACACTCCACTGTTTTTTATTTACATTTCTTTATAGTGGAATATTCCTCGTGGCAGACTTGTCTCATATGCCTTGGCAAACCTATTTGACAGGACTTCAGAGAAAGCGTTAGCCTGGTTGGTTTTTTACCAGCCATTTGTAAAAAGCCAGGGCTCCTTTGCTTGCACACCATTAAAAAGAGGCTTAAGGAGGCTCCGTCTCGCCACATGAGCCACTTCATCCCAAGCATTGCTGTTCTCACACACATTAAATGTTGGGTTTGCAGGATCCAAAACAAATGGCCTGAGAGAAAAATAAGAATCAATATGATCAATACCAAGAGGTGAGATCTAGCAATTTACTAAGACCCAAACTGCAGCTCTGATGTAAGTGGGTAACCAACCAAAAGCTATTCCAATAGCACTGGAAACCAGCACTTTGTGATAAGATGAAAAAAGCTGATGTTTCAAAAATGTCAGAAAGTCAAGATAACTGAAGACATATATAGTGCTTGAAAGTAGACAGACATTACGTTTTGCTTTATATAGTCTATCACTACTGTAATATTGTCCTTAACACCTTGTACCACTTCTTTCTTACTCCTCCTTCTCTGAAGTAATAAATTAAGCCCCTGCAACAGATGTGCTGATTGTCTTTGCGACATAAGAAAGCAAAGAAAGGGGGGAACTTGATAATACACAGGACACGAGGCTAAAAGCTGGGAGGAGTTTGACCTTTTCACTCTTCAATCCCTTCTGCTTTTAGAATCATATAGCAGCATCTGTTTTCTCTGGTCATGTTACTTACTAATTTAAAGGGACAGACTCATGGGGAAATGTATGCAACCCCTAGGTACTCTTATTCCATGATTATTTCTTTAAAGTTTTAAATATGTCAAACAGTAGAATTATTGATGCAGGATTATTCACCTGAACTTGATATTACAGTTTAAAACAATCTATTCTCCTTATATTAAAGAAGTAGTAAGATTGCACAGAATACAAAAAGACAGAAAATGCCAAGTTACATTTGAATGAGCATCCTTAATTCTGCCTCTTGTGTATATACATGACAATACAGTCTCATTAATTACATGATCACATTGTAAAAATGATACAAGATATCACCATACAACTTTTCTACAGAGTTAGACCCACGTGGCATCTTGTGTTCCAATCAAGCAGAGCCCATGCAAGTCATTTATATGAAAGATACTTAGTAACTGTACCTACGAGCGATACTACAAATAACATATATAATAGAGAGTAATGGTGGAAAATTTGCTGCCATATTTATAGACTGCCTTTATTTGCCACATAGTTGACTGCTTAATGCTTGGAACTGCACCTCTGGAAGACTGTAATATTGGTTGAAAGGAACATTCACACGGATGCTAACAAAACTATTAAAATACATACCTTTGAGAGACGAGAACTCAACATATAAAAAAAGTTTATCAAGTCAATTCAGAGAGATGGTATCATATGGAAGTACTGTTAGTGCAAGTATAGAAGTTAAAACTACAGTTAGATGCTACACAACATATATCTAAGGCTGTATAAAAATGTACTCTATAACATGTATTAAATTGACATACATGCATTAAATACATGTATTAAATTAACATACATGCAAGCAGTACATAATTGTTATTTGTTGCTTGAGCACTTAGAAGCCCTAAGCAGGATGCCCTGGAGCTGTACAATCACAGAACAATGAAATCTTAAACTGTGTCATTTCCTGATTTACTTATTTAATCATGGAATCTCCATGTTCTCTTAATACATTTTTTGCATGGAATTTCCTAGGATTTTTTTAAAAAGTTATTACCACTATTATTTGTGTGTGTTATGGTAGCACCTAGGACCCCAGTCATGGACCAGGACCCTATTGTGCTAGGTACTTCACACACAGTAACTAAAAGTAAATACAAAAAGCAGCTTCAGTGTGGCAGGACTGTTGATCTCTTCTAGCTTGCCAGAAATTGACAGTAGCATTCGTAAATTCCATAATTTGGATCATGTTTTCTAGATATCACAGTAATGCCCTGTCTTATACATAGGCCTGGCAGAATTCAATTCTGTTTATAATTTTGACAGTCTATGTTTATTTAAGCATTTCTACAGATTATCATTAATTTCAATTTCATAGTTTGATGAAATTATGGGGAGGAGTTCAGATAATTATTTAAGGACAGTTTAACAGTTAAAACACAAATTGTCAACTTTACATGTCAAAACGTGCAAAGTAAATATTCTTAAATCAAACTAATAAGTTCTCAAGCAGCATGTTCTTTGTCTATCTGTAATTTTTTATCATCATTAGTGGAATTTTTTATCAGTTTATGTGCGTATAGCAAAATTGACATTTACTAACATTTACTGATAAAAACAGAATCATTTCAAGCCTGTTTATATGTCTTTGGAGGTCTTCCAGAAGGGACCCTTCTCCTGACAATTGGAGCAGCGGAGGACCTCATGCCACATAGCCTATGGGGCAGATGGAAGCATTTTTCTTCCTTCACATGCATCTGCCCATCAACCAGTTACAGAAGATTTTCCCTTTAATGTTTAGCCGCTTGTGCAGGTGATATGCACTGGAGTAAATTTCACTTTCTGTGTACAGTCTCTTGCTAGAATAGTAAAGGGAGTGCCCCTCTGTAAATAGGTTTTGATACAAACTATGGAGACATTGTGTGTCTCTTTAAAGCATGTTAGTAATCTCTTAATGGAAAGTTGCATTGCCTCCCATGAGTTAAGTTCCTTTTCCCCATGAACTATTGAGGACATAAGCAGAATTCAGCTGCTGCAGCTATGCCTGTCTGGTGGGTATATTTACATTAAGATGACAGTAGGTATTTTGTCATATAGTTACCTGGTTTTCTTCTGGATCACCTTTTTGAAAATTGTAGAGTTTGGGCTGTAGTGTTTGTGCCAAACAATGCACATTTCTGGGTATCTAACCAGAAGCTTTAGGATAGCTCTCATTCCCTGAACCAGACTGAAAAAGACTGGCTTCCCTGCCAGCTGCCAGATGGAGATTGTGATGAGCTCTACAGCATAGGAAGAAGGAAGCCTGCAAAACCTAAATTCATAGAACACAGGCTTAGCACATCAAAGTCTACACAGGAAACTCTTACAAACAAAATGCAAGTCAAAACAAACACTAACAAGCAACAAAAGTTAGCTTTGCACTTTCATGTTGTTTGTTATCCATTGCAATCATTATGCTGTTGTCCCCAGTCAGGCCCCTCAATGGGGGCACTGAAAAGTTTATTTTATTCTGCATAATAAAGAAAATTGATCAGTAAAAAGGAGAGAGCAGCTTTGTGATTAAATTACAAATGTGACCAGATCAGGTACCGAATGCATAAAAAAATATGCCATACATTCTGCTGTGCGAGCTGAGCCCCATGGATGCCAGAAGTCACAAGCCAAATCACTAGCTCCATGGCCTAATAGCTAAAACAATATGGTAAAGAAAGAACTGGAACCATTTACGACCATCAGAAATGCCTCTGATTACATTAAAAAGAACAGGAGTACTTGTGGCACCTTAGAGACTAACAGTTTTATTTGAGCATAAGCTTTCATGGGCTACAGCCCATTTCATCGGATGCATAGAATGGAACATAGAGTAAGAAGAGATTATATATATATATATACATACACACATACACACACACACACACATATATAAATATATACCTACACATACACAAATATATATATATATATAAAAATAAATACACACATACACACACGCAGAACATGAAAAGTAGAAGTAGCCATACCAACTGTAAGAGGCTAATTAATTAAGTTGAGCTATTATCAGCAGGAGAAAAAAAACTTTTGTAGTGATAATCAAGATAGCCCATTTAGACAGCTGACAAGAAGGTGTGAGGATACTTAACATGGGGAAATAGATTCAATATGTGTAATGACCCAGCCACTCCCAGTCTCTATTCAAACCCAAGTTAATGGTATCTAGTTTGCATATTAATTCAAGCTCAGCAGTTTCTCGTTGGAGTCTGTTTTTGAAGCTCTTCTGTTGCAAAATTGCCACCTTTAAATCTGTTACTGAGTGGCCAGAGAGGTTGAAGTGTTCTCCTACCGGTTTTTGAATGTTGTGTCCATTTATTCTTTACATTGTAAAGAATTTATTCCGATTACATTGTAACATTGGGTGAGGAGAAGAAAAGAGACAGACCATACACCACCAAAAGTGAGATGGCTTCAGTTTAAGGCCTCGATTCTGCTCCTATTGAAGTGGAGGGCAAAACTCCCATTTGACTTCACTGGTACAAAAATTAGACTCAGAGGGAACATCTACACTTCAATAAACCACCTGCAACTGTCCCAAGTCAGCTGACTCAGGCTCACAGGGCTCTGGCTATGAGGCTATACAGTTGTAGTGCAGACATTCAAGCTCAGGCTGGCTCCCAGACTCTGGGACCCCACAAGGGGGGAGGGTACAAGAGCCCAGGCATCAGCCTGATCCCAAACATTGACACTAATCAGCCCCACAGCCTTAGCCCTGCTGAAGGTGTTTTATTGCAATGTAGACATACCCAAGAAGTCTTGGTATAATTTAAGGGTATATCTACCCTGCAATTTAAGCCCAGGGTTCAAATTCAGGCTCAAGCTTAACTCCACTTCTGCCTACATGAAAATCATCCCAACCCAGGGTTTGGACCCAGGATTCCAGGACCCCCGAGTCTGAGCCAACCCAGGACTCAAGGTTCAAGCCTTATTGTTTTTGCAATGTAGACACAGCTCCACTGGACTCATGCTCTGGAAGTCCACCAAAAGTATTCCACAATCCCATGGGCTGATTTTCTTTGTCCTCTGAACAGTCAAGTTTTCCCTCACTGCATCAGAAACAAAGGGCTAGGGCAGCCACATTTTGGGAAGGTGTTAGGGAGTCTGGGATATGGGTGGTTGGACTCAGTTTAGGACCCAGTTTTCAACAATTCCTAACCTGAGATTACAAATGAGTGTAGACGCTCTAGCCCAAGGTAAACATATCTAGGGTCTGCTAACTCGAGTTCTAATAACCCTGGTCTTATATTGCAATGTGGACATATCTTGTGGGCTTAACCCAAAACCCAGAGAAATCAATGGACAGAGTCCCCACTGGCTTGTATGGGCTTCAGATGAAGTACTAAAAGAGCAAAGCACTGTATACTTCCTATTGAAAGGAATAATTTCCCAAAAGAATGGATGTTGGTCTGGCCTTTCATACAGGATTTTTTTTCACATTCTTCACAAGAGAAAATATTAGCTGGCACATCTGAATCAGAGTACACACAGCAATCAAGATATGATTGTGTATATATTGCTCTTAAACTGACTCATCTCAATAAAAGTGTGACATTTATTGCAGCAAACATATTAGGTGAAATGTATTCCCAACACTGACTGAATATCTATGATAAATGAAAAGAGCTTCTACCTCTTGCAGACATGAGGGGAATTGCAATCAGCCCAAGAGGCAGGAGTGGTTTGGTGCAATGAAGAATCAGTCACTAGCAAAACAATCTTTTCCTCTCAATGTCAAGGAGGGGTCATTCTTTCATTGGCCAGTCTTGACACATAGGTCTTTGCCATGTCTATAATCTAGTAGCTCATCTACTCTATCCCTCAGCTAGTGCAAGGAGGTAAAGCAAACAGCACCAGTGTAATTCATGACTTTTTTCATATCATGACACCACTGTCACTTCCTCAGCCACCCAGCAAGATGCACAGAATCTTTCACTTACACATCAGCTTTACTCGGCATACAAAACTTACCCTCAGCACCACTTGAGACCAGATGCACCTCCAGTACTGCAGGAAGATGCTAAATGCCCTTCCCAACGGGCAGAGAGGTAAAGCATATTTCGTTCCCTTGGAGAAGGGAGCTTTAGTTTCCACAGGGGACTTCATCAGAGCCCTGCCAGAGGAGGCTAATAGGGAAATGCACCAATCACCCCAAGTCACACTACTACTATGGGCAGCGCTGGCTATTTTTTATGCAAAAAGCAGGCTGGCTGTAGGGCCATTGGAGCCCTCCTCCCCCCTTGGCAAACTGTTGGCTGCTGGTGCTGTTTTTCCAGATCCTGACGTGAATCTGGCCCATCTGAAAACAGCTAAAGAGGAAAGAGCTGACATCAGTGATGAGTCAGCAGATTTGGAGTTCAGGATTAGAGTGAACAATCATCCCAAGAAGTGAGGATGATTGTGTTCACGTCAGAAATGGAATGTGAAAAAATCTGTCAGACACAGTTTGTAATTGCAAAGGCAGAAGTGAACAAAAGAAAATGTAAAGTGACCAACTTTTTAAAGTCCCGCAGTAGTTTTGTTTCAGATTTAGATAGCCAGACACCAAAACCCAGATCCAAACCACCCACATGTTAGGACAGTTTGAATCCAGATCCAAACTTTGTATATCAAGCCCATTTCTAGATTCAGGTTCACTCTGAGCGTGAAAGGTGTTTTTGTTTTGTTTTTGTTTTTTTTAAGTACAGGAGCTTCTTATTTTACCAGTCAATCATGTGTCTGTGAGGATCAATATTAATAGCAGTTATCTGCTAGTTACCTGCTAAATTTGGATTAGTTGCTTAGAAAATAAATTTATGCTGAATTTGATAAAAAATATTTAGTCCTGTGCCCAAGTTTGTCTAGGTCACTGCACATCAGAGACTTTCTAGCTGTCAAACAAACATGTTTGGTGTAACCCTTCATGGTATACCTGCCTTGGGCATTTTGTTGGAAGAAATTATGGTTGCACGGATTTTTCAGTTCATCATCTGAATGAGTCAGAAGCCGGGGGATATATAGTAAGAGGGGATCACACAGTTCAGAAGAGGAAGACAGAAGCAGTTAGTAGACCATGTTGCTGTTACTTTTAAAAAAAGTGATACATAGAGGCACGTATGCCTACATCTAACTGCTCTGAAAGGGGGTAGAGCAAGAAAAACATATGGTATTCTAGAAATCACATGCTACAGATAGGGTTTCTATCCAGATAGTGTTTATTATATAGTGAGTCACAAAAGTAGTTTCTTAAATAGTTTAAATGGCCATTAGTGCTTGTCCTTCCTGAACAGATGAGACAGCAGCGATAATCTAAACAGAGAAGACAGACAACCACATGAAGGTCACAGTGGGCAGAGTGCAACAAACACACTTTTTGTTTCTTTTATGGCTTCCACTGCAGTAGTATCTGGTGTGTCACAAACATTAATGAATTTATCCTCACAAGATCGCTGTGACCTAAGGAAGTATTATTATTATTATAGCCCTATTTCATAGACTGGAATCATAGAATCATAGAATATCAGGGTTGGAAGGGACCTCAGGAGGTCATCTAGTCCAACCCCCTGCTCAAAAGCAGGACCAATCCCCAATTAAATCATCCCAGCCAGGGCTTTGTCAAGCCTGACCTTAAAAACTTCTAAGGAAGGAGATTCCACCACCTCCCTAGGCAACGCATTCCAGGAACTGAAGCACAGAAAGATTAACTGACTTGCCCCAGGTCACACAGGAACACTAAAGCAGAACTGAAGATGGAACAGAGATCTCCTGAGTTCCGATCAAGTGTGTTATCTCCAAAACCATTCTTCCTTCACTTTAGTCTCCAGAATGTATGTTCCACCTACAGACTAGGTTAATTGTTCAGAACAGTAATTCATAAATAAGCAGAAGTTACTTATTGTAAAAGGCTCTGCTTACTCAGCTGATTTGCTACACACCGTTTAAACAGTGTGTG
This sequence comes from Lepidochelys kempii, assembly GCF_965140285.1. Lineage (NCBI taxonomy): Eukaryota > Metazoa > Chordata > Testudines > Cheloniidae > Lepidochelys > Lepidochelys kempii. Next base: position 62,638,328 of record NC_136384.1, on the reverse strand, counting down.
CCAGATTTCTACTCTATTTGGTTTGGAAAGGTTTGAAAAGTCCACCAAGTCATGCATTTGCAGAAGCTGTCTTGTCAGCCGGAAAGGTGGAGGGTCCTTTATGCCAATCAACAGTGAGTCACTTTAATTGGAAAAAGAGAATGCCATGCCAATATATTAATCGCACTAGCACAGCTGTGCGCCTCTCCATCTTCTTGCTCGAGGGCACTGTCTAATTGGATCACATTCTAGTTCAGTTATAAAACAGCCAGTAAGATGTAGCGGAGAAGCATAATACACACATTATGTAAAATCCATTATACAGTACTCACTGTTCAGTCTTCAAAAACATAAGGATGTTAAAAGGAAAAGAGGCTCAAGTGTTAGTTACATACTTATTTTGTGCTGTTGGTTTAGCAAATGAAGTCCTGAACCAGTGCTTAACCAAACGAATCAGGTCCTTCACCACCATGGTAGATGCCTTGATAAACTCAACCTGGTACTGCAGCAAGGACATTGAGTACAGCTGGATTTCATCAGTGTCATTACAGAGATAGATCTTGTGGTAAAAGCTCTGTTTTAAACCTGTTAACACCAAGAAAAGGCTAAGACTGCATTCCCTAATATTTTACTTTTTTGTTTTAAATAGTGAGGTTTCATAACAGCTATAAAATCCTGTTAAATATTGCACAAGTCCATAACATTAACAAGCCCACTTTATGTCCAGACTAAATTCATTCCAGGTTTGGTGGCACACAAAAACATGCAAGATCCAGTAATGTTATTAGGAGAATATTTTGTTTCACAAAGAGATTTAATCTTCTATGCAAGAGATTATCCAAAAAACTGGTAGTGGGTTGTGTGGGTTTCTTCCTCCCCCTCTCCTAATATAGATTGATATATAGATATAGATATTTTCTGGTTGATAGCGGTTATACATTCTGCATATGCATACACACACGATTAAAATAATGCTCCCCTATTAGGAAAGTTTCTGATTTGGGCATCATTATTTTAGTTTGTTCCACTATCTGTGTGGAAAAAGGCAAATTATAATAATGATTTTTAAAGTTAAAAATTGGGGCCAATTTTTAAAAAATATACATTATTGAATGTACAAAAAAAATTTGCACGATGTGCATACAGTTATTCAGACTACATGAACATCAACTATGTCAACAGTTAGTTGTGACTAATTATTTATTTGCATGTTTTTCATAGATTCAAAGATTCCCAGGCCAGAAGGGAACATTGTGATCTTCTAATCTGACTTCCTGTACAACACAGGCCACAGAACTTCCCCAAAATAATTCCTAGTGCATCTCTCTTAGAAAAATATCCAATCTTGATTCAGAAATTGGCAGTGATAGAAATTCCACCACTGCCTTTGGTAAATTGTTCCCATGCTTAATTACTCTGATTGTTAAAATTTACACCTTATTTCCAGTTTGAATTTTTCTAGCTTCAACTTCCAGCCGTTGGACTGTGTTACACCTTTCTCTGCTAGACTGAAGAGCCCTTTACTAAATATTTGTTCCCCATGTAGATACTTACAGACTGTAATTAAGTCACCCCTTAACTGACTCTTTATTAAGCTAAACAAATTGAGTTCTGAGTCTGTCACTATAAGGCATGCTTTCCAATCCTTTAATCATTCTCTTGGCTCTTCTCTGAACTGTCTCCAATTTATCAACATCCTTCTTGAATTGTAGGCACCAGAACTGGAAGCAGTATTCCAGTGGCCATCACACCAGTGCTAAATGTAGTGGTAAAATAATTTTCTATTCCTATGCAAGACTCCCCTGTTTATGCATTTCAGGATAGCGTTAACTCTTTTGGCAACAGCATCAAACTGTTCAGCCCATTATTCGCCCCCACCCCCAAATCTTTTTCAGAGCCACTGCTTCCAGGGATAGAGTCCCTCATTCTGTAAGTGTGGCGTATATTCTTTGTTACCAGATGTATACATTTACATTTGGTCATATGAAAACACGTATTGTTTGTCTGCCCACAGTTTACCAAACGATCCAGATTGCTCTGAATCAGTGACCTATATACGTACCTGATTTATGCGTGCAACTGCAGATATTGCACACACAGGGTATGTGTACACTGCAGTTGGAGGTGTGATTGCAGCATGTGTAGGCAAACCCTCCTTAGCTTTGTTCAAACTAGCTCATTAAAAATAGCAGAGAAGCCATAGCACACAGGCAGCAGAAAAATGGGACCAGATCACAAGCCCACCCAGGATGCCAAATGGCAAGCTTGTGCTGTTATAGCTTCATTCCTATTAGTAGTAAGCTAGCTCACAGCTCCCAACTGCAGTGTAGACATACCCACAATGGCTATGTCACTTTTGAAAATCAAGCCCTTTATGCCAAATGAAGATCCAATGATTCTCGTACATCTAAAGTTGTTAAGAAGAGATATGAAGTATATCTAGAAATACATTATGGAATGGAATCTATTAACTCAGTACAGTAAGAACTGCACAAATTAGACATTGCATCTGAATACCTAGTTTACAGGTGTTTGATGGTTCCTGCATAAAGAGAGAGAGTGTGTTTGTGTATGTATGTATGGGAAAGTGCTTGGAGTTTAAAAGCATCACAATCATTAGCAAGTAGTGAGGCAAAAGTGCCATTTCCCCCAAATTCTCTCACAGTACAGTCTACGGAGACTACTATAACTGTCAACACTAAAATAGATCTATAGCCTAGATGTCACAAGGCAGAGCTGAAACATTATGCAATTTATAGAGCTATATGATGGGTATAAATGGTCATGAGTGATCATTCCCTGATAAAGAAAGTTTCTCCCCAAAGGAAAACATTCATCCCCTACCTCTTGATGGTGCAGGCCCCAGCATGTCATAGCAAGGCATGATATCAAATGAGTGACCATGGTGATTCTTATAGCACTTGAAATGAAACCGTAAGGATAAATGGGTCCTTTTCTCCATCATTATCCTAAAACAAGCATTAGATAAAAAATATTACTGAACAGTAATACTGGGGGAAGGAAGGGTTCAAAGGTTTAAATCCTTTCTACTGTGTAGTAAGGATGGAGGAAGGTGGCTGGAAAGTCTCCTCCCTCAGAAATAAAAATAAATATCAGCCTGTATGATATTTGCAAAAGGCCACACGGAAGTCTCAGGGCCAAATTAACCACCAGTGTAAATGAATTAAACACCACTAAAGTCAGAAAACTCATGCTTGTTTACACCAGTGGCCAGTCTGGCCCTTCATATTTCTTTTATAAAGCTAGTAATTTATAAATATCTCATAGCAATACATATACTGACATGTATAAGATGCAAAACCTCACGTTAATAGGAAATGAAGGTCAATTTCTCAAACTAGCTGGCAGTGTAAGTGGCTTTGTCATATTCTTCCTTTTTGCTGCTGGGTGGTAAAAATAAGAGGAAATGCCAAGACAGACAGACTACACCACCTGTCCATTAAAACTCCCTCTGGAACACTCCTATATCAGTCTCCACTTCCTGGACACCATGATCAACTTCAACAGTGGAACCGTACAGACAGCTACATACAAAAAACCTAGAGATCACCACACGTACCTTCATAGGTCCAGTTTTGGGGAAGAACAGACAGTCTGTGACTATTAGAGAACGAACCCCCCACCCCCCAACCCCCGGTGTCTATTTGAGAACAATGGAACCCAAGTTTCCTGAGTCTCACCACTCCTCTGCAGTCAGCAAATATCTGTGAAACCCACTGGCAAAGTATGTGTGTCCCAGCCCCCTCTCATACTACTCCACACAGAGGCTATTAACCTATTACTGCCACCAGTTACTCTGTTAGTCAACGTGGCAGAGGTCGGTGTAGTTGAGCTAAACGTTCCAACCCTGCTGATGTCAATAAGATGCCACATTAAAAAGTTTTAAAAAAGAAAACTGAAGAAAAATACTAAGTAATTATACACAACAACTATGATAAAAGATCATCATTCAATTACGAAGTCAAGCAGTGCAAAGTTCAGAAATGTCAGAATTAAGGTTGCCTGTGCTCCCCCTGAGAGTATGCAGTATGATACAGTCTTTAATTACATTATCATATACTAATTTTCCACAAGCTGAATTCTGCCCTAGAGAACTGCATTCTATCCCTGTCTCTGCCCCAGAGTCCTTATGTATTGCTAGGCAAGTCACTTAATCAGCTTTTCACAGGTGATCACAAATTGTCTATTCCTCCTTTTCTGAGTGCTTGACTTGAGGCCCGGACGTTTGATTTGCAGAGTGCTGAGCACTCCCAGATATAGCTGAAGTCAGTGGGAACTGTGGCAAAAGTGCAGTATTGCCACTATAAGCTGCATCCACACTAGGAATATTTTGCAAGTGCAGTATACTGGTATAGCAAAGCACTCCCAGTGTAGACTTATTCACAGCTAGAAAGGACAACTGAAGGGCTATGAAAATGAATGATACTGAACAAACACACACAAGACATATTTCACCACACCTAGCGATGCAAACTGGAGATATTTTTAAGAGCCTACAAAATGTGTCTTAATATCCTCTCTAGTTTTTAAAATTAATTTCCACTTAAAAGGCATAGGCCATGGGTTTATTTATATAAATGTATTATGAGTGTGTACAAATTAATGCTCATGCAGTATGGAACTATCATTTGGCGTATGCAGTCTGGTCAAGCCAGGCACCGCTTTCTTATCAATGATGCTCAAGGCTCAAAGACCTCCAGGAAGTTGAGTCATTTTGCCGTCCTCAACAGCGTGGGTCATGCTTTGTGGCTGCCCACATTGACATCGTGGACGGTCTCTAAAACATGGAGTATGAAAGATACCAGATTACAGACCCCAGGGACGCCACACATCCCTTTGTTCACTGAACAGGCACAACACGGGAAGTAGCGGTGGAAGCTTCCACACTTTGCTCAGCAGTGTGCCTCAGCTCAGAACTGGAGGGGCTGCCTCTTTTGGCAAAATGGCCTGTTTCCATGGCAATTCAAGCCTTGACCTCTCATTCAAGACTGCCAATAACTCTCTATTGTCATGGTCATTCTTGGGATGCGAGCACCTCTCCACTGGAATCTGGAAAGGACCACAAAACGTATTTCACATAGGTTGCCACATAGCCATGTTAACAACTTCATGTCCCTTCTGTTTGGATGGATTCAAATCCCTGACCTAGAGCGAAAAACCTCTATATTTTATTGCTCATCCCGTCACCCAGTCCTCCGTAACTCATAGACCTCAGTTCTCCCCTCTAACTTGTCCCACCACAATCTCAGTGCCTCCTCCCTAGAGGGAGTATTTAGATGCAGTTTCTGGAGTGACACTAGGTTGGATTAAGATTAAATATAAAAACAGGTCGATCTAAAACAGGATCCCAAATGTGTTTTATGAGGCTTCTTATGGGAAACAAAACCCATGTGCATTTTGGGTTGGATGGGATCTCCACTAGAGAAAAAATATTTAGGGGACACTCTTTGGCTTTCATACTAAAACAATTAATCACTGGCAATATCGCCACATCTCTTTCCACAACCTCAAAATCCCACAGCCAGGGAGTATAAAATACACCCTGCTCCTGCGCAGCAGACAACGTCCCCTGAAACCCAGGTTTGCTGTCTCCATGTATCCCCCCCACACACACACACACACACACCATGGATCACCATGTGTCATGGTTAGCCAAAGCAGTGAGATACTTAGTATTTGTTTGCACTGTGGATAGGGCATGTTTCGTCTCTAGACAAGCTCACTGAAGTGAGGGAGGAGCACAGTACTTCACATTATAGATGAATGGTCTGTACGGAGTCCCATTCAGTTGCTCTCATTCATGCTATAGAAACTAGAGGGTGAAGGTGCAAAGTGGGAGAAAATGATGAATCATTAAGGCTTGACAAGACGGTGTGATCTACCTTATAAATCTCTAATGGCAATTTTATCAATGTCTGTATTGGTACACACACCATTTTGTGTCCAGTTTTCTAGTTTGATTTTATCCATTTTATTTTCTGATTTTGCTGTGCTCTGTGAAGTCGGCAGTCTAGGGGGGGATCACATCTTCAGATGCCTGTGTAACATCTGGAGCAAGTAAAAGCTCTAATACTAACTAAACATAGAAAATACATACAACCATCATGATCCAAACCTGCTGGCCCATGAAGATTTCTTCAGTCTTTTTCCAAGATCATTTATAACTTCTGGCAGTTTCTTTTTGCAGTCTTCTAGATTTTCAAAGGCTTCACTAAATAGCACTATATCAACATCAGAACAACCTTGTGTATCAGTTCCTTTTATATATGAGCCTCCCTGTTATGTAAGATAGGCCAGAAAGATGATTAGCGCTTGATTTTTTTCTGTAAACAGGACATTTTTGCAATGTTGGTAAAGCAGGCCTTCTGTAATGTCTTAGACTGTCTTGTCTACCTACTTGCAAGTAATTTATAGTTTACATGATACTAAGGTGAGACACAAGGTGGGCCTGAACCCTGGGTCTTTCAAATGGACTTTGGATCAGGCCCTATACTAGTAACAGGATTCACAGTATCATTGGTGGTATATACTATAGGAATGGAATTGGGTTCAACACCCAAATCACAAGGGCAAATCAAGTTTTCTTCACTGGGTGTTGAATATGGTTTATGCAAGTATTCAAATTGTAGTCAACCATGTTGAGGAGGTTTGGGGGGAGGCAGAGGAGAAAGGCAGTGAGAGCCTTTTTGAAATTTGGTGTCAAAAAAGAGTTTATTTTCTAATGCAAAAGTACTTATTAGTAACTAACAGATTCTAACCTAATAAAAATCGCATCCCAATGTTGGGTGCCAAACGCATTCTCTTTATTTTGTTAAGTACATTTTAAACTAGAGCATATCTATCAATACACATCTAGAGCTCTGCTTGCTACAGTCACTGTAGTAAGAGCATAGGGCCCAACTAGGCAACCCCTACTCATGCTAATGAGTACATCCTCATGTATTTGGTACTGAGAGCATTCTTACAATAATGCAATGGCCACACTACAGGTAGGGGTGTTTATAATCAGTTAGAAATCTCAGGCCAGTTCTTAGCAGACAGTTGTCTGCAACAGAAATGCACCACTAATTTCTTGGTAAACAGGCTTCATATGGAATGGGTATGGAAGTCGAATTGCCGTCTCACCCCTAAAAATGGTTCCTTCAGAATAAAGTTGATGTACAATGACAAGGTGTTACGGGGAAGTTGATACTGTACTACATCAGTCCTGTGAGAATATTCAGTCTCTAGGGATGTCACTTTAGGACCTCTGGAGAACTAAATGAGCCAGTAATTTGCCTTAAAAAATTGTGTAAATCCAGATTTACACAATTAGTATAATTGGTCTAAAAGAGCAATTACAGGTAGAGGAAAGATTATTACCATAGGCTCAACTCATATTTAGATGCAAGAAACTAAATGCTAGTCTTTTAAAAGGATTAAATCCTCAGAAAATATGGTGGATCCAAATAATGCTAAGGGTCAAACTTGAATCTAAACCAAAAGGAAATTCACTGTTTATGAGATCACTCCTTCTGGACTCTTGGGACACAAGAGGAGCGTGTGGTACAGATACATACGGACTGCAACACCTTGCCAAGTGAAGGAAATGCTATTTTGTTGAACCGCAATAAAAAGAGGAAATCATGTTTACCTTAATGAGCCGAGCTACTGGTAATGGAAAGCATTCCTTGAGCAAATTAATAACTGCCTCTATTTCTGTTGCACAGGCAATGCTTGCAGGGCCTGGAATGGGTCGAAGCTTTTCTTCTACAAATCTCTTTAGTTCTGTTGGATTTTTATAATCCAAGATATTACCAGGTGACAATCCAGTGGCCATTTGAGCTGCAGAGAAAGTAAATTAAAGTCTGATCACTAATTTGCTTGAAAAGGACTTAAGAAGCTCTCATTTCGTGGTCATTTCAAACTGAGTAAAATTCATCTCCAGAACAGATATGATTGTAATATAATAATAATGCTATAAATTCCTTGCTTTCTTTTAATCAGCTGTGGCAGATAGCTAGTACTCAATGCCCAAGGACCCACAAGTGATGTTGTGTAAAGTAAAAAATCATTAGTATAATACCTCAAAACCTGACATTTTTCCACTACACTGTCTCTAAATCTGCCTCTTCCTTTTAATCTTCACTGCTAAAACCCGAGCACACACCTTTTCTCTCTCCCCTCTCTCTCTCTCTCTCTCATCTTAACTATTACAAATTCCTCATTCCCAGATTATCTGCTTCCCCTTCTCAAGTTTACCCCAAATACCACAGTTAAAATCTTCTTCCACACCCACTATATCCAGCTGTGGGTTTATATGGATCTCTTTCTGGCCTATTCCGTAGCAGATTACAGACAGTGTCCTCCCAGTACCAGGAGGCTAGGAACACATTGGGAGAGGCAAAGAGTTTTATTGGCCCTCTTGGAGAGGCACCTGCTGAAAACAGCTATGGAGATTCTTGCACAAATTCTCCAAGTGCAGTGAGGGCATGTGGGAGAAGTTCTTATTGGAAGGACACAGGTCCTAGCAAGGGCAAGAAAAATGGGAAGGTTGGCCAACCACCAGGAGGCCCTAAAACAGGATTCTTTAAGGACAAAGGATCCCATGCTCATGTTAATTTGCTTTCCCTACTGGTGTTATTACAGGGTTGCACGATCAGACGGTAGGTGGAATTCTGTGGTGGGGGTTTTAAAAAGGAGCTTTAGAATGCCTCATCATGGGTAAAGGATTCTGTCAGATAATTTGAAGTTATCTACTCTTCCAGAATTTGTAAGGGAAAAGAAAGCTGGTGAAGTGAGATCTGTTCTAGTGACAGGACTTCTGACGGGGCCCTTTAACAATTTGAAGATTTCATAACTGGCGGTGGTGCCAAGAAAGTCTGGACTGATTCATCATTTGGCCTATACATGGAAGGGTTTGAATAACAATCTCATTGAGTTGCAGAATTGCTCAGTAAAGTAACCATCTTTTAATCACATGCCCCCTGCCTGTGGTATGAAGGCAGCTTTTTATTTATTGCTGGTTCACTCTAATGCTTTTGATTTGATGGGGCTTTCAGCATTCTGATAAGGCCATGCCCAGGTGATTGTCATTTTCCTTTGAACTATTTAGCATCTTGTTAGAATGGAAAGACATGGATGTGACCTATTGTGCATGGCACACGACCTGGACAATGTTTTGTTTCTCAGCCTTAGCAGATTCAGGCATTGGAAAGCCTTGATTTAAACAATTTGTTCCACCACAGAGTCTCTTGGGATTCTACTGGCATAGGAGAAAACAGAGGAACCAAATAATATATTACACACCTGGGCACAGTAATCAGTAGAGACTAGAGTGTCTCACTTCCCAGCCGTGAAGGTTGATCAATGAAGGGAACAGATAGGAAGGCTAATAGTTCGTTAAAGTCACCCTAAACTATTTACAAAGATTAGCTAGATTGTTAGGTCTTGTGTGCAGAGCGGTTGTGCCTTCCTGAGCCTTATGGTGCTGGTTACAAAATGACATAGCCCAGATATGGAAAGGAGTTTCCTTGGCTATTGTGGTAAACAGGCTCGTGAAAATGTAGACTGAGAAATGAGAAAGGCTTTGAGCACTGGTGTATCATGTGCTTGCCTAGGCCTGCAAAGGGCATTTGTTGGACATCAGTTATGGCATTTTTATCCCGGGCATTCGATTATGACAGGAGAGGTATTTGTGAGTGGTTGGCTTGGTGGGATGCCAAGCAAGCAGCTGCTAGCAGCATCTGATGGTAGTGTAGTTTTTACAGGTAGGAAAAGTCAGGCCAGTTTTGGCTGAGAGCTTTTGGAGCGAGAAATAGTCCTCTCCAAGACTAAATTGTTGCAACAAGGGGACAGCCATAAAGATAGTCATATCTACTGGAGGAGACTGCTGGGAGTTCAGCCTAGGGGCTGCTCCAATCTTCTTTATGGGACTCGAGGTTTTGGTTTTATGGTCATGTCTATCACCCACATCTTAGTGGGCCAGATGGTTTTCAGATGGCTTGAGGCAATGATTTTATAACCTTTGGGTCAGCAAACACTGATTGGATCAAACAGCAGCTTGTTTCTGTGGCAGCTGGCCCGTTACTGTAAGAATTACACATTCCACTTTTATGTTTGGTTACTGTGTGGTTGTTATTTATTTAATAGAACTGCAGCTTATATGCCAAAAAATGTGTTTGGCTGTAGGGTGCCTTTCCTAAAGGCCTCTAATAAAAAAAAACAAACCCACACACTTTCCACGTGTGTGAAGAATGTCTACAAACTGATCAAGCACTAAGAAAATTCCAAGGGAGCTTCATTGCCAGAGAAGTACAAAATGTGGATGAGGACAATAGCACAAGCTATTTCTTATCCATATCCCTCTCCAACATTTAAAATAACAAGCCTGATGGCTAAGGGAGGGTTGGGTAAGACAAGGTCGTGACAGTGAACACAAACTAATGATGATGTCTATTTTCAATACGCTTTTTGTTCTGTAGCTTCTGATGTAGATTCATTTACTAGCGGAACATTGTGCCATATCTATTTATTTATACCAAAAATGTTAATGCCCAGCCCTGTAGACAGTCTCAAAGCAAGGAGGTATTACATTTCATAACTGCAAAATGAGGAGATTCATTGTAACCACCGCCACCACAAGTCCTCACCAGACACACTAGTTGTAACTAGTTGGTTACCAGTAACTAGAGTTACCAGTGTGAGTGTCCCATCCTGCACAGTGCTACATACCCTCAACTCCTATCAACTACAGTGGGCATTGAGAACAATCAGCACCCCACACAACTCGGTGCTCTTTCAGGAAGAGTTTTGCTGGATAAGAGTCAAATGGTCAAGGAAAATTAACCATCTTGGGAGTGATCTCACCAGTGAAAGCATTTGACACTTATGTTAGTTAGCCCTTGATGCTCCCTCCCTAATGGCCAGAGCACTCTAGCAAAACTTCCCGTCTGTTCCAAGCAGCGGCGGTACCTCTTTTGCTGGCTGTGAAGTGATGATCTTGTTTCTCATGGTGTTCCCTGCTGTGGATTGTTCCAAATTGCCTGGGGCACATCCTACAGGAGGTAGACATTTCCATGGCCACAAATTTTGCTTCCCTCTTTGGAGGCATGTCCCAGAAACACCCTTGTTTTTCAGCAGTCATCCTTTCATGGTTGGCCTGTTAAAGGGAAGATGGGGCACATCATACATAGGAGTAAGTTGGATATGGAAAAAAGAGGCTGGCTAATACAGTGAATTGGAAGTACCTCCAGGAGCTCATTTCAAGACAAACTTCAACATTTTTAAAACACACTATATGGGAAAAGACAGTGGGCCATATTCATAAAGCATATATAATAAAAAAAAATAGCAACAGCTCCAATAATTCCATTTTTAGACATCCACCTTGAAGCTTGCCATGATTTAAAATAAAATGTATATAGGAATTATTTGAGACACTATACTTAGAATAGGAAAGAACAGTGGTAACTATGTGGTATCTGCAGGGGATGTGGACTTTTCATTGGTGACTTTTGTAAATATAGCAGCAGTGAAATAAAGTCACCTCCATGGTGGCAAGCAGTAGTCAATTGGACCACAGCACAGTGCCACATTTCCTTCCACTTATAGGAACTTGACAGTCCAAATAAGAAAAGTATTCATGAGATTAAGAGAAAACCACCTAAAGGAATTATTTTTTAAGAAATGTCTTCTGATAAAATCCATACTTTAGTGTTTGCAGTGGGAGCTTCCATAAGCACCAGAGCTCATTCTCTTCCATGCTATGTCTGAGCTGGACAGGACTTCAGTCAATCCACAGAGGTTCCTTTGATTTTCTTTATAGTTTTATATAAAGCTAATCAAGGTTTCCTTGGCAGGGGTGGCACTGTAACAAACTAAATGGCTGTTGCTTTTACACTGGGTGTGAAACACCTACAGACAGACCATACTTGAAACGCACTGAGCACAGAAATTAGAGATAATAAAATCTATTGGGTTATTTTATCTATCCACATGCTAGGGCAGGATTTCCACCAATACTGCAGTCAGACGATCAGATATATATATTTACTATGCATATATAAGCCATTTTTCAATGACAAGATGTCCTTTCTGTTCCAGTGTAAATGTCTCTATTGAAAGAAAAGTAAAAACATACTAAACATACAAAAGGAAGAGCAGAGACTGGGAACCAATAAAATTCCAGTTGTGAGAAAAGAGACAGAATCAGAGCTCTCAAACAGCCTTACCGCTTCATGGTCCTGAAGTGTTTTTCTCAAAACTTCCCTACCACATTTTTCACAGTGAACTTTTCCAAGATGTTTTGCTCGGAAATGATACCTCAAGGCAGTGCGACTGACAAAATCATTCCCACATTGCTCACAGTTGTAGGATTTTAGAGACCCCACCCTTTACAAAAAGAAATAAAAGTAAGACTTTACTCCAAGGGGGGCACAGAATTATTTTATACATTTGAAAAACAGTATAAACCTCTGAACAGAGCTGTGGTTAGGATAGTGATTCAAAGTATATTGCACTGATATTTGCAGTATTTACCAAAATGGTTTCAAAACTTGTTTAGTCAAACTTTAGTCTAATAAAATGCTGATAAAGTTAGTGATATATTAATAATAGCTTCTATTGTACAAAGGGAAAAAAAAAGAGGAGAACACTCCTGAATTACCTACCTAAACATTTTCTGAAGAATAAGCTGTACAGAAGCCCTGGTTTCTTTCCATTAATTTTCTTTTTCATGCATACCCATTCAAAAAGGAGTTTATTACACTGAAAGAACTTTCCTGGTACAGGCCCCTGTCAAAGAAGATTTCTTTTACTTTTGCAAAAACAGATACTTGCACTTCATGGCAAGTGTGTTTATTTCTTCGTTTCCCAGTTACCTCCATGTGAAGGCTGAAAGCATTTCTGCACTACTCCCCAGCTGCAGAGCATTGTGGGACTTGTAGTTTGCATGTCACCAGAATGAGACCATCTTATTAATGATTCCGTGTGTGACGAGAGTTTTTCAAAAGCATGAAGAGACGTGCATGATGTGAAAATAAAAGTACCCATGCTTTCTATGCAGGTTAACATGATTCTGGAAACACTTAAACCTGAACCAGAAACTGACAAGCTGTGGTCTCAGCTTCTGTTCTTAGACTCTCAGCCTATGCTGACAGTGGAGCATTATAAGTCTTGCACTGTTCAAGGTTCATTTATTATGTTAGATGTTAAACTAAGATCTCTTTTGCCTGGTCTCTGGAACATAGATTCTTTGGCATTTTGTGGAAAGTATACCAGGTAACACTGGTGTTCTCACCAACATTTCTTCTGTACATAAAACCAGTTTGAATGTCCAATAATATCCAGCAACAGAGAGTTGCACAGGTTATATATTGTGTAACAAGTATTGGTAGTTTTGACAGGATGACTTGTGTCAAAGTCCTACTACTTGCTGTGTATTTCACAGGGAGAGTCAGACAGACATTAGTGTGTTCTCTCCCATACAATGGTATTTTACTATACATAATGAGTCTTCTTTTAACATATTGTCATTGCTGTTTTTGTCACATATTCATACTTTAAAAAAAGCAGACTTTAAAAACCCACATGGGTCAGAGTATATCCCCAGAGTGAACTTGAGAGAAAAGACTAAGAACTATACACACTATTTTAAGAAATTAAGAGCCCTTCTCTTACTTGCTGGTTTGGGACAAGTGCTGTTTTGACATTATATTTATATGTGAGGGAGGGCAGTATTCTACCTACCCACATCGGTGAGAGTAAACAAAATAATTATTCAGTCAGTAAGTACTAGTTACTTGTCAGTAAATTTTTTTCTGTTGACATTTCTGTCACCAAAGCACAAGTTAATGAAGGCATCACACAACGCTATGATATAAACATGAGTAACACCCAATATGGGGAAAGTCCATCTCTACTAGCTACTATATGTCAGTCCTGAGTCATAGGCTGTGCACATCCCCGGCCTACAAAAATCAGATCAAGATAATAAGGGGGAAAAAAGCAGAAAGGAAACAAAAAAGCTCTCTGAGCTACATGAAGTGTCAGATAACCAGAAACAGCTGCTATTTGGCTGGCTGTGGCTGCTGGCATGGCTTGCTTGCCTACCCAAGAAGCCTCCGGTAGCTTGGTTTTCAGTCCAGAAAAGGAAGAATGGGATCTCTGTGTTGTGGGTTTGCTGGGTGCTTCTATGTTGAGCACCACACACTGAGCATAGTCCACTCTGATGAGCATGACGCAGTATAAATCTGTGTTCTCTCTCTTCCCCCATACGTGGTGGCTCATTTTAACAAATATTCTCCTTCACTAGCTTCCAACTGCTCATGACCAGTCAAACAGAAGATCTCCTGGTTCCCAATACAGTTCTCAGCTGAAGTACCCTAAATACACCAAAACTGTCTATATGCACCTCTCTCTCTCAGTCTTCTGAGCTCCAACAGAGTAAGGACAGCAGCCAACAGTAGTTCCATGGCCCTCAGCCCAATCCTTCATTTCTGGCTGGCTTTTTCTAGTGATCTCATAGTAGCTCTCCACACAACTAGCTAGACAAGGGTTCTTGCAAGGACTGGCACAGTGTCCTTCAGAATCTCCCTTGTCCATATTCTTAAGGCAATTTCCATTACTATAAGATAAAAAGATTGTCAAGAGTAATTCATTCCTATTAGCTAAGTCCTTAAACCTTGTCATGGTCCTTACTGAATGAGGTAAAAGGCAACAACAAAAAGTCTCTTCGCTCTAGGCAATTGGCCTGCCCAGAAAGACAGCAGCTACTCAGGCCAATAGAAGCCAGATAGTATGCAGTTTCCAGAATGGTTCTCCATGTATTTTTGACAAAGAAACAGTTAATTAAATATTAAGTAGAAACATCTCATTGATGAACAAGATGCAAGCAAAATATCAAAGGGTTCCCTGAAAAACGTCCTGCTTTAATGAAAAGTGACCACACATTTCGTGGATAAAAATAAATCCCATCACCATCTCTCTCTCGCCTCCACTCCAAAAATTCCATATTCTTCTGCCACCCAAATACATACACCCTTCCCCTCATTTCCCTTGGCCCATATGCTTGCCACCCACCCTCAGAAAGTCCTCTAGGAGGCTCCCTTACCTAGGGGTTGGTTTTAGCAACAGCAGAGACAGGCAGGCTGTCCTGCAGGCTTTGGTGGCACCAGTAATGGCAAATAGGCATCCTGGTGGCCTATGATTGTGGAGATGATTGCTTGGATGGGTGAGGAGCAGGCATCCCCCCTTTTTGGCGGTAGATTATAGATTAAAGCACGGGACCTGTCTGGTTCTTAAGGTGGATCGGTCTCTGCTGACGATTGTGTCCTTTAATTTGTGTGTATAGGATTGGGTGATGGAATAGGTTTCCCCAAGCTGGTTTGAGTGGAGGGCAGGGGAGAGAGAAAGTAGTAGGGAAAAGGATTAGTGGCTTCCTCCCAGTGCTATTTTCTTCATAATGGAGGCTAAGGCTGAACAGGTGGACATCAGCAACGAGCAAGGCTTGAGCAATGACTGTGACATCCGCTTGGCCCTACCTCGTTCTATTTGGGCACAGAGAGGTTGCAGGGACCACATGGTACAATGCCCATCCACTCCAAGTTGTGCTGATGGGGGACACAGCAAAGTCATTCCACTTATAATAGCTGGTAGGCACACCACTGCTCCAAACTGAGCAGCAATTAGCATAAAGGAAGCTGAAAGGGTTAACAAGAAATGTCTTCCTTAACATTTTTTGTTGGGCCTGCAAAACACATTTGGGGGACCCTTTCCCCAAACATGGTTAGATCCTGTCCTCCAATATTCCATCTCTACACTGGAGTCAGGATGCTGGATGGGTAAGGAAACAGTCTTTGGGATACACCCAAAATGTACGTGTATGGGGAAGGGATCATTAAATGTGTTCCCCCAAATCTCCTTCCATACACACATTATCTGTCTTCTGCTGAGGGAGTTGAGCCTGGTTTTTTGTGAACATCAACCCTAACTGGATAAAATCAATGTGTTCAAGGCTTTTTGTTACAGTTTGAAAGTACAGCTGATTGTTACTGTGGAGGTTGTATTTAAATCTCTGTATTGTACAGCACTCCTGTGCAGAAGGCTAGAAATTCTAAGTCAGTTGCAGATTCTACATTTTCAAAAGAGTGTGTTTTAGGAATGAAATAGGAACAGTGCAGTCTTTACTGTATTGCTTGTATTATTTAACTGGATATTAAATTCAATATTATGGTGCCCTACATTTTTAATGTGCTGCAGATTTTTGGCTTTGAACATACATAACTGCACTGTAGAACTAGCTGGGAGCTCATTGGGAAGCTGAAGCTTTTGATTTTCAAATTGGCATCATTAGGTTTCAATGTAAACACCTTGGTGTGATGAAATGGAGCACTTCACATTTTTCAGAGCTTTTGGTTCAGGCCACGTACAAGCTCAGGAAGATAAACACTGATTCTTTTTATACTGAGTTCACATTTGGAACATTTTCACTACAACCATAACAGCAAGACATTTTCTCTTTTAAAAAAGGAAGATTAGGTAGTAAATCATGATTTGGCATCAGAGGGCTGATGCTACAGCAGATTCTGCAGTCATTTGATCCTGGAATTCCTGCAGCCTTAATTGTATTTCTGACTCACCCTTGGACTTGTCTGAGTAACTCAACGTTACTCGGGCTGCAATATCAAGGAAGGGATGTTTACTTATTGGCTTCTTTGCCTTTTTTGGCCCCAATATCTCATTTTCCACTTCACTCTCTGGCCAGGCTTAAATTTTAAGTCCATTTTAGATGTAACCTGTTCAGTTGTTCTCAGTGAATATGGCACAGTGATGGGGTGTACTCCCCACATCGGCCCTGAGAGAGCTGAATTAGGCCAGGTGGGCCTAATCAGCGAATTAAGCAGAAAAGGAGGGAGATTTAGGCTGTGGAGAGCCTTGAAAGTGGCTAGCTGGGCCAATTAATTGCTCAGGCTGCACCTGGAGGAGGATCCAGGCAGCAGGGATTGATTGGATGCGGCTCAGCTGGACTGGAACAGAAGGTGTCAGTATAAGCCCAGGAGCTGAAAACAGCGAGGGGCTATAGGAAGTACCCTGTGGTCACTCCCTGGGAGAACAGAGGTATGTTTGGGGATATAGAGGCAGGTAGCCTATAGTTACTCCCGGGAGGAGGGAGTGGTGTGGCTGGCAAACCCAGAGAGTGGGGAGAGCCAGAAAGGTAGGAAAAGCCCAGGGGAAGAGCAGCCAGGCATAGGATAGCACTGACCTTGGCTGCTGAAGGGAGGGCCCCTGAGCTGGAACTTCAACTCGAGGGAGGGCCTGGGTTCTCCTACCAGCTACTGGGGAAGTGGCACAGACCAGGCAGTGGAGAAGAGTGGACTGCCAGGAAGAATTTACCCCGAAAGAGGATATCCTGGAAGGGGAGGCCCATGGCCAGAGGGCTCAGGCACAAAGAGGAGCGAGAGGGGCTGTAAACAGAGACTGAGGGCACCCACAGGAAGTGGAGGTGTCAGCCTGTCAGAGCTAATCCCCAGAATCTCCAGGAGGTGGTACCCCACCTTACATGAGTGGACCCCACCACAGGTGCTTATGAAAGGTGCTGCACTGAAATCCTCCATTTACCCTTTTAATAATACCACCACCGCTGGGCTTTTATATGGCACTTTTCATCCATAATTCTCAAAGCCTTTGCAAAAGGAGGGCAGTATGATTATCACCATTTTACAGATGGCAAAACTGAAGCACAGAGGTGAAATGACTTGCTCACCGTCACCCAGAAGGCCAGAAGCAGATCTGGGAATAGAAACCAGGGATCACAGTCCAATATTCTAGCTACTATACCACAGTGTCACACATACCCACAATGGCTGTAAACCGTGTAAACTTACTGACACAATCCTGCCAATGTGCTTCAAACCTGACCTCCAAGGACCATCTTTACAGGGCAGTGCTGATTTCTTAACTAGTGAATCCTTGGTTTGTCTGCTGATACTGCAAACAATGGTGCCAATTGTGATGATGGAGGCCTTGTGATGAGGACATTTGGTAACTAGAGAGACTGGACTGAGAGCAGTAGCTTATTTCACATTGAGCAACCAGCTGCTGGAGAACAATTTTTGCTTACAACTTGAACAAGTGACTTTGCACTGAAAGGCTCCTTAGAACCAGTTAGTTAACAACTCTGAGCAACCCCTCCACAACATTTGAGTTTCCAAGAAAACACACTGTTGGGGGATAAATCAAAAAACAGTCAATAGATGTTAATGTTCATTATAACAAACACATTCAGGGTGAAGTGAAAAGTACTTGGCTCTGGAATTTGCTTCCAAGCTTGGTTCACCACACTACCATATTTGATAACCTTTAATATGTACTATAAGATACTGCAGTTTTCCCCAAGAGTAGTCAGTGGCACTTCAGCATGTGCTCAAATGCTTTGATGAATATTGGTGAGTTAGACATGTGCTTATATGCTTTGCTGAACTAAGGCTTTGGTGCAGTTTACGCTCAGAACTATCAATTTTCTGATTCTTTGACTATAGAAAAGTGTATGGCTAGAGAGAGGGAAACAATCCAAATTCAGGAGTGTATAATCCAAAAAAAATTGTGTGGGGAAGGGGGAAATAAAATATTTTAGATTAATTATTATATCATAGTTTGATAAGTACCTTTACAATGAACTCAAAAATGATCACATCATTCGCTCAAAGCTAAATTGTCACCTATAAAGGTCTGGATTTGTACTACAGCAGCAGATTTAAGTACCACTGTAAAAGTGGAGGTTTAAATTCTTCAGCAGTATGCCCTAGAGTTTAACACGGTAAATATAATTTTAACTTCACTGGAGTATTGGGAATCATGCTTTTTTAATCCTCCAACTTTGAATAGCATATTAATAAAAATCAGTAAGCACAAATAGCATAATGTAAGAGTAACTTTCCCCACACATTTTTCTACGCTGTATAGCCAAATGTGGAACAGTAACATTTACCATGTGGTAGAGTGAAGTAACTATGTGAAATATGATACAGGAACTCTGAAAGTTAACATACAAGTCCGGATGCATGAAATGCATACAAAAATGTATGGTTAATGAGGCAGTATTGTTTTAAATTTCAGAGTGCAATGAAAGATAACATCTTCCAGCAAAAAGGGAGGGGAGGGGATCAATCTGTCAGAAAAAGGAATGTTCCATCTAATGGAGAACAGGTGAAAGATATGGAGTCATAAAGCAGAACTCACGTTAAGGGTCAAACTTCCTGCAGCACATATGTACCAAATGAAAATAATTAAGGTCACCACCATATTTCATGCAGCCTTACTTTTACAATGCATGCCCAATTTCCTCTGCCTTGAAATGTTGCAAGATATCAATAGGCAGAACAAATGTTTGAATTTCTATTACAAAAATGTAGCACAGCTGCAGTTAAAAGGAGCTCTGTAGGCCGCCAGACAAATGCAAAACAATTCTATACAAGATGCAGGTGTTTTGGGAAAATAGGTTTTGGTTTGTTTGTGTTTTTTTTTTTTTTTAAATACATTCAGTGCATCAATTTGGCTCAGAGTTGTGATGCCTGTTAGAATAATATGTAATCTTATTTCAGTAAGTAATTGGCAGATGTCTGATTATGTAGGAGTTTGTTCAATATCAGCAGGCTCATCACTTTTCCTAGATGGTATGTATAACGTCACAAGATTTTCCTAGGATCACCCAGAACAGAATGGTCAGGCTGGATCAAGGTTATATTTCTTCTGTTCTCTCTTCCTAGCTCATTCACTAAAATTAATGTTACTTTGATACCAAATGACATCCTTCACAATCTCACTCTGTGGCAGGTTTAGTTAAGGTAGGGAACAGCAAATGTTACTTTCAAGATTGGTAGCCATGCAGGCAGATGCTGTCGAAGACCAGATACAAAGAAGACCAGGTATAATTAATAATACTGTACCATGTAAAGTACTGGCTCCCCTTTTTCTATTTCAAGCATAAACTGTTTGTCTTCAATTTCAAGGCCCTTTAGGCTTATCTCCTCCCTACTTATCTCTCATTCTCTACTAAAATGGCAATTATGCCAACCTGCATTGCCCTTTTGTTAAATTTGCAAACAAGCACCATTGTGCTTTCTCCTATGCTGCCCACCACACTTGGGAGGAGCTCCCCATAAACATCTGCTGAATGAATAATTATCCTCCATCAAATCCCTCCTTTGTAAAGTCTCCTCTGTCACAAAGCCAACATAAAACTTAACAGGTAGGCCACTGATATGCTAAGACCACTGCCTATCATGCTAACCAATAGGGGCATTGTTTCCATGTACTCCCCATGTGACGGGTTTGGTCACAGAGACCCCCTTGGGACTGTTACCTGATGTGCTGAGACTACCTCTGAGCCAGTTATCTCTGCCAGTTTGGGTCCTCAGAACCCTGCCTTGTCAAGCCAGACACACAAGCCTGCTGCAACACAGACCCAGGGTCTGAACCATGCCCCCAAAGCTGCAGACTTAACTGAAAACAGCTTAAGAAGTGCTCCTGTCTCCAGCACCCAGCTCCGAATGGGATCCGAACCCCAAATAAATCCGTTTTACTCTGTATAAAGCTTATACAGGGTAAATTCATAAATTGTCCACCCTCTATAACACTGATAGAGAGATATGCACAGCTGTTTGCTCCCCCAGGTATTAATCACTTGCTCTGGATTAATTAATAAAACAAGTGATTTTATTAAGTATAAAAAGTAGAATTTAAGTGCTTCCAAGTAATAACAGACAGAACAAAGTAAAGTTACCAAGCAAAATCAAACAAAAACACGGAAGTCTAAGCCTAATACGTTAAGAAACTGAATACAGGTAAATCTCACCCTCCGAGATGTTCCAATAAGCTTCTTTCACAGGCTGGACTCCTTCCTAGTCTGGGCCCAATCCTTTTCAGACCAACATTGTAGTTTATGGCCTGGGTCCAGCAATCACTCACACCCCCATAGTTACCGTCATTTGTTCCAGTTTCTTTCAGGCATCTCTTTAGGGTGGAGAGGCCATCTCTTGAGTCAGCTGAAGACAATATGAAGAGGCTTCCAGGGCCTTTTATGTTCTCTCTCTTGTGGGCAGAAACCCCTTTGTTCTTCTGCAAAAATCACAGTAACAAGATGGAGGCACCTAGGCAAATCACATGTCCATGAATGAATCAGCTTTTTGCAGGCCGACGCCATTGTTTACATGTTAGTTTGAACGTTCCCAGGAAAGCATGGGATTGACATCTCCCAAAGTCCATTGTCAGTTAAGTGTTTCTTGATTGGGCACTTACTGAGAATAGTCCTTTCTCAAGAAGCTGACCAAATGCTTCACTGATGCTACTTAGAATCAAACACATTGAGATACAAGTACATAGCCAATATTCATAACTTCAAATACAAAAATGATACACCCACAGACAGCATAATCATAACCAGCAAATTACAACCTTTCCACAGAATTGGCCACAATTCTCTGTTCTTGGCCAATGCTCCCACTGGGAGCTGCGGATGGCCGTGCCTGCGCACAATCAGTGTAAACAAACTGCCTCGTGGCCCGCCAGCGGATTACCCTGATGGGCTGCAGGTTGCTCACCACTGTCCTAGGTGCTACAATGATAAATATTGGATAGACATAAAAAAGTGGAAAACATAGCAGTTCAGTAACTAATGCCCAGTTCAGTATGCTTTGATACGCAAGCCAAACAGCAAGTCACTAAGATGATGTGGGAGATTTTTGCTTAAGACCAACCAAGAAAGCAAAAAAAAAAAAAAAAATCTGACTTTCTCCTTCACGTCAGGGATAGTTTCAGTGTACTGCTTAGTAGTTCTTTGGTCTGGGCTGTAATGAAAAGGAGACTCTATATCCAGCTTTGCTAGAAACTTCCAATTTGAGGGAATGCCAATTTGACTCTTCAGCTCGAAAAATTAAATGGCAAGTCTCTGGTATCTACAGCTATTGGCAGGGTCTGAGCAGAAGCATCTGCACAGTTTCCATCATGGGAGAGCAGCTCTAAGGACAGGCACTCTTAATGTTTTCAATGACAGAATCATATGAATATTTAGGAGATGGCAACACACTGGCAGAAGTTGGTGCTTGTTAAAAGTGAAGAAAACAGAGCTGTCAGAGGATGCTGTTTGATGTGCACAAGAACAAATTTGTATTGGTCCTACAAACCTATAGAAACATGCTGAACACACCTGAGCACCAGCCAATGGCCCCTTATCTATGAACTCTCTTCAGAGAGATTCAGAGCACTTCTGTGACGGGTCAGAGGGGTAAGCCCACAAGAGCAAACCAAGGCTTGAAATGGGTGGCAAATGAATTTTAAGGATAATTTTGAATTGTATTTCACTCGGAAAGGGGGAGAAATATATGAATTACCAGGTTAAGGGGAAAGGCTACAACAACATTTGGAATGCAACTAGGAGGGGTAGATATATCATAGAGCTGGGGCTCCCCAGCTCCATGGCAGGGAGCTTGAAAGCCCTGGGCTCTCCAACCCTAAGACAGTCAGCATGGGAGGGCTGACCCAGACCCTGAAAGCCCAGGCTCCCCAGCAGCCCACCCTGTGTTCTGTTGGAAACCTGCCCATGTTTCATGGGAAGTTCACAGAAACTGACATTTCCACAAAACATTTTGGTTTCAATGAACTGGCATTTCCCAACAAAACCCTATTTTCTTGCAACATTCCCAACCAACTCTATTCACAACCCCTTCCTGGCTTTCTGCCTCTAACACACACAACCTGCAACTGATATCCCAGCCCCTGCCTTTTGCAATGAGGGATTGGACTAGATGACCCCCTGAGATCTCTTCCAACCCTAATATTCTATGATTCTAAAGTAGAAACACATAAGAACGGCCACACTGGGTCAGACCAATATCCTGTCTTCCAACAGTGGCCAATACCATGTGCCCCAGAGGGAATGAACAGAAGAGGTAAACATCAAAGTGATCCATCTCCTGTTGCCCACTCCCAGCTCCTAGCAAACAGAGGCTAGGGACACCATCTCTGCCGATCCTGGCTAATAGCCATTGATAGACTTATCCTCCATGAACTTATCTAGGTGTTTTGGGTTTTTTTAACCCTACTATAGTCTTGGCCTTTGCAACATCCTTTGGCAAACAGTTCCACAGGTTGACTGTGTGTTGTATGAAGAAATACTTCCTTTTGTTTGTTTTAAAACCTGCTGCCTATTAATTTCATTTGGTGGCCCCTAGTTCTTGTGTTATGAGAAGGAGTAAATAACACTTCCTTATTTACTCTCTCCACACCAGTCATGATTTTATAGACCTCTATTATATCTCCCCTCCCATATAGGGAGAATATACAAAAAACTAATATATAAGAATCAGATTAAAAATTACTTTACAAAAATCTCATTATGAAACTATGGATGCAAATTTTCTAGAAAATGGAGTTAATACAAGTGATCAAAGAACACAAATGAACAGACTCAATGACTGATGAAGTAGTACGATCATGGAGTCAAATCCACTTTCAGTTCATGCAAAATGTATTCATTTCCACTGGCTGAGAGCTTCAAAAATGTTAGAACTACAGAAAGAATTTTCAAAAAGTGAACTACCAAAGAATTTTGAGGAAATATTTTCCCCACGCAGAGACAATGAGTCACTGTTGATAGTGCGTGTAGGTGGGTAGGGGAAGAAAGCACTATTTAAAGGTTCTGGTGGTATGCAGTGGGGTTCAGGGAAGAGCATATAAACTCTGGCAGAAATTGGGGGAAGGAGGACGTGACCCCATGTGCCTCCCACACATGTTGCCTTTGCCCCCAAACATAGTCAGTCTTAACATATGGGAATGAAGCTGTAGGATTTAATTTTTTTCAAAGTAATTAAAAAGATGACAAATATGCAAATATTTTGTGTTGTGTTGTTTTGCTCATAATAAGATTTCAAACTGATTGAGGCTAGCATTAGACTTGTATCATAATTAGTGTTCTGCACTGTCAGTTTATTTATTTTCACAGGTTAGTTACCAGTGTTTTAGGTAAAGGAGTTTGAGTGGAATGATAAATTGGTGTAAACCAGTAAAAAAATCAATTTGGGGGGGGGTACTTTTTTTTGTTAACCACTAACATTTTACACAACGGTTGTATCCTGTAGCTCTGAGACTGAAGCAGTTCCCACAGTGTAAAACATAGCACAGACACGGTGGAGGTTAGAAAATCAAACAATGTTAATATCGTGCTATGATTGGCTCACAAGGAGACGCTGCCCACCTATTTCTTTGCATCTATTTAGTGTGATGCTGAATTAAAACAAACTATCCTCCACAGATAAAGATAGATAAGATAAACAGGTAAACATGGGGCAAAAATGCAAATCTATGCCTGAATACCAACAAAAAAAATCAGTATTTAGAAATTTTCAAGAAAATGAAAGACGGGAGCGAAGAGGCTGCATTGTGCGGCGAGCTCTGTAGCATTGAGGTCAGTGCTTGCACTGGCAGAATAAAGGAGCATGTCAAAAGCACGTAATGCAAGAAGTGTAAAGATGAAAGTGAGCTTTGGGATAAACAGTCACTATCAAGAGCTTTCACCAAGGTTTTCATGAAAGAGGACACAGCACGATAGTGATTCATGCATGCTCTTTGTTTCACTGGACAGCTGCTATTACACAGGGGCCTATTGGTGACTTTGTGCAACAATACCATCCAGCAGCGAAAACCCTTCCTAATGCAGACCACCTCACTCGTAAGCATCTGAAACAATATGACGATGCTTTAGTATCTAAACTGATGGAACCAATTGATGGAAATGTGTCCAGTCTGATTTTTGAGAAGTCTCCTGATGCTTTGGACTGTCCAATTCTTGGCATTTTGTTTTCAGGTTTTTTTATTTCAAAGCAAATAAACCCACATTGTTTTGTGCAGATGTGACAGTCATCTCCTTTGCCGACATCCATTTTGTCAAGGCAATAACTGACACGTTTCAGATGTACTGACTAACTTGGGAAAATGTGGCCACAACACACACAGATTCTGCTTCCTACAGGCAGAGTTTGCACAGGAGATTAAACTCAATCAGAAACCAAAGCTGCTATATATTACTTATCTTGCTCATCTGATTAACCTTGCGTTGTCAGCAGCTACTTCTACAGAAGAAATGAAAGACATGAAATCTTGCATCATTGCATTTGGGTCCGTTTTCAAGCATGCGACCAAGTTAAAGGCTTTGTTTTACACAGTGAGAGTGAGACAAGTTCAGAGCTGACTGCCAATTACTTACCCGTTGTGCCACAACAGTGGATGAGCTTGTACTGCGCTATATGACATGTAAATAATGTGTGGACTGTGCTAATTTAGCTCCAAGATCATCCTAAATTTCTGGGTTCTAAATCAGAAGCTCTGAAGGGAGACTGGCAAATAACCAAAATGACTGCCAGATTCCACACACCATGGTAATGTTAATTGTTGAAAACACAGTGTGACACAGAAAACACTGGCGTTTTCTCTGCATACTGCCAACATATTGGCTAATACAGACATTTACCAGATCCTGACAACCAAAATCTCAGCTGAATTGAGCACAAAAGCTTCAGGAGAAACATACTGTGAAAAAAACCCAACTGCTTCTGGAAATCCTTCAGAGCCCAAAACACGAGAAAACCAAAAAAAGCATTCAAAACTTTCAGCACAACATTCAGCGAGAAATGGGATACGACCATAGCCTGTACTCTGAACCCCAAAGTGTATGGTGCTGAAGGTTCTTCTTGGATTGTCATTCAGGTGTTGCACCCCTTCCTCAAGGTGAATTTTGCAGCAGACTATGATTGTTATGCCAGGGCATTTCAACCATTTGCCACCGAAGATCAAATTTCAAATCTGAAAGGGGAATTTACTACTTACCTGAACATTTCTAACTCTGACCTCATGAAACTGGATGTGCTGGCTGTTTGAAACGGTCATGAAGACACACTTCCCAACTTCAGCAAAGTGGCACGGCGAGCTTTGAGCGTACCCCCTGGATCTACTGATGCAGAGCGCTTCTTTTCAAAGTTTTCCACAACAGCAAGAGGCTCAACATGAGGGAAGATACTTTGAAGAAAATTATGTGAGCATATGCAAACCAGGATTTCTGGAAAAACTACAATCTCAGAGACAAAAAATACCTTTGTACATAAAAAAAATAATTATACTGTAGTAAAATGTGTATATTATGAAAAGTTTGTGGAGTTTTCCCCACCAATTTTACCTGATTTCCCCCCCCCCCATTTTAAACCTGATTTCATCCCAGTTTTAATGTTTGGAAAATAAACACCAAAAAATTCCCAGAATTTTAAAAAAAATAAAATAAACTGAAACACAGAACACTAATCATAATGCAGGTTGAATACAAAGTCAAATTGTAGGGGAAAGCAGGTTACTTATTCATAAATAACCGATTGCTCTTTCCCAGTTTTACATTAGAGATTTTTGCACTAGTTGGTGCTACACTGTTGTAAGAATCCCAGATTGTAAGTGTAGTGGCAATATATAACCAGAGTTGAAAGTAAGCCGGTATGGGCCGGTATGCCAGGCTAGACCAGACCGGCTTCCCAAGGCTGGTGATTTAAAGGGCCCAGTGCTCCCTGCAGTGGCCGGAGCCCCGGGCCCTTTAAATTGCCTCCCGTGCCCTGCTGCCGGAGCCCTGAGGCTCCGGCAGCAGGGCTCGGGCGACAATTTAAAGGGCCCGGGACTCCGGCTGCTGCGGGAAGCCCCGGGGCTCCCAGCCGCCTCTGCAGCTGGTAGCTCTGGGGGTGATTTAAAGGCCCTGGGGCTCCCAGCCACAGCTGGAGCCTAGCAGCCTTTAAATCTTGATTTAAAAGGCCCCACCTCTTCTGGTTGAGGTCATGCCCCCACTCAGGACGCTGGCATACCGGTAAATCCTTTAAGTTACTTTCACCCCTGTATATAACAAAGTGCATTAGTTGGCTTACACACAGTGACTTGACAACTATGCACTAATCTCCCCAAAATCCAAAGGTCTGGGGACTGAATTTCTTCTTCTAGTATTAAAAAAATATATCTCCATTGACTTCTAGGGAGTTAGAAATGACTTGTGCCAAAGTAATTGTGTGGTGCATCAGACCCTTTGTATTTAAATTTATAACCCTGCAACTTATTTTTTGGTTACACTTTTCTCTAGATCTGCTGGAGTCTTGAGGCAGCTACAAATAGTGCCAATATGTAAAATCACAACCAATAGAATAGTTTTGAAACTGAAGAAAGTAAAATCCAGGCTGGCAAAGAAAAAATTGATTTTTACTTTATGCATTATGTAATCTTTTGGCAGTTTCATGCCAGATCTGTTTTCTAACATCTTCTGTACTTGCTAGAGTATCAAGCATTTTGTGCTTCCCAGCTTCAGAAACTGAAGACACTATAACATGCTGAAAAGGAACCCCACCATAAATGCAATCTTCAGATCATCAGTAAGCAGACAAGACAAGATGACAGACCTCTAAGACAACATGAAAGAAGCCTCCATGCGAAGGTTTTAACTTGGTGGCGCCAATAATTCCATCGGACGGATGAGCTCCTGTCAAGAGAGCCAGTGCTCAGACACTCTAGACAGTGGGGAAGGCAGAGTTATAGAATACGTATTTACAGTAAATTGTGCAAAACGTTCAGACAGCCTGGCACAAGAACCACATTGATTTATAACAATGAATTCTGGGAAATGATGCTACTACTGAATAACTTCCTCCTGAGCTTACAGTGTTAAATTCAGGCACTAGTAATTTCGCAGTCACAGCCAGTGACACCATGGATAGAAAGCATTAGCCTCAAGCATATTTTGCCTCATGGCATTTTAACACCATATGCGGATTCTTGGTGATATAGCTTTAAAAGACTTTGAAAACAACGACCTAGCGAAGATTTTTCAGGGGAAAAAAAAGCTTAATTGCAATGCATGTTAATCAGACAAGATTCAAGGAGCAGTATTTACACACACACACACACACAAAAGTAGTTTGGATAGCTAAAGCAGCTAAAGGAGGACTTGCAATTTCACCAAATACAAAGCAGATCTGTTGGTCTCTCTTTTACTGGTCTGGCTGCAAAGTTAGCATGTTCATGTTTCAAGTTTATTCCTTTTCCAATCAGTCATCAAGCTCTAAACAGAACATCAGGAACAGATACTAAGATAAACCAAATGCAAATGTATTTGGCCAAGATATCTTACTACAGTTATTTATCCCAATGGGAGTATCTTGTGGTACATTTCCTCTTTTTGGTTTGACTATTTTGAAGACAAAAGGTGACCACACATTTGGTTGGTGAAGCAGCAAAGAACATCTTTCACTGCTATGGGCCAGGTTGTGACTTGTCCTTATATGGGTGTGCCTGGGTAGGGCACAAGGGTAATAAGGAATCTTTTCCTCTTGCGTGGGATCTACAAGGGCTAGGCAGAATTGTAGCCTCTGCAGTCTGAGGAGCACAGAATCTGCTAAATCTGTTTTTTCAGGGTAACACAATGTCCCAAATCACAAGGATGTATGGAGAGTGGGGGGATGGCAACACCCCCCCACCCAACTAGCCTGCAGGCCTCAGGCAGAATGCTTCCAGTGCCCACCTCCCCAGGCGGATGTGGCTTCTACCTTCCCCTTACTATGGGCTGGGCCTAAATGAGCATGACATTTATCACTGTACATACAGTACAGTATTTAAAAATGCAATTTAAGTAATTTGTAACAAACCCGTGTGACTACCAGTGTCCTGAATGTCAAGGGCACATTTTACTAAAAAAGTTGATTTAAGGCACATCCTGCTGCAGAGGCCTGTCTTGTAGGTATTTAATCGATGCAAAACCAAGTCTCTTGCTTTTATTATAGTATGAGAAAATTTACATTTCATGAGTTGCCAAGAGACATGGAAACCAATCTCTATTTGTCAGAAATACTTCCTTTTGTAAATGTTGTTTCTTTTATCTAGGACAGCACAGTTTTGAATGTAAGAAACAACTTTATGCCCAATTCTCAGTACAGAGTTTCTTATACATTGCCACAATGGACCCTGACTG
The DNA here is from genome assembly GCF_965140285.1 of Lepidochelys kempii. Lineage (NCBI taxonomy): Eukaryota > Metazoa > Chordata > Testudines > Cheloniidae > Lepidochelys > Lepidochelys kempii. The sequence continues at coordinate 62,609,314 of NC_136384.1, read as the reverse complement.
GTCAATGTCTTTACAATGATTTAGGAGAGAAAATGCCTCAGACTTTCCATTTGGGTTGCAAAACCGCAGTTCTTGTGTTTAGATGAAAGAATTCCTTGTTCTAGATTCAGAGTCAATAGAAATATGGAGGATGAAATCCTGGCCCCTGCCACTGACTTCAATAGGAACAGGATTTTACCTGGAACGTTCTACACTTTCAAAGTCTCCACTACTTGCTTGTATCTTTGTAAAGTTACAATTGCCTGCTTTCAAAAAATAATTTGCCCAGCTTCCAAGCCTCTAGGAGAATGAAACAAAGAACACACAATCCACTGACCCACATCACAAATAAGTGAACATCCATTACTAAATTAACATACATACATTCCCTTCCATCTAAAGAGAGCTTCCTGCATGCATCCTGCTCTCAAAAATGTCATCCTGGTTCTTGAGAGCCACAACATCTCTGAGAAGCCTCTCTCTATAACTGGGTCATGGATAAAGAAACATGCACTGTAAAACAAACATTCAAGGTCTATTTATCCTGGTTCTTACAACGTACCACCATCTCTGTGACACCTGGACAATTAAGGTCCTGGTACTAATCTTTAGTGCTCTCAACACGCTTTGTCTTAGAGACAAGCCCTTCATTTATGATCCAACCAGACAACCATGCAGCAGAGCTAAAATGCTTAGTATTAGATAAATCCTTCCATCATCTAGGCTCAGGAAGTTCTTCAGCACCTTGCTCAGGATATAGCATGATAACAAACAAAGTTCTATTAGATAAGGGAAATGCTGAGCACTGGATTAGGAATCAGGTGATCTGGGTTCTATGCCTGGCTCTGCCACGTATCTACTGTGTAACCTTGAGCAATATCATTTCATCTGTCTGTGCTTTGGTTTCTCCATCTGCAACATGGTTATAAAAGTGATTTAACACAGCAAGGGCTAATTCAGAAAGGTGGACACTATCCCTGTGAGCCACACTTTCTTTGTATGACAGTCATGGCCATAGTGCACTATGGAACCATTAAGGAGTTAATTGCACTGTACATAACACACAGAAGTAGAGAACGCCATTACCTGCTACAATCTGGACTTCATTCCTTAACTTTTGCAGCCTGTGAGATGTTGCAGTGTGCTGCTGACTGAGCCAATGAACCTAGTCAAATTCTCCCCAAATTTTTCATTAGAAAACTAGGCAATCTAGTGAATAGAATTGGTTTAGTTACCATTCAAAGTAACTATTTCTGTTCTGTAGTTGGAAAGATGCAAGATGATGTACTTACATCACAAGTATGATAAAGTACTTTCCAGACTGTTAGTAACTGAGGATATTAGACAACATCTACTAGGGATCAACATTTTTAAAATCAGCAGACTCAGATAACTTGCACCCAAGAATCATAAAGGAGTTGGCTGAGGAGATCTCTGGCCTACTGTTAATTTTTTTAATAAATCTTGGAATACTGGGGAAATTAGAGAAACTGGAAGAGTGTTCAAGTTGTGCTCCCTACACTATTACCTGGGGACTGGAGGGAGAGAGCGAACGCTGGTGGTGCCTGAGCCAGGACTATGCAGCTTCCTTTGCCACTGATGCTGCCTGGGTGTGGGATAAGCAACATGCCAGGTGAGTCTGGGTGCTAATTGAGTGGACTATGCCCTTTGTCTCTAAAGGGATTGGCACTAGGCTTGATGCTATTCAACAATTTCATCAATGATCTGGAAGTAAATCTAAAACCATTGCTGATAGACTTTGTAGAGGACAAAGATTGGTGGGAGTGGTAAATAATCGAGGAAGAGACAGCAGCCATACAGAAAGATCTACATCACTTAGTAAGCTGAGTCCTTCAAACAAAATGCAATACAGGCACATGCAAAGTTATACATCTAGGAACAAGGATTGCAAGTCATACCTATAGCATAGCAGGGGCTATATTGTGGAAAACTAACTGAGAAAAGGATGTAGGGATCACAGCAGACAAGCAACTCAGCATGAGCTCCAACTATGATGCTAAGCATTATGGACTAAGCAGATCCTTGGAGGTATAAGCAGGGGAATAGCAAGTAGTGAATAGGAAAGTGTTTTTGCCAACATATATGGCATTGATGAGATTGATACTGGAATGCTGCATCCAGTTCTGGTATCCACACTTTAAAAAGGATGTCAAAAATTGGAGAAAGTGCAGTTTAGTTCATCAAAAAGATTGAGAGGGGACTTGATTAAGGGGTACAAGTACCTTCATGGGGATAAAATACTGGATCCTGAAAGGCTCTTTAATCTAGCTGAGACAGGCATAATAAGAACCAAAGGCTGGAAGCTGAAGCCAGATAAATTCAAATTAGAAAATCAGGCATAATTTTTTCTACAGAGAAGGAGATTAAGCACTGGAACAAATCACCAAGAGAAGTGATTGATTTGGAGACTCCAAGAGATGGAGAATCAAAACCGGATGCCTTTCTGGAAGATATGCTTTGGTCAAATCACAAGTTACTGGGTTGGGGTAACAGGATGAAATGTAATGGCCTGTGAGGTGGTAATACTAAATGATCCAGTGTTGTCTTCCAGCTTTAAAATCTAGGAAAACAATTCAAAAACCACACACTAAAATGAGGTATAGTTGTTACAAAAAAGAAAGAGCAATTTGTATTTAAATACTTTATTTTCATCTCACAAAAGCAACAGTGTTTGCTGTATACATGCCTTTTCATCAGTGCCAGTTATATGCAAACAAGTTTATCTGAAATATAAAGAAAATAAGCTTTCCCCCCCTTTACAAGTAAAATAAAACAGATCTGCATGTGTATGCATTATACATATATACACATACACACGATTTCCAACCTCCCCCAAAGGCAAGTATTGTACAACCTAGAATTTCACCACCCAAAGCTCACACATGTGATTGTACATTGTACTTATATTTTAAGTATTTTAGAAATACACAAGTGTTCTCCCTTTACAAGTCCTTACAGTACTTAACTTTTCCAAAATAATTTGAAAGGTATCATTCTTCAGGGCTATTTAACTTTATAAAGACTGGAATATAGGGCTCTTGTCTGACTGCAAGTTTAGCAGTAGTTTGATGCAATTTGCTCTCAGAATACTCGATTTCCCTGCTTTGTTGAATAGAAAATATTATTGATCTTTAATAACTCAATCCAAACTTTCATGTATTTAAATCCATTCAAGCTCCTACCTTTTCTTAATATTTTACTGCAATTTGCTAAATGCCACTATGATCAACTCAAAAAAAGATGTCTGCCTCTCACTGATCAAAACTAAGTTATCACGAATAAAAGTCTATTTCTACTTCAGAAGCAGGTTTAAACAACAGAAAAACTAGAGGTTTAAATTCTTTAGCAATATGACCTGAGAGTTTAATGTGGTAAATTACATCCGTTTAAAACTTTCCAGGAATTATGTGAATCCATGCCTCATTAAAAAAAGTAACCAAATCTTCCAACATTTAGTAGCATCTTAATTAAAAAAAAACAATAAAATAATGTAAAAGTAAGTTTACTCAAGCATTTTCTTCTATACAGTTTAGCCAAATGAGAGAGAACATTTACCATGTGATGGAGTGAATTAACTACATGAAACCGGATTCAGAAATATACAAAGAAAGTCAATATACAAGCCTCGATGCATGAAATGCATACAAAAGTGTATGGTTAATGAGGCAGCGTTGTTTTAAATTTCAGAGTGCGATGAAAGATAACATCTTCGAGAGAGGGCGGGGAATGAGGAGGGGGAAGAGAGGAGAGCCAATCAGTTGGAAAAGGAATGTTCCATCTAATATAGAACAGGTGAAAGATATACAATCATAAAGCAGGATTCACTTCAAGGGTCAGACTTCCTGCAGCATATGGTCACTAAAAAAAACCACCCAACATAATGAAGGCCATTGCCATGTTCCTTAAAGCATTACTTTTACAATGCACGCCCAACATCAAATGCTCCAAGATGCAGTGAGCAGGTGAAATGTAAATATTCCTATGGCAAAAGCCATCTCTTTGGCCAGGTAAAAAATGAATACCACTCCTAGAGTTAAAGTGAGCTCTTCAGATTGCCAATGCACTAGTATTCTAGAAAAGGTGCAGGTGTTTTATGAAAGCAGGGTTTGATAAACTAAAATTTAGAGTGGATTCAAATAAATAATGATGAAGTGCCTACTGCAACATGTAGCATTGCTTACGGAAGCACATGCAACCTTGCTTTTGTAGTGCGTTATTGAAAGATGTCAGATTGTGTAAATGCTGAAGTACAATTCTATATGTGACTTTCAATGTATGAAGGAATCCACAGTGCATATTCAAATTTGGAAAATTGTAATCTCCCCAATTTCCACATACGTTAGCACAGTGCCCCTACAGTTTGCCTCAGAGGAAGGCTGCTCTAGCGACCGGTGTTTTCAGCTTTCCCACCAGCAGGCAGGTGAACATTTGGAGGATGAGAATGTGCTTGCAGAAATTAGCTGAAATGACTGGGAAGGAGAAATACATCCAAGAGAGCAAACTAAAGCTTGAAATAGGTGACTGAGAATTTGAGTTATAGTGTTTCTCACAAAATTTGAGTCACTTTGTTAATGTGAAGGGGGACAAGATTGGGAATGCAACTGGAATATCGTGTGTGGTTTAGTATACAAAAATGAAAGCCTCTGGAATACTACAAATTGCTACCCCACTCAAAGCGGTGTGGGAAACAAAAGTATCGTTGACCTCCAGTAGAACATGAATTGCACTAACACCTCTAGCCTAAAGAGTAAAAAAAAACAGATATGGAACAGGAGTTTTACCGTCCCACTAGAAAAAAGCATGGCCTCCCTTTATTCCAATCTCCAGCTAGCATATGATCTTGCATGTCACTGTAATATAATCCATAAGGCAGAGACTATTGCTACAATCATTTCTAAACAGTCACATATGATCCATTTCAGGCTCCTTCTCTCCTCACATCCTGATCCTTTCCACACTATGGAGTAAATTTAAGAAGCCAAAAACTCATGAATGATAAAGTAAATGCAGGATTTAGCATTAAATGAATTTGCAATTTTAATAAAATCAAAGATGCATCAGCATGCAGACTTCTCTGTTTTCCAGGGATAAAGCTAAAAAAACCTCATTCATTAGCACATTTTTCCCCCCCGTTAGGCTAATTTTACATGTGAAATGTTAGGGAAAAAACCCACAAAATACGTAGCTATATGTAATGCATGGTTTCTTTCAAATTAGGTTTTTAGACTTCAAAGTTAATATTAATTTACAACTGAAATCACTGCAAAGTACCAAGACTACAGTAGCACAAAAGCTTCGAAGATGGCAAGTTAAGGTGTTTCACTGGACCTAAACTGAGAGACTCCAACTAAAATAAACATTAAACAAAACTGATTTCACAGTGGGGGACGTGGCCCCAAGTGACTGGTGTTTGTCTAGTAGCTTTTCAGTGGAACTTGTCTCTCCTTCAGAAACAAAATAAAGATAATGGCCCAAGACTTACACAGCCTCTTGTTCCATAACGTTTGCTTGTAAATTATTATGGAATCATAACAAGAAGTGTTTTCTTGCAATGTGTGTGTTTCTTTTGACTGGAAGACAAAAGAACTGGTAAGAGCCACTTATTTAATGTAAAACATGACATGTGTCTTGATAGTTCCCTGCACCAATTCTCCTCAGTTCCTACTGAGCTCTGGAAGAGATGCGGGTTCTTAGTGCTCTTCAGTATCAGGGCCTGATCCAACTCTTACTGAATTCAATGAGAAGCTTTTCCTTGACATCAATAGAAGCTGGCTCCCAGGTACATAGTATGAACTCCACAGAAGGACAAGTGATATTGAAAACATGAATCATGTTTAAATAGCAAAAAAAGGTGAAAAACTCAGTGCACTGAGTGGCAAAATGAAACAAACCTTAGGTTGGTTGTTTGGTTTTTTAAAGCCATGATTTTCCAAACTCTGTTTTTCAGTTTTTACCATATTTTGCACTCTAAAATGGAGGTGCATGGTATTTCCTAATACAGATTACATTACCAGTAACATGTTTAAGGTCAATGGTAGAACATTCTTAAAATCCCAGAGTTGGAACTGAGGAAATTATTATTAGTTCTCACTCTACAAAGTTTGATATCCATCACCTTTGTTGTTGTCAAGGGGGAAATTTTTTAAAAAGAACAGAGAAATGGAAAAAGGAAAAAAATACATGGTATAAACACAGAAAAATATACAAAGATGTAACTAAACACAGTAACTGGGAGTGGGGGGGACGACACATCACCGCACAATGCAGTTAATACAAGTGATTAAAGAACTCAATGAATTAGGATAACATCTAATTCAATTACTGAGGAGGTGTACAAATCCACTTTCAGTACATACAAAATGCATGCATTTCCACTGGCTGACAGGGTGTTTTGCACACCCAGGAGGAGTAACATTCTTTTTCAAGGTTAGAACTGCAGAACTCATTTTTAAAGTAAACTACTGGCAAATTTTGAGGAAATTTTTCTCCAAACTTTAGTTGGAGAAGCACAAAATATGGAAATGAAACTGCATAGTTTAAATGATTTAGTACATACCTACTGATGAAAAGCCAACAAATACTATAATTTTCACTAGGCAGTTTTAACTAATCACCTACCTACATCTCATGCAAATTACTGCCACAATTTGCAGGTGAAAGTTATAAAATTTTTTTAAACAGAGCCTGTATTAAAATGGTAAGAAATTCAAAGCCAAGGCTGATTATGACTGAAAATAGTCTCCCCACCTTTTGAAGAAAACTTTTCTCAGGGCTTGTCTCTGCACAAAATTTGCACTGGTTTAACTTAAATCCATTTTATTAATTGATTCAATTTGTTTGTTTGGATTCTCTTACATTGGTTTAAAACTTGTTATATCAGTTTGGCTGTACATGAAAGTTTTCTGATGCAAACTAATGTGATGTTAGCCAGCTTTAGACAGGCATAAGAATATTTACACATTCTCTCTCCCCACCACTTTAACTAAACAGGTATAAAAATCATCTCTTTAGTTAAGGAGGTACAACTCTGTGTTTACACCAGGCCTCAAAAAGGGCCTTAAATGTGAATTGCTTTAGAAAAAAGGCACATTGTATTGTGGCTATCTTGCCTTTTAGCCTAGCATGCCAGATTTTAGAGCACTTGTTCGCAGAATAAGTTTTAGGCTTTGTCCCCAATAGTTTTTGTCTGTATTTGGATGCTATCATGCAACAAGTTCCCCACTGCTGTGTTACACCTAGAAAGCATTACAGAGTAAGCGGTGTACACAAATTATACTAGTGATACTGAAAAATTAAGTGAAGAATATAAAGACCCAAACAAAACGTCTGACACACCTGTACCAAATGCAGGCTCTCAGCAAAGAGGAATGGTGAAAAGGATCAGTAGTCAATCAGGAGTCAGTTCACCATCTGAACTAGTCTGGAGCAACTTCCTATGGCCTTTTTTTTTTTTTTTGGAAGGTAGGGGCTCTTGCTCAGACATCAACAAAACAATAATAATTCAGTCTGGCAACTGAAAGTTTGACCCTTAAAAGTGCCTAATGAGTTAGGAGCACACGCCCCACTGACTTTCAGTGGGACATGTGCTCCCAAGTCACTGAGATGCTTCTAAAAATCTCTCCCCCCCTAAAACATTCATATTTGCTATTTGGCTTTCATATAATATCAGTAGCACCTGGCCACTTAATAGACAAAAATACATATTATAATAATAGCTGTATATTCTTATGTTTTTAGAACGTCTAGAAAAAACACTTTGATCATCAAAAGCTAAACCCGAAGCTACCAACAGTTTTGCATAAAGAACACTGATTAGCCAGCGCTCTGCAAAGAAAAAGCATCTCTCATGGCAGTTTTTTCCCTTGTTGCTCTCTTTTTCAATACTTACCCAGTGTTGAGAACGATAAGACAGGTTTTCAAATGACAGGGTGTTTCAAATATAAAGTTACTGTACTTATTAGTTATTTATGCAACTGTTTGGTCTATAGATGAACACAGTTCCAGAATAAATAAACATCTACATCTGGCCCACAAATGGCCGAAAGAAAAACAAACTTAGGTGAGATGTGCCCTGAGCTAACTAGAACCCCTAATAGTGCAAACAATGTTGCAGCGATGCCTGGCTTCACCCTGGCTTTTGCAAAAGCAACAGTTCACAAGCTTTCTTAATGGCTAACACACACACACACACACTCTCTGTGGCATTATGTTCTCTACAGCCATTGCTGCAGTGTCGCTAAGTTCTTCTCCATCCACTTAATATTCAGCTGAATTGTCTCAATAGCCTCCTTGACACAGCGAAGTTGAGAAATCTTCTCGGACTTGGACTCAAAGAAAGTTTTAACCTGCAGAGTAAGGAAAATGTACATTTCAGGCTGAGAAACGTAGGCAGTTTCCAAGTTAAGAGTGTGCCACCTGCCCATCCTCCACGCCCAGCACAAAGTACCAAATGATCCACATTCACCTAGTTAGCAAATCACACAAGAGGGTTGCTGCAAATAGAGTGATTACAGCTCATGGGAACTGCAGCAATAGCCTGTGTAGCTTCAGTAAAATTCAACAAGAAATTCTGTATATTTGGTGGAATCTCTACCTTTCACTCAAAGCACAATCAAGTTGTAATCATACAGCACTCAGAAATGAACTAGCTTTCTGGAGAAGGATTCTGTTCTTGTGACAAATGGAATTGCCTAAAAAATGATTCTATCTTTGGTACACTGAAAATCAACTTATCACGGGGGCATCTGACACAACGAAGTACGTGAATGCTAAAGCATAAGAAAATAAATTCTGTGTACAGGTAAGATTTGCACACGTTTTTACTTGGGCAACTTTAAAGATTTTAACCTTTAGCCATTTCCCTAGAAGTTGACAGTCTACAGTAGAAGCTGTAGTGGCTTCTATGCCACCTTCTGTCCTTCTAAGCCCCTGGAGTAGAAGGTGTGGGTAAGGAAAAGGGGGAGACAGCTGTGGCACCTCAGCAACTGGCTGATCCTCAACTGCTAGAATTATCTTTTAGGGCTGCTGACAGCCAAAGTAAAATGCAGTGACCTTTAGGCTGCTCTATCATACGCCATAGACCTGGATAGTGTCAGCGGTCCTGGAATCAGAAAAACAAAGCCACCTTTGGCTCAGTCTCCTACTGACACGATCAAGTCGCAGCCTGCTAGGTTCATACAATCTGAGCCAAGTAATTACCTCTGACATGGGCGATAGTCTCTCGAGTACCTTGCCCATTGGAACACGCTGACAGGATTGCTGGGTTATATTCCTAGCACTGCCACAGACTTTCTATGTAACCTTGGGTAAGTCACTTCTCTGGGACTATTTTCCCATGTGTCAAATAAGGATACTAATAGTTCTACACTATTGAAAAGGACCTTTAAATCTATAGTGAAATGCACTATGTACATGACCATATCAATCGCTAGTGCACACAATTTTTTGGAGGGGGAAGCTAATATTTAGGAAATAGTACTTTACACCACCAACCTCAAGTAGATGGGCCTCTGTTGAAAACTGAAAGGTTGACACGGTAACTATATTCTGGATAGCAAATGACCCCAAGTGGAACCTGAAATATGGAAGAAAAAAATAAGGAAGTAAAAGTAACTTGTGGTAACCAGTTTATGAAGCAAGAGCACTTCACATGCTTTTTTAAAAGACTTCAAGCACCAAAAGGGTAAAATTTTCAAACAAAACAAAACAAAGCCACTAAGTAATTTTTAAAAGTGATTTTTTTGATACTGATCATCACATTGAGTTATTCTATCATATAGTAACACAATGTTTTTTGGGGGAAAACAGCTTAAAGTTGTAACACTTGCAACAAGCTGTGATGCTCCCAGAAAAGCAAGTATATTTCTGAAGACCGGTTCCCCACACACACACACACACACATGCACACAAAAACTTTCAGTGTCTCCAAAAGGATGAAACATTTTTCAATCTGTTTCAAAGCATGCTGAGAGACCACTGTGGATGCAAGATATTATTCACCATGGAACGAAGGAATACATGCATCACTAATAGTTTCAGATCACTGTCCCGTTAATAAAGGACAGGCTAATATTTTCTGAACCAGGGGGAAGGGTGCAAACAACAATGGGAATTAAGCAACTAAACCACTTTGTGGGGGGGACGGGACTTGGGAACTTCTGAAAATTTTATTCAAAGTTAGCTCAGTCTATTATTTTGCAGTTGAAAAAATGCACGCACACAAATGCTGCACTTAACACTTCACATTAATAATTAAAGACCAAACCAAACTTACTTCCGTATAAGCTTTTCCCAGTTCTCTTTGACAAAGTCCCAGGCCAACAAGTGCCCAGGCAGACTTTGGCTGACAGTTGCTATGATATGCGAAAGTTCCTGTGCCCTGATGAGGTTTCCCTCCAGGCTTGTTTGCATTAACCTAAGAGACAAAACAGATCCAGTCAACTCAAAACTACTATACAAACATTTCACAGCTAGACTGCAGTGGCTCTCATAGGTTACTTAGCCAATTAGAACAGAGTATAGAGTTGGTCGGAGGCTACTTACAGATATATTTTCTTATCTTTTACAGATACCTTAAGAAACTAGATGGAGTCAACTAGCAGGGCCAATACTGCAAACTTCATTATTTACCTTTGGTTTGCAAATGCCAAACATGGGGCCCAATCCCATGAAGTACAGAATAGCTTCAATGCCCATTTGAGTCATTTAATTCCCACCAAAATGCCAGGGGCTCAGTGACTTTTGCATGGTCATAAGGGGAAAACAAAATTCACTGGTCATCATGAGAAACTACACTAGTTCCACAGCACAGCAGTCATGGAAACCTTCCACTGTCTCTGCTACACCCTCTGGACAGTCCTCTGAAGTGGTCAGTGAACATACATATAATGGCTGTAGATGTTGGAGATAAGGTGGCTCTAACTTCCTGCATAAAGCAAGTTCAAGATTTCATCCACACAGCAAGCAAATGCTATCTGAACTCTTGGTTCTTTGTTATGAAACAGGCCTGTACTTGGAAGGCTTCACAGTATTTCTGATCTAAAGCAACTCCACACTGATCTTCCAAGAGCGTAAAGCTTTCAAGCTTGATTCTCCTCTCACTATACATTCCAAGCAGTGTAACTACACTGACCTCTAGGGACAGGTTTCAGAGTAACAGCCGTGTTAGTCTGTATTCGCAAAAAGAAAAGGAGTACTTGTGGCACCTTAGAGACGAACCAATTTATTTGAGCATAAGCTTTCGTGAGCTACAGCTCACTTCATCGGAGGAGTTTCTAATGATTTCCACAAGCATAAGTGAGCACAGTATCAGGACCTTTGCATTTGATTATATGGAATCCTGTTCCTGATATGTTGGCTACATTTTGCTTTAATAAGCAGAAGCCTACTAAAAAATGTCTTCCTAGCACTATGTTTAGCCAATGTAAGAAAACCAGTCAGTTATTTTAAGTGCTTCTTGGGAAATGTGGATTTTCCCCTCAATATATTTTTTTTTTTTTAAAGTTTATGCATTACATAATATTTTGAGGGGGACAAGGACAGTGAGGTAAAAAAATCTAGTATTGGACCAATTTCTGTTGGTGAAAGATACAAGCTTTTGAGCTGAAGAAGAGCTGTGTGTGGCTTGAAAGCTTGTCTCTTTCCCCAACAGAAGTTGGTCCAATAAAAAGTACCTCACTTCCCCTCCCCCCCGCTGTCTCTCACATATTCTGGGAACAACAAAATTACACCACCACAATCTTCTGGCATTTTCATACCAGATCAGTTTTCTAATATCTTCTGTGCTGGCTAGAGCATCAAGCATTTTGTGCTTCTCAGCTTCAGAAACTGAAGACGCGTACATGCGTAGAAGGAACTCCCAGCCATCATCAGTTTTTGCTCCTGTTGTGAATACAGTCTTCATAACATCAGTAGGCAGACTATTAAAAAAATTACAAAACAAGAATAGTCCTGTATGAGACACTACGGAAGAAACCACCACATAAAAGCTTTAGGCAAATAGCACAGGTGATGTCTTTTGCACTTAATATGGTATAATAGTAGTTTTGTAGGACCAGATGAATTCATTTCCAGAGAGGCATCATTCAGATTCTCAAGAATTACTCACTCAGAATTATCAAGTAGGCATAGCAGTCGCATTCAACAACACTGTGGATACAAGGTTTTAATTTCTAAAATATAGTTCCTCTTGTTTTATGCCATACTATATTCAAAGGAAATGCAGTAAAAACTGCTGAATGAAGCATAGTCTCTGTGCTTTGGTGGCCAAGACTAATTAGGATCTTTCTTCAAAACAATGGTGGAGACGTGACAGAAATACATAAACAGAACATGCTCAGACTAGTTTGTGCTTTACCTCTTCGTGCCATTGGAAGCCTTCCATTCCTCAAACAGCTCGGTGGCAGTGGTGCTACAGTTTCCCAAGTGATGGGAGCAGGCAAAGGCGAGCACAGTAGACCGGAACTCTCGTTCAGATACGGTCCCATCATCAGTCCAAGTCTGTTGATCAATTTTGCTTCCAAGTAGCGTTTTAACTCTGCTCTAGATGGTGAAAGACAGCAAGCAATACCAAGACACATTACCTTGTTCAGAGAGGAATTCACAAGCAAGATAAACACCTAAGGGGAGGGTGTAAGATTGTGTAGACCACCCCCTATTTCTGACTCCTCCCTGTTTAAGATACACCAAATTAGACTACCATACACATGGCTAGTGGGTGTAAATAGATTTAAGCATACTCTCTGCATCTGAATGTTAGTCCTCTAGTCCCAGTCTGGAAGAAACTGTCAGGTTATAGACATATGAGTCAGCTTCAAGAACTTTTGAAATAGACAACAAGGGTGTTTTCTCCTCATTTCTATAGCAGAAAAGGATCTGGATTTTAAACAGTTTATTATTATTGAATATCTATTGCAATAGCACCTAAGAGCCCCAGTCATGGACCAGGACCCTCATTGTGCTAGGTGCTGTACACAGAACAAGAAAACAGTCCCTGCCTCAGAGTAATTATTAACCTTTATTACTCCAGACAGACAGAATAGCCTTACAAATATAAAGACAAGCCAATGAGATTCCTGAATGTTGGTCCATCAGAGTCTAACCGGAGACCGCAGTTGTGAATTGATGTTATGGGAAAATATTTCAAAACACTGATATAGAGAAGAGGAAGACATACCACTACTCTTGCTGCAAGATGCTGCATTCCTCTTTTTTCTACGAGGTCATAGATGAGACTCACTTGGAACAGAGCTTGACTGATTGGTGCAGTGTGGTTCTCTTTCACTAGGTAATCAAGCAGATGAAAGGCCTTCACCAGAGACACCTTTCCTATACTAAAAAGATCAAAGAACACAAAAGGAATTAAAATGGACTCAGAAAAAGAATTTCTTGCTAAAATGAAATCTTAAGGATGGCATCTACCTTTGTGAGGCTACAATACTAATTAAAAAAAAAGAACTAGATCATGAGCTGGAAGCAAATGGAAGTAAAAATATATAAAGTATTACTGTTCTTGTAATATAACAATGATGGCAACAATCATGCCTTTGATTAAGGGGCAGAATTAAAATAAGGTGCAGCATGGTGGCAATTGAAAGTAAGTGAAATTACTCAGATTAAGGAAGCAGTAGTCACTGAAAGGCCACCCTGAATTCTCAGCCTCATTCCAGCTGCAGAACCAACAGAGCGGTACATGAGGAAAGTAAACCATTAAAACATTTATGACAGAAGCAACTAGTTTACTTCTCTCAAGCATAAAAGGTACTTTCCCTTTGATAGGACAAAATCACAAGGCATTTCTCTCAGACTTGTAAAAGAACATGTTGTCCTCCATGCCAACAGAACTAGCAGGTGTCCTTTACAATACAAAGGGGTGAATGATGGCATTAAATGAATGGAGATCAATATCTGATGTTTTATCATTGAAACTCAATCAATGATAGCGGATACTGAACAAAAGTATCTTTAAAGCATTCTTCTCCGCAATGTCCTTAAGTATAATCCTTTGTCTTGCATGAACTTAAAATTAAAAAAGCTGTACTTCCCTCCCCCTCCCCGTATCAATTACCCCACAAGACTGAAGATATTGTTGATCAGGTGAGCTCGGTCTTCGGCACTCAGAGCAGTGAGATTATCTCTCAGCAGGTCAATTAGAATATTCCAGTCATCCTCAGCATAGTGCACTATATAGTAGCCATTCATGTCCACATTGAACTTTACCCATGCCACCTCCTCCTGAAGTTCAATGGTAGCTAGTTGAGAGAGAGAGAGAGAGACAGACAGACACCGACACAGTTATGCTATTAATATTGAACATTTTAAAAACCTATTTTCTAATTCTGAGTGTTTAGAGTACTAAATGGTTTGGACCCAGCTTACTCAGGAGGTCCTTTCTCTTCCCATCTATACTATTGCAGCTGTAACCAGAGATAGTATCGGAGCTGGAAGCTCCCCTGTCATAAAAAGGAGTAGCAGTCAGCATGGTGTTGTGTGTGAAGGCCCCTTAACTCTGGGTTGTTCTCCCCTCCTACTCAGGCTAAGCAAAATAACTGGGCCACCATTTTCCACTAGTTACACCTGTGCATTCCTACAGAGTTCAATGGATCTGAATTACAACTAAGAATGTAAATAAATCAGGAGACAGAAGGTGAATTTTAGCATCAAGGTCATAATGTAACTGGATTCCCTCTCTACCACAACAGATGAGCCCTTGCAACCAAGAAACAGATTAGAAGGGAGAAGTCCTCTTTTTTAAGATTTATTTGGAGTATGGGTTGAACTGAGGGCAGAGTTTATCCCACTGGAGATAAAAGGTGGCAATTTCAAAGTTGTGAACTGCACAAATGTGACTGTCAGAAGGGCTGAGATCATAATGGGGAAAAGGCAACTCAGAACTTTTGCTTCATTTTCCAGAGTTTTGTTGAAACTCTTGAGTGCATTAAGAGTAAAGTCACTGAGAAATTCCTTTGCTAAAACTATGTTACTTGTTTTCCTACCACGTTGTCCCCAAAGGGGTTAAACTAGAAGCGCACACATTCTAGGTGAGGTTCTGGGGAGCATGTGTAAATGACTGGGAAGGGCTGTCTGTTCCAGGTGGTCTCAAATCCTCATTCAGGGCTCTAGGGCAGCTGGCTGGTAGCACTCTACATCCCAAAGAAGGGTATAAACCCAGGAACTAGCTAGAGCTGGTCAGAAAAAGCTGAGATGGGCCAATTTTCCACCTGCAAATGCAATTCCATAAAAATCTAAATGCTTTGCAAAAATCACATCAAATTTTGCCAAAATTTTGTTTAGGTGGACATTCAAATAAAAAATGCCAAAATGTCCCAAAATATCTGGAATGAATTTTTTTTAAAAAATGACCTTCAAATTTCACAGGGTTTATAATTTGTAATACATAATATAAATTTTTTTAAAAGAAGCTTTGCTTGGACTCAATGGACTTTTTCCCCCTGGAATTTTCTTTTGGAGATTTTGAAGACGTCAGGTTTTATTATGGTTTGAAATAAAGCCAAATTTCAAAATCTTGAAATCCTTTGTGAAGCAGAATTTCTATCCTCTGCCCAGACCTACAGCATGCTCTATCACCCCAGAACTAGAAACAGTGGCTATACTACCTAGACCCAATTGGCCTGGAAGCACACAGGACCCTGCAATTGGATCCCTTTGTAATGGGCTTGTGACCACAGAGTGGGATATGGACCCAGAGATTGTAACCTTAAAAACAAAAACCCCAAACCATGGACAAACAGCATCTTGGAACAGAAGACATAAACATGTTGCTAAACTACAGACAATTTAGAGACCAATTACAGAACAGCTTATTATTTAAGAGGATTACCTATCCTTTCTGGAAAAGCTAATGTCACATTTTTGGGATCATATACGATGAAAAAAGGCATTCAACAGCAGTAACTATTCTCTGTTTATCAATTAACATTTTTGAGGCTGACTACTTACTTGACTAATGGGTGTGACAGTCACGAACATGCACACAAGTTTACACCTTGGTTTTCCCATAGATTATCAGGCTGTAAACTACTTTTCAGCCAACATCTCAAATAGCAGAGGTCCAGAAACAATTAAGTGAGATTTTGTAAATCAACTGTGAAACTTAAATTTTAAAAAAATCATTATCTGCTTAAACTAAACTACTGTACTTTTAACGTCATTTTATAGAGCATGAACACGTTATACCAAGATAGCTATAAAGGTTTCAAGATCGGCAGTAAGCATTCAACTTCAATTTTGTATGGTTTATTTGAAGCAATAGACATGGGGGGGAGACATTTTTACACAGTAGGTCATCATGAAATGTGTCAGATAATGAGGGTAATGGATAGGGAGAGGGATCAGTATGATAATAGGATTAAAGGCATTCTAAAAGAATGGATCAAATTCCCTGCTGGTGTACAGTAAATCAGCAAAGATCCACTGATGTCCCTGGCTTACACCAATGTTGGCCAAGTATTTTTAGTACAATACTGAGTAACAATCACTTTCATCATTAAAAAGAAAGTTAATTCAGCCCTCTGTACAGATTAGCACCTGTGGACTCAAAATGGCCACTGCAGCAAAGAAAAGGTGGGGAGAACGTGGGAAGGTTCCAAGTTCTAGACTGCCATACCTTGGAACATTAAAAAAAAAAAGTGTTCTAACAAAGTAATTATTTTATGCCACAAAACAAAGTAAATAATATCAGAGGGGGAAATACACCTCCTTACAGTCATGCTGGCTGTGTCAATCTCCCAGGGCCGATTCCCTTAAGTACACACTGCTCAGAGCCAAATCTACTTCCTCAAGGCCCTCTCCCCAATCTGGCAGCTTGCAAAAAGACCAAGTCCTGTTTACTCCCTGTATTGTCATGTTGAATTAATATACTCTTGACATCACTGCCACTGATGCTAAGTACTCCAGGCATGCTCAGCACTCTGTGGTGACTTTGTTTGAAGGCACCATTGGTTCCTAACCACATCCTTATGTGATAACGAAAGACTAAAGCAACCATGTCTACAAAAGTGATTAAAATTACACTGTTCTCTGTTCCCTATGGGTATCATTCCAGTTATATTCTCCTCGAAAATTACTTTATACCATGCATGCCTTTGACCTCAAACCCTACTCAGGTGTGTGCAAACAAAGGCTGATATACAAAACTGAAGTAACCTGCTTTCACTGTACATTCTAGCTACAGAGGCCTCAGGTCACATACCTGACTTCTGGTCCAGTAAATATGCATAAGGACAGAGGAAAGAGCAGCTGCTAGTAGTGTAGGAGAGAGGGATATGCCAGAGATAACTGTAAGAGAAAAATTATATTTTTTTCAAGACTTATACAGTAGTATAGCTTTTTGTAATAAGTAACAATCAATACAATTAGTTTTGCTGTTGTCTCACCTTTTTTTTTTTTTAAACTGCTTTAACATATTATGGCATTTCAACAAAATAATGTTAAGAGATCCATTATATGCCCCCCATCATTACAGTATCTGAGTAACTCACAAACCATTTTTATCACATCTCCTCCGTTCCTCACCTTACACATGGAGAATTGAGGCAACTTGTCCAAAAAAGGAAATCTGTGACAGTGCCAAAAATTGAACTCTGGGCACTCTGTCCCAAATTCCTCTAACAAAAAGCACAAGCAGTTACACAAGACAAGGACTCGAGATAATCCCGTACTAGAAGAGTAAATATTATCCTCAGCTTCAAATTAAGGCTGTCGATTAATCACAGTTAACTCTCACGATTAACTCAAAAAAATTAAGCGTAGTTTTAATCGCATTGTTAAACAATAGAATACCAAGTGAAATTTATTAAATTTTTGATGTTTTCTACATTTTCAAATATATTGATTTCAGTTACAACACAGAATACAAAGTGTACACTGCTCATATTATTATTACAATTTGCACCAAAAAAGAAAGTATTTTTCAGTTCACCTCATACAAGTACCATAGTGGAATCTCTATCATGAAAGTGCAATTTACAAATGTAGATTTTTTTTGTTATATAACTGCACGCAAAAACAAAACAATGTAAAACTTTAGAGCCTACAAGTCCACTCAGTCTTACTTCTTGTTCAGCAAATCGCTAAGACAAACAAGTTTGTTTACATTTACCGGAGATACTGCTGCCCACTTCTTATTTACAGTGTCACCAGAAACTGAAAACAGGCATTCGTATGGGACTTTTGTAGCCGGTATTGCAAGGTATTTACGTGCCAGATATGCTAAACATTCGCATGTCCCTTCATGCTTTGGTCACCATCCCAGAGGACATGCTTCCATGTTGATGCCGCTCGTTAAAAAAAGAATGCATTAATTACATTTGTGACTGAACTCCTTGGGGGAAGAACTGTCTACGGCTCTGTTTTATCCGCATTCTGCCATATATTTCACGTTATAGCAGTCTCGGATGATGACCCAGCACATGTTCTTTTTAAGAACACTTTCACTGCAGATTTGACAAAACACAAAGAAGGTACCAATGTGAGATTTCTAAAAATAGCTACAGCACTCAACCCAAGGTTTAAGAACCTGAAGTGCCTTCCAAAATCTGAGAGGGATGAAGTGTGGAGCATGCTTTCAGAAATCTTAAAAGAGCAACACTCCGATACGGAAACTACAGAACCCGAACCACCAAAAAAGAAAAATTCATCTTCTGCTAATGACAGTTTACTCAGATGATGAAAATGAACATGCATTGGTCTTCACTGCTTTAGACTGTTATCGAGCAGAACCCATCATCAGCATGGATGCATGTCCCTTGGAATAGTGGTTGAAGTATGACAAGACATATGAATCTTTAGTGCATATGGCATGTAAATATCTTGTGGCGCCAGCAACAACATTGCCATGCGAACGTCTGTTCTCACTTTCAGGTGACATTGTGAACAAGAAGCGGGCAGCATTATCTCCTGCAAATGTAAAAAAACTTTTTTGTCTGAACAATTGGCTGAACAAGAAATAGGACCAAGTGGACTTGTAGGCTCTAAGGTTTTACACTCTGTTTTATTTTTGAAAGCAGTTATTTTTTGTAAATAATTCTACATCTGTAAGTTCAACTTTCATGATAAAGAGATTGCACTACAGTTCTTGTATTAGATGAATTGAAAAATACCAATTCTTTTGTTTTTTACAGTTCAAATATTTGTAACAAACATATAAAGTGAGCACTGTACACTTTGTATTTTGTGTTGTAACTGAAACAAATATATTTGAATATGTAGACAACATCCAAAAATATTTAAATAAATGGTATTCTATTATTGTTTAACAGTGCAATTAATCGCAATTAATTTTATCTAAGGCAAACCCACTGAGGGGGGTGAACTGGGTTGTACACCAATTTCCCACAAATCACTATGAATTATTCACCTGAAAAGTCATCCTTCAAGAGCTATTCACCTAAGTGCAACTCCAAAGGGACATCCATGGAAAACCCAGGAAGACCGATGTACAAAAACCAACCTTCCAATCCTTATGAAAGCAATTTTTTTTTTAGGGCCTAATTTTGCATGATGTGAAGTGCCCTCAACTCCCCATTAAATTTCAACTGTGGTAGAGAAAACCACAATCTCATAGGGTCTGCAGTTTGAGAATGTCCTTATCTTGTTATATAACAAGGATAAGGTGCCTGGTTACGGAGTACATTTGACAAATTGATTTTTGCAGTTATCAGTTGCTTCATATTTGCACCAGTATCTAATCATCTATAAAAAAAAGATGTTTATTGCCATGTATTCCTCCACTACTATGGATACTATTCCTAAACAAGGAATCTTTAGCAATTAACGGATACACACAAATGCTAATTTATGGTCAGTCTTACTTTGTAAGGGGGAGAGCTTCCTTATCCACATTCTACACTGTCCTCTATCAGCACAAAATGTGCAGATTTGACCTAGTAGGAAAATGTACAGGTTCCAGAAGAAAGTTTCCTGGTCCTTTAGACACCACCAGCATTCGTCTGCAGAAGGCTGCTTTATTTGTTACATTTGCAAACTCCTCTCATCTACCTTCTATCTCATCCCCATATACCCATCCTTTATGTGCCCCAACTACTTGAGCTTGAAGATTAAAAACTGCAACTACTTGACATTTTTTTTTATTTTAAAAAGGAAAATGAATCCAAACATAATCCTGCCTGTTGTCCTATTGTGCACTGGAGTTAATCATAGAAGCCAATTAAAAACATCAGAAAAATGAATAAATAAAATTTAAGTTATGATGAACTCTGTTCTGAGAAAAAGCAATGTAAGGTCTATTTCAGTTGCTGAGATGGAGGCAGACAGGGACTATCTTTTATTTTTCAAGGCAAATAATAAAATACCTCTGTGCGTACTGCTGTGTCTCACTTCATTTATTACTATCTGCTCTTTAGAGAAAACTACTGGAGCTCTGAATGTGTTAAAGTGCAAGGAATATGCACTCTGAAGACAGTTAAAATTGCATGAAAGTAAAAGGTAGATTTTCTGAGGGCTGGGGGAGAATAACCTTGCATCTGATGTCCAATTTTCTGATTCCACACTGCGCAAGAATCTCTCCTGCTGGACATGGAGACTCTTTCCTTTTCTTTTAACAGTTACTAAGGGAAATCCTTTCTGCAGAATCCAGGTTTTCATCAGTTTTTTTACATCTAGTGTTCCGTTTGTGATCTGTAAAACATGAAGACATTCACTTTCAACAGGAAGACAATGGGTATTCTTCATTTCTCTTTGTCAAATTCTATCCTCAGCTCAGCTCACCACACAAGAGCCATCTTGAAACTAAGTGCCAATGCAAGTAGCAGGTTAAGCCCCTGTGCAGAATTAATCTGTATTGGCTTGCCAATTTTGTCAGCAGTAACTGAGGTAAACAGGTGTTTTATCTTCTTGAATGCAAGAGATGCAAGTGACAGCCAAATAAGAAAGGGAAACATGGGAATGCCAAGCAGGCTAAAGTAGGATGTGGAGGGAGGAAAACAGAGCAAGTAACTTATGGATTAATTTTAAGGGCAGGTGTTCTGGGTTGTTTTTTTTTTTTTTTCCTTCTTCTACTTTCATTGCTATTTTGGAATTATAGAGAAGTTGCAGGTTAGAAGGCAGGTTTTATTTTTCAACAGTGAACATTAAGATCTGAATTAAGAAAGTCTGAAATGCCCAACCGATTCTGCTTCCATCTGTGGTTAAACAACCTTTTAAATTAAAAAAAAAAAACAAAAAACATTCAATATTAACTAACCTTTACTTATTTACTGTTCATGCGTCACCCCCTCCAATTCTTCCAATATGCTACTATTACAATAAAAATAAAAACTAATGACTCTTTGCATTAGTGCAATACTCTTCATCCCTACATTGCTAAGTATTACACACAGTGGTGGTTATGTATTAGCACCTCCACCTTTCTAGTAGGTAACTAATGCCTCAGTCCTACAAGCTGTCTCACACAGATGGATCCCTGCACTTGCGTGCAATGGGATTCAATATGAGGGGGGCTGTGTGTATGCACAGGGGTCAGCCTACCTGGAACAACTTGCAGGACCAGGCTCTAAAGGAAAAAGGAAGTTTATCACTGTTCAAATTACCTGTATTACTTGCTGTTCTGTCCAACTGTCACTTTTTCAGCTGCCCTCACTGTCCATCTGAAATTCAAGTTATTGGTCTATGCCTACACTTATGGAAGAGTCCTATATAATTGAATAGGGGTTAAAAACTCAATAAATTATCAATCCAACAGAAATAATTTTCTGTAAAGAGCTTCTGTTAAAATTTCTAGAGAAAGCTTATCATTCGTTCTTAAGTTATTTACTTTTTGATTTATTTGGGTGGACTCCCCAGCTACCTCATCTCATTCACCTTCTCTTCCTCCCACCCCCACCCCAGTTGACAAAACTCCCCTTTATGCTCATCTGTGTCCTTCCTACACTTGTAAACCTTCTCTGGCCCAGTCTGTTCACACTCCATTTTCTTCTCCTCAAAATACACTTTTGCCAAGAGACCTACTAATCCTAGTCCACCAGCAAAGTGCTTGTTTCATTAAAAAAAGAAAAAACATCATGGAACTAACAAGGCCCGTTACCACCATCAAATCTTCTTGCTTCTCTCACATCCCATCTCCTTTGTTTCTGTGTTGTCTGCTTAGATTGCAAGCCATAGAGGGCAGGGATCAAGTCTTCTTGCACGTCAGTACAGTATCTTGCAGGTTTACAGTGTCTAGGCACCATGCGAGCCAATGTAAATTTTGTGCCATTGAAACCCCCCAGCTCCACAGTTCCAAGAAATCGCTGAAGTGTAAGTAATGCTTTTAAAAATTAATGTCTGAAATGTTCAGCATGCTAACACTGATCCATGTTCTTATCTGGCTTCTGTCATTAGAGCATCTCTTAAATCCAATAAGAGCAGGAAGGACTCCAACAAGGGAAAGAATTTCTCTTTCTTCCCACAGAAAGAGACTGAAAAGTTTGTTTTCAGTTTTTATTTTAAATGCTTTAAAAGAGCCTCCTCTTCTCCTTTACCCCGGTTCTTGAGGCTATTGTATGAGGCTAAAATAAAGAAATGGATTTTCCACTTTGTTCTAAAGACAATGATGTTTATGATAAAAGGAAACCAGATTTTATGGTTGGGATTTTCAGAAGTACTCAGCTTTGGCCTAACTGCTCCCACTGAAATAAATGGGAGAGATAGGTCAACGGTGAATATTTTAAAAAGTCCAACCCAGTAAGTATCACTGGTGGAATGGAGATTCAAGCTTTTCTTCTGTAC
The DNA here is from genome assembly GCF_965140285.1 of Lepidochelys kempii. Classification (NCBI taxonomy): domain Eukaryota; kingdom Metazoa; phylum Chordata; order Testudines; family Cheloniidae; genus Lepidochelys; species Lepidochelys kempii. Next base: position 62,586,571 of record NC_136384.1, on the reverse strand, counting down.
TAGGGCCCAAATCCTACAGATGTTTAAGCACATGAGTAATTTTATTCATCTGTCTAGTCCCCACTGACATCAGTGGGACTACTCATGTGAGTGAAGTTATGCATATGCTTAAGCGTCTGAAGGCTCAGGGGCTATAGCATAACACTAGCAACATGATAGTTATGGTTCTGAATGCCTTCCCCATTCCACTTTTCCACTCTTTAAAACACAGGGGAGAGGAGGGCTAGCAGGTTTGGCAGGCTCTCTTCTAGGCACAAGTGTTGCTCATTTATGTTTGTGCATCTCTGCACAGAATTTTGGAATGAGTGATCATGAGCAGAATGACTGATAAACAAGGACTTTTCAATATATGTCTGCAATACATGGTCTTATTTAGTAATGCTAATATAAGGAAATAAAAGCAAAGACATTTTCTAACATCTCACTATAGCACATCATGTAAAAACCAAAACACAGAATATCCAAGACGGTTACCTCATTCATGCTGTCCCATAAATCATCGCTGCGGGTGGATCCGTAGCTGTGATTATACAAATAATTCTCAATCCCAGCTTGAAAACTATCATGTTTGATATACTTTTTCAGCATCAACAAAAGGGAAGCTCCCTTAAAAAAAAAAAAAAGTCAGTAAGAGAAAAAGGTGTTTAAGAACCCGATTCAGGAGAAGTAAGCACAGATTACAAGACTGTCAGTACTACTGGCTTTAGGAGATAATTTAGGAGAGAATAATTGAGATTCCGGCCCAGGGAGTTTAGTCTGAAAGCAATTATTTTGACAATCTAAAATGCTTGGGAAAATGTTTACAGATTTAAAAAAAGACACACAAAAAAAACCAAACAAACAATGACGTTTCACCGACATTAACTTAGTTTGAAAGACTTCCCAATTAGTACCATGTGAAAGAAATGGCGTTGTGGTGGATGCACCGTCGATGGTTGTCAGATTTCATTAATACTACTGTTAGGTGCTGTACCTCTCCGTCCTTGCGAGAGCTGGTGTTAAATTCTAATATGTAAGCAACTACACAAGAATGATAGAGCCAAACAGCAATCACAAAAGAAAGCAAGATACATCAATAAGTGAAAACAGGGAAGAGAAATGCCAACAAGTACATATATGGATGCTGCTTGTTTAAAAGCTTGAAAAGCACATGAAAATATTTTGTAAAATAAGCCTTTCAAACTGCTAAGTTTTCACAGAGCTAAGTATTATTTTTAGATCTGTTTCCATCAGTGAAGTCATGGAGCAATCCATGTCTGCGGACAGAACTGTGGTTTTACTCAGTTGAACACAAGGATCCTCCATGGAAACATTCCTACATCACAGCAACCCAGTCCATAAATAGCCCAAGGGTAGACAGATTGCAGCTAAAGTGACACTGACCCTGACTAGTTTATGTACATCACACTGTTGGTACCAAAACATACATTGGAGAAAGAATAAAGAAAACTGAAAGACCTTTGGGGAACTCCAGCTATTTAACATTTGTGCCTTGTCTAGACTGGCAAATTTCTGCACAGTAAAGCAGCTTTCTGCGCTGTAACTCCTGAGGTGTACACACTGCCAAGCCACTTAGTGCACAGAAACTGCGCAGTTACCGCGCTGTGAAAAAGCCACCCCAACGAGAGGCGTAGAACTTTCTGTGCCGGGGCTACAGTGCTGCGGTGTCAGTGTAGACACCCTGGTCGATAACTACGCTGCAACTGGCCTCTGGGAGGCGTCCCACAATGCCTGTTCTCGCCTCTCTGGTCATCGGTTTGAACTCAACTGCCCTACCCTCAGGTGACCAACCATCAGCCCCACCCCTTAAATTCCTTTTGAAAGTCCCCTTCTTGTTTGCTCGGTGGTGTGTGCAGTGGTCTCAGTGCATCTTTCTAGGTGGTCGAACCTGCTCCACACACCCGCTTGGAGCAATGCTGAGCGGCTGGGACCTCATCAGCATTTGGGGAGAGGAGGCTGTCCAGTCCCAGCTGCGCTCCAGCCATAGGAATTATGATACCTATGGACAGATTTCACGACGCATGACAAAAAGGGACCATGACCAGGACACATTGCAGCACAGGGGCAAAGTGAAGGAGCTGCAGAACGCCTAGCACAAGGCGCTGGAGGCAAACCACCGCTCCGGTGCTGTGCCCACAAGCTGCTGGTTCTACAAAAAGTTGGACGCAATACTTGGTGGTGACCCCACCTCCACTGCAAAGGCCAATGTGGATACTCTGGTGGCTTGCATGCCAGTCGAGATTGGAGAGAGCCAGGAGGAGGAAATCTTGGACGAGGATGTGGAGGGGGACCCAGAGGCAGAGGATGACTCAGAGGTCAGAGATGCAAGCAGCCAGGAGCTCTTCTCTACCCTGGAGGAGGTTAGTCATTGGAGCTTGGCGAAGCACAGACAGGAGGCGGTGGCCCCTGGCAAGTGGCTTTGATTTTGGGAATCACTGAAGCAAACTGTTGGGGGCAGGAGGGTTGCAGAAAGCCGGCTTGTGTCTGTATGATGTGCATATCACCACATGCCTAGTCTGAGCGGTTTAACAGGGGGTTGATTGACTCCCTCACTTCACGGGAATCTCCCTCAGATCTCCACGAAACTCTAATGGAGATACTGGGAAATCCGCTGCTGCAGGTTCTTTGGCAGAGCTGCTTTGTTTCTTGCCCCATTAACGGTAACTTTCCCGCGCCACTCTGCCACATTGCTGCACACAGGTGAGCGCATAAGGGCCAGGGCAGAAGCTGCAGTCTTGGAGATGATCCTCCCTTGACTCCCTGCTCACCCTCAGCAGCGAGATCTTCCATAATGAACACAGCCTGTGGAAAATGTGGGGACAGTAATAATTATAAGGCCCCCCCCTACAGTGATGGCTCTCCCCAAGAGCCACATGCCCAGCATACAGTATGGTCCTGGAACACTGATTTCCCCTACCCCTGCAGTTACTCACCATTTTGGGAGTCTGGCTGACCCCAAGCAAGCATGCATGAGCCACAAGTTAGTGATAGGTATGTGAATAGTGGCTGTGTTTTAAATCACTGAATCAGTGGTCTTTGTGTTGCAAACAAAACTGCTTCCGTAAAATGTTGCATTTTGGCTTCACAGAGATGACCCTGGGAGCCCAGCCTCCCTCTTCGTTATCTCCCGCTGAACAGCTGCGCAGAATTAGAAAGCAGCCACAAAGAACTAAGGACCTTTCTGCGCGAGGTTATGATTCACTCCATGGCTGAAAAACAGGAACTGAAGGAGTGGCAGGACAGTGAGAAGAGGGACTGAAAGGAAAACGTGGCGCACCAGAACGAAGCCATGGAGCAGCTGTTAAACGTTATGGAGCACCAAGCGAACATGCTCCAAGCACTACTAGCACTTGTAAACCGAGCAGCTCCACCCGCACCCTAACCTGCAGCCACTAAAAACTCTTTGCTACGCGCCCCCCCCAGACACCACCACCACCACACTCTTATCAACCTCCTGGCTCCAGTTTGTACCTGCTGCATTCCACTCCTCTCCCGTCACAGTCTAGCACTGTGGACTCCTTGTATCCACTGCACTCAACACCCGTCTCTCTGCAGTTTAGCCCTGCTGAAGTACAGAACTCTCTGCACTGTACTCCAAAGGAGGAGGTTGGATAGGATTGTGACGTTGCACCCCATACGGCTCTATAGAAATATGCTTATGATGTATATATGACATAACTGGAATATGTTTTATGCTACCTATGCCATGTAACGTATCTCTGTAAAGGTTATGACCTACTGAATCTATACATCCTATTTGTATGCATGTATCATTTTTGTATTTGAAGTTATGAATATTGGCTGTGCACTTGCTTGATTTTTAAGTAGCCTTAGTAAAGCATTTGGTCAGCGTCTTGAGAAAGGAATGTGCAAATTAAATGCCAAATCAAGAAGCACTTAACAGACAATGGATCTTGGAAGGCTCCAATCCACATAAGAAGTCTACATGAGGATGTTCAGTGTAGCACGTGAACCATGGCTGCTACGTGTAAGTTCTGAGTCATGCATGGACTTGTGACTTGCCCATGTGACTCCAAAAGTCCATCTTGTAGCTGGAATTCTACACAGGGGGATGGAGGGGTATCCACCCACAAGACAAAGTCTATTTAAACCCCTAGGAGACACCTCCATTTTGTCTTCAACTGGCTCAAGAGATAGCCTCTCCACCCCCAAGGATACCTGAAAGAAACTGGACCAAAGAACAGTAACTACAGGGGGGTGAGTGATTGCTGGACCCAGACTACAAGGAGACTAGTCTGTAAAAGGAAGCTTACTGGAACTCCTCTGAGGGTGAGGTTTTATCTGTATCCAGTTTTCTTACTGTATTAGGCACAGACTTGCGGGTTTTATTTTATTGTACGTGGTAATTCACTTTGTTCTGTCGGTTACTACTTGGAACCACTTAAATCCTACTTTCTGTGTTTAATAAAATCACTTTTTACTTATTAATTAACCCAGGGTATGTATTAATACCTGGGGGCAAACAGCTGTGCATCTCTATCAGTGTTATAGAGGGCGAACAATTTAGGAGTTTACCCTGTATAAGCTTTATACAGGGTAAAACTAATTTATTTGGGGTTTGGACCCCATTGGGAGTTGGGCATCTGAGTGTTAAAGACAGGAACATTTCTTAAGATGCTTTCAATTAAGCTTGCAGTTTAGGGGATGTGGGTCAGACCTGGGTATGTGTTTGTGGCCGGCAAGCGTGTCTGGCACAGCCAGGCAGGGCTCTGGAGTCCCAAGCTGGCAGGGAAAGCAGAGGCAGTAATAGTCTTGGCACATCAGTTGGCAGTCCCAAGGGGGTTTCTATGATCCAACCTGTCACAATGATACCTGGATACACACAAATCTTTAACAGTCCTGGGACCCCACCTCCTCCTGGGATCCTCCCTTCCCCTATCCCCCTCAGTGCTGATGTGTTCTTTTTGTTTGTCTCTCTCCTCCGGTTGTTTAATAAAATAATTGTTTTGGTTTGAAAGTAATCTTTATTCCATTAATTGAAAGCAAACAGAGCCCTGCAAAGCAACAGGCAATTTTCTTAAACCCTCTTAGTGCATCATCTGTACCAATCACAATCACCTCCTAGCATTACAAGCACTGCACTCCTGAACATAGCAACAAATATTAGTGGCTTTCAGGTTCAAATCGCTGCCTCAAAGCATCCCTGATCCTTATGGCCCCGTGCTGCGCCCCTCTAATAGCCCTGGTCTCTGGCTATTCAAATTCAGCCTCCAAGTGCTAAGTCTCAGCAGTCAAGCACTGAGCAAAGCTTTCACCCTTCCCTTCACAAATATTATGGAGTGTACAGCATACAACTATAAGTATAGGAATAGGGTCATCGGCCAGGTCCAGCCTCCTATATAGGCAGCACCAGTGGGCCTTTAAATGGCCAAAAGCACACTCAACAGTTATTCTGCACTTGCTCAGCCTGTTGAACTGCTCCTTGCTGCTGTCAAGGTGCCCCATGTATGGCTTCATAAGCCACGACATTAAGGGGTAGGCAAGGTCTCCCAGGATCACAAATGGCATTTCGACTTCCCCTACGGTGATCTTCTGGTCTGGGAAGAAAGTCCCGGCTTGCAGCTTCCTGAACAGGCCAGTGTTCCGAAAGATGCGTGCATCATGCACCTTTCTGGACCAGCCTGCATTAATGTCCATGAAACGCCAGAGTGATCCACAAGCGCCTGAAGAACCATAGAGAAATACCCCTTGCAATTAATGTACTCAGTGGCCTGGTGTCAGACTTGGAATATATGTGCCATCTATCGCCCCTCAGCAGTTAGGGAAGCCCATTTGTGTAAAGCCATCCACAATGTCACGCACGTTGCCCAGAGTCACAGTCTTTCAGAGTAGGATGCGATTAACGGCTCGGCACACTTCCATCAACACAAGTCCAGCCATCGACTTTCCCACTCCGTACTGGTTAGCGACTGATCGGTCTGAGTCTGGAGTAGCTAGCTTCCATAGTGCAATTGCCACGCGCCTCTCCAACGGCAGGGCAGCTCTCATTCTCGTGTCCTTGTGTCGTAAGGCTGGGACAAGCTCATCACACAGTCCCATGAATATGGCTTTCCTCAGCCGAAAGTTCTGCAGCCACTGCTCGTCATCCCAGACGTGCATGACGATGTGATCCCACCACTCAGTGCTTATTTCCCGAGCCCAAAAGTGGCATTCCACTATGCTCAGCATCTCCGTGAATGCCACAAGCAATCCCGTGTCATAGCTATTACCTGTGGCAAGATCGATGCTGAACTTCTCTTGCCTTTGTAGTTTAAGGAATAACTCCACTGCCACTTGTACGTGTTAGTCAGAGCAAGCAGCATATTGATCAACAGTGCGGGATCCATTCCTGCAGCCCGAAGAGGCAGAGCATGCAGTACACAAACCATTGAAAGATGGCACCAAATGCGGACTGAGGCACAGGGATTGCTGGAATGCAAAGCAATGCAACACAGGGCATTGGGACAGGACCCAGGATGCCCCACAACCACCTCTGCCTTCCCACAACTCCTATCAGCAGAAGAGGAAGAGATGTTCTGTAGGACAGCTGCCCAGAGTGCACCGCTCCGAAGACCACTGCCAGTGCCACAAGTGTGAACACACTATTGCGCAGGCAGCCGACAGTGTGAACACACAACAGCGGTTTCCCTTCAGTGCTCTCTGAGCAGCGCTGTAATTGTCGGTGCAGTAACTCGGCCAGTGTAGACATACCCTCAGTTGAAAACTAGGATCCTCCATGGAAACATTTCTACATCACAGCAACCCAGTCCATAAATGGCCCAAGGATAGACAGATTGCAGCTAAAGTGACACTGACCTTGAATAGTTTACGTACATCACACTGTTGGTATAAAAAAAAAAACAAAAACAAAAATACCACACACACTGGAGAAAGAATGAAAAAGACCTCTGGGGAACTCCAGCTATTTAACATTTGTGTGACATCACAAGTGCTGCTCTTAACAAGTTTTGCATGAATATTTTAGAATTTAAGGAAGACATCCTCAGGGAATTTAAAGGCTTTAGCTATCTGAACTGCAGGTGTGTCATTTACTACAAAGCTTTTTAAACACTGGCAATCTTCACTTCTTTGCATGCTTGCATTTGTGCTTTAGATTTGACTTTATTTGCTCATTTTCTCATGAATTAGTGTAATGTGTCTCCAACGAACAGTTTGTTCCACTAGCATTTTCTTGTTTTTAGGAAGTGTTCAGATAACCTGGTGGCCTAGAGGTTTGTACTCCCAACTTCCTGTAAGAGACCAAGGCTCAATTTCTGATTCTGGGCTCCTTGTACTCCTTAGAGTCAGAGGCACCTGCACCATCGGGCATGCCGGAGCCAGCACTGAGCCAGTCTGTGTTCCTCTTAGGGGAGACAGAAAAGTTACCTCAGGATCTGGAGTGTCCCCAATCAGCTTTATGGGACCTCTTAATTGGTGTTGATGATGGAGAACAACTCCTGCGCCTCTTCAGAGACAACCCAGTCCCAGAACAGGTGGCAGACATTCTCTCCGAGCCAGAGAGCAATCTGCGCCCTGAGGAAGGCCTCAGTACTGGGTGAACCCTCATGGCCTGTTCAAGCAGGTGCTGCTTCAACCAAAAGGACCCATGTCACCCGAGTCCATCTGCTGTTCTTTTAAGAAGAGAAGCAGCACTCATTTAGATGGGCTTTGCCCAGAAAAAGCAAGCACCACGTGTGGGGTTCGCTATTGGGGAATCGCCCCTCCACACAAAGTGCAATGCTTGAACCCCAGTGATGGCATCACCAGGGAGCACTACCACTAAACAAAAAACACATTACTAATTATCAACTATGTACAACAATTAGGCTGGGGGGGAGGGGGACGGGAAAGAAGAAAGCCAAAGGTCATGAACCACCACCACTGCCCAGAGCTCCAACTCCAGCTGACGGGTGGTAAGAAGCAACTGAAGGAGGTTGGGGTGACGCAGCCTTATATAGCCAGGGGAGGGGCTACAGTCATGAGGTACAAACGCCATCCCTCTAGGGGTACTGCTAGATCTCTGGCGTGCACTCACCTACTTTGAATACACATCTGTATCTACTTGAAGAAGAACGACACTTACCAGAGCAAGGCTAAACCAAAGTTATTCAATGCAATATTCAATCTTTAGGGCCTGATCCAGAGTCCACTGAAGTCATTGAGAGTCTTTCCGTGAACTCCAATAGGTTTTACGTCAGGCTATTAAAGCGTAGGATTTAAACATGAAGTAAAACTCTTAAAACCACATTCGTTTCTATGAAGATATTCTGAGTGAAAGATTGGATCACCTGCAATTCTTAGCCTTGCTATTGATTTCCCAATAGCCCCTTAAAAGTAATCTCTTTATTAAGAAGGTGTACAATAATCATCTGGAGGCCCAAGACAACATTCAGATCCTATTTGGCAGTGCAAAGCTCCTGTCATCACACATCCTAGGGACAGATGGCAATCAGAGCCTCACAGGCAAGGCAGCTTGAAAGTGACATGCTCTTGTGCTTCCACTTTAGAGAGTGGAGCACCAATGGAAATGCAGAGGCTTCGTTATGGCAAGCTGCTTCCATTATAATGCTGCAATTGGCATCTCAGATGTCCCCAGGGTGTTGGGATGAGAAGTGTTGGATTTTAAGCTCTGTATCTATTTAAAAAGAAAAAAAGAAAAAGAAAAAAAGTCTTTCATTAGGTACTAGTTTCCCCCTACCCTCACACTCCTATCCCTGCAAAAAGCACAAAGATGATGAAAAGGTCAAAGTCAAATGTTAACAAGGAAAATAATCGGTCTTGCTTTTAAGTTAGTGTGGAATACAAACACAGAGCTGAAAGCAAAAATAGGTTTAGCAAATTTAAATATGTGTTTAAGACGTGATGGTGTCAATATTTGGGTATATTTTTGTGTTGTAGTAAACTGGAAGGGTCTACAGAAAATATGGACGAGAAAAGTGAGGGACACAAACTATAGAGATGTGAATGAAATCTTTTCCTATGGAAAAATAGACAGATTCTTGGGTGCAGCTGAGTTCTGCTCAACACACAACTGAAATATGAGGAGAAAAGGGTGATTATATGCCACTTTTACATCCTACTAGTGCTGAGTCCAATCCTGATCCTAGGTCCAGTCACAATTTACAGCAGTCTCAGGTCTGCCCTAATTTTCATCCAGCTACAATTGCCCTTAAGGAGTAATTCCAGGATCTAGAGATCACCAGAGTACCAGTGGACTCCATGCACCCACTGCCGCACCTAAGTCCCTGGAGGGCAGGGGGATGCGGTGGGGGTTGACAGGTAAAGTCATGGAGGTTGGGGTGGGAAAAGAGAGGCACAGAGCCAGCTACACTGGTGTAACATGACATTGGGCACGTATGTTAGTATACTGAATGGGATCAAATGCCTACTCATAGGAGAATAATTTAATCAGTATTAAAACACAGAAAACCTCTCATGAAATGTACAGTTTTCTCTTGAGATAAAAATACTGGAGGCCAAGTAAAAAAGCTGGCATCTTATGAGCAGCCTAACTTGCATTTACCCACAAGGATGATTAAAGAAAAAGTTCCTGACTTAATTTGTTATTTCCCAAAAGAAGATGATTTTGGAAAAGAGATATATACAAAACACACGAGACAGAGTGATTTTGCTAGCCTCTTCTGAGGTTACCTTGATATAGGAAAGCGCATCGAACATTTCTTCAATCTGCTCTGAAGATTGGACAGCAGAGGAGATTGGACGTGAGGCGTTTAAGGAGTCTTTCATCATTGTCTTGAATCGTAGTTTCAGGAATTCTTCATCCTAGAAGAGAAATAGGAGTTTTTGCCCACGTGAGAAGTTAGAACAATAAAGGATTATGCCAAATTCACTATAATTCAGAACTGGAACGCAGAGCCTGGAATAGATAAGTTAAGCATTCCTTCTCCCTGCTGTCCTATTTACTTGGCATGTAGCCTAGTCATCTGACCCTCTCCATTTTGAGGCTCAGACTCTCTTTTCTTCTCTCACTGGAGACAGCAAACCAGTCAGTCAATCTCCTCTACCTAGATTATCATTGTTTAGTGCACTGTGGAACCATCAGCTCTCTTCCTCCCAAACCATAGCAGCAGAAGCTTACTAATGGACACACTTGTAAACCTGTATCTGCATTGCCACGAAGAGAGGTACCATGCACAATTCCACAGCCTACAAGAATAAAGTGTCCAAAGACCCAGTCTCTCCACAACAACCAGCCTCTCTTCACAGCATAACAGCAGATATTCAGCAACAGTTAAAACCCTTGGCTTTCAACAGAGGTAGGATTTTGTAGAGAGTCTGTAATTGGCATAATTTGTAACTTGATTATGCTGCCAAACACAGAATCAAGGCACATACACATTCAGGTCAATCGGACTCTACAGAGCCAAAGGTTTGGTGTAGGCAGATCCTTTTGCAGGTTCAGGGCCATATACTGTAAATTTGTTGGTACAGGAACCAGTGTCTGTTATTTGCAGCTATAAAGCAGCCTGCACACCCACAGTATGATGCTGTATAATAATCTAACCATAATCACCTGCCATAGGAATGAATATCTTCAGAAATACTGAAGTGTTTTAGCTAATACATTGTCTAACACAGGTTGGACTGGCAATGGTTTATATAATCCTTCCTCCAAATGAATGAACTAATGAGGCTGAAGAAGTGATTCCACAATAATTATAGTCTAAAAAAATTACAGTGAAGTCACTGGACTATAGAATGACTTGTTAGGAATATGCACACTGAACATTAAACCTGATCTTCTTGGCACCAGAACCTGAAATCTTTATTACATTCTAGATTTACATGCAGCAACTTTAAATAAACGCACTGAATATTACCAGAGTACCTCTACCTCCTACACTTCAGAGTCTGACCTACAACTATCCAACAGTGAGATGGCAGATATTTTGCCTTTTTTTATTTCAGTGGGGCTTTGTCTGGGTGCAGAGGTCTGCTAATGTGTTTATGAGTGCAGGATTGAGGCTTTAGAGCACTCCTGATAAGAAAAATAAAGATCAATGAATAAAATAGTCAAGTTGCTCTGGGGCCAATATACATTTTCTGTGAAGATTTAGATACTGTTTTCTTTAAGTGTGCATGCGGGAGGAGTTTGATAAAACATTTTTGGCACCACCAAGTGGTGAAATTTTAGGCTTCAAAGCAGCAATTTAATTTTTTTTTAAAGCAACTTGTTTGACTGAAAAGTTACAACCACAAGATTCTAAATGAGATTTAGAAGTATACAACACGTAACTTGCACAGTAGGTTAAAATACACACTCATGCAAAGCATGATTCAGTGTTAAACACTAGATCACTGATTAAACAAAGCAAAAAAGTTTTGCCCATTATTTTGTGCCTATGAAGAAAACATCAATTTATCTGTTTCAAAGGAGGTCACACGTAAAGGAGTGCATGTGCAAACTTGTAGGCCACTTTTGAAAATTTAGCCCACACAATTTTATTTAAACAGTGATTAAGATTCCATATTATTTGTAATCTTATCAGTGAGTGTCCTTGGAACGATTTAGAGTGCAATTTATGTCAGATTTTCATCACCTAAACCTCGTGAAATGGAGGTAAAAAAAATTATGTCAGCATTAAAAAGAAACCTCACTGATGGGAGAAAACTTCAGATTTAGATGAAGTACTCACAGTCTGCAGTTCTGGGAAAGTTCTTTCCATGGCATAGTATTCCATAAAAGTGGCAAATCCTTCATTCAGCCAAAGATCATTCCACCATTCCATAGTTACTAAATTACCAAACCACTGGGGGGGGGGGTGAGGGGGGGCAAAAAACAAACAGTTTTTAATTGTGCAAGATGTGAGAAAAATCAGTCAAATTTCAAGATTATAACAAACGTATAATCCAACCAAGAAAAGACACTTTATGAAGGGCTACATTGTGGTTTTGCCACAAACCCTATGTACAGGGCAACATTTAGTTGTGCTTCCCCACAAACAAGCTAGGAAAGAGATTACGACCCAGAGGTCCAGTAACTTCCAGTTTCCTGCTACACCAAGAGCAAAATACTCACAAGTTCTATACCCGGTGCAGTGCATATGCTTAGCAAGTGTAATAGGGAAGGGGAAGTGTTAGAATGAGAGAAGACTGCATTGTTAAAATATAGCATTTTAATCCAGTACCTGATGAGCCAGCTCATGAGCTATCACTGCAGTTACCAGCTTTTTATCCATTGCTGAAGAGGTTTTAATGTCATAAAGGAGTGTTGTCTCTCTAAAGGTGATTAAACCCCAGTTTTCCATAGCACCTGCCTGGAAATCAGGAATAGCTACCAAATCTGGGGAGTGAGGGAAAATAAATAAATGAACCAGACAGTCACAAGTTACAGTAATGCTGCACTTCAGATCTACCTGCTTTACCACAATCTAGATCTACCAAACTTCACTATTTAGCCACCAATGCTGCAAACACTACATGCTAGCTGTAAGTAAACAAGTCATCCCATTGATTTAAAGAGCAATTACGTACGGAGAAATAGTTTTGCAGGTTTGTGTCAGGTAGATATGTCACTCATACTGAGAATTCTCTATGTCCCTATCTGAGCATATAGTGTTAAAATGTACAGCAAAACTTCTCCAGAGGGCACACTGAATTGGCCTTTCTTACACCAAAGGTTTACAAACTTCTTGAGCCTGGGACCCATTTCCCACACACTCATACAAGCCCAGTTAAACAGCTATTAAATTTTAATATTTTTTTTTAAAGTCAGGTTTTGGAGGGTTTTTTATTCTTAAATTATTTTTATTTTGAAAAACCCTCTGAAGTATGGAAAAAACTGCTACTTATTAGAAAATTATTATATATTTATTTATATTTTTTTAAAAAAAAAGATAGATGAAAATGCTTTACCTAATTTTTGAAGAGGATACTCTATATGAAAATACTTCCGATAAAACTCCAGGAGCTTCACTGCTGTGTCTAGGGCATGCTCAACTTGGCCTAGCTTCTGTGGCATGGCATATATAGATACCTGGCATAATAAATAAAATAAATAATAAAAATAAATGAGAAGCAAGAAAATATTTCATGGGATGCAATCACAAACAGCAAGAGAGGGAACTGGTAGGCAAAAAACTAAGTGGATAGGGGTAATTCCCTGGCTAGTTTTAAGGAAATATATATAAAAATCACAAGCATTTGATATCAAAATGTTTGGCGATTGTTGTCACTTCTTTTATTCATCATCACTTGAAACTGTTTGAGGTACATTTATCCCCCAAATGCATCTGAATGTGCATAATGCTAGTCTGAGTCCGGATGCATACGTTATGCATTTGTTGATGACAACTCTAAGAATGCAATTCTCCCAGGAGTTACTGTTCCTCGCACCATTTAAACCTGGAGCTGGGGTAAACTGGATGAGGTGGAGAGGGCAAAACAGAGATTCCATATATATTGTGAGCCTGAGGATCTCACTGCATCAGCTCCATAGCAGCTAGAACCAAGGGGATTATTGGGAAGAGGCCACAGAAATCTTGTCTAGGTAGATCCAGTTGCTCCAATCCCTCCCCATCCAGTACAGTAGGTGTGGAGAGGTAGCAGCTGCTATTCCAGCTGCTGAGATGCTGTGTTCCACTCTGATGACTTGACTGTGGGAATGCACAAATTCTACCCCCTTTAGTTTCCATTCAAAATCTAAGCTCAGCATTTGTGCCTGGGATTGGGCAATTTCTCCCCAGTACAAGCAACCAAAAGAAAAATAAAGCTCCTCCAAACTGGACCACAGAGCCTAGCCTATTTATCTCTAATTACAACTATTTGCCTATGCAAGAAGGGAAGTCTGATAAAAATCCACAATTTTACTCTATATATTGGTTTAGAACAAGTTATATCAAGATAACATTTCTTAGCAGTATATCTGATCAGGGCTTCCTTTCCCTCCTGCAGCTTTGTTAACAAAGCTACTCTTTGGCTCCTTCTAGACAAGTACTAATGTTTTCCATTTCACCACAAAGGGACAGCTCCTGCTAGTGACAGGGTCTGATTCCCAAATTGTTACTCAAGTGAAGCTCCCACACCCCTTGTATGACTAAATACTGCAAGATCCCTCCTAAGTATCTTCCTTCTCGTCATTCTCAAGTATACAGCTTCCCACCAACCCAGCAGGTCATATCCCTGAAGCAATGCCACCAAAGATTAAATGAAGTCAAGAGCAGTTGCCAGGTGCTCAGGACTTTTCAAAAGTCAGGGCAGAAATATTCAGGCACCTACATATGGACTTAAAATTCTGGCCCAAGTCTGTCCTACTTGGAGCATAGACTAGTTTGGATAGTTGGCTCTAGGTAACATAGATATAGAGCCCAACTCCCTTTTTTGGGTACAGGAGAGTGCTTCTGCTGTCCCTTGCTCTCATGTGCAGTGATGTGGGAGAGAAGTAGCCATTTGGGAGATGGGGGGCAGGACAGCACTATTGTCACCTGCCGTGACTCCGCTGGGGGTAGACAGGTTAACATTCCAGCTGGGGCGTCACCAGAACTCTGCCAATGGAGCCTGCGCAGGACAGGTACTGAATCCATATCCCTTCTGGCTGGCTTGGCACTGCTCCTTCACAGACAAGCCCATCCTACTTTTGGCATCAGCTCTGAATCCCCCAGCACTGTGAGCTGTGCAAGTGGCTTGCACCACTATACCCTTGCTCTGGGCAGACTTTCTGCAGCCAGGAGCCTGCTGTCAAGTTCTGGCAACACAAGCAGGCCACCGCTCTGGAATCAATCCAGTCCACAGCATAAGATTATTTGCTAGACACTCTTATAATAGGTGATAGGCACAGAGTAAGCAGGAAAACATCCCAGAGAGCTACTCATGTATGTGTAGAGGTTAAAAGTACAACGGAAACATACCAGAGTCCTATTAGTTTCCTTACTGATATTCTTCAGATTTGCAACAATGAACGCTACCAAGTAAGTACTCATCTTCAAACTCACAAAGAATTCATCTTGAACTATTCCAGCTGCCACAGGGATGGTTACATTCTGCAGATTTAAAAAAAAAAAAGAAGAAGAAGATAATGTTACTACTGAGGCCAATTGGAAAAAAAAAAAAAAAAAAAACTATCAGATAAAGGGCTTGGAGACCATATAAACAAGTTACGCCTAGAGTGCACAATGGCAATTATAAGTAAGTTTGTCAGACCATTTTATTACAGTAGAACCTCAGAGTTATGAGCTGACTGGTCAACCAGAAACCTCATTTGGAACCAGAAGTATACAATCAGGCAGCAGCAGGAAAAAAACAACAACAAATACAGTACAGTACTGTTTGTACTGTACTGTGTTAAACAAGCTACTAAAAAGTAAAAGGGAAAGTTTAAAAAAAAGATTTGACCAGGTAGGGAAACTTGATTCATTTAAATAAGATGGTTAAAAGCAGCATTTTTCTTCTGCATAGTAAAGTTTCAAAGCTGTTTTAAGTCAATGTTCAATTCTAAACTTGCAAAACAACCACCGTAACTCTTTGTTCAGAGTTACGAACAACCTCCATTCCCGGAGGTTTGACTGTGTTTTAAGGTGCTAAGATACTAGTGGCCATGTAAAACCCCAAGATATATACATAGGCAAGTTGCTCATAATGTAACAAAATGTACTTATGATGAAGCTAACATTTTCCAGGTCTACTTTGCATGCCAGACAGAGTTTATGAAAATCCTATAAGAAAAGTACACAGCATACTACAGATTAACTGACAACATAGAACAGTGAAGGTTTGGGGATATATCTGTTATTTTAGGCAGCTTTTGTAGCCATAAAATTGAGTTATCTGCCTTATCCTCTGCATAGTGCCTACATTAGGCTGCACAGCTGACTGAATGAAACTGTATAGTTCATGGGGGGGGGGGTGGAAGAGAAGGAACAACATCGTTGAAATAATGTATTCCCTGTTTGTCAGGCAAGAAAACTTGGCCCTGATTCTGAAAACACATCAACTTTCAGCCTTAATCTCATAAATTTTAAGCCTGAAGGTACCATTATGACCCTCTAGTATAATCTACGTTACAGAGACCACATATTTTCACCCAATAATTCCTGTACCAAGCCCACAACTTCTGGTTGAATTAGAATGTGTCTTTCTGAGACAATCCAGTTTTACCTTAAAGACATCAAGTGATGGAGAATTTACCACATCCCCTTGGTAAATTGTTTCAATGGCTAAATGCCCTCACATACAAGTTTACACTTTATTTCCAACCTCAATTTGTTTAGTTTCAACTTGCAGCCATTAAATCTTGTTATGCCTTCATCAGCTAGTTGAAAGAGTACTCTTCTCTGAAACCTTCTCCCCATGTAGGTACTATTTATAGACTTGATCAAGTCACCTTTTAACCTTCCTGTGGATACATTAAATGCTTGAGCTTCTTTATGATGAGAGACTTAACTTGGGTTTTCCCAGAGGCCTCCAATCATCCTTATAGCAAACAAAAAGATGTCAAAAAATTGTAAGAGTTTAGACATTAGAACTGGACACAGTATTCCAGTCTCACTAGTGCTATACACAGAGAATGCCAATCCTCTGCTCCTATTTAACATTCCACAGTTTATGCAGCCAAGATTCACTTTAGTCCTCTAGAGCTCCCAATGTAATGCTGTAGCTATGTTCAGTTGGTTATCCACCATGATCCCTAAATCCTGAGAAATCTGATGGACTTGAAGTTCAACATGTGCTCAAGTGTTGGTAGGATCTGGGCCTAAATTGTCAAATCTAAGTTAATAAAGATACTACTTTCCTTGGCAATAAGTTAGTATACAAAACTTGGAGCTCCTTATAGGGAGCCTGCATAGATGTCCTTACAAAATCAGAGTGAAAAGTCACTGAACCTGTCGTACTAAATGTAATGTACTGTACATTTAAGAAATCGTATGGGACTGTATAACTAAAAGACTTTTGTAATGCATATGCACAAGATGGCAAGTATTCTTGACAGAACGCAAAATTCAGAATCAACTAATATAAATAGCATATTCAGAAACATAACCATTATTCAGTTCAGAAATCAAAAAGTATTATATTTCAAATTACAAGGAGCCAATCTAACATGAATGATGAGTGAATAATTCTTTTTTAGATGACAATTTCATTAGTGAATTGATTATTTTACTTACTTTATTTCTTTTGTCATGCCCTCAAAGTGGATTCTCAGTGCTAAGTGAGGGACTTTACTACCCAATTCTCATTAACACCTTTTTCATATTGAGTGAAAAGGAACCTGGAAAATGCTGTTTTTAGAGGTTAGCAAACTGCACATTCCAGGTGGCAAGGTGCAGGGAGCAATTGGTGCACCGCTGATTTTAAATAAGGGATGGCAGGGGGAGTAATAGGAGGTGTCTGCTTAATTCAATTGTCCCTAAAAAAAAAAAAAAAAAAAGGAAATAGCCCCCTCCTCTCCCCCCCCCCCCAAAATTGGGAATGGCGTGGGGGTGGGGGGAGAAAGGACTAATTACAGCTTGGCAGAAGTACCACAGTGAAAGACAGACAAGCTAGGGTGGTAGTGCAAGGGCAGATGGAGGGAACCAATCTGGGAACAGAGGAGCCAGGAGGAGGAGCAGTTGCTGACTAATCTAGGGAGCTCAGGAGAAGAGAAGCAGCATATAAATTTGCCATCTAATCTAGTTGCCAAACCCAGGGCACAATGTTTGGTAAAAGTAGGGGGCTGAGCACCAAATGGCTGCCCAGCATCTCTCAGGCATAGGAATATTTTAGATATGCTGAAGAGGTTGCCTGGGCTCTAGTTGAGTGGGCCCAGATGCCTGTGGGAATGGGCATATCTTCTATTTCGTAACATTGTAATGCATCGGGGTCCACTTGGATAATCCCTAGGAAGAAATGGCCTGATTTCTTGCAGCCTTTTCCAGTACCACAGATAAAGGGGGTCAACTGAATGGCTTTGTTTGGTCTAAAAGAAGGTCACTGGAAACATCTAATGTATGGAACTTGGTTTCTCTTAAGCCTGAGTGTGATTTGGGGAAGAAGATAGCGAGGTTGTTGGTTTGGATTAAATGATAAATCAGACACCATCTTGGTAGGAATTTAAGGTGGGGACTCAGCACCACCTTAACCCTGGGGAGGCAAGAGAAGTCATCCTACTGTTAGTGCTCGAATCTCACTAACTCTCCAGGCTGAGGGGATAGCCACTAGGAAGATTGTTTTGACTAGGTTGGTGAAGTAAGGACTTGGATATGCTTTCCATGAGGCCCGTAAGAACTACATTAAGGTCCCAGGATAGGAGACGATTCAGGGTGCATGAAACAGTGCTTTTAGAAATTTTGAAACAATGGGATGAGAGAACACAATATAAAAAAGTTTTAACAGGAAGGTGACAAGTTGAAATGACTGCTAAATGGACCCTCACAGAGCTGATGGTGAGCCTCATATCTTGAACTGTAGGCTATGATCTACACACTTGGGAATAGAAGCTTGTAATGGGTTGAGATCTTGTTATGAAGCCCAGATGGAAAAATTCTTCCACTTTAGAACATAATGGTCTGACCCAGTGTGGCCAATGGCCCACTGGGCCATCTAGCCCAGTAGAGTGTCTGAAGACAGAAGTGGTGCCAGATGCTTCAGAGAGAGAGAACAGAACATGGTAATTATTGAGTGGATTCATCCCGTTGTCCAGTCCCAGCTTCCGGCAGTCAGAGGTTTAGTGACACACAGATTATGGGTGTTCCTAACTATCTTATTAGAGATCAGCCCTCCTTTCTGGGGAGCTCATCAATGAATGAGATCTTGTCACAGGCTAGGTAGTCATATTTAGCAAACAGGGTTTTATAGCGGCTGTTTGCCCTTGAAGAAGATGCCAGAAAGTAGGCCTTTCTACTTAAGAGATCAAACTCTTGGGCTTTTTGTTCTTAGGAGTGTGGTCCTATCTGCTTGGATCTCTCCTTTACTGCAGATACCATGAGGGAGTTAGAAGTCATTAAATCCTTTTGGAGTGACTTGGTATCTTTCTCTGCTCATTTTGATGTTGGAAATAAAGGCTTGAACCTGCTATCGGTATTTTACAGGCTCTTGGATGCTTTCATTTATTCGCATTGCCAATCTGCCTGGGAAATCAGAATGGGTAGTATCACATAACATATGTGCTTTCTCCCTTACAGATAATTCAGTGTCCTGAGTGTCTGCTATCGTTCCCAACAATTCCTGAAAGGGCTTGAAGTCATCAGAATGTGATATTGGCGGGGATGTCACCATGTCATCCAGAGAGAAGGAAGATAGATCTTCAGGATTATTCAGCTGAAAAGGGTTAAGAGGAGTCTCCTGGGGATCTTGGAAGGAGTCATCTTCTGATTCTTCCTCCTGAGCATCTGACCCTACTCATATTCTTATTCTCTTGTGATGTCTACTTCATCAAGGGATCTAGCAACGGACCTAACTGGCATCTAGTGGATCTAGATCACTTATAGGTAGAGCAAGAGGCAGAGGAGCACCTAGAGGGTATATAAGGGGCCCAGAATAGCTGAGAAGGTATAAGGAGAAGTCTACCCAGTATGTCAGGATGCTGTGGGTGGGTGGGTGGGGAGGAAGAGAGAGTTAGGAGTTCTGGAGGTTAAATCTAAGGGACACTGTGCTTGAGGAATTCCTAGGAAGAGTGGTGGGAAGAACTTCTGCATCAGGGCCTCTGCTAGATTCTGGAAAGAATGAGTGAACAGCAAAGAGAAGGAGTTTAGGCTCAGCCATTAGGTGGCAAGGTGCCTTGGCACCAAGTAGTAATCTAAAGAAAGGGAAGATTTTAAACAAAACCAACTAGACTGCCAACAGGGCAGAAATTCATCACTATGCTAATTTATCTAATATTTACAAACCAAGCTGGTGGATGGCTGCTAGGAGGTAGCAAGCAAACACTACCAAGTTTTACCTCGCTGCCGCAGGCAATAACTGGGAACTGAAAGATAGTTGGGGATGCTCTGCTCTATACGCAGTGGTGAGCTGGAGCCGTTTCCCACTGGTTCGCTAGAGCCGGTTGTTAAATTTAGAAGCCCTTTTAGAACCGGTTGTTCTGCAACAACCGACTCCATGGGTGCTCCAGCCCTGGAGCACCCAAGGGGAAAATTTGGTGGGTGCAGAGCACCAACCAGCAGCTCCCCGCCCCACCCCCGACTCACCTACGCTCCGCCTCCTCCCCTGAACGTGCAGCCCTGCTCCAGCCCCAGAGCACCCACGGAGTCAGCGCCTAAGGCGCCACTTTTGATGTGATCAGTAGGGGGGGGAGTAGCTGCTCCCCCCCAGCTATGCTCCCCCACCCCTAAGAGCCAGAGGGACCTGCCGGATGCTTCCTGGGAGCTGCCCCAGGTAAGCACTGCTGGGACTCCCCATCTCACCCACCCCCGGCAGGTGCCTCTGACTCTTAGGGGTGAGGTGGGCACCCACTACGGTGGCCCACAAGACCCTCCTGCCCGGTTCTGGGGGCAGTCAGGGGACAGGGGAGGGGGTTGGATAGGGCAGGAGTCCCGGGGTGGCGGGGGTGGGCAACGACCCCCTCGTGGGGTGAGGAGGGAACCCATTGTTAAGATTTTGGCAGCTCATCACTGTCTATATGCGATTGTGTTGGGGAGCACAAGGACAAGGACATGTAATGTGCAGGCACTGTCCCAATGGATGCTGCAAAACAGAAGATTTCAATCTTGTGCTCATGCACACCATAAATGGGATCCACATGGACCAAACCTCGAAGAAGAATCTTAAGTTCGAAAGAGAGTGGTGCAACAACCGAAGTGCATGTAGATATACAGTCCCATGCCAGTTCAGTCCAACTGCTGGCTGTAGCCATTCAACATTCCTATAGTACATCCAGTACCATGTAGTACACTAAACAGTTATCTGATCTGGGATACACTCTAAATCTAAATGTGTAAGGTCTTTGGAGCAAGTCAGCCTTTTTATTACATGTTTGTATGGTGTCTTGCACAGACCCCTGTCTGGGTCATCTATGCTCTCTTGTGACACAAATTAACAAAGTGATTCAGAGTACTTTTAATACAGAGCACCTAAAAGACACACATCCATCCTCTAATATTCGTGCATTAGAAGAGCATAACTGTACCTTTGGCATATTTGACAGAGTGGAGTGCTGTTCATCTCTCTTGATCTTAATTAGAAAAGTGGCTTTAAATGCTGGTTCATCGAAGCATGGAAAAGCAGACCTTGCAGCCAGAGGCTCAAACTGAGTTGCTGCAAGCCATCTAATGAAAAGAAAAGACACGTTAAAAAATATAAGAGTTGGTATTACCATTCTTTAATAAATCAAGAATGGTTACTTTGAGGATTGGAATGGAATGAAGTTTTATTGGGAGAAGCTGGGAACA
Organism: Lepidochelys kempii; assembly: GCF_965140285.1. NCBI lineage: Eukaryota > Metazoa > Chordata > Testudines > Cheloniidae > Lepidochelys > Lepidochelys kempii. The sequence continues at coordinate 62,565,248 of NC_136384.1, read as the reverse complement.
GAGAGGTAGCCATGATTTGTCAGGATAGAATAAGCACACTTTTAAGAAAGGCCTGTCATCAGTTTAAGTCTCAGAAGATTTTTCAATGTAATTTTTATTCAATGTTCTTTCTAGCATAATGCAGTCAGAAGATACAGTTTGGCTAATGCATCAAACTATAAACAGATTAGATTGAAATACAGGGCACATTATCAGTAAACAATTGTCCCAACAACCAAGTACTGAAAAGCTCATATATCCCTAAGAGTACATAGCCCAAAAGAAGAGTAAGAAACATGTACCGGCACTTCTATTTTGAAGTGTCTAACAATGCGAATAAACTTCATGCCCCACTGGCAGACAGGGTGACTGACTGCTTCTGTCCATCCATAACTTTCAACCAGACAGGAAAAGCCACTTCCAGGTCCTATCTAATTGTTCCCCTCCCTGTCACTGACTTGTGGACAACTGCTGGCCCAGTCAATGTCTTTGGGTACGTCTACACTAGAAATGCTACAGTGACACAAACTACTTTAGTGCAGACACTAAGTTGACGGAAGGTTTTCTTCCATTGCAATAGTAAATCCAGCTTTCTAAGAGGTGACAGCACAGAGGTTCTCAACAAATTTTGACTCAGTGCAGCCACCAACTGTTGCTGGTGGCTGCCCTGACATTTTTTTCCTAAAATACTTAATTAACTTTAAGAAAAAATAAATATTAGGGCTGTCAATCAATTAAAAAAAATTAATCATGATTAATCATGCTGTTAAACAATAGAATACCATTTATTTAAATATTTTGGATGTCTTCTATATTTTCAAACATATTAATTTCAATTACAACACAATACAAAAATGTATAGTGCTCACTTTATATTTAATTTTTATTACAAATATTTTCACTGTAAAAAATAATATTTTTCAATTGTGCACTGCAGTACTTGTAATGGGAATCTCTTTATCATGAAAGTTGAACTTACAAATGTAGAATTATGTACAAAAAACCTGCATTCAAAAATAAAACAATGTAAAACTTTAGAGCCTACAAATCCACTCAGTCCTACTTCTTGTTCAGGCAATCGCTCAGATAAACAAGTTTGTTTACATTTGCAGAAGATAATGCTGCCCATTTCTTGTTTACTATGGCACCTGAAATTGAGAACAGGCATTCGCATGGCACTGTTATAGCTGGCGTCGCAAGATATTTATGTGCCAGATGTGCTAAAGATTCATATGTCCCTTCATGCTTCAACCACCATTCCAGAGGACAAGTCCATGCTGATGAAGTGTTCTGCTCGATAACAATCCAAACCAGTGCAGACTGACGCATGTTCATTTTCATATCTGAATCAGATACCACCAGCAGAAGGTTGATTTTCTTTTTTGGTGTTTCAGGTTCTGTAGTTGCCACATCGGAGCATTGCTCTTTTAAGACATCTGAAAGCATGCTCTCTACACTCGTCCCTCTCAGATTTTGGAAGACACTTCAGACTCTTAAACCTTGAGTAGAATGCCATATCTATCCTTAGAAATCTCATATTGGTACCTTCTTTGCGTTTTGTCAAATCTGCAGTGAAAGCATTATTAAAATGAACAACATGTGCTGGGTCATCCTCCAAGATTACTATAACATAAAATATATGGCAGAATGAGGGTAAAACAGAGCAGGAGGCATACAATTCTCAGCCCCACAAGGAGATCAGTCACAAATTTAATTAATGCATTTTTTTTTTTTTTAAAAACTAGTATCATCAGCATGTTCTCTGGAATGGTGGCCGAAGCATGAAGGAGCATACCATTGTTTAGCATACCTGGCACATAAATACTTTGCAATGCCTGCTACAAAAGTGCCACACGAAAGCCTATTCTCACTTTCAAGTGACACTGTAAATAAGAAGCAGGCAGTATTATCTCCTGTAAATGTAAACAAACTTGTTTGTCTTAGCAGTTGGCTGAACAAGAAGTAGGACTGAGTGGACCTGTAGGCTCTAAAGTTTTACACTCTTGTTTTTGAGTGCAGTTATGTAACAAAAGAAAACAAAAATCTAAATTTGTAAATTGCACTTTCATGATAAAGAGATTGCACTTCAGTACTTGTATGAGGTGAATTGAAAAATACTGTTTCTTTTGTTTAATTTTTACAGTGAAAATATTTGTAATAAAAAATATAAAGTGAGCACTGTACACTTCATATTCTGTGTTGTAATTGGAGTCAATATATTTGAAAATGTAGAACATCCAAAAATATTTAATAAATGTCAATTGGAATTCTATTGTTTAATAGTGTGATTAAAACTGCAATTAACTCAAAAAAATTAACTGCGATTAATCAGGTGAGTTAACTACAATTGATCGACAGCCCTAATAAATATGCACATATACATGTCCAAATCATTGTAATTTATTTATGTAGGGATTGTTTGTGTACTAGATAATAAAAATAATGCTAAGAAAAGTGATACTTGTATCTGTGTTAATATCACTTTTCACAAGTAGTCCTGGCAAATTAAGACTTGGATGGAGGGATGGGGAGCAGCAGGGGCCATGGAGGATGGATGTAGGGCTTGGGGAGACAGCGGAGGCCAGGGGGGATAGATGGGAGACCCTGCCACTGTGCGTCGGGGCTGAGGGTCAACACCCTGGGCCAGCACCTACTGGAGCCCAGTGGCTCAGCACCAGTTGCTGCGTTACAGGACTGGGGATTTGTGCTCAGGGCCAGGGATCAGTGCCTGCTGCCACATGGCCAGAGGTCAGTGACTGGGGCCAGCACCTGCTGCCACACGGCTGGGGCTAGGGGCAGAAGCCTGCTGCCAGACAGCTAGGGCTGAAGGTCAGCACCCGCCAGAGCCCAGGGTCAGCTCCCATTGCCACACAACCAGGGCTGGAGATCTGCACCCAGGACTGGTGCCCAGGGCCAGCACCCACCAGAGCCAAGGGTCAGCAACCAGGGCAGGCACCCGCCACCTGGGTTGAGGGTCGGCACCATACAGCCCGGGATCAGCGCCAGGAATCACAGCCAGTCACCGCACTGTTGGGGTTAGAGCCTGAAGCCCCATGACTGAAGGTCAGGGCCATGTGACCAAAGCTGGGGTCAGTGCTTGAAACCCTGCAACCAGAGCTGGATATTGGTGGCTGGAGCCCTGGGCTGAAGCCAGGCTCCTTAAGTCCCAACCACTCCAGGGCTGAAGCCAAAACCCCACCAACCCTCACAGGTAGAGAACCCACCTTGCTCCTTCAGTATCATGCCCCACCTGTCTTCAGAAGTGGTGCAGGGCAGCACATCCAGGAGCAACAGGAAGTGAGGGACTGATGCGTTGCCCCCCATCACCACCCAGGAGGCTCTTGTGACCACAGAGAAACTCCCTGGTGGCTATATTTGAGAAACGCTGAGCTAGGTTGACAAAAGTATTCTTCCATTGACCAAGCAGCATCTACACCAGATCTTAGGTCAGCTTAATGACATTGCACACGGTGTGAAATTTTTCACAGCTCTGAGAGATGTAGTTAAGCTGACTTAAAGAGCTCATCTACACTACAAAGTTAACACATAAACAGAGGCAGGGAGGGAATCCTGTTCAACTCCATTTGACTAGAATCTTTGTTTCGCCAGGCCCAATAAATGTTGGTGGAGACTAGCAAATAGGAGACTGCAACACATCTTCCAAACATGGCACCAAAATACTTTTTTCTTTCTATCTTCCTTTCGATCTTTCAGAGTGGTCGAGAAAGCGTGTCCCCAACACAGACATCACACCTTCTACTGATAGCAATTTACACACTTTCCTAAATCCCACAGCTATGCTGTGACAACATGAAGGTACAGTAGTAGCTATCATCAGGCTGTTCACCCAGAAAGTGGAAGAGCTGCAGAGTCCTTTCTAAAAAAAGGGTCACATTCTGATTCAATCTTGTGGCTCTTTCCAAGTCTACCCACTGGCTCCTTCCTGTTCCTCCAGGCACACATCTGTTTCCTCTTACAGCTATATTGCCCCCCATAACTTCTTTGGCACTAGCAACCGTCTGTGCAGCTAATCAGGAGTGGTGACCTTTTCCAAAGCTGCCTCTCTGAACTTTCTTCTGACCCAGACAGACAAGCCTTGGAAAGTCACTACATTTTATTGTCCATTAACTTAAATCTCTTACTGACACACCTACTTGTATCAGTTTCTTAAAGCGTGTAGGTTGATTGCCATTAAGACACTGCACAATCTTGTGAGAAGTGCTTTCAGAGTTTGGCTCTTCTTGTTTAGTTCAACAGAAAAACTGTAGGATTAAGAACTGCTGAGATTTTAAATATAAGACTTGTGTTATCTGGCCTTCTTCTGAAAGCCCCTGCTCCTGGAGTCATACGTTTATGTGAGAATTTCAACTTTTTTTTTTTTTAAAAGTAGGTTTCTCGCTCTCATGGCTGTGGAATAAAGCTTGAAAGACATGAAACCCAGATCTCAAAAACAAAAGAAAAAAAATAACCCAGAATATATGGGGTTCAAAAATAAAAAGATTTTTCAGGGTCTGACTCATGTTTTTGAATGCATGGTAATGTTTCAACAGACAACTTACCCTATCCCCTCATCCTCAACAGGAAGAAAATGCCAACAGGGGGTGAGGGAAGAAAATTCTATCTCCTTCCCTCTCAAGAGATCAGGAAATGGTTTGTTTTCTTTGATGTCAGCCTGATAAACACAGCATCTGAATGTAGAGAGCTAATTTATCATTCACACACTAACACAGGTCAGTTTCACCCCTCAAAAGCCTGCATTTTTAAAAACGATAATGATGAAGTAAATTAAATGTAGAGAATGAAGGGAGGCTTTTTGGAAAGGGAACCGAATAGAAAATGAAAGCAAAATGGAACCCATTGCCCACAATTATTGGCATAAATGAATTTTGCCTTCTAAGCTCTGACTGCAGTTATTTTATTTCATTTCATATATTGCCTTGTAATGCCTGTGTTCTCAGCTTCTTCTTGTGGCAGTGTATTTTATTTAATCTTTCAGGTATGATATTTTGATGTGATGGACAACTCAGATTATAGTGATCTTTGGCTCACTAGCATGAGAATGCTATTGATAACAAATCTTTGTTATTTTAATTCAAAGCCAAAAGAATAAGGAAGAAAGATCAACAGCTGGCTACAACACTGGGAAAAATATCTGTTACCAGGTAACCTCCAGAGAGGGAGTTTCACCATATGCGTATGAATATCCTCTCCTTGATGTTTATGGATAAGATTTCTTTCCGAGTAGGAAAATATGGAACTTGTTTTGACCGTTCAAAAAATTGGCCAGCCAGACACAGCCAAACTGGAACAAACCAATGGTATCTAGACCAGACCTCTGTCTTCAAAAGCCAGGTGCTTTAGAAAGAAAAAAAAGTCATAAACCCACTGTGATGTGCCCAGTTCCACAACAGAACATATCATTTGGGGACTGGAGGACTCTGTGTTACTTGAGGACTCTTCCTATTAGATGGTGATCAATGCATGTACTGTTGCAGTCTATAAACTGCAAGTGTACCCCAGTTTTTATAGCAGCAGAAGTTCTTCTAAAATGACAAGATGTATACAACCCTTTTCTTGTCTATATTAAGCTATTTGCCTTAATGATATCCTGATGGTGATAAGTTCTACAGGTTAATTTTAAGTGACATCAAAAAGCATTTACTTTGACATTTTTTAATGTGTTGCCTTTTAAAATTTATCATTGTTAGTGTGTTATGGGAAGAGGAAGGGAGATCAACTGCATCATCTAGTTAAGTAAACTAGATTTTTTTTTAAATAGCGAAAGCTCAGCAAAACATCTTTCCACTATGCAGCTCTCTTGCTTTTCTACTAAAAATAAATAATCTTTACACTAGCTGGTTTTCTTTTTAAAATGGATTAGACTTAATTTTAAATCTGGATTTATTTATCATTAATTAAGAGGTGCAGGCAGCAAAAGATTATTGATTGGTCAGCTTGTGCCACACTGCAATATTAATTTACTCCTCAAGTAGCCCCACTGAAATCAATGAGACTGCTCAAGGAGTCGGGTACTATTTTATGTGAGTAAGGCTATAACAACCTGGCTACCTATGGAGAAAAATATCAAACCTTTATTACTTACCTACTTCTAAGGAGACCAGAAGGAAGGTGCTTAGTACAACCTTTGTGATTGTCTACTGACTTAGTAAGAAGTAGACCAAGTGGTCTTTTGGACAAATTCCCCATCAACAACATTCATGATTAAGAGTATCAATCACTCTGCAGTAGTGACTCATTAACACCACCACCACAAAAAACATATTTGAGAGAAAGCCAGGAAAGGACCTAAATTAATACAACCTAACAGGATATCTATCTACAAGCCGGGTAACAGAACTGAACTGAAGGACTGTCTGCACTATAATGAACCAACCTATGCAAGACATTCTTGAAGCAGTGTTGATTCTAATCATGGAAAACTTCTGCTTTACTCTCCCCCGCTGCACCTGATCTTTGTGTAAATTGCTATCAACATGAAGAATTAATATTAAAAACAGAGGGAAAGTTGTATTTCCTAAGGAACTTTTTTTACATAAAGCAAAAACCCTGCTCATTTTCAGACAGATTTTCTGTTAGTGACTGACTCCTGAAGAACTCCTTTGCTATACACTTCAGGGCCCAGGTGCTGAGTGAGAAAAACCACACATCCAAGTCATTGCTCCCCTTCCCCCATCATCATTTTTAATTAATGAATCAAGTGCAAATGAGTTGTCAAGGTTCCTTCCCCACTCTGAACTCTAAGGTACAGATGTGGGGACCTGCATGAAAACCCCCTAAGCTTCTTTTTACCAGCTTAGGTTAAAACTTCCCCAAGGTACAAACTATTTTACCTTTTGCCCTTCGACTTTATTGCTGCCACCACCAAGCATCTAACAAATATATAACAGGGAAAGAGCCCGCTTGGAAACATCTTTCCCCCAAAATCTTCCCCAAACCCTACACCCCCTTCCCTGGGGAAGGCTTGATAAAAATCCTCACCAATTTGCATAGGTGAACACAGACCCAAACCCTTGGATCTTAAGAACAACGAAAAAACAATCAGGTTCTTAAAAGAAGAATTTTAATTGAAGAAAGTAAAAGAATCACCTCTGTAAAATCAGAATGGTAAATACCTTACAGGGTAATCAGATTCAAAACATAAATAATCCCTCTAGGCAAAACCTTAAGTTACAAAAAGACACAAAACCAGGAATATACATTCCATTCAGCACAACTATTTTACCAGCCATTTAAACAAAACAGAATCCAACACATATCTAACTAGATTACTTACTAAGTCCTAAGACTCCATTCCTTTTCTGTTCCTGGCAAAAAACACAGACAGAGAGCCCTTTGTCCACCCCACCCGCCAGCTTTGAAAGTATCTTGTCTCCTCATTGGTCATTTTGGTCAGGTGCCAGAAAGGTTGTCTTAGCTTCTTAACCCTTTACAGGTGAAAGGGTTTTTCCTCTGGCCAGGAGGGATTTAAAGGTGTTTACCCTTCCCTTTATATTTATGACATGAGTACATACAAAACAACCTAGAAATACAGGGATGAGAAGAGTTATTCATAAGCCTACCTTTTCTCAGCATGTTCATCCTTGTAGGAGACTTTGTAAAACCCATAATAGGTATCTGATAAATTAGATGAATAGTCTATACTGAGGGTGTAGTTCTGTCCAACAAGTAGAGCGTCAGGGGCCACAACTGCAATCTGATCACGTATTGGATATTCCAGGACTACAACTGGTTTTGCCTGATTCCAACCTGCTGAACTCAGTGTTGCCTTGGTGATATTAAGTCCTGAGCTATGAAGTATGATATTCCAAGTGACCTGAATTACATTAACAGTTATCTGAACAGAACCTGCAAACTTTGTAGTTGTTAGGTTTGGCTGTAAGACAAGATCATAGTGTAGCGGTATAACATTACTGGGAAGCCTAGTTTTTGCCCACGGAAATCTCTTTCCATTAGTTGCTAGAGGATATATCAGTTCCATTGTATGGTTCTTTTTATGGCAGCCTTCTTTGGTAAAGGTACATTTGGGAAGAAGGTAGATCACCATTATTACTGAAACTGCAATCACAAGAACTACTGCACAAACTACCATGGTCCTTAAAGAGGGCACTGAGCATGATCCATCTGAGCTCTGTCTATAGCCAGCTGCATTATTACGGAGACCTGTGCTTCTGTTCATGAAAGACATGCCCAGCAATTTCGCTGATGATTCATAATCCTCTTCATCCTCATCCATTTCATTTTCTCCAAGGCCACGCACCAGTAGTCGTGAACTTCTTGGCTCATACTCCACTTCATCAGGCTCTAATGGATGCAAGCAAGGCTCCTTTGCCAAGTCAACCACATCAGGTTCTTCCTCAAACATGCTGTTTTCAATCATATTCCTGGGCAACTGAATTCGATCTGGGTGGGGAGAAGAGGAGGAGAGAAAAAAAGAGCATACGTTATAACTAAAAAGGTGTTGCTATTACAACTCAAAAGATAACTTACTGAGTGGGAGTAGTGGAGCATGGAAAGCACTTATGCAGCATCTCTTACTGAGAGAGCTCCAATTCTGGAGAATATTTGCAAATATCTCGGCATATAATGATGATTTTTGGTTTGAACAACATTCCTAGAAACATTCATGGAACCCTTTGGCCTTATCTAGTCTGGGAAACTGCATAACTAAAATTTTAACATACTGTTACCAATATGATTTTGCCCTTTCTTGTGGGGAGGGACATGTGTAAGAACATGAATGATCCTCTAGTTAACCACAGCCAACCATATTTTTAAAAACACACTAACTGCCCTGTCCACATTCAGTGTTAAGTTGTGCCACAGAAAGGATTTAGCAAAGTGCCGATTGCTAAACCAGTGGAAGACAAATATCAAGCCACTATTTTGTTTTAGAAGAGGATCTGGTCCTTTTATATAAAAGGATAATAATATACTACATTTTCAACTGCGCTCTTCGTTTAAGATTTAGTCCCTATGTCCTTGGTAAAAGCCTGTGCATAAAAAGAAGTTAAAGTGCTTACTAAAGTAAAACCATCTCCATAAATCTGGACCCTAATAATTAATGAATTGTTATATGTATTGTTCAAATTCAAGAGTCACTTTTTACAAGAGTGACAGATAACAGACATGAAACATATGTAAAGAGCTGCTCTGTGTGGCTCAAAAGCTTGTCTCTCTCACTAAACAGAATTTTGTCCAATAAAAGATATGTCATCTACCTTGTCTCTCTAACATCCTGGGATCGACATGGCTACAACGCTAACTTCTGTATAACTAATTTATACTTTGGTCAACCAGCTACAAAGGACACGGGGAATAAGGAATCCTTTCCCAATCCAAGTTGCATGGACAGAGCTGATGCAAGGCCTAGGGACCAGAAAGCAGGTGGCTTTGGAGAGAACAAAGGACTTGTTATCACCATAGGCTTGATGCAAAGCCCACTGTTGTCAGTGGAAAGACACTAACTTTAAATGGACTTTGGAAGTGTTGGAGGAGACAGACTGAGAAAAGCCAGTAGAACGGGGAAAGGTGTGGAGAAAGAGACAGCTGTGGACTGGTACAACTCTGAATCTCCTTTGTGCCGGAAACCCCCAATACCAGCTTTGTATTTTGTTCTGACTTCCGTAATTTATGTTTAACTCCTCTTACTGCTGCTTTCAGAAGTTTATCTCCAAGAAACACATTTAGACACTGTTTTGATCCATTTCGTCTCTTGATTCAAATTTTATTTAAATTCAAATACTGTAATGTTTAACTCAGGAAATGTGTGGACTCCCATCTGGGGAGATGACAGAGTCAGGTAAACAAAAGAAAAAGAAAACATGTGCAATATAATAGCCCTCCAGTTACCATAGGCCCCAATTCTATAAAGATCCTAAGCATAAGCTTACATTTAAGCACATGTTTAAGCACATTTAAGCATTACGCTGACTGAATAGGAAGAGACTCAAGCGTATGGCTGAAGCTCAACTAGGGCTTTAGCTGATCATTTAACGAGGACACAGCTTGGAGGGAAGGAAGTTTCTTAGCCATATAGGTACCATAGAAAGCAGACATGTTTAGCTGGTTGAAAGGTTTTCTATCTTCCCCTTCCTCCCCTCAAGAAAACAATTTATTTTTAAATGAAAACAGAGGGGAAGAAAGTGTTAGTTAAAATTTCACAAGGAAAAAATAAAGTTTCCTTGAGCAGTTCTACAAAAGTGAGAGTTTCTGTGGCATAGAACGTGACCTTTCAGCTAGAGCTAGGTGAACAATAGATTTTTATTTTATGTATTTTATTTTTCATACTGTCTAACATTGCAAGAGAACACTGGAATAGAACTCAGTGGTTTCTGGTTACCAACTCTCTCTTGGTCAGTCCACTCGATCTCACCCTCTCCCCTCTAGGTTATATTTCAATTCAACAGCCTCTAAAATAAAACTCCCCACTCCTCAAATATAATCCCATGCACTTCACCTCAAAGACAGATTAATAAACCCAATCTGAAGTTTCTTGGATAAAACAGCTTTAAAACATCAAGAGCCAACACCCACAACCCACCGAACCAGTGTTTTCCAAACAGAGGGAGGGTAGACTAGTGAGGGGGACTAAGCATTGTCAGACTAGACCAGGAGGTTGGGGACAGTTGAGAGGAGTAGTGGGAGCAGAAAGGCTACATGAACCTGGATTGGTCCTGCTCTCCCAGTGTCTCAAATGTGAACATGCTGTCATGTCTGCAGACAAAGTAATAAGCAACTTCTTCAAAGTCATCCATTGTTCCTCTTGCTTTAAGGCAGCCCCAAACACAGCGCTCATGTACATGACTCAGCCATTAAAGCACACATCCACGCCCCACCAACACCTGCCCTGAACAACATATAATAATGTTAGAGGTGGGGGTGGAGAAGGGGTGAGGAATGGAAAAGAGTACTCAGAAGAGAAAGAATCAATAAGAAGAAAACTAGTGGACAGAAGGAGGATAAATATAGAGAGAAAAATGGAAAGAAAAAAGAATAGATGGCAGAAGCCAAGTTAGTACACGGCAAGAGACATGGCAGAAAGTCCATCCACAACTCTTCTGCAAAGGGGATTTCAAAAGGTTGGGAACCACTACACAGTATTTTCAAAAAGCAGTTCTCCCTCTTTGCTCCCAAGCCAACTACCTCATATAATTGTCAAATTCACCTCAAAATGATATACACAAAAAATTATTTGGGCCACAGAGCATACCTGAGACTACAAAGAACTTTTCCCTAAGAAATGAAGATAGAAGGCCAAACTAATCACGCTTGAACTAGAGAGAGAAATGCCAGCCTCTCTTATAAAAAAGAAAAAAAACAAACAAAAACCCCACCCCCTATATACCCACTTAGAATTATTTGCAAAAATTGGAGGCAATCCAGCTAGTAGGAGAAAAATGGCTTGTTTTTATTGTTAAAAACCACACAGCCATTTTTCAAACTCAATGTTAACGAGTCACAACTTCAGATAAAGAGCACAACTCACACTATTTCCACTGGAACACACATAGACAAGTAACAGAGCACTTGAAGGTCATCGAAGTTACCAATCCTGAGATACATACTGATGCAGGCAGTGGAATCATACAGCTTTACAGGAACAACTCTGAGGCGAACCAGCTTTAAATACAGATTTATGTCTAGATAAGCTGCAGATTTTGTTTTTCTCCATACTAGCAAAAATAAAAGGGGCAAAGAATATATAATATTCTAAGCAAGCTGTATGTAGGGCCTCTTTCTAGGCCTGAACAACAAGACTGTAATCTTTGTATTTTCACACTTCACTGTCCTCTTTCACACCAAACACCAGTAGCAGGGAGAAGCATAGCCAAATCTTGACAAAAAAGATTACTTTAAATTCACATAAGGCTAGATTCCAGTCAAGACTCACAAACGCAGAAAAGGAGAATACAAGTGGGAGAAGTTTCATCTGCCAAGATAAAAGTAGTATAGAGCCACTCAGCAATCACAGCAGTTCCCAAAGTTACAAGTGCTTTAAACCCCAAGACTTAATTCTACATTACCATGCCAAGAAACCGAGACTGAAGCACAGAACCCAGCACAAGGACACATGGACAAGAGTCTCTGAATAAATGGCCCTGTTGCTCTAGGACTACTTTGCACATCACTACCAGTGCTAAGCAGCCCTGAGAATCACCATAGCTAACATAGGGTGTATTCTGATGGTGCAGAAACGGCATACTGACTCCTCTGCAACCCCCCTCCAGTACACAGGGTGTCCTTCTGACCCAGGAATCCCTAGTTACTTGCCAGCCCCTCTGGGGCCATTGGCAGACCAAACAGCATATGGAAAAGTCAGCCTTTAGGCTCCTCTAGCTCAGTGCTGTGATGTGGGGGACCGGCAATTCCCCCCCCCCCCAACCATGTGCCGATGGCTCCCGGAACAGCACCCGTCCGCGGACCACCACTTTGAGTAGCACTGCTCTAGCTTACACCAGAGGTCACTCAGTGCACAGATGGCCCAGGACTGGGAGAGCACAAAGATAAGAGAAGGAGAGTTGGTTTCACTGTTGTGAATATTTAAAATTGCAGAATAAGTCTGCCGTATTAGACAATTTGTAAACCGCTGACCTACAAACAAGTCAATTTAGGCAACCCATGACAACACAGCTGTCTGAAACCTTGTTACAACATAGCTCCAATTTACAATATTCATGGGGTACCAGCTGGTTTCTGCTGTAGATCACCAAATCACACTAAAGAATAGAATGACCGCCTCCTCACGCGCCTATCTATAATGTGTAGGAAAAAAACCTGATCACAGGGGACCTCAATTTGAATGGCATATCCTTAACAGTGAGGATAATTAACCAGTGGAACATCTAACCAGTGTAGTGATAGATTCATCATCGCTGGCAATTTTTAAAATCAAGGTTGGATATTTTTTTTAAAAAGGTACGCTCTAGTTCAAAACAGGAATTAAATTTAAAGAAGTTCTATGGCCTGTATTATACAGGTCAAACTAGATGACCTCAGTGGTCCCTTCTGGCTTTCTAGTCTATAATCAAATGGCTTGACCCAGTACCCTGCTGGGTGTCAGACTACTGAGCCAACAGTGTTCTTTTTGCCTGGCCTCCCTGTAGGACTTAAGAGGCAGAGGGTGTACAATTAATGAGGATTTAAAAAAAAGATGCATGGCACCTCTTCACTAGCCAGTATAACATATTGGAACAGCATGCACCATAGCAGATTTTCAAAGATAGGAACTATGCTGGTGTAAATTGTTGTCTCAGACTAGAATCACATTTTCTGTTTTCAGAGTAGCAGCCGTGTTAGTCTGTATTCGCAAAAAGAAAAGGAGTACTTGTGGCACCTTAGAGAATAACCAGTTTATTCGAGCATAAGCTTTCATGAGCTACAGCTCACTTCATCAGATGCATTCAGTTGAAAACACAGTGAGGAGACAGCCAATGAAGTGAGCTGTAGCTCACGAAAGCTTGTGCTCAAATAAATTGTTTAGTCTCTAAGGTGCCACTAGTACTCCTTTTCATTTTCTGTTTTAACAACTGAAAATACAGGGTATATATGCAAAGCTTTGCATAGAAATATGAAAAAGGGAGTAAATTTGAGGAACTGATACTTTAAATGCTGTTCAGCTAATGCACTTTGAGTTGCAAGGTTTCAATTCTCAAATTCGAAGTATGGTACAAAACACAAAGACACAGATCCTAATATGCAAAAGATTGTTTCTGCAAGGGGTAGGCTTGTGTTTAACACGACAGCAAGATAATGGCTTTGGGGGGGGGGGGAATGTTTTGTTGTTCAGGAGTCTTTTGCACTTTAACTTTTCAAAATATAGTAAGCAATGCAAACATACAATAGAGCAAGTTTGCTGTAACTTTATACTATTTTAATAAATAAGACACCTTGACTGCCGCTAGAGGTAAAGTTGTCTGCTGGTATTCACACTATAGGGGAAACTGTATGCTCCTCTTTAGCAGGAATGGAAAGCTTCAAACAAAAATTAATGCCCTCCAGAGGCAAAGAGCAAATAAACACAGATTAATAGATTCTAAGGCCAGAGGGGACGGTTTTGATTGTCTACTCTAACCTCTTTTATAACACAGGGCACAGAACTTCCCCAAAATAATTTCCAGTCCATGTGTTAGAAAAACATGGTCAGTGATGGAGAATCCACCACAACCCTTATTAAATTTTCCAGTGGTTAATTACTTTCACCGTTAAAAATGTATGCCTTATTTCCAGTCTGAATTTGTCTGGCTTTAACTTCCAGCCATTGGATTCTGTTATACCTTTCTCTGCTAGATCAAATATTTGCAGTCTAAGTATCTACACGGTGAACAATCAAATCACCCTTAACCTTCTCTTTATGAAGCTAAATGGATTGAGTTCTTTGAGTCTATCACGATAAGGCACATTTACTAATGCTTCAATCATTCTCATGGCTCTTCTCTGAACCTTTTCCAATTTGTCAAAATCTTTCTTGACATGTAGACACTAGACTTGGCTACAATATTCTAGCATCAGTCACACCACCACCAAATACAGGGGTAATATTCTCCCTATTTCCATTCAAGATTCCCCTGTTCATATATCCAAGGATTGCATCAGCCTTTTTGGCCAGTGTCACACCAGGTGCTCACGTTCAGCTGATTATCCACCAGAACCTCTAAGTTTTTTTCAGACTCACTGCTTCCCAGGATATTTCCCCGTAAATATGGTCTATGGTCTTTGTACTACACGTATGACTTAGTGTTTGACCATATTAAAAAAAAGTGTATTGTTTGCTTGCACTCTGTTTACCAAGCAATCCACATGGGTGTATACCAGAAATCTGTCCTCTTCATTACTTACCATTCTGGGTCATCTGCAAGCTTCCAGGTCATTGATTTAAAAAAAGTTAATCTCTTCAAAACTCCACTAGAAACACACCACATCAGTGATGATTCCCAGTTTGCAATTACATTGAAACGTGTCCATTTGCCAGTTTTTAACCCATTTAATGTAGGCCATGTTAATTTTATATTGCTGTAGTTTAATACATGGTCTATATCTGATCCATGTTTACATGTATCTAGTGGGTTGGTATTCCAGAATATTAGCCAAAGAAGCGTGGTCTAAATACACCCTATCTACAAGTCGGAGGGCAAAATCCATCTCCCACAAATATAAATCACCCCATGCTATACAAAGACACTCTAGGAAGTGGGTGGATTTCATGCTAATAGAAGAGACTTACTGCTGACTAAATATACATTTTCCAATCTACTAAAAATATTTCATATGCTCGGCTGGTAAATTAGAGATAGCAAAACAGGTAACAAGAGCAGTTGCTTATTCATGTTAATGTTATTAATGACGAAAGGCCAGTTTCTTTAAAAGGGGCCACCCAGCACATAAAAATTGATCAAAATGTACAGTGGTCATTAATCCAGCCCTGAGGCAGGACCACGTATACTTTGACTACAGGTGTTCATCTAATCTTTGCTTAAAACCTCCAAAGACAGGGCTTCCACAGCCTCCTTCGATAACCAATTCCATGACTACTTAACTATCCTTATAATTAGAAAGGATATCCTAACATCTAACCTAGATCTCCCTTGATGCAGATAAAGGCCATTACTTCTAGTTCTACCTTTAGTAGACAGAGAACAATTGATCACAGTCCTCTAGAACAGCCCTTAACATACCTGAAAACTTGTCAGGCCCCCCTTTCACACAGTCTTCTTTTCTCAAGACTAAACATGCACAGAGGTTTTGTTTGTTTTTTAACCTTTCTTCCTAGGTCAGGTTTTCTAAACCTTTGATGGTTACTCTCCTCTGGATGCTCCAATTTGTCCACATCTCTCCTAGAATGTTCAGCCCAAAACTGGACACAAGACTCACCTGAGACCCCACCCCTGCCAAGCAGAGAAGATCAGTTTATCCCCAGTGTATTACATTGCACATCCCAGAAGGACATTAGCCTTTTTTCACAACTGCACCACACTGTTGGCTCATATTCAATTTGTGATCCACTGTAACCCCAAGATCCCTTTCAGCAGTTCTAATATCCAACCAGTTATTCCCTATTTTGTATCCATGCATTTAATTTTTCCATCCCAAATGTAGCACTTTGCACTTGTCTTTATTGACTTAACTTGGTTGATTTCAGACTAAATTTGTCAAGGTCCTTTTGAAAGCTAATTCAGTCCTCCAAACTGCTAGCAACCCTCCCAGCTTGCAATCATGCACAAATGTTATAAGCATATTCTTCACTCCACCAGCCAGACTACTACCATGCCCAGGACAGACCCCTAAACTACCCCACAAGATCCATCCTCCCAGTCTGACATCCAACCATTGGTAAGTACTCCGAGTACTGTTTTTCAACCAGTTATGCACCCACTCTAGAGCACATTTCCCACATATACCGGTAATTCATTCTAAAGAAACTAGGCATTAAGAAACGGATGTGAATTCTAAAGGTAACATTTTACACAGTTATTAGTGAAAAAGAATAGACAGGATTAAAAATCCAGCGTTTAATGCAAAGTTGAATGCCATAATTCCCTTCCGTACTGTATTTTAGAGACACAAGGTGGGTGAGGTAATGTCTTTTATTGGACCAACTTCTGTTGGTAAGAGACAAGTTTTTGATCATACACAGAGCTCTTCTTCAGGTCTGGAAAATATACTCAGAGTGCTACAGCTCAATAATCTGCTCCACCTTGTATTTAGCTCTCATACTGAGTGCAGTGACCTGTGTAAATGCAAAAGCTTGTCTCGGTCACCAATAGAAGATATTGCCTCACCCATCTTGCATCTCTAATATCCTTGGATCACCATGGCTACAAGAAGGCTGCATACTACTATATTTTGACAGAGCAAATAGCACATGTGACTTCACCTGATCGAGTAACTAGGAAACTTGGGTGTCAGAATTAGTGATGGTCTAATTGTGAGGCTTGAAAAGACATACAGAGGTGTCATTAATTAAAGAAATAAAACCCAAAGAAACCAGACGTTCCGAGGAATTCAAGATGAGCAAAGCAACACACACTTCTAACATTAAGAGGGTGAAAGGAAGCCATTGCCCAAAATTATGAAATAGAAGCTGGAACGGGGAGGGCTGAACTAAGGACAGCGGACTGATTGGGTGTCAGTGAGAGGGATTTCAATGGGAGCTGCAAGTGCTCAACAACTCTGAAAGAGTCAGGCTTCTTCTAAACATGGCTGTACATACCCAACTTTGATACCCAGGACTGAAAACGTTGGCCTTTAGCTAACAAACAGTACGTATGTTAAACAAGGTGTGTGGACTTTGTCCCTGCTAAATGGATGCAGATTCAATTTTGTAAGATCAATATTGTATTTGTCTTATTAATGAAGGAAAAGCAGCTTGAAGATAAAACAGGAAATTTGAATCTCTAATGAACCTACTGGCTCATGATTGGGTTCCCTCCTCCAGGATCTCCAGTATGGCTGAGCTGGAAGAGGAAGATCTAGCCAAGAGAGGGCACTGGGGTGCCCAGTTCAGCCTCTGGCCAATAAAGTGCTCCATAAATTCCCTAGACAAAAAAGGAATTAATATCCCAGGTTTAGGGGAGACCAGGCTCTTGGGAGACATCCAGAAGCTGTGAGTGAGCAGCAGTGGTAGCCAACAATTGAGAGATGGCTGCAGAGGGAAGGTTAGATAGCCTCCAGAACGGAATTGAAAGTTAAGAGCAGGACAGGGAAAGAGGACCAGTAATAGCTGCAGAAGAAGGATACAGCACAGTGTCTTGTAAGCATGAGGCATGGGGACAACTGATTGTGCACAGAAGGATAATGGTTCACAGGAAGCCTTAACAAGACTGATACAGGGGTATAAAGTAACAAACTGCCCCTATGTGCTGGGTTAGGAACTGTTGGAAAATCAGTTCTTTTAATTGAAAGTATTTGTGCTTTTTGCACATTTCTGTTTATGACCGCGCTAGTAAAGTAATCCTTATTTTAGGCGAACCCACCAAAGACCTGGGGCATCTTCAGCTCCCAAAACACACGGCTTGTGACCAGACAGCTCAAGAGATGGATATGCGGAAAGCACACCACCCTGTAGTGGCGTCAGTTACAATACTTATTGTGCACCTTATTTCCCTTCCCTTACTCTGCAAGCAGTCCCAAAGCTAAAGAAAAATTACAACAGAATGGAAACTAGATACAGCATGTTGCTAACACACAGCCATGCATTACTTCAAGACAGACCCACCCACAGAGTGTGCACATGTTGGTGGTCTTTGTGAAGTCGCTGGCCTATGGCTGTGTCAGTCACTTTTAGGTCACATCATACAGATGGCCTAGCGAACAGCCTGAGCTTCACAGAGATATTGAAGTGTCACAGTTAGAAGCACTGTTTTATAGTCAAAACAATTAATTTTCTACTTTTAGCACAATCCCTGCGTCACCCCAAAAAGGCCACCAAAAACTGATGATAGAAATTAGAAGCAAAAGACTGATATCCTAATAATTTTGCTATTCTTAACGTGCTCACTAACACAACTGTTTACCGTCATCCACAAAAAATCCCTAAAATATCAGAAGTATTGTGTGATTTTTTGGGGAAGAGAGGGGGTTGTTTGTATAAAACAGAAACCACAAAAACAGAAAACAGAAGTCATTACAACCAAGACAAATGTACGCAATTCCTTAAAACAATTACAACATTCTGGTGTTAAAAGGTGATGAGACTCAAGTAATAGTACTTACTGTAATGGGATAGCCTGTGTTATGAAAAATAGGTTTGCTTTAAAATGCCTGCAGCAAAACTGCTTCTCTTGAAAAAGAAAGGAGGATATTATGCACAACTAAACTATCAATCTGCATTAAGACTCCTTGTAAAAGTAAAGTGAAACCTCTTAGAAGCTCTCTGTGCAGTGCTTCCCAGAGACAGAGAGGAGGATACTATATAAAGAACTTTGAGGGCAGACACAGAATGGAGGAACTAAACAAATAGTACACTGTGTCCGAACATAGCTTTTTTCTTGCTATCAATATCGAGCAATAGACCAGTTGCTGTGAAGTTAGTGGTTACTGCTAATACATAATATTTACAGAAACTCTGTGGGTTTGTTGAGATAAATCAACAATACATTTAAGTATATGTATTCTTTACATTTACTTCATAAGTATATGAATCAAGCAGTTTCTCCTTCACAAAGGACATTTTATTCTTAAAATTTGATAGGGAAGAAAGATTAGCATTCATGGCAGGAACAAAAACATATTTCACTCATACAAAGTCTCCAGGGTATGCTTCTGTAGGTTTGAGCCAGTGGGAATTTTAGAAAGATTAGGAGGGTTAGATTTCAGGAGAAAAATCTCCCCCAAAAAATACATTCCTTAACTTGATGATGAATGTCTAATAAGCTGCACTGCTTAAAAGGAAATTTTTACTGGAAATACAGAAGCATTGTACCTATTAAAAATTACTTGTTAATGAATTGATCCTGCTTCCATTGAAGCAAATAGCAAAACTAATGTCAATTTAATAGGAAGAAGGATCAGGGTCCAAAATCCTAACACATAGAAGTTTGCTTTACAATGACAGTGAAAGTTTTCAGCACACATTATGGACCAAAATCCTGATGTTTTTACTCAGTCCCTTTCAAACAGAAGTCTCATTTCACTTTAGAAAGGACTGAGCCAAGGTGGCAGTTTCCTCTTTCTGCATGAAGATGTAATTTTAAATTAAGTTTTAACCAAATATTTAATTAAGATAAAAATATAGGAATCGCTAATATTTTACAACAAAATAAAGCAATTCAATTAAAAAAAAAAGCAAAGCTGTCCTTATTTTAGATGACTGTGAAGGGGATAAAGGGAGAGGGGAACAGCGAGGGAGCACTGGTGGACTGGCTGCCTGAAATACCTGAACTTAGAGCTAGAAACACACACACACATGCAAAGTTTCAGACAAGACTTTTTCTAGATACACAGACCCCACCAACTGAGGGAGGCAGATTCAGGTCAAACAAAAACATTTTGGCAATTTGCCAAATTGTTTTCATCAGGAGAAAGAAAAATCAAAACCCAAATAATTTATTTAAAGTAGTAATATGAAATGTTTTGATTTGAAATTACTTTCTCTTCTTCAAAATTAAGAAAGCTTTGAAATAAAGCACTACATTTGGTTTTCAAAACACATTTTGTCCAACCCAAATAAATTTTTAATTTTTCAGTTTGTCAAAAGTTGAAAAAAAAAAAATTCACATTGACCAGACATGAATCCGCAGGCCCCAGAATAGCCAGTAAACAAACAGTTATTTACACAGCTCTAGGTGAAACCTGCCTGTTGTAGTAACTGAGACTTCATCCACCTCCACTCCACACCACAATATATAATTAAAGCAGTCAGTCATTTTCACTACAGTAAAGCTACACACCTGTCAGGTACAGGCATAGATTAAACTTCAGGCATATGCATGATAACATCCAAGTACATAGTTCAACCTTCATACAAAAAATTAGATATACAGAAGGCAGTGCTTAATTTGTACAGGGGCTCAGCCCCAGTACTTCTAGGCTTGGCAGTTCATAGCCCCAGCACCACTTTAATTAGAAATTAAGCACTGACAGAAGGACTGTAGATAGCGCAGTGATGGATTCTACATAAACCCAAATCATATTTCTGCTCCACTGAAGTACAACTGCTTCCTGAACAATACTGTTGGCTGGACTTTTACTAATGGCCATAATAAAAATATTGTTTACATTTTTTCTTGTGTTTTCTTCAGTTACACAACTGGTTTAAACTACTTTTTCTTTGCTCAATGAGCAATATGTAGAGTTTAGGTCTTCCCTGTATGACAAAAATTTTCTTGTAACACTTAAAAATAAGGAAGCCCAGTATTGCTGAGTGTAATTTGATGTTTGACATCTTCGTAGCACTTCCTCTGGAAATGGAAGAGACCAAACAGTTAACCCGTGTCCTAAAAATTTAGCATTTCAAAATGAATCCCAAAAATAAAAAATTGATTTCTCTCTTTTCCAGATTTGTAAAGTTTATTTTTCTAAACAATATTTTAACATTCCCCATAAAGAAAAGAACACATTCTATACTAAATGTACAAATCAGATAAGAGTCAGATGTGTTTCGAAAATCCAGAAGAAAAGGAAGTGACTCAAATGCTGTTACTTTCAACCAACCACTTAATCAAGTGAGGGGTTGTTTTTTTTTTGCTTTCAATATAAAAGACTGCCCACAAATTGTACAAAAAAAGTTAACACACTAAACAGCAGTAAAAAGGATGTTTATTTAAAATGCTGCTAAAAAGCCTCCTCTTGAAGAGTCAGGTCTATTCAATACAAGAGACCTTTGTGTTGAAAATGTAGTTGTACCATTAAACAATGGCTTAAAACTGCAAGTGCCTATCAGTACGCACAAACCTTCTCCTTTCCACTTTATTCTTTAGATTAGGATTTTAGATGGACAAATTGGGTAGAGTATTTGGTTGTTTGCACAGGTAACCATATGCAGTTGCCATTCCTGCTGGTTGGGTCACGAGTCTTAATCTCAATTTTGTAAGTAATTAAGGCCCCGATCCCTCACACATATATACATAAAATTACTTATGTATGCAAGTACTGTAGTTTCACTGAATTCTCAGTTGCCTAAGGGCATCTATCTATTACAGGATTGGGCTCTTTAGAAACATGCAGAGATAGGTAATAGGCCAAGTCTTGGCTACTGAGCAAACTGATCTACTGTAACTTGGCAGTAGTTCCATCTAAAAAGTCTTACATGGAAAGCATTTGCACACTTCCAACTGTCTAGCTGCACCAACAATTGTTTTTGCCAAACAAAAAGACACTGCTTAGCCAAACAAAAAGTGCAATACAAAAGAGCTAACC
Organism: Lepidochelys kempii; assembly: GCF_965140285.1. NCBI lineage: Eukaryota > Metazoa > Chordata > Testudines > Cheloniidae > Lepidochelys > Lepidochelys kempii. Next base: position 62,543,396 of record NC_136384.1, on the reverse strand, counting down.
TCAGGTCATCAGGCAAAAAGCAGTTGGACTACTAATTATTACCATGATATAAATTGCACCTTCCCTATTAAGAATGGCTAGTGTCACAAACAGTGAAGGAAAAGTCTAGCTGTGATTCGTGAATGTGGTGCACACCAGTGGACCTGTATTTACAGACTAGCTTTTAGAATGGCTACTCTGACAACATCCAACTGAATATATCCACTGGATTTCTAGAATATTAGACAACCATAGGATGACACATGTAATGTTTGCAGGGATTGGAACGAGACCATATAGGCATTTAAAAGGTGAAGTAGTAATTATGAAATTCAACATTTTTACACACACACGACCATCTCTAAAGGAACTTAATATTAGGAAGACTTCCCTCTGCCCAACTACAAAATTACACCTGCTTCTCCTAGGATGGCGGGGGGGGGGGGCTGTTTTTACTCTAATTCTCTCTATTTTAATCTCTCTCGAAGTGCACTGCAAACAGATAAAAAAATTACTGAGGAGAGACCTGCAATTCATTCACTTTCACACTGTTAGTCTTTAGACTCATTTGCGGTCTTATTTCTCTATAAGAGGCAAAGCTGTCTCTGTATCATGCTCAATCCATGGAACGAGTACTTTGTCCCAGGAAAGTAGCTCTTCCCCACCCTCACCCCTTTTGTGCTTAGGATTGCATCTGCCCTGCATGTGCTTTTCTTAAGAGGGAGATCCGCAAAGCTCTGCTTAAAGCCTGGCGCATTTAGACAGTCCGCTCTTTAGCTAGTGCAAGAGAGTGAACCCATTTTCACCAGCTTTAGATCTGGCAAATCTTTCTTGGAAACGAATTTCTAAAAATGCTATATGAGGATATAAGGAGTGTGAAAATCTGCACACTATTGAAAACAACTTTCCTAATTACAAATTAGACACAGTAATTAGATTTTTCTTCTCAAAAAGTTACATAGCGAAGACTGTTGAACCAGTTTGCCCCAGATATAAAATGTCACTTGAAGCCAGCCCTTACATCCCACCCCAAGCCGGAATGGCTCAATACAGACCATTTTAATCCAGAGCTGCAGACAGCTAGCAGCTCTGCATTTGCAACAGCAAGTATGTAATAAATTAAGAATACTGATATGCAGTAGTTTTATGAATACCATATTGGACATGCTCAGTGAGATGAAGTTTCTATAAATGGGGTTATTAGACTTTCCTGTATGAGTGTACTGATCTGGCTTAATAGGTATCTCTTGGGGAAAAAACAAGAAAGGAAGCAACACTGACTATAACAAAACAAAACAAAAAAAAACAGTTGGGGGCAGTTAGAGGACAATAGCCTACTTTAGGTTCCAACCTGAAGTGACACCACTGTTTTGCCAGTGTTGGGAACTAACTGACCAAAAGGCTATAGATAGTTAAAGAAGGCCTTGTTCTCTTACAAAGGAAGGGATCAAAGGACTGGGCAAGATTTAAAAAAAACACTCACCCAGCTCAGGGGGAGAGATAATTGGTTTGTGAGTTAAAGGAAGAGACTGAGAAAGAGTGAGACCTTAACTGTCCCAGGGCATCTATAGAAAGCTTAGACCTATCAGCACTGCCACATGGAAGGTGGACAGCCATCTGGCAAACTAGTGTTGTCAACAGATTTATTGTTTACAATATTTTTCTCTATCATGTGATTCTACATAAAATAATACTTTAAGAAGACTGTTTGGTTACTAGATACCACTGTCATAGCTCCCAGAGAGAGAGCTGGGGGACACCGAACATATATCGGGGCTGCTGGAGAAATCACAGCTGATCACCAGGGCCAGGTCTGAGAATGGGAGAATTGTGTGATTCCACCCGGAGAGAGTAGCTATGGTTTGAGGCCTGAGAGGGGATGTGCTATAGAGAGACGGGGGGGGGGGGGGGGGAGTGGGGGACGCAGATATGCAGTTAGCCTGGTAACAGAGACCATTGCACAGATCAAGTTCTACAAAAAAACCCACAACACGCTCCAATGACAAGACAGATTCATGGTGGGACAGAACTGGAGCCCCACATATTAAAACTGATAAAATAATCCAAAATATTACATATCCAGAAAGTCAAATATTCTTTTCTACAACAATTCTCTGATTATGGGAGATTCAAGCTGCTGGTGACACTAAAAGTTTACCCAACATTTGCAGTTTCCATTTGCTAAAATTTGCTTAGTTTAAATCAAAATTGAAACACCACATAGCATTTTTGCACTGAAACCAAAAGGCAGGTGATTCTGACTATAGTAACTCCACTTTTTCCAAGCAGCAGTACTCCTCCCAACATTTGTTAAGAATGCAAATGTGTCCCGTCAACAGTAGAAAAGCAGTGGGGTCCAGCAGCTAGTACACTGGACTGGGGCTCTGGTTTTATTCCTGCTCTACCCTGCTGGGCGACCTTGGACTAGTCACTTAATCTTTCTACGCTTTCATTTAATCTTGAATATGTAAACTGTAAGCTCTTTGGGGTAGAGACTGTATCTTACTATACATTTGTACAGGGCTTAGCACAGTGGGTCCCCCAATACTGGTTGAAGCCTCAGTCCTAAATATAAAGGGAAAGGTAACCACCTTTCTGTATACAGAACTATAAAATCCCTCCTGGCCAGAGGCAAAACCCTTTCACCTGTAAAGGGTTAAAAAGCTAGGATAACCTCACTGGCACCTGACCAAAATGACCAATGAGGAGACAAGATACTTTCAAAGCTGGGGGGAGGGGAGGGGGAGGAAACAAGGGTCTGTCTGCGTGATACTTTTGCTGGGAACAGATCAGGAATGATCTCCAGAACTCCTGTAAAAAGTCAGTAAGCAATCTAGCTAGAAATGCATTAGATTTTCTTTTGTTTAATGGCTGGTAAAATAGTTGTGCTGAATGGAATGTATGTTCCTGTTTGTGTCTTTTTGTAACTTAAGGTTTTGCCTAGAGGGATTATTTATGTTTTGAATCTGATTACCCTGTAAGGTATTTACCATCCTGATTTTACAGAGGTGATTCTTTTACTTTTTCCTCAATTAAAATTCTTCTTTTAAGAACCCGATTGCTTTTTCGTTGTTCTTAAGATCCAAGGGTTTGGGTCTGTGTTCACCTATGCAAATTGGTGAGGATTTTTATCAAGCCTTCCCCAGGAAAGGGGGTGTAGGACTTGGGGGGATATTTTTGTGGCGAAGACGTCTCCAAGTGGGCTCTTTCCCTGCTCTTTGTTGAACATGCTTCGTGGTGGCAGCATAGGGTTCAAGGACAAGGCAAAGTTTGTACCTTGAGGAAGTTTTTAACCTAAGCTGGTAAGAATAAGCTTAGGGAGTCTTTCATGCAGGTCCCCACATCTGTACCCTAGAATTCAGAGTGGGGAAGGAACCTTGACAGCCTTTAAGAAGCACCACTATAATATGAATTAATAATTGTAAGAAAACAAGTGCAATTTCTTCAGCAGTGCCCCCACCCATCCAAAGCCTCCCACAAAGCAGAATGCTTAGTACTAGGAACACTTCTAGTCAAGTTAATGGGGCTACATGGTAAGGAGCATTACATATGGTAGCCTTTGCAGGATTATTGGACCCTATGTTTGTTAGGGAAACACAGCTTTTGAGCAGCTGCAGCTACTCAAAATTCAGGTTTCAGAGTAGCAGCCGTGTTAGTCTGTATCCGCAAAATAAACAGGCACCTTAGAGACTAACAAATTTATTAGAGCATAAGCTTTCGTGGGCTACAGCCCACTTCATCGGATGCATAGAATGGAACATATAGTAAGATATGCCCACGAAAGCTTATGCTCTAATAAATTTGTTAGTCTATACGGTGCCACAAGTACTCCTGTTCTTTCTACTCAAAATTGTTTAATCGAGGTCAATTAAAATCTTTGTTGTTACCTTGTTCTGTGAGCAATCAACATTCCAATGCTTAAGGCATGCCCTGAGAATGCTGTATCGCCAAGTTCAGTTGTGCAAATCTGAATAGGTCAACAGCTACTAAACAGGAAAAAAAAAGTAACTTTAATGGGTTGTGGGCTTTGGGGGCAGGGATAAGTTAGAGACAATACTGAGGTGCTTAGACATCAATGTTACTTGGCTCTTGTAGTTCTTAAAAAAATAAAATAAAAAGAAGGAACTAGAATCACACAGGATTTCCCCCAAGGTCTCTGTTAACAATAGACCCAAGACACAGTCAGCAAAGAACAAAAAGAAAAGGAGTACTTGTGGCACCTTAGAGACTAATCAATTTATTTGAGCATGAGCTTTCGTGAGCTACAGCTCACTTCATCGGATGCATACCGTGGAAAATACAGAAGACATTATATACACACGGAGACCATGAAACAATACCTCCTCCCACCCCACTGTCCTGCTGGTAATAGCTTATCTAAAGTGATCATCAAGTTGGGCCATTTCCAGCACAAATCCAGGTTCTCTCACCCTCCGCCCCCTCACACACAAACTCACTCTTCTGCTGGTAATAGCCCATCCAAAGTGACAACTCTCTTCACAATGTGCATGATAATCAAGGTGGGCCATTTCCAGCACAAATCCAGGTTTTCCCACCCCCATACACACACAAACTCACTCTCCTGCTGGTAATAGCTCATGTACATTGTAGGGAGAGTGGTCATTTTGGATAAGCTATTACCAGCAGGAGAGTGAGTTTGTGTGTGGGGGGGGCGGAGGGTGAGAAAACCTGGATTTGTGCTGGAAATGGCCCAACTTGATGATCACTTTAGATAAGCTATTACCAGCAGGACAGCGGGGTGGGAGGAGGTATTGTTTCATGGTCTCTGTGTGTATATAATGTCTTCTGCAGCCTCCACGGTTTGCATGCGATGAAGTGAGCTGTAGCTCACGAAAGCTCATGCTCAAATAAATTGGTTAGTCTCTAAGGTGCCACAAGTACTCCTTTTCTTTTTGCGAATACAGACTAACACGGCTGTTACTCTGAAACCTGTCAAAGAACAAAAGCAACCCCTGCCCCCCCACCATCACAGTGTTCCAGAGAACAGTACTGGTGTGACATACACAACTCAATTTCTTAAGGCATGTCTACACCAGCAGAGTTACAGAACTGCTCAGAGAGTGCTGAAGGGAAACCGCTGTTGTGTGTTCACACTCTCAGCTGCCTGCGCAATAGCGTGTTCACACTTGCAGTGGTATTTGGAGAAGTGCACTCTGGGCAGCTATTCAACAGAGCATCTCTTCCTCTTCTGCTAAGAGTTGTGGGAAGGCGGTGGTTGGGGGGGGGGGGGGTCCACAGGGCACCCTGGGTCCTGTCCCAATGCCCCATGATGCACTGCTTTGCATCTTAGCGATCCCTGTGCTTCCGTCCGCATTTGGCACCATCTTTCAACTGTTTGTGTACTGCATGTCCTGTCTCTTTGGGCTGCAGGAATGGATCCCGAATGGTTGACGAGTATGCTGCTCGCTCTGACCAACACGTCACAAGTGGCAGTGGAGTTATTCCTTAAACTACAAAAGGCAAGAAGAGTGTGACATTGATCTCGCCATGCGTAGTAGTTACAACACAGGATTGCTTGTGGCATTCATGGAGATGCTGACCACAGTAGAATGCCACTTTTGGGCTCGGGAAACAAGCACTGAGTGGTGGGATCACGTCGTCATGCACGTCTGGGATGATGAGCAATGGCTGCAGAACTTTCGGCCGAGGAAAGCCACATTCATGGAACTGTGTGATGAGCTCACCCCAGCCTCGCAGCACAAGGACTTGAGAATGAGAGCTGCCGTGCCATTGGAGAAGCACGTTGTGATTGCACTGTGGAAACTGGCTACTCCAGACTGCTACCGATTGGTCGCTAACCAGTTCGGAGCAGAAAAGTCGACCGCTGGAGACCTGTTGATGGAAATGTGCAGAGCCATTAATCGCATCCTGCTTTGAAAGACCATGACTCTGGGCAACGTGTGTGACATTGTGGATGGCTTTTCACAAATGGGCTTCCCTAACTGCAGAAGGGTGATAGATGACACACATATTCCAAGTCTGGCACCAGATCACCTAGCCACTGAGTACATTAATCCCAAGTGGTATTTCTCAATGGTTCTCCAGGCGCTTGGGCATCACCGTGGGTGTTTCACAGACATTAACGCAGGCAGGTCCCGAAAGGTGCATGACGCATGCATCTTTCAGAACATAGGCCTGTTCAGGAAGCTGCAAGCAGGGACTTTCTTCCCGGATCAGAAGATCACCAAAGGGGAAGTCAAAATGCCCATTGTGATCCTGGGAGACCCCACCTACCCCTTAATGCCATGGCTTATGAAGCCATACAGGGGGCAACTTGACAGCAGCAAGGAGTGGTTCAACAACAGGCTGAGCATGTGCAGAATGACTGTTGAGTGTGCTTTTGGCTGTTTAAAAGCCCGCTGGTGCTGCTTCTATGGGAAACTAGACCTGGCTGATGACAATATTCCTATGGTTATAGCTGCATGCTGTACCTTCCATAATATTTGTGAAGGGAAGGGTGAAAGCTTCACTCAGGCTGGACCACAGAGGCTCAGCGCCTGGAGGCCGAGTTTGAACAACCAGAGACCAGGACTATTAGAGGAGTGCAGGACCAGGCCATAAGGATCAGGGATGCTTTGATGCAGCAATTTGAACCTGAAAGCCACTAATAGTTGTTGCTATGCTCAGGAGTACAGTGCTTGTAATGCTAGGAGGTGATTGGTGCAGACGATGCAATATGTGGGTTTAATATAATTGTATGTTGCTTTGCAGAGCTCTTTTTGCTTTCAATTAATAGAATAAAGAGTGTGTTGGTTTGAAAGCAATTCTTTTATTAAAAAAAAAAGACAGAGGAAAGAAAGAGTCAAACAAACAAACAAAAAAAACACATCAGCAGTGAGGGAGATGTGGGAAGGGAAGGTCCCAGGAGGAGGAGGGGTCCTGGGACAGCTAAAGATTCGTGTATGTCCAGGGATCATATCCAACCTTCTCCTTTGGAGTACAGTGCTGTAGGTACTTTGTTTCAGCAGGGCCAAACTGCAGAGGGATGGGTGTTGAGTGCAGTGGTAGTGGGAGTCTGCTGTGCTGGACTGTGAGGGGGGAGGAGTGGAATGCCACAGGTATAGACTGGAGCCAGGAGGTTGATAAGAGGGTTTTGGCAGTGTCTGGGGGGCATGTGGGAAAGAAAGTTTTGCGATAGCAGGGGAGGGCAGGCGCGGAACTGTTCGGTTTGAAGACCTAGTATCACCTGAAGCGTGCCTGCTTAGCACTCCATAACCTTTAAGAGCTGCTCATTCTGGCATGCTGCAATCTCCTTTTGGTCCTCCTCCTCGCTGTCCCCCAGCTCCTTCAATTCCTATTTCTTGGCAGCAGAGTGCATCATAACATCATGCAGAAAGTCCTCCTTAGTTCTTCTTGGCCGCTTTCTAGTTCTGAGCGGCCATTCAGCTGCCGATAACAAAGAGGGAGGCAGGGCTCCCAAGGTCATCTCATGTTTTGTTTTAAACTTCACATTTACAGAAGCAATATTGTTTGCAACACAGAACCCTGATTCAATGATTTAAAACACAGCCAGTACTCATACACCTGTCACTAACTGGCTGACCCCAGGCAAGCACACATGACCCACAAGACCTCAAAAATGGTAAGTAGCCACACGGGCAGGGTAAATCAGTCTTCCCAGACCCTGCTGTTGAGGAGAGCAGCACTGTGGTGGGGGGAGCGGGGACGGGACTGATAATCATTCTTGTGCCCACACTTTCCACAGGATGTGATTATGGAAGAAATCCTGCTGCTGAGGGTCAGCAGAGAATCAAGGGAGGGTCTTCTCCAAGACTGCAGCTTCCGTACTGGCCCTTATGCGGCTCGCCTGTGTGCAGCAATGGTCCACCCCCCTGTGACGGCACAGAGCACAGGAAAATTACCATTAATGGGGCAAGAAACAAAGCAGCTCTGCCGAAGAACCTGCAACAGTGGATTGCCCAATATCTCCCTGAGAGTTTCCTGGAGATCCGAGGGAGATTCCCATGAAGTGAGGGAGTCAATCAGTCTCCTGTTCCTCCACTCAGACTAGGCATGTGGTGGGAGACAAGCCTGCTTTCTGCAACCCTCCTTCCCCCAACAATTCAGCAATTCCCAAAAATCAAAGCCACTTGCCAGGGGCCACCTCTCCCGTTCGCATTTCACTAACATCAACAGCTTTGACAGGCTAGCCTCCTCCAGGATAGAAAAGCGCTCCTGGCTGCTTGCATCTCTGGCCTCTAAGTCATCCTCTGCCTCTGGGTCCCCCTCCACATCCTCGTCCAAGATTTCCTCGTCCTGGCTTGGTCCACTTTCAATTGGCACACAAGTACCCACAGTGGTCTTCGAATGGCAGTGGGGTCACCCCTGAGTAGACCTGGCAGCTTGTGGGTGCAACACCGGAGCAGCCATTTGCCTCCCATGCCTTGTGGTAGGTGTTCCGCAGCTCCTTGACTTTGACCCTGCACTGCAGCGTGTCCCGGTCATGGCCCCTTTCTGTCATGCATCATGAAATCTGTCCATAGGTATCATAATTCCTACGGCTGGAGTACAGCTGGGACTGCACTGCCTCTTCTCCCCAAATGCTGATGGGGTCCAGCAGCTTGGCATTGCTCCAAGTGGGGGATTGCATACAGCAGGCATGGCCACCTGGAAAGATGCACTGAGACCATTGCAAGTGTCACCAAGCAAACAGGAAGGAGACTTTCAAAAGGAATTTACGGGGTGGAGATAACGGTTGATCACTTGAGGGCAGGGCAGTAGAGTTCAAACTGATAACCAGAGAGGTGAGAACAGGCATTGTGGGACACCTCCTGGAGGCCAATCACAGAGCTGTAATTGACTGGTGTCTCTACACTGGAACCACAGCACTACACCTCTTGTTGGGGTGTTTTTTTTGTTTTGTTTTTTAAAACAGTGCTACAATTCTAAAGTTTCTGTGCACTAAGTGGCTTGGTCGTGTGCACACCTCAGGAGTTACCATGCAGAAAGCTGCTTTACTGCGCAGAAACTTGCCAGTTTAGACAGAGCCTTAGAGGCTAGCAGAAGGACATTTACTCTGGCGGCTCTGAGGAAACACACACTTCTAGCCAAAAAGTCACTCAATATGTCTTTCAAACACAAGCATCTAATTTCTGTTTTGGCTTTTCCTCGGACAAATGAAAAAGTGGCTAGTATTTAGTCACAACAATATGTTTAAATGGCAAAAGCTCAGGACTCCTGGCCTTCAGGTCCAAAGAACAATTTCAAGCAATATATTTTGGCAGCCTCAAAAAAAATGACAACAGTAACCCTTTAAATTCAAGCAATGATCAAATTTCCGTGTATGGATGGAATAAATAAAAATTACATGAGAGGAAAAGCCTCCCTAGGTCTGTCCATTCTGCAATCCAGCGTTATCTGAAAATACAAAACCTTTCAATCAACAAATAATTACAGTGCAGTAAATGAGAAACTAAATCACTATAATATCAAACATGTTTCTGCAAAGCTCATTTTGATAGAGCAGTGATTAAGGTCACCCTTTATCGTTAATCTCTATGTTACATTACACTATTACAGTTCTTTTTTCAATGGCACAGCATGAATCCAGTATGTCACACCATTTCAAATCACTGCTCATTTTCCTTTCTATAAGATTATGTAATTTAATCTCCATCCTGCAAACTATGTTGCTACGTTCAACAAAAAAGGTTAGTAACGATTGGTCCTCTAACAGAGTGAATACCAGTGAAAATGAGGTAGTATCAGAGGTTAAAATAGGGAAAGAACAAGTTAAAATTACTTATACAAATTAGATGTCTTCAAGGTTACGAGGGCTTGATGAAATATATCCTAGATTCAGAATACTCAAGGAGCTGACGGATAGCTGAGCCATTAGCAATTATCTTGGAAAAGTCATGAAAGACAGGAGAGATTCCAGAGGACTGGAAAAGGGCAAATATAGTGCCAATCCATAAAAAAGGGAAATAAAGACAACCCGGGGAATTACAGAGCAGTCATCTTAACATCAGTACCCAGAAAAATAATGGAGCAAATAATTAAGTAATCAATTTGCAAACAACTAGAAGATAATAAAGTGATAAGTAACAGTCAGCATGGATTTGTCAAGAACAAATCAGGTGAAACCAACCTCACAGCTTTCTCTGACAGGATAAAAAGCCTTGTGGATGGGTGGGGGGAGAAGAGGGAGAGGAAAGCAGTAGATGTGATACCTTTACTTTAGTAAGGCTTCTGATATGGTTTCCCATGACTTTCTCATAAACAATCTAGGGAAATACAATCTAGATAGAGCTACTACAAGGTGGGTGCATAACTACTCTCTGGGAATGTTTTTCCAGCCTGTTATCTGTGGTTCACAGTAAAGCTAGAAGGATATATTAAGTGGGGTCCCGCAGGGATCAGTTCTGGGTCCAGTACTGTTCAATATCCTTATCAAAGATTTAGAGAGTACACATAGTGACAGAGAATACACTTTAAAGGTTTGTGGACGATACCAAACTGGGAGGTGTTGCAAGTGCTTTGGAGGATAGGATTAAAATTCAAAATGATCTGGACAAACCAGAGAAATGGTCTGAAGTAAACAGGGTGAAACTCAGTAAGGATAAATGCAAAGTACTCCACTTAGGAAGGAACACATCAGTTGCACACATACAAAATGGGAAATGATTGCCTAGGATGGAGTACTGCAAAAAGGGATCTGGGGGGTCATAATGGATCACAAGCTAAATATCAGTCAACAGTGTAACACTATGGGGGGAGAGGGGAGCCATCATTCTAGGATGTATTAGCAGGAATGTTGTAAGCAAGACATGAGAAGTAATTCTTCTGTTCTACGCCATGCTGATTAGGCCTCAACTGGAGTATTGTGTCCAAATCTGGGTGCCACATTTCAGGAATGATGTTGACAACTTGGAGAAAGTCCAGAAGTGAGCGACAAAAGTGATTCAAGGTCTAGAAAACATGACCTATGAGGGAAGGTTGGGAAAACTGGTTTGTTTAGTCTGGAGAAGAGAAGACAGAGGGGAGACACACATTTTTCAAGTACATAAAATATTGTTACAAGGAGGGAGAAAAAATTGTTCTCCTTAACCTCTGAGGATAGGACAAGAAGCAATTGGCTTAAAATTGCAGCAAGGATGGTTTAGGTTGAACATTAGGAAGAATTTCTTATCAGGTGGTTAAGCACTGGAATAAATTGCCTAGGGACATTGTGGAATCTCCATCATTGGAGATTTTTAAGAACAGGTTAGACAAACGCGTCAGAATGGTCTAGATAATACTTAGTCCGGCCATAAAAGCAGGGGACTGGACTAGATGACTTCTCGAGGTTCCTTCAAGCCCTGTGATTCTATGTAAGAGTCCCTGATGGCCTATTTTGTTTGTCAGTGGGGAAAAATAATATTTTAGGCCCTTATGTCATATATATGTGTGACAAACTCAGAATTATCATGTATTTGAGCCATTTCTAGGACTATAGTGGACAATAAAATAAAATTTAAAATAGCGTATCCCCAATGTAAGGTTTGGGAGTAGCCATATCCATCAGTACTATAGGCTCAGCGAAACAGAAATATTTAAGCCAGCTAATGTGGTGCTGTATATAGTACTATGTGACACCTACACAAAGAAAGTCAGATTTTTTCTTCATCTAAAAAAGTTTCTTCAGCTACTCTTTGCTTTAGAACCAATAATTCTAAATTTATTAGTTTAGCTAATCTCTTGCAATATACCTATTACATATTTTAAAAACGCTATCATGTTCTTTTCATGCACAACAAGCTTGTTTCAATTATGCCTGTCAAATTTTTGTGATAAGGTTGTGTTTTGTTTGCTCAAACATTTACCACTGTAATTGTTGGTTCCCTTCTGTTCAGTCTCCCTAATTGTTACATGCACTTTTAAAACCTCAAGAAACACCGCCCAATACTGTCTACTAAGTTTATTCATTATTATTAAAGAGATGGTGCAAAATAGAATTTAAAATAGTCATAGAATCATAGAAGATCAGGGTTGGAAAAGACATCAGGAGGTCATCTAGTCCAACCCCCTGCTCAAAGCAGGACCAACCGCAACTAAGGGCTTGTCTACACTTGCCATTTAAAGTGGGAAAAGTCCTTTTTTTTTTTTAAAGGAATAGAAAAACCGTGGGAGTGTCTATACTTGCCCATGGCTTTTTGCAGTAAAACTCAGAAGTTTCACCTCAAAAGTTCCACCTCAAAAAGAAAACCACCTCCACGAGAGGTGTACAGCTCTTACCGGTTTCAAAGTAGCAGCCATGTTAGTCTGCATTCGCAAAAAATATCACTGCTCTTACCGGTGATGCTTTTGTGGTGATGTGCAAATGAAGACACATTCTTCCTGTTTACAGAGCTTTTAGCCTCTGCAGGATATCCCACGATGCCTAGGTGACCACTCTGGCCAGCAGCTCTGCTACTCTGATGCCAGGTAAACAGACATCCACCCCTCCCCACCGTATAAAGCCCTGGGAACTTTGAAACTCCCCTTCCTGTTTTCTTAGTAACACTTATCTGGCTAGGTGACAATACCTGCTCCATGGAGCAAATGATCTCCTGCTTGGAGCAATGCTGAGTTACTGGAACTGATCAGTGTTTGGGGAGAGGAGGCTGTGCAGGGACCCAGGATGCCCCACAATCACCTTCCCACAAGACCTATCGTCAAAATGGAGAAAGCTGCACTGTGGGATAGCTGCCCTCAGTACGTTCCTCTCATGGCGATGGAAGTACTGTAAATGTAAACACTTAAGTGAGTGTAAATGTAAACACTTAACCAGTGCTTTTCTTTCCCTATCACTGATGAAACTGAGTGCAAAAACTCTGCAAGTGTAGACATAGCCTAAATCATCCCAGATAGGGCTTTGTCCAGATGTGGTAAGAAATTGTATTAATAGTACTCATTTCTCTAGAATCAGACAGCCAATTGGACGAAGGGGGTGGGGAGAAAAATATCCAAAGCACATAGCACTTCTAGATACACATACCAAAAAGATACAAAAAGCGATTCCACACATCCACCCCTTTTTGTTTAGGTTGAGCAATGTGGTCCACCTCACCAACGGTTGTGCCATTTCTGAAAGCACAACTAAATGCAGACTCTGCTTCTGTACACAGTCCCTCCTGTTAAACGGAAGTTTGATCTCAGTAGAATCTGATGAGCCCACAATCCCTCTAGAAATAAGTCTCAAACAAAGTCTGCCAGACTTCTTAGTTCTTGTGGCTCTTATACTACTCTTCAACTCAGTTTTGGGGCTCTAACAGTCTTCCTGAGTTGGATAATCATCAGATTCTGTAAAGCCAATACCTTTCCTCCAGAACAGATAGCCTAAACCAATAGCTAGCTCCAAGAGTTGCAAACCTGCAAAAAGGACCATCCCATAGGCTAGAACAGTATCGGGGAGGAGCCAGTTCCTAGAACTCTTAACCATGTTTATCAATGGGTTGTAATGGTTTCCCTGTAATGCTATTAATACAGGTTTTGCAGGACTTTGGACATGACGACATCCCATCTATACAGCAGTGCAGTATGTCAGTCCCCTTACTCTTACAGTTGCAGTGTGTTTGGCACCTACCTATTAATTATATTTAAATTATATTCAGAGTTAATTTGACAGTTTAGAAGTCAGCTCGTGAATTGCTAATAGTGTTTTCTGTTACTGCTATTATGATCAGCAACATGCTTATAAAGGGCAATTAGACATCATGAAAGTTAGAGATGGAACAGATCTAATCTTGCCCCACTCCTGTTCATTCAGAATACTGCTATAAAGATCAAAGTGAAGGGCCAGGAAAATCACCATTTCATCTCTTTGCATTCCTCCACTAGCTCTATCATATCAAACATAAGCTAGTCTTCATTTTCAAGATCCTTTATGACCCATCACCTCCCATTCAGTATGGAAAGATGAACTCCTGTGTCCAATTGGCTTATGACAACTGCCTCCATTGCCAGCCTGTTAAATTGTCAAACAAGCACCGTCAGGCTCTCACTCTCCTGCTGCCCATAATGCTCGGGAGGAGCTTCCCAGGAACATCCACAGAATGAATACATTATCCCCCTTAAAAAAACCAACCAACCAACCACACTCCTCTGCCATAAGGCTTACACAAAACTTGACAGAAAGACCTTTGTTGTGATGAAACCACCGACTAACAAGCTGACCAATATTGCCTCATTGTTTCTCATTGCACTCCATCTGCCTGTAATGATCTTTTGTCTTGTTTCATACTTCGATTGTAAGCTCCTAGAGGCAGGAACTGTCTTTTAGTTTTGTGTCTGTACAGCCCTTAGCACAATGGGGTCCTGGTCCAAGACTGAGGCTCCTAGATACTACGGTGATACAAATAATCTGTTAAGTCATCTATTATGCCCCCTTTGCCAGTATGCGATTGCTCCCCTGCCCACAGTATATTCAGGTGATTTGTCAAATCCAGTTTCCACTAGTCTCCTAGGAAATTAAGTATTCAGTTGTGTACTAGGTATTGCTGTTAGGATTTGATTTTACCTCCTAGGGGAGGTAGGGGAAGGCGGAATCCAAGAATGGTCAGTGGAAGTCTGTAACGGAGACAACTCAAACAAGAGGAAAAGGGCAGATGTGAAATACCAGTGGTGTGAAAGGTATGAACATAGTGTTGGAACTATTTCTCCCCCATCCCTTTTCCATCCCTGCACAAATTACGGAAATAATTAGCTGCCAGAGCCTTCTAAGAATTATGATTTTCTCTAATACAGGAACATGTGACCACAATTACAGCTGTATTTGACAGCCTGGGTTCATTACCCTTGTGTGACAACATTTACATTACACAGAGGTTGATAACTTGGCTGTAAACATTTGCTCTGGGTGGAAGCATTTATACCAGGAGTCTCAAACACACAGCCCACATGCAGCACATGGAGTTATTTACTGTGGCCCGCCAAGCTCCCCATGCCCTTTCACCACCACCCCCCGGAGTTATTTCCTGCAGGCCGCTAAACTCCCCTTCCCCTGCTCCCCCAGCGTGCAGTGTCCCCGCTCCTCTGCCTATCTCCAGGCACTTCCAGCCGCCGAACAGCTGTTTAACAGTGCTTAGCACTTTCCAGGAGGGAGGGTGGAGAAGCAGGAAGCCGCATGCTCAGGGGAGAAGGCAGAGAAGAGGTGGAGTTGGGGCAGGGCCAGGGGCAGAGGGCGTCAGTGATTCAGCCCTCGGGCCAATGTACTAGTCCTCATGTGGCCCTCCTGGTGATTGAGATCCCTGATTTATACCATGTTCTGAATCCTCACACATTATGCAGTTACTATACAGAGAGAGAGAGATAGGAGATACCCAGGTCTGAATGATGAGTAGGTATCAGAGAGCGAGTTCATATAATTCTGAAAAGCTTGGGACCTTTTAAGCAAAGAGCACTGGCTTAAGCCCTTTTTTCTACAACAATAATCATCCTAAAACATTTCAAGCTGCCTGCACAAGAATTTATAATGTGTTAAATTAACGGTAACATTAGCTCTAATAACAGTATAGTAGATGTGTAAGTGGATCCTGGAAAGAATATATTAGGGAACCACAGTACTTTGCAAATTAAAGGGGCAGTTTATAGTTGCTTGGAAGCAAGGGCCCCAAGCAGTCAAAGTATGCCTAAACTCGTCTTTTAAGAAGCCAAGCCAGTTTGGGCCAAGGTAATAGATTGCAAGTGTTCTAGAACTGCTGGGTGAGATTTTTAAAAGGGGCCTAAGGGAGTTAAACAAATGTCCACTGAATTTTAATGGGATTTGGGCACCCAAATACTTAGGCTCCTTTCAAAATCCCAGCTAGTGTTTCTGTTGACAATGGCTGCTCTGACTCTTATACTGTACAAACAAAAAAAAAAGTAAGATTTTATGCACTTTCGGATATGCTTTCCAAGTAGTGTGCAAGAGTTTTTTGTCATCACCCATAAACACCAATACTAGCTGTCCAGCTAAATACCCATATTACTCTTTTGAAAGCACATCCCTTGCTATCTTGCCTGGTGACCTTAACAGTGTTCTGTAGTGGTTTATGGGAGACCTGAATTTGTTTTATGATTCTGTTGGTCTCCTTGAATTGTTTTTATTGAAGCTAAGAGCCTGGAACCAGAAGCACCACACACTGAGACTGTACCATATTTCATACATTAAAGAGGGCTCTGAGGAAATGAGAGGAAAGGAATTGCATACACTCTTTTTGAGCCCCAACTCACCTCATGTGATGCCTTTTCCTGCAACTCTGGTTGCATTTCTCCCTTCCTCCACCCCACTATCAACCAATAGAGCACATGTAAAAAGAAAAAGGGTAAAATTTTAAACACATTCTAACATTACATTAACTGCACAAAGTCAGCAAATTGAGGAGGTTCCCACAGTAATGGTAACTTCCTCCTTGCACATATGCCTGAAAAACTGCGTCTTTCATCACATCAACACACAACATGACACAATGTGGCAAACAATACATAAAGGAAAGAGCATTCTATCACTGAAGTGTCACATCTACCGAACTGTCTATTTCTATATGAACTCTGATTATACAGCAAGTGACCCAACACTGTCCCTGCTTTAATGTTACTGAAGTAATCTTAAATCTGAAGTTCCTGACCTTTGTGAAATTAAATCTCAACCTTAACATTCTGTTAATGTGGCTTTCAAGCCAATTACTAATTCTTTCTTTTAGGCATGCAGCTCAGCTCAAAATATACTGGTAACCAACAGGGACAAGCTAACAGTGCAGATACGCACTCAGCATTATGTGGGTAATTTCATTTTTCTCTTTAAATATGCACAGCAGGCAAAGATCATCCCAGGGCTATTTACTCAGTATCCAGGACACATCCTGCTGAAACCTCAAGCAGAAACTCACAGATGCTGGTAAGACAGTTTCTGAGATCTGAACCAGTGAAGGACTGTACTGACAATAAGCCGCACATACAGATCTCTAATGTCTCTGGTCTTATTCACACCATAAAAAGGTAATTTACTGCTTGCTATGAAAATTACGATCTGCTACTTCACTACTGTCTTCTCCAATGTTCAGCATCTACGGTACTGCTCTGTTTTAAAGTGGTTCTTGGTCTTTAAGAAGAGAAATTAAGAAGTATCTTTAAACTCCATGACAGGAGTTTAAAAGATACAAAATCACAGCGAACACTAACATCCATTCTGTTTTCCCCCCTTTACTGATCAATTATCCAAAAGTGCTGCAAAATGTTCTTCATAATTTAAAAAGCAGGACACTGGAGGGCGGGGAGGAGGGGAAATACGGGAAAAATGCCCAAACTACTTGTTTGGTTCATCCACCTGTTATGTCTTGTCTTTTAGACTGCAAGTTCCCTGCAGCAGGGACTGTGCTCTGCACCATCTAGATGCTGTCACAATATAAATGAGCAGTAATCATCATTTCAAAAGGCAGGATTTTTGAGTCATTAGAGATTCTAGGAGCCCAACTTGACATGACTTACAGGACCTGATCTGCAGGAAATGCTGAGCACCCACCCTGCAAGAATCAGTCCTCTATAAAAACATATTTTAATTTGGATACCCAACAATGGAGGCAAAAAAAAACAAACCAAAAAAAAATTTAAAAAAACCCACCACAATTCACTAATGAAACGCTTGGTCAAAACAAATAGAGAAGCCATCAGAAGGATCATCCTGACACACAAATATTTCTTTATCCAGTGACGCATGAAAGACCTTTTTAAGGAAGTCCTGCAATTAACAAAAAACCAGTCACCGTAGACATTAAAGAAAACCATGTGTATAGATTGTTATTCAAAAATATGAAAAAAGTGACAATACTTTATGATTAAGAGTAGTCTTAGCCCCTATCCAATTTGTTCTAAGCAACAGTGACGTTTGTTTTAACTTAAAAGGATATCATTCTTTGTTAATGATGTGAGCCAAAGCTGCCTGTACGGATTTATTGCAAGCCCTTAAATAAGGCTGGGGAGATCTTAAAAACCAAGCCTGAAGTTTCTGAAGATAAATTACCAGAACACAGTGTATTCTCAGGCTTCTCAGAGCTTTTCGATTTGTTCTAATTCTAGTCTTGGGACTCAAAGTAAAAAGGAGCAAGAAAATACACAGGGGGGATTGTCCGCATGTAGCGGCCAAGGTTAAAAAGAAACAGACAATTTAATCCCCGAAGCCTTGGGAACACAGGTTGTACAGACAGTATTTAGCAAACCTGGTACAGCATCTCCAGCACTGGATTCCTTATATGACAACAATAGAAAGTTAGGCTCCGTTCAGTGGGAAAATGTCAGCTGAAACAGAGACAAGCTGGGTGAGGCAATATCTTTATTAGACCAATTTCTGTTGGTGAAGACGACAAGCTTTCGAGAAAGGTCTTCAAAGCGACATTTGGCATACCTGTCTCAGGCCTGAAGAAGGGCTTTGTAGAAGCTCAAAAACTTGTCTCTCACCAACTGAAGTCAGTCCAATAAAAGATGTTACCTCACCCACCTTGTGTCTCTAATATACTGGGACTGACATGGCAATAAGTACAATGCATACAATAGCTGAAAACAAAGGCCATGCAAAGAGAGAAATCCTAATGGTCTCAAAACAACACCTAACACTGCCAGTTAGGTCATCTTGGCTAAACCAAATCGGTTAAGAGAGCCAGGATGCCAAAAACTGTAATCTCTTTTTAGCATTTAAAACTCAAAATGCTGCACAAACATTAGTTAGTTAATCCGCAACACCACCAAACGTAGGGTGGTAAGAGCAGCCCAGCAGTTAGGGTGCCACCTTAGGACTCTGGCGTTGCTGGTTCAATTCGCAGTTCCACCACAGACTTCCTGTGTGACTTTCAACAAGTCACTTAGGGCTTGTCTACACAAAAGTTGTGTGCAATCACCCAGCATAGAGGCATTTACACCAATATAAGAGTGTTGATAGGCACCTTTACATTGGTATAACTGCATCCACACTAAAACATATCCCTAACCAACATGGTTGCACCAGTACAAGAACTGCGTATTCTGTGTG
The DNA here is from genome assembly GCF_965140285.1 of Lepidochelys kempii. Lineage (NCBI taxonomy): Eukaryota > Metazoa > Chordata > Testudines > Cheloniidae > Lepidochelys > Lepidochelys kempii. The sequence goes on along the minus strand of NC_136384.1, from coordinate 62,524,435 downwards.
CCTTAGTCTGTGTCTCGGTTCCCCATCTGTGAAATGGGGATATGGCACTTCCCTACCTCCTGGGGTGTTGAGAGTAATGTTTTACTATAGTTACAAGGAGCTCAAATTCTACAGTAATAGTATACAATTACTTACTTACATGGTCCCTTTCTTCATTATGCACTTGTGTAAGCAGATAAGTTAAAGCCCTGATGCTACAATTCACTCCACACGTTGGAGCCAAATGACCATGTGAAGCCCCACTGACTTCAGTTGTGGGTCTTCCAGGACATGGGTAAGGCACAATGGTGACGCAGCAAAGGGAAGCTTGCAGTGATGCTGCCTGTATTATTCTAGTTCTGAAAACAGTTTCCAATGCTGTCAAGCCAGCTTTTTTATTATTAGTTTTGTTTTTTAAATGGAGAGAGACAATACTGTATTTCATAGAAAAGAAAAGGCCTGTATCATCTGGGCCTTTAGTTGATGAGAACAGGAGAGAGTCTGGTCACCTGAAACATCTTAAGCATTCAACCATAAACACAGAAACAGGAGAAAACGGAGACGTGGAAGATGAACACCCAGAGTACAAAAACCAACTGCTTTTGGTGAAAACCTGACCTTACTGAAGCCAATGAGAGTTGCCATTGGTGTCAGGATTTCACGCTCTGTATCCACACATATGAGAATGCCTCCTTATGGTCCCAGCAATAGAGCACAAACATGCTGTTATTTTTATAATGTTTCATAACTTTAGTGCAAACAGACACATGCCATCTTGGCACCACATGACCATTTAACTGTAACTGCACATCTTTACAAAAAGGTGGGCATCTAGCCTGAATAAGACTTCTCCAGTGTTCAAACTAGTAACACCACCCCTGTTGCTCACATTTGGAAGGTGACATCTAATTTCAGGAGGACAAATCAGGCTGCAGAAACAGTCAAACTGGTACTGTGTCCTTGACAAGCAAGGGTCTAGGTAACCACAATGATACAGCTTTTCAAATATGGCAGGGAGACACCAAACAAGGAGGTGCATGTGGGCAAGAGGGAGAGGATGCTCAGCAATATCACAAACAATTCACCTAAACAACCAACCAACCAACCAAAGTGGCAAGACAGATTTGACTACCAAAGAGAAAGACAAAAGCCAGAAATGTTTCTGGAAAGGTTTTCAAAATCTAAGCCTGAATATTTTAGAAATACAATCCTATTGGTATTTTATACCACCTTGATGCAGAAATGCATTTATTTTCTTTATAGATACACCTCTACCCCGATAGAAAGCAGTCCTCGGGCACCAAAAAAATCTTACCGTGTTATAGGTGAAACCATGTTATATCAAACTTGCTTTGGCCTCAAGCATTTCCATTATTAATAGTCAGCAAATCATTTTTGTTAGTTCTAACATGGTGTATGCAGTAAATAAATCTGTTCTACAATGGTTAAATTGTATCTCCTTCCTTTAATTACAAGAATTATTTTATAAGCTTACTTAAAAGACAGTAACACACAGGTACTAAACACTGTTAAATGCAACCATGTGGGTTAGGTTTCATTACACATCAATTGTTTGGTCTGTGTGTAATGCTTAGGAAAATGCAAAATGCACATAAAATATCAGAAAATGCTTTTAATTACACATCCTTACAAATTATTGTAAAAAAGGATTTTGGTATTTTAGCAAATAGGAGCATGGGCCACTTTGTCACTTAATCTACGTATACCATAGTTGGCTAAGTAATATGAACTGTTAACTATTTAATAGTTTGAAAACATTTTGGAGATGGGAGTTTTTACTTATAGAAAAAGGTTAAAATGAAGCTAAAAAAGGTAAATTAATTTAAGTTTTAGAGACTGATAAAAAGGTAAATACTTTTTTTGGTGTACAAGATGCTTTCTTATTTAAGATACACCCCTTAAAATTTTAAATTTAAAAAAAAAAACTTTATACTTTGTTGCTTCATGCTACTGCGAGCTGCCTTCTTTGCCAGGTCAATTATGGATTTTAACTGCAGTATTTGCAGTCTATCCACATCCTAGCTTTCTAGCCACTTAAGACCAACCTCTAACCCTACAACCGCATCAGCAGCTTTGGGCGGTGGCTCTAAGGGTTCTTCGTCACTATCCTAAGGATTAGATACATTTCCCAGAGGCACCAGGCGGTTGAGGGGCAACATTATGAATTATATCTGTAAGTCATTTATAGGTTGGACACATAACATCCACCTCCATCCACTCTTGAACATCAGCTATCCCACTTTGAGCCATAAGTTCCCTGTAGACTTGTTCTGCCTCCATGGCCTCTTCTTCCGTAAAACCTTCAAAAGTTGTTCTCATCTTTGACAAAAACGCTTTTGAGACCACAATGCCAATATTTCTTTGTCATTGATGGAGTGATTCCTAGCTAGGCTGTTTTGCCTAAGTTAAATACATCCAGCAAATTCAATTTCTTGATTACATCTGTTATGCTACCGTTGTCCTGAACAACTTTGTTTACTAAGGCTTTACGATAGTTCATTTTAAAGGTGGCTATAAAATGCCTTAAATCGAGGGGCTGTATTTTGGACATCGTGTTCTTAGGAAGGTAGCTCACCTTTATTTCCCTTCTTTGCTGGTTAAGGTCTCAACTGGGGAGTGGGCAGGACAGTTGTCGAGTAGGAACAATGCTTTTGGCTTCAGGTTTTGTCTGTGTAGGTGGCTCTGGACAGCTGGTACAAAATATTATTAAACCATTCCTCAAAAATATCCAATGTCATCCAGGCATTTTTTGAATGGTGATAAATGAATGAAAGTGAATCCATGTTGTTATGGTGGAAAGCCTTAGGTGACCTGGATTTGCCTATGCACAGAAGTTTAAATTTATGTGAACTGGTTTTATTCAAGCAGAAAAGTATTGTCACTCTCTCTCTTTTATCACCTTAAAACCTTCAGCCTTTTGTTCTTCGGTCCTAGAAGCAAGTGTTCTATCCGGCAGCATATGGTAACATAAGCCCGTTTCATCAGTGTTATAGATTTGCTTCGGAGCACAGCCACCCTCAATGATGATCTCTTGTAACTTTAGCGGGTATTCATCGCAAGCTTTTATATCTGCAGAGCGCATCTCTCCTGAAATTGTGACTTGCCAAATGCCATGACTTTTAAGATGATTAAGCCATCCACTGATAGCTTTAAATTCGTTACCTTGATGTGCAGAAGCATCCTCACCAGAACATCTTAAAAAAAACAAACGAGATCCTTCTTAAATTTTTCCGCTTGTTTCCTTATAACGTCACCAGAAATTGGCGTGCCGTCGGAGCGTTCTTGGGTAAACCATGTAAATACTACTCTATCTAGTTGGTTATGCTGGGCAGTTTTTAGGCGCTTCCTTTCCAGGCCTTCACTTTCATCCAGTTCAACTAGCATTGATCGTAATTTTTCCTCATCTTTGATCCACCCTCTTAATGTGGATTCCCCCACTCCTAGTTCTTTTGAGACCTTTTCTTGGCTCATTCCTGATTTCAGTATCTGTCCAAAGCTTCCAATTTTTCTTTGGCTGTCCATGCCTTTCATTTCCGTGGCTGTGAACTATTTGCCATCACATCAATGGTATTTTAATATTAATGTTAACAATTTTTTTAATTGTTTAGAAAACGTCAGCGCAGAGTTACAACTACAAAATACAACTAGTGAGAATTTATGCTTAGTCTATACTGCACACAAATTTAGAAAGGAGATTAAAATAGGCAGGAGAGATGAGAACACCTAATGGGACCATGGGCAGGCAACATACATTTACCCCTGCCTTCTCATTGCTGCACATTCCACTTTGATACATGCACATTTGTACAATGTACTGTATGTACTTATGTAATTTGATACAAGCCACATTTTAAGAGCTGAGGCGCTGACCACAGATGGTTTTGTAACAACTTTAAACTGGCAAGGTGGCAGCAGGTTAGTCAATGACGAAGTTAGACTGAACTCTCCTTTTTGATAAATTGCTCATGGTTTATAAATACAAAGGCCGATTTTATTCTAACGGCCGTTGAAAACTAACTACCACCTCACACATGGTTTTGTTGTCTGCAAAACTAATTTAAACTTTCAATGGTTTTAACCTATCAATGGATTTAAACGGTCAACATTATAACTTTAAGACTTGCAGACAAGACTGTTTTTTATGCAATGAAGATCAGAGTGAAAGTTTAAAAATGCTGTAAATGCGCTTGGCTTTGTGTTTCAACTTTTGATCCAAGGCAGGCTTGTAAAAACATACATACTGAATATGTACGCGGTAATCATTACATGTATAAACTGGGATTAAACAGAATAAAAGTACTGTATGTTGTAGACGAGACAGAAAACCATTTTTGCTTTACCACGTTATATCCAAATTTGTGTTATATTGGATCGTGTTATTTCGGGGTAGAGGTGTATTAAAAGAAAGAAAACATCTCTTTCCAAAAGGAAAAAAGCCAAAACAAGGGAATGACAGCTCTGAGATGTGCATGGCATCTTTTTACTTCAATATTCTATTTACTTCAATAACAATAATATATTCACGGGACCCTTTTTGCTGTCATAAGGACATTTTCAGACCCATGTTTATCTTAAGTGGCTCTGAAAAACAGAAGATAAAACTTCAATCTTTTTAGAAGCACCCAAGAAAAATAAATAGTGGGTTCAACAATAAAGGTTTCCTTAAAGTCTCTTCCAGACTTCTAATAAAATTGCAAATGTATTTTCTTTGGCAGGACTTCAGATTGACAGCTCAATTAGATTACAAAAAAAAAAAAAAAAGCCTACAAGTATATCTTTAAATGTATAACCAGATTACTATTGATAGAGGACTTCAAATTTAGAAGTCATCAGCAATTTTTGGGCAGGTGAAGAGAGAGTGATCATCTGCTGTACACTGTAAATACTTAAGGACCAAAATTGTCCCCTTACCACATGAATATGCCAGTTAGTATCAATAGGTCATTAGTGGAATAAGGGGATATTCACCAAAAAGGTATTTATACCACACCCATCTCCAGAATAGTCTACTGACTTACAAAACTTTAAATATCCATGAATGATGTAACTCATAGATGTGAGTTGTCTTCTCGCCCTCATTCCAGAAGTAGCTAGGATCAATCACCTTGACTCTTGCACCCTTCCATTTCTGGAGTGAAATCTTGGCTCCAATGAAGTTGCTGGCAGAACTCCCATTTGACTCAGTGGAGCCAGCCTTATTCCCCATCCCATCCAAGCACCAAAAAGAGGAGGAGTTTGGGGATTTTTACAAGATTTTAGTTTTGTATTTGCAATTAATATTATATATTTTGAATGTTTTTCAAAGAACATTAGCCAAATGAGGCAATATATGGTCATGCTGTGATGACAACTTTGGCATTTTGGAAAATAGTGCTCAGTGGCAGTTCAAGTAATTTGGACCAGAGGGCCAGATTTTCAGAGTTGCTGAGCATCGACAGCTCTTGACTTCTGCTGGAGTTGTGGGTACTTAGCACCTGTGAAGATCAGGCCCATAACTGAAGTTATGACAGAGTTTCTGTTATATGGCAAATACGGACCTCCCCTTCTGGAAAATACTCCTTTTTGGAGTATAGTACTTACATGTGATCTCAGCCAGAAATATCTGGGAAGCAGTTAACCCAGCTGGTCATTTGGTTTAGCAGATCATACACATAGTGGAGGTCGCTTATTCTTTAATTGCAATTCTCCAGCTCCCCACCCAATCCTCTAATTTTAGAAGCACTATTCTAGTTTAAAGCACATCCTCATCTATTCATATAGCTCCACTCTGTCAGTGGATAAGACTGTGACCCACAGTCTTACAAACAGGTACTGCATGATTAGAAGTTTCTTTTCATAACTGGGATTTGGACTGAGAAAGTGAAAACCCCATTTTAAATTGGGAGAGGTTAATACAGCAAATGTTCTCGCCTCTACAGATTATTATTTATCATTTATAATTGTAGTAGCACCTGGAGGTCTCAATCAGGGACTGGGGCCCACTGCAAAGTTCTTACAGTTTCAGTATATAGCAATTGACAGCAGGCGGCTACCGACAGGCAGACAGGGAACACACAGTAACAATGACACTATTGACAGGTTTCAGAGTAGCAGCCATGTTAGTCTGTATCTGCAAAAAGAAAAGGAGTACTTGTGACACCTTAGAGACTAAAATTTATTTGAGCATAAGCTTTCGTGAGCTACAGCTCACTTCATCAGATGCATTCCATGAATGCATGTGCTTTAAACTACAATAGTGCTTCTAAAATTAGAGGATTGGGTGGTGAGCTGGAGAATTGCAATTAACGTGTAAGCGACCATCACTATGTGTATGATCTCCTAAACCAAATGACCAGCTAGGTTAACTGCTTCCCAGATATTTCTGGCTGAGATCACATGTAAGTACTATACTCCAAAAAGGAGTATTTTCCAGAAAGGGAGGTCCGCATTTGCCATATAAAACAGAAACTTTGTCATAACTTCAATTATGGGCCTGATCTTCACAGGTGCTAAGTACCCACAACTCCAGCTGAAGTCCATAAGAGCTGCATCCAATGAAGTGAGCTGTAGCTCATGAAAGCTTATGCTCAAATAAATTTGTTAGTCTCTAAGGTGCCACAAGTCCTCCTTTTCTTTTTAAGGACATTATGATGATTAGATTTACCCACAAGTGTCAACATATGCTGCATATTCAGTCAACGGGAAAAGATCACTGGTAATGATTTGGGTTTTTTAAAAATATATCATATTGATCAGAATATTCAGAGGTGAGATAGTTTGAGAGGAGAAAATCTGACTGGAAATCTGTATGTTATTGTTCTACCTAAATATTACAGCTTTGTTTTATGGGACCCGGAAAAAAAATGTTTCCTTAAGTAACTGATCTGTTTCAAAACTGACTCATTCATCAGCTTCTGTGTTTGTTGATCTTCAGTTCAATGATTATGCACCTGGTGGGTGTATGGTCAACATCATTAATCTATTTTTCCTCACCATCTCTCTCCTTTTTACAAGCTCCTTGCTCCTTTAAGTAGCCTCCTCCAAGAACATGCTCCAAAGTTAAGCCTATCATTGAAAGCAGTATATTATTGTTTCAAATGTCCTTTTATTCTACCTTTGCAGGTGCTACTGCCTCACATAAAAATGGATTATGCTTCATATCTGCCATGGGACCTTGCATTACCTCCACCATGCTTTCATCCAGGGCTGGCCTTACCATGAGGCAAATTGAGGCAGCTGCCTCAGGTGCCAGACTGTGTGGGGAGGGGGAGCCACTAGGACCCAGAGTGTAGAAAATTGTGTCTGCTGCTGGTGCATATGTATTCTCTCTGCTATAGATGCACAGAGATGGTGGAGTGCTGTGCTGGAGGAAGGAGGGCACAAGAGACATAATAGGCAGGCAGGAGAAAAGGTGAGAGGGAATAACAGAAAGCAGCAGGAGTTGCAGGGAGAGAGGAGGAGGAGGAGGAGGAGGAGGAGCCTCTTATGTACCTCTCTAGCACCCTGGACTGATTAACACCAGCTTCTCAAGGAGCTTCCTGTTTCCTGCTGCTTCCTTGAACGCACTTGAGAAGAACAGGCAGTCAACTGAAGTAGTAGGAGCCAGTTAGGCCCTTAAGATGCTGATATCTTCCCTCACTCAGGCCCTGCTACCAGCCTGCTTATTTGTCCCCCTCAATTGAGTGTTGAGAGCCACTATAGCTGGCACAGAACAGCAGTCATGAGCGAAATAAGAAAACGCCCCTCTGGGGAAGCATTCAGAAAAAAAAAAAAAAAGCAAGCAAAGGAAGCTTTTCTATCTAAGCAGGAAGGAGCTCTCCTGAGATACACAGACACAAATATTCACGGTGAGCCTTCCGGCTCCAGTGGGGATGAGAATGGTGAGGAGATGCCTGATCTTCCAGGTAGTCAGAGTGCAGGTGACCTGGCAGCTACTGCAGCACCCATGTCTCCATCTCAAATGGATGTAACCATGCACATTCCTGAAGAAAAGTGTAGATCAGAGAAGAGTGTGGTGGAGGCGCAAGGAACAGCTGCTGCTGAGTTTAGTTCCTAAAGCCTAGATGATTCAGGACTGTGGACCCACTTGAGCAGTAGCCTGAGAGACTTCCTTGTATCCTTGTACTGCATGGGCCATAGCAAGTGAAAAGTTCCCCAAAGACAATGAAAACAGAAGCTTCCATCCAACACATTACTGGCATGAAATCCCCAATGGTGACAAAGTGGAGAGGCCATGGCTTATGTACTCAAAAACCCAGAATACTGCATACTGTTTTTGTTGCAAACTCTTCCAGCCTAATGTTCCAACCACATTGGAGTTCTACAGGAACAAAGGACTAGAAAAATATGGCTAGAAATCTGGCATGCCATGAGAAGGCAGCAAGTCACCAGAGAGCATTCCATAGGTGGAAAGAGCTTGAGATGAAACTAAGGTTAAAGGCCACCATAGATGATCAGCATCAAGAGAAGATTGCATCAGAGTCTCTTTACCGGCAAAATGTTCTGAACATTGCCATTGTGAGAATGCTTGCTACCCAAAACCTAGCACTGTATGGCACTTCAGATCAGCTGTATGTGACAAACAATGGAAACTTCCTTAAAACTGTGGAGCTGATGGCAGAGTTTGATGCTGTATTCCAGGAGCATCTAAGAAGAGTCACTGCCCAAGAAATGTACACACACCACTACCTTGGAAAAACAATTCAAAATGAGATCATACAATTACTGGCAACAAAAGTCAAACAGTAGATTGTGGCAGATCTGCAGTCAGCAAGATATTACTCTTATTCTGGACTGCACACCCAACATCAGCCATATGGAACAAATGACTTTAATGGTGCATTTTGTAACAGAACCTAGTGAAAATGTCCCTGCAATGGTGACTGTCAGAGAGCATTTTCTAGAATTTATTGACATTGATGATACTACAGGAGCTGGTATGACAAAGGTGCTTTTTAAAAAGCTGGAAGATACAGGAATTGCGATAGCTGACATGAGAGATCAGGGCTTCGATAATGGTGCCAACATGAGAGGAAAGAACAGAGGAGTGCAGACACAGATCCGAGAGTTAAACCCTTGAGCATTTTTTGCCCCATGCAGTTCTCATTCATTGAACTTGGTGGTCAGTGATGCAACAACATCAACTTCTAGTGAAGCTGCTGAATTTTTTTTAATGTAATTCAAAGCATCTATGTATTTTTCTCTGCATCAACTCCTTGATGGCAAATTTTGAAGCAACATCTGGGAACATCCTCTCTGACACTGAAACCACTGAGTGCCACATGATGGGAAAGTCGAGTGGAGCCAATAAAGCCAAACACACACCAAACTGGGAAGATAATGATGACATAGTTGCCATTATGGAGGATAATGCTATGACAGGAACTGTTTGTGGGAGAACAGTGGCAGAAGGAAATGGAATCACCAGAAACATATATATAACTTCAAATTTCTGTGTGGCTTAGCGTTGTGGCATGACATACTGTTTGAAATAAATGTTGTAAGCAAGAGACTCCAAGGTGTTGCCCTTGATATATCTGGAGCAATGGAACAACTGGATAAGCAAAATCATACCTACAGTCTTACCGGTCAGATGAGGGATTTCAAAATGTTCTGAAGAGTGCACAGAAGTTGGCAGAGGAACTTCACACTGAAGCTCTTTTCCCACCAATTCAAGAATACAAGAGTCACCGAAGACGACAACATTTTGATTATGAGGCACGGAATAATCCCACAAGAGACCCCAAACAACAATTCAAAGTTGAATTCTTTAACCAGGTGCTAGACTGTGCAATACAGTCAGCTGAAGAACGTTCCATGCAGCTCAAGGAACACAGCAGTATATTTGGGATGTTGTATGATCTGCCAAAATTCCTCACTATACCTGAAGACGACCTACACCAGCAATGCAGGGCACTAGAGATAGTGTTGAGACATGATGACATGCGCGATATTGATGCGAGTGATTTAGGTGATGAACTGAAAACCCTTTCAAGATACATTTCAGCAGGATCAAAGGCTGTTCTGGAATATATGTGCACAAATAAGAGGACCACCCTCTTTCCAAATGCTTTTGTTCCTCTGCACATACTTCTAATACTTCCTGTAATAGTTGCCAGTGGAGAACACAGCTTCTCCAAGCTGAAGTTAATAAAAACACATCTACGCTCCACAATGACACAGGAGAGGCTGGTCAGCCTTGCAACCACCTCAATTGAGCATGAGCTGGCCCAGACTGTGGACCTTCAGCAGGAAGCAGTTCAAATCTTTGCAACCAAGAAGGTACGGAGAGCACCAGTTTGATTATTCAAACAGATAAAAATGCCAGTGTTTACTATGCAGACAAGAAAAGTTACATTTGCTGTTCAGGCATTTGAAAGTTAAGTGTTACTTAAAATTTTTGAACAAGACATTTTAAGTTGTTAGTTCTCCTTTATTGGGGTAGGTAGCAGAGCAGTACCATGAGAGGAGAAGAATAGGAAGGCGGCAGGATTGAGACCTTTCAAAGTTTTGGCCCAAGCGAAGGGGCATGGGGGTGTCATTTGAGCTCCCCACCTCAGGTGCCAAAATGTTGTGGGCCGGCCCTGCTTCCAGCAGAGAACCAGGAAGAATTCCTCCAACTCTTGTCAGTGATATTCCTTCATTGCCAACAAGCAACAGGGGTGCTCCCTGCAGCTGAGCATCCTGGCCCAACTTCTTACCAGCAAGCACAGTGAAAGAATAAGAGTCTCCCCACCATCGCAATGCAGACCATATTGGAGCAGCACCTTGATATTAATATAAAAACAGTGGGATAGAGCGTGACATCCAGAAAGTCAATAAGCGGTTACACCATCAGGGGTGAAAGTGATATCTTGTTAAAAGCAAGTTCATAACTTTAAGCACAAGTAGTCCCATTGAAGTCAATGATTATTAATGTGACCAAAATTACATATCTTAACTGTCTGCTGAATCAGAGCCTTCATTACAAGGTGGAGCGATTCAAAATGTTTAACTTATTTATAAATCATGATTTACATCCCTTGGAGGTGTGTGTTGGGTTGTTTTGTTTGTTTTTCTTTTTAAGTAACTTAAATCAAGTTGAGGCCCTGTCAGACTAATTTGACAGTTTGTACTATTGTGATTTGAGATTAAAATCTATGATTAAGTTGTTATATTGCTTTGTTTTAAATGCTGCTACTGGTAGGGTACCTGAATTTTACAGAACTGTTATACCTATAAAACAAAATATTGGCAACTGCAACAGGTAGTTTATATAGAGAGCCAAAGATCTCAGCAATGACCTTTTATTTATCGGTCTTTGCTCCACAGCCTTCCTCCCTACCCCCTGCCCAAACCCACCTGAAAGAATACTCAAGTCTCTCTGAAGCCAGTGGAACTGTACGTAGAAGCTACACATTGCTTTAAAGAACCCAGAATCTATTCTCTTTTCACAGAGACTTGCAGATCATTTCTGCTACACAACCAAACTCTTAAAATGACAGGAACAGCGGAGTGAGTTTACTTCCAAACCTAGTTAGTTGATCAGTTATAATACCAGCCAAACACACAAAGTTATCTACTCATAGCTTTCAGATACCAGAAACACCCCAAGGCCAAAAAAAAAAAAAAATGTATGAAGTAATTACTATGATTTCTTCACTGTTCCTCTCAGGAGATTCCAGTGGCTGGCACTACATATGAAAGACAAGTTTCCACCTGCAGCATCAAAAATACACAAGTAACTAAAAAAATGGACCGAATGGAGCAATAAATCCAACAAGGTGGAAGTTATCTGCAACTATATATAAATCCCCAAATTACCTCTGCACAAGAACTTTAAAAGATTTTAAAACTCTTGAAATGAGTATGCTTATTCCAAAGATCAAGGAACACAGACATGCTTTGGAAGGTGCGAAATATAATACCCAGGAGTAAGTCTTTGAAATGAACTACGCATTTTGCTCTGACATGCACGTTACTCCTTTTATGCCATCTTGTAATCTTGGGAAATACACAACAATTATGAGGTCACTACAATCTGAAAAGTGGTACTACACAATTTTTATGCGGGGGGGTGAGGGGGGAGATAACAGAGAGATGCACTGTGCCGGGGTGAAGCCTTTGGAAAGAAAGAAATTCCCATATACAAAAGGATGAATTCCCTGTTGAAAATATTTTAACAGAGGGGAAAAAATCCTTTAAGAGATCCAATATATTCCACATATTTGAGTAGTGTCCAACTAAGTTTTCCAAACAGAGGAAGATGCAATCCCTGAGTTAAACAGGGATAAAACTTAACCTGTGGAAACAATTTCATATGTACTATCCTAAAGAGGTCATCTCACTAAGTGTACTCTGCAATATTTACTAACAGAGGATGAAATCACAGCTCTACTGAAGTCCATAGCAAAATTTCCATTGACTTCAGAGGAGCCAGGATTTTACTCTTGGTCTTTACATATTGAAGCTAAAGAGACCAGTAGCTGAGCAAAGTACTATTCAAAATAAATTCAAATGTCAGATTTGAGCACCAAGACCTTATTCAGCTCTCCCTAGGGAGACAAAGCTCATACTAAAATAAGAGACAGCGGATTCACTTGCTCAGGCACAGAACAGGGCCCTAATAGAGAACAGCATTCGCTTTGGTCAGATTGGAGGAGATATAATTTATCTCAGTCATGGATTGCATTGGTCATCTGGCATTTCTGCCTTTCCTGTTTCCTTCAAGATTCTCCTTCTGCTGTTTTTTTGCTTTAGGGTATGTAGTATTTCTAATTGGGTTTCCTAGTCATATAATTTAAGTAGAGTGTACTTAAACAACATGCTTGTAGTAATGTATACTTAAGTATCTTGTTGTCTATAGTGATGTATGTACTTTTCAAATACCCAACAGCAGACACAGTCTAGCTTACAAAATTATATTATATAGCTATATTGCACTATGCTAATCTATTTTAAAATTTAATTAGATTTCATTTTAAAATGTCACTGGACAGAAATTTCATAAGTAGCAGCTGCCCTGTGTAACAATAGCTCTAAGAGGGCAAGAAAGTGTATAGTCTTCTCCCATGAAGGGACTCAAACATGAAAGGATGCAGTCAGATGTAGTTCACTTTGGGTAGTTTCTGTTCTTTGGAAAGCCCTTTTTGAAACTCATGGTTTTTTTCCTACTGATTTTGTCCTCTTTTCTCCTCTCCCTCCCATCTCTGATCCAATGGAGTTGGAAACTTACATGGCTGTTTTCCGTAGTTTCTTTCACTCTGTTTGCACCAGAATCAGTGAAAGCCAACCCACTCCTGGGAATGGTAAGCCAAATTCAACCCTGATGAAACTCCACTGAGTCAGTGGTGTCATATCAGGGATGAATTTGGCCCCTCATTAGTGAATTATTACTGGAGAGCCAGCCTAGAGAGAACAATATTGTTTATTAGCTATCTATATGGAGGTTATTTTATCTTAGCTTGTAATGGTTTTCCAAGATTCCTTATAGGTGGTTGTTTGTTATAGGACCTGCTGATAGCAGCCTTTACACATGTGAGTAACCTCAGAGACATCACGAGTATGGGCCGCTGGACTACTCAGCAGTAAGTCATCATGGCGAAGAGAGCACAAGAAGAGACAGGTTAAATACTTTTACTGATTACAGACACTTTTAAGGTCAAAATATTTCAACATCTTACACTTGTGTGACATCTCCCAGACATCTAGGGTTTGAGTTAAGTGTGTGTAACTAGGATAGCATCCCACCAAATGCCAGAGATAAAGGTCAATGGTTGCGCTAACTTTCGGACAAGATGATTTCACCCTTCCTTGTTGTTCCCAACACTTCCCAAAAAGTGTGATTTAAGTTCCTATCTCCAGATAAATTCTTCCTTCGTTACTTTCACCATCACCACTATCAAAATTGCTTCCAGTTTTACAGTAGGAGTTCTAGTGCCTTGTTTAAGCACAGAATTAACAATAGCCTGTTAGACAGGGGTGCGCAATGTAAAGCCCCAGTAGCAAAAGGTAGTAGAGTTTAGATCTGCATATGCCAATGGAGCAATGAGTGAATAATCCATCCATAATCTGGCTCTGAGACCGTACCTGAATTATTGTGTTCAAATCTGGGTACCTCGTTGCTAAAAAGATATGGGAGAAGGAGCTCACGGTGTCCCAAAAAGTAATCAGTGTGTCGGATATTTACTTTGGAGGAAAGAAAGAAGGTACACAAACTATACAGAGCTAAAAAGTATTTGTAGGTTATCATGTCGCCTTAAGTGTTTTTTGATGGAGAGGGATTATTTAGTAATGTAGCACACCTAGCAACAGAGGAAAATATTAGGCACACTTTCCTGACAGTGAGATCTAGTCAACTCTGGAATTGTTCCACCACTTCCCTTGGCGAAACTACTCGCTGCTGCGACAAAGCAACAGGAAAAAAAAACTACTACTGAGAACAATCTTGCACTGTAAGGATGATGGGCTAATTGATCTAAGATCTTATCCATACCTGTTTTATAGGATTCAGTGATTGGTGCTGACACAAGTAGGGTCCCTTCTGATCTATAATAGGACAGCGCATAATGCTGATAGATAAGAATAAGTGTTGCAACTGTGGATTTGGATTTGTATGAAGGGCACGCTCCTGCAACGGAGAATACACTATTTACACCTAACAATACCAGTTCCCAGAAGGAAGCATTTTTAGAAGTCATAAAACAGCTGAAATAAGTCCATTACCAAATCAAAATTTTTCCTACACAAATTATTTCAGTAGCAAAACTGGCTTATTTCCACTGTCTGCGACTCATTTCACTTTGCTCATCAATTTATTCTAATTCGATTTCATCTTAATTTGAGTTTATTTGTTTTGTCAAAAAAATGCCCACCATAAATCAAAGGGCTCACGCTTTTTGGCAGATCCCAACAACAAGCTATTCTTTCTCTAGATACTTGTTTCTACATGTCACTTGTTTGCAACAGATGCATAGAAACAAGAAACAGTGCAAATATCTCCATTTCTATTTTTTTTCCTCCTTTTATAAATGAAATCTGTGCCACAAGTACTCCTTTTCTTTTTACCAATCTATTTAAGCCTTCTACATTTTACAGGAAACGTTGAAATGAGAATCTCTTCAGACACACTTCAAACAAAGTAAAAACAAACCTTGCAAGGCATTTCACAATATCATGAAGGAATGTACAGAACTACAGAACAAATGCCATATGGCCAAGTTCTGCCACCCTTACTCACTTTGATTAGTGCCTACCTCCTTGTCATAAATATAAAGGGAAGGGTAAACCCCTTTGAAATCCCTCCTGGCCAGGGGAAAGCTCCTCTCACCTGTAAAGGGTTAAGAAGCTAAAGGTAACCTCGCTGGCACCTGACCAAAATGACCAATGAGGAGACAAGATACTTTCAAAAGCTGGGAGGAGGGAGAGAAACAAAGGGTTTGTGTGTCTGTCTGTAGTCGTCTTGGCCAGGGACAGAACAGGAATGGAGCCTTAGAACTTTTAGTAAGTAATCTAGCTAGGTATGTGTTAGATTATGATTTCTTTAAATGGCTGAGAAAAGAATTGTGCTGAATAGAATAACTATTTCTGTCTGTGTATCTTTTTTGTAACTTAAGGTTTTGCCTAGAGGGGTTCTCTATGTTTTTTTAATCTAATTACCCTGTAAGATATATACCATCCTGATTTTACAGGGGGGATTTCTTTATTTCTATTTACTTCTATTTTTTATTAAAAGTCTTCTTGTAAAACACTGAATGCTTTTTCATTGTTCTCAGATCCAAGGGTTTGGGTTTGTGGTCACCTATGCAAATTGGTGAGGCTTTTTATCCAACATTTCCCAGGAAAGGGGGGGTGCAAGTGTTGGGAGGATTGTTCATTGTTCTTAAGATCCAAGGGTCTGGGTCTGTGGTCACCTATGCAAATTGGTGAGGCTTTTTACCAAACCTTGTCCAGGAAGTGGGGTGCAAGGTTTTGTGAAGTATTTTGGGGGGAAGGACGCGTCCAAACAGCTCTTCCCCAGTAACCAGTATTAGTTTGGTGGTGGTAGCGGCCATTCCAAGGATAACGGGGGTAATATTTGTTACCTTGGGGAAGTTTTGACCTAAGCTGGTAAAGATAAGCTTAGGAGGTTTTTCATGCAGGTCCCCACATCTGTACCCTAGAGTTCAGAGTGGGGGAGGAACCTTGACATGGTGGCGCAGCGGTGGGATTAACCTGAAATCATTTTGAGATCCAGTTGAGATTTTTTGAACTAGAAATACAGATTTTAAAAAGGAATTTGTAGGAAGTCCAGAAGGCAGCTTTGAAACTGAAAGCAGCTTGGTTTCTCTCTGCTTTGTGGCCAAGCAGAGACAAAAGGGGATTATCTTGTGAATTGCAGGTTTCATTTGCCTGGAGGCAGGGTACTTAACTCCTGCAGGGAAATTCACAGTCTTCCAACCCAGAGGTTTTTTTTTTTTTTTTCTTTTCTTCCTAAAAGTAAATAGGGGGTGTGTGCTCTACCCATTTGCCTGGAGACCAAAGTGGCAGGGTTTTTTTTAGGATTTTGATTTTTTTTTTTGTTTTACAAGGAGCACAGGTTTGAAAAGAAATTTTTTTTTTTCTTCGTTGGGCTGGGTAAGCAGGTTTCCAAGTAGTTGGAGGTTTTTTGCTTTAATTTGGGCCCAGAGCAGAGACAAGGGAATTGTCTTTTTCTGTAGGCTGACAATCACTATCAGAGAATAGGTATTCTATTCCAGCACAGCAAAATTTTACAGCCAAGTTTTGTTTGTTTATTTCTAAACCTCAGGTGTAAAGTTAGTTAAAAACAGAGAGGTTAGAATGGCCAAATCCTCGGCTCGACTACAGCTGGAATTAGCCAAATTTCAGGCTGAGGAAAAACAAAGGGAACATGAAAGACAGATAGAACTCATGCGGCTGGAGAAGGAGGTACAGGAGGCTGCCCACAAGAGGGAAATGGAGGCGAGGAAGCATGTGGAGGAGATGGAGAGAATAAAGGCCCAGCAGAACATACCAACAAACCCTAACAATCCTTCTCCAGGTACCACTTCCCATCCCAGAAAGTTCCCCACCTACAAGGCAGGTGATGATACCGAGGCCTTCTTAGAAAACTTCGAAAGGGCCTGCCTTGGGTACAACATCTCTACTGACCAATACATGGTAGAGCTGAGGCCGCAGCTCAGTGGACCCTTAGCTGAGGTGGCAGCTGAAATGCCTAGAGAACACATGAACAAGTATGAACTGTTTAAATCCAAGGCGAGAGTCAGAATGGGGATAACACCCGAGCAGTCTCGTCGGAGGTTCCGAGCCCTAAGGTGGAAACCAGACATGTCATTTACCCGACATGCCTACCACATTGTGAAACATTGGGATGCCTGGATATCAGGAGCAAGTGTTGAATCTCCAGTAAATTTGCCCTTCCTAATGCAAATGGAACAATTCTTAGAGGGTGTTCCTGAGGAAATAGAAAGATACATCCTAGATGGGAAACCCAAAACTGTAATCGAGGCAGGAGAGATTGGAGCCAGATGGGTGGAGGTGGCAGAGAAGAAGAAAACTGGTCGCAGTTGGAGCGGAGACCAGAAGGGACCACCCCAGACCACACCCTATTACCGGGGGCCGCCCAAAGCCCCACCTACCTCCCAAAGAACCCTCCAGACCCCTTATCGTCCCACCACCCCGTTCTCCAGCAACCCTCCTCGTCCCAGTGACCCGTCAGCTGGACGATGTTTTAAGTGTAACGAGCTGGGGCATGTAAAGGCCAACTGCCCCAAGAACCCCAACAGATTACAGTTCATTGCACCGGAATCACACCAGAGGTCCACAGGCCCAGATACCTCCCAGATACCCTTGGAGCGGAGGGAAACTGTGAGTGTGGGCGGGAAGAAGGTCACCGCGTGGAGGGACACCGGAGCACAAGTGTCAGCTATCCATGCTTCCTTAGTGGACCCCAATTTAATCAACCCAGAGATCCAAGTGACGATTCAACCCTTCAAGTCCAACTCTTTCAATTTGCCTACAGCCAAGTTGCCTGTCCAGTACAAGGGCTGGTCAGGAATGTGGACTTTTGCAGTCTATGATGATTATCCCATCCCCATGCTGTTGGGGGAAGACTTGGCCAATCATGTGAAGCAGGCCAAGAGGGTGGGAATGGTCACCCGCAACCAGGCTAAACAAGCCGTGAGGCCTAGCTCTGTTCCGGAAACTTCTATCAGGACCCAGTCAGAGGTGATGGACCTGGACCCCAGGCCAATGTCTGCAACAGCAGTAGTGGATCCAGTCCCAGAGACCCAGACGGAACCAGTCCCAGAACCGGAACCAGCCGAACAACCAACACCAGACCCCGTGTCAGCACTGAATCCAGTACTTGCAACCTCAACACCAGAGGGCCCCACCGAACCTGAACTGGCAACAGCCGATAACCCTACACAAGAGGCTCAGCCGGAGCCTGAATCCCAACATAGTGCACCAGCGGAGAGCGGTTCACAGTCAACAGAAACAGCTCCATCCCCTATATCGCTTCCAGAGGGACCAAGCCTAGGTCCACAATCCCATGAGGAACTGATGTCTCCAGGATCAAGGGAACAGTTCCAGACCGAACAGGAAGCAGATGAAAGCCTCCAGAGAGCTTGGACGGCGGCACGGAGCAACCCACCGCCTCTCAGCTCTTCTAATCGATCCAGGTTTGTTGTAGAAAGAGGACTTTTATACAAGGAAACTCTTTCTGGGGGACACCAGGAAGACTGGCATCCTCAGAGACAGTTGGTAGTTCCAACTAAATACCGGGCCAAGCTCTTGAGCTTAGCCCATGATCACCCTAGTGGCCATGCTGGGGTGAACAGGACCAAAGACCGTTTGGGGGGGTCATTCCACTGGGAGGGAATGGGCAAGGATGTTTCTACCTATGTCCAGTCTTGTGAGGTGTGCCAAAGAGTGGGAAAACCCCAAGACCAGGTCAAAGCTCCTCTCCAGCCACTCCCCATCATTGAAGTTCCATTTCAGCGAGTAGCTGTGGATATTCTGGGTCCTTTTCCGAAAAAGACACCCAGAGGAAAGCAGTACATACTGACTTTCATGGATTTTGCCACCCGATGGCCGGAAGCAGTAGCTCTAAGCAACACCAGGGCTAAAAGTGTGTGCCAGGCACTAGCAGACATTTTTGCCAGGGTAGGTTGGCCCTCCGACATCCTCACAGATGCAGGGACTAATTTCCTGGCAGGAACTATGAAAAACCTTTGGGAAGCTCATGGGGTAAATCACTTGGTTGCCACTCCTTACCATCATCAAACAAATGGCATGGTGGAGAAGTTTAATGGAACTTTGGGGGCCATGATACGTAAATTCGTAAATGAGCACTCCAATGATTGGGACCTAGTATTGCAGCAGTTGCTCTTTGCCTACAGAGCTGTACCACATCCCAGTTTAGGGTTTTCCCCATTTGAACTTGTATATGGCCGTGAGGTTAAGGGGCCATTGCAGTTGGTGAAGCAGCAATGGGAGGGATTTACACCTTCTCCAGGAACTAACATTCTGGACTTTGTAACCAACCCACAAGTAATCCTATCCATTTCTAGTGATTCTATGAATGGTCCCACAGAAATGCAAGGGACTCAAGAGGTCATCAAGTCCAGCCCCTGTACTAAGGCAGGGTTCAGCAGTATACCTAGGCCATCCATATTCTTAAAAACTCCTAAACAATGAGGACTTCACACACACATCTCCCTTGCTGCAGATTAAGCCCATTACCTTCTTGTCCTACCCTTGATGGACATGGAGGGCAACGGATCATAGTCCTGCTTATAACAAGCCTTAACTGTATCTTTATCTGAAAACTTATCAGGCCCCTCTCAGTCTTCTTTTCTCAAGACTGAACATGCCCAGTTTATTTAACCTTTCCCCGTAGGTCAGGTTTTCTATACCTTATTTTTGTGGCCCTATTCTGGACTCTCTCAAATTTGTCCACATCTTTCCTAAAGTGTGTCCAGTTGTGGGTTCCACAAGACTCCAGCTGAGACTTCACCAGTGCTGAGGTAGAGCAGGACAATTATCTCTTGTGTCTTACATACACTCTTGTTAATAGATCCCAGAATATTAGCTTTTTCCAAAACTGCATGAAATTGATGGTTCATATGCAATTTGTGATCCACTATAAACCCCCATCCTTTTCAGCAGTGCTACTGCTTAGCCAGTTACTCCTCATTTTGTATTTGTGCATTTGATTTTTCCTTTGTAAGTGTAGTACTTTGCACTTGTCTTTATTGCATTTAATGTTGGTTGATTTCAGACAAATTCTCTAAATTTGTCACAGTAATCATGAATTCTAATCCTATCAGTCAAAGCGATCCCTGGTGTCATCTGGCAATTTTATAAGCATACTCTTCACTATATTATCCACAGCATTAACAAAAATACTAAAGAGTACTGGACCCAGGACAGACCCCTGCAAAACCCCACTAGACATGCCCTCCCAGTTTGATAGCAAACCATTGAAAATACCTGTATTTAAAAAGAGTAGTTATGAGTTGTAAACCCATCTTATAGTTATTTAATCTAAACCACATTTCCCTACTTTATGAGACCATCATGTGGGACTGTGTTAGAAGCCTTTTTTTTTTTTTAAAGTAAGAAAAGAAAAAAAAAAAAGCAAACATCTACTGTTTTCTTCTCCCCCTGGCCAGTAACCCTGTCAAAGGAGAAAGTTAAGAACAAATCATGCCAAACCAACAATAAATCAATGCTGGCTATTGCTTATCATCCTATTACCCTTTAGGTGCCTACAAACTGATTGTTCAATACTTGGAAAGATACTGGAACAAATAAATATTAAAGTTAAGATGACAGGTCTATAATTTCCCAGGTCCCCTTTGTTCCCAGATAGGTACGATGTTTACCCTTTTCCAGTCCTCTAAGACTATCCCTTAAATTGTAGTCCAATTTACAGGAGTACTGCAGTCACATGACAAAAACCAGAGACCTATGTAACAGTATGGGTGTTTGAGCCTGCGTGTTTGTTTTGGTTAGATTGTGATTAGTCAGGTTGCAAGAAGGGTCTCCTATTGATTCCTGTGTTTAATTACTTATTAAATGACAAAAAAAAAAAAAACACACCACACAGCAATCAGGAACTATTACCGAGGATTTATAAACTCAGCTATTTAGGCCCTAATCTTATAATGAACTGCTCTGGCAGTCCCCTGGCCTTACTGCTCACAGAGGACCAGGACCAACGTTTTGATCCCAGGGTTTAAAGACTTTTTTTTTCCACCCCATGTTCTTTTGTAAGCAAAAAGAGCCATAGCCTTCAAATATTTATGCACACACTTAACACTCCACATAGGAATTGATATTCTATGATTCTGTTTCAAACAGTCTGTTATACCATCTATTAAATGTTATTTAAACCCCATTAAATGATCATGACCTACTGAAGTGACTACTCGGGCAAGTAAAGTTAAGCATAGACAACAGTATTTGCAGGATCAGGGCTATCGTTCATGTTTAGAGGCAAGAACCTGTGTTCCTCTTATTTTAAGAACTGTTCCCCATCACAAAAGAAATGTTGACTAGAAGAACTGTAGCATTTCAAGTGTAGACAAGCCGAAAGGCAGAAGCACAGCCTCAGCACTGCAGCTGTGCTGTCCCACAGCACTTCAGTTCAGACACTACCTATCTCAACAGTAGGTAATCGCCCGTCCCAAGAGGTGGTAGGTAGGTCGAAGGAAGAACTCTGATGTCAACCTAGCACTGCCTATGCTGGGGTGGTGTCAGCGTAGCTCGGTCTCTTAGGGGTGTGGATTTTCCCATGTTTGGATGCTTACGTGGTCTCATATCTGGAGGGTTAGGTATCAAGAAAGAGGAAATGATCCTTGACACCAAACTGTCACAAAATACCCCTAAGCATCAATGAGAGTTTTGCATAAGATGGGACTAGAGCCCAAACTCCTCAGGGTTTGGTCAGTTCTCTCTTTTTCTGTTTAAGTAGAGCACAAGATCCAAAGGGTGTTTTTTTTTTTAAACGTTATTTGCTGAAATGATTCAATGCTCATGCAAGGTGCAAGACTGTCAGTCCTAGAAACTAACTTTCTGTTCAGAAAGCCAGCAGTGTGAATGTTCCCAGTTATTCAAGTTTTAAAAGCAGCTATTCAGTATGAACAACACCATGTCTCAAGATCAACGTCCCACACTCTGAATATCACGTAAATCCCCTGTAGCTTCCTTTTGTGGGAGGAAATTGCAGCTTGTCTTTAACCTGTAGGATTGCTCCAAACACTCCCACCACCAACCTTCACCCAAAAGGTATGTGTTCTAGGTTCCTGAAGGAAAGGAGAAGGTTCTATTTCCAGCCCCTCCAACTAGGATTGCTAATTTTGGTTGCATGTATTCCTGGAGATTTCATCACATGACATAATCTTTAATTAATCTTTAATTCCTGGAGATTCCAGGCCAATCCTGCAGGGTTGACAACCCTACCTGCAACACAACTCCTCCATTAGCATCAGAGACCACTTTTGAGCAGTGTTCACGGGCCTACCACACCTCTCTGCTGCAGCCTTGGTGAGTAAAGAGCAGAATTCAAACACCACTCTTCTGCATGACAGTGTAATACTATTAAACCAGATCCAAAAGGCTTTTGGAGTGAGGTTATTAACGTGGTGGCACATATCCTCCAAATAAGAGCATGTACTTCTAGATCTTAAGCCATTTCCTTTATTAAAATACCTCCCACAAACTAGGTTACTGCTCATAGAGATGTAATCTTTTTCCCAGATGTACAGAGAGCAAAGAATATAAGTTCTTAGTATCTATTAAGTGACTGCCTATTTTGTTTATATTCTTGATAAATTCTGGGAAGACTCCTATACTGAACAAGCTTCAATTTATGTAGTGATAAAATGCAATAGTGCTTTTTAAATCAACTTTAAAGGGCCATCTCAAAAGTCAAAAGGGCAACACATTTACAAAGTTAAGATTGTCACCACTCATCTATCTGGACATGCAAACATGAAGCTCTTTGGAAAAAATATAGGGCAACACTGGGATGACAAAATGTCTCATTAAGTTGACTAGAAAGGTCCAGTTTTCACTGCAAAGGCATTTCTCTGAATTTTGTAGCAGATACTACATTATAGCTTGACAGATCACTGAGAAACTCAAGTACAATGCAGCGAATTCTGGCAGAGTTTCAGCTTTCACTTAAGTTATACAAGTAAAAGAATTAACTGATTAAAGCCCTGACCACATGTCCCTCAAAACCTCTCAGTGTTTTTAATAGGAAGTATATTACACCCACTATCCTGTCCAAATTCTATTTTAGACTCCCTACCTTCAAATTCCCTGCAGTTTCAAATGGTTTGGCCAACTTTATGTTCTGCCTTTAGCTGTTGGGAAATGTTGCCGTTACAGAGCTGCTGCATTCCAGCCCAGACATGACTGCATTTTAACAATGGATGCAAAGACTCTCGTATATTCTTACCTTACAAAGGTAAGATTCAACTAATGAACCTCAAACTATTGAGGTTCAACTAATGCTACCTATATGCTTTCAGAGTCTCATCTGAAATGCACAAGGGAAATGCACAGTGTAATTTCAAGTACTGCTGAAGCTGCATGGAAATAGTTTTGAAAGCCACTCTGTTGGGCGGGGAGTGTCTGCCCTTGTTTTCCTATTTCTCTCTCCCCTCAATTTTGATGGGCTGTTGACATTGACTTCACTGAAGACATTTACATAAACACAGCATCTTGCTCCTTAGTTGCTCCTGTTATCTATTCTCCACTGTCTATGCAAGTACTAACATGGCCCTCATCATTAGAGTATCTGTGCAAGACCATTATTTGCCTGTTGTGTGTACGTCAGTGAAGCTCAGATACGATTATGTTAGGTCCCAGAGAGAATTATGACCGTGCATTGGAAATAAACAAGAGCACATGAACTCTGCAGAAACAAAAGAATCTGGTTCTCATGTGCTCTTGTAATTAAAAAGAAAAAAATTGCAGCAAAACTGCTCCTACGTGGGAGGGTTTACAATTTTCAATGATCCTTTAGCAGCATTTTTAAGAAGCCTTTAACCCAGGCTCACTGTGGATCACTGAGCCACATCAGCTTGTGTTTCAGGTCAGGAGGTGGTCAGGGAATGAGTGATCAGGCTATCTTCCACCAGCCTGCAAGGCGAATTCCTGCCAGCTAAAAAACTTTTCTCCCTGCAGTGCTGTAGCCTTGGTGGGCCCAGGTTATTAGAGAGAGGAGGGGGGCGAGGTAAGATCTTCCCCTGGACCTAGAAAAGCTAATACCTCCCCCACCTTGTCAAACTTTCTCCAGCGAGTCTTCAGGGTTGCAGCTGGGCTGGCTCCCTGCTCTGCTGCACCCCCAGGGCACTGGGCAGGGTGGGGGTGGGGCTGTGGGCATGCATTGGGTGGGTCCTTCATTCCCCCCACCACCACCACCACCACCCCGGGAGCCCCTGACCTTGACCGTGCCCTGCGCACTCAGAACAGAGGCACGGAGTCAGGGGCTCCCTCTGGCAGGGCCGCGCCGGGGCCGCTGCCGCCAGCATCAAGGCTCCAGCGAGGAGTCCGCTTGCAGCAGGGGCGCGGCTAGTGCCCGCGGCTCCACTCACCGTGGGGGAACGGCTCCATTTTCCTGCGGGAGCCCTCAGCCGGCAGAGCCCAGGCACGGGGGAAGCGAAGAAACACAGAGCAGCAGCGGCTGCCGGGCTGCGCCTCCTCAGTCCCGCTGCATGCTGCCGGGGCGGGCGCTCCGCTCCGTCCTGCTGCGGGTCACGCACGAACCACTGCGGCCGGCCGGCCGCTGCAGCCCCGCTGGCTGGACGGGGGAGGCTAAGCAGGCTGCACGGCGCGATAGCTCCCCCTTGCACGGGGCTCCGGCTCGGCTCTTCCTAGCAGCTTCGCCTTCGCAACGAGCCCCAAACGACCATTTTCTGCCCTGGCCTCTCTGCTGCTGCGAGCCGAACCCTCGCTTCCCGCGCCTGGGCCGGGCCGCTGCTGCCTCGCTAAGCTACCGGGGGCCGGAGGCGGCTGCGTTCTCCCGCCTCAGCTGGGCTCGCCGGCAGCTCCGCGCCTCTAACCTCGCCCAGCCCTGAGGGAGCTGCTGTCCCTTTCCTGCCCGCTGTACGCGTGCGAGGGACGCGTCGGCACAACATGGTCACGGAGCAGGCACCCTAAAGCCTCTGTGCGGCTCGTTTGCACGCCCAGAGCCCGCTTCACGGGCACTGAAGCGCATCCCGCTCTAAGCGGGGCTCACATGGCCTGCCACTGAAACAGGGCCAAGCACCTCTTCCTTGAGCAGAGCAAGCAGGGGTGCTGGCAGGATTTGTATGGGAGGGGCTGAGAGCTACTGAACCACGCTGTAAAGCCTGTATATGATGGAAACCACTTCAAAGCAGGGGGTGCAAGAGCACCCACGACAATAAGTCGTTAATACTCATGAGACTAGGGGATTTCAACATACCCTAGGGGCCTATAAGCACTGATGCGTGTGCATTGCTTTTGCGAGAAAAAGCTGTCCCATTGCCTTCAAAGGGCCTGGGCAACTGTCCAAAGATACTGACGTAAATGTCTGCAGGCTTCGGAGTACACAACACCACTATAGGGACTAAACATTTGGGACAGAAGTAGTGTCTCCAGGTCACACCATGTCAATCACACGTCCCACTATATTTGTTTTTCTTAAAGCTCTCTCTCACGGCATATGATGAAAGCCAAGAGTCTCACATCATTTGGGGAAAGAAAAAACAACACCCCTCATTGGGGGGAGGAAGACACCTTGAAGAGGTGATGTGATCATACCCTGAAAGTTCAGGAACCAGAAAGGGCTTTTTTGCCCCTTTAAAAAAAATTAAGCTAATTTATGATTTTTGAGCTCTAACTCATGATTTTTAAGCACTTGGGTCAGCAAAAGTGGAAAGAAAAAAACAACTAGGAAATCCTATGTAACAGAAATGTAACTGCATGGGAGACCCGGTTACCAGATTTAGAATTTAACATTAGCCTAACACTCCTAATCTTGCACAAAGTTCCATAAGAGTTTAAATTGCTTTTAGCAGTCAATATATTGTTACATCCCATGGAAAAAATGATAACTCCAGCAACATGGGGCCCTGTAACACAAGGGTCAGGCGCTGTTTCTGTCCGGACCTAAAAGAAAAAGTGCTGACTATTGAATCAGCAACACTACTTGTTCTAACAGCTGGAATCTCCCTAGAGGTTTCCTGTGTAAGTACTTGCCCTATCTTGACCCATATTTAAATAAACTAAATCAACATTAATTACCTGGGCAGTAGACTCTACAGTGTTGGGATGCTACACTATATCAGATGGAGACTACGCAGACTTGTAATACAAATAATTATGTCTTGATTGCTCTATCAATCCTTCTACCATCCAGGTTCCTCAATGAAACATCTCCTTTTCAAGTTCTGATAGTAGAATAATACATCCTTCTGAGACAGCTCCTGCTGGAAATCCAAACTGAAATCCCCATTTAGCCCAGCTTTATGGGCATACTGAACTTTATGCACCTGGATTGTCTGATTGAAGTCAATTTCCCAAGAAGTCACTGGGACTGCTCAGGTGCATAAAGTTCAACATGTGATTGTTTACACATGGTGGTGCTAACTTGCAGCTGGGCAAAACTGGGCTGATAGAGTTTTTAATTTAATGCTTTCTATATAAGTTTTGTTTAGGACAAGGCTAACAAGAAAGCTGTCAATTAATTGTGCTTAAATTTTTTGTTCATAAGACTACAATTTCTAGAATATTAAAAAGACAAAAAATCCTAGGGATCTAAGAAATATAGATATTTTGCTTTACTGTAAACTATTTATAGTCTTTGGTTTTAGTTCTAGTAATACAGGTGATTAGTAAAATTGATGGATGTTAAATTCTATCCTATATCAGATCTTTACTCCAATTGCCATAGTTTTGTATTATAATTTGAAACATAATCAGGAACTTGTCTTGCATCTGTTCAAAGTCTTAAAAATATATATATATTTTAAAAGCAGCCACAAATGGTTATAGTTCACTTTTGGAAGTATGCTAACCTTTAGGATCACCAAGCTCATAATTTTCTGCTATGATTAGTACATTTTAGAGCATATAAAGCTTAATACTCCACTTTTTTAAAACTGTAATTTTTAACGCAAAGTATAGTAATTATCATGGGACAAGGAGAAACCGTATGGTATGTTCACCTTTATTTGGCAGTCTTTGATCTGTGCTAACTTTATAGCTAACTGCCTTCCTCAGAGCAGCATAACTAGAAAATGAATGGTGTTTCCTAATAATGTTTGAGGCCCTGTTTCCCCCTCACAGAGCTTCAGAAGGTTCAGCTTCAAACACCAGCTTTCAAACATTTCCAAGGAAGCATGACTCAGATGCTACTTTTTTTTTTTTTTTTTTTTTTAAGAGGAGCAAGGGTGCTGTAAGATGTGAAGTGGCCCAATGGTAAGATTCCTGCTAACTTCTGTTGCAGCTGGATTAGGTCCTTTGTACAGCACATTGGAGGAAGCTACCCTGTGATGCAGTTAAGAGCATTTTAGCTGGGCAGCCTTCAGAGTTCCAGAGTTTTTCAGGAAGGGACTTTCTTCACCAGACTTCCTAAGGTGTACCAGGGAGCTCAGCTCCAGCCCTGGGACTCTTCTAAACTATGTTGGCAGCCAAACTGGACAAACTCAAGCAGTATTCCATTACCCACCTGCACCTTGATCCTGGGCACGACTCAAACCGTGCTGTTTATTCTGTGATATGATCAGTTTCTCTCATTAACCCAAGGAGAGCTTGTATTTAACAGTTAAATTGTTTTAGTCATATACTACATAACTTTAACAGCACAGAAACCAGAGCTGCTGCATGTTCTGCCCTGCATCCCTGAGCCCCATCATCCAGCATGGAGGATGACCTTTTTTTACCTCTTCAGTCACATCCTTACACAACAATAACAGCTGCTTTATATAAATAAGCCATTGTTATACATTATAAAACTCTATGTCTCACTTCCCCACAACCTGCTCTCCCATACTGAACACCCCAGGAATCATTCTTCCTCTTCTTCACTTCCTACTTTCTCTTTTTATTCCACTTTCAGTTCTTTCCTGTCTGGGGATCTGCATCCCTTTGTTTTTTGATTAATCATATAACTGTGTATTATACTTAAAATCCTGTAAAAACTTAATTAAAAATATGGGATAAAATTTTCAAAATCACCTAAGTGATTTAGAAGGCTACGTGTCATTATGACTTAGTGTCTAAAGATATATGAATACTGCAGTTAAACACCTGTTTGTGCTGGAGTCCAAGTTCTGGGATCCTGAACTGGGGGAAGGTCCCAAAGCATGGGATCCAGCACAAGCCTGAATGTCTGTCTCACAGTTTTACAGCCCGTTAGCCTAAGCCCCACAAGCCTGAGTCAGCTGACTCAGGCCAGCTGCAGATGTTTAATTGTAGTGTAGACATACTCTAGATCCATTTTGAAAATAGGACTCAGATTCCTAGACTATTTAGGCACTTTTGAAAAATGTACCCCTGATCTCAACAGTGAGACCTGACAGAGCAGTTTAGAAAAGTAAAACAGTAGAAATTGTGATAATCTTTAGGAAAAGGGAGATTGCTTGTGATTTTAAAGGGCATTTAAAATTGGGCAGCAAATAAAAAGGGTTAACTGGCATTCAATTTTTATGACCTAGCATATGTCAAGAAAGTGTATTTTAAGGAGGATGAGTCACAACAGAATGAGGACATTAAACACTTTATTGTAATGTGGACTACTTGGCAGTATATGCTGCTACTTACTATTTTTGTTGATGTCTAAAAAGAAATAAGCTATAATGAAAGTTTCTAGGTCTTGAAATTAAATCCAGAGATTTTCTCTCCCTCTTGGGATATTTTCAGTGTGATTTTTCTAACTCATCTCTAAATTACTAAGAGTCATTTACATCTCATTTATGTTCCAACAAGAAATAAAATGTGTGTATTGGCAATGACTTGTCCTAGATTATCAACATCTGCCTAAGAGCACACATCAATGACTTGTCAACTTTTTAGGGGGAAGAGAACTGCAGTAAGAAAACATTCTGAATGAGGCTGCTCCTTAGATTTCTAGAGGGGATCAGCAACATTAACTCGGGAGCTTTCCAAAGAGTTTTTAGCCTTTCTTTCGCAATCATTTTCAGCCTTATGGAGGTGATTTCCTCCTCCTTTTTTCCTCACAGTGAAACTTGGGAATCTTGAGAGGAATTACTTTTGAACCCAGAAAGAATTTAAAAAAACACGTCACTTAGGAGCAGAGGACTGGTTTTACTGAAGTAGAGGCTTCTATCAAATGGAAACTCTAGCAAGAGTAAGGGTATGTCTACACTATGGAATAAGGTCGAATTTATAGAAGTCGGTTTTTTAGAAATCGGTTTTATATATTCAAGTGTGTGTGTCCCCACAGAAAATGCTCTAAGTACATTAAGTGCATTAACTCGGCGGAGCGCTTCCACAGTACGGAGGCTAGAGTCGACTTCCGGAGCGTTGCACTGTGGGTAGCTATCCCACAGTTCCCGCAGTCTCCGCTGCCCATTGGAATTCTGGGTTGAGATCCCAATGCCTGATGGGGCTAAAACATTGTCCCGGGTGGTTCTGGGTACATATCGTCAGGCCCCTGTTCCCTCCCTCCCTCCGTGAAAGCAAGGGCAGACAATCATTTCGCGCCTTTTTTCCTGAGTTACCTGTGCAGACGCCATACCACTGCAAGCATGGAGCCCGCTCAGGTAACCGTCACCCTATGTCTCCTGGGTGCTGGCAGACGCGGTACGGCATTGCTACACAGTAGCAGCAACCCCTTGCCTTGTGGCAGCAGACGGTACAGTACGACTGGTAGCCGTCATCATCATGTCCGAGGTGCTCCTGGTCGCCTCTGTGAGGTCGATCAGGAGCGCCTGGGCAGACATGGGCGCAGGGACTAAATTTGGAGTGACTTGACCAGGTCATTCTCTTTAGTCCTGCAGTCAGTCCTATTGAACCGTCTTATGGTGAGCGGGCAGGCGATACGGACTGCTAGCAGTCGTACTGTACCATGTTCTGCCGAGCAGCCATGAGATGTGGATGGCATGCAGTCCTTCTGCACCGTCTGCTGCCAGCCAAAGATGTAAAAGATAGATGGAGTGGATCAAAACAAGAAATAGACCAGATTTGTTTTGTACTCATTTGCTTCCCCCCCTCCCCTGTCTAGGGGACTCATTCTTCTAGATCACACTGCAGTCACTCACAGAGAAGGTGCAGCGAGGTAAATCTAGCCATGTATCAATCAGAGGCCAGGCTAACCTTCTTGTTCCAATAAGGACAATAACTTAGGTGCACCATTTCTTATTGGAACCCTCCGTGAAGTCCTGCCTGAAATACTCCTAGATGTAAAGACACCCCCATTGTTGATTTTAGCTCCCTGAAGCCAACCCTGTAAGCCGTGTCCTCAGTCGCCCCTCCCGGCGTCAGAGCAACAGCAAACAATCGGGCATCTGAGAGTGCTGTCCAGAGCAGTCACAATGGAGCACTCTGATGGGGCTAAAACATTGTCGCGGGTGGTTCTGGGTACGTATCGTCAGGCCCCCGTTCCCTCCCTCCCTCCGTGAAAGCAAGGGCAGACAATCATTTTGTGCCTTTTTTCCTGAGTTACCTGTGCAGACGCCATACCATGGCAAGCATGGAGCCCGCTCAGGTAACCGTCACCCTATGTCTCCTGGGTGCTGGCAGACGCGGTACGGCTTTGCTGCACAGTAGCAGCAACCCATTGCCTTCTGGCAGCAGACGGTGCAATACGACTGGTAGTCGTCCTCGTCGTGTCCGAGGTGCTCCTGGCCACGTCGGCTGGGAGCGCCTGGGCAGACATGGGCGCAGGGACTAAATTTGGAGTGACCTGACCAGGTCATTCTCTTTAGTCCTGCAGTCAGTCCTATTGAACCGTCTTATGGTGAGCGGGCAGGTGATACGGACTGCTAGCAGTCGTACTGTACCATCTTCTGCCAGGCAGGCAAGAGATGAGGATTGCTAGCAGTCGTATTGTACCATCTTCTGCCAGGCAGGCAAGAGATGAAGATGGCTAGCAGTCGTACTGTACCATCTTCTGCCGAGCAGCCATGAGATGTGAATGGCATGCAGTCCTTCTGCACTGTCTGCTGCCAGCCAAAGATGTAAAAAATAGATGGAGTGGGTCAGAACAAGAAATAGACCCGATTTGTTTTGTACTCATTTGCCTCCTCCCCTGTCTAGGGGACTCATTCCTCTAGATCACACTGCAGCCACTCACAGAGAAGGTGCAGCGAGGTAAATCTAGCCATGTATCAATCAGAGGCCAGGCTAATCTCCTTGTTCCAATAAGAACGATAACTTAGGTGCACCATTTCTTATTGGAACCCTCCGTGCAGTCCTGCCTGAAATACTCCTTGATGTACAGGCACCCCCTTTGTTGATTTTAGCTCCCTGAAGCCAACCCTTTAAGCCGTGTCGTCAGTCGCCCCTCCCTCCGTCAGAGCAACGGCAGACAATCGTTCCGCGCCTTTTTTCTGTGCGGACGCCATACCAAGGCAAGCATGGAGGCCGCTCAGCTCACTTTGGCAACTAGGAGCACATTAAACACCACACGCATTATCCAGCAGTATATGCAGCACCAGAACCTGTCAAAGCGATACCGGGCGAGGAGGCGACGTCAGCGCGGTCACGTGAGTGATCAGGACATGGACACAGATTTCTCTGAAAGCATGGGCCCTGCCAATGCATGCATCATGGTGCTAATGGGGCAGGTTCATGCTGTGGAACGCCGATTCTGGGCTCGGGAAACAAGCACAGACTGGTGGGACCGCATAGTGTTGCAGGTCTGGGACGATTCCCAGTGGCTGCGAAACTTTCGCATGCGTAAGGGCACTTTCATGGAACTTTGTGACTTGCTTTCCCCTGCCCTGAAGCGCATGAATACCAAGATGAGAGCAGCCCTCACAGTTGAGAAGCGAGTGGCGATAGCCCTGTGGAAGCTTGCAACGCCAGACAGCTACCGGTCAGTTGGGAATCAATTTGGAGTGGGCAAATCTACTGTGGGGGCTGCTGTGATGCAAGTAGCCCACGCAATCAAAGATCTGCTGATATCAAGGGTAGTGACCCTGGGAAATGTGCAGGTCATAGTGGATGGCTTTGCTGCAATGCGATTCCCTAACTGTGGTGGGGCTATAGACGGAACCCATATCCCTATCTTGGCACCGGAGCACCAAGCCGCCGAGTACATAAACTGCAAGGGGTACTTTTCGATAGTGCTGCAAGCTCTGGTGGATCACAAGGGACGTTTCACCAACATCAACGTGGGATGGCCGGGAAAGGTGCATGATGCTCGCATCTTCAGGAACTCTGGTCTGTTTCAAAAGCTGCAGGAAGGGACTTTATTCCCAGACCAGAAAATAACTGTTGGGGATGTTGAAATACCTATATGTATCCTTGGGGACCCAGCCTACCCCTTAATGCCATGGCTCATGAAGCCGTACACAGGCAGCCTGGACAGTAGTCAGGAGCTGTTCAACTACAGGCTGAGCAAGTGCAGAATGGTGGTAGAATGTGCATTTGGACGTTTAAAGGTGCGCTGGCGCAGTTTACTGACTCGCTTAGACCTCAGCGAAACCAATATTCCCACTGTTATTACTGCTTGCTGTGTGCTCCACAATATCTGTGAGAGTAAGGGGGAGACGTTTATGGCGGGGTGGGAGGTTGAGGCAAATCGCCTGGCTGCTGGTTACACGCAGCCAGACACCAGGGCGGTTAGAAGAGCACAGGAGGGCGCGGTACGCATCAGAGAAGCTTTGAAAACCAGTTTCATGACTGGCCAGGCTACGGTGTGAAAGTTCTGTTTGTTTCTCCTTGATGAAACCCCCCGCCCCTTGGTTCACTCTACTTCCCTGTAAGCTAACCACCCGTCCCTACTCCCTTCAGTCACCACTTGCAGAGGCAATAAAGTCATTGCTGCTTCACAGTCATGCATTCGTTATTCATTCATCACACAAATAGGGAGATGACTACCAAGGTAGCCCAGGAGGGGTGGTGGAGGAGGGAAGGAAAATGCCACACAGCACTTTAAGCACAGCACTTTAAAAGTTTACAACTTTAAAATTTATTGAATGATAGCCTTCTTTTTTTTGGGCAATCCTCTGTGGTGGAGTGGCTGGTTGGCCGGAGGCCCCCTCACCGCGTTCTTGGGCGTCTGGGTGTGGAGGCTATGGAACTTGGGGAGGAGGGCGGTTGGTTACAGAGGGGCAGCAGTGGCAGTCTGTGCTCCAGCTGCCTTTGCTGCAGCTCAACCATACACTGGAGCATACTGGTTTGGTCCTGCAGCAGCCTCAGCATTGAATCCTGCCTCCTCTCATCACGCTGCCGTCACATTTGAGCTTCAGCCCTGTCTTCAGCCCGCCACTTACTCTCTTCAACCCGCCACTTACTCTCTTCAGCCCTCCACCTCTCCTCCCGGTCATTTTGTGCTTTCCTGCACTCTGACATTATTTGCCTCCACGCATTCGTCTGTGCTCTGTCAGTGTGGGAGGACAGCATGAGCTCAGAGAACATTTCATCGCGAGTGCGTTTTTTTTTCTTTCTAAGCTTCACTAGCCTCTGGGAAGGAGAAGATCCTGTGATCATTGAAACACAGGCAGCTGGTGGAGAAAAAAAGGGACAGCGGTATTTAAAAAGACACATTTTATAAAATAGTCGCTACACTCTTTCAGGGTAAACCTTGCTGTTAACATTACATACATAGCACATGTGCTTTCGTTACAAGGTCACATTTTGCCTCCTCCCACCACGTGACTACCCCCTCAACCTTCCCCCCTCCCTGTGGCTAACAGCAGGGAACATTTCTGTTTAGCCACAGGCAAACAGCCCAGCAGGAATGGGCTCCTCTGAGTGTCCCCTGAAGAAAAGCACTCTATTTCAACCAGGTGACCATGAATTATATCTCACTCTCCTGAGGATAACACAGAGAAATAAAGAACGGATTTTGGTTGAATGCCAGCAAACATACACTGCAATGCTTTGTTCTACAGTGATTCCCGAGTACGTGTTACTGGCTTGGAGTGGTAAAGTGTCCTACCATGAAGGACGAAATAAGGCTGCCCTCCCCAGAAACCTTTTGCAAAGGCTTTAGGACTACATCTAGGAGAACCGCAAATGCCAGGGCAAAGTAATCCTTTCACATGCTTGCTTTTAAACCATGTATAGCATTTTAAAAGGTACACTCACCAGAGGTTGAAGGGTTAATGTCTAGCTATTCCACCTGGAAGCAGGCGGGGCACACCCTGACTGTTTCCTAGGAGCAATGCACACATTGCTCTATCCAAGGACAAGGGCTAGATATGAACCCTGAGAACTTGATTGTTTGGACAGCAACTGTGGGAGGTTTCTTTAGCCTGGGCTCAAGGCCTGAGAACCAGGATTGTAGTAGATAGAGGATGGTAACTAAGCATATGAATCAACGTCATACATTCCTTTGTGTAGCAGTGTGTAATGCTTAGGGGGAGAAATATAATAAAAGGAGAAGGTGGAAGGCAGGGGGGGCAGAACAGCCCATCTCCGCTGACCAGCCTGTTTGCTTGCATAAAGCTGTGTTCTGTCTCATCACTGAACCGCAACAACTGGCGCCCAAACGTGGGGCCCTCAGCACTCACCTCGCCCGGCAAGGGTTTCAGACGCGTCACTCATCCACTTCGTGGATCCCGGTGAGTATTTTTCATTGTGGTAAGTATGGGAAGCTCCCTCTCTGCTTTGCAAGTGCAACACCGCAATGAGCTGCAGTATTTGCTGCGTAAGGCTCAGCATGACTGCCCGGCTCG
This sequence comes from Lepidochelys kempii, assembly GCF_965140285.1. NCBI lineage: Eukaryota > Metazoa > Chordata > Testudines > Cheloniidae > Lepidochelys > Lepidochelys kempii. Next base: position 62,489,627 of record NC_136384.1, on the reverse strand, counting down.
AGAACTCACTCTCCTGCTACAGGAGGTGCGTGCCAAGTGCCCGTGGTATCCTGAAGCTGGAAGCTTTAAGCTAGCGGACTGGGAGCGATTGGGCCAGACATTGCACAAAGAGCCTCGGGCACCCGTGCAGGCTTTACATGCCTGGCACCTCTGCCGCGACGTGGTACAGCGTGTCGCCTCGGACAGACCCTCCCTCGCGAGGCTGGTGCTCTCGCCGCCCCCGTCCGCCCCTGCAGCCATCCCCCCTCCTGGCGATGCGACACAGCGTGTCGCCTCGGAAAGGCCCTCTTCAGCACCAACAGAGGAGCTGCCGATCCTGCCACCCCCGTCCGCTCCTGCAGCCATCCCTCCCCCTGCTTCGCCCCCAGTGCCTCTATTACCACCGCCTCCCTGGCCTTCCCCACCGGAGCCGGTGTGTGATCACCCTCCCACCATGGGGCCCCCCGGAGAGTCATCTGCATCTGCTCAGAAGCTTTCGCTGGTGCAACAAATGGTTCACGCAGCGAAAGCTCGATCAGATCTTACAGCAGAGGAGCTGGCTGATCTGGTCTCCGTTTGCCCGGTGACCTGGCAGAATGATGACCAGGGCAACCCCGTGGGCACCTGGACCACTCTGCCATACTCGGTGGTTAGAGAGGTAAAGAAAGCAATTCGTGAATTTGGCCTGACTAGCACCTTTGTGCGTGGTCTCATTGAAGGGATGGGTGCTGGGTACTCCCTAATCCCTGAGGATTGGAAAACGCTGCTGCGCATGATGTTGTCACCCAGTCAGTATGTTATTTGGCTTAGTGAGTATCGGCAGATGGCAGAACGCCAAGCCCAGGTATACAGAGAGCAAGGTATCATTTATGAGCATTTGGCAGGGGAGGGCCAGTTTGCTACTATTGAGATGCAGTCTCAACTCCCTCAGGCCGTCTTCCCCATTATTTCCACCTGTGCCCAGCATGCTTTCAAGAAGGTCCCGGATTCAGGCAAACCTACCAAAAGCTTTGTCAGTATCCGTCAGGGTGCCTTAGAGTCCTTTTTTGGATTTTACCAACAGATTGCAGGAGGACACTGACTTTCGGCTGCCAGGGGAGGTCTGTGCCATACCTACACAGGTGATGGGACCTCTCCCTGCCGGCTTTGTAGGTCTTGTTCTCCCTCGCTCACATGCTGGGAAACAGGGCTTTTTTGTCATTCCAGGGGTCATTGATGCTGATTACACTGGCATTATTAAGGTTCAGGTGTGGACTCATCTTCCACAGTCGCTCCCGCGTGGACGGTCAATTGCACAATTGATTTTAGTCCCCTATCAGGTGCCAGCTGCCGAGGATCGAACTCGGGGCAGAGGAGGCTTTGGATCTACGTTGTCTCACTCGCCGTCTCACAGCGCGTCTTCTCCACTTGTTGCTCTGACAATGTCAGTCCGCCCCTCGAAACCTCAGTTAACACTTCTTTTAAATGATGTTCCTTTTACAGGGCTGGTGGACACTGGAGCTGATGTTACAGTGATTCGTGATCTGGAGTGGCCGGTTAGTTGGCCTACGGTTCCTTCTAAAGAGTTGTGGGGGATTGGGGGTAGCAAACCCGGGCGCCAAAGTTTGTCTTGGGTCACGGTCTCTAAACCAGGAGGCCGTGCCCTTGCTACAATCCGCCCTTTTGTGCTCCCCTTGTCCCGTACTGAATTTGACTCTTTGTGCCACACCTCCTTGCCCTGGCAGGTTGCTCTTTGTGATTATGTGGGAGAGATTTCTTACAATCCTCCAAAAGATCCTCGATTGGTCATTACCCAAAAGGTGCCCCTAGTTGTTCATTGTCTTAGCCGCTCTCAACCCATTATTTCCGCTGTCACTCTTTTTACTGATGGCTCTCCCCACCGAGGTGTAGTCACTTATCAGTTGGGTGACCCCCCTCGTTGGCATTCTCGTTTTACACTGCCTCAGCGTTCTGCACAGCGTTCAGAATTGGCTGCTGTTATTTTGGCTTTTCAATTTTTTGCTGATTGTCCCTTTAATTTAATTGTGGATACCCATTATGTTTATCAGGTAATTGATCATTTACCCCTTGCCCTCATTACCCCTCAGGTTGATGCAGACCTCCTTCACCTGTTTTTGTCTTTACAGCATCTTCTTGCCACTCATCATTTCCCTTACTTTGTTGCTCATATTCGCAGTCATACCCCTCTGCCTGGGCCACTCACTGAGGGCAATGCACGCGCCGATCGCGCGTTGCGTGGTCAGGTAAATTCCCTTTTTTCTGACCCCATTGAAAGCCATGCCTTTTTTCATCAGTCTGCCTCTGTTTTGGCCCGGCAGTTTCACATTCCTGCTGATCATGCACGTTCCATTGTTCGTTCCTGCCCCCACTGTGCTGCTGCTGCTCCTACTTTTTCTTATGCCGTTAACCCCCGAGGTACCGCAGCAAATCAGCTGTGGCAAATGGATGTTACTCATGTACCACAATTCCGCCCCTATTCATTTTTACATGTTTCCGTTGATACTTATTCAGGCTTCCTTTGGGCAACCCCACAACGTGGGGAAGCCACTAACAAAGTTATTCACCATTTGCTGGCCTGCTTTTCTGTTATGGGTCGCCCTTGCCAAATTAAAACAGATAATGCCCCAGCCTACTACTCTGCAGCCCTCTCCACCTTTTGTGCCCGCTGGGACGTCCATCTTAAACACGGAATCCCTTATAATTCCACGGGCCAAGCCATTGTTGAACGTGCCAATCGCACACTCAAAACCTTGCTAGATAAACAATTAAAACAAGGGGAGCTGCATCTCCGAACCTTAGGAGACATTCAACAACAAATGTATATCCTCTTGTTTACTTTAAATAATTTAACACTGAATGCAGATCAGCAGACCCCTGCGGATCGGCATTTTCACAAATCTGAGGTACTGGAAAGACCGCATGTCTTTTACCGTCAGCTGCCCGATCCACAGTGGCTGGGCCCAGCACCTCTAATCACTTGGGGTCGGGGATATGCTGCTGTCTCTCCCTGCAGGACCGTTGTGGGTTCCAGCCCGGTGCGTGCGACCAGCACTTAAATAACATGGCATGGCACCAGGGGCTGTCGAATCCCATACCAGAGTTTCAGCTGACCTTGGAGGAGACCGCGTTGCCCCCCGAGTCGACAACGGCGGGACGGAAACGGAGGAGGCGTAGCGTCCCAAGCCAGCCCGTGACATGGGGAGCAGTAAAAGCATTGGTCGCCCCGGCTCAACGAAAACTGGCAGCAGATCAGCAGCCAGAAACTCCTAAGACTTTGTTTGTGGCGATTCTCGCCCAAATCACTGCTAATTCTGTGATGATTGTGTGCCTTTTGTGCCTGCTATTTTCTGTAGGGGTTGGCTCGGAAGCGCCTCCCCCGTTACAAGTCCGAAGGAGAATAAGATACTGCTCTTTGCTTATGCTAATCTTTTCTCCCAGTACTCTAGCATGGCTAATTGGGGCCCGGCCAACTATATTCTGCCTCGCACGGCTATATTCCTTCACACACCGTACCCGGCCGGGGCTCACAATGTCACCTGTGCGCGTGTAGTTAACTGCACTAGTACAAAGGTGCCATTGGGCTGTCAAAAAATTTCTCAATCCCTTTTAAATTGTTCCCATGCTGTTAATGTTTCATATAATTATGGCCATATCATCCTACCATCAGGATGGGTTTTTACTTGTGGTTCATGCACCTTTAATTATATTCCTGCAAATTTAAGTGATGGCACCCTTTGCTGTCTTAGTAGAATGATACTTATATTGCCTTTTGCTGGTTACAATTGTAGTAAAAGAAGTGTACCCCTTTTAGATGATTATATTGCAGATGTTAAGTTTTTGGTTATTTTGTGTTTGTAATCATTGGGCTTATTTTTTGTTGTTGCTGTGTACAATGTATTCCTTCCTTGTTAAGACTTTGTAAAATTTTGCCCTGGAAAGCTCCCCAGGTTATGTCCTTGTCTGTCTGGGAGTTAAATAGCATGACAAAACAAATTGGCGGCTACCATGAGATGGCCAACTTCAATAAACAAAAAAAGGGGAGATGAAGGGTTAATGTCTAGCTATTCCACCTGGAAGCAGGCGGGGCACACCCTGACTGTTTCCTAGGAGCAATGCACACATTGCTCTATCCAAGGACAAGGGCTAGATATGAACCCTGAGAACTTGATTGTTTGGACAGCAACTGTGGGAGGTTTCTTTAGCCTGGGCTCAAGGCCTGAGAACCAGGATTGTAGTAGATAGAGGATGGTAACTAAGCATATGAATCAACGTCATACATTCCTTTGTGTAGCAGTGTGTAATGCTTAGGGGGAGAAATATAATAAAAGGAGAAGGTGGAAGGCAGGGGGCGCAGAACAGCCCATCTCCGCTGACCAGCCTGTTTGCTTGCATAAAGCTGTGTTCTGTCTCATCACTGAACCGCAACAAGAGGTCCCTTCTCCGCCTGCTGGGTCCAGGAGGCAGCCTTGGGTGGGTTCGGGGGGTACTGGCTCCAGGTCTAGGGTGAGAAACAGTTCCTAGCTGTCGGGAAAACCGGTTTCTCCGCTTGCTTGCTGTGAGCTATCTACAACCTCCTCCTCCTCATCATCTTCTTCGTCCCCAAAACCTACTTCCGTATTGCCTCCATCTCCATTGAAGGAGTCAAACAACACGGCTGGGGTAGTGGTGGCTGAACCCCCTAAAATGGCATGCAGCTCATCATAGAAGCGGCATGTTTGGGGCTGTGACCCAGAGCGGCTGTTCGCCGCTCTGGTTTTCTGGTAGGCTTGCCTCAGCTCCTTCAGTTTCACGCGGCACTGCTTCAGGTCCCTGTTATGGCCTCTGTCCTTCATGCCCTGGGAGATTTTCACAAAGGTTTTGGCATTTCGAAAACTGGAACGGAGTTCTGATAGCACGGATTCCTCTCCCCAAACAGCGATCAGATCCCGTACCTCCCGTTCGGTCCATGCTGGAGCTCTTTTGCTATTCTGGGACTCCATCATGGTCACCTGTGCTGATGAGCTCTGCATGGTCACCTGCAGCTTGCCACGGTGGCCAAACAGGAAATGAGATTCAAAAGTTCGCGGTTCTTTTCCTGTCTACCTGGCCAGTGCATCTGAGTTGAGAGTGCTGTCCAGAGCGGTCATAATGGAGCACTCTGGGATAGCTCCCGGAGGCCAATACCATCGAATTGTGTCCACAGTACCCCAAATTCGAGCTGGCAACGTCGATTTAAGCGCTAATCCACTTGTCAAGGGTGGAGTAAGGAAATCGATTTTAAGAGCCCTTTAAGTCGAAATAAAGGGCTTCATTGTGTGGACGGGTGCAGGTTTACATCGATTTAAGGCTGCTAAATTCGACCTAAAGTCCTAGTGTAGACCAGGGCTAAGTCTACAGTGGGATTTGCAAAAGCACTGAATGTGTTGGCCTGACTCTGCCCTCACTGATGCCAACTGTCACTGACTTCAACAGGAGCAGTCGCAGCATCAACTTTTGAAAATCCCAAGCATAGTGTTGGATGAGCAAACTTTTTTAAAAAGATAAGCTGTTTCCCTGGTTGATAGCCATAATAATACTTAGCACGTCCATAGAGATTTTCATTTTTAAAGGTCTTTAGAGAATAACTGACCTTCACAATTCCCTGTGAGGTAGGCAAAATTAGTATTATTGTCCCCCTTTTAGAAATGGGGAAACCGAGAAAAAGAGGTGTGGTGACTTGGTCAGCATCTCCCAGTGAGTCAATGACCATGTTAGTACTAGAGCTCACTCACATCATCTAAGTATTACTGTTTGTGCTATTATGTCAGAATCTAGTAATGTTAGTAATTTAGGTCTTGTATAAAAAAAGTATTTTAGCATTATACCTAAAACCTGAGAAGATGCCTTATCTTGAGCCAGTTTGTATAGCACCTAGCACAATGGGGCCCCAACCTGATTGCCCTCTAGGAACAACCACAGAATGAATGTTTAATATGCCATAAGTAAAATGTATAGGGTTTCTGTCATAGAGTACAATGATAATAGTACTAATATGCCTCTGGAATCCTCAGTAGTGAAAGCTCAGCTTTTGTTTGAGCTGCATGAGACTTTGAAACAAGTCTCAACCAGAAATCTTTACAGTTTGTTGGACTGATGAGCAGAAAAATACAAGTACATACATAATTAAAAACCAGTGCATTTTTTAAAGCAAGATTTATTGTATTACAGTGCTACGTATATTTAAATAGAGACATGACAGTATCTCTTGGGAATGCCCACACCTGTTCTTTGTAATAGTATAGCAGACTACAGTGCTCTTGCTGCTGTGAAGATGTAGTTTCAAGGCACATCATATATTCAGCAGCACAGGGATCATGGTACAACCAATCCACCCATCATAGCAGTGTCCATTAACATCTGCTAAACTGTCCTGTGTGTCATCCCAGAGCAGCAATGAAGCCAAAATGAACCACGGAAGGAGAAAAGACCCCCTTTCTGTGCAGAAACATTCCCTCTGGAATGCATCTGGAAGCATAAATTTAAAGTGTCTCTCTCAAGTCTTTTTCAGCTCTATTTTAGGTATAGATGTGCTATTTAGCAGTAACAGTCCTGACTTTTCACTGCTGTGAATTTTCTGGCTTCCTATTAATCTCTCTGAGTGATCCATCTGCCATGTGTTGGCAGAGTTCCTTCAGAAACTAATCCTATAAGAAAGCAAATAAGGAATTGTACAAAGTCCAGGTTAGGCCATTTAGGAAAAGTGCAGTTAGCTCCAGTTAAACAGTGAAATTACTCTGCTAGATTTTTAAATCACCAAGGTGAAAAACAGTTTTACCATTTAACTGTCACCACTATTTTAAACACCACTTCAGCATTTGTGCTCCTTCTTTTGCTGCTGCTCTTTGTTAGCAGTGAGGTTGGACACAGCGACTGCAACAAAAGGCCCATTTATACTGCAAGTCTAATTATGCCAGTGCACGGTCGTCTGGCATAGTTTGGGGTGTGCGCGAGCACAGTTTTTTGCTCTGTAGTGTGGAGAGGACAACTCATTTATAGAATTGTATTAGGGAATCATTACAGCCTCGATCATGGATCTAACAAAGCCTTCCTGTACACTAGCTCCACAACCACGTTTACAAACCCCACAGCTAGGCATGATTCTTGCAATTAGGGTGCTAACAGTTTGCTGGAGTAGTATATTTTGGGATGCTCCATTTAATAAAGCATTAGAGCCCAGTTTTGATTTTAAAAATGTAACAAAACTGTTCATCACATAGTGCCTATGTTAATTAGGGGAACAATATGTTATCACTTTGCTAGCAAGAACCTTACATAAATGTGTTTTTTGCCAATTGAACTGTGGTGAATGTGTCCTCATTCACACTTCTACCGTAACCAATCAAGCCATTGTGAAGTGAGAGGCTCTATTTCTCCCTTCTTATACCCAGAAGGTAGCTGTACTTGTTTTGTACAGTGCTGAGTACTCTGTCTGTACTGAACAGATCGTATTTAGTTGTAATGATGATAACACACACTTGCGGATAATTGGCAGTACAGTTGTTTCCATTGTTTGGTTCTCTGGCAGAGATCACTACTATAGAGGCTGAGCACATTCATGCCGAAGGTGTGCTGGCATGTGCACCCTCTCTGAGGTTTAAATCTCAGTGTAGAGAGTAAAGTTTTCATTTCTCCACATTTTATACACTGTCCAGAGGAAAATGAAACTCAGCATTACAAGTAATGGGACAGATCCTCAGCAATTGTAAACTGGTGTAGCGCCACTGAAGTCAAAAGAGCTATGCCAATTTACACCAGGGAGGATGTGGCCCAATGTTGTAAAATCAAGGGCTTAAATACAATGCTTATTAGATTGGTGATTAACATTCTAAAATGATTCTTAAAAGCCTTGTACACTTTTTTTCTTTGGCAAGTGTATCACAATAATGAAATTAAAAACTAGCTGATAGGCCTCAAAATGTAACTGCAAATGGGGACTCGTCATCAAGTGAGTGTGTTTCCAAGAGGGTCCCGCAGGGATCAGTTCTTGACTCTATGCTATTAACATTTTTTTATCACTGAGCTGGAAGAAAACATAAAACAATCAATGATAGTTTGCTGATGACAAAAAATTGAAGGAGCAGTAAATAATGAAGATGACAGGTCCTGATTCAGAGTGGTATGGATTGCTTGGTAAGCTGGGCACAAACAGGGGAATCACAAGTTGGAGAAGAGAGGTTATTTTATCTCTATATTTGGCTCTGGTGCGACCATTGCTGAATGCTGTGTCCAGTTTTGGTGCCCACAGCTCAAAAAGGATTGTTGATAAATTGGAGAAGCTCAGAGAAGAGCCACAGGAATGATTAAAGGTTTAGGAAACATTCCTTATAGTGATGGACTCAAAGAGTTTAACAAAGTTTAACAAAGAGAAGATTAAAGGGTGATTTGATTACAGTCTATGCGTATCTATATGGGGAACAAATATTTAATAATGGGCTCTTCAAGCTAGCAGAGAAAGGTATAACACAATCCAATGACTGGAAGTTAAAGCTAGACAAATTCAGTCTTGAAATAAGGTGTGAATTTTTGATGGAAGTAATTAACCATGGGAAAAATTGACCAAGGGACATGGTAGATTCTCAATCAGTAGCAATTTTTAAAAAAGATTGGATTTTTTCTAAGAAATATGCCCCAGGGATTATTTTGGGGAAGTTCGGTCGCTTGTGCTGTGCAGGAGGTTGGACTGGATAAACAGAGTGGTCCTTTCTGGCTTTGTAATCTTTGAATAAGAGAAGAAAAGAAAAACAGACTAATAAAACTGATCAACTCTGGATGCTCTGTGTTGCCATTCTAGACTTCTGTTTTCTCAAACAACATCTATTCTTTCCTTCTCTCTGTCTGCTTGAGACCTATTTCACCATTCCCAGCATTTATGAAAAGTTCTTGTAACACTGTGTGCCTCAATCTTATAGGACTTATCACTGTGAGAGGTGCTAAGATGCAGCGGGAGCATCAGGAATGTTTGCTGCTCAGAACCATCTTGTAGGAAGGAGCCAAAGGCATAGTTCTTGAAGGAAGCTGAAATCACCTGACTTACATTACCATTGCTTCTTAGCTTAAGCATGTCCTGGCTGTTCTAACCCAGCTATGGTTTATGGGGGAAATACAAAGAGGAAGAATTTTAAACTAATCGAACCAATCTAGCAGTGTGTCCCCTCCACTCTTTTATATTGGTACTGGATTGTATTTCACCAGTACTATCATTTTTTATGATTTATGTGCATGTACTTTAAGAAGAGTGCTATTTAATTGTGGTTTTGGATACTATATTCATTTTAATTAGGATGTACTTTGGGAGGCTAGGAGATGCCATAGAAACATTATGAATTGTTCTTAAAATTGTTGAAGCTGGTTTACCCAGGAAAAATGGCCTAATGGTTTTTCACTAGCTTAGGCCCTGGGAGACTCAGGTTCAAGTACCTGCTCTGTCACAGGCTTCCTGCATAACCTTGGGCAAGTCACTTAGCCACTTTATGTCTCAGGACAATAATAGTACTTCCTTACCTCACAGGGGTGTTGTGAGGTGTCAGACACTACAGTAATGGGGGGACAGAGGTACCTGAAACAGAATAAATAGCTTTGTGTGCCTATAAAGAACAAAAAGGAATTGTTTAGCCTTAACTAGTGCAGCATGTGGCATTAGTAAGAAGTGATGCAGCACATAGGCAAAGTTGCAGGAAAGAGATATTTTACAGAGCATGAATAGAGACCAGAATTATATGCTGAGAGTCCAGTGTTTGGTAGCAGCTTGGTCCTGCTTGCAAGCTTGAGCCCCCTGGTGACACACCGCATTAGGTTCCTCCTGGAACCTCACCATCTTTCTCCATTTGCACTCATCATATTACCCAGTGAATGATCAGATGGTTGTCTCATGCAGTGGTTGAAATACCATAGTGCAACTCAGAGTATCATTAGGACCTGGGGAAAGTAAAGCTGATGCTTTCTCTCTCTTGAGTTGTTTTATTCTACACAATGTTATACCAATAAAATAAAAACCAGCAGGATCTTATTAAAGGGAAAAAGGCAAAATACCACATTTATTGTGAATACAGAAAGAATCATAGTAAGCAGTTAGTTATAGCTATAACATTCCATTCAATCTCATATTTATTCTCACATTCATTCATACAAACACACACACACACCCACACACACAGGTTCTGCAAGGTTGTTATCATAGTTACCAGCCTTAGAGTTGCTCATGCCAAGTCACTGGCCAGGTGGCCTGGACATGAGGAGGGAGCAGGGCCTTGTCAGATGCTCATCTGATGCTCCTGGAAGTTGGTTTGCAGAATCAGACCCCAAAGTTCTCACTTTTTACAGTCTATTTTTATAGGAATTTCTTCCTATGCCAGTCTATGGGAATTGCTTCATCATGCTGTTACTGAATCAATCAGCAGATAGCACATTCCTGACGGCTCCAAGATGTTATCTTGTTCTTTGGTTCTCCCATCCTTGAGGCTGTTGGGTGGATTCCAGTCTGCCCTCCGGGGCGGGGGTCCTCTGGTTATTTCCACTTGACACCTTCTTCAGCCGATGGACACTGGATTCTTAGGCTGGCACCTCCCTGATCATTCAGTTATTATCCACACCAAGCATCCATCCACATACATCCTCTATCTCTATTTTAATCACAATTGTTAATACAACAAAAGGGCGGGGAGTCTCTGGGTGCTGTTTCTGTTGTTAGAGTATTGCTTTGAGTCTCTCTCTCTGTGAATTGCTTTGAGAACAGACTCTGTCTTAGAATGTACTAACGCAATTAGCAGCTTGCAAGTTTCACACATAGAGGGAGAGAAACAGTATCAAAAACCAAGAGACCTCTTAATTAGTAATACCCTCGAATTGAAACTATGGGGAATCAAACTCATTTGTGATTTAATACAGAACTTCTTTAATATGATCCAACAACAATAGCACAAGGATTAAGACAAGTGATATGGTAGATGATAACTTGTTTTTAAAAATGGAAGCACTGAGGTTTAATTTTTCGTAATTGTTTTTTGCTGATTATACTTTGACAGCTTTATTGTTCATGATAGCAAGGGCCAATGCATGAATTGTTTAGTTCATCAGACCCTTTTCCTGTGTTATTACCACTGGAAAAAAGTGCATCTCTAAATGGAAGAACATATTACAGTTTGTGTATAACCTTTCATATAAAAAGTTAATAAACAGGATCTCTATTTTACATTCACTATTGATTAATATCAACAAACATGGATTTATGGTGATATTGATCATTATTTTATATCAAGATCTTGGTGAAGATAAGGCTTCACAGGCAAACATAAAGACAAAGTATGTGCTCCAACAGGCTCACAATTTAATAATAGACTCAAATGACTACTAAATGATAGCATACAATCGTGGGTGGCATTAGTATGTAGCAGCCCACCCACTCAGCTGGAGTAGGAGCAGTCACTCCACCAACTAGTTCTGCTGCAAATTACTGAGAGAAGCTTCATAATCTTTAGCATCCCCATGCTAGGAGAGAGGTTCCATAAACCCCATTGTGTGATTCCTAGCCAGAAAAGCAGCAGTTTAGGAGAAAGATGAGGGGGCACTCAAGGGAACGGGGTGAACTTTTGTGAGTACAGGCTAAGGTTTGTAAGCACCTCAAACGTACACATGAGGCTAAGTGTAAGTGGGTTTGAGAATCAATGAGATTATTTCACACAGCTCTACTCATCTGCTCTCCTTCCAGTTGCTGCACATATGAGCATCAACAGTTTCCAGATTTTGTTAAGTATGCCAGGAGGAAAGATTTTTTTCTGTTAGCCAATAATGGTGTGTCAGGAGTAATAGATTTTGAGAGTCTAAGGCAAATTAAGAAAAAACCACAGGCAAGCTGAAAGCATTGGAATTTGGCTTTATTCCAGGTCTCCTCCCTCATCATTCTCCTTTTCAGGAAACAGGGTATCAACAGTCAATCAGTGAAACACAGGGCAGAAATACAGTATCATCAGAACAAACTCTTATTGGCTGATTGGTGATTCTGTGTGTAAAAGACATGCCTAGCACCTTCTGAAAGACAATTCATCTTTTTGTGGATGTCACATTTAGGATAGTAAATTTAAACTACAGAATCATAGAATATCAGGGTTAGAAGGGACCTCAGGAGGTCATCTAGTCCAATCCCCTGCTCAAAGCAGGACCATCCCAACTAAATGATCCCATCCAGGGCTTTGTCAAGCCTGACCTTAAAAACCTCTAAGGATGGAGATTCCACCACCTCCCTAAAGTAACCCATTCCAGAATATATGCAGGCTCCATTTACTATGTCTAGAAAGGCCAGTAATGTAAATTAGATGATTGATGAAACATGACATAAGCCTATATATCCTGCCTAGTCTCAGACATGAAGGAGATGATGCAACAAGACTAAGACTAGGCAAATGTAATGCTGTCAGGGAACTCTGTCTTGTTTTGAACCTGAGATCCTCATATCTTCTCCAACTTATGTCATTCTACAAATTGGACCTGTAGGATGATATAACATGGAAAGGCTGTGTGGTGTGAAATGAATAAAGCAATAGACAAACATTAATTCAGTGGTGATGGGCCACTGTCAGTAACTATTACTATAATATACTATTTCACTAGACAAACTGACAATGACCAAAATGACACTGACTGGTGACAGCTTCCCACAAGCAAAGAGTGCATTTCACTGGGTGGGAGAAGCTAGTTGATGTTATTCCATGCTTCCCTGCCCCACATCCCAGGAGTGTTGTGAAGTTTAATTCATTAGAATTTGCAACTCTTTCAGATTCTCAAATGGAAGGACAAGTATTACTATTAGTGTATATAGAATGTGGCAAACACAACCTGTTTTAGGAAAAGAAGTAACAGCCCAAGGCTCAAATGCTGCTGTGGGGGATTAACAATGCTTATTAACCGTAAAACAGCCAAGAGACCCCAATCGGGATCAGGGCCCCATTATTATGGGTATTATATATACATACAGGTATTCCCTGCCCCCAAAGCTGACTTCATTGTGAGCTCTGGAGCCTTAGGCACCTTGTGAAAACCAGGTACATAATGTCTCAAGTTGGGTACACAAATTGAGGTACATAATATTAGTGGTCACTTCTGAAAATCTGGCTGTACAGCCATGGTATTTCTTTGTGTATGACAAAGATATCTAACAACAGCGGCAACAGATTATGCTTTTACAACAGTGAAATTGAGTTCATTCACAATTAAAATTTTTTAAACAATGCATTCATTTGTTGTAATCTTATAAATAAATTGCCACAAGTACACTTCACCTTAAACTCCAGCCTCTTAGGAAAAGGATGTTTTGTTAGTAAAATACTTTTAAAGCAATGTATTAGTCAGAAACTCTCTAAAGTACTACACTACTTGTCTGAAGTGCCACACTACTTATTCTTGAACTCCAAGGTTTGCTTTTGGTGCTTTTATATTGTTTGCTAACAGGCTACAAGAAAAATGGAAGGAGAAAAAAACCACACCTTTAGCACAGTTCATCTTGGCTATTCAGGATGTACAGAAAAAGAAAATACAAGCAAAGAAGCTAGGGAGAAAATTGCCCCCTCATCCTAGGGAGGAGCTGAATAGATAACACATGTAGAAGAAGAACTACACTGTTTTCCCCAGGAGATAATCTATTAATATTAATTATAGCAGTAGCACCTACAGGCCCCAACTGAGATGAGGGTCCCATTGTGCTAGGCACTGCACAGACATATAGGGAAGACAGTCCTGCCTGGAAGAGTTCACAATCTAAATAGACAAGAGAGACATGAGATTGGGGCAGGGACATGATGCAACTAGTCCCAAGTCTTGCAGCAGGTCATTAGTAGACTCACTAATAGAACTCCAGTCTCTGAATTCCTGGTCAAGCATATTAACCACTAGACTATGCTGCCTCTCTGTCTGGAGAAAGTGTCTTGTTTGTTCTAAATTCCTCACCCTTTCTGATTCTAAACCTAACAAGAGAGAAACAACTAGTAAGCGGGTTATTCATGTCTCCTGTGGCCAGAAACCATAAAAAAACAAAATAATAATTCCAATAAACAGCAAGACAAAAAGGCATGGAAAAATTATGTACTCATAATCAGACAGGTATTTACAGTATTACATTGTGACAAATTATTGAAACAGTTCACAGGCTTCACAATAGATCCTCTTTACTTAGCCTGTTCCGGATCAGAGAAAAGCTTTCGGACATATTTGAGGTTGTCAACATAGCTATATTGTGCGATGGATGGAAAACTCCCCAAATATGCATTCCGACTCCTACATTCAAACGTGCATCACCACAGTGGGGAGTAAAAGGGAACAGTTAATCAAACTGAAATCCTCTCTGCTTTGGAGTGTGGTTTAAAGATTATTTAGCAGCCAGTTCCTTAGACTGTTGAGATTTCTTTTCAGCCATCTAATATTTTTTGTTATGGTTTCCAGCACAACTTCAGTGATTTTTAGCTGTGATCCTTGGTCCTCCAGAGACTTAAAGAAATGTTTTACCTAGGAGACAGGATACTCATTAATGCCTTGGGAGTTATTTTTCGGAGAAAGGTCGGGTTAACATCTCGCTGCATTTAAACACCTGCTAGGAAAACGTAGGCCCAATAGCTGGAATTACTCATCCTGATGGTGGCTCCCTCAAAACTCAGGTGACATGCACTATGCTCTCCCACAAATCCTCTCACACCTTAGGCCAAGTACCCTCCAAAGAATAAAAATTAATTGTTAATACTAAAAATAAAACAAATATATATGTCTATTAAAAATTAACTGAAATATGTGGGACATTCGCCACCCTGACCACTTGATACCCTTCCTTCAAGCACACAGAGCCCCACTGACTTTGGCAGGGCTTTGCTTGGGCACAGGAACTCAGATGGGTCTTCCTGTAGAATTGAGGCCATGGATTGGATGTTATATCCTTCCCCCAACCTTCATCCATTTATTGTTGTTGCTGCTGTTTTTTAAGATAGTCTTTGTAGCAAGGAGCATACAATGCCCTCCCACATGCCTGTGCAGCAACCTCAAGTGTCAGCTCCTTAATCAGATATGTGGTTATGCAATGAACTGAACATGTTTTTTCCCCACATGAAACCAAAATATATAGACTACAGTACTGGCAATTACATGAATAGCCAAAGAATAAGTCTCTTCCCATATGAACAGAAAAGAAATATGTGTAATACAACAAAGAGATCAAATACTTTTTCTGGACACTAAAATGTAACACACATAATATATGCAACTCTCTTCAATAAGTTACTTTGGAATGACTGCTAACTTTTTCAAGCTATTAAATGGATTTTCAACTTTAACTTAACTTTCCTTTTCATCACTGTAACACTGAAAGAGCACTTTCTCATGAGGGCTGTTCTGGACAGTTATGCATTTTTATTTCAGAGTAACAGCCGTGTTAGTCTGTATTCGCAAAAAGAAAAGGAGGACTTGTGTCACCTTAGAGACTAACCAATTTATTTGAGCATAAGCTTTCGTGAGCTACAGTTCACTTCATTGGATGATGCATCCGATGAACTGTAGCTCATGAAAGCTTATGCTCAAATAAATTGGTTAGTCTCTAAGGTGACTCAGGTACTCCTTTTCTTTTTGCATTTTTATTTGTTAGCTTAAGAAATATGAGACTATATATTACCAATAAGTATTAATAGAAAGTCACAAACCTCTTCTAGCTTGTCTTTGGAGGAAAAGTGAGATGTAGAGCCAACAATAATAGTTCTTATAGAAAAAGAGGCTAATTCAAACCTGTAAACAAGAAAGAAAAACTATACAGTAATATAAACAATATACCGATATCTGAACTGCACCTTGTATCAGTACAGAATTTCTTTACTAGTCTCTTTCTCGTATGTGAATATTTTTTAGGTAAAGAACTGGACATGTTCATGGAGGATAGGTCCATCGATGGCTATTAGTCAAAATGATCAGGGACGCAACCCCATGCTCAGAGCAACCTTAAACCTCTGACTACCAGAAGGCAGGAGTGGAAGACAGGCGTGGGTGACTCCGTAACTGCCTTGTTATGTATGTTCTTCATGAAGCTCTGGTACGGGCCACTGTCAGAGACAGGACACTGGGCAAGATGGACCTGATCTGACCCAGTATGGCAGCACCTTTGTTCTTATGAAGTTACACAATCAAATTAAAAATATTTTATAAACATATCTCCTTAGCCATATGGATTTATAGCCACTGTAGACTATCAAACTGAAAGTGTTTTCTACTATCTAATTTGCTTTTCAGTATTTATGTTGTTTGAACTTCTCTCCATTTCTTCCAGAGGGACTATAAAAATAGACTAGTCAGTTTCAGCTTGTTTCTAGTCAGTTTCTAGCAGCCCTGTGCAAGCATGGGTCCTGTACCACAGCTTGAAGTGCAGGGCACATGCTTTCTCTCTAATGAAGAAAGACAACCACTACTGTGCTCATTAAATTGTCCCCAGAACCTTCAGGGTTACTTCTTTAGATCAAGGTGTAGGAGCTAGTGCTTTTAGGGACAACTTCCATAAATGTATCATATATAAAAAATAAGATAAGTGTCTTCTCTAGTGGAATAAATTATCCCTCTTTACACTCTTACTTGTCAGGATTTGCCACCAATGGTGGCTAAAGTAGATAAGCAAATACCAACTTTTTAAGAAGTCTGTTCCAGTTTTTTCTGACAAAATTCCAAGCAAGCCCCTGTCCCTCTGGATTTCTGGCAATAGCATGAAGAAGAGCTGCTAGATCCTGAGTCTTGATAACCTCACCTTCCATGCCCAGCTCAATTAACCTGTACAAATTAAAACAGATCAGACAGCTTCAGCTTGTTTCTACTCAGCTTCTAGGAGGTACTGCTAGACCACTACTTAATGCACATTTCCTTTTGATATTCAAACATGGGGACTAAATATAAAATAGGAGTATGGAAAATAATGTGCAGTGTGACAGTTCAGTGCTTTAAATATTAATTTGCAAGTTAACTAAGTGGTGCTACTATAACTTTTTCACATTATTGGAATAACTATACCATTGGCTTGTAAGTAATTGATTTTGATAGGGGCTTCTGCATAAAACCTAACACGGTAAGGCCCATAATCATCACGTAAAATGAGGTTCTTCTATTTTGTAAGAGGACTATTGGTTGCTCAGTAACTTCCAGCTCAAATCTTCTCAATTTACAAAGTAAAATAATTTATTTGACTTGCCAACCCTGTAAACCCAGAGTGTTATCTGAAAATCCTGGTGGAGTCTTTTTGGCTATTCATCCACACTAAAGATTCTGCATTCTGTAATTTTGTTGATGATATGCAAGCCAGAATAGAATCGAGCTAACTCTCCTGGAGCAGTATTGGCTCTGGAATGCTAACAAAGACTTGTTTTAGTCACTAATGTACTCAGACCTGACTGAATACAAACAGGAAACACATCTCTTAAGTGAGAACAATTCTTACATGGTCACTTTTCAGAACAGAACTACACTTCAAAGGATTCAAATTTCTTTGTTGTATGTACTGTATACATAGTATCTCAAGAGCTTCTTTCTAATGGCCTTTCATGTGTCATCAACATCAGGCCAAGATCCCTTAGGGTATCATCTCATCAATAATTATTTAGGAAAGTGATGAAGTAAATAAAAAAAATCTAGTTCCACATTTTCAATCCGTTTCCCACTGCTGTTGAGATTCTCACGATTCCATAGAGTGTTAGTGAAGGAACTTGGTATTGTTTTGTATTTAATAATTGAGCAAAGACTATTCTTACTTTGTCAGTTTTTCACAGTGCCTGCTGGTTGTTAAAGCATAGAGGATTTTGTTCTTTTCTGCACCTGACACTGAGAGACTATACTGCTTCAGTAGATAATTCCACCCTGCTATTGTCTGTGCTCCAACTGAGTAGACCGTCTTCAGAACATCTGCTGGAAGGCTGTGGCATCAAACAAAGAAGGGGAAAGAGAAGGAGGGTCAAATGACTTTTGTAGCCCTGGGTAGCTCTTTATCCTTTCTGTCTACACAGATATACAACATTCCAAGAGTCATACACCAAGTGTGTTTACAATTTATCTTTCCCAATGCTCTCCCATAAAGCTGCACTGAAGGACCTGGTAATGGTCAATTTTAGGGTTGTGCAGCATTTTCTGTAATTTTTTTTCCTGCCCATTTTCATGTCCCTGAAATTTCACAAGAAAATTATTTGGTTGCAAAAACATGCAAAATCAAAGATATTCATGTTACCATCTTAAAACAATTTGGGCCAGTTTTTTTCTGAAAGCATGAAAAGATTTTTCATGAAAATGGGCCAGTTTAGAATTTATTAAAGAAATTAGAAAATGCTTAGAATTTGGAGCATTTTATAGTATATTGTGAATATTTCACACATCTTTAGTCAAGACATATTTCCACCTAGAATAACACTCCAGAAAAAAAAAATGCACTTTTCACCTTTTCTGTGAATCTATGTATTACCAGGAAATAGCTAGCCTGGAGGGATTCTAGTAATTTTGGACACTGATGATATGAGTTCAAGTAGGATAAGACAAGTGATCAGATGAATAAGAAATCCTCTTGTCTGGAAGTCTATTCAATACTCAAGGAGTCACTGGTCAGGTGACTGATGATTTCACCAGCAACCCTGTCCCTAGTCTCTCCTTCTTGGGGAAGATTATGGTGAGCCAACTGTGACATTCACTCACTGTGTGACTTTGAGTGGCTGTAATTAGTACATGGGCTAGAACTTTTTGGCTCCCAGGCCTGTGTTTAGTACACTAGACCACACTCTAGGGAAGAACAGTACGTCCTTTGGATGGATGACAGAGCAGTGAACTGACCTATAAACAGATTAGGAGACTTGCATCATTCAACAAGGACTAGAAATGCTACAGTGTACTTATACTATTAAAAGGCAATGAGTTGTAGAGTCGGGGTATGGAAAAGGTCAATGAAAACATTTTGTTTCTTGTTACTGTATATCATGCACAAGCACCAGAAGTAAAAAAAGAAAAAAAAATGGATATAATTACAAAATAAGGCACAGGGGAGACTGGAAAGTGGACCTGAGAACTAATTGAGGTTCTAAATTGAGAACTAAATGAGAGACCAAGGAGAAGATAAATCCCATTACTGCCTGTTCACCGAAACTCTGGTGTTTTGAGACGTCATTACAGTACACACGGAGCAGCTGGGGCAAAACAAACTATTCCAAAGCACACAATATAATTAAATGTTAAACAAGCTATCAATTTATCCATCCACCCTCCCAATAACCTTGCAAAAATCTGTTTGCCCACCAACCCAAGGAAAGTTACTTCTTTGGATGGGCAAATAAAATATTAATAGTGTTTTCATGATCACCAATCATCATTGTGTAGAGCAGGGGTGTGGAAGTAATTTTCTGCCTGGGCTGGTAAATTTCAATTAAGGCATGTATTTATGGTATTTCTAGCATATCCATCAGCAGAATAAACCACAACTGTAAAAGTGTGTTATTTCTGTGTTTAACTGAGTAGGAAATGAAAGAAAGACAAGCACTAAATAATACCTTTAACTGGATTAAGACAGGAACACAGGACTATTGGTGGTAGATGAGTATATTTTGTATCAACTCTTTAGGTTACTCCAGTCAAATATGTCCCCTATGGCTTATCCATTTTTAATATCCAGCAGTGAAGCAACAGTGGGCATCCTTATGAATCAAAACATCCACTTTTACAACTTCTTATAGTGTATGGTGCTCATCTACTGTGGTGTTGGGGGACTGTATAGTACCTGGCTAGTTAGATTTAGTAGTTACATTTACCATGGTACCATGCCTGTGGAATTTTTTTGTCCCACCCCAGTGCAGTAAAGTCAAACATGGTAAGAAAAGGATTATATTCAGCCCCAGGTGCAAGAGGGGATAGGAAGGATGCATGATGAGCCTCCCACTTGCACATCCATGCCCGAGTTGGGAACAATGGTAGACCTTGCACTCATTCAAACTTCTGAATGCATGAGACTAGTGCCACTGCCAGAGCTTTGTTCTCCAAAGTGGATAAGAAGAGGTTGGGGTCATGGCCCAACAGGCCCTCTGCTGTGTACAAAGGAACTAGGAAGGCTAGACTTTGTACAGTGCACTCTTATAAAGGGTGCTGCAATGGACCCCCTCCCTGGAGCTCCAGCAAGCATTGTGCCTCAGACACAGTGCCTCCTAGAGTTACTAAAAGTGGTTGTGCACCTCTGCCCCTCCACCAGTGCATGACTGAACTGAAGGGTCACAGCCAAGGCCTAAACTTTGATTTTCTTTTAGCTATATGGATATGTGGCTCTTTCAAGTCAGGACAAATGAATAATCCAGAGGCCCAGACTGAACTGAAAAAGCAGGAGAGAAAGCTCAGTGAGCGAAGTCAGTAGAAAGGAGCAAGCAGCTGAAAAGTAATTAATACTATCTAACCTATTTGTTGATACTATACTGTAAGTCACACACACATACTAGAGGAAAAGGTTATTCAGTGCGTTTTTCCCATTCCAGATTACAAAAAGTTTCCTATTCCAACTTTCCTGTAAAACCTTAGCTAGAAAAGCTGTACTGGGGTTTAGTTTGGATACCTAAGTGAAAAGGAATGTTAGAAAGCAGGTAAGCCATTTACTTTAACGTCCCACCAGATCCCATCCACTTGCTGAAAAGCTCATTTGCCTTCTGGATACAGGGAGGATATTGTAGCTCACACGCAAGCTTGAGGAGAGCAGAACGAAGCATTCTGTCAGAGACTGAGCCCTCATCACTCCATGTCTGCTTGTCAATCACTGGCTTAAAATGCTGCAGGATGTACCGCTGCAGAGAGAACAGATCACAATTAGGCCCTAGTGCCACAATCTATGTAGTGCTGTGTAACCGTATATAAACCTACTTTTCAACAGTTACCCAGCTGTACTCCACTCATTAGAGCTACAGTATTCAGAAGTCATATTCAAATCTGCTATGGTATCTACTCCCAAACACTGTTTTGGGCTGAGTTCTTTTAACAAAGCATGTCCACAGGGCATCTGCAGCTGAGCCAGCTGTGATCACATTAAAAAAACATCTGATAAGTGCAGTTCTGCTTAACACAACATAAGTGGCAACAATCAGGTTTTTACACATGATTACGGGTCTTTATGCAGAGTGAATAGGAATGCTGTGTCTCTCTCCCACACAAAGGACAGAGAAATTATTTATGTATTGGTCTCAAGGATCTTACAGCCTGTATTGACTTAACATAGGCAGGGGCGAAAGAAGGGGGAGGAAAGCAATGAGAGCTTTCCTGCTCTTATTAGCCAGGCACCCTAGTGCCACTGGAATGCAAGCCCTGACGCCGCGCTACTCACTCGGTGGCAGCAGATTCATGGGGTAACTCCGACAACATGAGTAAGATCAGCTCGCAATGGAGCCGCAGAAACCACCGCCATGGGCCATTGGTGCATGAGTTGATAATGTGCAGAACGACAAGAGAGTGGAATAAGAACAGAAGTACTTGTGGCACCTTAGAGACTAACAAATTTATTAGAGCATAGGCTTTCATGGAATGTGGTGTTTAGAGCTTGGCTAGTTTATAAATAGAATCCTTCAGGAATTTGCAGATATTTTCCTTCTCTTTCTCTCTCTCAAGAGAGGAGAGGAGGACACTTTCTGAATACTAACTGAGCGCTCGTTCCATGTGTCCCAATTCCTTACAAATAAAATTTAATGACAAATATTTTTTCAAATTAAAAATGGACCTTAAGGTTTTCTGTGACATCAGAAATATTTCTTCTCTCCATCATGTGGTAGAACATTTCCAAGTAGCCCAGGCCTTGCAGAAGTACTACGTTACTGGATTCATGTCGGAGATATCGCATCAGATCAAGGGCTGTGTCCAGCGATAACCTTCCTGCACTGAAGAAAAGAATATATGCAAGCTCAAAAGGTGCACAGTTCATAGTTTTGTACTTCTCAGCACTTGGTCTCTGTCTCACTTTGCCCTGTCAAAAGAACTAAGGGTTGTAAACCAGGTGTGCTGAGCCATATTCCCAATCCTGCTGCTGACTAAGGACCCGATCCACTACCCACTGAAGTCAATGGAAGTCTTTGACTTCAATCAACACTGGATGAACCACTATGTGACCTTAGGCAAATCACTTAATCCAAGTTTGTGTGTGAGATTTTGCATCTTCAACATGAGGATAATTATTGTAAGACTTTTGGGACCAGAGTCATTTTTCTCTTATTTTTGGAGGTCTACAAACATAACAATAAAACTTGCCTGTCTCACAGGGTGTTTTGAGGATTAATTGATGACTGTCTGAAGTGCTTTAAGTAAAAGACAATACAGAAATGGACATTTTTATTAAACTGGTCTCATGGATAGCAGGTATGACTGCCTGACCTAGTTTTCAGGGCTCTGTCATTTGCTTTGTGCCATACATCCTATATTTTGATGTAGAATCTATGTGGGCTACTCAAGAGAGAGCATGAAATGTCATCTTCAGTTATTTGGTTCAGATAAACCACAATAGGAGGTCAAATCATTGGTGAGCTCTACATATGTCTTGCAGATACCCCTTTATACAGTATTCACAATTCCTTAAAATTCTCCACAGAACAACCAAAGTTATCCTAGGGATCCTCCATGGAGTCAAGAAGAACCACCCATCCATCATCATGGGTTGCCTCTTTCCCCTGTCAAAGCCTTGCACTCTCTCTTCACATGCTGTGGTCCCATTACTCTACCTAGCATTCTAGAGGGTGAACAGTCTTGTCTAATCATCTTTAAATTACCTGCCAGGAGGTACCCTAAAGAACAAGAGAGAGCAAACAGTTACAAAGAACTCAGCCAAAGCAGCACTGGGGAGAAGACACCATAGTAGGGTTTGAGCATGACTTCTGAAGACTGTAGCTGTAGTGAGTGGAGTACAACTGAGTGACTGTTAGATTCACTGATGTTCATGGCTTCTGCCAAAATATCAGAATTAATGACTAAAAACAACCTCTGCAACCAAGTGTGTCAGTCTTTCTTCCACAATGCACCAAAGAAGACTGAGTTAATGGTATAGCCTTAGAAAGAACTGACAAATAATTATGCCCGACAAGGGGATTATCTGAGCTCCTGTGACTCCGCTCCAAGTATAATTCTGCACTGTCTTCATGCACTTTGCCAAGAAAAGGATGCCATGTTCATGAAGTTCTACAAACTCTGCTTTGCCCATTTAAACGGCAGAAAGAAAAGGATCACTTCTCTACTATGACTTCAGGTGATGCATATCCTATCTCTAGCCATGTGTTTCAAGAATTAATGCTTATTTTAGAACAGTGTTCTTAGTTCTATACATATTAGATACTATCTTTACTTCAGACTTTTTATTAATTATATTTTCTTTTCTCGTCTACAAGGCGACAGAGTCCTGCACTTTTGAAAGAAGTTATTGGAGCAAGAAGCAGCAAAAGCATTACAGTATTTCATGTGACCGTTATCTTGTATCTAGGAACATATATGGGCCTCATCACCCTACTATCTGAGCACCTCCTGGTCATGAACAGATTTCATGGTCATAAAACACTGTGCCAATCCCATTATGCAGATGAGGAAAAGGGTAGAGTAAGTGACCTGCCCAAAGGCACACAGGAAATCTATGGAAGTGACCCTTCTCCGTGGACGTAACAAGTGCTACCCCACAGGCTGAGTGGAGACACTCACACCATTTAGCCATCACTCTAACCCTGCTGCCCCAGTGGCACAACACCACAATAATCCGTGAGTTCTGTGGGCTGTGTCCAAACTTGGGGAATGGCGGATGCCTTACCCAGCTCTCTCAAACCTCCTTATTGGCCCTCCTCCTTGGAAATGATTCAAGCAAGCATGTGCAATTAAAATAGTGCACGAAATTGACAGCTAGCCTTTCTTTAAATTAGTTTTCAAAGACAGAAACCTGCTGTCCAAAATATAGTTTCCAGGAGGAATGCATTATTTGATCTTTCCCAAGCGAAGTCTTCGAAGAAAATTAAAAAGAAAGAGGTGGCCTGTCTTTATGGGAAAGAGCAATGAGCCCAAACCATAACCACATGCTGGTAATTGCCTTCAGTGAAATTAAGAGAAAGGTGATGAAGTGAAAGCCAAACAGTTTTTCCTCAGTCTCTCTGTATCTGGACTCTACACACCTATGAGGGGGGCTGTTTTGTTCATGGAGCATCACTTCAGGGTTATGCTTGACCTAGGAAAGCTGGGAAATGTTTACTCCTCTGCCCTTGCACAGTCTCGCTCACTATTAACTAAAAAGAAAAGGAGTACTTGTGGCACCTTAGAGACTAACCAATTTATTTGAGCATAAGCTTTCGTGAGCTACAGCTCACTTCATCGGATGCATACTGTGCATCTGATGTATGCATCCGATGAAGTGACCTCACGAAAGCTTATGCTCAAATAAATTGGTTAGTCTCTAAGGTGCCACAAGTACTCCTTTTCTTTTTGCAAAAACAGAGTAACACAGCTGTTACTCTGAAACCTGTCACTATTAACTGTAACTAAATATTGTGCTGTTCAAGGCAATCCTCCTTTCAGCCTGTAGGAGCGTCAGCACTATGTTCAGGAAATGAGTTCTGTGTCTTTGGCTTCTGGAGCCACGTCACAGAGAGTGGTACTAAAAATTAAATTTGAACGTGCCTGGCTCTTACTCTGATGGTCCAGTTTTCAACAGAAGCTTGCCCTCATGCTAACAAAAAAGTGACCCTGTGACTGGGTATGAAACTACTGCCAAGGGCATGTTCATACTGGTGCAAATTGTTAATTAGACACCTGTGTAAATGTCTGAATATGCAATCATCCAATTTGCACATGACACAGCAGTAAATGTGTGCACCGTAGTGGGTGCAGTTTAATCTTTCGTTTTGGCATACAGATCTTTGCTTCTTCCCTGTTAAAATTTGGTATTTTTTCATCAGATTAAAATAGGAAAGGTGTGTTACCTGACCAGTTGAAATCCATTGTGGATCAAGTTCACTCGGTCCTTGTGGCTGAAAAGAGTGTGGTTCTGATCCAACAGCTTAATGATGTTGTCCCAGCCATTCCCTTCATAGTGCACAATATAATAGCCATTCATGTCCACATTGAATTTCACCCAGGTGACCTCTCCCTCCAGTTCTAGTGTGTCTGAATGGGAGAGATTCACATGGAAATTTATTTTTTTTACTGCATATGAAAAATTAAAATGAAAGCACAGGCAAGTATTACCTATTACAACTGTCAGTGGCTTCACCTGGGGAACTGTGAGATTTACAGAGAAGACACCTGAAAATGGAATTAGAAAGTTATTTGCTAGCCTGTAGTCCTCATACCAGAGAGGTTTTATTTTGGGGATTGTCCACACCAGACGTGGGCAAACTACAGCCCGCGGGCCACATTCGGCCCGCGGGACTCTCCTGCCCGGCCGCTGAGCTGCTGGCCTGGGAGGCTCACCTCTGGCCTCTCCCCCGCTCTTCCCCTCCCCTGCAACCGCAGCTCACTGTGCTGCCGGCGCAATGCTCTGGGCGGCGGGGCTGCGAGCTCCCGGGGAGCGCAGCTGCAGAGCCCAGCCTGACCCGGTGCTCTGTGCTGCATGGTGGCGTGGCTGGCTCCAGCTGGGTGGCACGGCTGTAGCAACGCCAGCCACTGGTGCTCCAGGCAGCGCGGTGAGGGGGGGTTGGACAGAGGGCAGGGAAGTTCAAGGGGGTGGTCAGGGTGTGGGGGTGTGGATAGCGGTCGGGGTGGTCAGAGGGCAGGGGGGTTGAATGGGGGCAGGGGTCCCCAGGGGGCAGTCAGGAAGGAGAGGGGGGGTTGGAAGGGGCAGCGGGGGGCAGTCAGGGGCAGAGGTTCCAGGGGCAATCAGGGACAAGGAGAAGGGGTGGTTGGATGGGGCAGGGGCCTGGGGGGGGCAGTCAGAAATGAGAGGAGGGGTTGGATGGGGTGGCAGGGGGCAGTCAGGGGCTGGGGGCCCAGGGGCGGTCAGGGAATAGTGGATGGGGCAGGAGTCCTGGGGGGGCATTAGAGGGCAAGAAGCAGGGGGGTTGGGATAGGGGTCGGCGGCCGGGCCACCCGTGGCTGTTTGGGGATGCACAGCCTCTCCTAACCGCCCTCCATACAATTTTGGAAACCTGATGTGGCCCTCAGGCCAAAACGTTTGCCCGCCCCTGGTCTACACAGTGCATTAGTCCACATCAGAGGGGTGTAAACTCTTGTATACACTGGCCTGTCACACATCAGCTGGCCTGAGTGGGCCTGTTGGCTTGCACTAACAGTTCCCTAGTACACATTAGTATAGTTCATTTTCAAACATTAGGGAACTTTTAGTGCACCTCTCTAGTGTGCATTAAAATGTTTACCCCTTCAGTATGGACTAGCACACTATGTAGACAAAGAGTTTAGATTGAGAATATTTCAACAGGTTGAGAACTCAGTGGGATTTATGGGATTGGTAATGGGAGACAGGTCCTTTTTCCTCTTTCTACATTGCTGGATCAAATCCTGTTTAGGCTGCTAGATCAACAGTTGTTGCCATTTTGAAGCTATTTGATGGCTTATGTGAAACTGGCTGGTGTTCTCTGTCCATTTCTCAGCAAAAAGACCAGTGACTGAATAGACTTGGGAACAAACTAAGGTAACATAATCCCTCCAAGTCAGGGTACCTTGCACAGTAGCTGGCCAGAGGCTGTGTGGAAGAATTTCCATTGCCAGTACAGGACCTCTCCCAAGCCCTAAATGCTCTCTCAATCTTTTTTTATTTGTCCCTACCTGTAATCATTTCCCAGTTTTGGCCGTGAAAATAAAGTTAATATTTGTGTGTGTTACTTAGAAGAAACTCTTAGAATTAAATTCAGTTCTTAAAGCCATCTGTATGTTTTATTGACAATGTTAGCAGAAACTCCAGCACCTTCCCCTGCGCCTCCTCCTCCCCCGCCCGTATATATTAATCTTTAGAGTAACATACAGGTCTGCCCACTAGCGTTTCTAGGAGAGCACCAGAAATTCTCTCTTGCAGGAGCTGCATCTTGTCCTCCTCAGCTAGAGACAAGAGCATGGTAAAGCAGGAAGGGGAAGTAATATAAAGAAGGGAACAAAGAGGGCTCCCCAGAGGGCCAACCCCCAACATATATCCTTAAAATTAATTTTGTTTAGGAAATACATTTCTTTTAATTGATTAGTAAAGGTCAACCTGTTGTTCAGTTAAGGCAATCAATTTACTGATTACAAAACCAATGATCAGAGTTCATTACCTGTTTTACTTTTGAATATGTGTCTGTGAACAGTGTTGGAGCTGCTGGTGACGTATGTGAGTGGGATATGCCAAAAATACCTGGGAGATAGAGAAAAAATACAATAAAGGAACATTTGCTTCCACAGAAGAAGATTGATTTACTTCATCTGTGTCTGACTAATCCTAAACTGGCGAGCAATAGAGAATGAGACTGAGTGCTAGAAATGTTAATCTTGGTATAACCATGCAGAAGTCCACACCAACACTAACGGAAATACCCCTCTCAATGAAGGATCACTTCTCTATCTGGGTTTGAAATGGCACTCTACATGCATATAAGGGAAATCTGCATATTTTAAAACACTAGCAGATCAGTTCTCTCTCCCACTGGATATTAAGTGTGTAATCCTCTCTTATAGAAGGGTAGCCTCATCCTACCTCCACTAGGGTATCAACCAAGAACACATTTCACTTTTCAGCTCTACCCTGTTCCTGTGGTTAAGTCCTCTACAGAGTTTCCCATTATATAAATTCTTGTTACATTTGCCTCTTATGTAGTCCTACCCTTACAGCCAGCTTCTGATTTGCTCCATGCCAGTAGCCAGGAAAGTGGACATCTGCTGTCCATCCTTGCCAAATCAGCAGGAACACTTGTACTATGCCTCGTTCACATACTTCATGTCACCTATTAATAAACTTACCTCCTGCCTCGGCTGACCTAATTATATTAGACAGTAATAATGTAATATCAAGCTGCCAGAATATCAGGTACCTTTTTCTATACTGGAAACTGCAGCAACAGAACAAACATAAGTAGTATTATCAAAGTAAGGTAAGTGTAGATACCTTGACTGCAGGTTAGCCCATTCAGGGTCTTCTTCAAAAACACCCTTAAGAAAGCGCTCCTGTCGCAATCTTAAGGTGTTCCCTTCGCATTTAACAAGAACCAGTGGGATCCCTTTCTGAAGCGTCCAAGTGTTCATCATCTCTTCAATCTCTGTAAGTTTCCCCATATGACTAAACTGAAATGACCATAGACAAACTATATTCAGTGACACACTTAAAAGTATCTCCCAAAAATAAATCTGAACTCATTTGGGTTTGCAGGCCAGAGAGCCAGTGCTGGCAATCTGATAGACTCTGGTTTGAGTTTTGGTTCTGGGAGCTAGCCAGGACTAAATGAGCAGCAACTTTACATGCCATTAAAGAAACCATAATGGTTCTCCCTGCGAGAGCGATGGTTATATACAAGACATCCATTTAACAAATAATGGCAAAGATGGTAAAGCTTTTACACTGGGAAGCTGTTACAGTAAGAATGCCAGTACGGGTATTTACATACATCTACAAATTCTAAAGAAATCCTTGAGAGGCATAGGTTTCCCAGTCCATCTTCTCTGCCTCCAAAAGACAGAAAGTTTTGTTTTGTTTTTGATAAATCTCCTGAATGTGTCTCAAAGAATAATCTCATGCCTAAAGCACAGAACTGGAAGACAGTAGAACTGTGTTCTGTTCCTGGCTGTGCCATACACTTCCTGTGTGACTTTGGGCAAGTCACAATATACCTAGCAGCAAGTCGCAAATGGCCTAATTTTCAAAGGTGCTGAGCAAGGCCACTAACCAAAATTTGGACCAGATTCTTGGATGCTTTGTGGCCAAGCTGTGCTGATACACCTGTATATTTCTGGGGTATTCCAGAATAAAAATGCATCATGCAATAACGTCATTCAGAAAAAGTCTGTGGTTCAATTTATTGACCAATAACATACTGTCCAGCACGTAACATACAGTGGGATTTCTTTAGTTCAAAGCCATTCCTTTCTCCTAAATTTTGGCTTGTTTTTGGTTTTTTAATTCACTCTTCCTCACTGCAACCTTATCTCTAGTGAGGAAAACAAGTGACAAGATCCACTGCTCTATAGTTTAAGTCCAGGAAGTGCATTTACTAAATGCAGCATATTTAGAATTGCTTTCTCCAGAGCCTGCGTGCATCAAGTCAAGGGCAAGCTCAGCAGTTGCCAGTCTGAAGAACTGAGATGCAAGATTTGTTTACTAAGCCCTAGAGTCAGCAGCAGGACATCTTGTCATATCATCACCTTGTCATTCTAGTGTTTTATCTTCTAACAATTTACTTACTGTACTGCTAAGAGCCCTGGAAGCTGTATAGCAAAAGTTGCCAGAAGAGAAGTCACTTTCAGAGCAGGTCTGTAAAACATAAAAGAAATGTGAATCCTGACACACGACATATATTTAGAAGAGTTTGTTTAAAAAAAAAAAACAACAAAAAACCAATAATACAGCTAAAAGAGACCAATCAAATAATTTAGTAAATCTGAAGGTACAAATGCCACTCACTAAACAAAGGGCTACTAATGACAGACCCTCATCAGTGCTTCTTAATCTCTCATTTGAGCATATTGAATAGGTATGTTTGTGCGTAGATAAATTTAACAGTGACAGACAATATATCTGATATACATTAAATTTTTCCCATGTTAAATTTGTGCTCTTATCAATATTAAAGGGGAAAAAAACAACTTAAGACCTTTTCAAAAATACCAAAAATATACAATAGAATCCTTCTAGTCAGCACCCAAATAAACGGCATGTCTGCTTAATTTGGAGGATTGCCAATGAACAAATTCAGTGTGATGATGTTCAATAGCTAATTAATGGATTAATGACACACCTTGGGCTAAAACTGTGGAGAGAATTAGGTCCATCATTGTGAAAGGTCTGTTTGTTACATTTTGTCCTGTCTGAAAGACTGTTTGCAGCTGTTTACTGCTATGAACTGGTGTTTACGGGCATAAGTGTATACCGTGCAGACTTTGGTTCATAGTATGCTCCTTCCCACTGAATTATGGCAGCTGAACAAATCAGTATTGAATTAATACGGAATTTAATTTTTTTCAATTTATTTTGTTCAGCGATAAAGTAAAACTGTAAATAAGAGAGCACGAGAGAGAAATAAAAAGTAAGGTAACAATGTTTATGAATGCAGCTCTGAGAAAAAAGGGAAGAAATTAAAGATGAAGATGTTTGATTCACCACTGTATTTTTGCAGTTTTAAACCAGCATAAGCCCATTTAAAAGTACCATATACAACTAAATAGATCATCAAGTTACACACCACTGAAAAACTGGAGTAATGCAGTGAATCAGGCCTCAGATGGCAGAAGAATGTACTTATATGATAGGGACTCATTTTTAACAGATCTCCAAAAATTAGACCGCAAGTTTTGTAGGTGCACTAATTTTCATACAACCCCCCTATGTGTATGATAATTGTTTAAGTAGGTGTAATGGTGTGACTGCAGTAGTGACCCCTTGTGGATGTTCTGAGTGCCCTGATGCGGCTACGCATCTCCTGGCAAGGAGGAAGAAGTCTCTGTCTTCAGGCTCCACAGAGGCAGCCCCACCCCAAAATGCTCTAAAACACAAAAGCAAACATAACTGACTACTGGGCCATCCCCCAGTGTTCCAGTTTTGGGAGAGGCATTCTGCCCTTTCCTTCAGGCTTGGTTCCCAAACAGTCTCTGCTCTGAGCATAGCTTGCTCCTTGAGGTCTTGCTGATCCTACCCAGTGGCATTACAGAGACAGGCCTGCTAGGCAGAGCAGTCACAAGTGAAGCTGCCTTTCTGGCCAGTCAGCCCTGAACTGCACCAGGCTCTCTCCTTTTATTCCTTCTCCAGGTGTAGCATTGGCTGCAGGTATAGCGGGGTGGGGCTAGCTGGGCCCAACGTCTCTCCTTAACTCCTTCTCTGCTGGTGTGGGACACTCTGCCCCATCACAGCAGGCATCTGCCATTCTGATTGGTACATGCAATTGTAGGGTTTGTGAGCAAAGTTTGCAGATGCATTTGCATCAGACTGGTGAAAATTTGGTCCATAATTCAATCCTTTGTACATTTTCCAGCATGAGCAGTTCCTGTGAGCCTGTGATAGTTGAGACAATCACTTTTCCATTTCCATGCGTGTCTGTGTTGCTGTATTAGAGTTTCATACTACTCATGTCCAGCACCCACTATTCAAGGAAATTTTGACCCCAGTTCCACATGATCCCTAGGGAGGTGGTAGAATCTCCTTCCTTAGAAGTTTTTAAGCTCAGGCTTGACAAAGCCCTGGCTGGGATGATTTAATTGGGGATTGGTCCTGCTTTGAGCAGGGGGTTGGACTAGATGACCTCCTGAGGTCCCTTCCAACCCTGATATTCTATGATTCTATGATCTATAAGTATATGCCTAACTTTAAGCATGGTGAAATCAGTGAGATTTCTTGTAGGCTTAAAGCTAAGCATGAGCTTTGCTGGATTGGGGCTAGGGTGGTGAAAGATAACGAGAGAGTTGTAGGCCCCATTCTTGTAATGAGCTCCATGTGGAGGAACTCCTGAGCCTGCGTGGAGCTCATGTACTGGGCCATTTATTTGGAATGTGCTGGGGGTTTTTCAGCACAGATGGGATCATCCAGATTATTTTAATGTAGTTTTGGTGAAGGCAACTGAAAAAAAATTGTATGCAGTATAATCACTAATACATTCCTCTATTAATTGCATATAAAATCCAAATTCCCTATTTGCAGCTACTGTATACATGGATATAATACAACATATTTCAACAAAGGACAGAACTTGCATTGGCCATGCTGTTCCACAAGTCATCATTCTTTGCATTCCTATAGCTGTACTTCTTCAAGTAGTGAATTATTCCTTTCTGGAACACCACCTCAGATAGGAAATCTTGGAGCATCTTCAAAATACAAGCTCCCTAAAATAGAAAAGTAGGAAGTATTCAAACAAATGATTTTACATAACGTTCCTATGAGCACGACTTGTTTAGCCAGTGATGGTTAAACTGAGAGCTTAAAGTGTATTGCTAATGTGGTATGAATAAAACAATTGCTTCAGCAATATGTACTGAATGTTTTCATTAGTCAGGTGAAAATGGGTATTCAAGACATGATGCCCAAAGACACACTGGCTGGCTCCTTGAAGCATTCTGAACTGCCACAGCTACCATGGAGACCTGTTGAGGTCAGGTCACTGGTATTCTTTAGCATAGCATAAAGGTTTTGAAATTTATTTGTAATATTATTATATTATAACTTTTGCCAGTGTCTGATTTCAGTGCTGTCATATTATGTGAAAGGGTATCCCAAAGAAAGTGGAATTGTCCCTATGGATAATAACCAAGTTCTGTAATTTTGTATCTGACAGTGGATTCTATAGACAGAAAACTGCAAACAGCTAGAGGTCATTAATGACAAAATTTCAGTACCAGCAAATGGATTCTTGTTATTTGCAGACATATTCATTAACTCCAGATTTTAGACCAAAGAACAGTCATATTACAATAATGGGCACTAAAATTCTTCCTCCTGCCTCTGTACGCAGCCATATTGACTCTGGTTAATCTTATAGTTAAGGTTGTTCTTCAACAATATAACTAATAGAACTTGGCATTTCATTATGCTTTTCATTTGAAAGACCTCAGAACTCTTTATAAAATGTAATTAATTAATGTTAGTACTACAGAGTGTTCATGCATCCACATGTTTGGGCAACTAACTAATTTAAAAAGCTATTAAAGAGGATGATTAATAAACTTAAGTCAAGAGTTCCACACAAATTCACATTAGTATTCTATCAGCTTCCAGTGGGGATCAGATACTGATCTGACTTGGTGAAAGAATTTAGTATCTAGAGTAAATGCCAATTCTGTTTCACATGGCGTAAAGTAATTTCTTCTGTTGCTTTGGGTAATAACTATCAATGAATCTGTAGTTTAATATTGTTAATATAAAGATCATAGAAGTACACCATAAAGCAAGTAATGTTGAATGTTTATTACTACTACTATCATATGTATTTAAACCTCATAGAGTTCAATGTCCCCTGCTTTGGTCTCTGAGTGTATTCAACTTTAATCCTAAACAGTTGATAAATACCCAAAATTATATTGGGTATTGGCCTTATTCTCTTGGAATCCCCAACAGAATCTCTGCACTGGAGCTGCCAGTTCTTCTGCTCTTCCAAGCAAAGGCAGCCTGAAGTTAGCTAAGAGCAGGACCACTATGTTGACTGGAAAGCCTTCTTGACTTCATCTGTATTTTATACATCTCAAAAAGCACTTGGGCCTTGTCTACATGGGACAGTTAAACCAGGACAACTTAATGTGAATTTAAACCAATATAGTTTTAAAAGTACTAACTCTTCTGTGGACACTCCTATTTTAGTAAAGGAGCCACTTACTTCCAATGATCTTAAATCTATTGAAAATCAGTTTAAGTGAAACTAAAAGAAGCCACACAAACCAAAATCCACACAATCTTTTGCATTGACTTAAACTGTATTTTGTTCAATAACTGGTTTTAGTTAAACTCATGCAACTTTCCTGTGTGGCTTACCCTGAGAAGCCAGAGTAGGCTTCAGCTTTAGCTGCTGTTGCAAAATAATAAATAAATAAATAAATAAAAGGGATGAGGGGCATCCTAATAGCTACATCGGCAGCCTGTTTTCCTTCAAGAGTACTTTATAAGAATCAACCATATGTGTTAGCACGACTATAGAGCCACAGATTATATGATTGGATTGTCCATTTTACTGCTCTTGTTGTGTGCACTCTAGTTTAAGCTGTTGAGATGGGATGGCAATTAACATATACATACTGGAAGGTCAAACTAGTAAAATATTATATATCATATAAAATACACCAGATATTTCAATGCTGATGCAACGTTTCAGGGGATCTAAGGAGAACAGGAAACAGCATAATATGAATCCACACCTACTATGATTGGTATAAGAAAGTAGTCTACTGCCAAATCACCCCATTCTGGTTCGTGTTTGCCTTCTATATTCATGATTTCTCTTAAACTAAAATCAGAATGTGCCTTCACTAGTACAACTGGAAGGATAAGTTGTATGTTACACTTAACTCTTTGGTGAGGCAAATACTGCCCTCAGGGGCGTATTGCAGTAGGCTGAGGAACTGGTATGGTTCTGCTATATGTGGGTTGGGGGCAGGATCAAGAAGCCTATGGAACAGCCTTTCCACACCCTATATGCAACATGAAGTGAGGTTCCATCCATAGCAATATAGAGCTGTGTGTTGAGTCGGCGCAGGATGCGACTACACTGATGCACTGGCCAACACTTCTACAGATGGGGGAAGGAATGCTGCTGGATTGGAAGGCTAACACATCACATGAGATGCAGTAGGGTCATGGAATGACATAAAGGGAAGAACTTTAATACACACACAACCCTTGTGGAACTCTCCCTCACACAGTCCATATATTCAGACCATACGTGGGCCAGGATTCACCCTAGTTATCATCTAGTAGTGGGGAACCCTGGGTGGCTGGAGCCAAGGGGTTAGCAGAGTGGAACCATAATAATTAATCAATTCATGGGAGGTTAGACAAATGCAGAGAGCTAATGTCAAATCTGTCATCATACTGCAAGATTCACAGTTTTCCCTCCGAACAACTGGTGTTCAGGTTGCTCAGAATTTCAAGTGTCGTGGCAGCAAAAGATCTTTTTGCATTTATGAATTGATATACAGTACCTTGTCATAGGACACAGTATCAAACATTTCCTTTATTTGAGTAGGAGTTTCTGCTGGGTTGGAGATTGGATGAGATGAATTTAATGAATCCCTTGCAATTGCACCAAAACATACATTCAGAAAGTAATCCTCCTGTGGGATGTACAGACAGTTATCACCTTCTAGACGTGATATGGATTCAAAGAGATAGACACTACATGGACAAAAATAAAACACAGTACAAAGACAGAAATGTTCATGCAAAAACCTCTTCCCTGGCATAATGATCAAGTGCGACTCCTGTACAGAAAAGATTCCTGATATATACTGATATATTTGCATGACATCTGAAAAACCTAAAAATTTGCAAACTTTGTTTGCAAGAGGTTTTTTTGCAATCTCCAAAATTTTAATTTCTAACAAAAATAGACCTGGCACAAATTCCCAGATCCAAACTCCCCAATATGTCAGTGAAGATAAGGATCATCATAATCCAAGTCCAGATCCATAACTGGCCCCTATTATAGTGGAACATCAGCTCTGCTGTAGTTAAAGGTAAATCTTCAGAAAGGCCTGAATCCAGTTTTTGAGTGTTCATAATTCACGTCAGAATTTTTCAGATTGCGTCTATACTCATTTCTAAGGGGAGCAAAAGGTTGCTATATGCTAAACCACTTTATGAATATAGTTTACAATAGATTCTCTATGCTACATAGATACATATATGCATACATTTGGAATATTCGGCTAAATGCTATTCTAGCTGGAACAGCAAACGAGCAGTGTGTGCCAGCATAATCCACAGTTGAATAAAGACTGGTGACTGGAAATCATGTACACAGAATCCAAAAATAGCCAGGCAAATTCCGTTCAGAATTTCAAGATAAATTCACTTTTGAGTGGAGAACAAATATGAGAAGTTTTTGCCTAAAGTATAATTTTTTTCAAAAAAGTGTTTAAGTGCCAGAAAATAAGGATCTAAAAAAATGCCTTCTCAACCATAACTACATTGTTGCAAGGGCCAGAATGCAATGTACCAGATAGCCTCTTATCTTTTACTGCAATTCTTTTTATAACAACAAAATTGCTTAGATTTAGGAAAGAGAGATGGAAGAAATAGGGCTTAAAAGGAAAACGAGACTAAATTTTACTGCAAAAATGTGCTTACAGACCAGGAATCAATTCTGAAGATATACTGCTGTTCTAAGCTGCAGATGCTCTCTTTGCTAACCCCTTTTCAGACAAAACATTTTGTTGTATTTTCCTGGTAGTGACCTGTATATAATTTTTCATTAGCACCCAACAGAGAAGAAGGATTAGCAAGATAGCTGTATTACTTACAATCTGCAGCTCTGAGTACGTAGCACTAACAGAAACCAACTCCATGAATCTGGCAAAACCTTCATTTAGCCAAATGTCATTCCACCATTCCATAGTAACCAGATTACCAAACCACTAAAAGACAAAATCTCAAGTAAACAAAAGGAAAATGAAACTTGGCAATTACTATACTTAGAAAGGGAGCTTTTATCTTAAGTTCAGGCACATCTATGTGCTTTATTAAGATCAAATTTGATTTATATGTCAAAGAAAATTGAACAAAGGAAGGACAAAAAGGACAAAACCAGAATTTCATGAAACGTGATGGAAATCTAAGAAAGCTGGATTTTTATTTCTGAATCTATATGCAATTTTTTAAAAAGCTATTCTGTATTCTGTCACATTTTAAATCAAAGGAAGCAAAAGATTGAAATGAGATGAGGGATGAAATATCTTCTTACTCCTGGGAGTGGACCCTCTAACTATCATTGCAGCATCTTATTAGAGAGTGTAGGAGAAGCTTAGACTCCCATTGCTTGCTTGCTGCATCTGTTCTGTGAATTAATTGAAGGCTTCATTTTCAATGCTATTTGATTCACAATTACATTCATAGTTATTCTCCTTTTTTACTATTTTTTTAAGCCTTCACAATAAGGAAAGTCAACATTCGCTAATACATGCAGCCGCCACAAGAGAAGAGGCCTTGAATTTAAATATTTGTAAGTTGACAAGGTAGCAAGAATTGTCTGGATTCTTTTTTCTAAAGTTAATGGACCAAATTCTGCTTGCATTTACAAAGGTCAATCTGGAATGACTCGTCTGAGCTTGACACTAGTGTAAGGGAGAGCAAAATTTGTCCTAAATAGTTCCATCTAGCACTCTAAATGCTGCTGCAGAAAGGTGCCTAAATAAATACCATTGATTACTATTATTATTATTATTATTCACAATCCTTCTCCCTTGTAAGCCATTTGTTCTCTTGGCTCCATGCATAACATTAACTCTGTTAAAGCTCTTTAGATTGTCTATACTTCAGCCTTGGCTTTAACTGCCATCTCTACATAAGTGCCTTTTTTTTTTCAGACTTACAAAGAAAGAAGTCCAAGTTAAATACAAAAAAAAGTTACCTGATGTGCTAACTCATGGCCTATCACCTTTGTGACCCACAGTTTGTCAAATGCTGAGGAGGTCTTGGCATCATAGAGCAGTGAAGTCTCTCTATACGTGATGAGACCCCAGTTTTCCATGGCTCCTGACTGGAAATCAGGGATAGCAACAAGATCTAAGATTTAACATAAAACCTGTGTTATTACTGAGTATTAACTTTTCAAGCCCTTTGTTGTTAACTAGTTCAATGGTCCATGTGTTCCTTCCCAAACTCAGTGCAATCACTCCCATTGACTCCAGTCAGACCTCCATAGGAGAAAGAGAGAAAAGAAGTGGGAAGCCAGGAGCAAATCAACTTCAGATTCCTCTTCTCTGAGCATAGCTAGCAGTGGAGTAACAAGAGTTCCTTTTCACTGGATAAGGAACTGTACGCTGGGTAAATAAGCGTTACGGGCAACAAGTGTTTGCTAACAAAGCCTAGACTAGTGTACGACAGAGAGAGAACTTATTTTGCTTAGCTTTTCTTCCTTATTTTAGAAGGATATCAGAGAGACATCATGGTCTAGTAGTAAGACACAGGCCTACCACCTCAGAGACCTGTCTCCAGCTCTGCTTCCTGTGTAAGCTTACAGAGAGGAAAGATGGTCTTGTGAATAAAGCCCTTGGAGTGGGATTTAGAAAAACCAAGGGTTCTTTTCCCAGCTCTGCCATAAGTGAACAAATCACTTAATTTCTTTGTGCCTCAATTCCTCACATGTAAAATGGGGATAGTAACTATACTTCCCTATCTCATAGGTATGTTATGAGGATAAATTCATCTATATTAATGAAGTGCTCAGTTATTGTGGTGATAAGCACCATAGAAAAAGCTAGAAATAAATCAAATATTCATATACACAACCAGTGTAGGGGCAAGCTGACAACATACAGCATGCAAAGTATCTACATCTGAGTATTGCACTTGGTCCTGAACCGCTGCGCTGGGCAATTGCAGAAACTCAGAGATCTTCCATTTTCCTCCCTCCTAATTTTCTCCCCCTGTTGGAAACTATCACCATTGCACACTCCTACAGAGCTACTTACCAACCACATGAAAAGGCCTGAAATTTACTGCTGATCAGATAACAAGCTACTACAGACTATGCATCCTCCAAGGCTATGTCTAGACTATCGTGGTATGTCAACCTAACTTACGCTACTCTGGCTACGTTATTCATGTAGCTGGAGTCGACGTAGCTTAGGTTGACTCACTGCTGTGTCTATGGAAGACGCTCTCCCACTACCTTACTCCTCTCGTTCCCAGTGGAGTACCGGAGTCGCTCTTCGATCTAGTGGGTCTTCACTAGACCCACTAAATCGACCCTGGTGCATTGATCACAGCAGTATCAATCCTGCAGTAGAGTAGACATAGCCTTAGATTCTGAGTATGTTAACCTTTATGAAATGCAAATGTCTTACCATCAGCCCTATGAATCCTGATGCACATTCAGGTGGTCCTTTCTAGCTAAGAAATCAAGTTGGCAAATGTACTAGGTCCTCCGATAGCTCCCATAGTAAACAATTTTGTAAAATGTAATGTTAGGAGCTTATTTTTCTATTTAGATTAGCTTGTCTTACATTAAATACTGCACATCTTGTCTGAGAGGCAGTGATTTGCTCAAAAAACAAAAAACAAAAAAATAAATTCCTTTTCCAAAAGTTATGAGACTTCCAGGAAGGAAAGGAATACCAAAAAATTAATGGAAGAGTATTATCTGCAGAAGGAAGATTATTTGCCAAGGGTGAATGATCTGCTTCTTGCCAAGCCAGTACCATGCACCATGAGCTTTTAATATTTATTATCTCATTTGCAAGCTAGCTCCATATTTGATCTGGGCATTAAAAAGGTCCATTACAACGAAGCTTTTCAGCTAACACTACTCCAAGTAAAAAGCTAAATAAAGGCTTCCCTTGTTCTGAGCACTTCTGCTGCTGCTGAATCTCTTTGGTCTGCCTCTCTCCCTGCTGCTTCACTCTCGTTGCTCTGAAGAGTTGTTTTCTGTCTCCATAGCTCCCTCAGATGAGGAGAGGCTGAGACCCCTCATGAGTCTTGTTCTTCTGTAATTTTTCAATATCCGTGTTGATAGAAATTTAGTTCTGTGTGAGTTCATTATTACTTGATTTCAGTATAGCTTTCCCCTTGGAAAATCCAATCTTGATTCAAAGGCTAGTTTGACTGAGGTCCAATAGTCTTTTTTAAAAAAACCTAAACTACTTTTAATTATGAAGGAGCACAACAGATTTGAAGTGCTGAGTCATGTGCTGGGAAAAACCGAACTATCAACAGTAGGTGAAAAACCGAATTATCAACAGTCACAAAGGACTCCCTGGGAAATTACTCCTGACCAGGGCTGTGGATCAATCAAAGAAGAGAATGATCCCAGAGAATCATTCTCAGGTTTTACAGGGAGCTCAGTATAATTCTAGAAACCTCTATTCCAGTGGTCCCAAAATTGTGGCGCACCCCCCCAGGGGGGCACAGAGGAACAACCGGGGAGGCTCAGTGGGGTCTGGGCCAGTCCCCATGGGGTGCAGGGGTGGAGGGCTGGTAGGGAGTGCCACCCATCACCGCTCTGACCCCTCCCCCAGCCTCTGTCTGCAGCTGTTGCTTCAGTCCCCAGCCCCCTGCTCCTGGCTGCAGCTTGGCCATAGGCTCCTGGCTCCCACTCTTGGCTACTGGCCCCAGCCTGGCCACTACTCTGCTCCCGGCCTGGAGGGGCGCAAACACATTACATTACTTATAAGGGCGGGGTCATGAGAAGAAACGTTTGGGCCCCTCTGCTCTATTCTCAAGAGTAAGCATTCGCAGGATTGGGCACATACTTGTGTACTCAGCAAGGCTCAGTACCTTAATTTAAGGAGTTGCCATAACTGGGGACACAACAGGAGGATTTTTTAAATACAGTACAAATTTCTTTAGCCAAACTTCAATTACTGGAAACTCCTAGTTAACTGAAACAGGAGCCAGTGCACTATAGTTTATTAATTACACTGAAAATTCCCTTGATTATCTAAAACTATTCATTTGCTTTCCAGGGCATTCAGATAAACGAGATTACGCTGTAGTGGACTCTCAGGTTCTCCAAGTCCTTTCATTTGCTCCATTATTTCAAGAGGATAACTTTCCACTCCAATAGTCTGCATGAGTCTTGTATTTTGACTGTTCTCACGTAATTAAGCAACGTAGTTAATTAAAGACTTTTGGGCTTATCCAAGGTACAGATCAGAGGACAGAATTTTGCCCTTGTAAGGAAAAACATTTTGATTTCAGCTAAACTATGCAGAAGTCTATAACCACTGTATTGCAAAACATAATCTTTCATATAACATGTTGACTTTTCTCAGCTAGAATAAAATTTTGAATTGCTCATTTAGTTTTGTGTGAGAAAGGAGAAATTCTGTGGCTGAAAGAGTTATACATGAACTGTACTGATATTGATGTTTGACTTACCCAGTTTTGGTAAAGGAAAGCTAATATCAAAGTATTTCTCATAAAATTCCAGTAGTTTCACTGATGATTCTAAGGCATAATGTGTCTGGCTCCATTTGTCAGGTGATGCGTAGATGGATACCTATGAAAATAGATTACAGCAGTGATTCCCAAACTTCTTCATTTTATAGATCTATTCTTAAGATAGCAGTCATGTTTGGATCAATTCCCCTCCCATCATCTCAATCACATGCTTTCTCTGCAGCAACTCCAGCACTTGGTATCATGCAAAAGTTTTATTAGAAATGCTATTAGGCAGAAAAGATGGAAATGAACTTGCTTTAATGCAATAGGGGTAGCTGTTTGGTTACATCCACTGATTTGTAACTCTGTTGTCTATTTCCTCTTCCTGGATATACGACTTGACATTTCCAGTCTCTCTGCTCATTGCCTGTATACCTCAGTGCTCTAATCAAAAAATGTCAAGCCCTAAAATAACCTTAGTTATTGGCTATGCTGAAACCTGAACTCACCTTGATACCTGATGATGTTGTGGCCTGCACAGACTTAAAATCACAAACTATGTAGGCTACAAGGTAAGTGCTCATTTTTACAGTCACATCAAAATGATCTTCCAACAGGCCTCCTTCGAGTTCAATTGTTTTAATCTGCAATTAAAAAAAAAATCTTCTATTAAAAATTCTCACAAACCAATAGATTGATACCATGAGTAACCTATTTAACAGATGGCAAGCCAAAATCAACCGAGGGTTCAATAAAATTATACCAGGAAAAATTATTCATTATTTGCATGCTGGCAGCAGCCACAGTGTGCTAGACCCTGCCCATACAAATATGATGATAAAGACCCTGGACTGAAGATCTTAAAGTTGTGGGTTC
The DNA here is from genome assembly GCF_965140285.1 of Lepidochelys kempii. NCBI lineage: Eukaryota > Metazoa > Chordata > Testudines > Cheloniidae > Lepidochelys > Lepidochelys kempii. The sequence continues at coordinate 62,448,088 of NC_136384.1, read as the reverse complement.
CAATCCTGAACAAGATAGTCTTTCCTCTTTAAGGGTAGTGGTGACCCAGAGCCAGTCAACTCTGTTCCAAGGCTTGGCCCTTTTAAAAGCAAGCCTGTTGGCACACTTTCTGAGTGATCTGGGGAACTGTAGTCCTGCAAGATCATGTGACAGCCAGGAGACCCACTGCTGGATATTAGGGAAATATATGGCTTGGCTTAGCTTAAAAGGCTAAGGGACCTGCAAGGAGGGGGAGCCCACTGAGGGAAAGCCCGAAGAGGAAAGCGCTGTAAGGGATTGTGAAGCCCAGGAGGGAAGACTATAAGGAGGATGGGCTATAAGGATGGTGATGCCCTGGTAAAGGGCTGGAAGGAACTAGTGACCCTGGGGAAGAGGACTGAAAAAGGTAACGTTCAGCTGTTATTTTATATTAAGAAACCAGATACCCAAAAAGATGAGTTGATAAAAAGGCTCCAGTTGTGGGCATCTGATTGACTAAGGAAAAAGGTAAACTAAGGCAGTGGACAAGACCAATGCCAAACTGGGTACACTGCTGTTACACTTACGTAAGTGCTTAGCTATACACATATGAATAGTCCCATTGACTTCAACAGAACCATGCACGTGCATATAATTGACAAAATCCATAAGGCTTTGCAGCACCAGTTGTATTTGGCCTACAACGTATTCTGTTTTACATGGGGCTGGTCTAAAATTTTCTTTCAAAATCTTTTTTCATATGAAAAATTGAATTTTTGACTAAAATATTTTCATGGAAAGGGTCTGCTTTCATCAAAAAGTTTTGATATTTCTCATCGGAAAATTGAAAAACTGAAAACTATCAACAGTTTCAGTCAGGGAGTTTTGGTTTTTGGATAAACATTTGATATTTTCTCCTGAAAATATCAACAAACACATTTTTTTTCATTTTCATCTAAATTTTCAGCAGGAAATTTCCTGAACAGAACTTCAGTCTGTCAAAAATAAGAATTAGAAACTGAACATTCAGAGCTGTTATCTGACTACATCATCAACCCTTTAACAAAATCATACCTTTGGCATGTTGGATAATGCAATGTGTTTTCTTTCTCTCCTTATCGTGATTGCAAAGTTGGCTTTGAAAGATGGTTCATCGAAGCATGGAAAAGCCATTCGTGCTGAGGTAGGCTCAAAATCTGTAGTAGCTATTATCCTGTGAGACATGACATACAGAAAAAAATCCTTCCAAGTTAAACATGAAATCAAGACTGACACTGATTTTGTATCTTAGCATGCAACAGATTTAGACCTTGATCTAGCAAGTTTTATAAAAATAGAGTTTCTAAACAGAGCTTTTATGCTTTTTTATCAGTTAAAATATGGCTCAAATACCAGTAAAAATAATAGATTTTCTTGAATGTTTTGGTATCTCTGTCACTTTGTTCCAGTGTCAGTACCCAATTGCACATTATCAAGTGAGCACTTGAAATCCAGAGGAAAAAATAATAGATGGGCATGTGGTGGGGGTAAATGTATATTGCAGGCACCAGGACTATTTTACAGAATTGACCAGCTGGTAGATGTAACTTTAAATAATTTAGAACTAAACTTCTTAATTGGGTTTGGTCACTCTGACAACCATAAGTGCTGACTTCCTGGGTACTCAGAAAAAATATAGTGGGTGCTCAGCACCTACCAGCCACCCTCCAATCAGCTGTTCGGTGATGGGCAGGACATGCTGGGGGGAGGGGGCAGAGCATGGGCAGAAAGAGGTGGAGTGAGGGTGGGGCCTTGGGGCAGAGCCGGGGTGGAGCACCCACCTGGAAAAATGAAAGTCAGCCCCTGTGCTGACAACAGTTACATGATTACATTCAGTTGAGAATGCCCATCATCAGATTTGTGACTTGCTTTTGTAAACTAACACCTTCAACTGAGGAGACCTTTGACACTGAATGAATGTGCTTTGTGAAGCACAGATAAAGATAATAATTCTGGCACCCATACAAACTAAATCAAAGCATGTTTAAAAAGCATGTGAATCGTATATTGCTGAAAATGGATGGACCTGAGCATGTGCTTACCTGTTTTGCTCCCCACAAGTCCTTTTCCTTCCCCACTTTTGCCTTCATCTAGTAAGAGTCTGGCTTAGCCAGCCTAGATTGTATATTTTGCAACACTTCCTGTAAGCAAAAAGGCTGCTAAAAAAATGCCCTGGATGGTGCTGGTACCTTTGGGTGCAGGTCAGCTACCCTCCTCCTGGCACAACAGCAGAGGCAAACCCTGCTCTGCTGGCTGCTGCCACGTTAGTGCACAGAGTGGGGTGCAGGGTGAGTGCCTCCAGGAGTCGCAGCACCTCTCACTGCACACACAGTGCAGTGAGGTGGCAGGAACCCGCTGAGGTGAGGCATGCAGCCGCCACTCACCGCGCAGAACACACATCTCACAACCCCCCATTTGGGAAATGCTGATCTAAACCATCCAATATAAGTGATGCCCTCGACTTGGAATCAAAAGCCATAGAAGGTAATACAAGACTTTGCAGCTATCATTTTTATCCATCGCACTTCCATTGAATTTTTGCTCAGGGAGGGCTTTCCCCATCACTCACAGATGACCACCTATAGCTCCCCAGCGTATAGTCCTTTGAGGCACCACATAACAGCTACCATCCTTCCTCTGATCCAAGAGAACAGAACCAGACTCCCTTCGGAGCACAGCAGTAGCACTCCTAATTGGGCCAGCAGGGTAGCTGCTGAAAAGAGCAAGGCACACCATGCCCCAAGCCCAGTTGAAGAGAAGAACCCTGATCCCACTGAGCTGCAGGCCTTCTACCTTTTAGTTAGTGTTTTCATTGAAAGTTTCATACACAGAAAGCTGGGGCTAATCACTTTGCTTTCATACAGGTCACATCCCAGGAAAACATACAATTACCATTAACAGTGATATAAGGCAAAAATAAAACCTTGAGGTCAGGGCACAAGTACCTGTAAAACTTTATGCAGTGTAGTTGTAGCCCTGTCAGTCCCAAGATATTAGAGACCTGAAGAAGAGCTCTGTGTGGCTTGAAAGTGTGTCTCTCACCATCAGAAGTTGGTCCAATGAAAGATATTACCTCACCCACCTTGTCTCTCTAGAAAACTTCAAAGAGACTCCTTACCTTGTTTCCCCATCACGAGTTTTGTAAGTACTTTTGTAAAATCCATCAAAGCCATCCGCCAGTCTTGCATGAAACTCTATGACAACCAGGTATCGCTGGCCAGCTGTTAATACTTCAGGAGCCTGCAGGGCAATTTGCTCATATGTGGGATGTTCTAAAACTTGAAGCTGTTTTCCTGGTTTTCTGGACCCCAAGTCATCTTTGGGCAGAAGAACTGCACTGGTGATTTCAAGGCCTTTGCTGTGCAAGATGATAAATCTAGTATTCTCTCTCACAAAGATCTCTATCCTCTCCAGGCCAGTAAAATGTACAGTAGTAAGATTAGGGTGAATACAGAGGTCATATTGGATTGGTACTACCATATCAGGAAGCCTCATCTTATTCCAAGGAAATGGCTTGCCATTGGGAGGGGAAGTTACATTGTCTTTACCTGTTTGATGTTTAAGTCCATAAATTCCCAGAAAATAAATGTGTAATAGCTGCAGCACTACTACCAATGGACATATTCTACAGAGACTAGCCATTGCAAAGGCATGCATCGAAAGAGCCTCTCTAGAACAAAAGAAAAAACTGTAGCTTCTTCTGGCTAAAACTTCCAGGTCTTGAAAATATTGTTTGCTTAGAATGCATCATGCACTGGCAGTAATGTAGTTTTCCATTAATGAATTCTCATCTAGAGAAAAATAAAACAGATGTCTTAACTGTAAGAAAAGTTTGAGCCTCACTTGTTAAATCTTTAGTCGTAATAATCAAGCTTCCTGCATAAAACACACAGGCAATGGAGGCTCAGTTTACATGTATTTAAATGTTTAAAATGACAAGAGGTGCTTGAAACTCTATGGGTATGTCTACATTGCAATAAAAGACCAGCCACTGATCTGGGTCAGCTGACTTAAGCTCCAGGGGTCCATCTGTGGGGCTATAAAATTGCAGTGTAGACGTTTGGGCTTAGGCTGGAGCATAGCTCTTGGCTTCCCGCCCAAACCTGAAAGTCTATCCTGTAATTGTATAGCCCCTCAGCCCAAACCCTGTGGGCCCAAGCCAGCCACAGCCATGACACGGGCCTTTCATCACACTGTAGATGTACCCTAAGTGCCTCAGACAATTGTTTGAAAATACAATAAAACCCCATCCCCGCAGAGACTATTCATGTGCTTGAAATTAAACATGTGTTTAAGTACCTTGTTGAATTGCAGCCTAAATAAACATATCAAAATAAATATATTATAGGGTTAATGTTTATGTAAAAAAAAAAAAGATGTAGCAAGAAAAAATAATTATTCCCCACTTTCCCTACTCACCCTTGTTACTTGCTTCATTGTCAGCTTTCCTAAAAATCTATATCTCACAGTGGGCCCTGAAGGTTAGCAGACCTGGAAGAAAAATTTTGCATTTCTCTGAGATTATGTTATTTGTAGGGGACAAGAGGAAGATTTCAACTCTCACATCTATTTCCTCTTAACCTGAAGGAGACAGGACTTGTGGAATAAGGTACTCACAGCAATGTGTCATTTCTCTCAGCAAGTCTTTATTTAGTGTTGTAATTTTAGCAGCTGCATTCTGGACAGCTTGTCCAGAATGCAGCTGCTAAAATGGTCGTTGGTGCCTGTCTATGATACTATCTCACTCTTCTTACCAAATGGCTCCCTTGTCCACTGTATCAAGATTAAACTATGGGAAATTGCAGAGGTGTGAATGTGGCCAATTTGCTCAGGGGCAAAGGGCTCAAGCAAGGTTCTCTGTTCACTTAATTAATGTGGTTTAGCAGGCAAGTATCTGGACAGTGGAGTGCCCTCATAAAAGTTCAGAAATCTGCAAAAGAGAATGAGAGCACTGTACAAATAAACCTCCTAAAAGAAGATTTAAAAAATTAATGTGTAGTTTTTATTACAATGATTCATTTATATTAGTTTAAGTAAAAAACAGGCCAAAAATAAATATTAAAGCATTGAAAGTGGAATATTTCTATGTGGTACATACACCACGTTGTTTAAAAGATGGCTGATGACTGCACTGAAAATAATTAGGAGCAGGAAAGCAATGACAGGTAGTTTCTACTAAGAGCTTCTTCCACAAGCACAGAATGAATCCTCCTCCCCACACACAGCCCCCCCCCTCCCCCTTTTCAGTGCAGCTCTCTTACATGATCCATGGCATGTTCCTGTCTCATCACGACATCTTTTCTGCAAAAACAGCTTTAGATTTTTTTTTTAAAGCAAACACATGGAGACGGCTGTATATCACTATTTCCCATTTGCTTCTGCAGCCTTGAATTGTGCTGCCTTTATTTTCACTTTTGTTTTCACTCGGAGGCAGCCACCAGGGGGTTTCCAGAGTTTGTTCACCAGATACAGCTCATGACAATAATTTATCCCACTAATCAAAGCAAGCTGTGTGCGCCCATCCTACTACCCTGTGAGCTTTAATAGCACAGAATCCTTCACAACGACCAATCGTGCCCCAACTCTTTGAGTGGGACAGAAAATTATAATACCACAGTGAGTCTATAATAAAGCCTATACTGATAGCAGCCACAGGTCAGAGGCTGATGATAGAAAAATCAAAAACAGTCTTCAGTAATAATTGATTTACTGTTTCCATTTATTTTCGAGGAACTTTCCAGTCTCTGTGGAAAACTAAGCCAGATAATAGGAACCATTTGATCTGGGAAGCTGGTTTTCACATGTCACAAGCTAGTTTGTTTTTTTCTTTTTTGTCTGTTAAGAAGTGTTATTGTCTGTAAGAACTTTTATTTCAAGAAATCAGTAGCCCATAATGACTGACTTGAAAATAAAGCAACTATTCTGCAACCAAAATTAACTCCCCAGTATTTCAAAGTCTAGCACAGAGGTGAGCAAACTATGGCCTGTGGGACTGTCCTACCTGGCCGTTAAGCTCCCGGCTGGGGAGGCTAGCCCCTGGCTCCTCCCTTGCTGTCCCCCCTCCCCTGCAGCCTCTGCTCGCTGTGCCGCCGGCGCTCTGGGCTGCCGGGCAGCGCCACTGCGAGAGCCGCCGGCCTGCCCCGGTGCTCTAGACTGTGCAGCGGCGTGGCTGGCTCCAGCCAGGCGGCATGGCTGCCAGTCTTGGTGCTCTGAGAAGCATGGTAAGGGGCAGGGAGCGGGGGGAGAGGTGGTGGATAAGCGGCAGAGGATCCCGGGGGGCAGTCAGGGGACAGGGGGTGGGTGGATAGGTGTGGGAGTCCCGGGGGACCTGTCAGGGGACGGGTGTGTAAAGCGCTCAGGGCAGTCAGGGGACGGGGGGGTTGGATGGGGGTGGGGTTGGTCAGGGGACAAGGAGCAGGGGGGGCGGATGGTCGAGGGTTCTGAGGGGGGAAGTCAGGGGGCGGGAAGTGGGAGGGGGTAGAGGCCAGGCTGTTTGGGGAGGCACAGCCTTCCCTACCCGGCCCTCCATACAGTTTCAGAACGCCAATGTGGCCCTGAGGCCAAAGCATGTTCTAGCTGCAAACCAAAAAAAAATACATCCGACTGGACTGAATTTATTTATTTATTGAACAACAATGTAGTTGGCTTTGTACAAAAAGAAAGACACCACCCTTGCCTCAGGGATTTTCTAAAGGCACAGTCCTAAAGGTTGCTGAGTTCTACAAAAACAAACAAACAAAAAAGAAAATCAAAAGCACTATTGATCAACAAACAGTGTTTACTCAGTAGCTATTCCAAAAGGCTTCTGCATAGCTCAGAGGCAAATGCACAGAGCTCAGCACTGTGAGCAAACTCTTGTGGCTGAGTGGAGCGTAATGTGAGGTAATACATGGCCACAATATAAGGTGCAATCTAGGGAATGCAAATGATGTGAATAGTGGGCATTTAAAAGAGTTTTCCAGGCACTCCTACTGCCAGACAGCAGTAGTGGCAGCCATGGAACCAGTCACTGCCACAGAAATGCTTCCAAAGCTTGTCTCTCAGGTATAGTAGATCAGTTATAATTTATTAATATTTAAGAGATGCAGTTTTCGATGCACTGATCAGTCTGGCAGTCCCATATTTAGAACAGAAATGATCAGCATGGCAGTTGTCGTCAATGGGAATTTTGCTTAAGTGTCAAGCCCGAGAAAGCCTAGAAATTCAAAAGTTAAGGCTAATCCTCCGTCCATAACTCATCCCACAATGTGTTTGAGGGGAAAAAAAGCCCAATTCCAAATTAAAACTCTCAAGGGCCCAATCCTACACAGTGCTGAATGCTCACAACTTCCACTGAAATAAGTGGATGTTGAGGGCAGGAAACTCTAAGCTCTTTGCAGGATTAAACCCAGAGATATTCTCTCAGGGCCTACCCACAAGTCCCATTAGTTTTAACATAAGACAAAGAACAGTAAAATAGTAGACGTGAGAACAGGACTCATTCAGACAACGCTGCTATATGAGAGTCACAGGAGTCCCCCAGCTCACGGGACTTCCCCAGCTCGCAAAGGGCAGGTTGAAAGTTGTGCTGCTGTAGCGCTGTGTACTGCTCACGCTCCAGTGCCACGCAGCGTGAAGTATAAGCTATGTGCTGACAGAGTGTTCTGGAGTGTTAACTTAAGCCCTGTGGAGAATCAAGACATCATCCCCTTTATCATAGCCAATTGCAGATTCCCCATCCTCACAATCTACTACTTCTCCTAATTTCCTCCATGAACACTCATGCCAGTTCAGGACATAAGCCCAGATCCTCCAAAGTCAATAGGCGCCTAACTCACATGGATTTCAATGAAAGATAGGCACCCAAATACCTTTGAGGATCTGGGCCACCGTCTCTATTACTCAGTGGGCACAGCACAGCAGTATGACATGGTTTGGAGTCACTCATTAAATCTTGGGTCTTGAAGGAAGAAGGCCAACCAAGAGCCTTCAAAAAGGGTCCTAGATTTGCTTCCCTAATGATGTCAAGCTTAATGTTGGATTTTTTACCACAATTTGTTTCATGTCACAGTCTCCAATATTATCTAAACATACAGTGGTATTTTGTTCCAGTTTCTTAGCTAAACAGTTATCTCACATCTGTGAGATATTTTGGTCTCTTAAAAAAATCCTTGATTTTGGATTTGTCTAAGAGACATACAATTTCTATACTAGAGGAATCTAAAAAGGTAGAAATATGCTTATTGTGAAGCTTTTTAAAATGAAACTAAGTTGTTTTCATCTATCATGAACCTTACACAGCATTTTGTCTTTGATAGAAGTTGTTTTATATTTCTTAAACTGCCAAAGGCAAAACATGGGGAAAGCTGCTTTTTTAGAGAACAGAGGAAATCACTGACCAAGAACAATAAGTAAGGTACACGGTGGCAGGGGTAGGTTCTATGCAGGTGTTAAGAAATTTAATAGAAGGCCTAAGTTACATATGTAACCCACTCTGGGACTTCAAAGTTAATTTTACAAGGTTCTTGTGAAATCAAAAACGCATGAACATGAACATACACACGCTCTTCCAAGTCTATAGCTACAGTCCTTCAATTGGCTTAAACACCTAAATATCCAAACAGAACCATATATAAAGACAAACACAAAACCAATGTAAACATGGCAGCCCAAATTTCATAAAAATAAACAATCAGATGTCAGGAAGGTTTTCATTAAATGAACTGCATAATTCAACAAGACCGATGTTCAACAAAGTACTGCAGCAATTATGCATCTGTTCAGATTAAAAAATATGTAGTTTGATTTTAAATGTGTTATTTCAAAGCATGGAGTAATACCGCACTCTTTCCTCTGATCTCAATGATCTCAATGATCCCAGCTTTACTTAAGATTCTCCAATATCCATTTTGTTAATGTAACTAAATTTCTGTCCAGCCATTTTATATTCTTCTCAATATTCTCCACTGCAATCTGGGGTGCTCTCAGCTGTGACACTTTCTCCTTTACAGATTCAAAAAACAACTTCACCTATAAAAGATATCAATTAAAAAGGTTACGATCGGATCTGAAGAAAATACTGACGTTGCTGACAGTTTTTACTTATGAAAAAGCTCACTATTACCATTTGTGACACCTGTAAGTGTGACAGCCCCCGGCTTGGCCAACAAACTAGGGACTGAATGGGCGACCTCCAGGACTACAAGCCTGAGCTGCAACCACTTGGACTAAAGAATCAAGGCTTCCTAGCTAGGGCTGTAACAAATATATATCTTCTGTGGATCTGGTACACAGGAGAACCTGTAACATACACTAACCAGTGGCTTACATAGGCATGCTACTTACAGAAAACTAAGTGATAAATCCCGGTCCCAAGAGTGTACTGCCTAAAAAAGAGCTCTAGCATGATTCAGTGTATAGTGTTACTACCCTGGACCATAACCTCAATTTACATTGTGTTTTCTCTGAGACTACACTTAACTTATTATTAACAAGCACTACCATCATAAGCATTGTTAAGGACCAATGGAGAATGGGTCCCCATTGTGCTAGGCACTGCACAAACAGAGTAGCAGACAGTCCATGCCCCGAAAAGCTTAAAATCTAAATAGACAAGACAGACACAGGGCAGAGAGAGGGTTAGAACACACAAGCAGAGCAAACAATGTGGTGGCAGCAAATTTTATGTTAGTGACATGATATTTTGGGGGGTGGATTTAGGTAAGAGGGGATAAGCTAAATGGAAAGAAAAGGGAAGGGAAGTGAGGACAGGGCAGGAGACAAGAGGGTAAAACGGGCAGGTGTGGAGTGAAGCTGAGGTGAAGAAGGAGGGAAAGGGTTGGAGCAAACAGCCAATCAGTACAGGAGCAGAGGAAATGCAATAAAAGGTGTAGAAAGGTCTCTGAATGTCCCAAGGTTCCTGCTCTGGCTACGTCTGTAGCTGGTCCTACTGGCTAGAGTCTCTGGCTGGTTCTTCTCTGCAGTGTTTGCCAAAGGACATATTTTGGAGGGATGGGGAGTAGGGAAAGAGGCACCTCCTGGGGCCTAGTGCCGAGTGTGGTGCCGGAGATCACGCCAAAAGCCATGCCTCAGTACAGAACATAAAGAGCCACATTACACTTCTTGAACATTTCACATGATGGAAATCCACATTCAGGACCCAACACTGTTCCCATTGATTTCAAAGGTGCAGGATCAGGCCAAAATGAATGTGGGATGTCTAGCTCTAGACAAATTCTAAAACTATTTGCATGGTGTCGGAGATTATTCCTTTAGGGCTTAATCTTGTGAAGTGCCAAGTACCTGCAATTCCCACTGACTCGCAAAACAAAACCTAACTCTCAGAGATTGTTTTAGAGGACATGGTATAGGGGCAGGTCCTGGATTGGAATAGAATTTTATATAGTTGAACAGTAACATTTACATATTGCCCATGAAACATACTGTAGACTGGTGGGGTGACTGAGCAGAAATAAAGCAGATCTGATCAGCAGATGTAAATGGCATAATTTAAAAAATGATTTCAGTAAGCAAAACTTTACTCAACCTGGGGTTCACTTAATACTTGGGCACACAGTCTTCTCTTCCCACAGGCCCTTCTTATAGCTCTTCCCTCAGCATCCACAGGGAAGCTAGATCTAGCCCCTTATTGCTCTTGGGACCAAAAGTACCCTGCCTCTGTCACAAATACAGCCTTGTGAGGCTTTACACTAAGTAGAGCGTGCTGACACATAGTAAAAATCCAAAAACTCAAAATGCAGCACGAAGGACAATGATTTAAGTAGCAATGAGAATGCAGATGACTCCTGCTTTACTTCTGTCCTCAGACTAACCTCTTCCAGCTCTTGTTTTGAAGAAAACTGCGCTGTCACTCCAATTATAATTGTTCTGATTGAGAAGGACCCCAGAGGAAATCTGAGGAAAAGAGGAGAAAATTACAGACCTTATAAATGTATCTCCATGTAAAATGTTAGTAGCAATAAATGTGATCTATTGCAATACACATTAATATCAGTTCAGGCTAGTGGCCTGTAAATATTACTCTTCATTGCCACACAAGAGACAGGTTCAATTTCTATTCTTGGTCTCTTGTGCCTTGGGCTATCAAGGGCTGGAAGTGCTGAGTGCTTAGTCCCTGTGGGACGATGTGCCTATTATTTCCTATCTTTCCTGTAAAACCCCATTTCTGTGCTTCTGCTGTTAGGAGCTTTCCACAGTCTTCTCTCCAGGCCTTGGAGTGTTAGCAGTACTGCTCTGCAGCTATTGCCTTAGCATCAGGGCTAGTCAAAAAGTTGCTGTGCCCCTACTTCCCATTCATCAGTGGAGAGGGCTGGCAAGTGGACTCTCACAGTCACACATCCAGAGCCCCCTCCCCATGCTCAACCTCAACCCAACCCCACTTGCACACTGGAATACAGGAACCACTTACACAGCTATGCATGGAGTGTCTGGACTAGAGATGTGTGAATAACTGACATTTTGGTTTGCTGACAATTCAAATATATTTTTTAAAATTTGTTTTGGGTCAAACCAATTTTTTTTAACTTTTGGTGAATCAAAAAGTTGAAAAGAATTATTTGAGTTGAATTGGACTCAAAACAAAATTGGACTCAAAACAAAATACTTTGTTTCGATTGAGAGACTTTTGGTGACATTTTAAAAAAATAAATAAAAAAATTAAAGGACATTTCCGAACAAAAAGTTGTTTCAAACCAAAATATCCAAACATTTTGTTTCATAAATCTCAAAACAAGAAGTTTCATTTTTTTTCTAAAATTTTTTGTTTGGTTGGGATTTTTTCTGCTTCAAAACAATTCTGCAAAACTAACAAGAATTCGAAGTTTTGGGGTTGCCAAATCTGCATTTTTCACCCAAAAAAAGTTTTGTCCAAAAAATTTCTCCCAGCTCAAGGCTGAACCCAATGCAGTCACTGGCATATTCTAATGACACCACCTCTGAAGAGGTTCTTGTTTATTCATGGTTCTCCAGCCAGTGGGGAGAAGAGGCAGGCAGGACTGCCCCTAAATACCTGTTCTCTGGCTGACAGTGTGCACTCACTGCCTCAATAACATTTTTTATTGTTCCCTCATACTTTCGGGAATAGTCTCTCTACAATGCAGGATTAAAACACAACTTTTCATCTCATGGGTCCCTGAGTTTACTATAGTTCTTCTCTACCCAGGATCAGTGATCCTGAGATTGAAAACTCATTAAGAAGAGTTACAGATGGTTGCTCATCTTTATTATAGAATTTTTCAAAATCAGGAAAAAAATTCAGAAGTTTAGAAATTTAATATAAAAAAGTTCAGAAATTTAATATAACAGAGATAGTCAGCATTTATATAGCACTTTCCATTCAGTGATCTCAAAGCACTGTGCAAAGGTGGTTAAGTATTAGCCTCTTTTTTCAAAGGAGAAACTGAGTCACAGGGCAGCGAAGTTCCTTGCCCAATGTAACACACTGAGTCAGCAGCAGAGCTGAGACTAGAATCTATCACTCTTGACTCTCAGTCCTATGGCCTAAACAGGCAGTTTCCAATAAAAACAGATCAGTTTTTGTCAGTTACAAATACTAACTTTTCTAGCAGTTTGCTCCAATTTTTCTTTACAAACTTCCATGCAAGATGTTGTCCAGCTGGATTTGTGCTGACACTATAGATAACTGATGACAGGTCTTGAGTCTTGATTATATGTCCCTCCATTGCAAGCTCCAGCAATCTAAAGCATCAAAAAACATCCCCAGGAAACCAAGAAAAGGCTAGGTTATATATTTATATATGGATACATGCTAGCAAGTTTTGAAAGATCAGGCCTTTAATGCAATCTCAGCCAGGATTAAAAAAAAAAAAAAGTATTTCTTGGTGACTTGCACTTACAGGAAATTGTTTTGTGTAACTTCTCTTTTCCGTTTTATCTCAAGCATTATGAAATGCTTCAGGTGTGCATAGCTACTGGCTCCCTACAACCTGACACCAGCTTTGAACACTTACTCCCTTGGACCAGTGGCTCAGAATAATAGGCCAGATGAAGATTGATTCCTCCTGTTCATTCTCTTAACTGTCATATTATCATGATGGAGATCAGGTATACAAGGAGGTAAAAAAGACATATATCCAGTTTGTGACTTTTCATAAGGGATTCATTTAAGGACAAATGGCTGCTATTATCTTCCTAAGAGATTTAGCGTATCATGAGTCCTCTATTGTTGTTTGCAGTGGTGTTGTAGCCATGTTGGTCCCAGGATATTAGAGAGATAAGGTGGGCAAGGTAATATCTTTTAGTGAACCAACACTTTCACTGACAGAAGTTGATTCAATAAAAATATTACCTCACTCACTTTTCCTCTCTGATTCCTCTATGTCATGCTCAGAAATCAAGGTATATACATAAAAAACAAGTAAAAATGTGTGTCCAGCAGTTACAACTTTCATATGAGTAGCCTTTGACTAGCTCATTTTGAGATTCATGAGCACCAATTTAACTATACATTGAAAGAAGAGTATATGAATAAACAGTCACCCCTATATTACAGTTCCTACCTTGTTAGTTTTGCATCATCTTTACAGCTTGCCAAAGCTGAACAGATCTTTCTCTGTTCAGCACCAGACATGGACACTTTATATCTCTCCAAAAGAAAATTCCAGCCATCAGCTGTTTTAGATCCAACAGAATATATAGTCTCCAGGACATCAGAAGGAATATTACTAAATAATCAAGAATATAAGAAATACAGTTTTATTCAGATTTGTGAAGTAGGGTTTTTAATGACAGAAAAAGCAGGCCCGGATCTTACAATGGACTATACTAACACAGACCTTTCTCCTCTATGGATTCCACTTGAAATCAATGGAATTTTGCATGGATCTGCACTTGTAGATCCCAATGCAGGATCAGGGCCAGAGTGGGTCAATTTTTTCAAAACAGGGACTATACTTTCCTTTATGTTTCTACAGCAATTTGCACATCGTGAGTGGTACTAGAAACAGATAATAAATAAAATACTACTACTACTACTAACAATGAAGTGGGAAGAAAATATCACAGCTAAAGAGTCCTTAGCCAGAAAGGGATTTTATGCTACTGTAATATAATGCCCCTGGTTGAGTTGTCAACAATGGGGAACTGAGCCCAGAACCTCTGGATCTAAAACTGTGAGCTACTGCCTGAGCTAAGAAACTGGTCTGTTAGCTCCAAGGCTGTACAGACTCCTAGACCTGTGTGTATGGTCCCGTCAGTCAACAGGGACAGACAGGCATAATGAGTAAGTGTGCGTTACATAACAATATGATGTATATAACACCTTTACTCTAGAACATAAGATTTTCTGTTATGGTTTCATTTCAGGAAACAAGAGTTTCCTATTTAGTTTACAATAAATTGCTTTTTTTCCAGATCTTATGTTGGAGAACAACCCAAAAGTATGGTAAAAGAAACCTAAGCAAAAAAGAACATTAGGAAGAATACAAATTATTTACGTTAAATTTCCACCCGATCCCATCCACTTGCTGAAAAGCTCATTTGCCTTCTGGACACAGAGAGGATATTGCAGGTCACATGCAAGCTCGAGGAGAGCAGAACGTAGCATTCTATCAGAGATGGAGCCCTCATCACTCCAGGTCTGCCTGTCAATCACCAGCTTAAAATGCTGCAGGATGTACCGCTGCAGAGAGAATATGGCACAGTTCATTGACAAGCAATGAAATCTGCCATCCTGAGCATATTCCAAAGTTCTAATAAAAGCAGTAAACTCTGCATTAAGAGCAGTGTTTACATATTTCATAAGTCTATCAAAATATACATAGTTATATTAACAGGTAACAGCTGTTCTAGTTACAAAGGTGGTGATGTCCATCTTTCAACTCTTCAGTGTCACCAAGAAGTATCATCAAAACAAATACAGATTAAAGTTAATAAACAAATACATGAATAAAACTACATGGTTATATTCTTAACAGTGAACCTTGAGACTTTCTCTGACATCGGAAATATTTCTTCTCTCCATCATGTGATAGATCGCTGCCAGGTAATCCAGGCCTTGCAGAAGTACTATGTTACTGGATTCATGTTGGAGATATTGCGTCAGATCAAGAGCTCTATCCAGTGATAGCCTTCCTGCACTGAGAAAGAGGTTGTATGGAATAAGTTAATGTCTTTCTAATGATATACTAAGGGAAGGAAAGGGGTGGCAATGTTATTAGTAGTATTTGTTGCCTAAAGATTAACAGATGTACAGAGTGCTTTACAAAGCACACACAGGTGTATTCCTGCCACAAGGATCTTAGAATCTAAGGGCTACATTGAGCTCATTTCAACTGTATGTGGTGGATCCTTGTCTAGGAACTGTTTACCTGGACGGAGCCAGGCATGGCAGGAGAGAGAACAAGTAATGTTTGGACCTGGGAGAGGAGGGCACTGCCCTTCCAGCTGACTGGAAGAGTGGAGAATATCTATACCCGTGCAACAGCTGAAACCCTCTTTCACATGGGTTGGGCTGGCAGCACTCACCCTCCCACCAGTGGGATCTGAAAAGGACAGGGTTTCCTCATGACCCACTGTGGGGATTATGCTAGTTGCCCTATTTCCTTGGGGGGCTGGGAAAGAATTTTTCCCTCACTGCCAGAATGGCCAGGGTGGGAAGGGAGTGGGCAGCGTTTTCTTTCCCCACGGTGGGTCTGGGACCCGGTGGGGTGGGGCAGGGGGTTAGGTTATGATGTTGCAACATAGTACGTAAAACTTGTGGCAGACATCCAGTGCAGGTACTTGTTATGGAAGGATACGGTCCTTGGATAAAGTGGACTGGAAAAGGATTTAAAAGAAAGCATCCCTTAAGCGAGCCAAGGAAGGGGAATTTGCAGCTCCTATGTCTTGTATGGTGAGGAGCCAACCACCCTCCTTTTTTAGCCCCCTTAATCCTCATACGAGGGGAACATGTCAGGGTCCCAGCAGCAAGATAGCTGGGACCAGGTTGGGAATTACATGGGAGTGATTAAAGAAAGAACGATGACCTGCACTGTACAATGTATTGCCAGGTACTCCCAGACATTTTAAGTGAATAAAGTTGCGGCCTCATTTAACTACATCCATTGCCCCTTGCCTTTCTTCCAGCATGGTATGACTAATGCTTATGCAAGGGCATGAAGAACGAATGGCCAGAAGCCTCCCTCAGCTTGCACATCCCACCATTCTTTGCTGCAATCCCCGTGGGCAGAGGAGCATGGGACTACTCCTTCAGGGCACCTACTGGGATGCAAATCACTTCAGTGCAAGGAGGGAGGAGACAGAACCTCCTACCTCCTTGTACATCGGTTAACAGTGTCCCCATTCCCAATGTTTCTTTCAGGACTCCTTTCCCCATTTTATATCAGCTAAATTAATGTCACCATGCAAGACAGCCAAAGGGAAAGTCCTTTAGAAGGAGGTGGGAGGGAGGGTGGGAGACAGAGAAAGAAATTTACTCATTTGAAAAAGATCTCACTTGAAAAAGAAGACAATAGTGGTGCTCTGTGTGGAGACATCACCAACCTGTAGATGTGTGCTTTGCTAAATATCTAACTATTTTGTGCAATCAAAGGTAAGGGTTCAGCTATATTTATAAAAATCAGAGGGTGGGTGATGAAGGAATTTAACTCAAAGAAGACAAATCCATCCCAGAAAAATTCAACTTGCAGGGAGGGAGATTCTTAAAATATCTGGCCCTTGAAGTCATAGGCAAAGTCCTGACAGCTGCAAATTGTGCAAAAGAATTTTTTTTTAAAAAAAGAACAATTACCTGACTAGCTGAAATGCATTGTGGATCAGGTTGGCTCGGTCCTTGTAGCTGAAGATGGTGTGGTTCTGATTCAACAGTTCAATGATTGTGTCCCATCCATTTCCCTCGTAGTGCACAATGTAATAGCCATTCATGTCCACGTTGAATTTTACCCAATTGACATCTTCCACCAGTTCTATGGTATCTGAGAGCAGAAAAAGGTTACTGAAACAGTTAAACATTCTTAGTGACATTTTCTAATGTGACCATAAATACTTCCAGGATATCTAAACTTCAGAAAGGTGATCTGAAATCTATGGAAAGATTGCATGGTATTAATCCTCAAACCCTTTTTATTGGTAAAAATTAATAAGTAACTATCCAGAACATAAACATAGTTGAGCCAATTAAATCTTAAAACCAGACATTTTTAGTGTACGGTCATAGGTTATGTTTCTTGTTTCATAAATGTTTTCTACAATTTTTAATGGCAAATTTTAGCCAATTAAGTCTCTATTCTTGGAGACAGATGTAGACCCTTGCATTTCACCATGAATTCAGATTCCTGTACTGCTAGAGAGGTTGTACTGGTTAACAAACTTTCAGGTCCTGAGTGCTTCATTGATAGTAACTCATATGAAAAAATAAAGCAGAAAATAAAAATGTAGCTCCATGTTGATTAGTAAGTGGGATTGGTGGGAAATATTACAGTTGGCTGGTTCTTCAATGCCTTTGATTATTCTAAGTGCCTGTGTCAGAGTGTAGGGTGCAAACAGGTGAGCTTGCACTCTGATCACTCTGATATTAATTATTTCCCTAGAGAAAGCTTATGGGGTAATTAGTCAATCAGGCTGGCTGGTGGAGCCAATTACTCCAGGAGCCCAGGGTTGATGAGAGGCAGCACAGGAAGGAAGTGCAAGGGTGAGAGGGAGGAACAGGGTTAGCCAAGCTAAGCCACACAGAGGTTCAGAGTCAGGAGACCTCTACTCCCATCAGGCCCTGGTGAGAGGGCTAAAAGCTAGGTGAACATTTTAAATAGAATGTTGTATAGGGATTCTTGTGAAAAGTGCCGAGGGAACTTAAAATAAAAGGACACGGTGAAGACAGTTTCCGCGGGCAGAAGGCAGGAGAGGAGCCACGCCTCAGCACAGTGCCAACTTGTAAATACTTCACTTTGAAGATATGCTGCAACATTTAAACTGAGCATATCTCAGTAGCACCTAACCCTCATCTATTTGAAATGTACCAATTGATGTGCCTTTGGTAAAGGTGCAATTAAACCATCATACAAAGTGGTCTGTCCAGATCTCCAGCTCTTTCGCAAAAGCCCGTGGGATGTGGCTCATGGGAAGGAAATCTCCAAGAAATCCCCTCATGCATATTTCCCCATATTCTTACATGAGGAGGTGAGATTTATGAAACAGGTCACAGAATCTACCCCTAAGGTGGATTGGCTGGAAGCCAAGTTCACACTCATGGAAACCCTTACACTCTGCAGCAGCTCTGGCCCGCAATCCTGACCACTTTATTGGAGCCACAATATCAAGGACTTCAACTTTCAGTCAGGTGCTGTCCTTAAAGGTGAATTTCCATTGGGGGAGATGGCACCCCAAAAAGATTTACCAGATCATCAAGATATTGTATAATGGGACCTAGAAATTCTCACAAACTGCACTATTGTGGTGGTAATTTCGTATCCTTGGGCACTTGACATTTTAAAGTAACTGTAAGCACATCCATTTTGAATTCCATTTAGCAGACTAGAAGGTTTGGAATTTTTAAGATCTTCATTGTTGCTTTAAAAAATAAAATCTAAAATGATGCCTGTTCTAAAATGGTGGCCACGAAGGAACCCTGCAGTTTTCCCAACTGATCTACCACAATTTTCAATTAACAAAAATATAGGCAACTATCACAGTGCTCTTCAGTTCCCTCTATTAGTTCTTACACTGTGGGTTCTCTGTGCCCCATTGCCTTCAATGGAAGTTCTGCTTGATTAAAGAACAGAGAATTTAGCCCTTTCATAGATACACAGTAAATAAAAAGAAAAGGAGTACTTGTGGCACCTTAGAGACTAACCAATTTATTTGAGCATGAGCTTTCGTGAATAAATAAAAAAATAAACAAACAAACAGTAAATAAAGCAATAATTATGACAAGACCTTTTCCGAAGGGAAAAATAAGTTTTAAAATGTCTAAGAGAGGCGACACAGAAAAGCAGAAACAATAACCTTTTAAATCTTCATATTAAAGATTTTCTAGCAATGTGAAAATGCAAGCAACTTCTATTAACAGGGATCCACACTCCTGGAAGGTCCTGTATTTGTAACTATGCTGGGATCAGGGTTTGTTTGTTTTTTTAAATAAGAATTAAGGGACTACAGTATAAGCAGAAGCAGTATTAAGAAGGTATGTGTACAACACAGTTCAATCCTTGAGGGGACCATTCAGGAATCTGGGGCAAAAATTGGGGATTGGTCCTGCTTTAAGCAGGGGGTTGGACTAGATGATCTCCTGAGGTCCCTTCCAACCCTGATATTCTATGATTCTATTCTATTCCCTGAGACTAAACACAAAACAGAACATTGACAAGTCAATCTATACCTGAGTGGTTCTTCAGTAAATGTCTCCCAATACTTTTGGAGTGGCTTGTGATGTACGTCAAGGGAACATGCCAGAGGAAGCTAAAAAGGAGAAGAGAACAGTAAAATAACACCACAAAGTCAATAGGTGTTCAAATATGTAAATCAAATTCTACAAGCACAATCAGCATGTGCCTGCACTTGCCCAATTTGCATTGAGGCCCATTGAGGATCATGTTGGAAAATGCCTTTCAAGAAGCGTTCTTGTCTTATTTTAATTCTCTTCTGATTTTGTTCGACAATAATCAATGGAATTCCTTTCTGGAGTGTCCATGTGTTCATTATCTCCGCAATATCAAAGTGTTCATCAACATAATAGCTATGCTGAAAAAAGTGCAAAAGAGAAAGTTATTTACCCCAACATTACTTGTCACTTTTCAGATATTATCAAACACTACTCTGAAGTCAAAAAAGATCTTAGTCATTTGTTTTAAAATTACAGGCACATCCACAAAGTATCTTAAGGAAAAAGACAAATATTTTAGCAGTCTTCAGGCAAATATGTATTTAATTTCAAGATAAATACAGTGAGACTGATTCTCCTCTCTGTTACACAGGTGTACATCAGGAGTGACGCCTTTAATCTAAAACCAGTGTAAGCAAAGCATGAATCAGGTTCATTCATTGCATCCTTATCACGAGGCTCTCTGATGGCCCATTTAAAAGGCTGAACAAATGTCTCTACACAAGAAGCACTTGTACTAGAGATCAACCTGGGAGAGACTGGGTCTCCAATGCTGCCAAGATGACAACTAGTTCTGTAGGCACAACAGAACAGTGCTAGGTCAGGTTGAACACTCTGTTTTTCTAATTATACCTAAGCCTTATGCCTAACAGAGGAACAACTGTTGGACCATGTTCATCAGTACACTTCAGTTGCGTTGTACCGCAAAGGTGATGCAAAACAGTTGTAAACCTGGATTAATTGGCCAAAGCAGCAGAGTAGCCACAGTGTATCAGTGAATCTGACCTAATACATGTTAAAAACTGAGAGCCACATCGTCCGTCCTTTAGGACTGGTAGCCCAGAGCCCGCTGCAGGTGCCACTAAATTTCACATGGATCTTGAAGAGGGACACCCCCACTTCTATAACAGGTGCACTGCACTTATGTGGCTGCCCAACGGCATCCCCTGCTCAAAGGCAGATTTGCTCCATCAAGGATGATGTTGGGGACACACTGAGAATGCAAAGTCTACTCTTGATTTCGGCAAAGATGTGCTTCACCCACTCCCAAGAAAAAACTGGAGTGAAAGGTACAAACAGCAACTCCCCCATACTCATACCCAATGGTAATGGACTCAGTCAAGATAAATCTTTAAAAAAATACTCCAAATAAAAATGGTGAAAAGTATATTGGAAATTTTTTTTGCATTTGTAATCACCTGAAATGCTATCAGAAACACAAGTAAGGGCACTTTTTTCACGTGTGCACACTCACGCACACACCCTCTGATCTGGTAGTTTCCTTTTAAGTGGTCGATATTTTCTAGCCTGCTTTCACAAGTGATCACAGCCATGTCAGGCTGTATAATGATGTTCTATTACACACACATTCCAAAGCCCTGGCTAAAGTCATTTGATGTGACGATATTTGACAGTGGAACTCAGTGGATCCTTTTAAATTGATTAGAAAGCCTTGTTGGCCTTTTGCAGTCTCATCCTTGTCTTTATTTCTTTGCCACCGCTGTTTTCCTTTTTTCCCCCCGACAAGTTTAAATATCTGCAGTTGTTTATTTAGTCAATATTTTTTTTGTCACAGAGATTGCCTCATAAAATACACATCCCATTTTTATAAGGGATACAGGTGAAAAGCAGATATACAATCTTACTCCATCCTACTTCAGCACAACCACAGTGTCAGTGAAGTAGATGCTGAAGTATCTGTTCAATAGAGATCTACATTAATGGTTAAATTACAAGGATGCAACTGATTAGTTCTTTCTGCACTAGTCTAATACAGAGAAAGCAGATAGCAATATGTACTCACTGCATTCTTAGCCACCTGACTTTTGCTGTAACAAAATTTACCAGAAGTAAAGTCCTCTTCTGAACATGTCTGTAAAAATACACATTTTCAAAACAGGATTAGCAAGTCATACTGAAAATACCATTTACTATAGTCCTGATTTCTTACTTCAGTGTTAGCAATTGTTATCCAGCAAAAGAAAAATCTCAGCCAGTTACCAACACTTAAAAGTCAGTTATCCCTGAAGAAACATTCTAAAGCCTTTAGTAATACTTTGAGTCAAATTATCAAAACCCTCTGGTGAAATTGCCCCTGAAAAACATGAAATATGCCTCTCAAGTAATTTTCTGGTACAACTGGTCACATCCAGAATTTGCCCTTTGTACAACTGCTATTTAGATCAGTAAATCACCCTTTAAACTTGGTCCCACTCAAGTATTCACCCAAACCACCAGCAACAGTCCTACCTGTGCAATTTTGATTTCTTTGATCTCTTGCCTAGAACCTTAGACACTATAACTCAGTGTTCAGACTGCCCATTACCAGCTGCCTAGTCCTGATGTTCAGTAGCAGGCTGACTCCAATAGATTTTTATGACTAAAGCTTCTTGATGTGAATAAACTTGACATTGCTCATAAGCATGTCTTTTAAAAAAATGTTTAGAAGACACCGACTTGGTTTTTGGACGTAATCTTTACAGACTTCACATATTTTATAGTAGACCATAACCAGTTTGCTTCCTCTTTTTTCTTTTTTTAAATATGACCTGGGTGTGTTGTATAGCCCCTCAGGGTTCTCCTTAGACCCAGTGTTCTTCTGTTTGTATTGCACATGCTCTTACTTGTTTTCTACTTTCCATTAAGTGACTCATTGCTTGGCTAGTAATACTCAACTCTATTATATGGGAGATGCTGACTTTTCCTGGTTTGTATGAATGTTGTTAGTTAGGTTGCAGAATGGAATATTGGGTAATTTTTTCTCCTTAAACTTGGTATATCCAATAGCTGATGCTTCTTTGTTGGGTAACCTTGTCTATGGGTCTGACCCCAGCCAAATACTTTGTTTGATGTACTTCCCATTAATGATTAAACTGTGAAAAAGGTGTGCTTTCACTGTGAAATTGAGAGAACAAATAGATCCATGCCATTGTACATGTAACCATGCAAACTGAAGCATTAGGAATAAAAAACTTCATTAAAGTCAACGGAATTATACCAGGGATTGATCTGGCCACTGGGCTAGATCCTTATCTAGTGAATATGGGCATAGCCCCACTGGCTTTGAGGAAGCTATGCTCATTTACGGCAGTTGAAGAACAGGCCCATTATCTTTTTGTCATCGGAAAAAGTGTACAAGATATGACCTTTATTCTCTCAAATGGATTATTATGCTAAGGTTGCTATTCTTACCTTTGAGACCTAAAGACTGGACTAATGCAATGCTTTGTCTTATGATCATTCCAACAAAGTCACATCATAAACTCAGCTGATGAACAGCCCTCCAATAATCGTCTGTACCTGTTGCTAATTCCTCCACATCTGAAATCATATCTCGCACAATAGTAGTTCCTATTGTATCAAATGACGTATTGAGTTTATTATTGCTCTATTAGTCTTTAGGGCATCATCTCAGCTGAATCTATTTAATGAATTTTTTTGCTCCTAATGTTACAGTTCACATTGTTACATATACAGTGAAATGTATCTATTTGTTCTCCCAACTGCACACTTACAGCCTAATCCAGCAAGGTGCTGACTTTGACAGTAATTAGTCACAATAATATGCCCTTTCATTCTGCATCTCTCTTCTTTCTGAGTTTCTGCCAATGTGCCTCTCAAATTTTAAATCTGTTTGCATTTTGTAAACATTTTCTCTAAGTCTCTTAAAGATTTAAAAAGCCCATTCATAATGACTGACTTTCTGAACAGCTTCACATTGAGACAGAGTGCAAGAAAGTCACTGGGGTGTGAAATTCACTCCTATGCACAAAGACAGCATAAGAGCTACACGCTGTGACCTCAAAACAAGGCTTAAATGGGATTTAAACTGCACATAGACCTTGTGCGTGCTATCTGCATGGGGGTAAGTTTCACCCCAGATGCATATGTATAGGAGTGTGCTGTATGTTAGCTAAAATAAAAGAAGGAAACTTACATTAGCCAAGCTGTTCCAGAGATCATTATTCTTTGCATTACTATAACTGTGTTTCTTTAAGTAATGAATTATTCCATTCTGGAACACCTCTTCAGTCAGAAAGTTCCGCAGCATGTGCAGAATGCAAGCCCCCTGCAGATGATTTGACATAGTTGAATCAGCATATAAATTCCAGCTGCCTTGAAACAGCCATAACTATGTTATACAACAATGTAAAATTGTTAACACATGGAGAATTTTGAGAATATAAAAGGTGAAAAGTCAAATAAATGGGCACCAAGATGAAAGGCCACAAGTCATTTCAAGATGATGGCTGCAGACTGTAACTAAATCACGAGCGTGCAATGAAAATAGGAGCTGCAGAAGGCCCCAAACACCACAGAAGCACTGTGGTTCTGATGGGTGGAAGGCCAGCTAAAGAGAAGGTATGCAAGGGGGATGCTGCATCACCCATGTATGGAAGAAATGGACTTGGCACTAGATCCTCTGAACCCAGTGTTTAGGGGAGGTTTGGAGACAGGCGAGGGAAGAGGTGCAAACTTGATCAGTGGATTTGTATTTAGGTGGAACTAGTGACCACAAACCCACATGCAGCAGGTGCATAAGGGACTATGACCCTAATTCTAACCCAGATGCTAAAGTAAGTAGCTACAGATCTGCCCTTGCCCCACCTGTCAGCTCAAAAGGTGGATTTTGTCCTTCCTCAGATCCCACATAGCTCCCTGCAGAAAATAATTTCTCCTCAGAGTTAAATTTAGTGCTGATCTATGCCCTATTCAACTCTATTGACTTCATTGGGATTGGATGGAGTGTAAATCAGCACAGAATGTGACTCCCAAAGTAATTGATGGACCTAATATCTGACTGGACTTAGTCTCCCTGGCCAATAAAGCAGCACGAGTTGTGACCTCAGATGAAATTATGCATCCTGCCTGAAATAAAACGCTTTTGATCAGTCAAAAGGAGTTTAACTAGAGTGAGAAAAAAAGGAGAAAGACAACCCTGATGAAAGTCTGAGCAATAATCTAAACAGAGATGTCAGTCAGCATAAAAATAAATACACTTGCCAATTCAAAATTATACTTAACAAAATTCTGAAAGAGTGTAACTCTGACAAGCCAGCAAGTCAGAGTCACAGGCCAATTCACTTGTGTGTGAACATCAAAGAAATGCTAAGTGCACCAATTCACTCCAATGTTAATTTGGTTAAAAGGAAATGTGAATGATATTCTCTTCACCTTATCTGGAACTTGTTGAGTGCTACTGCATATATATATATATATATATATATATCCCTGTACTAAATTAACCCTAGATCAAAGGTGTGTGTTAATATTAAGATGAGAATTTACTAGATGAAAACTAATGAAGGATTGTTTCAGGCTATCACATTGTATTTACATTATGTCTACCCATCACACAAAATTGGAGCCTTGTAAACGTAAAAGATTGGTAACTTCAAATCATGGGTCTTTGTGTTTGACAGTGAAAATTCACAGACTCTGTTTGCATTTAATCAACAAAGGAAGAGCCCATGCAGTGAATGAATATGCCTGCCAGACTGCCTTCTATGGAAAGACACTATAAGAATGGATTCAGGGGTCGATTCTGTATTTCTGAACTGTTTTGGATTCTAACAGGGTGGAATACTGAACAAGTGGGCAGAGATCTCCAGAATTATTCTGGGTAACCCTGAGGAACTTTTGGAAATCTAGCAGATTACTACAACTCTATTATCATTTTGGATTTACAAACTTTAACTCACCTGTTAATGTATTTTACCTGCTTTAACCGCTCAATAGCTCTAATTTCTTTTTCTTAGCTAATAAACCTTTAGTTAGTTTACTAGAGAAATTAGCTGCCAGTGTTGTTTTTGTGTAAAATCAAGAATATCCATTGACTGGGTAGATGACTGATCCTTTGAGATTGGGAGTAACCTAATGTGAGGTGATTTTTGGTTTTAATAACCTTTCATCACAAAGTCTAGTTTGTCTGGGTGGCAAGATGCACTGGAGTGCCTAAAGGGACCGTTTGTGACTCCATGGTGAGATTAATACAGTAATCCAGGAGTGCACAATTGTTACTGGCTTGGTGAAATCTAATTACAGACTATGCTGCCAGTTTCGGGTGTCAGCCCTGTTTTCTGACAGTCTGACCTGAACCTCACGCTCACAGCTGTGAGCTACTTCAGACAGCATGAGAGATTTTGTTCTTTAACATAAAAGAAATCTAACAATGTAACAGGACGTTACAGAATTCAAGTTGAAATTTGATCTTCAAGCTTCCTATTTTGCCTTCACTTTACAAAAATGTATTCCCTTCTGGCCCCAAAAGTTTAAAATATTTTATGGTGATTTTTAGACAGCCATTAGGAAATGTCCTTCATTAAGATACCGTGAGGAAGTGTAACAGGGTACACTGAGTCAGGAGCTGACTCAGCGCCCTGTCACTGAAATCCTTGTCAGTATAGGTTAATTGGGACCTATCCACAAGATCAATTAACTAAGTAGAGCTATAGGGCTAATTTGAGGGGGAAGCAACTCTAGCTGTGGGGAACATATAAATTGAGAGGAAGGAAGCACAGAGAGGAAAGCTGAGAGCCCAAAGGAAGACAGAGGTGGGCAGGACTGACTGACTGCTGCTAGCTCTGTTTCCTTTCCCAGGAGCAAGTGGGGCAGCTGGCTGGGGGAGTGTAAATATATGTAGAAAGCTCTACAGGTGGTGGCCTGCTGTGGTGTGGTCTGTGGTTAAGGTCTGAAAGGACTCACAAGGGGACCACCCCTTGGCAGGAAGACATTAACTATATAATCTTGTAAATTATTCGAACAGCTGTCCCATGTAAAGTTACTATTTTATTAGCTAATTGTTTTAGTTTCTTTCACAGTAGACAGATCATAAATTATAACAATTTAGAATAATTTGGCCAAGCATATAACTGTATTATGACAACTAAATGCAGACCAACTATAACACTCTGGTGTGAGAAAATGATAGATTTTAGTGCATTTGGAACCAAAACGTCACCACTCATTTTTTCCCCTTAGTATCAGCACCTTTTCTCTCCAAGTTGTAACTTACACATAGACAACGAGATTAAATAAACAAATTACTTTAGTTATTTTGACTGTTATAAGATGATTTAATTAAGAATTTATAGAACAAATGAGAAACTACAGATGGAAATTCCATATTCACTAAGAGAAATGGAGAGACATGCTGAATTCTCTCTCTCTATAAACTTTAGGACACAATCCTGCAATGTGCAACTCTCTTTGAATTACAAAGCGCTGCATACCCCAATTATCAGTGGAGTCAATGGGAGCTAAAGGCAAGATTGAGTCTTTATGGCTCAGTCCTTTACCCACCGAAGTGAACAGACATTTTGACATTTGTTACAATGAAATAATACCCGGCTATTAAAGTGCTTTTAGTCAAAAAACTTAATAAGGTGTGATCTTGCAAAGTGCTGCCATTCTTCTGGTGTCAGTGGAAGGTGACGGTGCTTAGCATCATTCTGGAGGGCTCTTCGCAGTTTAGTTTAATCCGTAATCCCACGCCCCTCCTCCTCCCCCCCCCCCACATTTTGTTCTTTCATAAAGGCAAGTTGTTAATATTATGTCAATGCCAAGTTTCCTGTCTATGCTGCCCGTAACATTACAAACCAGTTATACAACTGAAAAAAAATTGCCATTACATATGAATATGAAGCAGATTTACCTTGTCGTATGACACAGTATCAAACATTTCCTTGATCTGTGTTGGGTTTTCTGCTTTTGAAGATATGGGGCGAGATGAGTTCATAGAGTCTCTTCCCATTGCTGCAAAGCAGGTACCTAACAAATAATCATTCTGGAAGAGTAAAAAGATAGTAATTGTGTATTCGCTTCAGGAAAACCATATTGAATTATAAATGATACAGGCTACAATTTACCATACATACCACTTGCAACTCTGGGTACGTGGCATCAACAGATATAAATTCCATGTATCGAGCAAACCCTTCATTCAGCCAGATGTCATTCCACCATTCCATGGTAACAAGATTACCGAACCACTAAAAATAGATTAAAATATATTTTCAGAAACAGATGAAGAAGATATAAAGGAATTAAGACAAATGGTTCATAAAGAAATAAAATATTCATTAATGGGTCCCAGACAGAGAGGAAGAATAAAGAACTTCTTCCAACTAAATCAATAATATTACTTCTGACAATGAGTGTTTTAAAAGATGTACGTATGTCTGATTTCCAATTAATAGTGAAACATCTCTTCTCAGTCACAAAAAATTGGCAAGTACATTAACAAGAAATCTATCAACAAGGCCAAATTCTGGCAAGAGCTGTGCCATGTCCAGTATCCCAACCCTAGTCTTACCCGGGACAGGATCTGGAATTGGGTCATTTCTTATTACATAAAACAATGATCCTACCACTCAGGAAATCACTCTAAGCATTCAGAAAGCTATGCCATCAGTTATCAGCAAAAGTCATTCTCTAACATATGGCAATAAAATGGATGACTGCAGGGCTCATCATTACTGCGTGTTGTTCATTTATCACACCAAATTCTTAATCACCAATTTCTTTTTATTTAAATAAATAATAAGGGGAGTATGTTAAATATGGTATACTATTAGGAAAGCCATTACAGGACGAGTACTTGAATCTTTTTTTGAACATAAATGAATGTCACAGGCATTCATCTTTAGAATGTTTCACTGGTTTTATAAAAAAGTGTTAGTTAAGGCCAAATCCTGCTTGCCTTACTGACATGAGTAATTTGTTTAAAGTCAATGGGACCACCCTCAGAACTCAGGTGAATAAGATTTGACCCAGAGTTTAGAAATACAGTAAATAAGATATTAGTAAAGTAGCTTATGAGATATATAGATATTTTCAATATGCTAGCTCAAACAAATAGTTAATTTCTGTATCTGCTACAGAAATTAACAATTGGAAATCTACACTAGTCCTTAATAAATCAAAGCCAGACTAATTTATGAATCAATAGAAAATCAGTTTTTAATGTCAATGCTTTACCATACTGGCATCAGTTAATCTGAAGCCTCTTGATGAATCATGGTATTAATTCCTTAAAATGTAGTTCTACTTTGCAAAGTATTCAAAAATGGCAACTTCTTACTCAATATACATGCTCCTTGCGTTCAGAATCATAGTTGTTTACTAAAGTGGCAAATATAAGGGTTTACAACTTTTGACACCTATTAGTATTGCAGAGCCAACATAGCAAAGAATTGGATTCTCTTCACTGATGTACATTGTCATTTCAGAGAGGGAAAATGTCTGTGTGGTTATATAACAAACAGATGATTAAAAAGATCTAGCTTAAATTCCCACCTCTGCGACTGATTTTTTATGTGATCTTGGGCAAGCAACTTTAAACACAGAGCATCCAAATTTCACAATAACTTCAAACAGAGCGTGGGAGCTGAGTGCTTCTAAAAGTCAGGCACTTAACTTCTGTGTATCCCTGGTTCCCCACTTGTTAAGAGAAAAAAAGAAGCAATAAAACTTCCCCTGTCTTATAAGGGTTCTGTCTGAATAGTTTATTGTTTGTAAATAATACAACTTTATTGGTGCTTTAGTGATGGGGGCCATTTTAAGTAGATAGAATTTTTAACTAAGGCCAATCATTTACACTCAGCAAACCTTCTGAAAGCAGCAGAATTTCACTGTTTAATCTGGCATAATCTGGCCAGAAAGAACAGTATTTTCTTTCTTTTTGTTCATCATCACCATTAATAAAGGTATTAATAAACACTCAGATCTTAGGGTGAGTTTGCAGAACTGGTAATTAGAAAAAGACATCTTTTCTCCTCTAAAATGAGCACTTTTATGACTGACACATTAGAGACAATGTACATGGAATCCATACTGCCGTTTTTACAGAGCCAATTTTCAGAGCAGAAATACTTAAAAATAAAAATGCTGTTTTGATTAATATCTATAACATATATTCTTCCATGTCCTGATGGATGTGCACAATAGATTATCCAAACTAGACTACCTGATGAGCAAGTTCATGTCCTATCACCATGGTAACCCAAAGTTTGTCAGAAGCTGAAGAAGTCTCAGGATCATAAAGCAGAGAAGTCTCTCTGTATGTGGTCAGGCCCCAGTTCTCCATGGCTCCTGACTGAAAGTCAGGGACAGCAACAAGATCTGAAAAGCAGTAGAACTTAATATACGTTGATATGTGGGACATTTGAATCATTGCTCAAGTCTAGTAGAGGAAATAGTAAATGAAAATGTCTCCACTATTGGTTTAATTAAGCTTCCGTTGAAACTGGTGGGAATCTTCTATTGACTTCAATGAGAGTTGATCAGGCAGTATGTGAATAGGTAACATGACAACCACATATATAATCTCTTCCAGCTACCAGAAATGCTTTGATGGTCTATTGCTTTCAATAGCTACAGGAACTTTCACCATACAGAGGAAGTACCTCTTTACAGTGGTTCCTGCCACCAAAAAATGATCAAAAGTGAAGTATCTTCCTGATATTGTATAATTTCTCTAATGTTATCAAAGAATAAATGCTGCTAAGAGAAGCAAGACTTGCTCAAAGAGACTATTCTGTAATTGTTAATCTTTCCAAGAGCATGAGAAAGAGGATTTGGCCACCGTAAAGTAACTACTTCTGTTTATCACTTTTTTAAAAAATGGATTCCCTAATTTACCAAACCAAATATCTGTATTAATAATTAGGCAAAGTATCCTCAACCGTCTCCCTGAGGATCCTCATAATTGTTTAGCCCTAAGAACACCATTTGCAATCACTTCCCACATTTATAAATCTCTGGTTCAGATATATAAATAAATAAAATAAATATACAAAAGTTAGGGAAATTGTGGAACTAACAGGATGCAGGTTATACGTCACTGCTCGAATATTTTACTTTTGCTGTATGCTTTCCCTCATTTTTCTGTATGTTTATTTCGATTGCAAGATCTTCATGGCAGGGATCTCATTTTCATACTTTTTGAGCAAAGCACTTATAGATGCTATATGTGACATAACACACTCCTGTATTCACACCCTACTCACTATTGTATTAATCTTTGTACACATGCCTTGTAAGGTACGATTTGAAAACTCATAATTTGGTGCTCAGTATGGTCCTGATAAAATTTGTGTGGCAACATTGTTTGTGAAGTTATGAGATTCTCCTATATGATGTTATTAACATGTTCCAAACCTGACAGCCCTGCCCAAACATAAGTTGGCAAACAGGTCTGTCCTAAATAAAGGTATGCATGCTCTGCTTGTTCACAACTTAAATTCAAGTTAGAATAATCAAATAGGAAGGGAAGACAAAGTTCAAACAGGTGAAAAAAACAGAAGGGAATATTTTTCCACATATACTCTTTGGCTCCTGGTTCTCAGGTGGAAATGTTTTAAGAGAGGAACGGAAACTATAAAAAGGAGGAACAAATACTTGAAGGCACTTCTCTCTCTCTCTCTCTTACTGCCTACCACATTCACTGTACTTGAAGAGACAGAGGAAGCAGCTGTTAGACTCTGGGGAAGGGGTCCTGACCTACAGAAGTTGGTCAGCAAGGCTGCTGAAAGTATGTGGTGAGAAAATTTTGCTTTGAATATAATTTGTTAAGTTAGGCATTAATAAGCATTCTATTTTTATTTTTCTTGTAACCCTGTCTGACTTTTATGCCTCATTACTTGTATACACTTAAAATCTCTCTCTTTGTAGCTAATAAACTTGTTTTATCTGATCCAGTGTGTTCAAGTTGACATGTCTGAGTAACTCCATTTGGGGCAACAAGTTGTGCAAATATTATTTCCTTAAAGGACTAATGGACTCAGTATATTTGCACTGTCCGGGAGAGGGCTGGGAAGTATGGGATATATGTATCTGGGGGGGAAACCGAGAATGGGCATGTACTGGGTTCACCCTGTGGTAAACTAAGGCTGGTAATAGCCGAGGTGTGGTTGGCTGGCTATAGCACACACATAGACATAGCTGGGAGTGACTTACATGCTGGAGTCTGTTTGTGAGCAGCAAGGCATTGTAAAGGGCACCCTAGGTTACAGAGCAGGAGTGACACAGCTACTCATTAGTCTGGATTGTTCCCTGCTATGACACACTATATAAATAAAAAGTAACGATAAATAAATAATAATAGGCTCAAATTTACTTACCATCTTACAACCTCGTGTGTTATTGAACATTAGGCATAGGTTTCACCAAATTACCTTGTTTTGGGAGAGGGTAATAGATACCAAAATATTGCTCATAGAATTCCAATATCTTTATGGCAGCTTCCAGTGCATAATGAGCTTGATTCAGTTTCTCTGGAGTGACATATACTGACACCTGTTGAATAAATACAATATATACAACTACATGAAATATGGCTTAAATAAAGCAGTTGTTTGGCTGCTTTTCACTTCCTTTGAATTTAATTTAAGAATGCAAAATGCAGAGTAAGAACTATGGCCTGGATCCACAAAAGGACTTAGACATTGTGACTGTCTATGTTTCAGTGCATAACTTTTAGCCGACTAGAAAAATCATTGGAACAGCAATGCAATACACAAAGCCTGAGTTAGGTGCTTAGGTTCCCTGTATAATAAATGGGGAAAACTAGGTGCCAAAGAACAGTATTCACAAAAGCCCGTATCCTAGCCACTGAAACTAGCCAATGGGAGATGCTGAGGAAAGGGGTGTATTCTAAGCCCACCCTTCTCACAGAGCTAGGTACCCAAGTCCAGGCTGCAGGGAGGTACTTAGCTCTGCTAGTGGTCCACAGCCAGAAACCCTCTCCTGGTATCAGGTTCTTAGCCACTTAAGTCATTTCTTGTGAAAATGAGTTAGATATGTGCCTTACTCCACAAAAAACAACCAGATGAGGAGACGGGGGTGCCTACCATATAACATTTAGCCCAGTGGTTAGAGCACTCACCTGGGATGTGGGAGACCCAGACTCAATTCCCCACTCTGCTTGAGGAGAAACGATTTGAACAAAGGTCTCCCACACCAGTCAGATGTGTGCCCTAACCACCTATGGGTTATTCTGATGTGGAGCTCCCCGAATCTCTCCTGTTGAAGCTGATCCACTTTGGATAGATTTTTAAAAAGTCATTAGGTGAGAGAGAGAATGACTCTGTAGCCTGATGGTTAGGGCACCCACCTGGGAGGTGGGAAACCTGAGGTCCAGTCCCCCTGTTTCAGTAATTAAGTATTTATCCAAAGTGGAACCACTTCAAAAGGAGAGACTGAGGGAGCCTGACATCAGAATAGCCCATAACACAGTGGGTGAAGTACTCTCCTGAGAGATGTGGGAGACCCCTGTTCAAATCATCTCTCTCACTCGGGGGGAGGGAGGAAAGGAACCCAGGTCTCCCACATCCCAGGTGAGTGCTCTAACCATTGGATTAAAAGTTATAATGCGGGTGGTGGCAGCACCATCTCCCCCTCAATGCCAGATTTTGAATGGGACCTGATCAGGTAGCATGCCTACCAGATTGGGCCCCACAGATGAGGTTGGTGCTCCTCCATTTATCTTATCTTAACAGTTCATGCATCACACAGAGGCTTAGGCGGGAGATAGACATCCAGATGCTTAGAGCGAGACAGAAGTATGCATGCCCAGAAACAGAAACTTAGGCATCTAGGGGACTTTTACAGTGAAAATATAGGCAACTGAATAACTTTAGGCACCTACAGCATTAGGAGGCAGTGAGCAGTGGTTTTATGGATTGCAGGTGTGACTAAAACTTGGACTTAGGTGCCTAACTACCTTTGTGGATCTGCACCTATGCCATCTTCCTATGGCAATATGAAGCATGTGTACTTGTCCAGATCCCATGAGCAAAATTTGCTGCACTGAGAACACACCAATAAACAACCAACATTCCATACCTTCTTATCCACTTTCTACACCTTCAGTATAGCTGGCAGGACCTTGATGTGGTCTGTTGGTTATACTGTGGATTTTAGTTGGGTGAACCCTGGATTTGATTCCTAAAAGTTCAACAAAGGCTAGGACCATTGTGTAGGCAGCACCCCAAACTGTTGGAAGGTAAAAGTTACTTGATTTGCATTGCACATTGCTGATCCTTTTAGCCAAGTAAAGAGTATTGTTGACAGGTTCTGAAAGTAAGTCCAATTGTTAAGTCTGAGTGATCTATGCTGGCCACGGAAGGAAGGGAAATGGATGGTTTCTCAATTGAATATATAATCACATTTAAAACCTACCTTAATTCCAGATGAAGTTGTACCACTGACTGACTGGAAATCACTAACTATAAATGCTACCAAGTAGGTGCTCATTTTTACACTCTCTGCAAAGTGATCTTCAAACAGGTGGTTGTCTAGCTTTAGAGTCTTTACCTAAAAAACATGAATTGGGACAGACCACATATACTCAGTTCTGCTTCTAGTATGTAGATGCATTTTATTTTTCAATAAAACTGCCAGCTGTTCTTTGTAAGACTGTTCAACATATATTATCCAATGTGAAAGTTAAGCAGGAACTTAGGCAAGCACTGCGAGATGGGGTAAATTACCTGCCTAACCTTCCTGCAGCTGAAGGATAGAATAATCAGGGCTGGTGAGTAAAGGACCACGATCAGCTCAGAGATTTTTTTTATTTTTAATATAGGACATAATAATGATATAGGATTTGCCATACCAGATGATCAGATTATTGGTTCATCAAGTCAAAATATCCTGCCTGTGACAATAGTCCATACCTGATATTTCAGAGGAAGGCAGATAAATGTTTTTTGCAATGTTCCTTCCTGCTTTGCTAAATTTCTTCCTGTCCCCTGTCAGTAATCAGTTTATGTCCTGAAGCGTGATTCATACATTCAGATTTTAAGGCCATCTAGTCTGACCTCTTGAATAACACAGGCCATGAGATTTGATTACTGTTATTTTAGCATATATAATCATAGATGCTGCTAAAGAGGTCACAAAATTACCCTTGCATGGTATCTGCCTCTGACATTCTACAGCAGTGAATTCCTCAGGCTGATGTTGCATGAAGAATTATTTCTTTGAATTAGTTCTATATACCCCCTTATTCTCATATTATTGACAATGTAAAAACAAGGGACAAAACAACTCTTTGCTTGATATAAGGAAATCACAGGCCCACCTTATTTGGTCTCATATAAACACATGAATAGCAACCACCCAATAAAGAAAGGAAGAAAATACATACATGAGTGCAAAGCACATGAGGATACAACTGAAAAAATTCACCTTTGGCATATTAGATAGTGCACTATGTTGCCCATCCCTCCGAATCTTTATTGTATAATTTGCCTTAAAGGATGGTTCATCAAAACATGGAAATGCCATGCGGGCTGAAGTAGGTTCAAAATGAGTAGAAGCCAACAATCTGAAAGGAGACAGCAAGCAGCAGAATTCGCAAGAAAAGTGTTTTTCTTTACCAAGGTAAATTAATAAATCAAAACTCATTCAACATTCACTTGATAGCCTATAAGGAAAATTGCTTGCTTAAAGGAAATCTAAACAGTAAGGTAGTTGTAGAGACTTTTCAAAGAACTTAGTGGGTGCTGTCCTTGAGGCACCATAGCTCAGAATCTCAATTGTATTTAGGCACCTAACTCCCATTGATTTCAATGGGAGTTAGACACCTATATATCTTTGAGAATCCTGTCATTTGTTGTAACTGGGTCAGGAGAAAACTGTATTGTAACTAGGTTCTCTGACCATGACAAAATCCTGATACCAGGTCACAGTACAATTGTCCCCTGTCAAAATTACGAAATGGTTAAGTCATAAGAGAGACAGATCTGAACTATGTATCCATGCTGCCACTGACGCTATTTTTGATTCTTCAGAATAACATGTAATCTGATTAAAGAGACTAGGTGGGTGAGGTAATCTCTTTATCTCACCAACGGAATTTGATTCAATAAGTAGGGCCCTACCAAATTCATGGCCAAGAAAAACCTCATCACACACCATGAAATCTGATCTTCCTCCATGAAATCTGGTTTTTTTGGTGTGCTTTTACTCTATACTATAAAGATTTAATGGGGGAGACCAGCGTTTCTCAGATTGGGGGTCCTGACCCAAAAGGGAGTTGCAGGGGTGTCGCAAGGTTATTTTAAGGGGAGGGGTCACGGTATTGCCAGCCTTACTTCTGCACTGCCTTCAGAGCTGGGCAGCTGGAGAGCTGTTAGTCGGGCACCCAGCTGTGAAGGCAGTGTCCCACCAGCAGCAGCGCAGAAGTAAGGATGGCAATACTACACCATGCCACCTTTACTTCTGTGCTGCTGTGGGCGGCGGGCGGCTTTGCCTTCAGAGCTAGGCTCCTGGCCAGCGGCTGCCGTTCCCCAGCTGCCCAGCTCCGAAGGCAGCGCTGCTGCCAGCAACGGCGCAGAAGTAAGGGTAGCAGTACTGCAACCCCCCCTAACCTTGTGACACACACCCACACTTCCTTTTTTGGTCAGGATTCTGACAATTACAACACCATGAAATTTCAGATTTAAATAGCTGAAATCATGAAATTTATGATTTTTTAAATCCTGTGACCATGAAATTGACCAAAATGGACTCTGAATTTAGTAGGGCCCTACCAATAAGACAAGCTTTCAAGCTTGTCTTCAACAGAAATTGATCCAATAAAAGATATTACCTCACCCACCTAATCTCTCTCATATCCTGGGACCAAAATGGCGACAAGCCACAGCATAAAACATATAATTACAGAAGAAGTATTTGAAAAGTGACATTCTCCTCTCCCTTTTGGAACAATTAATTAGGAATTACTTATAAAGTCCAACAGAAATTGGTAACTCCGAGATGCTTATACAAGCGCATAGTGGAAGATGGTGAAAAGTTTATGAAGATATTTGCACCCTTATCTAGAGAGAGTAACGTTTTCAAAAGCACCTAAGTGATTTAAGAGCTTACGCCCAATTTACTTTAATCAATTGCCTCTCAGTGATACTTGACAGCTGACTAAAATTTCCATTGATGTCACTGCAAGTCTCATACTAGAATCAAGATCAGATTATGAAATTGAAATCTATACTTTAGACAACATATTCACTGTTGGAGTAGAATGGAGTAGTATTTTACCCTAAAAGTGTATTAATTGAGGTTGATATAGTAATCAGTTCTTACAGTTTCTATTTAAATAGAGCTTTGGAATAATTGTTGGTTTATATTGTTGCTGTATTTTTTCTTTTCTGACTTTATGAAAAAAATTAATATTAAATAGTTATTTTTTTCATAAAATCAGAAAAGAAAAAATACAGCAACAATATAAACAAACAATTATGGTGTGGGAGACATTATTACATGAAGAGAGTGGAATACAACAATAGCAGTATTAATGTACAGCAAACAAAATAAAACCCTTAGAGATAAAAAGTCAGCATGTTATTAAACTATTATAGCATTATTTTCTCCAGTTTAAAGTAAAAGAACTTTATACTGAGAAGATCAATATAACAATATGGTATGAAGTCTTTTGTAGCCTTTATTTACCTTATTTGACCATCCTTAGTTTTGTAAGTACTTTTATAAAAGCCATAGAAACCATCTGAAAGATTGGCAATATAGTTTATAGAAAGGAAATACTTCTTATCCACCAGCAATGGCTCAGCATATAGAAAGGCAATTTGCTCATGGGGCGGGTATTCCAAGACTTTTAAATCTGCTTGGGTCTTTCCATTTTCCTCCTCAATAGCTGCACTGGTGATTTCCAGATGTTTGCTATGTAAGACTATGGTGCTAGTTTCATGTACCACAGTGACTTGAATCTTCACAGATCCCATGAATATTAATGAAGTCAGATTCGGGTGAATTAGAAGGTCATAATAGACTGGAAGAATCCAATCAGGGAGCCTTAATTTATTCCACGGAAATGGCTGTCCATTTGTTGCGATAGGAAAAGATGTGTTTTCACTGCTTCTTTCTCCACTGAGGGCATAATTAATTCCAACAAAGTTCAAAATGTGTAATATCAATAGCATTGCCACCAGCCACTGAAATGTTGTCATTGTTCATAGGATTTGGTATGTTAGCTACTTCAACATTTTATTCTAACACTCAGAAACAAAAACAAAACAAAAACACACATCTTCTGTCTAGCGGAGACTTTCTTGACTGCTTATCCTGAAAGACAGAAAAGGATCAATATGAGCACTCTGTATATGTACAATCAAGTTATTTGGGGCAGAACTTGACTTATTTTAAAAATGTGTTAATGTTGCTCTGACAACTAGTAGGGATTTTACGCATCATGGACCAAATCCTGCAATCCAATCCATGCTGGTGCAGGGGTCTGCCAGCATGGCTCTGATTGCAGGATCCAGACACGTTTTTAAGTATTGTGTTCCATGTTCGGGTGAAGGCATCATTAAGAGTTGATTTTCCCAAACTGTGATACTCAGAAGTGTGTGCAACTGTATGTATAGTTATCACAGCTATGTGAGAGTGCAAGATATTTGAATGAATTTTTTGTGCATTGGAGGGGGGAAACCCCGCAATAATTCTTTAAAATTCTGTTTGGCTCTTCCTGTTTTGTTTTTGTATTTAGCACTGCCTTACCTATGTTTAAACAATGCAAGATTAAAATAAGAAATGTTGGGTTCCTCCAATTGTGAACTTGGATGATGAAAAGATTTAGCATCCCCTTAGCAGCCATGAAAATGAAGATGCAGCAAGCAGCCCTGAGAAACTAAGTAGGGCCCTTCCAAACAACCCAAATTCAGTACCAGAGTACCCAGTGCCACAGACCAGGCTGTTTTTTCAGCAGCAACAGAGACCCCTGTCAGAGATCAGGACCCCTGCGAATGATGCTGCTCTAGCTTGGGTGCAGACATTTTTCTGCCTCAATGAATGTCAATCAACCACCGAAGAAATTTTAAGAGCTGTGCAACTCTGATACGCGTCTGCTTAACAGCTCTGGTATGGAGCTCAGCTACAGGGAAGAGTCCAAGACACTTGGTCAAAGAAACCTGTGATTTGCTTTAAGACACTTTATAATTAAGGCTATGATTTTTTCCACAGAGGTCGCAGAAGTCACGGAATCTATGACTTCCTGTGACCTCCGTGAATTCAGCCCCGTCAGCCAGGAGCTGCAGGGTCTCCCCGTCGCCTGCTCCAGCAGGGGGACCCCACAGTTCCCCGTGGACGTAGGAGCTGGGTGACTCTTGGAGCTGCCAGCCGCTGCGGCCAATGTGGGTGCTCCCCGGAGCTCCTGGCTGCCACGGAGGGTAGGGTACCCTAGAGCTCCAAGCTGCCACAGGCGCTGTGGGTCCTTCAAAACTCCCAGCCACTGTGGGTGGAGGGGGTACCCGGGACCTCCGAGCTGGGGGACCCTGAAGCTCTGAATCTCTACAGGCAAAAGGGGCCCCCAGCGCTGGGAGCAGCCCCGGTAGCTACCCAACCTCTACAGATGGTGTGGGGACCCCACAGCTGAGCGTCCCATTTTGTCAGGGATATTTTTAGTAAAAGTCAGGGATAGGTCACAGACTTCCGTGAATTTTTCTTTATTGCCCATGACCTGTCCGTGTCTTATACTAAAAATATCCCTGACAAAATCTTAGCCTTATTTATGTTTATAAATACAAGATAGGTTAGATAAAATTGAAGGCTCAAAACTGCAAAGTCACTCTTAGAAGCACAAATTGTACTTAAAATGCTCAGAGGACAGAATACCAATCAAACTGTGCACCAATGACCCACACTAAAAATCCGCAACCAATTCAGTTAAACATTGTCTGTTTGTTACAAATCATCAGGACCCCACTTTTAAGCCTCAGTACCTGACTGTTTTTAATTTGTTTCCCAGACTAATAGAAGTAAAACTATTGAAATTTTATTTTGTACTTTTGCTTACAAAAGTTATTTTAATGTGAAGCTGAGTGAATAAAGAGATCTCCAGTTTTACATATGTTTTATTATTTTTCACAGTTTCAACTCACATTTTAAATTCATTCATTTATGAAAGACATTTTGCAAATAGTTACAAGTTATCAGGAAAAAAAACAAAGCAACAGTAATTCCCAAAATTTAATGGTGAATGGAAAAATCTCCAAAATTGTCTTTATCAGTGAATAAAGAACTATGATAATTGTGATGGTCTATTGCCTCCCCTTAAGTATTTGCTATATGCGCCAAATGCTGTTTGCTGGCTCTGAGATCTTAGTCTGGCTTTCCCGCCACCCCGTCCCCCGTGCAGAGGGCACAGCAGAAGGCTTACACACCACTAAAATCTCACTTAAGGCTCTAGCTCAGGCTCTCACACATCCCAGGGAATGCTCATGTTTAAAGTAAATCATAAGGTTTTGTGCCTTGCTGATCAGGGCCTACTCTTTGAAATATGATTTAAGTGTTGCACAGGCCTTCTGATGGCCTTCTGCACAGAGTGAATTTCACCCTCAGTGGCTGATTGTTTTAGTCTTTCTTAAACCAGTAAAAGAGGCCTAGGATAACATAAACATTTTAAAATCCTGTAAAAAATAAAATACAGAACATAAATAAAACAAGCAAATAGGTGCTACAGTACATTACCGTCTCATCTCTTTCTTTAACCGTACAGAAGGCAGAATTGTCCTTTCATTTTCAGTTTCTTTTCAGTTTGTCGTCACCCACTCTTGTTGAGACAAGAGTAGGAAAATAGCCACCTCTTGTGGCTGCCAATTGAAAGATTTTTAACTTTTCAGAAACAACTTTGCAATATTTTATCAAAATACAATCTGCTGTCCTATACTTAGTTATTTGTGAAACAAATGCATATATATGCTTTTTCTTCACAGCTATCTCTGAAACAGACTGAAACTGTAGTAAAGGCATTAAAAGTAAAGATGTGTACTGAGGGCTTACATTTGAGGAAGCTTTAAAAATAGAAAAGGAATAGGACTTAGGTACTTACCCCCTTCCCAAGCTCATTTGAAAATCCCAGACTAAAAAAAACCCAACAACCTTGAAATCTGTACTGTTGATTTTTATTTTAAACTGAAGTCAAAGGTCTGAGGATCTACTCCAATGGAATTTTCCTCCCAAAAGACAGTTATAATCATGGGCTGTCTTCCCTATTTCTGCATAGGATTTTTGTTCTATTGCCAAACAAACAGCAATTTCTGAAACCATAACATTTGGTCATTAATTGTGCAGCAGAGAAATACTGATGTTATTGGTCAGTGCAGTATTTTTCATAAAGCTGTTCTGAAAAACAGTGCACTTGTTAGAAAAACAAAATCAGTATGGTATGAAAAACCCTTCTCCATTTTTTACAAACACCAGAACTACACACTTTCCACCCCACCTTTCTCCTCCATGTCACTAATCCACACAATAATTAATGACACTCAGTAGAGCAATTCTACATATGATCCCTATATTTTAGAATTGTGTAACTTCTTTTGTTAACACTAAAGAAAGGAATCCTAGTGAATTTATATCAGCGGGTGACATAGCTAGAGAAAGGCCTCAAGCCAAGGACTGTCATACTAATCATATTGTGTAGGTATCAGAGGAACTATATAAAGTGCTATTATGCCCAATGATCACAGAAAAAACTAGGCTTGGCCACCAAGTTTCAGTCATGAAGTCAAACATATTGCAGCTATTTCTACTTGACAGTATGGCCCACACGACTGTCTCTTGGAGATAAGCAGACATTTTAATAGAAAATTCAATAACGCAAACTATTTCAACTCCTCCTCCCCCCCCAATACCAGTACTTCAGGATTAACAAAAAATTGAGGCAGCCGTGATTCCCATATTGGTATGGGCACTGGAGAGTATAAATCAATAATATGTTTTCAGTTGTGTAAAATGATGCAGGGACCTGGGGAAAGTTCTGAAAAAGAATGCATCTCAAGGCAGCTAGCTACTGAAGAGAAAGCAAGCTATTGCCAGAAATTTTTTTGGGAAGAGTTTGTCTATCCATAGGTATCTAGATGTTTATAACTGGCTCATCTCCATGTTACTGAGCATCTGTATAAAAATGCTGCATGTAACTTGTAAGCAACTAGTTTTGTTGCCATAGCTGCTCAAAAGTTTTTACGCATCAGCAACTTGGAACCCTGATAAACACCTGTTGCTTCTGATTCTCCAATAAAGGCCTCAAAGGCTACAGACACCTGTTAGACAAGACCCAGATTAGAATCATAGAATATTAGGGTTGGAAGGGACCTCAGAAGGTCATCTAGTCCAACCCCCTGCTCAAAAGCAGGACCAATCTCCAATTAAATCATCCCAGCCAAGGCTTTGTCAAGCCTGACCTTAAAAACTTCTAAGGAAGGAGATTCCACCACCTCCCTAGGTAACCCATTCCAGTGTTTCACCACCCTCATAGTGAAAAAGTTTTTCCTAATATCCAACCTAAACCTCCCCCTCTGCAACTTGAGACCATTACTCCTTGTCCTGTCCTCTTCCACCACTGAGAACAGTCTAGAACCATCCTCTCTGGAACCACCTCTCAGGTAGTTGAAAGCATCTATCAAATCCCCCCTCATTCTTCTCTTCCGCAGACTAAACAATCCCAGTTCCCTCAGCCTCTCCTCATAAGTCATGTGTTCCAGACCCCTAATCATTTTTGTTGCCCTTCGCTGGACTCTTTCCAATTTATCCACATCCTTCTTGTAGTGTGGGGCCCAAAACTGCACACAGTACTCCAGATGAGGCCTCACCAATGTCCAATAGAGGGGGCCGATCACGTCCCTCGATCTGCTCGCTATGCCCCTACTTATATATCCCAAAATGCCATTGGCCTTCTTGGCAACAAGGGCACACTGCTGAATCATATCCTGCTTCTCGTCCACTGTCACCCCTAGGTCTTTTTCCGCAGAACTGCTGCCTAGCGATTCGGTCCCTAGTCTGTAGCTGTGCATTGGGTTCTTCCATCCTAAGTGCAGGACCCTGCACTTATCCTTATTGAACCTCATCAGATTTCTTTTGGCCCAATCCTCCAATTTGTCTAGGTCCCTCTGTATCCTATCCCTGCCCTCCAGCGTATCTACCACTCCTCCCAGTTTAGTATCATCCGCAAATTTGCTGAGAGTGCAATCCACACCATCCTCCAGATCATTTATGAAGATATTGAACAAAAATATTGATTAAAGAGAGAGAGAGAGGTGTGGGGGGCATATGAGATTGTACAGCTGTATATCTTTTAAAGCTACACTGATGACCAGAGTCACTGTTCTCCAAGATTAAAGTGATTTGAGAGCCCTAGTGCCCAGCTATTGCACTGATCAAAGTCTCATGAAATAATAGCACAACTTACTACCATTTCTAAGAGTTTTGGACCCACGTAAGGGGATGTCTGGTCTGTACCAGACAAAAAAATAAAAATGGATAATATGGCTATTGGCCTACCTGCCTTCTAGCTACTACTTGTAACTTTCACAAGGTGGTTTAGATTAGCATGCTTGAATGCTCCCAGAGAACTTCTAACCCTCTTACTGTACATTTTAAATAGTCACAATACTAATCAAAGTTTTAAGGCTTTAAGCTTCTACAGTTTTTGAACTGATAAAACCTATTTATGTTCCAAATGGTGAATGACACCTGTGGAGCCCTCCACATTCAGGGTTACAGTAGACCATTCATTTATGAACACCAATCATACAAATGATTAGTTATATGAACCATTTTTTTCAACAGATGAAAAGAAGACAACCACAATCACATAAGAGTTATGTTGATGAACAAGTCAACACTCCTTCACAGTCTGATGCCTCCATTGCATTGGAAACTCTTTTAAAGTAGTTTGTAGAACAAGAAAGCAATGCCCTGCACCATACTACAATTCATACACTGTATCTACCGTAATTTTCAGATGTTTCATTTTATGAACTCCCAATCCCCAGCTAGTGTGTGTGTGTGTATATATACATACACACACACACACACACACACACACACCCTACTGTATTCAGATTCTGGGATTGGCATAGAAAGGTTCAATCAGCATTCACCTAGGTTTTCCCTAGGATGGCACTACATAGTGAGAGAGAAGCTCAGTTATCCAGACAAGTAAATTCATACAATTCCCTGTTAACCTTGTGTCATAAATATAAAGGGAAGGGTAAACCCCTTTGAAATCCCTCCTGGCCAGGGGAAAGCTCCTCTCACCTGTAAAGGGTTAAGAAGCTAAAGGTAACCTCGCTGGCACCTGACCAAAATGACCAATGAGGAGACAAGATACTTTCAAAAGCTGGGAGGAGGGAGAGAAACAAAGGGTCTGTGTCTGTCTGTATGCTGGTTT
Source organism: Lepidochelys kempii (assembly GCF_965140285.1). Lineage (NCBI taxonomy): Eukaryota > Metazoa > Chordata > Testudines > Cheloniidae > Lepidochelys > Lepidochelys kempii. The sequence continues at coordinate 62,404,349 of NC_136384.1, read as the reverse complement.
CTGCCAGGGATAGACCAGGAATGGAGTCTTAGAACTTTTAGTAAGTAATCTAGCTAGGTATGTGTTAGATTATGATTTCTTTAAATGGCTGAGAAAAGAATTGTGCTGAATAGAATAACTATTTCTGTCTGTGTATCTTTTTTGTAACTTAAGGTTTTGCCTAGAGGGGTTCTCTATGTTTTTGAATCTAATTACCCTGTAAGATATCTACCATCCTGATTTTACAGGGGGGATTTCTTTATTTCTATTTACTTCTATTTTTTATTAAAAGTCTTCTTGTAAAAAAACTGAATGCTTTTTCATTGTTCTCAGATCCAAGGGTTTGGGTCTGTGGTCACCTATGCAAATTGGTGAGGCTTTTTATCCAACATTTCCCAGGAAAGGGGGGGTGCAAGTGTTGGGAGGATTGTTCATTGTTCTTAAGATCCAAGGGTCTGGGTCTGTAGTCACCTAGGCAAATTGGTGAGGCTTTTTACCAAACCTTGTCCAGGAAGTGGGGTGCAGGGTTTTGGGAAGTATTTTGGGGGGAAAGACGCATCCAAACAGCTCTTCCCCAGTAACCAGTATTAGTTTGGTGGTGGTAGCGGCCAGTCCAAGGACAACGGGGGGAATATTTTGTACTTTGGGGAAGTTTTGACCTAAGCTGGTAAAGATAAGCTTAGGAGGTTTTTTCATGCAGGTCCCCACATCTGTACCCTAGAGTTCAGAGTGGGGGAGGAACCTTGACATGGTGGCATAGTGGTGGGATTAACCTGAAATCATTTTGAGATCCAGTTGAGATTTTTTGAACTAGAAATACAGATTTTAAAAAGGAATTTTTTTTCCTTTGGAAAGGAAGTCCAGAAAGCAGTTGAAACTGAAAGCAGATTATTTTTTCTCTGCTTTGTGGCCAAGCAGAGACAAAAGGGGATTATCTTGTGAATTGCAGGTTTTCCTTGCCTGGAGGCAGGGTACTTAACTCCTGCAGGGAAATTCAGAGTCTTCCAACCCAGAGGTTTTTTTTTCTTTTCTTCCTAAAAGTAAATAGGGGATGTGTGTTCTACCCATTTGCTTTTTCTTTGGGCTGGGTAAGCAGGTTTCCAAGTAGTTGGAGGTTTTTTGCTTTAATTTGGGCCAAGAGCAGAGACAAGGGAATTGTCTTTTTCTGTAGGCTGACAATCACTATCAGAGAATAGGTATTCTATTCCAGCACAGCAAAATTTTACAGCCAAGTTTTGTTTGTTTATTTCTAAACCTCGGGTGTAAAGTTAGTTAAAAACAGAGAGGTTAGAATGACCAAATCCTCAGCTCGACTACAGCTGGAATTAGCCAAATTTCAGGCTGAGGAAAAACAAAGGGAACATGAAAGACAGATAGAACTCATGCGGCTGGAGAAGGAGGTACAGGAGGCTGCCCACAAGAGGGAAATGGAGGCAAGGAAGCATGTGGAGGAGGAGAAGGAAAAAGAGAGGAAGCATGTGAAGGAGGAGAAGGAAAAAGAGAGGAAGCATGTGGAGGAGATGGAGAGGATAAAGGCCCAGCAGAATATACCAACAAACCCTAGCAATCCTTCTCCAGGTACCACTTCCCATCCCAGAAAGTTCCCCACCTACAAGGCAGGTGATGATACTGAGGCCTTCTTAGAAAACTTCGAAAGGGCCTGCCTTGGGTACAACATCTCTACTGACCAATACATGGTAGAGCTGAGGCCGCAGCTCAGTGGACCCTTAGCTGAGGTGGCAGCTGAAATGCCTAAAGAACACATGAACAAGTATGAACTGTTTAAATCCAAGGCGAGAGTCAGAATGGGGATAACACCCGAGCAGTCTCGTCGGAGGTTCAGAGCCCTAAGGTGGAAACCAGACATGTCATTTACCCGACATGCCTACCACATTGTGAAACATTGGGATGCCTGGATATCAGGAGCAAGTGTTGAATCTCCAGTAAATTTGCCCTTCCTAATGCAAATGGAACAATTCTTAGAGGGTGTTCCTGAGGAAATAGAAAGATACATCCTAGACGGGAAGCCCAAAACTGTAATCGAGGCAGGAGAGATTGGAGCCAGATGGGTGGAGGTGGCAGAGAAGAAGAAAACTGGTCGCAGTTGGAGCGGAGACCAGAAGGGACCACCCCAGACCACACCCTATTACCGGGGGCCGCCCAAAGCCCCACCTACCTCCCAAAGAACCCTCCAGACCCCTTATCGTCCCACCACCCCGTTCTCCAGCAACCCACCTCGCCCCAGTGACCCGTCAGCTGGACGATGTTTTAAATGTAATGAGCTGGGGCATGTAAAGGCCAACTGCCCCAAGAACCCCAACAGATTACAGTTCATTGCACCGGAATCACACCAGAGGTCCACAGGCCCAGATACCTCCCAGATACCCTTGGAGTGGAGGGAAACTGTGAGTGTGGGCGGGAAGAAGGTCACCGCGTGGAGGGACACCGGAGCACAAGTGTCAACTATCCATGCTTCCTTAGTGGACCCCAATTTAATCAACCCAGAGATCCAAGTGACTATTCAACCCTTCAGGTCCAACTCTTTCAATTTGCCTACAGCCAAGTTGCCTGTCCAGTACAAGGGCTGGTCAGGAATGTGGACTTTTGCAGTCTATGATGATTATCCCATCCCCATGCTGTTGGGGGAAGACTTGGCCAAGCATGTGAAGCAGGCCAAGAGGGTGGGAACGGTCACCCGCAGCCAGGCTAAACAAGCCGTGAGGCCTAGCTCTGTTCCGGAAACTTCTATCAGAACCCGGTCAGAGGTGATGGACCCGGACCCCAAGCCAATGTCTGCAACAGCAGTAGTGGATCCAGTCCCAGAGACCCAGACGGAACCAGTCCCAGAACCGGAACCAGCCGAACAACCAACACCAGACCCCGTGTCAGCACTGAATCCAGTACTTGCAACCTCAACACCAGAGGGCCCCACTGAACCTGAACTGGCAGCAGCCGATAACCCTACACAAGAGGCTCAGCCGGAGCCTGAATCCCAACATAGTGCACCAGCGGAGAGCGGTTCACAGTCAACAGAAACAGCTCCATCCTCTATATGGCTTCCAGAGGGACCAAGCCTAGGTCCACAATCCCATGAGGAACTGATGTCTCCAGCATCAAGGGAACAGTTCCAGACCGAACAGGAAGCAGATGAAAGCCTCCAGAGAGCTTGGACGGCAGCATGGAGCAACCCACCGCCTCTCAGCTCTTCTAATCAATCCAGGTTTGTTGTAGAAAGAGGACTTCTATACAAGGAAACTCTTTCTGGTGGACACCAGGAAGACTGGCATCCTCAGAGACAGTTGGTAGTTCCAACTAAATACCGGGCCAAGCTCTTGAGCTTAGCCCACGATCACCCTAGTGGCCATGCTGGGGTGAACAGGACCAAAGACCGTTTGGGGGGGTCATTCCACTGGGAGGGAATGGGCAAGGATGTTTCTACCTATGTCCAGTCTTGTGAGGTGTGCCAAAGAGTGGGAAAACCCCAAGACCAGGTCAAAGCCCCTCTCCAGCCACTCCCCATCATTGAAGTTCCATTTCAGAGAGTAGCTGTGGATATTCTGGGTCCTTTTCCGAAAAAGACAGCCAGAGGAAAGCAGTACATACTGACTTTCATGGATTTTGCCACCCGATGGCCGGAAGCAGTAGCTCTAAGCAACACCAGGGCTAAAAGTGTGTGCCAGGCACTAGCAGACATTTTTGCCAGGGTAGGTTGGCCCTCCGACATCCTCACAGATGCAGGGACTAATTTCCTGGCAGGAACTATGAAAAACCTTTGGGAAGCTCATGGGGTAAATCACTTGGTTGCCACTCCTTACCACCATCAAACAAATGGCATGGTGGAGAAGTTTAATGGAACTTTGGGGGCCATGATACGTAAATTCGTAAATGAGCACTCCAATGATTGGGACCTAGTATTGCAGCAGTTGCTCTTTGCCTACAGAGCTGTACCCCATCCCAGTTTAGGGTTTTCCCCATTTGAACTTGTATATGGCTGTGAGGTTAAGGGGCCATTGCAGTTGGTGAAGCAGCAATGGGAGGGATTTACACCTCCAGGAACTAACATTCTGGACTTTGTAACCAACCTACAAAACACCCTCCGAACCTCTTTAGCCCTTGCTAGAGAAAACTTACAGGATGCTCAAAGAGCAAAAAGCCTGGTATGATAAACATGCCGGAGAGCGTTCCTTCAAAGTAGGAGACCAGGTCATGGTCTTAAGGGCGCTCCAGGCCCATAAAATGGAAGCATCGTGGGAAGGGCCATTCATGGTCCAGGAGCGCCTGGGAGCTGTTAATTATCTCATAGCATTCCCCACCTCCAACCGAAAGCCTAAGGTGTACCATATTAATTCTCTAAAGCCCTTTTATTCCAGAGAATTAAAGGTTTGTCAGTTTACAGCCCAGGGAGGAGACGACGCTGAGTGGCCTGAAGGTGTTTACTACGAAGGGAAATGTGCTGGTGGTGTGGAAGAGGTGAACCTCTCCATGACCCTTGGGCGTATGCAGTGACAGCAGATCCAGGAGCTGTGCACTAGCTACGCGCCAACGTTCTCAGCCACCCCAGGACTGACTGAACGGGCATACCACTCCATTGACACAGGTAATGCTCACCCAATTAGGGTCCAACCTTACCGGGTGTCTCCTCAAGCTAAAACTGCTATAGAACGGGAGATCTAGGATATGTTACAGATGGGTGTAATCCGCCCCTCTGAAAGTGCATGGGCATCTCCAGTGGTTCTAGTTCCCAAACCAGATGGGGAAATACGTTTTTGCGTGGACTACCGTAAGCTAAATGCTGTAACTCGCCCAGACAACTATCCCATGCCATGCACAGATGAACTATTAGAGAAACTGGGACGGGCCCAGTTCATCTCTACCTTGGACTTAACCAAGGGGTACTGGCAGGTACCGCTAGATGAATCTGCCAAGGAAAGGTCAGCCTTCATCACACATCTCGGGCTGTATGAATTTAATGTACTCCCTTTCGGGCTGCGAAATGCACCCGCCACTTTCCAAAGACTTGTAGATGGTCTCCTAGCGGGATTAGGAGAATATGCAGTCGCCTACCTTGACGATGTGGCCATATTTTCGGATTCCTGGGCAGACCACCTGGAACATCTACAAAAAGTCCTTGAGCGCATAAGGGAGGCAGGACTAACTGTTAAGGCTAAGAAGTGTCAAATAGGCCTAAACAGAGTGACTTACCTTGGACACCAGGTGGGTCAAGGAACTATCAGCCCCCTACAGGCCAAAGTGGATGCTAGCCAAAAGTGGCCTGTCCCAAAGTCAAAGAAACAGGTTCAATCCTTCTTAGGCTTGGCTGGTTATTACAGACTATTTGTACCGCACTACAGCCAAATCGCTGCCCCACTGACAGACCTAACCAAAAAGAAACAGCCAAATGCTGTTCAGTGGACCGGAAAGTGTCAGAAGGCCTTTAACAAGCTTAAAGCGACACTCATGTCTGACCTTGTACTAAGGGCCCCAGACTTTGACAAACCGTTCCTAGTAACCACAGATGCATCCGAGCGTGGTGTGGGAGCAGTTTTAATGCAGAAAGGACCTGATCAAGAATTCTACCCTGTAGTGTTTCTCAGCAAAAAACTGTCTGAGAGGGAAAGCAACTGGTCAGTCACTGAAAAAGAATGTTACGCCATTGTCTACGCTCTGGAAAAGCTACGCCCATATGTTTGGGGACGGCGTTTCCACCTGCAAACCGACCATGCTGCACTGAAGTGGCTTCACACCGTCAAGGAAACTAACAAAAAACTTCTTCGGTGGAGTTTAGCTCTCCAAGATTTTGATTTCGACATCCAACACATCTCAGGAGCTTCTAACAAAGTGGCTGATGCACTCTCCCGTGAAAGTTTCCCAGAATCAACTGGTTAAAATCGTCCTTGAGATGTGGAAAATATTGTTAGTCTTTATGTACTTGGTAGTATATTTAGAGATGCATGTGTCTTATTAACTCTGTTTTTCCTAGAGCTCCAGGAAGAAATCCCAGCCAGTGTTTCACCCTAGCTGAGATTTGGGGGGCGTGTCATAAATATAAAGGGAAGGGTAAACCCCTTTGAAATCCCTCCTGGCCAGGGGAAAGCTCCTCTCATCTGTAAAGGGTTAAGAAGCTAAAGGTAACCTCGCTGGCACCTGACCAAAATGACCAATGAGGAGACAAGATACTTTCAAAAGCTGGGAGGAGGGAGAGAAACAAAGGGTCTGTGTCTGTCTGTATGCTGGTTTCTGCCAGGGATAGACCAGGAATGGAGTCTTAGAACTTTTAGTAAGTAATCTAGCTAGGTATGTGTTAGATTATGATTTCTTTAAATGGCTGAGAAAAGAATTGTGCTGAATAGAATAACTATTTCTGTCTGTGTATCTTTTTTGTAACTTAAGGTTTTGCCTAGAGGGGTTCTCTATGTTTTTGAATCTAATTACCCTGTAAGATATCTACCATCCTGATTTTACAGGGGGGATTTCTTTATTTCTATTTACTTCTATTTTTTATTAAAAGTCTTCTTGTAAAAAAACTGAATGCTTTTTCATTGTTCTCAGATCCAAGGGTTTGGGTCTGTGGTCACCTATGCAAATTGGTGAGGCTTTTTATCCAACATTTCCCAGGAAAGGGGGGGTGCAAGTGTTGGGAGGATTGTTCATTGTTCTTAAGATCCAAGGGTCTGGGTCTGTAGTCACCTAGGCAAATTGGTGAGGCTTTTTACCAAACCTTGTCCAGGAAGTGGGGTGCAGGGTTTTGGGAAGTATTTTGGGGGGAAAGACGCATCCAAACAGCTCTTCCCCAGTAACCAGTATTAGTTTGGTGGTGGTAGCGGCCAGTCCAAGGACAACGGGGGGAATATTTTGTACCTTAGGGAAGTTTTGACCTAAGCTGGTAAAGATAAGCTTAGGAGGTTTTTTCATGCAGGTCCCCACATCTGTACCCTAGAGTTCAGAGTGGGGGAGGAACCTTGACACCTTGTCAAAGAATACTCTCATAACAGGGCCAGCTGCCACCCAACCCCCCCCCCCCCCACTCTCCTGTGCCCTTCCTATTCCCCCACCAAAACAAACTCCACACTCCCTCTTTTAGTTACAGACCTTCTGAGAAGCTTCTGCATTTTTATTAAATTAACAAGGTTCTCAGAAACAATCATCCACTCAGGCTCCAGTGAGGCATAGCCCCACCTTCCTGAAGAATTGTTGGGATCACTGCCAAAGACACTCTTTCCACTCAGTTCCTTCACTTCAAGAAACCCACCAGGGACTGTAGCTTCCTGTTGTCTTTTACCCAGGATCATCTGATTCAACCCAGATGTGGCTCATCCTGTAATACGGCTGGTGTAGGTCCAGGCTCTCCAACCCATAGGCAAGCCACCCTGTTACAATTCTGAACACTCCAGACAAATGAGGGGTTGTTTCTGAGTTATTGCTGTAGTCTTGAGAGCAATCAACAAGATTAATTTCATAACACTACTATAATTTGGCTAAAATACTATAATTTGCCACTTACTCCCCTGCTAAGAGATACAATTAGACTGCACAGTTGTAGTTTTAATACATGATATACAAACATTGTTAATAAAAGTTTGGCCAGTTTACCACAGAAACTTTAATCATAAACAATAAAGCCAATTTGGATTTTTCTTAAAGCATCTAAGTGGTAATTAAGTAAGTCAGCATAATACTGTTAGCTGTTTGACTTCATCACAAAGGAAAACAGAAAACTAAGGACTGTCTACCCAAGGAAGTTGTACTGATTTAACTAAATCAGTTTAGAAGCAGATTTAGTTAAATCAGTGCAACTCCCTTGTGTGGATACTTATTTCAGTTTCAGAATGCCCTAGATTTAGCTTAAATTGGTTCCTTACCTTTTTGATGCTAATTTGATATAAGGCATTCTAAAGTTAAGACTAAAAACTTAAAGTATCCACACACATGGGTTGCATCTATTTAAATGAACCTGTTTCTAAACTAATCTGGTTACATTGGTTATGACTTTCTCATATAGAGAAGGGTGAAGGCTCCACAAGCTGTAGAGAGAGCAGACTTTGTGGTCTGGCATTGTTAGAATCATTAGCACTGGTCTGTCTAAGGCAGAGGGTTAGATTGGGCCTTTCTGCTCAGAGCTGTGTAAGAGACACATGCATACTTGCAGTGTCCCAGGAGGAGCACCAGGAAGAAATTTTGAATTGGGATTTATCTACATTACAATGGCTTATCAAGTTTCAACATGCATTAACTACCATGACTGTAAACTATAAAGTAGTCAAAGAACAAATATTTTGTTCCTAGTCATTTTTCAGTTACAATTCCTCACGTGTCCAACTTGCTGAGGTGTGCAGGTAGTGAAAGGAAAGGAAGTAACTTCACTCCCTCATGCTTGGCCAACTCTCCCCACTGCAGCCATTTGCTCATGGAGTGAAGAGGGAGAATTAGGCCCCTATGATCTTGCTTCTGCTCCCAGAGATGGAATCTAGGCAGCTGGCGGTAGGGGTGAAGGACAGTCTATCCCACAATGAACAGAGTGGCTGCAGAAGATCATATACATATCTCAGCTCTCTATGGGTTGCACTTTTGGAATCCTTAAGCAGCTGAACAAAAAAAGTGGTGGAAATAAGGTGGAACCATAGGTGTAAATGAAGCATGCTATTATAATTATATCTTAGTTGTACAGTCTCTAAACAGTCTTTTTTTTTTAGTTTTACAAGACCAAAATTATTTCTTAGCGTTACTGAATAGAGTGGCCCTTGCCCCCAAAGAACGCAGGGTCCCTGGCTACTCTAGGAAAATAGGTCATGCATTCAAATATATTGGTGAACATAATTTTAAAGAGAACGTTAACCTAGACAGGGCCAGTCTATTTAGCTGGATGTGGTTAACAACAGGCTCCCACCCTAAGGGTCAATCACAATCAGCTAACATGTATTGGACCCAGCTCGTACTCCTGGTGCGGCCAATGCCACGGCCACAGCCTGCATGCTCTGTAGTAATGTGCTACTGATGGTGTACTGAGCATGCTCAGTTCATCTGCTGAAGCCACTGCCCTTCACCCTGCCCTTATTAGCTGTAAAAATCTGCTGACTGCTATTTACAGGGGTTACAAAGGGGCAAAGGGGGTGAATCGGAGCAGGGGGTGGAAATTGACTGGTCATGGGGGTCAAGCAGCTGGAGGCAGAATTAGGAAAGGGGCTAAAGGGCAAAATCAGGCTGGGGGGGAGGAGCAGAAGTTAAGCTTGGTGTGAGGTGCTGGCAGACGGTGACAGAGGGCAAAACCCGGCACAGGCTGGGGCACAGAGAGTAACAGTTACCCCAGTGGGATTGAGACACCTGTGTTTGCAAAAATGGTGGGGGGCAAAGGGGCTTTTTTAATTTCCCCTCTCACAGAAAGCACCTCTCAGCATTGGCTTCCTAGGGCTGAGTTCTTAAAGGCACAGGCATCCCAATGGCTAGTCAATGCAACTCTTTGTCTGATCTAACCTACTGAGGCTATGTCTACACTACAAAGTTCAAAGCGCTGCCGCGGGTGCCAGTGTTCCTGGTAATCCACCTTGATGAGGGGATTAGCTCTGAGCACTGGGAGCCGAGCCTGTCCACACTAGCACTTTAAAGCGCTCAAACTTGCTGTGCTTGGGGAGGGGGTGATTTTTCACACCCCAAGGCAGCAAGTTAGAGCGCTTTAACTTGCCAATGGTGATAATCCATGAGACTTAATTCAGTGAAACATTTTACATATATCCCCTCAGAAACAAAGAACCCCTCATCACTGTATCTGATTGCATAGAGTCTCCTAGCAGTTTCCCAAGTTGTCTTATCTGCTGCTGGGATTCCCTGAATTTTTAAATTTAATTTTTTCTTCTCATTTTAGAGCTGACTGAATTTCTGGCCTAGTGTCAAAACTTTGTTTTGAGTCAATCCATCAATGGGAATTGCATTTTTGCAACTGTTATTTTGCCTCTCAGTCTAGCCCTTAGTGTTTTTCCGCATGCCATTGTATACAGCTTGATTCTCAAATATTCAGTAAAGGCAGTACACTATCTCCTATAATGTCTTTCTCGCTGGAAAAAAATCTATTGTAATTTTTGCAGAAAATTAGAACTGCCATCGTGGGTCAGACCAATAGTCCGCCTAATGTAGTATTCTGTCTTGTGACAGTGGCCAATGCCAGGTGCTTTTAAGGGAATGATCAGACCAGGCAATAACTCAGTGAACCATCCCATTGTCCACTCCCAGCATCTGGCAGTCAAAGGACAGTTTAGGGATATGCAGAGCATGGGCCTGCATCCCTGATTATCTTGGCTAATAGCCAATGTACTTATCCTGAGGGACTGATCTAATTCTTTTTTCAACCCATTCATAGTTTTGCCTTTCAAAATATAATGAACACACATCTACAACGCCAAGGTACCTTTACAACCACAAGAATTCTAAAATCATGAGTTATACACCCTTTAGTCAAGAAATTTTAATAAATAAATGATATCTTTTTTTTAATGAGCCTCTTTGTTTCTGAGCCTGTAGGGTGCAGTAAGGCTAGTTCCAATGCCTTGAGCCTAAAGACCTGAATGAATCTTAGTCTACCCTCATACTGTTCCTGTTAACTCTCCCAAACATTTAATATACCTAAGGCCATATCTACACTTTAAGTGTGTGTTAACTCAAGTTATGTCAGCATAGAGTCACTACGGTTACTATGTCACTTGTGTGCATGCCTCCTGGACTCCTTGTCTCAGCAATCAGGGTACTCACCAGAAGCACTTGTATAGATTCAGAGCGAGGTGCACCATTAGGTGCAGAGTGAGGTGCATCAGGCTTGACAAAGCCCTGGCTGGGATGATTTAACTGGGAATTGGTCCTGCTTTGAGCAGGGGGTTGGACTAGATGACCTTCTGGGGTCCCTTCCAACCCTGATATTCTATGATTCTATGATTAATAGATATCCCACTATATTTTGGGAAGCTTTGATTTGGCAGTGTATGCTGGGTACCAAACAGGTCAGAGAGGGTTGGTTGTGGCCATGGGATTCAACTTCTTATAATGCATTGTTAGCCATCCACTAATTTTATATTTATCCCATACATAAACGTATACATAATGTTTTTTTCTAAACCCACAAACCTGCCTGGCCCTCCTCACTGTCTGCCATCTCACACAGAATCATGGACCTTGCATGGCTCTGCACTATTGTCATGAATGTTTGCACCCAAAGGTGCATGATCTTTTACTATTTGCAGATCAGCAAACGTACATGTGGGGTGTGACATTATACTCTACATTCTTTATGAAAATATGCTTATGATATGGATATGACAAAGCTAATATATACCTCATGCAAGATGGCTGATGTGGGGTATCATTGCAAAACTTAAGACCTATTAACTGTGTTTATCCAACCTGTATGCATGTAACATTTGTATCTGAGGCTAGAAATATTGACCATATCTCTGTATTTCAAATGTGTGTGTGTGTGAAAATGCTATCTGTAGGACTGGGCTACCTGCCAGAGACAGGTCCTACTATGCTAAAGAAAGCCATCTGATGTAGCTAATTGCTACAGATAGCAGTCTCAGTGATGGTGTGAGAAACTGCTATCTGTAGGAATTAGGTTCATCAGATTGCAGTGTTGGTGTAGCACATCCCTACAGATTGCAGTTTTTTACGTGTGTGTGTGTGCGCGCGCGCGTGTGCGCTATCTGTAGGACCCGGCTACCTGCAGCAGTGACAGGTCCTACTTTGCTAAAAAAGGCCATCTGATGTAGCTAATTCAAGCAGTCTCACATGTAAAACCAAACTGATAGCTTTCTTTAACAGTGTAACAATCCTTGTGGATGGGGGGAAGTAGTTGACATGGTCTATCTTGCCTTTATTGTAAGGCTTTTGATACTGTCTCCCATGACCTTCTCATAAACAAAACTATGAAAATGCAACCTAGATGGAGCTAAAATAAGATGAGTGCAATAAAACTAGTTGGAAAACAGTTCCGACAGTCGTTATCAGTGATTCACAGGCTGAAAGGGCTGAGTCAGGCTGAAAGGGCTGAGTCAGGCTGAAAGGGCATAACAAGTGGGGGTTCTCTAGGGATCAGTTCTGGATAAGTTTCAATTCAAAATCTTAATCCATGATTGAGATAATGGCATAGAGAGTACAATTATTAAGTTTGTGCACAGATACAAAAGCTGCACACGTACAAATGGAAAATAACTTCCTTGGAAGGAGTACTGAGGAAAGGAATCTGGGGGTCATAGTGGACCACAAGCTGAATACGAGTACTGTGGAAAGGGATCTAGGTATCCTAGTGGACCACAAGCTGAGTATGCGTGAACAGTGTTAACACCGCTGCAAAAAACCAGAACATAACTCTGGGATGTCCGCTCTACTCTACGCTGATTAGGCCTCAACTGGAGTTTTGTGTCCAGTTCTGGGTGCCACATTTCAGGAAAGATGTGGACAAACTGGAGAGTCCAGAGAAGAGAAAAAAAAAAAAAACATTTAAGGTCTAGGAAACATGACCTATGAGGGAAGTAGCATCTTTTTACAAAAGCTGTTTCTTACAGTCTACATGTATAAATAACTGCTACAGATAGTACAATTCTACACGTTGCAATTTCACATACACTACAGTGCAATAAACTACTACCTGTATGCATTTGCTACATCAGGTAGCAGTTTACTACACTAGTCGTTTCTTACCATGCATGAGGTAGTAGCACATTCCTACGCGGAGCATTTAATACACTATACCTGTAAGTGTTCACACGTTCACAGGCGGTGGGAGCCAACATCGGACTGGCTCCTTTGTTCGGGGGGCCTGACCCTGCGCTGCCCTGGGCATCCCCGATCCACAGGGGCTCCTGTGGGTGCCACAGGTACTCAGGGCTCAGCACCCCGCAGGATCGGGCTTCTCCCTGGGGCGGCCTCTCGGTGGCAGGGGGCTAGGTTATTGTAGGGTCGCCCGAACCGCCTTGCTGCTGGGGCCAGGCCCAGAGGCTCGGGGTGCCGAGAACAGAGCCTGCGGGCGGGAGGGCTGGGGGGGCCCAAGAGGCACCTCCGCTTTCGCTTTCACTTTCACTCTCCGAGGCGCGGCTAAAGCAGGCGGCGGTTCCTCCATCCCGCCGGGCCCGGCAGCAGGTACCGGCGCCGCTCACCCAGCCCCGGCCTTCGCGGAGCGGGTCGCGAGCTGGCTGGTTCGGGGCCCGGGCTCCGGCGGGGCGCTAGCGGAGCCGCCTCGCCTCCCGGGGCGGGGGGACACGAGGCCCGGGCCCAGATGGGGGAGGGGTCCCGGTTCCCTCCCTCTGGCGGCAGCGGGTGAGCGGGCTGAGCTGAGCCGCATTTCACCGCCAAACGCGGGCAGCAGCCAGGGCAGCGTGTCGCTGAGGGGGCTGCGCAGCCCGCCGCCCTGACACCGCCTCTCCTGCGGCCCGGCCCAGGCCGCGCTGCAGCGCCCGCTCCCAGAGAGCGCCCCTCGCCCCTCGCAATGCGCCCCCGCTGCTCCCGCCGACACCCCCCCCGGCACCCCGAGGCTGCACCGCACTGCCAGCCCCGCAGCGCCCCCGAGCACCCCACCACTGCCACCGGGGCACCCCACCATTACACCGCCAGCGCGCTCACCTGGGCACTCCCAACGTCACCTGCTTCACAACTCTGCACCCGCTACAGATCTTAAAACCCACACAACATTGTTTGGGCACCATGCCCCGAAAATAAGCTGAGCAGATGTCAGACTCATGCCAGGAAAGGCCTTCTCACAAATATTCATGCAGGACATTAATATTTTTCATATACAGTTAAAAACTCCAGAAGAAACTGCTTGGCATGAGTCTGCTAAATTATGAAACTACTGATCTCTTTTCTATCAAGAGCCTCATAAATATCTTCATCCCCTTCTATTTGCTCCTTTCAGGGGCTGTATGTCAGGAATAAGAATTGCATTTTCTGTTGTTACTTTTGTTTTTTGTATAATGTTTTGTGGGTTTATGTGTTTATATTCTCTCCCAGTAAATACCACTGCAATTAAAACTTGTTCTCATTTATTTATAAACAGTGAGTATACTGTGGCTTTAAAAATATCAAAGGTTACTGACAGCCTGAAAGGTTTGCCTTCAGAGACATTTTAAATTAAGAGGAATTGAAGGACCATGGCAAGAAAAAGTGTATAAATCTCTTTGCTAATGGAAGTAGACACAGGTGGTTACAGAACGTGAAGGTAGTTTAGGCCTGATCTTGCTGTTGGAGCCACATCTCTTCCAACCCTAATCTTCTATGATTCTATGCCAGAAGTCATTTGGGCTCCACACAGGTCAAAGGTCTGTCCATGTGGATTTGACTGCAGCATGAGGGTCTTATTTTTTTAGATCATAGGCAGTACTCATTGGTGATGTCCATGACATTTACCGCAAAGAAAACTCTTTAATACTAACTGTGTTTTACAAATATTTCTTTTTTAGATTATCATATGTGGAAATCAACATAAGCAAGGCAAGAATGGCAGCCTTATTCTCTATTCTGCCATTTGCAGATAAATCCTCTCTCATGATGATGATAATGATGACGATAGGTGTTTTAAATGTTGCAGTTTCTGTGAATAATGACCACAGTAGCAACAACAGGGAGACAGCTGATGTAGTGTCTGGCAATGGAAGCAAACCGTTTCCTTGGGATAAAATGAGGCTTCCCAAGCATGTCATCCCAGTGCATTATGATCTTCTCCTCCATCCTAATCTTACCACTCTAACTTTTACTGGATTTGCCAGAATAGAGATTACAGTAAACCAACAAACTAGTTCAGTCATCCTGCACAGCAAACACCTGCAAATTACCAGGGCTACCATCCAAAGGAGAATGAGAAATACTCACACTGAAAAAGAAGTGATGGTTTTGGAATACCCACCATTTGAGCAGATTGCCCTCCTGGCAGCTTTTCCACTGCATGTTGGACAAAACTACACTGTTAGCATTGAATATTCTGCAAATCTGTCGGAGAGTTTCCACGGCTTTTATAAAAGCACCTATAGAACTCAGGAAGGAGAAGTGAGGTAATCCTCTTTTCAATTAACATTTGTTTCTGAAGAGTGAACTATACTTGACTTTTTAGGTATAACAGTGCTAAATTGCTGCTTTTAGATTTTATTCTCATTTAATTTCTAATTTCTCTTTTAGAACCTATGCTTTCTTCACTGAGACTTGTGCTTTGTTATAGAGAATTGAATTTATACCAAATCACATTTCAATATTTAATTTGTTGGGACTTTCAGTCCTTTCAGAAAGGAATTGAATTTTGTCATTATGGACCAAATTTAGGGGTCCTTAATGCACCAGAACTCCTATTGATGCCCCTGGAAGTTTTGATGCAAGGAAGAATGGTCCGCTGGTTAGGGTGCTATGGGACTCAGGAGATCAGGTTCCATTCTCAGCTCTGCCACAGACTTCCTGTGTGATCTTGGGCAAGACACTTAGTATCCTGTCTCAGTTTCTCATCTATAAAATGGGGGTATTAGTACTTCTTGGCCTGATAAAGGGGTATTGTGGGTTGTTCAGATACTGCCGAAATGGGGGCCATATAAGTACCTACTTACACAGTGAACATCAAGTTTACCTTTTTGTCTTGCATCAGGGAGGTGGATGTTCTGTATTGATACTGCAATGTATGGGGCATGTTTCAGATTTAGATTTTTTTAATTTCTCTTTGTTTAATTACAGGGTACTTGCATCAACACAGTTTGAGCCAACAGCTGCTCGCATGGCTTTCCCATGTTTTGATGAACCATCCTTCAAAGCCAGATTTTCCATTAAGATTAGGAGAGAACCAAAGCACCTCGCACTATCTAATATGCCAATAGTATGTGGATATTTTTAATGTTACATTTTAGAATTGTTTAGTTTAAGAAAAAGTTAAAGCAGAGCCGAATATCCAGGCAAGAGCAATTCACTTTGATATTAAACTGTTTTACCTTGATGCTCATATGTGTTTTGTTGTTTCTAGTAGTTCTAACATCGAGTTAAAAAGGAAAAATGCATTATCTCCTCATTGGTGGCTGTTTTAAAGTTCATATTTAGGGGATAGTCCTGTGAGATGCTGAGCAGCCTCGCTCCCATGGGAGGCAATGGAAGTTGGGGGCATTCAGCACCTTGTAGGGCATTCAGTACCTTATCTAGCCCATAATTTCATATTTTGTACATGAAACTGGGACCATCTAGACTTTAAAAATTAACCTTCAAGGAAGTTTGGAGGATGGGATAAATAGCATGATGCAGTGTGACATGTATTAACTATGCAGGGAGTTATGCAACTAAATCTTTGTATTGAAATGTACCCTGAGTATCTGCTAACGGTTGCTTTTACTTTTTTTTTAAAGGGACAGAGTCACATTTGTTTGAAAATGCTACTTGTATTATAGCTGCAAGTAGCAGCTAATATTACTATAACTGAAAGTTGCTAGCAAGAAAAAAATATTTTTGGTTTGTTTGCCTGTGCGTTGGATAGCACTTTGTGTCCAGTAGGTTTCACTGTTTCCTCTGTATTGTCAATTTCTTATTTGCTGAAGAGACCCTTATAAACACAAAGGGGAACAGCAAAAAAAACCAAAAAACAAAAAAACAATTAGAAACATTTTTTTTAAAAGAACATATTATATAGAGGGTTCTCTTTCAGAAATTAGAAATTTGAAATTTTGAATGTCATCTTAAAAAGATTTCGAGTTCACTGTGTCTCTTTAAACTGTTTTCCTCTTCCCTGTTTGGCTCTTTTATGCAGCCACGGGACAAACCAATTGACTTTTACAGCAGATAGCAAGGTACTATCAAATGTACAAAGCAAATTGAAAAAAAATTGAGAAATTATTTCTCTAATTTCATTCAGTTTTAAGTATAACAGGCATAGGTAGGGAAAAGTTCATACAAAAGGGTGAGTTTTCCTTTAGTTTAGTTTTGTTTTATTCAGTGACCCTTTAAATAATAGTGATGACATTTAAAAAGCTCCACAAACCTTCTGTTATGAATGTTGTTCCAGTCCACAGAATTATTGTGTGACAAAAGTTGTGCTCTAATTTTAGGTGAAATCTGTGAATGTTGCTAATTGGCTAGTTGAAGACCATTTTGATGTTAGTGTAAAGATGAGCACTTATCTAGTGGCCTTTATTGTTTCGGATTTTAAATCAGTCAGCAAGATGACAACCAGTGGAATTAAGGTAAATTTATCTCATTTTCTACTATCTTGCTTTGTGATAGGAACAATAAAATATTGAAATGGTTTAATTCTAGAGGTCTTGGTTAACTAGATTTACATGTCTGTAGCTGCTATGGGATTGAGCGAGAAGAAAGGAATGGGTTTGTAATTAGATGGACTATTTGAATTATGATTTTAGTAGTTTTATTTGCAGAATCTGTTTGTGTGCTCTCATCTCTGGTCACTTCAAAAAAGGGTTGAGTTTGGCTGGGTAAAATGGGGAAACCTGCATTGCAATTGTACCTGTTTGATGAATAAATAAAAGGGACTGAATCTAAATTCAGTTTAAAAAATTCTTTTAACATTCTTTTAAAAAATTCTTTTAACATTCTTGGCTTTCATGCTTTTCTTACATATTTTAGGATACTTCTGAGGCAGGAAATGTTACATCAAGCAGCTAATTGCGCTCATATTTTTGGGTGATAATTGAAATAAACAAGGCAGAGAACAAATCAGTTTCTATTCTATAAACTACCTATACTCGTATTCAGAAACCTTCCATGCTTGTGTGTTTTAGATATCTGTATATACTGTACCAGACAAGATCAACCAAGCTGATTATGCCTTGGATGCAGCAGTGAAACTTTTAGACTTCTATGAGAATTACTTCAGCATTCCATATCCCTTACCCAAACAGGGTAAGTGTTTTATCATTCATTTTATTTAAGTACCTTATTAAGTTGAGTTTAATAGAACACAAATCATGTAATATAGTTTGTTAGACAGGATCAAGTTTGCAACACATGGAGACCATGTTCATCTGTGCCTCCTGAATTGTCTTGCATGGACTTGGGCATTCATTTTGGGTGGGGGAGGGAACACTTGGCTCTTTGTGTTTCCATGATATCACATAGCCTGTGAAAATATTAACACATTTATAATGTAACATATTGTATGCTGTCTCCTTGTTAACACTGTTGGTTGATATTTCAGGTAGAGAAAATTAATGTGTGAAAAATACTACTTGAAAACATTTCTGCCACTTTGGTTTTTTAGTAATCTCTGTCTTTACGAGGATTAAACCAATCTGTAATCTGCTGAAGGGTCATAATGCAGTGTTACCAGATTTCGGGTGATTCTGTAATTCTATCAATGTACAGCTTGTGTCACTTGTGTTTTCATACGGAACTCTACTTTTCCCTTCTGCAAGCTTCCTCCCAATGGAGCTATCCTGCAGGACCTAGGTTCCCCAGAATCAGATGAACACACACATACACACACATTAACACAGCGTATCTTAGCAGACCGGGTCAATCAGCACTCCCAGGCTGACCCATTATATGTCCCTGGAGTCAGCAGGCTGGGTCAAACAGCACTTCCAAGATGCCACCCTCCTATGCCACAGGTTCAACACGTCCTTATCCCCACTTTCATGGTTACAATTATTCGGGTAATAATCCACTTGATGAGCAAACCCCACAGGATTTTTGGGCGCTGCAGAGATCTTTAGCTTAGGTAAGAGGAGCTTTGCTGCAGCGCAAATGGGGAAGCCAAAAACACACAAGTGAGAGAGGGAGGGAAGGAAGCAACCAGCTTAACCATAAAAGTTACTTATTGCCAGGTAATAACCATACAAGGAGAGCCAAACAAACAAAACAGTTACAATATTAAATCTAGCTTAAATTTTATTACAAAAGTCAGGTTCAGAAAACTTTACCTGATCACACAAGTCAGGGTTAGAAACTATACCTAGAGTACAAAAAAAAACCAGAGTGAGAGAGTTGGGTTCTCACCACTCCATGAAGCTTGAACCGGTCGGGGTTCCCAAGTGGTGGTGGTAGCTGAGAGTCCAGAGTGCTGGAGACAGACCGAGCCCCCAGCATGATCAGTCAGGAGAAGATGAAGCCCCAATGGAACTGATGCAGATTTTGATCCAGACATCAGAACACTTACTTGAGCGTGGGTAGGCGTTTTTTGTAGGAAAAAAACAATGGTTCAAAGGAGAACACTAGATTTATTTATGGGTAAACTGATGGTTCAAGGGAGTATACCAAAGTTGTTTTGTTCAGGCTAGACAATAGGAATGGATCATTCCTGGCGATGAGGGATGTTCCTTCAAGGGAGCTCACAATGCAATTAGGTCAGTATTTTGGATATCAGTAAAGGATTTATTACTAGAATTGGTCTGATTACTACTGAGCTGGGTGTGTAGGGGTGGGTTCATTAATGTCATGGAGCAGAGATCCCCCATCATGCAATGCTTCCCTGCTTTTCTGGTCCCAGAGTTCAGTGCGGTTCTTGCCTTGGAATCTCCGTTCTCCATTCTGTATGCTAATGGAAATGCCTCCCTGTCCCATCTTCTATGCAAATGAGGCTAGGGGAGTTGCCTTAATCCTGTTACTGTTGTCCGCAGGGGTTTAGGTGTGTCTCCCACTGCCTTTTCAGTGCTTTTTGTAAGTCTTTCTTCTGATCGGTTTTGGTTCAAGCAGAAGCTGGGTGGGGGGGTCCTTCATGAGTCAGACAGGCTGAATACTGTGCCCTGGTTCCCCGAGAACACAGAGCCGACAGGAAACAGCAGCCCCTGTCCCTGCAACCATTACTCCAGCCAATGAGATACCACTGCCTTGTTTGTGGCACCTGCTTGAGGAATAGAGCCACTGGATCCATGTGACCTTAGATCCTATGGCCCTCCTCCAGACTTGTCCCTACTATCACTCTCCAAACTGACCTATATGGATGTGGCTGCTGAGATTCCCCTCTGTGGCAAATAAGGATTGCAGAGTCCTTTTCCCACTTTCATAGAATATCAGGGTTGGAAGAGACCTCAGGAGGTCATCTAGTCCCAACCCTTGCTCAATGCTGGACCAATCCCCAACTAAATCATCCCAGCCAGGGCTTTGTCAAGCCTGACCTTAAAAAGTTCAAAGGAAGGAGATTCCACCACCTCCCTAGGTAACGCATTCCAGTGCTTCACCACCCTCCTAGTGAAAAAGTTTTTCCTAATATCCAGCCTAAACCTCCCCCACTGCAACTTGAGACCATTACTCCTTGTTCTGTCATCTGCTACCACTGACAACAGTCTAGATCCATCGTCTTTGGAACCCCCTTTCAGGTAGTTGAAAGCAGCTATCAAATCCCCCCTCATTCTTCTCTTCTGCAGACTAAACAATCCCAGTTCCCTCAGCCTCTCCTCATAAGTCATGTGTTCCAGTCCCCTAATCATTTTTGTTGCCCTCCGCTGGACCTTTTCCAATTTTTTCACATCCTTCTTGTAGTGTGGGGCCCAAAACTGGACACAGTACTCCAGATAAGGCCTCACCAATGTTGAATAGAGGGGAACGACCACATCCCTCGATCTGCTGGCAATGCCCCTACTTATATATACCAAAATGCCATTGTCCTTCTTGGCAACAAGGGCACATTATTGACTCATATCCAGCTTATCATCCACTGTAACCCCTAGGTCCTTTTCTGCAGAACTGCTGCCTAACCATTCAGTCCCTAGTCTGTAGCGGTGTATGGGATTCTTCTCTGCACTCGTCCTTGTTGAACCTCATCCCATTTCTTTTGGCCCAATCCTCTAATTTGTCTAGGGCCCTCTGTATCTTATCCCTACCCTCCAGCGTATCTACCTCTCCTCCCAGTTTAGTGTCATCTGCAAACTTGCTGAGGGTTTGAGGATATTGGACAAAACTGGCCTCAGGACCGACCCTTGGGGCACTCCACTTGATACTGGCTGCCAACTAGACATGGAGCCATTGATCACTACCTGTTGAGCCCGACAATCTAGCAGGCTTTCTATCCACCTTATCGTCCATTCATCCAGCCCATACTTCTTCAACTTGCTGGCAGGAATACTGTGGGAGACCGTGTCAAAAGCTTTGCCAAAGTCAAGGAATAACACGTCCACTGCTTTCCCCTCATCCTCAGAGCCAGTTATCTCATCATAGAAGGCAATTAGATTAGTCAGGCATGACTTGCCCTTGGTGAATCCATGCTGATGGTTCCTGATCACTTTCCTCTCCTCTGAGTGCTTCAGAATTGATTCCTTGAGGACCTACTCCATGATTTTTCCAGGGACTGAGGTGAGGCTGACTGGCCTGTAGTTCCCTGAATCCTCCTTCTTCCCTTTTTTAAAGATGGGCACCATATTAGCCTTTTTCCAGTCGTCCGGGACCTCCCCCGATCGCCATGAGTTTTCAAAGATAATGGCCAATGGCTCTGCAATCACATCTGCCCACTCCTTTAGCACTCTCGGATGCAGCGTATCTGGCCCCATGGGCTTGTGCTCGTCCAGCTTTTTTAAATGGTCCCGAACCACTTCTTTCTCCACAGAGGGCTGGTCACCTCCTCCCCATGCTGTGCTGCCCAGTGCAGTAGTCTGGGAGCTGACCTTGTTCGTGAAGACAGAGGCAAAAAAAGCATTGAGTATATTAGCTTTTTCCACATCCTCTGTCACTAGGTTGCCTCCCTCATTCAGTAAGGGGCCTATACTTTCCTTTACTTTCTTCTTGTTGCTAACATACCTGAAGAAACCCTTCTTGTTACTCTTAACATTTCTTGCTAGCTGCAACTCCAATTGTGATTTGGCCTTCCTGATTTCACTCCTGCATGCCCGAGCAATATTTTTATACTCTTCTCTGGTCATTTGTCCAATCTTCCACTTCTTGTAAGCTTCTTTTTTGTGTTTAAGATCAGTAAGGATTTCACTGTTAAGCCAAGCTGGTCACCTGCCATATTTACTATTCTTTCTACACATCGGGATAGTTTGTCCCTGTAACCTCAATAAGGATTCTTTAAAATACCGTCAGCTCTCCTGGACTCCTTTCCCGCTCATGTTATTCTCCCAAGGGATCCTGCCCATCAGTTCCCTGATGGAGTCAAAGTCTGCTTTTCTGAAGTCCAGGGTCCATATTCTGCTGCTCTCCTTTCTTCCTTGTGTCAAGATCCTGAACTCGACCATCTCATGGTCACTGCCTCCCAGGTTCCCATTCACTTTTGCTTCCCCTACTAATTCTTCCCAGTTTGTGAGCAGCAGGTCAAGAAGAGCTCTGCCCCTAGTTGGTTCCTTGAATGCTTGCACCAGGAAATTGTCCCCTACACTTTCCAAAAACTTTCTGGATTGTCTGTCTGTGCACCGCCGTATTGCTCTCCCAGCAGATATTAGGGTGCTGGAAGTCTCCCATGAGAACCAGGGCCTGCGATCTAGTAACTTCCGTTAGTTGCCGGAAGAAAGCCTCGTCCACCTCATCCCCCCTGATCTGGTGGTCTATAGCAGACTCCCACCACGACATCACCCTTGTTGCTCACACTTCTAAACTTAATCCAGAGACTCTCAGGTTTTTCTGCAATTTCATACCGGAGCTCTGAGCAGTCATACTGCTCTCTTACATACAATGCAACTCCCCACCTTTTCTGCCCTGTCTGTCCTTCCTGAACAGTTTATATCCATCCATGACAGTACTCCAGTCATGTGAGTTATCCCACCAAGTCTCTGTTATTCCAGTCACAGCATAATTCCTTGACTTTGCCACTGCTTTGCTTAAGGCACCTCTACACATCTTTCCAATGGAGCTAATGTTTTATGGGGGACCTGGCATAGTGTCTTCACACCTGGCTGAATTTCGACTAACCAGTGAAACATGAGTGGGTAACAGCCATGTTCTCAAAGTGTCACACTTCAGGTTCATCATTAGATTTGAGATCCAAGGTCAAGCACTCCAACCACCTCCAAAATATCTACATGGCCACACAACACACATCCTGGAGTGCCTTGCTTTGTTGAAAAAAGGATCTTATGTTTAAAAAAGAAATAAAAATTGTAGAAAAGTGGATGAAGTATTTATTCCTTAAAATGTAAGCAGTAATGATTCCATACACTCAGTAAGATGTTCAAAACAAGCTCAGCATTGGCCTATCTTTTTCATTTAAGTTGATGGGAGTTTTTCCCACCCAGTATCAGGTAAAGGAAACTATTAACAAAAAACTGTTGAAAAATACCTAGTTTCCTACTTAGGATAGCTCCTTCTCTGTCTTGCACAATAGAAGGTCCAGAATAAAGTTAACCACTTTCTGTCCTGTGCTGTCATTGCTTGCCACAGATTTTGTGACATGCATCTTGTGTTGAGCTACCCAGAATAGTCTTTCAAGTTAATAGTTTAACTTTTGCCTGATACTTCATATAACTTCAAAATATATAAAATCTGCACTTGAACTACTGAAACTAATGAAAACTATTTCTCTTTATTTTAATAAAAATGTGTTTGATACTGTGTTAAATGGGTGAGAGAGAGAGCACACAGATAAGTGAGTTATTATTATTTATTTTTAGATCTAGCTGCTATTCCTGATTTTCAGTCTGGAGCTATGGAAAACTGGGGACTGACCACATACAGGGAATCTTCTTTGCTATATGACCCTGAAAAGTCCTCTGCATCGGCTAAACTTTGGATTACTATGATAATAGCCCATGAGCTGGCTCATCAGGTAAAGGTTAGGGGAATACCATAGGATCTAAAAGTTTGTTAGTTTGGTTTTATTGGCAATGTGGTACAATACCAAGTCATCCTAGATATTTATACATTGAAAACAAGTTATACATTGAAGTTTATACATTGAAAACAAGTTATTAGACTTATTAGAAACTTTTGAAATAGATTGGCTTTTGAGACTAAAAGGTTCTGAATCATCTATAACTTGATTTTATATTATTTACTGGGCTAACATGATTGCTTCTTTTTTATTTTCTCCAGAGTATTTTAACTGTATTACTCATAAGAAACTTGTGGGTGTAAAAGTGTAATTTCTTGGATACATTTTAATACTGTTTTATATTAGTCACGTTTGATAAGGGAGCCCTAAGTGAGATTAAAGTCCATTTATCATAGACCATTATACAGTGTTTAACTCGTCTTTGTCCTCTGTTAGACAATGACAAAATGAACAAAGAATAAGAAAACTATGACCCATTTACACAGCAATACGAGGAGTGAAAACAAAATGCTTGCTGAGACGACTGATTTGAATGCTTCTTGAGCCTATAGGTGGGCATGAGGACCCATGCCACAGGAACGCATTATAGAGTTGGTGGGTGGTAAACTCATGCTAGGCATCTTTCACACTGCCCCATAAACCCCCAAACTTCTCTCTCCTGGGTCTACATAAATTAGTGAGTGAATTAACTAGTCAACTTAAGACAAGGCTGATAAGCACCTTTTATTATGAGCAATATTTTTTCTTTCAGTGGTTCGGAAACCTAGTTACCATGGAATGGTGGAATGATCTTTGGCTAAATGAAGGATTTGCAAAGTTTATGGAGTATGTGTCAGTCAGTATTACTCATCCAGATCTGAAAGTTGTAAGTGTTAATTACTTTCCCTTTTTTATTTATTTTAAACCATATTTTAAAATGGCTGAGGGTAATTTATTGATGATTTGCAATGGTAAGCTTATTGGGCAGCACACAGATTTGCCCTGAGCTAATTTTGTTGTTTTTATATGTAATTTTTAAAAATTAATGTAATTAGGTTAATCATCTTTTAAGGATTACAAAGTAATTATAACATTGTGTAAATACAGATGATCAAAGCTGATTACAGATTATTCTGATTGCAGTGAAGGTGGGCTACACATACAGCACTGCAGCAGCACAGCTGCACCACTGTAGCTTTTCGTGAAGACACTACCTATACTGTCGGGAGAGCTTCTCCTGTTGGCGTAGTTAATCCACCTCCCAGAGAGGCGTTAGCTGTGTCAATGGAAGAAGCCTTCTCGTCGACATAATACTGTCTACCCTGGGGTTTAGGTTGGTATAACTGCGTTGCTCAGGGGTGTGGCTTTTCCACACCCTTGAGCGACGTAGTTACATCGACGTAAGTCTGTAGTGACGACCAAGCTGGTGTGTTGTATCTTAGAAAGACTCATCCCCCTTTTGGAATGTCTGAATGTAGATGATTTCACATTCTCATTTCACCAGAGATTGCTACTTTGGGCGCGTTCCTACAAAGACATATGGGCGTGATCCAAAACCCAGTAAAATCAGTGGGAGTCTTTCCATTGACTTTCCTGGGCTTTAGGATAAGCCCCATCTGTGCAATTTTATTCATATAAGTAGTTTCACTGACATCAATTTATGTTAATAAGTCTGTGCAGCATTTTGCACATTGCAATAGCTTTATAATGGGCGATTGCAATCTCTAAATGAGATGTATTTTGTTTTAAAATAATGCATTTACTACAAGTGCTGGAATAAAAAGAAGATGTTTTTGTTTTCTTTGTACTGTCTGAAAGTCACATGGAAGAATTCTAAAACAAGTGTAAATATTTTCATCTTCAGTTTGGTTTGCTGTTACATCTGTATTTAATAGTCCTTGAATAAAAAAAACATTTTTTTCTCCTATTAGGAAGATTATTTTTTAGGCAAGTGTTTTGATGCCATGGAGGTGGATGCATTAAATTCCTCACATCCTGTGTCTACTCCTGTGGAAGATCCAGCTCAAATTCAAGAAATGTTCGATGATGTTTCCTATGAAAAGGTAAATTGTGTAACTATTTTTCCTTACACTTTTGTTTCAGTGAATATTGTTCATGAAGCTTGCTTCGAACTAGACATTGGGGGTGACACTGGATTTCACTCTAACGAAGATAGATGGCATCTCTGCCATTACTGTAAACATACCTCATTCATGACTTGTATGATTTCTGCTGTTTCACTTATGAAACTCTCTTAGGCAGAAACTGAATTGTGGGCTCAGTTCCCCACCTATAAAATGAACATCATAATATTCCCTTTATCTGTCTTGTTTAGATTTTAAGCTCTGTGGGGTAAATATTGTCTCTTGCTGTGTGATTGTGCAATGTGTAGGACAGTGGGGCTCCAACCTCAGCTGAGGTTTCTAGGCATTATCATAACTCTAATAATAGACTTAACTTGCTTAGCCAAAGCTCCCTTTGAAAGCAGTGGTGGTGAAAGCCAAAGTACTATATTAGTACATAAGGTTATGTCAGGTGATGCTTTAATCCAAGAGCACTATGAATTTAGAGTTAACTGCTAATGCTATTAACAATAATATTGATTTTAAAAAAATTAAAATATATCAGACTTTATATTTTATGATCTAAAGATTAGTTTTGTAAATTTTTTATCATTTCCTTTGCAGGGAGCTTGTATTCTAAATATGTTAAGGGATTACTTGAATGCAGATGTGTTTAAAGCTGGTCTTGTACAATATCTGCGGAAGTACAGCTATCAGAATACAAAAAATGAAGATCTATGGAACAGTCTGGCACATGTAAGTATTTCTTGGGGGGGGGGGGAGAGGGGGGGAGTGACGGGTTTGGTCACAGAGACCCCCTTGGGACTGTCACCTGACCTGCTGAAACTACCTCTGAGCCTGTTTTCCCTGCCAGGTTGGGACTCCAGAACCCTGTCTTGTTAAGCCAGACACGCTACTTTGCTGCAGCACAGACCCAGGGTCTGAACCACACCCCCAAAGCTGCAGACTTTAATCAAAACTGCTCAGCAAGTTTCCTATCTCCAGCACCTAGACATCCAGCTCCCAGTGGGATCCAAACCCCAAATAAATCCGTTTCACTTTGTATAAAGCGTATACAGTGTAAACTCATAAACTGTCCTCCCTCTATAACACTGATATGCACAGCTGTTTGCTCCCCCAGGTATTAATCACTTACTCTGGGTTTAATAATAAACAAAAGTGATTTTTATTAAGTATAAAAAGTAGGATTTAAGTGGTTTCAAATAATAACAGACAGAACAAAGTAAGTTACCAAGCAAAATAAAACAAAACACCCAAGCCTAACACATTTAAGAAACTGAATACAGGTAAATCCCCCTCAGAGATGTTCCAATAAGCTTCTTTCACAGACTAGACTCCTCTTTAGGCTGGGCCCAATCCTTTCTCCTGGTACAGACCTTGTTAGTTCCAGCTCAGGTGGTAACTCGGGGATTTCTCATGACTGGCAGCCCCATTTGTTCTGTTCACCCCCTTTTATAGCTTTGGCACAAGGCGGGAATCTTTTGTCTCTCTCGGTCCCCACCCCTCCTTCTAAATGACAAAGCACCAGGTTTAAGATGGATTCCAGTGCCAGATGACATGATCACTTGTCCTGTGAGACTTCATTACCCACTGGCTGGCACCCACCTATACAGGAAGGCTTACAAGTAAACAGAGCCATTTACAACCAGTTGTCCTAGTTAATGGGAGCCATCATGATTCCAAGCCACCATTAATGGCCCACACTTTGCATAGTTACAAGAGGACTTCAGAGTAATACTTCATATTTCTAGCCTCAGATACAAGAATGATACATTTGTACAAATAGGATGAACACACTCAGTAGATTATAAGCTTTGTAATGATACCTTACAAGAGACCTTTTGCATAAAGCGTATTCCATTTACATTACGTTTACACTCATAAGCATATTTCCATAAAACATATGGAGTGCAACATCACAGGGGGTTGTACCCAAGTATTTCCCTGTGAATAACCACCATCCAGCCTCATATATTACTGAACAGAATAATCACTGTGAGCTGCATTAATTATTCAGAATTGTAAAATTAAAGTTAAATATTTAATTTTTTCAGACTTGTCCTCTGGGTGATACCCAGGAAAGCCAACTACAAGGTGATGGCTTTTGCACCAGAAACCAGCAAACATCTTCAAGTGCAGTAAGCTTCTATTTTCCTACTTATTGATAGTTATAAGTCTTCTGTGTTACTGTACACTAACATTTAATTCTTCAGTTTTCATCATGTTTAAAATTAGTATACTCCCTGCCTGAGAGTGTGAAACTATTGTGCTCAGAACCCTACTTGTGAGAATATAAGTTCATTGGATACTGCTGGAAGCCTGGACTTTATATTACTGTTGAAAATTTTCCTTGGGTTTTACCTGTTGAATATGTGCTTGCTTGAACAAAAATCTATCCCCTAAAGAGCCCAATACTGATTGGTGCATTATATGGCTGTTACTGGTATTAATCATAAGCATCAAAAGGTTATTCTGTCCACCATAAGGTGAAGGAGTCACAATGATATCCCAGGCCCCAATCCAAACTTCACTATGTAAGTCCTGTAAACTTGTTTTTTCGATCAATGGTTGGTAGCTCTTGTGAAGTTGCCACTCACTCATCTTTGCGTCCTTGCCAGTATATTTCATCCTCACTCTGTTCTTATGTATTTTGTTTTTGCCTCATATAAATCAGCACTGGACCAGGAGGGAGATTCTTGATGTGACAACAATGATGAACACTTGGACATTACAAAAGGGTTTTCCACTAGTAACTGCCACAGTAAAAGGAAAGAATGTCCATCTGCAGCAAGAGCACTATATGAAGGGATCAGATTCTTCTCCATCAACAGGGTAATAGAAAATGAGCACGTGATGCTCTCCATCATAGTCTAGGCAAACTGGAAAATCCACTGGTGACAGTCTATTCTGCATAGTAGTAACTGTTATTGCTGTTCTTAAAGGAACAAAAATTACATTTTGGCATTGCTTATTTGAAAATCGGTATAGTGTTAAGAAGCTATAACTGAGGTCCATAATAATTAGTCCACAGAAATAAAAGTGTCTTATATCGGAGCTTTCTGGGGTATTCTTCTGCTAAGTTAAGATTGGGGTAGAATACTGTCGCAAGAGGATGGCCATGTTTTGTCTCAGCCATGAGAGTAATGAAGCCTGCGTAAGTCTCCCTACAGCAGGGGTGGGCAAACTTTTTGTCCTGAGGGCCATATCGGGTTTCCAAAATTGTATGGAGGGTCGGTTAGGGGAGGCCCAGCCCCCACCTCCTATCTGACCCCCCCGCTTCTCGCCCCCTGACGGCTCCCCTGGGACTCCTGCCCCATCCAACCCGCCTGTCCCCTGACGGCCCTCCACTCTTGCCCCATCCACCATCCCCAGTCCCCTGACCACCCCCGGATTCCCCACCCCTGACTGCCCCCCCTGGAACCCCTGCCCCATCCAACCCCCCTGTTCCCCGCCCTCTGACCTCCACCCCCAAACTCCCCTGCCCTCTATCCAACCCCCCCTGCCCCCTCACTGCGCTGCCTGGAGCACGGGTGGCTGGTGGCGCTACAGCCGCGCCGCCCAGAGCACCGGCTCAGGCCGCGGCTCTGCAACGGCACTGCCCGGCCGCCCAGAGCGTTGCCCCAGCGACACAGGGCGCTGAGGCTGCGGGGGAGGGGGAACAGCAGGGGAGGGGCCGAGGACTATCCTCCCAGGCCAGGAGCTCAGGGGCTGGGCAGGAGGGTCCCGCGGGCCGTAGTTTGCCCACCTCTGCCCTACACCATGAATCTTACCTCCACATACTCCCAAGAAGAGTTTCAGAGTCAGTCACTTCCGACTCTTTGTCCCCAACATAGCAGCGTAGCTCACTACTCAAATATAGGTCCAACCTTCTCTACAGTAGCTATTGCAATTAAATATTCTGTCACTAAAATAACCATTTTTACATTGCAATAGGTACTTGTGGCATGTTCCATTAACGTACATTACTAGTAAATCTGACACCGTGCAAAGATTTTTGCTGACAACTAAAACAGGTAACATCCTTTAAAGTGATTAGTCCATTTGAAGGATTAGCTACAGTGCTTGCAAAGTTTAGCCATTTTAGCTCTACAGCTATTTTGTGGGGGCGGGGGGAAAGGGTGGATGAAACTGGTAGTTCTACCTTTTATTTTTGTTATCACAGATCTAATTTCAATAATGCTTTTAAAAAAGAGAATGCCAGGTTTTGGCAGATGAGATATAAAACAGCTGAATTATATATAACCTGCTGGAAAAATTGGATTTTGTAGTGAAAATGTTGACAGACTCCTATAACAACATTACTGAGCTATCTCTCTTAACGTATTCAGAAACTATAGCATCTCTTCCTTTAATCGCTGAAAAAGAGACCAAGACCAGCATTAGCTATTGTACCAGGATTATTTTTTGTCCAAATTTAATGTATGAAATGGACTGTGCAAGTGCTGGGCTCTTCATCCATTATGTGGTCGTCTTATCAGATAATGTTTTAATCAATAAGAGAGAATGGAGTTATAATTTTATTTTGTTTGCAGATGTCCTCATCCTCCCAGAAGAGGTTGAATGGATAAAATTCAATGTGGGAATGAATGGTTATTACATTGTGCACTATGAAGATGATGGATGGGATGCTCTGATTAGCCTTTTAAAAGAAAACCATACAGCAATTAGCAGCAATGATAGAGCAAGTCTCATTAACAATGTATTCCAGCTTGTGAGGTAAGGCACACTGTATGAGTCTTAAAAAGACAAATGATACAATTCAGATTGTGTGCCACTAATGCAGAAAACATTTATTCTTGTATAATTTGTTGTTATTAAATCCTTTTAATGGAGAGGGGATCAGATTCTGATCTTGTTTACAGCAATGCAAATCTGGAATGTCTCCATTGACTTCAGGGGAGTCATGTAACTGAGGACATACACTGGCCCTGAGAACATAACCATTATGATCAAAACACTGTCTCTGATACTGTGTAAATCAGTGGATTCCAGCAGCACTGATCTGCTCCCTTTTGAAAATTAGGATTAGAACAAGATTTTCAATTAAACCTAAAATTTGGTGTCTTAAATCAGTCTCTTATGGGCAGTGGTTCACTTTTCACAACCCCATCACTTCAACTTAGTTTGCACTCTGGAGGTGCTTGTGTGTGACCACTACCTTAGATATGGAACCATTTCCTGTCGCAGGTCGAGTGTTTGGCATGGCTGTGCAAGGATTTCAAGAGCTTTTGTAGGCTGAGTATCAGATACCAGAAGGTTTCATGTCTTATGTGGTTTGTCGGCCACATTTGTCTTTCAGGAGTTTGTTTCTAGGCTTTTCCATTTGTGTGATGATAACTTCAGGATTCTAAAAGAATTAAGTAGAAATTAGCTCATTTAATATTATTTATAATGTTCTCTCTCTTTTTCTCTCTCAGCATTGGAAAACTATCAATTTCTAAAGCTCTTGATTTATCTTTGTATTTGAAACTTGAATCCCAAATTATGCCTGTATTCCAAGGTATGAATGAGCTGATTCCTATGTACAAGCTCATGGAGAAAAGGGACATGGATGATGTAGAAAATCAGTTAAAGGTAAGACGGAAAGCACCTAAAACTGGCTAACACTAAAATAGCGGTTATACCCTGTATGCACACCTTTAAAAAATACAAGTATTGGTAGCAAGCCAGTAGAGTGGAGTGGGGTTTTTTTATTTTATTTTATTTAAAACCCAAATTTAAACTATTTATTTTTCAGTCACAGTTTTTTCTTTATGGCCTCTGGTTCTGTATTCATTTCCTGGCGGAAGGCAGGGAGTAGGTGGGGAAGTTGCCATCATGGTGATCTGTAGAGCTGTGACCTGGAAGCGGTGTTCTACCACAGGTTATCCTGGGAGCCCCATCAGTCCAGTGATGAGCTGCCAAAATCTTAACAACGGGTTCCCTCCTCACCCCACGAGGGGGTTATTGCCAACCCCCACCCCCAGGACCCCTGCCCTGTCCCCTGACTGCCCCAGAACCGGGCAGGAGGGTCTCGTGGGCCACCGTAGTGGGTACCCACCCCACCTCTAAGAGCCAGAGGCACCTGCCAGGGGGGTGAGGTGGGGAGTCCTGGAGGTGCTTACCTGGTGCAGCTCCCAGGAAGCATCCGGCAGGTCCCTCTGGCTCCTAGGGGCGGGGGAGTATAGCTGGGGGGAGCAGGGGGAGCGGCCGCTCCCCCACTGATCACATCAAAAGTGGCGCCTTAGGCGCCGACTCCCTGGGTGCTCTGGGGCTGGAGAACCCCCGGGGAAAATATGGTGGGTGCAGAGCACCACTAGCAGCTCCCCGCCCAGCACCCGGCCCCAGCTCACCTCCACTCCTCCTCCTCCCCTGAACACACCGCCCCGCTCTGCTTCTCTGCCCCCTCCCCCGGCTTCCCGCGAATCAGCTGTTTGGTGGGAAGCCGGGGAGGGCAGAGAAGCAGGCGGCAGCTTCCCGCTCAGGCCGAGGGTGGCTGAGGTGAGCTGGGGTGGGGAGCGGTTCCCCTGCACGCCCCCCGGGTTACCTGCTGCGGCGTGGGCAGCCCTCCTCGCGCCCCCCCCCAGCTTACCTCCACCTCCCTAGGCCTGAGCGGGAAGCCGCGGCCTGCATCTCAGCCCGCCCCGGCTTCCTGTGCAAACAGCTGATTAGCTGGAAGCCTGGGGGGGCGGAGAAGCAGAGCGGGAGATGCGTTCAGGGGAGGAGGCGGAGCGGAGGTGAGCTGGACCAGGGGTGGGGTGGGGAGCTGCCAGTGGGTGCTCTGCACCCACCAAATTTTCCCCTTAGGTGCTCCAGGGCTGAAGCACCCATGGAGTTGGCGCCTAACGCGCCACTCTTGGCCGGTTAAATTTAGAAGCCCTTTTAGAACCGGTTGTCCCTCGCGGGACAACTGGTTCTAAAAGGGCTTCTAAATTTAACAATCGATTCTAGCGAACCGGTGCGAATCGGCTCCACCTCACCACTGCATCGGTCCTTATTGCTTTCTCCCTCTCACCAGAGGAGAAAGGGCTTATTTTTGCAGCGGCAATAAGAGAGAAAGGAGGTACCAGGGGGGAAGGCACTTGACAAGATGAAATGTCAACTGCAGATAAACAGACAAAAAGCTGGGAAAGAGAAGATGAGCCTTTGCCAGCCTGAGAATCCCTGGAGTAGGACTGCTGCCAGGAGTGAGTTCCTTTCCCTGGTGGCTGCATGTTTTTCTACTGTCCCAGTATCCTGTCTGTCCTGCTACCCTGCTCTGTTTGTCAGATTAGTACTTCCAGACCCTGCTTTCAACTCAGCCAGGAAGGCAAGGGCTGTGAAATTAGAAGTAAGATTGTAAAATAAGCAAGAAATGTGTGTTTACAAAAAATTGGGGTGTTTAAAAATCTTATTCTTTCCTCTAAGTATAGTTCTAGAGAAAATGAGATAGGTAGAGCGTTCAGAGCCAGTCCTTGCAGAATGTTGAGATGCAATAGCTTGAATTATTGTTTGGTATTATAATTATACATTAAAAGGCGATGCTGTAGCAATTATGATTTATATTATTTAGGAAGGATGTAATTTCTTTCTAATTTGCTTGTTCCAGAATTTGCTAAGTTAACTTTACTAAACCAAATTCACCCCGGGATAGCACTGTCTGCACTGGAGTTACACCAGGGATGGATTTGGCCCATTAATTTTACACAAAGCACTGAGTTGAATGCACTAGGTCCTATGGAGTGTAGGCCCCAATCCTGTAATCAGATTCACATGGGTGAACCTTTACATCCATGGAGATCCCCACTATATTTGGGCTGCTTTTGTATGGGGGATGCCAGCCACCTGCCTGCATGTACAGAGAGGGGACAATTGAATGGTGGCTGCCCAGGGGATCCGTCCACATTGGTGTAGGATCAAGGTCATAGTTGGTAGAGTAGTTGAACACTGAAATTACTTGTCATCCCATTATATTTAAAACTGATGCATTAAAATAACTGATTGTTGGTATGGCACAAAAACCTGATTTTCAGAGAGACAGACGTGAACAGCTAATAAGTTTAATTTTTGCTAAATGTTGGTAAAATTTGTAAAATGAAAATATTTTAAAAGTGACATGGGTTTGAAGATTTATTGGAGGATTTAACCAAAGGTAAGTGGATTAGATGTTGATTTAAATTACCAGTGCCAACAATAGTAGAAGTAATGCATTTGAAGAGGCAGTATTTATACTTAAGTGTGTTAAATAGAATCTTTTTATTATTAAATTGTTTTAGGGGTACATAGTAAATCTGTTTAAAGACCTAATTGACAAACAGTCCTGGAATGATGAGGGCTCAGTGTCTGAAAGAATGCTTCGCAGTTCCCTACTTCTGTTTGCGTGTGCGCGCAAGTACCAACCGTGTGTGGACAAAGCAGAAGAATATTTTATGAAATGGAAGGAATCCAATGGAACTTTACGGTCTGTTTTCATAGTAAATTCAGTAGAGGTGAAGGATGAATTAACGTTTTCCCTTTTGATTTAGTATCGGTAAACTGATCTATTAATAAAGCAGGTTTCAGAGGAACAGCCGTGTTAGTCTGTATTCGCAAAAAGAAAAGGAGTACTTGTGGCACCTTAGAGACTAACCAATTTATTTGAGCATGAGCTTTCGTGAGCTACAGATGTGAAAACATCTGATGAAGTGAGCTGTAGCTCACGAAAGCTCATGCTCAAATAAATTGGTTAGTCTCTAAGGTGCCACAAGTACTCCTTTTCTTATTAATAAAGCAGCTGCTCATATTTCAGTCCTTTCAGGGACCCAAATATTAACCTTTTTTAGTACTTTCTCATCTCAGACTCCAGACTCCCAATTCCCTCTGGACTTGACAGCTATTGTGTATTCATTGATGGCTTATATATCACCTTGTACTTTGGAACTTGATTTACTAAAGGTGAAAGGGAAAATGGAAATTAGAGTTGTGCCCCTTTGTTTTGCTTTTTTATGATGGAGAAAGAAGGTCTGAAGGGTTTTATTTTACACTATATACTTTCAGGTCACCTGCTACTCACTAACATTTTGGATACAGGCCATCTTTGTTAAAGATTCAGTTTCTCCACCCCTTAATTTAACGAGTCAGAGTTCACAGTAAACATGCTGAGATACCACCAGCAGATCATCTAGCAAAACCAGCATTCCTGATCTTTCCATTGTGAAAAACACCCAAATAATGAAACAAGCCCAAATTAAAAAAAAAAAAAAAAGCTTTTGCTAGCCATCTTTGGGAGAGGGCTTGTTGACCAGGACACCTCTTTAAGAAAGTGACATAAGTTCTGTAACTCTTACATAGGTAACATGACTACTGTTTAAACATCTCTGAATGACTAATATCTCTTAATAGAACTCTTCCTTGGCAAAACAGGATCTGCTCTGGAATGAGGCTTGAACCTGGGTCTTCTAGGTTCAAAGTAGCGTGTGTTGCCTACTGAGTATCATTAACAGTAAATACCAGGATACTTTTAGACTGAAGGCAAACTCCTCCTCTGGCAACACTTAAGAATCCCTAATAGGGACAGAAGGAGAAAAATTAAAGACCTAATTCACCCTTTTGTTACACCAGAATGATTCCCTGGTGTAATGGAATGGTGAATCAGAATGGAAATATCCATCATAATGGAAATATGAAGCAGAGTATAACTTGGTGTCCAATTTGTTGCAGTTTGCCCAATGATGTTAAAACTGCAGTATATGCTGTTGGAGCCCAGACAATCGAAGGTTGGGACTTCCTTTTTAGTAAATACAGGCTGCCTTGGTTCAGCACTGAGAGAAATCAGATTGAAGTTGCTCTCAGTATTAGCAGAAATAAGGACAAACTTCAGTGGTGAGTAATATACTGTTTTATGAAGGAAGTGTTTGTATGGGAGTGGAGAGGGAGGAACCAAACTTAGGAGCTACAGCAATGAGCGCTTTTGCAGCATCTTCAATGCACAGCATTATAAAATGCCTTATAAAAGAAGGGGAAGTTGCAGTTTAAAACTTGACACCAGAGGCTGGTGTGTACGCACGTTTGCATTTTCAGCTGTCAATTGGAGAAAGGCAGAAACAAGTGACTATTTAGGCACTTGATTACCTTTTGCATGTAAAGTTACTGTAATTGCAGTATGCCTATATATTTCTTATGCATGCAAGGTGGGACTGACTCTTAAAAACATTGTCCCTCAGTGTTTTGAGAGAGCTTCAGACACAGTAGATAAATGCCCTCTCTCCTTTTAGCATCATGGGAGGAAAGGAACATTTAGAAATGTTATTGCTACCATTTCTGCCACGGATTTGCATTGTGAAACTGAGCTAGTCATTTAACTGCGTTGATGCTACCAAGAGACACTCACATTTTTTTTATGAATAGGGCCTCAGTTTCCCTATCTGCAAAAAGGGGATGATACTTATCTATCTCTCAGGACAACTAAGGTTCACATTAATGTCGAGATCCTGGGATGAAGGATGCGGTTCAAGTTCAAAGCATTATGTTGATTTTATTCTACATTTCCTGTAATGGAGATAATCTTAGTAACTTTCATGATGAACTTCATGGGACTAGGGTGATGCAAGTGGCTCAGAAGTCTTTTGCTAAAGCAAATTTTATCTTAAAAAAGTAAAATTTAAAGTAGGACAGTTATAGTGATTAGCCAAGGTGTTAAGAAGTGCAGTTTTAACAAAGTAACCCATCCGTCATCTCTGCCTAACAGTCTAGTTACCTTTTCCATTTCCATCCTCATTGGGTTTTTTAGGATAATGGATCAAAGTTTGTTTGGTGATGTAGTAAAAACTCAGGATCTTCCACATATTATTGTGTATGTTGCTAAAAACCCATCTGGCTATCATCTAGCATGGACATTTTTGAAGGAAAACTGGAATAAATTTGTACAAAAGTAAGTTGCACAGATTGTTTTACTCAGACCCTTATGCTAGCTATATTTGACATCGATTTCTCCATTTTAAATTAAATCATCCATTTAATAAATCCTTGGTAATTGGTTTTTGGCTTTTTTGCTAGGTTTGAACTTGGCTCACCTTCTATAGCCCACATGGTAATTGGCGTGACAAATCAATATTCTACAAGGGAACAGCTTGCAGAGGTGAAGTGTCTTACTTTCAGATCATGCATTCTGGCTGGGGTTTTCAGAGCTGCCTAAGGGAGCTGGAGACGAACTTCCTTAGACTCCTTTGGAAACACCAGAGTCTGTTTTATGTGCAGAAGTGGCTTTATGAAGATGATAGGTATAACCTGTGATTAAGCCTAAGGATCGTGCAAATATTGGAAGTTAGTAAACATTGAAGTAGTACATAGCTCCCCTGAAGCTATACAAATGCTATACAAGTTGTGAGTTTGAGGACCCTAAGCATAGCAGTATGTGCCAATAGCAAGGGAAAGAATGGCCCTGTAGTTATAACACTGGGTGAGGGTCAGGTGTCTGTTGCCTGCTCTGACACAGAGTTCTTGTGTGTCCTTAAGCAAATCACTTAATGCCTCTGGGTCTCAGGTTTTCAGCTGAAAAGTGGCAATAGCACTTCCCACCCTCACAGGAATGTTGTGAAGATACTGTACATATTAATGCTTGTGAGGTACTGGATACTAAGATGAGCACCATGGCAGAGTGTATAAATAAAATTGGTCAGGCTAAACTTGATAGAAGTGGTACAGAAATGACAAGCCTTCCTAGATGGGGGAAGAGATATACTGTGCACTAACCAATCTAAGTGCTCTGCAACCTATACAACAAGCACAGACAGCTCTCCTGTACATGGAAGTGGGATGCAGCCATAGTTTTATTTGCTGATTCCATAATTTTAAACTGCATCCCATTCCTCCACAAATATCAAAAGCCCCAGATACCTTGTACGCAGCTGCCAAAACCTTCATTGAAAGCCTCCATTTTAAATCTAAATGGAGCTTCCCCACTACAATGCTACAGAATCCAAGGAACTTGCTGCAGAATTTAGGTCTTGCTTGCAGCAGACGACACATGGCCTTCAATATGATTTTAATGTAGGATCAAGCAGAGCTCATGTTTTCAAACAAACATGAATATATTCAATAAATGACAAAATGACTTGTTTTCCCACAGTAACTTTGCAAAGAATGACTTATCACATCAGAATAATAAGGAAAGTCTTATAGTGACCTCTAGTAGCATTTGTCTGTCATTAATACTAGCTTGTACCATAGACTACCTTTCCCCTCGGCGGTTGGGACTCTCCCTTAAAACACTAGCTGGGAAGTAGTCGTTGGCTGTGGAAGGCCTGACAACAGGGCTCCTTCACTGTGATGTGGGGAACACCAGAGCTGAGAGCTACCACAGGGGTTTCCATGCTGAGCCCCCAGCCTCCTGTTGACTTTGCTGTAGATTGTAGTTAAAAAAAGCTTCTAAAAATGATCCACTGTTGCTTACGCTGCTGCCGCTGCTCTCAGCTGGTTTAACTGAGATGGTATTAAAAAAATAGTGGTTGTTGTCTTAGCTGCCTTGTCAACACGAGGTGCCTCAGTGTGGCAGAGTGCTGGTTTTACCCAGGGTGTGAAGTTTTTTAGAAAACTGCTGTCATGTAGACAGTCACAGTAGTCAAGAGACTTACTCTAGGTCACACTGGAAACCTGGAGTTTTTTGCCATTAAACCTGTGCACTAGTTACTCGACTTCACTGCCTCTTAATCATGCATCAACTGTTAATTCTAATTTTTTCTGATAGGTAAAAGAATTCTTCAATTCTCTGGAGGAAAAAAGTTCACAGCTTCGCTGTGTCCAACAAGCTATAGAAACCATCGAAGAAAATATACGATGGATGGACATAAACTTCGAAAAAATCAAAATATGGTTACAAAATAACATGTGAAGGATTTATTATTGCATCTGGCTTTGAATATTTGAATGTAAATTACAAAACATAGTGAAAATTTCAAAAAATCTGAAGCTTTTTTGTTGTTTTTGGGTGAGGAGATTTACTTAGAGGTGATGACATGGGCCCCATTCTGTTCCTTTGCATGAGATTGGCTATCGATTTCAATAGGAGCAAGATAGGGCTCTCTATATGCACACCTTCAATCCAATAATAAACCATCATCCACAATTTTTGAGCAATTTTTGGCCTGTGTAAACTGGAATTCTAATTTTTGAATTCTAAAAAATGGATTTACTATTCTATTTTGAGGAAAAACTAATTGTGAAATGACAGAAAATGGATGAGTCCACAACTGAACTATAAATGGAACACTCCACATATGAGATGGCATAGAAGTTTGTATCCCCTTGCCAAACCCTAGGTATGACTAGTAATTTCTGCTCAGGGTAGCCCAGCACTGGAATATTTATAGGTATGCTAGTTTAACATGGAGATGATTTCTGAGTACCTACTTTTTACCTGTATTTTGTGAATCTGCAGTCAGTCCATCAAAATAATTTATGTAAGACACCATGAGGAATTTAATCCTTTCCTATATCAAGGTGTACAGTATTAGAGTGTATATTGCAACTATAATTAAGATTAATACACTTCAAAAGTAGAAGTGATAAGAAGTGCAGTTGAATAACTTATTTTTCCCATACCTCCTCTTTTTATAATTACATTGCTATTGCTTCATGAGAACATTTTTTTTATTATGCCTTATTTGACTGTGGAAAGTGAATTGCTCGCTTACCTTTATATTAAATCTTATACTCCTTTTTAATATAGAATTACTTTAGAGTAATAATGAAAGTGAATCTGAAAGTAATGAGTGAATCTGAAAGTTTAACAGGATCAGAGATATTTAATATTTTAGATCAGTATAATTAGTAACTTTTTGGTAGGGTCAGGGTGATTTCAGTATTTGCTGGTAATTAGCTCTTTTAACTAATGAAAGTGCACTTTTAAAAAATAAATGTCCTTTTCAGAAGATTAACCTGTTTAAAAAGTGATTACTAAATATTACTCATTTTTATTGTAATGGGGCCTGTTCTATTACAAACCTAAGACAAAGAAGAAAGATAGTCAGGTGCATAATGCATGACATCTAGGTTGCATGTTTGGCTTTTTCAGAGGTCTGTATGATCTTTACCAAGTTCTTTTCTGTTGTGTGTCTTTCTTACAGTAAAATGGGAAATGGAGAAACTGACTGTACACAAAATACTGTCAAATGCATAATCTGAAAGTGAAAACAGTTTGGTTTTTCCTCAGATCTGTCAGTTGTAATAAGGTAGAATGGGAAATATCAAAAACTTCAGACAGAAGTGTGATTTCTAGGTTGCTGGCAATCCTTCATCAGGGCTTTAGTAGCCTATCTGTAAAACCGGGTTACTTCTGCTTACCTATCTAACTAAAGTGGTGATGTTTGTTTAATTAATGTTTGTAAAGGGCTTTGTGCTCTTCAGATGGAAGTGTACACTGAAGGAAAGGCTGCTTTCATGTTGATTATGATGTCCTTCAGTAACTGTTAGGAAATACCCTCACCATTGGTCACTGTTACTAAATTCATACTAAAGGGAATTCTGAATGTGCACCAGGAAAGAACAGACACCCACAGAATTATTGCAGTAAATATTTATAAAATTGATTTTATAACCATACCAGGAAACATATTTGACAAGCTGTTTAAAACACAAATCTGCATATGTCAACTGAATTTTGCATCTCTTGCAGTTTTGCATTTGTAAACATTTTAAACTGATGTTCTCTCTCTCTCCGTGTCATGGAGAGATGTAGTTTGAAATTCTGAACTAAAAATAAATAGAAAAAGATAGTTTGTTTTTGTTATTCTCAGAGTAATTGACCCCAAAAAGGAAATTAACAGAGATGCAAAGACTCTAACACTTTAGGGCATGTTAACCATCACTCACTTAAGAAGTGTTAGTTCTGACTGTTGCATGTGACCAACACAAATTTAATCAATTTTATCTTTGAACACTACAGTGTATAGTGCAGTCAAGATCCTCCAACACTATGAGAAATGACACACATGGCTAAAAGTCAGTGTAGATTAGCTGCTGTGTGCTATTTTTCCCCAAGAACTAGCATGATCAATGTAACCGATTCTGAATTTTACTTTACAAGTTAATTAAATAGCTCTCTAGGATCTATGCACCTGGTCACCTTCTGGGAAATAAATAAAAGCAGTTGTGAAAATCCATCTCAAAACAGTATTTTACTAACTACTCAAAGTATTAATAAATTTGGCTTTTGTGACTACTTGTTGACTGCATTTACTGAATTCATTTTTTGAAGTTTACTTGTTAATTTTTTATAAAATACACTTTGTCTTATGACGATGCTATAGGTAACGTATGACTGGAAACAGAAAGATTCAAACCCAATAATATGAACATAGTAAGATATAATAAAGAGTTTATTTAGTGTGGTACTGCCAACCACTACAGCGTAGTATACATTTTACACGTTGTCAGCAAAAATTCTGATTGGCCTTCATATTAAATCTTGGTAAATGGGCCATCTGAAAAGCTATCTACTTAGAGTCCTCTACTCCCATCCTGTGAGAAGCAATTAATAAACAAGTCCATGGAAGCTGGAGGATGCAGCCCCGACAACAGCACCAAGAACAACCTTGTGTTTAACTCTGCAGTATAAGTACCAGGGAGCAGCTACTCTAGGTCACCTGTTTCCCAGGAGACCAAGCAGATCTAATTCATGGAAGTATAGCATATAGAATCATAGAATATCAGGATTGGAAGGGACCTCAGGAGGTCATCTAATCCAACCCCCTGCTCAAAGCAGGACCAATCTCCCATATCCCTAAATGGCCCCCTCAAGGATTGAACTCACAACCCAGGGTTTAGCAGGCCAATGCTCACATTTAAGTCTACTCTGCTTCTGTACCCACTTCAGTCTGCCAGAGGAAGTGCGGGGCATTGTTACAGAAGTGATCCACTTCTGCTGTTTTGGAACTCCCATGCATTTAGAATCCATACACTGTTACTCCTCCCTACTAAGATAGTGGAGCATCAATGTGTGTGTGGGGTGCACAGCTCAGAGATCTGCAGTTCCTGCACAGGGTGACATTTCCCTCTTTGAGTAGTGTCCCTACGGATGCTCTACATCAGCAGTATCCTTCTAAGGAGCAGTATCCCTTAGTATTCCTTACTTCTGAGCACTGTCCCTCTAAGCAGATGGGGTCCAGCACTGGAGACAGTCCTGCAGAGCCAAGTGCCACGTTAGACCTGATGGCATGGAGCAGGGCATAATGCTTTGAAAACACATGGACAGAAATCCAAGCAGCTGCTCAACATATCTCAGATGCTGCAATATTCTTCAGAAATTTAGTATATGTTGCCTTGGATCTGGTTGAATGTACTCTCACCCCTGTGAGAGGGCTGAGAGCCTGCAGACTCATAAGAGGTAGATTACAAAACCTGATACCCATTTGAAAATCTGTGAGCAGAGATAGGAGCCCCTTTATGGCTTTGGCACACAAGCAGGAGGATCTTGTGCCTCCCTGTTTGTTGATGTGAAACATGCAGAACACGTGGTCTATCATAACCCTATTTACTTTGCCCCTAATGAGAAGCAGGAAATGGTGGCAAGCGTTTCTTACTGCCATGAGCTCCAACAGGTTGATGTGGAGACTGTTTTCATGGGCTGCCCATCTGCCCTGAACTGCGAGGGTGTTAAGAGGGCTTCCCATCCTAACAGAGATGCATCAGTTGTTAGAAGCAAAAAGAAAAGGAAGCTCACGAAAGCTCATGCTCAAATAAATTGGTTAGTCTCTAAGGTGCCACAAGTACTCCTTTTCTTTTTGCGAAGACAGACTAACACAGCTGTTACTCTGAAATCAGTTGTTAGAGTCACTGATGGGGTTGAGCAAAAGAAAGAGATGCCTGGACAGACATTCAGTTGCTTCCTCCACCAGTTTACAGAGTTCTTTACATGCAAGTGGACCATCACCTGCCTGTCCCTGGTTGGAGACTAGGTAGTTCTGATCCAACTCTGGAAGCAACAGCAGAAGTGTAGCCTTGCATAACTTGCCACAGAGATGCAAGCTGCCATACAGCCCAAGAGTTGAAGACCGTTCCTTATAGAGGTCTGAGGGCTTCTCTGAATTGTCCCTACTAGACCTGACAAAGTTGCAAATCTGTCCAAAGGGAGGTATGCTCTGGCTTTCAGTGAGTTCAGGTATGCCCCTATAAACTGTATCCTTTGTATGGGTACCAACATGGATTTCTTTACATTCAGCTGTAGGCCCAACTCTTGGTACAGAGCGAAGTCCTTCTGTGTGGATGATAACCTGCCTTGAAGGAGGGGCCCTTGAGTAGCCAGTCATCTAGGTACAGGAAGACCACGATTACTTCCTACCAAAGATAAGCTGCCACTGCTGCTAGAACCTTCAAACACACCCTTGGGGCTGAGAATAGGCCAAAGGGGAGCACTCAGTACTCAAAATGATCTTGGCCTATGGTGAATTGTAGGTATATCCTGTGTGCTGGATGTACAGTGATATGGAAGTAGGTATCTTGCAAGTCAAGGGATGAAAAACCCATCCCCTTCCTCAAGTGAAGGAATTACAGTTGCCAGAGTCACCATCCTTAACTTTTGAGGCTTCATGAACTTGTTTAACTGCCTTAGATTAAAGATCAGCCTCCGACCTCCGTCCTTCCTTGGCACTAGGAAATATTTTGAATAGAACCCCCTACCCCTGTGAGAAGAAGGGACTGGTTCTATTGCCTCAGTAGAAGCTTGTGAGAGGGATCCCTGAAGACGGATGGGGAAAGAGGGTGAAAGGAAGGGAGTGTTAAAAACTGTAACCCGATGTTATGACCTCCAAGACCCATTGATCCATGATTCTCTGCTCCCAAGCCTGGTGGAAATGGACAAGGCAGTCACCAAAGTAAGGGAGGTGGACTAAGGGCTCAGCTGTAAATCCAGAAGAGTGGGAGGATTTGAGTCCTTTACCAATTCCTGTGCCAAGAACGGCCTCTCAAAGACCGAGGTCTTGGCACCAAGAGATACTCAGTGCCCACCCACCACAGAGACACTGGTTCATCCAACACAGGGAGATTCTTCAAGTATCAGAATTCCTGCAGTACCAGAAAAGAATCTGGTACAGACGCTGTAGCCGAGATTGCCGAAGCTGATGATGATAGGCATACTGCAGGTTTGGTAGGTATCAGGCACTGATGTTTGCTTGGTGCTGAAGGTACTGCTTGCACCAGTACCCCCAGCTGAGCTGCTTGCATCAGTACCAATGGCTGGGTTAAGGCATGATGGCACCAATGGCTGAGTGGGTTGCTTTGGTGCCAATAGCTGAGTCAAACTCAA
The DNA here is from genome assembly GCF_965140285.1 of Lepidochelys kempii. NCBI lineage: Eukaryota > Metazoa > Chordata > Testudines > Cheloniidae > Lepidochelys > Lepidochelys kempii. The sequence continues at coordinate 62,360,431 of NC_136384.1, read as the reverse complement.
TGGTACCCTGTGCTCAATGGTACCCTCCTTACTGGCAGAGCGTACAGGTGCCCTATTGGGGCTGTGCTTCCTTTCCTTGAAGCTTCCTGGGCCTGCCGGTACCAAAGGAAGCATCTTTGGCCTTAATGGTACTCTCTGGGACCGAGGACCTCGAGGGGGACCTGGTCTCTTTGTGGAGCTGGCTCCTTAGATATAGTCTGTGTTCCTCTTTCAGGGAGTCTTCCCAGCAGGCTCCCAAGACTTCCCTTTCCCTGAGGGGCAGCATGCCCTGAGGTTGAAGCCCGCTGCATCTGTCTGGGGACAGTTGTATGGGGGCTGGGGGGAAGGGGTCTCCTGACCTGGCTCAGAAGGTGTTTGCTGGGAGCAATCCATTGTTGGATCATATTAAAGAAGTTCTGTATTAAAATCACAAATGAGTTTGATTCCCCAGAGTTTAAATTCCAGGGTATTACTAATTAAGAGGTCTCTTGGTTTTTGGTACTCTTTCTCTCCCTCTATGTGTGAAACTTGCAAGCTGCTAACTGTGTTAGTACATTCTAAGACAGAGTCTGTTCTCAAAGCAGTTCACAGAGAGAGAGACTCAAAGCAATACTCTAACAACAGAAACAACACCCAGAGACTCCCCGCCCTTTTGTTGTATTAACAATAGTGATTAAAATAGAGATAGAGGATGTATGTGGATGGATGCTTGGTGTGGATAATAACTGAATGATCAGGGAGGTGCCAGCCTAAGAATCCAGTGTCTATCGGCTGAAGAAGGCGTCAATTGGAAATAACCAGAGGACCCCCCCCGGAGGGCAGACTGGAATCCACCCAACAGCCTCAAGGATGGGAGAACCGAAGAACAAGATAACATCTTGGAGCCGTCAGGAATGTGCTATCTGCTGATTGATTCAGCAACAGCATGATGAAGCAATTCCCATAGACTGGCATAGGAAGAAATTCCTATAAAAATAGACTGTAAAAAGTGAGAACTTTGGGGTCTGATTCTGCAAACCAACTTCCAGGAGCATCAGATGAGCATCTGACAAGGCCCTGCTCCCTCCTCATGTCCAGGCCACCTGGCCAGTGGCTTGGCATGAGCAACTCTAAGGCTGGTAACTATGATAACAACCTTGCAGAACCTGTGTGTGTGTGTGTGTTTGTATGAATGAATGTGTGACTAAATATGAGATTGAATGGAATGTTATAACTATAACTAACTGCTTACTATGATTCTTTCTGTATTCACAATAAATGTGGTATTTTGCCTTTTTCCCTTTAATAAGATCCTGCTGGTTTTTATTTTATTGGTACAACACCATGGCCAACAGTCCGAGATTTATTTTCATTTTTCTTAGCCCTGGACTTATGGGCCAAACAGAAGGAACACTTCTGGTAGACATGGGACTCCCCCAGGCAACAGACACACTTGGAATCCCCTTGCTTATCAGTACAGCCTCCTGGCAAAAGAGGCCTGCCCTGTCAGGAGAAGACAAGTCTCCCATACGGAAGAGAGGGAAAACACACAATCCTTTCACCTAAAACTAACTATACTATACAACTACAAAGTAACTAACTACTTGCAGAAAAGAGAAGACTGAGTATGCTCTAGATGGACATGAAAAAGAAAAAGAATAGTAGCTATATCTCTGAATTGATTTTACGTTCATGGTGTTAATACATTTGGTTTTCATGAAGATCTGATGACAGACATTTAACTGATTTTGCACAAAGCACTGCATTCATTTTTAATACCCCAAAGCCTACTTTTTAAATGATTTCTACCGGACATACTTCTGTTGTCTTTAGTGAGTTGTTCAATAATACACAATTGGAAATAGGATGATAAAACCAATAGGACATACACAGTAATACATTCTAAAAACTTTATTAGTGTGACACAGGCTCTCAATACAGACTGTCAGGTTGTCATAATTCTGATTATCCTCCATATTAGGTCTTTGGAAAATGGTTGTCTGGAACACAAGATAGATAGGACCAGACTTTGAAATCCTGGCTAACATTTCATCCACCATTACCTCTCACTGAGTAGTTCCTTGAAGTCAATTAAACTGTTTATAGTGTTACTCATTGTGAGTAAGGACACCAGAATCTTGCACTTATAGCACTATGCTTCCCTCTGCTGTGAGGCACAAAGAAGAGAAAAACCCACAGAAACTGGGGAAAGTAGCACATCTGCAACAGCTCACAGAATATCCTCATCTTCAGCATTACAATGTGGTTGCCAGGGAACGGCTGCTCTTTGCCAGCTGTTTCCCTGGGGACCATGTAAATATAGTTCATGGAAGTTAATGCCATTCCTTATAGGATTAACTTCTGCTCTGCTCTTGCACCCCATTTTGGGAGTTTCAATAGAAGATGGAGAGGCAGAGACTTGGTATTATTGCAGAAATGCCACACTTTCTGTTGATTTGGAGCTCCCATTCATTTGACTCTTGCTAAGTTCCAGGGCCCCCCTTTCCCTCTCTTGCAGTATGATATGGCCAGGAGTGCAGGTGACTCGCATTAGCATCTGTAGTCAGGAAACTCCTGGCACAAAGAGGATAAGAGTACAGTTGTAGTGATGTAATTTGAGAGAATGGAGACTCTTTTTTACACTGCAACAAAGGCACTGTCCAGACTTTTGACATTTTATTATTAGGAGTCCATGAGATGATACATCTATTAATTTGCCATCCTGTAAATATCTGTGATTGACCTATGATTTCTCACCAATAATTCATCCAAAGAAATACCTTATACAGCCAGCCTAGAAAGGCCAAGGATAACCAAAACTCATTACATTCCTAGAATGCTTAATGCATTCATTGCAATGTTAAAAATGCTAGCACATACCTAGAGAACTCTACTGACATTTACAGGCACTATGTGGAGATTATGTGCAAAAATTTGCAGGCTGTTTCTGGAATTGCTATTAAGTTCTTATGAAATAGACTTCTTACAAATATAAAGCATCCTTTCCCTCTCAGAACTGAAGAAATTACAAAAAAAGTTTCAAAATGTATCAATACAATAACATGAGTGATTAGAAAAAAAACCAAAAAACACCCTAATTCATTCCTGGAAATATGATATGAAAAACCTCCAGCAAATACCACTGTACAAAAACCACTCAGAATAACCTCACGCTCTTGCATTAGCTTTTGTTCTTTGGGAATAACTGCCACCAGCAGAATGAAGACTTTTTACACTATGTGCCGATCACCTGGAAGAAAAAAATAGTTCCAGAGAAGAAATTCAGTGAAACATACGACATGTAAAAAGAAATTCAACTTGAAAAAACATAAGCTACTTTATCTGAGGATAATAATACACAACACAGAGAAAGAATCCCAGGAAGAAGTAATACCAAAAGTGATTTAGGTATTATCATATGCAGTGTAATAATCCAAAAGGAGACAAAGATGATATTGGGCTGCATATACAGAGAACTGATAAGTCCTGTCTATGGGTGAAATCTTGGCTCCATTGAAGATAATGACCAAACTCTCTCACATTGGATTTCACCATGTCTCTACACGTAGAAAACTGTGTTTACTTCTGGGGACATCAATGACACATAGATCAACACGTTAGAAGGGACTCAGAGAGCAACAAACATGATTAAAGGCTCTGGGGACAGTATTAGGAGGAAAGATTAAAAGGTCTAAATACATACCATATAACTAGGGCTCTAGCAAATTCACAGCCTTGAAAAAGACTTCAAGGACCATGAAATCAGACCTTCCCTATGATATCTAGCTACTGGAAGGGAGTGGCAAGACCAGGGCTGGGGGCACCCCACCCAGGGGTTCCTACCATGTACCAGGTTCCAACTGCTAATCCCGGCCAGTCTGTGGAGGGATGGGACTTCCTCTTCCCCGGCATGGCTGCTCTCAGGTGGAGATCAGACACACCTCCAGGTACCTCCCCTGGCTGCAGAAAGCTCTCACTTCTGCACTGCCTTCAGAGCCAGCTCTGAAGGCAGGGTGGTAATCCCGCAACCCCTTGCAACAGCTTTGCAACCCTTCCCCCATGACCTCCTTTTGGGTCAGGACCCCTCAGTTACACCACCATGAAATTTCAAATGTGAACATCTGAAAACATGAAATCAACTAATTAAAAAACCCTCTGGCCATGAAATTGACCAAAATGGATTGTGAATTTGGTAGGGCCTTACATATAACTAATCGGTGACTAACAGTTAATATAATTGCCTGTGCATATTTTAAGGGTGTAAATCTCAAGATAAAGTATCATCGTACTAGAGGGTATATCTAGGAATAAAGACATAAGAGAAAGTTACTTATCTTATAGTAACTGGAGGTTTTACAAGATGTGGTCCCTATCTGTATTCCATTGTGGGTAGGTATGAGCTCCACAGCCAGAGAATTTTGAAAGCATTGTCTGTTGGTCCGCACATGCACCCTTGCTCACCTCATGCCTCTCACCATGGAGATAAAGGGGGAGCAGAGAGATTTCCTCTCCACTTCCTTTTCCACTGTGAACAAAACAGTGATCTGAAGCAGACAGCAAGGAGGGCAGGTAGTGGAATAAAGCACCTTCAGTTACTATAAGGTAAGTATCTTTCTCTTCTTCTGCGAGTGCTGGTCCCTATGTGTATTCTGCTGTGGATGACTGACAAGCTATACTCAAGTAGAAGGGTGCAAAGATGCAGATGGCAGAGCCGAACGAAGGACTGCCATTCCAGAGGATGCATCAGCGGAGAAGTCAAAAGCATAATGCGTGGATGGATGAGAGGGAGTGACCCAATGGAGCAGGAGACACTGGACCTGGGAAAGTGAAGATGTCCTCAGGAGGAGCGTAGGTCTCAGCTCTTCCCAGAGCGTGAGGGGTCCTGTTTGCCTGAACTAGAGGAGTCACAGCAGAGACAGTCTGTGCCATAGCCATGGAATACAGTCAGTACCGCAGATAACTGATGCTCTTAGTGACCGCTCTTCATTGGTGCCAACAGACCCTGGGGTTTGTGTTTGGGTGGTACAAGAGGCACCACAGCTGCCTGGTCACGATCCAGTGCTGACGGAGCCCTAGACTTTTGATCTTTCTTGTCATACCCCTAGGACTTAGGACATACTAAGTTCTCTTGGGCTGAGCTTGGAGACTTGTTCAGTTTAGGCAGGGTTGAATCTGATTTCTTCAAAGTGCATTTGAAGGAGGATTTAGTTTCATGCTTGTGAGAATGCTCCCTGCTCTCTTGACAAGACCCCAGTGAGGCATACATGTGGACTCCCTTGCTCCTGAGTTGGATGTCGTGGTACAAGGCACACTCCTTGCTGAGTCAGGCAGATGTACAGGGTGGCGTGAGAGGGTTCCCTGGCCTGGGCCCGATTGCAGCCTCATGGCTTGTTCATTAGATGCTTCCTAAAGTGAAGTTTCTGCTGTTTCTGTGTATCACTGGGGAACTAATACCAGACAGCGGACCTTGGTGGCGTATTGTGGGTTTCCCTGAGGCAGTGCAAGCAGTGTTGGTGGTTGTCGCTGACTGAGAAGGAGCAGGAAGCACAAATTTTGAAGCCCTGTGTCCTGGGCATAGTCCAGTACCCCACATGAGGAACGGGGGTGGGGGCTTCTCATGATGGGGAGGCTAACTAGCTTTAGTGTCTTATGGTTATCAGATAAAACTATAAACACTAAACACTTCAAAAACTCTTTACCAATAAACAGACGTAGATATGTTCACAGAAAAAGGAGAAAGCTGAAGCTTTGGACACTGGAGGTTCCAACCTGGACCCATGTGGAGCTGAGAAGAAACTGAAGAGGCCGTCAGTCTGCAACTCCTTTTATCTCCTCAGTCCGAGGCATGAGGTGAGCAAGTGTGCATGTGTAGACCAACGGACACGCTTTCAAACTTCTCTGGCCACATGGAGCGCGTGCATGCCCACAGTGGAATACACCGAGGGACCAGCACTCGAAGAAAGACTCTTTAGATAGACTATTAGGAATAACTTTTTGACAGTGAAGGTTATTAGTTGGTGAAATGGTCTCACAAAGGAAGCAGTGGCATCACTTGAAATATTTAAAATTAAACTATCCAAAAGCTCTTGCAAATGAATTGCAGGAACCAATTCTATTCTGGTTTGGTGGAATTTGAGAGGAGCCTGTGCTAGAGGAGATAGCAGGGATTTCCTGTCTAGGATTCTCTACAGCGAAGTCCTGCGTATTTGGTCTAAAAGTGAACTACAACTTGGTTCCAGTTGGGCTTGTCAAATGGTCTCATCTCATTAATGTAATTATGGTTCATTAAAGCAGATCCTCTTAGTTACCATAAAGACAATGGGTTAAAGAGAAATCTTACCCAATACTGTAATATTAAAGTTTAACTTGTTTTTTGGCTCTCGGATTTTGCACTGGAGGACTGCTCCTTTGCCTAAAAAGGAAAAGTAAAACACAGCATGAATGAGCTATAATTTACTGTTTCAGATTAAGAATCAAAATAACATAACAATTATAGATTAGAAGTGATAATGACAGCATCTAAATGATCTGCATCTGTGAGACATGCTCATCAGCAGTAACAGGGAGAAGAAAAAAAAAGGCCATCATTCTGCAAAATGTATTTGTAACTTCATGTGGGTCCATTTCTCCTTATTTTTCTGTATCCCATATTTTATTTTGGCATGTGTGGCTGATCTCCTCCCTCACTATTATCTTGACATCTACTGGGCCATAGCTATAGGCAATAGCTATCAGCAGCCAGACAACTTTTAACATTAGAAAATGTCCTCCTAACTGCTAGTATAAAATGCTCCTGATGCAATGCTTTTAAATTACAATTTGCAAATCAGCTCAACTGTTGTTAAACAAAAGCCTTGGAAAGCAAATTTCCTGGTAAAGAAAAATGCCATTCATCACAATCACTGAAAAAATATGATATACATGATGTTATAAGTCTGGCTCATAGGAATAAATGGTAGATCAGTTAATTAACTGGGCTAGGTCTTTTCCATGTCTAATTCCAGTTTCTATGATCCTTTATGGGTTGCTGAAAATCCAAGCAACATTTGGGGTCCTTTCTGCGGTTTTGCTTATATTAAGTATATATCCATCTATAGACATGCACTACATAAAAAATTCACACACTTTCCCTATCCACCAAATTCATTCTGCATACATATTTATATACAGGCACAGATTTTTTTATTTAATGATTAGATAAAACATATGACAAAAGGGGAGAAGACGAGGGACTTGACATACGAGAATAAGATTACTGGAAGCAGGAGAGGAGAAAGGTTGCTCCAGACAAAGGAGATGAAAGAAGGGGTGGAATCACAAGTGGGAGAAGTAGACAAAGGGAGTGGGGTGAGGAGGGCTGTGACAGACAAGCACAGGACTGTGGGCAGGAAGCTCTGAAGGTGAGAATGAGGAGTTTGAGTGTCTTGAGGAACATATGACTAGATAGAGCCCACATCTACCTGGTATGCTGCATGGGATTTACCCTCCTTTGAAGCAGACACCTTTTTAAGCCAAAGCAGGTCCACAGCATCTCCAGAAATAGTTAAGTGCCACTCCCTTTCATACATACAAAAGTGGGTCAAACAGAACCTATTATTTGAGAACACTTTCCCCAAACGCTAATGTCCAAATAAAATGGTTCCAGATTCAAGTTTCCCATCTCCACACTCATATTGTTCAACAATCCAGTCCTATTCATATTAGGACTTAGTTCTACCTTTTTAGGATCTTCAGGTTTTCCACCATCCTTTGTGGCTGGTTTTGTGGTGGCAGCTTCCTTTCCACTTTTGTCCTCTAATCCTGACACCTGTCATCAGAAACAAATTCACTTTCAAACAAAGAAAAAGAAGAGTTACCATCTTCCAGAATCAAATAGAATCTAGAATATTTGGGCTACATCCCTGTCTAAGTACTGAGAAGCCCTGTGGTCTGGCAGCAGAAAGGGCAGAGATAATGAAGCTGATCGTCTGGTGGCCTATTGTACTGGCTACGTGGCCAGATTCCATCTTCAGTACAAAGCAGGTGCACTGCACCTGAGAATCTGCCCTTCACTCCACAGACAGACAAACTATATTTTTATGGGACTTGAACCATTTATTTAGACATCATATCTTTAGATGCCTTACTGAAGATGTACGGTTCATGTTGTGTGTGCATGCTGAGGAAGAAAGGGTTTTGGAAAGATAAAGAAATAAGTTACTCTCATTTAGTTTTGTTGATTACTCAAGCAAAGAGTTTCTTTCTAGGATTAGGCTAACACTTGAATCAGATACAGTGTGAGAAAGGGTCAGGTTAAGGAAAAGGTTAAATGGGTCAGGGTACAGAGTCATAAAAATCGGTGCCAACAACGGCTAAGAGATCTGAGACAAGTCCAGAGAACAGCCCCAAACAACCACTCTTCTTGTCCTAGTGGAAAAAAATAAGTTTATTTGGAGGAGATGAACAGGATGCATTGTCAAGCAGTGAATGAGAACTAATAAATTAGTATTTACAGTTCAGGAATATATTTTATTTAATGTACTTAGCAAAGGTTGAACTCATGTAACAAAGGGAATTTTGTTGTTTATTCTCCTATCAATGCTGGGGAGTCCTGAGAAAAGTTCTCCATCACTGGAAAGAGAGATGTAGTTAAACCTTGTCGCTGTCTCCACCCCGAAGCCAGGAGGCGACCAGGCAGCTTCCTATTGTTCTGCTTTAGTCAGAGGGCCTCTCTGGAAACAGAATCACCTCCCTTTTTGGGAACTGTATCCTGCAGTTTAATAGAGCATTTCTTACTGGCAGCATGGAACAAACAAGAAATCACATGACAGAATCACAGAAAATGTTTGAAATGGGACATTACTGGTATGTGTCTCTCAGTAATTGGGTGTTTTACGTCTTAACCTTGAGAAAACCAGATAACTCACAGGGGTCGCTTGTGAACTGGCTCAGTTTCCAAGGAGGCCAGTAGAAGTTGCTGTGCTGGGCAGGAAAATTCATTTTTGACTGCTGGGAGGCCAGGCTGAGTCCAGACTCTCAGGTGGTCAAAATCCCAACCATATTTGCCTCTTCCCAGTTGAGAGTCCCCATTCCTCTCCCACACTGTGCTCCTAAAGTGACACCCTCCACTGCTGCCAGTTCCCAATTTGACCCCGAGGCTGGAAACAAGCAGGGGAAGTGGATCACATCAGGTGGCCAGGAGTGAGGCAGGGAAGAACTGGCATGGAGACAGTGCTGTGACTGTGGGAAGCCGGTGGAGAACGAAGGCTCTTCACCCACTCAGGTGATGCGATTTCTTCTGTCTGTGGGTGAGGGAGCTAGGGGTGGTTATTTGCAAATCGGAGCAAAGAAATTGATATAGGGGTTGACTAAATGAAGCCTAATTTAGCCAGCAGTGAGCAGTTCTAGAAAATCTAACAACACAGTTTGTGAAACTTAGCACTTAATATCCCCCAATCACCCCAGTGTGTTCTGGTCACGTCAAATGAGCTATTTAGAATGGATCCATTTTTCCAATGATACAAAAGGCCATGAGAGTGCTGTTTTGCTGGCTCAGCCCAAGTGGATTGAGGGGGACAGCAAGCATGAAGGAAGTTTGACATTCACAGTGCTTTTCTCCAATTCCAGATTTAGTCGCATATCAGCTCCCTCATCTCCCTCTATATTCTCCAGAGCAGCAGCATCCATTCCCAAAGATTTATCTATGGCACCATCTCTATGCTGCTGACTCCCAAACGTACCTCCCTACCACCCGCCTTTCCCATTCTGTGCAGTCTCACATCTCCACCTGCATCTTTGACCTTTCCAAGTGAATGTCCTACCACAGTCTCATACTCAATATGATACAAATTGACCTGTTCATTTTTCATCCCAAATCCTCTTCTTGCTTCTTCATCCCTGCTGTCAACTCCCTTATCCTCCCCAACAAATGGGCTGGCAATGTTGACGTTGTATTTGAATTCTCTCTCTCCCCTGCTCCCTCACACATCCAAGCTCTCTTCAGACTCTGTCAAGTCTGCCCTTCCATTAATACTTCTACGACACCTTCACTTTCCTCTTTGTTCCAACCTACCCCTAAGCCTTGGTCATTCTTGCAGTAATAAAGTCAAGATTTCTTCTCTCTGCCTCCCCGTTTCCTCTTGCCCCACCCCAGTCTATACAAATGCTGCTACTGAAATCCACCTTCCTCTCTTGTTGCTCTGAAAATTATTTCAATAGGATTTTTGTCTTCATAGAATAGAATCATAGAATATCAGGGCTGCAAGGAACCTCAGGAGGTCATCTAGTCCAACCCCCTGCTCAAAGCAGGGCCAATCCCCAATTTTTGCCCCAGATCCCTAAATGGCCCCCTCAAGGATTGAACTCACAACCCTGGGTTTAGCAGGCCAATGCTCAAACCACTGAGCTATCCCTCCCTCCTATCCTTCACTGTCAAGGCCACACCCAACTCCAGCCCTACTTATATATCTACTCTTATTTCCTCCTGATCTTCATCCAAGGAAGAAAACTGAAAAAACTGGGATCCCCTGGATAAGAACATAAGAATGACCATACCCATGGTCTAGCCCAGTATCCTTTCATATGACAATGGCCAGTGCCAGATTCTTCAGAGGGAAGGAACAGCACAAGGCAATTATGAAGTGATTTATTCCCCGTCATCCAGTCCTAGCTTCTGGCAGTCAGAGGTTTAGGGATACCCAGAGCATGGGGTTGCATCCCTGACAATCTTGGCTAATAGCCAATGATTTTATGAATTTATTGAGTTATTTTTTGAACCCAGTTAATTCTCACCCTTCTTCTAAAAGTATGTCAGACCAACAATGAAGCCTTGATAGTGTCCCTTTAAGTTACCCTCTCAAATGCTCTTATACGGGAGAGTGTAAGTCTAAACACAAACAGAGCCAAAACAAAGAAACGTAATGCAAACCTATGCCTGTGGCAGTCCTGCAAATACACTATTTTGCAAATCCTTTGGGAGAAAATGTCCTACCTTTGAGTCTTGTGGTGTGGCAGGAGTTTTTGCACAATTATCAAAGTCCCCTGATAGAGCAGCAATAGCTGCAGAGTTATCTGTAGGCTTCTGCAATAGAAACTATCATCAGTCATAAAGCATAGAATGCAAAAGGAGTCACAGATTGGACTCTAAAATGATCAACTAAAGCAAAAGACCAACCAACCAACCAACCAAAAAAAAAAAAAATCCTTAGCACTTACGCCCAATCCATAAAGCTGTTCAGACAGCATAGTTCTGTTCCCAGTGTAGATACAGCTCCTTGAAATCACACGGCTGAAATTTTTAAAAATTGACTCCCAAATCCATATTTAAGGACCTAACCCAGTTTCTTCATTTTCAAAAAATGCTACTATTTTGAAATCAATAAGAGCTATTAATGCTCAGCACTTTTTGAAAGTGAGGCTACTTATTTAGGTTCTTAAATACTCTTTTAAGAACTCATTTTTGAAAATCTTGGTCCCCATGTTCTTATTACAGGTGAAGCTGGTAGGTCTGCCTACTTTTGATTGCCAGACTGTACATGCAGCCTTAATACTGGCATTTCTGAACTTTTCAGTACTTGACTTTACAAACTTAACATTCTTTTAATGTAGTTTTGTATGTGTAATATCTACATTATAAGAGTTGCCCATTTGAAAGTATTTACTCTCACTTAAATAAGCACAATATTTCGACATCTATTCAACAGCATTTTTGAGAATTTGCAATATACAGTGCTATTGAATCAAAGACAACATTGCTTAGAACACCATTCGATTCAAAGCACAGTCAGGAAGGGATCAGTGCAGAATAAACCTGTAATGACTTTTACCTTTGGTTCTTTGGGTTTCACATCCTCCTTTGCTGTTGGCTTTACTGGTTTACCCTTAAAAAGCAGATAGGATGAAATGGTTGCATTTATTATATAACCCTTAGTTTGAGCTGATGAATCAAACTGAAAGTAAAATAGGCTCTTACATTCTTCACTTGACAGTATTAGTTACTAGTCACAGTAATTTTATTTATGATGCTTTACTGTCCTATCTACTTCATAATCCATTTATTATACCTACACAGCCTCCTTCAACAGATTCTTGTGATCTCATGTTTTTCCCCTGCTTTAATGTCCCCCTGAAGACACTGCATCTCCCCTGTATCCTTCCAGTTGAAGAGAATTGGTTGGGATACACTTTGTCTGGCTCCAATTTGTTGAGCAAGATCTTTCACTCCCTTGGCATGGCAGTGATTCAGTAAAATGAGTGACAGCTTCACAAGACTTTATTCTTACAGGTTCCACAAAAACAACAGTATTTATGTAATGTTTTTCGTCCACGGATCTTACAATACTTTACTAAGATGAGAAGGGAATAATAGTCACAATGATTTTAAGGCCTAAGTTTTCAAGAGTGTCCACTAGTTTTGTGTGCCTTGTTTTTGGGTGCTCAACTTGAGACACCTTGGGCCTGATTTTCAGCCAGGTGGATCCCAGTACTTCCTGGCTGCATTGATCACTGATGGCTGGTTGAAGTGGCTTAACCATTCTGATTTTGATCAATGTAAAAGGAACAGTCCATTTTCTTTGCATCAGACACATAATGGTTTGGGGATTTATTCTCCCATCTTTGTTGTGGGGATTTATATAGGTAATGCCAATAGATATGAGTCACTCATGTAACTCCAATGGTTGCTCACACAACTCTACTGATGGGAAAACTGACTTGTTGCACTGTGTTAAGATGACTGAACTTAAATTCAGAATGCAGCCACTGAGGTACTTGGTCTGTTTACCTGCTCATCTGAATCCAGAATATGCCTGTAATCAGGAGGGATTGTATCATCTCTGTCCCCAAGTTTTTCGTGGTGTTCAGATTTAGCACGTTCCTAAGAATATGAAATAAACAACACTTACTGATCTCCTCCATTGGAATGATGGGGTCTAGTAAGAGTAATCTGTAATTTATTGCTTCTGTAATTGCATATCATACAATAGGTGACCCAAACTAACAGATATGCTAGGATGACTTTATTAAACAGAGAATTTTTTGAGTGGGAGGTCTTATAAAAGTACTTTTTTAGATAAACATTCTAGGAGAACAAACAACATTTTTATACACTAGAGTTGAGGCATCAGTGGAAATGTGTATACATTTGTTTAACCATGAACCCTGCATTGTGGGTATAAAGCTTGAAAAATTGTTGCCTCTCAACAGATATACCATTTTAATATGTTAAAAATCCCAAAATGACAACAGATACTATTTTCTTCAAATACATTTTCAGTTCTGCTTCTCAGCAAGATAACAACTCAACTGCTTACTAAGTGTTCAACACAGTATGCCACCACATTAGAACTCATCCACCTACTGCACTGGTTCAAACACAAGGTTAACATTCTTATAATGCCATTGCTTTGTGTTGCAGCTCCTCAGCCATGCTCAGAATGTAAAATGCAAGGTTCTTGTCAGCCAAATATCACAATTAAATGTCAGTGGTCTGTGTCTCTTATTAGTTAGGAAACAGTCAGTCAGAATTAGCTGCAGCCAGAGATGGTTTTAAACATAAATATGATTAAGATGAAGATGATTAAGATCACTATTTCTGAATGCAATATGAAAGAGGGAAGCATTCATTCTGCAATCAAATCTGTATGTTTTTGTTTAGGCTGCTTTATGTGGTATTTGATTAGATATATGTATATTCTTCAGCACATATTAAAAAATAACTAGCCATTTACAGTCAAAAAAAGGCAGTTACCTTTTTCCGTAACTGGTGTTCTTCGAGAGGTGTTGCTCACGTCCATTCAGCTTAGGTGTGTGTGTGTGTACTTGCCACATGCACCAGTGCTGGAAGTTTTTCCCCTCCACAGTATCCGTAAGGGACGGACTCTGGTGACCCCTGGAGTGGTGCGCACATTCCACAGTATAAGGGGAGCCAACGGCTCCACTTACCCTCTGTTCCTTCTTGCTGGAAATGCCAACAGCGGGGAAGGAGGGCAGGTTGTGGAATGGACATGAGCAACACGTCTCGAAGAACACCATTTATGGAAAAGGTAACTGTATTTTCTTCTTCGAGTGCTTGTTCATGTCCATTTCAACGTAGGTGACTCCCAACGTGACTCCCAAGCGGTACCCCAGGAGGTGGGTAGGAGTTCACAGATGTATAGATTGCAACATAGCTCCACTGAACCCAGCATCATCCTTGGCCTGCTGAGGGATGGCAAAGTGGGCTGTGAACGTGTGTACCAAGGACCACATCGTGGCTCGACAGATGTCCTGGGTTGGGAAATGTGCCAGGAAGGCCACCAAAGATGTCCGCGCTCTGGTCGAGTAGGTTCTGACGATCGGCGGCAGAGGGACTCCCACTAACTCATAGCAGGTCCGAATGCAAGAGGTGATCCAGTTAGAAATACAGATCCTATCAGCTGTAGAGATGAAAAGCTGAGTCGACTTACAGAAAGGCTTTGTCTGATCTAGGTAGAAAGCCAGGGCCCTTCTTACGTCCAAAGCGTGAACGCGCCTCTCTTCACTACTCTCCTGGGGCTTAGGGCAAAAGACTGGAAGGAAGATGTCCTGGCTCATGTGAAAAGTAGACACCACCTTGGGAAGGAAAGCTGGGTGGGGCCAGAGCTGGACCTTGTCCTTATAGAAGGCCATGTATAGACTTACAGAAAGGCTTTGAGCAGGGAGTTGGACTAGATGACCTTCTGGGGTCCCTTCCAACCCTGATATTCTATGATTCTATGTACTGTGATTCTGAGGTCAGGGCTCGCAGCTTGGAGACTCACCTTGCTGATGTCACCACCACCAGGAAAGCTACCTTCCATGATAGGTGAGACAGTGAGCACGAGGCCAAAGGCTCAAAAGGCAGACCCATGAGCCTGCACAGAACCAAGCTGAGACCCCACTGAGGGGCCGGGGATCGAACTTCAGGAAAAAGCCTTCGAGGCCTCTGAGGAACCTGACAGTCATGTCATGGGAGAACACAGTCTGCCCCTTGATTGGTGATGAAAGGCAGAAATGGCTGCCAAATGCACCCTGATAGAGGAGTGCGCCAGTCCTTGGTTCCTCAAATGAAGCAGGTAGTCTAAGATCGACTGCACTGAAGAATGCGAAGGGGAGATGCCCTGTTTGACCGCCCAGCAAGAGAATCTCATCTACTTTGCCAGTCGAGGGCTTTCTACTCTTGAGGAGGATCTTCTGGACTCCTTCCGAACAGGCCCATTCCTCAGTGTTTAGCCACGCAACATCCACGCCATGAGGTGGAGTGACGTGAGGTTGGGGTGCAAGAGTTGACCGTGATCCTGTGACAGCAGATCTGGTCGGTTTGGCAGGGACCAGGGAGGGATCATTGACAAGCTTGATAGCATCCTGAACCAGTGCTGGCGAGGCCATGCCAGGGCGATTATGATAACCTGTGCCTTGTCCCTCTTGATTTTGGCTACGACCTTACTGATGAGCGGAATCAGAGAGAACACGTACATCAAGCTTCCTGTCCAGAGCAGGAGGAAGGCGTTGGAGAGGGAGCCCTTGCCCAGACCCCATCTGGAGCAAAACCTGTGGCACCCCCTGTTCTTCCTGGTGGCAAACAAATCCACTTGGGGAGTTCCCCACCTCTGGAAGATCATGCCGGCTACGACTGAGTGGAGCATCCACTCATGGTGAGAGGAGAAGTCCCTGCTTAGGTGATTTGCTAGCGTGTTCTTGGCACCTGGTAGGTGACACGCTTCTAGATGGATTCTGTGGTCGATGCAGAAGTCCCAGAGACGGAGTGCTTCTTGGCAAAGGGCCGAGGATTGTGCACCCACTTGTCTGTTGATGTAGAACATCGAGGCTGTCTTGTCCGTGAGGACTCTGACCACTCTGCCTGACAGGTGAGGGAGGAAGACTGCGCATGCTCTGCACGCCGCCCTGAGCTCTTTGACGTTTATGTTTAGCATCGACTCCTCTGGGGACGACATACCTTGGGTCTGGAGGGTGCCGAGGTGCGCCCCCCATCCGACGTTTCTGAAACCAACTCGACTTCGTGAGGGGTGCTGTCGATGGGGACTCCTACCAGGACTTTTCCGGGGTCGGTCCACGATCGCAGCGAGGTAAGTACAGTAAAGACCTTTTCCAGGTGGTCCCTGGACTGGGAGTAGACCACAGCCAGCCATAGCTGCAGGGGTCGCATCCAGAGCCTGGTGTGGCACACCACATATGCACACACTGCCATGTGACCTAGTATGCAGAGGGAAACGTGGAGACTTCCGCAATGAGGTCCACCAGTGCCCTGAATCTCTCCAGCAGCAGGAACGCCCTGGTGCAGGTCAAGTTGAGCACTGCTCCAATGGACTCTATCCTCTGTGCCGGAACTAACGTGGATTTTTTGTTGTTTACAAACAGGCTGAGGCAAAGGCAGGTGGCTAACAGCATTGTAACATGCCCTTTGGACCTGGAGCTGCCCTTGACTAGCCAGTCATTGAGGTATGGGTAGATCTGGATACCCCCATGTCGCAGGTAAGCAGCCACCACCGACATGTACTTGGTAAATACCTTCAGTGCTGTTGCTAGGCCAAATGGGAGGACCACAAACTGACAGTGGTTGGGACCTACCATAAACCGGAGGAAGCATCTGTGTCCCTCGAAGATGGTGATGTGGAAGTACGCAACTTTCAGATCGAGGGTGGTGTACCAGTCTCCCAGATCCAAGGAGGGGATGATGGAGGCCGGGAGACCATGCAGAACTTCAGCTTCACTAGGAAGTGGTTCAAGTTCCGCAGGTCCAGTATAGGTCGCAGACTGCCCTTGGCCTTTGGGATTAAAAAGTAACAGGAATAGAACCCCTTGTTCCTGCACTCTGGAGGCACAGCATCCACCACACCTAGCTGCAGTAACCCCTGTGCCTCCTGCACGAGGAGACTCTTGTGAGAAGGGTCCCTGAAGAGGGACGGGGAGGGAGCGCGGGATGGTGGGGTAGAAAGCAACTGAAGGGTGTAACCCCATGCCACCATATTGAGGACCCATAGGTCTGATGTTCTAGATGCCCACACAGGAAGGAAAGGAGAAAGACGGTGGGCAAAAAATAGGGGAGGGAGGGTCCTGGGAACAGTCCAGTAGGTCGCCGTTGGGAGTACCCTCAAAATGAGCACTTGCCCGCCTGCTTATTGCGGGTCAAGCTCGACTGAGAAGCCTGCGAAGGCTGTTTGCTAGGACGCTGCTTATAGCCTCTGGATTTCTTATGGGGAGGCTCCTGGTGAGGGTGGCTCCCCTGGCCCTGAGCCTGCTGCAGCTTATACTGCTTGCGGGCAGGGCTAGGAACATACAGGCCCAGTGTTTTAAGGGTTGTGTGGGAGACCTTTAGGCTGTAGAGCTTATGGTCCATCTGTTCCACAAACAGGGCTTGCTCATCGAAGAGAAGGTCTTGCATCGACTGCTGAGCCTCTGTGGACAAGCTTTCAGCGCTTTATAGCTTGTCACTTTATTACAAGCACTACAAATAGCTGTTCAGCGCATGGTGACGGCCGAGGCTATGGTTCAGCCGGCAGTGTCCGCCGCATCTGACGATGCCTGGAGTGTCGCCCTGACCACAGTCATGCCCTCCTCCAAGGAGGTCCTTCTTAGAAGCCTTAGGAAGAGAGCCCTCGAACTTGGCCATGGCATGACACATGTTAAAATCATAGCGTCCCAGGAGGGCTTGATGGTTGACCACCCTTGACTGGAGACTAGAAGATGAATAAACCTTATGCCCAAACTAGTCTAGTCTCTTGGAGTCTTTGTTCCTAGGGGTAGCCCCAAGTTGACCTTGTTGCTCCCTGTGGTTAACAGCTTCTACCACTAGGGAGTTGGGAGCAGGGTGGATGTACAGGTACTCGTGGCCTTTGGATGGCACAAAGTACTTGCACTCAGTCCTCTTGGAGATGGGTGGCAGGGAGGAGGGATTAATGACCACAGAGCATTAATGAACTTAGAGACCCCAGCATGAAAGGGCAGCGCCACCCTGGTCAGTGCTGTGGAGCAGAGCACATCAAAGAGAGAGTCCAAAGGTGCCTCTAGCTCCTCTGCCTGAAGACCCAGGTTGGCAGCAACCCTCTTCAGTAGTTCTTGGTGCACTTTAGCGTCATCCGGAGAAACTGGGGGAGGGGGGTCTCGCTATACACTTGTCTGGTGATAACGAGGAAGATGCTGGTGCTGTAGGGTCCTCCACAACCATTGGTGGTCCAGTGGCTTGTTCCCTCTTTGACCTGCGGGATCCTCGCACCCGAAGCTGGTCTCTCTGACACTCCAGAAACCGAGCGGGCAGCCTGGGAAGGCTGGGTGAACCCACATGGGTTCCAGGGGTACTATGGCACTAGCCACTGTGCCTGACGCCGTGGGGCCAGTTTCAGTGCTGACAGCATACCCGGTACTGGAGCTTGACCCACCGTCAGGGAACCTCGCTCTGAACCGAGGCTGGATCCTGAGCAGTCACTCCCAGGTGACCAGGACAGAGCAAACCGGTAGCTCTGTCCCAACCGGTGCCGGTCACTCCGCCTAGAGTCCGATCTGGAACGGGGTCTTAGGACGCTCAACGGATCCATGACGGCTTGGAGCCAGTGATCTATGTCTCACACTTGATGAGCGGTACCGGAATGAGGAGAGGGACCAGGAGTCGGAACGGGCCTGATGCTGGGAAGCGCCCACACGCAGCGATGCCCTCCCAGGGGATTGCTGACGGTCTGAGGAATGGTAACGTCGATCCCTCAACGGGTCCATGGAGAGGTACCGCAGTCTTGGAAATACTGGGTGCCGGGACCAGAACTCCTGCCGGGGGGTGCATGCCTCCAAAGGTCTGTGCCCAGTAGCCGGCGAGCTGCACCTAGAGCCTCTCTGCCAGTGCCCAAATGGGGCTGCGCTGCATCTGCCTATCTCGGACAGATGCGTGGTGGCTACGGGAGGGCAAGCGCTGGCAGGATGTCCCCTGCAACAGTGCCACTGAGGTGGAGACCAAAGCAGTCTGAACGCAGGTTTACCCCGTGACTGGGGAACTGCAGGAGCCGTGTAGGCGGCACTGGGAGGGACATGATCCCTTGTGCCATCTGCAGGGCCTCTTCACATTGGTGAAGAGTTGCCTGGCACGGGACCTTGCTCACACCCAGTTTTATCCTTTCCCTTGCAGGAGGTTGGAGACCAGCCTCGCCCCACCTTCTTCAGCTTCTTGGTCGGAACCACGAATGGGGACCAGTGCCGGCCAGCGGAGGGTCCCCATGGGGCCGGGGTGAGGGCCAACTCCACAAGGAGTGCTCTTAAATGAATATAGTGCTCCTTCTTAGTCCTTGGCTTGAAGGACTTGCAAATTTTGCACTTCTCACTAATGTGCCCTTCGTCCAAGCAACACAGACAACTGCTGTGTGAATCACTAACAGGCATGGGGCTCTTGCAGTGACTGCAGGGCTTAAAGCCTGGGGACCAGGGCATGCCCCATCCGAGGCAAAGTCCCATTCGGGGCCTATGAAGTCTCGAACTATAGCTAAGCGATTTATAAACACTAACAGAAAATTATATGCACTACAATACAAGAAATAACTAGTTTGTACGAACGAGCAGCAACAGCACTAGCTGAAGCAGCAACAGTTCCAGCATTGTCACTAAGGGTGGGGGGCACCAGCGGTGCCCTATATACTGCAGCACATGTGCGCCACTCCAGGGGGCACCGGAGCTGATCCCCTATAGATACTGCTGAGGGAAAAAGCTTCTGGCACCAGTGCATGTGGTGAACACACACACCTAAGCTGAATGGACATGAGCAAGCACTCGAAGAAGAATTTAGAGAATTCTCTTTTTTACTGGAAAACAAAGCATCATAATTTGTTATAAACATTTTCTGTGTTAAAAAAAAAAAAAAAGGTATAGCAGTTAACATGTGTGTACTGTACTGTGATGCAGAGATACCAAGTTTTGGGCTTGATGATTAACACATGCAAATTATCTCCAGCCCAGGGCTCATGCTGTCACTTGCCAACATTCAAAATATAATTAATCTATTACATCAATTCTTAGTTTGTTGGACACCCTTTGGGGCAATTTATTGCAGGATATTTAATATCACTGTATACAGTACTTTCTTTACAAAATTATTTAAAAATTAGAGACCAAATTCTGAACTTATTTTTAACCTGTACAATCTTACTGGTGTCAGTGGCATTCCAGTGAGTGTATAATTTGGTCTTGTCTAATGTGTCAAAAACACTAATTGTTTTGAGCTGCTAAGAGGGAAAGCTAAGACTTTAAGCCAGGGCTCCTTCAAAATGTTGACATTCTGAATTAAAGGCTACAGGAGGTAGAGAACAGAACTGAAGATACCAGAGAGGAACTGATTAACATACAACCTAACTGGCCAAGAATATCAGGAACTGCAACATCCTGAAAAATCTGGGAGTTTAGGCTGATAGCTGCAGAGCAGCAGTTTTCAAACTTTTTGAGCTGAGCCCCCGCTTTGAGTTGCATCACCCCAAACCAGACAAAAAGAGGTGAGTTAGGGGGTGGAAGGGGCACTCCCTCCCCAAGTCCCGCTGACCTGAAGCCCAAGCCATCTGGTGTCACCACTAACTCCCCTGAGTGTTCCTGTGCACCCCACTATGGGGGTGCGCCCCACTAAGGGGGCATGCCCCACAGTTTTAAAACCTCTGCTGTAGAGTGTGCAAACATATGGACAAAGTCAGTTTGGCAACTTCTTAGGCTGCTAAAGGTTATAAACTTTGCAGCAAAAAAATAAAATAAAAAAAAACTGTACCATGGGCCTACTTCTTCCCCAGTGAAATCAATGGCAAATCTTTCATTGACTTCAGTGTTTCAGGTTTGGGCCTTTAATCCCTGCAGTTGGGAGCAGAATTTTCCACTATTTTCTACTAATAACCTTTAGCCAACCAAAGAAATGGCAGGAAGAGCATTGAAGAATACAACACTCTATATCTAAAGAGTTGGTACAATGTAAAGTCTCAACAAGTGTATGTGCGGGTAGGCTTGAGCACACACATCTGAAAAGAAACCCCAGTAGAACATGAATTTCAAGAATATTATTAACACTCTATTAGTTTACTCTGTGATGTGTAATGTGATAAAACTCAATTTAACAACAGGTGATCTAAGTCATTTAAGAAATGAAGATTAGAGAAGAATCTGAAATTTAATCACAGAAATGATTGCACAGGTACTGGGATTAAAAACTTTTGATTTTTTTCTACAACATACTTCAGTTTCTAATTGTTTTCAATTGTCTGGGATGGCATCAAGTAATTATGTATTCATCACAGAACTTAAAAAGAATCTGAACATGACTACCCTGGTATTTAAATCTTTTAGATTGAAAATATGAAATGAACTGGTTAATTAAGCATGTAACTTCTTCAATAAAAACTGCATAAATTAAGCATAGCATACAGGCATGCTTTATCTTCACTAAAATTATTCTTGTGCTTGAAAATGATGTACCATGTTCTATTCTATGTAAAATAAATACATTAAAAATAGACAAGGCAGATGTTCCCTTTCTTTTTGGTGGTACAAGTTGAGAATATTTTACTACCTTTACTTTATCCACAACTGGTTTGTTTTCATCAGGATCAGGTTCTCTTTGTCCCAGTGAAGCAGACAGAAGGTCTAGGGCATTGTCTTGCTCTTTCCCACCCTAGCAAAATGTAAATATATTCAAGAAAACATATGTCACAAAAAAAATCTTCATTTAAACAAGGTATAATAAACACTAACTAACTTTATCCAACACAAAGTCTACTCTGCCTTTGAAATACCATAAATAAAACTAATTGCAATGTAGTGACAACAATTGGAAAATTATTGGCTGTTCAGAGTGAAGGGAAAAGATCACTTAGAATAGGCAAGCGGAGTAGAGATTTCTTTGGCATTCTTCTGCTACAAGCAAACCAATTCTAATTTAGGAAAACGTCTACACTAGAAACAGTTTTAAAATGGATCATCTTAACAAACGTGCTACCTCATTCTGCCAATGGTACGACTACACAGCAATAAAAAACCTGCAGCACCGAGGCTCAGGCTGCGGGGCTAAAGGTGTAGTGCAGTGTAGGTATTCAGGTCACAAGGAGTGGGGGAGGGAGGGTCTCAGACTCTGGCTGGAGCCCAACCCCAAACGTTTACACTGCATTTTTCAGCCCAAGACCTACGAGCCCAAGTCAGGGGACCCAGGCCATCCACATTTGTGCTCCAGGTCTTTCACTGCTGTGTAGTCGTACCATTGGCAGAATGAGGTAGTAAATGTTTGTTAAGATGATCCATTTTAAAACTGTTTCTAGTGTAGATGTTTTCCTACATTGGAATTGGTTTGCTTGTAGCAGAAGAATGCCAAAAGCAGGGCTGGCTCCAGGATTTTGGCCACCTCAAGCAAAAACATTTTTGGCCACCCACGCTTTTTTTTCGTGCCTCCTCACCCCGTCCCTTCCCAACCCTTTCCCCAAATCCCCAGCCCCGCCCCCTCCCCCTTGCTTCCTGCGGCTGTCCCCACCCCTCAACCCCTCGCCTTAGCTCAGCTCCGCTCCGCCTGCTCCCCTGAACACGCCGCCGCTCCGCTTCTCTCCCCTCCCTCTCAGGCGAGGGAGAGGCAGTGAGTTCAGGGGAGCAGGCAGAGCGGAGGTGAGCGAGGATGTGGGGGGGAGCGCAGGAAGTAACGGGGGGGGGGAGGAACCACTCCCCACCCCAGCTCACCTCCGCTCCACCACCACCGCTTCCCCTGAGTGCGCCGCCGCTCGGCTTCTCCTCCCTCCCTCCCAGGCTTGCCACATGAAACCTGGGGCGGGGGGGGGGGGAGAAGCGGAGTGGCGGTGGCGCGCTCAGGGGAGCATGTGGAGGGGAGGCGAGCTGGGGCAGCGGGGGCACATTTCTAGGGGCGGCATTCCGGCGCTGGCCATGCCGCCCCTAGAAATGTGCCACCCCAAGCACCTGCTTGTTTTGCTGGTGCCTAGAGCCGGCCCTGGCCAAAAGGTAGCTGCTAAGCAAGTGCCAGTTGCCCAAGTTAAAATTCCCTGGCTGTATAATGTTTCCATTAACATTTGAAAGGTTTTTTCCTTCCAGAAAGTGCTGTCTTTTGCTTATACGCTTAGGTTTTACCTACTGAAAACTTTAGCTTCTCCAGTTAAATTTCTTTTGTTAACAAAATGTGAGCCACAGGAGTTTCTCCAATGAACAGAAGTGGGAGCTTTCACTACATCAGCCAAGGAAGGAGTTGGGGATATGTAAGAGCACTGCTTACCTTAGCCAAGGAAAGCCAAGCAGCACACTTCCCCCATTAACCCTTACTTTTCCTGCTGTTCCTGTAGAAGTGCTTGGTCACGATGACACTATACTATTCTACTTTTACTTGCATTTTTTGCCTCAACCCGGCCTGCAGAGGTCTCACAAAAATCACAGAACCACATGGCCCTGCAAAGGTACACCATGGGGATCTAGCCTGTATTTTTATTTAGCTGACCAAACACAGGGTTAAATTCTGGCAGACATAAGAGGGGAAAAAAGTGTAACAGGCGCCAAAATTGCACACATACACACTGCAAAAAACTAATATGAATG
Organism: Lepidochelys kempii; assembly: GCF_965140285.1. Taxonomy (NCBI): domain Eukaryota; kingdom Metazoa; phylum Chordata; order Testudines; family Cheloniidae; genus Lepidochelys; species Lepidochelys kempii. The sequence continues at coordinate 62,336,950 of NC_136384.1, read as the reverse complement.
TATGCTTCTATTCTGGCCAAGACCAGTCCCCCTCACAGATCAATTATAAAAATTTATTCCAACTCAGAGCTGAAAGGGGGCTATTCATACAGACTGTTGCTGGGTCTTGCGTGAACATGTCCACATACAAAATCACAGCCCACAACTCCTAGGCCACATCTTGTTATGCCTTCCATGTTTCTGGAGGAACCAGAAAAGGGATGGACAACTTACAGCCTTCATTCCTGGTGCTAGCCAGGAGGTTTCTGGAATGGGCATATATGTAACATAAGCAAAAATCTGGGCCACAGTGCAAAACTGTATACAAAATGCAGAAGCCTAGAATTCTTTTCCAGAGAAAAATCTATCTTCTTAATAGCCAGTTTCAATAGTAAAGGATTCAACTTTACAACAAGCTCCACCATTAAGAACTACTCTAAAGAGATCTCCTGCTTCCTTCCTCTAACAGGTTTTAGTATGAACATCATCATCAACAATGCATGCTGCTTACTGGGGTAGCAGCTGGAGGAGCTGCTGAGTGCACTGCAGAAGCTGTAGTGGAGGCAACAACTTCTTCAGAGGCAGCTGGAGAAGATTTAACAGCTGTGGATTTCTAAAATAAAAAACATTGTTACCAGTGTATATAATACTATGAACATACATAGGAAATCCCCAGTTTATGGGACGCACAACTGTTTTATTTTCATCCTGTACCGTGCTCATCTGGGATTTGACTCTTCTAACATACTGTATCTATTTCAGACTAATTTAATCCCCAGCCCCCACCCACATTAGAGGGTATAACAGTTCTCGAGAAGTCATTTAAACTTGTTTCTTCTACATTCCATACCTCAGAGATTTCAATGGGTCTAGGAATTCACCCCATGTGTCTAAATCCCCTAGATTGCTTTGAAAAGTCTCAATGATTGCGTGTTACCTATGCAATCAACTGTTAAATTAGACACAACAATAAAACACACCCGATTTTTCATCATTTAAGACAGCCTGGGCCTGTTTTTTTCCTTCTACTTTACTATAAAAATAATGGAAAATCTAGTTGTTTAAATAACTTGAATATAAAACAGAATAATACAGATTAAGTAAATTCCGAGATCTTACGTTAGGTGTAGCTAGTGGTGCAGACTGTAATGTTGCTGGGGAACTGGCAAATCCCTCTGACAAAGCATCCAAGAGCTCACTTTCACTCATGGGCTACAATTAAAAAGAAGTGACACCAGGTTTTTTATCCTTTTTGTTTGAAATCTGTTGATTGCTCTGATTATACTGCATAATTTAGAGAGTCAGAATACGGCTAAAAGCTTAGAGAATAGGAAATCTTTTCCTTCTCTGTTTAATGAACAACAAATGGAAAACTGAAAGACTTTCTGAATATTTACTCACTGACCTGGGGTTTTTCTTTAGATTTTGGCAAGAGTGGTTTTCCATCCTTATCCTACAGAGAAAACACGATTTAACAAAGTAGTTCTCTATGACCACGAAACACAAGTCTTTTGGTAAAAGTGGTTAAAAATACACAAAATGTTATTACACTGCCTCTCTTCCCTTCCCTCCCCCCCATTTTTTTTTTTTTTTAAATAAAAACAGCCATTGGTTAGGCTTTTGGCATAAATAGAGTTTCAGGAATTTAAAATATAGTTCTGCTCTGAAAGAGACTCCAAAAATGTCACTGTGAGCTTCCATGCTTGCTGTCTCTCCACTGCCATATCAAATATGCTCAGTTTGCAAATGAAAGCCTAACTTGAAGCCCTGCATAATCACTCCAGAATTTAGGGTCAAGAGGGGAATTTCCTTCTAACACATCAGTATCAGCAACAAAGGGTTCTGCAGGCCTCAGTTATGCCTGTGCAACCCTACTACCATCCGATTATGCCCTTGGTGACATTTGCAAAAATCCCATCAGCTTCACTGGGTAACAGCGACTAACTGGAATTTAATAATTATTCTTTAGAAGCACAAATAGTAAATAATCCAATTCACCCCTCTCAGCCTGAATTATTCACATTTGGGTGCATAAAGCTAAACCACCTCTACCCGTATTTAGATATCTAAATAAAAGTTGCCTAGTATTCAGATATGTTGATGAACCACAAATTACAATGAAGTCAATCATTATGTATTACTGTAGTGCCTGAAGCAACATCCAAGCATGAGGAAAGGAGTGCAAAGAATACAGGAACATATTAAAAGGAATTACCTTTGCCTCTATTAATCTGTACTCAGGAGGGATTGTTTCTTCATCTTCACCCAGTTTTTCTCGTTCTTCTTGTTTGGCTTTCTCCTAAGGGGAAAAACAAAGGTGGAACATCTCTCACCAGAAATGTCACGAGGCCTTAGGTACTGCATGTGAGCAAGTTTTTGACTCTCTTTCAGTACAGCACCATTGGAGGCAGATGTTCCCTTGCAAATGCAGTTTAATTATCAGGCAAAATCTCATGCTTTCTTCTGATGAGCCTTAAATCTGACTCGCCACTCACTACTTCAATATAAAATGAGGAGTAATTCCATTCATTTTAATAGCATTATATTTGGTATAAAACTGATAAAAGTAAATATGAGAGTAAGTAAGTATAAACCAACAACAATAAAAACACCCATGGGCCTGGATTCTGTTCTCTGTATGAAACACACTGACAGCTCCCCGATCCAGGGCTGCAAGGTAAGGCTGCACAGGGGCAGGATTAGGCCTAGGGAAGCAGGGATTGGGAAGGTAGCTGGGGCAGAAGGCAGCAGAGCCAACTTTCTGCTGCCCGAGGCTTCCCATGAGCCAGGGTAATTCTCCACCAGCTATCTTTGGCTGCTTTAAGTAACACCTGACCCAGAGGTCATAAGATTTTACAGGTTTTTAAGGTTGACAGAAAAATTGTGAAGATGTCCAACATTTCATAAAACAGAGTGAAAGATCCTTCTAATAATATATTGAACCCTGTTGTTTCAATCATAGCACACCTTTACAAACAAATGTAGCTATACATTTCATTTCTTCCTTTGTCTTTATGTTCAAAAGAAGGAGGAAAAATGTATTTAAATAATAAACCAGCACAATAACTAAAGTTTGGTTCCTTTTAAGGGACTAATTGATTTTTTTGTTGTTGCTATTTTTAATACACACTTTACTTCTACTTTAGCTTAGTTTTTAAGACACTAAACAATGCATTTTCCAGGAACTGCGTGAATGTAGAAAGGATACTGTGTTACCAAATACTTCATTCTTAAGGTATGTATGCATGCTAAAATGAATTAAAAAAAAATCACTTATAAATCACTCTGCACTAATTTATTATAATAATTTTGTGAAACTACCTCCAAGTAGCACCCTGGAACCAGCATATTCACCATTATGATATGTTTTGTACAAGTATGCCTTGTGAGGTATCATTTTAAAAGTCTTAATCTGTTAAACATTTATATCATGTTGAATTGTATGTACTATCATTGTATGTGAAGTTAGGAAGTATTGCTCTATGTGCTACTGAAATATGTTTCAGAGTAGCAGCCGTGTTGGTCTGTATTCACAAAAAGAAAAGGAGTACTTAGAGACTAACCAATTTATTTGAGCATAAGCTTTTGTGAGCTACAGCTCACGGCATCCGATGAAGTGAGCTGTAGCTCACGAAAGCTTATGTGCAAATAAATTGGTTAGTCTCTAAGGTGCCACAAGTACTCCTTTTCTTTTTGAAATATGTTGTGAGGTTGGGAAATGCCCACAGCCAGCCTTTCAGTTGCAACAAAGGAGGTCAGACAGGTGTTGATGGCCCATCAAAAAGAATCCACTCTCCCGGGGACTCTTCAGAGAAGGCAAGTACACATGGCGGACTAACCCACATCACAGCAAGGATCTTTCTAGCAGCTGAAAGAAAGTATAAAAGAGGGGCAGTGACATCATCATAATGAAAGAAATACCAAACCATGATCTTGTCCTGGTTATGGGAGATTTTAATTCCCAGATCAGAAATGAAAGAAGAGGTTGGAAAACCATCATCGGCCCACATACAACTGGAACGACAACAGACAATGGCACAAGACTTCTTGAATTTTGTGCCGAAAACAATCTTAGCATCTGCAATTCTTTCTTCCAACATAAAAACATACCCAAAAAGACATGGATTTCACCAAATGGCCATACACAAAACGAGATTGACTGTATCTGTGTTAGTCAGAGGTGGAAAACTTCACTGTTAGACACAAGTAGAAGAGCAGATATAGGGAGTGATCACTATTTGCTGAAAGCAAACATCAAATTGAAGTTTAAAGCGCTTAAAAAGAAAGAACACAGACCCAGATTATTTAATACACAGAAACTAAATGATTGCAGGATACGAAAAGAGTACCAGATAGAGGTCAAAAATAGGTTTGAGGCCCTTAAAGATCTTGAAGAAAACAAAGTGGAAAAATACTGGGGACTTTTCAAAACAGCTATACTAGAAGCAGCTGAAAAGATAATTGGTAGAAAGAGAGGAAGCAATAAAGAAAAGTGGATCTCAGAAGAAACATGGAAAATTATAGACAAAAGAAGAAAATAAAAGGCTCTAGTACTACAACAGGTGACTGAAGAAACAAAACAAAACCACAGGAATCTTGACAAAGCAGTAAAGAAACAATGCAAAAAAGATAAGCGAAATTGGATAGAAAATAAGGCTAGTGAAGCTGAAGAAGCAGGGGAAAGAAATGATACAAGAACAGACTACACGATCCTGAAACAGCGAACACAATATGGATCAAAATTCAGAAGTGTCCCAGTGAAAGGGAAACAAGGAGAAATTTTGAAACACAGGAGCAACAAGAAAATAGATGGATGGAACACTTCGAAGAAGTGCTAAACCAACCAGAACAAATTACAAGACTGGAATTTAACCATGATAAACCATTAGACCTAGATATAGATGTATCTGAGGTAAATATCCAAGTAGTAAAAAAAAAAAAAAAAAAAAAATTGCAGAAGCTGAAAAACAAAAAAGCACCTGGGTTTAGACAGTATTCATCCTGAGATGCTTAAAAATGGAGGTGAAGACGTGGAATCAGTCATCTGTTCACTGTGCAACAAAATATGGAGGGAGGAGAAGGTGCCGGACGAATGGACCGTCAGTATCATAATCAAGTTACCAAAGAAAGGTGATCTAAACAATTGCTTAGATTGGAGGGGAGTAACACTTCTATCTGTCAAAGGTAAAGTATTAGCAGCAGTCCTTCTGAACAGAATGAAAGGAAAGATGGATACCATCCTACGTGAACAACAATCTGGATTTAGACAAGGGAGATCGTGCACAGACACTATTTTCACCATGAGACGGATTATTGAGAACACAATTGCAGTCTTGTCATCAATTTTGTGGACTTTCAAGACATTTGATAGTGTAAACCAGGGATCGGCAACTTTTGGCGAGCGGCCTGCCAGGGAAAGCCCGAGGCGGGCCGGGCCGGTTTGTTTACCTGCTGTGTCCGCAGGTTCAAACTGGCCGTGGTTTACCGCTCCATGGCAATGGGGGCTGCGGGCAGCGGCACAGGCCGAGGGCTGTGCTGGCTGCCCTTCCTGCAGCTCCCTTTGGTCTGAGATGGCAAACCACGGCCAGTGAGAGCTGCGATCAGCTGAACCTGCGAACATGGTAGGTAAACAAACCACCCCAGCCCACCAGGAGCTTTCTCTGGCGTGCCAAAGGTTGCCGATGCCTGCTGTAAACAGAGAAACAACATGGAAAATTGTGGAACAATATGGAATTCTAACAAAATTAACTAACATTATGAAGGCATTCTATGCCAACTCAAAATGCTGCATTAAAATGGAAGATGGATTGAGCAAGCCATTCGGCATCAAGACAGCCAAAAGGCAGGGGCGAATCCTGTCTTTTTTTATGTTTATGCTAGTCATCAACTATGGATTAAAACTCTGCAATAGTGATACATATGGCCTAAAATGGAACAATTCAAGGCTATTTGATCTAGACTTTGCTAATGACATCGCTCTTATCAATGAGGATGCCAACAGTGAAATGACGTGAAACCTGACTTCATGTGTTCAATGCACAAACCAAGTAAACGAAGTAATGGAGAAGATAGGTTTGAGATACAATGCAAAGAAATGTAAAGGCATGTTAATGGGGAATATAGAGACTGAACTCAGAACTGAAGAAGAGAAACGGGAGAAAGCGGTATCTTGTAAGTACCATCAGCCAAGATGGTACTAGTTCCAAGGAAATAAGAAGAAGAATCGGGAAGGCAAACACTGCATTTGGAAGACTCAAAAACATCTGGCAACTCAAAAACATCTCTCTCAAGACAAAACTGAACAAGTACAAAGCAATTGTTATGGTCAGCAGTGAGACATGGCAACTTACCAAGAAAGAGACACAAAAGCTGGATGCATTTCATCACCAATGTCTGAGAAGAATATTGGGAATAACATACAGAGATAGGAAGACGAATGAAGAAGTCAGAAAAACGACTGGACAAGGCACCCTCTCACAAATAATCTACAAAAGAAGACATCAGTGGTTGGGACATGTGCTGAGAATGGAAAAAGAATGCTTACCAAATACCGCCCTTGAATGGAAGCCAGAAAATGCAAGAAGAAAGAGAGGAAGACCACAAATAACATGGAAACGAACAGTTCTGAATGACATCAAGCACCTCAACATGAAATGGGAAGATTTGCATAGAAGGGCAGTTGACAGGCAAGGATGGAAAATGTGTTAGCCCAATATGCAGCAAAGCACAGGATGGACTAAGGTAAGGACATCATCACTTGGCCTCTTTCACCCCACATCTCAACACCTGAAAGTTCATCTGGAAGACACTGACTTTGAACTAGGGAGACTGGACCCTCTTTCAGCCTGGGACCAGTCTGTGTACTGAGGAACTGTAAGCTGCTTGTGCTATCTAGGGTCGGAGATGGATTCAGACCTTGCTTAGTCTGTTTAAATTAGAATTAAGACTGAAAATTTAGTTTTATTTCTTAGGTAACCAACTTTGATCTCTATGCCTGCTACTTATAATCACTTAATATCTATCTTTCTGTAGTTAATATATCTGTTTTATATTTTACCTAAAACTGTGGTTTTGGTTCAAATACTTGGGGAATCTCAGCTCAGGTTACAAAGGCTGGTGCTTGTCCACTTTCCTATGAAGATGTGGTGAACTTAATGAGTTTGCACTGTCCAAGGGACCCTTGAGCAGTGCAAGACAGTATACTTTTGGGGTGTAAGGCTCCGAAACTGGGGGGAATTGGCTGAAGCCTCTCTATTGATGGTTCATTAGTGGCTGGGAGATCATTCATGTAACACAGTTGGGCATGTCTCTGCCTGTGGATGGCTGTGTAAGTGCAGTGGCTGTCAGAGACTTGCTGCTGAACATCAGCACCACAGTGTGACAGACAGCCCTTGATGGGTTTGGAAGTCTCAGCAGTCCCACAGTCCAGGTTGCACCCCAAGGATCTCTTCACAAGTTTCTAAACTGAATTCCCTCTATTGGTTTAAACGGGAAGTTCCGCTTAAAAATAGATGGCAAAATATGGCCCACTGTACATGGTTTAGTCTAAGCTAATACAACATAACTCAGGATAACTACTTTTACAAAGTGTTTTTTGAAGGCCTGGCTATTTTAATACCTTCACTTTATCCACCGCAGACTTGTTTTCTTCTGGGTCAGGCTCTCTCTTTCCTAGACTACCACACAAGGCATCCACTGCCTCATCTGATGCATGTCCAGCCTGCAAAAGCATTAGATGTTATTAGACACATCTGCAGTTTTATTGATGTCAAGCTGTTTTTGAAGAAACATATTCAGAATTTCTAACCGCAGATTATAAACATAATTTTATTTCGAAAGCAACATATATGCAAAACTCAAGAAGATACAACTATCCATACTAATAAACTCAGTAATTATAAATAGGGCCCTACCAAATTCATGGCCATGAAAAAACGCATCATGGACCGTGAAATCTGGTCTCCCTGTGAAATCTGGCTATTATAGGAGGGTCCCAGGATTGCCACTCTTACTTCTGTGCTGCCTTCAGAGCTGGGCAGGCAGAGAGCAGCAGCTTCTGGCCAGGTGCCAGCTCTGATGGCAGCACCACCACCAGCAGCAGCGCAAAAGCAAGGATGGCATGGTATGGGGGGAGGTCATCACTTCTGGGCTGGCCTTACGGGTGGGTGATCGTCCAGGGCACCATGGTCGAGGGGGGTGTGGGGGGGGCACTGTGCTCACAAATCCCACCACATACAGACAGCCCAAGGCCCCTTTAGCCCCCAAGCGCTGGTTCCAGAGCCGGGGACGGGTTGAGGCACCCCAGTTGGGGAGACTGCTATTGTGTGCTGGGCTCTAGTTACTAGTCCCGACCCAGCTGGGACTTCCTCTTCCTCTGCACAGGCCGCTCCCAGGGCCGGGTCAGACCCACCTCTGGGAACCTCCCCCAGTTGCAGGAAGCTCCACGGCTGGCCAGAAGCAGCGCAGAAGTAAGGATGGCAATACTGCAACCCCCTACAGTAGTCTTGCAACCCCCATCCCCGATTTGGGTTGGGACCCCTATGGTTACAATACCGTGAAATTTCAAATTTAAATATCTGAAACCATGAAATTTAACAGTTTAAAAATCCTATGAACGTGAAATTTACCAAAATGGACCATGAATTTGGTATGGCTCTAATAATAAATTGCCTTTCCCCCTAAAGTGTGCCACTGCAGCACAGATCCTCTAGGACTTTGGCAGAGTGTTCTCCAGGTAGACATGATTAACAGCTAGACAATTCCACAAGTTTAGATTTATATACGCCATGACCGCAGAGGGAGGGAGGTCTGCCAGTAATACAGTCTTCCCAAATACATAGGAGGGCAGTTGGTTTGTTCATAAAATGTTTTATTAAAGTTTATGTTTACTGCCAATAAAAAGATCATAAACAGAATCATCTTAAAAAGAATTTAGGAAAGCATTTGAAGCACATACCCTCACGCATAGTGAAATTATTGTCTGTTTCAAGAAAAAATGCCAGAGGGCATCACAAGAGTTCAAATCATAGATGTCTCTTAGGAAATTCAATCTGTATCATACAGTTAAGCCATGAAGAGATTATTCTGAAGTGCTTGGCTGTAAAGTCTGCAATAGTATCCCACAAAGCCATACTTTTCTAACTTTTCACAAACCAGCTTCGAGCTTTTACTTTAGCACCAATTCCGACTCTCTACAGGTTACTCACTGAAGAAGTAGCTGATGAAGCCAACGATTGCACAGTAGATACTGCAGCAGAAGAGACAACTTCCTCTGCAGGAGCCTTTGCAGATGCAGTAACTGCAGGTTTCTGAAAGAAACAAATGCAGTGAACTTTATTAATCCACTGAAGCACAAAGCAATGAAAATCAGAAAAAGAACATGGAGATATAAACCTTTTAACAGAATGCAACAGAAAACAGCTCTTGCAAGGCTGTTTGAATAAAAGTGAGTGTAAAATACTAAAATAAATAAATGAATATTTTTTAAAAAGCATAAACTTACGCTAAAACCAGTCACAGCACTAACAGGAGTAGGCAGAATTATTTTACACAGGCAGTAGTTGAACAAGTGCTACCACGGACAACAGAAAAAATAATAGAGAAAAGAAAAATGAGGAGATATTTCTGAGAAGAGAATATTACGGGATATACAAACCAAGAACCATGGACTTATTTTAAGTGTTCCTCTAGCCTAAAATTGTCCAGTGACAGTGAAATTCAACACTGAATATTAAAAAGATTTTTTTTTACATAAGATCAAAGGAGACTTACTTACTTTAGATGTGTCAGTGGGTTTAGATTCGGCTGCAGGTGGTGCAGGACAGACAAAGTCTTTTGAAAATTCATCAATAAGATCAGATTCACTTACAGGCTGCAATACAAAACGGACACAAATGTGGTACAAAGTGACTGATACAATTGTTTTTATTTTACAAAAATTCTAGATTAACTTGTTTGGTCAGCACCTTATAAGTTTTAAAATATACCTCATATCTATAGTTAATGAATATTTCTTGAGAAAATTCTCTCCAGAATTTGTCCAGTTTTGTAATTAAAAATGATTTTTACTGGAATAACATTCCATTTAAAAATTGTTTACAGTGTTACTGAAAAGCAAAGTATAACTTATTTCATGAGAGGACTTTAAGTTTTTAAGGGCAACAGCATAAATGACTTAGCCTATGTCTACTCTGGGGGGTCTACACTGATGTAGCTACACTAGCATAACCCCGTAGCATAGGTGCAGTTTATGGTGAGGGAAGGCATTTTTCCATTGCTGTGGAAACAGCATCTCCCTGAGTGATTGTAGCTGGGTCAACAGAAGCATTCTTCCATTGCCCTAGCTGCGTTTACACTGGGAGTTAGGTCAACATAGCTATGGTGCTCAGGGCTGTGAATTTGTCACGCACGTGATGCCGTACCTACATTGACTTAAGTTTTAAATGTAGATTAGACATAACATTTAGTAGGACAGCATATTATTACAATGTTTCAAGTACAGATCATATATAGGTAATGGGAGGCATATGGTATCAGCATTTATTAGCATGCATGTAGGTTCTTTTATTTTTTGTAAGTTTTGTCTGCATTTCTTTTATCTTAAGAATAAATGTGCTTACTCAGAAAGAGCTGTGTGGTAACTTATACGTCTGGCAATTACATTGTGTACCATGATTTGCTTAAACTGTGGATATCACAGTATAGTCAGGGACTCTGCCGCCTGAAAATACCCCAGCCTGGTCAGGAGGGAGAGAGACGTATGTCTCAACCCAAGAGAGACATGACACCTGAGGCACCTCTGTGGAGCCTAGAATGGGTGTCGTTGGAGGACCACAATAAAGGGGGAATACAGATGTAGTTGCCCAGAACTGCGAAGCATTTCAGTATTATTCAAATATCCACATGATCCACCTACAGAATAATAATATTCAACTTCAGTATCAATTAGAGACAGATGGCTAGAAAGTAAAAATCGGCTACATTTATACAGTGTGTAAACAAGTGCATCTATAAATAGGGACCAAGATTGTGTAGTTATACTAGGAACATAGGAAAATAGAGGACAAAAGTGGAAAACAAAACCAAACAGGAAACCACCAGAATATCTAGTGACAATCCCATAATACTGTTACTTTTTAACCTTAGGCTTTTCTTCAGGTTTTGGCAATAATGGTTTTCCATCTTTATCCTGCAGGAAAAAACAAATATTATTGTTAGTTTTTGTCTATTGTTACAAAATATGGCTTCCATGCTAGCAAACAATTGCAAGGTTAGGTTATTTGCAATGGGAAAGGTATCTAAACATGTATACACCCAGGAATTAAAGAAAACAAATGAAAATACCCATTCAGCAAAATCTTTGCCATATCACATTTGATGAAATGCACTAACAATACAGAATTCCACGGACACAGCATTTTATCTTCATGGTACAGGGTAGGAGCAGCGGGTCTCCTCAACCCCTTCCATGGGGCCTGCCAACAGAGGGAGGCCACAGAAACTGTGACTAGGCACAAAGTGAGCCACAATATATTTCAATACTACTCTGGCAGGCCGTTCCTACTACAGCATTTAAGTTTCATTTACAGAAAACATTTAGTCCCAGATTCTCTGCTGCACCAACTTTTCACTCAGTGCAGCAGAAAGGAGACCATCTGGGAGCCTGTTATGGCTTCCTGAGTCTCAGGGCTGGCCACGTTTGGTTAGGTTTGCTCTAACCTACAAACAGCTGGCAATGGCCTTCAAGTAACTGTATGCCAAGTGGGGAAAGTAGGAACACATCTCATTTTGGCCACACCACTTAGATATTACTCCGCCTTCAAACACAGATACCTAGGCCAGGGAAGGGGTGACATAGGAACCCGTGTACACTGGCTCCGGATCATCTGAGAGAACCCCCATATCAGGAGAATTCTCAGCTGGTCAGATACTGCTGCAATACCTGAGTGGCACAAAGGAGCCAGAGCACTACTGAGAATCGAGCACTGAGGCCAGTCACCACTGCATTACTCTAGTTTTATGTTGGATTAACTCATTTTAAAACAGGAGATAACTCAGTAGTAAAATAGGCCCTAACTTTGTAGTCTTTATGGTTCTGAAGAAAATCTTCTGAATGTCAACTTATTTAGGTCAGCTTCACAGGTCTGCAATCAGACACACTCAAAGTCTCAGAGGTAAAAACTGCCCCATTCAAAATGGGATGTGCCACTACTGAAACCTAATGAAGACAGCTGAAATGTCTACATTGTTAACTGCATCAGTATTGATCATTTTGAACAAGTCTCCTTCTCTGTGTGTGCCCATCGGTAAAATACGGATAATACTTCTCTACTGTGTTTGAAAGGACTTCATACTACACGAATGAACCCTACAGACATATTTATTTATTTATAGATATAAGTGACATGTCCAGTTATAAAATGGTGCTTCTGGCACTTTCCATGAGAAACTATTCCAAATAAATGCCAATTGTTTGCAAGTCTATATGTTCCTTTCCTCAACATCAACCACATTACGCTGAGGGACAGCGGAGAGTTCTAAGTGAACCCTCAGGGAAGGGAAAAGGGATGGGGGGATACAGGAGCCACCCAGGCAGGGTGCATTCATAGTTTGTCATTAATAGAGTTCCACCACTTTTTACTTTCCCCAGCTTCACTGCCTGCCTATGACACAACCACAGAGCTAGTCAGACACCTATAATTTATATGAGGAAAGTAGAGATGAAAAATTACCATTGCTGGTTTCAATCTGTATTCTGGAGGGATTGTATCATCATGTTCACCAGCTTTGTTTATTTTTTTCTCTTTAGCTTTTTCCTGAAAAAAAGGAGACAAATATAGATTAACAGAAATTCCAGGGAAAACCACCAACAGTCCCTCTTCACTAAAGAGGATCATTCCAATCTAAATTTTCTAAAGGCACTAAAATCAGATTAAGCCATTCTATGCTTTGAGGGCCTCTATGGTCTATTCATGCCAAATTTAGGTTAAAAAAAACCACTGTTTTGAAATTAACACTAGTGTAGAACATGGCCGTGATGTGTTACTCTTCAAACACAACCCAAAGACACAGAGCAGAGACATAAACTTCACTGGCCACTGCCTCGACAGGCCTTCAGGGGGCGCAATACAAAGATCCCAATTCTCCTGGCAGCCTCCACCACCCTGGCCACATCAGTAGCAGAAAGAGATAAAGGGTGAGTAGGATTGTATCCCTTCTCCACTGGGCAACCACCTGGGGACATGGAGTCCCAGCACTGCACCTCTTAATGCCTCCAGAGTCCTTCAGAACTAGGACCAGCACTCCAGGCCCCTTCAACAGCAACTAATTTTCCATTGCCATCCTGTCACTCCCCTTTGTGCGATTACTTAATGTGGATAAGGGATAAAATAATGTAATGCTAATAAGGCGAGTGGTGTTAGATGTAAAGATAGAACTCAAAACATGCAAGGATTAAATACCAAATGAGCACTAAAGTTAAAAAAAAAAAAAAGGGAGAGAGACATTGAAGAGATTCAGGCTAAATTCAAAAACAACATTAAAAAAGGCAGACAAGAACCATTTACAAAAGAAAATGCTATTAATCGTAATTCCCCCATCCCACCCCAAACCCAACAACTAGAGTTAAAGGGAAAAACAGAGAGTGTAACCAACAAGAAGCACACCAGTCATTACTCTGTCCCCTTTTCTGGTAGGCTGTATCCCATTTCTACTCCCTTTGTCTGTTTTTTGTCACTTAAGTAAGTTCTCTGGGGTATGGATTGTTCACCTCTTATGCATTTGTACAACACCTAAAAAAATGGAGTTTTGGGAGCCGATACAATACACATTTAATTATACCTCTGAGACTTCTACAATGGAACCAAGGTCTTCTTTGGGTTCAGGTTCTGGTACACCAAGAGTATCAGCAAGGGCATCTAGTGCATCATCACTCATTGCTGTCTGGGTTTAAGAAAATGTGCAAATCATATTGTGATTATTCATAAAAAGGCATGAGTTTACCTTACATGTGTCTTCCTCTACACTCTGTATGGAGCGAAGCAATGTGTTTGTGTGTCTGTGCTCAAAAAGAGAGAAAACGGTATTTTTAATTTCTGTTCTGCTTCACATTTCCTTAACACAAGAGGGCAGCAGATGGCAAACTCTGATCACACCAGCAGCTTTTAATCAACTAAAAACTTCCTCAAAGAGAGGAACACAGAGACCCCATCACTACAGACTGTGACTACTTCACTGCATGGTCTTAGCTGAAGCCAAACATTACATGTTATCTTTCCAGATATGGGAAGGAAAGGTCAGTTTTACGAGTACAAGGAAATGAAATTATCCTGATATTAAAAGCATCCCACACAACTAAAAATACCAAGCTCATTTTTGTAACCAGCTCTCATACTACATTTTTCGGGCCTATGGGAGCCCTGCAGATGACTCCAAAACAGAATTATTTGACCCACGCAGGCCCAATCCCGTAACATGCAGAGAACACCTCCTGAGAGGCTCTCAGCACCTGCAATTCCTGTTGTACTTAATATGTTCAACAGAATTTCAACTGAAACCAAGGATGTTCAATGTCTTGCAGGATCAGGCCCACATTTTGGCATAAAGTATGTTAAATGCAGATGTATCATTATAGTTAAATTAGTCAAAAAAGGAAATATGTATACCTCTTCCAGTTTTGGTTTCTTCTCCTTAGGAGGAGCTGAACTCCTGACTGAACTTGTTGATTGTGCTTGTACAATTTCTCCTTCCTCTGTTGGCTTCTGTTATGTAAGGAGAAAATGAAATATTTGGTTATCGGCAAAATTTGCAAAAAGTGTAAAAAAGGTAAAGTTAAAAAATCCTCAGTTGGCAAAATTAATACCTCTTTAAAAATTGTCTTCTCCTCTCCAGGAGCAGAAGTACTGCAGGTAAAATCAGATGACAAAGCATCTGCAATATCATCATCCGTCATTGGTTTCTAAACAGAAATTGCATACATAATAGGTTATGGTTAACATTCAAAGGTCAATGGCTGTCAAAACCTAGTTTATAATTCATGTGTGCTGTGTGCTTGCTGAAGTAGCAATTTGTATTTAAGTGGTCATTATTATACTTTTGTCTCAGAGCAGTCACAGAAAGAAACACCCCTATACTTCTTCATACACTTTACATCAAAATGCAGCCTTTTGTTTTCTTTTAGTTGTAAACGTATAGTGAAATCAAACTCTAGTCTAAAGGAATGACAGTCAATCTGTGGAACTCTTTGCCAGCAGATTTTGTGAAGGCCAAGACTATAACAGGGTTTTAAAAAGAACTAGATAAATTAATGGGGGATAGGTCCATAAATGGCTCTTCGGTGGGATGGTGTCCCTACCCTCTGTTTTCCAGAAGCTGGGAATGGGCAACAGGGGATGGATCACTTGCTGATTACTTGTTCTGTTCACTGCTTCTGAACCACCTGGCATTGGCCACTGTCGAAAGACAGGATACTGGGCTAGATGGTCTGCGCCAGTATGGCTGTTTTTATGACCTTGCTAAGCACACAGATTTAAGCATTCTTTGTCACACAAAGTACTCAAAGATTCCTGCATCCATAACTGTCAATAGCTAGTCTAACATTATCAGGTTCAATTTCTCAGAAGTATTTGGTTTAGTTGTTTCAATTTCTTTCAGTTTTCCAAGACCGTCTATGTTAGTTACAAATTCTGTGCTAAAACTCCAGAGGCTTCCCACTGACTTCAACGGGAACTGCATGTGGTCAGCACCTCCTAGAATTTGGCATTTTCTAATGTCGCAAGAAGTTAATTAGAACTTTCCCAAGAACCTGATGAGGACTTATTTTTACCTTTTGAGATGTAAATCTAACTTTACCTGAGGTGGTTCTTTTTTTTCTGGGGGAACAGCTTGGTCATCTCCTTTACCCTGAAAGAAGAGTTATTTCTGTGGTGAATGGACGATAATCCCACTATACAAGCAGAACTCTATTGCACGTCTTGTTTTGCTCACTTTACTTACCTCCAATAATTTTCTGTACCCTGGAGGTATAGCACCCTCCCGTTTACCCAGTTCTTCAATATATGCAGAAGAACATGAATCCTACAACAAAACCAACAAATTAATATTGTTGTATTAATGTTTGTTGAAACCAAGTTACTAATTTACAAATATAACTATATAAAATGACATTCTACCCTCTAATAAACTGGCCTTCTTCCTAACTCACAAAGAACCCACTGCCACACCCAGAGTCTCTTTTCAGGCAGTTTTATTCTTCCAAAACAGACAAAATTAACAAAACCAGTTCCTCAGTCCACCCCAGGCTTCAACTCCCAGTGCACAGTCCCCTTTGCCTCTTTGTCCTTCCTTCAGGAATCTTCTATGCTCTGGTCGCTAAGCACCACATCACCCAGAGCTTTTTCCCCAGTAGGTTCCCACTTCCTCCACTCCTTGCGGGATGGCTTGCTGCTCCTGCTTCTTAGAGCTTTCTGGCTATGACTCATCAAGTGTCTCCCCCTTGCCCAGGTACCTCTTTTAAATCTCACTGAGGTCACCTGACCAGTCACAGGTATAGTGGCCCTGCTCCCTCTTCAAGGGGCCAGCCACCCTGTGACATACTCACTAATGATGCTTCTGAGAAAAGAGAGAGGGGAGAATCAAGTACAATAAATGGCCAATCTCAATCTTTTAATGTAGATACCAATGTGAATTTGAGATATTTAGTGTCTACTCCACTCTCTTACTTCTCCGTTACTAGTAACAACTCCCTTATCCTCCCCATCAACTGGGATTGCCATCTCGCTTCTTTCCCCACATCCACATTTAGAAATGAACATCATTGTCTCAGATTCCTAATGCTCCACTATGTGACAAGTAAAAAAGTAAGTAGAAAGAATTCCCTTCACCTATCCAAGCTTTTTTCTCTCCCCTGTCAGCAACTTCGATAAAAACATGTTCTTTTGTAAATCTGTCAGACAAGCCCATATCTGGTGACTGTGACAGGGCAGGGGTAAAACCCCCTTTAAAGCCCTGCCAAAATGCTGGCTGCAGAGGGCTCTCTGGTCAAAAGGCCAGGTAGAGAGACATGGGTATGCAGCAGAGAGCCCAACTGTAAGCCCAAATGAGGGCTAGCTCAAAGCAACAAGCTGGGCCAAGTGGGAACAGCTGGGCTAAAGACTGGGAGGGCTATAAAAGCCCTGGGAAAACCTCAGTGAGGGGGCCGGCCTGGGAGGAGACAGGAGGGCTGTTTCTCTATCTCCTTACCTACTAGAAGGAGCCTCAAGGGCCAGAAGACCCTGGGAAGGGTCTGTGGTGGGACTGTTGTTGGGGGAATTGGGACTGCACAAGAACACTGTAAATCAAGACACAAAGGTGAAACCACTGAAGAAGGTGGTGGGACTCTTTCTTATACCAGCCTAAACCCAGGGTGCAGGCACAAAAGTGGGCGTGCCAGCCTAGACCCTGTGACAGTGACCAATTCAAATAGAAACTTTTTTCCAGTTTGCTGACACTTCGCCATTGTGTTCTACTGTAGATCTATAGTTGCAATATTTCTTAACAGCTAAAAACAACATGAGTATCATGTGGGAGGCATTCCTTATGTTTTACAGAGAAATTGTGAATCTATTTCAAATGTTATAAGATCACAGGGATAATTACTCAGCCTGTATGATAACAAGTAATGTAAGAAACTCAATACCGTAATTTCTGGGCCCATGTAGACTGGACTAGGAAGGACATGTTCTTCAGGTCCTCCTAGTGTATCTATCAGGTCATCTAAGGCCTTATCTACATCAGACTAGAAAAATAAGCAGACAGTTATATAAGTTAATGCACTGCACAGCACGTAAAGATGTATCACAATGTGTAGCATTAATGTAAGACTGCAAAGAAACAGGAAAAAAAGACAAAAAGAATCTCTCTTTAAATCTAACAAAAAAAGGTCTACATTTAGGTTATTATGCAAATACAGGAATATACAAAACTTTACTGTTGTGCCTGTCAGCTCCATACATGCATACAAGGGAGTTCACTGAAATTTACAAGAATCTTCTCCCCTGTCTTCAGTCAGCTCTCAACAAAGGGAAGTACTCACATCACATGAGCCTGGGATCATAGAAGAAAATCTGTCCATTATATAAAGTCAAATCCAGTAGGCAATTGCTTAATCAAATAAATCGGTGATCTAGTTCCTCTTTATTTAAATCAACCATTAAAGGTGACACCATTGTGATTAGATTATAGTAGCTTTTACGGAAAGTTTTTTGTGTGTTATTAACCAGGATAGCGACCAGTTAAGATTGGCCTACAGTGGGGCAGAGCTGTGCAGCCTGGCCAGCTTCCAAACCACAGGGAAGCCAAAGCCAGGATTTGGCCCAGTAGGAAAAGCTAACATGCAATACAGAACTGAACTCGCTCTAGACTTTTCAAGTGCCCCCTCTCCGATAGATGCAGTATTAGCTAAGCTTCTTGTTCTACTGGTTTAAAAGTCTGTGTGTCGGGGGGGGGGGAGCGAGGTGTGAAATTCTACTGATTTTCTCTTAATCTTATAAAATAAATAAAGATCAGATAAGACATTGATATGGTGCAACAGAGTGTCAAAAAGACACAATCATAAACAGACTGATTATTTCTGCTAAAAAGGAGAGTATGTAAATCTATGGCGGACACCCGAAATTTAACAGAGCTGCTGCAAACATGATCTTAAAGACCCATCTTGCACTACCCATAAACAAAATAATACTGAGGGCAGCTACCACACGTGGAATGAACTTAATTTTGGTGTGGGTTTGTTTTTCCCCCTGAAGAAGGCATCTAGCCTCTCTGGTTCAATGCAGATCATTGCAATTTAGGACCTTGATGGAAGGGTGTATAAATGCGACTTTTTAGGGGGAGAGGGAGTAGGGGGAAGGAAACAAGATCCTTTGCAGAGAACTCCTGGAAACCAAAACTAGAAACCTGCTTTGAATCAGTACAAGTTCAACAGACATTAAAAACATTTTCAAAGATAATTGTTTACCAGTTACCTCTCAGTTTCAGTAACAAGATTTTTTGTAGTCAGATGATTGATTAAAAATAAATCTTTACAAAACATTACCTAAAGATGAAACATACTGAAGTATTATTGATAGCAATGTTAGATTTGGGAAAGGCTATTAAGAATTGGGAAAGTTGTGTTTTATACAAGAGAGCTTATATGTCAGTATATTGTTACCTACTTTTTCAGGTGGCTTAGTAGGTGCAGCCTCAGCAGCTGAAGATGGAGCCACTGATTTATTTTCTTTAGTCTGAAAAAAGAAAAGAAAAAAAAGGTGAAAATAGTGCTGAAAGCCAGTGTAAAGGAGGTAGGTTTATACATAGCAGCTGACTTGTGTTAGACTGTAGTTACCTACCTCAGCAGTTGGCTTATCCGCTGTCGCAACCAAACCAGCAGCAGTGACTGCACCAACCGTAGCGGCACCACTAGCTAGTGATTTATTTTCAGTTTTAGGCTAAGGAAAAAAATAGAGTGTATGCTTATATGACTTTGTGTTAACAATTTTAAAAAGAGAAACAGTCAAACTATAATGGAAATGTTCTATCCTCGTATATATCCTACATTACTCCAATTGTCAATACAACTTTTGTGCAAAGTTCAAGGATAGAACAAGAAAAAGATTATTAATGCTGCTAAGCAACAGTCTGTGCTGAAGGAAAGGTGCAGTTCTAGTGGGATTCTCTCTTTCGTTCCTCTGATAACACTGAGATAGTATAGCTTTAGGACAAACGACACACTGATTTCTGGTGCAGAAGGAGAAAGTTCATTAAAAAGCAAATGGTACTGAAGTTTAGTAAGTATTTTACTGGATTGTAAAGCCCCACATCTTTCATGTTTTACCTATAGGGGAATGAGTTAGAAAATTGTGGGTAAAAATCTCTCATGATTTGTGGTAGATTTTGAGATCTGAGATTTTATAAATTTATTTTACCTCCTGTATTTTTGTTTTACCTCCTTAAATTCCTAGCCTCTCATGCCGCCTTCATGGCTTCCCTTTCTCAACAGGTCTTACTTTAGGGAGATGAATCTGCATCTGGAGTGGGCTATGCCAGATTGTGCTGCTCCTTGTAGCTCCCAGGCAGTGGAAGGCTTTGAGGGGAGAGTTCCTAAACTCCTCCCTCTCGCCACCTCCAAAGAATCAAAAATGAAGGCTGGGGAATATACCATGTTTGTCTCAGTTACTAGGCTCTTCTTTACACCCAGGGTGTCTTCAGCTTTAGAATGTGTCTGGGCCGGGGGCAGGGGGTGTTTGTGGAGAGTCATGGAATCTGTACAAACTAGCAGCTGCCAGACTTACTGCTTATTAAAAAAAAATAGCATGACCAATTTTGGTTTAATCAATTTAATCTGAGTGTCAAATATTTTATTAGATAATAAACTGTTTGATTAGAGAGATAAGTTGTTTGGGATAATATCTTTTATTGGACCAACATCTATTGGTGAAAAAGACAAGCTTTCAAGTTTACACAGAGCTCTTCTTCAGGCTCTGTGTAAACTCAAAAGTTTGTCTCTCTCACCAACAGAAGCTGGTCCAATGAAAGATATTACCTCAGATACCTTCTCTGTAATATCCTGGGACCAACACATCTACAGCAACACTGCATACAAACTGTTTTATTGTATGTTATAGACTTGAGACTGCATAATGTAAAATACAATCTTTTTTTCCCCCATCACCGGCTACTAATATTGGAATTCAGGCATCTACCGAGTCTCAAGTCAGTTCAGTGAATTAGCATTTTTTTCAGAGGAAGCTGCAGTAAATGAGAATTTCAGAGATTCAGAACTCAGCTTCCCATCTTGGTGTTTTATACTTGTAGTGAACACTGCATATGAAGAAATATAAACTAGCAGAGTAAAATTACCTATTTCAGTGCATTGTGGGTAGAGTTTTATAATCTTTTGAAGTCTTCATGCTTCAGGTGTACAGGGAATTATTTTGGCCTCACAGTCCATGTTATCTAGTCTGAGTCACCAAGTCCCAGGATACCTCTATACTGCAATCAAAGGTGTGACTGCAGCTCAGGTAGGAATGCCCACACTAGCTTTAATCTAGCTAGCATGACTCCATATAGCAGTGTAGATGCATCAGCACAGACTAGCAACACAAGTACGTACCTCAAGTTCCAGACATGCTTGTACAGCCCAGGCTGGGGTCCATGCCACTGCCTCTACACTTATTTTTAGCTATGGGAGCTACATTAAAGCTAGCATGCGTATGCCAGCAGGTGCTGCAATTATACTTCCCACTGCAGTGTAGACATACCCTAAGTCCTAGACAGACATCTGAGAGAGATTTACCCAATGACAGAGTAATCTGAATGTTTATTCTCCCACTTTGCTTTCTACCCTCTTCTTCCCCTTGACCCCTCTGAATTTACCCCTTCTGTTCTTCTTTCCCCTCTCCTTAGGCTTCCATGAGTCCTGCAGGCTATGAGGGCGTGCTGCACATCTGCATACTGCCAGCTTACTCCTCTTCCACATTTGGGCCAGTCGTTGGCACTCAAAAATCTGCCTGAAACACTCAGCAGAGAAGGGAGCCAAACATCAAGTAGGGCAGCACTCATGTGTTAAACAGAGCGAGGCACACACCCTTGATTGACCCTAGGCTCCCCTATCTGCTCACGTGTTTTACTAAGGAAGGAAAGAGAGGAACAAATTGACAAAGGGTATGTTTACACTGCAGTGTAACCCAAGGGTTCAGATTCAGACTCAAGCCTAATCCCTCTTCTGTCAGCATGATTTGTGTGCAAACCCAGGGTTCAGACCCAGGATCCCAATATCCCATGGAGGTGGAGGGTCAGAGCCTGAGTCAAGCCAGGACCCAGGGTTCAAGCCCTATTGCTTTACAGTGCAGATGCAGCCTCACTGGACTCGTGCTCAGAGTCTCCCAAAAGTATTCCACAATCAGACAGCAACTTTCCTTGCCCTCTGAACAGTCAAGTTTGGTGGTCAGTCAAGTTTTCCCACAAGAGCACCATGAACAAAGGGCTAGAGCAGTCACATTTTGGGAAGATGCCAGGAAGTCTGAGACACGGGTGATTGGACTTGGGTCCACATAATGCACTGGAGACACTGGGTTTGTGACCCAGGTTTCAACAATTCCTAACCTGGGTTACAACTGAGTGTAGATGCTCAAGCCCTAGGTTAAACTCAGGGTCTGCTAACTTGAGTTCTACTAACCCTGAGCTTACATTGCAGTGCAAACATACCCAAAGAAGGGCCTGAGCCTGAGCAGTGCGGAGTTTGCAGGGGAATGTGACAACAGTCTCGAATGTGCAGTACTTCTGGCTTAGGCAGACCTGCAACTGCCAGTGATTTTATATGGTTCACCTTCAAAAACATCCACAAAACCTTACAAAGCTAAGAATGGTTTAAGAGAGGATATGAAGCTTGGCGGAACACCCTTATTGCAGAATACTTATTAAAAGAGGCTGTTTCTAATCAGATGTTCAGTCATGTATATTCTGTAGACAATGCTTGCACACTATTCTCATCAATACTTTTGAATCAGTACATTCAAGATATTATTAAAGTTAAATAAGCAAAATGCAAAGGCCTCATTAAATGCCAAACAGTAAAATTTTATACATGCTTAATGTAGCTTAGACTGTAGTTTAATGCAGCACAAAAAGCTGTCACACATACCTTCAAAAAGACAGCCTGTCTTTGGGATAGGAACTGTCTTTTTGTTCAGTGTTTGCACATGCCTAGCAGCACAATGGGGTCCATGACTAGGGCTAGTAGGTGCTCCCTCAATACAAACAAACAAGTAATAAAGGGATCGCCACTTCCGCTTTACCTTTGGTTCTTCTATTGAAGATACTTGCGTTGATTTTTCAGTCTGACCGGTGGCCGCTTTTCCTGGACTAGCTTTTTTGGAACTTTTTGCTACAGAAGATTTGGATGGGCTTTTTGCCTGTACAACCATAAATATGCTATTAATGTATAGGACAGATTTTAGTATTCTTGTGTTTTTGTTTTGAGAAAACAAACAAACCAAACAAACAAACAAAAGCAGAAGAAAATATAAATAACTCACCCCACCAGGTTCCTTTTGCTTCTCTTCAGATTGATGTTTAGTTTGAGAATCAGCTGGCTGTCAATAATATACAGTTATATTAGAATATATTAGAAAATATTTAACTGTTAAAAGTATTCAACTCAATAGTTTTTTAGTCTAATTTACTTAACATACATGTAACTTTCACCTATTCTGACAGACAATTTAGAGACACAGGAAATTATTATTTTCTGCTTGTCAGGCTGCACAAACAAAGGAAGATACAATTCCTGCTCCAACCAAATTATACACATCCTAAGGGCACAATCACGTGAACACTTATCTGTATGGGACTTAATATACTAGAAAGGGGAAAGCCACATCTGGGAGTAGTTGTAGCCAG
Source organism: Lepidochelys kempii (assembly GCF_965140285.1). Taxonomy (NCBI): domain Eukaryota; kingdom Metazoa; phylum Chordata; order Testudines; family Cheloniidae; genus Lepidochelys; species Lepidochelys kempii. The sequence continues at coordinate 62,313,553 of NC_136384.1, read as the reverse complement.
GCTTTAAACACAAAGGGATCTTTCAAAGGGTTGTAAAAATACTTCTCTCAAGTTATTTATAGCCCTTTTGTTAGCTATACATTCCCGTTTGTTTACTTCATAGTGACAGTTTTTCCTGTAGCCTCTCAAGTAATCTCAAGGGAAGGCACAGTTTATATTCAGCTAGCTCAGCTGGCGAGTACACACTCGCCCAGGTGTCATATGAGAAAAAGCATAGTCAAGGTTTGTGGAAATTAATTTTTCTTCACTCATTCACTGTTCAAAGTTTGAAGAAAAGATCTTGGAAGAACCTATAAGTATGGGTTATCTTTCCCTGTAAATGTGTCTTTTCATCTTGGGCAAAAATTAAAACGGGCTGGAACTTTGCATATGTCCTTGCAAAAAAAACAAAAACAAAAAACCATATTGGAATGATTCTGCTTTGTTTGCAGGTTCCTTCCCCTCCCTACTGAAGGGGCGGGGGAAGAGAGAGAGAGAGAAAAAAGAAATAACTTTAAAAAACCTGATATTTACTAGGCAGATAGGGCACCTATTCCTCTCCCTAGGAAAACTCTACAGAAGAGAAAGCAGTACACAGGAGAAGCCTAGAATATATCCTTGTGAATTCTGAGGCAGCCATGCAGCAACGCAGACTCTCCATCAAGTTCTATGAGCACCGCCCTTCCCTGAGAATCAGAGATGTCAGCTTTCTCTGTTCTTTCCCGCCCACACATGCCTTAAAAGGGTAAAAGGTGCATGGTGGATTGAATGCCGGTTTCTGCTTAGAAATCTGTTGGTAGAGGGGAAGCACAACAGAGTGTCTACTCCCCAGAAATGTGCTATGTCAACTCCTAACAGGGCGGCGCTCCTGCTCCTACCTCATCTGCAGGCAGGTTTGTTTCCTTTCACCCATATGAGAAGATGGGAGCATCTGGTAGTGGCAGGATTTAGTTTATCATTACAAACTTCTCTGAAGAAAAACAACGCACAACGATTCAATAAAAGTAGTAGCTTACCTTTAGTGACTGTGCTACTTTTCCAAGTTCTGTTTTTGCAGTTTGTGTGCTCTAAAATATATAAGAAATTATACTCAGAACAAAAGATCAAAAAAGCAGCTTAGTTCTTTTTAACGATGATATTACTTCTTATGTTTGAAAACATATGGCATATTTTATACACACATGAACACTCAAATATATGTGTTTATAAATAAATAATGCCCTCATCCTCCAATTTACAACATATGGTCCCGCACAGGACCCTGTTCATGCATTATAAGTTACTGGAGCATGGCCAAAACACAGCGCACATACACACACACACCATTTACGTACTCATTTTACTTGGGCCATGAAAAAAGAGAACTGAGTAAAGGTAACCAATAATTCCAGTTTCCCAAACTGAAAAGTTGTTTCAGCCACATTCAGAATAATATTACTATGATTCATCTCAACTCAAAGTACAGAAAGTATAATCAATATCTTGTAGATACAAGATTATGAATTACCACAACAAATAAAATAGTGTGGTTACTTCCAGAAAAGTTACTGAATATAGCAGCTTCTAAGTCAGGGTGGGCAAATTACGGCCTGGGGGCTGCATCCGGCCCTTCAGACCTTTTAATCCGGCCCTCAAGCTTCGGCAGAGGAGTGAGGTCGGTGGCTTGCCCCACTCCGTACGTGCCGTGGCTCCCAGAAGCAGTGGCATTACCCGTTCTGGTTCCTAAGTGGAGGGGCAGCCAGGGGACTCCGCACGCTGCCCCACCCCAAGTGCCGGCTCTGCATCTCCCAGGAACTGCAGCCTATGGAAGCTGCAGGGGCAGCACCTGCTGACGGGGCAGAGAGCAGAGCCACCTGGCGGCACCTCCGGGTAGGAGCCCGCACCCTGAATTCCTCATTTTGGCCCCACTCCAGAGCCCACACCCCCAGCTGAAGCCCTCACCCCCTCACACACCTCAATCCCCAATCTTGTGAGCATTCATAGCCTGCCATACAATTTCCATACCCAGATGTGGCCCTCAGGCCAAAAAGTTTGCCCACTCCTGTTCTAAGTCATATCTGCTTACTTTATTGAGACCATGTCAGTATAGTTATACTGGTATACTATCCTGGCAAAGCACTCCCAGTGTGGACATAGCTATACTAACATAGCTGTGCTTTTGCTGGCATAGCTTATTCTTCTCCCCAAGCAAAATAAGGCTATGTCTACACTTGAACCACTAAAACACAGAAACTTACTACAGTGATGGGAGAAAATCCAGCTCCCCGAGAGGCAGTAGCTACGTCAACGGATAAATTCTTCCATCAATCTACTATCATCTCCGCAGGGACTTAGGTCATCATACTATGTTGTGCAGTGGTGTGTATTTTTCACGCCCCAGAGCAACGAAGCTAGGTGGATCTAATTTTCTAGCATAGACCAGCCTGAGCTATATCGGTAAAAGTGCAGTTTTGCCAGTGTAACAGCATTTACCCTTGGGGCTTCTGCCAGCACAGCTATGTCCGTAACATATCATGCCCCTGAGCAATACAGCGATGTGGCAAAACATTGCAGTGTAGACATGGCCTGACTTTTTAATTATTATTAATTTTAGGTTTTTTACTGTACTCCATAGTTAACATAGCTATTGGAGAGTTAGCTGGAGATTTCAGTGGCTCATGTATCATCAACAGCATTCTTTGTAAGTTTTAGCTGCATGATCATTAAGTGAAAGCCAGGCTCCAGTTACCATACGGAAAGTTGACTTTTAGATCCTAAGTTGAACTTCAGGCCATCAGTTAGAAAACGCATTTTTACTTGGAAGGTAGGCACATTTAGAGTCAGAAACAAACTAATAAGGACCCATATTTTTATAGTCACCTACAATAGAATCACATTTACAATAAAATAATGGATATAACCACTAGACTATTATTGAAGCATGCAATTTGTCTACTGTAATTTTGCAAGCATTTTTCTTTCATTTGAGAGGCAGTCTAAACTACTATTTAGATGTGTTTAGCTTTTACACGGATTAGTTGACCCCACCGTGAAGTTTACTGAACAGTTCATTACTCAATATGCAACAATTAAGAAAAAACATCTATACTAAACCCATGCACAGATCCACAATAAATTTACGTGTGAAATTCTGAGGTTGTGTGTGCATGTGCACATGCATGCACGGGTGCAAGCGACACAAAGATGTTGAAGCCGCAGATTAAGGTATATAGCGCCACACCATAATGTATTCCGTAAATAATAATACAAATCCCAGAAACAGGGAATACTCTGGAGGTAGGAGTGAAATTTCCTGTACTCCACACTGAAAATAAATCACTTCCCCTCATAGACCATATATTTTAAACATATTGATACTTTCTAGAACAGTGGTTCTCAAACTAGGACGCCACTTGTTCAGGGAAAGCCCCTGGTGGGCTGGGCCAGTTTGTTTACCTGCTGCATCTGCAGGTTCGGCTGATTGCGGCTCCCACTGGCTGCGGTTCGCCGCTCCAGGCCAATGGGGGCTGCAGGAAGGGCGGCCAGCACATCCCTCGGCCTATGCTGCTTCCCACAGCCCCCATTGGCCTGGAATGGCGAACCGCAGCCAGTGGGAGCCACAATTGGCTGAACCTGTGGATGTGGCAGGTAAACAAACCAGCCCGGCCCGCCAAGGGCTTTCCCTGAACAAGTGGCGGCCCTAGTCTGAGAACCACTGTTCTAGACTTTCCATGTACTTTAAAACGGATCAAGAAGTTTTGTTTCTCAAATACATTCACAGTCTGTATGCATGCATTTACACACTACAGTATATCCTCGCTATAACGAACCCCCTGGGGATCCAAGCCATTTGTTTGTTATAGCCCGGGGTTCAAGAGCCCTGCCACTGGGCCAGGGCTGACACCTTGAACAGCTGCCGTGGCCGGAGGAGCTGTCAGCCCCCATCATGGCCCTGGGCTGGGATCCAGGGACCAGGTTCATTATAGCCAAAGGTTCACTATTATGAAGGGCATTATGGAGAGGGTACACTGTATGTACCTACCGTATGTATGTATGCATGCGTGCAAACACATATACATATTCTAATACACACACACACTTAACACCATCAGTCAAGTAAATCAGTTATCGAAGCAAGTATCCTAATCTTCCAGGTCTTCTGGTTCAAGAAAATTATGTGTGTTTGTGCAGAGATGAAGCTAGAAATTTTGTTCTAACATTATTACATTATCAATCAAACAGATTTTTGCCGTTAGCTGCCTTTAGTTGACAGTTGGAGCAATAAGGAAATGCAACAGATGTGAAGGTTTGAGGAACTAGAATTTGTTTTTGATGATTGATCTCCAAGGTGTGTTGGGCCCATAAATGGGAATAAGCATGACAAATGAAAGACTGAATTTTAAGATTATTAGCTCATGCCTCATGGTGCAAGTGATTAAGTGGTGAAAACATGCTGCTGCTGTGACTGCAGACAGAGACATAGTCATTTGTGCATCACCTGAACTTTGTGTCTCTTCCTGCTGTGAGACTGCTGTCCACTGGTCTGGCTATGGCTTGAAGTAGCCTAGTATTAAAGTACAAATTCAGGTTTTTTTAAAACGCATTTCCCAAGAAACGTAGAGAGATTTACAGGAAAAATGAGATAAAGTATTTCACTACCATTTATGTTTGTACATGAAAACAGCTGTACTGAAACTGCAAGACATATCTGTTACTGAGAGTTAAATTCAAACCTCTGTGCTGCTCACTTTACCAATATTGTTATTAGTAACCATAGGTGACAATTTTCTTATAGCGCAAGTAGTCCTTTATTGGAATTTGATTGTACACTTACTGGATGGTTTATGTTTTAAAATCTAGGGGGGAGGGTTAATATATTTTTTAAAATTAACATTAAACAGAATTGTTCACAGTACAAATGGCATCAGATGTATAATAGTTTGATTTAGGAAATAAAATCTACAGCCAGATGTATTTTTGTTTACAAATGCTACTTCAGCTCTTTCACCCTGTTTAGACCTTATGAGCAGGTAATAAAGAAACATATCAGGATCCTGCTTTCAGAGTTCATCAGAGAGGTGGACAGGCAAAGTGAAGGAACAGGGAGATGTACACAATCTGGGAGGAAGGGGGAGACGAATCATAATTGGAGACTAGCTTTGTTTGTCATTCAACACAGAAGTTACATTTCAAAACAGCTACACTTGAAGACGTAGAAAGGCTTTTCAGGATCTGGAGGACAGGTCTTCTTATCTGTTTGTGTTTATCTAACAGTTTATACCCCTTCATAGTGTCCCCTCTTCAGGCTTATACTATTGGCAGCTGGGTTTCTACTGATCAAAGGTATAAAGATTCATGTTGGGTCCCCAAATGTGAATTCCAAGTAGGACCCGAGATTAAAACGGTCCCCCTTCCTAAGCTCTGCCCATCCCCCTAGCAGCACATGCACCACCCACCATGCTCACCTCATCCCTCCACAATACCCACACTGCTCTCTTTCTCCCCACTCCATTTCAATGAACCAACCAGCCACCTCCACACAAGGCCTTGAACTTCACACATCATGGTAACCCCATGAAGCACAAATCCTTATCCCTGCCACAGCTACAGTGGCTCCCACTTGCACAGGGAAAAGCTGATTATACTTTTTGGGGAAGGGGGACTGACATTCATTCTTGACGGCAAAAAGGGAGCAGGAATGGGTCTTTACTGATTGGGGGCAAGGGAAGAGGTAGAATGGAATCGAAATGGGAAATAGGTCTCTGAGGAGCAGAGGCAAGGGCACAGGGAACGAATGAGAAGTGGGTCACTGGGAATGGGGTCCGCACAAGAAGAGGAAATGACATTTGACACTCAAGGCGCCCTACTCCCTAGCAACTCTGTTTCCTTCCAAGGAAGTTCCTCTGGGTGCCCCAATTCCCCTTCAAGGAGGAAATATGAATTATACATGAGCTATTAAAGGGCAAGGTAAGGTAGTTCCACTTCTCCCTTTGTAAAGATAGGCCAGTAAATTCCTGCAGGACTCTATGCTCAAGAGTCCCCAAATGTTGCAGGGCAGGGATTTACACCCTGCTACTGTAGCTGTTTTTTCCTGCAGGCATGCTTATTCTGAGTCTATTAATAGAGAAGCGACTACTTTGTCTATTAATAGATGGCCAGATGGTTGCCATCATGTAGATAATGCCACACGGAAAGAGCATGTTAGGCGTGAATTTGCTCTTTGATGCAGGTTCATAATTAATCTATCATCATCAGGAAACATCTTAAATTAGTGACTGACAAACAACGAATCTCTAAATTTATGAGCAGCAATGATCATGCAGGATTCGACAATGGTTTAATAACTGTCCGGTTTATTGTCAGGAGTTTAGTAGCTAGGTCTTGTGGACTGTGTGTGGAGATTAAGATTTATAAATTAGATATTTTGGCATCCATTGTAGCTACGACTGTTAAAAGAGCTGACTGACAAACACCCTTGAGGAATTACAGCATAGCACTGTTTGAATTGGCAGAAGTGGTACAAAGGAAAAGAAGGAGAAAGTTGCTTTTTTACCAAGAAATATTTTGACATTCAAGTGGTTGGTGATTGTAAAGGTGCTACAGCTTTGAAAATTTTAACTTTTACTGTTTTTTGTACAAGTTTGGTAAATGAGCTTCACTTGCTAAATCAGACTACAGACTAAATTAGACTGTTGAAATGCATTCTCCTATAATGCTAACAAACATAAACAGGCTGACAGTGGACTTCAACCTCAAAGTGACATGATCAAACTTAGACCTACCAGTCTGGCATTAGGTTCACCATATGTATAACATTAGAAAAATCCATATCTTGTACTACTGCATTGTTCCCTACCTGATCTGGTTCAGAAAGCTGACACGGTATTGAAATGAGCAAGATCCCTATTCTTGAGTGCAGGATTTTTGTCAGTTTCAATATTTTTATCCTGAGCAAGAATGTACAGATAGGCAGAGAGGAGGGAAAACATCATATAATATTTTTTATATTACGATAGTGACCAAAAACTCCGAATCAGGATCAGGAAGGAAGGTAGCAGAGAGGAACGAGGGTATCATTATTGAGAACATGTGATTTCACACTGACTAACTAAGGCCCAAATTCTTCTTTGGGACTATTCACATGGAACTAGTCACATAAATAAAGTTACACCTGTAATTAAGGGTTTGCAGGATCAGGGCCTATGTGCCTAACTCAGAGGTTATGAATAAGCTAAAATGCTGTATTAGTATCAATTTAATCCACAGTTCTCAAAGTGTTTTGCATAAGAGGACAAGTGTCTTTATCCCTATTTTGCAGATGTGGAAACTAAGGTACAGAAAAGTGACTTCGTCAAGATCATATAATGAGTCAGTGACAGAGTCTGAAGTAAAATCCAGGTCTTCTGACTCACAAATCGCAAAGATTCATTCCTTAGGACTTCATACCTTTGTTTCAGTGGGCTTCATATCCGATGCTTTTGTTGCAACAGTAGAAGGGGGCTGTGTCTGGAAAAAAAAAATCAAAACATTACTTCAAAACGATTTCACCTTCACTTAAAATGTTAAGACAATTATTAATACAGATGTTTGTATCATGCAAGTATATAGGTTTGTTAGAATTCAAGTTACAATTCAGGTTGAGGATTGGAGATTAGGCCGATCACTTTTATTCTGATTCTCTGCCACACTGGAAAACATACTCCTACTCTGCTTCTCTGTGAGTAGGTAGCGTTCCAAAGGTATACTGTAGAAACAGCCTCTTCTCTTAAGTATGCTGAAAGCAGATTTCTAATTGAATATTGGAATATATAAGATGCCTGCTCTCCAATACTGAAACATCTATGGATATTTAAATGTATATACTAAGAACAGGATTCTTACATATTTTAATGTGCTTGCTCAAAGACATTCATCCTCTTGGATTTATTAGGTTGCCAAAAATAACATTTAATATATACTCTAAGCTTCATACATTTTTAAGGCCAGAAGGGATCATTATGATTTTCTAGCCTAACCTCCAATGTAACACATGCCACAGAATTTCATGAACTGGTTCCTAAATCAAGCCCATATCTTGTAGTTGAGCTACAGCATATTTTGCATATTTTTTTCAGAAAGATATCCAGTCTTGATTTGAAGACTTCAAGTCATGTAGAAGGCACCAATCCCTTCATAAGTTGTTCCAATGGTTAAATCAACCTCATTGTTTAAAAACTGTGCCTTATTTTTAGCCTGAATTTATCTACCTTCAGCTTCTGTAAATGGAATTAGTATTTCAGTAATTGTCTCAAAAATGTTGCATATGGAGGTAATACCACCTCCCTATTCCTATTTAATATTCCTCTGTTTATACAAACAACAATTACATTCGCCATCTTAGCCACAGCATTGTCCTAGGAGCTCATGTTCAGTTGGTTATCCACCAAGACTCTAAACTTTATCGTGAACTGCTTTACAGAGTACAGTCCCCAACTGGGGAATGTGATCTAAACTCTTTGTTCCTAAATGTAGGACCTTGCACTTCACCATATAGTTCACATAAACACAGTGGCAATGTCACTTTCCTCATTTACCTCTTTTCTCCTAAGAGGCTTTCAAAAAAGGAAGAAAAAATTTAAGGTTAGTCAATGCGTCCCATTAAGCACTTCCAAAATCTCCCAGAGCCCAAATTTTCCATCACAGAAAAAGACAGGACAAAACTAAAGGAATTTGAAAGGACATACACAATTTTAAAAATTGCTTTTAAAAAAAGAGCGACCAAAAGTTTCAGTTCAGATCCCTCCTGCCAATTTGGGTGTGTCACTGGGTGATTGACCTCTTTAAGCCACACCCAAGCTGTGATTAATTCCCTGCTTCCTAGCTTGAGGTGGCAGGACTAAGGAGGGTCAGGTGATAGTTTAATGGACACCTGGACCTTATATAAAATGGCTGAGAGATATCAGTCTGGGAGCGGAACTGCAAGCAGGAGGCCAGGTACTCCAGGTGAACTAGCCTGGGAGCTCAGTGCTGTATACTAAAGCAGGGAAAGATACACGGAACAGAACCCCAGCAGCGGCAGAGAATGGTACTCCAGGGAAACCGGCCTGGGAGGCCGTGTACTCTATCCCAGAGCTAGAAAGACTAATCAAAGGTAGCCCAAAGGGTGGCCTGAAGAGAAATCCCTGAAAGGCTGAAGAACCTTCCTCTTTTGGGGGATTTTTACTTTGACTTTTGCTATCCTGAAAGGAGTTATGTTTGTGGGTCAGCTGGAGGGCTAAATCACATCTCCAGCACAGACTAGTGTATGAAGAGATAAGGAGACAGGAAAGGAAACTGAGGGCTGGTAGTGCCCCACTCAACCAGCAGAGTGCACTATGTGGCAGCCATGCCCTATCACGCTGGATTTAGTCATATTTTTCTATTTTTAAAAGACATTTTTATCTCCCTGGTCTGCTGTATAAAAGACCCACACTGAAAGAGGAAAAACTGTACAAGATAAACAGTGAAACTGTTTAAAACACAAAGTGTCATCACAGTGCACAAAGTAAACAAACTGAATAAGTATAGGATTCTTAGATATTACGTGTAAACTTTGCAGGTAAATACATTTCCAGCAGAAATAAAACAAATGAATAGTGTCACTTTAATTAAGGCAATAATGTCACTTTAATTAAGGCAATACTTTCTCCAAAGGTACTTGGGATACAACATATAACTGACCCTCTAACTACAGAAGTGTTCTGCATACTGTATGTAAACAAGTCCATTTTTCTCTCCAGAGTGGATGCAATACAAAAATGAAAAAGTAAAAGCACATTCTGAAAACAAAATGCACCATAATCTATAAAGACGTCTACATGAAGGGTTGAAACAAATATTCTTTTTGACAACCTCTTTTATCTACCTCAGGTAACAGATAAACTCCAGTGGATGAGGTCTCTATATCTTGTTCTACAACACGATACCCTTAGGCAGAAACAGATTACACATATAAAGTCACCTAAATTCTTGCTACATGACTAACAAGTATCTGTGCCACTCCTTCTCAGAGTAGTCGCCCTCACTGTGATGTAGTAAAGACTCATGCTAACACAGATGAGCACACCACCCCCAAACACATAATGCTACATACATATCATCATCACACTTCTTCTGAGTCACCTTTTTCTCACTTACAATACACTGACAGAGTAGCTGAAATACAGTATATGCAATAAGCACTATGTGTGCACACAACATTGTAATTTGTGCTAACAGCAGACAATGTATTCATCAAGTGCTTTTACCGAAGGCAGTCTATTTAATGTGACTATGCCAAACAACAGTTATTGTCTCCATCTCTTGTCAAAACACCTCATAGAACAGTTTCACTTAGTGTTGTGAATGTCTGTTATTAAATAATGACAGATGAAGGGGTTAATTCTTCAAGGAGAAAAGTCTGAGAAAGGATTGGCTTTGGTCTTGGTGGGTCAACAATTATGTGGAACCACTAGCTATTCACTCCCTTGGTGGCCTTAAGAACAGGTTGTTCCCCTGGTGCAGCTGACTTGCTCTACGGGACAGCAGGGAGGGGGTAGGACAGTGCTATCACTGTCTTCCTACTCCTTCTGGGCCATAGTGTACCCTGAGATGCACTGAAGGAGAGTCCCACCTGTGGTCCCCAGAGTTCAAGGACTTCAGCTGCCTCAGGCACTTTCCTTGAATGGGTATTACAAGGCAGTGGAGGGAGATTTTTTGTCCTCCCAATCCTTGTATCACACAAGGACCTGGCACAATCTGGCCCCCTTATCAGTGAGCAAAAAAAAAGCATGTTAATAAATAAATATGTAGAAGTGTCATGCTTGTTTGGTATCTGCTAGACCACCTACAAAACAAGTTGGCTGTTTAATGTGAGGCAATTTTGGATGGTTTCATTTTACTGTTCTTGATGGTGGTGTGTATGTCCATGTCTACTACCCAACACCATGTTGCTATAAAAAAAACTGTATTCTCCATTTACCACAGTCTAAACGTACAGAACAGATCAAGTTTTGTCCTCTGATGCGACACAGGAATGCATGTCAGGATTGGAGATAAACATTAAAATGTTGCCTAGTAACTAGTACAATAGCTGACTGATTCATGGCTTAAATAGAACTTGGAGAGGCTTTAACATGTTTGGAGGCACACCCAGTTATAGTATGAGAATAATGAGCTCTTGTTGTCCTGTATCAAACATTAAAAAATATTACATAGTCAAACATATATGGTCAACACAAAACTGAGATTGTATTTGCTTCAGAACAATATTGTTATTTCAGTATTACCACAACTAAAAGATAAATGTTCAGAAGCAGGCAAAACAAACTGTGCTCCAAGGGCTTATTATAGAGTGTAGTTTGCCTTCACGTACATCCAGGCAATCCCACTGATTTTAGGGATTTCAGTTATGGTTGTATTATGAGGGCAAAATTGGCCTGGTAGTACTTCTGGTAAAGATGTTGCTACTTCTTCCTACCTGGGGCTCTGTCATAGGCTCACTGTGTGGCCTCAGGCATGTTATTTAACCTCATCTGTCTGTAATATGGGGACAACAAATCCACTTCCAAGGCTATTGTGAAGGTTAATTGGTTGATCAGTTAGTTAATATCTGAATTATGTTTTGAAGGTACAAAATGCTATGAGCTAAATTTTTCATTCCACCTGAATGGATGGAGGAGATGAAAACCTGGGTGATCACCCCAGCCAGCTCCATCTCGCCTTCCCTGGACTCGAGGAAACCTTTCAGTGGGTGAGAAGGGCCAAGAATCGGACCCAGAGACAGCTGCCCCACACAGCATTATCCCCTCCATAATCCTATGGGGATTCCACAAAAAAGTTAATGCTTACTTAACACTATGCGCTTTTATACACACACACACACACACACACAATTCCAACTGACTTCAGTTATGTCAATGGGGAGCTGCACATACGTAACCACGACACAAATTTGGCCCCAAATTTGTTCAAAAGCTGTAAAAAATGTGGCACACTGGCAATGTAGATATGCAGGGGTTGAAATCTGAATGAAGTGCCATGAACCTGGAGCACTCGCTCATCGGGTTCTCTTAATTGCTAGTGTGGTTCCCTCCCCAAAATCAGCCACAAAGCAGATGTAGCCCTATGTAATCATATGGATTACAAATATAACAAATTTTGATTTATTAGTCTTGGAAACAATTCAGGATTAATCCAGTCTCACACTGTCACTGCGGTTCTTGTATATTAACAACTAACATGTCATTCCAATACATTTTAAAAACAGTGTAGGAAAATTATGCCTCTCTTAAAACTAAGACAAATTAGTTAATGAGTGAATACATACAAGTTCAGAGAACACTAGGCAAGTGATCTTGCCACTGTGTACACAGCATTGGTAAGACCACTACCAGAATACAGTGTCCAGCTCTGGTATGCACACTTCAAGAAGGATGTGGAAATAGCAGAGAGAGTTAAAAGGAGGACCACAATAATAATCCACAGGCTAGAAAAGAAGTCTTTTGATGTGAGGTTTTAAGGAGCTCAACTTATTCAGTTAAACATTGAGAAGTTGGAGGTGTTTTGATCACTGTGTATAGGTACTTACAGACGGATATCTGAATGTGTGTTTTGGTAGGGATGGTTGGGGAGAGGGGTAGGATGGGGCAGTGTCCAGCCTTGCTGACAAAGTTATAACAAGATCCAATAGCTAAAAGCTGAACTTAGATAAATTCAACCTTCAAATAAGATGCAATTTCCTAGCAGTGAGGATAATTAAACATTGGGACAGCTTAAGTGGGGAGGTGGTGGACTAGCCATTGCTTGGAGTCTTTAAAATGAGATTAGATCTCTTTCTAAAAGATATGCTTCAATCCATCTTCAGGGAGAAAGTCTGTGGCTTGTGTGTGGTGGGGGTTGGGCTGGATAGTTGTGATGGTTCCTTCCGGCTTTAGAATCCATGAATCTGAATCCCCAGTTCATTCCCTTCCTTCATGAGCCATGGGGAGACCACGATAGACTGTACTGCCCTCAACATACTTCTAAAACCTGCAGCTCTTCATTAAAACAGTGACTATAAATCTTATTTCATGCTTCAGGTCTTCAGCCAATCACCCCTAGGGGTCAGGAAGAATTCTTCCCCCTGCAGTGCACAATGGGCGGGATATATTCTGTGGGGGTGAGTGGCTGTTTTCTTCTTCACCTTTCTCTGAAGCACCAGATGTTGGTCACAGCTGGCGACAGGACACTGGATAGGGTGGACCAGTGTTCTGAGTTGGTCCAGAGAATCCTCTTTCTAGATATATGGCTGGTGTGTCTTTCTTATATGTCCAGCGTCCTGCTCACCAAACTAGGGATCTGGAAGGAATTTTCCTCCAGGTTAGACTGACAGGGAACTTGGGTTTGTTTGGGGTTGTTTTTTTTAAAACCTTTCTCTGGAGCATTGGGTGTAGCTTATAGGTTGGGATCATGTGAACATATCTTCCATCCCTGTAACAAACTCCTAAGAATTGAAATACTTTAGTCTAACTAAAATCATTTGGCTTAAGATAGGGGTATCTGGGTGAAATGTGATACACAGGAGGTCATACTAGATGCTCTAATAGTCCCTTCTGGCCTTAAACTGTACGAAACTAAGTTTTCTGAAGTACGAAACTAAGTTTTCTGAAATACATGCCCATCTATTTCACAATTAAATTACTGAACTATGGGGAAGTCTGTACATGGTTAAATACTCAAAAACAGAAAGTGATAGCATAGAAGATTCAGAAATTTCAGACTAAGTACCTGAAGATTATGTAAATGAAAAAAAAAAGTAACTATAATATACTTCTGGCTTAAAGACTGCTTACCATTGTGGGGGGTGGGGGCGGTTTCAGTCAGGTACTATGTCGGAATCATCAACATGATTTTTTTTTCTAACAGTTCCATTTGAATTAAAGTTACAGTCAGGCGTGTATCACTAAAAGAACCAACCAAACAAAACAAAAACAAAAAAGCCTGCAAGAGCATAAGGCCAGCACCTATTATCTCTGTTTGACTTTACAAACCTTGTATGTTAAAAACAAATCTTTTTATTTGTCCTGCTGATTACTGGGGAGATAATCCTAGAAAACTGTAAAAATCACTGGAGGCAAAAGTTAGTCTCTTTATTACTAACTGCTGGTTTTCTGCAGAAACCTTAGTGGACTTCTGCTAAAATCATACCATGAAACGAATTCTGGCCCCAATTTAGCAAAGCACTTAAGTATGTGCTTATGTCCCATTAAAATCAATGGGACTTAAGCATGTGTTTAAAGTTAAGCAAGTACTTAAATTGCTTTGTGGAACAGGCTAAGTTTGCTAAATCATGACCTTTCTGGGAAAATTCCTTAATAGAAATTAGATTTTGAATCTTCATATAAAAATGTATCCTAGACATATTTCCTGTGTTTATAATTCTACATAAACATTCATTATTAGCTCAACTAATAAACAGAAGACCTCCTTGTGAGAAAATCATCAATGTACCCATATAATTATTCATAAAGAATTCCTTAAACCTTCCACAACTTGGAAGAGTTCACAAGAAAAATATTTTTTAAATAAACTGAATCCCCTGCAGGCACTAAGAAAATCAGAAACTTGTTTGTTTTTTTGAGACCAGAGCTTACAATCAAGAATGTGAAGAATGAACTAAATATGGTGAGAGGTTTATTGCAGGAGTGGATGGGTGAGATTCTGTGGCCCGCATTGTGCAAGAGGTCAGACTAAATGATCATAATGGTCCCTTTTGACCTTAATATCTATGAATCTATGAATATGGTAGTTATAGTTCAATCTGCAGTGGGCTGTGGTTTATTATAGTAAACAACTCCAATATGTAATTCAACTAAGTCCAGAATTGAAGTTGCATTGAGACTACAGTATTCTCTTGTAACAAGAGAGGATGAAAAATCCAAAGGAGTAGTATGCACTAAGAACACCAGGTGGAGCCCAACAGGAGGATAAAACCGAAAGGACAAAAATGTCTAATCAGCAAATTCCACTCCTAGTTGTGAGCACTAGTTAGGAGTAGATATTCCATCTGGCTAACTAACCCATACTATACTACATGTATTACATGCATGATATTATAAACAAATGCAAATACGGTGTTGTGCACATATTAGGTTCATGCTCTTACTCTGTTCTGAGCATCAAAAATTCAAATATTGAGGTTATCTGTAGTGAATCATGCCAAGCAGATAAAGACCACTATGGTTACTAGTCCTGCATGATCAAGAATCTGTGCAGGACTGAGCTTGAAGAAGAATCTGTGGGCATTGCCACGACAAGGCCAAGATTAAAAACTTCCCTTTCCTGCAATATTCACATCACAAAGAACGGTTTTTGCAATAGGTATCCTTTCAATATGGTAATGTTTCGCTAAGTGAGATCTAGCATATTCTTTTTCTTATTCTAGCCTTTTTATTGGCGAATAAAAACAGATAAGGCCTAATTCTGACATGCTCTCTCATATACTGTACACACACACACACAGAACTTCCACTGAGTCTAGATCTCTCATGTAATTCAAAGAGTTTTTGGCCAACACAGTAAATTAAGTCTGATTTTGTGGGTGCACAGATTTCGGTCTGAGCCCGAGAACAAACTTTAAGGCCCATCCTGCAAAGATTTACACTTGTGTTCATCTTTACACACTATGAATAACCCCACTGAAGTTAATGGAACTACGGTGCATAAAGTAAAGCACACACAGTAATCTTTCCAGCACTGGAGTCTAAGGTTGTACTTGTTAATAAATGTTACTATTTCCTGTCAATGCAAATCTAGGTTATTCTTTTAGAAAAGTGGTTAAACAAGAATTTAAAATGATCTGAATTACAGTATTTCACATGTAAATACTGCTAAATAAACAAATAATAATTTAGACATATAATAAGGTGAGATCTGTAAGAACAGCTGCATTATGAAAGCTTTTACTCTGAAATGACAACATTAAATTATTTGGTCTCTGTTCCACAAATGGGAACTCTGAATTGAAAAGTGTTTTGCATCAGGCACTGGAGTTTGAACAAATATGAACATTAAAACAGATGTTTGTAAAGAATTAGCTTTTTTTTAGGATATTACATCTTTACAATAGTTTGAACTCTTCTTTTTGTATGTTGTTCTTATTTTTTAGCATGTAAAGTATTTTGGATGAGTTGTATATTTATGCAGTAGGTTATAATAACCAGTATATTCCTTCTTTTATAAAAGCTTTTCTGTAAGACATACTGCTTTTTCCCAAAAAACACATTATTTTATTCAAAAACCACCTTAAAAATAACAGATGGAAAAACCTGCTTCTAAAAATATTCAATTCTAAGGAAAACTGAAATCAAAGTACATTTCATCAGGTATTTTAAATAAGTTTGTGTGTCTGTCGGAAATCACAAATGGATACCAGGAGCAAAAGTAAAAACAGGATATATTTGCATAATACTTTCTAAGTGGGTTTCAAAATACAAGAATGAATCTAGAACTATAGAGAAAGAGGAATGATCTTTGTGCAGTAACTGAGCAGACAGAGTGCATTTGGGGGGGGAGGGATAGCTCAGTGGTTTGAGCATTGGCCTGCTAAACCCAGGGTTGTGAGTTCAATCCTTGAGGGGGCCATTTAGGGATCCGGGGCAAAAATTGGGGATTGGTCCTGCTTTGAGCAGGGGGTTGGGCTAGATGACCTCCTGAGGTCCCTTCCAACCCTGATATTCTATAATTCTATAATGAGTAAGAGCTATATTACGGAAAAACAGACCATGAAATACACTTCAGTAGAAGAGCCACAGGAATAAGCTGGCTATTCAAGAAGGTCCCAATTTTTCAATCATATGATATGGACCTATAAAAGCAACAGTGATTCAAGTCAGGCAGCTGTAGGGGATGACAAAAGAGACAGAGAAATACTAACTGATGTCTATGGGCAGTGTGAATGCGACAACTAACTGACATCAGTCTACATTCCAAGATACTAAAAATTATAAAGGAAGTAAACAAGGCAAGTAAACATTTCTACGTGAACAAGAGATTGATAAAGATATTTAAGGGTGTAAAATAGGTATGTCATTATCTGTTGATAAAGAGTACTAGGAATTTCTTGAGTAACTTGAGTACCTCACTTAGTATTATTTGATTTTAAATGATTTAACGATGTTAAGGCTGCTCGAGATAAAACATAATTTATTTGGAAGCAGTAGTTTGAGATTGATTTTTTTTCTCCTTTCTGACCTCTGTCCAGGATCAAGGCTTGGAAAAGATCACTGGTCCATAAAGCATTTTTAAGGTACTGCTAAAGTTCTTCCAACCCTGTTATGCGATAACATATCAGACCATAGCAATCAGAATTATATCATTTCTCTCTCTTGATTTCTTACATTTGGACTATAATTTTAATAAAATATTACATTTCATTATTTTAGCAGCCAATAGAAGTTCTGCAATAGTTAAAGATTAACACTGTATCACATGAAAGCAGAGACGCTCAGCATTAAGATGGTACAAAACAATAATTTTTATTCATCTGTGGTTTGTGAGGTATCACTTGATAAAACGTGACTGATTTCAAGTGGGGAAAAACAAGCAAGCTGATTAATAGAATGATGGGATTTTAAACATCTCTCTCATGTCCTACCAAGGCTAGGTTTTGTGCCACTGGTGAAGTAGTGTTCCTGACATTTCATTTGAAGATTTTAGATTTTAGATCTTAAAACGGTCACAAAGGTTGCATTTATTTTGTTTTATTTTAAAATCCTGGTTTTGAACCAATTACATAAAGCCCCAGAGCTTAAATCAGTGTAATTTACCTCCTTTAAAATTCTGACCATTTGGATTTTGAAACAAGGTTTTTTGGTATGTTTATTTTAAACAATATTCAGTCAAATATAGAGATAATATGGAATGAGGTACAATTTCAACATAAAATAGGTAGGTATAAGGTAGAGTAACCAGGCATAATTTAGAAACCAAGGCTTCAAATGCAGTTTTATATTAAAATAGAGGAAACCTATTTTAACATCTTTTTACTTACTCCTTTTTGTATTTTGGATTACTCCTTTATGCTCCCTTGGATTCAGGGGACAAAATTCAAAAGATAATGTATAAATGCACCGTGTGCCTAACCTGGTATACATTTGTATCCCCAGGATGTTGGAAGGAAGTTACACCAACTAACCTGTGAATTTAGCTTATTGCACTTAAATGACTTTCTAATCTTTTTGCTAAACAATCACAGGAGATACAAGGTACATAAATATGAAAAGCCTTACTGATCTGTATTAGTGTGATCTTCCTTAGAGCAACCACATTTCCACAGCTAGGGTTGCCAGGCGTCCGGTTTGCGACTGGAATACCCAGTCGAAGAGGGACCCTGGACTCTCTGGTCAGCACCACTGACCAGGCTGTTAGAAGTCTGTCGGCAGTGCAGCGGGGCTAAGGCAGGCTCCCTGCCTGCCCTGGCTTCGCGCAGCTCCTGGAAGCGGCAGGCATGTCCTGCGGCCCCTGGGTGCAGGGGCGATCAGAGAAGCTCTGTGAGCTGCTCCCGCCCCGGGCACCGGCTCTGCAGCTCCCTTTGGCCAGAAACCACGGCCAATAGGAGCTGCGGGGGTGGCGCCTGTGGGTGTGGGCAACGCACATCACGCTGAGCCACCTGGCCACCCCTGCACTAGGAGTTGGACATGCCAGCCACTTCTGGGAGCTGCGCAGAGCTAGGGCAGACAGGGAACCTGCCTTAGCCCTGCTGCACCACCAACTGGGAGCCATCTGAGATAAGCACTGCCCAGCTGGAGCCTGCACCCTGAACCCCCTGGCCCAGGTCAGAGACTCCTCCTGCACCCTAACTCCCTCCTTGAGCCCGCACACCAATCCCCTGCCCCAGCCCTGAGTCTACACTCCAATCCCCTGCCTCAGTGCTGAGCCACTTCCCACACCGCAAACCCCTCATCCCCAGCCCCACCCCAGAGCCCACACCCAACCCCTCTGCCCGCACTCTGAACCTCTCATTTCTGGCTCTACCCTGGAGCCCACACCCCCAGCCGGAGCCCTCAACCCCTCCCGCACCCTAACCCCCTGACCTAGTCCAGTGAAAGTGAGGGAGGGTGGGGGAAAGCAAGCCACAGAGGGACGGGGGATGGAGTGAGTGAGGGGGCGGTATCTCGGGAAGGGGTGGGGCAGGGATGTTCAGTTTTGTGCAATCAGAAAGTTGGCACCCTATCCACAGTCCTGGTTTAAATTAAAAACAGAGGAAAGGGTTTTTTTGTTTGTTTGTTTCTTTGAAATATGTTCAACTCAGACCTAAACCAAAACATCAGTCGTATAGAAAGTTTTAGTACCGCTCACCCTACACCTCTTCTGTATGAAGACAGCTCCTGCTTAAAACTGCATTGTGATTACTGAAAGTACTCTGGAAGTGGTCTGGAAAGCAAGCCAGCATGTGCCTGATGTGAACTTCATCCTCTACTCTCAGTTTATGAATACATGCCTGTAAACCACTTCATTTCCACTAAGTGCTTGAAGTAGAGTTAAAAATAAAATTGCATCATAGATCCAATTCTCCAAGAGACCATTTTTCAGTACCAAATTCCATTTGCATTGTTTAATTGCAAAAGGTTTCTTTTGTCCTGTTGAAAGTTTACAACATATTTCATTTTCAAATTTAATTCTTTGTGCATTTCATTCAAATTATTACTTAGATTTCCTTTTTTCTTGTCATTTTCATGAACAGTGATGTAAAAAAGTCTCAAGTTGTGTGTGGCCACAAAGCATGCTGATCAATGTGTTACTTCTTAGGCTCAATCCACAGGAAGTACTCAGAGTCAAAGCACATTTTAAAAGTGTTGAGTCATCCCTCTATAATTCCCTTGACTTCAATGGAGTTATCACATAGATCATTTCTTTTTATGCTCTCCCCTAAGAGCCTAAGTCTGAACATCTTCAGGATACAATGCAAGACATTTATTTGGACAAGCTATTGGGTAACAGTTCTGTTATGTCTTGCTTTGTGTTTTATTCTTTGTAATAATTGTAATAGCTACGCTAGCTGCCACAGCAAAAACAGCTGTAGAAATCTGTAACAATAATAATAGTTACGGAATACCTGCAAATAACCCTCAATATCAAAGCAACTCTAAACATACACAGTCATATTTTCAACTTTTTTTCAACTGAAGTCCAGCTTCAATTAACATCTTACACCTGCAAGTATTGGAAATATCTGGTTTATCTACAGTAAAGCAATTCTAATTCATGCAATAGCAAAAAAGTCAGAGATTACCCTGGAACATCACTGTGTGCTGCTTAAGAAGCAGGATGAATAAAAATCAATGATCTTCTTTAAAAAAATTAAAAATCGGATTTTTTTAATTTAAATCGGATTTTTGAGGGAAAAAACTATCTAAAGATAGTTTTAATTAAGATACATTATAGCTCAAGATATCTTATCATGGAATAGGGATTATAAATTCTAATTCTATAATATGAGACAATATATTCATGTAATGTTTAAGAAAAGTTTTGTAAATGAGTTCCAATAGTTCTGGGATTAGGGACCCAATCTTATGAGGTTCCAGGGGTCTCTGTATAGATTATTTAGGTTAATCTTTCTATCTACCCAATGGGACTCAGTGCTCAGTCTAGAAGATACCATCAGAGATGCCTAGTTTTGCAGTTCTCAAACTGTGGATTTACGTCTCCAGAGGTAACACGCTTGTTAACAGCAAAAATGTTTTTAAATAATATATAGAGGTGAAAAATAAACAGACCTCAACCCTACTGTCCCTCCGCAAATTTGTGTACAGACTCAACCCCTTACCTCTCTCTAAAAGTGCAAAGTTTCAAAAAGTTCAACGAATAAAAAATTGTTGGGGGTGGAATAGATCTGGACAAGGAGAAGAAGTCTGGAGATAAATGTGAGAAGCACGAGACATATGCTTGTTTTGTTAAAATGTTATATGTTTGCTGTTGAAGAAAAAAATCCAGAATACTTAATGTTGTTTTTTCAGTTAAGTAAAAAATGTCGGTCTGGTGATGTTCTCCTCCTAATACAGCATGGCAAATATTAATGATTAACCTGTTGAATTGGAGATAGTTCACCTCCCAATGACTTCATAAATATCTGCTTCAATTAACTTTGGTAAATGAAATAACTAAACAATCATTCATTTTCTGATGTAGCTGTAAAACTAATCTGAAAAGTTTTCAAAACAAATCACTGTTTAAAAATGTATAGTGTGTACTTTCTAAAAATGAAACCTACATCTATCTCCGAGTTGCGAAGAATACGTATTAAGATTATAACAACCAACAAGAATGCACTTTTATGTAGAAAACCATGATTAAATCAAGTCTTCCTGACTGATGATTTAAATCAAATCCACCCTGATAAGAAGTAGCTAAATACTTACTTTATTTATAAAAAATATTACAGAAATGATAGTTAACAACATCAAAATATTTCAAAGTGCTTTCTGCATCAATGAATTGCAAACGGGAAAAAGAATTTACTTTCAGGAAATAAGTGTGGGTGGCCATCATGCATCATCTTAAAATGCCACAATCAGTTGGGTTTGTGTCACTTAATCTGGAACACTGCTAAGGATTAGTACAAAAAGTCTGTAACATTTCTCAAGGAGACATGGAACAAAAATACTGTATTACAGAAAGATTTGGGCAGTCTGTAAAAGCCACAAGAAAGCCCAACAGAATAAAACTGCACACATAACTAGACACCTTAAGATTTAGGTTCTAAGAGAAGTAATTTCCAACATTTCTAGCAAATCTGGCAAAATTCAGAACGGTCAGTTGGTGTTCACAAGAATCAGCAGAGATACTCTGACTCAAAGTGGGGCAGGAGGATGTTACCACTGAGGTAACAGGAACTGCTCATGTGCTATGTGACAAAGACATCTGCTACCAAAGAAGAAAAATCAGCAAGGCTTCAGAAGCCATGGTTATCTGCACAGAATTTAAAGAGAAAAATAGCCAACAAAATAAAGCGAGAAAAGGAAGCTACTTTTGCCACTTCTACAGTAACTGTATTAGCAACAACTGTGATTAGACATGGTATCATTAGCACAGTCCTAACATCATTCATTATTATTAGAAGTGCTTCTTTGGAGTCATGCTTTAAAACTTTACAAATGATGTCCTGGAACACAGGAATTGCCATACCTGATCAGACCAACTGTTTATCTAATTCAGTAACTAGTCTCAGCAGCGGCCAGCACTAGAAGCTTCTGAGGAATGGGTACAAAACCCAGCAGTAGACAAGAGTTCTGTTTTTTGATGCTTTTGTCAGTTCAAAATTAAGTCTTACATTTAATGTTTTATTTAAATTATGCTATAAAATATTTAATGTGTGCATTAACACTGTACATATGTACACAAGTACATTATTTGTCTCATGTAAACACATAAGTCAAATATAATCACTACTACTGACCGACTAAGAATTATGCACATTATATTGTTATCCTGTTTGCCTCAACCCAACCTACCTTGCTTGTTCTCTCATCCATCTATTACATCTTGTATTGTAGATTGTAAGCTCTTTGGGGCAGAGAAACTGTATTTTTTATGCTTGTACATCACCTAACACAATGGAATCGAACCTGGTTGTGGACTTTAATATTTATATTGCAAAAGTACCTAAAGAAGGAGAAGAAATAATGACTAGCACTTCCAAAAAAACTGACTATGAATTACTGTTAGCAAGAGACATTTTTAAAATCACAGAATAGCTCATATGTTTCTATGTATGTTTTTATAAGATGACGGGGTCAAGAATATCAGTTCAAAGCATTTCCAATAGAAAATTATTAAAAAATAATCACCTTCGTTCTAATGATACACAGCCAATTTATATAGCACTCCACATGCTCAACACACTTTAATATGATCCAACATGTTTATAAAGAAGTTCTGTATTAAAATCACAAATGAGTTTAATTCCCCATAGTTTAAATTCCAGGGTATTACTAATTAAGAGATCTCTTGGTTTTTGGTCTCTTATTTTTACTGTTTCTCTCCCTCTCTGTGTGAAACTTACAAGCTGCTAATTGTGTTAGTACATCCTAAGGCAGAGTCTGTTCTCAAAGCAATACTCTGTAACAACAGAAACAGCACGCAGAGACTTCCCACCCTTTTGTTGTATTTATCTCGCTTTGTTAACAATTGTGGTTAAAATAGAGATAGAGGATGTATGTGGATGGATGCTTGGTGTGGACAATAACTGAATGATCAGGGAGATACCAGCCTAAGAATCCAGTGTCCATCGGTCGAAGAAGGCGTCAAGTAGAAACAACCAGAGGACCCCCAGAGGACCCTCAGAGGGCAGACTGGAATCCACCCAACAGCCTCAAGGATGGGAGAACCGAAGAACAACATAGAGCCGTCAGGAATGTGCCATCTACTGATTGATTCAGCAACAGCATGATGAAGCAATTCCCATAGACTGAGAACTTTGGGGTCTGATTCTGCAAACCAACTTCCAGGAGCATCAGATGAGCATCTGACAAGGCCCTGCTCCTTCCTCATGACAGGCCACCTGGCCAGTGGCTTGGCACGAGCAACTCTAAGGCTGGTAACTATGATAACAACCTTGCAGAACCTGTGTGTGTGTGTATGAATGAATGTGTGAATAAATATGAAATTGAATGGAATGTTATAGCTATAACTAACTGCTTACTACGATTCTTTCTGTATTCACAATAAATGTGGCATTTTGCCTTTTCCCCTTTAATAAGATCCTGCTGGTTTTTATTTTATTGGTATAACAAACATTCATTACATTAATCCTCACAACACTCTGCAAAGTCTGTTATTATCCTCAAATAAAGTCACACAGCAAGTCAGTAGCAGAGCTCAGGATCTCCTGACTGCCAAACCCATGTTCATTCCTCCAGAGCACACAATCTACCAGTCTACACCACCTTTGGAATCCAATACAACACTGACATTTAAGATCTGTATATTCTTAGGACCCTATCATGCCTGATACAGCCTTCTTCCTACCAGGGATTTGAAATTGCAGGGTTTCCACTAGCCGTATTTTTAAGGCATTCATCCACCAGGGGAGGGAGGGAGAAACATGCAGTATCCCCTGCAGAAGCAGCAGGGAGTTGCCTCAAACTCAGATCTTCAGGGATTTGCAGAGGCACAGGATTATGTGTACATTTACATCACATTTACTCTTTGCTCCTCCTAGCAATACATGTCCCGCAAAAACATCACTGTCAGAGGCCCCCTTGTGGCCACTTTCCTCCAGCTCAGGAATAGTTTCTGAGCACAGGTAGGGTATCATGGACAGGGTCAGATTCAACACTAATTTACATGAAAAAAATCCCATGCTTTTTGAGAAAGGTGAAGTAAGGACACTGTGGATCATTTATTCCCCCAAACTCCATCCCTTTTTCTATCTTCCCAGCAACAAAGCCCACCTGAAAGAGGTGGTATACATTAAGATGATGCCATGGAATTAGCACTCTTGCTTTCTGTGTCCCCCTCTCCACTCTGGGACCTTGTCCCCGATATCATTTTTTCAAAAATAGCGAATTTGTTTATGAAGAAAATTTTCAAAGTAAAATTGGCCAAATACTTGGAGTTCATTTCAACTGACCTTTAGAGTTCTGCAATAGCTTCTCCACAATGAAGATCTAGTTATGGAGAAATCTCACGGCGAGATGGTTCATCCTTAAGGCCATCTGCACTGGGGCTAGAGATAAAGGATTTCTAACTCCAGGTCATATCTAACATGGAGAATGATGCTTCTTCACAGCTAAGTGTTTGTGACTAAATGGTGATTGTGACATTGCACTCTATATGATTTTATAAAAATATGCTAATGTGTGTGAATATAATGTAACTGGAATATGCTTCATGCAAAAGGTTTCTTGTAAGGAATCATTAAAAAGTTTATAATCTACTGAGTGTGGTCATCCTATTTGTATAAATGTATCACTCTTGTATCTGAAAGTAAAAATATGAAAAATAACTCTGAGGGCCTATTGTAATTATGCAAAGTGTGAGTCATTAATGGTGGTTGGGAATCTTGATGGCTCCCATCAGCCAGGACAATTGACTGTGGATGGCTCTGTTTGCAGGCAGGCCTTCCAGTGAGTCAGGCTGGGAGGAATGAAGGCTTGGAGTCTCACAGGAAATGTGACCATGTCACCTAGTACTGAAATCCATCTTAAACCTGGTGCTTTTCCATGGCGGTGGGGGAAATGGACACGAGACAAAGGATTCCCACCTTGTGCCAAAACCACATAAGGGGGTGGAACAGAACAAAGGGAGCGGCCATCATGAGAAATCTCCTAGCCACCACCTGAGCTGGAACAAGGGCTGTACCAGGGGAAGGACTGTGCCCAGGCTAGGAAGGCGTCCAGTCTGTGAAAGAAACTTACTGAAACATCTCTGAGGGTAAGATTTTATCTGTATTCAGTTTCATACTGTATTAGACATAGACTTGCATGTTCTATTTTATTTTACTTGGTAATTCACTTTGTTCTGTCTGCTGTTACTTGGATCCACTTAAGTCCTACTTTCTGTATGGAAAAAAATCACTTTTTACTTATTAATTAACCCAGAGTATGTATTAATACCGGAGGGGGGGGCAGCTGAACATAGCTCTCTATCAGTGTTATAGAGAGTGAACAATTTATGAGTTTTGCCTGTATAAGCTTTATACACGGTAAAACAGATTTATTTGGGGTGTGGACCCCATTGGGAGTTGGGCATCTGAGTGTTAAAGACAGGAACACTTCCTAAGTTGCTTTCAGTTAAGTCTGCAGCTTTGGAGCACATGGTTCAGACCCTGGGTCTCATAGAATCATAGAATATCAGGGTTGGAAGGGACCCCAGAAGGTCATCTAGTCCAACCCCCTGCTCGAAGCAGGACCAATTCCCAGTTAAATCATCCCAGCCAGGGCTTTGTCAAGCCTGACCTTAAAAACCTCTAAGGAAGGAGATTCTACCACCTCCTTAGGTAACGCATTCCAGTGTTTCACCACCTTCTTAGTCTGTGTTGGAGCAGACTGGCATGTCTGGCTCAACAAGACAGAGTGCTGGAGTCCCAAGCTGGCACGGAAAGCAGGGGCAGAAGTAGTCTTGGCACATCGGTTGGCATCTCCAAGGGGGTTTCTTTGATCCAACCCGTCACAGTGATGTTTTGTATCAACTGGCTACAGGACAACTGATACCACCTTAGATACACCTCAGTTTGCATATTACTGAAGAAAAGAGAAACCATCTACTTTAGGAATAAAGAAAACACTCTTCTGCCTGAAAATGTTTTAGCTGGGATATTTATGAGTAACCCCTAACACTGCTAGAGAAAAATATTTCTCTATATTTTTCAACTTATTTGTGCATTAGACAGCACCTTTGTGTAAAGTCATTTCACTCTTCTCCACATAGTCAGTTAAGCCCCAGTCCTGCAATTAACTTTGTGTGGGTGGACTGGTGAGCCCATGCTGAGCCCCACAGGATTGGGGAGGGGGTGCCCAGGCAGGAGTGAGGCATGTTACCCAGCTTCCTGTGTTATTTGTGTACGTCTTTAACACAGCAAGAGGAAAGAGAAAACCCATTTACACAAAGAGGAAAATGTGATCTCAAGACCATACAAATTGACATGGGGAGTAAGGGGCAGGTGTGGTACCTGAAGCTATTTTTACAACTTTGACTAGATTTCAAGTTGACAGTATCCTTTCATATGCAGAGCTACAGTACAAGCCAATATGATCTAATGGTGAAATTTAACCTGATACAGATGGCCAGCATATGCACTTAAGTCGCACAGCAGTGCAATAGGCCTTCAACTGGTCCTCTGCACAGGGATTAACTTCATCTTTAAAATATCAAATATCTATGTTATGGATAGATGGCATGAAATATTTCAGTTTAGAAAGCAAATCCTAATTTTATCTAGAAGAAAGGCTGAGAAGCCAGTAATTTTTATAACAAAGAAGTTTCCTCCCCTACCCACAAAAATATGATGAAAAAGTAGAGTTCTTAAGCAATAACACCGTAGAACAAAGCTGATTAAATTCACCCTCAAGCACCTCTGTGCTAGGTAAACTTGTTTTCACTCTTTCAAAGTAGATAAAGGAGAAGTGGGTATAACACAGCCACTGGAAAACCTCACATGGGGCAGGAGCCTGTTTTCTCAATTAATCCTTTTTATTTTGAGTTTTAAACCAAGTAAAAGAATTTATGGTAATGAATCAGTGGTTTTATTTACAATGAATATAATGAAAAATTCCTAAGAAATATTAGGTATAACCCATACAAATTCTACACAATAAATCTCATCTGTATTACTATGGAAACAATAATAAACAATTTAATGACTGTGCTTCTGTTTCTTCTGCATGTGTCAAGCATGGACTTATTCTGAATACTTGTGTGTTGTTATGGATATCAATACCTAAACATCCTTCAAACAAAAACATACTTTTGTACAGATCACCATGCCCTGACTATGCAATATTTGGTACATTTAACAACTACATTAAACTTTGCATTCATGCGTCAAAAAATATGGGCTTCTGACACAAAGGCACTTTAAGTTCCTAGCATGGGCGTAGTTTGGAGAGGGTAGGGAGAGGTGTGCCTCCCTAAACTGAAAGCCTCAGGCAGGCACAAAATTCCCCCTCCACCCCCCCGGCCCATTGGCCTGATTGGAGTTGCCTCCACCAAATAAAGAAGTCAAACTATGTCTGTGGTTACTAGGAACATAGAAGCTGAACCTAAAGCAACTTGGACGTTGATGAAATCCCCTGCCCTTCCCTGCCTCCTTTACGATTTAGCTTATGTCTCATAAACCGTATATTTTGCAACTCTGTCCCCAAAACAAATACTCAGAAACACATATAGAGTAAAAACAGCCTTGCTATCCGGAAAGTCTCTGTCCCCCTGTTAGCTCTGAGCACTGTGGACACAGTAGACAGTTTTAGAACTGAGTCACTGTGCACTCAGCCTGTTTGGGAATGCTCCAGCGCAGATAAAAGGAACATCTCATAAGCCTAAGAGGTCAGCAGCTCGTTCAGAGCACTGCTAGGAGAAAAGAAGAAACCAGATCATGTAATTAGCCTAAAGCAGAGAAAAGAAGATAGAAAAGCAAGTCAGAAAACAGTACTCACTTTGTACAGTTGGTTTATAGTCTAACTTCTAGTTAATTGTAGCACAAGATCCTTATGACAGAACTGTTTTTGTTTCAGCATACAGTCCTGCCCTTGGTTTCAGTTGTAATGAAGTCCTGGCCAACCCCCTTTTTCACTTGAGGATGACACAGCCAGTTCTAAACACGGCATAGGAGGCTCCTCCACCCACCAGACTCAGTTGCTCCACCTCTCTACTAGTTTGTTGTTGGGTGTGGGGTTTTTAGCGTGTAAAAGGCAGCTCTCTCTGTAAAGATTTCTCACAGCTAAAATAACTAATCCAAAGTGAAAAAAGAAAATACTGCCTGTAGAAATATGAATGTTTGTGTCTCATTGGTTTACCATAAACAATGACAGTAGGTAAAACTCATCCCTGATTTCTATGCAACTCTATTGAAGTCAGTCAAGTTGCATCAGGAATGATTTGAGCCCACTGTACTTTATACTTTAAAGGTACTTTAATACTAAGTACCCCTTTTTCTTTCTTAAATCAATGTCTGCATCTCTGCACAGCTCCTAGTCCTATCTACTGCTATGGTTTCTACAGCTCCTAGTCCTATCTACTGCTATGGTTTCCAGTGTTGACTGGAGGAATCCAATACAGTCCAATTCACCTTAATTAATAAATAGCAACTACTGTTATTGTGGACAGCTGAGGTGAGGAGGGAGGTACTTAGGAGGCAAGACTTTTAAATAATTCCAACTGAGAGACAGGAGGTGGTTAAATTAGAGCACAGGACAGGACTCAACTGAACTGAGTTGTCTTAATCAGGTAGAAGTGAAAGTAGGAAAAGAGAGAACTGGGGGCAGTAAGGGAGAGGAAAAGCTGAGAAGATGATGGGGCCATGTGTACTTTGGGCATATGGACTAGCAGTCAGCAGCAAATCAGAGACATAATGACTGTATAATAATTCTGAAACAAGCCATGCATCAGTTATGCAAAATTCCAAATCTGACTGGCTACTCCTGTTCCTCAGCCACACAGCAGTTATCTGAAATACTATTTGATTATAACCACACATTGTCACTGTATAATATCCCTGTGCTCTGATTTTGTTGTGACCATAAATGTAAGTATAATAAATCCATCTGCTGTATACCCATTTGGTAGTCTAAAAAGGTATTATCACAGAAAGATATCAGGATACAAGGATAAAAACAGTAACTTACTTTTTAATTTCATATCAGTTTATAAAATCAAATTCTTGCAAGTTGTGTTTTTTGTTTATTTATTTGAAAGTAAAGAGTTTCAATGCTCCTTTCATATCAGCTTCTGGTTCATCACATGTCTGATAAACATGGAAACCACCACATCCACTCCACCCTCAAGGTGGAGATCAATCAGAGAGGAGAAACAAGGAGGCAGTAACTGGATGGCCTTCCCCTTTAGGCACGTCTAAACTGCAATTAGACACTCACAGCTGGCCTGGCACAGTTTTTTAATTGCAGTGTAGACATACCGTCAAAGGCCAGAGGCCTGGAGCTGGCCAGTCCCATACAATTAGGAATACATTGCATATGTGGCATGGGGTTTAATTAGTAGAACCAGCTGGGCACAGAGGAATTCATTCCCCTATAAGGGACAGCAGGAACCTAGAGAGAGTCAACCCACAGAGACTGCTAGGAGTGAGGAAACTCCAGCAGGAAACCTTAAGTTGTTAGGAAAAAGACTCCAGGTAGGAAAGGCCCAGAAGTACTGACTTGCTGGGGATTTAAGTACTTTCATTTTGAATATTGTATGCTAATAAATCTAGCTCCAGGGAAAAGAGTTGCTGAATTAGAAAAGAGTTTACTTTGGTAATTTAATCAAGAGAGTCCCAAAAAGTGGAGAAGCTGAGGCAGTGTGCCTTCAGACATAAAGAGGTACTGGGAAACGTTCAGCCCATTCACATGGGCAAAACTTCCAAAGATAAGCCAAAGACAGTGCTGTCCTTTGCAGTAAGGTACAGAGTTCATGTGTTAGCAATAATATTGTTTATGTAAACACTGCATAAAAATGCAGTGAGAACCTATTATTGTGCTCCACATAGTCCATAGCCCCTTCTTCCACAATGGAAGATGACCATCTCTGGTATTTGCAACCACATCTTATGTTTTTATGCAACAAGGATAGCTGCTACACGCAGGAAGGAGGTTTCCACTACTCTATTATTCCCACAGCTTTGATGTTTGTTAGCGTTGTGCTCCCTGAATAGTCTACTCTGCTGCTGGAAAGCTGTGTCCAGCTCTGATGTCCACAGTTCAACAAGGGGTGTTGGTACATTGGTGAAGATTCAAAGAAGAGCCACAAGAATGAGTAAAGGACTGGAAAACATGCCTTACAGGGATACGCTGAGGACACACAATCTATTTAGATTACCAAAGAGAAGGGAAAGGGGTTACTTGATTGAAGTATCTATCTAGGGAACTAACATTTGATAATGGGTTGTTCTATCTAGCAGAGAAAGGTATATCAAGATCCAGCGGTTGAAAGCTGAAATTAGACTAATTCAGAATAGAAATAAGGTGTAAATTTTTAACTGAGGGTCA
Source organism: Lepidochelys kempii (assembly GCF_965140285.1). Taxonomy (NCBI): domain Eukaryota; kingdom Metazoa; phylum Chordata; order Testudines; family Cheloniidae; genus Lepidochelys; species Lepidochelys kempii. The sequence continues at coordinate 62,282,915 of NC_136384.1, read as the reverse complement.
TTAACCATTGGATCAATTTACCAAGGATCATGGTGCATTCTCCATCATGGGCAATTTTTAAATCAAGGTTGAATTTTTTTTTTTTTTAAAGATATGGTCTAATTCAAACGGAATTATTTTGGAGAAGTTCTGTGCCCTGGGTCATACAGGAGGTAAAATTAGATGATCATAGTGGTCCCTTCTGGCCTTGGAATCTATAAAACAGTGCTCCAGGAGGCAATATGAAATTGACAGGTCCCTGTATTTCACAGCACCACTATCTGCTAAAGAATTTATCCCTTGCTACAGAACAGTGCTCTTTATTTGTATTTATATTTATTTATTGTATAAGCACTCTTTATTTGTAGTTATTTTAAACAGTACCAGATTTACCATGACGCTCCAGGGAGGAGGCGGAGAAGAGGCGGGAGCGGGGCTTTGGGGAAGGGGCTGGAATCTGGGCATACCACCTCCAGGCCCCTGCTGTGAGCACCACTGCACCCCTCTCTCGCACCTTCTGCCTGCCCTGACTCCTGAACCCACCCCTATCCTTAGCACAAAATAGGAGCTCTTGCCCCCATTCCCACCTGCACCCCTAGCACCAAACAGAAGCTGCCCCAGGTAAGCACTCCACGACCCAGCACCCCAACGTGTTGTTTTTTTTATACACTATTTGGAAAGATCATTAAGTGGTCTGTCAAGCCCCTCCGTGATTTTAAAGTGGTCTGTAGAAAAATAAGTTTGACTACAAGAATAATCAAGGTACCTCACTTTTTCATTTATTTGCTATTACTTATAGGAGGAGGATGAAGGAAAAAAAGAACTTGTTCTTTTTCTTGGCTGAGTCCCAAGGAGGGGCCCCAAAAATGAAGCTGAGCACAGGGCCAAGGGGGCCCCACTAACTGTAAATCCACCACTGGCTGTCATGTCACCTGGGCTGGGGATACTGTGTCAGCTGATCCGCACAGTCTCCAACCTACCTGGGCAGTACAACAGACATGGCCCTGCCCACTAGCTCCTCTCCACTCCCCTGCCCACCCACCACTTGCTCTCTTCCCCCCCCGCTTTAAGGCTTAGCTCTCTCACTTTTAAAAATGATTGCTTGCCCCTCCCCTTCCCCCAGGCTTTTCCGGCAGCCCTGTTGCCAGGTATTCAATTTTAGACTTGAAACTCCAGTAGAAAATGGGACTTGAGTGTCCGGTTAGCAGTGCTGACTGGAAACTAAAAGTCTGGTTATAGGAATAACCACATTTGCCTCCCTTCTTCCCACTCCCAACACCCACCCCAGAGGGCTGGAAGAGAACCTGTCTTCCTGCTGCTGTGGGAGGAGGGGCAGCTCACTGCAGAGAGAAACAAAGAGAATGGGCTAGACCAGGTAGGTACCCACTCTATGTGGGTGGGAGGGTGGCAGGATTCTGCTTACTCCCTCCCTTGCTCCAGGGACCAAGCCTAGCTCCTGTCCCACTGTGCTTTTTCCCCTAGCCCCCTTTACAATCATTCCCCAGAGGGGCCCACAAAAAGTTAATCAGGTCCTGATTTTAAATGTTTCTAGCCCTTACGGTTGCAAAGAAAGCCTTCAAATAAATTGGTTAGTCTCTAAGGTGCCACAAGTACTCCTTTTCTTTTTGTGAATACAGACTAACACACTGTTACTCTGAAACCTTCAAAATGAGAACTGAAGCAGTGATGTTCTCTTCAGTCTACAGACAGCTTGAATCAACAAGGTGAATATGAGAGGTGCTAATTGCCCCCATTCACATAATCTGGTGCATTAGGTCTGACATCTAAAGATAACAATTTACATTAGCATTGCTAACTTTTATTGCTAATAAAATTAGCAGTAACAGCTAAGTAATGTCAGGTTTCAGAGATCCAAGATCCATAAACCTGGAAATCCTGGGCGCCCCATCATCTCAGGCATTGGCACCCTGACAGCAGGATTGTCTGGCTATGTAGACTCCCTCCTCAGGCCCTACGCTACCAGCACTCCCAGCTACCTTCGAGACACCACTGACTTCCTGAGGAAACTACAATCCATCGGTGATCTTCCTGATAACACCATCCTGGCCACTATGGATGTAGAAGCCCTCTACACCAACATTCCACACAAAGATGGACTACAAGCCGTCAAGAACACTATCCCCGATAATGTCACGGCTAACCTGGTGGCTGAACTTTGTGACTTTGTCCTTACCCATAACTACTTCACATTTGGGGACAATGTATACCTTCAGATCAGCGGCACTGCTATGGATACCCGCATGGCCCCACAGTATGCCAACATTTTTATGGCTGATTTAGAACAACGCTTCCTCAGCTCTCGTCCCCTAAAGCCCCTACTCTACTTGCGCTATATTGATGACATCTTCATCATCTGGACCCATGGAAAAGAAGCCCTTGAGGAATTCCACCATGATTTCAACAATTTCCATCCCACCACCAACCTCAGCCTGGTCCAGTCCACACAAGAGATCCACTTCCTGGACACTACAGTGCTAATAAACAATGGTCACATAAACACCACCCTATACCGGAAACCTACTGACCGCTATTCCTACCTGCATGCCTCCAGCTTTCACCCTGACCACACCACACGATCCATCGTCTACAGCCAAGCTCTGCGATACAACCGCATTTGCTCCAACCCCTCAGACAGAGACAAACACCTACAAGATCTCTGTCAAGCTTTCTTACAACTACAATACCCACCTGCAGAAGTAAAGAAACAGATTGATAGAGCCAGAAGAGTTCCCAGAAGTTACCTACTACAGGACAGGCCTAACAAAGAAAATAAGAGAACGCCACTAGCCGTCACCTTCAGCCCCCAACTAAAACCCCTCCAACGCATTATTAAGGATCTACAACCTATCCTAAAGGATGACCCAACACTCTCACAAATCTTGGGAGACAGGCCAGTCCTTGCCTACAGACAGCCCCGCAACCTGAAGCAAATACTCACCAACAACCACATACCACACAACAGAACCACTAACCCAGGAACTTATCCTTGCAACAAAGCCTGTTGCCAACTGTGCCCACATATCTATTCAGGGGACACCATCACAGGGCCTAATAACATCAGCCACACTATCAGAGGCTCGTTCACCTGCACATCCACCAATGTGATATATGCCATCATGTGCCAGCAATGCCCCTCTGCCATGTACATTGGTCAAACTGGACAGTCTCTACGTAAAAGAATAAATGGACACAAATCAGATGTCAAGAATTATAACATTCATAAACCAGTCGGAGAACACTTCAATCTCTCTGGTCACGCGATCACAGACATGAAGGTCGCTATCTTAAAACAAAAAAACTTCAAATCCAGACTCCAGCGAGAAACTGCTGAATTGGAATTCATTTGCAAATTGGATACTATTAATTTAGGCTTAAATAGAGACTTGGAGTGGCTAAGTCATTATGCAAGGTAGCCTGTTTCCTCTTGTTTTTTCCTACCCCCCCCCCCAGATGTTCTGGTTTAACTTGGATTTTAACTTGAAGAGTGGTCAGTTTGGATGAGCTATTACCAGCAGGAGAGTGAGTTTGTGTGTGTATGGGGGTGGGGGGGATGTGAGAACCTGGATTTATGCAGGAAATAGCCCAGCTTGATTGTCATGCACATTGTGTGGAGAGTTGTCACTTTGGATGGGCTATCACCAGCAGGAGAGTGAATTTGTGTGGGGGGGTGGAGGGTGAGAAAACCTGGATTTGTGCTGGAAATCACTTTAGATAAGCTATTACCAGCAGGACAGTGGGGTGGGAATAGGTATTGTTTCATATTCTCTGTGTATATATAAAGCCTGCTGCAGTTTCCACGATATGCATCTGAGGAAGTGAGCTGTAGCTCACGAAAGCTTATGCTCTAATAAATTGGTTAGTCTCTAAGGTGCCACAAGTCCTCCTTTTCTTTTAGCTAAGTAATGTATTAACACTGCAATTCCAATCCACTTCACACAATTATTCAGAGTCCAAGAGCCCAAGTTATTTTCTATCCAGTTATTTCTTCTTTCCTGACAGCTTTTGCCTATACAAAAATGTATTGAAAATTATTACCTCAAAATGTAATAGCCAAGTGAAATAGTGAATTTAATATTAAAAAACAAACCAAGGGACACTATGCTGATTGTATGTATTATTTTTAGGAACCCCCCTTTTTTTTAAAAAATGTATTTGAACCTGCCACAGAACTTCCAGTCTGCTACACAAAAACTAAGGAGCCTGCCAAATTATTTTGGTTCAGCTGACCACAGCAACTGCTAACAAAATTCTAAATAACGCTGTCCAGAATCTTCTCAATTTCACAGGTAGATGCTCAGAAAGTTAGCAGCAGCAACATCGAAGCTTGCATTTGGACTCAAGAAAACGCTGGGCTTGCTCATTAGGAAGGTTACAGTACTGCCAACCCTAACTGCTCAAAAATCTTAAGTCAGACCCCCTGTCATAAATATAAAGGGAAGGGTAAACCCCTTTGAAATCCCTCCTGGCCAGGGGAAAGCTCCTCTCACCTGTAAAGGGTTAAGAAGCTAAAGGTAACCTCGCTGGCACCTGACCAAAATGACCAATGAGGAGACAAGATACTTTCAAAAGCTGGGAGGAGGGAGAGAAACAAAGGGTCTGTGTGTCTGTCTATAGTCTGTCTATATGCTGGTTTCTGCCGGGGATAGACCAGGAATGGAGTCTTAAAACTTTTAGTAAGTAATCTAGCTAGGTATGTGTTAGATTATGATTTCTTTAAATGGCTGAGAAAAGAATTGTGCTGAATAGAATAACTATTTCTGTCTGTATCTTTTTTGTAACTTAAGGTTTTGCCTAGAGGGGTTCTCTGTTTTTGAATCTAATTACCCTGTAAGATATCTACCATCCTGATTTTACAGGGGGGATTTCTTCATTTCTATTTACTTCTATTTTTATTAAAAGTCGTCTTGTAAGAAACTGAATGCTTTTTCATTGTTCTCAGATCCAAGGGTTTGGGTCTGTGGTCACCTATGCAAATTGGTGAGGCTTTTTATCCAACATTTCCCAGGAAAGGGGGGGGTGCAAGTGTTGGGAGGATTGTTCATTGTTCTTAAGATCCAAGGGTCTGGGTCTGTAGTCACCTAGGCAAATTGGTGAGGCTTTTTACCAAACCTTGTCCAGGAAGTGGGGTGCAAGGTTTTGGGAAGTATTTTGGGGGGAAGGACGCGTCCAAACAGCTCTTCCCCAGTAACCAGTATTAGTTTGGTGGTAGCAGCCAGCCCAAGGACAACGGGTGGAATATTTTGTACCTTGGGGAAGTTTTGACCTAAGCTGGTAAAGATAAGCTTAGGAGGTTTTTCATGCAGGTCCCCACATCTGTACCCTAGAGTTCAGAGTGGGGGAGGAACCTTGACACCCCCATGACACAGGCTTTATTTAAAAAACAAACTAATAATTGAGGGAGTAGGGTTATTTGCCTTCTGGTTTTTATTAGTGTTTGGTATACAATTTGATTGTATTTTCAGCCTTTTCTCCTCAACCATGAGGGGTAGAAGATTCTCCTCTATTCACATGAATTCAGGAGCTGGGGTTTTAGGGAAAATTATGCTAACACTAATAATTGCAGAAGTTGGTAGCAATGAGGTTTTCTTCACAATCAAGAGTCTGTGTTTCTATGCAGTGATAGAAACTTAATTTTGGTAAAAGAAAGCTCAACTCATGCAGAAACTGGTGGTTTAGGCCTTACACCGTTCACCAAGGAGTATTTCTTACCCACCACTGACGAATACATTTTTTCAAAGCTTGCTTAAGGGGGTTTAAAAGCACTTCTATAAAATACAGAATAGCTTACATAGCACAGAAATATATATGACCTCTTTGTTGTGTTGTAGTAATATAAAATATGCCCTGCTCTCCTGCCATTGTTTGTTTTTACTCAGTACAATTTTAAAAGGTGTGTGTATAGTTGGAAGACTATGGTGTTCTTTTCTTCCTTGCAAAACCCATATTTATAAATTTATTACATATCCCAGCAACCACTTGTTGTTAGTCTAATTATTGAAATACAAAATATAAATTATATGGATTAAGAGGAAAAGCTCTAAAATATTATGGAAAAATCATTTGAATACAATGTGTTTTATTAAGATTACTCAAATTAAAAGTTTGAGGTAAAAGTTCTTGAAATTTAGCTACACAGACACACACATTCAGAAGGGTAATGTAAAAAATCATCCCCATCTATTGTTTAAAATCCTCACCTAATCCTTTATTAACTGTATGCAGTTATTAACTGTATGCAGGTGAGAATTAATTTGTACTTGACATTGTCAATGTTTTGATTAATAGTAAAGAAAATCATATGTTTTATTTTTAGCAAAAGGAAATTGTTTACTGGTGTAAGCTCCAGGTTTGAACTAGAAACCTTCATCTCTTCCTGTAGATAGTTTGGGTACTTTAAGGTTTTCATAGAAGGACCTATACATAGTAACATTTAATTGTTTGCTCTTCGTGAATATTGAGAAGGGTCTGTGATCCACATTCTTTCCTGCCACTTTTGTATGGCTGGCTACCAACTTGTAAACTGTAGGTGACTGCATTTTAGCAGTGTACAAATATATATATTTTGGAAGTGCTACAGGATGTGATTGTAATAGAGTGGCAGTTTCTAGGACCCTGCATAAAAATGCAAGGTTCCTCTGCTGAGCCACACTGAGTTTATGTACTAGAATTTTACATGATGATACTGATTCTTGTTGGCAGCTGGGTCTTTTTACCTCCGGCCACTATATAAAAGGGGTTGGAGTGTCCCTCTGGGGCAGAGAGAAAACTAGGACCTGGGACAAAGGAGGTTCTTCCGGAGAGTTCTAGAAACCATCTAGGGGAGAAGCCGAAGGCTAAGGTTTAAAGCTTTCTTACTGTTATCCGAGGTACCACTAAGTAAAGTCCTAAAAAGGTAGTAAGATTTGCATACAGGGTGTGTGCATGCATATACTTTCTTGGGAACAGAGTGGGAGTGCAACTTACACTATATCCAAATGTTTCTAAAAGGTATAGAATTCTTTTCTAAACACATAATACAGTATAAAACCTATAGTGGATTTCTGCTTAAAGTTTATTTGGTATAAGAAAATAAGATTACTTAGAGCAGGTACCCTACGAAAATTCCTGCATTTCATCTGATTATTATGAACATTTGGTTTACTCTGGATCAAAATAATCCAAATTTGTTTAATTTTGCTACAAACTAATTACTTTCAAAACTGTTACCTAGTCTGCTGCCCTTGTACAAAATCAAGTAAAGTTCTACTAACTGAAAGAATTATAGAGGGGTAAGTAGCATCTCAGGGCAGCATTTGTCTCCTGAATAACTTTTTGTTGAAAAGTGTTACTCTGCCAAAATTGTGTTGTTGTAAATTGCATTCGTCACATCCTTTAAACTTGAATTAAATTAGGAAAAAAGTGAGGGGAAAAGAGTTTAGATTTCTCATTTTACTACTGGAAGCAGCTTTTAAGAACGAGGTGTAAACTTGGGTTCAAATTTTAATAATTTGGGTTCAAAAGCAGGAGCCTAAAGTTAGGGTCTTAAAATATATTTAAGCAGGTGCTTGTTTTTTTTTTTTTTCAGAAGTCCTAAGTACCCCATAGTTCCAACTGACCTCAAAGGGAGCAAATGAGTACCCAGTACTTCTAGGTATCTGCCTGATTTTGCAAATTAAGATTTTTAATCTGTTTTTAGGCTCCTCTGTTTGAATAGCTTAGCCCCAATCAATCATTTTACTTTCCTACATCATCACTTTTACTTTGGGGGACTCTCTAAGCATCATCCTTCTCCCATCCCCTACATATCAAGAATGTCATGACCGCTGGAGAGTGCGGGGTGGAGGCAGTCACCAGGGGAAAAAAAAAATCTTGGAGTATCCCTCAAACTGTAAGTGGCTCTTCTGGGAAACAAGCTCCATTCAAGACATCAGTCCAAAAAGCAACAAAAGGGGGCAAAGATTAACTCAGGGATCGGCAACCTTTGGCACGCGGCCCATCAGGGAAATCCGCTGGCGGGCTGGGAGGGTTTGTTTACCTGCAGCGTCCGCAGGTTCGGCCAACAGCAGCTCCCACTGGCCGTGGTTTGCCGTTCCAGGCCAATGGGGGCTGGGGGAAGCGGTGGCCAGCACATCCCTCGGCCTGGAACAGTGAACTGCGGCCAGTGGGAGCTGCGATCATCCAAACCTGCGGATGCTGCAGGTAAACAAACCGTCCCGCCAGCAGATTTCCCTAACAGGCCATGTCCCAAAGGTTGCCAATTTCTGGATTAACTGTATCCTACATAAAATGACAATGGGGGGCTCAAAGGAGGGAGAGAGAGAGACACATACCCCTCATCCTTAACAGTGATGGGAGTCCCTCCTTGGTGAATAGAATAGGTGTAAAAGGACCCCTCTGTATTCTTTTAATCCAAGCTAGAAGTCTTCATTGTCCCTGATGTAGCTACTCCAATACCTACTCAAAGGGCTGGAGTGACTTCCACAGGCTGCTTGAAGTGAGATAGAGAAAACGGTCTTAAGAATGTGAAGTAGTAAAGCATAGCTAGAGAAAGTTAATTTGCATGAGCTTTCCTTCTCCTGAGTTCTTCCACCACTTGCTGTTATACAGCTTTTATGACATAACTAGGGCCCTACCAACTACACAGCTGTGAAAAACTCACAAGACAGTGAAATATGGTCTGTTGTAAGAGGTAAAAGCACACTATGCAGATTTCATGGAGATCAGAGTTTCTCAGATTGGGGGTCCTGACCCAAAAGGGAGTTGCAGGGGAAACACAAAGGTTATTTTAGGGGAGGTTGCAGTATTGCCACCTTTACTTCTGTGCTGCCTTCAGAGCTGGGCTGCTGGAGAGCAGCAGCTATTACAGTGCCCCACCAGCAGTAGTACTGAAGTAAAGGTGGCAATACCATACCAGGCCATCCTTACTTCTGCGCTGCTGCGGGTGGCGGCTCTGCCTTCAGAGCTGGGCTCCTGGCCAGCAGCCACCGCCCTTAACAAAAAGGTTGTCCTTTTGTGGAGAGGTCAGTCAGGCAACAGCCTCCTTATCCATTAGGATGCAAATGGCCATTAAAAACAGTATGCTAGATAGTGTGCTGGATTGAATAGGGTTTCACATGACTGACATGCTAAAAATATCTGAGTTTCTGCCATTTTAAAAACGGGAAGAATATAATTGTAATAGTTAGCTTTACTACATCTAGCAGAATTGAAGATCTTGCTCTGCATAAATAAAGGCTAAGGATAGTTTGATTCTCCAGTACAGTTTCAGGTTTTAATAACTACTAATAAGCTTGTTCCATGAAAGAAGCATAGACAGATTCTTTAAACAATGTGCAGTAGCCATCAATGGAAGTTAACTCGTGTCCAGTGCAAATTAAGAGTACTAGTGCCAAATTAATCACATACAAAATTGGTGAAACTCTGTTCTACACAAACACAATTACTACATCTGACAAAATTTAACAATCCTAGAAAGTTCGTTGGATTGAACTGTCTCTCAACAAAACAGTTGTTACATTTTATTCTGAATAATCACTGAGCTTGAAATTCTGGTTTCTCACTGGATAGTGGACTGGCACATTTATACCTCTAAAGAGAACACAACATCCATGGTACTATGTAGCCCAACTTTTTACTTAACATATAGAAGAGGAAATTACTTTAGTTTTTCCTTATACTTTGTATAGTTTCTAATGGCGATAATGACCTCCTAATGCACGGCTGAGTTATAGGCCCAAGGCAAACTTGTTCAGCCACTCATTAGTTGTCAGGAAATGCTCTCCATAATGGTAACTGCAAATTGAATAGACTATTGAGAGATTTAAATGATCAAAATGGGTGCTGTAGAGAGCATTAGTTCTCTGGTTTCAGAGTAGAAGCCGTGTTAGTCTGTATCTGTAAAAAGAAAAGGAGGACTTGTAGCACCTTAGAGACTAACACATTTATTAGAGCATAAGCTTTCGTGAGCTACAGCTCATTTAGTCTCTAAGGTGCCACAAGTACTCCTTTTCTTTTTTCATTAGTTCTGTACCTGAAGCACCAATACCCTACAACCTTGTCCCAGAAACAACAAAAAGCATTTATATAAAAATGCAAGCAACATGTGCAACAAAGAAAATCTATTTGTAATGGAAATATTAAAATCTTTGTTTAGAGTGCAGTCTTCTGCAAATTGCACAACAAAGTGAATTTGCCCAAAACTCTGGGCACCTTTAACATACATTTAGAAAACATAGGAACAAAATAAAATTGGGCAAAGCAGCAACACTTTATAGCCAAATGCAACTTTCATAAGGACAGGAAAAAAGCAGAAGAGATGGATAAACACCATTTGCTATCCCAATAAGCTATAGTATGGCAATGAAGAACAGGGTGATGAATTTCTTTGAGTTAAGATACAAAGGATGAAAAACAAAAAAGGAAGCGAGAACATGTACTGGCTGCAGACTAAGACTGGAGAGCAAAATATTCCTGAACCAACGCTTGGGATGTTCTACATCATAGGATACATAATCTTTGGGGATTTTTAACTACCCAGATATCAGTTGGACATAAAGCACAGGCAAACAGACATCTCAACCAGAAGAAAAGATATCTGAATCTACTGTTTATCAATAAGGCTACAGTTAGGTCATGGAATCCGTGACATTCATTGACCTCCATGACATTTTCTGCCTTGGCTGGGCAGCTGTGGGGAGTCCCCGTTGCCTGTGCAGGGGGTCGCCCTGTGGCCCACCATGGCTCAACAGCTGTAGGGAGTCACCAGTGCCTGCTGCGGCTGGGAGCTGGCGGACCCTGCAGTCCCCTGCCCGCAGCTGCCCGGTGAGGGTGGGGAACCCTGTAGCAGCCCAGCCTCTTGGGCAGGGGGACCCCAGAGCTCCCATGCACTGCAGCAGTGTGGGACCCGGGAGCCACAGCAGCAGGGTGCTGAACCCACCTACCCCTTTTGTCAGAGATATTTTTTGTGAAGGTCAGGGGCTTCTGTGAATTTTTGTTTAGTACCTGTGACTTTTACTAAAAATATCTAACAAAAACTTAGCCTTATTTATCAACCAAAGTGAATTGACTGCAAACACTGGAATAAAAGCATTAAATTACTTTATTTCACTCTGCTAAGGAATGAGTTCACAAATGTAGCAAAACTTGGGTAGAAAATTTTAGAAAAACACATTTGGCGGGTATTCAGAAATCTATTGGGGAAGGTGCATTGAAAGGAATTATTAACATTCACCATTGTAAAGTAAGCCTGTGGAATCAAAAGAGATTCATTAACTCAGGCACCACACAGTTCCTCTGACTGGAAGGAACAGAGAGGTGTCATATGGTTGAATTAAAAATAACTGGTAGAAGTTAATAAAACCTATATTGTAAATGGAAAAGATGAAAGGACACCAAACAAAATACATAAAGTCATTTAAGGACTCCAGGGAGAGGAAAAGGCAGGAAAATAGAATGAGTTATTGTTAGCCAAAGGAGTCAAAAAGAGGAGAGGGGAGGGGAAAGAAGGATATCTATACCTGTACTACAATATGAGAGAGAGAGAAAGAAAGAAGGCCCATTAATAACGTCCAAGTAATCTAGCTTTAACAGAGGAAGGCACTGAAGTTAATGGCTCACAGTTTGCTGACTTAATGAACTGGAACAATAAATACAGAAGGGAAATCTGACCTATTAGGAAGTAATGAAAGTTTATTTTTAAAATAGTTATTGAGGAAAAGCAGGTAAGATGTGAAAATGTGAATATATAGAATTCAATCAGGTTAAGTTGCATGGAAACACAATCAGGCTAGCTAGCAGTAAGAAAGGTTACCCGTGAACACACAACAAATGTTGAAGATGTGCTGGGAGTATGGAAGAAGCATTTTGACAAAGCGCTGAACCCTGTAGTTCATCCAGATGCAAGCATTTTAGACAAGCTAGATCAGAGGTGAGCAAACTATGGCCCCCAGGACCATCCTGCCTGGCCCTTGAGCTCCCGGACAGGGAAGCTAGCCTCCTCCCCCGCTGCCTAACCGCCAGTGCTCTGGGAGGCAGGGTTGCGAGCTCCTGCCGGGCAGCACGGCAGCATGGCTGGCTCCAGCTGGGCAGCGCGGCTGCCAGTCCTGGTGCTCTGAGCAGCATGGTAAGGGGGTGGGGAGTAGTCAGGGGGCAGTAAGTGGGAGGGGGCGGATAGGGGGCAGGGGCCAGGCTGTTTGGGGAGGCACAGCCTTCCTTACCCGGCCCTCCATACAGTTTCAGAACCCCAATGTGGCCCTCAGGCCAAAAAGTTTGCCAACCCCTGTGCTGGATAAACAGGGCAACTTGCAAGGCAGAATGGATATCAGCACTGAGCTGCCATCAGAGGAAACAGAAAGAGCAGTGAAGCAGTTAAAAAACGGGACAGCTGCAGGAATAGACAATATAACAGGTGCGCTGCTAAAAGCCAGTGGGACGAGGGCTATCAAAGCATTAGGAAGAATACATTAAAAGGTGTGGGAGCAAAAGGAGTTACTAGACAACTCGCTAAAGGCAATGGTTGTACCAGTCCTGAAGAAAGGAGATTCTACAGATCAGAATAATTAGACAGAGATAAGCTTACTATCAGGGAAAAATCATGATGAAAATAATTGTAACACAATTAAGGCCAACTCTAGAGGAAGGCAATGAACAGTGATGCTTCTGACTAGGCCGAAGTTGCACGGGTCAGACATTCACATGGCAATTACCATCCTGTACACTTGATTTCTATCCTTAGTAAAAGGATTGAAAAATACTGAGACCCCTCTTCCCTCCCCAAAATCACTAACCATTAAGAGTTTAAGAGAAACAAAAGTAATAAGCAGCAAGATTGGCTTTATGGATAAAAATACAAAATTAGATAAAGTACCAAAAGTGGTAGGTACATTTGGATATCAGTAAAGCATGTGATATAGTAGCCCATGTAATTCGACTATAAAATTAGTTTCTCTACAAGCTGTTTGAGCACTAACCTATGAATTGAATACTGGCTGATAAACAAAGTTCCTAGGGCTAGTCTACACTAGAAGTGCTACATCGATGCAGCTGCACCGTGTAATGTGTCTGGAGAAGATGCTCTATGCTGACAGGAGACAGCTCTCCCATCAGCGTAATATATCCACCTCCGCGAGATGCAGTAGATATGTCAATGAGACAAGCTCTCCTGCCGACATAGCGATATCCACACTGGTGCTTAGGTTGGTGTAACTTATGTCACACAGGTGGGTGGCTTACTCACACCCCTGAGTGACGTAAGTTATACCGAAGTAAAGGGTAGCATAGACCTGGTAATAGATAATCAATATGGCCAGTTTGTGAGGAGGGGGAGAAATGTCTTGTGTGGTACCACAGGTATCACGTTAGATTCATGTTATATGGTGTCTAAAAAATAAATTAGTGTGAACAATGGAGCTTTCAGCTCATGCCCACAGCATCCACATGGGAGAGTTACAGCACAGCACTTTGATACTCACTGACATTTGCAAACTGCATAGCAGTGTCGACACGCCCTTAGAAATGAGTTTGCAACACGATACACAGCATGAGATAAATGCAATCTGAGGATCCATATGCAGAAGCATTATATTGTGTGTGTAACCACACATGGAATACTGCATTCAGTTTTAGCCTACATCAGAAAGATGTAGAAAAAGTGGAAGGAAGTTAGAGGAAGAACCCAAAAATGATTAGAGATTCATGAGGGAATACACTAATGAGAAAAACTGAAGGAGCTAAATATGTATATTCTAAGTTTGCCACAATTAGGAGGCGGACAAAGAAAGAGTTTACAAATACCCCGAATGGATGTAAAACACCCGGGAAGAAAAATAATTTAGGATAATAAAAATGTAACCTGAGAGCAGAAACACTTCCTGTCAGTCAGATCAATCAGGCACAGAAATCTCTCTGGGAAAGTGGGATAGAAGCCCAACATTTGAGACGGTTGAAACTAAACTGAACAAAGAACTAATACAACAGGAAATAATGCTGCCTGAGCAGGGAGAAGGTCTCGATGACCTAACAGAAGTCAGAAGTGAAAAGATCTCAGAGATTCTATGAAACTAGTGATCCATAAAAAATATATATATATATATATATATATATATATATATATATATATATAAATAATGCACATCCCATATGGTTTCGTTTCTATTCAAAACACAAATGATGAACTCAATGCGGGGAATTCTTGGGAATTAATGGTAGGTTTCAGAGTAGCAAAGTATGCATCCGATGAAGTGAGCTATAGCTCATGAGAGCTTATGCTCTAATAAATTTGTTAGTCTCTAAGGTGCCACAAGTCCTCCTTTTCGGGGGGAATTAATGGCTTTCAGTTGTATGTTGGGTTGCAGACTCTTCCCAGCCAATTATTAGGCCACAAAAAGTATCCTGGACCTGCCAAGCTTCCTGAAATCAGTAGTCCCTAATTCTGTTTATGAAGGTGCCATGAACAGAAATGAAAGGGGAGTTTAAAGGTGATTTTCCATGTATTGCTTTGCTTTTATTTCATGCTGTAAACCACTAATTCTTTTCTCTTGCACTCATTATTGCTTTTCTTAGCACTACACATCCTTATAGTTTACACTCCAATTTGTAAATCATTTGTTAACATTGACCTCTATTTTGGCACTTAGCCATCAGATCATTACAATTATCAGTGCTATGATCTTGTCAGATCTCACAGGATCAGACCACATACTTGGTGTGCAATCCTGGGCCCACTGAAGTTAATGTAAGTGTTGCCATTGACTTCAGTGGGGCCAGGATTTAACCCATAGATGGGAGACCTCCAAAGAACATAGGTGCTGAACAAAATGGTACTGGTGGCATTTCTCGACTCAGTACTGGACTAAAGTCCTGGCATACTATTAGTAGGCACTGGCATTCTGCCTCAATGCGCCTGCAATTCCAGCTCAATAAGAGTATTCTTCACTTCTTATCCTAAACTGAAATGTTATTGAGTACTGTTTAATAGCAGTTGCTTTCCACCCCAGAGTAGTGGGTGAAATTGCATTATACATCCTTTGTCTACCTAACAGTGGTGCAGTGAGGTCTAATTCAGTGCTTGCACAATGCTCTGAGGTCCTCAGAAACAAAAAAACTGAAGTGGTGTTGTAGTGAAAAACAAGTATAAGTTAGCTACCACATCTACTTGCTCTGGAATTGGAACTTTTATTTCACTTAATACAAAGTATAATTAACTCATACAGTGTTTTTTTTCTGAGATACTTGAACATTTATCACTTCATAGCTTTAAGAAATTTTGACTTATCTTCATCTTTATTTTTTTAAATAGATCACTCAGTTCACTTAGGGACTCCCTTTGACATCAATGGGCTTTGGTTCAAAGACCTCAATGTTTGAGTTGATTTTTGTTAATGAAGTTAAGAAAACTGTACCTAAATATACTTTGGAAATTATATTTATCTATTCAAGCAAATGATTGCATTTCAGTCGACAAAACAGACAGATCAGTTATGTCAGAGTTTGTTTCTGAAAATATGACTATTCTGCTTTGGATAACATATATTATATCTGCATTATGCTAAGATCCAGATTCTCAAAACGTCAAAAGGTATTTAAGCACCTATTTCACACTGAAATCATTGTGAGTTAGACACCTAAATGCCCTTGAGGATTTGGGCCTAAACCACAAAGAATACATTTTAAAAAACCCAGAAAACATTAGGATAAACAGCTTAATTCTACAGATTCCAAAATTTGGATTAACTATTTTTAAAACTAAACCAAAAATGCATTTTTATAAAGGCATATTGTTAAATCTCCAGTCTACACTGAGGTTTATTATAACTCTCATTGATGCAATTATTGTTAATCCCTATCGCAAGTTTATCATCTCTGAAAAATGCAAGTTACCTTACTGGCAGAAGTTGCTCCACTTGTATGTGTTTTAGGAGACTGACTGGCACTAGTGCTTGCAGGTTTCATCTGTGAAATAAAAGCATAAATACAAAAGAAGGGGGGGGGGGAACAATATGTCAGAATATACTGGTAAAGCGGAGCAAAATACTTCATTTATAAAAAGATTCTCTGAGGGTTCTGTTTCTTAGACTATTTTATTCAAAATACTAACAAGTTCATTTATATTCAGTGTCTGCTTTACAAGTCATCTGAAGCAGTTTTCAGAGTTATAATTCAGATCACCAGAGGATCATTTGAGATGGTTTTCTTGTGAGCAGAGCAGTTATTGCAGACTGAATTATTTTTCATACTTCATATATAATCATATATAAATCTACGCTATTTCCTAAAATTGAGGTGCTCGTTTTGGTTAACAGTGAAGCCATATGTAATCATCTGTATCTCATGATACTTCAAGAGTAACTGCTGTAAACTGAAGTCAGATAGCTTGATTTTTTTAAATTAAAAACAAAACACAATCAGTGCAAGCTTGAAAAAAAATATTTTTTTTTTTAAACCTGCATTAGCAACATGCCCTGGTTCCTTCATGTCACATTTAGATTATTGAACAGAAATTATACAGGAGAAAATTATCTTCAAAACAGAAAAGCCTATAAAAGCATCTGTGTAAAAAGTACTGTGGATGCAGCAATAGTTTCCCTTCTTGATGACATGTGAACAACGTGGTGCAACGTGCAGAGAGGGAGAAATGAGGCAAAGAGGTGCTTACACATACAAATACTGATAGGTAGAATTGAGGGCTTTCAAATTAAACAAATGTGTGTGCAGATGGAACAAAAACACAGCAAATAATTAATTTCTGCATGACTGCAGTTTCATGTCAGTGTAACGCCAATGATACTAATGGACTTACATTGGTATACAACTGGAATGAAATTGTGATAAAAATCAGAAGTGGCTAGAAAAATCAACCTTGAGCAATGGATGCAAAGAACTATTGTCTTTCAGAAGAAACAGATAGAGAAAACCTACTTAGAGACAGAAGACCTCTCTCAGGTATATGAACTCCTGAGATTTTACAGCAGAGTATTTTGAACGATCCCCTAAACACAGAAAAGCCTGCAGGCTGCTGGTTCCTTACCAGGCTCCTGCAGCGGCCTGGTAAGGAAATTACTATACAAAATGAAGAAACACCAATATTCAGCCCATCAGACATAAGGGACTGTGATAGATTAGTAGCCTCAAACACAAACAAAAGATATCATTCATAAAGATAAACGCCACATCATGTTCTTTCCTTCTGACTTTAGCTCCAGAACACAATATGAACGGAGAGAATTTCTCCTGCACAAACAAAATTTTTAAATTACAAAGACTAAAGCGGCCCTTCTGAAGCTGAACTTCAGCTAGTGAACCAGTGCAAAGGGCAATACTCTGTTCACAGATATATACATACTACATCATTGAAGTGTGGCCCACAAGTACATTTTCCAAAATGTACGTGCAGGAGGAAATTGATGGTATTTTCTTCAAATATTTCAGGCTTGGATTTAGCATTATGAAAAAAATGAAAACCAAATGAGCACAGTATCATGTGCCAAAACCAATAATACTGTTAGTGTGATGATGCTTGTACATTTGGGACAACTCACATTCATAAAGCTAACTACATGCTTAAGTGTTTAGAGGATCGGTGCCTTGCTGGACACCTAAAAAATTGCATCCAGTCACAGTATGGCTGCACAGATTTGGTTGCTAGGACACACAGTAAATTTGATGTTCATTTTGGAAAAGAAATTTAGTGCTGTATTACTGTTAAATACCATCAAGGAAATCCTGAAGTTTAGATTTTCATCAAAACAACTTCAAAAGTAAATTACTTTTTAATCCCAATTAACCTTAGTGTCCTTTCAAAACAAAGACCATTTCCAGTTGCTCTCGTTAAACTAAATTAATTAGCTAATTAGAATTAGCAGCAGCTCTTCTTCTTCTTTTTTCCTTTATGCCACTTTTCCTGGTGAAGGTCACGGCAGCAGCACGGACAGCAGAAAGGACCAGACCTCCTTTTCCTCCACAACAGGCAAACTGGGAGATTTAATCCCTCCAGCATGTCCTGGATCGGCCTTGGGGCCTTCGCCCAGTGGGACATGCCCGGTAGAGTTCCAACGGAAGCCTCCCAGGGAGCTCCTCTTGATCCAGAGGACAGAGCTGAGGCCCTCCTGAATAGCCGAGCTCCTCCTTAGCAGCTCCTTATTAGCAGCAGGTATTTCATTTAAACTTCTTGAAAACCTAGCACTAGACTGTAGACTTTACAGGGCAGGAACTACCTCTTGCTATATGTGGTGTCTAGCACAACAGGACTGCCATATCCGTTGTGGCCTCTGTTTGCTGCTGTAATACAATCGTGCTCACTTTAATATGTTTGTTAGATGCTCAGATGCCATGGTGATGGTCAGATTCGATCTTTGGATTACAGCAGAAGTTTGTGTGATATTTTACTCTATATAATAAAATAGATTAGTCTTTTCCAAAAAAATTTGTAGTTAAATATACAAAACAAGGTAAATCAAATCATGTGAATCAACTCCATACACAGCCGGAGCACCTGAAAAAAAATTACCCAGATGTTAACCATGCAATAATACAGGAGATGATATAATCTGTTTGCATCAACATAATGAATTACACAATGTGATTATGTACTAAAATGTACGTCAGTCTGAAATGGTGCAGTGTCTGATGTACATATTTTTTATACATCCGGACACCAATTTTCTTATTACTGTCCTAGGATAAGAAATGTTGCTGAATGCTCTCAACATCCACTGACTTCAGTAGGTACTGAGCACTTCTACAGCATCAGGGACATTTTAAAGGGACACTGTCAGCTTCAATCTCTTAAAATTCACTATACAGTATAACAGTTTAACTAGTTTAAAAAGCATTAATCTTTTCATTCTTTTAAAAAGAAATGCATCAGGGATTTTCAATGGAGTTACTCGCAATTGGCAACTGGGTACGCAAGATCGGAATCAGCATTCTGATGATTGTGATTAGAGGCTGGAAAATCAACAGACACATCAGACGTATCACCTCTATTCTTGAGTTCCTACCACAATAGAAAGCCACTAATTTCCTTCCCCAGGTGCAACTTTCTAAGTATACTTCTAATCTTGACAGATTTTTTTTAAGAGAATTCCCTGATGAATTCAGTTGGAGGATCTCAAAAGACTTGCATGATATGACGCTCTATTACTGTATATTTGGAACTTACTTCTGAAATATTAGACTAGCTGCATTTTATCCTAAATTTGAAGTCAATGTATTGATTTAAAAACATTTTTTAAAACAAAAACATAACCTTTCAAAAACATCAACAGGGTAACCCATTTTGACAAAGGTACAACATTCTTGGAAATGCTTTGGTATTTTGAGCTACTGCAAAAGTTCACCTAACATGGGGTATCCAGAGGTAGAGGATATTTCTAACATTGTATATTCAGCCAAACGGCAACACTATATTTCTTGCACACAAAATTTTACATGAGCCGCTATAATATGACCCTAAGTATTTGATCGTGCAAGGTGATGGATGCCCACCTCCATTGTAAGTCAACAGGAGTTCGTTCATTTTACTCAGCACTAGAGTTGGTCAAATTTTTTTCAATTTTCAGTGAAAAATTGTTAACTTTTTTTGTGACTTTTTTGTCCCATTTTTTCCACCATCTGACTCTATTCAGCACCTTGCTGGATTACAATCTAAAATTTAAAATGAATGGAGAACACTCTAAACCCTTTAAAAATCTAACATACAGCTAGACTAACCAGTAAAGTGCATATACCTGACTTGCATATTCACCTTTTGATGCACTCCATTTAGCACTAACAGAAGTTACACATACTGGCCAGCCATGTAAGGGCGCATATACAAAGAGGAATAGAGTGGCACACTCCCTCTGTGCCCCACAGAGCTCCTGGAGGCCCACTGGTTGCAGCAGGGACCAAGCAAAAGTTCCAGGCACTGCAGGTTTCCAACTCCCCTCCCCTTCAGAAAGAGCCGCAGGAGAGAGGAAACTACAGTGAGTGCAGGTTCTGCCCAGAGGGAAGGAAGTAAAGGAGCAAGATAGGCAGAAAGAGTGTAGATGCGAGTGGGGAAGGGGTTGGTGAGACAGAGAGAGAGAGAAGGTCTGGGCTGTTGGGGAGGCGAGAGAGAAATAAGGCTGCTCTGCACCATTTTCTTCAAGGACAAGAACACAGCAGAGCAGAATGGATATCCCTGGATCCTGATACTGGCCTCATCTGCTTGTTGTTCCTGCTTTAGTTGCCTGCGGTACTATACTTAGCTCAGTTGCCTCAACCTGGTAACATACATTGGAAGAAAAATGTTCGTTAATGAAGAAAAGTCACACACTTGAGCTGCTGTCTACACTACAGGCATAGCACAACACAGTAAAGAGTTCAGGGGTGAAATCCTGGCCTCACTGAAGTCAATGCCAAAACTCCAGTTGACTTCAATGGAGTCAGAATTTCATCCTTGAATTTTTAAGCTCCAAAGACACTGGGTTCTTCCACTTAAAGAACTGTTTGGATTTTTAAGTTATTCAATGTGGTCTTAAAACATTTATGATGCAATCACACAGATACATCCTACTGTTTTAAAAAACTTGTAAAATCTGGGACCCAAACAAACTCTGGCAGAGACCTGATAAAATTAGCAGCAAAGAGACCTACGCTCTCTTCCTCCTTATGCTATAGGCGTATATTTCAGCTGGTGTCTATATATATGCAGTCATGGACTAATTACAGAAGCACTACTATGATTATATATATATCTCATACCTGAAATATCATTAAAAGAATTATCCTCAAACTGCAGGCTCTTAACGCCCACCATTAACACCAAAAGATCATGGAATAAAATGCTAAAAATGGAAGTCTTACGGAGTCATCTAGTGTACCTCCTCACCTACGTGGGATTATGCCTTACCAATTGCTCTCTACAGTACATTTGCTATGTTTTTTCCAGTCTAATTTTCAGTGTCCCAAGAAAGGGCTTCCACTTATTTCCTTGGGAGATTATTTTATACCTTAATAGAGTTCATAGTTAGATCTTCCTGATATTCAGGCTAAACTGTCCCTTTCTTAATTTTATCTCATAATTACTAGTAAACCCTCTACTACTCTAAATAATTCCTCTCTCTCTCTCTTTGGCATTTACGTTTCCAGAAATTTTCAAGCAGTATCACATCCCCTTACAGCTACTGCTTAGCTAAATTACACATATGTGATTTTTTAAATTCTTCTTTCAACATAAACCAATTCCTCAGGACTCCCAATCATTTTCATTGTGCCTCTCTGTATTCTGCCAGTGTCTTTCTGATAACGAGGTAGCCAGAACCAAACACAATATTCTGCATGTGTTTAACTAACATTCTGCTCCATGATATGAAACCTCTGCATGTGCAACCCACAAACTGCACTGGCCTTTTTTACTGTAATATAACATTGAAAGCTAGTTTTCAGTCTATAATTGCCCACAAGAAACCTGGAAAGTAGGTCATATAATTTGGATTATTACTTAGTTCCAATTTTATTTTTTAATTTGCAGAAGTTCAGAGGTTATTGATTATTGGTTATTGATACTAGAACTAAAGTTGTTTAGCAGGTTAAATAAAATAGTATGCAGTCCTTGACATTTTAGGTATTTATCCACAGTGGAACAGTCACTGACGAGAAAGAGAGAGTAAATACGAATGATTCTGTATTCCAATGGTAAGGGCACCAATCCGGGAGGAGGGTCCAGTCCCCCTGCTCCAATCATTCTTTCATTATTCATCCAAAGTGCAACAGCTTCAACAGGAGAGACTGAAGGAGTCCCACACCACAATATCCCATAGCTTAGTGGATAGAGCACTCTCCTGAGATATGGAAGACTCTTGTTCAAATCCTCTCTCCTCCTCAGGCAGAAAGGAGGGAATTGAGCTTGGGTCTCCCACATCTCAGGTGAATGCTCTAACCATTGGGCTAAGAGCTATAAGGTAGGCAACAGTCCTACCACCACCAGGACTAAGTGAGACAGGCAGCCAACTCACTCCTTCAAAAAGCAGTTTAGGTGCCTATACTGCCCAATTCCAGGCAGCTGGTTCCATTCTGTGGATCTCTAGGCACCTCCCTGAAGCACAGACATAGATGCCCATCTCTGAGACAGGGGTGGGGCTTAGCATACACTCCCTTCTGGTCAGTATCTCCTATTGGCTACCTTAGGCTGCTTCCCCCAAGTGTCCTGGTTTTTATGGATCACATTCCAAAATGCCTATCTGTCCCCATTCATTGTATAAAGTGCCTAACTTCGCTTTGTGGATTCTGGTGCTGTTCATGTAATTTTCATGTAATTAAAGCCCCAAAGTTAGGTGCTGTGCCACTCACTGTTGCAACACATAATTCCACCCTGAAGTCTCAGAAGAAGATACACACCGACCAGGGTTACGGTCCAAAACCTGCACAATGTTTTCTCAGAATAAAAAGTTTAATAATAGCCTTCTACAGAGTCTTAGGGTATGTCTACACTACGGAATAAGGTCAAATTTACAGAAGTCGGTTTTTTAGAAATCGGTTTTATATATTCAAGTGTGTGTGCCCCACAGAAAATGCTCTAAGTGCATTAAGTGCATTAACTCGGCGGAGTGCTTCCACCGTACCGAGGCTAGAGTCGACTTCCGGAGCGTTGCACTGTGGGTAGCTATCCCACAGTTCCCGCAGTCTCCGCTGCCCATTGGAATTCTGGGTTGAGATCCCAATGCCTGATGGGGCTAAAACATTGTCGCGGGTGGTTCTGGGTACATATCGTCAGGCCCCGTTCCCTCCCTCCCTCCGTGAAAGCAAGGGCAAACAATCGTTTTGCGCCTTTTTTCCTGAGTTATCTGTGCAGACACCATACCACGGCAAGCATGGAGCGCACTCAGCTCACTGTCACCATATGTCTCCTGGGTGCCGGCAGACGTGGTACTGCATTGCTACACAGCAGCAGCAACCCATTGCCTTGTGGCAGCAGACGGTGCAATAGGACTGGTAGCCATCATCGTCATGTCCTGAGGTGTGAGGTCGATCAGGAGCGCCTGGGCAGACATGGGTGCAGGGACTAAATCTGGAGTGACTTGACCAGGTCATTCTCTTTAGTCCTGCAGTCAGTCCTATTGAACCATCTTATGGTGAGCAGGCAGGCAATACAGATTGCTAGCAGTCCTATTGCATCATCTTCTGCCGGGCAGGCAAGAGATGAGGATGGCTAGCAGTCGTACTGCACCGTCTGCTGCCAGCCAAAGATGTAAAAGATAGATGGAGTGGATCAAAACAAGAAATAGACCAGATTTGTTTGGTACTCATTTGCCTCCTCCCCCGTCTTGGGGACTCATTCCTCTAGGTCACACTGCAGTCACTCACAGAGAAGGTGCAGCGAGGTAAATCTAGCCATGTATCAATCAGAGGCCAGACTAACCTCCTTGTTCCAATAAGAACAATAACTTAGGTGCACCATTTCTTATTGGAACCCTCCGTGAAGTCCTGCCTGAAATACTCCTTGATGTAAAGCCACCCCCTTTGTTGATTTTAGCTCCCTGAAGCCAACCCTGTAAGCCATGTCGTCAGTCGCCCCTCCCTCCGTCAGAGCAACGGCAGACAATCGTTCCGCGCCTTTTTTCTGTGCGGACGCCATACCAAGGCAAGCATTGAGGCCGCTCAGCTCACGTTGGCAATTAGGAGCACATTAAACACCACATGCATTATCCAGCAGTATATGCAGCACCAGAACCTGGCAAAGTGATACCGGGCGAGGAGGCGACATCAGCGCGGTAACGTGAGTGATCAGGACATGGACACAGATTTCTCTGAAAGCATGGGCCCTGCCAATCATGCATCATGGTGCTAATGGGGCAGGTTCATGCTGTGGAACGCCAGTTCTGGGCTCGGGAAACAAGCACAGACTGGTGGGACTGCATAGTGTTGCAGGTCTGGGACGATTCCCAGTAGCTGCGAAACTTTTGCATGCGTAAGGACACTTTCATGAAACTTTGTGACTTGCTTTCCCCTGCCCTGAAGCGCATGAATACCAAGATGAGAGCAGCCCTCACAGTTGAGAAGCGAGTGGCGATAGATAGCCCTGTGGAAGCTTGCAATGCCAGACAGTTACCGGTCAGTTGGGAATCAATTTGGAGTGGGCAAATCTACTGTGGGGGTTGCTGTGATGCAAGTAGCCCACACAATCAAAGATCTGCTGATATCAAGGGTAGTGACCCTGGGAAATGTGCAGGTCATAGTGGATGGCTTTGCTGCAATGGGATTCCCTAACGGTGGTGGGGCTATAGACGGAACCCATATCCCTATCTTGGCACCAGAGCACCAAGCCGCCGAGTACATAAACCGCAAGGGGTACTTTTCGATAGTGCTGCAAGCTCTGGTGGATCACAAGGGACGTTTCACCAACATCAACGTGGGATGGCCGGGAAAGGTACATGACGCTTGCATCTTCAGGAACTCTGGTCTGTTTCAAAAGCTGCAGGAAGGGACTTTATTCCCAGACCAGAAAATAACTGTTGGGGATGTTGAAATGCCTATATGTATCCTTGGGGACCCAGCCTACCCCTTAATGGCATGGCTCATGAAGCCGTACACAGGCAGCCTGGACAGTGGTCAGGAGCTGTTCAACTACAGGCTGAGCAAGTGCAGAATGGTGGTAGAATGTGCATTTGGACGTTTAAAGGCGCGCTGGCACAGTTTACTGACTCGCTTAGACCTCAGCGAAACCAATATTCCCACTGTTATTACTGCTTGCTGTGTGCTCCACAATATCTGTGAGAGTAAGGGGGAGATGTTTATGGCGGGGTGGGAGGTTGAGGCAAATCGCCTGGCTGGTTATGCGCAGCCAGACACCAGGGCGGTTAGAAGAGCACAGGAGGGCGCGGTACATATCAGAGAAGCTTTAAAAACCAGTTTCATGACTGGCCAGGCTACGGTGTGAAAGTTCTGTTTGTTTCTCCTTGATGAAATCCCCCGCCCCTTGGTTCACTCTATTTCCCTGTAAGCTAACCACCCTCCCCTCCTCCCTTCGATCACCGCTTGCAGAGGCAATAAAGTCATTGTTGCTTCACATTCATGCATTCTTTATTCATTCATCACACAAACAGGGGGATGACTACCAAGGTAGCCCAGGAGGGGTGGTGGAGGAGGGAAGGAAAATGCCACACAGCACTTTAAAAGTTTACAACTTTAACATTTATTGAATGCCAGCCTTCTGTTTTTTGGGCAATCCTCTGTGGCGGAGTGGCTGGTTAGCCGGTGGCACTCCCACCGCGTTCTTGGGCGTCTGGGTGTGGAGGCTATGGAACTTGGGGAGGAGGGCGGTTGGTTACACAGGGGCTGTAGCGGCAGTCTGTGCTCCAGCTGCCTTTGCTGCAGATCAACCATACACTGGAGCATACTGGTTTGGTCCTCCAGCAGCCTCAGCTTTGAATCCTGCCTCCTCTCATCATGCTGCCGCATGATTTAGAAAATCATTTTTTCTAAATTAAGAGTAACAGCTCAGTGGGGGAATTTGAAATCAAGCTGAAAAGATGGGCTCAGCTCACTGAGGAGGTGGAAGGATACTGTATAGGAAAAACCTAAACTATCCTGTAAAGCAGGGATCGGCAACCTTTGGCATGCGGCCCACCGGGGTAAGCCCCCACATCCCTCAGCCTGCGCCACTTCCCGCAGCCCCTATTGGCCTGGAATGGCGAACCGCAGCCAGTGAGAGCTACAATTGGCCAAACCCGCAGATGTACCGGGTAAACAAACAGGCTTACCCTGGCGTGCCATGTGCCAAAGGTTGCCGATCCCTGCTGTAAAGCCTAGAGGAAAGGGACAGCTGGGTTCCCAGGCTGCACAATTCCTTCCTGAAACCAAGCAAGAAAGGAAGAGGACTTGCCTAAGTCACCCATGGAGGCACAGTAGGGAAGGACTTTAGAGGATCCAAGAGTCCATCCAAATTATACTGTATATAATTCAGTTGTAAACAAGAGCTAACATATGTTTCACAATGAGTTATTTTTCAGTAGCTTTTTCAGTAGCTTTTCCTGTATAAAAAGTATTACATGTACCTGTTCCTTCTGTTGTTTCTTGTCTCTCTTGATGTTTTTTTTATTTAACAGTAGTTTTAAGTGTCAAACACTGTAATAAACTTATCTATGAATCTCTCTACTCTTGTGGCTGATACTTACTAGCTATAAAGGAATCAAGAACCAGAAAGAGGAATGATCCTAACACTAATTAGCATTGGACAACATGCTAGTCTGATACACTTAATGCAGAGGATCAGGGAGACAACACTTTGCCATAGGTAATTTTACCAAGTAGGCGTTTGATAACAGCATAAACAAGTTTAAATTAGCCTCCAAAGAAAACCCCATAAACTGATTTTGACCTGTTTTGCCTTGGATGTGATAAGCACATCCTCTTTTCCCCAGACCTGAGGTTCATTGCTCTAACTAAAATAAGCACCTTGATGCTGCTGAAGCAAGAACTTACAAATGGGAATGGAGAAGTAGCTGTACTATAGTCTGGAGAGTGGCAGTTATAAGTTTACGGTCAGGCATATCTGCTTGCTGACAATCAGCTGTTGTACATTCTTAAAGTAGATGAGTTCATGCAAGAGGTTAGCTAGAGATTCTGATGGAGACAATGCCCATGTACACTTCAGTTTCTTGGCCAAAGGACCTCTCTAACAATATGGCACTCATTCAAAATTAGCATGTCCTTTATACAGTTAATTTCATTATGCTGCATTTATTTCTTTAGTAAGTTATTATGGAATGTATATACCACCTCCCTTCTGTAGGGGGAGCACTGACACTAGAACAGAGCACCCTCTTCTTACAAATCAGACTGTTTTAATTTTATAATTAAAATTTTTCCTCTTTTAGGGTAACTCTTGTGTTGGAGAAACCTGGTGTCACTTTTGATCACTTCCTTGCATAGACAAATGTTCATGGTCAAACTGTTATGAGTTGTAAACTAAAGCACTCTTACAAGTTAAAAAAAGACAAAAGTAATTTGAGATAACCCACATCACACCAAACTGTCTAGGTTTGGCAACACAGCATTGGCTATAAACAATGATTCAGGCATTATAAGTTGCGAGCATAACAACCTTTACCTTTATTCAAGGTAGGCTGGAAAAACTTGGGCACAAAAAGGAGCGTGCAGACAGAATCAGAGAGGGCGTATTATAGTAACCATTGTTCCTTCAGGCAGCATCATATTTACTTAAACTGGTTTTAGCCAGATGATTAAGAGAGAAGACCTCATGTTACAGGCAAATTACCATTCATCTGGGAAGTGTCAAAGGCACTACTGAGATTTAACCAACACAATCACTAGTATGACTGAAATTTCATAGTTTTCAGATCTTTTGAATTAATAGAGAGGTACAGTATGTGTATTACAATATGTTTGGTATTACATGAATTTCATTAGAAGTATTTGATGTGACCCAGAAGGCTAGTTAGATATAAGTTTAAAAATCTGTCTTTTAAAAAGCACCCTACGAGCATTTCCCGATTTATCAGCATTCAGAATACTGTTAAAAACACACTTATTCAAATCCACAGGCAGTCTGCCCAGCATGCGTAGTGTCCTCCACACACAAGCCTGGCTTGGTTGCTGTGCTGCCCTTAGCTCCTCCACAGCCGCCTCTGGCATTAACAATAGCAGACACAAAGTGCCTAGTGATAGTTAATGCTGCTCCCAGCAGCATTAGCTTCCATGGATTTTTCTAAGTGAAATAGAACAAAATATGCCACACAGTGGCACAGCCAGGATTAGGCAACAGGAGTTCTTGGCTCCTGGCCCTAAACTCAATCTTAGAGCCCTGTCTGGACTGCTGAATTACAAATACCAATTCCAGATAAAGTAGCATTTATAGAGGTTGGGTGCCCTTCTGAAATAAATACTTGGACCCAGATTCTCCACTCCTGCCAACATGCAGATTTGAAGTGACAGGGGAATCAGAGCAGAGCTCTTTTCACACAAAATTGAACAGCACAAGATAGATTTATAATTTTTTTGGAAAATAAATGCTATTAGTAAACACCACCAGTCAGTTGTCTTCAAGCTACTACTTTGCTGTTCAAAAACAACCATAAAATTTACCACAGAATGAGTAGATATTCTTTGCTATATAATTGTACATGCTGAAGTTCATTTTAATATAATACAGTGCTTTGCATTTATTTACCTCTGTGGCTTCTGATCCTTTTTTATCTCCAGGTTTAGAAGATGCTCCACTTTTCTTGTCACCATGCTGTAAGAATAAAAAAAGTCATTAATCAGATTAATAACTAAATCTTATACCCCATCTTCTATATAAAGAGAATCTCAAATGCCTTACAGATAGTACATGTCGGGACCACATCATTCACTGTAATCAAGATTTCCACAGAGTGAAGCATGACAATTATTCTTCATCACCAGTAGACAACAGATAAAGTTTTTAGGAGACATGAAGCGTAACTCCAAATGAAATCATAGGCAGAATTCAGGCAGACAGAATAATTATTTTCAGTGGTGGAATCTGGCCATAACAGTAGGCTTAACACTAGGGCTCTTGTGAAAAGTGCTACAAGACATTCAGATACCTGTTTTATAGCTCCTCGTCCAGCAACTCAATGCTCCTTAACTCTATTTTGCTCTTTGATTCAGTATTGCTTTAAGTCCTCATCTAACTCCCACTGACTTCAGTAGACGTCGGACAGGGTGCTTAGAGAGAGCAGCACTACTCACTGAATCATGAACACTACTTCCAACACCTAAGTTTTCCTGGGGGCATTCCATACAAGTTTTCACCAGGCCCAGCAGTTATACTGCTGGTATATGACCAACAATCCCTGTCACAGTTTAAAGCTGTGTGTTTGTACAGTACTTTGTACAACAGGGCCATCTCTACACTGCAGGGCCTATATCTTCATAGCTATGGTGCCAGCGGTACACCAACATAACCTCACAGTTTAGACATAGCCTACGCCGACAGGAGTTTTGTTCCTGTCACTGTAGGAACACATCCTCCCCGGACAACGCTACCTAGGTCAATGGAAGCATTCTGCCATTGATCTAGCTGCATCTACACTGGAGGTTAGAGAGGCATACCTACATCGCTCAGGGGGGTGGATTTTTCACACCCTGGAGCAATATAACCATTTTGACCCAAACTTTAAGTTCAGACCAGGCCTAAGACTCTGATCTTGGTTGGGATCTCCAGAGGGTTCTGGGATACTAATAATGACTGGTTTCCAATTGAGCAGAAGTATGAGTGTTTTTTCTGTCCCAAAACACATGCTCGGTTTGTATTACATTGTTTCCAGAACCTGTTGTTCTTTATACTTTAATGAAAGACCTTCACTGCATCAAGCTAGTACTGCCACAAACTTGGTGCAATACTTACAGCTGTAATGTCCAACCCTCAGGTGCCTGACAGTACAACTAACAATTCCATGGAACTCACATTTCTAATTATGTGTAGAAAGACCATTCGTCAACTCTGAATAATGGATTTAAGTTTTGACTTAGAACAGTGACTGAAGTTGTATGATTAAATTATTTATGTTTCAGCAAACTTTCTACAGAGCAGATCTGATGTAAATCAGGATCAGCAATGTCATGGATTTCTCATATCCATGTATAAATTTAGCAATTTAATTGATTCAGAGAACTGAATTTTTGGTGAGACAAAGTCACCTTATATAAAGTATATTTTGGTGTTGTAAACCGGTGGCATACAAATACTATAATCATAACCTATGTACTTTATCATTTTATGATTTCACTGTAACACATAAAGTCAAACTGCTTCCCTATATGACTAACACATTATGTGGAAAGACCAGACTTGCTAAAAAACATGCACATAAACGTTAGCTAAAACTAATCTTTGGTACCTCAAGTATAGCTAAACTGCCAAGTTCCATCAAAGAACCATGGTTTACTTAGGGAGGTTCAAACTGTTGGATCATATTAAAGAAGTTCTGTATTAAATCACAAATGAGTTTGATTCCCCATAGTTTCAATTCCAGGGTATTACTAATTAAGAGGTCTCTTGGTTTTTGATACTGTTTCTCTCCCTATATGTGTGAAACTTGCAAGCTGCTAATTGTGTTAGTACATTCTAAGACAGAGTCTGTTCTCAAAGCAATTCACAGAGAGAGAGACTCAAAGCAATACTCTAACAACAGAAACAGCACACAGAGACTCCCCGCCTTTTTGTTGTATTAACAATTGTTATTAAAATAGAGATAGCGGATGTATGTGGATGGATGCTTGGTGTGGATAATAAATGAATGATCAGGGAGGTGCCAGCCTGCTGGCCTCCGGGAAGGTAGCAGGGGACCTGCTGGCCTCCGGGAAGGTAGCAGGGGACCTGCTGGCCTCCGGGAAGGTAGCAGGGGACCTGCTGGCCTCCGGGAAGGTAGCAGGGGACCTGCTGGCCTCCGGGAAGGTAGCAGGGGACCTGCTGGCCTCCGGGAAGGTAGCAGGGGACCTGCTGGCCTCCGGGAAGGTAGCAGGGGACCTGCTGGCCTCCGGGAAGGTAGCAGGGGACCTGCTGGCCTCCGGGAAGGTAGCAGGGGACCTGCTGGCCTCCGGGAAGGTAGCAGGGGACCTGCTGGCCTCCGGGAAGGTAGCAGGGGACCTGCTGGCCTCCGGGAAGGTAGCAGGGGACCTGCTGGCCTCCGGGAAGGTAGCAGGGGACCTGCTGGCCTCCGGGAAGGTAGCAGGGGACCTGCTGGCCTCCGGGAAGGTAGCAGGGGACCTGCTGGCCTCCGGGAAGGTAGCAGGGGACCTGCTGGCCTCCGGGAAGGTAGCAGGGGACCTGCTGGCCTCCGGGAAGGTAGCAGGGGACCTGCTGGCCTCCGGGAAGGTAGCAGGGGACCTGCTGGCCTCCGGGAAGGTAGCAGGGGACCTGCTGGCCTCCGGGAAGGTAGCAGGGGACCTGCTGGCCTCCGGGAAGGTAGCAGGGGACCTGCTGGCCTCCGGGAAGGTAGCAGGGGACCTGCTGGCCTCCGGGAAGGTAGCAGGGGACCTGCTGGCCTCCGGGAAGGTAGCAGGGGACCTGCTGGCCTCCGGGAAGGTAGCAGGGGACCTGCTGGCCTCCGGGAAGGTAGCAGGGGACCTGCTGGCCTCCGGGAAGGTAGCAGGGGACCTGCTGGCCTCCGGGAAGGTAGCAGGGGACCTGCTGGCCTCCGGGAAGGTAGCAGGGGACCTGCTGGCCTCCGGGAAGGTAGCAGGGGACCTGCTGGCCTCCGGGAAGGTAGCAGGGGACCTGCTGGCCTCCGGGAAGGTAGCAGGGGACCTGCTGGCCTCCGGGAAGGTAGCAGGGGACCTGCTGGCCTCCGGGAAGGTAGCAGGGGACCTGCTGGCCTCCGGGAAGGTAGCAGGGGAAAAACGCATAGATTAAGCTATGATTTCAGAATCTAGGCTGTGTCACTTGCTAAGTAATACCAGCAGTGAGAAAGAGATTGAAATATCCATGTTAAGATGTTTAAAAGAAAACAGGGTAAGCCAGTACCAGAGGGAGGAATGGAGTCAGAAGGAACTCCAACCTCACCTTTTGTTAAAGAAATTACACCTTTTAAACAAATCCTTCAAAAATTTGGGCACAGTCCTTGGACTAAACAAGCCCTAGCCGATGTCTGCACTATTTCGGACCTAGAGGATAGATTGGCTCAGTATATCCTCATATACAAACCTTCTAGTGCTGCCAAAAGAGATGCAGCAGCAATTTGGTTGTTGTGGGAGGCATGTAGGGAGTCTTCCCTCCGTTTGTCTTCATGTAAAGAAGAAAAGGCACAAACGGAAAAGGGAGCAGACAATTGGAAGGTGCTGGCTACAGATACCCAAAGCCAGCTGAAAATAGTGAAAGAGGCACTCCAGGAATACAAAAAGAGTGAAAAAGTTAACTCTGCAGAGGCTGGAGGGAGGCAGGTAAATGGGGAGAAGGTCCTATGTACGGCACCCCCAGGCATAATTACAAAGAGAAAAGAGAGTAAAAGAAAGTTAACTCTGCAGAGGCTGGAGGGAATTAAGCAGCTAAACTTTGTGAAAATGTTAAAAAGGAAAAGTGTTAGAGAAAGAGCATTCTTGGTTGCAGCCATTCTGAAAGAAAAATGGGCCCTTTTCCAAAGGAATGTCTGTAAATTAGCCAGGCAAAAATAAACTGATTCAAATAATTTGACTGGACAATTTAGTCAAATTTGCTAAAAGAACATAAGGGGGTTCTATTGGAACTTAGCTGCCTCAAATGTATAAAGGAAATGTAAGATGTAAAAAAAAAAAATAAACAAGCAGAGCAGTGTGGAAGGGATGTTAAGGAAAAGAAAATGTGTATGTATCTGTGTGTGTGTAAATATGTAAAGTTCTAAGGACCAGTTGGTTTTGTTTTTGTTTTAAATAATGGCACTAAAAATCCATTTGACTCTTTAATTCAAAGTTGCAAAACTCACAGACCTTTTTGCTAGACACAGGTAATTAGTGTTGTTTGGCTTTGGGATTTGGCATTTAACCCTTAAAAGGTAACTCAATGCTTTACAAAATTTAAAATGTTTTTAAGTTGTGGCTGCAGCAGGGCAGTCAAAATCAGGAGAATATAAAAAAATTCTGCATTCTTTTTGTTTGTTTTTGTAACAAAATAGCAGATGAGAGATGTAGTAAAAAAAAGACAGTTCCTCTCTGAAGCAACAGCAGGGGTGAGGTGCACAAAACAAAAAGAAGCAATGTTAGAAACACTGAGTCTTAAAATGGCTCTGAGTAATCAGACTGTCACTTTGATAAAGGTACATGAAACCTCTGTAAGCAAAAAAAAGAAATAGTGACACCTTATGTAAAAATGATCTGGATAATGTTATAGAAGTTAAACTATGGAAGGAATGTGCATTTGCCCCAGAACATGTGCAGGGTATATTGTAGAAGGGGCAAAAGAAATGCAAACATACCATGCTACTTAATTAAAATGCTATTAGGGCTCCAAAGGGAGCCACAATAGGTCGGGTTTTCTTTTTCAGATTGCTGTGTGTTTTGGAAGCAGAAGTTAAAAGTAATCAAAACTCTGGTGAAAGTTGTGTCCCTTTTAAGATAGAGTCTCTGAGCTGCTGATGGCTTTAAATCCAAAAGCAGGAAGCTTCTGTGAAAATGCAAATTACCTAAATGATAAAGGAAGGAAAGAACTAGCAGCACAAAGGAGCTGCAGATAAAGGACACACCTGGTCAGCAAACAAATTGTCTAAATAAAAGGCATGGGATAACAAGATAATTGTAATAAATGTAATGAAAATAAGTATCCCTGTAACAACGTATAGTGTGTATGATTTTTGGAAAACCCCTTTAAGGTCGTATGGTAATGATGCTTCTCAGTTATTACCTGTAATTAAAACTTAAAGCTTAACACAGCAGGAAAAACATTATAAACTTGGTCTGCTGTATAAGAAGGAAAACTCAGGGATTTAATGACTAGACAGTGGGATAATTTCCCCATAACCCTTAAAAGATAAAAGCCATTGAAACCTGGCCTGCCTATAGAACAAAAACAGGAAAATGTGGGGGCAATTCCTCTGTTTTGCCTGCAATCAGCAAGGGTATTTGTAAAAGAAATATTTTAAGCAATAATCTGCCACCCCAAAAGGGGTAGAAACATGTTCTTTTTGTCTTTCAGAAAAATCAGGAAAAGCTGATGCCAGCTGAAAAGCAACCCAATACCATGAATCTACTGTCACAATAGAAATTGTGTTTTGTGTTCTATGTTTTGTCTTGTGTTTTGTCTTGTTGCTAGCACTGTTGTGTGTTTAAAAAAAAAAATACTGAAGACCTGCAGGAACTTAAAAATAAATTAAGCTTTCTGTCCCAGCTACAGGACAGCCTGATACAAAAACAAGTACATGCCAATGTAGACTTGGTCCAAATTGGTCTGGGTAACCTAAAAGGCCGATGGAATCTTTAGTAATGGCTTAATACTACCACATGGCTTATCCATAAGAAAAAAAAATATTAGAAATAGGAAACTACACAGCCATAGCTATGGGATGCACTGAAATGCAGATACTTGCACTAGCTACTTTGGAACACAAAATGCTCTGGGTCATATTGGGAAATATTAAGGGTTTGATGCATTTGTTAAAAAAGAAAGAGATCATTGTTTTACACTTATCAATATGAATGGATGCAATATTTTCCAGTATTGTAAACCAGACTTCTTAATGGGAGAAATTGTTGTCAAAATTGCACACCAACAGTCCCTGGAGGCAAAGGTATTGAAGGTTAACCCACTCCCCATATTACACATGGGATCCTTCTGGCTACCCTGGACCTTGAGCCAGTGGGCTGGGGAGGGAGGGAAGCTATTGGACACTAGAGGTTATACCAAATGGACTCCTCAAAAGTGGGTGTGCCTCACCTTGCCTATTGCCCCAGAACTTTGTAGTAAAGATACATCACTAGGATCATGTATGTGGCATGAATTGGAATCACAAACTCAAATTGCCTAGCAGTACTTTCTCTTGAATAAGCTACATAGAAAGTGACACTGACGATTATAAATCTTAGTGTCAAAAGGGGGATTATGTTGGATCATATTAAAGAAGTTCTGTATTAAAATCACAAATGAGTTTGATTCCCCATAGTTTCAATTCCCGGGTATTACTAATTAAGAGGTCTCTTGGTTTTTGGTACTGTTTCTCTCCCTCTATGTGTGAAACTTGCAAGCTGCTAATTGTGTTAGTACATTCTAAGACAGAGTCTGTTCTCAAAGCAATTCACAGAGAGAGAGACTCAAAGCAATACTCTAACAACAGAAACAGCACCCAGAGACTCCCCGCCTTTTTGTTGTATTAACAATTGTTATTAAAATAGAGATAGAGGATGTATGTGGATGGATGCTTGGTGTGGATAATAAATGAATGATCAGGGAGGTGCCAGCCTACGAATCCAGTGTCCATGGGATGAAGAAGGCATCAAGTAGAAATAACCAGAGGACTCCCCCCCGAAGGGCAGACTGGAATCCACCCAACAGCCTCAAGAATGGGAGAACCAAAGAACAAGACAACATCTAGCAGCAGGGAGCCCTTAGGAATGTGCTATCTGCTGATTGATTCAGCAACAGCATGATGAAGCAATTCCCATAGACTGGCATAGGAAGAAATTCCTATAAAAACAGACTCTAAAAAGTGAGAACTTTGGGGTCTGATTCTGCAAACCAACTTCCAGGAGCATCAGATGAGCATCTGACAAGGCCCTGCTCCCTCCTCATGTCCAGGCCACCTGGCCAGTGGCTTGGCATGAGCAACTCTAAGGCTGGTAACTATGATAACAACCTTGCAGAACCTGTGTGTGTGTGTGTTTGTATGAATGAATGTGTGAATAAATATGAGATTGAATGGAATGTTATAGCTATAACTAACTGCTTACTATGATTCTTTCTGTATTCACAACAAATGTGGTATTTTGCCTTTTTCCCTTTAATAAAAAAGGAGTACTTGTGGCACCTTAGAGACTAACCAATTTATTTGAGCATGAGCTTTCGTGAGCTACAGCTCCCTTCATCGGATGCATACTGTGGAAACTGCAGAAGACATTATATACACAGAGACTATGAAACAATACCTCCTCCCACCCCACTCTCCTGCTGGTAATAGCTTATCTAAAGTGATCATCAAGTTGGGCCATTTCCAGCACAAATCCAGGTTTTCTCACCCTCCGCCCTCCCTCCCTCCCAAACAACAGAACTACTAACCCAGGAACCTATCCTTGCAACAAAGCCCGTTGCCAACTGTGCCCACATATCTATTCAGGGGACACCATCAAAGGGCCTAATAACATCAGCCACACTATCAGAGGCTCGTTCACCTGCACCTCCACCAATGTGATATATGCCATCATGTGCCAGCAATGCCCCTCTGCCATGTACACTGGTCAAACTGGACAGTCTCTACGTAAAGGAATAAATGGATACAAATCAGATGTCAAGAATTATAACATTCATAAACCAGTCGGAGAACACTTCAATCTCTCTGGTCACGCAATCACAGACATGAAGGTCGCTATCTTAAAACAAAAAAACTTCAAATCCAGATTCCAGCGAGAAACTGCTGAATTGGAATTCATTTGCAAATTGGATACTATTAATTTAGGCTTAAATAGAGACTGGGAGTGGCTAAGTCATTATGCAAGGTAGCCTATTTCCCCTTGTTTTTTTCTACCCCCCGCACCCTCCCCCCCGACTTTCTGGTTAAACTTGGATTTATGCTGGAAGTGGCCCACCTTGATTATCATGCACACTGTAGGGAGAGTGGTCGCCTTCGATAAGCTATTACCAGCAGGAGAGTGAGTTTTTGTGTGTGTGGTTTTTTTGAAAAAAAAGGGGGTGGGGGGGTGAGAAAACCTGTATTTGTGCTGGAAATGGCCCACCTTGATTTTCATACATATTGTGAGGAGAGTGGTCAATTTGGATAAGCTATTACCAGCAGGAGAGTGAGTTTGTGTGTGGGGTTTTTGGAGGGGGGTGGGGGGTGAGAAAACCTGGATTTGTGCTGGACATGACCCACCTTCATTACCATGCACATTGTAGGGAGAGTGGTCACTTTGGATGGGCTATTACCAGCAGGAGAGTGAGTTTGGGGGGGGCGGAGGGTGAGAAAACCTGGATTTGTGCTGGAAATGGCCCAACTTGATGATCACTTTAGATAAGCTATTACCAGCAGGAGAGTGGGGTGGGAGGAGGTATTGTTTCATGGTCTCTGTGTATATAATGTCTTCTGCAGTTTCCACAGTATGCATCCGATGAAGTGAGCTGTAGCTCACGAAAGCTCATGCTCAAATAAATTGGTTAGTCTCTAAGGTGCCCCAAGTACTCCTTTTCTTTTTGCGAATACAGACTAACACGGCTGTTACTCTGAAACCTTTCCCTTTAATAAGTTCCTGCTGGTTTTTATTTTATTGGTATAACAAAACAAGTTAGTTCAAAAAAATACCTGCAGCTAAGAACAATTTTATGAAAACTTGTACCAACTAGGACTCTGTTCAGAGTGGGAAAGAAAGAGTCCAAAATAAACTTAGCCTTTAAAAAAAAATAATCAATCAATCCATCACTTATTAGATTTCCTTTCAGATCACATCCCTGTTTTGGTTAAAGGATAAATGAATTATCATATGTAAAAGGGCCTGTATTTTTTCCAGGAGGTTGTGAAAATAAGCAACAACATCCACAAAGCTAATTTTTAATGTATCATCTTCACTAAAGAGTTTATGGAAGTCCCTCTGAAACTGCAACACATGTATCTTAATGGATTATTTAGAGAAAATATGACTGGACAATATTTCATAGTAAAATAACATCAACTTAAAAATTTCAAAGTATCAAATCGCATCTTTATACAAAAGTATTACTGTTTACTAATTTAAGTTGAACATAGTAAGCACTTTAGTTACTTGATCCATTCATTATTTACTAAATAGTCTCCTGAACAACATAACCAATTCCCCAGTGTCTATGAATTCACAGTAACGCCATAGTTTTATCTTGATATAGCTGACAGTTGCTTCCTCATTCCTTCTCCTGCGGTCCCAAATACTTTAAATAAGTAGCTACCTTTTAAAACGTGGAATACAACATATCCAAGTTACAAAAGTGAGCTAGACTGTAGGGCACACATACCAGAGCAGGGTGAGTTTCCCCAAATGGAAGGTGGGGCAAATTCAGGCCCCTGTAATTTTACTGAATGCATCAGAGTTCCACAGGGGATGCATCTGGCTCTATCTTTAAGTGTCTACCCTTTAGCACTAATGCGCTCCCATTCTCTACTCCCTTATTGATATAGTCGCTGGCAAGAGCCACACCCCCAACCCAAGAGATTAAAATCCACTCTGTCAGTAGCGGAGCTGGCTATATTTACCGTCGCATACCACCAGCTTGCAAAAGCCATGGCCGGAACGTGTTCCTCCTTTAAAATAATCCTCCCCCTCCAAGCACCGCTGAGCGTTTCTAAGCGCCCAGGCTCAGGGCGGTAGAGCCAGGCTGGGGCTGACCCTGCCCCTGCCCCTGCCCCTGGGGCGGGCGGCGCTTTGGCAGCGAGGCGGAGCTGGCGCTCCAGGCTGGGTGTGGCACCGCTGCAGGGCAGGAGCGGGCGGAGGCGGGAAGGGCTGTTGGCGCGGCCTCGGCTGCGCCCCTCCCAGTCCCCAGGGCTTTAGGGACTGCGGGGCAGACCGCAACGCGACCCCCATTGCACCGGCTCTGCCCTGTATCAGGCCGCGGGAAAGGGCTGCGCTGGGCTGGGCTGTCACCGCCCGCCCCCCGATGGCCCGGAGCGGGGCTGCGCTGGGCCTTTCCCGCCGCCGCCGCCGCCGCCTCTGGGCCGCGGCGGGGCTGAGCCGGACAGTCCCGCTCCGCTAGCCCCGCGCTGGGGCCGCTCCCCTCTTGCGGGCGGCGCTGGCGCATTCCCCTGCCCTGACGCGGGCAGGAAGCCCAGCTGGCCGCCCGGAGCCCTGGCGCAGCGGAGCTTTGGGCGCCGCCCTAGCCCCGCGCCCTGGTTCCGACACGTACCGCTCTGCTGCCCCTGCCTGCAGCCCCCGCAGGCTTGGAGGAGGACGACTTCTTCCCTTTGTGTGGCTGAGACATGGCGCGGCGGTTCCTCGCTGGGCGCCTCTCCGCGCGGCGTTCACGGGGCGATGTAACGGGCAGGGAGTGGGGGGCAGGTTACATGTAACTGCGAAGCAGCTTTTCTGATGCAGCCAGAGCCAACTCTCGGCTGCAACCCCGCAAGTCCCTCCTCTTCCTGCAGCCTCGACTACTGGACCAGCTGCTCTAACGGCACCACTCCTTTGCCCTGCTCATCCCCGCTGGGCTCAGTGTTTGCTGAGAAGGAGGGGAGGGCTGACTGGAAGATGTTTGGTGGTGGTTTTGCTGCTTGCCAGGACATACCTTGCAGGCTTACTTGCAGAATGAGGCCTGGGCGTGGCCCTCTTGTGTCCTTTAGGCTTCACAGCTGAGCTGAGATTTGTTTTCCTTTCTGTAATAAGAAACTACAGTGGGGAGAGCCATAAAATTCAAAGTCAGAGCAGAATACTTTGCAAGATTCAGTGGGGTTTGGATCAGATTCATAGTTTTGGTTTAGGCATATCTCCTGTAATCACTGTTTGGCTCCTTGTAACAAAACCAATTGCCTGAAAAAATTAGCCATCTAACATTTATTTCTCCTGTCAGTTTTAGGGAGCAAATTAACTGAAAATCTGAGCAAACCTGGATCTTTGCCCAAAACTCAAACCAAACTGGAACTTTTTTTGAGGCTTTGAGAAAAACACAGGGGGAAAAGTTACCATTTAAGGTATCAAGTATCAGAAGGGTAGCCCTGTTAGTCTGGATCTGTAAAAGTGACAGAGTCCTGTGGCCAGTCCATGCAACAAACCTCGATGCCAACTCTGCCCGCATATCTACACCAGCCACACCATCACTGGTTCATTCACCTGCACGTCCACCAATATAATATACGCCAGCCAATGATCCTCTGCTATGTACATCGGTCAGACTGGACAGTCCCTATGTAAAAGGATAAATGGACACAAATCCGATATTAGGAATGGCAATATACAAAAACCTATAGGAGAACACTTCAACCTCCGTAGACACAAAATAGCAGATTTAAAGGTAGCCATCCTGCAGCAAAAAAACTTCAGCACCACAGTTCAAAGAGAAACTGCTGTAGCTTCAGTTCATTTGCAAATTTGACACCATCAGCTCAGGATTAAACAAAGACTGTGAATGGCTATCCAGCTAAAAAGCTGTTTCTCCTCCCTTGGTGTTCACACCTCAACTGCTAGAAGAGAGCCTCATCCTCCCTGATTGAACTAACCTCGTTATCCCTAGCATGATTCTTGCTTGCATATTTATACCTGCCTCTACAGTAGTGGAAGTGCCTTTCCACTACTTGCATTCAACGAAGTGGGTATTCACCCACAAAAGCATATGCTCCAATACGTCTGTTAATCTATAACGTGCCACAGGACTCTTTGCCATTTAAGGTATATGTCTCTTGTGCTCTTCCTGGATTAAGCTGCAAGTGGAAATATCAAAAGCAAACTTCTTCTTATGAGATTTCTAGCTGAAGTTTTTCATCATATCAGTTTCAGTAAGTATCCACACTTGAGGCCTGCTTCTGAAGAGGTGCTTGAGCCATTCACAACTTCCTTCTTGGGATCATGCCCTCTAATTGTTGTTCAAAAACTCCATGCCTTGTTGAATTTAGCCCACTACTTGTTCCAGATTTTACGTTCCTGTAACTCAAAATCATCAGTCATTTAACTTCTAAATTTCCACACCAGTGAATGCAAAAAGGTTCTATCCATCTAACTAACTAACTAACTAACTAACTAAATGTTTTCTGGTCAGTATCAGTTTTAATGGGTCTGCCAACAACAAAACCTTCCTTTTTGATTATTAAAGAGTAACTATTAGGTTTCAAGTTTATATATTAATACATTTTGAACCTTTGCTGCCACAACTTATATTATTAGATCTGAAAGAATTTTCAAAATTTCATTTCAAGAAGGTAAATTCTAAATGCCCAACTTCTGCAAACACTGATGCAGAAGGCTGGGCAAGCTATAACACACCAGCAACTTCTCTTAGACACTGGAGGAACAATTTGTGGTCAATCAAAAATCCAGCATGACCATCTGACCCTGATCCCATGTCAGAACATTATTATTTGTGACTCTGAATGCATGAACGTAGCCCCAGAATAAGAATTTAACTTAGTCTGGATCATGTGGAGATACTGAGGTGTCACCTTGAACTGAAAATCCATCACTTTAATTATTGCCTTCCAAAATAAAGGGAGATTAAAGACTCAAGATTAATTGGCAAGCATATGTGTAAGCAGCTTGTACACAGCTTGCGTAAAACAGATGTGTGCTTCGGGAGCTCTAGGCCATGGAGCAGTACCAGAGTCTCTCTACTCCCCCTGTGATTAAACTTTGTGCTGTAGACCAGGCTCTCACTGAATGTTGGGGAACAGTCCACCAGGAGCCCAACTCTTCTATTCTGAAGAAGCAATCAGAATAACTGACATATATTACAATATTCCTCAAAGGTTGTAGCAAGTCAGATGTAATTAGTAATGTAGAAGGAAGTAGGAGAACCCTATTCCAATTGTTTAAGTTAGCTTTGTTCTGTTATATTGCTATTCAGTTTTCAATTAGGAAGAAAAATATGTACATTAACATGAGATTGCACACTAAATTCTCATTAATATATATATAATATTAAATATAGTAAGTTTACTGCTAGGTTTATTTTGTTAGATATGTAGAAATTATTTTATAATACAATTCAAAATATTGAATATATTTAAAGTGTATTAATACTTAAGAGAAATATAAGTATATATTTTATATACTGAAATGATTGTGATTGTCTTATATAATTGCATTGATTTAATGTAAAACTTAATACATTTATCTTTGAAACTTTTTACATTTCTAAGAGAATTTTGACTGTACTTTAACCATGCTTTCAGAAAGACGGATACAAAGATAAAAGTACTGTGAGAAACAGTCTGAGGGCCTGATTCTGATCTCACTTATCCCAGTGTGAAACTAGTGAGAGGCAAGTCAAACCTTGTGTGTCTAAAACAATTGTACAAGGCTAAATGCAACAGAGAAATGAGCATATGGGTGACATGCAGAGGAGGATGGAAGGTTGAGGAACTGGTTTAATATGAGTTTAACAAGTGTCTTTTGTGTTTTAATTTAAAAAATAATAAAGTCTCACTAACAGGTCCAACAGATTGTACAGCATTCCTGAGTCTGAGTGCATAGGATACTTCTCCTGGCACTTCTACAGGAAAAGGAGGAAGCCTGTTTGAGCACCACTCCTTTAATTGCTCTGCTCCTGATGACAGTCATTTGAGCTCAGTGACAGAAATTAGGGAGCAAACAGTAGCATTCGTGATTAGACAAGAATATATAAGAAAACCACAATAATTTAGGTCTCAATTCTACCTGGTGCTCAGCTCTCTGGTCCTCATCCACAGGCTGTGCTAGCCCATTGTGGGGAATAAGCAGGAATATTTTTGACTCCCTCCAGTAACAAATATTAATAATAATAATAATTAGTAATAATAAAAAGCTGCTCAATGACCCTAAGCAAGTGCTTAGTCTGTTTACACCTAGCGCTGGCTCTGCCCTGATCCAGCAAATCACCTAAGTACAGAACATGCTTACATAAGAACAGCCGTACTGGGTCAGATCAAAGGTCCATCTAGCCCAGTATCCTGTCTTCCGACAGTGGCCAATGCCAGGTGCTTCAGAGGGAGTGAACAGAACAAGGCAATTATCGAGTGATCCATCCCTTATTGTCCAGTCCCAGTTTCTGGCAGTCAGAGGTTTAGGGACACCCAGAGCATGGGGTTGTGTCCTTGACCATCTTGGCTAGTACTCATTGGTGGACCTATCCTCATCTAATTCTTTTTTTAACCCAGTTATAATTTCGGCCTTCACAACATCCCCTGGCAATGGGTTCCACAGGTTGACTGTGCGTTCTGTGAAGTACTTCCTTTTTTTTGTTTTAAACCTGCTACCTATTAATTTCATTAGGTAACCCTGGTTCTTGGGTTACATGAAGGGGTAAATAACACTTCCTTATTCACTTTCTCCACACCATTCATGATTTTATAGACCTTTATCATATCCCTCCTTAGTCATCTCTTTTCTAAGCAGCATAGTTCCAGTCTTTTTAATCTCTCCTCACATGGATGCTGTTCCATATCCCTAATCATTTTTGTTGTCCTTTTCTGAACCTTTTCCCAATTCTAATGTATCCTTTTTTGATATGGGGTGACCAAAACTGCAAGCAGTATTCAAGATGTGGGCACACCATTGATTTAGATAGTGGCATTATGGTATCCTCTGTATCTTTTGGCCCAGAACAATCTCAAACCAAGATCTATTGACAGTGCAGCCAAGAGGATATGAGCACCATCGTTGCCAGGAGGCATTGGAGACGGATTGCCCAGGTGCTTCAGATGGAAACTGATTCTATCACCAGAGTAGCAATAAGATGGACACCTGAATGCAAGCGAAAACGAGGCTGCCCAAAAACAACATGGCGAAGAGCTGTGGGAGCCAAACTGAAAAACCTGGGGCACAGCTGGGGAACCATTGAAAGACTTGCCAGAAACAGACAGGAGTGGAGGAGTTTCGTCACTGCCCTAATTGCCAGAGGCATAATGAGAACATGATGATGATTAAGGTATTTACTGTCTTATTATCTATCCTTTTCCTAATGGTTCCTAACATTCTGTTAGCTTTTTTGACTGCTGCCGCACACTGAGCATAACTTTACAGGGTAACAAAAGATTCAAAAACACAGCAGAACTTCCTCTAGGCTTAGTTTCAAAGGTACAGAAAACAGGAATAAACCTCCCTCCAGCAAAGGAAAAATTCACAAGCAGAACAAAAGATAATCTAACACGCCTTGCCTGGCTTTTACTTACAATTTTTGTAACATGAGAGACTTTTAGGATGGTTTATAGGTTAAGGAGTTTTCTGACCTGATACTTCTCTGCTTCCCAAGAGAACACAAAAACAAAGCCCCCCCAGATTTGAAAGTATCTTCTTTCCCCATTGGTCCTTTTGGTCAGGTGCCAACCAGGTTATTTGAGCTTCTTAACCCCTTACAGGTAAGGAGGAATTCTAGGCTACCCTTAGTTGTATGGTTATGATGGCCTGTAATTGCCAGGATCACCTCTGAAGCCTTTTTAAAAACATTGGTGTCACATTAGCTATCTTTCATCATCTGGTACAGAAGTTGATTTAAGTGATAGGTTACATACCACACTTGATCGTTCTGCAATTTCATATTTGAGTTCTTTCAGAACTCTTGGGTGAATCCCAACTGGTCCTGGTGATTTATTACAGTTTAGTTTATCAATTACTTAGCTTTAAGTATGTGAGAAGTCCCACTGAATGGTTAGTAGGGCATGTAAATACAGTTTGAAATATCTTTTAGAGCTCCCACATAGCTGTAAAGTTTATCAGATAAATACTGAGGGCCAGTTACCCTAAGAGGTCTCAAGTTAGTTCCAGATTATTATTTCTAAAGTTGTGCTCCTAAGTTGGGGGGGTGTGCTAACAGTTCTTATATGTCTAGCACAAACAATTGTTTTGTGAATAGCAAATATCCACACCCATGTTTAAGTGTGCAAAAACCTGGACAACTGAAAAATTAGTATCTACAATGTTTGAGGCTGGGGAAGAGATATCACAGTGTTAAAAGCACTTCATCTCAACCCTCACATCTACTGCACGCTGCTTTGTTTGCAGGGTTCATGACTTAACTATGCTGTAATATGTTTGCAGAACTCATCTCATAGCTGACAGCAGAAGGTATTCTTTGATCATGTCTTAACCATTATTTCCTTCTCATAGGTCAAAAACCAGGAGTTGCCTTTCTCACATGATTCATGGTATATGACCCTACCCTTCAACAACTGTAACTAAGACAGACAAACTATTTAATCTGTTCTTTTATATGCTACTGGGCACAAAGCCTCCAGTAAGTAGGAACGCTCTGGTCTTGTTGGTAAGGACAAAGAATTTGATACTGTCTGTGAAACTTTTCAACCCTGTAGTTCTAGTATATATATTTTCTATTTGATTATATTAATTATATGTCTTTTAAATTTATAACACCAATGCCTGACTCAATCCCAGTGCCCACGGGAAACTTCCCTTCCATAGTTAGGCATTCCAATTTTTGACCAAAGCCAGGAGAAAATTAGGTTAGAAAGAATCTACTATTTTTTAAATCTTCAGCATGAGCATTAATTTTAAAAATGAATACAAAGGTGTGCTAGATACTGAATCAGAATTTGACAAGTCTCTATGCATGCAAAGTTTTGACTTCAGCACATTGACTTTGCCCTGAACTAAGGCTTCAGCACATAAAGTCTTTAAGCTTCTGCAGT
Source organism: Lepidochelys kempii (assembly GCF_965140285.1). NCBI lineage: Eukaryota > Metazoa > Chordata > Testudines > Cheloniidae > Lepidochelys > Lepidochelys kempii. The sequence continues at coordinate 62,238,030 of NC_136384.1, read as the reverse complement.
ATTCATCACATAAAGACTTAAGTGATTGTGACCGAAAGCACCCCTGTATTCACACCCTCCACACAGTTGTAATAATCTGTACAAAATATGTCTTGTGAGGTATCATTTGAAAACTAATGACTCACTAGTTAATAATTTCATGGTGGAATGTATGTAGCACCAGTATATGTAAAGTTATGAATTCCCCCAGTATGCTGTTATTAGCACATGTTCGAAACCAAACAGCCCTGCCTAGACAACAGTTGTTAAACAGGCCTATCCTAAACAAAGGAATGTGTGTTTACCTCAATTTACCTATAAGTAGTAAACAGGATCCTCAAGGCACCAGGGGGAAAAGATGGCAGGAAACAAAACAATTTGAATTTTAGCAAACACAAGTGGAGGAAGAAAGAGCATGGAGCCTCGTTCACAGCCAGACTCCATGTCACTTTCCTTAGTGCACGGATTAACTTTCCTTTAGAGGGTAACCTTCAGAACAATCCACTTCAGAGGTTCACTGGACTATAAAAGAAAGGGGCAGAAAACCCCAAGTTACTCTTATACCTAAGAAGACAAAGGCACCAGCACCTTCCTGCCTCTGGGAGAGATCCTTACTGAGGAAAGGGTCAGTCACCCTCTTGCTGGAAGATGGTAAGTGAGACAGGCCATCTTCAACAAGCACCTTGAACAAAAACTTGCTAGTATAGTTTTAGACTTTTAGATGTGTGTTTTTGCTTTTAACCATTTCTAACTTTATCTCCTATACACTTCAAATAATAGCTTCTTTTGTTAATAAATTTGTTTGATTTTTAATCTAAACCAATCCAGTGCTGTGTTTAAACTGAACTGCTTGGTAACGCCAGTCAAAGTAACAAACTTGAATATTACTTCCTTACAGGGGCAATGAACCTTAATATCTGAACTGTCCAGGAGAGGGCTAGACAGTGCAGAACACCCATTTCTGAGAAAATTCAGGACTGGGAGTGTGTTGAGGTCACCCTGCAAGTAATAACCAAGACTCGTGGAAGCCAGAGTGTGACTGGTGTGTAGCTGGAAAGCTGCTGGGGTCAGATCTGCTGCACTGAGGCTGCAGCTATACACAGACATTCAGGGTGTGACCTGCATGATGTGAGCAGCTCAGATTGGGAGCTACAACAACAAAGCATTGTGAGGTACCCAGGATTGCAGGGCAGGTAGAGACACAACCCCTCACTGATCTGGATCGCATCCCAGAATGTGACAGTGATGAAGTCATTATGTGCTGAAATATTCACTGCACAAGGACTTCTTTCCCCCATCCTGCCCACTTCTCTTCAACCAGCTGTAGCCAAACAGCCAGCCCCCCCCCCCTTCAGACCAGCATTGCTGGAAACACAGGAGGAAGCCGGAACAGGGCACTTAACATATATTCCAGCACAGCCTTTGAAGCTGTGAAAGCACAGGTGTGCTGCTACAATGTGCCTCTGGGAGCAGATACAACGATTAAGCTCACAGCAGGCAGAGGCCCTGTGACAGACATGGCTCTTAGCCCCTACTAAATAGCGTGATGCACACACACCAACATCCTAGGTGGGAAAATATTTACCCTGATAAAACAAATGTCCAGTAGTCGAAACTTATTGTTTCTCTCCCTTGCAAGTGTAAACTACTCTTGCGAAAGCTGGCATCACCCCGACAGACCAGCCTCAATTTGGCATAAGAAAGGAGAAAGAGAATAAAGGAGTACAGAGGTATAAGTAGGGGACCTACAGCACCATGATTTTTGAGTGCTTTTCACTATCTATCTGCTGGTCAGATAAGTGACAGCCTCCCAGGGCTTCTGCAGCTAAGAGGGTCCCTACGCCTTGTCCCTTATTCGTCTTTCCGCGGAATTGAGTGACCGATCCTGGCTTGGCACTGCTGGAATCGAGAGATGCAAGGAGGGTAAGAAGCACCCACACCTGATCTCCTACCTTTAGTGTACACATATTTTGAAATAGAGCTCTATACTTTTTCTTTCTTTGGGATTGTGGCTTCAGTTTTGTAACTTGTTTGTGTGTGTAACATCTCTACATTTAAATAAGTAGGCACTAGCAATTTTGTAACCACATGAATAGAATCTAGCTTAATAAATTTTGGTAACCATTTGTGCATAAGCCTGACTTGTTTTCTCTGGTTTACTGTAAAGCAGCCAACACAATTAAAGAACCTCAGCCGTTTTGGCTCTAAAGCCTGGTCATTAGGTGAGAGTACTAAGAGCCTAGCGTTGAGTTGTGCCGCCTCCACGGGGCAAACTCTTGGGGCACCTGTCAGTCAATCCTGGCTGCCCGCTGCGAAGGAGCTCTGAGATCTAGCAGTTAAAGTCACAGGTGTGAAGAGGCTCTTAGTGCTGCCATTGGGGCACCTGTCAGTCAGTATTGACTGCCCGCTGCGAAGGAGCTCTGAGCTCTAGCAGTTAAAGTCACGGGTGGTTAGGACCTTGGGGCATCCGTCAGCCTAGCCCGGGCTGCCCGCCGCGAAGGGACAGTGTGTCCTAGCAGTTAAAGTCACGGATGGTATAAACGGGCATAGCTGGCACCTCACCAAACATCCTTGGCCGTCGGCTAACACCAGCTCATACCGTAGAAGCCAGCCAGCGCAGAGAGAAGAGTGGGGTATCAGGTTTGAGGAGACAGGATAGAAAGGATTCAGGGGAACCAAGAGGACAATGCCAGAAGTAGCTGCAGCTATGGACTAGTAGCCATTTTTGGTGCCAAAGTTTCTTGATGTTTTTCTGTATCAATACAAATACACCTATTGGCAAAAATGCTGCATTTCTATGGATATCAAATAGATATAAATAACAAAGAGTTGAGACTGAAAACCAAAGTCTTAAAGGAAATTTCATTTGACAATCTAGGCGTCACCCAGATGAATTCCAAACATTGTAACCATGAGGGAGTGTCTGACCTGCTGTTAATTTGTTGTTTTTAAAAAAATAACTTTCCTGGGAGAAATACATTCTCAAGAGTCTTAAGTAAATATATTAAATTTAGGAAGGAAGGAAAGCAGGTCAGGTTATGATCCGTCTGTAAATCCAGAGGAACTCTACTGAACTCAAAATATACATAGGTGTAAATGAGAGCAAAATGTGTCTGTCTTTCCCTAAGTGTGCTTTTAAATTAGTTCACAAATGGATACTTCACAAATGAAACTCTGTAAGGGCAGGGTGTGAGGTAAACCAGAATACACTGCATGATGAGAAATTACCTTTTATATACTTATACACTTGGAATTCTCAAAATAAAAAAAAAGGCACTGATAATAGAATAAATATCTAACTTATAAAATGCCATTTACATTTTAAACATATACTAAACTTTTGTGTTAATGGCATATATGTCAAAGTGAAATCCATGTAATAACTTGTATTTTTCATGCACTTTTGACCACTCTGCTGCAGTCAGCCCATTTAATCAATTTCTTCTTGGATTTATAACAGTCCAAATCCCTGAGCATTTCCCCCCCCTTCTTAATCTCAGTCTACCACATAAATATGCCTCCTTTTCCCTGCTAAATATAGAGTTCCCTCCACTTCCATATTACACTAGCCTGAGGTGCATGATAGGCAATATCTGTCCAGGACCACTGACAAGTTTGTGGTCTGATACCTCTTGGCCCTTCAAGGCTAGAACCAGAGGTTTATTCCATTTCAAATGGAATGTTCCCAACTTTCTAATACACAACACTTGCTTTTAGACCTGGATGATTCTGAGAGTTCAGATTTATAGCTGTGAAATTTTAGGTAATTTTTAGAGGTTTTAAAACTTCATTAGTAAATAATTTAGCTTTTCCTCAGAGGTCTGTAGATTTGGATTCCTGGTACTAAAGGAATCTGACTTTACAGGGGAGGGATAGGAAAATTAGCCAAATATTTAAAATAATACTTTTGTAAAATGGTTTTTGTAAAATATATCATATACGCAATATATTATGATGGGATGCGGTATAAACGATTTATTTACACTTGTTTGTAATGACCTTATAACTGACTCACGTTTGCCATTTGTGAGTAATGTGATCATCCAGAATATGGTACACTATATCAATATTGACAGGTTTCAGAGTAACAGCCGTGTTAGTCTGTATTCGCAAAAAGAAAAGGAGAACTTGTGGCACCTTAGAGACTAACCAGTTTATTTGAGCATGAGCTTTCGTGAGCTACAGCTCACTTCATCGGATGCATGCCGTGGAAACTGCAGCAGACTTTATTTACACACAGAGAATATGAAAAAATACCTCCTCCCACCCCACTGTCCTGCTGGTAATAGCTTATCTAAAGTGATCATCAGGTGGGCCATTTCCAGCACAAATCCAGGTTTTCTCACCCTCCACCCCCCCACACAAATTCACTCTCCTGCTGGTGATAGCCCATCCAAAGTGACAACTCTTTACACAATGTGCATGATAATAAAGTTGGGCCATTTCCTGCACAAATCCAGGTTCTCTCACCCCCTCACCCCCCTCCCAAAAACCACACACACAGACTCACTATCCTGCTGGTAATAGCTCATCCAAAGTGACCATTCTCCCTACAATGTGCATAATTAAGGTGGGCCATTTCCAGCACAAATCCAGGTTTTCTCACATCCCCCCCACCCCCATACACACACAAACTCACTCTCCTGCTGGTAATAGCTCATCCAAACTGACCACTCTCCAAGTTTAAATCCAAGTTAAACCAGAACGTCTGGGGGGGAGGGTGCGGGGGGTAGAAAAAAACAAGGGGAAATAGGCTACCTTGCATAATGACTTAGCCACTCCCAGTCTCTATTTAAGCCTAAATTAATAGTATCCAATTTGCAAATGAATTCCAATTCAGCAGTTTCTCGCTGGAGTCTGGATTTGAAGTTTTTTTGTTTTAAGATAGCGACCTTCATGTCTGTGATTGCGTGACCAGAGAGATTGAAGTGTTCTCCGACTGGTTTATGAATGTTATAATTCTTGACATCTGATTTGTGTCCATTTATTCTTTTACGTAGAGACTGTCCAGTTTGACCAATGTACATGGCAGAGGGGCATTGCTGGCACATGATGGCATATATCACATTGGTGGATGTGCAGGTATACGAGCCTCTGATAGTGTGGCTGATGTTATTAGGCCCTGTGATGGTGTCCCCTGAATAGATATGTGGGCACAATTGGCAATGGGCTTTGTTGCAAGGATAAGTTCCTGGGTTAGTGGTTCTGTTGTGTGGTATGTGGTTGTTGGTGAGTATTTGCTTCAGGTTGCGGGGCTGTCTGTAGGCAAGGACTGGCCTGTCTCCCAAGATTTGTGAGAGTGTTGGGTCATCCTTTAGGATAGGTTGTAGATCCTTAATAATGCGTTGGAGGGGTTTTAGTTGGGGGCTGAAGGTGACGGCTAGTGGCGTTCTGTTATTTTCTTTGTTAGGCCTGTCCTGTAGTAGGTAACTTCTGGGAACTCTTCTGGCTCTATCAATCTGTTTCTTTACTTCTGCAGGTGGGTATTGTTGTTGTAAGAAAGCTTGACAGAGATCTTGTAGGTATTTGTCTCTGTCTGAGGGGTTGGAGCAAATGCGGTTGTATCGCAGAGCTTGGCTGTAGACGATGGATCGTGTGGTGTGGTCAGGGTGAAAGCTGGAGGCATGCAGGTAGGAATAGCGGTCAGTAGGTTTCCGGTATAGGGTGGTGTTTATGTGACCATTGTTTATTAGCACTGTAGTGTCCAGGAAGTGGATTTCTTGTGTGGACTGGACCAGGCTGAGGTTGGTGGTGGGATGGAAATTGTTGAAATCATGGTGGAATTCCTCAAGGGCTTCTTTTCCATGGGTCCAGATGATGAAGATGTCATCAATATAGCGCAAGTAGAGTAGGGGCATTAGGGGACGAGAGCTGAGGAAGCGTTGTTCTAAATCAGCCATAAAAATGTTGGCATACTGTGGGGCCATGCTGGTACCGCTGATCTGAAGGTATACATTGCAGTGCCGCTGATCTGAAGGTATACATTGTCCCCAAATGTGAAATATACTGTGGGGCCATGCGGGTACCCATAGCAGTTCCGCTGATCTGAAGGTATACATTGTCCCCAAATGTGAAATAACATGTGGGAGGAGGTATTTTTTCATATTCTCTGTGTATAAATAAAGTCTGCTGCAGTTTCCACGGCATGCATCCGACGAAGTGAGCTGTAGCTCACGAAAGCTCATGCTCAAATAAATTGGTTAGTCTCTAAGGTGCCACAAGTTCTCCTTTTCTTATATCAATATTCAAACTGTTCCCAAAGATAATAAAGACCCATTCTACAGATTAAAGAATATGAGATAAATAAAATGAGAAACAAAGGCATAAACACTATACATGAAATTTACACTACAAAAATAATGAGTTTTAGGATACAATCTCATTGTAGGGTTAGATTGTGGGTAGCCCTACAGTGGTGTTCAAGAGAAAGGAAAGAGTACAATAGTCCTCCTACTCACATCCACTCTATCTTCACAAAAGTCAGCCACAATCTCAGGACTTGTGTACGTGGGGACACTCAGGAAAGTTAAGGCAAATCAGCTACAGGTGTGAAATCAACATGCATAAGTTAAAGTACATTAAATCCTGTGTGGATGCTCTTATTCAGGGATAAAGTAGTCTCATTTAAGTTACAGTGAACTAAGGCCATTTTACTCCTGAATGAGAGCATCCACACAGGTTTAACCAGTGGACTAGAATCATTCTCACTCTCTCTCATTCTCTGGCCTAATGATTGTTCCACTGTGAACAAATATTTAAATAGTCATTGGGCCAGACTGAGAATGACTCTGTAGTCCATTGTGACCCAGGGACATCTTCATATCAACTGGCAGAGGACACGGGCACACAGGGCTTTACAGGGATCCTTTTGAGTGAATAATAGTTCACCCAGGGTAGCATGGACGGTCAATACTGAGAGCCAGTAGCCTGCTGGTCATCATAATCATGAAATGAATGTACGGATGATCATTAATAAGTTATGTATCTATGCTGAAAATTATGGTCTTAAGGCAGTGGTTCTCAACCTATTTACCATTGTGGGCTGCATCCATACAATATATGTACTACCTGTATGTCCTGAGGATGTCACATGGGCCGTAGCTGTGTGCTGATTGGGCCACAGGTTGAGGACCACTGTCTTAAGGTCTTGAAGATAAGGCAGGTCACCAGGAAGTGACTTGCTTCGGATAAGCTCCTTTCAGGCAGGAGGTAACAGATGCTTTTCTCCCTATCTGTTCATAGGAATACTGTCTGCTTCACAATAGAAGTCTAAATGCATACCAAGCCCAATGCTAATCAAGAGATTACAAAATACATAAGAGAAGAAAGTCACAGGAAAAAACAATCAGTAGGGATTGTCTTGTTTATGAATCAGGGCAAAGGATTGTTCTGATATATCTAGGGGTACCAAGAGATACACTGGATCCCTCATCAAGGAGGCAAGCTGACAATGTGGTATGCTTCATGAAAACAGGATCACAGCCAGACTGCCTGTAAAGCCGTGGTGAGCAATACTTATTAGACATGAGATTCTCTTGTTAATTAAATCCAGACTCTAGGATGCATATCATAATTTTATTTTATATATAACCATTTGTTTCCAATACTTCTACTTGCTGTTACATTGAATCTCTATGCTTAGTTAAATAAACCTAATCTTGATTTCACTATAAACATATCTAAGTGCTGTGTGTTAAGTGGAGCAGTGATCTGAGGTGGAACTGGTAAGCTGGGGTTTACTGTTTTTCCCAAAGCAGCAGATCTGTGAATGCTGTGAGTTTCCAGTAGAACAAGAACTGGACGCTCCAGGAAGATGTTCAGAGGTTGGAGTGTGCTTTACACTAACCTGTAGAGAGTGGGGCCTGCGTAGGTCTACAGGGGAGTGCTTGTGTTGCTGTGGCTAGTGGAGTTGGGGAACTGACCCCCGCTAGGGACAGACAAGGCTTCCTTATGCTAAGGGAAGGTCGTAAAGAGGTGTCTCAACTCTGGGTACCCTCGGGGAAGCATCACTTTCAGTGGTTAGGGCACCCAAGTGGGAGGTGGGAGACCAAGGGTCCAGTCTTTCCTTAATCACTCTTTCATTATTTATCCACAATGGAACAGCTTCAACAGGAGAGACTGAGGGAGCCCAACAGCAGACTATCCCATAGCTCAGTGGTTAGAGCACTCTCCTGAGCTGTGGGAGACCCCTATTCAAGGCCTTCTTCCCCCTTCTGAAGATAAGGGGGAATTGAATCTGTCTCTTCCGCATTGCAGGTGATTGCTCCAACAACTGGGATAAAAGTTATAAGATGGGCACCACCACCACTACCACCTCCTCTGGTGGTGATGCTCGCAAGATTTTGAATGGGGCCTGATTCAGTAGGCGGCCTCTGATCATGCCTGCCGTATCAGGCCCCACATGTGATTTAGGCAGACAAACTTCCCCTGGTTTGTGAATTGCTCTGGGGCTTAGATGGGAAATAGGTGTCTGGATGCCTAGACTGAGGCAGCAGTGCCCATGCCCAGAGGCAGAAACTTAGGTGCTGAGGGGACTTTGACCCTGAAAACATAGGCACTGGGTAAGTTTAGGGTCAGGCAGGAGTTCTGTGGATCATAGTGGAGCCTAAAACTTGGATTTAGATGCCTAACTGGAAATTTAGGTGGCTAAATCTGGGGTTTAGACACCTAAGTACCTTTGTGGATTGGGGCCTAAGTAATGTGCCCAAGTTCACACAGGAAATCTGTGGCGGAGCAAGGAATTGGAACCTGAGTCTCATCTACACCAGGTCCTGTCCACCACTACTTATTTCTACACTGTTGCTAAAGCATAAAACAGTCAATTATCAACATTGAAAACAAAATGTAGAAATAATTTCCATCGGGGTCCTTTCCTCAATCCAGGGCTGAATCCAGTCTCAACACTGTTTTTATCCAAGATCACATTCATGCATAAATGAATAATCAGTGCATTTTAGAGCCAAACTAAACAAAACAAACTATTTTGTTAAACTTGTTCCTGTTAGCAGTGAAGTCTCTTGTTAATTGGAATAAAGTCAAAAGATATTTTTTGCTCATAATAGAGCATCACACACTCCTCCCCCAAATATTACTTCATCGGGAGCCAGTAGACATTGTCGTGCATTGAGCAGCCTTGGTATTAGTTGCCCTGCTCACATCATGCCCCACTTGGTTAACTAGAGCCATAGCTGATGCAACATCAAAAATACCAGATGCTAAAACCCATATGAATGTTAATATCTGTGACTCCAAACAATCGTCATTGTTCTACTGGTATCCTAACATTCCTGGAACCACCAAAAAACCTTCCGCCTCTTTGCCCCTATTCTCATGCTGTAGCATTCCCAGTTGTATAGCTGAGGCTCTTCTTCTAAAGCAGAGGTGGGTAAACTATGGCCCGAGGGCCACATCCAGCCCTCCAGACATTTTTATCCAGCCCTTGAGCTCCCAGCAGGAAGCGGGGTCTGGGGCTTGCTCCGCTCCAGCCAGGGAGTGGGATCAGGGTCTTGCCCCATTCCACACAGCTCTCGGAAGCAGTGGCATGTTCCCCCTCTAGCTCCTATCCGTAGGGGCAGCCAGGGGGCTCCACATGCTGCCCCCACCCCAAACACCGCCCCTGCAGCTCCCATTGGCCGGGAACCGCAGCCAATGGGAGCTGCAGGGGCGGCGCCTTGCACACAGGGCAGCGTGCAGAGTCACCTGGCTGCCCCTACACATAGGAGCCAGAGGGGGAACATGCTGCTGTTTCTGGGAACTGCTTAAGGTAAGCACCGCCCAGAGCCTGCCCCCCGACTCTCTCCCGTGCCCCAACCCCCTGCCCCAGCCCTGATCCCCCTCCTGCCCTCTGAAGCCCTCGGTCCCAGCTCGGAGCACCCTCCTGCACCCCCAACTCCTCATCCTCAGCCCCACTCCAGAGCCCGCACCCTCAGCTGGAGCCCTCACGCTCTCCTGCACCCCACCCCCCAATTTTGTGAGCAATCTTGGCCCACCATACAATTTCCATACCCAGATGTGGCCCTCGGGCCAAAAAGTTTGCCCACTCCTGTTCTAAAGGAAAATGTGCTGAGTAGAAAATTTAATCTCATCTGCAAATATCTTTTTCTTATTTATTACCTCATTTAATGCATTTTTAAAAGAACAAGTTCAGTGTAAAATAATTAACAAAAATGTCAAATTAAATGAAGAAAAAATTGCCAAAGGCTTTATGGACCACGGTAAATCTGCTTTTCAATTGCATTCTTGCCTCTGTTTCAGAAATGGAGAAAAAATGAGCTAGGATTATTCGGAAGGGAAAATGGAAAATGTGATTGATGTTTCACAGTCATGCACAGCTTGGGAAATGGAATATATGTTTTTGTTGAATCATCAAAAAATGGGAGAAAAATTAATTAAATTAATATTCAACAGAAATTGATTGTACGAGAGATAAAATCCATGAACATTCCTCTTTAAATTATAAACTGAAGGTATATCTAACTTCATATCGTAGTGGGCTAACATTGTCCTTGTTATTGTTAGAGTTAATAATACATTTTATTTAGATAGCTCATATCTATCGGAGTATCCTGGGAGCTTTACAGTAAAACAGGCCAATCAATATAAATCAATGAAGCAAAAGTAAACATACATTTACAATATACAAGCAACACATTTTAAAGCAAAATATATTCCTTTCATTTCTGTAAACAGCTGTACAGAACTCTAATGTAGTGAAACCAGCATTACCTCCAATAATCATTCCTTGGTCTTAAGTGATCACTTTACAGTAGCTCCAAAGTTTTTCAGTATAGTTTTATTTGACCTTTAGTTAAAAGTATCTAAGCAACCAATTTATTGCTGGGATCTTATGACAAGTTTCACCGTGCTCTATATTAATTGCTTCTACTGAAATACATGATTGCACACATTACTATTCTGTAACTGCAGATACCGCAGTAATACTAACAGCTCTTCTCTCCATTAAGTTGAGCACAGCCCTGCTGCATCCGTTTCTGCTAGCTCCAGCAAAGGATGATTCAGCATGTAGCAATGCCTCTGACATACCAACTCTGCTGAAGGCCTGTGGGCTCTTGTTTTTCTCAGCTTCCACTGTTTAAGCCAGTAGCACTGTTGAAGGGTAAGAGCTTCTGCAACATGGTTCTCCGCTGTGTCTGAGGCTTTAGGGTCTCTCCCCTCTGGATAGACTTCGGTGTAAACTGATGCAGCAAAAATGGATTTTAATAATGGATTACGTTCCATTAATTTGTAGTGCTTTCTTTTGGAAGTAAGTGTCATTTCTATTTTAAGCTTGCAAGCTATGTATTGGTTTCACATGCCTCCTAAATATTGTATTATGTGACAGCACTGCACTGCGGGGAAAAGTGTTTCCACATCAGTGCAGGAATTGGTTAAGTACTTGACATCAGCACAGTAATGTTTGACAAGTTGAGGGAATTCAGTTTGCTTTGAAATCTCGTAACAGAACAATCACTCAGACTATTTACTTCCAGCACGTGTGCAGAATATTACTATTTATTACTTGTGATGCACCAACAATATGTTTAGTGCTATATGAACCCCAGATACACAGTTCCTGTCCCCAAAGAGCATGCAACTTAAACACTGTGCTACATTGTGCTCTCAGGGCCAGCCCTATGCAGCTATTTAAGGCCCCCAAATGCAGCAAAAATACAGTGTATTGGGGTTAGGGAGAAGGTAATGGAGAGTCTCTGCAGGAGAACTCTACACCCTGTGCAGGAAGGGGTAGGGCGTATAGATTTCATTGGTGTATCGCAGTGGTGCTACCAATGGATCAATACACAGTGTTGCTCCACAAAATCAAAACCTTTTCCCGTAGAAGCAGTGGCCTGGTAGTACACCAGCTGTATTTTGGGGCTGAGGATTCTACCCCGTGTATTTTCCTAAATAGACAACCTGGTTACTTGGAATTTGTGCTGATTTCCAGGATTTGACCCTCAACAAATAACACAGGAGCTATCTCACAGGGCAGTCGGATTTGTTTTTAGTTTGTATTAAGAAGGCAGCTGGTCCCACACCCTTACCCACAATGGGCTGCGACTTTAGAAGCATATTAATTACTTCATACCTCTACTCTGAATCATCAACAAATGTTGGATAAGAAATCTGCTCCGCTTGCTTTGCACTCTTCTTGAGAGGCCTCTGGCCAATTGCAAAACAATTTAGGGGGATGGGAAATAATCTAAATAAGTGGATGATTATTTGACATGGCAAAGTTTCATGACCTGACGTGAGAAAAATAACCACTGGCTGTCATCTATACTGAGGAAGCAAGACATCTTTTCATTCTAAAAAAATTAATCATTTTCAGATTAGTACAATTATATATAAATAAAATAATTATGCTTAGCTCTGTTTCAGAGTAACAGCCGTGTTAGTCTGTATTCGCAAAAAGAAAAGGAGTACTTGTGGCACCTTAGAGACTAACCAATTTATTTGAGCATGAGCTTTCGTGAGCTACAGCTCATGGTTTTATGTGCAGTTATTTCATATCAAAGGGTCTTATTTTGATTTCAGCACACACAAGATAACCCTCTTTTCACTGTGATCTTTTGGTGTAACAACATGGTTACTTGGGCTACTTGGTGCTTGGCAGGGGCCTGATCCAAAGCCAGTGACTTTTCACTGGCGTCAGTGAGCTTTGGATCAGGCACCAGAAGATTATCCATATGATGCAGCAACAACAGACCTTTGTTGAATGAGCCAATCTTTGGCCTTTGTTTATATAATGCAGATTTCAAATATGGGTCTAAGGGTTCCTTTGTCAGAAAAATATTAAGCAGGGGTGGGTAGAGCATAGTCTGGAGAATCCTGCAATATGGCCCAAGGCAGCTGTCGTCTTTACCAGTGACTAGCAGCTTGTTCTGCATTGAGTACAGATGCCAGCAGGCAGTGTATCATGATGATCCAATCAGCTCTGGAGGGAGTACTGTTTGCTGGCACTTGCAATCACCCTGTGTTACACCTCTATGGGGCAGCTGCAGCCTGCTCCATTTTGTATAAATTACGGGCCGGGGGGGTCTCAGCATCCCAGCACATTTCCCCAGTGTGGCTCACAGTTTGTGGATTCCTGATATGAAGAAATAGCTCAAACCAAAACACTGGGGTTTTCTCCTCAAACATAACTCCCATTGATGTTATTGTTACAAACTTGCATGATTCCCCTTAATATACCTTATAAACCATCATCTTCCAAAAAAAGCTATCTTCAGCTTGTACCTGACATTCATGGGAGGAAATGGTTACGTGCCAGTATCCCCAGATCAACATTTGTGAATTGTTGAACGGCTGGTGGAAGAGACTAAATATTACCAGTTGCTGTATGGGTCTGGAGTTCTCAGAATGTGAAGGAATGAGGAACAAGATCCTGCATTGCAACAAATGTCTATCTTAGGGGTTTTTCAAACTGAGGGTTGCGACCTAGTACTGGATCGCGGAATGTAAGGCACTGGGTCGCGGCGGCAGCTCTGGTCAGCACTGCTAACTAGGCCATTAAAAGTCCATTCGGTGGTGCTGCCCGGCTAAGGCAGGCTAGTCCCTACCTGTTCCGACACCGCGCTGCACCCTAGAAGTGGCCAGCAGCAGGTCCGGCTCCTAGGCATGAGGACTACCCTGAGCACCGGCTCCACACTCCCATTGACTGGGAACCCGTGGTGAGAGTTGCGCGGAGAGCTTGCGCGCCTCTGCCTAGGAGCTGGACCTGCTACTGGCCGCTTCCAGGGCGCATCGCGGTCCACGGTGCCAGGACAGGAGGGAAGCTTGCCTCTGCACCCCAGCTGCGTCGCTGACTGGGAGCCGCCGGAGGTAAGCGCATGTCCCAACCCCTTGCCCCAATCCCCTACCCCAGTCCTGAGCACCCCCTCAAATCTGGAATCCCCTCCTGCATGCCAAATCCCTCATCCCTGGCTCCACTCCAGAGCCTGCACCCCCAGCCTAGAGCCCTGACCCCCTCCCGCATCACAACCCCCTGCCCCAGTCCTGAGCCCCCCAAACCCAAAGCCCCCTCCTGCACTCCAAGCCCCTCATCCCGAACCCCACCCCAGAGCCTGCACCCCCAGCCCACAGCCCTGATCCCGATCCCAACCCCAACCCCCTGCCCCAACCCAGAGCCTCCTCCCACACCCTGAACCCCTCATTCCCAAACCCACCCCGCAGCCCTCACCCCCTCACCCCAACCCTCTGCCTGAGCCCCTCCCACACTCCAAATCCCTCATCCCCAGCTCCGTTGGGTCACGGGCATCAACAATTTTCTTCAACTGGGTTGCCAGAAAAAAAGTTTTAAAACCACTTGTCTATCTGACAGTATATACAAACACTCAGGCCTGACTTGCGGAGTAGAGTCTCCCCTTTGCCATCTCCAGAATAATTGTTAAAGAAAATATGGGTGGAGAGGAACAGCTGATGTAGGATGCCGGGGTGCATCCTTTGTGCAACCCAAGCCTTTGTGCCCAGTATAGTCGCTTCCGGAGTCTGAGAGGCTTGGGTTTGTTGTGTGTAATCTTTCTCTTGGCAACGTTCCTAACATTTTCATACTTCCCTGCTTGTCCACCCCCCCCCGATCTAGGCTTGGGTTTGCTTACTCACCATTCTGTTTCTGATGAGGTTCCCAAGATGTTCACCAAATTTTAGGAAGGTGAATACTGCTAAATTTAAACAAGAGGCTTGGTACTCCACTTTTCACTTAATGTAGGCCTAAATCTGACTCATTCTTTCAGACAGAGTTCTTTGTCTTTCTCTGCTATCATTCTCCTTCCAATGCCAGAAATCTTTGGGTTATCCTTGATTCCAAGCTGTCTTATGTCATTTTTACATCTCCCTTGTCTGTATATCAATCCCTCACCATCTTTGAAACACTGGAAGAATCCATCCTTACCTGGCCCTGCCTCTGGCAAGATCTTTATCACGCTTTAGTACCTGACTCTACAAAGAAGCAAGAATCTCCATGTGTGGCTTTATTTGCAGGATTGGGCCTTTAATCCCTCTTACGATCTGCTGACATTCCTAGTTGGTACGTTTCAGGGGATCCTGAACTTATTTATTATTTGTATTGCAATAACACCTGGAGGTCTCAATCACAAACAATGGTCCCACTGTGCTAGCTGCTGTACAAACATGTAACAATAAAAACAGTGCCTGTCCCAAGGAGCTTTCAACCTAAGTAAGTTTCCAGGCCCCTCACCCCTCTTTCCATCACTTTAACTGGCTTTGTAGCTGCACTCCTAAATTACCTTCCTGCTTTTCCACATTTCTTTGACCTCACAACCATCTATATCTTTACCTGTCCATTCCACTCCTTCCCCCAACAGTTACTGCCTCATCTGTCTGGAACTCCCTTCCTCTCCTCTCAAGCCAGTGAGTCATTTCCTCTTTCAACCTCCTCTTATCCTGTATTCCTTGGATGCGAGCCTTTGCCGTTATTTGTATTAAATTCTCTAAGACATCTTAAAAAATCACTTCACCTTAAGTCTTGCCTTTTCCCTTGGCTTGCAAATGGCTTTCCCAATAAAGCATTTCTGTGATATTCTGTATGAAGGATGCTATATAGAGGTTGAAATAGGGGCCCAAAGGTTAAAATAATGTCCCCATAATATTGTACAATTTAATAGTACTGATGTGCAAATATAGAGAAAGGCAGCATCAATAATACCTGAAATAGAACAATCTAAAATGTCATTCATCTACAATTAATACAAAATGAAATCTTCCCCGTGCTAGATAGTAAAGACTAAAGTGAAAAAATGGCCATTAGTGCCACCTGCTGGAACTTCACAAAGGCAAATGATCAAAATTAAAATCAAGGCTCAAATTCTGCTCTCTCATTTGTGTAACTCTATTTACTTGTACAAGATTGGTAGAGCAGAAGGAGGTCCTACATATTTCACAAATATGGCTTTCTTTGCCCATAATACTTATCTCTTATCTAGTTAAAACAAATCTTTAATCATCTAATTTACTTCATCCTGTTGGGGACACTGGGGCATGGCCACTAGGTAACTCGAGGGGATGGAAGACCACGAGTGTCGATGAAGCCCCCTCGCACTAGGCCCAGGTGTCCTTGGCCACCCCTCCCGCCTGGAGGCACTCGCAGCAGCTCTGCGTACTAGGCTCAAGTGTCCTTGGCCCCCCCGCCTGGAGGCACACACAGCAGTTATGCTGAGGATCTGCAACAATATGCTGCAGAGTCAGACTGCCTGAAACTAAGCAAGGCCAAACAGGGCAGATATGGAAGAACAATGCTGAATAAAGCAGCTTTATGTATAGTTTAACAAATGATACAGAGAATCAGGGAACTAGCTGGGAACTGGATTGGCTGGCTATATGGATACTTGGGGCAGCTTGCTATTGGATAAGTATGCTGGGAAAAAGGATGTATAAAAGCCTGTGTAACTTCCTGCTCTGGGTACAGGATTTGAGATTCAAATCTCCCTGTACCTTTTTGAAGCTTCAAATAAACTTTTCTGCTTCTCCACCCCGTTGTGATTATTGGGTGTAGCACACCGGGTAACGAACCAACTTCAGCTGTTGTTTAGCCTCTCGGCACTGGGTGCCGGCAACAGCTTTTGGCGTCCCTGGGTGGGCGACGAGGCTGCAATTTAGCCTTGCCCGGACCCCTCCTGGAGGTCGAGGATTGCGGCGAGAACCGACGCCCAGCGCGCACCGGTGAGTTCATCGGGGGCCTCGGAGGAGACGCGATTTGATTGACCCCAGAGGGCACAACGGTGCAACGCACTCATATAGTGGAGAAGCAGTTGTGGACGGCGGTGAAGAACCGGTCCCTTAGACATGGGGGAGGAGCAGCTGCAGGCCACAGTGAAGAACCGGTCCCTTGGATAAGGTAGGAACCTTTTGAAATCCAGATTGTATGCTCTGTTGGAACCTGGGGACACCCAGAGTTACCCTGTAGGTATGGGACAGGGACAGAGCTCAGGGGTTAGGGCATGGTGTACGCCCCTAGAGTGCATTCTAGCAAACTGGAAGGTATTTGGTGCGGATCCAATGACTAAGAGCCAATTAAAACGATTCTGTACAGTTGACTGGCCTCAATATCAACTAGAGCACCAGGAGTGGTGGCCACCAGGAGTGTCAATTAATTACAACACGATCCTCCAATTAGTTTTGTTTTGTCAGTGAATGGGTAAACGGAATGCATATTTGTATGCACAAGCGTTTATGGCTTTAAGAAATAAAACAGAGCTGTAATTCTGCAAAGTTGTAATTTGACTCCGACTGATTCGGTAGTAGCTAATGTTAGTCCCCAGACCCCCACCCCCACTGTAATGGCAGAGCCGGTGTCCCCTTCGGCCCCCACACCCCTACCGTATAAGGGTAGGATGCCTCGGGTTACAGAGATTGACCCCTCGGTGGGACTCTATCCTTTGCTTACTGAGACTGGTTTCAGAGTAACAGCCGTGTTAGTCTGTATTTGCAAAAAGAAAAGGAGTACTTGTGGCACCTTAGAGACTAACCAATCTAAGGTGCCACAAGTACTCCTTTTCTTCTTACTGAGACTGTTGTGGCTTGCCCAGGGGCAGACGGACGTCAGGCTACCACTATGCAAGTTTACACCCATGTGCCATTCAATCCAATAGACTTAGCAGCTTTTAAAACACAGGCTGGGGGATTCTCAACGAACCCAAACAGGTTTATTTCAATCTTTGAGGGGTGCCTCAGTAGTCACAAGCCGATTGAGACGACTGTAATATCCTCCTGAGAACCCTGTTGTCTGAGGTGGAGAGGGATCAGGTTACAGCTAAGGCAAGGGGAGCGTCAGCGTTCAAGCAGAAAAAAAAAGAGAAAGGAATCTATCTGTCAAGTTCCTCTCCAAGTAATTGTAAGCAGCTCAGGGCATTTCTGGGTATGACAGGCTTTTGCAGGATATGGATCCCAGAGTTTGGACTGTGGGCTAAACCCTTGTACGACTGTGTAAAAGGAGCGGATCATGACCCCTTCTATTGGACTCCAGAGGCTGACAGGGCATTTAAAATCCTGAAAAGAAAATTGATGGAAGCCCCGGCTCTGGGCCTGCCGGATTTCTCAAAGCCGTTTCAGTTGTATGTACATGAACGAAGGGGGGTGGCCCTAGGAGTGCTCACACAGCTGTTAGGAGCATGGAGACGTCCTCTGGCTTATTTTTCTAAGCAATTGGATCAGGTTGCAAAGGGTTGGCCGGCATGTTTACGGGCGGTCGCAGCTACTGCCCTAGTGCTTGAGGAAGCAGAGAAGCTAACATTGGGAGGGGTTATGCAAATCTATACTCCCCATACCGTCGGAGCCTTATTGGATGCAAAGGGAGGGCTTTGGCTCACCCAGGCTCGGATTGCTCGGTACCAGGCTAAGCTGTTAGAGAACTCTGAAGTCACCCTACAGCCTTGCCCCTCCCTTAACCCAGCCACTCTCTTGCCAGAAACAGAGGAACAGAAACATGACTGTTTAGAGATCATAGATGCCCAGTACTCCAGCCGTCCGGATTTAAAGGATGTACCCCTCCCAAATGCAGATTATGAGTGGTACACTGATGGTAGCAGTACTGTAATAGATGGGCAAAGGAGGGCGGGTTATGCTGTTGTGACCCTCCATGACACTGTGGAAGCTGAAGGTTTGCCTGCTGGGACCTCTGCCCAGCTTGCCGAACTAATAGCCCTGACCCGTGCACTTGAACTGTCGAAAGGAAAGCGGGTCAACATTTTTACTGATTCAAAGTATGCTTTTGGTGTGCTGCATGCTCATGCTGGCCTTTGGAAGCAAAGGGGAATGCTGACAGCCCAAGGCTCCCCAGTCAAGTATGGGCCCCAAATCCTCTGGCTCCTAGAAGCCGTACAACTCCCCTCGGAAGTGGTGGTGGTACACTGTAAAGCCCATCAAAGGGAGGATCAAGATGTGGCCAGAGGTAACGCTTGGGCAGATAGAGAGGCTAAGCATGCTGCCACCCTGCCATCCCCTCAGACTGAGAACGCCCATATGCATGCCCTTATCCCATCAGTAGGGGAGCTTCCAACCCCTCAGTACTCTGGGGAGGAGAGACAGCTAACTGACAAATTCAGTCTCCGGGAAAAGGAGGGATGGCTCCATTCCCCAGAAGGGAAGGTCCTCTTACCAAAGAGCCTAATCCGGCCAGTGCTGCAGAAACTACATCAAACCACTCATGCTGGCAGGGAAGCACTTATTCAACTAATGGGAAAATACTTTATCACTTCCGGACTCCGACCCCTGGCTGCCCAGGTACAAGCGGACTGCTTAGTCTGCCAAAAGAATAACCCCCGACCGGGACATCCTGTGCCACCAGCTGCCCTAGAACCCGCTCTGGGCCCCGGATGAGTGTGGCAAATAGACTTTACTGAGTTTCCCCGGACCCAAGGGTTCAAATATCTCCTTGTTATAGTGGATCGGTTCAGCGGATGGCCAGAAGCCTTCCCATGCCGTAACTGCACTGCCAGAACAGTGGCCCTCAAGTTTGTTAAGGAGATCATTCCTCGCTTTGGACTCCCCCTGTGGATGGAATCTGACAACGGGACACACTTCACGTCAAAAATCATTCAAAGCATCTCACATGCCTTACAGAGCCCCTGGAAACTCCATACGCCCTGGAGACCGCAAGCCAGTGGTGTAGTGGAGCGTACCAATCAGACCCTTAAACGGCATCTCTCAAAAGTGTGCCAAGAAGCCTCACTGCGATGGCCTGATGCTTTGCCCCTCGTCCTACTCCGTATCCGCGTTCTCCCAAAGGGTAGATTAGGGCTCAGTCCCTTTGAAATTATGTTTGGAAGGGCATGGCCCATGAATGGCACCCCGGTTCTGTCAGGGGAATGGGAGTTGGGTAATGGTTTTTTGTCACAGTATATGTGTTCCCTGTCTGCTGTTCTCTTGTCTCTTCACAGGTATACCAAGGATTCCCAGCCTCTCCCCTTGGACTCTCCTGTTCACTCCTTACAGCCCGGTGACTCCGTGCTTGTTCGCATCTGGAAAGACGAGCCTCTCCAGGAAAAGTGGAAAGGACCCTATACCGTCCTGCTGGTCTCCCATACAGCGGCAAAGATCGAGGGACACAAGAACTGGATCCATCACTCTCGTCTGAAGGCAGTACCCGCCCCCTCATCAGCAGAACAGTGGACCGTCCAACCTGCTGACTCCTCATCTAGTGACGATCTCGGGCTAAAGCTACTGTTTAAAAGACACAAATAGCGGGCACCTTAATGCTAAAATGGGCCCACCCAGGTACTGGAGACCCTGGGTTAGGAAGACTCTGGTGATAATTAATTGGGTAACATTGTTATTCTCTGTATTGGTATTTCCAAACTGTGCATATCAGGAGCATAACTCCTTTGTTTTGCTTGCGCACCATGTTGCTAATTTAACAAACCAGACTGATTGCTGGGTATGTGCTCCAATTCCACTGTCCCCCCAAAACGGGAATGCCCCTTGACATTCTGCCCTTGACCCTAGCAGAATTAGCCACCACCAAAGAGCAGGAAAGAACGGACTCGCCATTCTGGAACAAGACCTCTTTACAGCAAGCCACCTATCAGGACCAGGAGTATTCAGTTGCAGTACTCAGTGAGGGAGCGTTATGTTTTACCTGAAACTAATCTGATCACTATGGGCGCCCTGTGGGAAAAATCTCCTGTGTTATTACACAGTGAGCTGATGGGTACTGGATAAAGACCAACAGGGGAGGCCAGCAGTGTGGGTGTAATGGTTCCTCCCCTTTTAGGGAAACTCTTACAAATACTCTTACCACAAAAAAGGGGTTTGGAAATGTAACTTGCAGTCCAGTTAATATCTACAATGTAGCAAGCCAATGGTGGGTTTGTACTGGTCCCTATGGCGAGTGTAATTTGAACGTCACAATTAGAAATGCCCCCACTTGTACCCAATCAAAAAAAATAAGATGCCCCCTTAGGGGCATATGAATTGTTTAAAAAAGCAGCCAAAGCAGGATATCCCAGGAAATATCCTTAAATATCCCAGGAATCCCCTTAAGAAACAGTCCTTACTGGGCCCTACAGGGTCACTATTTTGTATGTGGTCGAAAGGCTTACAAGGTGCTGCCAGCCAACTGGACAGGTAGCTGTTATATAGCTCATGGAGTTCCTCATCTTTCCATAACTGCCACACTGCCCAAAGGAAAGATTAGAAATGCCCAAGATACCTCTGTTGAGTCACGAGAAAAGACCCTGCGGCGACTGACTACAGCATTGGAGGGCAATATGAAGAATCCCCTCACAACCGAGAAGCTTGTAGGGTGCTCTGTACTGGGAATAGTGCCACTGTTTACCAGGCCAGCCATGGCATGCACAGGCCGCTATAGTATAAGGCTACAGATGGTACTTGAGAAGGTGGCCTTAGAGTTAGAAGACTCGGTTAGTGATTTAGGGTCAGCAGTAAAAACATTAAATAAAGAGGTACAGCAGCTCAGGACGTTTTCCCTCCAAAACAGGCTGGCTTTGGACTATCTCTTGGCATCCCAAGGAGGGGTTTGTGCCCTCGTCGGGCCCCGATGTTGTGTATATGTAAATGATAGCAGTTATGAGATCTATGAAAAGGTGGTACAGGCTGAGGCCCATGCCCGAGCCGGAGCACAGGTTGCCTATACTGCCCCAGAGAACGATTGGTTGCAAACCTTGTTTTCAGGCTGGGGTTTGTCGTCTTGGCTTGGTGGTTTATTTAGCCTGCTACTGAAACTTCTCTTTCCTGTATTGCTTGTATTACTGGTATTATGCTGTGCAGTATCATGTGTTAGGGCCCTTTTGCAAAAGTTAATAAGTCATTCTTTTCAGGGCTATCACAAAGTGCTTATGCAAAGTCATATTGTAAAGAAATAAGTAGCCCAAGTGAGAAAACTCAGAGCCAAGGTTGTTGAGTGTTCTCAAAGGGGGGAGTTGTTGGGGACACTGGGGCATGGCCACTAGGTAACTTGAGGGGATGGAAGACCACGAGTGTTGATGAAGCCCCCTCGCACTAGGCCCAGGTGTCCTTGGCCCCCCCTCCTGCCTGGAGGCACTCGCAGCAGCTCTGCGTACTAGGCCCAAGTGTCCTTGGCCCCCCCACCTGGAGGCACACACAGCAGTTATGCTGAGGATCTGCAACAATATGCTGCAGAGTCAGACTGCCTGAAACTAAGCAAGGCCAAACAGGGCAGATATGGAAGAACAATGCTGAATAAAGCAGCTTTATGTATAGTTTAACAAATGATACAGAGAATCAGGGAACTAGCTGGGAACTGGATTGGCTGGCTATATGGATACTTGGGGCAGCTTGCTATTGGATAAGTATGCTGGGAAAAAGGATGTATAAAAGCCTGTGTAACTTCCTGCTCTGGGTACAGGATTTGAGATTCAAATCTCCCTGTACCTTTTTGAAGCTTCAAATAAACTTTTCTGCTTCTCCACCCCGTTGAGATTATTGGGTGTAGCACACCGGGTAACGAACCAACTTCAGCTGTTGTTTAGCCTCTCGGCACTGGGTGCCGGCAACAATCCTGTTTTTAAAATTACTTTTTGCATGCTACTGTCCATTTGTAAAGGCCTAAATATGGGCCGTGGGTTAAGAGGTAATAAAACATTAAGAGTTCAAGAAGCTTGAAATGACACTGAGTTAATTTATTTAGCATAAATAATATTTTTGAAACCTCTTGGTTTGGCATGCCAACACTGCAGAGGAATGTGTATATTTAAGTTTTCTTTATATAAAATGTGTTGCTGTGCACAAATGCCAGATCTGGCACATACAATAAATGAACCCATAAATGTTGTGGTTGGAAATTTAGAGGCCTACTGACAGTTTGGGCCTATGGCCCTAATAGAAACTAATAAAAGCAATAAACAATCAGAGTTCAGACTAACCTCAGCTTACATTCGAGTAGGTGCATTACAGAAGTAGTTAACCAGTTGATTTCTGTTGTTCTTATACCTCCAGAAATAACACACTTACTGTGCTGTTGAATGTACCAAGTGCATCCTAGTTTTCCACTGTATTCAACGGAGTGTTAATAGATGAAGCACAGTGGTCCAGCAGCTGTGGTTCGCAGGGCCGGCTCCAGGCACAAGCGAAGGAAACAGGTGCCTGGGGCAGCCAACAGAAAGGGGTGGTACTCCGTCAGTTATTGGGGCGACATGTCCGGGTCTTTGGTGGCAATTCGGCGTCAGGTCCTTCATTCCCTCCCTTCCACTTCAGCGGCAGCTCAATCGGGTTTTTTTT
Source organism: Lepidochelys kempii (assembly GCF_965140285.1). Taxonomy (NCBI): domain Eukaryota; kingdom Metazoa; phylum Chordata; order Testudines; family Cheloniidae; genus Lepidochelys; species Lepidochelys kempii. The sequence goes on along the minus strand of NC_136384.1, from coordinate 62,214,840 downwards.
TCTTTTTTTTTTCGCTGCTTGGGGCTGCAAAAAAAGCTGGTATGAATCACTATTTGCATAGGTGCAGGCCAGCTACATTAGATATTTACGCTAGTGCACATGGCTACATTAAATCGCTACGCTGGTGCAAAAAACGCTGTAGACAAGGGCCCATCGAGCATGTATGTAAAACTGCTACAGATTTCAGTGGGAGTTCAATGATAGAGTTGTTTTGAAAGGTAGCTGGCCACTCTTGAGGGTGTCAGGCATCCAGCCTACTGCTGACAGCCAATCAGGACACATTTGTGAACAATTAATTACCAAGGTGGCTGGGTGGCAGTTAATTAGTTAAGGAGCACCTGGGACTAATAGATTTATGAGAGCTCAGTTAGAAAGCCTGAGAGAACATAAAGAGGAAAGGGTTTTCTTAGGGGAGCTGGTTAGTGAGAAAAGGTGCTCTTGGAGGGAGCAGGTCCCAAAAGGGCTTGGAGTGCCAAAGGGACTTTTTCAGACAGAGCAAGAGGTCCAGGTTGCTGGGGAATTATACAGTGCTTCAGAGAAGACCTGCAGTGGTTTGATGTCTGCAGGAGCCCTGATTCCCAAAAAGGAATCCGTCTCCAGGTGATGGCAGGAGGCCTGACTCCAGAAGGGGGTGTTGGGTTGAGAGGACCTTACGGGTGAGAATCTAGACAAAGGAGACTGATGGACTCAGGTGAGGTAGATAGATTAATATTAACTTATGCTCACCCCTTTCCCCTGCAGCTAGGAGACTGGGGGTATCTCTATACTTCACTTAAACACCTTGGCTGGCCTGTGGGAGGTCACATCCAGCACAATAGCAGTGCATTTCCACCACTGCAGGGGAATTTTTAGTGTTTTTAAAATGCACTGTTATTTAGAGTGAACAAATAAAATATTTTTCACAGTGATATTATTTCAGATTTGAGTTTGTAAAATTTTTTAAAACACAATGCATTTTGGTCCTAAGCTATATGACAGTGTTTCTTTAAAGCAGGCTTGGATGGAGTCTGTGTAAGCTTGTCCTATGGTCTGTTGCTGCAAGCCCTCTGTGTGCAGAGCTGCCCTTGAAGTTTAACTAAACCAGACTGTTTAGTGTTGATAGAATCTGTTCTGTTTCCCACTGTGACTCTTTTTTCTCCTCTTTGAATTGTCAAAGCAGCTCTGGTTTTACAATGAAGCAGAGTAAGAGAATGCAGTTTCATCCATCATTAACATCACATTTGTTTACATATCCCTGTTCTAACAGGTTTCAGAGTAACAGCCGTGTTAGTCTGTATTCGCAAAAAGAAAAGGAGTACTTGTGGCACCTTAGAGACTAACCAATTTATTTGAGCATGAGCTTTCGTGAGCTACAGCTCACTTCATCGGATGCATACCGTGGAAACTGCAGCAGACTTTATATACACACAGAGAATATGAAACAATACCTCCTCCCACCCCGCTGTCCTGCTGGTAATAGTTTATCTAAAGTGATCATCAAGTTGGGCCATTTCCAGCACAAATCTAGGTTTTCTCGCCCTCCACCCCGCCACACAAATTCACTCTCCTGCTGGTGATAGCCCATCCAAAGTGACAACTCTCCACACAATGTGCATGACAATCAAGTTGGGCCATTTCCTGCACAAATCCAGGTTCTCTCACCCCCCCCACCCCCCTCCCAAAAACCACACACACAAACTCACTATCCCGCTGGCAATAGCTCATCCAAAGTGACCACTCTCCCCACAATGCGCATGATAATCAAGGTGGGCCACCCCCAGCACAAATCCAGGCCTTCTCACCCCCCCCCCCACCTCCATACACACACAAACTCACTTTCCTGCTGGCAATAGCTCATCCAAACTGACCACTCTCAAAGTTTAAATCCAAGTTAAACCAGAACATCTGGGGGGGGGGGTAGGAAAAAACAAGAGGAAATAGGCTACCTTGCATAATGACTTAGCCACTCCCAGTCTCTATTTAAGCCTAAATTAATAGTATCCAATTTGCAAATGAATTCCAATTCAGCAGTTTCTCGCTGGAATCTGGATTTGAAGTTTTTTTGTTTTAAGATAGCGACCTTCATGGATTTGTGCAGGAAATGGCCCAACTTGATTGTCATGCACATTGTGTGGAGAGTTGTCACTTTGGATGGGCTATCACCAGCAGGAGAGTGAATTTGTGTGGGGGGTGGAGGGCGAGAAAACCTGGATTTGTGCTGGAAATGGCCCAACTTGATGATCACTTTAGATAAGCTATTACCAGCAGGACAGTGGGGTGGGAGGAGGTATTGTTTCATATTCTCTGTGTGTATATAAAGTCTGCTGCAGTTTCCACGGTATGCGTCCGATGAAGTGAGCTGTAGCTCACGAAAGCTCATGCTCAAATAAATTGTTTAGTCTCTAAGGTGCCACAAGTACTCCTTTTCTTTCTGTTCTAACAGCCATTGTCTGCGTGATGTAATGGCTTCAGTCACTAAGCTGCCTCCACAACATGATGTGGGTACCTAGATACTGTTAAAATCCAGAGGCATTGAATTCTACAACCCATTGTTTTGGCAGAGGGGGGTGTTAAACTTTGTGATGAATTTAGTACTAATTAAAGTAGTAGCCCTGGTTAAAGATTGGCTTAAGGTATGTTGGCAGAGCCTGATTTGTAAACCGGTTGCTGTTTCATCCTTAGCCCTTGTGAGATACTGAGACTTTTGACATGTTGTGCGGTGGATTTTTTGTGAGGACAAATATTAACTAGGTCTTAAGTGATCGTTTCCTAAAGTTTACATCGTAATAGCCAAATGTATGAAAACACATAGTAATTCACTTCCTTGTTAAATCACTGAGGCATGAGTGAGAGTTGTAGGAAATAACTTTGTCCAAGTTCCAACTTAGAAATGAGATACTGAGATAGTAATTACTGCACTGCAATGAAGTCTTAAAGATCTACTGCCACTACACAGGCTGTGATGCAGGGCTGTTCGGAGGTCTGGAAGCATTGTGCCCAAGCCAGAGGATTCCCCTGGTGCTCTATCAGGACAGTTTTTGGCCCCATGAGGAAGTAGGGTCAGAGTGAGAAGGTGATGATCTAGCCCCCTCTATTATCACGTCAGACACTTCTTGGAGAATGGGTCCTTTTGAAGAGGGCCTAGGGCAACTATGGGACCAGTGTCCTTTGGATACAGTCTCCTTACTTGAATGCAAAAAATGTTCAGCTTCTGCTATAATAATTGGATAGACGTTTCATTAAAATGCATATTTTCTTGATAATAGCAGTTTCCCACAATGCATCAACATTCCTTTGCCTCCCACTGTTTTGTGGGTTGGGGAGTAGCTCAGTAACAAATGAACTAAGTCCAGGACTTAATTATGCATTTCCGTTTGGCATCTAGTTCCTCAGACATCAATATCACTAGTCCTTCCTCCCTCTTCCTTGATTGCTTTATTTATACTACTGTCTAAGACTCAGGAAGTCTTCATATTTTTGTGATGAAACTTGGATGCTGCTTGATCAACTTTGGGTAAATGGGGTTCTTAAAGATGTTGATCAGGGCCAATAACATTTGCCGTTTCTATCTGTGGCAAGATTTTTTTCCTAGTTCAGAAATGAACCAGGCATTTGAGTCATCACATTTGAGCAAGATAGTTTAGCTAACCTGATATGATAAATACAAATTAAAATGTTCAGTAATCACCATAAGACAACTCCGAGTGCTCAAAGGTCCTAGTGGTCAGCGTCACAAAAATAGGCGTTACCCCTGGTGTCTTGGCCAGATTCCATCTGGGTGGTTATATTCTCCCTAGCCTAACTTTTCCTGCAGTTGTAATTGGACATGGAATTCTTCAGTTCCTGACCTAAATTGCAGGATAATATTGCTGTGTATGATTGATCAGCTGCCCCATTCCATTGTGGGATTGAAGCCATTGCACAGTTAACAAAACTAAATGTGGATTTAAGAAAGGTACAGGCTGCAACTTAGGCAGATACGATACACACATCTAAATATATTTACAAAGGGATAGGGTCCCATAGCCCAGAAATAATGGAAAAGATACATATACCAAGACAACTATGGAAACCTCACCTTTTCCTTTCCGAAAATGCTCTTTCATGAGCAATGAAGCAGGCTGTCATACAAGCAAGACTCTTGTCGTTGCCTGGCAAAAAGCTTTTTTTACTATTGGCCACCACTCACAGTTACCCATCCTTCCAGCCCAGCTGTGTCATCAGTGTTTTAATACTTGCCAATATATGAGGGAAGATGGCTTTTCGGGGTCTCTTGCTGTTTTTAAATCCTAACAGCCAAGGTGACAAAGTTGGCGTTCTTTATCAGTCCTGTGATACAGCACACTTTTTTCAGATGTTGGTGAGCAGATATGACTTTACAAAATGATACTGTTTTTTGTTTCATACTTGACACACATTACAGGGGTCAAAAGGTGTTGGTTTTAAATTTGAAAATGTGACCTGAATTATACAGCATAGCTTTTTTTTTTTATTCCAATCTATTCCTTTCATTCACAATATGTATTAATCCCCTTTTGAGAGATACCACCCTGTAAAGTAAAATGCCACCATTGGAAATATTCTTCGCTGACAAAGCTGCGTTGGCTTGGCATTTCCCACTCAATATGTTGGCCACATGGCATGGTCATTTTTAGAGAAGTGATCATAGCTGCCAGTTCTTCTTGCAAGCAATGCTTGACTGGTAGATCTTTTGACTTCAATCTTCCCCCAGCAATCAAGGAAGAAAAGCACTTATAAAATACATCTGATTATTATTGAAGCTTGTGTCAAACTGATTCTCCTTTGAGATTGTAATCTTTTTATAGAGGCTGATATTTTTGTATTAAAAGCCAAACCTGAGACTGAAAAAGGGGGTTAAATTCACTTAAGATTCTTGGTATTATAGGCTCTTTTGCAAGAGAGACTGCTTGCTGCTAAATGCTTCCATTGGAACATCTGGTGCTGGCCGCTATTGAAGGCAGGATGTTGGTTTACATGGACCCAGTCTGGTAATTCCTGTGTTCCTCTGAAAAGACTTCCTGAAGTGTTACCTATTTTGCTTCTCACGGACATGGTTTTGAAATCCTTTCTCCATGCTCTTTGGAATCACAGCTACTGTAGGTGACATGGCATTTAAATGATTAAGAAGCCAAAAATACTAAGGTTACTACAGTTACAGATATGCTGCTGAGTGACAGGATTCTCCTGTTACACCACTCTGACAGCATGTGTTAGAACCTGGCCTGAAGCTGTGGGCTAAGTGGTGCGAACTCACGAGGGCATATTAGATTCTACCCTCTAGCACAGGGGTTCTCAAACTGGGGGTCATGACCCCTGAGGGGGTCTCAAGGTTATTACGTGGGGGGTCGCGAGCTGTCGGCCTCCACCCCAAACGCCACTTCACCACCATCATTTATAATAGTGTTACATATTTTTAAAAAGTGTTTTTAATTTATAAGGGGGGGTCACAATCAGAGGCTTGCTGTGTGAAAGGGGTCACCAGTACAAAAGTTTGAGAACCCCTGCAAAGACCGCTAGAATTTGGGACAGACAGGTCCTGAGGGAGGAACTCTAGGAGGAACCAACCCTGGGGACAAACCTTAGGCTGCAATATTACTTTGGAGTTGCCGCCTTGTTAATAAACCAGCCCCCTACAAGGGGTGACTTGTAGAGTGTCTGTGTGTAGTTTTATTGGGAATGGGGTGGGGACTCTATCAGCAAAGCCATCCTCTTTTCCCCTACAGTATTTTGGGAACCGCTACTCTACATATAACTTCATCGCACCGTGACCCCCTTCAACAACAAAAATTACTACATGACCCCTGGCAGGGGAGAGCTACACTGGGGCGAAAGCCTGTGGGATTCAGCTTCAGCCCAGGGTGGCGGGGTTAAGGCTTCGGTTTCCACCCCAGGCCCCAGCAAGTCTAACACTAACCCTGGCAACCCCATTAAAATAGGATCCCGATCCACAGTCTGAGAACCGCTGATGCAAGTTCTGTACACTCTTCAACACTCTACAAGTTCTGCACTTAAAGAATTATTTACAGGAGATAGTTGTTTTCATTGCATTGAAATGCTTTGAAAACTAAACAAGGAACCCTCACACTGTGTACACTGCTGATGAATCACTACCACGCAGATCTGAAGTGGAAATAAAGATCAGTATCTCTATTAGCTTGTTGGGGAAAATTCAGGAGTTATTCTTAGCTACTTATGCTATAAGTTTGTCCCATGTGTGTGGGAAGGAAGTTCTGTTGTCTCTTTGCATGTTTACCCTCTCTTCTCTCAGTTAACTTGCTAAACAGTTCTCTCCATCTCAAAGGGCACTGAATGCACATAAAGGGACAATAGAATAAAAAAAAAATCTGATGTGAAGTAGAGGTTGCTGGAGCTATTTTTCCCTAAACTTAATTTTGTATATGGAAATTCAAATTTGCTGAGCAAGAGTTGGAAGCTGTCAAGTCTGAGCGTTTTTTTCTTTTTGTCAGTCCTCCAGAAGATATTATTGTGGTTTAAACTAAAATATAAGCATGTCACAGTGTCAGCCTAGTCAGAGTTCAGCTTTTCATTTTTCATAAGTGACTCACCTTGTAGCTATGGCAACTTCCTACTAGTATCAGGGCTATCATGTTAGCTGTTTCTCCCTTGCTGACTTCCAGCTAGAATAGATTACAATACCACCTCATAAGCTACTGCAGTGATATTTATATCTGGGTCACATACTATTAAGTTAAATAAAATGTCTGTTGAAATGTAATCAGAGCAGAGGGTCATGTTCTTGAAACGAGAGAAGTAATTATAGAAATCTTGATTTGGATACTATCCTAAACAACCTTGTTCCATAGCATGCATTCGCTATACCTCAGCAAGTCTCCCATTAACAGGCCCTTTGTGGAAAGAGAAAGGGGACTAGTCCTGTTTCAATTAAGAAACGTCAATAGATGCAGGGTTAAGAGCCTACTTTAATAACGACATCAGCCACTATTTTCCCTCCCATTCTAATGTACTTTCTCACTATGATAATAGCCTTTTTGTAACACAGTGATAAAGCTGTACTCAGTGCTCCAAATATGGCTCTGATATTAATAAAGATGGCCAAACCTGCTTTAGGTTGTACAGCCACTAATGCACCATCTCCATTGTTTCTTGGACTTAATATGGACTATTCCTATAAAGTGGCCCAAAGACTGTAATAAACAAGAGACTTAAATGTGCATGCTGCTTCTACATTTAGACATTTTCACTGTCATGTGACTCACTTCCCAGTGACACTGGTGGTTTCGTTTTGTGGAAGGAGTTAACATTGTGTCTGTATGGGAGAAGGCTTAAAAAGAATTAAAAAACAAAATTCAAAGAGCTATCAGGTAGTCTTAGACCTGCACTATCCATTTTCTGTGACAATCTGATTTTTCTGTTTAAGGTGCTGAGACCAGGTTCTGTACCAAAACATGTTTCTTTGGAAATGCTGTCCCTGGAAAAGCACAAATATCCAGATCCACATGTCATCTATGTAAGTTAGGGAATATGACTAAAAGCAGATGGTATCTGCAAAGCAAACACACACAAATTCATTGGATTCTGTTATACTGAGCCTTCTAGTTTGTAAACAGAAAGGTCTTCAGGAAGATTATGTGGGTGTCTGTTACTGTGTACAGCAAAAGAGGTCCACATCTTCTATCATCTCACTGTTTAACTTTCATGAAGGTGAACAAATGAACTAGAGTCTGGTCACGACTGTAACAGCAGCCACTGGCATCAGAGGATATTGATTTCCATCACACAACAGGGATCAACGTTTTGTAATTATATGAGGGGGGCAGGAAATGAAGCCTAGTCTCTTACTAAAATTCTGATGTGTCGTAACTTTATTACAACAATCACCAACAAGCGTTGTCTTTGTCAAAGCAGTACTCATTAACCTTTATAATGTCAAGTTTCAAATGACATTCCTCTGTGTAATTTATTACAAGCTGTATCCCTCATTGCTAAGCATAAGTAAGGCCACTTGATTATTATATGTCACCATGTACCCCCTGTTAAGTGTGCACCCTGCAATCTGAAAAAGTCTCTAAACAACCCCCAACAACTACAACCCAGGTGACATTGAAAATTCATCAACAAAAAAACAAATGTGCAAGCTCTGAAAAAATCAATTAAAAGGAAATACAGTAATGAGATTGTGCAATGGCAATATTTTGTCCTAATTTCAAAGGCCAAAATCCAAAAATCAAATGGAAAAGTGTTTTCCATGAAGGAGTTTTGAGCTTCTCGTGATCACTACAAGTATAGCTTCAATACTCTTCCAACAGCAGAATGTGGTGTAGTGAGATAGCTTCACTGTGTCATCATCACCACTCACGAATACAAAAAACAAATCCCCACAAGATGGTTCTGCCTAAGTATCCAAAGATAATTCCCATGGTATCATTTTTCATATGTCCATCTTGTATGATGTACAAAGAGAAGAATGGCTTCTGTAATGGAAAGCCAGATACTCCAAATTGGAAACAGACTTTTGACCACTTTCAGTGTCCCTGAGAACCACCATGACATCGGCAATGCATTCAGAGGGGTTATTGTGAGCTCTCCACCGTAAGCCAGCAGCTAAATCCTCTAATCACATTAGAATGGGGTAATGCTATGTAAAGATGGGACTACCCCCTCTCCTAGTTATACTTTGGTTGCATTTGTAACACAGACAAGTAAATCTTATGTCATAATAACCAAGCTACAGATATGTGGTGCATGTTGGGCAGCCATCTTGGTGCACAGTTACATGCCAGCATTTTCAAGTTAAGAAATGCTTCTCCCAGAAGTGCAGTGGCCCAAAGTATTTAAGCAACACACATTACAGAATTTCATTTTAAATTCTATTGAATGGCTGGGAGGGTTGTGTATGTTGTGTAAGCTCTTTCCCAGAGTTTGTGTCTACGCTCCAGCCAGCTTCTTGATGACGAGAAGGAAGGAAGCATCTCATTAAAAAGCAAATACACAAAGAAGAAGAACAAAATAAAACCAGTATACATAAAGGATGATCAAACTCCAGCCTGACTACTCAACACTGAACCTGGCTTCCGTTAATAATTCTGTTTTTCCAGCTCTTTAGAAATACTGCCTACCAAAGCAACACATAGAATAAGGGTGACACTCTGTGGCGAGATGGGATAAGTACAGTTTCCTGTCCATTTGTTTTCTTTCCCCTCTTTGTTTGGCAGGGTGTTAAAAGCGGTGAAGTTTTGTTTAGCTGGTTGAATAACCTGCATAGTGAGGGAGTTTTGCAGGGTGGATCTGAGTTGAACAATATAGCAAACAGAACAACAGTGCAATGACTGCACAGTCCCTTCATCAGGAATGTTTCATTTACTATCACTGTCAACTTGATGAGGAAACACATTCATCAAGCTGTATTGAGCATAATGAGATTACATTCTTAAAAGGACTGTCAGTTTAAAAACAAACTTTGATCAGAATTTCTTTTGAGGAGGTGGTGTATATTACACCCAACATTATTTTAATTGAAAGATTAGACAAACTTTTTCTCTCTCCAGGCATTGACAGAATTGCATCTAATCAATTTTGTTTCTCTGGCTGGTCAGTTAGCCAGTTTCCCATGTTAGTGTGGGTCTTTCATGCAGCAGGAGAGAAAATCATTTTTAAAATACAGGGAAATCAGGAGCAGGGGTAGTACCTGAAATTCTAACTAATTTTTTGAAATGAAGTAGACTTCAAGTTAGCAGATCTCCAGTTTTAAGTTGATGGAATTGCTAACACAAAGTAAAAAAATACATGGGCTAGAATTGATTTACTAGTAGCTGCATTTGGAGAATAATAGCCAAAGAATTGCTCATGGACACCATTGTCAACTTGGGTAAGATCCTGCCAGGTCTCTGCCTTCCTTTAGAACGGAAACTGCACTTATTAGGGTAATGAAAATCTCAGACAGGTTTTCGAGTGAGATCAGGTGAGCATTTTGGTCATGCTGGAGCTCTTAGTAGCTGTTAATATGATTGTTTAATATGGATTATTGCTTCAGTGAATAAAGGATATTGCTATTCTTTCTAGAACTTCACTCCAATGGCTACCATCACACCAGGAGGATGGTGTCAGTAAGTAATGAAAAAGTCATCACACAAAGATTCTATTGTATTTCCCATGTTGCTTAAGGTGTATATGGAGCCTAACTGTGAGATCACTTCTAAACAAGAAATTATTGATGTATCATAATATGCAACTGTGCATCTCTTGAGTGGTAGACCAGACAAGTTTGATCTCTGTTCTGCAGCAATACTTGACTGATATTGCCTGCTGACTAGGAGTACATCCTCAAACCTCAAAAAGCAGAAGTCTTGCTGTTGGGTAGAGAACATAAATAAGAAGAAACTCACTCCTCCTTTGTGCCTCTGCTGGTTGAAGGAATTTGTTCAAAATCAGGTTAAGAATTTTGGTGTTCCTTCTCCTTGTGTCCTTTCCTTGGGAGCCAGGCATCAGACATGGTACATGTGGTGTTCATATGTGTAGAGCTGGGCTGGCACTAGGCACAAGCAGATTAAGCAATTGCTTAGGGCCCCGAGTGGCTCAAGAGACACCCCCATTAGCTTTTAACTGTGGTGTGTGTGTGAGGGCCCCCAAGGCCTCCAGTGGGCTAGCACCACCTCTGACAGCTTGTGTTGGCTGGGTCTTTATCTTATGGCGGCCTGAATGTAACAACACATTCAGTGTTGATCACTAAGCGTAATTACTGCAGTTGCCACTTCACAGGGATCTTGTTAGAGATGTTCCATCACTTGCCGCTTATGGAAGCAGCACAGACCCATGATCAAGTATGAAGTCGGCAGATGATCAGTTTTGCCTCACTGGGGACTATAGTCTAGAACTTACTCCACCTGAACTCCCTGTTTCATTCCTCCCTATGGAATGGTCAGAGTTTACCCTGTATTTATTCCTCTTTCTTCCCAACCCTTTTATACTGGACCTCCTTTTGTGTAATAGCAGTTTAAGAGGGGACTGTTGTACAAGTTTGTATTACGTACTTATTTTCATCCTGCTGTGCAGCATCCTGAACTCTTTGGATAGCAGGGGGAAATACATGCAGTTCTTATTTTATATTCAGCCTCAACAAAATGTTATCTCAAAACTAAAGCAAGCCTCAGGAAAGAACATCTCTCTGTAAACTAGTTGAGAGCAAGAGTCAATTTATTCTTGTTCTTCCCCCACCAATTTTTCCCCAGTCAGTGAGTATATTTCAGGCATCAGTGTGAGTAGAGTTCAGGTTGCCATTCTGGAAGCTGCCAGTTCACCCCAGTGGCTTCTTTCCTAATCTTTTCCCACAAACCACTCTGAGTTTTTAATCAGATTGGTCCAAAGGTTATGTAATTGATTCCTCTATTTTAAGTAAGTCAAAGAACACAATTATTTGAACATCGTTGTGACATCCCTGAATTCAGACATGATAATCAAACAACTTTTCTGTTTATAAAAAAAAAAAAAAAAGGCAGCTGTGTTTGCAACGAGTTCTCTCTCATTATCTCCAGCCAAATGTCTGGAGGAGAAAAAAAATCAGACAGATAAAAAGCATTTCTCGGGTCAGTTCTGGGTAGCTTAATATAGCCACAGGCTTGCTTTAAACTCCTAAGGCCAAATTCAGCAGTAGTGTAAGCCAGCACACTTTCATTGAACTTCAGCGGGGCTCTGCTTACAGCAGGGGTAATGTCAGAGCCGTGGTAAAGCTTCTCCTGTTGGATGATCTCTCCAGGTTGCTGAGTTTGGGCCTCATACAATGGGGCTGTGTGCCCTTAAGCTTCCCTTGGTCTGAGTAGGCTGCAGCACTGTCTCTTTCCTTGGCCTCTCTGGCACACTTCCTGGTCACCAGCTTTGTCTATTAGCTCCCGTTTCTGTGAAGTGGTCATGGCCCAACTGCCTTAAATCCCTAGGCTCAGGGACGACCCCTCAGCAAGGTAAGTTGAACCATAACAGCCTGTTTCTTTGACCAGCAAATATGCAGATATTATACACGTCGCTGGTAGTACATTAGCAAGACCTAGGCAATTTCCCTATAACGTAACTGGCTGTTACTTTCAAGTTCAGTTAAAGAAGCAACGAGTTCATAAAGGGGCTGTAGCTAGGGGTGGAGCAGATGGTTGTGCTGATTTCCTAGAGGAGACCTAGCCAGGCTCAAACTTTTACAAAACACATCCTAGGCTCTTTACCAGCCAGAAAGAGCAGATGGGAAGTTCTCATTTGAAAAATCCACAGCATAAACAGCATGAATTCAATTTATCTACCTTGATGCTGAAGGGTTGAGCCAGCCTTGCCTGATTTGGGATCTCTATCTCCAGGAAGACGAATACTGCAAGCCTAAAGTGAAATCCTGCCCCTGTCAATGTCATTGAGAGTTTTTTGCTATTGAAGTCAGTGGGGCTGGGACTTTAGCACTAAATTTGATGTTATGAAGCCAACCCCTTTTCCTCCCCTCACCCCCAGCACTGCCTACAGTCTCCACTGTATACCTTTTTTGTCTCTCTTGAGATTTGCTTCTCTCTTGGCAGAAAATGCCTGTGCCAAATAACCCTTCTCCCGCCCATGCCCATGTTCCCTTTGACTCTATCATACTCCACCTGGGCTCTCCAGAAAGCAACTGAGCTAGGATCAGAAAGAGGTTGTCTCTCTAGATGTGCAGTGTTACTTTCTGCAAGCACCTCATGATAAATACCTCTGCACTGCTCTGTTTTCCAAGCATTGGACCCATAGCAATTTACTAATCACAATCCCACAGTGAAGCAAGTAAGAGTACTATCCCCACTTTACTGATGGAGGAACTCTTAGACACAGCTGAAGTGCCTACGGTGCACGGTGGTCAGGTTGAGCATGCATCCGATGAAGTGAGCTGTAGCTCACGAAAGCTCATGCTCAAATAAATTGGTTAGTCTCTAAGGTGCCACAAGTACTCCTTTTCTTTTTGCGAATACAGACTAATACGGCTGTTACTCTGAAACCTGTCATTATGGAAGATGAGACTCCCATTGCTTCCCCTTTGCAGTTGCTTGTAGGTTTGACAGACCAACTTATTTTGGGCTGAAACTTCCAAAGCTGGCTTTTATTTACCTGTCTTTGTGTTGAAAAGGTATGCCATAAAAGAAATGGGACATTCTGCACCAGTGAATTGATGCTGAGTTAGAAACTTTGGTGACATCCTGGATCTACTGTCTTCAATGACAAAACTCCCATTGCCTTCAGTGGGGCCAGGATTTCACTCCTGAACTTTCAGATTGTTCTGACATTTGGCTGATCTGCTGCAATAATTGCTTTCTGGGGGCTGGAGTTACATTTAATTTAAAATTTGGGCACATGTATGACTATATAATCTAGATAAAATTCTAGGTTTGTCATTTGTGTGTCATTCTGAAGCACAGAGTCTGAATTAGCATGAAGTGATGAACTTATTTTTACCAGCTTAGTTTAAAACTTCCCCAAGGTACAAACTATTTTACCTTTTGCCCCTGGACTTTATTGCTGCCACCACCAAGCATCTAACAAATATATAACCAGGAAAGTGCCCGCTTGGAAACGTCTTTCCCCCCAAAATCCTCCCAAACCCTACACCCCCTTTCCTGGGGAAGGCTTGATAAAAATCCTCACCAATTTGCATAGGTGAACACAGACCCAAACCCTTGGATCTTAAGAAGAAGGAAAAAGCAATCAGGTTCTTAAAAGAAGAATTTTAATTGGAAGAAAAAGTAAAAGAATCATCTCTGTAAAATCAGGATGGTAAATACCTTACAGGGTAATCAGATTCAAAACATAGAGAATCCCTCTAGGCAAAACCTTAAGTTACAAAAAGACACAAAAACAGGAATATACATTCCATTCAGCACAACTATTTTACCAGCCATTTAAACAAAACAGCATCTAACGCATATCTAACTAGATTGCTTATTAGCCCTTTACAGGCGTTCTGACCTGCATTCCTGCTCTGGTCCCAGCAAAAGCAACACACAGACAGAGAGAACCCTTTGTGCCCCCCGCTCCAGCTTTGAAAGTATCTTGTCTCCTCATTGGTCCATTTGGTCAGGTGCCAGAGAGGTTGTCTTAGGTTCTTAACCCTTTACAGGTGAAAGGGTTTTTCCTCTGGCCAGGAGGGATTTAAAGGTGTTTACCCTTCCCTTTACATTTATGACAGATGGAAACAACTACGAGCATGGCTGAGAGTTTTTTCTGTTTAGAATATCACCAGGTTCAATCATTGCTTGGGATTTGTGGTCTGCTGTCATTCAATTTTTAAATTCTTAGCCATTTTTGGCTCTCCCCACCCCTCATGAATCTGAATTGCACCCTTGTGACAGCACGAGCTTTCAGCTACTAGTAAGAATTGATTTGTATTGCAATACGTCATAGTTATGAAAATAACTTAATGAAAAATGATATTTAGAAAGTGTCTTTATGTAGGATGAATTTATGCGATATCTTTTTGTTTGGAAAGATTTGACTGAAATCTCTTTTGAAAACTTAGAGGTGCCTGAATTGTGGATATGACTAATTTCCATGCTTTTCATGAGTCATTTGCCAATCTGAACTCCATAAGCTAACAAGACCTTAGTTACTCATTAAAAGTCTGAAAAATGCATTGTAAATCGAATACTAGTGGCCATTAGGTGGCGCAATGAGCTGCCATATTGAAAGGCCATTAGGAGTCGGAGTGACCTCAGAATCTGGTCTCAGGGCTTCTTTCTAGACTTATAGAACTTGTCAATAGTGCGCTCTAGGCACTCCAGGGGAAGAGTGCCATGTAAAAGATTATCTCAGCAGCACCTAACAGGGCCATACAGCTTTAAAGTGTTACAAAAGTCCTGATTCATTTAAAAAAAATATTAAATACTCTTAAATTTAAGATGGTCTCAAGCCTGATCCCACTGAAGTCAATAGGAGTTTTGCCATTGACTTTACTGGTAATAAAATAAGGCCACACTTACTCAAGATTTAAAAAAAAAAACCCACAAGAAAGGAAAAAGGTTCATGCTTCAATATCAATGTCCTCCAGAGCTTGCCCTGCCTGAAGGGATGGCTAGTACAACCATGGCTAGTAATGTGGTTCTTCATAGCAAGCCCCAAACCCCCTATGCCCAACCCCAGGACAATTTATGGAGATTTATAAATGATTTTAACTCTTTGATATGTACGTCTAAACAGGACCTCTTGAGCTGGACAGTGATTTTTGTGTGAATGAAATGAAACCAAGTGATGCAGCCCATGGGAAAATGATAGTATTTCTTTTTAATCGTGGTCGGACAATGTGCTCTTCCATCTCTGCTGACCAGAGAAAAGAAACCATGTGCCAATGCACAAGAAGGAACAGCCAGAGATAAAATGATGGCCAAGGAGGACGGGCCACCCAGGAGCTGTGTCACTCCTATGGTGACAGTATACATGCATTGACTACTTTGTACTGTTGTCTAATATTTTTTAATATGCACTGTTTTATGTGTGGATGGCAGCTGATCTGCCATCAGGTATTTACATGATTACTTGTCACTTGCTTGTTTTAAATACGCAAAGTATTAAATTTGCACAAGCTGGTCTCATTAACTTTATTAAAATGGAACATCACAGTAATTCATAAGCTGTGTCTTTTGAGGTACATCAAGTGTGTGTAAAATGCATAATAAAATTTCATAAACACAAAACTTCCAAAGCTGCCCCAGAAACAGAGGGATAAGTGTGGCCCAATTACAAATACTATTTCATGTCCCCCTCATCCATTGCACTGTGGAAATCCATTTTGTGGTTGCACGAAGCATCTCTGACTGCTGTTGCATGTGTGGATCTTCCCCTAGTAAGGAAGAGTTCACTTTCTGGTTGTGTGTAGCAATCAAGCAGTATCTTGAGTCCAGTCCTGCTGAAATGGCTTACCTCTGTCCTTGCAGACATCTGTGATGCAATAATGAAGATAGCATTAAAAACATTGGCATCCAAATAGTTTTGATGGCAGTGCTATTGAGATTTCAATCTGCCAGCTGCTCATTCCACCACCATTCTACAGCTACTGAGCATCTAGTCAAACCTTTTGCCAGGGCCTTTGTGGCCAGGGTATGGTTTCATAAAGAAAGGCAAAAGGGGATATGCAGGGTCCCTTTGAATACATGGGGACAGTGACTCTATTTGTAAAAATGTCATTCAGTTGGAAAACCAAAAAAACGTGGTATCCACCCTGTCACTATATCCCATGTTGCCGTCCGTGAACCTGCCTCCATGGTCAGTCAGGTCCTGTGTAACAATGGAGTAGTACCCTTTGCAGCTATGTAGTCATGTGCTCCTTGTAGAGGGCAAACTATGTGCACGTGAGTCCCGTTGATTGCCCAGTGCACTTTGGAAGGCCCATTCTCTCAAAGCTGGCTATCATTTCAGGAACACTGATTTGTCCAAAGATGGTGGGCATAAGCACAGTCCTGATCACCTCACAAACCTTCACCACAAGCCCCACAATTGACTTGCTAACACCAAACTAGTTAGCAACAGACCTGTAGCCAACTTCCTCCAGATGACTATAATAACCCACTTCTGGACTGGCACAGCCTCTTTCTCATGCATGTGTCCTGAGACTGAAAGGTCAGGGCAGGCTGATTACACAGATGCAGGAATATCTGCTTCTTCATGCAAAAGTTCTGGACCCACTGCTGGTCATCCCAGGTCTGCATGACTGTGACCCCACCAGTCTGTGCTTGTGGCCCTGCTCCAGAAATGCTGGTCTACATATGGGGAATCTGCAGTTAGGGCAAGAGACACAAGCAGCATCAGCTGGGTTACGGCTGCTGTTTTTATATCTCCCTCCAAGAGGATCGTCAAGAGGATAAACACTGCTGCCAACATGTCCATCAGCATCTCACAGATGCTGTGCCAGATTGCTGAAATGGGAGCAAAAGCATAAGCAGGAGATGTTCTTCCACCGGTGATGGATCCATGTTGCTGACTTCAGTTGCAGGGAGCATGCAGATTCTGAAATGGCTTGGCTGAATGTGTTGGCTGGCTAACATCACTTCCAGTCAAATTCTGTGGGCTGGATGGATAAGTTGTCCCACAATAATATATTTTGAACTAAAGCCTAGAGCAGCTATAGCTAACAAGGGTACTAAGAGCCTGGGGATACACTCCCAGAACCAACAAGGTCTTGACTTGAGTCTGGATAGTGCAGCATGGGCATGTTGACATTGACATGGGTATGAGGCTTGTGTAGAAATGCATTGTGGATGCTCAAGTGCAAGCTTGGCAAGAACGGGTCTGAAGTTTTGGGTCTGGTAGACTTGGCTTTACAATGTAGTGTAGACATACTCCTACAATAAATTCCATTGGGAGCTTGAGGTGGGTGCCAAACTGCTAGCTAAATTCATGCAAGTATTTCAAAAGCCTGTCCAAACATATCACTTGAGAGAGGCATATTTTCTTTACAAGACACTAGCTGCTCGGTGAGAATTAACAGTTGTTACAGGACATGCCTTATGATACTATGTTATATGAATCTGAACAGCTAACAGTGTACAAATTAGAGCTGGAATTAGATATGGTTTAACTGTTAGCTTTACTCCGATCTAGTTATCACAATAAATGGGCGTGATGCTGCATAAAACAGTGGATATTTGTAGGGCTAGTGAAAATGGTTTCCCAAATGAAAGTGTTAACAAGCTGTGCAAGAACCACAGTGCCTGATTCCCAGCTGCAGTGCAGGCCCTTTTTCATATGTTTAGCATGAGGGTCTCCCCATGGGGTGTACAGCCAACAGAGGTGCTGTGTCTCTGGTATAGGGGAAAGGTGTGGCTGGCAGATGGCATATTCCAAAGAGGATGCTCACTTCATAAGGACTGATGAATCAAAAGCAAGAGCATCTCAGCTAACCTGAACTGCCACAATGGGGTATAACTTGACGGAGTAGGCTTTCTAGTTGTCCGATGGTAAGCCAAGATGTGAAAAATGTTAGGTTAATTATTCCTTTCTCTCTAGCCCATGGTGACTGCATGGAGCCATTCCAAGAAGAACCTAGGTATGATTTTTTTAAAATGAATTTGCCCTAAGCCAAGGGACTAACAGCACTGACTAGCGCCAAGCATAAATCAGACAAGTTTTCTGAAAACTATCCCAGGGAGTTCTGTCATTTCACCTCTCCATCTGACTTGCAGCTATTTCTTTCCTGACCTCTTGAGCAGAGACTATCTATTGTACCAACTGTGTGGTGACTTTTATGTGGTGGTCACAGGTGTCCACTGGTGAAGAAGAGACCATTAAGTTTGTATAGGGTAGGCTTTTTCCCCCCTAATTCAGTTAATTTAGTGCTTGGTAAAAGATTCCAGCCTCTCAGAGCTGGAAAATGGCAACACCTCACCATGCTTAATCACAGAATAGATACCCCACAGACAAGCACAAGTGAAGCTACAGCTCCCCATTCTGCCATTATGCCTCAGCCTTGACTTGGAGCAGGGGTGGCCAACCTGAGCCTGAGAAGGAGCCCGAATTTACTAATGTACATTGCCAAAGAGCCACAGTAATATGTCAGCAGCCCTGCATCAGCTCCACGCCCCCACTCCCAACGCCTCCCGCCCACTGGCAGCCCCGCCGATCAGCGCCTCCTCCTCCCTCCCCACACCTTCTGATCAGCTGTTTCGTGGTGTGCAGGAGGCTCTGGGGAGTGGGGGGTGGGGAGCGAGTGGAGTGGGGAAGAGCCAGGGGTTGAGCAGTGAGCACCCCCCTGGCACATTGGAAAGTTGGCACCTGTAGCTCCAGACCCAGAGTCGGTGTCTATACAAGGAGCCTCATATTAACTTCTGAAGAGCTGCATGTGGCTCCGGAGTCACAGGTTGGCCACCCCTGACTTGGAGGAACAATCTCTGCTGATAAGGATTGCTCAGCTTTCAGTCCATCCAATCTCTGCCCTATCTGTTAAAATTACCTCCAATGTGCTACCAATTGTGGTGATGGCTTACGTGATGAGGACACCTGCTTAATAGGAACTGAACAGAGGTAGGAAACTTATTTCACAAGACTCATCATATTAAAGTCTCCATACATGATGTAAAAGTGCATTAGTCACTTTAACCCTTGTACTAGTGAAGTGCATGCAATACATTAGACACAAGAAGCTTTCCATCAGGTTAAGGGACATGGTATTGTCAATCTGTGGTATAATAAATTTCCTTGTTTACAGAGCCAAATGTCAATGATTAGAATGATCATTACTCTGACCCAACTGGAAAAGTAAACTCTGCTTTCGTGGTTAGTCATATTTACTGAACAACACCTGCAACATACTGGAAGATGAGCTCACACTCATGAAACATTTGTCCCTATTTCTATAGCCCTTACGACGGAAGCTCCCACAATTTCTCATTTGTTTTTATTCCAAATCCTTTGTAAAAAAAAAGAGATCATCAGCAGTTCTGACTCAGACCATTAAGAGCATATTGAGAAATAACCGTAGGTTTTTCAGAAAGCTAACTTACGTCAGCAAGCAAAAAGATAATACAGTAACAGTCATAAATTTTAACCCATGTCCACAACTGCTGATTGCTTAAAAAAAAAATTAGGACAATAACATTTCCCTACTGTAACCAAATGAAGTAGTTTGGCTTTCCCCCCGCCAAGTCTGCAGATTGGTGTGTGGTTTTATAGCAGTCTACTTCCCAAGATGTTAGAATTATGCATATTCTGTAAATTATGTTTAACTGTTTCAAATTCATGCAGCCCATCATATTTTATTGATCAGGTCTCTCCAGTAATTGACAACAACCAACACAGAACTGAGTGTTCCCCATAAGGCAATGCGGATAAACAGAGAAAACAATTAGTTCCCATAGCAAAATAAAAATCTTACTGTCCTTTAAATTTTTATGAGAGCAGTAGCAGCGCTCCTTTACCTCTATTTTACTTGGGCTCCTCAGGGAGGCTAGAAAGGTATTCCTATTTAATATTTACATAGAATCAGAGAGGTCTATCCATCTCAGGGTGTCTGTGTAGCTTCTATTAATACAAATGCAATATATGCAAGAACTAGGGTCAGAGTAAACCTCAGAATAGTGTCTGCAAGTTCCAGATGTTTCCCTGATTGACAATCTTGATTAAAAATCACCAGTGCTGTCAATCCAGCACTCATATGGGAAAGGAAGCATAGGTTAGTGCAGCGGTGGGCCAACTACAGCCCACGGGTCACGTCCGGCCCATCAGATGTTTTAATCTGGCCCATGAACTCCTGCCAGGGAGCGGGGTTGGGGGCTTGCCCTGCTCCATGCGTGCCATGGCTCTGCACAGCTCCCGGAAGCAGTGGCATGTCCCCCCTCCAGTTCCTACCTGTAGGGCAGCCAGGGGGCTCCACACATTGCCCCCTCCCCAGGCGCTGCCCCCATAGTTCTCATTGGTTGTTGGCTCTCCCCAAGTAGGGCCATGAAACAATCAATCCCCCTTGCCCCTGTGATTACTTACCATTTTGGGGCTCCTGTGGGTTATGTGCGCTCGCTTTGGGACGAGCAATTTCTGCTGTGTACACTGTACTTGTGTTTAAGTATGGCCAAATCATTGCTCTGTCTAGTGTGAGCAATGCTGCCTCTGTTAAGTGTTGCATTTTGGCTTTACAGATGCAACCTTGAGATCCCAGCCGTCCTTGTTATCAGCGGCCAAAAGACTCCAAAGAATCAGGAAGGGTCCATGAAGAAGCAAAGAGGACCTGCTACATGACTTCATGCAGCAGTCCCTTAATGAAAATAAAAAAGTGTAGGAGTGGCGGGAGCCTGAAAAGAGGCTCCGCCAGCAGAATGTGGATCGCCGGCACCAAAGCACAGAGCGGCTGCTAAGCATCATGAAGCACCAAGCAGACTCGATACAGGCACTCGTAGCAATGCAGGCGGAGTACATCCGCCTCCGCCCCCCCCGCAGCCCTTGTCCCAAAACTCTTTCCCTTGTGTCTCCATGTCATGGCCAAACCACTTCCCCCAACATCCGGTTTCTTATTGCCACCAGCTGCCTCCAACACCTGTAGCTTCACCACCCAGCCCTGGAAACTACGACCCTTACCCACTGCACTCAACCCCCATCACCATGCAGTATAGCCAGCCTGAAGTGCAGCACTCATTGCATGGCACTCCAGACAGGAAGGCGGAGAATGATAACAGGACATATGCAAATCTGTGATTGTCCTGTTCCCCACCCCGCCCCCTTCCCTCCTCCCACACAGCACAGATGTGTCATGCCCTTTCTGTTTCCCCGGCAGTTGTGTTTCTTTTCAATAAATGAATGTTTTGCTTTGAAAACATTCTTTATTGCATTAAGTAAAAGATACCGTAGCCCAGGAGAGCAACAGGCACTGCAAGTCAGTGCATCATACACAGCAAACACAGATGCCTACTGGCATTGGAACCACTGCACTTCACTCCAGTTCAGGGCACCAAACTTTACTGCTGGCTTTCAGCATCAAATTGCTCCCTCAAGGCATCCCTAATCCTTACAGCCCCGTGCTGGGCCCCTCTAATAGCCCTGGTCTCTGGCTGTTCAAATTCAGCCTCTAGGTGTTGAACCTCTATGGTCCATGCCCAGGTGAAGCTTTCACCCTTCCCTTCACAAATGTTATGGAGGGTACAGCGTGCGGATATAACCGTGGAGATTTTGTCATTGGCCAGGTCCAGCTTCCCATACAGACAGCACCAGCACCCCTTTAAATGGCCAAAAGCACATCAACAGTCATTCTGCACTGACTCAGCCTGTTGTTGAACCGCTTCTTGCTGCTGTCAAGGCTCCCTGTGTATGGTTTCATGAGCCATGGCATTAAAGGGTAAGCGGGGTCTCCAAGGATCACAATGGGCATTTCAACTTTTCCTACAGTGATCTTCTGGTCTGGGAAGAAAGTCCTGGCTTGCAGCTTCCTGAACAGGCCTGTGTTCTGAAAGATGTGTGCATCATGCACCTTTCCGGACCAGCCTCCATTAATGTCCATGAAACGCCCATGGTGATCCACAAGCACCTGGAGAACCATAGAGAAATACCCCTTCCGATTTATGTACTCGGAGGCTAGGTGGTCTGGTGCCAGAATTGGAATATATGTCCCATCTATCGCCCTTCCGCAGTTAGCGAAACCCATTTGTGCAAAACCAGCCACAATGTCACACACGTTGCCCAGAGTCACGGTTCTTCTGAGCAGGATGCGATTAATGACCCTGCAAACTTGCATCAACATGATTCCAACGGTCGACTTTCCCACTTCAAACTGGTTAGCAACCTATTGGTAGCTGTCTGGAGTTGCCAGGTTCCAGATTGCAATAGCCACCTACTTCTCCACCAGCAGGGCAGCTCTCAATCTCATGTCCTTGCACCGCAGGGTGGGGGCGAGCTCAGCACACAATCCCATGAAAGTGGCTTTCCTCATCCAAAAGTTCTTCAGCCACTGCTCGTCATCCCAGACTTGCATGACGATGTGATCCCACCACTCAGTGCTTGTTTCCCGAGCCCAAAAGCGGCGTTCCACGGTGGTGAGCATGTCTGTGAATGCCACAAGCAATCTCATGTCATATGCATTACGCGAGTCGACATCATCGTCGGACTCCTCACTGTCACTCTGTAGTTTAAGGAGTAACTCAACTGCAATTCGTGACGTGCTGGCGAGACCCATCATCATATTCCTCACTAGTTCGGGATCCATTCCCACAGACTGAAAGGGAAGACAGAGCGTGCAGTACAAAAAACATTGAAAGATGGCGCCAAATGTGGATGGAAGCATAGGGATTGCTGGGATGCAAAGCGATGCATCACGGGACATTGGGAGAGGACCCAGAATGCCCCTCACCCCCCCACGCTCTTCCCACAAGCCACAGCCCCAGAATGGAAAGAGGTGCTCTGTGGGATAGCTGCCCATAATGCACTGCTCCCAATACTGCTGCAAGTGCCGCAAATGTGGCCACGCCACTGAGCTTGCAGCTGACAGTGTGAACACACGGCAGCGCTTTCCCTGCTGCGGTCTCCAAGGGCTGGTTTAACTCACAGCGCTCTACATCTGCAGCTGTAGCCATGCCCTCTGTGATGTAACCTTGCTTACACCTTGGAAATGGATTTTTGTTTTGGCCTGGCTTGTACCCTGAAAGGCCAGAAGCTTGTTTTTTAGTTTACTGCTGGGGTGAGGAATCTGCTACCTTGCCAAAAAGCACCTTTGTAAAGTACTAAAATGTGCATTAAAGAAGTTAATTTTTGAGCAGACGGAAGACAGTGACTTTGAAGGAGCTGTCACAGCATCTGGTATGTGTTATAGAGAAGATCCTGGACAGAAGAGGCAGTGGTGCTGGAACTAGGGATGCTGGGGGTGCTGCCACGCCCCCTGGCTTGAAGTAGTAATAACAAACACCAAACACATGGTTTCCGTCAGCAGCACCCCCACTTAAAAAATAGTTCCAAGCACCCTATTTGGCGGTTCTACCGGATACAAAAATCTGCCCAGTTTCACTTAAGAATGAGTAACCTGGACCCCCTGTACTTAAGTTATACACTTGTGGGAACTTGTCTGGGAGGGAGGAGGAGGGAAGAAGTGTTACCAGCTGGTGAGCTGCTATACCTGTTCTATTCACGGTCAGTTTCTGTGGGTCTTAAATGCACACACACAAGGGTTTTGTAATGGGAACACTGAGAGGCTCTTAATTACTATGCGACTGCTAAACAAACATGGAGCAAACATCCCATCCCATTTCTCATTCTTGTTATGCACCTTTCAGTGTGTAGCTGAAGACTACAGAGAACAGAAGGCTGCAGATCCCTGTACTCTGTTCACTCTGGGCCTGATGCTGGTCTCACACACATTGCTGTGACTCCACTGAGTAGTGGAGTTACTCCTGATTCACTCTGGTTTTAATGGTGTCAGAATCTGACACTTCTGAATGCTAAATCTCTCTTTCACAATAACAATAAGTTCATTTAAATATTTTTAAATTACAACCTAAATGTTTTAAAATTATTCTAGCAGGCATGTGCTGCAGTAGTTAAGGAATCCAGTAGCTTACATGCTAGGAGTTCAGACTAAATTCTGACTCCCCAATTGTGGCACCTGAATTCCTACTCAATGGATCCGATTTGTCAAGCCCTACTAGCCGATTATATAAACATTTTTACTGTTTGTCAGGAAAGCAGTTGGTGCCTGGTCTTTTACAATGGTCAGCACTCCTGCAAAAAAGGGTAAAGCCTGAATGCCTTTTCTGAGCATGGAGAGCTCTGCCTGGGGAAAAAATGGGGTGGTTCTGTTTTGGGGGATTTGTGATGCAGAGTCAGGGAGAACAAGATGCCTGCACTGGTGGGACACCCAAACATTGGTGCTAGGAGGAAGCAGGGGTGGGAATGGTCTAACTCAGGGGTGGGCAAACTACGGCCCGCGGGCCATGTCTAGTCCATCAGACGTTTTAATCTGGCCATCGAGCTCCTGCTGGGGAGCGGGGTGGGGGGCTTGCCCAACTCCATGCATGCCATGGCTCCATGTGGCTCCCAGAAGCAGCGGTATGTCTTCCCTCTGGCTCCTATGTGTAGGGGCAGCTGGGGGGCTCTGCATGCTGCCCCCGCCCCAAGTGCAACCCTCGCGACCTGTGAACAGGGCAGCGCGCAGAGCCACCTGGCCGGCTCTTCACCTCTGAGTAGGAGCTGGAGTGGGGACATGCCACCGCTTCCAGGAGATGCTTGAGGTAAGCGCCACCTGGAGCCTGCACCCCTGACCTCCTCTTGCACCCCAACCCCCTTCTCCAGCCTTGATCCCCCTCCTGCCCTCTGAACCCCTCGGTCCCAGCCTGGAGTACCTTCCTGTACCCCAAGCCTCTCATCCCCAGCTCCACCCCAGAGCCCACACCCACAGCTGGAGCCCTCACACCACTGCACTCCAACCCCCAATTTCGTGAGCATTCATGGCCCGCCATACAATTTCCATACCCAGATGTGACCCTCGAGGCAAAAAGTTTGCCCATCCCAGTCTAACTGGAACTCAGGGGCTCCACCAGCCACCTTCCCACACCCAGTAGAGAAACAGTAGCCACTCAGCCTATCACAAATGTAAGGCTGCAATCACAGCTAGAGTGGCTCTGCTGCCCCTCTGCAGCTGCAGCAGGGAAGGATTACTTCCACGCGAGGCAAAGAACCGGTATAAGGCAAGCTGACGAGTAAGGGTCTGCCCCAGGAGCTGGATGTCCCCTGTAGTCAGTTAAAAAAGCACAAAGCCTAGTCTATGCCAGGCTAAATAAGCCTTTATAATAAATAGCTGGGCAAGGGCTACAGCTATATCACATACATATTTACCTGTGATTCATCTCCAAAGTAAGGGAAGAGAGAAGTCCATGCAGGTGTACTTACCTCTCCCTTAACAAAAATAGCCCCATTACTTGATACTAGTTTGGCCTGATGCTCAGACACCTGTTATTTTTATTACTGGCATAAGGAGTCAAGTCTCCTGAGAATTTCTGCCCTAAGACTGTATGGAACATGTTTGCAATTTTCTTTTTATTGATTCAATATATTGCAGAAAGAGAAAGAAGAGAAAATTCAAAAGACTTGAAGGAAAGGACTCCTAAATATCAGATCACACCCCAATCTAAATCAACATTAATGACCAGTCCCCATAATATTGCTGAAGACAAATAAATTGCAAGGTATCATGTTCTCTTAGGAGGACAGTTCTTAACTCTCATTGTGAAGGCTGGATGATCAAATGAAAGGGTCAAAAAAGAATGCAGGCCAAAAGTCATTAAACTCTGATGATAGACACTCAGGCAAGATATTATTATTGTTAGTAAACACGTTAACTGTGGTACTTTGGTTTATTATCAGATTATACCTCCAAGAATAGAAGTTATCAAGTAATGAGCATGGCTGGCTATGATAGAATTTGTAATCTGAAACAACTAGTTTTGGAACCAAAGACTCATAGGAGGGGGGCAATTCAAATAACTTAATTCACTAGGATGACCTTCCAGACTATGTAGACACACAGCAGTGGTTTTGTTACACTTCGTGTTGGGGAAACATTTCATTCTATTGAGAAATTTTTTGCAAATTATTGGTGCAACAGAGGTGATTTTATGTTACTTATTGGATGTGCATTATGGGGTCAATTATTAATTACATTTCCTATGGAGGGGTTCATCAAGCAGTTTTAAGTTTGCACAATGCTGTTGTATAATTTGAAAGGTTCAAAGTGAAGGGATCTTGATTTATTTAACACTTTTACACAAAGGCGAATTTAGACTACAAAGAGCATAAAGTGAATGAATAGAATGTTGGATTTGAAGGTGATCCTTAATTAATCTGCTCTGCCAGTGTACTTTAGAAAAGCAGATGATATTTACATTATTTATAATTATAATGTGTCAATACGTGGTATCCATTTTAAATTTGCATATAGTGAAAATACCCATTGCTCAAGCACATCTACCCTCCACCATATGGACTTCTTGGTTTTTTGTTAGGCTGGATTGTGAAAGAAATAGATTAATTTAGGTTCTTTCTGTAGTTGTCATGGAGATATTTTTAACTGTGCTCCATATATCTTTATCAGTTGAACTGAAATCAGAAGGCCTGTGTTTCCTAGAGGGCAGACTGTTATTGAGGGGACACCAGGAAAAAAGGGAATGCAGAGAGTTAGGCTGGAAGCAATTAAGCCACATTGATAGAGCAGTCTATGATATTTAATAAAGTTCCATTTGTTCAACTTAAGCTGTGCTCAGACTCACTCTTTGCTAATGAAACATGGTGGCAGCATCTGAGCTGCGAGTTCTCTGCAGTACATCAGCCATGCAGTGTGTGAGCCATGGGACTCGGTCTGAAGCTCCCCAGAGTCCTGGAGTTTGCAGCCACAAGCTTAACCCAGCAATCGACGCAGTGGAAGGAGGAGTTCCAGCTATACACAGGCCTGGCCATGCAGAAGGACAACAGAGAAAAGTAAAATTATGTGATCTTAAGAGGATTGGGGAGCAAGGCAGAGAGATCTGCAATGCTCTGATGTGCACCACTGCCTCAAGCCTCACAGCAGTCCTAGGAGGCCTGGGGACCTACTGCTCCTCAAAGCAGAAGGAAACTGCAGAACAAAACAGAGTTTTCACTAGAGACTAACCCAAAGGGGGGTGGATAGATCCTTATGTTACTGCCTTTGGCAAACTGACTGCTACATTCAATTTTGGGGACTTGACAAACTCCTTAATTTGAGACAGGATAGTCTGCAGGATTTATGAGCAGCTGCTCTGTGAAAATGAACTAACATTAGACAGATGCTTACTCATGGGGCATGCAGTGGAAGCCTCAAGAGAAAGGATAAAAGCCCTAGGAGGCACAATGTCCCCATAAGTATCTGGAGTGAAACAACGGCAAAGGAGAGCAAGTAGCCATGGTTCCATACCCACAGTGAGATGCATTTACTATGGGAGACAGCCTGAGTCAGTAAAGGAGAAGTGCCCTGCACTAGGACAGCATTACAAGGAATGTGGCAATTTGAAACATTTTAACACTGTGTACAAGATCTCTCAGAAAATTCAGGCAGACTTGTACAAGAAGGGGATGGCACATCAGAGAGCAGTGATGACATCATGACTCTCTCTTTGCCCTGGTCTACACTAGGAGTTTAAGTCAAATTTAGCAGCGTTAAATCGATGTAAACCTGCACCCGTCCACACGATGAAGCTCTTTTTTTCGACTTAAAGGGCTCTTAAAATCGATTTCCTTAATCCACCTCTGACAAGTGGATTAGCGTTTAAATCGGCTTTGCCGGGTCGAATTTGGGGTACTTTTTATGCAATTAGACGGTATTGGCCTCCGGGAGCTATCCCAGAGTGCTCTATTGTGACCGCTCTGGACAGCACTCTCAACTTAGATGCACTGGCCAGGTAGACAGGAAAAGGCCTGTGAACTTTTGAATTTCAATTTCCTGTTTGCATGGTCACCTGCAGCTTGCCACGCTGGCCAGAGCTCATCAGCAGAGGTGACCATGATGGAGTCCCAGAATCTTAAAAGAGCTCCAGCATGGACCGAACGGGAGGTATGGGATCTGATCGCTGTATGGGGAGAGGAATCCGTGCTATCAGAACTCTGTTCCAGTTTTCGAAATGCCAAAACATTTGTCAAAATCTCCCAGGGCATGAAGGACAGAGGCCATAACAGGGACCCGAAGCAATGCCACGTGAAACTTAAGGAGCTGAGACAAGCCTACCAGAAAACCAGAGAGGCAAACAGCCGCTCCGGGTCAGAGCCCCAAACATGCCACTTCTATGATAAGCTGCATGCCATTTTAGGGGGTTCAGCCACCACTACCCCAGCCATGTTGTTTGACTCCTTCAATGGAGATGGAGGCAACACAGACGCAGGTTTTGGGGATGAAGAAGAAGATGATGATGAAGTTGTAGATAGCTCACAGCAAGCAAGCGGAGAAACCGGTTTTCCTGACAGCCAGGAACCGTTTCTCACCCTGGACCTGGAGCCAGTCCCCCCCAGACCCACCCAAGGCTGCCTCTTGGACCCGCCAGGCGGAGAAGGGACCTCTGGTGAGTGTACCTTTCAAAATACTATACATGGTTTAAAAGCAAGCATGTTTAATGATTAATTTGCCCTGGCATTTGCAGCTTCCTGGATGTACTCCCAAAGCCTTTGCAAAAGGTTTCTGGGGAGGGCAGCCTTATTCCACCCACCATGGTAGGACACTTTACCACACCAGGCCAGTAGCACGTACTCGGGAATCATTGTAGAACAAAGCATTGCAGTGTATGTTTGCTGGCATTCAAACAACATATGTTCTTTATCTCTCTGTGTTATCCTCAGGAGAGTGATATCATTCATGGTCACCTGGTTGAAATAGGGTGCTTTTCTTAAGGGGACATGCAGAGGTGCCCGTTCCTGCTGGGCTGTTTGCCTGTGGCTGAACAGAAATGTTCCCCGCTGTTAGCTGTGGGGGGCGTGAGGGGCTAGCCACATGGTGGGGGGAGGCAAAATGCGACCCTGGAATGAAAGCACATGTGCTGTGTATGTAATGTTAACAGCAAGGTTTACCGTGAAAGAGTGTAGCCATTGTTCTAGAAAATGTGTCTTTTTAAATACCACTGCCTCTTTTTTTTTTCTCCACCAGCTGCATGTGTTTCAGTGATCACAGGATTTTCTCCTTCCCAGAGGCTAGTGAAGATTAGAAGGCGAAAAAAATGCACTCATGATGAAATGGTCTCTGAGCTCATGGAGTCCTCCCACACTGACATAGCACAGATGACTGTGTGGAGGCAGACAATGTCAGAGTGCAGGAAAGCACAATATGACCGGGAGGAGAGGTGGCGGGCTGAAGAGAGTAAGTGGTGGGCTGAAGAGAGGGCTGAAGCTCAAATGTGGCAGCAGCGTGATGAGAGGAGGCAGGATTCAATGCTGAGGCTGCTGGAGGATCAAACCAATATGCTCCAGCGTATGATTGAGCTGCAGGAAAGGCAGCAGGAGCACAGACCGCTGCTACAGTCCCTGTGTAACCAACCGCTCTCCTCCCCAAGTTCCATAGCCCCCTCACCCAGACGCCCAAGAACATGGTGCGGGGGCCTCCGGCCACCCGGCCACTCCACCCCAAAGGATTGCCCAAGCAACAGAAGGCTGGCATTCAATAAGTTTTAAAGTTTTAAACTTTTAAAGTGCTGTGTGGCCTTGTCCTTCCCTCCTCCACCACCTCTCCCAGTGCTTCTCTCCTCCACCACCCCTCCTGGGCTACCTTGGTAGTTATCCCCGTATTTGTGTGATGAATGAATAAAGAATGCATGAATGTGAAGCAACAATGACTTAATTGCCTCTGACAGCACTGATCGAAGGGAGGAGGGGAGGGTGTTAGCTTACAGGGAAGTAGAGTGAACCAAGGGGCGGTGGGTTTCATCATGGAGAAACAAACAGAACTTTCACACCGTAGCCTGTCCAGTCATGAAACTGGTTTTCAAAGCTTCTCTGATGCGTACCACGCCCTCCTGTGCTCTTCTAACCGCCCTGGTGTCTGGCTGCGCGTAACCAGCAGCCAGGCGATTTGCCTCAACCTCCCACCTCGCCATAAACGTCTCCCCCTTACTCTCACAGATGTTATGGAGCGCACAGCAAGCCGCAATAACAGTGGGAATATTGGTTTCGCTGAGGTCTAACTGAGTCAGTAAACTGCGCCAGCGCACTTTTAAACGACCAAATGCACATTCTACCACCATTCTGCACTTGCTCAACCTGTAGTTGAACAGTTCCTGACTACTGTCCAGGGTGCCTGTGTATGGCTTCATGAGCCATGGCATTAAGGGGTAGGCTGGGTCCCCAAGGATACATATAGGCATTTCAACGTCCCCAACGGTTATTTTCTGGTCTGGGAATAAAGTCCCTTCTTGCAGCTTTTGAAACAGACTAGAGTTCCTGAAGATGCGAGCGTCATGTACCTTTCCCAGCCATCCCACGTTGATGTTGGTGAAACGTCCCTTGTGATCCACCAGGGCTTGCAGCACTATTGAAAAGTACCCCTTGCGGTTTATGTACTCGCCAGCTTGGTGCTCTGGTGCCAAGATAGGGATATGGGTTCCGTCTATGGCCCCACCACAGTTAGGAAATCCCATTGCAGCAAAGCCATCCACTATGACCTGCACATTTCCCAGGGTCACTACCCTTGATATCAGCAGATCTTTGATTACATTGGTTACTTGCATCACAGCAGCCCCCACAGTAGATTTGCCCACTCCAAATTGATTTCCGACTTACTGGTAGCTGTCTGGTGTTGGAAGCTTCTACAGGGCTGTTGCCACTCGCTTCTCAACTGTGAGGGCTGCTCTCATCTTGGTATTCTTGCACCTCAGGGCAGGGGAAAGCAAGTCACAAAGTTCCATAAAAGTGCCCTTACGCATGCGAAAATTTCGCAGCCACTGGGAATTGTCCCAGACCTGCAACACTATGCGGTCCCACCAGTCTGTGCTTGTTTCCAGACCCCAGAATCGGCGTTCCACCGCATGAACCTGGCCCATTAGCACCATGATGCCCACATTGCCAGGGCCCCTGCTTTGAGAGAAGTCTGTGTCCATGTCCTCATCACTCATGTTACCGCGCTGACGTCGCCTACTCGCCCGGTATCGCATTGCCAGGTTCCGGTGCTGCATATACTGCTGGATAATGCATGTGGTGTTTAATGTGCTCCTAATTGCCAAAGTGATCTGAGCGGGCTCCATGCTTGCCGTGGTATGGCGTCTGCACAGAAAAAAGGTGCGGAACGATTGTCTGCCGTTGCCCTGACGGAGGGAGGGGCAACTGACAACATGGCTTACAGGGAATTAAAATCAACAAAGGGGGTGGCTTTGCAAGAAACTGAATGGCCCCCTCAAGTATAGAGCTCAAAACCTCAAGGATAGAACTCAAAACTGGGTTTGGCAGCCCGTTGATTTTACAGAGGGAAGGAGGAGAAAATGAATACAAAACAAATCTGGTCTATTTCTTGTTTTGAGTCACTTCATCTATCTTTATACATCTTGCTGGCAGCAGACTGTGCAGTACAACCGCTAGCCATCATCATCTCCTGGGTGCTCAGCAGAAGACGGTGCAGTATGACGACTAGCCATCATCTTCTGCTGGCTGGAGGTTAAAAGACAGTGCACTGCCGGTAGGACTGAATCGCCACGAGACGAAACTTAAAAGGGAAATGACCTGGCTGAGTCACTCCCATGTTTGCCCAAGTGCCCGATTAAAAGAGCACCCAGGACTACGTTGATGACGGCTACCAGTCATACTGCACTGTCGGCTGCCAAAAGGCAATTAACTGCTGCTGTGTAGCAATGCAGTACCACGTCTGCCAGCACCCAGGAGACATATGGTGACGGTTTGCTGAGCAGGCTCCATACTTGCCGTGGTATGGCGTCTGCACAGGCAACGCAAGAAAAAAGGTGCAAAACGATTGTCTGCCCTTGCTTTCACGGAGGGAGAGAGGGAATGGGGGCCTAACAATATGTACCCAGAACCACCCGCGACAATGTTTTAGCCCCATCAGGCACTGGGATTTCTACCCAGAATTCAGATGGGCGGCGGAGACTGCGGGAACTGTGGGATAGCTACCCACAGTGCAACGCTCTGGAAGTCGACGGTTGCCTCGGTACTGTGGACACACTCCGCCGACTACATGCACTTAGAGCACTTGTGTGGGGACACACACAATCAACTGTATAAAACCGCTTTCTACAAAACCGACTTCTATAAATTCGACCTAATTTCGTAGTGTAGACATACCCATAGAGTCCAAGAGCATATCTGGTTCAGGCTGTTGGGACAGGAAAGCAACATGGGATAATACCAGCCTCCTTGCCTGCAACAATGTTAATAGGGAAATGCTCAGTGTAACTTCAGCTGGATAGTGGGGCCTCCTGCAGTGTGACTGCTTGGGGTGAATTGGGCTTGAACACACCCATTACAAGGAGCAGACATAGTCTAATAATGTGCAATGAGAGCATAATGCAGCCTGTAGGAAAATGTGACCTCAAAGTAACTAATCTGAAAAATAACAGACAGAACCAACTGAGGTTCGTGGTGCTGGATGGAAAGTACCACAGACCCCTGTTGGGGAATACAGCCATACAAACCATGGGTTCAGGATGCAGCATCACAACTTCATAGCTGCAGTGCAAGAAGAAAAAGGGCGAGTCCTATGGACATTGGAGACAACTTTAAAACCATACGTGGGGATATTTTCAAGGGAAATGGGTGCCTTGAAGGAACGCTGGAACTGGAAGTAGACTACACAGTGGAACCTGTGTGTTACCAAGAAGGAGAATTCCAGTGGCATTACACAATCCAGTATGCAAGGAGCTCAAAACTCTGCAGAGCAGGGGTATTGTAGCACCTATAGAGGCTAGTACAGTCTGGGTAAGCAGCATTGTGGTGGTAAAGAATCAATCAGGCAAATTACACATATGCATAGACCCAAAGCCACTGAACAAGGCATTGAAAAGATGCCACTGTCCACTGCCCACAACTGATGACCTCTTGCCAGAACTCTCCAAAGTCAGAATCATTATGGTGTGTGATGTGAGGGACAGGTTTTGGCACACAAGCCTAGATAGAGAGTCCAGCATGCTGAAAACTTTCGGAACACCATTTGGTCACTACAGATGGGTATGCATGCCGATGGGCATAAGCCCAGTTCCAGATAAGACTCACCCCAGGGTTGCAAGGACTGCCTGGGGTGAAAATAATTGCAAGTGATATCCTCATTGTAGGCAAATGGACCAATGATACAGAAGCTGAACAAGACCCTGGCAGAAAACTACAGCCTTTCCACAGTGATGTGGTGACAAGAACCCTACCAAAATGTGCCTCAAACAGCATGAAGTGACATACCTTGGCTATCTGCTCACAGCAGAGGGACTGAAAGCAGGTGCAAACAAGATCAAGGCAGACAGAAGAATGCCAGCTCCAGTGGATGTGACAGTGGTACAGTGCTTCACTGGGATGATAAATTTGCTGTCCAAATTCTGTCTGCACTTGACTGTAGTAGCAGAATCCAAATGTCAGCTCACCAGGAAGTATTTTGCATGGGACTGGGTAGGTCCCCAACAGCAAGCATTTAGCATGCCAAAACAAGTGATAGTGGATGCCCCTGTCCTGAAGTCCTACCAACCAGGAGAGCCACTGTTGCTCCAGTGTGATGCATCAGAGAAAGGATTGGGTGTTGCTCTTTTGCAGGAAAGCCATTTGCTTATATCAGCAGAGACCTGTCACAGGCTGAACTGGGTGTGCCCAAATAGAAGAAGCACTTCTGGCTGTAGTATTTGGAGTAGAGCAATTCCATCAGTACATGTATGCACTATTATTGGGTGACCAATCAGACCACAAGACCCAGAGACAATCATGGCAAGCCCCTTCTTAGTGCTCCATAGGGGTGTGTTAATTAGCCTCCAGCTCTACTAGACAGAGGTCAGATAATGTCCAGGAAAATTACTGTTGTTAGCTGATACCCTGAGCAGGATGCATTTACCCAGCATCGGTGAGATGGGGGAAGAGGATCAGGACATAGTGCAGCATGCAAATGAATTCAGTTTTCCAGTTTCAACAACAAAGCTGATAGAAATCAAAGAGGATATGGAAAAGGACATCCAACTATAGGCAATGAAAAGAGTAATATTAGCAGTGTGGCCTGAAGACAAAAGCCAAGTACTAGTAAGAGCAGAATCATGTTTTCAAATTAAAGATGAACTGAGTGCAGCATGTGAATGGATTCAGTTTCCCAGTTTCAACAGCACAGCTGATAGAAATCAAAGAGGATATGGAAAAGGACATCCAATTATAGGCAACAAAAAGAGTGATATTAGCAGGGTGGCCTGAAGACAAAAGCCAAGTACTAATAAGAGCAGAATCATGTTTTCAAATTAAAGATGAGCTGAGTGTGCAGGATGGAATCATACTTTGAGGACAGAGAACTATTGTCCAAGCTTCATTATGTAAGGATGTCATGCAAAAAATACATGCCTGACAGCTGTCTTAGATGGGATCAAGAGTGTTTACTGTCTGGGAATAAATGCTGGTCATGTTATAACTGGTAGCAAAAAGAGATTGGTACCATGTGAGCTACCAACCTGACCATGGGAAAAGATGGGAGTGGAGTTATTTACCTTCACTGTAAAGTAGTACTTGATTACAGTGGACTACTATCAAATTTCTGGGAGGTTAATATCCTGCTTGACACAAGAAGCAAGTCAGTGATTGGCAAACTGAAGGGCCACTTTGCAAGATATGGCATTCCAGACACTGTATTCACTGAGCACAGATAGTCTGCCGCACTTGTGAGCAGCTGGAAGAATTCAAGAATTCAAGGAATTTGCATACAAAGAGGAGGTAACCATCACAGCACCAACCCGCAATACCTGCAGAGTTATTGTAAGGTGGAATCAGCTGAAAGACTGTTACACAAGACTCTTTATTCTGGTTCAGAACCCACAGGGATGGAGAAGATGAGACAGGGAGAAAGCTTGCTAGATTTGGAGGCAGGTGACAGGGAGATAGACAAAACTCACTCCCAGTGTGGTCACATGTTGAGGAGACCAAACTATTTCAAAGACTATGTAACCAGCTGAGTCTGTGGTAAAGATGAGATTTCAACTCAGCTACGTGCTAGCAACCTCTGGTCAAAGGGAGATGGGGTGGGGATCTTGCTGTAATTATTGGTTTTTAAAGTTTATACAAAAATGTTTGTAAAATAGGGAAGATGTATCATGATTAGTGGAACTGGAGTCACAGGGGCCATGTTCCCTGGAGGAGCTGTTATTGAAGAGACACCCGTGGAAACTGGGAACTCCAGGGAGTTAGGCTGGAAGGAACTTGGCCTTGTGGACAGAGTAGCCAAAGGGTTTAATAAAATTTAATTGCTCAACTTAATAAGCATTCAACTTCACTCTTTTTGTGAATGAAACAATCAGAAGAGGAACATTTGTCCAAATGCTTCAAATGCCTCTTCATTTACACTCCTGGAAATCCATAACTTGGTGGGGTATCTTTAACCATAGCAATAGAGTCAGATGGTAAGGTATGGTAGAACAGTGTGTACCTTAACAGGAACCAGGAAACTGCACTGTGATGTTTCTGCTAATAAGGTGTGTGAGAATGTGACTGCTCACTTGCTCATCCAGAATAAACAGAATCAAGGAGGGCTGAACAGAGAATGAAGAAGAAAAATCTGTTCAATTCTGAAGACATCTAGAGTGAGTGTGACTCGGTTATTAACGGTATTTTTGCCTGGCAATCCATGACCAAGGTATGAATGTGCATGATCCCAACTACAAAAATGGCCTGAACTTAGTCAGCCTTGACATGTGGACTTACTTATATTCTACATGTGAAAGCACTGTCCCCAGACATTGCTGCATCAGTTTATGGTGTCTTGTAGGAGCCAATTCAAATATGAGTTACAAGAGAAAATGATGCTCCTTTGCACATTTGTGGCAGTAGGAGAGAAAGAGATTTGCAGTATGCCTCCTGAAACCCTCTTTTTGGGCTTTTAGCAACTCTGATAATTGAACAACAAAAAGTTGGCCTTTTGGTGTTATATCAATAAAGAGAGACAACTTGAGTTTATGTTGTGGGGCATGTGGGGGCATTAGATATTTATGGTGGGAAGAGCAGGTTTTTTTACCTATTATATGTTTTGATATGAAATGGTACAGCTGATTATTGTAAAGACACCCAGAGTATGGGATGAATCATAGAATATCAGGGTTGGAAGGGACCACAGGAGATCATCTAGTCCAACCCCCTGCTCAAAGCAGGGCCAATCCCCAATTTTTGCCCCGATCCCTAAATGGCCCTCTCAAGGATTGAACTCACAACCCTGGGTTTAGCAGGCCAAGGCTCAAACCACTGAACTATTCCTCCCCCCAGTGAGTCATTGACCAGTCTATTGACCAGTGGTCATCTTCTTTATAGACATTTAATTTAATAATTATTTTTTAAAGAATTTCTCTCTCAGCATCAAGAATACCTGACCTGATAGAACTGCAAGATTTGGATGTCTGAAAGGACTTCTGTACATTTTCTAATTTATTTTTATAATATTTAGTGTTATCCAAAGCTATTCCTTAAAGTAATTCAAGTTGTCCTGCAACAAAGTCCACAAAAAGACCATGGAGAAGCAGTCAGATTTAAGAATGAGTAACTCTTCTAACTAGAATTTTTGACCTGAGAGCAATATAAATTGTGATTCTTGGAGTATAAAGGGATAGCATCACAGACTAATAAAACACAGAGAAAGAGAGAATACTAGAATACATAGGCTATATCCTCAGTTTGTTTAAATCAGTAATCAGTGGTTTACACCAGCTGAGGTTCTGGCCCCATGTTATTAAAATTCTGGAAACAGAAGTTTTCAGAATTTCAGAATCTGAGTTCTGAATCTTTGCCTTCAAAGCTGACTTTGCGCTTTAAAAATCATTTAGTCATGACAACAAGAAAGACTTCTCATTGACATAAAGAAAGATGACATTTGATCCTTTATTAGTCTGTCATCCTCTACATTTTATATTGGAACAATCAATGTAGATTAGAGGACCATGTATTGTGTTAGCTTTTGTAATTGGAGTGTAGGATAAATATAAAATTAGAGAATTAAGTTAGCGTAAGTTTGGTTAAAGAAATGTGTTGTGCAAAGAGGCCCTAACTAGCAAGTAAAAAAAAGGTCTGAAAAGAAATGAGTTTTATAAGGCCAGACGAAATGATGTAGGGAGGATGTTCAAAGAATAACTAATAAAATAAGGGAAAGTATTTGAAAAGAAGGCCTCTGACCAATAGGGGTGACTGCAGATGGCTTTAAATAAGACAAAGAGACTCTGTTTTACAACGGGTCAACATGGCCCTTTCCACCCCACATTTCCATGTTATCTCAAAAGTTAGGGCTGATATGAACCCAGTGCAAATTAGGGTTTATGTGACGCCAGGTGTGGTCAGCAAGAAGGAGGGGAAGAGATGCGGAGGAAAGGCATTGGGGAGAAAGGAAATTGTAAATCTCATCTGGATTAAAACTGGAAATAAGGGTGAACTGTCTCAAATTGGTTTTTTAGCTGAAGTCAGTAATTGGCACTGACATCACTTATTTGATAAAGGGTATAAAAATAAACTCTCAAAGGGTTCATTGCTAAAACCTGTCTGACCACATTGGAACTGACAACCATGGCTCTAAGCCCCCCTGGGTTTAGCTTGTTTTTAAGTATCTTGATGAAATGCTTATAAATGTTTTGTTACTCTTTGAATGTAGTAAATTGCTTATTATTTAGGTTTTGGGGGCATGTTTAGAGCCATTTTATAAATACTGTTTGGCCTTTGGATTTAATAAAGGAATTTATGATTAAATTAGTGTCGTGGTAATCCCCAGTTCCAACATGGAGTACGAAACTCTTAAGCATTTTGTGGCAGCTGGCAGCACAGTATAGCAGAGGATTGTATCTGAAAGAGTTCTTTCAGCACATTGCGTAATGACAGGTTTCAGAGTAACAGCCGTGTTAGTCTGTATTCGCAAAAAGAAAAGGAGTACTTTTGGCACCTTAGAGACTAACCAATTTATTTGAGCATAAGCTTTCGTGAGCTACAGCTCACTTCATCGGATGAAGCTCACGAAAGCTTATGTTCAAATAAATTGGTTAGTCTCTAAGGTGCCACAAGTACTCCTTTTCTTTCA
The DNA here is from genome assembly GCF_965140285.1 of Lepidochelys kempii. Lineage (NCBI taxonomy): Eukaryota > Metazoa > Chordata > Testudines > Cheloniidae > Lepidochelys > Lepidochelys kempii. The sequence continues at coordinate 62,176,712 of NC_136384.1, read as the reverse complement.
GCACATTGTTCATTTCCTGTCGAAGTGGGAACTCATCTAGAGCTCTAAAAAACAGTCATGACGCAAGCCATTTTGCTGTTCAGGATATTCTTTTAAATGACTCTTCCTATGTAATGTCTCTTCAAAATATTCTTGTCTGTTTTTTTGTATGGCTTCTATCTATTCATTATTAGTAAGGGTATGTTTTAGTCACGGGTATCTTTAGAAAAAGTCATGGACAGGTCACTGGCAATAAACAAAAATTCACAGCCTGTGACTTGTCCATGACTTGTACTATATATCCCTGACTAAATCTTGCAAGGGGGGGACGGACTGGGGGTGCCGTGGGTGCTGGGGGGGTTGGCAGGGCTGGCAGACTCCCTACCTATCTCCATACCACCTCAGAAGCAGCGACATTCCCCTCCCTCTGCTCCTAGGCAGAGGCGTGGCTAAGCAGCTCTACGCGCTACCTCCGCCCTGAGCACAGGCTCCGCAGCTCCGACTGGCTGGGAACTGTGGCCAATGGGAGATGTGGGGGCGTTGCCTGTGGGCAGAGGAAGCACATGGCCTCCACCTGGGAGCCCTGAGCCCCCTCTGACATCCAAACTCCTCCTGCTGCTCTGGGGGATGGCACGGTGGCCTGAGATTGCCCCAGCAGTGGCTGGTGCGGTTGGCCCAGGGGCTGCTCGGGCGGCCCTGGGGTCAGCTGCACTGGTCGCTGCAGAAGTCATGGAGGTCACGGAAAGTCACAGAATCCATGACTTCCATGACCCCTGTGACAAACTCGCAGCCTTAATTATTAGTTATGTACTCTCCACAGTTAGTTAAGGCAGCCCCTAACCAGCACATTTTTATGTTGGTTGCTTATAGGTTAACTATAAGAGGAGCTAAATTCATCCTTGGTCTGTTTTTGTTGACTTCAGTGGGTTTACCCCAGAGGCGAATTTGGCTCCAACTTTCAGCTGTGTAGTTATTGGCTTAGAAAAGCCTGGAAAAGTAAAAACTTGTGCTAGTCTTCTTTAACTATTTAAACATCTGTCTCTGGCTTGTGAAAAAGCTAAAGACTACAGGAGAATGAGCTGTCTTGAGCAGGGGTTCTGAAACTTTTTTTTTCGGGCCCCTTTTGAAATATTTCAGGCTGTGATGCTCCCCAACCCAAAAATTGATAGTAAATTACTGTTCATACTCATAGGAGCACTAAATGGCAATATCTTATCATGCCCTTATTGCAACCCTTACTTCTGAGCCCCTGCTAGAGACGCTGCTGCCTTCAGAGCTGGGCACCTGGCCAGCAGATGCCACTCTTTGACTGCCCAACTCTAAAGGCAGCACAGAAATAAGGGTGGCAATACCAAATCACAGACATTTTTTCATATGTCAAAAATCTGCCTGGACGGAGATCAGAGGACCAGAACCAGAGGCCATGGCCGGGAAAACCCACAAATATGGTAACCCTAATGTTGCGACCCCCTACAATAGCCTTGCAACCCCCTTTTGGGCCAGGACCCCAAGTTTGAGAAACACTGGTCTAGAGGCTGGCTAGATTGCTGTATTGACTTTACTCTGAAATAATGAACATTCAGCAGTTTGTACAGGAAAACCAAGATGGTATCTTGTGATTCCCCAGCACACTTGTCAAACAACCTTGTCCTTTGATCTTATCGCTTCTCGGAAGCTAACCAGCTTTTCACCCATTCCAGTTACTGATAATCCTCCATGGAAATGGATTCAGTTTTGCTTGATCATGAAAGAGCCCTTGTCCTGTTGAGTCAGTATGGTATTAATAATAATACCCAGCATGCAGTTGTAGAGCTTTAGATGTATCAGTTGTACTAATCAATGTTCTTCCGTATACTTTTTGAAAGATTAGAAATGTGACCACCACTATTTTGGCTAAATATCAGCATGGAAAATCCCCTTATTTCAATTAGATGAGTTCAGGCCCGCTCAGAAGTCCAGAGAGGCCCGGGCCACTTCCAGTTTTTGAGGGCCCTAGCCATAATAAAAATAAAAAATGACGACACATGAAAACAAAATAAGGCACCAAAAAAAAGAGTGAGACATAATTTGAATTTTTTTTATTTAACAAATGTTTTTCTAGCCCTTTTTTGTGCCAAAAAATGTCTTTTACGCACACAAACAAGTTGCAAAACTTATCAAATGCCAAAAAATTAACAAGTGTCTACATTTGAGGCTCTCTTTGAGCTTGAGGTCCAGGCCAAATGGCCCTCCTGTCCCCCGTTCTCCTGATTAGCCCTGGATGAGCTAAATCTTCAGTTTGCTATCCTTCTCCTACTGCTGAGTACAGTGCTGGTACAAATGACTGCCCCATTTCCACCCCCTCCCATGAAGTTGTTGCTATTGGGGAGTTTTGAAGTAATGCTGCTGTGTGATATTTATGAAATGCTTTGCTAGGGAAATGCAAAATATAATGTAATGTAATATAATGTCATGTAGGAATGTTAGCAAATAAACCACAGAAAAGCTGTCTCTGGTCCCCCAATAAATGATATAAAGGTATTTATTTTTCTACCAAGAAGTAAGGTTACAACAATCAATGAGCCATATTCATAATAAATTCATGTGCTAGAATTGTAAACCACCTAGATAAACATGAGGGACGACTAGCATAGCTAACTGTAAAGGAAAATCATGTCTTTATAATGTACTAGAAATCTTGTGTGCTTCAATAAAAGTGGAAAAAGTAAAGCCAGAAAATGTAACTTATTCAGACTTTCAAGAAGCCTTTGACATGAGGTTATTCATGAAACTAACTAGCTCTCACCACTATGGCATATTCTGATGTGGGTGTCCCTCAATCAATCCTGTTGAAATTGTTCCACATTAATTATTACTTGGGCCAGAGAGTGAGAATGACTCTATAGCCCGCTGCAAAGGGCACTCACCTGAGAGGTGCAGATCTCTCTTCAAATCCCTTCTCCTCATCAGCAAGAGGAGGGAATGGAATTAGAGTCCCCATATCCCAGGTGAGTATCCTAGCCACTGAAGTAAAGGTTATAAATGAGGTCCTATATCTCCCAGCCCCTGCCTGTTTTGTGTGGAATTAAGCAGTCTTTGAACATGCCTATTGGATCAGGCCCTGCATGGGTGGCGGATATAATAGGCCAGGGGAGGCTCTGCCTCCCCTGGTGCAGCTGCTGCCACCAGACCCCAGTTGCAGATTTAGCAGGGGGAGTTTTTGCTTTTTTATTATGCCTCGTGCTCCATGGGCACCAGGGAGATTACTGATGAGCCCAGGAAGCTGAGTAACACATACTGCCTTCTTAGCCACCCTGGATCCTGCATGGGGCATATCAAAAGCTCGGGTTCTTCTTCCAGAAGAAGAGAAGAGCTTTTGAATTTTCCTGTAGGTCAGCTTAGGGTCTGTGGAGGGGAGGCGCAGCTGCAGCAGCTCCAGCTGGCCTGGGGCTCCTCTGAGCAGGTTAGGGGGCTCAGGGCTCCAGCCGGCCTGGGGCTCCAGCCACGGAGGGGGTCTCAGGGCTTCAGCTGTGAAGGATGGTGGGGCAGGGGGTCTCGGGGCTCTGGCCGCGGGGGTGTGGAAGGGGCGGAGCCAGGGGCTAGCCTCCCCAAAGTGGGGCTCCAATTGCCGCCTATCAGGCCCTGCATACTACTTAGGTGGAAAAGTACCTATTTTACCCTGATTCATGGATTGCAAACAGGGATAGGGACCTCCCTGCAGCCTGAACTTAGGTGCCTATCTCTGTGAGGTGGTGGGGCTTAGGAGATATACCTCATCAGTATCTCCTATTGGTTATCTTAGGCAGCTCCCTGCCTAACATGCTGGATTTTGTGGATCACATGCTTAGCTATCCATATCTCCCCTTTCATTGTACAGGGAGACTAGATGTCTAACACAGGGTTTGTGAATTCCTGTGATTTCCTAGGTGCCTAAAAGTAAAGTGGCATGATGCTGAGTGTCTCAATGCTTAAGTCCCTTTGTGAATCTGGGCCTGAGCACCTTCCAGTAGGAGATTAAACACTGTGACTACTTATCTGACACATGTATCTCTCATCTACTCCCCAGTGAAAGAAGTGTGTGTAGTTGAGTGTTTTGATTTGGAGTTTGTTTATATACATATTGTTGTGTGTTTATGTTAGAGAAGACTAGGTCAGAGAAATGTGGCTTTCACATTTGGTGGTGAGGTTTGTTATGGTCCTTAGTTCTTGTGGGAGTTCATTCCACAGTTTTGGGCCAGTGCCTGAGAAATCTCGGTCTCCTGTACAGGTAGAATTGTCCTTTTATTTACCTGTTGAGCCAATGGAGCAAAATTGTTGACCATATTCTTTATCCTGGACTTTAGGAGGTCTTTTAGAAGCCCTGAACCTAGGCCACTGAGCATAAGGACTGAGACCTGGATCTTAACTTGTTATTATGGAAAGGCATCAGAGGGAGCAGAACACAAGTTTGATATGCTTGCAGTGGCTGGTGTTGCTGAGAAGACATGCTGCAGAGTTTTGTACTAGATGTTTTTTTCCTAAGCGTTAAAGGCTTTGTGCCGGGATCTATCATGTTGTCATAGTCCAGCTGGGAGGTGATGAAGGCATGAATAGCTGAGTCCAGGTCATTGTCCGCCAAGATGGGATGGAGTCTCCCAGCTGAATGAAGATGATAGAAAGCATTACTCACCTTTGTTTGTATGTGAGAACTTTGCATCAGCAAAGAATCCAGGAACATTCCTAAACTACAGACTAAATTGACCAGCTGTGGATGGGTGCCTTTAATCAAAGGAGACTGCACCATGGCTGCAAATTCTTCAAGATGCTTAAGGCTCACTGTTCCCGAATAAGAATACAGTTACTTTCATTGTATTGATTATACTGTGTTTCAGTAGAATGTTGAACATCCCAGAGAGTAATTTATTAGAAAGCTACAATTTGTTTTTGATCCAAACTCAAATTGTAATCTTCCAATACATTTAAAATAAACAGCTCCAATTAGTTTAGTACTTATCTTGTAAACCTTTCATTATGATCAGGTCAGGCATTAAACTATCTTTATTTTCACAGGTGATAAAAAATTGTCACTAATCCAATTGTTTAGTTATTTTGAGCTATCCCCTCCACTACAGATTTTGAGGAATTTTTATTGTGCTACACTACAGTAATTAATCATTGCGACGTCAATATTCTTGGCTGGTCCTCCTCATTAAATGGCATCTATTTTTCCTCTTCTTCTTCAGCATCAGGGAGTTTTCTCTACTTTGCTATTTGGTGCTAATTTGTAGTACTTGCCTAATCACTGACTGTAGGATGGAAATGTCCATGGAAAGAAATGAGGATATGATAATCTGAAAGTCATGGCACAAAACTGAAATTTGGACAAACAACAGATATTTCTCCTTTGGGTGAGCTGAAGCAGCTAAACTTTCTGTATAGCTTTGGGATACTCACAGAAGAATCCTGTGACAAGCCATTCCCTCTATACAAGTTATAGATTTCCTTTTTCCTGTTGGGGCAGAGGAAATGTAGAAATTTGGAAAGGAAGAGCCCTCAAACATATCCAGGTGTGACTAACTATAGGAATATAATGGGTATTGGAAGATTCCTGAAAAATGTATATGGAGAAGGGATTCTTTCCCCTTCTATATGTGGCTGTATAGCTTCATGTTCTAGAGGATCATCTGAAACTAGCTGTGGAAAATAAGACATTTTACCTGTTCCTCTCCTTTCCATTTCCCGCAGGGTTGTCTGGACTTCAGTGCAAGTGGCTGCCTGGGGAGAACAATTGTTGAAAATGAATAGAACCCTGCGCAATTCATGTAAGACATAAGTGCGGAAACCACTGATATGTATAGGGGGCTAATGTATTGCAGTCACCCCAGAGGATTGAAGTTGGATGTAGTTTGCTTGCTTTGATATATATATCTGAGTTGGGTTGAGAAACCAGCAAAACAGAGCTCACTCACTGGAAGGCAATTTTGACTATTTGTGATTATCAAAATTCCCATGGTACTTTTTGCAACAGTAGGGTTGTTACATGCAGTGTCTTAGTCAGATTCCAGGTTGGGTAACTATATCCTGCTTACCTGAAATCTTGCCGCAGTTTTAACTTCATATATTCTTCGCTTCCTGTCCTAAATTGTGTAGTGCTGCCATGTGCGGGATAAACAGCAACTGCATTCCACTCCAGAAGCTGCTTCATTTCTGTAGTGGGTGAATTAATTTATTTATTTAAAGCTTGCAAAAATGCTTTTGGGAATCTTTCAGGATTGTAAGATGCCATGAATTCAACAGGACAAAGTGATCTAATTAAAAACGATTTTAAGTTCTAAAACACCTTGATCACTAGGAATACACAAAATTAGTTTCTGCATGACCCTATTGATACAACCTTGCCATCCCAATCCTATTACCGTCTTGTTTGTGCCCACCCTTGCTTGTCCTGTCAACATTCTAGACTGAAGTTTTTGGGCCACGTACCCCAGCTATCCCTCCTGTGAGGTGCTTAGAATACCTTTTAGATATGGTGCAGAAAACAATCAATAGTAATATCATTTTGAATGGATGGAAGCTTTGTTCAGTAATTCTTAAAACCAACATAGAAACCACTCCAGGCTGCAGGGTGCTGGCTGCCGCTTCCTGCAACTCCCATGGGCTGGGAACGGTGAGCCATGGCCACTGGGAGCTGCGGGCGGCCATGCCTGTGGACGGTCAATATAAACAAACTGTCTCCCGGCCCGCCAGCGGATTACCATGATGGGCTGTGCCCACCACTGCTCTAATTTATGGCAGTCTCCCCAGCCTACAGGCTAGAAGGTACCCCAGAATTTCACTCAGTGCTATGGGCACACTCTTCTCATCCCCAATACATCCTTACATCAGGCCTTTTGAACAGCATAAGGCTATTTACACGGGGTCTACACTGTTCCTGTGCTAGGTGAATTCTCCCATGGCTTCTTGCAGCTTCTGCACCATCCGTATGTGCCCAAGAGTGACTTCTATTAGCCAGAATGGGAGCCAGGCAAATTACAATATAACATTGTCCTTAACAGTTGTTTCATGCAGCCTCATGTTATTACCATAATCCAAGCAACCAGTAAAGAGAAGTGAACAATCCTCAATACAGATTAATGCTTCACTTGTTTTACAGATACTGGAGCTTGCAAAGCTACCAGGCAGCTGACATCTCCAGACTGCCACCCAGTAGCAGCTGTAACCAACCTGCACTCTGCTGCCTGAGACCTGCTGCAGACACTGACCATTCGAACGTTTTGCCTTAAGGGTTTGATAGGCAACAGCCTGATGGCTCCTGATTGGCTCCCTGCCCTATATGAGCCCAAGGGGCGTTCCAGGAAGCATCCAGACAACAGCATGGCTCTTCTGTAGCTGCCCTTGTTGGGAGCCTGACAGTTTGACACTTTAAATTTACCCACATTTATGCTATGCTATTACATAATATTTCTGAAATACCCACAAAAATAAAGGAAATATTTCCAATTTTTGATGTATTAAAAACACAGAACCATTTTCTTTTCATGACCTTTCCAGGGTGAAAAGGAGACTGTGGGCCTGACAAGAGCAGGTTCTGGAATTGTTTCATTGACCAGAATGATGGCAACTCTTTGGGACAGTGGAAAGTTTAATCCAGCCTGCTGATGATGTCATTACTAATGTTTATATTGTGGTAGCACCCAGATGCCCTGGATAAGGCTGACACATTATGACACAATTCTTATGTGAGAGAAGCACCTGTCTGGCCTAAAATATTTTGCTGTTGGTGATGTTTGGAAGGTGATGGGGACTAGTCTAATCATCATGGCCAACAAGCTCCTTACATGGCAATGGATTATTAATTATTTAAATTCCTCAGCTACATTTATTTAAATATACACAAAGTAATTAAGCACAACAGTTGCACCAAAGGGCTAAAAATCCTACTAAGTTTTAGAATGGGAGCATGGTTTTATATAAAACAGCACCAGGAGACAAGAGATCTGGGCTCTATTCCTGGCTCTGACAGCGACTTCTTCGGTGACAAGTTGGGCAAGTCACTTCAGACCAAATTTCAAAAGTGGCTTTTAGTTCAGGTGGCTCAGGTTTTTAGGTATCATCATCCACACTTGGTAGAGGTTCTGATGTGCTGAGGTGCCTACGACTCCAAATGCAGTCAGAGGTTCAGCACGTTTGAAAATCAAACCTGAGATGTCTCCAGTGAGGATGCTATGTTCTGTAGCTTCTTTGTCTATAAAATCGTGATAAAAATACTTAGCTTTTTCACAGACATGTTATGAGGTTGAGTTCATTAATGTTTTCCAAACACCCTAAGATCGTTGGGTTGAAGGTGCTATAGAAATGCAAAATATTATCATTTGGGGGGCTGCAAGCCATGGTAAATGGAAACAGTTATTTGCATTACAATTACTACAGTCAGAAGTGAAAACTCTCAGCAGTGTGCAAAGCTATTTTATAATGCTGATGAAAAATTGGTGTGAGTCAATCCTATAATTTAAATGGGCATGTCAAGGACTTTTGACATTTAATATTTTCCTCTGACACTCCACAAATTCTGTAATAATAACTTAGAAGCTTGAACACATTTTCTTTCCCTACCATTTAGTCTTGTTACATATGGCATTTTGCCATGTTTCCAGTGTGCATAATTCATCTAACTATCTAGGTATTTCTATGGCCCTTATCACCACAGTATTTGACCACCTCACAATCACTGGTAGATTTTATCCTTGCAAAACCATGTCAGGTAAAGAAATGTTCTCCCCATTTTACACATAAGGAACAGTGTCCCTTAAGTGACTAGCCCAAGCCCCCAGAGAGAGTGTATGTTAGAGCCAAGAACTGAATCCAGGTCTCTCAAGTTCCAGGTTGGGTGACCTAACCACTACATCATGCTTCCTCCCAATAAGCCAATCAACATCTGTTTCACTTACACTTTCAATACTGTAAGTTCTTTGAGACAGATATGCTGTCTTTCTTTGTGTTTGTAAAGTATTGAACACTCTGAGTGTTATTGCACTCTAAATAAGCAGCCCTGGGTCTCGTTGATTTCAATGGGGATTAGTGCCAGGATATGCTTGTGCAGATCCAGTTGTAGGTTTGGGACCATGGGCCAGATTGGCACTTACACTAGGGCAACTTTACACTGCTAAGGAGTTGTAATGGGGCCTTAACATACATTAATACCCACTTTAATGTGCTTTTACATTGCCAGAGATATGTAAAGGGGCTTTAGCGTAAAAGAGAATAAGACCAGCCTTAAGACTGCAAGCTCTTTGGGGCAGGGACTGTCATTTCGGTTATGTCTGTACAGTACCTAGCACAATGGGGCCCTGACCGAGTTATGGCTTCTAAGTGCTACTGTCATTCAAAAATAAATAATTTAAAATTCTGTGAACAAGAGAGTAGATTTTTCCTTGTTCATGGCAAAGTATATTCCACTTGTCATCATTAAACACTAAGCAACCTAACATGAAAATACAACAGCTTTTGAGATAGCAACTGACCATCAGTAAGCCATCTATATTTAGCATTTGCCCAGACTGTAAATAGCTTTAACATAACTATTTGGCTTTTACCTAAAATGTTAAAATGACTTGAGAAAGGGCAGATAGCGTTATAACTAAGAGATGCACATCCTGTGTATCGTCTAACAAAACTTCCATTATTTCCAAGTTCTGTTTCAAGCTGTGTTCTTTCTAATATTAGAAATGTACTGAAAAGATGGACACAAATTGGCCAGACTTTTCTCCAGGATTATGCATGTTGGTTGTTCTTTGATCCACAGGGGCAGTAAGCAACAATAGCCTTCGGAAGAAGCCTGGAAGTGCTTTTTTAAATGTTTTTCCCATGAGGGCTAGGTTAATAGGAAGGACTTCTCCAGGAGGCTTGCCAGTCAGCCTGGAGAGTGTTTTGCTCAGAATAGTTAGCCTGCTGTGCCCACTCTAAAAAGAATTTGAGCATATGGTACAACATGCACTTACGTTTACAAAGACGCAGCATAGATTCACATCCTAGTTTGAGCTGAAAACGCTCTGTACGTGATACTCCAACAATGTGATAAGAACATACTTGCACTAGAGATTGGCCTGAGATGTGATATTCTGTTTCAGATACAAACTTCTTCAAATTACCAAATCTGAAGATGATCACAGTTACCATCCCTGTGAAAATGGTAGAGTTGCAGGATGTACGGTTTCATCAGGTGCAAGGAGACCTACATATGAAGGAAAGAGCTTGGAACAATGTAAGAGGTTAGGGAAGGTGAGAGGAGACCTAGAAAAGAGCCAGGATCAGAGGCAGAAGCAGAGCAGTCTTTCAGGTTAGTGGGTGAGAAAGAAATCCTGGTAAATGAGCTTCAATCAGAGAGCTTAATAAAAGAGGAGAGATACTGACATCCCGCTCATCCTCCCCTGCCCCCATAATACTATAAATAAAAAGTCCTTAAGTTTCAGTGAATCCTAAAATCTTCTTGTTTTTATGGCCTTAAATCAAATCAACCCTAAGGTAACCATTCAAATATAACTAAACCTACGGAGTGTAATTCTTATGTTGTTGTGAAATTGTGTGAGGCAAAAAGGTCATTCCTGGAACTCTGTGCCAGGTAAAAGAACAAGAATTTCTAGACTGGCATTATCAAAGATGTATGAGCCCTAAGTGTGCAAATCCTTGCTTGCATGCATGCAAGCAGCTCTGATTTGCATTTGCTCAGGTGAGAGTTGTGTGCCTAAACCGGGTACACACATTTAGGCATGGATGGCTTTCAAAATTTGCAACCAACTGTTCATATATTTATATAAGATGAAGTAGCTGAAACCTTTGTGGGCCAGGCAAGAATGAAAATTGAGGATAAATGAAGGGGTCCATACTGCAGTAGGGATGAGGGGATCAAGCACTGGCCTGAGACTCAGGATATTGAGGTTCTATTCCCAGGTCTACCACTGGCTTCTTGGGTGACCTTGGGCAAACCGCATCATTGCTCTGTGCCTCAGTTTCCCTATCTGTAAAATGGGGGATAGTGATACTTCAGATTTACTGGTGGAAAATGATATATAAGAGCTAGGTATTATTTATTATTGTTGAAGAGCCTTTTTCTTACCAGACACTTGCACTAATATTGCCCATTTCAAGTAAAAGTTAGTAATACAGTTTGCAATCTGTTTCAAATACTTTTTTCTCAAATGCTTCTCTCCTCTCCACAGTGTATCAGCGTGCTGTGTGCATCAAAGATCATATTGACATATCCAGATGGATATTTTTAGCATGATGGAAAATAAAATCTTGAGAAAGGTCAGTCCTTTCACTGTGCTAATTAAATTGCTGTGGAAAGAGATTATATCACGATGGTGACCAAGAAAATAACCGAAATAGCATATACAAATCTTCAGTAGGTAGCTGTTATTAAAATGCAGGCATAAGAATGGCTGGCAAGAAAGACAAAGAAATATGCAAATGTTTTGCCCGTGAGTCATTCAAACCACCATCATTATTATTTTCTTTGATTTTCTTTCAATTCCTCAGCATCTCAGCCCCTTGAATGAGACCCTCAGCAACTTGCAAGATCAAAGCTATAATAAAAATATACATAAATCTACATACGAACTCTTAATTTAAATTACTTTAAAGATACCATAACAATTAAAAAGATGGAATACTTTTAGGTGACATCTTTAACCAGAATTCCAAAATTGAATGAGATGAATCCAGGGTCAGATGACTCAGCAGCACTGTTCCCTCGAAGCTGTGCGCATGTGCACGTACACACAGACCCTAAACCCCGCGCACACGGCGAAACACCGCACGCACTCCGGCTTCGGCTTTTTTTGTTTGGTTGGTTTTTTGTTTCCGCTGTGGCACGTGTCATAAATATAAAGGGAAGGGTAAACCCCTTTGAAATCCCTCCTGGCCAGGGGAAAGCTCCTCTCACCTGTAAAGGGTTAAGAAGCTAAAGGTAACCTCGCTGGCACCTGACCAAAATGACCAATGAGGAGACAAGATACTTTCAAAAGCTGGGAGGAGGGAGAGAAACAAAGGGTCTGTGTCTGTCTGTAGTTTTCTTTACCGGGGATAGACCAGGAATGGAGTCTTAGAACTTTTAGTAAGTAATCTAGCTAGGTATGTGTTAGATTATGATTTCTTTAAAGGGCTGAGAAAAGAATTGTGCTGAATAGAATAACTATTTCTGTCTGTGTATCTTTTTTGTAACTTAAGGTTTTGCCTAGAGGGGTTCTCTATGTTTTTGAATCTAATTACCCTGTAAGATATCTACCATCCTGATTTTACAGGGGGGATTTCTTTATTTCTATTTACTTCTATTTTTTATTAAAAGTCTTCTTGTAAAAAACTGAATGCTTTTTCATTGTTCTCAGATCCAAGGGTTTGGGTCTGTGGTCACCTATGCAAATTGGTGAGGCTTTTTATCCAACATTTCCCAGGAAAGGGGGGTGCAAGTGTTGGGAGGATTGTTCATTGTTCTTAAGATCCAAGGGTCTGGGTCTGTAGTCACCTAGGCAAATTGGTGAGGCTTTTTACCAAACCTTGTCCAGGAAGTGGGGTGCAGGGTTTTGGGAAGTATTTTGGGGGGAAAGACGCGTCCAAACAGCTCTTCCCCAGTAACCAGTATTAGTTTGGTGGTGGTAGCGGCCAGTCCAAGGACAACGGGGGGAATATTTTGTACCTTGGGGAAGTTTTGACCTAAGCTGGTAAAGATAAGCTTAGGAGGTTTTTTTCATGCAGGTCCCCACATCTGTACCCTAGAGTTCAGAGTGGGGGAGGAACCTTGACATGGTGGCATAGTGGTGGGATTAACCTGAAATCATTTTGAGATCCAGTTGAGATTTTTTGAACTAGAAATACAGATTTTAAAAAGGAATTTTTTTTTTCCTGTGGAAAGGAAGTCCAGAAAGCAGCTTTGAAACTGAAAGCAGCTTTGTTTTCTCTGCTTTGTGGCCAAGCAGAGACAAAAGGGGATTATCTTGTGAATTGCAGGTTTTCCTTGCCTGGAGGCAGGGTACTTAACTCCTGCAGGGAAATTCACAGTCTTCCAACCCAGAGGTTTTTTTTTCTTTTCTTCCTAAAAGTAAATAGGGGGTGTGTGTTCTACCCATTTGCTTTTTCTTTGGGCTGGGTAAGCAGGTTTCCAAGTAGTTGGAGGTTTTTTGCTTTAATTTGGGCCCAGAGCAGAGACAAGGGAATTGTCTTTTTCTGTAGGCTGACAGCCACTATCAGAGAATAGGTATTCTATTCCAGCACAGCAAAATTTTACAGCCAAGTTTTGTTTGTTTATTTCTAAACCTCGGGTGTAAAGTTAGTTAAAAACAGAGAGGTTAGAATGACCAAATCCTCAGCTCGACTACAGCTGGAATTAGCCAAATTTCAGGCTGAGGAAAGACAAAGGGAACATGAAAGACAGATAGAACTCATGCGGCTGAAGAAGGAACAAGAAAGGGAGACAGCGAGAGAAGCAGAACAACACCAAGCGGCTGCTCACAGGAGAGCTATGGAAGCAAGGGACAAAGAACTGGAGGAGAAGGAAAAAGAGAGGAAGTATGTGGAGGAGATGGAGAAGATAAAGGCTCAGCAGAATATCCCAACAAACCCTAGTAATCCTTCTCCAGGTACCACTTCCCATCCCAGAAAGTTCCCCACCTACAAGGCAGGTGATGATACTGAGGCCTTCTTAGAAAACTTCGAAAGGGCCTGCCTTGGGTACAACATCTCTACTGACCAATACATGGTAGAGCTGAGGCCGCAGCTCAGTGGACCCTTAGCTGAGGTGGCAGCTGAAATGCCTAAAGAACACATGAACAAGTATGAACTGTTTAAATCCAAGGCGAGAGTCAGAATGGGGATAACACCCGAGCAGTCTCGTCAGAGGTTCAGGGCCCTAAGGTGGAAACCAGACATGTCATTTACCCGACATGCCTACCACATTGTGAAACATTGGGATGCCTGGATATCAGGAGCAAGTGTTGAATCTCCAGTAAATTTGCCCTTCCTAATGCAAATGGAACAATTCTTAGAGGGTGTTCCTGAGGAAATAGAAAGATACATCCTAGACGGGAAGCCCAAAACTGTAATTGAGGCAGGAGAGATTGGAGCCAGATGGGTGGAGGTGGCAGAGAAGAAGAAAACTGGTCGCAGTTGGAGCGGAGACCAGAAGGGACCACCCCAGACCACACCCTATTACCGGGGGCCGCCCAAAGCCCCACCTACCTCCCAAAGAACCCTCCAGACCCCTTATCGTCCCACCACCCCGTTCTCCAGCAACCCACCTCGCCCCAGTGACCCGTCAGCTGGACGATGTTTTAAATGTAACGAGCTGGGGCATGTAAAGGCCAACTGCCCCAAGAACCCCAACAGATTACAGTTCATTGCACCGGAATCACACCAGAGGTCCACAGGCCCAGATACCTTCCAGATACCCTTGGAGCGGAGGGAAACTGTGAGTGTGGGTGGGAAGAAGGTCACCGCGTGGAGGGACACCGGAGCACAAGTGTCAGCTATCCATGCTTCCTTAGTGGACCCCAATTTAATCAACCTAGAGATCCAAGTGACGATTCAACCCTTCAAGTCCAACTCTTTCGATTTGCCTACAGCCAAGTTGCCTGTCCAGTATAAGGGCTGGTCAGGAATGTGGACTTTTGCAGTCTATGATGATTATCCCATCCCCATGCTGTTGGGGGAAGACTTGACCAATCATGTGAAGCAGGCCAAGAGGGTGGGAACGGTCACCTGCAGCCAGGCTAAACAAGCCGTGAGGCCTAGCTCTGTTCCGGAAACTTCTATCAGGACCGGGTCAGAGGTGATGGACCCGGACCCCAGGCCAATGTCTGCAACAGCAGTAGTGGATCCAGTCCCAGAGACCCAGACGGAACCGGTCCCAGAACCGGAACCAGCTAAACAACCAACACCAGACCCCGTGCCAGCACTGAATCCAGTACTTGCAACCTCAACACCAGAGGGCCCCACCGAACCTGAACTGGCAGCAGCCGATAACCCTACACAAGAGGCTCAGCCGGAGCCTGAATCCCAACATAGTGCACCAGCGGAGAGCGGTTCACAGTCAACAGAAACAGCTCCATCCCCTATATCGCTTCCAGAGGAACCAAGCCTAGGTCCACAATCCCATGAGGAACTGATGTCTCCAGCATCAAGGGAACAGTTTCAGACCGAACAGGAAGCAGATGAAAGCCTCCAGAGAGCTTGGACGGCGGCACGGAGCAACCCACCGCCTCTCAGGTCTTCTAATCGATCCAGGTTTGTTATAGAACGAGGACTTTTATACAAGGAAACTCTTTCTGGTGGACACCAGGAAGACTGGCATCCTCAGAGACAGTTGGTAGTTCCAACTAAATACCGGGCCAAGCTCTTGAGCTTAGCCCATGATCACCCTAGTGGCCATGCTGGGGTGAACAGGACCAAAGACCATTTGGGGGGGTCATTCCACTGGGGGGGAATGGGCAAGGATGTTTCTACCTATGTCCAGTCTTGTGAGGTGTGCCAAAGAGTGGGAAAACCCCAAGACCAGGTCAAAGCCCCTCTCCAGCCACTCCCCATCATTGAAGTTCCATTTCAGCGAGTAGCTGTGGATATTCTGGGTCCTTTTCCGAAAAAGACACCCAGAGGAAAGCAGTACATACTGACTTTCATGGATTTTGCCACCCGATGGCCGGAAGCAGTAGCTCTAAGCAACACCAGGGCTAAAAGTGTGTGCCAGGCACTAGCAGACATTTTTGCCAGGGTAGGTTGGCCCTCCGACATCCTCACAGATGCAGGGACTAATTTCCTGGCAGGAACTATGAAAAACCTTTGGGAAGCTCATGGGGTAAATCACTTGGTTGCCACTCCTTACCATCATCAAACAAATGGCATGGTGGAGAAGTTTAATGGAACTTTGGGGGCCATGATACGTAAATTCGTAAATGAGCACTCCAATGATTGGGACCTAGTATTGCAGCAGTTGCTCTTTGCCTACAGAGCTGTACCCCATCCCAGTTTAGGGTTTGTCAAGGTTCCTCCCCCACTCTGAACTCTAGGGTACAGATGTGGGGACCTGCATGAAAAACCTCCTAAGCTTATCTTTACCAGCTTAGGTCAAAACTTCCCCAAGGTACAAAATATTACCCCCGTTATCCTTGGAATGGCCGCTACCACCACCAAACTAATACTGGTTACTGGGGAAGAGCTGTTTGGACGCGTCCTTCCCCCCAAAATACTTCCCAAAACCTTGCACCCTACTTCCTGGACAAGGTTTGGTAAAAAGCCTCACCAATTCGCCTAGGTGACTACAGACCCAGACCCTTGGATCTTAAGAACAATGAACAATCCTCCCAACACTTGCACTCCCCCTTTCCTGGGAAATGTTGGATAAAAAGCCTCACCAATTTGCATAGGTGACCACAGACCCAAACCCTTGGATCTGAGAACAATGAAAAAGCATTCAGTGTTTTACAAGACTTTTAATAAAAAATAGAAGTAAATAGAAATAAAGAAATCCCCCCTGTAAAATCAGGATGGTAGATATCTTACAGGGTAATTAGATTCAAAAACATAGAGAACCCCTCTAGGCAAAACCTTAAGTTACAAAAAAGATACACAGACAGAAATAGTTATTCTATTCAGCACAATTCTTTTCTCAGCCATTTAAAGAAATCATAATCTAACACATACCTAGCTAGATTACTTACTAAAAGTTCTAAGGCTCCATTCCTGTTCTGTCCCTGGCCAAGACGACTACAGACAGACCCACAAACCCTTTGTTTCTCTCCCTCCTCCCAGCTTTTGAAAGTATCTTGTCTCCTCATTGGTCATTTTGGTCAGGTGCCAGCGAGGTTACCTTTAGCTTCTTAACCCTTTACAGGTGAGAGGAGCTTTCCCCTGGCCAGGAGGGATTTCAAAGGGGTTTACCCTTCCCTTTATATTTATGACACGCCCCCCAAATCTCAGCTAGGGTAAAACACTGGCTGGGATTTCTTCCTGGAGCTCTAGGAAAACAGAGTTAATAAGACACATGCATCTCTAAATATACTACCAAGTACATAAAGACTAACAATATTTTCCACATCTCAAGGACGATTTTAACCAGTTGATTCTGGGAAACTTTCACGGGAGAGTGCATCAGCCACTTTGTTAGAAGCTCCTGAGATGTGTTGGATGTCGAAATCAAAATCTTGGAGAGCTAAACTCCACCGAAGAAGTTTTCTGTTAGTTTCTTTGACGGTGTGAAGCCACTTTAGTGCAGCATGGTCGGTTTGCAGGTGGAAACGCCGTCCCCAAACATATGGGCGTAGCTTTTCCAGAGCGTAGACAATGGCATAACATTCTTTTTCAGTGACTGACCAGTTGCTTTCCCTCTCAGACAGTTTTTTGCTGAGAAACACTACAGGGTGGAATTCTTGATCAGGTCCTTTCTGCATTAAAACTGCTCCCACACCACGCTCGGATGCATCTGTGGTTACTAGGAACGGTTTGTCAAAGTCTGGGGCCCTTAGTACAGGGTCAGACATGAGTGTCGCTTTAAGCTTGTTAAAGGCCTTCTGACACCTTCCGGTCCACTGAACAGCATTTGGCTGTTTCTTTTTGGTTAGGTCTGTCAGTGGGGCAGCGATTTGGCTGTAGTGCGGTACAAATCGTCTGTAATAACCGGCCAAGCCTAAGAAGGATTGAACCTGTTTCTTTGACTTTGGGACAGGCCACTTTTGGATAGCATCCACTTTGGCCTGTAGGGGGCTGATAGTTCCTTGACCCACCTGGTGTCCAAGGTAAGTCACTCTGTTTAGGCCTATTTGACACTTCTTAGCCTTAACAGTTAGTCCTGCCTCCCTTATGCGCTCAAGGACTTTTTGTAGATGTTCCAGGTGGTCTGCCCAGGAATCCGAAAATATGGCCACATCGTCAAGGTAGGCGACTGCATATTCTCCTAATCCCGCTAGGAGACCATCTACAAGTCTTTGGAAAGTGGCGGGTGCATTTCGCAGCCTGAAAGGGAGTACATTAAATTCATACAGCCCGAGATGTGTGATGAAGGCTGACCTTTCCTTGGCAGATTCATCTAGCGGTACCTGCCAGTACCCCTTGGTTAAGTCCAAGGTAGAGATGAACTGGGCCCTTCCCAGTTTCTCTAATAGTTCATCTGTGCGTGGCATGGGATAGTTGTCTGGGCGAGTTACAGCATTTAGCTTACGGTAGTCCACGCAAAAACGTATTTCCCCATCTGGTTTGGGAACTAGAACCACTGGAGATGCCCATGCACTTTCAGAGGGGCGGATTACACCCATCTGTAACATATCCTGGATCTCCCGTTCTATAGCAGTTTTAGCTTGAGGAGACACCCGGTAAGGGTGGACCCTAATTGGGTGAGCATTACCTGTGTCAATGGAGTGGTATGCCCGTTCAGTCAGTCCTGGGGTGGCTGAGAACGTTGGCGCGTAGCTAGTGCACAGCTCCTGGATCTGCTGTCGCTGCATACGCCCAAGGGTCATGGAGAGGTTCACCTCTTCCACACCACCAGCACATTTCCCTTCGTAGTAAACACCTTCAGGCCACTCAGCGTCGTCTCTTCCCTGGGCTGTAAACTGACAAACCTTTAATTCTCTGGAATAAAAGGGCTTTAGAGAATTAATATGGTACACCTTAGGCTTTCGGTTGGAGGTGGGGAATGCTATGAGATAATTAACAGCTCCCAGGCGCTCCTGGACCACGAATGGCCCTTCCCACGATGCTTCCATTTTATGGGCCTGGAGCGCCTTTAAGACCATGACCTGGTCTCCTACTTTGAAGGAACGCTCTCTGGCATGTTTATCATACCAGGCTTTTTGCTCTTTTTGAGCATCCTGTAAGTTTTCTCTAGCAAGGGCTAAAGAGGTTCGGAGGGTGTTTTGTAGGTTGGTTACAAAGTCCAGAATGTTAGTTCCTGGAGAAGGTGTAAATCCCTCCCATTGCTGCTTCACCAACTGCAATGGCCCCTTAACCTCACGGCCATATACAAGTTCAAATGGGGAAAACCCTAAACTGGGATGTGGTACAGCTCTGTAGGCAAAGAGCAACTGCTGCAATACTAGGTCCCAATCATTGGAGTGCTCATTTACGAATTTACGTATCATGGCCCCCAAAGTTCCATTAAACTTCTCCACCATGCCATTTGTTTGATGATGGTAAGGAGTGGCAACCAAGTGATTTACCCCATGAGCTTCCCAAAGGTTTTTCATAGTTCCTGCCAGGAAATTAGTCCCTGCATCTGTGAGGATGTCGGAGGGCCAACCTACCCTGGCAAAAATGTCTGCTAGTGCCTGGCACACACTTTTAGCCCTGGTGTTGCTTAGAGCTACTGCTTCCGGCCATCGGGTGGCAAAATCCATGAAAGTCAGTATGTACTGCTTTCCTCTGGGTGTCTTTTTCGGAAAAGGACCCAGAATATCCACAGCTACTCGCTGAAATGGAACTTCAATGATGGGGAGTGGCTGGAGAGGAGCTTTGACCTGGTCTTGGGGTTTTCCCACTCTTTGGCACACCTCACAAGACTGGACATAGGTAGAAACATCCTTGCCCATTCCCTCCCAGTGGAATGACCCCCCCAAACGGTCTTTGGTCCTGTTCACCCCAGCATGGCCACTAGGGTGATCATGGGCTAAGCTCAAGAGCTTGGCCCGGTATTTAGTTGGAACTACCAACTGTCTCTGAGGATGCCAGTCTTCCTGGTGTCCCCCAGAAAGAGTTTCCTTGTATAAAAGTCCTCTTTCTACAACAAACCTGGATCGATTAGAAGAGCTGAGAGGCGGTGGGTTGCTCCGTGCCGCCGTCCAAGCTCTCTGGAGGCTTTCATCTGCTTCCTGTTCGGTCTGGAACTGTTCCCTTGATGCTGGAGACATCAGTTCCTCATGGGATTGTGGACCTAGGCTTGGTCCCTCTGGAAGCGATATAGGGGATGGAGCTGTTTCTGTTGACTGTGAACCGCTCTCCGCTGGTGCACTATGTTGGGATTCAGGCTCCGGCTGAGCCTCTTGTGTAGGGTTATCGGCTGCTGCCAGTTCAGGTTCGGTGGGGCCCTCTGGTGTTGAGGTTGCAAGTACTGGATTCAGTGCTGACACGGGGTCTGGTGTTGGTTGTTCGGCTGGTTCCGGTTCTGGGACTGGTTCCGTCTGGGTCTCTGGGACTGGATCCACTACTGCTGTTGCAGACATTGGCCTGGGGTCCAGGTCCATCACCTCTGACTGGGTCCTGATAGAAGTTTCCGGAACAGAGCTAGGCCTCACGGCTTGTTTAGCCTGGTTGCGGGTGACCATTCCCACCCTCTTGGCCTGCTTCACATGATTGGCCAAGTCTTCCCCCAACAGCATGGGGATGGGATAATCATCATAGACTGCAAAAGTCCACATTCCTGACCAGCCCTTGTACTGGACAGGCAACTTGGCTGTAGGCAAATTGAAAGAGTTGGACTTGAAGGGTTGAATCGTCACTTGGATCTCTGGGTTGATTAAATTGGGGTCCACTAAGGAAGCATGGATAGCTGACACTTGTGCTCCGGTGTCCCTCCACGCGGTGACCTTCTTCCCGCCCACACTCACAGTTTCCCTCCGCTCCAAGGGTATCTGGGAGGTATCTGGGCCTGTGGACCTCTGGTGTGATTCCGGTGCAATGAACTGTAATCTGTTGGGGTTCTTGGGGCAGTTGGCCTTTACATGCCCCAGCTCGTTACACTTAAAACATCGTCCAGCTGACGGGTCACTGGGACGAGGAGGGTTGCTGGAGAACGGGGTGGTGGGACGATAAGGGGTCTGGAGGGTTCTTTGGGAGGTAGGTGGGGCTTTGGGCGGCCCCCGGTAATAGGGTGTGGTCTGGGGTGGTCCCTTCTGGTCTCCGCTCCAACTGCGACCAGTTTTCTTCTTCTCTGCCACCTCCACCCATCTGGCTCCAATCTCTCCTGCCTCGATTACAGTTTTGGGTTTCCCATCTAGGATGTATCTTTCTATTTCCTCAGGAACACCCTCTAAGAATTGTTCCATTTGCATTAGGAAGGGCAAATTTACTGGAGATTCAACACTTGCTCCTGATATCCAGGCATCCCAATGTTTCACAATGTGGTAGGCATGTCGGGTAAATGACATGTCTGGTTTCCACCTTAGGGCTCTGAACCTCCGACGAGACTGCTCGGGTGTTATCCCCATTCTGACTCTCGCCTTGGATTTAAACAGTTCATACTTGTTCATGTGTTCTTTAGGCATTTCAGCTGCCACCTCAGCTAAGGGTCCACTGAGCTGCGGCCTCAGCTCTACCATGTATTGGTCAGTAGAGATGCTGTACCCAAGGCAGGCCCTTTCGAAGTTTTCTAAGAAGGCCTCAGTATCATCACCTGCCTTGTAGGTGGGGAACTTTCTGGGATGGGAAGTGGTACCTGGAGAAGGATTGCTAGGGTTTGTTGGTATATTCTGCTGGGCCTTTATCCTCTCCATCTCCTCCACATGCTTCCTCTCTTTTTCCTTCTCCTCCTCCACATGCTTCCTCTCTTTTTCCTTCTCCTCCTCCACATGCTTCCTTGCCTCCATTTCCCTCTTGTGTGCAGCCTCCTGTACCTCCTTCTCCAGCCGCATGAGTTCTATCTGTCTTTCATGTTCCCTTTGTTTTTCCTCAGCCTGAAATTTGGCTAATTCCAGCTGTAGTCGAGCTGAGGATTTGGTCATTCTAACCTCTCTGTTTTTAACTAACTTTACACCTGAGGTTTAGAAATAAACAAACAAAACTTGGCTGTAAAATTTTGCTGTGCTGGAATAGAATACCTATTCTCTGATAGTGATTGTCAGCCTACAGAAAAAGACAATTCCCTTGTCTCTGCTCTGGGCCCAAATTAAAGCAAAAAACCTCCAACTACTTGGAAACCTGCTTACCCAGCCCAACGAAGAAAAAAAAAAATTTCTTTTCAAACCTGTGCTCCTTGTAAAACAAAAAAAAAAATCAAAATCCTAAAAAAAAACCCTGCCACTTTTGTCTCCAGGCAAATGGGTAGAGCACACACCCCCTATTTACTTTTAGGAAGAAAAGAAAAAAAAAAACAAACCTCTGGGTTGGAAGACTGTGAATTTCCCTGCAGGAGTTAAGTACCCTGCCTCCAGGCAAATGAAACCTGCAATTCACAAGATAATCCCCTTTTGTCTCTGCTTGGCCACAAAGCAGAGAGAAACCAAGCTGCTTTCAGTTTCAAAGCTGCCTTCTGGACTTCCTAAAAATTCCTTTTTAAAATCTGTATTTCTAGTTCAAAAAATCTCAACTGGATCTCAAAATGATTTCAGGTTAATCCCACCGCTGCGCCACCATGTCAAGGTTCCTCCCCCACTCTGAACTCTAGGGTACAGATGTGGGGACCTGCATGAAAAACCTCCTAAGCTTATCTTTACCAGCTTAGGTCAAAACTTCCCCAAGGTACAAAATATTACCCCCGTTATCCTTGGAATGGCCGCTACCACCACCAAACTAATACTGGTTACTGGGGAAGAGCTGTTTGGACGCGTCCTTCCCCCCAAAATACTTCCCAAAACCTTGCACCCTACTTCCTGGACAAGGTTTGGTAAAAAGCCTCACCAATTCGCCTAGGTGACTACAGACCCAGACCCTTGGATCTTAAGAACAATGAACAATCCTCCCAACACTTGCACTCCCCCTTTCCTGGGAAATGTTGGATAAAAAGCCTCACCAATTTGCATAGGTGACCACAGACCCAAACCCTTGGATCTGAGAACAATGAAAAAGCATTCAGTGTTTTACAAGACTTTTAATAAAAAATAGAAGTAAATAGAAATAAAGAAATCCCCCCTGTAAAATCAGGATGGTAGATATCTTACAGGGTAATTAGATTCAAAAACATAGAGAACCCCTCTAGGCAAAACCTTAAGTTACAAAAAAGATACACAGACAGAAATAGTTATTCTATTCAGCACAATTCTTTTCTCAGCCATTTAAAGAAATCATAATCTAACACATACCTAGCTAGATTACTTACTAAAAGTTCTAAGGCTCCATTCCTGTTCTGTCCCTGGCCAAGACGACTACAGACAGACCCACAAACCCTTTGTTTCTCTCCCTCCTCCCAGCTTTTGAAAGTATCTTGTCTCCTCATTGGTCATTTTGGTCAGGTGCCAGCGAGGTTACCTTTAGCTTCTTAACCCTTTACAGGTGAGAGGAGCTTTCCCCTGGCCAGGAGGGATTTCAAAGGGGTTTACCCTTCCCTTTATATTTATGACAGGGTTTTCCCCATTTGAACTTGTATATGGCCGTGAGGTTAAGGGGCCATTGCAGTTGGTGAAGCAGCAATGGGAGGGATTTACACCTTCTCCAGGAACTAATATTCTGTACTTTGTAACCAACCTACAAAACACCCTCCGAACCTCTTTAGCCCTTGCTAGAGAAAACTTACAGGATGCTCAAAAAGAGCAAAAAGCCTGGTATGATAAACATGCCAGAGAGCGTTCCTTCAAAGTAGGGGACCAGGTCATGGTCTTAAAGGCGCTCCAGGCCCATAAAATGGAAGCATCGTGGGAAGGGCCATTCATGGTCCAGGAGCGTCTGGGAGCTGTTAATTATCTCATAGCATTCCCCACCTCCAACCGAAAGCCTAAGGTGTACCATATTAATTCTCTAAAGCCCTTTTATTCCAGAGAATTAAAGGTTTGTCAGTTTACAGCCCAGGGAGGAGACGACGCTGAGTGGCCCAAAGGTGTCTACTACGAAGGGAAATGTGGTGGTGGTGTGGAAGAGGTGAACCTCTCCATGACCCTTGGGTGTATGCAGCGACAGCAGATCCAGGAGCTGTGCACTAGCTACGCGCCAACGTTCTCAGCCACCCCAGGACTGACTGAACGGGCATACAACTCCATTGACACAGGTAATGCTCACCCAATTAGGGTCCAACCTTACCGGGTGTCTCCTCAAGCTAAAAATGCTATAGAACGGGAGATCCAGGATATGTTACAGATGGGTGTAATCCGCCCCTCTGAAAGTGCATGGGCATCTCCAGTGGTTCTAGTTCCCAAACCAGATGGGGAAATACGTTTTTGCGTGGACTACCGTAAGCTAAATGCTGTAACTCGCCCAGACAACTATCCAATGCCATGCACAGATGAACTATTAGAGAAACTGGGATGGGCCCAGTTCATCTCTACTTTGGACTTAACCAAGGGGTACTGGCAGGTACCGCTAGATGAATCTGCCAAGGAAAGGTCAGCCTTCATCAGACATCTCGGGCTGTATGAATTTAATGTACTCCCTTTCGGGCTGCGAAATGCACCCGCCACTTTCCAAAGACTTGTAGATGGTCTCCTAGTGGGATTAGGAGAATATGCAGTCGCCTACCTTGACGATGTGGCCATATTTTCGGATTCCTGGGCAGACCACCTGGAACATCTACAAAAAGTCCTTGAGCGCATAAGGGAGGCAGGACTAACTGTTAAGGCTAAGAAGTGTCAAATAGGCCTAAACAGAGTGACTTACCTTGGACACCAGGTGGGTCAAGGAACTATCAGCCCCCTACAGGCCAAAGTGGATGCTATCCAAAAGTGGCCTGTCCCAAAGTCAAAGAAACAGGTTCAATCCTTCTTAGGCTTGGCCGGTTATTACAGACGATTTGTACCGCACTACAGCCAAATCGCTGCCCCACTGACAGACCTAACCAAAAAGAAACAGCCAAATGCTGTTCAGTGGACCGAAAAGTGTCAGAAGGCCTTTAACAAGCTTAAAGCGACACTCATGTCTGACCCTGTACTAAGGGCCCCAGACTTTGACAAACCGTTCCTAGTAACCACAGATGCATCCGAGCGTGGTGTGGGAGCAGTTTTAATGCAGAAAGGACCTGATCAAGAATTCCACCCTGTAGTGTTTCTCAGCAAAAAACTGTCTGAGAGGGAAAGCAACTGGTCAGTCACTGAAAAAGAATGTTATGCCATTGTCTACGCTCTGGAAAAGCTACGCCCATATGTTTGGGGACGGCGTTTCCACCTGCAAACCGACCATGCTGCACTGAAGTGGCTTCACACCGTCAAGGAAACTAACAGAAAACTTCTTCGGTGGAGTTTAGCTCTCCAAGATTTTGATTTCGACATCCAACACATCTCAGGAGCTTCTAACAAAGTGGCTGATGCACTCTCCCGTGAAAGTTTCCCAGAATCAACTGGTTAAAATCGTCCTTGAGATGTGGAAATTATTGTTAGTCTTTATGTACTTGGTAGTATATTTAGAGATGCATGTGTCTTATTAACTCTGTTTTTCCTAGAGCTCCAGGAAGAAATCCCAGCCAGTGTTTCACCCTAGCTGAGATTTGGGGGGTGTGTCATAAATATAAAGGGAAGGGTAAACCCCTTTGAAATCCCTCCTGGCCAGGGGAAAGCTCCTCTCATCTGTAAAGGGTTAAGAAGCTAAAGGTAACCTCGCTGGCACCTGACCAAAATGACCAATGAGGAGACAAGATACTTTCAAAAGCTGGGAGGAGGGAGAGAAACAAAGGGTCTGTGTCTGTCTGTATGCTGCTTTTGCCAGGGACAGAACAGGAATGGAGTCTTAGAACTTTTAGTAAGTAATCTAGCTAGGTATGTGTTAGATTATGATTTCTTTAAAGGGCTGAGAAAAGAATTGTGCTGAATAGAATAACTATTTCTGTCTGTGTATCTTTTTTGTAACTTAAGGTTTTGCCTAGAGGGGTTCTCTATGTTTTTGAATCTAATTACCCTGTAAGATATCTACCATCCTGATTTTACAGGGGGGATTTCTTTATTTCTATTTACTTCTATTTTTTATTAAAAGTCTTCTTGTAAAAAACTGAATGCTTTTTCATTGTTCTCAGATCCAAGGGTTTGGGTCTGTGGTCACCTATGCAAATTGGTGAGGCTTTTTATCCAACATTTCCCAGGAAAGGGGGGGTGCAAGTGTTGGGAGGATTGTTCATTGTTCTTAAGATCCAAGGGTCTGGGTCTGTAGTCACCTAGGCAAATTGGGGAGGCTTTTTACCAAACCTTGTCCAGGAAGTGGGGTGCAGGGTTTTGGGAAGTATTTTGGGGGGAAAGACGCGTCCAAACAGTTCTTCCCCAGTAACCAGTATTAGTTTGGTGGTGGTAGTGGCCAGTCCAAGGACAACGGGTGGAATATTTTGTACCTTGGGGAAGTTTTGACCTAAGCTGGTAAAGATAAGCTTAGGAGGTTTTTTTCATGCAGGTCCCCACATCTGTACCCTAGAGTTCAGAGTGGGGGAGGAACCTTGACAGCACGGAAGAAATTTTTTGTGCACATGGCCTGTTAAAAATTCAAGGGAACATTGTTCAGTAGAAAAAGGTAACTGGACCAAAATTTTCACATTTGGGGAACTGACAGTTAGGGACCTAGAGTAACATTGGGATTTAGGGTGGGAAAATCTCTGTGATTTAGGCTTCTAAGTCATGTCAGCACTTTTGAAAATTTTACCCCTAATTTCATATTTTGTCACCTAATTAAGTTGTCTAATTTTCAGAGATGCAGAAGAAATGGTGAAGCACTGGAATGCGTTACCTAGGGAGGTGGTGGAATCTCCTTCCTTAGAGGTTTTTAAGGTCAGGCTTGACAAAGCCCTGGCTGGGATGATTTAGTTGGGGATTGGTCCTGCTTTGAGCGGGGGTTTGGACTAGATGACCTCCTGAGTTACCTTCCAACCCTGAGATTCTGTGTCACTGACTGTCAAGGCCTGGTCATGGGCAGTCAGACCAAGTGATTGGAGCTGGAGTCCAGTCACAAGTCAGCTGGGTCAGGATACCAGCGGGTCAGAGGTAGGAGACAAACTGGAGATTAGAACCACAAATCAGAGGTCAAGAGCCAAGCCAGGTCAGGATACCAGGAAGTCAAGCTTGGGGAGCAGGAGGCATACACTCCAGAGCAGGATGGATCTCAGATGTTCAGACAGCTTCCTGTTCCTACTGCTGGCTTAAGTAGTGCCAGTGGGCCAATCGGCTTCTCTGGGACTCCACCAATGGGACATCAGGGGTGGAGCCTCAAACTGGGGCTAGGTCCTGGATCAGCAGTTGTCAACAGGCTGCAAAGTGGAGGGTGAAGCGTGGCTGCTCCTATGGAGCTGGATTTGAGGCCTGTGAGTCATGACACTGACATGCAAATGTAAGGTCTTCGTCCTAAATCACTCTACCTGAATTTTCCCCTCTGCAAAATAGGGATAATCATTCTTACTGCCTTAAAGTTTGTAAAGCATTCTAAAAATTGTGACTCAGAGTTTCAAACTAGAGGGGTACACAATTTGTGTAAGCCATTTCTGTGATTGCGCACAGTAGCAGTAATTAAATGTGCAGCTTGTTGCTGTGTATTTCAACCACTTAACTGGTAAGGATTAATTTAACTGCATTTTAGTCTGTGCCCTCTCTGCAGGGTGGAAAATTCTAAGAGACACCTTTACCAAAATCACATCCCCATAAAAAGTCCAATCTGAGTTCAAAACCGACTGCAGACAGGAATTTAACCATGCTTCTAACTAAATCAATTTCAAACCTGATCTGGCTGGCTGTTGTGGGTTGGATAAAATTGTTTGCCAAAACTAGTTTAAAATTGAGCTCCAGTCTATCTACATTTAGCTGGAACTGTGTTTAAATTGCAGTTGATTATTTGTAATATCATTGAAATCTAGAAGCCCCAAATGAGTCTGGGGCTCCATTGTGTTTGGCACTCTACAGACCACATGGTAAGAGGCAGCCTCTGTGCTGAAGGGCTTATAATCGAAATAGACAAGACAGACAAAGGGTAGGAGAAAGGAATTATTACTATCTCCATTTGATAGATGGGGGACTGAGGCACAGAAAGATGAAGTGCATTGCTAAAGGTCACATAGGAAGTATGTGGCAGAACCAGGAATCAAACAAAGTTCCTGAATCCAGTCTGGTGTCTGAACCGCAAGATCATCCTTCCTCTCTGAGAACAAACTCTGTTTTCAAACAGCTTCTAAAGCCCGCTACAGATAGAACATTTGTATTCTAGAAATATCCTGAAGATGTCTTGGTAGTTTCCATGGTTGTTTGTCTGAGTGACTCTCATAGTCAGGCAATGCGCAAATCCTTTGGCACATACAATTTATTCAGTGTATTCCGATGCTATATTCTGAATACTAACAGGTTTCAGAGTAACAGCCGTGTTAGTCTGTATTCGCAAAAAAAGAACAGGAGTACTTGTGGCACCTTAGAGACTAACCAATTTATTTGAGCATAAGCTTTCGTGAGCTACAGCTCCTTGGTTAGTCTCTAAGGTGCCACAAGTACTCCTTTTTTTTCCTGAATACTAAGTGTCAGTCTCTCTTCAGTGAAAGTGATTTATTTTGAATATGTTGCTTAACAATTAGGGTTATTTGTAAATCTTGCACTTTCATGTACATTTCAAGTAAACTGTTCTGTTTTTTAATAATCCTGTACAAGACAATGAGCCATGAGCTTGACTAGTGTACCCAAAGACAGACAATGAGGGAGAAAAATGCACCTGTGTTCTGAAGTGGATATTTAATTTCTTGCCCAAATGCATGGGGATGTGCCGCATACTCCCTGCCCCTCCAGCTGCCTCTCAAATCTTCAATATTCATTTGAGTAAGAGCAGTTAAAATATTTTCTCCAAGTGAAAGTCAACTGCAAATCTCCACATACTAGATCAAAATCTTTCAGCCATCACCAATAGAACTACCATTAAAACAAACATTGCCTGATTCTCCTCTCACTTACACTGGCTTAAATCAAAAGTGAAGCCATTAAAATCAGCAGAGTTTCGGAAAAATACCTGGTGTAAAAACCATAGGAATCAGGCCAATAATTTTTAGTAAGTGCCTTGGCCTCTATTGCCTTGATCTTTATTTTATTTTACTCTACTCTTAATGAATCCTAGAATCATTCACTTCAGCTTGATCTAATATCATTATAGATCCTCCACATCCATTCAGACGTTCTCCAAGGCTCTGATCCTGCCATCCTTACTCAGACAAGGCGCCTACTGATTTCATTGGGAGTTCTACTTAAGTGAAGACAGTGGGTGAAATCTTGGCCCCACTGAAGACCAAACTCCCATTGACTTCAGTAGGGCTAGGATTCCACCGTCGATCTGGCCACAACTCCTCTCCCCCATTCTTGATGAAGATCCAGAAATATGTTACCATTGGTGCTAACAAATAGTAAGTATTTAATA
Organism: Lepidochelys kempii; assembly: GCF_965140285.1. Classification (NCBI taxonomy): domain Eukaryota; kingdom Metazoa; phylum Chordata; order Testudines; family Cheloniidae; genus Lepidochelys; species Lepidochelys kempii. The sequence continues at coordinate 62,147,591 of NC_136384.1, read as the reverse complement.
TGCAAACTCTCTTCTTTTTTTTTTAATCAGAAAACCAGAGGTAACTGCAGCAGTCAGAATCTGTTATGCTAGGAACGGTCGGCTATCATGTTAGCATAAAGGATTCTGTCTTTATGGACAGAGCTGTCTTTAGTTCACTGATAGGAATCTTGCAAAATGACCATCCTCTGTGCACAGAATAATCAGACTATCCAAGTCAGCCTGCTGGATTAAGAGAAGGGATACAAATACCAAACCTTGATTGCAAGGTTCCCATCTCTTGCAGGGAGGGAGCAGGCCAGGGAATCAACCCCAGGGCTGATTTTTAATAGAGAAGACAATGAGCCAGCTGCAATTAGTAGGAGAGAGGTTTAAAAGATTAAAAGAAATACTTAATCAAAATGAGTTGGTGCCTCTCTCCCAGGAACCATGTAGGAAAAAACATGTTAAGTGGAATAGCAGAGAGATATAAATTAGATAGAAAATTAAATATTTAGGGTGAAATCCTAGTCCCATTGAAGTCAGTGGCTGTTTTTCCATTGATTTCAAGTGGGGCCAGGATTTCACCCAGAGGGTAAAATATTTTTTTAATATATGCCTTTTAATAGTAAAGATAAAATAGCTACTAGTCTCTTAAAATGGGGTTCATCTTGGGTGGGAACTTTATTAGAACAAAATATGAGATTATTTTTGTACATAGGAGATACAAGTAGGGAACTGAGAGCTACTGCAGAGTATGAAAGGGGAAAAATAACATTAAAATCAGAATACTCAACACATCCTTTTCTATGGCTAATCCATGACATGAAATGCCATGGAGACACTGAGACACAAAATGTAAATCTGGAGTGATTAAAATTCTTCTAGTTTACCTATTCTCAAGTAGATTGACCGACTCTGACTATAGCTACTGTTTGGAGGGACCTGGCTGTGATCTGATAGAAAACAGCATAGTGAAAACGAACAAAGTACAGGAGCTCATGTCAGGAAACAGTGTTCTTGTTCTGCATGTCAGTGAATCAGTACAGAGTTTTAAAGAGTCATGGGTTTGACCCAACGATATTGATCTCTCACTGACATACATCTAGCTGTGTTCCTGGCAGCCAGAGAGAAGACAGGAGTAAGCAGTGAGCTGAAGACTCACCCCTGAAATGTGGTGATGAAGGGCAAGAACTCCTTTACTAAGGAGTTTGCTAATGAGGATGGGGGAGCCTCCCCAATAACTCTCCCATGATTGGCACAGGATGAGGGCCTCCACACCTATTGCCCCATGACCAGTGATAAGGGATGCCCCACTCTGACATGCATATCTTCTTTAAGGTAGAAAAAGAAAAGAGTTCGTAGACCTACAGGCTTGGAAGAATCCATCTTCTTTCACCCTTGGGGCTTCACAGGAGAGTTACTCTAGCAGGTGTGTTATACCAAAGAAGGTGGGTGAGTGAGTAAGTGGCGGTGGGGGAGTTTGGCCCAGATACTGTGGTGAAAGGTGTGTGTGTGAGAGAGAGAGATTGGCTTAGCTATACTGTGGTGACAGGTGCAGTATAAAAAGCTAGCTTGATAGAAGCTGGAGTTATGGCCCATCAGAACTCGCTCTTCCCCCATTATGGATTTCAGTGGCAATTGTACTTTCTTATGTCTAGGACAGTCTGCGATGGAACTGACATCTGTGGTTTAGTCCATAAGGCCACAGGGATATGACCAATTCCTCCTGTGACAAATAATGTTATCCCATGCAGTATCTTTGGGATCCATTGTTTTAAAGGAACGGTTTATGTATGATTTTGTTCTATCGGATGGGGGAGGGCTACCACAGCTCCTCCAAAAACTAAAAATAGTGGATGGTGGCTAAAGCAAATCAGCCAGTTCTAACCCAACCAGAGAGGTACCACCTCCTGGAGAGGTTTGCATGTATGAGTTCAGACTAGATCCTCCAGAGACCACCAGAGAAAGAAAGGACTTTTGGATAAAGGATGTTAAACTGACTCAGGGCCTTCTTTCTTATCCAGCAGACAGGCAGGACCTTCTGCCTAAGTGGGAGCCCCAATCCTTACAGAAGTGTTGGAAGGACACTTAGACCCCCTTAAGACTGATGCATGACTTCTGGTAAGCTCCTAGCATGTGTATAGGAACTAGTATTGTTTTTAATATGTTTTCTAAGTAATACTTTTACCTTAAGGCTAAATGTTTGTTTATAAAGAGCTGTGTGGTGACTTGTAACTGTTTGTTTGCAGCCTTCAAAGAGAAAGCAAAGCACAGATGCTGAGCTTTATGCACTCTGGCTTGCTGAGGATATCACAATGTATGCAGGGAACCGTCCAGCTTGGAAAAACTTTGGTCGGGAGTGAGTAAGTTGCGGGTCTGCGACCAAGAGAGTTGACAGCTGGGAGCCAGAAACCTTTAAGTGGGTGCCTTTGGTGGACTAAAGAGGGGATATACAGATGCTGTTACCATGAAAATGTGACACCTCCCAACACATGGGTGATCTGAGGTGAAATGTTAAGTATTTGACAAATACTGGATAAGATACGCTGAACACACAGCAGCTGACATTTCTCTAAAAGTTATTATCACACAGCACTAACTGCCATATTTTTTTTTAAACTTTACACATGTCATTGCTATTTACAAAAGCCAGTAGACAGTGGAGCGGAAGACTTCGTTGAAAATGCCAAGGAGAGCTCAGAGCTCTGTATGTTCTCTCTTAAGGTCATAGGAGAAAGGAGAATGTAAGTTGAATTTTTCATGACAATCTGGTGTCACAGTAAAAATGAGGGGGAAAAAAATGAAAACAGAGTTTTTCTTCTCTACAAGGAAACTCCAATAGCAAAGTGTCACCAGAAAGTCCTGACTAGCATACTGCAGCAGCAAATACAACATTGCCCTTTGCTTTCCCAAAAAGTGCAGGCTAAACAAAAGTAATGTTTTCAGTAGAACTTAGACACTACACCTAACAACTTGTTTAAATGAAAGGTATGAAAATAAACAGCCACATAAATGTTTTGACATAAGGAACTGGTCTATAGGGGTTTTTTGTTTATTAATTTCATGTTTCTCCATGGGCTGTTCTTATCCTCTTTCTCCCCGACAAATTAACTGAAGTGCAAACCCACCCAGCTACATCAGTGTTGTGTTCTTTCATAAAGTGTAAGGATTTAATATTGATTATCATTTTGATCAAAGGAAACAAAGAAGGAACAAATAAGTCTTGGGCTGTGCACAAGCATCAGAATTTGGCCCTGAGAATAACACAGTAAAGAAAACTGTCATTAAAGAGGCTTGTCTTATCTAGAAATGTACAAGCCTTGGTATTCACACACAGCTCTTATCTAATTAAATTAGCATGCTACATATTTAAACATAATGGGCCAATTCCCTTGTCAATTGCACAGGTGCAATTCCTAGAATTTGTCCCTCTTTTTCCGGATCACATTTTCCCTTATATTTATTAAACAGGTAGATACGTTTTAAGTGATAGATTTAATCCATTTTCATTTTCTCACTGGAATGATGTGCATGTGCTTTGCTCAAAGCGAATGATGGGCCTGAATACCCCTCCTCTCTCACATGCATTAGACAACAGCTCTTGGATTTTTTGCAACCCTAAAGTAGTTTTCAGGGAATCACAGCAATTAGTGATGGAAAAGTCTATAACCTAAATCAAAAGAAACATGGAACTTGCATTCAATAAAATTAATATTAATATTTGCAAAGTGCTCTGGAGCAAAAGAGAGCTAAAAGAATGCTAAATATTGATAATTACTATTAAATCATCTCATCCATGTCAACCTTCCCAATTTGCATTGCCTTATAATGCATTTTAAAAAAAGAAAGATGAACATTTTAAATAAGTTATTTTGGTGCTTAGGAATTGATTTAAAACTAAGTCTCAGGGATACAAAGCACTCTTCAAAAACAACTTACAGCAACATCTGAAGAGAGCATGGGACTGGGACTCAGGAGTCCTGGCTTGTATTCCCAGCTCTGCCACTGGGTAACCTGGGGGCACCCATCCATGTGCCTCAGTTTCCCCATGTTGTAAAATGGGGATAATGATAATGACCCCCCTTTGTAAAGTGCTATAAAAGAGCAAGGTATTATAATTATTATTTATTACTATCTCAGAAGAACATATTTAAGCATTAGAATGTACTTCAAAATATTACATTTTTCGTTTCATTATTTTATTTACTCCAGTAAATCAAAATAATTTTCCTTACTCTCTTTATCCAAAACTTAGGCCCTGTTTTCACAAAACACTTAAGAACATTCACTTAAGTGCTTTACTGAATTGAGGTCTAAGTGCCACCATTTTCTCACTGTGGAATATTCACGTGTGGATATTATTTCTAAGGAAAATGAAGACATAGAGCCAGCTTCTGTATTCTTCAGATACCCAAAACTCTCATTCAAAAGAGAAGGAATGCAGAGAAGGACCTGCAATTGGAAATAGTTATAGATCGTTACTCTTATAAAAAAGAAGTTTTAGATCAACTTTGCCTCCTTTAATTCTTGTTGCTCTCTGAGAGTATAATAAGTGAGAGGCCCCATCCTACATTCCTTATTCAGGCAAAACTCCCAGTGACTTTTGTGGGAATTGCGCTTTAGTAAAGGCTGCAAGACTAGGCCTAGGTATTAGATTTTACAGAAATATAGAATATAGTTTTTAGATGCATTGCTCTAGAGATCTGAAGATGTAAGTTGCTCAGAGAAGAAGGGAAATTTTCCATTGAATAAGAGCAGAGTCTGTCTCTAAGTGCGATAAGATTAACAAAATTCCCGTTGAAAAAATGAATTAGGACTATTTGTACCCATCTATGTTCTTCACAGCTTTCAAGTGTTCTGCCATATTCTTCTACTGCTGGCAGGTTGAGGGGGTTTCCATGTTTTTGGTAATACCGTAGGTATTGTTTGTTTGCACAAGTCAAAAGATAGAGGGAAGCCCAGTGCCAGGGCTGGACATTGACAAACTGCTGTATGCAAAGCCAGTCTAACACTAATCTCTAAGTCAGCTTGGAAAATAATCATTTTAATGATAAAGCTTTTCTCTTCACATCTTCACCAAAGCGCTCTGGAAGCCACAGAGCATCACAACAAAATTAAAATTCAGTGAAAACACAATTAAAGTCCCCCCTCCCGCCAGCCTCATTAAAATTTCAAATGAATGAAACCAATTGAAGAGATTCACTATAAAAAGAAGGGGGTGATAAAAATATGGAAGAAAGGAGGGTAATAAATACATGGCTGATAGTGAAAAATACCTTGAAAAAAAAAGTCTGAAGGTGTTCTGTGTAACTGGAGAGGGATTGACTGAGATGAATATCAAAGGGGAATGTAGTTCACTCTTTAAGCCTTATCACAGCAATGGAGTAATCGCCTGTTGACCTGAGATGTAACAGTCAGATTCCTAAAATGGGGTGGGCTCTGAGCCTAGATACTTAGCAGGGCAAAGTGTATGGTGGAGGTCTCAAATAGACCATAAGCCTACATTAAAAAACAACAGTGCTAACCCTCTTTCAGGCACTTGGAAGCCAATGCAAAGAATACAGAGAATGACATATGATCATTCCAACCAGTGAACAAATATTTTACTGCATTGAAAACATGCTGTTAGGAGCATATCACAGATAAAGAAGAGCCCCGCTGCACAACAAAAAAACCCTACATATTAAGCATGGCTTTCTCTTGGAAGGCAACAGTCTGATGTGATAACAAGATCCTTAACCTGACTCACTGCCTCTTAATAAATCTCTTCATTTAATGGGGAGATGAAGGAAAAGACTACCTTCATGACAAGACAACAGCCTCTACTCCAGAGGAAGTTGCACATCTCCAAAATGTGTAGTGTAAGGATTTTTGGCTGATTAGATATCACGGTGACCAGATATACTGCATACAATGGCTACATAGACTTTATGATAGCCTCCTTCTGTTCCAAACTCTTGAGCTAAAGGAGTAGCTGTAGTAATAAGCTGTAGTAATAAGCTTTATATCTAGAGCTTCATCACCCTTGTAGGTTCCAGTTCATGAGATTACAAGTATTAAACTCTGTAGGATCTGTTAATTGGTGTTATGGAACCTAAACATGCCAGAAAGGCTCCATTTTTCACCTGTGCAACAATGTGGATTTTGAGGAGCAGTGTCTAGACTAGTGGTTCTCAAACTTTTTTTTCGTGGACCCCTTTAATTTCTGAGTGTCTCAGCGGACCACTTAATGATCTTTCCAAATGTTGTTTATACTGTTAGATAATTATTGTAAATAGCTATATTGTAAATAGCTATATAAAAAAACCTTAATAATAATTAATGTTTTTGTTCTGCAAATAAAAGCATACAACTCATATTTTAATATCAATAGTCTTACCTTTCTAATGCGATAGATGTGCCCTCTCTCCCGTGACACAGCAGCCTCCACGCTGGGGCTGGGAAGGAGGGGGGTCTCTCCCTCTCTCCTCCACTGCGGCAGCCCTGCGCTGGAGCTGGGAAGGAGGGGAGTCTTTCCCCCATCACAGCAGCCACAGAGCTGAGGCTGGGAAGGAGGGGGTCTCTCCCCAGCAGCCGCAGCCCTGGAGCTGGGGAAAGTCACCTCTTTCTCTGGATGTTGCAATCCTGCACGTCCCAAATTCCCCCCATTCCCTCTTCTCACCCCACTGGCCCCTCCCACCTACCCCCTATTCCCCCCAAGGCCACCACCTCATCTTACATGTGCATCTTCTCGTAGGTCCAGGCACCTAATTAGTGGAGCCGCGCAGGCATGGCTCCACTAATTAGGTGGGTGGCCCTTCATTCTCTCGTGTGCTGCCACCCAGGCATGCACCTTAAAGGGAACTATCCACAGACCACCTGAATGGAGCTTGCGGACCGCTGGTGGTCCACGGACCAGAGTTTGAGAACCTCTAGTCCAGACCTCTTGGTCTGCAGAGAAATGAAGCTAGAGAAGGCGCACCCAGTGCCCCCAGAAATCTCCAAGGGGGTGGAACTGGGTCTGCTAGAAAGCAGAGGAGGGAAGGCCACTGCCTGAATGGACAACAACAGTAAGGCTGGGGGGTTACAACAATCATATGGTGAGACTATCACCAAGATACTCAATCAGCTGCACAGAGAATCCCACACAGCGCTCACTCGCTCTGTGTGTGCACGCATGTGCATGTGTATATATACATATATATGTAAAGGGGGGTAGGGCAAGCAATAGAGACTAGGGAGCTGAATCCTTGCATGTTCATGTGAATATCTCTGGCACTTTGCCCTGTTCCTGGTGCATTTAAGGGCCTCCTCCTCCCTTCTGTTTCAAGAGAAAAAGCTCATACAAATTTGCTATTTCTTTACTCACAGAGCTGTTTTCACAGACTTCCTATTTCTCTGTTCTTAGATCTCTCCTTTGATGTGAAACGTTCCCTAGGAACTGTTTATTCCGATAACAAAAATAATGACTTGGTTGTTCTGGGCTCAGCTGCTTATTTTTACCCACCTGCTCCAGTCTCCAAAGCCTTGGTTAAGTACGTATCATATGCACTGTGACAGTGCAAACAAATATGTGCTCCTGTGGGTGTGCACTTACTCACTCTGCTATGCACTGGTATCTGTTTGGGAATTTCCAGTCACTCGGTGCTCAGGCTGCCGCTAAAATAACTTTTAGGCATAAAGCTTATGAATTAATCATTGTTTTAATCCAATGAAAGCTGAGCTGTGCTAGATCCTCTCTGTCACCTGCTACCTATTTCTGTCTTGGGTATTAAGACCGCTGTATATAACAAGGTTATATTTTTTTCCACAAGTACTGGGAAGGAATTTTCAGTTTTAAGAAATAAACCTGCCTTCTGCAAGGAGTGGCTGGTATGGTAGTAGCAAATGTATCGATTAGATGTGGGTTCTTTTTTTTTGTTTTCTGTGTGTGTGTGATGTTCTTACAGCGGTGTACACGAAAACCAAATAGCCCATTACAAAGAGGGCGAATATTATGCAATTCAGATTCTGTAGCTACATGTCAGATATTCAAAAGCATTCCTAATGTCCCTTTTCTTCTTCATCTGACCAGGAGGAAGAATGATCTAGAGATTAGGATGGTAGCCAGAGACCTGGGTTCAACACTCACCTGTACCACAGATTTCCCTGTATGATCTGAGCCCTGTGAGTGGATCTTCAAAGGTGTGTATGTAGTGTGGAGGATGGAGGTGCCTGGGGAATTGGAAGGGACCCAAGGAAATATTGGAGGGTCCGTGGAAGGAAGGGCATCGATAACTATGGGAGGGAAGAGGGAGCTGGACACCAAGAGAGGATTAGAACGCCACGCCCCAATTTAAATCCAAACCATTTGGCCTCAGCCAGATCCCACTTTTATACCAAAGTTTCCACTTTGACTGAGAAGTGGGGAGATTAAATTACTACTCAGAAGTTAAAATCTGCTCAGCTCAAAATCCCACAAAGAATCTTCCTGATTCCTGACTTTTTCTGTAACCATGATAACAGCCTTTTCTCCAAGCAAAGGAGAGCCTGTGGAATTATATGATGCCGAATATTATCTAGAGACATTATTAGTCTTCAGAGGTGAGTTTGGCATCTCTAAAGGGAAAGGTGCCATTCAACCTCTAGGAAGGACTAGCATTTTCATACCCCTACCGTTTACATATCCTGCTTTCTGACCCCAATATATGAAATGCCACTTCTGGAAGAGAGTACCACCAGAATAACATTACAGTGCAAAAAGCAGTAATTTGTTGGCTCTGTGATGTTATTCTCAAAAGTAATGCAGTCTGAGGCAACTCAGAGGTGTTTCTAAAAATTATGCCACAATTTGGCAAGGATTTTGAGTGTAGATATAAGTGCAGCTATTTCAGTATCTACATATCTAATCAGATCTCTTCTATTGCCCATACTGTACAATGAGATTCTGTAGAGTTGCTTTACATATGGATGGCAATATAAAACAATGGAATCTGTTCTAAAGGGGCATGGACAACCTGAATGTTCTGAAACCGTCCAATTGCCAAAATCTGAGATTTTAAAACTCAAGAGTTTAAATTTCTTTCCTAATGATAGGTTTCAGAGAAGCAGCTGTGTTAGTCTGTATTCGCAGAAGAAAAGGAGTACTTGTGGCACCTTAGAGACTAACAAATTTATTTGTATCATTGATCAACCTCAGCCTGGACCAGTCCACACAAGAGATCCACTTCCTGGACACTATGGTGCTAATAAGCGACGGTCACATAAACACCACCCTATACCGGAAACCTACTGACCGCTATTCCTACCTACATGCCTCCAGCTTTCATCCAGACCACACCACACAATCCATTGTCTACAGCCAAGCTCTACGATACAACCACATTTGCTCCAACCCCTCAGACAGAGACAAACACCTGCAAGATCTCTATCAAGCATTCTTACAACTACAATACCCACCTGCTGAAGTGAAGAAACAGATTGACAGAACCAGAAGAGTACCCAGAAGTCACCTACTACAGGACAGGCCCAACAAAGAAAATAACAGAACGCGACTAGCCATCACCTTCAGCCCCCAACTAAAACCTCTCCAACGCATCGTCAAGGATCTACAACCTATCCTGAAGGACGACCCATCACTTTCACAGATCTTGGGAGACAGGCCAGTCCTTGCTTACAGACAGCCCCCTAACTTGAAGCAAATACTCACCAGCAACCACACACCACACAACAGAACCACTAACCCGGGAACCTATCCTTGCAACAAAGCCCGTTGCCAACTGTGTCCACATATCTGTTCACGGGACACCATCATAGGACCTAATCACATCAGCCACACTATCAGAGGCTCGTTCACCTGCACATTTACCAATGTGATATATGCCGTCATGTGCCAGCAATGCCCCTCTGCCATGTACATTGGTCAAACCGGAGAGTCTCTACGTAAAAGAATAAATGGACACAAATCAGACGTCAAGAATTATAACATTCAAAAACCAGTTGGAGAACACTTCAATCTCTTTGGTCACTCGATTACAGACGTAAAAGTGGCAATTCTTCAACAAAAAGACTTCAAAAACAGACTCCAACGAGAGACTGCTGAATTGGAATTAATTTGCAAACTGGATACAATTAACTTAGGCTTGAATAGAGACTGGGAGTGGATGGGTCATTACACAAAGTAAAACTATTTCCCCTTGTTTATTTCCCCCCACTCACCCCCCTCTGTTCCTCAGACCTTCTTGTCAACTGCTGGAAATGATCCACCTTGATTATCACTACAAAAGGTTTCCCCCCGCCCCCGCTCTCCTGCTGGTAATATCTCACCTTAAGTGATCACTCTCGTTACAGTGTGTAGGTAACACCCATTGTTTCATGTTCTCTACGTATATACATCTCCCCACTGTATTTTCCACTGAATGCATCCGTTGAAGTGAGCTGTAGCCCACGAAAGCTTATGCTCAAATAAATTTGTTAGTATCTAAGGTGCCACAAGTACTCCTTTTCTTTTCCTAATGATGTTTACAAAGCTTTTTGGGTGAGTGCCAAGCCCTATTAATACCACCAAACATAATCCCCCTTTCCTCTCTGTGCACATCTACCTGCTGCCTCTTCAGCTTCAGTTTTGCTGCTGCTGCTACTGCTAAATGCTTTCATGCAGGGCCTAGAGAAGAAAGTGCATAGGAGCTTCCTAAGACCTGTACAAGAGAATGATGTCATCCTGTTTTAGGGCATGAGACCTGACATGTGACTTCCCATCAACAGGAAAATTTCCTGTTCACAAAGTGCTGTCAAATGCACTTGGTAAACAAAATGAAAACCAGAGAAAAATATTTGCTATAATCTCTTTTGCTTATATTTTATCTGGTTCTTGCAACAGTAACTGGTACACATTTTAAAATGGCAATGTGATTTTCAAGATATTGGTTTCCCTTTAGGTGACCACTAAAGAGCTCTACAAAAGTTGATTGCTTAGTGGAAGGAGCTTTCTACTAAAGGTTCAGAAGAATTGTATGCAATATGACTGGAGATACTTTCAGATGCTCAGTTAAGACTGGAGGTTGCCTGTATCGTTTTCACCCAAATAACACTACTATTCATGAGAGAGACAGTCTTTCAGGCTTACACAGAGCTCTTCTTCAGCTCTGCGTAAGCTCAAAAGTTTGTCTCTCTCTCTCTCTCCCCAACAAAAGTTGCTCCAGTAAAAGATATTAACTCACCAGCCTTGTCTCTTTAATATCCTAGGACCAACATAGCTACAACAACTCTGCATGCTCCTATTCATGTAATATATGCAGAAAATAAATGTATGGTAATAGAAAAATGAATGTGGAATGCAATATATTGTAAGTAATGTAAATGGCATTGAGCTAGATTTGCTATACTCACATTTTAGTAGGGAAGAGTCTTCTAAAAAAAAAAGAGGAGAGGAGAAACCAAAATGTCCACAGTGATTCAGAGATGAGCTCATATGGCTTGACTTCTATATTGATTTTTGTTTCTGCCTAGCAACATGACTTCATAGTGATTATATAAAAATACAAAGGAAACTGAAAGCTGCTGTGTTGCTCTTGTAAAAAACCAGCAAAAATTATTGAATTATATCATGGAAATGTCATTAAATTAGTCTTTGGAGATTCCGACATTAAAATGCAACACTAGACTATTTGATCAGTGAGAAGTTAAATGTAAGAGCCTTCTTGTATCTGAATTAGGCGTTGTCCTTTAATTTAACTAAATAAACCTGTATATGGAGTCCTGTTCAAACATATCACAGACAGCAAACATTCTCTTTTTGTTGAACAAAATGCAAAAGAGATAGTGGGTGGAAATCAGCCTAGAAAAACACACTGTCCATCATAGCCTATTTCAGATAGGAGAGAGTTTATTAAACAGCTGTATATATTTTCAAGGAAAGGGGAAAATTTTCATTGGTATATTTCCAGATACTGCAGCAACATTATCAGAAGCACATCTTCTGGAAGAGGTTCTAGGGATAGTTAATAAATGTGGTGGTGGCTATTGAGGGAAGAATACTGAAAATATTGTTCACAAACATTTGTTTGGAGTTTTACATCAATGTGCTTTGACATTGTTTATCCTTTGTGTTTGCTTTCCATGCATATTGTAGTTGAATGAGTTCCCTGGCAGGTATGCTTTTGCCAGGAGCTGAGCACCAGCATCCAGGAAGGGGTTGAGTGCCTTCAACTTCCATTGGAATAAAGAGATTGATCCTGTAGGGAACGGTGTTCCACTTTGTTTGCCTCTAAGGATCAGACCCTCAGAGAACTCTGCTCTGCTTTTGATGGTTTAACTCAAGAAAGATGCTATATAGCTAAGATTGTTCTTCTCTGGATCTTTTCAGTGAAGATAGCTAGAGGCATTGCAGCATTTCATATGGTGGGAGAGAATAAAATCTAGGATTATTTAGCATGAAAAAGATGAGTTATAAGGGTGTTAACTGAGATACTGTATTTAATCTGAAAAGGAGACTGATCATTCCCTTTCTTTTATGCTACCTCATAATGCAGTATCAGAATGAGTCATGCAGTGACATTTAAAGCAGGTAGATTTTAAAGTAATAAAAGGATATACTTTTTCACACATCCTGCAATCCCCTTGTGGGATTTAGTAGCAAAGATGGTCATGGAGATAAATGCTGACATCCACACTGTGGCTTGTAAAGCTTTCTCCTTTCAGTCCACCCTCCACCATTTGATCCTCTCACCAAAGTCTCTTTTTTAAAGACTCCAAAAGTGGGTAAGAGGTGAAATAGCCCATTCCCTCATAATTGTGTCCAGTTAGGCCTAACTTTGAACATACCAATTTTGGTCCACTAATTTCCTATTCCATTCTCCTTTGTTTACAAGTCATGATCTTATAACAGTCTTTGGATGGTATCAACAGACATTCCTGTTTGGACTAATTCAGTCTTTTTGTCTTTAACTGTTGCTGACTTTTATAAATTATTTTATGTAACAGGTTGAGTTGGACTTTTGTCATATTGGACAATTTAGAGTATAGGTCTCCGCACAACAACACTGCCTCGTGCAGTGGGGCCCGGGTCCCTGACTGGGGGTTCTGGACACTGCTTCAATACAAATATTAAGTAATAATTAAATAGTGAAGACACAAACTACTCACCACAGGAATCAGGAAGAAATTTCTCCCTTCCCTCATGTTACAGTATTGCACAATTGACTGGGGGCATTATGGGTTTTTTCTTTTCCCCTGAAGTATCAGTTATAAGCCAGGCTTGGGGGCCGGATGCCAGCCTACATGGACAGCTATAGAAAAATTCTGTAGTGTTAGTACTGTATATTGAGAACAAAAAAAGTCTAGTTTGCAAAAATGTTATTACATTGATTATCACACAACAAAAAAGCCACAGTAAAAATACTTCCTATTTATATGCATCACCCATAGCGCTCTCTGAAATGTCATCTATTGTGTGTATCTGGCATATATCTAATCAGCAAATCTGGTTGTCATGAATAGCTTTCTTAGAACTATAATTGGTTACCAATGCTGAAACCTTATCTCAAGAAGTGTTTAAAACCTGTGCTCCAATAGTCAGTTATGCTTCAGTAGTTCAAACGACTGTAATTTTCAAGATGGATTTTAATCATTTGATATAAGTCAGCATTTGACATTTTAGATTAAAGTACACATATAGTCATTGAAGGCTATATGTTGCTAAGTGTTACTTAACAGTACAATTTGGATAATACATGGAGATGGAAATACCATCCTGCGGAGGAGTGAAGTTCACATGCAAGCTTTGCCTATATACAAACTTGCACAGGTTTAGCTATACCAGTGCAAACTCCTGTGTGGACACTCTTATTTCAGTTTTCTGTGGCTTATTTTGGTTTAGTATATACCTGTTTCTGATCAACATAAACTACACCAAAGTAAGTTCAGATTAAACCAAAATTAGAATGTCCACACAGGAGTTTGCTCCGGTTCAAATAAATTGGTTTAAATTCACACCTTCAGATCATCCACATACAGTTAAACTGGTGCAACCCTACATATGACCAAGTCCCCAGACTTATTTAAATGGAGCTACCATATTGGTGGTCAGATACAATGGTCATAGGCATGATATAAGAACTTAGCTAGATGGAAAACACAGCAACATCATAGAAAAAAAAAGTGAAAGGCATTCAAGCTTCACTCCATCCACTGAATGAGAAACTAACATGTCCAGCCACCCTTAGAGTAATGACAAATAAAGGAGGTTGTTGAAGGTAACTGAGAGCTACCATGTAGTGATTGGAGTACAGCAGAACTACCATGTGGTGGTTGCATTACTGTTCTAAAAACTATCTTCATAAGATAACTCATTCACGTTCCCCTGTATCTGTACAGATCTAACAGATTTGTATTGGACCTGGTGGAAATGCCCTTTTTCACAAATGAAAACTTTTGCAAAAAAATGAAAATTTTCATTTTTCATTGATACTTTTATTTATTTAAATTGAAGACATCTTTGAAATGGTTAATAACATTTTTGTTTACTTAAAGCTGGGGTTTTTGGGTAACTTTTTTTTTCATTTCCTTTCACTTTTCTCTCAAAGTGTAGTTGTTTTCCATTTGTTTCTTCTCCCTACCTCTTTCCTCTACCATTACATATTGCTTATCCTTTATGTGGGGGTTAAGAAGATCTTACTACTAAATATATGAGTGGAAAGCAATATATAAGAAGTATTATTTATTTATTTGGCTTCTCAAAATATTTTGTGCAAAAATTGCCTTTTTGTAAAAATGAAACTTTTCATTAAAAATGGCAGGGAACATCATTTTGAATCCGACATGAAGTTTTCTGCTAGATTTTTAATCAGTATTTAATCAGTTATTTATCAAAATATTTTTTAAAACCATAATTGAATGTATTGAATTTTTAAAATGTTCAAAAATGATGTTGATACATACAATATGACATTTCAATTAAAATATTAATAGCTAATGCAAAAAATTTTAAATAAAAAATGGGTTCATTTCAAATCCTGTGAAATGGGAAGAACTTCAAAATTACAATATTTTTCACATTTCCCCATTTTTTTAACCATCTCTGTTATCAATCATGAGAAGAGCAAGTGAACCTTCTGCATGGCCTAGCGTCTAGAAATCAAACTGTACCTTCTTTTGGCTTTGTTCCTTCCTCACGATAAAGTCACTGCTGTTTGTCAGTTCTCTTTGTGTTTTACACAGTCCTGCCTGTGCATTTTCCATGCCTTTTGGTTGAATTAACTTGAGACTTTAAATAAACAAAAGTCTACAGGTTGCTAAGAATGAAAAGATTAAGGTTGTTTCCCAACTGCTTCCTGCTTGTATACACTGTATGCAGTGGGTAATGCGTCGTGTCATTAGGCCCATATTCAATTGCATGTGTGGCTGGGAGGGCATGTTTGTGTTTCATTTATTCAGATACTGTTAGACATCCTCAGTGTTCATCTGCAGGAGAACTGAAAATGTGTCATGCGCTATTACACAAGCAAATTTAATGCCCCAAAATAAACATGCACTATTAGCTTGCAGGCAGTAATTGAAGTAAAAACAGGTGTTTCCTATATTCTGTGTGATTGCCTACACATATGGCTTCTTTTATATTAGCCTTCAATTACTTTGTAGTGTTAACTCCAGCACAAAAAGAAATAGTACTAATTATAAAGAGTGGGATTTAAGAGTGTGCTTTGGTATAGAGCCAAATTAAATCTAAGCAGGATAGCCCTTCTAATATTTAACTAATTAAACTAAATGAGCACACAACTTTTGAGCCACCAAATTATGGTTTTTGCCACTGTAGTAATTTAATTTCTTGATTTGACTTAGCAAATTAAGACTAAATGTAATATCTGGTACAAAAAAATCCTGCTTATCTGTTATTTGGTATTAACATTCTATATTTGCACTCTAGAATCAATAAAAATACTATGGACACCAAAGGCCATTTTAAAACTTTCCAGTAGAAAGCCTTGTTTTCCTTTTGAAACCGTTTAGCTCTCCTATGATATCATACTTGCTTTGTAGAATCAGTGACAAGAACCACAGAGTTTATCATGAGATGCTGGTGGTATTAGTAACATTCACTTTTTATAACACTTTTTTACAATGAATCTGTCATCTGGTTTAAGATATTCAGACAGGACAATGTTGAAAAGACCAGAAAAGTTTCAGGATCTAACCTAGAGATCTAGCTCATTAGAGAACTACCTAAATGCTCAGGGTGAAAATCGAGGTATAGTACAACACTGGCATAAAGCTCCAACTTGCACTACCCTGGTCGTGTTCCGTGCATGCCACTAGGTGCTGAGTTATGAGCACTTGTAATGGTTACAACTGTCCAAGATTGGTGTAACATTTGTCATCTGACAAAAAAAATGTTTATTAACCATGGCCCCCTTCTCTACTGCAGTAAGAGCAAGGAAGGCGTGTGGTGTCCAAGCCTCTGTGTTGGCTGTATGTGTCTACAGGAGCACCCTTGCACTGATCCGTGCACCCAACTTTTGCTGCCAAATTACACAGTGGTACAGTGCAAAGGATCAGTAAAGCCCCCCAAGGATGTGGTCCATTGTCTCTTTAAGAATAAATCTTCCTGTGCTTACCATCAAGGTTGTTAACAGTTTATCCATGAGGAAAGAACAATATTTTAGCTTTGTGGATTCTAATTATTGAAATAAGGCCCCTGTGAGCAAATAAAAATGCAGAGTTCCATTCTATATATGCAATTGACTCAAATGTATGAAGTTACACCAGAACTGAATTTGCCTTGTGTTTCACTTTATGACTTTTTTACAAAGAAATATTGATATGTGCATGATTGTTCCTTACAAACAGTATTTCTCCCACCCCAAAACATAAAATGCAGGCGTTCACCCTGAAGATGTTTGATCCTTTCAACACATCTGGGTCAGATTTCAAGTTCTTATCAAAATCAGAAACAAGGTAAGTTTTACCTGGCTTTGGTTTTCATGATTAAACTTGCATAAGTATGATTAGTCCATATTGTGGTGGTATTCTCCAAATTATACAAAGACGAGGGAATTTCATTGATCTATTTGGACTTTCCTCCAAGGTGTTTTGATTATTGATGACTGGTTTCTCATTTTGACAAGTCTCACTGTTTTGCTGCTGTGTCTTAAGTGTCTTTATTATCTGGTATCAGTATCTTTGTAGATGATATGCTGCCATTGATAGGTGTTTGCAGGCTTTTGGATCTGCCAGACCTATCATTTGTGGCAGATTTTGACAGGTGTTTTTGAGTGATATCTTGAATGGGAAAGCTTATGCATCAAATTTGCTGCTAGTGTAAACAGGTACAACTTCATTGATGTCAATGGAGATGAACCCCATGACACTAGCAATGAATATGACCCGCTGTCTATAGTGTGTGTCACCAGTTGTAGTGAGCACATTAAGGAGAAGAGCATAAAGTGCATCCATATATAGAATACATTACCATTCTCAGATTAAATTTGTTCCAGTGTTGAGATCCCACAGAAGGCCCTATAGCGTATATAAGCCATATATTAAGGTGATTGAAATGGTTCACAGGGGGCCTTGTTCAGGCTTCACCTGCAAAGGGCTGAATTTCAGCCATAATATACAGAGATGCACATACTTTTTTGAGATTTTGTACTTGGAGTTAAACTCAAGCCAATAGTGTCTATTAATGAGTTTATTTTATTTTCCATACTTTTACGGATCATCTGGTTAAACGATGGCTTCTTGTAATTTGGCAACATCCATTTCTTCTTTTCAATTAGCGATCTACAACCAATGACATTATTTCTCATTCACTGATTATTTATTTTCTGCCTCTTCAGAAAATAAAAACAGGAATATGTATATGTGACGTCAAGCCACAGATGTATGCACCAGTTCTGTGGGCAAAATTTGAAAATCTGGCCATTTGAATCACTGGAAATCTAGTTTGTTGGGGCGGGGAATGTAGCTCTTTCAGAGTTAGGAAGGGAGTACTATTATCATCTGTAAGATATATAGAAGATGTATTTTCTGATTGTAACTATTAAGATTTTGTAAGAAAAATTCAATATAGAAAAAAGGTAGTTGGTTGCTCTGTGTTCATATGATCTGGAATTAGTATTTCACCTTGGCAGCTTCAAATATTTCTGTTTTCTCAAGTAGTCATGGTGATGACATGCTCCCCATTATAACATTCTTCAAGTGCAAAACATAAATCGCTTCTTCTACGTGAGACCATTCAGAATTAACAAATAAACAGGGCCTGATTCTGAGTGGTGCTAAGCACCTATATATCCCAGTGAAGTCAATGGAGGCTGTAGGTGTTTAGCGCCTGTCATAATCATACCTACTGTATAGTTATTGACACTAGCCAGTTCAGTATATTCAGTCCTTGGTGTTATCAGCACTCACTGCTTCTGTTAGAATATAATGTCTTCATTTTCCTGGACTGCTACCTTAGGGGCTTTTTGTTGCTCTCTTAGCTTTGCACTGTGCAGACCTTTCTTAATTGTAGTAATCTCCCAAAGCAGTTCCTCAGACTACTTGGATATATATTTGTTCTTTCCTTTGTATCAATACTACAACCTCTCACACAAATTTGCTTTTTGGCTCCTACTCCCCCTCCTCCTTGAATGCAATTTAGGATGTGTTTGTCACTGAACATTTAAACAGTTCAACAGAGGCAGTTTCTGTGTGTGAGTGGTTAAGTTAAAGCTGCATAAGGGTGCTTCTGATTCACATTACAGCATCTCTGTTGCAGGCTGGTTTCAAAACATAGAAGCATGAGTGGAGATTGGAAGATAAGTCTGCATTGTTTACTTAATTCTGTTCTATCTTTAGCATGTACAATGCATGCGGAAGTTTTGTTGCCCTTTTTGACCCGAGCAGCTAGTCAAATGTTCTAGGCAGCAGCAGAAACTGAGCGAGTCTGGTATTCTCTTTGATGAAATCTTGTTCGTTTATCAGGAATGAACAATGTCCTGCTTCTCCAAACGCAGGATGAAGCAAGAACAAAAGGAGCAGTTTCTTAGCTTAAAGCTCAAGCCTCTTAACCAACAGACCCAAAGCTCTCTCTAGCTTTTTGCAGGATCACATTGTGCTCACAGACTACAGCTTGGCTTTCTTGCTTTTTGCCTTTGTCCTTCTCTCTGTTTCTGTCTGTTCTCAGTTTTTGTGTGTTCTCTTACACACCCACTCACATACACCTGGTCACAATACCCAGTGGAAACCCCTGCCCACATGGTGCTAGTTTCTGGACAACTCTTTAGGCCTTGTTTTAGGGTAGTCTCTTCACTGTCTTCTATAACTATTTTAAATGAATGATGCATTCACACATCAGTTTGAACAAGGTTTTAACTCATGCCATAAAAGTATGATAGTATGTGCAGACACCTAGATTTTCCCAGGTGGTCTCTGTTCTTGTGTACATGTTTTCTGTAGATGCAGAAATGTACATTCAAATATGTAGTCAGTGCTGAAAATCTGGCCTAGAATCTTTAAAAGTTTTATTTGCAGGGACACAGGGAAAAAAAGTACTGGGTGAATTTCTGGTCCCATTAAAGTCAGTGATAGTTTTGCCATTGAGTTGAATAGGGAAAGGATTTCACACACTGGATGAAATGACTATTTTAGTGTAATATTTACCTGAGAGTCTTGGAGCAATTTACCAAATGTTAATGAAATATTCCTCAAAACATCCCTGCGAGATAGGCATTTACATGTAGGAAAACTAAAGCACAAAGAAATGAAATTATTTACTTTGGCAGTTAGAATCAGAAATGAGACAAGAGCCTACGGTCTCCTGCCCAGGAGCCTGATTTTGTCTGTTTACTCTGATGTTACACTGCTATACTTCTTTTGACTTCAGTAGCATTATTCCTGATTTATGCCAACTTGAAGATAAAATCAGGGCCAGAGGGTTGAAATCCTGACCGCACTGAAGGCAACAGAAGAATTCTCATGGACTTCAGTGGGGTCAGGGTTTTGCCCAAAATATTTAGATACTACAGTGATGATGAACATACTAAAAATGTACAGATAAACAAATTCCTAATTTTGCACTTTAACCCTAAGACCATCCTTTGCCTCAAGAATTTTAATGATTCTTCTTAATTTATGGACTGAAAAATGAGCCTTTTCATTAATCTTTCTCTGTCCAAAGGTCAATTTTATCTTTGTCCACCTCCTATGCCATTCAAGAAACAAGTCTGCTGAAAAATGAAAAGTAATATGGGTTTAGAAAATCACTTTGTCTTTATGTTAAATTGAAGTTGTGCATTTAGAAATTTCTTTTTTTTTAAATTGGTCTGATTGTATATTAGCATATATTTAGCCACAGTACCCCTGGGTGCATCATGGAATAAACACATCTGTCACTCATAAACAGTGCAAAGTCATGGAGCATGAAACAATTATTCTTGGCTTCACCTGATTCTGCTGTACAGGCTATTGCTTTTACATTGCATTATTATTAGACAGGAATATAATGAGCTAAAACCTTCATTTTTATGACATAAGTACATAAGAACGGCCATACTGGATCACACTGAAGGTCCATCTAGCCCAGTATCCTGTCTTCTGACAGTGGCCAATGCCAGGTGCTCCAAAGGGAGTGAACAGAACAGGTAATTGCCAAGTGATCCATCCCCTGTCGCCCATTCCCAGCTTCTGGCAAACAGGCTAGGGACACCATCACTGTTCATCCTGACTAATAGCCATTAATGGACCTATCCTCCATAAAAACCAGGGTCAAGATTTTCAAAACAATCTAAGAGATTTAGACATGCAATCCCATTCATTTTAACTGAGATTCTGTAATATGAATTAGAATCACCCTTTTACATCTTTGACATAATTTCTTACACATAGATACTGCTTTTATCGATTTGTTTAAATATTGAGTGAAAAATTTATCACACAAAGCAATATGAACTTGCAATGTTATAATATTAATAAAAATGAAATAAATATCTAGGTAGCCCAAGAAACTGAACTGAGCGATTACCACAATTAAGAAGAGACCTATAATGTAATTGTCCAGGAAACTGAAGAAATCATATTCTTGGCACTGAACACGGATAAAATCAAGGAATGATTAAAATGAATTAAAATTAATGGAAGATTTGTCCTAATCCCGTAATTGGCTTTGAAAATCTCAACCTAGGTTACCATACTTCAGTAAATATGAGTATTCAAAATTAGCCGCACTAAATTCCAATATGAGTACCATTATGTTAATTGCTGTTCTATTTTAGCCTGTCTAGTCCAGTGGCTCTCAACCTTTCCAGACTACTGTGCCCCTTTCAGGAGTCTGATTTGTCTTGTGTACCCCCAAATTACACTTCACTTAAAAACTACTTGCGTACAGAACCAGACATAAAAATACAAAAGTGTCACAGTACACTATTACTGGAAATTTGCTTACTTTCTCATATTTATTATATAATTATAAAATATATCAATTGGAATATAAATATTGTACTTGCATTTTAGTGTATAGAGCAGTACAAACACGTTGTTGTCTGTATGAAATTTTAGTTTGCACTGACTGCACTAGTGTTTTTTATGTAGCCTGTTATAAAACTAGGCAATTATCTAGATGAGTTGATGTACCCTCTGGAAGACCTCTGTGTACCTCCAGGAGTACAGATACCCCTGGTTGAGAACCACTGGTCTCGTCTATTACTTACATCATCCTTCTTCTTCCCTTGGCCTCTCTAAACCTCTTGCTTCTATAATCTTACTACTTCTGTCTCCTGTAAATGTGATTAGTCTTTCTTGCCAGAATCTTTTGTCCTCTCACCACCTCTACCATCTTCTGTGTCTTTTGACTTCCTGCCTCATTTGTTTGGCACTTCAGCTGAGGAGCCCAGCTCTGCCAAATGATTGACTACAGGTATCATAAGGCATTCAGACACCATAGTAATGGGCATGGTTTAAGAACCTGAATAAAGCAGAATACAAAACTACGCTCCCATGGCACTTCTCTGAAGTTTAAAAGCAGCTTGCTTTTTCTTCGTAAAGTGTTCTGGTGATTGCAGGTTTGTTCAGCATTACTTTTCTCTTCTACCAGACCTCACCCCCACTGATGCTTCAACTACCTTTGTCAGATTTATTTTGTATTAGGAAACTAAGAATACAATTCCACTCTTGGAGCTGCATGGCAGATCTCCACTTGATTCTAGAGTGTCTGTCTAATCAATTTTTATCTAGATATTTATTCTGAGCTCATCACCATAGAATATGAGCACCTTGGTATCTGATTTCATTACATTTTGGAAGAACAGTATATCAGACTAGAGACTACCTTTGGATCTGAGAGGAGGATTTTGCCCAAAGGGAGAAGCTGTTAACTGCTCTTACATTTTAGGTGGCCCCTATGAAACAGAATAGACATGCTGGTCAGGCTGAGGAATAGTGCCAGGAAAACTGCATCTGTGCCATGATTTTGACATTTAAAAACAACTTTTTGATTTCCGTGTGCTGCATATCATTGACTGACTTGACATCAGTGGGAGCCCTGCAATTGAATGAGGGCCAAATTTGATCTTTACACCATAATGTCTCTGAGAGGATTAAGTAGGCCATGTAAGCTATAGCATACAATGTTAACATTTCTTATAGCGTGATTGCACTTTTTCTTTTCTCATACCTTTTTCTTAACTTTATATTTGTATGCACTATATGTAATGACAGGCCAAATTTGGAACATCATGGGAACAGTGCGGTTGAGTTTGGGTGGTGGGCAACAGCATGGCAAATGTATGTACAAATGCCATGTTCAGCTACATCCCTGGAAAGAGTATTCAGGTGAATTGTCTATTCTTTGTAAAAATAAACTGGGAGCATTAAGCAACCCACATGTAGTTGTTCAACTACAAAACCAAACTAACCAACTGTTTAGGATAGATGGTTAATGTCAGGCAAAGCAAGCATAGTGACTAGTCTTCAGGAGGGTTTCTGAGCTGTGGGGAGAGGGAAGAGAATGAAATGGCAGCTGAATAGCTAAATAAAATATAAAGGGGGAAATTATGAACAGATAAAATGATATATATTTATATAATATTCTGTTCTTAACAAATGTCAGCATTACTGGAGAACAGAGCCATGCCATGATATGGCAATATAATATTTTAATTCTTTAAAAATTAACAATGATACTTTATTTTAAAGATCCCTAGCACATAGACTGGGGAGCGGTGCAAATTAATGCATACCTGTGGTGCGATGGAAGTATCAGGGGACATTGTGCATTAATCAAGCATTACTGCATAGTAGGTTTTGTCTTATTAGCTTAATTGAGAAACGTTTTGTTCTCCCAGCTCTTCCCTTTTATTGCTTCTCTGTCTTGACCACAGCTCTTCCCAAGGATGGCTAGCAGCTAAAAAAAAAAAAAACCCCACACTGTAAAGGTTTTGTTTTTAATCAGATGATAAAATCTTTACTCATTTCCAGTTTTAGTACAGGATGAATCTTAGAGTTTGTGGGGGAAAACAGCAACCGTATGTTCATCTTGAGGTACTGCCAGGAGTCTGCCAACGCACTTGCCTCACAGTTCAATTACTGCCTTATTAAAAAAGAAGTTGGATCTAAAGCCAGTGTCAAGCGGAGCGGAGATTCGCGGCCGAGAGGGCATGAGACTATCTAGATGCACAGCTCACTCAGATGCAGCCGCTAGTCGCTGTCCATCCCAGCCATGCTGAAATGTGCCATACTTTGGACTGCATTTGAGCAAACCTGCACTTAGACACAGAAGGAATCTATAGTACTCTGCGCCTTCCCTGTCTCAAGCTGTTTTAACTGCACGCTTACTTCTAAGCACCTAGGATAATCGTTCTTCATCCTGACGTACTGAAAAAGATTGTACTACTAGAGAGGGGAAATAAAAATAAACCCCTTACGATTCTGAACGCTTTGTACTGTGCTAAATATCATTATTGGGAAGACGTGTAATTAAATAGGCACTACTTCCCATTTATTTTCGTGATTAAAATTTGACTTTGAAATACTTTTTCCGAGGGGTAACATCAAATATTTAGGATGTGCCTCTAACTCATTGTCCCGTCGACCCTTTCCCCAGAAAACAGCTCTTCCCGTTTAAACAGAGCAAGAAAGCGAACCGGTTTCGGATGTGTATCCTTTATCTCCATCTGCGAGCATGTGCTAGGCAATGTTATTCTGCGCGCAGCACACACTGTCATTTCCACTGTCACGCCTGTTCCCACTGCCGTGATTTTTCAAACCCCTAGTTTTAAAATCCTCCGGGAGTAAGGAGGTAAACTAAAGTTGGCTCATTAGAAAACTGCACGTCCCTTTGCTGCTATGGGAGCTGGAGCTGCTTCGGACGAGGTTAGTGCTAGCTGTTTATCTCTTGGACAGAACCCCTTTACAAGTCATCTGCCGGGGCAGTGCAAGCATTTTCCAGGGCGGTTAGAGCCAGTCTGTGAGCTGCGTCGGGCATTAACTCGTGCCTTCTGCAGGTTAGAGCAGCCACCTCCTGGAAGAGGAGCCTAAAGCCCCCTGATAAGAAAAGGCACAATACTGTTTGCTAGTGCCATGCACTTGACAGAGAGCTTATCTCTGGCAGCGCTTAGGGAAGCTATTAATGGTGGAGGATGTGTGTGGGCAGGGGTAGAGGGGTTCAGCTCCTAGCAGAGGGTTGGCTGGGTTTTATTTTTCCTCCTCTTACTTGAATGTGCGTCTGTCCCTCCGGCTTATTTTAGCAACCCCCCCTTCCCCCTCCCCGCTTGGGAATAACCCGCTCGCTCGGGGGCCAGCTACATTTGACGTCAGGCTGGCGTTCGTAGTTTTGACGTGTAAACACTCGGTTCCAGCCCGGCGCGGGAGAGGGTTTGGGCGCCGTTCAGCCCCGAGCCAGAGCCGTGGCGCGCTTGGCTGGGAGACGCTGCGCCCTCCAGCCTGCCGGGTGTCCGCATAGCAACCAGGAGCGAAAGGGCTGCAGCCGGGGCGATCGATCCGCCGCCTGGTCCCCCCCTCCCCGCGTTTCTTTGATTTCCCGCGTCCCTCGCCGGGCCATGGACGGGAGGCGCCGGGTGGCTCTGGCTCTCCTCTGCGCCTGGTGCGCGGCTGCCAGCCTGGCCGGCGCGGAGAAGCAGTTCGTCAATGAATGGGCGGCGGAGATCCCGGGCGGTCCGGCGGCAGCCCAGGCCATAGCGGAGGAGCTGGAGTACGAGCTGCTGGGCCAGGTAAGGGGCAGCCGGCAGGTAACTTTCGGACGCCTCTCCCCGGGCACGGACCGGCCCCATGTAGCCTGGAGCGCCCCCCCTCCCCCCGCACACACGGTCCCAGCCCTGGGCTCGCTGGGGCGGGGAAGGCGATGGCGGGCGCCGATCCAGTTCGCTGCGGCGGGCCCGGGTTCGCTCGGGGGGCTGCGCGCAGACGCGCAAGGCGGCAGGGCCCCGGTGCCCGGGGGCGAGGAGTGCCGGCCTCGGGGCTGCCTTGAAACTCGCGCCCCCAGGGGAGTGTTTGCAGCTCCGAGTCCTCTCGCGCCCGGCCCCGCCCGCGCCAGGGAGGTGGGTCCAATATGGCAGCACCGCGTTCCCCGGGTGTCTGGTGTGAGTGGCCGGCGGCTGCCAGCCCTCGGCGCGGGGCGCGGGACTTGCAGCGGCAGCGGGCGAGCCGGCAGACAGATGCCCGCGGCCCGCCAGCTCCCCCGGCAGGGAACGGAGCCTTGCTAACTTTGCTTTCCCCGGGAGCTGGTTCTTCCCTCCCCCGCCTGTGCGCGTTACGGAGGGAGATGCCGTAGCCCGTACCTAGCCAGCGGACAGCGAGCCCTCCCCTGCCTCGTGCAAAGCCAGGGGCTTCCGCCCCCGCCGCCCCGGGCTCTCTGCTTAGGCAAACTTCTGGCCCGGCGGTCGGGGCGGGGGGTGTCTGGCGGCGCTGGCTCGCTCCTCCAGCGCTCGGGATGCCGTGATGTCAGCGTTGTCAGGGATGAGTAACTGCCTTGACGTAACAGCATCCTTGCTGCTCCGCTTCTTCTGGAGCTCCAGCCCCCTGGGTCCTGCTGCTCCAGCCAATGAGATGGGCGGCGTTAGGAACCAAACCACCGTGCAAGGGTAAAAAAAGCCTGTATCTAAGGTTTCAGAGTAGCAGCCGTGTTAGTCTGTATTCGCAAAAAGAAAAGGAGGACTTGTGGCACCTTAGCGACTAACCAATTTATTTGAGCATAAGCTTTGGTGAGCTACAGCTCACTTCATCTAAGTAACCCAAGTAGGAGAGAGGATGCTGAAGATAGAGAGCCTGGGGACCCTAGTCTAAAATCCATCTCTCCTCTTCCAGTCCCCCATTGGCTAGCGCCACACAGTTTTCCCAAACAGTGTCTTGCCCCGCTGATTGTCAGGGGGAAGACAGGCCCTCTCCATCAAAGAGGTTTATCCTTTCCTAAAACAAACTGCAGTATGTATAATAGTAGGTCCATGATTATGGCCCGGACCTGGTCCCCCTGAAGACAATGGCATAACTGCCACTGACTTTAGTAGGATATGGATGGATATGTGTATTACTCCCAATATGTCATATGGAAATATAGATTTCATAGCTGTAAACAATAAACTGGGATAGAGAACCCCATCAGTCTAGTTTGCATGCACAAGGAGCTCATATTTGTATAGTCACTGGCTACACATTTGAATACTCCAAGAAAATATACGTTCCCTTATTCAATCCCATCAACATCCTAAAGAGATGCTGTCGGCAGTAGCATGTGCCATGGTCAGAAATAAAACCTTGTCCTTAAAATGTAATTTAATTAAGATATGTCAAAATAGGGACCAAGTTTTACTTTAATTTATACCAGTGTAAATCAAAAGTAACTACTTTAGCTTCAGTTTGGAGTGTGCCTCTTGTTTTCCCATCATTATGCCAAATAACACACAGCTTTTGTTAGTGATCAACACCTTAGCTTGGAGATAATTTTATTTTAGAATACAAATATTATAAACTGTACATTTATTCTAGTTTTCACTCATCTGAAGATGGACTCTAATTCTGACAAGTTATGAATGTTGATATTTGTTTGCAATAGGAGAAGTATCTGGCAGTATGGAAAATATTCCTTTGTTTTATAGATTGGATCACTCGAAAATCACTATCTATTCAGACACAGAAGCCATCCAAGAAGATCTCGAAGAAGTGCCATTCATATCACTAAGAGACTCTCCGATGATCATCGTGTAAGTGTAGCATTTACCCTTTCTGATATCCAGCATCCATGTTGTCAGCTTATTGCTTGACTTGTAATGTGGTCACAGACACATTTTGCAAGTCAAATATATTCTTCCATCCATACTCGTGTGGAGTAGTACATTATTCCATGAACAGGCCCATTGACTTCAAGGAGTAAGGCACTAGTCAAGGTCTGTAAGACTGGCAAAATCTGGTCCTAAGCTGCTGTGTATTTTTCTGCAAATTGCTCTTTTATAATTCCAGACCTGCAGTAATTCTGGATTGAAATGCCTATGTGTGGTTGGTGAAAATACATACAAAGAACTTCAGGGCTTGATCGAAAGTCTGTTGAAGTAAATGGCAGTCTTTCCATTGACTTCAGAGGACCTGACGGAAAGCTCATTCTGTGCTATTTCTAGGAAATCTAGGTCTAGTTCATTGTGCTTATATATTAGAAAAAATTAGAAAAAAGTGCTGAGATTTTGCTGCAATACTCTGTTTCAATAACTAGCTGTCCAATTAACATTTAAAAAGGGCCTGTTACGGGGCCCAGTCTTTCAGTATTTGAGCACTCAAAACTCTTATGGAAATCAGACAAGGCTGGCCATCTGATTGAAACCGTCAAGAGGAGTTTTGACTTTGTAGGGTCTTAGTTACACCGGTGAAACAGATCCTCCATTTATCTAATTTTGTGGATGGTAAAGGTGGTGGCTGCTTTTTAAACACACCAGGTAACTGGTTAGTTTTTCAGTAACTAAAAGCCTAGCTTAAAAGTTAGGAAATTTAATAAATTTTAAAACTACTATCTAGTGGAACAGCAAAAATCTAAATCTAAACTTCTTATAATATTTAGAGATCCAGTTGTGAAAAAACATTTAATCATTTAAGAACAAAAATATTTAAGTGATCAGTTACTCAAAGAAAAAAATTAGACTGTGAGCTTTTGTTAGGAGGCAACATTCAATATGAGAAGCTAGTCAGAGATGAGAAAAAATGGGTTAGGATATACTTTGTTCTGCTTGCTCTGTTTCAAAGTCACACTTCCCCTTGTGTCTTACTGCTAGAATTTCCTTTGATAGTGGAGATAGGTTCAAGCTGAAAAATGTGAACATTCTAAATTTGGAGATGTTTATATACAGGATTTGGGTTTGGCTGATTGTAAATAAGGGTTGCATTTCCAAATTCACATCCAGATCTGGCTTCACATTTTCAACACCCCGATAATACCAGGTTGATCTGATACAGAGTTTAGGTTCAGTTCTCTCCATTTGATCCAGTTACATTTAATTTATCCATTACTGGGGGAAATACCACCAGTTTTGTTTATAGTATATTTCTCTGCTATAACACAGAGAGTGGGGGCAATTGCGTGACTGACTTTGATGACAATCATTATTGCATATTTATCTATTGAAGTAAAGAATAGAGGGCTTTGAAATATTGCAGGTGACATTTGCAAAATCATCTCCAATTTGCTTTTTATTTACCATCTAGTATTCAGATAAGCTATTTGAAAGAGTGAGACCTAATTATGTAAGTATATACAGAAAACCAAAAGCAATGCTGTAATGCTATACAGTTATACATAGACATCTTCTCTAAAGATCTATACCTGTTCAAGAGCAGCCCATCTTAAAAGAATTAAATACATTTTTAAAAGACAGTTAATAGAATCCTGCCTTTAGCTATGTTTGTAGCATTTCATTTACTTTAGTAGGGCTGTGTGGGTGTAAATTAAGGAAACTTTTGGCCTATAGTATTGAGAATATTAATTTGTTTTATCGAAATGCAGTAAGTAAGATCCTGGAGCTATGCCTCTTTATAATCTGCCCAGTGTTTAAAGTAAAATATGTAATGCTTTTAACTGTTTTAAAAATGTGTAATTTTCTGGTCCCTAACTTCTTCCAATATTCAGACTAGTTTAAGAAATCCATTTTCTATCAACAACATTACATCAAATTCAAGGGATAATTTTAACTATTCTGTATATCAATGGCTCCCAATGGGTTAGTACAGAGCCTTGTTTCTCTCTATTAGATTGACAGTTTGAATCAAGCCAAACTACATAGTGACAAAAATTTGGCTTGTTAGACTATGTTTTTCACAGATATATGAGTTTGGTGATCTCGACTCATGTCCCAGAGGGCAGTTGTCCTCATCACAAAAATGATGAGCACAGCTGACACTAATTGTTAACAAGCATTAACTGACAAAGAGGCCAAGCACTGAATGGACATAGAGGAGAGTGAAGGATTACTGTCCTTACTTATGTAGAAGTGGTCCTCCTGCACATTGATGGGGCAGTAGTAGAATATTTCTTGCACTAATACAATCCATGCTATTCCGGTTAAGTGGATAAGGAGAGGACTACAGTCTCCAGGGCTGTCACTCAGCACACATTTTTAGCACTAAATGTACACAAAGTAGGAAAATCTATATTATGCAGTGTACTCTCAAATTACATATGTGCAGCGGCCTCAGTTTTTTTTAGCTATATTCTCTTATTTGGAGCTTTTCATTAACTTTCCCTTATGTGAAATACATTTAAATCATATCAGTATTACAATTCATTAAATTAGGTTTTTCATACTCACAATTGTGACATATCCTGTGACAGATGTGTAAAGCAAAAAGGTATGAGAGCACAGCCTAGAGAGATGAGTCCTAATAAAAAAACCTAATCTAATGTTTAGAGCAAAGGGTTAGGGAACCAGGAACATCTTGGGCTGAGGACTTGTTGTAGGATCTTGGCAAGTCACCTAGCTTGTTTTCACTTTACCAAGCTGGAAAATGGAGCAAAAAGCAAGTCTATATTAGACACCAGCTATGGGCCAGATTCTGATACCCTTACTCCTGTTGAATAGCATCTTACTTCAATGAATAGTTCCCCAACTGAATAAATAGCATTATTTGCAGAATAAAGTTACACTCAGCATAAGTAAGGGTATCAGAATCTGTCTCTGTTAAAATTGAACTGAATTTTTCTGGGTAAATAGACAAAGGAGTAATTCATTCCAAGAGACAAAATGAGAAACCTTTTGAAAATACCATCAAGTAAATTAGACATAGTCACGTATATCTATAACTGGCATGCAATTACATGCATAGAGACATTCACAAACACACTTGAACGTATTCATTTTGGTGTAACCCCACTGACTTTAATAGAGTCACACCAGTGTTGAATTTGGTGTACTATTCGCTGCTTTCTAATTGTTCACACTTTGAAGTGGAATGTGATCATAAGTGCCATTTGGAAAGAGGCTTTGAGGGACAGATGGACTATGAGTAGCAACATCGCTGTGACTGTAGCAAGAATGGCTCTTTTTCCCTCTCTAAAAATTCACGGTTCCTGTTCTTTCTAGTTCACACAGAGAGATATTAAATTGTAGGCTGAAGAGTGAAACAAATGGTGTTTTTGCTTGTTTGAGTCACTACCACAGATTAGGCAATCTTCTAACAGCTATATACTTTTAACAAATAAAAGGTACATTATAGGGCATTTGCAGAGAAAAGATTTTCACTCTAGCTGTACTTTAAATGATTTTATAGTACCGTGGTTTCACTGAATCTTCCTTCTGCTTAAGATACACTTTAATGCAGAAATGCACTTTGCAGCAACGAACCCTTCACTTTCCCCCTTAGATTCCAAGGTTCTGTTTTACAATGAAACACTCTCAAAACCAGTTAATCTCTGTGAGTTTATATGTTGTTATTGTTGATAAAAATACTTGTAGGTGTCATGGGCAGAGCAACAATATGAAAAAAAGCGAACTAAGCGTTCAGCCTTGAGAGACTCAGCAGAAAACCTTTTCAATGATCCTATGTGGAATCAGCAGTGGTACCTGGTAAGAGTTTATTTTTATATGGTATTAGCAGGCAATGAACCTTATTTCTACTAATCACTTGTGCTATTTTATTGATGTCAAAGAGGGTGCACAGAAGGGAGCAGACTGTAGCCACTTTCTTTGGTGTAGCCCATGGAAATGATAGGTCTCAGCATTTGATATCACCAAGCAACATTCTTTTTCTTTAAGCCACGCAAAGGCTATGTCATCCAGTTTCCAGTTCAAGTTTCTGATCACTGGAATTATGTGATACCTTAAAAAGCTGTTAAACAGTTAAGAGCCATGTTTACAATAACATGAATTTTAGCCTTACCAGATAATACCAGCATCTCTAGTTTTATCTCTTTAGTTGGTAGCATATTTTCTGTGTTGGAGCTAATAATGCACACTGCATAGGTCAACAGAGAATAACGCTTCAAACCTGCCAGGTGCTGAGCACCCCAACTTCTGTTGACTTTGGCTGGAGCTGAAGGTGCTCCTCATAGGATCAATCATTAATGAAGAGGTGGCAGAGGATGAGGTTTCCTGCCCTAAACATGTTTTTTGACCTCCTGTGACAACCCAGCTAAATACAGCTGAACAGCTGAGTTTTACATTGCTTTTCTGAAAATCTGCTGGACATATCATAACTAAACTTAAGCCTGTTCACCACATATGATCACACTGTGCATCTACTTATGCCTGTACCTTCAGACTTCATTGGCTCCAAAAGAGGGAATGAGGGTAAGGTACTGTCGGAGGCCCCAGGCAGTGCTGGTTCTAGGGACGGGCACTTGCCCTGGGCACTAGCTTCACTGCTGTGCCCCTGTGGATTTTTTATTTGCTCTGCTTTGATTGACCAGCTTTTCTCTTACCCCAGTGCTGTTTGGTCAGATGTGAGTTTTTTGTTTTGTTTTTGTTTTTTTGCAATGGAGACTATTCAGAATCTTATATTTCCGGGAGGCCTTTTCCCTGTGTTCTCTTTCCAGCTCATTTTCAATGGAGAGAATGCAAATATAGAGAAAGGCAGTGTGGTCTTGTGGAAAAGGAAATGGACTGGAATCTAGGAGACCTAGTTTCTCTTCCTGTCACTGCCACTAACTCACTGTGTGGCTCTGGCCCAGTCATTTCTCCTCTTTGCATCTCAGTTTGCTCATATGGGGATCATGATACTTACCCTCCTTTACAAAGTGTTTTTGAAATCCTCAAATAAAAAGTGCTATTTAAGGGTTAAGTATTTTTTTAAGGTGCTTCCCTGTTCATGTAATAAATACATTGCTCATTGGCTCCTCTGATGACAAAATAGAACTCCCTGCCCCAGGTTATCCTCACACATTCATCAGAAAAGCAATTAAATGATAGATCCTACAGAACAACCCTATGACCTAGAATATTTCCCTGAACTGCAGCTGCTAGAAAACAGGGCATTGTAATGCAAGAAATGTTGTTCCCGCAGTGCATTTCATTATCTGGATCTCACGCTTGGTTCAGCATTCTTCTGGAAACAAAGATGTACAAACATTTAAAAAATTCCTATTTAATAATGTATTTATGTGCTGAGAAACACAAAGAAAACATTAGTGATTGAATCTGTGCCTGTGTTTTTATAGAGGTATTAAGTAAAGCTGTCATATATTGAAATATATATATGGTTATGGTTAACATTACAAAAAAAATCCGTTAAAGAGTTAATCTTTAAAGACACTTCCTTAAAAGGAAAGCCAGCATAGGTGAGTCATGTTTCCAAGAGATTTTCCACTGAGGTAGTAAATAGGAAATTGTGATCCAGCACAGTCCTTCATAATCAACCCATCATTTTAATTCCTTCCATTTCCTAATTGTTTTCCACTAGCTAACCTGGACATCAAAGGAGAGACAATTTAGAGAAAACACAGCTCCTCATATCCTGGGTGGCTTCAGTTTGGTTCTCAGTGGGTGAAAAAGAACCAACCTTTGTAGATTTGACTAATAACTCAAATATCCAAGGATCATCCAGCATATCCTGCTCCTCAATCTCCCTTACTCCTGTTATCAGACACAGGATGCCCTTTTCTTACCTAAGATATCTTTTGGGAGCATCATAAGTCATAAGGTGAATGGAATGAGGGAAGCTGGGTAAGGACAGGGAGGTTTGTCAGTATCCCAGCTATTTGAACAGGCCAATCTTTGTTGATTTTTTGTAAAACTTGGGTGGAATTTACAAATTCTGGTCACACTCAAACCAAGGTTGATTTAAAGCACATTTGTAATATGGCTCAAACACAGCTTTGAACAGGTGTCATATGAATGTATAAATGTTAAAATGCTTACTATCATTTTTCCTCCCAGCAAGATACAAGGGTGACTCCATCTCTGCCAAAACTGGATCTCCATGTTATTCCTGTATGGCAAAAAGGGATTACAGGCAAAAGCGTTGTTATAACAGTGCTCGATGATGGCTTGGAGTGGAATCACACTGACATATATAATAACTATGTAAGTTTGTGCTTTAAGAATGCTGTAGAATAAATCAACCAATTGCAGATGTTTATATACAAACATTCTTCTTTGGCTTTTTCTCTGTTCAGTAAGACAGCTCCCACATGACAGAGAAACTGAAATACTCATCCCAAGCATAATTTGGACCCTGGTCTGTATCACTAGGAATTAAGTAATAAGCTCACCAGGATAGTGGGTTCTTCAGGGTGGTTTAGTCCCTGGGCATGTTTAGACATCATGGTTTAATGCTGAATTATTAAAATTCTAGTGGTCCTTTGTGGATTTTATAATCACAGCATCATAGAAATGTAGGGCTGGAAGGGATCTTGAGCGCTCACCAAGTCCAGCCCCCTGTGCTGAAGCAGGACCAAGTAAACCTAGACCATCCCTTACTGGTGTTTGTACAATCTGTTCTTAAAACCTGATGGGGATTCCACAACCTCCTTTGGAAGCCAGTTCCAGAATTTAACTACACAAAAATTAGACTGTTCAAAATTGTTGTCATTTCAAAGATTTCTTAAAAGATCCATGTTTAATTTTGCCCAAAAAAATGGACAATTAAAAAAATATTTTTGAAGATGTTATGGAAATGGTTATTTTTTTTACTGAAAACAGATAGTAAACAAAAAACTTTCACCAATTTTTCATGAAAAAATTGGTTTTGAAAAAAGCCACTTTTCATTTAACAAAAACTTGTCGTTCAAAACAGCTCTGACTGTGAGTATTCCTTAATTAAATGTTTGTAAAGTTATTTAATGATAAATAAACCATCCAGTGCCCTTCTTCCAGATATCCCAATACCTTTCTTTGCAGGCCTCCCCACACTAGCCTTCCAACATCCAAAGCTTTAATAGCAAGAAACCTTCCCCCCCGTGCATGCTAGTCAATACCTGTTCTAGAAGATTAATTTAAAGGTTATGTACCTTTATTTTATGAAAGCAAATTGTTCACCTAAACATCGAGAATGATGACTAACGCTGAGGAGAAAGTATACATTAAAGTTGATGTCACATCTATCTATCTAATTATGCCATCACCTAGTATAGACTTCAGAAACTTTAAAACTTGTTTTAGAGGATATTTTCTCATTGTAACTATAAAGTCTATTTTTTAATTTAGGATCCCGAGGCAAGTTATGATTTCAATGACAATGATCACGATCCCTTTCCCAGATATGATCCAACAAATGAAAACAAGTGAGTAACCTCTCATTTTGTGAAAAGAAACAAACTAATGAAGTATTATGCTGTGCCTTAGAACAGGCAAATGCACAGCTCTTCACCATTGACCTGAGAAATATTTGTACTCAGAAGGACTATTACATGTAAAAGGGAAAAAACATTATGGTATTTTTGTGCATATTGTATATGGACATTGAATAAGTTTCCAGATCAAGATGAGTTTTTTCAATTTAATTTCCACATTATATTTTGAAGCTCTCTTCTTCATATGGTTCTATGTATAAAGCACTGATAACATATTTGTAATCTCAAGGGAACAATCTTTTGGTGTTAGTGCTAATGAATTATAGGGCATACCAATCTGACTAAGCAGACTTTTTACTCAGTTATGCCTATAATGCATGGCCTTGCACAGGGGAACGATGAGGAACTATATCTGCCCATCGGAGGGCCTCTGGGAGGAACTGTGTCTTAGGCACTAGGGAAACATACCCACCACACCATCCCTTGTGAAGGTGCAGCAGGCTCCCTCCTACACACCTGGCCACTTATTTTATTGGAATTTTATAGCATTTTGTGGCAGGGAAGGAATGAAGAATCTTTCCGCATGACCTCCCTACAACCCACCTCTCCTCTGCATAGTGAAACACCATAGTAGTTCTGCTGCACCTAGGTCCTTCCATGATAGTCTAGGGAGAGAGCTGGTCCACAGAGAAGAGAACAGACCTCTTTACAAGCTGTAGCACAGAACAAGTTAATTCTGTAAGCCAGTTAGGATGTCACTATTTAATAATGATACAATGAGGAACTGACACTCTGGTTCCCCACTGTCCGTCAGGCATAGGGTGACCAGAAGTTCCAACTTTATAGAGACAGTCCCGATATTTGGGGCTTTTTCTTATATAGGCTCCTATTACCCTCCACCCCCATCCCAATTTTTCACACTTGCTGTGTGGTCACCCTAATTAGGCACAATGGTAGCATCCACATCATGAATTCATTGGTATAATAGAAATAAAGTCACCAGAATGGGAAGTTATCAGAGAATAAATGTTCTATGATTTTGGAAATGAATGTCTCTGTTTTGCTACAGCATTTATGTATCAGTAGGAGGCCATTATCCTCTTATTCCAATGACATTATCTTTTAAATCTACCTGCATTACCTCTAATCTTTATTAATATGTAAATGGAATTCCACCTAGAAGCATTGAAGCATTTCATTGCAACCAAGCTGTAGTACTAGATAAAGTAACTCTGTATAGTTATGCTGTCTTGTTAAGTTTGAAGGGTAGGAATCCTTCATGGCAAAAGATTTTTCATACAAAATATCTTGTTAGAGGAATCATTTCACAAAGATGAAGATATTTGTTTATTTTAAATACTACACAGTTGTATCCCAAAATAAATTAAACATCTAAATTTTTGCTTAAAAGTGGCTTTTTTCATGATTACTTTTAAGGGATTTAGCATTCCAAATTTGCCTTACTATTGCAGTCTGTTATAGCAGGTATGGTACAGCTCATGGTAGACATTGTAACAACATGATCTTTCTATTGACTTCAGCGGGGTCTGGATCAGGTTCTTAGTGCCTCATCCTGATTATCCATTGATCATGGGATGGTTCGAAATTATGATTGCCAAAGCCTAAGTACAAAAAGTGCCTTCTTTTCCAAATGGACATATTTCCAAACCTATTTAATATTCAAAGAGTTCACATCTCAATGATGAAAGAATGCACCAATTCTAGAAGAACCGTGACAAGTCTCTCTGTAGGTTAAATAAATGCACTAAGTTATAGTATGATTTAAATGGTCATTTACTTTATCCAGACATGGAACACGATGTGCAGGAGAAATTGCCATGCAGGCCAATAACAAGAAATGTGGTGTTGGTGTGGCATACAATTCCAGAGTTGGAGGTAAGAAACCAAACAATAATTTGATTTAAACTTTACTTTTTCTGATGTGAATAGAAACAAAGTTAAGTAAGGAACTGGTCCTGCAAGGTGCTGATCGCTCAGTTGGAAGTGCTGAGCACTCTGAGCTACCATCACCTTGAGCTGAGTGTGCTCAGCCTGTCTCAAGAGGCATTCAGGACCTTCCGGTATTTGGTTTCATACCAGAAATAGTTTAAGTTGCTACATGTATATTGTCCCAAATCCAGAGCAGTCATCAGTTTCTCAGGGTTTGATCCATAATATAATTATTGGTTGCAACTAAACAGAGGGCTATATTTTTAAATAAAGGACTGGTGGGTTGGTATTTAATTTTGAACAAAAATAAATAGAACCTGCGGAGAGAGAGAGAAAATCCAGTTTCCTTTATTTAGAGTGTTTTGTTCCTGTCTACACAGTTATATAGAAAGGTCATGTCAGTCAAGGTATTCATATTGCTGTGGTTTCCATTTCAATTGCTTGTTTCTCCACTTCAATAACATGTTAATTTTGAAAAAAGGTAAAGTCTTGTTTATCTGTTAGTCAACACTGCCCTTTTTTTAGAATGGTGTCTGAAAGTCTAGTTTATTACAGATCTGTGAAATAGACGTGATCAAAATATCAGTTGCTTGTGGTTATTTAGCACAAAAGAAAATAGACTTGTAAATTTGTAGTTTTTCAATTTAACATTTTTTTTCCTTGACTCAAATGGGACAGCTGAGCTGGAGTTGACAACTGTGATTACTGTTCTCACCGTTTGAGTCCTGTTTTCTCAGAGGAGTTAGAGCTGTCAGAGATGTCATTTTCCTGTCCGCCTTTGCCATTCTGCTTTATGCTTTCACACACTGTTTAAGTAAAATATCTCTCTCAGAAGAAGACATCAAGGATCAAATATTCAAAGTAGGGCGAAGGGATGAAACTGCAAAAAATGTTGAACACCCACTGTACCCACATTTCCAAGCACTTGCATATACAAAGCAGGTTACTTCACACCTGTTTCCATGTGTTATTATGTGATTTGCAAATGGAGAGACAGGTTTTTACTGGTACACTTCTCCAGGAAGGAATGCTCTTGTTTATTTTTCAAATATTTAACATCATAACTCTGGATGTTCTCATTATCCATATAAATGTCCAATCCTGTTCTGAATTCTGTTACATTCTTGCTCTCATTGAAATAATGTAACAATGAGTTTCACAGGCTTATTGTGCATTGTTTGAAAAATATTTCCTTGTACCAGTTTTAAATGTCACATTTCAATTTCATTTATTATATACATGCACTTCCCCTCCTTTATTTTCTGTAGAAAAAAGAAATGTGGTTTATCCCATATGCCATTTAGTAAATGGAATTTATTTATTTACACATACATCACCACAGCACTGTTTCTCTGATGCTGCATGGAAATCAAATGATTAAGAAGTTGTATTTTATGAAGGACTGGGCTGAGAGTTCCAACACAGTGAATGTGATGCTAAAAATAGCTGTCTGTCAGGCAGATACATGTATCTGTCTGAAATTCCTTTTGCTTTTGCCTGCTTTTGAATTCATGAGGCTGATGATGGGAAACAAGCATGTAGAAGAAAAGGGAAAGACAAATGTATGGACAAATACTATGACACTGCTTACTGGTGAAAACTAATTTAATGAAAAACCATTGCAATAATCATATCCCTGAGTTTATTTTAAAAACAAACGGAGTTTTCAGAGAGAATAGAACCGAAACAGCAGTTTTGCTTTAATTGTTTTTCACTAGTGCGCTGAAGATATAATTGTTTGTTCTTGTATTATATTACAGGTCTGTACAGCTGCCTTTATGTCTATTGGTGCTCTCACAGTGTCTATACTAGCTCCTGTGTTCTAATTGTTTCATTGCATATTACAGTCTCAGGCCCTAATCCTGCAGTCAGTTTCCTTTTTTTGTTTCTTAACAATGCAAAAGAAGGAATCAAAGCCTGAGGTTTGGTGGGTTTTTCCCCCCCTCCCATTAGAAATTCAGATCTTGTCTGTCCTTCTTTGGAAAAATGTATGTGAATTTCTGCACTAGAAGAATTATAATCCATAGTTCAGCAACTGCCAGCAATGGTACAGCTTCTCCGGTACTAAATCGCTAGCATAGACAGAGACCAAGCATTTTTATTATTGTGCCATGAAAACCTGTTCTGAATCCTCATTACCTTAGCAGTTGTACTGTTGCTACCATTGCTGTACAACTGCTGGAATTGTGTAAAAGTTCCCCACCATTTCTAACATAGTGAACAGTGTTAGCAATATTGGGAGTTCTAGTGCAGATGAGCCACTGGCTGCCATTGGAATTTGGGGCATTCTGGAGATCCTGCTCTGAGCAAGATTAGATGACACGATTCTGATGAAAATGTTAATGGCTGGCTGTCACTGGGGCTTCCCATATTGTTCACAATGGTAGAAATGAACTAGTATTAACAATGCTGGGAAAGTTCTGCAATATTCCTTTGTGTATTCAGGATTGGATAGCTAGTGAAACAATAACACCATAAAAGACAAGCTTAGTAACTGAGAGGGGGAAGGGATTCTTTAGTCTGAGTGTTTAAAATTCTTCATTTTAAACAAAACTTTTAAACTCAAAACTTTTAAAGACAAAAGACTTTTAAAAACTCTATTTTTGATAACACCTATTTAACTTTTGAAGACAAGAAATCTTTGTTAAAAGATGAGAGAGACAGAGGGAGAGAGAGAACTTAAAATAAGAGGATCCAATACATCTGCTATGAGACATTCAGGAGGTCCTCCAGAAAAACACACTGTAGACCAGATTTGTTCTTTTTTATATTTCAAAGGTAAAAAACAAACTGGGAGAGGGGGGACTCTCACATTTCTTCTCTGTAGACTTTAAAATGAAAAAACGGGGAGAAATAGTGGGGCACAGTCCAATTTTTATAGGGTCACTTTTAATATTTGTAAAATGCCCTGAATTCTTCAAAGGAAGGATGATACATACATGAAATGTTTTACAATGATATTATAATCTTGGACCAGGATCCCATTGTGTTAGGTGCTGTACAAATAGTTAACAATGATAATGTAAAGGAAACATGAAATAGATTCATTCTACCTGTTTTTTTTTATTTTAAGGTATAAGAATGCTGGATGGAATAGTCACTGATGCAATTGAAGCCAGTTCAATTGGTTTTAATCCAGAACATGTGGATATTTACAGTGCAAGCTGGGGCCCTAATGATGATGGTAAAACTGTAGAGGGACCTGGCAGGCTAGCACAGAAGGCTTTTGAACATGGGATCAAACAGGTAAGCTGTCTAATAGGTAGTTAAGTTGAAATACAGCCCAACTTGCAGGTAAAGATCATAGTTTAAAATGGTGCTTGGGGTGAGAAAATGGCAATGGTTCTTTGTCTATTTCTTGCTAAAGCGTTCTGCTCATTCAAACAGATTTGAGAAACTGAATCATTCTTTAGAAGGATATTAATATAAAGGTTCAGCAAAATTTCCCAGCTGGGACCTGACTTTTGAAAGCGTTCTTATAGTATTCTGCTTTCAAGGGGTTATTCTCTGCAGACTAGCTTTCCTTCTTCATCCTTCCTTTTGCTGCTTTTGTGCCTCCCTTCCCCCACCTCCTCTCTCTCTGCTTGTTTTGCTCTGAATAGTAATTGGATTTCTGCACAGAGGCTCCTATAAAAATTTAATACGAAGTGTTCGCTTCACGAATATTTCATTTTATAAAATGGTGATGTGTTTTAGCACTGTGTGGATGGGTTGTGTTATTCTGCTGCTTACACTATGTTAATTGCATTATGCATAACCTGATCCAATTAAAATGAAGATGGTAGGAATGCATGCTGGAGAATACTGAAAGCAGCGGCTTTTAAATTCTCTTTTATGTTATCCCTGTAGATCTGGTTAGAAGACAAGTGGTGTGTTGAATGAGAGTGCTGGGTACACACACAAAAACGCAGACACATAAACACTGTCCCCACCTGTAAGCCAGGAGGAGGTATCCAGACATCTAAAGGTGGTCTAGAGATAGTGTTGACAGGAGCATGCAGCAGAGAGATAAATGGAGAAGAGAAAGAGAGCCTGAAGCAGAGCCTGTGGAGTTGTAGAAGAGAAGGAGAGGAGTCTGGAGAAAAAGGAAAGGCCAAGAACAGCAGAAAGAGGGACAGGAGAAGGGGGAGCCTGACAACTGTGGGAAATTCTAACCAATGAGAAAGGTGTTGGTAAAGGAGAGATAGAGATAGGGAGGGAGAGGAATGGAGGTCTGA
Organism: Lepidochelys kempii; assembly: GCF_965140285.1. Lineage (NCBI taxonomy): Eukaryota > Metazoa > Chordata > Testudines > Cheloniidae > Lepidochelys > Lepidochelys kempii. The sequence continues at coordinate 62,106,821 of NC_136384.1, read as the reverse complement.
AAAGGGAGAAAGGAAAATTGAGTCCCAGGGGAGTGGGAAGGGAAGATGGACAGAAAGGGCATGGGAAAGAGTAAGGAACCAATGCCCCTGAAATCAAGGGCCTGAGCCTGGACCTGGGAAATCAGGAAATTTGCTTGGTGAAGAGGACAGCATTTTTTCAAGGTTTATTTTGTACCAAACTAACCCATTAGGGACCCATCCTGCAAGGGTGCCCTCAACTGAGTGCCCTTAACTCCCATTCAAGTCAGTCAGAGATGACAGTATTCAGCTAGCTTCAGGACTGGCCCCCTAGATCTGGATCCAGCAAAGCACTTACGCACATGTTTAACCGTAAGTACGTGAGTAGCCCCATGAGTATTCCTGCTGAAGTCAATGGAGTGTCTCATGTGTTTAAGTGTGTTGCTGGATTGGAGCCATAGTTACTAAAACAAGTTATTATTTCATTATTGTGATTTCCAATGGAGCCACCCTGACAACTCTAATAGGAAGAGTGTTGCTTGTTTTTCTATTTTTATTTTTTATTTTGAGATTGCTACAATTGCCACTTGGCCCTTGAATCAGCAATGTCAACGTTGATTAGAGGGGATTAATTGATGACCTGCTTTTCTAGTTGCTCTCTACAATGAATGTACATAAATTAATACTGAATTAGAAATGTCAGCTTCTGCTCTGCACATTAGCAGATACTCTCCACTGAAAGTCTACAAGAGTTTAAGATGTAATGGCAAATACTTGTTTAAACTAGGAAAAGCGTGGCGTTCTTCATGCTGCTCCAGCTCTCCACATCCCTAGCTATCAGCATCTTTATAGCTGCTACTAATTTATTATACATTGGAAACTGGAATAGGAAGTGGGAGCAATTGTGCCCTGAGACTGATGATTGGAAGCCCACAGACTTGGGAGTGATGAGTAGACTCTCCAATAAAATGAGCTTATGGTTTTGCAGTTTTTCATCAAGTAAATACCAAACTGTAAAGGGCATAATTACAAAGGGAGTTGGGTGGAAATGTCATCTCGCACATCAGACATATCGCTTACCAATATTACTGTGATCACAACAAATGCAAATGAAATTAACTCATAATGAAGTTCCATTCGTTGAAAAAAGTATCACTGCTTTTTGTAAACGCATTCAGTGCTAAATGTATTCACAGGGAAAAACCTCACAGCTACTGATCACAGTCTCCTGATTTGCATCCAAACTGTATTTCCAGTAGACATGGTAGATGCCCTATTAATTGTGACATTTAAAACTAGACTGGACCAATCACAAGATGATGTACTATAGAGAGCAATCCTTCACTGGCAGGGAGATAGACTGGGACATATAATAGGTCTTTTCTATCTCTAACTTGTGTGATTTATATGAACAATTATTCTTTATCACCGGCGATCATTTAATTATGTGGATTTTTGGTGGGAATGTATTAAAGAGACTGTAGACTTTCTTCCTCATGATAATCATCCCTTTCTTTTCCTTAGGGCCGAAATGGAAAAGGTTCAATTTTTGTATGGGCTTCTGGGAATGGTGGTCGTCAGGGTGATAATTGTGACTGTGATGGTTACACAGATAGTATCTACACTATATCCATCAGCAGTGCTTCTCAACAAGGTCTTTCTCCCTGGTATGCAGAGAAGTGCTCCTCGACACTGGCCACAGCCTACAGCAGTGGGGATTATACTGACCAGAGAATTGTAGGTTGTTTTTACCAGATTTATAAACATGCTTGAGGAACACATGTAGAATTGTTTTACATATGAAAACAACAAAGCAGAAACAGCTTTTAAAGGCCCGGTTTTTAAGTGCTTCATTTACTTATGCTTTATATGCCTAATACTGTCATGATGGAACCCTGGAGAATTAGCACATTGAAAAAATGGTTGCAACCCTTTAACGTCCCTTAATTTTAAAGCAATAACTACATAGTACCATCATTTCATTACAGTTGATCTCTGAAATTATACGCTATTTAAATGTGATAGAGGTTTGATATGATATCCTGCAAAAGGGAAGATATTCAGAACCACATCTCATCTATCTTTGTGTTGGAAGAGTCTCAACAAGTGGGTGGGGTCTGACCCAAAGCTGGTGAATCATAAAAATACAAAACTATGGAGGGTTCATATCGTCAGAAAACAGAAGGAAAATTCACAAGTGTAAATTCATGCTGAACTTAGCTGGAAGAATGTATGCTCTTCAGAATTCAAACGTGTGACATGAGGGGTAATTACCTGTTAGGAATATAGACAGATCCAAACCCCTACACTAGACCTGAAGGCCTGAAAATCTGGGGAAATTCAGGTTCAGATCTGTTGATCGTAACTCAAGTCCATTTCTAGTTGGGACCTTGACCTTTTAACACAAACATAAATGTGCTTCAGAATATTGCATTCCCTGCTAGTAAGAGGATCATTGTATTTTCAGGTATGTGACCTTTGAGACCAGAACAGGATTTAAATCTAGATTCAACGATTATTTTTTATTATTATTATTTTTTTTTTTGCATCTTCCTCTCATGAGATGAAATCTCCAGGTGTTAGGAAATCTCTAAGAATTTCCACTGCCTGTGATTAACAGTCAGCTGACCTAAGTGCATATCATCAGCACTAGAATGGTTGAAATTTTTTGAGCTGAAAAATTCTCTACCCCAAAATATAGCTTAGTCAAAATCAAAATTTCCAGTGGAAAAATGTCAATTCTGATGGGAAATTTTGGTTTTCCTGGAAGAATTTCAAAATGAAAATTTTTACTTCTTTGACACTTCAAAATGAAATGAAAATGTTCATTTCCCTCCAACTTAAAATGTCATTTCATGGCACAGTTGAGTCAGCAGGAATGCCTCAGCTGTATCCCCTCATTATCCAAGATAGGAGGCAGCTGGCAGGGCATTCTCTGTGAGGACTCCAGGTCTCTGGAACTTGCTCCCCACCTCGTCCTTTGTCTGAAATAGCCTGAATTTAGTGACCTTCAAGAGACGTTGAAAAAGACATCTGTTGGTGAGGGGTTTCTAAGAGGCCTGAGGGTTTGTTTCCTAGCACAATGAAAGGGATGGAAAGGAGTTTTATAGGTGTCTGGTTGGTTAGGTTGAAATTATTATCTTAATGCTGCTGATATTTAATGATGAGTTAGAGTACCTAGAGCATCGGGTCTCCTTTTTAATTATTATTGAAATGTAAGTAAATGAATTTCAGGTTTTTGTTTTGAAGTCAGGATGTCAATTTGGAACAAAAATGATCACTTTGAAGCCGTTTGAAACTTTGTTCAGTAAAAGAAAAAAGATTTTGTTCAAAATTTCTTGGGGGGGGGGGGGAAATGTGGTTTTCCAACCATCTCTAATTTTCCAAACTCTGAGGCTGATTGTGCTAGATGTTCAACCCTTCTGGTGCGGCTCTGGGCACTCTCCACTCCCACTGACTACAGAAGGAGGGAACTGATCAGCACCTTGCAAATGACGCTCAGCAGGAGGCAGAATTGGGCTCTATGTCTCTTTCATTATTTTTTTTTTATTGTGGTAACACATAGAAGCCACAGTCAAGGCTCAGGATCCCATTGTGTTAGGTGCTGCACATTATATATATAATGTGCAGCACCTAACACTGTGTCTGTGTGTGTGTTTGTGTGTGTGTATATGTATGATATCTTGCAAAATATATATAATAGTCCCTGCCATAAAGAGATTATGTGTGCTAAAGTAGCATTTAAATAACTATAACACCAGCTCTGATCTGGTTGATGATAATCTTACCATGTACTGCATAGGGGGAGGTTAAATTAACTTTTCATTTCAGTAGGTCAAAAGAATGTCCTTCCAAAGTGGCTTCTCTGCAGCTGAGATGTAAAGCTCTCAGCATATCACTTTCATATATTGCACGCACATGGGCAGAGGAATTAGGTACTTCATTTTCAAATAAAATGCATGTTTCATTTACAAATTATAGTGCTTCTGCTGAAGAGAAAGCAGAACGCTACTACTAATCCTGTGAGTAATTTTTAAGCAAGCAGTAATTTTAAATGTTCTAGACCAAACACAATGATGGGTTTTTATGATTCACAAATGAGTCTGAATCACTTATTTTTATATCTCTCAAATCTCAGAATAAGGCAAGATATTCAATGTGGGAGTACTTTGTTCCAATACAAGGGATTTTGATACAAAAATTATAGTTGAAATAGATATAGTAGGAGGAATAGACTGAATTATCCTCAGATTTAAGCGTCCATTATTTTGTTCACTGCTGGAAAGTTTTTCTACGGTGAATTAAGGTGCACTGAATAAAGGATGCATAACTATGTTTATATGTGTGGATACAGTAATGCTTATTCAGCTTTTTTCATGTTAATATTAGTCATGTTTTCTTCCAGACAAGTGCTGATCTTCACAACGAATGTACTGAGACTCACACTGGGACCTCTGCATCTGCTCCATTGGCAGCAGGGATTTTTGCTCTAGCTCTTGATGCAAAGTAAGACTTCCTAAACTCTCTACTTATGTAGTCCTCTCATACTGTGACTGTACAAAAATGGCACCATCTCACTCAACAGGTCTGCTTCCTGTCAGTTAGGTCTACTAACTTTAGTGATAAAAATAAGTTAGTAGTTCTTTTAACCCCTGCTAGCCAGGCAGATCAACATAGATAAGATAGGGTGAGCCTGGGGATTCTGTTTCATTCTGGACATCAGCAACAGTTTGTTTACTGAGGGCTTATCTACACTGCCCTGCAGTTTGGATTGTGGAGGTGTGAATAGCCTTGCGCACTAAAGTGCTGTGTGATAACTCCCCCATGTGGAAGCTGAAGGCACAAACTAAAAGGTTCCTAGTTCGCATTGCCATCACCTTCTTCAAACAGGAGTACATTAGTGAGAACTAAGAATCCTTTAGTATATGACCATGGCATCACATAGTGGGAGTGTAACAGGGTGCGCTTACCAAACTAGCACATCCTGCTGGCTGTCTTGGGAATTAGCTCTGTGTGTTAGCCCTCTTTGGGTGTGCCTTGCCACCATCACTCCTGCTCTAGGGTCCACGTCTCTCCAAGGACCACGACACCCTCTTCAGTGACACAGCCCTCCAGCCATGCCACACACTGTGCTCCCCCCTTCTGGGGGACCTGCAGTCTGCTGTTCAGCCACTTCCCCTAGTTGCTACTGCAGCAAATTGTCTGGTCACTTTCTCGTGGCCCCAGCATCCTCTTTGCCTTTGCCTCAGGGCCTCTGCCTGCAAACCCCAGCAGCCAGCCAGGAGCTGTCTCTCACTCTCCTGGTTCCTGCTAGCAGCACTGCTCTGTCCAGGGTGCTGGCAGTTCTCTCAGCTCTCCAGAGACACAGTCCTTCCTCCCTGGGCTCCCAGCAGAGAACTGCCCTCCTGTGCCCTGCAGCTCCCTTTTTGCAGCTCGGCCCTGATTGGCTGCTCCTTTCAGCCCTTCTCTGATTGACTGCCTCTGGTGCAGCCTCCTTAGGGCTGCTTTTAATCCCTTTTCTGCCAGCAAGGAGCAGCCCCCCATCACAGGGAGTTACAGTGGAGAACTTTGGTACATGCTGCCATTCACACCCCCTTAGTCTGAACTTCAGGGCAGTGTAGACAATGCTTAAGTTCCAGTCAGTTACCTATGAAGGCAATGGGGTTGCACATGTGTCAGTGAGCACCTACTCTGAAGACAATAGGGTTGCAGAGGTTTAAATGAGGTGCTAATTCAGACTGCAGAACCCTTAGTGCTAGTGATGATGCATGAAATAGAAAGCACCCAAGCCTGATTCTCTAGGCAAGTGTACACAACAAATTTGTACAATTTGCTGCAACGCTTCCAGTGAAGATGCTCTAAGCCAATGGGAGAGAGCTCTCCTGTCGTCTTAATAAGTCCACCTCCACAAGAGGTGGTAGCTATGTTGGTGGGAAAAGCTCTCCCGCTGACATAGTGCTGTCTACAACAGTGCATAGGGTGGCATAACTACGTTGTACAGGGGGTGTGAATTATTCACACCCTTGAGTGATGTAGTTGTACCAAAGTAATTTTGTAGTGTAGATCGGGGCTCAGAGAACAATGCTGAGTTTGCAAGTCTGGTAGTGAGAAAAAATGTCTTCGAAAAATCATGGAACTTCACAACAGCATTTTCACAAAATCCCTTTTCAGAGAAGAAATGCACTGTGAGGGAGGAAGGGATGGTCCAGTGTTTAGGGCACTTGGAAGTCCTGGGTTTAATTCCCTGCTTCACCAGAGACTTATTTTAGGCAAGTCATGTAGGGCCAGATTTTTAAAAGTACTCAGGTACCTAAATACATTTAAAAATCGGTCCCTTAGTCTCTCTTTGCTTCATTTCCCCATCTGTATAACAGCCATAAAAGTACTTCCATATCTTGGAGTTTTGTTGGGATAAATACATTGTGTGTGAGGCTCTCAGATACTACAGTAATGGGGCATGGGTGCATATAAGCACCTAACAGAAAAAGATTTTGCTTTTTCAACATCTTTGTGTGTGTAGAGTAAAATTATACCATTAGAGAAAGCTGACTGACAGTTTTGTAGGAATTAACCAGACTTTTTAAAACAGTCCTAATCTAACCTGGAGGGATATGCAGCATTTGGTAGTCTGGACTTCAGAATATGACCCACTGGCCAACAATCCTGGATGGAAGAAGAATGGAGCAGGGTTGATGGTGAATAGCAGATTTGGATTTGGATTGCTTAATGCCAAGGCACTGGTGGATTTAGCTGATCCTAAAATCTGGAAAGGAGCACCTGAAAAGAAAGAGTGTATAGTAAAGGACAACAGCTTTGAACCTAGGTAAGAATTTGCATTGCAATTAATACCTCATATCAATTTATCTGTCTCTAATCTAAGGCAAGAAGGTAGTATCTTGCACAAATTTGTCCAATAGGTATAAATGAGAGTGAGATATTTTATTTCCGTTTCTTTGGTTTTGCCTTGCTCTGTTTCTCTGGAATCCAGGGAGTGGGTGAGTAATGCCCCATCTATTTGTTTTATGTAGTTCAGTGTAAAACTGCTGCAAAATACTAAGATCCATGATTCAATGAATGAAGATTCTGTCTGCAGGTGTAACCAGCATCTGGATGGATGACACTGCAGGACTATTAGCACTGTTATGCTAAATCCAACCAGTTAAGATGAAGAAATACAAGAAATAACCCTGATATAGTTTAATTTGTTTTTTCTTAATTGTTCCTAAAATATTTTTTTCTGTAACATATGTGACATATATCCCAAACATGACAGTGTGATATAAAGGTTGTATCAGCAGCACTCGTGATAACTGCATAACTCACAGTCATCCTGCTGTACCTATGTACACAACCATCCCAAATGCACTCTGATAAAACCTCATATATCATACCTGAAAATATTTCCTATATATAGCACATAGACTCAATATTAATAGAGGCAAGCCATAATGACGCTCTCATTAATTAACTTGTTTAATCAATAAGGATCTTTAGACTCTCTTATTTTTGGTTTTCACAGGTTAATTTATGGCTTTGCTGTCTGAAATAAAGATAGTTATAACAAATTTTTAAATCACATCATCTAAGTGCACCAAGTAAAAGTATATTACAGCTATGTGGTGTTTTACTTCTTAGTAACCTGTTTATTTATGTTGTTTTTATTATAGTGCTTTTTTTAAACTCTCTTGCCTTTTTTCCCCAATCTGTTCTGTTTTCCTTCGTGTTTTGAATTTAATACAGAGAGCTGATGTGCATGAAACTTATTAGTTAGGTATCATTACTGCAATCCTTTTATGTTGCATTACAAAAACAAAGCTCGCTAGCTCCTACATTTTTAATGCATTGTGTAGGGAGGGATTCAAGCACCAGATTCTCATTAAAGTTAATGAGAATTGTACAGAGAAAGCCACGCACAATGCTTTGAAAATGTCGGGAAGGTGTAGGCTCTATTCTAGGAATGATTCAGAGGGCTACAGTCGCTGCAGCTTTTTCCAGCCATTGTAACTATACAATAATATTCCTGCCGGTGATTTTACTGAGGCAAACAACATGTACATCTGATACACTCGTGTGATGCTGGTTTTTTAAGAGAATGTCTTTTAGGAGTCTCTTGGAGAGCAATGTAGACATTAAGACTTGAAAGAACATATTGATTATCCCGCTTGCTTGCTTCCGTAGTGTGTGGAAGAAATCATGCCCAGTCGGTTTGAACAGTTTGGCTGATTTCTGTATTTTGTGTGCACTCAGAGCTCCCGGGGGTTCCACTGGCAGTTTGGGATGAGCAAGGAGTGCAGTACATCTTCCCCCCAGTCTGATCGTTCATGATACAGGTGTAAAATGCATCCATTGGACTTTGTGTAATAAGCTAGTAGGTAACCAAATAATCCCTGTATCTTTGCTAGGTTATTAAGAGCAAACGGAGAAGTAACCATTGAAATTCCCACAAAAGCTTGTGAAGGGCAAGAAAATTCTGTCACATCTCTGGAGCATGTGCAGTTTGAAGCAACAATTGAATATTCCCGCAGAGGTGATCTTCATGTCACCCTCACTTCCCCATCAGGTACAAGAGGCAAACAAATGTGTTCAAAGAAATGATTAGTTTCTGCTGTTGCAGTATAAGACATTGATTTTATTAATCTTTATATAAAAATCACTTAATCTCCCTGTGTTAGAAACAGCTGAATACATTATAGGAAAAGTATATGATTAGGGGACTGGAACACATGAGTTATGAGGAGAGGCTGAGGGAGCTGGGATTGTTTAGCCTGCAGAAGAGAAGAATGAGGGGGGATTTGATAGCTGCTTTCAACTACCTGAAAGGGGGTTCCAAAGAGGATGGCTCTAGACTGTTCTCAATGGTAGCAGATGACAGAACGAGGAGTAATGGTCTCAAGTTGCAGTGGGGGAGGTTTAGATTGGATATTAGGAAAAACTTTTTCACTAAGAGGGTGGTGAAACACTGGAATGCGTTACCTAGGGAGGTGGTAGAATCTCCTTCCTTAGAGGTTTTTAAGGTCAGGCTTGACAAAGCCCTGGCTGGGATGATTTAACTGGGAATTGGTCCTGCTTTGAGCAGGGGGTTGGACTAGATGACCTTCTGGGGTCCCTTCCAACCCTGATATTCTATGGTTCTATGATTCTATGATTCTATGAAAAGTAATTACTTCCAAAAAGGTGCATGCTGGGTGTGGTGCTCAGGGATCTCTCAGTGCTTCAGGTGCTTGCAAAATCTCTGCTTTCTTCTATGTCCAGTTCCAACTGGCTGTGCACAACGGCAGGCACTTCAAAGCACCTTGCCCAGACTCTGTCTGGGAAGCTCAGCCTTAGAGGCCCAGATCCTCATTGCCACTCCTGGAGGAAGCATGTGGTGAAGGCAGGAATTTGGCTGCCTGTGCCCCACTATCTACCTCTGTGTCTTTTAAGTTATTCTTGAAAGCAAAGACCTCAAAATGGTAACTGAAAATGATAACTGAAAGTAGGTTTGCCACCCATCCAGGTTTTCTGAGGATTGTTCCTTTTGTGAGGTAGCTGTCCTGAGAATTCTGTAAGCATGCTCAGTAGATACTGCCAGCTCTCCACTTTTACAGCCTCAGAATCACTCCAGAGTCCCATTTTTTGTACCTCAGAGGTAGCAACCATAAATGAAAATGATATTGCAGGGTTGGAAACAGTGATTGGTTAGTTTTGAGGCATCATTTTCTGATGTCCCTTATTCCAGAGACAAGACTTCCGGGTACAGTGTTCCAGTGCTGAGGGTGTGTAGCCCATTTTGGGGGTTTCTGTAGGCCATCAGCTTGTAGTTTATGCTTTGCAGGGGCCAGACAATGACTCAGTGAGTCAATGGAGCTCTGGGATGGGGGTGAGCAACTGCATCACCTGAATGGAGGCATTATGTTTGTATCAGGCACCTATATATTACAGTGATGGTTGCATTAAAATATATATAAAACAAGTAATCTTAACTTCGCCCTGAAATGACACAGGGTTGGGGGTAGCAATTTAATATGGTCTTTGAGATCAGTGTTATCTAATCTGAGACCACAAACACTAAACTGCATTAATCCTAATCATATACTTATGGCACAGTATCACTGGAAGGCAGAGTTAGGGTTCTTTGGGTTGTGCATTTGCACCCTTAACTCGTTTGGATTTCTTTCAAGTATAACCTTAACTCTGAATTTCCTGGGTTTACAATGTCTGTTTTTATTGCAACATCCCTGAAACATATTTTACTCTAAATTACTGAGCCATACTCTCAGCATTGACTCCATCTTAGTTTAGTTTTTGTCTGGGAATAGATAGATAGAAACTAGGGAAATACAACCTACATGGAGCTACTATAAGGTGGATGCATAACAAGTTGAAAAAACGTTCCCAGAGAATAGTTATCAGTGTTTCATAGTCAACCTGGAAGGGCATATCAAGTGGGGTCCTGTGGGAATCTGTTCTGGGTCTGGTTTTGTTCTATATCTTCATCAATGATTTAGATAAATGGCATAGAGAGTACACTTATAAAGTTTTTAGAAGATACCAAGCTGGGCAGGGTTGCAAGTACTTTGGAGGATGGGATTAAAATCCAAAATGATCTGGACAAACTGGAGAAATGGTCTGAAATAAATAGGGTGAAATTCAGTAAGGACAAATGCAAAATACTCCACTTAGGAAGGAACAATCAGTTGCACACATACAAAATGGGAAATGACTGCCTAGGAAGGAGTACTGCAGAAAGAGATCTCGGGGTCATACTGGATCACAAGCTAAATATGAGTCAACAGTGTAACACTGTTGCAAAAAAAGCAAACATCATTCTGGGATGTATTAGCAGGAGTGTTAGAAGCAAGACGCAAGTAGTAGCTTTTACTCAGGCCAATACTATAGTGAAAATGCCTTTCCCCCTGTTACAGCTCGTCACCATGGTGTTACAATGTAACCCGGGCCTGACCTATACATAAAATTTAGGTCCACATAGCTACTTTGCTCAAGGATATGAAAAAAACCACCTTCTGTATGACATAGCTACAGTCTACACTAACCTAACCCCGGTGCAGATTCAGCTAGGTTGATGGAAGAGTGCTTCCGTTCAACCTAGCTACCATCGATCAGGGAAGTGGTGTTCCTACAGCAATAGAAAAACCCCTTCCATCACTGTAGACTCTGCCTGCGCTATGGGTTACACCAGCATCGCTACGGCAACATAGCTGTGCCACTAATGTCCCCATACTGTAGACTTGGCCTGAGTATGAGGCTGGTCTACACTTAAAAGTTGGGTCAGCAGAGCTACAGTGCTCAGGATTGTGAAAAATTCATACCGCCAACGTAACTCCTGGGCTAGACATGGCTAGGGCAACAAAAGAATTATTCTGTCAACCTAGCTGCTGCCATTTGGAAAGGTGGACAAACTACAGTGATGAAAACCCCCTTCTGTTTTTGTAGGAGGTGCCTGCACTTCAGCACTACAGAAGTATGGCTGCAGTACCACAGCTGTACTGCTGTCGTGCCATTAGTGTAGACATGGCCTAAGAGACGCCCCACACTCACTGAAAACACAGTGATAAATTTTGCTCTCATTTACGCCCATGCAAACTTTGTGAGCAGAATTTGACCCACAGAGGTTAAAGTGGGGAAAGCTTTCCCCAGTTCTGTTTTTTATTACTGAATGACATCATAAGGTAGGTTTCAGAGTAACAGCCGTGTTTGTCTGTATTCGCAAAAAGAAAAGGAGTACTTGTGGCACCTTAGAGACTAACCAATTTATTTGAGCATGAGCTTTTGTGAGCTACAGCTCACTTCATGCATCCGATGAAGTGAGCTGTAGCTCACGAAAGCTCATGCTCAAATAAATTGGTTAGTCTCTAAGGTGCCACAAGTACTCCTTTTCTTTTTGCATCATAAGGTAGGAAAGCATGACAGGCCCTTCCTAATTCCTACAAGCTCTTCCCTTGTGGGTGTATGTTCCTGTCTGTTAGGCTGTGAGATCCTTGCTGGTGTGATTCTGATACTTCATTATATCTCCTGGATTAACTGCAACCCTCTGTAGTAAATACTACTTTGAAAGGGGTTTAACAGCTAATGTCCAGAAGTAACATTGTCCCATCCCATAATCAAACCAAAAGTAAGTGTAACTGCTCCAGGTGATAGTAGAGTGCAATTGGCAGTTTGATAGTATGAAAGATAAGAGAGCCTTGGATCAACAGTCAAATGGTCTATTCAGTCTTAAAGCAAGCATGGGTATTATTTAACGAGGTGGGCAGTTCTTGATGATAGGCAAAAATCTCTACAAGGTGATGAATGGAGAGGAGATACGAGGGGAGGATTTACAGGAGCTGTAGTTCAACAAAGTCCATGGATCCTCACTAACTCCATTAATGTTTCTTTGTTGCACTAACACAGGAACCAACACTGTCTTACTGGCTGAAAGAGAGAGAGATAAGTCTCCCAATGGTTTTAAAAACTGGGACTTCATGTCTGTTCACACATGGGGAGAGAATCCAAAAGGCACTTGGACTTTGAGAATTACTGATGTGGTAAGTATGCGTGCGTGCTAATTAGCCAAGTATATGAGTTGGGGACATAGACCAGTGGATCACTAACATCATCCAGTACGGAGAACAGCTGGAGTTAGTTCAGTGAAAAGCTAATTTATTTAAAAACAAAACAAAACATGCACTTGGATAAAAGTGGAAAAGGACAGGCTAAACAGGTAGAAACTCAAAAGATTGGGCCAAATTCAGCTGTGTAAAACCAGGATAACTTCATGGAAGTTTCAGAGTAGCAGCCGTGTTAGTGTGTATTCGCAAAAAGAAAAGGAGTACTTGTGGCACCTTAGAGACTAACACATTTATTTGAGCATAAGCTTTCATGAGCTACAGCTCACTTCATCGGATGCATTCAGTGGAAAATACAGTGGGGAGATTTATATACACTGAGAACATGAAACAGTGGGTGTTACCATACACACTGTAACGAGAGTGATCACTTAAGGTGAGCTATTACCATCAGGAGAGCGGGGGGGAAAAAACCTTTTGTAGTGATAATCAAGGTGGGCCATTTCCAGCAGTTGACAAGAACGTCTGAGAAACAGTGGGGGATGGGGAATGGAATAAACATGGGGAAATAGTTTTACTTTGTGTAATGACCCATCCACTCCCAGTCTCTATTCAAGCCTAAGATAATAGTATCCAGTTTGCAAATTAATTCCAATTCAACAGTCTCTCGTTGGAGTCTGTTTTTGAAGTTTTTTTGTTAGAGGATGGCAACTTTTAGGTCTGTAATCAAGTGACCAAAGAGATTGAAGTGTTCTCCAACTGGTTTTTGAATGTTATAATTCTTGACGTCTGATTTGTGTCCATTTATTCTTTTACGTAGAGACTCTCCGGTTTCACCAATGTACATGGCAGAGGGGCATTGCTGGCACATGATGGCATATATCACTTTGGTAGATGTGCAGGTGAACGAGCCTCTGATAGTACGGCTGATGTGATTAGGCCCTATGATGGTGTCCCCTGAATAGATATGTGGACACAGTTGTCAACGGGCTTTGTTGCAAGGATAGGTTCCTGGGTTAGTGGTTCTGTTGTGTGGTGTGTGGTTGCTGGTGAGTATTTGCTTCAGGTTGGGGGGCTGTCTGTAAGCAAGGACTGGCCTGTCTCCCAAGATCTGTGACAGTGATGGGTCGTCCTTCAGGATAGGTTGTAGATCCTTGATGATGCGGTGGTGAGGTTTTAGTTGGAGGCTGAAGGTGATGGCTAGTGGCATTCTGTTATTTTCTTTGTTGGGCCTGTCCTGTAGTAGGTGACTTCTGGGTACTCTTCTGGCTCTGTCAATCTGTTTCTTCACTTCAGCAGGTGGGTATTGTAGTTGTAAGAATGCTTGATAGAGATCTTGCAGGTGTTTGTCTCTGTCTGAGGGGTTGGAGCAAATGCGGTTGTATCGTAGAGCTTGGCAGTAGATAATGGATCGTGTGGTGTGGTCTGGATGAAAGCTGGAGGCATGTAGGTAGGAATAGCGGTCAGTAGGTTTCCGGTATAGGGTGGTGTTTATGTGACCATCGCTTATTAGCACCGTAGTGTCCAGGAAGTGGATCTCTTGTGTGGACTGGACCAGGCTGAGGTTGATGGTGGGATGGAAATTGTTGAAATCATGGTGGAATTCCTCAAGGGCTTCTGTTCAATGGGTCCAGATGATGAAGATGTCATCAATGTAGCGCAAGTAGAGTAGGGGTATTTGGGGACGAGAGCTGAGGAAGCGTTGTTCTAAATCAGCCATAAAAATGTTGGCATACTGTGGGGCCATGCGGGTACCCATAGCAGTGCCGCTGATTTGAAGGTATACATTGTTCCCAAATGTGAAATAGTTATGGGTGAGGACAAAGTCACAAAGTTCAGCCACCAGGTTTGCCGTGACATTATCCGGGATACTGTTCCTGACAGCTTGTAGTCCATCTTTGTGTGGAATGTTGGTGTAGAGGGCTTCGACATCCATAGTGGCCAGGATGGTGTTATCAGGAAGATCACCGATGGATTGTAGTTTCCTCAGGAAGTCAGTGGTGTCTCGAAGAAAGCTGGGAGTGCTGGTAGTGTAGGGCCTGAGGAGGGAGTCTACATAGCCAGACAATCCTGCTGTCAGGGTGCCGATGCCTGAGATGATGGGGCGTCCAGGATTTCCAGGTTTATGGATCTTGGTAGCAGATAGAATACCCCAGGTCGGGATTCCAGGGGTGTGTTTGTGCGGATTTGTTCTTGTGCTTTTTCAGGGAGTTTCTTGAGCAAATGGTGTAGTTTCTTTTGGTAACCCTCAGTGGGATCAGCCCCCAACTAAAACCTCTCCAACGCATCATCAAGGATCTACAACCTATCCTGAAGGACGACCCATCACTCTCACAGATCTTGGGAGACAGGCCAGTCCTTGCTTACAGACAGCCCCCCAACCTGTAGCAAATACTCACCAGCAACCACACACCACACAACAGAACCACTAACCCAGGAACCTATCCTTGCAACAAAGCCTGTTGACAACTGTGTCCACATATCTATTCAGGGGACACCATCATAGGGCCTAATCACATCAGCCGTACTATCAGAGGCTCGTTCACCTGCACATCTACCAAAGTGATATATGCCATCATGTGCCAGCAATGCCCCTCTGCCATGTACATTGGTGAAACCGGAGAGTCTCTACGTAAAAGAATAAATGGACACAAATCAGACGTCAAGAATTATAACATTCAAAAACCAGTCGGAGAACACTTCAATCTCTTTGGTCACGCGATTACAGACATGAAAATTGCCATCCTCCTACAAAAAAACTTCAAAACCAGACTCGAACAAGAGACTGTTGAATTGGAATTAATTTGCAAACTGGATACAATTATCTTAGGCTTGAATAGAGACTGGGAGTGGATGGGTCATTACACAAAGTAAAACTATTTCCCCATGTTTATTCCATTCCCCATCCCCCACTGTTTCTCAGACGTTCTTGTCAACTGCTGGAAATGGCCCACCTTGATTATCACTACAAAAGGTTTTTTCCCCCCCGCTCTCCTGATGGTAATAGCTCACCTTAAGTGATCACTCTCGTTACAGTGTGTATGGTAACACCCACTGTTTCATGTTCTCAGTGTATATAAATCTCCCCACTGTATTTTCCACTGAATGCATCCGATGAAGTGAGCTGTAGCTCACGAAAGCTTATGTTCAAATAAATGTGTTAGTCTCTAAGGTGCCACAAGTACTCCTTTTCTTCATGGAAGTGCAACTATCAGCAGAATTTAGATTTTAATAATTTATCATGCTGTATATACTCCTCATATGGCTGAAGAATAAACATTTAATGCAATTTTTATGTGATTTTGGAGTGGAATGTGTAGTGGCTTATTTGCAAATTTGTTTCCTGGGGAGTAAAGCACAAGGAGAGGTCTAGTCTCTTCTTGGTACATGTGCATAATTTTCATAGACTCAAAAGCTTGTGAGTCTATTAATTCCTGTTGACCTCAGAGAACAATTCTAATGTATATCTTCCCCTATATTGATTCTCAAAGTAATGAATGATCCACAAGGATTATAGCTAAGAAATCTAGAGATATATAATACATGTTTACTAAACCATGTGGGAATATAGATTACAACAGTGAGAGGTTTGAGGAGAAAGCTGCTTGGTAGATGACTGAGAAATCATTCTCTTCAAAGGGAGAGCAATCAATCCAAGCTCACTCATCTATCGAGAATTGCACTGAAGTAGTTTGGTAATAAGCTTGTCACTAAGGGCAGATCCTATCAGGTGCTGAGTGCCTCCTATGAGACATATGAGTATCCAACCACTTTGGTCTCTATGGTCTCTATAGAAATCAGTGGGAATTGAAGGTGCTCAGCACCTTTCAGGATCTATCCTTTACACCTTAGTCCTGGAAAAGGAACACTGATTCTGTTTTTCTCCGTGGGACATCTTTAATTGGAGGATCACCATGTAGGGAAATAAATGGTGTATTGTGGAATGAGAGGAACTTGTAAGTAGCAGGGTAATGCCAAGCACATAGCAGGTGAAGAAGGCAGCAGAAACAAACATTATTCTACACCGGGAGTAGTGTTAATACTATGTGTAGGACTTGTAGGATTGTCAGATAATCCCATGGTTAGAGGTGCCCTAATCAATAGCTCATTGTAACAAGGCGTAACATTTCTTGGAATGTATATAAGAAGAGCATTTTGTTTTTAGTTAGATGGATAGTCATGTTCCATCTTCAAATACGAGGTACCTGAACTCTCATACAAACCCCGCTTTCCCCTCCCTGAAAAACATTTCTTCAGCTTCTGGCACTCTTTGTTATTCCAGAAACAGTTTCTCACACTACTGAAGCATACTTGTAATTATAGCTACCCAATGAGATCCTCACTTAGATTTACTGCTAATTTTAAATAGTGTTCGTTGCCTTTAAATCTCAAGGCTAGTAAGGTAGGGTTTTATTAGAATGGATGGATCTTCAGCAGCTGTCTTAGTTCAGGTAGACAGTTGAGCAAGAACTCCAAAGATGATGTTTGTTGAAAACATTTTCCAGAGAATTCCATACTTGACTTTTCCCTTATCAGATTTTAAAATTACTGTATTACATAGTCCCGGTCCCAAAACCTATTGCTTGCAGTAGTGAGCAGTGTTACTACTGTACAACATTATTGAAAATCACAGTGCAGAAATCACTGTCCAGTGACTCAGAACAAGTACTAACATTATGAAATATCTGGTTTAGTAATTTTTGACATTCTGTACTATATTTCCACCTGTAATGACTAAACTAATGATAATGGTACATATTAAAAACATACGTGTACTTTTGGCATATTTGGGATAGTTTAGAATCACTGGACTCATTCTTACCTTCCACTATGCATCATACATTATGTATCATATTGACGGTATCTTTCAGTGCTTGTAAATCAGCATCTAAATTTACATTTAAAAAGTACTATAAACCATTTGTGTGACTCCTGTCTTTGTTGACATCTGCTGTCCTCTCTCTTCTTCTCTCTCATTCCCTGAGTCTATGCTAATACAATACTCATGCTTGTCTTTTAGTCTAGGAGAATGCAGAATGAAGGGAGAATTGTGAATTGGAAATTGATTTTGCATGGCACTTCTACTCAACCTGAACACATGAAGCAGCCTCGTGTATACACATCCTACAATGCAGTGCAAAATGACAGAAGAGGAGTGGAGAAGATGGCAGACTTTGTAGAGGTATCAGTCACTTTGTGGTGTTTCCTACATATTTTACTTTTAATTCTTAAAACAATTTAGAAAAATGGTGGTTTGCTTTTATGAATGTGCCTATCTCTCTATTCATTTCACCCAGCCCTTGTTCTTTTGTGAGCTGAGTATTGTGATGTGATATGTACCAACAATGGACTGTTTAATTTATCTTGTGGTTTGATATGACATGATATGAGAGACCTCGTGATCATTTTATGTTATCAGTTCTCAAAATGAACTATCCACTCAGTCTGTAAAGAAGGTGAATAGTGGCGGGGGGGGGAACAATCAAGCTGCATTTTAGGGTCTAATCACTTATAATGATTCCAGTGGGAGTAGGATCAGGCCCTAAAAGAGCATGCCAGCTCTGATACCTGCTGTGAGTTTTGGAATGAAGCACACTACAAATGGTTCTATATAGTTTAGGGAATCTCTGATCCCGAATGTTTTTCTGGTAACTAGAGCTGTTGCCTTTGTTTCCTTTTTCTCCTCTTTCTTTGCTTGGAGGTGAACTGCTAATTATTTTTGAAAAATAATGTTTCAAGCCTCTGTGTCTGGGAGTTGGTGCCAGATAGTATGATTATACTGCTTTGCACTTTTACAATACCTGCTTATCTGAAAGTTTTTCATAGCATTCACAGGCATTAACAACATAGTCTCACATCAGCCCTAATAAGTAGGTAGGTATATCATTAGGATATATTTAGATATCAATTCATCAGCCACTGAAGTAGTTGTGTGCACAGCAACAGTCCACAACAGTGTATAACAGGAAGAGAAGTAAAACTGTAGTCAGCTGACACTGCAGGGGGAATGGTGGGCAGAATGTATCTGGACATCATTTTCATGTCTCATCTGAAACAGCACCCCCAGCAGAAATGTATTCATTATTTTGGCGTATTGGTATAGTCCTGTTTGAGAGGTGAAAATGCCACCTACTAAGTCACCACTTCATGCACCACCTCCTAAGAGATGTTCTTTCCAAGTTCGTACCCAATCCAATTATATTTACCTTTTAAGATCTGCAGGGATCACTATATAATGTAGGATGGTAGCTAGATACACAGAATGGGTAACTGGCTAGTAGAGTCCAAATTAACACTTTTGTGATCTGTTACTTATTTGGGATATTAAACATTTTGCACGAGATATTTGCAATCCTTTTCCTGGTGCCAATGGTTCCTAAATGATCAATATAGCATTTATTCAAACACACAAATCCCTATTAATAACAAGACCTACTTCAGTCAGCGTTTCATTGATACCTAATACTTTTGATACTGTTCTGTATTTTAGGATCCTACCACACAAGAGAACCTGAGTGCAAAACCCAAGGTCACCGAAGGTACCAGCAGCAGCACTGATAAAATGGGAGACAAAATCCTGTCAGAGGCAATGCTTCGTCTATTGCAAAGTGCTTTTAGCCGGCACATGGCCCAGAATCGAGCACCAAAGAAGACTCCAAATGAAAAGTTAAATATTCCATATGAACATTTCTATCAAGCCCTTGAAAAATTAAACAAACCCTCCCAGTTAAAAGACTCTGAGGACACTCTGTACAGTGACTACATTGACCTTTTTTACAATGCCAAACCATACAAACATAGAGATGATAGACTGCTGCAAGCCTTGGTTGATATTCTGAATGAAGACAACTAAAATGTAGGGTATGGCACTGAGTTGGAAATATTCATGCTCCCCACCCCCACTGCCCTTTTCTGAAGTATATTCTACACTTTACTCATGTGATTACTACTTTGATTGCTTCATACTTAACCAGGATGTGAAGCAGGGTGGGAAACAGATAGGAAGTGTAATTTGTTCGTGGCGAGGCACTAAGCTGAAGGGTATAAGTGATCGCTCTATTACAGGGGTTCTCAAACTTCACTGCACCACAACCCCCTTCTAACAACAAAAATCACTACATGACCCAAGCCTTAGCCCATCCGAGCCCCACTGCCCCGGGCGGGTGGGGGGTGGGGAAAGCCAAAGCCCGAGCCCCACTGCCCCAGATGGGGGGCACGGGCAAAGCCCAAGGACTTCAGCCCCAGGCAGGTAGCCTATAACCTAAGCCCCACCACCCAGGGCTGAAGCCCTCAGGCTTCGACTTCAGCCCCTGGTTCCAGCAAGTCTAACGCCAGGCCTGGTGACCCCATTAAAATGGGGTCCCGACCCACAGTTTGAGAACCACTGCTCTATTCAAATCTTGTCTTCATTATCACCAAAAGAGGTAGTTTCTTCCTTCTGGCATGAAATGCAACTATATTCCTCTGAAAACACTACAGCTCCACTTCAAACCCTTTTTCCTTTCCCTGTTGTTTTCCACTTGATTCCTTTAGCAGGCCGTGGTTTTGAATAGGACTGCCAGTGCTACGTGAACTGCCAAGGAATGGGGGAATATCATCTTCTCTTGTAGTGAGCATATCAGTTCTTCTTATACCTGGTATTCTCATAAGACTTAATGCTGGCTGCAAATTCTGTCTCAGTGCAAATTCTAGAGCAGAGAGGAAGCTTGCAATGGGTTTGAGCTTTGCAGATAGTTATAAATCAAGAGAATTCAGGAGTTTAACTATTCCTTATGATCCATGGCTGGAAGAAAGTATTGGACTTGATTCTTATGACACACCAGGGAGTTACTCCTGATTTACACTAATCCAGAGTCACACTGGTGTAAAAGAGCTTGGCATCAGTAACTACAGTGTTGGAAATATTGCACAAAAGCCTGTGACCAGCTTGTCTTCTCCCTAATCTCACTGTGGCCTAGGGAAAGGACTTCTATCCACAGAGAACAGGGCAAGACTGGATGTGGGCATGCCAATGGCTGATTGCAACATTTCTTAAATCTTTCGGAGAGGTGAGGGGCAAATGGAGAGAGAGAGGAAAACAAGATAGGAAGAAATCGTATGGGCCTGAAAAAGGAAGGAAAGAATAGGTAAGAGGGGAAAAAAGGATGAAATGGAATGTGAGTAAAGAGGAGGCAGCAGTCAAAGACAAGGAAGAGAAAAATGAAAGGTCAGAAGTCAGAAAAGAAAAGAGAGGAGGGAGAGAGAGATGGAGGGAAGTCCCTCAGAATGGTTCCAGCAGCTCTTGTCAAATAAAGTGCTGCATCCAGAAGATCTGATTCAAACTGGGAGGACTGGCTGAGTGGAGTGGTCAGATCACCTTATCTAATGTAGGAAGACATAATCTGGGACAAAATGGCTGAGGGATGGTGGATGTCAGAGTAGCAATGTTTCATACATTTATTTTAATTGAAATCAAAATGGGTACAGGGGTGCTGGAGCTAGGGGTATGGAGTGGCTTCCATCATATACAGAGTTTACAGTTTTGTTCAGTGGCTTTCAGCACCCCCACTATACAAATTGTTCCAGTGTCCCGGATGGGTATATGATTTGTTACTCATAGGGTCAAAAAATAGCACACAGCTGAATATCCTGCTAAAAAATTGAGGGAACCCTGGGCAGGGGAATACAAAGTCTCTAAATGAAATGGAAAATGCAGTGTTTCTCTACAATGCCAAAGATACCTGAATAGATATTGACTAGATTTTACATCATCTATCTATCTATCTATCTATAGTTTCCAAACAGCTTTTAGAAATACTTGTCACTGTTTCAGTATCTCCATTTCATAAATGATGCTGGTATCTCTCAAACTAGGAGCTTAACATTTTGCTAATACTTCATCAAATTGGACACAGACTTTCAAAGCTGTTGTGAAATTCTGTTATTTAAAACAAAACCTGGTTACTCTCATAGTAACGACTGTTAAATTAACCAATAAAAAATAGCAGGATTTCTTTTATAACAACTTTGAAAATCTCTGATTTCTCATTCATTCCAGTAGTAGTATACATTTCTAGGGCCTAATTCTGCATGAAGCCAGCTTTACACTAATGCAACTCAATTGATGTAAGGAATTTCTCCTGATTTACACCAGCATGAGTGAAAGGAGAATCATATTCTACCCACTTCTCAAGGTTGTGACTTCCTGTTTGATTTGTCTCTTGTTACTAAATCTCCTCTTCTCTCTGTGCTAATTTGTAACATTTTCTTTAGCATGGAAAGCAGTCAAAATATTGAAATGGTCCAAACCAAAAAGCATTCTCATGATGTTCCTTAATTCTACTAGCATTTAGAGAGACAGGCAGTTCAGAGACGACTGGCCTTGACTAATTTGAGAGGTAGCACTGGGCAGGAGGAAGTGCAGGACAATTTCCACTCACATTTTAATTTTCAGAACTGGGAGCTACCCTGTCAAGAACACAACACTGTTAGGATGTGTGTACAGCTGAATGAATAACTGATTTTCTGATGCACTGGCAATTCCAAAAATGTTTTAATTTTATTTTCCGGTTGGCCTCAAACCAAAATCTTTCAAAAATTCATTAAATCCAAAAGTGAAAAAATGGTTTTGGGTCAGACATTTTGTTTGACTCAAAAGGAAATGTTTCATTTCAATTTCAAGTAGTTTTGTTTTTTAAAAAAAAGTGAAGGAAATTTCAAATCAAAAAGGCGCTTCAAATCGAAAATCAAAATGTTTCATTTAAAAAATGTCCAAATGACATTTTCAGACATTTTCTTTTTTTATATATGAACAGTTAAGATAAAATGGACACAAATTTGCTAAATGTTTTGGTGTCACCAAATCTGCATTTTTTGCCAGACAAAATTTCAGGTGCAAAATTTCACCTAGCTCTTGTTGTATCAGTCCAGCTCTATTATTGTGTCAAGATTTTTAGAGGCTGCTTTCTTCAATGAACATCAGTAACCACTAGTCCTCGCTGTCAGTGAAAATGATTACTGCTTACCTTTGGTAGCAGCAGCAGCAACAATGGCCAGTCCGTGAATGCAGTGCTCGTGTTAACCATGTGGAATAGACATGACTCTTCCTTTGTTTAAGTCCAGTCCTCATGCTGTAGCCAAAGTTTCATCAGAGACCAGCTTTAAAACTAACCTGCTGAAAATCTGTCTCTTGAATCTTTCCAACCCAGAGTATATTGTACAGACGTAAATTATTTTTGTTAGTCTTTTCTTGGTGCCTGTGTAGGTTTTGTGAAAATGTAAAAGGAAAAAAAAAGACTAAAATGTTTTCTCTCAGAATTTTAAATTATATTTTCTTTACAGGTATTTATAATATATCAAAGCTTTTATCAAACAGACAGAATTTTAAAAGGCATAATAAAATATATTAAAGCACCAGATTTTTCTTGAGAAAGAGACAATTTCATCCAATAAAGTATTTTTAAAAGGCATGTTCCAATTACAGCTGCAACATGTATGTGATGTGATGTTAAAATTACATTTGTCTAATAATAGCATAATACAGTATGTTAGCAGAGCCCAGAGTGTGTGGTCTTAACATTTTTGAAGAAAAGACAAAGGCAGGTTATGGATTCGTTTGGTTGGGAAATATGAAATGTAATTAGAGTTACAAAGGATGAGTGGCCTCATCCCTGAGAGAGGGGCAGCAGGAGAGAGAAGATAATATATATTTTGTTATATACAGAGAGTTTACAAAGGATTTCTCTGGCAATGCACAAGATGATATTGTGGGCCTGATCTTTCACCATTCAAGGGAAAGAGAGTTTTGCCATTGACTTCAGTGACAGCAGATCAGTCCCTGTGGGTCTGAAATATAAAAGCATTCTGTCTGCCTGTGATCACTAACAGAAGCTTGTGTGTCACATGTACCAGCTTTATAATGAAGTGACACACGAGCATAGAGATCTTGATTTTTCCACTCCCTTGCATCAGAATAGCAACATTTAACATCTGTTTTGCAAAGGTGGTAAAGAACAACCCCAGGTACCAGGCAAGGGAGCATCAGGCCCTTATACAGTCTCACAGTAAATTGTCCATGGACAATTTTCTTTGAAAAGGGGAACTCTTGGCTGGTGTAAGTCTGATGGAGATTTAGGGTCATGGCAAGGAAGGGCAGGGCAGGGGAGCCAGGGGCTGGACAGGGACATGGTGGAGGGCAATTCTGCTATATCAATCCTCCACTGACATACAGCTCATTAGGAACCATTGACTAGTTATTCAATTTAGAGCACACCGTAGGCTGTTCTTATGTTAGCACCAAACCAGCTCAGGGTCAGGAAGATGTAACTGGCTCCATAAAGTGTCCCCCATCCATTCACTACTGCACCAGTAGTTCTCGTGCACAGGGGAAAATTGAGCCTTTAAATGTTAGCGTTCTAAATTTAAGCTAGGTGGAAAGGCTTAAAGTTCTACTATGTGTTGCCTTATATACAGCTGGTAGGCTTACAGAAATGATATTCGAGTGTTCGTTTCTGTGTGACTAGGAATAGAAGGAGGCAGCTGGTGAATCATTACAACTCATAGATTTCTGTTGGAACAGCAAACTAAAATCTCCCAGTGCCATTTTTCTAACATTACAGACTTTAGGAAGCAATAGGCTCCTAACCAGTAGGCTCCTAAAGTCTGCAGTGTTCAGCTTTGAAAATAAATTTAAATGAAAACATTTTAGGAAAACCTTTTCCAATCATTTCAGAAGCATTATTATGATTGGGGGAGTCTAAATCAACTAAGTCCTTACCTTACCATACCTTACCTTACCTACAACATACTTGCATAGTTAAAACCTTGCTAGACAATCAGATGTGTCCTTTTATAATGCCCATTTTATCCTGAGACCTGTGGATATATCCAGCCTCATGAAATGAGAACTCACCAGCTACTCATTCAAATAAATGGCATTCTGGAGAGCTCCAACCATGGAGAATGTATATTTTCCCTTGAATCAACTCAACCATTAATGGTTCAGTTCACAGATTGAAAAGACTCAAGCTTCCATCCCATTAGGCATAAATATAAATTATTTAAGCAAACACTTTGCGAGCCTAATGACAGGCACTTATTAAAAATATCATTTTGTTGTATTGTCACAATTTATGAGAAAATGTGAAACAATAAAGGATGGAAGTTTTGCTTCAAACTCAACGAATACCAAATGTAAAAATGTAAGCCAAGCACTGTCAAGTTCCATTAATATAACAGAGGAAAATAGAAAGATGGTGTATAAAGGAATAGATAGTTATCAGGAAAATAGCTCTTAATGGTTATACTATTCCAGCTATTTAGATCTCTATGACCGCATGTAGCAGAGAGTAAATCTTTTTCCTGTTGTGACATTCTTTACCAAGAATAAATGGATTTGCTGTTATTTCATGTTGTAACATTTTATTTAACTATGCATGTATGTTATCAGTCAGTGCTCCAACTCATTAGTATGCAATATAATGCCGTGCCATGTGTTCTGATAAGGAGATGCACTTAGAACTAAAGGCCTGCAGTTTTGCTTATGGTGATTTGCAAAGTGCCCCTGTGAAATAAAACAATAAAGGTTAGACTAAAAATCAAGCCATATGTCAACTCCATTAAATGTAGTGAATTAGTGCAGTAGTCCTACATTTTAAGACCAAGTAGGCCACAGTGCATGGCACTGCAAACATCCAGGAAGCAAAGGGCATGGCCAATCAATAGCTCAGTCAAATATCCTGTGGCTCATAGTTATAAACAAAAACGTTAAAAACAGATTTTTAAAAAGCTGTAGCTATTAATTTATCTCTATTATTTAATAGTATTTTAGTTATTTGGCTTTTAGACTGATACGGCATGCCTGAAAGATGTTTTTCAAAAATACTTAAAGATGTAAAAAAAAGACTCTCAGTTAAAAATGTGTTTGTCATGGGCAGAGTGGGCCCTGACTCCTATTAAAGGGGCCAGTCACCCTGTGACAATATTTAACCATTAACTTCCATCAGCTCCTCTCAGGCAATTGCAGTTGATCAGTCATAAAGAAGATGCCATTAGAAGCAAGCTTAAATACATAATTATATGATCTTAAAGATCATTCACACTGATGGCAGAGCATGGCATTATTTAGAAAGAACAGGAATGGCAGAGGATCATACAGAAGGAGCAACAGTGTGATAAAGGCTGATTTCTAAGCTGCATTTTGTTTCCTTGCTTTTCTTGATCTTGTGTCAGGCCTTAATAGTAACAATCTGTGGACACTTGGGCTTTTTGGGTTTTTTTGAACTGTTAATGTGATAAATAGCTGATTTACATACTGCTATATATCTGCCCTGGTAGAAAATTGACCCTTATTCATAACAAACTATTGATATTTCAAAATTAGTAGTCAACTGTTTGGGAGCCTTTAGGACGGAGAGAGTTAAATTGTTTTTAAAAGAAATATTTGAGTGACAAGAGCTATGTATTTCGTTAGGTACAGTAAATGCTTGATCTTGGATCTTTCATGAAGACACTACAGTGAAAATTTTTCCAAAGTATCCACTGATTTTGGATTGTTCAAGTTTTGGGAGCCCAATTTCAGACACCTGGGGTCTGATTTGCAGTGAGGCTGAGCATCCATAACTCCAGCTGAAGTCAATGGGAACTATTGGTGTTTAGCATCTCTGAAAATCAGGCTCAAGCTGTATCCGGTTGAGCATGCACCCCAGAATGGAGACACTCCAAATCAGTGGCTAATTCTTAAAAAATTTGGCCTACGTATAGTAACTGGGTCAAAGGCTGCACTCTCAGAGGGTGTGATGGGGTGTTTACACCCCAGTTGCCTAGAAGGGGTTAATGCAGAGTGAGAAATGGTTTAATAAACCCAACAAGCCACAGTTGAGGGGAATTAGGTGGCTAAGTAATCCCCTGACTGACTGAGGGAGCCCAGCTGAGGGGGAACGAACTGGGCTGGGACTATAAGGACAGGAAACTGGTAGCAGAGTTGGGGTAGTTAGGAAATAGACTGCAGTCACTCCCTAGGAAAAGGAAGAAGATTTTAGAGGCTGCAGAGATCAGTAGATTGCAGTTCCCTCCTGGGAGGAGGGAGTCATGAAGCTGGTGAACCTGGGGTGGGGGCAGGGAGTGCTAGATGGTAAGGAAAAGGCTTGGGGAAAAGCAGTAAGGTAGAGGGGGAACAGACCTTCTGCTGGCTAGAGGGTCCCTGAGCCACAACCCAGAGTGGAGGGTGAGGCTGGGTTCCCCTGTCAGCCACTGAAGGAGAAGCACTATGTGTCAGTGAATGGGAAGACTGTTTAGGATTGCAGAAGGAAACCTTTAATACCCTGGAAGGGGAAAATATGTACAGTGACCTGGCTGGAGGGCTGAGTCATGAAGAGGCAGCAGCTTGTGGAGCAAGGGGTGGGGGTTGCAGACTGACAGAGGCAAAGAGATGGTGTGGAATCCTGTGAAGGAGTGTTGACTGTGTGAGATATTCTGCAGAATGACCAGGAGGAGGTGTCATCCTAGTGGTATGCGGAACATTCGCTAACAGAGGACCATACACACACTATCTTCAGGTGAAATTCTTGTTGCCTACAATGGGCCCCACTCAGCCAACCATTTAAGTACATGTTTCAGTCCAACCTTCTGAAGCAAAACACCTTAGCATGTCTCTAAACTCCGGCTTAAGTCCCACTTAAATATGTGCCTGAGATTAGGAATGTGCTTTGCTGAGTCGGAATGGACTGTTGAATTATGGCCCTTCTGCACAGAATAAGGGCAAGTGAATTTAAATGTTTGTTTTAGTTATCCTGAATGTCCATCTGCAATTCTATATCAAGAGTCATGCTTAGATTTCATACACTGGGCCACTCAATTTCATAGAATGCTTACATTCCAATGTATTGGATTTCAAATGAGTGAATCTCATTCCTTCTTTTTCTTTAGCAGTTAGTTTAATAATAATTCTCTAACAGCAACTCCAGACATCCTACTGTCTACACAACTTAATTTTTATTTTACCAGCCATCTGACTGTCTTAGAGTCTCTTGGTATATCTGTGACAAACCTTCTGACGGTAAGAGAATTTTATCCTTTTGGCATAAGATGATAAAACAGTATCATCTAAAATATTATTATTGCCTGTCCAGCATCTTGAGAGATGAAACAAGATGCAACAAAGTTGATCCACCAGTGGTGCTTAGCCATGGTATGGAAAAAGAGCCTGATGAGCGAGTGGCAAACCTTCCCGCTGTGGCTACAGGTCCACTTGCCAGATGGAGGTTGAAGCACACTCTGCTTCCTGGCTCGCCTGTGAGCCTCAGCCTGGGCTCTCTGAAGGCTCTCTGCAGTGACTGCACCAGCCTTAACCTGGCTTCTCCAAACTGAGCGATTGTAGACAGGATTTTCCTGGTTGTCAGTGGGAATGCTGAATTTCTTGAGGTCTTGCTTGACCATGTTGGTGTACCAGAACTTTGGCCTTCCTCTGCATTGCAGGTGGTTCTTAAGTTGGCCATAGAGTACAGCCTTCAGCAGCAGATCTTGAGGCATTATTATAATTCATGTAATCTTACTGTACAGTGCTTTACAAATACCTAAGACCCTTGCCCTAAAGAGCATACAGTTTCAGGGACAAATTCAGAATTTGCATTGCGGTAAGTAAGCACAGAGTAACTCCACTGTCTTCGGTGAACTTATTCCACATGTGTAACTGAGTGGTGAATCTAACACTCAGACATCATATTACAGGCAGAGAGAATTGCAAAAGAGTAAGATGGCAAACTGCAGAGAAGAAGGCATAGACCAGGGAGAATGTTTTCTGCCTTTTTCTTTCTTTTCCTTTACCAATAACTTGCTATTGTTACATTGTCTTGTTTTCAAGTTTCCCTTATAATCTCAGGGATATTCAGGACAGTACCATCAGCGATGAGCAGCGAAAAAATTTTGTGATCAGTTGTAATTTTTGTTTTAAAATCATGTGCTTGCTTGTTCTCTGGTGTCTCCGATTCCTGCCAACATCCTTACCCCTAAAACCTCAAAGACAAAGGCCAGCGTTTTCCAACTGGAGTGTCCAAGTTCAGCACCTTAGGCCAGATCCTCAGTTGGTGCAACTCAGCATACATCCTGTGGTGGGGTATACAAACCTCACACTGGCCAGGAATGGGTTAATGAGGTGCTATGGTCTCAGTCTGCCCACCCTGCTGCACCTGCAGTAGGTGTCAGGCTTGGAGGCGGGGGGGCTTAAAAGGGGAGAGCAATGCTCAGGTGAGAGCTTGAGATTCTGCTGCCTGTTAGATCCTCCCTGCGGGAATGTGGGCCTCCCCTTGATGTCCTTGAAAGGCTGCTGCCTGCCCAAGTCTCCCTGAGGAAAGGTAGGCCTGCTGTGAGACTACTGGTGTGACTTGCTACCAGAAACTTGCATCAGAGGCTGTTGCTTGCCAGAGCCTCCCTGAGGGAAGGTAGCCCTGATGTGAGACCACTATTTGCTACCTCACAGGCAGAAGCAAGGCACTGGTAAGACTGGCAGGTGATGCCTTGTCTGACAGGGTAATAGCTACATAAACCCCTGTTGGGTTATGCTACATATGGCTGAGGTCTTGCAACTGTGACCAGGACAAATCACTTCCATTGACTTCAATGATGCCACTTAACACCAAGTGAGGATCTGGCACCTATGTCCATATTTAGGCATATGAATTAAAGTGTCCTGATTTTCAGAGAAGTTGAGCACTCTGGACTCCCAGTGAAGTCAATGGCAGTTGTGTGAACTCAGCAGTGGGGCATCAGAGACAGAGTTCAAAACTCATCTAAAGCTTCTACAGTATAATTACTAACTACTATTTAGCACAGTCTGGGATTTTCAAGAAGCCTGAAGATGCTTGGTGCCCAGCTCCCATTTGGCTTACAATAGCATATGGGCATCTAACTTCCAGGCTCCTTTAAAAATGCCAGCCCATTACACAGGCTTCTGGAACCAAATATGCCTGCTACAGGTTGCAGTGCATGACAAAGGGATTATTCACCTTTTCTTTAAAAGCTAACATGGGTACAAGCATTCTAATTAATTCAAGAGCTGAAACTCAAGTGGCCAATGTATCCTATCTGCCTGCTTCTGCTTCATTGTCCAGTCATACAATGAGCTTCTTTGTGTGGATGGGAGTGACGATCAGTTGTAGAAGAAAATATTTAATTTGCTGCATTGTACCTTGCATGCAAAAGAGGTTGCTAGCTGGATTCTGTTGTCGCTTGATGGTGGTCAGCATACTCTCTTCTACATCACCAATGGAGTTGATCCACCAGCCATAATTACTTTTTTATATATTAGCACTATGGTCTTTCAACCCATTCAAAAGAACTGAATCAAGAAAAAGTTAGCAGCATATTTAGCCACTTACATTTTAAGAGCGACCTGTTTGCTTCGTTAAGAAATCTTCTGACTACTGAATCCACAGAAAATGAATAAAGGAAGGTGGGTTTTTTAGAGTTCATCTGCATTATAGAAACACATGGGGAAATTGAGCAACATTATTCAGTTTCCAAATACAGTGAAAGCTAGAATCATCTAGCAGTTTGAAGACCTAGTGTAGACAGAATCACAGCGTTCACAAATTATACTACCTGACAGCTAGAATACCATTCAGTCCCCAATTCTCCACTTGCATGTACTATTTGTAGGACTGAGAGAGGCAGGATTAGGTCTGCCCAAAACTAAAGGCCCATCCCCTCACTAAGGGGAAGGAACTACTAAGCCCAGACCACAGCTGAGTATGTGGGACAACTAAGGAGAGAACAGGAATAGGAGTGAGCTCAAATGTTAAAAATGAGGGGGCACTGAACAGAGAAACCTGGACAGCACCTACCAGTCCTCAAAGATATCTAAGGAGTAAGTGGATGCTGCCCAGAGGAACTCTGCCCAGAGACATAATCAGATGAGGAACTGGAAATAGGCCCCACAGTTGCAGAATGCCCCTCATTCACCTGCATGTACCTGCAAAAAGGGGAACTGAAAACTCCTTTCCTGTCAGTTGACTTCCCTACGCTGCCCCCTAAAGACACTCCAGTTTAGGCCTTGCACTGTAATGGATTTCCCAGGATAGCTAATGTAGATGCTGCTCACACTAACAAAAGAGCTTTTGCTAGTATAGCTTATAACCGTTCTCTGAACAAAATAAAATGTTCTCTTGCTAGTATACCCGTCTATACTACCGCTTTTGCTGGTATTTAAATGTCATTTACAAAAGTCACACCCCTAACCAACATTACTATACCAGCAAAAGCTCCTAGTGTAGGCTTGACCTTAGTTTCTCTCTGTCATTTGGGAGTGGGGGGAAACCCAAACTAATCAAATTAACTTCATTTTTTTTTAAATCAGGAAAATAATATATTCCCGCATAAGCGGATCTGGAGAACTGTGGGACTCATGCACTGTAAAATTTTGCCACCTGTCTAGAATCTCTGGGTCAGATTTCCCAGTTCCCCGATGTAAGCAGTGTCAGGATGAGCTCCACCCTGACATCTGGTGGTGAGGTGTGGCAAGTTGTGGAAAAGAACTTCAGGGGCCAATCTCATTTGCATAGGCACACCCACCACGCCTAGAATGAGACCATAGCTGCCCAAATGGTCACTTTGGCTGCTGTGGGATCCCCAGTGTCTCTGTTATTGGGGCAGGAAGAATAAATTGTTATTACCCTGATTATGGGAACTGTGCTTGGAACTGTACGTGGCCTTTTGTTATGATGGAGGGATTCACCATCAACTAAGTAGCACTCGCTAGGCAAGGGTCATGGGTTCCAAAACTGTGTGAATGGAGAGAGGCTGGGGACAAGTATTAATACTTGGTGGCATGGGCCCCTTGGTGAGGGCCTTACATGCTGATTGCACTTCCTCCTCTCTCCACTGTGGAATATCAGAGCTAATTTTGATTTCATTAGAAGTCTAGTTATAGGCTGCTGAGCTCACTTTGGGCTGACAGTGCACCAGCACTGGGGCTCCCCTACTATAAGCTGAATTCACCTAAGAGCTGAAATCACTGAGTGTTGTGTTAAGTAGTGGGGGAGCCTGAAGATATATTGTGGAGCAGTTTGCGGGACGGCTGGTGAAGCAGTTCGACGCGGAGCAGTGTGTGGATGGCAGGAGCTGCTTGTGGGCCGTGGAGCTGAGCGAAGGAGTTCGTGGGGTGGCTGGCGGAGCGGAGCGCAGCTGAGCGAAGGAGTTCGTGGGGCGGCTGGCGGAGCGGAGCGCCGCTATGGAGCTATGGGGCGGTCAGCTTCAGATCACGTAAGGTGCCTCTTACCCCCGTCCCATTTCCACCCAGGTTGGGAGGTAAAGCTCCGCCGATAAACTTTCGAACTCTGGGGCTGCCCTGACCAGGGACAGAGACTTTTGGGGCATTGGACTTTTGGGACTTTGGGTGGTTTGGGGTTGCTGGACTCAAGAACCAAAGGGAAAAGGGCATGCCCCAATTTGCCTGGGGTGGGGTTGTTTTTGCTCATGGGTTGTGTTATGAATCCTGTTGGTGGTGTTTCCCCAACATAATGCCACATTGTTTCTCTCTGTTATTAAAAGACTTTTGCTACACTCAGACTCTGTGCTTGCGAGAGGGGAAGTATTGCCTCTTGGAGGCGCCCAGCGGGGGTGGTATATATTTGTCCCAGGTCACTGGGTGGGGGCTCGAGCTGGTTTGCATTGTGTTATTGGAATGGAACCCCTAGATATTGAACCCGGCCCTTGTTGCTGCCAACTCTGACGGGCAGAAGGGTTACACCTGTATTGCACTTGATGTGTGAATGGAGCTGAACCAACACTCTGTGTCCCACTCAAGCCCAGCAGTCTTGTACGTGGGGAGCCAGCTGCAGAAATAAATTGACTGGGATCATTCAACAGCTGACTCATGTGCAAAGGGTTTCTTCTGTAAGTGCTACTCCTTGGCAGCTGATGGTGACCCAAAGAAAAGGAAGACAGTGCTTCTGTATACACCTAACATTGCTTCAAGCACGACAGCCGTTATATAATTTTCCACATTCTTTAACTGTGGGAGCTGAGTCTTGTTCTGTTGCTTTGTGCACCATCTGCTGTATAATACTTTAAGACTCCTATCCAAGTCTGGATTCTTCTTAATAGGTATGGGATATGTCTATCATGAAGTAGATTGAATGGATTTCTCCCCCCCCAGCCCCCAATTGTATCTCTAATTTAGGTTTAGAAGATACCCAGCAGCCTAAGTGCATATGTGGATCTGCAGTGGCATTTAACAATTTATTCTAACTAGCGGCCTCAGCAAGGTTGAGGCCACATTGTGCTAGGTATTGTATAAACACAGAGTGTTACGGTCCCTGTCCCAAATAGCACACAATGTAAAACACAAGACCTAATAAACAGAAGTAAAGGGACAGGGAGGTAAGGAGAAGGGCAGAGGTGACAAAATAATAGGATGCCTTAGCATAGATTAGCTGTCTGCACAGTTCATACCCAATCTATTCCATTTCCCAGCAGCAGTGCTTTGTTTCTGAGTGAAGTCCATGCTGGTGATTACAGCATCCCATTTGGTACCGTCCTGATCCCCCTGTAGCAGCATTTCCTCTGCATGTGAAGGATTTGCTATTTTGCCAAAGAATCATAATTACTGCCTTGAATTTTCTGAACGAAATGGTTTTCCTTTGCTTAGTGCAGAAAGGAAAACAAGGAATTCTCACAAGCAGACCCTGGTACCAGTTTCTAGGGAGCGCTCTAGTCACTCTTTCGGACTGTTGTTCAGCTTTTTTCCAGGTACTCAGCCCAGCATTTTCAGTCTCAGCCAGGCTCAGACACAAAGGGCCAAGTTTAGCCCCAATTCAGAGAGATGGCTGAGAACATGAGACAAGAAGAGTGTGATAAATGAGAGGGGGGATAGCTCCCTTTTGTGGACACCCACCCAGCCAGTTGGCTATGGAATCCCTCTTGGTGGTGGTTCTCTACTTGCTTTACCTCTAAAGGGTTAACAAGCCCACAGGTAAAAGGAAAAGAATGGGCACCTGACCAAAAGAGCCAATGGGAGGGCTAGAATTTCTTAAAATTGTGGAAAAAACTTCCCTTTGCCTGTGTGTTGTGGTCCTCCAGGGAAGAGGGGAATAGAGAGCAGTTTATCTGGCTTAAGCTTCTCACACCATATGAAAAACCATCAAATCATACCTAGAGATTGCTTATCTGAAACCCCAAATACGTAAGTAAACTAGGGAATGTCTAGAAAGACACCATTCGGTTTATTTCTGTTTATTTCTTATTAGCTTGTGAACTCTTCTGGGCTAACCCCAAATGGCTTTCTGTTTTGCTTGTAACCTTTAACCTGGACCTCAAGAAGGTTATTCTTGAGGTTTAAATTTTGTAAGAGGGTTTTTTAAATCTAGCAAAAGCCTAAGTTCCAGATGTATTTTCTTTTTTGTTTTTAATAATTTACCTTTTTAAAGAACAGGATTGGATTGTTGGTGTCCTAAGAGGTTTGTGCATATGTTGTTAAATTAGCCGGTGGCAACCGCTGATTTCCTTTGTTTTTCTTTCTCAGCTCTTCCCCAAAGGGACGGGGGGTGAAAGGGCTTGAGGGTACCCCACAGAAAGGAATTCCCAAGTGCACCTTTCTGGTTTCAAAGGGGTTTTTTTGCATTTAGGTGGTGGCAGCATCTAGCCATCCAAGGTCAGAGAGAAACTGTAACCTTGGGAGTTAATACAAGCCTGGAGTGGCCCGTATTAATTTTTAGAATCCTTGCAGGCCCCCACCTTCTGCACTCAAAGTGCCAGAATGGGGAATCAGCCTTGACAAAGATTATCAGACATTTTCCCTCCATATGGGTCTGAAAAGAGAGCTTTGCAGGATTCTACAACTCGTGGAGCCTTTTCAGAGTTCAGGAGCACTAATTCAGCAGCATCAAGCCCAGTACTCTACAAATCTATCTCAGCTACGTCAGCCTGAGGGAAAGTAAAAACAGAATCTGGTCCATGAGGTGTACCAACGTAGGCCACTCCTATATGGAGCTCTGATATCAGGAGGAAACCACTGAACTCACCCAGAAAAATCTAATGTTCTGCACCAGGGGAGGAGATTTTGTAAAGCTGATAGACCCAAATCCTGCTCCTTTTGAAGTCCATGGGAGTTTTGCCATTGACTTAAATGAAACCAGGATTTGACCTGTTCACTACAAAGCCTTGGGCCCCAGTTCTAGTCCCCTTCCTTATGCTGCATATAACAAATTACTATGTAAGTAACCCCATTGCTTGTCTACACTATCACTGTACCTGTGAAAACTGATGTGTCATGTTACACTGCTTTGAAGAATATGATGTTACTACAGCAGTCTTGTCTTTACTATAATATGCAGAGGTGGGGAAGCCCAGGAACCATATCCATGTTATAGCAAATAGCAATTTTATCTAACACGATAGATGTGTAGTCTCTCTTCAAGATTCCATATAATCTTTTCAAAGCAACCCCCTGCTGTTGCCAGTCCAGCTAGTGAGTATTGCGCAGTATGATTTGAAAATCTGCTCATTAAACACTTCCCAGAAATGGACGTCACACAGCAACAGGCCAGGTTCTTTAGAATGTGGAGAGCGTGCCAGAAAAGGAGTCTTGTCAATACTAGCTAGAATTAGGAACTTGCAGATGGGCTTTGGTGCTCTGGCCACAAATGGTGATTCAACGCTGTCTGGCAGCTATGCTGAATCAGTGTCAATGATGCTCAGTCAGTAACTGGCTTGATTTGTTTGCCTTAACTGCTACTATTAAATGGGATTCATTAATAAAAATAAGACATTCCTGGCAGGGCATCTGAGGGCGGTTATTGCACTTCTCAGATGATTAAAGTTACTTGACCATCGGCCTTTATCATGCAACCCATAATTACTTAGACATGAACTATTGTATCTTATTGCATGGTCATTGTCCTCTTATCTCTATCTATAATTTAAGGCTCATGATTTATCACGTCCCAATGATATTTCAATTAGAGTAATTCAGAGGAAACTATATTGCATTTTCCTTACTTAGCCAGGTAGATTATGGCTTATGCATTTTGAGCTCCATTATGTGTCAGAAATAGTAAAGACCTATTAGAATAGTCAATCTATTTCCTTTCATTAAAGGCAGCCGTCTGCCCATCTGCAAATTTTCTAGTGTTCTGTCCAGTTTAATTTCAAAAGTCTCAGGTAACTGAGCTTCTACCACTTCCCCTGGAAAACTTTCTTCCGCACAACAGATTTCATGACCAGTTCTTCCTAGTGTTCAACCTATAGTCTCCTTTTCTTTCTTTCTTTCTGGCAATGCTGCCAATGCCAAACCTTTCAAAAATCATGAGTCCGACCTCTCCCCGCCCCCCCCCCCTCCCGCACACACTTCTAAAAAAAGATATTGGATTAAAAATTTAGATTTTTAAAATCAATTTGATATTTTAAATCTGTCTTCTGGATTTTAAACCTTTAGGTTTCATGTCTTGCAAGCGTTTCTCTGAAACCATGAGGGCTAGTAAGCTACTGTTAAAATGAAAGATGAGATTCTGAGGTACTAACGTGACTCCAGGAGCAGAGGTTTTATGAAAAACCAAATATTACATGACCTATGATTGCAAGAGTTGGCAACATTGTTTTCATGAATCCTTAAATGCAAACTACCATGCTCCTCTTTTCCCTTTCCCTTTAATTGTTGCTTCTCCAAGCTGAAATTGTCAAGCTATTTAGTGCATTTAATCTTTTTTCAAGGATCAATCCATCCTGACCACTCACAATCACTTTTATAACTGCTTTCTGAACTCTTTCCAATCTGGTACTATATTTCTGGCAGTGAATTGCCCAGAACTGAACACAATATCCCAGGATGAATAGCATAAAACTCGTGTAGGGAGAGACTTACCTCTCTGCCTTATGATGCAGCCCCAAATTGCTTTGGGCTTTGTTGCAACCATTGTGTAATTTGCTGTACGTTATCACCCATAGGTTTCTCTCAGTGCTACTGCTTCTTCCTTTCTCTCACTGTGTGTATTTATTTGGCCATATTTCTAATCTCTCTAGAGTCCTTTGTATTTTTCAGTTTAGTGGTGTTGCAACTCTTCCCAAATCTCAGATTTCATTACCCTGTTTACTTCCTGTGCCAGATCATTAATGAAGATATTGAATAAAATGAGTCCTAACACCTGTCCCTGCACTATTCTATTAGACAATTCTCTCCAGTCTAGTATATTGCCATTTCATTTATTTTTGGTGTTTTAGCCACATGAATATTCCTGCAGAGGCCAACTTTCATTAATTTATTAGTGAAGATTTCATTAGTGCATCAAATGCTTTCCTACACTCCAAATATATTATATTTGCATATCTAATGCATTCCCCTACTCACTCATTGTGATTGCTTTTCGGGGGGGGACTTAAAAGAAACAAATTTTGGTTTGATTGGTTGCTTGTTACTCATGGTTCTGTTACCTTTCACATCTTTAGTGATTTTTCTCATTATGAATTATTTGGTACCTCAATTTCATTTCTGCATTGAGAATCCGCTATTCCTTTCACTGACAAATAAAATCCAGTATGCAACTCACCTGCCAGAAGTGGCTGTG
The DNA here is from genome assembly GCF_965140285.1 of Lepidochelys kempii. NCBI lineage: Eukaryota > Metazoa > Chordata > Testudines > Cheloniidae > Lepidochelys > Lepidochelys kempii. The sequence goes on along the minus strand of NC_136384.1, from coordinate 62,069,788 downwards.
AGAACAGATCCGAGATATATATGTATATATATAATTTAAAATATAGCATATAAGTATAGGGCAATACTCCTTTGATCAATTTTCACTTTGTTATTGCAGAACACTTAGTGTGCCTTACAGTGCCAGGTAAGGAGGCAAGACAAACATGAAACACTTTGGTAAGGAAGGGTATAGAGTGATCACTAATAAGCAGATAAGCGTAGGAGAAGGATTCATGGGGGGATAAAATGGGTTTGAAGGAAGGTTTAGAGGTGAAAACAGTGCTAAATGGGAAAAGTGAAAGATTGTTCAGATCATATCTACCCTTCAGTAGGGCAGGTGCAGTGTCTGCCTTCACAGAGATCATGGCAAAGGGACCAAGCCTTGGAGTCAACAAGGGAATTTTTTTTTAAGAAGAGGATTAATGGAAGAGTCCTCTGAAAAGAAGGCATGAAGGGGGAAAGAAGATGAATGGAGCAACAGGGCCAGTTCTGACAGGCCGGAGTGCCTGTGGTCAGGGACATATGCTGGGAGGTGAAGAGTTCTGCTTTGAATGCACTAGCATATGAAAGGAGGATGGGAGCAACAGAGTGAGCCCAGGAGGGCAAATAGCTGAAGAAGAGCCTCAAGGCTCTGAAAGGGACATGAAGGACTCTCATGCTGCCTGTAACAGAGCATGCCAGCCCCTTCAAGAGCAGGTACTGCCAGGCTGCCTTTTACTTGTCCTTGGCCCTTTAAGGGAAGGGAAGGGAATGCTGGGAGATGTACTTTCCCAACAGGGACTGATGGCAAGTGTAGTAGGAACCATGTGATTGTCAGGACTAGATAAACAAGTATTTTTTGGCTTAGTAGAAATGGCAGTGGAGGAGGCTCTGGATCTGTACATAGCTACAAGCAGTAAGTCCTGAGAGAGTGTGCTCAAGAAGCAGGAGGTCAGCCTGGAGAAAATAAATATGCAGTGCAAGGAAGGAGGTGTGTGAAAAGGCCTGCAAGGAGGTTTAGATGTAGAAGTACTTGGGCTGGGGGGATGAGAATAAAGTGGCCTGGGGTGGTATGGCACTAGTGGATTGGAGGCCTGGTAGTGGAGCTTCCAGTGAAGAAGGGAAGCAGGTAGCTTCCCCACTCCTTCAAATCTGCATCATCAACTGTTTCACCTAGTGAGGCTGGGTTCAGTATAGTTGAGTAACAAAAGCCGCTTCAGTCTCTAGGTGTAGGTCTTTTAACCAGCTTCCTTTTGGGGAAACTCCAATTAAAATCCTTCTCCTTTCAGGGCTGAGGTTTTTTGGAGGGGCTGGATCTAATCACCCATCTATTGGAAGCAGAATGCCAGCAGGAAGAGGATAAACTGAGGCATGGACCTGTGACTCTTACACTGCCCAAAGAATGTCTACCAGCTTCTGCATCAGCCTGTTCAAGGGAGCTATCTTGCTATTAAAATGTTCTGCAACTTCACAAGCTTCTGCAGACATCTTGCAGCTGCTGTTTTGCTTCCAAGCATCATTAAGATTCACTGAGCCAACACTGATGAGGCTGTCTCAAGATGTTAACAATTCTAAGTAGCCCAAGATCTTGTTTTTCAGGGCAGAACTCTGTCCTTTCAGAGAAGACTGTAGACCTTTCCAAACTTCTAATATTCCTAGTAGTCTCAAGGAATGGAAACTAATAACTTTTTCACTGATTTCTGATGTGGTCAGAAGATAGAATATTATCTGATTGATATGCATGATGCACTCCCCCATCAAACTAGAATTCTAAATATTAAAATACAGTTTGCCTTTAATTAGTCACAGTGCCCATAATGGGAGGTCAAAGCAAGAAGATGGAATACTAGAAGTTTTACAATTAAGTAAATTAGCTGGAAGAATTTCACATCACCATAAGAAACTCTACATAACCTTAATCCAAAACTATTTAGGAAATACATCAGTAAGGAAAAGCTTTAGCAAGATCAATTAATTAATATCTAGTATGCTGGTAACCATGGAACGAACAAAGGTTCTGATGCTACAGCACACTGACTGGGCAGAGCCCTGTTGATTCCAGTGAGACTGCATGTTGATAGAGGTGTCCGCCCACGTGGTGCTCACTGCAGGATCAGGGCTTCAGAATCAACAAGGCATTTGTTTAGAACACTTTTTTAGCATGGATTCCCTGAGAAGTATCTGACAAGAGAAGGCTGAGAATCTTAGTGATCATTTGCTGCTACATCTTGGACTTCAAAATGTCTTTGGTCAGTAAGAACTCTTATTTTGTTTAACTTTCTTTACTTCCAGTTGCTAATGGGAGTGAAATGAATGTTTGTGAAATGAGTTCAGAGTCTTGGTCCAATGCCATCCTAGTGGAAAAGTTATTCATACTACAAAAATACCTTTACAGTGGTTCAAACCACAAAGTTTAGGTCAAGAGTCAAACTTTTAACACTCTGGGTCAGTTAGAGAGAGAGGATGAGCCACAAAGATTGGGGGGAAAAGTCTGATTCAGACCCAACCTTCAAATATGTTCAGATTTAGACTTGACAGGGGCCTGAACCAAAACTCTAAATCTGAAGGTTTGCAGAAGAATCTGGAGGTCCTTTCTGCCAGGCCTGGAACTAATATAGAAAGGACCTTCAGATGTGACTTGTTTCTCTCCTTCTTAACCAGACTAGGTGAGCTTTCTCTCTCACTATGAAATAGAAATATATCAGGCAGCGTGTGCTGGTAGGACAGGTTATTCATCTCCTTTACAGCAAGGGAGGACCTGAAGGGGTTAGCTGAACCCTGATGAGAAAGGAATCTTTTTCGGGGAGAGGGGCAGGCAGTGTTCTTTTCTGAAGGGACACCAGAACAGAACGTCTGGATCCTGCTAGAAAAAGCCCTGAAGAAAAGTTTTAAAATTTTTATGGATGGATTTTTCTTATAGTACTTCAGCAACTTCTAGTCCATGGCTGCATGGCAGAGTCGCTTGTGCTAATCATATAGAGAGGACCTAATTGATTTGGTGAATCTGTTGAAACAAATAAACAATCTTCTGTCAATGAAGAACTAATTTTTTGAATTCAGTTTCATTTCTGGGTCTCAGCTATGAATAGCTTTCATTATTTAGAATACATGACTTCAGTAGGATCAGGCCTATTATTAAAGTCTTAGAAATACCAGTATAAAGGAAAAAATACCAGTGGAGAAACAGCATCTAAGCCTTTTTGCTTAGAAATGGGAGTACAGTTGTAATGTGGGCTTTAATATGCCATATCTAAAAAGTCTATTGGTTAGATAGTCTTATGCTTGGCTTCTTATATTTGCTCCCCTGTCTCTGAACCTGGACCTCCATGGTACTACCAACAAGCCACAGCTCTACAATACTACATATGAAAGGAGCTTGTGATTGTAGCTAGTAAGATGAAAAATGCATTAAGCTCAATGTGGGGTGTACCACCAAATGGGATAATGCAGCTGCCAGCAAAGCTCAGTGTGCTTAAAGTTGTTTACTTAACCCTTATGCTGAAACAAGGTGCCAGAGGAACTGAATACACCTCAGTGTGTTTAAGATACTAATGAAGATTTAGAGAAGGCAAAGAGCCCGGACTCTTATTTCAGTGTAGACCTACCCTTAAACACCTGTATCTGGCCTATGTCCGATGATTCAAACTCACAGGGCTCAGGCTACAGGGCTATAAAATTGCCATGTAGAGATTTGGGCTCAGACTGGATCCTGGAATCTGGGACCCTCCCCTCTCATGGGATCCCAGAGCCCTAGCTCCAGCCCCAGCCCAGATGTTTACACAGCAGTTTCTTAGCCCTGCAGCCCAAGACCCACAAGCCCAAGTCAGCTAACACTGGCCAGCCCTAGGTGTTTTATTGCAGTGTGAACACTGCAGTCCCACTTCAATCTTTAATCTCTCTCCAAGTGAGATCTGGCTGCGAACCTTTTTCATGAAATAATGAAGATCCAACTAAAGTGGAAGAGGCGCTGAGGTAAGAATTCCTTTGTTAGATGAGGAAATACTGCTTCTGTATTTAGCACTGCTGAAATGGGCTATCACACAGACCACTTACGAAACCTGTCCAGCTACCTACTATCTCTACTACAATAACCCAAGGATGTTTAAAGCCCATATACTGGGATGTCAAAAAGCAAGAATTATGCCACTGCAAATTCAACTGATAAACTGACACTCTATTCTCTAGGGCTGAGCTCTGGAGATGTATGCGCCAACCTGAGCTGTCGGAGTGTCCAAAACAGACCCTTCCCCTTCCTTGAAACATGGGAAAAGGCAGAGTAGCTGCAGGAAAAAGTAAATGCTGGCCAGTCAGATTCAAAGTAGAATATAGCTGTTTAACAGGTAGGAGATGAATAAAAATGCTAGTGTAAGTTCCACTGGTAACAGTAGCCATACTAGTTCAGGAGAGAAAACCTTTTGTAGTGATAAACACCCATTTTTTCATGGTTTGTGTGTATAAAAACATCTTCTGTATTTTCCACGGCATGCATCCGATGAAGTGAGCTGTAGCTCACGAAAACTTATGCTCAAATAAATGGGTTAGTCTCTAAGGTGCCACAAGTCCTCCTTTTCTTCATACTAGTTCAGTGTCTCAGCTTCTTGGCGTGAGCTAAACTTTAACTGGTGGGAGGGCTAGTGACTGGTCTGCATTAGCAGTGCCACTAGCAGAGCTGCACTGGTGCTAATGCTAAATTACTCCTGTTGCCAAGGCTTAGAATGGCAGGGAGAGAAGAACAAGAAAGCGAGCACTACGTACAAAAGCAAACTCTCCTATGCCACTGTTATGCTAGGAATGGCAAACTGTCCTGCATTGGAAGTCTGTATAAAATAAGAGAAATCAGTGTTGCTGTTCATAGTGCTTGACAAAATAAGATGCAAATGGCTGAGTTAATGTTGCATATTGTACATAGAGGAACAGAATAAACCACAGGAAAGTAGTGGTAGATCATTCTGAACAAGGGCACTGACAAGCACCATTATGAGGAAATCCTGTGCTAGATGGACTGTGTAACCTCCTCATTCAGTAAATATCTAGAGATGAGAATTCATTATAGCTTTTATATGAAGCTCTTGGATCCCATGCACAGTGAACTGTACATAAGCTAAAACAGACATTATTCCTAGTAGTAGGGACCTGGTGCAGGTGGGGTGGAAGGACCATGAAGAGTGTTGATGAATTCATCTACCTAGGCTGCAGAGTTCAAGTGGCTGCAGCAAACTGGATGTTCTCTGACAAATAGGTCTTGCCGCCTCCTGCATGAAGTCCACATCTCGCTTATGGACAGAAACATCTCTGCACTGAGACAAAGCATAGGTCTGATAGATCCTGAATGCTACTTGTATTGCTCTACAGTTCAGAAACCTGGACCCTCTTCCAGGCAGCCTTGACGCAGCTAGAGGCATTCCATATACAGTGCTCTCGCCAAATCTTGAGTGGAAAGTGGTTTGACTTTGTACAAAATCGGCCCGTCCTTCAGTCACCCACTCTATTCGAAAGCGGTGTTTCATGTTCTTCAGCTGTGTCTCCAAGATGGACAACCCCCCCACCACCACCACTGTGCTCTCAAGCCCTTCATTGACTCACAAAGGGGTGCACACCCTGGCCCTAGCACTGTTCCCAGAGCTTCCCAAGATATTTGTGAATTCAAAGAATTGGGCCAGATTGCTTCACTTCATTACGTTATGCCTACTGTGCCACCATCAGCTGTGGTCACTCTTGCTGACACAAGGGGCCTCCATAGACTATGCATGTTTGACCTATAAGTAGTAAAAAGGATGCAGAATCCCCAAACCGTGCATGAGGAAATGGCTGTCCTAGCAAATGTAGAAGAAAGACTCTATAGTGACCTGGGGAAAAAGGCATCTGATGTGATAAGGAGTGGCTCACTGATCTGTTTCTTGGACTTGAATGCCTACTAGGTGAATAGCACTGGGAGATGGATGCTAAAGCTAAGTCAGTACACTGTAACCCATGTAAAGTACCAAGACTCCTAAAACAGAGCTCAGGACAACCATATGCAACCTCATGCAATGAGGTGTTTGAAAAACATCAGTGCCAACTGATGGGATCTGTATGGTGATAGAAATCCAGTTCATTTCTAACTAAGTATCCAGCTTGGTGATCTCAGCTGAGCACTGAACTGTACACATTCCCTGAAAACTATTTTTGGGTGAGGGTAGGAGGGAAGATATTGATTAGCCAAGCAAGTCCTTCCATCCTGAATGCCAAAGATGGCTTTGGGAACAGTGCCCATAATAGGGTCCAGAAAAAACTTAAGGTAACACTGGGTTAGAATGCCAGTCTCTTGAACTTGCTGTAATTATGAGTAACACAGGTGACTGCATGAAGTGAATAGATTGTGATAAGGAGTTTACGGTAGATGACACTGGTGACTGGCTGCAGAGATACACTAAAAAAATTGCAGATGACCAAGACTGCAGGCAGCTCGAGGGAACAACACAAAACAGCTTCAAGCTGAATAAAAACTAGATTGACTGGGCTTTCCTATATTAGGCACCTGCTCATAGCGCAGATTCAGGGAGAATTTCAAGTTGGTCTGGATATGCTCAAATTAGACAACTTGCAATCAACATGGTTTCTCTGAGGTTTGAATTATCCCTCAAAATTCCTTTCCCACTATTATAGAGAAGAGCTTCCTCAATGACGAACCAGCAATGACAGATTGCAAGTGCTAACCCTGGAGTAACAAAGGCATTGAATAGATACTAAATGTTTGGTCACACACTCTTTCTTTCTCTCTCCCCTCTTCCCTCCTCCCCCCACAAGATGCTACACTGGCAACAAGGCGATCAGGGAAGTGGTCTAGGCCCAAAGCTGTTCCAGGAGGGGTGAGTAGGGGTGTGTGTGCGTGTCTCTCTCACTCACAGAGAGAGAGCAAGAGAGAGAGAGAATGTAATATGCATAAATTGAAAAGGACTGGATGCCTACACCCCTGCAATAGTCAATAGTGATTCAGGAATAAGCGTGAAGAGAACGTGTCTTTGAAACCCTCAGTCTACTCCTAAACATTTCAATATCTGCTGCTGCAGTTACAGAACAATAATCTGAATGTGCTTTACTAAAAGGTATCAACATATATTAGTGCAACTCTAGACAGGAAGCCCTTCTCAAAGATCAAATTCAAAATACCTGACATTTTCAATACAGAGACATCCAAATGTTAGTATGGCCTTGCTTATAGCCAAAGGTCAAGGTTACTAAATTTGGCCTCCCATATATTCACTGCTCCATTTGTGGAGTGATACAAGAGGCATTAAAGTTGTTCCCTGGGATAGTGGCAAATGATGGTCCACAATTAGCAAGCAATGTGTTTTGCTCAGTTTGTTAGAGTGGGAGTTCAAACACATAACCAGATGTCGTATGGCAGTCGTTGAACTGGGCGTCCGAGTTTGCAGTCAAAATAGCTAAAGCACTAATAAAGGAAATGAAGGCAGAAAAGATTCGAGATGTTCCAGTCAGCTGGTGTCATATCCCAGCTGAAGGCACAACTAGTAGCACAATATATTGGCTAATGCCCACGTGAATACAAACTTTGTACCTCAAATGATCATGAAAGAAATAATAGAGGAAAAAGAAATCAGGGCAATTACAAAGCAAAGGCCTTGTGTGATTAATGATCCAAAGAACCACCAGAGTTACAAACAGGCCAGGGGTAAGACTAAAGCCACTTCTGCTGGAGAGAAGGTAGAGATGAGGCACTTGCATACAGTGTGGACCTTCGAGTTCATGCACTATGGAGGAGAACGGCCTGCTCTGGTAGTTGCATATGCAAATACCAGGGCTGCACACACAATCCATTCAGTAATCACACACACGCTGTGACTGTGGCACATACCCCTGGACTTTTATTTTCTCAAAAATGCCCTTAAAAACTTATGTTAATGCTCAAAACAATGTAACCAGAGATATTGCATTAATACTTGATTTTTCACATGAAAAATGTCTTGTCTGTCATTTTTCCTGCTATGAAATATGAGTATGTTACAAGGTTCCAAACTAAGCAGCATGATGTGGTGCCACCTTGTGGTCTTTGCAGTGTCAGCACTCTACTCCTCTATACCTTGTTACCGGGGAGGGGTAGAAAATAGGTATTTTTTCAGTCACACTGGAGAATGTCTAATACTAGTTTATAATTAGTTTTTACTTTATTTTTATTGCACAAGAAGCTAGACTTATCCCCAAGTGTGCCTGTATGTATTAATTTAATTAATGTAAGAATGGCCACACTGGGTCAGACCAATGGTCCATCTAGCCTAGTATCCTGTCTTCTGACAATAGTCAGAGCCAAATGCTTCAGAGGGAATGAACAGAACAAGGCAATTATCAAGTGATCCAGCCCCAGCGTCTAGCAGTCAGAGGTTTAGGGACACCTAGAGCATGGGGTTGTGTCCCTGATCATCTTGGCTAATAGCCACTGACGGACTTATTCTCCATAAACTTACCCAATTCTTTTTTGAACCCAGGTATTCTTTTTTGCCTTCACAACATACACAGTCAACTCATTGCCATACTTCCTTATTTTTGTTTTAAACCTGCAGTCTATTTAATTTCATTGGGTGTCCCCTGGTTCTTGTGTTACATGAAGGGGTAAATAACACTCTTTCTCCACACCATTCATGATTTTCTAGACCTCTATCATTTCCCCATATAGTCATCTCTTTTCTGAACTGAATAGTCCCAGTCTTTTTAATCTCGCCTCAGATGGACACTGTTCCATCCCTCTAGTCATTCTTGTTGTCCTTTTCTGTACCTTTTCCTATTTTAATATCTTTTTTGAGATGGGTGACCAGAACTGCATGCAATATTCAAGGTGTGGAAGTACCATGGATTTATATAATGGCATTGTGATATTTTCTTTTCTTATCTTCTATCCCTTTCCTAATGGTTCCTAACATTCTGTTGGATTTTTTTGACTGTTGCTGCAAATTGGGGGTTTTCAGAGAACCATCTGCAATGACTCCAAGATCTCTTTGTTAACAGCTAATTTAAATCCGATTATTTTATATGTATAGTTGGGATTGTTTTCCAGGGTGCATTACTTTGCACTTGTCAACACTGACTTTCATCTGGCATTTTGTTATCCAGGCAAACAGTTTAGTGAGATCCCTTTGTAACTCTTCGCAATCAGCTTTGGACTTAACTATCCTGAGTAATTTTGTAGCATCTGCAAACATTGCCACATCATTGTTTACCCCTTTTCCCAGATCATTCGTGAATACATTGAACTGCACCGGTCCTGGTACTGATCCTTGAGGGAACCCACTATTTATTGCTTTCCACTGTGAAAACTGACCAATTATTCCTACTCTTGTTCCCTATCTTTTCACCACCTGATCAACATCCTCTACAGCTAACAGGGAAAGATTAAGAATGAGCTCTCAAAAATGGATACTCTCATAAAAAACCAACCTTCCACACAAACTTCCTCGTGGCTGGACTTTACTAAAACTAGTCAAGCCATTTACAACACACACTTTGCTTCTCTACAAAAGAAAAAAGGACACTAAACTTTCTAAACTACTACATGCCACAAGGGGCCACAGCAATAGTTCCCTCAACCCACCCAGCAATATTGTTAACCTATCCAACTATACTCTCAGCCCAGCAGAAGCAGCTGTCCTATCTCGGGGCCTCTTCTTCTGCCCCTCCACCCCCATGAACATGATACAGTTCTGTGGTGACCTAGAATCCTATTTTCGACATCTCCGACTCAAGGAATATTTCCAAAATACCTCTGAACAACATACTAATCCACAGAGACCTCCCTACCAACACTACAAAAAGAAGGATTCTAGGTGGACTCCTCCTGAAGGTCGAAACAGCAGACTGGACTTCTACATAGAGTTCTTCCACCGACGTGCACGGGCTGAAATTGTGGAAAAGCAGCATCACTTGCCCCATAACCTCAGCCGTGCAGAACACAATGCCATCCACAGCCTCAGAAACAACTCTGACATCATAATCAAAAAGGTTGACAAAGGAGGTGCTGTTGTTATCATGAATAGGTCGGAATATGAACAAGAGGCTGCTCGGCCGCTCTCCAACACCACTTTCTACAAGCCATTACCCTCTGATCCCACTGAGAGTTACCAAAAGCAACTACAGCATTTGCTCAAGAAACTTCCTGAAAAAGCACAAGATCAAATCTGCACAGACACACCCCTGGAACCCCGACCTGGGATATTCTATCTACTACCCAAGATCCATAAACTTGGAAATCCTGGGCGCCCCATCATCTCAGGCATTGGCACCCTGACAGCAGGATTGTCTGGCTATGTAGACTCCCTCCTCAGGCCCTACGCTACCAGCACTCCCAGCTATCTTCGAGACACCACTGACTTCCTGAGGAAACTACAGTCCATCGGTGATCTTCCTGATAACACCATCCTGGCCACTATGGATGTAGAAGCCCTCTACACCAACATTCCACACAAAGATGGACTACAAGCTGTCAAGAACACTATCCCCGATGATGTCACGGCTAACCTGGTGGCTGAACTTTGTGACTTTGTCCTCACCCATAACTATTTTACATTTGGGGACAATGTATACCTTCAGATCAGCGGCACTGCTATGGGTACTTGCATGGCCCCATAGTATGCCAACATTTTTATGGCTGACTTAGGGGACGAGAGCTGAGGAAGCGTTGTTCTAACGCCCCTATTCTACTTGCGCTATATTGATGACATCTTCATCATCTGAACCCATGGAAAAGAAGCCCTTGAGGAATTCCACCATGATTTCAACAATTTCCATCCCACCATCAACCTCAGCCTGGTCCAGTCCACACAAGAGATCCACTTCCTGGACACTACAGTGCTAATAAACAATGGTCACATAAACACCACCCTATACCGGAAACCACATATCTATTCAGGGGACATCATCACAGGGCCTAATAACATCAGCCACACTATCAGAGCCTCGTTCACCTGCACATCCACCAATGTGATATATGCCATCATGTGCCAGCAATGCTCCTCTGCCATGTACATTGGTCAAACTGGACAGTCTCTACGTAAAAGAATAAATGGACACAAATCAGATGTCAAGAATTATAACATTCATAAACCAGTCGGAGAACACTTCAATCTCTCTGGTCACGCGATTACAGACATGAAAGTTGCTATATTACAAAAAAAACCCTTCAAATCCAGACTCCAGCGAGAAACTGTTGAATTGGAATTCATTTGCAAATTGGATACAATTAACTTAGGCTTGAATAGAGACTGGGAGTGGCTAAGTCATTATGCAAGGTAACCTATTTCCCCTTGTTTTTTCCTACCCCTTCTCCCCCCAGACGTTCTTGTTAAACCCTAGATTTGTGCTGGAAATAGCCCACCTTGATTATCATACACATTGTAAGGAGAGTGGTCACTTTAGATAAGCTATTACCAGCAGGAGAGTGGGGTAGGAGGAGGTATTTTTTCATGGTTTGTGTGTATAAAAAGATCTTCTGTACTTTCCACAGTATGCATCCAATGAAGTGAGCTGTAGCTCACGAAAGCTTATGCTCAAATAAATTGGTTAGTCTCTAAGGAGCCACAAGTACTCCTTTTCTTTTATCTTTTAACCAGTTACTGATCCATAAGAGGACCTTCCCTTTTATCCCATGATTGTTTGCTTTGCTTAAGAGCCTTTGGTATAGGATCTTGTCAAAGGCTTTCTGAAAGTCCAAGCTATCAACTGAATCACGCTTGTCCACATTTGTGTTGATACTCTCAAAGAATTCCTATAGATTGTTGAACATGGCATCCTTGTTTATGTAACAGCGTAATGAGTTATTATAGAAGTTAGAGACTGACAAGCTTAAAGCTGGTCTCTCACCAGAAGTTGGTCTAATAAATATTATCTCACATACCTTTTCTTTCTACACCTAGAAATTTAATCTACTTAGCCTGCAATGTAGACACAGATAGGTAAGTGGAAGAATTCTTCCTCCAACTTAACTATTGCCTCTTGAAGAGGTGGATTAACTACACTGACAGAAAAACCCCTTCTGTTGATGCAGAAAGCATCCACACTATGGCGCTACGAAATAGGCCAAAATTCCCAGTAATAATGCTTCTTAACCTCTGCCACCCCTCCCCACCCCAAGAAAACACCATAAGTTTCTTCTCCAGTAATAGCCTTTGCACACAAGTAATCCCTATTAGATTTGGCCATAAATAGCCACCAGAAGTAACATTGGTTCATTATATTAAACATGCGTGTAATTTGAAACTTGGGGTAGAGGTGAAGAGTATAGAGGTATTGCAGTGTTCAGAGGAAAGAGCATCCATGCTGTGTGGCAGTAGAATGCTCTGCATGCTGGGTGATGACACAAATAACAACTACTCTGGAAAGAGAGGCAAGCCAGAGACTACATGAAGCCCCCTAGGGACTTCATGACTGCTATTGATTTTGTGTATAAGGCACTCAGATGCTGTGCAAAGCTTTTGTACTGCTACCCATCACCAGTCTTCATCTACTCTGAACAACTTGGAAATAGCTGCCAGTAGAACAAAGTGTACACCTTCCTATTTCTAACCTAGATCAACTCTAAATGGCACAGTGCCCTCGGAGTATTTCCACACCTGCCTCTATTCTGCATGTGTAAATGTGTAGCTTTTAATCTCTCTGCAATTTACAACACTAACAGCATTTGTTCTCAGGGCAGCTCTAATATAGTAGGCCATTGTTGCCCTCTTCTTACAATTAATCAATTCTTCCTGCTGGAAGATTTCATGTAATCAGTCCCTGTGGGCCTGATTCTAACTTACACTGGCATAAATTCAGGAATAATTTAATGGAAATTCATAGGCTTTCTACTAATTTCAGTGAAGAGAAAATCTGGCACTGAATCTTCTAGTAAGTAGCAGATTTTCTGAATTTTTAACACTTCAGAATCATCAGCCTGTGGCTTCTGAAGCATCCCAGCATTGTACTGCCATGAAATAGCCTTTTGTGACCTTAGCAGGTCCCAGCACTTGTGTCATACCAAAAAGAAAAGGAGTACTTGTGGCACCTTAGAGACTAACCAATTTATTTGAGCATAAGCTTTCGTGCATCCGATGAAGTGAGCTGTAGCTCACGAAAGCTTATGCTCAAATAAATTGGTTAGTCTGTAAGGTGCCACAAGTCCTCCTTTTCTTTTTGCAAATACAGACTAACACGGTTGCTACTCTGAAACCTTGTATCATACCATTTGCCAGAAAATCTGAGATCAGGCTAATAGGTCTAACACACCTGTCATTCTCTTCACTCTGCTATTTTGCCTTATCATAGTTTTCTACCAGAAATGTATCTAGGTCTCACTTGAACTGTCAGACCTGAAGAAGAGCTCTGTAAGTTCAAAAGCGTGTGTCTCTCAGCAACTGAAGTTAAAGATATCCAATTAAAGATATTACCTCACCCACCCTGTCTCTCTAGTCTCTGCTTCAATCACTTTCTCCTTGTGACTCATCCTGCATGTTATGGGTTGTGTAACAAGCAATAAATATGTCTGAATCCTTGCTATTGTGTGACAGTTTTACCCTAGTTCTTGGGCTTGCTGGGTCACTGGAACTCGGGCTATAATTATGAGGTGAGTAAGGAAGAGTCTGAACTACCTTCTCCTTGAGATCTAGACAAAAACAAGTCTCTGGTGATGGGCTCCTTCTCCTTACATGAACTCTCTCAGCTCTCACAACCATCCTGCTCAACTTGAATGCAGGTCCTCCTTCTTTGTATGAATATTACTATACAGAATACAGCCTAAGGTCTGACCAGCTGCAGCAAGCATCACTGCATACACTGACCACAGGAGGTGCTGATGGCAGGGAGAGAGATTTGGTCAGGCAAGTGTTGCTCTTCTCTGATCTCTGCATTACTGTCCCCAGGTTACTTTTTTTTTTTTTTTTTTTAAGCAATTTGCACTACTGTGAATGTGATGATAATGGATGTGTGGGATGGTAACAGGAGAGACTGGACGGAACAGGGCTTTCCTAGGAAACGGGCAAGCTGGGAGATGCATATACAAGGAAAGTCAAAATGCAAGTTTGTGACTAATGAAAAAAATCAGTGTATGACTGAAGCCAAAATGGACCTAAACAAACAAAGCTTAGACAGATGTATTTACGCCTTGGAAATGAAACTCTAAGGAAACCAAATGAGAGTGAGGAAAAAGGGGCTCATGTCAATTTGATACATTGAATCCTTCAATCAAAGTAGTAATAATGCGGGAGAGGAGACTGAGGCTCTCAGAATTACTTTAACTTTGCTTTCTTCTCCTGTTCACATACATGCAACCTACTGCCTGAGTACAAGGGAACTGTCTTTTATACTCAAAAAGAAAACAGATGCTTTCAGTCAGTGATTTTTTAAAAAAAATTTTCAATCTAAGATGAGATGAAATGTTGTCTCCATGAGCGAGCTTAGTGTGTATCTCTAGCAACATGCATAAAACATAAAATGGCTGCCTTTTCCAAAAAACAGCAGAGTACTTGTGTTACACAAAACAAAAGTATAATAACTAAATACACTGCCGTTCAGATATTTTGAGATGCAGTTGGATCAATACCTAAATATATTTTTCTAAATTGTATGTTAGCATCCGGGCCAGATTTAGGGACAGGTGCCCCGGGCAACCACCTCGGGTGCCGGGCTTGGGGGAGTGCCAGGCTTGGGTGCTGTTTTTGTTGTTAGCAACAAAAGGGAAAATAGAATGTTTGAATTAAAATGTTTCAGGTATCCTGTACGTGGATTCATTTTTCACTAACCTCTTAGAATATTCTGGACCTTTGTAGAATCTTGTGGAACCTTCCAGACTTTCTGGGAACTACATTTTCCTTGAACCTCCTAGAATGTTGTCAGCCATGCCCTTGCGGATATATAAGGGGTGGCGTGTCACCAGTCAGTCAGTGAGATATAAGAATGAAGTGAAGTGAGAGCCTAGCTGCGATATTGTGAACCTTGTTTTATTGTGTAATTGTGAAAGTGTTCAGGGGGAGAGGGGGGCAAAGATGCTCGTTGCCTGGGTCAGCATTTGGTCTAGGGCAGGCCCTGGTTAGCAGCACTAAAAATGAGGCTGGCTAGTGAGGCTGAATCCACTTTAATGCTTCAGGGGCCCAGTTCAAATATTTGAAATGCTTGGAGTTTAGCTCTGAAAAAAACCCTTTTCATAATGGAAAATGGGAGGTGAGGAGAAGGTGTATTATAATGAGTGACTGTCTTGCTGGTTAGGGGTAGTAAAACATTGTAATGACAAAAATGTACTGGGATTTTAATATAATCAAATGGCAAAAACCTTTAACACCGAGTTAAGAGTGTCCTGTAATAGCACATGTCCTTCTGAATACTGAGTGCAGCAGAATTCAAACTTCTGAAATCCAAGAAATACAGAGTTCAGATAAACACCCAGGCACGCATAATTCTGCCCCCCTGGAGTTGGCAATAGCCATTGGGAATTATCCACATGCTCTCCAGCTGCATTCACTGTGCTAAGTGTAGCTATACTGAATGATGGTGGAAAAATAAGTTGGGAGAGCTGTGATTGTGATATGAGGCGATCTGGGTCTGAGGTGCCCCTCCCCTATCCCCACCCTAGCCTAGTGTGTTATCAAAGTAAAGAGGTGCATGTGTACCTCAAGGTTCCAGTCTATGTCATTCAGTACAGAATTGTGTCAGTAGCAGGGCACTGGGACCTTGCTACAGGTATTGTCAATAGTGAGGTAGGATATGAGAACAATCTGCTGATATAATGATGGGTAGGGGAAAGTACAGGTTTAGGTGGTCTTCTGTGTGCAAGTGTGAAGGAGTTGTGAAAGTTGCATAAGCTTAACTGTAAATCTGGTTTAAAAAACCATTTGCAAAATGCTGCTAAATCTATATATGCCAGGCTTCAATCTGAATGTCCATACAGAATTTTCCATTAGCTTAACTAACTCAGTTTAAATACACCTGTAAAGTAGTGCAACTCTTACATACAGAGAAGGAATGGAATTTGCCCCCATCTTCGGAATAAGTTTGATACCCTTGTCTGACCTAGATGTCTTGTAAATTCAGGCCCATATATTTTGCTGACAGTTCCAATAGACTGTATCCTGCCTAACTGGTCCAGTGGCTGCTCGAGAGAGTTGCTGACCTTGTATTAAGACATCACGGATGACACAGCGAGGAAGAGGAAGGTCAGGGTGGAGACAGGTACTGGTTAGACAGGATAGAAGCAAATATAAAATGATGGGTGAGCCCGAAAAGATTCATTTCAGACAAGCACCCCGTAATCTGGATGTTTTTCTGATATATACAAGCTTCTTGAGGCTACAAAATTTCTAGCTCAAAAACCCCACTTCTGAAAGTTATTCTGCAAAGGTAGACTCCTTTGTGCAGTCACTGGGGCTCTGTGTGCACAGGGGTCTTCCCACATGGAGAAGTTTGCAGGATCAGTGCCTTTTCTTGCTAGAAAATTCTCTCATGAATAGAGTTCATCAGAAAGCTCAGTGGAAAACAGAGAACCTTTGGCAAGTTCTTTGCTTAAAAACGTTTTGACCAGCTCTGCATCTGAGACTTTTCACTTGCTTCCTCTTTCCAGCTGGCTAGAAACTCTAGAATGAGCTCTCACTGTATTTTGGCACCACTATTCCCATTTCTAATCTGTCTACAGGGGTTGGGGGAGAGGGAGGAAGGGAAATACAGTTAATAACACTTTCAGACTTCCAAAAATGTCTTTGTCTAGTTAGTCTGAATCAGTTCTTTTTATCCTAAACAACTTGGCCATCTTGAGTTAACAAAAGATGGTGGAGTATTACCAAAATTCTGGGGAGGGGAGAGAAAGGGTGTGATGGAGTGCACCCCTGTATTCACACCCTACACACCATTGTAATAATCTGCACAATATATGCCTTGTGAGGTATCATTTGAAAACTCATAACTTACTGGTCAATAATACCATAGTAAAATGTATGTAGCAACAGTATATGTAAAGTTATGAACATAAGGTGAAATCATGACTGAAGTGTGTTTATCAGACAAATCTGGAAAGTGGGGGAACCTGTTTCTCAAAGACAAGGGACAAGCCAATGCCTCTAGCCAGGTGCCATCAAAGCTGATGGGCCATCACCTATCAAGTGACCATTCTTGGGCAAGGAAAAAAAAACAGATCTGCATCTTAGCAAACAACAGCATGGAATCTCTTTTACCACCAAAAGTAAAAGGAGTACTAGTGGCACCTTAGAGACTAACCAATTTATTTGAGCATAAGCTTACCACCAGACTCCTTGCTTCTGTCCACACAATGGGAATCAACTTTATCTAGG
The DNA here is from genome assembly GCF_965140285.1 of Lepidochelys kempii. Taxonomy (NCBI): domain Eukaryota; kingdom Metazoa; phylum Chordata; order Testudines; family Cheloniidae; genus Lepidochelys; species Lepidochelys kempii. The sequence continues at coordinate 62,052,534 of NC_136384.1, read as the reverse complement.
AGCAACTCTCAGGACAATAGATTTCAATGAGTGGCTGAACTATAAATGTGAGGAGCAAAACACAGCAAGTTCTCTCCCTATCCATCTCTCTCTCTTTCACCTAAGAAGTCCAAAGAAACAGGGTTGGACTTTGGGAGCAGATCCTGAGAATTTGGTCAGCAATGTTACTGGAAATGTGGTAAGGGATTTCACCTTAAACCAAGTCTAATTTAAGTTTTAGTACTAGGAAGCATTTAATCTTTTCTTGTAACCATTTCTAACTTAAATACCTTAAAGCTCCCTTAAAACCTATCTCTTTGTAGTTAAGTAGATTTGTTTTATTTTAATCAAAACGAATCTAGTTCTATGAATTGTTTGGGTAACTCCATTTAAGGTAGCAGATTTCAGTATATTGATCCCCTTAAAGGGCCAACTGACCTAATATATCTCAACTGTCCAGGAGAGGGCTGGACAGTGCAGAACATGTTTTGGGTTTTTTTTGGCGCCCGTGGGCGGGGGTATGTGGGACTGGGAGTGTATTGGGGTCACCCTGCAAGTAATAACCAAGGCTGCTGGAAGTCAGAGTGTGGCTGGTGTTTACTGACAGGCTTCTGGGGTCAGGGTCCCTGGACCAGGGCTGTGGCTATAAATATACCCTCGGGGTGTAACCTGCATGCCTTTCTTTGCTGTTTGTGAGCTGTCTGTGAGATATATCCCCTGCTTCTGACACACCTGTCCACATATATTTGGACAAGTGTTTTAAATCAGTTGGGTGCATTTAAAGCTTGCCTGAGATTAGAATTAGTCAATGAGCCAGCCTGAGAGGACAGTAACAATATGGAAAATCCCTTCTAAACAAAGATTGGCAAAAATACTATTTCTACATAATTTGCCAAATATTAATAAGAAGTGAATAATGTTTTGTTAGTGATGGCTAAAGATTCTGTCTGGTTTAGAACTTGTGTAATTTACTGTGTCAGGGTGGTCACCTATTATGTAGATTTTCCTTTTTTGCTATCATTGAATCTTCTTTTAAAAGGCCTTTCTCTTCCTCTGGTAACTGTTGTTTAAACCAGTCTTAGGAGGAGGCTTATCCTGATAGCATGGTAGCAAGTCTCCCTAACGCAAATGACTGACAAACTCAGTTGGGACTTACAAGCAGTGGACTTCCCCAGGTAAACTAAGGAGAGATTGGCTTGGTATAAAAGAAGGACTGTAGCAGCAGGCAGACGTGACTCTTAGGAAAACACAGTTAAATCTTTCAAGTCTTGTAGCCAAAATGTACAAGCTGAAAATAATCTTTTTGTCTGTCTCCCATAGTTCCCCAATGGATATCAAGAGCTGACCTAGGATACTACTGGAGGACTGGTGGTGGGTAGAGTGACCAGACATCCCAATATTAGAGACTTTGTCGTATAGGCAACTATGGTCCCCCTGAAAAAGTATCCCGATTCTTCACACTTGCTATCTGGTCACCTTAGTGGTGGGGAGTCACTGTGCTTGAAAGGAAAGTGATGAGGAGAAAAGTGTAATGGGTAAATGTAGGGATATCTCATTATGCCAAATGTGCACACCAAAGACTAATGTGATTGTGCTGATCTTGTGGTGTGGTTTGGTTTCTTTTAAAGGAAGTGTAAGATGGGCAGCAGAACAAGCATCACACAAGGAAAATGTCTGTTCAGAAAATGTCAGGTTTCAGACATTGCATCCGATGAAGTGAGCTATAGCTCACCAAAGCTTATGCTCAAATAACTTTGTTAGTCTCTATGGTGCCACAAGTCGTCCTTTTCTTTTTGTTCAGAAAATATGCTTCTATTTTTTTTACTGTAAAATATCTTTTAAAAACTCACTCAATCCTGGTTCAGCCATACAGTGAATAACTGGTGCCAGGAGCATTCCTGATGTGTGTGTGTGTGTGTGTGTGTGTGTGTGTGTGTGTGTGTATACAATCCGGCTCTAGATCATAAGGGATGAGCTTGTGGTTAAAACAAAGATGCTACATCTTCCACTAGATGGCACTAGCAATTCTTACAACCACTACAATATTGAGTAGAGAAAAGCCTAGAGAACGGATAACTTTTCCTTTTCCTTTTTCCAGGGGAAACTAACACACAAATAGTTCCTAATTTAAGAATTATGAATGGGTTATCCTAGTGCATCTTGGTGTTTCTGTGGCTTTTAGCAGAGCATAGTAATATAACTAATGTTAATAAATTAAGGCTCACTACACTCCAAGGAAGCAGCATTATCCTAATTTTCCACTTGGGAAACTAAGGCACAGAGGTAAATGACTTCCCAAGCTTGAGGAAACCTGCCGCAGAGCCAGAAACAGAACCCAGGCCTCCTGACTCCCTGTCCTATGCCTTACTCACAAGACTGTGCTTCCTCTCTGTAAAATGTTCACCAATCGTTCCATTCAGCAAAGACTATGTTTGGATGCTGTCCTGTGACAGTATGTATAAGGGAAAGGCAGCTAATCTGGGAGACCCTCAGTGGGTTTCATAGCTGCAATCCGGCACCTTTTGTTTTGTTGTTGAATCTGGTCTTTGTATTATCAGGTGCAATTTGTATGAGACAGTTTTATTACTTGTAATTAAGAAATAATGACCAATGGGGAAGACATTTCCTGGAACTTACTGATAAGATAGAAAAGATGATTGCTTAGAGGCAAAGCCCAGTGAAACGAGTAAGTGATGCCAATATAAACTTGAACATTTATCCACCAAATATGGGTTTCCTTTTAAAGCCTATTGGTTAAAAGTTAAACTGCTTCTATAAACATAAAACAGCAAGAGTCTATAATTCTAATGTGGCTGAAACATTAGAATGAATCAATTAATCAATTGGACAAGACGCAGACATACGGGTAGCTTTAAAAATATTGGGGGGTGGGTGGGGAGTGCAGTGGCATGAAATAGAAGCAAGGAATTGCCTGGTAGCTACAAACTCTCTAGTGACTTTACTTGAATGCCTACAGAATCAAAAATAAGGGTGCTTTAGAATCAGCCATACTCAAATAGGTGAAAAGCCACAAGGCTAGCCACAGCTATATATTAGGTGATAGAGGCAATGCTAACCTCTGCATACAGGCAACAACTCCAAAATGGATTAAGGGGTCACAGCAGATAAGCAACTCAATATGGCCTTCCAACATTTGCAATGCTGTGGCAAAAAGAGCTAAAGTGATCCATGGATGCATAAATGGGGGAGTAGGAGGTAAGGAGGTGATTTTTACTTCTGTTGTTTGGCATAGGTGAGAATACTGGAATACTGTGCCCAGTTCTGATGTCAGCATTTTTAGAAGGATTTTTTGAAAAATTTTGAAAAATTGGAGAAGGTGCAAGGTGATCAAAAAAGAAGTGTGAGGAGTGATTTGATTACAGTGTAAAGGTATCTTCCTGGGTAGTAAAAGGCTCTCTACTCTATCAGAGAAAGGCCTAACAAGAACAAGTGGTTGGAAGCTGAAGCCAAACAAATTCAAATGAGAAATAAGGCCAGAGGTGAAAATAAGCCAGTACACAGCCGACCATACCGGCAGGGGCCAGCTTCCCCAGGCAGGCAATTTAAAAGGGCCCTGGGCTCCCGGCAGCAGCCGGAGCCCCTGGCCCTTTAAATCACCGCCAGAGCCCTGGGGCTTCTGGCCGCTGCTGCCATGGGGCTCCAGTGGTGATTTAAAGGTCTCGGGGCTCCCGGCTGCCACTATCGCAGCCAGAGTCCTGGGCCCTTTAAATCGCCGCCAGAGCCCCAGGGTAGTGGCAGCAATTTAAAGGGACTGAGGATTTAAAGGTCCCGCCCCTTCCGCCTGAGGCCCCGCTCCTTCCACCCAATCCGCCCCTGCTGCTCAGGACCCCAGCCCTGCATGCCGTTAAGTCCCTTAAATTATTTTCACCCCTGAATAAGGCACTAATGTTTAAGTGAGTAATCCAGTGATTAACCACTGGAATAAACTAACACGGGGAAGCTGTGGATCCTCCATTTCTTGATTTTTCAAATCAAGACTGGATGCCTTTTGGAAGATATACTTTATTCAGGCACAAGTTATTGGACTCAATACAGAGGTAACTGCGTGAAATATAATGGCCTGTGATATAGTGGAAGTCCGATTAGTTCATATGGTGGTGTCTTCTGGACTTAAACTCTATGAATATAATATTTGTACAGAAAACTCAGGAGCACTGGGAATGGAAAATTTAACACAGGCCAGAAGGCAGAGATCAAGAAGTTACCTTGAAGTTTGGTTTCAATTCATATAGTTCTGACAAACAAGACTCAAAAGTACTAAAACCTGTTAAACGGGAAAATCTCTTTGTAAACTAGATGATTTGTAGTTATATGAAAATTCTCTTTGAAGCTATGTATTAGGTGGTGCATATGTATGTCATAGGAAAAGAGAAAAGACTAACACCAAAGTGTTACAACAGCTAAACTGTGCTTTTTGCATCCATGTTGAAATGATACAAATACATTTTTCATTTAAATTGAACCAAATAGTCCCATGGTTAGGGCCCTACCAAATTCAGGGCCATGAAAAACATGTCATGGACTGTGAAAGCACCCCCTCTCCCCCCATGAAATCTGGTCTTCTATGTGCTTTTACCCTATACTATCTAGATTTCACTGGGGACACCAACGTTTCTCCCACTGGGGGTTCTGACCCAAAAGGGAGTTGCAGGGGGGTTGCCAGGGGGTCCCGGGATTGCCACCCTTACTTCTGCGCTGCCTTCAGAGCTGGGCAGCCAGAGAGCGGCGGCTGCTGACTGAGGGCCCAGCTCCGCAGGCAGCAGCGCAGAAGTAAAGGTGGCAATACCGCACCATGCCATTTTCAGTTGTGCTGAAACACGCCATCCGTAGCAGCACAGAAGTAAGGGTGGCAGTAGTGCAACCCTGCCTCCAGTAACTTCGTAACATCCCACCCCCACAGCTCCTTTCTGGGTCAGGACCCCTACAGCTACAACACCGGGCAACTTCAGGTTTAAATAGCTGAAATCATGACCTTTGAGTTTTAAAACCCTATGACTGTGAAATTGACCAGAATGGACCGTGAATTTGGTAGGGCCTTCCGCATGGAATATGCAGTTGTACAGTGCTGAACTATTAGGACTAGATCCACAAAAGGACTTTGGGTGTCTAAATCCAACATTTAGGAACCACTGAGATCAACAAAACACCTGCTCAGCTGCCACCTAACACTCTGGCAAGCTAAATTCCCCAGGCATCTGTTTCCACCAGCGGGCATGTGCAGAACTGCCAGAGTCCTGCCATGGTAAAGCAGCTTGGAGCCTAGCTCTGACATACGACTCAGTGAGATTCTCAAAGTAGGCATTTCCCCACCTACCTGGCCTGTGGGGCAGGATCTGTGTAGATGAGCAAGCCTACCACACTGGACCACTCACAAAAGGTGAGCAGGTTGGGAGCAATGTTCCCTCTAATTTTTTACATCCATATGAGGAATGAATTTTATGTGTGGTGGGGGTGGGGCCGAGGGGTTTGGAATGTGTTGGGGGATGAGAGCTCTGGCTGGGGCTGTTGGCTTTGGGATGGGGCTGGAGAAGAGGGGTTTCAGGTGTGGGAGGGTGAGGGCTCTGGCTGGGGGTGTGGGCTCTGGGATGGGGCCAGGGATGAGGGGTTTGGGGTGCAGACTGCCCCAGGGCTGCGGTGGGAAGAGAGGACTCCCCCCAGCCACGGCAGCTCCAGGGTTGGGGGAGAGGCGCCTCTCGCTCGGCCGTCTGCACCCCCAACCCCTCATTCCTGGCCCCACCCCAGAGTCCACACCCCCAGCCAGAGCAGGGAAATGTTATTTACCCCTTCACGTAATACAAGAACTAGGGACCACCTGAGGGCAGCAGGTTTAAAACAAACATAAGGAAGTACTTCATCACACAACATACAGTCAACCTGTGGAACTCACTGCCAGAGGATGTTGTGAAGGCCAAAAGTATAACTGGGTTCAAAACGGAAATAGATAAGTTCACGGAGGATGGATCCATCAATGGCTATTAGCTAAAATGGTCAGGAATGCATCCCCCTCTGACTTCCAGAAGCTTGGACTGAACAAGAGGGCACGGATCCCTAGTAATTGACCTGTTCTGTTCACTCCCTCTGAAGCAGCTGGCATTGGCCACTGTTGGAAGACAGGACACTGGCCTAGATGGACCATTGGTCTGATCCAGTATGGCCGTTTTATGTACAGGAGGGTACTTGTGGAACTTGGCCCCTTATTACTTTTAAGGGTTATCCTGCTTCTGACATAGTCAAAGGTGCTGGGGGAGGGGAGAATGTTTTGGACCCCTTACTGCTCCTTGTGGTGGAGGGAGCTGGGATGCAGCGAGAGGACAGACTGTGGAGAGAGAAGGAATAAGGGCACTGCCACCCCAGGGGAGGGAGGGGGTCCCGCTGCCTGGGCTCAGCACTTCACTAGTAGATCCCAGGCTCCACTGCCCCACTCTGGAGAAGCCCTTCTCCCCAGCAGGAAGTAAGAAGTGGTGCCTGACCAGCTGCTCGGCAGAGATCAGCATAAGCTATCTGTATCCTGTCCCAACCACTTCTCCTCAAGCAATGGGCTGGACAGAGAGACAGGAAAGGGGGTCAGAGAAGCAGATAATTAATTTTTCTAGAGCCACTACTGGGGAGAGAATGTCTAGCACCAGCAGGAGAGTGAATTTGTGTGGGGGGGTGGAGGGTGAGAAAACCTGGATTTGTGCTGGAAATGGCCCACCTGTTGATCACTTTAGATAAGCTATTACCAGCAGGACAGTGGGGTGGGAGGAGGTATTGTTTCATGATTTCTGTGTGTATATAAAGTCTGCTGCAGTTTCCACGGTAAACATCTGATGAAGTGAGCTGTAGCTCACGAAAGCTCATGCTCAAATAAATTGGTTAGTCTCTAAGGTGCCACAAGTACTCCTTTTCTTTTTGTGAATACAGACTAACACGGCTGTTCCTCTGAAACCTGTCTAGTGTTAAGAACTGAAAGCAATTCCTGAGTTTCTCCACATATGCGTACAGTGGGCCAGATTATTCCCTAATATATACACATAACTCCTGCTGATGTCAGCAAGAGTGGCATGTATATCTGTATCCTTGTCATTATCAACGTTCCATGCTACAGCTGCTCTCAGCACGTCGTGTTTTATACTTTTCACAGTGAATTATGTAAGCATCGTTTGTGTTTAATTCTAATTTCAGATGCTTGACTCATCCATGCGCTCCGGAGAATCTGGCATTTGATGCAGGGGTGACTGAATACCAACAAAATGAAAGTGTTCCGATGTAATCTCAATGCTTTTTGCTGTATCTTTATTTCCGGTTTTATACTCCCTAACTTAATTTAGAATTAGCTTGCGTCCTTTGCTTCCAGATATGTCCCCGGAGCATTTCTGGAACTAACTATGAAAAATGAAAAGAAAATGGTTGTTAACCAGCTTCAAACACCTCACTAGAGCATGCCATGTTCCATTTGGTTTTAGTCTAGGCAGCGTCCTTTTTAGCAGTTGTGGTGGAAGTGGAGCCCAAGCTCCTATCTATATACAGAATTTCAAACATATAGAGAGTTAGTTGGGGTCCGGCAATTGATCACATCATCATCAACTAAACAAACCATGGAAGAGAAACTGAATCAGCCAGGAAGCTATTGGAAGAAAAAATAAAGAGAAATTTTAAAGGCTACAGATGCTGTTTCCACTCCTATAGCTAAGAAACAGCTTTAATTAAAAAATAAAACTGACTTCATTTCTACTGCAACCGCCCCTCCCACTAAGAACCCTCTGTACCAAAGAGTTGAGATTTATTATAGTACCTGCATGCTCAAAGGCTATTTTCCTGAGGATTTTTGTTTGCAGTCAGTCTTATGGATTTATTGTACAGTCTGCATGATTGTTAATCTGCTTTCACAGCAATTTACTGGCTCAAGAGTAGACATTCTATTGCATGCTGTAAATGTGCATGAAAAATAAATTATGCACCTAATACACAAATCAATCTTCATATGTATAGGGGAACCAGCTTAGTGTGAATCTTCATTTTTATATGAAGGAAAAATAAACAATTTAAGACTTCCCATGTGCCAACTGCAGTTTTGGTTACGGCTAAATCTCTCTGGGCATGGGAGAAATTACTTCACTCTGGCTACTGTCACTAAAACCTATTCAGCTCTACTAATGTTAACAGTGGGAAGACATAGTGGCTTCCACTACCCTGTTTACTCAGTCACTGGAAACATTATGTTGATTGAATCCTACTGAAGCCTGGAGGGTTTCAGTGGTATAATTAGATCTGTTTTAAAATACAAATTCCAATTTTAAATGGAAAATTAAAATTGGTCTAGTTAAACCCCTAGAGTAGATGCACTTACACAACTGTAAACTCTGATAAATTTAAAATCAGTTTAGTTAAAGAAATTCAAAATACAGAATACAGCTCCACCATCTTCTCAGCAACCCAGGCTACTGTGAGTACCTCAAGGCTGTCCTCTGCTGTCTACACTAGCTTCCCATTGACAAGTCAAATTCAAGGTTCCAGGCCTTATTTTCCAGCCACTCAATGGCCTTGGATCCAAGCTATCAAAAAGCTTGCTTACCCACAGTCTTCATTCTTGTTGTTTAACAGCTCCTCTTCTGTAGCACAATGTAACAGTCTACCACCAAGGTAAAGGTCATCTACGCAGGAGGCAGAGCTTTCCTGGGGGGTCAGTCCTTGTTGGATAAACTCCCAGAAGAACTAAAAACCACCACAGGCATCACCTCCTTCTTTTCCCAGTGCCAGGTGTGCTGCTTTGACCTGCCTTTTCCAAGATAAATACATGCTAGTATGTTCACTTAAAAAAACTGAACAAAAACAAAACCCTAGACACTTCACCCCCAAACTTCCCCCTGGGGAAAGAATGAGATGAGATGCTAGTCGTATTGCTTAATGCACTTCTGGAATGTGCTCCAATACTATAATGATGAGGATGATATAAAAAGGTATATAGAACAGAATGTCTTGCTTATATAAAATGCCATAGAAAGGAAGGTGTGGCCTGTCCACAGAATTGGGATCTAGGAAGTCTAATCCTGACTCTGACACACAGACTCCAACTGCTACAGTATACAGTACACACAAGTGATTATTTTTTTAAATTCATCATGGAAGGATCAATCCTGATACCCTGTAAATTCCCCCAGTATAGTTATTTGTAAATCTTACTGCTCTAGACACTTTCTAGATACTGAACTTTTGACATAAAATTACCCTAATGGTTAGTAAATTAGGCTACCTGGGCAACCTGCCCTGTATGTGCAAAACTCATGGATATGCAAATGGGGAAAGATGCTGATCTAAGGAAGCCCAGGAAAAGCCATTTAGTTAAACCAGTACACCCTATGTGTCTAGACAAGGACCCTCAACACCACTTTGGCAGGGTCAAAAGGCCTTCATTATATATTAGCATCATGCTCTTTGGTCTCCACTGCATTTCACTGACACTAAAACAATTCAAAGTAAAATTAGATTAGATTACTACTATTTTCCCTCTCCTACCTATTCTGAACAGGAGAAGCAGTGTTCCCTTTTCCAAGAGCTCACTAAAACCCTCCTCCCAGGGCGAGTAGGAATCAATAGATCTTAGAGGAAACAAAAAAAAAGAAGTGACCCTGAAACAATTTTTTTGCAGTGACATATGAAGCCTTTTAAGAGACATCTGGCACCGAGGCTGCAGCAAAGGCACTTGGACAAGCAGAATGATAAGATGCAGCTAAAAAAATCCTTTAACCTTATATTATCAAACGTAATCAAATCATTAGTTCCTTTGAGTAGCAGCATTAAACTCATTACTATCCTACTTTGAATAGACCCCTTGACTTTTTTTCTTCTTCAGAACTGACAAAATTAACATCCACATCTCTATTGTTGGTGGCTTGCATGAAGCACCACCAACCCCCCGCACCCTCCACCCCGACTGAGACACCCGTAGGGGCTAGGGAAGGCAATTACGTCTCCTTTTCAAAAAAGAAAGAGCACTAGTGTCAGCATGAAGCACAACAGTTGATGGACAAGTTAAAGACAAAATTCATTAAAGTCATTAGAAAAAGCAGTGGGATGATCTTGTGTCCTGAGGCAGAGGATTGAAAACTCAACCTTTTTAATTAGTTCCTTTGAAAGCAATCCCTAATCACCTGAAAGTTACCAAGTAGCTCAGTCACAATTACATCCCATTTTCCATGTGTATGGTCTATAGAACCTTGCTGGGCGGTGGCTAGTGGGATTCAGTGCATATTGCTAACACAATTGCAGTGCTATACATAAACATGCTTGTTATCTACTCCTGCAGGCCAAATGGTGGCTGATCTCTGCTTGGGCGTGCAAAGTGGGTCAAACAGTGCAAGGGTCCTCCGCTTGGACAGGGACCAGCCACAATTGCAACATCTGACCTCACTTGAGTGTAACACCTTCATGACCCTCCAAGTGAAAGCCATATTGCCCTGTACCCATCCATGCTGACCAACAGAACTAGTCATGTTGGGGAATAGATATTGCATTGCACCCAAGTATAGTAGCAGGCACAAGTATCCTTGCACTGTGTCCAAGTAGCTCCAGGAAATTTTCTGTCTCCCCTAATGCACAATGCCTCCGGCTGGGATGGTCTGATTATGCACTACTCCAGACACAGGGGCCTGGGTCCATAAGGCACAGCAGAGCTCTAATTAATTATTGTCTGGTGGGGAAAGTACACGACTGGGTTCCATTCCCATCTTTGCCACAGCCTTGATGGGTACCCTGGGCAAGTCACGACTTCATTGCACCTCAGTTTCCTCACCTGTACAATAGAAAAAATAGTTCTACCAGTGCTCATCTCACAGGGATACTGCAGGGATACATCCATTAATGTTAGTAAATTGCCTTGAGGTCTCTGCATCTCAGTGCTGTAGAATGACATTACCAAATGCAATTATAACACATGTTCAAAATGTTGGATATAATGGAGCTTTCTGAATAGCTGTTAAGTACTGCTGTCAAGTAATGGATTCTCGGGTCTGGCTTCGATCATTCTTGTTTTCTCTTTAACTCCATTTCTCATTTTAGCAATCAGGCTCTTCAGGCCTTAATCCCAGGAGATTAAAGCACTTTCTAGTTTCTTATACTCACTTGCTTTTTGCCACATACCTCATGGTGTAATGCAGGCCTGTTGAGAGAAGGTTTCTAACTATCAGAGGAGTTTCAGAGTAACAGCCGTGTTAGTCTGTATTTGCAAAAAGAAAAGGAGTACTTGTGGCACCTTAGAGACTAACCAATTTATTTGAGCATGAGCTTTCGTGAGCTACAGCTCACTTCATCGGATGCATACCGTGGAAACTGCAGCAGACTTTATATACACACAGAGAATATGAAACAATACCTCCTCCCACCCCACTGTCCTGCTGGTAATAGCTTATCTAAAGTGATCATCAAGTTGGGCCATTTCCAGCACAAATCCAGGTTTTCTCACCCTCCACCCCCCCACACAAATTCACTCTCCTGCTGGTGATAGCCCATCCAAAGTGACAACTCTCTACACAATGTGCATGATAATCAAGTTGGGCCATTTCCTGCACAAATCCAGGTTCTCTCACCCCCTCTCTTCCATCAGAGGAGTGAAGTTTTGGAATAGCCTTCCAAGGGAAGCAGTGGGGGCAAAAGCTCTATCTGGCTTTAAGATTAAACTCGATAAATTTATGGAGGAGATGGTATGATGGGATAACATGATTTTGGTAATTAATTGATCTTTAAATATTCATGGTAAATAGGCCTAATGGCGTGTGATGGGATGTTAGATGGGGTGGGATCTGAGTTACCCAGGAAAGAATTTTCTGTAGTATCTGGCTGGTGAATCTTGCCCATGTGCTCAGGGTTTAGCTGATCCCCATATTTGGGTTCGGGAAGGAATTTTCCTCCAGGGCAGATTGGAAGAGGACCTGGAGGTTTTTCGTCTTCCTCTGTAGCATGGGGCATGGGTCACTTGCTGGAGGATTCTCTGCTCCTTGAAGTCTTTAAACCACAATTTGAGGACTTCAATAGCTCAGACATAGGTGAGAGGTTTTTTCGCAGGAGTGGGTGGGTGAGATTCTGTGGCCTGCGTTGTGCAGGAGGTCGGACTAGATGATCATAATGGTCCCATCTGACCTTCGTATCTATGAATCTATGAAATTTTGGCCCCCAATACATCATATTTGCTGGGACCCCCTGCCTCCATTTCACTTTATTTACACAGATGTTGGGGGAGAGGGCTAACCTCAGGTCCCCAATACAATTGACTCCTTTTCTTCCCACCTCTTATCAACCCTCACTTGATTCATACAACAATCACTGCATTTTGTTGTTTAGCTGCCACTTCATCAATAGGGTGGTCCAAAATGCTACATGGGATTGCAGAAGAAAGAAACTAAGGAAAATCCATGTCAGTGGAGATTATTATACTTAATATAAAACCTTATCAAAGACTACACTGATCAGGACAGGGACCCTGACTTTACTATCTATTAAGTATCTTGCACATAATGCCAAGTGCTCTGTTTTCAAATACCATATAAAAAATGTAGCAGTAATACTATACAAACGACAATAGGCCTTGGGCTAATGCTACAATAACCTGGTCATCTCTCTGTGTTGAACTCAAGGGAGAGAAACAGGGAGCTATCTACATCTAAGAAACAATAAATATTGCAACACTATAGTCCATAACTTTTCAGTGCTGCCCAGAGTAACAGGGAATGGCTTCTTGCTGTTGTTGCAGGTGACAGTTAACTGAGTAGTATTTTCCTAACACAAATCATTGTGTCTGTGAAGGGATGAGGGCATTGTTTCTCTTTCCCATGAACAATTGTACAGACTCAGTATTGGCCCAGGATTATCATAATCCATTGTTGTCATAGGGAAAAAAGAGTAAACAGTGATAATGGATACTACTGCTTATCCAGATCTCTGTGGTCTAGAAATCTGATCTCATAAGATATAAGATTTCTGGTGCTTCCTGCTTTCTGCTGTGCTTGAACTACAAAAAGAGAGGAGTTTTTGGTGATCATTTTGGTTCTGCTTTTCATCTTTGACAAAATAAGTAAGGGGGAAAGTGCATAAAAATAAAAGTAAAGTGTTTGGTTAAACTTTTGAACCTCAGAGCTTTGGGTTTCCATCCAGCTTTAGATTAAGTTTGTAGGGTGGGGAATTTTATCCAAACTATTCAGGGGTGAAAAGATTTACCAGTATGCTGGAGTCCTGAGCCGGGGATGTGGCCTCAACCAGAAGAGGCGTGGCCTCAACCGGAAGAGGTGGGGCCTTTAAAGACCCGGGCCCTTTAAATCACCCCCTGGAGCAACGAGCTCCAGAGGTGGCTGGGAGCCCCGGGGCTCAGAGGCGATTTAAAGGGGTAGGGGCTCCGGTCACTGCTACTGCAGCGGAGCCTCGGGCCCTTTAAATCACTGATGGAGTCCCAGGGGCTCCCGGCTGCCACCACTACCCCAGGGGTCGGGCGGAGATTTAAAGAGCCTGGGACTCCACTGTGGTAGCAGTGGCCAGGAGCCCCTGGTCCTTTAAATCACTGCCGGAGTCCTGCCGCCACTACCCCAGGGCTCCAGCAGCAGGGCTCAGGTGGTAATTTAAAGGGCCCGGGGCTCTGGCTGCTGCAGGGAGCCCTGGGCCCTTTAAATCGCTGACCTAGGGAAGCCAGTCCAGTCCGGCACGGTGTACCGGCTCTTGCCAGTACGCTGGACTGGACCGGACAAGCTTACTTTCACCTCTGAAACTACTGTATTTTACTTATGCCCAGATTTAAAATACTTTTCAAAAACTTCATAGCCAGGAAGGCTATTCTTACAAGTGGTGTCATTTGTAATTTAGTGTGTCTAAACATGGCATGTTCACCAACTCCCTTTCTTGTCATATTAATGGCTTTGACTTATTGCAACACAAAGTGTAACAGGTAGGAAACATCCAGTGCTAAGCCTTCTATGGCTGTTCCTAAAAGTCCCTGGAAAAGAAGTTTTCTTTTAAGAATATTACCCTTGTTTCAGAGTGTGGGCTAGTAGTTAGAGCACAACATAGGCAAACAGGATCCCTGGGTTCTATTTCCTGTTCTTCTGGTGACTTTGGACTAAGTGTGACTCAGCGCTAAACTAATCCCTGGTGTAACTCCTGTCAGTTAAATGGATGAATCTGGGGCTTGGTGTCTCAATTTCCCCACTGAATAAAATAATTACCTCCCTCACATAGGTGTTGCAAAGCTTAATTACCATAATTAATGTTTATAATACACATGGATGAAAGGCTGTGTTGAAGAACAAAGGGAATATTTAGTTCTTCTATTGACTCAGGACACATGTGTCATCCTACAACACAGAGCAACTTTACTGACCTCCAACATGCCAGACTATCCAAAGGATTTTGCTTTGATTTTCCAAACACACAAACATATATTTGAACTGATTAAAAAACCTGAAAGATTATAGTTCTGCCTCCAGTAGTTTAAGTTCAAGTATTTCTTCCACCATGTTTCCCTTCTCATCAAAGCCTCTTTCCGGATACTGTCCAAGTTAGCTACTTGACTCTCACACTGCGGGAGGGGTAACACTGACTAAAGCCAAGAGTCTTTTAAAGTTCAGGTTTAAGCCTCCAGAGTCTGTAATTCCACCAGGGTACATCTTCACTAGGAAAAAGGGTATGTTCTTAATTTGTATTTGCTAACTCATGGTAACCAACAGGGGGCAGAATCCTAGTGAAGACAAGTCAGTTTGTAGTTTTCACACAAATTGGCAGCTCCAGGTGAAATTAGTGTTTACCTTGACCTGCTAACTCATTTTAAAACTACAAACTGCATTGTGTTCACTAGGATTTTACCTAAGGCAAGTTAAGGCAAGAGAAGGTTTTTATTGGGTAAATTTCCCCTATGTTTTCCAGGGGAAAATCACCTACCCAAACAACTAATGGGTCAGATTAACCATTCTTGGTTCAGAGGGTTGCAATTTGCCTCTGCTAGCACCTAGGGGTCTGTTGTGCCCTAGGATGGTTTCACCTTGTGGGAGGTCAGCTGCACTTCTACTACCAACCTATGTCCAGGTTTCTGCAGGAGAAGACAGTTTTCATACCTGTCCAGAGCTCCATATCTCTCCAGTACCGTCACATTTCCCAGCTAGTCCGGCCCTTTCACTATTAGCTCACAGTCCCTCACAAATCATAGGTTGTGGGTGGCTTGTGCCATTGAGTCCCTACCTTAGGCTGACTTACTGCCATTAGGCCTGCAGCCTGAGTTTTGCCAACATTCATGGGTAGAACCTAGCTGTTTCATAAGAATGGCCATACTGGGTCAGACCAAAGGTCAATCTAGCCCAGAAGTCTGTCTTCCAACAGTGGCAAGTGCCAGGTGCTTCAGAGGGAATGAACAGAACAGGGAATCGTCAAGTGATCCATCCCCTCTCGCCCACTCCCAGCTTCTAGCAAACAGAGGCTAGGGACACCATCCTTGCCCATCCTGGCTAATAGCCATTGATGGACCTATCCTCCATGAACTTACCTAGTTCTTTTTTTAACCCTGTTATAGTCTTGGCCTTCACAACATTCTCTGGCAAAGAGTTGACTGCACGTTGTGTGAAGAAATACTTCCTTTTGTTTGTTTTAAACCCATTAATTTCATTTGGTGACCCCTAGTTCTTGTGTTGTGAGAAGGAGTAAATAACACTTCCTTATTTACTTTCTCCACACCAGACATGATTTTATAGACCCCTATCATATCCCCCATTAGTCGTCTCTTTTCCAAGCTGAAAAGTCCCAGTCTTATTAACCTCTCCTCATATGTAAGCTGTTCCATATGCCTAATAATTCTTGTTGCCCTTTTCTGAACTTTTGCCAATTCTAGAATATCTTTTTTGAGATGGGGCGACCACATCTGCACGCAGTATTCAAGATGTGGGCATACCATGGATTTATTGAGGCAATATGATATTTTCTGTCTTATTATCTATCCCTTTCCTAATGATTCCCAATATTCTGTTAGCTTTTTTGACTGCTGCTGCACATTGAGTGCTGTTGAATCTGGCCCACAATTTGTATATGTCTTTATAACTGTGAGGTTTTTTCTCATATTTCAATACAACTCTCGCAAATCACCACGGTTCCTTTTAGAATTACAGGCTTTTCCATTATTTGTCATGAAGAAAGCATAAGGCTAATCCATGGGTTCTTGGCAAAATTTTCACAATTAGAGCTGGTTGAAAACTTAACATCAAATCTTTTTGATGACAATCTACCCTCTTTTCAAAAGAGAACTCAGAAAATGTGGTTTGATTGAAACATTCCAGTTTTCAATGAAAAACCAAAACCCATTTTGGTTTTTGTTAGAAAAACTGGAGATTTCCATGAATATTTTGGGGGGGAGGGGAATGGAAGTTTTTGTTTCTTTGCCAGTTTTTTTGCAGAAACTCCTTACGATTTTGTAACCTGCGGTAGCAGCAGTTGCTGCAAGGAAAGGAGAGAATTGTCTTTCAATTCTGTTACCCTGTCATCCCACCCACCCTGCATCTTCTTACTCCTTTCTCAAGTCTGCCCGGGGAAGCTCTGATTAAAACTGGTGAGAGGCGCAAGATACCCGGATCTCACAGCTGTCGTGCTCCCAGCACTACATCATCTCCTCACCATGTCTAAGCGCTTCCCCCCCCTAAAGCAGAGCACTGTAGACAAGCAGTGGGATAAACAGAAGGAAACAACCCTATCCAACAGCACTCTCCCTGTAGCCTGCGCCAGCCTCCATCCCCATCCAGTCCTTTCACTAGCTATACCAGTGTGTTCTAGCACCAGACCCCAAACCAACCACAGTTTGTTGTCATGATCCCAGATGACTGTGGGATATGAATACAGTTTATTGTGGGTTTGGGTAATAAGAAACTGTGGCTGGCATGGAGGTCCCAGATGGAGAAAGTCTGAGAGCCCTTGATCTGATCTGTCGTATTGGATCTGGTGTAGCTGTTAAAGAAATCAGTAAGGAAGAGAAAGCAGTCTGCATTATATGGTAGCTATTACAAGGTATTCAAGGGCTATTTTATTATGTATCGTATCATCAAATGGAATTATTATTTCTGCCTAAGGCATTCATCCCTGTACCATCTGGCTGGCCATTTGATTTTGTCATTCTCTTTCCAAGGTTATTTCTGAAGTAAACAATGCCAACATTCCTTTAGAGCTGGGGATTCTCTGTGAGAGAATTGTGCCAAACTTGGTCAACTTCCACCCTTGAAAAATTCAATCCCCTGACACTGGTAAAAGTTAGCTATGCTACGGGCCAAATTCAGCCCTCATCTAAATGCGTACAAGTCCACAGAGTTAAATAAAAGGAGATGGGCCAGGGTGGAATATGATCCTCTAGAGTGTTTCTGTTGAGCAAAGTGAAAAGTTTGCTGTGGTTCTCTCCATTTGGACCAGGCAGGTGGCAAAGTAAGACTTAGTATAAGTGGCTAGTTCAAGAAAGAAAGGAGAAGGGGGCTGCTCTGCTTACACAGGAAAAATTGTGGAATTGGGAGGGCAATCAATAATTGCAAGGCATTAACTGATGATCTCCCAAGCACCCTTCAGCAATGCCACTGCTGTACAGTAACTCGACCACCAAAGAACTCTGAAGACAGAGAGGCACAAACACAATTCTGCTCTTGGTGGGCAGATGGCCTCCTTATAGAGTCAATGGAAGAGAATAATGTACATTCTATACGTTCAACTCCAACTGCTTTGAATTGTTTCGGGTTAACAAAATAGCTTTGTACATTGTTGGCACAGCTTTCTGAAAGCGTTCCTAGACCGTTCAATGCACAATACCGTCCTTTAAAAATGGTGGCCAGTTTCTCAGCTATGTGCCTGGTTCTCAACAATTTAACAGATATAGTGCCTGTTGCCAGGATTCCTAGATGCACAGAATACAAACACACTTCAGTTAGACAAGCCACCTTCAGATGATGACACTCAGGCTATCACCTTGTTGGCTATCCCTATATGCTGTGATAACTGTCCCTGTCATATTGGACTGCATGTTCAGCAAACAACCAAAATTAATCGCTCCACTACCGTTTTAAAGGGTACAGAGCTGGCTCAAATTCACTGCCTGGTGCAAAGGAATGGATGGGTCGTGGTTCCACCCTCATCCCACCAGAGGTTGCAAATGTGGCTGTCTCTCCCGCAGGAATGATAAGTGCTTTCTCTCCCCAGTCGCCTATGCAGGGACAACCACATCCTGTCTGGTCCCAACAATTAAAAATAATTCCCAGATCATAAAAGAACACGAATCAAAACTAAACTAAAGCAAGCAAATGCTAAAGAAAAAGTAAATGGGCCTTGATCAATGCAACACATCTATTTCTCTAGGCTTTTCTTACAGCACTCAACACTAAAATATCTGATTACTTCGTAAATACCAGTGACCTGAACCCCACAGCAAACTGGTGTAATTAATATTACTATCATTTAATAGATGGGGAAACAGTCAATGAGAGGTTAAGTGTTTTGCCTAATGTCATATGAACTCCATGCAAATCTTGCAATAGAACTGAGATCTCCCATACATTAAACACAAGACTATTCTTTCCCTCAAGCCTTGGTCCCTTGAGGAAGAAACCTGGGACCTAATTATGGATTGCAGATCTGTTTCAGAGGATTGTGGAAAGAGGTTCTGTTTCCTTCCACTAGTTCTCTGCCTGTGTTTACTAAGTCTACATAAATTTGACCACACTGTCTCACTGATACAATAGTTTCTTATTCCAGCTTGGAAAATGGAAACCTTTGCTGAAAATTACTAAACATTTGCATTCCCAAGCACAGATGCGTCCCAACGATATTGTTTCCGTCACCATTTCTCAGTGCAGCAGCTACTGAAATCTATTTATGAAATAAGTGGGTCATTCTTGAGTTGTAGAATCCAAGGCTGGTTCCCTGCATCGAAAAGATTATACTGTGGTTCTATAGCTGCTTGTATAATAACAGAAAAACTAAATTCAGCTGTATTCCTGTTCTGAAAAGAGCTTGTTTACAATAACTCTGTGGGAAGGTGTACAGTTCAAAAGGCTGGTCAGAAAAGCAGCATCACTGCAGCTCAAATATGTACAGTATGGCTAGTCAAGATAATGACAAATATTTTTTTCCTTTTATCTGTTAGAGTCATTATCAGACTGAATCACTTATTGAGGATTGCTATCTATAGTGCTCATCCATTTGCTTAAATAATCACTATAGTAACAGGAGTATTTTATTTTTAGTGTTAATTCAACAAGTCTACGTCAAGATTTGGTAACTGTTTTTGATTGAATTGGATGAAATTTTGCTTTTTAGCAATCTTAAAATATTTTTACACAGATGTTTGAAAATTAGAACAATCCATCCAGTATACTCCTGCTCCCCTTTTTCTTGTCATCTGTCTAAAAATATGAAGAAATTATTAGGGAAATTTTAGTGGGGAGGATTTTTGTGAGGAAGAAGAAAGCCTACTCTGTTAAAAAGGTACTAGGCCAACTCTCTTTAAAAGTGACCTCGGGAAAAAAGTGTGGTGTCTGGTCTTGTGCATTTGTCTGCTTTCTGGTGTTTAAAAAAAAACAAGTGTGGGTGAGTGTGTGGGGGATGTTGGGGGGGATTTGGAGAAGGTAATAGAGATTCAGCTTGTTTTGCATATTAAAAATTCATTTCTGATCTACCTTGGAATGCTCTCAAGTGACTGGAAAATTAGTGAATTTCTCAGAATGGTCAAGAGGCTGAAAGCTGAGCATTTCACAAGGGGAAGGGATTTTTAAAGTCAGACCAGGGTATGGGTGTTGCGAACACGTATTGAACTCTAATGATCAATTAACATTGTAGGGAAAGGACTTATTTATAAAGTTTTCAGTTAAGGTCTGAGAGTTCAAAATGAGGCCTCCAAGAGAAACTCCAGCAAAATTTTCTCAATATTTCTAATATTAAAAGACTTGCAAGTTTTTTTTAAATAACATTTCTTTCAGGCATACTGTTGCCACTATACAGAAACAAAAACATTTCTTTAAACATCTTTTGTGGGTCTCTTTTAAGCAGCACATGATCATTCTTCCAAATGGGAGCCTGAGCCTCTTCTAGCTGCAGCCAAAGGGAGTTGATGACTCAGGCTGTGAGAAAAATCAGAAATCTCACCTCATGGGAAATTCCTATATTTCAACATTTCTTTTCACCTTGAATCAGGCTGAAAAGTTGAAATGTCAAAATGTTTTAAGGAGCAAAAAGTTCTGAAAACTTTCAGTTCAGAGCTGTTGTACTAACTGGGTACGTTAAACTGAATAGCAATGGTTTGTTTTGAGTCAGTTCAACACTGAACTTCATCTGTCAATGGCAACGGGATGTAGTTTGTTCTCAGGCTCTCTGGCCAGATAACATCCCCCATGATGTACCATGCAACTCGGTCACAAGCGAGACCATGGTGCATTAGGAGAGATATAGTCCTGCTCTGGAGCCCAGCGAATAGGAAAGCATGGGGGCAGGAAGCACTCAAATTCATCTCCCAAGAGCCATTGTGGCACCACCGGCACATGCAGTTTAATGTCGAACTGAATAGAAGCTAAATGTTTGGTTCTGTTCAACAAACTGAAGTGTTTGATTCTGATCAATCCTACCCAAAACAAAATTCCCAAAATTCCCAATAGAAAATTGAAAAAAATTGGGCAAAATCTAAATCTTCTCCCAGAAGACTCCAGTTCTGCAGAAAACACATTTTCTGCCAAAAAATCATGGTGATGGAAAATTCCCCACCAACTCTAGTTTTCACATTAGCTTCAATGGGAGCCCTCATAATGAAGAACTGACTTCTTCTTTAGTTCCAAACCTGCCTGCCCCCAACTTCTGTTGTAGTTAAAGCACAAACAGGATTGTAGTCGCCAGCCCATACAAACATATTGCATTGATTTCTAAATGGAGTTGCAATACACCTTCTGTGCTCATTCTCAGATAAACCACTTATTTACATAACAGTGTAACATAGTTCAGAAATGTACAATGTAATAGCTGCAGAACATGTGTCCTTTCTTATTGTTTATCAGTTATGACTATGAGACATCAGCAAGATGCAAAGCAGAGACCAAGAAGAAATCCCATGAGAAATGAAAGTGACAAGCACTGAAATAACTTCATGAGTCATACCACCACTGGGTAAGACACACAGCCTCCCTGGTACAGGGGGACAGCACCCACAGTGATTCCCCTCCTTTCCATCCATGGCATGCCCTGCAATCTCCATCATGGGTCCACTGCCATTAGCCTCCCTTTTTTGTGACTTGCAACCCCAGTTCGCTACTTGACCTTGGGGACGTCAATTAACCCCTAAGTCCCTCCATTTACCCATCAAAAATGGTTGCAGTTCTTACCTATACCACAGTCCTAATTCCACCCCCTGCCTCCCCCAGCCAGTAAAGCTTTTCCTGAATTGGGGTTGCAGAGAAAGAGGGCATGCTCCATCCTGTCAGGGTAGCACCGTGGCCATGATCTGCATGTACTCCTGGAGGTGATGGGCATTTTTGCATCACTGAGAAGGGCTAGGAATTGACCCTTCATGCTTTTGATTATCTTCCCTGTTTAGTGGTAGTGACAGCATTTTACTGCATGGGTTACCTTTGTAGAAGCTCTAGGTTTTGCGTGGGGAATTAAATGAAGGGAAGATTGGTGCATGGTATGCTGAGATGTAGGGGAAAGTTCTGGTTGTAAGGAACAGCATGGGCTAAGGCCAAGGGTGGGATGAGAGCAAAGGAGAGGTGAAAAACCCACTATTAGGGCCTGACCAAAGCCCATTAAGTCAAAGAGCTTTTTCCAGTGACTCCAGTGGACTTTGGACAAGGCCTTAAAATACCAGAAATTTTATGATAAAGTCTGTTCTTAAGACTTCCAGCCCAGCTTGGGGTTCAGATAAAGCTGGATATAGGAATCTCAGTTGTGAGAGCTGATTCAAACCTTTGTTTGCAGTGTTGTTGTAGCTGTGTTGGTCCCAGGATATTAGAGAGCCAAGGTGGGTGAGGTAATATCTTTTATTGGACCAACTTCTGTTGGTGAAAGAGACAAGCTCTCAAGTTTACACAGAGCTCTTCTTCAGGATCTGAAGAAGAGCTCTGCATAAGATTAGGACCTCACCCACCTTGTCTATTCAAACCTTTGTCAACGTACCCATTCATTGTTTTGATAATATAACACTTCTAGCAGAGGAGAAAGGGCTTTGTACATAAACTACAGAGCAACTCAACAGCCTTCAATGAGTGTATCAAATTGTTTGCAGTGCTTTCCATTTCAAGGCAAATGAAACAACTCATCAAGGTAGAGTTGGCTCTATATATTTATTGAGGCAAAGCCTCCCACTAGCATCCATTGGAGTAACAGCAACTGGATCATGCCTTTATTAAGTGTATCAGTCTCCAGAATGAAAGGGTTGTTTAAAATAAGTCAGTATAGACCTGCCAACTTTTGCTAACAATTGTTTCATAATTAGATTTATTTTCCTGGACTTTGCACCATCACAAATAGACATCCATAGGTCACTTGACCATAAATTTTCTCTTTGCAAAAGAAATAGAGATGTTCATCCTTTTGAAGTTGCAATGGAAGTGAAAAGAGGCTTAAAGAGGCTTAAAGCCCCATTTCAAAGCAGAATATGATGGCATAATTCTGTATTTTCTTTTTCCTTGCAATCTACAAAGTGATTAAAAAGAGGAGGCTCTGAACAGCATGAGACTGGCAGATAAAGTACCTGTGTGAGTACTCCACTCTCCATATCGGCATTGTATTCAGCACTTCCTTGTTCACTGTTTCAACAAGATCAGTTTCTCTGTACACAAAGGTACAGAAACCCAGCAAGGATATGCAATAAGCAAGGTAATAAGGCAAAGAAAGAGCACTTTCACAGCTGCCCATCTAAATGAAATGGTTAGCTTTTACTTCCCATAATTTTAGTCTGGGGGAGAAACTAAAACACGAATGTTTTTCAAGATGAAGTAATTGTTTTTGTATTTTTTGTTTTTATCCTGGACTCTAAAAAGGAACCAAATAATGCTTCCTTAAACATTTATACAACAAACTAAATCATTCACTGGTGTTTTGCTTAGATTAAGCTTTTTTAAAAACTTAAACTGTTACTAAAAACAAGATTTTGTCATTTGTTGCAAAATATCTTCAGTATTCAGTAATACTGACGCCAACAAATTCTTGTGATAAAAATGCTCTATCAAATTAATAATAATAATAATAATAATAATTAATAATTAATAATACATAATGTGTTCAGAATCCTAAAACTGGGATAAGTTTAAAAAAAAAGTTTAGCTTTAACATTTTCACTGGCATGTTTCTTTTGAATAGAAGCAAGCGTCTCAGCACCATGGGGACAAGGGGGGAAAGCTTTGAGAAGAATAATCAGAGCCAGTTCTAGGGATGCGCAAACCATGCAATAGAAGCATGTGTGCAGTCATAGCACTGAGGCTAGACCAATAAAGTAAATATTTTATTTTTTATATGTGTGAGAAAGATGGGCACTTCTGGGCTAGATAGGTGACCAACGGGGGTCTGATATGGTGCCTGGCCCTTCACTGCTGGGAAAGTGGGTGGAGAAGGGTTAAAGAAACTGATGGCCCGTTGTTAAGTCTTACAGAATCTGTGGAGCCATCCAGTCAATATCCCTGCCAGGGGAGGGTTATCCCCTGGAGAACAGCTAATATTATGTTGTCCTTCCTCTAAAAATGTCAGCCCCTTACAAGAAACAGTACTCAGGAAGTGCTCTTGTTCTACAAGTGTTGGGCCTGGAATTCATAGCAAAGCATGTTTTTCTTCTAAAACTACATTATAACTCTCCCATGGCACATTGAAAGGCCACACTGTTTTGCAACATACATTTTTTAATATATTTTGCCTGGGCAGATCAAAGACAATAAGATTGTCGTTCTCCTCAGCAGACATTAATGATGCTGTAGCCCAAGCTGGCTCCACACTTGTTGCCAATGACCTGCATCAGGCCTCCCGGAGAATGAACTGTCTTTTTAACGTGTTATCTTAGAAGAGAAACTAAGATGAACAAGGTAGAAATAGAACTTTACACAGACTCTCTCTCTCTTGCTCAGGCTATGTCTATACCGAAGATTGGATTCAAGCCCCTATGATGGCCCTTTTATGCCACTCTGGTATGCCACAATGGTCCTTAGGGGAGAATTTCCCAAGTGCAGGGGACAGCATAGGGCTGGTATATGTGCCCCTACAGTGTATCTTTCCCTATTCTTTAGGTTTTCCCCAGTAAGTCCCAGCATAGGGGCATGTTGGGGCTAGGGTGGGAGATAAGCAGAGCTCTCTCTTCTCTGGCTCTTCTAGGCTGCAGGTCCATAGAAATCCCAACTAACTAACTGCACCCAGGATGCTGCTTTGTCCCCCTGAGCAACCCAAAATCACAATATTGCCAATCTTTGTGATTTCATTAGTCCTGTGATAATTGGTGTTTATCACACGCTCTCAAAGAAACTGCGGAATCACCTGATCAACATCCTCTACAGCAAACAGGGAAAGATTAAGAATGAGCTCTCAAAAATGGATACTCTCATAAAAAACCAACCTTCCACACAAACTTCCTCGTGGCTGGAATTTACTAAAACTAGACAAGCCATTTACAACACACACTTTGCTTCTCTACAAAAGAAAAAAGGACACTAAACTTTCTAAACTACTACATGCTACAAGGGGCCACAGCAATGGTTCCCTCAACCCACCCAGCAATATTGTTAACCTATCCAACTATACTCTCAGCCCAGCAGAAGCAGCTGTCCTATCTCTGGGCCTCTCCTTCTGCCCCTCCACCCCCATGAACATGATACAGTTCTGTGGTGACCTAGAATCCTATTTTCGATGTCTCCGACTCAAGGAATCTTTCCAAAATACCTCTGAACAACATACTAATCCACAGAGGCCTCCCTACCAACATTACAAAAAGAAGGATTCTAGGTGGACTCCTCCTGAAGGTCGAAACAGCAGACTGGACTTCTACATAGAGTGCTTCCGCCGACGTGCACGGGCTGAAATTGTGGAAAAGCAGCATCACTTGCCCCATAACCTCAGCCATGCAGAACACAATGCCATCCACAGCCTCAGCAACAACTCTGACATCATAATCGTAAAGGCTGACAAAGGAGGTGCTGTTGTCATCATGAATAGGTCGGAATATGAACAAGAGGCTGCTCGGCAGCTCTCCAACACCACTTTCTACAAGCCATTACCCTATGATCCCACTGAGAGTTACCAAAAGCAACTACAGCATTTGCTCAAGAAACTTCCTGAAAAAGCACAAGATCAAATCCGCACAGACACACCCCTGGAACCCCGACCTGGGATATTCTATCTACTACCCAAGATCCATAAACCTGGAAATCCTGGGTGCCCCATCATCTCAGGCATCGGCACCCTGACAGCAGGATTGTCTGGCTATGTAGACTCCCTCCTCAGGCCCTACGCTACCAGCACTCCCAGCTACCTTCGAGACACCACTGACTTCCTGAGGAAACTACAATCCATCGGTGATCTTCCTGATAACACCATCCTGGCCACTATGGATGTAGAAGCCCTCTACACCAACATTCCACACAAAGATGGACTTCAAGCCTTCAAGAACACTATCCCCGATAATGTCACGGCTAACCTGGTGGCTGAACTTTGTGACTTTGTCCTTACCCATAACTATTTTACATTTGGGGACAATGTATACCTTCAGATCAGCGGCACTGCTATGGGTACCTGCATGGCCCCACAGTATGCCAACATTTTTATGGCTGATTTAGAACAACGCTTCCTCAGCTCTCGTCCCCTAAAGCCCTTACTCTACTTGCGCTATATTGATGACATCTTCATCATCTGGACCCATGGAAAAGAAGCCCTTGAGGAATTCCACCATGATTTCAACAATTTCCATCCCACCATCAACCTCAGCCTGGTCCAGTCCACACAAGAGATCCACTTCCTGGACACTACAGTGCTAATTAACAATGGTCACATAAACACCACCCTATACCGGAAACCTACTGACCGCTATTCCTACCTACACGCCTCCAGCTTTCACCCTGACCACACCACACGATCTATCGTCTACAGCCAAGCTCTGCGATACAACCACATTTGCTCCAACCCCTCAGACAGAGACAAACACCTACAAGATCTCTATCAAGCATTCTTACAACTACAATACCCACCTGTGGAAGTGAAGAAACAGATTGATAGAGCCAGAAGAGTTCCCAGGAGTCACCTACTACAGGACAGGCCTAACGAAGAAAATAACAGAACGCCACTAGCCGTCACCTTCAGCCCCCAACTAAAACCCCTCCAACGCATTATTAAGGATCTACAACCTATCCTGATGGATGACCCAACACTCTCACAAATCTTGGGAGACAGGCCAGTCCTTGCCTACAGACAGCCCCCCAACCTGAAGCAAATACTCACCAACAACCACATACCACACAACAGAACCACTAACCCAGGAACCTATCCGTGCAACAAAGCCCATTGCCAACTGTGCCCACATATCTATTCAGGGGACACCATCACAGGGCCTAATAACATCAGCCACACTATCAGAGGCTCATTCACCGGCACATCCACCAATGTGATATATGCCATCATGTGCCAGCAATGCCCCTCTGCCATGTACATTGGTCAAACTGGACAGTCTCTACGTAAAAGAATAAATGGACACAAATCAGATGTCAAGAATTATAACATTCATAAACCAGTCGGAGAACACTTCAATCTCTCTGGTCACGCAATTACAGACATGAAGGTCGCTATCTTACAACAAAAAAACTTCAAATCCAGACTCCAGCGAGAAACTGCTGAATTGGAATTCATTTGCAAATTGGATACTATTAATTTAGGCTTAAATAGAGACTGGGAGTGGCTAAGTCATTATGCAAGGTAGCCTATTTCCCCTTGTTTTTTCCTCCCCCCCCCCCAAGACGTTCTGGTTAAACTTGGATTTATGCTGGAAATGGCCCACCCTGATTATCATGCACATTGTAAGGAGAGTGATCACTTTAGATAAGCTATTACCAGCAGGAGAGTGGGGTGGGAGGAGCTATTGTTTCATGGTCTCTGTGTATATAATGTCTTCTGCAGTTTCCACAGTATGCATCCGATGAAGTGAGCTGTAGCTCACGAAAGCTTATGTTCAAATAAATGGGTTAGTCTCTAAGGTGCCACAAGTCCTCCTTTTCTTTTTGGTGTTTATCTGAAGCCCCAGATCCTGCCGTCCAATGACTTCAGAAGTGCTATTATCCCCATTTTAAAGATGGGGAACTGAGGCACAGAGAGACTAAATAACTTGCCTAAAGTCACAGAGGCAGAGTAAGAAATGGAACTGAGGTCTTCCCCAAGCCCCAAGGTAGTGCCACAACCTCTGGACCATCCCTCCTCAAAGAATTTTTTCTTTTATATTTCCCACTTGGTGCCCTGAGCAGTTCAGCTCCACTAGTGGTAGCACTAAAGCAGACCGAACTCTAGATGGTTGCTGGCACTTTAAGCACCTTCTCTGAGCAGGCCTGGACAATACAGTGCTTAAAACTCTCATGACTAACTAGAGGCCTGTCTACACTAGGCTTCTACCATTGCTGCCACTAGTGAGCTGGACCAATGATAGCAACAACTTTATAAAGAAAAATCTTAACACAGACAGGGTCTTGGGGCCTGATTCTCCTCTCATCCCCAGGAGTAACTCAATCAAAATAACTCATTACAGTAGAATATATTAGTAGAAAACTAGTACAAGTGATAGGGATATTAAGCCCTTGTTTTTTATTGTTTAAAACCATCCTAGGAAACCTGTGTTAGGTGGAAGGTATTGAACTGCCAGAAGCATGTTGCTTGCAATCATTAGTTACACAGAATGAGCTAGCTAAAGCAAAATGCATCACAACTTAATTACTTAATTATTCCAGATTTCTCCATCCGGTAACCATTTTATCTGTAGAATATCTATTGACTTAAAAATATCTGGCAAATTTTAATTAGTCAGTGCACCGAAACATTCTTTGTTCAAGAGGCCAGTTCTGCCTTGACATGTTCAGAGGAGAAGAAAGAAAACAAGCTCCATAGAGAGGATTCATGTTCAGACATAGCCTTTGCCATATCATAATACTTCTTTTTCTCACCCTTAGGACTCTCCTTACCCAGCCAACATAATGCATTTGCAGCAGGCACTTTAAGTTTATCAATATTAATTGTAACTGTACGGTGGAGAATACAACTGCTGCATTAGCAGCTGTTTTCTACATCATTAGATATGTTATCAGTTCATGCTCAGAACGTTGAGCTGCACCTTGATTAGAGTGTGACTAATACTTGCACTTTAGTGTTGCATCTGTTTTTAATGAAACTTCAAAGGCAATTAGTGACTCAGTGTGTCAATGAATAGGCTTTCTACATCTGAAGATGAGTTAAAATCTTGCCTATAGTGTAATAAATGAAAGGGGGTTCATAGTCCCAGTTCAGTCATCAATTATCTCCATTATCCTGTGAATTATCTTTCACAAATTTTTCTGCAACTTCAGTGATCCAGTTCTTTAAAAATCCAAGATCTGAACATTTTCCAGGCAGCAACAACATCTGCTCCAGCAATGAGCCATTTGTTCACTGACTTCAGTATGCCTCATCACAGCACAGTGTGCATCATTGTTGCTGCCAAAGGGTTTAAAGGTACAACTCAGTTAAACTAGGAGTATATCAAGGAAAATGATAGAAAAGCAAAACCTAGCTTTGAACTATAGAATAAAAAATCCCCGAAAACTTTTCCGTGGGGGAAAATTGAAGTCAGTGCTGCCCAGATCACCTTTGGCTTTCATTATTATTCTGTGTAAACAAACAATTCTCTAATGGGGAATATGCACGGAACCATTCCAAATACATCAGGCTCATTGGAACATAGAACTATTTCAAGACCTGTGGCTAGGTGGATGACTTGCAAAGCCAATACTGGAAGGTTAAATGATTGGGAGAAAATCCCATAGAAAAGGTATCATTTTTAGTATACCAAAATCATTTTTATTCTCTGAAAATGCACCCATGATGACTAAAGTCCTTATCCTGCAACTGTATCCACACAAGCAGCCCCATTCGTCTTTGCAGAGGTCTAAATCAACAGAGGTGTGTATGAGCAGACTCCTATGCCTTTGCAGAGCCCTATTGATTTTGCACAGGCTGTTCCGATGCAGTTTTAGGATCAGGACTTATTATACTATCTTTGATTCCCACCCCCCACTCTTAAAGGCAAGCTGAAAAGGATTTTTTACATACTGGACTTGTGTCCTTTCTTCGCTTCTTTTTCTGATGGCTAAGAAAGTCCTGGTAGGTAGGTTGGGGGTGTTATTTTGTTGTTTTTACTGTTTTTTTTTTTTTTTAAATCTTTAGGAATACCAAGAATGGAAAATCTAACCTTCCCTGGTTAAGGGATGTTGGCCCTTTAACAAAGACTTCCTTTACTGAAAATGTAAATAAGTCACTGAAGGTAAATTTATATTAAGAAAAGCAAACAAAATGCAAAGTTTAAAATAGCAATAATATAAATAATATTAAGATTCTGTATTTCCAATATTTTCAAGTCAAACATTTTATTGTGAAATCTGGATACAAGACAGCTCTACCTTGACCATATTTGAGGAGTTGACCCAGGAGCAAGCTGGAACAAAAGGTTTAATTTCTAAGATATATACAATTTTGAGTGAAAAAGATGTTGATAAGAAAACAGTCCAGATGAAAAGATGGAGTTGGATTTGTACAAAGAAATTGATCTAGATGAATGGATCTCTGTAGGGGAAAGGGATTATACATCTTCAATTTGTGTAGCTCATAAAGAAAATGTTTATAAATTAGTGAATAGATGGCATTTGACTCCAGTCAAGATCCATCATATTTTTGCTACTAAGGAGGCACTCTATTGAAGGGGTTTCTGGGAAAGCAGAACATACTCGCATATGTGGTGGTTGTGTCCAGGAACTGGATGGCTTTAGGAGGAAATTATTGAAGACATTCATTTTACATCAAATTGCTCGCTTCCCAGAGATCCCCTGAGCTGCTTACTTAATGCTCCAGTAAAAGATCTACATTTTAAACAGAATGAGAAATTAATTTTTTTATTGTGAGTTGCAAGACTTCATATTGCACATAGTTGGAAAAAATGACTTCTCTTACGGAATGGCTCGTTGCTGAAGCAGATGGAAAAGCTTTCACACCAAGTATATACACACAAGGTGCACCAAAAAGAGGATAGGTATTTAGAATTTGCGCATCCTTTTTAGTGCAGTCAGAGGAGGAGGTCTCCCCAGCCAGCAAGCCAGAATCTTTAGCCAGGTTCTTTCAATATTAACCTGAGCCCGAATAAGTAAAAAGTGATGTACAATGTAGTATATTAACCATTTATTGTAAATTTGCCTTAATAATTTAAAAACAAAACAAAAACTGAGTATGTAAAAATCCCTTGCCTTCTAGAATGTTCAGCTTTTATTCTCCTCACTCTTGGGATGTCACCATTACACTACTTCTTCCACTTTTGTAGACTTCCAGCCTAGACAGGCCTGAACTTCTAATGTAAAAACAAACAAACACAAAAAAGCCACGAAGAAACGTTTTTAATATAAGAAGTAAAAATTAAAGAGGTCCTGGGCCCAATTATTTTTCCTTTGCAGGTCACCTTTAAGGTGGTTATCGTGTAACTTGGAGCTGATGCCAGCAAGAGATTGACATGGATGAGAATCCTGTATTCAGTCATTCATTTTAATCTCTTCCTGGCTTGCCAGAACAGAGTGTGCAGGATAGAGAGGGGATGGAATATTGTGTATGTTTACATATATACGCTTGCACACAGACTTCTCCCACCGCAACTGTAATCAGAGCCAGCTCAGCATCATGGTTTACTATTTGGGGGGTTTCCTAACTTATCCCATGGCTTATTAAGACCGTTCCAGACCTCCTTGCCTTGGGGGATGGTATCAAGATTATTTTATGTTCTATCACTTTGAAATTGTCAGTCCTTACAGCATCCCTCCAAACAGCACCTACATACTATTGGTACTGGAATTTATACTGTACCTAATAGATTTTAAAAAATAAAACAACACAACAGGTAAATACTGGGCAAAGGAAAAATGGTACAGAAAACATTGCGAAGAAAGAAATCACAAAAACAAGAGAAGACACAGAAAATCAAACGAAGAATACAGCAAGAACAATAAGCAAGACAGAATTTTAAAAACTGACACATTCTAATGCAGTCCAAATATTGGATTAAAGAAGTACACAGTAGTTTGGGGTGCCAATCTCACCTGAGTTTCCCTACAGCAGACAATTAGTGCTTATAGAATATATTATGAATTATAAACATTTAGGCCATGATTCAGGAAAGCATATCTGTTGAGGACACCACTTAAGATGTCTGAATAGGGCTAGACTTAAGCACGTGCTTTAGTGTTTTCCTGAATCAGGGCCTTACATAATACTCTAAATATATGTAGTGCTGGTCAATCTGTACCAAACATCAAACAGATAACAGGTCCCTGTCCCCGAATTTCTCAGCTCAACATTGAAATTGAAATTTCAAGCTTGAAAGCTTGAATTTCTCAGTGCTGCAATTGCATGCATATCCCTGACATCACCTCTGTGAATGGAGAGTGGCACCACATTTGAGGAGTTTGGATCAATTTTATGACAGATGCTATATGATCAAAATGCCTTGCAGCATCTCTCAGGATTGGAAGAACAGGTCGTGGTTGCTTCTCCTTGAAAGTAAGGTTTGGATTTTTTGTTTTTTTCTGTCCATAGATGCTAGTTCCATTTAGCAATTGGGTGAAACTCTGGATCTTTTTAATTGTTGGCACCCTTCTCTTGTATAACCTAGGGGCTGTGAGAGCACTCTTTCTGAGATCAGATTGTAGTCAGTTGTCCTCATCTCACCCAAGCAGGAATATTTTTGCTGAAATTATAATTAAGAAGGTGGGTTTTTACGATTAAATCTGAAAAGCAAGGTTGTAGCACAAACCACAGCCTAAGGAAAGCCACAAACATTAGAGTGTTTGACTCATTTGTAAATGCTTGTCTAAACTGAGAGCACAAACACTAGACCCAAAGAAGTTATCTGCTGCTCCTTGGGACCATCCTGTGTTGCTTTCACTGTCCTTTTACAGATGGGGAAACCCAGGCAGGTGGAGGTGAAGTGACTGCCTAAGGTCACCTATCAGGCCAGTGGCATAGCCAGGACTCGAAGCCAGCCTCCTGAGTCCTAGCGTAGGGACCTAGTCATTAGGGCCACGCTGCATCCTGGAACTATCCAGTGCTGCTGCCAGGCTCAGCATTGCTTTAGTGGTGACACTCTGGCTAGGGAATGTCATGACGGTAAGTGCCCTCAGAGCACCACACTTGATTTTAGTTTTCACAATTCCTGACAATCTCAGTGGTCCAAGTCATTAATTTCTGATAGCTGTCGCCTTTTACTTGCTGATCACCTGCAACAGTGAATTCCACAAGCTGATTAGCCACTTTCTGAAGTATTTTTAAAAATTTGTTCTTTACCTGCCACTTGCTACATATATTTTGTCTTTTGTTTTAGTTTAAAAACTGGGAAAAAACACCACACTCTCCTTGTGCTGGAAGATCCTCTTTTCACTTTGCCCTTTTGGAGAAGTTTATCCAATTATTGCAGCTGGGTGTGGTACAGCATGACTGCTGAGTTGAGGCCACTTGATGCAGTCAGTTACAACTGGGACAGGTGAATCAGGTCAGATAAATAAGACTCACCCCCTCCTCTGCCCCCACCCCACCCAAACTTTTGCTCCAAGCTCAAACAAGAACCAAAGTTTTTTGTATGTTTAGGAAAAGTTTGGTTAACTCTTTCCTTTGTCTTGCATAACGACAGGTTTCAGAGTAGCAGCCGTGTTAGTCTGTATCTGCAAAAAGAAAAAGAGTACTTGTGGCACCTTAGAGACTAACAAATTTATTTGAGCATAAGCTTTCGTGAGCTACAGCTCACTTCTTGGCATGCATCCGATGAAGTGAGCTGTAGCTCATGAAAGCTTATGCTCAAATAAATTTGTTAGTCTCTAAGCCACAAGTACTCCTTTTCTCTTTCCTTTGTGTTTGTTTGTGCTTCTTGGTTCCAGGGCCAAGACAAAAAACTAAAGGCTGACATGCTGCACGAGCCTGTTCTTGTGAGCTTTCTGACTCAATTTACAGTCCCAAAAGGTTTAACTAGTGGTGGTTGTTAAGTCATTTGTTCTGCAATACTGTCCACAGGCCATAATTGAATCAGGGACCCCGGTATGCTAGGGCCTGTACAGAAATAATATTGCCATCTCCAGGCCTTTAAAAATAATGAGTCAGGTTCCCAAAAATCATGAGATTGCCTTGAAAATCGGGAGATGTTTTTAAAAAATAATAAAACTTCCCCAGTGGTTAAGTCTTTAGAGTACACTGGGGTCACATTTTCAAGCTTTTCTCTGCAACTAGGAGGGTCACTAATTTACTTTTATTTTATAACAAAAATGAATTTCTCACTTAATCACTTATCTCCAGGAGCTAGAGCTTTAAGAAAAACACCAGTTCTCATGTCGGCCACCATCTCAACACCAATGCTGGGCCATAAAGGTGTTACCAGTTGATGGCTATCTGGTGTCAAATATGAAATAAGTTTGATCTCAGCCATGCAAAACAGTTATAGCAAGGCTGAGAAGATGCAGCATTGTCTTGCTTGTTGTGCTCCTAACTGCTTTACTTTGAAAAAGGGAACAGCCACAATATTTCACTTCAATTTGCCTCATCTATTGAAATGGAAAGATAGATTAAGCCACAGCTGCTTACATACCTTTACCAAGACAATTCCCCCTGGGAATTAAAATTCACTGTTCCAGATGTGTTGTGTGCTTTGGTTCAACACTGGATTTACCAAAGTGAATCACACCATTGATCCATCATCGAGTTTTGCATCGTGCTTCCAGAAGTGGCCAATACACACTTGACACTTTATGGGGCAGCAGAGCAAGGTGGTTTCCCCTGCCTTCCCCCAGCTGTTTAATGTCAACCCTGGGACATGGCAGGGGGAATTCCTTCCTGTAGGTGATCAGCTGATGCTCTGAATCATGAGTTTTGATAGCTATCTTTAAAATACTGACAACCCATATGTTTTCATGATGTTCTGACTAGAACTTATTTTTAAAATAAAATGGATCTTCACTTTTTAAAATCATTCTCAGTAGAGGATCTAACAGTCCCAGTATTTGTTCAATGTATTTTCACTGTGGAGTGCGCAGCATATGTTGAACACTGCAAACTCAACATGACATGATACCTAATCTTTTCTGTTGGCAGATTTCTACAGCCCTTGAGTTAAATAAGTAAACAACTGACAGGAAAAGACGAACAGTATGATAATGGTGCAATATAGTTTTTCTCCGATAGTATGCTGCTTGACTTGGGGACAGATGTGGGAGGGGAGAAGAAAGAGGAACACTGATGAGTTGAGTTAACTTGCAGACAGTTGCTATGCTAGAGCTGAAACACAGTGCTGTGCAAACCATGAATCAGCAAATGTTCTTGACCTGGATAAATGACTCAGCAATCCACACCCGGGCAAAATTCAGAACAAACCCACTGCTTGGTTTGTTGAACAGATAATTATGTTATTTTCAGTTTCAAAACCACAGTTTTAGCAGCTGCCCTGAGTCCCACTTGTGGTCACTAGCATTTATAGCTAAAATAATTGTCTGCCAAGACAGCAGGGTTAATTCCCATTTCCCCAGTTTCAGG
Source organism: Lepidochelys kempii (assembly GCF_965140285.1). Lineage (NCBI taxonomy): Eukaryota > Metazoa > Chordata > Testudines > Cheloniidae > Lepidochelys > Lepidochelys kempii. The sequence continues at coordinate 62,017,776 of NC_136384.1, read as the reverse complement.
TTTGTTTAAAGATTTTTTTCACACTGATGTCATATACAACAAAGCAGATTGTTTTCTGGCAAAGTGTTTTGCCACCTTCACTTGATGGAGAAAGAATGGAGACAAGCATTTTGAAAATATGGCTGGTCACAATTTTAGAGTTTGTGTTTGGTGTTTGTGTCAATCTTGGCCAAACAGAGATATTTTGCATAAGAAGGGGAGATCATGTAAAAGGGGATCTTTCAACACCAGTTCCTGGAACTAGAACTCTTGGAATGGAAAGCAAGAGAAATGACTTACTAATTACACTGTGGATCTTGGGTAAAAAGCAAACCATACTGATGGGGAGTGCGACATGAATGTTGATCCATGCGAACTTAGCCAAGTCACTTCACCTCTCTGTCCCATCCCACTGTTTGTCTGTTAGAGTGAAAACTCTTTGGGGAACGAACTGTCTGTTAGTATGTTGTGTTTGATCAGCAGCTCTGCTCTCAGTTGGGGACTCCAGGTGCAACTGTAAACAGTGTTGCCAACTTCACAATTAAATCCCATTCTCAATCTCTTAAATAGTCCTGTATTATCTATCTAGGTTTCTGTACTGCACTTATCTCTGTGGTATTCAGTAATCTCCCCCCTCTCTTTTATAGATAATATTTATGTGCCCCTCTTTTTATTAAAAAAAAAACAGCTAATTGAATAATCTACAACATCTGGAAATTCTTCAGTGATGGTTTATAACAAATAACCAGTCAGCAGCAGGGAACAATTTCTGCATCAATGTTTAGAATGTAATGGGCACTGATGGTTCAATGAAAGAATGTTACAACTAGAACAGCTGAGAGAACACCTTTTCCATATCTGTCAATTTTATTGATCTTAAACTGACTGTAAAGGGAGTGGGGGTGGAGACCTTGGGCCATATTCTGTTCTGAGTTACAGGATGTAGTCTGATGGGCCTGTCCACCAGCTTGGGGACAAAACAGTCAGCCATGCTGAACGCTGTTTTAGCCTTCAGCGCAGGCTCTTTTATTCTTCTGCCCCACAAAGAAAAAATATTGAAAAGTAGCAAAAATGATAGTCCTGGACAGGCACTGCAGGGTCCTCTACCCCCCACAGCTCCCGGGTCACAGCTCTTCCTTAGCCTCAAGCGACCACAGTCACACCTACCCTGGTGCAGTCTTCCACAGCTGCTCAGGAAAGTGTTTCTCTTTTCTAGCACACCCTGCTCCCCCTTCCCCCCTTACAAAGCCGGGTCCTTAATTATACCTTCCAGCTGGGAATCAGCGTCCATCATTAGCTGCTGTTTAGCTGGACCAGCTGGTTCCCAATGCCTGCCTGCCTGTTGTGCTTCTCCTTAGGCCAGGGCTTGCTGCTCCCTGGTTCTGCAGGCCCTTGAAGGGGCAGAGCTTCCTGCTACACTGTGGTGCTAAACCACAGTAACTTCTCTGAAGTCAAAGGAATCATAGAATCATAGAATATCAGGGTTGGAAGGGATCTCAGGAGGTCATCTAGTCCAACCCCCTACTCAAAGCAGGACCAATCCCCAATTAAATCATCCCAGCCAGGGCTTTGTCAAGCCTGACCTTAAAAACTTCTAAGGAAGGAGATTCTACCACCTCCCTAGGTAACGCATTCCAGTGTTTCACCACCCTCCTAGGGAAAAAGTTTTTCCTAATATCCAACCTAAACCTCCCCCACTGCAACTTGAGATCATTACTCCTTGTCCTGTCCTCTTCTACCACTGAGAATAGTCTAGAACCATCCTCTCTGGAACCACCTCTCAGGTAGTTGAAAGCAGCTATCAAATCCCCCCTCATTCTTCTCTTCTGCAGACTAAACAATCCCAGTTCCCTCAGCCTCTCCTCATAAGTCATGTGTTCCAGACCCCTAATCATTTTTGTTGCCCTTCGCTGGACTCTCTCCAATTTATCCACATCCTTCTTGTAGTGTGGGGCCCAAAACTGCACACAGTACTCCAGATGAGGCCTCACCAATGTCGAATAGAGGGGGACGATCACGTCCCTCGATCTGCTCGCTATGCCCCTACTTATACATCCCAAAATGCCATTGGCCTTCTTGGCAACAAGGGCACACTGCTGACTCATATCCAGCTTCTCGTCCACTGTCACCCCAGGTCCTTTTCCGCAGAACTGCTGCCTAGCCATTCGGTCCCTAGTCTGTAGCTGTGCATTGGGTTCTTCCGTCCTAAGTGCAGGACCCTGCACTTATCCTTATTGAACCTCATCAGATTTCTTTTGACCCAATCCTCCAATTTGTCTAGGTCCCTCTGTATCCTATCCCTGCCCTCCAGCGTATCTACCACTCCTCCCAGTTTAGTATCATCCGCAAATTTGCTGAGAGTGCAATCCACACCATCCTCCAGATCATTTATGAAGATATTGAACAAAACCGGCCCCAGGACCGACCCCGGGGCACTCCACTTGGCACCGGCTGCCAACTAGACATGGAGCCATTGATCACTACCTGTTGAGCCCGACAATCTAGCCAACTTTCTACCCACCTTATAGTGCATTCATCCAGCCCATACTTCTTTAACTTGCTGACAAGAATACTGTGGGAGACTGTGGCAAAAGCTTTGCTAAAATCAAGAAACAATACATCCACTGCTTTCCCTTCATCCACAGAACCAGTAATCTCATCATAGAAGGCGATTAGATTAGTCAGGCATGATCTTCCCTTGGTGAATCCATGCTGACTGTTCCTGATCACTTTCCTCTCATGGAAGTGCTTCAGGATTGATTCCTTGAGGACCTGCTCCATGATTTTTCCGGGGACTGAGGTGAGGCTGACTGGCCTGTAGTTCCCAGGATCCTCCTTCTTCCCTTTTTTAAAGATTGGCACTACATTAGCCTTTTTCCAGTCATCTGGGACTTCCCCCGTTCGCCACGAGTTTTCAAAGATAATGGCCAATGGCTCTGCAATCACAGCCACCAATTGCTTTAGCACTCTCGGATGCAACTCGTCCGGCCCCATGGACTTGTGCACGTCCAGCTTTTCTAAATAGTCCCTAACCACCTCTTTCTCCACAGAGGGCTGGCCATCTACTCCCCATGTTGTGATGCCCAGCGCAGCAGTCTGGGAGCTGTCCTTGTTAGTGAAGACAGAGGCAAAAAAAGCATTGAGCATTTTTCCACATCCTCCTCTCTAGGTTGCCTCCCTCATTCAGTAAGGGGCCCACACTTTCCTTGGCTTTCTTCTTGTTGCCAACATACCTGAAGAAACCCTTCCTGTTACTCTAGACCTCTCTTACTAGCTGCAGCACCAGGTGCGATTTGGCCCTCCTGATTTCATTCCTACATGCCTGAGCAATATTTTTATACTCTTCCCTGGTCATATGTCCAACCTTCCACTTCTTGTGAGCTTCTTTTTTATGTTTAAGATCCGCTAGGATTTCACCGTTAAGCCAGGCTGGTTGCCTGCCATATTTACTATTCTTTCGACACATCGGGATGGTTTGTCCCTGTAACCTCAACAGGGATTCCTTGAAATACAGCCAGCTCTCCTGGACTCCTTTCCCCTTCATGTTAGTCCCCCAGGGGATCCTACCCATCCGTTCCCTGAGGGAGTCGAAGTCTGCTTTCCTGAAGTCCAGGGTCCGTATCCTGCTGCTTACCTTTCTTCCCTGTGTCAGGATCCTGAACTCAACCAACTCATGGTCACTGCCTCCCAGATTCCCGTCCACTTTTGCTTCCCCCACTAATTCTTCACTGTTTGTGAGCAGCAGGTCAAGAAAAGCTCCCCCCCAGTTGGCTCGTCTAGCCTCGCACCAGGAAATTGTCCCCTACGCTTTCCAAAAACTTCCTGGATTGTCTATGCACCGCTGTATTGCTCTCCCAGCAGATATCAGGAAAATTAAAGTCACCCATGAGAACCAGGGCGTGCGATCTAGTAGCTTCTGCGAGTTGCCGGAAGAAAGCCTCATCCACCTCATCCCCCTGGTCCGGTGGTCTATAGCAGACTCCCACAACTACATCACTCTTGTTGCTCACACTTCTAAACTTAATCCAGAGACACTCAGGTTTTTCTGCAGTTTTGTACCTGAGCTCTGAGCAGTCATACTGCTCCCTGGACTCCTGTGGGATCTTGGCCAAGTCATTTAGGACTAGAACTGGGCAGAGAATAGGGAGAAAAATAATGAAAATTTCTCAACTTTCTCTACTTAGGGCATTATTTTCATCCTGATCTTAACTAGGCCTTGGCTGCAGCTTAGGTCTCTTAACCATCTAAGGCTTCATTTACACATGAAAAGTTGTGCTGTTTTAACAACATCCGTATAGTTAAAGGAGTACGACCCCCCTAGGATTCCTAGCATACAGTAGATTTGCTGTACTTTATGCTGGCTGCTGAATTCTGATGCCTCCTGAGTCCTACGGTCTATTCTAGCAGTTGAGGATCATTGTGGTATAGGAATACGCTGATCAGGCCTGCTTACCACTCACCATGCCTCTGACACAGGGGTGGGTGGTGTCAGCCCTGCCTGGTTAGAGGGTTCTCCTATCCAGGGTAATGTTCATGTCTCTAGGGATGCCAAGTTCATTTGTGTAACTAATTTCCATGAAGGCACTAGCAGGGAACTGTGCCTGAGTTCCCCAATAAGATCGTGTCTATCCCCTGCTCAATAGCATGAGTTAGGGAAAGCTGCTTGAATCCTCTTCTCCCTTGTGCATCCTTCTCGGTTGAGCACAAGTGAGCCCAGGAAAGACTTTGGTATTGCAAAACCTTAATCCATCAAGTTTTTGTTTTGCTGAGTTAGAGCTGATTCAAATCTGGCTTCCACTTTCTCTGAATGCCAAAGTTTGCAAGGAATTAAGTGGATAAACAGTTCCAGTTTCAGACATGCACCGTTTGTCAGGCTAGAAAACCAGCCTTGGAACCAGTTTGTCGGGTATGGAATGTGTATTTGATAAAAACTGAGTAGTTTACTCAGGCATCAGGTAAATAATAGCAAATATAGGAGTGAATATCATATAAGGGACTAGGGATAGGATATACAAGGGAGGATGGGCAAACATGGGCTTGCCGAGGTTTTTTGCAAGATGCTGTTGGCCAGATGTAGGTTTTTACAAACCACATGCAGTTTGGTGCAAGGTCCAGTTTATCCCAATGTTCGAGGGAAGGAGTTCCTGGATAACACCAAGTAGGAGTTGTCTGCTTCATCATCAGAAGATAGTGACTCATGAACAGTGTCTTGGCTGAAGTGGAGAAGCTCAGTTTTCATTGACTGTTCACACTAGTACAGCATATTCTTCTTGCCAAAGATAAGAGCAGGTGGCATGCAACTTCTTCACTCCTGGGTAGTTGAATGGAAATAGAGGGTGACATCCTAGGCTCTACAAGGGCACAAATGAGAGGTAGACCAGTACATTGTTGCTTCTTCAGTAATATGTATGTTCTGACATCTTGGTTAGTAGAGTTCTTGTAGTACATATATAGCCAAAGCCGTGGCCTAATATAGGAATTAAGACTTCAGGTTTGGGCTCTTACTCCGTTTTCATTCAGTCAGAATTCTGTGCTTCATTCAAGAATGCTCAAAACCTGACTAAGGTCTTTGGAATTTGACTCACAATGCACAAAAAAGGAGATACCGCCAGAGGAGAGAATATCTCCCAGGCATATTTGCAGGCTGTGCAAAAACTACTGTCAGGTCTCATCCCATTCTTCATGGGATGCGTTGGAATGAATGGGGGAACAGATGGCCATTTATGTAGCAATTTCAAAGTAGTCAAAACATTGTCTTCCTACAGTAAGATCATTTGCCAAGAAAAACGAAGGACAGGTTCAATAATGCATGTATGCCTACCAGTTCACCACTTATATCATAATCCATGAGCAATCCACAGCTGCACACACCAGCCAACACAGATTAACAAACAGATTAATGCTTTAGCACCATCGAGCAAGTATGTGGCAGGCAACATCTTCTGAAATGTGCCTAAAATATCTGGGGGTGGGGTATTGTATATTTCCTCAATTTTAGCCTGATTTATCTCATAGTCCAAGAGAAAGGTGCTAATCTAGTTATTTTTCCCTGATCCCTCTCTACCATCAGATTTGCACAGACCTCTCATTCTGGCATGATAGTTATTGCTGGGCAAACAAATAACTCGTGTAGAAATTTTGTATAGTGAACTCCAAAGATTTTGTATGCATTTTCTGGGATACCACAGGTCCTTTTCTTTTGCCCATCATTAGCTATGATCCTTTTGACATATAGATCCCTGGCACATCTCTATTTGCATATTTTCAGATCATTGAGCTAGGTGCCAAAATGTCTCACTTATGCCTGTCTGATGCTTTTCACCTTTGGGGCATATGCTTTTCTCTGCTGGGCAGGTATGCTGGTACATTGCAGAGCCCAAAATTTGGTCCAGAGAGAGGAAGAAGTGAAGGTGGCCAAAGTTGCTTAGAATTTCTCTAACGGGAGATCATTTTTATATATTTAAGAAGGAAAGCAATCTTTTTTGTTTTTTCATTTCAAAATTTAATTTATAATGACCTGAAAGTACATGATGTTGAGTTAATGGAACATTGAACTTGAAATTCAAGTTTCAGTCAAAACTAGGGGCACAAATCAGCCTTTTGTCTGAGGCAGGATGCAGAGGAGCCAGGCTGCAGACAGTTCTCCTCCTGGGGAGGACAGTCCAGAGCATTAGCTTCTCTACCTTTCGAAAGGGTGTAGTGTGCACAGTGCTGGCCATTGTGAAGTGGGGTGGGGCATGGCACCAGCCTTGGGCTGGCCCCTTTCAGACAGCTATAGCTAGAGCAAAGCCTGCACTTTCTAACTACCTTGTGCCTGGCCCATGCACTGCATTGGAAGGGAAAGGAAATCTCTTTGCATAGCTATTGAGGGGTTGGCCGCAACCTAGCTCTAATTTAAACCCTATGTGTCAGCTGTGTAATTTTTTTAAAGCTGACTGTTTCAAGGTCTCAGACATTGCTCTGTCACTGTTTTACCTTTACCCTATATAAACCAGTGTAGACATCACGTTCCTGTGAGTCTAGTCCAGTGTCCTGCCCTTCCTACCATATCTCTTGCATGAACAATGCAATGGCTGTGCTTTACAAAGGAGTAGTGCTTACTTTTTAAAAAGTTGTTCCTTTGACAGGAACATTTTCTTGGTGCAGGGGAGAGAAATTGTGGTGTTCAGAGACAGCAGTGTTTGCTATGTGTGTAATGGGAAAAGCATAAGACTAAGCACTGGGAACTGCAACAGCTGAAATATTGTACAAGAGATAGCCTCAACCTCCTAATGTATGTCTCAGAGTCCGAGGGTTTAGCATGTTCATTCTGCCTAAAGGATGGTCATTTTATTATACAGACTGAACCTTACATGAATGTATAAGCAGTGAGCAAAATTCATGTGTGATGTAACCCTATTGACTGCAGTGAAGATACACCTGGTATAAAATTGGCTTTGGTGGGAGTTATGTATGCTTATAGACTGCAGGATTGGACCTTAAGTGACCTGGCTGCTTTGCAGGCTTAGACTGTAGAATAATTTGATCTCAGATCTAACATACTGCAAAAACTTTGCAGTCCCCATGTTGGAGGCACTTGACAGACAAGATATTGCCTCTCAGTGGTTAGTTGCAGGTGGTTATCTTTAAACTGTAACATATGTTATATGGCTTAGAAAGTTTTCAAGTACAAATTCTCGGTAATATTAATCAGTCAAGCTGAGTCTACCTGCCATGTCTGGCTTATAAAACCAGAGAGCAATGCATCAAAATTAATGATGAAACAAGATGAGGCAAACATATTTTGTTTCTAGGACAGGAGAACGTATTCAAAGAGAAAGATCTTTAGCAAATAAAGGATAATATTTAATCTCTGGCAGTTCTAATTTTAAGAATATTAATTTTTGTAATTAACTAATTATTTTAATTTAATAATAATCCATTGTCAATATTAAAGGACAAAATATAATAGTTATTGATAGTGAGATCAAGGTACATAAAGCCTCAGTAACAGCAGCTTTATTCATCTTAGGAAAATGGGACAGAGGGGAATAGTACAGAATTGCAATACCGATTGGGTATAGGAAAATACTGCAATACTGATTTAGTATAAGAAAAGTTTTGCTGGTTTTTTTATTATAAAAAAGTCTCAGAATGCATTTGAATAATATGCTAAATTTTACAGTTTAAATATAACTCTGCCGTTGTCGTGAACTTAAGGCCTGATCCTGAAAGGAGCAATACACATAATTCTCAGTGGGTGTCCCAGGTGCTCAGCAGTTTGTCAGGATCAGCCATTCCGCCCCCACAAGAAATATTTGCATGACTACCCCAACTGAGGAGACAAAAATTTATTTAACTTCCATAGATATGTCTGGAAAACAATTCTGCCCTAACACTGTCAGTATTTATTTCTGGGAGATCTTCTTAGAAATCATTGCATTTAAATAATTCCATTCTCAGGATTGGCTTGCCTTGAACATCACTCACGTATGAAGTTATGGTGCTGCCTTTTATGTTTTCTATCACCTGTAAGGCACATATTGTAATAAGTTACTTGTTCAAATATAGGTGTATGGTATGATGGGTGCTGACGCAGCAATGTTTGATAATCCTCATTGTCTCAGACAGATGAGGAAAATATGACATATTAGCCAGGAGGAAGCTATTGATAAACTGGGAAGTTTAAAAAAATGAATTTGTAGATTATTAGAGCTACTCTGCAAACAACAACAACAGGGCAGCTATAGATTGAAAGTGAAGGACTGGCTCTTATCTCATACCAGCTGCTACATATTTGATAAAGACATATGGGCTACTAGAGGGGCCTGTGTTCTGGAAGAGTAGTCAGGCTGGGTTTTTTTTATTTGAGACATTTTTACTGGAATCATGTAAAAACTTGAAATAGGGGGTTTAAAATTCTCAAATAGACAAGTGACAGATTTTCAAAAAGGTAGGAGCACAAATGTGTATGTAAAAATACCTGTCGTGCCTTTTTATGCAACTACCACGCTTGCATGTGCATTCTGAGTGTTTTGGTCTGCTCCTGCTAATTGAGCAGCTGGGCACTGATGCCGGGCAAAGCTGCCATAGCCAGCTCTAGAAATGCCACTTGCTCCAGGCCCGTCAGTGTACATGCATACCTAACCTGAGGTGGCTCAAAGTTGCTTTGGGATGGGAGGGGAGCAAGAGGTGTAAAAGTGTGCAGCGCTCATATGATCCAGGATCGGGCCCATCATATATATTCAGTGTACTCACTAATGTGCTGATTTTTTTTTTTGGATGAACAAAATATTACAGTGACTTCTCAGTCATATGCTCCTTCAGCCTTTTATTTATTAAAAATAAATGATCAGATAGCATTATCTGCCTTTATTGACCTCTCTCTGCTATTCGAATACTGTCACATAAAGAGTTTCAGTGGTGCCAAAATTCCAAGTGGCTCTGTCTCACCGAAACTGAGAATACAGCAACACTTGAGTAAATCTGGGAGAGAGACATTGCCAAGTGCCAGCTGTCAATAAAGGACAAAGAATCATTTGTTGTTTCCACTAGATAGGTACCTCCATTACAACTGGCATCCCATTAGCAATCTTAACAGCCAAGTCAGGGTCTGTATGGGAATAGAGCCTCAACCATCCCCTCACATCTAATGGTGCTTGCTCCAGAGCAGAGCTGAGGAAGACTGAGGCAGATGGGGGGGTGGGAAATAATTCAATTAGTAGCACAACAAATAAATATTACAATGGACTATGCTCCCAGCCTGCTATGGGTGGGTCCATACCGATTTCTAGCACCAAATTCTGTTCTCAGTAACACCAGTGGAAATCAAGAGCAACTCTGTTGACTTCAGCATGAGTATTCCTGATTTATACCTCTACTGTCCCCTTGGAGCTGAGAGGAAATCCCTGCCTGGCCTTCTGCAGAGGATCCCTGGCAGTTGAACCTGTGCAGTTTTATTGAACAAAGGGAGTCAGAGTTTGGGGAGCTGTGCAAGGAGTGCACACATCTCACACAGGACCTTGGTATGTGGGGCTCCTGGCACACCTGTCCACAGTGGTTGATGGGGATAGGCTGAGACAAAGGATCTGCCATTGTACGGAACCTGAGCTCCTCCACTATGGTAACAGTCCATAAGAAGGATCCTTTTTCTCCTTGCTTGCTTCTGTCCAGACAGCTACTCAAGCTGGATAGTTGCAGAAGGATTTTAATCCATTTTAGACAATAACAATAATTTTAAAAGGATGCATCTACCTAAATTTACTTGAGGAATTGTCACTTGAAATAATAATTAAATGACCCTTATTAATATAGTTAACATTGCTTAAGAGCCAACACGCGTATATGGAGTGAACTGTAAATGCTCAAAGCCAAAAATGCAAATTCTGTATCCATTTCCTCTTCATTGTTAATGCCAAGTCCTCGCCCGCTGTACTGTGTGAACTCCTTCCATGCAACTTTTTGACTGCTCTCTTCTTCATTTCTTCTTCTTATGCTTTTAGAAAATAAAGAGCTCTTTTGAGGTTCTCTCTATGTTCCCATTCTTTTCACGTTCTCATTCGCCTTCTGACAGGAACATTGAACTGTAATATACCCTGGAAGGGGACCTAAGGGTATGTCTACACTACGAAATTAGGTCGAATTTATAGAAGTCGGTTTTTTTGAAATCGGTTTTATATATTCGAGTGTGTGTGTCCCCACAGAAAATGCTCTAAGTGCATTAAGTGCATTAACTCGGCGGAGCGCTTCCACAGTACCGAGGCAAGCGTCGACTTCCGGAGCGTTGCACTGTGGGTAGCTATCCGACAGTTCCCGCAGTCTCCGCTGCCCATTGGAATTCTGGGTTGATATCCCAATGCCTGATGGGGCTAAAACATTGTCGCGGGTGGTTCTGGGTACATATCGTCAGGCCCCCGTTCCCACCCTCCCTCCCCCCGTGAAAGCAAGGGCAGACAATCATTTCACGCCTTTTTTCCTGAGTTACCTGTGCAGACGCCATACCATGGCAAGCATGGAGCCCGCTCAGGTAACCGTCACCCTATGTCTCCTGGATGCTGGCAGACGCGGTACGGCATTGCTACACAGTAGCAGCAACCCCTTGCCTTGTGGCAGCAGACGGTACAGTACGACTGGTAGCCGTCATCGTCATGTCTGAGGTGCTCCTGGTCGCCTCTGTGAGGTCGATCAGGAGCGCCTGGACAGACATGGGCGCAGGGACTAAATTTGGAGTGACTTGAGCAGGTCATTCTCTTTAGTCCTGCAGTCAGTCCTATTGAACCATCTTATGGTGAGCGGGCAGGCGATACGGACTGCTAGCAGTCGTACTGTACCATCTTCTGCCGAGCAGCCATGAGATGTGGATGGCATGCAGTCCTTCTGCACCGTCTGCTGCCAGCCAAAGATGTAAAAGATAGATGGAGTGGATCAAAACAAGAAATAGACCAGATTTGTTTTGTACTCATTTTCCTCCTCCCCTGTCTAGATCACACTGCAGTCAGTCACAGAGAAGGCGCAGCGAGGTTAATCTAGCCATGTATCAATCAGAGGCCAGGCTAACCTCCTTGTTCCAATAACAACGATAACTTTGGTGCACCATTTCTTATTGGAACCCTCCGTGCAGTCCTGCCTGAAATACTCCTTGATGTACAGGCACACCCTTTGTTGATTTTAGCTCCCTGAAGCCAACCCTGTAAGCCGTGTCGTCAGTCGCCCCTCCCTCCGTCAGAGCAACGGCAGACAATCGTTCCGCGCCTTTTTTCTGTGCGGACGCCATACCAAGGCAAGCATGGAGGCCGCTGAGCTCATTTTGGCAATTAGGAGCACATCAACCACCACACGCATTATCCAGCAGTATATGCAGCACCAGAACATGGCAACGCGATACCGGGCGAGGAGGCGACGTCAGCGCGGTCCCGTGAGTGATCAGGACATGGACACAGATTTCTCTGAAAGCATGGGCCCTGCCAATGCATGCATCATGGTGCTAATGGGGCAGGTTCATGCTGTGGAACGCCGATTCTGGGCTCAGGAAACAAGCACAGACTGGTGGGACCGCATAGTGTTGCAGGTCTGGGACGATTCCCAGTGGCTGCGAAACTTTCGCATGCGTAAGGGCACTTTCATGGAACTTTGTGACTTGCTTTCCCCTGCCCTGAAGCGCATGAATACCAGGATGAGAGCAGCCCTCACAGTTGAGAAGCGAGTGGCGATAGCCCTGTGGAAGCTTGCAACGCCAGACAGCTACCGGTCAGTTGGGAATCAATTTGGAGTGGGCAAATCTACTGTGGGGGCTGCTGTTATGCAAGTAGCTCACGCAATCAAAGATCCGCTGATATCAAGGGTAGTGACCCTGGGAAATGTGCAGGTCATAGTGGATGGCTTTGCTGCAATGGGATTCCCTAACTGTGGTGGGGCTATAGACGGAACCCATATCCCTATCTTGGCACCGGAGCACCAAGTCGCCGAGTACATAAACCGCAAGGGGTACTTTTCGATAGTGCTGCAAGCTCTGGTGGATCACAAGGGACGTTTCACCAACATCAACGTGGGATGGCCGGGAAAGGTGCATGATGCTCGCATCTTCAGGAACTCTGGTCTGTTTCAAAAGCTGCAGGAAGGGACTTTATTCCCAGACCAGAAAATAACTGTTGGGGATGTTGAAATGCCTATATGTATCCTTGGGGACCCAGACTACCCCTTAATGCCATGGCTCATGAAGCCGTACACAGGCAGCCTGGACAGTAGTCAGGAGCTGTTCAACTACAGGCTGAGCAAGTGCAGAATGGTGGTAGAATGTGCATTTGGATGTTTAAAGGCGCGCTGGCGCAGTTTACTGACTCGCTTAGACCTCAGCGAAACCAATATTCCCACTGTTATTACTGCTTGCTGTGTGCTCCACAATATCTGTGAGAGTAAGGGGGAGACGTTTATGGCGGGGTGGGAGGCTGAGGCAAATCGCCTAGCTGCTGGTTACGCGCAGCCAGACACCAGGGCGGTTAGAAGAGCACAGGAGGGCGCGGTACGCATCAGAGAAGCTTTGAAAACCAGTTTCATGACTGGCCAGGCTACGCTGTGAAAGTTCTGTTTGTTTCTCCTTGATGAAACCCCCCGCCCCTTGGTTCACTCTACTTCCCTGTAAGCTAACCACCCTCCCCTCCTCCCTTTAATCACCGCCTGCAGAGGCAATAAAGTCATTGCTGCTTCACAGTCATGCATTCGTTATTCATTCATCACACAAATAGGGAGATGACTACCAAGGTATCCCAGGAGGGGTGGTGGAGGAGGGAAGGAAAATGCCACACAGCACTTTAAGCACAGCACTTTAAAAGTTTACAACTTTAAAATTTATTGAATGACAGCCTTCTTTTTTTTGGGCAATCCTCTGTGGTGGAGTGGCTGGTTGGCTGGAGGCCCCCCCACCGCGTTCTTGGGCGTCTGGGTGTGGAGGCTATGGAACTTGGGGAGGAGGGCGGTTGGTTACAGAGGGGCAGCAGTGGCAGTCTGTGCTCCAGCTGCCTTTGCTGCAGCTCAACCATACACTGGAGCATTCTGGTTTGGTCCTGCAGCAGCCTCAGCATTGAATCCTGCCTCCTCTCATCACGCTGCCGCCACATTTGAGCTTCAGCCCTGTCTTCAGCCCGCCACTTACTCTCTTCAGCCCACCACTTACTCTCTTCAGCCCTCCACCTCTCCTCCCGGTCATTTTGTGCTTTCCTGCACTCTGACATTATTTGCCTCCACTCATTCGTCTGTGCTCTGTCAGTGTGGGAGGACAGCATGAGCTCGGAGAACATTTCATCGCGAGTGCGTTTTTTTTTCTTTCTAAGCTTCACTAGCCTCTGGGAAGGAGAAGATCCTGTGATCATTGAAACACATGCAGCCGGTGGAGAAAAAAAAAGGGACAGCAGTATTTAAAAAGACACATTTTATAAAACAGTCGCTACACTCTTTCAGGGTAAACCTTGCTGTTAACATTACATACATAGCACATGTGCTTTCGTTACAAGGTCGCATTTTGCCTCCTCCCACCGCGTGACTACCCCCTCAACCTTCCCCCCTCCCTGTGGCTAACAGCGGCGAACATTTCTGTTCAGCCACAGGCAAACAGCACAGCAGGAATGGGCTCCTCTGAGTGTCCCTGAAGAAAAGCACCCTATTTCAACCAGGTGACCATGAATTATATCTCACTCTCCTGAGGATAACACAGAGAGATAAAGAACGGATTTTGGTTGAATGCCAGCAAACATACACTGCAATGCTTTGTTCTACAGTGATTCCCGAGTACGTGTTACTGGCCTGGAGTGGTAAAGTGTCCTACCATGAAGGACGAAATAAGGCTGCCCTCCCCAGAAACCTTTTGCAAAGGCTTTAGGACTACATCTAGGAGAACCGCAAATGCCAGGGCAAAGTAATCCTTTCACATGCTTGCTTTTAAACCATGTATAGCATTTTAAAAGGTACACTCACCAGAGGTCCCTTCTCCGCCTGCTGGGTCCAGGAGGCAGCCTTGGGTGGGTTCGGGGGGTACTGGCTCCAGGTCTAGGGTGAGAAACAGTTCCTGGCTGTCGGGAAAACCGGTTTCTCCGCTTGCTTGCTGTGAGCTATCTACAACCTCCTCCTCCTCATCATCTTCTTCGTCCCCAAAACCTGCTTCCGTATTGCCTCCATCTCCATTGAAGGAGTCAAACAACACGGCTGGGGTAGTGGTGGCTGAACCCCCTAAATGGCATGCAGCTCATCATAGAAGCGGCATGTTTGGGGCTCTGACCCAGAGCGGCTGTTCGCCTCTCTGGTTTTCTGGTAGGCTTGCCTCAGCTCCTTCAGTTTCACGCGGCACTGCTTCGGGTCCCTGTTATGGCCTCTGTCCTTCATGCCCTGGGAGATTTTCACAAAGGTTTTGGCATTTCGAAAACTGGAACGGAGTTCTGATAGCACGGATTCCTCTCCCCAAACAGCGATCAGATCCCGTACCTCCCGTTCGGTCCATGCTGGAGCTCTTTTGCGATTCTGGGACTCCATCATGGTCACCTGTGCTGATGAGCTCTGCATGGTCACCTGCAGCTTGCCACGCTGGCCAAACAGGAAATGAGATTCAAAAGTTTGCGGTTCTTTTCCTGTCTACCTGGCCAGTGCATCTGAGTTGAGAGTGCTGTCCAGAGCGGTCAGAATGGAGCACTCTGGGATAGCTCCCGGAGGCCAATACCATCGAATTGTGTCCACAGTACCCCAAATTCGAGCTGGGAACGTCGATTTAAGCGCTAATCCACTTGTCAGGGGTGGAGTAAGGAAATTGATTTTAAGAGCCCTTTAAGTCGAAATAAAGGGCTTCACTGTGTGGACGGGTGCAGGTTTAAATCGATTTAACGTTGCTAAATTCGACCTAAAGTCCTAGTGTAGACCAGGGCTAACTGTTTAGCGACTCAGCTGGAGAGCTGGGACCAGAGAGGGCAAAGACATTGTCTTTAGGGAGGGAGCCCTGGGGACACAGCCCCTCACCAGAGCTGGGACTGTTTAAAGACTGCAGACTGAGACTTTGCCATTGAATTGCTTATCCCAGAAGGGGTTTTGTTTTGTTGAAAGCCCACAGCCTGTGATTGTGGCTCGGCTGGATGGCTGAGTCCCTGAAACTCACCTGAGAAACCACTAATAGATCACCAAAACTGAGAGAAGTCAGAAACACACCTGTCCAGAAGGGGGTGCTCGCGGGAGGTGAAGGTACCCCATTACAATTACCTTTCCCTGGCTGAAACTTACCTTTTTGGTTCAGATGTAAAACTGAAGCCCCTCAATTACATCAACTTAAATGTCACTGAGTTGGTGTGCATGAGTATAACTCAAGCCTGGTATACAGACAAAGTTGTATAAGTTTCCTGACAACCTTGTCTACGCACTACTATTTACTTTTCTCTAAATTTGGGCCCTTGTGTTATATTACATGCCCAATAGCCACAAAAGATTGGCCAAGACTTAAAAAAGTGTTATTTTTGGCATGTCTTTGATCTAATATTTTACTCTTCTGCCCATAAGTATCAGGGAATGGTATAGAGAACTTAAGCTGCAATTCCATAATTCAATAACAAGGAATGAAAACTTACCATCTTTATTATTAAGTAGCAATAATTACCATTTATGCAATAATTAGAGTATATTAGGTATACAGAGAGGTTTTATATATATATATATACACACACACACACACTCAAAACAACACATTGGGCCAAATCCTGAAGTGGTGTAAGAATCTATATAGACTAGATTGTGTTTACTCAGTCCTCACTCAGACAAAACCCCCTGTGATCTTAACCTCAGAGATGCTGAGGCCCAGATTTTTAAAGATATTTAGGCATTGCTTAGTTCACCATAGCAAGGTGAATGCATTTTAAAAAGCAACCGAGGCACTAAGACCTAAAACCTAGGTCAATCTAGCTACGTTGCTCAGACCCGAGAGATTTAATAAGCCTACCTGAGCTCCAGTTTAGACTGCAGTTAATCTGTCAACGTAGCTACCAGTTCTCAGAGATGGATTTACTACAGTGACAGAAGAATCCCTTCCGTTGCTATAGTGTCTATACACAGTGCTGCAGCAGCATTTCCAGTGTAAACATGTCCTTAGGAGCAATGGGAAACTTTGCTTATAAAATGTATGACTCATTATGGCCCTAAATTATGATTTCAGAATTAGGCCCATTGGGAATATTTCATATGTACAAAATATAATAAAACTAGAATTGCAAAAAAAACTGTAAAAAGGTTTTCTTAATCAAATCTATTCCTGAAATTCATTTGCTTGTTTATATGGGATTCAGTTAACTTTAATGGTAGCAGATTTTTCTGATTTACCATATAAAATACCATAAACCTGTGAGCAACTACTCCATTTCAATTAATAGCCGGTTGCATCTATGTACAGGGCTGGCTCCAGCGTAATAACTTGCCGCCGAACGGGGAGGCAGAGTGATGGTGTGGCCACCGAATTGCCGCCAGCGACCAAAGAAGAGTCGCATCCCCGCCGCCAAATAGCCACCGAGCGTGAAACGTGCTGTGACTGAGCGACTGCGGATTGCTGCCCCAGAGCTCCACGTCCTGCCGCCCCTTTACATTTGCCGCCCCAGGCACCTGCTGGGTTTGCTGGTGCCTGGAGCTGGCCCTGCCTATTTGTTACTCGTAGCTGTTTTCTTACATATAAATATACTCATAATGAAATACAAAGGACAATAATATGCCAATGGAGCTTGTAAGCCAGACTTTAACAAGCTGTGTACGTCAGATGTGATAACAGAGTGACAGTAAGCAGTGGTGTAATCAGTGTAATGGCTAGCCACAGCCTTAAAACCAAAATACAGCTAATTCAGAATTCATTCATGACTTCTTAGAACAAAACCTCTTATGCTAAGAAGATGCTGTGTGGGAATATTTGGATGTTTATTTGTCACCGTTGTCATTTTGTCTTCCAAAACTGTCACGTGTACCAAATCACTTTGATCATCAGTGGTGTTTGATAAAACACGTTTCCAACTAAGGCTGCTGAAGATAGAACAAGAAATTATTTTCAGTCGTTGTCATCATAAGTCCCAAAGGTCATGGCCTCCCTGCAAAGCGAGCACCATCCAGACTGATCTCTGGCAAGGTGCTCAAAGTGATCTGGTTTTATTTTCTGCATATACCATCGCTGGTGATCTTGTTGTACCACTGAAGTTTTTGGTGCCCATGGGATCACTGGCCAGGTAGCAGCATTCCTTGGTACTCAGGCTTCAGAATTTGTGGGTCTTCCAGTCTAATAATAGGTCCCCCAAAGCTGCCAAAACCAAGCTAGTGCTGATGGAGGCGATTGCTGGGTTCAGCTTCCAATATCTTCATTGCTGATCTTGATATGAAGCAGCTGACAAAGTCCACTCCAGGGGTTCGTTGATGTCGTGAGAATATTTAGGCTGAAGCTGACCCCTTGCAACAACCTGGTTGATTGTCCTTGTAGCTCATTTGTTTCTCAGCCAATGAGGTGAAAATGACCAATGAAATCTTGGTAAAAGAGCTATTCCAGTAACCTGTACACTGGTGGCACAAACAGATACATAAACAATAAGCACAGGCTACCTGCACCTCTTCTCCCACTCTCTTTCTCTCAGCCCTGGCTGCTGCTTATGTTTCTCAAGTGAACGAGACAATATTTATCTAAGGTCTTTCCTATTTAATATGTATCAAGGCCTTTTAAACACCCTGACCATGCAAACATTCACATGCAAAACTTGGCACATATGAGTGTACTCCTATTGAATTCCATGTGACTGCTCATGCAGGTAAAGCACATATGTAAGTGTTTTCAGTATTGGAGGCTAAGAGAATAAAAAATGTGCTCGCAGAACAAGCAAATATGGCAACTGTTATGTGTGCAGCAATGGGGCTATTTTTAAGGCACAGAAAAAAGATTTTAAAAATAGCCTAGCCATGATCTGATTGTTTTTGTTGTTTTCCTTTCCCCTGGCCCTACCTTTTTATCTTCTTCATGCATGGTATTATGTCTAAACTTTGGAGCAGGGACTGTATATTGTATTTGATCTGTAAAGTGCCTGGCACACTTTGGGTGCAACCTAAACAATAATCCTTAGGCTTTTAAAATGCACCATGGGAGTATTCCTTTCTGCAGCGACCAGAGATGAGCAAAAGGGGGTTTGGCTTAAAGTCTCATCTAACTGAGAAAACCCCACCCGTGCAGCACCCTCCTTCCCTGAGTGATGTTGTGCATGTGAACACTGCTTATGAACCTACATTATGAGTGCAACCCAACTCCAGGACCCTTCCGCCCAAAGACAGGAGTGCTAATCCACAGCGACACCCACCATATAGTGTATTAACGCACCTTTTGGCATTCCTTACTATTCGGGCTTGTAGGGAAGAGTGGGAAGCAGGGTGTTCCTTTATCTTGTAAGGCGAAGGAAGGCACCCACACTAATTTCTAGGCAGATATGGTAGCCATGGAGCAGCTTGCCCTATCAGTTAGGAAAAAATCTTGCTGTGCAACCTCACCTTCTCTATTTGCCTGTATCAGAAAAATTCCAGTTATACAGTCATTCAGGTTAAGTTATTCTTCCCTCGGGGCATATCATAATAATTAATAATATGCTGATAAGGGAGGTTGCTGTGGGTGGTGATGGACTTGGGCTTGTACAGACTTGCACACTAGGCCAATTCTGCCATCAGGCATTCCAGGATAAATCAGAAGTAGTTCCACTGAAGTCAACAGAGCTGCTCCAGGTTGCTGTTGGTATAACAGAGGGAGGAATCTGGCCCAGGGTCTGTAGTCATAACTCGGTCAATTCATAATCTTAGCTTCACCGATACCCACTGTATTACAAATCTTACCCCTCAACAGATCTGTTTTTCCTGCAAGCTGTATTATGCTGTTAATCGGTGGAGTATTTTGGGTAATTGCCTCCCCCCCCCCTTTTTAGCTCAATTTGTTTAAAACATCAACAAAAAAGCCTTCAGAGTTACTAAACAAAATAGATGTTCAGTGCCAGCATTTACAGTGTTTTCTCTCTCCATTGGGAGTAGTTATGAATGAGTTTAATCAAGTTAGGTATCAAATTGTTGCAGAACATGGATTAGCATGTTTAGTAAAGCAGTCATTTAAATGTAGAATTGCTGGTGTGGTAACCTCTGTGCATCCTAGCAAACAAAGAATTTGTAGGCAAGTGACTTACCTACTGTAGATCTCTATTTGTCACATGGTGCTTGGCATATTTTTAAGCAGGCAATTAATATTCACCAAAGATTTTTTAAAAAGAACTTTCTGTTCTATTAATACTTTAGAAAGCAAAGCATTGATTAGCTAAAATGTGCAAGGAAATTAGTTTTTTGGTTTTTTATGTTCTATTTAACAGCACAAGAAATGCCATCATTCAAACAGAGGCAAAACCTAATTTCTCATTTTCTAAAAGGTTTGCATTGATTCTTTCATTCTTTATGGGTGATCTGTAATTCCATTGTTGTTAGATTTCTCCTCACATCTGCAATGTGCTGTAAAAATGTACCATATTTCCTTTCTATCAGCCAACAATCTAGATAAATGCCAAATTCAGAGATGAAAGGAGAAGAGAAATAGTCTAACAGCTTTGTTATCACGCAGTGCAAAGTTTGCTTACCATTTAAAATGCTATGCAGCACAGATGTGATTACTTCAGAAATCAGGAACGTAAACTTTCTATTTCCTGTTGTACAAATGAAATAAAGAGACAGAATCATGGTGGTATGAAAAATAATTTTCACTGATTACACAATTGTTTTTGCATTCAATTAACAAAATAAAATGAGGTGGAAAAGAGTGTAAATTCACACTTGAAACACATTTCGGAGCAGAAAGTTTTGAAATAGAGCCTTAATTTTTGCATGCACATATTTGCACATCTAATAACTTATGTCTGCAAATTTTGTACGCTATAATTTGTGCATATGGCTGACAGAATTTACATCCAGAAGTCTCATTTGCATGGGCAAACGGTGCACAAATGCTTCTTCCCATCTGCATTCTATGATTTTTGTGCATGAATAAATCATGCATAAAAAAGGCACACACTGGTGCTTTGTGTGCACAAAGCTGCATGCATGGAAATGAGATCAGGAAAAGGCCCTTGGCAACACTGCCCTCACATTAAAACAAACTTGTGTGACGAATGTGGTGTTACAGAATTACATGTATAAAAGGATGTGATCATTACAATGCAGACTGAGAGGAGGAATTTGGGGTAGTGTGTACAACGTTAGTACCTTTCATACTAACTAGAGATTCAGTAAGGAATACAGTTCCGATATGTTGAGCCACCCTGAGATCAGGGCCCCTGCTCTGCTGCTGGCTCTCAGTCTAGCAGGGTGTGGGGAATACACTTAGAAGCAGCATCACCTGTCACTCTTTAGTAATCCCCTCTGGCTGTTGCAGGGAAGGCATTTGCAGCCTCCATAGGGAGCATCATCCAGCCCTCCTCTGGTGGGAGACAGGTTCATTGTGAGTTGGGGCCTCAAAGGGAAAGAGGGAATGACAGAGATTGTTAGGGCTCAGAGGACAATCTCCATCTTCCACTCACAAGAAAGCTCTTATATTGGTTTAAACCCGGTTTATATCGATTTAACTTGCATCAAGCCCAAAGGGATTGGGGCAGGGGAGAAAAGAGGAAATGCACAGAGCTAAAACACAAGCTGGTCCAATATCTTGTGTTTTAGCTCTGTGCACTTCCCCCTTTCTCCCCTGCCCCAATCCCTTTGGGCTTGGTGCAAGTTAAATCGATATAAACCGGCATAGTAGTGTATACTGCAAATACAGCATAGTAGTGTATACTGTTTTATATTTAATTCTGTAAAGTGCTTTGGGGTAGTTTGTATGGAAGATGATAAATTAAGTCCATAGTTAACTTAGATATGATTTAAAAAACATAATATAAACCTTCAGGCTTCCGGTTGTAAGTCAAGCACTAAATGCCGAGGGTAGGAAGAAACTTTCTGTAAGGGCAAGCTATTCCATTGTGTTGCATCTTCTCCAATGCATCTAATAGTGTCAATTCTCAGAGATTGGATGCTGGACTAAAGGACTGATCCACTATGACAATTCCTATGTTCCTAACAAAAATTGTTGGATCCGTCTTGTCCATTGGGCTCTGCTAAGAAGTCTGCTATCAGTCTCTGTGCTGCCTTTCTTGCGACTAAGCCTTCCAGAGTCGGTTCAATCCCATTAATCCCCTGCCACATTGAATTAGCCAATAACACAGTTATCATTGGATCAGAGGCTTTTCAAAAACCTTGAGGGGTTTTTATATTCTAGTATTTAGGGTTTCTAAGATATTGTAAATACCCGATAGCCATATTTATGTCTTTAAAAAACAGGTTCCCAGGAATTGCCTTAACCATAACAATGCACTGGATTTTGAAGACACAGAAAAAGAAAACTGCAGGATATCAAAATATAACCACAATTTAAATATGTAATAACACTGAATCTCCCCTTTTTTTTCTCAAGCAAGTTTTTCTAGTGTCTGCATGCAAAACAATTCTAGACATGATTACAGGCGAATTCTATACGTGATTATAGAGAAACCTCCACATAAATATACTGCAGCTGCAAATTGTAACTAGGAGAGAAACAGTCCTTCAACATATTTAAAAGAAACTATTTTACTTTCTTACATGTGATACGTTTATACGCATCCAGAGCTACTCTATTAACTGCTAGGGTCAGACTAACAGAGTTAAAAACCTAAAGAGTTACTGTCTGATTCAAAGCCCATTGAACTCAATAGTAACTCTTAAAATAAATACTGGCATCAGACTGTGACATACTGTCTGCTATATGCCTATGTAATTTTCTTGCACTTTGCAAAATAATAAAAAGACTGATGTGTAGAGTGGATCAATGCATATAATAATAATTTTATACAGTGTTTTTAATATTCAAAACATTTGATATAATGTTTAGCTCAGTGATATCATTTAATATTATTATTATATTATATTTCTATTGTGATGGCCAGTATTGTGCCTGTCCCAGTCGTGTACTAGGGCTCCATTTTACAAAATGTTGTACATACGTATAAACAAAAGATGGTTCCTGCCCCCAAAGAACTTACAAGCAAAATAAAAACGAATAAATAATTCCCTATATATCACAAAATAAGTGGAGTGATCAGATGTAGCTTTCAGAGAGGTTTAATATTTTACTTTTTGTTCCAAATTAAAAAACTTTAACTCAATTATGTGCAGAATGAAAATCTAGAAGGAACTCTGTACATGAACGATCAGAAATAATGTTCTTCTCTATTCTTAACTTTCCACATTACACATAGACCTTTATCTCATGTTGTGTACCTGGAAGTCGCGGGGGGAGGGGGAATGTTTTGTGGTGTAAGTTCATTTCACTCATCTACTGCAGTATGTTATCTTTTGGAGCTGAGACAAGAGTTTAGCCCACAAACAGCTTAGTCTTTGTGGTTAGAGTGATCTAATATCTGCAGTTCTTAGTCATTTTCTAAAATGTTTTTAAGGTACTGTTTTTAATCCTTATTAGTTTGGAATCTCCCATGACTGTGTTCTCATTTATTGTTTGTAATGTGATTTCTAGACCTAGATTCCTCACCAAAATTCTGGTTCTGAACAAATTCTGATTCAAACGTTGCGGAAGTTTGGCTTCAAAGAAAGGACAGTGTTACACAAGAACAGGTTTGGTTGGTGAAATAGGCTGTGTCTACGCTAGGAGCACATTACTGCTCCAGAAATACTGGTCTGCTACACCAACAAAGCGCGACAGTGTGGGCATAGCGCTTATACTAGCAAAGCTTCGTGTTTTACCAATATAGTAAAACCACCCCTCAATAAGGAAAACAAATGTATGTTTATAGTGCAGTCCTGGGGTGTGATTGCAGCACAAACAGACATACCTAAACTAGGCTCAGTCTAGCTAGCTCAGGTTCCGGAGTAGTGAAGCTATAGCAGTGCCCACTTTCATGCAGGCTAGCCATCCGGGCAATTACCCCAGGGTTCTGCCCACACTGAAGCCTCTATTGCCACAGCTTCATTGCTCCAGTACCTGAGACAGCTAGATTAAAGCTCAGGTACCTCTACTCAAGCTGCCCTCAAGCCCACTGATTGCAGACTGTGGTGGCAGACATCTGTAGCATAGACGAAGCCTGACTTTCTTTCCATTTTTTGAGGAGTCCCTGAAAGCAGAGATCTTGGTGTGGGTAGCTGCTCCTCCTTCCTTTTTCCTCCTTCCTTTTTTTGGCAATAGGGGTTTACATCCCTTTGGGAAAATAAGGAGTCTATGAATATGGTCAAGGAAGTGGCTTCCCTGAGACTATCGCTTAAATCTGTAACCCAATGGAATGCTGTGATGGGGTGTCTAGACCCCACATACGGCAGCAGACACTAAAGAGTTAATGAAGAGAGCAATCATTTCCCTGGCTGTGGCTAAACTCTGGTTAGCAACAGCTGGGCAAAAAAGCTGTCACCTAGACAGAGCAGGGTAGGGTAGCTGCTGGAGAGCCACTGGGGAGGATCTCTACAGCATCAGATATGGAAAGGAAGCTGCCCAGAGAGGCTAATTTTCTGGTAGAAGGTTCAGGGATGGTTGCTACACAGCAGATGCTTGCACAGGCCATAGGTAGAAAGCAGTCTAATGGGGTAGTAGGAGACTTATGTGTGCACTCTGCCTAACATAGGGCAACTGCACTGGGACCCAGAGAAAAGAGTGGGCCTGGGTGTCCCCATACCACCTTGATGCTGAAGGAAGGCAGAGACTGCTGAAGCCCCAGATATGGGGTGGGGGGCATGATCCTAATGTAAAACTACTGGGCTTTATTTTGGTTCCTGTTTTGACTTCCTGTTGTTCCTTCCCTGGTGAAGAAGGGAGAGAGGGATGTTGGAACCCAGGACTACAGGGAGGAAGCCCATCACAGGCTGTAGGGGAGAGACTCCAATGGCCCAGCCAGAAGGCTGGAGCTGTAAAGAGAGGCCAAGTGCTATAGATCATATTTCTGAACTGGTACAATAAGGGAAACAGAGGCTAGGCCACTGCTCTCAAACACTTGGCCATAAGAGGATGCATTGAAGGGTAAGAGGCTGGACTACAAATAACTTTTGACGTTTTGTTTTCTTGCTTTTTGTGGGGGACTAGGTAGCTGTCATCACTAAGGTTGTTACACTTATCAGTCTGACTGTATGGCTAACAAAATCTAGATGTAGAACTGGATAAAATGACTTGAAAGTTTGGTGGAGTTTCTCAAAAATATTAACTTTTTTTCAAAATTTGAAACTTGACAAACAATGTTGTCAATATTAGGAATTTCAATTTTTTTTGATTAGCCCTATCTCTGTGCAAGCTTCAAAAGGGAAGGAAGCCACTGAAAACAACTGACTGCTAAGGAAACTTTTGCAAAATAGTACTTCCTGGTATATTGTTGGGTGATGGGCTGGGGGGCAGGGGGAGGGGTTTTTTCTCTGAATCAAGCAATGGCTGGTGGAGGAAAGAGGCTATAAAATCTTGTCCCGGGAATGAGGAGTTGAGGCGGGGAAATAACTCCAAAAGCTAAGCTGTACCTGTTTGCATCCTGAGGCTGAGCTGACAAACAATGTCCTTACTTTCTTTTGATTTTTAGTAAACCAATACTTTTAATGTTCAAGACTAGCTGACATGAACACTTTTGCAAAGCAGAAACCTGGAACCCTCACACACAGTTGATGGATTTATGTGGAACACCCAATGTCTGTGGTGATGGGTGCCATATAAATGCATTAGGCTAAATTAGATAATGATAGGGTGCAATGGCTGCAGTTCCATCAAGAACTCCTTTGTGATTTTATATGCAATATTACTGGGATCTCCAAAAAGAATCTTTTAAAAATGATTGTGTATAAATATCCCCTTTGTAAGAGTGTAAATACACACTAGAGTAGCTCACCTAGTTAGGGGGATGGTGCACAGGAACATTTGAGTGAAATCCAAAGACCCGTTCAATTCCACAATGTTCATGCCACTTTTTCTGTTTACTACTGGAATGAAATTCATCCCAGTGCACAAGGCCTGAGCATCAGTGAAGTCATTCTTGAACCCTATTTTGAGGGCAGTAATAAGACTTCAGTGGTGTACAGGCCTTGAGGTAGTTCTCTGCACAGGAGTGAATTTCACCCCATGTGAACATTTAAATGAATGGATTATTAGTCATATTTAAATTTGGGGAATGGCTGAACTGTATTGAAACACCTGCACTTGCATACCAACAAAGGCATTTGTGTGTGGACAGAAGTATTTATTTTTGCTGTTCATTATTCTCCTGTTTAAAATGTTTGTCGTCCAATCAGGGAGCAGAAACAATACCATGTAACTTAAGTGATCAATAATACACCCTGAAACATGAATAATCAAAGAGCACAGTCTGCAGCTACCCACTGGCTGAAATGTGTTTTGCAAAAACATATCAAATAGTTAAAATAGCAAATAAATTCATAAAAACTGAAACCAGTTCAGAGATTCTTAGGGGCAGGAGCTAAATTTATGGGGTAACTTATTCACACCAAATCATTCAAATAGCTCTAATACACACTACGAAATATCTTCTGTCTACATAAAAATAGCATAACTTCAACCCCACCAACTCAGTGACAGTTTCCTCACTAGTCTGGTTCTTTTAACATTCCTCCCTTATTGTGTTTAGCTCATTTTGTCACATAAATACAATGGAGTTTGTGTTTGTGTATATATATAATATCTCCTGTATGTTGTCTCAGGAAAAACATGTAAAGTGAGGCATGGGTATTACAGTATGCAGGATTGTGCTAATGGTGCCCTGTAGCAGTAAGTTCTGAAAAGTATTTGAGTCATAAAAGTACCATGCTCTAGTCCTTCAGAGGTAAATGAAAGTGGTCTATTGTTTCCTACTCCTATGCAGTTTTCTCTCCAGGTTCTGGCCCGCCAGTCATTTTAATCTGGCCCTCAAGCTCCCGCTGGGGAGCGCAGTCTGGGGCTTGCCCCACTCAGGCACTCCAGCCAGGGAGCAGGGTTGGGGGCCACTCCATGCGGCTCCCAGAAACAGCGGCATGGCCCCACTCTGGGCCCCACTCTGGCTCCTATGTGTAGGGGCAGCCAGGGGCTCCACGCTGCTCCCACCCCAAGCGCCGCGCCGGCAGCTCCCGTTGGCCGAGAACTGTGCCCAATGGGAGCTCCAGGGGCAGCCTCTGCGGATGGGGCAGTGCGCAGAGCCTCCTGGCCACAGCTTTGCATAGGAGCCGGAGGAGGGACATGGCCGCTGCTTTCGGGAGCTGCTTGAGGTAAGCGCCATACAGAGCCTGTACCCCTGAGCCATCCCCGCACATCCCAACCTTCTGCCCCAGCCCTGATCCTCCTCCTGCCCTCTGAACCCCTCGATCCCAGCCCGCTGCAAACTGCTGCTCCCCAAACCCGTCATCCCGAGCCCCACCCCAGAGCACACATCCCCAGCTGGAACCTCCTCCCGCCATCCAAACCCCTCAGTCCCAGCCTGGAGCATCCTCCTATACCCCGAACTCCTCATCCCCATCCCCATCCCAGAGCCCGCACCCCCAGCTGGAGTCCTCACACCCCCGCACCCTACTCCCCTGCCCCAGCCCAGAGCCCCCTCCTGCACCCTGAACTCCTCTTTTCTGGCCCCACCCCAGAGCCCACACCCCCAGCCAGAGCCCTCACCCTCTCCTCACCTGAACCCCAGTTTTGTGAGCATTCATGGCCCACCATACAATTTCTATTCCCAGATGTGGCCTCGGGCCAAAGAGTTTGCCCACCCCTGTACTAGAGCTTGCTTACACAAACATCTGTTAAAAGAACATATTTTCCCTGCACTATATGAAAGAGACCAAAATATAACAACCCCCTTGTTAGCGAATACATGACTTTGGAACGACTGCTAGTAGAATAAAATTCTAGGGGGACCATGATTCTGGTAATGGGAGGTGGAGCCTTTCACATCTGTATCCCCAGTTTATATCAGACTGGGTCAGTCTGAGTATGAAAAAGATTTGCTGGTCTATTTGAAAGGAGTTGGTGATCTTAGCATGCTTCCCAGTGGGAAAGATCCCAAAAAACACTGGTACCCTATCATCAGAGAAGCCAAGGATTGAATGGCCTTGGTACCTAACCTACCCTTTCACTTCTAAGAGTGGCCTTTCCAGAACAGGCATAGGCATGTTGGTGGAGAAGTCTCTGCTGATTTGAATGATTTGCAGTTAAAGTTTCTGCTGTACAAGTGCTCAGAAGCTATAGTGATGAAGGCCAATTAAGTACGCGGGGCCTGACCAGCAGCCTACTGAAGTCAATGGAAGATTGACCCTGAGTGACAGTACAGCTGCTGGTTAATTTAAGCTACGCAATTTGAGTTACGTTAGTAGCATAACGCAAGTCGACATAGCTTAGATCTACTTATTGCGGGGTCCACACCCTGCTGTGTGGACGGGAGACGCTCTCCAGCCGACATTGCTTCCACCCCTCGTTGAGGTGGAGTACAGAAATCAATGGGAGAGCACTGATTGCAGCAGCGCTGATTTAGCTCCGCTGTGAAGACAAGCCCTGACTTCAATGGGCTTTGGATCGGGCCCTTCAAAAAAAAAACAAAAACAAAAAGTGAATAAGACTACATCCTTAGTGCACCTAGAGGTAAGTGCAATAGAAATGGGGCTAACAACAGAACAAGCATATTAAACACAGACCTTATGAAAGTCAGTCAATGATATGTTTAAAAAAATTAGCATTTTGGTACAGCAAGGTTATCTGCACATGCATATTTCATAATTACCCGTAATTCTCTGTTGTTTAGGTAGTAATTCTTGGGTTTTGCCAGAGGCAGATCTTACTGAAAATAAGATGGATATTTGCTATTAATTTTGGAAGCTGTTGTGGTGACTTCATTATTAATCTCTACTTTTCAAAATTGTAGAGCTGAGCTGTTTGGGAAAAAGTATATATAAATGTGAAAAAAATCCATGTACTTTTTAAGTTAAAAGAATAAAAAAACTGTACTCTGAAATGCCACTAAACATGGGTTAATTTGTTTTAATTTTAATAAAATTATCAGCCACTTGGTCATGATTTACCAGAGCACTATGGGTTATTTATTATTATTTATATATTTTACTCTGTGAGTGCACAAGGCCCCACTGTTCTAGGTGCTGATCAAAGATGTTGAGGGAAAAATAAATCTAAAATGGAGGTATTTCACCTTGAAAAGTTGTTGCTGAGTACTGACACAGCTGACACACATTGGTCTCAGTAGAGGCCGAATGGGTAGCTGTTTTAGGTATGGCCCCTGTTACTGTAGTATAGGAGCACCTCAAAATCTTAATCTTCACAACATCCTGGTTGATAGGGGTAAAAAAAGCTATGTTACAGGTGGGGAACTGAGTCAGAGAGAGACTGGCTTTAATTTTGACTTGCCCAAACTCACATGGGAAGTCTGGGTCACTTCCTTTTACTTAGTTGCTTTCTTACCCCTTGTCCTTTCCTTTAGTGGGCCGTCCTCTTACAACACACACCCAGCTGGCAGGACCGTGGTGTTGGGCCTCTACTCCCCCAACCCCTCCTGCCACTTCCAACATCAGCCTCCACACATCCCACTACTTCCCCTCTTTTTCAGTTCACTTTTCTCCGAATGAGAAGACAAGAGGAAGGGGAAAGGTGGTTAAGCACTGGAATCAATTGCCTAGGGAGGTTGTGAAATTTCCATCACTGGAGATTTTTAAAAGCAGGTTGGACAAACACCTGTCAGGGATGGTCTAGAGAATACTTAGTCCTGCCATGGATGCCGGGGACTGGACTAGATGACCTCTTGAGGTCCCTTTCAGTCCTGCGATTCTATTATTCTATGAAAAGGAAGAAGAAGAGAGAAAAATGTTAACACATAATCTAATGAAACAGCCTGTTTTAAAATCCTTTTTTACTTGTAATAGTGGAGAAAGATAGTTGATACAAAGATTCAATTACATTAAAAAGAATGAGAAGTGCCTTAAGGAAGTCTGCAGCAGTGTTGCAGCTTGCTTTGACATTAGATGGTGGGAATCTAGAATAAACTGGGATTTTAGGGCCCAGTTCTTCAAGCAATTACTAGGCTGTGAAGTACTCTACCATGTGTAGTCCCATTAGAGTATGGCTTTGTCTAGATTAGGATTTAAGGGTGTGCTAGCTAATGTGCTAACATATGGGCATATCTACACTGCAAGCGATTGTAGCAGAGGTAGGCAAATACATGCTAACTTTAATCTAGCTAGCACAGGTAACAATAATACGGTAGACATGACAGCATGCGCTTCCGTGTGGGCTAGAAACCAGAGAACATGCCAGGGACCCCGTCAAATTTATACTCTGGCAGCAAGCCTGTCCCGAAGCCCATGCCACCAGGTCTACACTACTATCTACTACTAGATCAAAGCTAGCAGGGGTATCCCTACCTGTGTTACAATCACACCTTCACCTGTGGGGTAGACAGCTCACGTAGACAAGGCAGTGTGTGCTGTAACTCATGCTAACTTGGTCCAGCTAAAGCCTGATGACACCTTCTGCTTTAAATGGACCAGTTTAACATGTGTTCAAGTCTACGGTGCCTTACCTACACTGGACTTTTAAAACATGTTGGTAGCATGTGTTAGCTAATACGAAGGCAGAGGCTATGTCTTCACTGCAAAAAAACCAACCACAACTGTGTGTTTCAATGGAAAATGCTAGTGAACATAAGGCACTGCAGCTTTCATAGAATCGTAGAATCATAGAATATCAGGGTTGGAAGGGACCTCAGGAGGTCATCTAGTCCAACCCCCTGCTCAAAGCAGGACCAATCCCCAATTAAATTATCCCCGCCAGGGCTTTGTCAAGCCTGACCTTAAAAACTTCTAAGGAAGGAGATTCCACCACCTCCCTAGGTAACGCATTCCAGTGTTTCACCACCCTCCTAGGGAAAAAGTTTTTCCTAATATCCAACCTAAACCTCCCCCACTGCAACTTGAGACCATTACTCCTTGTCCTGTCCTCTTCCGACACTGAGAATAGTCTAGAACCATCCTCTCTGGAACCACCTCTCAGGTAGTTGAAAGCAGCTATCAAATCCCCCCTCATTCTTCTCTTCCGCAGACTAAACAATCCCAGTTCCCTCAGCCTCTCCTCATAAGTCATGTGTTCCAGACCCCTAATCATTTTTGTTGCCCTTCGCTGGACTCTCTCCAATTTATCCACATCCTTCTTGTAGTGTGGGGCCCAAAACTGCACACAGTACTCCAGATGAGGCCTCACCAATGTCGAATAGAGGGGGACGATCACGTCCCTCGATCTGCTCGCTATGCCCCTACTTATACATCCCAAAATGCCACTGGCCTTCTTGGCAACAAGGGCACACTGCTGACTCATATCCAGCTTCTCGTCCACTGTCACCCCTAGGTCCTTTTCCGCAGAACTGCTGCCTAGCCATTCGGTCCCTAGTCTGTAGCTGTGCATTGGGTTCTTCCGTCCTAAGTGCAGGACCCTGCACTTATCCTTATTGAACCTCATCAGATTTCTTTTGGCCCAATCCTCCAATTTGTCTAGGTCCCTCTGTATCCTATCCCTGCCCTCCAGTGTATCTACCACTCCTCCCAGTTTAGTATCATCCGCAAATTTGCTGAGAGTGCAATCCACACCATCCTCCAGATCATTTATGAAGATATTGAACAAAACCTCTATTTAGCTAGTCCAGGTAAACCCTAGGTGGGAGGAATAGGGATGATCTCTGCTAGCTACAATGAGGTAAAAGTTACTTCACTACCATTTTACATTGAGAAAATGCATCTCATTTTGCAGTGCAGACAAAGACAACGTTTAAAGGACAGTAGCAAGTGCTTGCAGGATCCAGTTTCTTAGAGAAGGAGACACTTGATTCACAGCTACTTAAAAAGATGTGATCTTCTACTACTTCAAACAGTAGCAAGCTGTAGTCTCAGTATTCCGTACGCTGGCGTTGTCAACTAATTGAAAGAAGGGCTGATTTTAAGCCATTTTGTGTAATGCACAAAAGTACTTACTTGTAACTTTTAAGTCTATATTTGAATTCTGCTAATGAATTGAGATCCCAGTCATTTTATCTGAAGCAGTTCAGTTCACTTGAAGCCCAATAGAGTTTTATTATAACAGGCACATTTCTTCTCTCTGTGTGCCAATTGTTTCAAAGTAGAATGATTCTGAAGACACCTTTTGACTCAACGGAGTAATTACCAGATGTCAAATGTTCTGAATGTAATGAAGCAATGCAGTTTGGGTTAGCAATGGGAGGAAGATGACCTGAAGTGATATAGCTAATTCAAAATGGTGATGCGTCCACTTGAATATTAGAGTGATATAATTCCTTCCAAAATGGTTGTCACTTGCAGAGCAAACTAATGATAGTGGGATAAGATGCAAAAATAAAGCAGGAGGGTGGAGGGGGGGAATCATTTGTGAGTGGTCACAAGGCAGCTTATGCCAAAATAAGCAGAGGTATAATGAGAAAAATCTCATGTAGATAAGGCCTCAGCCCTGGTGTAAGAAGGGGCTGTGCCATAGACTGCAGTGCAGTGGCATCTGCTTTACATCAGGTCTACCTCTGGCCATGTAGGGGGCAACCCCTTGACTGCCTGCAATCAATGTAAAAATTTCAGGGGTATAGCAAGACAAATAAACAGAAAAATCTGTTTCCAACTTTTCCAATGGATTTAAAATGATTTATAGTCAGATGTGTGGCAAAGACAAACCTCCTCCATTTTAAAGTTGAATGAAGAGATGGGGTTTCACAATGAGTCATTCCACAGTGCTGGATATCTTAAGTGGCAAAGTCTGACTACCTAAAGAATATTGCTCTTTCTGTGTAGACTAGAACTCAGGTGCTTGATCATGCTGCAAACACAAAGTTGTCTGCCTGTGGGACTAAGGCTGATCTCATCACGGAAGGATGCTCTGTAGTTCATGCCATCAGTTAGGCTACATGTACAATAAAAATCATGGTAGATACAAGTTGGCAGCATACAGCTGTGAAAGTTTGGATACATTTGGTGTGTGCATACTCGGCTCCTTGTGAAGGTGCTGGATGTACTCACCAGGTATGCTTGTGTCCATGCAAAATTAAGTGCACTACGGATAGGTACCCCAGTGTACCAAGCGCTGCCAGTGCTTTTGGGGACACTTTAGCAATAATTTGTAAGATAGTAATGACTCGCCCAGGGACCTCTGCGAGGTGGGGGACAAGTTCTCAACATGCAACTTTCTCCAACCCATAATACCATCCATTTCCCATAATTATCATGCAGTTTTTTAAAAATCCAACAAACCCCAAGTAGTGCTTTTTAGTCTGTGCCATCTGACAGAATGGAGCCCCCAGCTTTGCACTATTCTCATGAATGTTGCAAATACAGATTGCACAATTCTCCTGTATTTGCAGCCCCACAGAAAGTACCACAACAACCCCGGACATGAGCATATCTTTGTGGCAGTTTGCTGATGAACATAGTGAAAAACAATTCAGGGTTGCTGGTGGCAATCATGGAGCAGCTGCAGACAGTGGAGCACCATTTCTGGACCCAAGAAATGAGCACTGACTGGTGGGATCACATCATAATCCAGGTGTGGGATGATGAGCAGTGGCTGCAGAACTCTTGAATGTGACAGGCCACATTCCTGGATGTGTGTGCTGAGCTCATCCCAGCCCTCCAGTGCAGCTGAAAAGTGTGTGGCAATTGCACTGTGGAAGCTTGCAATGCTGGATAGCTACTGGTCAGTGGGAAATTATTTTGGAGTTGGAGTTGGAGTAGGGACAATTGTCATGCAAGCGAGTAAGACCATTAATTGTTTCTGGCTACACAAGACTGTGACTCTTAGCAATGTCCAAGAAATAGTGGATGGATTTGCAGCCGTACGCTTCCCCAGTTGTGGTGGGGAAATCCCTATTTTGGCATCAGCCTACCTTGCTACTGAATACATCAAGAAAGGGCTACTTTTCTATGGTTATGCAAGCATTAGTGGGTCACCAGGCATGCTTCACCAATATCAGTGTGGGCTGGTCAGGGAAGGTACTTGATGCTCACATCTTTAAGAACACAGGACTTTTCAGAAAGCTGCAAGCAAGAATATTCGTTCCCAAGATTATCATTAGTAATGTTGAAATGCCAGTAGTGATTGTGGGGGACCCAGCCTACCCCAATTCCTCTGGCTTATGAAGCCATACACTGGCCACCTGGACAACATCAAGGAAAGATTCAACTACAGGCTCAGCAACTGCAGAATGACTGAATGTGCTTTTGGTAGATTGAAAGGCCACTGGCAATGTTCACTCACTAGACTGGATCTCAGTGAGAAAAATGTCCCAATGGTTATGGCTGCCATTGGGGCCTGCATAACATCTTGCAGCAAAGGGGAAAGAGCTGCCACCAGGGTGGAGAGCAGAGGTGGAGTGGCTGTCTGCCAACTTTGAACAGCCAGACACAAGGGCTTTAGATGAGCCAAACGCGAAGCTATGCAATTGAGAGAGGCTTTGAAAGAGCACTTTGTCAGCCACAGCAGTGTTCTCAACCGCTTTCATGGAATGATCTGCCTCGTGTAATATATGTTCTGTATTGGTGAGACTTTGCCTGCTGGTATCTATTCTGTTGGGCCAGCAGCTGTGAGTGCTACTATCAGCTGAGTGGCTCTTGTTGTACATTTATAAATATGGCTGGGGGTTTTCCTAAAGCTCTGAATTCTGTGGTGCTTGGTGTGCATGTGCAAGTAATGTTTGCTTTCTTGAGTACTGCTGTGCACTCTGTAATATGTGGTGTGACCTAAAAGATAATTTGATTCTCCAAAAATAGAAATTTATCCAGTGGTGGGAGAAAACAGTGCAGAAAATCAAAGTGCAAAAAAGCAACCAGAGAACGTTATAAAAAAAATTTAACATAATTTAACTAGGTGAAAATTTTAAAAGTAAACATTTGTGTAAACAAATATAGTCTGTTGTGGCTACACATACCAGTCTGTGGTCATTGTCATTGTCTGTGGAGCTGTGGTTTTCCTTGCTGCCCCTGGTGTGGAGTGGGAGGGGGTAAGAATGCAGCCCCGGATGCCATTTACTATTTGGGGGGATATAAGGAGCACTGAACATAGAGTTCTCTAAGGACTGCAATGACTGGGA
Organism: Lepidochelys kempii; assembly: GCF_965140285.1. NCBI lineage: Eukaryota > Metazoa > Chordata > Testudines > Cheloniidae > Lepidochelys > Lepidochelys kempii. The sequence continues at coordinate 61,983,163 of NC_136384.1, read as the reverse complement.
GGCTGGGATTTTTGGACTCTAGGTCAATCAGGGTCTGTAACATTTGAGTTTGCTGCCTGAGAAGATCCATAGTGTCTTGGTACGTTTCCTGCTCCTTGTCCTGCTGGGACTTCTGGGCCTTTTGCCTCTCCTCTGTCTTTCTCCATGCTGTTGGTCACTGCTTTGGTCCATGCTTTGTTCATGGTTCAGTGCAGCACTGGCTTGCAGGATCTCACAGAACATGTTCTCCCTAGTCCTCTTCTTTCTCCTCATCAGGGTCAGGCATTCTGCACTGTAGAGGGGCCACCCCTCAAAGCCACCATGCCAGAAGCTGCTGATAAAAACAGACCAATGCACCATTAGATGTACAATCACAAGGGAAAGGTACATTTAAAAACTCCCTTTCCTTATTCCCATAAATACTTTTAACAAGAAATGCTTTACTGACCTTCAATTTTGAAGTATTTCAGTACAGCACTGCTGTCCAGTTCCACCCATGGCAAGTATGGCCTGCTGTCTGTGTGTGTGTGGGGGGGGGATTTTCTCTTCTACGAATCTATTACATTTTTGTCACTGTTCTAAAGGGACAACTGTACTGCAATGGCACTGAATATTGGCACTGTTTTTCATGGGCAGTGTGGTTTTAGCTGATATCTCACTTCTGAGGGTCACAAAGACACAGAGAAGACAGATGATCCTGGCATTCCAAAGTTGCCCAGATCTGATGCCACCAGTCTGTTGACTGCCATGGTGCCTGCTGAAGTCATCACAGAGTGGCACGGGAAGGTGTCCTACTGTGGAGGAAGAAATAAGACACCCATCCCTAGAAAATTTGGGAGAGGATTGCAGAGTATCTCCATGAAAGTTCATCAAGATCTCACAGGAGGGTAAAAGGGACATCTCTATCCACACAGATATTCACTCTCCATGGGCCTCTCCCCACCTAGCCCAACAGAGGAAATGAAAAGCAGATAATGACTCTGCCTCTGTTTGTACATCTACCTCTTTGCATATGAGTGAAAGAATGATAGGTCAATACCTTTTGTCTTGTTAACTTTGGGGATTGGCCGGGAGCATTCTTCAAATGTAAACATTGTAAGGAAAAATGCATGTGCACACTTACCCAAGCTCTCTTCCCCTTCATCCGTGGGCTCATCTGCACTTGCTTGGTGCAACTGGCTAGACTCCTGCTGGGTTTCCTGCCTCATGGCATGGTTGGAGTCCCCTGCTGTGTCCCTCTCCTCCTCCTTTCTGTTCATGGCAGGGGTCTCTGTCTTGGGCTCTTTTGCGATATCCACAGTGGACTGTGGGTGCTGGTGGTGTCACAGCCAAGTATGGCAGTAGTTGTAGAAGAGGCAAGTCCACGGGGCACAACCAGGTCTATTATTGCCTAGTTGTATCCCTGTCTTTCATGTGGCACTATTGCTCATCCCTGTCATGCCCCTTTGCCTCCATCTCCCATGCAATCTGCTTGTAGATGTCAGCATTGCTATGGCAAATCTCTTGCTGTGCCTGCACAGCCTTCTCTTTCCACAGGCCCAGGAGATCCAGTATCTCCTGTCTACTCCAGGCAGGAGCACATCTACTATCTGTGTGAAGCTGGCGTGGTTGGTTGGGCAGTTGCACACAACAAAGGTAAGCTGCTAGGTGTGCTCACCAAGATGAGCAACCGGGAAAAGACATTTCAAAAATACATGGGCTTTTAAGGAGTAGATGCATGGCTTCTGGTCTCTGTGACCCATGGGTAGTGAAGTTTAAAATTGTGACTAGAGTGATCACATGGGGAATGGGGGATTGTGGGACAGTTGCTGGAGGACTGTTGTGGTCCACACAGGTCATGCAGTGTCTACATTTGCACTAAGATGACCTGTGTGGTGACCATGGCACTACACCATTCAAGGAGGTGGTTTTACTGTGTTGCCATAACAGGATGCTTATGTTGACCAGAGGCAAATTTGAATGTAGACACATGCATAAATGGTCGGCGCAAAGTGACTTATATCAACCTAACTTTGTTGTGTAAAGCAGGTCTTAGTCAACTTTAGGGCCAGCTTGCTTGTGGATTTGATTCACAAGGGCACTAATGTGTAACTAGGAAACCAGGCCATAATATGTATGTGGATTTCTGTGATTGTTGTGTCTAGAAGATGTAATTGAAAGGACACAATGCCTTATTTTTAGTTGCTTTTACAAAGACAGACAGCAAATCTCACCAGAAAAGGAAGTTATATTGTACCTGCAGCTGGGCAAATTATTCACTGCAAATTTAGCCTTTTTTTTCTATTTTGCAAAATATTCAGAAATCTGTTATCATTTATCTAATGCATTACTCAGTCAGAAGTATATGCCAAATAAGTTGGACAATTATAAGCCTTTGGGTTACTTGCAAGCTGTTAGTTTTAACTATTTGCTATTCAACATTCGTGGCATGTGATTGGCCATTAAACTCACATAGGATTGTTTTGGTCGCCTGTTAAATAACTGACAGGATTTAAACAACAAAATAACAAATAATGCATTTCCAGTATGAATTTTGGGTTGAATATTAATTTATGCTATAATGTGTGAAACTTTTGGAATTTGCAAATCTTTCACAAAGACTTAGTTGTCTTAATGATCACAAATTATGAGTAATGGATCATGGAATACAATGAATCAGATTTGACCCTTTATATAATATATACATCCAAAAGTTAAAAGAACATTGTTAAGGTTGCAAAGTGAAGCACTCAAAAGTTAGGAAATGCCAGAATTAAGGCTGCTTGTGCAAGTTTAATTCAGTCCCCTTATATGTATAAATCCTGTAATTAAAGGACAATAGCATAATCACACTCTTTTCCTCCTGCCCCCAGAACCCTGCTTCAATCAATGCACAGAACTGACCTACTCTGAGGGTAATATGGGTTGTGTAGTGAAAGAAGCTGTGGTCTATCTGACTCTTGCCTCTTTTGTTGCACAAGTTGGAAGGTGTGATCGAGAATGAAGCGGGTGACTAAAGGAAGAGACAGGAAAGTTTTACAGTTAAGGCAGCTGAAGCAGCCCTGGAGAACTGGATTCTATTCCTGCCTCTGCCACAGCATTCCCATGTAATGCTGGGCAAGTCACTTAAACCAATTTTTTCCACAAGTGGCTACCAGTGTGTGCGGTTCATTTTCGGGGTGCCCAACTTGAGGCACCTTCATTACACAACCCTGATTCATTCCCTGAGTCTGAGTCAGGGATTTTGTAGAACAAATAGTATATGATCATGTAAGTAAAGACTGGATCATGATGCATATGCATCCGTCTCTGATTAGATCACTCATGCTCCTGGAAAATTTGAAAATAGGAATACTCCATCTCCAAAAAACAGAGCAGCTTACAAGGGATAAAAACCTACCTGTGTGTGAAATGCTATACACATTGCTTACAGCATTGTAGATATTCTCATTTGTACAAAAAGGTCTGAGGGATGACCTTTTGGCCAGGATCATCAGAAACTGATGCCTTAAATTAGCCTTCTAAATCTATATACAGTCATGAATAAAAGGCCTGATTTTCAAAAGCACCCAGCAGCTTCCATAACTTTTGAAAATCTTGGTCTTTATTATTTACAGCTTATTCTTAAGAATACATGCTGTACAGTACGTTGCCTTTCATTTCTAATATTGCCAGCTAGGAAATACATGGACTTAATTATAGACATTGGACTCTCCACTCAAAAATAAAGCTGGGAGCCGCATGAGGGAAAAAAAATATTTACCATCGGAACAAATGACACATCATTTAACAACAGCTCAGAATTATTTAATGAAAAGACTCCAACAGCATGGAACAACTTCAGCAAAAACAAAGTGGATTTCTTTTTTATCCCCATCTCACAGATGAACCTGGGAAACCAGGACTGCTGTTGATGTAGCAGCTTGTTGGACTTGTTTGGTTTTGTTGATGGGTTTTGCTGGATACTTGTAACTTTTAGCTGAGCATGACACTTTTATGATATAATAAATGCAACAGAACCCCTATTTTAATGCTGTATTCAGGTTGCAAATTTAGAAACAAAAAAGTGAACAAATTAAAGGGGTGGGTCTCATGATCACATTAACTGACCCACATGACACATAACGTGTAATAGCTTTACTCAGAGTGCATAGCACCTTACTGCTGATCCGCACAGTATTTGTAGACCCACAGGAGTTCCTCCTGAGAACTCCGCCAGCAGGCCCAACTCCTCCCAATGTTTAAATGAAAACATTTTATGGCTAAAATTTTTAAAACTGCCTAGGGTATTTGAATGCCCAGGGAATTGTGTCCAAATCCTTTAGGCAACTCTGAAAACCTCAGCCTACATGGTTTATATCATAGTGCAGGGACAGTTATAGGGATAACGTGAGGTTAAAATTCATAGGGTGACATCCTAGCTCCACTGAAGTCAAATGGGGATTGACACTGATTTCAGCAGAATCCATATTTCACCTGTATTTTTAAATGTGCAAGTGTCATTTTCTATGTTTCTAAGAATAGTTTAGTTTAGTTTAACTCCAGCTTCTTCCACCACTTACCTTTACATAACACAACAGTGAATTTTTTGTCCAACCAGGGTGTAGCATAGTTGGGGATATAGTATGCACATTGCAGGTTTTATTTCACAAGATGTTTACTTTAGAGAGTTTACCGACACCTTCTAAAACTGCATACAAGATGCAAGCTTCGCTGTTTTCCTGCCTGTCTTCATCTTTCTCTGCACAACTCATACTACTAAAAGCTCCCAAACAAAAACTGATCAGAGATATCTAAGCATTTGAACCCATTTCTTTAATTTGAACTACCAAACAACGATCTCTCCTCCAGCAGATGATTTAAAGACAAGCTCGCTGGTCTGCAGACCTGCTGGAAAATGGCATATGTAAATGGGATGCGATCATCTTGGTAGGTGTATTAGAAACAGATTTTCTAATTTGGGGTGCTTATTTATTTATTTTCTCACCCATTGGAAAAATTTCTGGTTTATTGATCTGACCTAATCCTCTATTCTGTGTATTAATGGGATTCCTATGAGATGAGAGGATTTACAATAAATAATAGTAATATTTTGTATGTATATAGCATTTTTCAGACCAGAGCCTCAGCTGGTGTAAAATCAGCATAGCTCCATTGAAGGCAATGGAGCTATGTCAATTTATAGCAACTGAACATTTGGCCCTTTATCTGAGGCACTCAAACCCCCTTATGAACGTGAATGAATTAAGCCTCAGAATACTCCTGTGAGGTAGATATTGTTGACAGAGTGGCAAATTTAGGCACAGAGGGACATGACGTGCCCAAGCTTGCACAGTAAGTCAGTGGCAGAGCTGTGACCAGGACCAAGGAGTCCTAACTTCCACCTCTGTTCTCCAAACCACTAAGCAAAGCTGTCTCCTTTTGATAAAGTAAAATGTGCATTGTGCTTTTCACATGCCTGGCAGAATGATAGTGATTAAAATCTGACAAAGCAGGGCTCCTCCTTGGTTCAAGCAATAATGGTCTTCCACCAACTGATACAAATTCTTCAACAAGAATGTTAAAAGGCATTGGAGTACAACATTCTGTGGGAGCCCTTTGGTCCATATGCTTACCAATCAGTAAATGTCAATGATTGACTTGTTTGTTCTCTCTGTGAGTCATAAATCTTTCCAAGATTGGTGGTGAGGACACCTGGATGGTTCTCAAGGCACTGTTGGTCCTATTGCGTTGTATTTTGCACAAAGCTGTACTCTTATTTCTTGTTGGTCTTATTTTCCTGTGTACTTATAATTTGTTTTGTATTTAATCTTAAAAGAATAGCAAAAGTAGTTTGGAAGGCATGTACTAATCTCTCGTTATGTGTTTTATTTGTAGTGTTTTGATTTACCAGTTTACAATAAATGGGGGGGGGGGAAATGCTTTTAAAGTGGCTGAATTGGTGAAGTTCCCCCTGGATTAAATTGGCAGTACTCAATGTCACTTCTGGCTTGTGGAAACTCAGACAAGAATTGGTCATTTGAAACTGCCCTAACAGTGAGGAAGAGGTGGGCTGCTGCTGACTTCTTAGATCCCGCAGATTAAGAATACTGCTGAGAGAGTCACAGTAATTCTGAGAAAGGTGTATGCTGATAGTTTAATAAGGACCAATGTGGGTGGCAGGCACTTTGTAGATTTAATGCTCTAGATGTGGAGGCTCTCAATCCAATCCTATGAAAAGATGCTTCAGGCAAATAGAGTGAGATACAGCTATAAGAAGAGGCAGGCTAGTTTTAAGAAGGTTGAGATCTGATGCCAGTGAAGGCAAACAGAATAGATGCTTGATTACATTAATATTTTGGCTAGCAGAGAGCATAGTATTTCCAGCAAAGGCTATGGTAAGGTTCTTTGGACAAAGAGAAGGTGTGTTAACTGGTAGTTAAAGCATGCGACTGGAGTCACGAGATCTGTTTTGTTTCCTACTCTGCCTCTCACTTGCTGTGACCTTAGGCAAGTCACTTGACCTCCCTGGTTATGTCTACATGGCAAAACAGAAACCTGTAGCAGAGAGTCTCAGAGCCCGGGTCTACAGATTCAGCTTCATGCTACAGTGCTAAAAATAGCCATGTAGACACTCAGGTTCTGGTTCTGAAGCCTTGGGGAGGGGTGGTTTCAGAGCCCAAAACCAAATGTCTACATGGCTATTTTTAAAACGATTTATATAGGAAGTTTCAACAAGCTTACAAATCATTGCCATGTAAATAGCCAAAACAGAACAATCATTATAACTGTTGTCTGTTGTTTAAAAAGATATTATACAGGAACATAGTTATCAGATCTTTCTATTTAACAGGGTGTTACCATATTACAGAGTGAGCATCATTACAAAATGTCATTTCTAGAGATTTCATTAAGTTGAGTGAAATCTCAATATACACACAACAGAGCAGGCATGTCTATCAGTGTGTTAATATTCAAAAAATTGGATGAATGTGCTGGGGGGGTTTTTCCAGATGAATGTACTCTGAATATTGAATAAAGGTAACCAAATATCTAGCTATCTATCGCTCCTCTGTCTATTTTGCTGGGTACATAATTGGTGTGTTAATTTTTCCATAACCACAACCTCCCATATTTTTTGAACTATTCCTCTATGGTTGAACTATTTTTCTTTTTCCAATGAGAAGCTACCAATACTCAAGCAACAACATTTCCTCTTGTGTGACCATTTTTGCTAGGAAGCCCCAGAATGATTACCAAGGGATCATTTGGTAATAAATATCCAATAATTTGTGTTCTTTGGTTACGGATTGTATCCCGGTGCTCTCTAAAGACCAGATATGATCACCATATATGCATAAAATCTCCTCTTTCACCACAATTTCTCCAACATTTTTTAACCTCACTGGTGTGAGGTCCCACTGAAACAGTATCTTCAAGAATTTTTCTTTATTGTGCTATAGACTGAAATTGCTGGTCCTCTTTTCCAGATCAAACCCCCGTTCCTCTGGGGTGATATATCTATCCACATATTTTTACCAGTGTGTCATATATGGACACTTTGGTAGGAAAGCTGTTAGCAAAGACTGATATAAATTAGTGGGAGCTGGGAGGGGGGTTGGTTCCTAATTGACCAGATGCCATTGTGTTCTATTAAAGTTAGCCTGTTTTATACAGAAAGCTTTCTAGAGAGTTGAGAAACATAATGCTTGACTTGGAAGTACTGGTTCAAGAGGGCTAGTTAAATTAAAGGTTTTGATCTCTAAACAAGTTAGAGAAGTTTCTTTACTGAATAGCTGGCCAAGCGTGTGAATGCCATGGCTCTCCCAATCTTTGAAGTGCTCTGGTTCACGAATTGGGTTAAGATCTGGATTATTTGCAATAGATGTCACTGCAGAGGGAAAATATCTCATCACTACTTCTATCCCATACCCACAAAGTAGCCTTTACTAAAGGATGTTTGTAAATTTCTGATGGGTATGATTTTTTTTTTTATTAATCCATGCTAGTTTAGCAATATATATACTGCCACAATTTTCTTGTTCTGTAAAGACCCAGTATTTGGCTGGATAAGAGCACCCCCATGCCAATGCTGCTTTGAGCTGTCTGGCTTGATAGTTCCCCAGCACATTTGGAACCACTAGTCCACCCTGCTTAGTGGGTCTGTACAAAGTATCTGCCCTCACTCGTGGTCTTTTCTTATACCACTTACATTCTAAAAAACATCTTCTGTATTCCTGCTAAGGTTTTATCTGGGATAATCACAGAAAGAATTTGAAACAAGGAAGATATTGGCACAATGTTCATTTTGACTATGGCTATTCTTCTCACTTGCTGAGGTAGTGGTTTGATATTTAAATCACAGAGTTCATCTAGGTTTTTTGAGATTTGAATGCTCAGCTATTTTATACAATTTTTGCCCATTTGTACCCAAGTGTCTTCTGGAGGACTGACTTTTCAGTTTCTGGCAAATTTATAGCTAACACTTCAGATTTGGCATAATTTACTTTAAATCTAGATGCTTTCCCAAAGTTCTGGATTTCTATAGCAAGTATTTTTAGGGAAATATTTGGTTTAGATAAAAAATATTACATTATCTGCATATAATGTAATTTTCTGATGTGTTCCTGGATTTTTTTATTCCTGTGATGGATTCATTATTCCATAGCCTCTGCACAAAAGGCTTCATGGCCAGTTCAAAAAACAGAGGAGATTGGACATGCCTACCTAGTCCCGCTGGGTATTTCAAATAGGGGAGATTTAACCCCATTAATTTATACAGCTGGCCTTAGACTGATGTAAAGAACAATTGTCCATTTAAGGAACTGGGGGCCAAAGGCCACATGCGACAGGACTTGAAACAAAGTTCCACTCTATCAAAGGCTTTCTCTGCATCCAGTGATAACAAAAGAAATGGAGCTCTTTTTGATCTGGCATTCTGGATGATTCGAAGTACTCTCTTAATATTTTCTGACATGTCTATCCTTAATTAATCCAGTTTCAAATGGACATATAAACTGAGAGCATAGACGGCGAACAGCTAGCTAGTATTTTTGCTAAAAATTGACCTCAAAACTACTTACATTTAAAAAATCAGAGGCAGGTGTGGAGCGTAGCTTAGGATCTTGATAGGCTTAATGGTAGGTTATCCATAAGGGTGAGAGTTTTATTGCTAGAACTGAGTAAGAGATTAGCAGGTCCCCCAACATCAGGTGGTGTGACTACTCCCTTGATAGCAAATAGCCCTCTAGTAACATTACTCTCCTCCCATGATAATATATGTCATCATGGCCCCTCAAACAAGGAATCCTCCAGGCCAGGAAGGATGAGGAAGGATAAGAACTAATGAAGAAATAGTTCAGATATAAAATTAATCCACTGGAAATGCACCAAATACTTTGTTTCCCAGCTATTTTTTATGACTGGTATCACTTCTAAAAGTGAAGTTACAGGAGGGCTTCTGTCATAACCATACAGCTAAGGGTAGCCTAGAATTCCTCCTTACCTGTAAGGGGTTAAGAAGCTCAAATAACCTGATTGGCACCTGACCAAAAGGACCAATGGGGAAAGAAGATACTTTCAAATCTTGCGGGGGGGAGGCTTTGTTTTGTGTGTTCTCTTGAGAAGCAGAGAAGCATCAGATCAGAAAACTCCTTCTCCTATAAACCATCCTAAAAGTCTCTCATATTACAAAAATTGTAAGTAAAAGCCAGGCAAGGCGTGTTAGATTATCTTTTGTTTTGCTTGTGAATTTTTCCTTTGCTGGAGGGAGTTTTATTCCTGTTTTTTGTAACTTTGAAACTAAGCTTAGAGGGAGTTCTGCTGTGTTTTTGAATCTTTTGTTACCCTGTAAAGTTATTTTCCATCCTGATTTTACAGAGGTGATTTTTACCTTTTTTTTTTCAAATAAAATCCTTCTTTTAAGAACCTGACTGATTTGTCTATTGTCCTAAGACCCAGGGGTTTGGGTCTGTGGTCACTTTGTAACCAATTGGTTAGGATATTATTCTCACACCTCCCCAGGAAAGGGGGTGTAAGGGCTTGGGGGGATATTTTGGGGGAATAGGAACTTCAAGTGGTCCTTTCCCTGATTCTTTGTTAAATCACTTGGTGGTGGCCGCGTACCATCCAAGGGCAAGGAATTAACAGATTCCTTCTGCCCTGTTTCCTTCTGAGAGCCAGACACGGGAGTGATCCAGGCCCATATCCAGAGAGAGGCCATCCCTCTCGATGACTCTATGAAGCCTAATCAATCCCCCTCCTCATGCAGTGGTTTCTCCAGTGAATGTACAGTGCTTAGTGAGGCCATGAGTGGTCCAAGGAAGAGCTAAGCAGAGAGCTGAGATTTATTTCTGGCTATTGAGAGCTAAATTTGGTTTGAGGGCTATATGGGCAGATATCCACCTCACTAATGTCTCTTTGTCTGTTCTCTCTTTTTTAGGTCTTAAGAATCCAATCAGGGTTATGGAGCAGAGGCATCCGCCTCAGTGCCAATCCCAGGCCTCATTCAGGTACAGGTTTAATGTTATCGAACTCTTAAGTTACTTCATAGATGTATGCATGAATGTGTGTTTACTGAGTCACTTTTCTGTTTCATCTTGGAGGGGGAAAAATGAGGAGTTAAAATATATATTGTCCATTGTTACATAAAAAGTCTGTTGTTTTCAAGAAGCTGTTGTGTACCCTGGTTTTCTTCCCTAAAGATCCGGGGTCAGAGCTGCTGGATATAGAGAACGGCTTAAATCTCTTCCCAGTCACCTGAGGACATATTTAAACTATGGACACCCTACAGACGTACCTATGTATATGCTATGCAGGCCATAGCAACAGAAGGGGTTATTCTGTCCCTGGGAAACACCACCTCCTTCCCCCAGTGACATTAGCTCCATCGATGGAAGCACTCTTCCATTGACATAACCCCCAGTGTAGACACAGCTATGTTGGCATAGCTGTGTTGGCCAGGAGTGTGAAAAAACCACACCCCCGAGTGACTCAGCTATGCTGATATAACTTTCAAGGGTTGACCAAGCCTAAAGTAAACTGGGAAAGCCACTCTCACACAGAAATAAGCATGCCCAGACACAGCGGTTTGCACCCATTTAAATAAATGGGTTTAAATTCACAGACCAGGCCAGTTCCATGGGTGCAGCTCCCATCGAAGTCACCTATACAGTTAAGAGCAGCATGTTGCTTGAAATTTCTCACAAGCTTACCTGTGCTTGAACTAGCACTGAAAATGCCCAAATCCTACTGTGTGGATGGAGCAATAGTTCTATGAGCAAACACCCCACTAGTTAATGAGATATTACTTCCTTGCTAAACCAGCTAAGGAAAGAAGCAAAGCCTCAGAGCTAATGTAACCAAATACTCACAGACAAGCTAATAGGTCTTGATAACAAACACTGGTCATATTGAATTTGAAGGGGGGTGGGTTTCTGTTTAGTGGAAGGACATTTTCCTTGAAATATAATCTTATTAGCAGCTTCAGTTGCTAAATGTTACAAAGCTTGATGTGGTCAGCAGGAAAGCATTTATAAAAGTGAATACACATTTTTTCATTGTCTTGGACCATATGTTGTACTTCAAAAACCTCTCTCTTGTCTTCTCTACCAGGCTAGCCTTAGATATATTAGGACCCAATCTTTTAGGAGCTCCATGGCACTTGCAAAGCCAAACTGCAAGTCTGAATGCTGGACTAAGAGACCTCCCTGTCTGCAGTCATGTGGGTCATTCTGTATTCTTTGTTTGCCTAAAAAAATGTGTGTTGTATTTTCCTGGTTCCGTTTCCAAGGAATTGGCTATTTGTTGTCTTGATCTGAATTTAACCCCACTCCCTTCTCTCTGCCGAGGTCTCTGGATTAGGCATAGGTAATATGAGAAATTAATTTTAATTCTCTTGCCTTCTCTCTCCTCTCAGCTCCCTTCACCTCCACAGAGACTCACACTCCCTTCCCCTCAGAACTATCTTTGTCTATTGTAATATAATTGGGGTGGGGAGCTTGTCAAATAGTACTGTCTTCATATAGCACTAGTCCTGTTAGTCAATTTCTGCGCGGGTGGTCTCATGTTTTAAACTCCTGAGACATTAAATAGGAAGGATTGCACTAGCCTCAGAAGTTTAGAATTACTAAAGCATAAATTGGGCTGTTTAAATTTATTTAGTATACTAAAAGGTGTATCTTTATTCCCATTTACCTGTTGAGTGCATTTCCTATCACAAAACTGATTTCTAGTTTAGGAGGTGGATCTCAAGGCCTGAAAATTTGATAATGGCAGAAACAAGACAGGTAAAATCTAGAGTGAGCCACTGACCCAGAATTTTGCAAAGCTTTTTGTTTCTTGCAGATTATTTTGAATTTTCTGAAACCAGCCTGGGTGTGAAGAGCAAATTCTGATTTTGAACACAGCAATTTTTTTTGTTAAAAGCACATTTTAATTTTTTGTGTAACTTTTTAGTTTTATTGCAACCAAGGGAAGGAGAGGAATTTTGAGCCTTTTTGGAAAAAAGTAAAACAGCTGATTCTTACATGTTCCCATTATTTATGCTGTGAGATTTGTTTTGTTTCACAGCTGAGACAGGGATAGTGGAAGGAGTAAAAGCTGTGTGCAGGAGCTTTCCAGTTTTAGAAGAACTGTAGGAATTAGTTTTCGTTTTTTGTTTTTTAAATGCTGTGTCTCCCCAGTGCTTATATTTACCTTTTAAGGTGAAGATTTGTAACTGAGTCTGATCCACAAACTATCAAAGCTTTCTTTTTTTTTTTCTTTTCCCCATTCTCTCCAGATACTAAAAGTGAAATCTGGCCTCATCAATGTCAAAACTCCCATGGGCTTCAATATGGCCAGCATTTCACCCTAGATATTTGTATCATGTAGAACAGGGGTAGGAAACCTATGGCACGCAAGCTCATTTTCGGTGGCACTCACACTGCCCAGGTCCTGGCCACTGGTCCCGGGGGCTCCACTTCTGGCCTGGGATACTAGCTGCCGGCCTCCTGCCAGCTGGGGTTCCATCTGCCGGCCCCTCTGCCGGCCCCAGGTCCTGGCCACCAGTCTGGGGGCTCTGCTACTGGCCTGGGGCTCTGCAACCGCCCCCAGCTGTGGCCCACTGGCCCCAGCCTGGGGCAGTGAGGGGTGCAGACAGGGGTAAGAGGGGGTGCAGCTCAGCAACCCCACCTTAAAAATTGTTCCAGCACCACTGTACTGGGATATTTTTAAGTCCTGATTTGCTGCTTACATCACTCTCACATCATGTGGAACAGCGCACTGTGTTTGACGTTGAGATTAGACTGTACGTGCAAGAACTAGAATCAGAATTTTCAAGATTTCCAGCGGTTTGGCCCCATGCTTTCTTTTCTAATTAAACCTGAAAAGTTCAATGAAAGCAACTTGGATCTGTCTGTATTTCAGTGGCTGGGTGTTGAAGATTTCAAAATGCAGCTCATTCAGTTAAAAAGCTCAGAATTGTGGGCATCAAAGTTTGGAGATCTGCAGAGTGCACTTGAAGCTACCGAGAGAGATCATGGGGCCTCTATTCTGACCTGCTGGATGTCCCTGCCATTGAAATTTAACTGTTTGAAGAAAATTGCTTTGCAATGCTTACAGCATTTGGATCCACATACTTGTGTGAACAGGTATTTTCACACATGAAATCTGTATTCTGTCCCTCTCAGAGCCGGTTAACAACTGATCACTCAGAAGCCTGTGTGCAGCTTAAAGTATCCAAATATGTGCCAGACATTGGAAAACTCAGCAAGGAAAAGCAAGGGTAAGGATCACACTAAACTGATAAGATCTGCATTTTAATTTAATTTTAAATGAAGTTCTTAAACATTTTAAAAACTTTATTTACTTTACGTGCAACAATAATTCAGTTATATATTATATATTTAGAAAGAGACCTTCTAAAAACATTTAAATGTGTTTCTGGCACACGAAACCATAAATTAGAGTGAATAAATGAAGACTCGGCACACCACTTCTGAAAGGTTGCCAACCCCGATGTAGAATAACCATCGCTTGTTCTCAAAAATAAGTCTTCGCTGCATTCAGAAAGAAATGTTATTAGTAGTCTCCTGAAGTAGGAGCAGCAGGTGGCCCAGTGATAACAGAAAAAGTAAAGGGCAGTGGTACCAAATCTTCCAAATCCAAAGATCCATAAGCAAAACTTCTGGGAACAGGAGCAGTGGTGCTAGATACTGTGCATCTGCAGTAGGTAAAGTACATGGCAAAACCACGGGAGTTTCTCACTGCGGTATAGTGAGCATCATTGTCTAAGGGATTCTGTCAGCATCCACACCCAGCCATGTATGTACATACAGTGAACTTGGAAACAGACCACAGAGTGATGTGAAAAGAAATACACAGTTACCACCAAGACCCAATCTCTCTCAAATATTTTTCACTACACTAGCTAAAATTTAATTCATGGTTACTTAATATACACATTACTATCCAGAAGGAGGCTCCCAGGGCTGCTGGCTATTGAGGTACAACATATCAGGGCAAATGCTTTGTCTCGCCCCTCTCCTTTACACGGGTTAGTAGGAGTAAAGACAGCACATACCAAGCTGCTTTTTCACCCACATGAGAGTGGGGGTAGAAATGCAGGGAATGTGTCTGGGACAGAGGCTGTCAGGAGCAGAGCAAAGAGGAGCAGGAGAAACCGAAGTGTGCTGCTTACTGACTATCCTCTGCCAGTGGGTGGTACCTTAGGAACTGTTGCCAGGTCCCATAGATTTCAGAGCGGTAGCCGTGTTAGTCTGTATCAGCAAAAACAGCGAGGAGTCCTAGTGGCACCTTAGAGCCTAACAAATTTATTTGGGTATAAGCTTTTGTGTGCTAAAATCCACTTCATCAGATGCATGGAGTTAAAAATACAGTAAGCACTATATATATATATATATATATATATATATATTACAGCACATGAAAAGATTGGAGTTGCCTTACCACGTGGGGGGTCAGTGCTAATGAGGCCAATTCAATCAAGGTGGAAGTGGCCTATTCTCCACAGTTGACAAGAAGCGGTGAATATTAACAGAGGACAAATTACGAGTAGAGCGGACCCTAAATTCCTCTAATTTAAGACAGGGTCAAAAGGTGGGGACTGAGCAGAAAATCATTATGAAAATGTTTAAGATAATGGTCCACTAAGCATAATCTGGGTGAAGCAGAAACTCTGGCCCAATAGCTTAAATACAGTCCATGCTATGGTACTTGTATGAAACAATATGAGGACTAGAACTAGTAGAATAATGTGAGAGTGTGTGTGGGGGGGGGAATACATCTGAGTTGCTGCTATTTGTGGATTTTTTACTGTTTTTATTATCTGTACACATTTGGATGGGTACTTGGCATCCATGGAAATTATCATGAATCCCAATATAAATTTATGAAACTTTTGGAAGTGGATTATTCACCTCTAAAGAGTTTCAGTCATCCAGTCAGGGGGCAGAAACAATACCAATGACCAATTACACACCACAATATTTTTCTTTAAAGTATTTTTACAACCCGTATCACCACAGTATCTGATCACCTGCCAATCTTTAATGTATTTATCCTCACCCTGCCTCTGAGAGGTAGGGATAGGCTATTATCGTGCTGAAAGTGTCAGAGCAGGAAATTGAATCCTAGTTTCCTGAGTGCTAGAATAGTGCCCTAACTACTTGGCCCGCTTCTGTCTCTAACTCTTAGTAGGTTTCAGAGTAGCAGCCGTGTTAGTCTGTATTCGCAAAAAGAAAAGGAGGACTTGTGGCACCTTAGAGACTAACAAATTTATTTGAGCATAAGCTTGCGTGAGCTACAGCTCACTTCATCGGATGCATTCAGTGGAAAATACAGTGGGGAGATTTATATACATAGAGAACATGAAACAATGGGTGTTACCATACACACTGTAACGAGAGTGATCACTTAAGGTGAGATATTACCAGCAGGAGAGCGGGCGGGGGGGGGCGGGGGAGGGGACTTTTGTAGTGATAACTCTTAGTAGTGAACAGTCTACAGGCACAGTTTGTGAACTACCCATATTCTAAAAATTATTCATACAACCTCCTGGAAGAATGCTTACTACAGAACACTTAGTTCAAATAGTAGCAAGCCTATTAGAATACCTACAATGCTACATTTGAGAGAGGTATAAGCATATTCTCACAATGGCTATGTGTTAAAGCTCACAGAAGGTTTCATTCTAAAACCAGCTGGCTGAACCACTGGAACTGACTTTTGAAAACACTGAGCTGCAATTTGCATCTCTGAGCTTGACAAAAGTCACACAGTAGCCATCTTGTCAAAGCTGCAAGAACTGAGTCTTGTATGACTTAGGCTAGAGCCAGGACTGAAGTGCAAAGTTGTGATACAGACTCAGATCCAAAACTGAACTTCCCCAATTTGAGAGTGTCCAAATCTGGGAGCTTGGTTCAGGGCCACTTCTAAAGTATTTCAGTGATCTTTCTCTTGATTACCTGTGCTAAAACCAGTGCAGAGTGGCCAGTTTTCACACACACCTTGTTTGTTAAGCCAACTGAATTGCTGGTATGTGGTTTTCTTGAATTAATTATTAAACATAAGCTGGCAGAAGCCTATGGAGTCTGCACCTAAGGCAGGCCACTGGCTGAGGCCCATGGAATTTTTAGGGAGCTGCAAGGGGAAAATAATGCACTCAATGACAAATGAAAATAGGAAATGCCAAATCCATGGAATGTGACCTTTTACATACTGGAAAGACTTGTTTGAAGAGCATAAAGAGCTAGCTAGTGAACATAAGCACATAGAAAAATACTTTCTCCTTTGTTAGTACAACCTCTAGATAGGGAGGGTTTGTAGAAGGTCAGTGTCAGAAACTGCAGACTTTAAAGCCCAGTTAAATGCAGGCTAGTAATAGGCAAAGCTCAGTGTAAAGATTGAGATTTGGCTCTTATCCAACCTTCATGAAGTTGCATGCTTTTTGAGCTCTACTCCCATATGTGGAAGGTATAAATTGGGATGGGGGAGAGGGAACAAGGGATGCACCTGTTAACTCCATTGAAATATATTGGACTAAGAGAGCATTTTGGGGCAAAAGTGTCCAACAATTTCTATTTCTTAAAGAGAATGTTTCTCTTGAACAGGTACACTTGGCAAGCAGCCCCTCTCTAGGCTCTTTATTCTTATTTATTTGTATTATTGTAGCACCTAGGAGCCCCATTTTGCTGTGTGCTTTACAAACACAGAAGAAAAAGACATTCCCTCAGACAATCCCTCCTTCACATCAGCCCCACTGCTCCCCTTATTTCCAGTAATCTGTCATTCCAGCAAGCAGGTTATTGGTGGGAGCAACCTTGCAGGCTGCTCAGCCCTTTAATGGCAGCTGTTCATTGTGGAGAGGGAAGAAATTCTGAAATACTGTTTTATTTTAATACCTTGAGGGGGTGCAAGGCTTATAAATGGTGATTAATATGATCTGGATCTGTGCCAGCCTCACAGGCCTTGTTTTAGGGGTAAGAATTAAAACTCCATGGTATTTCAAATGAATGGTGGCACTCAATATTTATATGAACTTTGTCCTAAGGCTGTTTATTTTGTGTATTTAGCCAGACAGCTACATTGCAGTATCAGTATTAGTATGTATCAAAAAGTAAGTTTCAAGTCAGACAGCTCTACTTCTAATGCTTTTTCTTTAAAGGAAGTGCCAAAGGAAAGGAGGTGCATGAGCAAGTATTAGCTGAATAATTCACTCTGAGAGATCAGTTCAGCTGAATTGAAAAATAAGTGTGTGCATGTTTTTGGTCTGAAAGGAAATTAACATCAAATAGGAAACTGGCTATGTTCCATTTATATTTCACATAAACTTGCTATCGGAGCTTGCACCTGTCCTAGCAGTAATATTTGTTCCAACCCCTTCCATGCCAGAGTGGGGCAGTTGCCCCACTACACAGACATACAAATTCGGATACAGCTGAGAGAGAGCCTTTGCACCCAGTCCTTAGACAACCACTGTGGCTAGAGCCAGTTGTAAAATGCAGGTAGTCGCCGCATTCTAAACAGCTAAATATAGTAAAGATCCCAGCACACAACCTTTCAAGACAAGTTCTCAGTGACAGGCATGCGACAGAGCTTGCAGGAAGCAAAACAGGCCACCACTGAATTGGATAGATAAGTTAAACAGCTGTTGTGGGCACTCAGTTTTTGTGGTTTAGCTGACTCATGTCTGGGCCTACATATATGGCTTGAAGCTGTTCTCAGTTATACCTTTGTAAATCAGGAGTAACTCCAGTGAAATCCATAGAATTGGGGGCAGAAGGAGGGGGTGAGAGGTGAGAAACAGGTGCATCAAGCAGACGGAAATATACAAACCTTTTAAGATGCTTTACCATAATGGAGAATCCTAACCATATTTTTTTATTTTGCAGCACTGTTTGATATTTTAAACCTAAATAAAAACATTTGGATACTAAAAATAAATGTAAATATAATAAATGGGCAACTTAACATGAATACTTATTTTTAGTTATCCATTGATGCCACTCCATTCACCCATCTCTCTGAAATCTGATACTCTCATCTTCGATTATAGACCCTCTCCTCTTACTGTGAGAGAGAGCAGGTCCTTTGATATACATGGGAAAAGAAGGCTTAAAACTAAGAAATAGCTGAAATGATTGGAGTTCCCCTGCAGCCAATCAAAAGTCTGGAGTTAAACTTTTAAAAGCAAATGTTTTGGAAAACTAAATGGGCAGCATTTGCAGGCATAGTCCCCACACTATCATGAGCCTTCCTCACAATGACCAATATTTATATTAGAGCCTAAAGGCCCCAGCTGAGCTCAGGACTGCATTGTGTTGTACACACACGTAGTAAGAGACAGTCCTTATCTCAAAGAGGACACTGAAAGGGAATATTAGCCTTATTTTACAGATGAGCAATGGAGGCACAGAGAGATTAAACTATTTGCCCAAGATCACACAGGAAGTCTGCGGCAGAGCTAGAACCTGTACACGGATCTCCTGTGTCCCAGAACAGTGCCTTAATTGTAAGAGCAGCTTTCCTCCCTTAGCCTGCAACAGGAGCTCTTATGAGCTAGTGTGGCTCCCACTGAAGTCAATGGGAGGAGTCTTTTGGTTGACTAAAATTGGAGCTGGATATGTCCCATAGGATGGGCCTATGCACCTAAGCCAAGTTCAAGCTAGTTGATCCCACAGCAGGGGCATGGCCTTTAGAAGTACCGTTAACTCTAAATATTTGTTTTTAGTAAACATTATATAATTTAAATGGGGAAAAGCAACACACACACACACAAAATACACCTTCTCTGCAGGCAGTCTTCCTTGTATTTGAAATAATTATGCAGTTTCAGAAGTGGTCTATGAGCTCAATCCAACCCTTACTTTAAATCAACAGGTGTCTTTTCAGTGATTTCAGTTGAAGTTGGATAGAGCTCAAAGGGAGGCAGAAAAGGAACATCTTGTATTCAAACAGCTTAAAAAGGAAGACAAAATAAAAGTGTTTCTTGGTTCATCTGTGTCATCTTGTGAAATAGAACAGAACTGTGCAGTCTAAGAGAGAAATAATCAGTGAGTGAAAATTCTCAACTTTTATTCAATTACACTTGAAGCATCCATCCCAAAGTTCTCTCTGTCCCTGCCCTCAGGCCCTATACACTATCTGGTTCAACTGAGTTAAACTGGTCCTAGCACCAGTTCAGTTGAAGTGGAGGGAGGGCAGGTTATTCCATGATTGTCAGTTACAAGATTTCTTGTCGCTTCTCTCTGAAGCAATTGGTACTGGACTTGACAGACCACCATTCTGACTTAGTATGTTAACTCTTACATGCCTGTGTAAATGCTGAGCTGATGTACTCAGCAAAATTCAATTTATATACTTCATTATCAAATCTTAATGTCTTGATTAAAAGAGTTCCCCTGTAACCTGAGATGTAACTCTTACCAGTGCTGTGGGTATTTAGGTTACCTCCCCAGCATGGTAGCTGATAAAGTGCAAACTGGCTGTTATCTGTAAAACAAGTGCCTAGAATTGGACTTAGTATAGTCTCCTTAGCATTCAGCATCAGCCCCACATTCACAACTTGTTATGGGAAAAAGAAGAAAACAGACATGTGCAGAGGAGATAAGAGGAAGAGTGGGCTGAAAAGAACACATTACTCCTGGGGGGGGATTCTGCACCAAAACTTGCAAAATTCTGTGCCAAAAAACTCAAAATTCTGCATATTTTATTTGTCAAAATAATGCAGTATAATCACGCCAGTTTCAATTGTTTTGGTAATTTATTTAAACTACAATACAGGAAAAAAGTCACTAACTATTCAGCATTTCCTAAACACATGAAAATTAAGTTACAAACACTTGGTAACTAATACCCTGCATTCCAGTTATAATCCAGGATTTTCATTTAAATTTACATTACAGAACACAAAATAGCGAGGGGAAAAAAAAGGTAGAATTTCATTTTAAATTGCTCAGACTTTCACACATGAAAGTCATACAGTTTTGCTAATCATTGTCCTGGACTTGGCTGGGTACTTTGTAAAGTGCTTGTTCTGACATTTTATTGACTGCTTGGTAAATGTTTTATTTGCCCCCAAATCTTTTTTTTTAATGTGTAAGTAAAATAAATCATGAGCTACACTCTAACCCCATTGTGCCATTTTGGTGAGAAAGCACATAGATCTTCCTAGCTGAGGATTCCCTTACTGTCATTTATAATAAGGCTCCTTTACATGACTCTGATAATGTAGGGGCCTTAAAACTTTCACAGGTTTTATGCTCCTGGGAGAATTGACTGAGAATGGGAACAGTTAACTAATAGGAAATTAACAATATTACTATGTAGGCAGGCTGCAACATTTCTGCCTCAGAGAATGAGATCAGTTAACTAACAGGCAGGCTGCTACATTTCTCCCTGTAGCCTGCCTCGTGCATAATAAAAGCCCTACTCTTCCACGCCAGCGAGCTGCAGTAGCAAGTGAGAGGGGTGGAGTCTCTCTCTCTCTCTGTCTCTCTCTCTCTCACTTGTTGGCACGCATCTACGCATGCCAGCCCCACCCCTGCCCCCCAGATGGTGATCAAGCATGCATGCCCAGTCTGCCCCCCCATCTGAGACTGCTCCAGGCATGCTTAACTGAGCTGGGGAGGAAGGAGGAGGAGAATGACATGGCCAGTAGCTCTTTGTTATGAGAACCAGTTTCTGGACATCCACTGGACCCATGCGTCCAGTGGAAGTGCAGTGCTAATTTAGAGCCACCAGTCTATATCGCCCATCCCTGTCTCTAAACCAGCAGTTCCCAAACTATGGGTAGCATGCTCCATCAGCATATGGGGTCATGGCAATCCCAAGTGTTGCAGAGGAGGATGCCATTTTAGAAAATCTCTCCTGTGTGGAGGATGTCACTTTGTAGAGCAAAATGGCATCCTCCATGCAGCATGACCTTGCACATATGAGGCATGCAAGGTTATGCTGTGTGAAGGATGCAGTTTTAAAATGGAACCCTCCATGCTGTCTATGGTTGCAGAAAGCAATACATCTGAAAATAGAGTCATGCAGGGGAAAAGATTAGGAACCGCTGCTTTAAATTAGTCTAAGCTTCACCACACTGTCAGAGGCAAGCATGGCATATTGGGTGGGATGTCATAGATATATAGTATATAGATGTCATAGATATAGTATATACATAGATACTACTCCCCAGGGGTGCTGGACCAATTTGTATAGTGGGGGTGCTGAGAGCCATTGAACCAAACTGTAAACTCTGTTTAGAATGGAATCCACTTTAAGCCAGGGGGTGCAGTAGCACCCCTAGTTCCAGCACCTATGCTACTCCCTCCAAGTTATTGTTAGGTTAACTCAGCTACAGTTCTTGTTCTTTTAGTTGGCTGATTTGTGTAGAAGAAAAAGGGAATGATAGGACAATGGAATGTTCTTTAACCTTTAAAAAACTGACTTGTTCCAATGGGGAACATCTAAATTTCCAAGGTTTCCCTAGGTAGCTGTAGGAGAAAATGCAGGCAGAAGCCCAGCAGCAGAGTGCGGGCTATCCTGTTTATTGCACTCAGTGTAGCATTAGATTACCTGCCCTGTGGGCAGGTGGCATATGTGTGCATTCAGTGCAAGGAGCTCCTGGCCCTCAGAGACCGTGTAAGGGCTTTGCACGCCAGGGTGGCAGAAATGGAGGAGCTAAGGGAGGCAGAGAGGTATGTTGATGAGGCTTTCCGGGACACTGTAGATTTGTCCCACCTCTGGTCAGACAGCCCCTGCGCTGTTAAGGAGGATGAAAGACCCAGAGAAGGAGAGCAGTCAACGGGAGCAGAGGGAAATCTTCCCATGGTTGGGACCCTCCTTCCCGATGACGTTTGGATATCCTCTTGCACTGAGGTTACCTCTCCAGGGGAGGGAACTCCAGTCATTAGGAAAAGGCAGTTGCTAGTAATGGGAAATTCGATCATTAGAAACATAGATAGCTGGGTTTGTGATGACCAGGAGAACTGTATGGTGACTTGCCTGCCTGGTGTGAAGGTTGCAGATCTCTCGAGGCATCTAGATAGACTTATGTTTAGTGCTGGGGAGGAGCCGGTGGTCATGGTACATGTAGGTACCAATGACATAGGGAAGGGTAGGAGAGATGTCCTGGAGGCCAAATTTAGGCTGCTAGGATAGAGACTGAAATCAAGGACCTCTATGGTGGCATTCTCAGAAATGCTACCAGTTCCATGCGCAGGGCCAGGTAGGCAGGCAGAGCTTCAGAGTCGCAGTGCGTGGATGAGACAATGCTGTAGAGAGGAGGGGTTTAGATTTATTAGGAACTGGGGAAACTTTTGGGATGGGGGAGCCTATACAGGAAGGATGGGCTCCACCTAAACCAAAGTGGATCCAGACTGCTGGCACTTAACATTAAAAAGGTTGCAGAGCAGTTTTTAAACTAAGTGATGGGGGAAAGCCGATTGCTGCAGAGGCACATGTGGATCAAACAGAGACTTCTCTTAGAGGAGAGTCTATTGATAGAGATTCTCTTGGTTTTAGTCAGGAGGAGAGGATGGGAGAGGATAAAGTATGGGCCAGTTCAGACAAGAAACATTCTCATAAAAAAGAATCTGACACATCAGAAAATCTGACACAAGACAAATAAACAGTGACAAGTTTTTAAAGTGCTTGTACACAAATGCTAGAAGTCTAAATAATAAGATGGGTGAACTAGAGTGTCTCATGTTAAAGGAGGATATTGATCTAATAGGCATCACAGAAACCTGGTGCAGTGAGGACAATCAATGGGACACAATCATTCTGGGGTACAAAATATATCAGAAGGACAGAACAGGTCATGCAGAGGGTGGAGGGGGGAGTGGCACTATATGTGAAAGAAAATGTAGAATCAAATGAAATAAAAATCTTAAATGAATCCACATGTTCCATAGAACCTCTATGGATAGTAATTCCATGCTCTAATAAGAATATAACAGTAGGGATCTATTATCGATCACCTGACCAGGACAGTGATAGTGACGATGAAATGCTAAGGGAGATTAGAGAGGCTATCAAAATAAAAAACTCAATAATAGTGGGGGATTTCAATTATCCCCATATTGACTGGGTACATGTCACCTCAGGACGAAATGCAGAGACAAAATTTCTCAATACTTTAAATGACCGCTTCTTGGAGCAGCTGGTACAGGAACCCACAAGGGAGAGGCAACTCTCGATCTAGTCCTGAGTGGAGCGCTGGATCTGGTCCAAGAGGTAAATATAACAGGACCGCTTGGAAATAGTGACCATAATATAATAACATGTAACATTCCTGTAGTGGGAAGAACATCTCAACAGCCCAACACTGTGGCATTTAATTTCAGAAAGGGGAACTATGCAAAAATGAGGAGGTTAGTTAAACAGAAATTAAAAGGTACAGTGACTTGAGTGAAATCCCTGCAAGCTCCATGGACACTTTTCAAAGACACCATAATGGAGGCTCAAATTAAATGTATACCCCAAATTAAAAAACACAGTAAAAAAACTAAAAAAAGAGCCACCGTGGCTTAACAACTATGAAAAGAAGCAGTGAGAAATAAAAAGACATCTTTTAAAATGTGGAAGTCAAATCCTAGTGAGGTAAACAGAAAGGAGCATAAACACTGCCAAATTAAATGTAAAAATGTAATAAGAAAAGCCAAAAAGGAGTTTGAAAAACAGCTAGCCAAAAACTCAAAAGGTAATAACAAAATGTTTTTTAAGTACATCAGAAGCAGGAAGCCTGCTAAACAACCAGTGGGGCCCCTGAAAGATAGAGATACAAAAGGAGCACTTAAAGACGATAAAGTCATTGCGGAGAAACTAAATGAATTCTTTGCTTCAGTCTTCACGGCTGAGGATGTTAGGGAGATTCCCAAACCTCAGCCATCTTTTGTAGGTGACAAATCTGAGGAATTGTCACAGATTGAAGTGTCACTAGAGGAGATTTTGGAATTAATTGAGAAACTTAACAGTAACAAGTCACCGGGACCAGATGGCATTCACCCAAGAGTTCTGAAAGAACTCAAATGTGAAATTGCGGAACTATTAACTATGGTTTGTAATCTGTTCTTTAAATCAGCTTCTGTACCCAATGACTGGAAGATAACTAATGTAACGCCATATTTAATAAGGGCTCTAGAGGTGATCCTGGCAATTACAGACCGGTAAGTCGAACGTCCGTGCCGGGCAAATTGGTTGAAACAATAGTAAAGAATAAAATTGTCAGACCCACAGAAGAACATAAATTGTTGCACAAAAGTCAACATGGTTTCTGTAAAGGGAGATCATGTCTTACTAACGTATTAGAGTTCTTTGAGGGGGTCAACAAACATGTGGACAAGGGGGATCCAGTGGACATAGTGTACTTAGATTTCCAGAAAGCCTTTGACAAGGTCCCTCACCAAAGGCTCTTATGTAAATTAAGTTCTCATGTGATAAGAGGGAAGATCCTTTCATGGATTGAAAACTGGTTAAAAGACAGGGAACAAAGGGTAGGAATAAATGGTAAATTTTCAGACTGGAGAGGGGTAACTAGTGGTGTTCCCCAAAGGTCAGTCCTAGGACCAATCCTATTCAACTTATTCATATATGATCTGGAGAAAGGGGTAAATGGTGAGGTGGAAAAGTTTGCAGATGACACTAAACTGCTCAAGATAGTTAAGATCAAAGCAGACTGTGAAGAACTTCAAAAAGATCTCACAAAACTAAGTGATTGGGCAACAAAATGGCAAATGAAATTTAATGTGGATAAATGTAAAGTAACCCCAACTATACATACAATATGATGGGAGCTAATTTAGCTACAGCTAATCAGGAGAAAGATCTTGGAGTCATCGTGGATAGTTCTCTGAAGATGTCCATGCAGTGTGCAGCAGCAGTCAAAAAAGCAAACGGGATGTTAGGAATCATTAAAAGAGGGACAGAGAATAAGATGGAGAATATCTTATTGTCCTTATATAAATCCATGGTATGCCCACATCTTGAATACTGCATACAGATGTGGTCCCCTCATCTCAAAAAAAGATATACTGGCATGAGAAAAGGTTCAGAAAAGGGCAACTAAAATGATTAGGGGTTTGGAACGGGTCCCATATGAGGAGAGATTAAAGAGGCTAGGACTTTCAGCTTGGAAAAGAAGAGACTGAGGGGGGATATGATAGAGGTATATAAAATCATGGGTGGAGTGGAGAAAGTGAATAAGGAAAAGTTATTTACTTGTTCCTATAATATAAGAATTAGGGGCCACCAAATGAAATTAATGGGTAGCAGGTTTAAAACAAATTAAAGGAAGTTCTTCTTCACTCAGCGCACAGTCAACCTGTGGAACTCCTTGCCTGAGGAGGTTGTGAAGGCTAGGACTATAACAGCGTTTAAAAGAGAACTGGATACATTCATGGAGATTAAGTCCATTAATGGCTATTAGCCAGGATGGGTAAAGAATGGTGTCCCTAGCCTCTGTTTCTCAGAGGGTGGAGATGGATAGCAGGAGAGAGATCATTTGATCATTACCTGTTAGGTTCACTCCCTCTGGGGTACCTGGCATTGGCCACTGTCGGTAGACGGCATACTGGGCTGGATGGACCTTTGCTCTGACCCAGTATGGCCATTCTTATGTTTGTATGTTCTTATGTTTAGGCCACAAGGAGGTACTGTGGCAAGGAGGATGGCAGGTGTGGCCATTGGGAGGAGGAACTACTTGGGGTGGGGAGACCTCTTCAAACTACTGGAGTCTGGGTATGAGGGGGTTGGCTAGGGAGGTGAGTGAGAATTCATTTAAAAGAGGGGAGGAAAACAGAAAAGCAGAATTTATTAAGTATGTTAACCACAGATTGTTTGTTTAGCTCTACATCTAGTCCTGCCAGAACTGACCCCACCCTTCATCTTTCATCATTTTCATCTTTGGTAGATACAAAGTATCTTGCAGGTTTTTTCTACTGAGGTCATTTGAAGTAGACTTTAAAAATTAAGTTGGCACAGCTATTAAAGGTCCCGTGGCACTTTTCAAAGGAATAGGAGTTTGATCTACAGTCCATGCCGGGATTCTCTTCTCTTTCCCCAACAGTGTTAAATATATCAGTGCCACACTCCACCCCAGCTATAGCTGAATTTCAGTGATGCCAGATGTAGTTGGTAAAGCACTCTGGGGGAAATTCTCACCTGAGCAGAGCCCAGTACAAAGCCCATGCATAACATAAGTCCTGTTTCAAGCCCACTGCAAGGGGAGAAATTCATTTTTGGTTTGAGTGGTGCTATTTAAGGCCTCGA
The DNA here is from genome assembly GCF_965140285.1 of Lepidochelys kempii. Taxonomy (NCBI): domain Eukaryota; kingdom Metazoa; phylum Chordata; order Testudines; family Cheloniidae; genus Lepidochelys; species Lepidochelys kempii. The sequence goes on along the minus strand of NC_136384.1, from coordinate 61,956,466 downwards.
CTTTGCAATTCACTGTGCCCATGGACATCACTGCACGTACATTAAACCCCTCTGAAGTCAATAAGCTAATACAGAATGAATTGCTGGATCTGGGCCTAAATGATTATGTTGTGTCAATATGACTTCCAGGCTTGATACAGATCATTACTGCAGAAAGGAATCTGGGGGTCATGGTGGATCACAAGCTAAAGGAGTCAACAGTTTAACACTATTGCAAAAAAAGCAAAGATCATTCTGGGATGTATTAGCAGGAGTGTTGTAAGCAAGACACAACAAGTCATTCTGCTCTACTCCACACTGATGAGGCTCAACTGGAGTATTCTGTCCAGTTCTGGGTGCCACATTTCAGGCCAGATTGGACAAATTGGGGTAAGCCCAGAGAAGAGCAACAAAAATGATTAAAGGTCTAGAAAACATGACCTATGAGGGAAGATTGAAAAAGCTGGGTTTGTGTAGCTTGGAGAATAGAAGAGTGACAGGGGACATGACGACAATTTTCAAGTACATAAAAGGTTATTAGAAGGAGGAAGAGAAAAATTCTTCTCAACATCTGAGGACAGGGCAAGAAGTAATGGGCTTAAATTGCAGCAGGGATGGTTTAGGTCAGACATTCCTAACTGTCAGGGTGGTTAAGCACTGGAATAAATTGCTCAGGGAGGTTGTGAAATCTCCATCATTGGAGTTTTTTAAGAGCAAGTTAGATAAACACCTGTCAGGGATGGTCTAGATAATACTTAGTCCTGCCATGAGTGCAGGGGACTGGACTAGATGACCTCTCTTGGGAATGGTGAACTGCGGCCACTGGGAGCTGTGGGTGGCCATGCAAATATAAACAAACTGACTGGCGGTCTGCCAGTGGATTACCCTGACTGGCTGCTTGCGCCCACGGACCACAGGTTGCCCACTACTGCTTTAGAGGTTATTAACATGTCTCTAATAATAATCACTAAAGAAAAGTAACCCTTGTGTCAAAGGCTATATTAATTTTTGATCCAATGTGTTTTCAGCAAAGAACCCATTCATGAGGACACTGGAAATATTATTTTCAGCTAGTTATGGTTGGTTCTATGCATTTAAACTAAATCTTCGTTGTTTCCTGTTCTTTCTATATTATTGGTGTTTTAGAGCACTCTGGTCTTCCTAGCTTTGAATCAGAAAGCACTGGAATTTCCTGCCTCACTCAAATGTGGGTGATCTTTAGCCAATACAGCAGCATTTAGTAATAGCAATACATATTCGCTAATACAATAAAGAGGCTACTTATTTGGGCTACAGCTACCATGCAGTTGGAGTAGGTGACAGTGGTGATATCCATCTCTTAAGGGAATTGCTAGAGGTCTCAGTTGGTAGCCCTTGTTGTTCTAGTTAGGAAGTGGGGACAGCACAAAACTTCAAGGCAGAGATGGGTCCAAGTGTGATTTTACATCCAGATCCAGTTCCGGACTGTGAACACTCCAGAATTTGGGGAGGTTTAGATATGAGCTCTGGTGTGACTCATATAACAGCAAGGGTCTTGTCCGTGAAATTACTGTCATAGCTACCGCCTTGCAAAGTTCAGTGCTGGTCAGATCAGGAGATTTGATTCCAGTGCAGATCTTAAAAGAAAAAGAACAAATTAGAAAGCACTTGTATCTCAGAAGAACATGTATATTCAGAAACAACTAAGTGATAAGGAAAAACTGGAACGACAGCCAAGCCAGCCAGAGCTTCATGCAAGGCTGTGGGAGGGCCACAGCAACTAGCAAAGACATGGCAAGAACTAAGAGTTAGTCTGCTGAAGCCCAAGAAAAGCCATTGTGTCCTACAGCTGTAGTATAGGTGAGTGTGAGCAGGTCAGTTTACATTTACCCTGCATCTTAATGTTTGCACCTCAGTTTTCCCTTTTGGTAGCATAAAGTAAACATACTCCATATGTTGTAATTAAAGTTTCCCCTTCTTTGTGATGTTTGCAACATAACCAAAAGGTATTCAATTCTACACCTTTGCAACAGGCTCCCTGGTACTCCTCAGTCCTTCCCAATTGCCCTTAGGGTGTCACCAATCCTTCTGGCTCCTTCTACAGGGCTCCACAGCTACCCCTAATGGCAAGGCATTAGACACTGTCTCTTTCTCAGTTCCCACTTGCAGGCTCAGTCACCAATTCTCTCAGGCCAGGACACTTTCTGCATGGAATGTCATGCTCTTCTCATGGGCCTGAAATGATCTGGAAAAAGGGGTAAACAGTGAGGTGGCAAAATTTGCAGATGATACAAAGTTACTAAAGATAGTTAACACCAGGCAGACTGTGAAGAGCTACAAAAGGCTCTCTCAAAACTGGGTGATTGGGCAACAAAATGGCAGATGAAATTTAATATTGATAAATGCAAAGTAATGCACATTGGAAAGAATAATCCCAACTAGACATATAAAATGATGGGTCTAAATTAGCTGTTACCACTCAAGAAAGAGATCTTGGAGTCATTGTGGATAGTTCTCTGAAAACATCCACTCAATATCCAATGGCAGTCAAAAATGTGAACAGAATGCTGGGAATAATTAAGAAAGGGATAGATACTAGGACAGAAAATATAATGTTGCCTCTATATAAATCCATGGTACACCCACATCTTGAATACTGTGTGCAGATGTGGTCGCCCCATCTCAAAAAAGATATATTGGAATTGGAAAAGGTTCAGAAAAGGGCAACAAAAATGATTAGGGGTATGGAACGGCTTCCGTATTAGGAGAGAGTAATAAGACTGGGACGGGACTTTTCAGCTTGGAAAAGATATAATTGAGGTCTATAAAATCATGACTGGTGTAGAGAAAGTAGATAAGGAGGTGTTGTTTACTACTTCTCATAACACAAGAACTAGGGGTCACCAAATGAAATTAATAGGCAGCAGGTTTAAAACAAACAAAGGGAAGTATTTCTTCACACAACACACAGTCAACCTATGGAACTCTTTGCCAGAGGATGTTGTGAAGGCCAAGACCATAACAGGGTTAAAGAAAGAACTTTAGATAAGTTCATGGAGGATAGATCCATCAATGGCTATTAGCCAGGATGGGCAGGGATGGTGTCCCTAACCTCTGTTTGCCAGAAGCTGGGAATGAGTGACTGGGAATGGATGACTTGAAGATTACCTGTTCTGTTCATTCCCTCTGGAGAACGTGGCACTGGCCACTGTTTAAAGACAGAATACTGGGCTAGATGGACCTTTGGTCTGACCCAATAGGGCCATTCTTATGCCTCATTCCAGTTCCTTTTTAGGCTCCTGCTTCAGCTCCATCTGGACAAGGAGCTTTTCTGGTCCCACTCCCAACCTCCGGTCTCCTTTGACTGAGCAACGGTTCCTTTTTTAGGAAGCATTAGCCCCATGCTGCTGTCATATGACTCAGGCACAGAGCACAACTTGGGCCTTAGCTCCTTTAGAGGCCCAGTTCGCTCTGTGACAGTGGGATATCTGAAGATCTTTGGGCAATGAGGGGAATTACTGTACCTGAAAAGACAAATGCTTCACCTGCCCAATATTGTGTCTTTGACTGTGGCCAAAGCTGAATGCTCCAGAGCAAGAACCATAGCTCCCTGCTCATTCACATGAATGTGTGTCAATGTACCATGTGAGAAGCTTCTGCCTGACTCAAGATGTTGATTAGTTTATCTTCTAAAGCACAAAGATCCTGTTCAGTTATTTCTGCCACAACTTTCTAAATGATACATTAGCTAATAAAATCATATGAATTCAGATGAGTCACCTATTTCATGGAAAAGACTCATATGATATAAACACTTTTCTCCAAGGAATTCTATTAATAAACAATGATTATGTTTACAAAGCTTCCAGGGCCATAACTAGGGTGGGGCAGCCTTTCAGGGTGCAAAGCCCCAGGGGTGGAAAAAATGATGAAAAAGAAACAGTAGGGGGCGCAAATATGCTTGTTTGTCTAGGCGCTAAAATTCCTAGTTACAGCTGTGCCTCCTGTCACTGGACAATTTAAAAAGAAGAGGGGAAACATCAGCTATTATCAAATAGCATGTTCTATGGAGCTTCTCCAAATGAAGAATGGCAGAATACCAAAATCTTTGGACCATACGCTAATGTTTTTGCACAGAGACTACAGCCAAATATAGAACTCAGGTTATACAGAATAGAAATGGGCTACTGTCCTAGGGTGCTTCCTGGTGCCCACCTCTAGGGATTAGCTCCATTCAGGTCTGATGTTCCCTCCTTCCAATGGATTGCTCACACTACGTCCCTCCTTATGCCATTTGCTCCCAGACCCGGTTGCTATTTCCCTGGACTCCTTCCTACTTCCCTTCTCTATCTTCTGGTCCCTTCCTCTGGGTTTACCTGCCCAAACTCCTTCCTCACAGGGAGTAACTATAGATTACTCCTTTTTTTAGCTTCTTGCCAGACTCCATAGCCCCCAAACACACATCCCTTTTCCCACGGAGTGACTGTAGACTGCTTTCCAGCAGCCCTCTTCTTTGGTTTTGTGGGGTAGCAGACTGACTTTCTGAGTATCTGACCACCATGCACTGTACTTTGTGTTGTCCATTGTTGGCTATGTATATGTTCCTTCTGTGTGCGGCACTGGCTATGGCCAGATAGTCTGTACAGAAGGGCTCAGCTGAACTGCCCAAGAAGACCACAGACTCGGTTCAGTAGCAAAGGCGTTCGGCCAGGTTTAATGTTAACAAAGCACAGTTCTAGTGTCCTATATGTGCTACAGGTACACTAATACTTGCATATCCATTACGATGGACTCGGGTCAGCAGCATGATTCTCTGCTCCCCCATTGCCCAGACAAAGACATCCCCTCTGTGACCCCTCTTTTTATACACTGATACAAACAAGTTACAGATTGCCCCTCTGACATGGTTAGTTACCTCCCTTTACTTTGTACCCATTCGTTCAATCAAAACATCTACAATCTCTATCCATCACCTGATATTTTGATCTTATCTTTAGGAAGGGTCAGTGTATCCCTGTATCATATTTGGGGAGTGTGTTTATACTAAAACTTGGTATCAAGGTGTTCAGGTACCACATTTCTGGAATGTGTTTATGTGAATATTGAGTGCTGAGGAGTGCTTGTGTTTTTGCAATGCCACCCTTGTTCTTGCCAAGTTCAGTGAACTTGCAAGTAGGCAAGTTTTATAACAGGGCCTGACTCTTGCTAACTTTGCTTTATATCAGCAGTATCTGACTTTAGTTTGGGCCTTAGGCCTTACACCAAGTCCCATGCTTCAGGTTCTCGCTTTCTACTACACTTTTGTATCTCTTTTTGTCATGACTTTTGTATCTTTGCTGGTATTCTTAAAGAACTGCAGAAAATTATTATTTAATTCACAACACCCTGTTAGAATTCTAAATAGCACCACTTCACTCTTTCTTGCAGGGTCTTGGATTACGTTTACATCGTCAACTGTTGGTAATATTTCTTGGTATTTTTTCTCCTTTGTTTTGTTTGCCCACAGTTCTTGCCGTTCGTTTCTTAGCTCATTTTTGATTATGTGTTAAAATTCCAGTTTGCTTAAGAGAGTCCTGTGTCATCCTCTGCATGATTAATAGCACTTTTTGCCTGTTTGCCAATTTGTTGCCAGCTACCCCTACATGTGCCAGGATCCATTACTATGGTTATATCCAGTTGCTAGCAGTAATATTTCATTAGGAGTATCATTTCTCTTACCACTGTAAATTCCCTGCAGCCCTGATAAGGAGTCAGACAGGATAGCCACGGCAACTGGCCGCACACCAAAGCCCAATTTAGCACTAACATAATCCTTGTTAGCTCAGCCATAAATATGGATACAAAGTTAGTTAGCCTTATGGCTTTCTTGAGTCTGAGCCGGGCACCCAGAAAGTTGTTCTCACTCTTCCTGTTCCTTCCTCTTTGGCACTATCTGTACATATGTGGCAATAGTCTCTCCACTTCTCACAAATATATTGATTTGTGAAATCTTGTAGATTTATCAGTCTTCTCCTTTTTTTCATAAGTCCATGTCTTTCTCAGGAGGATGGTTTCCAGTGATAGAGTATTTTCCCATTGCTATAGATTTTGGTCTCTTTCAATCCTTTCTTTTCATTTAGATCCTTTACCTCTATACCCTACTTACAGGCGGAATTCTGATTTTTTTTTCTTGTCCTATCTGGCCGCCACAAAATTCTCAACAATCATTATATATTAGCTTTGTGTTGTCCTCTTTGCTATTTCCTAGCACTTCGTCCCAAGAGAACATAAGAACAGCCATACTAGGTCAGACCAAAGGTCCATCTAGCCCAGTATCCTGTCTTCCGACAGTGGCCAGGTGCCCCAAATAAGGGTAAGTATAGGAGCTGTATTCTAAAAGTGATTGGCCTTTCACTGACTGATATCCATAGTACACACAGAGACATAGGAATGAAGGCACCACACATAATACGCAATGTCTGTGCTTGGATATAGTCTAATTTTCTCAGATTTGTGTTCGCTGCTCATCCAAAAGTCTAGCATCCATATTCAATAACTGGTTGAATTAACTCTCTTTCTAGCATTACCATCATTTTCTTATCCATTTCCCAGGATGTTCCAGGGATGCTTTTAAGTGCAAAAGTGGAATTAACATACTTATCCTTAATATTTTCAATATGGTCCCTCCAAGCGAGCTTGTTATCAAATAGCACATAAGAATTTGTGATTTATTTTCACTATATTTATCAGCCCACTTCTGTTCTCAGTTTCCTGGCTTTATACAAACTTAGCCTGCCCCTGCCCAGCTGAACTTTATCATCAATTAGCCTTTCAGGCCTTGGCCCTCCCGCAGCTGCAGCCTAAAAACCTGATGCGCCTTATATGGAGTGAACCCTGCATCACAGCTACCATCTTCAGGAGCTCAGATTAATTGGCATGGGGGAAAAAGAGAAAATGCTGGGACCCATTATTACGGTTACTGCCTAGGATAGATGAGTGGAATGCTGTTCCAGCAGTGAAAGTAGTTTGCTCTGGAGGAACATTTTCTTGTGCTACAGCCAGGGATTAACTTGAGTGAGCATTACCTATTGAAATCTAGCTCTGAGTGAGAATTTCTACTTGTCAGAGTAAATTCAGAAGCATTACTTCCCTATAGTTGTTTGGAAGGTAGTTGATTATCTGTGATCATTAGGAAGAGGTGAACCTTATGGAGTGATAATAACTTCTAAATGCCATATTTATTTCAGTGGTGTAGCCAGGTGGGTCCCAAGATATGAGAGAGATAAGGCGGGTGAGGTAATAACTTTTATTGGACCAACTTCTGTTGGTGAGAGACAAGCTTTCGATCTGCACAGAGCTCCTCTTTGGGTCTGGGAAAGGTGCTCAGAGAAGAAGAGTTCTGGGTGAGCTCAAAAGCTTGTCATCTTCACCAACCGAAGTTGGTCCAATAAAAGATATTACCTCACCCACCTTGTGTGTCTCATATTTATTTCATTCAGTAGAAAACAGCCCCAAGGCAAGTGTAGTTTTATCTTGCTGGAGAGGAGTTAAATCAAACTGCCAATTTGGGCCTTGTCAAATGTGTGTGGCCAGTTTCAAAATTATCTGAAAATGCATTTGTAACACTTCCCAGGGGTAGCAAGGGTTGTGAGACAACTCACTACTACCTGCCTTTAGCGGGACAGATCCTGGTCTATATCTGCTAGGGCTCAGCTCCCTGATAACCCCAGCCACGGGCAGCACAAGTACTCCCCTCACAGACCCTGGGGGCTCTGCTGTCCCTCTGCAGGCAAGCAATAGGCTCACAACAACTTCCAAGTGTAACTCTGGAGTGCCCAGCCCCTGTTCCACTGAACACTCTCACAGAACTCTGATTCTCTACTCCTCAAGGAATATTACACACCAGTTTACCAGTTTTACGTTAAGGTTACCACTCTGCTTACCTCACAGCACTTAGATATAGTAATAGTGAAAACAGGACTGTGTTTATTGTTAAAGAGCAGAGATTCAAATGAGAATATTGGAAAGAAATGGTTACATGTAAAACAAAATCAGAACATGCTTGCTAGAGCCTAAACTTAACTCACAGGACACTCCCTATCTCCTGCAGAATATCTTACCCAAGTCCTTTTCCCAGCATTTTCAGCCATGTTGGTTGAGACCATTCCCCTCCCCACTTCTGTAAAAACAAACCCACTGTCAACTTGTCCTCTCAGTTTGAAGGGGTTTGAACCTCAGGGTTCATCTGCACCCTAGATATGCCCAACCACACCTTTGATGTTCACCTGAAAATAGTGTTTCCCCACCCCCAACACCACTGTTTACCTCTTCCTGTTAATTTCCTTCTGAAGTCTCTGCAAGCTCTTCATTAGCATTTAACTCAATATGCTAATAGACTTCTAGTGTCAGATACTTCTTTCCCTGGTGGATCATTGTATATCTTCCACCTCCTGTCTGGAGCAGTTTGTCTCAAGATAGGCTGCCTTTGAATGAGCTACCTTTAGCTACAAAGCCTAGAGAACATAATTTTCAGCTTATATACATAACTCCTTCCACATTTTCTGTAAGTACATATCTCAATGATTATGACAACCAGTGTGGCACACGCTTTCAGTAGAGAACATACATGGCCCTGTACCCATATGTACTCCTGTACTCTCTGACAGTTGGCATCAAGGAAGTCCTTGAGTCACAGTGTTGTCCTTTGTTACATTTTCCATACACGCATGCTTTCTGTTTGAATTACATCTGTATGGGGGGAATTATGTATTCATTGTTTTACAGACTTTGGATGGAAAATGCCTAACCATGATCTAGAACAAACAAGTGACTTGGGGAATCTCATAAAGGAAATGTGTAGTATGTCATTAAAATTGCATTGAAATTAAGGATAATTCATTACACTTTGTGAACAAAATCTGAACTTATAGTTGCATTTTAGGGGGGTGAAGAGAAAGAAACAAGCCACTACATTACTTTTATATTAATTTTCATTTTCAATTACCTTTAGATTTAAATGAAAGAAAATATAGATGATAAACTACAATTCTTCAAATTATGGCATTATAAAAGAATTGTGAAAATATCATGGATAGAAGCATATCTAACAAAAAAGTACTGGAAATTATTAGAACTTCACAAATGCTAGGCAGAAATCTTATTAAAAGAAAGATTTGATTTGCAGGGCATATTTTAAGAGGTTCAGCGGGTGATGCAGGCTTACGGGCACTGGAAGGGAAAATTGATGGCAGAAGAACATGAGGCAGAAAAAGATCTTGGATGGATGATGTGGTATCCCGGTTGGTTCAAAAGAACTATTCATCCACAAAGAGATTACCAGAGGATTGTACAGAATGGGCTACCATGGTTGCAAACCTTCAGTGAGGGAGATGCCACATAAGAAGAAAAGGAAACAATGAGACAAAGAACAAAAGCAAAGTTTACATGAGTGCACAGTTATTGTCCTCTGTGATCGTGCTGCATCAACGCTGTCTCAAAATGGAAGTAGCCTTTGTCAGCATAGCACTCTCCTCCCGCAGCAGCTGCCAAAGGAATGGAAAAGAATCTTGACTAACTTTCATCGCAACAACTGAGAGGGAGAAGTGGCTCACTGTAAGAGATGTGATTAGATGGTCATAGCTAGAACATGGGCTCCATTCTGTTTTTGAGAGACTCAAAGGTGGCAGTCCTACTAGAACTAGACCAAGAAGCAGATGCTAATAGTAGGAATGGAAGTGGGTACTTGGTATATGGGGCCAAATTTATTGCTGCATTCTTCCAGTTTTATGACAGAGTAACCCCACCAATTTCAATAGACTTCTGCTCCAGGAATATAAACAGTTGCATCTGTGTAACATGGCAACAGCAGTGGTGAATCAGGCCCATGCTGTTTTATTTGGGTGGGGGGAGGTTTTCGATGACTTGAGAACATAATTGAAAATCCCACCATGGAATATTCAGCTTTACAAAGGAAGATATTGGGGGTGTAAAAAAATGTCTTGAGCCAAGAGAAGCATGTTATCCCCAAGTAAATCCATACTTCCTTCATCCTCGTGAGCTGCACTCCAGGAGAGACTGAAGCAATAAAAATAAAACGAATTAAACAGCAGCAGGATTGATCACAACTGGTTTGACAGCTAACAAAATAATTGCATGGCCAATTTTTTTTTGAAATGTATACAGGAGATAAGATTCAGCAGACCAAAACAGAATGGACTAGATTATACCAATGGGACTACATTACTTTCCTCTCTACCCACCTTGCTTTTCTTCAGCAGTGTGTTTTAATTTCTTAGAGCACAAAGGCGCTTATGCTCATGTTGGGTGCTCTTTAATGAGGTACAGAAAATGGATAAAAAGTTATCCACTTCTTTAACATGCCCCAAGAAGGAGTTCATTCTTCCTCTTTATTCTTGCTCTGTTCCTCCCTTCACCCCAGGCAAATGAAGCTGTTCCTTAAATGCCCACCCAAACACACCCTTCATTGATAGCATCTTGCTTCTTGCCTCACCTTAGCCCTACCTCCCATTCTGCCGTCTCCAGTTCTCCTTGCTTATTCCTCCTGACATCTCAACCTGATCTACCTTGCCCTGCTACTCCTGGACTAAGGGTGGAGATGGAAACCATGAGCATGGAGATTGGGTAAGACTTTTCCCCATAGTCCCAATTTGCCCCACTACCAGGCACTCAGAGCCCCATCCTCCTCTCTAGCATAGGATCCCCCAGAACCTCTTCTCAAATCCTAGCAACAAAGTCAGTTCCCAAAGTGGAATTAGCCAGTATTAACGGTTAATCTGGATTTTCCAATACTGTAAAATCAGCAGTATTCCCAGGTCAACATACTGTTCATTTGTTAGTGTATTACACTAATGTTGTATATTTCATTATAAAACTGTCAGTAAGTGTTACTTATAAAATATATTTATTGTAAGCTCTTTGGACCATATTTTCATATGTGTTTGTATAGTATCTACTACAACAGAGCTCCAATCTTGATTGGGGTCTCTGGATGCTGCTGTAACAGAAACATTAAATAATTTTGTAGGGAGACTCATTGCAACAGGAAAAGAACATTTTGCAACTCTGAGTGTGAAGTATGAATATTTTATTTCTGTTTGAACAGTGAATGACAGTCCCTGGAATTGGTTCTGGAATCATTTGAATAAGATTTAATTCATTACAGCTGTGTGTTTTCTTTTGGATCCTTATGTCTTGCTCCATTTGCATGCCAGCTAACAGTCAGACAAAATCCCATTTGTAAATCTCTGCTAGGCATGTGTGATGCTAATAAGTTGCAGACTTATTTTTAAATGGCAAAAGTCTGATGCATTTAAGTCACGTCTCACCCAGTTTGGTATTCCAAAATAAATAAATTTGGAAATTCACTGACAAAAATCTTTAAGACACCATTAAGATTGCCTGGTGATATGTCATGCCCTTCCAGAACATCAACTTCAGCAGAAATCAAACTCCTGAAAACCAGAAAATACAGAGTTAAGATGTACACCCACACAACCTTAACTCTGCCACCCCCACCTCTGCTTTGCCCCGGAGGTGGCAATAGCCACCTGGGATTTATCTACATGAACTCTAGCTGCATTCACTGTATTAGGTATCACCATATTGAGTGGTGGAAGGATTAGTTGGAGCAACTAGGCAGAGCTGTGACTGTGATATGAGGATTCCCTCTCCCTGCCCCCCATGTGTGATCAAAGGAAAGAGGTGCATGTGTATCCTGAAACTTGATGCCAGTTGAGAGGCAAAGGCTCACATTGACACACTCCATGTGTGACCGCTGCCAAATTGGCCAACACACCAGAGCCTAGAGCAAGAACTGCTACAGCTTGAGCGAAAGCTCTTGAGCTGGGCATCTAATGGACTCATATAGTCTGCAGATCAGGCACAGAGAGAGCCTGTCATAAACGTTTGCTTGTTGGTTACATCTGCACAGAGCGAGCCTTGGACTTGAGTGTTGAAACTGGATGAGGTACTTGTATATGAGACTTTTGAGGCCAGGAGACTAAAATCTGACAATTCTTGCAGTTGCTGTAATGGTCTGGGAGATGGCTGGTAGGGGTTACTGATATTTATTATTTATCTTATTATAAAAAAAGACTCAAAACCACCTTTTCAATTTGTCCTCCCAGACAAACTCATTACATCACAATAGCATCCAATTTACATCATTGTTGCATCCTGCCATCTTGCATCAAAGTGCCACAATGTACCATCCATTGATGTTGTGAAGGCTCCCTTCAAAAAAAAAAAAAAAAAAAAGGGTGGGGATGAGGGCTTCTGGTATTCTGCAGGCTTCTGCTGAGGCACTCAAGACTAATCAATCAGAATCAGGATAATCCCAAATTGAGAGAGGATGGGTGGCAACTACTTGCAATCCAAATGACCAATTGTTAAGCAGCAACAGAACAGGAAAGCCAAATAATAGCATAGCTTTGGGGCAAAGCATAAAAATGGTGGGAGTTTTTGGGTTGTTAGTGTTTTGGTTTTTGCCACAGCTCAGCTTTGTTAGGGGAGGTCAGGGAGGAGAGAGACTGGATGGCGCAGAGCAATGATTCTCAAACTGTGATCTGTAGATTAGTAGTCCACAGAACTCTTCTATGCTCACATATTTGATTTGATGCACAACTAAGGGTCAAGACAGTGAGCTTTTGACTTTGGAAACAACTTTTGTAAAAATAATGCTAGGTAGTCAAAGCAGTTAATTACAAAGGTTTGTCCCTAGGAATAATCTTAGCTAACAGTGTGCTTTTCATTTCCCTTCATTCACTATTGAGAATATTCTCTCAGCAGGTATGTTATTCTCACAGAATGCCTTCACCACTTTAGCCAGAGATGCAAATTACGGAAAGGATAGTCTCATTTAAAACTAGGACTTTCAAAAAAGCCACCCTATTTGGATGTCTAAGACCTGATTTACACACAGTTTTTGTACTGATATAACTGTTAGTTAGCGGTGTGATTTTCCACCCCCCAAAATAGTAATAATTATTGTGACAGATATGGCAAACTTCTGCAAGATCCTTGAAGCACCTTATAGTATTATGTTTATGTATTACTGTGAGCCAGGATTGTAGGTAACTTCTTTATGGGGGAAATGTGAAAATCCTCCAATCCCATACAGTGTCTTTGGGGTCCATTGTTTTAAATGCACAGTTTATGTATGATTGTGTTCTACCCCATGTAGGAGGGCTACCACCACTCCTCCAAGAACTAAAAATGGTGGGTAGTGGTGAAGGAAAATCAACCAGGTTGTAACCCAACCAGAGAAGTAACCAACTCCTGGGGAGGCTCACATATACTAGTTCAAACTAGATACTCCAGAGACCAACAGACCAAGAAAGGACTTTTGGGTGAATAGCCTGAGTTTAAACTGACTCAGGACCGCCCTTCTGGTCCAGCAGACACACCAGACCTTCTGGTCAATCCTTGCAGAATTGTTGGAAGGCCTTGGCCTAATGGGACCCCATAAGACTGATGGGTGACCTCTGGTAATGTTAGCACATATATAGGAACATCTATGGGTTTTAATATTTTCTGTGTAATGCTTTCACCTTATGATAAATGTGCTTGCTTATAAAAAGCAAATGTGGTAATTTATAGCTGCTGGCAATTACAGCTGGCCATAGCCTTTGAAAAGAAATCAAAGCATAAGTGCTGGCCTGGTTAGGCAGTCTGGCTTGCCAGGGATATCACAGTATAAGCAGGAAACTGTGCAGCCTGGAAAAAACCCAGTCAAAAGGAGAGAGATGACAGCTGAGGAGCTGGTAGCCTGTGGATGCCTTTGGTGAGCCACAGAGGGGCAATACAGGGGCAGATGCCCTGCTCTGTGACAGTTATATGGTTAAAACCCCTAGTACGGACACAGTAGTACTGGTTTAAAGGTGCCTTAAACACATATAGCTTATTCCCTTTCCCATACTATAAGCACATTTGTACTGGTATAACTGCATCTACAGTAGGCAGATTTACCACTTTACACTGCTATAGTGAAGGATATACAATTTTCTAGTGAAGACAAGGCCAAGAAGTCTCTTAAACTCCTTTGAAAACCCCAGCCTAACTAAAGAGTTGAAAAGTTTTTATCCATGTTTCCTGAATTATTGCCTTAATTTTTCTGACAATCTGGTAATTTCTTATCACTGTTTTAAGCAATAAAGTATTTGTGAAACAGATCGTTCCCTTTGCATTAATTTCTTAATTAATTTCTGTTTCTTCAATTTGGTTACCACAGTCATTATTCTGTTTAGTTTAATTTCAGTGCACCAGGGCCACTGTCTAGTCTGTTTCACCAATGTAACTGAGATCAGAATTTGGACCTTAAAATTGAACCGCTCTGTTGTTATGATTTTATTTGGTTCACAATATTTTTGCAAGCTCAAGCCACACAGTTACAGGAAATTAAACTTAAATGGCACAACAGAACACCAGCACTTTCTATGATTCTGTCAAATTAGGAAGGCATCTTAAAATTGCATGAGCTGATTTCCTCCTTAGATTGACACACAGCATTCTTGCCATCAAGCAACCATATCAAGATGTCTTGCACAGCTTGTGTAACACTAATAGAAAAATTAGTATACGTAGCAAGAGCAGTACGTGGAAGATGATTTTATTTGCTTTGGCTGAACACCCTCACTGCTCTCTGGGGACACTGACGTGCGCTCATGTAATCGTTTTTGCTGTTTCACATAATAAGGCTTTTTCTAACAATAGGAATGAGATATTCTGCATGAACAGATGAACCACAAAGTATGTTGTTGGCTTTTTTTAATGTCGAGGACCAGTAAACAAGCCCATTCTGGATAGTTAGCTGTTTATTGGTGACCTGAAAGGAGGGAAAATTGAGTTTGTGCCATTCCTTGCTTATAACGGGGATCTTTTCAAAATAGAAGTTGGTTGGTTTTTTTCCAGATTTTTTACCTTAGAAATATTGACTCTTTTGATTAAAAAATGATCACACCCTTCAGATAAGAGCAGAGAAATCTCTCACTCTACAGGTCCTCCAGTAGAGTAAGACTTTGGAGTAAACAAGCGAAGAAAACCCAATTCCTGTTCTTCCAACTATGTCTCGGGTGTCTGCATTAAAAAGACATTTTCAAAGAGAATTTTTTCAGAGCTCAGGTTTGGCCTCCCCTTATGCAGCTGCAGTTTGCATCATCAAAAACTGCACCCTCATTTGTATCTACAACCAGGTATTCAGAGGTGCAAGTATCCATATTTGAAATACAAGGACTCTGCAGATGTATTCAATATAAGACATACCAATGCCCTGCCCCCACACAGGACTTACGACTGCCTCATAGATCTCCAATCAGGGACTAAAACCCATTTGGCCAAACTTACCTTTTGTCACAACCTGAACTTGTGGCCCTACGGGAATACCTTTATGAAAATCTAGCAAAGAATTGTATCCATCCTTCTAGATCCCCTGCCAGGGCCCCAATCCTGTTTGTGAAGAAAAGGGAAAGTACCCTGCGCCATTGTGTAGATGAACAAGCTTTGAACACTATCACCATCAAGAATAAATATTCCTTGCTATTGCTCAATGAACTACTGGAGAGGATTGGCTCACCACACATTTTCCAAATGTGGCACCTATATCCTGGTCTGCATCCAACAGGGCAATCAATGGAACAAACAGCCTTTTGTACTCAGTATGGAAATCTCATACTTTATGGTCTCTGTAATGCCTCCGCCACATTCCAGTACTTGTATCCCATTTTTGGACAGAATTATTCAAACTCCTGGAAGTCCCTTCTATCCCAGTTATAGTTTCTGTCCCCAATTTCAACCATCCATATCACCAATCACCCACATCTTTAAGGTCTCTAATTTGTTTCAACACATCCATCACATCCAAGGGGAATTAAAATCACACTTAAACTCAGCCAAGGAGGACTACAAACAATATGCTGACCTCCATCAACAGAAGTCTTCTTCCGTGTCAGTCAGAGACAAGATGTGGCTCTCAACTCAGCCCTTGGATTCCTTTCAGTCCTTAAGGAAACTAGATCACCATTAGCTTGGCCCATTCTGGATCAGCCAACAGATCAATCTGGTAGCCTTAAAGTTCCAGTTACCCCATACTATGAAAATACATCCAGTATTCCATGTTTCCTTGTGAAGACGTAAGTGGATAATACACAAACATCCCCCTCATCATGGTTCAGTGGCAGGAAGAATACCTGGCAATTTCCTGCAGTATCCTTGAAAAATCTTATTGAATTAAGTTTAAGTATATTTGGATTCCACTGTATTAAATGCAAAGGTTATGTATTGTTGTGAGTCTGGATGATCAAGGGACTATATTGAACAATTTGGCAGATAAGAATCGTCTTTTTTGACCATACATATGAAGATTTCCTGGGCAATATCTAGGGGAGATGAATGCAAATTCCCTACTCCCAGTTATACAAAAACCCAACCTTTTGAAGCTATAGCCTGAGGAGTTGGCCTTTGTCTGTTTATTACCCGTTCCTGGAGTCCCAAGATCACATGCTCAAACTGTATAAAGAAAAGACTACCCCATTCATAGGGGTGTGAGTTCTCAGGTAAGGCTGTTATGAACTTGTAACCATAGAAACACCCTTCTGTGTGATTGGAAGGACTGACTCTTATCAGAACCCTTATTGGAGGTGAAGGTGATCTCTGGTAACTTATTAGCGTGTGTGTAGGTTCTTTTATTGTTTTTAATATTTTTTTCTGTAATGCTTTCACCTTAAGAATCAATGTGCTTGCTTAGAAAGTACTTGTGTGGTAACTTATACCTATGAGCAATTACTTTGCTCATAGCCTTCAAAGAGAAAGCAAAGCACAGATGCTGGCCTGTTTAGGCAGTCTGGCTTGCTGGGGATCACACTGTAAGCAGGCAATTGTGCAGGCTGGAAAAAACAGTCATGGGAGGGAGAGAGATGCATGTCTACCCAAGAGAACTGATGGCTGAAAAGCCCGGAGCCTAATGTGGGTGCCCTTGGTGGACCACAGTTGGAGAATAAAGGTGCAGTTGCTCTGAACTGTGACACTATGGTCTCCCACTTTGATGAGGAGACGGAGCAACCAAAACTTGCACAAGGTGCAGCAGCAGCATATCTGAATTGAAATATTTCAGTTTTCAGGCATTCAGATTTTTGATAAAAAAATCAAAATTTTCCATGAAAAAAAATGTTTTAACAGAAAATTTTGACCAGCCCTAATCTGAGGGCACAATTTGTCCCCACTAAAGCCTACGGTAAAGGGGACACATTGCATCACTTTGGAACATACCCTTCAGATGGTGATTACAGCAGCACCAAGAGTCCTTGACGGACAATCTGTAGCCTTCCTCAGCAATGGGAGGGTCACTGTGGAACTTTTGAAGGTTGTGAGGAGCAAGTGGAGAAGGATGCTGACCCCAAGTTAGTAGTGAGTACATGAACTGCCGAGGTTGTTTTTTAAAAAATGTCATAGAAGAAGAAATAGAGCTCGGTGCAGGATTTCCCACAAAGTACTAAAGAGTGGAGGTCTCAGCATGCTTTTGCTGATTTTATTTTAATGTTTTCTCCCTTTGCCATTTAGCTCCATTTAAAATAATGGCAGGGTATACGTTCAAGCCACTTAATAGCATTCCACCCCCCTCCCCCCAAAAAAACCAAACAGCGGTTGCAGATGTTTTTATTCAGATTTTTCTAATGGGGCACTTGTAAGGAAGCCAGCTAGACTGAGATTAGAACTAAGGGGAAGGTACAAAAGGCATAGCAAACTTCCTTGCTTCTGAATACCTCTACACCTTCCGGAAGGGAAATTGGGGAGTGGACATGGGATGGGACTGGTGCTTCCAGTTTCAGAAACTGTAGCTTGGCCCAGTTCAAGTTCTAAAAATGGGCAAAGATTCATGAGGATTCTTTTTTTTCTTAACCAAACCAGTTTGCCAGTTCCCGATTGATGACAACCCAATTAGGCCTGGCATGAAAAGTAAAAAAATAACAGAGAAAAGGGTGGTAAGAGTCTGGTTTTATTACACAATAATCACTATGCAACACAAGACAATGTATGTAAGAAAGAGTGTATGGGGAAAATGTAGTATACCTTTAAGGGATGGGCTGGGCCTAGACCTGGGAATAATTAAGGAGACCGTGCCTCATCCTCAGAGCTGAGCCATATGAACAGGTAGCAGGCTAGCAGAGAGAGTGGAAATAGAGACTGTAGTGCTTTTTTAAAGCACCAGGCACTAAGGCCAACCTGACCTAGACATTTGGGTGTGAACAGTAAGTTTGGGAGTCCTGAACCTGCAGCCTGATGACTGGGCTGTTTTGTTATAATGATGAGCTGTCCTGAACCCTTAGCATGTTCTCTTTTTAATATCTGGCTAATTATGTGTTGACTTCTCCTTGTCTTGGGTTGTTAAAGTTAATCTAGCGCTGCTCCACTTAAGGAAATGAAGGTGGGGTACACCGGCAATACTACACCAGGCTGCAAAGGAGATGTGCAGGGGCTGCCTACACCTTTACAGTAAGCAATTAAACAGTAGATAAAAGCTTGATTTTAATTCCAGTAGGATTACTACTGTTACTAGAATGCACTTGTTCCAGTAAACCTGTCTCAGCTGAGCACTTACTGAAGTATTGTTTTAAATCAATCTTGGCTGTAGAATAGTAAGAAGCAACTAATATTGTAAATAATAATAATAATTAAATGCCTAATCTTCCCAACTTGTGTATAGTATAGAATTTTACCAACAATAGCATTCAAATACCTATAAGAGAACCATAATGTGATGCTAAATAAACTGAAAGCTATCCTGATTGCTTGCTCAATGCTAGCCGTACAATCAAAGCACACAAAAACACATAAGTGGACAATAATTACTTTTAACTACTGCAAATCCAATTTAAAAGATTTAAAATCCCATTAATCCCATCACAGGTTTTGCCACTTTCTGAATAACCTCACTATTCACTGTAACTAACCCCCAGAGCCAGCACAGCCTGCTTGCACAGTGCGGGCAAACATTTTGCCACTAAAATGTCCTGGGCTGCACTAAATATCAGTGCACCTATGGCAATACGGGTGGTGGCTTGAGCTACCTGCCCGAGTACTACGCAGGGCACTGGGCGACACTATGCTGGCAGCTAGCCCAAGCTGCTGCCTGTGCCACTATGGCTACACTGCTATTTTTAGCCACTAGCTCGAGCAGAGCTAGTGCATGTATGCTCACCCATACTGGGAATTACACCTCCCAGCTGCTGTGTAGACATACCCTAAAGCTTTAAGCTCTGTGCTATATGGAGCCCTTTCTCCTGTCTTCAGAGTATAGAATGTTATCCTCATCATACCACTCCAAGTCAATGGTGTCTTGAACCCTGATCCAGCAAAACGTTTTAGCACATACGTGTAGTCAATGACAGTCACTGAAGTCAATGAGACTGCTCACCTGCTTTAAATGATGTACGTGTTTAAATGCTTAGCTGGATTGAGGCCCTGGTGTGGCTGTTGCCTGGCATCTTAAAAGTAAAGCCAGAGGAAATGGAGTGTTTTGATCACCCCTGAGTTTGAAGTGCAATCACAGACCAGTCAGTGGCATCCCCTCCAATCTGCTATCATTATCATTTATTCATTTATTTAGATTTATAAGTCAAAACCAAGAAAAGGTACTTATTCTAGTGTAGGCTCTAAGTACCCTTGACGACTAGTTAAAAAAACAAGCTAACAATAAAGCCAGCAGCAGCCTCCAGCATATACAGCAGTAACAGGTTAATCCTGGTAGAAAAGGAAAGTGAGGAAAATACTCCCTCCTCCCTAAATAACAAAATGGAACTTCAGACCTTAAAAAAATGACTAGAAAAGCACCACACCGCACGGCTATACAAATTACTTAGAATCAGTTAATCACTTCTTTCATCTGTTCTGCTATAATAGGAGAAATGGAACTACAGCCTCCAAATAACCTAAAAGCTTTATGACAGCTGCAATAAACTGTTTCCATCAAAGCATACAATCCTCTAAGAGAATCTTGGAATGCAGAAACTTAGGATCTGATTCTTGGTTACTTTTTTCTTGTACCGGGAGCAGGGATGGGAGCAAAGGTGGCTTCCAGCCACATTTGTACTCTCCTGTATTCTGAGGCTGTGTACACTTGATGGCCCAATATCAGTTAGAGGAGTCTCTAATTTACAACCTACGTCCATGGCTCTCTAAGGACTCTCTGAGACAACGCTTTCCAGCCACATCCCCAACATGTCTCCAATCTCTCCCCTGTGCTGGGGGCTCTCCGCATATGGAGTATTTCTGCCCACTGCTACACTGGCTACATAACACAAAAAGTCCTTAGTATAATTGAGAGTTAGGCTTCTTGTCTGGAAACTACTCTTCTGTCTTCCCCCAGGAACAGCTCCCACCTAGAACTACATATAATAGATTATTTTAAAGTAATATCTCCTTCATGTCTGTCAATTAAAGTAGCTATTGATAACGTGACATAAAGGTCCTACTGGAGCACCTTCCTCCCCATTGACAAACAAAACGGGGGACACCTCCACTGCCAAATTCAGCAGGTATGCTTTCCAAGTGGTGTGAATAACATTTGATGGCACTAAGTTTGGACACAAAGGGTATAACACTGTTAGGGATGGAAAATTAACCCACAAGAATAGTTTGTTTATCATTCTGTGTAGAAATTCTAGTAGATCAGCTAACATAGTGTAACCAGAACCCAGACTGTCAGTAATCCCAGGATTGACCAGAAAGAACTGAACCTGCAACATACTGTGCATCTTCACAGGTTACCGGCAAAAATGGGGGGGGGGGGAAGGCTTATGCTCAATTTCTATGTTGCTTCTTTAGGAAGAAAGAAAGAAGTTCTTGCCCACCCTGGCAAAATCTTAATTCTTAGACAGACTGTTTGAATCTCTCTCTTTGTTTCTATTAACAACTATTTAACTCCAGTGCCTAATACATTTTTGAAGAACATTTTTGTTAGTCTTAGCCCTCATACCCCTTTAAGTTACACTGTAAGAGCTCACAATGTACATCTCAGATGCTCCCCTAAGAGTCCTTCAGCAAAACCAGAAGAGACCAGGGTTGACGTTCCTGATATTTCTAAGACACAAAAACAAGCAGAAAAAATATTTCAGGTCTTCTTAATGTAGTACTGAAAAGGAAAAATGGGGCATAAAACCCAATATTTTAAAAAATGCCTTTGCTCATGCGTGGCTTTTAGAAAATCAGGCCTAAAGTCTCTGAACCACTACCTGTGCTGAGGTTACTGTTTGGAAGACTGGGATTTCAAACTTGAGATATACTGGGGAGAAAGACACCCTGTTTTACACACTGACACAAACATTATATGCAGGGCTGGATTAAGGCCAATCCCAAACCCTAGACATGCCCCACGTAGGCCCTCTCCATTCTCTCATCCCACCACTTAGCAGCATCCTTCCTTGGGGTAGCAGGAGCCACCCACACAAGAGCTATCTCCCTGGGGCCTACCACTGCTTCTGTTTGAGCAGGCTGGGACTTCCTTGTCTCAAGCTGGGCTGAACTCTATCCAGGAAGGAGGGCTTAGCCTCCATAAACTTGAGCAGAGGAGTCTGTGGAAGGGAGCTGCCAACACCACCCTAGCAGATCTCTGATGGGGTGTTGACAGTGAGGAGGCCCCCTACCAGAATCCTGAATCCTGTGCTAGGGTGAGGTTGGTGTCTGTCCTAAGAGTCACAGATTTCAGAGTCAAGATGAATGGGCCAGTTAACACTTCTTGTGTACGCTCTGAGGCAAACTGAATATTTTTGAAGTGTTCATTTAGTTGTAGCTATTATTTCAGGCCAACTGCACACTCAAGCAGATGTCAGTTAGCCCTTAGCTAGATGGGAAAGTTTTACTGGTTGTACTAGTAAAATTATACCAGCATCTCCCTAGCTCTCTCTCTCTGACACATACATACCCCTACCTCTCCCGCCCCGTGTGAACACTTATTCCATTATGAGGGCTTTGTTGTTGTTGTTTAGATTAAATTCCTCCCCAGGAAACAAACTAAACTGAAAAAAAGGCAATTTTACACCAGAATACCAATGTCTGCACGGAGAATTATCCCAGTGTAACTGTAGCACTTAAACTGATGCCTTAGGCTACAATGAAAGAGCATTCCCATGTTGACAAGACCTTACACTCTGTTCTCATTTTCAAACTTTTCTTCACAACCATGATGTCTAGAATTTTTTGTTTGTTTTTATTTGAATTGATTTTGGTTTTCTTTATCATGAAAGTGAAGACTATGATCTCAAATATGATTCTAGGACAGGGGCTGGCAAACTTTTTGGCCTGAGGGCCGCATTGGGTTTCGGAAATTGTATGGAGGGCCAGTTAGGGGAGGCTGTGCCTCCCCAAACAGCCAGGCGTGGGTCAGCCCCTGCCCTGCTTCTCACCCCTTGATGGCCCCTCCTGGGACTCCTGGCCCATCCAACCCCCCCTGTTCCCTGACGCCCCCCCCCAGGACCCCTGCCCCATCCATCCTCCCCCATGCTCCCTGTCCCCTGACTGCCTCTGGAACCCCCACCCCTGACTGCCCCCCGCTACCCCATCGAACCCCTCCTCTCATTCCTGACTGCCCCCGGGGACCCCTGCCCCATTCAACCACCCCTTCTCCCTGTCCCAACTGCCTCCAGAACCCCTGCCCCTGACTGCCCCCCGCCTCCCCATCCAACCCCCCCCTCCTTCCTGAATGCCCCCCTGGGATCCCTACCCCCATTCAACCCCCTGTTCCCGCCCTCTGACCACCCCACCCCCTATCCACACCCCTACCCCCATGAACTCCCCTGCCCTCTATCTAACCCCCCCCCACACTCCCTGCCCCCTTACCGCGCTGCCTGGAGCACCAGTGGCTGGTGTCGCTACAGCCGTGCCACCCAGCTGGAGCCAGCCACGCCACCATGCAGCACAGAGCACCAGGTCCGGCTGGGTTCTGCAGCTGCACTGCCCCAGGAGCTCGCAGCCCCGCTGCCCAGAGCATTGCACTGGTGGCACAGTGAGCTGAGGCTCCGGGGGAGGGGGAACAGCAGGGGAGGGGCTGGGAGCAAGCCTCCCAGGCCAGGAGCTCAGGGGCTGGGTAGGAGGGTCCTGCGGGCCGTAGCTTGCCCATCTCTGCTCTAGGAGCAGGTGCCATAGGCACTGGCCCATAGTGCCTTTGTCTTTATCTGGCCCAGTCACATACATAAAATATATGTTAAGCTTTCACTAAATCCATCAAAAATGTTTTGATAGGGTCAGGTGAACGAGCTCTTATTTTAAAGGAAAAATTGTCAAGAGTTAACAATATTGTAAATAAAGGTGGTTTGGATTAGTTCACCAAACTGGGCTGCCTAGTCTTGCTTTTTTCCCTTTAACTATAGTACAGATTATCCTTTGCCAGAATTTCAGTACTAAGACTCTTGGAGAAAAGTGCTTGGAAAAGATAAATATACTACATGGAATAAGCACAGAGAACTGCCTTATGCCTTCTGTAGGTTTATTGTGTAAATCTACATAGTTGTGAAAACAAGAATAACACTGCGCAATAGTCCATATAAACTGGGACTTTCACTTTTGAATCAGTCCATATGTTGAATTACCATATGATGATGGAATAATACCTCCATGAATTATATTTGTCTACTGACTCAACTCATACAATGATCTTTGCAGTAGCCAAATGAGTAAGTGGAGAGCCAGAGCCTAAGCCCTGTAATATCCTCACATTATTTTTCCAAATTAATTTTAGAATTACAGAAAACACTGTACAATTATGCACGTAATCTTTCATACCATTTAAAGGTATTTTAATCCACTCACATTTCTGAGAGAGAGAATTTAGCACCTAGATTTTTCAGCAACAGGCACTCTAAATACCATAGATACTGTAATAGATAGATAGATCTTAGTTGGATACCAAACTATTGGTCCTGTTTGTTGCAAATTCTTGGACTAGTAATAAAGAGTGGCCAAGTAGCACCAGTGTGTTGTGTTATTTCAGCTGGGAAAGCAGCAGTATGAACTAATACCGGATACCTAGCTCAAAACAAGTTAAATCACTTTATTCTATCAGCAGGGAGCCTGTTTTATGGTCATTTAGGTAACTTGTGCTATTACACTGTATAGCAAGCATAACAGTGCAACATGTCCAAAAAAATGAAGACTTGTATTCAATAGTCTATTTTCAGATCAGAAAGCAGTTGTGAACTCATCTAGCAACTCTCTGCAGTTGAAGTAATGTGAGGAAATGATACAAAGTGGGCATGAAGTGAAAGCAAGCACTAGGTGGTTCCATCTCCATACACTCTGAATCACTGCACACACAAAAATTTAAATGCTTGGTTGTTTATGTTCTTGAGCATACAAAATTGTAATGCAGTTTCTATTCTGTAACTGTCTCACCTGAGCTGTTCCTGTGTTCTGTCAAACAAGTGTTTGTAGGAATGGGGCATGATGTGCTGCTCCCAAACAAAACAGAAGTTCCTAAATACCAAAAGCATCTTGAGACTGGAATAAGGAAAGAACTAGGATCAAGTTTCTCTGCTGTAGCTGACATCTGCTCAGTACAGCACGGAGGAATGGTCGTAAGGGAGCCAGTTACAGCTCCCAGTTCTTTGCACTGCTCTGCCCCACCCTTGGCTGCCCTAATCTAGGACCTGCTCTAATTTATGCAAGTTGGCTGCAGTTTCAAGGGACTGTTCACCAGCTGGAGATAGCTTGAGGGCCAAGCACTTTAATTACACCCCATTTCTGCCTTCAGCACCCTCTAAAACAGGATTGCAGAGAATGACCTAAGAGGTAGCTATGCCAATTGCTGGGGGACTTCCTCATAGAAGAAAAGATACAGGTGATTCCCCACAGTTTGTGCCACCTTACCACAGGCATTGTGCAGAGGGTGCTAGTGAGGAAAGCTCCCTCATGCACTCACAAATGGCCATGCACAGTCTAGTCCAGGGGTGGGCAAACTACAGCCCAGGGGCCGCATCCGTCCCTCCAGACGTTTTAATCTGGCCCTCAAGTGCCTGCCAGGGAGCAGGGTCAGGGGCTTGACGTGCTCCACATGGCTCCCAGAAGCAGCAGCATGTCCTGGCTCCTGCTCCTACACATGGGGGCAGCCAGGGGGCTCTGCACGCTGCCCCTACCTCAAGTGCCACCCCCGCAGCTCCCATTGGCCGGGAACCACTGCTGCAAGGGTGATACCTGCGGATGGGGCAGTGCGCAGAGCCGCCTGACTTAGCCTCCACGTAGGAGCCAGAGGGGGAACATGCTGCTGCTTCTGGGAACTGCTTGAGGTAAGCACCCCCCAGAGCCTGCTCCAACCCCCTGCACCAACCCTGATCCCCCTCCCACCCTCTGAACCCATCAGTCCCAGCCTGGAGCACCCTCCTGCACCCCCAACCCCTCATCCTCAGCTCCACCCCAGAGCCCACACCCCCAGCCGGAGCCCTCACCCCCACCCCTTCCACACCCCAACCCCCAATTTCGTGAGCATTCATGGCCCACCATACAATATTCATACCCAGATGTGGCCCGCAGGCCAAAAAGTTTGCCCACTCCTGGTCTAGTCCAAAGTTGGCTTTTAAATATTTAAAGGTCCCTACCACAAAAATAAAAAAATTCACTGAGATAAAAATTTCCCTCAGACTCGCCAAATACTATTTTTAAAGATATATAAATAGAAATAATTTACTTCAGGTTATATTCAGAGATGATTAGTTGCAATAAAATGTGCTATGTCTAATCATTCATCAGCCTACAATACAGCAGCTATTTATCTCTTGTGTATACGCTGAGGCAAACTGAAAGAATACTTTTGAAGTGTTCATTTAGCTGTAGAAGCAGCTACATATACTGTGATCCAATATATCATAAACAGCTGGAATAAATCACAGTATGCTTCAAAAGTATTGTATGCTGAAAGCAATACTAGCCTTTAAAAAGCCAATAAAAACATTGGCATAGCAAGGAAGCTGTGTCAATTACTATTTTATATACCTTCCTAAGGAAATTAAATCACACTTATGAGAGATAAACCAATCAAAATCTTCAAAGTGACTAGCACAATGGAAATATTTACAAAAGTCTTACATTAAGTGCTGACAAGCCCAGAAGTCAGAAAATTCAAACCTGAATCTGAAATTCCATCTTTAGCCTTGTGTCTAGTTACTGCAGCATGTGGTATGTAAAACTGCCCATTGCTTAGAGACAACTGCAATCTCTAGGCAAAACAAAATGAGTTAATCTTAACTTCTAGTTTCCTGGCTTTTGCTGATTTAAATTAATCCAGTAATGTTATTTTAACACGTTTAGTTTATATAATTTTTCTTTTAATTTTTTCTTTAATTTTGAAGAGCTCTCATGAACAAATAATGCTAAAGAGTAAGTTCACTCTGCTATGCTGGAGTTAGCCCTGAAAAATCACTCTGATGCTGCACAACTAATTTTGGTATAACCCACTAAAAATTCCCCCCAAATCACTTTTAGGTTTAAAAATCCTTGTTATATATTTTCTCCATACACTTTTTTAAATACAATAATGGCCTTTTTGGAAAGTCATTTACTAATACAGGACCTAGTGATGCAAACTCTTACTCACAAATTCAGTGGAAAACTATTCCCTTCAGAACTTTTCACACGATTGAGGATTGTCAAGACTGGGTTTGTAGTTCAGATAGGACTAGTCCATATTTTACAGATTAATGGCCTACAAAGTAACTTGTAAATGACAGGTGTGTAACTATAGCTGTAATGGTACAAGCCCTAATGTAGTTACAGCTATCCTGGTAGGACGGTGACTATACTACGGACTTCTGTCATCATAGCTACATCAGTCTGAGGTATGAAAAGGTGTGATTTGTGACCAATATAGCTTGCTCGTGAAAGCCCCTAGTGTAGACGTAGTTAAACAGGCCAAACTGTACTTTTACCTGGATTGCTTGTTTTGCTTGGAGTGGGTGGAATAAGCTATATTGACGAAAGCACACTTTTCCGGGTATAAGATGCATCCACATTAGGAGCACTTTGCCAGTATATAATATGCTGGTACAAACAGACAGGCTCACAGACCTTGTCTTCACTGTAAAAACAAAAAATAGGGGTTTTTTACAGTGGGATAACTAATGTACATTAGCTACCATGCTGTAAAATCCTAATGCAGACAAGACATTGTAATTCTTACCATAAAGTGGCAAGGCGAGATCAACACTATATACCTGACTGTGGTTGACCTTGCCTAGTTTACCCCACAGTAAACGACACTCTCCAACCTCTCTGAGGCAGGATCAAGTATACCTAGACCATCCCTCACGGATGTTTGTCTAACCTGTTCTTAAAAATCTTCAATGATGAGGATTACATAACTTCCTTGATGTAACCTATTCCAGTACTTAATGAACCTTATAGTTAGAAAGATTTTCCTAATATCCAACCTAACTCTCCCTTTCTGCAAATTAAGCTCAATACTTCTTGTCCTACCTTCAGTGAACATAGAGAACAATTGATCATCCTCCTCTTTATCAAAGCCCTTATTATATTTGAAGGTGATTATCAGGTCCCCCCTTCACCTCCCACACCCCCAGTCTTTTTTTCTCAAGACTAAACATGCCCAATTTTTTTAACCTTTTCTCATTCGTCAGGTTTTCTAAAATTTTACTGTTTTTGTTGCTCTCCTCTGGACACTCTCCAATTTGTCCACATCTTTCTTAAACCATGGCACCGAAAACTGGACACAGTACTCCAGCTGAGGTCCCATCATTGATGAATAGAGCAGGAAAAATTCCTTCTGGTGACTACATACAGTACCACACTCCACTTGATACACCCCGGAATGCCATTTGCCTTTTTTGCAACTGCATCACATTGTTGACTCATATTCAATTTATGATCCACTATAAGCTCCAGATCCTTTTCTGCAGTACTGCTGTCTAGCCAGTTATTCCCCATTTTATATTAGTCCATTTGATTTTTTCCTTTCTAAATGTAGTACTTAGCACTTGCTTTACTGAATTTCATCTTATTCATTTCAGACCAATTCGCTGATATAGCAAGATCATTTTGAACTCTAATCCTCTCCTCTAAAGTGATTGCAACCCCTCCCAGGTTGGTGTCATCCATAAATTTTGTAATTATACTCTCTACCCTTGTAACAGGTTCGGTCACAGAGACCCCCTTGGGTCTGTCACCTGATGTGCTGAATCTACCTCTGAGCCCATTTTCTCTGATGGCTTGGGACTCCAGAACCCTGCCTTGTCGAGCCAGACACACAAGCCTGCTGCAACACAGACCCAGGGTCTGAACTACGACCCCAAAGCTGCAGACTTAACTAAAAACAGTTTAAGAAGTGCTCCTGTCTCCAGCAACCAGACACCCAGCTCCCAATGGGATCCAAATCCCAAATAAATCTGTTTTACTGTGTATAAAGCTTATACAGGGTAAACTCATAAATTGTCCGCCCTCTGTAACACTGATAGAGAGATATGCACAGCTCTTTGCTCCCCCAGGTATTAATCAGTTACGCTGGGTTAATTAATAAACAAAAGTGATTTTATTAATTATAAAAAGTAGGATTTAAGTGGTTTCAAATAATAACAGACAGAACAAAGTAAGTTACCAAGCAAAATAAAGCAAAAACACGCAAGTCTAAGCCTAATACATTAAGAATCTGTTCACAGGTAAAGTCTTACTCTGAGATGTTCCAATAAGCTTCTTTCACAGACTAGACTCCTTCCTAGTCTGGGCCCAATCCTTTCCCCAGTACAGTCCTTGTTAGTTCCAGCTCAGGTGGTAACTAGGGGATTTCTCATGACTGCTCCCCCCCCCTTTGTTTTGTTCCACCCCCTTTTATAGCTTTGGCACAAGGCAGGAATCTTTTGTCTCTCTGGATCCCCACCCCTCCTTCTAAATGGAAAACCAGCAGGTTTAAGATGGATTCCAGTTCAGGTGACATGATCACATGTCACTGTAGGACCTCCTTCTTCATTACCTAGTAGCTGGAAGACACGTATATAGGAAGGCTTGCAGGTAAACAAACCCATTCACAGTTCATTGATTCTGAAGCACCCTTAACAGCTTCCACTTAACATGTTTACATCAGTAATACAGGTTTATATCTTATTCTCCTAACTTCAGAGTATAGATGTGCTAAATCAACCGCTGAGCGCTCTCTTGTCGACTCCACTACTCCACCGGAATGAGAAGCGTAAGCAGAGTTGACAGGAGAGCATCAGCTGTCGACTTACTGCAGGGAAGACACCACGATAAGTAGATCTAAGTACGTTATTCACATAGCTGAAGTTGCGTATCTTAGTTCAACCTTGCGTGGTAGTACACACAAGCTCTAAGTCAATGGAAGAAGTCTTCCATCATACTAGCACTGTCTACACTGGAGGTTAGGATGGAATAGTACGTCTCTCAGGGATCTGGATTTTTCATACCCCTGAGGCCTGGTCTACACTAGGAAATTAGGTCAGTATAACTGTGTCACTCAGGGGTGTGAAAAATGCACTACACAATTAAACTGACATAACCCCCAGCATAGACAGCACTATGTCAATGGGAAAATTCGTAGCTATCACCTCTCAGGAGGTGGATTACCTATGCCAATGGGAAAAGCCCTCCCATCAGTGTTGGTAGTGTCTTCAATGAAGTGCTACAGTGGCACTGCTGTAGCATTCTACAGCCATGTCTACATTACCACTTATGTCAGCAAAACTTATGTCACTCAGGGGTGTGAAAAAGCACCTCTCAAACAAGTTATGCTATGTCGGCGGGAGAGCTTGACATTGGGGATGGCTGGGGCCACTTATTGGGAGTGGTTTAATTATGTTGACGGGAGAGCTCTCTCCCATCAGCATAGAGCAGCTACCTGTGAGATCTTACAGCAGCACAGCTGCATTAGTACAGCTATGCCACTGTAAGCTCTCTAGTATAGACATATCCTAACTGTAGACAAGGTCTGAGAGACATAGCTATGCCTATGTAAGTTCCCAGTGTAGATCAGTCCTCACACAGATGTCCCTGCAGTTACATGTGATTCACATTGTTGACGTTTTCTTTGCAACCATATGAGCTAGACACTTATTTCTTCTATAAAATGAAATCTGAGACTCTAGGGAACAAGACCGTAGCTTGAGCGTGGTGCTGGTATGGCCTATGGGCACATACTGGCTGTTTCTTCGTCCTGGCCCTAACGTGCCCTAATACACCATTAGATCTGGGCCTTTGTGTCCACATGCAAAAGTTTTTGCAATGGTGCATGGGACGTTGTACCAGTGTTCCATCTGCTATGACTATCCTCTCTCCCTTCAAGATTGACTTCTGCCACAATGTCTACCAGAAATGAACCACCTATAATGACTTGGCTCAGGAGTGGTTGAGGAATGTCTCTGCATATGTAATTTCAAAACATATATTCATACATTTACTATGTCTAGCAAATGCACTTGCTTGGAGCTACTCTCATCACAGCTGCATTAGGTTATTGTACCATTGCAGTGCGTCTTTGCTATAGACTGAAAACACTGTCACTGCAGCTGCAACAATGTCCTTGGCCCTCCTAGCAGTAACTCTACAAGTTCATCTGCTATCTCCTTCATCAAAACCAGTTTGGGTCTGCCTCATCCTTCATCTCACCTCCAAACAAGAACGGACTGTAAACAACATCCTCATTGACCATCCCACTCCTGTCCTGCCATCAGTCCTAATGATCCAATAATGACAAAATGGCCTTGTCCGCCCCAGCCATTTCCAAAATCTTTGGAAATCCAAATCTGAATGCATGAAGTAAGCAAACTTTTTTGAGTTGTTCAAAAAACACCAGTGCTTCATGAGTTGTTCAAAAAACACCAAGATAATCATATAGAAATGACATAAAGCCTCTAAAGTTGAATACAAAATTATAAATTGGATATTTACTCACATGGCTGTCCTGTCACAGACCTATTGTGGATTGTTGCATCTATCCCATATCTCCCGCCACAGAACGTCTATGAGTTGCAGTGTAGTTCTAGCTGTGCTGGTCCCAGAAGACTAGAGAGACAAGGTGTTTGAAATAATAGCTTTTATTGGCCAATCTCTGTTGGTGAAAGAGAGACAAGCTTTCAAGCTTACTCAGAGTTCGTCTTCAGGTTTTCATGTTATAATAGTTACTAATAAAACTGTGTTATGTGTTATCTTTGCTGCTCTAGCCATTTGGAAGTAGGGCTTGCCCTAAACTGGGAGGTAAAAAGGGGTGTGATAGGCAGGGCCTTTGTCAGGACTCACACTCAGGCAGCTTCAGAAACCGTTCCCCTTTTGAGATGTCTTTTGGGGTTTTAGCAAGTCTTTGTAAGCAGCAGAAGCTTATCAGCGTTTCCCTCTCAGCTATTTTGTAACAAGAGTCAGTTCCTTACAAGATGCAGCACCTTTTCCTGGTTGCCCACTCTTCCTTTTTAAGCTTGTTTCCTCTGTCTGGAGCAGGCTCTGCAGGTGTGTCTATTTGGTAGGGATTGAGCTTGTTAGCCTTCTCCTGATTGGGATGGGTGCATAACCCACCACAAATGGAATGAAGGGTAGCAAGCAAAACTGAGACCAGCCAAGTACTGCCTCAGGTGCTTCGGAGCCTGCCTGAGTGAGTAGGTTGACAAATGATGGAGACAGTACACTGAGCTAACAGAAATATTCCTGAAGAGTTTGCAGGAGTGTTGTGGGACTCCACTGGTAAAATTAATGGAACCTTTACAGCTGCAATATTTGCATTTATTGCTAGTGCTATAATGGTGTAGCATAAGCTGGTGGTGAAATTTGCTCAGAAAAAATGCAAAAGTAGTATAAACATCACCTGTACACTGTTAAAAAATGTATGATGCTGTAAGGTATGTTACCAGCATGCCAGGGGCTTGCAATGGTTGTGGTAATGCTGAACTGTTGTAGTGAAGTCAAGGTCTGCAGCACTGTTCCCTATAAGCTGTGCGCATGTGCGCGTGCACACAGATCCTAAACCCCGTGCACACGGCGAAACACCGCATCCACAAAAATTTGCACAGAAGCACAACAATTTGCACAGAAGCAATTTTTTGCACACACAACCTGTCAAAAATTTGCACAGAAGAAATTTTTTGTGCACACGGCCTGTCAAAAATTAGAGGGAACATTGGTCTGCAGTGGATTTGAGAGTCCAATTCCAACTTCTTGTAAACAGACTTCTCAGAGTAGGGTTATTGTGTTATAATCTGAAATGCATCCAAGGATCACCGCATCCCAAAACCACCAACCAAGATTTAGTAATGGTGATATAATTTATTCAGCAGGTGAGAGCTGGAGTGTTACACCGTGATGAAAGGTTATTTAATAGTAGACAAGACAATATAACTGATTGTCAAAAAAATAACATAACAGAGATTTTATTTAAACCGGAACAAATGTAACTGGATTCCATCTACCTACAATAACATTAAAGAGATGAAGCATATATATAATCAAAATGATTTGAAAATATATATTATATACACCCACTGTAACTTAGCACTAAGTGTACCACTGCAGCACCAGCAATAACTAAATATAACCCTCTAAATAAAGAAATATAGCTATATCTATCGCTGTATGCACAGACTATTATATAATATGTTGTTATTTTTAGTTTAGTTCAAGGTTCCCCTTTTCCCAAATATCTCACTGGGTTCTCTCTAATACCCAATTCTGTCTTTGAGCCTCAAGCACCTCTTGTGCCTTCCTGAAGCAATGGACTCAACTCCAGTAATGCTTACTTGCAGGAGTGCACATTAGATCAGACCTGTGAGGTCTGATGGACCTTTGGTTCTCCTATTCCTGATCTCCGGGACCAATGATAGGAGACAACCAGAACCAATGATCAGGAACAAACGGGAATGGATGCTCAGGAACAAACTATCAAATATGGACTGACCTGACCAGCCGACCTTAAACTAAAGGGACTCTCTTTTGCATGTCTTTCTGTGCTGCTCTACCTCAGTTTCTTCACTTACTCTCAGTTTCTCTCCAGGCTGGTTTCTTCCATCCCTCTAGCTGCCCTCTCTCTCTCCCCTGCCTCTCTCAGTTTACTGCCAGACTCTCTGTTTCTCTCCATCTCTCCCTCTCTTAGGCTCCCTTCTGCCTGCCTCTGTCCCTCCACCCCCATCTTCTCCTCTGCCACTTCCCCTACTCTGAGGGGAGGGGCCACTTCCTCTCACTTTCTCAGGCTACCTCCTCTCTATTGAAAAATTACAGTGCATTCACCCTGAACACACCCTACATCATATATACCCATACAGAGCTGAGTCCCTTTACCATATTTACATTCTGATTGTATACTCACTAATTCAGCCATTTCAGGTCTCAGAGAACTGGAATAAACACCAAAAAAATTCCTGCTCTCTCAAGGTTCTCTCTAAAGCACTATTTTTAGGAGATGTTGAATGATATCTAGGGAGGAAACCTTTATTGCTGAGGAGATTATTCTGGGGCTGGGAGCAATAGGGGATAGAGAGGAATGCTTCCAGAAAGAAAACCCTTTCCTTATGTAAAAAATAGCCATTCTGTATTGATTCTGAACATCCTACCTCCTCTTAAGAATGAACTGGAGGAAGAAGTGGGATGTGTTACCTGTCTGCTTGAACTGACTGGATGGTTGAGCAGCTTGTCCTAATTTATGAAAAGAATGGGAGGAGGGAGGGGAACCTGAGTTTTGATGGTCTGTCCCTCACAGGGCACTTTACATTAACAAATTAGGCCACAGGTGCCCATAGGAGCTACAGCAAGCGAGAGGAGGAATCCGCTAAGAGTATGGCTTTGTTTGCTGAGGATTCCTTTAGAACAGAGTCTAGCAGCATTTATGTCCCCTAAATGGCAGGTGTCCTTGAAAGGTGGAGACATCAATTTTATCTTGTCACTGAAATCTTTCGTCCAGGCAGAGCTACAGGGCCCTCCTGGTAACACCAAGGAGCTAATTAGATTTGCTTCCAACTTAATGAAATCCTGAGCAAAGTCATTAAGGGTTTAGATGGCAATAATTGACTTAGAAAGAAGCTAGTGAGATTCCATAGGGAACTACTTTATCTGACTATAGCTGTGAGATTCGTTCTATGGATGCTCTGGAAATGTAAAATTCATAAATGGTGGCTCCCAACTGAGAATCTGCAAGCTTGACATTTCTGTACAAGACCTTTTCTGTATTATGGTCCAGCACATCCCTAAGGGATACATTGGAGTCTAATGGGCCCACAGAGGATTTGTTGCAGAGTGCTGAAGGAGGAGTTAACAGACAGAACCCCCTGTTTGATTGTATTAAAAAGCTTAGCTAGTCACTTGGGCTGCCCACCAATTAGCTACTTTTGATGCCCTCTTGTTTGATTGTTGCAGTAACCATGACCAGTTCTATAAGGCCTAGAGTGATATAAAGAAAAGTGTCCAACAATTAGCTACTTTTTCTTAATGAAAACCAACATACACTTTTCTTTCTTGGAATTTTTGAGGAATAAAGGAAACATTTATCATAATTTCTTAAATTTGGCTACATTTACAAAGACCTAGTGATATAATTAAGTAGATCAGCTCTTGCTGAGAGACACTAGAGGGTTGTGCCTC
The DNA here is from genome assembly GCF_965140285.1 of Lepidochelys kempii. Lineage (NCBI taxonomy): Eukaryota > Metazoa > Chordata > Testudines > Cheloniidae > Lepidochelys > Lepidochelys kempii. Next base: position 61,921,957 of record NC_136384.1, on the reverse strand, counting down.
TAAGGGTCAGAACCACTTCTCCATACCCTAATTTCAAACATAACAAGGCAATAGTGACTTTAAGCTGTGTGAAGCCTAAAGTGTCGCATGAAAATCTAGGTCCACTCCTGAAGATCCAGCCCCTCCCCCTATAGTAAAGCTCACTCATGAGCCATGTTGCCATAAGCTCCCTCTCCAAAGGCTGCATAGTACCTCATGCTCACCCTCCCAGGTGGGAAAAGTCAAAGGAGAGGAGTTTTTACATCTAGTAGATTTCTAAGAGTAGAAATAAGAGTAGATTTCTAAGTCTACTGGATTTCTAGTAATGAGACTATTCCCATAAATAAATATTACTCATGTAAGAAAAGGTTTGCAGGATCAGTCTGAAATTTACTAATGTAATATAGTATAACATAAGTTCCAGCCTGTTGTTTTCTTCAAGTTCATCTCCGTACTATAGCTCTTTACATGGACAATTTTCACTGATAAGTGAATTCCATAATAAATACTATGTTTGTACTTATACAGCTCCTTTCATTACAGGATTTCAAAGCACCTTACAAAGGTGGGTAACTAAGTCTCATCTCCATTTTTAGATGCAAAAATGAGGTACAAAGAAGTTATGTCTCTTGCCCATGGTCAGTGACAGAAGCATAATAAGATACAGGTCTCTCTACTCAATCACATTATTAATTTATGTATTATTACTGTAGAGACTAGGAGCCCCAGTCATGGGCCAAGAATCCATTGTGCTAGGCACTGTACAAACTCTGATTCCATATTCGACATTGCTATACCCCCTCCCTCAGTCATCACACTACAATAACCTCATCCCTGATCCCAATGTTTTTCTGCATTGTCCTAGGGTGAAATCCTGGCCCCGTTAAAGTCAATGGCAAAATCCCATTGATTTCAATGGAGTCAGAATTTCACCCTTAGTACATTATGATATTACTATTCCTCATAAGACATAATTTTCTTTTTAAAGGAATGGGTGATTTTGTATTTGTTTTTCTTTTTCTTTGATTGATAGTTGTAATATTTTAATTACACAGTAAAAATATAGTTATCTGTCTAATACAATGGCTCTCATTAGATATCTGATTTTTCCACAAAACTCACAAGTCTTCATTTCAAATGTATAGCACAAATCTAAAGCCTGGAAACTAATGTAGCAGGCAATCATTCCTAGCCAGACTTGACTGGTGTGGATGAATGAATGAGCTTCACAGAGCAAATGTAAACCAAAACCAATGAACATAAATAAGCTGTTTTCACCAGTTCCAGCCTAAATCTAAATTTAAATGTCCCTTCAACAAAATAAAAAACGTACAATTGAAGAAAAGAGACATTTTATTATAAAATATGGGACAGCAAAATCAGATATCTTTAAAAATGCACGTGGAAAACAAGGAAGGGCCTTTTATAAGCTGGCAATTATTTTATCGCAGAGTGGGATGTACAGTTCTAAGAGTCAGAAGTTATAACTGTGGTGGTATTCTGACAGAGCGTAGGAGTGAGTGGTGACTACAACTATTTATAGCAAATGGGATAAACAAACACTATTACTATAATAGCAAACAGGGCTATTTTGTAAAGAAAACACACTGAAGCATGTTCCTATTTAAGGAACGGTATCTAAACCTGTGGGACAATAAGAATGGTGCAGGAAAAGAGAAGAAACCCAAATGTCTGCTACATATTAAATTACAGGGTGGAGACTCAAAGAAATTATAGTTAGGAACAATATATTCCTCAAATTGGTTAAATGATTCTCCAGTATAATATAGGTTTATAAGACACATACTGCAAAAAGACTGAAATTCTATGTATGGGAAAATTATAATGAGAATGCAACAAATCTGATTGTATTTTAAAAGGAATCAGTTTAACAAATAAACTCTACTACTGGAAAAGTATACCAAGGTTGACATGCTAGTAATCATGCAAAAGTGAAGTGGAATACATTTTTTTAAATAACCTTTATAGTCATAATTTTAAAATATTTTTACAAATAACAAATCTAAAACAGTGAAATTCTATACCAAATAATATGAAACAAGGTCAAGGTCAAGAAAAACATGTAACACAGCAAAGATGCCCTAAACACACAAAATTGCAGATAATTTCCTATTCACACAGTTTAAAAAAAAAAAAAGTCCTTCTATTTCTAGTTAGCGTCTTATACTGCATCCTCACTGTCATGTTTTCCCAGAACTGGGAAATAAAACAAATATAACCACTTCCTTCCTCCTCATTCAGAACACCATGTAGAAAGCTAAGCAATAATCATCACTATTGTCTTCTAATAGGATTCTGTCTTGTATAGTACTCTTTATGGAAAGTCAACAAGTTTAATTATATGTTTCAGAGTAACAGCCGTGTTAGTCTGTATTCGCAAAAAGAAAAGGAATACTTGTGGCACCTTAGAGACTAACCAATTTATCTGAGCATAAGCATCCAATGAAGTGAGCTGTAGCTCACAAAAGCTAATGCTCAAATAAATTGGTTAGTCTCTAAGTTTAATTATATATATTTCAATCATATGTAGAACACTGAGAATAATTAAGAATGTATATTCTTATTTTAAAGGTGAACTGAAAAGTAAAAGTTTGGCTATGGGCTCTTGACTGCTCCTTTTTGATGTAGAAAAATTGCTTCCAATTTTAGTATTTTTTTTATTTTTATTTATTTATTTAAAGTTTCTCTCCTTATTTTTAATGTTGGAAACATTGGCTCCTCACTTCACTCCCCATATGCCAGATCCAAAGACAACTGAAAAGAAGATGATCATTTTCTTCAATTGATTTTAACCATACCAGTGCAAGTTTTTCAACATAGACAAGGCCTGAGAGGAAAGGGGATGCTGAGTCTTATGCTATCTATGAATTAGCAGCCCTACACTTTCATATATGTTGGAGAGGGACACCTACAACTCAGATTGCAGCTTCTTGAGACATCACTGTTCAGGATCTCCAAAAATCTTACTGAGATCCTCCAGCAAAAGGTGGGAAGCGAGAAACTAACATTTCTACTATTTAAAAAGGAAAAGCAGAAACAAAGTTTGACCAGTCTTTATACATCATATAGATGTATGAAAGGACAAAAACATTTTGCTTTGCAGTTCACTTTTAATAACAACACAGACTCATACACCAGAAATCCCCTAGTTAAAAGCTAAAATAACATAAAGTTCAGAGCCTCACTTTTAAACCACTTCTGCAATTCCCAGTGCTGGGCAGGCTGTGTGCCAGACAGCTCCTTCAATGTAAACGGAAAGTAGTGTGAAGGCCAATGTAATTTATGCTGACTGTAAATCTCCCCAATGGGCCAATACAGCAACTGGGGATCAGCAAGATGTAGGGAAATCTTGGCCATCTCTCTATTTCCCAACCACAACCTCCGTATTAGCCATAGGTGCGATGCAGGAGCTCTCACACCATCTCTATACCATTAGTGTTTATCCCACACTCAGGTTATGTTCCCATGACCAACTGTGCCAGCTTTAAGGTCACTTTGAATTTGGTGTGTCATGACCCAGGCCATTATCTTCAACCAAGGTATATAACAGATTTATTTTTAAACATTTCATCTCCTTTTTATTCATCTGCATTGAAGACTGTTTTAACAAGTGAAAAAAAATCATTTCACCATCACTGCCAAGGTACATGAAATACACATTTTGATATATAGGGAGAAATGTTAATGGCTTGCCTGCTCATCTTTATGACTAGATTAATTAAATGTAACTCTGAGGAAAAGAAGCAAATATTTATTAATGTTTACGTTTTAGAAACATATGCCTTAAATTTGCCTTTGTTAAAATAGGGCCTCAATCCGGCAGGCATGTACTTAACTTTTAGCACATAAGTAGTCCTAGTGTTTATAGAATCATGGCCTAAAATGTTAATAGGCAAAAACAAAAAGCTAAATACAAAAACACTATTAAAAAAATCATTCTTTGAGCTAACCTTCTATTGCGTTCAGCACTTCCAACAGAAGCTTTAAGTATAGTTATCTCAGTTTATCATTGACTTGATTATATTTTCATTCCACCCTGTTAAATAAATTACCCTCTCTTTTAATCCACTCTCCCTAGCTGAAATCTTTTAAGCAATACTTTAGTCACAATTTGCTCGCTAATTTAATCCATGAGCTACAAGAATTTATTCCTACTGACAAAAAAATATTGCTAACTGTGATTAGACGTCTTGATTCCTAGAAGTCAAATTGTCATGTCATGATTACATTGTATATAATTGACTCCAAAAGTTGTAATAGTTATTTTCCAGATAAATTATTGATTGGTTTTTCCTACTTCTTAAATCCAAAGCTTGGTTACCTTAGCAACTTTCCCATATCCACTGGGATTTAAAATGTTTCTGAGCTATAGGACATCTGATAAAAGAAAGACGGCACATCATGCTGTGCAAGGTAGGACTTTTCACATAGTTATCATGTCGATAGGTAATGTTGCTATTTTAAGACACAGCATTTAATAAATTGATTGTTATCTACAAAGGTCTAATTTCAAAGACTACTCTTTTTTAAGCAACACAAAGCAAAGGATTGTATTTAATGGTAGAGCAAATTGCATGAATAAAGAACAGTTTCATTTCATTTCATGTGCCATTTACCTTTTCTTCTACAATTTTGTTGAATCACCTGGAAAAAAAAAACACACAAGTGATGACTATTATATTTACATAATCACAAAATAATTTCCAGCTATTGTTCTTTTCATCAGCCTTTTTAAAAATAGGATCCCTGTCTGTTTTAATATATACCTTCTGAGAATAAGCATTATACTCACAGGCTAAACTACAAATTAAATTTTAGGGGAACAGCCTAACACTGCATAAGAGTAAATAAAACAATTCTACATTCTAAATAGTGCACTGTTCTTTTAATATGCCTCCTACTAAACTACATGTTCTTGGAGTTCTTTGCACTACTGTTGTACCCATCTGAGGCTGTTGGTCCCAGGATATGAGAGTGACAAGAAGGGCTGGTGATATCTTTTATTGAACCAACTGCTGATGGTGAAAGACACAAGTGAAGGAGAGCTCTGTGGAGCTCAAAAGCTTGTCTCTTTCACTAACAGAAGTTGGTCCAATAAAATATATTAGCACACCCACCATATCTCTCTTGGAGTTCTTAAAATTTAACAATGATATTACCTCTTAATTTCACAAAATCAATGACCAGTAGAGACACTAAATTACAAAATCCCAAATATATGCAAGCCCAAATCCAGCACTCTAGAGTTAAGCTGGTGTTGCAATTTAAGCCCATTGCTTCTTGTCCTATCCTCAGAGGTTAAGAAAAACAATTTTTCTTCCTCCTCTTTGTAACAACCTTTTACATACTTGAAAACTGTTGTGTCCCCTCTCAGTCTTCTCTTTCCAGACTAAACAATTTTTTCAATCTTCCCTCATAGGTCATGTTTTCACAGGTCATTTTTGTTGCTCTTCTCTGGACTCTCTCCAATTTGGCCACATCTTTCCTGAAATGTGGCGTCCAGAACTGGACACAATACTCTAGTTGAGGCCTAATCAGCATGGAGTAGAGTGGAAGAATTACTTCTTGTGTCTTGCTTACAACACTCCTGCTAATACATCCGTGGGTGCCGACTTCCCCTCTTTCCTGTGGGTGCTTGACCCCCCCTTTACCCCTGGCCCCATCCCCACTCCACCCCTTCCATGAGGCTCTGCCCCCATTCCAACCCCTTCCCCAAAGTCCCCGTCCCAACTCCTTCCCCAAATCCCTGCCCCAGCCCCACCTCTTCCCCGCCTGCTTCCTTGAGCGTGCCATGTTCCCGCTCCTCCCTCCCTCCCCGAGTGTGCTAACACTGCCAAACAGCTGTCTGGTGGCGGTGGGGCAGGAAGCGCTGGGAGGTAGGTGGAGAAATGGGGATGCGGTGCACTCAGGGGAGGAGGAGGTGGTGAGGGGAGTTTGGCTGCCAGTGGGTGCAGAGTTCCCACTAATTTTTCCCCGTGGGTGCTCCAGCCCAGATCACCCACGGAGTCAGTGCCTATGAATACATCCCAGAATGATGTTTGCTTTTTTTGCAACAGTGTTACGCTGTTGACTCATATTTAGCTTGTGGTCCACTATGACTCCCACTTCCCTTTCCACAGTACTCCTTCCTAGGCAGTCATTTTCCATTTTGTATGTGTGCAACTGATTGTTTCTTCCTCAATGGAGTACTTTGCATTTGTTCTTATTGAATTTCATCCTATTTACTTCCGACCATTTCTCCAATTTGTCCAGATCATTTGAGTTTTAATCCTATCCTCCAAAGCACTTGCAACCCCTCCCAGCTTGGTATCATCCACAGACTTCATAAGTGTACTATGTATGCCATTATCTAAATCATTGATGAAGATATTGAACAGAGCTAGAACCAGAACTGATCCCTGCGGGACCCCACTCGTTATTCCCTTCCAGCATGACTATGAACCACTGATAACTACTCTCTGGGAATGGTTTTCCAACCAGTTTTTCACCCCCCTTCTAGTAGCTCCATCTAGGTTGCATTTCCCTAGTTTATTTATAAGAAGGACATGCGAGACAGTATCAAAAGCTTTACTAAAATCAAGATATACCACATCTACTGCGTCCTCCCATCCACAAGGCTTGTTACTCTGTCAAAGAAAGCTATCAGGTTGGTTCGACACGATTTGTTTTTGACAAATCCACGCTGACTGTTACTTATCACTGTATTATCTTCTAGATCGGGGTGGGCAAACTTTTTGACCTAAAGGCCATATCTGGGTATGGAAATTGTGTGGTAGGCCATGACTGCTCACAAAGTTGGGGGTTGGGGTGCCAGAGCAGGTAAGGGCTCTAGGGTGGGGCCAGAAATGAGGAGTTCAGGGTGTGGGAGGGTATTCCAGGCTGGGACCAAGAGGTTTGGAGGGCAGGAGGGGGATCAGGGCTGGGACAGGGGGTTGGGGCACAGAGGGGTGTCAGGGGTGCAGGCTCTGGGCAGCACTTACCTCAAGCAGCTCCCAGAAGCAGTGGCATGTCCTCCCTCTGGCTCCTACATGGAGGCGCGGCCAGGCGGCTCTGCACACTGGTCTGTCCACAGGCACTGCCCATGCAGCTCCCATTGGCCACGGTTCCCGGCCAATGTAAGCTGTGGAGGCAGTGCTTGGGGTGGGGGTGGGGGCAACATGCAGAGCCTCCTGGCTGGAAATTCTAAGTAGACATTTCCAAAAGTAGACGCTGTGAATAACTTTTTTTAGAAACAACATTACTACTGAAAGATTATCAGTAAGATCAAATCTTTCATATGTACATTTAAAACAGTCAGTGATATTATTTCAGAGACTCTTATTTCAGAGACCTGTACCAGTGGAAGCATGTTTTTAATATGTTCAGATGAGAAAATGAATATTTAGTTGACAGACCACAAAATGTGCCCACATCATTCACCACTTCACCAGCATCATGAATTTCACCTGAAGAATCTGTTGTCTCCTAAGCTACAAGGTTCTCACAGTGTACCTAACAGTGCACAAATGACGAAAGGCGGTGCTTTCTGGTAATACTCAGTTGTTCCTCCCACCCATACACAGACTATTTCATAGTTTTCTCCCAACACAGACTCCCTTAAATTTAAAACAAACAAACAAAACCTTTATTTGTTAGATTAGGGGGCAGCCATCTGGACCTCAGGGATCTTGTTCACCCAAGTGCATCTGAAATTGGGCATTCTATGGATTTTTAACTTAAAGTGATTGAATGGCAATTAACTCAAATTAAAAAATGAATGTAGACAAAACCCATGCGAGAAATGGACTGTGACAAAAGTAGTGGGGGGGGACAAAAGTAGTGCTTAAAATGATTGTGCCCCTATTCCTGGTGACTGTGCCTATGACTATACACAGTAATAAGTACTTGCAAGATTGGGCCCTGTTTCTGATTAAAGTGACAAAACTGTAGAACATTTTTTTTAAATGAACAGAGGTCCAGCTAACTAACCAGGGACTGATCCTGCTAGAATTTAAAATCTGTGGGAGTTTTGCCATTGACCTCAAAGGGAGGAGGATTGGACCAACGGCTTTTCATTGTAAAAGCTTTTTTGTAGTTAATGTCTCCTATGTTATGGTCCCATCAATCTCTTGGGAGCCCCTGATGTTGCACTCTCTTGCACTAATGGGACTTTAGCAATGTTCTCCTGATGGGAACTCTCCCTCTCAGAACTAAAATACTTTAGGGGACCCCTTGCCACAAACAAAAGGAGTTTCCAAAGCAGGATTCTATCTTTGTCCCATTCTGTACACTAAACAAAGTAATCCTGATTTGTAGCCATTTGGCAATGACAATACAGCAACTATAGCCCGTTTCTTACTGACAGTAAAGTAAATCAAATGCTGTAGCATAGTGAAAACTAAAAAACCGTAAGTGCCTTATGATTGTTGTTACTGCATGTTCATTATCTTTTCTTTAAATAATCTATAATGTTGCAAAATGTTTAAAACTTTTTGCTCACATTAGTATTGAATAAAACAAAGGAAAGTTGGCAAGAGAAATTTCTTTTTTTTTTTTTAATCTGCAATCTGTATAATCATGCATCTCTGATCACATCTGTTTTTTCCACATTCCCTCCCTCGTCCCTTCTGCGTATGCACTAATCTATCATGCAGGCATAGGCACCGTAGGAATGCCTCAGTGACCAAACTACTGACCCTTTTACTGAAAAGCTCCTTGCCCCACAGCTTGCAGCTCTCCCTGGGCAAAAGTGGCAACAGATGGGAGAAGGGACAGGAATGTCTCCTAACTCATTCCCCTCCCTTCAACCATACTTCCCCCTCCCAACTTCAAAAAGAAGCCTGAAATATCCTAAGAGATTTCCGTCTGCTTATAAAAAACAGCCTTTAGAAAGAAACAATTAAATATACCTTTTTTTTAACTGGAAGTGGATTTCTTAATTCTGGTGACTATATGATACCATCTCATGAATAAACTAATCAGTTACTAGAAGGGGGATAGAGACTGTACAAATTTTAGGGCTCATCTACCTATAGAAGTTGCACTTTAAACTTCTAAGTGTCCATGCCAATGCTGCACCAATTTAACTACATCAGTTTAAGATCACAGCTTTATTTAAACTGGTACAACTTTGCATCCATCTATGAAGCAACTGAGAGGTGTAATTCCCAGCTGGGGTAGACGTACGCGCACTAGCTCTGCTCAAGCTAGTGCCTCAGAATAGTGTGGCTGCAGTTGCACAGGCAGCCATTCGGGTAGCTGCCCGAGTGTGTACCCAGGGGACTGGGTGGGATTGTACATGGGTGACTAGGCCAGACTGCCACCTGTGCTACCGCAGTCACCTTGCTATTTTAGGCACTAGGTCAAGCAGAGTTAGTGCGTGTACATCTCCCCTGCTGGGAATTACACCTCCCAGAGGCTGTACAGACATAACCTTTGTGTGCAAACCAGGCCTTTAGATTCTTTCTCTTAAAAAAACTTTCTTAAAATAAATACAACCAAGAAAGAAAAAAGAGAGCGGAAAGGCAGATATCAAATAATACACATAAAAAACATAGCCCAGGACATATGGCACTAATCTTGCAGCCTGTAAACCACAGGCTCATCCTGCAATCAGATCCACAAACGAGAACCTTGACTCCCTTGCAGCGTCCCATTAGCTGTGTCCACACTAGGGAATTTTGCAAAAATTCCCCACCATTGCTAATACCTGTTCAATTAAAACAGGGATAGCATTAGCTATACTGAAAGGGAAAGGCTGCCAATGACATTTTAAGCACTGTGTTTCAATTAAATGAATTGCTCTGAGCGGGGTTAGATGAGATGGTGATTAAAAATCCAGAAGCAGTGGTAGCCACAAAATTATGGCTCCCAAATTTACAAAGGTCTTAGATACATGGGGAAATTGACCAGAATAGCTATTGTGGAAATGTATTCTCCAGTAGCTATTCTGGTCTATTTCCCTGTGCAAACAAGCCCTAAGAAGACCTGGATCTGTGGTTGAAAGCAGACAAGACCATTTACTTCAGTGGAACTCTATGCAGGATCCTCATATGTGGATCCATTTGCAGGACCAGGCCCTTTGCAAAACAAAACAAAAAGCTTTGATACAATCATCAGCTTTCCCAGCTGTCCATCGCCATTCAAGAGACACACTTTGTCTGTGAGCTTTCTGGACCTGATCCAAAGTCCACTGAAATCAATGAGAGCTCACTGACTTTAAATAGGGTTTGGATCAGGCCCGAAGTGAATGAATGAATGACCTGAAACTTTACATTTCTGCTCAGGATTATTTAGGTAACTGCATCTCCTCAGATGGGGAAATTAACAAACAAACAAAAAACAGATTATATGTGGGACATGCTTTCCTTTTGCAATTGCTAAAAATATGTTTGTTTACATCAGAACAAAGATCACTATCTAATCAAATCTCATTTTCTGCTCCATAGCACACACACAAGGCTTTTTTTTTTTCTTTCCTTGGAGGAGGGGGTTGGACAGAACGTGTCAGTCTTATTGCCAGGGCTCCTGCAGTGAGATGTTTGAGAGAGTCCTAGAGGGAAAAGCAGCAGAAAAGTCTTGAAGTCATTAAGTGAGGTAAATAGTTCCAAAATGTTGAGAAAATGATTATGCAAGCCACAGAAAAATGGAAAGAGAAGGAGGGGGAAAATACATTCAGTGCAAGGGTAAGTAATGTTTAGAGTAAGGGAACAGATGATTTAGAGGGGAGGGGAAATTCCCTGGCTTCTCCCAGGTGGGAAAAGCCACATTGGCAATGTGTTTTTTCCCCTCTATCTCTTCCTCTATCTGTGGTCTGTATTATCATTACCTAAATATATTATGACACAGTCCATGACTTCCTATATATGGAGTTGTTTATAACAGTGGTTCTCAATCAGAGGTCCTGGGCCACCTGGGAGGCCACGGGCAGGTTTCAGTGGGTCTGCCAAGCATGGTCAGCATTAGACTCATTTGGGCCCTGGGCAGAAAGCCAAGGTCCCGCCACGCAGGACTGCAAGGAATATTTCAGGGTCCTGAGCCCTACCACCCAGGACTGAAGTTGAAGCCTCAGCAACTTAGCTTTTTGGTGTCCCCTGTGGTGTGGGGCCCTGGGCAATTGACCTGCTTCTACCCCTTAATGCCAGCCCTGGCTTTTATAAGCAGAAAAGTAGTTGTTGTGGCACAGGTGGTCTGTGGAGTTTTTATAGCATGGGGAGAGAGGGCTCAGAAAGAAAAAGATTGAGAACCCCTGGTTTATAAGACACCACTGGCTATGTCTACTGCCTATATCCTACTTGTCCCTGCATTTTTACTAAGTGACATAGTCCTGCTAAGATTTACATTCTTTCTAGGAAACCAGTCCTGCAAAGAGATGTGTATCGACAGACTTGATTTCAATGGGGCATTGCACAGAGGCGTACCAACAAGAAGGTCTTTGGAGGATTGAGAAGGAGCCTTCATGAGATATACACTTACACGCAGAGAATTACACATTTTACATTCAAGAGGTTATTTCTTTTCACATATGTATTGTGTGTGTTCTATTTGTGTGTGTGTGTGTGTTATTATTCTAAAGTTTATTTTTACTAATTTGACCCAGGAGTGGGGTCTATCATTGGCAAGAGAAGCCAAAAGAAGCGTATATTGAGGAAGAATTTTGAGTAGGGAGATTGTATGACATGGAGGATCAGAAAGGACGGTCCAGAGATAGGGGGAAGCTTAGAAGAAAGTGCAGCTACTTGTGGAAGAAGGGAACAAATGGGGTGCAGAAGAAAGCAGAATTAGTAGTGTGCAGTGTCTGAGCAGGACAGTGGTGAAAGTCAAGTTATGCAGGACCTTGATGAAGAGGACAAAGAGTTGAATTTGTTGCAGAAGGAGATTCAGAGCTAACAAAAGGACACTGAGGGCCATCTACCCTAAGACAAAAGACATATTTTAAAAACATGTTAGGTAACACCTTTTAAGTAACACGTTTTAAAACTCTAGCGCAGACAGGGTAAGTTGTATTTTATCACATCAGTTGGGTGGAGTGAACCATAGGGCTGGGGTTAGAGTGGAGAAAAAAATAAGGTAGTGGTACTCCTCCAAGTTCTGCCCACAAAATGTGCTTCACCAACATAATACACCAAAATCAGTAGCCTGTGCAGATATTCCAAATATGATTTGTGTTGCCTTTTGTGGGCTCATTAAACTTGACTCCTTCTCCATGGGGCTTAAATATGCCTAGGTTCCTTGTGCTTGGCTCTTTCTTGATTTGGATGACTTGGGTCACCTAAACAAGAAGTACAGTTCTGTAACTGTCCTTCTCCTTTTTTACAGGAGGAATTAAATAGATGACATTTAAATTATCAACACTGGGCATCTGTGTTAATGGTTTCCAGGCTCACTACAGACTTATACAAACATCTGTGTGTCAGGCCGAGTCTACATTAGAAAAGTTATACTGGCATAAGTTAGAGGTGTGATTTTCTTACAAAAAGGTTATACCAGCGTAAACCCTAGTGTGGACATAGTTATCAGTTTCCAAACTATGGAAATAGTTTATTTTGCTTTCACTGTGGGGAGGATGCCATTTCAACTAAAACAGTGTAAAGCAGCCAGGGGGTCAGGTGGGTTTGTGCTCAGGTGCCTAGCATAGTAGCTCAGCAGAGATAGCACTTGTCTGTCTACCTGGGCTGGAAAGCACCCTGCCAGCTGCTGTGCAATCATACCCATAGCACAGACAAGCCTCAGTTACACTCGGTTCACATTTTTGAGGCTTTCTCCAAAACCATAGCAGTTAGAGACTGACCTCTTTAAAAATATGAAAATTGACACCTGGCCAATAATGCCACAATCCGCTAGATGCTACCCATGTAAAGAAAGACAGCACCTGCCTCAAAGAACTCACAATCTAAGGTTATGTCTACACTTAAAACACAACAGCTGCACGTCTGCCCCACTGTAGCACTTCAGCATAGACACTTGTTGCAACTCTCCCATTGATGTAGTAAAGCCACCTTCCTGAGAGGCAGTAGCTATGTTGATGGAAGAATTCTCCCATCAACCTAGTGCTGTCTACACCAGGGGTTAGTACGGTTTAACTGTGTCGCTCAGAGGTGTGAGCCCCTGAGCCACGTAGTTGTACCAACCTAATTTCCTAATGTAGACCAGGCCTCAACATCTAGGTTAACATAATTACATTAGTCAGGGGTGTGAAAAATCCATACCTCTGAACGAGATAGCTACACCAACCTAAGCCCTGGTGTAGATGCAGAGTGGTACTCAATTAACTCAAGTTAAATGACACTTGTCTAGAGAAACCCAAGAGGATGATAAAGTGATGGAGGCGGGAGAAGACAAATTAGGTGGTGAAGACAACAAAACCACTGATGTGGGTTGGGCACTTGGGTTAGGGTCTGGGGAGGAAAACTTGGATTTTGTGATGTTCTAGAGGAAGCAGCAGCAAAGAGTTGCAGCAGCATGGATGTGTGAGGCCGAGGAGGTTTACATTTCTCTATCACCATGTCAGCTACACATGAACAAACTACACCGCCTTGGTTGGGTGGGAGAAGGTGGATTCAACAACGCAGCAGACAGCACAGGGGAGGGGAAGAAGCATGAAAAGAGAGAGGGACCAGATAATCAGATCGAACAGGCATGTCACAGGCAGCCGGGGGTGTGCACGAGTTTTGCTGGGGAGTCACAACACCCGCGGGGGCACTTGGGGCAGCTTTGAACAGCGCTGTTCCCCTATCTGCCTCCTGTTATGGCAGCTCCCAGGCAGCTTTGCAAACACTGGAAGAACAAGATTTCAGAGGGGTAGCCCTGTTAGCGTGTATCAGCAAAAACAAGGAGGAGTCCCGGGTGGAGGAACGAAGGGTTTGTTCGGTCAGTCAGCAGTGGCGGCTGGAGCGCCCTGCCCGGCCTGAGCGCTGGGAGATCCCCGCTTGTCGGCGCAGCCAGGGCAGCCCCCCGGCTGGGGCAGGCGCGGGGAAGGTGATTGCACACGAGCGCACGCCAGGGGCAGGGCTGCTGCGGGGTGCGTGCGGAACGCGCGAGCGGGTCTGTGACTAACGCCGCCTCGGCCCGCAGGGACACGGCCCCGGGGACAGCGGGGGAGGGCCCGGGGGTGCGCCTCTGTCCCCGCCTCTTCCCGTGTCCCTGCCCCAACCCGGGGGCTCGGGGAGGCGGGGCAGGCGCCTGCTGCGGGGGAAGGACAGGAACCGGTCACGTGGGAAGCTCAAGCCTGGTCGCAGGGAGCGTCAATAATGACATCAAACGTGATTAAATAAATCTCTGCTGACGTCAGCACCTCGCACCTCCCCCCGCGCGGAGCCTGGCTCGTGCTGGCCTTCCGTACCGCTGGCTCAGTCGGCCGGGGCTGCTCCGCTCGGGTCGTGGGCGTGTCCCGCCGGGGCTCCGTGCGGCGCCATAGGCGGAGTGGGCGGGTCCGTTGGGCGGGTCCCCGCCGGAGTGGGCGGGGCACTGTGCTGAGTGGGCGGGGCGCGGCGGCGGCTGCGCGCTGGCGGGGATGGCTGGTACGTCAGCGGCGGGATGGCTGTAGCTGCGGCGGCGGCGGTGGTGGCGGCAGGCAGCGCGGCCCCGGCGGCAGCGGGGTGGGGGGCAGTGTAAGATGGCGGCGCTGCGGGAGGGGGGCAGGTACGGCGTGTCCTGCGGCAGGGTCATCCAGGACAACATCACGGTGCTGCACGTCAAGCTGACCGAGACCGCCTTCCGGGCTCTGGAGAGCTACCAGGGCAACAAGGTGAGGGGCGCCCCGCGCTCCTGGGGCTGGCACCCGTCGCTGGCGGGGATGAACCCGGGGAGGGAGGCGGCGAGGGCTCGGCTGCCCTGCCCGGCGCTCGTCCTGCCCGCTCGCCCGGGAGGCGCTGCGGGAGGCGGCAACTAGTGAGGAGTAAATGTCTCTCTGCGGGGCTGTCAGGCAGCGAAGGGGTCCGGCTGGGCTCCCTTCTGCCCCGGGGGTTCCCGTGTTCACTGGCCGGTCCCTGAAGCCCCTACCGGTGGGGTCTTGCCCCAGTGGGACCGCCCCCTCTTCCTCCGTCGCCTGCTGCCGAGCCAATTCCTGTGGCACGGGAACAACACAGCTCTTCCCCCCCCCCCCCCCCGTTGGTGCCAGCTGGTGTCCCCGGAGCCAGCGGTGACCGGAGCCAGCAGCTCCTAGATGGGGCAGATTTCGCTGAGCTGTCATGTCTGTGTTTGGCTCTGCCAGTCTCCTCCTCTCCCCCTTCAGACCTGGCTCCTAGGGAAAGCGGGAGGTGGCTGGCTGTGGGGCTGAAGTGACAATGCCATCCATGACCGTTTTATTACACATCTTTATAACGCTGCTAAGAAAACTCTTTTATGGCAGCTCTCCCCCCTTCCTTCCCTGGGCCTCCCTGCAGCCAGGCAGCCCTGGGAGATTATGATATGCCCCATGTCTCCAGTGGCAATGGCTGCTGCTGCCTCCAGGGGCTATTGTTCAACATGAGAGAGTTAAAGTTGCAATAGATCTGCTGCTAGTTGGGGTGACCTGCCTTTTTGGGGGTGAGGGTCTTGTCGTTTTTGTCTCTTTGTCCTTAAATCTCTTTCTAGAGGGGGGAAATTGATCTTAGGTGTGTCTTGGTATAGTTTAAACCGATTTTAAATTCTGGATGGGAAGTTTTGTAAAGTTTCAGGCAGCATTTTACATCTTGTATAAAAAAAAACCAAAGCCCTTCTTTAGAGACTTTGTGCAGCAGGGCGATAGTGCCCATAACCTTTTTTCCTGACTGTAGTTTTCCAGTTGAAACTTGAGACCTCAAGTTGCATTTAATGGAAGTTAAAAGTGGCTACGCACTACAGTATGTCCCCGGTAGGAGGAGGAGGAGGATTAAGCTCTAATTAGACTGTCCTTTCATTGGATTTCAAGCTAAATACCTGTCTTTTCTCCTATCCCTTCACTTCATTATGGTTAAAAGAGAATTGGTGGGGCTTCTGTGTAATTTTTTTGTAGTGTGTAATGCAGGACCTGGGGAGGGGAAGGTGCTGATTGAACATTTCTTTTCTGAATATGCTTTCTTAAGTGCCAGCAGGCCTTCATCCAAAAGACCTCTTTCACTCACTGAATCAGCTTCTAGAAATGCTTCTTAAACATTATATATATAAAGAGTTAAGTGGTCACAGTAAAAGGAGAGATGAAACTGGGTGATGACTTGGCTGTAACAGGTTCTTGATTGACACCAGATGCTCTTCCAACCTGGCTACTCTTTTCCTTTACAGCCTTCTTCACACTAAAGGCTGACTCAGAACTGGATTTCCCAGAACTGACCCCCAAATTGAGCCTTTCCCTATGACTAATAGCTGCTTCTCCTTCCTCCATAATAAACAGCTTACTCTAAAATAGTGTTCTAGTGTGCAGTGCTCTGTCTCCTCTGATGTGCTGGCATCTTATGTTTGTTTTAACATGTTTGGCAGCTTGCTTTCATGTTGCACTCTTACCATTTAGCAATGTCTAGCCAGCTTGGGTTCCAGTGCTACATAATTATACCACAGCTTGTCTTTTTTTGCCTGTAAAACTGGCTTACTGTTGCCAAATCCAGAACAAGAATCAAACATTGAATTGCCACTTGTCCTATATATGATTGGGGAATTGCAGCTATTACTATGGCATGAATAGTTGGGGTTTCCTTTCGTCTGGTGGGGGACTTAATTCCTGCAGCTCTATGTGTAAACCTTGCTTCCCTGGGTTTTATGCATTATTCACATCCCTAGAATGAGTCCTGTCTGGGCAGGGTTAAAATGGTCACTAATACTCTGTAAACTTTTAAAGGGACAGCTATCCTTGCGAACCAGTGGCTTAAGGATACTTGCAGAAGTTAAATGGAGAACTTTAGAAATACTTATAAGGCTCCATCTAGTGCCACTTGGTTAAGTAAGTTACAGCATTCTTCCTTATAACTACTGACTAAATTGTGTTTGTTACCTATATAAACTGTTTCTGAGTTTTTGTGCCCCACTGTTGGAAAGTCACAACAAGTTAAATAAGTATATGGGAGGGCTGTAAAATCTATTAGCAATGTCATTAAAAGGTTTAAAGCAAACTTGCACAATGCACGTGTATTTAAATGACTAAAGTTTCTGTTGATATTTGAAATTGCAACCATATTCCAAGTTGTTAAAATCATGAAGACAATTAAAGTATCGGGGTAGCCGTGTTAGTCTGTATCCACAAAAACAAGGAGTCCGGTGACCATTAAAGTAATTATTCAAAGTGTCTTGCTTGTCGTAGTGAAGGAAGGAAACATTCTTACTGGTCCATATAACAGGTGAAATGTGTACTTATAGTCAAACGTGATCTGAGAAGGAAAATATTTCAAATGTGGTTTTTAAGATCTATAACTTTTAAACAAGTTAATATTTTATATTGAAATTCTAAAAAGTAATTTTCGTGTGTATAAACTATAAATATGGTGTATAAGGTTGGAATCTGAAATTGACACTTGCATGTTAGAACAGATGACATTTTGGACACTCTGCTGGTGGCAGTAAAACTGCTTTCCTCACTGCAAGTAAATGCATCTTGAATGAGATTTAATTGCCTGGGACTTACAAACAATTATGGTAAATTATAACCTTATTTTTAAGTGAAAATCAGTTTCTCAATTCTCGTGGTCTTTCACAAAATATACCGAGAAAAATATTTTTATTATCAGGCTTCATTATTCTGCAGTTTAAAAGAAAATTGAAGTATTAACAAAAGAGTGAAAAATCTGAAGAAAAATTAGTGTCTTCATAAGTACATGTTGCTGTTTTATTATCTTCATAAATGTGAATAAAAAGAAAAGGAGGACTTGTGGCACCTTAGAGACTAACAAATTTATTTGAGCATAAGCTTTCGTGAGCTACAGCTCACTTCATTGGATGCATTCAGTGGAAAATACAGTGGGGAGATTTATATACATAGAGAACATGAAACAATGGGTCTTACCATACACACCGTAACATAAATGTGAGTGGGATTCTCTCTATGGAAACTAACTCCCTAGCTGCAGTTCAAATCAGCAGGAATTGAAAATGAGAGAGGGTGGGATCTGTCACCATTTGAACAGATGGCAAGTTAAAGAACTACAAAGCTGTTACATAATACTAATTTTGTTTTAATTAACAAATTTCAAGTTGGTTTAGCCACTGAAATTTCTAGTTTAAAGAAACCTGACTAGTTTTAAAGGATTAGATCAATTTAAATAATCTTATAACAACTCCGATATTTTTCTACCCAAGCAGTCATCTACATCAGAATGCTTCCTGATTATTGAATTATATTTCAGATGCCTTTCAGTATTTTAGCAATTGATTAGAATATCTTTTTATATCGCTACAGTTTCTGGGTGGAGAAAAAAGGAGACACTCTTCATAATTAACATCTAAATGGTCCCAATTATGTCTTGCAATTCACAAGTCATTGAGATGGCTGGGGAATGAAGAGTTCTCACTCTTGCAGCTGCTATTTTTTTTTTTTTTAGCTGGTAATACCTGTCTGTTACCTATCTATCTAGGCTATCAGAACACTTGCTTGGCTTTGGAATGCACTCTCTGCAATAGGAAAGTTTTTTTTATTGAAAATTTAGAATTTGTATTGCATAGAATTGAGGAATGCTGTAAATTTCTATTCTCTTCACCTGAACCTGTGATTCCTCTGCTCTCCCTAATATTACCAATTCTTGTTTTGAAGGCTTTCGGTGTAATACACATGAGCAACATTTCAGAGGAGGCAGTAGCCAAACTTGTGGATCTGTGAGGAGAGGGTCAGGGTCAAGGATAACCCTTGAAAAGTCTTAGTGAACCCATCACTGTAGTGGCTAGATACCATGTTAGTAGGCTGCAAAGCAGTATTGCGCTTGTGTTTAATACTCAAATAGTTTACATTAAAAAAGTGACTGAAAAGCACCCTCCCTTGTTATAGCTACTAAACTAAAAGTTTGCCTCCTTGCACATAAACTGAATTCTTAATGCAAGGATTCTTAATATTTTGGTTTTAAAAAAACAAACTTAGTCATAACTGCAACAAAACTGTTAACTGAATCTCTTCAGCATGGTTCATGTTGCAGGAAATCCTGATTCTTTACTTAGCATGCACAGATTGGGATGAAAATGTAGGAGATGGGGCCAGCAGTAATCTATGATGGAAAGGTCCTAGAGCATATGGAGTGCCCTTTTTAACATTTTTATAAGGCCAAGTACACACCCACTTTCTGGATAAAATCTTGCACTGTTATACTACTATGTTTGGTAGCAATGGTGGGAGCACTAGTGTACACAGGCTCAGGTGGCTGCTGGCATTCTTACTGCTGTGTTAGGTAATCCTGATATGTGTGGGGTTAGGCAACATGATAGTGAAAATGGCTGAGCCCTGTTCACACTAGTATTCATTTCAAAGGCAGAGCTGAATGAAATACTAGTTTGCTTCCCCATGCAAAAGTAGAATGAATGCTGCAGATTATTCTGAGTGCCTTTTAATGGAAAATCCTTCAGTTTAAAAATCTCAAACATAGCTGTCAAATGACAATGGTAATTGCTGCTAGTCCTGACCAATGAGAGAATAGAGTTGAGAACATAGATTTCAAAAATCTACTACCTTAGGTTGGGTTTACTCAAAAACTAAGTAGTCAATCAAGTTTCTCAGTTGCAGAGGCAGAGTAGCTAATAACGTGAGTCCAGTATATAATCTTATTATTTACACTTGGTGCTTATGGAACTCATGCAGCTAATCATTTTTTTTTAAAAAAATTCTTCTAGGCAGTGTTTTTGCCCATGTGAGGCTTTTGATTTCACTTGAATGGACAAATCACTTGAAAATGTACACTAAGGAATAATCCTCGTTGGCAGGAACATGGACCAAAATACCTAATAGGTTTGTTTTGATTTCTGTGGTCCATGCTTCCTCAACTACCTTCAACTGGCTTTCTGCTCTTTAGTCCTCTCCAGTTTGACCATTTTTTTTTTAAAGACCTGTCAGAGTACAGAAAGTTTCATTATAGAACAAAAGCACGTTAGAGATTTTGATGCATCTGTTGAACCAACTTGGTAGAAAAATGGTGGTACATAATTAACCTTATTCAGGGGGTGGAAGATACTTGTGCATGGAGATTGAGACATGTGAGCAGACAAGGTCTCTGCCCAGAGGATCTCTTGATAAACTAAACAGTAAACCTAGAAGAGAATAAGTTTGGTGGTTTTGTTTTCCTCCCAAAACTAGATCTTGGGTAATTGCATGGAGCAGTTCCACTACAGTTGTTTTTGTAACATTCTGCTACACAGGCTTGTATTCATTCTTTACCTCAAATGTATGTTTAGCTGGAAACTATTTTTTTTCACCCTGGGGTGAAATGTGACTGCAGCAATGTTTGAAAGACAAAAGCTACATTTTATTGCCATTTGATTTAACTTTTACATCAGTGGTTCTCAAACTTTTGTACTGGTGATCCCTTTCACACAGCAAGCCTCTAATTGTGATCCCCCTTATAAATTAAAAATACTCTTTTTATATATTTATTTAACACTGTTATAAATGATGGCGTTGAAGTGGAGTTTGGGGTGGAGGCTGACAGCTCGCAACTCCCCCATGTAATAACCTTGCGACCCCCTGAGGGGTCACCACCCCAGTTTCAGAACCCCTGTTTTACATTAAGGTGGTGATGCTCTGAATAAAGTCCATCATAGTTGTATAGGCATGAACAGTCCTGCCAGAGGGTTTCTCCCTGTGTTCACAAGCAGGTCTGAGTTATACTCGTACTGCACTTAATACCTCAGTATTTTATTTTCTCTTGGTGATCTCTCTGTCTCTCTGTCTTTCTTATTGCTATTGGCCTCTTACGTTTAGTGCAAAGTATGTGTGGCTTCTTTGTTTGACCACACAAACTACTGGATCATTTTACTTGGCAAGGGTGCTGCAAAGCAATAAAGCCTGAACCCTACTTAGGCTTCCACTTAGCAGCTGCAAGTCCACTAATTTAAGATTTGAACTTTGGGTCCTTCATGATAGTGCATCATGCTACAAAACAGATCAGAAATTCCTGCTGTCATATCAGAATTTGAGATTAACACTGGGTAAATTACTGCAGTGCAGAACTCTTTTTTTTTGAAGGTTGGGATTGAGGGAAGAAAGCTTGCATTCTGAATGGTTCTGTCCTTTTATTTAGATAACATGTTATGTTCTCATTTGCTCATTTTGGGTTGCTCTGTGATTAGAAACTTAATTCTTATGTGGCATTTTCTCAGTTGAAATAGATAACCTAGTGTGTCAGTCAGCATTCCTTTGCTGAATTGAAAACTGGTTTATATTTCAAAATCTGTGAGCTTGTCTAATAGCATATGGCTATTGCATTAGCCTACACAGTCACTACATTAGTGTCTGACTTGATGCTTTGTGAGGAACCCTGATACATAACTTTTTACTTAGAATATTAAACTAAATTTTACTCCAGAAAATTGAAACAGTGGATTGTTTCCTCTAAATTTTCTTTGTACCGGGAAGGCTACTAACTCTACTGACCACTACATTTTTGTTCTCGGGCAAGTGTTAGCTTGTATTTGTCATCCCCCTGCCCCTCCCCCCCACCACACACACACACACACACAAGTTGTGTGCGTGGAGGGGGGGACTGTGTGAGGATGAGTGCTGTGTTGTGGAGGTGAGGGGGGGTTACCCCAGGGTGATTCCTCTCCAGTATTGCACACTAGTCTCTGTCCCTGCCATTTGCAGCCTTAGGAATTTGGCCAGGAGTCAGTTTGGGGGGAGGGGGGCGCGGGTCAGACACACACCCCCTCCGGCCAGGTTCTCCACTGCTTCTCAGTAGCAACTGCCACAACCCTGGAAATCAACTGCTGGGTAAGGGCGGGGGGGGGGGGGGGAATTTGGCCCCTTCAGACTAGAGCCACTGCTGACCTGGATTGTCAGCAGAGAGCCCAGGCAGCCCTCTCCCCTAAATTCCTGTGCATGGGGCATCCCAGAACTGCTGCCTTCTCCCAGCTGTGCAAGCATGTCTGTGAGACTTCTGTCCTCCTAAAGTGCTCCCAGTCATCTACTCTGCAGGGAGGAGACTGGTCCTCATGCACCCTGGTCAGAGAGAAGGGGGGAGGGGGAAGAGCAGGTTCTTAAAGGGCCACACCACATTCCTGCTAGGGTCACACAAAGAGACATAAGCAGCACTGGAATCCTAGAATCATAGAATATCAGGGTTGGAAGGGACCTCAGGAGGTCATCTAGTCCAACCCCCTGCTCAAAGCAGGACCAATCCCCAATTAAATCATCCCAGCCAGGGCTTTGTCAAGCCTGACCTTAAAAACTTCTAAGGAAGGAGATTCCACCACCTCCCTAGGTAACGCATTCCAGTGTTTCACCACCCTCCTAGTGAAAAAGTTTTTCCTAATATCCAACCTAAACCTCCCCCACTGCAACTTGAGACCATTACTCCTTGTTTCATCATGTGGTACCACTGAGAACAGTCTAGCTCCATCCTCTTTGGAACCCCCTTTCAGGTAGTTGAAAGCAGCTATCAAATCCCCCCTCATTCTTCTCTTCCGCAGACTAAACAATCCCAGTTCCCTCAGCCTCTCCTCATAAGTCATGTGTTCCAGTCCCCTAATCATTTTTGTTGCCCTCCGCTGGACTCTTTCCAATTTTTCCACATCCTTCTTGTAATGTGGGGCCCAAAACTGCACACAGTACTCCAGATGAGGCCTCACCAGTGTCGAATAGAGGGGAACGATCACGTCCCTCAATCTGCTGGCAATGCCCCTACTTATACGTCCCAAAATGCCATTGGCCTTCTTGGCAACAAGGGCACACTGTTGACTCATATCCAGCTTCTTGTCCACTGTAACCCCTAGGTCCTTTTCTGCAGAACTGCTGCCTAGCTGCTTGGTCCCTAGTCTGTAGCGGTGCATGGGATTCTTCCGTCCTAAGTGCAGGACTCTGCACTTGTCCTTGTTGAACCTCATCAGATTTCTTTTGGCCCAGTCCTCTAATTTGTCTAGGTCCCTCTGTATCTTATCCCTACCCTCCGGCATATCTACCTCTCCTCCCAGTTTAGTGTCATCTGCAAACTTGCTGAGGGTGCAATCCACGCCATCTTCCAGATCATTTATGAAGATATTGAACAAAACCGGCCCGAGGACCGACCATTGGGGCACTCCGCTTGATACCGGCTGCCAAATAGACATGGAGCCATGGATGATTACCCTTTAAGCCCGACAATCTAGCCAACTTTCTATCTACTTTATAGTCCATTCATCCAGCCCATACTTCTTTAACTTGCTGTCAAGAATACTGTGGGAGACCATGTCAAAAGCTTTGCTAAAGTCAAGGAACAACACATCCACTGCTTTCCCCTCATCCACAGAGCCAGTTATCTCATCATAGAAGGCAATTAGATTAATCAGGCATGACTTGCCCTTGGTGAATCCATGCTGACTGTTCCTGATCACTTTCCTCTCCTCTAAGTGCTTCAGAATTGATTTCTTGAGGACCTGCTCCATGATTTTTCCAGGGACTGAGGTGAGGCTGACTGGCCTGTAGTTCCTAGGGTCCTCCTCCTTCCCTTTTTTAAAGATGGGCACTACATTAGCCTTTTTCCAGTTGTCCGGGACCTCCCCCTATCGCCATGAGTTTTCAAAGATAATGGCCAATGGCTCTGCAATCACATCCGCCAACTCCTTTAGCACTCTCGGATGCAGCGATTGCCACATGGCCATGCAGTTTGCAGGGAACATTACTAGACACCAACATTAGGAACTTTTATTACATAGGACCAGTTACATGTAAACTGTTCAGAGTACAGTGGATTGCTTGAATTGTTGGATACTTGATATGGGCCCATAAATATATGCTGAGTCGATATACTCATTCAAAAGTGTACCTGAAGAACATATTAAAATCCTGTTGTAAAAGGACCTGTTCTTTTGCAGTGAAGCTATGGCCAAAGACAAAACAGTCTAATTTTAACACACAAGTAGGTTGAGTTAATGACTAGGCTCCCCCAGAGTCTTTAGTTTTCATACAGGTTACAGGTCAAATTACAAATTGTCTTATCTTCACTAGGTTTTTAACTGGAATTAAGAATACACCTTCTCTTCCTAGTAAAGACAAAGTCACAGATATCTTTGCGTCAGTTACATTCTGGTAATGGTTTTTGAGGGTTGTTTAAACAAGGTGGCTTGGAGTATCTCAAGTGTTCACAAGACACCTAGCCCCATATCACTTGACAACAAACTTCCCAAGTTCCTTTGATACTATTTAACTCAGTGTGGAGGCAAGATCCTTGACCTTGGAAGCTTCACGTAGTTCTGAATGAAGTCTTAAAATTAACTTTTGTCAGCAAAACACTGCTTGGTGCATATGTTTAGCTACAAGGATGGAAATATGGCTAAGCAAAACTGGAACATGGTATAAGCAGAATTTCTATTAGCGTCATTCAAATTTTCTCTTAGTTTCATTGAAATTTTTTTCTTGTTGCTTGTTTCAGAGTGGTCAAAGTTAGGTGAACCAACTAAATTGTCTTCTGTATTAAGAAACAGGTAAACAATTAAAATTTACCATTGGTAGCTCTTCCTTGGCTTCCACAGTGAAACGTCAGGCCTATCAGACGAAGAGTATGTCTTCATTGTACTGTTAATCCAGACTCTTACCTGGGTTTTAGCCCGATCCCCTATACAATCCACACAGAAAAACCCTCTAACAGGTTTGGAGGTGCGTAAAGCTCAGGCTGTTTATATAGCTGAGGTATAAATAGAACATGAGCTCCAATCTAATTCAGTGTGGAATTTGCTGACTTTGAAGTGAGGTTGCAGACCATATCACTGCTGATATTCCTCCAATGCCCTTCCCATAAATCCTCTCAAAAGACAGACAAGTTTTCCCGCAATTGACTTGGAGAAGGAGCCCTATAGTGTCATCACAAAGAACCATGGGATATGACCCCAAAGTCACAGGTGAGTGCAGAAATAGTAAGGTCATGGTAAAGCATATAGGGCTTGGCCTCACCAAGGCGACCCCATAGCAAACCTAGATGTTCAGATCTGAGTGCCAATCACTTAGGGTCAACAGTGTTGTGAAGAAATACCCTTTATTTGATTACTTTACTAAATTTACTACTTTAAAAAGAAATACTGTCTGAGAAGTTAGCTTAAACTAAAAATGGTGGAGTGCCCCATTTTGTTGGGGAATAGGGAACACACTACTATTAGAAAAGGAGTACTTATGGCACCTTAGAGACTAACATTTATTTGAGCATAAGCTTTCGTGAGCTACATACGAAAGCTTATGCTCAAATAAATTTGTTAGTCTCTAAGGTGACACAAGTACTCCTTTTCTAATAGTAGTGTGTTCCCTATTCCCCAACAAAATGGAACACAAGTACTCCTTTTTGCGGATACAGATTAACACGGCTGCTACTCTGAACACTACTATTAGGAGCAGCATAAAAATTCCATCAACATGAAGGTTTTTTTTGACAATGCTTTCTTTGACTGTAGCAATGTTGCTAGCATTCTCAAATTCAGAGTCCTCTGATGGTTAGTCCTGCTGCAGGAACTCACAATAATATGAAGAGCTCCTTCTTTCCCACAATCTTTAGCCCTGTGCATGTGGAAGCTCTCATCTTCCCTCCCACAGGAACTACCATCCAGTCTTTTCCTCTGCTCCTATCTCATCACCACAAACCCCACTCTGCCACTATTCCTCTTTCTGTTCTGCCCTGCCCTTCCCTCTCACCAACTCATGTCTGTCACCCCTCATTCTCGGCACTTCTCAGCCTCCTTCCCCCCCAGCTTGAGTCAGGAAGCGTGGAGGGGAAAGTTGTCTCTCAGTTCTTATGGCTAGCAGCCACAGAGGCAATAGGAGGAGCAATTTCAGGAGAAACTGTGCTCAGTCCCTTGCAGCCTGGGTTGGGGCACGTCTCAGCTGGTTTGTAGTGATGACAGATGAGTGGTCTGGCCAATATATTGGAGCTATGTAGGGATGGGTTATGATCCTTATGGATCGAATCTTCAGAAAATTTAGTTACGAGCCTCTAACAAACTTCTACTGAGCATATGTGAACTGCAGTTTTCAGAGACTTGTAACTTGGCCAAATTTAGACAGTGTGTCAGTGATAGCAACAGGTACATACCTGACACCAGGGTGACCTCTTACCAGATTTCAAATTCCTTCTACAAGACATGGGGCCCTAGAGGTTTCCAGTAAAATGGTTGTAAGGTTTTTTTTTACATGGGTAAACAATCTTTTGTTACCCTAACCCTGTCACTTGGAAACATCTGAAATATTTTGCCTGAAATTTCCCAAATTCTGTCTGAAACATACCTGGTATGGAATATTTCAGCTGAATGGCTAAAGTTTGGCAAATTTATAAGAAACTGGAAACAAGGCCTTATGGAAAGTGTTGAATAGCCATAACTACAGGCAATGCTATCAGCTATACCTATAAATATTTACTGACTTTATTATATTATGTATTGTTTGGAAGAAATAAATATAATTATCATACAATCTGATAACTTTAGATTGAAAATGTATGCAATTTTCAATCAAATAATATTGGAGCGGTGAGAGAGGAAGGGAGTTGAATCAGACCAGGAAATACGATTTTTATTTTTAAAAAACTCATGATTTGCAGGGATCTGATTCAAGGTTTTTTGAATTTGGAGTTGGCATTATTATGTAGAATGTTGAGCATTAGTTGGCATGCCTTACTGCATTTTTTAGCGCAAAAGCTACACTTTAAAATTGTAGTCTAATTTAAAATTAAAACTTTAACTTTAAAAATTACATGGGACTTCTCAACACAGATTTGAGTATATTTTTTTGCCTCTTAGTGTGTACAAGACTGGCTATATGTGTAGTATTTTTACAGTGAAGAGCTTATTTACTCCAGTTCGTTGTATTTGGATCAATCCCAGAATTTCCATTCATATAGTGTTAGGATGCCCACAGTTTTTTAGATTCTCTACTATAGCTTTTTCTGATTAAAATAAACAATGCTGTGTAGGCAATTAAAACAGGGTGCCATTAAGCATCTTCTTAAAATATTTAAAACATTCTGAATCAGAGTTAATGATTACATGCAGTACCACAACACATGCCTCTTTATTCTTTAACAGGCATCCAGAGTTGTTATAAGACAAAATTATATTGCCTTAGTCGTCTTTCTGTAAAATTTCACTGCTGCCCAACTATATTCAAGCATCTTCTCTCAATTTTTTAGGTTTGTTATATTTTGATCTAAGGAAACCAAGAAACCTATAGACTTTTATTATGTAACTTGTAAATGTAAACTTATGGAATACTTGAATAGGCTTTAACACAGTTTTTAAAATGAGCTATTTTTTGCTGTTACTTTTAATTTTCACTTAATTATTGGAACTAAAAAGTCGTGGAGTGAAGCTTCAAACAAGAACTCTAGTTTTACAGATTAACAGACACTTCACTGTCCTACTCCTGGTCTCACAAAATGCTATCTAAGTTGTCTCTAACTACTCTTTCAGGACAAATTCTGAAACAGACTTTCTGCGTTCAATTTTTTTGGAATTCTTTGTTCATGGTTTCAATTAATGTGTTCCTAACACTGAAGTTTACAACAATGTAAGTGTCAATTAAAAGAATGATGAAAGACTCTCCTTCCTTTTATGTTGGGTAATCTGCTTCTCTTTGGTTTTTTGACATGCAAGAACAGCATGTTTCTACAGTCATATAATCCCAGTCAGTTTAGTTCTCTCGGTACTAAATTGCTGAGCATGATCTGCAGTTAGCTTCTTACAGTATATTAGCTAAATATCTAGCAAGGAGTGACAGGCATTTAAAAAAAGCTCTCATTTTTCTTATTCTGGGTGAGGTTGCTGTATTGCTGAGTTACAGTTAACCCTTTTAGGTCATTTAATAATATATGTAGGGCCCTACCAAATTCACAGCCATGGAAAATGCATCATGGACCATGAAATCTGGTCTTTTGTGTGTTTTTACCCTATACTATGCAAATTTCACGGGGGAGACCAGCATTTCTCAAATTGGGGGTCTTGCCCCGAAAGGGAGTTGGAGGGAGGTTGTGGTATTGCCACCCTTATTTCTGCGCTGCCTTCAGAGCTGGGTGGCTGGAGAGTGGTGGCTGCTTACTGAGGCCCCAGCTCTGCAGGCAGAAGCAGAAAAGTAAGGGTGGCAATACCATACCATGCTATCCTTACTTCTGCGCTGCTGCTGGTGGCGGCTCTGCCTTCAGAGTTGGGCTCCTGCCAGCAGCCGCCGCTCTCTAGTTGCCCAGCTGTGAAGGCAGCACTGCCTCCAGCAGCAGCGCAGAATTAAGGGTAGCAGTACCACAACCCCCTCTACAATAACCTTGCAAAAACCCCCAACTTCTTTTTGGACCCCTACAATTGCAACACCATGAAATTTCAGATTTAAATAGCTGAAATCATGAAATTAACGATTTTTAAATTCCTATGACCGTGAAATTGACCAAAATGGACCATGAATTTGGTGGTGCCCTAAATATATGTAATCTTAGAAGATCCTCAGTTACAGTTGTACTCTGACTAAAATTAATATAATTTGAAGGATAATTCAATGTAACTATAACTTGGTTTTAAACCATGTAATGTCTGTATTGAAAACTTTAGTGTCTGTGCAGTTCAGTGACCAACTCAACATATGGAAGAATGTTAGGTTACATCTGACAAGGCAAATAGCTCTTCAAAGAAAAAAGTTGGATCCATGCTGAAAATCTTGAAAAATTATTTAATGCATATTAAACCTTTGATTGGTTTCTAAATGGTGTTATGGCATATATAGCTATTTACAGATTATGGACATCGCTTTACATCTTCATCAAACTTCTATAAATTTAGAACTACGCTAGGTTTGCCATGCTAAACAAACTTGGTACAATATACAAGTATTTCTTTTACCTAAAGGTTCAGGTTTTCATTTTATTAACACTTCTATTTTCATTTAGGAATTGAAGTTCAAGGTCAAATGTATTTACATTTCTTCAGATTATAAAACATGTAGCTTTTAGCAAACCTTTGTCTCTTGTTACTAAAAGGAATACAGCTTTGTAAATGTCTGTTTAGATCCATTTTGTAATGGCAAACCCCGTTCTGGGTTGGAATTGTGAAGTTTATTATAATATTCATGAGTTTTTTCACTGCTTTTTAAAAAAATTTTTTTATAGAATCGTATTCCTTCTCGACCCTCAATCCAATTTCAAGGACTCCAAGGGGTAAGTTGTTTTTATTTTAATTTTTAACTTGGCAGATAAAAATAATGTAGTACATAAAGCTGAGTTTTTACTTACACATCTGCCTTTTTTCTTCTAGAAGTGTTCATAATTACGTATGCAAAAGGAACAACTAATGTTTGCTCACAAATAGTTCAGAAAAGATTCAGTTACCTCCTGGGTAAACTCCTTTTCCTTTAAATAGGTTGAGATATTTGGCATGTGTTCTCCCTTAAACCCTAAACACGGAGAGGAGTTAACTTGTATTGTAAATCAGCAGTTTAAATAGAATTAGAGTGGGATCAGAAGAAATCACAAATGTAGTCTGCTTGAGAACAGTGTAGACAGGCGAGTTCTTAAACTATTGTGTCTGAGCCATCAGTGATATAAGCTGCTCATGGAGGTCTGTAAAATGAAACATTTTTGGAGCCAGCTGGTGAAGGGTTGAGCTGAGGATGGGAGTGGAAATGGGGTGTATGAAAGGATCCTTCTCTTATGAAGTGGTCCATTAAATGAAACAGTATGAAGCTTAGCGCAGGAGATCAACTTGAGTTCAGGTTATGATTTGCAGAAATACTATCATGAAGTGAAAGCATTTTAGATGATTTTCTTAAGGTGGACAGTAACCAGCCTCTATGGAAATAGATTAGCTGTTTATAAAACAGACAATGAAAAACATTTAATAAATTTGTAGTTCTACAACAGGCTCAGCTTTTTTTTTTTTTTTTTGGATTTCATGCCAATATAGTTAATGACTTGTTAGTGTTTAAATTCTAAACTTAATTGCCTATTCTCTCCCTCAGCCCCCTCTCCCATTGTCTCTTTCCATTTGTGCAGAAGCTAATGTGACTGATGTTTACTTGTTCTTATGCACTACTGAGATTTTTCTTAATTGCTGCAAAGGAGCAGTGGAAAGGTTTATGAGGTTACTAAATTGGTGATACATTTAATGCTAACACTTAAAATCTGTATGGAGTGTTGTAGCCATGTTGGTCCCAGGATATTAGAGAAACAAGGTGGGTGAGATAGTAGCTTTTATTGGACCAACTTCTGTTGGTGAAGGAGACATGCTTTTGAGCTTACACCAAGCTCTTCTTAAAATCTGGGTATTTATCACGGTGTGTCAGATACTGAATTTTTTATATAGGTGAAGTTCTTAACATGTGTAATCTGTGAATGATTCCAAGACAATTTTCCTACTTTACCATCTAAACAGTGTTAATGCCAGAAGACCTTAATGTATATTTTAGTTTTATTCATCAAGGACAGTGTTTTGGAGGCCTCTTTCCTTCCCCTTAAGAGACCTTTGCAGTACACTGGAAGAAAAATGTGTGTTCTGTGTACTGAATGCTACTAAAATTTCAGAGTCATATTAAATACATGTAGTACTTTTAGTATGACATCATTAATGCATTCTCTTCCACATGCAACAGAACAGTAAAATACACTTAGAGGAAAGGTAAAATGTTTACGTAACTGTTCTAGTCCTTCAGTTATCCTTATTTTTTTTAATGAATGTAATTTGTGCTAGTATTTTCTATTCACGAGGATATACTTACATTGTGAGGCATTACTAATAAAGCATCAATTCTGTTTTAAGGATATTCTGGTAGTTATTTCAAATTGTATCCTTTCAGCAAAGTGTTTTCAAAAGCTTCCCAAGCTTTTTTTTTTAAAAGAAAGGATTTAGCAGTGTTGTTCAGTATCCTGCAGTATTTGTTTTTGTCAAATTTCATTTTAAGTCAGCAAAAGCACTGATTAATTTGCAGTTGCTAGACTTCTAAAGTTGAACTGACACTTATAAATAAATATAAAAAAAAAATCCAAAGATCACTAATCTGTAATGCAGACATAAACAGTCTTAACGAATATTAACACTGTCGTTCAAAATGGACTAATCTGTCACTTAATTGTTCTGTGACTGAATTCCATATTTGGGGTTTTCTTTCCATTGATGTGGATGATGCCAGAATTAACTTCTAAAACAGAATAAAGAATGCAGCTGCTAAAATACCTCAGCTGTTTGTTTTGGGAGAAATATGCACAAGTCCCTAGGCTTGCTTCTCAAGAAAAAAGCACTTCAGGTGATCATTATAAATCTATTTGTAATTTCTTAATGTGTATTTTGTTAATGACTTAGGGTCTGGAAGTTTCTTATGTTTGCTCTAGCAAGCATTAAGATGTTGCATGAAGATACACTTATGAAACAGTATTTTAGTTTACTACTACTGTTCATACAATAACAGAACAGAAGTTCTAAAAACTGTCTTAGTTGTAGGTATCTACCCCCCCCCCCCAAAAAAAACCTAAATGCTTTAGACCAGAAGGTGGCCAAACCACGGCTTGTGAGCCACATGCTTCTCTTCTACAGTTGAAGTGCAGCTCACAGAGCCCACATTCCTCACACCTATTCTCTGCCTACCTGACTGCGGGCGGGAGCTTAGGGTTTTAGCCCTGCAGGGATTGGGGTGCTGGGACTCGGGGCTTTAGCACCGCCTGAACCCTGCCGCCGCTCTCAGCCCTCCTGTAGGACAGAAGCCCTGAGCCCTGGTGCACCCTCCCTGCAGGCCTAAAGCCCCTAGCCCCACCACCCCATCGCAGAGCAGAAGCCCCCTAGCCCCACCACCCCGTCAGATAGGTGGAGAATGGGGGAGGTGTGTGGGACTCCAGGAAATACTTCAAGAGAATACTTAAGCCCTAGTGAACCCGATACTGTGAGAATGAGATAGAAAGAAAAGCTTGAACATGCGGGTTATATCAGGAAATTGCATCGTTCTGCATTCAGATGTTGTGCTGTGTGGTCTTCTTTAATTCCACAGAATACAGGCTGTGTTTACTGTACGCATTTTTAACAGTGAGGGTAATTAACCATTGGAACAACTTACCAAGGTCTGTGGTGTGTTCTTAATCACTGGCAATTTTTAAATCTAGATGGCTGTTAGAAATGATATGCTCTAGTTCAAACAAGAATTCATTAGAAAAGTCCTGTTTGTTAGGGTCACAATGGTCCTTTTTGGCCTTAATCTAGGAACCAAAAAGACCCCAAGCCGATTGCTACAGAGGAGCACATGGATCGGACAGAGACTTCTTTTAGAGGAGACTCTATTGATAGAGATTCTCTAGGTTTTAGTCAGGAGGAGAGGATGGAAGAGGATAAAGTATGGGCCAGTTCAGACAAAAAACATTCTCATAAAAAAGAATCTGACACATCAGAAAAGGGCAGACAAATAAACAGTGACAAGTTTTTAAAGTGCTTATACACAAATGCTAGAAGACTAAATAATAAGATGGGTGAACTAGAGTGTCTCGTGTTAAAGGAGAATATTGATCTAATAGGCATCATAGAAACCTGGTGGAGTGAGGACAATCAATGGGACACAATCATTCTGGGGTACAAAATATAACAGAAGGACAGAACAGGTCATGCGGGGGTGGGGCGGAGTGGCACTATATGTGAAAGAAAATGTAGAATCAAATGAAATAAAAATCTTAAATGAATCCACATGTTCCATAGAACCTCTATGGATAGTAATTCCATGCTCTAATAAGAATATAACAATAGGGATCTATTATCGACCACCTGACGAGGACAGTGACGATGAAATGCTAAGGGAGATTGGAGAGGCTATCAAAATAAAAAACTCAATAATAGTGGGGGATTTCAATTATCCCCATATTGACTGCGTACATGTCACCTCAGGGACAAAATGCAGAGACAAAATTTCTTGATACTTTAAATGACCGCTTCTTGGAGCAGCTGGTATAGGAACCCACAAGGGAGAGGCAACTCTCGATCTAGTCCTGAGTGGAGCGCTGGATCTGGTCCAAGAGGTAAATATAACAGGACCGCTTGGAAATAGTGACCATAATATAATAACATGTAACATTCCTGTGGTGGGAAGAACATCTCAACAGCCCAACACTGTGGCATTTAATTTCAGAAAGGGGAACTATGCAAAAATGAGGAGGTTAGTTAAACAGAAATTAAAAGGTACAGTGCAAGCTCCATGGACACTTTTCAAAGACACCATAATGGATACCCCAATTAAAAAACACAGTAAAAGAACTAAAAAAGAGCCATTGTGGCTTGGCTTAACCATGTAAAAGAAGCAGTGAGAGATAAAATGTCATCTTTTTAAAAGTTAAAGTCAAATCCTAGTGAGGTAAACAGAAAGGAGCATAAACACTGACAAATTAAATGTAAAAACGTAATAAGAAAAGCCAAAAAGGAGTTTGAAAACAGCTAGCCAAAAACTCAAAAGGTAATAACAAAATGTTTAAGTACATCAGAAGCAGGAAGTCTGCTAAACAACCAGTGGGGCCCCTGGGCGATCAAGATGCAAAAGGAGCACTTAAAGACTATAAAGTAATCGCGGAGAAACTAAATTAATTCTTTGCTTCAGTCTTCACGGCTGAGGATGTTAGGGAGATTCCCAAACCTCAGCCATCTTTTGTAGGTGACAAATCTGAGGAATTGTCACAGATTGAAGTGTCACTAGAGGAGATTTTGAAATTAATTGAGAAACTTAACAGTAACAAGTCACCGGGACCAGATGGCATTCATCCAAGAGTTCTGAAAGAACTCAAATCTGAAATTGCGGAACTGTTAACTACGGTTTGTAACCTGTCCTTTAAATCAGCTTCTGTACCCAGTGACTGGAAGATAGCTAATGTAATGCCAATATTTAAAAAGGTCTCTAGAGGTGATCCTGGCAATTACAGATCAGTAAGTCTAACGTCAGTACCGGGCAAATTAGTTAAAACAATAGTAAAGGATAAAATTGTCAGACCCATAGAAGAACATAAATTGTTGGGCAAATGTCAACATCCTTTCTGTAAAGGGAAATCATGTCTTACTAATGTATTAGAGTTCTCTGAAGGAGTCAACAAACATGTGGAAAAGGGGATCCAGTGGACATAGTGTACTTAGATTTCCAGAAAGCCTTTGACAAGGTCCCTCACCAAAGGCTCTTACATAAATTAATTTGTCATGGGATCAGAGGGAAGATCCTTTCATGGATTGAGAACTGGTTAAAAGACAGGGAACAAAGGGTAGGAATAAATGGTAAATTTTCAGATTCGAGGGGGTAACTGGTGGTGGTCCCCAAGGGTCAGTCCTAGGACCAATCCTATTCAACTTATTCATAAATGGTCTGGAGAAAGGGATAAATGGTGAGGTGGCAAAGTTTGCAGATGATACTAAACTGCTCAAAATAGTTAAGACCAAAGCAGACTACAAAGAACTTCAAAAAGATCTCCGAAAACTAAGCGATTGGGCAACAAAATGGCAAATGAAATTTAATGTGGATAAGTGTAAAGTAATGCACATTGATAAAAATAACCCCAACTATACAAACAATATGATGGGGGGGGGGGGCTAATTTAGCTACAACTAATCAGGAGAAAGATCTTGGAGTCATTGTGGATAGTTCTCTGAAGACATCCACGCAGTGTGCAGCGGCAGTCAAAAAAGCAAACAGGATGTTAGGAATCATTTAAAAAAGGGATAGAGAATAAGACGGAGAATATCTTATTGCCCTTATATAAATCCATGGTACACCCACAACTTGAATACTGCGTACAGATGTGGTCCCCTCATCTCAAAAAAGATACACTGGCATTAGAAAAGGGCAACTAAAATGATTAGGAGTTTGGAACGGGTCCCCATATGAGGAGAGATTAAAGAGGTTAGGACTTTTCAGCTTGGAAAAGAGGAGACTAAGGGGGGGGGGGTATGATAGAGGTATATAAAACCATGAGTGGTGTGAAGAAAGTGAATAAGGAAAAGTTATTGCTCCCCTAATATAAGAACTAGGGGCCACCAAATGAAATTAATGGGTAGCAGGTTTAAAACAAATTAAAGGAAGTTCTTCTTCACACAGTGCACCTGCCTGAGGTGGTTGTGAAGGCTAGGACTATAACAGGGTTTAAAAGAGAACTGGATAAATTCCTGTAGGCTAAGTCCATTAATGGCTCTTAGCCAGGATGGGTAAGGAATGGTGTCCCTAGCCTCTGTTTGTCAGAGGGTGGAGATGGATGGCAGGAGAGAGATTACTGATCATTACCTGTTAGGTTCATTCCCTCTGGGGCACCTGACATTGGCTACTGTTGGTAGACTGGATGCTGGGCTGGATGGGCCTTTGGTCTGACCCAGCATGGCCATTCTTATGTTTTTATGTTATGTTCACTCGTTATATCACCTATTTTCAAAAGGGTGTCCTAACATTAGAACCTGAGGGGATATACTTCTCTACTTTGTGCAGCCACAGCCCCCACCAAAAATGTCAGCTGAAGAGCAGAACTTGATTGCACTGAAGGAGTCTAGCGCCCACAGTAATTGGAGAAAGTACAGCAACTTCTAGTTACTCTCCTAGTACAAAACAACAATCAATGATGATAAAAGGTTCCAGGTTCAGAGCTGATAATGGGAAATCCTTTTTCACGCACAACACAAAATTAGCCTGTAAATTTGATTGCCATAAGATATCCTGCCGAGAGTTTAGGAAGATTTAAAAAAGCATTGATCAGTAAATGGATAAGCATTTATAGAGTAGCTAGAGTAAATGTTAACATGTATATGCAAGAGTTTTGTCAGGGATATAAACACTCATGCATCAGGGTATGACCGACTCCTTACTAGTAGAGATTAGGAGAGAACTTTCCTTGGAGGCAGGTTGTTTCAGAAATGCCTGGTGCATGGTTTCTTGCACCTTCCTCGGGAGCAGCTGTTACTGACCACTGTCAAACAGGATACTGGATCCGATCTAGTACAGGAATTCTTATATACAGAGCAAGCAGCCACAAAGCACAAACGGAACCAAGACTGTGGAAAGAAGCTGAATTACTGTCCCAAGTTACAAGAACTAGCTGTATGCATCACTTGAGGGTTCAGAGTAAAACTTTTTAATAAGAAAGATCAGTAATCCCACATGTCTCTTATGCCCTTGTCTATCTAGACTTCTAAGAAGTTATGCTTCTTTTGATCTCCTATGATAGTGAGTACTCCTAACTATATTGTCATTTTTTCCTTGTTACAGTATTGTGCAGTAAGATGACTAAAAGGAGGGTCTGCTCATTATCCACTAAACCCTCCAATTTTTTCTACGTTTTAAAACTCCTACCTTTCCAAGATAAGTCTCACTCTCTCACAGTCCTGCACTGCACTAGAGGATCACACACTTCGTAGCTTCTGTAGGACAATCTTATGACATACACCAGGGGCTCCTTGCATTCCTCCATTCTACCCCACAAGCTCCTTGTGTGCCACCCTCCCATCCCTCTCTCTTTCTAAAAGGACTTAAGTCATGCAGAGAAAATAGATTTGCTTCTTTAAACCAAGGAACTCAGTCCTCCAGTTCAACACTTCCTGTAGGTGAGTAAATAGGGGATTAATTTAATTGGTGTGGTGAATCTCCATACAAATGTGACTGAATCTTACCTTCCTTTCTCCTCCGCCTTGCCCAAATTGCAAACTTTAGGAGTGAGTGGTACCAGAAACAGTTTCTTCTACTGCTGCCTAATTAAGTATGGATTTCTCCCTTTTCATGTTCAGTTTCATTTCACTTCCTATATAGATCCCGTCACCTCCAGAAAAATACAAACTTTTTCATATCCAGTAAAGTATAAAAGATCCAAATTCAGCACTAATTAATGTTTAATACCCTGTAATTGGCCACCTCTGCATACTCTTCATCTGTTAATCAAAGTAATACACAAATTTTGGTCTAAAATATTTGTGATTCTAGTAATCCCTGAATGTTTAGACACACTGTCTTTAATCAGCCCAAGATTCTTTTACCTTCCACGGTTGCTCCACTGGTTAACTCGGTGTTCATTAAGAGGGATTTGTCTAAACAGAAAGACAAGAGGAAAGGCAGGGAGAGGAGCAAGGGGGAAAGAGCAGGTGAGAAAAGAGAGGAAAGGAAGGCAGAAGAGAGGTGTGGAATGAGGCTAGGGTGAAAAGACTGGGGGCTTGTCTACATTTAAAAAGCTGCTGTGGCATATCAGTGAAGACACTACCTAGATAATTTACCTTCCTAAGAGGTGCTTTCTGCACTGGGGGGAGTTGGTATAACTGCATCGCTCAGGAGTGTGGATTTTCCACACCCCTGAGCAACATAGTTTATACCATCATAAATTGCTAATGTAGACTAAGCCTGAGACAGGATTAGAGGGGGTTGAAGCAAACAGCCAGTCGGCACAGGGCAGAAAAAGTCCAGTCAAAATTGTAGATAATATCTGTCCATTGGTCCCAGCTGAAGGTGCCTGTGCAGCTGCTATGCTGGCTTCAGTCTCTGGTTGGCTCTTCCCTGCAGTCTTTCCAAAACACAGTATAGCTAAGGGGAGGGGCTGCACCAAATGGGGTCTGAGGGTAAAATGGGTGTCTCCCTTATATAGTTCAGTCCCAAAGTGGGGTAGGTCCAATTTTACCTCTTCTCACATACCCCAGTGCAGCAGTACTGCTTAAGCTGCTTCTGTATTTACATGCATTGTCTAGGAAAATTTCCTGGCTTTCAGGATTGGGTGATGTTGGGCACAGTTTAGCTGACAACGTAGATACAAAAGATGAACTGAGAGAAGCACTTAGACAAGGTCTTGGCAGTGGGCTTGGGCTGAATGTAGATGAGAAGCTGAGTTACTTGCCTGGAGGAGGAGGCGGCAGCGGCAGCTGGAAACAAAGGCTGAATTTCCTGCTTCAAGTGTTAGAGATTGTCCAAGGAGAGCAAAGGGTTATGGGAGATCCCCTCCGGTACTTTGATGGAGGCCCAATCTTTCTGAGGAGTAGCAGTTGCACATTGCATTGTACGCTGTACAAAATGGTAACTGAAGGAATTGTCCATGCTTTGGAATACATGTTTATTGAAAACAATGGGAAGGAAGATATATCCCACTTATAGGTTTGTGGAGATGAGAGGAAATGATGCAGGAGGAAAAAATAAAGGCTCTGGTCTCCCACACTAGTACTTATTCGCTGGGAAAATGTCAGATTAAATAACTCTCCCTTGAAGAGACCCACCTGTTGAAGTGTGAACTGGAGGGGAGAGGACAGTAGTAGAGGGATAGACAGTTAATTTCACTGTGCACTAGGGGGAAAAACATGTTAGCTAACTTGTATATAAATACTACTTATTTTCCTAGTTTGGACAAGACCTTGGTGATAGTATGGAATGTACATCCAGAGAACTTTGCAGAACTTTCTAATCTTTTATTGCCTTTTTGGGGGGCTGGGAACTAGTAAGGACAAAGTAGGCCTAATAACTATTGAGGCAAGGATTTCATTGTTTTCAGAAGGAGGTAAAGATAATGTATTTTGGTGGTTGTACCACCTTGGATCTATGCTTTCTGGCATATGGAGATACAGTACTTGCTAATCTGGAAATCTGTGGGAATGAGATGTAAGGGGAATATGACAACATTCTTTTTAAATGCATTGCATACCAAGTATCTACATGAATTTATTTTATTGTAAAAAAGATTAATCAGTTTGGTATATACAGTAGTCTTTCAATAGAACTTAAAACCAAAAAACATATTGCTTCCTGATAGCCAGGAATAGAACATGCAAGCTGTTCCTGCTAACACAAGTGTTGACTGAAGAATTCTTAAATCATGGCTCTCTGACCTTCTGCTAAGTGTACATCAAATAGGAAAAACAAACAGTATAAATGTCCAAAAGTTTATCTTGCGTTGAAACATTGTACTTTCATTCTGATTACCCAGAAGTCCTTGACTCGTGCACTGAAGTTCTCTGAGGATTATTTAATTTTAAAGAAAGCACGACTAATAAAAAAAAAATGTAGTAAAGTTTCTGTGATGTTCACAATGACTTGACATTTACATACCAGTCTGAGTTTAAATTCATCTCCTTACAAAACCAGGACAGATAACTAACAGATCAGCTGCAACAGAACGCGTATTACAGATTAAATTAGCCGTCTAATTTTTAAGAGCCCAGGCTTTTTACCCAGCCATTTTAGCTCACATTAAAGTAGACACGGTCTATTCTACACTAGGCTTTCAGCACACAGTAGTCAACATGTTCTAACGTTACTACTTTAAATCCTGACTTAGGGAAATGCCTAGTTTGAAAGGGAGCTTCTTGAAAGAGGAGAGGTCACTTGTTTTATTGGAGGAATTAAGCTGTTCCATGTGAAGGTACAGCATAAAGCCATGAAACCAAAATGGGAGGAAGAGAGAAATTACTGGGTAAGGCTAGTGGAGCTGACAGAGTACAGTGCACTAGGGTTGGGGGAAAAGAAAAGATGACAATAGAGTAGTCAAGGCTCCGTATGTGAGGACTGATTTGAACGCTGTACAGAATGAAGTAGGAAGTCAAGTTACAGGACTCAGCAAGGGACAGTGAGAACATAAGAACAGCCATACTGCGTCAGACCAACTGTCCATCTAGCCCAGTATCCTGTCTTCCAACAGTGGCCAATGCCAGGTGCCCCAGGGGAATGAACAGAACAAGTAATCATCAAGTGATCCATCACCTATTGCCCATTCCCAGCTTCTGGCAAACAAAGGCTAGGGATACCCGTCCTGGTTAATAGCCATTAATGGACTATTCTCCATGAACTTACCTTTTTTTTTTAAAAAAAACCCTGTTATAGTCTTGGCCTTCACAACCTCCTCTTGCAAAGAGTTCCACAGACTGTGTTGTGTGAAAAAATACTTCCTCTTATTTGTTTTAAACTTGCTGCCTATTAATTTCATTTGGTGACCCTCCTAGTTCTTGTGTTATGGGAAGGAATAAATAACACTTAATTTACTTTCTCCACACAGTCATGATTTTATAGACTTCAATCATATCGCCCCTTAGTCATCTCTTTTCCAAGATGAAAAGTCCCAGTCTTATTAATCTCTCCTCAGATGGAAGCCGTTCCATACCCCTTTTTGTTGCCCTTTTCTGAACTTTTTCTAATTCCATTATATCTTTTTTGAGGTGGGACAACCATATATGTACACAGTATTCAGGATGTGGGCATACCATGGATTTGTATAGAGGCAATATGATGATATATTCTGGTTTTTTAACTATCCCTTTCTTAATGATTCCTAACATTCTGTTCACTTTTTTGACTGCCGCTGCACATTGAGTGGATGTCTTCAAAAATTAGCCACAATGACTCACAAGATCTTTCTTGAGTGGTAACAGCTAATTTAGACCCCATCGTTCTATATGTATAGCTGGGTTCATGTTTTCCAATGTGCATTACTTTGCATTTATCAACATTGAATTTCATCTGCCATTTTGTTGCCCCGTCACAGTTTTGAGAGAGCCTTTTGTAGCTCTTTGCAGTCTGCCTGGGACTTAACTATCTTGAATAGTTTTGTATCATCTGAAAATTTTGCCACCTCACTGTTTACACCTTTTTCCAGATCATTTATGAATATGTTGAATAGGACTGGTGGGGACACTATTTACCTCTCTCCATTCTGAAAACTATCAGAATGTCCGTCGGAAAAAAAATCAGCTGTAGTATCTTGACTAAACCACAGATGAAAGTCAAGAGGCCAGAAATGAGAGAGATACTAAAGGAGCAGACCAGAGTTTTACCTGTGGGTACAAAGGCAGAGACTATTTTTGAAGTTGTAAAAAAAAGAAATATAACATTTGGGGTACCAGATCCCAGAAGAGAAGCTGGTTGACAGTTAATGTGGATGAGACTGAAGTAATGCTAGTGCGATGAGGGAAGCAACGTAATCATAGAATATCAGGGTTGGAAGGGACCTCAGGAGGTCATCTAGTCCAACCCCCTGCTCAAAGCAGGACCAATCCCCAATTTTTGCCCCAGATCCCTAAATGGCCCCCTCAAGGATTGAACTCACAACCCTGGGTTTAGCAGGCCAGTGCTCAAACCACTTAGCTATCCCTCCCCCCCGATGAACAACTCCTGCATAACTGTCCTTTCTATTAAATGCATCAACCTTCAAACTGTAATAGAAGGAATGGATAGATATGTCATCTTGGTATTGTCTTCTGTACTATCCACAGTAACTGTTTTGGAATATTTATTCTGTAAATGCTTCTACTGTGTAATGTGGTGTCTCCACCAGGCACTTTTTAAAGACTGTCAATTAATATATTAAGGTGTATACACTTTCAAAGTAAACTCGAAGCATATGTGGCTGCAGTCATCTGCTTCGATCTATTTAATTGTTTTGGGGGAAATACTCTTGAAGTATAATTTTAAATGGAAGGAAGATACTCATCAATGGAGAGCTTGGAGAAAGCCAAAACAGTCTGCAAAGTACATGGAGCTGTGTGTGGGGAGGGGGAGACTTACTCTTTAGATCAAAATCTCACAGAATTTCATACAGAATTATCAATCATGCAAGGGACACACAAATAAAAATTAGTCTGTTTTATTTTTAAATATTTTCAGGTACCATGCCTGCATCTGAACTCTGCCAATTCTTGAGTTTACAATCAGTCTTTAAAATGTGAAAAAGACCATACAAATGGGAGATCATGAAACTGACTCGACACAATGCTATCAGATTATACACAGTAAACTTGGGAAAATATTTTTATTTCAATTATAGTAATTAGTGAACAATAGTAGGCTGAAAAAAATTCTGCATAGTAATATTTTTAGTGTTCTATAGTAGTCTTGCAGACTCTTAAGATAAATCTGTGATACGGGATCAAAAATGGCCTCTACAAAAGGTCTTTTTATCGCTGATGTTTTAGTATTAATCTCCCAGTTGGGAAGATAAACTGTTATAACAGGTTCTGATACATAATCCAAGATTTGTATCTGCTAATTAAACTACTTCAGTTAAATCCTTTCTCTTTAGTGTATAGCGCTCTATTGAATAGGACAAATACACATGTTTTGAGTATAAATAGCTGAGTAGTGTGCAGGTTTGGTCCCTATCTTTCTCTCTGGAGGCCAGCAGTAGTCCCAAGATGCTGCTATACTCTGTCCAACATGGGTAATCAAATCATAAATGGCAGAGACTTTTTTCCTAGGCTTTCATTTCAAGGAAGAAATTTACACAACTAGTACAATGTGTGATTTAAAACCAATCATGACTATTGGCCAATTTTATAAGCAAAATAAAAGGTGTGTACCAGAGGAGGATTCCAAAAAGGGCATTGTGAATGTTGCTTTTAAGTAAACATTTTCATTCAGGATAGGTTATTTAATGTGTTGAACCTTCAAATAGATTCCACTCTTAAATAAGAGTTTGTCAAACTGCAAAGTTTAACTTAAAATATATACTACTCAAAAACATCTGCTTTATTTTTGCTTTTATAGAACGGCATGTTAAAGCATGCATCACATGGCTTTGCTTTTCTATTGATCACGTGAAACTGATACTTTTTAAATCTCCA
Organism: Lepidochelys kempii; assembly: GCF_965140285.1. Classification (NCBI taxonomy): domain Eukaryota; kingdom Metazoa; phylum Chordata; order Testudines; family Cheloniidae; genus Lepidochelys; species Lepidochelys kempii. The sequence continues at coordinate 61,879,411 of NC_136384.1, read as the reverse complement.
GAATACAGAATGTTCTGTACTATGCACAAAGCATAGGATGAGTGTATTGAACCAGGAAAGCAAGTTTTATCATGTGATTTCTTGTACAAAAAGCTATGTGTATTTTGTATTTTTTACAAGCAACTTGATTTAAAATAGATAAGTATTTGTCTGACCAGCTTTCAGTCCAGGAGAGTTTAAACAAATCCATATAACTAAGCTATTTTTAACAGTCTTATCATTAATGTTCCTGTTTTCTCTCCTCCCATCTTTGGTTTGTGCCTTGATTTTTATTCTAGAAATCTAGTCCTGTCTAAATTCCACTAAGATTAACTGTCATTTAAAAGCCAGGAAACAAGGTACTGTAGGTTCTACTTATGTTGTTCTGTTTGCTTGCTTAGCCAAACAGTAAGGCTTTTGCTTATTCAGTAATGCACCTAATCAATGCTTAACTTTTCAGTACACTAATAGTCCTGTTGGAGTCAGTTGGGCTCTACACATGACTAAAGTTAAATAAGTGCTTAAGTGCCATGCTGAATTAGGGCTGTTTTTTGTAGACGTGAGCAGGGTTCAACTTGTATAACTATAGTTATAGTCTTGTGTCCTGATAAGATTATTTTTGAGAGGAAAGTGTGCCAGAGTTAACTCATTTTATTATATCTTCATCATTTGAGTGTCAGTCATATTACAAATATTAAGTACACTTTATCATTGCGCTTGGATTTAAAGTGTAAAAAAAGTACTATACAAATCACATTGATGGGCACATGTAAAACTTCAGTTTATATTTATCTTTTAGCTTGTCAAAATTCCTAAAGCTGATCTCCCAAATGAAGTGCATAACTTTAACTTCTACTTGTCAAATGTTGGCAAAGATAATCCTCAGGGAAGCTTTGATTGTGTCCAGCAAACTGTCTCAAGGTAAGCAATACTTAAATTTGTCCTAAAAGAAAATAATACGTTCGTTGTGTGTTATAGAACAGAAACGGTGAAAGGCTGTAAAACTTTTTTCTTCAAACTACAAGTAAAATATAACTTCTAGTTAAGAGTATGGTCTCTTATAAACTATAAATATCTGCTTTTACATATCACTGTTTTTGTTTTGCTTTCCAAAAACTAACCTCTGAGTACTTTCTCACCTCACTAGTGCCATACTTGAAAAGTAGGCAGTATTGTCAATGCTTGGATCAGATCAGTGCTATTACTGTTTAAATATGGCTATACCTGGCAGCATTCTAGCATGGTTTCTCTGACCATGATGGATAAGGATTTTAAGAACTACTACACTAGTTAAAAATCTTATCCACAATTGCATGACTACCCTGTTTCAGGGGCTGGTTGAAACACAGCAATTCCTTGACGCTGTACGGTTGGGTTTGCAACAAGGCTTATACTATTCACTTGCATCTATGCAGGCAAGATTGCTGTACCATTCTGGAGTAGACACTTACAAGTGGGCCAAAGAAAATGGTGTTTCTGGTACTGTAGATGAATCCTGTCTTATAGACCAACTCCCTTGGTAATTTACAGTGTTAGAACTTGTATTGCAGACAAACAGCTATGCAGACCGATCAGGGAAATTGAGCTAAAACTCTGCAATAAACAGCCATGCTTATACATGGGCATAGATGACATAGTTCTACTCTCAATCTAGGCAGTGCTAAAAGTCTGAAGTTCTTAAACCTGTGTAGAGAAACTACTAGAGTCAACATACCAGTTCTTTTATGGTTTTAGAACACTTGTACAGAAACTTCTTGTTGGAATTTCACACAATGTTTAACTTGTTCAGTTTTGAGACGATCCTATGAATTATGATGGAAAATGCAACTGACACTTTAAAAAAAAAAAAAAATCCTGAAGTTTCATCACTGGAGTTGAAAAGCTTAAACTTTAAACTGCCATGGTTTGGAGTTGCCAATTGGCCAACCCAGGCTGCAGAATTACCCAGCAGTCCCTTTTCTTCTCTGGTCCCTTGTCTCCTTTATTTCTCTCTCCCACTCCACTCTCATTAGGCCACACACACAATTATTAACCATTAGTGGCCATTTTGTAAGTGATAGCGTGCCCTACTTATTTTTGTTTAAGACATAACTAAAATGTTTATCAAGAAATTCGTTAACGTGAATATTTTGGTGTTAAAATGCCAAAGGATAAACTGAATCATAACTTGAAAAAATATACTGTGCCCAATTGAAGGCTAGAGACAGCATTCAAGAAGTCAAACTCAGGGAGTGCAATTTGCCTTGGGTAATGGAATGGATATTACCTTGGCTTTTCAATATTCTAGTGCATTCTTTGAGATATAACAAACTAAAGAACTTGGAAGTTGCACAGTATTATAACTAAATTTTGTCCATAGTAGAGATGGCACCCTGCTCTAGTGGGGCACTCTAGTAGCTGTGAAATCTTAAATGTATTCTGGGTTGTTAAAGCTGAGCTTGACCTAGCTGGCATGACTTCAGGGGAGTTAAAAATAAAATGGTAAGTGAAGGAGAAATGATGTGCTGAATGTTCCTTACCCATTCTATTTGGAACATTAAGCAGAGAATTGTGGAGTTGCTTTCAGAAATGTTGCAGGTCAGCTAGAGTCACTGTCCTAGTGGTATCTGAGTAGCTCTGATCCCACAAAGAACTAGCATGGTTTTAACTAGGCATTTATGCTGTACTTGTCACAGAGTGTTTAAAACATCGTCTTGTTTTGAATTTGAATAGTCTTCCCTGCCCAGTATGGAACAGGAACTTTTATATTAAAACTGTTTGAGGAACAACTGTCTCTATAAATATTTATAGGAGTAGCACAGTTTTAATCCAGGTATGTAGGCTTCATTGTTCTTAAAGCACACTATAATGCTTGAAGGGACACTGAACTTCACATCTAGTCAGTTTTTTAATACACAAGTTACAAGGTACTACACCTGCCCTTGAGTTTTTGTGGTTTTGTTATTACACTTCACTGTTTTTCACATTTGTCCCCTGTTATATGTAAGACCCACAGAAACAAATGTGTAAACTATGAAAATAGACTCTCTGATGTGCAGTCAAATACACAAATTAAGCAAGTTGAGAAATAGAATTGTTTAATAACTGGAGGGTTAGAGAAATCTTAGGCTACGGGTAATGGTAAAATTGACACTGAGAATTAGGTTGATGGTTTTCCTTAAAAGGTTGGAGAGAGTTAATTAGAACTTCATGAATGATTAAGGCCCTGTTTTGACAGCCAAAAGTCACTTTTTCACTTACGTTAACTCAGTTGAGTGAGTTTAGCATAATTTGAAAAGTCTTCTGAATGCTTAAGGCACGCTTTATGTCGCGTTCTGGTACCATATAACTCTTTTGGTTAGACAGGTGACTTTTTTAATTGAAATAGCTATCCTGTTTTACAACCTCTAATAGCAGTATAAGGTTGTCTTAATCCAGCATCACTGTGTCCACGCCGGGTGGGGTGGGGTGTTCTACCATTTAACTGTACTTGTATGGTTAGTGGTATAACATCTGTGTAGAGATGCCATAAAACACATTTGAAGCTGTGTTAGATGATAGCTAGGTGTGTCGTAGCCTAGAGGGATTGAAAAATGCACCTTTTTGCCCATTAAGATTTGCCATAAATGCCCCTAATTTTTATTCTGTATTGATACGTTTGAGTTCAGAATAAAGTACTTATTCTCTTGAAACTGTATTTTCTTTTAATACTTTCATAGTTCTGGAGCCTCGCAGCTCAATTGTCTGGGATTTATACAGGATAAAATTACAGTATGTGCAACAAACGACTCTTATCAGATGACAAGAGAACGCATGACCCAGGCAGAAGAAGAATCTCGCAACCGCAGTACAAAGGTCATAAAACCTGGTGGGCCATTTGTAGGTATGGTTGTATCTAACTTTTTAATCTAATAGACAATTAGAAGGTAGTAATTCTGACCGTCTTCAGGATCATAAATGTTTAGTCTACTGACACTGCTTACATCAGAGCATCTCAGTTTTTTTGGTAGCACAGCTTCACATCTATTCACAGTGCCCCACTCACTCGTTTTCCTTTTTCTCCCTTATTATGCTTCCTCCTTGTTCCCCAGTACATGCTTCCTGGATTTCCATTCTTTCCCAGAACCCTGTACATCCATTTCCTCAGTTCTGTGCTCCTTGACTATTTCCTTCCCTTCTTAGACACTTCATAGTCTCATTGTTTGTAACTACCATTACAAGTTGTTTAAATAGTACATGTGTTCATGGATTGACCTATAGTGTTTCAATTCATAAAGCTATCAATATTGCCTTAACCTGTAGTCTGGAAAAGTGACACAGTGAAGGTTTGGTATACAAGATCATAAACCTAGGAGCAACAGAAAAGTGAATTCTGTATGCAGTGTGATGCATGTATCTTGATTTAAAAATCCTTTTAGCAAGAACGCAGTTTCCTCTGATAGTAGCTTGACCACCTTATTAGCAGGGTTATAATGGGAGCTAGATTTAGTGATTTACCAGGGACAGTAATTCTTTGCTTTCGTGAAAACACTGGCAGGATCACAGAATTGGTGCCTTCCTATGGATTTTGTAGTACTTATAATTGAAGGTTGTTGTGCTTCAAATACTCTGCTCTTATTATATAGAGATCCATGACAATATAAACCATTCCATGCATGGTGGTTAGGCAGAGTCTGAAGCTGGTTTGAAATAGTACCAAGATCACAGAACCTAGAGATGCAGAGCTGGAAGAGACCACAACAGGTCATCTTGTCTATCCCCCCTACTCCCATGCTGAGGCAGGGTCAAATAAATCTTTTTTAAAAACCTCCAATGATGAGGATTCCACAACCTCCCTTGGTAACCTATTCAAGTATTTGGCTGCCTTTATAGTTAGAAAGCTTTTCCTAATATCTGACCTAAATCTCCCTTGCTGCAGACTAAGGCTATTACTTCTCCCTTTTATCTTCATTGGATAAGGAGAATAATTGATCAGCATCCCCTTTTAAACAGCAGCTTTACTATCTGAAGACTGTTATCAGGTCCCTCCCTCAGTCTTTTCTGAAGACTAAACATGTCCAGTTTTTTTAACCTTTTCTTACAGGTCAGTTTTTCTAAACCTTTTATCATTTTTGTTGCTCTTCTGAGTCACTCCAGCTTGTCCACGTCTTTCCTAAAATGTGGCACTCAAAACTGGACACAGTGCTCCTGTCAAAAGCAGGACAGAAAAGGAGGACTTGTGGCACCTTAGAGACTAACCAATTTATTAGAGCATAAGCTTTCGTGAGCTACAGCTCACTTCCTCAGATGCATATCGTGGAAACTGCAGCAGGCTTTATATATACACAGAGAATATGAAACAATACCTATTCCCACCCCACTGTCCTGCTGGTAATAGCTTATCTAAAGTGATTTCCAGCACAAATCCAGGTTTTCTCACCCTCCACCCCCCCACACAAATTCACTCTCCTGCTGGTGATAGCCCATCCAAAGTGATAACTCTTTACACAATGTGCATGACAATTAAGCTGGGCTATTTCCTGCATAAATCCAGGTTCTCACATCCCCCCCACCCTGTGTCTTACATGTGGCACTCTTGTTAATGCACCCTATAATACTAGCCTTTTTGCAACTGAATCACACTGTTTGCTCATATTCAGTCTGTGATTCACTGTAACCATCAGATCCTTTTCTACAGTACTAAAGCCTAGCCAACTCTTCCCCTTTTGTATTTGTGCATTTTATTTTTCCTTTATAAGTGAAGTGTTTTGCCCTTCTCTTTATTGAATTTCATCTTGTTGGTTTCAAACCAATTCTCCAATTGTCGGAGTCCTTTTGAATTCTAATCTTGTTCTCCAAGGTGGCTGCAACTCCTCCCAGCTTGGTGACATCTGCAAATTTTATAAGCATACTCTCCACTCCATTATCCAATTCTTTAATTAAAATGTTGAATAGTACTGGAGCTAGGACTGACACTTATGGGATCCCACTAGAAGATTCATCACCCCAATTTGACAGTAAACTATTTATAATTATTCTTTGAGTGTTTTTTCAATTAGTTGTACACCCATCTTTTAGTAATTTCATCTAGACCACATTTCCCTAATTTGCTTATGAAAATGTCAAGTGGGACCATGTCAAAAGTCTTGTGAAAATCGGGATCATGTCCACTGCTTCCCCCCATCCTCTAGATCAGTAATGCTATCAAAGAAGGAAATCGCATTGTTTGGCATGACTTGCTCTTAACAAATCCATGTTAACCATTACTTACCATTTTATTATCCTTTAGGTGCTTACAAATTGATCGTTAATAACGTAAGCCTGAAGTCCCTGTTCCCTTATTCATATTAGTGATCTAGTCAACTGTAGTGACCCTCTTTAGTAACAATATCTGGGTGTGAATTTTGCCATATTGGAATGTAGAATTCCCTTAACATGTGTAGAGCAAATGACCTCAGGAGGCACTCTCACCATGCTGTGCTCCAGCTTCCACATTCTTCTTCCTCCTCCTCCTTCATCCAGCAGTGACCTCTGAAAATCTGGAAAGAAAGAGCAAGATATTTAAATCTTAAAACAGTACTTCGCTGCCTGCATTTAACACTCAAGTCCAGTTATACTGCAGTGCTGAGTTGGCCTACAGCAAGCCATCTTAAATAGGCACCTACCTGGCCTGTTGAAACGCAAAACTGAATATATGCTGTCTGAACTGTAGACTCCAGGAAGGCATATTTGCTTGTACTGGAACTGTCTTCTGCTCCTCTGTACAGTGAGGATCAAAATTCCTTCTTCCTGTAGACTGCCTTCAAAGAACAGCCTTTTGTTGCTTTACCGACTGATATGACGGTGGGTTTTTTACTATTTTATTCCATTTTCAACATTCTGAGGGAATATTCACCTATTTACTTAAAATTGTGTTCTTTTGAACACACCATTCGCTATGGCTACATAAGTCTTATAAATCGTGTCGTCAAGCTTCTAGATGAGTGTGCTTACTACAAAGAAATAAAAAAACTAGGTTCAACAGCCCTATGTCAGTGTCGCAGGAAGTATATCCCCAGCTCCACTGAATTTTCAACCTTACGTAGGTATTCCCTTCTTGAAGAAGCTGAGACAAGGATAGTTCTAATTCCTGTTATGATAGGCTGACATTTTAGTATGGGTATGGAAGGATCTTAATACACTACAGATTTAAGACTAGGTTGCAATGAGGAATTTAACTGATCACAATTGTGTGAAACTAAAATGACTCATTAATTAATACTGTTGTGCTAAAAATGCAAAGATGTATCTGTTCACATAGTTATGGTTATTTTTGAAACCAGGAGTGCAGATCTAAGACATTAATGTGATTCTAGGAATAGTTAAAAATGGTGGTTAGTCTACACTGCAAAATGGAAACATTTTTACTATTCCAGGAGATGACAGCCAACATAGCTGATTTCGTACCATAAATGGAGTGGTTTTGTGTGAAGTTTTGTTGTCAAAGTATTTAAGAACCTGTTTTCTGGATTAAAGAGTATCTAACCTGTGTGAAGGAAGAGGCCAGAGCCTCAGGAGTCGTAACACTCTCAGGTTTCTATTTTCCTACATGAGAACAGCCATACTGGGTCAGACTATTGGTCCCTCTAGCCCAGTATCCTGTCTTCTAACAGTGGCTGGTGCCTCATGCTTCAGAGAGAAGAAACAGAACAGGACAGTTGTCGAGTGATCCATCCAGTCATCCACTCACAGCGTCTGGCAGTCAAGGTTTGGGGATATCCAGAGCATGGGGTTGCGTCTCTGACCATCTTGGCTGATAGCTATTGATGTTTATAGCCGTAAACATTTCTAATTATTTTTATTCTAGTTATGTTTTTTTGCTTCACAACATCCCTTGGCAATGAGTTCCACTAGTTGACTGTGTGTTGTGTCAAGAAATACTTCATTGTGTTTGTTTTGAATCTGCTGCTTATTAATTGCATTGGGTGGCCCCTTGTTCATGTGTTGTCTGATAATTCTGTTCTTTACTATAGTTTCAACCAGATTTCTGATACTGAAGTTAGGCTTCCTGACCTGTACTTTTCAGGATCGCGCCTCTAGCCTTTTTTAAAAATCAGTTTTACGTTAGCGATCCTCCAGTCATCTGATACAGAGGTTTATTTAAGCGATAGGTTACAGATCACAGTTAGTAGTGCTGCAATTTCATAGGAGTTCCTTCAGAACTCTTGGGTGAATACCATCAGATCCTGGTGACTTATTACTGTAAAATTTATCAATTTTTACTCTATTGACACCTCACTCTTGAACAGTTCCTTAGATTTGTTACCATAAAAAGAATAGATCTCCCTCACATCCTCTGCAATGAAGACTGATGCGAAGAATTCATTTAGGTTCTCCACAATGGTCTAGTCTTCCTTGAGTGCTCCTTTAGCACTTTGATCGTTCAGTGGCCCCACTGATTATTTGGCAGGCTTCCTGCTTCTGAAGTACTCACAAAAACTAACAGATTTTTTGTTATCTTTTGCTGGTTGCTCTTCAAATTCTTTTTTGGCCTAATTATACTTGACTTGCCAGAGTTTATGCCCCTTTCTGCTTTCCTTAGTAGAATTTGACTTCCGATTTTAAAGGATTCTCTCCCTCTCCTTCCCCTCCCCCCAAAGAAAACCAAACAAAAACCCACTTCCTTTACTCTGTTTAGCTGTTGTGGCCTTTTTTGGTCCTCTTACTTTTTTTGTATGTTTAATTTGGGTATACATTTAGTTTGAGCCCCTGGTCTGATGTGTTTAAATAGTTTCCATGCAGCATGCAGGCATTTCACTCTTGTGACTGTTCTTTCTAATTTCCATTCAACTAGCTTCCTCATTATTATTCCCCTTTTGGAAGTTAAATGCTTCTGTGGTGTGCTTCTTTGGTTTCTTCCTCCCTACAAGGATGTTAAATTTAAATATATTATGGTTGATAATACTGATCAGTTCAAGTATGTTCGCTTGTTGGACCTAGTCCTATGCTCTGCTTGGAACTAACTCAGTAATTGCCTCTCCCCTCTTGGGTTCCAAGATTAGCTGCTCCAAGAAGCAGTCACTAATGGTGTCTAGAAATTTTATCTCTGTATCCCATCCTGAGGTGACATATTCCCAGTTAATACGGGGATAGTTGAAATCCCCCATTATTATTGGGGTTTCAGGTTTTGTAGCCTGTCTAATTTCCCTGAGCACTGCACAGTCAGTCAACATCATGGTCAGATGGTTGATATAGCAGTACATTCCTACTGCTATACTCCTATTAGTCAAGCATGGAATTTCTATCCAGAGAGATTCTGTGGAAGTTTTGCTTCATTTAAGATTTTCAGTATATTCAACTCTGTGCTTTCTTCCGTATATAGTGTCACTCCCCCACCAGTGCAATCTGCTCTCATTCCCATATATTTGTACTTTGGTATTACTGTGTCCCATTGATTATCATCATTCCACCAAGTTTCTATGATGCCTATTGTTAGATCAAGATTCTAATTTAATAACAGGCACTCAAGTTCACCCCTTTTGATATTTAGACCTACATTTTTATATAAGCACTTATAATATTTGTCAGTATTTAGTTGTCTGCCTTCATGTGATGTAATTGAATGGGACTCTTTTTTTGTTTGACTGTTTCTCTTCAGTTCCTGCCTGTACCTTATCAACTTCTATCCTCACCTCTTTCATAGGATATATAGTATCCCCTTCAATAAATCCTCCCCTAAGGGATGTCCATCTGAACCACATGTGCCTTATGCCTGTCGGCATTCCGCCAGCCCTCAGTTTAGAAACTCCTCTACAACCTTTTTAATTTTACGTGCTAGAAATCTGGTTCCATTTTGGTTTAGGTGGAGCCCATCCTTCCTGAATAGGCGCCTCCTTTCCCAGAAGGTTCCCCAGTTCTTAATAAATTTAAAACCATCCTCCCAATACCATCATCTCATCCACACATTGAGACCCTGCAGTTCTGCCTGTCTAACTGACCCTGCGTGTGGAACTGAAACCATTTCAGAGAATGCTATCAAGGAGGTCCTGAACTTCAATCTCTTGCCTAGCAGCCTAAATTTGGCCTTCAGGACCTCTTTTTTTTACCTTTCCTTATGTCAGTGGCATCTATGTGTATCCTGATCACTTGCTCCTCCCCAGCACTGCACATACATCTATCTAGATATGTCTAAAGGTTCGCAACCTTTGCACCCAGCAGGCAATTTACCATGCGGTTCTCCCGATCATCATAAACCCAGCTATCTATATTTGTGATAATCGTATCCACCTTTACTATTACCTAGCCTTCTGGGAGTGTCCAGAATGAGACATCTTCAGTGTGAGAGACATGACATGACATGACATCTGGAAGGAGGGTCCCAGCCATGGGAGAGTTTCCCTCCGCTCCAGCTTGATGCTCTTTTTCCCCTGAGATTTTCATTTTCTTCAACAGCACAGAAGGTGTCAGACTGCGAATGGGACCACTCTGTTGTGTTCCTGAAAGTCTCTTCTATGTACCAAACTTATAAGGAATTGGGTTTGGAGGAATGATCAGCTTTTAGCAAGTCTCTGATCGGAGCCAAAATAGTAAACCTATTACAGTAAAGTTCTTAGATATATTGATGCTGAGTCCTGACTATAGTGGTAAATATTTAAGTGCTAAAAAAAGAATACCTGGCCACTTTGCTTTGATTCTGGTGCGGAAGAGCTATTGCTACTAACCATTTATCTTTATGGAAAAATAGCCTGTTTGATTAAGTAAGCTGTTGAACATGTTTACTTCATTATCTTTGGAGGGGTGCCTTTACAAACATGCAGCAGCACCTGAATTTATTGGGAAGCAATGTTTTCTAGGCATGTAAAACTTTTTATTAGAAACAGAGCATTTTTGAAACTTCTATGGATTTGATTTGCAAAGGTGTTGCATTTGACAGTTTCTTTCTAGTGAGAAATGTCAGGTCAGTTACATGGATTGTTTGGGTAATGGAGGCAAAATAGTTTCATTTTTGAAATTGTATGGCACCAATGATTGGATCTGACACTCCATTAATCAATTCAGTACATGGTGTTGAATGTAAGTTTTGTTTTTTTCCCCCAATTGCACAACCAGGCTTGTATATTCATTTCCAAGTCATGGTGCTGTTAATATGTAGATTTGGGTTCCTTAGGCACCAATGGAGAACATTTTAGTCACAGGAAGTACTTAGTTTCATATGAGTTTTGTCCTCATTTAAAATATAAAATATCCCATTAGTTTGATGTTGAACTTTTCTCAGCCTGTAAATTACTTAAGAAAATATTGAAGGCATGCCTCTGTATAACAGAGCAACATATCTTGCCCTCCTAGCAATATCATTTGCATTTGAGTAATTTCATATCCAACTTTTTGAGTTCTTAAAACGATGCATTTTATGATCCCCTCCTTGGACTAAACAATACTTGTACATTTAACACTCGGAGTTAAACTTTGGGAAAAATCAGATGTTTATAAATCAGACGAGCTATTAATTTTTCCCCCTTTTTGAATTCTGGACTTAGGTAAAAGAGTACAGATTCGGAAAGCACCACAAAGTATTCCAGATGCAGTGCCCGAGAGGAAAAGGTCAACACCCATCAATCCTGCAAATACAATACGAAAGACCCACGTAAACAACAGTGTTTCTCAGCGACCATATAGAGACAGGGTGATTCACTTACTGGCACTGAAGACCTACAAGAAACCAGAGCTACTTGCTCGCTTGCAGAGAGATGGTGTTAATCAAAAAGACAAGAACTCCCTTGCAGCTATCCTTCAGCAGGTGAGAACATCTGGATAGGATGTCTTTTCTGCTCTTTCTGCTCCTTTTCCTGGTTGTTTCTTAATACAGTTCAGGATTTTACTACCATATTTCATCTAGAAATTTGAGGGTTCACTTTGGTGAATGGCAGACACATTTATTGATATTCGCTCTTCGACAGTCTTCTTGAAAAGCTGCCATGTTTTGTAAGTACTCAAAACAAACTGGAAGTTTAATGAGTTTATAGGGGAAGTTTGTACTATTGAAGATTTCTAAAGCTCTTCATGAGTGATAGGGAACAATTGCTGGGTATATTTTTAGCTATCTTTTCCCTACTGCAGTTTTTTTCCCCAGGAGGCTTACTCTTTTTTATTACTCCAAGCTGTTTAATTGGTGAACATAGTTTCTCTTAACTTTTCTTCTCGTAACTGTTCAGACTAATTCACTAAGGAACTTCTGTTTCCATTGACGAGTTTACTAGCCCTTTTTATAAAGAGGAAAGCTGTTTTGGGGGTGATGTTTAAATGAGAAAAAATCTGCATAATCAAGAGTAGTGGCCTATAAGTTGGTGCCTAATCTCATTGAGTTCTATTACAAAATATTTAACTAGCTATCCTGGGATTGAAACTCTTATTTAAATGTTACAGTAAATGAAAATATTGGTGTTTGCTTTCTGTCAAAGAAAATTTCTTTAAATAGTTCGTTCTTCACTAAAAACATGAATGATATTTTAGAAGGAACTTCATATCTCTTTGCAAAAGAAAATATATCTGTAACATTACACATGTACTGCACACTTTCTTGTATGTATATGCATGCAAAGATAGCCGTGAAATTGAAGAAATCCCTTTTTACACTGCACTGTTCACACACTGCTTAAGCTGTGCACTGGTAGCTTTGGATGTCGGAGCACCTTGAGTGAATTACAGTTCTGTCTGGAGTCGTCATTATTCCTTCACTTCTTTAACCTTTATTAAGAACATAAGAATGGCCATACTAGGTCAGGCCAATGGTCCATCTAACCTGTATCCTGTCTTCTGACAGTGGCTGGTGCCAGATGCTTCAGAGGGAATGAACAGAACAGGGCAATTTATCGAGTGATCCGTTCCCTGTTATCCACTGCGAGCTTCTGTCAGTCAGAGGTTTAAGAACACCCAGAGCAGGGGGTTGCATCCGTGACCATCTTGGCTCATAGCTATTGATGGACATATCCTCCTCCATGAACGTGGTATTTTTTTTAATCCAGTTATACTTTTGCCCTTCGCAACATCTCATGGCAACAAATTCCACAGATTGTGCATTATGTGAAGGAGTACTTCCTCTTGTTTGTTTTGAACCTGCTATCTATTAATTTCATTGGGTGACCCTGATTCTTGTGTTATGTGAAGGGGTAAATAACACTCTTATTCACTTTCTCCACACCATTCATGATTTTATAGACCTCTATCTTATCCCCCCCTTAGTCATCTCTTTTAAGGTGAACAGTCCCTCTCTTCATGATCTCTCCTCAGATGGAAGCTGTTCAATACCCCTGATGATTTTTGTTGCCCTTCTCTGTACTTGTTCCAATTCTAATATCTTTTTTGAGCTGGGGCGAGCAGAACTGCATGCAGTATTCATGGTGTGGGTGTACCATGGTTTTATATAGTAGCATTATGATATTTTCTTATTATGAACTTTCCTAATAGTTCCTAACCTTCTGTTAGCCGTTTTGACCGGTGCGGCACATTCAGCAGATGTTATCAGAGAATTAGCTATGACTCCGAGATCTATCTTGAGTGGCAACAGCTAATTAGACCTCAGCTAATTTAGACCCCATCATTTTGTACAGTTAGTTGGGATTATGTTTTCCAATGTGTATTACTTTGTATTTACCAACGTTGACTTTCATCTGCTATTTTGCTACCCAGTCTTGTGAGATCCCTTTGTAACTCTTCACAGTGAGCTTTGGACTTCGCTGTCTTGAGTAATTTTGTATCATCTGCAAACTTTGCCATCTCACCATTTACTCTTTTTCCAGACCATTTAGGAATATGTTGAAGAGCACTCTTCCCAGTACAGATCCTTGGGGGGGAACCTGCTATTTTTCTCTCTCCACTGTGAAAATTGACCATCTGTTCCTTTGGTTCCTATCTTTCAACCCAGTTACTGATCCATGAGGACCTTCCCTCTTATGCCATGTCTGCTTACTTTGCTTAAGAGCCTTTGGTGTGGCTTTTTGTCAAAGACTTTTTGAAAAGTCCAGATACACTATATCTGCTGGGTCATCCTTGTCCATATATTAGTCGACCCCCTCCAAGTATTCTAATAGATTGGACAGGCTTGATTTCTCTTTGCAAAAGCCATGTTGACTCTTTCCCCAATATATAGTGTTCATCTTTTGTTCTCTCCATGAACGTAACTTTTTTTTGTAGCGGAGTTCTAGTTCTTTTGGAGAGGGTAGTGGATTTTTTCTTCACCAAAATTATCCTTAAGCTTGCGTTCTGTAATTTTAGGCATGCTCTTGGACTCAAAGGGTTGAGTTCTCATTTCATGTCCCGTTATAAAGAGTTGTTGGGGAAAAAAATGCTTGGTGGGATACCTTTTTAACACTCTGCTTTGCCTATCCCCACATTGACTACCAGAATGCTGTAAATTTAGTCTCACTTCATTTTATTCATCTCTAAAATAGGCTTTAGTTTAAAATTAAAAATTTTTGGTATGGCTTAATCCACCACTTACAGAATTCTTTTCATACATATTTACTGTAACTTCCATCTCCATAATGGTTAATTCATTGGCTTTTAAACCAGGAATAAGTGTTGTCCATTTGTGAATTGAGCAATAATAAATATGCTTAAATCAGTTTTTCAGACAGTAAGATTAAATTTATGTAAATTTTAAGTGTATGTAGATTGAAGTATTTTTATGCAACCTTTAAAGTGTTAGCAATTGTCATTTTCTGTATCTTACTGTAATAGTTCTAAGAGATTAGGATGACAGATTCTGAATAGTCAGCCATGGTGTAGCTGCATAGCAAAGAAATTGGACCTAGATGAAACATTGACATGTTTTTAACCTGGATCAAAGAAAGGGATCGCTAATAAACTTTGAACATCTGCCAGAACAATAAACTGAAAGTTTGAATAGTGCTTTTGTTAAAATGTTCAAGGTCAGATGTCAGTTAATTGTATAGTTTAGTCATAAGCTATACTTGTATCTTTTTTACCATAACACTCCCATCCCCTTGTAGAACCTACTGATGCTAACGTAAAATTCTAAAGGCTAGGCCTGCATAAGTGCACAATGGGGGAAGGGGGAGATGGGTTCAGTGATTTTTCTCCAATCCATCCTCCTCCATGACTGTGGTATGGAATAGCTGTCTCAATGCCTGCTACGTCCCCAGCGCATGCACCTCTCAGAAAAGTGTGCCATGCAAAGTGCTTTAATTACTACTTGGCCTTCAGAAGCTAGCAGTATAATGCTAACTCATCTTATTTCCACACTACAAAGTTTTTATTTTTAGTTCAGTAATGCTATCATTTCATCAGCAAAGTTCTATAGACCTTTTATTAGAAAGTGTTACACCATAAATCGGGTGAGCAAACTATGGCCCACGGGCCGTTTTAAGCTGGCCCATGAGCCACAGCACACGGGTCAGCCCTGCTCTGGCCCGGGCGCAGGGTCAGGGGCCGCATCATGCAGCTCCCGGAAGCTGCAGCATGGCCCCGCTCTGGCTTCTATGCGCTCCAATGAGAGCTGGAGGGGCGGTGCTTGCAGATGGGGCAGCATGCAGAGCCACCTGGCTGCACCTCTGCATAGGAGCCGGAGAAGGGACATGCCACTGCTTTAGGTAAGTGCTGCTCGGAGCTTGCCCCAGCCCTGATCCCGCTCTCCAAACCGCTCGATCCCAGCCTGGAGCACCCTCCTGCACCCCAAACCTCTCATCCCCAGAACCCGCACCTCCAACCAGAACCTACAACCCTGTCCCAGCCCTGATTCTCCCCCGCTCCCCCACTCTCCAAATCCCTCAGTCCCCGCCCAGAGCACCCTCCTACACCCCAAACTCCTCATCCCCTGTCCCTCCCTCACCACAACCCCAATTTTGTGAGCATTCATGGCACACCATACAATTTCTATTCCCCGATGTGGCCCTCGGGCCAAAAGGTTTGCCCACTCCTGCCATAAATGGTCTTGAGTACGCAAGTGTAGTAACTTTTAGTTAGGGGCTGAAACTGGGAGGCTAAACATAGTTACTGTTTGCACATGTAAGAAAACATTTTTTTATTGAAAGTACTACTATTACCTTGCTGTTCCTAACAAATGTGTCTGCTCTCTTTGATTTTAGTTTGATTTTATTTGTTTCAGACAATATGGTGGATCACTAAAAGTCTTTACAGGCAAAATATAGGCATATACAAGTCCTAGTATTTGTTTTTTGAAATACAGTATCACAACCAGCTGTGACAGAATACATAAAACACTTCAAAAATGAGACATGGAACAATACAAAACATACCTAATGTACTTGATCCACTAGCACACATTCAGATACCCTCTTTCTTTGAGACTTAGTCCAAACTTTTTGGGAGGGGAGGGCAAATCTGCATAAATCACGATTGTGTCCATATGCTTTTCAGCCTACAAGGCTCTCTTTAATATCTTGACTAGGAGTAACAGGCAAAGGCCCGGTTTCTGAACTTCAGAGGTCTGTTACAAATAGTACAGTTTGAAGGTCTAAAATGGGATTTGAAGGGGAAAAGTTGCCAAATTAATGCTTTGATGTGGCAGGCATCAGTGAGCATGGATTTTTACCAACATGACTCTTTTCAAATACACAATGTATTTCTCTTCAGGAAAGGAAGGGGGACCTATCAGAAGCTGTCTTAAAGCAGAGCATTAATAGGATGTATATGCTAACAAACAACAAGGCATTAATTAGTATGGAATTAGGAGTACAATATTTTTTCCTGGAATTCATGGATATCTGTTTTGCATGTACGCTTGGGGCTTATCATAAAATTAGGTGTGGAACAGCGCATGTACATCCCTTCTTAGTTACATTTCTGCAAAATTTTACTTGTACCCTTCTTGCATGACTAAAATGTGTTTGATACACATGGCTGAAATTGCCTTACATCTTCATTAAACCAAAACGTTTTAGGTATACTTTTTAAAAAAAAAAAAAAAAAAAAAAAGTCACTCATTAAACTTACAACAGTTTTTGTCCCTTTTTCATTAAAGGGAAAATTTAGTGTTGAATCAAGTATTGTACTATCTTGACACTCTCCGGTGGAATGCAACAACTTCATGTGGTTTCTAGGAAGTGTGAATGTACTAAACTCCATGACCCAGTCTCTGGGAAACAAGAAAAGCTACCTATTTTTGTCATAGTCATTTGGCTAGATAAAAAAGCTGTTCTTGCTGGCACTGCAGTATGAGTTACCACTATTCCTAAAGCTGTACCAATTTTCCCTTTTTGTGATCTAATATCATTGATATCAGCAGAACTGTGTTGGCTGCTATTCCATTAGAAATACAGGAAAAATAAACACTTGAATTATAATGTTCGAACTTGAACACTTAAAGTTAGAATTCTAAATTTGTATTTAGTCATGTAAATATGAATAAGCCTGACTAATGTACATTGACCTTCAGATCTTTTGAAAAATCAGGCCATTCTTTTATAAGTACCTAAATTCACACACCCAAGATTGAACCTTTTTGTATGCCAAAATTTTCACTATATGAAAGGTCTGTCCTTTATTGCCTTTAAAGCCGAAGGCTAGAAAATACAGAATACATTTTTTCATGGTTATATTTTCAACCTATATTTAAACTGTCCAATCTTTTCTAGTATTGTAACTTGTAGATAGCTTTAATATTTGTATTTTTAAATATATATTTGTAGGTAGCCAACTTGAATCCCAAGGACAACTCTTACACTCTGAAGGATTATGTATTTAAAGAGATCCAAAAAGATTGGCCTGGATACAATGAGATAGATAAACAGTCATTGGAGTTAGTACTTTCTAGGTAAGTTCAAGCTTTTTCTTTAATGGTAGCAATAAAAGAATACATGGTTTGAGAAGTAACAGGCTTCTTTCTTCCCAAATAATGTAAGATCTATTAGAGCATCTTTTTCTTGATTTTTTCCTTGTAACCTGGAATATGGGTGATCTTTACAGAAAACTAAATTCATCTCAGAATGTCACCAGCACCAGTCATTTGGAATCTCCTCTAAGTTCTTCTAAAGATGCTGCATCTGCTTCTCCTTCCCAGGTATTTAATTTGTGATTTTCTTTATATTGCAATATGATGCAGTCAGACTTAATACATACAAGTTTTATATTGGTGTGAAAGCTTGAATCATGTAATGAGAAGCACCCGTACCCCTTCTAATGTATGAAGAAGGTGAAGCAACTATTTCTGGGTAATTGGATGGTGGCATAGAATAAAACTTAAAAAAAAATAGTTGCACCATGGAAGACTGTGGAACTGATGTGTGGGTTTTTTAAAAAATTCTTGTCATGTAGTTCCTAAGAACCTCAACTTAATAACCCTGTTTTTAGAGATCAGATAGCGTTGTAGTAAACCAGACTTCTACGTAGATGGCTCATAAAATGTTTTGTGAACATAGATTCTCAAACATAGCCTATTGCTATGGTATCTGAACTCATAAGTGACCATACAAAATGTAACTATTAATAGCATGTTGGCAAAAGTTGTGTCCTTACTCAGGGTTGAACTTGTCCTCAAAGGCTTAACTTTTTAGGTGTCAGTCACTTTCTGGTTGTTAAATACTTAGACAACAAATATACCTCATATATTGCCAAAGAATTTATCTTGGTGTGTCTTGGTACTTCAAATGAAGGCAAGATATTTTTGTTACTTAACTCTTGTACCCTGTTGTATGCTGTCATAACCATAAGGGTAGCCTAAAATTCCTCCTTACCTGTAAGGGGTTAAGAAGCTGAAATAACATGGTTGGCACCTGACCAAAGGAACCAATGGGGACAAAAGATACTTTCAAATCTGGGGGTGGGGGAGAGAGGCTTTGTTTTGGGTTCTTTGTTTCTGTGTTTGCTCTTAGGAATAAGAGGGACATCAATCCATGCCCTCCAAACCATTCTGAACCAGTCTCTCATATTACAGAAATTGTAAGTACAGCCAGGCAAGGTGTATTAGTTTATCTTTGTTTTCTCAACTTGTGAATTTTCCCTTTGCTGGAGGGAGGTTTATCCCTGTTTTGTTATAACTTTGAAACTAAGGCTAGAGGGGGTTCCTCTGTGTTTTGTGCATCTTTTGTTACCCTGTTAAGTTATCTTCCAACCTGATTTTACAGAGGGGATTTTTACCTTTTCTCTTTTTTTTAAATAAAATTCTTCTTTTAAGAACTGCCTTTTTTTTTTTTTTTGTGTCCAAAGATCCAGGGATTTGGGTCTGTGTTCACTTTAACCAATTGGTTAGGATATTATTCTCAAGCCTCCCCAGGAAAGGGGGTATAAGGGCTTGGGGGGATATTTTGGGGGAATAGGAACTCCAAGTGGTCCTTTCCCTGATTCTTTGACTGAATCACTTGGTGGTGGCAGCATACTGTTCAAGGACAAGGTGGAATTTGTGCCTTGGGAAAGTTTTTAACCTAAGCTGGTAAAAATAAGCTTAGGGGGTCTTGCATGCGGGTCCCCACATCTGTACCCCAGAGTTCAGAGTGGGGAAGGAACCCTGGCATATGCTGTGGGTGTTCGGTCTATCTGTACTGTCATATTGTTTTGATATTTGATTTTTCTGTCATGCAGGCATTTTTATGCTGCAGCCTTTTAACCCTTAGTTTAAATGCAGTATTTACACTGGACAGGACAGAAATAGGGTGTTTTAGGGCAGCAATATTGTTTCTGGGAAAAAATTAATTTATTTTTGCTGTGGGTGTTGTTCAGATATCAGTTATGATTAAGTGTAGTCCACTGGGTAAAGGATGGAACTGAGTGAGAAGACCTGGGTTCTAGATGCAGCCTCGCAGCAGGTGTCTGAGACCTTGGATAAATCACTTATTTCTCTGTGCTTCCCTTGTTCATCTATAAAATTGAGATAATACCCACTTTAATAAAGCACTGGGAGACTTTCAGATGAAAAGCATTATTTAAGATAAAGTATCAGTGATTGCAGTAAAAATATAAAATAGCACTATAGCAAAGGCAGTAGAAGAGCATTCTTAAAAATTATTGGGTGGTGCTTTCATTTGCTGTTTTGGGACAGGTGAAATGAAGTACTGAACATCCTGTACTGAGGTCATTAACATATTTGGGATGGGGAAATAAATACATACCCGTTTCTTGCCAACTTTGGCTACTGTTTCTCATGGTAGTGAAATAGTATAAATTGTGTAGTTCTGTCTTCTCATCTGCTCAAACACACACACTGAATCTGGAAGTAATTCAGCTGTGTGGTACAGAGCTCTGCTTGGCACTTCTGGGCAGAGGCACTGCTTTGTACTGAAACATAAGCAATATATGCTTGTTAAGCAAACTGACATGAGTCAGATAGTATTTCAAAAGAACTCCAGTATTCTCTGAGGATAATTTAGACCCCAGGCTCCCTATAGCAGAAACTTGATTTTTCCTTGCCCCTTTTTGAGGTTTAGGCTTTCTGATGTGCACACTGTTCCACATGGGTTGGAACTGCCTGAATAAAACAGACTATATAGAGGCAGCAACTGTTTACTTACTGAATGTATCTGCACTGCACAAATATCTAGAGTACTGACTAACCTGTCATGTTCCAGCATGGACTGTGATACTTCCCCAGACAATGTCTTATGTGGTTCCAAAGTCTTGGTCAAGATCTGAAGGGGATCGTCTCAGGATGACAAAAAATTTTTAAAGCTATCTAGATTTATTTTTTAAGCATGAAACAAAGCACATGTTTAGTTGTGATCTTCATCTTATCTAAAGATAAATTAGAAAGCATAAGAGACTAGGTTTTAATCCGTTTGTTGTAGACATACCTTAGAATTGGATTAAATGGAAACTAATGGTCTTTTTTTATTGCAGAAACGGCTGTTGGATTCAGATTTTATTGATCCTTTAATGAATAAAAAACCAAGAATATCTCACCTTACCAATAGAGTTCAACCAACACTAAATGGTCACTTGACTGCTTCCAATGAGAGAGCTACTGCACCACCCCCACCCCCACCACCTCCCCCTGCAGCCGCTGCCACCCCAGCTCCTCCAACGCTTCCTTCAACTCGCCTTCCTGTTTCAAATCCTCCTCAACCGGTGAACTCTAACTCCAATTCCCCTAGCACTCCTGAAGGCCGAGGGACTCAAGACCTGCCTATTGATGGTTTTAGTCAGAATGGCAACAGCATCTTTGAGGACCAGCAAGAAAAATATACCTCTAGGACTCCTTTGGAAATGCCAGCACCCACTGCAGTTGAGTTAGCGTGTCCAAAGTCAACAGATGAGGTACATTCAGTGTTGCACAAAAAATCCAAAAAGAAGTCAAAAAAACATAAGGAGAAGGACCAAATCAAAAAACATAACATGGAGAGTATGGAAGAAAAGGAGAAAGACCTTAAGAAAGAAGAAATTGTCAAGCTGAAAAATTCCAGTTTGGATTCAAGTGAAGGTATTTAAAAAAGCAGCACTTTAAATTACTTTATGGATAAGTGAGACTGATCTAGTGGGTAAAACAATGGACCAGAAATAAGACCTTAGTTCCACTCGTAACTGCTACTGATTCACTAAATGTTGAACAAGTTACTTAACCTCTCTCTGCTGCCTCCTTCCATAGCTGTAAAATGGGAATAATGATAGTTACCTGCCTTTACATATAGCAATTTTCACCTGAACCAAAGTGCAAATTATTACCTTACTAAGCTTTAAGGCTATACAAAAACAAAAGGGAGGAATGACACATGTACACAAGTACAGCTATATTGGCACTCCAGACAAAATGTTGTTCAATTTTATTTTTGGTAAGATTGACTTCAGCTTTTGAATAACAGGAATAATTCATATTTTTAAAAAATTATAAACACTTCATTGTTGGATGGAGTGTTGGGTAGTCAAAAGGAGAGAACAAAAAGGAATACTACTTTGGTTTTGTTTTATAAACTATAAGGTGTTCACATACCACTTTGAATGCAGGGCAGTTTAATTATTAACTGTATTAGGCCAAATCAATTTATCAATGGGCGTCAGTACTGTTAATGTTTACTGCATTCTTCAGAGAACTGACTCTGACTTCATGGCTGTGAAATGACTTCTAAAGAAAAAGCAAACTAACTGAAATTTGATTGATCATACAGTACAATGTTCTCATTTCACAGTGGCTGGAAGACCAACCCACAGAAAATTAATGAATTTTGCAAATTAACAAGTAAAAGTACACACTAAAGGAAGAGATAATGTTGCATAACATACACTTAACTGCAAATTATTTTTAATTATAGTACAGTAGCAATTGTAGAGTAATTTTGTGTTTAAAAAAAAAAATCTAGTATTGTGAATCTTTATTCCAGATCTCTGAGAGTTGGGAAGAGACTGTTTTCTCTTTACAAAAAACCTTGCAGTTTACTCAGATGTAAACTAAAGTTTAAATTTGGACACTTCTCTCCTTCCTCTTTCCTGCTCCAGAAATTATTCTTGCAACTACTTTAAGCAGTCGTAGAGAGGATATTAAAAAAATCTTAAAATTGTGCTTGTAAAACCAAATGAAAGCTTACCAAATATATTTGCTTTCCTAATACTATTTTTTTAAAAGGTTGTGGAATGTGGCTGTTAACTCAAAATCCATAACATATCAGTTGGAGCTACAAAGTTTAATATTGACATTTAATAAACAAATATCAAGTGTAAGTAAGGGCAATTACTTGAAACGTGAAATGCAAGGTTAAAGGATCTTCTGTTAATTCAGAAGTCAGATTCAGCCCTCACCTAGTCTAAAATTGTTTCTCCTCTGGAAACAGAGCTGATTGTATGGATTGGATTCACTTTGTAGACTGCTGATGGATAAAGCTGGATCTTTCCGATTCATTTATACACACAATATGGCTGCCGTTGTAGGGGTGAAATATATGTTTCTGAAAATCTTTGTGCTCAGTACACCAGTATATGGTGGCATTCAGGGTACTGTCAGTCAGTTACAGAATTCTAAATGCCTAGTAAAATTCTATACTGTGCCTTAAATTGATATTTATGTTGCTAGGGCACCCACAACTTGCTGGGGCACCTTCAGAGGAAGACCTCGTTGTGTAAAATTTTTATTTTAAAAAAAATACTCCTTTTTAAAATTGGATTTTTGTTCATAGTACTGAAATTTGGATAACATAGGTTTTATTTGTATAATATTTATTTTGTATCTCTCACGGAATTGATAGTTCCTATTAAACTTTGCACTTCTGATTAGGCCTCAACTGGAATATTGTGTCCAGTTCTGGGTGCCACATTTCAAGAAGGATGTGGATAAATTGGAGAAAGTCCAGAGAAGAGACACAAAAATGATTAAAGGTCTAGAAAACATGACCTATGAGGAAAGATTGAAAAAATTGGGTTTGTTTAGTCTAGAAAAGAGATGACTGAGATGGGATATAAGTTTTCAAATACATAAAAGGTTGTTACAAGGAGGAGGGAGAAAAATTGTTCTTCTTAACTCCTGAGGATAGGACAAGAAGCAATGGGCTTAAATTGCAGCAAGGGTGGTTTAGGTTGGACATTAGGAAAAACTTCCTAACTGTCAAGGTGGTTAAGCACTGGAATAAATTGCTTAGGGAGGTTGTGGAATTTCTATCATTGAAGATTCTTAAGAGCAGGTTAGACAAACATCTGTCAGGGGTGATCTAGTTGATGAGTGCGGGGACTGGACTAGATGAGCTCTTGAGGTCCCTTCCAGTCCTTTGATTCTGTAGTACAAAGAATGCCATTTATAGGAAGAGTAATCTCTTGGTATAAATATAATTGCTTTACTCAGATACTTCTGATCTGAATCATATATATTCTTACAGACCTCTAACTGTTGGAGCCTGAGTGAGTGCTTTGGCCAGAATATTCTGTTGTTCAAAATAACTGTGTTCTACAGTTTAAGGGTAACACTAACTTCTCATATGTGGGGTGGTATGTTCATAAACTTGTTAGCAAAACTAAATTTAAAACTGTTTTGCCAGTAAGTTCTAAATACTGATCCCACATATGAAAATATACTTAATGAATAACAACATAAGAATGGCCATACTGGGTCAGACCAGTGGTCAGTCTAGCCCAGTGTCCTGTCTTCTGGCAGTGGCCAGTGCTAGATGCTTCAGAGGGAATAAACAGAACAGAGCAATTTATCGAGTGGCCCATCCCATGCCATTTTTACTCCCAGTTTCTGATGGTCAGAAGTTTAGGGATACCCAGAGCATGGTGTTGCTTGCGACCCTGACCATCTTAGCTAACATTGACAGGCCCATCTTCTGTGAACTTATCTAATTCTTTTTTGAACTCAGTTATACTTTTGGCCTTCACAAAATCCCTTGGCAACGAATTCCATAGGTTGACTGACTGTGTTGTGTGAAGAACTACTTGCTTTTGTTTGTGTTAAACCTGCTGCCTGTTAATTTCATCTGGCGACCCCTGGTTCTTGTGTTATGTGAAGGGGTAAATACTTCCTTATTCACTTTCTCCCCATCATCCATTATTTTATAGACCCTTCTCTTATCTTTTAATTCTCTTTTCTAAGCTGAACAGTCCGTATCTTTTTACTTTCTCCTTGTATGGAAGCTGTTCCATACCCCCTAATGATTTTTGTTGCCCTTCTCTGTGCCTTTTCCAATTCTAATATATCATTGTTTACATGGGGCGAGCAGAACTGCATGCAGAATGGATGGGGTGGGTCTACCATGGTTTTATATAGTGGTATTATGGTATTTACTGTCTTATTATCTAACCCTTTCCTAATGGTTCCTAACATTCTGTTAGGAATATGAGAAGAATTTAAAACACAAACTCTTCCTAAAGTAGAGGAAATAGTCCCATTTGTATTGCTTGCAAACAGACGGATTATTTAGGGATTACATTACTTTCATAACACCTTCCTGAAGAGCAACATATTGACTTGCTTTTTTCCTGTAAAAACCAATGTTGCCATATTAATGAGGAAATCTTCTGTTCAAAATTGAAGTCTGAATGCTAATTAGATTTGCATAAAATGCTATAAGGACTTCTTTTGTATAGAAAGTATTCAAATTAAATTATAAACTTTGCTTACCCATAGTTGGAGGAGGAGAGGGACCATTCTCGCACCAAGAAAAGCACTTTGGCTTTCCACCCTATTGTCCTTTAGTTTGGTCCCGTGAGAGTTGCATATTGATGTAAAACTTCTAGCTCCTATTGTGTGGCCACATCTGCCACCTCAGATTTTGAATTGTTGTGCAGATGCCACAATTTATCTTGATGATATAAGGTTGACCGTGGGTTAAGATTGCATTATTTTGTTGTACAGATTCTACAGTAGCTAATGTGCTTTAAACTCCTGGTATTGCATATTGTAGAGTTGGTCGTATGGCCCCTATTATAAACAGTTTTGCGCTTTAGTCATGATTACATGGTGAGACAACAGAATACAATTCCTGGGAAGAAGTGTTCCAGACACTTCAGATTTGGATCACATTAGGTATATTAGAATCTTTTTAAATGTCAACTTTTTATTTCCATATAGGTGTTAAAGAGACTTGCACTGACTCTACAGATCCTTCATCAACAAGTGAACTACCAGACTACTTTGTGTAAGTAAAATTAGGCCTAAGATTGACAAAATTCATGCCATTCACCAACAGGCAGTTCAAAGATCAACTGTGAAAGGTCTTGCGTAATTAGAAAATGGAAGAGTTACCAAAATGTGCCTTTTAAAGGGCCATGTCAGTGCTGCTGGTTCTAAAAGTAGTGCCACACTATGCATTAAATATCTAAGAATATTTTTTCGGAAGTGCTTTAAAAAGTGAAGTTCTTGAGCAGACAGGGTATTGAAATAAAGCAACAAAGTGGGTGGTAGACTTGCTCCCAGTTTAGTGGTTAAATTGCCCAGCAGGAAAGTTAAATATTGGAATCTTTGGTTTTGAATATTTTTTTACTATTATATTAAATACTCTTTATGGAACATATATAGTTAAACGATTCTGCATCAAAGAGTTTACAGACAGCGTGGATTAAAAACTGAATTATATTTTTTTTAAAATCTGCCTTACATTATATTTGAAATTTCAAATCTAAGTCCTATGCTTACTGTGATTAAGGTTATTTTGTCATAGATATTTTTTGTAAAAGTCACAGACAGGTCTCAGGCAACAAACCAAAAATCATGGAAGCCCATGGCCAGTGCTTGACTTTTACTAAAAATGCCGGGGGGTGGGCTAGGGGATTAACAGTCCTTTTTGGGTCAGGCCCCCTACAATTACGACACTGTGAAATTTCAGATTTAAATATCTGAAATCAAGAAATGTATGATTTTTAAAATCCTATAACCGTGAAATTGACCAAAATGGACCATGAATTTGGTAGGGCCCTACTGATGAAGCACTAATAGAAAAGATGACATTTTTTTACTTTTTTCCCCTATAACATTTACTTTATTTGCACCCAGCTGTTAGCTCTTACCTTTAACAGTTTAATTGTAATAAGTATAAAACTGTCTACTAAATTTTTAATACTACCTGCAATCAAATTATGGCTAAGCCTCACTTTGTGACGTCTAAACTGACTCCATTTATTCCCAAAGACTTCCACAAGACAAAATGTTCCTCCTCGCTCAGCATAGATGAAAATGTTGAAAGAACAATGGCAGGCGCTTGAGGACTGGTGATCCCCTAGGCTAATGTGCACCTTGGGAGTTTGTACTGCCCTTCACATAGCTGGGGGCCTTGTGTTGTAGAGTGGCTCAAGTTTGTCTGGTGTTGGGGCCAAGGAAGGAATTGGCCAGTCATGCCATACACCTTAGCATACTGCTTCCTGCTGAGTCTCCTCCTAATCTCAGGCCTAGCATTTCATGTTTTTTCTATGATACAGAACAGTTTGTCACTCTGTAAGTGGAGTGGGTGGTGTTTTCTGCCCTGCTTTCAATATATCTGATTTATTCTGAGCAAGATGTCTTCCTCATCACCTGTGTTCGCATTCTGATATTCCAATGAAGTCATAACACTGTGTTTAGGACTTCGCAATTTCCACGACAGGTTGTGATGTAATAAATGCAGGACTGATGTCCTTGCAAGATTAAATAACAGGAGAGGATGGGCTGTGACAAAACAAGTCCTGGCTTAAATATAATTTTTGCATTGCTACAAATATGAAAGAAACTAAAACGTGAGTGAGGGATTTCAGTGAATGTTTGAAGACTTTCACCAATATAAAAGTTCCTTTGTACAGTAGGTTAAAGTTGAATTTGTCAACCTTT
The DNA here is from genome assembly GCF_965140285.1 of Lepidochelys kempii. Lineage (NCBI taxonomy): Eukaryota > Metazoa > Chordata > Testudines > Cheloniidae > Lepidochelys > Lepidochelys kempii. The sequence goes on along the minus strand of NC_136384.1, from coordinate 61,852,314 downwards.
TTGTCTCTAATGGTCTTTGTCACTATAACATTATATAGAGAGTGTGTGCGCGTGCATGTCTATACAGTTTATATATAACTGTAACCTTGCTGCATTTCAGTTAAATAATATAACTTTGGCTAACGTGTGTACAAAAGATCTATACAAAACACACATTAGCAATGATCATGAAATATATGCTCAGGTATGTTTCTATATGAGCTACGTATATCTAACTACAACTTTACATTTCCTGCACCCTGAATGAAAGTTCTAGGTTTATCTGGCATGAAAAGAACACCAATTACAGTTAAATCATAGGAACACTTCTCTGTTTCTGTGACCTATGGTTTTAGCCCTGTAGGAGCCTGAAGCCCTTGTGGTCGTTTTTTAAATGGTCACTGAAACTAGAGCAGCACCACCTGTAATAGGAAAATAGTTGGAAGTCAGCACTTTTTTAGTGAAACACAGTATGTGATGTATTTCTAAAGAGGGAGATTTGTGATCTAGTGCATAGTTCAGGAGTGGCCAAACTGAGCCTGAGAAGGAGCCAGAATTTACCAATGTACATTGCCAAAGAGCCACAGTAATACATCAGCAGCCCCGCATGAGCTCCCCCCCCAGTGCCTTCCACCCACCAGCAGTCCCACCAATCAGCGCCTCCCCCTCCTTCCCCACACCTCCCAGTCAGCTGTTTCGTGGCATGCAGGAGGCTCAGAGGGGGAGTGGGAGGAGCAAGGGCATGGCAGGCTCAGGGGACGGGATGGGAAAGGGTGGGGTGGGGGCAGGGCCTGTGGCAGAGCCAGGGGTTGAGCAGTGAGCACCCCCCAGCGCACTGGAAAGTGGGCGCCTGTAGCTCCAGCCCTGGAGTCGGTGCCTATACAAGGAGCCGCATATTAACTTCTGAAGAGCCACATGTGGCTCCGGAGCCACAGGTTGGCCACCCCTGGCATAGTTTATAGTTTCCAAATTTGCCTTGGATTTAAAAAAATAATTAAAAAGACTCTTCAAAGAATATTGTAAAGCTACATCAGATGTCATCCACTCAAACTGTGTTAAGCTATTAAAGCTTTGATGCAGCCTGACCACTGGCTGAACTTGAAACTGCTGCAGAAAATATCCATTTTACCATAAAACTGCTCACCAAAGAGATGCAAAAATCAGGGGACCTTGATTCAAAATTAAGGATGAGTTTTCTGAAGAGTACAGAGAGCCTTGGTTATGACTGTACATAGTGAGAAGTAAAAATGTATCAGCAAACACATTTTTCCACTTACATATGGCACCTAGAAACTAGAGTGGTGAGCATATTAAAATGAATAAATAGGTGTGAAAAACTGAGAAGTGCTAATAAATCTTAATTTTAGCTCCTTAACTCATTCCATAGAAGATTATGTGAAATTTTTCAATATGCCAAAAATGTAAGATTTAGCTGTGTAACTCTTGTCTTGGCACAGCTGAATGTTGAACATTTTCTAGAATTTAAGAACTTGTCTCAGACTGAAACTACTGTAACAGAGCCAATCTGTTGGCTAAATATGTATTTTTGGAACATTTAAAAATCAATATTTACCAGAATTCCTTGGACCAGTTCTAAAAATCCTACCTATAGCTTCTGAAGATGCTCAGCAGCTGTTTTTTTACAGTTTTATTGGTGGCTTTACATTTTTCTTCAAAATGTAAACATCAAATAACATATTACCCAGTGCTAGTTGTGCTACTAACAAAGCACTCTTTTGCTATTCTGTGAAGTTTTTTTATTCCAAAAACTACAAAAAAAGTCAACATGGATTTTCTTAAACTCATTCCTCAACTTAAAGGAGAAAGGAGTGAGGTTTTTGATGGCAGTTCTAAAGTGGCCAGAACTGAAATGCTGACTCAACCCTAACTAGCATGCTGCTAGAATATAAAACAGTGACTAATTGTAGTGTACATATGACTTCTTCAGTGCTAGAATCTCATTGCCTGCACGTTCAAATATATCAGCTGATATATTTGGCAACGAGCCCTGTGGTCACTGCAGCACATGCCCCTTCTCTTGCATATACATGTCTGGTAAAATAGTGGGGCAGGATTGCTCCTCTGTTTGCTAATCCTGCCCTCTGATTAAACTATAGCTCAGTTAAACCAGGAATAACTGCAACATTATTTCTGGCAGATGAGTTCAGTCCCAACTGGGGGCAAGCTTTCTCTAACAGTCTTTTTAACTTGTACCATCATCTTTAACACGATAAAAGATGGATCTGATAAACATGCATGAAAAGAATGAAAATAAATTTGGCCCAGCTTTCAAACTCCTTTCTCTCTCAATTCCGTGCCCCCTGGAGCAATTGATAATCCTGCCCCTCCAACAGAACTAATATGGCGGAGAAAGACAAGTACCATACCACCAGTAGATGCATATATGGAGCGAGGGTGAAGCCATGAAGTCACCACCCAAGCATGGTGATGACAAAGCTAACTTACAACTTGGCATGTTGGGTGCAAATAACATTGTTACAGCTGGGAAGAGAAGGATATTCCACTTCATGTAGGAATTTTACTTTTTTTTCAAATTTTTCTGTTCTGATTCAGAATGTAAATTAGAAATGTCCTGCAAAAGGGGATGGAGCAGTCCACTTGGCAGACCCTGGAAGCCCTGTGGTCAAGGAACCAGATCAGCAAGCTGGCAGGAAAGCAGGCAGTCTCATCATAAACCAACCTGATTTCCAAAATTGAGTGGTCTACACAAAGCAATTTGATTTTGACAAACGCAAATTCCATTAAAATTCCTGTGTAGTTGGATTTTTTCTGACCAGCTATAATTATTACATTAAGGCAATGATAACACATACATGGAGTAAGCATAGAAATACTGTCCAACTTAATGACACTCGTACACTGATCAGAGTTGATAAGACCTATGTGACTTCATTTTGCTTTTGCATAAATCTAGGAGCAATAAAATAAAACAGGTCTATATTCCACTCTCGTGTACCCTCCTCTTCAGGTGGGCTCCTTCTGATGTACAGTAATGGTAGTACTTTGCTTGAGCACTCGATTCAGTGATTACTGCAAAATAAGAGTTTGCTTCTATCTTTACCCATATGAAATCCCTGCTTGCAAATCACCATAGTTGCAGTGGATCAGTTTCTGTTGTGCCAATTAAATTCAATAAACCCTAACAATAAATAGTTCTTTAAATGGACTATACTAACTCCAGCTATATGTAGTATAACATACTGCTTCTAGCAAAACAACCTAGGATTATACAAAAATAGGTCACAAAGGGAGATGAATAAACATGGATTGAGGTATATTACTAAACAGAGCAAGCCCATTAAATTTAAAGAAAGAGTCTATGTGGAGGATGTATTATGTGGAATACCAGCTGATGTAGATAGGCAAAAGTCTTGACAACATTCAAAACTCTTGCCTTATTCTTTGTTGGATTACAGTTGGTCTTGATTTTATGTATTGCCTATATTTCCTACAATATGAATCTTAATGTAGAAAGACACTATTGTTCTCATCTTATTCAAAATTACCATTTCATCAGCATTTCCTGAAAAGTTGAAGGGTACAAACTGTGTTGATTGGGCATCTTCTAGAAGAGCATTAAGCAGCAGCTTTTAGGACAACAATGTTAGTTGCATTTGAAAACTACTTCCTAAATCGCTCTTAATTTGGACTAGATTGTATCTGTAGTGTTGGGAAAATAAATATGCGTCTTTTCTGCTTCAATCTTGGACAGGGCTCATAGATTCTGGAAGTACTAGTGGAGTTTTTGGGCTATGACCAGTTGTGTGATTCATGTTCTCCTGGCTTTTGATATCTACCATAGACAAATTTGTCAATCTCCTTCAGGAGAAATTTGCCAGTTAAGTTGCTTAAAAAGAGGAATGAGCGAGAGAAGCTGGTGGCAAAGCAGTTCTGCTGATACTTTGGAGTGTAAAAAAAACTTCATAGAATCCTAGAATATCAGGGTTGGAAGGGACCTCAGGAGGTCATCTAGTCCAACCCCCTGCTCAAAGCAGGACCAATCCCCAACTAAATCATCCCAGCCAGGGCTTTGTCAAGCCTGACCTTAATCTGTAAGGAAGGAGATTCCACCACTGTCCTAGGTAACGCATTCCAGTGTTTCACCACCCTCCTAGTGAAAACGTTTTTCCTAAACCTCCCCCACTGCAACTTGAGACCATTACTCCTCGTTCTGTCATCTGCTACCACTGAGAACAGTCTAGCTCCATCCTCTTTGGAACCCCCTTTCAGGTAGTTGAAAGCAGCTATCAAATCCCCCCTCATTCTTCTCTTCTGCAGACTAAACAATCCCAGTTCCCTCAGCCTCTCCTCATAAGTCATGTGTTCCAGTCCCCTAATCATTTTTGTTGCCCTGCGCTGGACATTTTCCAATTTTTTCACATCCTTCTTGTAGTGTAGGGCCCAAAACTGAACACAGTACTCCAGATGAGGCCTCACCAATGTTGAATAGAGGGGAACGATCACGTCCCTCGATCTGCTGGCAATGCCCCTACTTATACGTCCCAAAATGCCATTGGCCTTCTTGGCAACAAGGGCACACTGTTGACTCATATCCAGCTTATCATCCACCGTAACCCCTAGGTCCTTTTCTGCAGAACTGCTGCCTAGCCAGTTGGTCCCCAGCCTGTAGTAGTGCATGGGATTCTCCCGTCCTAAGTGCAGGAGTCTGCACTTGTTCTTGTTGAACCTCATCAGACTTCTTTTGGTCCAATCCTTTAATTTGTCTAGGTCCCTCCTGTATCCTATCCCTACTCTCCAGTGTATCTATCACTTCTCCGAGTTTAGTGTCATCTGCAAACTTGCTGAGGGTGCAATCCACACCCTCCTCCAGATCATTAATGAAGGTATTGGGAAAAAAACCGGCCCCAGGACCGACCTGTGGGGCACTTCGCTTGATATCGGCTGCCAACTAGACATGGAGCCATTGAGCACTACCTGTTGAGCCCGATGATCTACCCAGCTTTCTATCCACCTTATAGTCCATTCATCCAGCCCATACTTCTTTAACTTGCTGGCAAGAATACTGTGGGAGACCGTGTCAAAAGCATTGCTAAAGTCAAGGAACAACACATCCACTGCTTTCCCCTCATCCACAGAGCCAGTTATCTCATCATAGAAGGCAATTAGATTAATCAGGCATGACTTGCCCTTGGTGAATCCATGCTGACTGTTCCTGATCACTTTCCTCTCCTCTAAGTGCTTCAGAATTGATTCCTTGAGGACCTGCTCCATGATTTTTCCAGGGACTGAGGTGAGGCTGACTGGCCTGTAGTTCCCAGGGTCCTCCTCCTTCCCTTTTTTAAAGATGGGCACTACATTAGCCTTTTTCCAGTTGTCCGGGACCTCCCCCTATCGCCATGAGTTTTCAAAGATAATGGCCAATGGCTCTCCAATCACATCCACCAACTCCTTTAGCACTCTCGGATGCAGCACATCCGGCCCCGTGGACTTGTGCTCGTCCAGCTTTTCTAAATAGTCCCAAACCACTTCTTTCTTCACAGAGGGCTGGTCACCTCCTCCCCATGCTGTGCTGCCCAGTGCAGCAGTCTGGGAGCTGACCTTGTTCGTGAAGACACAGGCAAAAAAAAAGGCATTGAGTAAATTAGCTTTTTCCACATCCTCTGTCACTAGGTTGCCTCCTTCGTTCAGTAAGGGGCCCACACTTTCCTTGACTTTCTTCTTGTTGCTAATGTACCTGAAGAAACCCTTCTTGTTACTCTTAACATCTCTTGCTAGCTGCAACTCCAGGTGTGATTTGGCCTTCCTGATTTCACTCCTGCATGCATGAGCAATATTTTTATACTCTTCCCTGGTCATTTGTCCAACCTTCCACTTCTTGTAAGCTTCTTTTTGTGTTTAAGATCAGCAAGGATTTCACTGTTAAGCCAAGCTGGTCGCCTGCCATATTTACTCTTCTTTCTACGCATCAGGATGGTTTGTCCCTATAACCTCAATAACTTCCTTGATCCCTGTGAGCTGCTCGTTCTTTTTAGAGCCTGGATGTAGAACGGAGACTACTTAAAAATCTGACAGCTGTCTTTGACATCATTGATCACAAGATAAACATACCTCTGGGTCATGAAAGGAATAGATGGAGGTGGTCCTGCTCCATTACTTAATCTGAGAGCATCCAGAGAGTACTACTGGGCAGTGTCTCATCTGCCCTAAATGCTGCTGCTGTTCCCTTCTGCTTGATATATGTGGGGCACTTGGGATTGTAGTGCCTCTGGAGACACGGACATAGTGGTTGATGGGCTTTCCCAGTGTCTGGTCAGAATAAAGGTTTGGATGAGGGCCAGTTGGCTGAGGCTAAAGTCAGACATGACCGAAGGTAACAGTGTATTTGAGAAACCTGGAAAAAAGACACAGATTATATCTGCTCTTTTGATTGTTTGCTTACTTTTAATCACACACACAGGTTGGCAGCTTGGCCTTGCTAGGCCCTCAGCTACTTTGGGGCATCTGGTAGCAACTGTGAGCAGAAGCATTTTTTTTGTGCCTGGCAATGTTGTGATAGTCCCTTTCAGCTGCAGACCTCATCATGGCTTGTTTTATGTTGCCTATCATGTTCCACAGATTCTTTAGATGACTTTGACCCTTACTTAATACAGCACAATTATTAGGATAAAATACTAATTCCTATTCAAGAGCGACACATCTGCCAAATCTTGAAATAAATTATTGTATCAATTCAAACCCTCCCAAATGCCAGAAAAAAACTGGTCTGCTTAAGCAGTGTTCCCAGAAAGTAAATGCACTTTGCTCTAGCAGATCAATACGGGAAACAAATTCTGAAATTAAGGGGCCATCATAGGAAATGAGTTGCCAGCAGCTCCGCACTTATTTAAATAGAGGTATTGGTTCTGTTTAATTTGAATGCATGTTATCTGTTCTGCGTATGCACCTACAGTTGTAGATAGTCTAATGACTTCTGAATAAAGACCATATAGAGCAAAATACTTAGACATGTATAGACTGCAATTTATCATTGAAATATTGTAGGTTCTGTTAAAGACCATTTGTAATACAGACTCTAAAAAACACCTCAACCAAAGTGTACAGTTTAATATTTGTCTATTTTCACAACAAGACAGAAGTATATTTTAAAGTAGTCAAATCTTTGACTTACTGAGAAGTGGACTGCCTAGTAATGTATGGTCCAGCTACTTGCAATGAACTGTAACAATTTTATACCAAGGGCATTTCATGGAAGATAAGTGTAACTGTACTCTTTCCATTAGAAAATATATAGCTATTGTCTCATATGAGCAACGCCAGAGTTACAAGGATGACTTCAATGCAGAGTATGATGAATACAGAAGCTTACATGCCAGGATGGAGAATGTCACTAGAAGATTTATGAAACTTGATGCTCAGCGTAAGCTCCTTTCTCCAGGATCTAAGGAGTATCAGGTAAAGAGGAATAGAAGGCATTTTGTGAGCCGTTTTTACCTTTTGCTTTGTTTTTAAATCACCCTCTTCTTCCTCTCCCCAAACCCCAAATATTTAAGCATATAGCCCAATAGTCCAAACTTTCTAAAAACTAATATATAAGATAAAAATCAGACTTCACAGAAAATCCTTAGATGAATGTATAATTTGGTAGAGTAAAACACTTAATTTGGCATAAGCATCTTTTGTCTCAGGTACTTGATCCCATCACCAAATGATTTGAAAGCCCCACAATCAACTGTATTTGTCCTCTCACCACCCCTACAGGGTGGGGAGGTGCTATTGTCCTCATTTTAAAAATGAAGAGCTGAGGCATGGGGAGGCTCTGACTTGCCCCATTTCACAAGACGTCTGTGGCAAAGCAGAGAAATGAACCGTGGTCTCCCAAGGTCTAGGCTAATCACTGAAACAAATTGCAGGGTGCCAGATCATCGAACAAACTATTGACCTGAAGTATATGCTTCTAGGTTTGTGTAGTATGTGGCATTGTAGGTTTGTGCAAGATGAGAAGTTTAGTGCTGTTTGTAGCTCACGCTCTTGAGTGGGATCAGAATATATGAGTGGGAGGAAATAAATAAATTAATGGACAGTCTCTGGAGCAGCAATGCTAAATTTTTCCCCATAACCTGCGTCCCCAAGGGGACCTGTTGTTGGCAGCAGATGGGCCAGGAAACTGTTCCTGAACTGTGGATATAGTCCTGTTATGCAGAGGAATTTGTTCCTCTATAATCTTTACTCCAACCATAGCAGTCCCATAGGACCAATAGCTATGCTGCTATTTGTTACTGGCCTCAGTTTCTCTGACCTTGCTGAAAGAACAGTGAGCAACCGAGGTTAATACTGTCTCGGGAAATATTAACTCCACAACTTTTCTTACAGGTTTTCCAGGCTTTGGGAGGGTGGGAGAAGATCCCTCCCCTTAGACGTAGGCAAGGCCTTACGTTAAGTAGCACGTGGCTGCACAATATTTTACAGGGGGCATTGAGAAAGTGGCTATACAAGAGGATCTTCAAACATAGCCACTTCCCCTCCATGGCCTTATCGCAGCTTTGTCTGCAGACTTGCTCTTCTCCACAGCAGGAGGGTGACCAGAGAATAAAGGTTTGTCTTTGCAAACATTTATTTCTTGACAAGCTGGGATGTGAATCTATTTGCTGCAGACTAACTATCCATGTGGATTAAAAGTGCATTAATGGACATCAGCAGGACCTACACGGGCAGTTAGTCCATGGCGGGCTAGTGCGGGGTAGATTCATACTCCAGCTTGCCATGAACTAAATGTTTGTGTAGACGAGGCTTAAGTGTCTGTGTGGTAAAACTGAAAATCTTCATCCCACTCTTCTACCCTTTTAATATTCAGTTGCACTTTGCAACAGTGAAATGGTCTTCAAGGGATCTTTATTTCAATTTTCTTTCTTGCAGGTAGTTCATGAGGAAGTCCTAAAGGAATATCGGAAGATCAAACAGGTGTGTACAACTGGGAGGTGGGAAGTATGGATAGGTTAAACACTTTTCATAATCATTCTGTGTACAAGGTCTGGATGCCCTTTTTAGTGATGGGCATTCAGATTAAAATGTTGCAAAAATGTTTCTGCGCCCTGACTTGTTTCTCTTTCTTTGCAGTCCAGTCCCAACTATCATGAGGAAAAGTACAGATGTGAATATCTTCATAACAAACTGGCTCATATTAAAAGACTAATAGGTGAATTTGACCAACGACAAGCAGAGTCATGGCACTAAAGCTCTGCTTGGACCAGATGATGTGAATAAACTTAAGCTTATTTATTTAAAATTCCAAATGAGTTGCTCTAAGATTCTAAAAAGATTAAACTTTTGCATTACAAAAGTTTCAGTATTAGCAGACTTGAGTTACTACTTTTGTTGTTGAGGTTGCTTCTCTGCATATTTGAAGCTGCTTTTTTCTGGTCCCTTCTTTTCCTTAAGACTTATACTTGTCCATGGAAATCATTTTACCAGTAGATACTGGGGACTTTGAAGTTCTGCACATTTAAAAAAAATGTAGCAAGTTGAAATGCTTTTGGATAAATATAAGCCTGTTTTCTTGTTAATGCAAACTCTTTGCCTTAAACGGTAGAAGGTTTAAAATTTGCACAAAATTTTTAAAGGAAGTGAAAACATTGTTTTGGAGGGTTAAAAAGAGGTGTGTGTGTATATATATGAAAGCTATATACAGCCTCTTTATCAACAACAGTAACTTACCCCTGCAATTTAAACCCCCATTGCAATGGTTGCCTTAAGGTGTTTGCTTGTGTGTGCTTAGTGTAGTTAAATTATTAGCTACACTGCTTCCCATTTTATTAAAACAACGGGAAGCACTCTGTGGCCTACCAGCGTCTGAAAGCGTGTGCTTGTACTGTATGTGTGCAAGGTTGTATGGGTGTGAGCATGATGGGGGGAGAAAAAAAGCTGCTACTTGAAGTAGGCCGAACGCTCAGGTTAAAACAACTGAGGAGTGTTGCTGTAGGTTTTTTTCCTATAAAATTTACTTCTATTGTGGAAGATGAAAGCATTTCCATTTCAACAGTTTGTCAGCTTTATTAATGTCAGGGGAAATTGATACTTTACAAAAATTAAACAGATCTATAGTTTTTGGGCAAAATTATAAAATTTGACATGTAGGTGACCTATTTATATACTGCTATAAAGTATTTTTTTGAAGAGAGATATGCCAAGAAACTATTGCCTACATGAAATGTATATTTAAAGAGTTTTCTCCTGGGTGCCAGGAATATAACAAAGAACAGATATATTTAACTATAAAATACTGTGATCATCAAACAGCACAAACTTTCATTTCATGCAGATTATTGGTTTAATTTGATTTAAACCATCACTTTATCATGTGGGAACATAAATTATTTGGTCAAAAAATTAAGCATTTTGAATTAATTTTTTGTTTACTTGTCTTACTGTATTTGTCTTTTCAAAGTGCTGCCAATTGAAAAGGGAAGCATTATGTTTACAAATCTGGTTTTGGAATGTTTGCCAAAATTTTGGTAGTATCTTTAATAAACTTTATCTCCAGCATCAAAACAATTGTTGTGTATCACTGTAAACCAGAAAATGTTTTCTAGAATTGCCAGAAAGTATACACTAAAATAACTGGAACAGTGGAGTTCGCCTTTAGTGTCAGTCCTTCTGTTATATTAACTAGAAAGATTCAATAGCTTAGAAAAGTCCCTTGTAATCAGACCTTTGTTACAGTTACACTACAGATATGTACAGATTCACTGCTTTAGTATAGAGTTGAAGTCTCTAACACAATATGTTGAGATTTCAGGTGCTTTTGCCTGATTAATTGTAATTGGTACAATCACAATGTTAAGTTTTGAATTACTAGAATGTTTGTTAAAAGTGTAAGATGCAAAGGAAATTGCATGCCTCCCATTGAAATAAATGTGTCTCTTAGGGCTGAATTAGATCCCAGACATGTTATGAAAGTAATGTGTAAACTTAAACACAATGCCTTGTCACTTGACTTCAATTTTGGTATAACAACTTTAGAGGTTGGTCCATCAGCAAAAATGAAATCACAATGGCTATATTGTTCAATCTGAACAAATAATGTATGGTTCTAAAAATGGGCTGTTTTAGGCAATAAATGTTCTTGTATCTGAAATGTAACTGCAGGGCAAAGCACAGCCTTGTAACATCTATTCTGTTGTTACTCTAGAGCAGTGACAGTATGTGTAGTAATTATCTCAGTGCCTACTTTGTTTGTAATACCATCACTTTATAAATTAGCCTACTGCAATTGAAGCATTCATGTTGTCTTTTTGTGCAAAAGGAGTCACCTGTGCTGGCACACATCTTCTGGTTTACAGGTATCTATTGCAGCTGGAGGTTAATCTTTCATAGAGGTCCAGCATTGTTTATCATTAGACCTGACAAACTACTGTAAAACCCTTAATTTAAATTTTGTTCTTTGCATTGAGCGTTTCTCAAGCCTTGCAAATATACCCAATAGCCTATGTATGGCAAAATTCAACATATCTGCTGTTTCCCTGGAGTCTACATTCCTGTTGAATAAATGTCAGAGCCTGTTGAAGTAAGGCCTCTAATAGTATTGCCCTTCCTATAAAATTTGGCCACTCACTCAAACAGATTCAACTTTTTGCAAATGGTGGCAAAACTTGGCTTGAGTTATGCTACTGTTAAGTCAGCCCTATATAGGTTTTAGTGAAATGGTGAAGGGGAGTCAGTGTGTCTGCTTTTAGGGAACCCAATGAGTCTTGCATTTAAATACACTGTGATAAAACATTTGAAACACCATTTTGATAGTTTCTGTCAAAGGGAATGAATAGCTGCCCACTAATGGCAAACAATTCATACACAAAGGGGATTGTTTTTCAGTGTTACTAGGTTGTTAGTCTGATGGGAGGAATTGAGGGGAGGAGAGTTAGCGCATTTTTAAAATTGTAGAGGTTAAGTGGTGGTTTTGAGAACATAAGTTCTCTCTCTCTCTCTCTGCTGGCTACTTTGAATTTTTTTTAAATTTGGTGTTAATTTTTCTAAGTATCCAGTTGATTTTGCAAGTTTTACAATAATTTCCCCCTCAAACTATTTAACCAAGATACTATGTAAAGCATATGCAGACATAAGTGTTGGAGGCACATTACTTAACGGGCCTTAAACAAAAATTGGATTGATTAAGCAGTTCAAATACTGTAACTTTTACTTTGAAATAATAGTAATAGCATAGCCAGTCTCTGTTTCTGGCAGTGTAAATGTGCATTCATTCCATATAGACTTGCTGTTTGCCTTTGCTACTTGGAAGTCTCCTTACAGCTAATTATTTTCATAAATGTTACTAAATTTCTTCATGTGTACCTGATGGGAAGAGATGTGGGTAGCACTTTGGTAGCCTTTTCAGTTTTGGGGAAGGATATCAAACTGACATTGCTAAAGGAAGACTGGGAATGTCAGACAGCACTGTGTGGTAATGTGAAGAAAAACAGGGCTGGAATCCCCCTTTCTGCCTTTTTTGAAGCATTGTTTTAAAACAACAACAATTTTTCAGTAATTCCACACAGACTATGTTAAGAGTCATAAAGTGAAACACCCTGGGGCATTTTGTTAACTAATGAACACTTGAGCCATTGTTGCCCCTCTGTTCTACACCAATTTAAGTTCAATAAAATGTAAACTTTGCAATTCTGACATTTGTTTTTTCTTTGATTATTTACGTCTTTACAATGAAACAATCAAACCTGCTCAGTTCTATCGCCAGAATGATTTGCTCACTTTTATGGTGTAACCACATAGACAGGCAGGAATGTTGGTGGTGCCTTACGGTTAATGGGTATGCTGCAGAGGGCAATGCAGGAGATCAGTATTCTGATGGTTCACTATATTAGTGGCTGCATTGGGGACACTCTAGCTGTGGAAGTACTTCAAATGCAGCTGTCAAGTCCCCCTTCTTATCCTCTACATTAGAGGAATTATCCATTCCCCCCACTCCAGCACTTCATCGCCCTCTCCTTCTTTTCATGTTTGGGAATTTCTCCTCTCCTCCCCCACTCTTTCCCACCTTAAGATCTCCCCCCTCCCTTTTTTCCCTCTCCCTTCATTTCTGGAGGTGGTAGAAATTGGGGAGCAGGGGGTGCAGTGTTAAAAACAGATCCTCTCTCCTGTACCTGTTGCTGTGGGGCTTGATAGTGCTCTTGTGTTGGAAAAGGATTGGGGGCTATCCCCGGCCTAAAAAGAAATAAAATATTGTTAAACCCTTGTTTTATTGTTACGACATTAAACCGTTAACTTGACACAAAACCACAGACTAACCTATCTCTAACTCCCAAGAGAACAGTCAGCCCTAAACTTTTTTTTAACACCACACAACAATTAAAGCATTTGATATGTAAAGAATGAAGGCTTTAATTTGAACAATTGCCCTTATTCCTTTTCACATTAACAGTAGAGCCTCAACAGGAAGCGCCCCCTGCTTAATAGTCCTGTCAGATTACACTAGATGGTACTTACCTCTTCTTTTTCATAGCTTCCGGGGCCAGAAAGGACCATTGTGATCATCTTTTAGTCTGACCTGTATAGCACAGGCCATAGAACTTTCCCAAACTAATTCCTAGAGCAGATCTTTTAGAAAAACAGCCAATCTTGATTTTTAAATTGTCTGTGATAGAGAATCCACCACAACCCTTGGTAAACTGTTTCAATGACTAATTACTCTTACCATAAAAAATGCACACCTTGTTTCCAGTCTGAATTTGTCTAGCTTCAGCTTCCAGCCATTGGCTCTTGTTATACCTTTCCCTGTTAGACTGAAGAGCCTGTTATCAAATATTTCTTCTAGGGCTGTTGATTAATCACAGATAACTCACGTGATTAACTCAAAACAATTAATCACAATTGCACTGTTAAACAATAGAATACCAATTGAAATTTATTAAATATTTTGGATGTTTTTCTACATTTTCCAATATATTGATTTCTGTTACAACACAGAATACAAAGTGTACAGTGTTCACTTTATATTATTTTTGATTGCAAATATTTGCACTGTAAAAATAGTATTTTTCAATTCACCTTATACAAGTACTGTAGTGCAATATCTTCATCGTGAAAGTGTAACTTACAATTGTAGATTTTTTCGTTACATAACTGCACTGAAAAACAAAACAATGTAAAATTTTAGAGCGTACTAGTCCACTCAGTCCTATTTCTTGTCCAGCCAATCACTAAGACAAACAAGTTTGTTTACATTTACGGGAGATACTGCTGCCTGCTTCTTATTTACAATGTCACCTGAAATTGAGAACAGGCATTCACGTGGCACTTTTGTAGCCGCCATTGCAAGGTATTTACATGCCGGATATACTAAACATTCGGATGCCCCTTCATGCTTCAGCCACCATTCCAGAGGACATGCTTCCATGCTGCTGATGCTTATTTTTGAAAAAAAAAAACAAAACCAACCTCATTAATTAAACTTGTGACTGAACTCCTTGAGGGAGAACTGTCTCTCCCCTGCTCTGTTTTACCCGCATTCTGCCATATATTTCATGTTACAGCCGTCTCGGATGATGACCCAGCACATGTTCGTTTTAAGAACACTTTCACAGCAGTTATGACAAAATACAAAACCAATGTGAGGTTTCTAAAAATAGCTACGGCACTTGACCCAAGGTTTAAGAATCTGAAGTGCCTTCCAAAATCTGAGTGGGAAGAGGTGTGGAACATGGTTTCAGAAGTCTTAAAAGAGCAACACGCAGATGCGGAAACTACAGAACCCGAACCACCCACAAAAAATCAACCTTCTGCTGGTGGCATCTGACTCAAATGATGAAAATGAACATGTGTTGATGGTCTGTTCTGCTTTGGATCATTATCCAGCAGAACCCATCAGCATGGACACATTCTCTGGAATGGTAGTTAAAGCATGAAGGGACAGCTGAACCTTTAGTGCATCTAGCATGTAAATATCTTGCAATGCTGGCTACAACAATGCCATGAGAACACCTGTTCTCACTTTCCGGTGACATTGCAAACAAGAAGTCAGCAGCATTATCTCCTGCAAATGTAAACAAACTTGTTTATTTTCAGAGTAGCAGCTGTGTTAGTCTGTATCCGCAAAAAGAAAAGGAGGACTTGTGGCACCTTAGAGACTAACAAATTTATTTGAGCATAAGCTTTTGTGAGCTACAGCTCACTTCATTCGATGCATGCACTTGTTTGTCTGAGCGATTGGCTGAAGTAGGACTGAATGGACTTTGTTTTATTTTTGAATGTAGTTAATTTTTGTACATAATTCTACATTTGTAAATTCAACTTTCATGATAGAGATTGCACTACAGTACTTGTATTAGGTGAATTGAAAAATACTATTTATATTTTTGGTAAATATTTGCACTGTAAAAAAAGTGACCACTGTACACTGTTCTGTGTTGTAATTGAAATCAGTATATTTGAATGGTATTCTATTATTGTTTAACAGTGCGATTAATCACGCCATTAATTTTTGTAATCGCTTGACAGCCCTAATTTCTTCTCCGTGTAGATACTTAGACTGTCACCCCTTAACCTTTTAACTACATTTAACTGTCCTTTTGGAAAGAAAAGAGTTAGCTTAGGTGATGGTGAATAGAGCAGTTCCCCTTCTGTGAATTTTCGTGATTTCAAAGACCTTCCAGTTCTGGATCTGGGCAACCTGAGACCTTTCAAAGTTTGTTTGTGAAGAACCAGAGAGACCACTGCAGAATAGCCCACAGGTTAGGACACTCACTTGGAGTGTGGAAGACACAGCTTCATGTCTCTGCTCTGAATTGGGACAGGGCAGGGATATGAGACCTAGGTTCAGTTGCTCCTAGAGCACCCTGTATTTTGTCCAGATATTCCATCCTGGACCTGAGAAGCCTTCCTGACAAAAGTTAAGTCAAAACTGATACATTTTTGTGAAAAGTTTTGTTTCTCTTGTGAACTGCTCTTTTCTGACAAAAGTTTGGTTGAAAAATTCCTGACTAGCTCAAGTCCTGAGCTGCTGCTATTGTTAAGTGTAATTCTGTTCCCTGTAAGGTATAATATAAAACACACAAGGGGGAGAGAAAAGAATAGCAGCAACACTAGGAAATACAGCTTCTGCCTTTGAAGCTTGCTCATGGCTGGCAAATTACAGGCACAACACACACTTGTCAACCATTCTGAGACCTGGCAAACTTTTATTGTCAGGCTGTTTTAAGGCATTGCCTTTAGCTTGCTTTCCTGATTATAAACTCAGCAATGTTGCAAAAGGAGTCGTCTTGGCCAGCTAGGTTAGATTCCTGCAAGGGCTGGTCTACATACAGCTGTTGTGCAGCTTTAAACTATCTCTTTAGAGATAGCTTTTGCTTATATTGATTTCTAGTACAGGGGTAAATTTTACATGTGTGTATACCTTATGCTGGTATAACTGCATCCACACTAGAGGGTAAACCAATCTAGATAATCACTATAAAAAACTAGATGAGATTTTCAAGAAGAGAAAAAGTTTGGGAAGGAAAAAGATACACTAGGGAGGGAAGCAGGAGGAATGTCAGTCACATTTTAATAAACTGTGGAGGTGACATCACTTGGTGCCCACTCTTGCTTGGTCTGGTTAAGGTATCTTTCAGGATCAGGACCCTGAATGCTGAATACTGGTATGATGAATGCTTGGGTGCCAGGAAAGAGTGAGGACAGGCAGGCATGCTCCTTCCAGTCTACTCATCCAACTGACTCTGTCAGTAATACCTACATAGGCAATGCCCCAAGAGGGGTGGAAAACCTCAACTTCAGTCCAAACACATTTTGGGATGTCAGCTATAAACACTTCTCCCATTTCTAGAATCATTCAAAACATTATGCCAACTTGTGACTTTACCAGAGCCTTGAAGACTCCCATTGCAGTTCTTTTCACATAAACAAGCCAGTATTTCCTTTTATAAACTTTCAATAGCTGGCTGAGCTGGACTTTTATCAGGTTGGACAACTTAAAACAGGCCTCTGTCCAACAGGGGCTGGAGGTGAGTCAGCTACTACTTAGTACAGTCCAGGGGTCTTGGCAGGGATGTGGGAAGGCATGGGAGACTGGGGAGGAGCCACTGCCAGTCTGCACCCAGGCTGAAGGTCCCCACTGCTGCAAGGGAATGCAGAGGGAGGAGGGGCTCAGGTGACTGGGCCCAAGTAGACAAGAGCTCCTGATTTCTCCCAACTCTAATTCCGATCCTTCCTGGTCCCTTTGGACAAGCTGTAGAGGAGCAGCTGTGGCCCAAGTGTCTTTGACAAAGGCAGCTGTGGGCTAGATGAAAATGCCTAGTAGGTTGGATCCAGCCCATATGCCATATGTTTGACACCCCACCCTGGTTTAGAGAATAAAATGAGAATATGAGATGCAGTGTGTCAAAAAAACACCTTTTGTGGGCTGGCTTCAGCTGGATAAGACAGGGCTTGTGGAATAGTGTACTCTGAATCCAGGCAGTATTGAACAGTGCTATCAGTTTCTAACCAGTTCAGATTAAGTGGCAGGTTAGTCAGGATACTAAGAAAATAACACACCTAACTAGCAAAGGGCCTAGCAATAGTAATCCCTTGTCTAGATAAGGGAAAAAGGCAATTTAAAAAACATTAGTTAACCAATTAAGCACTGTTTAAAACTATCTATACTAGATGCTAGCACCTTTAAAAATGTTAGCTGGTTATAATCAACTCTAGGGTTTTAAAGGTTTAAAAACACCATTTTTATTAATCTATACAAGGCCTGAAAGCAAAGTGTCAAAGGCTGGGAAATGAACAGCAGGGACTTTCCGATGTTTCCAGTGTATGCTCCCCAGAAGCCCTTCCTGCCCGGCTCCTGGGCTCTCTGGGCAGCCGGCTGCCCAGGAGGCCTGTGAGCTGGGCAGTCCAGGCAACTTGATTCTGGGGAATATATTTTGTTTCAGAAACTCCAGACCATTTCTGCTGCAGAATTTAGTTTCCTGAACAGCTCTAATCATTAGCCATATAAAAAGGTCTAACCCAGTGAATCCCGTTAAGTTCTTGTCCTCCGTAATACCTTGCGCCAGTGAGCTCCACCAAGTACTTTTACATGGTATAAAAAGTATTGCCTTTTATTGATTTTAAAGTGGAATTATTCAATGGATGAGCTTTAATAATAGTTCAAAAGATGTACATGTGCCTTGAGAATGAGCCTGTTTCACGCTTTTAGTACTGAAGAACAAATACAGTGAAAACATTTTGCTGTAGGACTGCGGCCAAGTAGAAATGCTTGATAAATGCATTCAATAACTCTTGAGTGCAGCTATGTAGTTGAAGTGCTACTATCATTTTTAAAGCACTTGAGGTGCACACCAGGGCTATATCGACAGTGAGTCATTTTTCATAAGGCTGCTAGAAAATTAAATTTGACGTACCAGAAAAGGAAGTTGTTTCCCTCTACAGTACCTGGAGTTCTTTCTGATGTGTTGTCTTTACGGAGTTAAAATCTGAGGCATGTGTACTCGAGATTGGAATTTTTTGGCAGCAGCATCCACTGGGCCACACCTGTGCCTTTCAAACTCACCTACCTAAGGGCATAAAGGGGACAGAGACCAACCAACCCTTAGTTTCTTTGCTAATACAAACTCTAAATGGTGTTAGTCTGTAGTTGTGAGGAAAGCAGGGTAGGTTGTGGAATACATTGAGAGAACAAATCTGGAAGAGCTCCAGTTATTGTACAGATAAGTAACTTTCCTGAAGGTTGCCCCCTGGAAGAGAATGCAGAGAGGAAAAAGTACCTGAGAAGAAGAGGAAATGATAGCAACTGAACTAAGAAGAGGCCCAACCACAAGAGAAAAGTACAACCAACCAAAGTCTTTCTCTAGCTTGGATCTCCTTTCTTCTTAGATTTGTAGCTCTCCTTCTGTAAATGGGTAGTGACTCAGTATAATTAAGCGGAGTTGGCTATGCCTATGCCAGCTGGCCAACACTGCGCCCTACCATAAACTTGCATATTTCCTGCTTGAATTTAGCCTTAGCTTGTATTTTCTGGAGGCAAACATAAGCAACGTTACATGTTTCTCCATGAGTGATCCAGGAAACAGGAGCTGCTCCATTACCAATTTATAATGATTTAACTTTTAACTGCTGGTAACTTGTAAACTAATTGTTGGGTCACAAATGATAATGAGTGACCATCAAAATGTTCAATTCTCCTCAGCATCCCAAAGTTCAACCAGTTCCCATCCAAAGTTTTATTGGCTAAGACCAGTCCTTTTCACAAGATTTACAGATATTGTGGTTGTGGCTGAGCCAGAACTGTTGCAAAATTACCTTTGATCCTGGTCAAATCCTGGAAGTGCAGAGTCTCATGAAAATACTATTTAAGCAAAAATGTAATGAGTTTTTCGAGCCTCAAAACAGATCAATAGGTCGAATACTGGGTGAACGATTGGGTCAGTTCTTTAACCAAGCAAGTTCCCCTTTCCCTAATTCTTGCCCTTTCTTCCCTATTAGTGTTGCCGTGTCTGGGTGGTTTAATATTATGCATACATGCTGGTGATGTTGTTACACAGCCTGCCCTTTGTTCTGTATGTTCTCTAATTCTTTCCACGTAGATATGTACTTTTGTGTCTTATCTGTTTGCTTTCAGCAGTGAGAGTCAGGGAATCTTTATTTCTACCTGATTAGATTCAGTATTTTGCTACAGTCAGTGTAACTCAACACTCTTAGACCATGAGATTCATTCTCCCATAAAGGAGCAGAAAATATTAACCTTTGAGATGTAATAAAAGGCACACGAATGGGTGACCCATATGCAAGGAATAAACTCTCTCCCCTTTCTCTTTTCATCTAGATTATAATTTCTTTATTTTTAAATGAATTTAGGTGTTGGATTGACAGTTTTGGGATCTGCAGTCCTCTTATAGCTACAGAACATGAAAAGTTACCTCTGAAACTAATGATATTTTATGCAGTGACTCAGTGTTTGCCTGGAAGAACTTCCAAAGTTTTTCAGAGGCACAATGCTATAAAAAGATAATAGGTCAGATTGTCCTTGAGATGTACTACATGGTTTGAGATCAAGCTCAGTCTTAGTATGGGTTCTAGAAGACCACCTATTTACATTATAAAGTTATAATGGTTGCCTTTGACAATTGTGGTTTTTCATTATTTCTACAAGTGCTTCTTTCTAGTCAAAATATTTCAACAACATCGAAAGTGGAAGGTTTATATTAATAAGTCTGTGTACGTCTCCCTGTCCCAATACTTGACAGAACTTTTATGCCCAATGCAGTATGACTAACAATCAGCCTTATGCATCCACATGACAAATTGCATAGAGGCAAGAGTTAATTCATTTAAAACTTGGAAACCTGAATTCTACTTGATTTCCTGTAAGTCAAAGTGTGTCTATAAATAGAGGAGGACAATTCAGATAGTTATTCTTCCTATATTATGGATATCTCCAATTATTGTAACACTAAGGGCCACATTTACAAAGGTACTTAGGTACATACTGGAATTTATAGATGTTCTTAAGCAGGGTAGGTGCCTAAGTTTCATTGGGAGTTAAGTGCTTTTGTAAACCCCTACATACCTATCTGCATGTTTAGGTACCTAGACATCTTAGCAAATCTGGCCCTACATGATTTAAAAAACCCTCTCCTCGAAGTTTTGAAGGTCTTCTCCCCTTTATCACCCTACTATTTCCAACTACTTATAGTCTGATCTTTTTACTCAGGTCCTTTGTATAAATTACAGTGTGAGTTCTTAAGAGCAATAGCCTTGTCTTATTTCTTAATTCTAATGAGCCTTGCATGATTAAGTCACTGTATTAAAAACTGAGACTCAATTTGCTAACAGATTAGGCCTCAAATATGAAACAAACTTTGATTATCTTTGGCTATGCAAGAGGATCTAAAGTTACCCAGGGTGTAAATCTTGAATGCAGGGTAGCCACATGATGTCAGAACTGAATTTTATAGACACATGATTCTTATTGCTAAACTACCTAGTATGTTATATGTTAATTGCTTTCTGCCTTTTCTCTGTGATAGAAATTTGCTTCCTGCAAGACTTGGGGTACATCTACACAATGATACAAAAGCTGTGGCACCAAGTCTGAGCCCCAGTCAGCTGACTCAGGTTGCAAGGATATAAAATTGCAGTGTAGACATTTTGACTCAGGGGCTCCAGCCCAAGCCCAAACATCCATCCTGCAATTGTATATCCCCACATCCCAAGCCCCACAAGTTCAAGTCAGCTGGCCTGAGCCAGCCACAGCAATGCTGTGGTTCTTTAATTGCCATGTAGATGTGGGACAGAGTTCTGAAAACCAGCAGCTGACCCAGCACTCTGGTCACTGTAAATCCAGTTTGTTCCCTTGGAGCCCAGTTGAGAAGGAATGTCTAATTTCTAGATCAGCCTGGGCTGGAAAGAGCTAAGGAGCTAATTATCCCATTAACTGCTAGCGTAGAAAAGGAGCCAAAGAAAGTGCAAGGGAAGGAGGAGAGAGAGAGGGCGGGATGAGAAAGGTTACGGGGACCAGGGTAAAGACAGATCTCTCTCATGATTGTATAACACTGTAAATGAGAATTGCTGCACAGGACTATAAGAGGGTGGGGGTTAATAAAACAAAGTACCCAGGGGTGATTACAGACCAATGGTGTCAGAGCCATTTATATGGGAAGACACGGGCAGAGGGCCACACCCTGTCACAAGTAGGGGCTTGTTGGGGATCTGCCATCGCTCTGCTGATGGAGAACATGACAGTGGAGCTGGTGCAAAGATTCGATGGTTCAGGCATTGGAGGAAACATTGCAATGGCTCCTAGAACTGCAGAAGATCCAGCAGGCCTCCCAGCAGTCCCACCACCTGCAGAGACAGTCCTTGCAACAGAAAAGCCTATGGGACTTTTTTCGATAGCAAGCCCATGCAAAGCAGCAGTTTCTCCACCAAGGTATCCCTGGAAGTACAGGTTTAGATGGAAACAGTTTGAGGTAGTGGACACATGCCACACCATCATACTAGGCATGGACTGCAGCCCCTTTCCACTGGGGAAGCAGGCTGTGGCCTGGAGTGCCCTGTGGAGAGGAATAAAAAGGAGAAACTAAACCTAAAAGGATTGGAAAAACAAACACAACCCAGAGGGAAAGTAAGAAAAGAGAGGCCTCCTAGAGAAAGAGGGGGAGAAAGAAGAAAACACAAAATTAGCTTTGCGGGATAAGGACAGCCTGTACTTGTTGACGGGTTGGATGGTCACCCAAAAGAGGAGGAGGGACCCTATGAGCTGTTTGGAGGCCTGAGAGAACCTGAGATCCTTGGTAACCAAGAGGGTGAAGGATGCCAGTGGGCCCTACCACAAAACAAAGGTGGTGTGAGAGTGGAGAGAATGTTCCAGCAGGCTGCGCCTGGTGTGAAGACATAATGGCCAAGACAGAATTATGTGGGCGGGGATTGCCCCTCAATGTGATTTTTGTGGGTGGAGAATGGGTGGACCCCATAAGGGGAGCCTGGAGGACCACCCCGGGGACAAAGAAGGACTCAATGAGAGCAGCACCTCCAGCAACAGAGGAACATCCCATAAAAGGGGAAACTTCCCCCCTGACAAGGTGGGGAGGTGTATGACGGAGTGCTGAGAACCAGGAGCTGAACCAGCATTCTGGTCACTGTAAATCCAGTTAATTACCCTGTAGAAAGCCTGACTGAGGGAAGGAATGGCTACTTACTAGATCAGCCTGGGCTGGAGAGCGCTAAGGAGACAATTAGCCTATTAACTGTAAGAATTAAGAGAGAAAAGGAGCATAGATAGGAAGCACAAGGGGAAGAGGAGAGCGAAGGGAGAAAAGCCAGCAGGGCCAGGGTAAAGGGACATCTCTGCTTGGAGAGATCTCTTCCCTCCCTTATGATTGTATAACATTGTTAATAGGAATTTCTGCACGGGACTGTAAGAGGGTGGTGGCTGATAAAACACGAATAAAGTACACAGCAGTGGCTACAGACTGGAGGTGTCAGAACTGCTTTACAAGAAGACAGGAGCAGGGGCCTGTGCCCTGTCACATGTACCGTTTGTGAGTAGGTGAGTTCAGACTTGAGTATACGTTGCAGTGTGTATAAGCCAAGTCCAAAATCACCTGGTTTATAGGAGGAGAAATGAAGAATGTCTGCCAATTGACATTCCATGGGCAACTTTAGGTAGGCAAAAAATCGCTTCCAAAATAAGTAGGCCAGAACAGTGGACTTAAGGCTTCTAAGTGTTGGGAAGGGCATCGCAGGATCTTTAATGACTACCAGTAGTCAGAATCCAGATTTTTTTTAATTTCTCATTTTCCAGCCTTGCAGCACTCCATGTTAATCCCAGATTTGGTACTGACTCAGAGGGAACAATCTCGCCTACTGAATCAACAACAACTCCACTTCCTGCACCACCTTCAAAGACCAAGTACTCACCAAGCCTGACCCTGACTGAGCTAATAAGATGTCAGAATCACAGACACAGACTGCATGGCCACAGGTTTACTTGCATGGTGTTACAGAAACCACAGCCGGAGATGTTAGTCTGTTTATAATTAGGTGTAGCCATTGAGGATTTATACCAAGTAAATCATGTGTTACCAACAGACACTGAAATGGCATCACAATTAGCAAGATGTGCTATTTGCTACAAGTTAGAGGCAGGGAGAATACTAAGTACACAGATGGAATGGGACTCCTGCTAGAAGTCTGAAGCTTCTCTCTGAGCTGATCCAAAAACGGGGTGGGGTACCTAGGAAAGGCAAGTAGTGTATTATATCTCTAGCTTTGGCCGCTGCCGAGAGAGGGTGACTGGTTGATTGTTAACAAAGTAGAGATGCAGCTCTTTAAATACAAAGAATCGCAGCAAAAATAAGGGAAGTCAATTATAAATACTTGAACAAATAGCTTTGTACGACCCAGCCTTATATGCCATCCCTTGAAGTCCAGGAAATTTCACTGTAAAGTGGGTGTAAGACAAGAAAGCCTGCTTGTAATGAGCAAACAGGCAAGTTATTGCGTGTGGCCGAAACTTGCTGTGTCCCTGTCTTCCTGCACTCTTCTGCAATTATGACTACATTGTTGCTCTCATATGATTTCAGAGTATGTTTGGCTTGTAGCTTTAAATGGCCATTTACTTATATCTGCTATTAAAATAAACTTGGGGCTGCCCCACTATCCTTGTCTTTGGCCTCTGTTGAAGGGGAGACCGCCAATCATGTGAGACTATAGGGTGGTGAGGTGATATGAACAAACGGGAAAAAAGTCACTTTCCCTTGTGATGCCAGCCCTTCAAAAGTTGCATCACCTGAGCATCTATCTAAAGTGCCTGTCACTACGATATCAAAGTGTCATAGGGTGGGATCCACAAAGAGATTTAGATGTTGCAATGCTGAACGTCACGGTGCCGAACTTTTAGACACCTAGAAAAATCACAGGCACCAACACTGCTATCTAAAAAGCCTGAGTCAGGCTCCCTGTACAATGAATGGAGAGAGAAAGGTGCCTTGGAATGTGTTCCACAAAAGCCAGCATGCTAGGTGGGGGAGCTGCCTAAACTAGTCAATGGGAGATGCCAGTGAGAGGTGTGCGAGAGCCCCACCCCTCTCTGAGATAGGTGCCTCCCTGCCGCCCACACTCAGGCACCGATCTCTGCTTGGCAATCTATGAACAGGAACCTGCTGCCACCTGTAGCAGGCGTCTTCAGAGCCTAAGTACTCTGGTTTCTTTCAGGAATGAGTTAGGTGCTTGCTTCACTTACTACAAAAGAGGAGAAGGTGGGACCCACCTTTAACTTTTATCCCAGTGATTAACACAATCAGCTTGGATGTGGGAAACCCAGGTTCAATTCTCCTCCGCTTGAGGGTTGGGGGGAGGAGAAAGGTTTTGAACAGGGGTCTCCCACTTCTCAGGGGAGTGCTCTCACCAGGGGGCTAGAGGATAGTCTGATGGGGTGCTTTCTCAGTCTCTCTAATTGAAGCTGTCCCACCGTGGAGAAGTATGAAAGAGGGATTGATGCAGGGGGACTAGATCTGGGTTCTTCCACCCCCCTAGTGGGTGCCCTAACCACTGAACTACAGAGTCCTTCTTCCTTGCTCAGGTCCAATGACCATTCAAATGTTTAGCCACAGTGAAACAGGAGACTGAGGGAGTCTCACAGCAGAATATGCCATCGGTTGGTGATTAGTGCACCCTGCTTAGAAGTGGGAAATCACTGTTCAAATCCTTTTTCCCTCTCTGGCAGAGAGGTGGGGAGTGAACACGAGTCTCCCCCAGCCCAGCTGAGTGCTTGAACCACTAGGCTAAAAGTTGTAAAATGGGCCCCATCTCCTCCTCTGGCAGCAGTGGGAGAATTCTGAATTGGACCCAATCTCCCAGATAGTCCAGTAGGCATGCTCAGAGGCCAAGCACTACATATGACTTGGCGGCTGAATGTCTCTCTTCCCCTGGTTTGTAGATTGCTCTGGGGCAGTGCACATGCTCAAAAGCAGAAACATAAGCTCCTAGGGAACTTTCACCCTGAAAATGTAGGAATCAAGTCAGTTTAGCTGCCTACAGGCATCCAGGGGGAGTTTTGTAGATTGTAGTGGAGGCAAAACTGGGACTGAAGTGCCTAAACAGACCTGGGGACTTAGATTTCCCTCTCCGCAAGAATTCAAGGCTTTGACTTGTAGCAGAAACGGAGATACTAAGGTAATAAGCGCATCTTACATGCCTCTAGACTGATTAATCACAGCACATAATTCTTTCCTTACACCAAGTCAATTGAAACTGCTCTCTAAAAAGATTAATAATGAGTACAAAACTGTTTGGGGGAATAAAATTCCCTGTGTCACCACCCGCCTTAAGGATGTGTGTCATATCTTCCTCATTCCTTTGAAATTTGCTGTGTCCTATTAAAATCTCTTGGGCACCATCTGCCTTAGCATGCAAAGGTTATTACGCCTCTTACAAAACTGCTAACTTTTAAAAACACTCCTTGTATTACACAAAGTTAGAAAAGCAAAAAAATGCTGATGTGCAAGACAAGGCTGTGTGTTTGATTATACACGATTAAAAATAAGGAGCACGCATTAGATATGTAGGTTAGCTTAAGTTCCTTTCTATAAATTATGTCATATACCACTGTAAAGCAACACACAGCCTGAAAAATGAAATGTAACTAATAATTTTGTACTGATACAGTAAAATGCCTTTTTAATCCATGTTTTAGCCAACCTTTGTCACTGCTTGTATGCACAACATATATTAGGGTACTCTGCCACAAAATAAAATCTATCAGTGGGTTTAAGGGTCCAATCCTACAAGACACTGATGGCCCTGGCCTGGCATTTATGTCAACGGATGTTGAGGGAACTCAATGCCTTGTATGATATGTTTGACATATTTCAGGAGTTTGATAGGAAGTGAAGAAGCCAATTTAGAAATAGTATTTTGGGGATCCTTCATTCATATTTTTAGTTAAAACAATGTAATCGTAATCTCAATTTTCTCAGGTTAATATTTTGGGCCCAGATTTTGGTCTGTGGTTGAGGAGTGGTGAGTGCAAAGGAGGTGATAAACCTGATCATGGGGCCATCTGGTTGCCAGGATAGTCCCAGGCATAAAGTATGTACTATGCCTACAGACTTATCCTCTACGCTGTGGGCCAGGAGCAGATTCCATGGGTAGGCAGAAACCTCAGGAGCCGTATCCACCTGATGTAAGATTCTGCCTTGCCTCCAGAGCTGTGGCCCATAGTTTTGGAATGGTTAATTTTGGGGTTGTGGGGCATCAGAGGGCATGTTATGGTTTCTCCAAACCATGCAAAACAGATTTTGAACATGGCTGACTGTACGTTCATCATCAGTTCAATTGTCAGTGCAACTTCCTGTGTTGCTTCCTACTCCGGTTATAACAGAAATATTTACATGCAGCACTGGAGAGAGACTGTGGTGGCACATCTTTGATTATGGCAGCAGGAGTTCAAGCAGCAACTTCTTGGTGGTGGTGGTGGTCACTTAAACTGTTTTTAGTCGGTCAAAGGCCTGTTTGCAAGCGAGCTAAGGGCCAGCACTGAAAATTTGACACAAACCTGATTGGTCAGTGGCACACCAGCAGCTGCACATAGTTTAAGTAAAATATGGGGTTTTCTGGTCTAACCTTAAAAGAGAGAGAGAGAGAGACGGCCTAAACATATTGTATCCAAATAAAACTCCACAAGGAACTTAGACCAGCAGCATATCATTACCTAACTTAGAAATTGGCCAGGCTACCAGAGTTAACAGACCTGGACTGTTGCAAAAATGTGAGATCATTTTTAATTACCTGAAGGGGGGCCAGGACTTTGGTTTTACACAGCACCTCCAGCAGCACAGTGTCACCGAAGAACATGCCTGGTCCATACTGACTCACAAGGAAATGCACCACTTCCTGCACCACCTAGGATTTCCCTGGAGATCTTCCACCCAAGTACTGGACACAGTCTAGCCATTTTCTATTTTTGAAGGTGTAGGTTTAGTGATATACTATTAGTGAGATCTAGTTATGTGAACAGGTGGCCACCAATAGCCTTTGTTGTTTTCTTTTAGTAAATGTTTTCTGGTAATTAAAAAAAAAAATCTCTTAGACAGCAATTCTCTCAGTAGCATCAAAACAAGCAGCTGACTCAATGGTGAAGGTTTAGCTCTGACTAGTGATGCCTCTCCAGCATTGGTTGATGGAATATTTCATTCCACAATACATTTCCAAAAATCCCTCTGTATTTTTTTAATCTTGGTATTTTAACTGCACCAGAAAGATGTGTGTAGGTTACATTTGAGTGCATGTGTTTGTATCTATTGGTAGCAATTCCACAGTTAAGGCTGCATTGAGATTTACACTTAAAACTAAAATCTCTTTTTCTCACTCTGATTAAACAGAGTCCCCACATGTGATAGAATACCTCTTCATATGCCGATTAGCTTCTCTATGTATTTTTTTCTGATCACATCTCAGACATAAGCCATTTTTGAAATTTTTAAAATTAAAAGTTCTGCTTTGCGCTACCTAAACATTTTCCCCTAGGACTGGCTCAGATTTGTCCGCTACGGCTGTTTTCTGATGCTCCCAGCCTGCTTCTCTGATCCACCAGCTGTCCTCTGCACCAGCCCAAGCTAGGCTCTTTTGGAGAGAAGAAGATAACCAGGGGCAGGCAGAGTGAGTAGGGCAAATTGGGGAGGCGAAAGAGGTTGAGCTCCCCGCAAAGGGAGGCAAACACAAGTGAAGGCAAAGTCCTGGAGCAGAGGATCTTGTGTGGGGAGAAGCTCGCTGGCTGCAGGCTGAGGCACTGTCCCCTGAAGAGCTCTATTAGCACCAGGGCTTTGGGTCCCTGGCATGCTGCAGCCAACACCTTCATCCGGAGCCCTTCAAATTCCAGTGGTTCAGTGCCAAACACGCCACCCTTTCATGCTGCTGCCTCGGCTCCATCCCACCCTGTAGCAGCACCAGAGGAGCTGGGTGACACGGTGCGGAGACACCAGTGGACCAAGTTGAGGAAATGACTTAGAGCCCCAGCCACAATTTAAGGCTAACTAACGGCTCTAGCCCTTTCTTCCAGATTGTTGTTTTTCATCCTCAGTGAGGCAACCCAGGCAAGCTAAGCATATCCCAGCCTATAGCTTGCAGGTAGCAATCAATTATTCACTGCACGGCAACCTGCTGCTCTGCACTCATTCACGGTTCTATCTGGGACTTCGATCCCAAGGATTTTTCCCTTAAGCCACCCTGCACCAAAGGGTGATTCACAACGCACAGGCTTTCATGCATCACTCAAAGTACCTAAGAGGAGCCGAAAGACAGGAATGGCATTTTAAATCCAACCAGTGGATTGTCTGTTTGAGGTCTAATCAAGCATAGTGCTACTACATCATCTGTATGGGCCTGTGAGATGCTATTGAGCAGTCCCAACAACTGCTGGCTTCACTTGGAATTGTGGACATTCAGTACCTCATGGGATTGGGCCCTTTCTCAGCTAAAATTAACATTAATTAAATAAATAAAATGTCCGGGGGTGGGAGCAGGGAAGGGAGAAGAGACGTTTTTCACTCTAAAATTTTTTTAAACACTATTATATTTTGAAAGCCACTCTCAGAAGCCCTGAGCTATCACCTACTCTTCCTCCTTTAGAATCTGTGCTCGCTGAGTTACCTGGCTACCTGGTCAGGCAGGATGTGTCTAGTGGCAACCATGTACTATAAACATCCCGATTTGTCATCTAATAAAGAACTTTATCAGCAGCTGTTTGGCTGCTGCTTTCTTATACACGCAATGGCAATAATTACTTTAGCATTTAGTTGTGTCACCTCCTTTGGACGATGCAGCATGCCATGCCTAATGCGGTTTGATATTGAGGTTTTGGCTTAAACTGTGGGGGTAATGCTGCAACCGTCACTTGCCTAAGTCCTACTAATTCTAAGTGGACCTATTGAGGCTGCTTACGCAAGCAAGTACTTGTCCAGGTGTGTACGAGTGGCAGATTCAAACCCTGAATTTGTTTTAAAATTGTCAGAATTGAGAAGTCAAATTGTATTCTTCAGATTAATTTTGGCCAACTGGCGTTACTGTGAATAGGATAGTGTTATTTAAAAGTTGTAGCTGGGTCAGTTCTGCTCCAACGTACATCAAATGGATTTGTTCTGTTTGATTTGCATCTGCTCTTCTCAATTTAAAAGGATTTAAATTGTTCCACTTGTGTTTTAAAATGTATTAATAGAGTGCCATAGGCATCATGGCAGTTTACAAATACCTGAGACTAGCTCCCTACCCTACCTTGAAGTTATCATCTAAATTAGATGGATAGCACAAGCAAGAGTCTTTGTCCTCCCAACTCTAATTACAGACTATGGAGGAGAGCCTGGATCAGTGAAAATAATTATTCTGTGGTTCAGAATTCAAATCCTCATTTACATTTCTCTGCTTCACTTCAGACCAACACCCCTGCTAACATTGGAATAAGTGATACAGTTTGTCATAGCAGCAAAGAATCAAAGTTCTGACTCAGTTGTTTAACCATAAGGCTCAGAAGCCTAAATTGCACAACAGTTGTTGTGTGCAAACTTGATGCTCCGAGCAGTACACCCAAATATAAAACTGGTGGTGCAGTAATCAAAAGAGGAATCACTGTGACGTGTGTGTGATTTATATTTTCTCAAAGTCATTTCCTTCTGATGGCCCTTCCTCTTATTCTGTTCATTTAATTCTCTTTTAATTATGAAACCTATGGGCCTGATTTTTCTCTCACACCAGTTTTATACCTGAATAACCCCACTGACCTCGAGGGTTGGTGTACACTGAGTCCACACCGGTGTAAGTGAGAGGAAAGCCTTATTTATCTGGGAGCACTGTAGTGACTTAGAATCTTGAATACATTCATAATATAACCTCAACTGTAAGAACAATTGAGCAGGATCACTAGTGCCACGAAGTTACATTGATTTTTCCAGTGGGATTATAAAGGCAAAAAAAAAAAATACATTAAGTCCACACAACAGTCGACAGATGACTGAGCAGCATCTCTGCTGTAGTAGGAGTCAATGAGCAATACTTTAGCAACGGGGGAAAATTACAGCTGGAGAATACAGGAAATCTATTCAGCTGTGCAAACATACAATAGGAACCGAGGGGGAAATGTTACTAATGAAAGCCACCATTAAATTGAAGATGCTGGACCAAATTCATTCCTGATGTCACCCCACTGAAGTCCATGTTAATACACCAACGATGAACTTGATCTCCTGTCTTCTTCTGCATGACCAAGTAAGACCAATGGCTTCTCAGCTGATAAGCAAATAGCACTGAGACCATTTTTAAAAGAGCATACTGATTGTTATCATGGTGAACAAACACACACAAAGCTCCCTCACCAGAAATCACTGCAAAGATGATCTGTACACGCAGGCAGAGTTCCAAATTCATTGGAGAGGATGGATGCCAGTCTTGTGTTTAAGGCTCAGATTAGGAGACAGGGATCTTGGGATTCTCTTCCTGGCTCTGCCACAGGCTTCCAGTGCGACCTTTGCTAAATCTCTCAACCTCAGTTCTTCCCTCTGTGAAATAGGGATAATAATGCTTCCCTACCTCAGATAAGTGTAGTGAGGTGTCCAAATGGAGTACTGTAAAAATCCATACAGCTACAATATTTAGGTATCTACAGATACAGGGCTTGAATATGGTTCTGCTAAATAAAATTTAGGCCTGTGAAATACTGAGGTTGTCTGATGTTGTATGAAGGAAGGGATGAAGCAGTTTTCCCAAAAGAAGAATCAGACTTTTTACCCATCCCATGTTGCTTCAAACCCATTTGCTCTTGTATGCCTTTGAAACATAGAATCATAGAATATCAGGGTTGGAAGGGACCTCACGAGGTCATCGAGTCCAACCCCCTGCTCAAAGCAGGACCAATCCCCAACTAAATCATCCCAGCCAGGGCTTTGTCAAGCCTGACCTTAAAAACCTCTAAGGAAGGACCTTCCACCACCTCCCTAAGTAACACATTCCAGTGCTTCACCACCCTCCTAGTGAAAAAGTTTTTCCTAATATCCAACCTAAACCTCCCCCACTGCAACTTGAGACCATTACTCCTTGTTTTATCATGTGGTACCACTGAAAACAGTCTAGATCCATCCTCTTTGGAACCCCCTTTCAGGTAGTTGAAAGCAGCTATCAAATCCCCCCTCATTCTTCTCTTCAGCAGACTAAACAATCCCACTTCCCTCAGCCTCTCCTCATAAGTCATGTGTTCTAGTCCTCTAATCATTTTTGTTGCCCTCCGCTGGACATTTTCCAATTTTTCCACATCCTTCTTATAGTGTGGGACCCAAAACTGGACACAGTACTCCAGATGAGGCCTCACCATGTCAAATAGTTTTTCCAGTCCCTGGAAAAATCATGGATCAGGTCCTCAAAGAATCAATCCTGATGCACTTGCATGAGAGGAAAGTGATCAGGAACAGCCAGCATGGATTCACCAAGGGAAGGTCATGCCTGACTAATCTAATCGCCTTTTATGATGAGATTACTGGTTCTGTGGATGAAGGGAAAGCAGTGGATGTATTGTTTCTTGACTTTAGCAAAGCTTTTGACACGGTCTCCCACAGTATTCTTGTCAGCAAGTTAAGGAAGTATGGGCTGGATGAATGCACTATAAGATGGGTAGAAAGCTGGCTAGATTGTCGGGCTCAATGGGTAGTGATCAATGGCTCCATGTCTAGTTGGCAGCCGGTATCAAGTGGAGTGCCCCAAGGGTCGGTCCTGGGGCCGGTTTTGTTCAATATCTTCATAAATGATCTGGAGGATGGTGTGGATTGCACTCTCAGCAAATTTGCGGATGATACTAAACTGGGAGGAGTGGTAGATACGCTGGAGGAGAGGGATAGGATACAGAAGGACCTAGACAAATTGGAGGATTGGGCCAAAAGAAATCTGATGAGGTTCAATAAGGATAAGTGCAGGGTCCTGCACTTAGGATGGAAGAATCCAATGCACCGCTACAGACTAGGGACCGAATGGCTAGGCAGCAGTTCTGTGGAAAAGGACCTAGGGGTGACAGTGGACGAGAAGCTGGATATGAGTCAGCAGTGTGCCCTTGTTGCCAAGAAGGCCAATGGCATTTTGGGATGTATAAGTAGGGGCATAGCGAGCAGATCGAGGGACGTGATCGTTCCCCTCTATTCGACATTGGTGAGGCCTCATCTGGAGTACTGTGTCCAGTTTTGGGCCCCACACTACAAGAAGGATGTGGATAAATTGGAGAGAGTCCAGTGAAGGGCAACAAAAATGATTAGGGGTCTAGAACACATGACTTATGAGGAGAGGCTGAGGGAGCTGGGATTGTTTAGCCTGCAGAAGAGAAGAATGAGGGGGGTTTTGACAGCTGCTTTCAACTACCTGAAAGGGGGTTCCAAAGAGGATGCCTCTAGACTGTTCTCAATGGTAGCAGATGACAGAACGAGGAGTAATGGTCTCAAGTTGCAGTGGGGGAGGTTTAGATTGGATATTAGGAAAAACTTTTTCACTAAGAGGGTGGTGAAACACTGGAATGCGTTACCTAGGGAGGTGGTAGAATCTCCTTCCTTAGAGGTTTTTAAGGTCAGGCTTGACAAAGCCCTGGCTGGGATGATTTAACTGGGAATTGGTCCTGCTTCGAGCGGAGGGTTGGACTAGATGACCTTCAAAGGTCCCTTCCAACCCTAATATTCTATGATTCTATGAAATAGAGGGGAACGATCACGTCCCTTGATCTGATGACAATGCACCTACTTATACATCCCAAAATGCCATTGGCCTTCTTGGCAACAAGAGCACACTGTTGACTCATATCCAGCTTCTCGTCCACTGTAACCCCTAGGTCCTTTTCTGCAGAACTGCTGCCTAGCCATTTGGTCCCCAGTCTGTAGCAGTGCATGGGATTATTCTGTCCTAAGTGCAGGACTCTGCACTTGTCCTTGTTGAACCTCATCAGATTTCTTTTGGCCCAATCCTCTAATTTGTCTAGGGCCCTCTGTATCCTGTCCCTACCCTCCAGCGTATCTACCTCTCCTCCCAGTTTAGTGTCATCCGCAAACTTGCTGAGGGTGCAATCCACGCCATCCTCCAGATCATTAATGAAGATATTGAACAAAACCAGCCCCAGGACCAACCCTTGGAGCACTGCACTTGATATCAGCTGCCAACTAGACATGGAGCCATTGATCACTTCTACATGAGCTCTTCAGGTGAGGACACCTGACATGCCTTTTGCCTTACATACCCACTGTCTAACTAGCACTTCAAGGTGACCTGTGAAGGAGAACAGGCTGGCTGTTTGCCTTTTTAAATACTTTATGACATAGAAAGAAGAAATACTTTATGACCAGAAAGGCTGGGGGGTTAAATGTTCCTAAATATTTTTACCTTATAAATATCAAGCATACCTAGTCTTTTCACCCCTGTTTTCTGCTGGAGGTCTACTTTAAAGCAGTGTTTATCAACATTTTTGATACCCAGGACTAGCTTGCTGCCTTCCTAAACTGTGTGAGGGAGATCTCAGTGACCAGCACCAGTCCCTCAATAACAGATCAGTTGTTGAGAAACATTATGTTAAAGGACTCAGGGAAGTGGACTGGGAGATGTTCAGGCTTTTTAGATAAATCAGGATTAATGAAAAGCTAAGAGTTTTGAACAGAATATAAAACACATCTCAAGTAATCAGATTTCATTTTTCTAGTATTTGCATAAATGAGGGTAGACAAGATCTGATCTTCTAGGGGACTTATCACTGTGCCAGTTGTTTACCTGCAACTCTTGAAGTCAGCAGATGAGGATCCTCATCCGCTGACAGAAAAAACCCAAATAGAAAGTAACCTTAAGAAAAATAATTCCTTCTTTATACAATGTAAAGAAGCAATAAAGGACACAAGCTTTCGCAGATCACCCGTTAAAAGTTATGGGTACAAGTACATGCCACAGAGAAGGGGATGTGTTTGGACGCAACATGGCCACTCTGTTATCCCTATGCCTTCACCAAAGCTCTGCTGGCTGCCAACACCCACACACCCTCCAATAGACTCGTCACCTCTCACTGATATTGCAGAAGCGCAGCACCCTCTGCTGAACCCCAGCTCCCATTTAATTACATCTCGTGTAAGTAGGTGCCAGGTCCTGCTGCTAGAAGGGGAACAGTAGGCAGCCTAACTTTTCCTTCCCCAAAAAGGGGTGTGCACACTATGAGAAAACTCTCTCCTGCTATACTGCTGAACATGCCCTCCCAGCCACACACCCCTAACTAGAATCCCCTAACGTCCAAGTGATAAATATCTCTAACAGGACCCAGCTGCTGAGCCCTCATATACACACTCCAGTTAGCAAGCAGCCCTTCTGAGCCCTTCTCCCAGGCTGCCAAACCCTCTGACAAGCCGCTTTCATCAAACAGCCAGCACCAGGTTACGGAGGAGGGCAGATAAGATTATCACAGTGGTCCCTTTTGTCTTCAGAATCTATGAACCCTCTTATACCAAGTATAACCTGATGCCACTGTTCCCAGCTGGGAAATCCTCCCAGAAGATACCTACATCCCCTGCTTCCCTGGCGCAAACTTCTGCTACCATTTGTCTCTAGTTTTAGGGTAAAGGTGGGGGAAATGGGAATAATGTCTCCTAACTCTTTCCTCTATTGAAAGATCTAAGAGGGACAAATAAACCCTAACTGTCTCTCGTTCAATTTGACCACGTAGGGCCTGATCCAATGCCCATTAAAGTCAATGAGATCCTTTCTATTGGTGTCAGCGGGTGCTGGATCAGGCCCTTAATTGGCTACATTTAATGTAACGTACAGGGTAGTTGATTTAAGAAATAGCACGGCTTTATGTGGCTGAATTGTTCCTTTTTCTAATTCTCTCGTTAGCTGTGAAACATTTGATTGGGCCATGAGACCTACACAATAAGTGGAAAACAATGAGATCTTGAAAGGGGCTGACTTGTTTTTTTACTGAAAGTGAATTGGCAGTAGGACAGCCACATATGCTAATATTTTTAACAAAAAGAAATGGATGTTATTTACTAATGTGATGCTGCTACCTGCTGGACAGCATGCATAGCACATGGACATCATGACATGACAGAATGTGTATGGCAATAAAGAAGCTGATCAGAACAGAAGTTTATTAAAAGTTTCCTACCAAACACAAAAGGGCTTGATCCTGAGAAGTGCTGAGCACTTGTAACTGTTGTTAATTGAAACTATAAAGAGAATATAAACCCAAAGGACCCAGTTTTGCTTTCATGCCACTATAAATGAGGAGGAATGTCATAAAAGTCCATTTCAGAGTAACAGCCGTGTTAGTCTGTATTCGCAAAAAGAAAAGGAGTACTTGTGGCACCTTAGAGACTAACCAATTTATTTGAGCTTTCGTGAGCTACAGCTCACTTCATCAGATGCATGCCGTGGAAACTGTAGCAGACTTTATATATACACAGAGAATATGAAAAAATACCTCCTCCCACCCCACTGTCCAGCTGGTAATAGCTTATCTAAAGTGATCACCAGGTGGGCCATTTCCAGCACAAATCCAGGTTTTCTCACCCTCCCCCCCCACACACAGATTCACTATCACCAGCAGGAGAGTTTCCACGGCATGCATCCGATGAAGTGAGCTGTAGCTCACGAAAGCTCATGCTCAAATAAATTGGTTAGTCTCTAAGGTGCCACAAGTACTCCTTTTCTTTTTATAAAAGTCCATGAAAATACACCAGTCTAAATCAAAGTACCTGCAGCTGCAAATTGTTAGGAAATTTTTCAGTTAAGGTTCCACCATCAACTTTACCTGTCCTTATTTTTCAGTGTGCACCACAATTACAGAGGGACAAAATGGCTCTGACAAAATAAGAACTGGCCTAAACTTTGGCCCTTCCCTCAGATCAAAAGCCAAATCTTTTTGGAGGTTTGGAACTACCTGGTTAACCCTTTCCCCTACCTCTGGCTGGGATCTCACGCAAAATTACTATTTGTTGAGCTCCATCAGCATGCTTGACACTGCACTACATATAACAGAGCCAGCCAGCCCCAAAGACACCAACATTCTGGCTTCTCCTGTCCTATATAGGGTTTATCTCACAGTGCTTGATTGGCCACTACCCTGCCACTGTGTGGCCATTTACTCATATGCCAAGTGGGGGTAGAACACCGCCAGTCTGATCTGGTAGCATTTTACATTCACTTTGCACCAAATGATTATACAAGGTGCATGACAGTGCGGAATGAAGCCCCAAGAATTCACACTGCACCTAGGAGGAGCCACATTTCCCTGCTTTAAGCTTCCCATCTTGTCTTCTCTGCCAGGGCAGCTCCAAACGAGGCTAAATTCAAAATAGGGACCAGTGGTTACCGCCTGCTGCTAACAGGGAGAGCCACAGAACATACAAGTGGGGGAAGGGCAACCCCACAAAGAGAGAGGAAGGGATGGTATTGAGGCTTGTGCTGGATCTCAGGTGATGTTCCTGGCCAAGTTGTATGGGGCAAGATTTTCAGAAGAATTCACCACGCTACAGTTCCCATTCAGATACCTAAATGAAGGAGCTGGATTTTCAAAAAAGTGCTCAGAAACTCCCACTGTTCTCAATGGGAACTGCTCTGGTACAGAGCACTTCTGAAAATCTGGCCACCTCATTAAGATGCCTGAATGGGATCTGAGCTTTTTTGAAAAATTTATCTAGCCTAAGTTATATGGCCCTGTCTACATAGTATCTGAGCACCTCCCAATCTTTAATGTATTTATCGTCACCATGAGGTAGGGCACTGCTATTATCCCCATTTCACAGGTGGGAACTGAGGTTCAATGAGATTAAGGGGCAGATTTTTAAAGGAGTTTTAGCAACGACTGACGCAGATAGATGCCTAGTGGAGTTTGGCTCCTAGGCACTTTTGAAAATTCCATTAGGCCCTACTTGCAACTTTAGGTGCCTTAATACCTCTGAAAACCTGGTCCTAAATGACTAGCCCAAGGTCACACAGTAAGTCTGTGACACAGCAGGGAACCTGAGGCCTAGGCTAGTGTCCTAACAAGTGGACAATCCTTCCCCTCTAAAAAAAAAAAAAAAAAATCTAGCCTCAATTATGGAAGCTGAGAACCTGAAAAGTAGCTACCAGGAGGGAGCTGGAGTGAGAGGAAGGCGGAACAGAGAAAACACTATAGCAGCATGGGGTTCATTTGAATTTCGGAATGTTTCTCCTAACCAAAGCAAACCTCTGAACTGTTGGAAGTTTATCCATCACTTATCACAATAGGATCATTTCATGCTCACACAAACTGGGAACCTGCTAATCGGCAAATAAGACA
The DNA here is from genome assembly GCF_965140285.1 of Lepidochelys kempii. NCBI lineage: Eukaryota > Metazoa > Chordata > Testudines > Cheloniidae > Lepidochelys > Lepidochelys kempii. Next base: position 61,814,555 of record NC_136384.1, on the reverse strand, counting down.
ATGTAACATAATACAAAGGAACTGCACCTTCTGCTCTTCTAGTAAATCCCCTCTGAGCGCATGCTGCGTGTATATCACTGCTATAGAAACAGCAAAGGCTTTGCACAGAGGCCATGTTTCAAATTAAGATCCCCAAATATTAATTTCCTTTAGCTATAAGATCACTGCTGCATATTAAATAAAAAGCATTGCCCAAGCCTGCTAGTGTGATTGCCTTGTGGATTTTGTGATGTTCACTGAATACTAATAGGTTGCTAAAAACATCTGCCAACTATGCAATATCCGTCAATCACAGTAGTTTGTAGCTTATCTAAACACCAAATATATCCCCCCACTCTCCCCCACCCATCCGGGATGCTTCCCACCTAATTTCTCCAACTCAAAGGGCCTGTGTTTAAGTGACCATCCTTCTGATGACAAGGATGGGACACAGGTTCCTATTGTGACTGACAATTCTGTGCTGTGCATTGGCGAGAAGGGAGTTAGAGCACAGAGACAACAGGAGCCAAACATGTTGCTTCTTTGGAATATCTTGTCCCTGTTGGCCTGGGAAACAAGGAGCCCAAGTCAGATCCTTGGGTCAGCAGCTCAGCACACTGCATAGCAACTAGTGGGTCAGCCAGTAAATATGTTAGGTATTAACTGGCATTTAAGTTACATACCTTATTCTTTTATACATCATGTCCTATGAGTTAGAATGAACTAACATCTCATGCTGATGATTTAACAATTATATGCTAAATTGATGCCAGTAAATTACACACATTTATTTTAAAATGATATAGTCGATGTGCATCTGCACTAAAGTAATTAAATCTATTTTTCAATTATCAGTTTATTCATATACAACATTACCTCTAACTCTCAAACATTTGAGAACATTCATTTTTACCTGTTAATATTGTACATACTTTACAATAGTAAGATATCAGATCTTAACTCCCTTCTTTATACCTTATTCATTTTCTAAATTTCTCCAGTTAAAACATCACCACATTTCTAGGTAACAAGTGAATATGTTCCACACATGCAGTGACAAATTGTGTTTTTCATGTTATCAATGACCTTTCACCAGACCTCTAGTTAATAGTTGACCTCCCCAGGCCACTTCTAACATTTCTGATCACTTGAACTGTTTCACACAGCTGCCATGTTAAAAACAAAGCAACTGTCAGAAACACTCATTCTCATGTCCCCCCATTGGGCAGTCTCACCACATTTTATTTCCCTACAGTTTTGCCATTGATGTCAGTAGGGTCAGGATTTCTCCCATTATACTGATGTGATAATCAACAAAAACTAAGGACACGTCCGCACATACAGCGCTGCGGGGTTGCAGCTGAAGAACATCTGATGAAGACGCTCTATGCTGACGGGTGAGAGCTCTCCTGTCGACATAACAAAACTCTCTGTAAGCGACAGAAACTATGTCGGCGGGAGAAGCTCTCCCACCAACATAATGCTGTGCACACGAGCGCTTATGTTGGCGTGACTTAAGTCCTTCAGGAGGGTGGTTTATTCACCCCCCTGAGCGACTTAAGTTATGCCAACATAAACTGTAGTGTAGCCATAGGCTTAATTAAAAACTCAATTGAATTACAAAGTTATGGTCTTGCTACTATTTGAGCGTGCTTGCCACACAAACTGATCAAATATAATGTGCCAGGTTTTCGCAGTTTTTTTTTAATGTCACTTCTGACACTTGCATGTGTCTAACTTATGCCTGCAAATCTCTACCACATACTTACAGACCAGCTATGCTGAGCACTTTATGGGCTGGTGCAAATACCTTCTAAAGTCCCAGTCATACAAGCACTTAAGCACTTGTTCAGTGTTATGCATGGAGGGTGGGATTTTCAGAAGGGCAAGTCCCACTTGCATTTCAAATTCAGTGGGACTTCATTCAGTGGACATTCAATGGGACTTGTGCTCCCAAGTCGCTTAGGGTTTGTCTACATACAAAAAACAATATTGTTTTAACTATACTGGCATAGTTAAAGCAGTATAGGCCCCTAGTGTTAATACAGTCATACCAGTATAAAGGTATAGATATTCGTATAGCTTATTCCCATACAGAAAAGGGAATCAGCTATACCGGTGTAAGACTTGCCAATATAACTGCATCTACACTAGAGGGATTGTACTGGTATAACTATTTAGGTTAAAAAAACAAACAAAACAAACAAAAACAATAATCACACCCCTGACTGCCTTGTTATACCACTGCAACAACTGTGGATAGAGCAGTCCCTAATCCCAGTCTGCAGCAGTGCTAGCCATTGCTGCACTATGGCTGCTAGTTTTGTCCCTGTATCTTTCTAGGAAACATATGTTTTAGGTTCCTGCCAGAATGTGGCTTTAAAACACTGCCTCTCCTTAGTGATTGTTGTTTGGCCAGGCTTTTTTTTTTGTTGTTTTAGGGAATTACTGGGGTAATAGAAAGTTCATTGGAAGCCTCTTTGACTTGAATTGCTGAAGTTGGCTACAGTTCCCTGAATCCAGGAGGACCCTTGATTTAGCTGCAGTGTGTGAGGGTTTCCTGGGCATCAGAGGTGTTTCAATGGTTCACATTCATCATGGCTTGATTGTTTCATTTGCTGTTTGTTTCAGTTAAATTTCAAAAACTGAGACAATTTTAAAAACTTCCTAGTGGTTTTGTTTTCTTTCACCTTCTTGTTCAGATCACACTGGATACCACAGCAGCAGCCGCCGCCAATGTTCCCTCTAATTTTTGACAGGCTGTGTGCACAAAAAATTTCTTCTGTGCAAATTGTTGTGCTGCTGTGCAAATTTTTGTGCGCGCAGTGTTTCACTATGTGCATGCAGTTTAGGATCTGTGTGATTAGAGGGAACAGTGGCCACCACCTTCTGTACCCTCCCCTGAGTGCCTCTTCTCTTTGGGTGCCCTTCTGAAAATCTCACCCTGGGAGTAGTCCCATTAAAGTCACAGGATGTACTCAGAGAAAACTGGGACTGACTTCAATAGGGTCAGGATTTCCCCAATCCACATAAATTAACTAAATGTCTAGGTCTGTACAGAGCTGGTGCCTAAGTGTACACATACGGAGTACTTACAATCATACTTTAATACAAACAAATGTATGCACATAAATGCACGCACCTAACTTTGAACATTTTGTCCTATCTCTTGCCCTCATTTACTAACCGCACAGTATATTTTTATTGGTTCTTACACCCATGGTTTTCTTAAGGAAAAAAAAAACAATTAACTTTTACAGGTCAAAGATAGAAGCATTTGCACCTACCAGTACCTTTTAGAGCTACTTTCCCTAGATACTCGTTCGTAAGCCAAATTTTTTTTAGTAAAAAAGGGAAGCATCAGAGAAGGGGTCGGCTTATGAACAGGTATAGAGAGGGAGAGGTGGGACACAGCCCCTCCTCCCAACAGAGGGAGCAAGAAGAGGCGGCACAGCCAACAGAGCGAGAAGGGAAGAGGCAGGGCCAGAGTCTCTCCGCTTCTGGCCACACTGCTTCCCCCTGCCTCCAAAGCAGCTGCTGCTCCAGGGCTGGCAGGCTGCAGCTGTGCTGCTCGCCCCGCCCACTGGACCATGCTGTGGCCCTGCTGCCCAGGCTGCCAGAGCAGCTGCGGCCAGACCAGAGACATCCTCCCCTAGCCCGCCCCAGCAAAGGTGGGAAGGGATAGGATGGGAAGAGTGTGGGGGTCCTGGGCTAGGGGTGGGGTCATATGGGGGGGGCACAGGGGTTACTCCCCTGACCCCCAGCTTTCCCCCCCCCCAAAAAATGTCCCCACCAGTTTGGTGTCCTGGCCCATCAGGGTAAGCAGCTGGCAGGCTGGGACACTTTGTTTACTTAGGTTTACCTCCGTGCCTGCGGACACTTGAGGTAAACAAACCGTCTCGGCCCGCCAGCAGCTTATCCTGGTGGGCCGGGAGCCAAAGTTTGCTGACCCCGGAATTATAGGGTCGGATAATGAATGGGTCATAAAAATTTTCCATTTTTACTTATCCATCTGGGGGGGGGGGGTCAGCTTATAAACAAACCGTCTTATGATCGAGTATATACAGTATTTCTAATTCAACCAGGATGTCCATGATGACCCTAGAACAGAAGTCTGAGTAGCATACCCTTGCTCTTAGCAGACTCCTCTTTGTGAGAGATGCATAACCATATCACACCCAAATTAATCTCTGGGGTAACTCCAGGGCTTAATTCACTGTGCCTACTAGTGCTTAGACTTGACTGCAATGTGTGACAGAGACCCCTAAGCCAGAAGGATATTAAATGTCAAATATCCTTGTGGTGAACCTTTGGCTGGTGTGAGATGGGCCTGCCACAGCCATAACAATGCCAGGGAGTGAAACTCATAGAAATGCAGGATAGAATGGTAACAGCCTAATCAGCTTCACAGTGCCAGACAACAAAATAATCATACTATCCTGTGAGTTAAACAGTGTCTCTTATCCCCAGGCCCCAAAAATATAGCCTTCCTATCATAAGGTCTAACCCTAAGGTGACCTGTCATTTTGGTGATTTGGCGTCTACTCCACCATTACAGCTCATATAAATGTCCAAACCCACCCCTGCCCAGCTTTGTGGCTTCACACCCATGCATTCCATAACAGGACAATAACCTCATGCACAAAGAACTCTCATGCTTCCTATTCCAGAATGAATGGAGACCAAGTTAAATTTAACAAGTGAATAACAGTCAAAACCTCCCTCTTGCCTTATAGTCTCCTTTTGTTTTACCTACTGCAATATTAGCCATGCCCAGGTCTGGAGTGCTCTGGCAGTTACTATATCAAGGGCAGCCATCTGAAGAGCTTCTGTTCAGCTGTAAGGTTTTTTTAACCCAATCTCTACCACATGTTGTCAGGAGCTTATGTTCTGCTGCTTCCCTGTGAGATATTATGAATAATAAAACTAATCAGATGATGACTAGAAACAAAATATTCCTGACGCACTGTATAAGACACAAACTGTCACCCTCTCGTTTGGAAATACAAGCTGTTGTCTTTGTAATGTGGGTGGGTGGCAACTATCAGGAGTGACTCCACAAAGCCAAACTGTAACTCTGAATTTCCTGGCATTTGTCTGTTTGTGTCATAATCTTTACATCATTTAAACATAGGGTTGGTATCTCAGTTACTTACTTACTGAAAGCTGACAGCAGAGACCTTGAGGCTCTTTTATGTGGTAAGTACAGTAGGTACTGGACTTTTTGCCTATTGAACTCTGGTAACTCACTATTTTATTCATTTAGATTTATACAAAATATTATAAAGTACCCAGCCAGGGCTCTAGGTGCCTTAACCATGTATTATAGCCAAGCAAAAATAAATGCAGTACCAACCCAAAACCAGAAAAGAAAAGAAAAAAAAAACCACAAAAAACAACCCAGTTACAAATCTCAGTCATTGGTGCACTGTCCCTCTTTGCAAGCATCTGGTAAGGGAAACGGACTTCGCAGCTTACCCCACAGGCCAACAGATCCATGTTGTTTATGACTGACAGAAGGAGTAAATTCAAAAATACAATGCACCTCACAGAAACTGTCCTCTTTCAAACTGGGGGTCGGGGAGGTGTTCCCTCTCAGACAACTACGTTGGCTGTGGCAGCGCTGCATGGAAAGTTAGCTAGTCCCTCAAGCTAGCCCAATCCAAAATCATGGGGACCCAGGTTTTGAAAAGTGCTTGGCATCTGCAACAGGGGCAACTTTTTTGAGAAGTTCAGCTCCCATCAGGCAACCTAAACAAGGGCCTGGTTTCCCAAAATGCTCAGCATTCAATGCAGTGCACCCTTTGAAAAATCTAGCCCCCACTGTAGGTGCAAAACATCTGATAATCTAGCCTTTAAGGCCTTGTCTGTAATAGAAAAATCCCTACCTGTATCAGCAGCTGTCCCTAATAATGCATCTGCCCTGTTTACGGCAAGTGTGGATCAGGTGTTTTAATCACTGTGAGTAAAATTTTCCAAAGCACCTAAGTGACTTGGGAGCGTAAATCCTATTGAAAGTTGCTGGATCTGCCTGTCACTGGAAAAGTGACTTTCAATGGGACTTAAAAGAACCATCAGTTCTGCTATCTCCACTAGCAGTTTTTAGTGACAAAACCAAACTCTAACCCCTGTCTACAGCAGTGCAACCTCCTCCTTGCTGCACTATGGGTGCAAGTTTTACTCCTTATATCTTTCTAGGAAACGTATGTTTTAGATTCCTGACAGAATGTGGCTTTGAAAAGCTTCTCCTTGTTGATTATGTTTGGCCAGGACTTTTGCTATTTCAGGGGATGACTGGGTTAATAGAAAGTTAATTGAAAGCCTTTTTGATTGGACTTGGTGCAGCTGGTTACCGTTCCTTGAACTCTACCAGGATTTTGACTTACCTGCCATTTGTGTGAGGGTCTCCTGGATGCTAGAGATGCGCAGATGGGATGCATTCTTCATTAATTGGATTGTTTCATTGTACAAGGGGGCAGGGTTCAATTAAATGTAACTTTAGCAGCCTCATAGCCAAGATGGAGCCTGCTCTGCAGGCAGCTTTGGCCAAGAGATGGCGCGTGCAGGAATGGAGCAGGAAAGGTCCCTTTCACCCCAGAGGCACCTGTTCCAAACGCCCCAGCATGAACACACACGCACACCAAAGGGAAAAGTACAACAGATATAAGAAAGAGAAATATTTATTTACAGAGGGATGAGGGGAGAAAAACAACAAGGGGAAATATAGGGGGAGCGGTAAAACAGGGTTGCCTCCAAACCAAGGCCCCACAGGTCCAGTGGTAGCAGAGTCCAAAAAGGCAGACACCAAGCAATGTGTCTGCACACAGAGTTTAGGAGTTCCAAGTAAAGTTTAGTGGTGAGTCTTGGGTGCTTCTGGTCATCTTTGGCGCCCATAAACTTTTCCCAACAAACCCCTTTGGTGCCCTCTTCTACTGCTCTCCGCAAAGCTACACAGAGCGACCACCTCCCCACTTAACTAGCTAACAGCCTCCCTCCTTATTCCCAATGCAGAGTCACAAGCCCCAGTATTCACTGCCCCATGCAGCTCTGGGCAGCTGTGATACTGGATCCAGCTCTGGCCTGTCCTTCTTGGGTGATTCCCCCCTAGCACAGTGCTTCTCCTGGCTCCTGTCCTGGGGTGTTCCCGATTGGCCACCCTCTTCTTCCCAGGCTTTAGGCAAGTTTTCTGCTGCTTCACTTTGTGAGGGCCTATGGACTGCAGCTCTTTTTTTTTTTTTTTTTCCGAGCTCCAGAGCAACACCCTGGAGTTTTCCTTCTTTCTCTTACTGCTTCCCTCCCCCCCACCCCTCCGCTTTTAGGAAAAAGATTTAAAGGGGCCATGCTCTCTAAACCCCAAAGGGGTTACATAAATTTCAAAAACCTCAAATTACATTTTAAAAAGTGAGTAGTGATTTTGTTTTCCTTTCCCTTCTAGATCAGGCTGTTGCCGGCACCCAGTGCTGAGAGGCTGAACAACAGCTTGAGTGGTTCATTACCCAGTGTGCGACACCCAATAATCACAACGGGGTGGAGAAGCAGAAAAGTTTATTTGCAGCTGCAAAAAGGTACAGGGAGAATAAAATCTCAAATCCTGCACAACAGAGCAGGAAGTTACACAGGCTTTTATACATCCTTTTTCTCAGCATACTTATCCAATAGCAAGCTGCCCCAAGTATCCATATAGCCAGCCAATCCAGTTCCCAGCTAGTTCCCTGATTCTCTGTATCATTTGTTAAACTATACATAAAGCTGCTTTATTCAGCATTGTTCTTTCATATCTCCCCTGTTTGGCCTTGCTTAGTTTCAGGCAGTCTGACTCTGCAACATACTGTTGCAGATTCTCAGCATAACTGCTGTGTGTGCCTCCAGGCAGGGGGGCCAAGGACACTTGGGCCTAGTACGCAGAGCTGCTGCGAGTGCCTCCAGGCAGGAGGGGGGGGGGCCAAGGACACCGGGGCCTAGTGCGAGGGGGCTTCATCGACACTCGTGGTCTTCCATCCCCTTGAGTTACCTAGTGGCCATGCCCCAGTGTCCCCAACAACTCCCCCCTTTGAGAACACTCAACAGCCTTGGCTCTGAGTTTTCTCACTTGGGCTTGCTACATTGGAGATGTTAACTTGACGGCAAGTTACATTTCCAAACCCCTTTTTTGTGGTAAGATTATTTGTGTTTCCCTAAAAGGGGAGGAACCATTACACCCACACTGTTGGCCTCCCCTGTTGGTCTTTATCCAATACCCATCAGCCCACTGTGTAATAACACAGGAGCTTTTTCCCACAGGACGCCCATAGTGATCAGATTGGTTTCGGGTAAAACATAACACTCCCTCAGTGAGTACTGCAACTGAATACTCCTGGTCCTGATAGGTGGCCTGCTGTAAAGAGGTCTTATTCCAGAACGGCGAGTTCGTTCTTTCCTGCTCTTTGGTGGTGGCTAATTCTGCTAGGGTCAGGGGCAGCATGTCAAGGGGCATTCCCGTTTTGGGGGGACAGTGGAATTGGAGCACATACCCAGCAATCAGTCTGGTTTGTTAAAGTAGCAACATGGTGCGCAAGCAAAACAAAGGAGTTATGCTCCCGATATGCACAGTTTGGAAATACCAATACAGAGAATAACAATGTTACCCAATTAATTATTACCAGAGTCTTCCCAACCCAGGGTCTCCAGTACCTGGGTGGGCCCATTTTAGCATTAAGGTGCCCGCTATTTGTGTCTTTTAAACAGTAGCTTTAGCCCGAGATCTCACTGGATGAGGAGTCAGCAGGTTGGACGGTCCACTGTCCTGCTGATGAGGGGGCGGGTACTGCCTTCAGACGAGAGTGATGGATCCAGTTCTTGTGTCCCTCGATCTTTGCCGCTGTATGGGAGACCAGCAGGACGGTATAGGGTCCTTTCCACTTTTCCTGGAGAGGCTTGTCTTTCCAGGTACGAACAAGCACAGAGTCACCGGGCTGTAAGGAGTGGACAGGAGAGTCCAAGGGGAGAGGCTGGGAATCCTTGGTATACCTGTGAAGAGACAAGAGAACAGCAGACAGGGAACACGTATACTGTGACAAAAAACCATTACCCAACTCCCATTCCCCTGACAGAACCGGGGTGCCATTCATGGGCCATGCCCTTCCAAACATAATTTCAAAGGGACTGAGCCCTAATCTACCCTTTGGGAGAACGCGGGTACGGAGTAGGACGAGGGGCAAAGCATCAGGCCATCGCAGTGAGGCTTCTTGGCACACTTTTGAGAGATGCCGTTTAAGGGTCTGATTGGTACGCTCCACTACACCACTGGCTTGCGGTCTCCAGGGCGTATGGCGTTTCCAGGGGATCCGTAAGGCATGTGAGATGCTTTGAATGATTTTTGACGTGAAATGTGTCCCATTGTCAGATTCCATCCACAGGGGGAGTCCAAAGCGAGGAACGATTTCCTTAACAAACTTGAGGGCCACTGTTCTGGCAGTGCAGTTACGGCATGGGAAGGCTTCTGGCCATCCGCTGAACCGATCCACTATAACAAGGAGATATTTGAACCCTTGGGTCCGGGGAAACTCAGTAAAGTCTATTTGCCACACTCATCCGGGGCCCAGAGCGGGTTCTAGGGCAGCTGGTGGCACAGGATGTCCCGGTCGGGGGTTATTATTTTGGCAGACTAAGCAGTCCGCTTGTACCTGGGCAGCCAGGGGTCGGAGTCCGGAAGTGATAAAGTATTTTCCCATTAGCTGGATAAGTGCTTCCCTGCCAGCATGAGTGGTTTGATGTAGTTTCTGCAGCACTGGCCGGATTAGGCTCTTTGGTAAGAGGACCTTCCCTTCTGGGGAATGGAGCCATCCCTCCTTTTCCCGGAGACTGAATTTGTCAGTTAGCTGTCTCTCCTCCCCAGAGTACTGAGGGGTTGGAAGCTCCCCTACTGATGGGATAAGGGCATGCATATGGGCGTTCTCAGTCTGAGGGGATGGCAGGGTGGCAGCATGCTTAGCCCCTCTATCTGCCCAAGCGTTACCTCTGGCCACATCTTGATCCTCCCTTTGATGGGCTTTACAGTGTACCACCACCACTTCCGAGGGGAGTTGTACGGCTTCTAGGAGCCGGAGGATTTGGGGCCCATACTTGACTGGGGAGCCTTGGGCTGTCAGCATTCCCCTTTGCTTCCAAAGGCCAGCATGAGCATGCAGCACACCAAAAGCATACTTTGAATCAGTAAAAATGTTGACCCGCTTTCCTTTTGACAGTTCAAGTGCACGGGTCAGGGCTATTAGTTCGGCAAGCTGGGCAGAGGTCCCAGCAGGCAAACCTTCAGCTTCCACAGTGTCATGGAGGGTCACAACAGCATAACCCGCCCTCCTTTGCCCATCTATTACAGTACTGCTACCATCAGTGTACCACTCATAATCTGCATTTGGGAGGGGTACATCCTTTAAATCCGGACGGCTGGAGTACTGGGCATCTATGATCTCTAAACAGTCATGTTTCTGTTCCTCTGTTTCTGGCAAGAGAGTGGCTGAGTTAAGGGAGGGGCAAGGCTGTAGGGTGACTTCAGAGTTCTCTAACAGCTTAGCCTGGTACCGAGCAATCCGAGCCTGGGTGAGCCAAAGTCCTCCCTTTGCATCCAATAAGGCTCCGACAGTATGGGGAGTATAGATTTGCATAACCCCTCCCAATGTTAGCTTCTCCGCTTCCTCAAGCACTAGGGCAGTAGCTGCGACCGCCCGTAAACATGCTGGCCAACCCTTTGCAACCTGATCCAATTGCTTAGAAAAATAAGTCACGGGACGTCTCCATGCTCCTAACAGCTGTGTGAGCACTCCTAGGGCCACCCCCCTTCGTTCATGTACATACAACTGAAACGGCTTAGAGAGATCCGGCAGGTCCAGAGCTGGGGCTTCCATCAATTTTCTTTTCAGGATTTTAAATGCCCTATCAGCCTCTGGGGTCCAATAGAAGGGGTAGATCCACTCCTTTTACACAGTCGTACAGGGGTTTAGCCCACAGTCCAAACTCTGGGATCCATATCCTGCAAAAGCCTGCCATACCCAGAAATGCCCTGAGCCGCTTACAATATTTGGAGAGGAACTTGACAGATAGATTCCTTTCTTTTTTTTTTTGCTTGAACGCTGACGCTCCCCTTGCCTTAGCTGTAACCTGATCCCTCTCCACCTCAGACAACAAGGTTCTCCGGAGGATATTACAGTCATCTCAATCGGCTTGTGACTACTGAAGCACCCCTCAAAGACTGAAATAAACCTGTTTGGGTTCGTTGAGAATTCCCCAGCCTGTGTTTTAAAAGCTGCTAAGTCTATTGGATTGAATGGCACATGGGTGTAAACTTGCATAGTGGTAGCCTGACGTCCATCTGCCCCTGGGCAAGCCACAACAGTCTCGGTAAGCAAAGGATAGAGTCCCACCGAGGGGGCAATCTCTGTAACCCGAGGCATCCTACCCTTATAAGGTGGCGGTGTGGGGGCCGAAGGGGACATCGGCTCTGCCATTACAGTGGAGGTGGGGGTCTGGGGACTAACATTAGCTACTACCGAACCAGTCGGAGTCAGATTACAGCGCTGTAAAATATCTGGTCGAGTACATAAAGTCAGAAACAAATGCGCATACATATGTTCATTCCATTTCCTTGTTCTCTGACAGAACAGGAGTAACTGAAGGATCGTGTTGTAATTAATTGACCCTCCTGGTGGCCACCACTCCTGGTCCTCTAGTTGATATTGAGGCCAGTCAACTGTACAGAATCGTTTTAATTGGCTCTTAGTCATCGGATCCGCACCAAATACCTTCCAGTTTGCTAGAATGCACTCTAGGGGCGTACACTGTGCCCTAACCTCTGAGCTCTGTCCCTGTCCCATACCTACAGGGTAACTCTGGGCGTCCCCAGGTTCCAACAGAGCATATAATCCGGATTTTAAAAGGTTCCTACCTTATCCAAGGAACCAGTTCTTCACCGTGGCCTGCAGCTGCTCCTCCCCCATGTCTAAGGGACCGGTTCTTCACCGCCGTCCACAACAGCTTCTCCACTATATGAGTGCGTTGCACCGTTGTGCCCTCTGGGGTCGATCAAATCGCGTCTCCTCCGAGGCCCCCGATGAACTCACCGGTGCGCGCTGGGCGTCGGTTCTCGCCGCAATCCTCGACCTCCAGGAGGGGTCTGGGCAAGGCTAAATTGCAGCCTCGTCGCCCACCCAGGGACGCCAAAAGCTGTTGCCGGCACCCAGTGCCGAGAGGCTGAACAACAGCTTGAGTGGTTCATTACCCAGTGTGCGACACCCAATAATCACAACGGGGTGGAGAAGCAGAAAAGTTTATTTGCAGCTGCAAAAAGGTACAGGGAGAATAAAATCTCAAATCCTGCACAACAGAGCAGGAAGTTACACAGGCTTTTATACATCCTTTTTCTCAGCATACTTATCCAATAGCAAACTGCCCCAAGTATCCATATAGCCAGCCAATCCAGTTCCCAGCTAGTTCCCTGATTCTCTGTATCATTTGTTAAACTATACATAAAGCTGCTTTATTCAGCATTGTTCTTTCATATCTCCCCTGTTTGGCCTTGCTTAGTTTCAGGCAGTCTGACTCTGCAACATACTGTTGCAGATTCTCAGCATAACTGCTGTGTGTGCCTCCAGGCGGGGGGGCCAAGGACACTTGGGCCTAGCACGCAGAGCTGCTGCGAGTGCCTCCAGGCAGGAGGGGGGGGGCCAAGGACACCGGGGCCTAGTGCGAGGGGGCTTCATCGACACTCGTGGTCTTCCATCCCCTCGAGTTACCTAGTGGCCATGCCCCAGTGTCCCCAACAAGGCCAAGCCAATACAGTATCAGATGCAGCCACTCCTCCCCGTACCTCCCTTCCAAAGCTCTATTTGTGTCTAAGATGGGTCAGGTTGTGAAACATTTATTCTGACGCTGAGCAGTTACACAAGTGTTCCTAGTGAGACTACTCACATGAGGAACTGCTCACCTGTGGGAGCCAGAAGTTCACAATCTGGCACAGAGCTCTCAATACACCCCCTTAAACTGTATTTTTTATTTACTTTTATTTACTTCTTTTGATTTATATAAACATTCCATGAATTGGGGCCCTTAGTCTGTATTCTAGGCTCATCTTGACATGTTGTAAAAAATTGAATGATTAAAAGCAGATTACTGCCGTTAACACACACACACACATATCCCTTCCATCAATAAATAACATAATCACCCACCAGTCAAAATTATAGTTAAGATCTTTATAGGCTTCCATTTGAGCAATCCCAACCCTTCACAGCTAGAGAAACAAATGGATCTTCCTAGGTCTGGACCCAGTATTAAGAACTGTGCAGGTACACACATAAGCCTAGGGAGTTTTCAATGCAGTGGAGGGGTCTTAGAACCTGCACATGAATTACCAGGTAGACCAAGTGGAAGAGAGAGTTTTCTTTTTGTTATTTAAAAAGACGTAATTGTATTTATCGTTCTTCTGTATTAGGCCCCAAGCCTGCAAACAGCTAAACAAGTTTAATATTATGCCTGGGAATAGGCCCAGTTACTTCAATGGAATTTCTCAGATATATATAATTATGTGCATAACTGTTTGCAGGATTGGGGCCATGTTCAGTAAACTGCCTTGGTCTAGTAGAGGTTAGAGCACAGGACTGGGATTTAGGATTTCTTTTCTGTCACTAAAAGAAAAGGAGTACTTGTGGCACCTTAGAGACTAACCAATTTATTAGAGCATAAGCTTTCGTGAGCTACAGCTCACTTCATCAGATGCATCTGATGAAGTGAGCTGTAGCTCACGAAAGCTTATGCTCTAATAAATTGGTTAGTCTCTAAGGTGCCACAAGTACTCCTTTTCTTTTTGCGAATACAGACTAACACGGCTGTTACTCTGAAACCTGTCGTTTTCTGTCACTGACTCAGTGTGTGACTTTGAGCAAGACCCCTAGCCTCTCTGTATCTCAGTTTCCCCATGCCTCATGGGCCTGATGCCCTGAACCTGGTGGGGCTGAAGCCCCATGTGCTGTGCCCCATGTGGGGCTGAAGTCCAAACCCCGCACCCTGCAGGACTGAAGGCCCAAGCTGCACAGGACTGAAGTCCTGAGCACCAAGGGGGTAAAGCCCCAAACATAAGGTACAGAATTACAATTTTCCTTAGTGGGGGGAGTCCAAAGTGGGTCACCAGCACAAAAAGGTTGAGAAAAACTGCATTAGAGAGATATCCACCCTTCCGTACAGCTGAAACCAGCAGCAGGCAAGCCACCACACAAACTCAAGTCTGGCGAGAGAGGCAAGGCTTAAGGTTTAACCCTTTTTGCATACATTAGTTAATAAGGAAACATTGCAGAGTAGCCCATTTGTATAAATTTTCTCATATCACAACTCAGAGATGCTGAAATAACAGCTGATGGGCAAATTGCTTCACATTTGAAAACCATTCATCTGTTTGCAACTATGGAATTGCTAAAATAGTGCCCAGAAGCTTGGTTCATTATCTCTTTAACATCCAAGACTGAGTGAAGGAAAACTCCTCCTACAGGGTGGGGGCCCTATAAGGAAGGCAGTTTGCAGCTTACAAAAACTACAGTCACTTACTGCTTTAGCTATTACTGTTTCTGTTCTACTGGAAGGATAGAGCTGCCTGACTCCTCCTTGTGTTTGAAAGCAATACTGTAAACATGACTCGGGAGTTTGTGCAGAGCAAAATCAAACCTGATAAAGTGGCTGTTTTTATAAAGCCAACCTGTCCTTACTGCCGTAATGCAATTAAACTACTCAACAAATATTCCTTCAAGAAAGGCCACCTAGAATTCATTGACATCACCACCCAAGATGATATGGATGGCATTCAGGATTATTTCCAGCAGACAACAGGGGCAAGAACAGTAAGTTTTTCAATTATTCATATTTGATAGTTGCTTAATCGTGGTCACAGTTTTCTGATCTTTGCACTGTGCAACAGTGTGCTAGGTGCTCTGCTGGCAGAGGGCAGGTCCCTCCCTTGAGGAATTTGCAGTCTAGCTAGGTGGAATAGAAGGGAAAATAAAATACAGCCCAAGGCTTTTTTTCTCCCAAGCCTGTTTAATTGGTTTTTAATGTTCTTTGTGGTGTCTTTTGTTTTTTCTCTTGTAAAATGGCTTCCTATGTTCAGAGTAACTGCAGTATTTCTGTCTTGTGTGCTGTAGTATTTTAGATCTCTTTGGTTCACTATGCTCGTCTCTGTGGGTCTTGCTCTGTTCCAGAGCTATTGTGTAACTAGTTTAATTAAGAAGTGTGATACATTTTATAGAAACCTTTCAGCTTCCCTACTGGCTTTCTATGTATTTGGAAGGTGCTCATTGTTCTGTCTATGGCATCATAGATACAATTAACCTGATTGATCCAAACAGCCAAAAGTTGTGATCCCTTGGATTGTTTCTGTTGGGAGGACACATGGATGATGGTTTCAGAGTAACAGCCGTGTTAGTCTGTATTTGCAAAAAGAAAAGGAGTACTTGTGGCACCTTAGAGGCTAACCAATTTATTTGAGCATGAGCTTTCGTGAGCTACAGCTCACTTCATCGGATGCATACTGTGGAAACTGCAGCAGACATTATATACACACAGAGATCATGAAACAATACCTCCTCCCACCCCACTGTCCTGCTGGTAATAGCTTATCTAAAGTGATCATCAAGTTGGGCCATTTCCAGCACAAATCCAGGTTTTCTCACCCTCCGCCCCCCCCGACACACAAACTCACTCTCCTGCTGGTGATAGCCCATCCAAAGTGACAACTCTCTACACAATGTGCATGATAATCAAGGTGGGCCATTTCCTGCACAAATCCAGGTTCTCTCACCCCCTCACCTCCCTCCAAAAACCACACACACAAACTCACTCTCCTGCTGGTAATAGCTCATCCAAAGTGACCACTCTCCCTACAATGTACATGGTAATCAAGGTGGGCCATGTCCAGCAGAAATCCAGGCTTTCTCACCCCCCCCCTTTTTTTTTCTGGACACACACACACACACAAACTCACTCTCCTGCTGGCAATAGCTCATCCAAACTGACCGCTCTCCAAGTTTAAATCCAAGTTTAACCAGAACGTCTGGGGGGGGGGGGGTAGGAAAAAACAAGGGGAAATAGGCTACCTTGCATAATGACTTAACCACTCCCAGTCTCTATTTAAGCCTAAATTAATAGTATCCAATTTGCAAATGAATTCCAATTCAGCAGTTTCTCGCTGGAGTCTGGATTTGAAGTTTTTTTGTTTTAAGCGACCTTCATGTCTGTGATTGCGTGACCAGAGAGATTGAAGTGTTCTCCGACTGGTTTATGAATGTTATAATTCTTGACATCTGATTTGTGTCCATTTATTCTTTTACGTAGAGACTGTCCAGTTTGACCAATGTACATGGCAGAGGGGCATTGCTGGCACATGATGGCATATATCACATTGGTGGATGTGCAGGTGAACGAGCCTCTGACAGTGTGGCTGATGTGATTAGGCCCTGTGATGGTGTCCCCTGAATAGATATGTGGGCGCAGTTGGCAACGGGCTTTGTTGCAAGGATAAGTTCCTGAGTTAGTGGTTCTGTTGTGTGGTATGTGGTTGTTGGTGAGTATTTGCTTCAGGTTGCGGGGCTGTCTGTAGGCAAGGACTGGCCTATCTCCCAAGATTTGTGAGAGTGTTGGGTCATCCTTCAGGATAGGTTATGGATGATGGAATCAGCTATTTGTTCAATGCAATCCCTGTTTATTTACAAAGACTTTGTTTCCCTGAACACACCCAGATATGGTTATCTACTGCTAGCTCCAAATCTATTTCAGCCAGTACTGGGTCAACAAGTTCTGTTGGCTTTTTCTCTGTGCCATGCTGTCTGTGCTTCTGTGGCTGTGTTTTGTGTCTGGCTTTCCTTGCTGCCTTCTGTCAGCTTTTCCGGTCTTTCTGCTATTTCTGTCAGACACCCAGATGAACACAGCTCCGATCCAGTCAATGCTCTGGCCCCTGCATTTGCTGTACAATTCATCAGGGATACCCTTTGACCCTTACAGTTCAGCTTCTACTCTGAAACCTACTCAAACCTTGCTAAGTGCATGTGTTTGGGGTGGTGGTCCTGTTGTGTCAGCTATCTGGTAATATAAATGAGCTTAACGGCTTCTTATAACTATCCTAAATGGAAGATGGTGGATACGCTCCCCCAGTTTCACAGCAGGCTCGGCACAATCCATAATAAGCCTAATATTAACTCACTCTGAACACACTGTTCTTGCCCTGTCACTTGCACTGTAAGAGTGGCATGGAATCTTAATGTACATAGACACTATGGTGATAAGCACCATGGAAAACCTGTGCACAAGAGAACCTTTCACAACACAAGCAAAGTGAAAGTATGGTCTAGTAGTTTGAGCATAGGACTAGAAGTCTTGGGCTTTAGACTCAGCTCTGCCACTCTTTCTATATATATATATATATATATATATATATATATATATATATATATATAGCTTTAGACAGAGCGGTTATCTGAATTGCCCCACTTTATGTAGCAGTAAAGTAGCTATACTATTATCTACTTCAAAATGCCCTCATTGTGAGTCATAATACTTGTGAAGCAATTAGTATTCCCCTGGTGGAAGGTTTTCCCAACTACTTATGAAGCAACTTCCTCATTTGCAGCACAGAGGACACACATTGTTATGCAAGGTTTCAGAGTAGCAGCCGTGTTAGTCTGTATTCGCAAAAAGAAAAGGAGTACGTGTGGCACCTTAGAGACTAACCAATTTATTTGAGCATAAGCTTTCGTTAGCTACAGCTCACTTCATCGGATGCATAAAGTGCATCCGATAAAGTGAGCTGTACTCACGAAAGCTTATGCTCAAATAAATTGGTTAGTCTCTAAGGTGCCACAAGTACTCCTTTTCTTATTGTTATGCAAGTCTCACTTGTGACCCTTCAGTTTTATATTTCACAAAGTTGCACAAGGATTGGAAAACAGATTTCCTCCCAGATAACAACTTGCATAGTAGCAGGCCAGCCTGTTCTAGTAAGTTACAAATAATTTGACTCAGGCTTTACACAGGAAATGTAGTTTTGTTTTGAACACAAAATAGATTTTGGTGTCAAAATCACTTGGACAGGCATAGAGATTTGCCTTTGAGTTGTCAATCTGCAGATATCTCATAGGGATGGGCAAGTAGAGTCAATGATGACACACTTCTCCCCAACCCTGACTATTTTTTGTAGTCCTAAAACCAAACCTCTTGAGGTTTGGCAAAGGTCCAGTTAAGAGCTTCGGGCTAGATTAACAAAGGCAAGTTAGGTGTTGCAACACCTACATCCTAGGATTCCTGTCACTCAGTGGAATTTACAACCCCAAGTTCGTGTCCCAGGCATTCCATACAATACATGGGAAGAGTTAGGTGCCTAAGGAAAGGATTCTGATAAGAAGCCAGCCTAGGTGCCTGGACTGACCAGCCAGAGGGAGATGCTTCCGGGGGCGGGGGCCATGGATTTTCAGCTGTGAACCCTCTCCTGGAGTGAGGTGCCTAACTAGGTCAGATCTTTCTCACAAGATAACAGAGCAGAATAGCCAATAGCCTCAGTTCCACCCCTTTCCTCTGAATTTCACTCCTGACTAACTTAGATGGCCCCTGCTCAACTTGCTGTGCCTACCTCTCTCCATATATAATGACAGGTTTCAGAGTAGCAGCCGTGTTAGTCTGTATCCACAAAAAGAACAGGAGTACTTGTGGCACCTTAGAGACTAACAAATTTATTAGAGCATAAGCTTTTGTGAGCTACAGCTCATCCGATGAAGTGAGCTGTAGCTCACAAAAGCTTATGCTCTATAAATTTGTTAGTCTCTAAGGTGCCACAAGTACTCCTGTTCTCGCCATAAAACTGATGGTACCTAATGCAGGGTTGTGAATTCCACTGGGTGGCAGAGCATCTAGGGATTAGGCTTTGTAACATGTAAGTAACATTGTGAATCTGGGCCCTAATGTCTTCAGAGATCCTGCTGTACAGCTTGTTTTTCCTCGCCACTGACTAACAAATGTAATTTGTGTGCACGTCTAGGTCCCCCGTGTGTATATTGGAGAAGTCTGCATTGGTGGATATTCTGATCTGGTTGCTTTAGAAGAGCAAGGAAAACTCTCTCAAAAGCTAACGCAAATTGGTGCTCTATAGTAACATGAAGGTAAGTGAGGGGGAACATACTCGAACCACCAGGAACCAGTTCCTGTATCAGAGAAGAAATTTGAATGTCATCAGGTAGATCAATGCTACTTCTGACTCAGCTGTAACTGGTACTGTGCTTACTGCACCTTTCCAGGGAAACAAAATCAGGACACCGTCAGTTTCACTCTGTAACACAAATGCAAATGTCCTGCTGGTTGTTTTGTGAAAGGTTAGTGGAGGATAATACAAAGTCCGCTCTGCTTGCAGGGATAAGGAGGATGCAGAACCACACAAGGATATGTTATTGGTAGCTCTTATTTCAGATCCAGGTGAATACATGATGTCACCACTTTTGCCCATATCCAAATATATTTCAAGAAGATTCATTCCTGCAGAATGGTGAAGCATTGTGTTTCTCAGGTTAAAAACAGAAGCATTCTTGTGGTGGTTGGGGTTTTGTTTTAATGCTTATGCCTGACTCAGTATCATAATGGTGAGTGCTGTGATGCAGTTGACCAGCGTTTGATTCCCAGGTCCGCTCATGGTTTCTTTCTACTTGCAACAGCTTGCCTACCAGTTGACTACCCTACCGGAGAGAATGTTACACTTGCCCAAGTGTTTGACTGTTACCCTTTCCTAGCTGGTCTGTGTAGGATATAGGTTGCTGAAACCTACTGCAGCTAATAGACTCTTTACATCACAGGGCAGAAGCTCCTTTAGGAGTAGAGAGAGATGTAGCCTGACTGACAACCATGGAGAAGATGGGGCCATGGTATCATCATGTGTGCTCTAAGAGATCCATTGCAAGTTCCCACAGTCTGTTAATTTACCATATTTGTTACCTGATGGCACTACTTTTTAAAATGATACTGTCTTGTATTCCCAGTGCCTTGGAACCCTAGTCATGGGCCAGGATCCCATTGTGCTAGGGCTGTACAAACAGAACCAAAAGACAGTGTTGTGTAGTAATACAAGTGTGGCGGTCACCATTTTGATTGATACGCGGAGGGAATTGGAACCAGGGACCTACAGAGCTATAAGCACGAGCTGATACAACTTAAGTTAAATAGTCAAGGCTGTCTAGCTGGGGCTGTAACAGACTTGTATCCTCCATGGATTGAGTAGAGAGGGGGACCTGCAACACGCTCACCAGTGGTCTTTGGATATTGTATAGCCAGGGATGGATTAAATCTACAAGGGATTCATATTGGTCTCATATCAGAAACTAGAGGCAGAAGGTTGTGGAAATGAATCGGGCAGCATTGCTTAGTTAGCTGGAAGGATGTCTGTCATAATACCAGAAAAACTACATGGGAGTATTAAGTCAGTGGAAAGCTTTGTGATCCTGTGGACAGGGTACTAGAGTGGGACTTGGTAAACCTGGGTTCTAGTCCTGGCTGGACCAGGGATCTGCTGAATGACCTTAGCCAAGTCACTTCACCTCTTTGTGCCTCCATTTCCCCATCTATAGAATGGACACAACACTTACCACCTCTATAAAGTGCTTCATCACCTATGGATGAAAAGGCCTTTAAGAGATGGCTATTTATCTTGGGGCTCTAACATGTATGGGCAGGGATTGATCTTCATTTTAGTCTAATCCTGGGGGAGCGGGGGAGTATTAAGTGGCCTTTCCTAACTTGCCACACTTGACTGGGGGGTAGGAAGATAAAGGTGGGTAAAGCATTGATGGGTTTTATAGAAACTCAGCATAATCTCAAACCTATGAAAATGTGAGGTAGCCACCCTAGTGCAGAACTTCCTATATATCTAGATTTACAAAGCACCAGATCTGCTGCTGCTGCTGAAACAAGAACCACCACCACCCCCCCAAGGGTTGCAGACTGGAGAAAGCACTAGGCTAGCCGGTGCAGCACAACGTAGTCACGGTGACTGTTGCTAGGAGAGCATGAGCTGTGTGTTATCTATCACTTTTTAAAAGGGATGGGACAGAGCGCTGGGAATCCACCTTATTAGAACTGAAATCCCAGTACTGTACTGGCATCACTAGCATTGGCATAGTGACTTGAGTCACTGGGAGTGCTGCTACGCAAATATAAGTAATGCAAATATTTAAACTTGATCTGTTTTCTCTTCCCACTAACTAAACTACTCATTAAACTCAGTCTTTCTTTGTCTTTAGTGCTTCATGGAGCTCAGTGGATGGCATCTCGGCCAGCAGATAAATAGAAATAACACTCCTTACTTTACTGTAAACTTAATGTTCATGCAATACCCTGCTTACTGCCCAAATACTGGTAACTTAGATGCAGCGCCTCTAAATAACCCTCTGCTAAGCTTTCCTGCTTTCTTGAAATTTCGTATGTGCTTGCCACATTACAACACTCTCTGCCCTCTGATAGGAAAGCAATTATCTTGCCCTGAACTAGGGCTGGCCAAAAAAACAAGTATTCCACTTAATGAAAAATGTTGAAGTTTTGACACTTTTGATTTTTATATCTCCAACAAAAAAAGGGGGGAGGTGGGGCGGGGGGGGGGAGGAGAAGGAGAGACCATCCCAGAATAGCCAATAGCCCAGGGATGTGGGAGAACCAGATTCAAGTCCCTGCTCAGAATTAGGCAGGACTTGAATCTGGTTTTCCCACTTTCCAAGTAAGCTCCCTAATAACCAATGGGCTATTGGTTATTCTGGTCTCTTTTCTTTTGACCAGAAATTTCATCATAGAACTGAGGCATGTCTTGTCAAAACTGATACATTTCCATGAAAAGTTTTGGTTTCAACAAATCAGCCTCTTCTGACAAGCTGTTCATGAAAATTCCTGACAAGCTGCACTCTGGACTATGTCAGCCAATCATATCCTCAATCTGCCTGAACTCTTCATTCTGAAAAATCCCTACTGGTTTTTTTCCTTAACGATTTGAACAATAGATCTCTTAGTCAAAGACGGCTACACTTCCATGGAGTATCCTGCAGTACTTATGTCACTAATGTAACTAGACTTCTTAAATCAAATCTAAGAGCTCTTCTAGGCATGTATTCTTTTGGTAAACTGGCCTCTTCCAAAAATAACCTGTAATCTCTACTTATATCATTTCTAATTTCAGGCCAAAAATGACTGGAATTTGTGACTGCATCACCTGCCACCGGAGCCTTAACAGTGACTTTCCTGTTGCCATCTGATTTCCTTCTAAATCTACAAGAGATGTGGATATTGGGCACCTGTTCTTTTGGTGATGGTAATAGTGGTGCAATATGTTATATCCCTTCATCCTGTCTAGCCCTGGGAACAAACCCAGAAAATGGTTGGACTTTGCCTAAAGGAATAAAATGTTTGCACTTATGAGGTGTGTTTACCGTTTACCAATACAAACATTCTTTGTACTGCTCAAGCCTTATTATACTCCTGCTGTCTCCCTTCTGTGCACATTTCTCTCTCGGCCCCTCCCCCACCCTTCAGGATAGTTATCCAGCAACTCAACTCTTCCTTAGTAGTGTAGAGAACTTTAGCTGTTTTCCACTTTGACCATGTATTAAGCTGAAGCCATATAGGGGGAAGTGTAGGATGTTGATGCTTAGGGCCAAATGGGATCCTGGAACCCTGTTTGAAAGTAGCTGCTGGAGTCAGTGCATACTGACCCCAGCCATCTGCCAAGCATATGACCCTCTGGTAACCCTGACAAGTCTCTTAACAAGGGTTGAGAAAACAATATTCTCTGCTGTGCTGCCCTTATTACAACATACAGCTACAGGCAGATACTTGCAGCTCAGCTAGTTCAGAATGGGTGCAGCTGGATAGGAAAGGAATGCTACATGAGGAAGTGTAATTTTCTGGGGGAGGTGCAGTCTGCTTGTAAACTATGTTGGGTCTTTAAATGGAAATAACTTGAAAGATATTAAGTTTATTACATTCGAGCTTGGTGCCCCCCTGCTAGTCAGAAGGGGACCCCAAATGCAAGTTATACAAAGCTTATATACCTTTTAGCAAAGCATGTTACCCTCGTGCATCAGAAACCTTAGCTAATAGACAAACTCTTTCCTTATCTACCACCTCTCCCTGCTAGATACATTCCCGATGCTCAACTATTACTTCAACTACACAACATGGACCTAAAGCAATGCATCAGTAACCTTTCTTATCAGGATGGGAGGCCCACATCACAAGGCCAGGAGGCAGGGAGTTAGGAACAGACAAAGAACAGAAACCGGGAGTCAAGACAGGAAACAAGGGGGAGGGTTTTCACAGGAATGCAGTATCTAAGGAACACTCCTCCTGGTGCATGATGTGCTTGCTTTTAGACAATGGTGAGCCCCAAACCAAAATGGAGTCACATATACTAACTTTTCCTTAACAGTCCCCCCTTTTCTTTTGTATGTCAGTAAGCTATATCGAGGCTGAGTAACTGCCATGCAGGGTTAGCAGTTGCCAACAGCACATACTACACCATTGTAGGCACACAAAAAATAACACAAAAGCAATAACAGCCAAAAGAATTAAATACAAAATACGCCATCCTTAAGCACCCACATCTGGTAGCCATGAGGTGAGCCAGTTCCAGACCTCCTGGAATCCAGCACTGGTATTGTCAAAGCTGACGTGGTGGCAGAGGGCTGCTTGCTGCATGAGGATGTGGATGTCAGTTTCCACCCTGTGGTGCTGATTTACAAATACACAACAGCTTGAGTTAACCAGAGCACAAACCCCGCCCTGGTTTGCGAGGAGATAGTCCAGTGCTAGGCGGTTTTGCAATGTAGTTTGGGGTAACTGAGTTACTTCAGTTTGAAGGGTAGATAAGGCATTTGCAGTAGCATTTGCCATTAATTCCAAAGCAGCTGAAATGTTAACTATAGCTTTTTCTAGCTTGCTTACTCCTAGCTATGGCAGAAACCAGCACACAAAGGAGTGAAAGCCTGTGGGCCGTTGTGAAAGACGGTTTAAAGGAATACTTTGTCGGTTTCTCCCTACTAGATTGCGGATCTCTCCCTGGGTCAGGGTCTGGTGTACTGTCACGGCGGGTACTCTAGCCCCTAAGGTACATGTACCACACCATCCTGCCGGGAGAACCTTATAGGCTGTGTGATTGCATAACCAATACCAGCCAGACCCCTCAGGGACTGGCCAGGGGGCCCCGGAGTAAGTGGAGGGGCCTGCCACACCAGAGCTGATCTGGGTGGTGTCCTTGCACCCCACAAACTTCCCCACAAAAACTATTTTCCATGCCCTTACATCGTGACACACATAAAGCATAATTCCCCTGGGCCACCATATCAATAGACCATCTTTGGATCATAATGTTCCAGTTAAATGTAGTTGCCCATAGCTTAGCTTGAAGTATTCAATTAAGAGGGATAGGTACCCCTACCAGTGGGACCTCCTGACCCAAATATGTGGAGGTATGAATACAAATCCAACACTGTGTTCAATTCACACCCTGTTTTATAGAGTGGGTTAAATTCAAGAAGCTATTGCCCTCCCATCCTTGTACTGGACTTGGGAATAGGAAGAGGACCCCCCCAGGCAAACCATACCAATGTCGGCATCCTCCTCTATATCATACAAAAAACACACCACCACCAATGTAAGTCCAATAAACAGGAACACAAGAAGTCCTGGTGGGCTGTAAACGTTCCAGTAGCTGGAAAGCTCAGTCCATGGGTTGGGAGTGGTGTTCATTCGTGAAGTGGCTCGTCTGATGGCTTGTCAAGGTCAGGTGGGGGTCCCAGCACCAACTTAACCTAGCTATGATGGATCCAGGAACCTTTACCTGCAACTTTTAAAGCAGAATAAGTACATAACAGAACCTGGTACAGCCCCTCCCACTGGGGTTCCAGGGGATCAGTGCAGGGGATCTTTTTTACCATTACCCAGTCCCCTGGGTTAAAAGAATGAACCTGTAACCCTAAGGGTGCGGTTTGAAACAACTGAGCTTCAGATTGGTTGTCAGTCAGCTCCTTTTGCAGTCTGGCAACATATCTGGCCAAAGTTTCATCTCCATCCAAGAGGCTAGCATGTGCAGGAACATAAATTCCCGGGACTAAAGCTGGTCTCCCAAACAACACCTCAAACAGGGACAGGCCTAGGGGAATGCGTGGGGTTCATCTTATGTGCCATAAGACTATAGGCAAGGCATCTGGCCACTTAAGTCCAGTCTCCTTACAGAACTTCGCTACCATTGTCTTTATTGTTCGGTTCATGCGTTCCACCTGACCTGCAGACTAGGGGTGGTATGGCGTATGTAATTGTTGGATAATCCCCAAGCACCGGTACAATTCCTCCAAAATCTTTGCAGTAAAGTGTGAGCCCTGATCTGAATCGATGACTTCATGGACACCAAACCTGGGTACAATGTCTTTCATTAAAAACTTTACCACAGATCTTGCGTCTGCCTTTCTGGTTGGTATTGCTTCAGGCCATCCGGAAAGTTGATCCACTATGACAAGGAGGTGGTGAAACCCTGAGCTTTTAGACATTTCTGCATAGTCCATCTGCAAGCGTTGAAACGGGAAGTTTGCCCAGGGTTTCCCCCCCTTCAAGTCGGCATCAAGCCGAGTCTTAGCAGAGAAGGCCAGGCAAGTAGGGCACGAGCCGAGAGCCCGCTTCACCGCTGGATAAACATGGGGCGCCGCCCAAGATTTTAGTATAGCAGCTGCTGTGCCCTAGATACCAGCGTGACCCAAGGAATGAAAATAATAAGCAGCGTAGATAACGGATAAGGGGGAGAATAAGGTAGAATAAGCAGCGTAGATAAGGGAGTAGATAACGACGAGGGAGAATAGGTTTGTTCCCGATTCGCCAAACCTAATCAGGGCCCTCAGATCCTTCCCAGCGTTTCCAGTCTCGAAGCTCCTCCGAGGATACGTCAGTATATAACAGCATCCAGTCAGCAGGCGGGAAGGGCGTATCCAGGGGGAGGGAAGACAAAACCAGGAGGGGCTGTAAAGCTGCAGCCTTCCCGGTTGAGTCAGCTAATGCTTTGCCCTGGGATACAAAAGTGTTAGGCTGCCTATGCGCATAACAGTGAACCACTGCCACCTGGCGAGGGGACTGAATGGCATCCAAAAGGGCAGAAATTAGAGGGCCATTAGTGATTTTTGTGCCTGAGGAGGTTAAAAATCCTCATTGTTTCCAGAGCTGGCCCATAGCATGACAAACACCAAAAGCGTACTTAGAGTCCGTGTAAATAGTAACAGTCCTTCCCGAATACAACAAACAAGCCCTGGTAAGCGCGTATAACTGCACCCTGGGCGCTGAAGAAAGGTGGTACGGGGGCAGCCTCGATAATGTCTGCCTGAGAGGTAACTGAATAGCCCGAGACCCGGTGGCCATCTAAATAGTACGAGGACCCATCGGTGAAAAGGAGTAAGTCGGGCTTGGTTAAAGGGGAGTCAGCTAAATCCGGGCGAGGCTTACCATCCTGCACGACGACATCCATACAAACATGGTGAGGGGTACTGTCCTCCGGGAGGGGTAGCATCGTGGCTGGATTGAGGACGTTGCAGCGGCGTAAAGTAACATCAGCAGCAAACAGGATTAGTTCATATTTAGGAGCCTGCTGTGGAGACAATGCCTGTGTAAAATATTGTTTTAAGAGAACCTCAACCTCGTGAGGGACCCAGACAATCAGAGGGTGCCCCAAAACAATAGGTCGTGACTGTTCAACCATGACAGCGGCAGCGGCACTGGATCGTACACAGGAGACAGAGCCCCGAATGACAGGGTCCAGCTGCACTGAGTAATAGGCTGTGGAGCGTGGGCGATCCCCCAGGTATTGCAAAAGGATGCCGCTGGCCACCCCCTGGTGTTTGTGAGTGAAAAGAGAAAATGGTTTACCATAATCCGGGAATCCCAAGGCGGGCACAGAGATCAGAGCCTTCTTGGTGGATTCAAAAGCAGCTTCCATTTCCAGGGTCCAGGAGACAGGATCGGGGGTCGATGTTGTGGTGGCCTGGACTAGGGGTTTGACCAGTTCCCCAAAGGCCATTATCCAGGGTTGACAGAACCCTGCAGCCCCCAGGAAAGCCCGTAACTGCTTTTTTGTAACCGGGCGCGGGCAATCCCAAATTGCCTGCACCCTGTCAGGAGAGAGCAAACGCTCTCCGGGTCGAATCACAAAGCCTAAATAAATTACCTGATCTTTAAACAGCTGCAATTTGGATGGAGATGCACGATGACCCTTATTGGCTAGGGCAGTAAGCAAAACAACAGAGTCAATTAAACATGCATTATAATCAGAGGCAGCAATTAACAAATCATCCACATATTGAACTAGGACAGATGAACTAGGCAAGACAATATCTTTTAAATCCTCGGTGAGAATCCGGGAAAAAATAGTGGGGGATCCTGAAAACCCTTGGGGAAGATGCGTCCACGTTAGCTGCTGGCCCTTCTAGGTGAACACGAACAAATATTGAGAATCGGCGGGCAACGGGATACTGAAAAATGCCGCACACAAATCTACGACAGTAAAACAAGTGGCCAACTGAGGAATCAGTGTTAGAATGGTGCTCAGATCAGGGACAACTGGATGTGGGGGCTATAACATAACCATTTATAGCCCATAAATCCTGAACAAACCGATACACTGGATGCCCATCCGGTCCTGGTTTAGGCTTCCTTACAGGAAAAATGGGAGAATTACAGGGTGAACTGCAGGGGACTAGAACCCCCTGAATCAAATAGCTGTCAATAAGAACTGAAATGCCCTCTTCCACCTTCCTCGGCAAGGGGTATTGTTTTACGGAGGGAGGCGGTCCGTCCCTTGTTTCCAGACTAACTGGAACGGCTGATTTAAGAAGGCCTACATGGGTAAAAGTCGTGCTCCGCAAACTGTGTGGAACACTGGACAATTCAGAGAGGACATCAGGAACAGGGGTAACCGATGCCATAAGAGAAGCAACAGCCAAGTCCGGGACGGACATGCAGAGCCCCTCGGGGACGCAATATATGTGTGCCCCCAGTTTGCTCAGCACATCCCCCCTGAGAAGGTTTGCAGGGCCCTCTGGCATTACGCCAAATCTATGTGACAACTTTAAAGAACCAAGCTCAAAAGGGACAGGGTAGGATAGGGGAGCCGGGCACGGATTGCCCTCTATACCCTGCACCCAAACTTTGGTATCGGAAAGAGAGCCCGGAACTAAAGTTAAAGTGGAGAGGGTGGCACCGGTATCTACTAAAAAAGGCACAAGCTGTTCCCCAATTTTTAGATAAATTTGTGACTGTAACCCCAAATCCCATTCCAACTCTCCCAAGGTTCCCAAAATCTCCACCTCTAGTCACTGGGGGTCAACAAGGTCCTGGGGAGCGTTAGGGGGAAAGGAACAATTAGTCTCTACCTGACTTTTCCAAGGAGCCCCTCGGGGAAGCAGGGGGCACTCTCTTTTCCAATGTCCCGGTTGTTTGCAATAGTTGCAATTCCCATTCCTTCCCCGTTCCATGCTCCTCCCCGACCCGTTCCTCGCCCATGACCCCTCCCTCCTGAACCATCCCTACCCTGCCAGGGCTGGTTGCCAAAGGGTACCTTCAATGCTGCTGCCAGCATACTAACCTCTTCCCTCTTCTGTTTACGCTTTTCTTTTGCCTTTTCCTTATCTCTACTAATGAACACAAAAGTGGCCAGGCGCACTACTTCATGTAAGGGCTTTCCCGGCCAATCGGGAACATGTTTAGAGAAATACTTTTTTATATCTGATGTTGCTTAATCAACATAAAAGGAAACCATCATAGGACGGTTTTCCTCTGCCTCAGGGTTTATACCGCCCCCATATACGCGAACCTGTTTGGACAACCGAGCCAAAAAGGCGGAGGAGTGCTCATTAAGCTCCTGCTGGCATTCACGAATTTTAGACCAATTAGCCTTTTTACTACCAGCTTTGCATATAGCCTCCAAAAGGCTGTTTTTACCAGCCTTTAAAAGGCCCATTTGGTCAGTCATATTGGGATTCCAATCGGGATTAGTCAGGGGCCAAGGAGTCCGGGTATTATTCTCCCCTGCCCAGCGCCAATTGGCATCCAGAATGGAATATTTCTTGTCGGGGGATAAAGTGTGTCCAGGATTACCTGAACATCTCCCCATGTAGGACTGAACGCAGTAAATACAGACCGAATGGTTTGCAGAACCTTCTCTGGGTCGTCACGCAGGCGGGGGCATCTGCTGTTGCCATATTACTAAATCGCCTGGGCCGAAGGAGCAGTGAACATGGGGGAAGACGATCTGTTCACCACCATCCGTACCATGGCTAACAAGGGGTTGTTGAACGAGGGGAGCTTGCAGAGCAACCGGCGGGTCAATAGTGGGTCTGTATGGGTTGGGGGGGGTGGCAAGCAAGGAGGTGACGGGCATAAGTCAGAAAGCCGAGGGTAAGCCGGAGGAGGGGCAGAAGCAGGCATAGCATAGAGTGGGGCTGGAGACCCCTGAGATAAATAAGAAAAGGAGGAGGAAAGAGGATGTCCTTTCGCATGCGCATAAGCGCAGTTGTCCCATACATACCAATAATCCATCTGGGCTGGAGCTTTGTCCTCCAGCCTTTTCCTAAGTGCTGTTAATTTTTCCCCAGCAAAGGACCCATCCGGTGGCCATTCGAGAGGTGTTTGAGTTGTGAGTGCTGGCCACTCAACCTTGCACAAGATTACAACTTTCTTTTTACCTAACCCATGGGTACCAGAAATATTCCTCCAATTCTCAAGAATTTCAGCCAAAGGGGTCCCCTTACTTACACTCTGACCAGAACCCATAATGGGCTACCAAAAAGGACACCAAATGTGCCACCTTATCGCCTAAGCAATGGCTCACACTCCCGCTCCTCGGAGTTCTCAAAGGTGAACTCACCCTGTGCCGGCTGGAACTGTGCGAGAGGAGGAGTGCGGTATCGCTCGTCGGGGCGAGCCTAGGGTCCCATCTGGGTCGCCAAGAACTGTTGCGAATTATACCTGATAGGTCACGCGCAGTTCAAGTCTAGGCTGAAGCACACGAACAAAGTCCACAACTGCAGAGTTTCCAAAGATATTAAGTTTATTATGCTCAAGCATGGTGCCCCCCTCCTAGTCAGAAGGGGACCCCGAATGCAGGTTATACAAAGATTATATACCTTTTAGCAAAGCATGTTGCCCTCGTGCATCGGAAACCTTAGCCAATAGATAAACCCTTTCCTTATCTACCACCTCTCCCTGCTAGATACATTCCCTGTGCTAAACTATTACTTCAACTACACAACATGGTCCTAAAGCAATGCATCAGTAACCTTTCTTATCAGGATGGGAGGCCCACAACACAAGGCCAGGACAGGAAGTTAGGAACGGACAAAGAACAGAAACCGGGAGTCGAGACAGGAAACAAGGGGGAGGGTTTTCACAGGAATGCAGTATCTAAGGAACACTCCTCCTGGTGCATGATGTGCTTGCTTTTAGACAATGGTGAGCCCCAAACCAAAATGAAGTCACATATACTAACTTTTCCTTAACTGTTTCCACAACTGTGCTTCCTTTCCTTCCCTGGTAAAAAGCACACCCCCCCCCCCAAAAAAAAAAGGTGTGGGGAGGGCCTACTGAAAACTTTTGTCTTGAGGAAATTTTGTGTTGAGAACTCACAGTACTGGTAAGGGAATAAGAACCCAGGCTGGCTGATGGGGGTGAAGTACTGTGGTAGGGACTTGGCTATGTTGGGATCGCTCTCAGCAAAGCGTGCTAGACAGCACAATTTGACTCCAGCAGGCCAGCCCAACGTGACTGTGTGAGTCTGTCATCTAAACTTCCTGGCTAGGACCAAGTTTAGACAGTCATGCAGCATTCTCATATCCATGTGTTTCCTTCCATTTTGGAAAACCCATGGAGGGAAAAAGCAATGTGGGTCTTGGCCAGCTTAATACCCTCTTCCTCTTGGAGGAATAAAGGTCACACACCTATAAGTTAGCTGGCTTTAGACCAGGGGTCTCAAAGTTCCCGCCCGCAGGCCATCTGCGGCCCGAGAACCTCCCCACTGCATCCTGCAGAGGAGAGACATAGGCGGACATGCTGCCGGCAATGTTGGCTGCAGGCACTGCCCCCCACAGTTCCCGTTGGCTGGGGAAGAGGGACAGAGATACCATCAGTAGTTGCCAGGCAGAGTCAGCCAGGGAGGCAGCATCACTTTTTTTCCACAATGAATATAAACAAGCCAAATACCGAACACAACTATCTGATGCCCCCCTTGCTGCAATCCTGAAGGTTTCTACTGCTCAGCCACTGACGCCAAACATCAACACCTGGCAATACTGCAGTTCTGTCAGTTTATCTGGCAAACACTAAAAACACTCTGGCAGGCAAAGAATAGTATAAAGTTGTATGACAGTTTTATTATTTGTAAGAAATTCAAAATCAAAAACACAATATAAACATTTTCTTTTCTGAACACCATCTTCAGTGACATTATTGGCCCGCTGGGAGGATTTGAGGACTGGTGCTGGCCCTCAGGTAAACTGAGTTTGAGACCCCTGCTTTAGACTGTAGGGTATTGCACAGCTTGTTCCATAAAACCTTTTCTATCACTCTCTCTTTCTTCTTGGTGGAATTTAGCAGACTATCAGAAGCAAATAAAATGTTCTGTTCCTTAAATTTAACATTTATCAAGTAGGGATTTCTTGAGTAACAAATGCTGCTTTTTTAAAAAAACTGTGTTTAAGCTACGCTCAGTACTGTATGTCTAGCATTATGTACAGTGTTTCCAACTATCTACTGTAGCAGCTAGAGTTGCTAGTGACTGTGTAAGTTTAATAATAGCAAGTCCCAGCATACCATGCTTTGGCTCTGCTACAGGAATTTCCCTTGCTCCACTCACAACTCAAATCAATCTCCCTCAGAACTCCACCTGCTTATATGATACTGTAAGCAGAACATCTGACTACTTTTGCAGAAACTTAGCTGACCATTTGCAGCCACAACCACTTCTGATGAGAGAATATGTTCAATACAGCATTACAATTACTGTATATGCAGGTTTCAGAGTAACAGCCGTGTTAGTCTGTATTCGCAAAAAGAAAAGGAGAACTTGTGGCACCTTAGAGACTAACCAATTTATTTGAGCATGAGCTTTCGTGAGCTACAGCTCACTTCATCGGATGCATACCGTGGAAACTGCAGCAGACGTTATATACACACAGAGATCATGAAACAATACCTCCTCCCACCCCACTGTCCTGCTGGTAATAGCTTATCTAAAGTGATCATCAAGTTGGGCCATTTCCAGCACAAATCCAGGTTTTCTCACCCTCCACCCCCCCCCCCCCACAAACTCACTCTCCTGCTGGTAATAGCCCATCCAAAGTGACCACTCTCTTCACAATGTGTATGATAATCAAGGTGGGCCATTTCCTGCACAAATCCAGGTTCTCTCACTCCCTCACCCCCCTCCAAAAACCACACACACAAACTCACTCTCCTGCTGGTAAAAGCTCATCCAAAGTGACCACGCTCCCTACAATGTGCATGATAATCAAGGTGGGCCATTTCCAGCACAAATCCAGGTTTTCTCACCCCCCCACCCCCATACACACACAAGCTCACTCTCCTGCTGGCAATAGCTCATCCAAAGTGACCACTCTCCCTACAATGTGCATGGTAATCAAGGTGGGCCATTTCCAGCACAAATCCAGGCTTTCTCACCCCCACCCCCCCGGAACACACACACAAAGTGGTGTTGGAGAGCTGCCGAGCAGCCTCTTGTTCATATTCCGACCTATTCATGATGACAACATACCACACAGACTATGCTGACAGCTTGTGCCACACGCTCTCAGAGAAACTGCGGAATCACCTGATCAACATCCTCTACAGCAAACAGGGAAAGATTAAGAATGAGCTCTCAAAAATGGATACTCTCATAAAAAACCAACCTTCCACACAAACTTCCTCGTGGCTGGATTTTACTAAAACTAGACAAGCCATTTACAACGCGCACTTTGCTTCTCTACAAAAGAAAAAGGACACTAAACTTTCTAAACTACTACATGCCACAAGGGGCCACAGCAATGGTTCCCTCAACCCACCCAGCAATATTGTTAACCTATCCAACTATACTCTCAGCCCAGCAGAAGCAGCTGTCCTATCTCGGGGCCTCTTCTTCTGCCCCTCCACCCCCATGAACATGATACAGTTCTGTGGTGACCTAGAATCCTATTTTCGACGTCTCCGACTCAAGGAATATTTCCAAAATACCTCTGAACAACATACTAATCCACAGAGGCCTCCCTACCAACACTACAAAAAGAAGGATTCTAGGTAGACTCCTCCTGAAGGTCGAAACAGCAGACTGAACTTCTACATAGAGTGCTTCCGCCGACATGCACGGGCTGAAATTGTGGAAAAGCAGCATCACTTGCCCCATAACCTCAGCCGTGCGGAACACAATGCCATCCACAGCCTCAGAAACAACTCTGACATCATAATCAAAAAGGCTGACAAAGGAGGTACAGCACCTGTGAGGTGAGGGAGTGAGAGAACCTGGATTTGTGCAGGAAATGGCCCACCTTGATTATCATACACATTGTGAAGAGAGTGGTCACTTTGGATGGGCTATTACCAGCAGGAGAGTGAGTTTGTGTGTGTGGGGGGGGGGGGGGGGGGGGCGGAGGGTGAGAGAACCTGGATTTGTGCTGGAAATGGCCCAACTTGATGATTACTTTAGATAAGCTATTACCAACAGGACAGTGGGATGGGAGGAGGTATTGTTTCATGGTCTCTGTGTGTATATAATGTCTTCTGCAGTTTCCACGGTATGCATCTGATGAAGTGAGCTGTAGCTCACGAAAGCTCAT
Organism: Lepidochelys kempii; assembly: GCF_965140285.1. Lineage (NCBI taxonomy): Eukaryota > Metazoa > Chordata > Testudines > Cheloniidae > Lepidochelys > Lepidochelys kempii. The sequence goes on along the minus strand of NC_136384.1, from coordinate 61,780,692 downwards.
GCTCAAATAAATTGGTTAGTCTCTAAGGTGCCACAAGTACTCCTTTTCTTTTTGTATATGCAGGAGTATTTTATTTGTAGTGACTTATTACATTATGCAGCTGGGCTCCTTGTTCATCGTTTTCTGGGGTAGAGCTGGTTTTTTTTTGTGTTATGCATATGATGCAAGTTAGTATACTTATGCTCTCTCTTTCAGTGAAAGGCATATAAATTCCACACTATATTCTATTCTATTGACTAGTCTCAATAAAGAACATTCACTAGAAAGTACTAACTTAGACCACTGATCTAGTAAAATATTTGGCCTCCAGCACCATCCACTACAGGATTCTTCAGAGGGAGGTGGGGAGCCTATGCAGTTATATTAATCGAAGGTGAGCTGTGTGATGTTATTGACAGACTCTGTAACCATATAGATCATTGTTGCAACCAAAGTCCTGTAGTGGCACCAAATTTTGTATAAAGGGGGTCAAATAAGGTGTCTAAGACAAGGTTATGGTTTTCTGGTTATGATTATGCTATCTGTATATGTGTATCATTTTTGTAGTTGAAGTTAGGAATAATGGCTCTATACTGTCTGTATTTCAAACTTGTGCTATGCTTCTGGGTGACACCCCAGACAAGTTGGGGTCAGCTCTGCCTAGCTAGCTGATGGTCCTTAATGGGCCATCAAGCAGTACAATTGACCCATTGAGAGAAGGCAGACACACTTTGTGACTCAGCAAGCTATGCAGAGACATGCCTTTGGTCAGAACTCTGAGGTTTTTCCAGGCCATGTGATGGACAGCTTGTCCTTGGGACAAAGAAAGCAGAGACCACATGGCAAGAAACTATAAAAAGCTGCTGCAGCTCCTCCATCTTGTCTTCAATCCTGCTTCTTACCTCTGGAGAGACTTTGCTACAAACAGAATCTTTACACAAAGGACTGATGACCCATCCCAGCTGTGGATGTACTCCAGCGAATAAACTGCAGGTTCAAATCAAGTCTATCACTTCTACAAGCCTGAACCAAGAATTTTGCCATTACTGTATGTAATTGATTCCATTTAACCAACTCTTGCTCTCCTCTATATCTTTTTCCTTTTTTGAATAAATCTTTACATTTTAGATTCTAAAGGATTGGCAACAGCGTGATTTGTGGGTACGATCTGGTTTGTATATTGACCTGGGTCTTGGGCTTGGTCCTTTGGGATCAGGAGAACCGTTTTTCTTTTACTGGGGTGTTGATTTTCACAACCATTTGTCCCCATAACGAGTGGCACTGGTGGTGATACTGGGAAACTGGAGTGTCTAAGGGAATTGCTTGTGTGACTTGTGGTTAGCCAGTGGGGTAAAACCAAAGTCCTCTCTGTTTGGCTGGTTTGGTTTGCCTTAGAGGTAGAAAAACCCCAGCCTTGGGCTGTAACTGGCCTGCTTTAAGCAATTTGTCCTGAATTGGCACTCTCAGTTGGGTCCTGCCAGAACCAGCATCATTACAAGCTGCAAAGCAAAAATTAAAACAGTTAAGTTTAGACTTCACAACTAAAAATCTGCAGTACTCTAGTCATAGAGCACAGAAGTTTTGCACAGTTCACCTGTGGCACTTGTTGCCTGGAGATGTTGTGAAGGCCAAAACTCGACTGGGGTTCAAAAAAGAATTAGATAAATTCATGGAGGCTAGGCCATCAATGACTATCAGCCAAGATGGTCATGGATGCAACCCTATGCTCGGGTGCCCCTAAAGCTGGGAGTGAACAACAGGGGATACCTCACTCAATGATTGCCTGTTCTATTTGTGCCCTCTGAAGCACCTATCATAGGCCACTGTCAGAAGACAGGATACTGGGCTAGATGGACCATTGGCCTGACCCAGTATGGCTGTTCTTATGTTCTTAAAATCCTTTCTCTCAGCATAGTTTTCTTTGGGGGATGAGTTACAACAAAGGAAAGTTACTGACCTTATTGTACCTAGAGTTCTTCCAGATATGTGATCCCCATGGGTATTCCCTGAGTGTGTGCACGTGCTTGGGATTGCAAATTCTTCAATAGCAGTGGCTGTTGGTTTGCACTTGCGTGCTATGCTGCCTCGTGCTGCAAACAGAGGGTATACATGGTGATATGGCCTACCATCTCTCAGTTCCTACTCTACTGTGATTCACATGATGATCCAAAGCAGAGAGGAAAGAGGGTGGGTTGTGAATACTCAGGGACCATACAGCTCTAAGAATGCCAGTTGCTATAAAATAAGTAATAATCCCTTGAGTGCTGGTCCCTATGGGTAGTCACTGTGCATGATTCCCAAGCAATGTTAATTGAGGCAGGTGATCTGAGGTGGTACCTAGCACCATAGTCAGAAGGAGTGAACCAAAGTATGCACCAGCTGCCAAGGCGTCAGTCAGGGCATATGGCCTGCTGAACGCATACACCAAATTCACCAAGTAGCTGCCCTGCTGACTTCAGAAAGGGGGACACTATGTAGTAACACTACTGAGGCAGCCTGTGCCCTAGTTGGGTGAGCTTTGATTCACCTTGAGAGTCTCTGAGAAGAGCGGACTTTGTCCTTCATTCTCTCAGCAAATAAAGTGAACAGTGGAGGAGCTTTTTGAAAAGGCTTTGTCTGATCTGAGTAGAAAGCCATGGCCCTTCAATCAGTCAGAGAGCATAATATCCTATGCTCTCCAGTTCATGCCACTTCAGCTAAAATACTGGTAAATTAATTTGGTAAATTAATTTGATTCACATTAAAGTCGCACTGGGACCTTAGTAACAAACTTAGAATGTAGCTGGAGGAACACCTTGTTTCTGTGAAATATGGTATAAGGTGGGTCTGCACAGAGGGCACCAAGGGCATCTACCCTCCACGTTGAAGAGGTCACTGTCAAAAAGGCCACCTTCATAGCTGCATGCTCCTTTCTGTATTTAGCAAAGGGTTCAAAGGTAAGCCACAGACGTGCTGCTAGTACTAAATTTGAATCCCAGGGAGGTGTAGATCCAGCTGCTGGAGGGAAAGTTCTAACAGCGTCTTTAAGGAATTGGAATGTTGTGGGATGAGTGAAAACTGAATAGCTCTCCATAGATGGGTGAAATGCACTGACAACCATCAGCTGCATGCTCTTAAATCTAAACTGGCTGCCTCAGTGTAGAATATGCAAATTACTCTTGAACAAGAACTAGCTGATAATTCATAGAAATACATTGTATTGCTGGACATGTTTGTATAATCACCTTGCATTTGTTCTTAAACCATATTAAGACAGAGATTTATGTTGCCTTTGCTTGTGTGATACATGAATAAGGTGAGGCTGAAGGTTAAAATGTAGTCTATTAGCTGAGCCACAAGGATTTGGGCTGGGACATACCCATGTACCACGTGCTTGTTTCCCAGGAAGCAGAAGGAGCTTATTTCTGGAGAAAAACAGGCAAGGAAATTCTCCTAGTATAAAGAAATGCAGATCCAGTGTGTCATGAGATGGAAACTAATTTGTGCACAGTTAGGGAGGAAGTATGGTTTTGTTGATAAAGCTCAGAACTGGAAAGTCAGGTCACCTAGGCTGCATTCCTAACTCTCTATCAGGCTTCCTGTGTGACGTGGGGTAAATCACTTAACTTCTGTGTACCACACATTGCTCATTTGTAAGACAGAGACAACTAGAGTGAGTCAGAACCCAAAATTCCCCTTCTATGGGAAATTTTGAAATTTCCTTTTTTTTTGGTTCCAAATTAGAATGAAAAATTGAAATTTGCTGCAGAGTGAAATGGTGACATTTTGTTTTGACCTTATTGACTGAACTTTTATATTATATTATTACTACTAAAGTCAAAACATTTCAACTTGTATGTCGTACCTTATGCTAATCATAATAGTTGGAACAATCCATAAGAATGGCCATACTGGATCAGTCCAAAGGTCTGTGTAGCCCAGTATCTTGTCTTTTGACACTGGCCAATGCCAGGTGCCCCAGAAGGAATGAACAGAACAGCTAATCATCAAGTGATCCATCCCCTGTCTCCCATTCCCAGCTTTTCGCAAACAGAGGCTAAGGACTCTTCAGAGCATGGTTTTGCATCCCTGCCCATCCTCACTAATAGCCATTGATGGACTTATCCTTGCATAGCACCAACAGAACCCCTCAATGCATTTTTTTTTAAACAGAGGCACAGCCATGGGTGGCACCTAAGGGAGGCTAAGCCTCCCCAAACTTCATGCCCCCATTTGGAGCCCCTGGAAAAATCTGCCCCCACTGCGGCCCTGGGGCTGGAGTAGATCTTGCTCCCTGAAGCAACCCAGGGGTTCTGGAAGGGGTACAGAGCTTTTCTGGTCTTGGGGTCACAGCAGAGAGGGAGTAAGAGGGGGGAAGGGCCTTAGGGGGAAGAGGCAGAGTGGGAGTGGGATGGGGCCGTGGGGGAAGGGACTATGCGTGGGGTCACACGGGAAGAGGTGAACTCAGGTGGGGCCATGGGTGGAAGGAGCAGAATGGGAGAGGGGCTCCAGGCTTGGAGCTCCAGCCAAGGCTGGGAGCTCCACCCACAGAAACGGACTTTTGGTTTTGCCAATGGGTGCTACTCTCCGCCCCCTTCCCCTTGTGTGAGAAGTGGGTGGGGCCTCAGGGAAAGAGTTCGAATGGGGCAGGGCCTCGTGGTGGAGCACAGAAGGGGTCTTGGGGGAACAGCGGTGGACTGGGGGGTGGGGCCTCGGGGTGGAACACTAGTGGAGGGGCCATGATCAGGGCGCTGCAGCACACAAAAGATGAATCATGCCCTGCGGGTGCTGAGCACCCCTTATTTTTTTTTCAGTGGGTGCTTGAGCCCTGGAGCACCCATGGAGTCGGCACGCATGGCTCCACTGCAGTCCTGGACAAGGCTGAGAACTTGACCCTGGCTGGGGCTGAGCTCTCACCACTCTCCCTCATACACACACTCTGTGGCCCCGATTGAGCTCTTAGCTCCTCCCCCTTGGGGGGGGCTGAGAGTACCAAGCTGGGGCAGGCCTTGGCCAGGAGGGGCAGACGGCCAACCCCCCCAACAGGAAGCTTCACCTGCCTCCCATGGGCCTAGTTGTAGTAACAAGCTATAGCTAGCCCTCCCCACCTGCACCGTAACAAATCCTCTCTTACAAAGAAAGATGTTGGCACAAGCTTTCACCTCCCTTCCCTGTCCCCCTCAACCCTAGGATAATAGATGACTGCTCTCTTTTCCCTCTGGGATTTTATTATAGAGCATTTTGTCTTTCACAAATAGCTCCCCTTATGGAATATCTGTGACCTTAAAATGTCACTTACTTGGAAGCAATAAATCAAATTGCTTATAGGATGTGAGTCACTGAAACACTACTTGAAATGGTCAAATTGCAATAAGAAGGAAAACAACATTTCTGCTGCTGGCAGCAGACCAGATAATAATAGATCATTTCTATTTTAAATGTGTGTCTGGGTTGCTTATAAACCAACCGGGCATCCATTTTGTTAAAGCAGAGGATTTCCTCTTACTTTCATCACTATTTCGCCAGCAAGGTAGTGGCCTGCGTGCCTGTAGCCACACAACTTCCCAAGGAACTCATAGTCTTAAGAGGCATTAGAGGAGATAAAACAATTAAAGATTCAGTTGGAAAGGAAAGATGGTCTGGCTAAGGCACTGGATGGGTAGGAGACATGGATCTGAATCCCAGTTCCACCATGGAGTGTCTGTTTTACATTGCACAAGTCATTTAATTTATGTAGTCTTTCGTTCCCCATTTCATACAACAGGGGAATAACTATTTTCTTTTTCCCACCCTCTGTCTTTATTTACAGTATCTTACTACATGTATGTGTGACAGATGTGAGGCTGTGGAAGCATGGAAACTTTACATTATTGTAATGAGATGTGCCAGATACTATTGGCACATAGGATATTCATAGACTACTATGTCTATAAATGCTTTATGTATATTTGTGAATTGTGTTCTGGTGGGGGGAATTAAAATTGGGAGTGAGGGGGAAGAAAACACACTAATGCAAATCCCTGGACAGTTAAACAACTTTAGAGAAGTACCACCATTTGGGGGACCGGGGCAGGGGGAACTGTAGCTACTGGTTTTGACTAGTTTTAAGAGGCCCAGGAGAAAAAGAATACAGAATGGTAGAAAGTGGAAAGTCTAATGTAGTGGAGGGAAGACTCTCATTCAATCCAAAAATTGACATGAGACTTTAACCAAGAGTGTTACTCTGCTGTAAGAATTTGAAGGACTTTGAAATATACCAGGGTCTTCATGGGAAAGACGGGTAACAACTGGTAAGCTTAGCCTGCATATAGACTTTTTATTTTTTGGTATGTTTTGTCTGCAATGTTTTTGTCCTAAAGTAAATGTATTGTGCTTTGTGAAAAGGTGGCTGGTCATTGTTAATCCTGTCCAAGGTAAAAAAAGTTTAAAAAATTAAAAAAATAAATCAATCAGTATGTTTGAGACTCTTGCTTGTAAGACAATTGCATCTTGATCAGGGGTGGGCAATCCAGCCCTCAAGCTCTGGTCGTGGGCTTGCTCCACACATGCCGTGGCTCCAGGAAGCAACGGCATGTTCCCCCTCCAGCTCTTACACATAGGGGCAGCCAGAGGGCTCCGCACGCTGCCCCTGACCAAAGTGCTGGCTCTGCAGCTCACATGGGCCAGGAACCGCAGCCAAAGGGAGCTGTAGGGGCGATGCCTGCGGACAGGGCAGTATGCAAAGCTGCCCGGCCAGGGCCATGCCTCCAGGTAGGAGCCAGAGGGGCGACTGCCACTGCTTCTGGGAGCGGCTTGAGATGAGCGCTGCCCGGTGCCTGCACCCCTGACTTCCTCCCATGCCCCATCCCCCTGCTCCAGCCCTGATCCCCCTCCCACCCTCCAAACCCCTCGGTCTCAGCCTGGAGCACTGTCCTGCACCCCACAGCCCTCACCCCCCACCCACCCTGACCACCAATTTTGTGAGCATTCATGGCCCATCATACAATTTCCATATCCAGATGTGGCCCTCAGACCAAAAAGTTTGCCCACCCCGATCTAGATGCTCCAATGCTGTCACACATCTCGGGTAACTGCACCTTTGACCCCTTCATACCATCCTTTACAACACCCCACTTAGGGCTCAGGCCTCTAGCCAACATCTAAGTGGGGTGTTTTCAAAGATACCACAAAGGGGTCAAAGATGCAGTTACCCCACAATGGTGACAGCATGTACAGTGATTGGAGCATCTAGATCAGTGGTGGGCAACCTGCGGTACGCGGCCAGTCAGGGTAATCTGCTGGTGGGGCGCCAAACAGTTTGTTTACATTTTTACAGCCGCCTGCAGCTCCCAGTGGCTGCGGTTTGCCGTTCCCGGCCAATGGGAACTGTGGGAAGCGGAGGCCAGCACATCCCACGCCACTTCCTGCAGCTCCCTTGGCTAGGAACAGCGAACCGCAGCCACTGGGAGCTGTGGGCAGTCATTGAAATGTAAACAAACTGTCTGGCAGCTGGCCAGCAGATTACCCTGACGGGCTGCAGGTTGCCCACCACTGATCTAGATGATCAGAATGGTCCCTTCTGGCATTTAAGTTATGGCCCAGATTTACTTCAAAGGAAAAATCCTCAGCGCATAAATCCGTGTCAATCTTTAATATGCAGCATCAGGATTCAAATCCGTCCTAGCTTCATACCAAAGTATCCTGTTCTAGTTCTCTTTTCTATTACCGAGCTTCAGCTCATCTAAGAGATCAGCACTGAAGAGCACGTGTTGATAGAAGTGCTCTGATGGAGCTGGATACACTCCGATGCATCACTAAGAAAAAAACTGAACAGAAACACTTCATACGTCATTCTTTTTCCTCACCTCCCCATCTCCCAGGCTAGTTCAAACTCAGTAAAAAAAATTCTGAGAGTATTCGAGAAGGGATGAAAATAAAGATGGAAGTGTGGCTATGAAGAGACTATTGCATCTCTATGACTGAATTTTGGAAGCTTCATTAAAATGTATCCTCAGTATTTATATACAAACTATGTGAAGAATGTAATGCTATTCAACACAAATCCTATTACAAAATGTCTTCCTACGTACAACATGTAGTCCAGTGGGGTCCTAATTCTAATTTGGGCTCTGGAACACTACAAATGCAGAATAATGAAAGCAACATTGTTTACTCTCACTTTATCTACCAGTATATGAATTACACAGTTTTGCTGTTTAATTCTTTCCAGCACACTGTTCAAACTTTCTAAATAAAAATAGGTAAATAATCACATGAAATTGAGATGCAGTAAAAATATTTATTGTTTTGTTACAAAGTGTTACATACTAAATCTAGAAATTGTAAATTTTAGTCAAAGAGAAAATACCATTCCATAACTTATGAAAATATCAAAAGCTGAATTTCAGCACATGCCTTAGTAAAATAAGTTATTTTCTCCTAAACCTTTTTCTTACCTAGTTCACCAAGATCTAAAGACGAGAGCAGAGACTCTCTGTCCTGGGGAAATTAATGTTTCTTAGGACAGAAGACTTCCTATGTTAGCCTCAATATAAGTCTCATACTGGATTGACATAAGTGTACATGTGTCATAAACAAACATGGAAAAAAGGTGTGTAACAATATTGTTAACAAGATTCGCTAATAAGGTAGAGGTCTAGTCTCTCCTCAATATGTATTCAAAGCAGTTATAAAAGAATAGATCCTTGAATACTACTATACTATATATTAAACTGATAAGAGGTGATAATCCTACCTCAGGAGAAACGTGCAAGTTATTAGCAGAATAGCTTTCTTAAAATAGACTTGATTGTCTATACAAAGCCCAAAGAGAGTTACTTTCCTAAACTAAATTTACTGGTTTTCCTTTTCTAAGCTATTTTAATATTTCCACATCTTTTAGTTGTTTGAATCAAGTTTTCAGGAACTTCCTAATTTTTAATTTAAACCAATGCAAAAATATTATACATGTAAAGTTGTCACATATATCAAACTCAGTGGTGCTTTGACTAACTTCTAAATATCATCTGTGGATTTCTGAATTGTACCTAAGTAACAAGATATTGTTAGCGAAACCTATATCTAAGGCATAGATTTTAAATTTAAAAAGCACATTTCTAAAGAAAAACATCCATTTGTTATTCTGTTTGTGTGGAGAAATCACTCATTTTCTCAAATTATCACATCATTCTGGGCTTGACCCAGTGTCTCGACCTGATATAGGTAGCATAATAGGGGCACCTGCAAAGAATGGAAAGATATTTTGTGTTTGAGTAATTAGCAAGTTATAAATCTGTGTCTCTTCACATTGCTTGGCCTCACTATATAAAGTGTTTGTGGATGATTAACACAAAAGACTAAAATAAATATACAATACCTTAAAATATTCTCTGATCTACAGAAATGGTCCATATTTCCATTTTACCTTGTTTTTTTAAAAAAGCTATTAACGGGAAAAAGGATTTATGAAATCTCCTTCATGAAAATAAATACCACTACACTGAGTTATTGGCAAAAAATACTAATGTAGCAGATCAGATTTTCAAAATATTAAAAATCTAGGGCCACATGCAATATGGGCAAACATTCACACACAGAATTTGTATATGTAGTTACCATGACTGCACATGTGAATTTAATATTTGTGCATACAAACACCAGTTAAATGATTAAACTGGCCACCTGTATGTGCAGATACTGTGACAGAGCATGTTAAGTACTGGTAATTGTTCATGCAAATTAGACTTACAATTCTGTAGCCATTTTTGCTGATGGCCTTAAGCTTTCAAAACTTCAAAATTTGTCATTCATCCAGTTGATCTACATCTAGAATTTTTAATTTCTACAGTAACAGATATAAAAATTAGGAAATAAGGCGGTACTTAAATCTTTTTTACATTTTTTAAAAATTATAGGTATATATTGTTTCTACTTTCATGTCTGACCATTTTTATTCCATCTTTAACATCTCTTTTTCTCCATTGTAGCAGACTCATCTGTTTTATTCCTTGTAGGAGACAATGTGCTATTCCTAGTTCCATCACTGACTAGCAATGTGATCTTGAACAAATCTCAACCCCTCTCTGCTTCAGTCTTCCTCATCTGGGAAACAAAGATAATAATGCTGCTCACATTTATAAAGCTCTCTTAGATCCTCAGACACAAAGCCATATATAAATACTATTAATTAACATTCCTATACTGAGCTAACCTTCAATATTTGGAGCCAGAAGAGTACCATTATTTTTGTCCCAAAATAGGAAATGCTATCTGGGCCTCTAAAACTGCACCAGAAGAAAATCCCCTGTGATTCTAGTGTGTAATTCCCAAAAGAATAACTGTGTAGAGATTCAAAAAAACTCCTCTTTTTTAACAGATAAGCACTATAGGTACTAGTTAATATGGTGGGTCTCACCTTCACCTGGCTGCAATTTTTTCTGCAGGTGCCTTTAAAATGGCTTATCCTGCCTTGTTTTCAGGACTAAAACTTTTTCATTAATCTTCCTTTTTTACACTGTCCCTCTAGGACCAAACACTGACATACCACAAATACCACTCCCTACAATACAAGAATAGCTGGCTAAAGTTGAACCTAAATAAGATTGTGGTTTTGCTGGTAGGCAGAGGGAACCACTTAGAAGAACTTGCTTCCTGTATAAAACTCCTGTTATTGTAGAAATCTATCCTTCAATTGTTAAGATGGTCTGAGCCTGGGGCTCCTTTTGGACTCAGTGTTACTGAATGTCTATTCACCAATAGTTGAAAAAAGCCACTCACTGTGATCTATGCCTCACCAGAATATCCCACAAAATTATGGTGATCCTATTTAAGATCTCCAGGCTTGATTATTTTGGCTCATATCAAAAAATGAATCCACACTACCTGAACCAATCCAATTAGTACAACATGGAGCATACCAACTGCTTAGAAACACAGGTCACCATGAACACATTGGGCTAATGCACCACTCTGCAAAGGCTTCCCATTGAAGAAAGTTGAGTTCTAGGTTTGTCCTGTTAGTCAAAGCTCTCCATGGAACTGGCCATGCCTACCTCCTTCTTTATGAATATTATCCCCTTGGCAGCTGGGTTCAGCTGAAATGATTTAAACTGTCAACCAACGGGGGAAAGTTTGACTGTGGGAGACAGAACTTTCCCAGGAAAGTTGCCTACTCTATGGAATTTTCTCCTGCAACAGATAAGGATGACTGTTGACTTCATAGCTTTCACAAGAATACAAAATTTCTTCTTTGCCTTCACTTTCCCTGAATTTCGTCACACACAGATATATAATATTACCACACAATAACAGAAAATGCCCTAAAATTAAACCAGCTTTTTCTCCTACAGGTTGGGAAGAAAGATTGTTATTATTTCTATTTTTAAATGCAAAGGAGGCGCTCACACAGTACAATGATGGGGCCATATAAACACCTAGCTAGAGAGAAAATACCAGTTCATATGATTGTAAGGGCAACTTATACAGGGAATAGTTATAAACTTAACCCAATGTTTTGACAATACGCTTTACCGAGCAAGCCCATAAATATGTTACAAGGATTGTGTGATAATCCTAGGCTAAAATAAGCAGGTAGGGTGGGATATTCAAAAGCGCCTCAGAAAGCTGGGTACCCAACTTCATTGAAAATCTCACCCATAGGTTAAACAAAAGATTTACAAAAGTTAAAATGTTTTCAACATCTCATCTAGGAGTTGAAACCACCACTATTGCAGCAAAGAATCCTTAGGGAAAACAGGTTGAAGCTAAACAACAGAGACCATGTCTACACTGCAAACTTTGGTTGACGCAAGTTACATCAGCATAAAGCTACCACTGTTAGTACATCACTCGTGCATGCATACATGCCTCCTTGCACAAGTATTGCGCATCCTCATGAGTGCTTGTGTCAATACATGGTAGGTATCTCAGTGCAACCCACTACTGCCCAGTGCACTGTCTTTTGGGATGTTTTGGCAATGTATAGTGGGGCAGCAAGACGTCAAGCGCGGTGACTGGGGGTAAGGGGCCAACTTCCCAGTTTGCAATTGTTTTCATCCCATCCATGCCATGTCATCTCTATCCCATAATTTTCATGCCTTTTCCCCCATGAACCTACGCAGCCCTCCTCAATGTCCGTTTCTGACAGAAGCATGACGCTTGCAGTTCTGCACTATTGCTGTAAGAATTGTGAGCACAGGACACATGATCTTCGCAGAGCCGTAACACGAACCAAATAAGCAGGGAACACAACAATATCTTGGAGCACAGACTGCTCTGGGACATAGCAAGAACCAATTCAAAGTTGTCTGTTGCTGGTGTTCAAACTGCAGGTGGTAGAGCACCACTTCTGGAACCAAGAAATGAGCACTGACTGGTGGGATCACATCATAATGCAGGCTTGGGATGACGAGCAGTGGCTTCAGAACTTTTGAATGCACAAGGCCACATTCCTGAATCTGTGTGCCGAGCTTGCCTCAGCCCTCCAGTACAGGGACATCAAAATTAGAGCTGCACTGATGGCGGAGAAGAGAGTAGTGATTGCACTGTGGAAACTTGCAGTGTCAGATTGCTACTGGTAAGTGCAAAATCATTTTGGAGTTGGAAAATCCACTATCATGCAAGTGTGCAAGGCCACTAATCATCTCTTGCTATGCAGGACTGTGACTCTCAGCAATGCGCAGGACATACTGGATTGATTTGCAGTAATGGCATTCCTGAATTGAGGTGAAGCAAAGATAGTATACATATCCCTATTTTGGCACAAGCCCATCTTGCCACAGAGTACATCAACAGAAAGGGCTACTTTTCTACAGTTATGCAAGCACTGGAGGACCACTAGGATCTCCTCACTGACATTAACTTTGGCTGGTCAAGGGAAGTGTCTGATGCTTGCATCTTTAAAAATACAGGACTGTTCAGAAAGCTACAAGCAGGGACTTTCTTTTGTTGATGATGTTGAAATACCAATAGCAATCCCGGGGAACCCAGCCTACCCCTTCCTCTCCTGACTCATGAAGCACTCCAATAGCACCAAAAAAAGATTTTGCTATTCGCTTAGCAGGTGAAGAAAGACAGTTGAATGTGCTTTTGGAAGACTGAAGGGATGCTGGTGTTGTTTACTCACAAGACTGGATCTCAGTGAAAAAAAGACATCCCAATGGTTACAGCTGCCTGCTGTGTTCTGCATAATCTCAGGGAAGCAAAGGGGGAAAAGTTTCTGCCAGAGTGGACTGGCAGTCTGCTGAGTTAGAACAGCCAAACACAAGGGCTATCAGAAGAGCTCAACACTGAACCACACATCTCAGAGAGGCTTTGAAGAGCATTTTAACAGTGAGCCAGAGTCATGTGTGGTGTACTCTGCTCTACCTGGCCCTGCTGTTTTGGGGCCTGTTAGGAATTGTGTGGTGTACATCTATGAATATAGCACTGTCTATGCATCTCTTAATTTTGTGGTGTTTGTTGTACATTTATGATTATTACGCTGTTTGTCACTGATCCTATGAGTTGTGCCACACTGTAGAGTAACAATTAAGTAGGTGCTTTCAGAATTGCTGGGCACTCTGAAGCATGTATTGTGAACTAAAAGATTATTTTCCAAATAATATAATTTTATTCAGTAGCAAAACCAGTGCAAAGAAAAATCTGTGCAATTTAAAAGTAAATACATTAAAACTTAATAAATTAATGAAACAGAACAACCAGTGGAAAGAACATTCCTGTCCATTAATCTACATATACAACAACCATGGCTTTCACAGATCAGTTTATGGGATTGTGGTTGTTCTTAATGTCTGCTGGGATAGAGTGGTAGGGATAGGGATAAAGCCCCTGATACCACATGGAATGTAGGGTGGGAGGGCATAGGGAGGTGCTGTTATGGAGTTTCCCATGGACTGCAAAGGAGGGCAAAACTGGGATTGTTGTAACTAAATCCACAAGTCTGCAGTATCTCTGTTTGTTGTTGGAGAAGGTCCATTATGTCTTGGTGCATTTCCCTCTCCTTCTCGTCTCTGCTTTTTCCTTCCCCAGGCTGTCTGTAATGTTCACCCTCCAGACCCTTTCCTCAGTCTCACGCAGCACTGGCTTGCAGGATCTCATTGAACACATCATCCCAAGTCCTCTTCTTTCTCCTCCTTCTCTAGCTCAGGTGTTCCTCAAGTGCGGAGGCGAGAACCTCTCTGCGCCACAATAGCAGCAGCTGCAGATAAAACACACAGAGGTACCACTGTCAATATAGTTACAACAGGAAGTGAAAGTTAAAAATCAGAACCCCCTTCTCTTGCATCCCTAAAATTTAAAACAAGACGTGCGTATTGACACTTTTGCTTCAGAGTGCTTGTGCACGGTGCCACTCATGAGTCAGCCATGGTGAGTATGGCCCACCAAGGGTGAAGAAATGAGGGAATTTTGCTCAGTTGCATGAAACTGAGTATAGGACAATGGTATTAAATACTGGCACCACTGTCCACAGGAAGTGGTGATTTTAGCGGATCTCTCACTCCTGATATAACAAAGGCGCAGAAAGCACAGCTGCTGTTTACTATCTGCTGCTAGCCTGTGTACTACAAGGGTGCCTGCTGAAGTTATCCCTGGGTGGCATGGGAAAGTGTCATACCACAAAGGAAGCAGTAAGGCTGCCATCCCTAGAAACCTTCAGGAGAGGATTGCAGAGTACCTCCATGAAAGTTTCATCAAGATCTCTCATGAGAATTCAAGGGACATCCCTGTGTACATAAACTGCTCCACATGCCCCCACTGGCCTAATTCTACAAGAGAATGAAAAGCAGATAACAACAATACCTGTCTTTGTTGTACTCCTACTTCTTTTAGTACAAGTAAATTAATGAAAAGTCAGTAATTGTGCCATGTTAAATTGCGGGCACCAGCAGTACGTCATTGTAATGGGAAACTCATTTACACACTTTCCCGAAGTTTCTTCCCCTGCATCAAGCTCACCCATGCTCGACTGCTGGGACTGACTGGACTGTGGTGGAGTCTCAAAACAGGTCCTGGCGCCCCGCATAGGTGGAGCTCCCTGGGCGCACATCCCCCATCCTCCTCCTAGTTGTTCATGCCAGGGACCTGTGGCTCCACAAAGGTATCCATGGTTATGTGTGGGATATCAGTAGGGTCTCTGACAATTATGGCATGCAGCTCTTTGTAAAAGTGGCAGGTCTGCGGGTTAGCACCAGAATGACTGCTGGCCTCTCGATATGGCTGACCCATTCCTTCTCTTTCACACAGCACTGCAGCTGGCCTGTCGTACTCCTTCTCCTGCATACCCTGTGCAATCTGTTCATAGATAAACATGGCTGGTCCATAGCTGTGCTTACACAGCCTCTTCTCTCCACAGGCCCAGGAGATCCAATATCTCCTGTCTATTCCAAGCTGGAGTGTGTCTGGATCACGTGGCCGCCATGGTCAGCTGCATAGTTGCGTACAACAATGGGAGAGCTGGTAGGTATGCTCTCCAGCTGGACAAACAGGAAAAGGCATTTCAAAATTTGCAGGGTTTTAAAAGAGAGGGAGGGTCTTTCAGTCTCCATGACCCCTGGACAATGGCATTCACAATTGTGACCAAAGAGGTCAATGTCAGACACTGTTGAACAGCTGCTGGAGGGCTGTTAGAATCCATGTAAGTAACGCAGTGTTTACACTTGCGCTGCGTCGACCTCAGTACATCAACCATGGCTTAATGCTGCTCAGGGAGGGAGTGCTACTGCATTGCTGTAACGGGGCACTTACATCAGTAAGAGACAAATTTAGGTATAGACACATGCACATGCGGCTTACGTTGACCTAACTTTGTAGTGTAGACCAGGCCTGATTGACTCCTTATGCTGTCCTATGGTATATTTCTTAATCCCTTTAAAACATAACAGTAATTCATTATTAATGAAAAGAGTATTAGCAAGTGCATTAGAGAGTATAGTAGGACTCAAATGTTTATTTTCATCCCTGCTACAGTTTTAATAGCCTGCATGTAATTCCCGCCTGTGATTCTCCAGTCTATGAACACTTTGTGAATAATCAATCTTCTGGTTACATTACTATGCAGTGGCATTTCTGGGAGTTGATATAATTCCTGTAATCTGCAAGCTGTTTCAGGTACATACTGGAAGGCCATCTGTGCATCTCAACAAAATTGCGTTCTTCCGCTAAAAGTAAATAAATAGTATTAATGTTAAACGTGTATATACACACACACACATACACTACAAACTGAAAAACTTCTAAAAATTGCTTTAAACAACATTAAGGGCACACAAACCCATAACAGAAGGGAGCAATAAAGTTAAGGCTGAAACTCTGTCCATTGCGCCAATGGTTTTTTTGCAGCACAAACTGTAAAAATCAACTGCCTGAATACCCTTGTTGTTGTGCTAGGCATAAATAAGTTAATTAATTTTAAATGAACATAGTATTCAGAAAAGATATCAAAATGACAGTCCTGGAGACAAATCCTCTATCCACAAAAGAGAAACAACATAGGTAGCAACAATGCGGAACACTTTCTTATGCAATCACAACACACAAGGAATAGTTCGTTCTCCACTCCTGACTTCCTATACTGAGAGTGACAACAAAGGGGATATGGATACATCTCTAATAAGAATTGAATTTAAAACTACTACTCAATTTTACACAGATCACCAAAAGCCTTCTAATAGTGACAAAAGGGTAAAATAAGACCTATTGCTGAATTTCCTTTTTGTTGCGGGTTTAGCTTAATTTTTTTCTTTTTTGTTTTTGTTTTTTGATTTTGTTAGTGATCTTCCTAAAAAATAACTTTTTTTGAAACACAATTTTAGGTCATCATAATTAGGCAAGATACATCCTTCCTACTAACTCAGTGTCCCAGCATTTCCTGAATCAGATTGCATCAGAAGATGTCCACAGCCAATTTTCTTGGGTTAGGGACAGGCAGAATACAGATGTCAGCAGTGTACAATAGGGCCATATTGTGAGAGGTGCTAAGCTAATACAACTCCCATTAATCAGGCAGGTGGGTTTCTACATTTCTCTTAAAGCAAACTGGGTGGGTACACCTCACAAGGTTTGGCTTAAAAAAAAAATTATATATAATTTACCTCTTCCACTTCTATTTCCTAAACCAATTTGACTGACTACTTTGTCACTTGGATTTACTTACATGAATGAAGTGCCATTTAATCATTTGGTTTCATAATACGCTATATCACCTACTGAACAGCGCTATAGAGATCCTAAATTTTTTCTTTAAAAATTTTTTATGCTTCTTATGTGGTGTTTAAATACCATGTCCTTTGAATCAAGATTACAAGTTGTTTCCATGTATAAAATAAACACACTTAAGTACATCTCTCCGAAGTCTTATTTATCTCCTCATATGCTCAGAAGCAGCATTACTTAGCATTAATTCTTCAGTCCAAATACAGTGGAAAAGGTTGGGTATTTTTTTAGTTTTTAAAAGACTAGAACTGGTTAACTACCTGAAAGATCTTGAAATTCAGGCTTTTGACTGAAGATGAGGTAGTTAGTGGCAATAAAATGAAGGAGCCAAGTTGAAAGGCAGTCAGAGTTGTGAAACTGCAAGGAAAAAAGGGAAGTGAAACAGAATACAAATAGTGTTCATGACTAAAACAGATAAAAGATAGCAGAAGGAAAAAAGCAGAAGTCATAATTTAAGATTTCCAGTGTCAAAGTAGCAGCATAGCAAATGAAGAATGGTATCCATGGCAAAAATAAATGAGGGAAAATATAGCACAACAATCTGGCAACAACATACAAATTCTCAGAACGTCAGGTGGAAGTAAATGTACTACCATAGGGATAGGCAAACTGTTTCACGTTAACAACAGGGCATGGTGCCAATTGTTAAAAACTGCTGTTAAAGGCAACCTTCCTTAGCTGAGGTAAGTGTTGAAGCAGCTGCTTAGACCCCTCCCTCCAGTGATAAATCTCTGATGAAGAATTACAAACAAGCACAGGTGCTACTACTGCAGCTGATCTACTATTAAATTAAGGGAAAAATGAGTAAGAGATGTCATAGGAAGAAGCTGACTTTAATAGTTTTTTGAATCCCAAATCTGTGTGGGAATGATGAGGGGATACTCTCTCTGAACAGTTACTGAAAAACAGATGTAATACAGGAGAATTTTAAAAGAAAATTACAGTGTATTAAAAATTATATTCTAATTATTACTTCTATTTACAAAAAGAGTAAACTAAAACACAAAGTGTTTGAAATAGCAGCAAACAGGCAGCAAACAGGTAGCTGCCAGCCACCATGACAGTCTCACAAAGCAGACTAGGACTGAGAAAATTCAGGTCCACTTAAAAATCAAAGTTGATATCAACAAAAAAAATTTTAAAGAAATTCCATCACTCATACATTACATGTCCATGTATGAGCAATACATACCTTGGCTTTTCTGAGCAAGCTAACAACACTGAGACTTGTAGACGCTAATTCCCTACTAGGCATACTCTGCAGCTGTGTGATGATATAAAGCTCACAGATATGCTGGAGTCTGGATACCTGGTACATCTCAGCACAAATCAAGAGAGACATGGCTTGCAAAATACTGGCTGGTGAAAAAAACAAACACGACTTATGGTTAGCACAATCTCACTGGCAGGCTGATCAAAACCAGTTTTACAGTAACCACTTAAATTTGCTTGGAATAGACACAAAATCGAAGTGCTGCTGATGATCTTATGTTTCTGTATTGTAGTTCACAATTTTTGACAGGTGAACTCTATTTTAGCAGAAAAGTATTTAATTTTAAAAAGAGTGACCACTATTTCATCCTCCAAAAGAATGAGCTAATGCAATATGTTGTTATTAAACTTTCCTATGTTGTCAACTGTGCGTCAAATATTGCTGGCCTCACACAAGTGAGCAGTCTTCAGTGAATTTAGGATTTGACCTTTCAATTTATATCATTTTGCTGTGTGTAGAAAAAATTGTTTTTGTAAAATTATGCAAAGTTTCATGAAAAAAACCAGACATAATATAGCAAGGTCTTTCTCTTTTTTTCAAACAGTAAAGTACAAGGGTAACATTTAAGCAGGTAGTGTTGGACAGAGAGATGAAAAATAAAAAATAAATAAAGAGCATTATTTTTTAAAAAATAATTTTCATTCATGTCCTCTAGGTGGAGTCACTTGAAATATTTAAGTACTACAACGTAAAACTTTCAAAAATTCCTTATGACAGTTTATAAAACCAAGATTACTTTAACCAAAATCTGTTTTGGGGATTTATTCCAGCTCAGTGTAGTCATCCGGTTTTGTTATAACTACACTATGAGATTAGACAGATTTAAGCTTTAAAAAAAATGAAACTTGACAAAGAGAAACAACTTTGTACTAACCTGGAGCTCTGACTAGAAAGAAATACAGTTTAAATATTGTTTTGATCTAAAAAATGGCCTCCAGGCATTGGAATGGCCTTGAAATGACTTAAAATTTAATTTTCAGTGTGTTACTTAAGTAGAAGATGAATAAAACAATTTGTAAATTCTTTCTTTACTTCACCCTGATTCCATTATAAATACATTTCATTGTAATGATACACTAATGCATCATATTTTGATAACTTACAAAAAAAATAAAAAGTTTTCCTTTTTAAAGGGGAGAGAACTTCATTTTCATGTTGTACCTCAGAAAGTTACACCTAAGACAAAAAAAGTTTCTAAGAAATATCTTTAGCCGATAGAAATCCTTAACCAGAAAATACACTTTTACTAGTGAATTTAAAGTACCCGGTAATGCAAAACTCTTCCCAGTGTACTTTGTTTACAACGCTGTCGTTTTGACACAAAACGTGAAAGGATGAAGCTGTTAAGAATACGACTAGCAACTTTTCACTTAATTTTTCTATTTTGGCATTACACCTGAATACTAATTTACAGAGAAGTGTAAAACTTCAATCCTTCATTCAGTATGTTGCAGAGGCAGGGAAATGAAAAGTCACTGGTGTATCTCCTCCCCCTTACTTCCCCCCTTTACCCCTCTATGCCCAAAAAATCTGGGGGCAAAAATATGCCTGAAGTATGCAAGGAGTTAAAGGATATAAGGATATTTTTACATTTGCCTACCTGGACAACAGGAGTCAGTGTACAGATACTCTAGAAAGGAGAGGAAAGTATCTTTGGAAACCCCATAAACTGGAACCAGAAAACTATTTGCTTCTATATAACTTCCATTAAACATAGCTGCCATTACTTCACAGCGAGCCACTAGGACTGCTCTGTGGGCTGGTACAGTAGCACCTGTCAGATTTAAAACAAAAAATTATGACATTTATTACTGCAGCCTGCGTTCAACACCAGTTTTGCAAGTTAGAGAAGTACTTATCACTTCAGGCCAGATCCTCAGCTGGTATAAACTGACATCACTCCGCTGAAGTCAATGGAGATATGACAATTTACACCAGCTGGGGATTTGGGCCATTGTGTCTTCTGTATGCAAGTAAAAGGCATGTGTAAGGATTTGCACTATACCCAAGTAGTTCCCAAGTTGACTTCAGGAGCATCACAGCTTTGCGAGATCTAAAGCTTTGTGAGATCACATTCAAACACACTAAGGCAAATCATCCAAGGTGGAATGCCAAGAAGTCAATGGAGTTTCAGCAAATACGAATTTAGCCCAAATTAAATGAAATAGTTCACATTTCAGTAAATCTGTGATGTTTTATAATAATATCTACATATTATCTCATTATCTCATATGCGGCTTTATTATTTAATATTTATATTACCTACATGGCCTCATTAGGGCAGGACCCCATTGTACTAGGTGCTGTATAGTCCTTTCTTTGAAAAGCTTATAATCAAGGCCCTGATCCTGCAATTTTTTTGAGTCTAGGTGAATTGCTGCACCTGTGCAGCACTGTACTAAAGGGAATAGGCTCCACAGAAGTGCAGCAATTCACCCATATGCAAGAAGTTATAGGATCAGGGCCTAACAAGACAGATAATGTCTGAAGGGTGGGGAGGAGTTATATAGTCAATATATAGAATTTTCACAGAAGTACATATATTAGCATTTAACTAATCTGTTTAACAATCTTCATTTCCCTCTGAACCTAACCATCACTAATTGACTGATTTCTTATAGCCATCAGTAAATGGTGTTTGCTTTCTGTTCTGTTACGATTAATCTTTGCTTATATTTTCAGATTATCTAATTAGCACACATTAAATTCATTGGTACACCTATAGCATATATTTTATATCTATACATACACATATGTAAGAGGTGCACATTAAATAAAAGATATACTACATAAAATTATATAAAAATATTTGCATACATACACACATTCAGTATTTAGGAGATTAAATAACCTTCTGTATTTTTTCAGCTGGGAGCCACTGTATTTGTATAATGTTTCAACAACACTTACTGAAGTACCAATACTTTTGTGGTCTAGGTGCCCAAATCCTGCAAACTCAATGGAACTGCTCACATACTTAATGTTAAGCACATACGTTTGCAGGATCATGAGCAAAGCCCTGTCACAATATATAAAAATTTCTTAATTGCACAGTTTAACTTTTCTAACTGTCCTACTTAAAAAATCAAATCAATTACTACAACGGTGACTGGAAAATTAGAGTAAAACTTACTCTTTGTGAAAATAGTAAGTAGCCATTTTGGTAATGGATGGCATGCTCCTTTGTAAATGTCAATTTATACATCAGTGATATTTTCTTGGAAATATGTAGTGGGTGCTATTGTTTCATCAGCTTCCCACAAGGAATATCCTAAGAGCAGAACTTAGAACTAAACTGTTGTGTTGCCACGTTTTGCATTAGTGTTTTGTTTTCATTATCAAAGGTCCTTTTGTTTTTATTGCATACTGAAAACAACATCAGAAAAAAATCCCCTTTCTCTGTGCACCCATTTTTGAGGGATTAAATCTTCATATTTGACCCTGGGTGTTTCAAGTTGAAAACAAAATAATTCAACAATTGTCTAGTCTTTGGAGCGAGGTTTTTTTGCATATGGGGTAGGAGTGGACAAGTCAGGAAAATTGTTAGTGTTCAGATAAGTATTTTGTTTGATACTGATTTGCAAAGCACGCCCCAGATGTATCATTATTTTTTCCATGCAACTGTTCCTTTACTGGATAAGTGCATTTAGTTCTTGTGAAAGTTATCTAGAGTATGCCATTACTTTTGTGGTGCACACACATTCTTCAGAGGCAGTGAGAAAACAGATCCAGTGATTTGGTCCCTTTTTGGGCTTCTGCCAAGGAATACTTACAAATCTTCATAAACAATCAATCCTCCTCAGTTAACAGTTAATAGCCTTTCAAATTATCCATTCAATTTTCTTAAAAAGGTCTCCTGTATTGTATTAAATCATAGATGGGCAAACTCTCTGGGCAGCTCCAGTAGCATGAAGGGACTAAAAAAACTGGCTGCATTCCCCCAAGCCAGGTTTCTCTCAGCAGGCATAGAGGCTGCACAAAGCAGAAAGCTGGTGATAGAGGAGCTAGCCTGTACTCTTCACAGTCACTTCAATAACAATCAAGATATTCAACATTAAATATTTTAATTAAGTCTTCACTATTAAGAGTGCTAGAAAAATTATGCAAATTCTTTTAACAGGTTATTTTTAGCAATTTAAATCTGTTCATCTTCAAGATCTGTATGACATCCCAAAGGAAAAAAAGTGCGTAAAAAACAAGTTACACCTACAATAGATACAGCAACATAATACAAACAGCACACTCCTCACTATAAAGCAAAACCTTAATCCCAACATCACCATACATAACTGTTAGACACCAATCAAAGAAAGAAGTGTATGATGTATTATTTTCCATTAAAAAGTATGAGGGGTGTTATTTTCCAGGATAAGTTCAAGTTTTGTGTCCTAGTGCTTTTGTGGGGAATGTGGTGTATGTATAGTATTACTGTACCTCTTGGTGGCGTATGGGATTTTCATAGCGGGGCAAAGTCTATGAAAAGTACGAATGTAACGTGTCTGGAGTGGTGTACGTTAAAATGGATACCTGAACTGGGCATTACCTTATTTTAAAGTATTTGGATGGGCTGTTTTTTTTATAAGCTAATAACTGGCTTTTAGAAAAGTTTCTTTTTTCTGTGGAAATTTATTGGAAAGTTATACGGTGATCATGGATCCTATGCACACCTACCACAACACATGGTGTACCTTGTCTGTGCACTAATGCCCCAAAAGCAACTATGTGGGTGAAACCAGACAATCACTGTACTCTCAAACTAACTCACACAGAAAAATTATAAAAGACAAACACTGTTTCGCACCATATCACGTCTCACAAAAGCATCACTCCATATATGACCTCTCAGTCCTCGTCCTTAAAGGAAACCTGCACAACACCTTCAAAAGACAAGCTTTGGAGCTTAAATTCATAACTTGGCTACACTCTAAAAACCATGGCCTTAATAAAGACACTGGATGTATGGTTTATTATAACAATCTGTAATATGCTACTTCCTCTTTTTTGTTCTATGACTATATGGTTGTTAATGGGCCATTTCCCCTTGAATGGTCCCTGTGACAGGGTGCTGACCAGGAATTGCTGAGCCAGCCCTCTGTCACTCCAGCTCCAATTAAGGGAGGTGAATTGGAGCGGATTAGAGGAACCTGAGCCTGACTGGCAGAGGTGGAACAGCTGCCAGGCTGATTAGCCTGAGGCTATATACAAGCTCAGAGGGAGGAAGGGAGGGGAGTGGGAAGCCAGAGAGGTAGCTATTCCCTCCTGGCTGCAAGAAAGAAAAGCCCTTCAGGCTGGAACCCCCAGCGATATTTGGTGAGAGGCGGTGGGTTTACATTGTGTAAATAAACTGCACCAGTGACTGCTGAGTCAGAAAGTCTCCGAGTGATTTTTGGAGCAAAGCAGAGACAGGACCAAGGGGGACCCTGCTATAGTCCCTTATATTATGTGCTAACTGTTTATGCTAACCAATCTTTTCCACCTGTGATGTAGCACTGTTGCTCCCAGGATATTAGAGAGACAAGGTGGGTGAGATAATATATTTTACTGGACCAACTTCTGTTGGTGAGAGAGACAAGCTTTCAAGCTTACACAGAGCTCTTCAGGTCTGGGAAACTTACTCAGTGTCAGAGCTAAATACTAGATGAGATTGCTGTGCCACTGTAGCGTTTTAAATGTAGGCAAGCCCTGAGTACCTTTCCCAGAGCTGAAGAAGAGCTTGAAAGCTTGTCTATTTCACCAACAGGAGCTGGCTCAATAAAAGATAATTACCTCACCCACCTTTGTCTCACTAATATCCTGGAACCAACATGGCTATACCATCACCACAAACTAAAATCAAGAAGGAATTTTCCTTTCATAATCTCTTTCTGGAAAGAGCTTCAGAAGATATTACTCGGCCTCTAAAATATTTAAGGTTCATTAAGATAGCAGGGAATTTCTTAATTGGTTGTGGGGCTATCCGCGCAGGTGAGAGTCATTAACATGAGCTTTCCTTGTCAAGAGTATGTCGGTACAAGTGTTCTGAAATATGAAACAACAAAAGATACTAAAGAAATCAATATTTAGTATTTAATACAAACCCTTCTAATCAGCCACAGAGAAATCAATTGTGGGGGAAAGGAAATTCTCCACTTGAGGGGTTTTTCCCTCCTGTGAGAACCACCAGGGAGTTAGGGAGCAATATCCATTTTCAGTATTCTTCTGGACATGACATTCTTCAGTCTGCCAGGGTTAGAGCAGGTCAACACTACAGCTTTGGACCTCTGGCTTTGCCATTGAATATCTGGGTGACCTTAGCCAATCCAACTAACCTCTGCAAGGCTGTTGTGAAGCTTAACATATATTTGTACAGTATTTTAAGATCCCTGGAGGCAGGCAACTCTATAAGTCTGTAATGTTTTTAAGTAAACTGAATACCTTAGTGTTATTAAGAGCAAAACCCAGCATCTGCTCCTGAAGTGCCAGACAAATACACTTGGCTGATTAAATAAGGACTCCCCAGGCAAAGAAATCTGAAATGGGAGCCGCAGCAGTGACTCACTAGAGGGATAGGAAGGGGTTTCAACAGTATGTCTATACTGCACACAAGACTCTGGGATGACGTTTGAGCCCAACCCCTCCTTCTGTCCACTCACAAATCAGTCTCACTCAGATCAACAAGCACTCAGGACTTGAGTCCTAGGACCTTGCTAGGGTTGTCCTAGCTAAACCTGCCGTACCACTGAAGGAAGATTTATCCCTTCAAGGACGAGGGCAGGAATAAGCTCTGCTTTCTCTAGTTCACTGTCCTCTCTGGGGTATGAGTGAGGGGAGCAGGATAAATAACATAGGATCAAAATAATTTTAACTATAATCCCCCTTAAAAGGTCTTAAAAACTTCAAAAATGAAGGAAATTCATTGGAAATATCAAAATCCCCTGAGGAAAAATCACAGTGGATAGTTTCCTGAAGATTAATTTTATGTCAGGATAGATGTCCCACTCTGATCGCATCCAAGTTGCAGTATTTATAACCAGTCTTGATGAGTGAATGGGGCACTGGCTTTGAACACAGGAGACCTAGAGTCAATCCCTGTCTCTGCCGCTGGTTTTCTGGATGACCTTAGGCAAGTCACTTCTTCAACCCCCCAAACCTCAGTTTCCCCATCTGTAAAATGGGATGACGATATTGGCCTCCATTTTAAAGTGCTTCGAGATCTATGGATAAAAAGTGCTAGATAAAAGCTAAGTACTTTTACTGGTGGTGTTATGATACAAATGGAGGGAGGGAGCACAGGCAATATGCTCCTACTCAACCCATACACCACCCCCGGCCAAACACACACATTTGTTTGGCTGGCTATTAGCCTGCCTGGAGCCCTGAACTGAACAAACTGCATTTTTTGAATGAGAAAAACAATCTACAAAAATGAGGTTTTGAAAGGTGACTGCCCATTTCTCAGAAGACTTATCTAAATAGGAGATAAGAGGGGAGACCTATGTCTGTTGTCAGGGAAGCAGTTGGTGTCTGAATGGAAGCATCTGCCTGTGTCGTAAATGTAAAGGGAAGGGTAACCACCTATCTGTATACAGTGCTATAAAATCCCTCCTGGCCAGAGGCAAAATCCTTTCACCTGTAAAGGGTTAAGAAACTACAGTGACCTCGCTGGCACCTGATCCAAAATGGCCAATGAGGGGACAAGATTCTTTCAAATCTGGAGGGGGGGACAAAGGATTTTGTCTGTCTGTGTGATACCTTTGCTGGGAACAGATCAAGGATGCAAGCCTTCCAGCTCTTCTAAAGTTAGTAAGTAATGCATTAGATTTTCTTTTGTTTTTTGGATTGTGAAATTCGCTGTGCTGGAGGGAATGTGTATTCCTGTTTTTGTGTCTTTTTGTAACTTCAGGTTTTGCTTACAGGGATTCTCTATGTTTTGAATCTGGTTACCCTGTAAAATATTTACCATCCTGATTTTACAGAGGTGATTTTTACCTTTTCTTTAACTAAAACTCTTCTTTTAAGAACTGGATTGATTTTTCATTGTTCTTAAGATCCAAGGGTTTGGGTCTGTGTTCACCTGTACAAATTGGTGAGGATTTTTATCAAGCCTTCTCCAGGAAAGGGGGTGTAGGGCTTGGGGGGATATTTTTGGGGAAGATGTCTCCAAGCGGTCTCTTTCCCTGTTCTTTGTTTAAATCACTTTGTGGTGGCAGTGTACCAGGTTTTTAACCTAAGCTGGTTCCCAAGGCAAGAAAGAAATCTGTGCCTTGGGGAATTTTTAACCTAAGCTGGTAAGAATAAGCTTAGGGGGTCTTTCATGCAGGTCCCCACATCTGTACCCTAGAGTTCAGAGTGGGGAAGGAACCTTGACAACCTGCCACAAGCATCTTCCCCCCATCCCAGGGAGTTGAGGGGGAAGAAGATCACCAGAGTTTCTTTTCTTCTTTCCTTTTCCACGTGATGGCTGCGAGCACTGATGCATTCCTCGCTGAGTGCAGGTGCTGTCAGCAGCATCCCAGAAGCGGCACTTTGCCAAAATGGGAATCAGATCTCAAAGCCTTCCAGCTCTGTTCTAAATTTAGAGCTACGATGCTTGTGCACATTCTAAATTTAGCAAAAGGTGTTCTTTCATCTCCAGCTATCTTGGCTGCTTCTACTGCAACTGCTCGTGCTGTTTTCTCTAAGTAGCTTCGTCACAAACTTTTCAGCTCATGAGGCAGCAAGTTACACTTTTTCCAGCTTCCTACTTTATGTCTTCCCATTTACTGTATAGCTTTGCCTGCAGTAAAAAGAGCTAACGCTTGGGAGCCCATATGGGCTGGGAAGCATGATCTGATTAAGCATATTTCTGGGCAGACATATAAGCTGTTGGTAGCTCATAATATTTTTATTACAAAGCTTTTATTCTGAGTTACCCAGGAAAGAATTTTCTGTAGTATCTGGCTGGTGAATCTTGCCCATATGCTCAGGGTTTAGCTGATCACCATATTTGGGGTCGGGAAGGAATTTTCCTCCAGGGCAGATTGGAAGGGGCCCTGGAGGTTTTTTGCCCTCCTCTGTAGCATGGGGTACAGGTCACTTGCTGGAGGATTCTCTGCTCCTTGAAGTCTTTAAACCACAATTTGAGGACTTCAATAGCTCAGACATAGGTGAGGTTTTTCAGGAGTGGATGGGTGAGATTCTGTGGCCTGCATTGTGCAGGGGGTCAGACTAGATGATCATAATGGTCCCTTCTGACCTTAGTATCTATGAATCTATGAAAAAACAAGGAAAAACTGAGACACTGTACCTTGTATTTGGAAGATGACATCAGCTAAGACATGTGTATTAAAAAAAAGCTTGAGAGAAGTATCAGATAACTGCAAGGGTCTTGCTGTCTGATGAGATCTGCAATTCTTGGCACTATTCACCTGCAAGACAAAGATACTGACATGTATAATTGCCTCCTAGTTGTACATGGGTGTTGCATATTGTTTCTACCATGAAATGCAATGATTCTCATCTTTCCTCCTAATTCCTTTTTCCATCACTGTTGACAACTCCACTATCCTCCCCATCTCTCAAATTTATAATCTTGAAGATCCCTAGCACCTTTTTTGTTCTCCGCCCACATGCAAAAATCTTGACAAAACCTACTGCTTCTGCTGTAACATTTCTAAAATCTGCCTCTCTCTCTCTCTACAACCCCCATTATCACAACCTGTTTCATACCACTGTTCTTTCTCTCATTTAGACCATTGTAAACTCTTCCACTCCAGTCATTTCATCTCTCACCTTTTCAACATAAAAAGCTATAAAAATCTTTTTGCCATTTCAGTCATGTCTTTACCCTTCTCAAGACCCTTCACTGGTTCCTTGTCTCTTCCTTTGAAAAGCTGTAATTGCTCATCCTCATTGTTAAAGCTCCCATTTCTACATCTCATGTCAGCTTGTGGTTAGACCATTCCTCATGTCATTATTCCCGTTGTCTCCTGCTCCCACTTATACCTTTGTGTTTTTTTCCCAGTACACTACAGTCTACATCTGCAACGATACCCCTCTCCTGCAAACCAAAGGCTTTTCTACACTTACAGCATTGCAGTGGCACAACTGCAGCAGCGCTGCTGTAACATTTAGTGAAGACACTACCTACGCTGACAGGAGAGCGTCTCCCATCGGCATAGGTACTTCACCTCCCTGAGAGGCAGCAGCTATGTCGATGGGAGAAACTCTCCCATCAATATAGCACTGTCTACACTGGGAGTTAGGTCAGATAACTGTATCGCTCAGGGGTGTGGATTTTCCACACCTGAGTGACATAGTTATACTGACCTAAGTTGGTAGTGTAAAAGTTTTATATAAGTAATTAAGAAGGGAAACCAAATTAAAAATAATAGTAATTAAAATCGTACTGCTAATTTTCCTGAATGAAGTTTAAACAGGGCTCAACTGATATTTAAAATCTGATCTAATTTATGTATTTATGTTTATTTTTACAAGAAAACCTGACTATATATCCAGAGCAGCTAGAGGGGCCAGAGGGAGTACCAATTTAAAAGATTCTCTTTTCAATCGGAGTCTTCTCTCTCTTTCCATGCCCCTTCCATCTGCCAGTCAGGGAATCAAGAGAAATAAAAGGTCCATTTAAGACAGGGGTAGGCAAAATGCGGCCAGCCAGCCATTTTACTCCAGCCCTCAAGCTCCCGCTGGGGCGCGGGATCTGGAGCTTGCCCCGCTCCAGCCGGGGAGCAGGGTCGGGGGCCACTCCACGCGGCTCCCAGAAGCAGCGGCATAGCCTCGCTCCAGCTCCTACGCATAAGGGCAGCCAGGGGGCTCCAATCTTCATGCTGTCCCTGCAGCTCCCATTGGCCAGGAACTGTGGCCAACGGCACCTGTGGACGGGTCAGCATGCAGAGATGCCTAGGCATGGAGCTTTACAAAGAAGGACTCCCTTTCAAGCACCCTCCACCTGTCAGTTGCACTGTTGTCAACTCTTGCAATTTTATTGTGAGTCTCAGTATATTTAGTGCTTTTCTTAAAGCCCCATATATGAAATCAAGAGCTTGTGAGAGCTTCAACTTTCATTTTTAAAAAAGTATGTGTCTAGCTCTCATGACTGGGAAGTAAAGCTTGACAGTGCTAAGCAAGTGCACACTTAAGGTTCAAAAACCAAAAGGCAAATAAAAATCATGAGATTTTTTTTTGTCCCCGTCAAAAAATACATACTGGATTATTTTTAAACCAATTTCATGAATATTTGGGTTTGGCTCATAACCTTTGAATGCTTGGGGTTGGCAATTTTGCCATTCAGAGAGCAGCAACTTCTATTCACAAAAGTTAACTGACTTGTTGATTCACATTTTGTCTTGGGGCGGGGGGAGGTTTAACACACACAATTTAGGGTACAACCCACTTCCCATTTAAGTCAATAAAAAAAACCTTTGTATAAGGTTTGCAGTAGCAGGGAGGAGGTAAATTTATTTAAGAGCTGTTTAAAATTAGACCACTATGTATTTTTGACTAATACACTTATTTTCATGTGAACTACATTTCCCTGAGAAGTAACTCTGGTTCAAATATAAATTATTAGTAGACAGATATTTACTTCACAACACCCACTTAAAGAAACCACCTCCTGATTTCTGTTAGAGAGGCAGAACTTCTGGCAGATACACATAATGGCAGAGCTTTCCTGGGGCAGCCTCTATTACATCTGAATTACTGTTAATACTGGTGGGCAGACTGTGATGGAGAAAGTATTATTTATCATTTTAAGCAACCTACTGTTATGTAGACTTCACTGATCAAACTTACAGTAATACTGTACTTTGGAAGTGCACCTATGTTGTTATACAATGGGGGGAGAGGTAACATCTTTTTATTGGACCAACTTCTGAGCGTCTCTCTCACCAACAGAAGTTGGTCCAACAAAAGATGTTACCTCACCCACCTCGTTTCTCTAATATCCTGGGATCAACATGGCTACAAAATACATTTAAGTTGTTATATTTATTTTTTAAAAACAGCTGACAGACAAGATTCTGCAAACCACAATACTTGTACAACAAAGATCATTACGAAAAGTTATTTTTCATGAGTCCAGCTATTCTACGCTAAAAGTGATTACAAAAGAAAATAGTGGCAATTGACCTTTCCTGGAGTTTTCAGGATACATTTAACTTTCTCAAGTATGAGCTCAACTTCTCCTGGGTCTTTCAACTTCTTTTTTATATCTTCTTCCAACAATTCCCATTGGAAAGCACCTATGACAAAACCAAGTTACTTCCTTAAGGCATGGAATAGCTTTTTGGTCCATATTATTACGTATAAATTAATGTGCATGGGACTTCATGGACAGATAAAAGAATGCCTATGCCCAACAATTCAGTTTTATAGAAAAAAGTATTTCACAGCACTTTTGTTACTTACATTTTTCAGCAAGTTTGTGCCCTAGAAAGCACAAATTATAACTCTGCAATGGTCAACCCTATGCACTGATGTAATGTTGACTTTATCAGGATTTTGCAAGATAAGGCCAGCATATCTTGATTTAGAGTCTCAAAGAAGTCTAGGCAATTTAGATATGTGCATATCATAGAAAAAAGTCTAAATCCCCTCGACTGCTTCAAAAATATCAAGACGAACTTAACTCAAGGTCCTGTATAAACTTTGTATGGACAATTTCAGAAAAGATTCTGTTTAAGCACAGAATCAGGCATTTAACTATGTTAATTTCTCCTAATATAACAGTTATTTGCCATTTTGAATGATGCCTACATTGCTGAAGCTTAAAGGATCAGCTACTTAAAGCAATTTACACACGAGGCAGAACAGGGAAGGGGGAGGACATTTCTACCAAAATCAGTTTATTTAGATTTTCGTTTTCTGTGTTTTCCCTGTTATGTTTTCTAGTCCCAAGGTTCTCAAACTACTGTCCTTGGGCCATTAGCGGCCTGCAAAGAGCTGGCTGATAACATAGTGTTGGCTCCTTCCTATTACATTAAAAGGACTAGAAACTACATTATTTTTCTAATATTACTTTTCCATGTAAGCAATTGCTGTAGTTTCCACAGAAATGCTGCTAAATTTGAGAGGAGGTAAGCTTCACAAATGTGAATGGGACACAACTTTTCTATTAAAAACTGTTCTAAAATTTTGAAAACTCTATATAGGGTTTTATACTATGCTCACCTCCCTAGTATTTATGCTCTCAACAGTATAAAATAAGTTTGTTCTTTGGCATATGGCGCTCTCTTCCTTAAAATCCTAGGATACTGTGAAGAAATTAGCTTTTATTTTTATAACACTTTCTAAAATAAAAGCTATCTATTGTGGAAGATACTTGTGTTTCAAGATCTTCCTTTACAAACCAACTTCTTCTCCTTCGGATTCTGGATTGAATTTATATTTGATATCTCTAATTGCCAAGGAAACTACAGCAACATCTAATGTTAAAATCAAAAGTTTCCTGCAAGATCAAGTAGAAAAAGCTAGACTGAGAGGAAGAAAGCCATTACTGAAACACACATAAGTATCAAAAAATTCAAATTAAAAAAACAAGTGAAATCTTCCCTAGTGAAAGCCTAGTATCTACAGATCAAGAACTGTACGCTAAAGTATCCATAAATATCCTACCCGATCAAAATTTGGAAACTATTCTGAAAGAGAAAAGATCACATATCCACAAATTTCTCGGGTCTTGATAATTCTTACATAGGTTCCAGTTGTTCAGTAGCTGCTCTCCTAGAAATTTATAGTACTTGCTTATATGAGAGGAAAATCCCACCTCTCCAAAAACTGCCAAAATGCAAGATTAAGCATTCCACAGATCAGTGGTCCCCAACCTTTCTGTGGGAATAGCATATTCGTATTTCCAACAGACTGTGGCGGGCAGCGGAAAGAAGCCTCGCCAGTGGCATTTCGGTGGGGGGTTCTCAGGTGGCCGCGCTCGGCGGCAGCATTTTGGCGGCATGGTGTCCTGCGGGCGCACACAACTGCCCCGGCGGGTGCCACTGCGCCCGCAGGCACAGCATTGGGGACCCCTGCCGTAGATATTCTGTTTTCAGAAGAGAACTCTATGACTCCATCCAGCCCAATCACCATAAAGGGCAACTGGTCCCTCAGAAAGGATACTGAAAAACTTGCTGAATATGAGAGTCCACTAGCATCCGACTGTGAGAGCTGTTGCTTTATAACATACATGCTCCCAGCTGTCATCTGAAGAAAAAAAGTTTAACATGTAGTTAGAGTCCAAAAAGTGACTATGTAAAAATGGCACCTTCTAACATCTTCAAAAAAATCTGCTTCCTGTGGGTATTGTGGGTCAAAGTGATATGTTAGGCTCTCCACAGATAGCAGTTCTACTCTGGAGAAAGAAAGTAAAAGATCATGGACTTCAAAGATATGGAGCTAGAAAGAACATTATTACTTTGTCTGTTCTGCTTCTTTCATGGGTCTGGAAGAAATAAGCCTATTTATGAATAAAATGAAGAATGAAAAATGCATAAATGAATATACAGGAGAAAATAAACTTAAAACTAATTGAAACCTTTACTGCTACTAAGAAAAGTAGGTGTAAACAGAAAACACTAACTTCCAAAAAGATAGGTGTTCCCAGTGTTGCTCATCCCTGCTACAGGAAAGAAACTTTCAAGATTCTAAAGGAGCAAAGAAAACCTTTCTGGGTTATCTGCTTTATGATTGACAATTTTAGCTGTCTCCAAAGAGATAAACCATCCTATAGTGGAATACTGGCTGACAGGATACCAAAAAGGGATTGCTGTTGCTAAGGGCCTTAGATGCTGTGGTTTTCTGGTGTATAGGCATTACTGCCACAAGCAAAGAAACCAGACTTATTTTACTAAAAATCTGAACCCAAATACACACAAAGGTACACTAAACAAAAAGTATTTACTAAGCAATTGTACTTAAGGTATTTGGTAAACAGATGAACAGAACAGCATTACCTGACAATTTGATGTTTGGTTTCTATACTGATTATAAAGAGCCACAAGCATCTCTGACTATGAAGAATTTTAAAGTGGCAAATTCTGTGAATATTCATGCGTTCTTCACTGTTTGTACATTTTATCATTAAGAGAGGAAGGATGGCTCAATGGTTGAAGTGCTGGCCTGGGACATGGGAGATCTGAGTTCAATTCCATCTCCACTATGTAATTCCTGTGTGACCTTGGGCAAGTCACTTGGTCTCTGTGCCTCAGTTTCCCATTTGTCAAGTGATCGAGGAGATGGTGCTGCCAGGATAAAAAGTGCCTATGGAAACATGATACCCCTATGACCAAGTCAGTCAGAGGATGGACACACACACACAATTATACACCTTTGAAAATTTCAGAAGCTCATTTTTAAGTCACTGTATCCCCAGAAAGTGCATCTGAATTACATGTACGTGATTTTTAAAGACAATTATCCAACTGAGGGATTATCTATATTTTCAAAAGACTAAACTGCAATTGCTAAAATTTTTGGTAGTAAATGTGAAAAACAAACATTTTTAAAGTAATCTGTAGAACTTCCATCTGAACATTACCAAATGATTATAAGGTTAGCAAAGAGACAGTCTCTTTCAGCAATAGGTAGCATAGTCCATCATTTAAAAAACTCTCTCCTCTTTCGGAGACCCTTATTCTATTCACAACTGCCCTTAATGGGGGTAGGATCCAGCCCAAACTGCACAGTAAATATCTTTATTTAGCAATAATGTATACTTAACTGGTATCATATGGTATCATTTGAAGAAACAAGGTAAAAAACATGGTTTAATATTTTGTCTGAATAAACTTCAAACATCAGTGCTTTGTTTCAATGACCATTCGGGTTGGGGGACTCAACTATAGATGAGAGGCACATAGTCTGAAGGGGTAAGGGAGATGAAAAGGTGGCATACAGCTCATATTCATGTCCTTTTGTGATGCTAGGCCCCACATTGTGCAGGCCAGTCACCATGCATAAGTTAGAGCAAACCTCAGTGTGCTCTCGCATTCACCCACTGTAGTCAAACCCAAGGGGCTGAAACAGCAGCTAGGCATTGATGCAGTATGGAATACCCTGATCTCACCCCCATCTGCTAGTCGTACCACTATACCAGCAGTGGCGGGAGAGAGGGAAAATCTATTTCAACCTTATGAATAGAATCCATTGATAGTGGGGCACAAAACATCTACACTGTATCTCAAAAACTAGACTTCTATTCTTCCTGACTCCATATTTTCCTTAAAAATCCTCTAAATGGGAAGACCCAAGTCTGATAGGCACCATATTCTGCACTGACTTACACCATTTGTGATCTCAATGAGATCGCAAGCTATAACTTAGGGAAGAATTTGATCTATGCAAATATAAATTGCTTGTGTGTTTTGGCTAATATACATGAAGTTAAAATTAAGACAGAGCACCAGCATAGGCCAACAAACTGTATTTACAAGCCAAAGCACAAAGGATTACTGCACTAGTCTTTCTTCTCTGAAGATCTAAATTTAAACCCTGATTTATAACAGAAATTAAATTAATCGGTCACTATTGGTGCACATCAGAAAAACTCCACAGTATGAAAGGATTGGCAGACTGATCAAGAAAAGCCTAGGGCTAGAATAAAAGGGATATTATTATTAGTCACAAATGAGGTATTGTTGACAGAGGCTCTCACAGTGCATGCCCATATGGTATTTAAACCAACATTATAAATTCTTCACTTTGGTAAGTACTAAAGGGGAGTTAGCTGTTCAATTCCTTTGTGTCTTTGAAAATCCCCCCGCATCGCCAAGTCAGTCACCATTTAAAGAGGCTGAATTTACAGCATTATCAAGGGCTCGAGTAACAAACTGTGAGGAATCTTCTTCTCCAAGATAGTGTTTTGTCCTCTGCATCTAATGCAGAACAACATTACGGAATGAGGAAGCAATAGCACACAACAAGGTGTGCATTCAGCCAATATGCACACATCTTCAGTGTTTGTATACTGGGTAAAGCACACACCCTTGAGCATATTACTAAGCTTATAAAATGGTTTATAAGAAGTTTAACAATTTAAATATAATACTTATACTATTAAATTTTATTTGTTTTAATAAGTATTATATTTAAAGTAAGGAAAATTATTTATTCTATGTAGACTGATTTAAAAAAAAAACAAAAAACAAAAAAAAACAACAGAAAAAGGTTCCAAAACAGTGTATTAAAAACATTTGGCATAGATTTCAAATACATTTCTTTTTGCGATTTTGTAAACTACCTACCTATACTCACTTTTCTCCTTACCCTCCTTCTCTTTTCCTTTCCTTCTTCTTGCCCTATTTCTCCCTACCTTTACAACCACCCCCCTTCCTTCATCTTTATTTCCTCAATCCTCTGCCTACTTCAAAAAAAATAACCCCCTCATCAGTCCAGAGATGCTGAAGAGATGAGCATTTTCAGCGAAGCTGCCACCACTAGTTGAACAGAAAGGAAGGAGCAAAGATCCACAGAGAAGCAGTTCACTCAAGTGCTGCTTCTCCTAGTAAGGACTGCTCCAGCCACTCAGCTAAAATACATGGGACCAGCAGAGGTTTTCCTTCTGAAGCCCTACTTAAGCTGCTACCATTACTCAGTGGATTAATGCCAGTATCATCCTCCTCTGAAGTTCTGAAGCAGTAGAAGCGGAAAGGAAATGAAGTGAAACAAAAGAAAAAGATAAGGAGAAAGAAATGAGAATTAAGAATTTCAGAAAATCATTAAAAGGATATTTTAAACATTTCCTATATGAATATTATTTGATAAGTCTGCATGTAGCATAGTGATCTAGTTGGTGAAGTTGCTTTATAGACCTCATGTGTGTTCAGTGGGAGATAATTAGTACAGAAAATCACATAGGATGCTCATCTCCTAATTTCCACTTTAAATTTTGTTTCAAATTATTGACCAGCATATAAATAGTGGGAATATACACATGTATATAAGGCAGTACTGAACTGCCAAGTAGCAGCACTAAGTCCTGCCAGGGAAATCTATGATTCTAAATCCAACCCCACTGCAGCGATAGATAAGACATGAGAATCAGGAAGCATGCAGAGCTCCTCAGAGGTTAAATGCCATTACTGGGGAGCTCAGCTCTCTACTTCCTCCAATGCAAGCCTCATATAAGATCACTCCTCCGAAGGCTGGCATGAGACTTTGGCCAAAAAACAAAAAATCAGCTTACACCCAATATGGTACACAAACTGAAGGCTCTTTCAGCCAACCAGATAATTTACATCCAGATTATTTTTACAAAAAAGTTTGCTAATGCTCCATGCTGTTTTACTGAAGGCATAAGATTGGAATCAGTCTTGGAGGAATTATAGTAAAATATTCCTGGCCCTTTCCAAAGGCTATGGACTGCCATTCTAAGGGAACAGTCCTTTAAATGCTTTCAACAACCATCATTCTGGAGATAAACTCAGCTTCCTTACATATAACATCTTTAACAATATATAGGTACACATTTCTAATTACTGTGAATGTAATGATGCATTATTTAGAGAACAACTACTTCCTCCCAAAAATATCTTATAGTTTTCATTAGTGGGGATGTCATATGTAATGCAACTAGAAGTCGTATCAGTACAAAGTAATAGGCTATTCAAACAAAAAAGAGTTGCTAGATGATTCAGTGTTCTTTAATACTTTACACTTTTTGTGTCTTTCAACTGAATCTCACAAAGTGCTTTATAGAGCAGAAAAATATAATTAGCACCATTTTAACAGATAGGGAAATGGAGGTTAAGTGACTTGCCCAAGGTTACAAAATGAAAATGGCAGAAATGAAAACAGAACACTGATCACATCACTCCCAGTCCTCTGCTTCAACAAACCAGATAATGTTGCTCCCCATTCTCTTTAACATACTAGTGTACACAATGTTTTTAACCATTTTTAACAGTTTTATTTTGTTCTGAAATTAATCTCACTGAAAAGCTGTTTTTAGCAGGGTGATGTTTGGCATTACATTCATTTTTACCTGTTACTTATGGAAAATTTATCATCATTTTTAGAATTTTGGAGGAAATTTTTTTCCACTTTAGAAGCTTCTGGTTTACTAGATTCAGTGACTTTGGAACTGAATGTATAGTGCTAAAAGCAATAATTTTAAGGTAAAGCTCCATTTCCATGTAGAAGTTCTTCAAAATAATGGGTTATAGAGATGGACTTTTTAATCAAATTGATTTAATCCTAATAGAGGAATATATTTTGGTAGGGTAATATACACACTTCATAGCAATATGTTTGCTCTCTAAAAAGATAGTAAACACTGGAACCATTCTGACAGGATACCTGAATAAATGAAGTGCAGAATGTCTGACAAACAAAAACAGAAGAAAGAGTCTTTAACAATGACTCTAACCGGTGGGCCGCATGGTGAACCTTGGTTAGAAACTGGAAACACAGCCTCACTGTTCACTGCAAACAGAGTCTGTGCAGTCCTTATGATAGAGGAATCCTGAATATCAGCTGGACTCTTCACATTGAAAAGTAACATGAAGACATGGCTTACAGAGCACAAAACAATCTTGTGTGCTTCTACTACTTCCTTTAAATCTTCTGAGTAAAATATCACGTCCACACACTGGCAGCAGATCAGCAAGTTATGTAAATCGGAATTATAATGCGAGGCTTCACCTTTTAAGATTGGCATTTTTTCTATAAAAGTGAGATATTAAAAATAATAATGAATGAACTGTTTTGTAACTCTAAACTCCTATTAGTTGCTATGCAAACAAAAGCATCTTTATTCTCAGAAACTGGATCAAATGAGGAGATAAAAGGGTATTTTCTTAATTACCCTCAATAAAAATTTGCTCTTTAAAAA
This sequence comes from Lepidochelys kempii, assembly GCF_965140285.1. Taxonomy (NCBI): domain Eukaryota; kingdom Metazoa; phylum Chordata; order Testudines; family Cheloniidae; genus Lepidochelys; species Lepidochelys kempii. The sequence goes on along the minus strand of NC_136384.1, from coordinate 61,742,473 downwards.
CTACACATCACCTTCACCATTAGAACAAATCCAGTCTTTCATTCACCTTGAGTGAGGTTAGTAGAATAATTAACATTAGAACTGTTTAGTAAAAATGTTTCCACCATTTTATAAATCTTCCAAAAATTTTTAAAAAAATTTATAATTATAGACATGTCTAATCTTTCATGTCATCTCACATGGTTTTTACATAAAAAGGGACTTAATAAAAAACTATAAATAAGTGTATACTTTACCAATATTATGGTTTAGTAAAACAATCTTTCTGAACTCAGAACTTCAACAACTCAATTTTTTGCATACCCACAAGATAAATGCAGTCTCAACACCTTACACTCTGCAGAAATCAGAGAGGTTAGAGACAGAGCCTGAAAGACTCACAGCAAGAGTTAACTGTCCGTAAAAAATGTTTCAGTGCAAAATTATTTATAGAACAACTCCATTAAACGTACTAGGCCAAATCCTTCCTTCCCTTACACCCACGCAACCCCTCTGACTTCATAGACGGAGCTCAGATCGATTACAAGTACTACTCTGATTTCAATCTCAGAACTGAGTGTAAAATGATTTAGGAGATTGTATAATTATGAGAAGTTTTATAAGAGTATATATTTTGCAAAGGTAATTTCTAATATGTTTATTATCTTAACTTAAGGTAACTTCATTTTTGAAAGGTAAGAGGTGTGGTCTGGTCCTCTTCTCATTTAAATCCATGGGAATGTTGCCATTGACTTGAACTAGGGAGAGGACTGGGCTCCAGATCCTAGGCTAAGGTCCAATATTTGGCATTTTTTAGAAAAAGTTATATTATACAATGTTAACACGAAACACCTTCAAGTTGTTATACCATTGGTCTGACCCAGGGTGGCCATTCTTACGCACTGAAATTTGATCAAAAGAACTATAAAAACTAATATGATGTTAAACTGCTGAAACATAAAATAAAAAAGACAAACTACCTTTTAGCCTTTCACACCTTCTTCCTAACATCTCCCTTTACTTTCTTGTGTTACTACTATCCTCTCTTATCTCCTCTTCACGTGCAACTTGTATAAACTCAGGCTTCATCCATAATTTCACTAAATGGTCCACATTCTGAGTTCACTTCTATGAGCACAACCCCAGATTTTTTTTATAAAACATACTACGAATTTTAAGTTTGAGTAGTTTTTTAAGTGACCACCCATCACATATCTTACATATACATATAGTTTTATAAAATCCTCAACATTCACAAAGTCTTCCCTAAATGATTAAGTAATCCATTCTGAGATAAAAATCACAGATCACAGTAGTTGCTATTAATGGGTAATTCATTAAACATGTTTTTAAATAATCTGATCAGTATTACACTGAAAAAAACTAAATTAACACTATAATCACCTGGCTGTTCAAGCTGAGGCGGTTTAACTCCATGGCACTTGTGGCTTTTTTTTCTTTTCTTCATTTTTTCAGAGGACTTCTGATTCAAGCTTTGGATCATAAAATACTCCAACTAAAACATGAGATGCATTTTTTAAAACTACAAATAAAGTTAAAGTTAAACATCAACATCCTCACTTTTCCCAGTTTGTATGCAGAACTGACACTGATTCCAATGTGAGTAGCTGTGCAATGTTGACTGAGTACTAAAATTTTACATAAGTAATCAAGTAAAGTGAATTGTGATAAAGAACTGTAGTTTGGATTAACTTAATTAAAAAGACTATCAATTCAAAAGTTAGTCGTTTGTTCTCTGGGGCAATGAAAGCAGAAACCACAGCTGTGCTACCAGAAAAGAATTCAATACATCAACCGTAACAGGTACTGCTATAGGATTTGGTGGGAGGAAGAGCGGGGATTGATAGGTAAAAATGGGTAATCAGATGCAAGTCCCAGAAATATGGTAAACAGTATAAGGGCTTTGTTACTAAGACCTATCCAGCAACACTTTATAACATCAAACTTATTAGCTGCTTTATTATACAAATAAAGTCAAAATATAAAGAATATATTTAAGAGCTTAGTTTTCTAAAAGCAGAAGATAAAAATGTAATCACTGTAACAGGAATGGTACATATAGTAAAATTATCCATTTTTGCAAAAGTCTTAAGATAATGTAAAGATGATAAAGTGTAAATATAGAACTAAGGGATCATAGAACAGAAGGAAAAGTGGCAGTAGTGAAAGGTAATTACTTACAAATGAGTAGGGTAAGGCAGTTATACACGATTACTGAATCTTATATGGTTTGTTGCCCCACAGGTAGTAGGGAGATATCATTTCAAGACTGGACAAATTTTGGTCAGGGGCTTGGAATAAGAAAAAAGTTTCCTCCCATGTTGGAACCAATGACACAGACAAAGGTAGACTAGAGGTCATGCAAATGAGATGCAAATTATGAGAAAGTAAGTGAAACCAGACCCTCATTAAGTCTCAGAAATACTAACTTCATCCTAATTGTGGTACAGTTTAGAAATCTGAATAATGTAGTTGGCAATCAAATGACAGAACTATGCCAGAGTCAAGTTTGGGGTGTAAGTTCTCTCAACCAGTAGATGTACCACACACAGCCTTAAAGGGAAAGGGAGCAATTCCATCACTTCTGAACTACCCCTATAATACAATACATAGGAAAACACAGGGAGGAAAAATAAACATCCTTCTTTGGGTCTTAACTATCAGAAAGAAATGGAGATTTTTTCTAGATGTTTTAAGCACTTGAAAGAAGTACTCCAAATTGAAGAACTAGAAAAACATGAACATAGATGGAAACACAACATTGGCTACATTTTGAAGTAAACCCTAATAGTGTGAAAGACACTGATGCCAAAAACTTTGACACCATTGGATAAACAATGCAATAATGGCATTGGCATAAATACTGAAGTATTTCAAAGTAAATCAAGAGCACTGAAAACAGGAACGTAGGTATTGGCATCATTAACCATAGAATCATAGAATATCAGGGTTGGAAGGGACCCCAGAAGGTCATCTAGTCCAACCCCCTGCTCAAAGCAGGACCAATTCCCAGTTAAATCATCCCAGCCAGGGCTTTGTCAAGCCTGACCTTAAAAACCTCTAAGGAAGGAGATTCTACCACCTCCCTAGGTACCCAGCACACTAACAGCTCTGAAAGCTCAAAGCTGGCTCTAGATCAGTGTTTGTCAGCAATTAAATGTGGTGCATGTGTCACTGACAAAGCTAAAGCTATGTAATGAAACGTGTTCTACAGGCTATACAAGCTTAACTGTAGCTCAGAGCCAGAGGTCTGTCCCAACACCACCAATGCTGTTGAAACTGAAGTAACCAGAAAGAGATCTCTGCAAAGAAATAAATTAAAGACAGATAAGGTATTATCAGTGGAGATATAAGGTCTCTCCCAGAGGTAGACTTCCATCTAAGGAGGTGGTACTTCAAACTTAAATTTGGAATTGAGTATAACCAATGCTGTAAGCGTACCAAAGCTTTGGTGTGCTCACTGACTAACCTGGAAGGAGCAGCTGGCCACTTGTAAAAATGTCAGAGGAGCTACCCTGAAGCCTATTTTGGTACCAAAACAAAGACTCATCTGGGTTACAAGTACTGAAGTACTTAAGGACTTATGCTTTGAGGCCTTCTCAGCTACTTAGCAGAAGCTTTATGAGATCAAGAGAAGCTTGTGATGCTCACTGAGACCTAGCAGCTTGAGTGGAATCTGAGCATAGATTTCTAAACCAACAAGTTATGGCTCACAGAGACATCTCAAGCAATAGTCAGGTCCATCTGTAATGGACATCTTATGACTACATAAGCTATGTAGTCATAAGATGTTTTAAGCTACTGGACTACTCCTCTGACCTTTTCTAAAAGCAGAACAGTACAAAGCAACAACAACAAATACAGTATAAACCCAGTGTCTATAAGAAAACTCAAATGAGGCTATAAAAGTAAATTTAAGGTCCATGAGATGCTGAGGTTGGATCTCTTCATAATGTTCAGAATTACATTAGTTAGTGTTATATTATTAGTTGTTATTATTATTATTACTATTAGTGTGATAGAGGGAGAGGTAAATTCATGTAAAAAATAATATGAAAGACTAAAGTCAGCTACTGCTACAATAGCAACAGCTGTCAAGAGGAATTTCCCCAACAACAGCAATGGAAAAAAAAATTACAGGCAACAGAGGGTGTTGTAAGTCTTCAGTCATAACTGATGTGCACTGCCTGCTGAGGTTTAATTTACAGCTTAGAGAATTCCCACCTGTTCTGCACTAGGACCACCTACCCAGCAATATACTATTACTACATTTTTGGTAAAATCCACAACTCTTATCAAGTATAGTGATATGGTTATCTGGAGGAAACTACTCAACATGATTAAAACATTCAGGAGCATTTTGCTTTTGCATTTAAAAGTAGTTTCAGATTTCCAGTTTTTGTATATTGCCTCCCTAATCATTGCACCAATCATATATCCACTTGGGGTGGGGGGAGGGGGTGTTTCCACCTTAGAGCACTATACATGTTTTGAATTCTTAAATTTGCTTTTGAATTTGAACACCTCTATATTGGGAAAAAATGGCCATAGTTGTGATTTCAGTATGTTTTTAATACTTCAGCTTTTCATTTACTTCCCCTTTCCCATTGACATAAGTTATTATACTTTTGAAACTTCATGAATTTTCGAAACAAAAGAGCAATATGATATTCTCACAGGTTCTGCATCCTGAAAAAAGTCCTGTTTAGTTTTATTTCAGGGCATTTAATCTGTATCACATGCTCAGGCATGCAGTGAGTGAAACAGGCCAGTTTCTGACTAAAGGAGAAACACTGTTGTAAAATGCTTATAAAGTTAACTCTCTTAGTGTTAACAGTATAATTTCATTTTCAAACATTACATAGATTAAAAATTATTTTTTGTCTAGCACAAGAAGAGAATAGGTTAATCAGAAAAATGAGGTGAAGTTAAATAGTTTCCTTCTTAAAAATAACCACAACCATGCATGATAAAAGTTGCTTCTACAAAATACGGTTACTGATGAGATTACATATTTAACAAATTTTCACTAAGGTACTACGCTCCCTATATGCATGAGTCTTTCACCTTAAAAGATGGAGAAAGAACTTTCAGTTCACTATAAAAAGTGGAGACACGAAAGATGACTTGCAATGGGAGAAATAACTGACTTGTATAATTTTTTGGTTTTTTATGTTAGTCTAAAAGATGTTTGTCAAAAACGGTTTCACTTTTTTTACATTCGACATTCTGGTCCTCTCTACTTTGGAATCAAGGTGGATAAAAATCAATGATTTTTTTTAAAATAAAATTTAAAAAATCAGATTTTTTTTATTTAAATAGTTTTCTTTTGATAAAATGCTTTTTGAGGAAAAACCTATCTAAAGATAGTTTTAATTAAGATACATTATAGTTCAAAAATATTGCATCATGGAATAGGGATTATAAATTCTAATTCTATAGTATGAGACAATATATTCATGTAATCTTTAAGAAAAGTTTTGTGAATGAGTTCCAATAGTTCATGGATTAGGGACCCAATCTTATGGGGTTCCAGGGGCTTCTGTATAGATTAATCTTTCTATCTACTCAGTGCTCAGTCTAGAAGACACCATCAGAGATGCTTAGTTTTGCAGTTTTCAAATTGTGGATTTGTCTCTTCAGAGATAACATGCTTGTTAACAGCAAAAATGTTTTTATATATTTATATAGAGGTGAGAAACAACAGACCTCAACCCTATTGTCCCTCTGCAAATTTGTGTACACAGAGTCAATCCCTCACCTCTCTCTAGAACAGCAAAAGTTTCAAAAAGTTCAATGAATAGAAGATTATTGAGGGCGGAATAGATCTGGACAAGGAGAAGAAGTCTGGAGACAAATGTGAGAAGCGAGGGACAGGCAGTAGAAACGGAAGTGGAACTGTTTGAGCAGCATATTCCAGAAGTCTTGAGGTCTTTCTGAGTGTAGCCTTCATTGATTTGAAATCTACCATACCATTCTCTAACTCGAAGGAAAAACCTATAATGGCAGCAGGCCATAAGAGAGACCCAGTTTGGGAATATTTTAATGAAGTTCTTCTACCTGTGGGTAAGACAGACACACGTGCAAAATGCAAACAGTGCAACAAAGAAATGCAAGGCCTGGTTTCCCGAATGAAACATCATGAAAAGTGTTCCTTCTCAGGAGGAAGCTACATTGAAGATGATGAAAGGAACCTGTCTGAACACGCAGGATCTTCAGGTTTGTAAACTTTTTTATTTCATAATTCTTTCTTAAGGACTGCCTGTTTTTCTTCTGGGACTATTCTTGAATTCTCATGTTTGAGCAAAAAATATAGTTGTTACTCTATGGTACTATCATTTTAGATGCAGTTGTGATAAAAAATAAATAGCTGAAATAGGTAGATCTTCCTTCTATAATTTCACCTTTAAAGTAGTACTGAATGTCAGTGAACGCAATGAGTAATATTAAATGAGCAGTATGGTAATAAATTAAATAACTGCATGGACTTATTTTGTTTAGGAAAATCCATCCTGAACATACAGGATTCTGAAGATCATCCACCTTCAAGATCACCATCATTTTCTATAGTTTCAGAGTTATCTGCCAAGGATAGTATTCCAGTCGCATCACATATATCACATAGCCACAGTATATTACCTGTAGCAAAAAGAAAAAATCTCCATCATCCAGAAACAACCATAGATAAGTTTGTGATAAGAACCAGCAGATAACAAAAAGAGGTAATTGATGAAAAAATTGCCTGGTCTGTTTATGCAACAAACTCTCCTTTCCGTATGATTGAGAACCCACACTTCATTAACACGATTCAGTCATTAAGACCAGGACACAGTCCACCCAACAGAGCAGATGTCAAAGGCAAATTGCTGCATAAAGTATATGAAAGAAAAATTGACCAGTGTGCTTAAGGTGTAGAGGGTGAATTGTTACCCTGAGTCTTGATGGGTGGAGCAATGTCCACAGTTATCCTGTTGTATTTGCTTGTGTGACAACAGAAGAAGAGAATGTCTTCCTTACAGAAACAATTGATACATCAGGAAATGCACACACAGCAGAATATTTGCAAGAAGTAGCAGTAAAAGCTGTAACAAACTGTGAAAAAAAAATTCAAATGTCTATTACGCAGCTTGGTCACAAACAAAGCTGCAAATGTATCCAAGATTAGAAGATATTTAGAAGAGTGATTCCCAAGCTAATAACATACAGTTGCAGTGCTCATCTGATGCATCTCCTAGCCAAAGTGTTCCAGAAATAAAGGCTAACATTGTTGAAATTGCAAAATACTTCCATATCAACCATTTTACAGCAGCAGCAGCTCTGAAAAAAGTGGGAGGAACCAAGCTAACTCTCCCACAAGACATGCGATGGAACTCAGGAGTGGACTGTTTTGAGCACTATATCAAGAACTGGCCTAATCTGATGATAGTTTGTGAACAAAATAGTGAGAAAATAGATGGTACGGTCAAGCCAACGTTGAGAACTTTGGCTGTAAGAGAAATGTTGAACACATGCTGAGTACCCTGAAGCCTATTTCTGTAGCCTTGAACAAAATGCAGGGAAATAGCTGATTTTTTGCTGACGCTGTTGAAATTTGGAAGGAACTGAGTGAGATCTTAAAAAGAGAAATATGCAATGACAGAGTTAAATTACAAGCATTAATGAATGGGACAAGCACTATCTCCAGCTCATTTTCTTGCAAATATTCTCAATACTAGGTACCAGGGTCAAATCTTAACTGCTGAAAAAGAGGAGTTGCCTATGACAGGGACATCCAGCAATCATTCCTCCATAATGCCAACTATAATAAACTTCAGACCGAAGGGTGAACCATTCAAGAAATATGTTTGCTGATGAGGTTTTAATGATGAACTGGTGGAAGTCACTTAAGCACTTGGATTCAGAGACTGCTGAAATGATAATCTCACTTTTAACAGCAGTAGCTTCTTCTGCTGGTGTAGAAAGAATATATTTTTCCGCTGGATAATTCATTCCAAACTGAGAAATTGTTTGGGACCTGAAGAAGCAGGAAAGCTTGTTTTTCTTTTCCAGATTATGAACAAACAGGAAAACGAAAGTGAAAATGACAGAGGTAGCTGCAGAAGCCAATATTTTAAGTTTCGCATGTTGACCTGGCTGACATAGTTAATTTAATTTTTGTTTTTTTTTTAAAAATATACTTCATTTAACTATTTTAATAACAATTTTAACAAAAACAAACCTGATTTTTAAAAACTTGAATGTTTAACTAAATTCAAAAATTCATATGCTTGTTTTGTTAAAATATGTTTGCTGTTGAAGAAAAAAAATCCAGAATACATAATGTTGTTGTTTTAGTTAAATAAAACAATTTAAATGTCTGTCTGGTGATGTTCTCCTCCTAATACAGCATGGCAAGAGAATCCTCCAAATATTAATAATTAACCTATTGAATTGGAGATATTTATGAAGTCATTGGGAGGTGAGCTCTCTGCTTCAGTTACCTTTGGTAAGTGAAATAACCAAACAATCATTCATTTTCTGATATAGCTATAAAACAAATCTGAAATCAGTTTTCAAAATAAATCATTTTTAAAAATGTGTACTGTGTACCTTCTAAAAATGAAACCTACATCTATTTCTGAGTTGTGAAGAATATAACAACCAACAAGAATGCACTTTTATGTAGAAATCTATGATTGAGTCTTTCTTACTAGCGATTTAAATCAATTTAAATCAAATCCGCTATTTGGAAGGCTATATGATGAGTGGAAAAAATTAATTAAGACTGAAAACTAGCAAATGAGAGTGAAAGGGATTTTTTGTCAACACATTTAAAACTCTGTTTAACTTCTATTTAAGTACAATGTCTAATCAACACTTGGTTGAAAGACTGTCTAAAAAAATCCTTTTCACTAAGTTGTGAGAACTCAAAATAAACATCTGAGATCCCAAGACGTTATAATTGATAGGGAAGATCACATTTAACATTTCTGATACTCTTAAAATACTAATAAAAAACCGCAGAAAATAAACTTATTGGAGAAACAAAAACAAACTTTCGGATCTTCTTCATACACCAGAAAGCAGCAAAAAAGGTGCAACCCGGCATTTTTTAAATTCTTTACAAGTTACCAGTATGGAATACATTTAAAAAAACATGCACTTTAGCAATCTCACAAGCAAGTCTCCACTGTTTAATTTGTGTTACGCATGTCATTGCTCATTTCGTATTTGTAAAAAACGTGTTTTTGAAATTTTAGTCCTAACTATCTAACATTAAGGGCTCAATCCTACTTCCACCAAGATCAGTGGAAACGTCATTGATTTTAATGGGAGTAGGAGCGGGCACTAAATAAAAAAAAACAAAAAAAAACCCCACCTTATTAAGTTACATCTCGAAGTGGGAGAGAAAAAAGCTAGTATGATTATCCACTTAAACTAGGTTGTCAAGTGGTAGGAAGAGTCATCTTGATTATTATCAGAGGCCTGCTGTACACACAGTTTTTCTATTAGTTTTTCTATTGCTCCACTGTAGGTGCTGCAGTGCCCCATGTCTGGGATCGGAGATCTTCACTGGCAGTGCCCATTGGACCACACATGCGCACCTCCCAGTCTCACGCCATGAGCAGCACGTATATATAAGTGCTGTGCGGTCCAAACATCACCCAGTTCCTTCTCTACTGCAGAGCTCATCTTTCAGCTCCAAAGCAGAAAGGCAGGTAGTGGAGCACCCATAGGGACACGCAACTCGAAAACTTCAGTTACTGCACCCGATGAGTAACCTTCTCTTCTTCTTTGAGCGATGTCCCTATGGGTGCTGCTTTGTAGGTAACTATAGAGCAATGCCCCTAGTTGGAAGGCTGGGGTTTCGGAGCAGCATTTAATGCGGACGATAGAACAGCGTGTCCTAGTAGAGCATCTAATGTTGCATCATGAGTAATAGCATAGTGACAGCTAAACATGTCCACAGATGTCCATGTGGTTGCTTTTCAAATGTCAGCAATCAGGACATTGTTGAGCAAGGCAAAGAGGTGGAGAGAGAGCAGGTGGAATGTGCTTGAGTGCCAGAAGGAGGTGGTTGATTATGCAGTTGGTAGGACAGGTTTATAAACTGTGACATTCACTTGGAAAGGCGTTGCTTAGAAATGGCTGTGCCTTTGGATCTTTCAGCCACTGACAGGAATAAACATGGCGAGCATCTGAAAGGTTTAGTTCTGTCCAGGTAGAAGGCTAATGCTCATCTGACATCCAGGGTATGTAATGCCACCTAGTGCTGGTTGCTGTGTGGCTTTGGAAAGAAGCAGAGAAGATGGATAGATTGGTTTAGATGGAAAGAGGATGGCACCTTATGTAAAAATTTAGGTTGCGGACGTAACGTAACCTTCTCTTTATGAGAAGCGGGAGGGGCGAGGGGGATGAATGCCATGAGCGCTCCAATTTCACCAACCCAACAGGCAGAGGTGATTGCAACAAGAAATGCTGTTTTCATGGAGAAGTGAACATAAGAGCACGTTGCCACTGGTTCGAATGGTGGTCTAGTAAGATAATGTAAGACAACGTAAAGGGCCCAAGCTGGGGTGGGATCCTATATGTGAGGATAAAGATTTTGGAAGCCTTTCAGGAAACTTTTCATGAGCGGTTGGTTGGTGGGTGAACGTAAGAGTGGCCGTCTATCTAGGGGTGAAAGACCATGATGGCTGCCAAGTGCACATGAATGGAGCTGGTGGATAACCCCCATCTTTTAAGGTGTAAAATATAGTCCAGGATGAGTGGAATTGGAGTGCTCATTGCCTTGACATGATTGGAAGTGCATCAAGATTGGAATCTAGTCCATTTGTGGAAGTAAGTGCATCTAGTTGTATCACATCTGCTATTCAAGAGTACTTGTTTAACAGCCTCTGAACAGGTCATCTCTGAATCCTGGCACCATGGCTTCAGGTGGAGTAGCTGTGAATTGAGATGGAGGACTTGATCCGCATCCTGTGAAAGGAGACATGGAGTCAGTTGCAGAGTATTCGGAGGGAATACCATTATGCGAATAAGGATGACTCGGGCTCGGACCCCTTGGATCTTGTGAAGTACTCTGAACAGAAGGGGAAAGGGAGGAAAGACATAGAACAGTGGCACATCGCATGTGAGGAGGAATGCGTTGTGATGCTACACCCCATATTCTTCATAGAGATATGCTGATGATATTAATATGGCATAACTAAGATATGTTTTATACAAGATGGGTCATGTGAGGTATCATTTGAAAGGTTCTGATTTACTGAATGTGATTATCCAATTTTGTATGCAAGTGTGATTTCTGTATCTGAAGTTTCTTTAGTGTATTGAACTTAGTTTGCAGGTTTGTTTTATTTGCTCAGTAATCTGCTTTGTTCTGTTTGCTAACCCTTATAATCACTTAATCTACCTTTTGTAGTTAATGAACTTGTTTGTTTATTCTATAACCAGTTTGCGTAATTCATGGGGAGGGGGGCACAAAGCTGTGCATATCTTCCTCCACATTGAGGGAGAGAGCGAATTTCATGAGCTTACACTATAGGCCAGGGGTTAGCAACCTTTCAGAAGTGGTGCGCCGAGTCTTCATTTATTCACTCTAATTTAAGGTTTTGTGGGTCAGTAATACATTTTAAAGTTTTTAGAAGGTCTCTTTCTGTAAGTCTATAAAATACAACTAAACTATTGTTGTATGTAAAGTAAATAAGGTTTTTAAAATGTTTAAGAAACTTCATTTAAAATTAAATTAAAATTAAAGCCTACGGACCAGTGGCCAGGACCCGGGCAGTGTGAGTGCCACTGAAAATCAGCTCTCGTGCCGCCTTTGATTCAAGAAGAGGTCCATTGTCATTCGTACAGCATAAAGGGCATAGTGTTCAGATGGGGCCTTGAGGAGACAGTCATCTAAATATGGAAATATGACAATGCCCTCTTTGCATAGGTAGGCAGCCACTACTGTGAGGACTTTGGAGAACACTCAAGGGGGACTGTAGAAAGTATGACGGGCAATACTTTCTATTGATAGCGATTGGTTCCCATGATAATCAGAGGAACTGTCTGTAGGCAGGGTTTATTGTGATATGAAAATACGTGCCTTGGAGGTCAAGGGCTGAGAACCAGTCCCTCTGTTCCAGTGCTGACATAATGATGGATAGGGTAACCATCTTGAAGTGGTGCAGTTTGACAAACTTGTTGAAGGTCTAGGATCGGTTTCCACCTGCTGGATTTCTTTTGGATCAGAAAATCATGGGAGTAAAAACCTTTCCCTCTGTGAAGGGATGGGACCGGTTCTATCATTCTCAGTTGTGGAAGGTGGTTTATTTCTTCCCGTAGAATGTGTTCTAAAGAGACTGGGAGGGAGGGTGGGTGGGCGGGTAGGAAGGATAGATAGGAATGGGATCTAGTACCCTTCCTTGATGACCTCTAGAACAGTGGCTCTCAACCTTTCCAGGCTACTGTACCCTTTTTAGGAGTCTGATTTGTCTTGCATATGCCAAGTTTCACCTCACTTAAAAGCTACCTGCTTACAAAATCAGACACAGAAATACAAAAAAGTGTCACAGTACACTTTTACACAATACACTATTACCAGAAATTTCCTGACTTTCTCATTTTTACTATATAATTAGAAAATAAATCAATTGGAAGTTGCAGCCGAATGTTCTGATCTTTTCTGTCCCTGGCAGTCAGGCTGTGGCAGTGTATAGTATTTAGAGCAGTATAAACCAGTCATTGTATAAAATTTTAGTTTTTACTCACTTCGCTAATGCTTTTTATATAGCCTGTTGTAAAACCAAGCACATATCTATATTAGATTAGTTGATCAACCCCCCCCCCCCCCGGAAGACCTCTGCATACCCCCAAGGGTATACCCCTCTCTCTGGTTGAGAACCACTCCTCTAGAACCCATTTACACAAAGTAATTAGCTGCCATGATGGAAAGGGGCTAAATGGTCGTCAAACTGGTGGGATGCTGGAGATGGCTGCTGAGACCTGAACAGGGGGAAGGCTTCTTGGGGCCTCAACCACACCTTTAAAATTGTTGTTTGGCCGAAGGTGTGAGAGACATAGCCCTTGAGAAGTTGTATGTCTGCACTTGGTAGGGGGCTTCTGTTAACAGTGTTGTACCATAAATGAGGAGAGAACAGTGCTCAGGATTGCAGGGGTATTGCTATTTCCGCAGTCATCTCTTCAGCACTAGCATATAGATGCAGAGAGAGCATAGAGTACTTGAGCGTTCAGGGAGTGCAGGGACTCATCCATATATGAGTATATATATCCATATATGACTCATCCCTATGCAAATAATTTGGGAACCTCAAAAGGACAGGTCCTCAGCTATGGTTTGTACCTCATTGGGGAACCCAGAAAGGTGCAGCTATGAGACCCAACTCATGACTACAGCAGTCACAATGGAACAGGCAGCAGTAACTGCAGAATCCAAGGAGGATTGTAAAGCTATATGGGCCAAGGTATCCTTTAGATATAAGTGCCTGGAGCTGCTCCTTCATGGCATCAGGAAGGTCATGACAGAGTTCCCGGATTTTGTAATAATTGACGTAATTTTATTTGGCCTCACAGTTGGAGACGTGGAATTGGAGCGTAGCAGATCAATAAATCTTGCAGCCAAATAGATACAATCACTTCCAATCCCAGTCATAAGGGGTGGATCTAGGTTGGTATTGGCATCCCTTTTCATGCACTGCCTTGACAACTAAGGAATTTGGAGTGGGGCGATGTAATATTTTTTGTTGGCCCACTTGCAGATGGATGCTGGGGTCTGCCAGAGCACGTTGGCCAAGTCGAGAAGGGACTTATTGACAGGGAGGGCTATTTTGGAGGATGAGGATGTGTGCAGAATGTTGTGCAGTTTATGCTGTTCTTTCACTTCCTCCAAAGGAATCTGGAGGGAGTCTGCTATCCTGTGAAGCAGCTCCTGGAAGTGTTTAAAGTCGCTGGCTGACATAGGGGGTAAAAGTATGATAGCCTCATCGGGGAAAGAAGAGGAGAAACAGAGTGGCAGTGTAACCTCCTCCTCTGGTTCTTCTTCTTCACCCATTATCAGTCTCCGGTGATCAAGAGATGGATAGGGATGGCGAATTTGTAGGCCTCTGGCTTTGTTCTATGGGAGACTTCCCAAACTGCCATCTGTATTTGACCCACGGATTCCAGTATGGCTAATGTGGAGGTGTCAAGGCTGAATCCCCACTCTAACTCAGAGTGCAGAAGAGAGGCGCCTGCAAGGGTCTAAAAATCAATACATGCCACTCCAGGCTTGTATTAAACTCCCAAGGCAATAGCTTTTCTCTGACCTTGGCTTGGTAAACATTGCCACCATCCAAATGCAAAAAAACAAAAAAAACCCTTTGAACTCAGGAAGGAGCCACTTGGATCCTGTGGGATACCATCAAGCCCTTACACACTCACCCCTCCCCGGGGAGAGCTGAGAAAGAAAACAATGGAAATTAGCTGTGACTATCAGCTAATCAAACAACATGCACAAACCTCTTAGGACACCAAAAATCCAATTCTGTTCTTAAAGAAGGTAAATTTTATTAAAAACAAGAAGGGAAAATATACACCTGCAACTTAGGCTTTCCTAGATCTTAAGAGAAACAATTACAAAAATTAAGCACCCAAAATAGCTTTCTTGGGGGTTCAGCTTAAAGGTTACAAGCAAACAAAAGCATCTGGGGTTAGCACAGAGGCGATTCACAAGCCAAAATAAAAAATAAACCTGATTGTGTCTAAACATTCCGTATCCAAATAATTTCTTCTAGGTATGGAAGATGAATTTTTATACCTGGTTCAAGATTTACATAGCATTGCTGCTCCACCCCTGCAGCCCAGAGAGCAACAGACAAAGGAAAAGTTTTTTCTCCCCAATTTTAAGAAGTTCTACCTTCAAATTGGCTCTTTTGGCAGGTACCCATTTCTTCTCTTGTACCTGTGGCCTTGTTAATCCTTTACGGGTAAAGCAAGCGGAGAACAGACTCAGAGGGATTTTACAGCTAACTGGCTGGCTGTCCATCAAAGGGAGCTACTCCTCCCCCTTCATGTCTCACACGCCCCCCAAATCACAGACAGTGCTGCCCAGCCTGGTTCAGGTCAGGTCCACACTGACTGGGATTTCTTCCTGGAGGTTTAGGAAACAGAATTAATAAGACACATGCACCTCTAACTTTACTAATAATTAAATGAAAAACTAAACAGTGATTTTTACATTTCAAGGACTACAATGACTTAAAATGCAGAGACATTTTTACCCGGTTGATTCTGGGAAACCTTTCTGGGAGAGTGCATCAGCCACTTTGTTAGAGGCTCCTGAAATGTGCTGTATTTCAAAATCAAAAAGTTTTAAAGAGCTAAACTCCACCAAAGAAGTTTTGTTTGTTTCTTTGACTGTGTGAAGCCACTTCAGTGCAGCACGGTCAGTCTGCAGGTGAAACTGCCGTCCCCAAATGCATGTGCGTAGCTTCTCCAGAGCATACACAAAGGTGTAACATTCTTTTTCTGAGACTGACCAGTGGCTTTCCCCCTCAAAGTTTTTGCTGAGAAACACGACAGTATGGAATTGTTGATCTAGTCCTTCCTGCATTAAAACTGCTCCTACACCACACTCGGAGGCATCTGTGGTTACGACGAACAGGTGGTCGAAGCTTGGGACCCTCAATATAGGATCAGACGTAAGGGCCACCTTAAGCTGGTTAAAGGCTGTCTGACACTTCTCAGTCCACTGAACAGCATTTGGCTGTTTTTTCCTGGTCAGGTCTGTCAGTGGGGTGGCAATTTGGCTGTAATGTGGTACAAATAGTCAGTAATACCTGGCCAAGCCCAAGACGGATTGGACCTGCTTCTTTGACGTAGGAACAGGCCAATTTTGGAAAGTATTTACCTTAGCCTGTAGGGAGTTGATAGTACCTTGACCCACCTGGTGTCCAAGGTACATTACCCTGTTTAGGCCTATTTGACACTTTTTGGCCTTAATGATTAATCTGCCTCCCTTATGTGCTGGAAGACAGCTTGGTGTTCTGCCCACGAATCTGAGAATATTGCCACATCGTCGAGGTAGGCAACTACAAATTCCCCAAATCCATTCAGGTGGTTATTTACTAATCCCTGGAAGGTGATGGGTGCATTTCGCAGTCCAAAAGGGAGTACATTAAAATTCACACAACCCTACATGGGTGATGAAGGCTGACCTTTCCTTGGCAGGATCATCTAGCGGCACTTCCCCGTACCCCTTAGTTAAGTCTAAGGCGGACATGAACTGGGCATGTCCCAGTTCCTCCAACAGCTCATCTGTGCGTGGCATTGGATAGTTTTCTAGCCTAGTTACGGCATTTAGCTTACAGTAGTCCATACAAAAGCTGATTTCTCCATCTGGTTTGGGAAACTCTCAGAGGGGAGGATTACACCCATCTGTAACATGTCCTTGATCTCCCTTTCAACTGCGGTTTTGGCTTGAGGAGCCATCCAGTAGGGTTGGACTCTAATTGGGCCAGCATCACGTGCGTCAATGGAGTGGTCTGCCCATTCTGTCTATCCTGGGGTGGCTTAAAACATTGGCATGAAGCTGATGCCCAGCTCCTGAATTTGCTGTCGCTGCTTGAGCCCAAGGGTCATGGATAGGCTCACCTTTTCCACACCACCGTTGTTTTTTCCGTCATAGTAGACTCCTTCAGGCCACTCAGTGCATCTCTCTCCTGGGCTGTAAACTGGAGAAGCTTGATTTCTCAGAAATAAAAGGGCTTTAGAGAATTAACATGGTATACTTTAGGTTTTAGGGTAGGGTCTGGGTAATTAACAGCTCCCAGACGCTCTTGGACCATAAATGGCCCCTCCCACAATGCTTCCATCTTACTGGCCTGGAGCGCTTTCAGGACCATAACTTGGTCACCTACTCTGAAGGAATGCTCTCTGCATGTTTATCATACCAAGCCTTTTGCTGAGCATCCTGTAGGTTCTCTTGAGCAAGGGCTTGAGAGTCCTTGAGGGTGTTTTGCAGGTTGGTTACAAAGTCCAAAATGTTAGTTCCTGGAGAAGATATAACTCCCTCCCACTGCTGCTTCACCAACTGTAATGACCCCTTAACTTCGCGGCCATAAACTAGTTCAAAGGGTGAAAATCCCAAACTGGATGTGGTACAGCCCTGTTGGCAAAGAGCAACCGCTGCAACACTAGGTCCCAATCACTGGAGTGCTCATTCATGAATTTACTTATGGCCCCCAAAGTCCAATTAAACTTTTCTACCAGGCCACTCGTTTGATGGTGGTAATGGGTGGTAATCAAGTGGTTCACCCCATGAGCTTCCCAAAGACGTTTCATGGTCCCTGCCAGGAAGTTAGTTCCCAAATCTGTAAGGATGTTGGAGGGCCAACCTACCCTGGCAAAAATGTCTGCCAATTCCTGGCTGACGCTTTTAGCCATGTTGTTGCTTGGAGCTACTGCTTCTAGTCATTGGGTGGCAAAATCCATGAAAGTCAGTATCTACAGCTTTCCTCTGGGTTTCTTCTTAGGGAAAGGACCCAGAATATCCACAGCTACATGCTGAAATGGAACCTCAATGATGGGGAGTAGCTGGAGAGGGGCCTTGACCTGGTCTTGGGGCTTTCCTACCCTCTGGTACACCTCACAAGACTGGACAGAGGTAGAAACATCCTTGCCCATTCCCTCCCAGTGGAATGACTTCCCCACGGTCCTTGGTCCTGTTCACCCCAGCATGGTCACTAGGGTGATCGTGGGCTAAGCTCAAGAGCTTTTCCTTATACTTAGCTGGAACTACCAACTGTCTCTGAGGATGCCAGTTCTCTTTGTGCCCACCAGAAAGAGTCTCCTTGTATAAGAGTCCTCCTTCTATAATAAACCTGGACCTGTTAGAAAAGCTGAGAGGTGGTGGGTCGCTCTGTGCCGTCGTCCACAACTCCTGTGAGTTTCTCATCTGCTTCCTGCTCTACCTGGAACTGTTTCCTTGATGCGGGAGACATTAGTTCCTCGCTGGGTTGTGGACTTGGGCTTAGTCCCATTGGAAGCAATGCAAGTGATGGGGTTGTTTCCGTTGATTGTGAACCGCTCTCCGCTAGGTGGTATTTCAGTCTCCAGTTGAGCCTCTTGCGCTGGTCTAGCTGCTGCTGCAGTGTAGGTTCTGTGGCGTCCTTTGGTACTGGCTCCCCTGACTCCGGTGGGGTTGCAAGCACGGGCTCTGGTACTGACTGCTCCGCCAGTTCGATATTTGGGCTGGTTCTGGCTGGGTTCCTGGAACTGGATTTACAACTGCTGCCACAGATTCTGGTCTGGAGTCTCATTCCACCACCTCTGGCTGGGTTTCTATAGGAGGCTCAGAAATGGCACATGGTGTTGTCCTGGGGTGATTAGGTGTCATGGATAGTGAGGATGTGTAGATGATGTGCTTTGTGCCTGTCCCAAATGTAAGGGGGGGTAGGAGGGGAAGGTGTAGTCTTCCTCTTCTTTCTCATGGGGGAAGGATGGTGCCATCCTCGGAGGGGAAAGGGAGCAGTGCTGTGACTCCAGAAAGAGAACAGAGGTGGAGGGAGCTCATGTCCGAGTACTTGTGACTCAGGCAGGTCAGATACAAGTAGGTCCTTGGGGTATCTGACCTCCTGGAGAGGAGAAAGCCCCATCAGCAGATGCAATCGAAGCTGAGGGAAAGGTGCATTCTCTTGAGCAGCCAGCAGATGGAGACGAGGATTTGCTCGGTGCCAAGGGTTTGCCCAGTGCTGGAGGCTGAACCAGTGACACGAGCATGGCCAGTGCCGCATGTTTTGTTGGTGCCGAAAGCGATGTCAGTACTGACAGAGCTGCCAGTGCCAGTGGTTTCGTTGGTGCCATGACACACAAAGTTGATCTGGTCGGGACAGTCAGCACTATTTTTTAAGGTCTTGCATTGCGGTCTCTGGTGCTGAGATGATGCTGATGCCTGCAGGTCTGCTCGTTTAGCGCCTTTAGACATATGTTTAGCTGCGATACTGTAGGTACTCGGACAGTCTCTGGAGCTATATCTCATATCCGAAACTGATCTTGCAGGGAATGATGTTCTGGCAGGCAGTGAGCAATGAGGGGGCTTGTTTCTTCCTGTCAGCACGGGGAAAAGATGTGCTCTTAGAATGACTTGGCGAATGAGGATCAGTGGATGAGCTAGCAGAGTGTGAGAACCGTGCAGCGGAAGCATCTGGTACAAGGTACAATGCTGTACTCAGTGAGAAGTCACAGCCAAAATGTCTTGATCTTTTCTGGCCCTGGCAGTCAGGTTGAAGCAATGTGTACACTTCTGCGGGACATGTCCTTCTCCCTGGCAGTGGATGCACTGTGGGCGACTGTCGCTTACCAGGAAGGCCTCCTGGCAGGAAACACACCACTTAAACTCAGGAGATCTGAGCATAAGGACGAGGGAGAAAGTTTCCCAATCAGGAAGGACGGGAAACAGGAAAACAAAATGTTAAGCTATGAACTAACAGGGAGGGTAAGAGGAAGGAAACTTTTTTTTTTTAAATAAAGGTAGAGGATAATAAAGGAAAGTATTAACTACTAAACTACACTAAAAACTAACAGGTAAGGCACTATCTAACAATTCAAAGGATAGGTGGGCTCTGCTGCGGATTCCATCCCAGACCAAAGGCAGTTTAAAAGGAACTGGGAGACAGCTGGACTGCACAGTGCTGTATGTACACATGCCACTCACGGTGCGAGATGGGGAGGTGCGCGATGGGGAGGTGCGCACGTGTGGTCCAACCAGCATTGCTAATGAAGATCTCTAATCCCAGACAGGGGACACTGACACACCTACAGTGGAGCACCCAAAAGGGACATCATTCGAAGAAGAACTTTTTTTTTTTTAAACCTAAATAGTTATACTGGTACAACCCCAACTGTGAAAACAGTTTTAAGGCACCTTTAATACCAGTGTAACTCATCCACAGTCAGGGAGGGAGGCTGTACCACTTTACCTATACGGATATAAAAAACACAAAGAAAGTATTTTTCCACATTACAAATGCTTTGCCAGTACAGCTATAACAGCACAGCCTCCTAGCACAGATGCAGCATGACAACAGTAGGAGGAGTTCTGCCAGCATAGTAACACCACCTTCTTGAAGGACATTAGCAGTGCTGTATGTAGTGCTGTTGCAGCCGTGTTGGTCCCTGCTGAATATTAAAGAGACAAGGTGAGTGAGGTCAGATCTTTTATTGGACCAACTTCTGTTGGAGAAAGAGACATTTCAAGCTTACACTGAGGTCTGGGAAATGTATAGAGCGTCACACCTAAATACAAGGTAGACCAGATTGTAACTACTTTTGCTAAACACACATTTCAAGGGTCCTTCAAAATGAAGTGCCCAGTTAACTCTCCAGTCATAAGGAGGAGGAGAGGGGAGGCGGGGAAACTGGGTGGAGGGTTTAAATGGGTTACAGATTGTTGTAACAAGCCATAAATTCATTGTCTCTATCTAGTCCATGATCTTTTGTATGCAAAGTTATGCATACAAAAGTTATGAATTTAAGCTCCCAGGCCTGTCTTTTGAAGGTGTTAACGCCAACCTTTTCCCCCACACCCACCCATTTTTTCCCCTATGACTGGAGAGGTGTTAACAGTCCACTTCACCTTGAATGGTCCCTTCAAAATGTGTGTTGACTATTTATTCTAATCAATCTTTTCCACTTTGTATTTAGCTGTGACACTTTGTACATTTCCTAGACCTGAAGAAGAGCTCTGTGTAAGCTTGAAAGCTTGTCTCTCTCACGAGCAGTCCAATAAAAGACATTACCTAACCCATCTTGTCTCTCTACTTAGCTACGTTCACAGAAGCACTCTTCTGTGGTACAGCTACATCTACACTTGGGTTTATGACCACATACCTATGTGTTTTTTTCACAACCCTGACAGACACAGCGATGCTGACAAAACTTTGTAGTGCAGACCTGGCCAAAGTCCTTGCCTCAACAAATGTACGTTTAACTTGTAATAAAAATGTTCATGGTTTATTTTTTTCATCACTCTCCTTCCCCTTGTTTTGCATTTTCAGGCAAAAGAAATGAGCTCAACTTTATTTTAACTGACTGGACAGACTGCTGGAGACTCTAAACTGTTTAAAGACTGAAAACAAAAAAATTTCAGGCATACATTAAAATTCAAACACAATAACATGCTCATTTACAAGTAGAACACAACTGTAAGCAATGGAGCAATTAACACCAAACATCCCACCTAAGCATCTTGAGTAATTTGGAGCATATTATTAAAATGACAGGACAGTAGATTATATGACTAGGAAAAAGATCTGTTCCTTGAGTTTGCCAAAAAACTTCCTGAAGTTGATTGCAACAGAGGGAGTTCTAGTACTCCCAATATTGCTAAAACTGGGGAAAATGCACCACCAGTGGAAAATTTTAGATAAAAAAGTTGTGTAGATAAGGCCCCAGAGTCACTGTCCCAGTTATCCAATTCTCATTTACACAGTACACACTGTTTTAAATTAAAGCCAAAATTTGGCTTTAGAGAGATAGCAGAGCAAAGATAAAATCTTCATGCTTAGTACAGTTTCTCACTTACCACTCCTCCAAAATATTTTCCTATATAGAAATCACTGAGACTGTGCAATTCAAGGTAAGTAGCTCCTAGTTCTTTAGCGAGTTGAATCCCTTCAGAAGCAGTAACACAGCTCCCTCTGTCTGAACTGCACAGTGGACAAGTACAAGGTACTTCTGAGAAAACAAAAGATTTATAGAAGACATTTTAATTAAATAGTCCACTACACATTGGCTTGTAAATACTAGTGAAGATATACATTATATCATAGAATCACAGAATGTAGGGCTGGAAAGGACCTCAAGAGATCAATTCTAGTCCATCCCCCTTGCTGAGACAGGAGTGAGTATACCTATACCATACCCGAGAGGTGTTTGTCTAACCTGTTCTTAAAAACCTCCAATGACAGGGATTCCACAACCTCTCTATGTAACCTGTTCCAGTGCTTAACTATTCTTGTAGTTAGAAACTTTTCCTAACATGAAACCTAAATCCCCCTTACTGCAAACTAAGCTGATTACTGCTTCTCCTATTCTTGGTGGGCATGGAAAACAATCCATCACCATCCTCTATATAACAATTGTACACATGTGAAGACGGTTTATCATGACCCCCCATCAACCTTCTCTTCTCCAAACTAAACATGCCCAGCCAGTTCTTTCAACCTTTCCTCATAGCCCCCATTTTCTAAATTTTTTATAATTGTTGTTGCCCCCCTTGACTATCTCCAATTTATTAACATTTTTCTTAAAGAACATATATAGTAAGCAACAAATCAAAGAGTTAACTAATTAATACTGGTACATGCAGTGTTGTTGTAGCTGTGTCAGTCCCAGGATATTAGAGAAACAAGGTGGGTAGGGCAATATCTTTTATTAGACCAACCTTTGCTGGAGAGATAGAAAAGCTTTTGAAAGCTTCTCTCTCTTACCAACAGAAGTTGCTCCAATAAAAGATGTTCTTTATCCCACCTTGTGTCTCCAATACTGGTACATTACGAAATCAAACATTTTCTTGCAAGTCAGAATATTAACTATCTGACACAGACTGAATTTAACATAAAAAAACCCAACAACAAAAAAACCCCACCACACTAAAAGAATGTGAAGGTTGTGAAATCAAGCACTGAAAAGATAGGAATCATCAACATTAAAGATGCTTGTGCAAATCTAAATTAGCCCCCATGTGCTATGGAAGTAATTACATGATTCCAGTTATATGTGGGAGAGAAGCAGCAGCCTCATAGAGACTGTTCTGTCCCCTGCAGTGTGCCTGGGGATGCAGGAAACATGTGCAAAGAGGTAAGGGGGAGCATTACCTTTATGGTCCCTTTACTTCCCTGTGCAAGTTTATATAGTGAGTCATGATTGTGTCCTGTGTGACAGTCTGTTCAGAACAGAGGTGGGCAAACTTCAGCCTGTAGGCCACATTCGGTCCGCAGGACCCTCGTGCCCGGCACCTGAGCCCCGGCCCCTCAGCCCCGGCCCCTCCTCCACTACTCCCCCTCCCCTGCAGCCTCAGCTCACAGCGCCAGCCGGCTGGCACAATGCTCTAGGCGACAGCAGGGCTGGCAAGTTGTATGGGCCCATGGTGCCCAAGCTTCAGCAATATTCAGGGCCTGGGCTCCACCAATGTTTGGGGCCAGGTCTGTCCCCTGGCCCTGCCTGCCACCCTCTCACCTCCTGCAAGTGTCCCCTGGCCCCCAGACCATCCCTGCCTCTCCCCTGCAGCTCCACACTGACTCTGCTCTGCAGGCTCCCGGCATCAACTGCCGCCGCAGGGCCCTAGTGTCCCCCATCCCTAGTGGCAGGGCAGGCTGACCCTGACCCTGCCCTTCTGCCTCGGACCCTTCCCTTTTCCGGTGGGATGCTCCACCAGCACAGGGGACCCCCCTGCCCGCAGTCACCACTCCTGCCCCATCCTGGGCAAGGGGCAGCCCCATCCCTCACCCCCAGTGAAGCTACAGTGAGGAGCAGCAGCAGTGGAGGAGGCGCACATGTGATGGCAGCCCCCCCTCCCCCCCACAGGGGAAGTGAGGGGGCTTCCTAGACCTGAGAGGGGCCCTAGGACAACGTGCAGTGACAGTGGTGAGTGTGCTGCTGGGGCAGAGAAGAGGAGCCCTTCCCCCCAGAGCTCATTGCTGCCGGTGGGGAGAGGACTGGGGGGAGTCCTCCTCTCTGGCCCCAGCCCCGGGGCAGCCTGCCTGCACCCCAAAGGCCTCAGCCCCACCCCACCCCAGATCCTGCACCCCCAGCCAGAGCCCTCACCCCCACTTACCCCTAGCCTCTGCCCTAGCCCTGAGCCCCTCCCACACCCCAAACCCCTCATCCCCAGCCCTCATCCCCCCACGCCCTAACCCTCTGCCCCAAGCCCCCTCCTGCATCATGAACCCCTCATCCCCAGCCCCACCCCACAGCTCTCACCCCACCCCTTTGCCCTAGCCCTGAGCCCCCTCCCACACCCCAAACCCCTCATCCCAAACCCCTGCCACACCCCACACAGCCCTTACCCCTGCATCCCCTCCCTCCCAGAGCCTGCACCCCTCACCCCCTGCCCCAGCCCAGAGCCTGCACCCAAACTCCATCCTAGAACCTGCACCTCCACCCCCTTCCCACACACCCTCTCCTTCCCCCAAACTCCCTCCCAGAGCCCTCACCCCCTCCCGCACCCCCACCCCTTGCCCCAGCCCAGAGCCTACATCCAAACTCCATCCCAGAGCCTGCACTGCTCACCCCCTCCAGCACCACCACCCCCTGCCCCAGCCCAGAGCCTGAACCCAGCACCCCAACTCCATCTCAGAGCCTGCACCCCAGACCCCCTCCCCCACACAAACTCCCTCCCAGAGCCCAACCTCTCACCCCTTCTGCACCCAAACTCCTTCTCAGAGCCTGCACCCCAGACCTCCTCTGCCCCACCCAAACTCCCTCCCAGAGCCTTAGGCAGGTAGAGGCAGAGTTTGGGCACCATCAAGATTTCTACAAACCTGCCACCCTGGGGCAGCGGGGCTAGGATCTCCTGGGGCAGCGCAACTGCAGAGCCCAGCCTGACCCGGTGCTCTTTGCTGTGCGGTGGCACGGCAGGCTCCAGCCAGGCAGTGCGGCTTAGCGCCGCCAGCCACCGGTGCTCCAGGCAGCACAGTAAGGGGACAGGGAGCGGGGGCTGAATAGAGAGGGGAGTTTGGGGGTGGTCAGAGGGCAGGGAGTGGGGGGTTGAATGGGGGCAGGGGTCCCAGGGGCCAGTCAGGAAGGAGGGGGGGTTGGATGGGGTGGCTGGGGACAGGGAGTCGGGGGGGGGGGGGGAAATGAGGCAGAGGCCGGGCCATGCCTGGCTGTTTAGGGAGGCACAGCCTCCCCTAACCACTCCCTCCATACAATTTCCAAAACCTGATGTGACCCTCAGGACAAAAAAAGTTTGCCCTCCTGGTTCAGAACCTTGTACTTTATTTCCCTGGAACCACTGGTTAATTGAGGAAGGAACAATTATTTTTGCATTAGTCACGGTGGCTTCGCTTTAACAGACAATAGAAAAAACTTCTGTCCATCTATAAACATGTTCTTTCATAATGTATACATCTCACAACCCAAACACTGTCCAACCACCTCAGCAAGAAGCAAATTATGCCAACCATTTTTTTTGCTCCATACCTATTTGAGTCCCAGTTCTGTATTGTGATCTGTTTGAGCAGATAGCTGTGCCTACACAGAGCCCCTCTGAAGTTAGTAGGGCTCTATAAGTAGGGCCTATTAACATCAGAGAGGCTCTGTGTGGCACAGCAGTCTGCTCAAACAGATCACAATACAGGATCCAAGCCTAAACTTAGCAAAATATTGCCTACTCTCCCAATAAAATTATTTCCAAAGCTTATTTTCACTATCAAGAAGAAGAAAAAAAAAGATACAAAGGTTCAGGGTCATTTGAAGTGATGCATATGTTATTAAACAAATTTATAGGAAAAAGTAAAAAGTAAAAGAATTGGCTTAGCCAAACATATAGTTAGTTAAATTAACCCTCACTTCATTATATCGGACAACAACAACTGGAAGAAGAAAAGGAGTACTTGTGGCACCTTAGAGACTAACCAATTTATTTGAGCATAAGCTTTCGTGAGCTACAGCTCACTTCATCAGATGCATCCAATGAAGTGAGCTGTAGCTCACGAAAGCTTATGCTCAAATAAATTGGTTAGTCTCTAAGGTGCCACAAGTACTCCTTTTCTTTTTGCGAATACAGACTAAAACGACTGTTACTCTGGAACAACTGGAAGATTTATCATCCACCTACATTACTCAAGCTCTCATGTTTTACCAGGTCAATGAACTACAAAACTGTTCATAAGGTTTTAAATACAGAATAGCAGCTCTTTTTGGTTCACTGAAGAGAGATACATTCAATTTTGCCAAGGCCTACTTGGGTAATATCTCCACAGAAGTTATATTATAAAATAAAGTTCTTTTGGTTTGATTGTTTAAACAGTATCGACATTGGACAGAAATCTGCTTATACGATCTGCCTCCGAGAATACCCAGTTCATATATCCCTTTTTTTAATTAATACCATGTCAAATTTAAAATGCTGCCCTAAGTAAAACAGATGCAGATTTCTTTAATAAGTCCTGGTCTGACTTTTAAAGTGTAAAAAAAAAAAAAAAAAAAAAAAATCAGCAATACCACAATGCTTGGAAGAAGTATAGAATAAAGAATGAAAAACATCAAACTATCATCATCAAACAAATTTTAAAAAGCCAAAAGAAAAGAAATTTTCTTAGTGTAGGCAGAACCAACACAGTACCACACATAACAAATGCAGTAACGTGTGATCACTGGAGGTCTCCCAGTCCATTACAGGCCACATTTAATTCTGCTTAGTTTGAGAATTTTGAGAAGTTTACACACCATGACTGCAATTTTTAATCACAGTGAAATATTCTGTATTATGTTAAAACTATTTTACTAAAATTATTCTGGTACCCGATGTGCCTTTTTTCCCTTTTTAAACACTATACTAGTTTTTATTTTTTTTATATTGGTACATGGGAACTCTGAAACAGTGATTCTCAACCTGCGGCCCAACCAGCACACAGCTGCGGCCCATGTGACATCCTCAGGGCCATAACTAGGGCAGGGCAGGAGGGTGCAAAAATGGGGCAGCACACCATCTGGCCCTGAGGCATCAGCTCCCCTTGCAGGATTGGGCCCAGAGGCATTAGCAAGAGACCAGGGTGCTTGGCACCCACCTTATCCCACACACTCGCAGGTCCAGTGACCCTGGCTGGAGCAGGCTCCCCGGTACTAGGACCACGGCAGCAGACAGACAGCATGGGCTGCACAGCTGACCCACCTGAAGAGGCAGGAGACCAGTGGGTGGGGGAAGTGGGAGACGGGGGGGGCGGGACGACTTGAGGGGGTGCAGGGAGAGGTGTGTGGCCAGTGCACGGGGGAGAGACTCTAGGTTGGGGGACTGGTGGCAGTCCCTGGATGGGGGCTAGATATTGGGGCACAGTCCCTGGATGGGGGAGGGTCTGGAGGGCAATCCCTAGGTGAAGGGCTGGGTTTATCTGGGGCAGTGGGGGACTGAATGCTGGAGGGGGGCCATCGCTGGGGAGGGGAAGGCATTCTGCCCTGGACAGGGCATCCTGTCTCTGCATTATATGGCTGCCATAACACATACTAAAAACTTTAAAAAAAAAAAAAAAAGAAAAGAAAGAAGATGTACAGGTATTTTTATATATATGAATGTGGATGCGGCCCACATAACACAGAGAGCTGCATATGCAGTCCACAATGGTAAATAGGTTGAGAACCACTGCTCTGGAATATAGAGCACACTACAGTTATGTGTTTAAATCAAAACTGATGTCTAGAGGCTCCACAAGATCTTGAGTACAGTCTTGATCTCTCCCCACTTTGTAGTCAGAGGGGTTAGCCCTCCTGTCCCAGTGTCACGCACCGTAACACACTGTAGTTCTTAGTCCCTCCAAGCTAACAGACTTTTAGCTCCAAAAGCAGATCCAGAGCTCCTGGTTTAATTCCTGAAGATTATGAGCCATACAGGAGTGTTATTTGAGAGAGATCAAAGCATATCATTAATTTTCATTGTCTTTATTCAAGAACAATTTAAAAACGCATAATATTGATATTAAAATTAATCAGTGTCAATCTACAACACCTTAACACATCAACACATCACATCTTTTTGTCAATGGGACAAACTCTGAAGAAAACAAAAACTTTTTACCATGACTGGACTGAAGATGTAATCAGATTTCATTGTGATTTACCCAACATCTAACTTCAAGGTAATATTTCAGCTGTTTGTAATAGGAGATTTAATACATACCGCTTTTTCTTGCGCCAACAGCGGAAATTATGACTGGAATTGAACAATGATTTAATGCTCTTTTTATCATTGGAACATAACTGTCCTTTACTTCTTGAAATGAAGATTTGTCATTTACAGAGTATTTAATCACAATGATATCAGCTCCTCCAATAAGATTTTGAGAGGTGTACCAGTCACTGTCAAAAATGTCCTACAGAGGGGAAAAAAAAAATGCATCAAGAGTCTTTTATTATTATTATTATAGGCAAGAGAGTGTCTATACAAATATTCTTGCACACAAAAAAATAGATAAATTACGTTTTTGAACTGACGAGATGCAACAAATAGAAGAGTGGGTTTGTGTTTTGTAATTTCTCTGTATAATTTTCTTGTCTGGGAAACAATTTTTGCACTAATAGTAAGCTTATGAATGCCTCAAATCCTAAGAAAGAACAGCAGTTCAAACTCACAGTATTTTTAATAAGCACTGCATGCAGAAATATACGTTGCTCTTTCAATCATTTAACTTCAAAATTGTATTACTAAGGAAATAAAGCAGTGCCATCAGCTTCAATTGTAAAAGTATGCAGTAATTTCTATGATATTGTTAAAGTACTGTAGGATCTTTTTGGGTGGATACACAAACACTTTGCTGCGTACTTATAGAACTTTCAAGGCAAATTTTAAAAATTTACACTGTATATTTCTATTAAAAAGCCTGCACAAAAGATTCTGGTGTATTGACCAACAAGCTACCTATTAAGAGTTTGCAGTTTATAGACTATATAATAACTGTACATACGATCTCTAGTTCTGGTTACAAGAAGTAACTATGGTTACTGATTTATCACTGACACTTATCATAACAAGGTATACACACTAGAGTTGTTTCATGATTCTAATTAATTACAGCTAAAGAAAACCTCTTCTCTGAAGGCCTATCTACACAGGGACATTCAGGAAAATTAAGGAGAATTAACTAAAGCTGCAAAGTAAACATGCATAAATTAAAACATTAAATCCTGCGTGGATGCTCTCATTTCAGAGGTAAAGTGGCCTTTATTTACCATGCTATAGAGAACTAAGGCCATTTTACTTCTGAATGAGAACGTCTACCTTGAAGGGTTAGATGTGCTTTAACTTGTACATATTAACTTCATTGTTTTAGTTAATTCACCTTACTTTTCCTGAGTCCTGGTCTATTCTACAAGCTTAAGTCAATACAACATCACTCAGAGGTGTAGATTTTCCACGCCCCTAAGCAATGTAGTTATATTGACCTAACCCCTAGTGTAGACAGCACAATGTCAACAGGAGAGCTTCTCCTGTCGACATAGCTACCACCTGTTGGGGAGGTGAATTACCTAAGTTGATGGGAGACGCGCTCTCATCGGCAGAGGTAGTGTCTTCACTAAGCTCTATAGCAGCACAGCTGCAACAGTGCAGCTGCGCCACTACAGTGCCGTAACTGTAGACAAACCCTAAGTATCCCTTTGCTTTAACCTTCCTGAGTGTCCCCATGTAGACAAGCACTGAGACCAGAGAAGCGGAGAGCAGTTGGGCCATAGTAGTCTCGAACACCGTTTGCAACACTTTCCTCTTAAGACAGAGGAGCTAATCAGAATTCCTGTTCAGATGGCTGTTCAAGATTCCTGTTCTCCTGTCTGCAGTGTCCTATACTGCCAATACCTGTTTTGCAGTGTTGCTTTTGATTGGCAATCTATTCTTTTATTTCCATTTTTAGTAGTAAGTTAAAGGATTCTAGATTGCCAGTCTGAAGAGGGAAGTCTGTTTTATCTCCACTCCCTTCCCTTCCCCCTCCCACCCCCCAAAAAACCAAACAGGGTAGGCAGCAGCATAATGAGCTTCTGCACCAATGTTCCTCATTGGTGACCTATAAGGGTCATCTCTAGGTGAATAAGCGGGCAGTTGTCTATATGACATTTTATCTATCCATGCCCTCTCTTCAGAGATTGTCATCCTGGATACTAATCTACTGAGAACAGGGGAATAGTTCTCATATCTTATTTCCTATCTTATGTACCAACCAGTTTAATCTCACAGTTAGCCTAAGGATCACTAAGCTGGAGAACTTCAAAAGTGGTCCCAGGAATATGAGAGCAGCAAAGAAGATCTCCCAACACTCTAAACAGTATCAGGCAGGAGAGGAAACCAGAGAACCACAGGAAGGTGGAACCAAACAAAGCCAGGGATGAAATAAGCCACAAAGCAAAGGAGCAAGGAAAGCAAGGAGCAGAAAATAAGGCAAGGATAGGCAACTTTAACTCTTTGGCAGGCCACACTTTTTTTTTTTTTTAAATTAAAAGAATCTACATATCTTATAAATCCGAAATGTTTGGTATAGTATACGTGTAAACATACAATTGATTGTGTATTGACAGTGTAAAACCAAAGCGTTCTTAAAATATAAAAACCCTTCAGAGCACAACCTTCAAATTAAAAAAAAAAAAAAAAAAAAAACCCAAAACCCAACAGTTTACACATAAATCTTTCACTAACCTTTTTTCAATGTGCTGAAGAGCAGGGGATTAATAAATGAAAACAACAAAGTAAAACATTCTTAATGTTTTTTCTCCACTGCCTGGCCATTTTCTTTCACGCCATTCTCTTTCATGTCAAAAGGGAAGGAGATTTGCCACTGTGCCACCCAGCTCTGGTTATTGTCTCCTCACTGGCAGAAATGCTCCCCGCCCCTCAGCAAAGCAGACAATGGGGCTGGGCACAATCATATTGTGGGAGCTGGCAGCCAATTATGTTCTTATCAGACGAAGAGCTTGCCAAGCCAAATGTGTGGCAGTCTCATCAGCAAAGTTCAGAGCCCTCAGACGACCATCAAATATGATCAGAGGATGGCTGTCAGCATTGAGACACATTGTCTTTGGCCACAGCTTCACATGGGATCCCTTCTTTGGCCCCAGGTGTGAAAGCTGGCTGCACGTTACCCTGGCTGATTCAAAACCTGTTCAGAAGGGCCCATGAGCAGCATGGCAAATCAAAGCCAGATATACACATGGTCAGGTCCGTTACAAGAGGGTAGCCACTGGGAAAGCAGTAACCAGAGCCAAGGGGTGTGGGGCAGAGCCCTGCTCCACCATGAGTGACCGATACATGGTTGGACCAATGACAGGCTGTCATAAACATACAGGTAAGGGTACCATAAAATCCCTCCTTTACCTGTAAGGGGTTAAGAAGCTCAAATAACCTGGTTGGCACCTGACCAAAAGGACCAATAAGGGAAGAAGATCCTTTCAAATCTGTTTTGTTTTTGTGCCTTTTGTTGTTCTCTCTGGGACAGAGAGGACCAAGGCAGAAAAAAAAAAAAAACCCACACACCTCTCCTAAAACCCTACCAGAAATAAGAATCTGCTTTACTTACAATTTTTGTAATGTAAGGAAATACATTATTTTCCCTATGCTAAGAGAGAGGTTTATTCCTGTTTTTTGTAACTTTGAAGTTTTGCCTAGAGGGGAATCCTCTTTGTTTTAAATCTTATTACCCTGTAAAATTACCTTCCATCCTGATTTTATAGAGGTGCTTCTTTTACTTTTATTCTTTAAAGTTCTGCTTTTAAGAACCTTATGGGTTTTTAATGTCCTAAAAACCTAAGGGTCTGGTCTGTGCTCACCCTGTTTACCTATTTGGTTGGTATAAGATTCTCAAGCCTCCCCAGGAAAGGGTGTGAAGGGGCTTGGGGGATATTTTGGGGAACAGGAACCCCAAGTGGTCCTTTTCCTGAATCTTTGTCTAGCTCACTTGCTGGTGGCAGCAGTACCATCCAAGGACAAGGAAGGAGTTGTGCCTTGGGGCAGTTTTTAACCTAAGCTGGTAGAAATAAGCTTAGGGAATCTTTCATGCGGGTCCTCACATCTGTACCCCAGAGTTCAGAGTGAACCCTGACACAGGCATTGCAACCCAGAGCATGGGCTCCTGCTCCCAATCCTGGGCTTCACTCCAATTCCCAGAGTCGCAGACTATGGCTCCATCCCATGCCACCTAGCTCTAGTTACTTCCTCTCTGTTGATAGAGGTGAACCCTACCCTCATCCACCCACTGCTTTGTGGGGGGGAGAGGGGCCTGGCCAGAACCTGTGTTTCTTACCTCCCACTCAGCCAGCCACTGAGGAGGCAGTAACTGGAGCTGGGTGGTGTGGTCTGAATCAGTGCCTGTGCTGATGGGGAAGCAAAGTGGTCTGAGGCAGCAGCAACTTTACTAAAAGACATGCCCCTCAGCAACCCAGCTCAATTGAAAAAAAAAAAAAATTCTCAGGCTGTGACCCCACCTATGGGCAGGACAAATAAAATGATCTGGCAGGCCAGGAATGTTCCCCAAGCCACTAGTTCAGGGGTGGGCAAACATTTTGGCCTGAGGGCCACATCAGCATTGCAAAACTGTATGGAGGGCCAGGTAGGGAAGGCTGTGCCTCCCCAAACAGCCTGGCCCGCCACATCCTGACTGCCCCCCTCAGAACCTCCCACCCATCAACCCTCCCTGCTCCTTGCCCTCTGACCACCTCCTCCCGGGACCCCAACCCCTAACTACCCCCAGGATCCCACCCCCCTGCTCCCTGTCCCCTGACTGCCCCGACCCCTATCCACACCCCCGCCCCCAAAAGGCCCCCTGGGACTCCCACCCCTATCCAACCCCCATTTCCCGTCCGCTGACTGCCCCTGCATGAACCTCTGCCCCATTCAACCGCCCCCGGGATCCCCTGCCCCTTATCCAACCTCCCCGCTCCCTGCCCCCTTACCATGCTGCTCAGAGCTGCAGGAGCTTGCAGCTGCCCGGCCGGAGCCAGCCACGCCACCAGTGCTACCCAGTAAGAGCAGTGGGCCAGAGCGCTGGGGGTGCAGTGTGCTGAAGCTGCGGGGCAGGGGGACAGCCGGGGAGGGGGCAGGCAGCTCAAGGGCGGGGCAGGACGGTCCCGGCCTGTGGGCCATAGTTTGCCCACCTCTGCACTAGTTGCTCATCCCTGAGGTGGAGGGAGGGAAGAAAGATAGAAAAAGGCAGAACAGAGGGCTCAGAAGGAATGGAAAGGAAAAAGAAGCAGTATGATCTGTGAAGGGAGGTTGTGGGAATGACAGAATTGAAAATGGAGAGAAGAGTAATAAAAGGGAAGGAAGGAGAGAAAAGGCAACAAGAGAAAACAGAAGTTAAGAAGTAGGAACAGATGAAAGAGAAAAATCACTACAACATACAGTTGTGACTGCTTTAATTCTAACTGGAATGTATTTTGATAACCTCAAATATATATTTGGTTTTAAAATTGTTAAATTAGTTTGTGAATTAACTGCTATGTTCAAGTAAGTGAAACTATTAGCACTGACTTGACCTAAATATAGCATTGGCAGATATTTGTATAAACTCCTATATAGTTCCTCACATGCACCTCTCGCCCACCTTAGGTAGCAACACTGTTGACATTCCAGTTCTTGGCCATCCCAACTAGAGACCGGCAATCATGCAGAGTTCTGCAATAATCTTGTGCAAGGAAAACTTCCTATAAGTTGGCACCAGAATCCCATATTTATTTTTGTTCAACAATTTACCCGCACAGCTGTGGATCATTTAGGATAAATGCAGCTCAATATGGAGACAAGGTGTCTCACACCTGAGATCAGTCACAAAACACACAGCCAACCCCTTTTCTCTAAATTATGCTGGACTGCATATTCAGATGCCACAAACAGAGCTAATACAGACACAGCTGTAACATTAAAGGTTTCAGAGTAGCAGCTGTGTTAGTCTGTACCCGTAAAAAGAAAAGGAGGACTTGTGGCACCTTAGAGACTAACACATTTATTTGAGCATAAGCTTTCATGAGCTACAGCTCACTTCATTGGATGCAACCCGATGGAGTGAGCTGTAGCTCATGAAAGCTTATGCTCAAATAAATGTGTTAGTCTCTAAGGTGCCACAAGTCCTCCTTTTCTTTTTTGCTGTAACATTAAAGTAGATATTCACTAATATAGATAAGATCAGGTGCATTTTCCAAAAAGAAACTACAGATGGCTGCAGTCTTATTAGTGACAACCAAACATTAAACATCAGCCAATAGTTAGCACAACCATTTACAATCTCTCCAGGCCACTGAGAAAAGACATGTGGCAGACAAGACCAGCTGAACAAATCACAAATGTCAACCATCTGTCTTATGCCTGACAATGGCCCTTTTATGTCTAGTCTTAGTCATAAAGGCATGTGAGCAGATTCTTTAGAACTGTTCACTCACTAAATCTGCCAAATCTCCAACCGCCAGCAGGAGTAACTGCAAACTCTCAACCACCATAGACATGTGGCATTGAAGTGGCAGTGTCACCAAATATACCTAGAACCTTCAGCCTGCAGAAGACAGAAGTCCCTAAGGGATCCACCCTTGAAAAAACCACAAATAACCAGAGACAGCCTCAAGCGTAAGCAAAAAATGCTCATCCTACTGTTCTCCACAGTTCACAAAGGGCTTGTCTATACTAGCACTTTACAGCACTGCAACTTTCTCACTCAGGGTGTGAAAAAAAAAAAACACACCTCTGAGCGCTGCAAGTTTCAGCACTGTAAAGTGGCAGTATAGACTGTGCTCCCAGCGCTGGTAGCTACTCCCCTCGTGGAAGTGGGTTTTTTTAGAGCGCTGGAAGAGCTCTCTCCCAGCTATGGTGCCGTGACTACACGGCCGCATTAAAGCGCTGCTGCTTTAACGTTGCTAGTGAAGACATGCCCTAAGAAACCTCTCACCTGCCCCAGCTGGGAAAGACTAGAGTAGAAGTTACACTGGTAGCATTCCCAGAAGCATGAAGTGGTTGACAACAATATAAGCTGCCACTGCTGTTCAGTCACTGCGATCCTAAGGTCTTCTGAATTCAAGTTTTGGTTGTATTAAGACATCCAAAAAATTCATATGATTGTAAAACTAAAACAAATTCCTGAATGTGTGACCACTCTCCGCAAGCCAGGCAATAGGATGTTCTTCTTATACCATTCTCCATCTACCCACCAACCCGCCTCCCAATTTATCCTACTACTCTCCTATAGCCTCTTAATTAAAGGTTCAATTCTGCAACATTTATTTATGTTGAGCAGCACTTACTCACAGGTCTGGTCTCACTGAAGTCAATAGGACTACACATATAAGGGTGAAAAGAAAAGGAGGACTTGTGGCACCTTAGAGACTAACCAATTTATTAGAGCATAAGCTTTCGTGAGCTACAGCTCACTTCCTCAGATGCATCAGAGGAAGTGAGCTGTAGCTCACGAAAGCTTATGCTCTAATAAATTGGTTAGTCTCTAAGGTGCCACAAGTCCTCCTTTTCTTTTTGCGAATACAGACTAACACGGCTGTTACTCTGAAACCTGTCATATAAGGGTGAGAGACTTTCAGACTTGGATCCTCTTTCATCTGAATTTTTTGATTAAAGCAAAATGATTGATCAAAAACACAGGCTACCACTAGAGAACAGAATGCTGACTAACCCAGGTCTTAAGCTACCAATGCTTCATCATGCATTTCTTACACTCAAAACTCCTGTAGACTCCAACAGAAGTTTTGGGTGTGCAAGGAACGCAGTATCAGGCCCCATATAATATTTTTAAATTGAAACTAATGAAGTCACCAGATGGAACAAACATTTAAACAATTAAAAAAAATAAATAGTGCTCTGAAATAATCACAAAAATAGAGGAGGGTGCGGATTCTCTCACAATCTCACAAAAACAGAGAAATCAGTCCATTATTGCACATAATGGGGAAAAAAAACTGCTAACAAAAGCTAAATTTATAAAACTATCAATTTTTTTAATGCTTTTGATTTAGGAGCTTATTTTCTACACTTGCTCATTCAGTATATTAAACAGGAACCACTAGAAATGAAAATGAGTCCATATACTGTACCTTAGAACGGACCAATCATAAAATTTAAATCAATAATTTTCAAAGAACTGTTGTATCAAAACATTCTGATCAAGAGTGATTTTCAAGCTTCACAAAACATTTTTGTTTTCTTTTGGATTATTTTCATGCAGTTTTCACTGAACAGAGTTGAAAAATACTACCTCCATATAGGTGCAATAGATTAGGACCCTGCTCATGAGGGTCTTTTACTCCTGTTCCTCCAAGAGACTGTCAGTATTTGTTTTGGTGGTTGTATTTTAACATTAGAAGTAAACTTCCAATCTTTTTAAATTAATATTTTGACTGGTTAAAATACCACTAAAGAGCTAAGACCATCAAAATCATTTGAAAAAAAAAATACCCCCACTGTATTTGGACTGAATTAGGAGTGGCTACAATGTTGATTGCAGAACATAGTTTCAGACTAGTCGCTTACCCAAAGGGGACAGTCATGTACCACCAGTCTGACATTTCCAAACACACAAGCTTGATATTCAGTAAACACAGGATTTCCAACATGGTTTGCAGAGTTCAGCAGCAAACTGCTTTCAGTCGCTGAAATGAGAGCACTTCTCCCAAGATAGGTCCAGATCAGACTTGATTGCTGATTGTCTTCAGGAAATCCATCTCTCTCATTTCCAAAGGCTACAACATGAACAGACCTAAAACAACAAGAAGTGCCGTTAGCGAAGACTGGTGAAGAGGGGAGATGGGGGGGCTAAGAATATACTTTCATATCAAAACAAGAATATTAATCCTTCTCTAGCCTCTTCTTTCACTAGACTAACACCCCAGGAGTCAACAGTGAGTTACATATATGATCTCAAATCCAATAGCAGAAGTGGAAAGGAGTGCTTTATAAATCACCAGCTTGTTTGGCTTTTTATTTGTCCATTTCCACATGTAGCTTCACAGATGTAACCTCAACGATTCCTGTCACATATTCAGTGGCTTTGGTGTGTTTTCAATGCTCTAACCTCCTGTTCAGTCCTTCAGCCCCTGCAAGTCAATGAATGTAACTGCATGTGACAGTAGCAGGACAAGCCCTTGCCATGAATCTGTTTCTGTTGTAGGTGAATTCAGCAAATATCCTCAGCAGCAGGCAGCCCCAGGCTCAGCCGTCTCCTTACATCAACCCTACCCAAGGGCATAATTCATACAATGGAGAGACTTGACATTTCTGCAGAACCAACATAATGTGGCCAGGTCAGCAAAGAAAGACACAGGCTCTTCAGCAACAGCACATTCGACTGCATGGAAGGGAGCTGATTACATGGCCTTCCTCTGTGGCAGCGTGGGGGGGTGGGGGGGAAGAGAGAGAACAAATAAATAAATGAGCTCACTGCCATCCAATCTGTATGAAGACAGCCTTCTGAACTATGAAGATCCTACCCAAGTAAGAGAAGATAAATGAGAGTAGCCCCCGCTAAGGAAAGGCTGCAAAAAGAAAAATGAAGTATGAAAGGCTGAATCTTTCTACTTAAGCAATTCAAACCTTTTACTTGTATAAAAGTATTTTTAACAGTTGGCTGATAGCTATAGAAAATCTAAAAGCATGTTTCAGTGCTAACGTGCTGTTAAACCCCATTTTCAAAGGGCCAATTTTTAGGTCTAATAAAAAGATGCAATATTTTACCTGTGTGAAGAGGCATATTTTTGCCAATTCATTTCATTTTAGACTGAATCTGTTTCTACCAAATAGCACTGCACATATTATGGTCTAAACACATGGGGGAGTGAGGGGGGGAGTTGGTGTGAGAGTGTAAATAATAAGGTAAATATAAAACTGGCTATAGGAGGAAATTCTCCGCTCAGTTTGGCTAATGTAATCCAAAGAAAAAACATCAAATTACGTGGAATCACTCAAACATGATCATTCACAAAATAACCAATGGAATCATCAACAAAAACGCTCCCACTGCAGAATCTGGATTATTTAAAAAACACTAATACAAAATTAGTAAAAAACAGAAAACTGTATATGAGATACTAAATATAAATATCACTACACGTTTCATACCAGTCAATTGTGAATATCCATACTGATTGGCTGGACCATTTTTATAAACTTCAGTGTCTGACCCTCTGCACTGAAGTCAATGGGAGCATTGCCAATGACTTCCAGAGGCACAAGATCAAGCCCTAACATATATGAAATACACATATATGACAACACCAAAAAATATTTAATACCTATTATAGCAATGAAATAAATTCTAAAAATCTTTCCTCCTATTTTAATAGCTTTTATAAACTATAAATATTAGACTTTTACAGCAAGAGAGACCAAATGGTAGTTTTCTCAAAAATTTCCTCTCTTTTGTCCCACTTCCCAGTTTCCCCCACTGCAATTAACTTTGGCTTAGGAAGCTGAAAGACCACTGATGTAGTTTCCTCTTTGAAGTCTCGTTGCCCTTTCTTGGCAGTTCTTCTCAAGGGAGAGAATTTAAAAATGCACCACATTTCTCACTTGGCCCTCAAAGTGGTTGGCAATGTCACCTAATACACCCTTCATTAGTAGTGAGTGATGCTGGATAAAAAGTCAAGTGAGTTAGTGCCAAAACAATGCTTCGACTGTGTCCATTAATCCACTTACATAAAAGTAGCCTTTGGAGACTGAAGGTCTGAACAGAAGAGCTGGGGTTTGCAACATACTAGACTACAGTAGGACCAAGGTTGGGGAGGATGTTTGAGTGGAATGTTTCCTGTAACCATACATTTAGAAGCATGAACTGTGAATAACCAAGAACTCTGAAAATGGGTGACTATGAGAATAACCCTGAGGAAAGATAACTGTAATATGAATGAACCAGAACCAAAGAAGATGACTGGGTTTGAGACTATGACAGGTTGTGTGAATAAAGTACACCCCCAAAAGGGTGAATTTAATTGACCTGAAGTCTTGTTTGGCATGTGGGCTGTGAAGATTTTCTACATTCTGCTTAAACAGTGCAGCTCAGTCATTTTTGAGCACTGGGTCCTGGGTATAAAAGGGAGGGAGAAGGAACTGGATGGTCTAGAACAGGATGACCAGAGGGAACTCTCATTGTCCACTCCCCTCCCCCAGAAAGAGTAGAGATTACAAGCAAAATATATTACGTTTTGTCTGTATTATCTTTTCCATGGAGGTCATTATGCATTGGGCTGCCTCCTTCAAGGTGACTTCCTTGTGCAAGCACAGCTGAGGAATTCCCTGGCAGTACAACTTCAAAACAACACTGCCAGGGTCTGGGGGAGAACTGTCATAAAAGAGAGTTGCTATAGAGCAGAGGTGGGCAAACCATGGCCAGCAGGATATCCTGCCCGGCCCTTGAGCTCCCGGCCCGGGAGGCTAGCTCACAGCCTCTCCCCCACAGCGCCACGAGCACTCTGGGCCGCCACTCTTGCTGGGCAGCACAGGCAGCATGGCTGGCTCCAGCCAGGCTACGAGCTCCTGCTGCTCTGAGCAGCATAGTGGGGGGGGGACGGGACGAGGGGGACTGGGTAAGGGGCAGGGGGTCCTGGGGAGCAGTCAGGGGACAGGGAGTGGTTGGATGGGGCTGAGGGGGTCCCAGAAGGGGGCGGTCAGAGGACAAGGAGCTGGGGGGGGGGGCGGGTTCGATGGGTATGGGGTTCTGAGGGGGGGGCAGTAGCCAGGCTGTTTGGGGAGGCACAGCCTTCCCTACCTGGCTCTCCATACAGTTTCACGACGCCGATGTGGCCCTTGGGCCAAAAAGTTTGCCCACCCCTGCTATAGAGACTCAGAGCTTTGGACACCGCCCTAATCTCTTACAGACACTTGGAGATTCATTGATTTCGGTAATCCCTGCTGGGGGAACAAGTTCCAGCACCCAATGAAACAATATAGTAGAAAATGTTTAAGGGAATCTTTCCTGAGTTTTCCTCTGCGATCCCATTACATGGGTTTTTCTACAGGTGTGGGCTACCCAATGATCTGTCACAAAAGCTTCATTAAAATTTTAATATTGTAAATAATATTCACACATCCTGGTTGTTTAGGTTTCATCAAACACGTACTTATGATCTAACATATGAAATCAATGAAACAGTGGTTTTGAATAAATACAACTTATTTACATGCACGCATTTTAATAGTCTCATTTAAGGGAAAAATTCACTTCTTTCCGGACAAAGCCTGGGTAATTAAACTTTGTGTAAGGAAGTTGGCTGGGGTTGACTAACAGAATCTCTCCTTCCCCACCACGTGCGAAGGTCTAACAGATTCTGCCCCGTGGGCCGGAATAATGGTACACACCCTCTCCATGTCCCTACACAGAGGTTTGGGCCTTTAGATCTTCACCTGGCAAGCCATAACATTTCCTTCCACTCCCACCTATTAAACAGAGGAAAGAACTTTAACTATGGAGAAGTCTATCTCCAGTATTCCACTAAGCTAAACAGGTACTTTTCCTGCACAGCAAGTCATCTGTTCCCCAAGTCAGAAATCTCAGACTGCCTGTCACTAAATTCTGCTGAAGAAGACTGACCCCTACTCATCTTACACATACCTTCCTCCTCCTTATAAGACAGGGGTAGGCAACCTATGGCATGTGTGCTAAAGGCAGCACACGAGCGGATTTTCAGTGGCACTCACACTGTACGGGTCCTGGCCACCGGGTCTGGGGGCTCTGCATTTTAAATGAAGCTTCTCAAACATTTTAAAAACTATTTACTTTACATACAACAATAATTTAGTTATATATTATAGACTTATAGAAAGAGACTTCCTAAAAACGTTAAAATGTATTACTGGCACGCGAAACCTTAAATTAGAGTGAATAAATGAAGACTCGGCACACCACTTCTGAAAGGTTGCCAACCTGTTATAGGATGACAAATTAGCTCCTCTTTCTGTAATGTAACTGACCATTTCCTATTAACATGGGCATGCAAGACTAGGCAGAACATTGCTCAAGGCTTCCATTTAAAGCAAAACAAAACAAAAAACCCACACACAAATATATACATAGTAGAAATCTGAACTTTGCAAACCACAGATGCTGAATTTAATCCTTGTGGGTCATATACTAGATCTGAACTTTGTCTACCAATTATCAAATACTTTTTAACTGGCTCTTCTCTCTTGTGTTTTTATTTTTCATTTCAGGCCATAGAGATATTGCACTACCCTACAGTGTGATGGGAGCCACATAATACAGTAGTGTCTCTTGGACCCAAAGATTTTAGCAGGACGTAGAAGAGTCCACACAGAAAAGGTTCAAGAAAAAAAAGATTTAGATTTATACATATTGCTCATGTGCAGTAAGCTAAACAAGCTCATTGCTATTACCGGATTGAACTGCCACAAAAGGTCCAGAAGTCCTTTGTAAAGATTCTGTATTATGATTAAATATGTATTTATCATTATCAGGTCCAGTTAAATGTTAGAACTGTCATCTGCCATGTAAAGTTACCAGGAGGACACGAATTTCAAACCAGGAATCTTGAATACTGATGCACTATGCACAGGATAAATCCATTTTACACAACTACATGCTCTGCTATGGTAAATTAGCAGCTATCATAACAAATGAGGTACACTACATTAATATCCTAAACGAGAGATGCAAAATCTTACTAGCTCTAGTACATACCCCTCAAAGTGCAGGATTGTTCTCACTGTTTAGAGAATAATCTGGTTTTCTGTATAATATCATTGTTCTCCAAGTTCTCATGGAAGGGATGCAATATATTACACATTAAATGAATCTTCTGAAAGTATATTGATAAATGCAATCAGCATACAGAAGATTTGGATTATTTTACAGTGTTTTAAGGAAAAATGCATAAATCAAAACTACTATTTATTGCATCCTTTTTAAAGGAAGCCTCCAACCACACATTTTCATACTAGCAATCTGAAAGTTCAAAAAGCATTTAAGTCCATGTACTATGAATGTATTTGAAAATAATGTTTATAATCACAGGTGGTGTTTCTAACCCTATTGGGGACAATATCATCATACTAAAAAGTAATGAAATGTTACCTATGTGTGATTTAAATCTGTTTCATATTGGTTATGCCACAGCATTCAGAGACCCTTTGCACTAGACATTGTTCTATTTTAATGCCGGTTTGACAATAAGAAGAAAAATTTTGTTTAGTTTTGAAAAGTTATTTATGTAGGATGGAAACTGTCTACCTTGTTAAATCCAAAACCCAATTTCTTCAGCGGTAGTGAGATTGTGTGCTATATAAAACTCAAACTGAGAAAATACCTGCTTCATACTAATGAATGTCTTACACTGTAGGCAGTAGCCCACGAAAGCTTATGCTCAAATAAATGTGTTAGTCTCTAAGGTGCCACAAATACTCCTGTTCTTTTTGCAGACAGACGAACACGGCTGCTACTCTGAAACCTTACACTGAAAAACACACTTGGCATCTCTGTCACACAGTCATGTCAAGCTATTCAGTATGGCAACAGTAGCAAACAATAAATCAGAGTATTTAGCTGAAAAAAGAATTATAAAGGGGATCACTCTGTTTGGTATTTTGCAGCTATAGGAATTGAGTATGCCACGAACAATGAACATTGCAACCAGGAGACACTTGTTACAGCTGCCAGATGAAAGAAATTGTAAAACACTGCGCCAGTCTTTGGCAGAAGTCAGAAAACAATGACATATCTGATATCAGTGACATTTAAACAACAGATCATCAAATTGTCTCAAATTATTTCTGCTGATGTATCCACTGGAAATCTGTCAGACAAAAAGATGAACAGGGACAGATGTTCTTGGTTGCTGATGAGGAGAAAATACTTGGTTTTGATGACGAAAAGGAAAGTACAGCTGAGTCATGGATGAAGACTTCATTTTCCTAGAGGTGCTGGTGTTACCTGTGTCTTTCAGCTATGACTTTTAGCCTCCTTTACTGCAGAGAAGACGGAGCTTGGTGCACTCGGTTAGTGTGTGATTCAACAGGAATTCAGAAGAGCTGATAGTTCTCCTGGTTATCTGATCCGGCATTCTTTATGCACACAGAGCTTCCACTGATGTCAATGGGAGCTTTGGGTGTGCAAGGAATGCAGACAGGTAAAGATTCTCCAAAACATTTAAAAGAGAAGCAGTGAGAAAGCATTTCAGATTACACATTTATTAAATCATCATTAAACATGGCTCTCTTTTTCTTAATGAAACAAAATAAAAGCTTACATCAGGCTTGGTTTTACGGAGCCTGCCATCAGGAATGTTCTTCAGCTATAAGATGTGTCATAAACCAAGCGGCAGCCTTTCCTCGCTTCAGACAAGTATTGACATAACTGTCCCCAACTGCATGTCAATATTTTGAACACTAGAGCTGGTGAACTGAAATAGCATCATTAGTTAAAGCTCTGTAAACCAGGAGTAACTCCATGCACATCAATGGAATCACACCACTGAAAAGCCCAGCAGAGTGGAGTCAGGTCTGGTGCACCTCCCACCTTTGTTAAACACATACACAAAAAAACCCAGATTGTTTTAGTACGCTGAGCAAAACAGCCCTACCTCAAACCCCCCCCCCCCCAAAAAAAAAGAAAACAAACCCCACACCAGAGCAACAGCAATGCCAGAGCCAGAAACTCTTCACAAGTCTGGCCCAGATTATAGGGGCCAGGGGCGCTGTCAGCTCAGGAGAAGGGCGAGGTCCTGAGCCAGCAGCCTGGGTATGGTAAAAGCAGGAGGTGGGCTCCTAGGCTACAGCCCTTCCCCACACAGCTTCACTCCCCCCCCAGCCCCCATCCAGCGCCTCTAGGGCCCTGGCCATCCAGCGCACTCGACGGGCCAGCCTGAAGCCTCTGCCCGAAGCCTCTGCCCGAAGCCTCAGGGGCCAGCGGCGCGGCGAGGCTGCCACAGGGGCTTCGGCAAAGCCTGGGCCAAGGCGACGCGGCCCGCGTCAAACCCGAGCTGCCAGGCAGCCGAACTTTCCCCGCCTGCGCCTTAAATCCTTCAGTCCGCGTCCCTTCTGCGGGAGGCGCCCGAGCACCGGCGACTCAGCGAGCTGAGCCCAGGCACTTCGCCCCGGCTCTCCCGCGTCCCCTATTTTACCTGCGTGGTCCCAACACGCTGCTGCGTGGCAGGGTCCTCGGGGCAGCGAAAAGCCGCTCGGCCGCAGAACCCGAAACCGCCGCGCGCTGCGGGCGGGGAATCGCGGTCCGTTCTAGAGCATTCTCTGCCCCTCGTCGCGCTCTTTCCCTCTCTTTGTTCTGGCCGTTCAGGTTACTGGGCGCCTGCGCGCAGGCGCACAGGTGGCCTAATTCGCGCAGCCGCACCGCTTATTCCTTCAACCGCCGCTCTCCCTCGCGCTGGCGTCGC
The DNA here is from genome assembly GCF_965140285.1 of Lepidochelys kempii. Lineage (NCBI taxonomy): Eukaryota > Metazoa > Chordata > Testudines > Cheloniidae > Lepidochelys > Lepidochelys kempii. The sequence goes on along the minus strand of NC_136384.1, from coordinate 61,698,427 downwards.
GGAGGTGTTGGTGTTAACGGCTGCTGGGTTCCCGCCGCTGGGGTGCTGAGCCGGCCCCCGGGTTTGTAGCGAAACATGCTCCGTGCCCGGCCCGCGTGCGGCGGCGGCGTCCTGCTGAGGCGGCCGGGGCCTGTTGGGCGCCGCGGGTACTGGCGGACCGTGGGGCTGACCGAGAGCATCATCTCGGAGCTGGACACGGACCATCACTTCGTGCACAGGAGCACGATCCCCACCATGCACTTCCAGGACAGCCTGCCCAGGTGCTGCCCCGGGGCACGGCGGGGAGCCCGGACCCTGGACGCCCGAAATGGGGGAAGAGTCAGCAGCGAACTCTCGGGCAGACTCTGGACAGCCTCCCTGCTCTGATGAGGCTGAGGCTCCCCCACTTCTTCACCCGCCCGCCCCCCCCCACTCTACAGCAGGGTTCTCAGCCAGGGGTCCAGGCCCCCTAGGGGGCCGTGAGCAGGGGAGATCCACCAAGCAGGGCTAGCACTACACTCTCTGGGGCCCAGGGATCTGAGTCCTGCAGTCTGGTGCTGAAGCCACAGCCTGAACAATGTAACGTCAATGGGACCCTGTGGCACAGGGCCCCAGGCAATTGCCCTGGCTGCTACCCCATCACACTTGGGCTGGCTTTTATATGCAGAAAACCCATTATTGTGGCACAGGTGGGCTGTGAAGTTTTTATAGCATGTTGGTGGCACTTCAGAAAGAAAAAGGTTGGGAACCCCTGCTCTAGAGAGCCAGTGCATGGGCTGGAGCTGGCGTCAGCACAGGCCATCCTAAGGTCCGCTTGCAAACACTTGGCAAGAGCACCTATGCTCTGAGACTGCCCTGGAGTGCAAGCTTGTACTTGCCCTAGAGCTGCAGAAGTGTTCACGCTGCACCCTAGACATGAGCCCTTCCCTACTCACTGCCTACCTGGTCATTCTGAATTTGCTTCTTCCCTGCAAGGGTTGTTGTTTGCCTACTTTACTGTCAGCCTTTGTTTAGAGCAACTCCCCACTGAATAATGACAGGTTTCAGAGTAGCAGCCGTGTTAGTCTGTATTCGCAAAAAGAAAAGGAGTACTAGTGGCACCTTAGAGACTAACCAATTTATTTGAGCATAAGCTTTCGTGAGCTACAGCTCACTTCATCGGATGCATTCAGTGGAAAATACAGTGAGGAGATTTATATACACACAGAACATGAAAAAATGGGTGTTATCACACACGCTGTAAGGAGAGTGATCACTTAAGATGAGCTATTACCAGCAGGAGAGCGGGGGGGGGGGGGGGGGGGGGACACCTACAGGCCAGTCCTTGCCTACAGACAGCCCCCAACCTGAAGCAAACACTCACCAGCAACCACACACCACACAACAGAGCCACTAACCCAGGAACCTATCCTTGCAACAAAGCCTGTTGCCAACTGTGTCCACATATCTATTCAGGGGACACCATCATAGGGCCTAATCACATCAGCCCCACCATTAGAGGCTCGTTCACCTGCACATCTACCAATGTGATATATGCCATCATGTGCCAGCAATGCCCCTCTGCCATATACATTGGTCAAACTGGACAGTCTCTACGTAAAAGAATAAATGGACACAAATCAGATGTCAAGAATTATAACATTCATAAACCAGTCGGAGAACACTTCAATCTCTCTGGTCACTCGATTTCAGACCTAAAGGTCGCAATATTAGAACAAAAAGACTTCAAAAACAGACTCCAATGAGAGACTGCTGAATTGGAATTAATTTGCAAACTGGATACAATTAACTTAGGCTTGAACAGAGACTGGGAGTGGATGTGTCATTACACAAAGTAAAACTATTTCCCCCACCCCTCACTGCTCCTCGGATGTTCCTGTTAACTGCTGGAAATGGCCCACCTTGATTATCACTACAAAAAGGTTCTCTCCACCCCACCCCCGCCCCAGCTCTCCTGCTAGTAATAGCTCATCTTACGTGATCACTCTCCTTACAGTGTATATGATAACACCCATTTTTTCATGTTCTGTGTGTATATAAATCTCCTCACTGTATTTTCCACTGAATGCATCTGATTAAGTGAGCTGTAGCTCACGAAAGCTTATGCTCAAATAAATTGGCTAGTCTCTAAGGTGCCACTAGTACTCCTTTTCTTTTTCCCCACTGAATGCATTTGCTCCCTACAAAGGTGATGAGAGTCCCAGAGCAGAGACGGAAAACTGAGTGGGATGGCTGTGTAAAAGGAGATAACGTCTCCCTCCCTCCCACAACCTGTCTCAGAAGGGTTGAGTAAGGGCAGAACTAAAGGCCTTAGCACATGCACATCTTCCCCATTGGAAAACACAGAAACTTCCATGCTGGATCAGACCAATGGATTGGCTATCTAGTCTAATATTCTGTTTGACTGTGGCTAGTACAAAATATTTCAAAAAATGACTTCCCTCCATAGATAGTTAAGAAATAATCTTCCCATTAGGAATAGCCCCCTTCCGAGTTCGATTTAGTGGTTGCCAATGCCTTGGTGCTTGAGAGTTTACATCCATTATTTTTAAAAAACAAAACACCTATTTATTTGTTTTACTCATCCATATAAATGCAGTAGTTTTTCAGTCCTTACTGAGGTGTTGGCTTCTATGGGTTTGTCTACACTACAGTTAAAAAACCCACAGCTGACTTGTCAGCTGACCCGGGCTAAGGGGCTGTTTAATTGCGGTGTAGACGCTCACACTGGAGCCCATGCCCAAGCATCTATACTGCAATTAAACAGCCCCTTAGCCCAAGCCCCACAGGCCTGAGTCGGCTGACATGGGCCAGTCATGGATGTTTAATTGCAGTATAGATACACCCTGGGATATATTGTGTAAAATAGTATTTCCTTTTCACTGACCTGATTCTCTTTCAATGGAAAAATATAACCTTTTCTTAAAAAATGAATTTGCTGACTAGTGTGGAATGTAATTACCACAATTACCAAGAGACTAACATTATGGGACCAGTACTTACTTGTTCCCCTTTATCCCCGCCCCCCCCCCAATAATGCCGTAGTCAGGTTAGAATGTATAGGTCTCCTTGCTCTGTGATGCTACACAGGGGGCAGAGTTTTATTAGGCATTGCTGAAAGCTTAGATGCCTACTCTGCATGTTTAAGAGTGATTATTTTCAATTTTTAAATGTTATCAAAGTTGGCGAAGGAACAGTTCCTTGAGTAGGACAAGCCCCGTGCCCGCTTTGTAGGTAGTTGTGTTCACCATGTTTTAATGATTAGTAACCAAAAAGAGTAAATAAACCAGGAACGCTACTACAACCATACTGGCCACTCCTGTAGCCTGCAAGCAAGTAGGGCCAGCTTAAGTTTAAGGCATATGCACGGTACACCCATGCCTAGATATTTGGCTCTTTGATATATGTGATGGTATCAGAATATCAGCTTTAATAAAACAAAAAATCGTTTTCAGCCCTCATAATTGTAAAGAAAATCTTGAAAACACAAACTATGTAACTACTTGAGAGATGCCTATTTGATGCATTCTCTCTTGCTTTTAAGAGAGCCTAATTGTGAGATGGAAGAACTGCCCCATTCACCTAAATAGGGAGCTAACTGTGAAACATGCTACTTTGGGCAGGGAGGTCCTGCTAACACTATCCCAACAAAAGAATCAGTGTGTGGAGGCCTTTACTGATACCACCTCATTGTGACTCTGCTAGGATGCCATCAGAAGGGGACTTTGGACAGAGGACTGGGTATAGGCACAGTCAGAGTGCTCCAGGACAAACCCCAGCCTCCCAGAAGGGATAATGTTGTGATCCAGGGAAGTGGGAGTCCCAGCCTGCCCAATTGGAATGGTGGGCCACCCACCAGTCTCATGTATAGGTGGTCCCGTCCACTCCCCCCTACCTCATTGTGGGGGGTAAATGGGAGTGGCAAGGGCCACCTATACTATATTTTTACTTCATTTCATGACTGGTGCTTGTGTATGGGTAATTACATTTTGCAATAATGAGACCTTGAAACTTTGTACACTATTGAGCAAGTCCTGTTGTGGTTTGTGGGGAGACCAAAGAGGGGGTTTCTGCAAATACCATATGCAATGGAGCTCTGTGGCATTTCACTCTGCAGATGTTGTACGTTAGGTCAGTGGGCCCAAAAACGTAACCAGAGGATCATAACAGGTCAAGGATGCTCCTATTGCCTGCAGGACCAAATTAAAATAGTCCAGGACTCTAGCCATATCCCTGCATGGGACTCCCCTTGACCCAGCCCCAGCACGGTGGCAAGGTCTCATTATTACAAAATGTAATTATCTATACACAAATACCAGTTATGCAATGAAGTAAAAATATAGTATAGATATTGGAGATTGTACCCAGATAAGTAAACTATGTAGTGGTTAACAAAATGAAATTAGTATTGGTTAACAGTTCATAAAATGGGATGTTCTCTCCAGGAACAATTATAAAGGCTTTTGGTTTAAAATGTAATTCTTGCTTTTTTATAAAAATGCATTTGTTCAGGGCTACAGTTATAATTTTATTATTGTGTGTATTATTGTAGAATCTAGGAGCCCAAGTCATGCAGTATAAACAGAAGAAAAACTTACTATCTGAATAATTGGCGATTTCAGCACAAATCTCAAATACGTTTTATAGTCACAGAATTATTTGGGATTACAGCCTCATCATTTAAAAAAATTATGTATACAATACATAAATCCATCTCTTGGATGGGGGAATCTATGCCTTAACTTCTGTCTCCATTCTTTTACTTCTCTTTTCCAGATTCCTACTACTTCCCCGATTCCCCCAGGTTTGCTGTCAGTACAGCATTCACCTCCCATTCAAGAGACTTTGATTAGTCACATAACGTAATTCATGGGTGCACCGCAACACATTTTTTTCATGGATTTTAATGTTCTTGTTGCTCTCCCCATATTAGTAATAAATATATTTTGAACTTATTTAATAGTTTTGTGTTAAAATTCTGCACTTCTAGATTACCTCTTCCAAAATTGGAGGATAGTGTGAAGAGATATTTGGCTGCTCAGAAACCTCTACTCGATGATGATCAGTACAGGTATGAAAAATGACATGGAGTAGGAGGCATTTAAATGAAGCCTGGATTGTAAATAGGCTATTAGAATTCACACTCATTTTAAAACTTGGCATACAAATTCCAAGCACAGCATTACTGTTATTTTCACAATATTTCATTAAAATATTTTTCTTTGAAGTTTGCTTCTATATTCAAAAGTCACTTTGTTTAAAAAAAAAGTGTGTGTGTGTGGGGGGGGGGGGGCCATTTTGTGGTTCCATATTTATTGGCTCTCAATGACTCCAGATTAGATTTGCTCACTTTTCAAGTAAAAAGCTATTTTTAAATGCCAGCCCTACAGATTCTTACTAAATCTTAAAGTGAGCTGTTTTGTTTTTTTCTGGGTCATGACCATTAATAAGGTTCCATCTATGTATTTTGCCATCAGTCCTTTGAATTGTCACAAGTGCAACTGAGGATAAAGTTTGGCTTGACAATTGGAACTTGTGTTCTTAAATGTCTGTAGGATTAGAGCCTTAGTTTGGAACCCTACATATCTTGAAGAAAGAGTTCTTAATCTATTTTTAACCTTCTACAGGAAGGTCAAGGTCAGCAAGGGTTTTCCCATGTCCCCTTGCTTTATAGAAATTATTCTACAAGTAGGTGCAAGGACCACATCTCTTGTGCTGTGACTTGTGAATCAAGTAGGTAGGGACATCTCTTTATTACTCATGAAATTTGTGCTCTTGGGATAATTAGACCCATCCTACTGTATATCCTATCTACTCTTCTGCTTTTGAACAAAGGTAGGCCCCCATCCTGCAAGTTGTGCAGTGCAGGTAGAGGTTGAAGTCAAGAACAGTTTGCAGGATTAGCGTTTTCTGATGACATTCTTGAATCAATTAATTCTGCAAACAAAGCTGAGAACACAAAATATGCCAGAATCCTGAATAGAAAATTAGGTAACTCTTCCTATCACTTGATTTAGTTCAGGAAGAAGCAAGAGTTTACTTATGTTTTTAGGCAGCAAGTTTTAATTTTTATATCCTAATTCAACTATAAAGTATGTTAATAGAAGCTCCTTTCCAAAATACAACTTAATCAAAAGTCAAAATACTCAGAATTTCTCCAGCAAGTACTAGGTACTTTGTCAAGTCATTAGTGGACAGAGGAACAGTTCTCATTTTTCTTTGTGAATCGTTGCACACACATGCAGCTCAATGACTTGAGTAGAGTTCTGTGGGAACACAGTGATCTGCTTATATGGAATTAGTTGCAGAACTGGGAGTATAGTTACTTAATTGAATCAACCAATTGAAGATGTGGTTCATGGACCGGTGGAATTAGGTGCCCTAATCTGTACTTTAAAAAGGGACAGTGTTAGTCCCCAGTGTAATTTCTGTGTTGGCATTGAAATAGAGCAATAATTACTTGTATTGTGGCAGCACTTCAGGGCCCCAAACAAGAATCTGGGCCACATTACTAGGTACAGTACAAACCCATACAAAAAGATAGTTCCTGTCCTAAAGCCTTTACAATCTCATTACATAATGAGCTACACAATAAAGTTTTACTAAATTTTGTTATTATACAAAAAGGAATAGTATTTTTATGAAATACTATAATTAAAAGTTACTCTTAAAGAACCTATATTATAATAATAAACTGTTTTCAATACTACAGAAATACTGAAAGAATTGCTAGGGAGTTTGGAAAAGGAGTGGGCAGGAAGTTACACCGAGAACTTGTTGAATTCGATAAAAAGAATAAGCATACAAGTTATATATCAGGTTTGTTTTCTATTTTATTATTATTTTTAAAGTTCTGACATTCAGTTGTCTATTGGAATCATTAACCTCTTTTGAAACTTACTATTAAAGTACTTGGGTTACTTTTTCTGATGGATCTGCATGGCAACTGCTGTGCATTTCCATTGAAATCAACTAACATGAAGTGTTAGTCTTACAGACTATTCCTTCTGATTTGGTTTTGATTTGGCTTTAGAAGCAAAACCTCAACTTGTCTTGTTAATTTAAAGCATTTTAGTTTGAATTTGGTATTTCCTAGCTCTTGCCTTCATCTCCTGATAGTAGGCATTTGCTCTCCCAGGTCCTGGGAAAAGGAACAACAAGTCCCCCCAGAATCACTCTCTCAGTCCTTTTAATCAGACAACTGGTTTCTAACCCTTTTCCCTAAATTAGTTACTCACACGGAACGCAAAGGGAGACTTAGATAAGGCTCCAAGTCATTACAATGCTCTGACATATGAACATTTAGGAGTAAAATATTGAATATTACATAGAGGTAAACTGTAAAGCATAAATATACTATTTTGTTTTTATTCTTCACTGTCTCTTTATAATGTGTAAAGACTGCTTCAGACTTTTTCCCAAATAATAGGTTTGTTTGGGGTATTTTTGCTTGTTGTTTACTTTTGAAATGTCAGGGATATTATGTCTTCACTCCCTTCTCTTTGTCAGAGAGTCCTAAACTTTATCATCCATCTTGACTTCTCAAACGTTGGTAGGGAGAAATGCAATTTGGGTTAAAGTCTTGTGTGACATCACTATTCGGGTCCTCTGAAGTTGTAGCCAGGAACTTCCAACAAAGAGTGGGAAGTAAGGATATGAAATTTTAAATATAAAAAGGAAGCAGAATGAAATGGTTATTTTGAGGAGTGGACAGGGAGGGAATTGAAACAATTTTCATGCATTATAAAGAAGCAGTGAAAAACAAAACCAAATGTTTATATTTCTTTTTTTTTTACAATGTTTTGTGCTTATATAGTTGCTTTCACATAAGGCTCTACAAGTATTTTATAAATATTAATACATTACGCTTCAAAACACTCTTATGAAATAGATAACTGTTATGTTCATTTTACTGATAGGTAAACCCGAAGCACTAACAAATTTACTAACATGCCCTATGTCAAAAAAACAAATCAGTGGTATTGCTGGGAAGGGAACAGAATATTTGGGTCCTTACTCCTAGTCTACATTCAAAACTGCTATTCAGTATAGTTTGTGTGGGAAATGAGATGTACAGCTTGTGTTTACCTATCATAGATATTTCTTAGACACCAGTTACTTTGGTATTGAAGAACCAACCGATTGGGAGTTTTATGCCTCAGGCCAAATTAATTCTGGGTTTAATGCTGTTTACTTCAGTGGAGCTATCCAGTGGATGAATTTACCCCTTAATCCCTATGCACTGCAATGAAAGCGTGTCCTTTTCAGATCTGAAGTGGAAATTGAAAATAGAAAAGATAAATTGGTTATCTTTTCAAAAACTCAGTACGTATCTATAGTTTGAGTGCTTTATACTCTTTTTAGATTACATTCATAAATGTCTGTGTACTCATTTGAAACAAATAATTTAGTAAAATAATGAGATGCTGTATACAAATTATGTGTCTATAAAAATACGTTTGTACATCAAAATAATAAAATTGATTTTATTAACTTAATTTTTTATTTTATTTTTTTGTAGATCCCTGGTTTGATATGTATCTCTGTGCCAGAGACCCTGTTGTTTTAAACTTCAACCCTTTTATTTCTTTAAATCCTGATCCAAAAGAAGCATACAACAGTCAGGTAGTGAGGGCAACAAATCTGGTAGTATCATCAATAAAATTTCTTAACTCTCTAAAGAATGAGTTTTTACGGCCAGATATCTATTATGTCAATCCAAAATGGAGCCAAAGTAGGCTCTTCAAAAACTTTATCCGCCTTCTTCCAACCTCTGTGTCTTGGTATGGAGCTTATATGGTAAACGCATATCCCTTAGATATGTCACAATATAAGCGTCTCTTCAACAGTTCCAGAATTCCTAAATTAAACAAAGATGAACTGTTTACTGATGAACGGGGAAGACATTTGTTGGTGATGAGAAATGGACATTTTTATGTTTTTGATGTTTTGGATCCTATTGGTAATATTCTGCATCCGTCTGAAATCCAGGCTCAGTTAATTTATATTTTACAAGATGCAGATTGCTTGCCTGAGTTTCCCCTTTGTTACCTCACCACTGAAGACAGGAATACTTGGGCAGCAGTAAGACAACAGCTTCTCGAAGCCGGCAATGAAGACAACTTACAAAAAATTGATAGTGCAGTCTTTTGCCTATGCTTAGACAATATTTCCCCAAAGAATGATACTGAGCTGTCACATTGTATGCTTCATGGACATGGTTTTAATCGTTGGTTTGACAAATCCTTTAGTCTGATTATCACTAGTGATGGCACTGCAGGGGTAAATTTTGAGCATTCTTGGGGAGATGGAGTTGCAGTCCTTCGTTTTGTTAATGAAGTATATAGAAACAGTACAAGACACCCAGCTATTGTACCACATTCTAGTCCTCCTGCATTAAGTGCTACCAGGTGTGAGAGACTGGAGTTTAAATTGAATGATTCAATCCAATCTGCTATAAATGCTGCACGTATGAAATTTAAAGAAACAAATGAGAAACTATCTGTGAGAATGTTTGAATTCAGAAAGTTTGGAAAAGAATTTTTAGTGAAACAAAAGCTGAGTCCAGATGCTGTTTTTCAACTTGCATGTCAGATTACTGCTTATCGACAGTTTGGAAAAATTATTTCTTCTTACGAAGCATGTAGCACTGCTGCTTTTAAACATGGCCGCACGGAAACTATTCGACCCACATCTATACTAACAAAACAGTGTTCACATGCATTTGTTGAAGAACGAAGCAAACACAGTGTAGCAGAACTGAGAAATATGATTGATGAATGTTCAAAATATCACAGACGGTTGCAACTGGAAGCTGCATTAGGTTAGTTCCATGTCATTGTGATCTTTCAAATGTTAGTAATATTTTTTCTAGATGTTCTGATACCTGAAGTCCTCTTTAGAGAGGTATGTTAAGATCCCAAATCCTGTTGTTATATACTCATTTTAAACCTGAAAGGGTTTTTTTTTAAATTGACCTTCTGCCCTTTTCACTTCCTTATGATTTATAAAGGTTGTCTGAAACCATGGCATCATTTATACATGGGTTTTGCTTGTTTTTTTAGCTTAGAAATATCAGTGTCAACTCTGATTTGTCGGAGGGTCTTGGATGACATATATTTTTAGATCTTGCATCTTAATTGAAGCAACTAGGGTTGTTGAATCATTAACAAAAGCACTTTCTTTTGTCAAAACTACTTATTAGGCATTGAATTTAAATGTTAACAAAAACAAAAAGTTTTAAAGATTGACTAAATGTCTTTTCAGTTACCCATAGTTCAGTCCCTTTTCTCTTATGACAATTTAGTTGCCATCAAATATTCCAGGGTAGATAATACCTAATACCTGAATTTGTAAAGTAAAAAAAAAAAAACAGTCTGACACCCCAAACGCACACACCCCTGCTCATGCTTTTTTTGGATCTCACCCCCCGCACTCCTCCCGGCGTCTTTTCAGGCCTTCTGTATACTTCATAGTGAAGTCAAGAACTGGTACCACCCCAGTTTTTTCCCCAAATCTGCCTTGCAGATCACCTTTAAGAATTCCTGTCTTGTGTTTCATCCAGGCAAAGATCAGAATTAAAGTCAGTTCTATTATGCTCACATATAACACAATGAAGTGGAGTAACACGGGAAAGGCAAAAATAAGAGAAGGGGAGGGCTAGGGTAAGTACATAATAGAAGGGAAGGAGGAACAAAGCTGGAAAAAGGAATGGTCAACATAAAAAAGATAAGGGGAAACAAAATGTTGGGTGTAATAAAAGCTGAGGTGCATTGAGCTGATTCATCTCTATTTGGATATGAAAAGTATATTAACTAAATCATTACATGTTCATTCTTTTTTAAGTTGCAAGCTCATTGGGACATCAACCTTTCACATGTATTGTTTGTAAAGCATCATAGCTCTGTATAATTAGTAATACAGCTGGATGTATGTTGCCCATCATTTTGTTCGCTTTAAGTATGAAGTAAATACAGCCTTTGAGCATGTAATATGTCCCAGTAACCAAGAGAAGGCAATATGGGAAACTTCTGAATATTTACTTAGGTTTCAAGTAAAAGAATAGAATTATGTGTTTTATATCTAATGCCTTTCACACTCCAGTGTATCTTAAATCTTTAAATAGTAATTAATTGAATACTAGTGGTGATGTGACAAAATAGGCAACTGGAAGAGCGATTAATCCTTAGAATTCTTTATTTTGATTTTAGGATTTTAAGTGGAATAAGTTTACCTGATGTCCTTTCCCTGATCATTCTCAGTAGGAGCCTCACCTCTCTATTCTATTCTTCCTCCCCTTTTCTTAGGACTTGTCTGTGCTGGGAAATTGACTGGAATAGCTGTTGCATAATAAAATTATTTAAAATTATTTTATTCCAGAATAATTACCTTAGTGTGCTTCCAAAATTGAGTAATTGATCCAGTATAAAGTAACTTTTATTCTGAAATAGGGTGCACACAGGGAGCTATTCCGGTATACCCTTATTCTCCCTGTACCCTCTCCTGACTCCCACTGTGAGTGCCAGAAGAATACCAAATTAAATGCATAAAAGGCTGGCCTGGAAATTTCACAGTTTGTTTTAATCTGTTGGTTTTGGGAAAGAGTCAGATTAACGAAGCAATTTCATTTTGGGGGATAGAAGGGAAGGTGAGGTAATAAGGGAATTGATTAATTATTAAGAGAAATTTATGCTTACATTATGAGTCCTATGAAGTGCCAACATTTTCAAAAATGGGTGGCTAAAGTTAGGCTCTTAATTTCCTACTTAGATGCCTAAATAATTGGCTTACATACAAGCAGAAAATATAAGATTGTCAATCTTTAATGTAAGATAATGCCTCTTGTATTATTATAGCTACAGGATGAACAGTAAATATCTAATCGATTAAAATGTTGGAGCTTACCAACATTTATTCTTAGCTACAGGAAAGTTTTATAATGTTGACTTTAATAAATAACCTACATTTTTTCCGTATTCTTAACATACTTTGCACCTTTTTGTTTTATTTAGGTAGAGGATTTGATCGCCATTTATTTGCATTAAAACATCTTTCAGTGTCCAGAGGTGATCCTATGCCTGAACTTTTTCTTGACTCAGCCTACCAAAAACTAAACCATATTATCCTTTCAACTAGTACGTTACACAGTCCTGCAGTTCATCTTGGTGGATTTGGGCCAGTGGTGCCAGATGGTTTTGGAATTGGATATAATGTATTTGATACATGGGTAGGATGTAACACAACTGGCTATTTAAATAGAGAACTACAAGAATTTCTTAGATGCCTTGAGTATAGTTTAAATGATATTTTAGATGTTTTAGAAGGAAGACCTCTTGTGTAATCATAAGTGATCAGCAATATTAGGAATTATTTTAAAACTAATTTCTGACCCATAAAAATAATGGTGCAAAATCAACAGCAAAAATCTAATAATGAGAATAAGCTATTGGGAAATAACTACAAAAGAAAGGGAAACTCTGAAACCTTTATTAGTGGACTGACAAGATAATGTTAAAATGTTATTCTGTTTCTGGCCTTTTTTTTTTTAATTACTAGTTTTCAACATCCATTAAGGCCTTCAAGAATTTTTTTCCATATATTTTCCAAACTCTTCCTTTAATTCATTAATTTTATACTTGTTTATTCTTTTTTATACTCTGCTTATTATTTATTTTTAGAGGGGGGTTGTTTGGTTGAGTTTTGTTTTGTTTGCTTTGTATTGTTATACTGTATTATGTCTTCATGGCTGTGCTTGTTCAAACATGATTATTAAAATAAAAGTTTAACATCTTAACTACAGGAGAAAAATTTTCATAACTGTACTGCAATTATAGTTGAAGCCAAACTTTTTCTTAGCTTTAATGTACATTAATGTGGAATTGATGTTTCTGTTATAAATCCTTATTTGCTTTGTGGTGTAGTTGAATATTTCTTTTCACTAGTAACTAGATGTACCAATCAAACTGGGTAATCAAATTACAAACAAAAGTGGAACACACCTGGCATCTGCCCAACTATGAAAACTACTGCTTGCTCAGTCAAATAGTCATGCACACTGCCCTCCAGAATCTGGAATGGAACCCAAGATTTTTGACTCTCACCATTCCTCTGCTGCCAGGAAATGTCTCTGAAACATACTGGCAGAGTACATGTCTCATCCTTTGCTTGGGCTGGTCCACATAGAGCAGGGGTCTCAAACTCCCAGCTCACGGGCCATCTGTGGCCCGTGACCTCCCCAATGTGGCCCGCAGGGCTCCAGCAGTTTTGGAGCTGGGTCTCTCCCTTGGCCCCACCTGCCGCCACTGGGTGCTCCCCCGCCAGGGGCTCCCACAGCCGAGCTGAACGGTGTCTGCCTGCTCGCTCCAGTGGCTACTGGCCCTTCCCTGCGGCCCTGGGGTGGGGCTGTGCCTCCGCGCGCTGCTCCCACCCCAAGCACCCCTGCAGCCAATGGGAAGCTGCGGGGGTGGTGCCTGAGGGCAACAGCGCGTGGAGGCTCTCAAGGTTCCCTCCCCACTCTGAACTCTAGGGTACAGATGTGGGGACCCGCATGAAAGACGCCCTAAGCTTATTTCTACCATCTTAGATTAAAACTTCCCCAAGGCACAAATTCTTTGCCTTTGGAGGGTACCCTGCCACCACCTAGTGATTTAACGAAGTATCAGGGAAAGGACCACTTGGAGTTCCTATTCCCCCAAAATATCCCCCCAAGCCCTTACATTCCCTTTCCTGGGGAGGCTTGAGAATACTATCCTAACGAATTGGTTAAGAAGTGACCACAGACCCAAACCCCTGGGTCTTAGGACAATAGAGAAATCAGTCAGGTTCTTAAAAGAAAGATTTTATTTAAAAAAAAAAGGTAAAAATCACCTCAGTAAAATCAGGATGGAAAATAACTTTACAGGGTAACAAAAGATTCAAAAACACAGGAGAACTTCCTCTAGGCTTAGTTTCAAAGTTACAAAAAACAGGAATAAACCTCCCTCCAGCAAAGGAAAAATTCACAAGCAGAACAAAAGATAATCTAACATGCCTTGCCTGGCTTTTACTTACATTTTTTGTAATATGAGAGACTTTTAGGTTTATAGGAGAAAGAGTTCTGACCTAATGCTTCTCTGCTTCCCAAGAGAATACACACAACAAAGCCTTCCCCCCCTCCAAGATTTGAAAGTATCTTCTTTGCCCACTGTCCTTTTGGTCAGGTGCCAACCAGGTTATTTGAGCTTCTTAACCCCTTACAGGTAAGGAGGAATTCTAGGCTACCCTTAGCTGTATGGTTATGACGGAGGCCCAGGTAAGCACCGCACTCCCAACCTCCTCCCAGAGCCTGCACCCCCTCCCACCCTCAAACTCCCTCTCAGAGCATGCACCCCATCCCCACACACCCACTGCCCCCAAACTCCCTCCCAGAGCCTGCACCCTCTGCCCCAGCCCAGAGCCTGCACCCAGCACCCAAACTCCCTCCCAGACCCTGCACCCCAATCCCCTGCCCCCGACCTCCTCCCCCACCCAAACTGCCTCCCAGAGCCTTAGGTAGGTGGGGGGCGGAGTTTTTGGGGGTGGGTTCTGGGTGGCATGAGTGATATTATTGGCCCTCTGGTAGGGTTTGAGTACTGGCACTGGTCCTAAAGTAAATTGAGTTTGAGATCCCTGACATAGGGGATGACAAATTACTGCTTGTGTCAGTTAATTACAGGTTTCAGAGTAGCAGCCGTGTTAGCCTGTATTCGCAAAAAGGAAAGGAGGACTTGTGGCACCTTAAAGACTAACCAATTTATTTGAGCATAAGCTTTCGTGAGCTACAGCTCACTTCATCGAGTGGCAGAGGTACATGAAGTGGATCTAAAGGCTTCAGCCCTGCTGATGAACCATATGGGGTGTCACTATGCCACATGGTAGAATTACTTTTTTTTTTATTGCTTTAAAGAAAAAAAACCTAGGAAATCACACAAAAAACTAGGTCAAAAGAATGACTTCAACCTTCACCAGCACTCAGAAGTTAGGAAATGCCAGTATTAAAGTTGTGTGTGCTATCTTCAGTCCTCTTGTACTAGGGTGACCATAAGTCCCATTTTGGCCAGGATGGTCCCTTTTTAAAGCCCTGTCCTGGTTGTCCTGATTTTTTTGGCAAAAGCGGGCATTTGTCCTATTTGTTCTTGCCAACTTCATCAGTTGGCAAGCGCAAATGGGACAAATATCCCATTTTGTCAAAAATGTGGGGTGTGGAAGAACATGGGGGGGCAGGCAGGGCTTGGGTGAGCAGCGACACCAGTCCCGTGCAGGTGGGGGTGGGGGAACGGGCTCAGGCAAGCAACTTGGCCAGCCCCCTGGGGGAGGGGGCAGGGAGGGAGGACTTGGGCTAATCCCCACACGGTGTCCCATTTCCCTTTAGGAAATATCGTCACTCTACCTTGTGCATATGCATTATGGTAGTCTTTAATTACATTATCACATACTGTTTTTTTCACAGGAACCCAGCCTCATTCAGTGTACAGACTGTACCATGCTCTGGGGTGAATCAGAGTTGTGTAGTGAACGAGACTGTTGTCTGTAGGACCCCTGCCTCCTTTGTTGCACAAGTCAGAAGTTGTGTAGTGAATGAGGCGGGGATTTCTGGAAAAGAAATGTTTAGTCCTATGATAAAGGCAACTGAATGCTTCCCGGGTGAATTGGATTCTATCCCTGCCTCAGCCACAGACTTCCTGTGTAAAGCTTGGCAAATCACTTACATTTTTCACAGGCGGTCATGAATTGTGTGCTGCTCATTTTGTGAGTGCCCAGCTTGAAACCCTGGGCTCTAATTTGCAGAAGTGCTGAGCACTCACAGCTGCAATTAAAGTCAGTGGGCCCAGTGCTCTGAACATATAAAATGCTATATAATGCTCAGTACTCTGAAAAAATCAGGCCCTCAGCATCTTTATTTGGGAACCCAAAATTAGTGCCTCAATTCTCTTTCGGTATAAGGGGGATAATACCACCCCTTCACCTCACAGGTATGTTGTGTAGCACTCATATGCTATAGTGACACAGTTTGAAGAGTGTGCAGTAAATATTATGGGGCCACACATCTTGTTCACTGAATGAGTCAGAGGACCTGCTCAAAACATTAGCATAAGTGCATACACACTCTTCCCACCATTTGGGATAGGGATGTTCTTTGAAAAAGGCATAACTGGGGTATCACTGTTATTGGCAGCTGCCAAAATGGTCCATTAGGGACATACAACTTTAAGCAGTTATGGGAGTGCTCTTTCACTGGGATCTCAGAAGTTGCAAACTGGCATACAATTATCTTTGTCCTGTCCCACGCCCTTCACTTTAGTCCTGTGAGCACAGTACAGGCAGGTCAAAGAATCTGTGTCAATATATTTAACGCAGGCCCTTTTAGAATGAAGAAACCCCGAATACTTCATGAACTACTGTGTACAATAATTATTTCACCACTGAAATTCTGTTGCATGCACCAGAGTCCAACAGATAACAGTTTAGAACAGGAAAGACCTGATCTGGTAACTATTTAAAACTGCAGAAAAAGTAAAAAGAATCACCAGAACTGGAATTTAGCCAGGATCTCAGTGTTAACTGGCCTACTGTAAAAAATGTCATAGAATCTTTAATTCTTTGTGTATGTGTCAGTGTGGATCCCACGGTAGGTATGCATGTGCCCCAAGCACATAATACCAGATTTTTTTGAATAGCAGTGTCTGTTGGGGTGTATGTGCCCTGTGCTGCCTCATGCTCCAGTATGAGGGCAGGCAGCTGCAACCCTCCCTCACTTTCCTCTTACCACCCATGGAAGCAAGATGGAAGCTAGCTGGTGTCTGACCCACTAGACTTTAGCCCTGGCTAAATTTCTCAAAAACTTATGAGATTCTTCAGAACCACCTTCATTCTTTTATTTTTATTACCCTAGGCTGCTTTAGCACTTGCTGAACCAAAAAGTGCTTGCAGACTGCCCCTCTACCTATACAACCCTCTCCCATAACACACACACCCTGCACAGGACTCAAAAAAAAAAAAAAAGGTGGACTCAAAACCCACTTCAAGCCTTGTCTGTCCTGTAACAGATTAATTCCACAAAAAGACAGGCATAGAAGATGGCTGTTCTGCTTGGGAGAGTCTTGCTTCCCAAGCAGGTGCCTCTCCTTTTCTGCAAGGAACCCACAAGTGGAGGGATGTGAAGCTGAAGTTCTGTCTTCTGGAGAAATCTATGAGAAATCCAGAAAAACCAAGTTCAAAGACCCCTCTAATAGTCAGACTCATATCTTCCAGTGTTCCATCTAATATGCAGACAACCATGAAGACCTCTGCAGAGAAAGCAGCACCAAATCCAGGCCCAGCTCCAGCATTGGTATCATCAGCACCAGTGCTGATGCCATTAACAGTGCCAGCTTCAAATTTGACACCTCAAATGTCAATACAACATGCCAAAAGGAGCCCCCCAAAATACAAGTGCAGAAACTTGACATGGAGCTCTAGGTCCTCCCATAAAGAGGGACACGGAAGATGCCAAGAGACAAGCTAGCCAAGTCACAATGGCTTCAAAGACAGGTGGAAAGGAGCAGACTGCAGTGCAGCATACTCCACTGGTACCAGGCCCATCACCAGCAATGCCCCATAGATGTCAACTCTGATACCAATTGCAGAGACACACAGTGCATTGGAGCTGCACTCGGCACTGAGGTATTCACTGGCACCAACACAGTCTGTTGCCGATACTGTTTTACCAGTTAGCGCTGTGTATGAAAGAGGTACACTTCTCCTCACCATCCCCAGGACACACTTTTTTTTTTGCCAGCATCCAGCAGCGACTCTGCCGCTGAGATCTATGAGTAGTGCTGCTGAGAGTAGGGAGGATCTCTACAGACCTCAATCACCAGCATGGTGGCACTGGTCTTGCAAGCAGCTCACCAGCCCTCCATGCACATACAGTGCACCACTGTGGCCCTACTGGAGCTACTGGGGTCCACTTTATCAGTCCTTTAGAAGCCAGTCCCTGTCTTTATGGAAGAGGAGGTCCCCTCTCCTGTGACTTTGCGAGTGCGACCTCAGTCACTGGAATGAAGACATCCTAGATCTGAGCCTTGTAACAAATATCAGTCACTATAATACCAGTGGTGAAACATGTTGAAAAATGGTGTCAGATATCCTCCTTGAGATCCGAGTATTCTTACACCCACCCCAACACTCTTGGATGTCAAGATTCACCAAGAATATGCCCAAAGTCAAAGAGCCCAAATGCTTAAATCTGTTTGTAAGAAAGGAATTCTCATCAGCCTTGCTCCAGATGAGGGTGGGCAACTGCCAAACATTGCTGGCCAAATATGATTTTTTAACATGAGAACGGGTGACACCCTTCCTGGCCAAGCCCCCTCACAAAAGCAGATACAATCTGAAAGACATAATAAAAGGCCAGCTTGTGGCCAACACAGCTTTACAGCCAGCAGTGGATGCTTCTGACACCACAGCCAGGTCTATGGTCACCATAGTGACTAAGCAGACAGCGCTGGGGCTCCAAGCCTCAGGTATCCCTCACAAGATTTAAGACACGACTGAAGACTTGCTCTTTGAGGGCTTGGAGCTGTTCAGCGAACAGACTGATAGCACCCTATGTTCGCTGAAAGTTTTCATAACAACCCTGTCCCCTCTGGGAACCTACACACCTCAACCCTATTGGAAGGTGTACCTCCCTCAACCATTGCACCAGCAGAGGCTGCATACCCCATCTTACCACAGATAGATGGAGTACATGCTGGGAATGCCCGAGATACAACAAGGGAGGGGCATCAAGCCTCTTTGACCTCTGTCCCACACTCTACCATGATGACTCATGAGCAAATTTGATGAGAGAGTTGGGAGGCACATAGGAACCAGTCTACAGAGCACAACCTCTGGAAGCCACCTTGCTCCATTCCACAAGGCATGGTTCTGTTAACATCAGACAGATGGGTACTGGAGATTATAGCCCATGGCTACCCCATATAGTTTGATTCCACACCCACCCCCCTTCCCTATCGCTCTTCAGAGACTTGACTCACAAGAGCTTATTGCAAACAGAAGTGGTTTCTTTGCTTTAGCTTAGAGCTCCAGAGAAGGTTCCTCAAGAGTACAGGAGAAGTACTGTTAATATTTTCTTATTCCAAAGAAAAAAGACATCTTTGTCCTATGCTAGACCTGAGGGACTCAGCAAATATATATACTGTCTCATGTTCAGGATCATAACACTTGCCTCCATCATTCCCATCACTCCAACCTCAAAATTAGTTCACATCTTTTGACTTCCAGGTTGCATACTTCCACATGGCCATCCCTCTGGCTCGCAGGAAGTACCTAAAATGCAGGGTGGGGCCAGCCATTACCAATACAGGGCTCTGCCTTTCTCACTCTCTCCAGCACTGAAAGTGTTCACTAAGTGTCTGGCCATAGTAGGACTCATATAAGGAAATGGAGAATTCATGTCTACTCATATGTAAGTCACCAGCAGGTCCCAAATGGAGGCTGAAACAGCTCTGGATCACTTCCTTTCCCTGTTCTCCCACTTAGGACTCCTAATGAATGGGGGAGAGAGATCTCAATACTGTTGCAAAAAATAATATTAATAAATATAACTTTTAAAAAAGTAATTACAAACTTGTGTGCACCTTTACTAAATATTAAGAAATAGCTACAAGAATATTATAGTCAAGATGCTTGGAAATATAACAATACACATGCTTAGCTAACTACTGTATGTTACAAAATGTTAAAGCTAGTCAAAGAAATTCCAGAAGGTTTCTGCTTCTAGCTCCCAAGGACAAGCAAACATCAATCTGTATGAACACTTTTAGGAAGAAAACTGAGTGTGAGAGGAATGTAGGTTTGTGTTATCAGAGCAATACATCTAGAGGTAAAGTGGGCCTATGCTAACCCCCTTTCCCCCTTCTTTTTTTCCAAAGAAAAATCTGAGTTTAAACCCACTCAAAGAATTCTAGAAATAGCCTTAGTGATATTCATTTCTTTTGTAAACACACTACAGTTTTCATTCTTTAAACCTGGAGAACACTTATGATGGGCAATTTTTACAGAAGCTACTGGCTACTTCCAACTCATTTCCACTTAGAGGTGATAACCTTTGTTGTTTCTCAAATGCTTAGAAGGTATAAGCTTCTACTAATATGTATATTTATAAATATTTTGTATTTAAATGAAAACTTTCATATAATAACTGTCTGATATTATATAAATCATAAAATGTTTTATGTACAAACATAGAGCAAGGTCATTTAATGCTAGATTAATTATTAATGTAAGAAGCCATTTAGGTATAGAATACAGTAATGGTTAATTAACAGCTTAGGCTAAAAGATTTTCTTAGAGTTATTTAAATTTAAAATACTGTTTTGAGAACTAATAACTTTTAAATAAAGAAAATAAACTAATAGACTTTTTAAAAACAATTTCATTTCCTGTCAAACTCTAATAAAAGTAAAATCTCACAAAATGAACTGAATAAAAAAGCTAAAATTAACTTTAAAAGTTATTTGAATCTTCACATATTTATATACACCCACAGAGAGTTATTAAAGAAATGTTGCATATTATAAAGACCGCATATTTAGGAGATGAAAGTATCATATAAGCCAACCCCAAAGGCATAGAGCCAATAAAAGAATAACAGTAACCAACTTAAATCTGAACAAGCATTAAAGAGGTGTGTTTTCATATAGTTTCATCAAAATAATGATAAGGGTATACAAAATTCTCAAGTGAGCACCTCACACCCCTGGCTACTCTGTTTAGAAAGCAAGCACTCCTCAGTTTAGCCTTTCCACCACTAAAAGGAAGCTGCCACAGACAGATATGAAAAACAGAGAAGAATCAAGTTTCAGAGTAGCAGCCATGTTAGTCTCTAAGGTGCCACAAGCACTCCTTTTCTTTTAGAGAAGAATCAAGAAGAAACCAACCCAAGGAAACCTCCCCAAGACTTCAACATGGATGGATTGGTAAGAAAAAGTTAACTAAAACACTGCCAGGGATTAGATATAAAAGTCTCATAATGATTTTGTTGGAATACTGAAATAAATTAAGACTAACAGTTTCTCCTGTTAATCACCAACTGGTTAAAATGTATTTTTGGAAAGGAGAGGAGGACTAAACACTGGTAAACAAAAAGGTAGGATTTAATTAAATTTAAAATGTTTAATATTGGTTAATTGGCTTGTCTCAATACAACTCCTTAAATGGCTTCTTCTAAGTAAATGATTTAAATGTTTTCTTCTGTTTCATAGAATGTAGTTAAGATTGTTGACTTTGCCAACTATAAACTGCCAGGTTCATCTGCCCTAAAATCTCCAGAGTACTATCTCTGTTAAAAGCTCTACACAAAGAGACATATAGAAAAAAATTGTAATGGAAGTAACCAGTTTATCATTTGTGTTCAGTCATTTGTGTTTAATGTTTTCCTATTCTTTTCTTTAATTATAAAATAGCATTGGTTAATAATTGTGATTATTTTTCTTGGTCTTAATCATGGTGTCCCATAAAGTATTTAAAAGAACACCTGTGACTCAGTGGTGGTAACCACACCCCCCGAGTTTGTAGTAAGACAAACAATTAGTCCGAGCTGGCCTGCCATTTTTTGTTTCTCTGAACTAAATATTTTTAGTAATTTTTAAAACCAAAGTAGTAGATGTTCAATAATTAAAAACTACCCCCTTCCATCTCACATGAACTATGAGAATTTGTCTGTCATACCAATGCAGATGATAGAGTGCATAGGAGCTATGCTCAATTCTAGTTTGGCAAAAGCTTTCCTGCCAGAAGATAGGTTTGTGTACCTTCAGTCAAGTCAATGACATATGACCTGCAGACAAGATTGATAGTTGCAGTGCGTACATGTCTGGGTCTCTTTGGCCACATATCTACATGGATGTATGTGATACTACTTGCCAGATTTTGCTAGTGACCTATGCATCGCTGCCGAAGGACAGTCTGACTTTCATCTGGCCACCTTATAACCAAATGAGTCTCAGTCCCACTCTGCATCCTGAAGAACTGGAATAGTGGATAGACCTGCTGAACGTAAGAAAATTGATACTCTTCTTGGTCCCCTTCCCAATGACACTGGGCACAGACACATCAGGGACAGGCTGGTGTGCCCCACTTGAATCACTTGCAAATGCAAGGTTCTTGGTCTCAGGACAATCTAAAACATCATATGAACATCTTGGAACTAAAAGCCATAGCATGGTGTTCCTTCCTTCCTCCAAGCCACCCAAACTGCAGACTTTGATGCACAACACCTCAGTGATACCCTATAGTGCAAATCTGAATTAATAAATAATATATATTCTGCAATACTTCAAGGAAAATGGGTGAAATTCTCAACCCCCCATTTTCTCAGTAAATGGGGCTTTATATGGGCCAGTAGGAACACTATTCTCACTAACAGTGGCAAGGCACCAGCCATCCTGGCATCTGGTCCAAAGGCATCACTATTGTTGTGGTCTTGCTGAACATTACCTCTCAGTATTAAACACAGGGGTTTATAAACTATACTAATTAAAGACAGCTGACAAATACCCCTAGTTCAGAAATGTGGCAATGTTTTGTTTCTGGTCTCTCTTACGTTGGCAACCAATGCAGCCATATTAAGAATCACGTGAATTAAACATATATTTTTGGCACGTTTGAGGGCTCCATTGGTAGTGGCCAACATTAGTATCTTGACACTTGGGTATTTCCTTGTCTTAGAGAGAAGAGCAGAAGGAACTAGAAGCAGCTGGAGCCTATTAGTTTCCCAGGAGCCAACCTGGTGCATATAATAAGAAAAGGAATAATAAATCACTGGCTGACTGATGGAAAGGCTCATAGCTATAATAAGAGAAACAGTCTAATGCAAAGGACAAAAACTATGAGTTCTCTTGCTTGCTTAAAACTTAAGGAAAGGACTAAGGGACTTTTGTTTGTTTACCTTGAACCTGAAGACAAAGGAAATCAGAGACGTCTTTTGTTTAGCCCCAAGCCCATGGATTTAGGATACCAGAAGAGCAAGATGTAAAAACAGTGTATCCTTGTGCACAACTTAGAAGAAATGTGATCATTTACATGGCAACTTGTGAAAAGTACGGATGATTTTTTTCCTGATAGGATCATACCTTGGGCACCACACATCCGCAGAGCGTCAGAAGCTAAGTGGGTACCTAAGAGATCCACTGTGCTGTCATAAAGACTCCCTGCCTGGATATGGTGATGTTCATGTGTGGGGGGGCCATGGTGTGCTCATTTGTGATCTGAGAGTTCATCTGAGTTAGTCTTGTGAGATAACTGGAGCTTAGGACTCAGGGGAACTCACCCTAGGACACAAGATGCCCATCAAACCAATCGGGTGGATATGTGGGCAGGTGTTAAAGAGATTTTCTGGACAAGGTACATAATCCTGGTTGTGATCCATTTAAACCCATAAACCTTCCTTGTCCTACCTATTTGTACATGGTACCACCACTTTGTTTAATTAATTAGGTTTTTAATTTAATCTTTAATTGCTTCTTTTTTACCTCAGTTTACCTAATTCAGAGAGCAGTTGTGGAAATTATAGATGAGATTAAGGATGAATTTCCAACCATAATTGGATTGCAACAGTCAAACCAGGTAAAGGTACTGAATTATTGTATTTCATTGCCATTGAAGTTCTGATAAAGGATTTTCCCCTTCTTGTTTAAAAATATTATGAATGTGTTTTATCTACCATTATTTAATAAGACATGCTCTGCTGAGGTTGATATTTCGTCATTAAATAGTTATTGGAGCAGGGACTGGAACCTGGGTCTGCCAGGTGGGTGCTCTAATCTCTGGACTGTAGAGTTATGTCTCACTCTTTCTCTGGTGGGGCTTCTCCACTTCCATTTTGTGCTGGGCCCAATCTGGAAAGTGGTCTCTGAATTGGACATTGTAGGTGAGACAGGCAGGGGAATGGCCTGAGCTGCTCTATGGCATCAGGATTTAGATGGCTCCATACATACCCGCTGGCAAAAATGTAGGGGAATTTATCAGCAGAAATGTAGATGCCTAGGTAATTTGTGGGTTAGGTGGCAGCTGAGTGGAGGTTTTGAGAATCCTAACTTGAGAATCTTAAAACTGCCTCAAGTGGCAGTTAGATGCCCAAAAATGTTTGTGGATGCAGCCTGCTGTCCTCTATTCCTCATCTATGGAATGGAGATTAAAATTCCCCTATTTCACAGAGATGTTCTGAAGGTAAAATCCATTAAGGCTTGTGAGGTGCTCAGACTCTCTATTGTGATAGACCCTCAACTCCTTCTACACTTCCAATTCCACTGACACTGGCAAATCAGACTGTGAAGCAGGACATCAATTCCAATCCCTCTCATGTAGAAATAAAATTGGGAGAAGAAGGCCTGTAATAAATTATTGCCTGAAATACCCCAACATCTACTTCCTGTGTTCCTGGTCTCTGGCTGCGGAGCATCTTTGGCAGAAATTCCGTGACTAGGCTGACTTCTAACACTACAAATTCATTTTCTTCTTCAGTTCTGGCATCTTCCTAGCTAAACAACTCCACTTAACCAATTTAATTGAATCTCATGTCCACAATCCCAACCACCTCTGACCACTCCTCAAACCCTCTCCTCCTCCAACCTCCACTTCTCCCTGCACAAGTTTTTGCCAATTTCTTCCATGAGAAAATTTGACAAAATGCAATATGAACTTCCACCTCTTTTTCTACAACTCTCTCCTCCTCCTCCCTGTCACAGACACAGGAGTTTCTCATCTGTTCTCCTCCTCTAAGCCTTCCTCTTGCCCCACTGACCCCATCCCATCTGATTTCCCTCAGATTTCCCTCATACCCACTCTCATTCCTTCCCTTACTCTTCTTGACCTCTTGTGTGCCTCTGGCTCCGTTGACTGGAATGAGGGCAGTCTAGCTTAGTGGTCAGAGCAGGCATCAGGAACCAAGGACTAGGGGCAGAGCCAGAGTCAGCAGTGGGAAGCCAGGGCCAAAGATCAAACCAAGGTCAGGAACTGAAGCAAGCAGGGTAACAGGCAAGGAGGGGTTGAAGGCAGAGGCAGGACAGGAATAAGGTAACAGGAGCAATCACAGTGGTGGGCATGAACGTTGAGCAGCCAGCAAGCTGCTGCTGCTACCCCCTCCAGCCAATCAGGTGGTGTAGCCAATCAGACAGCTGTTGTAGGCCAAAGGTACTGAGGAGGCTGCCTGGAGACTAGCTCTGCAGCAGGTCGTGATTCCTGACACTTTTTCCCCTCACGATACAAGCATGCTTTAGTCTCTCCCATCTTAAAAAAAATCCATCCTTGATCCAACATGCCTTTCCAGTTAGTGCCGCATCCTCCCTTTCACCTCTAAGCTCATTGAACATGCTGTTTACATTTGCTGTCTAGAGTCCTCTCTTCCAGTTCCATCCTAGACCCTCTCCAACTAGCTTCTATCCTTTGCGCTTAACTGAAACTTACTAATCCTCTTGAAATCTTGTCCTTCTGTGACTGTCCTTTCCTGATTCTCCTCCTACCTCTCTAATTGTTCTTTAGTGTGTCCTTTGGAAGATCCTCCTCATTTCCTCTCCAACTTTCTGTAGGGGCTCCACAGGGATCTGTTTTTCATCCCTTTCTTTTCTCCCTCCACACTTATCTCTGAAATCTCATCCATAAATACAAATTAAACTACCATTTCGATGCTGATGACTTACAGATCTACCTCTCTACTCCAGGCCTGTCCCATTCTGTCTAAACTAAAACCATGGCCTGCCTCTTTGATTGGCTAAAATCCACAATGCAATATCAGTGCAAGTTCAGCATGGCTGAAACAGAGTTCTTAATCTTTTCCACTATGTTATCTTAAACTCAGACCTGTTTTTTCATCTTCCCATCCAGGCTATATCTAAATCTTGCTGTTTCTTTCCATACAACTACTCTTGAGATTTCCTGTCCATTTACACAGCTACCACTCTTGTCCAAGGTTTCATCTCACATCTCAATTGCTGCAACATCCTTCTCACTAGCCTCGATGAAGTAAATCTCTCCCTGCTCGTATCTATGTAGAATGCTGATGCAAAGATCAATTTCCTTGCTCATTGCTTTGACCACATCACCTCGCTCTCTTTGAATCGCACCACTAGCTCCATCTTCTCTATTGCATCAAATATAAACAACTTATTTTCACTTTCAAGGCCCTTTACAACGTATCACCACCCATCCTACCTATCATCCATTCACGATCAAAATGTCAGCTCCGACTTCTGAACAGGTCATGAGGCCAGCCTCCATCACCCACTCATTAATAACATGAACACCTTTGTACTTTCTCCCATGCTGCCCCTCACACCTGGGAGATGCTCCCCATAAATATCCACAAAACTAACTCATTATCCTCCTTAAAATTCTCCTTTTCCATTATACCTATTAAAAAAACTTTACAACGGTTAGGCTGCTGGCATGCAGAGACCACTGACAATCATGCTGACAAGTATCATCTAAGTGTTTCCTTGCACTTCCCCATCTAACTCTCTGTGTCCATCTGTTGTCTCTTGTCTTATACTTGGATTGTAAGCTCTTTGGAACAGGGTCTGTCTTTTTGGTCTGTGTTTGTGCAGCACCTAGCACAATGGGATTCTGGTCCATGACTGGGGCTCCTAAGTTCTACAATAATACAAAATCATAATAGGAATAACACAGCAATGTCTATTGAATGTTATAATTTGTATTGCAGTAGTACCCAAAGGCCTCAATTAGGATTGGGATCCTGCTGTGCTAAGTGGTGACCCAAAGAGCTTAAAATATGATAGGCAACAAATGCCTTTTTCTTTTGCCATTTAGGACTTGATCCTGCTCCTGCTGATGTCAGTGGGTGTTTTGCTATTTTAATAGGCTTGGGATCAGCCTTAAATGAACAAGAAAATATTTATTATTTCACCTCTTATTGACATTGGCATCAATAATCCCCACTTTCTATTAGGGGACTAATATGACCGAAAGAGTGGCTACAAATGCCCCCTCCCACCTAATTATACTACTGCAAAGCTCCCATTTGGGGAGTTTTGCTTGAGTAAAGATTGCCACTGACTCAGGTGGGAACAGCACTACTAAATCTGTTTGTGGACACTGATAAAATGTAATTTACACTTCTTCCTTGACAACATGAGCTAAAGTGTGTACCATATACCATACATAATGGATATGGTGACATTTAGTCATTAGGTGCTAAGGGCATTGTGATACATATAAGAACAGCCATATTGGGTCAGACTAATGGTCCAACTAGCCTAGTGTCCTGTCTTCTGACAGTGGCCAGAGACAGATGCTTCAGAGGGAATGAACATCACAGGGCAATTTATCAAGTGATCCATCCCATGTGGTCCAGTCCCAGTTTCTGGCAGTTGGGGGTTTAAGGACACCCAGAGCATGGGGTTGAGACCCTTACCATCCGGGTGAACAGCTATTGATAGACCTGCCTTCCATGAACATATCTATTTCTTTTTTGAACCCTGTTATACTTTTGGACTTCACAACATCCCATGGAAATGAGTTCCACAGGTTGATTATGTACTGTGCGAAGAAGGATTTCCTTTTGTTTGTTTTAAACTTGCTGCCTATTAATTTAATTGGGGACCCCTAGTTTTTGTGTTACATGAAGAGCTAAATAACACTTCCCTATTCTATTTCTCCATGCCATTCATGATTTTATAGACCTATCATCTCTTTTCATCGTCTCTTTTCTAAAATGAACAGTCCA
Organism: Lepidochelys kempii; assembly: GCF_965140285.1. Lineage (NCBI taxonomy): Eukaryota > Metazoa > Chordata > Testudines > Cheloniidae > Lepidochelys > Lepidochelys kempii. Next base: position 61,670,709 of record NC_136384.1, on the reverse strand, counting down.
AGTCTTTTTAACCTCGCCTCAGATGGAAGTTGTTCCATACCCCCAATTGTTTTTGTTGCCCTTCTCTGTACTTTTTCCAATTCTAATATCTCTTTTTGCGATGGGCAACCAAAACTGCACAAAGTGGGCATACCATAGATTTATATAGTGGCATGATATTATTTTTTTGTCTTTTTTTTCATCTATTCCTCTCCGAATATTCTGTTAGCTTTTTTGACTTTTGCTGTAAAGTGAGTGGATGTTTTCAGAGAACCATCCACAATGATCTCTTTCTTGAATGGTAACAGCTAATTTAGACCCCATCATTTTGTACATATAGTTGGGATTATGTTTTCCAATGTGCATTACCTTGCACTTATCAACACTGAATTTCATCTGCCATTTTCTCACCCAGTCACCCAGATTAGTGAGATCCTTTTGTAATGCTTTCCAGTCAGCTTTGAACTAACTATCTTGAGTAATTTTGCATCACCTGCCACCTTACTGTTCATCCTTTTTTCCAGATCACTTATGAATATGTTGAACAGCACAGATACCAGTACAGATTGGGGGACCCCACTATTTACCTCCCTCCATTGTGAAAACTCGCCATTTATTCCTACCATTTGTTTCCTATCTTTCAACCAGTTACTGATCTATGAGAGGACCTTCCCTCTTATCCTATGACTGCTTAGTTTGCTCAAAAACCTTTGGTGAGGGACCTTGTCAAAGGCTTGCTGAAAGTCCAAGTACACTATATCGAGTGGATCATGCTTGTCGACGCTATCAGATCATTCTAATATACGGGTGAGGCATGATTTCCCTTTAAAAATGCTGTGTTGACTCTTCCTTAACATATCATGTTTATCTATGTTGTCTGATAATTTTGTTCTTTACTACAGTTTCAATCAATTTGCCTGGTACTGAAGTTAGGCTTACTGGCCTGTAAGTGCCAGGATTGTACTTGGAGCCTTTAAAAAAAAATATAAGTTACATTAGCTACCCTCCAGTTATCTTATACAGAAGGTGATTTAAGTGACAGATTACATACCTTAGTTAGTTTTGCAATTTCATATTTGAGTTCCTTCAGAACTCTTGGGTGACAACCACCTGGTCTTAGTGACTAATTTATCAATTTGTTCCAAAACCTCCTCTACTGACACTTCAATCTGGGACAGTTCGTCAGATTTGTCACATAAGAAGATCAGCACAGGTGTCGGGATCTCCCCCATAGCCTCTGCAGTGAAGACTGATACAAAGAATTCATTTAGCTTCTCTGCAGCAGCCCCATCTTCCTTAAGTGCTCCTTTAGCATCTCGGCCATCCTGGGGCCGCATGGACTGTTTGACAGGCTTCCAGCTTCTGATATACTTTAAAAAAATTGCAGTTAGTTTTTTTTTTACCTTAGCTAGTTCTTCTATTTTTTTTTTTTTTTGCCCTGCCTTTTACACTTGACAGAGTTTAAGCTTCTTTCTATTTTCCTCACTAGGATTTTACTTCCAATTTTAAAGGAATTTTTTTTGGGGGGGAGGGGACTCTAACAGCCTCTCTTACTCTGCTGTTTAGTCACAGTAGCACGGTCCTCTTACAGTTTTTAAAATGATTATTTAGGGCATACATTTCATTTGAGCCTCTGTTATGATGTTTTTAAAAAGTCTCCATGCAGTTTGCAGGCATTTCACTCTTGTGACTGTTCCTTTTAATTTCCATTTAACTAGCCTCCTCACTTTTGTGTAGTTCCCTTTTTTAAAATTAAATGCGACTGCGGTGGGTTTATTTGCATTCTCTCCCCCCTCCATTATGTTAAATTTAATTACATTATGGTTGCAATTATATTCACCTCTTGAATTAGATCCTGTGTTCCATTTCAATGCACATTCCTTCCTAAATGTTTTGAGAACCTTACGTAGTTTTATTTTTTTTATTTATCACATATAATAATAGTAATAGCCAATGGTACAAAACATTTAAGACAGATCCTCATCTGGTGTAAATTGTCATAGCTCCATTTATTTCAACAACTATGGCACTTTACATCTGAGAATCTACCCTGCATTTTTTCTCAAGCAACGTTGTACAGAGTTTAGTTACAGGACTCCCATTGATGATTTTTTTTTAATGGAAGTTGCACTTCTGACCAATATCAGATAAAATACAGGTCACTGCAGAGCACACAGAAACACGTCTTAGTTCCCTACATGTATAAGATACAATTTCTCCCATTTAGTTCAGTCACTGAAATTCATCACCCTCACTGAGCAAAATCCGAGTGGTGAGAATTGTGGAGGGAAGACTGCTATGGAATGCTCATACTTAGATCTTTCTCACACCGTCATCCTGTGGCCAGGCTATTATGCCAGTGTATGGACAGGAAGAATGACTGCTGCTACATTGTACCTAGCTACTTGGATCATTGTATCCCTCTAATTACAGATCATGTGGTCCATTATAGAGCCGACACAGAGCTCCCCTATAGAGTGTGAAGGAGAGGGTTCAGAGAACCCTCCACAATCTCTCTAACCACAGTACAATCACCACGGGGCAGAAATAGTGCTAAGGGCTTTGTGCTGCTTCCCCCACCATCACCACCACACTAGGGTAAATTTCACACTAATCAATTGATTAGGTTTTCTTTAACATTTGGTTGAATCCCATTGGGCTGTAGGATATAAGGTCAGGTTTCTAAAAGAAGCAAGGATGAAAGATTTTTGTAAGGCTTTGTTACTTGTAATATGCTAATGCCCAAAGGCTCCAATCAGTACTGGGCCCCCTTGATCTTTAAATCAATATTTGAGGACGTCAGTAACTCAGCCAGAGGTTATGGGCCTATTACAGAAGTGGGAGGGTGAGCTTCTGTGGCCTGAAAAGCACAGGAAGTCCAACTAAAAAATCAGGATGATGCCTTCTGGTCTTAAAGTCTGAGACTCTATGATAATTTGTACTATTACTAAAAACTGGCAAGCTAAGTGTCCTGGAAGAAGTGGGTGAAGAGGAGGAAAGGAGGGATTTGAAGGGGAGAGTAGAGGCTTTATTTTTCAGCTCAGGAATGACATTCCATGCATAAGTGGCATCATGGAAGAAAGATGTTTGTGGGAGAAGTGGACTCAGGCAAGGCTGGCATTGTCAGAGCAGGGGGCAAGGGAAAATGCATTCAGAGATGAGCAGAACATATTTTAAAATGTTTACAAATATTGAAGTAGAATATGCCTCTATCTTAAGCATTTCGAATATGCCCATCATTGTATTACCAGGTGGCAATGTTGTAACTGAAATCAATAGGTAAATCACCAACAATAAACCATTAAACTCTTTTGGTCCATATCAAGTGTAATCTCAGTTTAATCGGATACATCCTCTATTAGGCTCTTTATGTTCTGAGCTGATAGACTCTCTCAGCGAGAACACCTGCATCTCCAAATTTATATATTTAGGTTTGCTTTTGATGCTGAGTCTGATGGAAAATAGGGTGAGCTCTGCAAGATGACAGAGCCATCTGAGGGAGGTGCTGACACCATCAACATCCACAGAAGTAAAGTACTTCTCAAATTCAGATGATAGCAGCACTTTCCTGTTTGCTAAGCCACTGTAGGAGTGGGAATACTGCAAAGGCCATACACCTATTACAGGAGAAGGGTAGTCTTGTGTCCACTGGCCAAACAGGAGCTACAAAAGATTTTTCTTCTAGATGCTAACTGTGCTATATAAATGCATGTTGTTTCCCAAGACATTAAAAGTGTAAAACATTCTGGTACTTTATATATGAACACGGGGCAGGATTATATCTTCCTATGTGTTTATAAAGTATCTTGGATGTTGCCACAAATCAAGTAATTATACATGTTCATTAGTTGTAGAGTTAAATGAAGAATGATAACTGAGCTTTTAATAAAATTGCTTGTATCTCTGCATAGCCGCAGTATCAAAGGATTATCTTTGGAATAGCCTTCCACTCTCCATAAAGTCATGATATTCTAAGAAATTCATTTTAGAATCATATGCCATATTATTTCTCAAACACTTCCCTTTCAGGAAATTGTTCCCATTCTACAAGCATCCAGATCAGTTGTGGCAAGTGCATTCTCTTCATCTCCTGGAGTAAGAGTTATTAATGGGCTAAACAGAATATCAACATCTTCAAAATCTGTTGCCAAAGTCTTGCAGCCACAACTTGTTCAACATTTTGCAGAGTTAAATACTATGTCTCATCGTCTTCTGAAAAATGTAAACACACCAAAGCAGCCTCTCTATAAAAATCAGGTATGGGAGCATTAGTTCAAATGCTTATTATTTAGGACCTATTCTGACATTCTTTACCTGCAATGTATATCAGGTTTTCCAACTACTTTCAATTAAAAGTTCTGTTCCACAGCTCATTCAAGTTACTGTGTGCAAAACTGGAATCTTTACCATCTTTATCTCATTTTCCCCTATGAATACTTTCACCTCTATTACACAGTAATTCATACGGGCACAAATCCTGAAACCATTGGTTTGTCCTCATTCAGTTAACATGCTGGGCCAAAACAGTAGGCATTTTGCCTGAATAAGGACTGTATACAAACAGATCCCGATTGCACCCAATATCTGCAAGTGGAGAGGCCCCTGCATAGGTGGTTCTCCTCCTTCCACATGGAAAGAGACTTTAGCCAGCTCTGCAGCAGCATTAACTCTCCTCCTCCATCACTACTTTCTCCTATAAGCTACAGAAGGCCTGCTGAGTCAGAAGAATAAGCAGGCTGGTAGATGGGCTGTAGTGGATGCCACCCCTTTATGCTTGTGATTCCTGTATGTTCCAGTGACCCACACAGATGACAAAATGAACGTAAATATAGACATTACAGAAGTGGATATAGATATAGAAAACTGCTGTTAAAACATTGTCCTATTGAGCAGCATTGATATTTTGGCAGCAAAAACTGTTTTAAAAAATTATTTTTCCTTCAGGGTAGAACATTTTCCCTGTTCGATGTGATCTCCTATCCAGCAAAGACTGCTCTCACCAGCATAATGTGTGCTTCCTATGCAGCACTAATTTATGTGGTAAGTATACGCTTCTTAGTTTTGCACCTGATTCTGCCACCCTTACCCACAGTGAGTACTGCCTTACTCCATATGTGAAACCAATAGGACTATGTGCAGCATAAGGTACTATTTAGTGGGTAAAGGGGACAGAATCAGGCATTTTTTAATCAATTCAGTTCCTTAATATTCATGCTATAGTAATGTAGCCATCAGAATAAGATTTAAATGCTGTCATCAACAATAAGAAAAGGAGTACTTGTGGCACCTTAGAGACTAACAAATTTATTTGAGCATAAGCTTTCGTGAGCTACAGTTTATGCTCAAATAAATTTGTTAGTCTCTAAAGGTGCCACAAGTACTCCTTTTCTTTTTGTGAACTAACACCGGTTGCTATTCTGAAACCTGTCATCAACAATAAGCATTTCAGTTTTCTCTCTGCTCTTTTCATACAGGTAGCTGCATGACAGGTGCAATGAAATGGTTATTTTTACTCAAGTTGCATTTGAGTATGCTTTGTACATGTTTAGGCAGCCTTGCAAACTTGGTCCCAAACCAAGGCATAAAAATCTACTCCCCTGTCTTCCGCTATATTGATTGATAATGGAAACTAATGATATTTACTCACTTATTTAAAAAAATTAAAAGAACCCAAAAACCCAACTACTTACCCTAGATAAGTGGAACGCTATTATTTTTCAATGCTGCATTAAATTGTCTCATGAATTTGTGGCTAATGATTTGCTGATTCTTTACTCAAGATTATTTGCCCCTCTGACCCATCCCCTCTAACCTGTCTCATAAACTTTAAGGCCAGAAAGACCCATCATGATAATCTAGTCTGACCTCCTGCACATGACAGGCCACAGAACCTCCTCATTCACCCACTCCTGTCACAACCTCTGAGTTACTAAGCTACTCAAATGTTCATTTAAAGACTTAATTACACAGAACCCATCATTTACTCTAGTTCAAATCAGCAAATGATCCATGTTCCATGCTGCAGAGGAAGGTGAAAAAACCCCCGGATCTCGGTCACATTTCCCAACTCAAACATGGCAATCAGTTAGATGCATGTAGTGAAAAATACTGTAGGCAGGTATAAATATACAGCACATAAAAAGATGGGAGTTGCCTTACCAAGGGGGTGACGGGGTCAGTGCTAATGAGGCCAATTCAATCAGGCTGGCTATGGCCCATTCCCAACAGTGGACAAGGCGTGAGTGTCAACAGAAGGAAAATTACTTTTTGTAGTGACCCAGCCACTCCCAGTCTTTATTCAGGCTTCATTTGGTGTCAAATTTGCAAATTAATTCCAGCTCTGCAGTTTCTCATTGAAGTCTATTTTTGAAGGGTTTTTTTTGTAGAAGAATGGCTGCTTTTAAGTCTGTTATTGAGGGTCCAGGAAGATTGAAATGTTCTCATACTGGTTTTTGAAGGTTACAATTCTTGATGTCTGATTTGTGACCATTTATTCTTTTGTGTAGAGACTGTCCGGTTTGGCCAATGTACATGGCAGAGGGGCATTGCTGGCACGTTTCCCATTGGTAGATGTGCAGGTGAACAATCCCCTGATGGTGTGGCTGATGTGGTTAGGTCCTATGATGGTGTCCCTTGAATAGATATGCAGACGGACTTGGCAACAGGGTTTGTTCCAGGGATTGGTTCCTAGGTTAGTGTTTCTGTTGTGTGGTGGGTAGCTGTTGGTGAGTATTTGCTTCAGGTTGGGGGGCTGACTGTAAGCAAGGACTGGCCTGTCTCCCAAAGTCTGTGAGAGTGAGGGATCGTCCTCCAGGATAGGTTGTAGATCCTTGATGATGTGCTGGAGGGGTTTTAGTTGTAAGTATTTACAGTAATACATTCTATAGGAGAAATTTGTAATAGTAATAACTGTTTGTTTAAATATTTGATAGACATAATGGCATTGACCCTGTGAGCAAATTCACTTAGCTACAACTGTACAAAGTGTGTGGCTGCTGTGGTGATGTATAAAAGCTTGATCCTATGAAGTGCTAAACATAGTAGCCTTGATCCAACAGCACTTAAGCCTCTGCATAATTTTAAGCACATATATAGTCTTACTGAATTTGCTGGGACTATTCATATGCTTAACTGTATTAGATTGTGGCCAAAGTGGTCAGCACCTTGAAGCATTGAGTCCTTTATTACTAAGATATTGGTATGTATTAAAAAAACTTCAAAATAAAGGGTACTTCTTGTTGTTCATTTCAAATGTCATACAGACAGTAACTAAACTATATACCTTTATTGTATGTAGGCAGTCTCTATTAACACAGTATTAGGGAAAATAAAAAACATTGTTGAAGAAGAAAAGGCCTCAAGAGAAAACACTAAGAATAAGGAAGAAAAAGATGTATTCACCAAATATGAAGATTTAGCAAGTTACACTGTGCCCTCTCCAGAGAAGCAAGTCTTTTCTGAATTTCCTGTTGATTCAACTAAGAGCAGCATTCACATCCTACATTCTGCACTGGATCAAGATACAGTACTTAGTAGTGGTAACTGAAGCTCAGACAGGTTTGTGAGCTTTTTGTTAGTGCATTAAATGTGAAAAGAAAGACACTTATATACACAGAATTTACATTCTCTATTTGTTAATAAAATAATTCATACAAAAACTTAATATCTTCAGAGTACCTTGACTAGTGAAAGGAAAAAAAAGTCTATCTAGGTATGGCTGAGGGCCTTACTATGAATGTTTTTAGTGCCATGTTCTATAGGATGTAAATTTCTCACTGACAAAAACTGTTTAAATTTCATTGATTATGCAAGTTAAAAAAATCCGATGCTTTTAAGTGTAGAGTCTAGTGGGTTCCTTTTATACCAAATTCCACAAATCTGGCCCATGTCTAAGTGCATTTTTCTAGCAGATGGTCACTGACTATATTGGATTAACGTATACTTTGTTTCCTTTACTGTGGTTCAGCCTGCCAAGGATGTTTCTCTCTGATTTTTCCCTTTACCCAGACTTTTCTCATCTCCTGTCGTGATTCACTGGACTAGGGTGTTTGACTTCACAAAATGTTATGAAGTTTAAAAATAACCATATCCAATCGTGTCAGAACTATGAAAAGAGATTATCTTTGCATTTTACCCAAAGCATTAACAGAATACTCTCCTCTGTGTCCCATTGTTGTTGAGAGGCCACACACTCTTATGTTTCATGTTTAAATCTCTTTACAACTTCAGAAGCCAGATTTTAATGAAGTGAGGCCCAAGGTCCACAAGCACCACCTTAATCTAGCATTTAAACACACCCCATTACTCCTTAGTCCATGCAAATACATGATGTACACGTACAGCTCTAATTTTGTATAAACAGATCTACCCATCTGATGGGTTACCCCCCACTGACATACTGAGGTACCCACCTGTTTCCCCTTACACTGTCCTGATGAGCCAGGCCCTCAAGCCTCCTCCAGCATACACCCAGGCAGGGACACACCCAGCTTCAGAAAGACGGGAGACACTGAAATCAGCTCTGCATGGGAAGGCTTCACTAAAGAAATGCCCAGCACTCAAGTGCACATCCCCCCTGGAGTGTAAACCCAAAATTATACTGTCTTGCACTGTACAGAGAACTGTACAGTAGCATAAGCTCATGAAATTCACTCCCTTCCTCAATATGGAGGAAGATGTGCACAGTTTTCCCCCCCCGATCCCCCAGTTATAAGTTCCACAAACTGGTTCCAGAGAAAACAAAAAGTTTATTAACTACAAAAGATATCATTTAAAACCTAAGGGATCGCAAACAGATCAAAGCAGATTACCCAGCAAATAAAACAAAAAACACAATATAAGCTTAAGATACCAAAAAAAGAAACTGGTTACAAGTAGTAGTTTCTCACCCTAAATATTATTTTGGGCAGATTGCAGAGGCTCTTGAAGGCAAGCTGCTCTTGTTTGCAGCTTGAAACTCCAGGCATTACTCTCACAGGCCAGACATCTTTCCAGCCTGGGCTCAGTCCTTCTCCCCACCCCCCTTTGTCTTTTCCTGCACTCATTGTGGGTGGGGAATTCAATGAAGAATGAATGCTGATTAATCCTCCCTAGCCTTAAATAGCTTTTACATATGGCAGGAATCCTTTGTTTTCCAGTGTGATTCCCACCACCACCACCCTCCGTGGAAAAATACTGGTATTCTACCATGGAGTCTAGTACCAGGTGACAATCACATGACCCTGCAGTATCAAAGCAGCCATGAGTCAGAGGTTGTTTGTAGCATCCCAGGAAAGCTTCTGAGGAAGGTGGGAGATTAGTATCTTCAAAGACCTATTGTTCTCCCTAATGGTCCATTGACTGGTCCCCAGCTAGCCAGCCAAACTGGTTGCATTCTGTCTGGTGGGCATTCCCCAGGTGCAAACGCTTTTGTAGTACAGATGTATTCAATGGAGTCAAGATTCCTAACTTTAGATACAAAAATGATACATGCATACAAATAGGATAATCAAATTCAGTAAATTGTAACTTTTCCAACAATATTTCACATGCCTTATCTTGCAAGAATGCTATAATATTATAACAATAGTTTATGAAAAATATGGGGTGTAGCGTAACACCACCCTTCAACAGATTCAACTATACCACTTAAAACAAAGATGGCCCAGTACTCTGATTAGATCAGCACCTGGATGAAGAATAGTTGGTTGAAGCAGACGCTGAGCAAGAAAAAGAATATGTTGGTGGGCAAAGAAAAGCACTATGAAGAATTTACAGGAACGAGGCAAATACCTTCCTCTGACTAAAGGTATATGTTCCTAATTGATGAAGTCACTCTGTAGTTTATGAATGTTCCTGGATTCCTCAATGATGCTAAGCTTTTGCATAACACAAAACATGAGTTATGCTTTCTACCAGCTCCAGTTGCCTATGAGATTCCATATCATCCTGGCAGACAGACAATGACCTGCCCTCAGTTATTCACACCTTTGCCAGCTCCTATCTGGACCACCATAATGCAATATACCTGGGCCTGAAGCCTTCAATGCTTAGGAAACTCCACTAGTACCAAATGTTGCAGCACATCTCAACAACATTGGCTACCATAAGCACATCAGCCTTGTGCTCCACTCTCTACACTGACTTCACCCAGAATACTGAATCAAGTTCAAGGTCTTGGTACTTATCTTGAATGGCCTGACCCCATAGTATCTGAAAGATCTCCTAAAGTTCTGGGATAAGTACTGTGCTTGACAACTCTGATCCTCAGGCACAATGGGGCTTTCTACCATATGAGCAAAGCTCATCTGTCCAAGAGGCACAGCTTTCTCGGGGACTAGTCAGACTGTGGAATGAACTGCCCCAGTGCCTCTATCACAAACTTTGCTACTTTCTGCTCCAAGTTCTAGGTACACGCTTCTTTGAACTGCCTTATCCAAGATACCTTCTGTCAAGGTTCCTTCCCCACTCTGAACTCTAGGGTACAGATATGGGGACCTGCATGAAAGACCCCCTAAGCTTATTCTTATCAGCTTAAGTTAAAAACTTCCAAGGTACAAACTTTGCCTTGTCCTTGAACAGTATGCTGCCACCACCAAGCGTTTTAAACAAAGAACAGGGAAAGAGACCACTTGGAGATGTCTTTCCACAAAATATCCCCGCAAGCCCTACACCCCCTTTCCTGGGGAAGGCTTGATAATAATCCTCACCAATTGGCACAGGTGAACACAGACCCAAACCCTTGGATCTTAAGAACAATGAAAAATCCATCAGGTTCTTAAAAGAAGAATTTTAATTAAAGAAAATGTAAAAGAATCACCTTTGTAAAATCAGGATAGTAAATACCTTACAGGGTAATCGGATTCAAAATACAGAGAATCCCTCTAGGCAAAACCTTAAGTTACAAAAAGACACAAAGGCAGGAACGTACATTCCCTCCAGCACAGCTTATTTTACCAGCCATTAAACAAAAGAAAATTTAACACATTTTCTAGCTAGATTACTTACTAATTTAACAGGAGTTGGAAGGCTTGCATTTCTGATCTGTTCCTGGCAAAAGCATCACACAGACAGAACCCTTTGTTCCACCCTCTCAAGATTTGAAAGTATCTTGTCCCCCCATTGGTCATTTTGGGTCAGGTGCCAGCGAGTTTACCTTAGCTTCTTAACCCTTTACAGGTGAAAGGGTTTTGCCTCTGGCCAGGAGGGATTTTATAGCACTTGTCAAGGTTCTTCCCCCACTCTGAACTCTAGGGTACAGATGTGGGGACCTGCATGAAAAACCTCCTAAGCTTATCTTTACCAGCTTAGGTCAAAACTTCCCCAAGGTACAAAATATTCCACCCTTTGTCCTTGGATTGGCCGCTGCTACCACCACCAAACTAATACTGGTTACTGGGGAAGAGCTGTTTGGACGCATCTTTCCTCCCCAAAATACTTCCCAAAACCTTGCACCCCACTTCCTGGACAAGGTTTGGTAAAAAGCCTCACCAATTTGCCTAGATGACTACAGACCCAGACCCTTGGATCTTAAGAACAATGAACAATCCTCCCAACACTTGCACACACACCCCTTTCCTGGGAAATGTTGGATAAAAAGCCTCACCAATTTGCATAGGTGACCACAGACCCAAACCCTTGGATCTGAGAACAATGAAAAAGGATTCAGTTTTCTTACAAGACGACTTTTAATAAAAATAGAAGTAAATAGAAATAAAGAAATCCCCCCTGTAAAATCAGGATGGTAGATACCTTACAGGGTAATTAGATTCAAAACACAGAGAACCCCTCTAGGCAAAACCTTAAGTTACAAAAAAGATACACAGACAGAAATAGGTATTCTATTCAGCACAGTTCTTTTCTCAGCCATTTAAAGAAATCATAATCTAACACGTACCTAGCTAGATTACTTACTAAAAGTTCTAAGACTCCATTCCTGGTCTATCCCCGGCAAAACAGCATAAGACAGACACACAGACCCTTTGTTTCTCTCCCTCCTCCCAGCTTTTGAAAGTATCTTGTCTCCTCATTGGTCATTTTGGTCAGGTGCCAGCGAGGTTACCTTTAGCTTCTTAACCCTTTACAGGTGAGAGGAGCTTTCCCCTGACCAGGAGGGATTTCAAAGGGGTTTACCCTTCCCTTTATATTTATGACAGCACTGTATACAGAAAGCTGGTTACCCTTCCCTTTATATTTATGACACCCTCTGATAAGTGTTTACATTTTTAAAATAGTCCAAAACCAAAATTCTACATGACACATCCAATTTTCCTCCAGAGGAAAGGGTGACAGAGAACTCACATGTCATGTTGGTTAACTGATTATTGGAATGTGCTCAGGCACTACCATGATGAAGGAGACATAAGTACTTATTTAGAACAGAACTGGGGTAATTGCACACACAAAAGTAACCATGCAAAAGCACATTACAACACACAAATGCTTTGTACATCACTTTATGAAACTCTGGTCCTATGTGTTAAGAAGATAAAATAATAGGTTTTTCTCCTGACCTGCAAATATAATATTTTTTTAAAAATATCTCCCAATTACATTGAAATTATTATAGTTCTAAACTATTTAATGTATACAAAAAATTCTATCCTTCAACGGATATTTACCATAACATTTCAAGATGTTTTTATAAACTAATTAAATGCAATAGTATAATAATCCTCCTCCTAAAAGTTAAAAGATTTATACTATAGGAATGGAAGATTTAATACTTCAAATATTACAAACTAGTCTAATGTACATACATTAAACTTGTATTTTATTAAAGACAAATATAAAACTGCACTGGCACAATGCTAACTCATTCTAAAGAGGGTCTTGAACTTTTGTTTATGATCTTACTCATTTCTACATTACTTAATGCTCTAATAGCAATAAGATTAACACTGGTATTTCATTATATTAACATCTAGAAAAAATCTGCATATCATCCTGATATACTGATGATGCCTTATATACACACACACTGATATTTTTCATTATGGCCACTGATTTTGAAGTTCAGGATGTGCATTATTTTTTCATATCAGAACTTCCAGTCTTTTTGTACTTATCAGCATAGTAATCAGAGTCACAGCTGATAGATAAGTCAGAAGGAGTCACATAAACACTTCCATTGTCTACAGTAACCTTGTGAGTTCTTTGCTTTATTCCTTTTGATCGCCATTTTGGTGTTGCTGATGGTTCTGTAGGGTTTACGGCTTGATCTAATCCTTCTCCTGTTGCCAAAGTAATTTTATACTTATGCCAAGGGCAAATAATGCAGGGCTGTCCATTGACATCCTGGGGAAAAAATTAGGACAACCCACAAATCTTACTCTTCTCTAATGAAATATCTCTAGACCAACACACAGCTTTGTGGACTAGTTTTAATGCCCTGTACTGCCATGGCAGGAACACCAGGTTCTGTTTTTAAAATTAACAACTGGAATACCAAATCAGATTACTGATCCAGCTAGCATAGCCTGTTTGCAACAGTGACCAATGTCAGAAGATTCAGAGGAAAACCCATAATGCCCCTAACTGGCAATAATCTATCATAATGGGATGTGTGTGCATAGATGACAGGGATTCTTTCAGACTCCAGATAATAAAGATAATAGCCATTTTTTATTTTCAACAGTGTGACTGGAGATGCTTTTACTTACTCACATTTTGACATACACCACATCTCTCTATGATGTGCAAACACAAAGCATGCTGTCAGTGTTTTATAAAGTAAGTGTCTCTAGTAAGTGCCTAATAATAAATGATTATTAAACTATTTGTCTCAAAAGTACCTGAACTTGGCCTCCTGTCCCTCAAGCCAGCAGGGAGTTGAGAGCATTGTGGACATTGAAAAATTAAGGACTGTTAAAGATAGTGGTCCATTATAGAGAGAGAGGGCCAAATTTTGCTTTCAGCTATACCAGTGTAAATCCAAAGTAACCCCACTGATTCCAGTAGAATTACTGCAGTGTTACCAAGAACATTATTTAGCCCAAAGTGAGAGAATAATATAAAATTGGTATTAAAATGTAAAAAGATTCTGAATAATTGTGTGTGTTATTTTTAGAATGTTACATACCTCTATCTCTCCAAGATGTAAAGGACCTCCTGCATCTGAAACATAGTGGAATATGGAATTAGAGTCAACACTCACACTAGCTTACTTTAAAATTGTTACATAAACACCAAGATGAAGAGTGCAAACAATCTTACGGTAACAGTAACGGTCCATGGCATAAAATTTCCCTTCATGGTAGAAAACGACAACTTCTCTGTCATGGACACTAGCTGTTATTCTTTGGGACTGTTTTATGTCTTCTTCCTTACCAGCATATACAGGAGCATCAGCCTTCACTTTATCAGGTGTTTCAACTGAGCTGTGCAAATCCATGTCCTTTAGTTAAAATAGTAAAAAGCCACTTTATAAAACAATTAAAGTTTAGGGTTTCTAAACAAGGACACTTTGGTTACCAAGTCATTCATAAAGATATTTAACCAAAATATCATAAGCAAAAGTTTTGATGAAAATATATCTGTATTATATTAATAAAACATCCCTGCTTCATAACAATGTATATCCAGTCTGTTAGATAAAAGAACAAATGTCATGGTACCTCTTAATTAAAAGTTCATTACTAGACTGAGGGCTTGGGTAACAGCAACACTGCAGTTGGGGCAAAATGAGACTTAGATTCTAAACCTCTTTTAATTCATTTATGCCAATCCCCAAAAAAAACTCCATATAAACAAAAACAAATGTGCTAAAACTATTTTTTAGATCATGTCCAGGTTGGGGATATACAAGGATTTAAAAAAAATAAAAGGGTTAAAGTTTACATGCAAAAGAAAAACAAAGTTAAAAAAAAAGTCTTTGTTATGTACAGAGAAGAATGGGCACAAGGGAGGGTAGAGGGGAGTAACCAAAGTGGGACAGAATCAAGCTCTAAATGGGATAAAAGCAATGTAGCTCCTCAGCAACACATCAAGTCACATCAGTACCTTAGATCCATACTAGAGCATGACGGAGATGAAGAATGGATGAAGAAATGAAGTTGCAAAGTAATGAGAGCAGCACCAATTCCCTCTATAGCTCCATCACATCCAGGCCTCCTCTATGTATCAGCTCTGATAAGTGCTTCTTTACTGAAAAAGGCTTTCTAAAAGACAGTGGAACTGGTCTGAACAGCAAAAAAAGGCAGTCTTTGTGTGGGACACAACATGGCTGAAGTGAACTTTGCAAGAACTGAATAGAGGAAGGCTTTGGCTGGGCTGATAACAGAAGATAAGAGTTGTTTGCTTCTTTACTCCTTATAATGATCTCATAGCTGCCTTCTCCAGAAGGCATTGTGGAGTCACACTCATTTAAAACAGCATTTAGAAGTTTTTTATAACATTCCTATGTTAATTCACGCATGGCAAACAAATAATTCTAAATCAAATATGCATGTCACAGCCCCTGCAGGCTGGTGTAAACACCATGGTACTTTCCAGGCTACTTACAAGCTGATTATGCATAAATCTAATAGCAGTACGGCTCCTTCAGGCAGCCCTATCCATTTGTGTTTCAGCTCATACCATGTTTCTATTTCTAGCTAAGATTTTATCGTAATTATTAGTCACAGGAATACATTATCCTGAGAATTACTCACTTCTTTCACAGCTTGCTTTGTAAATAAACATAGTACAAAATATTCTGAAGACTGTGAACTGTAAACTCCTGATCTCTAATATCACTGATTCAGTATGTAACCTTCAGCAAGTCACAGAGGCCAAAATTTTCAAATACAGTGCCTACAATTAGGCATTCTCATCCTCACGAAGGTGCCTGATTCTGCATGATGATCAGCACCCAAAACTCCCACCAAGATTGATGGGAGTTTTAGCTGTTGAACACCTCTGACAATCAGGCCACATGTATTTGGTTGCCTAAATGTAGGCATGCACCCAAGTTTGATTCAGACTTAAAAAGGCTTCAGCTCAGCCTCTGATTTTGCTGGCATGTTTTGGCACCCACATTTAATAGCTGGGGCAAGTGCGAACATTTAAACATTAAACGTCACTTTGAGGCACAATCAGGCGGATATGTAAATACTAGCATATGTGCTTACAATTAACTGCAGGACCAAAACTGTCCCAACAAACGGCAGGTCCTCCAGAGAAAGCCCTTGAGACTGACCATTTGAATCTGAGTATAAGTCTGTTAAGAAGCACTGTGGCCGAGGAAGGGTTTCTAGCACTGAGGGAGAGAGCCAAGGGATTCTTGCCAAGGGCAAACTATAATTAGACCCTTTTTTCAGCCCACTAATGGCAACTCTCAGCTGGGAGCTGGTGGTGAGCATGGGAAGAACTAGCTGGAAGTGGATATTCTGGCTCTGACAGATGGGAGGAGGCAGGCTCCTTGCCCACTGGGAGCAGCAGAGAGGGGGGATTCCACATCGCATGACAGAAACCTAATGAAAACTCCACTCCAGCCTTCCTCTGGTATCCTTCCTCCTCATCCTCTCTGTGCCTGGCTGGAGCGCTTCCTAGCCCCCGCCAGGAGCAGCAGCTCTCTCCTCAAAACACTCAGCTACCAGTTAACCCCCAGCCACTGAAGTGCTACGGAAAGAGGAGTGGCCGAGCCAGCTTCCCCCTCCACCAGCCGCTGTGGGCGCTCTAGTTTTCTGGCCGCTCCTCGGGGCAGGCCCGCGCCCTCAAATTTCCATCCAGCATCTCCTGCCCCGCAGCCCTGCCAGGCCGAGGGGAGCGTGGCCCCAGCCCCACCCCGACTCCCACCGCCTGAGCAGAAAACAGGGAGCGCCATCGCCCGGGCCCCCATGCTCAAGGCTCAAGGGCTAGGCGCGGGCGGGAGCTCTCTGGGTCTGGCCGGCGGAGGGGACACAACGGTGCCGGCACAATTGGGGCCTCGCGCGAAGCGGGAGCACCCGGGCAGAGCCCGCTCCGTCAGTTCCCCGGCCGGGCTCGGCCCACGGTTCGCAGCCGCGACGGGGCTCACGAGCCCCACATTTAACAGCCGTTGGTGTTCGCGCCTGGCGCGAGCCCCGCAGCTGACAGAGCGGACAGAGCTCTGGACCGGGCGGAGGAGCGGGGAGTCACGCGCACAACCTAGGGCGCTGACTGATCATGACGGCAGCGCTGCCTCAGCGCGCTCTGGAGCCCAGCCGTCACTACCCTGCAGACAGCCCCTCTTCCAACGTGCGTCACGCACAGCCGGGCCGCGAGGCATCGCTGCGCCGCCGCAGCCAGCCTCAGGGCCCACCGCCTCGGGAGACTACAACTTCCGGCAACCGCCGCGCTCGAGCACAGACTATAACTCCCGGCAAGCACTGCGACCGCTCAGACTCTGATAGGTCGCATAACAGAACACGCGCCACGCGTTCTCCGCCACTAGAACCGGCTTCTACGCACCCAGGTAAGGGTCCGGCAGCGGCGAGACACTCTTCCACCACAGAAGGGCTGCGAAGTAACACGTGACCAGAGACCTACCAGGCTATTGGAGCCCTGAGCGCCACGTGACACGTGACGAGCACATATCCTGCGTGACTCGCGGGAATCCCGGCGATGGAGCTAGTCTCCATTGCCCCCTAGCGGGGAGACTGAGTACTGCGCGCTGAACGCTGTGGACTGGCACGGCAGGGAGATGTGAGGGTCGCATCTGGCCAGTGGGGCGAGGAAGCAGAGTATGCGCGGCCCTTGCTGGCGCTGCTCGCTCGCAAGACGTTTGGGATGAAAGAGCAGAAATTCAGAGGGGGAGACTTCTGCCATCCAGAAGCCCGTGGGGAAGCGCCATTATCCATGTCTGTTCAGCCGGTAGCGGACATGTGAGCCCCTCCCCTTACTTTCAGCAGTGACAGACCTGTCCTAAGGGGCTGGGTTGGTTCCGCCCCACCCCCGCGGCCCCCGCTGTCTTGTAAATATCACATCATTTCATTGGGATTCACTGTTGCGGACCGTAGAGGTGGGGCATCTCTTGGGTTCTGTAGGTACATTGGTCTCTCACCAGATAGGGCGACTGAAGTCAGGGGTGACAAGTTTCAGTCCTTGGGACTACTCACCTGTATAAAGCACGTCGCGTGCATCACTATTTGCAGCATCAAGGCCCTTGGAACATGTTACTTTAAGAAAGAGGGACAAAGCCACTTAGTGCTAACAGCCTAGAAATTCAGCTTTAGACTTGAAACTTTCATAGCTGATGATGTTGACTGGATTCAGGTGCAGCTACAATAATACAGTGAAAAACTCTCCCAAACCCATTTGTTACCAATGTGGATAAAAATCGAGGACTTTTTAAATAAAAAATGATTTTTTTTAAATTTAAATTGAATACAGGTTTTTTTTTTCCAAAATAAGCCTATTTAAAATTAATTATATAATTGGCAACCTATGTTAACGCATAAACTTATTATAATCTATTGACATAATCTAAATTAAATAAAAACATAATATGAAGTAGGATCTGTTTGCTCTTGAAATTTTAAAGAAAGTCAAACCCCTGAATGATGGAAGTCACGGGCTAAGTACCTGGAACCAGAGTCTGCTGAAGTACTAAACCAACTTTTGATAGCAATGGCCTCTTCTGCAGATGCAGAGAATTTTTTTTCATTTCAATTTATTCACTTGAGTGACTAGTTCATTCAAAGTTAAGAAACTAATTTGGAGCTGAAAAAAATAGAAAAGCTTATTTTCCTCTTCCAATCTATGAATAAAAATTAGAAGATGAGATCTACTAATTCTAAAATCTTAAAGGACATAGGCCCAGATCTATAAAGGGATTCAGATAACACATCACTGAGCATTGTGGTGCTTAACTTTTAGGCACATAGAAAATCACAGGAACAAAACCACAATCCACAAAGCCTGAGTTAGGTGCCTAGGCTCCCTATAAAATGAAATGGAGAGATAGATTGTCAAGGTTCCTCCCCCACTCTGAACGCTAGGGTACAGATGTGGGGACCTGCATGAAAACCTCCTAAGCTTATCCTTACCAGCTTAGGTCAAAACTTCCTCAAGGTACAAGATATTGCACCCTTTGTCCTTGGATTGGCCGCTACCACCACCAAACAAATACTGGTTACTGGGGAAGAGCTGTTTGGAAATGTCTTTCCCACCAAATATTTCCCAAAACCTTGCACCCCACTTCCTGGACAAGGTTTGGTAAAAAGCCTCACCAGTTTGCCTAGGTGACTACAGACCCAGACCCTTAGATCTTAAGAACAATGAACAATCCTCCCAACACTTGCACCCCCCACCTTTCCTGGGAAATGTTGGATAAAAAGCCTCACCAATTTGCGTAGGTGACCACAGACCTAAACCCTTGGATCTGAGAACAATGAAAAAGCATTCAGTTTTCTTACAAGAAGACTTTTAATAGAAATGTAAGCAGTGTCAGGATGAGCTCCACCCTGACATCTGGTGGTGAGGTGTGGCAAGTTGTGGAAAAGAACTTCAGGGGCTGATCTCATTTGCAGAGGCACACCCACCCCACCTAGAATGAGGCCATAGCTGCCCAAATGGTCACTTTGGCTGCTGTGGGATCCCCAGTGTCTCTGTTATTGGGGCAGGAAGAATAAATTGTTGTTACCCTGATTATGGGAACTGTGCTTGGAACTGTACTTGGCCTTTTGTTATGATGGAGGGACTCACCATCAACTAAGTAGAACTCGCTAGGCAAGGGTCATGGGTTTTAAAACTCTGTGAATGGAGAGAGGCTGGGGATAAGTATTAATACTTAGTGGTATGGGCCCCTTGGTGAGGGCCTTACATGCTAATTGCACTTCCTCCTCTCTCTACTGTGGAATATCAGAGCTAATTTTGATCCTATTAGGAGTCTTGTTACAGGCTGCTGAGCTCACTTTGGGCTAATAGTGCACTAGCACTGAGGCTCCACTACCACAAGGTGAACTGACTAAGAGCTGAAATCACTGAGCGTTGTGTTAAGTAGTGGGGGAGCCTGAAGATATAGTGTGGAGCAGTTTGCGGGACGGCTGGAGTACCTTGTGGACAGGCTGGTGGAGCAGTTCATAGGACAGCGTGAGCCGCTGGTGGGATGCGGAGCAGTTTGTGGACCGGCTGGTGGAGCAGTTTCTGGGACGGCGGGAGCTGCTTGTGGGACGCGGAGCTGAGCGAAGGAGTTCGTGGGGCGGCAGAGCGGAGCGGAGGCCTATGGAGCTGTGGGGCAGTCAGCTTCAGATCATGTTAGGTGCCTCTTACCCCCATCCCATCTCCACCCAGGTTGGGAGGTAAAGCTCCACAGATAAACTTTCGAACTCTGGGGCTGCCCTGACCAGGGACAGAGACTTTTGGGTCACTGGACTTTTGGGACTTTGGGTGATTTGGGGTTGCCGGACTCAAGAACCAAAGGGAAAGGGGCATGCCCCAATTTGCTTGGGGTGGGTTTTTTGCTCATGGGTTGTGTTATGAATCCTGTTGGTGGTGTTTCCCCAACATAATGCCACATTGTTTCTCTCTGTTATTAAAAGGCTTTTTGCTACACTCAGACTATGTGCTTGCGAGAGGGGAAGTATTGCCTCTGGGAGGCGCCCAGCGAGGGTGGTATATATTTGTCCCAGGTCACTGGGTGGGGGCTTGAGCCGGTTTGCATTGTGTTATTGGAATGGATCCCCTATATATTGAACCCAGCCCTTGTTGCTGCCAACTCTGACAGGCAGAAGGGTTACAGAAATAGGAGTAAATAGAAGTAAAGAAATCCCCTCTGTAAAATCAGGATGGTAGATACTTTACAGGGTAATTAGATTCAAAACATAGAGAATCCCTCTAGACAAAACCTTACATTACAAAAAAGACACACAGACAGAAATAGTCAGTCTATTCAGCACAATTCTTTTCTCAGCCATTTAAAGAAATCATAATCTAACGCATACCTAGCTAGATTACTTACTAAAAGTTCTAAGACTCCATTCCTGGTCTATCCCCGACAAAAGCAGCATATAGACAGACAGAGACCCTTTGTTTCTCTCCCTCCTCCCAGCTTTTGAAAGTATCTTGTCTCCTCATTGGTCATTTGGTCAGGTGCCAGCGAGGTTACCTTTAGCTTCTTAACCCTTTACAGGTGAGAGGAGTTTTCCTCTGGCCAGGAGGGATTTTAAAGGTTACCCTTCCCTTTATATTTATGACATAGGTGCTGTAGAATGCTATCCACAAAAGTTAGACAGGGAGACACCTAAACTAGCCAAGCAGAGATGCCAATGTCAGGTGTATGTGTTAAGCCCCTCTTGACACATTTTGGGGACTACCCGGACTGGTAAGGGGTTCTCTTATTGCCTGCCCTGTAACTTTGGGGGTCTTCATACTGTGCAGTTGTGGTTCAATTTCTTGACACCAGTAGCCAGCCCACAAGCACACTCAGGCTTTCACCAGTCTTGTTACCCTCTGCAGGGTGACACCAAAAGGACTTTCAGTCCTGAGTCTCCCCAAATTAGGGTTACTATATTTCAGGTTCACAAAAAGAGGACACTGCCAGAGGGGCAGGGGAGTTAGAGGGGACATACAGTTGGAGGTGCTGGAGGGGGTACTTGGGGATGCTGGAGGGGTATGTGTGTACTGGGAGGAGTATTTGGGGGGTACTGGAGCGGGTATCTGTGGTGGGAGTACTCACTGGAGGTAGGGGGCTGTGTCTCTTCTGGTGGAAGGGCGGCTGGTTCAAGCCCAGGACACAGTGCCAGCCATCAGTCAGTGCCTCCCTGTGGGGCCCCCTCCCCAGGCCTAGGAGCCAGGTCCTGGATAGGTGGGATCCAGGAGCTGTGGCTGCAGGGGAATGGACCAATCAGCTGTGGATGCAGGGAGGGACCAGTAGGGAAGCGGACCAATCAGAGCTCTTTCTGAGCTGCAATGATTGTTCTGCAAAACCCCCGGACACTGCCTGTTTTTTGGAAAATCTGCTGGGACTGAGGGTGAACAGTAAAAAAAGAGGCAATGTCCAGGAACACCCCAATCGACGTATGGTAAACCTACCCCAAATTCATTGTAATTCTTCATTACCAGACATTCAAACCATTCCCCCCTGGTTTGTCACACCTGGAAGCATGAAACCAGCCCCATCGATATCACTTACTTTGGCACACACAGTCCACACCATTTGAAAACCAGAGATCTGCTTTGGAAGAAAATAAAAAGTTTATTTAAGAGAAAAAAACACCGATTCAAAGATGAAATAGTGAGGGAAAGCTAACCTATACAATTTTCAGAGTGGTAGCCATGTTAATCTGTATCAGCAAAAACAATGAGGAGTCCTTGTGGCATCTTAGAGACTACCAAATTTATTTGGGCATAAGCTTTCATGGGCTAGAACCCACTTCATCAGATGCATGGAGTGGAAAATACAGTAGCAGATATATATATACAGTACATGAGAAGATGGGAGTTGCCTTACCAAGTGGGGGGTCAGTCTAATGAGAGAATTCAATTAACAGTAGAACACCAAAGGAGGAAAAATCACTTTTGTAGTGGTAATGAGGGTGACCCATTTCAAACAGTTGACAAGAAGGTGTGAGTAACAGTAGGGGGCAATTAGTATGGCAAAAATACTTTTTGTGATGACCCATCCACTCCCAGTCTTTATTCAGGCTTAATTTGATGGTGTCCAGTTTGCAAATTAATTCCAGTTCTGTAGTTTCACATTGGAGTCTGTTTTTTAAGTGTTTTTGTTGAAGAATGGCCACTTTTAAGTCTGTTATTGAGTGACCAGGGAGATTGAAGTGTTCTCCTACTGGTTTTTAAATGTTATAATTCCTGATGTCAGATTTGTGTCCATTTATTCTTTTGCATAGACGCTGTCCGGTTTGGCCAATGTACATGGCAGAGGGGCATTGCTGGCACATGATGGCATATATCACATTGGTAGATGTGCAGGTGAACAATCCCCTGATGGTGTGGCTGATGTGGTTAGGTCCTCTGATGGTGTCCCTTGAATAGATATGCAGACGGACTTGGCAACGGGGTTTGTTCCAGGGATTGGTTCCTGGGTTAGTGTTTTTGTTGTGCGGTGTGTAGTTGCTGGTGAGTATTTGCTTCAGTTTGGGGGACTGTCTGTAAGTGAGGACTGGCCTGTCTCCCAAGATCTGTGAGAGTGAGGTATCATCCTTCAGGATAGGTTGTATATGCTTGATGATGTGCTGAAGAGATTTTAGTTGGGGGCTGTAGATAACGACTAGTGGCGTTCTGTTACTTTCTTTGTTGGGCCTGTCTTGTAGCAGATGACTTCTGGGTACCCTTCTGCCTCTATCAATCTGTTTCTTCACTTCACCAGGTGGGTATTGTAGTTTTAAGAACACTTGATAGAGATCCTGTAGTTGTTTGTCTCTGTCTGAGGGATTGGAGCAAATGTGGTTGTATCTTAGAGCTTGGCTGTAAACAATGGATTGTGTGATGTGTCCTGGATGGAAGCTGGAGGCATGTAGGTAAGTATAGCGGTCAGTAGGTTTCTGGTATAGGGTGATGTTTACGTGGCCATCGCTTATTAGCACTGTAGTGTCTAGGAAGTGGATCTCTTGTGTGGACTGGTCCAGGCTGAGGTTGATGGTGGGGTGGAAATTGTTGAAATCCTGGTGGAATTCCTCAAGGGCTTGCTTCTTTTCCATGGGTCCAGATGATGAAGATGTCATCAATGTAGCGCAAGTAGAGTTGGGGCATTAGGGGACGAGAGCTGAGGAAGCGTTGTTCTAAGTCAGCCATAAAAATGTTGGCATACTGTGGGGCCATGCGGGTACCCATAGCAGTGCCGCTGATCTGAAGGTATACATTGTCCCCAAATCTGAAATAGCTGTGGGTGAGGACAAAGTCACAAAGTTCAGCCATCAGGTTTGCCATGACATTATCCGGGATACTGTTCCTGACGGCTTGTAGTCCATCTCTGTGTGGCATGTTGGTGTAGAGGACTCCTCCTGAAGGTTGAAACTACAGACTGGACTTCTACATAGAGTGCTTCCGCCGACGTGCACGGGCTGAAATTGTGGAAAAGCAGCATCACTTGCCCCTTAACCTCAGCCATGCAGAACACAACGCCATCCACAGTCTCAGAAACAACTCTGACATCATAATAAAAAACGCTGACAAAGGAGGTAATGTAGTCATCATGAATAGGTCAGAATATGAACGAGAGGCTGCTTGACAACTCTCTGACACCACATTCTACAGGCAATTACCCTCTGACCTCACTGAGGATTAGCAAAAGAAACTACACCATCTGCTCAAGAAACTCCCTGAAGAAGCACAGGAACAAATCTACAGTGACACACCCCTAGAGCTCCAACCAGGGGTATTCTATCTCCTACCCAAAATCCATAAACCTGGGAATCCTGGATGCACCATCATCTCAGGCATTGGCACCCTGACAGCAGGATTGTCTGGCTATGTAGACTCTCTCCTTGGGCCCTATGCTACCAGCACTCCCAGCTATCTTCGAGACATCACTGACCTCCTGAGGAAACTACAATCCTTTGATGATCTTCCAGAAAACACCATCCTAGCCACTACGGATGTAGAAGCTCTGAAAAAGCAGTTAAATGGTGAGGTAAAAAGTTTGTGGATGATACAAAATTACTCAGGATAGTTAAGTCCAAAGCTGACTGTGAAGAGTTACAAAAGGATCCCACAAAGTGGGTGATGGGGAAATAAAATGGCAGATTAAATTAAATGTTGATAAGTGCAAAGTAATATACATTGGAAAACATAATCCCAACTATCCATACAAAGTGATGGGGTCTAAATTAGCTGTTACCACTCAAGAAAGAGATCTTGCAGTGATTGTGGATATTTCTCCGAAAGCATGCACCCTGTGCAGCGGCAGTCAAGAAAGCTAACAAAATGTTAGGAACCATTAAGAAAGGAATAGATAAAAAAAAGGAATAGATAATAAAAAAGAAAATATTATAATTGTAGTATATAAATCCATGGTATGCCCACACCTTGAATGCTGCATGCAGTTCTGGTCACCTCATCTCAGAAAAGATATATTAGAATTAGAAAAGGTGCAGAAAAGAGCAATGAAAATTATTATGGGTATGGAATACCCCTACAAGGAGAGATTAAAAAGACTGAAGCTGCTGAAAGCTTGGAAGAGAGAGGACTAAGGGGGAATATGATAGAGGTCTATACAATTATGAGTGATATGGAGAAAGTGAATCAGGAAGTGTTATTTACCCCTTCATATAGCATAAGAACCAGTAGTCACCCAATGAAATTAATAGCAGGTTTAAAACAAACAAAAGGAAGTACTTTTTTACATAATGCATAGTCAAGCTGTGGAACTTGTTGCTATGGGATGTTGTGAAGGCAAAAGTATAATTGGGTTAAAAAAAGAGCTAGATAAATTCATGGGGGATAGGTCTATCAAAGACTGTTAGCCAAGATAGTCAGGGGACACAAGTCCATGCCTCAAGTGTCCCTAAACCTTTGACTGCCAGAAGCTGGGATTGGACAATGGAATGAATCACTCAAAATTGCCCTGTTCTGCTCATTCCCTCTGACGCATCTGGTACAGACCACTGTCAAAAGACAGGATATGGGGCTAGATGGCACATTCACCTGACCCAGTATGGCCGTTCTTATGTTGTTACGTTTTCTATTGCCTTAAAACAGTTTTCCAGAGTATTCCTAGCTAAAGGAAGGATCCAGTATTCATGAACAGCGTCCCACCTCAAGAGTCAAAACTGTCCCTCAAGTTCTGGATAAAAAACTTCTGTTCCAAGCCTGCTTTTAACAGGCTTTTTCCTTCTTTTCTCTCTCTCACAGCCTGTCTACACTACAGAGTTACGTCAACTTAAATTACGATGATGTACAGCCACTGCTGTATTTAAACCACTGGTGCATGTCCAAACTATGCTTCTTGTGTCGGTGGAGCATGTCCACATGAACAGCTCTTGCATCAACACAAAGAGCAGTGCACTGTGGATAGCTATCTCACTGTGCAACTGGCCACCATCTGCCACAGGGCATTCTGGGATGGGTTTGCAATGCCTCATGGTGGCAGGTTCAGTGTCCGATGATGCAGCTTTCTGCATCCCATCATTCCATGGCCTTCCTAGTACATTTTATGCTGCTTTTCAACAGTCCCTGCACCCCTGTAGGTGCCTGCCTACCACCTCTGTCAGAAAGCATGGATCCTGCACTGCTCTCCAGTATTGTGATGAGAGTTATGAACACAACATGCCTGATCCTGTAGTATTTCATGAGCTGCAACTCTGATGATGCCATGGTATCTGCCCTGTTTTGTGTCATGGACAGAAACAATTCAAGATTGATGTTAGCATTCACAGAGCAGCTGCACATGGTGGACCATCAGTCCTGGGCTTGAGAAACAAGCACTAAGTGGTGGGATCACATTGTTATGCAGGTATGGGATGACGAGCAGTGGCTGTAGAACTTTCGGATGCACAAAGTCACCTTCCTGAAACTGTGTGCAGAGCTTGCCCCAACCCTCCAGCGCAGGGACTCCAAAATGGGAGCTGCACTAACAGTGGAGAAGCAAGTGGTGATTGCTGTAAGGAAGCTGGCAATGCCAGACTGCTACCAATCAGTTGAGAATCAGTTTGGAGTGGGGAAATCCACTCTGGGGGTTGTAGTGATGCAAGTGTGCAGGGCCTTTAATTGCCTCCTGATACAAAGGACTGTGACTCTGGGCAATGTGCATGAAATAATGGATGGTTTTGGAGCAATGGGATTCCCTAATTGGGTGGGGTGATAGATGGCACACATATCCCCATTTTGGCTCCAGACTACCTTGAGATGGAGTACATCAACATGTTATACCAATAAAATAAAAACCAGCAGGATCTTATTAAAGGGGGAAAGGCAAAATGCCACATTTATTGTGAATACAGAAAGAATCATAGTAAGCAGTTAGTTATAGCTATAACATTCCATTCAATTTCATATTTATTCACACGTTCATTCATATACACACACAGGTTCTGCAAGGTTGTTCTCATAGTTACCAGCCTTAGAGTTGCTCGTGCCAAGCCACTGGCCAGGTGGCCTGGACACAAGGAGGAAGCAGGGCCTTGTCAGATGCTCATCTGATGCTCCTGGAAGTTGGTTTGCAGAATCAGACCCCAAAGTTCTCACTTTCTAGAGTCCATTTTTATAGGAATTTATTCCTATGCCAGTCTATGGGAATTGCTTCATCATGCTGTTGCTGAATCAATCAGCAGATAGCACATTCCTGATGGCTCCGTGCTGCCAGATATTATCTTGTTCTTCGGTTCTCCCATCCTTGAGGCTGTTGGGTGGATTCCAGTCTGCCCTCCGAGGGTCCTCTGGTTGTTTCCACTTGACACCTTCTTCGGCCGATGGACACTGGATTCTTAGGCTGGCACCTCCCTGATCATTCAGTTATTATCCACACCAAGCATCCATCCACATACATCCTCTATCTCTATTTTAATCACAATTGTTAACAAAGCGAGATGAATACAACAAAAGGGCGGGGAGTCTCTGGGTGCTGTTTCTGTTGTTACAGAGTATTGCTTTGAGTCTCTCTCTGTGTGAGTAGTTGTTGTTACAAAGTATTGCTTTGAGAACAGACTCTGTCTTAGAATGTACTAACACAATTAGCAGCTTGCAAGTTTCACACAGAGAGGGAGAGAAACAGTAAAAACAAGAGAGCAAAAACCAAGAGACCTCTTATTTAGTAATACCCTGGAATTTAAACTATGGGGAATCAAACTCATTTGTGATTTTAATACAGAACTTCTTTAATATGATCCAACAAACAGAAAGGGCTACTTTTCTATGGCCTGCAAGTGCTAATGGGTCACCACAGTCATTTCACTGACATCAATGCAGGCTAATCAAGGAAGGTACTTGATGAACATGACAAAGCTGCATGCAGGGACTTTCTTTCCAGAACAGAGGATTACCATTGGGTATATGGAAATGCCAATAGTAATCCTGGGAGAACCTGCCTACCCCTTGCTCCGGTGGCTCTTGTGGTTGTACGCTCACCACCATGACAGCAGCAAGGAGCGCTTCAGCAACAAGCTCAGCAGGCACAGAATGTCTGTAGAATGTGCCTTTGGCCACTTAAAGAGGCCCTGGTGCTGTCTCCTCTGCAGGTTAGACCTCAGTGAGAAAAATATCCCCATGGTTATAGCTACCTACTGTGTCCTTCATAATATATATGAATCAAAGGAGAAGTTTCCTCAGGGGTGGAGCATGGAGTGGTGCGACTATCAGATACCAGGGCTGTAAAAGGGACTCAATGGGGAGCTATTTGGATTAGGGAGGCTTTGAAGGAGCATTTTAAGAATGGGCCATTGGCATAGATGACTCATGCCTCCCCATACTTGGGGGGTACAATCTAAAGGGGAGGACACGACCTCCCTAGGTGTCTCCTCTGCCCAGTGCCTCCCCCACCCCACCCTGTGGCCAGCCCAAGGCCGCTGTGCTCTCCCCGCTCCACATTACCCCGCGCCTCCCTCTGTCACATTCAGCTGCTCTCTCTGGTAGCTGGGTGGGGAGCGGGACAGAGCCGCTTCTGCCTGAGAGAGCCTGGCTGGGAGGTGGCCTGCTCCCTGCCCAGGCTTGACTGCCAGGGACAGGGGCCAAGCAAGCTGGAGCCCCTTTACCCCCCTGGCATGTGCTAATATAACACTGCAAATGCACCTATTGGTATTGTCTCTGAATGTCAGCAATAGTCACCATATGCTGGATAATAATAAAGATTCATTCACTTTCCATAAATTCAGTTTTATTCCATACCCATGCAAACCTATTTATGTATTGGTAACATAAATTTCACACACACAGGGAAAAGTATCTTTAAGGGGGAAGAAAAAGGAAAATGCCAAGCACATTTGCCAGTGAGGCTCTCAGAGCTGGGTGTATGTCCAGCTCTCAATGTGCTGCTGAGGCCTCAGAGGAAAGGAGGAATAGGGGAGGGGGCTGTTGCGGGAAAGTGCAGGAAAGCAGTTCTGTATGGGCTGCAGAGGGAGGCAGGCACAGATGTGTTCAGACTGAAGTTCAGTCAGAAACCGCAACGTGTCTGTTTGCTCCCTGAGCAGTGTTATCCTCTGTTCCTGCCTGTTTCCTATCCTGACTATCCCTCCGCAATCTGTCACTGATTGCCTCCCTCCGTGCTCTCTGCTCACAATTCGAAGCACCAGATGCCTGCAGCACCTCCTTAAACATTTCTTCCTTACTTCTCCAGTTTCTTTTCCTTAGCTGGGTGAGGTGCTCTGCTGTTGTGTGGGAGACAGTCAAAGGCACATCTGCAGCTACTAAAGAAACAATAACAGAGGTGTTATTGTCAGTGCACTTACACCCTTAACCCAAACGAGTAACAAACACATCTTTCTCACTTTCCGTTGGCACTCACACAGCATGGTGGTAGTCCCAGCCATGGTGAGTTAGGACAAAGGTGTGGGGTAGCCATGAGGGTATCAGTACCAGTGCATAGGGCTACTGCACTGAATACTGGCACCATTTTTCACAGGCTGGGGTGACTGCAGCTGCTATCTCACTCCTGAGGTTAACCAAGGCTGCAATGGTCCAGCTCCTGCATGCATGTGGCTTCAGACCGGCACTGTATGCTGCTGCCCTGTGTGCTGCTATGGTCCCTGCGAACTAATCACTGAGTGGCATGGCAAAGTTTCATACCATGGGGGAAGAAACAAGGCAGCCCTCCCAGGAAAACTTCAGGAGAGGATTGGAGATCACCCCCAAGAAAGTTCCCTCGAGATCTCTATGGAGGATTCCCGGGACATCTCAGTGTGCATAAACAAACTTTTCTGCAGGGTCCCCTCTCTCAAGCTGTAGAGAGGAATGAGAAGCAGATAGAAACTATTCCTGCACTGGTTATTCACTACTTCTTGTAGCCTGATTAAAAAAGTAGTACACGAGCAGATGGGTCCCTGCATTATTGAAGCAGAATGAGTACTTACCAGAGGTTCCTGCCCATGCCTCAGGCTTGCCAGTGCTGGACGGCTAGGAATGGCTAGATTTTCCAGGAGTCAAAAAGCGTTCCTGGCTCACCACACCACCAGATCATACGTGCCGACTTATGCTCCCACCGGTGGGTACTCGATCCTCCCCTCCCCCCGCACGGCCCTGCCCCAACTCCACCCTTGCCCCGCCCCCTCACACCTCTGTCCTTCCCCCATTCCAACCCCTTCCCCAAAGTCCCTGCCCCAACTCCGCCCCCGCCCTGCCCCTTTTCCGACTCCTTCCCCAAATCACCGCCTCTTCCCCACCTCCTTCCCTGCGTGTACCATGTTCCCGCTTCTCCCCCTCCCTCCAAGTGGCAGGGCGGGAAGCGCTGGGAGGGAGGCGGATGAGCGGGGAAGCAGCGCGCTCAGGGGAGGAGGTGGAAGAGGTGGGCATGGGGGGGAGCTTGGCTGCCGCTGGGTGAAGAGTACCCCCTAATTTTTCCCCATGGGTGCTCCAGCCCCAGAGCACCCACAGAGTCGGTGCCTATGCACCAGATCACCCTGTTTCCTGTCCCCCATCCTTCTCTGCCTCCACTTCTTTGCCCAGCATGTTGTCCTCTGGGTTCACTCTGGTTGCCAGTGACTCCAGCCTTCCTGAAGTATCCAAGGGGCTCTTAGCAGTGGAGATGGGGTCACTGCCAAAGATGGAGTGCAGCTCCCTGTAGAAGTGGTGTGTCTGCAGCTCTGTACCAAAGCGGCCATTTGCCTCCCTTGCCTTCTGGTACACCTGCCTCAGCTCCTTGATTTTTATGCAGTACTACAGCATGTCCCTGTCATAGCCCTTCTCCACCATACCCTGAGCAATCTGGCCACAGACATCAAAGTTCTTGTGGCTGAAGCAGAGTTGTAACTGCACAGTCTCCTCTTCCCACAGATCCAGGAGATTCACCACCTCTCGAGTACTCCAGGCAGGAGTGAGTTTGCTGAGTGGAGGCAGCATATTCAGCTGGGCAATTGCTCTCCAGGTCAAGCAAACAGGAAGAGTATTTTCAAAACTTCCCGGGGCTTTAAAGGGGAAGGGGCATTCACCTGTGTACCTGACTGCACGGCAGCAGAGTTCAAAATGGCGACCAGAGTGGTCATGGTGAGCATTGTAGGACACCTCCTGGAGGTCCCTTATGGCAACATAAGCCACGTAGCATCTACACTGACACTGCATCGCTCTAAGGACGTTGCGATATGCTTAATGCCTCTTGTCCAGGGAGTTTTATTATGTCAGTTTAGCAGGCGCATTAAAGCGGTGGAGGAGCACTGCAGTGTGTACACCTGCATATTTAGGTCAGTGTAAGCTACCTTACATCAACTTAACTTTGTAGTGTAGACATGCCCACAGTCTATGGTTACCTTTGGTTATTCAGAGTGGGGAAATTCCCTCTTGGCTTCAGAGCTGGGATGTTCTTTTCAATGTCAAGTTTGTCTCAGTGTATTTCCATTACCTGTAATGGTTCATTGTTGTTTTCTGCTGGGTTGGACAATGGATAGTTATTTGAAGCTGGTTTTATGTAAACAACTGGTTTTGGTGGTGCCCCTCCCGGCTTGACAGCTCACTGCCTTGCTGTGAGGTATAGTACTGATTATGAGCACAGTTTTCTATATACACAAATGCATACATTTACAACCACAGTCTGTATAAATATTTCATAATGACCATCACATTCAGAACATTGTAAGTTTCACAAAAGACTTACCTGATACACGTTTATAGTACAATAATACAGTATGCAATCATTTAGCTTAAATGGTTATTTTTAGAGTTTAAACCTCCTCTTCTTCCTTTGGGGTATCTGGACCTTGATTGGGTTAACCTCTCCCCTCACAGAGATAGACACCTACATCCAGGCTGCAGGAAGGTGCCTATCTCTCCTTAGCGATCCATGAATGGAAACCTGTCTCCTGGAGTCAGGTGGCTTAGGTTCCTAAGTAGTTTTTTGTGAGAATGAGTCAGATGCCTGCCTCCACATACTATGGCTGGAGCAGGAGGTGCAGTGGTGGGTCAGAAGGGGTGACTGCCTGGTGGCCTTTAGTTGTACATGTGGCATCCCCACATCAGAATATCCCATAGTTCAGTGGTTAGAGCACTGTCCTGAGAACTAGAAGACCCCCTCTTCAAATTCTTGCTCCCTTTCAGGCAGAGAAGGAACCTGAATCTGGGTCACCACATCCCAGTTAAGTGCTCTACCCACTGTGCTAAAAGTTATAAGGTGGGTGACAGTAGTGGCACCTCTTCCTCCAGACAGATTTTGAATGGGCCCTGATCTAGGCAGGCAGCCTCTGAGTATGCCAAGTGGATTGGGCCCTGCATGCGAGATTGGTGTTTATCTGCCTGTATTCCACAGTTCAGGGATTGCTCAAGGAATTAGGTGGACACCTAGAGTGAGGCAGCAGTGCACAAGCCAGAGAATCATAGAATATCAGAGTTGGAAGGGACCTCAGGAGGTCATCTAATCCAAACCCCTGCTCAAAGCAGGACCAATCCCCAACTAAATCATGCCAGCCAGGGCTTTGTCAAACCTGACCTTAAAAACCTCTAAGGAAGGAGATTCCACCATCTCCATGGGTAACCCATTACAGTGCTTCACCACCCTCCTAGTGAAAAAGTTTTTCCTAATATCCAACCTAAACCTCCCCCACTGCAACTTGAGACCATTACTCCTTGTTCTGTCATCTGCTACCACTGAGAACAGTCTAGATCCATCCTCTTTGGAACCCCCTTTCAGGTAGTTGAAAGCAGCTATCAAATCCACACTCATTCTTTTCTGCAGACTAAATAATCCCAGTTCCCTCAGCTTCTCCTCATAAGTCTCCACCTAATCATTTTTGTTGCCCTCCACTGGACTCTTTCCAATTTTTCCACACCACATCCTTCTTGTAGTGTGGGGCCCAAAACTGGACACAGTACTCCAGATGAGGCCTCACCATGTCGAATAGAGGGGAACGATCACGTGACTCGATCTGCTGGCAATGCACCTACTTATACATCCCAAAATGCCATTGGCCTTCTTGGCAACAAGAGCACACTGTTGACTCATATCCAGCTTCTCATTCACTGTAACCCCTAGGTCCTTTTCTGCAGAACTGCTGCCTAACCCCTCAGTCCCTAGTCTGTAGCAGTTCATGGGATTCTTCTGTCCTAAGTGCAGGGCTCTGCACTTGTCCTTGATGAACCTCATCAGATTTCTTTTGGCCCAATCCTCTAATTTGTCTAGGGCCCTCTGTATCCTATCCCTACCTTCCAGCGTATCTACCACTCCCCCCAGTTTAGTGTCATCTACAAACTTGCTGAGGGTGCAATCCACGCCATCCTCCAGATTGTTAATGAAGATACTGAACAAAACCGGCCCCAGGACCGAACCTTGGGGCACTCTACTTGATACCGGCTGCCAACTACACATGGAGCCATTGATCACTACCCCCTGAGCCCGATGATCTAGCCATCTTTCTATCCACCTTATAGTCCATTCATCCAGCCCGTACTTCTTTAACTTGCTGGCAAGAATACTGTGGGAGACCGTATCAATAGCTTTGCTAAAGTCAAGGAATAACACGTTCACTGCTTCCCCTCATCCACAGAGCCAGTTATCTTGTCATAGAAGGCAATTAGATTAATCAGGCATGACTTGCCCTTGGTGAATCCATGCTGACTGTTCCTGATCACTTTCCTCTCCTCTAAGTGCTTCAGAATTGATTCCTGGAGGACCTGCTCCATGATTTTTCCAGGGACTGAGGTGAGGCCGACTGGCCTGTAGTTCCCCGGATCCTCCTCCTTCCCTTTTTTAAATATGGGCACTACATTAGCCTTTTTCCAGTTGTCCGGGACCTCGGACGATTGCCATGAGTTTTCAAAGATAATGGCCAATGGCTCTGCAATGACATCCGCCAACTTCTTTAGCACCCTCGGATACAGCGCATCCGGCCCCATGGACTTGTGCTCGTCCAGCTTTTCTAAATAGTCCTGAACCACTTCTTTCTCCACAGAGGGCTGGCCACCTTCTCCCTATGCTGTACTGCCCAGTGCAGTAGTCTGGGAGCTGACCTTGTTTGTGAAGAGAGGCAAAAAAAGCATTGAGTACATTAGCTTTTTCAACATCATCTGTCACTAGGTTGCCTCCGTCATTCAGTAAGGAGCCCACACTTTCCTTTACTTTCTTCTTGTTGCTAACATACCTGAAGAAACCCTTCTTGTTACTCTTAACATCCCTTGCTAGCTGCAACTCCAAGTGTGATTTGGCCTTCTGATTTCACTCCTGCATCCCCGAGCAATATTTTTATACTCTTCCCTGGTCATTTGCCCAGTCTTCCACTTCTTCTAAGCTTCTTCTTTGTGTTCAAGATCAGCAAGGATTTCACTGTTAAGCCATACCATATTTACTATTCTTTCTACACATCGGGATGGTTTGTCCCTGTAACCTCAATAAGGATTCTTTGAAATACAGCCAGCTCTCCTGGACTCCTTTCCCCTTCATGTTATTCTCCCAGGGGATCCTGCCCATCAGTTCCCTGAGGGAATCAAAGTCTGGTTTTCTGAAGTCCAGGCTCCATATTCTGCTGCTCTCCTTTCTTCCTTGTGTCAGGATCCTGAACTCGACCATCTCATGGTCACTGCCTCCCAGGTTCCCATCCACTTTTGCTTCCCCTACTAATTCTTCCTGGTTTGTGAGCAGCAGGTCAAGAAGAGCTCTGCCCCTAGTTGGTTCCTCCAGCACTTGCACCAGGAACTTGTCCCCTACACTTTCCAAAAACTTCCTGGATTGTCTGTGCACCGCTGTATTGCTCTCCCAGCAGATATCAGGGTGATTGAAGTCTCCCATGAGAAGCAGGGCCTGCGATCTAGTAACTTCCATTAGTTGCCGGAAGAAAGCCTCATCCACCTCCATAGTCCGGTGGTCTATAGCAGACTCCCACCACGACATCACCCTTGTTGTTCACACTTCTAAACTTAATCCACAGACACTCAGGTTTTTCTGCAGTTTCATACTTGAGCTCTGAGCAGTCATACTGCTCCCTTACATACAGTGCAACTCCCCCACCTTCTCTGCCCTGCCTGTCCTTCCTGAACAGTTTATATCCATCCATGACAGTACTCCAGTCATGTGAGTTATCCCACCAAGTCTCTGTTATTCCAATCACATCATAATTCCTTGACTGTGCCAGGACCTCCAGTTCTCCCTGCTTGTTTCCCAGGCTTCTAATAATAATCATCTAATAATAAGAAATGGATCATTCACTGTTTTCTAATACAATAAAAATGCAAAAATTAAGTATCTGAATAAATGTAAGTTAAGCTATACAACTGCTTAAATAAATGTGTATAACTATAGTGTATACTCCTAGTTAGAAACAGGAAGCACCAAATTTAGCATAAAGGCTATATTTAGTTGCAAATCAACATGTTTTAGTGGTTACCAACTAATGAGAATCAACCTTTCTTTAGGAAAAAACTAAAAGTCAAATGCAAAACATGATTAAAATCCTTGTTTTTAGTCACAGTTTCCTGCTTGCTGATTTAAATCAGGATTGAAAATGGTGCTTTAAATCCCTTTTATTTAAATCAATCCAGCCTGCTTGTTACAGATCCACATCTTGTGGGAAATCTCCTGACAGTAATGGTTTCAAACCCCCCTTTTTTAAAAAAGTTGGCACACTAGTGAGCTCTTTTACCATAATTGGTAATACTCCTTGATACTAGGCCATTTTATTTCCATATATGCATCTGATAAGTTTTGTACTGATCTACTAATGAGTTATTTTTAATTACACCTAAACATTTTACAAAGCCAAATAAATGTCTTATCATTTTACTGGTACAGTATATATTTGAAATGTTCAAAAACTATTTATTTAGTGCCCCAATAGAGCAGCGGTGTACTTGTAATACATTCCTCAACACAGAAAGGTAGCAGTAACCTCTCACAGGTCATATGCTCACAGATAATTTATCATCCAACTAGGAGGAGGTACTTAATTATACAACCCCTTCCTCCCAGGGGCTTCTGAGTTAACTGTGAACATACCCCTTAATTATAACAGTCACCGAACCTGAAGAGCATTTGACTCTCTCATTAACCACATACTACATGTACAGGAAATAACAGAAGCAAAGGTACTGTCAGTAAAATTAACTAGTTGAATCGCACCTGAGAGCAAACAAGTGGACAGCTTTCCTTCTGACTGGGACAGGTTGGATCTTCCTATGATTGATAATTCACAGCATTTTCTCACATTGGGATGCTCATCCAGCTCAGACCCCTTCCTGCTCTTTGCAGAATGGTCTTAGATAGGTTCCTATTTCCAAGTGCAGTTTGCATCTGATGCCTGGTTGGGTACTGTACAGCTGAATTACTCGATGCCTTCTCTCACTGGGGGCCAGATGGATGATGGGTGGAGTGTCCTCAACAGGCCTTGAAGTCAATGGCCCACAAAAGATAGGACCCTTGATTACCGTGTTCTTCTGCAGCATAGCTACAATATTTTTTATGTCCTTTGACTATCAGGTTAAAGTGAATCAAAGTCACGTGGGTAGTGTAAGTATAGAAGACGTTTGGTTCAAATATGATGGTGCTATTCTTGTTTATTCGAGAGTTTTACTTTTCATGTACTTTGAAAAGAAAATGGATGGCACCTCATGACTGAAAGGACATTTCTTTTTTCACTTGGCCCCCAATGTTGTTTGTGGCTGTGTCTATCTTTGAAGAGCTTTAAGTCTATTTTTCAGGCGATGAAATATGTACACCCATCTCTGTGAATAGCACCGAGGGGATGGGATCAGGGCACCAATGAAAATCTAAATACATGCTGAAAAAATGTTGTGATTTCCTAAGGCAGTATCTAGTTATCAAAGTGTGGACATCCATCCCAAACCCACAATTTGCCAGCTCCTGTAGGATGCAATTAGATTAATCTCTGAGAGTCAAAAGGCTATAGGTATCGTCAATTAGATTAAGTAAAAACTCTGAGTCAAAAGGAGAAAAGTTATTTCCCCCTTTTACTTTAAACCGATTGTGTTATTTGGTTTGTTCTCAATAGTTTATGAAGAACTTGGCTCCTTTCTTTAGCATTTTCTGAGTCACTTTATCTTATGTTGAATGGAGGCGTCCCTGCAGCCAAGTGCCATCTGGTGGAAATTTTATTAAAAGAGATTGGGTGTAAGAGAGAGATTTGTTCTTTGAATCAAAACACAAACCAGTTCACATGAGTAATGGCTCATTTATATAAAACCTTTCAATTTCCTACCCTTCTAGGTTAATATTTCATATCATACCAAGGGGAGGAACTGCTGTTGAAAAAAAGAAAATATTTTGAAAGATACCTGAACAAAGCATTGCCATGGAAGTACAATGTGGTGGTGATTGGTATTTCATCAGGAAACGACACTAACTACAGAATGCAAGCGCTCAACAGGCTGCTTTCTGATAAATGGGACTCCTGAACAGCTTTAGCTTCATTTTGTTTTGATTAAAACAAGATGCCACATTACCCTTTATTTCTGATTTCTTTAGCACTTCCTCGTGTTTACGCTGCGCTCAGGGGCTGTGTAATAACAACACACAGCCCAGAACTGAGAATCCTTTTATTTTGTCTGGTATGAAAGATTGTTGAAATTGCCCCGCAGTTTAAAAACCCGGGTCAGATGCCTGAGCTGTCTCCGTCCGAGATTCCCTTCCTCTTACTGCAGAGTCTCGAGACAGAACTCAGAGGTGGAAATGGCTTTGGGTGATGCAGGGCAGCGAGAGCGTGAAGGTGTGTTGCGGGCACTTCGGACTGCGCTCGGATCTGTTCACCGCCGGTACGTTAATAAAGACTTTGGTTAAGGGCTGGAGAGGAGATGGAGGCTGGCGGGCGATTGTATGGGCCGTGTGAGGGCCACACCTGTTTCATTTTGGGATGGGGGGGGAAGACTGTTGCTTGGTTCAGGTGTTGGGAATTGAGATGGTTGCTAAACTGCAGGGATGCGGGGAGATGGTTGCGATTGGATCTGGGGGTGGGGATACTGTGTTGTTGGGGAGGGGTACTATAGTTGCTTTGTTAGGGTGGGGTGAGAAGCTAATTGCTTGGTTGGGGAAGACGTTCCTAAGTAGGTGGTATGGGAGAAATTGGCTGTTTGGTTCGAGGGGTGGGGGGAGATAATAGGCGTGCTCGCTGCGGTGTGCATGAACAGCCCACCTTCTCTGTGTGCCAGATGACAGGCAAAGCCCCTATATATGTCGCCGGGAAGCGCATTCATCAGTAGCGCAATCCTTTCTCTTGCTTCCCAAGAAAGTTTGTATCCCAAAGAGCAGAGTCGAGCCGGGAGGCGTGCAGGGACCGGGCCGCTGAGAGCCTGGGACCCCGGGTCTGCCCAGCACGAGACTCCAGCCCCCCATTTGCTGGGACTCTGCTGGGAGCCATGGAAGACCCTTTCAGCCTAGACAGATTTTCCCCGGAACTCAACCTCTCGAGTGCCCTGCAGCCAGGCTGGAGCCTGAATCTTTCCTCCTCCCCCGGGGACCGGCGCTGGCCTTCCCTTGGCCGGCAGGTGCGGGTGATCTCCGCGGCCGCCATCCTGCTGCTGGGGCTGCTGGGCAACTGCCTGGTGCTGCATCGCCTCTGCTGCTGTGGCTGCTGCGGCCGGGGCCGGCGGCGGCGGAAGATGGATTTCCTCATCGCCCACCTGGCGCTGGCCGATCTCTACGGCTGCGGGCTGGCCCTGTTCTCGCATCTGGCGGCAGAGCTGCTGGGGGCCGCCTGGCCGGCGGGGGACGCCGCCTGCCGCCTGCTTAAGCTACTGCAGGGCTCCGGCCTCCTGGCCTCGTCCAACGTGCTGGTGCTCATCGCCTTGGAGCGGCACCACGTGGTGAGGCGGCCGGCGGACCCGCCACTGCCCGCCCGGGCCCTGGCCGCGCTGGGCTGGCTGCTGGCCCTGCTGCTCGCCCTGCCCCAGGCCTTCGTGTTCAGGCTCGCCTCCCGCCCCGGGGGCAGCCGCTGCCTCAGCATCTTCGAGCAGCTCCCGCGCTGGCACGGCCAGGCTTACGGCGTGTACGGGGCCGTCACCGGCTTCTTGGCGCCCGTCAGCCTGCTGTGCTGGGCCTACGGCCGCATCCTCCTCGCCCTCTGGGCCGCCCAGGAGGAGAAGCCGCCGGCGGCGCGGGGGGTAGGCGGCAGCGGCCGCCGCCGCCTGGGGCTGCCGGCCGCGCGGCCCCTGCTGCTCAGACTGCCGGCCGCCAGCTGCCCCATGCCCCGGGCTCGGGTGAAGACGCTGCAGCTGACGCTGGTGCTGATCGCCCTGTTCGCGCTCTGCCGCCTGCCCCGCTTCGTGCTGGAGCTCAGCATGGCCTTCGGGCCCGGCGGGGAGGCCCCGGCCGCGGCCGGGCTGCGGGAGGCGCGGGCCGCGCTCGGCATCGTGGCGGTGACCAACAGCGCGCTGAACCCCTACGCCTATCTGCTCTTCCAGAGCCACCGGCCCTGGGCGCGCCGTCTGCAGAGGAGCCTCTGCAGTGCGGGGCCCGGCCCGACCTGCTGCTGCCCCGGCCCCGAGCGGGAGCCCCGCCGCCGGCCGAACCACCGCGCCCCGCACCGACACCGCCCGAAGGACGGGCCGCCCCCCGGAGCCCAGCGCGCCGCCTTCTGCACCCCAGCGCCGCCGCCCGGCTCAGACTCCCGGGAGCTTGAGGACACCTCCGCCTGCGAGAGCGGTTTCTAATCAGCCTTCCTCGGGGCGGGGGACAGAGCCCGCCAAGCGGCACCCACCGCAGCAGGAGCAAGCAGCAGGCCACCGAGGGCAGAGAACGATATCGTTTAACATCCTCCTTGGCCCAGCGCCCGGTCATCGGCCCAGCCTGTCCTTCACCTGTCACCTTCCCTCCCCCAGTCACTCCCGCGCACACCTTTCTCTCTTCCCATTACTTTTCTGCCAAGTTTCTCTTGTGTCACTTCTTCCTGTTTCTCTCCCATACCCTTCCTCTCAATCATCTCTCCAACTTCCCCTTCTTTCTTTTTCCGGAGTTTGAATAACTACAAAGATGGGGTTTAAAGTTAATGGCCTCTGATGAGAGGCTCCTTACATGTTCAAAATGCTCCCAAGATACTGATCTTTGTGTTCCTGGGATGAGGGAAATTCAATTCCCTAACCAAGCAGGGGGAACAAGCCTCATTCCATCACTGTTTGTAGCCATGTGATGACTAGATGTAATGTGGTTTATAGAAGCTGAACTGTGTATTTTGCATCTTTAATATTTTTATTACAACTGAAGTAGCTGTCTCCTTGTTCCTTAGGGATGTGGGGCTCAAAGATAGGGTTTCAAAAGAGCACCAGTACTTTATAATTATATACAGATATGTATAGGCGGGAAGGAATTTCAGAAAGCCTTTAACTGAAAGCCTTCTGAAAACTAGCCAGGATAAGGTTCTGTATTATGAGGTGTGTTTTCATGTCCTTAACCATAGCATTGTCCTTTGTGTTTTCTGTCTTTTTTTTTTTTTTTTTTACAGGAGAAGAGTGCAAAAATCAGCAGGGCTGCTGTTGCTATGCAAACTGACTGAATGTTGTACATATGAATAGCTCTATATTTGTAACCTTTACAAAGCCTTCTGAATCTTTTTGTTGCACTCTGTGGACTTAGTGGTAGCCCATTCGTAAATAAAATCAATGAGTATATGAAGTGACATTTTGTTTAAAGAAACAATGTAAAAGTAATGGTTCCATTTTGTTTCAATCTGACTGGACTCTGTAGGATAAGCTGCTGAATGTGTTAATAATCGGCAGTGAAGACTGAGTCAGTGGGTTGTGTGGGTAGAGTGTAATGGAAATCTACATGTACAAAACACACCTTGCAAAAGACAAAAGTCTTCTAAAATTTCTTTATATGCCTGCCTAACGAACAGTAATATAGAGTTCATTTAATGAGATAATTGGCTCCATCCCTCCTATTTTTTAGGATTTGGCAAATACCCATGTAGCTAATTGAATATTTTCTAGGTGCCCTTTTGGGCCCTGTTCACACTACAAAGAAAGTGAAACACAGGGCTAAATCTTGTTTTCAGATAGCTAGGTAAAACTCCTATTGAGTTGAATGTGAATTGTGTATCATATAGCACATTATACATCATGGTATATACATCAACACTACTAACATGCTAGAATTGGCTTCCATCTTTACTATAATTACAACAGAATTCTGAGACCTAGTGATAACAAGGGTTGTCCTTTCACATAGTGACAACTTGATTCCTGTAGATGGAACCTGAACAGTATTCCATAATTGGACTTGGAAGGTCCCACTGATGCTACAACTGGGAGCTACATAGTTAGTGGTTCTCCTAACTTCATTGGAATTGTAGTGTAGAGAAGCCTTAAAGTCACATTCATATACTGCTGGGGTCAAGAGGTGGTAATTTTGAACACAAGTTTTAACTTGTTTAGGCTGTATCTAGTCTGTTTCCTTCCTAATGCTTCCCATTATTGCTACCACATAAATGGCCTGTAATGGTGTGTGAACCCCACACAGTCCCTGAAAGGATTAATGTGGGCCTAAGAGGCTAATTATGTTACCTGGCTGCTCCTGGAAGAAGAACTAGGCTTAATTGATCATGAAGCCAGTTTGGTGAGAGCAAGCTGGTTAACAGAAAGTCAGGAAGTTGAGAGCAGAAGTGGGCTGTAGTAAGAGATGGTGTAGTTATTTCCTAGGAACAAAGAGGTGGTGGGGAGGAAAGCTGGGGAGGAAAAAATAAGCCAGGGATCATAGCCTTGAAAGAAGGGTCAACCCACAGAAGTTGTGGGGAAGATGGCCTGAGAGAGGTTGGGTAAGAAGAAGACAAAGGAAACAGCAGCAAAGAGTGGGACTGTACTGACTTTGTCTGCTAGTTATAGGGTCCAGGGGCTGGAATCTGGCATAGTGGGATGGGCTGTTTTCCCCTGGAAGAGAGACTAACATCATGAATGTCCGCAGAGGGTGCCAGAATGAAGGAGAGCTGCTATGCCACGCCTGCTCATGAGGAGGCCACTGTACACAGCTCTGTTGATGGTAATGATGGTGGGAGCACTAATATAGACAAGGTTCCAACTGCCACATTTAACACTGTTTAACGCTGCTGAAATGGAATATAAATCATGCAATTGTTTAAAAAAAACAGTGACAGTTTGTCTACACTTGAGCTCTCACCTGTGGAGCTGCACTGGTGTTAGCCACAGTGGGAAGTTCTAGTGGGGGAAAGACTAATGTATGCTAGGATTCCAGTTGCGTGTTCACAATTTCATCTGTTTTTCTACAGAACTGTTACTTGGTCCTCCTAGGCAATTTCATAATGCACAATAGAATAGCATGGTCCAGTGAATAGGGCACTGGACTAGAGCTTAGGAGACCAGGCCTCTATTCCTGGCCATGCCACCAACTTTCCGAGTGACCTTGAGCAAGTAACTGTACCTTTGTGTATTTCTGTTTGCTGTTGTCTGTTTTGTCCCTTTAGATTGTATATCCTTTCATGCAGGGACCATCTCTTGCTATCAGGGTGGATTTGATTTAAATCAAATTGATCATGATTCAATTAATTCATGATTTAAATCACTAGTCAGGAAGACTCGATTTAATCATGGATTTCTACATAAAAGTGCATTCTTGTTGGTTGTTATAACCTTAATACATATTCTTCACAACTCAGAGATAGATGTAGGTTTTATTTTTAGAAGGTACACACTATACATTTTTAAACTGATTTATTTTGAGAACTTTTCAGATTAGTTTTAGAGCTATATCAGAAAATGAATGTTTGTTTGGTTATTTCATTTACCAAAGGTAATTGAAGCAGATATTTATGAAGTCATTGGGAGGTGAACTATCTCCAGTTCAACGGGTTAATCATTAATATTTGGAGGATTTTCTTGTCATGCTGTATTTGGAGGAGAACATCACCGAACAGACATTTAAATTGTTTTATTTAACTAAAACAACAGCGTTAAGTATTCTGGATTTTTTCTTCAACAGCGAACATATAATATTTTAACAAAACAAGCATATGTCCCTCATTTTTCACATTTATCTCCAGACTTCTTCTCCTTGTCCAGATCTAGTCCTCCCCCAATAATCTTCTATTCATTGAACTTTTTGAAACTTTGCAGCTTTAGAGAGAGGTAAGGGATTGACTCTGTATTTACAAATTTACAGAAAGACAATACAGTTGAGGTCTGTTATTTCTCACCTCTATATATTATTTATTTATATAAAGATATTTTTGCTGTTAACAAGCATGTTACCTCTGGAGACACAAATCCACAGTTTGAGAACGGCAAAACCAGGCATCTCTGATGGTATCTTCTAGACTGAGCACTGAGTCCCACTGGGTAGATAGAAAGATTAACCTAAATAATCTATACAGAAGCTCCTGGAACCCCATAAGATTGGGTCCCTAATCCATGAATTTTTGGAACTCATTTGCAAAACTTCTCTTAAACATTACATGACTATATTGTCTCATACTATAGAATTAGAATTTATAATCCCTATTCCATGATGAGATATCTTTTATAATGTTACTTAATTAAAAGTATCTTTAGATAAGTTTTTTCCTCAAAAAGTATTTTATCCAAAAAATCTGATTTAAATAAAAAAAATCATTCATTTTTATCCACCCTGCTTGCTATGCATTTATACATTGGAGCCTTGATTTCAGTAGAGGTGTCCAGCTGCTACTGCGATACAAGTAACCAGTAATAATAATAGATCCTGCCAGACAAGTTCCCTCTGTGCCAATTAAAACTGGATTAGTTCTTTCCTAGAAAATGACATTTAAACATGGTTCTCCCTAGAAAAGTGCTTACATTTTGAAAACAGTGTAGATGGAGCCCAGCTGTTAAAAAGAATTCTAAGGAACCACATTGCGGCAAGCATTGTCTATACTAGGTAACATAGTTTCTGTTGGAAAGGGGTATTAACTATGGGTGAAGTTGAACCAGTGCTGTAAAGTGTAAACAATTTAGCTATGAGGGTAGGGTGGACTAAATCATGTTCAGCACAACTTCACCAATCATGACTGAGCCTTGAAATTCTGCCACCTTACTGGCAATTACAGGCCAGTAAGCCTAACTTCAGTACCAGGCAAATTGTTTGAAACTATAGCAAAAACAAAATTATCAGACACATAGATAAACATTATATGTTGCGGGAGAGTCAACATGCCTTTTGTATAGGAAAATTCTGGCTCATCAATCTATTAGAATTC
The DNA here is from genome assembly GCF_965140285.1 of Lepidochelys kempii. Taxonomy (NCBI): domain Eukaryota; kingdom Metazoa; phylum Chordata; order Testudines; family Cheloniidae; genus Lepidochelys; species Lepidochelys kempii. The sequence goes on along the minus strand of NC_136384.1, from coordinate 61,626,622 downwards.
TTTGAGAGTCAACAAGCATGTGGACAAGGGTGATCCAGTCGATGTAGTATATTGAACTTTCAGAATGCCTTTGACAAGGTCCCTGACCAAAGGCTGTTAAACAAAGTACAGTAGGCAGTCATGGGCTGTGTTCCCTCGAAGGTGCACTCACAAGGCCATCAAGGGATGCACATCAGGTGCACACACAGGTGAGCATGGAGAATGTGGAGGGTGGGGGCAGTGCGGTGAGGTGATGGGCGTTTGGGGGAGCTTGGGGAATGCAGGGCTGGGGGGAGAGAGATGCCTCTCTTCCCCCATCCCCAGCTCTGGCCGCGGCTGCAATGGGGACAGGAGAGATGCACCTCTCTCTTGTCCCTAGCTCCAGCCAGGGATGCGGCCGGGACGGGAGAGATGCTTCTCTCCCCCAGCTCCAGCTGGGGATGTGGTGGGGACGGGAGAGATGGCTCTCTCCATCAGCCCCAGCCTTGGGGTCATGGAGGGGAGAGGTGTGAGTGTGTGTCTCACACACACACATGCTGTCACACACACACACACACACTGTCTCTGTGTCTCACATGTATATACACACACACTCATACTCACCTTCCAACACATACTTGTGTTGTTGTTGTTACTTCATGATACTTCCTGCAATGCACATATGTTCTCTGTAATTTTATTCTTTCAAAGTGCTATTTTATTTTTTTGACTTGTCTATGCATTTCATAATTTTTATTACTCTTATGCTTAAATTTAATTCTTTGAGTAGTGAGTTCTAAAATGCCCAACCTGTCCTGGCTGGAGTCATTATCCCTAGGGTAACTTTTAAATATATATATTATATCTAGGTTTTTGATTTCTACTGGTGGTGCACATCCACACATTACCTTGATATTGGTGCACATAACAAAATTCATTCCACACATAGGTGGAAAAAGTTAAAGGGAACATTGGTCATGGGATAAGAGGGAAGGGCCACCCATGGATCAGTAACTGGTTAAAAGATAGGAAACAAAGGGTACGAATAAATGGTCAGTTTTCACAATGGAAAGAGGTAAATAGGGTTCCCCAAAGATGTGTGCTGTTCAACATATTCATAAGTGATCAGTAAAAAGGGGTGAACAGTGAGATGCCAGATGATGCCAACTAACTCAAGATAGTAAGTCCAAATCTGACTGCAGAGAGTTACAAAAGGTCTCACTAATCTGGGTGAGAAAATGGCAGGTTAAATTCAATGTTGATAAGTGCAAAGTAATGTATGTTGGAAAATATAATCCCAACTATCCATACAAAATGATGGGGTCTAAATTAGTTGTTACCACTCAAGAAAGAGCTCTTGGAATCCTTTTGGATAGTTCTCTGGAAACATCTGCTCACTGTGCAGTGGCAGTCAAAAAACTAACAGAATGTTAGGAAGTATTAAGAAAGGGATAGATTATAAGACAGGCAAATATCATAATGCCACTATATAAATTCATGGTATGCCCACACCTTGAGTACTGCTTGCCGTTCTGGTTATCCCATCCAAATAAATAAATAAATAAAAATTAGAATTGGAAAAGGTGCAGAGAAGGGTAGGGAAAATGATTAGAAGTGGAGAACAGCTTCCATATGAGGAGAGATTAAAAAGATTGGGACTGTTCATCTTAGAAAAGAGAGGACTAAGGGGGGATGTGGTAGAGCATCGGTTCCCAAACTAGGGGCGCCACTTGCTCAGGGAAAGCCCCTGGTGGGTCGGGCCTGTTTGTTTATCTGCCGCGTCTGCAGGTTCAGCCGATCGCTGCTGCCACTGGCCGTGGTTCATCGCTCCAGGCCAATGGGGGCTGCGAGAAGGGTGGCCAGCATGTCCCTCGGCCCATGCCACTTCCTTCAGTCCCCGTTGGCCGAGAATGGTGAACCGTGGCCACTGGGTGCTGTGATCAGCCGAACCTGCAGATGAGGCAGGTAAACGAACCGGCCCGGCCCACAAGGGGCTTTCCCTGAACAAGCGGCGCTCCTAATTTGGGAACCACTATGGTAGAGGTCTATAAAATCATGAATGGTGTGTAGAAAGTGAGTAGGAAAGTGTTATTTACCCCCTCACATAACAAGAACTAGGGATCATCCAATGAAATTAATAGGCAGTAGGTTTAAAACAAAAATAAGGGGGTAGTATTTCACATGATGCAGTTTACTTGTGGAACTCACTGCCATAGGATGTTGTGAAGGCCAAATGTATAACAGGGTTAAAAAACAACTAGACAAATTCATGGAGGATAGGTCCATCAATGGCTATTAGCAAGATGGTCAGGGATGCAACCTCGTGCTCTGGGGTGGCCCTAAACTTCTAACTACCAGAAGCAGGGACTGGATGACAGGGGATGAATCATTTGATAAATTACCTTGTTCTATTAATTCCCTCTGAAGCATCTGGCACCAGCCAGTGCCAGGAGATAGGGGTACCGGCTAGATGGACCATTAGTCTTGGCCAGTATGGTTGTTTTTTATGTTCACCTGGTGGATTGATATGCCTGTGAATCCAAGAACAGAATTTGTCCTTTACTATTTCCTTAAATTCCATGTGTTGCAAAGTTCATTTGACTTGGACTGCAAGAATAGTAGTGCGGATGTTTAACATTGATGTGAAAATAGTGTACAGGTTATATAGCATACACTATTAAATTAACCACTTTTGAAGTTAAATTGGTTTAACTTTGTACAAGCAGAGTTTATGCTGGGTATCTAGTGTAAGGAGAGAGGGAGTATTAAAGTGCTTCCTTTTTCTCCTCCCAGTGCTTCAGAAAGAAGGCTCAGACCCAAAGGAGATTAAATAATTTATTTATGGAAGCCAACATATTTGCTTTTGCGTTTTGTTTTAAAAAATACTTTGATTTCTTAAAATGTTACAAGAGAAGAAACACCAAACTAGATACGCAACCTTAGTTTTAGAATAAGTATGTGGTAAAGGAAGACACTATACTTATAAACTACAAGAAGTGTTTTGGGTTTTTTTACATAGCATTTGGTTGATAACATACAAGTATAGAGATTACAGGACATTAAACCAGTGATTGGTGTTGTTCATTTTTTGTGTGTGTAACTTTTTTTTTATAGAGAAAAACACAAAATTGTAGCTCTGCTGCATATAATTTCTTTTGACTCACTTTTTGGGTTGCTGTCTTATCCTTGAGAGCTTGAAAGAAGAGATGTTACTGGGCCATAGGACAGGTGGACATGCCAGGATAAGCAAATGCAGGCCCTGAAATGTCTGTACCGACCAGAGAGGCACAATGATTAAAGCAAGAGAGTTGGTGCCAAGGGGTTAGCTTCCAGAAACAGGAGAGTCAGCCCCTCAGTTGCTCTCTACAGAGTTGGAGAGTGAACTCCATTTGACTCTCCTCCCAAAGAACCAGTTGACCAAAAGCCTCCAGCTTCTTAGGGGGCATCCCCCCTCAACTACCTGTCCCTGAAAGTCTTGGGTGGGAACACAACCAAAGGTCCCTATTCAGAGGGAGAGGAGATTCTAGCCTCCCTCGTACTGGAAGGTGAGGGAAGACTAAGAATTGATCAACACAAGGACTTGCTCAACACAGTGAGTGATTTGCCTGCCTTACAATGGGATGCCACAATTGTGAGTAATATGTGCACTTCTCAAAGCTAGTTAATAAAGCCCCAGGGGGTGAGTTAAGAGCTGGTCTGTGTATACAGGGCCAAGAGAAGGCTTACATGGAGCAGAAAGGGTATGCCAGCACCACAGTGCTCCCAACAAAGGTCAGGCCTGCAACTTCCCTGTAACTTCAAGTTCACCTTCCTTTGCTCATTCCAAAAGTGCCCCAGTGCACAGGGCAGTGTGTACATTCCATCTGCCTGAGACTGATGGGTAGACACTGGGGGTATACCCCCATTACCTTTATATTATTTTTGAGGCATATTGATTATAATTAGTTACTAGAGGGAATGTGATTATTTCAGGGAGCGTCTGATTATTGTTGTAAGATTAAGGTGTTCATTTATTTATCTGTTTCCCTTGATCTTCCTTCCTTTTCATCCTAATTTCTGTCCTTACTCCTTTAGCACTATCCCTCCCCCTAAGTAGTGTTTATTCCTTCTTAAAACTGCTTGGCCCTTGTTTCTTTAATAAAGAAACAAGAACATCAGGATGCTGGGCACTAGGATGGCAAGAGAGGGCAAGTTGCTCAACTTTAGTAATTTTTTTGGACTCATTTGTGGGGTTGCCACAGTCAAGGGGAAGTGCATAGTTTTGCTGTCCCAGGAATAACCCAACAGGCACATTATGACTCTGAGGCCTGGTCTACAGTACACAGTTATTTTGGAATTAGCCGAGTTAATTTGAAATAAAACGGATTCCGTCCACACGACCAAACCATTTTTTTTCGATTTAAAGGGCTCTTTACTCCGATTTCTGTACTCCACCTCGGCAAGTGGAGTAGCACTAAAATTGATATTGCAGTTCTGGGTTACAGGTACTGTGGATGCAATTCAACGTTATTGGCCTCTGGGAGCTATCCCAGAATGCTCCCTTGTGACTGCTCTGGACAACACTCTCAACTCCGATGCACTAGCCAGGTAGGCAGTAAAAGCCCTGGGAACTTTTGAATTTCATTTCCTGTTTGGTCACCATCAGCACAGTCCACCATCGCAAGAGACCATGCAGTCCCAGATTCGCAGATGAGCTCCAGCATAGTCCAAATGGGAGGTACTGGAGCTCATCACATGTTGGGGAGACAAATCTGTTATGGGAGAACTATGTTCCAAAAAAAGAAACGCAAATACATATGCTAAAGTCTCCAGGGCCATGACGGAAAGAGGCTACTCCAGGGACACAGACCAGTGTTGTACAAAAATCAAGGAGCTCAGGCAAATGTACCAAAAAGCCAGGAAGGCGAACAGGCGGTCTGGGTCACAGCCCCATACATGCCGCTTCTACCGTGAGCTGCATGCAATTATGGGGGGTGACATCACCACTACCTCACCACTGTCCGTGGACACCTGCAAGGGGGGAGTTGCACGGAGTGAGGAGGATGAGTTATTGGAGGACGAAGAGGAGGAGGAGGAGGACAGTGCACAGGCGGCAAGTGGGCAATCCGGTTTCCACCCCCCAGCCAGGAACTATTCTTAATGCTGGACCCAATAACCTCCCCCGACTCCCAGTGTGGGCTCCCGGACCATGACCCTGCAGAAGGCACTTCTGGTGAGTGAGAGCCTGTTCAGAGCCACACAGTGGGGAATGGGGGGAAACCCAGCCACGCTGGGCTGTTCGCGTTTAGTTTAAAAGGCTCATCCCTGCTCAGAGCCTCATCAGAGCCACACGGTGTGTATGTGGGAGGGTGTTATATGAAGCGATCATCCCAGAGAGCCTGCAGGACCCTCCTTTTATATGGCAAACGCACCAGGCATTGCTTGCTATGGGAAAGGGGGCCTGGCAGTTTGAAAGCATTGAAATGAATGCGGAAGAAGCAGAACCCCACATGTCCATAGGGTTTACCATGGCTGCCTGCAAGCTGAATTCTGTTGCGTGGCTGTGTGTGATGGCTTACTCACACCAAAGTGGCAGGCACTTCAGTATGAGGCAAAATGCGACTTTGTACAGAAAGAACATGTGCTGTGTACTATGAATTGCCTGTTTCACTGAGAAAGTGTCCCCTTCATTCTCTAAAATGTATCTTTTAAAATACTACCCTCCCTTTTTCTCCTCCCGCAGGTGCAAATGTTTCAACGCAGCCCCTATATACTCCGTCCCAGAGGCTGGTCCAGATTAGAACGTGAAAAAAACAAACTCGGGACAACATGTTTGCCAAGCTCATGCAGTCCTCCCGCACTGATAGGGACCAGCTGAATGCATAGAGGCAAACAATTGCGGAGTCCTGGAAAGCGTTAAATGAACACGAAGAGAGGAGGGACGCGCACAATGAGAGCAGGCAGGATGCTATGGTCAAGCTCATGGGGGAGCAAATGGACATGCTCCACTGTATGGTGGATCTAATGCGGGAAAGGCAGCAAGACCACAGACTGCCACTGCAGCCCCTCCTCCTCAAGTTCCATAGCCTCCTCACCCAGACGCCCGAGAACACGGTGGGGGGAGGCGGTTACGGGGACCCACACACTGAACCCCAGAGGATTGCACAAGCAGCAGAAAGCTGGCATATCCGTAATTTTGATATGGTTTCTGGACTTGTCCTTCCCTCCTCCTCCACCCCTCTCCCTCAGTACCCCCCCTTCCCCGGTCTATCTTCTGATTTCTCTCAATGTGTTGTGCAACAAATAATAAAGAACAGTTTTTAAACAATTGTGACTTTATTTCCTTTCATATACATAGGGGGCGAGTAACTTCAAGAGAAACAAACACAACTGTCATACCATACCCTGGCCAGTCATGAAACTGGCTTTCAAAGTTTCTCTGATGCGCACCGCACCCTGCTGCGCTCTTCTAATCACCCTGTTGTCTGGCTGTGCGAAATTGGCGGCCAGGCGAGTTGTCTCAACCTCCCACCCCACCATAAAAGTCTCCCCCTTACTCTCACAGATATTGTGGAGCACATAACAAGCAGCAATTACAAGTGGAATATTGGTTGTGCTCAGCTCTAACCGAGTCAGTAAACTGCACCAGCATGCTTTCAAACATCCAAAAGCACATTCTACCACCATTCTGCACTTGCTCAGCCTATAGTTGAACTGCTCCTTACTACTGTCTAGGGTGCCTGTGTACGGCTTCATGAGTCATGGCCTTAAGGGTTAGGCTGGGTCCCCGAGGATAACTATAGGCATTTCAACATCCCCAACAGTAATTTTCTGGTCTGGGAAGTAAGTCCCTTCCTGCAGCTGTTCAAACAGACCAGAGTTCCTGAAGATGTGGGCATCATGCACCTTTCCCGGGCATCCCACACTGATGTCGGTGAAACGTCCCTTGTGATCCACCAGTGCTTGCAGCACCATGGAAAAGTACCCCTTGCGGTTTACGTACTGGCTACCCCGGTGTTCCAGGCCAAGATAGGGATATGAGTTCTGTCTATCGCCCCGCTGCAGTTAGGGAACCCCAGCACAGTAAAGCCATCCACAATGGTCTGCATATTTCCCAAAGTCACTACCCTTGATAGCAGCTGGTCAAAGATTGTGTTGGTTACTTGCAGCACAGCAGACCCCTACAGTAGATTTGCCTACTCCAAACTGATTCCTGACTGACCGGTAGCTGTCAGGCATTGCAAGCTTCCACAGGGCTATGGCCAGTCGCTTCTCAACTCTGAGGGCTGCTCTCATTGTGGTGTCTTTGCACTTCAGGGCTGGGGACAGCAAGTCACAAAGTTCCATGAAAGTGGCCCTACGCATATGAAAGTTTTGCAGCCACTGGGAATCATCCCAGACCTGCAACACTGTGTGGTTCCACCAGTCTGTGCTTGTTTCCCGGGCCCAGAATCGGCGTTCCACCGCATGAACCTGGTCCAATGCCACCGTGATCGCCCAATCGCCACATGCCATGCTTCTAGGAACGTCTGTGTCCATGTCCTCATCACTATCATAATCGCGGTGTCGTCGCTTCCTCGCCCAGTTTTGCAGGTACTGCACATATTGCTGGATAATGCGCGAGGTATTTACAATGGTCAAAACTGCAGCAGAGATCTGAGCGGGCTCCATGCTTGCCGCGCTATGGCACCTGCACAGGTAATCCTGGAAAAAGGACGCGAAACATAGGAAAGCAGAGTGGCAGCAGAAAAGGTGCTGTTCGGTTCACGATAGCCAAAAAAAGGTGGAAAATGGTGGTCTTCTGTAGCTTTCACGGAGGCGGGAGCCCAGGACAGACAACATGGAGAAGCTTGGTAGCGCGGCAAGAGTGGGAGAGCAGAGTTGGCAGCGGAAGCTGTGCTGCTCAGTTCACAATGGTGAAGCGGTCGAAGAGGAAGAGAAAGAGTAGATACTTATAGAGATTACATAGAAAGACGAGAGGAAATGGGAGGTGGAGTCATAGTACCAGGAGAAGCGGTGCAGCTTCGTCTGCTGAAAGCAGTATGGCGTCTGCACACCAAAAAGGCGCGAAACAATTGTCTGCCTTAGCTTTCATGATGGGAGGAGCGACTGACAACACACACCCTGAAACACTCGTGAGAATGTTTTTGCCCCATCACGCACTGGGAGCTTAACCCAGAATTCCAATGGGTGGCGGGGACTGCGGGAACTGTGGGAAAGCTACCCACAGTGCACCGCTCCGACATTCGATGCTAGCCTCTGTACTGTGGACGCACTATGCCGAATTCACGCGCTTTAGTGGGGACACACAAGACCGAATGTATAAAATCGCTTCTGAAAATTTGAATAGAATAATTCTGAAATAATTTTGTACTGTAGACATACCCTCAGTCACAGTTTGCCTCCCAGTTTCCTCTTCCTCCACAGAGGAAGTACCTTGTATTAGGCCTATGGTAGCCAGCACACTGAGGATTGGTATTCCCAACCCCATCCTATTGTCCCTCTCCTGCTGTGCCCAGACCTGCTCAATTACATGGAGATGACGCAGCCCTGAAAAGGCTCCTCTTTGCTGCTACCTATGATCCAGGAAGCTGGTGCAAGGGAGTAAACGGGGTCCCTTATTCCCCCTCATGTAGCACACAATGTGCCACAGACTGGTCCCCTCTGTGAGCAGAACGCCTACCCACAACTACATTTTGAAGCAGGCTCACCAGCTTTGAAAGGTACTGCTGTGTCCACAAAGTCTTCAGATTACATAATTTTCCCTTCTCTATAATTTCTTTAAATGATACATAATGAGATACCACTGGAATAAAGGCTTGTGATCATTCTTATTTTGGAATGTACTGTACAGTATACTGCCCTTTTCCAGATCTTTGAACGCTGTAATTCCCTTTGCTCTTGAAGTCTTGAGAAGTCCAAGGCATTCATGTGTGAATATTCTTCTCAAGTCATATAGCTAGTTTCCAATATATTCCTCAGATCTGATCCCTTTTCTGTTTTTTAGTTTTGCTGACAGTGATTTCATCACCATTTGAACCTTGTACTCATTTTTAACAAGAATCATAACTTACACTGCACTGCTCAGATTCATTTGCACTATTAATGTAAAATCTTTGATTCAGAATAAAAACTGAGGGGGAAATACTAATGGGATGTGTAAGATCAGCTTTAACATATTATGGAAGCAAAATCACGATATACTATAGTTTAAAACACCACACTTAAAACATCTAGTAAATCAGTCTATCAATTCAGTTACTGAATAGGTGTAAAATGTTTAATCTCAGAAAGCAGATGGTATTTTCATGTTTATCTTTGCCAGTTTAATTTTACTGTTGAAATGTTTATTATGGATTCCTATTCCGAGAGTTCTTAAATTTGAAGCATAATGTGATCTTGAATAGTTACTATAGCAGCTGCATGTACATTAGCTTAAAGAATAAGGTGCACTTTGAAATGCTCATGTAATTATGTATTTCATTAAAAAAACAGAGTAGGTTAGAGTTGCCAGTCAATTTTCCTACCTACGCTCCATTTCTTTGTAAGACTGATTATTTTCTGTAAGGTCTACTAGAAGTGATTTAAAAATATTGACATTTTCAAAGTTAATCTTTTCCTTGGGATTCCCATTGCAGCACATCTCCTTCCTTTTATCTTTTAGTCCCTGATTCTGCAATCAGATGCATACAGGTGTAAGTGTCCACTTGCATGGAGAATTGGTACCTTAGACTGTAAGATTTCCTGGCAGACTGTCTGTTTTATACAGTGCACAGCATACAGTTGATGGTTAATGAATAGGTCTACTCACAAACATTGGCTTTCGTGCTTTGTAGTTTCCTGTCACATGTAGAGAAAAATTGGTGTTTATATTTGCTATTTGTTGCTCTGCAATTTATATGCAAAGTTTGCATACTGGATAGGAGGCCCCAGAAACAGAAGTTGAAAACTGGCCATCAAAGTTCATTAGGAGAGGAAAGAGAACCAGAGGTCTCTAATTTATGTGTGTGTGTATACACATACATATTTAGAGAGAGAGAGTCTGACAGTGCCCCACATAAGGCTTTATGGAAATATACTTATGAATGTATATATGACATAACTGGAATATGTTCTATGCTACATATGCCATGTAACATATCTCTGTGAAGATTATGATCTACTGAATCTATTCGTCCTATTTGTATGTATGTGTCTTTATTGTATTTGAAGTTATGCATATTGACTGTATACTTGTTTGATTTTAAATAACCTTAGTAAGGCATTTGGTCAACTTCTTTAGAAAGGAATTTGCAAGTTAAATGCCCAATCAAGAAGCACTTAACGCACAATGGATTTGGAAGGCTCTAATCCACATAAGAAGTCTTCCTGGAGACATTCAAGATTGCAGGGGGGCGATGGCTGCTGCCTATAAAAACTTTGTGCTGGAAATGGCCCACCTGATGATCACTTTAGATAAGCTATTACCAGCAGGACAGTGGGGTGGGAGGAGGTATTGTTTCATATTCTCTGTGTATATATAAAGTCTGCTGCAGTTTCCACGGTATGCATCCGATGAAGTGAGCTGTAGCTCACGAAAGCTCATGCTCAAATAAATTGGTTAGTCTCTAAGGTGCCACAAGTACTCCTTTTCTTTTTGCGAATACAGACTAACACGGCTGTTACTCTGAAACCTATAAAAACTGAGTCGTGCATGGACATGTGACTCCAAAACTCCATTTTGTAGCTGGATTCTACACAGGGGCAGGGAGGGGAGTCCACCCACAAGAGAAAGTCTATTTAAACCCCAGGGAGACCCCTCCATTTTGGCTCAAACCAGGCTGGGTGCTGAAGTCCCAAGCTGGGAGGGCAGGGAAAGCAGGGGCAGAAGTAGTCTTGGCACATCAGTTAGCAGCCTCAATGGGGTTACTGTGATTCAACCCGTCACAGACAGTGAGTGAGTTAGTTGTTTATTCAGGTACCTACCATAGCCTCAGAATTTTTGTTCAGACCAACACTAGTTATTACCCTTTTTTGATGCTCTACATCCTCTCTGGTGTGTGTGTGTGTGTGGGGCGAGTGGGTTGGGGAATCTTTTTCATTACTATTTTAAAATCTATTGGGATACTAGGATATTTCACTATAATCTGTATCCCACTGGATCAAATCCTGAGGTCTTTATTCAGTTTTTAATTAGTCCTTACACATGCAAAATCTGCTTTGCATTTTATTGCTTAAATATTAATTGGCTAATACATTCGGTATTTTCTTAATACACAGTATTTTATAGAAAGCAATTTTGATGTATGTGTACTTCCTTCCCATGTATTCTTAAAAATTGATTAACCCCCACAGATATTAAATTTTACATGATGGGAGCTAGGTTTGGTATCATGGTCAGTTATATAACAAACATTTAACTTGCTAACAAGGATATAAAAGCTTGTGCGAGCTTTATTTTCATGGATTGCTATTTTAAATTAGCAAACAAATAGTGTTGCAATTACAACTGCATATTTTCATTTCCTGAGTGCGTTCCTTGCGCTCATTTAATAAAAATTGTTACTATAAGGGCAGTCAATAATCCCTTGTTGCAGTTACTTTATTCATTAGTGTTCATTTGGAGCCATCTGTGAATTGCATCTTTATACTTTCTTGGTTCTTTTAACCAGTCCTGATGCCATCTGAGATTAGCTATAACGTTGGAATAATTCTGTCCCAAACTTTGTTTCCAGTTGATAAATTGCTTCTTGTTGTACTTGTGCACAGAGGCAGAGATTCTTGGATAGTTTACTATGGAGCGAAGCTTTTTGTCCAAGAAATGTGTGACTTCTGGAAATGTTGTAGCTATGTTTGTTAGTTCATCTGGATCAGCAGACAGATCTATAACAAACAAAAACCAGTTAAGTGCAATTTGCCAAGATATGATTTGGTAAAAACAGAACCATTAAAAATATCTATAAAAAGAAAAGGAGTACTTGTGGCACCTTAGAGACTAACAAATTTATTAGATCAGGAAAGGTGAGCTATTACCAGCAGGAGAGCAGGGGGAAGGGGCGGGGGAACCTTCCCCGCTACTGTTCTTGTAAAATGCTGGAAATGGCCCACCTTGGTTATCACTACAAAAGGTTCCCCCCTCTACCCCACCCCGCTCTCCTGCTGATAATAGCTCACCTTTCCTGATCACTCTTGTTACAGTCTGTATAGTAACATCCATTGTTCCATGTTCTCTGTGTATATAAAATGTCCTCACTATACTTTCCACAGTATGCATCCAATGAAGTGAGCTGTAGCTCACGAAAGCTTATGCTCTAATAAATTTGTTAGTCCCTAAGGTGCCACAAGTACTCCTTTTCTTTTTACGGATACAGAATAACATGGCTGCTACTCTGAAACCTAAAAATATCTAGTGAAGAAACGTGGTTAGTATACCAAAGAGCTGAGAAGGTACTGAATGCCCATCTGAATATGCTATATATTTCCATTTGTCAGTTCGAAGCATATAGGTGGAAGAATTCACATTACATCCATGGAATTCACTCAGGACCCATGGGGGGTGCAGCCTTCTGGATGAAACTTCATCTTCTGCCATTTCAGCCAACAATGGTATCAAGGAATATCCACTGAGATTCTGCGGGATAGGAATTCTAGCTATATCTGAACAAAGATATAAACATAGTTAAGCCTTCTTTTAATTAACTCTAGTAATGATAATGAACGTTATATCAAAACACTAAATTATTAGTTATCTGAACAGTGACCATACTAGTGTGTTAAACCATGCCCTCTAATTATACTTCCTGTTAGGAAACAGAAACACAGAGGTTCACTAAAAGGAAGATTATTGAGGCATAAAACAACAAGCAAGGAAATTCTAAAATATGGTTGTCACAGCAATGTGAATTCCATCTTAGAGGGCCCATATTGCAGTTCATGTCATGCTCTTTTGTCTTTGTACGTCTGAGGTGATATCCACGAACACTCTGGTCCCTTTATGCCATATGAAAAGACCAGAGCAACATAAAGGGGCCCTAAAAACTCCATATGGGATTGGGGGAGGATTCACTTGGCCCAGGCACTGCATTAATATTATTTAGCTTTTATATCGTGCTTTTCAGCAGTAAATTAAATTATTTACAAAGGGTCAGTATCACTACTCCCATTTTACAGATGAGAAAACGGAGGCACAGAGAGCTGAAGTGATTCACTCAAGGTCACCCATCTCCTTGCAATCCCATGCTGGAAGCTGGGTGGGGAGCAGAAGGGGTCTCTCAAGGGTAGGGCCACAGCTTTGACTCAGGAACCTCTTAGTGCCAACTGACAAGGGGCACATAGGGGTTACAGGATCTCCTCCCTCTGGTATTTACATTATAGCTCAGCAAAACAGTGTAATGCAAGATCTTGAATAAAAGTTGGTGTCACTCAGTATCATTGTGAAATGTATGTACAGATACTATGTAAGGAGTTGTGTGTATACATATATATGGAAAATGTCTTCTTAATGTCTGTGGCTAGGGACTGGTCATGAGCAAAGGTGAAAAACAGGCTTCCTGTCAGAGAGGAGATGTTTATCCATCTGTTTACATGTAAATTAAGTACTGTCTGATTCACAGTAGGTTTCCTATCACCAGTCTGAACTGAATACAAATGAAGAATTGTGGGGATTTGAGAAAGAAACTAACAGGAAGAGAAAAAATGGGGTGGAAGAACCCTACCCAGAGCTGTTCTTCAAACATTTGCCTGAGTATTTTGGTAGGGACAAAGGAGATGCCTGGGCACAATTTACTGAGGAAGAAAAAGGACAGCAGTTTTGCTTCATGAAAAAGGGTCTCAAGCAGACTTGGTTGAAAACACTGGAGAGAACTTTAGGTGAGACAAGCATCTTTAGACAAGAAATTAATCTGTTAGTTATACACTCTGCAGGGTGTTATAATTTTGTTTAATATGTTATTTGTTTCTAATTCTCTTACTCACTATCACTTGTTTCAGAGTAGCAGCTGTGTTAGTCTGTATTCGCAAAAAGAAAAGGAGTACTTGTGGCACCTTAGAGACTAACCAATTTATTTGAGCATAAGCTTTCGTGAGCTACAGCTCACTTCTGAAGTGAGCTGTAGCTCACGAAAGCTTATGCTCAAATAAATTGGTTAGTCTCTAAGGTGCCACAAGTACTCCTTTTCTTTTCACTATCACTTGAATCTCTGTTTTTTTTTATAATAGATATATTTATAGTGAAAACAAGAATAAGTTTAAGTGCTGTGATATCAACCGAAGTGGTGATCCAGGGTTGCATGTTACAAGATGATGTGTACTGTTCCTTTGGGAGCTGTGAGCCTGGTAATTCTGTGAGTGAGTATTCAGTGGATTAAGGGCCTTGATACTGCGAGGAGTGCTCTGAAACTAAGTGATTGGTGTGTGCCTATCACTACCTGCACAGAGAAAGTAAGGCCTGCAGAGGCTTGGAAGTCAGTGCTTGTGCTGCCAGAGGCTGCTGGTTTCAGCAGGCACAGACAAGACTGCTTCACACTAAGGGCAAGTAGCAGTTAGGTGCCTCAGAGTCATAACCCTGGGAAGCAATATAACAGCACATGGTGCAAAAGGGATTCTGGGCAGGGTGCAGTCCAGGTCGGCTGCCATAACTCAGGCTTCCCCACAAGAGCTAAGTTATACTAGGGGACTCTCCAGCCACCAGAGCAGGCCTAGATTAGGAGTGCACAAAGATGCATGGATACTCTAGGAGGCACCCATATAACCCATGCTATCTAAACACCAAAGTGTCTATTAAGAATGTAGTACTATTTTTATCATACCCCCAAACACAGTATACTATGTGTCATTAATAACTCTGTGTTTTCCATTTCACAGTGGCCTGCAGTAGTGTATCTCCTGTTTTATGCACAGGTTATTGCAGGTACATGGAGTAGTCACTTCATTTGCTAATGGCACTTACTGTAGGTATATAGCCCATACTGGTGACTTTTTTTTCTTATTAGCATCTAACATCTTTCTTCTCCTCTCCTAGCTTTGTTAAATTGCTTCTGTAGGCTGTGCATCAGTCTATAGATCTGCATCCTGCTATGGTAAACAGGCGGCTTCATGGAGGCAGCAGTAGGACTTAGCAGTAGGAAGAAAAGTGGTATCTTTGTAAACCAGTAACCGACAGTCTTTGGGCCAGACTATGCCCAGCCCTAAATGAGTGCACAAGGGATATAAGCCCTGCTGCCTTACACTTCTGTGCAAGGAGTGGGAACTGTAATCACTGCATTCCTTTAAGATCAAGAAGTGTTCAAGGCTAACATCTTCAATAGCTGTAGCCTCCCCCATGGGGCTGGGCCACACCCCCCAAACCACCTCCATGCTGACCAGCAAAGCTGAGGCCACCTGGAGGGAAGTGCATGTCCCACCCTGTTAAAGGATGGAACTAAAGTTGCAATCTTAGGGAAATTATGCCTAACACAGAGTTTCTGCCAGGGTCACTCAAGACCTTCTGTACCATCTTGTACTGAGGGCAATTTACCCTCAAATCAGTCAGACAGGCAAGGAGTGAATCTCCAATTTCTCAGAAAACAAAGTATTTAGATAAGATGGTATCTCGAGAAGAGAGGATATTTCCTTGTGACTATATAAGCCAAGCAATTACATTTGTAATGGCCAAAGACGCATGGGTTGTTTCATCACTTGCCAGAAAGGAAAGGTTAAAAGATGACTGAGATGCTTCTTCCTTATTTTTTTTCTTAGTCACCTGAATAATTTAATTCTACTTCATTTATGTTTCTATTTTTGACATACTGATTACAGGAAGGAGGAATTGGCAGAAGTAGAGTGAGAGAACAGGAAGGAGAGAGCTTTAAAATACAAACTTCAAGAAGAAAGACTGAAAAGGAAGGATTTTAAAACACTTGGATCAATAAATTATTTGGAGGGAGTGACAGACACAACCAAGAAGGGAGGGATTTAAAATCTGTTAATATATTTTTGGGATCAAAATCTGGAACACAGGCTCTTTTACATCCAGTCCCTAAGATGGTATATATCCTATCCTGGCTCTGAAAGGGCTGATGTTGGTCTGAGAGGACAATTAAGCCATCTGGCTGCATCTGGGTTGTGGACCAGGCCTAAATATGTCTGAAGTCCAGCTAGGAAAGGAGTTGAGAGATGACTACAAACAAAGGAAATACCGACCAGAAGGGGGCTGCAGACAGAAACTCTGCAGTCATTCTCTAGGACTCTAGAGTGGAGAGACTGAGAGGGTAAAGTAGGAAGACCATGGGGAAAGCTGGAATAGGGAAGTCTGGCAGGAGGCTAGAAGAGACATGGAGCAGCAAGCTCCAGTGGTAAGTCCTGATAAAAGGGCAGGATTGGGACTTCCTGGGATGCATTCAGTGAGGCAATAATAAGGGAAATATAAGAGGGATGACGGATTAAGCCAGAGGAGGGCAGAAGTTGATTTAAATTGGTACTTTGTTTGAGATTTTGTTGGGGAGATTCCAAGGGAGAAAGCCTTGCAAATCTAGGTCCCAAAAGAAGGATGAACTTAGAGAGGTTGTGGGGAGGTACCCTAAAAAAGAGGATGTGGTAAGCGTAGGGAGGAAGCAGCAGGAAGTCTGGGAGCAGATCTTGACCGCAGGTGTAGGGTATCTGGACTGGAACCCAGCACTGTGGGTTTTCAAAACAACTACTAGGGAAGATGGCATGAAGTCCCTGAGTAGGGGACATGATGACGGAGAGCCTTGGGAGAACAATGTGAGGACCATGGGGCCCAGAATCAGGGCCAAAGACCTTCGTGTGGACATTGGACTGTTTGTTCTGTTCCCTAGAAGGAGCGGGACTAAAGTGTGACCTGGCCACAGGGCTGAGTCGCAAGAGAGACCACCACAGGGCTGAAGCAGCCATTGGCAGGGCATCACTGTATGATAGATCAACTATACCATGTCCAGCCATGAGGGGGCATGCCAGCAGTGAGTCAATTCCTCCACAGTCCCAAGTTAGAATTTGAATCAAGGTGAAAGTGACTGAAAAGTTATAATTTGAAGGCTGTTTTGAAGGTCTACGTGTCATAGTCTAATCCCTATTGAATAGGTTCCTATGTTACAAAAAGCACCATATCATGGACATGGATGACACAGGGGACTGGTCATAGGATTGAGAGACTTCAGTCTCCAGTAGGAATTGACTATCAGTACCATCTGATGGCTGTTCGATGATCTAATGTGAAATGTGTTGGTGGTCTCACCCTGTATCTACAGTACAACAGTTCAGATCACAAAAATTGCTATTACAATTAGCACTAAAGAGAGTCCCAGGCTTCGATTAGCATGAAAACTGACCTATCTTCTCACCCATGAATGGGGTCTCTTCAGAGACAAATTAAAAGGGAAATTTTGGTGTGTTTGCACTGTGCTTCTGTTGCTGTACCTGTTCTTTGAACACAGTCACTTTACAATGCTGGCAGGTCAGCACTTTTAATACATATGCAATTCATTAAGGAAAAGACAACAATGGGCAGAGGAGAAAGGGTGACAAAACAGTGAGATGCACTTTACCAACTGGAGCTATTCTAGGATTTGTGGTATATTGTGGCAGCATTTGTTCTTCCCAGACTCCTGTGTGGAAGTGGTTTTAGCTTGCCAACACATTTAGCTGATACACTTTTAGCTCTGCACACTCGTCACTTCTGTTCATTCTAGCTGAGGGGGCCATGTCATGGATTCCATCAACTGAGCTGCTCCTGCTGGTGGTTGAAGTATTTATGCGTCAGGGTACATGTTCTGTGAGATTCTGGATGACATTTCAGCAGCAGTTTTTGAAATATGTAAGGCAGTGGGACCCAAAGGAGGTTATATTCATGGCAGACTGGAGAGACTGGATTCTTATTGCAACTGCAGCAGTTTCCCCAAATGTAGGCTGGGGCTTCCAGTGCAGAACAAGTAGCACATTGTGGTGGTATCAGATAACCATGCAGACCTGGGATAACCAGTAGTGGTTCCAGCACTTCTGAAAGTAGTTGTAGACCTTCATGGAGTTGAGTGTGGAACCTGCCTTGACCCTCCAGCACCAGGACATGCAAATGAGGGAGGCCATACCAGTCCACAAGTAGTATGCCCACAGATAATGGGCATAATTAATGTGTCTGAAATAATAGGTGGCTTTCAGAGAATGGGGCTCCCAAACTGCTGAGACCATTGAGGGCATGCATGTGCCCATAGTTTGCCTGCCAAAAGAGGCAAGTGAATGTCATCCACAAAGGATACTACTCCCTGGTTCTACAGGCTTTGGACTACCACAACGGCAGGTTCATCAACATGGGAAATACAGGACAGGTGCATGATGCTAGGGTATTGAGGATATCTGGTGTTTACCTGTTTGCACAAGCAGGGACCTTATTCCTTCTAAATGGCATGGTTACCAATGGGGTGTCTGTCTACTTTTATTTTAGGGGAACCTGCTAAACCTTTCTTACCATGATTCATGAAACCATATCCTGACCTCAGAGGACCTGGCGGAAGAAGGTTTCATTGTATGCTTAGCAGTTAAAGGATAGTGGTGGAGTGCACATTTGGCAGGCAGAAGGCAAGATGGCATTGCCAAAAAACATTTGGATGCCTGTGTGGCCAATACCATTCAAAATTATTGTGGCCTGCTGTGCCCTACACAACACTGCAAGGCTAAAAGTAAGAATTTTCACATGGAACAGTCTTAAGACACTTGATATATGCAGACTTGATATATGAAACCAGAAAGTGCATTGATCAGCACCAGGAATGGGTCCAGGCAAGCATGAGACAATGGGGATGCCTTTCGTGCCACATCTAGCATCTCAGGGTGAGTGGATATGGACCAGTGATGCTGTGCTGGGAACCTGTGATGCAGAAAGGCTCTGTACTGATGTATAACCTGGTTTGCTATTGTATATTTAATATTGGCTTTATGTGATAAGAGACTGATACTTTATCAAAAGCTTTGGAGACGACTTCCTGACTCTTCCTCCTTTTCCATGCACTCACACACACCAACTAATTGTGCGACCAAACCATTTATTAACAAAACCCAAAGAAAACAAAACAAAGTAATAGTAAAGCCATTGCAAGCATACCAGTTCACTGGCCATAAACAATTATTGACAAATGTGCAAAGTTAAATAAAATGCTAATGGTTTGTGAAACAGTACAATTAACTGAAGTCCAAGCTCCACAGTCAGTCTTGCTGGTAGTGGAACTAGATGTCAAGTGTGCCTCCTGTTTTTCTCCTCCCTGGCCAAACATGGTGACTGCACTGTACAGGGGTGGAGTACATAGTGTACATCTGCCCATTCCAATTCGCAGAGCTGGTCACTGGTTGGTCAGTTTGAGTTTGCCAGTCGCTGCACTGGCTGCAAGATGTGGTACCACAGAGAAGAGTGTGCAAGCACTGGTGATGGTACAGGAGCCAACAGCAGAGCTGGAAATGAAGGTGGCTGTGGTGCGGATACTGGCAGCTGCACCCCGTTGGCCATCATGGTGAACTGTCGGTCTAACAGAAGAGAGGCTTGAGCCCTATTCCTCTGCTCATGTCTGAGGAATTGGGTGAGCATTCTTTCTTCCTACTCCTCTGCTTTTTGGTATTTTTCTCTCTTGTACCGCATGTCACAGAACATCTCATCTGACCTTTTTTTCTTCCTATGCTAGTTAAGGGTTCTATCCCCAAGAGTCCAGTGTGGTAATGTTGGTACAGCTGAAGTGGAAATGCCTGTCAAGAAAATGAAAGAGCTTATTATTTTTTCAAGGGAGGCAGAGGGCTGGGAGAAAGGAAAGAATCCGTCCCACTTTATGTTTTGCATCAAAATGAGGCCAAGATTTGAAACTTTTTTCAACCTGATATGCTTTTATTTCATCATCTTCATACACTGATGTATTCAGAAGCTTCTTCTAGCAACATTCCCAGACAAAAGACAAACCATGGTAAGGTTTTCAGATTTAACTGTTATTTTACAAAAAATGTCAGGAGGTGGTTGTGAGGGTAGGGCTCTGTTACCAGTAGTAGTTTCAATATTCTTTCAGACCAGGGAAGCCTTGGAGGATATTATTATTTGGAAAGACGAACAAATTTTGCAGGCTACATGCAGAAATCCATCTATCTAAGCAAGGGAGATTTTTGTGGTTGCCTGGTGATTGAACAGCAGATCAAAGCATGGAGAGGGTTGGTTAGTTATGTAGGCAGCCACTGGAAGTTTGCCTGACCAGGAATTTTACAAACCCGCTTGAATTTCTCCTGTATGAAAAATTCTCAAGCATCTTCCAGAAGTGGGGGAAAATTCAGGCAAATGTTATCAGGAGGCTGAAGTAGGATGCAGAGAGTTCTGAAGAGCAGAACTGATTTTCACTCCCAACCCCAGCCCAGACAGCGTGCTGTGAATGGACAGAACCAGACGGCCAAGCACTGAAGTCCACAAGGGACTTTAGTACTAAATGCAGCCAGTGGGATTTATAATCCCTACTGTCTGGGACAATGCTTTAATGCTACTGGGGTGATTGAGTTGCAGTCAGTGGTATATTGAAAGATATGTAATCATGCTTGCTAAGCCTGTTACTGTTCATAATTTGCTATTACTCTTTTTAAAAAATAGTTAAGAATCACTAGATATATGTTTAAATCACCCTCCCACCCCGGGCAATACTTAGAATCACTTTAGATCACACATGATGCGGAGAAAGCAGGGTGGCTTTTGCCCTCACCCAAAGATAAACCCATCCCATGTAATATCCTCCATAACAATGATTTTATTGGTCATAATCCTGAAATCCCACTCTTATGCTACAATTTCCCACATGGTAATTATAAAGTTGATGGGTTGCACTTACCAGACTATGGATCCAATTCCTGGTCCCGCATTGCTTCCTCTCCGGACTGTTCCCTGGGCCGATCTCAGAACAGATCCTCTGAAAATCCACCAGGACACCCACTCACCCATCCGGCCACATGGACTGATCCTGGGCTTCCTGCTCCACAATCTGTTTATGGGAGTTCATTGTGATGTCAGCCAGTGCCATCCCCAGATTTTATACCCCCTTCCTCTGGTCTGAAAGTAAGATGATCTGCATTCGGAAGTATGTCAAGAAGGACGGTGGGCTCTGAGCTCTGGGCAGTGGCAAGCACCCGGTCCAAACTCCTTGTAGAAAGGGCATATAGATAGGGAGTTGCCAGATCTGCTGTTGCCATCCTCAGCTTTAAGTGCTTGATGCGCTCCCTGTGCTGCACTCCAATCCAGTTAGGCCCATCTCTGACAGCTTCTTCATGATGCTCTCATACGTGGATGTTCTGGATACTCCTCCCAAACTCATAACGCTTGCTGTACTCACACTAGAGGTTAACCAGAACTCTGGAGTACTCCTGCAGCCACCTAACATGATGCTGATGATGTGCCTCTTCCTATTAGGCACAGTTGAGCTGTGCAGAAACAAGCAGGTCGCATGGAAATGAAGGGTTAAATGCCGAGCAACTGTGTATAAACGAGCAGTTGCATCTGGTACATAGTGGGTGACAATGAAGTGGGTAGGTTAAAGGGCCAGAGCATGCAGGTACTGGGAATTGTGGGAATGGCAGTGGAGGCTTATCTAAACACAATCCCAGGTACTTTTGCTTTTGCTGTATCCACACTACAAAATGGGTGAGTAGAGGTGTAGCTCAAAGCCCAACATGTGCTTTGCCCAACATCCCCAGGCGAGCACTAAGTATGGATTCAGTGTGCATCTATACATGTTTAAGGGTTTTGACTGTGGATGGTAGGAAGATTTGGGGAACAATGTGCAGTTTTTATATTATTGGAAAGAGTAAATAACACTTTCCTATTCACTATTTCCACACCATTCATGATTTTATAGACCTCTATCACATCCCCTGTTAATAGTCTCCTTTCTAAACTGAACAGCCTGAATCTTATTAGTCTGTCCTCCTATGGAAGCCATAACATACCCATGATCATCTCTGTTGCCATTCACTGAACCTTTTCCAGGTTCTCCTACAACCTTTTTGAGATGGGGTGACCAGAACTGTACATAATATTCATGGTGTGGGTGTACAATGGATTTTATACAGTGGCATTATGATATTTGCTATCCCTTTCCTAATGGTTCCTAACATTGTTAGCCTTTTTGACCACTGCTGCACATTAAGCTGAGGTTTTCAGAGAACTATCTACAATGACTCCAACCGCGTTCTTCAGTGGTGACAGCTACTTTAGAACCCATGAGGAAAAAATCATCCCAACTACAGTGTGCACTACTTTGCACTTAACACTGAATTTGAATAAAGTGCCTAGGGAGGTTGGGGAATCTCTGTCATTGGAAGCTTTTAAGAACAGGTTAGACAGTCACCTGTCAGGGATAGTCTCTAGACAATACTTAGTCCTGCCTTGAGTGCAGGGGACTGGAATAGATGATCTATTGAGGTCCCTTCCAGTCCTACACTTTTATTATTCATTTGCCCTTTGTTGCCTAGTCGTACAGTTTTGTGAGATCCCCCTATAACTCTTGGCAGTCAGCTCTGGACTTAACTATCTTGAGTATTTTGTATCTGCAAACTTTGCTGCTTACGCTGTTTTCCAGATGAACATGTTGAATAGCATTTGTCCCAGTACAGATCCTTGAGGGACCCCGCTAATTACCTCATTCCATTGTGAAAAGTATTTATCCCTATCCTTTGTTTCCTATCTTTTAACCAATTACTGATCCAAGAGGACCCTCTCTCTTATCCCATGACTACTTAGTTTCCTTAAGAGCCTTTGGTGTGAGACCTTATCAAAGGCTTTCTGAAAATCCAAGTAAACTATATTGACTGGATCACCCTTATCCACATGATTGTTGACACCCTCAAAGAATTTTAATAAATGATTGAGGTATGATTTCCCTTTACAAAAGCTGTGTTGACTCTTCCCCAACAAATCATATTCATCTGTGTCTGATAATTCTGTTCTTGTCCTCATCTTCAAGAAGCTTCATAATACTATGCCTCCCAGTTAGCCACTCTTGTGGTTTTACTACATCACCCCTAGACCTTCCTCTCAGCTCATGATGCCCACCTCAATCTTCCTATTAGTCCACTTCTTTCACAAGTTCCTTTACATTTCTGCCATGCTGCCCTTTATAAATGGAATATCGTCCTCAAACTAGTAAGTAAAGCCACTACCTTGACTTGGACTTGAAATCCCTTCTCAGGACCCACTTGTACTGTGATGCTTACAGTCAATGGTCAAGTAGGTAGGTAGTAGGGATTACTGAGATCCATAACATTTCTTGTGTGTTTACATCTTAAGACTAAAAAAAAAGAGGAAAAAATGTAAATACCTGAAACGAACGGATTGCATTCATTGCTAGTCTTTGTGACCACATGTTCCTATCACAGTTACCCTTATCCCACTTCTTTCAATCCCTCTATTTAATCCCTACACCACTTGTTGATCTTGTGTTAAATCTGATTGTAAACTCTTCAGAGGAGGCATCATATCTTACTATGTTAGTATATCACCTATCACAACAGAACCCTAAACATAATGCTATTACTATTGCCACCACCAATTCATACCCAAATCTCAAAGTTTCAGTTATTTCAAATAGAATCAAGTTACTTACCAAGCATAGTTGGATAAATATCTACAAGAGATACCACATTTGATAGGTTATGATGAGCTTTAATGCTTGGCCCCATAACTAGAAGAGGAACATGGGAACTTGCTTCATACATGCTCATTTTATAAAACTGCTGATGTTCCATAGCAAGTTCTCCATGATCTGCTGTGAATATAACAATGGTTCTTTTAAGAAGTCCTGTATCACTTAGAGCTGAAATGATCTGACCTGCAACAAAAGAGAGATTTGAAAAAAGTATGTTCAGATACTATGTTAAGCTTCTGCACCTGCAGAGCAGCATGCAAATCCTGAGGGGAGCGGGCCCTTACTAGCAACTGGGGTGCTGTTCAAAGGCCTTGGAGCTCCTTTCCTTCCCACTGAAAGCAAAGCCGGAGACTCCACCCCTCACTGCAATATCCATTATAGTCTGAGATTGCTGGGGACTGTGAATCCCAGCCTCGGAGATGGGGCTGAACCACCACCAAGGACATCTTGAAGGGATGAGAGGCACTCCCTCCTCACAAAAGGAGGCCACGCACAGTTCTGGATGGGATCCCATTGCAGCTAACAATACCAAGGGCAACTGGGACAGCAGAGGCCCCCACCAAAAGCACTGGATATTGTGGGTCCTGATTGAGCGCTCACTCTATCCCAGTCACTGGGCTTTTCATTCTCTCTTGTGCATGTACCTCCACAGGAGCTACTGCAGCCTCAGATTTGTGCAATGGAGAGAGAAAGAGGGGCAGGATCAATGGAAGCACGGTAGAAGGGATGGCCATGGTTCAGCAAGTTACCTACATATGCATAACTTTAAGCATGAGTAATCCCACTGACTTTAATGAGACTACTCACATGCTTAAAATTATGTACCTTACAGAAAAGGGGCTCTAGTTGAAAGCTACCCTGCGCCATGTATTGCAGCAGCATGATCGCTTCAGGATCAGAGGTCCTGGGAGGCCTGATTACTTCTCCATGAGAGGCCTGTGTGACCCACAGGACTGGTCCTTTGCATTTATATATGACCTAATCATTCTAACATCACAAAAATCATTTAAGTAACTCTTCTATTTATTGAGAATTCTTGTTCTTTAGATAACACTTTTTAAAGTGAAGAAACAAAACACAGTAAATTAAGGCGGATTTGCATATATATATATCTTAAAACAAACCATGGAAAACTTGCATGCTTATTTAGATTTAACTTATTTTTTCTTGTAATTTTCAATATGTTGCTATTATATCCAGGGACAAACATGGGAGCCTTGCATAGGTCATTTTGTTGTCTACTTCATAGTCACAACTGCTGCTTGTTAGCCCAAGCAGTTAGCTAATATTTGGGGCCTTGCTAGGTTGTTTCCATTTGGAGAAGAAATAATGAGAGGAGTCAGGTGTCTGTTTGTGTAGAATCTTTGTAAATAAATAGGATTGCACCAAAGTTCTGTTTCCTTGAACACAGTAGAAAACAATCAGGAGGCAATCTCCTAGTGCAGAAATCTAAGTTTGCCTTTTCAGTGAGTATTCTTCCCAAAAGATCTCTTATGACTTCTTCCTAAGGTCGCACTCACTCTGCTTCTTTGTAGTCTGCTTGCCTTCTCCCTTCTTTTCTGGTTCCTTCACACACAAGGACACTTAATCAATACCCCCAGCCCCTACATTTGCAATTGCTTGCCAGGAAACCACTTGTGTCACATGGCTCAGTTTCTACTTTGGCATTGCCATGATGTCTGTGTCTTGGGCAGTTGCTTCTATTGTTTCAGCCATCATTAAACAAAGGGCTATTTAATTGCTCCACTGTTTAGCCTGAATGAAGGGTGCTTAGCATATCCATTGACTTTTACCAGGTCTTAACGCTATTAACATCTTTCAACATACACAAAAAGAAAAGGAGTACTTGTGGCACCTTAGAGACTAACCAATTTATTTGAGCATAAGCTTTCGTGAGCTACAGCTCACTTCATCGGATGCATACTGTGGAAAGTTTAGAAGATCTTATTATATACACACAAAGCATGAAAAAATACCTCCTCCCACCCCACTCTCCTGCTGGTAATAGCTTAACTAAAGTGATCACTCTCCTTACAATGACAGGTTTCAGAGTAACAGCCGTGTTAGTCTGCATTCGCAAAAAGAAAAGGAGTACTTGTGGCACCTTAGAGACTAACCAATTTATTAGAGCATAAGCTTTCGTGAGCTACAGCTCACTTCCTCAGATGCATATCGTGGAAACTGCAGCAGGCTTTATATATACACAGAGAATATGAAACAATACCTACTCCCACCCCACTGTCCTGCTGGTAATAGCTTATCTAAAGTGATCATCAGGTGGGCCATTTCCAGCACAAATCCAGGTTTTCTCACCCTCCACCCCCCCACACAAATTCACTCTCCTGCTGGTGATAGCCCATCCAAAGTGACAACTCTTTACACAATGTGCATGACAATCAAGTTGGGCTATTTCCTGCACAAATCCAGGTTTTCTCACATCCCCCCCACCCCCATACACACACAAACTCACTCTCCTGCTGGTAATAGCTCATCCAAACTGACCACTCTTCAAGTTTAAATCCAAGTTAAACCAGAACATCTGGGGGGGGGGGGGTAGGAAAAAACAAGAGGAAACAGGCTACCTTGCATAATGACTTAGCCACTCCCAGTCTCTATTTAAGCCTAAATTAATAGTATCCAATTTGCAAATGAATTCCAATTCAGCAGTTTCTCGCTGGAGTCTGGATTTGAAGTTTTTTTGTTTTAAGATAGTGACCTTCATGTCTGTGATTGCGTGACCAGAGAGATTGAAGTGTTCTCCGACTGGTTTATGAATGTTATAATTCTTGACATCTGATTTGTGTCCATTTATTCTTTTACGTAGAGACTGTCCAGTTTGACCAATGTACATGGCAGAGGGGCATTGCTGGCACATGATGGCATATATCACATCGGTGGATGTGCAGGTGAACGAGCCTCTGATAGTGTGGCTGATGTTATTAGGCCCTGTGATGGTGTCCCCTGAATAGATATGTGGGCACAATTGGCAACGGGCTTTGTTGCAAGGATAAGTTCCTGGGTTAGTGGTTCTGTTGTGTGGTATGTGGTTGTTGGTGAGTATTTGCTTCAGGTTGCGGGGCTGTCTGTAGTCAAGGACTGGCCTGTCTCCCAAGATTTGTGAGAGTGTTGGGTCATCCTTTAGGATAGGTTGTAGATCCTTAATAATGCATTGGAGGGGTTTTAGTTGGGGGCTGAAGGTGATGGCTAGCGGCGTTCTGTTATTTTCTTTGGTAGGCCTGTCCTGTAGTAGGTCACTTCTGGGAACTCTTCTGGCTCTATCAATCTGTTTCTTTACTTCTGCAGGTGGGTATTGTAGTTGTAAGAAAGCTTGACAGAGATCTTGTAGGTGTTTGTCTCTGTCTGAGGGGTTGGAGCAAATGCGGTTGTATCGCAGAGCTTGGCTGTAGATGATGGATCGTGTGGTGTGGTCAGGGTGAAAGCTGGAGGCATGCAGGTAGGAATAGCAGTCAGTAGGTTTCCGGTATAGGGTGGTGTTTATGTGACCATCGTTTATTAGCACTGTAGTGTCCAGGAATTGGATCTCTTGTGTGGACTGGACCAAGCTGAGGTTGATGGTAGGATGGAAATTGTTGAAATCATGGTGGAATTCCTCAAGGAATTCTTTTCCATAGGTCCAGATGATGAAGATGTCATCAATATAGCGCAAGTAGAGTAGGGGCGTTAGGGGATGAGAGCTGAGGAAGCGTTGTTCTAAGTCAGCCATAAAAATGTTGGCATACTGTGGGGCCATGCGGGTACCCATAGCAGTGCCACTGATCTGAAGGTATACATTGTCTCCAAAAGGAAAATAGTTATGGGTAAGGACAAAGTCACAAAGTTCAGCGACCAGGTTAGCCGTGACATTATCGGGGATAGTGTTCTTGAAGGCTTGAAGTCCATCTTAGTGTGGAATGTTGGTGTAGAGGGCTTCTACATCCATAGTGGCCAGGATGGTGTTATCAGGAAGATCACCCATGGATTGTAGTTTCCTCAGGAAGTCAGTGGTGTCTCGAAGGTAGCTGGGAGTGCTGGTAGCGTAGGGCCTGAGGAGGGAGTCTACATAGCCAGACAATCCTGCTGTCAGGGTGCCAATGCCTGAGATGATGGGGCGTCCAGGATTTCCAGGTTTATGGATCTTGGGTAGTAGATAGAATATCCCAGGTCGGGGTTCCAGGGGTGTGCTTGTGCGGATTTGATCTTGTGCTTTTTCAGGAAATTTCTTGAGCAAATGCTGTAGTTGCTTTTGGTAACTCTCAGTGGGATCAGAGGGTAATGGTTTGTAGAAAGTGGTGTTGGAGAGCTGCCGAGCAGCCTCTTGTTCATATTCCGACCTATTCATGATGACAACAGCACCTCCTTTATCAGCCTTTTTGATTATGATGTCAGAGTTGTTTCTGAGGCTGTGGATGGCATTGTGTTCTGCACGGCTGAGGTTATGGGGCAAGTGATGCTGCTTTTCCACAACTTCAGCCCGTGCACGTCGGCGGAAGCACTCTATGTAGAAGTCCAGTCTGCTGTTTCGACCTTCAGGAGGAGTCCACCTAGAATCCGTCTTTTTGTAGTGTTGGTAGGGAGGTCTCTGTGGATTAGTATGTTGTTCTGAGGTATGTTGGAAATATTCCTTGAGTCGGAGACGTCGAAAATAGGATTCCAGGTCACCACAGAACTGTATCATGTTCGTGGGGGTGGAGGGGCAGAAGGAGAGGCCCAGAGATAGGACAGCTGCTTCTGCTGGGCTGAGAGTATAGTTGGATAGGTTAACAATATTGCTGGGTGGGTTGAGGGAATCATTGCTGTAGCCCCTTGTGGCATGTACTAGTTTAGAAAGTTTAGAAAGTTTAGTCTCTTTCGTAGAGAAGCAAAGTGTGTGTTGTAAATGGCTTGTCTAGTTTTAGTAAAGTCCAGTCACGAGGAAGTTTGTGTGGAAGGTTGGTTTTTTATGACAGTATCCATTTTTGAGAGCTCATTATTAATCTTTCCCTGTTTGCTGTAGAGGATGTTGATCAGGTGATTCCGCAGTTTCTTAGAGAGCGTGTGGCACAAGCTGTCAGCATAGTTTTTTTTACCATTTACTATTACCAGCAGGAGAGTGAGTTTGTGTGTGTGTGTGGGGGGGGGGGGTGAGAAAATCTGGATTTGTGTTGGAAATGGCCCACCTTGATTATCATACACATTGTAAGGAGAGTGATCACTTTAGATAAGCTATTACCAGCAGGAGAGTGGGGTGGGAGGAGGTATTTTTTCATGCTTTGTGTGTATATAATAAGATCTTCTAAACTTTCCACAATATGCATCCGATGAAGTGAGCTGTAGCTCACGAAAGCTTATGCTCAAATAAATTGGTTAGTCTCTAAGGTGCCACAAGTACTCCTTTTCTTTTTGCGAATACAGACTAACACGGCTGTTACTCTGAAACCTTTCAACATACAATTACCATCCTGGTCTGAATTCACACTGGTAAGTGAGAACACTCAGTTTAAAATGGTCCATTAGTAGGCTTGGCAGAACTCTTATTTAAAAAAAAACCCAAACTTCAACAGGTAATGTCGATGTTTGTTTAGGCATTTTTTTCTATTTTTATGGATTTTATGGATAATTTCACAGTTGCAAGAAAAACAGTGGGGAAAGGGCCCCCGTAGGCAATTATTTAATGATATCAAAAAGTTAAAAGTTTAAAACCTATAAAACAGAAAATACCATATCACATGTCAAAATATACAAAGATATATCCTTAAATCAACCTTCAATAAGTTCTCAAGCATGATTTTTCTTACTTTGCTTACCTGTAAATTTTGATCACCATCAATTGAAATATTTTTTCATCAGTTTGTATGTGTACAGTGAAATCAACATTTACCACCCAAAACTCTAATCCTTCCAAATCTGACAGCAATATTCTAAG
Organism: Lepidochelys kempii; assembly: GCF_965140285.1. Taxonomy (NCBI): domain Eukaryota; kingdom Metazoa; phylum Chordata; order Testudines; family Cheloniidae; genus Lepidochelys; species Lepidochelys kempii. The sequence goes on along the minus strand of NC_136384.1, from coordinate 61,597,162 downwards.
CCATCCAGTTCTTTTGCACATGCATCATTTATGCAATATGTAGGAAGCTATTTTGCTATTTTGCCTTGAGTAACTCTTTACAAAAGGCTAGTCTGATCAGAGTTATCTACTAACAGCTTCAAATCTCTTTTCTGTATTATTATTCTGGAAGATTACCTACCAAGCATGGCATCTGTCTCAGCACACATGGCATAATAAAATGCTCTGATATCTCTGATTTCTTTCCTTGTAAACTGCCCAGTGCAATTCTTGGTGTAAGAAGAATAATAATCTACTGGGTGCATGTCTGAAAGAGGAGGCCATTTTGGAATTTTAACGGCTTCATATGTCACCTAAAAACAAGAGTAAATTAAGTTATTTTGGCAAGTGAGTTTAATGCTTTACAATGGGTTTAAATCAGAAATTCTCAAACCGTGGTCCATGCAGCACCTGCTTACTATCTGTTACTTTTACAGATATCCAATCACCACCTTGCAAAGAAGAGCCTGGACACCAGTAAAAATCAGCTGGAAAACTACAGGAGGACCCAGCAGCATGTGACCTGCCAGCTGATATCTCAAAAGACAGATAAAGGACCCAGTCTTTTAGAACTATATTCAGTAACTAATCTCAGAAGTGTGGGCATAGCACCACATAAAAGAAAAATGTTGTACCATGTGCCTCCAAAGGACTAGGTGTCATCTGGGAAAATAGATCAACATGGCAATTTACTCTTTCTGGGAAAATCTCCAGAAGAGCTGGCGTGAAATTTGTATCTTGGAAAAAGAATTCACATGGGTAGTCTAATTTTCAAATATATACTGGATATATAAATTCTGGCATTTGGATGCTCAGATTGGCAGTTAGGCCAGTTTGATGCCTTGTGCCAATTTAAATGCCATCGTCTATAATGGAGATGTTCTATTTAGGCACACATATTTGCAAACTGGACCCTGAATATAAAAATAAGCATTGCCTTTTGACTCAGATTTTAAAATGTTTGTTTTTACTGATCAAGAATTATTTCTAAATATTTAGAACTGTGAATTACAAACTAGGCAATGTGAAACCTCTATGACTTGAAAAACAAAGTAAAGTAGTTTATTAACTCTTCCATGATCTTACTAATTAATAATCACAGCTGAAGGCAGGGTTGACAAGTCCTAGGTCACAATGTAGTAGCAGGTCCTGGGAGGCTTAGATGCAGTATAGGAAGGCAATGGAGACTGGGCTAAGAACACTTGGCACCTCAAAATGAGTTAACAAAACTGATATGTCAGGGCTTGTACAGTGAATATTTATAGCAGCATGTAAATATCATCCTAAGAAACGAAATCAACAGAATTTATTTTTTATTCTTGATGAAAATACCACAAGAGAGAAAACTCCACAGGCTCTAATGACTTTAGATTCTAAATATGTATGTATGTGTCCTAGTGGTAGTGGCATCTTGACAGAATTTGTGGGACTGATAGAGGACAAGCAAGGTACATCTGGAGCCTCCACTGCTCATTTATTTAATGCTGATGGGGAGCTGAGGCATCAGAGGTAGAAGATTTCAGCAGTGGAGAGAGCTCCCCAGACTCCAGCTAGTGCTAAAGACTCTGCACAGCTGCCACTGGTCACTGGGATGTCATTTCCATGACCTTTTCTTGATTAAATACACTATTATCAGGCTAATTAAGAAGAGAACAAAACCAGCCTCCAACTCCACCTATCAGCTGACAGTATTGTGTTTCAAGCCAGGGCATGTTGCAGAGATAGCAATTCTCTGCTGAATGAATCCTCGTCCATAGACAAGAGAAGTACATCCACACTCAACCTGTTAGACCTCTCTGCAGCAGTTGGTACCTTTAACCACCAAATACTATTGTCCCACCTTTAAGAGGCTATTGGGTGGTACAGAAACACTTTGAAATGCCTTAACTTCTTCCTCTCAGACCAAACCCTAGAGAAATTATGGCCATTCATGCCAACATCTCCAAAGCCCTCATCTCCCACAGAAGTCAGTATTCTCTCCCACATTATCCAACACATTTATATGAAGTCATTAAAAGAGCTGGTGAGACAACAAGGTCTGAAATGCCAGCAGCATACATTGACAACACCTGGCTCTTTATCTCCTTGACATTAAATGTAAACAGCAACCGCTCCAAGTTTTCTCAGTGTCTAAATGAAATGAGAAACTGGCTCCAGCTGAATTCAGGCAAGAGTGGAATTCCAGTAGGGAGAGAGAAGTTCCTCAAACAAGGTGGTTCTTCTAGAACATTCCCCATTACTCAAGGACCTCTGCCCTCACATTAAGTCAACATCTGTGACTGACCAGAAGATTAAACTCCTTCCTAAAGAACTTAGACCTGACAATAGTGATCCATTGAATTCATGATCTCTATGCTTGACTGTTGCAACTCATATCTAGGAACAAAGCCATGTGCCCTGGAAAAGCATCACTCCCTACAAAATGCAGCAGACCATCTGCTTAGCAACACAGGGTACCAGAAACATCATGCTGATGCTTCACGCTGCAGTAGCTCCCCCTTGAAGATAGAATTTAATTCAAGGTCTCTGTCCTTATATTCAACGATCTCCATGAGATTGCTCCTAGCTACTTGAGAGACCATGTCTTTCCTCATAACCATGACAACCATGTTCAGCTGGAACCATGAAACAGTCAACAAATGGAGGGTGGCTCGTAAAACCAGGAAAAAAAAATCTTCACAGGAGCTGGCCCTATCTTATGTAACTCCCTCCTGTAACAGATCAGAATGACCACAGGCCTTCCTGCATTCAAAACTAAATGTAAAAACACATCTCGTTGACTTTGCTTTCCCTTAACATGGTGCTCTCACATACAACTCAAAATAAAATAATACATTTTTGAAAAATTTAAAAAACCTCATCGTAATCTAACTACTTTTTCCTAGATAAAGAATGAAGAAAGAGTATGATTGTTATTTCTATTTTTAAATGCTTGAAAGGGTATCAGATATTATGGTAAGAGGTGGCCCATCAAATTACATAGGTAAACTGACTTTACAGCACCCCAGTAGTAAAGACTGGGCAGATAAATGTAAAGTCTCTTCAAAGCCTACTGCTGAGTTACTGGATTGTGTGAAATCTTGTTGTCATTTAGGCAGCGGGAGCCATGGTAACTAATCAAGAGAGTTTTGTGACAATAGTAAGACTGCATTTGTGGACTATACAAGAGGCAGATAAACAGAAATTGTTCACACCATTCTCTCTGGGAGAAGGAATCTGCTGATTTCCTACACATGGAAGCAGAGAGATTTTTCTTAGCATTAGAATGAAAAACTGAAAGAGCTAGATTAGTAATCAAAGCATCAGGTAACAGAAAAGACAAAAATTTGCATTGTGCAAGGCATTGATTTAGCACCTTAGCCATTCTGGGTTAAAATCAACCTGTCAGCACAGAATTCAGACACAATTTGATTTTATATAGCATCTCTTGTGCTCAAGTTGCTACCAAATGCTTTATAAAACAATGAGCTAGAGACTAGGAGTGCAAAGTTTGTACAGACAAACACCATTAAGTGTCCAGTTTAATATACACTCCTTTTGGAATCAGAAATGGTTTTACCGAGTCAGGGAATATTGGCCAAGAGAGACTGGAGTTGTCACCTTCTTTTTTCACTTCTACATGGGCAACCTTAAGAAGTGTGCTTAACATCTCATCCACAGATGCCCTTACAGTGCACTATAATATCAGAACTGGGCCTGAGCCCAAGTCTGATGTGAATTATATAAGGTGCGAAATAAGGTAATGTACATACTAAATGCAGTTACAAATTCATTTTGATTTAAGTTTCTATACATTTTCACATACCTTTTCAAGCCAATAGGGAGATGTTAGAAATGTAGAAGACCCAAAATTTTCCCCTGTAGAGGGTGATGGGTATGGATGTGGTAAATTTAACCCCAAGTAAAGAACAAATGGTTGATTAAAGCTAGTGGCTTCTTTCCTTATCCAACTTGCTGCTTTATCAGTATTCTGCCAATCTTCTTCCATCACTCTCATAAATGTCTTGTTGCCAGTAAGATTCACCATGGGTCTGCCTTCTTGTCTGAGCAGGAAATCAACATCCCTTGTCCAAGCTTCTACACGGTTACTGAAAATACAAGACTGCATTGGGTGGAAAGCATTTCCTTCTCTTTTCATGCACTAAACATCTAGTAACATCACCTCAGTTTTAAAATATCTAAACATCTTTCTAAATTTGCAACTTCATTTTATTTACATATTTCTATATATAATATTAGTGTTATTAGATTGAAATAACCAAGAGCTAAACTATATATTCATTGCTTTAGTTAATATTTTTCCAATTCTGAATCTTTTTTTTCTTATTCCTGGTCATTTCATGCCATAGGGCTCTTTCTCCTGCCTCTGATCCATCTCCCAGTTCTACTTTGGCAAATGAACATTTAGACACAGCACTTCCAAACCCTGTTACCATATCTTCACTTAACGGATTCTCTTCACTTTTTGCTATGGCTTCATCGCTCATTCTACCTGCTGCATCTAACTTGAAATTTTATTATGTAAACTTATTTTCCACTGGACTGTTTCAACCACCTAGATCATCACATCTTTTGAAACCATACCGTTTTATTTTGGATTCTACTATACCACTTTTTGTAACACTGCCACTTTGGACCAAATCCTCTGCTGACTTTCCCTGTGCAACCCCGCTGACTCCAGATGATAACATTATCAGAGAAAGGTGGAGGCGGCAATGGAGCCCCAAGAGGCATAAATGAAACAAGTTTCATGATCAAATATGTTTTGAGCCAGATTTTCAGACAATTACAATTACTGAATCTCTAAAATCCTGAGAAATCTGAGCTACAGATGTATCACTCTGGCAGAGAAAGGAAATGACACCAGAAGTATCATAAACAAAGATTGGAGAGTGCCACTCCATCTTAGAAACTTACATGTCATTCAAGGAATGATAAAAGAAAGTATGTAGCAGCAGATTCCTCAGGACTTTAGCCATATAGTTTTGTTAAAGTATAGTGCCAATTATATTTTAAAGAACATTCATGTACTTTTTCTTCCTCATTTGGAATTTTACAAATAGGTTCTTAACTTTTAGCAAAACCTTTGTATCTCACTTTTATCAATAAAACAGTTTTAGGTCTTTTTAAATCTTGTGTAGTTATCTGCACTTCCAAGATAAACAAATGTTTGTTATGCTTAACTGAATTAATCACAACCATTTTAACAAGATTAATCATCACAATTTATCTCAGTAGGAGATATAATATTTATTGAACCTAATTTTCAAAATATCAGTGTGATGGGGAGTACTACCCCTTTACAGGACAGTCTTCCATTTATGACCAAAACAGGCAGGAGGGCAATGAAAAAGCATGCTGTCCTACCTCGGGACTGTATATAAATAAAAGAAAGCTGAGCAAGACAGAAAGGGATGAGAAGCCAAGCTGGCTGCTATAGGTTACAGGACCTGGAACACTAGCTGAATCTGGGTCTTAGAGACTTGTTTTCTGACTAAGTTTGGTTGCTCTGACTCAAGGCTCTGAGGTAAGTGCTCTATGAACTTGGTTAAGCTGCTCCTTCCCTTACTTGATGCCTACAGGAGAGCCTGCCTGTTCCCTAGAAGAAGAAAAGAATTAGGATTTCTGCTGGCAGGGGTTGGTTTGGAGGACTTAAGCGGTCAGTTTGATTTTTGCCACCCCTTTCTTGCATACTGTATAGTTAGGCATCCATTGCCTGTACAAAGAGGTGTGTGCAATTATGGTTTAGATTTTTTTGTGCACATTGCTTACTATATTTAATGTAATATAGAACTTAAAATATAACACTGATTATAAATGTAGGCCAGTCTGACCATCCAGATAAAGTTAGTTTGGGGCTTGAGAGAAAAGGAATGGAACAGGTCACTCTCCAGTACTAGAGCAGTGGGGAGAAGTATTGACAGGTCCCAAAGGAAGACAAATCTTTAGGCAGAAAGAGAGAGAAAGAGAAAGAGAAAAAAGGAGAGAAAGGATTGCTACAACAAACAGGATGATGGAGAAATAAATGGGGCAATCTCTATGCCCCATAAAATGCACCATTAACTATATTTTTATCCACAGATTGAAAGGAAGAAATACTAATGAAGTGTTAAACCAATTGAAGGCAGAAATATGTATTTTCTGCTATAATACATCATACAATTTTAATTAAACCACAGTAAGAAATCAGACGATTTGTTTAAAGGGGTCGTCTTCTCTGCAAAGAAGACATGAGAGATTCACAAACTGTAAACAAAGACTTAATAATCAGATGTCAGAGTTCAGGTGGAAAATGAGTTACTAACAAGAATTTAAAAGTTTTGAAATGAATCTTAAACAATTGTTTATAACACTCGCAATGAGAAAGAAGTAGGATTATACCTCCTTTGCTGACAGATGGTACTCCAAAGATAACAACTTAGAGAGCGGAAACAAACAATGAAGAGATAAAGGACAGAAATATAATGTTGCTTAATAATGAAGAGAAAATCTTAAGAGCTGGAATCACTACTATTGTATAAGTGAAAACATATAAAAGGCCACTCAAGTAATTTAGGTCCCAACTGAAATATTTTAAATAAAATTCTTACATGTCTATAGCACCCTTGTCACTCTGATCTCTGGGGTACAGATGTGGGGACCCGCATGAAAGACTCCCTAAGCTTATATTCTACCATCTTAGGTTAAAAACTTCCCCACAGCACAAATTCCTTTCCTTGTCCTGGGGCGGTATTGCTGCCACGACCAAGTGATTTACACAAAAATTCAGCAAAGGGTCACTTGGAGTCCCTATTCCCCCAAAATATTCCCCCAAGCCCCTTCCCCCCTTTCCTAGGGAGGCTTGAGAATAAAATACCAACTAGTTGGTTAGCAATGTGAGCACAGATCAAACCTTTTCTTTAGGACACTGAAAATCAACCAGGTTTTTAAAAGAAGAATTTTATTTATAAAGTAAAAGAATCACACCTTCCATCCTGATTTTGCAGGTAACTTTACAGGGTAAATAAAAAGATTTAGAACACAAAGGATTCCCCTCTGGCTCAGCTTCACAGTTACAAAACAGGAATGAAACTACCTCTTTAGTATAGGGAAAATTCACAAGCCAAAACAAAAGATAACCTAACGCATTTCCTTGCCTTACAATTTTTGTAATTTTAGATGGTTCATTTCAGGCATGTTTTCAGGAGATATTGTACCTGCTTGGTCTCTCTCTCCGCCCAGAGAGGGAGCAAACAAAGAGAGTCACAAACAAATCCTCCCCTCCGAACCCAGATTTGAAAGTATCTTCTTTCCTCATTGGTCCTTCTGGTCAGGTGCCAACTAGCTTACTGAGTTTCTTAACTCCTTACAGGTAAAGCGATTCAGTAGAGCTGCCCTGGAGGGATTTTATGCTACTCTTATCTCTATGTTTATGACAACCTTTCATTTAAAAGGGCCTCACGATTATAAATATAAAACATTACTAAAATGTAGTCACTACAGTACTTTGATGGAAGGGTAGCAGCTATCCGACAAGCAGCTGTGGCGATTGGGAAATTTTGGCCAATGCCTACATTATAACCTTCCTCATTATTTCCTTTTGATATAAGTACTGAATTTTTTCAAACAGCTGAAAAGCGTCATTATTTATGTTTGTAACAATGAAAAGTCTGTCCAAATGTGTTCAACTCCTCTGATGCTCAGGTTCTGCAAAATGAACTTAAATTGGTCGCTGTTTTCGTGTGTGTGTGTGTGAGAGAGAGATCTCTGTTGGTGTAAAGGTGGAGGAGGCAGTATATGTGCCTCCTACACCAGCTGCATATCTCTGGCATAAGCAGGAAGGAGATCTTATTGGGTGAAATGAGGGTCTGATAGGAGTCAGTCAGCAGAAGAAGGGGGTGTGCTATAGCTAAGCTCCCCTACACCTGATCTCCTTGTGGCATTACAGAGCTTACATCAGAGGTGGAAGTTACAGCAACAAAGTGCCTTCTTAACTGCTGGAGCCTGACAGTCAGGGACCTGGGAGCTGCAACTGGCTTCCAGCAGCTGTCAGTGTCCACAATATCAAAGAATTGACACTCTAGTCTATTGGATAAGATGAAGAACTGGGTCAGTCATTAAAAAGTCACTCTTTGGAAGCACAGCAGTTAGTCCCAATGTCCTGGACAAATTCAAAGTAAATTAGTTACATTCTGCTACAAATTTCCCATGTAGATGCAACTGGATACAGTTTTCTGCTGAGCACTGTTAAACACCTGACATATTCCAACCCATTTCAGTGCTTGTTGATGTGATCCCCATATAACACACCACAGAGCATTCAACTCTGTTCAGTGGCTCATAGAAAAAAAATAAGACACACCCCTACTTCAAAACAAGTGTACAATCTACTTTCAAATATGATGCAATAATGTGGGTCACAAAGCAGTGTGAAGGTGAGGATAGGGACCAAGTTTACATCAATGAGATAACATAGTCACTGAGCAAGGCTAGCACACAGCATGATAGGACAAACATTTTAAAATTTTGATTCGTATATTAGCCCAGGATGTGTGCTCCATCTGTATGTTCCACGCTGGATTCAAAGCACAGCCAATGAGTCATCAAGACAGGCATCATTGGCAAACTGGAAGAGGCAGGGTCACTGTGATCAGATACAGAATGTTCCTAAATGACCTCAAAAGCATGTGGTGAAGTTTCTAAAGCATTTCACAAGCTTTAGCAGAAAGGTGTTTGTGACATTTGGGGGAATCACCCAGACAAGTAAAGGGTTCTGTCACCACCTGCCTTGAAAATTTGGGTGCCTTAATGCTATGGCTCAGAGCTGACAGATCTCAGTAGACAAGAATAAGAATCAATGCCTCACCCAGACTTCCACCCACCCAGTTACTGATAGCAGAGTGACCCTAATAGCCTTTCTCCCCAAATCTATTCCCTGAGTTCTTAACAACAAGGCATTCAGACATTTCCCTTCTGGTTCATCATCCCTGAAGGAAGGAAATATGCCCCCCTGTTATCAGTCCACTTGGGCAGGGACATTCCACCCAGATTGCACAATATAGACCTGCTTAGGGTAAAAAGAAACAAAACGGTTATTTAATAGAAAAATCACAGCTTCAAAGATGAAATAGTAAGAAAAAGCAAACACATACAAGTTACACAGAAAATAAACATGAATACACAACCTCAGGCTTTATAATTCTATATTTGTTAAACTCCCTTTTCGAATACTCCCTACCTATTGCCTCTGAACAGTTTCCCAACATGCCCTCTGTCTTAGAGAAGATCCAGTGTTTCAGACAGCAGCTTGGTTACATGCTAGTCCTCAGTTTTTGGATATGCTTCACTTTAAACATGTTCTCTTTTAAAAGGGTTTGCAGTTTTTGTTTTCTCACACTCTGAGACTATGGCAATTCATGGTTACACAAAGCAGGGAAAACTCCCTCCTTCCTTAATTTTGCAAGACTAGGGTTTTCTTTTTAGCTTCAGTGTCTTTCCATTAACTTTAATGATCCAGGACCAGTCCTATTCAACATATTCATAAATGATCTGGAAAAATGGGTAAACGTGAGGTGGCAAAATTTGCTGACGATACAAATCTACTCAAGACAGTTAAGTCCCAGGCAGACTGCAAAGAGCTACAAAAGAATCTCTCAAAACTGGGTGACCGGGCAACAAAATGGCAAATGAAATTCAATGTTGATAAATGCAAAGTAATGCACACTGGAAAACATAATCCCACGTATACATATAAAATGATGGGGTCTAAATTAGCTGTTACCACTCAAGAAAGATCTTGGAGTCATTGTGGATATTTCTCTGAAAACATCCACTCAATGCATAGCGGCAGTCAAAAAAGCAAAATGTTGGGAATCATGAAGAAAGGGATAGATAATAAGACAGAAAATATCATATTGCCTCTATATAAATCCATGGTGTGCCCACATCTTGTATATGGCGTGTAAATGTGGTCACCCCAGCTCAAAAAAAGATATATTGGAATTGGAAAAGGTTCAGAAATGGGCAACAAAAATGATTAGTGGTATGGAACAGCTTCCGTATGAGGAGAGATTAATAAGACTGGGACTTTTCAGCTTGGAAAAGAGACAACTAAGGGGGGATATAACTGAAGTCTATAAAATCATGACTGTTGTGGATAAGGTAAATAAGGAAGTGTTATTTACTCCTTCTCATAACACAAGAACTAGAAGTCACCAAATGAAATTAATAGCCAGCAGGTTTAAAACAAACAAGAGGAAGTATTTTTTCACACAACACACAGTCAGTGTGTGGAACTCTTTGCCAGAGGATATAATGAAGGCCAAGACTATAATAGGCTTCAAAAAAGAACTAGATAACTTCATGGAGGATAGGATCCATCAGTGGCTATTAGCCAGGATGGGCAGGGATGGTGTCCCTAGCCTCTGTTTGCCAGAAGCTGGGAATGGCAACAGGGGATGGATCACTTAATGATTACCTGTTTTGTTCATTCCTTCTGGGGCACCTGGCATTGGCCACTGTCAGAAGACAGGATACTGGGCTATGGACCTTTGGTCTGACCCAGTATGGCTGCTCTTATGTTCAGCATGCTCTTTTTCTGGGTTGTACAATGCTAGGTCCTTGGAGTTAGTTTTGTGGACATAGCAAGCCTGAGAGTTGCCCCTCCCTGCCTGACTGCTTCCCCACACAGCTATGAGTTAATGCTGTGGTTGCATCCTAGTTACAATTACAAATGTCTGCATATATATACATGCATACATTCATAACCATAACCTGTATACACATCTCCTAAGGATCATCAAATTCAGAGCATTACAAGCCTTCATAAATGACCTTAATTGATATATTATACACAGTAACATTGTATACAAGTTGATTCGATTATTCATTTTTTGGGATTCAGACCCCTTATGGTGTCTGGACCCTGACTGTCACTGTGTTATTTAATAAAATATTATTGTCCACAAAGGAAAACAATCTTTAAGACATGTGTTTCCCTGAAAATGTTCTCAAAAGAAAAAAATGTAGACACACACACACTCTCTTTATTCTAAACAGTATTTATGAAATTAAATGTGTAATTCAATGTATTACTTTAAAATTGCAGGTAGCTGGGCTGGACTGGTGGGCTAATGGCAGTACAACAAAGTGCTTCACAGACAATGTAAGAATTTGGCTCCCAAGGTCAGTCCTTTATTCTGGGCTTGTAAATCTGGGAAAACTGCTGAGATAACAGGAATCAATTCCACTCCCTAACTGGCCAGAAGAATCCTCATATGTCCAGAACTTGTTTCCACAGAACTCCCAACTCCTGCTGGCTTGGAGAATAGAAGTGAACCTGGAACTCCTGAAGAGTGCAAATAGTAATTTAGGATGAAATTCTCCCCTGTACAGAGGGCCAGCAGAAGGCCTGTAGCCCACTTAAGCTCACGAAATGGTGGATAGGCCTTATGTTAGCCCTCTGCACACAAGTGAACTTCACCTTTAATGTAATGTTCTGATTATTCTGTATTATAAAACTTTCAAGGGGTTGTAACACGATCAGAGTTCATTAGCCCTTTCTCTCCCCAAAAGGTATGTTGTTACACTTTAAAGAGTGAGATCGCACATGCACATATACATTATAAAGTTTAACCAATTTATTTCAGTATAAGCTTTCGTGAGCTACAGTTGTAGCTCACGAAAGCTTATGCTCAAATAAATTGGTTAGTCTCTCAGGTGCCACAAGTACTCCTTTTCTTTGTGCGAATACAGACTAACACGGCTGTTACTCTGAAACCTGTCATTATAAAGTTTGCGGACGATACCAAGCTGGGAGGGACTGCAAGTGATTTTAGAGGATAGCATTATAATTCAAAATGATTTGGAGAAATGGTCAGAAGTAAACAGGAGGAAATTCAATTAGGACAAATGCAAAGTACTCCATTTAGGAAGGAACAATCAGTTGCAAACGTACAAAATGGGAAATAACTGCCTAGAAAGGAGTATTGCGGAAAGGGATCTACAGGTCATAGTGGACCACAAGCTAAATGTGAGTCAACAGCATAACACTGTTGCAAAAAAAGCTAACATTATTCTGGGATGTATTAACAGGAGTGTTGTAAGCAAGACATGAGAAGTAATTCTTCTGCTCTACTCCGCACTGATTAGGCCTCAACTGGAGTATTGTGTCCAGTTCTGGGCACCACATTTCAGGAAAGATGTGGACAAATTGGAGAAAGTCCAGAGAAGAGCAACAAAAATGATTAAAGGTCTAGAAAACATGACCTATGAGGGAAGACTGAACAAGTTGGATTTGTTTAGTCTGGAAAAAAGAATACTGAGAGGGGACATGATAACAGTTTTAAAGTACATAAAAGGTTGTTACAAGGAGGAGGGAGAAAAATTGTTGTTCTTAACCTCTGAGGATAGAGCAAGAAGCAATGGGCTTAAATTGCAGTAAGGGAGGTTTAGGTTGGACATTAGGAAAAACTTCCTAACTATCAGGGTGTCTAAGCACTGGAATAAATTGCCTAGGGAGGTTGTGGAATCTCCATCACTGGAGATTTTTAAGAGCAGGGTAGACAAACACCTGTCAGGGATGGTCTAGAGAATACTTAGTCCTGCCATGAGTGCAGGGGACTGGACTAGATGACCTCACCTCTCAAGGTCCCTTCCAGTCCTATGAGTCTATGATTATTCTGCAATCTATCTTCAACTGGTGTAAACTGGCATGGCTCTGTTAATTTCAAGGGAGCTATGCTGAGTTACAGCTACTGAAGAGCTGGCCCTTTATTAGCATCCTCCTCAAATCTGATTAATCATGCAGCAGTGACAGATGCCTGGTATCTGCCAGGATCATGCTGTGATGCATTCATAATAAACCATTTAATATCGTTGTATATGATCACATACTTCCTGCACATTTAAGAAATGGAAACTTCACATTTACAAAGATTATTTTTTTCTTATCAACGCCCTAACTGCAACAGTTTCCTAGGACAAATGGAAGTTAATTTTTTTTAATAAAGTACCAGGAAAACTAACAGCCCATATTCTTTGTCAGATAGCTGTCAGTTAATAGACATGTGTAGGCTTGGAAGGATTAGATTTTTAATTGGTAAATGTTGGTAAATGTCAATTTCACCATACATACACAAACCACTGAAAAAATACTTCCCTTGATGCTAATCAACATTTACAACTAGGCAAAGTAAAAGAAAAAAGCTGCTTGAGTACTCAGAGTTAGATTTAAGGATATTTACTTTGTATATTTTGACATTGTGATATTGACAATTTCTGTTTTAACAATTATAAAGCTTTAACTTTTTGAATTGTCTTTAAATATTGGGGGGGTGCAATACATTTCCCACAACTGTGAAAATTTAAATAGATAAATATTGAAAAAAAGTTTAAAAATAAACATTGATATCCATAAAAATTATATAAAAAAGTCAAATTCTGCCAAACCTAGATATATGTTTAGGGCAAACTCTTGCTCCGTGGTTCAAAACAGAAGCAACTGCATGTTGTATGGATCAAATCTATATTTTTAAAATATCCATATGTCTATTGAGCTTAACAGTCATACATCCCATACTGAGAGGACAGCTCTGTTTCTCTTTGCAAGCCTTCTCTTTATCAGGAAACCAAAGCAACAGGACTGCGCTAATTAACTCAACATGCAACAGTAACCTTCCTTATATTTATTCCACACTATTTATAGATTATTTAATTGGCTAGTTAGACTTTTTAAATGTCTACATAGATGCAATTAGAATGAGATACACATTTTTCTCTAACAAAAAACCATAGAAGTTGTTTTAGTTTTCAATTAGAGAGAAAGGTATTAAATTTTAAAATTCCACTTACGTATACACTAGAAAAGGCTGACTCAACATGTATTTATTTTCATTTATTCTCAACCTCCACCCACTTTTGTTCAAGCAACAGTAAGGGCTTGATCCTGTGATGTGCTGATCCCCCTCAACTACCACTAAATAGAAATCTGAGAAGGCTCAGTAACTTGCAAAAGGCTTTCAGCGTAGCAGGTTCAGGGCATAAACCACAAAGATAAACATTGACTAAAATCACTGAGCTTGATTCACTACTATGTTACTCAAGTTTGACAATGCAGAACCACTGATTGTATAATATTTTGTATTACTACTGAATCTACCTCAAGCTCCTGAAAATTCAGCTCCAGGTGACTAAACAATCATGTTAGTCATGTTATATATATGATAATATATACAATAATAATAATAATCTCCTCTGTATATCAATTTTGCATGCTTTCTTTTTCTTCAGTAAATTTAAATATGTTGGCTTCTTCTTTCTTAACTGTTCTAGACAAACCTGAGCATTTTAGGGTTTATTTAGCTGAACAGAACAGGCAGCGATGAAATTTCATAAAGGACTGTAGAGCAAGGCAGAAAGCAACAAAAGCAACAAATTAATGTTTTTTGTTCCATGATTTTTTTCACCATAGAAAATTAAAGTTTCTCAATTATCCAAACTTTAGTCAGCTATCTAGTCAAACTGTCATTAAGCTTTTCTAGATTGTGTCCATACTACAGTAACCAAATCTGGAAATTAAAATCCTACTCTTCAAAACAGAATTTGAAAGGATTATACTAAAATAGCTCTACTGGCAGCAGGTTAACACAAATTCATTTCTTTCCCCTAGAGAAGGAGGAATTCCAAACGGCGAGATTGAGACATAGGCACTATAGGACTATGTCTACAGCGCCTTGAGCCGTGTTATTACATCAGACTCTCAGTTTTCATAAAGAAGTTACTAAGCCTAATGGCTACAAAAAAAGCTTGAATATGTGACCTAACTGTAACCAATGTAATGACATCTGCCCGAATCGGAGGACACCCTGAAACAGTATCTCAGCGCTCTGAATTTCCCTACGTATCAAGATCCATTGCCTAGGGGCTGTTTCATCAACATCACAACAACACAAGACTGTATGGCAGAAAGAGAAAAATTCAGTGTGCCTGCTCACGCAACCACTGAGGCAGATAAACTTTGGCTGCTGAGGTAAGTATTCAGGTCCTACCCTGACCATGCTGTTCCCAGGGGAGGAGGACTCCAGCTAATGCTCCTCTGGTGTTAAGGAGGTTCCAAACCACTACTTCTCTCTCTGGGGTGGGAGGGTGACCCCCCTCCCCCGCTGCTGTGTGTGTGGGGGGGGGTGCATGGGGGCCATAATTGCCTTAATCTGGCCCTGCAATAGTGTAAAGGATCATCTGTAATAGTGATGAGGATAACGTATTTTACTCATTTTACAGCCTTCTGCACTCAAGCCTTTGCAATGAGACCCCAATCTTCCTGAAACTTTTGGCTCTGGGAGCAAGAACAGGGACTCAGTGTTAAATCTGGAGCGCCATGGGACTACTCTGTCTTGCAACATTCTCTAAGGAGCCCATTATGCTGGTTAGAGATCACCTGGACTTCAAAGCACTCTCTCCCCCAGGGATAGGAACCAAGAGGTTGGATTTAGAATGGATAACTCCATTTGAATGACAGGTAGGGATACCTCTACCCGAGAGTGGCACAAAGGGGACAGATGAGGGGCAGAATCTGGTCCTGGCCCTCCTTATGTAGCCATGCAGAAAATTTTCATCTTTCAAAAGTAATTTACACTTGCCTTAAATAATTTTATTCTAGACACGTCTGCAAAAGAATGAATCATCCACATAATCATTTATTCCTTGCATTACATTGCACAAACTCTGAACCATTGCTTTCTCAAAGGAAGATTCAGTGAAGGTGCATTTGAGGTATTTGTATACAGTTAAGATCAGCTATGCCTTTTAAAAAGTATGAATAACCGCAGTACTCAACAAGTTAGTGATGCAGATCTTTAACCTACAAAAATACAAACATACTGTGACAAAGCTCCAACCTTGTCTCAGTGGGTACTGCGCTTCCTGGCGGATTATGCTAGCCTCAGAGACTCAGCTTTCTCTCTCTAGAGGCAAGGGTCACAGTCTACTAAGCCATTTTCATCGTAAGCCAGCAAGGGAGGTGAGGAGAAGTTATCCTCCCTCGCACAGTCTCTGCTGTCTCCCAGTCTCAGTGATTAGTTGGGAAGGGGAGTGGGGAGCCTCGGCCCGCCCTCTACTCCGGGCTCCAGCCCAGGGACCCTGATAGTAGCAGCTTTTGGTAGCTGACTTTTTGGAAACAGGATGAGTATGATTCCCTGGGCCACTTCCCCACAGCAGCCCTCACTTCCTCAATATCTACATCACCCTTACCTCAGGGCCTCATTCCTTGTGCCTGATAGGGTTTGTATTAGGGTTTGTTTCTCCAGCGGCGTGGCTTCCTACTACAGCTCGTGACACACATACCCCCACCTAACTAACTGGGAGGCTTTTAACTAGTTTCAGGCAGCCCCTGATTGGCTTCAGGTGTCCCAATCAACCTAGCTGTCTTCCCTGCTTTCTGGAAGGATCTTAATTGGCCCCAGGTGTCTTAATTGACCTGGAGCAACTGCCATTTGTTTACCCTTGTAACAGGGATTTGTTTAGCCTGGGCCTAATATATCTGTCTCCCACTACTTTCCTATAGTCATCTGGCCTTGCCCCGTCACAATACGTAAATAGTTTTCTTCTTTTACAATTAGTTTTACAACTCTTAACATGGCACAGTGAGGAATTAAATCATGCACCAAAAATGAAAAAGGTTTGTTTTTTAATCCTTTTACAAGTACATATTGTTACATATACTGTACATGTATCTATTTCTTACTGAAAAAGAAAGACAAATGCATCAGATGTTCTGTAATGATAAAACCTGAAGATACAGTAGGGGACATATATTGATAGTTCAGATGACAAGTTATGTAAAGAGTCACAAAGAGAGAGACATGCATTTATAAGATAAGTTTAAGTACAATGTATTACGGACTTAATTCACTAAAGAAAGTTCTCATTGACAACACAAGATTTTGCTGTAGAGTCTTCATTCAGGATCACCCTTTATTTCCAGTACAGAACCTGAACTTTGAAAAACCTGTGTTCCTTCATCTGTAAAATGGGTTACCTACTTCAGATGAGGATTAGCTAGCTAATGTCTACAAAGCACTTTGAAGATGAAAACTGCTGTGTAAATGCTAAGTATTAATAATTTCCAAAGTCTCCTTTCAACATCTGATTACTCATTTCAGATAGGGAAGGGAGTGAAGGGTAGAGAAATTCTGAGATATTAGTTTAGTAGAAAAGAACGAGAAATCTCAGTGCTAGCAACATTAAACATGTCGACAGTGGACATAATCAGAAACCAGGAAAATTGTGTACCATATTAAAAGCTGCAAAACAGGCAGTTTTTATATGTACTTGGGGAAGCCACAGTGACACTGTTTTATCTACTCCATCTATTTATGTCATATTTTGACTATCACTGTGAAAGATGTTTGGCTCCTTAAAGTTTTTGCTGTTTTTCATGGCTTGCTTTCATTAAAAACTTTTCTTTACAGAAAAGCTTTGCAGCAACAATAGATACTCTCACTGAACATTTGTATTGTATTTGGAAACATATTACCATATTTAAAATTTTCCAAGGACATGGGGAGATTTAAAACACCTCAATGCTAGCAAAAACTTTTCTAGTCTGCTTCCCCGCCCCCCGCCCAAATATTTCAGATATTTAGGTTCAAGCAGGCATTGAGGCAAGACCTAGCACAGACTTTAGACAGCCTATAGGGAAACAGCTTCTGGGCACTCTACCAAGGAAGCAATACAATCTGCCTGAAGTGACCTTCAATCCTAATATCTCTCAAGCTCTTTCACGCTGGGAAAAAATGATTTCAGTGATCATATTCTAGAGAAGTTGATGAACAGACAACCTCCTTTAAGACTGATGCAACTGTCTTTATATAATTTGGCTAAAATTTCCCTTCCCTCTAGTACATCCCATTCACAGATGGAGCATGCAACAGTTAGGCTAGTCAGCCTTCAACACAACAGGATTACAAACATTAGCATGGCTGCTGTGTGACTACAAACAAAAAATATGAAAGGACATATGGACCAACTAAGCACACCAACACAAATGCCATCTTTCATCTCATGTAGAGGACCCAATCTGGGGGAATCCCATGCTACAAACTGGGCATTGAAGAAGATAATGTGGATGGAACGCTGCATACTATCTATATCCCAATTAATATCAGAGGACTGATCACACCATTTAATTTTTCTCCAACTAGAATATAATGTATCAAGTACTGCAATATGGCAACATATTCAAATTTGTCACTTGTTCACCACACAGTTCGGCCCAGAGGAACTTGTATTGTCTGAAGCGCTAGAACTTGCCAAATTTTGTAGAGAATAATACTATTTCTCCAGACTGGCAGCTACACTAGATGAGTTCCTAATTACTTATCAGAGAGTTAATATAGATGAAGTGATGCAAAAATGGAACAAAGAATTGGCAATAAATATCTTAATCCCACAGTGAAATAGAACAACATGAGAGATTAAAGAAGCAACCGTGGACCTCCAATTAAGTCTCCTTCAACAAAAAATCATGTTTAGGTTCATGGTTGCCCCAAGCACTTCACAAAGTTAAAGCTACCCTCAGTGATCAATGCTGAGGTGTGTGTGGGGGGTGGGGAGCGGGATTGTTAAGGAGCCAGCATGCATATGTTTTGATCGTGCCCTATTGTTTCCAGCTTCTGGGATGATATTAAAACCAGAATTAATAAAATGCTAGAATTGTCACTTGACCTTAAAAGCAGACATCTGCATACTATACTGGGTCAGATACCCAGCAAATGGAGGCTATCACCATACCAAAGGGAATGGCTACATAGACTTGTACTGGCTGTGAGAGGTCAAATTTTGTTACACTGGAAAAATAAATCTGTCCCTTCCCCCTCATTTTTCCCCCCAGCAGGTTTAATGGACTGGCAGACCTGTCTGCAAAGAAAGGCATCTGTAATGGTGTGGCACTCACCTCATACAAGAACTCCTTTCTGGTCAGGTGTGTTTGCAGTCTTTAAACAGTCCCAGCCCTGGTATTGAGCCATAGCCCCAGAACTTCCTCCCTGGAGGCAATGGTTTTGCCCTCAGCTCTTTGGCTGGGCCTCTTAGCAGTTCAGATCCCTCTCTGTGGTTTATTGATGTCCAATTGTAGGCCATTTCCTTAGTGGCCTATGCGGGGGTGGGGGAAACCTGGACCCACCCACTACTCCGGGTCCCTTCTCAGGGACCCAAAGAATAGCATCCATTTGCCACCATGTCCCTTTAATAAAACGGCTTTCAGTTCTCTGGGCCATTTCCCCATAGCCCCAGCTTCACCAAAGCTTCACCCTTACCTCAAGGATCTTTTATGTTCGGGCCCAGCAGCCAGCGAGGAGCTCTTCCTCTTGCCCCTGGTTTTTGCCAGTACTGAGCAGTCCATGGTGCTGCAGTTCCCTTTGGCTAGCCAGGAGCACCCCCCTGCACTCCTCTGGTTCCAGCAAGGAACTGACTGTCTCTGGCTCTGCAGCTCTTTTTATATCGTTCTCCTGGGCCCTAACTGGCTGCTCCCTGCAGCCTGTCTGATTGGCTGCTTCCCCTGCAGCTACTCTACGTTGCTTGGAGGACTCCTCTCCTGCTCTCTTCCTGGGACATGTGTTGAGGACCCTGAGGCCTCCAGCACAGCACCTCTGGACCTAGTCCACACCATCACAGCATCACATACAATAGATAGCAAGCCCTAGAAAAAGCTGAGTCTATTTGGGTCAATTTCCTAGAAGCGATCAACAAAAAATCCCTGCAGGATGCCTGAAAGAAAGACAGAAGATCAATCTATAGCCTTCCTCTCTATTCCCTCTCCTCTCCATCTCTTTCCCCCTGCCTTTTTCCCTTTCATTTTTATTTATTAATTGATTTGGCTATATGGCATAAAAATCCATGTGCTGGAAATATATAGTAATTTTTGTACTTGTTATTTATGAAGTTATTTATTTATAAAATATCTTTGGTTTGTTAAAAGAAAAAAAATGTAATTAAATCAGAAAAAAGAAAATGAAAGGACTTTAAAATCTTTTTAGCCTTTTGTGTGATTCAGTTAAATGAATCATCCTTCTTGTAGACAATTCAGACAGAATTTAACGGAGGTGGATTATGCCTTTATCATCTTAAAGCACTGGTCCCTGGTTTACCAAGTAAAGCTATGAAAACTGTAATTAGTGCTCTGTACTAAATAATGTATTTTATTTTAATTTACCATAACAAAATGAAATTGACCTACACAAAGAACTGAAATAAAGTTGAGTTTGTCAATTAAAATGAATAAATACATTGCACAAAATTCAGCAGAACATGTTTAGGATTTATGGATGAATTCTGGTGAGAAGCACAATGAAATCAAATTATTTTGGGCTACCTACACTGCAATCTTCTTATGAAGCTGTTTTAAAAAAATATTATTAAAAATTTAGTTTTATCCAGATTGTATCCAAATGGTCAAATCAGAGATGTATAAATTGAGATTTCTTAAATATAATTATTTGCATCTATGACAGGCATAAAGGTCATTTGGTGCCCTTATACCCTTACTTGAGTCAATGTGACTCTTCATGGGAGTAACCGTATGCCCGGGCCTAACATTTTGCAGGACTGGACCCTTCATACATTTCTAACAGAATTTCTTTAAAAAAAATCAACATGACCTTTTAATTGAAAACCATAAGCCATGGTCAATCTGTTGTTCCATGATCTATTCACATTTAATCACATTTATGGATGCCATACCAGAGAGGAATATATCCATTGCCTACCTCACTGAGTGATGTCCCGAAGTATAATCTAGTTTCCCATATTTCTGAGTGTGGTAGCCATGCTTTTGCATCAGGTCCATCCATGTTGTATAATTTGGATCTAAACCTTTGAAGTTATTCCAAGATTCTGTTAAATGAGTGAAGAGGCCACTCCACATAGCTGAAAAAAGCAAGTCAGAAACAAATGCTTGTCAATGCATTTATAGAACAATAATTAAGGCTGTCAAGTGATTAAAAAAATTAATAGTGATTAATCACACAATTAATTGTGCTATAAAACAATAATAGACTAACATTTATTTAAATATTTTTTGATGTTTTCTACATTTTCAAATACATTGATTACCATTACAACACAAAGCAGTGCTCACTTTATATTTATTACAAATATTTGCACTGTACAAACGAAACAAGGGGAATAGTATTTTTCAGTTCACCTCATACAAGTACTGCAGTGCAATCTCTTTATCATGAAAGTTCAACTTACAAATTTAGAATTATGTACAAAAAAAACTGCACTCAAAAACAAAACAATGTAAAATTTTAGAGCCTACAAGTTCACTCAGTCCTATTTCTTGTTCAGCCAATCGCTCAGACAAAAAAGTTTGTTTACATTTACGGGAGATAATGCTACCCGCTTCTGATTTACGTCACCTGAAAGTGAAAACAGGCATTCGCATGGCACTTTTGTAGCCGACATTGCAAGGTATTTATGTGCAAGATATGCAAAACATTTGTATGTCCCTTCATTCTGATGACACTTGTTAAGAAAATAATGTGTTAATAAAATTTGTGATTGAACTCCTCGGGGGAGAATTGTATTTCTCCTGCTCTGTTTTACCCGCATTCTGCCATATATTTCATGTTATAGCAGTCTTGGACGATGACCCAGCACATGTTGTTTGTTTTAAGAACACTTTCACTGCAGATTTGACAAAATGCAAAGAAGGTACCAATGTGAGATTTCTAAAGATTGCTACAGCACTTGACTCAAGGTTTAAGAATCTGAAGTGCCTTCCAAAAACTGAGCAGGACGAGATGTATAGCATGCTTTCAGAAGGTAGATGGAAAGTTGGCTAGGTCATAGGGTTCAACGGTTAGTGATCAATGACTTCATGTCTAGTTGGCAGCTGGTATCAAGTGGAGTGTCCCAAGGGTCGGTCCTGGGGCTGGTTTTGCTCAATATCTTCATTAATGTCTGGGGGATGGCGTGGATTGCACCCTCAGCAAGTTTGCAGAGGACACTAAACTGGGAGTAGTAGTAGATACGCTGGAGGGTAGGGATAGGATATAGAGGGCCCTAGACAAATTGGAGGATTGGGCCAAAAGAAATCTGATGAGGTTCAACAAGGACAAGTGCAGAGTCCTGCACTTAGGACGGAAGAATCCCAGGCATTGCTACAGACTAGGGACTGAGTGGCTGGGCAGCAGTTCTGCAGAAAAGGACCTAGGGGTTACAGTGGACGAGAAGCTGGATATGAGTCAACAGTGTGCCCTTGTTGCCAAGAAGGCTAACGGCATTTTGAGCTGTATAAGTAGGAGCATTGCCAGCAGATCAAGGGATGTGATCGTTCCCCTCTATTCGGCATTGGTGAGGCCTCATCTGGAGTACTGTGTCCAGTTTTGAGCCCCACACTATAAGAAGGATGTGGAAAAATTGGAAAGAGTCCAGTGGAGGGCAACAAAAATGATTAGGTGGAGACTTATGAGGAGAAGCTGAGGGAACTGGGATTAGTTAGTCTGCAGAAGAGAAGAATGAGGTGGGATTAGATATCTGCTTTCAACTACCTGAAAAGGGGTTCAAACAGGATGGATCTAGACTGTTCTCAGTGGTACCACATGATAAAACAAGGAGTAATGGTCTCAAGTTGCAGTGGGGAGGTTTAGGTTGGATATTAGGAAAAACGTTTTCTCTAGGAGAGTGGTGAAGCACTGGAATGGATTCCCTAGGGAGGTGGTGGAATCTCCTTCCTTAGAGATTTTTAAGGTCAGGCTTGACAAAGCCCTGGCTGGGATGATTTAGTTGGGGATTGGTTCTGCTTTGAGGAGGGGGTTGGACTAGATGATCTCCTGAGGTCCCTTCCAACCCCGATATTCTATGATTCTAAGTCTTAAAAGAGCAACACTCCAAAGTGGAAACTACAGAACCCAAACCATAAAAAAAGAAATCAACCTTCTGTTGGTGGTATCTGACTCAGATGATGAAAATGAACATACGTCAGTCCACACTGCTTTGGATCGACATCAAGCAGAACCCATCATCAGCATGGACACGTTCTCTGGAATGGTGGTTAAAGCATGAAGGGGCATATGAACCTTTAGTGCACCTGGCACGTAAATATCTTGTGATCCTGTCTACACAAGAAATGGGCAGCATTATCTCATGCAAATGTAAACAAACTTGTTTGTCTGAGTGATTGGCTGAACAAGAGGTAGCATGGAGTGGACTTGTAGGCTCTAAAGTTTTACATTGTTTTATTTTTGAGTGCCGTTATTTTTTATACATAATTCTACATTTGTAAGTTCAATTTTCATGACAAAAAGATTGCACTATAGTACTTGTATGAGGTGAATTGAAAAATATCTTTTGTTTATCATTTTTACAGTGCAAATATTTGTAATAAAGATAATAATATAAAGTGTGCACTGTACACTTCGGATTCTGTTTTGTCATTAAAATCAATATATTTGAAAACGTAGAAAAACATTCAAAAATATTTAATAAATTTCATTTGGTATTCTATTGTTCAACAGTGTGATTAAAACTGAGATTAATCAAAATTAATTTTTTCAGTTAATCGTGTAAGTTAACTGCAATTAATTGACAGCCCTATAATAGTATTAATACTTTGTACTTTTATAACATGTTCCATGGCATCCTCTATCCAAAGATCTCAACACACATTAATTAAGATATGCAGTCCCTCTGGGTCATGTAGAAATGTTGTTATCCTCATTGCACAGATAAAGAAACTGAAGTCCAGAGGGGTAAAATTATTTGTTTAAATTCACACAGTAGGTCAATAATAGAGAAGAGAGTAGAATCCAGGTCTCCTGACTCTTAGCTACATGATCTAATAATTCTTTTTTAATTTGCATTGTGCCACTGCCTAGGAGCCCCAGTCATGGGCCAAGGTCCCACTATTCTAAGCATGGCACAATCATGAAACTTAGTTTCTTCTCCTAGAAAAGAAATATTTTTGTTGATTGTAAAAATAATATGCCTTACTTAGAAAGGCCCCAAAACAGCAAAGGACTTAAACGTGTTAAATTTTAAGTGTGAGTTGGTCCCTTGACTTCAGTGGTTTTTTCATAAGTTTAACGTTAAGCATGTTGACCATCAGGACAAGGCTAACACCTACTGTGGGTCCCCAGACATCACCCCTCACAGATTTGGTATCGTGTTGCCTTAGCTCTCTGGCTATGGCATGCTCAAGCCCTACTTTTTCTGTCAGAACCCAAAACAGAAAAGAAAACAGATCTCAGAATCAGGGTCATCCATGGGATCTTCAGGAGGACCCTTGCTCTCCTGCTCTGAACAGCTAGTCCCTTTCTGTTAGTTTTCATGGACCTAGCTGTTCCATCCACCAAAGGGTTCATCCAGGTAGCAAGTTGCCCTAAACTCTCAGCTTGAACCAGGCTTCCTTGGTCAGCCCTGAATTGGATTAGTTCTTCTCCTTTTAGCTCTCCTTCCCATGCCTGATATTGGCTGCACTGGGTGCAGGTGTAACGGCAGCATCAACTGAGTCCACAGGCTCTCTTAACCCTCTCATCATTGCTAGTGAAGAGCCAGTCAGTTTTCCTTTGCTGCCAGTATGGGGCCTCTGTGCCCCATCAAATATACATATAAGTGCTTTTCTGAATCAGGGGCATAATCTACAATGTGTTAGGTTTCAGTGTGAATACTTCGGGGAGATGAATGAATCAGTTCCTCTCAGAGCTACTGTTTCAGTCCCTCTGTGGACTCACACAGACATCACTAGATTGGTTACACTTAGTTCATACGTGAAAGGTTTCCTCCACAACAATAAGGGCTAGAAACTTATTAAAATGAAAACTTGGATTCTGAAGCACAAATATTATCAAATGGTGTATAATATGGCAAATTTTGTAGTCATAGAATTTCACAATACAGAGGGCTCTGATTATAACTGGTTGAAACAACAGAAAAAAGTTTAAAAAACACTATCATATTTAGGTAATAACTACTGAAAATACAAGATATTTGGTTAGACGAGCTGATGTCTCAAGGCAAAGTTAAAGGCCATCCATCAGTTTCAGTCAGTTGTTAGCATTTCATATGTGTTCTAGGCAGTAGGAAAGGTAGAAAGTATCTCTGTGCTGGGAAGTCCCAGCCCTGTCCTGAATGCAGCCACAGATCAACATTGCAGAGGACAAACAAGTCCATTGGAATCCTTAAAGGTTTTCAGAAGTACTGAACCTGAGTGAAGTTTGCAATGGCTTGGGGACTGAGAAGTTGGAAGAGAAAAATGCGGTTGGGAGGAAGAAGAATGGGAGGCAGACAAGGGGGGGAAAAGAGAAATGGATAAAACCTCAGAAAGTTTGGATAATTTCAAATAAGCGTTTAAAAATGGGGGCTTATTCAGCTCATGCCTTCTGAGGTTTGTCCATCACTAATGAACATTTAAACCGGCTCTCCCCTGGTACTTACTATTTCCCTTAATAAGATTTTTAATATGGTCTTACCTGCACGAGAAGGACAACATATTGGAGAATTGGTGTAGGCATTGAGAAACACAGTGCCGTATCTTTTCATGAGATTTATAAAAGGTAGGATCACGGTCTGATTTCCTGGATAAAATGTCAATCTTCCATCCTGCAATCAAACAGAAGGTACTTAAAAACATTAAAATTGATAATGGTAACATTTTCTTTAATAATCAGAAATAAAATATTATGAAAATGACCCAAAGCTACAGTACATGGCAAATTTACCATTCTAGGAATTACTGAAACAAACTTCATCCACGTTTTGGTTGTCCAAGAGTTGTACTTAGTTTTGATCTTGTAAACTGTGCAAAGAATAAAATCCTCGTGCAAACTACATAGGATAATAATACTCAGCACTTATAAAGAGTCATTAAATCTGGCACCTTCCAAAAATTAATTATCCTGGAAAACTCTGAAACACGATTCACCGATTACCACCCTGGTGTCTAATCTTCATGTTTGGCAAGATGACTAAGAGGCCATCTTCTACAACATCTGAGCCATCTCTACCAATAACCTAGCACCCTTCATCTCAAAACATGTTTCAGATTATAAAATGGCACAGAAACACTGCTGGTCACACTGGTAAATGATCTCTTTGAGCCATGAATAGTGGGCAAACATCTCTGCTGTTTGATCTGTCAGCATCATTTGACACTGGCCATGAGGTGCTGCTGACTTGCTTAAGACACCTGGTACAGGTGGTTGGAGTCAATGGAGCTGTCTTCAATCCTTCTTCGCAGACGTATCTCAGCGTGTCATGGTGGGCAGAACCTTTACGAGAACTGCATGGTTCAATCATATTCCCACCTTATTTCAACATATATACTAAGCTCCTAGGGGAGAAGTGAGATACCCTGAAGTTCAGTACTTGAGCATGCAGACAATACCCAAGTCTACAGCTCTTTCAAATCAAACATAGAAAGCATCATCTCTCAGTTGCCTGGTGCCTGAATGAGACAAGCACCAAGATGAAGAACAGTTGGCTAAAACTAAACCGGGGTTAAAAATAAGTTTTGTTCTTCTTTGAGTGTTTGCTTATATCGATTCCAATTCGGTGTACACGCGTGCCGCATGCAAGACTGTTGGAAAGTTTTTCCCCTAGCAGCATCTGTCAGGTCGGCTGGGGAGACCCCTGGAGTGGCGCCTCCATGGTGCTCAATATATGACCCTGCTGACCCCTCAGTACCTTCTTACTGCCCATGACGGTCATTGAAACTGTGGCATTTTGCTCTACAAGTTCTCCAAGTTTCCCTAGCTTTTGTAGATAGTTGTTGCTTGCTTTTGTTGGTAGTTCTTTGTTTTTGTTATAGTTAGGGGTAACAGGGTTGGGGAGTTTACTGGGTTGGGGTTTTTTCTTTGGGGCTGTCATGCCCTAGTCCCCGGGATTCAAGCCTTGCAGGTCCTGCTCCAAGCCCATGCCAACAGGCGACCCCCCCATGACTCTTGTCTAAAGTGTCTGGGGGAGGCTCACCAAGCTGAGAAGTGGAATATCTGCAAGGGATTTCATCCTTGGACTAAGAAGGAGCGTGACTTTTGCCTGAAGCAGGTCTTTATGGAGGAGACCCTTAAACCCCAGCCTCCTTCGACACGGCAAGACCCGGCACCAAGTTCTTCGGTGCACTGCGCCCCAGCAGTGGTAGTGGAAGTGGCACTGCAGATGGACTCTGGCCGAGACCCGCGGCACCGCCGCTCCCTCGCACCAAAGCCGGCAACATCGACCTGGCACTGCTCCCACTCTCCGGCACTGGAAGTCGGAGATGGGTGGTTCTCCTTCACAGAGACCCACCCCCCTGGAACCGGCCACTGTGGTGCGTCCCGGAGGGGAGCACCAAGGAGTGAAGGTCATAGACATGACACTGTCAATTTCGGCCCCGCTGGGGGAACCATTGAGTCTGGAGCCATTGGACTCCCCAACCCTCAGTGTTGTAGAAGTCCAGCTGCCTTTCACTCTGGAGACCTTTGTGGCTGCAAGGGATCTCATCGCCATGACAGCACCAGAGTCTCCTTTGCTCCACGTCAAGCCTCTGATGCCTCAGAGGATGGCACCGTCTCGAGGCAAGACGGCGTTGATCTGACCGACAGCACTGTTGGCCGAGCCTCGGCACCGCTCCCAGTCCTGGAACTGCTCGTGGTGCTGGCGCTGCTCCCCATCGTGGAGCTGTTCTGGATTGCATTGGCATTCCCAATCGCTGGTCGATGTTGCGGAGCAGGTCCTGGACCCGGCACCGATCCCGGTGCTGTTCACCGTCTTGGTGCAGATCCAGGCCACAGTATTGCTCCAGGTCCTGTACCGCTCCAGGTCCCGGGACCACTCCCCAGCCTTGCGGCACTGCTCTCCTTCTCCTCGATGCCGCTTACCAGCGCAGATCCGCTCGGCCCCACCCTGGCCCTTGAGATCCGGATCTCGTTCCTCAGGTTTGGAGACGGGGTCGCAGTTTTGGGAATGGGACTACTGCTGGTTGGACCGTGGCCGCCCTGATGTGGGGGCAGGACCATGGCAAGGGCCCACCCAGTGGCAGTTCTGAACCCAGTGGCAGTTCTGGGCGTACCACCAGGCCCAAGGTACGCAGTCTGGATCTTCCTGGTTGGCCACCTCTGAACCACAGGTGCCAGAAGCCTCAACCAGTCAGCCCACTCCTGGGGGTGTGGAGGAGATGTCATGTCCCCTCCCCATCTTGGGACCCCCTCTGACTCTGGTTCCTGAGCCTGGACCTGTGGTCGGCGACGCAGGGCATCGGGGACCCCGTAGAACAGAGGGGTCAGGATGACCCTCTCCTCCCCTTGGCCTCTTAGTCCTCCTCCCCGACGAGGCTGTGGCAGGCACCTCAAGCTCTGGGCCACACCCCATAGACATCTGTGCCCATCAGGACCTCCTGCGCAAGGTGGCATGCAACATGAATCTGCAAGCTGAGGAGGTAGTGGAATCAAGGGACCAGTAGTGGACATTTTGGCCCCGGAAGGTCCATCGAGGGTGGCCCTGCCCCTCATCAAGACCATCCAAAACCATCCGGCAGATCCCGGCCTCCATTCCCCCTATGGCAGAGGGGGTTGAATGTAATTACTTTGTACCCTTGAAGGGGTACGACTATCTGTTCATGCACCTGCAGCCCTGCTCACTGGCGGTTGCGGCTGTGAATGAGGAGAGGCACGGGCAGCAGGCCCCAGCGCCCAAGTTGAAGGACACCAAGCGGCTGGACTTGTTTGGCCGCAAGGTGTACTCCACGGGTGGGCTCTAGCTCAGGATTGCCAATCAATACGCACTCCTGAGCTGCTACAACTTTAACTCCTGGAACTCCATGTTGAAGTTCAAGGAGCTTATGCCTCCTGAATCCAGGGAGGAGATTGGGGCCCTTGTTGACGAGAGCAAGACGGTGGCATGGACCTCTTTACAGGCCTCACTGGACGCTGCAGACTTGACCGAGCGTACCTTGTCCTCGGGGATTGCCATGAGGTGCACTTCCTGGCTGCAAGCCTCTGGCCTGCCTCCTGAGGTTCAGCAGATGCTGCAGGACCTGCCCTTTGATGAGGAGGGCCTGTTCGCGGAGTGGACTGACTCTAGGCTGCATAGCCTTAGGGACTCGAGGGCAACCATGAAGTCCCTGGGTGTGCACAACCCAGCAGAAGCACTTCAAGCTCCAGCAGCTACAACAGCGCTCCTACCCCCCTCGGACGAGGTAGGATTTTTACAGGAGGCGGGGGTGGAATGGCACGAGGAAGCCCTCCAACACCTGATCTGGGCAAGGTCAGGGCCTGACCAAACCATCGTCGGGTTCCAAGCAGGCCTTTCGAAGGGACACCTGAGGACAGCGTACCAGACTTCCCCCCGGATCCTTCCCCACCCTTTTTGAATCGTTTATCCCACTTTCACCATGCATGGTCCCAAATAACCTCAGACTGCTGGGTCCTTTGAATGGTGGAAGCAGGATATTCTCTCCAATTCTGCTCCTACCTGTCCTCCCACCTCCCTTCCCTGTCCCTCTTCAGGGACCCCTCTCACGAGCAACTCCTTATCAGGAGGTTCAGGTGCTCCTCGCCTTGCGGGCGGCAGAGGAGGTTCTGTGGGAACTAAGGGGCAAGGGGTTCTACTCCCAATAGTTCCTAATCCCCAAGGCCAAAGCAGGCCTCTGGCCCATTCTGGACCTGCATGGGCTCAACAAATTCATGGTAAAGTTGACGTTCCGCATGGTCTCCCTGGGCACCATTGTCCCTTCTCTGGATCCTGGAGACTGGTATGCTGCCCTCGACATGAAGGATGCATACTTCCACACAGTGATTCATCCAGCACATAGGCATTTCCTGTGCTTCGTGGTCAACTCTGAACATTACCAGTTTATGGCCCTTCCACTCGGCCTTTCCACAGCCCCCTGAGCGTCCACCAAGTGTATGTCTGCCGTGGCTGCCTTCTTCTGTTGACAGCAGGTGCAAGTGTAACCCTACCTCGACAACTGGTTGCTTCGGGGCCCGCAGTCCCACCTCCACCTGGTCAGCTTTAAATTGGAACGGCTGGCTTTCTTCCTCAACATAGCAAAGTCGATGCTAGAACTGACCCAGAGGATCGAATTCATCGGGGCGGTGCTGGACACCGTACAGGTGCGGGCCCTCTTCCTGAACTCCTGTTTCCAAGCTATCACAGGCATCATTCGAGGCCTTCAGCGATTCCCGACCTTGACAGCAAGGGGATGACTGAATCCCCTTGGCCACATGGCTTCATGTACACACTCCACTAGGGCCCAGGCCTTGTCAGCAGTGTTCCTGGCCCAGGTACTGATCCAAGAAATCTGCAGGGCAGTGACTTGGTCCTTGGTGCACACCTTCACCTCGCACTACGCCATTGTCCGGCACGCCAGCAATGAAATGGCTTTCGGTTGAACGGTGCTACAGTCAACATTCCTTAACTCCAACCCCACTGCCTAGGTAAGGCTTGGGAGTCACTTAATTGGAATGGATATGAGCAAACACTTGAAGAAGAAAAAATGGTTACTCACCTTTGTAACTGTTGTTCTTCGAGATGTGTTGCTCATATCCATTCCAAACCTGCCCCCCTCCCCTCTGTCGGAGTAGCCAGCAAGAAGGAACTGAGAGGGCGCCAGGTAGGAGGATCATATACTGAGCGCCATGGAGGCGCCACTCCAGGGGGCTCCCCAGCCTGATGGGATCCCTGCCCTATCCACCCCCCTCCCCGACTGCCCCCAGAACCGGGCAGGAGAGTCTCGTGGGCCACCGTAGTGGGTGCCCACCCCGCCCCTAAGAGCCAAAGGAACCTGCCAGGGGGCGAGGTGGGGAGTCCCAGAGGTGCTTACCTGGGGTGGCTCCCAGGAAGCATCTGGCAGGTCCCTCTGGCTCCTAGGGGTGGGGTAGCGTAGCTGGGGGAGAGGCCGCTCCCGCCACTGATCACATCAAAAGTGGCGCCTTAGGCATCAACTCCGTGGGTGCTCCGGGGCTGGAGCACACCCACGGGGAAAATTTGGTGTCTGCAGAGCACCTACCGGCACCTCCCCGCCCGGCCCCAACTCACCTCTGCTCCGCCTCCTCCCCTGTTCCTTTCACTGTTGTGCTTATATTCTCTACTCTCAGGGTGTTTTGATACAGCTTGTCCTAAATTATATTGTAAGCTCTTCAGTGAAAGGGCTGTCTTTCACTATATGGTCCAGCCCTGCAAACACTTACACACATGTAACTTCAAGCATGAGAGTAGTCCTATTGAATTCATGGGAGCGAAGTTACTCATGTATTTATGTTTGTACAGCACTAATCACAATAAGGCCCCGATCCTTATTTGGGCAATGCTGTAGCATACCAAAAAATAGTAAGTTAGTGCACAGTGGTTCTTAATGGATAGTTTTCTAGAATTCAGAACTATTATGTGAAAATAATTACTCAGTGAAATACTATCTCATAAACAGAGAAATAACATGGTAAATTGAACTTCCACTCTTTTTTCCTATTCAAGCATAATCTTAGTAATTTACATCTATGGATGTGTGTCATGTGACAATGGTAAGGAATCAAGGCAAAGTTCTTTTTTCTAACATTGCACCAGGAACTTTTTTAGAAAAGGGAACCATTATCATCATCCTTAAAGCTCTCACTCTGCTTCACTGTGGAATTTCAACCTAAAATGTCCTTCAGACTCTGCCTGGCTTCCTACACCAGATATCAATAAACAGTACACATAACTTCTCACAGTGCACAAAGATTTAGTTTTTAGATAGGATTTGATCCTGGCTTCATTTGAATAGTTAGTCACAAGCATTTGCAAGACCAGGGCCCTAGACTCTCTGACATTTCACCTTTAAAAGAATAAGCTGTGTAAAATGGATAGAGACAATTCTCTAGCACCTGAGTCAGTGATGGCTGAAGAAAAAGCATGTACAGTATAGAGATGTAAGAGTTACAGTGACATAACTGTGAGAATGTAAGATCTGTAGATACTCAGTTTTGAAAGAATCTTTAATCTGTTAAAAATAATTGCTTAACACTATGATTACATTTATATTTCACATTGTATTTTACAACTTGCTATACTTAGACAGGAGGGCAAACATACACAAAAACAGAATCATAACTTCTTTTTCTGCCTTTGGCCTTACAATAGAGATCCACAAAAACATTTTACTCAGAATATTGAGAAATATTACAGAAAGAATATTGTGTTTTTCATGCTACACTGTTTCTGTGCCTTCAAAGATATGTGGTCAAATTCTGATTTCAGTTATACTGGAGATGGTTTCACTGTCTTATATAGTCCCCTCGGGGAAAAAGAAATCTGGGACTAAACAGGCAACAAGCACAATAATTTTTTATATTATTATTATTATTATTTCTATAACCATAACACTTATGAGCCCTAGTCATGGAGCAGGACCCTACTGAGTTAGATAATGTACAAATACAGAACAAAAAGGCAGTCCCTGCTTCAAAGACAAGAGAAAATAAATGGATACAGACAAAATAGAGTACAATGAAACAATGTTGGTCAGCATGATAGGTCATAATCTCATGACACCAGCATTGTTGTCAAGTTTTTCATAGGCATCACAGAAAAAAGTTTTAGGGAGGGTTTTGAAGGAGAAAATCTTATTTGTTTTGCGGACATTTAAAGAGATCGCCTCCTAAGCAAGAGGGAGCAGCATGGGAGAGAGCACGGAGAGGGGACTTGTTTAAAAATGTAATAAAGCTTGCATCATGGGCCAATCAGAAGTGGGAGTTGACATCTAGATAGCAAATGAGAGATATAATGGGGATAGACCATGAAGGGCCTTGAAAGTGAAAACAAGTGTTTTATGCTTGGTGCGATAATGTGGGAGTCAGTGAAGGGATGCAAAGAAAGGGATGATATAGAATCAGAGAGTTTATGTCTAGAAGAGACTACCAGACCATCTAATGTGACCTCCTGTATATCACAGGCCACCAAGACCACCCTCCAAACACATACTAAACCCAACAACTGAAATTAGATCAAAGTATTACAGCCCACAGGAGATGAGACTATTATGTGTCACAGGGAGTGAATAGGAGGGACCAAGGTGCACCAGTGTCTGAGGCCCCCATGATGACAGGGAAATGATTAAGTGGAAAATACCCAGATAATCCCGGCAAAGCGACAAGAAAGGAAAATGATTTTTGCAGCAGAGTTCTAAATGAATATGAACAGGGTAAGGTTTACACACTCCTCAAAAAACAAATTCTTGCCTAGTCCTTTGATTAACATTAAATAAAGAACCTGAGGAAAATTACAAAATAAAATTAAATAAATAAAATTCGAAGTGAGAAAAATAAAAATGTGAATTTAGATTATGCAAACTTTCTTATACAAAATAATCAAGTTATGACTGCAATGCAGTTTTAATGAACTGCAAAGATTTGTTTGCTCCCCAAAAGAGCTGCCATCTACCATAAATAAGAAAGGATATTTATTTATGAAGTAAATAAAGATTAAATGAAATAAAGTTTTAAAGATGATAAATAATTAATTCAAGGGTCTGATTGTACCCATTCTATCTACCTGTACTGTTAGATCACATTCACCCAGAGGTGAAAGCAAGCTGGTACGGTCCAGTATGGTGTACCGGTAAGAGCCAATACACAGCCGACCGTACCAGCAGGGGGCAGCTTCCCAGGGGCCTGGCAATTTAAAAGGGTCCTGGGCTCCCAGCAGTGATTTAAAGGGCCCAGAATCATCCTTGGGCCCTTTAAATCATGGCTGGAACTCGGGTTGCGGTGATGGCAGCAGCTGGGAGGCTCAGGCCCTTTAAATCGCTGCCGGGTTGCGCTGAAGGGCTGGCTGGGGGAGCCCGGCCCCAGCCCCAACCCCAACCCTTTTGCCCACGGCCCCGCCCCTTCCAGTTGAGCCACCCTCCCCACCTTGCTCGGGACCACAGCTGCCCTGCGTACCGGTAAGTCCCTTAAGTTACTTTCACCCCTGCATTCATCACTGTAGCATCAGTTTCCGGAGGGTGCTTGACCCCCGCTCCACCCTAGGACCCCCCCCTCCACCAAGCCCCCACTCTGCCTCTGTCCTGCCTCCTCTCCCACAACTCTTCCTGCCCCCGCTCCCCCCCCAGCACCTCCTGAACAGCTGATCATAGAGCTGATCGGTGGGGCTGCCGTAGGTGCTCCAGCCCCAGAGCACCCATGCAGTTGGTGCCTATGTCTGTGGCCATTGTGGACACAAGGGGCATTTACAAAAAATGTTCATCAGCTTTATCACCACTTTAGCTGAACTGCGGACATATAGTGTAGATAAGCTTCTGGTATTTTTACTACGTTAGTTAAAGCTGATGAAAGCACAGTGATAAAAACAGGTTTGGGCCCAGTACCATGATTCCCTCCAGTTCAGCTGAACCTGTGTTTAAATTGGTTGGAATAATTCTATTAATTTCCCCATGGTGGACGATACCTGAATTTCTTATAATTTCTAAAGGCTATATAGCCCAAGAATCTCTGATTGCTCCCTACAGTTTCCTATTGGTAGGAGCGTTCTTCTCTTTTCAACATAGGTCATATACATTGTTTTTACATTTCTGTTTTGCAGTGTTCACTGCTACTGTTACATCATGACCAGGGTTACCATAACTGATAAAAGAAATCAGTTACACATAATTTGATTATTTTTAACTGATTAAAATAACAGGTTTCTTTTTAGAAGTGTGATCTTGAGAAAAAATCTGACTCTTTCTTTAAGCTCAAAAATACAAAGTCTTTCAGTTAATTGCAACCCTGTCTTTATGGTCCCAAGCAGAAGTGATGATGCAGCTGGACAGCTCTTGGGGTATTAACATATCCTCTTTTTTACTGGGATTGTGGTCCTTGCTTGGACAAGGTGTTTTCACAAGCCCTGACTGTGACCCATTAACAGCTCCCAAATAAATTTCAGAATGTGAAATGCCATTTCAGCATGAGAGGAAGACGATTTGACACCAAGGCACACACTGCCTTGGGTCACATCGCACAAGCGTCTCTGAAGTGCAGCGGGCACCCCAAACTCATCAGATTCTACAGAAGCTGGCAACACCAGGTTAATATTTGGTGCTACCTGTTTTATACCTGCTCAGGCTCTTTCCCTGTGAGTAGAGGCCTGGAGAAGCAGGAGGCTCTGGTGGGATACTTACAAAGGCATCGCACATCACCATCACCACGTTGCGCGCTCTCTGGCTGCTGCCTGCGCCCAGGTGTCCCCAAGCCGCCGGACGCGCCTTCGCACCTCCCCAGCGGGTGGAAGCCAGCAGCAGCAGCACCAGAGCCGCCAGCACCACCGTCCGGGCCCCTTCTCCGCACCGCCCCCTCATCCTCTCCCCTAGCCCAGGGCCAGGTCCCCGGGCACACGGCCCCTCACACAGCCGCAGGGCGAGCAGCACTCCCCGGCAGCCAGGCTGCAGCCACTGAGCGAGGGCTGGGCCTAAAGCCCGCGCTGCCCACCCCAGCGCTTTGACAGGGCCCGGCGACAGGCCGGCCCCTGCCTGAGGCCTGAGAGCAAGACCCCGTGACTCTGCCCGCAGCAGACCAAACTACGGCGCCCATCAGGCCCCGCCGCAGCGGGCCACGACGAACTACACCTCCCGTCATGCCTCGGAGGTTAGGCGGTGAGGGGGGTGGGGGGGATGAACTACGACTCCCATCATGCCACAGGAGCGGGAGGACGGTAAGATAGCCGCGTGCTGGGCCGCGTCAAGAGCCCTCCCGCGGAAAGGGTAGTAACCGAGTCAGTGCGCCTGCGCGGCCGAGCCGGGTGGCCGGGGCACGGGGAGTTGGTGGCTGGTAATTGAGGCGGAAGGTGGAGGCAGGTGAAGCGCTCAGGGGGAGCGGGCGTAGGGGGCGGGGCCGCTGGCGGCTCCTGAGGGACTTTGCTGCCCTCCCCCCCGCGAGCGGCGCGGCGGCTCTGCGCGAGGCTTGCGTGGGCCCAGCGCTCCCCAGCTAAGCCGGGGCGGTCAGGGTCCGTGGGTGGAAGGGGACCCTGTGCCCGGGGAGGGTGCCGCGGGACCGGTGCGCGTTGCTGAGTGGGAGGCCTGGGGCCCCGTGGGCGGCAGCTGCTGGTGAAGTGGCGTAACAGGGCAGTCCCGCTGGCTGAGAGGTCTCCGCTCTGGGCAGGGAAGGCGAAATAGCCCGAAGAGCGGCGGCGCGGGGGGGGCTAGCGCTAGATCCACAAAGGGACGGGGGGAGCGTACGCTGCAACCCCCGCCCCCCGGCTGCAGCCTGCCCAGGGCTACAGCCGTGATGGGCTGACGCCACAGCGCTGAAAATAGCAGTGCAGATGTTCCGGCTTACCCAAGCAGGGATGTCTACACACTACTATTTTTACCGTTGTAGCTCGGGCCCTGCAAGCCTGAATCTGTACAGTGGGTTCTGAGACTTGCTGCCACGGGAGTTGTGTCGTGTTCCCCCCCCCCCGCCCCCCGTAAAGACATACACACGCTTATAGTCAGTGTTGCAACACCTGGTATTTCGGCACTCTGCTGCCAAGTGGGATCCTTAGCCCTGAGTTAGGTGCCCAGGCTCCTTATACCATGCATGGGGTGAGTTAGACTCCAAAGAAAGGGATTTACAAATACCAGTATGCTGAGCAGGGAACTGTCCAATCTGGCAGTAGGAAATGCCAAGGAGAAGCGTGGGGGCTAACCCTCATCTCTCAAAGTGAGTTAGGTGCCTGACTCAAGGCCAGAGATAGAGGGCCTATCTCTACTTTGGCATCACAGATCTGAACTGGGATCCACTCCTGGAGTTAGGCACCTAAGCCAGGTCAGCCCTTTTCATGAAAAACTGGAGATTCCCCCCCCCCATATTGTAGCCAGTAACCTGGTGATCAGGTTACTGACCTGGGATGTGGGAGATCTGTTTTAAAATTTCTGCTCAGAAGCAGGGACTTGAACTTAGTTCACCCATATCCAGGGAGTAACTGCCAGAGTATAGAGTTATTATCTTTCCAGTCTCACTGGTCTGTGACTGTGCTAGATAATAAATAAATAAATAGTAATATATGACTTCTATTCACAAAAAGAAAAGGAGTACTTGTGGCACCTTAGAGACTAACCAATTTATTTGAGCATAAGCTTTCGTGAGCTACAGCTCACGTCATCGGATGCATACTGTGGAAAGTTTAGAAGATCTTATTATATACGCACAAAGCATGAAGAAATACCTCCTCCCGAGAGTGGGGTGGGAGGAGGTATTTTTCATGCTTTGTGTGTATAAAAGATCTTCTACACTTTCCACAGTATGCACGCGATGAAGTGAGCTGTAGCTCACGAAAGCTTATGCTCAAATAAATTGGTTAGTCTCTAAGGTGCCACGAGTACTCCTTTTTTTTTTGCGAATACAGACTAACATGGCTGTTACTGACTTCTATTCAGTTTTTCATAGTGGACCCTTGCTCCCCAGTATAGTGTTTCTTTTCTACTCATTCAGACATAGATCCTTTTACACTGGGGTATCCCCTTCCTGCCACTCTCCCCATCCTGGCAATGATGATAATTGCATCCGAATCATGTACGCTTTCTAATGCTGCATGTGTTAGAGTGAGTGTAAATAATGTGTGTATCAGACTGATGTGTGTGTACAATATACTTAAATATACATGTATGTGCTTTAAATGGTACTATGTGTAAACTTCAAAATATATTGTTAACTTTATTGTTTATGTTTCCATTTTTTTACAAAAACAAACTTGAATATTTCCTTCATTCCTGCACATATCCCTTCCAAACTTATGAAGTGTTCTTTCCCACATTAGGAAGTGGAATTTGAAGTTGCTCAGTGATCTTGGTAGAATGGTATGGTCAAAAAGTGTTGGGAAAATCTTTAAAATGTGAATGACATAGAAACATGTAAATCTCCATATTACTCGTTTCAGAGTAGCAGCCATGTTAGTCTGTATTCGCAAAAAGAAAAGGAAAACTAGTGGCACCTTGGGGACTAACCGATTTATTTGAGCATAAGCTTTCGTGAGCTACAGCTCACTTTATGATACATCTGAGTACATGATTGGTCCCAATAACTTCAGTGGGACTACTCACATACTAAAAATGATGCATGTGCTTGGGATTGGGGTTTAGAGGTGTACTATCACATATACATTTTTTTATTTGTGTACTGCTTTTTTGTCTGTACTGGATTGATAACTATTTGAGGCAGGGATTTTGTCTTATACTTGTACAGCAGCGAACATATTGTTAACATTTGCTAAAATGTTTTCTCTGTGTATGATAATGCAATATAAGTCGAATGCTTTGAATAGTATTTGATATAAATGTCTTTTCTTAAAACTAATTTTCTGTCCTTTTGACTTTAGCAGTAATAATGTCAAATAAGGAGGTGAAGGCAGCACTGAAAAGTGCCAGAGATGCAATAAGAAATAAAGAATACAAAGAAGCCTTAAAACATTGCAAGGTAATTAATTCTTCCACTTGTATAAACATTAATTGTGTGTACATATAAAAAGCCCTACTATTTTCTGTCTACTGGAATTGTACTCTATACTTTCTGCAGTAATATACATACTAAGTAATGTACACATCTTGGCAGTGTTCATAGTGAATGTTTTGCTGTGGGGTAATCACTAAAATCCGATGGATCAGTCTTCTTTTCTTGAATGAAGGTGAAGTTCACCAGAGTCAGACAAATGCCACCCTTTCAGTTCACACATTGGATCTTATTGCTAGATGGTAGATATTGTGGGTTGGTGTGATGTTGATTTCATTAGTTGCCCATGTTAGCTTGTCCAGAAAAGGAGATCAGTTTTCGGTTGCATGTGCTTAAATGCGAAGCAGAGGGTACAATAACTCCTCACTTAAAGTCGTCCCAGTTAACATTGTTTCGTTGTTATGTTGCTGCTCTGTTAGAGAACATGCTCGTTTAAAGTTGCACAGTGTTCGGTTATAACACCCTCCACCCCCGGCGCCTCCCACCTGCCAGCAGGCCCCACAGATCAGTGCCTCCCCACTCACTTCTGTGCCTCCTGCCCACTGCAGTCAGCTGTTTCGCAGCACGCAGGGAGGTGAGGAGGGAGGACATGGCATGCTTGGGGGAGGGAGTGGGACTGGGCGGGAAGAGGTGGGGTGGAGTGGAGTGAAAGCAGGATGAGGCCTTGGGGGAAGGGGTGGAGTGGGGGCAGGGCCTGGGGCAGAGCACCCCCTGGCAGTTTGAAAAGTCAGCGCCTTTGGGCCCGGAAGCCCACGGCTGTTTCCAGCTCTGCAGGGATCTAGAGGCCCAGTGCCTCTGCATTGTGTGTCCCAAGCATACCATGCAACCTGGCAGATTGGCTCCCTTAGGAGATGACTGGTCTCACCAGCATCTCAGGGGGTGGGAGGTGTTCAGTGACTAACTGGTGCAGGCTGTGTGATCTGCTGCTCAGCAGAGACATCCCCATGGGGTGCTGGGGATAGGATGCAGCACACTGTCCCTTCCTTTGTCCTGCTGCTTGCCTGCTCTGCCTGGCTCCCATGTTGAGCCCAAAGCCACAGAGCTTGCATGGGGAGGACTTTGCAGGCCTAGGAGTGGGGTGTCGTTGGTCCACACTCTCAGCAGAGCTCTGGGGCCAGAGGATATTCACTTACCTAGTCACAGCTGTGAGTCAAACTGCACCAAACTGGCATAAAGAAATTTACCAACAAAAAAGAAATAAAGCAAAACCGCAATCTCTAGATGTGTTTTTTTGAGTTGGGAAAGTTCAGCAAGAGAAGCAGCCGGACGATCCACCCTCTTCCACCGTCTGACTCTACCACCTCAAACAAGCTTCACAATCATCATTGCTGAGTATAGTATTACATTGTTTAAAATTGTTTAAAACTTATACTGTATATGTATATAATGTCTTTTGTCTGGCGAAAAAGATTTACCTAAGCCCTCCCACCCCCCATTTAGCATTAATTCTTACGGGGAAATTGGATTCGCTTAACATTGTTTCGCTTAAAGTTGCATTTTTCAGGAACATAGCTACAACGTTAAGCAAGGAGTTACTGTATTAATTCTCAGATGACTGTGACAAAAGTCTGTTTCTAACCATAGACTTTAGAGGAATCCTTCAATGACCACAGTTACTGAGACCTGTGTCACGAGGACTGTCCATATGCAGTTTCTTCTTGCTAAAGAAAGCTACCAATTAAAACAATAACCTTTTATTAATGCTCTAACTTATGTTATCACTATGCAGAAAGTAACATCTTGTTAAATAGATACCTAATAAATAAAATTCACTGTGTACCAGACTAGTATGTTCAGGAGCTTTTATTCTAGAAAGTAAGAAAACTGATTAATCAAACTCGGTAGTTGAGTCTGTAAGACACATTTAGTACACTAGCTTCATTTGAACTCTTACATTTTTAGGCAGTGCTGAAACAAGAGAAAAATAACTACAATGCCTGGGTGTTTATTGGCCTGGCAGCTGCAGAGTTAGAGCAGCCTGATCAGGCCCAAAGTGCATACAAAAAGGCTGCTGAACTTGAACCCAGCCAGCTACTGGCATGGCAGGTATGTATTCGACTCTAGTTCCCCTTTACCCGTCCTATTAAATAAGCTACTGTGTTCTTAAGTATAGGAACAAGATCCAATCAACATTTGACTCTTAGGGCAGATCCTCAAGTTGTGTAAATTGTCATATAACAAATTATACCAGTGCGGATCTGACTCCTTGTATGTACAATGTGAAAACCAATGGGAGTTGCATGTGTGTAAAAGAGGGCAAGTTTTGGTTTCATTATATTTAAATTATGATAGGTCTTCTAATGGATAAATATGTTTCATTTCCTTGGAAAACAAAACAAACAAACAGAAAAAGTATGCTTATCCCCCTTAGGTGCTTTCTTAGTTCCCTTGCTCATGACTCAGTAAATTTAATTTGGTGTTTCTCTTCTATAAGAGAGAACATTGTGCACAATAACTTTTTTCCCAGCCTCTGATACAGAGTTGTGAAAATTGGACTATGTTGTTGATTTCCATGGTCCTAGGCAACAATAATAGACACTCTTTAAGATGGTTGTGCAAGTGATAATCTACAACGTGTGCTATTATATTAGATTCCTGTGCCCTTAGGGCACATCATGAAGCATATGGCTGAAGGCTAGGTCGTTGATTCATGTGTCTGGTAAAAGGGAATATTTAGTGTTTTGTAACTTAATAAAGAGGTTTTTTAATATCAGTAATTTTAATTTTTTTAAATGCAACAATTGGACATATATTGAACTTACCTTAATTGAATCCTCATCAGCCAGTCAGGCTCTGGCTTTTTTTAAGATAGTACAAAACAGTAACTTACTGAGACAAAAATGTTTTCTGTAGTCTTGCACAATTTAAGATGCTTTATTGTTGTCCATTGACTGGTGTTAAAATATGATTTTACTTAACTGTGTTCAGGTAGTCTGTGTTCCACTTCACTAATCTCAGAAATCATTTTAAGAAAATACAGTGATCTTTTATTATAATGTAAATGATATTTAAGAACATAGGAATGGCCATACTGGGTCAGACAAGAGTCTGTTTAGCCCAGTATCCTGTCTTTCGACAGTGGCTAGTGCCAGATGCTTCAGAGGGTATGAACAACACAGCAATTATTGAGTGATCCATCCCATATTGTCCAGGCCCAGGTTCTGGCAATCAGTGGTTTGGGGGCACCCAGAGCATGGGGTTGTGTCCCTGACCATCTTGGCAAATAGCCATTGATTGAGCTATCTACCATGAACCTTTTTGAGCCCAATTATATTTTTGCCCTTCACAGAATTCCCAGCAACGAGTTCCACAGGTTGACTGTGCGTTGTGTGAAGAAATACTGCCATGTTTTTGTAGCCCCCTTTTTTACCCAAGCAGCTAGTCGAAGTTTGGGGTCCAAGGGATGTTCCAGTTAGGAGGAAAAATTGGTGATAGTCAGGTATTTCTCTGATGCAGTTTTGTTTGTTTATAAAGAAAGTGTCTCTGAACATGGAAGGAATTGTGTAGCAGAAAGCAGTTCTTTTGCTCACAGCACCAAGTACACTCTTCTCAGCCTGCACCCTGATCCAAAAACCACTCTGCAGGTTTCTTCCAGAGGCAGACACTGTTTTCAGCTGCTTTTTCAGGCTGACTGTCTCGGCTCTATGTGTTCTGCATTCCCCACCCTTTACAAAACACACTACTGACCATCTCTGCCCCAACAGTCTGAAAATACTTGGAAAGGAGCTTTGTGATTAACATACTCTGACAGTTTTGTTAATTGAAGAATGCATTCACACCCAGTCTCAAAGAAGTTTCTGATCTAAGCAGTCACCAGTACCTCTCAGCATAACATTATATTCTGATCCTGCATTGAGATTTGAGCAGACAGATCCCAATAGAGCTGCACTGAAGGCATTGGGTTTCTTGTGGGCACAGCCAGACTGCATGCCTTAAAATGATCTTGGAAATATCAGATGTGAAATCTAACATACATTTTACTTTTGTTTAGGGATTAGCAAATTTGTATGAGAAATCTAACCAAACAGATGTCAAAGAAAACTTGTTCAATGTTTACCAAAAGCTCTTGGAACTCTATGAAAGGTAAAGAATATTTTAGATTAAATTATGACACTGCAACATGTTATCTTAAAATTTCAGTTGCAATAGAAAAAATCCAGTTTTAATGCCATCACTGATACATGTGATAATCTGCCACTGACACGGCTACGACTCTGAAACCTGTGTATAGTAACTAATTCTAATACTCATGTTGTATCTGAGGTAAGGCCTTGTCACCCCTAGTGGTTTTCTATAATGTGAAGTTGGGATAGAGATAAATTATCACTTTCCTATTGTCTTTTTATAAGAAGAAATCTTTTGGAATAAATATTATCTAAACTATTGACATTAAGTATCTGGTGTCATGACTGTATCCATTGACTTAATGTGGTGCATAGATGGATGAACTTTATAAATCTCATAACTCTCAGTTGATGTTGATGGTTAGCATAAATATCACTAGTACCTGTACTAACAATTTTTATGGTCACAGGGAATTTCATCTCCCATTACAGTTTACAGTTCTAAACAAAGCTAGCTCTGGTTGTATGTCACCAGTTTCCTCAACTGATTGAAGTGTTCTTATTGCTTTGTTTTTGTGATTTTGGTTTTGGCTAATGGACACTGTCAACTTATAAATCATACATCTTTTTAAACATTTTTAATTACTTCTGTTACAAGTAACATCTAAGATAACTATAATTGAAAGATTAATGGAAAATACTTTTGTTCCAGTTTGTTTACTTTTTGCATTTGACAGCATT
Organism: Lepidochelys kempii; assembly: GCF_965140285.1. Classification (NCBI taxonomy): domain Eukaryota; kingdom Metazoa; phylum Chordata; order Testudines; family Cheloniidae; genus Lepidochelys; species Lepidochelys kempii. Next base: position 61,553,949 of record NC_136384.1, on the reverse strand, counting down.
TAGGATAAACTGACTATATACAGTTTGCTTAGATTTTTCACACAGTAACTGCAAGAGAAAAACATTCTAAAAAAATTCACAATAGTTGCATTAGAACTTGGAGGCACATATAGTATCTGCAGCAACTTCTAATGCTTTCATTTAAAAAAGAAAAAAAAGTCTAGATTTCAAGTTGTCAGTGTGTCTTGAAGAATGCATTTCTCCATATTTGTTAGAAAACAGACCTAGCCTTTTCGTGTTTTTTTTTTTCCCCATCTTCTTCTAGTACTGACAAGCAGAAGTGGTGTGAAGTGTGTAGGAAACTTGTGGAATTGTATCACCAAGAAAAAAAATACCTAGAGGTCAGTTACTGGTTTACTGTCTCTCCTCTTCCTATGCAAATTATTCATATTTTTTTTTGTAGCGAGAACTCATCTCGCTTAATTATATACCTCTGTTCTCCGACCAGCTTTTACCACTAAATTTAGAGGCAATCTATTGAATTGACATGTCTTAACATAAAAAGCAATCCTAGAAATGGTTAGTTTACCTTTTATTAAAAGGAAGTTGCAATCATTTTGTTCAATACAATGTTCTGAAATTCACCGTGTTGACATGTTGTGTCATATAAACAAAATTGCATTAAAATGTTAGTTTCTGGTGGCAGTCAAGCATTTGAATATTTTTCCACTTTTTTTTTTTAACTCAGGGACTCAGAAGTTAGGAAATGCCAGCTCAAAGGATGCCTATGCAACCTTAATTCTGCCCTCTTGTGCTTATGCATTATAATACAGTTTGTAATTAAATGATGACATACTATTTTTTCTACAGTATTTTTTCATCTACTCCAGTTTTTTGGGAGTATTTCGATTCCTTGAAGTTTGAGAACTTTAATGTTAGTTTCATAGCAAAAATTCTTTGCCAAGGATTATTATTAGTTTGTTATTTTGTTTGCAAGGCAGACAAACCTTTGAAAACCTAGATGTAAAACATAAACCAGAGTTTGCTCAGTAGTAGGAGGGATTGAACCTGGGATCTCAGGTTCTAGAAGCATGAGCTTCTGCTGTGTGAGCCTTAAAATCCAGCTCTGGTATCTCAAAGCCAGTATTAGACTCATAAATTCAGCTTCCTCTATGTGGTCCAGCCACTAGAGAGAGAGAGAGAGAGAGCCACACTGTGGTTATTTGATACTTTCTGTGTTTCACTTCTGTTAACAGTCTCAAATTTTAATAGGTATTCCATTCTCTGTCTGAATATAATGCAGAGTCACTTCGCTGCTGGAAAAGATAATAGTGCCTGGGGAGCTATTTTCTTTTTTAAACTGGTCATCAGAAGTATGGTTTATCGAATTCTTTACCTTACACAGTGCATGTAGGGTAGTATCAGACCTATTGTTAATGCAGATTCCTCTATTATGATGGAGTTTTTGAAGGAACATTTGAAAGGTTTCTTTACAGCAGTATTTTGTTATACAAGGTTAAATGAGCAATTACAGACCATCAGCTACATCTGTTGTACTAAACTGCTTAAATACCACTAGTTCTGTTGACTGTACTAAACAGCACTGTGTAGTAATTTGTCCAACACTCACTCATTAGCCCTTGCCTCTTGCTAAGTGCTAATGCTATTTTCCAACCACTTAAGTTGGGAAATTGTAAATCTTATTGGCAAGGGGTTAAAATAAATTGGCGTGATCACACTGGGTGTCAGATTTTTAAATGAATTACAGAATGATTCATTTCTCTTTCCTGTTGACAGGTGGCTCGCACATGGCACAAACTGATAAAGATAAAACAGGAGGAAGGTGCAGATAATGCTGAGCTCCACCAGCTATGGAAGAGGCTGATCCAATTACTGCCAGACAGTACACAGAATCAAGATAATGAGACACAGCAGTTGGTAATGTTTCTCCCTCCTACTCAAATCATAGAAATGGAGAGCTTGAGAGGTCAGCTAGTCCATCCCTCACAGCATGCTGGGCAAGATCAAGTATATCTAGAGCATCCTTGACAGCTATTTGTCTAACCTGTTCTTAAAAATCTCCAATGTTGCTGTTCCACAGTCTCTCTATTCCAGTGCTTAACTATTCTTATCATTAGAAAGTTTCCCCTAATATCTAACCTCAGTCTCCCTTGCTACAAATTAAGCTGATTACTTCTTGTCCTACCTTCAATGGACATTCAGAACAATTGATCACTGTCCTCTTTATAACAGCCTTTAACATATTTGAAGATTGTTATCATGTCCCTACTCAGTCACTTTTCTCAAGACTAAACATGCCTGTTTTTTTAACCTTTCCTCATAGGTCAGGTTTTCTAAACCTTTTATCATTTTTATTGCTCTCCTTTGGACTTTCTCCAATTTGTCCACACCTTTTTTAAAGTATAGCTCCCAAAACTGGTGCCAAGTAGAGTGGCCCAATTACCTCCAGTGTCTTTCTTACGACAGTCCTGTTAAATCATCCCAGAATATTAGCCTTTTTTTCAGCTGCATCACGTTGTTTACTCATATTCAATTTGTGATCCACTATAATGCCCAAATTCTTTTCAGCAGTATTACTGGCTAGTCAGTTATTCACTATTTTGTGTTTTTTTTCCTTCTGAAGTGTTCTTTACTGTTGTCTTAATTGAATTTCATCTTGTTGATTTCAGACTAATTCTCCAGTCTATCAAGCTCATTTTGAATTCTAATCCTGTCCTCCAAAGTGTTTGCAACCCCTCCCATCTTGGTGACATAAGCAAATTTTAAAGCATTAAAGTCCTGTGGGATCTCACCCGTCCTCCATGAGTTCTCAAAAATTATCACTAATGGTTCCAAGATTTCTTCAGCTAGTTCCTTAAGTACCTTTGGGTGAATTTCATCAGACCATGAATACATCTAACTTAACTAAATATTCTTTAATCCATTCTTTCTCTATTCTGGCTTGTGTTCCTTCCCCCTTGTTGTTAATATTAATTATGTTAAGCATTTGGTCACAATTAATCTTTTTAGTGAAGACTGAAGCAAAATAGCCATTAAACACCTTAGTGGATACAGGCAACTAGACTTTGGGTTAAATTTTAAAAAGTGCTTAAGTGACATGAAGAGCCCAAGACCCATTGACTTTCAGTGGGATTTAGGCTTTTTGAAAATTTTGTCTGTAGGTTTCTAAGTCACTTAGGCTCAGATCCACAACAGTATTTAGCCTTCTAACTTCCACTGAAATCAGTGGAAGTTGGGAGCCTAAATAACATTGTGGTCCTGGGCCATAGACCCTTTGAAAATATTACACACTGTGTGTCCCAGAATATTGGTAATAGAAATTAAATCAGGAGAATTTATTGGAGATGGAAGAATACATTTTTGAAAAGCCCCTGTAATGTAGTGTCTTACATAACTGCTGTTTTAAAAAAAAATCTTTTGTGATGCATTACTTTTAAAAGTTTAGATTCATTTTGGCAGTGTTAAGGTTCTATCTTAAAGGCACCCAAAATAGGAGCATCAAAATGAACACTTGCATACCAATATTTAATAAGTTATTCAAGCTCATAGCTGTCATAATGGATAGTGCTTCATGTGCGCTCTTTTTGGTATATATCTTATGCCATTGCATGAATTAGATTGTTTACCTCCTTCAACTAGTAGCACACTTACTACCAGGCTTTGAACACTACATGAATAATACTTGAGTATGAAGAACCACCCTGTTATGTATTTTGCTCTTTGCACAACAGAAGTTCTATGAAGGACCACCTGGGCACAGTGGGGCCAAATAAACATATTATAATCATGTTTATGGTATATTGCACCCTGTTTAGTTACCCAAAATAGTGACTAAATTTCATAAGTTCACTATTTGTAGCTTTTCTTGCTAATTCACACTGTTGTACACTTACCAATTTCTTATTTCAGCTTTTTACTGCATTTGAACATGCAGTGAACTCTGTAGACACGGTTCCCAGTGAAGACCACCAAAAGCTTTATAAAAACTTCATTCAGTGTTTGTCAAAAGTAAGAACAGTTTAATTTATAGTCTCTTCAATAACACAAATAACATCTAATAATACTGCATGAATAGCTAAATAAATTGCTTTGACTTTTTTTCCTCAAGTTTCCTCATGAGACTGCCAGGCTGAAGAAGGCCTGTGATGATATGATGGTTTTGTATCCCACCATGAGTTATCCTTTAGAAGTGCTCTGCTTGCACTTTATTCAGTCAGGTGAGTGGGATGGTTTTGGTTCATTTTTGTTGTTCCAAATCTTGTATCTTTTCACTGTGACTTTTGTCTTGCCCTTCACTCCCCCAGCCCTTCTCATAAAAAAGGGAACCAGTCTTTCAAGATCTGTTACTTCACTTTGTTGAGGGAAGATGTAGTTTGAGGCAACTTGCACCACTTTTCAACACAAATACATTGTCTATATTAGGTGCTATGTTTCTACCACCCTGGAGAGGAAGACAGTTCTGTTCTAAACTATAGTGTCTCAGAGCTGTGAAACTTAGTACTACTGTAGCATCAAAGGACTTCTTAAAAAATAAGTATTCTTTGTTCAAGACCAGTTCTGGATTCTTGATTCCTTTGCTGGCAGTGTACTCAGTCCCATGGGAAGAGTGCTTCACGAAGCTTAAAAGGAGCCTCTCTAGATAAGTGAAGTTTAGCTACATGAGGTTTGAAGAGAATCCTGTTTGCTTGTCTTTGGTGGAAAGGATGGTGACAATAAAACCAAAGCTCTGGAGATGGCTAAAGTGAGAGAATTGGTGAACCAGTATACCCCTTTCCTCTTGGTAGGAACATTCATGAATCTTTTTCCACAAGACTTCCTGGTGGGTGGGCAGTAAATGGGGCTTTTTAGGGTGTTTCAGTGAAGTGGAGGAGAGGGGTCTTTTTTAAAAACAGATTTGTTTGTTATATGCTTTAAGAAGGCAGCATGCAGTCTTCCACACTGCCGGGTTTGAAACTGTGTTAAATTTCAGTTTTGAGCGCTCACTGTTGCATTAATATTCTATAAGTGAATAAAAGAAAAGGAGTACTTGTGGCACCTTAGAGACTAACCAATTTATTTGAGCATGAGCTTTCGTGAGCTACAGCTCACAGCTGTAGCTCACGAAAGCTCATGCTCAAATAAATTGGTTAGTCTCTAAGGTGCCACAAGTACTCCTTTTCTTTTTGCGAATACAGACTAACACGGCTGTTACTCTGAAACCTATAAGTGAATAGTGATTTTAAATGTGTCAGCTTTTGGTGTCACAGCTGATACCTTAAAGGGTCCAGAAGTGACTTTCAAGTTGGACACCCCCAAAAACACTACTTGTAAATATACAGTCATATCGACCAGGAATGTCACACAAAAACTAAGTAGAAGTGTATGCCAAGAATCCATACAGAAATTCCTGTGTTTTTTAAACAATAAAGCTGTATAATTTCCTTTGTTAGGAGTGGAAGAATGCCTTATAGTACCAAGTTTCAGGGAGCTAGGCATCATGAAAGTAATACAGCAGCAGAAAAATTGTAATACAGAACTCTTAATTTCAGTGTTTAAAACAATTGAACCCAGTGGAGAGGAACCAGCAAGAACAAACCAACAAGCATAATTCATCTGCAAGAAGTGCTAGTACATAGTCTATTGTATCACAGCAGAACAATCCAGAATGTGTGCATTCCATTAAATATAAGTCTGAACCCAAATATGTAATCAGGCTTCTATGCTTTAAAACAAAGAGAAGGGAATTGTTAAGCTCATTCTGTTTCTTTGTGACTTTCCTGAGCATCTTAAAGCTGAAGTTCCATCTCAAAATAGATATGGCTGGCTGCTATGGAATGCACGGATCTGCACCAGGCCCAAAACTGCTGAATTCACTCCTCCTTGCAAAGAGTCATTTATTATTTTCATCTCTATGTGCCTGGACCAGTATTGGTAAAATGAATCTTAACTATCCAACCATATAGTTTCCTGAGCTTTAACAGTTTTCAGTGTTCTCTCTTTATCCTTGCTGGAATAAGCAGACATCCATTTCAGTTACAGTTATTCCATTAAATTCAATGGAATTACTGATCCTAGGCCAGTGGTGAACTTGTTCAGAGACCAAAGGAATTCCTACTGGCCTTGGAATTTGCTGTGTGACCTTGGCCAAGTCACTTCACTTCACTGTGCCTGATTCCCCTCCAACCTTTTGTCTGTCGTGAAAGATTATAAGCTCTATGGCGAAGGGACTGTCTTTTATCTAGGTGTTTGCATTGTGCCTAAAGTAATGGGACCCTGATTGCAATTGGGGTCTCCTAGAACCACATATAATACACTGTATAGCCTAAATGTAAAGATCAAACACTGATTTCTTTATTGTAGTGTGCCGATACTACATTGCAGTCCATTTTGTCATTAAGCTGATAGTTTTGCACTTTAAGAAAGATGTGGACTTGAAACTGCACTCAAATTCTAGCATGTGTTCACTTATTTGTAGAACATAAAACATTGTAAAGAGGTTACGGTCAACACTTCAAAGATCACACAATATAATACAGCACACAATATCTAAACGAGTTTTACAAGGTGTATTGTTTAGACCATGCTTCCATTTTCTACAGTCTAATCCAGGTTAAACAAATATATAATTTATAAATGAACAATCATAGAAACTTAGACCAAGATTTAAAAAAATAGGTGTCTAAAGGAAAGGCTTGTATATCCATATTTAAACACCTAATAACCTAAATGACTTTAGGGCTATGATTTATGCTGTCAACCAGCCTCAAAACTGGGGGAACATGAATGTGGCTTAGTGCCACCTTTTTCTCCACTTTTCTTCTGAGCTGTGCCAAGTACAGCTCAAATACAGTACAGGATCTGCTCTGGAGTGTTAAAGCTAAAGAAACAGGGAAGTCAGTTGAATCCCATCTCTGTACAATTATCAAAATTAGAAATTTTGAATCTAACAGTAGAATCTCTCAAATTTGTCTTCACTCTTCTGGTATTGAGGTGCCACAATTTGTCTCTCTCAAAATGTTATGGGTTTATCGTCCGTTAAATAATTCTTGTAATTGATAATGCAACATTTTGGTGATTGATACACTACCAATTGTAGAAATTTCTGCTTTCAGAAAATCCAGTTTGCCCCATCTAAGTTGTTGCATAGGGAAATATGTATACAAAAATTACTCCCTTTAGACAAAGATCTAAACCTACAGCCTTCACTCTCCCATGAATATTTGTGCAAATTCCCAGGATCCTGAACACTGTAATCTCTAAAGGCGGATTGAATTTTGCTTGGAGTAATTTAAAGAACGGGGTGGATTTCTCTAATAAGATGTAGCCCTTCTTATCCCTCATAGATTTGTTGGCCCCAGTGTTCAGTATTCCTTAACGCTACACACTTTTAAAATTTCCATTTTTAATAATCTAATTTCAAGATAAGTTTTTTGTAAGAGATCTTGACCAAGCTTTAGCTTGGTCTAGGAGACAAGGTACCCATCTTGGATTCATTTTTAAAGGCATGAAATAGTTAGCTATCCCAGCAGAACCCTTCTACTTGAGAATTTCTCAGTGAGATTACAGCCTGTAAAGTAGTCTAAGGGAGCAGTTACCCTGAGTTTTGACTTCCCCTGAACAGTCAGTACCTGCTTCTGCTGCTGCTGGGATTTTAGCAATGGCTTACAAACTTACATGGATATAACTACATCGCTCAAGGGTGTGAAAAGTCCATATTTTTTACACTGATTTAATCCCTAGTGTAGACAGCTCGGTGTCAATGGGAGGGCTTCTCCCATCGACATAGCTACTGCCTCTCATGGAGAAGGATTAACTACTCTGACGGGAGAAGCTCTCCTGTCGGTGTAGTAGCATCTGCACTGAAGTGCTACAGTGGCACAGCTGTGCCGATGCACTGTTTTAAATTTGGACCTGCCCTTATATGCTGAATCTTCATGACTTTATTTTCCAGCACTTGTGTATAAAATTTACTGGAGTTGGCATTTTTTTTTGTGATATTGTGTGTACAATCTTATAGAATGTGGCTTCTTTCCAGGCCCTCTAAATACACCGCTGCTCATTTGACTTATGCTCCTTATGTATGTTCTGCAGTATACAGCCTAATTATTACTTAACTTAAACAAAAATTTGAGTATTTATGAAAAGCCTTAAGTCACTTTGCAGCATAAGCTTATTTACTGTAATGCTTGGGCATCTGTTTTCTCTGATACTCAGCTGTTTCAAAGCCATCCATCACTGTTTTCTGTTCTGTTGTGGACAAGTACATTTATTTCCTTCCTGCCTTGGCTTGTATGCTGATGTCTCCAAGTCAATATGATTCAGCTTATGAAGATGAATGAAAACAGATACTGAACCTCATTCATAGTTAGCACAAGAAGAAATGGTAGGACTCTCGCCCATCACTAAATGACCAAATTTTGGTATGGGAAAGGGAAGTAGTTAAAGCAAGGGTTCTTGGGCCACATGCGGCCCAATTACACACAGCTGCGGCCCAGCTCAGCTGTGTGCTAAAGGCCGGCCCGCATGCCCTGGGTCCACCAGGTTCCCAGCTACCCGGCATGGAGGGGTCTGGCTGGGCTGCCCTGCCACACAGCACGTCAGGATCGGGGCTGCCAGCCTGCCCTGTGTGTTGGGAATCTGGGGCCGGGGCTGCTGGCGGGCCCTGAGGGGTTGGGAATCCAGGTCAGCTGCCTGGCCCTGCAAGCTCCAGGATCTGGGGCAGCTGGCTCGTTCCTGCATGGTGGGGTCTGGGGCAGCTGTGCGGAGGAGGTCCGGGGTCTGGGGCAGCCGGCTGACCCCATGGGGTCCAGGGTGGGCAGCTGGCTGCCCCGCGTGCTGAGATCGGGGATGGGGCTGCTGCTGCCCGGCCTCAGTGGCCCAGGTAACAAAATGTATAATCAATTGAGAACCACTGACTTAAAGCATTTGTACTGTATGTTTTTAAAACATATATTATGTAAAGTTTTACAAATAGGAAATGCTCATGGTCAGAAAATAATATGCTCTAAAAATAGATGTTTTTGGGGAGGGTGTGTGTGTGTATATGTATGTATTATATGTATTTATGTATGTATTAAAAAAATCTATGTTCCGTTAATACCATGCAGAAATGCAAGATGCATGTACAGCCATCTGAACAATTACTTTAATCTGTCTTCAATTTTTTTTAACTGTTTATTACATCTGTGTCTTGCTTTCTACTATGGATCTCAGCCTTCCTTCCCCAAGTCTGCTTATAACTTCAAAGCTGCCACAAACATGGAAAAACACAGATGCTGTATTTTCATTTAAAAGATTGCACAAATTCATTTACTGTGCCACTAGGGCTGCAATTTTCTAACAGTAATTTTATTTCCCTTTTGTATTGGTAACTAAAGATGAACAGGTTGTGTATGCACATGAGAAATATCACTGACATCCTGATTTGCTAACCGATCCCCAAAATGGACAATCTATCAATCAGCTGGCAACTGAAGTAGTAGAAATAAATTCTTGTCTATAACAAACTGCACCATAAAGTAGGAGAGTCACCACACAAACTTCTTTGGTTTAACTGTGCTGCTTAGTTTATACACAGCATGAATCTTATTTCAGTGACTCTTAGAATATTTTACCTTAATGACATGGTCATTTAGACCAGGCTGGGAAGTCATCTTGATCGCTTGGGAAGTTTAATCTTGCCTGTAGCTCATGTAGGATTGACAGTAACCTTCCAGCACACACACAGAAAAGAGACTGCAGGGATAATTTTAAAGTGGTAGTAAGTCCTGAAATATGCACAGTAAAGTAAGTTCTGCAGATGCATATGCTTACTTTTTAAAAAAATGACATTTGTTCTCTCTTAGGTTTGGGTGGCAACTACAGATACCTTGTTACCTATAGTTTCATATGTTGATGCTTCTCACTAATCCATATATAATCAATAAACAGTCTACACTGGTGGTTCTCAACCTATTTACCATTGTGGGCTGCATATGCAGCTCTCTGTTATGTGGGCCACATCCATGCAATATATATGCTACATGTATGGCCTGGAGGATGTCACATGGGCTGCAGCAGTGTGCTGATTGGGCTGCAAGTGGGCCACTGGTTGAGAACTACTGGTCTGTGTGCATACTAAGCTTAACTAGGTGTCACCCATCTTCCACGTGAAGGACAGCCTGCTCAGTTTCTGAGTCCTTCAAACCTTTCCAGTAGCATTTTGCCCTCTTGGTTACAATCTTATGTCTTTCTTTGTCTACTCGGCCTCTTGACCCCGATCTGAACTAGTATGATATTTCCTTAGGAGTTGTTTATCTGTGCCAGAATCTGCAGTAAATAACCCCCGCCCTCCCATTTTAATTCTCAGGGGGTGAGACTCTGTAACCCTCCCTGCTGGGGCTAGACTACCATCCCTAGCTCAAAAAGTTATATTTCGCATTAATAGATACACACACTTATGACAAATCCCATGGCACATCTCAATGTACTAACTAGTCTTTTGACTAGTTTCTATACGTCCATGGTTTCACATCTACCACAATGGCAAAATAGAGGAGTGGAGTATTTGTCTAGTTACAAGTTCCCGAGTGAAATTCCTGAAGTGAGATGGCATGGGCTTCTTTCTTCCTCTCCTGTGCTGTAGTGAAGGCCTCTGGTTCAGTAATGTTTGTACGTGCTGTCCATTTTTACAAGTGTTTTGAACTGAAACTTGGCTGCTATGAGGGCATTCAACCCACTGTAATTACTGATTAACAAGCATTTGTGTAGTTCACTCCTTTTTCCTTTGGCATTAAACTGGGCATTCCTTTGTTCATAGTGCCTTAGGAGACCACCAGGAGTGAACTTGCTGTTAGGTCCTTTGGGAAGTGGAGAAGGAACAAGAAACTAAGGGCTATATTCACAAAGAAACTAAAGCACCTAGAAATCACTTAGATTCACAAAGCTTGGGTTAGGTGCCTAAACTCCTGATACAATGAGTGGGAAGAGATAGGTGCTTTAGAATGGGATTCACAAATTCAGCATGCTAGGCAGGGAATCTCCTAAGCTAACCACTGGGAAATGCCAATCTGAGGGGGTATGTGCTAAGCCCTACCCATCTCACAGAGATAGGTGCCAAGTCCAGGTTTCAGGGAAGCACCTCCCTCTGCTTGAGATTCTCAGGTGCAGACCCTCTTTTGGAGTTAGGCACCCATGCTGTTTGGGGTGTGGGAGGAGAAAGAGAGTCCTTCCCTTAAAACTGTTAGCTCAGTAGTTAGGGACTCACCTGGGATGTGGGAGTCCTCTGTCCACCTGAGGGCAAGAAGGGATTTGAACAAGAATTGGCTACCTCTCAGATGAGTACTCCAATCACTAAGCTATAGGATGTTCTGATGTAGGGCTCCCCCAGTCTCTCCTGTTGAAGCTCTTCCACTGAATAAATAATTTGGTGGAAAAAAAAAAAGTAATTGGAATAGGGGAACTGGATCCTGGGTCTCCCACCTGAGTGCTCAAAACATCAAGCTACAGAGTAATTCTCATGCTTGTACACTTTCACTCTCACCTAACTATGCTTTCAAATTGTATTATGTAGTTAGACTGAAAGGTCCTCTGTAGTGGACTTATGGGATGGGGAATTCAGGTAAGCATTAATTTTGGGTTGTTAGCTGTAGCAGGTGGGATCTTCAGCTGTGCTAAATTGAAAGGCCTACCTAGAAAGTAGTTTCCCTTGATGAGGATATGACCTTTAGCAATTTAACCTGAGTGGCTAACTCCAAATTCAGGCCTACAAATTTTGGTATGTGGTTCAGAGGCATTAAGTACTTGTAGTGTTTCTTGACTCTCTGTGTATAGTACTTCTGAAAACTGGTTGCTAGTTTTAGAAATTACTATATGGTAGGAAACTGCTACTAAAAATTCAGCCAAATTAGGTCTGATGGCTAAGTAAATTAATTTCTTTCTAAATCTGTTGAGTAGAATACATTGTTAAATCTTCTTGTGACTTTTGGCTGTTATGCACCATCAAGCTGTGGTTATAAGAAATTTTCTTTTTGTGATACTAGGCAGTTTCACTGAAGAGGCTCAGCATTGTTGTTGCAGGCTTATGGAGATGGACTCAAGTAGCAGCCCAGGCCTTATTGGTTTAGGTATCAAATTCCTCCAAGAAAAAAAATATGAAGAAGCTGTCAAGAGCCTAACTGAAGGTAAACATGTAATATAAAAGGAATGGATAACGTGTTGCATAGTAATTAATATTTCTACTAGGTAAAACTGCTAAATTATACTAGATTTATTTTATGCTTTGTGCTCAAAGTGGAATCAGTTAAACATTTTGTAGTTAGGTAAAACAAGCAGTAAATTTAGAAGGATGTCTGCTTGAAATCTAGCTAATTTTTTAAAAAAGAGTTAAGTTGTTTTGGTTACTACATCTGCTTATAAGTTCCCTTGCCAATTCTGAAGTGTTTCTATAAGTGTGTGTGTTCTTTCTTTCTTTTCTTTCCTCTGACCCTGTTGCTGAGTCAAATCCTACACAAACCCAAGGGCAGAGGATGCCTATTATACAAAAGAAACAGTGAAATTGACTATGTTCTGCGGTATACAAATGCATAAAGTAAACCATAATTTTTTTAATCTTTCAGTTGTAGTAGCCTTATGAAAATAGATTAAAAACAAACTCAGATGTAACTCTGTTTTTTTCTATTAAGCTATGGTGTCCTTTTAAAAACTTTTGTATGTGTATATTTACACTAAAAATGATTGTATTGGCCTTTGAAAGAGAATCTTTAAGCTTTTATACAGCAGCTATAACTACTGCAAAGTTTTATGTTAAACTAATATCTTATTTATTAGTGGCTTGGTTGCACTCAGATGTAAAAGGCTCTCTTAAAATGGGTCATGACTAGAGCTGTTGGACGATAAGGGTTTCTCTCCCCCCCCCCCGGAAAATTTTTAACTTTTTGACTGGAAACCTGAAATATTTCAATTTACTGATACCAGTGGTGTGCCTATGGGAATGATCATTGGGTGCCTCACACCCCCAGTCAGACTACATCTCCCATGATGAACTATGGCCAGGGATTCCTCTGATGTACTACCTCTCCTCACACGAGAAGAGACTATGGTGTGTCATGGGAGATGATGTCTGTCTGTGGAGCCTGGCCCATAGAAATGAACGGGGAGTTGTGGCATCTGAACTACAACCCCCATGAGGCATAGTGGCATATCCTATTGAAATATTTCATTTTTTGGCCAAAAACACAGATTTTCAGGCATTCATATCTTTTGACATAAAACCAATTTTCTGTAGAAAGCTGATACTGTTTTGCCCCCAAAAAACCTTCACTTAAAACCCCAGTTTTCTGTAGAATGTAGGGACTTTTGACATAAAACTGATTTTTTTAAAAAAATTTTTTTTTGTTTTAAAAAAATAGAATTCCTGAACATCTAAATGTTTTTGACCATGAACTGAAAATACTACAACTAGCCCTAGTCATGAACTCAAATTTCAGGTTCATCTAGTTAAAGTGCCTAATATGGGAAAGAATGAGTGACATGGAGCAAGTGAAACTGAGTCATTGCTAAACTGCCCCCTCCCCTTCAAAATATCCCCTTACATTTTTTTTCCCCTAAAACAAACACTGTGTGTGGGATGGGGAATACAGTTAATGCCATGTGTCTGTCTGCTGGGTTTCATCTAGTTTTGCTCATAGAGGCTCTGAGGGAACTTCAGACTGTGGCCTAGTAAGGAAAGTTGAATCTGTTGTTGACAGATACCAGTGGACAATCAAGGTACTTATGCTTTTCAGGAACAGATTAGCTCAAATTTTATTGAGGCGGGAGGGCAGAGAGGGGTGACTAAATCTCAAAACACCAGTGAACTTCTCAATTATCACCAGATTTTTAACATTCCATTTTTAAGGAAGGCTAGTGAGGAGGTTGTGGTGAAATAGTTTTAATATTATCTAAGTCCTAAAATTTCTTTGATCTCTTTCAGTCTGCCTTTAGACCTGGGTGGAGCTCATGCTGTATTGGCATCTGTAGATCTTTTAGTAGTGGACAAAGACCTGAGGAGAAACTTTTGGAGCAGTCCAGGAGATTTTGATCCTCATCTCCCATTAAATGGAAATTTTTATATTCAAAATGAAAATATATCTTAAACCATAGTGTTGTGTAATTCCTTGCCTTTTTCTCCTATTTTCTTACTGGATAGGAAGAATATTGTGAAAATATTGAATGTGTCATAATAGCGAACCTTGCACTCTTTTTAGTTCCACCTTGTTTCATTGTTAATTATAAGTGGCAAGATAATGTTATAAGCCTGAACTAAAATAAAAAGATCTCTGTTTGGGTCTCTGTGCCACTGAGCATGATGATTTGTGGTGGTGTGTTTGTGATAGATCTGTAATGTACAACCACTTCCAACACCCACTAAGGCTATCTGTATCCCCAAGATTTATTTTAAACAGGTAACTGATTTTAAAAATATTTGTTCTAGGTTTGCAGCAGACCAGCCAGTGTCAAGCAGCATGGTATTATCTGGCTGAGGCGCAAATGAAAATGCATAAACACAAAGAAGCTGTTATTTCCTGCAATCGAGGTAATTATCTTGTATCTGAAAGGAGTAGTAGTCCCTAATCTTTCACTTTATATTAGATTAGAAAACAATATGGTCATGTTGTTGGCTTACGTTGTAGCAGATACAAAGAAGTGAGTTATAGTGTGCTTCTGAACTATAACCATCTTAAGAAATCTGATTCCAAGGCTAATAAGGTCTCTCTCCTCAAAATGTAAAATAATTTGTGGTAGTGCCAATGGAAGAAGCTAATGTTACGGTTACAAATAGAAGGGTACTCTGCATGAATGGTTTTTTCCCTCTGAAAAGGCCTGGTGCAATTGAAGGATAAAATAATATCTCGCTAGATGTATTCACAAGTCCATCTTACCTATGGCCATCTTCCTGTGGTGTTCAAGCTCTAGAGTTGTTAAACTGTCTTGATCCTTTGAGATTCTAAGCTGCTATTTATTGGAGTAATTTCCAAAACTGCAATTACTGATACTAAGTTCAATCGTGATTTCCACCTGAATTTCCCTCTACACAGAGAAGGGAAAGCTAAATTTTGCTGTTAAAGGGACATTGTTCATTCAAAATGTCTGAAAACTTTGTACCTAGTAAGTTAGAAGATTATTATAACTGGAAAACTAGTGAAAATAAAGTGGTTTTTTTTTCCTTTCAGTTTCTTCTGAATGTTAGCACCTTGTCGACAGTCAATTTCACATTCTTCCTTGTATAGTTAATTGCTCTCTTGCTAAAAAGAGTTAAATAACAGGGGAACAGAAAAGACCAAGTAACACACTTTAAAAAAAAATCTCAAGAAAAATGGTATGATAGAGGGTGCTCTGTCAAATTTGAACACTTATTTAAGTAAGCTTCACAAAATGTCAAGTTGATAGTTCCATGCTTGATTTAAGAACTAAAGTGAAATCTTTCATTTTTAACAGCTCTTAAGATATCAGGACAACTTGATGATGATGATAGTGGCAATCTACAGCAGAAATACCTTGCCCTTCGTTTGAAAGCAGAGGCTCTTATTAAAATAGCAGGTGCTGACACTGCAGAAGAAGCCATTAGCACTCTTGCGCAGGTATTTTTTGGCTGATATAGGTATATTTAAAGAAAATCAAGCTGTCTTCCTATTGCACTCACAATCAAAGGATGTTTCCCCTTCCCACTCCCCTTATTTTATTCCTAGTGTAGAGAATTATTTTATATCAACAGTATTTGGTAAAACACATGTCTGTCTCCCTCTTTCTCTCTTTTACTTTCCACATTCTCACCTTCCATTTTCTTAGTCATTTCAACTCTCATTTGGCAGTCTCTCTTCTACTATCAATCTTTAAATTTTCAATCTGTCTCATTGATGACCTCCATTTTCGCACCTTATTATCTCTGGTCCCTTATTTTTGTTTTAATCTGAACACAATGAAACAAAACCTATATATGCACAAGATGGAAAAACCAAAGAAAAAAACAAAATTCAATGTTTATGATTTATAAAACAAACCCGAGCCCATAGAGGTCACACAGAGCATCAGTTATTAAAGTGACTAAATAGATAGGTTATGTCCTCACTTTGTGTATTGGGGATTAATATATACTCAACTGCAAAAGTATGTAATAGTTATGTGACCAGACATCCTCACATTTGTTCCAAGCATTTCTATTAGACAGTCATTTTTTTGTCCATGTAGGCAGCACTAGAGAGCTCACCAAACCAGTCTATGTATGAGGGAGGAATTGCAGATTTCCATTTTCTCAGAATAATACTCTGGGCCCCTATAGCTACTGCAGTTTCTTACTGTGAACTTTTAATACTAGCTCATCCAGCACCCCTAAAATACACAAGCTTGGAGAAGGAAAGATAGCAGCACTTAAAGAGAGCACTCAATATGGAATTCCAGAATACATGCACTGTTTGACAGGTATAGAGGATGTGTGAAAGGTTGGCATGTGGCTGTTAGTATGTCCAACATTTACTGTGCGTTGCCAATCTAGCCTTAAACAAATGTTCTGGAGTCCAGCAGTACCTGTTCTAATATTTTGTTCTGGAAAAATCACAAGGATGAGAACTTCACATTCACTCTGGGTCCTTCTTAAAGTCTAGCTCTGTTTCCTCTAGTTCACTTCTCTCTGACTTAGTGGAAAACATTAAGTATACTTGAAGCACTCTTTTTTTTCTCACTTATTGTGACAAATACAGGAAGGAGAGAATGAGGGACAGCTCCTGCTTGCTGCTTTACTATCCCATCTTGCTTTTTGTCTCCAAAATCTTAGTGAATGCTGTTTTACTCACTGCTTAGACTTCTGCCTCTGGCCTTGATCTCCTCCATTTGCTCCCTACACTCCACAGAAACCACTCCGTCCAAGGTCACTTAAGCTCCTATCTAAACTAATGAAATTCTCCCTTAATATGTAAGCTTCCTTTTAAGATTATTTTAAACTGTGGGAGGTGCACTATCAATGTGAAATTGCATGTTTAATATTATTATGACTCTCAGTCCTGCCCTGAGAAGTGTCATGTGTATCACCATATATCTTGGGGGGAGAACAGGGAATTGACAGCTGATACAGAAGCAGAAATGCATAGCTGACTTTCAAAGATAACCCGTCAAAGCAGGTTTTACTTTGGATAGCTCCACTAAGTTTTATATTAACTATTCTGTAGCATTTATCTTCAGTTATCTTGCTGTCTGATTTTCTATTTGGAAACTCGGCCCCGAAAACATCTGCTTAAAATGGTTAAATCCACAACTATAAAATCTGTTCTAATGCTACATTAAGCTTCTTGAGAGAAGATATGCAAATCTTATTTTTAAAATAACTCTACCATTATGTGTGTGTAAAATTTCTATACCCAAAATCCTTTTACTTGCTGATCTACAAGCTGTAACATACTTCTTGGCTATGATGAGTCAGTAGAACAAAGGCCAGTTAGTTATAACTTTCAAGGATCTAAATAACCCCTCCAAAACTTAAATTCATGTATGTACTGAATAATTCTATTGTGAATGGCATTCAACACAGATTCCTAGCATTATCTGGGGACACAGAGGGTAGAGTTAATATATTTACTATTTCTATTATGCCTGGAGATAGGTCTAATATCTTAGCTGAGTAATAGCCTACCAGTTGTAGGGTTCAATAAAGTTTCAGCTAGTGTTTTACTATTTTCTAGGTTTCAGATATAAATAATGACCCAGTGCTTCTAGCTCTCAAAGGTCAGGCTTATCTGAACAAAGGTTTGATTGATCAAGCTTCAAAGGTAATTTTATTCTTTTTTTCTTTTAAATTGAACTATTTTTATTCCTGTATATAACTGGGAAAATAAAATCAAAACACATCCTTTGGCAGGTTGCACAACAGCTTGTGTTGTCCCACCCGCACCTGGCAGAAGCCCATGCTCTTGAAGGTTTGATTCATTATACCCAGAAGAATTATCAACAGGCAGAGAGAAGGTAGGTTTTCTGTGTGCCTTTATAAGGCAGCAGGGAACTCTTTAAGGTTTTATATGACCTTTTCCCCTCTCCCGTGCCTCCTCTTTTACTTAGCTTTCAAAGAGCGATTGAAAGAAAAGCTGAAACTGCAGAGTACCATTACCACCTCGGACTCACTTACTGGTTCATGGGTGAAGAAATAAGGAAAGATAAAACGAAAGCTCTCACTCAGTTTCTGAAGGTAACAAAAACACTGTTAACATGTTCATGTGGAACTGTTTATTATAAAACCTAAATTAGAAAATATCTTGGCTGGAATGGGGCTAAATGTATATCTAATGTTTCACAAGCTGAGGGGTTGGAAAGCTTGCACATGGGACAAATTAAAAGTGGAAGCTGGGAAAAATGGATCTCCATGCAAACTTTTTCTTGGGACCATGTGACTCCTTGAAAGCTACTTGCCGCTTCCTCTCATAGAGGCTCCTAATGCAGCCTAATGGTAGTGACTTAGGAAGCAGCTTCTGACCTATCTTTTCTCCTGGGCTATGCAGTCCAGGCTGAGCTGCGCATGCGCTTCAGAAAGTGGGGAAGGAAGCAAAGAAGAAGGGAAAATTTAAAGTGGAGGCTGAAAAAATGGGGTGGGGGGACGGCGGCAAAGGGGCAGGAGAGACAAAAAAGGAGGATTGGGAAATTCTAAGTTGGATAACCAAGTTGAAAGGTTGGGAGCTACTGATGCAAGTAAGCTGGGGTTTTCCCCTTGTTTTTTCCTATATAGAAATGAATGTGTGCATGCTTGTGATGCACACTACTCACTTAAGGGACATGGCGAGCATGCTGCATTCTTGTTTTTTGTCATGGATTATAAACTTGGTCGACAGATGCACCACAGGTTTTTTTTATCCAACAGACTTGTTTTTTGTGTTTTTGGGGGTTTTGTTTTTTTAAATATACCCAAACCACAGTCTTTTACCCCCTGCGTATAGGGGTATTTCTTTTTGTCACTCTGGCTAGGAAAAGAGCATTTATATGCTCCAACATGAACAGTGAAGAGTGAAAGAATGGCATCCTCATCTACTGCCTCCAGTCTGATATCTGTGCTGTATGCTGCACAATATGAAAAGGACACTTTTAATAATTGATCACTACAAAACTGTCACTCTGCTGCTTGGGTGTGGTCTTTCAGACCTAAACAATAGCACATACTTAAAGTTCCCATTGTTAAGATTGTTTAAACTTTAGTACATAACAAAATAAGTCAGCTTGCAGCAGAACTACAAGCATAGTGCTAGAAAAATGACAGTATTTTTAACTTACTGTTGTAACAACACACTAAATGCTTATTAAAATGGATTGTAATGTTCCCTTCACAACTTGTTTTGTCTCATGTGCAACATTCACAAGCATTTGGCATATTTATCACCCTCTGTAAACTCTGTGAAACAACTGAGTATTTTTTTTGTTTCAAAATTCTGCCTAGCTTTAATATATTACCTTTGATGCTACATGAGAAATTCACAAGTAATGTATGTCTTTGGTTCGATATGGCCTCTGTTGTGTAAATATTTATAAATCAATGGACTCGTTCTTGTGTATTTATAATTATGCTTCAAAATGCATCCTATTCTTTTCCATTGGTGTGCTTGTTCATAGGCTGCAAAACTGGACAGCTACATGGGAAGTGTCTTCTGCTATTTAGGCCATTACTACAGAGATGTAGCTGGAGACAAAAGCAGGGCTCGTGGCTGCTATAAAAAGGCTTTTGAACTAGATAGAACTGATGGAGAAGCTGGAGCAGCAGCTGTAGACTTAAGTGTGGAACTTGGAGACACGGTATTGTATATCCAACACTTTTTGAGCATTTATGGTCGAATTTGAAGTGACTTGTAGAACAACAGATTTTCTTGTCTTCAAAATACATAGAGTTTTGAGACTGGACACTTGGTCTCTTTTTCATTGTTTAGTAATGTTATAGCTTCAGGCCTGCTTGACTTCTCCACTTAAAAATATTGATTAAACTTTTTTGGGAAAGAAAACTTGACATAATATTTCTGAGCCCCAGAATTAGCATGATTTTGGAGGTGGGAGAGTGTGACGTTCCCTTCTGGTGTTATCTGGACTAGTGATCTGCTAGGGTTAATTGGCAAACATGAAAACCTCATGTCAGCCATACAAACTACTCAGTCAAACAATCCAAAACATCCTACCACAGAATATTTATTTTAGATGAACTTCTTTGCCCACCTAGTCAACTCTTGTAGCTTATTATTATTATTTATTATTTTATTTTAAAAAGCAAAACCCCACTCTTAATAATTTCATTAAAACAATATAGAACTCTGGAAGCTTAGTGATGGGAACTCAGATATAGGGCCAGTAACTATGGCTTTCAGTAGTTCTTTCTTTTCCCTACTTTGAACAGATCTCTTTATTTTTTTCCCTCCAGCTCCCAGGAAATGTCGTAGTTATCTGCCTGTTCTAGTTGAGGTAGATGAAACTGTTAATAGGGAGAAGTTTGAAAAATAAACTGTCTTTAGAATATATACTAGAATCAGATTTGGTATGGGACTTCAGTGAACTGCAAAGTCTTTCAAATAACTCATGCCCTTTAAAGAGTCTAATGTTCTTAGAAAACTGAGCATTTAGTAATGTACAAAAGCATTACCATCTTATCTGTCACAGATTAATTTTAAGCACAGGTTCAAAGTGAGTGTGTGTGTGTTCTTGTCTTCTAGATCTTTAATGATT
Source organism: Lepidochelys kempii (assembly GCF_965140285.1). Lineage (NCBI taxonomy): Eukaryota > Metazoa > Chordata > Testudines > Cheloniidae > Lepidochelys > Lepidochelys kempii. The sequence continues at coordinate 61,533,315 of NC_136384.1, read as the reverse complement.
ACCCCCCTGCTCCCAAACAACTAGGGATCAGTTTTCAGGCTAATGCCTCTGATCAGACAAGACTCATCTGAGATTCAAACAAATCAAATTTAGACTGTAGGGTCTGCATAGCTGCTAGAATTTTCAGTGGAACTTTTGAAGTGACCCATGTTTGTGTAGGTCTCCAACAGACAAAAACAGACTAAAAAGCAGCGATGCCTAGCAGAGGCCACAGAGGAAGGAGACAAATTGTTCCTTGCCTCAGTAGTAAACTTTCTATTGTGGTAAGGTCAGCTGATAGAAAGTTTTTCTATAATTCTTCTCCCATCTTTTCCTCTGCCCCCCCCCATCCTCTGTCTCCCTTACTTCCAGAGATCTGATAAAAGAGGGGTGAACAAAAGTTTAAGATCAGTCCATGCAAGTCAGTCTCATTATTCCCCTTGTGAAAGAAATAACAGAACTAAAACATGGCCCATTCCCAGACAATAGTCCATAACTATTGTCTGATATGAGAGTGATTCTGGAGAAATGTAGGCTTTTTTGTTTTCCCTGTTAAAGTAACTGACCTGTGTCTCCAATACTTGAGGAGTAGTATACTAACTAATTTGTTAGACAAATGCAAATCACTAACAATGATTTGTTCTCTTTATATTGCACGTACATGTAAATGTATCTAATCTGATATTCTGGGGTTTTGTTAGGAGGCTGCTCTGGCAATCTTGACTGCAGTAACTGAAAGAGCAAGTGCTGGTACAGCAAAGTGGGCCTGGCTTCGTCGTGGACTTTACTACCTGAGAGCCGGTCAGCACTCTCAAGCAGTGGCTGAGTAAGAGAACTAGTAATTGAGTTAAGCTATTGGCCACACAGTGCTAGTCAAACAGTTTATTCTCTAAAATTTACTTAGGTCAAAGACAGCTTAAATAACAAAGCAAATCTCCCTATTAAGAGATTTGGCTTATTGCAGTTGATGCTGCAGCAAATGCTATAAAGTCATAGTGTCTACCCTTCTCCTTTTACAGAAAAACTTAGCTTGAGAGCAGTAGTCAGAAATCAGATTTCATTGAGATAATTTATAAAGCTTTGTCTCCATAGGATCGTGAGCCAAAACTTTGAAATTTATTACATTGTGTAATATGCTATAGGAGGATGAAAATTACATAAGAAAAGCCTAAAACTATATCATTTCATCAAGGAGTCCGGTTGTACCTTAAAGACTAACAGATTTATTTGGGCATAAGCTTTCGTGGGTAAAAACCCCCCACTTCTTCAGAGGTAAATCCCTTCTCTTCATGTGTCATTATAATGCCTGCATCTGTAATTTTCACTCCATGCATCTTAAGAAGTGTTTGTTTATCTTTTTCCCACGAAAGCTTATGCCCAAATAAATGTTAGCCTTTAAGGTGCCACCAGACTCCTTGTTGTTGTTTTTGTGGATACAGACTAACACAGCTACCCCCTGATACTTTATATCCTTGTATAAGTAGGGGCATAGCGAGCAGATCGAGGGACGTGATCGTTCCCCTCTATTCGACATTGGTGAGGCCTCATCTGGAGTACTGTGTCCAGTTTTGGGCCCCACACTTCAAGAAGGATGTGGATAAATTGGAGAGAGTCCAGCGAAGGGCAACAAAAATGATTAGGGGACTGGAACACATGAGTTATGAGGAGAGGCTGAGGGAGCTGGGATTGTTTAGCCTGCAGAAGAGAAGAATGAGGGGGGATTTGATAGCTGCTTTCAACTACCTGAAAGGGGGTTCCAAAGAGGATGGCTCTAGACTGTTCTCAATGGTAGCAGATGACAGAACGAGGAGTAATGGTCTCAAGCTGCAGTGGGGGAGGTTTAGATTGGATATTAGGAAAAACTTTTTCACTAAGAGGGTGGTGAAACACTGGAATGCGTTACCTAGGGAGGTGGTAGAATCTCCTTCCTTAGAGGTTTTTAAGGTCAGGCTTGACAAAGCCCTGGCTGGGATGATTTAACTGGGAATTGGTCCTGCTTTGAGCAGGGGGTTGGACTAGATGACCTTCTGGGGTCCCTTCCAACCCTGCTATTCTATGATTCTATGATGATTTCATATATGTCCATGTCTCTTGACAAAATGGATACATTTATGCAAGGAAGAGATTTTACATTTTAAATTAACTAATGTTCTACTTTATTATTTGAATTTAGGTAACTGTCTTTTATTTCCTGACATATTCAGCTTGCAGGCAGCTCTAAGGGCAGATCCAAAGGACTCCAACTGTTGGGAGTCTCTAGGAGAGGCATACCTGAGCAGAGGTGGCTATACAACGGCACTGAAGTCCTTCACAAAGGCCAGTGAGCTGAATCCCAAATCGATATACAGTATTTACAAGGCTGCATCAATTGAACAGATTCTAGGAAGGTATAAAGACGCTATAGCTGAATACCAACAAATCTTAAAGAAGTCAAAAGAATATGTACCTGCACTCAAAGGTAATAAAGATGGATTGTTAACTTAGTGTAAAATTGAAATTGAAGCACCAAATTCTAAATCGGGAAATGCTTGTGTCAAGGTTCCTTCCCCACTCTGAACTCTAGGGTACAGATGTGGGGACCTGCATGAAAAACCCCCTAAGCTTATTTTTACCAGCTTAGGTTAAAACTTCCCCAAGGTACAAACTATTTTACCTTTTGCCCTTGGACTTTATTGCTGCCATCACCAAGCGCCTAACAAATATATAACAGGGAAAGAGCCTGCTTGGAAACGTCTCTTCCTTCCCCCCCGCCCCCAAATCCTCCCAAACCCTACATCCCCTTTCCTGGGGAAGGCTTGATAAAAATCCTCACCAATTTGCATAGGTGAACACAGACCCAAACCCTTGGATCTTAAGAACAATGAAAAAGCAATCGGGTTCTTAGAAGAAGAATTTTAATTGAAGAAAAAATAAAAAGAATCACCTCTGTAAAATCAGGATGGTAAATACCTTACAATGTAACCAGATTCAAAACATAGAGAATCCCTCTAGGCAAAACCTTAGGTTATAAAAGGACACAAAACCAGGAATCTACATTCCATTCAGCACAGCTTATTTTATCAGCCATTTAAACAAAACAGAATCTAACGCATATCTAGCTAGATTACTTCCTTTTCTGTTCCTGGCAAAAACAACACACACACAGAGTGAACCTTTGTTTCTACCCCCTGCTCCAGCTTTGAAAGTATCTTGTCTCCTCATTGGTCATTTTGGTCAGGTGCCAGCGAGGTTATCCTAGCTTCTTAACCCTTTACAGGTGAAAGGGTTTTTCCTCTGGCCAGGAGGGATTTTAAAGGTGTTTACCCTTCCCTTTATGACAGCTTGTACTGTATAGAGAGGAAAAATGACTTTGACCAGCAAGCAGCGCTCACTGGCACTAGCAGACAAAAAGTTAAAATGGTGGATATTCTTGAGCCCTAGCAGGTAAACCTAAAAGATTCTCAGTTTGGTAGGTGGGGTTAAAACTTAGAATTAAAACTAGGTCTATCAAGCGATTAAAAAAATTAATAGTTACTAATCGTGTGATTAAAAAAAATTAATCATGTGATTAAACAATATTAGAATTACATTTATTTAAATATTTTTGGATGTTTTCTACATTTCCAAATATATTGATTTCAATTACAACACAGTGTACAGTGCTCACTTTATATTTATTTTTGATTACAAGTATTTGCACTGTAAAAAAACAATAGTATTTTTCAATTCACCTAATACAAATACTATAGTGCAATCTCTTTATCATGAAAGTTGAACTTACAAATGTAGAATTATGTACAAAAAAACCCTGCATTCAAAAATAAAACCAAGGTAAAACTTCAGAGCCTACAAGTCCATTCAGTCCTACTTCTTGTTCAGCCAATCACTCGGACCAACAAGTTTGGTTACAATTTGCAGGAGATAATGCTGCCTGTTTCTTGTTTACAATGTCACCTGAAAGTGAGAACAGGTGTTCTCATAGCACTGTTGTAGCCAGTGTCACAAAATATTTATGTGCCAGATGCGCTAAAGATTCATATGTCCCTTCATGCTTCAACCACCATTCCAGGGGACATGCGTCCATGCTGATGACAGGTTCTGCTTGATAACCGTTCAAAGCAGTGTGGACCGACGCATGCTCATTATCTGAGTCAGATGCCATTAGCAGAAGGTTGATTTTCTTTTTTGGTGGTTCGGGTTCTGTAGTTTCCACATTGGAGTGGTGTTCTTTTAAGACTTCTGCAAGCATGCTCCACATCTCGTCCCTCTCAGATTTTGGAAGGCACTTCAGATTCTTAAACCTTGAGTTGAATGCTGTAGCTATCTTTAGAAATCTCACATTGGTACCTTCTTTGTGTTTTGACAAATCTGCAGTGAGAGTGTTCTTAAAATGAACAACATGTGTTGGGTCATCATCCGAGACTGCTATAACATGAAATATATGGCAGAATGTTATTAAAACAGAGGAGGCGGCGGCACACGATTCTCCCCCCAAGAAGTTCAGTCACATTTAATTAACACTTTTTTTTTTTTTTTTTTTTAAACGAGCGTCATCAACATGGAAACGTCCTTTGGAATGGAGGCTGAAGCATGAAGGGACATACGAATGTTTAGAATCTGCCATGTAAATACCTTGCAATGCCAGTTACAAAAGTGCCATGCAAATGCCCTGTTCTCACTTTCTAGTGAGATTGTAAACAAGAAGAGGGCATCATTATCTCCTGTAAGTGTAAATAAACTTGTTTGTCTTAGCGATTGGCTGAACAAGAAGTAGGACTGAGAGGACGTGTAGGCTCTGAAATTTTACATTGTTTTGTTTTTGAGTACAGTTATGCAACAAAAAAATCTACATTTGTAAGTTGCACTTTCACAACAGAGATTGCACTACAGTATTTGTATGAGGTGAATTGAAAAATATTATTTCTTTTGTTTACCATTTTTACAGTGCAAATATTTGTAATAGAAAATAATATACACTTCGATTTAATTTACAACACAGAATAAAATATATATGAAGGTAAAAAAAACCCAAATAATTAAACAATAGAATATCAATTGAAATGTATTAAGTGGGATTAAAATTGCGATTAAGCCCTGATTAAAACACACCCTTCTCCTCACGTCTTTCCTCCCTCCACCTCCACTTGTGTTTAATCCTAGAGCAAAAATCACTGCATTACAAAGAGGAGGAAGAGGTGGTTTGTGCCTGGTCTTTTTGCTCTTATATATTAAAGCCTGACTCTCTGTGCTTTTCATTAAAAAAAACAAAACAAAGAACTTGTATTTTCCTCTGAAAATGAGGAATTTCAAGCTCTGTTTTGTTTTTTGAGAGTGAGTTGGAGGAGAACTTTGATAGCTGAAATGTGGATTGTGAGCTTTTTATTGCCCGTAGGTGAATGAGTGGGAATGGCTGGATTCTTAGCAAAGAGGGTTCCTCCCAAGTGTTTTAATGGACATTAAAAACAAATCTGAAGTTTTAAACAGTCTAGTTTTAAACTATTTAGGCTTTGGGTTTTTTTGTGTGTATCTGTAATTCTCCAGTTCATATTCTTCCAGAGTAGGTAACAGCTTACTTTCTAACGTGGGTAAGAGGGCCTTCTGAAGCCCTGCAAAGAGGAGCATGTCATATTATTGCCAGCCAAGCATGCAAATGCCTGTACTCAGCTTGGTGGCGTGTCTCATGTAATGCGATAACTTGAGCACCATATCCATCAATTTCAGGGAATGTTCTGGGCATCAGTGGCTGGAACCCTATAGATTTTAGAGAGAAATCAGAAAACCAAACAGGGGAGACACAGAGCCCCTGGCTGCTGTTAAGCTGAAGCACAGCTTCAAGCACTTCTGCAGTGGTCTAGATCAAACTCGTCCCAGCATAATCGTATCCCATTTCATCTTTGCACATCCTCCCATTAGAATTTAACATGATGATGCCCTGAATGACTTGTCTCCCAGACAATTAGTAATCTTGGGGAGGGGAAGGAGGGAATGGGGGCATGTACACAGCCCCTGCCATGGGATGGCAAATGGGAGGGTGGCACAGTCCCTGGCAGGTGGAAATTTGGGACCTTAGTATGGTGGGAGACTAGGGGGAGTTCAAGGAATCCCTGAAATACAAGAATACACAGGGACCTTGTGCAGTGGAATGGAGGGATGCAAGGAGCTCCTTCTGTGTATAGTAAGGTAGGCCTGCAGAAGCTACAAAGCATGCTACTGCTTAGTTATGCTTCTTTGACCTGCTAAATGTTCTTTGTGCCATAATACTTGGGTTTTTGAGTTTAACTATATAAAGGTGTCCTTCAAGTCACTCTCCTGCTCACAGACTAAATGTTTAATTTCCTTTCAGGTCTGGGAGAGTGCTATCTCATGATGGCACGGGCTGCTCTTGCAGACTATCTTGATGGGAAAGTTCTAGATTATGTAGAACAAGCACTTGAATATTTTACACGGTTAGTACTTCATGTTCAAGTATGTAAGTCTTAATTAAGATCCTGTGTGGTTTTTTTTTTTTTCTTTCAATTAAACTTGGGATAAAAAAATTTGTAGTAAGCTAATCTAGCATGAAATTTTATTTTGTATTTTTATGAAGTAGTGTGAACGATGCATCTTGTATTCAGACCACATGAAGTGATTAGAAAATTTTAACAATTGATAGGATTGTTTTTAGATTTCTTCTTGTCATAGTGTGAAGAGACTGATTAAAAAGCAACAATGACATCCTTGCAGAACACTGGGGAGAACTATGTGGAAATGTAATAACTACTAAAATTGGGGGTGGGAGATGGGTGTTTTTTGTCCCTTTGTGTGTGTCTACCCACAGTCTTTTTCTATGGTCCTTTCAGTCTTCACTGCTCCAGTACTCCAAACTGAGGGTGGTTTACCTTGTGTAATATACTGTTCAGATCAGAGTGGTATTGGTGAAACATGCTCTTCTCTCTCAAACTTAACAGACTTTAATTTTGTCTTTCATTTTAAATCATACATTGTGACTGTAGACTTTTGTCTGAAACAGCCCCTCCCTGCTCTCAGGAAAGAATCTGATCTGAGGTGGAGCCTCCTGTTAAAAAAGAATGTGAAGGATTATATGGGACTGGGGATTGTTGTGTGTGTGTTTTTTTTTTTTTTTTTTTTTAATAATGGAGGGCTGCACAGCTCTGTTTTGAAGTTTACACCCAGCAATGTAGGCTTTAAAAATAAAAACAATAAAATCATTTAAATCTCCTGTACATCAACAAACTCCATTCCTCATGCTACATCCTCACTTTCTTCTAATTTTGAGGCATACTGGAGGCTACAGCAGAAATTCTTGTGGGAGAGCTAAGATTTTCATCTGTAGTTCACTTTTAATGAAACTAATGAATTACCTACAGATTACTGCTGAAACTACTCTTAACCATTTTGTTAAAGACCATAGCTTAAATCCTGGCCACACTGAGGAAAATGGCAAAACTTCTCACTGAATTCAGTGGGCTATAATTTCACCTATACACATAGCGACCCCGCCCCCCCCCCCCCGCCAAAAAAAGGCGCCCAGGTGACTGTATTTATGGAATAAAAAGCTACATTCAAAAGATTAATTGAACTACAGTCTTCAATTACTCTTTTATATACAAGCTGTTGTCTATGGAGTACTTTCTTTTCTTCCTATCACCATTTCTTATGCTATACTGATTTGTTCCCCCATCTCAGTCAAGACCTCTTGTGGCCCTTGCATATGCAGCCTATGCCCATGTACTATACTAAAGGAGGCCTTATCTGTGTACAGTAACTCCCCACTTAACGTCCTCTCACTTAACCTTGTTTCGATCTTACTTCCCTGCTCAATTACAGAACATGCTCCATTTAAAGTTGTGCAATGCTTCACTATAAGGTCGTTTGGCTGCCTGCTTTGTCCACAGCTGGCAGCCCCCCTACGCTCCCGCCCACCGGCAGACCCCGCGGATCAGTGCCTTCCCCCTCTGCCTCCTGCCCACGGCAATCCACTGTCTTGCGGTGTTCAGGGGGGAGGAGCAAGGACTTGGTGCACAGGCTCCCCCTACTTCTCCTACCCCCTGAACACTGAAAACCAGCTGATTGCTGCGGGAAGAGGCGGGGGGGAGGCTGCGTGCCGAGTCCTCACTCCTCCCTGCACTCTCCTGCCCCCTGAATGTCGCAAGCCAGCTGATTTGCTGCGGGCAGGAGGGAGGAGTGAGAAAGTGGTGCGCCTTCCCCCTGCCCGCAGCAGTCAGCTGGCTTGCAGTGTTCAGGAGGCAGGGGAGGGAGCACAGGCGTGCTCTTGCCCCCCAGCCCTGTCCCATTGGATCCCTCCCCAAATCCACTCCCTGGCCCCGCCTCCTCCCCCAAGCGTGCCATGTTTCCCCCTCCCTCCCAGGCTTGCTTCATGAAACAGCTGTTTTGCGGCGCAAGCGCTGGGAAGGAAGCGGAGGTGAGCTGGGGCGGGAGGGCGGGGCAGGAAGCTGCCAGTTTTCACCCTGGGTGCTCCAGCTTAACATCGTTTTACTTAAAGTCGCATTTTTCAGGAACATAACTACAACATTAAGTGAGGAGTTACTGTAGTTCCTTGGTTGGGCCAGTGAGATACTTCAGGGTTTTAAGGCACTTGCAGCCCCTGTTGTTGTGGCAAACAAGAGCCTTGAAAAGCAGGTGCAAAAAAGATAAGGTACATAATGACATGTTGGAATATGGGGAGTTTTCTCTCTTTATTGTAATGAGGGGTATGAGTGGAACAGAGTGAAAATGTAACTGCTTCAAGTTTTTTCTCCAGATTAGTAAAGTATCAACCTTTCCTTTCTATATTGTTCTGATGAATCTTTGATTTAATAAATGGATTTAGCTTGGTTATGTGACCTTTCACATCAGTCTAAAATCGAGCCCTAACATCATCACCTAAAACTTTTAACAGGAAAAGAGTCCACTCCTATTGCCCTTTCCATCTCTTAATTTATGACCTTAAATTTCTAGATGTCACAACATCTAATCTTGTTTCTTTCCATGAAGCTGCCATAGAAGGCTGTTGGTTTGTTTGGTTTTTTTGAGGTGATCTCCCAATAGAAGAGGATTCTGTAAAACATCCCATCTTCGTCTACCTGCCAGCAGTATATGTCATTCAATAGCAGGATGTATTCTATGCATTTCTAGATGTGGACATTAGTATAGTTATTTGGCATGGTCTAGAAGAGGGAAAGTAAAAAGCATGTAGGGCTTGTCTACAGGGTGGGCTAATGTGCTCTACAAGGCTGTAATTTCTAAAGTGCACTAACTTGTGCATTAATTGGTCTGTGTAGACCCTGCTGGTGCACGCTAAAGATTCTTTGGTGTGCTTTAACATGATAGTGTTTCAGCCAACACTACATTAACGCACACCTGCAGAGTCTACACAGCTCAACATATTGGGGTTCTTTAGAAATCGCACACCCAGAGAGTGCATTCCCCCACTATGTAGATAAGCCCTTACTTTAGTAGAGTATAATTCTTTCCTGCTCATACTGGGTCAAAGCAAGACTGCTTTGTAAATCAGTCTAAGTCTGTTAGGAGTGGTCTTGAGCTTCTTTTCCTCTAGTTGGATGACTCATCTGCCTTATCCATCTCCCTGAAGCAGCTATGGGAGTAGACTCCCAGTGTTCTCCTTTGTGTAGGACGCACTTATGAGGCATTGTCACAAGGTCTTCAGCTTACTTCAGTGAATCTGTTGCTGATAAACTTCACCTGTGGCTTTGCTACTTTCTAGATGGCAATATATGGTCCGTTTACCTACTCCATATACCACACACAGTTTCTTTTCTGTCTCTTCCTTTTTAGACTATAGAAAACAACAATAAATTACATTACCCCAGTGTTGTCCCTGTGAGTGTTTCACTGTAGGATCCAAATGCCCATGCGCTCTTGGTTGGAGGCTTTTATAAGCAGTGTCTGTGGGTCCAAACCTACATGCTATGCAGTTTGGTGCAAGGGCGTATAGGGAAGGGCAGACCCGCTGTCGATCCAATTCCTTCTCAACTGCTGTTGTCTCCAGATGGAGCTCTGCGGTGTCCACTGCTTCTCTAGAAGTATCTTTACTCATGGGGGAGGGTTATTATTATTTTCCTTTTTAGCCATAGTTTTGTGCTGGGTTCCCCTCTCCCAGGCTTTGTTGTTGTTTGCAGTACTTCCTGTTTGAGTTATACCAAAGGCCATGAGTTTCAAACCCCATCAGACTTGCCAAAGGTCTTTCCCCCTCAGTGACAGGACTTCAGCTGCCTCAAGTGCTTTGAAGAGTCTCACATTCCCATCAAAGTGCAAGGTCTGCATGGGGTTCAAAACCAGATCTTGCAAACTGAGGGAGGATAGATAGAAGCTCTTCTTACTGAAGTGCTCCCTAAAGCTCTCTTTGTTCAAATCTCCTCCCCCCGTGTACATCTGCCTCATCCTCTGAGGCTGTAACAGTGACTGCCAGAGCTCCAGAGGCAGCTTCAGAAACAGTGCATTTGAAGAAAAGAGCCCGATTTCACAGAGAAACTCTAGAAGAAGGAATAAGTCACTTCTTTGAGCTAGATTCAAGGAGACTTCATGTTCCGTCATGGGTGTTGCTGAGGCTCCTGTGGACTTCAATAGTGAAGCATTGATACTGCCCCAAGAGGTCTTCCAGTAAACAGCAATGAGTAGTGCCAACCCTGGTAGAGGCAGCAGAGATTTCCAGGCACGATGATTCCTCTAAGCTTTTCCAGAATTCTTAGCCTATCTTAAACTTCAGTACTGCTCCCTTCTCAAAGCCATATGGAGCACTCAGACTGGCCTCTACCTCCCTGAGGGGAATAGTCATTCCCTGGTACTGCTACACCTGCTGGTGACCAACTCTCTTCACTCTGGAGTGGGATCCTGATCTCCAGTGCCACCTTGACCTCTGGTACTGCTTCCAGTACTGATGATCAGAGCCCTTCCACTGGACATGGGAGAGAATTTCTCAGACACTGCGGATTTTGACCTGGGCTCTGCCTCACTCCCATATCTTCAGAGATATTTTGTGAGGAGGACGTACCAGAGCCCAGTGAATGCTCTCAGCACTCCTGGTAGGACCACCCTTGCCCTCTCCTAACCTACCACCACAGTGGACCTACTGGAATTCTTGGGCTCCGTATAGGGACCTGTTTTATAGGATACCCTCTTGTAAGAGACCTTGTTTAGAGAACCCCAGGTCCCGCAGAAGCCTCTGGTCCCACAAGTTCAGCCACCAGTACTACTACAACTCCCTGTCCAGGAGGAGACTTTGGAATGGGAGGCAGCAGCTGAGGACAGTACACCCCCATCAGATAAGTAGTCCTCTTCCTCCCTCAGTGAGGCAGTGATGCTGCTGCTGCCACCACCATCCTCCTATGCAGATAGCTGCAGGGCCTTTCAGGACCTGATGAAATGACTGTCTGAATCCCTCCAAATTCCATTGGAGGAAATTCAGGAGACTAAACGTTCTTTGGCGGACATTCTGCATTCCACCCCCAGGGCAAGGTTGCCTTGCCTGTTTAGGGGCTGGTGACAATAATGCCTCATAAAGTGTGGTCGCCATTGTGCATACCAGCAAATGGGCAAATAAATATAACATTTCAGCTAGGGGACTGGAATGTTTTTTGCCCCCCTTCATCCCAGCCCCAAATTCTTGGTGGATGCAGTTAACAGCATACATGGTCAAGCTCACTCCAGGCCCACCTGCTCAGACAAGGAGTCCAAAAGTTTAGAACTTCTTGGTCGGAAGAGCTGTTTGTCCGCTGCTTTTCAGTTTTGGGTGGCAAACTATCAGGTCTTGATAGAATAATTGTTGAAATCATATTTTTCCAAGTTCGATCATCTGCCTCAAGAACTAGGGGAACAATTTCAAGCCCTCATTTCAGAGGGTCCGTTTATAACTAAAACTTCTCTGTAGGCCTCAATTGATGCTGCTGGCATGGCCTCATGGTCAGTAGCAACCACTGGTTTGCTGCAATCTTCTGGCCTCCCCAGGAAAGTTCAGAATACTGTTTTGAAGGCTTAAGCTTTTCAACTGGTGACACTGAACATTTTCTGTGAATCATAGACAGCTCAATTTTTTTGACCCTTTCCATTCTAAATGTACCAGGCTTTTTCAAGTCCTGTGGAGCCTCCTAGAAAAAGATTCAGACTTCAAAGAAAGGGAGCTTCTTCTGTGGTAACCTGTCAGCTTTGCACCTTCCTCTAAATGGTTTTGACAGCTTGAGTGAGGATCACAAAGCACCCTCTTCACCAGATTGCCTCAGTGGTCCTCTGGTCTTGAGTTGGGCCTCTCTTCAGAGGTTCAGTCCATGCTTTTGAATGGTAGAAAGCAACCCAAAGATATACTGAAGACCAACTATTCTGGGGAAGCTCAGAGTTGAGATCATTCTGAGTGTTTCCTTGTAATTTGACTGGTTTCAGAGTAGCAGCCGTGTTTAGTCTGTATTCGCAAAAAGGAGTACTTGTGGCACCTTAGAGATGAACAAATGTATTTGAGCACAAGCTACAGCTCACTTCATCAGATGCATCATGAAAGCTTATGCTCAAATACATTTGTTAGTCTCTAAGGTGCCAAAAGTATTCCTCTTCTTTTTCCTTGTAATTTGTTACTGCAAACTAGGTACGTTCACTTTTTTTTTAGTTATGATGATAGTTGAGGGGAAAGTGACCAGTTTTAACTTTGTTCTTGTTCTACATATGTGTGTCTCTTTATTTTTTTTATTTTTTACACATCATTTGGAGGGGCAGAAAGGAAAAATTTATATCAATCTTTCTCACTCAAACAATTCGTGTTCATTTTAAACTTTCCCTCAATTTCAGAATAAACTCTTTCTGAAAAAGGGAGAGGACTGCCATACCTTAAATAACTTATTTAAATTAATACCTTATTTTGCAGAGCGACAAAACATCGTCCTGATGTATCTTGCCTTTGGAAACTACTTGGGGATGCATGTACTATCGTGCATGTTATTTCATCATCCAAAGTGAATGTTAAAGTTCTGGGATCCCTTATTGGTCAGAATGTAGGCAAACAAATGCTGAAGAAAAGTGAGCTCCTCAGTTTGGGAGGAAGGTAACAATCATTATGAGATGCTTCATCATATAAAGTCTACTAAAATCTTAACTATTCTAGACTAAAAAGATTGGAAGGCTAAAAATTTCAAATACTAAATCAATATACATCCAGCATACATATGTGGAAGTGATATGCATGGAATAAATTGCAGAACTTTGTGATAAATGAATTGTGCACACTTTGACCATCACACCCTTCACTTTGCTCCCTACTCAATTTTCTTATGACTTTTTCCCCCCCTGGAATTCATAACCCCAGATCAGTTTCAGACAGCAGTCTAACTTAAAAATGTTGCCACAGAATACTAGCCTGAATTCAGCATAAAGACTCTGACATTTTTTTCCACACTTGTAACTTGTTAGTGACCATTTTTGTCTGCCTCTACTTCAGAGCACCTCTGAAGGCAGGCTTCAGTTCAGTGGTTTATTTTTAAGTGGAATGAGTGGGGATAAAACAATTCTGTGATTCATATTTCTGTAGGTGTTATGGCAGAGCATTAAAACTGATGTCCTCACCTAACACATGGTGTGATCTTGGAATAAACTACTATCGTCAAGCACAACACCTAACAGCAGCCGATAGTGACACAAATGAGATCAGTGAACTGTTAGAGAAATCTTTACAGGTATTGCGTGTCTTTCTGCCATCTTCAGTGACACTTTTTAAACACTGTCACTTTCAGGATCACTTTGTGCTCAGTGTAACCTAAAATTGTGACAAAACAGTGGTTAAAGTCTAATGTGTTATAACAACTCACAGTTAATTCTCTTCATTCCAGTGTCTCAAAAAAGCCGTGAGGCTTGATAGTAAAAACCATCTCTATTGGAATGCACTTGGTGTGGTTGCCTGTTGCAGTGGTAAGTCTCTAAAATTCTGTGCAGCTAATTTAGAGGGCAGCTTGGCTGCTTTTGTTAACAAAATTCAGTTACATCTAATCTTCTGTCTTTCAGGTGTTGGGAATTATGCTCTTGCTCAACATTCATTCATCAAATCTGTTCAAGCTGAACAAATAGTAAGTGCTGTAGGCAGCTACTCTGTTTCAAATGGGCACTCAAGATTCTTTTTATGGAGCTGTTTTTGAATACAGTAATAAACTGGCTTTAATTTTTGTATTTAATTATTTTGCATAGAATGTTGTTGCCTGGACCAACTTGGGGGTTTTGTACTTAGCAACTGAAAACATTCAGGTAAATATTCCTCCTCCTCAAATGATGGCTTTTTGAAAAGGTGTTACTTTAATGCAATTCTAGAATGCTTTTTAACAGCAAAGCACACCCTCCTGTTTAAGGTAAAAGTATTGCCAGTTTATAAAATTCAATCTGCTGTACCATTAAAGAGTTACAGGCAAAATCACATACTTGAATTCAATACTGTTTGAAACAAGTGATTTCAGTTAGGAGAAATAATTCAATATTCTGGTAAATAGCACAGGTTTGGTTTTTCAAACAGTTTAATGAAATCAAAATTATAGTGTATGCAATTTTAAGGGACAAAAACTGCAATCAAACATACAAATTCTGTTTGCCAAAAATTCAGTTATAGTTTCTGCTCAAGAGAAAGCTAGAATAAGAAGAGTGCCTTTAAATGAAATTTAAAATTTATTTAGACTTGTATTTGCTGCTCCATTTGACTGGAGCAGAGCATAGTTTAGAAAGAGGCAGTGACAATCCCAGTTGCAGAACAGAAACTGATCACTGCTTTTATTTTTTTTAAATTTGCGATGTGAGAAACTGATTTCTTTAAAAATGGATTAGTAATTTCTGAAGCTTTCAAAACTTGTTGCAAAGCTGTTAAATGCTCAGAATCTGATTTTTATGATGGGAATGCTGAGATTACACACAGTTCAAAGCAAAATGTGGAGTCAAAGAATGAGTACTTCCAGAACTCAGCGAGCTACTTTTTTTTTTTTTTTTTCTATGAAGAGGAGAAAGTTCTGTATTTCTAGCAGTGGCGGCTACTAGAAGTTTGCATTCCTCTCATCCCCCCCACCCCCATAGCAAATATAGCTGTTGATTATGTGGGAGTAGGAGGAGGTTTGGGGAGGAGGGAGGTGAGTGTTCCTATTGTTAAAGCGTGAGGTGGTACCGAAATACTTTATATGGGTATTACACTGCTGTTCTGTATGCCACATTGGATATTTTTAATGATTTGATTTTTGTCCCATATAAATAGTTACACCATTGTTTCTGTATTTCAGTATCTAGAACAGCAGGTTTTTGGCTTATAGTGCTAAATGACTCACTGTAATGTACCTGATTTCTTATGTGCTTTTACAGCAAGCTCATGAAGCCTTCAAAGTAGCTCAGTCCCTTGAGCCATCTTACTTAATATGCTGGATTGGACAGGTAAGATATCAATATCTTTCATAGCATGGGTTTCAGTAGGTTTTAGCAAGGTATATTGAATTTCGGCACCGACCCAGCAAAGCACTTCACTGGGATTTAAGCGTGTGATTAAAATTAAGTCTCAGTTTACATTTTTGTGTGTGTCTCCTTGAAACAGAAAAAGGCCACTTCAACCTTCCTATTACTCCCTTTGGCTTTCTCTAAAGTTTCCACAAAGTTTTTTTTGTCCATTATGGGAGCTGTGTTCGGTATCAGTTTTTTTTCATAACTTATTTTTGTAGTCTGTTACTTACTGTGGAAGGAGCAGTATAGTGAAATTGGCTAATGATACATGATGATGATGATTTATTTATTAGTATCATGGTTAATGATAAGAGTACTGTTTTCAGTGCTTTTTTTCCCCTGGACATTCTGATTAAAAACCTTCTCAAGTATTAAGACACTCTAGCAGCCATATCAAGAGATCATGATGGAGCACTGGTATCCCCCAGTCACCTGCTCAGTTTGGAACAGTCAGTCCATAATGCTGCTAAACAGAAGTAGTGTTTATGGGTCAAATCCTGCACCCTTTGGTCATACAAATACTCTCATTGATGTCAATGGAACTGCTCCTAAGAACAGTGGAGGAGGAAAAAAAGAACTTGCTTGTGTAGTATTAAGTTCAGTAATTTAAAGACCGCAAATGTAAAGTTCTCATAATAGTGGTAGCTCTCCCACATGGAACATTAATTTGCCACCACTGCATTGAGTATTAAGATATAAATTTAAGTCTCCATTTGCCATCTTGCAGGAGCAGAGAAGGCAAAGAGGCCTCTATAATCACCTGCATGTTACTGTCATGGGGGTGGTTGTGACTGTGATAATTGGGCCTACAAATGTACCCTAATTGTGAGCTCAACTATAAAAAGTCAGGGGAAGGTCATAAGAAGTCATAATAAATGTTGATGGGAGGCAGAAAGGTGCAAAGGCAAAATACAGTGAATTAGTCCAAACAAAAAGGCCTACAGATAGGACTGTGTTGAGAGAATGCCTGATTTAAAAAAAAATTGAAAACAAAAAAGTATAAAACTGCATATCCTTGAACCACAATTGGTGTCAGATATTATGCCTAGTTGCTGAACAAAACAATAAGAGAGTGGGCTGTGGTACCCATCGTTCCCTTTTGTAGTCCATAAAGGAGGACTCTGGGAGAAAAATTGGCTACTAGAGCAAGCTTCACTATCATGGTTGCCACTTGAGACTCCAGGAGTGAAAAAGGAAAGGAGGAATATGTGTGGCCATAGAGACATTCCCAACCCTACTCTTTGTCCTCTTGTTCCCCTCCCATCATTACAAGTACCCTCTGTAACCTTTCCTTGCTGCCCTGCTATCATGCATAAGTGAAACTGAACTGTTGAGAGAAGTGGTAAAGATTTATATTATTGCTGTGTCCCAAAATCCAGGTCAGGATTGGGGTCCCATTCTGATGGGTGCTGTGTAAAGAGAATCCTTGCTTGTGAAGGACTTACAAAGTAAAAGTTCTTTGTTTTACTCTATAGATACTTCAAATGCAGCAATCTGTTCCATTCCTTCATCTAAGTTTACACACTCTCTTTAATAGTGATTTTTTTTTTTATTCTTGTAGCAGTAATATTTACCATTCTTTGTATATTTGGGGGTTTCACAAAGATCTCTTGAGTTTTTTTTAGAGTAAAAATGCACTACATTAGGTGCTTATGAGATTTTTGTGGTCATTTGTTATGTACTTTGTAATTCTTGCCTCTCAAGAAGAGCCTTTAAGTGGGAATAATGATTAGGAAACTCTTATCTGTTTACAGTACCTAATCAACTTTTTCTTTTAAACTTGTCTGTAGGCTCTTATTGCAGAGGCTGTAGGCAGCTATGAAACTATGGATCTTTTTAGGCACACCACTGAACTCAGCATGCATGTAAGTATTTGAACAGTCCTCTCATTAGCAGATTCTGAACAACTAGCCTTTTTCATGGAAAGGCATGTGATAAAAGTTCATATTTTATCTTATTAAAGTCAAAAGGTTAGAGGCCTGTTTCAGATTCCCCTTATCTCTCATGTTTTGTATTCTACTTGATATAGGTTTTTATACCATTCTCATCATTGTAGTATCTGAGCACCTTCCTGTAGCGTTTTAAGCAATTGGACTAATATGTCATATGTGGCTCATTCTTTCTCTCATCCTCTCTCCATGGGGAGAATTGTTTAATATGTACACTGTGTGTTTATATGAGAGAAGACCAGGTAGAAGTCCATTAGGAGTAGAGGATGGTGAGGTTTGCACTGGTGTTTAGCTCCTGTAGGAGTTTGTTCCTTAGTCTTGGACCAGTCCTCCAAGAAAGCACTGTGTCCTGCACAGGCAAACTTTACCTTTGTGGTAGAAAATTCCCTTATGCCCGAAGAGTAAAGAATGGACTTGAGTGGTGATGATTTTTGTTCCTTTTATAATCTGTCTGTTGTGAATGGATAAAACTTTTTTTACATTTATATTCAAAAGAAGAATTTATAATTGGAATTGCAGTCACCTAAAACACAATTGTTAAGTAGTAAAAGGAAAATGCTGATCTGATGTTACACCTAACCACTCTTCATTGAAGATTAGTGTGCTATAGAACAGAGAGATTTCTTTTTTTGCGTATTGTTGGTTGAGCAGTTAATGATGCCTGTGTGTGGTGGTGGTGGTGGTTTTGTTTTGTTTTTGAGACTGAGGGAGCAAAAGGCTATGCTCATTGGGTGTGCTCAACACTGCAAGATAAAACCAACAGAGAAACAGAGCTGTATCGGTACAACATTGTTCAAATGAATGCTATTCCGGCAGCACATGTGGTTTTGAGCAAATACACAGGTAGGTAACATCTTAAAGTTAAAATACTTCATTTGATATCTGTCAAAAGTTTGACTAAAAAGCATATTCAGCATGATGTGGCTTAGCTATTACTTAATCACTTTTGCCAAAATTGAGCTGGTCATGAAATCTTGTGGTTGGGGAGGCTCTTCTGAGTCATGAAGCAGACAACCAAAATGTATCGTGTGTGTATCTTTGTTTTTGTTAAATTTATGCATAATGAAAATATGACCCCAATAAGATTGAATTCTTTCTGGCTCTCCTTCTTCAAGAAAGAATCTCCCTGAAGAGATGAGTAAGGAATATAGGATCAAGGCCTTGCCTGACTTGTCCTTAAACGATGCCAGTAATAGACTCACTTTGACTACTGAACTTGTGCTGTTGACAAGAATATGTCTAATATTGGGTGAATTTTGCATACAGAATAAAACTCTGAGGCTCTAACTGCAGAATCCTAATCTTTTCTTGTATAATTCATTTATACAAGATATTGAAAGAGGTGTTACTATGTTCTAGGGAGAACTGCTAGCATCCCACTTGAAGTTTTAAATTAATACTTTTCAGTACTGTTTCATTTTAATAGACATGACTTCAAAGCAGTACAACTGAAGCTAAAACCTTGATATTCAATTTATATTTTGGTAAAGTCTGTAAAAAGTTGAACCTTTTCAGATGTCATTTTCTTTAATTTTGTTGTTGTTGTCTCTTTGTAGTCAGTTTGAGAAATTTTAAAATACATAGACTATTTGGTAAAATGGAACTTGTTCTTGTGGGCAATAACACTAATGCCATATGAATTAAAATCTTCTCTTGAACTAGCCTGAAGATGGGGTGGGTTTTGATAGATAGATTTTCCATGTGTTGTGTGAAGGGTGCTAAAGTGACTCTCAGTGGGCACCTAATAGCTAGAACTCAAGTTGCTTTGAAAAATACATGTTGCTGTAATATGTTTCACCATATGACCCTGATGCTTTTTCACTGCTCGTTGTGTGTGAGTATGGTCATTTCTGGTCTTCCAGAAAGAATTCAAAATGATGCATCTGCTTTCACGATGCTGGGTTATTTGAATGAATATCTGCAACTGAAAAATCAGGCAACAGATGCTTATCAAAGGTAACCTATACACGGAACAGATTTTAAGTGCTGAAATGTACCCTTAGGGTGAAAAATCTGAGATGGGTTTGTTCTTTCCCTAAACACTGTTTGCCAGTTTCCTCCAATGCATTTTAACTAATCACATTTAAAGGGGAGACACTGGATGTCTGATCTGTTTCTAGCTCCTGTTATTGAGATGGTAAGGTTAGTCAGAATGTATAAAACTACAGTAAAATATCTGTTTGAGTGTTCTTCATTCACTAGAACATAACATTCTTCTTCGAGTGATTGCTCATATCCATTTAACTTAGGTGTGTGCTCGCCAGGTGCACCCGTGCATAAAGTTTTTCCCTCAGCAGTATCCATAGGGGACGGGCTCTAGTGCCTCCTGGAGTGGTGCGTGTATGCTGCAGCATATAGGGCGTCACTGGCCCCCTCCATTCGCCTTTCCTTCTTGCCGGTCCCAGGGTAAACCCACGTTGGGACCACCACAGTCTCCATCTTTCCAGCAGCACTTCCCATCGCAGGGGAGTTCCCATGAACAGTCGTCCTCTCACAGCCGACGTGCTTCTGACCACGATAGGCAGAAGCTTCATAGCCCTATCTGGTCTCCAGACCTAGAACAAGGACAGAGAGGCTCAAGGCGTGGCTCGCCAGCAACTGGGTGCAGACCTCTGGAAGTATGCACCCCCTGGCAGGAGTTTTGGAGTCAGCACCTGGAATCTCTGTGGCACTGGAATCGCTGCATGGACAGGCTGAGGGACCGACAGTACCATTCCCGGGACTGTCGCCAATCCCCCCAGGGCAGCATCACCATGTGTGGCTACATCTTCATGACACCAAGCCTGCTCTAGTTCCTGATCCCTCTCCACATCCTGGTACCACTCGTTAAGCATGAGGTGCCCCAGGATGATGCTAAGGCACATCATGAGCTGCTAAAGAGGGTTGTCACCAACCTGGGCCTCCAGGTTGAGGAATTAGAGGAACCCATAGACGCCTTCTTTAATATTCTCTGCCCCATGGCCCCAGTAAGGGTAGTTTTACCCCTACATGAGGGGGTTACTAAAATTACAAATGGCCTCTGGCAAACCCCCTCCTCCTTGCCTCCGATCTCCAAGAGGGCGGAGTGCAAGCACTTTGTGCCATCCAAGGGCCACGAGTACCTTTATACCCACCCTGCTCCCAATTCCCTAGTGGTAGAGGCGGTCAACCACAGGGAGAAACAGTGTCAACTAGGGGCTACTCCTAAGAATAAACACTCAAGGAGACTGGACTTGTTTTGGGCATAAAGTTTATTCATCCTCCAGTCTACAGTTGTGGGTGGCCAACAATGAGGCTTTACTAGGCCACAGTGATTTTAATATGTAGCAGGCCATGACCAAGTTTGAGAGCGCCCTTCCTGAGGCTTCTAGGAAGGAGTTCCAGGCAACCCTGGATGAGTACTTGACTGCAGCCAGAGCAGCTCTACAGACAGCATCAGACGCTGTAGACACAGCTGTCCATACCATAGCATCGGCCATCTCATTGCGCAGGGCTTCCTGGTTGTTCCTCTCTGTTCTTTCCTTGGAGACTCAGCAGTCAATGCAAGACCTCCCTTTTGATGGGCACACCCTGTTCGCAGAACAGATGGACATTAAGCTCCATGGCCTGAAAGATTCCCGTATGACCGTAAAAGCACTGGGCTTGTACATCCCCAGCCTCGCCCACAAGCCATTTAAGCCTCAGACAGGGGAGCCACCCTCACCAGGACACCCCCCCCCCCCAAAAAAAAAAAAATCCAGGGGCTACAAGAAGCGCCCTGGTCAACAGCCCCCGTCTACATCCCAGACGGGCTCAACCCGCAGTAAGCAGACAGGCAAGCGCACGTTTTGAGGGCACACCTGAGAGTGACCTACCAGACTGTACCCTGGATGCTTCCTCTCCTCTGTTTGCTAGCCGCCTTTCTTTCTCTCCCTCTCTCTCTCTCCCCCTCCCTGCATGGGCGTCTATAACACTGGACCGATGGGTCCTCAATACGGTGGCACAGTGTTATACCCTTCAGTTACTTTCTATCCCACCCCCACTCTCCATCCCTCTTCAGGGACCCCTCTCACAAGAATCTTCTCATACAGGAGGTAGAGGGTCTACTACAGCTGGGTGTGGTGGAGGTAGTTCCTGTGGAGTAGAGGAACAAGGGTTTCTATTCCCAATACTTTTTAAGCCTCAAAGGCAATCTGTGGCCCATACTAGACCTGCGGGGCTTGAACCGCTACTTAGTGAAACCGAAGTTCCATATGGTCTCCCTGGCTTCCATCATCCCCTCCCTGGATCTAGGAGACTGGTACTCCGCCCTCGATCTGAAAGATGCGTACTTCCACATCGGCTCCTTCAAGGAACACAGACACTTCCTCTGGTTCATGGTAGGTCCAGACCGCTATCAGTTTGCAGTCCTCCCATTTGGCCTAGCAATAGCATTGCGGATATTTACCAAGTGCACGTCAGTGGTGGCGGCTGACGTCGGGGTATCCAGATCTACCTGTACCTCGATGGCTTGTCAAGGGCAAGTCCAAGGGGACGTCACGGTGCTGCTAGCCACATGCCATTGCCTTTGCCTGTTGGTGAATGATGACAAATCCATGTTAGTTGCTGTTCAGAGGACAGAATTCATCGGAGCGGTGCTCGACTTGACCTGCACCAGGACGTTCGTGCCGCTGGAGAGATTTAGGGCACTGACGGACCTAATTGCGGAAGTCTTTGCGTTTCCCCTGATCACGGCCAGGGTTTGCCTACACATACTAGGTCACATGGTGGTGTACGCATATGTGGTGCACCACACCAGGCTCTGGATGTGACCCTGCAGCTATGGCTGGCAACAGTCTACTCCCAGTCCGGGGACCACCTGGGGAAGATCACCATCCCCATGACGGTACTTACCTCGCTGCAGTGGTGTACCGACCCCGGGAAATTCCTGGAAGGAGTTGTCTTCATCAGCACTCCTTGTCAGTCAACTTGGTATTAGATGCCTCGGATGGGGGGGGCACACCTCTGCATCCGAGTCCAGACCCAAGGTATGTGGTCCCCAGAGGAAACGACACTACACATAAACGTCAAAGAGCTCAGGGTGGTGTGCCGAGCATACACAGTCTTCCTACCTCACCTGTTGGGCAGAGTGGTCAGAGTCCTTACGGACAACACAGCTTCGATGTTCTACATCAACAGGCAAGGTGGAGCGCAATCCTCGGTCCTTTGCCAAGAGGCACTCCATCTCTGGGACTTACGCATCGACCATGGAATCCATCTAGAACAGTGGTTCTTAAACTTTACTGCAGCCTGCACCCTTTGGTTATCAAAATATGTTCTCGCACCCCTTATCAAAAATCATTGGAGTAGGTCAGTTCTTTAAACCTAGATATATTTTGTTTGTATATTACAGTAATTGTTAAATGTATAATGTTAATTAATAAATACATAGGTTTGATGAAACAAAGTAGTTGTACTTAACGTGCCAGTGCTTAATTTGTGTTTTCGGGGTGATTTACCTTCTAAAAAAATCTGGCATGTCTCACACCCCCAGAAAGGGCATCTCGCACCCCAGGTTAAGAACCACTGATCTAGAAGCATGTCACTTTCCGGGGGCCAGGAACATGCTAGCAGATCACCTAAGCAGGGACTTCTCCTCTCACCGAGTGGGTGCTCCACCTGGAGGTAGCTGGCATGATCTTCTAGAGGTGGGGAACTCCCCAAGTGGATTTGTTCGCCACCAGGCAGAACAGAGGGTGCCACAGGTTTTGCTCCAGACTGGATCTGGGCAAGGGCTCCCTCTCCAACGCCTTCCTCCTGCCGTTCCCTCCAATTCCGCTCATCAGCAAGATCCTAGTGAAAATCAAGAGGGACAAGGCACAGGTTATCATGATGATCCCGGTGTGGCCTTGCCAGCACTGGTTTAGGACGCTTTCAAGCTTGTCAGCAATCCCTTCCTGGCCCTGACCAGACCTGCTGTCACAGGATCACGGCCAACTCTTGCACCCCAACCTTGCGTCCCTCCACCTCATGGCGTGGATGTTGCGTGGCTGAACCCGGATGAACGGGCCTGTTTGGATGGTGTCCAGAAGGTCCTCTTCGAGAATAGAAAGCCCTCGACTAGGCAGACCTTCCTGACAAAGTGGATGAGGTTCTCCCGCTGGGCGGCCGAATGGGGCATTTTCCCTTCGCATTCTTCAGTGCAGTCGATCTTGGACTACCTGCTTCATTTAAGGAACCAGGGCCTAGCGCACTTCTCTATCAGGGTGCACCTGGCGCCCATTTTGGCCTTTCATCCGCCAATCCAGGGGCCGACTGTGTTCTCCCATGACATGACGGTCAGGTTCCTTAGAGGCCTCGAGAGACTCTTTCCTCAAGTCCAGTCCCCGGCCGCTCAGTGGGATCTCAGCTTGGTTCTGTCCAGGCTCACAGGTCTGCCCTTTGAACCTTTTGACCTTGTGCTCCCTATCTCACTTATCATTGGAAGGTAGCTTTCCTGGTGGCAGTGATTTGTCGGCGAGGCAAGTCTCTGAGTTGTGAGGCCTGACCTCAAAACTGCCGTACACGGTCTTCTATAAGGACAAGGTCCAGCTCCAGCCCCAGCCCCAACCAACTTTCCTTCCCAAGGTGGTGTCCGCCTTCCACATGAGCCAGGACATCTTTCTTCTGGTCTTCTGCCCTAAGCCAGAGGAGACTAGTGAAGAGAGGCGTCTTCACGCTTTGGATATAATAAGGGGTCTGGCTTTCTACCTAGATGGGATAAAACTTTTCTGTACGTTGACTCAGCTTTTCATCTCTACAGCTGATAGGATGAAGGGCCTCCCAGTGTCCACGCAAAGGATTTCTAACTGGATCACCTCTTGCATTTGGTCCTGCTACGAGATAACAGGAGTCCCTCCACCGCCAATCATCAGACCCCACTTGACTAGAGCGTAGGCATCCTCGGCAGCCTTCCTGGCACACGTTCCGATTTCAGAACATCTGTAAACTGCGACATGTTCCTCAGTACACATGTTCAGGGCCCACTATGCCATCATACAGCAGGCCAGGGATGATGCTGGGTTTGGCAGAGCTGTGTTGCAATCTACATGTCCGTGAACTCCTTACCCACCTCCCAGGGGTACTGCTGGGAGTTACCTAAATTGGATGGACATAAGCAAGCCCTCAAAGAAGAAAAGACAGTTACCTTTTTTCGTAACTGGTGTTCTTCGAGATGTGTTGCTCATGTCCATTCCACCAGCTCTCCTTCCCTGCTGCCGGAGTTTCTGGCAAGAAGGAACTGAGGGTAGAGGGGGCCAGCGGTGCCCCTTATACCGGCGCATATGTGTGTCACTCCAGGTGGTACCAGAGCCAGTTCCTTATGGATACTGCTGAGGGAAAAACTTCCGGCACCAGTGCATGTGACAAGCGCGCACACACACCTAAGTTGAATGGACATGAGCAACACATCTCGAGGAACACCAGTTACGGAAAAAAGTAACTGTATTTTTTTCAAAGAAGTGCAAATTAATCAATGCCTCTCATGGAAATTACCACAGAACCTTGCAGTATATTGAATCTTTCAATATGATTGTGGAAACTGAGGTATCATTGCATTGTCTCTACTGTTAAAACAATGTATAAACACAGTTCTTCCCAAAAAGGGGGGATAACATGGATGCAGTAGTGGTCACTGAACATAGCAAATATTTTGTAATTTTAAGCCATTATTAAAGAGACAGGACAACTCTTACAGTGTAGATAAGTCACTGGCCGTAATAAGCAAAAGAATCCTTCTGGTAAATCTTGAGTACTCTCTTATTTTGAGAGAAATAAGGGCATAAACTTGCAGGCCTTTTATGGACACACACTCGCATTATAACTGTTTGCATGTACTCCTGGGCATATTTGTGAATTACTCATTGTTTATGGTCACTTTCAAGGGCGGTCTCCTTGCTGAAGAACTCTGAAGATAAAGAGAAGTATAACATAGCAATGCAAAATTATGGTAGATCACTCTGGTAAGCAGTGTTTTTTGTTTAAGTTGTTACCTCTTGCAATATCACAGTATTACTTGGAGAAATTCCACCACAGAACAAGGAATGGCCACATCCTTCATTTAATGGGTACTTTATGATAGATAAGCTATTCATATTTAACTTTCATTTTAATCTTAAACCATTTTTTATCATATGCAGTACAAAATTTAGAGCTTCACTATCTTATACGTACTTTCATTAAATTGCTTTCAGTTTCCCACTCTTAAAACTCTGAGCTGTACCCATAATAATTCAACAGTTAGGTTTAACTTTAGCATTCCTTGTCTCTATTTATGTAGTTTGCAGAAGGAAGCTCAAACTCTCTTGGTTTTTCTACCTGCCATCTGACTTGGAATTTATTCCCTTTCTTTTTGCAGGTAATCCAGTTTGTAGTGTGAGTAGTTAGCTGTATGTTGTCACTACTTTTTAAAACAAGAATTTTTTTGTTGAGATCGGTGTCCAAAAGTTCCAGGAGGTTGCCCATATTGGAGTCTCAGGTTATGTGAGAAATCCCCACAGAGTGGCACCTTGTAGCTAGTATTCCTAGGATAGGGTTGCTCCTGTAGCAGAGCTGTGCTATTGCTTTGACCTTTTGGGGTCATGCTGACTGACTTGAACTAGTTCTCGTAAACAGCACTATAGCACAGATTATTCTTCTCTTTACGATGTCTGCCTCAACAGTCAGAACAGTCTACTAGTCCTCTGATTCCATCTCAGGGGCATAGGATGGAGAGAATCTTGACGTCGGAGGACAGTTTCAAACTGCTTCCTTTGTGGTGGCTTCAGCTCTGTTAAGCAAGGTTTTAGAAGTAAATTTTTTTTAGGCAGGAAATATCTACCCCTGACCTCAATGTGAGTGATAGAACCAGTGCCCTCATCCTAGAGAGGTCATATCTTCCCATCATATTTTTCTAAGAGCATCTTGGTAGACTAAAGAGATTCACTTAAGTGTTGTGATGCTCAACATCCTCATTCCAAGTTGCATGTATTGTATGTGAGTGTGGTCATTTCTGGTCTTCCAGAAAGAATTCAAAATGATGCAACATTTTTGTGTGAGTACAAAGTTCTCATGATTGTTAATGAAATTTAGTAAATAGTCCTATTGCATTTCTGCTATGATGGTCTTATTCATAGCAAGATTGCCAAATCTATTCTTCCTCCTCCCTCATAGAAATCACTAGGCAGTATCTTTTTGTATCACACTATAATATCGTTCCCTGGATAGTATGTGTGATCAATTAATATTAGTGTGCTCATATGTTGATACAAACGTCAGATAGTTCCAACAAGCCGTAACTATTTATTTAGCAAATCTGACTAAATGTTGTATTTCTGAGCTAGTAACATGGACTTGAAGCTTTCACATAAGTGAAATGGGATTGCAAATATCCACATTAACAATAAGTTCATCCACCTAGAATGAAGGGTTTGAGGGTACACTAATAGTTCTACATTTCTTAAAACCAAAATTCAACCCCTTTCTTTTTAATATACTGGGCTTCTAAAAGACAGCGTTAGTGAATTTAGCTGATGGTTGTACAGATCATGAACTGGGGCTCCTTAAAACTGCAGTTCAAAGCTGATTTGGGGCATTTTTTTTTTTTTTTTTTAGTGCCATAGGTCAATATGACAAGGCCATCCAGGCTTACATGTCCACTCCTCTCACAGAGTTAGAGAACATCGTAGGAGTTGCACTAGCTTACTTCAAGAAAGGGCTTTTACAAGACAGCATTAAAGGTAAGTGTCTGTTTAAACAAAGGTACAGTACATGGCCTGACACTAAAGGAATATGGCATTTTCTAGATGAACACTTACCCCTTTTGACTTTGTACTCCTGACTGACACATTCTGTCCCAACTTATGCACGCATTGGGGTAGTATGGGGTATAATAAAGGCAGAGAATTTTCAGATTTTCATATAAAATTCATCATAATCAGCAGATTGCTACTCAGAAAGTTGCCATGAGCTATTGCAGTGTACTGGAAAAAATATCTTTTACATATCAATTGACATTTTCAAGGCAGGACACCGTGGTAGTACCAGTACTTGCTTACTCTCTACATCCAGTATGCGAGGGTAGGGAAATAAAGGTATTATGAACAAAGGTGGATGCTAAACTTTAAAAATGGATTTTTGCTGCTTGGGGCAGGGATCTTGAAACATCAAGAGAACGCATTCCTTTCCTGGATGTTCCTTTATCACTTTTCAACAATTTTTAGCATTCATTACATATGAAAATTATTTAGGTTTCAAAGTCAAACACTCAAAAGTTAGGAAATGCCAGACTTACAGTTGCATGTTCTTGTGCAACCTTAATTCTGCCCCTTTATGTCCAACCTGTGCACTGAATGTGGCAGGGGTCCTGTAGGGGAAAATGTATGTGATCATGTAACTAAAGACTCTCATAGTGCATATACATGTCTGTATCTTGTCACTCCAGAATGCTTTTAAATCTCTTGATTGCTTTTTTAAATTCCTATCTTAATTTAATATTCCCAGCCTATGAGAGAGCCCTGTCTCTTGCTGAATCTGAACAAGACAAAGCCCATATTTTGACTGCTCTTGCAATAATGGAGTACAAACAGAACAAAGTGGATGCTGCAAAGACATTGCTGTTTAAATGGTATGTGGATGGTGTAGCATGAGTATGTGTGAGAGAGAGAACTTGTCAGAATTTGAAAGTACTGTTAGAAGCTTTAACTTGGAAGTTTTTATTGGGCTTGCTTTTTTTTAGCCCAAAAGTAATGAGGTACAAACACTGAAGGCAGCTTTGTAAATTAATCTAAAAGCAGTGGTAATGTACCTACCAGTAGTACTTGTCTTCACATTTGTTGAGTGGCTTGCTGTGTAAGATGTTTTTAAATTTAAACTAAGATATTGTTCAAAACTTAATTTCCTATTCTGTGGCATTCCTTGCAAAATAAGTTCCAAGTTGCTATCTTAATTTTCTTCAGAGAGTTTAAAGTCTTCCATCCTTAGGAAAAGAGTGTGTGTGTGTGGTGTGCAGCTATAATAAATGTAACTTTTTCTTAATAAAAATTTAACCTAAGTAATTAAAAATCCCCCAAAGAATAATGCTGTAAACACCACATAGCATCATGGTAGTATTCTGTAGATTTCACTTAAAGATCAGCAGTCCTGTTTCACCTCTGTATTTTGTAAGTGGTTTTTTATCTTTCAGGATTTTGAAGATTTAAAAAAGTGCCTGGTCTGTTACTGGGCAGTTGGCAGCCAGAAATTAGCCTCTACCATTTCAGTCCTCAGTGTTGAGCAGAGTGGCTGACTTTACTTTCCCTAAAAAAATGAGGAGTCTGCTGGCACCTTAATGACGAACAGATTTATTTGGGCATAAGCTTTCGTGGGTAAAAAACCCACTTCTTCAGATGCAAGAAGTGGGTTTTTTACCCACGAAAGCTTATGCCCAGATAAATCTGTTCGTCTTTAAGGTGCCAGCAGACTCCTCGTTGATTTTGTGGATACAGACTAACATGGCTACCCACGATACATTACTTTCCCTGTTTACCAAAGAATACTGTGTCGGAAATATGGCCATATTGACCATCTCTATCCTGCCAGCAAATCCTCAAGTTACTGAAATAATTGAGGTCTGTGACCTGGTGCTTTAAATCCTGAGTAATTGATGATTAATATGATGTAGGAAAATGTTATTTCTAGTTAGTCACGAAAGTGTTCTTTCTATTTTTAACATAAATTTCAACAATGAGTGCTTCCTACATATCATTAGTCACTAGCATTAAAGAAAACTAGTAAATGCTCTGGAAATGCATCATTTTTAACTGGAAGCATGTAACATTATAAAAAGTGAAATCTGTCAAGACTTTAAATTTTACTGTTGGGTTTTACACCCATATAGTAGACTTATGGCAACACAAAAACCTGCAAAAAAGAATTTCACATAATTAGACATATTTGGTGTCTATAGCTGATATTAGAGTATAACTGTAATCTTGTGATGGAGTCAGAAGAAACAAAAGGTCTAAATGTTCTACTTATTCTTTTGTGCTTTTTATAAAATAAGTATATTTTTACATCTGTAGTTCACAAAATTTGGTTAACCAGGATGTTGGAGGATTGTTTTTCCTCCATTGATTTAGCAACACAGCATAGAAGTAGGATATTAAATTTTTGACCTCCAGTGAAATCATCAACACTAAAACAAAACAATAGGACCAATATGTTTAGGAACCTTTTCATATTCCATTGCTAAATTACAATAGGCAGCGTCTCCTTTATATTCATATTTATTTCCAATTTTAGGATGTGACCACCAAATAAATGAATTCTCATAATTCCATATTCTGATAGTTGTTTCCTTTTAATTTGATCAGATGATACTGCAGCAATTTTCTCTTATATCGGAACATCTTGAATTTGTGCAGTCTCTTGTGATGTGTAGTTTTTTGCACCAGTTTTTCTCCCTACAGCTCTCCTACTTCTTCATGGAAAGCAGTTCTGCTTCTGCATTACTATTATTCAAAGCTTTCTATAAAACTACTAGATAACACCTACTTTTGTACTTATTTAAGCAGCAATATAGTTAATTGTTTTTAATTTTTTAGAATATTCTTTATAGAGATGAAAATTATTTTGAGTTTAAAAAAAAAAAAGCAATACTTCATTGGGCTTTGATTCTGTATTCCAATTTTCCTTCCAAATTGGTTCTAAAGTTTCACCAGCAGTGACTAATGCACATACATTTCATTTTAATTTCCTAACCTCCTTGCACGTGTTTCCTCAAAACAGCTTCATGGAAAGTGCAATGCATACAGTTAAGCATGTGCAACAGCAGAACTAATCTACTGATTGGACTGCAAATTGTCTCCCTTAATTCCTTTTGCTATAGCATGGAGTTGCAGTAGTCATATATGTATTCATGGTACAGTGCAGACTGCTAAATATGAGATACTGACAGAAGATGTAAATATTCCTCCCCTCCCACCCCCCTTCATCTGTGTTTTTTGTTTGTTTGTTTTTTTGTTTTTTTTTTAACTGGGAAATGCATATATCCTGTACCCAGAATGCTAGCTCTGTGCAGATTTTATTACTCAAACACAATTAATTCTACAGCTACCTGAAGCACAATTTTATGTAAGAGGGAATTCTTTTCCTAGCAGAGATTGGATCTTTTTTACTTTAGGGAATCTAAATCAAAGCTCTCATAGCAAAATTATTTACATCAGATGTCAGATACTGCCATGCCCTCAAAAAAGAGTGTGTGTGTGGGGGGGGGAGGAGCAAACCTCCTCCCCAAAAATCCGTTTGCTTAGTATGAGTAAGTGAGTTTATATTTATAAGATTATGTATACTATTGGAGAAACTTTTGCTTCAGGAGAAAGTAGATGCATAAGGTTGAGGAGATATTTGACTCCATTACCAGGCATTTTTTATGGCTACTCTTTTTTTTTTTTTTTAAACAAAGACAACTAAACATGCCTGATGCTTGCCAAGCAGTAGTCATGAGCTTTAAAAGCTGAAACCCACGTAACTCCATTGTACTCAATCTTATCCAAAGGATTTAAGAATATTGATGTAGGACTGAGTTTGAGAGTCCTATCATGAGAGGGTATTAATTCAGTGCGTCACATTATTATTGCTGGATTAGGAATTCAAACATACTGTGAGCTAAAGAGGATGTTTTGTTGCTCTGAAGAGGTAGTTTCAATTTGGAGTGAATCTTGTGAGTAAATTGCTGTTTGTTGTTTAACCAGCACTTACAACACTATGACAAGTGGAAGAAGATGACAAATCCTGCAAACTGTACTTGAGGCTAGTATTGTATTACATAATAACCTGTTTTCCATTGTATTTATAGCTCTATATTAAAGGAACTTACTACAGAAAGCCTGCAGGCTCTGTGCACCCTAGGTCTGGCAAAGCAGGATGCTACACTTGCAACAGCAGCACTTAAAGAATTACTGAAGCACACAAAAAGCAAGGATAACGTTTATGAGAGATGCCTTATTACATCTGCTGTGTATGCGCTGCAAGGTAGAAATGTGGGAGTGCAGAGGCAAGCTTCCAGAGCTGTCCATAGGTGTGTGGTCTGCATTTTTGTATATTAATGGCAATTAAACTTTTACCCTCCCATGCAAAACTATCCTTTTTAAACTTTGTGAGTGCTGGAACAAGACTTACTAAGCAAATATCTACCCTTTTACAAGATACCAGAGTTTGTCTCTAGGTATGTTAAGAGTGAAAAATGTAATTCATTTAGATCAAGTCAAATGGCAGAAGCTGCCTCTATTCTTGCATTTTTGAAATACTGTCATAATATCTTTTTATGGGATCAAATTGTTTTACTCTTAGGAACACATTACACTGTGGTACACAGTTATAAATCTATTTATGGTCAGCATGTGTACTATAAACTTCTGTGTGCTTATTGTCAACTCTCTGGATTGTTCAGTAGAAACTTACCGATAAAGCTGGGAAAGGTCTGCACTGTAACAGGTTCTTCTCTGCAATGATCCCCCAGGTTTTATCTAATGTAATCTTAAATGGTTTCTTAGGCAGTTGAGTCCATTAACTAAATGTTTTTTTGATTTAATTTTAAATGTGTGTGGGAGGGAGGGGTTAAGTTTCAAGCTGTTGCTCTTGGTTATGCCATTAACAACTACCAACTTGTACTGTCACCTCTCATATGTTTCAGACAGTTATCCTACTCTTCTCTCTTTCCAGATTATCTTAAATTCCCTTATCCCAGAGTAGGTTTCTGATCTTTAATAACATGTCCCTGTTTTTTGACGACAGTGATACATTAGGGAGAATACCGTCTATCTAATCTATAATCGTATATGTCTGTTCGCTTTAAGTCACTAACCATGGAAGCTGTTTGCATAACTTCTTTTAAGAAGATTACAGATGTAAGCGTTGATTATAGTAGCGGGTCTGAAAGTAGGTGCCTATCCAGAGATGTGACAAGCAGGATTCGCATGGCTAAGTACACCTCTGTAGGAAATGCAAATCTGAATATCCTTACTCTCTTCTGTAGTAACCCAGATGATCCTGCTCTTTGGTCTCTTCTCTCTCGACTTGTTCCTCTGTATACGCCACATAATGCAAAGGTAAGTGTGTTGCAGTTATCCTGTATTAAGCTTTGACCATGTGTTAAGCAACATATATTTGAGTAGAGTTCAGTAATTACAATTTTTTAATATGCTATTGTGCACTAATTAACAAGAACAACTATTATGATTGCATTCACAATTGCAGGCAACTTGTCAGAAATGCACAACTGCCTTCTTTGTGTGTATGCTTTAACAAAAGCAGTGATGCTCCCCTTAAAATAAATAAAAACACTATGCATCAGCTTGGAAGAGAAAATACTTGAATGTAAAATTAGTTCATATTGCTGATCAAGGTCAAGATCAGAAGCATGATCCTGTCATTTCAACATCCCTCGTAAAACCCCAGCATTAAACAATAGAGATGTAATCTGTTCAATATTTTTCTTTTAGGGTGGAGCTGTGGCAGGAAATGTTGCTCATATGCTTGATTTAAACCATGGAAAGGTTTGTTTTTCACTTCAGACTTTTTAATTCAATAAATAATCCTAAAGTGAACACGTTTTGGCTTTTTATAAAGTAATATTGAAGCACACTAATGTTGCTTATTCTTCATGTGTAGAAAGCCCTGCTGCATACTGCAGTTAATCAGTTGGCGGTGGGATGTCATTCAGTTGAAGATGAGAAAAACAATGCACTGAAGGATATCCAAAAGGCAGTACATCTTTTTCCAGGTGATCATTACTCTATCACAAACATTCATGCTGCGATTTTTATTTTAAACTTCTATTTGTTAGGATTCCAGTAATATTTCGGGGAGAGGCCTTTGATCAAGTAAAATAGAATTAGCTTTCCAGGGACTGTTTGAACACATCAAGGGATAGGTAAATGCTGAAGTTGAGGCTCACTCTAACAACACTGGAAATTATTTAATCTCCCAATAGGAGAAGAGATTTGTGGTGGTGGTTGTTTCACACACCAGTCTCAAAATTCGGATGCTCAATGAATTATATATAACCTGCTGCACTGACCTGGAAAGATCTATTCATGATTTTTTTAGAGTTTTTGGATTGCAAATACTGTATTAATTTACTGAATGTTGGTTAGTGCTACAAGCAGCTGTCCTATTAGCAAATTGCAATCTTTGTTATTATAGTAAATGCAAAACTAATGTTGAGACTGTGAAATCAAGCACTCAGAAGTCAAATACCAAAATGCTAAATTTCTTCTACAGTGTTAATGCTGTGGTATGCATTAACGTAATGCATAAAAGAAAAACTTTTTTTATCACTTTCTCACAGATATAGGATGATTTGACACTTTCTGGAGCTTTGTTTCATTTTCCAGTATTTATTCATTGTTCTCCTTCATCCCTTCTCAAAAATCTCCTTTGCTATGATGCCTACAAAAACTTTAACAGTGTAGGCTGCTGGTGTGCTGAGACCATTGCCTGTCATGCTGACCAATATTGTCTTATTGTTTTTTTGTCTGTCTGTATCCATCTGTTATATCTTGTCTTATACGTAAATGGAGATCTCCCTGGGGCATTAGACACTGTCCCAATGCAACTCTGGTCCATGACCTGGATTTGTAGGCACTATGATAATGCAAATAATTGTATAGGCGGGTCTGATACTGGTGCCTGTTAACTTTGTTGCCCAATGCTTCTCATAAGACTCTGTTTTCAGGTACTTATGACTTGTCAAAATTTTACCCATTTGTCTTAAATTTTCCATAGTGAGTATCTGCCTGTAGGCTGAATTTTAGTTTGGAAAATTTCAGCCAGAACAGTTCAGCTGTTTCTGAGAATGGGATTAAGAGAAAATACATTTTTCCCATTTAAAAAATAAATTCTGGTGATTCTTTCTTTCAACAAAGTGAGCACCTTGTGCTTTGAAGTCCAGGACTTGTAACTTGGCAGGGTAGTGGCCTTTGTGTGATTGGATGTGTCTCTTTGCCATCCCTATGAAAACTTCCCCAAATTCAGTCAAATTATAAAACCTAGAATAAACCCAGTTTGTACTTGCTCATAGAGATTATGGACATTTTAGCTTCTAAAATCAAGAAAGATTTCATCCTCTCTGAGCATGTTTGAGCCTCTAGTGCTGACTGGTCTTTGCAGGCACCATCCCCACAGAACAACTTAGTATGCTACTTTCAGCTCAGGACTACAAGGGCAAAGCTAGACTGTTCTAGAATGGGCACTGGAACTGAGAGCAGAGTGTCTCTCCCTCCTGTGATCTCCCTGCTGACACCTTGGCAGCCCGGAGGAAGAAGCAATCTAATTTGAATACAGAGGCGACCAGGTGGGACCAAAGAAGATGATTGTGGCAAGTAGTCTGAGACTGGGTACAGAG
This sequence comes from Lepidochelys kempii, assembly GCF_965140285.1. Lineage (NCBI taxonomy): Eukaryota > Metazoa > Chordata > Testudines > Cheloniidae > Lepidochelys > Lepidochelys kempii. The sequence goes on along the minus strand of NC_136384.1, from coordinate 61,498,614 downwards.
GAGAGCAGGCAGAGACGCTGAGAGTGGAAGCAGGATGGTTAACCGTGAAGAGCGGAGGCTGGGATTGGATAGGCAAGTAGAACGAGATTGGACAAGGAGTTAGGGGTAGGGAAGAGACCGTACGGTACAAAGATCAAGATGGAGGGAACAGGGCAGAAGGGCAAGCCCTGAAAGTTTGACCTCTAGAGCACACTCCCCTCCAAAGCCTGGAATAGAATATAGAATTCCTGAGTTGCACTATTCCTCTGCCCATAGCAATATCTGTGAAACGCACTGGCAAAGTTTGTGTCCCTGGCCCCCTGCCCCCCCCCCCCCCAATGCTGGTCCACAGAGGATAACTTACTACTTCTACTAACTTAAGAGGTCTGTGCAGTGGATCTTAAGGTTCCACCCCTACTGAACCATGTGGTGGTTGATACAGTGCTACTTGATGGAATTAGTTTTTTCAGTTTGGTTTAAAAATAAAAACCTAGGAAGTTATACGTGTTGTTTAGTGTGTGGCATGGGGCCCACATGTTGCACCGTGAAGAGAAAACACAACGTTGAATAGCTGCTCATTAAGTGAGCACCAGTCCACTCTGTACACTGAATGAGGCAGGGGTCCTATGTAATTACTGTATCATAATGCACATACACAAGGGGGCTGAATTAAGGTTGCCAAGGCATGCTTGATTCTGGAATTTCTTAACTTTTGAGTGCCTGAGTTTGCAACCTTAATATAGTAACTGAAGTGGGAACATTGGATTTGTATGGGACAGAGGTAAACATTTGTTGAAAATGTGGAGCTGTTCTGGGATTGCAGAATATATAGTGATGTTCAGGGAGAAGCAGGTTCTTCACAAGTGTTGGACAAAAGGAAAATATTATGCCATAACCTCTGGGTAGTGTTTGGAAACACTGCAATAAGTGCACAGTTTTAACTATACAAAATTCCATCATTATGAAGCAAAGGAAACTATATTCCCTGGAGTGTCTTAAAACATTCCCTTCTTTGTAATAACACTTAACATGTAGCCTAATCTAAAAGGGTTCTCTGGGACTCAGTGATGTTGCTGCTAGTACACACAACTTCTCAAGCACTTAATGTAAAAGATATCATAGAATCCAGCTCAATATATGTTCTAGGAATTATTTGGAGGAAGTTCTATGGCCTGTGTTGTACCGGAGGTCAGACTAGAACAGCGGTTCTCAACCAGGGGTCTGTTGCCCCCTGGGGGTCCGTGAGCCCTTTCAGGGGGGCTACAGAGCCCCATGGCTCAAACCCAGTGTCCTAAGCCCCGGTGCTGAAGCTGGGAGTGGCAGGGGGCTGAAGCCGGCGGTTCCCCCCCATCCCAGCTGGGAGCAGTGCAGGGCTGAAGCCAGCAGCCCCAGCGCGCCTTCTCCCCCAATGAAGCTGGGACCTGCACTGGGAACACAGCCCCTAGCTACCACCTGCCCGCACCCTAAGCTACTTCCCTGCCTGCACACAGCCCCTGAGCTACCCCCCTCACTTCACACAGCCCCTAGCTACTCCCTCCCTGTACCTGAGCGGTTTTCCAACTCTTTGAACGGAGTCCCCCCTTTGAGTTGTATTTTTTGGTTTGTGTTCCTGCCACAGCCCAGACAGGCGGGGTGGCCTCCTGAGTAAGTCGGGGTGGAGGGTGGCGGTCTCTCCCTCGACGCTGCTGTGTGGAGCTGGCTCGAGCCCTGCCAGCTCTTGTCACCCCAAAATAGAAGTAAAACTATGCCTATGCCCACGGGTCCCCCCCCCGGCCTGGAGTCCTGAGCTTTGGCTTCAGCCCCACTGCCTGGGGCTGAAGCCGAAGCCTGAGCAACTTAGCTTCACAGGGCCTCCTGTTGTGTGGGGCCCTGGGCAATTGCCCTGCTTGCTACCCCCTAAAGCTGGCTCTGGCTTTTATGCAGAAAACCAGTTGTCATGGCACAGATGGGCCGTGGGATTTTTATGGTGGGGGGGCTTAGAAAGGAAAGAGGCTGAGAACTCCTGGCCTAGAGGATCATAGTGGTCCCTTCTGATCTTAGAATCTATAAAGTATTTTTTCTACTGAGCCCATCAACATATCTGACTGCTTTATTTTGTGCTTACTCATCAATAAAACTATAAGTTCTGTCTGTAGAATACTTATCACTAGTGGTCATGCATGATTCAGAAATAAAAGCTCGACTTTCCAATCTCAGAGCTGACAACTAAGGAATTTTGGAGTCGTTAAGACTTTTATCCTATGTGTAAACTGAGAAACGTGTTTTTTAGCCATTGATCCAACAAAAATGGAACTCTACAATGTCATTTTAGTCACTTTCCAGAATATAACTGCACAGTAAGCCATTAGCTTTTCTCTGTAAATGTATTTACGGTGAAATATAAATCCTATTAAGATGTTGGATGCAACTTCACTTCTTAAAACAACGGGGAGTGAGCAAAATTACTTGTATTGCTTTCTCTCCCTGCTCCCCAAACACCTTGTATTTCCTGTTAGGCATATTTCAGCCTTTGTCTGAATCAGTAATCTACATAGAATGGAGTACTTGCAAAGTACAAAATTAGAAATAATGTGCATATTCAGTGCTTCCCTTATTGGCAAGGATTGCAAGTAGTTTTCATATGAATGTGTTTGGTCTATGTGAAATTATCACAATAGATGACCACCTATTGGTGGTCTCTGCAGAAGCTGAAGATGGATTGGGTCATAGAGACTGAACTAATTTCTCACTCCTAAAGGTCCGCCTTTGCAGGGCTTAAACCATTAAGAGTAGGTGAAACTTGTAATGTACTGGCCATACTTTTTCATGCTCCTGCTGAGCACAGAATTCCAGGCTTTTAATTTAGCATCTCTCTTGAGCAATACATTTACTAAAACATACATTTTGAAAATTCCTCTTCAAAGTCAAATACTTTCCAGTAGAATAAAATGTATTTAATATTTAGCTAAATATAGAATTTGCTTTTAAAAAAAATTGTGCTAGAGCTTTGCAAGTTTCTAATGATATTTAAAATATTTTATAGTTAAGTATTTCCCCAAGGCCTAGATAAAACTTCTATTTAAAATGAAAACCATTTTCCATGTCATCCCTAATGCATCCGTTATCACTAATAAACTTTCAAATAGCTGATATTAAATCTCGGACAAGTACAGATCTTGAACAGAATGTTAAAACCCTAATACTTAAGATGAAGACTTCCCATTTATGTGTCTGGTGACTAGCCTGCATTTATGAAAGAAAGTAAATATTGGAAACTCGCAATCCCACATCATTAAAATCATTTTTAAAATACCCTTTTCACAAGATTGCATAGGACAATTATTTCAGTACAGCTGAGGAAGAAAAGATGGCATTTTTTGCACAGGAAGATAGATACAATGTTAAACGAAATGCTCTTGGTATGACCATGATATGACAGGGTATATGTTCTTGTATGTCTTGTTACTTATAGCAAATTTATCAAAGAATCTAATAGGGGTGGAAAAGATCTCCCTCTGCCAATGCTGGACTGTTTTCTGTAGTGCATATTTTGTAATGAACGTCCAGTTTAATTTAACTATCCAAACCAGTGAGATTCCCTAATGTACCTCAATTATTCAAAGAAAATTATTTTTAAAAATTCATTTTTAGTAAGTGTCATTTGTCAAAAAGTGATGTAAACATGTAGCTTGAAAAAACCACATTCTAGATTTGTGCTTGTGCAGGCAGAAAGCAGGAATGCAATTTTTGGCAACAGGTCTTTGAAATCTGTTCTTAAGTGATTAGCAGTGGCCCAAGTGCTTTCATTTCACTATAGTAAAGATTCTTGTGTTTAGTGCATAGGATTGCAGCAGGATTGAGTCTGGCTTGGATGTCTTCCCTGCTCTGCGAAACTGTAGTTCACAATCTGTAGGTTATTTAATTTCTCTGTGCCTCCATTCCCCCTCAGTAATGTGGGACTAATTGTTACTAATTTTACACAAGGATGCTTGGCAAAATTGAAGATATCAAATAGTTTCACAGACGTTAAACAGAAGGCACTTTTAAAGGGTTAATCATAGTCTGCAAAAATTTTGTTTCTTTGATAGAGTACTGCTAACGTTCTCCTAATCAGTTTCTTACATCAGAAAATAAACCTACGGCTGTCCTACATCTTTATCTCTCATGTACAATAGAACTTCTCTAGAGAGATCCATGTCTTGCACACATTTGGGATCATCTCAGTTGCACTGTTTATATTAAAAATTGGGAAATGTTTACCTTAGGACATTGGTTTAAGCACAGATCAGTTTGGAGTCATAAGCAAAATGACTGGTGCTGTCAGTCCAGTTCCTGGTGGACATGTGCCCATGCTGTAGTTTATTTAAAAAAAAAACAAAATAGTTACCATTAGCACACCTGTTGCCAAGGACTGAAAATTCACACTGTATGGACCAACGTTTTACAAGACTGCCTCTTTGGAATGAAGACATGTTTGAGGTGCATTGGTGAAGGGGTGTAGAGAAGCTTGCTGTGTGGCATCCTTACTCCCCTTTTTCCCTTGTGTCTGAGATTTATGTGCTGGCAAGCTGACTTAGCATAAACACATTCTAAATATTTTAGATAAAATGATAAATATCTGTTTTAATTTCATGTTCATTAAAGATTTAACAACCTGCCTCCTTAATGCTCCCATGCCATTTTAGGACCCTCACTTCACTGTTCTCCCTTTTTGTTCTGGATTGCAGTACTACATAGTACTGATGAACTGTTCTCTCTCCAACACCAGTGGGGAATGCTTATGATCAGCTGTGTTCTGATGGTGAAAGAAATGACCAAGCCATCAGACTTGGAAAAATATCATTCTTACAAAAGCAACAGTCACTGTGGTATCTACAAGAAAGCAGACTTGAGTTCTACTAAAGTCCCATAAAACGTGCTCTCGCATAATATAATACTGTACTAGCGAGTATAGGAGAATGCGGTGGTGTAATTTTTATAATTGGTGCTTTAGTTGTCAAGTTTTATTTTCTAGCCCTTTCTTATAAAACTAGAATGAAATACAATTCAGTGATTCATTAAATGTCACTTAACGTACAGGTGCAACTCTCATTTAGCTCCCTTGCATCTGAGAACAGAATTAGGTCTGACCATTGTAGTGATTACAAAGACAGAGGTTTATGCCCTGTCTTTTTTTTCTGAAGTTATTGAGGCCCCTCACCCAACCAAAGATCCCATTGATTTCTTTACTTGATTCTAACTATTTTTGTCTTGTATAATTTTTTATGGATCCCTTGACTGCTGTGATAAATAGTATATCAGTTGAAGACTCCTGTAAATAGAATGCTGATAATATTGAATATATGGGCAATTTTTAAAAAAATGTTTTCAGATGATCCTGCTACATGGGCAGTGCTAATGGGTGCCTGCCATGCTGAAAATACTGTTGTCTATTTGAACAACACACAGCCTAAGAGAAGAGACCTAGAAATGACACTTGTAGCCACAGTTTCAGCCAAAAGTAAGTTATACAAACCTTTTTAATTTTCATACTTTTCTAAGAGGGAAAAAAATCAATACTTCTGGTTTGTGGGTTTTTGTTTTTGTTTGTCCTGTAAAGTCTTCAACAGTAATCTAAAGAAAATTGCTTAGAAAAACATAACTCGCTTATACTAGTTAAATGCAGGCTGGTAGTGACGCTCAAGCAACTGATCTTCGTAATAGTAAACAGTGCCTTATATTGCTTGTCATCAAAGGCATTGCCACGTGTTTAACCTGTTTATAAATTAGGATGTTCCCAGACACACACTTTTGGTTTAACTGGATTTAAATAATGAATAGATAATGATAATCTTAAGGAGAAAATGTCTAGCTTACCTATCTGATAGATCACTTTGGCTCATGGTGAAGAGTACGAACAACTCTCTTCTTATTTCTAATATGTATATGGATTGTCACAGGGCTGGGGCTCAGCTGCACGTATGCTAGACTTAGTCTACCAAGGAGAGAGAATGAATATAAGGGTCATGTGACAGGGAGCATGTGACTAAGTATTGTCTGTGCTGGGAGACATAATGGCAGCCTGTGATCATTCACTGAGTACAGACCTTGAAATGAGTGCTTCGCTCCAAGCCTACAAAATCAGGAAGAACATCCAGGAAAGGGTTAGTGAGGAGGTCAAAGCTGAGTAACTCTTTAGGCTCCTAGGTAGGCCTGGGAGACAAACATGCAGGTAGCAAGGGCCTGCTAGGAGAAGAAGCTCAGCAAGACAGGCCTAAAACCTGCACCAAGGATGGTGAGCCAGCAGGAAAGACTGGATGGTAGTTTTGGGAGTCTGATTTATTAACATAATTCAAAAGGGGAGAGTTAGTGAGAACACCTGCAGCATGTAGTTTGATTTAACTGGGAGGAAGGAGAAACTGAGGCAGTAGCAGATTTCTGAAGCCATACCAGGTAAACCCAACTACCATTCTGCTAGAAACCAGAAAACCCATCTCCTTGGGCCTCTAAAGAGATTGAAGGTTCTAGTCTTTTCTACCTCCTCCCCATATGGCTTTTGGATCCCATCCTTCAGAAATGTACCTGATGAAACCTCTGACATTGGTGGCCATTTTATGAAGAGGGACCAGACTAGAGTACCACAGTCGTACCATAGTGAAGCATGTGTAGAATTCACAGCACTGTCTAAAAAATAGCATAGTTGTGCAGTAATATGAGCAGATATTCTATGACTATTTGTTCCAAATTTTAAAAAATGGCTGTTTTTTGGCTTTCTATGATTATTCTATCAAACAACTTTGCTAAGAAAAATATTGAGTGAATGTTGAGTAAATAGTAAAATATTTGTTGAAAAAGAATTTTGAACTTACGAACAGCAATATTTTGTGCCAGAAATCTGATTCTAAGAGGTACTTATCCAACCCTGGAACACAAACAAAACCATATAAATTGTGTCCAAGGAGCACTACCCAACTCAACTCATATTTTGAAAATCAAACACTCTGAATGAGCTGCTTTGTTTATAGACGAAAAGTTGTTCAAAATTATTTACCAAACTTCTGCAAACGTAATGCATTTGAGAAAATCATAAGCTTTTGGGGACAATTCACAAATGGAAAAGAGGCTGATAATTACTCACAAATTGCTCCTTAAGTTCTCACTATAACACTTCTGAATACTAGTATCCTTGGTAGGTAAACAAAGGATACAGGGTCAGAACTAAGATTATTTACAGAATCTTAACTCCCAGGTGTCCTGGCTTGAAAACATCTTATTTTCAGTACTTCTACAGTGGTCTGATATTAAATAAATAAATCAATACATTATGTACTTTATGCTAAAGAAGTTTTTGATCTGGGATAGCCTGCCTTTGTTCATTGTCTCTATAGCCTCCCTTACTAAAAGGGCTTATGTGTTTTTTGTTTTTTTTTAAAGGCTAACATTTGACTGACTTTTTTCTTATTACTTTGAAAAATGGACTTGCTTCACTTATTTTATCAACCCTACAAGTTGATACCTACCTTTAAAACAAAATAAAAACCGTGCTCGCTTTCTAAGTCTGTTTTGCCCTGTGTGTGTGTGTGTATGTATGTAATAAAAATACCAGGGAGTGTGGTCACTTAGCCTGTCTGACCTATCATCATGAGATGCATTAGGTCTTCTTTAGCTGCTATGACTCAAGCCTGATATGTGGAAGGGCACTAGAGCATATCCAGCAATACATTCTTAAATGCATGTTTACATTTACAGCTAAAGAAAAGGACCTCTCAGCTGAGTACATTCAGGCTCTTGAAGACTGGTCACTTTGTCAAGCTATTACCGGTTTAAAAGAGACTGGTAGAATTACAGAAGCTGAGGCTCTCTGCACAAGGGTATGGTTACTACCACTGTAGTTGCTGCTTCATGACTTTGAGTGGAGCACTAATTCCTATGTATTACATATGCAATGGTAATAAACAGCAAAGGAGCAACAGTCTGTTACAAGCAGAGCACAGCCCAAATGCATAAACTGACTTTTTTTTCACCTTTTAGAAAAGGAAAGACTATGCTTTATCAGTAGTTTTTATAATTCAGTTTAAACTTATTGACCATTTAAATTGGTTAAATAATTGTTCTCCAGCCATGTTCAGTACATTATAGCACAAAAAAACCTACTTCAACTTGATCTTATCCCATCTATCTTCATGTGCTTATCTTCTTGTCCCTCCACACTTATGCCAGCAAAAAATAAATTCTTACAAAAGTTCCAAAGGCATTTTATCCAGAGGGAAATGCAGTTGGCTGTATTGTAGGATGAATGACTTGCTATGTACTCTGTCACGCTGATTATTCACTTCCTAGCCCACACTCAATTTTCAGAGTCTTGACTGCAATCCAGAGTCCATTTAAACTACCCCAGACTGAATCACCTGAATCATTACAAGTGTTTGCATTGCTAAAGAAAAATTAAGTAAATGGTGAAAATTCAGAAAATATCTTATGAAAGCGTTTGTGGTTTATGTTAATTTTCTAGTATCAGGAAGACTAAATTTCTTTTTTGAAGTGGCATGTGTGCATAATGGACTGAGAAGGCTGCCACCTTCACAGAAGTATTTGCAAAGCAGCCCATAGATCTAGTGTATAAGCCATTCACCAAACATTCCAAAATAAACACCTAATTCTTAGCAAATGTGGCTTTTTTACGAAGGCTGCTGTTGCTGTGGTGATCCAGTCAACCTACTTTGCTCATGTATTACCTTCTCTCTGGCAACCACAATCTCTTCTAAGACTGTCAGCTACTGCCCTTGAGTAAGGTTCAGTGGACATGTCACCTTTTGAAGAGAAGAAATTCTCTTGCTTATCAGTTTTCCTTTAGTCAGCATATCCATTGACCTACCTGTACAGGAATACGTTAACAAGAGAATTAGTCTGTACATATTTCCCTAAGGGAAATATCTCTATAGTTCATTTTTTTAAAATGTTTGTTAATCTTACTATGGTTTCATGTCTTAGTAAATTTAGGTTGGATAGCACTTCTCCTTTGGGAGGAAGTTAAGAGGTAGGCCCTACGTCCTTGAAAGCTCTAATCACCTCAAGATCTGCCGAAAGAATCTGACTGAGGAGTGAAGATCAGTTTTTCTGTTTTTTCTTTTCTGAGCTAGGCAAGACCATTTACCTATGTGAGACCATTCCTTAATTGTTGAGGGTAGAACTGCTGAAAATACTAGTCTCTGACTAGGGACCAAATTCCATCTACTAGACTGTTGCCTCTTTAACCCTCTGGAATAGCTTCGAATGTTTTTGATAAAATGTTTGTTACATATAGAGTCACTTAATTCCCAATATACACCTTTTGCTCCAAATAAATACCCTTTAAAGAATCTGGGTTGAACTAGGTTTTTGAAATGTGTACTGATTTGGACAGTGAAAAACCAGTCTGTAAGTAATGTTTGGGACTTTACTGCTAATGTAAAGAAAAGTGCAGTTATTAGAACCATGTGATGGCTGCTGTTTTATTCTGAAATCATTCCTAGAAGGGGAAGTATGCATGTGTGTGGCATCTCCTTCCCCTAAGACAAAATAAATGGGGGACGCTGTCCTGAGAACTCACAAGTCCCTGGATATACGCTTACAGCCAGTTCCAGCCACATGGTGGCCCTGTGTCTCTACATTAGCTTTGAGACTCCTTCTCTCCTCTGGCTTCTGGGCCCCATGGATTCATTAGACTCCTATTCCTTGTTCTTCCCCTCCACATTAGATATCTGCCTTCTAACCCCACCTGTAAGTGTGAGGCAGGTGCAAGACTTTGGACAGATTCTCTATGGGACTTGTGCAAATCCATGATTTCATCAACCTTCCTGATATGCAGAAAAGGAGAGATTAATACACAGAAATAGTCTGCTGCAAGTGGATCATAAGGAGGGGGCAATTCTCCTCTCACATTTTTCTGTACAAAATGAAAAGTATTCAAAAGAATGTTCTTGGTTTTTAAATATGTCTTCTAATAACTTCTTGCATTTAACTCATAAAAACTGTTTTTGCTTTTAGAGTTTAAAAAGTTGCCCCGATCACCCAGATCTGTTCCTGCTCTTGAGACAAGTTCAGTGTAAACAGCTTTTTCAGTCACACAAAGAGCTTCCAGATACTGTCTTGGAGGAACTTCATAAAACTGTTATGTCCAACTCCACTTCAGTAACAGCGTGGCATGTAAGTGGACTCTTTCTTCCTGTTTCAATACACATCCCTATTACAGTGGATTATCTCAGAAGAAGGGACTCTGAGTTAACATTCCTCTTCCTAACACACACTAACAGCTGGTGAGATGTGAGTACTAGATAATTATCTCTATTAGAAAACTGAAAGTACATAGTCCTCCTTATGAAGGCAGGAAAGGTGTAAATTTATGTGTTAACTTAATTAGGTAAACATATGTTGTGAATATTTGCCGATCTTGACTTCCACATCACAGGTCCCCAGTAAAACATTGTAGCTTAATGTACTATAACATACGTTACTAGGCACACACAAATGATTCCTCAAAACCCTAAGGCATGTTCCTGAACAGTGTACAAAAAACTGGACATGTGCTGTCCCTGTGTTTCCTGCTGTTTGCACTCTCTGCACAGGTGAGTAACTCTTTCCCCTTGTTCAAGAGCATCAAGACAACCCAATTCCCTGACACATTTTAAAAAAGAAAAAGGTTTTTCTTTCCTTTCCTTATTACTGGAAGAGAAGATCTAACTAAAGTGGCCAATACTGTATTTCAAAAAAGGGACTGTTTTCTTAAGCAATCCCACCCTTCCCCTCCTGCTGATGATATTATTGATATAAGAATGTTTTCATTATATCATTATTAGTACTATTCATTTTGCACAGAAAAATATGAGGAGAGTAATCATTCCTCAAGAGTCACCTCTGTGCATTCATATTACCCTTCCTCAGTTCTAGGTAACATCAGGACTCTGCAGTTGGGGAGAAGAAAGGCTACTGGTTGCTGCCCCTCTGCCCCAATGGACACTGCTTTAAGGCAGTTCTACTGCTTAATGATGGATGCAATAATCCCACAAGCATAAATATAGAGGCAACTCTCTAAAAGGAATCCTTAGGACAGTGCTTGGAATTGTACCCCTGCTCTCCACTCCGAGAGTCATAAAATGTGCCAGTAGCCAAGGACCAGGGGAGAGGGATCATCTAGGGAAGGTTTTAGATTAAAAGATTAGTTGTCTAGATCCTTTCATTGTTTCATGGCTGCTTCATGACCTAACGGAGAGCTTTCTTTACAAGCATGACTTGTTGATGTTGGAACATCTAGGGTATATATGCAACAATTTACAAACTCCTGATTTCTTTTGCACCAATACATTTTCATGTCAGTACAAAATAAGCCTCAGTTATAGTCCCTTGCCAACCTCTCTGTAAGAGGAGTTCACTCTGCTTTGCTGATGGAGCAAGCAGAAAGATGAGAACACTAGGTTAGTCGGACTCACCTAATTCCATTCCCATCTGTAGCTCCTCCAAAAGGAACCTTCTATCTGCAGAAGTTCAGGGTGTTGTCTGGCAAAAAGGATAACTACATATTTTCAACTGAGTTCAAGCTGTAAGATTAAATATTTTTACTTCCTCACATACAGTAGCATGAGATAGGAAATACATCTTGTTCAAGGGCAGAAACTTTCTAACTTGTCTGAACAGCTTTCCAACATCCTAACAGAACTGTTGTTGGCAATCTAGTGCTAGGTGGCGTGCTCCATTTCACAAAAGATAGCTTAGGAGGTCCCCAGTGGAAAATGAGTTTGGCTACCTCCTAGTTCATGTCCAGATTCACAAAACTACAAAATGGTTGGCAGTGTCTAGTAAGAGACCTCTGTTGTGAAATAGCAGACCTCTGTCCTTTAGTACTATAGCTACACTGGCATGGAAATTTGCATACTCCTTCCCTCAAGCAGGTGTTCACCTGTAAAATGACCTACAACTAATTTTGTGTGTAAAGATCAACCTAATATATTCATGAAATTTGGAAAACTTAAATTTACATAGTCAAAAATACCTGAATGATGTGTTTTAACAAGCACTACCGAACGTAATGCTTCTCTATTTTCAGTGGCTGGCAAAAGTGTACCAGTCTCAAAGAATGATGGTTGCAGCAGAGATGTGTTACAGAAAGAGTCTACAATTGGCATCCCAGCAGGGCAGCTGGAACGGGAAGTTATCAAGTTTGCTCAGGCTAGCTATGCTTGCACTGGAAATCTGTGTGGTAAGATAACCACAACTGTTATGATGAAATGAATTGATTTAAAATGTAAGCCATCTGCTGTTAGCTATCTTTTTTGTAATCTCCCAGATGAAGTCCTCCCATAAACTGTGGGAAACTGTAAGACTTTTTTGTTCTCTTTTGTGAACTACTCCTCAGTAGTTAGCAGAAATGATATTTTCATTTCATGCTAACATGGATGGGAATAAACCTAATACACTCTAATTTTAAAAGACTATTGATTGTTCTTAGACTTCTCTCCAGGAATATTTTGTCTAAAGGAAAAATATATGGAATAATCAACTAAAACCATTAAGCTTTATTTTCTAATACTAGATTATTAGAAACTGACTGTAGTATAACTTCCACTTTCAAGATTCTTACTTCACTGAACATGTGACATTTGTATGAGTTGCATTCACTGTTTTTTTTTTTTAATTTATTTTCATTTTTATTGCACTCGTGCCTAGAGGTTTCAGTCAGGTTTGGCGCACAATTGTGCAGTTTGCTGTACAAACCCATTGATTGTCTTTGCCTTGAAGAGCTTACAGCCTAAGGAAAGTCATTCTAACCTCTCCCCCTAAAACAGGGGTGGGCAAACTTTTTGGCCTGAGGGCCGCAACAGGTTTCTGAAATTGTATGGAGGGCCAGTTAGGGGAGGCTGTACCTCCCCAAACAATCAGGCATGGCCCAGCCCCCCGCCTCCTATCTGACCTCCTCCCCCCCCCCCCCCCCGTTTCTTGCTCCCTGACAGCCCCCCTGGGACTCCTGCTCCATCCAACCCTCGGTGTCCTTTCTGACGGCACCCCCCCCCAGGACCCCTGCCACATCCAACCCCCCCTTCTCTTGTTTCAGGCTATTTTGCACAAGATTAGAGTATGACATAATTAAGACTGTTTGTTTGTTTTTTTCTATAGTGTATTTTATACTGATCAGTCTTCATAGCTGATTAAATTCTTTTGAAGCAAATAGATCAGCTTTTTTAACAAAACTTTCGCTACCCACATTCTCTTGGCACAACCAGAGCACTTTACAGAGTTTCTATTACATAGGTTTGTTTGCTCTCAGCTTTATCTTTAGCATAGCTGAACCCACTTAAATTGCACCCACTCTGGGGCAAATTCTGGCATATTTTGTTGTCTTTAATTATTTCACGTAGATGTCAGTAGCATAATTGCTGTCTCTTACAGTCTTGAATAATCTGTTTCTTGTTATGTTTCCTAGTGAAAACCTGTGAACTTCATATAGACATCTATATTTTTGTCATGCAAAAATTTTACTAAATGTATTACCGTCTCTCCAGTAATCTAATTCAGTGGACTTGGCAAACATGAATTGCTGAATAGTGGCTCCACTAAATAAACATAAATTTAGAGTTGCTGTTTAACTTATGATTTTCTCTTTCGACTTTGTGTACTTGTGAGGATCCAGTGTGGATAAATTCATCTCTCCAGTGTAGCCTTGCAAGCTTTCATCCGATGTACAGAGTCATAAATTTTGCTCATCCTTAATATAATAATGTTGTTAAAAACAACTCTGCAGATGAATGGCCAAGTAGAATTTTGCAAGGCACCTATAGGAGTGCTGAAATAATGCAGTTCTGGCTTTCCAGCCCTGTTATACCCTGAGACTTAGAAATCTAAGTTAACAAACAGGAAAGCTTAAGAATTAGCAAACTTGCAGAATTAAAGGCTAATCATGTGCAGATGGTGTGTCTGCAAACAAATAACATCTTGTACCCAGTGAAACATTTTGGCTAGTAACATAGTTATTAAAGTTTTCTTGCTGTCATCTTGCTGATAGGCTAACATTTCAAATGATCATTGGCCATCCTTGGTTCAGGAGGCAACAACTGAAGCCTTGAAACTTTCTTTCTGCCCACTGGCTGTTCTTCTGCAAGCGCTGCTACAGTACAATCGCAAAATGGGGGCGAGGTATGTGTTTGTTGTTTTTGTGGGGTACACTGTCTTATAATGTCTGGTGAACTTGAGTGCAGGTGGTATGCCTTCGTTCAACTTTAAAAACTGAGAAACCAGTTGAAAGCAGGGAACCAAAGCAATAGTATTTTATAGTTGGAGTTTTTTGTGGTGTCAAAGACAGCTACAGCTTTTGGCTAAGCTTTTTAAAAACATATCAACTAAATATATTTAAACTTTTTTGCAAAAAAGATCTGATGAGTATTGGTTGAGTGGGATGGTAGCAGTGAGGCAGTCTCATTCCATCTAGTCTCAAGTGAGATTCAAAACAAGTTTCTGGCCCCTTTTTTTCCATAGCACATATTTGCAAAAAGAGGATTGCTGGTACCAGTGAACTAGCCAAACTCTAGCTTGGGTAACCATATTCTGCCTACCTGAATTTCCCCTTGGATGTCACTTTGCTGACTTTTCACTTGCCATAAAATTGAATACTGCTGTTGCAAGCTATTAAACAGTTGTTTCACACTAAAGATGGACTATAATACGTGTGTGAATATACACGGGTTATACAGATACACTTTACTAAAAACCTTTTTGCTGGTCACAGGACTAGTGTTCTAGTAACTGCTTCCCTAAAAGCAGCTGTGACACCTTTAAAGGTTTATATTATTGATATAAAACAAGAGCAAATGCCTTTTAGGATTTCAACAGGGTAGTGCTGCCCAAATTATTGAATTTCTGGGCAGCATGATGCACAAATAATTTTTTGGGTTACTACTTGTAGCAGAAGAGTTTACATTTCCAGGTGTACTTGTAGAGGATTGCTCTCAGGGTAGTTATTATCCTAAGGGGAAATAAACTTAACTATGCATCATTATGTACGTTGTGGACGTTGAGAGGCAGTGCTGGACCCACAATTGGGAGAAGGGAAGTAGCAATATCACCAATTTTTCTTACGTCTATCAACTGTTGTCATCAGCTGCAGGACACTTGATTGCTCGTACGAATTTTAGCTAAGAGGACAATTTGGTTTATCAATACAGTTTAAAATAATTCTGACTCTTGCCAGGATAGCATTAGTTATACAAAAGAAGAAAATTGTTAAATGCAACAAATTTCTAGAGATTACTCGGTATTAAATTTTATTTTTGTTCCTAGGGAGACGCGTCGAATGTTGGAAAGAGTGGTATATCAGCCTGGGTATCCAGAAACCATAGTATCAGTTGCACGCTGGTACCTCCTAAGACATTTATATGCCAAAGATGATTATGAATTAATAGATGTAAGAGTCAGTCTATATCTATACAGATGTATGCAAATACCAATCATATTGACTAGCTTTCTATGCTAGTCCCCATTTATAGAAATATTTATGGGGTGTGTTATGGAATCCTTCCAGGATTTGGGAAGCAAAAGCATAATATAATTCCAGCTTTGTGTGGAGCCAGTGCTTCAAATCAAAGCTGCACCATGGCTGTCAGGCAGAGTCAGCATAACTAATTGTGACTGAGACTGGATGCTGGCCAATTGTGCACTTCCATCTTGTTTAAGACTGAGATCTTACAGTAAAAAATTGAGGTTACACGATAATTTATTGCAATGCTTCTTAGATTGTCAGCCCCAATACAGATGCAGACATAGGTCAAGACAGAATGGGGGGGGGGGGGATTTGTTTTAATTACTATTGAATGTTGCTAAAACAAGTGTAAAGAGTAAATGTGAATGCCGCCAGCACATCCAAAATAGCATGTGAACTGCTCTCTAAATCTTCATATTTTGACTGTAATATCAGAAGCAAGATATTTAACTGTGAATTTTAAGGCAGTGGTGTTGAAAGTTCCTGCTCCAAAATGCATTTTACATTTTTAGATCACATCTAGGGCAAAATTCTTCTGAGTTCCATGGTTAGACACGCATTATGGGACTCCAGCTAAAAAAGAGTTGGCAATACAGAGTTCTCAATATGATTTCAGTGTGGATTCATTGCACTCCATTCTGAGCAATCATTATTAGCGAGAGTTTGACCGAGAGCTCAAAGAGGAGTCATAAAAATGTCTAGTGTATGGATCAGGAGGGATTTTCTTAAAGAAAAATTGAGTTTGGCTAAGTGACCATAGGGAGTGAGGAAGTGCCAAGCAGAACCTATGAACATCTGTAAAAACACTAAGCTGGAGAGCTCTTCTTGAATAGTACAAAGGCCTCAAGTAGGAGTCATAGAATTAAATTCAGAATGGGAAACCTTAAACTGTCAGGAAAAACCTCCTGACAATGTTATATAAGTAGGCGGTGAGAGGGCCCCATCACATGGATCATATATAAAGTTAGACCTACCAAATACCCGTAAGGGTCCTGCAGGGAGCAACCCTGCATTGAGAGGCCATATGACCTAGTTGGTCTCATATCTTCAGTATCTTCCCTACTGTAAGTGAATCACTTAGTTGGAAAACTGACCTCCGCCCCAAGCAACAAATGATGTCTTGCATTGCAGTGGTTGCAATTTAGTTTTTAAGGCATTAAGCAAACTATTGCATAATACTGAAATATCCCATTTATCTCTGGATATTTAGGTTGCTTAGGTTTCTTGGGGAGCTGAATAGGAGAGAATCAAATATTTGGGAATCAAATAACTTTTTTTTTCTTTTCTTAATTTTCCCACAGGCACTTGTAGCGAATGCCAAAGCTAATGGAGATATTAGATCTCTGGAACTAGACAAGAAATTATCAGCATCTGCCTAGCATGGACTTCTTTCAGTGGCCAACCAGAAGGAAAAAGTCAGAGGAAATTCATGAAACCTAATTCACACTACCTGCCAGCAAATATTTTTTTTAAGTGAAAATCATTTTTTGTTAGACAAAAACAAATTGCTTTTAAAATATTTTTTTAAGATGGACACTGCCATCAACCTGTTTTTCCTTTACTTAAACAAAACTCAAGTTCATTTAATGTGTATTTTTCCTCACTGATGCATTTATGTTATGCTGCTGCAATGGAGAATCCATTTTTTTTTCTGTTGGAGTTTACAGCAGATGTCCCTGCTCCTCCCATGGACAGTGCTTATCATTTTGCACTTGCAGTGGTGCAAAGCAGGACAAGTTTCTACTTTTTCAAACAAAGCCTTAAGTTGTCAAAGTAGTATGCAAATTCATATTTTTTAAGTTATTCCCAACTGTTGTAACTTGCAGAAATCTAAGCTTTCTGTAATGTTCATTATATTACAATTAGAATTCAAATACATTTGCAAATCCACATGCAGTGGTGGGAAGCAAAAAGATATGTAACACTGTAACTGATTAGGTTGCAGCCTGGAGGAACCAGATTTCTACAACATACTCTGGTCAAGGAAAATATAAATAAGTAAAACTGAGATTTTGCACAATGATCCGGTCCATGGATATATTTATAAATGTGTATGGCAATTTGTATTTATGATTTTTTTGGTAACCCTGCTGTTGACTGCTTATTTGGATTAATCATGATAATTCTTGACACATGATGCAATTCTGCCCTGTACTTACTTGTAATTAAAATAAAATGCAATGAATCCAGTCTGAGTATTTTGTTGTAAACAATTAGGAACTTACTATATGCAGCACATATATTTAAATATGTGTTAATTTTCAAGTTTGAACAGGTTGGCTGGCCTGTTGCTCTTAAATTACTCAAGGGAGGAATGGCAAGGGTCTTCTACTATTTCCTTCTCCCACAATCCGCCATGTAAGACATTTTCCTTAAAGTGATTGGTCAGATAGTTAATGTGGACTGAATGTAGCTCGGGGGGAGGGGAGGGGAGAGTAATTGCTTCTCTCTCTAGGGTCCCACTCTCCCTTTGCAGTCTTTGGTTCTTGGCTCAAACTCCACAGGGACTGACTAGGGATCCGACTCTTAAACTTGCTTGCGTACATCATGTAGTGTTACACTATCACTAGCCACCATCCTGTTTCTGCCCCACTCATTTGGATTTTTTTTTTAAACTGACAATGTTGTAAATTCCATGCCTTTGTGGTTCATATCAGTTGTCATTTTAGCAATAATCCTGTAGGATGATCTCATCACCTCATACATCAGCAGATTTAGGATTTTAATAATTACTCTGACTAGGGCATTGTGGCCTAATGTGCTCCTTCTATTCCTCCATTTTTTTCTCACCCACAAGCTTTCTGTATGCCACCCCTATTTTCAGGGGCTCTCTCCATTGCCCTTGCACCTGCCCCTATGCCAGAGTCCCTGTGTGCCCTCATGACATGGTCCTCCATTCTTCCGGTCTGTGTTTGTGTCCCCATACCAGAGGCTCTGTACACCCCTATTTCCCCCACAGCCAATACACTGTTCTTATTTTGTCTATCCGGCTTTCTTTCAGCATCATCACTTTCAAATTGTATTGGGAGGGTCCACTGGGAGGTACTGTTATGCAGAAATGTGTTTAAAGGTCTGCCCTCAACCACTTTTTTAATCTATAGATAATTCTAGAGGTGGTTGGAGCTGCTGGCTCTGCTAACCAGACTCCTGAGAGGAGTCTACCTCTACCTTTCCCTTCCTTTCAGTTTTATCACATTACAGGCAAACAGACAGAGAAATGCTTCTGAGTTGAATGTTAGACCTTACTTCACTCAGCCAGTAAATCTAAAGACAATGTGTATTCTAATGTCAGGGTGGGGGAATAGGAGAATGAATGTCTCCAGTCTGTCATTACCATTAGTTATCAAACATATAACTTCAGTAATAACTGTTATTGGACCAACTTTTGTTGGTGAGAGACAAACTTTTGAGCTGCATTGTTTTTCTGGTCTGGGAAATGTACTCCATATCACAGCTAAATAGAAGGTGGAACAGATTAAGCATAAGGAGTTAACACATGTTAATTGCCTACTTCATCTTGAACCATCTCTTGCAACACCTCTGCAATCATAGGACAAAGGAGGGTTAGTCGGTTCAGATTGTTATACTAAGACAAAACCAGGGTCTCCAGAGAACAATCTGTTCCACCTTGTATTTAGCTGTGCCACTGAGTACCATTCCCAGACCTGAAGAAGAGCTCTGTTAACTCAAAAGCTTGTCTCTTTCACCAACAGAAGTTGGTCCAGTAAGAGGTACTACCTCACCTACCTGTCTACCTCATGTCATGGGACAAACATGACTACAACAACACTCTGAATAAGTCATCTAACTCTCAATTGTAGATGTTCTTCATGTATTAAAACTATGCAACGCATGCTATGGTGCTTAGCATTTCATCAGACAACAAAAGTTACTTTCAAAGTAACAATGCTGTCTCCTTCGAATTAGAAGAAACTATTAGTTGACATTTCTGACAAGATAATTTTATAGCCCAAAGCAATTTATTATACACATTGAAGAAAGAAAGCAAGGTGTAGGTAGTGAAGATAATGTGCAAACTGTTAAGGGAAGGCTCTAATTTAAATTAATGAAATCCAAGAAATAGAAGACAAAGCAAGTGTGCAGCCTCCAGGTGTAAAGGTATGCAAAATGTCTCTGTGTCCTGTGCAAAAGAATTCCAGGTTTGCTGAGGGTGGGACAGGTTTTAGCAATTCATTCTTCTGTAGATCTTGAAGACCTTTACAAATTTTACAGATGGGGAAACAGCCATAGTGATGAAGTGACTTAGCTAAGGTCAATGGTAGAGATGGGAATGAAAAACAGGTCCACTCATTCCTAGGCAGGTTTGCCATGTAGTGGTGCATACTGCCTTCTTCTAAAGCAGAAATAGGGTGAAATTCTGGCACTGGTGATGTCAAAGACAAAACTCCCATTGACTTCAATGGAGCCAGGATATCATCCATGATACTTAAAGTCCCTTATATACACATGAAATAAAATCAGTTAATGAGAATTTTTTTTAAAAAAAAAATCTGTATACGCTGTCTCTGTGAATCTCCTACTTAGAGGTGGAAAGCATATCGCCCCTCAATAATCCTTTCACCAAATAGGATTTTCTTATTCAAGCATTGTTTCACACATAATTAAATCACAAAACATGACCAGCACACTGATCTAATATATTTAGGTATTCTGTATAGTTTAAATGAAAGCAAAGCATTTGTGAAGGATAGGAACAGCCTTATAACCACCACAAACAGTTTTGATTGGAAAAAAACAATAGTAACAAATAATTCCACCTGTCCTGCAAATAGGGTTATGGTTATCTGACACTCCAAAGTACTCTGAGCTGCCTATAGCTTTGGAATCTCTCTTTTGGCTTAATGCTATGTAAATAACATTTTAGACCAAACTCTTTCTTTTTTAAAAAAAAAAGCATAAGGCCCAGCCCTACATTTTTCTTGGATGTGAACTTCCAAGATTGGGCCTTGAATTCTGTTATCTGCCTTGCCATCTGGCCAGACTAATATGCCTTCCACAAAGCCAGCCAATGAGGAAAAGCTGCGACCAGCCATGAACCTTTGGCTGGCTGTGAAGCGGAGTATAAATTGCATCGTGCGGAAAAGAAGGCTTTTGATCATGTCTTTTTGCACAAAAACTGCCCAATCAGCAATAGCAGTAGTGAAGCTCATCTAGCATGTTTATTTCACATGAAATTTTAATTCTAAATGTCTCAAACTTGCAATGTAATCATGCAAATCAATACTTTGTGTTGTAGCATGAAGGCAAGAGTAATCTTGTCCAAAGGAGGGCATAGAGGGGAAAAGGAGCCTTCCCCAGCCAGTCTGCACACCTGCAACTGTGGTCTTCCCCTTGTGTCAGGTTTAGGCTCTCTGTAGGATGCTCTGGATCCATCCAAACATCTGAGGCATACTGTGCTACTTTGGAATAAATTCCTCAGTGGCCCTATATTTTGCCATAACTTCATGGCTTATACAAGTAATGTTATGGCACCTAGTAGTGTCACCTTCATAGGCAGGGAATAATGTGAGCCCTATAGGATGAGTTCAGAAGACAGCTGGGTAAGGGTCTGTAGGAGTATATTAGGATTGCAGGTGGCACTATAGATTTTCTGCTATTCCCTGAATATGTGTGACACAGAGTGATGTGATGTGATATTAAAGGGTTGCCAAGATGGGAGCAGCAAAGTGTTAAGTGCAGACACCTGTCTCATAAGAGTGCTACCTGCAAGGCCCAATGCGAGTCAAACTTACCAAAATTGAAACACAGAAGGAATTCATTTGACATTGGTCACTATTTGTCTTTACACCATTTCCTGTTGTGAGTCTAGTTTTTTGCATATACCATAGAAAAGGAAGGTTTCCTTGCAGTGAGAAAAGTATATTTGTTACTGAATTGGAGTCTCCTGTTATCTGTACTGAGGCCCATTCATCAACCATGCTGTTAAAGAGGCTATGCAGGGCCCCTGCCTGAGGAACTTTTCCCTGAGTACTGTCCTAGACAAACATGGAAAACTACGTAAAAGAACAAATGGACACAAATCAGATGTCAAGAATTATAACATTCATAAACCAGTCGGAGAACACTTCAATCTCTCTGGTCACGCAATCACAGACATGAAGGTCGCTATCTTAAAACAAAAAAACTTCAAATCCAGACTCCAGCGAGAAACTGCTGAATTGGAATTCATTTGCAAATTGGATACTATTAATTTAGGCTTAAATAGAGACTGGGAGTGGCTAAGTCATTATGCAAGGTAGCCTGTTTCCTCTTGTTTTTTCCTACCCCCCCCCCCCCCAGATGTTCTGGTTTAACTTGGATTTAAACCTGGAGAATGGTCAGTTTGGATGAGCTATTACCAGCAGGAGAGTGAGTTTGTGTGTGTATGGGGGTGGGGGGGATGTGAGAAAACCTTGATCTATGCAGGAAATAGCCCAACTTGATTATGTAAAGAGTTGTCACTTTGGATGGGCTAGCACCAGCAGGAGAGTGAATTTGTGTGGGGGGGTGGAGGGTGAGAAAACCTGGATTTGTGCTGGAAATGGCCCACCTGTTGATCACTTTAGATAAGCTATTACCAGCAGGACAGTGGGGTGGGAGGAGGTATTGTTTCATGATTTCTGTGTGTATATAAAGTCTGCTGCAGTTTCCACGGTAAACATCTGATGAAGTGAGCTGTAGCTCACGAAAGCTCATGCTCAAATAAATTGGTTAGTCTCTAAGGTGCCACAAGTACTCCTTTTCTTTAGGATTATCTGAGTTCTATCCCATTTGATTTGCTGGAGAGAGGCTCAGAGACAATGAATTTATCAGTTGTAGTACAGAGTATCTACCACAATTGCATTGTGGTCATTTTCCCTCCCCCACCCTGGCAAAATTGTCTCCGATGTCAGTGGACTGAAATTTAGTGTGTACTAGTGCCTCAGAATCCTGGAACCTGAATTACCAGGTAAACTTATTTAGGGTTGTTTCCTTTTTTAAAGTTGAAGCAGATAAAAAGGTGTTTAAGATTTTATTTTACCCACTTTAATGATCAAGAAGCTAGGTATAACCATCACCTTCTTTCCAGGAACCAGAAAAGCAGCTTGGAAATAGATACCATATTTCTGATAATGCAAAAATCATCATCTTGCCTTTGATCGATCACTTGCACCAGTTTCCTTAGCTGCATTGAATGACTCAACTTCTCTTTATCTCGAACCCAAATTACACTGCACCAAATGTTCTGCTATATTCTAGAGAGACTGAGGCAAGGATTGCTATTCTTCCTTCAAATGCCATTGAATATTAATGGACTTAAGTATGTACATAGAGCAGTACTAGGAGAATTTATTAGGCCTAATTTTGATTTTAGTTGCAGTAGTGTAAAACAAGTATAATTTAGACCAGAACTGGGCTTGTTATGCTTAAGAATTTCAGGGCACTAAATGGAGAGGTAGATCCTAAAAATCCCAAAATAAGAGCTAATGTTTTGTGAAATATCCCTTTCAAATTTGTCAGTCCTTAATCTTTATTTTCTTGTCACACTGACCTTGCTTCAACATATTAAAACAAGACAAAAATCACCAAAACTGATTTTCTTTAGTGTTGCACTAGATCATGAAGGTTCTACTATAAAATATGATTTAAGCAGAGCAATAACATGCTATGGAGACATGAGGTTTTCTTTGTTTCAGTCTTTAAGCCAACAGTCCTGTTAAGATGAGAGAACAATGGCAAATGCTGAAAAAACTTCACTCTTCCTGAAGTTCAGTTACCTTGCATTGTATTTTTTTTATGTCTTTCTGGAATTTCTTTTTTTCTAGTTTCAGTTTTGTCATCTGTATTCGTTGGAGTGAGTTGAGAGCTTCATGAATGGACTGAAATCCTGGTGTAAAAATAGGTATATTTAGTTAAATTATGGTCAAAGATTTTTATGCAACCTTGCAGTAATTAGCTACCATTTAATCTAAAATCCATTCAGGCCATTCTAACTATCTAAGCTGTTTTATTGCATGTCATGGAGATGCTTTAGCATTTTAAATGATAACCTCCTTGTTATTGGAATCATGTCTTCATGCATACTGGGCAGCACCAAACAACTGGTAGTGCTCCCAAAATTATAGCAATATTAATGGAACTTGCATCACATTTATTGGCTGTGAAAATTGAATTCTATACGATGTCCAAAAAACCAAAAATGAAGTCCTGCTTGTATTGAAGTTACCTTTTACCAGTTGTGCAGTTTTACTGTTAAAAGCATGACTAATGCACTGTTTATCCAGTAACTCAGTTGTAAGTCTATAATCCTTACTTTTGGACTCATGAAATTCTCTAATTACATTTACATACTCTTGGAGGCATTGCTCCTGCAAGTGACAACATGGCAAGAGATCCCTGCACTTGCCCAGAGCCCCTCCTTGAAGTCAAGGGAGCGGAGTATCATCCCACATGCTAACGTAGAACCTAATATGATAGTTTTAGCCAGCAACACTGTAAAGTAGGCAGAGCCTCTCTCAGGGCTCACCCTCAGGTAGCTTCAAAGCCCTTTCCCTCTTTCTAAAGTCTTTTGGGGTTGTGATAAGGCTTGGGGCAGCAGAAGTTTGTCAGCTGTTTCCCTTTCAGCTCCTTGCGAGGTGCAGCTCCTTCCCTCCTGGTTGCCACCCCTTCCTGTGACCCGCTGTCCTTTTTAAGCTTGCTTTCTCCAACTGCCACAGCAGGCTGTGTAGCTGTGTCTATTTGATATGAATTGAGCCCAAAGGAGCTCATTAGCCTTCTCCTGATTGGGATGGGGGTGTGCTCCATCACAGACAGGGTTGTTGGAGGGCTGGTGTCTGACTCAGACAACTCATCACCTGTTAATAGGTAGCAATGTCAGACAGTGACTATAGTTCCAGTCGGGATACATAAAATTATTTCATTTCAAGCAACTGGATGCTAAACTTTTAGCTTTGGTGTGTCCCCTCCAGGTAGTGGAGTTCATGCCAAGAAATCCAACACTGAAAACAATTCTGAAGGAGAGCGAGTCTTGGAAGTAGTCACTACTTTCTAATACACTATATGGTATCACTAAGAATAAAAAGACAGTTTTGATGGAAATCATACATGCATTTTTGAGATAGGTATATAGAAGGCCCTCATAACAGTAGTATCTGAGCTCCCCCTTATCCCAAGTAAATATGTAAAGAAAGAGGTTA
The DNA here is from genome assembly GCF_965140285.1 of Lepidochelys kempii. Lineage (NCBI taxonomy): Eukaryota > Metazoa > Chordata > Testudines > Cheloniidae > Lepidochelys > Lepidochelys kempii. The sequence continues at coordinate 61,473,999 of NC_136384.1, read as the reverse complement.
GAGTTGATAGGTTCCATCATTTCTGAAATAGATTTTAAAAAAAAGCTGGTATGCTTGGAAGTTTATCAACATTTCATTGTAATGTGGCTAACCAGAGACTGGAAGATTTTGAACAATTAGATTTATCCATCCCTGTTTGCAAATTACAGGCTCTCTCAAATGGGCAAACGTCAGAGAGGATTAGTTTGCAAATTTGTCAGAATAGATGTTTGATTTTCTTGCTAATTAACATCTTAACCATAGTTTCCAGCTAACCGTCCTCTTTTTAAAAATAAAGTATCTACTTGGTAGCATGACAGACGGTCACTTTTTTTTTTTGCTTTTGAAAGTGTTGTTTAATATGGAGTTCATTTGATCAGCGCCGCTCTTCAGATATGATTTAAGCAAGTAATTGGATTTTTTATAACTTTTAAATACTCTGCAAACAGATTTCTCATATTTCAGACATTTCCAAGATATCTTGGCTTTTATACTGTCTCAGCAGTGTATAAGCATCAACAGCAGCTATTGAGACGGCATAAAAATTACAAAGAAAGTGCTCTTTCTTCTTGTGTTTCTCCATACCTGTTCTTCTTGCTCTTCTTATTTCTTGTCATCCCCACCAGATAGTTAGGAAAGAAAGAGTTACTGGGGAAGTGTTTACAGAAAAGCTGGGTTTTGGCATTTTGATCTGAAGATGGCTGGATTTGGGTTTAGCCTGATTATCTCTGACATGAAGTTCAGCAACCAAGGACTTGCTGCTGAGAATGCTCATCCTTCAGCATCTGAATTTTTAAATTCAGGAATTTTCTAATTGCATCATCCTGCTAGATCCTATCTTGCCAGGTTGTGGATGGTAAGGTGGTCTTTGACATAGCCAAGCCCAAATCTGAGAAGGTCGTGGTAGAACATGACTAGGTTAGAATTTGGTCTGCAAGTGCACTGGTGGATGTCACTAGCATTCATCATAGAACACTGAACAGGTATGCGTGTGTCTGTCTGTTTAATCTAATTATCAGTGTACAGATTTGTATTGTGCCACTCTTTGTAGCAAGTTGAAACTTTAGAAGGACCTTGTTATCTGCTGCCTTAGGTGAAAATATACACAGCTACACATCATCAAGCAAAGATCTCAGTAACAAGGTTCTTGTGCAAATAGAAAGGCTGCAGCCTCCTGATTAGCTGATGACGGAAGAAAGGATTCTCACTGTTAGATGCAGTCCCTAAGGCAGAGTTTGGAAACCAGATTCAGGCCTCCAGCTACAAGCTACAAAAGGACAGTGTCACCATGGGAAAAGGAAAATGGAGTACCGGCTTGTGGTGGGCTATTGTAATGTCTGTCAGCAGTAACAGGCAGTGAGGAAAAACTATTTGAAAAATAGTTATATGGCACTAAGGAAGAAAGGCATATTTTGGTATTGTTCCCATTTGACTAGGAAGCATGTTATAGTCCTGTACAAATATAACAAATAAACCCTTCTTACCTGATCTATATTCATTCTGGATTTCCTCCAGCTCATTCCAGATCTGTCTTTCAAATCTAGTAATTCTTGCATGCAGTTTATTTTCATATTTTGTCACCTGGCTCAGCGCCATTTCACATTGCTGTGGTTTATTATTCTCTAGCTTTAGCGAGAGGTGAAGGTTTTCTTCCAGTTTCTTTTCTGCTGCTTCCTTTTAAATAGATATCATGTGAACATCACATAAATACCAAAGTTAATAAGGCTAGGTCTACACTTATGGCAGTCTATAGAGTACATACACTGAACACCCACCTAACAGGAGTATAAGTAGCAGTGTAGACTGTGAGGCAATGCTTAGGTGAGTAAAGACACACTAGAACCTTCAAGTATAGATCCCTACATAGCAGTCTACAGTCCCATGTTTACACTTGTTTTTAGCAGTGTAATATCCCACTGCCTCCCTGCTGCCGGAGCCTTTCCCTGCTGCAAGGAAAGGCTTTGGCAGTGGGGAAAGGCTCTGACAGCTCCACACTGCTGGAGCTTTTGCCCACTGTCAGAGCCTTACTCGGGTACGTGTAGTTGGACACATGCCCTGCATGTGTCCATCAGTGTTGAGAGGGCCTCAGAGGATTACATTGCTCACCAGAAAACTGGTTTAACTCAGGCTGGCCAGCCAAGAGGCAGTTTTCTTTACCTTTGAAATCCACATAGACATTATAATATTAACTAAATAAATGTTGCTGGAGCCTTATACCCATGCAGGATGTCCTCCAACCCTCCCCCATCCCCCTGAGATTCAGGGGGTGAGACAGGGTGGAATGGAGGCTGGTGCGGGGCATTTAAAAAAAACAAACAAACAGCAATTTAGTCCATGATTCACCTTGGAATTCACACTCCCCTGCAGCTTTCTGTTACTGTGCTTCTCTCACATGAAACTTCCTAGCCCAAAGTGTTAAACATTAAGGAACAAATCCAGAGCCCAGCATGAGTAGCCAGTCTAGAGCTGAAGTAGATGTGCAGTTAGGGGCTGGAGAGAAAGCTATTACACAGCTCCAGGGGGGCATGAAGGGAGGGGTTTTGTGGCTACCCTCTGCCACCTCCCCCTTGCTCTGCACACTGCAGTACAGGGAGCCTTGTGGCTCAGAGCTGTGTCACGCTATGGTCAGCATCCCCTGGTCTTACACAGCAGAATGGCATAGTTCTGCTCCCAGGGGACCCTGCAGAGGCAGTGGCAGGCTTTGCCTCAAAAATAAAATGTTTACAAACAGCAGTGTTGTTGAAACCTAACCAGAGTTTGTTTAAACCAATACACTAAACTTTGCATGTACAAATATTGAAATTATGTACAGGTGGCTGATGAAGTGAGTCATCTCCCAGAATAACCTACGGCTGTTCTGCACTCATTAAACAGTTCCATCCCATCGCATGTAAACTTCGAGCCTAATCTGTGCTCATGTTCATACAACTTCTGTATGTCACATAAGTGATGAGTAAGCAATTGTACCCTCTCTGTTTCAAAATATGTAGAGCCTGGACAACGGGATGTAATAGTTGGCTTAGCAGTTACGGCCTGATCCTGATTGGTGTCAAGTACCCCCCCAAAGATATGATCCGAACTTTCGTGAGTAGCTTTGAACACTCCATCGCCTGCTACACACTGCTGTTCCCTCTGAGGTTCTGCTTTGAAGATTCCTCGAAGTCCCACCCAGACAACTGCATTTCCAGCTGTGTTTTCATGAAACAACCACCACCACGGGACAGTTTGGCTACTCCAGAGAGAGAGAGAGAAACTATGCTCTGTCCTATTTCTTCTATTCAAAAGTAGTGCTGCAAGCTCAGGCTAATGTTGACTATGTTTTGGCACAACTTTCATATAATCTCTCTACAGAGAAAATAGCACTGCATATAGGTGTCTTCTCTGCAAAACACCCATGAAAATGCTAGTATCAGAGGCAGCAAATAATACCTCAAAGCTGCTGTGTTTTATAGGGCTGGAAATAATATTTTTAGTGTCTTCTCTATTGCACTGTATCATCAGTAGTAAATAAATTTGATTTATTCAGTACAGTAGATGATTGGATGGACTAAGTTATAGAAGCATTTTGTTCAGGATTCAAATTCAAGGACATTTTCATGGGAGTTTTGTTTGGAACTCAGTGCTATGTCCTCTGACACACCCAAGAGCATACCTGCTGCTGCTGCAAATCATAATAATGTATTTGATGTTGAACCCTGCAGCAGGATGTAGTGTATTTATCAAAAGACCAGAAAAAGCTTTCCGAGCTTTAAAAGAACTAATTAAAATGTATTACTCAAGTATCAATTCCCAATTATTCCTAGTAGGGCTGTCGATTAATTGCAGTTAACTCACATGATTAACTCAAAAAAATTGTGATTAAAAATTAAGTGATTAATTTCAGTTTTAATTTCACTTTTAAATACCCACCAAAATTTATTAATTTTTCAAATATATTGCTTTCAATTACAACATGGAATTCAAGTGTTCAGTGCTCACTTTATATTATTTTTATTACAAATATTTGCATTGTAAAAAATGATAAAAGAAATAGTATTTTTCAATTCACCTCATGCAAGCACCTTAGTGCAATCTCTTTATTGTGAAAGTGCAACTTACAAATGTAGATTTTTTGTTGTTACATAACTTCATTCAAAAACAAAACAATGCAAAATTTTAGAGCCTACAAGTCCACTCAGTTCTACTTCTTGTTCAGCCAATTGCTAAGACAAACACATTTGTTTACATTTACAGGAGATAATGCTGTCCTCTTATTTACAATGGCACCTGAAAGCGAGAACAGACAAACATTCACATAGCACTTTTGTAGCCAGCATTGCAAGGTATTTAAGTGCCAGATATGCTAAACGTTCCTATGCGCCTTCATGTTTTGGGCACCATTCCAGAGGACATTCTTCCATGCTGATGATGCTTGTTAAAAATATAATGCATTAAACAAACTTGTGACTAAACTCCTTGGGGGAGAATTGTATGTCTCCTGCTCTGTGTTTTACCCGCATTCTGCCATATATTTCATATTACAGCAGTCGCAGGTGTTGACCGAGCATGTTGTTCGTTTTAAGAACATTTTCACTGCAGATTTGACAAAACGCAAAGAAGGTACCAATGTGAGATTTCTAAAGATTGCTACAGCACTTGACCCAAGGTTTAAGAATCTGAAGTGCCTTCTAAAATCTGGGAGGGATGAGGTATGGCACATGCTTTCAGAAGTCTTAAGAGAACACCACTCCGATGCAGAAACTACAGAATCTTAACCACCAAAAAAGAAAAATCAACCTTCTGCTGGTGGCATCTGACTCAAATGAAAATGAAAATGCATTGTCTGCACTGCTCTGGATCATTATCGAGTAGAACCTGACATCAGTATGGACACGTCCTCTGGAATGCTGGTTGAAGCATGAAGGGACATATGACGACTCTTTAGCACATCTGGCATGTAAATATCTTGCAACACCATCTACAATAGTGCCATGTGAATGCCTGTTCTCAAGAAGCAGGCAGCATTATCTCCTGCAAATTGTAACCAAACTTATTTGTCAAAATGATTGGCTGAACAAGAAGTCTGAGTGGACTTGTAGAATTATGTACAAAAAATAACTGCACTCAAAAATATAAAAATCTTTAGAGCCTACATTTGTAAGTTCAAATTTCATGATAAAGAGATTGCACTAAAATACCTGTATTAAGTGAACTGAAATATTTTTACAGTGCAAATATTTATAATCAAAATATAAAGTGAGCACTGTACGGTTTGTATTCTGTGTTGTAATTGAAGTCAATATATTTGCAAATGTGGAAAACATCCAAAAATATTTATATAAATGGTATTTTATTATTGTTTACCAGTGCGATTAATCTTTTTAATTGCACGATTAATCATGATTTTTTTTAAATGGCCCGACAGCCCTAATTCCTATGAAATTTAAGATTTGGTAAGCTGGAGGTTTTGAACTGAAACATGTTTATGAAATTCTGTATAGACAAATTTTGTACATCCTATAAATCATGTATGTGATTTTTAATGTGCACTAGCAATCTTTGAGACTTGTGTTTGTAAGAACCAAAGGAAGAAGTTTGCTAAATATATTGCATTCTCTCCAGGACTATTCTTGGGATGCAAAGAAAGAATCCTTAACATCCTTCCAGCTGTATTATGCTCGAAGTTTGATTCATCAGTCCAACAAAATAAACCTTCATTTCCAGACCCTGAGAACAGGGATTTTCTGAAGCTAAGCACTAATACTGAAGAATGCTTCAGTGCCTTACACAAATCACAGTGGCTCTAGACCTTTGGTGCCTGAGCTCAAAGTGAAAGTGTGTAAGTTCAGGATGTGAATTTTGGTACTTTGAACTGTGGGCTGTTTACTATTGATAGGAGAGTTCTGGTATGGTTGGGTGAACTATGTCTCAATCCATGCTGGGGGCCACAGTATCCAGAGTTAAAGGAATAGCGAATATAAAATGTACTGCATTAGTTTTCAGGTGAATATTCCAGTTCATAGAAGGACATTGTCTATTGTATATCTTGGCAGTAATTTTGAATGTACTGAGCCCAATTACACAAAATGAAAAATTGATTTGTGGAGTACTGCATTACCAGGAATTCTACTATCACTCCTGCAAGCCTTCTCTTATCTGCATCTGTTCTACCTCTTTACTCATCTTTCATATTCTCCACTCTGCACCCCTTTCTCTCCCTTTTAGTTTCACACTCCTTTAATTCTCCCTGCATTCTTCAATCTACCCTGTTTCCTCCCCCTTGCCTCTTGTCTTCCTGGGGCTCTGCTGAAAAGTGTGATTTCAGGAAAAATATTTTGCCAGACTTCAGGTGGAAGAATTTGTTTGTTCTACCTAACCATTTTGAAGCTTTAAACACTGAAGTTCTTCAGCTATTTCTAAGATGATGGAGAGGAAGGAATGTTGAATAATATGGTGGATGTGGCCCACCTTTTATTTGTGTTTAATTTTCTAAAATGCTTTGTCTGAATACAATGATCATTGAAGGGGCAAGTATGAGACAGCTGGAGTCCTCTGTTTATTCATAGCACAGTTTCAGCATGGGTGGGAACAGCATGAGCTTCTCCATTTTGATCCAGCCACGTATCTCAGCTCTGGCTGTCAGGTACCACATGTGTAGAATGCCCTTAGCCACTCAGTCCTTGGTTTCTCTGATGAGAATGTCTGAGGATGCCAAATGTGGTAGTGGTTTTTGTGATGTGGACAACTGTCCAATGGAAAAATAGACTTAGAGCACCAAGCACAGAGACCATTAAACAGTCAGATGGTAGCTTTTGGGCAGTACCACCGTGAGATGGATTTGGAATTGACAACATAGAGACTAAAGATTTTATAGTGCATTACCAGTCCATTTCCATTCTTTGGTCATTTTACTGACAGAGTTGTGCTTCTGGGGCTTAAGGGTTTTGCTGTCTATTTTGGGGGTTTTGACTTTGCATCTCTGGAAATTTTTATGGAATCAAAAATCTTTGGGGTTTCTCTTGTAATCAGTCTGAAAGGTCTAGAAATCCATACTATTTTATCAGTCTGGGATTATAAAACATCTTACCAGTCTCTCCTTCATTGCATTAAGAAACTGATCTTTATGGTAGGCTTGTTCTTGTTCAGATCGCCTCAGCTGGATTTCTGTCCATTTTTGTTGGTCCTGAATTTGATCCCGGAGGTCATTTAGAAGACTATTCACCCTAATATTAAGAAGGTTTAATCTTTTAGCAATATATCTGAGTTTTAGTCAATGTTATGTGAAAACCTTAGTCACTCGAGTAAATTGTTAACAAGCCAGGCTGGCTTAGTTCTGATGCACGTTGTCATCTGGGGGGAGAAGATTGGAGAAGTGAATGCGTGTAATAGTTTATTTTCCCATTCCAATCAAATTTACTCTTGAAATGGATTGGTTCTATTCCATTTCTAGTCGTATCAGGGATCCAACTGGTTGTGGTCACTACAGTATCGGGCTGAGCATACCCTATATTGTTGGCACCAGGAAGAGCAGCAAAGTCAGGGCTGAGCTGGAAATGGAAACATGGAAAGACAGAATAGAAGCTTGTGAGAGTACAAGGAGATCAGTTTGCCTTGGGGGTGTATGGGAGTCTGGAAGTCCTCCAAAAAGACAGACGATAAAGTCCAGAAAGCAGACAAAGGAGGGAGAGGGAGAGGGATTGAGGCTAACAGCTCAGAAATCAGAGCTGTGAACAGTGTCTAGTTAGAGGGGGCTGTGTGCTTTAGACTTTGGTCTTTTTATGCTGCAAAAATGTGATATAATGTACATTGTGAGCTATATTACAGAGATGATTTTAGGACCAAGTTCCAGTTATAAATGTAAATTTCCAAGCTTTTGTGGGTGACCTGACCTTAAAGAGTATTAGAAAATAATATTTTCTATGCTAATTTCTGACATATTTTTTCTCCTGTAAACTGACTCCTGGAATTCTAATTTGAGTGGTACTACTGAGTAAGTGCACAGCTCTGGGGCAAGCCAGCTGGGCTTTTGTGCCTCAGTCAAAATATAAAACAGAAGCTTATAACAAAGCATTCCTGGAAGGCACATTTACTTGTAATTCTAAAGTTCAAATATCATCCTAAAAAAATTGAGAGACTTTTTTAAACAATGCTACAGGTACAGTGTTATTAGTCTGGTGGTAGAGATAATGATAATTAACAGTAACTGAGATTCTGAAAACAAGAACAGAGCAATAGTAAATGACTTGCTATACATGGAATTTGACATCAGTTCTTGCCTGTAGCTCACACCTATCAAGAGCTATTTTAAATAATGCATTGGGTCATTTTGTTATTGCTAAACAAAAACCAAACAATTGCAAGAGATTGTTTGGAAAGTTCAAGAATGAAAATTTGAGCAATTTTCTCTATCATATCAATGGACTCACTTTCTGGAAAAAGGAGCCCCCCCATTTATCAAGAAAAATGATAACAATCCTGTACTACAAGTTTTTCCCCATAGTCAGCGATAAGCCAGGGATGAATAGGCTTGCAGAAAGGAGTGGTGAGGGACCAGAAAAAAAATCAGTTCATTCATTTTCTCTGCCCACTTAAGAGCAATAAGTTTCCTCATAATCCTGCAGTCTTTCCCTACTTATAGCTATTCAAAACGCTGCTGCAAATATTTTCCTGGCTCATTGTTTCTCTGTAACATCTCTTAGCATGCCTCTACTGGCTCCCCTTTAACACAAACTAATCTTCTCTGCTTTAAGGCCCGTCATGGTTTATCCCTGCCTTACCCATCATCTTTTATATTACTACTGAGACACCACTCTTGCCTCCACTATGCCATTCTTCAGCATCCATTTGTAAAGTTTTCAAAAAGCATCTTCACATTTCCTCCCTTGCCAGCCCTCCCACATAAAAGATCCCTGTAAACAACCACTAAGCTACCTCATTGGCCTCCTTCAAAGCCCCCCTAAAACGCTCTCCTCTGCATGATGCCTATAAAAAACCTCAACAATGATTGGTCAGTTGGCATGCTATGACCATTTCTGCTCATACTTATCAGTTTCACTAGTCTATTTCTTTGAGCTTCCCCACTGTTTGTTGTATCCACCTGTTATCTCTTGTTTTACTGTTAGCTCTTTGGGAGAGGGACTGTATTTTCATTGTGCTTTATAGAACCTAGCACATCATTGGGGTCCCTAGGTACCACTGGAATGCAAATCGTAATCAGGGAGATAATATACATTTTTTTGCCAAGTGGTGTTGCTTAAGTGCTTTTCCTGGAAATGTTTTTACTTGCTCCTGAGAAAATACACTGAGTGTATTGAGATCATACAGATAGTATGGTACAGTGGTCAACCTGAGCAATTTAAAGGGAGTCAGGAGGGGAGATATAATTGGTATTACTGAAAAGTGAGTGGGTGAGTCACTTGACTGGAATGCTAAAGCTCATATTTAGGAAAGAGTGGGCAGAAGAGGGTGGGGGAGAATGGCAGTCTGTGTCAAAGATACCATTACATGCTTTAGAATTTGACAATTCAGAAGGGCAGGATCTGTTATATGTACAGATCAATGTGCTAACTGAAATCACAAGATGGGGAATTTGCCTGTACAAGTTGTGAATTCTGATCAAGGATATGAAGTGGTTCTTTTGAAAGGACTGTATTTTTGAATACCTCTAGGTGCATGTGGCTCCCATCCTTGCTGACGTGGGCTGTGTCACATCCTTCCCTGACCAGGTTCAAAAGGTGTTAGAAATTGCTAGCTACCTGTTCAGGTAGAAGCATCTTGAGACAATAGGTTAGTTCAAGCCTAGGAGAACCTGTCATATCCTATCTCTCTGAAGGGGGCTGGTGAAGGAGAGAGTAGAAAATTTCCAGAGAGGACAAAGCAAGAGATGGCAAACATTTTGAAAAGATTGGGGGGGGGGGGAGAAGAGAAGAGAGAGAAGAATTCTCAGAGTCACACAGGACCAAGGAGAAGAGATGGATGTGTTTTCTTAGTGGGGGTGTGGGGGCAATTTAGCTGAGGGACCAACCAAGATCAAAGCAAACTCGCCTGCAGAGTGAGCGAATGAGAGAGAGATGCACTAAGGTTCAGATAAGTCATGTCACTGCAGGGGAAGGGTCCTGGGTCTCCCAGAGGACCCTGGCACCAGCACAAAGAATGGTCCAGAGTGGTAAAGAAACTGAGTGAGTTGGAGGGGAAGGGGAGGGAAGCATATAGGGTTTATTTTTGTCTGGATCTGTAAATTTTTCATGTTAAGTAAGAGCAAATGTATTTTAGACTCCTGTGCAAAGTGTCTGTTGTGTAGACATCTCACATGCCCCTTGAAGACAAGCTGTAAACCTAGCAGGTGTGTTTAAGCTATGGGGGAACCAGAGGTGTCACCACTGGTAACAAGGATTGGTCCAGAGGCTGCTCAAGACAATCTGCCTCCTCTAGGCAAAACTTCAGTGTGTGTCTCCCCTCCACCTCCTAGAAAAGGCACATTGGACTTTTTTGGTGGGGAGTGTGGTGAGCCTTCCAGTAATTGTAGTAGAATTGGGGGAGCCAAGTGCCAGGTTGCAGTGCCATTCACTCAAGTTTAGCCTAGTGTCTCTCCATCATGATGTGGGGAGGGGCTAGCTGGGTAAAATTTGAGTGAGCAGCATTGTGACCTGGTGCATGGGGTTGCAGCATAGTTCAGGTTTGGCCTGGCTGCCATGATACCCTAGGCAGCTGCCTAGTTTGCTTGTAGTTAGAGCAGCCACAGGGCTGGGCAGTGGGACTGCAGGGTCTCAGTTTGCAGAAAGTTAAGTAAGGGATCCTTACTGAGTGTGAGCCTAGACACCTCGAGCTGGGGCAGTGCCTGGGCTCCGTTCAGACTCTGGAGGGATTCAGCATTTGGATCCCCTCAGAGCAGTCTAGTGAGTGTCCAAGAGGGGGAGCTCATCTAGAGCTGTGACAGGGCTACTGGGTAAGGTTGTGTTACCACCTAACCACACAAACGCAGGATGAACAGCTCCTTAAACATCTTTTTATAAGGTGTAGAAAGAAAAAATGTGAGAATTTATTTTAACACAAAGTATTGTAAGCAAGGTGGGGGTAATTCTATAGTAGACCTCATTCTGATCGATAAAGCTGAATTGGTCACTCCACTAAAAATTGATGGTTGCCTAGGTGCAGGTGATCATGACCAGCATATATTTCCTGATGCCCTAGCATAGCTACAGCGTCTGCCAGACCTAAAGGTCCACCTATTCCCCACCCTTCCTGCCCACCTGCACAAATGGGTGAAGTAGCAGCTCTATGGAGCCCGTTTCCCTTCCCATGCTGCTTCCAATGGCATGGGTAGCCGGAACAGGGGTATGGGGGGGTACCTTGATTTCCTGTACACCCCTGTGCTGCCACACTAGCCAGGCTGCAAGTCAGCCATAAATGTTATGGTAAATTGATCAAATGTGGCTAGTGCCTTTTTGAGTATGGTAAGCTTCATTGACTTTTGAATTTGTTGTTTTTTCTGGGTGGCATTTGGTGGCTCTTCATTTTAAGAATTAGTTTTTAAAACAATATTATTCAATTCTACATTTTTAATAGATGACTGTATTGTGTATGTCTTCCCTCAGCATTTTTGCATGTATATAAATCAATCTGTTTTGCTGTTTCATGCCAACTCCATCATCAGACTAAAGCATTCAGAGTGCATTAATATAATTAAAAAACCCAAACTTTCCATCACCTACTTGAAATCCAGAAGTTGCAATTCATGGTGTTGATCCCCCTGGACTGTCTTTAAATGAGAGCTTTGCTCAGAGTTGGAAGTCTCGATCTTGTCTAATAGCCGCATTACCTAATGAAAATTCAACAGGGAATGTTTTCATGAGCCAAACTATCAGCACTTACATTAACTACACATTATTGCTACAGGAGCTGGGCAATCAGCCTGAACTTAAGATGGGTGTGCAACTGAAAGTGCTTTTTCCAAAAGTAATTTCACGGCATGCTAAAGTCTAGCAGTCAAACTTCTGGCTGTATACTCTGTACTCTTTGGACCAGATTCTGCAAGATGCGGACCACCATTTAACTCCTATTGAGGTCAGTGGGGACTGAGCCCTTTATAAGGTAAAATTCGTATATACAGCTACCTATCGTGGCTCCCAACTCTATTTACAATGCATGATGATTCACTGGTAGCATTCTTTATAGCATTCCAAATACTTGATGCTAAATGGTTTTATGTAGAGAATCCAGGATGCAGGTCTACCTAAATTGGGAGACCAAATCTGAGAAAATTTGAAATACCATGAGTTTGATTATGTTCAGTACATTTGGCAGATGAATTTAATTAGGCCCTAATGTAAAGGCTTTTTTGAAGTTCATGCAAGACTTTAATCATGAGCTAAAAATCACCTACTGGGAAATTATAATTCATTTGGCAATTAGAAAACTGTATATGGCAAATGTAATCCCAAACTAAACAGGGCCAATTCTGCCACCATTATATACTGTTAGTACCTTAATCCATAGGAGTAGGATCATTGATATCCACAGGACTACTTAAGGTGAGTCAACTAAGACCCACAGTGATTACATTGTTTTCTGAACATAAGAACAGCCATACTGGGTCAGACCAATGGTCCATCTAGCCCAGTATCCAGTCTTCTGTTCATTCCCTCTGGCATTGACCACTGTCAGAACAGGTAGTCATCAAGTGACCCATACCTTGTCACCTATTCCCAGTAGGGTGACCAGGCAGCAAGTGTGGAAAAATCAGGACAGGGAGTGGGGGGGGGGGGGGCTAACAGGAGCCTATATTAGAAAAAGACCCAAAAATCGGGACATCTGGTCACCCTAATTCCCAGCTTCTGGAAAACAAAGGCTTGGGAAACTTCAGAGCATGGTTTTTGCATCCCTGCCCATCCTGGCTAATAGCCATTGATGGACCAATCCTTCATGAACTTATCTAGTTCTTTTTTGAACCCTGTTATACTCTTGGCCTTCACAACATCCTCTGGCAAGGGGTTCCACAGGTTGACTGTGCACTGTGTGAAAAAATACTTCCTTTTGTTGTTTTAAACCTGCTGGCTATTAATTTCATTTGGTGACCTAGTTCTTGTGTTATGAGGAGTAAAGAACACTTCCTTATTTACTTTCTGCACACCAGTCATGATTTTATGGACCTCTATCATGTACCCCTTAGTTGTCTCTTTTCCATGCTGAAGAGTCCCAATCTTATTAATCTCTCCTCATATGGAAGCTTTTCCATACCCCAAATAATTTTTGTTGCTCTTTTCTGAACCTTTTCCAGTATATCTTTGAGATGGGACAACCACATGTGCACACAGTATTCAAGATGTGTGCATACCATGGATTTTATATAGAGGCACTATGCTGTTTTCTGTCTTCTTATCTGTCCCTTCCTCAGTGAGACCCAACATGGTTAGCTTTTTTGACTGCCACTGTACATTGAGTGGATGTTTTCAGAGAACTATCCAGAACATCATAAATATTTCTTTTCTTGAGTGGCAACAGCTAATTAAGACCCCATCATTTTATATGTCTAGTTGGGATGATGTTTTCATTGCATTTATCAACACTGAATTTCATCTGCCATTTTGTTGCCCAGTCACCCAGTTTTGTGAAATCCCTCTAATTCTCCTCAGTTTGCTTTGGACTTAACTATTGTGACAGAATGGCCAATGTTGATATGGTGGGTCCCATGCTTTTCTTGGCAGGGGGCACCAAGGACCCCACTAGTGGCCCAGGAAGATAGTAGAGGACAGAAGTAGGGGAGGGGTCTGGGTTTGCTCCTTACTCTGAGCCCCAGCCCCTCCCAACCCCTGCAGATTTCTTACCCTCGGTCCTTGATGCTGAGGCAGGGTCTCCCTTCCTTCAGTTCTCTGGTTTTCCAAGTCTCAGCAATGCACCTTCAAACTCCAGTCCTCTTTCCTTCCTCAGACACCCTCACTGCCTGAAGCAGGGGATTTTATTAGGTTCCTGACAGGGCCTTACTTGACTACAGGTGCTCCAATTAACCTGTAGCAACTCTCCCTAGTCTACAGGGAGCTACGCCTTAATTAGCCTAGGGTTTATACATCTCCCCTCTTCCACTGCTTCCTAGCCCTCCTGTATCAGGCTATGTTGAGTAGTTTTCTATCATCTGAAAATTTTGCCCCTCATGGTTTATGCCTTTTTCCAGATCATTTATGAATATGTTGAACAGTATTTTTTCCAGTACAGACTCCTGGGGGGACACCATCATTTACTTCTCTCCATTCTGAATACTGACCATTTATTCCTACCTTTTGTTGCCTCTCTTTTAAATACTGATTCATGATAGGACCTTCCTGCTTATCCCTGACAGCTTACTTTGTCAAAAGCTAAGTACACTGTATCCACTGGTTCACCCCTGTTCACATGCTTGTTGACCCTCCTCCTCCCCCCAAAAAATTCTAGTAAATTGGTGAGAATGATTTCCCTTTACAAAAACCAGGTTGACTCTTCCCCAACAAATCATGTTAGTCTATGTTGTCTGATAATTCTGTTCTTTACTATAGTTTTCCAATATAGTTTTCTGATCAATAGGTTAACTTGCATTCAGATTCTGTTCTTCTGCATTCTATTTAGGGTCATTCTGTGAGAAGATACGTTTTCTCTTCAGTGGACACTGTTGTTCCATTTTCTGCTTAATGTCTCTATATGAGGTGGCTGACTTGGTATTTTTTTTAACCACACATTTGTATGCTGCTTCATGGGATTTTAGCACATACCTGTTCTGCTTTCCATTTAGTAGGGAGGCAGGATGTTTTTACATGTATTGAAAGAGACAGATTTCCAAACAGTATCTTATAATACAGGTAAAATATCTTCATCTGAACTGCCATGGGTAGTTCTGCCTTGGAGCAGATGAAGCTGATATTTGCACTGTATGAAATGACTGGAAGCTTGTTTTACATAGAAGCACATTCATGCAGAATGCAGTGAATTGACTATTTTAAATAAGGAAATTAAAGACTAAGGTATAGTAAATTTCATCTAAATAGAAACCTTTAATGAATATGGTGGGTACTCACTGGGGTGGAAGGAGGGACCGGCAGTTATTACTTGGTAAGAGGCAAGTTACCCCTGTGTAAAGATATTATTTATGTACTCAATCCTGCAGGATGCGAATCAGCTTGTATTTGTATTGAAGGCAAAGGGAGCTCAGGGTGCTAGTCTTTGACAGGAGAGGTTGAATGCTAGGAATACCCTACAGCACTGTTGGTTGTGAAAATATCCATACATCCATGCTATATACACTGCAGAAGAAAATACTTTAGCAGAAAAAGTGAAAGTTTTACCCTAAGAATGACAAGTTCAAGAGCACTTTGGAATGGTTCCAAAATTTGCATGGCTAATTAGTGATGAACTTAAGCAACTAGATCTGTCCCAGCTACTTTCTGAAGCTGAAACTAAAGAATAAAATCCTGGTTTCCTGTGGTATTTTCCAACTTCAAAGTCCTTGGATCTGAAATTTCAAGATGCATTTTAAAACAAGAAAGGGCTCAAGGCTCTAAGGTTTGTGTAATGAAATATTATTAGCAAATTATAATGGGATTTTTTTTTTTAAGCATTTCATGATCCCCACATCCCAGGATTACATTGTTTAGTTTGCATTTCTCCTTAGTGTGTGTGAGAGTGTGTGTACACACACTCCCATGATGCTATCGTATAATGTTATTGGAATGGAAAGGGGCTTGTTCAAACAAATCAATAAACCAATGTCAATATCACGTCCTCCATTAACATTGGTCAGCAGTTGTGATGAGAAAGATACTTATATCCCATATCTTACAGCCAAAAGATATTTTCATTGTGTTCATCTGCTCACCTTCATCTCTAAACTATTAGCATAACTTTCTGAGGTAGAGCGGATGCCACCAATCTCTTTCTCTAGCCTCTGGATCTCGTGCCTTATGATATTTATGTCTCCAGATAGCTTTGCAATGCTCGCATCACATCTAGAATAAAAAAAAAAGAGGTTAACTACAAAACACGAAGAGTATCAATAGTAGAATAATGATGTTATTTTTGCACTTGAAGACAATTGCTAGCCTCACCATGCCACCATTCAGTTGCCCCATGTCCCCTCGTAGCATCCTGACTGTGGCAGGATACCCTGAGCTAGACAAACATTGATACAATAATTCTGATACCAACCCTGCTTCCAGTTCTGGTTGCCTAGGGATATAATTTCTTTTCTGTAAGAATTGAAGTCAACGGGAGTTGAAGACAGTCAGCATTTGGCCCTTAATTTGCAACTGTGAAGCATAGGGCTGATATGCTGAACATCTCATTAACCGCAGAGTTCCCACTGATGCAATGGAAACAGATGAAGCTCGGCAACTTAGAGGACCCAGTTCTACAGGTTTTGTACAATGAAATAATCCAACAATTAAAGAGTTAAATGAGTTCTAAAATGTATGCCCATGGGCTAAGTTGGGGTCCAGGTGCTGCTGTGTTTGCATTAGAAACAAATGCCTAGGAACAGAGATGATACATTGCTGCAACTGATGTTCTAGCTTGTTACTATAGCATACCTAGTTTGGAGGCAGATGCTAAGGAAGAGCAGTTTTAGTGCTGTTACTGACAGAAGTATACTGCTTTATAAGCAGTTTGTCACCATCTATTTCAACTCTCTCAACTGCATTCACCAAAATCTGTGTGGTGATTCAAAATGGGAAAATTTGACAATGACATTTGTTGAATAATAGAATGACTGAATAATATTTAATCAACTTAACTTCTAAGGCAGTTTAAAGTTCTGTTTTCCCTCTCTTGAATCTGTTATTTAACTACAAGTTAACAAAATGCCTAAGATGTTCAGGTGGAGTCACATCTACCACTTCTGTGCACGTCTTTCAATGTGAGAGGGGTGGCCAATGCACCTGCTACACAGCATGGAGGGGAACCAGAATGTACCTGCACCACATCTTCACAGTTGGTGCCCTCCCTTGTGCAGGATATTCATGCCGGTTTCTCTGCATTAGAGCACTCCCACAATCTCTCTGTAGGCTGCAGCAGCTGGCCCTATAGGAGGATTTTTCTATTCAAATGTTAAGAGTACTTATAAGATAGTTGAAATAGAACTTTAAGGACACTACATACTATGCAATGTTACAAAAGCTGAGTAAGGAAATCAACTACATTTTAAATATTTGAATGAACTATTTTCCTAAGGACTAGACAGAGGGAAACAGCAGAAGGAGAGAGTCAACATTGTTGCTAGATAAAAGTCTGGAGAGAGATTTTGGTGGATGAGATTTAAAGTGTTTAAATAAAAGATGACAAAGCTACTCTGATGATTCTTGGATATTGTGATAGACCTCCAGAGCATTTAGATAAAATGGAAATGTCATTGTAGATAGAGACCTTGTAAGTAGGCCAGAACTTTGATCAAAAGGGATTATTGACTTGGAGAACAATTACATAACAACCAAGAAGGTGAACATATGTTTAGAGAGACAGCAGGGTTGCTTTCTTACACAGTTTGTTGAATTGTTTACTTGGTCAGCAGCTTTTTTGGCCCAAACCCTGGAAACGAAGCCAAGAATAATATGAAGTACAAAGGTTTCAGAGTAGCAGCCGTGTTAATCTAAGGTGCCACAAGTACTCCTTTTCTTTTTATGAAGTACAAAGCATCTACAATCTAAAGATTATGGAATTATTTGTTGTAAATTTCTTGTGAGAGCAAGAACTAGTGGGAAAAAAAACTCTAGGCAGGGTGAATCAAGTTTATATCTGGTGTAAGCTGGTACAACTCTAGAAGTTGAGAGAGCTGTTCCTGCTTAAAAATTGGTCCTATAACTTTTAAAATGTTGATTTTGCTGGCATGTGGAAAGCAAAGTCAGTTTTAATTCTGTTCTATAATGTGCAGGACAGAGTTCTAAAAGAGTCAGACCATCAGGGAGAGAGCATCTATATGCAACTGAAATTAAACCTGGCAAAAGATAACATGCAGCCTGGGATTTGCATAACTATTAATACTATAAGAGAGCCTGTGAAAATTAGGCACCCGGCTCCCATTTAGCTGTTAACTCCCTTAGACTCCTTTTCAAAATCCCAACTCTAAGCAATAAGTAGAAGAGTTTTGAAAAAATGTAAACATGAGAAATTTGAGACTGCTTAATGCAAGATGTGAAAAGTACAGTCATAGCAGATGAAGGTTCTGATTTTCATAATTGGGTAAAGATAACTGTTTGCATAACTGGTGGCTGGAGTTCTGGGCTGGGATCCATGAGATGTGTGTTCTATTACTGGCTCTTCCAGTGGGTTACTGGGTGGCCTTGGGCAAGTCACTACACCTCTCGGTCCCTTAGTTTTCCCATCTATAAAAAGGGGATACCGAGTCCTCCTTTCTAAAGCACTTTGAAATTGACAGAGGAAAAGTTCTCTATAGGAGCTAGATAGCATTATTAGCAAGATTATGTATGCAAATAACCAAACAGATGTCTAGGGTGTTTATGGATGCAGTTATTCTGGCTGCACACACAATTGCATGTGGAAAATGTGTGCACATTTTTGCATACCTATACAAAGATTCAGGCCTGAAGGTATACTATAGAAAGGAAAATTGGATCACTAAAAAGCTTGTATGCTATTGGAGCAAGAAGATAAGGAAACAGGAAACTGTTTAACATGTCGATCTAATTAACTGTTTATAAAAGAGGAAGACAAGAGTTGCCTAAGGTGAGGTTCCTGTTTCTTGGTCAGACAGACAGGGAGGGGCTAGACAGAGTGCAGACTGCAATGAAAGACTATCGAAACACCAAGACACTATAATTCCATGAGATTTAAATTATTTGCATATGAATAAGTAAACCTCAAATGATAAATTTATGCATTTTGTTATTGACATAAATATAGCCCCAGTTTCCTACTGTATCCTGTATCCTCAATTTTACAATTATAGGGAGTACAATGAAAGGAACAGTTTCTGTTTACCATTGTATCTAGCAGAGGATTAAAAAATTCTGAAGCACGTAGTAACTGTTTCTCATTCTGTAAACTTCATTCATGGCTTGTAATAATCTGATAAAGTTCTGGACTTTTCTGATTTCCATTGCTTTGTTATACAGAGAAGTATGCAAGAAAAAAAAAACAGGCAGAATTTAACCTTCAGAAGGAAGTGCAGAGTCCATCTCCTTGTTCAGTGTTTTGCTGGTGGGTTGAAGAGAGTACTTTTATGTTTATGGGGAGGGTCTCTTTTTGTTTACATTTGTCAGCTTTTGTATTTTTGCGCATATGGACATATGTCGCAACGACAATTGTGCTTGGGCTCATTTTGAAAATCAGGAAATTAGTATATATAATTTTGAGAGCAAACAAAATGGGAACACAACAATTAATGGAGTATCAAGTGCAGTGCCCCAAGGGTTGGTTTTGTTCAATAACTTCATTAATGATCTGGAGGATGGTGTGGATTGCACCCTCAGCAAGTTTGCAGATGACACTAAACTGGGAGGAGAGGTAGATACAATGGAGGGTAGGGATAGGATACAGAGGGACCTAGACAAATCAGAGGATTGGGCCAAAAGAAATCTGATGAGGTTCAACAAGGACAAGTGCAGAGTGCTGCACTTAGGACGGAAGAATCCCATACACTGCTACAGACTAGGGACCGAATGGTTAGGCAGCAGTTCTGCAGAAAAGGACCTAGGGGTTAAGTGGATGATAAGCTGGATAGGAGTCAACAGTGTGCCCTTGTTGCCAAGAAGGCCAATGGCATTTTGGGCTGTATAAGTAGGTGCATTGCCAGCAGATCGAGGGACATGATCATTCTTCTCTATTCGAGGTTGATGAGGCCTCATCTGGAGTACTGTGTCCAGTTTTGAGCCCCACACTACAAGAAGGATGTGGAAAAATTGGAAAACGTCCAGTGGAGGGCAACAAAAATGATTAAGAGGCTGAGGGAACTGGGATTGTTTAGCCTGCAGAAGAGAAGAATGAGGGGGGATTTGATAGCTGCTTTCAACTACCTGAAAGGGGGTTCCAAAGAGGATTATCTAGACTGTTCTCAGTGGTAGCAGATGACAGAACAAGGAGTAATGGTCTCAAGTTGCAGTGGGGGAGGTTTAGGTTGGATATTAGGAAAAACTTTTTCACTAGGAGGGTGGTGAAGCGCTGGAATGCGTTACGTAGGGAGGTGGTGGAATCTCCTTCCTTAGGAGTTTTTAAGGTCAGGCTTGACAAAGCTCTGGCTGGGATGATTTAGTTGGGGATTGGTTCTGCTTTGAACAGGGGGTTGGACTCTATGACCTCCTGAGGTCCCTTCCAACCCTGCTATTGTAGGATTCTACGTTGGGGGTGGGCTTTCCCTGTTATTCAGAAATGCCCTATAGAACTTTCAAGAATTTGATGATGCATTTGCTAGTAGTGAATCCCTTCTACACCATACTGAGGGAGAAAATTCAGATCTTGTGTTTGATCTTTCTGGAATAGATCAAAGGTATTATGGAGGTAATCATTTGGGGGAAGAGGTGGAGTGAAGAGAAAGGAGAACCTGGTTTGAATGACAAGCTCCAATGTACATTAGCATGCTCTATAGGATGGACCACAGAAGGATGAATTGCTGTAGCTCATGGACAGAGGGCCAGGGTTCATTAATGTCCTTTTCAGCCCAAATAGTTTTGTGCTCAGGGAAACTAAATCTACAAATTCAGTAGGAACCTATAATTATGGGTAGGCGATTCATGCTTCTGTTTAAAAAAAACAGAAAATTAGTCACTTAACTATGCAAATTTGCCTCCACCCACTTTGAACTCCGCTTCTTCTTCCTCATATGTCTGATGTAAATGTTGAGCAACAACTATATTTCATTAAGATGGTTAAGGCAGATATTTGCATCTGGAGTAGCAGAGTATTGCTGTGATGCATCCTTCATATTTGTGAATGGGGCATTGAGGAGTTATATGTTCCATGGTCTGTTCTGGGTGACCATGGTCACACACAGCAGAGTCTTTAATTTTCCATTTGAGCTAGTGTCAGAATCTTCTTTGTTGTGACATCACAGAAATTGCCATGGGAGTAACTATTGCAGCCTTGCAGAATAGGTTAGGACATCAATGCATGGATAAGGCAGGAGGAGGAAGATGGGGCTGACTGAAAGGAAGAAAACACATTTACATACAAATATCCTAGGGGGTGGTGTTGAATTGTACTATCCCACATGTAAAGCTTTGCAAGGGTAGGATTTAGCTTAACATCAAAGCTCAGAGTTTAAGGCATCATTCCATCCAGAGGACAGGATTACAGTGCTTGCCATGACAGCTCTGGGAGCGATCAAACACCATTGTGGGCAGAGGAGTGTGGAACACTAAGGGATCCCAAAGATCCTACTGGGAGAGCAAACCCATGAGTCTGTGGAGGAAGAGAGATGAAGTTGAGAACCTGCAGCAGGCTGACAGTGAAGCTACTGAAGCTATTCTGCTGGCCCATCCTGTGCAGAAAAACCTCAAGCAAGTTGTCCAACATTCAGCAGTAGTCTAAAGGTAGCAGCCCTTATACTGGTCAAGGTGCACAAGGGAAAGTATGCACTGGGAAGTCACAGGACAAGGTGTGATTAATTAGACACTAATGAAAAACCTCAGCAGTTACTAGGTGAGCACGCTCACAAATGATTTTTCAATTGCTTAAAACTATATTGGAGAGAATGTGAGTGAGGTAATCACTTTTATTGGACCAGTTTCTGTTAATGAAAGAGAGAAGCTTTGGAGCTACTCAGAGCTGTTCTTCAGGTCTGGGAAAGGTACTCAGATCTAAATTTAAGGGGGAACAGATTGGTCAGGATAGGAGTTACCCACATTCTGAGAGACCATTCAAGGTGAAGTGGCCTGTTAGTACCTCTCCAGTCATAGTACAAAAAAGGGGGTTGGTGGGTTACAGATTGTTGCAATAAGCCATAAATCCATTGCCTGTATTAAAACCATGATTTTTAGTGTCTAGCAAGCTATGACTTTAAGCTCCCAGACTTCCCTTTTGAAGGTTTTGTGCAGGTTTCCTTTGAGAGCAAGGTGTGAACTGCAGTGACAAGCTAAATTGCAAGTGTGGCTGTATACCTCAGTGGGCACTATTCACACACCAAGTCTCAACTTCAGCTGTTGAGTTATTTGTGTGAAAAAAAAGTGTGCCAATAATTTTTACAATGGTAAAAGTATTCTTTTCTTAGCCTTGCTTAACACATATGGCTGAATGGATTTTCCCCCAAGTTAAAAAAAACAAAAACAAATAAAATTCACCTTTAGGTGGAGTACAACCGTAGAAAATTTCACCCCAAAGTGAAATTTTAGGACAGTTCTGAGCAATTGAAAAATGGAGTTTTGCAACCTTCTGCTTATCAAATAAATATAATGGGCCAGAATCTCAGCTGGTGTAAATTGGCATAACTCCATGGACTATAAGAGAAATGTGTTGATTTGCACTAGTAGAGAATCTGGCCCAATATGTACAATTTTGAAAATAGGTTTCCAGCACTGCCAAGCTGAAAATTTGGCTTCCTCAGAGGCAAATACTTCATTCCAAAGGCTGGGAGCCCCAAATGCTGGCAAACTACTGTAGTTCTATCCCTGGTGAGGGAGTGAGGAAAGAGTGGTGGAGAAGAGGGAGGATTGCAGATGCATGGAATACAGAGCTCCTTGGAGCTAATTGGGACACATTTGCTGTCAGGCCTGGTGGATGACTAGTGGATCCATCCCTATACAATTAATCTTGTGACCGTACCCCTTCTGGAAGGGGTATGATTCTTCCCTGGGAGAAGCCACAGGGCTAGAAGTACAATAGATTATTAGAGTTTAAAACTAGAAGGGGGCATTAGGTCACCTAGTCTCAACGCCTGAGTAACACAGGGGCTATCCCCAATTTATGGAACGCATTTTTAATGTTTTTTTCCAAGACTACACCCTTGTAACACTGAAAACAAAAACTCCACAGAATTAAGGACCCACCCTGTAATATGTCACATAAAAGTCATGGACAACCCCATAGGCCATTAAATTTCACCTAGTTGTCCCTGTATTGAGCCCAGTAATTTGGGGTTGATTAATGCACGACTTCCAGAAAAGCAGCCAGTCTTGATATGAAGACATCAAGAGCTGGAGACTCCATCACTTCTTTGGTAGTTTGTTCCAGTAGTTAATCACCTTCATTGTTAAAATTTTGTACTTACCTTACATTTGTCTAGCTTCAGCTTCCAGGGATTGGATCTTGTTAGGCCTTTCTCCACTAGAGTAAAGAGCCCTTTAGGACCAGTATGTTCTCCTTGTGAAGGTATTTACACACTGATCAAGTCACCTCTCAAACTTTTTTGATAAGCTAAGCAGACTGAGATCTTTAAGTCTCACTGTAAGAGATTTTCTGCAGACCTTGAATCATTTTTTGTGGCTCTTTTCTGGGCCCTCTCCAATTTTTCAATAGGTCTTTTTAAAGTGTTGACACCAGTATTCCTGGTCTCACCAATGCCAAATACACAGGTAAAATTACTTCCTTACTTGTACTCACTACTTCCCTGTCTACATAGCCAAGAATCACATTAGTTCTTCTTGCCACAGCATTGCTCTAGGAACACATGTTTAATTGCCTGTCCACTGTGACCCTTAAATCCTTTTCACAGTCACTGCTTTCCACAATACAGCTCGCTCATCCTGTAGGCATGGCCTGCATTCATTGTTCGAGATGAAAATGTGCAGCCTAATGCAGTTTACATTTTGTTTGCATAAGTCTACATTACCAAGCAATCCAGACCACACTGTCATGGTTATTTATCAACCTGCCAATTTGTGTGCCATCTGCAAGTTTTATTAGCAGTGATTTTATGTTTACTTCCAGATCATTGATAAAAATGTGGAACAGAGTCAGGACTAGTACCAATTTCTGCAGAACCACACTAGAGACACCCCATTCAGTGATGATTCCCTTACTTTGAGATCTGTGCACTAGCCAGTTCTCAATGCATTCATCATGTGCTCTATAGCTATTGGATAGTGTATTGTATTTTTTAAATCAGAATGTTGTGCAGTACTAAGCCAAACAGCTTACAAAAGTCTATTACATCTACAGGGTTGCCTTCATCAACCAAACCTATAATTTCATAGAAGAGATTAATCAGGTTTGACAAGACCTGTTTACCATAAAACTATATTGACTAACATTAATTATATTCCTACTATTTTTTAATCCTTTATCAGTTGACTACCATATCTGCTTTTCCTTTCTTTTGACCATCACTGATATCAGACTAACCAGATGGACATTCTGCTTACCCTTTTTAATATTGATAAAATACTGGCACCCTTCTGTCTTCTGGAATTCCCCCACTATTCCAGGGTTAGTAAAAATGAAGATCAGTGGACCAGAGAGCTCCTCAGCCAACTCTTTATTAGGTGCAAGTTATCTGGGCAATATTTGCTACAGCCTAGCCTGAGGTGAAGAAGTCTATCTTTCCCTAGCACCCTGAAAATTTCCCCAACACACTCAGCTACATATTCCAAAATATTGAATTCACTTTACAGACTACAGCTATCCCTGCAGCCACAACTAAAATGCATCCATCTCTGGGGTGGAACACAGTGGTACTTAGCTGTCATACAGTAGTGTTGCTGTTCTCAGTTTTAGGAGAGGAAATGAAGAATTCTATGCCATATATAATTGAAACTGTAGGGGAATTTACATGGGGGAAAATTTAATTATTCAAGCTGAAATCTAGCCAGCACATCAAGGATATCATCTCTGAAATGTTATGTTTTTGAGAAGATTTAATTATTCATTAGCATTATATATTTTACCAGGGCCGGATTAATCTTTTTGGCCCTAGTACTGGACCGTGACCCCACCTCCTGCTCCACCCAAGCTCTGCCCCAAGGCCACACCTTCGCTCAGCCTCTTCTCCCCAAGGCCCTGCCTGTGGTCTGCCCCAAGGCCCCCACTCCCATTGGCCTCATCCCGAGGCCCTGCCCATTGCTCACATGGTGGGGAAGGGACAGAGAGGAGTGAGCAGGGGGGGCTGGGATCAGAGAGGAGTAAGCTGTGGGTGGAGCCTGGGGCGGGGTGGGGGAGGAGAAGAGGCAGAGTGAGGGCAGACCCTCTGGACGGAGCATGGGCAGGTCCACAGTCTGGGTGCTTTCCGAGTGTGGGCCTGGCACCATAGTAAAATACAGTACCAGGTTTACAAACACATTGAACTCAATTCTCATGTACACTAACAACACTTCACACTGCTCTGGCAGTGTAAAAGGAAGTAAAGTATATTGTCATGGGGGTAAGAGGGAAGGTCCTTTCATGGATTGGTAACTGGTTAAAAGACAGAAAACAAAAGGTAGGAATAAATGGTCAGTTTTCACAATGGAGAGAGGTAAATAGTGATGCCCCCCCACAGGTCTGTACTGGACTAGTCCTATTCAAGATATTCATAAGTGATCTGGAAAAAGAGGTAAACAATGAGGTGGCAAAATTTGCAGATGATACAAAACTATTCAAGATAGTCAAGTCCAAAGCAGACTGAAGAGCTGCAAAAGGATCTCACAAAACTAGGTGATTTAATTTGCCATTTTGTTGCCCAATGTTGATAAATACAAAGTAGTGCACATTGGAAAACAATTTAGACAACTAGACATAAAATGATGGGGTCTAAATTAGCTGTTATCACTCAAGAAAGATCCGAGTCATTGTGGATAGTCTGAAAACAGCCACTCTGTACAGCAGCAGTCAAAAAAGCTAACAATGTTGGGAATCACTAAGAAATGGATATTTAATAAGACAGAAAATATCATATTGCCTCTACATAAATCCATAGTACACCCACATCTTGAATACTGCATTCAGATGTGGTCGCCCCATCTCAAGAAAGATATGCTTGAATTGGAAAAGATTTAGAAAAGGGCAACCTAGGGGTATGGAAAGGCTGCCATATGAGGAGCAATTAATAAGAATGGGATTTTTCAGCATGGAAAAGAGATGACTAAGGGGGGATATGATAGAGGTCTATAAAATCATGACTGGTGTGGAGAAAGTAAACAAGGAAGTGTTATTTACTCCTTCTCATAACATAGAAACTAGAGGTCACCAAATAAAATTAATAGGCAGCAGGTTTAAAACAAACAAAAGGAAATATTTCTTCACACAATGCACAGTTGGCCTTCACAACATCCTCTGGCAAGGAGTTCCATAGGTTAAGACTATAACAGGGTTCAAAAAAGAACTGGATAAGTTCATAGAGGATAGGACCATCAATGGTTATTAGCCAGGATGGGCAGAGATGGTGTCCCTAGCCTCTGTTTGCCAGAAGCTGGGAATGGGTGATGGATCACTTGAGGATTACCTGTTCTGTTCATTTCCTCTGGGGCACCTGGCATTGGCCACTGTCGGAAGACAGGCTACTGGGCTAGATGGACCTTTGGTCTGAACCAGTATGGCTGTTCTTATACCCACATTAAGGCCCCTTTACCCACCTAGAGCAGTATAAATGAGAATCAGGCCCACTATGTTTTACTTACCTGGCCACCCTTCCACGCAGGTCTCCAAATCCATGTAGGTATTTATGGTCCAAACTTTGAACAGCAAAAGTAGTTCCTGTTGCAACATTATCTCTTGTTCTTATTTGTTTCTCCAAAACCTATAAATTCATAGGTCACATCCTATGAGCTTGTTTAGTTTAACTACTTCATTTATTAATATTTCAAAGCTTAGCCAAAAGATCCTTTAAAGAAGGAGTTCTGAAAGTTCTCATTTCAATTTCTACAGCACAGCTGTACTCCTTTATAGTGTCTATCTAAATTAGACAAATAAAAACTACATTGCAAGAACATTAAGGTTGCAAAGTCAAGCAATCAAAAGTCAGGAAATCCCCAGTGAAGGTTGCCCATTAAAACTTAATTTGCCCCCTTTGTGCATATGCATTATGATTCAGTCTTTAATTATACAATCACATGCTATTTTTTCCATAGGACCCAGGGTGCATTCAAGCATACAGCATGAACTGTTTTATCCTCATTGTTCAATCTATGGGTATAACAAGGCAAGGACTCACCAGTGCAGCACCTCCTGCTGGTCATCTGGAATTAGCTCTCCAGCATATAGAGCACTCTCTGCAGGCCAGTCTCTCACCTGCCGCTAGCCCCATGTCTCTTCCAGACCCTAGTGCCCCTTTTCCTCAGGGTTCTGCCCTTAGCAGTAACCCACAATCTGGGTCTCCCCTCTAAGGGGAACCTCCAGCCCTCCTTGACTCAGTGGCTACTGCCAGTCATCATCATCTAGCCCCCTTTCACTGGGGCAGACTGCAGTCTGTAATGGCCACTCATCATTGACAAGGGGATAGGACCGGCTGCCTTTGCCTATCCCCAAGCTGCACCTCTGCAGCCCCAGTACCTGCTGTAGGCCTTTAACAAGGCCTCCAGCCTGGGGGTTTTCTAGGCTGGAGCTCCCCTTACCCAGCACTGCTCTGCCCCAGGTACCTTACTCCCAGGCAGCTAGCCCTTCCTACTCCAGGGATAGAGTGAGACTCCTCTACTTCTGGCCCACAGCCCTCTTATAAGGGTCAGCTGCCCCCCTGATTGAGCTGGCCACAGCTGTGGTCATCTACTCACTCAGCTTCTCCCAGCTGTTCTGAACTCCTCTTCCCCCAGCCGCAGCCATCTCCAGGGCTGCTTTTACTATTGGCTCCCCAGGGCAGCCCTCTCTCAGGGCTGTTTTAACCCCTTCAGGGCTGGAGCGGGGTGACTACCCCGCTACAGTGGGCACATACCTTAATTACTATATTCTATTCAAACCCTACTCTGAAGACAGAGTTATTAATTGTCTCATGTGCTTTTCAAAGGCGCTCATCATTATAACGTCTGAGTGCTTCTCAAACATTAATTTATTTTAGAAACCATTCTGTGAGGTAAGGGTGTGGTATTACTCCCATTTTACAGATGGATGACTAAGGCACAGAAAGATTAAGGTAAAAAAATCTACTTATTTTGGGTGCTCAACATTTTGGAATCTAAGAGATGGGATATGGACCTGAGGCTGAAGAGAATCCTAATGGGAGAAGGAAGGAATCCACTGATTGTCCTTCACATGGAAACAAATGATACTGCTCGATTTTTGCTGGGGCGCATTAAGGAAGACTACACCAGGCCAAGAAAAACACTTAAAAGAAATGGGAGCTCAGGTGATCTTTAGTGGAATTCTACCTGTCCCTAGAAGAGGACAATGAAGATGAGACAAGATTACAATGGCTTAGGCAGTGGTGCTGTAAGGAGGGTTTGGGGATGTTCGACCACTGGGACGCATTAACGGACAGAGGACTGTTCTCATGGGATAGACTCCACCTGAGCAGGGAGGGAAATAGACTTCTGGGAAGGAGGTTGGCACTACTGATTGAAAGAGCTTTAAACTAGGAATCTGGGAGATGCTTATGTAATCTCCATGCCTGATTCCAATACTCACTTTTATAGTCCAGTCACCCTTTTAAGTGGACTCTTCTGAGGATTACCCCTCAAAGCAAAGTTTATTCAAACCATAAAGAAGGTGATGTGGAGTCTGGTGGTGAAGTTGGCTCCATGCTCTTTCTTCTACCTGTGTATGCTGAAATACAGATTTGCCTTGTTTCCTGTAATTTCCCCTCCTGCTGCCTCAAGGACCCTGTATACTGCTTATATGTAAACTGAAGTAAACACACATTCCTTTGTTTAGGATAGAACTGTTTAACAACTTTTGGCTAGTCAAGACTGTGTGGGTCTGAACATGTGCTAGCAACATTATA
The DNA here is from genome assembly GCF_965140285.1 of Lepidochelys kempii. Lineage (NCBI taxonomy): Eukaryota > Metazoa > Chordata > Testudines > Cheloniidae > Lepidochelys > Lepidochelys kempii. The sequence continues at coordinate 61,445,297 of NC_136384.1, read as the reverse complement.
TGGGGGAATTAATAACTTCACATATAATTTTGCTACACATATTTTACCACAATATTATTGACCAGCAAGTTATCAGTTTTCAAATGATACCTCCCAAAGCATATTTAGTGCTAAGACTATTACAATGTGTGCAGTGTGAATACAGGGATGCTTTTGGTTACAGAGGTTACCAATGGAGTTCCTCAGGGACTGGTGCTGGGACCAATCTTACTTAGCATTTTCACTAATGACCTAGGCACAAAAAGTGAGAGTGCGCTAATAAAATTTGTGGGTGACACAAAGTTGGGATGTATCATACAAGAAGATCTGAACAACCTTGAAAACTGGAGTAATAGAAATGGGGTGAAATTTAACAATGCAAAGTGAAAGATCATGCACTTAGGGACTAACAAGAATTTTTCCTATGAAATGGAGATGTATCAGTTGGAAGCTACAAAAGGAGGAGAAAGACCTGGGTGTTTTGGTCGATCACAGGATGATCAAGAGCAGCCAATATAATGCAGCCATGAAAAAGACCAATGCAATACTTGGATGTGTCAGATGAGGTATTTCCAGTAGAGACAGGGAAGTGTTGTTATCATTATACAAGGCATTGGTGAGACTTCATTTGGAATATTGTGTGCAATTCTGGTCTCCCTTGTTACAGAAAGATTAATTCAAACTGGAACAGGTGCAGAGAAAGGCTACTTGGATGATCAGAGGAATGGGGAACCTACCTTATGAGAGGAGACTTAAGGAGCTTGGCTTGTTAAGCCTAACAAAATGAAGGCTGAGAGGAGTTATGATTACTCTCTATAAATACATGAGAGGATAAACACCAGGGGAGGGAGAGGAATTATTTAAGTTAAGGCCAAATATTGGCACAAGAGCAAACGTATATAAAATGGCCATCAAGAAGTTTAGGCATGAAATCAGACAAAGGTTTCTAACCATCAGAAACGTGAAGTTCCAAGGGAAGTAGTGGGGGCAAAAAACAAATCCTAATTTGTTTCAGTACTGAGCTTGATACGTTTTTGGAGGGGATGGTATGAAGAGAGAGCTGACAATGACATATAGCCCATGTGCAATAGCTATTAGCAAGTATCTCCAATTACTACAAGATGGGACACTAGATGGGGAGGGCTCTGAGTTACTACCAAGAATTCTTTCCCAGGTGTTGGGCTGGTGGATCTCGCCCACATGCTCATGGTCTAATTGATTGCCATATCTGAGGTTGAAAAGGAATTTTCCCCAGGTCAGATTGGCAGAGACCCTGAGTTTTTTTAGCCTTCCTCTGAAGGATAGGACAAGGGTCTCTTGCTGGTTTGACCTAGAATAAATGGTGGATGGTCTGTAACTTTAAGTCTTTAAATGAAGATTTGAGGACTTCAGTAACTTGGGCGGAAGTTATCGGCCTATTACAGGAATGGGTGGGTTAAGTTCTGTGGCCTACGATATGCAGGAGGACAGACTAAATGATCATGATGGTCTCTTTGTGCCTTACAATCTATGAGTCAATGAGATGTCTAGGACCTGACTTTTTTTCCCAGAGACTTAGCATTATATAGCAGTTAATACATCCAAAGCACAGCTCTGTAATTTTAACATGGGAAAAACAACATATTTTTCATTAGCATTGTTCTCAGAAGTGGCTATTCCATTTTGGCTGAAGTTGTGGGTGTGTATATATATGTATATGAAGCTGAGGCACAAACCCATCATGGGAAATTTGAGCTTGAACAGATAAGGTTTGGCAAAGTTGTAAGTAACTGAAAACAGGGTCATCTAATGGGAACTGGCAGGCAACCTTAACATGAAACTGTGCTACCAGCCCCACCTCTGATGCTGTCTGATATAACTAACAGAGTTGAGTAAACATTTTAGGATGAGTTCCAATTTAAGCAGGAGAGAGGACACATACATTGAAAACTCCCATACTGTGCAAACACTGTAGCAGACTTTTCAAGCTATCCATTGATTAGAGCTGAGTAAAGCCTTCTATGTAAAAGCAGAGTAATTTGAGATTTGCCTGTTGTCAAGTTCTTGGAGCTTCTTCAAACACGCAGTGCTTAATGCAACATTTTTAAATCAGTAAAATTATTATTGAAGCTGGGTACAGTTTTATCAGAACTTAGCAAAAGTTTTGAAGGCAGCCTTTGTGATGCATTGCAGATATTGAGCTGACTTTGGTTGCATTGTTGAAGTGATATAGATGAAAGACACATGGCCCTTGTTCTGAATCCCTGACTGTCTGAGCTCATCCCATGTATTTCTGAGAGTTAACAGAAATTTTTTTAAAAAGAAAAGGAGTACTTGTGGCACCTTAGAGACTAACCAATTTATTAGAGCATAAGCTTTCGTGAGCTACAGCTCACTTCATCTGATGAAGTGAGCTGTAGCTCACGAAAGCTTATGCTCTAATAAATTGGTTAGTCTCTAAGGTGCCACAAGTACTCCTTTTCTTTTTGCGAATACAGACTAACACGGCTGTTACTCTGAAACCAGAAATTTTTTTGACTTGTTTTAATGCACTGTCAAACAGTCAGAAAAAATTATAGGCCTGATTTATCGTTGCCCTGTGGCTCTTTTTATACCACTTAGATTGGTGCAAAGCGGTCATAGGGCAGGCATCAGGGCCCTACTTCCACCAGAAGATACCCCTAACGTAAGTGGCCGCTACATCAGCTCTTTACCATCTCTGCAGCAGAAGGAGGCATTCTAGCATTGGCCCGAGAGAGATGGCGCATGGGAGAACTGAGGGGGCTGAGAAATTTGGAGAGCAAAATGTAATGACAATCTTTTCATTCTGTCTTCACAGCTCTAGTGACAATGCACGTGGCATGCATCCGAAATAGTGAGCCCTGACTATACATTTATTTTTGTTCTTTGGTAGAAAAATGTTATTCTCAAAAGATCAAGTGCATTAGCACTGCTCAAATGATTCATTTGTAGTATGCCTAACAAGGCAAATGTGGTGTGATAAACTCACAAAGATGAAATGTTCGATGAAAGACACCTGCTCTTTGGTTGACAAAAGCAGTATTTCTCTTTCGTTTATTAAGATGGAAAGCACCAATATCCTATTTATTGAGAGAAATCACTACTCCAGTTCTTCATCTAATTCCCTGGACTCCAAACAGTATTAAATTCCCACAACTTGCCAACCTTGGGGAAGTGAAATATATTCAAATAACTGCACCTGTGAAAGCTCTTCAATGCTGGTCAAAGTCAGTGTTCAATCATTTTTAAGCATTTCTTTCACTAATGGTTTTGTTGTTTTCCATATGACACTGATTGCGTTTGTCCTGCTGTTTCTTATGCAACACCAGCCAGAACTGTTTGATGACTGTATTGTGGTTACTTCTTTTGCTGAGCATCGTTAATGATGTCATCAAAATGTCAGGATGGTTCTGGGAACAGTTTGTTAATTTAAATTCTTCCTATCAGTTGCCTTTGCCAAGATCTGAATTAATAGTAACTATTACATTTTGTGGTGGAGTTAAAAAAATGAATTCCAGAATACCCCAAGATTTTAACAATTTTAAAGTACTCAGATTTTGGGGGTGGAGGGTAAATTACTTGATTTGTATACCTTTTTTTTTAAGGCTATAATTTATGAAGATTTTAAGCATATGTATGCTCACCCCAGCTCCTTATAATAATTAATAATGTTTGTATTGTGGGAGCACCTACCAGCCCCCATTATGGACCAGGTCCCCCCTTTTGCTAGGCACTTTATAAACAGAACAAATAAAGTGTAAGCTCTTTGGGGAAGGGATTGTCTCAGTACAATTTTGATGGTGCACCAGGGGAAATGAAGGTGGGTCAGTGAGCATACGGGATGGAAGATGAGTGGTTTGTTTGTCGATGCCTGGATGGAGGGATGGGTGCTATCCAAGTGGCCTGGGTTGTGAGGGAGCTCTGCACCAAGGCTTGAAGTGCCCTATCAAAGGTCTCTGTTGCTTTATTGCTCCACGGAGCTGAGGTAGCAATGCCAGGGAAACCTTCAAATTCTAGTGCCCTGGTGCAGAGACACTGGCTTCCTCCAGCACAGCTGCCTGGGGTGCAGGACTGCTGAGGCAGTGGCACTGAAGGAACCAAGTGCCCTTTAGTTAAGGCACCAGTACTTCAAGGTCTCCCCATGGCATTGTTGTCTTGGTGTGCTGGGAAGCTAGGCTGCAGCAAATCTGGAGACCAAATTCAAGTGCTGAAGTGTGGAACAGAGGAATTTTAAGTGAAAATTTCAGTACAATTAATCTTGGAGTTGCTATCAATCCTCCATATTTCTGGTGAGTGCCACTGAGAACTTTATTGTTAGCTTTTCTTAAGGGTTCAATAGTTTAAAATTCTCAGTCTTCTCATTTAACTACCACAGTCTTAAGCTCTATTAACTGTTTTATTTTTACTTTCACAAGCCTCTGCATTTCCTGGTTTCACATGGAACTGCAAGCACTCCTAGAGGGCGAGAGAGGGTGTTCCCTGGTCCAGCTGAAATAATGACAGATTAGAAATCTGATGAAAAACTTGATCCTGAAAGATATCCATCCCTAAAGGGTTTGGATACAAATCTTTAGAAATTCACCCCATCACAAAGCCCTAAACAACTATGGGTGTGTTTGTTCATCAGGCCAACCTGTATGCTATGTCTCCATGTGTTTTTTAACAAGTCCAAGCATGTTCCAACTTCTCATGAGCAGAGTCTTTGGGCCAAATTATTTCCCTTTTCCAGGCCATTTGTGCCACTCTGGAAACAAAATGGGGCCTGAATCTGTCCATATCTGGCCAGTTGTAAATGCTCCTTGCATACGGGAATCAGGGAACTGTAATTAGCTCCCTGATGTCCCTGCTGAGGCAGATCTTAGCCACAGGAGAAAATCTAACCTTTTAAGAAGGCCAAAAATCCTCTGAGAACTGTACCATGCTCAGTAACTGGGGCAGAAGTGGGTAGCTGGCCTCCCAGGGAGAGCAAAGATATATTAATATTAGCTGCTTATACAATATTAAGTATCTTTCTATAGTTGAAAAATATATTGGTCCTGACTGAATCATAGGAAACTAGAGATGCAACAAATCCCACCAGCTCCAAAAACAAATGCAGACCTACCTCTATATCATGGCTGAGCTTCTTAACTATGCTTGTAATAGTCTGTATGTGGTTTTCCAGCAGTTGTCGTGCTGTTGCCTCCCCCTGTTGATGGCCCTTACTTCCTTGAAGATAAGAAACAATGTCATCTTTGATTCGAAAGGCCTGATCTAAGAGAACAGCTGTGGTCCTCTCCTGACTGGACACCCGGTTTTCTAGAAGATTCACTCTGTTTCCAGGAATCATGGGAATTGCAGGAAGGAAAGCTTGGCTCCTGTCCAGAAAAACACAATACAGGGTAATGTCTGAATGAGGCTGAAGACTGGCCAGTGTACATTAGGTTTGAAATATGCTGCATGTTACACTTTCATCTTACAATAGTTACAGTAAGATCAAAATTTGACATCAAGAGTACTGGAATAATAACAGGTTTCAGAGTAACAGCCGTGTTAGTCTGTATTCGCAAAAAGAAAAGGAGGACTTATGGCACTTTAGAGACTAACCAATTTATTTGAGCATAAGCTTTCGTGAAGTGAGCTGTTGCTCACAAAAGCTTATGCTCAAATAAATTGGTTAGTCTCTAAGGTGCCACAAGTCCTCCTTTTCTTTTTGGAATAATAACAGTTTCCCTTTTTCTTGCCCTGGTTCTGTAGTATACAAGCTCCATGATAATAATCATTCATGTAAATCCGCCTAGATGATGGAGTAATGTGACTAGCTGATAAACCTTTTAAAGAAGCAGATTAATCTATTAGTAGGGCCCTACCAAATTCACGGCCATGAAAAACATGTCACGGACTGTGAAATCTGGTCTCCCCCGTAAAATCTAGTCTTTTGTATGCTTTTACCCTATACTATACAGCTTTCACGGGGGAGACCAGTGTTTCTCAAATTGGGGTCCTGACCCAAAAAGGAGTTGCAGGGAGGTCACAAGGTTATTTTAAGGGAGTCACAGTATTGCCACCCTTACTTCTGCGCTGCCTTCAGAGCTGGGCAGCCAGAGAGTGGCGGCTGGTGTCCAGCTCTGAAGGCAGCGTTCTGCCAGCAGCAGCACAGAAGTAAGGGTGGCAATACCATACCATGCCACCCGTACTTCTGCACTGCTGTCTTCAGTGCTAGGTGGCAGGAGAGCAGCACCTGCTGACTGAGGGCCCAGCACTGCAGGCAGCAGCACATAAATAAAGGTGGCAATACCATATTGGGCTATATTAGTAGGAGCATTGCCAGCAGATCGAGGGAAGTGATTATTCCCCTCTACTCGGCACTGGTGGGGCCACATATGGAGTATTGCATCCAGTTTTGGTCCCCCCACTACAGAAGGGATGTGGACAAATTGGAGAGAATCCAGTGAGGGGCAACGAAAATGATTAGGGGCTGGGGCACATGACTTACAAGAAGAGTCTGAGGGAACTGGGGTTATTTAGTCTACAGAAGAGAAAAGTGAGGGGAGATTTGATAGCAGCTTTCAACTACCTGAAGGGGGGTTCCAAAGAGAATGGAGCTTGGCTTGTCTCCGTGGTGGCAGATAACCAAACAAGGAACAATGGTCTCAAGTTGCAGTGGGGGAGGTCTAGGTTGGAGATTAGGAAAAACTTTTTCACTAGGAGGGTGGTGAAGCACTGGAATGGGTTACCTAGGGAGGTGGTGGAATCTCCATCCATAGAGGTTTTTAGGGCCTAGCTTGACAGAGCCCTGGCTGGGATGATTTAGTGGGTGTTGGTCCTGCTTTGAGCAGGGGGTTGGACTAGATGACCTCCTGAGGTCTCTTCCAACCCTAATCTTCTATGATTCTACCACACCATGCCATCCTTACTTCTGCACTGCTGCTGGCGGCATCTCTGCCTTCAGAGCCAGGCTCCCAGTCAGCAGTCACCACTCTCTAGCTGCCCAGCTCTGAAGGCAGAGATGTACCGCAACCTCCACTACAATAACTTTGCGATCCCCCCACAATTCTTTTTTGGGTCAGGACCCCTACAATTACAACACTGTGAAATTTCAGATTTAAATAGCTGAAATCATGAAATTTACCATTGTTAAAATCCTATGACTGTGAAATTGACCAGAATGGACCCTGAATTTGGTAGGGCCCTATCTATAAATTGACTGAACATAAATACCTAAAGTCATAGAGCAACAAGAGTGTAATGGGGGGAGAAGCTGATAACGATAGAGACCTGTTCTGCAAGAGAAAATATCACCTTTATCACCCTATTGATTGTGGGAATAACATAGCTACATTGCGCAAAGTGACATGCGACTCCCTTTGTTCAGAAAGATTTTTTTGAGCTCTCTGGAGCCTAGACGGTCTTATTTTATCTGTTTGTACAGCACTGTGATGCTTTGGAGATCACCTAGACGAATAAGATTTTCTGTCACTGCCAGTCCAGTAATCTTAGGGCCCTTTGTTCTGTGCAGCTCTGGTTTAATTCCTTGACACCAATAGCCACCCCACAAGCACAAGGTCTCACCCAAGGTCTTACGAGCTTATTACTCCTTGCAGGGTGAAACCAACAGCCCTTCAGTCCTGAGTCTCCCTAAATCTGTCCTTCTCAAGTTCTTAACTATCACACACCCTGACTGTTCCCCCTCTGGTTCATCACCCCCAGTGTGTGAAACCAGCCTGACAGTCATCACTTCACTTTGGGGGACACACTCCACACAGTTTGTACAACAGAGACCTGCCTGGGGTAAAAACAGACAAAAAGTTTATTTAATAGAAAAGTCAGAGATTCAGAGATGAAATAGGAAGGGAAAGCAAACATACAGATTATGGACACAACCTCAGACTTTATGCTTCCATAGGAGATAAAAATCTCTTTTCTAATACAAGTTACCTATTGCCTTTGAACCGTTTCCCAGCATACCCTTTAGCCATAGGGAGGATCCAGCAATTCATGTACAGAGTCTGCCAAGTGACTGTCCCTCAGTTTCTGGATGTCAAACCACAGGCACAAGTCTGTTTTTTAAAGGCTTTTTTTCCTTTTGTTTTCCTCCCTCTTGGTCCCTGGTGACTCATGTTTATTCAAAGTGTGGAAAACTCCTCTTGATTTGAGAGCTGGAATGTCTGTCTTTCCATTAACTTTAGCGGGCCATGGCTGTCCTTTCTTGGGCTGGACAATGGGTGGGTACTTGAAGTGGTTTCATGTAAACAACTGGCTTGGGAGGTGTCTCTACCTGTCTGATCACTCACAGTCCTACTGTGAGGTGCAGTCAAAGCTTTATGAGCACAGTTCTCTATATTCACAAATACATAAAATCATAACCATAGTCTGTATACAAATCCTCCGATTATTAAAGTTTAGAATATTACAAGCTTTCATAAAAGACCTTACTCAAGATGTTTTTATAGCACAAAAACATTCTATACAATCAGTCGATTCAACTCCTTATTCTTTGGGGTTTAAATCCCTTGTTCTCCTTCGGGGCGCCTGGACCGGGATTGTCACAAGCTTGTAGTACACCCGGTTCAGATTCTTAACTGAGGCCTCTAAAATGCTACTGTAATACAAATAATGAATAACAGTAATAATTTGTACGTCCCATCCACCCATTCAATGCAAACCATAAGAATGCCTTCACAAGACAAAGCCTTGTGCAGGTGCAGGTGTGTGAAAACGGAGGAGTTAGTCTCATGAATGCCCATGGACACACAAATCACAGTCTAGCAAAATAGGACATATGTGGACCTTGGACAAACATAGTACATCTTCTCCGCGTGCCCAGTCCGACTTCCACTGAAGGCAATGGCAAAACTTCTATTTGGTTAGAAGATAAGGCTTTCCATGAAAAGTGAGAAGACTGTGATATAGGGGATGGTATAGACTGTGTGTAGGGCTCAAAGGATGTATAATGTCTTGCACAATGGGGTCATGGTCCGTGACTTGGGCTCCTAGGTGCTGCTATAATACAAATAATAGAAATATTTAATAAAGTTTTATAATTATACCTTCATTTAGTGTCAAATTAAGACCAAGGGGAACATCCCTAACTGAGCAGGTTACAGAAATACAAGGCATGGCACAATTTCATATTTTTCTTGTAAATGTGTGTGATGGATCAGAGAAACCTCTCACTAGCAGAAAAGAGGTTAAAGAGAGCCTATGGGCCCAGATAGGCCAATGGCAGGCCTGGAGGGGGAAGAAAAGGAGAGAAGCTGGCTCAGTTTAGGGCTGACTGGTGAAGAGGCTGAAGATAGTCCTGCCTCTCTACTGGAGGGGAGCCATCACTACAAGCCTGACAGACAGGACAGCTGCTGTAGGAGAAGCACTCTTGACCGGGAGAGACTGTTGAGGAGACTAGGGAGCATCCAGCAGTGAGTGAACTTTACTATTTTGACTTTCAAGACATTGTGGGTCTTACATCCACCCTGCTCAGAGGACTTGAGGCTGTGGCAGGATGCAGCAGAAGCTCTGCGAGGGGGCGCTTCTCAAGTTGAGCCACTACAGACTGTTTGGACGATAGGGGCTATGCCGCAAACTGAAGGGACATAGGTAGGAAGTAGCCCAGGGCAGTGGACTTGAATTCTCCGTTCAGAGGATCCTACTGGCATTGCTTCCTACGGGGCCCTGGGCTAGGTCATGGTAGAGAGGGAGGGCTGGGGTCTCACTACTACACCCCCCCACTAAGGGCTGAGGCCCAGATTCAGGTGAAGGCCAGAAGATTCCCAGCCTAAGGTCAGGAACTAGTCACCCCTGCTCTCTGGTCAGAGAAACCATGGGCTGGAAGTCAGGTATGCTAACTGCTAGGCAGCCGGCCCTTCAAACACCGTATCACAATGTTCTTATTTTTAAAAAATGCCAGTCTGACAGCCCTGAAGACTAGAGTCTGCTGTTTATCTGCAGAACAAGTACAGTCTGGGCAGTAGCTGTGCAAGCTATCTCTCTCTGTCCTGTCATTATGCCTCAGCCCCTACCTAGAGTGACAATCTCTTCCTTTGAGAGGGGTAGTTCAGCCCTTGCGCCTCTGTAGGGTGCTAATTGATGTCAATTGTGATGGTGTGTGTTTGGTTAATGCTGACACTTTTCCATTGGAAACTGGACTGAGATCCCGAACTCTTTTCACATAAGACCCCTTAACAGCCTTCAAATGGAAAACATTTCTAGTAATTACTGATGTTGACTGGGTTTGAACTGGGAACCTGGAAGTAAACCCCCTTATGTCCCATTACCAGTCCCGTGAGACGTTCAATACTTCATCTTAACTTTACTCACACAGTTGCATAAAGCCCAACAGAACAACAATGAAACAATGTAGTTTTCATGCAGAACTGTTCCATAATGCATAGTGTGGTCAGAACTGGTAGCTGTTCTGGACTTGCACAATTTGTACTTGTTCTGGTTAATGTCTCTTTTGTTAGCTTACCTTTGTCAATAAAGAAAATCAATCCAAATAAAACTTGGCCTTGGATCAAGGCTTCATTTACCTTACTGTGGACAGATTCTGATATCAGGTCTGCTTCTGTAGTGACCTCTTCATGTACGAGAAGCTTATTCATTTTAAAGGCCTTGCTTGTTTACAATTCTCACTTACTGTCATAGTGAAAAACGGGGACCATATTGCATAATTGTCTTGATTACCTCAAGGTTCTTATGCTGGTCCATCATCATGGTATCTGAGCAGCTATGTGGGTCCACTACTAATCTCCACACATGCAGCTGCTTTAGAATCACCTGTGAGGAAGATTCCATTCCCTGGCCTGTGAAGAGCTCCCACACAAAGAATTAGGACTTGGGCTTTGCACAGAGATGGAAGATATTTGTGTGTGTATAAATTATACCTCTGTCTATTCACAGACACAAAACCGTCTTGATGCTGCTGCAGATGGTGTCCTGATCCCCACAGAACACAGCTCTGTGGTCTACAATGATTGCAGCCTGGCCACCTTTCTCAGGCTTGCCACCTACCTGATTACCCTGCACAGAAGAACTGTGCTAATTCTACTGCGATTCAGGGCCCAGCTGCTTGTGGATGTGGGAACACAGGACTGTGGCCAGAGGAATCATTCACACAAACACACTGAAATGCAACCATCCCTGGGGTGGAATGAACCAGATATTTAGGAGCATGCAGCAAAACTATGCAGTTGTCTAGAGCTGGAAGGGAAGAAGAATATCATATCCTTTTGAAATGGACTCATGGATAGGCCCCGTCTGGAATTGGTCAAGACACTCTTATTCTTGTAAAAAGTCCCATGGGATCTTTAATTACTGCAAGTGGGTCAGAACCTTGGATATACATCTCATCCAAAAGACCACTTGTATTATGTGTCTCTTAATTTAACCACAATGGCATAGGCACAGTACCCTATAACATGATTTAAGCTGAAAACTGTAATTTAATAATAAAGAAAAATACCCAGATAGTAGTCTGGAAAGAAATCAGATGCATTTTCCCTTATTGTGATCTTTGCTTTTAGATTGCTATAAATAAATGTCCTGATATAAAAATAACTTAAAGAAAGAGGAGGAGAAGAAAGTTCAGCTGTCCTGCTCGTCAATATAGAAAATGCAAAGATGACAGTTTACTGATTGATGTGTGCCTAAGGGTAATCCACAATAAATTTTACAACCATATGGACTATAAAGATATTCTGGCTCCTGGGCTGTTTCTACCAAAAGCTATTTTACATTTAGCTGTGCAATTAGGATTTAAAAATAAACACAACCATTGCCAGCCATGAAACAGCACTAGAAGTAAACATTTATTGTCAGTCAGTGCTCTGTAAACTTTAAATATCAAACTGACTTCTTGAGATTGTGTATGCTGTGCTTTATCAGTGGCTGCTGAACCAAAGTCACAGAAGACTGATTGAGAATCCTGCACTGTCGGTCAGACTTATTTAAAATCTTACTTAGTTTTATAAATACATTGCTGTTTCCCACAGATCATCTTGTTTAACAAAGAAAGTGGCTCCTGTTAATTATATGAAAATGAAACTCTAATAAAGCCTGTTGACATATTAGCTGTCAGACTAGAGAAAGATTTAGAGTTCCACTCACTAAATCTCAGAGAGCTTGCTGGTTAGACATTAATTATTTGATATTTGGAGCTTTATTATTTCATTTACCTATCTTTCTGATGACCTATCTAGTCATTTGCCAAGAGTCTGATGGAAATTCCTCAATATGCCAAATTGAAAACCCAAGGCTCTTGTCAAGGTTCCTTCCCCACTCTGAACTCTAGGGTACATGAAAGACCCCCTAAGCTTATTCTTACCAGCGTAGGTTAAAAACTTCCTCAAGGTACAAACTTTGCCTTGTCCTTGAACCCTATGCTGCCAACACCAAGCATGTTAAACAAAGAACAGGGAAAGAGACCACTTGGAGACATCTTCCCTCCAAAATATCCCCCCAAGCCCTACACCCCTTTTCCTGGGGAAGGCTTGATAAAAATCTTCATCAATTTGCATAGGTGAACTCAGACCCAAATCCTTGGATCTTAAGAACAATGAAAAAGCAATCAGGATCTTAAAAGAAGGATTTTAATTAAAGAAAAGTAAAAGAATCACCTCTGTAAAATCAGGATGGTAAATACCTTACATGGTAATCAGATTCAAAACATAGAGAATCCCTCTAGGCAAAACTTTAAGTTACAAAAAGACACAAAAACAGGAATATACATTCCATTCAGCACAACCTATTTTACCAGCCATTTAACAAAAGGAAATCTAATGCATTTCTAGCTAGATTACTTACTAATTTAACAGAAGTTCTAAGGAGCATTCCTGATCTGGTCCTGGCAAAAGCATCACACAGACAGACAGACCCTTTGTTTCCGCCCCCCCAGCTTTGAAAGTAGCTTGTCTCCTCATTGGTTATTTTCATCAGGTGCCAGCAAGGTTATCCTAGCTTCTTAACCCTTTACAGGTGAAAGGGTTTTGCCTCTGGCCTGGAGGGATTTTATAGTTCTGTATACAGAAAGGTGGTTACCTTTCCCTTTATATTTATGACAGCTCTTTTTCCGTTTCATATTTTCTTACACTGAGATTTCCATTCTGTCCCCATCCCACTAGGAGTCAGAGATGGATTGAAAGCAATACATGTTACAGATATCTTTTAACTAAGACTTGAACTATATGGGGAAATATTTATTCTATTCTCTGCTCTGCTACTGGGACACCTAGGATGAGTCACTTTCCTGCTCTGTCTCAGTTTTCCTAGCTGTAAAGTGGGGGATAATGTTCCTAACTTCTTTTGTGAACACTTTGGATGGAATGCACTATGTAAGAGCTATTATTATTTATTTTATAATGGGTAGCTGTTGCACTATGGTATCTGAGGAATGTGAAAGATCTGTAATAATTTTATGGATGCTATGTATATATCTCTGCACTTGGTGGTTGAGTTGCTGGCTAACAGGTAACAAAAAGTTAAATTAGTTTTGGTTAACCTGGGATTACTGGAACCAAAAGCTTAATGAGCAGAGACAGTCCTGACTACTGATAGTCAAACATACAATTGAGGTGATAATTTGAAGTTTATCTCCCCTAATATGGAACTGGGACCTGACAGGTTCTGCAGGGGAAGGGAAGGTGGTAAGAAAGACCCCAGCTTGAATCCCAAGACATTTTTGTGTGGGAACTCTAAAACAGAGACTGGAAGCAGTTAAAAATGAGCCTCTGATGAGACAGGGGAGACAGTCTGCAGAAAAGCAGGCTGGAACTTGATCCCCAGAAAAATGAAGGGAGGAGCAGATGCTTACGTTTAGATAAGACAATGTGTGTTTATGCTTTTGTTGTGATAACGCCTTTTTTCTCTGCTTATGTTCTGTGGATAAATAACACTTTGTTTTGAACAAGCTGCATTCTCAAACTGGTCAAAGCTCCTGGAGAGATGTAAATGGCATGTATCAAAGCCAGCTGGTATTGCCAAAGTACTAAGGGTTGGTAAACTGAGGTGCTGAAGCCTGATGATCCAGTCTAAAAGTGGGGTGAAATGTAGGATTCCACCCTGGGTGAAGTGCAAATGTAGGCCTGTCACTTGAAAGAAGTGACCATTGGGAACCAGAGAAAGGTGAAATGTACAGCTCACTCCTGAACCATATCAGTATTATTCTGCCATTACTAATTATGTAGTATTGCACCCTAGAACCATACTGGGTAGATGGCTGTACAGCTGCAAAAGAACAAACCATGACTCAGCATTATAACACACAAAGAAAATCTATTCCCCTCTTCTATCATAGAATCATAGAATATCAGGGTTGGAAGGGACCTCAGGAGGTCATCTAGTCCAACCCCCTGCTCAAAAGCAGGACCCATACCCAATCAAATCATCCCAGCCAGGGCTTTGTCAAGCCTGACCTTAAAAACGTCTAAGGAAGGAGATTCCACCACCTCCCTAGGCAACCCATTCCAGTGTTTCACCACCCTCCTAGTGAAAAAGTTTTTCCTAATATCCAACCTGAACCTCCCCCACTGCAACTTGAGACCATTACTCCTTGTCCTGTCCTCTTCCACCACTGAGAATAGTCTAGAACCATCCTCTCTGGAACTACCTCTCAGGTAGTTGAAAGCAGCTATCAAATCCCCCCTCATTCTTCTTTTCTGTAGACTAAACAATCCCAGTTCCCTCAGCCTCTCCTCATAACTCATGTGTTCTAGACCCCTAATCATTTTTGTTGCCCTTCGCTGGACTCTCTCCAATTTATCCACATCCTTCTTGTAGTGTGGGGCCCAAAACTAGACACAGTACTCCAGATGAGGCCTCACCAATGTCGAATAGAGGGGGACGATCACGTCCCTCGATCTGCTCGCTATGCCCCTACTTATACATCCCAAAATGCCATTGGCCTTCTTGGCAACAAGGGCACACTGCTGGCTCATATCCAGCTTCTCGTCCACTGTCACCCCTAGGTCCTTTTCCGCAGAACTGCTGCCTAGCCATTCGGTCCCTAGTCTGTAGCTGTGCATTGGGTTCTTCCGTCCTAAGTGCAGAACCCTGCACTTATCCTTATTGAACCTCATCAGATTTCTTTTGGCCCAATCCTCCAATTTGTCTAGGTCCCTCTGTATCCTATCCCTGCCCTCCAGTGTATCTACCACTCCTCCCAGTTTAGTATCATCTGCAAATTTGCTGAGAGTGCAATCCACACCATCCTCCAGATCATTTATGAAGATATTGAACAAAACCGGCCCCAGGACCGACCCCTGGGGCACTCCACTTGACACCGGCTGCCAACTAGACATGGAGCCATTGATCACTACCCGTTGAGCCCGACAATCTAGCCAACTTGCTACCCACCTTATGGTGCATTCATCCAGCCCATACTTCCTTAACTTGCTGACAAGAATACTGTGGGAGACCGTGTCAAAAGCTTTGCAAAAGTCAAGATACAATACATCCACTGCTTTCCCTTCATCCACAGAACCAGTAATCTCATCATAGAAGGCGATTAGATTAGTCAGGCATGACCTTCCCTTGGTGAATCCATGCTGACTGTTCCTGATCACTTTCCTCTCATGTAAGTGCTTCAGGATTGATTCTTTGAGGACCTGCTCCATGATTTTTCCGGGGACTGAAGTGAGGCTGACTGGCCTGTAGTTCCCAGGATCCTCCTTCTTCCCTTTTTTAAAGATTGGCACTACATTAGCCTTTTTCCAGTCATCCGGGACTTCCCCCGTTCGCCACGAGTTTTCAAAGATAATGGCCAATGGCTCTGCAATCACAGCCGCCAGTTCCTTTAGCACTCTCGGATGCAACTCATCTGGCCCCATGGACTTGTGCACGTCCAGTTTTTCTAAATAGTCCCTAACCACCTCTTTCTCCACAGAGGGCTGGCCATCTATTCCCCATGTTGTGATGCCCAGCACAGCAGTCTGGGAGCTGACCTTGTTCGTGAAGACAGAGGCAAAAATCATTGAGTACATTCGCTTTTTCCACATCCTTCGTCACTAGGTTGCCTCCCTCATTCATTAAGGGGCACACACTTTCCTTGGCTTTCTTCTTGTTGCCAACATACCTGAAGAAACCCTTCTTGTTACTCTTGACATCTCTCGCTAGCTGCAGTTCCAGGTGCGATTTGGCCCTCCTAATTTCATTCCTACATGCCCGAGCAATATTTTTATACTCTTCCCTGGTCATATGTCCAACCTTCCACTTCTTGTAAGCTTCTTTTTTATGCTTAAGATCCGCTAGGATTTCACCGTTAAGCCAAGCTGGTCGCCTGCCATATTTACTATTCTTTCGACACATCGGGATGGTTTGTCCCTGTAACCTCAACAGGGATTCCTTGAAATACAGCCAGCTCTCCTGGACTCCTTTCCCCTTCATGTTAGTCCCCCAGGGGATCCTACCCATCCGTTCCCTGAGGGAGTCGAAGTCTGCTTTCCTGAAGTCCAGGGTCCGTATCCTGCTGCTTACCTTTCTTCCCTGTGTCAGGATCCTGAACTCGACCATCTCATGGTCACTGCCTCCCAGGTTCCCATCCACTTTTGCTTCCCCTACTAATTCTTCCCGGTTTGTGAGCAGCAGGTCAAGAAAAGCTCCCCCCAAGTTGGCTCCTCTCGCACTTGCACCAGGAAATTGTCCCCTATGCTTTCCAAAAACTTCCTGGATTGTCTATGCACCGCTGTACTGCTCTCCCAGCAGATATCAGGAAAATTAAAGTCACCCATGAGAACCAGGGCATGCGATCTAGTAGCTTCTGTGAGCTGCCGGAAGAAAGCCTCATCCACCTCATCCCCCTGGTCCGGTGGTCTATAGCAGACTCCCACCACTACATCACTCCTGTTGCTCACACTTCTAAACTTAATCCAGAGACACTCAGGTTTTTCTGCAGTATCGTACCGGAGCTCTGAGCAGTCATACTATTCCCTTACATACAGTGCTACTCCCCCACCTTTTCTGCCCAGCCTGTCCTTCCTGAACAGTTTATAACCATCCATGACAGTACTCCAGTCATGGGAGTTATCCCACCAAGTCTCTGTTATTCCAATCACGTCACAATTCCTTGACATCACCAGGACCTCCAGTTCTCCCTGCTTGTTTCCAAGGCTTTGTGCATTCGTATATAAGCACTTGAGATAATCTGCTGATCGCCCCTCATTCTCAGTATGAGGCAGGAGCCCTCCCCTCACAGACATTCCTGCCTGTGCTTCCTCCCGGTATCCTGCTTTCCCACTTACCTCAGGGCTTTAGTCTCCTTCCCCCAGTGAACCTAGTTTAAAGCCCTCCTCACTAGGTTAGCTAGCCTGCTCGCAAAGATGCTCTTCCCTCTCTTCATAAGGTGGAGCCCGTCTCTGCCCAGCACTCCTCCTTCATGGAACACCATCCCATGGTCAAAGAATCCAAAGCCTTCTCTCTGACACCACCTGCGTAGCCATTCGTTGACTTCCACTATTCGGCGGTCCCTACCCAGGCCTTTTCCTTCCACGGGGAGGATGGACGAGAACACCACCTGCGCCTCAAACTCCTTTATCCTTCTTCCCAGAGCCACGTAGTCTGCAGTGATCCGCTCAAGGTTATTCTTGGCAGTATCATTGGTGCCCACATGGAGAAGCAGGAAGGGGTAGCGATCAGAGGGCTTGATGAGTCTCGGCAGTCTCTCCGTCACATCGCGAATCTTAGCCCCTGGCAAGCAGCAGACTTCTCGGTTTTCCCGGTCAGGGCGGCAGATAGATGACTCAGTCCTCCGGAGGACTGCTCAGGATTGCTGTTTTAAATCCCTCATGAAGGGCCTGATCCTGCAAGAAGCTTGAGGCCTTCAGCTCCATTACAAGACAGAACATTAGACTCTTTCATTCTGCCCTCCTCAGGCAGTGCCGTATTCCACTGACTGGTTCTGTTTGAATAGGGAAAACCCATTAGCACCTGTGGGATACTTCTCTTTATGCAAATATCAAATATGGGAGCATTTGATGTTGATATTTTGCATCATCTTTCAGATTTCCTCCACATTTTATAAGAGATATATTTCTTTCTTTCTCCAGTCCATCGGTTTGTGGGATTAATAATGCCGATATTTGTCAAAAGGGTACTATAGAACTTGTGAGATCTGAGAAAGTGGTTTACCAGATTCTGGAGCTATTATGGGATTTTGAATTGTCAAAGATTTTGGTAATTCATTTACCATAAATTATTGTCACTGATATTAATCTTTTTGGTCTGGCTGGTTTGAAATAGAAATTACAATCTGTGTTTGGTCATGCTTTTGGAAAAATGAATATAAACTGAAGAACTCCTTATGCTATATTTCTAAACCACTTTGCCGCATTAATTAAATTCTTCAAAATATCTGAAAGCGGGTGCCATAAACTCAAAGCCCTCCTGAAATCCGGCTGCACAGGCTCTGGTCATAAAACTGTAAAGACAGGTGAGATTTTCATTCCATTTTCCTGCCAGAAACGTTGGCTTCAGTAAAGTGGGCCTTGTCATGTGGAGGTCAGACACTGGGACTCAGAGCTGAGAGTCAAGCTGGAATGAGAGCCCAGAGCCAAGAGTCAAAATTGGAATCACCAGGAGCAAGCAGGGTAAGGCAAGGGGGAGATCTCAGGCAGGGACAGGGCTGAGGCAAAGATATGTGCAAGATAGGGGCAGCAGGAACAAGGAAACACAAGAATAGTCACAGTGGTGGGCATGAGCAATGAGCAGCCAGAGGGCTAGAACAGTACCAGTGTTGCTTTCTAAATGATTGAGATGATTGGCTGTCTTTGATCCCTCATGCCAAGTTTGACTATAACAAAGCGAACCAATGCCTCCACCAGACAGACCCCCTTCTTTGCTAAGTGCATAACATAAGAACATAACAATGGCCATACTGGGTCATTTAATAGATACAACGTGAAGAAACTAAAGGAGAAACAGTAAAGGAGGAGACTGAATTCTGTTCTATATAGGTTAGAATCATAGAATATCAGGGTTGAAAGGGACCTCAGGAGGTCATCTAGTACAACCCCCTACTCAAAGCAGGACCAATCCCCAACTAAATCATCCCAGCCAGGGCTTTGTCAAGCCTGACCTTAAAAATCTCTAAAGAAGGAGATTCCACCACCTCCCTAGGTAACCCATTCTAGTGCTTCACCACCCTCCTAGAGAAAAAGTTTTTCCTAACATGCAACCTAAACCTTCCCCACTGCAACTTGAGACCATTACTCCTCGTTCTGTCATCTGCTACCACTGAGAACAGTCTAGATCCATCCTCTTTGGAACCCCCTTCAGGTAGTTGAAAGCAGCTGTCAAATCCCCCCTCATTCTTCTCTTCTGCAGACTAAATAATCCCAGTTCCCTCAGTCTCTCCTCATAAGTCATGTGTTTCAGACGCCTAATCATTTTTGTTGCCCTCCACTGGACTCTTTCCAATTTTTCCACATCCTTCTTGTAGTGTGGGGCCCAAAACTGGACACAGTACTCCAGATGAGGCCTCACCAATGCCAAATAGAGGGGAATGATCACGTCCCTCGATCTGCTGGCAATGCTCCTACTTATACAGCCCAAAATGCCATTAGCCTTCTTGGCAACAAGGGCACACTGTTGACTTATATCCAGCTTCTCGTCCAATGTAACCCCTAGGTCCTTTTCTGCAGAAATGCTGCCTAGCCGGTTGGTTCCCAGCCTGTAGCAGTGCATAGGATTCTCCCGTCCTAAGTGCAGGAGTCTGCACTTGTTCTTGTTGAACCTCATCAGACTTCTTTTGGTCCAATCCTTTAATTTGTCTAGGTCCCTCTGTATCCTATCCCTACTCTCCGGTGTATCTATCACTTCTCCGAGTTTAGTGTCATCTGCAAACTTGCTGAGGGTGCAATCCACGCCCTCCTCCAGATCATTAATGAAGATATTGAACAAAACCGGGCCCAGGACCAACCTGTGGAGCACTTCGCTTGATATCGGCTGCCAACTAGACATGGAGCCATTGATCACTACCTGTTGAGCCCGATGATCTACCCAGCTTTCTATCCACCTTATAGTCCATCCAGCCCATACTTCTTTAACTTGCTGGCAAGAATACTGTGGGAGACCATATCAAAAGCTTTGCTAAAGTCAAGGAATAACACATCCACTGCTTTCCCCTCATCCACAGAGCCAGTTATCTCATCATAGAAGGCAATTAGGTTAGTCTGGCATGACTTGCCCTTGGTGAGTCCATGCTGACTGTTCCTGAACACTTTCCTCTCCTCTAAGTGCTTCAAAATTGATTCCGTGAGGACCTGCTCCATGATTTTTCCAGGGATTGAGGTGAGGCTGACTGGCCTGTAGTTCCCAGGATCCTCCTTCTTCCATTTTTTAAAGAGGGGCACTACATTAGCCTTTTTCTAATCATCCAGGACCTCCCCTGATCACCATGAGTTTTCAAAGATAATGGCCAGTGGCTCTGCAATCACATCCACCAACTCCCTTAACACCCTCGGATGCAGCGCATCCTGCCCCATGGACTTGTGCCTGTCCAGCTTTTTTAAATGGTCCTGAACCACTTCTTTCTCCACAGAGGGCTGGTCACCTCCTCCCCATACTGTGCTGCCCAGTGCAGTAGTCTGGAAGCTGACCTTGTTCGTGAAGACAGAGGGAAAAAAAGCATTGAGTACATTAGCTTTTTCCACATCCTCTGTCACTAGGTTGCCTCCCCCATTCAGTAAGGGCCCCACACTTTCCTTGGCTATGCTCACTGTAGTATGTGAGCACCTTCCAGTTGTGCATTAAACAATGTGAATAACTTCTGTCACATGCTGTTTGTTCTGTCATCCTCTTCCTAGGGGGAGTATTATGTGCAGTGTAGTATCTTGTAGGATACTACACTGCACACAAGGATACTATTATAGGAGGTATGTGGTGAAGGGGGTGTTTTTTGTTTTGTTGTTTTATATAAATATACCTGTTTCTATGTGTCTGTGTTAGAGAAGGCAAGGTCAACAAAATGCACCTTGGATTTGGAGTGGAAAGTGGTGGGTTTGTGATTGTCCTTAGTTCTTGGGGGAGTTCATTCCACACTCTCAGACCATCCCCATAGAAAGTTCTGTCTCCTGCACAGATGAGCATTACTTTTGTTTTGACAGTTCCATTGTGCCAGAGGAACGGAATTGTCAACCACAGACTTCAATCACAGAGCTTTCGGCATCTTTTAAATATCTTGGGCCCAAGTCATGAAGCACTTTGAAGATATGGAGTGAAACTTTGAACTAGATTTGAAATTCTATGGGAAGCCAGCATAGAAAGCTTTGATGTGCTTGTGGTAGCCTGTTTTGCTGAGGAGATGCACTGCAGCATTCTGTATTAGTATGAGTTTCCTAAATTCTGAAGGCTTCATGCCCCAGTATACTGCATTGCTGTAATCCAGCGACAGGGTGACAAAGGTATGAATACCTGAGGCCAGGCCTTCACCTGCCACGATGAGAGAGAGAGTTTCCTAGTCAAGCAGAGATGGCAATAGCATCTGTGCGTAATGCTTTCTATGTGAGAGCTCAGCATAGGTGAGGAATCCACAAGTACTCCTAGACCATGGAGTGAACTGATTAAACAGACAGTACTGTAGCTGCAAGCTTTTCAAAATACTTTCCTTTGCCTACCAGCATCACCTCATTTAACTGGCTCAACAAGCAAGCAACAGCAAATTGCACAATCAACCTGGACATACGAATTCAGGAATGCACTCTAGGACCAAAGGCATAGGCTAGTGAAAAATTAGGTTTATTATAAAAGAAATATCTTTCCTCCTGTCCCACTCTCCTCCTGATCCCTCAGGAAGGAGTATGTCAAAGAATCAGCTATACTGCATTCCCTACATCAGTTAGGAATCTGAGAGATCTCTAGAAAGTGTTAGATCTCCCAGTGATCAGTAGTGTTGTCCCACCCTCTCTGGTATCATAGACATGATGTCATTGAAGGAGTACAGATGCCAAAATGTACATGTTTGTGATCCCAAACACAGCTGATCAATTAAGATCACATAGCTTCTTTGGAATATGGGGGGCGACGGGGGGAGAGCAGAACCTCAGGGTTCACCTGGGTCGTTAGTGACCTTTGCCCCAACCTATCAACCAGAATACTTTTAAGAAAAACAATGGGAAAACTGAGACATTTTCTATTGGGAGCAATTCTGCTAATATGTTATTCTGGATTTCTTCCTTTATTTGCATGAAAACAAGATTTTTGTTTCATTAGAATTCTTTCCTGCTACTTATTTTCTATCTGAACTAAAAATTATTCTTCAGTGACATTGTAATCATTTCCACAACAGTCAATTATAATACAATTCTAGAATTCTGACAATTCTAACTTTAGGCAACCAAGTTTGAAGAAAAAATTAACACACAAACACATCAAGTAAATTCATGAGAGGAATATTTATAGATGTAATACTAGGGGTAGTTAATCAATTTTCCATTACTTCAAGGCCTTCTCTCATTTCTCCAAAAAGGAATAATTTAGCATGGGGTACTTCACAGTCATGAGCAATAAACATGCTCCTTATATTCAACTCCTATGAACCTTGAATGTTCAGTCTAGAAGTAAATACATCTTCATTTGATATCCAACCATAAAACACTTTATGTGCATGAACGGTCCATTGCCTTGACCTCCAAACTAGCATAATTAACAGTACCACATAACATTTGATTTCCCAGTGATTCCATCTTACTTTTTGTCTAGTTTAATCCTCATTAAAACCTAGAGTCACAGTGATTTCCTACTGGCTGAGTGTTGGGTCACTGCAGAACTTTGCATTCTTTCTGCCATAGGCTTTAGCATGTTATGGAAACAGTGCTCCAAACTTTGCAATCCTCAGTGACGGGACACAGGGATTGACTGATTTAGACAGTGCAGCTCTGTGGTGGGCATTCTACTTCAAAGGGCATTGTGAGGACCACTGCTGCCTTTCCACATGAGTGAATTCACCTTCCAGCCCAGCTGCTTTACAGGCACAGGGATAGGAGAATGAAAATTGTACCTCTCTGCTAAGGTTGCCAGGTGTCCAGTTTTCGACTGGAACACCAGTCGAAAAGGGTCCCTGGCAGCTTCAGTCAGCACCGCTGACTGGGTCATTAAAAGTCCAATCAGCAGCACAGCTGGGCTAAGGCAGGCTCCCACATCCAGCTCCTATGTGTAGGTGCAGCCAGGTGGCTCTGCGTGCTGCCCCTGCACCAAGCACCAGTTCCACAGATCCCACTGGCCGTGGTTCCCAGCCAATGGGAGCTGCAGTGGTGCCGCCTGTGCATACAGAGCCCCTGGCTGCACCTCTGCATAGGAGCCAGAACAGGGACATGCCACTGCTTCCGGGAGCTGCCTGAGGTAAGGTGCTTGAGGTAAGCACCTGGAGCCTGCACTACTGAGCCCTTCCCACACTCCAGCCCCCTGTCACAGGCCTGATCCCCCTCCCTCCCTCCAAATCCCTCGGCCCCAGCCCGGAGCACCCTCCTGCACCCTCAACCCCTCATCCCAAGCCCCACCCCAAAGCCCACACCCCCCAGCCGGAACCCTCAGTCCCCCCCCCATGCCCCAACCCCTTGCCCCAGCCCTGATCCCCCTCCTGTCCTCTGAACCCCTCCATCCCAGCCTGGAGCACCCTCCTGCACTCCAAACCCCTCATCCCAAGCCCCACCCCAGAACCCACACCCCAGCCAGAGCCCTCACCCCCTGCACCCCAACCCCCTGCATCCCAACCCCCTGCCCCAGCCCAGAGCCCCCTCCCTCACCCTCATTTCTGGCCCTGCCCCAGAACCCACAACTTCAGTCCAGAGCCTATATCCTCTCTCACACCCCAACCCCTGGCTCAGCTCGGAGCCCCCTCCCATACTCCGAACCCCTTGGCTTCACCTTCCAGCCCGAGTCCCCTTCTGCACCCAAAACTCCTCATCCCTGGCCCCACCCCAGAGCCCACACCCCCCAGAAGGAGCCTTCACCCACTCCTGCATCCCAACTCACGGCCTCAGCCCAGAGCCCCCTCCTTCACCCTGACCTCCTCATTTCTGGCCCCACCCTGGAGCCTGTGGCCCCATCCCGGAGCCTGCACCCCCTCCCCCGCACCCCAATCCCCTGATCCAGCCATTTGAAAATGAGCGAGTGAGTGAGGGTGGGGAGAGCGAGTGACAGAGAGGAGGGGATGAAGGGGGTGGGCCTCGGAGGAGGGGCTGGGTAGGGGGCAGGGCAAGGTATTCGGTTTTATGCAAGTAGAAAGTTGGCAACCCTACTCTCTGCACTTGTGAAGGCAAAACTGAGCCTGGAAACTGAACCAGAATCTTTCATCAGAGTGTGGCTCACTAACCACAGGGGCCAGCCTACTTAACACATTGTTACTGGTAGTATTAGCGTGCAAAATAAAAGGCTAAAAAGGAGGCTTAGTACAATCCTTAAAAAAATAAAGATATTCCTTATCAAGTTTGAAAAATAGTATTTGTCACTCAGTTGTTGCATGACTGAGTTCACTCACATAGAGAAATCATAAATCATTTATCCTGTTTGGTTCTTTGAAATCTGTATTGGGGTAGAATTTAAGAGAAATCCTACAGTTTGTACTTTTGATTCAGTCTTGCATTTCCTTCATGTCAGCAATGATTACTTCATTTCTATTAATCTTTAAATGGCTCCAGCTAGCTAGAGGAGGAGGGATTATGCAGCAACCATTGTGCACAATCAAGTGTGCACAGAATCATTTATGAGGCAGGCACAATGCCTCCAGGAAACTTCACAGCAGTGATTTCTGCTTTCCTTTCACTTGGATGCAGTGTGCATTCCTCCTTACTCCAACCTAGTTCTGCTGGCTGATGGGCCACCTATAGTAACTTCCTGCAATATTCGAGATAAACCTAATTGAGTTATACTAAACCTTATTGAATTAAGTTTAAGTGTTTTAGGAGTTCCATTTATTAAAAATGCAAAGCTTATGTATTATTTTGGGATTGTGTGTAACTTCTCTAGACAGAAGATAGTCAATGTAAACATTGGGAAGGGTTATGAGCGTCAAAGGATTATTTTAAACAATGTGCCAGACAAACCAAGTGAAGTGGGCTTTCTAGGAAATATCTGGAAGGAGGTGAATGCAAATTACCATGCTCAGCTATGCAAGACCCAACCTTTTGACGCTTCGCCCTGAATAGGGGACTATTGTCTGGCTGACTAACTATTCCTGGTCTCTGCAGATCAAAGACCCAAACTGTATAATGACGTGACTCAGATTCATGGGTGTGCTTGTTCTAAGCTAACAGCTGTTGTGAACTTGTGACCACAGAAAAAAACTCCTTGGTGGAGTTTGAGGGACTGCTCAACTGCCAGAGCTCTTGTTGGATCTGGGGTGATCCCTGGTAAGCTTATTAGCATGCATGTAGATTCTTCTGTTTTAATATTTTCTCTGTAATGTTTTCACCTTAAGAATAAATATGCTTGCTTAGAAAGGGCTGGGTGGTAACTTATACCCATGGATAATTATTACACTGTTTTTGAGGAGAAAAGCAATGGAGGCCTTCTTGGTGCAATTGAGAAAAAGGTGCAATATGAGGCTGTTGAGAAAAAGGCTAATATCATTATGGGATGTGTTAACAGGAGTGTTGCATGTATGACACGGAAGGGAGTTGTCCCACTCTACTCCGCATTGGTGAGGCCTCAGCTGGAGTATTGTGTTCAGTTCTGGGTGCCACATTTTAGGAAAGATGTGGACAAATTGGAGACAGTTCAGAGGAGACCAATAAAAATGATAAAAGGTTTAGATAACTTGACCTATGAGGAAAGGTTAAACTGGGCATGTTTAGTCTTGAAAAAAGAAGACTGAGTCTGGACCTGATAAAACTCTTCATATATGTTAACAGATGTGTGACGGGGTGTATCAGGTCCTTTGAGGCCCTCTGCTGAAGGCCTTGTGGTCCTTCCACACCATGGCCAGGAAAGAGCAGTAGAGGTGGGTCCTCCAGGCTGCCTAGAGAGGCTGCAGGGAAGCAGCCAATCGGAGCCCAGCAAGATCATGTGACAGAAGCTGCTGGCAAGAGCAGATCAGTTGCTAGCTGGAGCCAGGGGAGCAAAGAAGGTGCTCCTGGCTGATGACTGGGACTCAAGCTAGACTTCAGGTCGGAGGTAAGGGTGAAGCTGAAAATGCTGGGGCTAAGAAGGGAAGTGGCCCAGGGAAATGCAACAGCAAGTTAAAAGGAAGCAGCTAGGTTGGGACCCGGAGTAGTGGGCAGGCCTGGGTCCCCTCTACCAGCCACAGGTGGAGTGGCCTAAGCCCAGAGAAGGTGGCAGAAGACCTCAAAGAGAGCCAATATTTATCTGAACTGTTTTTTTTGTATATCCACAGACTGTGTGACTCAGCTCTCCCTGAAAACTTGCTCAAAAAGTTTAACTATCCACAGGGATCACAAAGCTGAGAGAATGCAGGTGCAGACACACTTGGCCGGCAGGGGCGTTCACATGAGATGAGTGGCCCTGTCACAGGCTGTTATAAAGAAGATGGTAATCAATTATTCTGTGTCCACTGGAGGTAGGGAAAGAAGTAATGGGCTTAATCTGCAGCAAGGGAGATTTATGTTAGATATTAGGAAAATTTTCTCACTATAAAGATAGTTACACTCTGGAACAGACTTCCAAGGGAGGTTGTGAAATCCTTCTCTTTGGAAGGTTTAAAAGCAGGTGAGACAAACCTAGCACGGATGGTCTAGGTTTACTTGGACCTGCCTCAGACCAGAGGGCTGGACTCTGACTTCATGAGGTCCCATCCAATCCTACACTTCTATGATTTTATGATATCTTCCCGTTATTCACATATTCAGAATTTGATTATGAAGTCTAATATACTTACTTTCAAAAGAACTTGGCAAGTCCACTCTTGCATAGCGACATGGACCATGGAAGCAACCAGTTGAGTGATTTTATTCCATTCTGAAGAAAATGGTCTGATACACTACAGGCAATACATGCAATAGAACCTGAGCCATACATAGCAATGGTTCTCTTCCTTTCTTCAATTCAAGGTCCACAGATTAAGTACTATTGATGTAGAGCGCCAATCACAATTAGCAGGTACGTACCAATAAATCTACATTGTTCTCTGTTCGCCACAGCAGTGGTAGTAAGTACAAGAGAGTGAACCGTGCTTTATGTCTGGGACTCTGCAATCCATTAAATAAGCACTTGACCGGAATAAACTTCCATTCAAATTGTGGTAATAGTTGTGATTTTAAGTAATTGCAGACTTACTTGTCAGGGTAGTTAACCAAATCAGTGGAGTTCTCTGACATTTTTGCTTGAAGAAAATCTTATCTAAAGCAAAGGTTAAAGTGTTTATTTGTGGTTTCCATGTACATGACTCAAATGAGTTTACAATCTGTACAGTCCATATTTCAGGACAGGGCTTCATACACGAATATATATCTCATAGACACAGCAAACTTTCCAGAAGCTATAGCAGAATCAGAAGAGTATTGAGCAGTTTCTGATTTCCATTCAGGGAGAGCAAAAGGCTGGACTTCGACTGTATCTGATCAGCAGATAATTCCCCTAGCTAAGGGGAACATAGGCACAAAGTCAGGAGAGCCAACTCCTGTACCAATGTCATCCCCTGTTCTAGAAGAAGAGGCATGTCAGAGCAAGTCAGGAAGGGGACATGGCAGAGCTCTGCTCAATCATGATTCTCCACTGGCCTCTGGTCCCTCAGTTGCCAGTAGTGCAAGTTAGAGCAGCCTACTTGCACCAAAGTCAGGTGTAGTATAGATGGGCATAGCCCATAGGATGAGGGAATATGTGGAATAGCTGTTGTTGTGTAAGGATATAGAGTGTAGCTGTGACTTTCCATACAGGGACTGTGCATGAACTGCAGGTCACAGTGAACAACAGGCTCTGGTTTCTGTTGGGTAAGAGTTACGTAATCTTTAACTACAAATACCTTGGCTGTTAATACAGGTTCTCATTGCTTTAATCAAAAGACCACAATAATCAGATTCTTGACACCACACTCTACGACACCTATTGCCCTGAGCTGAGTGCAGTTCAGACATAGAAGAGAGACTGGCCCTACCTTTCACAATTGTGACATGGTAAGACTGGATCCTCTAGACCCAAAGGTGACTAACGAGAGAATACGTGAATACTTCTCAAGAGTCACATTGAATTTGTTTTCACTGCCAAGCAGCTAATGACTGTCCGATTTGGATAAACTGGTTAGGGCTAAGAGTTGTCACTTGATACCTCTATACTGATATAATACTGGCATGTATCCCTGGGTATTCACATTAAGACTTATTCCCTCCTTAAAATTATTGTTCCTTATAACTACCAACATATAAAGGGAGTGAAAATTTGCAAAGTGGTTTATTCTTAGTTCTTCCATATGATCTCTGAGCTATCTCTACTTTTGCGCATTGTACAGCATTAAGCTCATTGTTGGTGCTAAACAGATCATCATAAAGAGATATACATGAACAAAAATGGGATCATAAAACATTCACAGAATTATATACTGTACTAATGTATATACATAGGACAGAAGGAAACACTTTTGTTATTAAGCATTTATTACAAGAGTGCACAAATATGATACATATAATTCATTGCAAAAACTACATTAAAATAAAGAACTAAAGATTATAAATTTAATCCCTCAAAAATCAGGAAATGGATAAATAAAGGGCTTCCTATTCTACCTCAAACTCAGGAAGAGAAGTATGCCTGTTCATCAACCAGTGGGTGTCCTGCATTGCATTAAATGCTGAGGCAGTTGCCCTCATTCTAAAAGATGCTTAGAATGAGCATCTGTTTCCCTGGAGATGCTGTGATGTCATCTTTCCAGTTCCATGGCACATACTTGAAACTCTGACGTTCAGTGAGTAAAGCACAAGACCAGTTACAGAATTTTTAACCAATTGGGTTCCATTACATACCTGTGAACCAGATCCCACTGATGGGCTGAATTCCTTCAGATAGCACATTGCACCTCCTTAAAATGAGCTGTTTATAAATACCCTGTGATCTAGCTGTATTTTTGTGAGGAGGTGAATTTAGTTTTATTTTATTTAGTGCTTCTTCCATTGCTCTTTAACTGTGTTTCTCAAATAGAAACAGAACAGCTCTTAGACACGAATAGAATTTTAGGTAAAATAACAACTAAATCCAGGCTGAACCAATAGTTGCAAACAATATATATAATTTTTTTGTCTCTTCCCATAGAAAAGAAAGAAAACTGCTCAATGGAATTCCATTTAGTTCATGTGTATAGAATGAACTAGCCCTTTAGGGGCAGGGTTAATTAGCTGTGGCAAGCATCTATGCTAAAATGTAACCTGTGTTAGGGAGAGTTAGTGCAAGATCTTCCACAACACTTAAATCCCAGGTTGGGACTGTCTGTGGAGAAACTGATGGAGCATCCACTCCAGTATGCCTCCAAGTTCCTGTATGCTGCAGGAGTGGTTTCTGTGATAGCTTCACCAAGGGCGGCGTAGAGTGTTGCATTAGGAGAAGGCCAAAGGCAAGCTAGGGCAGAGGCCATGGGATC
Source organism: Lepidochelys kempii (assembly GCF_965140285.1). Lineage (NCBI taxonomy): Eukaryota > Metazoa > Chordata > Testudines > Cheloniidae > Lepidochelys > Lepidochelys kempii. Next base: position 61,415,836 of record NC_136384.1, on the reverse strand, counting down.
TGTGTCTATGACGATCTCTCAGTGGCTCCACCATCATACTAGGCAGATAACATAGAGACTGCAACCAATGCTCTAACCCTAGTTCCAGGACAGCAAGGGGAATGGGTCTTACCTCCCCAGCCCAACTGCCCTGCAGTTCACCTCCTTGGAGCCTGATGCTTTGGCTTCTCTGACCTTAAAATCCATTGGACCGCTGTGGTCATCTAGTTTGACTTTCTGCATAACAAGCCACTCACTAATTGTGGCAGTGGAGGGAAATATTATTTTCTGCTACGGTAGCAAACACAACAATTTGTTATATATATTTTAGAAAGACACTCAGTTTCAAATGCAGGTGAATTGAACTTCACCTTTATGTAACTGTATCCTCTCCATATATAGTACACACACTCTGAAGGCAGCAAAGAGACAAAGGACAGAGCTCTTATGAGCAGATTTCAGACACATTTTGGAGTTGTGCTGAAAACTTGCACTTCTTGGTTTCCAGTCTTCAGGTTCTCAGTTTTTATGGCTGTCAATCCAGCATCTTTCACAAACACTAGTACAGTAGAACCTCAGAGTTATGAACAGATTGATCAACCACACACCTCATTTGGAACTGGAAGTACGCAATCAGGCAGCAGCAGAGACGCACCCAAAAAGCAAATACAGTACAGTACTGTGCTAAACATAAATTACAAAAAAAGGGAAAGTTTAAAAAAAAAATTGACCAGGTAAGGGAACCATTTCTGTGCTTGTTTAATTTAAATTAAAATGGTTAAAAGCAGCATGTTTCTTTTGCATAGTACAGTTTCAAAGCCATATTAAGTCAATGTTCAGTTGTAAACTTTTGAGAGGACAACCATAATATTTTGTTCAGAGTTATGAACATTTCAGAGTTACGAACAACCTCCATTCCCAAAGTGTTCACAACTCTGAGGTTCTACTGAAGTCATTTTCAAAGAATACAAATGAAAAGCGTTTATTAAATAATGTAAAAGCAGAAAACTATTGGCTGACATGAACTAACACAAGTCATAGAGAAAAGAAAAAAGAGTAACCCAACTGGTAAAGATGCCTAGTAATAATTAAAAGACGTGTACACACACATACTCCTACACACATGGGACAAATTCTGCTCTCAGTAAATCCAGATGCAATTTCATCAGAGACAATGAGGTTGCACACACTGCAGCCCTGTCATCATAGTGACAGAAGAGATGGATTCCCAAGAGTTATTTTGAATGCAAAACCCTTTTTCTAATGTTATTAGATATTTAATCATATGGTAGCAGTTAGCTATACACCACATCTGCTTATTTGCAGTTAATTGCACTGTATCACCTTATTTACTGTGCATGCGACTTAATAGAAATTCTATCTCTGTATGATGAGAAACAATTTTCACTAACCATTTCTGTAAGAAATAACTTAAATAGTATTGCATACATATAACCATAACACAGACAAAATAAATTCTCTTATAATGAAGGAAAAAATGTGAAAAAATATTAGCAGGATATTAGACTTGCATACTTTGACTTTGTTGTAGACATTACACAAAGATAACCAAACCACTTTCTACCAGATGGACATTGAAAAACACTGTAATTGTCCTATTTGATGTTAGCTACTGTAAGTCTTTGGAAGGCCAGTGAGTCCAGCATTGAGAATACATTCTCTGTGTTGATATCATACTTTACCTTGCAGCTGACATTTTCTTTGTTCTTCTTTTAACTCTTTAAGTCATTCCCATTAATTGTCTCAGTCCCACAGTGCACGGGAGCCCCAAATGCTGTTGTCAAGGAAACAGCTAAACTCTCCCAAACACAAATTCCCCATACCATCATCAGTCCATCTGCAAGTTCGCTGGGCAGCTCAGAAAAATGGCAAACTACCCAGGAATACCTGCTGGTAAACTCCCTACAATTCTGCACATTTCTGGGAGCAGTGACAGTATTTTGAAATGAAAATAAAATCAGAAAAGGCTGTTGGACTTGTAGAAGACACAGGAGTCACAAGTTTCCTGAGTCTCTTGGATCACTGTTGCTGAGACACTTGTGTTTACTCTTGTTTCTAGGTAACCAAAATGCCTGTTCAGAGAAGGAAGTGTACAGGAAAATGAACTGCTGTTTTTGTCTTATGCTGACAGTCACTGATGACGATTCTGTAGAATAACGTTAAAGGATCTCACATGCTTTTTGTGGGAGGATGCCCTAGATTTGGGGAGAGAGCGCAGGGAGCCTCTGCCCTCTTGCAGCAGTGCAGGCGTCAGGCCAAGTAGGAACACAAGTGTTCAATGAGGATTGCACCGGGGGTAGAGGGTATCATAGTGCTGTGGTGAAACAGGAAAGAAAAGTTGAACTGACATGCAGATTATAGAAGATTAGGGTTGGAAGAGACCTCAGGAGGTCATATAGTCCAACCCGCTGCTCAAAGGAGGACTAACTCCAACTAAATCATCCCAGCCAGGGCTTTGTCAAGCCTGACAGTAAAAACCTCTAAGGATGGAGATTTCCACCACCTCCCTAGGTAACCCATTCCAGTGCGTCACCACCCTCCTATTGAAATAGTGTTTCCTAATATTCAACCTAGACCTCCCCACTGCAACTTTAGACCATTGCTTCTTGTTCTGTCATCTGCCACCACTGAGAGCAGCCTAGCTCCATCCTCTCTGGAACCCCCCTTCAGGGGTTAAAGGCTGCTATCAAATCCCCCCTCATTCTTCTCTTCTACAGACTAAATAAGACCAGTTCCCTCAGCCTCTCCTCAGAAGTCATGTGCCCCAGCCCCCTAATAATTTTCTTTGCCCTCCACTGGACTGTCTCCAATTCATCCACATCCTTTCTGTAGTGGGAGGCCCAAAACTGGATTCAATACTCCAGAGGTGGCCTCACCAGTGCTGAACAGAGGGGAATAATCACTTCCCTCGATCTACTAGCAGTGCTCCGACTAATGCAGCCCAATATGCCATTAGCCTTCTTGGCAACAAGGGCACACTGTTGACTCATATTCAGCTTCTCATCCACTGTAATCCCTAGGTCCTTTTCTGCAGAACTGCTGGTTAGCCAGTTGGTCCCCAGCCTGTAGCAGTGCATGGGATTCTTCCTTTGTAAGTGCAGAACTCTGCACTTGTTCTTGTTGAACCTCATCAGATTTCTTTTGGCCCAATCCTCCAATTTGTCCAGGTCACTCGGGCCCTATCCCTGTCCTCCAGCATATCTACCTATCCCCCCAGTTCAGTGTCATCCACGAACTTGCTGAGGGTGCAGTCCATCCCACCATCCAGATCATTAATGAAGATGTTGAACAAAACCAGCCCCAGGACAACCCTTGGAGCACTCTGCTTGCTACTGGCTGCCAACTAGATATCGAGCCATTGATCACTACCTGCTGAGACCGACGATCTAGCAGCTTTCTATCCATCTTATAGTCCATTCATCCAATCCATACTTTTTAAACTTGCTGTGAAGAATACTGTGGGAGACAATAACAAAAGCTTTGCTAAAGTCAAGGTATATCATGTTCATCCCTTCCCCCTTATCCACAGAGCCAGTTGTCTCATCATAGAAGGCAATCAGGTTGGTCAGACATAACTTGCCCTTGGTGAATCCATGTTGACTGTTCACCTTCCTCTCCTGAAGTGATTCAAAATGGATTCCTTGAGGGCCTGTTCCATGATTTTTCCAGGGACTGAGGTGAGACTGACCAGACTGTGTTTCCCTGGATTCTCCTTCTTCCCTTTTTTAAAGATGGGCACTATATTTGCATTTTTCCAATCATCCAGGACCTCCCACAATTGCCACAAGTTTTCAAAGATAATAGCCAATGGATTTGCAATCACATCAGCCAACTCCCTCAGAACCCTTCAATGCGTTAGATCCATATCCATGGACTTGTGCATGTCCAGCTTTTCTAAACAGTCCTTAACCTGTTCTTTCACCAGTGAGGGCTGCTCACCTCCTCCCCATACTGTGCTGCCCAATGCAGCAGTCTGGAAGCTGACCTTGTCTGTGAAGACCAAGGCAAAAAAAGCATTGAGTACTTCAACTTTTTCCACATCCTCTGTCACTACATTGCCTCTCCCATTCAGTAAGAGTCCCACACTTTCCCTGACCACCTTCTTGTTGCTAACATACCTGTGGAAACCCTTCTTTGTACCCTTCACATCCCTTGCTAGCTGCAACTCCAACTGTGGTTTGGCCTTCCTGATTACACCCCTCATGCTCGAGCAATATTTTTATACTTCTCCCTAGTCATCTGTCCAAGCTTCCTTTTTGTATTTAAGCTCCCCAGAGATTTTTCTGTTTAGCCAAGCTGGTGCCTGCCATATTTGCTATTCTTTCTGCACATTGGGATGGTTTGTTCCTGTGCTCTCAATAAGGCTTCTTTAAAATATAGCCAGCTCTCCTGGACTCCTTTCCCCCTCATATTAGCCTCCCAGGGGATCCTGCCCATCAGTTCCCTGAGGGAGTCAGTCTGTTTTTCTGAAGTCCAGAGTCTGTATTCTGCTGCTCTCCTTTCTTCCTTCTGTCAGGATCCTGAACTCGATTGTCTCATGGTCACTGCTGCCCAAGTTGCCACCCACTTCTGCTTCCCTTACCAATTCTTCCCTGTTTATGAGCAGTAGGTCAAGAGGAGCACAGCCCCTAATTGGTTCCTCCAGCACTTGCACCAGAAAATTGTCCCCAACACTTTTCAGACTTCCTGGATTCTGTGCACTGCTGTATTGCTTTCCCATCAGATGTCAGGGAGATTGAAGCCCCGCATGAGAACCAGGGCCTGTGATCTGGAAACTTCTGTTAGTTGTCTGAAGAAAGCCTTGTTTACCTCATCCTCCTGGTCTGGTGGGCTATAGCCATGACATCACACTTGTTCCTCTCACCTCTAAACTAAACCCAAAGACTCTCAACAGGCTTTTCTCCAGTTTCATACTGGAGCTCTGAGCAATCATACCACTCTCTTACATACACTGCAACTCCTTCCCCTTTTCTCCCTCTCTTGTCCTTTCTGAACAGTTTATACCCACCCATGACAGGGCTCCAGTCATGTGAGTTACTTCACAAAGTCTCTGTTATTCCAATCACATTAGAGTTCCTTCCCTGTGCCAGGGCTTGCAATTCTTCCTGCTTGTTTTCCTGGCTTCTTGTGTTTGTATACAGGAACCTAAGATAACTAACCGATTGCCCTACTTTCTCAGTATGAATCAGGAGGCTTCCCCTGTTGCACCCTCCTTGAGCTGAATGCACAAATCACCCTCTCCCAGTTGGGATTTATTGGAGGGGTTCCAGGTTAATCTAATTGACACCAGTTTGGGAAAAAGTCTCCAGTTCTATTCTTTCCATGCAGCTTTATAAGCAGTGAACTCAAAAATACAAAAGAAGTAGTACAGAGCATTGAGGGTAGCTTTTCTTTCCCCAGTGCTCTCTGCCCAGCTTTCTAGTCCACACCTATCTCTCCTATGAGAGTTCCACTCTCAGACTTGTCAAGTATAACACATCTTCTAGGGCACTCATGCATGCAGGCTGCTGCCCCTTGTGGATACTCATGCAAACCCTGGGCCTGCAGGACCGGACTGCAATTTCATCTTGTGACTGACAGAGACCACTGCAATGCCTTCTCTGCAGGCTGTGAAGCTATGTCTGTCTCACTGCTCTCCCTGATGGGAGCAGGGAAGCAGAACTGGGAGGAGCAGACAAGAGGCGCCAGAGACAGACAATGTAGAGGACCCAGTCCTGGCCCCAGGCTCCCTTCTTGCAACCAGCTACCCCCCTCATCAGACACTCCTCCCCACCTCCCAGAAAGCCCATCTTCTGTGCAGATACCCCCACAAACCTAGCTGCCCATGCTCAGGCACCCTGGTATAGCATGCTGCCAAGTTTCATGAAGTTCTGTGTTTTCCCTCCACTGATGCTTGGGGCAGGGTCGATTGACCTGAAAATGAAGTTTATGGCTGAATAATTAGCAAATTATGTAATAAGCGAATTTACGTATTAGTAAATAATTTGCATTAAATGTCACACATGTAGCTGCACAAAATTTAGCTGCTATATCCCCTCCAGTGCTTGAAGTCCAGTGCCTGAAGGATGACCCAACACTCTCACAAATCTTGGGAGACAGGCCGGTCCTTGCCTACAAACAGCCCCCAACGTGAAGCAAATACTCACCAGCAACCACATACCACACAACAGAACCACTAACCCAGGAACTTATCCTTGCAACAAAGCCCGTTGCCAACTGTGCCCACATATCTGTTCAGGGGACACCATCACAGGGCCTAATAACATCAGCCACACTATCAGAGGCTCGTTCACCTGCACATCCACCAATGTGATATATGCCATCATGTGCCAGCAATGCCCCTCTGCCATGTACATTGGTCAAACTGGACAGTCTCTATGTAAAAGAATAAATGGACACAAATCAGATGTCAAGAATTATAACATTCATAAACCAGTCGGAGAACACTTCAATCTCTCTGGTCACGCAATCACAGACATGAAAGTTGCAATTTTTCAACAAAATAACTTCAAATCCAGACTCCAGCGAGAAACTTGAATTGGAATTCATTTGCAAATTAGATACAATTAACTTAGGTTACCTTGCATAATGACTTAGCCACTCCCAGTCCCTATTCAAGCCTATTTCCCCTTGTTTTTCCCTAACCCCCCCCCCCCACAGACGTTCTTGTTAAACCCTGGATTTGTGCTGGAAATGGCCCACCTTGATGATCATACACATTGTAAAGAGAGTGATCACTTTAGATAAGCTATTACCAGCAGGAGAGTGGGTTTGTGGGGGGGGGGCGGTGAGAAAACCTGGATTTGTGCTGGAAATGGCCCAACTTGATTATCATGCACATTGTACTACACATACACATACACATTGAACTACAGGCCAGTCAGCCTCACCTCAGTCCCTGGAAAAATCATGGAGCAGGTCCTCAAGGAATCAATTCTGAAGCACTTGCATGAGAGGAAAGTGATCAGGAACAGTCAGCATGGATTCACCAAGGGAAGGTCATGCCTGACTAATCTAATCGCCTTTTATGATGAGATTACTGGTTCTGTGGATGAAGGGAAAGCAGTGGATGTATTGTTTCTTGACTTTAGCAAAGCTTTTGCCACGGTCTCCCACAGTATTCTTGTCAGCAAGTTAAAGAAGTATGGGCTGGATGAATGCACTATAAGGTGGGTAGAAAGTTGGCTAGATTGTCGGGCTCAACGGGTAGTGATCAATGGCTCCATGTCTAGTTGGCAGCCGGTGTCAAGTGGAGTGCCCCAGGGGTCGGTCCTGGGGCCGGTTTTGTTCAATGTCTTCATAAATGATCTGGAGGATGGTGTGGATTGCACTCTCAGCTAATTTGCGGATGATACTAAACTGGGAGGAGTGGTAGATATGCTGGAGGGCAGGGATAGGATACAGAGGGACCTAGACAAATTGGAGGATTGGGCCAAAAGAAATCTGATGAGGTTCAATAAGGATAAGTGCAGGGTCCTGCACTTAGGACGGAAGAACCCAATACACAGCTACAGACTAGGGACCGAATGGCTAGGCAGCAGTTCTGCGGAAAAGGACCTGGGGTGACAGTGGATGAGAAGCTGGATATGAGTCAGCAGTGTGCCCTTGTTGCCAAGAAGGCCAATGGCATTTTGGGATCTATAAGTAGGGGCATAGCGAGCAGATTGAGGGACGTGATCATTTCCCCTCTATTCGACATTGGTGAGGCCTCATCTGGAGTACTGTGTCCAGTTTTGGGCCCCACACTACAAGAAGGATGTGGATAAATTGGAAAGAGTCCAGCGAAGGGCAACAAAAATGATTAGGGGTCTGGAACACATGACTTATGAGGAGAGGCTGAGGGAACTGGGATTGTTTAGTCTGCAGAAGAGAAGAATGAGGGGGGATTTGATAGCTGCTTTCAACTACCTGAGACGTGGTTCCAGAGAGGATGGTTCTAGACTATTCTCAGTGGTAGAAGAGGACAGGACAAGGAGTAATGGTCTCAAGTTGCAGTGGGGGAGGTTTAGGTTGGATATTAGGAAAAACTTTTTCACTAGGAGGGTGGTGAAACACTGGAATGCGTTATCTAGGGAGGTGGTAGAATCTCCTTCCTTATAAGTTTTTAAGGTCAGGCTTGACAAAGCCCTGGCTGGGATGATTTAATTGGGGATTGGTCCTGCTTTGAGCAGGGGGTTGGACTATCCTGAGGTCCCTTCCTGAGGTCCCGTCCAACCCTGATATTCTATGATTCCATGATTGTAAGGAGAGTGATCACTTTAGATAAGCTATTGCCAGCAGGAGAGTGGGGTGGGGGGAGGTATTTTTTCATGCTTTGTGTGTATAAAAGATCTTCTACACTTTCCACAGTATGCACCCAATGAAGTGAGCTGTAGCTCACGAAAGCTTATGCTCAAATAAATTGGTTAGTCTCTAAGGTGCCACAAGTACTCCTTTTCTTTTTGCGAATACAGACTAACACGGCTGCTACTCTGAAACCTGTCAGTTGCACGTACTTATTTTCCAGTTGGCAGTAAAACCCTCAGCTGTCTTCCAACACCAATAACCCCCCAATCCCTTGACTGGCTCAACGAGGTGTTCCTGAACAGACCCCACATCCCTTCCAGAGGGTTTCCAGAAGGTGTACTCACCCATTCACAGAGGGCCTGGCTAAAATATCCATGACTCTCCTCATTCCTAAGGAGGGAGCTCCAGGTGGGTGGGAGAGTTGTCTAGCCATTTGCCCCACACTTGGCATAGCTGCTGTGTCCTGAGGCAGGCACAAGGGGCGGTGCATGCTGCTTCTTTCTGAAGGACCTTCTGTAAGGAGCTCTGCTAAATAAATTACCTGTGGTCCACAGAGTCTCTTCGCGGGCATCTGCATTGCGCAGGGAGAATGGGGCTTGGGGCATCTCTGCCTGAACACTACTGCTTTGTCCACCCTGCTTCCAATGTGTGTGTGTCTGGCAAACAAAATAAAACAACAACAACAAAAGCCAGAATATTGCCTTCTCTCTGTAGTCTCCATGGACAAGTTGAGTTATTCATTAATCACAGATGCCTATCTGTGATAGCTGTGCTATCTCACTTAATGTACTTCATTTCACTGAGTTTGTTTATAACTAGAACAGACTGAAGTCAATAATTTAGCAGGGCTGCTGTCAGCCTGACAGTACTTAGAAAACAACACTAAGTAAGCATGTGTTGGAGGGAGATGACAGTGTGACCAGTCAGCTATTAGATATGAGTAATGTACATGTAAATATGGTAAAGGGACTCAACCCTGTATGGGGATATATGATTTAGGGTGGGTTCAGGGTAAATGCAATCTCTTTTTGCTGGAGAGGAGGTAGCTTCTCCCTCTGAGAAAGTGAGAGGAGGTGGCCCCTTCCCTCAAATGAGGGGAAGTGACACTTGGAAAAGAGGGAGATGATGGAGGGACAGAGGCAGGCAGTGCAGTGCCGAAGGAAGAAGGAGAAAAGGCAGAGAGAAGGATTGAGGGAAACCAGTAAGTGAAGAGACTAAGGTTGAGCAGGACAAACAGACATGCAGAAGAGGGTCCCATTTAGTTTAAAGCTGGCTGATTAGGTCAGTCCATGTTTGATGGCTTGTTCCTGAACATCTGTTCCTGTTTGTTTCTGATCATTGGTTCCAGTTGTCTTTTATCATTGATCCATGTGGTCCTGGAGATCCCAGAATTGGTCTGTCCTAATGTGCACCCCCACAAGCAAGCATCACTGGAATCAAGTCAGTCTTCTCAGGAAGTCACGAAAGTCGCTAGAGGTTCAAAGACTGACTTGGGCATTAGACAGAACCCAGTGAGATATTTGGGGAAAGGAGATCCTTGGACTAAAAAATAAAAATAAAAGAATAATAACCCATAAGATAATAGCTTGTGCATACAGAGATAGATATGGATATGCTTCTTTATTCAGAGGGTTATATTTAGTTAAGTACACTTAGTAATAAGTTATAGAGTAAAAAGAACAGGAGTACTTGTGGCACTTTAGAGACTAACAAATTTATTAGAGCATAAACTGGAGAGGTTTTAGTTGGGGGCTGAAGGTGACAGTGATGGTCACATAAACACCATCCTATACCAGAAACCTACTGACCGCTATACTTAACTACATGCCTCCAGCTTCCATCCAGGACACACCACACAATCCACTGTCTACAGCCAAGCTCTAAGATACAACTGCATTTGCTCCAACCCCTCAGACAGAGACAAACACCGACAAGATCTCTATCAAGCATTCTTACAACTACAGTACCCACCTGCTGAAGTGAAGAAACAGATTGACAGAGCCAGAAGAGTACCCAGAAGTCACCTACTACAGGACAGGCCCAACAAAGAAAATAACAGAATGCCACTAGCTGTCACTTTCAGCCCCCAACTAAAACCTCTCCAGCACATCATCAAAGTTTTACAACCTATCCTGAAAAATGATCCCTCAGTCTCACAGATCTTGGGAGACAGACCAGCCCTCGCTTACAGACAACCCCCCAACCTGAAGCAAATACTCACCAGCAAACACACACCACACAACAAAAACACTAACCCAGGAACCTATCCTTGCAACAAAGCCCGATGCCAACTCTATGATCCCACTGAGAGTTACCAAAAGCAACTACAGCATTTGCTCAAGAAACTTCCTGAAAAAGCACAAGATCAAATCCGCACAGACACACCCCTGGAACCCCGACCTGGGATATTCTATCTACTACCCAAGATCCATAAACCTGGAAATCCTGGGCGCCCCATCTCAGGCATTGGCACCCTGACAGCAGGATTGTCTGGCTATGTAGACTCCCTCCTCAGGCCCTACGCTACCAGCACTCCCAGCTACCTTCGAGACACCACTGACTTCCTGAGGAAACTTCAATCCATCGGTGATCTTCCTGATAACACCATCCTGGCCACTATGGATGTAGAAGCCCTCTACACCAACATTCCACACAAAGATGGACTACAAGCCATCAAGAACACTATCCCCGATAATGTCACGGCTAACCTGGTGGCTGAACTTTGTGACTTTGTCCTTACCCATAACTATTTCACATTTGGGGACAATGTATACCTTCAGATCAGCGGCACTGCTATGGGTACCCGCATGGCCCCACAGTATGCCAACATTTTTATGGCTGATTTAGAACAACGCTTCCTCAGCTCTCGTCCCCTAAAGCCCCTACTCTACTTGCGCTATATTGATGACATCTTCATCATCTGGACCCATGGAAAAGAAGCCCTTGAGGAATTCCACCATGATTTCAACAATTTCCATCCCACCACCAACCTCAGCCTGGTCCAGTCCACACAAGAGATCCACTTCCTGGACACTACAGTGCAATTAAGTGATGGTCACATAAACACCACCCTATACCGGAAACCTACTGACCGCTATTCCTACCTGCATGCCTCCAGCTTTCACCCTGACCACACCACATGCTCCATCGTCTACAGCCAAGCTCTGCAATACAACCGCATTTGCTCCAACCCCTCAGACAGAGACAAACACCTACAAGATCTCTGTCAAGCTTTCTTACAACTACAATACCCACCTGCAGAAGTAAAGAAACAGATTGATAGAGCCAGAAGAGTTCCCAGAAGTTACCTACTACAGGACAGGCCTAACAAAGAAAATAACAGAACGCCACTAGCCGTCACCTTCAGCCCCCAACTAAAACCCCTCCAACGCATTATTAAGGATCTACAACCTATCCTAAAGGATGACCCAACACTCTCACAAATCTTGGGAGACAGGCCAGTCCTTGCCTACAGACAGCCCCGCAACCTGAAGCAAATACTCACCAACAACCACATACCACACAACAGAACCACTAACCCAGGAACTTATCCTTGCAACAAAGCCCGTTGCCAATTGTGCCCACATATCTATTCAGGGGACACCATCACAGGGCCTAATAACATCAGCCACACTATCAGCTCGTTCACCTGCACATCCACCAATGTGATATATGCCATCATGTGCCAGCAGTGCCCCTCTGCCATGTACATTGGTCAAACTGGACAGTCTCTACGTAAAAGAATAAATGGACACAAATCAGATGTCAAGAATTATAACATTCATAAACCAGTCGGAGAACACTTCAATCTCTCTGGTCATGCAATCACAGACATGAAGGTCGCTATCTTAAAACAAAAAAACTTCAAATCCAGACTCCAGAGAGAAACTGCTGAATTGGAATTCATTTGCAAATTGGATACTATTAATTTAGGCTTAAATAGAGACTGGGAGTGGCTAAGTCATTATGCAAGGTAGCCTGTTTCCTCTTGTTTTTTCCTACCCCCCCCCCCAGATGTTCTGATTTAACTTGGATTTAAACTTGGAGAGTGGTCAGTTTGGATGAGCTATTACCAGCAGGAGAGTGAGTTTGTGTGTGTATGGGGGTGGGGGGGGATGTGAGAGAACCTGGATTTGTGCAGGAAATGGCCCAACTTGATTATCATGCACATTGTGTAAAGAGTTGTCACTTTGGATGGGCTATCACCAGCAGGAGAGTGAATTTGTGGGGGGGGGTGGAGGGTGAGAAAACCTGGATTTGTGCTGGAAATGGCCCACCTGATGATCACTTTAGATAAGCTATTACCAGCAGGACAGTGGGGTGGGAGGAGGTATTGTTTCATATTCTCTGTGTATATATAAAGTCTGCTGCAGTTTCCACGGTATGCATCTGATGAAGTGAGCTGTAGCTCACGAAAGCTCATGCTCAAATAAATTGGTTAGTCTCTAAGGTGCCACAAGTACTCCTTTTCTTTTTGCGAATACAGACTAACACGGCTGTTACTCTGAAATCTGTCCACATATTTATTCAAGTGACACTATCATAGGACCTAATCACATTAGCCATGCCATCAGGGGCTCGTTCATCTGCACATCTACACAAATCTGACATCAGGAATCATAACATTCAAAAACCGGTAGGAGAACACTTCAACCTCTCTGGCACTCAGTAAAAGATTTAAGGGTGGCAATTTTGCAACAGAAAAGCTTCAAAAACAGACTCCAACAAGAAACTGCTGAGCTTGAATTAATATGCAAACTAGATACCATTAACTTGGGTTTGAATAGAGACTGGAAGTGGCTGGGTCATTACACATATTGAATCTATTTCCTTAAGTGTCCTCACACCTTCTTGTCAACTGTCTAAATGGGCCATCTTGATTATCACTACAAAAGTTTTTTTTCTCCTGCTGATAATAGCTCATCTTAACTAATTAGCCTCTCACAGTTTGTATGGTAACTTCCAACTTATCTAGCTATCTCTATATCTATATCTATGTATCTATCTATCTATATGTTCCATTCTATGAATCCGATAAAGTGGGCTGTAGCCCACGAAAGCTTATGCTCTAATAAATTTGTTAGTCTCTAAGGTGCCTCAGGTACTCCTGTTCTTTATGCGGATACAGACTAACATGGCTGCTACTCTGAAAAAAGTTTTATAGAGTGTGTGTGTGTGGTGTGTGTATTTGAATGATTATACATTTTTATTATAGATATTCTTTGTCCATTTAATGTTCTTGTAGGTAGGTGGAATCCAGTTCTGTTTGTTCTGGTTTAAATAAATCCCCATTATGTTATTTATTTTGACAACCCATTGTATTAGCTTGGCTATCATTAAATAACCTTTTATCATGGTGCAACATTTCTTCCCCTCCTACACATCCCCAGTGCCCCCTCCCCACAGGTCTTTCCTCCTTAACTATACCACCACTGTGTCAGACCATTACTAAACCTTGGTTGGTGGTTTTGGCATGGGGTGACCCTTGAATGTATTTCAAATTATAACACAATAGCCCTACTCTGAGAGGTCTGTTTACAGATAGTTATAAAATAAGAGAACCAAACTGACTATGCCTCTCCACAGCAGTAAATTCATCCAGAGGCCGTAGGTGTTTTGCTTGCCTTATGTAATATTCATAGACTTGACAATATCTGTTAGAGCAGAAGCAATGCAAAATGACAATTATGACTTTCTGGCTTTTTATTTGTTGCTGCTGTAAATGGAGAATGACTATGGAATCTTTACAAACATACACCAAAAAGCAATAGCTGAATGTATAATAAAAATAAAAAGCCCTTGTGGAATATAGCAGATGAGAAGAAACATCCCTGGGTGATAATAAACAATATTGTATCTTGGTAAAAATGGAATGGATTAAAAAAGCTGTAAGTCATTCTGTGGCATTGTAAAAATAATATATCATACAAGTGGTAATTGGACAAACCCACCAGTACAACCAAATTGCACCAAAAATGAATACATGTGTGGAAGTATAACATTGTATAAGTATAACGTTGTATAAGGGGACATGCTGGATACATTGTATATGAGAGGGCATGCCAAAACATGTTACAAAGTATCTGAGGGAGCACACGTAGGGACAGTTAGCTTTTGAATGGAGAAGCAATTAAGATAGAGCCAGCACGTCTAAGAAGCAGGCATCAGAATGGAAGGTGTGAAGGCAATTAGTTAAGTTAACTGGAAGCTGTTAAAGGAGATTGTTAAGGGTGGCAGGTAATTGAAGATACGTGACTGGTCTCAGGGATCTCGAAGGGTGGTGACTAAAATCTTTTTTTCTTCTTTTGTCTGTAACTTCTCTGTAACTTGTTCTCCAAAAAACTGTATAAATTAAGAGACACAAGCCCCACTCAGGGGGCTCACTTCTAAATGTATTAGCAGAGCAGCTTTGCTAATAAAACAGTGTGATCTGATAAATTGTGAGTCTGAGTCAAACTTTGACACATGGGACCTGATTTTTCAAGACTACTCCAGAACCTTTGCTTCAGTTGCACAAAAGGGGCCATAAAACAAGCTTAGCCAACTACCCAGAGGCTCCCCTAGCATAAGGGAGAATCTGAGAATGGCATAGAGGCCACATAGCACCATCTTTCCAGCATATGGCCTGGGAAAGGATGTTGTGGCAGAGGCACATCTGTCGAGCTCTGTGTGGATACAAAATTTGTTTCCGCACCTGATCCACAAATATGGTCCGCAGATATTTGTATCTGCATCTGTGGGTGCAGAGATCCACAGATATAAAGCATATGTCAGCATATTTGAGGGCTCTACACATCTGTGCTCTTACTATTTCTGTCTGCTAGAACAGCCCCTTGGTGCCACACATAATCAGACATAATGTTTTACTGCTGGATCCTACTTCTATTGAAGCCAATGAAAGATTTGCTGCTAAACTGTTGGCCTTTTTACTAATGAACAGAAAAAGATTACCCCATTTGACTAAAGAGATCACTAAGGGTCATGGGCATGTTGTGCAATGTTAGTACAACCATTCTTTCACCAGCCCAACTCTTTCTCCAGCCATTCCCCAAAAGACTTCTCCATAACTCCGGCTATGGCGCTGTGCTCCACTAGCATGTGGTATAGCCCTTCTGTAAACCTTCCTGGTATCCTGATTGCCTTGTGCAGTAAAACCTAAACAGTTTTGCAATGTCCCTCTTTGCAGCATTCCATTCAGGGTCCTCCATACCCATCATTTTTTTTTCCTTAGTGGAAAATCTATAGCATAGTGCTAGCAGTTTATGCCAAATGGCCTTACCATAACAAACATGGAAGTATTCAGTCAATAATGAAAAACAGTAATTACAAGGGGCATTCATTAATTTCTTGCAAATTCCACCATCCCCCCGCAATTTCAAACCTCCCTTATCGCTGTACCTAGAAATTGTTTTCTTGTTATATGTGGATAACTGCTCTAAGTTTATCTTCCTTTCCATTATAGAGTAGAGATTCTAGTTATCATCTGTTAGTTCAGATGGTTCAATCCAGAGCAGTAGTCCTTAGTTGATCACTAAGGTCTTGTCTGCGCTGGAAAAAATGGAACCTGTAACTCACTACCAGAGTCTGCTAGTGCAGTTCTACAACAGTGAAAGCTGTAGTGTGAGTAAGGCATGTTTTCTATCCCCATATCATCTGACATCTGTCTGTTTATGCTAGATTTTCCATCACTGCTACTCTTAGTGGTGCTACACTGGTAGACTCTGATAGCCTGTTACTGGTCCCATTTTTTTCTCAGTGTAGATGCAGCCCAGTAAACTGGAGAACTAACTCACCAGAAGATGTGAAAGGTCCTCTATACAGCCTACACCACAATAATTTAGGGCTTGATTTCTCTCCATACTGTTTCATTTCCAGATATCTCATGTCCATAATTTTGAAATATAATGACTTACTGAAGAGACATCCCAGATACTTCTCTCTCCAATACTCAGTATCAACTGCTGGTAGCAAGGGGACATTTTGGAGGCAAAGACATTAGTCAGCTCTTCCTGATTGTGTCAATAAAGCACTGTTTAATCTATAAACTAAATTGAGGGTGAGGTATGATCAGTAACTCATCCCCACATTCAGTCCCAAATCTTACAGGGAACATTTATAAACAGAAAGATGATAGAACACTACATTCATCAACCCGTAAGGCAAAACAAAGGAAAGTCTTTCTTTTTCTTAAATGTACATAATATATTTTTAGAGTTAAGCAATATTTTAAACAAAGTAAATAAAACATTTTCTTCTTTTCCTAACTTCTCCAAACTTGAATTCAGGACTCTGTTTGCACTTTTACAGCTGGTGAAAGTCCCAATCATGCAATCCTTAGTCAGGAAAAACTTCCACTGAACTCCTTTAGCTGCAGCTGCGTCCTATACAGATGCAACCATTGGGGGACATGGGCAAAGACATGAGGAGGAGTCAACCACTGATGATGATTGCCTTTCATTAGAGCAACTCTCTAAAAATAAAGCATCAAAGCATAAGTTTTTTTTTAATTTATTGCTATGAGAACAAATACAGATTGAACTTCTCTTTCTTTGCCTGTTACTGGAAGGGAATGCATATGCTGTAGGGAATGCATATGCTGCCTGTCCATGAGTCTGTCCCTCCCTGCCCATGTGGCACTTTCACTGTTGTAAGTTATGCAAAGCTGCTTGTAAAACAGATATTTTTTTTAAAGGAAAGAATCTGAATGTATTCCGAGCACTGAAGAATATAATTGCCCAGTTCTATGGTAAGTAAAACCCAGTGAATAACAATGAAGACAATTGAAGAGCCAGTGGAAGGCTAACCTTTTGACCAATTGAAAGAACTCCGTATTGAAAACTGACTACATTAGAAGCTAATGCTGTCATAGGTTATTATATTCTGATCTTGTGGCAAGAAAGAACACTATGAACTGCAAGGGTACAGGCCTTCTGTGCAGGTGGTCCTGGCTTCACACAGATCCTTATGTCCATCCGCCAGGTTTGGAAAATATTTGTAACAATCTAACAAGAGAAATGCTGATTGGGCATTCCAAATTGGTCTGAATACAAGGAAAGAGCAAAGTGAGCCATTCTAGCAATAAAAATTATCTTATTTAAGGAACTGGATTTCCTTCAAGATCAAAAATCTTTATCACTCAAAGCAAGTGGCAGAAATTCCTTTCCCAGACAGAAGATGTAGGAGACAAGGACTGAAGCTGCCTGCATATTGGACCATAAAGCTTCAGACAATGGTATGACTGCTCTTCTGGTTTTTATCATGTCTGATGATTTAGCAAGTCTCGTGATTTTTTAATGTTTTATTCTGCTAGCTCCAGCTGCTGAAATCATGATGTTGGATTAGAATTGATTTTTTTTTATGAGATTTCTAGCTTGGTTGATAAAGGTAATAGTACTGATGTAATATATGTAGATGTCTAAAAGTTGTTTGACCAATATACTTACATGACATTTTGATGAAAAAACTAGAATGATATAAAATTAACATGGCACACATTAAATGGATTTAAAACTGGATAATAATAGGTCTCAAAATGAAACTGTAAATGAGAAATCATCACCAAGCATGTGTGTTGGTAGTGGGGTCCTGCAGAGATTAGTTCTTGATCCTACGCTTTACATTTTTATCAGTGTCGTAAATAAAATATAAAATCATCACTGGTTAGTTTGCAAATGACACAAAAATTGAGGGAGTGGTAAATAATGAAGAGGAGAGGACACTGATTCAGAGATATCTGGATCACTTGGTAAACTGGGCGCAAGCAAACAATATGCATTTTAATATGGCTAAAAGTAAATGTATACATCTAGGAACAAAGATTATAGGCCACACTTACAGGATGGGGGACTCTATCCTGAGAAGCAGTGACTCTGAAAAAGATTTGGGGGGTCATAGTGGATAATCAGTGTGATGCTGTGGACAAAGCAGCTGGCATAAATATAAAGGGAAGGGTAACAACCTTTAAGTATGCAGTAATATAAAATCCCTCTTGGCCAGAAGTACAGAATCCCCTTACCGGTAAGGGGTTAATCAGTTCAATTAACCTAGTTGGCACCTGACCAGAAGGATCAATGGGGAAAGAAGATACTTTCAAATCTGGTGGGGGGGGGGAAGGCTTTGTTTTTGTGCTGTGTGTTCTCTCTGAGACAAAGAGAGAGACCAAGCAAGTAATCCAGCTCCTACTGAAATGATACATCTAATATTACAGAAATAGTAAGTAATAGCAAGGAATGCGTTAAATTATCTTTTGTTTTAACTTGTAAATTTCCCCTGTGCTAAGAGGGAGGTTTATCCCTATTTTTTGTAACTTTGAAGTTTTGCCTAGGGGGGAATCCTCTGTGTTTTAAGTCTTATTACCCTGTAAAATTACCTTCCAGCCTGATTTTACAGAGGTGCTTCTTTTACTTTTTTCTTTATAATAAAGTTCTGTTTTTTAAGAGTTTGACTGGTTTTTAGTGTCCTAAAAACCCAAGGGTCTGGTCTGTGCTCACCCTGTTTACCTATCTGGTTGGTAGTTTATTCGCAAGCTTCCCCAGGAAATGTGGTGAAGGGGCTTGGAGGAATATTTGGGGGAAGCAGGAACTCCAAATGGTCCTTTTCCTAAATCTTCGTCTAACTCACTTCGTGGTGGCAGCAGTACTCATCCAAGAACAAGGAAGGATTTGTGCCTTGGGGAAGTTTTTAACCTAAGCTGGTAGAAATAAGCTTAGGGGGTCTTTCATGCATGTCCCCACATCTGTACCCTCGAGTTCAGAGTGGGGAGGGAACCCTGACAGCAGCTAAGGCAATCCTTGAATTCGTAAACAGGGGAATGTTGAGTAGGAGAAGAGAGTTATTTTACCTCTATATTTGGCATTTGTATGACTGCTGCTGCAATACTGTGTCCGGTTCTGGGGCCCACAATTCAAGAATGATGCTGATAAATTGGAGAGGCTTCAGAGACGAGCATGAGAATTATTAAAGGATTAGTAAACATGTCTTATAGTGATAGACTCAAAGAGCTCAATTCATTTAGTTTAGCAAAGAGAAGATTAAGGAGTGATTTGATACAGTCTATGAGTATCTACATAGTGGGCAGATATTTAAGAATGGGCTCTTAAATCTAGCAGAGAAAGGTATAACACAATCTAATGGCTGGAAGGGGAAGCGAGACAAATTCAGACTGGAGATAAAGCGTATATTTTTGACAGTGAGGGTAATTAATCATTGGAACAATTTACTTAGGATCATAGTGGATTCTTCATCACTGGCAATTTTAAGATCAAGATTAGATGCTTTTCTAAAAGATCTGCTCTAGGAATTATTTTGAGGAAGTTCAAAATTATTTTGAGGAACAGGACTCTAGGCTGTTAGTTCAAATTTGATCCAGGTTGAAAGGGATCAAAAGTTTTTATTATTTGATGGCTGTTCAATGGTCTGTGTGAATGAGGATGGTGGTGTCTGTCAATTTCCTAGAGTCCAATCCATGTCCTCTGTCCATTTCATATCAAAATACCACTATCACAGTTAGAATTCTTGTTGGGAATCATAACAGAGAAGATAGCTTAAATGGGTACAGACTGCTAACCTGTGGTCAGTGTTATACAGGAGGTCAGACTAGATCAGCGGTTCTCAACCTGTTTACCATTGTGGGCTACATATGCAGTTCTCTATTTGTTATGTGGAACGCATCCACACAATACATATACTACCTGTATGTCCCTGAGGATGTCACATGGACTGTAGCTGTGTGCTGATTCGGCCATACAGCACACAGGACATGGGTTGAAAATCACCAGATTAACTGATCACAGTGGTCCTTTCTGGCCTTGGAATTAATCGGTACGTCTACACTGCAATTCAAAACTTCTGGCTGGCCTGTGCCAGCTGACTTAGGCTAAAGGGCCTGTTTAATTGCAGCGTAGACGTTTGGACTTGGGCTGGAGCCTGGGTTCTTGGACCCTATGAGATGGGAGGGTCCCAGAGCTCAGGCTACAGCCTGAGCCGAAACATCTACACTGCAATTAAACAGCCCTGCAAGCATGAGTCAGCTGACATGAGCCAAACACAGTTGTCTATTTGCAGTGTAGAGATACCCCATGAATCTCAACTTTCATTTTGAAAAGAGTATGTTTCTAGGCCTCTTGGTTGCAGAGAAAAGCTTAAGTGTGAAGTGAGTTCACCAAAAGGCTCAAAAACCAGAAAGGCAAATAAAAAGAAATTAACATTTATCTTTTTTTTTTTTTTTTTTTAAAAACCCTCATGGCTTTGGGGGGCTAGACTTACTATTTTTGAATGTTTGGGACTGGCACTACTGCCTCCCTGCTACTGATAAAGTCTTTATGGGTATTGTACTTTATAAACATAGCTCCAAAATACTGTAATGGATTTGTAACTAGATTATCAAAACAATTTACATCATCCTCCTTTAAAAACAAACACACAGAAATACCTACCCTACGCAAAACTTTCTATAACCTAAAAAGGCAAAAAGACATAGACTGCAAGAAGTCTGGTAGAGACTTTGCTTTTGCTAAGCTATTTTAATTGAAAGATGCTACAACAATGAGTGGTAGTATGAAGGTTGCTAAAGTAGACAAATAACTAGAATATTTTGGTTTCTGTGATGCTTATATCCATCATTATTTAATAAGGTTTTTCAGCTGCAAATAAAAACTATTTCAGAAATTAGATCTTCAGTGGTTTTGGAGAAATAAAAAGCAATAGATATACTAACATTCTAAAAGGCATACTAACCTTGAGAGAACGTACATTTGCCAGTTTCCCTTAAACTTGGGATAGGACTATAGACTGCATCCTTTCTCTGTATCTCAGAGCAGCAGCACTTCCTCCCACCACTCATACGTTATAAAAGCAAGGAGGAAGAAAAGAGGCCATATACATGCTGGGCTATACTTGTAAATTTGGAGTAAATCTATTGGGTTCAATAGAGTTACCTCAGTGCAAAGCCAATGGAGTTAGTTCACCAATGTAACTGAGAACAATTGGCTCACTGTTTCTGAGGCAGGTGTGCATTTAGGGATGCCATTTGCTTTTCAAAGATTCTGAATTCCCACAAAATGAGGCCCATTCTGGCTTTTACAAAACTACATGCTTAGGAAGGCTGAAGTGATTCTGAGGAGCAATCCCAAGGGGTGCATTGGAAACTCCCTTTCCTATGTTTTCCTATGATTTCCTATGTTTCTCTCAATTGCCAGCAGATCACCACTTCCTCTATGTTTGAACTGACGGTTTGCTTGATTTAATATTTTTGCCCATAACAATGATATTGGGTGACTGGACAGTTAACAGGACTCTAGGCTGTTAGTTCAAATTTGATCCAGGTTGAAAGGGATCAAAAGTTTTTACTATTTGATGGCTGTTCAATGGTCTGTGTGAATGAGGATGGTGGTGTCTGTCAATTTCCTAGAGTCCAATCCATTTCATATCAAAATACCACTATCACAGTTAGAATTCTTGTTGGGAATCATAACAGAGAAGATAGCTTAAATGGGTACAGACTGCTAACCTTTTAAAGTAGTCTTTTTAGGTCAGGGTGAGGTATATTCATAGGGAAGAGTGGGGAAGCATGGCTTGTCGCTGACCATGCCTATCTATTTTGTGGACGGACACTTTCATCTCTCAGGTTGCCAGCCAAGACCTTTCACAACTCTACAGTCACTTTTTAAAAATGACAATAAAATAAAGCATGGTACATTTGACAAGAGATATTTTTAGACAGATGGACTCCACATCTCCGGTATCTCAGAAAACTCTCTAGGGCTTGGCATAGCTTTGCAATAACCATGTGTTTCTTGAACAAGTTCCTCTTGAGCACTGTACTTTAGATTCCTGTGTGATATATTTAGTCTGGGGATGAACAGATGGACTGTTCAGATTGGGCTTCTGTACACTAGATTCCCGCAATATTAAAATGATGTATGCATCTCCGAATGGTTTAAATGGTGATTAGGTATACTCTTGGGGAAAAAGTAGTTTGTTTTTTATCATTGAGGGTTTTCATTAATAATATAGTTTCACCAGAGTGGTAGACTATCCTTACATCCCTCAGATTCATGTTTCTGTGATAGTCCATTTTTGGCACATGACATTTTCCTGGCAACATATCATTGTGCCTTATTTCATCAGGGTAAGTAGCATCTAGTAGAGTGTGTGTGTGTGTGTGTTTGTGTGTGCAGTCCTGTATATATATTTGTGTTTCTAGTATCTCTATTCATGTGTATTTAAACTTTTCATGAGTTTTTTAATGCCTCCAAGAGCCATTCATTTGGACTTCTTCAGGTAATTAATTCATGATTAGTGAAATGTTATAAGTAGTTCAGGCTTCATGCTATTTTAGCCCTGTAAACGGCTCCATGGACCCTCAGTCACTGAAAAAGCCAGTGTAAACCAAAAGTATAAATACACTTTTTTATATTTATTTGGGTAGTTAACAGATGTGAGCTTCCTAATCAGCTAATCACCTAATCAAGAAGAAGAGGTGGATGAGGCTTTTTTTTAAACTAACAAAATCATCCAAAGCACAGGACATCTGTTGGGAAAATAACAAGCAAGACACAGATTATCTAACAAGTTCTTGGAATATATTGGAGACCATTTTTTATTTCTGAAGGTAGAGAAAGATACTAGGGGAGAGGCTTTTCTAAATTTGATTTTGACAAATAGGGAGGAACTGGTTGGGAATTTGAAAGTGGAAGGCTGCTTGGGTGAAAGTGAGCATGAAATGACAGAGTTCATGATTATAAGGAATGGTAGGAGGGAGAACAGCAAAATAAAGACAATGGATTTCAAGAAGGCAGACTTTAGCAAATTCAGGGAGTTGGTAGGTAAGATTCCATGGGAAGCAAGTCTAAGGGGAAAAACAATTGAAGACAGTTGGCAGTTTTTCAAAGAGACATTATTAAGAACACATGAGCAAACTATCCCACTGCATAGGAAAGATAGGAAGTATGGCAAGAGACCATCTCCTGGCTTAACCAGGAGATCTTCAATGATCTAAAAATCAAAAAGGAGTCCTACAAAAAGTGGAAACTAGGTCAAATTACAAAGGATGAATATAAACAAATAACACAAGTATGTAGGGACAAAATTAGAAGGGCTGAGGCACAAAACGAGATCAAACTAGTTCGAGACATAAAGGGTAACAAGAAAACATTCTACAAATACATTAGAAGCAAGAGAAAGACAAAGGACAGGGTAGGCCCATTACTCAATGAGGGGGAAAAATAATAACAGAAAATGTGGAAATGGCAGAGGTGCTTAATGACTTCTTTTTGGTTTTCAGCAAGAAGGTTGGTGATGATTGGACATCCAACATAGTGAATGTCAGAGAAAATGAGATGGGATCAGAGGCTAAAATGGGAAAAGAACAAGTTAAAAATTACTTAGACAAGTTAGATGTCTTCAATCTAAGACCTGATGAAATGCATCCTAGAATACTCAAGGAGCTGACTGAGGAGATATCTGAGCCATTAGCAATTATCTTTGAAAAGTGATGGAAAACAGGAGAGATTCCAGAAGACTGGAAAAAGGCAAATATAGTGCCAATCTATAAAAAGGGAAATAAGGATAACCTGGGGAATTATAGATCAGTCAGTTTAACTTCTGTACCTGGAAAGATAATGGAGCAAACAAGTAAGCAATCAATTTGAAAACATCTAGAAGATAATAAGGTGATAAGTAGCAGTTAGCATGGAATTGTTAAGAACAAACTGTGTCAGACCAACCTGCTAGCTTTCTTTGACAGGGTAACAAGCTCCGTGGATAGTAGGGAAGTGTTAGACGTGGTTTATCTTGACTTCAGTAAAGCTTTTGATCCTGTCTCCCATGACCTTCTCATAAATAAAGTAGGAAAGTGCAACCTAGATGGAGCTACTATAAGGTGGGTGAAAAACTCGTTGGAAAACCACTCCCAGAGAGTAGTTATCAGTGGTTCACAGTCATGCTGGAAGGGCATAATGAGTGGGGTCCCGCAGGGATCAGTTCTGGGCCCAGTTCTGTTCAATATCTTCATCAGTGATTTAGATAATGGTATAGAGAGTACACTTATAAAGCTTGCTGATGAAGCTGGGAGGAGTTGCAAGTGCTTTGGAGGATAGGATTAAAATTCAAAATGATCTGGACAAACTGGAGAAATGGTCTGAAGTAAATAGGATGAAATTCAATAAGAACAAATGCAAAGTACTCCATTCAGGAAGGAACAATCAGTTGCACACATAGAAAATGGGAAATGACTGCCTAGGAAGGAGTACTGTGGAAAGGCATCTGGCGGTTACAGTGGACCATAAGCTAAATATGCGTCAACAGTGTAACACTGTTGCTAAAAAAGCAAACATCATTCTGGGATGTATTAGCAAGAGTGTTGTAAGTAAGACACGAGAAGTAATTCCTCCACTCTACTCCGTGCTGATTAGGCCTTAACTGGAGTATTGTGCCCAGTTCTGGGTGCCACGTTTCAGGAAAGATGTGGACAAATTGGAGAAAGTCCAGAGAAGAGCAACAAAAATGATTAAAGGTCTAGAAAACATGCCCTATGAGGGAAGATTGAAAAAATTGGGTTTGTTTAGTCTGAAGAAGAGAAGACTGAGAGGGGACATGATAACCGTTTTCAAGTACATAAAAGGTTGTTACAAGGAGGAGGGAGAAAAATTGTTCTTAACTTCTGAGGATAGAACAAGAAGCAATGGGCTTAAATTGCAGAAGGGAGGCTTATGTTGGACATTAGGAAAAGCTTTCTAACTGTCAGGGTGGTTAAGCACTGGAATAAATTGCCCAGGGAGGTTGTGGAATCTCCATCACTAGAGATTTTTAAGAGCAGGTTAGACAAACACCTGTCAGGAATGGTCTACATAATACTTTGTCCTGACATGAGTGCAGGGGACTGGACTTGATGATCTCTTGAGGTCCCATCCCATCCTATGATTCTATGATTCCTTATTATTTTCAGGCTGCTAAGTTGAAAGACTTGAAAGCCATGATTGGGAGTGGACCCTGTATGTGAAAGAGAGAATGAGAGCGAGGCGGGGAGGGGAAGATTTTAGGAAAGATTTTGTCAGTAACTTAAAGAACATATATATTATGTCTGGTTTTTTTAAAAAAAGGTTTAAAATGGGGTTTTGTTGTGACAAAAACAAAAGGATGTCTTAGAACAGAAGGGCCTAGAAGAGAAAATGAAGTCTTGGAAATTAGAAGAGAAATTAGTTATAATGGGTGAGTGGAAGGGGTGAGTAGCTGAGGGGGAGAGGGTGGGACAGCATAGACATCTCAATTATTTCTTACTGAATGACAAGGGAAAATACTGTTTTGCTGGATTATTTTTAAGTTGTTCAGTTGTAAGCAGAAACTGTGCCCTGCATGCAAGAGCAAAGAAAGAGATTGTGCCTTGGAGCAGAAAAAGATGGTTAAGGCTAGTTCTGGGGCTATAGACAGCTCTAGGAGTCAAGACTGTCCAGATCTAAAGCCCCCTGAAGGTAGAGGAAAGATTCCAATTGGCTTCAATAGGCTTTGGATCAGGCTTCCAGAGAGAGTTTAGTACAGAAAGGAAAGATCAAAGAGAATCACTAAAATGATTTGTAATCACCTAAGATTTTTTCCACCCATATTTATTTTTCCACCCCTATGATATTTATTTTTTCATGATACATGACTAACTATATCTGAATTCACATTGGGCCTGTGGCTGCTCTGGCTGAAATAAATATCAATACTCATACTTAAATTGGAGCAACACTTGTACTTAAATCCCTTAAACTGGAGCAGGGGTAGGCCCATTATTTGCAAACCTACTTTTGAAACTCAAAGACAACATTTCTGATCATTCTTAAATTGATTGAAAAAGAAAAAACCTCGAGATAGCGGTAATGATCATAGAAGAATTGTTGGGTTTTCTTACATTCAAATAAACAAAAGTCAGGCACCTTAATGTCAGTGCAGTCTGGTACTAATGATTAATGAGCAAACTGAGCTGAGGAATATGTCCATTGTAATGGAAGTAGGGATTATTGTGTAGTGACCAAGGAACCTGATAGCTGGAGATAAAATATTGTACTAATGAAAATTATCGGAACATTAAAGTGATCCCTTAAAATCCCAATCACTTGATATTAACTCCTCCTTGTGGCAAAAATTGCACCATAACACTGATACTTCTATACATGGGAGTACTCAGTCAAGTACAAAGGTGTGCAATGCTGCTTACATTTTTGAGTAATTTGTTAGATGATTAGAGCAATTCCAGTTCATTTTTATGGTCACCTGGATGTAGTTCCCTACAAATGAGAAATGGGTTTTTTTTGCCACAATCTTAGCCATGCACATGGCACTAATATTTTTCAATGAGCAGCACCATATAAATGTTTATTAAATAAATACATGAGCGCACATTGTACTCCTCTGATTATTAAACTGTACTTTCAGAAAGCAAAGCTAAGTGAAATATTGTTAAATTTCTTCCATGATTAGATCATGTAATGTGGCCAAGTGGATGCGGTTCAGGCAACTGAATCTGAACTACTGTCTCCTGCATGTCTTACTGATTTCTTCCACCCTGTGTTTCTGTGTACCTCTTTACCTTCTGTGAACTAGAGCAGAACTTTTGTGCCACTATGATCTAATGTAATTTTCTCCTCAAAGTCATAAGGCATATGAGTGAGGTTTATTTTAGAATTGAATGAGAGTGGAAGAAAAGGTGTATAAGACTTGCAGGAAATAGAAAAAATAGTATTTGATGGTTGATGCAGACTAATCTACATTTAAACCTCAGTTTTTATATCTTTTTTTACTTTTCAGTCTAGCAATAGGATGTACTTTAAGATACGTAATGCTGAGTCATATAGGCCTGGTCTACATTGTGGGTGGGGGCCAAGCTAAGTCGGTCTAAGTTACGCAACTTCAGCTACGAAAATAGCATAGCTGTTGTCGACATACTTAGAGCTACTTACTACGGTGTCTTCACTGCGGTAGGTCGACTGCTGCCGCTCTCCCATCGACTCTGCCTACGCCTCTTGCTCTGGTGAAGTACTGGAGTCGATGGGAAGAGTGCTCGGCGGTTGATTTATCGCGTCTTCACTAGACGCAATAAATCGACCCCCAGTGGATCGATCGCTCCGGAGGTAAGTGTAGACATGCCCATAATAGAGAATGAACTGAAGACAGGGAAAATTAATTTAGCAGTATGTGTCTAGTTGTGGGTATAGTATATAAGCAAAATCACTAACCTTTTTATGCCCTCCCTGAGCTATATAATTGAGTCGGGACTAGATGGGCTGGAAAATAGATTTTGCACTATGTACTCTCAGAAATAAATCCCAAGAGCCACTGGGCCAAAAAAAAAAAAAAAGAGGTTAGGAAAAGGTTTTATTTTGCAAGATGGAAAGGAATTTATTCACAATTTTATCTCTACCTAACAAGCCTTATTTTCTCACTTTATTTAGTGCAGGCACTATATGCATTTGGTCCCTTTGGCATTGCATACCACTGTCTCCCCTTTCCTCATAGAAATCAGGGTGCACTTTTTCAGTTTTGTGTATTGTTTCAAACAACACATTTGAAAAGGATTATTATTAGTAGCCATAATGTTGATGAAACACAAAGAACATGAATTCCAAACTAGGTTAATCCTAAAAAGATGAGAAGAACATTTTTTGCAATTACTGACATTATATGTGTGCATTAGGGGGAGATATGCATGGTACAATACTCACAATAGACCTCACAATAGAATAATCTTAATACTGTCAGTAAAAGTACTTTATGTACCATGAGTGAGTCACAAAAATATGAGGCATGTACTGTGGACAAAGATGCACTGTTACTGACAGCATTGTCAAATTAATAGAGCTAAACAGATTGTTTTTCAATACAAGAAAGTATACACTACTTCATATCTGTTATTGTGTTTGTGTAATAAATGATGTTGCACATATTTATGCCATGTATCTATTTCTGCATGCATGTGTGTAAATATATTATACACAAAAAAACTACATTAAAAGAACATTATTAAGGTTACAAAATCAAGCACTCAGAAGTTAGGAAATGCTAAATTAAGGTTGCCTGCATAATCTTAATTTGGCCCCCTTGATAGTATGCAGTATAATAGTCTTTAATTATACATTCACATACTGTTTTTTTACACCTGACCCCTGCCTCCTTCTGTGCACAGGATGGAGGGTGCTCACTTAGTAAGCAGCTATTTGACATTTTGTTTTATCTTCATTGTTCAGTGTATGGTCCTCGGCCTGCCTTACTGCATGCTGTTCACATCTTTTTTAAGACAGTATTAGTAATTAAGGCAGTATTAGTAAAAAGACAGTATTAGTAATTTCCTCATGGGCTTGTCTATGACATTCATCAGCAAATTATTTGATTGCTTTGTAAACATTAACTAATTTATCTTCATGGCACTGCCTGGCCAGCAGCATGGGCATCACTGAGTGCATAGGAGAGACAGGATCCCTGCTTTCAGTTTCAGTGGCCAGTTCCATCTGTCTTAGAGCAGCTGGGAGCAGCCATTACAAATACAATCTGGCTTTGCCCCTTGGTAGCCCTGGGCTGGAGTGAGCATATTGAGTCACTCTGTGGGGAAGGTGTATGCACAATGTGGTCACAAAAGCAGCTGTAAGGGTCTGGAACATGCTTTGTGAGGATGGATTTCTCAGAGACTTTAGCAGCTAAATCAAATAAATCTCTACTGAGCATATACAAACTATGATTTGTCAAAGGCATATTGCTTGGCTAACTTTGGCCAGATTTTCATGGGGATGGAAAAAGACACATATCTGATACACAGGCCACCCATTCACAATCACTTGTTATTCCTGTGATGCTTACACATGGGAAATGTATTCTTAGCTGACTTCAGTGCAATAAGTATTTTGTTCTTTTTGAAAAGAGTTAATTATTTATCTCTGCTTCCTGTCTTTTCTGATTCTCTGAGCTGCGGACAAGCAGAGTCAACATCATGTGACCAGACAGTTCATCACAGACTACCAGTAAGTATCTACAGATCACCAACAGTCCACAGATCACAGTTTGGGAATCACCATGTTCTCTCTTATATACATATATAATTGTGCATGGAAGGAGAGATGGTCTTCTGATTGCATGTGGGAGGGGAGTTGTCTGAGAGATAATCTTTCTGTTAACATGTCATTGACACTAATTATATTATTATGTTGTTTACTTTCAATATCTGCCGAGTATAACTTTAGCTTATTTTGTAAGGATTATGTAACATAGTTTACAAATAAGTGCAGTTCTTATGGGATCAGTATTGGGATGTTTTCTTAGGGTATGTCTACACTTCTAGTTGGGGGTTTGATTCCCAGCTGGAGGAGACATACCTGTGCTAGCTGTCATCGAATTAGCATGCTAAAAATAGAATACAGCTGCAGTGGTGCAAGCCTTGGGATTGGCTAACTGACCTGAATACATTTCTAGGGTATCGGATTGGTACATACTCAGGGCAGCTAGCCCCTTCCGTTGCTCATGGTACTGCTGTTGCTGCTACACTCTATGTTTAGCACACTAGCTTGATGAGAGCTAGTACAAGTATGTTTCTTTGAGCTGGTAATCACACCTCCATCTGCAAGTGTAGACACACCCAAAGTTTTATACTGCTGCCGTTTTTGTTTGTATTTGTATCCCAAAAGAAAGGGGATGTTTGAGAGATTTGATAAAAGCATGGTTAATTTATTCATCTATTGGAATAGTGTTTAAAAAAACAGTTTCATAGCTACATTCTATATAGATTGTAACCTATGAGTGGACTCTGTTGATAGCCTGGTAGAAAGAGAATTACAGTAGTTTAAATTTGAAGTAATAAAGGTATGAAATAGTCTTCAGGTCAGTTTGAGAGAGAGCAGTACACTCTGGGAGTGTTCCTAATGTGGTGGAAAGAACATTTGGAGACAGATTTAATATGTTCCTACACACAGAACTCTGTCAAGGACTTTTGACTGATGAAACTGAAGTAACACTGCAGCTGTTAAGTGGTGGTGGCAGAACAAAGAAGGGGAAAAGGGCTTGATAAATGTTCGGGGCCAAAAAAAATTTGATTTTTTAAAATTTCAGTCATCTAAATACCAAGTTTTGAGACACACATACTGATTCACATTTAATGAGGCTAAGTGATTTTGTTATTGAAAGCTGAAAATGTAAACCATGATAAAATAAACCAAAATGTTTGAATAGCATCAAAAGGAACCATGTAGACTCTAAGCAATATCATACCAAAACTGGAACCGAGGGAAATACTACCTATTTTAGGTATTTATAAGGCTCCTATTACTATAGTTTCTGAGCACCTTATAATCCTTAGTGTATTTATCTTCACAATGTCCTTGGGAAGTACTGTTATCCCATTTTACAGATGGGGAACTGCAGGACAGAATGTCTTGCTCAAGGTCACACAGGTGGTCCTGTCTCAGAGCACAGAACTGAACCCAAGTTTTTTTTGAGTCATAAGCCAGTGCCATAAACACTAGACCACCCTTCATTGTCTCCAAGGCATCTAGTAGTGTTACTGACCCCAAACATGCATCCTTCCTCTGATAAAACTTCCATTTTTGCAATACTAATAACTGAGGGATTTGGCCCACAGACTAAGACAACTGAGTGTCGAGTTCTAATAGTAATTAATGATAAGATACAATAAGAGCATTATTGTTACAATAAGAGCATTAGGTTGAAATTTTAATTAGCATGTACACATCTAATCACTGTCACCATATACCAAAAATTGTGTTGTTAGATGCCATTTTACTCAAATTGATTTCTAAAATATAAGAACACTCTTGTTATAATTGAGGATCTTTTCATTTTTTCCAGAAGCAAAACATAATTAATTAAGTCTGATTTGAATTATGTTTTGTAAACAAATAGACCTGAGAATAAACTACAGAGCAGATTTTGTTGGTGAGACTCTGTCACCTCATATTTGGTTTTTTAAATTAATTTTCTTTTTACTTTTCAATATATTTCTGCAGAGAAATACTTCAAAATATCCATAAAGCTCAATGAAAGCTGTGTAGCCTGGAGCTCAATGCATCACACTTTCGATTATGAAGGTAGTGGATCAAATGCAGAAAAGGGTTTGATAGTTTAAGAATTTGCTTTAAGCTGGTATAATTTATATCTTCTTCCGGCTCCTTGTCTTGTTTGTTACATCCACTTTAGGTCTCTCATGCTTACTTAAACTGTGACTTACTGACTTAGACTACACCCATTTACCAATGTATAACTCACTCTCCATTTTGTACTTTATGTCTGAGTTTGGCCATGTAAGTTTAAGGCAGTATAAGTAACTCAGAGGCCTTGTCTACACTGTGAAATTAGGTCAATTTTATAGAAGTCGATTTTTAGAAACTGATTTTATACAGTCAATTGCATATGTCCACGCTAAGCACATGAAGTCGGCAGAGTGCATCCTCACTACCGTGGCTAGCATTGACTTACAGAGCGGTGGTGCACTGTTGGTAGCTATCCCACAGTTCCCGCAGTCTCCACTGCCCATTGGAATTCTGGGTTAAGCTCCCAATGCCTGATGGGGCAAAAACATTGTTATGGGTGGTTTTGGGTACATGTCGTCACCCCCCGCCCCCGGGAAAGCAACAGCAGACAATCGTTTCGCGCCTTTTTTCCTGGTTTACCCTTGCAGACGCCATACCATGGCAAGCATGGAACCAGGTCAGCTCACCGTCACCATATGTCTCCTGGGTGCTGCTGGCTGATGTGGTACTGCATTGCTACACAGCAGCAGCTCCTTGCCTTCGCAGCAGATGGTGCAGTAGGACTGATAGCTCAGTGAGGTTGATCAGGGGCGCCTGGACAGACATGGCTATCCTCCTCTTAGAGCACTGAATGGGAGCCAGAGACTCCAAGTCATTCTCTTCTTTAAGTTTCATCTCATGGAGATTCAGTCCTGCCTGGAATATCATGTGAGCTGGAGGCTTCTGCCTCAGGCTGCTCTCCCAACTGGCGGTATCGCACGGTCGCACTTACCCCAGCCTATCCCTTTCTCCCATGGCTCATGAAGCCTGGACAGTAGTAAGGAGCAGTTCAACTATAGGCTGAGCAAGTGCAGAATGGTGATAGAATGTGCCTTTCAACGTTTAAAAGTTCGCTGGCACTGCTTGCTGACTAGGTCAGACCTCAGCGCAACCAACATTCCCACTGTTAGTGCTGCTTGCTGTGTGCTCCATAATATCTGTGAGAGTAAGGGGGAGATGTTTATAGTGGAGTGGGAGGTTGAGGCAAATCACCTGGTATCTGATTTTGAGCAGCCAGACACCAGGGCTATTAGAAGAGCACAGCAAGGCGCACTGCACATCAGAGAGGCTTTGAAAACCAGTTTCATGACTGGCCAGGCTTCAGTGTGACAGTTGTGTGTGTTTCTACTTGATGCAAACCCACCCCCTTTGTTGATTTTAATTCCCTGTAAGCCAATCACCCTCCCATCTTTGAAATAAAGTTACTATTGTTTTGAAACCATGCATTCTTTCTTTATTAATTAAAAAAAAAATGAGATAACGGTCAATATAGCCCAGGTGGGGTGGAGGAGGAGGGAAGAACAAGGCCACATTGCTTATTGTAGCCACACTAAAAATCAAACTGTTTGAATGACAGCCTTCTGTTGCTTGGGCCATCCTCTGGAGTGGAATGGCAGGGTGCCCGGAGCCTCCCCCACCGCATTCTTGGGTGTCTGAGTGAGGAGGCTATGGAACATGGGGAGGAGAGTAGGCAGTTATACAGTTGATGCAGTGGGGGTCTGTGCTCTTGTTGGCTTTCCTGCAGCTCCAACAGACGTTTCGTCATGTCCGTTTGCTCCCCCATTAGCCTCAGCATTGCGTCCTGCCTCCGCTTTTCGCGCTCACTTAATTCTTTCCTGGCCTCTGCCACGGAATGCTTCCATGCATTAAGCTGTGCCCTATCAGTGTGGGAGGACTGCATGAGCTCAGAAAACATGTCATTGCGAGTGCGTTTTTTCGCCTTCTAATCTGCGATAATCTCAGGGACGGAGATGGTAGGGGGAGCATAGAAACATTCTACGCTCTATGATTCTGGGGGGACTGCATGGTCATCTGTGCTACTGAGTTCACCACACTGACCAAACAGGAAATGAAATTCAAAAGTTCCTGGGGCTTTTCCTGTGTACCTGGTTAGTGCATCGGAGTTCAAAGTGTTGTCCAGAGCGGTCACAATGGAGCACTCTGGGATAACTCCTGGAGGCCAATACCATCAATTTGCATCCGCACTACCCCAAATTCCACTCAGCAAGGTCTATTTTAGCTCTACTCCCTTCATCGGGGAGGAGTACAGAAGTCGATTTTAAGAGCCCTTTAGGTCGATGGAACGAGGTTGGTTGTGTGGATGCAGTGATTTTTAAATCGACCTAATGCTGCTAAATTCGACCTAACCCCGTAGTGTAGACCGGGCCTCACACCCTAAGGAGCTGAACTGAGCAGTAAACACAAAGGAGGTATAAAAAGGTGTTAGTGTTGGAAGTGGCATACTCTAACTAACTGCCATGTCATTCCAATTTCTTAGTATATAGTTATGTTTATAAATGATCCCTGTACATTTTCTGTGCACAGAATGACAGGCTGGCGGCATTCACATTTAGAACTTGTGAACACAGCCTCTCCCACTTCATTCCCCCACTTATTCCATCTACTCTTTGATTCACTCATTCCTAAC
Organism: Lepidochelys kempii; assembly: GCF_965140285.1. Classification (NCBI taxonomy): domain Eukaryota; kingdom Metazoa; phylum Chordata; order Testudines; family Cheloniidae; genus Lepidochelys; species Lepidochelys kempii. The sequence continues at coordinate 61,381,855 of NC_136384.1, read as the reverse complement.
TCACACTCCCTTCTCATTCAGGGCCTACCCCATGCTTATTATCTTCTCCTTTCCCTCACTCATCCTCTCCCTTTCTCTCCCCCTCTTCCTGTCCCTCCCTTTCGCTTTGTGAGTATGTGAAAGGGAGAGAGGAGGGGCAGAAAGAAATGTGATAGAGAAGGGAAAGAAAGGGAGGGAGAGAGAGAGAGAGAGAGAAAAGGATGAAAAGAGATGGGAAGGGGGCCCTGGAACTCTCTCATTCCCCTTCCCTTCTCCCCCTACCACCAAAGGGCAGTGGAAGCAGCCAGAGGAAAGGGGAGCCTCTGAGCTCCACTTTGCTATCTTGTCAGGGAAATAAATGCCAAAAGGTCCAGCTCCTAGAAGCACAAGGGACCTGGGATTTTGCTGGTGGACCTTGTGCCTACTATAGGAGAAGGGGAGACCTCAAGTCTTTGCAGCCTGAGGTGCCCCTTTGGTACCCTCTGTCCCCCTCATGGAGAGGAAGGAGAGAAGATTCAGAAAAGTGTGCTGCATCCTAAGGATAGGCTGAAAAGAGAGACCAGCCAGTTATGGGTTACATGGTGGGACTGCCCATAACTCCCACATTGGACCCACTTAAATGGTATGTGAAAGTCAGGGGAGGTGGGGTGGCTAGTGCCCTCCCTAGTGTTAAGTTAATAAAGTTGTGACCTGCTGCTTAAATCCATTCCTGTGTCTGTCCTCATTGCCTGCAAGTCCTGATCAAGGAGAGCCATGCAGTCCCTTTTTGCCTTCTGGCCAGTGCACTGGAAGCAGGCTGAGGAAAGCAGAACCTTTGAGACCTTTCCCCGCTCCACACTAGAAGAGACAGAAACAAAACATAGCCAGTGGAACTGAAAATAGAAAGAACTCCATTCAGCCATTTTAGCAGCCTTTTCCCCAAATCGAAACTGAGAGTTTAAATCTTTTTGGAGACATGTCTAACTGCATTAGTATTGATTTTTTGTTGTACTCTATTTATAGTTCTAGTGTGTAACTTCTATGCTATATTTGTTGGCTGAACATTATGAAGTTTATCAAGAATTATGTAATGTTATCTGGAAGAGAAATTGGGTATGACAATCACGTGGAGTTTTGCTGATTTAAACAGTTTACTTTGAAACCAAATTGCTTTGGAAGAATGTCTCCACATTTTTTAAATATAGATTTTTATTGAAAGGTAATGAAACACTATATTTAAAAAATGTGGAGACATTCTTCCAAAGCTATACACAAGGTAGTAATACAAGAAAGAATCAGGTGGGGAAATCCATTGTTGCTCAGATAATATCTACAAACTTCCCAAAAGTATTTTGGTGTATATGTATATTTGTCAGAGGGGAAATCTGAAAATAAATTGGGCTTAATGTCATGTGGTTTAGCTGGGAAAGGCTATGGCCTAGTGGACTAGGCGTCCGTGTCACAATAAGAACACCTAGGTTCTAACACTGATTTCTGTGGGACCTTGGGTAAAATATGTAACCCTTTTGAGCCTCAGTTTCTATAAAATGGAGATCATGATAGTTACCAATTTTGTAACTTAATTCAGATATGCAGTATGAAATATTATCTGCTTATGAAGGTTGGATTGGGTAGAGGTACAAAAAATAACTTAACTAGGTTACTGAATTTGAGTAATTGTTACTAATCCTTCCTGATTTTTGTTAGTCTCATTTTCTTGTTAGTGCCTATTTCACCAACACATGTCCCCTAAAATTTAGACTATTTAATCTATTTAGAAAAAAAATGGAACTAAACTATAACAACTTTTCAGTGAAATGATGACATTACAGAAAATTTATGCTTGGTCCTAGAAGACCAAGGGAGTCTACTGATCTGGAGATCTCATCATAGTTGGTTTCACTCTGAATATCATGGAATGTAGAGCAGTCTGTCTGTTGGAATGAATGTCATTCTCTTGAATTTATCTGTTCTGAATCTGTCACCCTTTACTGTCCTATTTTCTTTCACAAAATTTTGGACACCACCTGTAGGCATCGGCACTCACTGCATGGAGTAGTGTAAGCTCGAACTCCCCTACTTGGCAACAAGGCAAACTGAAAAAGGGAATTCATTTAACCACAGATATTGGACCAGATCCCCTTCTAAGCTCCAGCTGCTTTTTGCCACTCTGGTAGCATAAAGGAGCCATCAATGTGGCAGAGACAGCCCCATGAAGATTCCCTGGTACTGGAAATTCCTCAGGTGACAGAGGTCTGCTAAAAACAACAGCCTATTTGCTGCTGATTTCTGAACAGAAGAAAGGACTAAATTAATTAGTTTTCTCAATTTTATTTCTAAAAAAGCCTACCTGATATTTATCATTCATTTTGGTATCTGGTATCTCACCTATGGATTGAGATGGATGAACAGAGAGAGTCAATACTAACAGATAATAAAAATGTTATGGGTAAGAAAGAATGCAAAAGTGGAATCAGAAACAGATAATTCTTTCTGCAGCCAGTGGCAGTTCCCACCATTGCAGAGACTCTATTATATTGTAACAATTCCATAAATGATTAAAAAGAAAAGGAGTACTTGTGGCACCTTAGAGACTAACAAATTTATTTGAGCATAAGCTTTCATGAGCTACTGCTCACTTCACTGGATGATTGTTACAAAAGTGACTGTTGATTAACTGCATTTCCAGCATTCTTTCCCTTTGCCTGACGTTCTAGTTATGTTCCTGAAAAATGCGACTTTAAGCCAAACTATGTTAAGCGAATCCAATTTCCCCATAAGAATTAATGTAAATAGGGGGGGGTTAGGTTCCAGGGAAATTTTTTTCACCAGACAAAAAACTATATTATATATGGGAGAGAGAGAGATGCGCATTGCCCCTTTAAGTACGCTGACCCCATTCTAAGTACATTGCCTTTAAAAAAATTAGGAAGTTGAGACAGCAGCTGTGGCCAGCAAGCTCTCTCCATCCTAAGCCCTGTCCTGTCCCCACCCTGCTCTATATGGAGAAGGGGTAAGTGGGGGGCAGGAATAGGGGGGAGGAGGGCACCCTGACATTAGCCCCTCCCCTACACAGCAAGCAGGAGGCTCCTGGGAGCAGCTCCAAGGCAGAGGGCAGGAGCAGCACATGGCAGTGGGGGGAGGGATGGCTGAACTGCCCGCAATTGATAGCCTGCTGGGTAAGTGCTGCACAGGGAACTTAGGGGAGCAGGGAGCTGATGGGGGGCTGCTGGTCCACCCTGGTTCCAGGCCCCCACCAGCTAGCTGCAATGGGCTGCTCTTCCTGCAAGCAGTGGACAAAGCAGGCGGCTGCCAAACAACATTATAAGGGAGCATTGGACAATTTTAAATGAGCATGTTCCCTAATTGATCAGCAATGTAACAACGAAACAACGTTAACCGGGACGACTTTAAGTGAGGAGTTACCGTATCCTGATGGATGAGAGACTAATGTTCTATAAATTGATCCCATTTCAGTGTTAAAGACTGCAGAAAATACAGTTGCCCAACCAGAGGAATGCCACTGTAAAGCTACACTGCTCCTGGAATATTGTAGTGAACCGACAATCAGAAATTCTTCTAATCTTAGGTCAGAAAATGGTTGTCACAGAGAATCAAACCCCCTCAGTTCTCACTGTAGAGAAATGAACAACTCTCTTCAGTTCTCCAGCACTGGCAGACATTTGTATTTTCAGTAACATGGAACCTTCTATCTATTGTCAGTCCTCAGACTCTCAAACCACATTCTCCAGGTTGCTTTCATTCCAGTTGGGCTCTGCTTGAGCTATGGAATAACCGGAGTCCCAATTCCTGTTCATTTGAGCTCATTCAGAGTTAAAGACCATTCCTAAGCCAACCTTCTCCAGAACAAATCCACCTCCACGTTTTATTTTTCTGCCTCTCAACTAAACCATGCTCTAGAACTCTTCATCTCCAATGCATACAGCAATGTAAGGGAGTTTTCTGACAGATTCTGCTCACAACTTCAGAAAGCACTGGCATTAAAGAGACCAACTTTGTCCCAGGGATATATATTACTCATGTTGTTTTACTGGGCTTGAACATCATCAGTTAATGTAAAGCCAGGTCATTCAGCACTAACATCAGCTCACCACTAGAACACACATTTACGATTTACAAACCTATTAAACACATTCAGGTAATAGATGTGCTGTGGTTAGCCAGGTCTGTGATGTGAGAACAAATTTAGTCTGGTCTTGCTTAAACATATTATAGAAATAGCTTAAGGACCTTGACTTATTTTTAGCCTGTCAAGATATCCACAAGAGGAAGCCCAAGCTCAACAAACAAGTGTTTCAGCAAGACTCAGATCCAAATTATTGTTTGGTCATTAGTTATACCAACACTTATCATTTTGCCTGCTTAATGTTGCTGACAATCTTTCAGCAGTAACTTTGGTTAACATTTCCATGTTCACTGAGTTTTCAAATGTTGAACTGAATAGATTACTTGCAGAAGCTGAAACCAGCCTTTGGTTGTGGTGCAAGATACCATATCAAAGTATGTGGTGGCAAAATACCTGAAAGATGAAAGCAGTAAATCAGAAACAACTGTATTAATGAGACAGTTTTGTAGTTTTGCCAATATTAGCTACATTTTCAGTGCACAAGGGGTGCAATTTAAATTAAGGTAGCTGAATGAGATTTGGCAACAACTTCAAGAAACCAAACTGAAAACAAGTGTTGTCCTCTTCCGAGTAACAGCAGATGTGGGAGAGTTAATTGCACCATTTGTCGAGAGCGATGATCCCAAACTCAGCTTTCTGTTCATACCTAGCCAGGTGATACTATTGAATTTTATGTCACTTTTGAAAACTGATAACAAAAGCATGAGGGTCCAATCCAAAGCACATTGAAGTCAGTTGAAAGAATCCCATTGATTTCAGTGGGCTTTGACTCTGGCCCTAAGTGAACAGAAAAGATATCAAGCACAAGACACCATGAGTAAGGAGACCTACATTCCTAACCAGAAAAGTGTAAAGGTGTAGTTATACAAAGAGAAAAAACAGCCAGGAAGATTTAAAAAAATAGTTAACCACTTTTTGGCTCATACTCTGAGCTGTGTTAAGCACAACTCAATGGGATAGCGGGGCTCAAAGGTGCCTTAACACTGCCTTTATCCCAACCCCCTCACCTACTCAATCCTGGGGTAGCTAGTGGCCATACCAGTTCCAAGTTTAAGCAGGTCAGCCACAGGGCTGCTTTTCTCTGTACTGTCTGCCAAAAGCCATGAAGACGACAGATAAATAGCCAAATAAGAAACATGGAGAAGTGCTGTTTAAAAGAAATACTGGGCATTGTCACATCCCAGACATGCCACTATTCAGGAGTTCTGGTTTTTTGGCTCCCCAAGAATCCAAACAGCCTGCTTTAGGAGCTCTCCCTCACCTGAGGAATGCTTCACATTGGGGGGATTCTCAGAAGACTGGAGCCATCAAGTTTATGACTGCATTTCACTGTTTGGGCCAGCATGGGGATCAGCTTGTGGTTCACAGTTATATAGATATTGAACAACATATCCTTGCCTATGTAAACAAGAAAACAGGCACTGATGCATAGATTAATTGAAAGAAAGAGGACACTGAATGATAGAGGCCATATACCACACTATTGATTCTGACAAATGCTTGAAAATATCTCGTTAGGTTACATTAGTTGCTACTAACGAGCAGTTATGCTAAAAGTCACTGGAAAGCCTCAAGAGTTTTGCTAGTTCACTATCCTCCATGGGTCTAGTTTGAAGGCAATTAACCCTGCAGTGGAGAATGACCTGAACTGAACTGAGAGAGATGTCACCTTGACTTAATCCAAGCAGACATCATCATCCCCATTCCCAGCATCCTAACAGGCAGAGCAGCCTGGAAATCTGTGTGGATGGCAGTTAGTCAGATCCTTGTAAAAACGCAGAACACATGAATAGTCTTTTTTAAACTCTAATTACATGAAATGGGAAATAGTGGCAATGAAAGATGCAGACAGCAGGCTCTCTCAGCATGTGATATTCTGCTTTTATTAAATAACTACAAACCTGTGGTCTAGTCTGTACATATCACTGTCACTCTGGCAAGAAGGTTTGCCAGCAAAGGGGAGGGGGGTGCAAGGGAGCTATTTGCCTGCATGTGGTAGTGACTTTCCGAGTCTTATGTGCAGGGCAGTCTCCAGCGTTTTTGCCGCCCCAAGTGGTAAAAAAACAAAAACAAAAAACAAACCTTGCCACCAAACACAGAGGCGGAGTGATGGTGCGGGGACTGAAGAAGAGTCACGTCCTCGCCCTCCGAATTTCCACCGAGCAGCCCCCAAATTCCCTCCGCCGCTGAGGGCAGATTGCCGCCCCAGAGCCCCAAGTCCTGCCGCCCCCATACATTTGCCGCCCCAAGCACCTGCAGGGTTCGCTTCCAGGGTTCGCTGGAGCCGGCCCTGCCTATGTGTACAGCATCCATAACAGTATCTTCTTGCAGCTAGTGTACGTTCATATAGTGTACTGATTTCTTGTAAAACACTTCTTGCTGTAATGATAGGAAAAGACTTAAGTTTTGCACCAACTCTAATTGTGGGTAATGTTTTGCAATTATATAGTGCCTTCCATCTGAGAATCTCAAAACACTTTACAAAGATTCATTAATTTACCCTCCCAACACCCCTGTGAACTAAGTATTATACCCATATTATTAATGTTTACTGTGGTGCTGTAAAGATGAATGGCACTTTGCAAATCACAGAGTAAGGCATGTTCCATGTCCCAGTGAGTTTACATTTTGATAAAACAAAACAGAAATCTGGGTGTGGAAGGATGAATATGGTGCTGAAACCAAATTAGAAATAGATCTGAATATTTATTAAAATATTTTGGAATTATTTAAACAAAGTTAAAAGGTAGATAGACACTTTTTATTGGCTGCAGTCCATACAGTTGCTTCCATTGGAAATCCATACCACTAGCGAGCCATTAGAGGCAGTGATTGTATGCAACTGAGATTCTGGAAAGACTCACTACAACAAACCTTTAGAATAAATGTGCAGAATATGGGCTTTTTATAATCCATTTTGTGCTCATCTTCTTGAAGGTGATCCAGAAATTGTATTTTCTCTACTCTTTTTTTTTTTTTACATGAAACCAAATCTGATCCATTTAATGATATTCATGAAATTTTACAGCACGTTTATCCTTCGTGTTTAAAAATATGTAGATGGCACCATAAAGTTTTTCTGATAGTGGTTGGAATAGGTGGATTAAATATTTTTGGATAGCGAGTTGGATGGGACACTTGAAATTGTTAGGCAAAAGAAACTGATTTTTATGTTGTGTGAGGAGGGTTGGACAGAAGTATTTTGGGATTGATATGGGGGTGGGAGGATCATTGGTCAAGACAGACTTTGCAGCTTTGTAGACTTTGCAGCTTGCCCTGGCTGTTCTTATTTGGGCATTCAACTGCAGCAACTACTTCCCATCAGTTACCACTTTAGGGAAGCTGAGAAGGTTGAAAAAGAATCCAGGTTCATGGAGGTTATGTTTATGAGGGCTTGGGCTCCTCAGGCCCTGTGGGAAGGGAAAGATGCAGTAAGAACATATTTTATTTATTTGTACTGAGTTGGACCCAAAAGAGGGGTACAAACACTTTGGAAGACCTCCCCAAAGAGTTTGCAACCCAGTTTAACAACATGGTAAGTGAGTTTGTCTCACAATTGGAAAGAGGCCAAGAGGTTGATACCAATAGCACCCCAGCAGAGAACACTCCATGCAGGTCCCTTGTTGGGATGTTTTTGGTGGCGGGCAATGTTTTTCAGTGTTTACAGCACTATAAGATGAATGGGGCCTGTCATAGCTGTTGGATTCAGACTGTCTGCAGATACAGTTAGTCGTCAGTGTACAGGGTACATTCAGGGCATGTTTTCAAGGTTTCCTTCAGAACCATTAGAGCTAGAAACATATCTTTCAAGATTTTGAGGGCATCACAGAACTTCAGGACTGAGGACCTAGGCATGTGCCCACAGTTGGTCTATCTTAATCTGGACCTGAGACAGACCTTTCCCCTCATTCCTCCAAGGATGCCCTTTCAACAACTATCCATGTCTTTTGTCACCTCAAGATCAGATTTAGGTACTGCACGGTGTGTGGAGGCTGCACACTAACAACTGTGCTAAAAACTGAAGCTAGTGCAGAATAATAAGCAGTTTCACTTTATTCCAGTACTCTGGAATCTGCGCTGGATTCCATAGCCTTCCAGATGAAATTCAAGGTGGAGGTGTAAACCAGGGCCCTAACTATTTAGGGCTTTATAGGTTATCTCAGAGATCACCTCCCTTCCTAGATACACGGTCACAGCTGAAATCAGTGGAGGCACTAAAGTGGAGTCTCCTTATTTTAACTTGGAATGGCTACTAGCACCTTTGTGAGAAGTGCAAGATTTTGGAAATTAATTTCCCCTTCATCCCTTTTTGGTCCACCATAGCTGAAATTTCTTAGCTTTTCAAGCAGACTTCAAAGAAGGGAGTGGGTTAAAGATTAATGGAGGGGATTATTATGGGGGGAGGTATTTTTACTATATTTGTTGGTGGATATATTTATGTTTCGAGGTGAGATGAGCAGGCCTTTGTATGACAGTATATTGCATTTCATGATATTTTAAATTGTATATTTTAATTTATGTAATGGGTACACAGAGCATAGTGTGGGCATCTATCAAAGATCTTATAAATCTAAGTAAAATAAATATTGCAATAGTTGCATGATTCACTATGATATTGAAATTGTGTATATGTTACCACTGGTCAAATATTATAAATCTAACACATTCCTCATAAAATTTTGTTTGTATTTGATGAATACATTATATGTAAAATGATTTATTGTAGCATATTAGTATCTCCTAAGCTTATGCAATTTGTTGATTTATTTGGTGAATAAATTCAAAATTATTTTTGAATAAGCAAATATCAGTAAATTTGTTCAATGAATAATTATCCAGTTTTTGATCAGTGTTGTTGTTTTTAAAAAATCTGTAACATTCATTACAAAAGAGAAATTACTAATAACAATAATTCCCCCACTCCCACCAATGCAAAATTTTGCTCATGGATACTTGGAAGATTGGAAAATAGCTAACTAATTGTGGCTAGGAACAAATCTATCCAACCACAAGTAACAACTGAAATATCTTTCATAAAAAATTTCTTTAAATACGCATGTATGTCAAGCAACAATAGATCATTTAATAATGTTTAACATTGCTTGGTTATTAATTTATTTTTTACTTCATAATATTGCCTAAAGCATTGTGAAATTTTAAAGACCCTTAACTTAGTTCAACTCAAGATGGTAAGGTTAAAATTTATATTGCAACAAAGAGAAAATAACCAAGACTGAGTCTTAGTTTCTAGAGGTCTGAAGCTCTGTGAAACAATGAAAGAAAAGTGCAAGACAAAGGAGAATTCTAAGCAAGAGTAAAAAAGAGGGTATACAAGTCAAAAGAAGAGTGAGACAGAGACCAAATAATTTAGGGCTAATGTAGGCAGAAGGGAAAAGCAAAATATGAACATGAACTTGAAAAAAAACCAGTAAAAGAGAAGACTCACCTGGTAGCTGTTAGAGTACCTGTAAATTGGAGGAGGTGGCTGCATCAGATGAGAAATTATCTGTAAGATTTTGGTGTGAGTAAAATATACACATTGCTTTCTATATCATCAGGCTTACCAACCAACAGTCATTATTTTGGATTGTTAGAGAGGTATAATATAATGTAGTAAAATAACAAAGACACAGCTATCATAAGAGCATGATATTTAGGAATACTAATAAGAGAGTTCTTGCTATTTCCTGGCCTCAGTCACATGACATGGATCAGTGTTACAAATGGGTATAATATGGTCACATGGCAGGTATCAGTAGAACTAAATTCCTGTAATTGATTCTATCATAATACCATTACCAAGCCTCCAATACAACAAAAGACAGAAGGAGAAGGCAACAGTTTAGTCTCTGGAAGGCCCAAACTTCTTGGATACAAACTGTAAGATAAGGAAAGATGAATTTCCAAGTGAAACAACCTTAGCTCATCTCCTGTTAACAGCTGATGTACAGAGACACATGGGAAGCCATTTGCAGTGCACACGTCTCATTGGACCAACAAAACACAGGATCTGTGCTGTATATGTTTGAGCACCAGCTGCTACTAACTAGATATTTACATATATACACATATAGAGCTCTCCCATAATATCTCCTACGATAAGGGTAGCCATAGTCAGGGAAAAAGATTACTTGGCTTTCAACTTGTCAAGTTCCAACTGCAGGATGGATCCTTCATAACTAGTCATCAGGTTAGTGGTTCCCCTGTTTAGTTAAGCTCACTATAACATTTTTGTGTTTGAAAACACAACACAGAGAGGAGGAAACACAACTGAAGCCTTCCCTTCCCTGAGCTCTCCTTCACATGTACATAATAAAACATACAGTAAAGAAGGTGTCTCCTTTGCACTTTATCTCTTTAAAGTGTCAGTTCTTTATTTTAAAATATAGGTGACATTTTCAGTTGGGCAACTCTTGTTATGCACCAGGGCCCACGTATCTGCAGCATGAATCCAGCTGTGTTGTGCTTCATAGTGGAGATTTAAGCAGAAGTGAGGTGGCCAGAAAACATTAATCATAGGTAAGTTTTTGTTATGGATATTTTTAGTAAAAGCCATGGACAGGTCACGGGAAATAAACAAAAATTCATGGCAGCTTGTGACCTGTCCCTGACTTTCACTAAAAATATTCCTGACAAAAAGGGTAGGTGGGTTCAGCACCCACTGCTGCTGGGGCTCCCAGGTCTCCCACTGATGTGGTGTGGGGCTGGCAGAACTGCAGCTGCCCAGCTGCTGCTGCAGCCAGTGGCTGGGGGACCCTGCAGCTACCAGCTGCCCGGGGCGAGGGGACCCCGCTGCAGCCCAGCCCCAGGGGTAGGGGGACCCTGGAGCTCCCACACACTGCATTGGTTGGGGACCTGGGAGCCCCAGCAGCAGTGGATGCTGAACCTACTACTCCTGTTGTCAGGGATATTTTTAGTGAAAGTCAGGGACGGGTCACGGGCTGTCGTGAATTTTTGTTTATTTCCCGTGACTTGTCCCTGACTTTTACTGATCATAGTCGTGACAAAACTTTAGCCTTAACTATAGATACTGCTGTTTGAGGCTTTGTGGTATTCCATAATGTGCAAAGTTGTTTTAACACAGAAGTTCTCCAAATTTTTTAGCTCCAACCACATCCTAATGCAGAGACAGTCTCCATTCCCATTCACAATTGCACAGAGTTCCTGCCCTCCCATTTGCAAACATATAATATACCTGTAATAACTATACTGCTGCTTATGGGTAAAGGAAAGTATTTGTATCTTTTTATTGGAATTACACTGGTGGAGACAAGGAACCAACACTATGACTATTAGCTTTCTGTGAACCACCAACAAGCACTCCATAGATCAGTTTGAGAACCTCTTCCCTACCATTTCTTCAGATTCACATTCAATAAGAAGGTTCAAAATCTCTACTAAAGTTTTAATTATTTTTGATGTAAAGAAAAGTGGGTGCTGAAGACTTGTAAATAAAATGTAATCTTATGGCTGTGAACTACAAGTAGTTATCAGTGGGGAATGGAGACAGCAGATAACCACCCCAAAGCAGTGTGTGAAACTTCATAAAACATTTAAGGTAAACAATATCACATGAGAATGTACATTTTTCAGGAAAGCAGCACACACCTTGGGTACACACCTGGGGCTTCAACACAGAAGACATGTGTATAAATTGTACACCTTTGGCAATTTGGATTTAATGACACAATTTTTGCACCTCTTGTAAACCATTTACAACATAATATGTCACAAATGAGTTTCCTGAAGAAGGCTGCCTGTTGGAAAAAGTCCAACAGAGCCTTGCCTGATCTCAGTAAGAGGTTAATGCGAATTTGAGGAATAACATAATTGCAGTTTAAGACATGTAGTTGTTTGTGGTGAGCAGAGGAAATAATTTGTGTTATTGCTACAGTTTTTAAGGACTTTTATGTTCTCTTTATTTTATCGTTGTTAGAACAGCATATACTGGTACTGTGAAGTGTGATATTCGCACACCGATCAAAAATTTGTAGAGGATGTTGCTGAAAAAAAATTCGTTCACTATCAAAAGGATACTGGTTCTTCACAATGCATAGGATGTTAAATGGATAATCAATATAGAAATCATGCTTAACATACAGAGATATTAAATACCAGAAAAACATAGGGTCAGATTTAAAAAACAATCTCTTTTTAGATGGCTACTGGGATTAATAATGGTTCATGGGAAGATGTCTTCCACCATTAGGTTACTGGCTTGAAACCAGTTCTGGTGAAAGTCTCATGGACAAAAGTCCTTCTCTTTGGTGACATAAGTGAAATTAATTTTTGGCAATGGTACTGGTACATTTGATATTGACAAATTTAATACCACAATTGGCACCATTGTTGGCAACCTTTTGAGACAAGGAACTGAATGGGATTTTTAAAGAAATCTAGTAGCTGAAAGTCCATGCTAGTTCACAGGTCTAATCTGTATAATCATGTGTCTGTGTGTTTAAAAAAAGCCAACAATGCTAAGAACTTCAAAACTGGACAGCAGCTGATTGTGAATCCCAGTGATGACTGAACCTGGTGATATTGTGAAAAAAAAAGAGCTCTCAGTCATGTGTGTCATTGTTTCCATCACTTCACACTAACTCAATAGGCAGTCTACACTTCACAGTGATGTCTGGGATTATTGTGTGTGATAGTTCTGTTTTGTGACTAGGGGGGTTGTTCTGGGAAACTTTTTGCAAGTGGCAAATGTAGGGTGCATGCTGTGGTGAGGGGCTATGTGTGTTTGGGCTAATTGTGAGTGCTGGTTATATTGTGTGTGAATTGTATTGTGATGGGAGATTTGTGTAGGTGGCAGTTGGGCGCACGGATGTGGTAACGGGTGTTACGGGGCTTATTCCTTCACCCACTTACTTCCCTGGTCCTTCTCGCATGAACAGAGAGCAACAATACCCGAAGTCCAAAGGTGCAAACAATTCGATGTTTCTTGGGGTGAACTTCCAGCAAGCATGATTCCCGTTTCCTTCCTTAGTATCCTCCTTCCCAGCCCTGACACCACAGAGCCTTACACCTGTGTCCCTGATCCCATTCCTACCCTTAGCCAAACATGATTCCAACTTCCTTACTCCCATTCCCATTTCCCCCTTTAGCAAAACTTGATTCCAATTTTCTTACCCCCATTCCCTGTTCCCATCTCCCCCACCCACCCACTTCCTCATTGACTACAGATTATATAGTAAAACTTGAGCTCTGCTTAGCTATACCTTAACCAATCATTTTCCTGAAATTTAACTAACCAATCCTAACATATTGTAACATGATTATGTAACCAATTATATCCCACCACCTTAATTAGTTTACACCCAGCAAAATTAATTATACAGCAGACAGGAACAATCACAGAACCAGACAGAGATTATACAGACAAACAATAGCAAAGTGGGAACTATCATGGCAAGACAATACAGAAGTGAGGATTTCACATCCCAGCTATTGATAAGTGAGTTCTTGCCAGACAGGATGCTATCAAACTAAGTTTCCTTTTACATTTTCTAGGCACTTCCCTTTCTCTGGAGGTGATAGGAATACAATCCTGTCCTGATAGTGCCTAACAGCCCAATAGCACCTTATTTCAATATGACTAGTTTGGAATGTGAGGATGTGACTGTTTGCTTCCTAGCTTATGGCTGCCTCTGCTGCTTAGCCAAAGACCTTAGCCTAAGAACAGGGCCTCAGACTGTCACAGTAAGAGAAGGCCCTTACACCAGCAGACAGTGATCTTGATTCTTCTTTTATACCTCTAGAACTAGCCAAGTGATAAGAATACACCTAAATTCTTAAAGTACAGGCCTTTGCAGACAGGCCTGAATACCTTTATCCTAACAACGGGGCCAAGTAATCCATCATCTGTGCAATCTCCTTCATACAACTAATGAAATTGTAGCATGCAAATTAACTGTAGAGTAAGGGTAGTGGATGGCTGAATTACCTCTATCATCACAATGATTTAGGACTCTTGGTGTGGCATAGAAACATGCCTTACTATAGTTGTACACTGCATGCATGTAATTCACAAAGTCAAAATGTCTGAGAACTTAAAAATTGGACAGTAACATATCAAACAAATACCAACTGATGATTGAACCTGGTGATATTCTGAGCAAAAAGAGTTCTCAGTCATGCTTGTAGCTGTTTCCATCACTTCCCACTGATTCAACAGAGATTCTATGCTTCAGCATGACACAGACAGGTGACAATCCTGAAATCTTATTATATAGCTAAGTATGTACTTCTATGTCATAGAATCTCAGGGTTGGAAGGGACCTCAGGAGGTCACCTAGTCCAACCCCCTGCTCAAAGCAGGACCAATCCCCAATTTTTGCCCCAGATGGCCCCCTCAAGGAGTGAGCTCACAACCCTGGGTTTAGTGCTCAAACCACTGAGCTATCCCTCCCCTAAAACACTGTAGTTGAAATGTTTTATTGTTAACTGTGACAGAGTACTGGGAATTAGCCACTAAACCAACACTCTGTGCACTTTAATCAGTTAGCTCCCCCTCCCCCTTCCTGATGAAGGAGAGGAGTTCCTAATTACCAGATCAGATTAGGGCTGGGAATATAATGAGCTAATTACCCATTAACAAGGAAACTGAATTAAAGAGCACAGGAGAAGGTTGGGGGGAGGAGTGGGATGGGAGAAGTCTAGTGGGGCCTCACAAAAGGGAGTTCTCTGGGAGGAGACACCTTTCTGCCCCTTTTTGTGGAAGGAGTAGTAAAACTGAATAGCATTGTAAATACTGAGACTGCACTAGTTTGTAAAAGGTGGTTGAGTGAAACACTGTAAATAAACTATAAAATGGTATCTACAAAAGGGAGAATCTCTGAGTTATTTATGTGAAGCAAAGAGGCTGGGAGCAGGGGGATCCCAACACATAAATGACCTGAAATATCAATAAATAAAACCTTCAACAAATAAAAAGTTCACTTCCAAATGCAATCCCTCAAATGACTCCCAGTTCTTCATCTCTCAATAAGAACCTTGCACCAGTAGGCCTTGGCTCGTTTTAATTTTGATCACCCCTCTCAAGGTGGCAGATAGTTTTAGGATGTGAGAGGAAATAGAAGAATCTGCATGGCTGTACAACAATGTTTAACTTCAACTGGAGGTGAGAGGGGTCATCACCTCATATGAGTAAGAACTCTGTGCAATGCCATGTGAGGAAGCCCTGAAGGAACTCTAAATGTGAAGATTTGCAGTATGACCTGACAGTAAAAGGGTTTATTTTCAAAGTGGTGTATTGGAATGTAACCATGTTCCTCTTCATTGATGTTTTCATATATTAAGTGGAGAAGCCACTGAGGTACGAAGAATTCTGAAGAACAGAAGAAAAATGTATTTAAGTAGATGTCAGATGTCAAATAAAAGACCATGGATACAAATTTAAGCTGTAAAAGGTCCAGAAAGTTAATAATAATAAATAAGGTGCATTTATTTATACAAGGTCCAATCCTGAAAAGGGGAGCAAAGACCAAGTAAGAGGGCTTGTTCACATGGAATTGTGGATTCAAGGCAGGAGCGCTGAAGGAAAGACAGTCCTATTAATGTCAATGAGAGTCTTTCTATTTACTATTGTGGATAATGGATCATATATGTAGGGCCAGGCAACTGACATAACTGGTTGGTTGCTAGCCACTGTGGATAGGGGTAGAAGAAGAAGATGCAACCTATTGCACTCCTCCAGTGCAGAAGTGTTTTAAACATACAGAATCACTGGTCACACCCATTTTTGTGGGTGTCTTGATGGACTTCCCATCATTCAAAATCCCCCTGAGGAGAATTGCTGTGGATGTCATATCACAATATACTGGACTTGTGGACTTTCCCTGCATGAGCTTTCTGCTCCTTTACACAAACTATTCAGCAGAAATGCTGTTCTAGGCCTTGGGATTTGTAGTTATTAGAGGAACTATCACAGGCATCAATATAAGTGACTAAACCTACAGCTAAATAGTTTAAAAAGAAGGCTAGAAATTTTGCAAAAATATCAGATGTACAAATATTAACTCAAAGGAGAGTAACTAACTGCCAATAAATGTACCTAAGTTCTTGTTACAATTTATCCTAAAATCTTCCATGTTACTTTGTCAACATTAAAAAGGGAGCTATTTTGTATTAAGAATGGATTTTGAAGCCACACTGTCACACATTAATGTCTGAGTGCTCAGACACATTTTTCCTCAATACATCTGTAAACCCAGTAATAGGTTAAAATAATTTATATAATATGAAAGCTAAGGCATTTTGCAGAGCTAATAAGAATTCTAGAGCTTCACAGCAAACTTCTCTTATTTTATGTTGTTTTCAAGATATCTATATAAATATCAACAGAGAAAAGAAGAAGTCCACGACATAGGCATTATCTTCAAAAACTGACGAGAGCAAACTGTAGCACAGAGTGAGAGGAAGTAAGAAAAACCCTCAAGAACTGTGACATTTTTAAAGAAGAATATCCCACCAGCAGGAAAAAGGTGTGTGTGGGGGGGGAAACAAATTCAGGATATGCCAAACCAAACTAATATTGGGAGTAGAAAGAGGATGAGACTGTAACACCAGTTTTGAACACCTACAAATTTTGGGAAAATGTGGTTCCAGTCTTTGCTATTGGCTTCTATTGCTACAGTACCTGAAACAAAAATCCCAGATCTTGGGAAATACCCTTTAACTTGGGAAAGGTCAAATCTATATCCAAATTATGTAGCCTGAACTAACCAGATGGTAAAATATTTTTAGCCCAACACTAATCTATGTATATTTCAAAATTTTCCTAATGTATCTGGATTTTGGGGCTTAGGGGGAAAGTATCAGAATTAGAAATTTCAGATCTATATGAACCTAAGAATAGGGAGAAATAGCAGGGATTGATTCAAATCTTATAGAAGTGGAAAGATTCTTATTGACTTCTGTGGGCTTTGGATCAACCCCTAAGTGTGTTAGAAAATAAATGTATGCAATGCATAGTACATAGCATGTCAAAAAGAGCATTAGTTTCCAAGTCACTGATAACTCAGAAGAAAATTATCTTGTGGCCTTCAATGTGCAGGAGATCAGACTAGATTATTATGATGGTCTTTTGTGACCTTAAAGTCTATGAGTCTTGAATGCTTATGGACCAGTGTCCTAACAGGTAAAGCACAATATGGGATACTAGTTGGTGTCTCCTACAGACCACCAAATCACACCAGGGAACAGGATGACTGCCTCTTTATGCACCTATCTATAATGCGTAGAAAAAAAAATCTGTGTTATTATTAGGAACTTCAATTTGTGTGACATATATTGGAGATATCATGCTGCCAGTACGAAACATTCTTGGAATTTCTACATGACAATTTCCTAACTCCAAAAGTATTGCACACAAAATGGGGGAATTCTTTTTTGGACCTTGTCTTAAACAATAAAGAGGAATTGATCTCAGAACTAAAAATTAATGGTAGTTTAGGTACAAGTGATCATGACTGGATTACATTTAAAATGTCCAAACAGAATAGAGCCCAGACAACTAATGTATATACTTGGTGCTTTAATAAAGCTAATTTCACAAAGCTGAAAACAATTATGAGCTAAATTCACTGAGAGGAAGAACTTAATCAGAAAAATGTGACTGATAATTGACAACCATTTAAGAACACCACTATGAAGGAAAAATGCAGTACTGGTTAAAAAACTGACTTCACTTAGAGGCAAAGTGAAGGCTGCTATAAAAATACAAAAATAATATATAACAAATGGAAAACAGGGGAAGTTGATAGTAATGAATATAAATCAGAAAATAGAAATTGTAGAAAATTGATAAGGGATGCAAAGGGACACAAGGAGAAATCTATAGCCGGCAGAGTTAAGGATAATAAGAAGGGTTTTAAAAAATATATTAGGAACAAAATGAATCATGACAATGATATTGCTCCATTACTAGATGGAAATGATAGAATTATCAATAATAATGCGGAAAAGACAGAAGTGTTCAATAAATATTTCTGTTCTGTATTTGGGGGAAAACATGATATAGTTTCATCATATAGTGATGATAACACTCTTTCAGTTCCACTAGTATCTCAGGAGGATGTTAAATAGTAGGTACTAAAGTTAGACATTTTTAAATCAGGTCCAGATCCAGATAACTTGCATCCAACAGTTTTAAAAGAACTGGTTGAGGAGCTCATTGGACTGCTAATGTTGATTTTCAGCAACTTCTGGAGCACTGGGCAAGTTCCAGAAGACTGCAAGAAAGCTAACGTTATGCCAATTTATTAAAAGGGTAAACAGGATAACCTAGGTAATTATAGGCCTATCAGCCTGACATCAATCCTGACCAAGATAATGGAGCAGGTGATATGGGACTCAATAAAGAGTTAAAAGAGGATAATGTAATTAATTAATTTATGGAAAATAGATCCTGTCAAATTAATTTAATATCTTTTTTTTATGAGATTACTAGTTTGGTGGATAAAGGTAATAGTGTTGACATAATATATTGAGACTACAGTAAGGTGTTTGACTAGGTTACCGCACAAAATTTTGATTAAAACACTAGAATGATATAAAATTAATGTGGAATTCATTAAATGGATTTAAAATGGATAAATGATAGGTCTCAAAATGTAACTGTAAATGGGAAATCACCATTGAGCAGGTGTGTTTCCAGTGAGGTTCCACAGGGATTGATTCTTGGCCCTACATTATTTAACATTTTTATCCATCACCTAAAAGAAAAAATAAAGTCATAATTGATCAAATTTGCAAATGACTTAAAAATTAGGGGAGTGGTAAGTAAGGCAGTGGTTCTCAAACTCGGGCCGCCGCTTGTTCAGGGAAAGCCCCTGGTGGGCCGGACCGGTTTGTTTACCTGCTGCATCCGCAGGTTCAGCCAATCGTGGCTCCCCCTGGCCGTGGTTCGGTGCTCCAGGCCAATGCTCGCAGTCCCTATAGGCCTGGAGCGGCGAACAGCGGCCAGTGGAAGCCGTGATCGGCCGAACCTGTGGACGCGGCAGGTAAACAAACCGGCCTGGCCCTCCAGGGGCTTTCCCTGAACAAGCGGTGGCCCTAGTTTGAGAACCACTGAAGTAAGGAAGAGGACAGATTAACTGATACAAAGTTATCCGGGTTGCTTGGTAAAATGGGCATAAGCAAACAATATGCATTTTAATATGGCTAAATGTAAATGTATATGTTTAGGAAAAAAGATGTAGGCCATATTTACAGAATGGGAAGCAGTGATTCTGAAAAAGATTTTGAGGTCATGGAGGATATCAGCTGAACATGAACTCCCAGTGTGACGCTGTGGCCAAAAGAGCCAATATGATCCTGGGATGCATAAAAAGAGCAATCTTGAGTAGGAGTAGAGAGGTTATTTTACCTCTATATTTGGCACTGGGGAGACCACTCTGGCAATGTTGTGTCTAGTTTTGGACTCCACAATTCAAGAAGGAATTGTTATATTGGAGATGGTTCAGAGAAGACCCACAAGAATTGTTAAAGGATTAGAAAATATGCCTTATAGTGATAGACTCAAAGAGCGCAATACATTTAGCTTAACAAAGAGAAGGTGAAGGAGTGACTTGACTACAGTCCGTAAATATCTAAAATAGTGAACAAATATTTAATAACAGGCTTTTCAGTCTTGCAGAGCAAGGTAAAACAGGTTCCACTGGCTGGAAGCTGAAGCTAGACAAATTCAGACTCAAAATAAGGCATATATTTTTAACAGTGAAAGTAATTAACCATTGGAACAATTTACCAAGGGTTGTGGTGGATTCTTCATCATTGACAATTTTTAAATCAAGATTGGATTTTTTCAAAAAATAATTATTTGGGGGAAGTTCTATGGTCTGTGTTATGTACAGGAGGTCAGATTAGATGTTCACAATGGTCTCTTGTGGCCTTGGAATATATGAATCTATAAAAATGTCACTTTTATTTTTCAACTTGAAACAGGCTTGGGTTAGCCTTGTGTGACTTACAGCAAGAACTAGGAAATGCCTCATAGAGTACTGAAGACTGCTTTTATCTCACAAGATTTTTCTTCCTTTCTGACAGTAACAGTGAAAATGAAAAAGTAGTTATCTACTCTGTATTTTCTCTGCCTCTTGCTTGAGTTATTGAGTCACTCTGTATTTGTCTCAGTTTTAATCTATAGAAACATAGATAAACATAGAGCAGCACAGCAACTAATGACAAAACACAGACAAGTACTTTTTTCCAAATATAAATTATATATTTGCATTGTATAAAACCTTATTTCCACATTGTGAAAATATTATTTATTTTTGGTGTGAAGTCCCATATGCCATTGCATTGTCACTCTTGTCTCATTCAAACTAGGAATTTCAAAATTAATGTGACTTCTGGTTTTACAATGGCATAAGCCTCCTTGCTATGATCCTCCTTCCAGATTTACAATAAGGTTTCAAAAGGTAATTTAGCTCAGAGAATTCAACATGTACAATAACTCCCTTTCTTATGGACCTGTTTATGATGAGTTGCTTCTGATTAATGCCAGATTATGCCATCATGACTTCTTGCAATTTTGCCATGGATCATTAGACTGCCTTCCAATCTTGGATCTGTTTCACCCCGAGGATGGTGTGAGTTGCTGTAATTGAACAGCTTGACTCACAAGACCTTTCACTACACACCTTTCAACCTCTGCAACAAATGAGATGAGGCCCTTCAGACAAGAGTCTTTTTCACTGCACAACCTTCACAGATTCATCCCCATAGCAGGTCCATCCTGTATACTGAATAAGGCAGGGGTCCTGTAGGAAAAAGTAATATGTGATCATGCAATTAACTGTATTATAATGCATAGGCAGCAAATTTATGTTGCCCAGGCAACCTTAATTCTAGCATTTCCTAACTTTTGAGTGCTTGACTTTGCAATAATGTTCTTTTAACATTTTTTGGGTATAATTTCATAGGTTAAAAAAGCAAATTGAAAAAGCAAAAATTACATCATGTGGAATCCATCATAATCACACCTACATGGTTCATCAGCAGGGTTGGAACCTTTAGATCAGTGGTGGTCAGCCCGCGGGCCGCACGTGGCCCATCAGGGTAATCCACTGGGAGGCCACCAGACAGTTTGTTTACATTTGCATGGCCGCCCACAGCCCAGTGGCCGCGGTTTGCCATTTCCAGCCAATGGGAGCTGCGGGACATAACAGCCAGCATGTCCCTGCAGCCTGTGCCGTGTCCCGCAGCTCCTATTCGCTGGGAACGGCGAACAGCAGCCATTGGGAGCATTTGCATGGCAGATTTCCATGCAAATGTAAACAAACTGTCTGGCGGCCTGCCAGTGGATTACTCTGATGAGCCGCAGGTTGCCCACCACTGCTTTAGATTCATGGCACACACCTCTGCCATTTGGCTAATGGAGTAACTGATAGAGAATGACAAGCTACTATTGCTATGTAGACCAGCTCTAGAGGGGCATGGGAGACTTTGGCACAGGTTTCAAAGGTATTTATGGATGGCAGGGGAATGATGAGATTCAGGAATCTTAGATTCCACTCAAATCTCTGGAAAGAAGTTTTCTTTAGCGGGCACAGACTCTTCCGCCAATTGCCTCCCAAGCTTGTCCCCTTCTGCCTTGTTCTATCCAACCTGTCTCTGTCCAAGTTCTGTCCCTTCCCCATCTCTGACTCCTCATCCCAGTCCCATTTTCCTCACCTAAGCATTCCCAGACTCCAACTTTAGGGATGCTCATACCTGGGTTAGCCTAGCACCAGTGCTCTGACTTGGGTGCCAATTTCCCAGGCTAACTTTGCAGTAAAGACCTACCCCATGAGTTTGCATGATTATTACGCCAAACCGGGGGTCAACTCTGCTCCAATTGAATTTAATGGGAAACTAGGCAATGGTTTCAAAGAAAGCAAGATTACTAGGGAGCAGTCCAGTTTAGTCACTGGTCAACTTCTGTTCTGTAAATATGGTTTTGGAAAGACAGCAAAGGGCCTGCCCACATTGAATTCATTCTAGGAAAATGAATGATCTACTTGTAATTTAGGGCTGGCCGGGAATTGTAGCAGTTCAGCATCCAGTTACCTATCAGGCATCCAGATTTCAGACAGTGAAAAGTAAGGGCAAAAATAAATTTTTTTCTTGCTATTTGTCTTTTTGGATGTTAGTTTGAATCCTTATATTAAATATTCCCAGCTTTGTACTCTGGCTCTTGTGGTTAAATAATGAAGTTTGTCTTGGTTGCTAGCTTTTTAGCATTAACTCTGTCCTTTTTTTGTTTTCTCCTCTTGGGAATTTTGACATATGTCAAGAGTGACTTTAGTGGCCAGATTTTCAGAGGCGCTGAAGGCGATTTGCAAAATATATGTTTTCATATGCAAACTGGAAGCTACATGTGCAAAACATGTACAGGTATTTGCATATGCAATTTTGCACCTTGTCATTATGTATTTTGCAAGTGCAGCTGTTTGCACCTGTATATTCTGTAGGCAAAACATTACTGAAAACCTGGTCCTCTATGACTGTCCTTGTGCATAATTGCTTCTATTTATTCTGACAGGACATCTTCTCTTTCTCATTTTCTGGGATGCAACAAGTGGAGTTTCTGCCCTTCTTATCATTTCGCTCAGCACAATAAACACCATTTACATCAACAAAACTTTCTTATGTACTAATGTACTACATTAGCAACATACCCATTAGACTTACAGTTTAATGTAAACAGTAGCATGAATTTCAGCAAGTGTCCTTAATACTCAGGGCCAGATTCTCAGCTAGTGTACATTAGTGATGTCAATAAAGCTTCATTGAGGCACATGAGGTAAGGATCTGGCCTTTTGTGTACTTCCTTACTTTGGCCTTGCTGGTGATGGTGGAATGCAGTTCTAAAAGGCACCATTTGAATCCCTCAACTTTTTAAATAAATAAACAACAAAGGTTCAGAGAGATCCAAAATTGTATTGTGAGAGCTAATCCCTGATTGTTGTTCTATTGTTTACCTACATTTTGTGTGTGTTGTGATAGGAATAGACAATTCAATGTAATAAGAGACAAGATGGGAGAGGTAATATCTTTTATAGGACCAACTTCTGTTGTTGAGAGAGACAAGCTTTCTAGCTGCACAGAAAATTGGAACCCACTAGATGATTTTTCTCATACCTTCAGAAAAGCAAGACTTGATATGGATATAGCTACAAACCAGAAGATGTCATGTACATTATTATCATGTACCTCTGGATAAATTGTGTACTAAGGTCAATGTTTTCTGTGATGTCTGCGATTATTTAAAATGACTGATGCAGTAACAATCATTGCTCCAGCATCACTTCCATAGCATCACTTTCAACAGCGACACTTCTGTGAATGGCTTTAGAGAAAATACTATTGGGAGAATAGGTCAGGTATTCATAATGATCTATGTTGAAAGGTCCTCACAATTTCTATTAGGAAGACAATGTTACCTTAAGATACTGCTGGAGGCACTGAGAATTAAAGGCTTATCCCCAAGCAAGTGGGCCTGGCAGAAAAGTCAGCTGTTTCAGCCTTTCCATCGAAGGAAAGGAGGACTTGTGGCATTTTAGGAGACTAACAAATTTATTTGAGCATAAGCTTATTATCAAATAAATTTGTTAGTCTCTAAGGTGCCACAAGTACTCCTTTTCTTTTTGCGGATACAGACTAACACAGCTGCTACTCTGAAATACATGAAAGGAGATTTGCCAGACATCGCTTGCCTATAATTTCAGATTAATTTCCTCAACTTGAGTCTCCATATGCAAAAGCCCAGTTCCCATCGTGAGCAAACTAACCCTCACGCGCGTGAGGCCAATGTAGGACAGTTGTAGAGCTCTGGAAGGAAAACCTCTGGCGGTACAGCAGCTCAAGGTAATCGTGCGGAACAAGTCCGAGACCTCAGATCCAGTCCGGCCCTATCTGCACGCATCGCGGTGTGGGAAATAGGGAGCAAGTAGCAGACATTCGTGCTATAAATGGAAATCATAACCCGCAAGCATTGTTTTAGTCTACATATAGATGCTATGCCTTTAATCCCCACCACTTCCCGGAACTAGCCTGCAAGGAATCACAGGGTTGCAGTCATTTTTATAGTTGCCATACCTACTGGTTAAATGACAGTATCTGCTGATTGTTATATTCTCTCTCTCATAGAGACTGGTCGCACATGCAGTCGGATGTGGAAGGGAAAACAGGAGGCAGGGAGAACCCGCTTATATTACAACTTTGGATGCGTACGGTGACAAGCCACTCACTCATCATCCCCTCCGCAGCTGTGACTATACTGTGGGCCAATTAATCAGCGTCCCTCCATAAACTCCTAACTTTCACGGTTGGCGCCGTGATAAAAGCGTTTGCAGAATCACCTGGGAGCTCAGCCCCAATCTGCGCAGCAGCAGGGCTGTCTGGGTTCATAGCAGCCCGCAACCGCCAGGGGACTATCTGCGGATTTATCGTTTCAAACTTTCCATCCTGATCTGAAGCGATGATTCCTCCCCCCGGTTTTGGGTTTGCCCCATGATCGCGCACGTGTTTGTTAACCCCCCGCCCTAGCCAGCAGCCGGCTCCCGCGGGCAGTGAAAACCGCCCGCAGCCACAGGAAGGGAATTAGGGAAAGGGAGCCAGGTAAACTTTAGTGCCGCCGGTTTGGCCCATCGAGCTGCTGCGCCCGCTGGCAGCCGGCCGGTGGAAAGAGCCGGGGCTGCTGCAGCACCAGGAGGCGGCGGCGGCGGCCCCCGTGCGCATCCCGCTGCGAGGGCGGGCGCAGCTTCCTCCCCACCCGGGGCTGGATTGAAGCGGCCCAGAGCCAGCGGACTCTGCTGCTCTTGCTCCCGCAGCCTCCGCCAAAGCAGGAGCCGCGGGGGAGTGAAGGCGGGAGGAAGAGGATGGAGCCGCGGGCTGCTGCTGGGGACAAGCCCAGCGAGCCCGAGCCGGCGGCTTCCTTCCAGGCCTGGCTCTGGAAGAGCCTGCAGCTGGGCAGCAAAGCCAGGAGCGGCAGGTCCGGCGCGGAGCGCCGCACTGCGGAGCCCCAGCCCCCCGCCGCGCCTCCTGCGGGCAGCAGCAAGGGGGACCCGCTGCCCGGCGCCAGGTGGAGCGGCTTCAAGAGGCGGAAGCAGGTGCTGGACCGCGTCTTCTCCTCCTCGCAGCCCAACCTGTGCTGCTCCTCGGCCGAGCCGCTGGAGCCGGGCGGCGAGCCCGCCTCCGCCCTGCGCCGCCTCCGCGAGCACCTGCTCCACCAGGGCAAGGGGCAGCAGCCGCCAGGCCGCCGTGCCGGCTTTCCCGTCTCCTCCTCGCTCTCCTCCTCCCCGCTGCCCCCCGCTGCCCCAGCCCGCGCGGACAAGGCAGGAGGGGAGGAGGGACACCGCCCCGCAGCACACCTGACCCACCAGAAGAGCTCCTCTCTGCCCGGCACCACCTGCCTGGAGCAGCTGCTGCAGGACGAGCCCAGAGCCGCGCGGAGCGAAGACGAGGGAGCCGAGGGCAGCGCGGTGAGTCCCTCTCCCCCGGTACCACTGACAGCTCCGGCTGAGGGGGCGGGAGAGCGTCCTTATTCCCCTGAGCTTGGAGAGCCCTGTGGTCTCCGCCGCGGCGCCACGCCGCTTGGGTAAAGTGTGGGCGGGAAACAGGCGCCTCTTGGTTCGGTAGCATTCCCTTCCCCGCGCTCTGAAAAGGTGTTAATGGGACAGCAGGTGCAAGGCAGAGGAAAGTCAGGCTCCACGGGAGGTGCAGGTAAACCCAGCTCCCTTCAAACGCCCTAGAAAGGGAGGCAAACCTGCTTAGGAAAAAAGAAAAGGAGGACTTAGTCACTAAGGTGCCACAACACATTTATTTGAGCATAAGCTTTCCTGAGCTAAATTTCTTAGCCTCTAAGGTGCCACAAGTCCTCCTTTTCTTTTTGCGGATACAGACTAACAGGGCTGTTACTTTGAAACCTGCTTAGGAAAGAAGAGTGTGACTAAGTGTAAGCTTCACTCTTGCCAGCTGTGTGTCTTGCACGTGCACACAGGAGGGAGAGCCTCAGGCTGTGGGAGGAGCGTGTGTTTGCACCACTGTTTAAACTGAACGTATGGGGGCACCGTGTATTTAAGAGGGAAAGTGAGTGTAGAGGCGATTGTCAAGGCTATCAGGCCCAGGGAAAAGTAATCAACATCACCATCTGGTGCACTGAAGGGTCTTCTCTCTTCACAGTGCAAATGATTCCAATATCATTCTGATTTCCTGGCTAAATATAAGGACACAATTTAAAAACAAAATGTGCACATGTTCCACTGTGGGCCACATTCTGCTCTGTGTAAATCTGAAGTCTTTTATTCAGGCCACATTGCCATTAACAAAAATTGAAGTTTTGTGTGAGTATTTGGGGATTGTGCTTTGCATAATGCTAACAGTATGTCTTCTAGGCTTTGATCCTGTCATATGACATTTGTAGGCATAGGGTTCCATGTTCATAGTTTGGTTTGCAACTTTTGGAGTCTTAGAAAAGTTGTGACTAGGGAACACTGAAAAACTCTGGCTCTGATCCTACCACCACTTAATAAGAACATAAAAATGGCCATACTGGATCAGACCAATGGTCCATCTAGCCCAGTATGCTGTCTTCTGACAGCAGCCAATGCCAGGTGCTTCAGAGGGAATGAATAGAACAGGTAATCAACAAGTGATCCATCCTGTGCTGCCTGTTCCAAGATTCTGGCAAATAGAGCATGGTTTTGCATCCCTGCCCATCCTGGCTAGTAGCCATTGATGGACCTATCCTTCATACACATATCTAGTTCTTCTTGAGCCCTGTTATGGTCTTGGCCTTCACAATGTCCTCTGGCAAAGAGTTCCACAGGTTGACTCTGCACTGTGTGTAATTTCATGCATTTTAGTAGTTCCATTGAATTAAAAGTTTTATGAGCATATGTAATTAAAAGTTAAACATCTGTAAGTGGTTGTACGATCTGGGACTTTTCAGGAGTAATCCGTTAATCAAACATACTGGTGACATCAGGGCACATCATGACATTAACACTGCCAGAGTAATTCTGTATGCCTCGCTATGGGCTTGTCTACACAAGAAACTTTTCCAGTTGCACTGATAAACTATACCAGTATAGTTAAATTGCCATAATCATATGGGTGTAACTCCACCATGTTGATGCTCTTATAAGAATGGAAGTGGTTTAAAGTACATTACAAAAAGACAGTGACATAAACTAAATCAGAAAAAGGCATTCTCATTCCCTCATAAGGGCATTCACAGGGAGTTATATTAGTATAACTCAAGTGGTTTAAATTCACACCATCTTATACTTGTGTAACTTTCCCATGTAGGAAAGCCCTGTATCTGTTACAGCCTGATGATGTGCCCCATTTACTTTAATTTATCGGTACTGCTCTGGTTGGGTAACTTCTTTTCTCGCATAATATAGAAAAGTGAACCTGTTTTGTGCCTATGTACAAATACCAGCACAAATAGCATCTGTGATAATACAAGTTATTTCTAAAATATATATGAACTTGCAGAATATTTGTCAGACACTACTAGCAAATGTTTCACGCACACTGCAGTAATTTTTCAGGCTGAAATAGTCATTTTTTTCATTATTGAAGGAAGGTGTTGTTCAAAGCTGTCACTCTTATGGCTGTCAGCTTGAAGTTAAGTGATGATGCTTGTTGTTAATAGGTCTGTCGACTCCTACAATGGATTCTCTACTAGAAAAGTTCAGGATATGTGAGTCACTCTAGAGTTAGTGTATGTCTAAGCAATCAAATACTTTTGCAGAAATAATTATTTGAAAATATGGTACAAGAATATATCAATCTTCTTTGATCTTTAGCTATGGGAGAAATGAGTAACTGAATTAAAAGGTGCACTTCAGTTTTTGAGTGTCAGGAAGAATCTATAAAGTGTATGTATATTTGAGTTAGTCAGCACTGAACAAATTCTGCCCCGGATTCTGTAAAGATGTGTGTGTTCTGAACTTTATGCCATTGAAGTCAATGGGACTCCTCATATGTAAAGTTCATTATTGCAAAAATCTGTGCAGAATCAAAGCCTAAGCTTAACTTTAACCACTGACTTCATTGAGCCATAAGTGCTCTGCTGAATCCGGGCCTTTATATAGCTTCCCAGTGTTTTGAGAGAGATCAGGAAAATTGTTAAATTACTTTTGCTTCTTGATCTTAGAATCAAAATCACTTTTAAGCAAGAGTTTATAAAATGGATATTTCTCTTTAACGATTTTTCATCACTGAAGATCATTACAAGGACTAACTTTAAAAATGTTAACTTTGGAATGAGTGAAAATTTTCTTTAACTGGGTGATATTTTTAGTTTGAAAATGTAGGGAGGAAGACATAGGTATCATGCTTAGACTGGTCAAAACCAGGACAAAATATTGCAGATAATGAATGAGTGGTTCTTGTGTTTTTAAAAAAACAACCCTCCCACCCCCCGAATTTCATAAGGAAGTTCTATAAAATGCAATATAACCTCCACTGCTCTAGGTGTCCTTCCACTGCTCTGGATTACATGAGTTATGTAATTACAATAGCTGGAGTATATTTTACCCTTTTACAGTCTACTGTATTTGGCAATTTAAAAACATTCTCATGATAAACATGAAAACATTTCTCAACATTGTTCTGCTTAATTTGATGTTTTGGCAAGGGAACTATATATGTATTTCATATGCTTTGCAATGTTAAGTTTTGTCAAGAGGGACAGCCTCACTTTAAGAGGGGCTGGGTCGTAACATTTGTAGAACAGTGCCATGTAACTTGTAAGCAAAGTAGACTGGTGCTCAGGAGTGGATTCACTATGAAACAAACCATGTGGTGGCACGGGGCCCCCAGCGATAGAGGGGGGGCCCCCAAAATGCAGGACAAATATCTGACAACCTGCCCCTGAGTCCAGGCTACAGCACAGCAGGGCTCAGGCAGGCAGGTTGCCTGCATGCTGTGGCCGGTGGCCCCAGACCGCTCCGGGAAGCGGTCAGCTGCTGGCACGTCTCTGTGCACCCCTGTGGGGGGAGGAGGCGGCTCCGCGCGCTACCCAGACCTACTCGCCTCCTCCCTCCAAGGGCAGCCCAGAGACGTGCCAGCAGCAGGGCTAAGGTGGCTCCCTGCCCGCTCTGCTTCCCTCCCTCCGTGCCACTTGACTCCCAGAAGCAGCTGGCATGTCCCTGTGGCCCCTGTGTGTGTGTGTGTCTCTGCACGCTGCCCCTGCCCTGAACACCAAGACTGCAGCTCCCATTGGCCGGGAACTGTGGCCAATGAAAGCTGCGGGGAATGTGCCTGCAGGCAGTGGTGCGCGGAGACCCCCTTCCTGCGCCTACTCCCCCCCCTGCCTAGGAGCCGCTGCCAGAGGGTGGGTGGGTGGGTGGGTCGGGGTGTGTGTGTGTGTGTGCTGGGAGCTGCCCGAGGTAAGCACTGCCTCCCTCCCACACCCCAACCCTCGCCCCATCCCAGAGCATGCACCCCACTTCCAAGCTTCCTCCCAGAGCCCGAACCTCTCCCCACCCCCTGCCCCAGCTCAGAGCCTGCATCCAAACTTCCTCCCAGAGCCCGCACCCCTTCCTGTACCCCAATCCCCTGCCCCAATCAAGGTACTTCACTTTATTTTCATTAACTTCCCATTACTTATAGTATAGGAGGAGGATGAAGAAAAAAAGAATGAAAAATGGGGGGGAGAGAGGAGAGAGCATTCTTTTTCTTGGCTGGATCCCGAGGGGAGGGCCTGAAAATGAAGCTGCATGCAGGGCCCCACTTACTCTAAATCAGCCACTGCTGGCGCCCTCAACTTCTTTCTAACGTCAGTCTCATTAATGAAATATAGGCCTAGACGCATTCTCTAGCTTCTAGGATTCACTCAGGCTGTGCTTGCACTGCAAGGACATAATTTATTATTGCTTGTTTGTTTACTTCCAATGTGTGTGGCAATAAAAATCAATACAGTAGCTGTGGCTATACTCATAAATTTTTAGTTTGATAGCTGAATATATAAAAACTCCCTAAAAACATTGTGTGTTGGGCACTTTGTAGGACGTTCAGTCAAGACGATAACCTTTCAAAGCAATGGAAGCTGAATTTCAAATAGCAGATTTCTCACGTTTCTAAAATAGCAAAGCCAAAAAAGCAAA
Source organism: Lepidochelys kempii (assembly GCF_965140285.1). Taxonomy (NCBI): domain Eukaryota; kingdom Metazoa; phylum Chordata; order Testudines; family Cheloniidae; genus Lepidochelys; species Lepidochelys kempii. The sequence goes on along the minus strand of NC_136384.1, from coordinate 61,351,639 downwards.
CCTTAAGGGCATAATCCTACTGTCACATACAGCAATTTAATTTCACTGGCTTCAGTGGAGTTATACCAGAGTGAGTAATATCAGAGTCAACCTATAAAACAAAATCAAGCCATAAACTCAGTCAATGAAAGCCTACCCATTTATATCGGATGGTCTCTCATTAATGGGTCTGATACAGAGCATATGAGTCCCATGGAAGTTGATCAGAGTTCTGTGTGTGGAATAACTTGAGGACTGATTTCCACCCTCTCCCCTTTATGTATTAATGAATATAACCATGTATAATTTAGGAAGAAAAAACAAAAGTACATGTAATTTTTTTAAAATACTGTTTAAGGACAAACTTTGTTCAGTACCTTAACTTGTAGAAGTTGTCATAGTTCCACACAGGGCCGGTGCAAGGATGTTTCGCGCCCTAGGCAAAACTTCCACCTTGCGCCCGCCCGGCCCCCCGTAGCAGCTCCCCGCAGCCACTCCCCCTTGGCCTGGGGAGCCGTGCAGCAGCTCCCCGCCCCAGCTCATCTCTGCTCTGCCTCCTCCCTGAGCATGCCACTGCTACACCGGTTCTCCTGCCTCCCAGGCTTGTGGTGCCAATCAGCTGTTTGGCGCTACGAGCCTGGGAGGTGGGAGAAGCGGAGCGAGAAGGCAGAGCAGAGGTGAGCTGGGGCGGGGAGCAGTTCCCCTCCCCCCATTACTTGCTGCAGGTGGCCTTCCCCGCGCCCCCCTGCCTCAGCTCACCTCTGCTCCACCGCCTATCCGGAGTGCGCTTTTGGCCGCCCCCAAAGACTTGGCGCCCTAGGCGGCCGCCAAGTTCGCCTACTGGTTGTACCGGCCCTGGTTCCACAGTAAAAACCAGGAATATAGAAATATGACTCTTCGAAAAAGAATGAAGGACGTGGTCTTGGGCACATTTAATCTTTAATTAGTAAAAACAATCTATTTATTATTAATTTACTCTGTCTACACTGCTGTTGGTGTGCATGACACCTCACCAGGAGAATAAAGGTGCATTCCATGACCTGAGGAGTTCATCCTGCACAAAGAACTGTATTGGTGTAGGGGGGTGTACCTGCTGAGCTCTCTTTGCAGGATCATGGCTTAGGTAAGTGGTGTCCAATCTGTCAGCATAAGAAATGAACATATGATATTATTTCACAAGGTCAAGAGGCCACTGTCAATACTTCTTCATGCCTATTCTTTGCCCAGTTGCACTTCCTCTGCTTGACCTAAGTTCCAGTTATTTCTAGCTAGCTGGTGTAAGATAGTGAGCTGCGGAGGTTAAAATAAATAGAGGGAGCACACCTCCTCCTTCTCCGCTAAAAGCGGAGGGAGCATTCCCTCCTTGCCCTGGCTTGGGTAAGCAGTGCTCTCTATCCAGTGTTCTCTTGTCTAGTGTGGTGATCATCCCCCTCCTAGTTCAATCCTGTTTAACCACTGGGGAGCTGTAACTGGTCATTGGTTTCCCCCCCCCCCCTTCCCCTCTTCTGGGCTGTCATGGATGGCTGTTAGAGGAAGAAGAGCCAACTTTTACGGTAGTGTTTTCTTCTAAATTCAGGTGGACCCAACTGAGTTCCTATACTGTCCTCCCTGTGGACAGGCATGGCATGGAAGCAGGAAACAATTTACTTTTTGGGATGCCAGAGAAAAAACAGAGTACAGGAGTTTGGGCCAAGAGAACCTCCTATCAGTTAATAGAAAAGTGTAAGATAAAGGAGTGGGGAAAGGAGCTGTTGCTAAAGATTTCCTCTGCAACAGCTTTCTGAAGAATTTCTGAAGGCTCTCTTTCCCTGGTCTTTAATGTTACCAGTGGATGAGTCTAGATTCTGGGATCTCCCCCAGACTCCCTCCAGTTATGCAGTTCTGACAGAAGATGTTCCTTTAGCAGTGTGAGCTGTATTTGTCTGCTTCTCATCTTTTAGGCTGTGTCTTTGATTTATGTCTTACATCGCAATACTTTAACTGTATGCACTTATAGTTAATCTTAAAATCAAAAGACAGTACAGTACAACCGTATTTAATCAAGTGGAAGTTCACTTGTGCTTATAATTAACTAAAGCTCGTCCCTGGAGTTTTCAAAGTGGATCACTTGCAAAATTGGCTGGTTAGCATTTAAATTTCTTCCCCATCCTCTGGAGTGGGGTAACCAGAGCAGAGACATTTCAAAGCCAGCTAGCAACTCTTTTATTTTGAACTTTCATTTTTTCCTCCTTGAAATCTTTGCAGGTATAGGGTTGTAATTTACTCTCCTCCTGCCCCCCCCCCCAAACTGCATTTGGGGGAATGAATGGCTCGTTGGAAAGTCAGGATTGGAACACAGTGTGGGGTAAACGGGTTACTTCTATGTTTTGATATTGCAATCCCATATCTTTCACTTTTCCTGTTTTTGGTAAAAGTACAGTAGTACTTGTGAAAGTTGAATTGAATACAATTGTATTTACAAAAAAGCCTTATACAGTGTTTTACCACAATTGTTACAGCATGGTAGTTTGCAACTAAATTCTTCAGTGGTCATTGCTGAATCTTTTATTTTCTATAAAAATAGCATCTCTTAAGGAAACATTTTTTAACAAGGGGACTAACTCCTTTGACCACCAAGGAATGGAAAATAATAAGTTTGTTACTGTAGAACTGTTCCATGTGTGCTCCATTTTAGGTACCATTTTAAAAAGAGAAAGTTCATGCTTGATCCACAATTTAAAGTGAAAAATCTAAAACAACTTGCTACTATGATAGAATTTTAGGAATTTTTTTTCAGTGCTTCATCTTGCCTATGATGGAGCCATCTGCCCCTTTAAGGGTCTGTGGCCAGAGCTGTTTGGCACTGGTAGAGGGCATTATCAATCCTAACTGGGAAGGGTCTAGGTGATTACTATAAAGGCTGAAAGAGGAAAAGGGAGCTACAGGAAGCAGGTTGGCTTTTGGGATAAGTCCTGGAATGTATAAGTCCTGGAATAGCAGGTGTCCCAGTATATTGCCTGTGGGAGGACAGAGGAAAGTTGCCAGGAGTAGGGAGGGTCTGACAAGGAAGACCTGTGCTAGTGAAATGATTTAGCTATGGAACTTTTCAGCAAAAAAAAAAAAAAAGCCCTGATGAAAAGGGCCTCCTCCAGACTCAGGTTGTGGTGTCAGTCCTACCTGGGCTGGGTGAGACAAGGCAGCAACCTACACTGCCAGTATGGTGAAGTGCATATAGAAAAGTTGTTAGGCAAAATTCCTATTTAGAGTTCTATCATTTCATTGCAAAAAAAGTGCTTTTTAGCACTTAAAAGCATCAGCACACACAGTTTTTAAAACTGACTGTGTCTAGTGGGGTCCTGCAGGGATTGGTTCTTGGCTATACTTTCAAACATTTTTATCAATGACCTGTAAGAAAACATAAAATCATCACTGATAAAGTTTGCAGATGACACAATAATTGGAATGAATGGTAAATCAGGAAGACGACAAGTCAACTGACAGAGTGATCTGGATCACTTGATAAGTAGGGCGGAAGCAAACTGTGCATTTTAATACATCTGGGAACATATAATACCGGCCATACTTACAAGATGGAAGATTCTATCCTGCAAAAAAGTGACTCTGAAAAAGATTTAGGGGTCATAGCAGATATTAGCTGAATATGAGTTCTCCATATGATGCTGGCCAAAAGATCTAATATAATCTTTGGATGCATAAACAAAGGATTCTTGAGTAGGAGTAGAGAGGTTATTTTACCTCTGTATTTTGCACACCTCAATGTGCTGCTGGAATATTATGTCCAGTTCTGGTGCCCACAATTGAAGAAAGATGTTGATAAATTGGAGAGGGTTCAGAAAAGAGCCAAGAGAATGATTAAAAGATTAGAAAACATGCCTTATCATGATAGATTCAAAGAGCTCAATCTATTTAGCTTAACATAGAGAGGGTTAAGGGGAGAGTTGACTAGCCTATAAGTACCTACATAGGGAACAAATATTTAATGATGGGGTCTTCAGTCTAGCAGAGAAAGGTGTGACAGGGTCCACTGGCTGGAAGCTGAAGCTAGACAAATTTGGGCTGAAAATAAGGTGTAAATATTTAACAGTGAGAGTAATCAACCAGTGGAACAAATTATCAAGGGTCATGGTGGATTCTGCTTCAGTGACAATTAAGTCAAGATTGGAGGCTTTTCTAAAAGATCTTCTCTAGGAATTATTTTGGGGAAATTCTGTAGCCTGTGTTATGTACAGGAGGTCAGACTAGTGATCACAATGGTCCCTTCTGTCCATGGAATCTATGAATCATAAAGCTTCATTAAGTACTCCTAAATTACCGTATATACTCTATCATAAGCCGGTTCATTTATAAGCTGAGCCCCACAAGATGGATAAGTAAAAATGGAAAATTTTTATGACCCATTCATAAGCCGATCCTATAATTCAGGTGTCAGCAAAACTTTTTGGCTCCCGGGCCATCAGGATAAGCCACTGGCGGGTCGAGATAGGTTTACCTCCGTGTCTGCGGACGCTCGAGGTAAACAAATGAAGTAAAGGTTTCAGAGTAACAGCCGTGTTAGTCTGTATTCACAAAAAGAAAAGGAGTACTTGTGGCACTTTAGAGACTAACCAATTTATTTGAGAATAAGCTTTCGTGAGCTACAGCTCACTTCTGTAGCTCACAAAAGCTTATGCTCAAATAAATTGGTTAGTCTCTAAAATGAAGTAAACAAAGTGTCCCTGCGTGCCAGCTGCTTACCCTGATGGGCTGGGACAGCAACTGGTGGGGAAATTTTTTGGGGGGGAGAAGCTGGGGGCCAGGGGAGTAACCCCTGTGCCCACGCCCCCCCACATGACCCCACCCCTAGCCCAAGACCCCCACACTCTCCCCATCCCATCCTTTCCTACCTTATCTGGGGAGGGCCAGGGGAGGATGTCTCTGTTGGAGCAGCTCCAGCCAAGCCAGGCTGGGCAGCGTGGCCGCAACCTGCTCAGGCAGGCCAAACCAGGCGGGATGGCCGCAGCCTGCTCTGCAGGGCGGGGCTGAGCAAAACGGCTGCTGCAGCCTGCCAGCCCTGGAGTTGCAGTTGCTTCAGAGGTGTGGGGGAGAGCAGTGTGGCCAGAAACGGAGAGACTCTGGCCCTGCCTCTTCCCTTCTTGCTCTGCTGGCTGTGCTGCCTCTCCTTGCTCCCTCTGTTGGGGGGAGGGGCTGTGTCCCATCTCTCCCTCTCTATACCTGTTCATAATCTGACCCCCTTCTCTGGTGCTTCCCTTTTTTACTAAAAATAATTCAGCTTATGAACTGTTTTATTTTGTGGTATGGCACAGTATACTAACAAATGCTAGATTTTGCCCTGGGATGCATCTCTGTGGAGCTCCACAAGGCTTCAGTGAGACCTCTATGTGCAGTCTGAGGACAGAATTTGTCTTTCAGTCTTTAATTTTGTTACTGATTCCAGACCTTGGTGATTATATAATGTTGTGAATTAGGCTATTAAATAACAGTAACCCCCTAATGTTATAAGCTTTAAAAATAAAAGTAGTTATTTGCTTTCTCTATAAAGAAAGAGGAAAACATCTAAACCAGGGATGCTGGAACAATTTTTATAGAGGGTGTGTGTGCTGAGAGCTATTGAATCAAACTGTAAACCCTTTATATAATGGAAATCACTTCAAGCCGGGGTGTGACAACTTAGCACCCATAGTTCCACTACCTATTGGCTGTGAGAGACTTAACTTACACAATTTATAATTATTCCCCCATTCACTTCTGCATAGTGTTTTGTATTGGAGTTCTTTTAGAAAAGGGTGTTAAATGATGCATATAAATGTGTTTATGAAATGGATAGAAATTGTGAAAGATATAGCCTGTGGATAGTCATCCTGGTGGAATATGGTTGGTTCGGGAGCCCAAATTCAACCAGTGAATTGGAGGGTCCTGTCTGAGTTTTCTGACCAGCAATTTGGAACCCTTTATAGAGTAACTGGAGTGGGACCTGGTGGTAAAGGCTTCTCAGAACTGGAGAATTCACAGTGAGGAAACCCATTTTCTGCTTTCTACTTGATCACCGCTGCACCAGTGTGTGTAGTTTTGTGACTAAGAACTTTGGGCCTCAATAAAACGGACAATTATATTCAGGATTGAGGGGTCTGGCAAACACCTCATACACTGCTTGGGTTTTTAAATTTAATCTTTTATGTGGTGTTTCTCCCCAGATAAGAGTAATTGTGGTTTGTATTCCCAAAGAGTGCTTGAGTGGAGCAGAAGCACCTGTGAAAGTACATGGAGGGTCAAAACTTTAAATTCTTAAAGCCTAGCTTGGGGTGGATAGGATAAGATTTTAGAAGGTGGTTTGAGCCAGTCACTTTGTTTTAAACAGAACCCTTGGACAGTATTGAACTGCCCTTTTAATGGCTAATGATGCCTGACAGAGGCTTACATAACTCTTTGCAAATACTTTACTATGCATCGTGGTATAAATTCAGTAACAATGCTGCTAGAGAAATGTATTGCAAAAACTTTTTTTGGAGTACTGTTTTTAACCTCAGACTGCAAGTTAAATAGCAAAATATACTGAAAGGGTAATAGTCTAATTTGTATTCCACTATTACTTTTCATCCAGAAATCTTATAGTACTTTACAAATGTTAATTGATTAAAGTCTCATCACCTTGGGAAATACATAAAAGGATCACTTCACCTGCCACGGAAATGCATTCTGCTGTGAGTTGGAACACAGCCAGGGGCCTGATTTTCCTTTCTCTCTTTCATCAGTGTAAAACAGGAATCATAGAATTATAGAATATCAGGGTTGGAAGGGACCTCAGGAGGTCATCTAGTCCAACCCCCTGCTCAAAAGCAGGACCAATCCCCAATTAAATCATCCCAGCCAGGGCTTTGTCAAGCCTGACCTTAAAAACTTCTAAGGAAGGAGATTCCACCACCTCCCTAGGCAACGCATTCCAGTGTTTCACCACCCTCCTAGTGAAAAAGTTTTTCCTAATATCCAACCTAAACCTCCCCCACTGCAACTTGAGACCATTACTCCTTGTCCTGTCCTCTTCTACCACTGAGAATAGTCTAGAACCATCCTCTCTGGAACCACCTCTCAGGTAGTTGAAAGCAGCTATCAAATCCCCCCTCATTCTTCTCTTCTGCAGACTAAACAATCCCAGTTCCCTCAGCCTCTCCTCATAAGTCATGTGTTCCAGACCCCTAATCATTTTTGTTGCCCTTCGCTGGACTCTCTCCAATTTATCCACATCCTTCTTGTAGTGTGGGGCCCAAAACTGGACACAGTACTCCAGATCAGGCCTCACCAATGTCGAATAGAGGGGGACGATCACGTCCCTCGATCTGCTCGCTATGCCCCTACTTATACATCCCAAAATGCCATTGGCCTTCTTGGCAACAAGGGCACACTGCAGGAGTTGAAGTTGCACTAATTTCACATAGCTGGGAGAGAAGAATTAGTCTCATATTTTTAGAAGTATACTATACCCAAATTAAAATTTAGGGTGAATTCTAGACAGGCCAGTTGCAATTATTTGATTTGGCATTTGCCAGCCACACAGTACCCTGTAATAGTACTAAAACACTTCAGTATGGAAAGTCAAGGGGAAGAGTGTCACCTACTAAATCATCACTTCCTGTAGCAACTAGGTATTTATTAGAAGTTTCCCAATACCGTCCAAGTACCTAACCATCATGCTTCTCATAGCCCATCAAATCTCTCAAACCAATAACAAAAGGTAGTATGGCTGCAGATTTATATATCTAGATTATATACCTCATGTTATTGAGTATGCATACTGTCATAAATATAAAGGGAAGGGTAACTACCTTTATGTATACAGTGCTATAAAATCCCTCCTGACCAGAGGCAAAACCCTTTCACCTGTAAAGGGTTAAAAAGCTAAGGTAACCTCACTGGCACCTGACCCAAAATGACCAATGAGGGGACAAGATACTTTCAAATCTGGAGTGTGTGTGGAGGGGGACGACGACACAAGGGGTTTTGTCTGTCTATGTGATGACTTTGCTGGGAACAGATCAGAAATGCAAGCCTTCCAACTCTTGTCAAGTTAGTAAGTAATCTAGCTAGAAAATGCGTTAGATTTTCTTTTGTTTAATGGCTGGTAAAATAAGTTGTGCTAGAGGGAATGTATATTCCTGTTTTTTGTGTCTTTTTGTAACTTAAGGTTTTGCCTACAGGGATTCTCTGTATTTTGAATCTGATTACCCTGTAAGGTATTTACCATCCTGATTTTATAGAGGTGTTTTTTATCTTTTCTTTAATTAAAATTCTTCTTTTAAGAACCAGATTGATTTTTTTTTTCATTGTTCTTAAGATCCAAGGGTTTGGGTCTGTGTTCACCTGTACTAACTGGTGAGGATTATTATCAAGCCTTCCCCAGAAAAAGGGTTGTAGGGCTTGGGAAGACGTCTCCAAGTGGTCTCTTTCCCTGTCCTTTGTTTAAAATTCTTGGTGGTGGCAGCATACTGTTCAAGGACAAGGCAAAGTTTGTACCTTGGGGAAGTTTTTAACCTAAGCTGGTAAGAATAAGCTTAGGGGGTCTTTTATGCAGGTCCCCACATCTGTACCCTAGAATTCAGAGTGGGGAAGGAACCTTGACACACACGCTGTTTGTTTATTCAGTTGAGTGATTCTTCAAAAATCCAATTTTGTGAATTCCTTAAAGTAAGAACTAGGGGTAGATCCATAGAGCAATTTAGGCTCGTAACTTCCATTGAAATCAATGGAAGTTAAGAGCCAAAATAGAAGTTAGGAGCCTAAAGATGTCCAGAGTGTCCACCCTTAAGACTAGCTAAGTGCCATGTTAGGATGTAACTTAGGTCTGCTGATGGGGATTGTGTCCTTTTAGATCTTTGGTTAAAAACACCTTTTTGTTAATTGCAGTATTTCCTGTCATAGCAAAGCAAAAAGTATGGCTTAATGCAAAATATAGTAAGGCTTGTTTTTTAAAAAAACTATTTACAAGCATTTTCAATGTATTTATACACATCCCATGATACTACATACTATAGCTATCTTTTCATCACAATAGTAAAAATGCTTGGCTCAAAGGAGTACACAACGAAGTTTGAAGGGTTTTTTTAATCATCTTACAGCTTTCACTGCTCAATCATCATCTATGTGTATGCCTTAAAACAAGAATTCATTATTAGTTGCCTCCTAATATTTTGAAATTTTCGGGAGAAGCATTGGTTATGTGATTCTTCTAAAACAACTTAATGAATATTTAGCATTCATGTAAGGCTCCCATTAATAGCACCTGAGAATGAAGTGTCCTGTTGATCCACAGAATGATATAATAGTAGTGAAATCTTCCCCAGACTACCTTACCAATGTGCCTTCAGCATAAGCTGAGAAACTATCTCCTTGCCCCAAATAATTTTGGTTACTGCTGATCTGAGCCAGTTTTTAACAGATTTGCTAGACACAAAAGGGTCTATGGTCCTCTCCAATCCTTTAATCCATTCATAATGTTATCAGCTCTCATGACTTTGGCCCCTGCTTGGAGTCAGTCTCCCTATCAGGTGAGCAGCTCCAGCCAACTCCTCCCGCTTTCCCACCTCCCACAGTTTCCAGCCCATCACAGGGGAAAGCCTCCTGTGCTTAGATGCCCTCTCCACTTCCACACCTCCTGGGAAGCGCAGCCATCTGCTGCAGAAGACAGGCACAATTTTTCTCTCATGGGAGTTGGCAGGAGTATTTGGGTAAGGGGTGGGGGAGAAAGAGCAGCTGATACCATTCTGACATGAGGGGAGGAGAGAGCAGAAAGAGCCCAGCATCTCTGCTCCCTCCTTACCCACTCCCCTCCTGTGAATAATGGGCTAGTCTTTTCACTCCTTCTCCTTTCCCAGGACTGGTGTTTCAGGGACAGAGAAGGGAGAGGGTGTAGAGCCCCTGCAACTGTCCCCCTCCATGCCTGAGAAGGGGATGCTGCTGCTGCAACTGCCCCTTGGGCCTGGGAGAAAGAACAAAGAATCCTTGTAGGAGCAGGGACAGATGTGGGATGGAAGGAGGCAAGGTTAAGGGGGCGGGGAGAAAAGGGGCTTAATGAAATGCATAGTTAAGTGATTGATTAGGAAATAGGCAGATCTCTGGCTGGGGCCAGAATTAATTGATTAGAAGTTCTGGGTTTGGGAAGAAGCTAGAAGCTCCACACCTTAAGGCAATCCTTGAGCGTGCCTGTGACTGGCCAAAAGTGTCCCAGATGCCTCCCCCTCCCCTTCCTCCCCCTACCTGTACACACACATGGTCACAAGGGGGATTCAAAAACCAAATGACAAACCAAAAAACCCACAATATAATCTGTCTGTTAAAATCTGAGGATTTTTGGGCCAATTTTACAATCTTTTTGGAGTCTGATTTTATGATTTTTAAAATTTTGGCATTGGCAGTACTGCACCCCATCCAACAGGTCTGATTCTTTTAAATCAGTTTTGCAGATATTTTCTTTCTTAAATTTAAAATACATACAGACTTTTGTTCATTTCAGTGTACTCCAATATTGTTCTTTGCATATATGTCGTTTAAAACAGTTTGTATCAGAAGCCTTCACCCACACTAATGTTATCATATAAATGACATTTTGTAATACCAAAGTGGATTTGGGAGTACCCAGAATATCCATTATAACATGATTTTTGGTGGTTTTTTTATAGTAGTACTAAATCCAAACCATTTTAAAATTAATTTTCCCAGAAAGAGCGGCGAATGAATGGTGCATTAACATTACTTCTCCTCCTTTACTGAAGCTAGTGTCCTGAATTTTCCAGTCAGTTGAAATGATGACTAGATCTGAAGAAGAGCTCTGTGTAGCTTGAAAGCTTGTCACTTTCACCAATAGAAGTGGGTCCAATAAAATATATTACCTCACCCACCTTGTCCCTCTGACAGGCTGGCAGTCATTTGGTGCTTTATACTTTTAAATTAAGTGTGTTTAGAACCACTGTTTTTGAAATACAATTGAATTCTTGCTCTGATGTCTTTTGAAGCTGAGCATGATTTATACTGGAAATGGTATTCTCATTTGATAGCTGCTGGACATTCCAAGATGTCTTGTTTTTTCACACTGTTCCTGTCTTTCTCAGAAGTGGAAGCCTTTATCTGCTAAATTGATTATCATGTATAATAGCTGAGTGTCTAGTGGCGGTGACTGCTTACTTTTTAGCATAGCATAGCAATGAGCTGTCCCTTGCAAAGTCTGTTTCTTATACCAGCCAATGAGATGTAGCTCTATGCTGCTCTTTTGCATTATAACTATTAGAGGTGCATGTATTAAGAAATAGAGCTCTCCGAAAGCTGCCATCAACAAAGGAATGTAGGAATTGCTATGGTGGCTCAGACCCAGTGGCTAGTACCCGATGCTTCAGAGGAAGGTGTAATAACTCTGCAGTAAGCAGATATGGGATAATCTACTCTCCCCCCGCCCCCCCACACGTGCGTGTGCACACACACACACACACACACACACACACTAGGTATCATCCTTCTTGATGATAGTTAGGGATTGGCTTAAACAGTGAAGCATTGTTTACCATCCCTTCCAAAATTTTTATAATTATGACTAGGGGGTTGCATGCTCTGTTGCTTCTGTAGGCTGAACTCATCGCTTGTACCAGGGGCATCTTGAACCCTTCCATTCTCCTCCCACAAACTCCGTGTGCACCACCTTCACTCTGTTTCAGGGACTCTGAATGCTCTCCTATTGACCCATCCTCCCGCTTTCCCGCCATTATTTTTTTTCTTTGCCTAGGAGATAAGGAATTCAGTGTGTTAAACTGAGATGACATGGGGGATAATGTTGTGTTGGAAGGTGTTAAGGGCTACGCCAACAAGTTCTTTTATCTATAGATAATTTTGAGTATGTCTACACAGCAGCTTGGAGTGTGCTTCCCAGCCCAGGCAGATAGACTTGAGCTAGAACACTTAACATCCACAGTGCTGTTTTTAGGCATGGGTTGTGGCTTGGGATAGCCACCACAGTTGAGATCCAAGTAGTCACTAAGCTTGGACTGTGGTGGCGGCTTGCCTGAGCTGCTGCCCACACTGCAACATCCACACTGCTATTTTGAGCAAGCTTGCTCAAGTGGAACTAGTGCAAGTCTGTCTACTTGTGCTGGGAGTCGCACTCCCAGCTGCAGTGTAGGCACACTCTTGCACAGTTGAAGCTGCTGGGACCGCTAACTAAAAGCCAGAAGCTGCACATGTCCCCCATTTTCCTTTTCTGGTTTTCCAATTTTCACCAAAATTAATTGGATTCTTCCCATTGATGCCCACCATATTCCCTGAAAATTTGGAATCTATTGCATAGGGCACTCAAAAGTTATTGATTTTTACTTAGCCTCAACAACTATCTGTGGCAGTGAGTCCAATTACGTGTTGTTACATGTTACCCTTATCAGTTTTGAACTTGCTATCTTTTAATTTAATTGACTGTTCCCTTGTTTTTGTGTTGATGAGAATGAGCAAACGGAAATTATCATAGAATATCAGGGTTGGAAGGGACCTCAGGAGGTCATCTAGTCCAACCCCCTCCTCAAAAGCAGGACCCATCCCCAATTAAATCATCCCAGCCAGGGCTTTGTCAAGCCTGACCTTAAAAACGTCTAAGGAAGGAGATTCCACCACCTCCCTAGGCAACGCATTCCAGTGTTTCACCACCCTCCTAGTGAAAAAGTTTTTTCCTAATATCCAACCTAAACCTCCCCCACTGCAACTTGAGACCATTACTCCTTGTCCTGTCCTCTTCCACCACTGAGAATAGTCTAGAACCATCCTCTCTGGAACTACGTCTCAGGTAGTTGAAAGCAGCTATCAAATCCCCCCTCATTCTTCTCTTCTGCAGACTAAACAATCCCAGTTCCCTCAGCCTCTCCTCATAAGTCATGTGTTCCAGACCCCTAATCATTTTTGTTGCCCTTCGCTGGACTCTCTCCAATTTATCCACATCCTTCTTGTTGTGTGGGGCCCAAAACTGGACACAGTACTCCAGATCAGGCCTCACCAATGTCGAATAGAGGGGGATGATCACGTCCCTCGATCTGCTCGCTATGCCCCTACTTATACATCCCAAAATGCCATTGGCCTTCTTGGCAACAAGGGCACACTGCTGGCTCATATCCAGCTTCTCGTCCACTGTCACCCCAGGTCCTTTTCCGCAGAACTGCTGCCTAGCCATTTGGTCCCTAGTCTGTAGCTGTGCATTGGGTTCTTCCGTCCTAAGTGCAGGACCCTGCACTTATCCTTATTGAACCTCATCAGATTTCTTTTGGCCCAATCCTCCAATTTGTCTAGGTCCCTCTGTATCCTATCCCTGCCCTCCAGCGTATCTACCACTCCTCCCAGTTTAGTATCATCCGCAAATTTGCTAAGAGTGCAATCCACACCATCCTCCAGATCATTTATGAAGATATTGAACAAAACCGGCCCCAGGACCGACCCCTGTTCCCAGTCTGCCTGTTCCATACCATTAATTATTTTATATACTTTTATTATTTCACCTTTTATTAATCTCCCTTCTAAAGTAAACAATCCCAGTTTTTTCCATCTTCCTTCATCTTCCTTCTCTGAATCTCCTCTAGTTCTGCAGTATGGTTTGTGAGATGAGTAGTCTATAACTAGACTCCTACTAGAATCAAAATTAGCTCTGATATTCCACAGTGGAGAGAGGAAGAAATGCAATTGGCATGCGGGGCCCATCCCACTAGGTATTAATACCTGTCCCCAGCCTCTCTCAATTCACTGAGTTTTGGAACCCAGGTCCCTTGCCTAGCGAGTGCTACTTAGGTGATGGGGAGTCCCTCCATCATAACAAAAGGCCAAGTACAGTTCCACTGTCCTTGATTCACATAATCAGGATAATCACAAGTTATTCTTCTTGCCCCAATAACAGAGAAACTGGGGATCCCACAGCAGCCAAAGTGACCATTTGGGCAGCTATGGGCTCATGCTAGGTGGGGGTGGGTGTGCCTATGCAAATGAGATCAGCCCCTGAAATTCTTTTCCACAACTTGCCACAACACACCACCAGATGTCAGGGTGGAGCTCATCCTGACTCTGCTTACACTTGGAAGCAGTATTAAATGTGACACATAAGATTGAGAGAGTATTTTTAGAGGGAAGAATGTCTATGGATTCACAAAAAATGTTAGCTCAGAAAGAGTGACTTCCCCTCTCCTGCTCTTTACCTATCTAGTCCTTTGCATCCTCTTTCCAGCCTTTGCATCCTACTTCTATGCCCTTCTTCCCGACTTTGTGACCAACCTAGTCCCCTGAACACCCTTGTTCATCATGCCCCTCCAGTCCCCTGCATCCCAGCCATTCCTACCACATTCCCCTGAAACGGCTTGGTGCCTCTTCTTATGCTTTCCCATTTTGTACTCTTCTTTTGTGCTCCTCGAACACCCACACCATCTTCACGCCATGTCAGGTTACCATTCTGAGATCAGAGAGTGCAACTTCGTTCACCTTCTTCCTTCCCATCAGTAAATGTTCTTCCTGGTCCTCTGCTGTCCTCATTATATGCCCTACCCCTCCCTCTTTTAGAGTGCAGGCCCTCCATACTTCCCCATTTCTTACATCATCTACCTAGGGCTCAGATTAGGAGCTGCTATAACAAAGCCTGGAGGCAGCAGAAGCAGTAGGTCATCTTATTTATGAACACTTATATTGTTAATGTTCTAAACTTTTTGCTCCAGGTACATGTAAAACCAATTCTTCGTGTCTTTGTAACTTTCCCATTAACTTACTCCCTGTTAAAAAAGAGAAAAAGACTAAATTTTCCTGAGCAAGGCCCACAAAATGAATTTGGAGTTTGCTTTAATGAGCTAAGTATGATTAGGATATATTTATACAACTTAACAGGGATGCTTTTGATACCCTGGAACTTTAAAAAGAGACATCTTTTTGATGTCTCCCCCCCACTCCTTCCCCTTCCTCCTCCTCCCCAACCCAAAAATAAAAAATAGGATCCTGGGATGAGACATGAGATGTGACATGTACAATTTCTGGGGGATTGGTTGTTGCTTGGAGAAATTCGGAGGAGGGTTGAACATTTGGCCATATAATGCAAAGATGGCTTCAGCCTTAACACTAGAGCACCTATGATTGCTCCATAATCAGTATAATCAATTTGTTATTTTACCAACCTATAACTCGTCAGAGATTCTGCTAGATTTTTTCCCCCCCACCAGCTTGATTTTTTTGATTCAGAAAAAGATTGTTTTGTTTGGGAATCTTAAATAAACAACAAAAAAGAAAAAAAAACAAAAAAAAATGGACACAAATCAGATGTCAAGAATTATAACATTCATAAACCAGTCGGAGAACACTTCAATCTCTCTGGTCACGCAATCACAGACATGAAGGTCGCTATCTTACAACAAAAAAACTTCAAATCCAGACTCCAGCGAGAAACTGCTGAATTGGAATTCATTTGCAAATTGGATACTATTAATTTAGGCTTAAATAGAGACTGGGAGTGGCTAAGTCATTATGCAAGGTAGCCTATTTCCCCTTGTTTTTTTCTACCCCCCCCCCCCCCCCACACACGTTCTGGTTAAACTTGGATTTATGCTGGAAATGGCCCACCTTGATTATCATGCACATTGTAAGGAGAGTGGTCAGTTTGGATGAGCTATTGCCAGCAGGAGAGTGAGTTTGTGTGTGTATGGGGGTGGGGAGGTGAGAGAACCTGTATTTCTGCTGGAAATGGCCCACCTTGATTTTCATACACATTGTGAGGAGAATGGTCACTGCTGGATTACCAGCAGGAGAGTGAGTTTGTGTATGGGGGGGCGGAGGGTGAGAGAACCTGGATTTGTGCTGGAAATGGCCCAACTTGATGATCGCTTTAGATAAGCTATTACCAGCAGGAAAGTGGGGCGGGAGGAGGTATTGTTTCATGGTCTCTGTGTATATAATGTCTTCTACAGTTTCCACGGTATGCATCCGATGAAGTGAGCTGTAGCTCACGAAAGCTCATGCTCAAATAAATTGGTTAGTCTCTAAGGTGCCACAAGTACTCCTTTTCTTTTTGCGAATACAGACTAACACGGCTGTTGCTCTGAAACCTAACAAAAAAGTACATGCTTAAACTCATAGCCCAACTAAAGGGACAAGGTGGATGAGTTAATATCTCTTATTGGACCAATGTGTGGTGGTGAGAGGGACAAGCTTTCAGGCTCCACAGAGCTTTTCTTCAGGTCACCCAGCTTGTATCTCTAATATCCTTGGACCAACATGGTTACAACAACACTGTATCCAATTGTGTTGAATGTCTTATGACTAGTATAGTCTTCCTTAGACTTTTAAAGTAAAATATTGCCATAAGGCAGCAGTTCTCAAACTGTGGGTTGGAACCCCAAAGTGGGTCATGACTGCATTTTAATAGGGTCACTAGGGCTGGTATTAGACTTGCTAAGGAAGCCCTGGGCAGTGGGGCTCAGGTTATAGGCCCTCCACCTGGGGCTGAAGCCCGTGGGCTACGGCTTTGCCCCTTCCACCTGGGGTGGTGAGGCTCTGGCTTTGCTCCCCCTTGCCTAGGGCAGTGGGGCTTGGGAGGGCTCAGGCTTTGGTCCCCCCTCTTGGGGTTGTTTAGTAATTTTTGTTGTCAGAAGGGGGTCATGGTGCAATGAAGTTTGAGAACTGCTGCCATAAAGCACAGGATTTCTGGCTATCTCCAGCTTCTGTGAGCATGTCTATGAATCACCAGCTGTGTTTCATAAATGAACTGTTTGAATCATGATTCTAGTATGGCTTGGTCATGTTCACACAAGCAACTGGGCTCTGGGGGGAAGGAGGTGTGAGTGACTGTCTGCGATGAGGGGGGAGACCCAGCTGGGCTCGGGAGGGGGCAGAAAAATGGGAAATGGGTTGTTGTAGGGCAGTGGTTCTCAAACTTTTTAAAAATCTTTTATTTATTTTTATTTTAAGGACCACTTGAAAATTGCTGAGGGGCTCGGACCACTTACTGATCTTTCCAAATGTTGTTTGTACCATTAGCTAACTATTGTAAAGCGCTTTGGATAAAAGCGCTATATAAAAAACACCTTAACAATTAAAATTTTTTTGTTCTACAAATAAAAGCACACAACTCATATTTTAATATAAGTAGTCTTACCTTTCTATTCATGGTAAATAGGCACAATGGCCTGTGATGGGATGTTAGATGGGGTGGGATCTGAGTTACCACAGAAAATTCTTTCCTGGGTATCTGGCTGGTGAATCTTGCCCATATGCTCAAGGTTTAGCTGATCACCATATTTGGGGTCAGGAAGGAATTTTCCTCCAGGGCAGATTGGAAGAGGCCCTGGAGGTTTTTTGCCTTCCTCTGTAGCATGGGGCACGGGTCACTTGCTGGAGGATTCTCTGATCCTTGAAGTCTTTAAACCACGATTTGAGGACTTCAATAGCTCAGATATAGGTGAGAGGTTTATTGCAGGAGTGGGTGGGTGAGATTCTGTGGCCTGCGTTGTGCAGGAGGTCGGACTAGATGATCATAATGGTCCCTTCTGACCTTAGTAGCTATGAAAGATGGATATGCCCTCTCTCTCCCCTGATCTGGGGCTGGGAAGGAGGCGGGGGGTGGGAGAGATGGTCTCTCCTCAGCAGCCACAGCCCTGGAGCTGGGGAAAGTCACCTTTCTGTGGCCACCGCAGCCCTGCATGTCCCAAATTCCTCCCACATGTAAGGTGAGGTGGTGGCCTATTTTCCCCTGCTTCCCCCACCCCTCCCCCCCCGCCAAGGCCATCACCTCACCTTACATGTGTGTCTTCTCCAGAGTCCAGTCACCTAGGTGTGCAGCTTCACTAATTAGGAGCTTCATTCTCTTGTGTGCAGCCACCCAGGCGTGCACCTTAGAGGGAACTATCCGTGGACCACCTGAATGGAGATCGCAGACCACTGGTGATCCGCGGACCACAGTTTGAGAATCTCTGTTGTAGGGGTTTCTTTAACTCTCTACTCCTGGGAGAATGTTTGTGCATGTGTGTGTGTCTGTATTGTTACAGACATGCTTGCTGACAGGTATTTTGAAATAAATCACCAAAATAATTGAAACTGGCATGATTATATAGTGTTTTGACAAAATTTGCTGAATTTTTAATTTTTTGGTGCAGAATTCCCTCAGGAATATTTTCTGCATCAATCAGTAGTACAAGTCCTTTTAAGGGATTCCAAGATTGCTTTTTATCCGAGAAGTTTAGAATTCTGCTCATGTTGTAATTTGAGCACTGGCTAAGGAGTTTTACCTGATTCTACCAGGGAGACAGCTCTAAATCTCAAGGGCCAAACAAACTACTTTCTAGACTGGAAAAAAATAGAGCATGGCTTCCTACTTTTCTGACCATACCCCAGACAAAATAGAACAATATAGTAATTTAGCGGACAGGGAAAGAAAGGAAGCTAGTCAAGTAGACTTTATCAATACCAATACTCGGACAAACACAGTAGAAAGGGAGCCCACAGCAGGAGAGCCTATGGAAATTAAAGAGGATGATCCTAAGAGTCTGGCCGCAGGAGGAAGAAATGGCTCTTCTTCCTTGTGCTTTCTGCTATTTCTGTACTAGTGTGGAGTTTGTTCTCCCTCCTTCGCTTGGCTGAGAACTTCTTCTGCAAGAAATGTGTGATTACAATTTTAATAGAAGTAATTTTTAATTGTAAAGAGCTATGAATGTTTGATTCTTGTTTTGCTTCTCGTTTTATGTAACCAGTTATTAAAATAAACACTGTTTGAGTCTCAAGATGTCATGGGGTGAGCTCTGCTTCTTGAGTATTACAATAACATTAGTACACCATGGAAATTGGCAGAAGTGAAGATAATGTGGATAGGGAAGTGGATATGCATGATGTTGCATCTTTCTAGAGTATACAAAACTCACTAAAAATTGTGGAAATGCTATTGCAGAACTATCAGCTTGATGAAGACACCAAGTCTAATGGGTATATGTGTGTGTGGTTTGTTTAACAAATCAAGTTCCAGCTGCATGGTAGCAGATAGTGTGACAATTTCAAGAGAAGGCTACTAATGTTAAAGATTCAGGTACTGTAGTATAATTTCATGAGATTACTTAATGCAGAATAACAATAGGAATGTTCTAATAATGTAGACGTTTAGACACAAGAATATTGTTCTGATGCGGGTTCTCAGAATGCCTGTAGTTTCTTTGTAAGATTTGTACAGCTATGCAAAATTGTGATTTGTTTCAGTGTTAAATGCTTGTTTTGCCTGGCATGTAGACTGGAAACATATGGTGTGGTTGGCTACACAGTTCTTTTGTGCAGATGACACACTGAGTGTGAAGATGGGGGGGGGGGGCATGCTAGCAGTGCATCAGCCCTCCATGCAGAACTGCAGATAACACATCAGGTGTAAATGCCTTTGACAGGAAGGTCTGCTATCTTTTCAAAACTTCCAATATGGGTCCCCTGGATTCAGAAAATTTTAGAATTCATTCTTTAGTAGATCATTTTAGTCTACAGTTACTATATACTTCAGCTATCATGAGCTCTCTTTTTTAATGTAATGTGTCTGTTAGTCACATAAGACCAAAGAAGAGCTTACGTATGGTCTTGCTCTCAGACAGCAATGTTAATATTTGATCAAGATTGGAAAATGAAGTGTCATGTAGAAACTGTGATGGCTTCAATAGAATACATATAATTTTGCAATGGCATAATGCAACCATATTTACATGTCTCTTCTGACTGTTTCATGCCACCCCCTATACCTGGAATGACCTCCTTACTGTGGTATAGCAAATGCTTGCTCTCTTTCTAATTCCTCCTTAAAACTCTGACATTCCCAAAAGCCCACAAATGCTGAACCTTGTCAATAAGAAATGCTGTCACTGAAGTGTACTATCAACAATTATTTACTAAAATAATTAAAATATATAAAAGTATTTCAGAGGACAAATGAAAATCCTCAAGGTGGCCCATAAAAGTGCACCGGAATATCTACCTAAAAAGGTGGTTATATGGTTTCAAATTATTAGAGGCCAAAATCTGCACTTGAATGTACAGACCTGATTCTCTAAAAATAGCTTAAGTAATATGGCTTTGACCTCTAATCATGTTTATCCTGGTTTCAATGACTTGTAACACTTTTTTTAACTAGGATTAGGATTTTGCCACACTACAGACCTATTAGTAGTAATAGACTACATAATGCAGTCTGCAGCTCTGTACTCCCAGAATCCACTATTAGCTACAGAATCATCCAGTAACAATGAATTTATTTAAAGCTTTTGGCTAGTACACTTGAATGTGCAGCATTTGCCTGGGGAAATGGACCGGCCACATGCTCTCATAAACCACTGATATGGTAAAGCAATATAAGGTGTACCTAGGTGTTACTGTTGCACCTCACTTTTCACCCATAATGATGAATACAAAGCATTGCCACCAGTTTTACACACACATGAGCCAAAACTTTTTTTTTTTTTTTTAGTACTTATTGAGGCAAGTGGTGATGCTGATGTCAGACACTCCTGGTACCTGCTCAATCAGGTGCCTCCCTATCATCGCAATCTGACACTAAAAAAAATGTTTTGTTCCAGAAATTCTAGTATTGTGTGTTTGGGTGCAGAAAGGGGAGGGGCCTGCATGGACACAGAGTGGTATGGTTGAGTCTCTCTCTCTCTCTTTTTTAAAATAAAAAAAAAAAGTAGAAGAACTTTTTTAAAGCTTTATAAAGCAGTGTCTCTGCCTACATCAATATCTAAACTAGTATTTTATTTATGGTGTGTGGATTTATTTATGTACTGTAAAAAGAAAAGGAGTACTTGTGGCACCTTAGAGACTAACCAATTTATTTGAGCATGAGCTTTCGTGAGCTACAGCTCACTTCATCGGATGCATACCGTGGAAACTGCAGCAGACTTTATATACACACAGAGAATATGAAACAATACCTCCTCCCACCCCACTGTCCACATGGACAGTGGGGTGGGAGGAGGTATTGTTTTATGATCTCTGTGTGTATATAAAGTCTGCTGCAGTTTCCACGGTATGCATCCGATGAAGTGAGCTGTAGCTCACGAAAGCTCATGCTCAAATAAATTGGTTAGTCTCTAAGGTGCCACAAATACTCCTTTTCTTTTTGCGAATACAGACTAACATGGCTGTTACTCTGAAACCTGTCTTTATGTACTGTAGGAGCCCCAGGAACCAAGACACCAATGTGCTAGATGCTGTACAAATACAGAACAAAATGATGGTGCCTACCTCAAATTGCATATTGCTTAAGACAAGACAATGGTTAGATACAGAAACACTGTCACAGGAGTACAAGGAAACCATGAGACAGTATTGGTCAGCAGCATAAGCAGCGGTCTCAGCACACCAGCGGCCTAACCACTGCAAACTTTTTTTTTTTGTAGGCATCAGAAGAAAGAGTTTTTTTTAAGGAAGGCAATGTAGTAGCTTTGTGGATGTTTACTTGGAGCTCCTCCCAAGTGTGAGGGGCAGCATGGAAAACAGCACAAAGGTACTTGTTTGAAAGTTTAATAAGTGGGTCATGGAGGCTGCATGATTGATTGGTTCATGGAAGGCAGGAGTTGACATCTCACTAGCATTTGAAATAAGTCATGAAAGGTTTTGAAAATAAAGACTAGCTTATATTTGATGCAAACATTTATCATATATCTTTCAGCCATTGATGAGGTGTTTCAGTGGAACATGACTGAACGATATCCCACATAATTCTAATATTGGCCTTTGACAGAAACTTATTCTGAACAGATTACAGTGATCAAGCGTCACAATTCCTATAAGAAGAGGGGACCATCCTAAGAACTTCTGTACCCAGTGTTGCATTTCTGTGGGGGGAAAAAAATAGGGGTCCAGGAAATAGCTCTGAAATGCATATTGAAATTAGTGATTCAGTTATCACTTGAGATAGAGCTGCTCTGGGGAGGAGAAAGTGGAATAAGTGCAGTATCCTAGTAATGGTGTCTTCAGAATATATTAGCAAATGTGTTCATCTGTGGGATTTGCTTGGAATGTGCAACAGGTGTAATCGGTCTGCAGTGAGAATGGGCCATAATTGGACAGAACCTTCAGAGGTTGTTAGGCAGTATACCCTGTTTCTCCCCAGAAATTCTGCCACATTATTTCTGTAGTCTGGGGGAGTCCGCTAGAGGTCTGGTATTTCAGGAGCACCCTCTCCAATGGTATTACACAAAAAAATACACTTTATTTTTTAAGAAGTTAGATTTTGGTATTGGTAATAGACACTAGGACCACGCAACTATTCCAGTTATCTTAATTGTAAAATTACAATTGCACTGCTCAAGACCATTGACTTCACTTTAGCAATAAACACGCTGGCTGCGCTGACAATTGTTTTGTTTTTTAAACTGATTTTTATAAAACAATGAAATACTAAAAAATGAATGACGTATGGCTTGTACAGTAGAACCTTAGTGCTATGAACACAAGACTTATGAACTGACCAAGCACACACCTCATTCGGAGCTGGAAGTACCCAATCAGGCAGCAGTAGAGATTAAAAAAAACCCCAAACCCCCAGTACAGTATTGTTAAATGTAAAGTACTTAAAAGAAAAAAAAAAGGGGGGGGGGAGAGGAGGGAGTTAATTTTTTTTTTCTCTCTCTTTTTTTTTTATATAAAGACAACGAAATTGTTTCTGTGCTTGTTTCATTTTA
Organism: Lepidochelys kempii; assembly: GCF_965140285.1. NCBI lineage: Eukaryota > Metazoa > Chordata > Testudines > Cheloniidae > Lepidochelys > Lepidochelys kempii. Next base: position 61,328,984 of record NC_136384.1, on the reverse strand, counting down.
AATTAAGATGGTTAAAAGCAGCATTTTTCTTCTGCATAGTAAGGTTTCAAAGCAGTTAAGTCAATGTTCAATTGTAAACTTTTGAAAGAACATAATGTTTTGTTCCATTACAAACTTTTCAGAGTTACAAACATAACTCAGAAGTACTACTGTATATATTTCCAAATATTGCACACTTCACAGAATCACTAATACAATTTTATAACTTGTAAAACCTGCAAGACGAGGCAATACAAAACCGGAGAATATTACATAGACCCCACATGTTAAGGTGGGGATAACCGTGATAACACTAGAAAAGCATACATAAATGGGAAAAGAAGGGAAGTAGGGGAACGAGGAGAGAAAAGGAGATGTTAGTAGAATGAAGGTGTGGCATAATTTGAGCTGCCCCTTTTTTTTTTTAATCCAAATGTATCTAGAAATGGGGGTCCAAATTTTGTCAGATCCACATAACTAATCTCTCTGTTGATCACCTATTCTTTGGCTGTTCAATCACAGGTCTGAATACCACTGCTCTGTGGGTATAAGCCTACTCTTCCATTTTTGTAAAATCATGTGCTTGGTGATCATTGCAGATCTCAAGAACCAGTCTTTGTATTACAGTGCAGCTTAGGAGGCCAAGATCCTAGGATACAATTTTTGGCAGAGGTTCAGCTGTTTGAAGTCAAGCACCATTTTAACTCTTGTACCACCTCTTTCCACAACTGCCTGATTATTGGACAGTCCCATAGTGTACGAGTCAGGGCTTCTTTTTCTTTATTGCAGCGCCAACAAATGTCAAAGGATAAGCCTTTATCCTGTGAAACCACTGTAGTGCCCAATACGTATTGAATAAAATCTTTTTGATGTATCAAGCTGTCAAGGTTCCTCCCCCACTCTGAACTCTAGGGTACAGATGTGGGGACCTGCATGAAAAAACCTCCTAAGCTTATCTTTACCAGCTTAGGTCAAAACTTCCCCAAGGTACAAAATATTCCACCCGTTGTCCTTGGACTGGCCGCTACCACCACCAAACTAATACTGGTTACTGGGGAAGAGCTGTTTGGACGCGTCTTTCCCCCCAAAACCCTGCACCCCACTTCCTGGACAAGGTTTGGTAAAAAGCCTCACCAATTTGCCTAGGTGACTACAGACCCAGACCCTTGGATCTTAAGAACAATGAACAATCCTCCCAACACTTGCACCCCCCCCTTTCCTGGGAAATGTTGGATAAAAAGCCTCACCAATTTGCATAGGTGACCACAGACCCAAACCCTTGGATCTGAGAACAATGAAAAAGCATTCCGTTTTTACAAGAAGACTTTTAATAAAAAATAGAAGTAAATAGAAATAAAGAAATCCCCCCTGTAAAATCAGGATGGTAGATATCTTACAGGGTAATTAGATTCAAAAACATAGAGAACCCCTCTAGGCAAAACCTTAAGTTACAAAAAAGATACACAGACAGAAATATTCTATTCAGCACAATTCTTTCTCAGCCATTTAAAGAAATCATAATCTAACACATACCTAGCTAGATTACTTACTAAAAGTTCTAAGACTCCATTCCTGTTCTGTCCCTGGCAAGAGCAGCATATAGACAGACACAGACCCTTTGTTTCTCTCCCTCCTCCCAGCTTTTGAAAGTATCTTGTCTCCTCATTGGTCATTTTGGTCAGGTGCCAGCGAGGTGACCTTTAGCTTCTTAACCCTTTACAGGTGAGAGGAGCTTTCCCCTGGCCAGGAGGGATTTCAAAGGGGTTTACCCTTCCCTTTATTTTTATGACACAAGCGTAATCTGAGATCAACAGAGATCAACATTTTTAATATTGCATAATATGCTCTGCCATTGGGATTTTTCCTGAGGGGTGTGATAAATCCCCTTCCCATGTTTCATAAAGAACTCCAGACTAATGAAGTTCTCTTCATTAGTAAAGCACTTATAGTTGACATGAGTTTGGGGAATTTGAAGAGTTTCTAAAGTTCCCAGTAGTAGTCCTAGGGCATCTGGGCCAAACTGATACATTAGCAAGAGTCTTAGATGCAAGTACTGCCATTCCACTCTGGGTTGCAGGCCAAAGCATTGCTTTAGTGCCCAAAATAGGGACAAAGCTCTCATTGTTGACTAACTGGGAAAGCTGTATGATGCCCCTATACAGCCAGTTCTTCCAAATTTTACGTTTGTTTCCAATTTGAAAATCTGGTTTGTCTGGATAGGTGCTTTTGCATGATGGCGAAGATGGTACCTCTTCGCTATGATAGCCCAGACCCTTCACACAGCCACCACCATAGGCTCCTTACTTTTTCTCCACTGGACAGAAAGAGGAGTCGAGGAGACCCGCGAGGGAATCAGACGCTTTAATACTTTGGTTCTAGCTTGCTAACACTTATACCCACGTGGGTGGCAACTGAACAATTTGATATGTGTGACTTGATAAAAGCGTAATTTGTATGTCTGGGAATCTAACATCTCCTCTCCCCTTTGCCTACATGGAGCTGTAGATTTTAAATGATAGTTGTGGGCATTGACCAGGTCAAGCCCCCCAGAGAGGCTTTAATGATGCTATTTTAAAATAAGGTAAGACGCTTAAAATATAAAGGAGTATAGGAAGCCTATTACATTTAATCATGTGAACCTTTCCCAACAAGCTCAGGGAGAGAGGATGCCATATATTGACAATGCATTTTTCAGTCATTCCCTCTGTCTCCATATAGCTCTGGAGGCAAAAATTTAGACTTAAACCCTGCCCATGGAGGAGCCTTCCAGTGCAGTAACTTCAAAACTGAAACACATTTAATGTTATGATGTATTAACAACTCAGAGTAAATGGGTTTGGCTTATAGATACAAGATTCTGCTGCAGTCAGGAATCTCTGAACTCATCAAAATACAGATGATCCTTATTGTAATAATATCCCCATTTTAATAGGGATAGCCAGATTTATAGTGTGTTTTACTTAAAAAAAAAAAAATAAAAAAATTAAATAATAAAGAAAAAGTTCACATAACCAAACAAGTTTCCTGTTCTTGCTAACTTCTAGGTTAGCTGATGGTTTAAGGAGGCTTTGTCAGAAGTGTGCCAAGGAGGAGATAACTGGAGTAATCAATTATATGATTATTGTGACAGAACCTGGAAGCTAAAATGCCATTTACCAGGTGCGGTACACAACAAAAAGACGGCTGAACACACCAAGAACACAAAGGTGTTCATCCAAATTTACAGGTGGGAGGCAACAGTGGATCTGATAGATTGGGAAGCATGAGAGCAGTGAGATAGTTATGAACAGTGGAATGAAGACTAAGCAACAATTGTACTTGATTAGTTAAGACAGTCAAATCTTTTAGAAGGCAATTATGGAGAAATTGCCACATATAACTTTTCCAGCCAAACATTGGGTTGGATGAGGATTATATATATTGTGTGGGGGTGACTTTTTTGTTTTTGTTTTGTTTTTGCTTTTTTGTTTTGTGAAGGAGTGCAATGATAAATCAGCTGCCTTACCAGTTTCTTAATGTGGTATACATGTTCTCTCAGGCCATGGGTCTGCCACTGCTCTGAGAGAGCAAGCCCTTTTTAGAAAGCTTAATAGTGCTATGGATGTCTAAAGTGTGCTGCAGTTTTCCTTATAGGTGGGAGGGATCTTGCCTTAAAGATGGTAGAAGTGTTTATTGAAATAGTATGAAAAGCTAGGAGACTGACTTTGACACCAGTATCACTTCTCCTAAGTAGAAGGAACAGAAATGAGTTTCCACTGACAGCCTTTCACATCACATCTTGAAGTTAAGGACTGTCAGAAATATCACTTGATAAACAGTAACATGAAAATGTTTTGTAATATGTTGTCTTTTATTCAAAATAATGCTTGCTCTGTAGATGTACAAATGGTGAATTCTTTTTAGGTTGATTACTTTTAGTGACAAGTATGTATGTTTGATATTAGTCTGAATCACCAAGTAGAAAGTGCAAGAACAGCAAAATTTCCAGCCTTCAAATAGCCTTCCAAACAGTAATACTACCAGCTTTTAAGGTATATGGAGATTACCAACCTCCTATTTAAAAAATTTCTCCCTGTATCATTCTGAAACTGGAGATTCACTGCAGGATGAACTACTTCCATTCTTATCACTTCTGTGGGCAGACTTGAATTACAGGGCAGTCTCTCTGGAATTCTCTGTGAGTCATTCAGATGGTTGACCCAGACAGAGAAGGAGCAAAGATGAGATGGAGCAATTTCATTTTATGAGGCAGTTGAATGAAAGCTAATTTTCTTTGTTTTGGAATTTTAAGTGACAACATCTATTCACTCTAGGTTAAAGAACTCCCTGGAACTCATCTGACTTGATTACATTAATTATTACTGTTGATATCAACTGCTTCTATTACTGAGAATTAAATTCACTAGTAGATCCTCAACTGGCTTAAATATGCATAGTTCCATTAAAGTTAAGAAAGCTAAATCAGTTTACACAAGCTGAGGATCTGGCCTGACTTTCATATGTTTCTATCATATATACCTAGTGAGCAATTTGAATGATCGAACTAGCTCAGGGGTCTTTTACAATGAAAAATGTAGATGCTAAGGCATTTTAGGTGTCACCAGAGTTAGGCAGTGGTCGTGCTGTAGTCTTGGTGGTCCCAGGATATTTAGGTAAACAAGGTGGGTGACACAATGTCTTTTATTGGACCAGCTTCTGTGGGTGAAAAAGACTTTTGAGCTTACACACAATTCTTCTTCAGCTCTGGGAAAGGTATTCCCTGACAAAGCTAAATACAAGGTGGAAGATTGTTTTAGCATAAGTAAAAAGAAAAGGAGTTGTCATAAATATAAAGGGAAGGGTAAACCCCTTTGAAATCCCTCCTGGCCAGGGGAAAGCTCCTCTCACCTGTAAAGGGTTAAGAAGCTAAAGGTAACCTCGCTGGCACCTGACCAAAATGACCAATGAGGAGACAAGATACTTTCAAAAGCTGGGAGGAGGGAGAGAAACAAGGGGTTTGTGTGTCTGTCTGTAGTCGTCTTGGCCAGGGACAGAACAGGAATGGAGCCTTAGAACTTTTAGTAAGTAATCTAGCTAGGTATGTGTTAGATTATGATTTCTTTAAATGGCTGAGAAAAGAATTGTGCTGAATAGAATAACTATTTCTGTCTGTGTATCTTTTTTGTAACTTAAGGTTTTGCCTAGAGGGGTTCTCTATGTTTTTGAATCTAATTACCCTGTAAGATATCTACCATCCTGATTTTACAGGGGGGATTTCTTTATTTCTATTTACTTCTATTTTTTATTAAAAGTCTTCTTGTAAAACACTGAATGCTTTTTCATTGTTCTCAGATCCAAGGGTTTGGGTCTGTGGTCACCTATGCAAATTGGTGAGGCTTTTTATCCAACATTTCCCAGGAAAGGGGGAGTGCAAGTGTTGGGAGGATTGTTCATTGTTCTTAAGATCCAAGGGTCTGGGTCTGTAGTCACCTAGGCGAATTGGTGAGGCTTTTTACCAAACCTTGTCCAGGAAGTAGGGTGCAAGGTTTTGGGAAGTATTTTGGGGGGAAGGACGCGTCCAAACAGCTCTTCCCCAGTAACCAGTATTAGTTTGGTGGTGGTAGCGGCCATTCCAAGGATAACGGGGGTAATATTTTGTACCTTGGGGAAGTTTTGACCTAAGCTGGTAAAGATAAGCTTAGGAGGTTTTTCATGCAGGTCCCCACATCTGTACCCTAGAGTTCAGAGTGGGGGAGGAACCTTGACAGGAGTACTTGTGGCACCTTAGAGACTAACCAATTTATTTGAGCATGAGCTTTCGTGAGCTACAGCTCACTTCATCGGATGCATACCGTGGAAACTGCAGCAGACTTTATATACACACAGAAAATGAAACAATACCTCCTCCCACCCCACTGTCCTGCTGGTAATAGCTTATCTAAAGTGATCATCAAGTTGGGCCATTTCCAGCACAAATCTAGGTTTTCTCACCCTCCACCCCCCCCCCCCCCACAAATTCACTCTCCTGCTGGTGATAGCCCATCCAAAGTGACAACTCTCTACACAATGTGCATGATAATCGTGTGGGGGGGTGGAGGGTGAGAAAACCTGGATTTGTGCTGGAAATGGCCCAACTTGATGATCACTTTAGATAAGCTATTACCAGCAGGACAGTGGGGTGGGAGGAGGTATTGTTTCATATTCTCTGTGTGTATATAAAGTCTGCTGCAGTTTCCACGGTATGCATCCGATGAAGTGAGCTGTAGCTCACGAAAGCTCATGCTCAAATTGGTTAGTCTCTAAGGTGCCACAAGTACTCCTTTTCTTTTTGCGAAGACAGACTAACAGGGCTGGTACTCTGAAATTTAGCATAAGTAGTTCACCATGAATAGCCTCTTACAATATGTGTTAAGTGGCCAGTTAACACCTGTGCAGTCATAGATAGGTGGGGGTGGGGGAGGAATTAATAGGTTATGAAAAGTGTTCACTCACAGGTGTTAAGTTGTTTTTGTCTTATTTTTCTGAGAGTTCCTTTGAGAGCACAGTGATTTATCTGTCTTGTTTCACCCACATATTTGTTTTGGGGGCATTTAGTGCACTGGATGAGGTAAAACACATGTTGTGATAGGCATGTGTAGGCCCCATGGACCTTGAAAAGTATGTCATAGGGAGGGTGCTGACCATCACAGCAATGAGATGTCTACAGGATTTTCGTCTGTTCTGGCAGGGTATGGTGCTGCTTTGAATTGATGGGTGCTAGACTCTGGGGAGCTTGCTTCTGATGATGAGTTTGGAGAGTCTTAGATGGTATTAAAGATAAGTGTTCTTTTTGGGGAAAGAAGTTTTTAGTGGTGGGCTGGAGCTGTCATTATTGAACTCCTATCCAGTTTTCTAGAAGACAAAATAAGGGAGACAAACACTCAAGAGGAATGAAAAGAACAGTAAAAGTAGAAAATGCAGCCTCTGTCTCTGGTGTTGACTTTCACTTGCTAACTGTTTGGGATACTGCATTTAGCTGCCTTTTTGATCGCACAGGCTTAGCAGTGTTGCAAAAATATGTAGTCTTGGGGCATGTCTACGCTTACTTCTGGAGTGATCGGTCCAACGGGGGTCAATTTATCGCATCTAGCGAAGACACGATAAATCGACTGCTGACACGATAAATCGACTGCTGAGCGCTCTCCGGTTGACGTGGTACTCCACCGGAGCAAGAAGCGTAGGCGGAGTCGAGTCGATGGGGGAGCGTCAGCAGTTGACCTACTGCAGTGTAAGTAGCTCTACGTATGTCAACTTCAGTTACGCTATTTTTGTAGCTGAAGTTGCATAACTTAAACCGACTTAGCTTGCCCCCCACTCCCCCTAGTGTAGACCAGGCCTTGGTTGGCTAATTCAAACTCTTATTGGACAGAAGAAGAAAGGAGATAGGAAAAGAACACGTGGGATGGGGAGAGAGGCTCATACCCTGGTGGTATTTGGGATTAGTTGCTGGAGGTGAAGATGTCATCTGGGTCCCTCCAATAGCATTGGAACAATTTTTTATAGTGTGGGTGGGAGTGGGGGGTGCTGAAAGCCATTCAACAAAACTGTAAACCCTTGCTATAATGGAAACCACTTCAAGCGGGATGCTGCTGGACTCCGCAGTATGCCTAGTTCCAGCACCCCTGGCGCTCTCTTTCTCTCTGGCCAGGTCATGTCAGGATATCCCTCAGGATTAAGATGAAGGAGGTCTGGGGACCCAGGAGACCATGGGGGTGGCAGCCATGGTGAAGCTCACTTCTCCTCCTTTCAGATAGCCAGTGGTCTTCTGTTCCCCCAAAGTCTCTTTGGGGACTCCAAAAGGGGTGTGATGGCAGAACAGCCTATCTCATTATTTTGGCCATGAGTTAAGCCTAAAATCTGACACACCACTCCTGATTCATTGATTTTTGGTCCAAAACTTTGTTTACCTGGCATGATCTTAACACAATCCTTGAGTTATATAAGTAGGCCTCTATTGTTTTGGTCTAACTTAATCTGTCTTGCTCTTGCACCTTTTCAACATTTGTCATGGGTTATTGTGACACTTTATAAACTTTCACTCACTTCTTACAGTTGAGCTCACAATTAGGGTAAAATGCAGGTCCAATTATTACAACAGCACACATGGCAATCAGAATTTGACCTGAAGAAATTGGCCTTATGTAGTTGATCAATTTAAAAAAAAAAAATCTTAATGGGAAAAGAATTGCTGTGCACTATTTGAGAGCCTTTATCACTGGTGATAACGTATAAGAAGGACAGAACCCAGCTTGAAATATATATAGTATGAGGTTGAGTTTGTTTAGCTGGTATTTAGGAAAAAAATACCATCTTTATAGTTGAAAACTGAGCACATTTGATGTAGAAGACATTGAGGAACAATAATCAAACAGTCCCACTATGACACTTTTACACAATCAGAGCAGAATTACACTTTAAGACAAGTTTTGCTATAATTAAATGATTGGGCAAATTACTGTAGCAAGCTTCCTAACTCTTGATTGGTGCTGAAGGTGACTGAATTATGGTACTTTTACCTTTTTGTTTTTCATGTTGAAAGGAAAAAATGGTCAAAGGGACAAGTAGAAATCACTGACATTCAGAAATAAGATATATAGAATAGACTGACTGTCCATTACATATCTTGGGGTCTGTGGGGATCTGTTCTGAGGGTTGCATGCTTCAACTATCTCCACCCCCCCCCCCCCCAAAAAAATTCAAAATCCTTGTTTGTTAGGTCAATTTCCTCACTTAATTCCTCTGCGAATATACTTTTTCATTACAAATCCTCTGGAAAAAGAGCTCTGATTTATAAGGAATCGTAATATTAAAGTACAAAAAATTGTTAAACATCTTGTATCTAGCACTGAATGCTATATTCAGTTGCCTTGTATAATCATTACATATAAAAACTGTATTAAAACATTATTAAGGTTGCAAAGTCAAACACTCAAAAGCTAGGAAATGTCAGAATTATGGTTTGCCTCTGTGTATGCATTATGCAGTCTAATTCTATAATTACATACTATTTTCTTCAAGACCTGTGCCTCATTCAATGCACTGAATGGATGCTACTCATTTAATGAGCAACTATTCAACATTTTTTCTTTCTCCTTGTTGTACAAGGGGTGGCCCTAGGCCTTTTTAATTGCACACTATTCAAACCCTGCTCTGAAAGCAGATTTATTAATTTCCTCATGGGCTTTTTTATATAGCACTCATCACTGTAGTATCCAAATGTTTTTCCCAACACACAAATGCATTTCCCCAACATCCCTGTGACATGAGAGATTGTTATCCCCATTTTACAGGTGGAGAACTGAGGCATAGAGAGCAAGGTAAAATGTGTCCATTCATTTTGGGTGCCCAATATGAGACCTCTAGGACCTGATTTTTTCAGTGTTCATGGCATTATTTAGCACTTCGTATGTTCAGAGCACAGCTCCCATTGACTTCATTTGAGCACTTCTGCAAATCAGACCCCAGGGTATCAAACCAAGCACCCAGAAAATGAGGAGCGCACACAATTAGAGACCACCTGTGAAAAGGTTGGTTTAAATAACCTTTCCAGCATCACACAGGATCTCTGTGGCAGATGCAGAGATAGAATCCAGTTCTCCAGGGCTTTCAAGCTTTCCCAGACCTAAAGAAGAGCTCTCTGTAAGCTCGAAAGCTTGTCTCCCACCAACGGAAGTTAGGCCAATAAAGGACATTACCTCCCCTATCCTACCTTGCCTCTCTCATATGTTGAGACCAACATGTCTACAACACTGCATACAGTAAAAAGAAAAGGAGTACTTGTGGCACCTTAGAGACTAACCAATTTATTTGAGCATGAGCTTTCGTGAGCTACGGATGAAGTGAGCTGTAGCTCACGAAAGCTCATGCTCAAATAAATTGGTTAGTCTCTAAGGTGCCACAAGTACCCCTTTTCTTTTTGCGAATACAGACTAACGCGGCTGTTACTCTGAAAACTGCATACAGTGCTTTTTGAAGTCATTGGAGTTTTGCCATTGATTTAAACAGGCACAGGATTAAGCCAAATTGTTTGTTTTTGTTTGGTTTATTGTTAAAAGTGCTAAGTAGGCTTATTTAGGCCATAACCCTGCAAACACCTACAGAGATGAATATATTTACATGCAGATACTTCCAGTGAACTTAATCCTGCAGAATTTGTACACTTAACTTTATGCACCGTGAATAATCTCATTGAGGTCAAAAAACAGTTCGGACAACTTCTGAGAATGAGGGTTGGAGAAAAATGTTTTTCAGTGTTTAAAAAAAATTCTGCCAAACTTTTCCTTGGAAAGCTCTAGCAACTCATGCTTTGGAGAAGGGACTTGAAATTTGTCTGAGGCTGGCTCTTCTGTCAAGGCTGTGCCTTTTGCCATCCCCATGAAAAACTGTCCACATCTGAGGAAGTTATAAGCCTTGTGGGGGGAGAAAGGCAATTCACATAGTCTCAGTTGAGATTTGCTAGAGTTTAAACAGCTAAAATCTCCAGATTCTGTCCACATTGGGCATTCTAAAGCTTGAAAACTTTTCTCTCTCATCAACAGAAGTTCCTCCAATAAAAGATATCAGCTCATCTGTCTTGATTTCTACATACAACAGTGATTTTGAAGAAACAAGTGGCTAACTGTACTCGCAATTTATACTGCCAAAGATAAAAATTGGCTAGATATAATGGCTAACTAAATTATACCATTTAATGACTCATTTTAACTTTAAAGAGCGGCAACTGGGTCCTGTGTATTGTAGAATTATAAAATGCTGACCATGTTAAATTTATTTTACACTGTAGAGTACAAAAATGAAATTAGTTTTTTAGATCTTGCTGTTAGGTGAAGAAGGTTGTGGGTTTTGCTACATTTTTCTTTTTCTGATTTTAAATGGCTTTTTTTGTTTTATTTAATGAAACTTATTATTTATGACACTGCAATTCTGAGAAGTTTCTTTGCTATGTGTCACTGGTAGGAAATCAAATGCCAAGGACACCATGTAAATAAATAAATAAAAATTTTTTTTGCAGATTTCCTGAACTGAACAAGATACAAATGGCAGCATTCTCAGTATACACACACTATATTAAAGGATAAATATCCAAAATTCATTGTTCTAAAATTGTATTACATTTCCCTAGATAACTGCAATGATTAATGTATAAATCAAAATGAAGGAAGAAAACACTATGCTAGGAGAATCTTAATTTAAAAAAATTTTCTTTCTTTAAGGGAAGAGCTCTCAAATTCTTCCCATCCACGACTCCAAATTGCACTCCTTCTGCCCCTCCCCAGTGATCATATATATGAGAATTGTTTGTACCCTAGCCCAGAATCTTTTTCTCTAGTTCTGCCAAAAGACCACACAATAATGTAATACATAGTAAATTGTTAAATGTTTTTATTTGTGTCCTTCATAGTCAGAGTGAGCATACTGTCTGGCAGTGGACAGTCAGTGAATATGAACTTGGTGATTTTAAAAATATGCCAGATAAAACGATAGGGTGGATTTGATTTAAATCACTAGTCAGGAAGACACTATTTCATCATGGATTTCTACATAAAAGTGCATTCTTGTTGGTTGGTGTAACCTTAATACATATTCTTCACAACTCAGAGATAGATGTAGGTTTCATTTTTAGAAGATACACACTATACATTTTTAAAGTGATTTATTTTGAAATTTTTCAGATTAGTTTTATGGCTATATCAGAAAATGAATGATTGGTTATTTCATCTACCAAAGGTAATTGAAGCAGATATTTCTGAAGTCATTGGGAGGTGAACTATCTCCAATTCAACAGGTTAATCATTAATATTTGGAGGATTTGCTTGCCATGCTGTATTAGGAGGAGAACATCAGACGGACAGACATTTAAATTGTTTTATTTAACTAAAACAACGTTATGCATTCTGGATTTTTTTCTTCAACAGCAAACATATAATATTATAACAAAACAAGCATATGAACTTTTGAATTTAGTTAAACATTTAAGTTTTTTAATATCAGGTTTGTTTTTGTTAAAATTGTTAACTAAAATAGTTAACTGAAATATTAAAGAACAAAACAAAAATTAAATCGACTGTCAGCAAAGTCAACATGAGAAGCTGAAAATACTGGCTTCTGCAGCTAACTCAGTCGTTTTCACCTTCATTTTCCTCTTTGTTCATAATCTGGAGAAGGAAAAACAAGCTTTCCTGCTTTTTCAGGTCCCAAAATGATTTCTCTACTTGGAATGAATTAATCCAAAGGAAGAAAATATTCTTTCTACACCGGCAGAAGAAGCTACTGCTGTTTAAGTGAGATTATCACTTCAACAGTCTCTGAATCCAAGTGCTTAAGTGACTTCCACCAGTTCACTGGTATCTTTCTTTAAAACATCATCTGCAAACATATTTCTTGAATGGTTCACCCTTAGGTCTGAAGTTTATTATAGCTGGCATTATGGAGGGATGATTGCTGGATGTCCATGTCGTAGCAAACTCCTCTTCTTCAGCAGTTAAGGTTTGACTCTGGTATTGAGTATTGAGAATATTTGCAAGAAAATGAGCTGGAGATAGTGCTTGTCCCATTTGTATTCCACCCCCAACAATTTCTATTCATTAAACTTTTTGAAACTTTGCACTTTTAGAGAGAGGTAAGGAATTGACTCTGTGTACACAAATTTGCAGAGGGACAATAGGGTTGAGGTCTGTTTTGTTGTTTCTTTTTTTGCTGTTAACAAGCATGTTATCTCTGGAGACACAAATCCAGAGTTTAAGAACTGCAAAATGAAGCATCTCTGGTAGTATCTTCTAGACTAAGCACTGAGTCCCATTCAGTAGATAGAAAGAAAGATTAACCTAAATACTCTATACAGAAGCCCTTTGAACCCCATAAGGTTGGGTCCCTAATCCATGAACTATTGGAACTCATTTACAAAACTTTTTTCTTAAACATTACATGAATATATTGTCTCATACTATAGGATTAGAATTTATAATCCCTATTTCATGATGAGATACATTATAGCTCAAAGATATCTTAATTAAAACTATCTTTAGATAGGTTTTTCCTCAAAGCATTTTATCAAAAAATCCAATTTAAATATATTTTTTTTAAAAACATTGATTTTTATCCACCTTGTAAAACATGTTCTTTTCTCAATATTATAAAGTTGCACGCTGTTGATGTTTACAGTAATACTGTCTTTGTAATCATAGCATAGATATGCAAACATTTTCAAAAGTGGGTGCCTCGGATTAGTCTCAAATCCATATTAGGACACTTAAATAAAGAAGCCTGATTTTCAAAAGTACTCAGCACCCAGCAACTTTCACTGACATCACTAGGAGCTCAGCCCACTCATTCACATGCTTAAATATAGATGTAGGAATCTAATTTAAGCATCCATTTAAAAAAATGTAGGCTATAACGTATATTCCTTTTAATAAAGAGACTATATAATAACGATAGGTTAGATTCTCTAAAATTCAGTGACTGTAGAAAAGCAGCTTTGCAACCAATCTTGGGGTTTGACCCAAAGGATATCCTCTCAGTCCTTGTGCGGGCAGCGAAAGTGGAGAGAGAGATTTTCATCTTAATTTAAGTATTTAGACAAAATATATTCCAGTAAGAGGGAAAATGTCAATCACTTTGTAAGCACCCAGAGGACAATAGGGTTGTAAGGAATAGCCAGCATAGATTTGTCAAGAACAAACCGTGCTAAACCAGCCTAATTTCCTTCTTTGACAGAGTTCTGGCCTAGTGGATAGGGAGGAAGCAGTAGACTTGATGCATCTTGATTTAAGTAAGGTTTTTGACAGTCCCACATTCTCATAAACTAAGGAAAGGCAGTCTAGACAAAATTACTATAAGGCGTGTGTGCACAACTGGTTGAAAAATTACTCAGAGTAATTATCAATGGTTTGCTGTCAAACTGGGAAACTTTGGGGTTTCATGGGTCCAGTATTCAATATTTTCATTAATGATTGATTGGATAATGGAATGGAGAGTATGCTTATAAAACTTGCAGTTGATCAGAGGCTGGGAGGTATTGCAAACACTTTGAAGGACAGGATTAGAATTCAAAATGATCTTTTGCAAATTGGAGAATTGATATGGAGAACTGCAAAATCAACATGATGAAAATCAGTAAAAGGCAAATGCAAAGTGCTTCACTTAGGAAGGAGTAATCAAATGCTTCGAAAGGGGAATAATTGGCTAGATGGTAGTTGTGCTCAGAAAAGATTTGGAGGTTATAGAGGCTCACAAATTGAATGTCAGCAATGTGATGCAGTTGCAAAGAAGACTAATATAATTCTGGGCTATGTTAACAGAAGCATCACATATAAGGCGCACAAAGTAGTTGTTCTGCTCTACTCAGCACTGATGAGGCCTCAGCTGGAGCTCTGTATACCATTCTGGCTGCCATATGCCAGGAAGGATGTGGACAAATTGGAGAGAATTCAGAGGAGGTCAACAAAAATGATAAAAGGTTTAGAAAACCTGACCATATGAGAAAAGACTACAAAAAAACAAACAAAACTGGGCGTGTTTAGTCTTGAGAAAAAAGGTCGGGGGGGGGCAGTCTTTAAGTATGTTAAGGGCTGTTTATAAAGAGGACTGTGATCAATTTTTTCTCCATGTCCACTGAAGGTAGAACCAGAACCATCACATTGCTGACTTAATCTGCAGCAAGACAGATTTAGGTTGGATACTAGACTTTTTTCCCCCTAATTATGAGGGTAGTTAAGCTCTGGAACAGGCTTCCAAAGGAGCTTGTGGAATCCCTGTCACTGGATGTTTTTAAGAACAGGTTAGATATATGCTTGTCAAGGACAGTCTAGGTTTATATGGTCCTGCCACAGTGAGGTCCCTTCCAGCCCTATCGCCTGTGGTTTTGTTTTTTTTTGTTTTTTTGGACATTGATTCATCTACTTTGCTAGGATTTATAATTATATAAGTCTATTGGACAAAGTCTGGTTTTGGAAGAACAGCAGTTGGTTTGTGGCATCTCCTAACAGAGAGCTCTATTCTCATGAAAACTACCTTCAGAGTGCCTGCCCTAGAAATGTCTTATGGGGCCCCTACCT
This sequence comes from Lepidochelys kempii, assembly GCF_965140285.1. NCBI lineage: Eukaryota > Metazoa > Chordata > Testudines > Cheloniidae > Lepidochelys > Lepidochelys kempii. The sequence continues at coordinate 61,313,931 of NC_136384.1, read as the reverse complement.
ATAACTAGGTTCTAATATACAGTATGTTCCATATGGTCTTCCATAGCTGACTGTTAGATACAGGAGAATTTTAAGTTGATGTGTGCCCAGCAGTGAATTTTGCTTGAAAAAGAGCTCTGTTATGGAGCTCCAGGCAAAAGTAAGAGGGCTTATTAGACCGAAGATTCTTCCAGGTTAAGCTGCAGTGATAATGATGAGGGAAGAATTCTTCTATCAACCTATGACCCCTTCTTGGGGTAGTGGATTAATTACAGTGATGGGAGAATCCCTCTTGTCGCTCTAGGGAGTGTCTATGTTTTAAGTGTAGACATAGTCTCATGCTTTTCACTGAGACTTTCAGCCTGAGAGGAAGAATAGTCTCTGCATGCTTCATGTCGGATTAAACTCCCACTTAGTTTAGACAGAACTTTGGCTGTGATTCCTGTCTCTGACTCTGCCCTGGCCCTTGGCTCCGTCATCCAGACTCAACTCTGATGCTGACCCTTACTCCAACCACTAGGCCTGGCTGCCCACGACCCAGTCTCCCTAACCTGGTTCTGGCCTAAAGGCTATAAGGGAGGCTACTGCTGCCACCACCACCTCTTACCAGTTTGTATGGAGTTAGGTGCTTGTCCAGCTCATTCTTGCAAGATACAGCATAGGAACCTAAGCCACCTGACTCAAGGAGAGAGTTCCTGGCTGTGGAATGCAAGCAGAGATTGGTGCCTCCCTTCCTGACTAGGCACTGAACTCTGAGGGAATGGGACTTAAGACAGACCCCTCTGGTCATATCTCCTATTAGCTAACTTAGGCTGCTCCCTATCTAGTATGTTGGCTTTTGTGGATCACATTCTTAGGCACCTACCTCTCTCCATTCATTTTTATAGGGAGTCTAGACACCTGATTCAGGTTTTGTGGATCCCATTGTTCCAGTCATCTTTCTAGGTGCTTAAAAATCTCTTTGTGGATCCAGGCCTATGTGCACAAGGAAGAGTCCAATAGAAGTATAGGGAGAGCCACATCAGATGCATGCCTTTTAACTTTGCCACTGCTAAAGGAGTTTAAAAGAGGATGGATTTGTAATGATAGATTAGATAAACTACAGTGAGCAGTTTAAATAACCAAGAACCCCTAACTGATTTTGGATTATACTGTCAAGAATTTTATGAGTATTATAACTCCTTCTAGATATGTTAAATAAAATAGTAGGTTTTTTATCGGTTTTATCTTGTTTTATCTCTCTCATGTTAAATTAATTTTCGGTGTGTTTAAAAATGTAATTGCCCATTTGCAAATTGTTTCGCTTGCCAGAGAATAAGCATGTTTATCATATACTCCTTTCTTTTTTGATAGGAACATTTTTTGGGCGGGAAGGGGGCAAAAGGTGCTCTTGAAACTTTTGCCCCAAATCTAAGATACTTAAGAGTCTAATCCATTTTCAAAAAGTAATTAAGGCATTTAGGAACCTGACAGTGAAACTTATGCTCCTAAGTGTACAAATCATGTTTGAAAATGGGTCTTAGGCACCTAAGTCACTTATGTACTTTTGAAAAAAAAAATCCTTTGTCTAATGCCAACTACTTACTGTCTTGCCCACATCCAGTGGAAAATTAGATTGCATCAGTTCTGGGTAAAAAGTTATAGTGGAGGAGAGCAGAAAGGATTTGTTCTTGTTACAATTGGTGGAAATGCCTTAAATTAAAATAGTTTTCAATTAGATTGTTGCGCTGTGTTCCAAAAGAGTGGACAAAGTTGGTATAGTCTACTTTGTGCTCCTTTTGGGGCACAGGGATGACATAAGACAAAGTACAGTAGCTAGCATTACAGAATTGCAAGTTGTCAAAATGAGATACTCCTAACTATTGAGAGAAATCATAAATGCATGCTTTGCTTGCTATGGAAAAGAGAACCCATTCCAGAAGAAACGGAGTCCCACTTTTAAATGAGAAATTGGATTAAGAAAAATAACTTTCTGATGGAGGAGGTTTCATCAGCTGAAGCAACAGAAAGATGGGAGTTATTTATTCCTTAGAATCCAGAATGAATAAGTTGATCTCCTTGTGTAATAAACAAAGAGAGGAGCAAATAAACAGCTGGAATTTTCAGAGCTTCAGAAAGAATTTGGCTTTTTATCATATTTGTATTTCAGAAGTGTTTGTGGTATCTTCAAACAGGAGCAGCTCTTTGCTTTCCAAATGTGTGTATACAGCAAATGAATGAATGAATAATAGAGGAGAAAAGAGAGTCAATCTCCTGCCCCAGGTAAGGTATTCAGAGGTTCCATTTGTAGAACGTACAGTCTGCTAACTATGCCAGTACTACAGACAACTACCTCTGCTACAGATCCTTCAGTGTATTATGTATATTGTAACCACTCCCACTGCAAGGTGCTGCTCTGAATGTTGTGGTACACCAGTCCCCTCTAGATGTTTGGTAGTGTGCTCTGTGTACCAGGAGTTTGGAGGCAAAAACTACATATGCTCCCGGTAGTAGGCCCTACAGACTCTTCCTGGTTGGTGGATTCCCATTAATGCTCACAGTTGGGCTGCCAGAAAATAAAAGATGCAGTTATCTTAGTGGCAATTACTTTAACAGTTACAATGAAGATCAACTAAAGAGTTCCTAACACAGATCCCATGGGCAGTCCAGTCAGTCCAAAGATATAAAGGTGACTGTACCTCATGGGGCTCCTCAGACCTAGAGCTATGGGTACTCCATTCAGGCCACCCCTTTCTTGGTGGCCTTACTGGCCAGCAAATATCCCGGTCAGAATTCAGTTCTTTTGTCTGTGGTCCTGTTGGAGGCTGTCTACGCTTTGCTTCTGCTGTTAGAATCATAGAATATCAGGGTTGGAAGAGACCTCAGGAGCTCCAGCAGCCTCCACACTATCTGTGGGAAGCAAGTTCTAGGGAGGGCAATGGGAAGGAAGAAATGTGGGCACAAAGCGCATCTAGGGTTGAATTTTCAACCTATAATTGTGCATGCACATCTCTCTTGCTCTCACTCACACTGGTTTAGTCAAGGGAGTTCAAAAGCCAGATGACAAATGAGGGAATAGAAAATTACAGTCCTTCAAAGAGAAAAAAGAGAAGGTATTTTACTTCAAGGCTGATTCTCTGTTCTACCACAGCTGCTATGAAGGGGTCAGCAACAACCTCTAGGGCAGTGCCTCTCAACCTTTCCAGACTACTGTACCCCTTTCAGGAGTCTGATTTCTCTTGTGAACCCGCAAGTTACACCTCACTTAAACTACTTTCTCACAAAATCAGACATAAAAACAGTGTCACACCACACTATTACTGAAAAATTGCTTACTTTCTCATTTTTTACCATATAATCATAAAATAAATCAATTGGAATATTAATATTGTACTCATTTATACTATTCTATATACTTCACAGTGAAATACAAGTCCTATGAAATTTTAGTTTGTACTGACTTCACTACTGCTTTTTATGTAGCCTCCTGTAAACTAGGCAAATATCTAAATGAGTTGATGTACTGCCTGGAAGACCTCTATGTACCCTTGGGTACACGTACCCCGGTTGAGAACCACTGATCTAGGGGATACCCTCAACATAAGATTTCCCCAAGTAGCGCAGAGCCGGTGGAATAGCCCTTTGCCACTCTCCTTCACAGCTCCTGGCATAAGAGGTTTGCTGGAGAATGGGCATGGCCTGTAGCTATTCTTGGCTGCTGTTTAATAGTATCACACTATATGCACTGGCCCAGAGAAATGAACTGATAGCTGTGTGTGCATTTATGAGCAAGATCATTAGGGCTGTGGCTGAGACCTTGGGGATTTTAGAGACTGTGAAAGCCAGATAGAATTGTGTGAGTTGTAAAAACTGCTGAATTGTTTATCTGAAAATCCAGCTAAGGTTTTGTTTCTTTTCAAGTAATTCCCAATTCCCTATTCCCAATAACCTTTGCTCTGTAGTGCTTTGTAGTGGGAGCGTTTATGTATCCTGACTGGCTCTTTGATTCTGTAGAGCACAATATATGTTATAATGCCTTTTGAAATTTGTTCTCCGGGTGTTTTGAATTTAAAAACAAAAGGCCAGATTCTGCCACCCTTTCTCACATGTGTTCCGTTGAAATTGATAAGGCTACATGTAGAGTTAGTTGCTACTCAGTGTATCACAAACTGCCTCAAAATAAATAACAAAGAATCCTGTACTAATTCAGTCTATTTTATTCAATAAAATCTTTTTCCATTTTACCTGAAGTTGCCCCAGAATTTCCAGTCTGGTATATCTTGGCTATAATAGATGTTCAAGGATTTGCTTAAGTTATTTTTGCCTGCTGAGTGCTACCAGTTGTGGACAGTCCCTCAATTAGTTTATATAAGGGCTGTCGATTTTATTCACGGTTAACTCACATGATTAACTCAAAAAATTGTGATTAATCACCATTTTAATTGCACTGTAAACAATAGAATCCCAATTGAAATTTATTAAATATTTGGATATTTTTCTCCATTTCAAATGTATTCTGTTGTAGTTGAATTCAATATAAAGTGTTTACGGTGCTTGCATTATATTTTTATTACAAATATTTGCATTGTAAAAATAAATTAGTATTTTTCAATTCACCTCATACAAGTACTGTAGTGCAATCTCTTTATCATGAAAGTACAACTTACAAATGTAGATTTTTTTTTTTTGAGTGCAGTCATGTAACAAAAACAAAACAGTGTAAAACTGCTATCCTCTTCCCCCTCCCCCCCACCCCCTTAATTTATATCTGGTTAAGTCATTTCTTATACATGATATTCAAAGGGAATTTTTAAGCAAATGTCAGGTTTCTTTTTCAGCAGCTGTAGAAGGACTGGTTTGAGGAAACACATGTTCAAGAGATGAGAATCCTAGAGAGGTGTCAAAACACCTTTGGGTGGGATGCTCTGCCTAACAGACACAGGAAGGATTGATAAAGTTGTTCTAACTACTGTAAATTCATTTGAAGCACAGAGAAAATTCCAGGTGAGGAATCTTACTACTTTTGAAAGGCTTTCCTTGTGAACTATTATTGCTTTACATCAAAATTTGATTGAAATTTGCCTGTGACATAATTTGAAATTGATATAACTACCTTGCCACTTCCAAAGGCTTCTTTTCAAACAGCAGGTCCTGAACTGAGTATGTCTTTCAAGTCACAAATGTTTAGGATGTTTTTTCTCTAGCATACAGGGAAGGAAGGACAGACTCTGGGGGAGAGAGAGAGGGACCATAGGTATGTCAGATCAGTCTCCTAAATCCAAGGATGTCTGGGTGAAGCAGGGCCTGCTTAACTATGCAAGGGGAAGCTAAGAATCATGCATGTAGACTTTCTTTGTTGTTTTAACCCATATCTCTAACTGTTGTGTTTCTGTAGACAAAATAATAATTTGTTTTGAAAGGACAGAACTATATCACTGCATGCATTTTTTTTTCTTTGTTTACCAGGCTTCCAAAGGGGAAGACTCCTGCAGGGAACCAAGCCAAACTGGCCCTGCGGAAAGAGCTGTAGCAAAAAAACAGGGGCCCTGAAGCCGAGATATCTAGTCTGGGTGTGGCTCCAAGGCCTAGCACAAGCAGGGGTGTATTCACAAGGCACAACAGGCTCTGATCTGTGACAACTAAATTAAAGATAGTATTTGTTTTTGTTTTTCCATGTAAATTTAAAAACCACTGAGCTCTCCAAGTTTTGCTATATGCATTAAAACTCACTTCTAACTCATCTTGATCTACAATAAGGAACTGGCAGTTCCCTAAATTCCCCTGTTCCCTCAACAACCTGTACAGGGTGACATTCCGGAGGCTGTGCATCTAAGTGTGTAGCACAGACCTTGCATCCTGGGGAAAGAGGAGCATTAAGGTGGCCAGGGCCGTCCTTAGGATTTATGGCGCCATAAGCGGGATTATTAAACTGGTGCCCCTATGCCTGATGTGCTCTTAGCAACACAAACATAAGCTTACAGTATTGGAAAACTTGCCACATGCACTTCATCAAAAACAGTTTAACTTAATTAAGCACACTGTAATGCTGGTGGACTAGCACTAAAGAAGTAGTGCTATAGGAAAAAAATCTGATTTATTGACCGAATGATGAAAATAATATAATTTTTTAAATTTGTCAACATTTTATTGGAAATTTCTATGAAGAGGTATTGAAACAAGGATTTGTTTTTAATTAAAAGTGATCTTTCTGGCTTTTTTGGCTGCAAAATCAGTAATAATGTCATCGTATGACAAAGTGATGTCTTGTTCCATTGCAAGAATAGCAAGACCAGTCAATCGTTCCTGACTCATTGTAGAATGGAGATAGTTTTTAATGAGCTTTAGTTTTGGGAAACTCTGTTCTCCTGATGCTACTGTTACAGGAATTGTCAGTAGAATACGAGTGGCAATGTACACGTTAGGATATATATCAACAAGTTTGCTGATATGAATAAACTGTACAATGTCCATCACCGATTTTGCATGTGGCAACATTGACGACAATATACTCAATTCTTTGTACAGTTCAAGTCCATTTAAATCAAAACTATCACCGTGCTTCAGGAGGCTCTCTAGGTTCTTGCACTTTGTCATTTGCTGCTCTTGTTTTCCTATGTTGTTGAATTTAGTTTTGTCCTACAAAAATCCAAACTGTTCATGGTGTGCTCGTAAAGTATTAAACCTTTCATCAACGGCAGATATTGCTTTATCCATCACAACATTAAAAAATTCAACCTCAAATTTCTTTTCTGGATCATCTATGGGCTCATCTGCGCCTTCATATTCCGCTTGCCGTTTTTTCCTTGAAACTCGTGTCACGTTTGGACATGGAAATTTTGGTTCTTCACCGAGTACCTGTGCAAGCTCTCTTGCTGTAACCTGTGCTTCTTTGAATCCATTTTCTCTGTATTTCACTAAAAAGTCTTGTGTGTTAAATCAAGCTGCATCGTTGGACTCTGCATTATTTTGCTTACACTTGAGATTTTAACAAGAATGTTATACCAGATTATGACAGATGTTAGAAACTTGAAGCTGGATATTTCAGAGGCCAATGACTGTGCTTCACTTTTAGCTTTTGGATCTCTGGCTTCCTCTGAAATAGCAACCAGTGCTTCGTAAACTTCCTCAGATTGATATCTCAATGTTTTTGCACTTTCTACTCTGCTTTCCCAGCGCGTCTGATAGAGGCTTAATGGTAATACCATTGACATGTGCTTTGAATATTTGCTATCATTGAGTGGAAGCTGAAAAGAGCACGTAAATACATTGCAGCAAACCAAAAAAAGAAATAGTTTCTACAGAAGACTTGGCCATATCACACACAATCTAATTAAGGCTGTGGCATGCACATGGAACAAAAAAGGCTCGTGGATTTTCTGACAGCAATCTAGCTTGCATGCCAGAAATGCATTCTCTCATATTGGCACCATTATCATAGCCTTGTCCTCTAATGTTCATTACGGACAATCCCATTCATTTTCGTTCATCAAGGAGAGCTTGAAGTCCAAAACCTGTAGCGTCCTCTACTTCTAAAAATGTGATAAATGATTCCTTGACACTAATCTGTGCTGAATCACTTATGTCGACAAATCTCACTACTAACGACATCTGTTCTTGATGACTTATGTCCGGAGTGCAATCTAGAATTATGGCAAAATATTTTGCCAAAGTAACCAATGAAACAGTGTTGTCTCTCACTTTATCACTCATTAGCATGATCAGTTCATTTTGAATTCTTGGTCCCAAATAGTGGTCCTGTATTTCATTTTCAGTTACTCTTCGGAGATGTTCACTCATCACTGTGTCAAAGTTTCCCAGCAGTTGTACAAGGCCCCCAAAATTGCCATTTTTGGGCTGGAATAATTTCTCAACGCTTCCTCTAAAAGCAAGATTGTTTGATAGATATTCAACAATAGATAATAGACGTTCAAGAACACGACACCAATGCTGCTTCTCTGATTCCAGCAATCTTTGATTTTTGGGCATCACGAGTTGTCTGATTTTTCTTAACCTTACACTCAGCTCGCACCGTTTGTGCATACTTTCAATGTGGTGTTTTGCCTTTTCATGTTATGGTAATAGGTGACTAAGATTTTTCCAATCATTAATACCCATGGTTGCTATCTTAAAATTGCAACTATTGAAAAGCTTGCATGGGAAACAAAATATAGCATCCTTGCATTTAGAGTACACAAGCCACCGTCTGTTAATTTCACCATTAGAAAGTTACAGAAAACAATTACTACAAAAGAATTTCCTACCTCTAATATCTTTAGGATATTCAAGACCTTTTATTCTCCAGGGCCTTTCTCAAGTATGATGGCACGGAATTAGTTGTTTAAAGATTGCGGCCATGTGCCGAAGTCATCTATATCCCATGCTAGTACAGTTTGAACTGTTGTGATTTCTTGTTTTGTGTCTGCATCTGTTTCAAATGATTGTTCTGTGTGTTGCTGCATTTCTTGAGCTTCGTCTGCATAAAAATTTTCTTCGGCAGTTACTTGATGCTCTTGATCAACTTTGTTGTTTTCATAACATACAAAAGTATAGAACCCTTCTGGGCTTGTACAGCTAATCCTATTTCATCTTTCAGTTTTTCTTTTTTGTGACCTGGAAAGTTGTTTTCGATACGACATAACTTATAAGCGTGTTTTTTAAAAGAAATAAGTGTTTTAAATGATCAGAAATATTATTTAAAATAACTAATATAGGATAGTCGTGAGTCTGTGACCTTGAGTTGGTGTGAAGGCACCTCACAAGGCGTTCCACCCTGACTGAGACACAGTAGAGTTGGAAACCTATGTCATTTTTACAAAGCCACTTCTTAGTTTTAAATGTATAGTGGGCATCAGTCTTAATGTTACAACTCTATATCAACCTTATATTGTAACTAGATCAATGGCATTATCCAGTTTAATAAGCTGGGTTTCCAAACAGTGGCAAAATATAACCCTAGTTTTACTCCTAGGTAAAGCACAAAGTGACCAAAATGAAGTCAGCACAGAATCATCTCCTCTAGATTAAGGTAGCACGGAAATGTTACAGAAGTCCTATTGTGCCTTATTTTTGTTTGGAAAAACATTAACAATAGCAGCGCAATTTGGGCACTGCCAGAAATACATGATAAATCACTGCCTCTAAAGTTCCATCAAAAACGGACATTTTCACAACTCTAGCACAGATTCTTCACAAGGAAGTGTCCTTGGCCTTTTTAACTCATATTAACCATGTATTTACTTTATGAAAGTTGGACAAAACATTGTGAAAACGTTAAGACATTGGCTGCCCAACCCCTGGGCTGGCAAAAGCTATACTGACTCACTGGAAACAAAAAGCAAGAGAATCTTAGTACAACATATGGTCACTCTATACATTAGTAAGGAGATGAGCATATTACAGTTGTTGGAGGGCTCTAGTTAGCAGTAACAGGGCTACTGGAAAGCCAGTCAACATTTTTTGTTTCTCTGATGAAAACTGGCCCACTCCCTGCCCAAACCAAACTTGTCACAAATAATTATTAACAACTTAATTTTCTGATTTTGGCTAAGATAGATAGATATAAATTTATTTTAAAAAACTGAAATTGGATTCAGGATTGGTAGCAAGCATTTTTGGCAAACTTGTTAAATGACAATCTAAATGGCAACACAGTACTGCTTTCATGCGTGGCTCACTCCCCCCGCCCAACCTGCTGGTCCAACAGCTGCAGTAGAGGAGGAGATAGATGGAAAACTGCAGTATCCCAAAATTCACCTCCTTGGGGTGCAGAGTGGCAACAGCAAATCCTCAGGTCCGATATCCTGTAAATCCAATAGGCACCACCGCCAGCCCAACAGACCAAGGTGAAGTTAGCACAGCATCTGATCTCAGGGATGGGGCACCCACGGAGCCGCAGCAGCTCATCCTGCCCTGCACAGCTCCCCGCCGGATGAGATGGATCGCTGCCAGCCTGGGGGGGAGAGACACTCCCCAGCTAGGGAGACCAGATGTCCTGATTTTATAGGGCCAGTCCCGATATTTGGGGCTTTGTCTTATATAGGCACCAATTACCCCCACCTAGGGTGACCAAACAGTAAGTGTGAAAAATCAGGACAGGGGGTGGAGGGTAATAGGAGCCTATATAAGAAAAAGACCCCAAAATTGGGACTGTCCCTATAAAAGTGGGACATCTGGTCACCCTACCCCAATCCCCATCCTGATTTTTCACACATGCTATCTGGCGCAGTCAGCTGCGTGTGACCCTTCCAATCCTGGCTGGCTGCCGAGGAAGTAAGTTACTTTCACTTTCATTCCTCAGCACGCAGCTAGTCAGCCCCCCCTTCCCCTCACCCAACCCAGCCCTGCCGGGGGGTGGGGAGAGGGGAGAGAGGGGTGCTCCGTGGTTGGGGAGGGGGGGTGCTGCAGCTGCCAAGCCTGCCTCACCTCATGCAGGGGAGAGAGTCACACTCACAGGCGAGTTCCTCCTTCCCCTACTCCTACCCTCTCCCCTTCCCAGACACCCCAGCAGTCAGTCTCCTACCTCAGACTGTGCTGCATTCAGCTCTCTCTAGGACCCAACAGCCCTGCTCTTACATGCTCCACTGCTTCCTATCTGTCTAGATTCCCAGCACAGTGGTGCCCTAGGCAGTGTAGTGCTCTACTTGGCTGCCTATTCTGCCTATGGCTAAGGATGGCCTTGAAGGTGTCTTTAAGTCACCTTTTGCACCCTCCTAATCTTGGGCTCCTGGACCACCTGGTATAGCTAAATAGCCTTGGGACCTGTCTAAATTACAGTAGCCTCCCGGGGCTGCCCTATAGGCTTCAACGCTGTCTGGAATATCTGCCTTGCCCTGCCTTGTCTCATTTTGCCTCACCTCCACAATGACCCCTATACCACAGCTTGTGAGTAGAGCTGTCTGGGAATTTTCCAACGAATGCCAATTCGTCAAACCTGAGGTGTTTCACAAGAATATCTTGGGTTTATTGAACTTCCATTGAATCACGTGAAGGTTTCAGTTGGAAACCTGCCTCGGCTCCTGACTGACTGCTGGGGACCCTGGACTTCCAGGGTTGGTAGCTATGGGGCAGCCCCACCATGTGGATTGGCTTGAGACTGTGGACCACAGGTCTTCCAGGGTCTGTGGCTTCAGGTCAGCCCTGCTGTTGGGATTCCCTCCGAGACCTTTTCCAGTCAGCTTATCCAAACCCCCTGTCCAGTTTTGGGAGAACACTTCATTCAGTTCTCTGTGATCCAAAACACTCCTCACTCAGATTCCTTTATTTGGCATACAGCAAAGCTACACTGTGTTTATCAGACTCAAGTGTCGGGGGTGGGTATAGGGCATAACACACATCCAAAGTTCCACAGGGGCAGCCTGGGCCTACTACCAAAGGAGTAGCAGCTCATGTCACACAACTACTAGATGAACATCACCACGCCAAATGCCTCAGCCAAAGGCATCCTAGGAACAATAACTGTCAGGGACAAAATCCTCAGGCATTTTCACCCATGTGGACAGAGAGAACTATACAGATTATGGGCTCTGTCAAAAACTTTCTTGCAAAAGTTTAAATTGACCCCTGAAGTGTCTAGGAGGAGGTTTCAGAGAGTTGAGAGAAGAGGCTATGGCCTATGCTTAGGTGTCAATCCAAATTAGGAGTTACATTAAAAAAATGGGCAAGTGGTTTGGGAGTTACCATGGTTGATAAAGCCTCCCAATTTAAAGATTTTTGAACAATTCTTCAAACCCTGCCACCCCAATTTGTGGTTAATTGGAAGACTTGGTTACATCTAGGATCTTTGTCTATTTCCCAGCTCATGTTGTGGACAGTTGGCCTGTGCTTGACAGAAAACCTAATAGGGATGGAAAGGGATCAGAAGACCGGTTGGGACCAAACTGACCCACACCCAGGGAAAGAAGGAAACCACTTCTGAGAAGCCCTGGAACAGGAGGGGGAAAGTGTCATCTGTGGACATCTGAGTTACTTTACCTGGGATTGACCTCTGTGCTCACTGAGGCCCAGTGCAGTGCTGGAAAGGCTAGCTGCAGCTCAACCACAGAGAGTTAACTGTGTGACTGAATTTTCAAAGGGAGAGAGTCTCACAGCCAGTCTGCCAATGACCTATAATGTTCATGCCAAACCATTCACGCCTCCAACCACCACCCACATGTCATTTTGAATCTTCCTGGATGCAGATCCATCTCCTCCCCCGTGGGAGAGAGGTGGCTTGTGTTAATGGGGAGATATTCTTTGTATGGAGAGAGACTGTTCACCGCTAAGATTGTTGTGAAACCCCAGCAAATGCTCACAGGGTGTGAAATCTGGGTTCAAGTTCCTGGTGTAAAAGCCTTCACCTTACCTACAGCACAGATTGCTACGTTGCCCGAGGGAGGGTCAGGAGTATTGGTTGTAGCTGTGTTGGCAGACATTCTGTGTTTTTGTTGCTGGGGAATGATTTTATGGCTTTAAAAGCTGATGGGGTAAATCAGGCCCACACAGTTACTTCCAAACCTACAAGGGACCGTTAGCCAAAATACAAACAGGATAGCGGCACAAGGGGTGTGGTCCGTGTCTGAGAGGAAACATTGTCCAGAACAAGTTACCTTCCCAGGATATGCAACCATTTAAATACCTGAAGGTGAGGGAAGGTTGCGGTGGGGTGGGGTGAGACAGCCTCCTGTCCCATGGGAGCAAGATGTTATCCTGATTTGAGGCCAGGGAGATAAGTTCTCTGCCTTCCTTTAACAGGAACCAGAGGTAATACACAACCTGGTGATGACCGTCTCCAACCAAAAGTGGGGACACTGAAGTAGCTGCTGTGCTCTGCCAAATGTATGACACCCATGGCGAGAAATACCAAAGTAAAGTATACAACAGGTGCATGGGAGATGATGGCGGTAACTACAGCTTGGACGAAAGGGGAACTTCTCCCCCGTCTGTAACTGCCTGGTGATCTGTAAAAAGGTAAAGGGCCCTGAGCCTAGTGGGGGAAGAGCTGCTGCTCACCTTACTCAGTGTTTGGGTCAATCCAATGATGTGGGGGGATGAATAATCTTTCCTCTCCTCTTCTCAGAGGAGCTGAGGTCAGGCCAAAGGGGTCCCCAGGCCCTGACCTTTGAGGAGGTGGGGCAGAGAAAGGAATTTGATTGTATGGAGGTCTGAAGAATCTCCCTTACCTGACTCCTTTGCTGTTAAAAACAGTGTGGGGTTAAGAGCTGCTTCTCTGGGAGTCAGCCCTGCCTTTTTCTTCCTTTTGTCCAAAGAGTTTCTCCCTGGAATATATCAGAGGAGTGGGGAATCTCCACCCACGATGAGGACAAACGGTGCCTTGAGGAACAAAGGGATAGCCCAGGCACACTCCTTAGGAACCAGTTGGGAGGCAGGAGGATCAGGTCTCAAGTTCACACACAAAGATTTTGTGGTGATGGGTACGAAGGGCTATGAGAGCTGCCCTTACATATGTGCCCCAGGGGTTCTAAAGAGAGAAATTACAGAGGGGGGTTGTCAAATGACACTGTATGGATTTATGAATATGTGCTGGCTTGTTAGTAGAATGTTTGTTTATTATATGAATAGTTGAAATGTGAAATTATGAAATGTAATGGCAGAAACACCATCCAGGGAATAAGTTGGGGATTCCCCTCGGATACTAGTCAGGTGCCTTAGGTATACATACTTCCTCCTTTTGGGGGGAGATGGGATGGATATTCCTACTTTTTTGGGGGGGAACATATGGTATTAAGTTTATGCATTGTTGCCTGATTGTGTTCTACTTGTGGGGATGGTTACCACAGCTCTGCCAGGAACTAAAACAGTAGGGGTGATTGAGGTGAGTCACTCACATTGTAAACATTTCCAGAGCGGTACCACCCTGGGAAGGTTCACATAGAAAACAAAGAAAGGGCTATTGGTATAAAAGGATGAGTTTGTACTGACATGTGGCCGTCTTTCTGATCCAGCAAATGGGCAGGACCTTCTGCCCAATACCTCCGCTCTTGAGGAAGGGTGGAAAAGACATAGGCTTACTTGGGCCTGATAGCTAACTCCTGGTATGTCGTGTGTGTTTTTAAATTTGTTTGTTGTTTTTATGTTTTCTCTGTAACACTTCTAACTTAAAAATAAAGCTGCATGCTTAGAAAGAGCTGTCTGGTAACTTGTAACTTCTGGCAATACTGTTCATGGCCCTTAGAGAAAGCAAAGCATAGGCACTGGCCCTTAGGCAGACTGGCTTCCTGGTGATATCAGTATAAGGCAGGGAGCTGTACTGCCTTAAAACCTTGGATCAGAAGGGAGTGGGACAGTGGTCCATGCCTAGAGACAAGTGACAGTTAAAGACCTGAGACTTGATTGGGAACTGCTGAAGTGGACCCCGGGGGGGGTGGGGGGTGGAGAGAATGGGATTCAGGTGCAATTACCTTGAAACTATAAGAGGTATGGGAGCACCTGCCAGAAGTAAGATCTCCAAGTCAGGGGCAAAGAATAGCCAGAGCTAGGCTCCCAATTAGGGGCTAGCGGTACAGCTAAAGCTTCCCCCAGTTGATGTCAGGAAACAGCCAAATCTCCCTCCCAGTTCAAGGCCAGCATTAATTAGCAGCCCAACTGCGGCAGAGAATTCTAGGACAAGGCAAATCCAGGACCAGCGACTCAGGCCTGCAGCCCAAGTTACTGGGACACCAGACCTCGGAGATGACAATATGCCAGCTGGGATTATTAGCAACAAGTCAGCAGCAGGCCCTGCCAGAATAAAAAAAAAAAAAAATGTAATTATGAGAGAGAACCAACAAGAAGGTGGCTGTAGAAGCTTTTAGGTGCAATCAGGGCAGGAGGGTGACTCAGAAGCAAGAGTAATTTTCACCTCTATGTGCCCCACTATGTAACCTAGGGATGCAGCTACATCCCTGTCTGACTTCTAGGGGTTTAACTCCTGATCTTGTACCCTGTGGTCCATTTGGGTGGGTGGGATGTAGTGGCAGTGTCCATGTGAACCTGGGGCAGTGCCAGCAGAAGAATATTTTTCTTTTAATATACTATCCTTATCCTCCTGCTTCACAGCATAATCTAGCCAATAACGGATAGGGATTAGGAAGATATTTTGCCTACGGGTAGACAGGTACCAGTATTTGATAATTATCCACTGTGGAGTTTCTTGCACCTTCTTTTGAAATATCTGGTTCTGTCTGCTGTCAGAGATGGGATATTGGACTAGGTGAACCACTGGATTCAGTTAGTATGGCAATCAATAGGTTCTTAAAGCTTGTTCTATGCTGCTGACTTTTCAGGCCTATTCTCTGGGAATCAAAACAGTTGCCGCCTTTTATATAGGTGAAGCAGTGCCTGTCCACGAGAGATGCAAATTAGGGTATTATGACACTTGTATAAATCTTAGATTTCTGGACCTTCTGCCTGAACAATTAGAACACAGACTATGTAAGAAGGGGCAAATTTTTGTAAGGCCTTAAAGGTAGTGACTGTTGCATTTTCAGATTTAATAAGTCATGATGTCAAATAACTACTTCAGTTGAAGTTTTATTTAAGTAAGACCATCAAGCAATACTTAATATTGCACTATACAGAAAGGGGAACATACGTACCAAATCTGAGACTGTAGAAGTGAGGCAGCCTACCTGAGTTCACTTATGACTAACTCCCTAAAACTCACCTTTTATGTACTGTTCAAAATAATGAAAAATGCTTTCTTATTTTGAATCAATAAGCCAATGATATTAGTAACTAACTTATCATTACTGGAATAAATTCTAGACCACTATTAGCTCTAAATATTTAGGCATTAATCCATTCATATTTTGCTGATGCATTGCTTTTTTTTTTTTTTTTTTTGCATACTTGGTATACCACATGTACCTTGTCCATTTTGTCAGTTACTAAGTTTGTCAATTACAGAGCATTTCTGAATATCCCTTATCAATAGGATCCTACCAAATTCACAGTCCATTTTGGTCAATTGCATGGTCATAGGATTTTAAAAATCGTAAATTTCATAATTTCAGCTATTTAAATCTTAAATTTCATGGTATAGTAATCCTAGGTGTCCTGAAGCAAAAAGGAGTTGGGGTGGGGTCCCAAGGTTATTGTAGGGGGAGTTGTGGTACTGCAATCCTTACTTCTGTGCTGTGGCACTGCCTTGAAAGCTGGGCAGCTGGAGAGCAGCGGCTGCTGGCCAGGACCCCAGCTCTGAAGGCAGAGCTGCCATCAGCAGCAGTGCAGAAGAAAGGATGGCATGGTATAGTATTGCCACCCTTACTTCTATGCTGCTGCTGGAGGGGTGTTGCCTTCAGAATTGTGTTCCCAGCTAACAGCTACCGCTCTCTGGCTGCCCAGCTCTGAAGGCAGTGCAGAAGTAAGGGTGGCAATACCGGGACCCCACTACAATAACCTTGTGACCCTCCTGCAACTCCCTTTTGGATTGGGACCCCCAATTTGAGAAATGCTGGTCTCCCTCATGAAATCTGTGTAGTATAGGGCAGAGATTCTCAACCTTTTTCTTTCTGAGGCTCCCCTCAACATGCTCAAAGCTCCAGGGCCTAGCAGGTGGAGGGGGGATTCAAAGCTCTGGGCCAGGGGAACCCTTGGGCATTGTCAAGGTTCCTTCCCCACTCCGGACTGTAGGGTACAGATGTGGGGACCTGCATGAAAACCCCCCAAGCTTACTTTTACCAGCTTAGGTTAAAACTTCCCCAAGGTACAAACTATTTTACCCTTTGCCCTTGGACTTCCACCGCCACCACCAAACGTTTATCTGGGTTTACTGGGAAAACGTTGTTTGGAAACGTCTTTCCCCCCAAAATCCTCCCAACCCTTGCACCCCACTTCCTGGGGAAGGTTTGGTAAAAATCCTCACCAATTTGTATAGGTGACCACAGACCCAAACCCTTGGATCTTAGAACAATGAAAAAAGCATTCAGTTCTTGAAAAGAAACATTTTAATAGAAGAAACAGTAAAAAGAATCACCTCTGTAAAATCAGGATGGTAAATACCTTACAGGGTAATTAGATTCAAAACATAGAGAATCCCTCTAGGCAAAACTTTATGTCATAAATATAAAGGGAAGGGTAAACCCCTTTGAAATCCCTCCTGGCCAGGGGAAAGCTCCTCTCACCTGTAAAGGGTTAAGAAGCTAAAGGTCACCTCGCTGGCACCTGACCAAAATGACCAATGAGGAGACAAGATACTTTCAAAAGCTGGGAGGAGGGAGAGAAACAAAGGGTCTGTGTCTGCCTGTAGTTTTCTTTACCGGGGATAGACCAGGAATGGAGTCTTAGAACTTTTAGTAAGTAATCTAGCTAGGTATGTGTTAGATTATGATTTCTTTAAATGGCTGAGAAAAGAATTGTGCTGAATAGAATAACTATTTCTGTCTGTGTATCTTTTTTGTAACTTAAGGTTTTGCCTAGAGGGGTTCTCTATGTTTTTGAATCTAATTACCCTGTAAGATATCTACCATCCTGATTTTACAGGGGGGATTTCTTTATTTCTATTTACTTCTATTTTTATTAAAAGTCTTCTTGTAAGAAACTGAATGCTTTTTCATTGTTCTCAGATCCAAGGGTTTGGGTCTGTGGTCACCTATGCAAATTGGTGAGGCTTTTTATCCAACATTTCCCAGGAAAAGGGGGGTGCAAGTGTTGGGAGGATTGTTCATTGTTCTTAAGATCCAAGGGTCTGGGTCTGTAGTCACCTAGGCAAATTGGTGAGGCTTTTTACCAAACCTTGTCCAGGAAGTGGGGTGCAAGGTTTTGGGAAGTATTTTGGGGGGAAGGACGCGTCCAAACAGCTCTTTCCCAGTAACCAGTATTAGTTTGGTGGTGGTAGCGGCCAGTCCAAGGACAACGGGTGGAATATTTTGTACCTTGGGGAAGTTTTGACCTAAGCTGGTAAAGATAAGCTTAGGAGGTTTTTCAAGCAGGTCCCCACATCTGTACCCTAGAGTTCAGAGTGGGGGAGGAACCTTGACACCTTAAGTTACAAAAAAGACACACAGACAGGAATATTCATTCTATTCAGCACAGCTTATTTTCTCAGCCATTTAATGAAATCATAATCTAATGCATATCTAGCTAGATTACTTACTAAGTTCTAAGACTCCATTCCTGTTCTGTCCCCGGCAAAAGCATCACACAGACAGACTCAGACCCTTTGTTTTTCTCTCCCCCCCAGCTTTTGAAAGTATCTTGTCTCCTCATTGGTCATTTTGGTCAGGTGCCAGCGAGGTTATCCTAGCTTCTTAACCCTTTACAGGTGAGAGGATTTTTCCTCTGGCCAGGAGGGATTTTAAAGGGGTTTACCCTTTCCTTTATAATTATGACAGGCATGGCCATAGTTTGACTTCTATTTTGTGGTGGGGAAGGACTGGCTCTGCACAGTGGAGCCCCCCGGGCAGCTCTGACCGGCTGTGTGAGCAGTAAAAGGGGACTGGGAGCTGAGGGGCAGCCACAACCCTGAGCGCCAGCAGCAGATGAGGGAATGCCATGGATGTCCACTCCATGGCACCACCAGCCAGAGGAGCAGGTGCCCCACATTGCCTGGCTCCGGCTTCCCATCTAGACCTGGCCAGGCTGGGGGAGAGGAGGAGGAGGTGGAGCTGCCTCAAGGACTTCAGCCCCATGCCACTCCCCACATCAGCCCCATTTGGGGCACTGGGTTTCAGGGCGCCACGGACCCCACAGTTGAGAACCACTGGTATAGGATAAAAGACCAGATTTCACAGTCCGTGACACATTTTTTCATGGCCGTGAATTTGGTAGGGCTCTACTTATCAATTGCACCATTTTGTCCGTTACAACATACAACAGAGACAAAGAAATGAACCATTAACCATGGACTTCTTTTCATGGTATCAGGCTTACATATTTGATAAGGTAAAGACATCTGTTCAACTATCCACTATTATCCATTAGAAAAGATATCTATAACCCAATCATGATTAAAGAAATCATTTTAGAGTAATTCCTGATAATAATCATCAAAGGATGCTTTTATCTTATCTTATTTATTAGAGAACACCTGCAGCATGTAGGCTACAAGTGGTCCCTTTCTGGATATTTCCCTAAGGGTCAATAGCTTAGAATAAAAAGGAGACACAATCCATCATTAAATAACAAGCTAAAGTCCCAGCTAAAATTCAACTTACAGGGTGAGCTAAAGTTCAGAGTAAAGCAGATTGGATAATAAAGTACAAACCTATCAGGACAAAGACATACATTTATTCAAAACAAAACTCTTTTTATCATTAGAGGTTAGTCAGCACCTTTGGCCAAAACAGAAAAGATTGTGGGACGTCTGGTTAAGAAATTGAAAGTTTAATAGAAAAAAATTAATATTTACTAACATGACAGACAGGTTGAACGTGATGTTATACAGAAGGGGGAATCAGTGGAGGATTAAATGTGTGAGGATAATGTGCAGTAGCTCAATTTTACATTATTTGCATTTTTGAAATCTTAAACAGAAGTTAACAGGAAATGCATAAGGAATCCAAATACTAATTGCTGATGTAGCTTTATTTTCAGATTTTGAAACTAATTATACTTTCATATTTTTATGTAAGAATAAACAATCTCTTAAGAAATATTTTGGGATTTTAGTGGATGCAGAACGTATCTGTCTTCTAGGATGCTTCATTTAAAGTGTGTCAAGGTTCCTTCCCCACTCTGAACTCTAGGGTACAGATGTGGGGACCTGCATGAAAGACCCCCTAAGCTTATTCTTACCAGCTTAGGTTAAAAACTTCCCCAAGGCACAAACTTTGCCTTGTCCTTGAACGGTACGCTGCCACCACCAAGCAATTTAAACAAAGAACAGGGAAAGAGCCCATTTGGAGACGTCTTCCCGCAAAATATCCCCCCAAGCCCTACACCCATTTTCCTGGGGAAGGCTTGATAATAATATCCTCACCAATTGGTACAGGTGAACACAGACCCAAACCTTTGGATCTTAAGAACAATGAAAAATCAACCAGGTTCTTAAAAGAAGAATTTTAACTAAAGAAAAGGTAAAAGAATCACCTCTGTAAAATCAGGATGGTAAGTACTTTACAGGGTAATCCAATTCAAAACATAAAGAATTTCTCTAGGCAAAATCTTAAGTTACGAAAAGACACAAAAACAGGAATATATATTCCCTCTAGCACAGAGAATTTTACAAGCCAAAACACAAAGAAAACCTACCGCATTTTCTAGGTAGATTACTTACTAACTTTACAGGAGTTGGAGAGCTTGCATCCTTGATCTGTTCCAGGCAAAGGTATCACACAGACAAACAAAAGCCTTCCACCCCCTCCCCCCATCCAGATTTGAAAGAATCTTGTCCCCTCATTGGTCATTTTGGGTCAGGTGCCAGTGAGGTTATCTTAGCTTCTTAACCCTTTACAGGTGAAAGGGTTTTGCCTCTGGTCAGGAGGGATTTTATAGCACTGTATACAGAAAGGTGGTTACCCTTTCCTTTATATTTATGACAAAGTGTAACTTGAATTTTAAGCTACGAGTTTGCTGCTTTGGTTTAGTCTCTGGTGAATAGTTGTCCTGGAAACCAATTGGCTTCATTTTTGCATTTTTAGGTTTTAATCATTTCTGGTCTTCTGTTGATGTTCACAGGGTTCTGGGAGTTCATGTTTTCTCTTTTCTTCTTATGTGATGTAGGTTCTTTCAGGAGGGAAAAGTGTATAGGAGCAACAGAAAAGTTGGACCGGGAGGCAGGATAGTCTGTTAGAATGAATCACTGAAAAGGAATAGAGGGTAGCAGTGGGAAGTATGCTCCCATCCCTTTTACATTACCTAGAAAGATGGTTTTACTGGGTATCTGCATTTACCCATTCAGACTAAAAATTGTCCCAGGTTCTGCTAGAGTCTAGACTGTAGAAAACCTACATGTCCACTGAGTGAAATTTGATTTATTCACTTGTGGAAACTGTACCTTGCATGATCTAGCTGAACACTTCTTCAGTTGACAGTCTGCTCCACCAGAGAGCAAAGAGACTAAGATTGAATGAATATGGGTTTGATTTAGGGATTCATGCTCCCCAGCCTGCAACCATGGAGAGTGAGTTTTCTTTCTAGGCAGAATATCCCTTTTCCCCTGGACCACATAGAAGTCCTTTTGTGAATTTAGGGGGGGGGGGGGGGGCTGTGTTCCTTTGGATTATCTCTTCCTCTGCTTACAGGAGACTATATTAACTTGTGCTATGGAATCCCATGAAGCAGCTGGAGTTGAAAGTGCCTGGTAGCATGGTTTCTACAGAAACTGTGCTCTTCCTCAGCCAGGTCAGTGAGAACTGGTGAGGTCAGGTCCTAGAGCAATGGCAGTGGATGTTCACATGATATTCATTGTTTCTTGCATCACCTCAAGTGCAGGAGAAAGGAGTAGAAACCCAGATTTTACATGAAGTGAATTCCACCCTATCCCTGACATAAGAATGAGTAGGAATCTGAGTGGAAACTCATTTTTTCTCCAGCTGTGTGAATTATTCCCATGTTAAGAATAGAGTCCTTTTTGCTCTGGAAGTGGTGAATAATTTTAATGCCACATGTTGTATCTAGCTAGGTGCTGATAACTACCCCAGTTTGTGTTTCTAAGTTTGTTCCTACCTGGTTCCTGTAGCTCTGAGTCCAGGAATTACAATTTGCGGGATGCACTGGGTAGGA
Organism: Lepidochelys kempii; assembly: GCF_965140285.1. NCBI lineage: Eukaryota > Metazoa > Chordata > Testudines > Cheloniidae > Lepidochelys > Lepidochelys kempii. The sequence goes on along the minus strand of NC_136384.1, from coordinate 61,292,334 downwards.
GAAGAGGGGAAACAAAGAATGCGAGCACAGTGAAAGAGTGAGGGGAATAAACCTTACCTTTTGCTGTTATCAAGCTTTCCTGAAGTCTTACTCAAAAGGGTGCAGACACGAAAGCACAGTTAGAACTTAACATTTGGCTACCTGTGGAGATTGAGAGTTATCAGACTTCAGTGTGGAATATTTCTCTAGCAACCTTCATGAACACTTTATTTAAAATAACCTTTCATACTGGTTTGCTAGGAAACCTATTTCTATAGAAATTTCAGTTTGTTCATAGGGTAGTGATGGAAGTAAGAATCTCAAAGCTAACTCTGAATATGGGATCTTGATGAAGCACAGAAATTAAAATTCTGACTCGGTGTAAAAAGAGTAAAATAAATCAATGTAGTAATTGGAATTTATCTGCAAAGCATCTTTAATTTTTAAATTTTAAAATGCATACAGAAACTACAACTTGTTATCGTGTTCTGTAAACAGATTCAAATATGAGGTTGAGCATCCATAACAGTATCTGAAAGACGAAACTTAGGGTTTTTTTTTGTTTGTTTTAGGAAGGTGATCACGGGAGGTCATGGGTCTCAAAAGTCCTCACATTCCTGCATGATGTAATGCAGAATATTGTCCATGTAAAAGGAATCCGTTGTCAAGAGAATCAAAGTTTTCTATCCCTTGTCAGTTATCCAGGTGCTTAAAATAATTATCTCTGTAATGGTCAGTAACAATAAAATATATGTAGTGTTGTTGGAGCCATGTTGGTCCCTGGATACTAGAGACACAAGATGGGTAAGCTTTTAGTGGACCAATTTCTTTTGGTGTGAGACACAACATTTCAAGTTTACACAGAGCTCTTTTTCATGTCTGAAAAATGTGACACAGAGTACACAGTACAGATAAAGACAAATTGGAACAAATTGTTTAGCATAAACACTTAACTGATATCTCAAGGGACCATTCAAGGCAAAGTGGCCCATTAACACCTGTCCAGTCACTGGGAGTGGGGGGATAGTGGGTTTTAGATTGTTGTAGTAAGCCATAAATCCAGTATATTTAAGTCCACGATTTGTAGTGTCTAGCAAATTTATGAATTTAAGCTCCTAGGCTCATCTTTTGAAGGTTTTGGGCGAGTTTCCTTTGAGGACTGAAGTCCGATATAGAGCGTGCACTTTGTGAAAAGTTTCAGAGTAGCAACCGTGTTAGTCTGTATCCGCAAAAAGTAAGAGTACTTGTGGCACCTTAGAGACTAACAAATTTGTTTGAGCATAAACTTTTGTGAGCTACAGCTCACTTCATCGGATGCATGCAGTGGAAAATACAGTGGGGAGATTTATATACATAAAGAACATGAAACAATGGGTGTTACCATACACACTGTAACGAGAGTGATCAGGTAAGGTGAGCTATTACCTGCAGGAGAGAAAAAAAACCCTTTTGTAGTGATAATCAATGTGGGCTATTTCCAGAAGTTGACAAGAATGTGTGAGGAACAGTAGCGGGGGGGGGGGGAATAAACATGGGGAAATAGTTTTACTTTGTGTAATGACACATCCGCTCCCAGTCTATATTCAAGCCTAAGTTCATGGTGTCCAGTTTGCAAATTAATTCCAGTTCAACAGTCTCTCATTGGAGTCTGTTTTTGAAGTTTTTTTTGTTGTAATATTGTGACTTTTAGGTCTGTAATCGAGTGACCAGAGAGATCGAAGTGTTCTCAGACTAGTTTTGAATGTTATAATTCTTGACATCTGATTTGTGTCCATTTATTCTTTTACGTAGAGACTGTCCGGTTTGGCCAATGTACATGGCAGAGGGGCATTGCTGGCACATGATGGCATATATCACATTGGTAGATGTGCAGGTGAATAAGCCTCTGATAGCATGGCTGATGTGATATCCCCTGAATAGATATGTGGACACAGTTGGCAACGGGCTTTGTTGCAAGGATAGGTTCCTGGGTTAGTGTTTTTGTTGTGTGGTGTGTGGTTGCTGGTGAGTATTTGCTTCAGGTTGGGGGGCTGTCTGTAAGCACCACACAGATTGAGGAACAAGTAGTGGCAAAAATGTGTAAGCTTTGCTAGACTAGTGCTCCCGCTATTGTTACGATGTGGTAGTGCAATGGTTGGAGACTGTTGAAAAATGTTGGTCTAAACCAGATTTTGGTGAGCAACATTGATGAACGTCAGTGGAGTCCTGGCAGTGATTGGTGGCTACCATGTAAGGTCTTGAGGATGGGATGTGTAAAGGAAATGGATTGTGGGCGGGGGGGCTGAAAGAGTGGTGGACAGATACAGATACTTTTTGAAAAGCTTCTGTGGAGGCTTCTGGTTAAAAGTTCCAAAACAACTTCCATCCAAAAGAAATTTTAGTCTGAATAAAGCAAACAATTTAACTGGTTTTTTTTTTTAAAAACAAAAACGAAAACAACCAGACAACCAGACAACCAAAACCACCACATCCTAAGGGGGAAATCCAGTTACAGACTTTTATCCTGTCTACTGGAGGGCACGTTGACTGAGCAGCAAAAAACAGATATATGAACAGGGGACCACAGAGCATGTGAACTCAAACAATCTATTGAAAGTACAGACACAATAATTAAAATTGAAGCAGAATGAGTACAAGAACTTGAAGACTGTATCACAGGGACAACAGGAAATGAAATAACACCATGTAATGTTTGAAAATGGACAAAACGATAGATTCTCCTCCCTCCCCCCCAGCTCTTCAAAACAATCCTATGTATTATTAGATTTTCTGGAAGAAGCAGAGAATAAAGACATGATCTACTTTATAATGAATGCCGAAAAATAACAGTGGGTGACATCTTTATTTCACATACCCACCTGAGAATGATAGAGTTCAAGGAATCGTATGCCCTAGAGAACACACTTCAAGCAATTATCTTGAAACGACTCCACTTATAAAACCAAAAGGAAATACTACAGCATACCCATAAAAATGGTAAACTCTTTGAATGGTATTAACTTTTCCTTGTAAATTTTAAAGCCAACTATAAAAGAAGAGAACAGAAATGTTATAAATGTATTTAAAAACAGATTGCAAACATGCCTCACTTTTTCTCACCTCTCTTTATTGTATGCATTCTTTCTTAGGTCTTTTAAAATTAAAAATTCTTAGCCTTACTTGATGAATACTGATGCACAAGCATACCCCTCCTCCCTCCCAAAAAACCCCCTGCCTTAGCTTAAGGCTCCCGCTGTACCACCAACCAGACTTTTAACCCAGTCGGTGGTGCCGACCAGAGCTGCCAGGGTCCCTTTTTGACCAGGCATTCCAGTCAAAAACTGGACATCTGGCAACTCTACTCCTCTATATACTATTCAGGACCATTGTATGGCTGAGAGGGAATGTCAAAATTCAAAGTCCCTCATAGAGAATGCGACATCTGCACTCACGGAATGTGGCTGAGCTATAACCCTATTGGTTTAAAAGCAAAGAAGCTGCTAGCAGAGCAATGTGGTATAGGAGAAGCAGTATCTCAAATAAGCAGGTCCCAAGCCACAGCTTTATAGATCAAAAGCAACACTTTTTTGTGCTCCATTCATAATCCGGCTCCTAGTGCAGATCATGCAACATAGATCTCATACATTCACAATCAGAAACTCCTCCTAATTAATAGGCTGCCTTATTTTACATATGTAACCCCCAGGGCCGGCGCAACTACTAGGCGAACTAGGTGGTCGCCCAGGGCGCCAAGTGGTTGGGAGTGGCGGTGGAGCAGAGGTGAACTGGGGCGGGGAGCTGCTGCACGTGGCTCCCTAGGCTGAGGGGAGGGGGGGGCGCTCCCCGGACCAAGGAGGGGGGTAGCGGAGGGGAGCTGCCGCAGGGGGTGTGCCTCAGGGTGGAGGGGGGCAGTGGGGAGCTACCGCAGGATTCCTGGGGGGCAGGGGGGTGCAAGGTGGAAGTTTCGCCTAGAGTGTGAAAGGTCCTTGCACCGGGCCTGGTAACCCCTCTTTCCTCCCTGGGTTACTCAGGAGCAGGTGCCACTCAGCTGTGTGCCTGGGTGCCTAATGTTGTTGACACTGAAGGAGATCCTGAATATCCCACTGGTGGTGATGGATAGATGGGAATCCTCTATCCACCCCTCTGCTGCAGTCCCTTTACTCCTAATGGAATTTAAAATTGCCAGTGCCTCCACCTGGCTGGCCCCTTTACACACTCAGTGGTGTGCCTTGGGAACCTCTAGGAATAAACCTATTCTAATAATAATAATCATCTGTGGCATGGGTTTAACTCAAAAATACCAATTATAAATAATATACATCCAATATACTTAAATAAAGATGCATTAACTCTAATTTAACAATTTAAAGAAACAGGGTATAACAGACTAAGATTAAATGTCACTACTGATTTAAATCCACGGGAGCAGTTCAATAAAATCAATTAACAAATATAGTATACAATAATAACTGAAATTTATCTAACTGGCATTTACACTGCCACCATTTACCCCACCCTGGAGTATACACTCCTTTGGATTTCAGAGTTCTAGACACTTGCATGGGTGCGCTTGAAGATCTGAAACTGGAGACAGCACTCTGTTGGTTCTGTGTATCAGTCCAGCCAAGGCAACAACATAAAAAATGACCTTAGTATGAAAATGTTCTTATGGTGTGTTTAGGAATATTTGGGGGAGTGGAACATGAGTTTGACTATCTATAAACTTTATGCTTGAGTGTTTTACCTACCTTACACTTAAGCAACATTGATTTTGCTGTTGTGACCATTACTATATACTCAGCAGAAGCCTTCCTTGGACTATACTCAGTGGTGATCAAGTTTTTTTTCCTGTGTTTAGAATCCGGTAAGTATGTGTGGTTCAAATTATTCATACCCAAGGCAGAACAAACTGATATGTGTAGAAATAAGAACTACAAGTTTATAAAAATACACTGGAAACTGTACTCATCCAACACAGAAATACAACAAGCTTGTGAATGCAGAGGAGTTGACTCAGAGTGTCTTAACCTTTGACTGTTATGGAGCCTCCTTGGCTTTTGGTCAACTCTTTCTTCTCCTGATTCCCCTCTATTAATACCTGGTTCCATACCCCACTGTATGGTTACCAGTTGGTTGCTTCCAAGACAACTGGGTCTGGGTGGAGTCTAGTTACTGTTCCTGGCTCTGGGATTACAGGGCATGCTTCCAGGCTCAGACCTCTTGTCAGACACCCTTCTTTGGGATATGGGGCATTACCACACTTCCCTAGACCCTGAAATCTGTGCCTGAGACCTCAGAGTCCCTCCCACCTCCCCAGTCATTTACACATCCTCTCTCAGAACTCCAGCTATGCTGTGAGAATGCCTGTCTTCTAGTTTAATCTCTTCAGGGACAGTGTGGCAGGAAAGCAGGGAATACTGGTTTAGCAAAGGAATTTCTTAATTACAGTAACTTTACTATTAAAACACTTGAAAGTTACAGATGTCTAAAACAAGTCATGAGATGCACCCTCTCCTGGTCTGATCTCTCCCCTTCTTGTGAGTCCAAGGTTTGTCAGCAGGCTATGTAGAGTCACTCTTGCTCTTGTCCTCCTGCAAGTCCTTTGGTTGTGTGTCTGAATGTGTGTGATGATGTTGCTCTCTTTCCCCTGGCCCCACCACCCAGAGCAGCACTCTGCTTTAGGTAAACCTCTATCTCTTTGCCATATCCTTCACTGGGATCTTCAGCCACCTCCCTGAGTCAAGCTTACCCCCACCTTGTGTAAAACCATCATTGTTCCATAGTGGGGTAGGCTAGTAGTTTGGAGCCATTGACTTTGAAGAACCCTTGATGGTGGTTCTTAAAGCTATTAATTCCCTGTTAATTTTGTGTTGGTCCTTCAATGGGCTGTCAAAGCCTTTCCTAGGTAGAGCAGCTGTCTGAACATAGAAAAGTAGGTTGTCTTTGGGTATGTCCAGTTTACATGTTCAACACAACATGGAATTCATAATTGGATACAGACAGATCCCACCCTTACACCTCTAACAAGCCTCTTAACATTTTTATTATTAGAAAGCCAATAATGATTTTTTTTTAAATACATTTGACATTTTCTATATATTACTCCTGGGGAATTCTGCACCAAAAAAATAAGTTCTGCACAAAATATTTTAAAATTCTGCAAAATTTACTGGGTTTACTAGGTGAATGTGTTTTGGATTTCTTTTGTTGATAATAAAAATATAATGTAAGTGAATTTTAAATAAACGTAAGCACATTTATTGCCCCTGAGGTGCCATGCTAAAGTCCTCAATTCATCTAAGTTTATGACAGATACTGTAAAGAAAGCAACAGCACAAGGCTGCATACAGCCCAGATAACATGCCTGAAACCTGACCGTTGCATCCTAAATCCTGGGGAAGAGAGTAATCCAGCCTTGTGCCTGGAGCCTGCCAACTGCTAGGAACAAGCCTGAGACTCATCACGCTTGTTTCCTAGAGGAGACCACACAGCCTGGCAGATGGTCTAGGTTTTGCTGCTACTAACCTGTCTGGTTTCAGACACCCAAAGGCAAAAGGCCTCACATGCAGCAAAGTGGCCAGCAGCCAGTCTCGCTAAACCTCCTTGTAATGAGGCGGTGTGGTGTCCCACCACCCCGCCAAGGGAAGAACCTCCCCAGACACTAAAGTGGACGGAGCCAGTGGATCCTGCGCCCTCCCCCCAGAGGTCAAGGCGCAGGACAGGAAGTAGAAAAGCCCAACCCCAGAGCTCAGTTGGGCGACAGCAGCCGGAGAGGCCAGACACCCGTGGCCTGGCTTTGGCTTGGGAGACCCAAGCAAGCTGCGGCCAACCCGAGGACTGGCCAGACCGGCCAATGCCTGACGCTGATCAACGCCCAGAGGAGCTGCCGAGCCTACCCCTCTCCAGCTGCCCAGAGGAGCCCATGGTGCTAGAACCCTCTGAGGACACTACCCTGACCCAGGTACCCTATGAGGGGGAGTCCAGAAGTAGCCTGGGGGCAGCCTACCCCAGTCTGGCTGCAGCACTGCCAGAGCCAATGTCAGTGTGTTGTGGCCAGGATCCCCACTGACACAGCAGCAGGTCTTCGGACGCAAGTGGGTGGGCCTGTGTCCCCCCTGCCACCCACCTCGTGGTTGGCAGTCTCCCCCTCCCCCTGGTTGCTAAAGCTAGGAGCCTGGGCTTATATTGAACTATTCTACTCAGCCCCTGCCTGAGGGCCTGAGCCCCTGACTATTTGTTTGGTGCCCCACCACCCTGCCAAGGGACAAGCCCCGGCTGAGTTCCCTTCCTCTCCTCTATTCTGTCTTGCGGCGACAACAGGCCCCTCCCCACAGACTACACATCCCAGCATGCCATGCTCCCTCTAGAGGCAATCAAACCATACCGTGGGTATTAAAAGGCTCTTTAGTGGAGAAAGGTCTAATAAGAACAAATGGCTAAAAGCTGAAGCCAGACAAATTCAAATTGGAAATAAGGAACGCATTTTTAATAGTGCGTGCACTTAATAAACTACCAGGGGAAGTGATGGACTCTTCATATCAAGACTAGATGTCTTTCTGGAAGACCTGCTTTAGCAAACACAATTTTGGGGGCTCAATACAAGGGTAACTGGGTGAAATGTTATGGCCTGTGATATACAGGATGTCAGAATATATGTGGTCTTTTCTGGCCTTAAACCCTATGGATATATGAACTGAGGTTAGCAGAAATGTGCACAGCTTTTGGAGTATTTTCTTTTTAAATTGGCTATTCAGACCATCATTGTTTTCATCGTATGTGACAGCATGGTGCCAGTTGGGTTTTGCTTTATTTTTCATTTGGTTAAATTGGATTTTAATTTCGTTAAATTCAACTCTAAATTAAAAATTAGACATTCTTCATTGATAGCAAGTGTCTAATCTGGGCCCTAAATAGGTATTAATGTGCCTTTTTAAATGTTAACTTGTTTATATGGATTGTTTTTTTGTTTTAGTTACCCTGTCGCTGATGTGTTTGAAAAGAAACTACACATGGGAATGATAGTTTGAAGAGCTGCACCTCCCTTTTCACTGACAACATGACATGGCATTTGACTGGTTTATTCTCTGCTTAGATGAATAAATCAGTAAATGGATAACATTCAATTTATATATATACACATGTCTGTTCTCAGCTCCTCATTGCGGAGTCTGCATTGTGTGCCTGTGCCAACTTAGGGTTGAGCATTAGATCGGTCCAAAAATAATTGGTCAATTGACTTGTCAAATATTGTGCAATATGGTCAAATATTTTAAAGAACTAATTTATTAGAACAAGGAATAAGACTTTATTATCTCCAATATGCTTAGCCTTAGGTACTTATGCCTAATTACAAAAAACAAGTTATTTTAACTGCATTATTTTAACTCGGGGAAAAATATGAAACAATGAAATTCTAAAAAAGAAAAAAATACAATTTTTAGCAATATTAAGTTCACATTTAAATGTGAATGTTGTTCAAGACTAAACAGTTAAAGAGAAATGAAATTGTTTTTATTTTTGTTTAAATACATAGCAACTATTTAAAAAAGTAATTGTTAAATGCACTTACGCTGTAAGCAGAAGGCCAGCTCTTCAAGCATCTTGCATTTTATTATCTTCTTTATCAGCTTCAATTGCTTTATCTATATCTTTGTCTTCATTGTCAAATTCATCAGTATCTCCTCATTCCTCTTCATATGATGAATGTTGAGTCAACTTTTCATCTGCCATTTTCTTCTCGAATCTTATTTTGTGGTACATGGTGATCAGCTCACTCCCCAGCAGTGGAGGTCTTCAGTCTATTTTTTGGTTTTGGAGTGGATGATTTCCCAAACTGACCAATTTTGGTTTGCACATGCAGTAGTACATGGAAGCGTTAATATAATTTCTGCCCCTGTAACTAGAGTGCAAGGGGGACACCCCACTTTCCAGCTTGATGGAGTAAGCTGTTTTGATTCAATTACTGGGATTGCATTCCACATTGTTTTATGACTGAACTGGCTGGTTCTTGTTTTATAATTTGCTACCTGTGTAAGAATTGTTTGTATGTCCTTAAAATGTGTAACAGCCTGTAGCGGGGCAGTTACCCTGCTCCTGAGAGAACAGGCTAGGCTAATTGGGGAAGCAGCCACAGCTGGGGCCATGCCCCAATTAGGCCATAGCTGGCCCTATACAAGGGCTGTGAGCCAGGGGCTAAGTCACTCTCTTTAGTGGTGGAGAGAGAAGGACTTAGCTGCCTGGGAGCTAGGGTACCAGAGGTAGAGAAGTGCTGGGGAAAGGCAAGAGGAGCTGGGGAGCTCCAGCCTGGCAACTCCCTAGGCTGCAGGCCTTGTGCAAGGCCTAAAGAGAGGTACTGGGCTGTAGGGAAAGGCAGTAGGTCCAAACCCCCCTTGCTGGTGATGAATGGTTTACAGACTGCAGTCTGCCCCAGTGAACGGGGGGTAGATGATGACTGGCAGTAGCCAGTGAGGCAAGGTGGGGATAGAGGGTTGGGGGCTCCCCTGGGAGGGGAGACCCAGAGTGTGGGGGCACTGCCAGGGGGCAGCACCCCAAGGTGAAGGGGCACCGGGGTCGGGGAGGGACACGGGCCAGTGGTAGGCAAGACACCGGCTAGAAGGAGGCGCTCCATACTTTGGAGAGCTAATTCCCAAGACGACCAGTAGGAGATGCCGCGCCAGTGAGTTGTCGCTACGCTACACAGCTGTTAAAATTTCCATCAGACACTAGAGATGTAAGGAGCTTGCACAACAAGAACACCTAATCTTTTTCACATTATCCACTTTGGCATTCAGAAGACTTTCCGCAAGCCATTTCCATTCAGGTACTTGTAAATTGCACTCAATTTATGAAAAAAGTGTAGCATCTAAGGATTTTCAACGATATGAAATGGTTTACTGCTGGCATAAATACCTCTAGTAAATGTACGATCAAGTTTGTTTTTTCTAGTCCTGGGATATTCTGTCAGAAAAGCTCTTAATACCAATTTGATGAACATCTGAAGACTATCTGGGAGTCAGGATTCTTGATGCAGGAGCAGCTGGAATAGATGAAAAAATGGAATTAGTTTATTTTCGCTGTCACTCATATCACTGTCTTCATCAAAAAACTCCTTGCTCCGTGACAATGATGCTGAAGACTAAGTAGAAGGAGAATGCACAGAAGAAAACAAATTTTGATGCAGACCAGTTTTCCTTTTCTTGGTGTTCGACTGCTATAATTTAGCTTTGACAAGTTTCTCCATTCTGTCTATGTCCCATTCCTAGAAGTACAGAACTTGCACTTAGCTTGAACAGTTTTTCCATGTTCATATCTAGTCATTTTTTATAATACAATTGACTCTGGCTTTTCATGACTCTGCATAATGCATTATTCAGAGTAGCAGCCGTGTTAGTCTGTATCCGTAAAAAGAAAAGGAGTACTTGTGGATGCATCCGATGAAGTGAGCTGTAGCTCATGAAAGCTTATGCTCTAATAAATTTGTTAGTCTCTAAGGTGCCACAAGTACTCCTTTTCTTTGTTAATGTCACACTATGTCTGGAATGTTCTCTAGGTTGTAAAGTGTCTCTTGTATTTCAATCAACCAGGACCATTGGATAGCATGTCTACCTGCTGTCCAGCCACTCAAAATGTCTTTGGGCATGCTGCCCTCTCCCTTACAGACTCCTAGATCACATATAGGGGGAGGGGAGTAGGTGGCCTCTTCTCCCTGCAGCAAACACAGTAGATTCATAAGCAGCAGTGGGAGGAGAAACAGAGTACGAAAGGAGGGGCCTATGATGTCACACACTCCTCATTAGCATAGAACTTTTCACATGATCAACAAGGTTTGGCTGGGGTGTGTATGAGGGGGAGGATTAAGGGGACTGTTGCTGAGAGGGGGAGAAGTAAGGAGGTTTATTTATATGGTCCTATAATGTGGGTTGGTTGTTTGTTGAGGTATAATAGCTGTGAAACTTTAGTTCAAGGGAGAGGCTATGATTACATCTTTTTTTTTTTTTGCGTTGCGGGAGGAAGTTTAATGACTAACCTTCCTGTAACTCCCCCCACTCCCATCTGAGTTAATTTCTGTATGTTCATCTAATTAGATTGTAAACTCACTGGGGCAGGGACTGTCTTTTAACTTAGGCCATGTCTATATGTACAGCACTGCAGCAGCGCCTCTGTACCAATGCAGCTGTGCTGTTGCAGCACATCTGGTGAAGACGCTGTATCCTGACAGGAGAACGCTCTCCTGTTGGCATAATAAAACCACCTCTGCTAGCGACAGAAGCTATTTTGGCAGGAGAAGCTCTCCCACCAACATAGTGCTGTGCACACGAGCCCTTATGTTGGTGTAACTTATGTCGCTCTGAGGGGTGGCTTTTTCACACCCCTGCGTGACATAAGTTATGCTGACATAGATGGTAGTGTAGACATAGCCTTATTTAATGTGCTTTGGAAACCACCATGTACATTGATGCCTGGTATACAAAAAAGATATGCATACAATGTTTGTTCTAAAAGATACCAGCCAGTCAAGATGCCCAGTTTTCCATTATTTCACCTTTCCACCAACAGGTGGCATTAGCATGTAGTAAAGTGTGTGTTCAAGATATTTAAGTAGGGTTGTTAATAGTTGGCACCATCATGCAATCAAAAAGATAGACCACCACCTACATCAGGGCATTCTTGCTAGAATATTTGCCAGTATTTGACTGTGGTCAAATAATAGGTGGTCAATTGACTGATCAGTTGACGCTATTTGACTGGTCAGTTGACTGGCCTCCAAACCTGTGTGGCATACATTGAGCATATTCATCCTCAGCTCCTTATCCCAGCTGAACACTGTGGGGCATGTTTTGAAACAGGTGGACAGAAATGGGGCCATATGTATGTGGGGAGGTTTGGGGGATGGGCAGAGCTGAAGCTCTCCCTACATGCCCCACTGCACATCTGACCCCCTTATTTCTTCCCCACGCTCTCCTGAATTGCTCTCACCACCCCTTTCTTTCTAGACGCAGCAGAAAGGTGGGTGGGGGAGAAAGCGGGCTCAGCCTGGTATACCTTCCCCACTCACGCAATATGGGGTTCATTCCCCTGATCAGGAAGCAGTGGAGGGAATGGAGCACTGGAGCCTTCTCCCTTGGCCTGGTAGAGCAGACATGGGGAGAGACTGTGGGGAATGAGGGATATTTTTAGGAGAGAGGGGAGTGAGGGAAGAGGGTACTGAAGGCTCCACTTTCCTTCCCTGCATGTATATCATTGGAGGGGAAGGTGCCAAACTTTTCCCCCCTTATAATTCTCATCTGGTCCAGGATTTTATTTAGTGTAAAAAAATGTATTCAGCTAAGATGATGATGATGATGATTCAGCCTGGTGATTAGAGACGGATGGGAACTTTCCACTGAGGTGTTTTTTGGAAAATGTAATTGCTCTAAAATCAAAATCTTCTGGAAAATTTTAACTTTTCTTTGCCAAAATATTTTGATTTTTCTATTGGGAAAAATCAAAACAGTATAAAGAATGCTCTTTAGCTAAGCTTCATCCCCACATTATCCCCTTCTAGGGTAACAAAAGTCCAAGCAAACAAGATTCTTCTGCCCCTCCTGCTCCTCTTCAGCCTGCCTTCCTGTTTCAATTCTCAGCCTCTTCTGATCTACCTTTGTCTTTCCTGCTCCATTAGAGAGAGCTGACTCCTAGACTGCTTTGCTTGGAGTCCAGTTCATATAGGCTACCACTCACTGCAATTCCCCGCTTCCTGCAGACCTTATTATATGGCCTTCCACAAGGGCCTAACCTGATTCCTGTAGTTCGTCTCAGAGTTCTCTCAGCCCTTTTTATGAGGTCCAGGTGTTCATTAGGCTATCCCTTGATCCCCTTAGTCCCACCCACTCTGCTAATTATAGCGTAGGCAAGACTGGCCCTTTTCTCTATAAAGGGGCCTCTCACCCTCTGACAGTGGAAAATGGAGCGAGTGAGAGTGGTTATGTGCCTGGGTACACTGAAAGAGTTTTTATTAGAAAAGAAGCATAACATAAAGGAAAGAAAAATACAATTTAGAAAAAATACATCTTAAAAGAGCTAAAGTAAGAATACTAAAAGAGAGAGCTGGCTATTAAGTGGTTAACCTGCTAAACAGCTCACTTCCAAGTCATTGGCATAAGACGTCTATTTATATAGTAGTCAGTTATCAAATATTCTCAGAGAATGATAGTCTCTCAACAAGTCTCTTTTAATAAATAATGTAATAGTTATTTATAATAAAATGTAGAATACATTGGTATGTGAACAGTCGCCTGGATTTATGTAATCAAATTTGGTTTTGAAAAATTATTTAGGCTATATTGTATATCACTGTCCAAATTATATTCATACAGATGTTAGTTTATAGTGATTATTTGAGTAATGTAGCAATTGTAAAGGGAATAAAAATTTGTCACTGTTAACATTGTTGAATTCCAATCTTGTGATATTTCTTAACCATGAAGGATATACAGCACAGTATATTTTTCTGGGACTTTGGTATAATGTAAGTTGAAAATACAGATTTATTTCTTGTGTTTATCTTTAGCACTTTTAAAGCTTGACATTTTTGGAAAATATATTTTAAAAGGTTTTTCCCCCCCATATTAGTGTACAATGACTTAGAACCTTTAGCCAGAGCCCCTCAAACTGATTTTTGTCATATTTCACAAATTAAACTAGGGAAAAAAAGATTGATCAGAACCTGGATGATGAGGATCATTCTCTTCTGGCCTATGTCAATGAGGTTACACTGGCAGAGATTTCAGCCCTAAATCTCTAAAGAGACCATAGGTGATGCAGAAGGACTTGTCTGAGCTTCTAAATCACCCTCTTTCTTTTTGAGTCAGTACATGAACCAATACACTAGCATGAGAATGAGGAAGATGCTGTGGTGGTGAGGTGACATCTTTTAGTTGTGTTGTGTAAGTTCTGGATGCTTATGTCCAATACCACATTCCTAATAGTTTTTGTGTTGATATTTATTTTATTTATTTGAAAGAGCAGGGATGTTTGCCTCAGTGCCCTATTCAAATGTCCATTTAGGTAATTCCTTACCTATAATTTCCCCTCCAAAGTTTCATTTGGATAAGATTCTTTGCTCTCATCTTGTTCAGTGCTGCTGTTGTAGAGCTGGCTGCATTTCATTAGTGTCTCAGGTGGTTCCTATATATTGACTTGTAAAGTCTTTTGGGATAAAGTCTTTTCTGGATGAAAAATGCAATAATCAGTTCCTTTACTAGTACACCATTCAGATGCGCCAAACTGACACTGAAGATGGTTACACTTTTTGACTTTCAAAGAAGTATGTCTACCCTTATCTTGAAACACCCAACCCACAGCTTTTTAGGTTTATGGAGAAAGTATATTGGCTTATTATAGATCTTGGAGCTCAGTGGCCTGATCCTTCTCTCCATTACTTAAGTTTTATACCACTGCAACTCCAAAGGAGTCTCACTGGCAAAAAATTGCTTTAACATAATGGTGAACCAGGCCACAAGACCCCAAATTTTTCTAAGTCAGTGTGATTTACATAGATACATATCAACTTAAAATATCATATTACACTACTATATTATTATTATTATTATTTATTAGCCATATATTTGAAAGTCAGGAAATGTACCTACAGGTTAAAAAAGACCAACTAAATGTAGTAATCTAAAAGTTGCAGATAAGTCTCCAGCATGACTGTTACCTCTGTGCGCTCACCCTTACTCTTCTTTCTGCCCAGTGAAAGAAATGAAGTCCGTGATGATCCCTTTTGTACCTGTGGTGCAAAGTGGTTGGGATACCAGTCTAACTGGCCTCCTCAGGATCCCCTTGCCCCAGGGGAATCCCAGCATGGGATACCATTAGAATCAGAGGTGGGCATAAAGCCACCTTTGCATGTGCATACTTCCCTCTGGGCTAAGCTGACCATTGCTCTGGTATGGCCCATTATATGGCTCTGTCTTCTCTTTTTGTGTATATAAAAAAGAATATAGTACTTTGTTGTAATGTGTTATTACCTTTCTGGCCTATATCATGGTTTGGAACATACAACGTATGACGAATTGTGGGATATGTATGTATTCTCTGAGACTGTGAACCCTATGTATCTGTGCCAGACTGCCAACTCCATTTTGAATGTGCAGTCTTGCCTTCTCTGTTGGTCTGCTTGCCTCCATGCAGGGTCGTCCCTAGGGGGGTGCCGGGCCCGGGACATAGGTGCTGAGTTTCTAATCTGCTGGGGGGTGCTCTCCCTGGCTCCGCTAAGGCCCCACCCCTGCCCTGTTTCTTCCTTCCCAGCCTCTTCCACAACAAGTTCCGTTTCCTCCCCGAAGCATGCTGTGCCTTGCTCCTCCCCCCCCCCCCAGCACCTCCTGACGCCACAGGCGAAACATCTGAGCCATGGTAGGTACTGAGAGGGAGTGGGAGGCACTGAACAGTAGGGCCTGTTGGTGGGCAGGAGGTGCTTGGGGGAGGTTCTGGCAAGGGGGCTCCTTGCCCACCTGCTGGTCTGCTGCTCACCTCCCCATTCGCCTCTTCACCCTGCTCGCCTCCCCATTTGCCTCTTCACCCTGCTTGCAATCTCACTGCTGGAAAAACATAAGTACAGCACACTGTTTTATAAGCCCCTACAAAACCCACAAACTTGTACCAGGATTGGGCTATTTAAGACACTGCCTTCAGTTGCCTTTCTGATTACACAAGCTTACACCAGTGTTGCAAAATATGCAGTCTTGGTCAGCCTAGCCAAGCTCTTATTAGACCAAAGGAAAAACGGGAGAGAGAGGAAAGAGAAGAAATAAGGTAGGGAAGGAAAAGATACATTGAGGTGTGTGTGGTGGGGAGGGAGAGACATTCTCACATCCCAGATTGTGTGTGGGATTTGGTTGGAGGTGGCAATGTCATCTGGGTTCTTCTTTCTGTGGCCCAGTCTGGTCAGGATATCTCCTAATCCTGAGAGAAGCCACAGTGGCATCACACTGGACCTCAGGGTCCCAGGAGACAGTGGAGGTGGCAGACATGATGGTGAAGTTGGCTTCTTCCCCTTCTCTTGCCTTTTAGTCAGCAGATATCACAGTAGCCAGATTTTCCCTACAAACTCTCTTTTTTGAGGACCCCAAAAGGTGAATACCAATATGAACATCCTCCAACTGCTTCCAATACTCCACTTCTCCCAGGACACTAGCCACCCTGCCTCTGTGACTTGCTCTTTGTATCTGCTCCCCTAAAAGGCATGAAAACCTCCCGGGCTGGTTGACGTATAAGTTTCCCCAACTGGAGAATTACAGCAGCTTTACCACATTGCTCTCTACACCATCACTGCCCATCTGATTTATGACGTACCCATGTAATGCTTAAATATATAGTATTTGCATGTGCGAATACATCAAGATAGAGTATCACATGCTGGGATCTGTAGTTAAGAGACCTCTCAAGCTGCATTGTAGATCTCTAAGGCTGTATATTGGCCACTTGCCTCTCCCTGAGACTGCTACTCTTTTAATAGTGTTTGCTTTTTTTAAAAAAAATTACCTATGCCATTTGGATTTTTTTTTTGTGCTTTTGAGTTTTGGGTCTGAAATAAGTAATTTGAAAAATAGTGGTGTTCATGACAGATGTCCAGCTAAAAGACTGAGATTTGGATGGTTACAAATTATTTCTAATCAGGCTGTAATGTCCCCTTGTGTCCAATGTTCCATTGCTATGGAATAAACCTGTCATGTCCCAAAGAAATGTTACATTTCAGTAACACCCCAGCCAAGAACAACAAACCTTTTTAGATCTATTTTTCAAACATTTCTACTTTTACACAAAAGGCTCTGTCCTGCAGAATGTATTCTTCTCAGAATGTTCTATTTCTCTATCAAGTAGAGATGCTGTTTGTCAGGCATCCCCTTTGTGCCAAATTAATCCAAGTTAATGGTATAACTTAATTTGTCATGGTCTCATTCAAATATTCCCATTGTATTTTGTGTAGGAGAGCACAAAAACGCATCCTACATGCAACAGAATGCTGCAGTCCTTGGGATTTTTTTAATGCAAGTTAGAGACAGAGAAACTTCAATCCATCACAGGAGTTGCATAGAATCATAGGACTGGAATGGACCTCGAGAGGTTGTCTAGTCCTATGATTGCACTCATGGTAAAACTAAGTAATATTAGATCATTTCTGACAGGTGCTTGTCTAACCTGCTCTTAAAAATCTCCAGTGATGGAAATTCCACAACCTCCCTAGGCAATTTATTTCAGTGCTTAAACACCCTGATAGTTAGGAAGTTTTTCCTAATCTCCAACCTAAACCTCCCTTCTGCAGTTTAAGCCCATTGCTTCTTGTCCTATCCTCAGAGGTTAAGAACAACATTTTTTTCTCCCTCCTCTTGTCACAACCTTTTACATACTTTGAAAATGGTTATCATGTCCCCTCTCATTTTTCTCTTTTCCAGACTAAACAAACCCATTTTTTTCAATCTTCCCTCAGAAGTCATGTTTTCTAGACCTTTAATCATTTTTGTTGTTCTGGACTTTCTCCAATTTGTCCACATCTTTCCTGAAGTGTGGCACCCAGAACTGGACACAATTTTCCGGTTGAGGTCATATCAGTGAAGAATAGAGCAGAAGAATTACTTCTTGTGTCTTGCTTACAACACTCCTGCTGATACATCCCAGAATGTTGTTTGCTTTTAGCAGAACTTTATGGAGTTTATTGCACAATTTCTAGTAGATGATTAAGATTTAAACTTTGAACCATTATTTTCACAATTGACACTAACTTTTCAGTAGTTATGTTATCTCACCAAAATCCTATGTACTTAATGCTTAAGAGAATTACTTAATAAGATGCATATTAGAGATGGACTACCCTGTTCAGGCAAAGTAAGACATGAACCATTGCTTATCACCTGAATTGAACTGGAATTGTTTTTTTAAACTATGGATTAGTTCAGAAGTTAATCCCTCCAATATACACCCCCTAGCTCACTCCCCAGCCATGTGCTTTACCTGAAGAAGGTTCAGCATGCCTTGTAGAATCTCTGTTGGGCCCAGATGCTGCCCCTTTTAAATCTCCTACTACTCTAGGGCTTTCTTTGAGTCAGGCCATAAAGTGAACACTGTGATTCAGAAGCCTTGGAAAAAAATCAAATCTTTTGTGGTGTGGAGCTCCCTTTCAAGATGTGCCATGCATTCTGGGGCATCATCACTAAGGGGGAAACAGGATAGCAATGTAGTTAAGTAGAGCAGCAGGTGCCAACTGAGAGAATGCAGGGCCTTGCAGTCAGGCTAGTTGCTGTAAATAAAGAGGGATATAGGAGGAGGCTGTGCTACTGAAGAAGAGCTGCCACCAAAAGGATGAGTTTCCTTGATCATTTGACAAAGATCATGCAGCTGAAGAAATTATGAATGGATCATAGATCATGAGGAACCAAGGCCATTTGAGGAGGGAAGATTTTGGAAGGTTGTGGGAGGATTCTCACCTTATGTAAATCTTATTTAAGGCTGTGGAGTAAGGCAAACAGGACTCTCCTCCATTGCCTACCCAAGAAGAAAGATTGCTGAAAATACCTGAAGAGAGAAAGGAACTAATCTGAGGGGAAAGACATGAGTGAGTCCAGACTGAGACAGGGGTCCAGTCTGTAAGACGACATAACTGGAACTCTAAGCCACAGAAACTCAGCAACTTGCCTAAAACAACATTTAGGGTGAGAAATTATTTCTTGAAACCAGTCTCTTTAAGATCTTAAGCTTCATATGCGTGTTTTGTTTTATTTGCTTGGTAAATTGCTTTGTTCTGTTTTCTATCCCTTATAAGCATGTAAAATCTGTCTCTCGTAGTTGTTAAACTCATTTCTTGTTAATAACATAACCCAGTTTGTGCAATCCATA
Source organism: Lepidochelys kempii (assembly GCF_965140285.1). Lineage (NCBI taxonomy): Eukaryota > Metazoa > Chordata > Testudines > Cheloniidae > Lepidochelys > Lepidochelys kempii. The sequence continues at coordinate 61,273,503 of NC_136384.1, read as the reverse complement.
TCTGTGGGGGAGGGGAGAATCTGTGCATATCTCTCTTCACATTGAGGGAGGGAGCAAATTTTTATGAGCTTGCGCTGTGCAGATCTTTCTATACAGCGCAAGACAATATTATCTGGGGTTTACCTCTCCACAGTGGGTGTGCATGTGAGTGCGGGGTGAATCCTCTCACACAGATCTGACTGCAGTCTGTGTCTGCAGCTGGGTGTGGTCTTGCCTGGGTATGTGCTGCAAAGGGGTGTGAGAGCCTGGCACAGCAACCCAGTGCAAGGGAAACCCAGGCTGGCAGGGGTGGGACCCCAGCACATCAGGTGGCATTCCAGAAGGGGGGTCCAACCTGTCTCAGATTTGTTCTGAAATGATTGGTAGTTTTTTAAATTTTGTTTTTCTAAAACAAAGCTTCAGTGCAAGAGAGAAGATAGTAAGAATGCAGTAAAGTTAAAAATTGTACTTAGACAACTCTTTGTTAAAAGAATCAAGAACTTTAAGGCAACAGATTGATTTGTGAAGTAAGGAATAGCTAGTGTTGGGATAGAAGTGCAAAGAGATGGGGAAAGGACATGATTGATGGGCTCTTTGTTAACAAAATAATACATGAACATAATTCTCTCAAAAATTAGCTTTTATTTAGAAATAAGGTTGCTCAAATGCATTTACTATTGATACAATCACTAGGAATCAAGGAAATCACTAGTTAATATGATCTTAGCATCCAGACCAACCTCATATTACATACTTCTCCACCCTAACATCTAAATACCCAGAAACATTCAGACTACTCAGCTCCACACAGAGCTCCATTTGAAATCCAAAATATAACCAACTACGGTGCACACATGTCATAATTCCTCATAATTGCACTCAAATCCTCAAATTTAACTGAGACTTTAAGATCTATCCCCGACAGACGTGTGCAATGGTCTGTAATGTGTTAGTTACTTTTTCATGTAAAATTATCTTCAAAGTCCATCTTTTCTCTAGGGCATTTGGGGAGTGCTTAGAAGAGATTAAATTAGAGGGGTTAGTATGAAATGTTTATGTGCCTTTTGGAGGGGAATTTCATTGTGTGTGGGGGGGTGATTTATGGTTCTAATGTTGGCAAGTGGGTATTTATTATCTTTTTGTGTGGGAAGAGGAGTCTTTGTTAACTTTTTTTTTTTTAATTACAGGAGGACATCCAGGCGTAGATCATTTATTATTTATTTCTATTTATTAAATTAGCCAATAATGATGATGAGCAAACTATGTAGTTGCAATCCAGCTAGTAGGCAGCAGCACTGACAGTAGTTGATTATAGAGCTCTGATTTAAAAATAAATGAACATATAAATAAAATGGTGAATTGTCTAGCTGACTTCTCAAAACAGTTTATTTTTACAGGAGGCCCAAAACTGTAATAGCAGGTGCATTATAGGTCCAGATTCGGGGTTTCTTTTGGATAAAGCTGTACATAGAAGCTTTCAGAGCAGTTTCTTGAATTGTTTGGCTTTCTGTACAGCTGTCAGCTGGTTACTCATAACCATTAAAATTCACTAATTTCACTCCTACAGCCACCTGAAACCTAGGTAGAGGAAAAAATGAATTATGATCATTCTCTTTGAATGTATCAAATGATATTGTGCTTGACACATTAAATAAAAAGTTGTCAGGACCACAAAAAGAACCTATTCTACATTAATGAAAAATAATAAAGAACTGAGAAAAGCATGGCTAGTTTAGCTTTTCGCAGTGTGATGAGTTCTTTGAAGTGTATGACTCTCTTTGACTTAACTTTGTTGTTCTAGTTAACAATTAATAAAATATCCCCTTACTGGACTCTTCATAACTCCTGGACATCTGTGTTGCAGTATTGCGAGCTCACAATTTAATTAATTTATTGTTGTTTGTTTCTTAATGCCTCAGCTATTTAAATTGTGATTATGTAAAAATCTCAGCTTTATAATTAGAAAGAAAAGGCAAGTTTCTAGCCTTCGTGTTTGTGGAGATGACTGAAAACATAACCTAAGTGCTCAAAACCCAAAAGGCAAACAAACAGTCCTGCCCCACAATTTATAATTCCATGATTTTCTTTTAAAGTCAGTCTTGTGATTTGCAGGTTGGGATGAGTCATGATTTTTGAATATTTTGAGTTGGCAATATTGATTTTATACTAATATGCTTGCTTCAGAAGCAGATTTGTCATGAAAATTAAGAACAGGAGGCCAATAGAGAACTGGCCTGCTAAAAAATGTGCAGAAGTGAGAAATACAATAAGGTGCATGAGACACGGTACCTATCTACCATGAGATCAACCAGCAAAGAGAGAAGGAGGACTTGTGGCACCTTAGAGACTAACAAATTTATTTGAGCATAAGCTTTTGTGAGCTACAGCTCACTTCAACAGACTAATACGGCTGCTACTCTGAAATCTAGCAAAGAGAGGTCATCAGTAGAGCTGGCTGGGAAACAAGATTTCATTTCCATGAAAAATTTAGAATTTTTATCAGTAACTTTAGTAGCTTGAATTGGGATAAAAACCAAAACCTTTCTATTTTTATCCCACAAAATTTTTCTTGGAACTGAAATTCCATAATTTTGTTTTAGAAACATCAAAACATTCTCACAGCAGAAATGGGTTGGTATTTCCAAAAAAATATACTGGCTGGGAGCCTTAGCTCTGTACCAAGGAGCAGGGGCTGGGCAGAAAGGGGTGTTTCAAGTTGTTGAGAGCCAAGTAATTTTATTTAAAAAATTACTAAAAATTACACTAGAGAAACAAAGGGTGGACCAAATGTTAATAACTCTCTCTCCATGCCATTTCAGGGCTATGGCTCCCACTATTTTAGTCACAAGTGGTTCTTTGCCTGCCTTAGGGAATGCTATGATTTACAAACAAGGAAAATAATTAGTTACAGTTAGTATGATTAATTTTTTTTTCCTTTAACACAAACAATGTTTACTTCAGTTACAGCCTCTTCTGTATACATCTCTGTAGGCAGTGTTCAACAGAGATTGAATATTTTTCTAAAATATATGTAATAAATTGCTATGATGGAGAATCCACCACCACACTTTGGTAAAATATTCCAAGGGTTAATTACCCTCACTTAAAAATTTACATCTTATTCCATTCTGAATTTTTCTAGCTTTCACTTCCTGCTGTTGGATCATGTTATATCTTTCTTTGCTAGATTGAAGAGAGGGTCTATCAAGATAACCAAAGTACCTTATTCCCAAAACTCAGAGAGTCTTGTTTTAGTGTATCATATCACCATTTAGGATTGGTGAATCTTGTTTGGTAAATCATGGATAACCTAGACAGTTTACAAATGGGCAAAGTAATCTTAACTAAATTCTATGAAACAGAAAAGGTTGTTTTTTTTAAAATCAGCTATTTAAAAGAAGTTATTGAAGCAGTGGTCCTAAAACAAGCAATTAATGACTATTGGGAATCCTAAATCCCAGTTAAACTGAGAAACAGTGGATTTATCAAGGCTAGCTGATGGTTCATCTTCAGTAATACACGGTCTAATCACTTTAATGTTCAACAGTTCTTCTTCGAGAGATATCCCTGTGGGTGCTCCACCTCAGGTCACGGTGCGTCCCAGCGCCTTTGATCGGAGATTTCTACAGCAGTACCCCTACAGGCCGCGCAAGCGCTCTGCCTGCATCGCAAGCTGTCAATGTTTGAATAAAGAAAAGAAGTACTTGTGGCACCTTAGAGACTAACAATTTATTTAATGCTCAAATAAATTGGTTAGCCTCTAAGGTGCCACAAGTCCTCCTTTTCTTTTTGCGAATACAGACTAACACGGCTGCTACTCTGAAACCAGTGTTTGAATAGCGCGTGCACGGCCGGGACTCCTCAGTTCCTTCTCTACCGTTCCCAGCTGGAGATGGAGTTCAGCAGTCCTCTCAGATTTACTCATAGATAGTTCTGTTTCTCAGTTTAAGTTAGATAGTTTAGTTTTAGAGTTACTATTTAAGAAAAATAGTTTAGTTTTTAGAGTTGTTTGTTTAAAAAACAAAACAAAAACCTCGGCTACAGACATGCCTGGCTCCCCTGGCTTCAAGAGATGTGCCTCCTGCAACGAGGCCATCCCTATCTCAGATGGTCATTCACATCCCTATCTCAGATGGTCATTCACAGTGTGTACGCTGTTTGGAGGAGTCTCATGTACCCCAAAACTGCATCCACTGTAATAAGCTTAAAGTGCGAACTCGCAAGAGCAGGGAGCTCAGACTGAAACTGCTCCTCTTAGAAAAGTCCCTCAGACCCTCGTCTGACCCTGGCCAGCAAAGCTCTTTAAAACCCTCAAGGGAGAAAAGTAAAACAAAGAAACAGCCAGCTTCCTCCCCTGCCCAGGGGCCGCTCCTCAGCAAAAAAGTCTCAAATGACTTCCACCTCACCAGTGCTCGCAGCTCCATGGCTCAGCACTTCTAACTCTGCAGGCACCTCAGGCACCGACTGTCAGTTGGCTGCTCAGCTTCCTGGTGCTGAGGCTCAGGGCTTTCAGTTGCCCGCCTCCTACAGCTCTCCCTCAGCAACTTTTGACAGCACGGGGCCGAGCGCTGTCACGGTGCAGAGAGCACAAGCAGAGATCACGGCACCACTGTTTGATCTTGTGGAGCTGCTTTCTCACCCTCCGCAGCCGATGCTCCTGACACCGAGCCACCTCATGTCACCTGGCTGCCTGCCCGCCAGTGCCCATGTCTGAGGCACCTACTCCTGTGGCACAGTATGCACCCCCCAGTGCAACCTTCGGTCCGCAGATTCTGCCTGCACCAATAGCAGCTGCACCAGCTCCACTTCAGTTAACCCGTACTCCTCTCCTGCCTTATTATTTGGCACCTGGAGTCATTGCACCGCCTCAGTTTTTACATCCAGGGGATTTAAGAGTGTCACATACCCCTCAATCTCCACTACTCAGCACCGATTTATCACCGGGACCTTCAGCACCCTATCTGCAGAACTCCCCTACCGCTCCAAGCCTCTCAAGTGGAGAAGAGGAGGAGGAGGAAGGGGACAATGACTATATGTTTTCCTTACAGTATTCCTCCTAGGTTTGCTTACCTACAAGTGGGAGATGCACTATATCACACTCGTCCTATCCTAGTGGCTACCCACACTGGTATGGCAACCCCTGGATGGGACTTTTCTGGGCAATGGCCACACTGGGGTCCATGGAACTACACCACAGCACAATCGAGTGTTCACTCTGCCACCCGTAGAAAAGCTGTCAGGCGCTCACCTATGCTTTCTCACATGGATAGGCAGATAAGACCTGAAGTAGCCGCTCCGCCTGCACAGGACATCGCTCCCCATCCTACAGCAATAGCACCACAGGAGGCCACGGTGCCCCCACTATTGATGAGCTCATTCGCTTTCAGGAATTATTTAAAAGGGTAACCGATGAACTCAAGATTACCCTGGAGGACGTACCAGAAACCCACCACAAACTCACTGACATATTACAAGCTACTACCTCATCCAAAATAGCCCTACCAATTAATGGGGCCATCAAGCTAAAATTGTCTGGCAGACCCTGGCCACAATAACCTCCACTAGCAAGAGACTGGACAACCAATATTTTGTCCCGTTGAAGGGTTTGGAGTTTCTATTTACTCATCCATCACCCAATTCGCTAGTGGTCGAGGTGGCCAACCAGAAAAACAAGCACCAGCCTTTCCGATTTACCCCGTCTGACAAGGAGAACAAGAGATTGGACTCCTTTGGGTGCAAAGTGTATTCATCTTCCACTTTTCAGAGTAGCAGCCGTGTTATTCTGTATACGCAAAAAGAAAAGGAGTACTTGTGGCACCTTAGAGACTAACCAATTTATTTGAGCATAAGCTTTCGTGAGCTACAGCTCACTTCATCGGATGCATACAGTGGTTGCGCTACATTGATGACATCTTCATCATCTGGACCCATGGAAAAGAAGCCCTTGTGGAATTCCTCATGATTTCAACAATTTTCATCCCACCATCAACCTCAGCCTGGACCAGTCCACACAAGAGATCCACTTCCTGGACACTACAGTGCTAATAAGTGATGGTCACATAACCACCACCCTATACCGGAAACCTACTGACCGCTATGCTTACCTACATGCCTCCAGCTTTCATCCAAACCACACCACATGATCTATTGTCTACAGTCAAGTTCTATGATACAACCTCATTTGCTCCAACCCCTCAGACAGAGAGAAACAGCTACAAGATCTCTAACAAGTGTTCTTACATCTACAGTACCCACCTGCTGAAGTGAAGAAACAGATTGACAGAGCCAGACGAGTACCCAGAAGTTACCTACTACAGGACAGACCCAACAAAGAAAATAACAGAACGCCACTAGCCATCACCTTCAGCCCCCAACTAAAACCTCTCCAGCGCATCATCAAGGATCTACAACCTATCCTGAAGGATGACCCATCACTCTCACAGATCTTGGGAGACAGGCCAGTCCTTGCTTACAGACAGCCCCCCAGTCTGAAGCAAATACTCACCAGCAACTACACACCACACAACAGAACCACTAACCCAGGAACCTATCCTTGCAACAAAGCCAGTTGCCAACTGTGTCCACATATATATTCAGGGGACACCATCATAGGGCCTAATCACATCAGCCACACTATCAGAGGCTTGTTCACCTGCACATCTACCAATGTGATATATGCCATCATGTGCCAGCAATGCCACTCTGCCATGTACATTGGCCAAACCGGACAGTCTCTACGTAAAAGAATAAATGGACACAAATCAGACGTCTAGAATTATAACATTCAAAAACCAGTCAGAGAATACTTCAGTCTCTTTGGTCACTCGATTACAGACCTAAAAGTGGCAATTCTTCAACAAAAAAAACTTCAACAGACTCCAATGAGAGACTGCTGAATTGGAATTAATTTGCAAACTGGACACCATGAACTTAGGCTTGAATAAAGACTGAGAGTGGATGTGTCATTACACAAAGTAAAACTATTTTCCCATGTTTATTTTTCCCCCCTACTGTTCCTCACACATTCTTGTCAACTGCTGGAAATGGCCCACATTGATTATCCCTATAAAAGAGTTTGTTTTCTCTCCTGCAGGTAATAGCTCACCTTACCTGATCACTCTCATTACAGTGTGTATGGTAACACCCATTGTTTCATGTTCTCTATGTATATAAATCTCCCCACTGTATTTTCCACTGCATGCATCTGATGAAGTGAGCTGTAGCTCACAAAAGCTTATGCTCAGACAAATTTGTTAGTCTCTAAGGTGCCACAAGTACTCCTTATCTTCCACTTTGCAATTTTGAGTAGTGAATCACGCGGTGCTCTTAGCAAAATATGACCACAAATTATGCTAAAGTAATGCAATTTATTGATTGATGTGTTGGAAGACAAACGACAACCATTCAAAGCGGTCGAGTCCTAGGGTCAGTTGATCTCCCGCACAGCTCTTCAGGCTGCGCTCAATGCTGCGAATGCAGCTACCAGATCCATGGCTACAGCCACTGTCATGCGGCGTGCCTCATGGTTTACTTCTTCCTCCTTTCCCAAGGAGATACAGAGCACTGTCGAGGATCTTCCCTTCGAAGGAGACAAGGTCTTCACCTCTACAACCAATGAGGTCCTCCATTCCATAAAAGAATCACATGCCACACTCAGATCTTTAGGTATCCAGCCACCTACCACAAAAAAAGAGGCAGTACAGATATCAGCCATACCAATGGCCACGCTACCATGCTTTTGTGCAAAATCAACATTTCAGACAATATGATACGCAGCAACAACAATGCCACAGACCCAGAACCCAATGACGTCGCCCTCCACAAACAATGGCGACCCACCCTCCTGCCTCAAACAAACAAATTTGAAGCCTTGGTCGAGGGTACAGAAAACCTCCCGCCCTCTTCAGCGTCAATTTCAACCATCCATTTCTTTGGACACGGTCTGCGCCCGTTCCTTGCCAATTGGGAAGCTATCACTATGGACAGATGGGTCCTGGAAATTATCAGATCAGGTTATCCCATCCCCTTCCTTTCCGTACCCCCCACCGACTCTCCCACCCTGTCCCTCTTCAGGGACCTCTCTGACCAACAGTTGCTCTGTCAAGATGTACAACACCTCATACAACTAGGAGTGATAAAGCAGATACCAACTCAACACAGAGGGAAAGGGTTTTACTCCCACTACTTCTTGACAGAAAAGAAAAACGGCGGATGGCGCCCTATCCTTGTCCTTAACATCTAAACAAGTTCTTCAAGAAACAGAAATTCTGCATGGTTACTCTACCAATGATAATTCCGACGCTGGAGCAGGGAGACTGGTTTTCAACCCTCGACCTCCAAGATGCATATTTCCATGTCACTGTCCACCCTGCCCATCGACGTTTTTTCAGATTTGCCGTGGGAATGGAACACTACCAATACAGGGTCCTGCCATTTGGCCTTTCTACTGCCCCACGTGTCTTCTCCAAAGTGCTAGCTTTGTAGTAATAGCATATCTCAGAAAGAAAGGGGTCCTCATTTTTCTTTACCTGGACGATTGTCTCCTCAAGTCCCCCACTCACTTGGAGGTGATCAGAGTGACTTCTGCAACTGTGCACTGCTTCCACACCCTGGGTCTGCAAATAAACAGAAACAAATCTACCACACGACCTAACAAATAAACTTCATGGGGGCACACCTCAACTCCACCACGGGTCTTACCTCTCTTCCCCAGGACAGATTCCACACAACGGGTACCCTAATCACCCAGATACGTGCCAGCCCACAGGTTACAGTCCAAGATTCCCTGCAGCTGTTAGGGCACATGGCCGCTTCCACATTCGTGGTCCCAACTGCCCGCCTGTACATGCAATGCCTTCAGGGGTGGCTAGCCACGGGATACAAACCAAATATCCACAGATTAAACAAATTGCTAACTATGCCTCTGAAAGTCAAGGACTCACTCCTCTGGTGGACCTCTCCTATCAACATCTGTGCAGTGATTCCCTTCTGACAAGAACCCCCTTCCTGACCATCACTACAGATGTATCCCTCACAGGATGGGGAGCTCTCATGGGTCACTTCACCACTCGGGGCCTCTGGTTCTCTACGGAAACCAAGCTTCATATAAATCTACTAGAGCTCCGAGCCGTACACAATGTCTGCCTCCATTTCCTTCCTATTATCAAAAACTGCAGAATTCGGATCATGACAGACATCATATGCATGTTCTATGTGAACAGACGGGGGGAGCCTGATCCCACTCCCTCTGCACAGAGGGCGGTAAAACTATGGAATTGGTGCCTCCAACACAATATTCATATCTCCGCCTCATACCTGCCTGGTTCTCAGAACACCACCACAGACAAGTTCAGTCAATCCTTCCCCATACAGCACAAGCGGGAACTCAACGACGCCATCCTAGCCACCATTTTCCAGACCTGGGGTTATCCCCAACTAGATCTATTTGCCACAGCAATAAACAAAAAATGCCAGACATTCTGCTCCAGAGCTGGCCTGGGGAAACACTCTCGAGGAGACGCCTTCATGCTCCCATGGACCGACACTCTCATGTATGCATTTCCACCAATATCTCTGAACAGATTAATACAGAAGATAAGAACAGACAGATCCAACATCATTCTAATAGCTCCATCATGGCCCAGACAACCATGGTATACCTTCCTCATGTGGAAGTCAGTCAAGCCACTGATTTTCCCCCCGCCCAGCAACCTCCTATCACAGTGCAGGGACCAGCTATTTCACCCTGATGTACAGAGACTCCACCTGAGGGCCTAGCTAATCAGTGCTACTCTAATGAGGAGTTAGCATGTTCTGAACAAGTGTGGACGGTCCTACTACACAGCAGGACACACACCACGCGCATAATTACATAAATGGAAGATGTTCACATCTTGGTGTGTGGCCAAACAGACCTCCCCAGTTTCTGCCCCACTCCCACTGATACTGGATTACCTGCTAGCCCTTAAAACATCAGGTCTCTCTGCAAGTTCCCTCAAAGTCCACCACATTTCACCATAAGATTGACAACACTACGGTCTTTGCCCATCCAGTAACCAAAAGGTTCCTGAAAGGCATCCAAACATTATATCAAGACGTAAAACCACCTGCTGCACCCTGGGACCTCCACCTAGTCCTCAAAGCCCTGATGGATAAACCCTTTGAGCCAATGGCTACCTGCTCCCTTCTCCACCTATCCATGAAGACCATCTTCCTGATAGCAATCACGTCTGCTAGACCAGTAGGAGAAATGGGAGCACTCATGGCAGAACCTCCCTATACCACATTCTTCCGTGATAAGGTCACACTCCGCACACACCCGAAGTTCCTGCCTAAGATGCACTCTTCCTTTCACCTCAATGAGCCAATACACCTACCAACATTTCCCCCAAAACCCCACGCTAATGCTTTTGAAATAGCAATGCACACTCTTGATTCTTTTACCTGGATAGAACAAAACCATTCAGGAAAAACCCCAATCTTTTCATCTCTACCACTCAGCGATCACAGGGAAAAGCTATCTCTACCCAGAGACTCTCCAAATGGATTGCAGACTGCATACGTCTCTGCTACCAACTGAAGCACATACAACCCCGACATCAATTAGGACATACTCCTTGGTAGTGCTTTGGCGAACTTCAGCATCATGGTTGAGATGAAGAAACAGTGCTGAGCTGGAAGATTGCTGCTTCTTGATACCGTTCTTTGCCTCTTTTTGTTCTGTCTGATGACTGCTGTTAGTTGCTTGCTTGCAGTGATGAACAGGGCAAGCAATGATGAGTGCTATAAAGTTGAGGGGTGGAAGCAATGTGTGCTGCATGCTCAATTCAGAGATTTTTACAGCCAGGTCTTTCCATAACTTCACTGAAGAAGGAAGGCTTACCTCTTTCAGGGGTTTGGGTAGATTCAAAATGAACTGCTGTCATCTTTTCATTGGCATAGCTCCTTTGTGGTATTGTCTTGTTAGCAGTTTCCGCTCATGAATAGGCCATCTGTTACTACATGTACAGTAGGGTTGTAATTTTTCCTCAACTTTATGGCCATACTGTCTTTGTGGCAGGAAATTCTCATAACATATTTACAGTTAGAGTTCTGTCTGTCTTTTATGTGCCTTTGTCACCAAAAGAAAATGATGCATTTTAAAAATGTGCAGTCCTTTGATCTATACATGTTAAATTTAAAATAAACAAGAACATAAATATTCTGATCTTGTTATATTTCAATCATAGATAACACTAGGGACAGAAAAGACTTCTTGGAGCATCCAAATACAGACCAATCTTAGGCCTGGTCCATCTAAAAATTAGATGGACCTAGCTATGTTGCTCAGCGCTGTGAAAAAATGTGTTCCCTGAGAACCATAGTTAGGTAAACCTAATCCCTGATGTAGACACAACTAGGTTGACAGAAAAATTCTTCCATGAACCTAGCTACTACCTCTGAGAGGAAGATTCACTGCATTGACACACAATCCCCTTCTGTGGAAGTAGGAAGCTTCTACCCTACGGCGCTGTGCTGCTGCAGCAAAGATGTGGCCTTCGCCATTGTGTGTTTGCAGATTAGTGTATAACTCCAGAACAATACCGTATTTACATTGAAATATATCAAATAAAAAGTATGTAAATTGTATTGCAAGTCATTGTTTAAAAGTAGTAAGGATGTTCATTTTGTTTCAACACTTAAGAATGGTTTTAATAGTTTAAAAGTGTGGGTGAATTTACTGTCAGTCTGGCCTTCCAGCTTTGTGAGATGCCGAAAAGGTATTTCTGAGGCTCTTGTTTGTTTTATTATGCACTGCAGTTTTGTGGAGGAGTTATTTTATATTCCATTAAAGTTATTGCCTCATGAATTGCTTATTGGCTGTATGGCTGCTTTAGTCAAGCAGAAAGGTCACATCAGAATGGAATAATTGAAATAGAATAAATAAATATACATTTTATTAAAACGTCAAATTACTCAAACCACTCAAATTAATGCCTACCAGACTTGGAAAAAAGAAAAGGCTGGCTAACTTTGAGTGCTGTTAGAAAGGGAGATAAATGTGTGGTGGCTATGGAAGCTGGCATTGTGATGTTTAGGTATCAATCACATTGTGGGAAGGGTTTTGGCAAGTAGCCATGCTTGAGACTCCTCACCCATCTCCACCTGTTACTTGGCCTTCTCACTTTCCTGCTTTACCCTACCCCGCTGACCTAAAATCCTAGAAATACAGGAAGGGACCTCAGTAGGTCATCTAATCCAGTTCCCTCCATTGAGTCAAGATGAAGTATCATTTAGATCGTACCTGTCAGGTGTTTGTCTCTGCACCTTAAATTGAAGTGTGAATGGTATGGTGAAAGGACAGCTAGCTAATTCATATCAAATCAGGTACAAAACCTAACTTTAGAATGATCCATCTTGGATATCAGGGTATTTCTGCAAACTAGGACATCTGATCACTCTGTATAATGTATGTGGCTGTTGACTTTTTTTTTTTTCTTCTCAATTAGGGTGGTTGGGGAGGGGAGGATTAATTTTTTCCCTCTTCAAACCTTCTCCCACTGATGTATGCTGGCCATCATCTTTCTATCTTGTGAGACTTGAAATGACTCTCTTCAGAATCCATTATTATTGCTATTCAAGAGAGTCATGGTTGAGATGCATGGGACATTAAGGACTTAAATATAGTTAGGCGCCTATCTCCTGTCCTGGAAAACTGGATTCTTTCCCTTCCTCTGTCACAGAGTTCCTATGTAATGCTAGTCAAGTCACTAAATCCAGTCTTTTCACAGGTGGTCACTAAATTTGTATTCCTAACTTTCTGGGTGCCCAACTAGAGATACCTGGGTTCTGATTTTCAGTAGCAGCTGTCAGTACTCAGTATTTCTGAAGTCAGTTGGAGCTGGGCTTTGCATTTTTACAACACGTTACACAGCCAAAGTATTCTAACAAATTGAGTACCAAAAGTAGTGGACAGTTTCGGCAATTTGGCCTTTATCTCTCTGCTTTAGCTCCCCATCCATAAAATGGGGATAATGATGCCTCGCTATATCAGAGATTTATTGTGAAAATTAAATCTGACATGTGGCCAGAAAGGGTTAAGCCTCCTGCAGGATAAATGACCAAAATTCAACCTTTAGGGACATATTGGTAGATGATGTTTGTGTTTTTGTGTGTTTTTATATATATTAGAGGCTAACAGTGTAACCAAATGGTTCCATCTACCCTGTATTCTGCTAATTCAGAGATCAAAAGGAGATCTTAACATTTAAATGAACTTTAATTATAGTGATATCACTGTATTGATCTCTAATTGAAATATATAGCAAATCTCCTGTGAAAACAGGCAATTGCCTTATATTGATCCATGTAGCTAATTACTGGTGATACTTAAGAAATAGGTCTACTTCAAATCTTGATGATTGCCTATTGTTTGCCTGAGGACTCTGCTGTCAAGAGAAGGCCTGGAACTGTATAAAAGTCTCTTGGGTCCTGGTCTGCTTGATGCTTTATGCAGGGGAAGCTTAAGTTGTAAGACTAAGATCTCCAGTCTCATCTCGATCACCCTCAATATGAACATTGGACTGAATCTATGGACTAATTCTAAGAACTCATTGCAACTCCAAAGCTCACCATCTCTACTATGAAACTGATCTCAGAACTGTATTCATGTCTGTATGTATACTGATCTTTTAACCAATACTTTTTTTTTTTAATAAATTTTAATTTAGTTAATAAGAATTGGATTTAAGCTTGTATTTGGGTAAGATCTGGAAGCCCAAGGCTGGGTTGCTATAAGAGAACTGCATTTTGGCTTCCATGCAACTAGTAAGGTATTCAGAGTAGCAGCCGTGTTAGTCTGTGTCCGCCAAAAGAAAAGGAGTACTTGTGGCATCTGATGAAGTGAGCTGTAGCTCACGAAAGCTTATGCTCAAATAAATTGGTTAGTCTCTAAGGTGCCACAAGTACTCCTTTTCTTTTTGCGAATACAGACTAACACGGCTGTTACTCTGAAAAATGTGGCACCTTAGAGACTGACACAAAAGCTTATGCTCAAACAAAAGCTTGTGAGCTACAGCTCATTTCATTGGATGCATGCAGTGGAAAATACAGTGGGGAGATTTTATATACATAGAGAACATGAAACAATGGGTGGCCCACCTTGATTATCACTACAAAACGTCCCCCCACTCGCCGCTCTCCTGCTGGTAATAGCTCACCTTACCTGATAACACTCGTTACAGTGTGTATGGTAACACCCATTGTTTCATGGGTGTATATAAAATCTCTGTTTATATAAAATCTCCCCACTGTATTTTCCACTGCATGTATCTGATGAAGTGAGCTGTAGCTCAGGAAAGCTTCTGCTCAAACAAATTTGTTAGTCTCTAAGGTGCCACAAGTACTCCTTTTCTTTTTTTTTTAGTAAGGTATTGTAGAAGCTGTTTTGTGATGGCTTGGTAAATCTAAGTATTGGAATATCCACCAGCTTTGGGGATTGTCTGCTCCAATCTTTTCAGTATCTCCCCCGTCTTTCCCCCCCACCCCGATCGCGGTCACAAAATCAATCAATATTTGTGAAGAACTTGGCTATTATGATGATAGGTGCCCCGACAAAGCCTATTAGGAGATTAATAATTCTATATTCAGCACAAGATTTGGATGTTTAGTAAAACAGATTTGGGTCCACACATTGAATGATGGGAATAAATAGGGATCGTGAATAACTACACATTCATAAGGAATTTTTATGAATGGGTAAAGTAAGACAACTGTGCAATTAAAAACTAAGACTAATCCTGCAAACATTTTTACATGTTATTGAAGTCAATGGGACTGTTCATGTGAGCAAAGCTACTTCTCTACATTAGTGTTTGCAGTGTATAAATACAGGCTTTAAAGTAGCATAACTTGTAATTGGAAACATTATACTGTAAGGAGGAGCAAATGCAATGTAGATAAATTGCGTTTATATTATTACAAACTGAGTTTTTGGTCCAGTAAATACTTACATATATTGTTACCTTAATGCACTTGAATAGTCCCAGTTGGATTACTTGTGTGCATAAAGGTAAGCATGCATGTGTTTGCAGGACTGGGACCTGAAAAAGTTAGAATACTTGTTCAATATTCTATTTTATTTTTAAAAAAAACCTCACACTTTCTTGACATTAATTTTTGAATGTGATTTATTTCAAATTACTGATTCAAATATGGAGTTCTTTGAGTGCTAGTCTATATGCACATTGTACAGCTGGTGAGTGCACATCCAGTGCACCTATGTCTGAGAACTTTCTAGTCTGCATGCATCCATCAGGGCAGCTCAAGAACCCTTCCTGTCCTTGTGCATTCTGCTGAGGGTCTACAGTGCAGCACTGTCCTACTGCACCCCAGTTCCTTCTCTACCACCTGTGACACATCTTGGAACAACTGTCATTGGATTAACGTCCACGTCAGCATTTTATACCTAGTTAACAGTGGCAGTTAGTCAGGGCAGCTTAGGAGACGCCACAGGGAAAAGGGCTCCTCTTCCCCTGATCACCAGGATACCAGTTGCCATGGTTGAGTATTGCAAGTCCCTGGGCTTCAGGAACTACCCATCCTGCAAGGCGGTTATGCCTTTTTAACAATGGAAACACAAGGTGTTTGTTCTGCCTTGGTGACGGGCATGCCCTGGAGAGCTGTGAAATCTTCTGGTCCTACTCTCTCAAAGTGCTTGAGAGAAGCATGCCTGAGGATTGTTTCAGAGAAGGTAATGTGGCCACCCTGGGTTTCAGGTGTCTAAGCCTTTGGAGGGATGGAGGTTGTTAAAATCTGCCCCGGCATTGACTCTGTAACTGGCTGGAAGGTCACTCAGGCCAATGACTGCCTCATCTGGGAAGCACAGAGACAAATTTGATTTGGAGCCCAAGTCTTCAAAGGAGAAGAGGTGGATATCGCCTTCCCCGATCTAACTTTGAGGGTGCATAAGACCACAAGGCTGTCAGACATTAAGAATGTCTCAAAATGCAGGAAAAGTTCCCTAAGCATTGACGCTAGTACCAGCTGAATGGATATGGCAGAGAGAGAGAGCATCATGTCAGTACTGGTGTCCTTGGTACCAAGGCAGTTGGAACTAGCATCAGCTTATGCAGTACCTGGTGGCAGTCTGACTTTTGTACCGGCCATCCTGTTGCCTTTGGCACTGGTAACCTGAATGGTTGCTCCTGCACTGACTGGTAGGGACTCTCATACTCTGGGCTGCTTCACCAAGACTGGTGCCTTCACAGCTATTGGAGCTGCATTGGCCTCCTGATGCCTTCCAGATTCCTGGATCTGGCAGTGTCGATGTTTCTAGCTCCCAGTCAGAATCTTCCTAGCCCTATGAGTTGAGCATCCCTGCTCCTGGAGCACTGTGCTCTCTGATCCGCTGATGCTCAGGAGAACCAGTAGCTGTCCCCAGTCAGGTCCTAAGGTGGTGGTATAATTCCATATCAATGAGGACATGCACCCACCTACTTTCTTCACAAAGCCTCATGCTGGGAGAGCATAGCAGAAGTTGCATACACTGGATGTATGCAGAGCCATGTTGTTCTACCTTTGATATGACAAAATCCTTTGGGAAGTCTCCTAGGCTGTTTCTGGCTTACATGGAGAGAATCAAGGGGCAGACCATGTCTACACAGAATATCAAATTGGATCGCTCAAAAAATCAAGACTTGTTACCAACTAGTGGCCAAACAGGCGCCTGCCAGTATATTGTCCCACTCCACCAGGGTACAGTCTACCTCAGCAGTCTTGCTAGCCAACCTGACAATGCAGAACATTTACAAGGTCTTCTTCTAGTAATGGCACCTTCCCAGGACTAACCTATCATTTGGGGAGATACAAAGGAAGCAAGCAGGAAGAAAGAAGTAAAACAAACAAAACACTCAAACATGCTCCTCAGTAAGGAGAGAACACTGTTATAGGGTGTGTAGACATCACAGCAATAGGTGTCTTTGGAAAAACGTAAGGTAGGCTATGTTACCAGGTTACCAAAACAAAATATTCATCCAAGTAGTAGGATTCAGTACTTCAGTAATGACTTAAGTGTGTGTTTTTTACATGTTGACAGCAGAATGATTAGTGTGTCTTGTCATTGTTGTCCCATGAGCTGGTCCTCTCTTATGCTGAGACATTGTGCTGCCTGAAGCCAGTGATCCTTTATCTGCCAGTTACAGGTCTTCCATCATTTTCTACATTCCCCTAAAGGATAAAAAAATTTTAATTCCCTTCATTTGTTCCAAATCCTATCTTCTGCCCTTTCTGTATATTCTGTGGAAACAACAGTAGCACACAGAAAAGACGTGTCTGTATGCTTGACTGCTATGTTCTGGTAAAAGTGCTTTTCAGGATGCCATGCATAAACAATGAGTGTTACTGTGGCATAGAGCTTGGATATTCCTTCTATACAATATAATCCCATTTCTTTTACTTCATCAAAAAGGTCAAAAGTCTTACTGACTTCGGCTTTGTTCTTGCCAAAAGTCTGCGTTAGAGAAGGTATTCCTAGCTAAATTATGAGTACTTTTTTTGCACATTGGTCCCTCAGTGTCATTCCACTGAGCCAGACTGCCCTGTCAGGGGCAGACTCAATCCCAGATTGCGACCCTGGGAAAATAGCCTTAAGCAGGTGTGGAGGGTAAAACTGGCATTTATACAGATGCTTCTGAAAAGGAAGTACACATCTGCATAAGGTTTAGCTACTTCATCTGTGTAACTTTAAGGATCATCTGCAATATAACAGTCACAGAGGCAAATATGAGTTGGATAGAGCCATAAGTAAAGAAAAGGGAGACGTTGGTTGCATACACCAAAGTGGATATGACATAACTCTTTACAAAAAACAAATCAGATTTAAATGTAGTTTTAGTTAATTGAGTTTTCTTTTGTTAATCAGAGTTTGGTGATGGAAATTAATTTTTTAATCAAATGTATGACTTATCCATGGATTTCCTCAAAATGTGCTATATACAAATTCACTTCTACCCAGGTGTATCAGTGTTTCCCTTTGGAGCTTAGTGGGCTGCCTCCTCATCTCCTTCAGGAGCTAAGGGAGGTGCTTCCTCTTTTGCCCTTGTCCTGACAGCTCTGAGAATGTCACTGGAAGTGAATACATTTCCTACATTGCAGTGTCCCATGAGGCTAGTATTTCTGCCAGAGTACTTCAGACATTTCTGTTTTACATGGTCCTCATCACTGTAGCATCTGAGCACCTCACAATCATAAATACATTTTATCCTCTCAACGCTCTTGTGGGGTGGGAAGTGTTATGCTCATTTTACTGAGGGGAACTGCGTCACAGGGTATATTAAGTGACTAGTTCAAGGTCACACAGGATGTCTTTGACTGAGCTAGTAAATGAAAACTCAAGTCTTCTGAATCCAAGTTCAGTGCCCTACCACACTTAGACCACACTTCCTCCCTACGGGCAACTGATGGGGAAGCCTTTTGGATTTGAGTTAGATTAGTCTAAGAATTCAGTTTGGATTTGCAGTAAATTACCCATGTTCACATTAACCAGGTGCATTTTTTGTGTGCATGTCTTGTACTACACTATTCAAAGCAAGCTTTATCACAGGAAAATTAATTTGACACTAATAAATCATGCCAGGTGGTACATTCATACAAGAAGTCATTGGCTTTACCAAAGCTTTCAGTCAGCACTGATGAATGAAATGAGTCTAGCAGGATAAAGGTTTCAGAGTAACAGCCGTGTTAGTCTGTATTCGCAAAAAGAAAAGGAGTACTTGTGGCACCTTAGAGACTAACCAATTTATTTGAGCATGAGCTTTCGTGAGCTACAGCTCACTTCATCGGATGCATGCCGTGGAAACTGCAGCAGACTTTATTTATACACAGAGAATATGAAAAAATACCTCCTCCCACCCCACTGTCCTGCTGGTAATAGCTTATCTAAAGTGATCATCAGGTGGGCCATTTCCAGCACAAATCCAGGTTTTCTCACCCTCCACCCCCCCACACAAATTCACTCTCCTGCTGGTGATAGCCCATCCAAAGTGACAACTCTTTACACAATGTGCATGATAATAAAGTTGGGCCATTTCCTGCACAAATCCAGGTTCTCTCACCCCCTCACCCCCCTCCCAAAAACCACACACACAAACTCACTATCCTGCTGGTAATAGCTCATCCAAAGTGATCATTCTCCCTACAATGTGCATAATTAAGGTGGGTCATTTCCAGCACAAATCCAGGTTTTCTCACATCCCCCCCACCCCCATACACACACAAACTCACTCTCCTGCTGGTAATAGCTCATCCAAACTGACCACTCTCCAAGTTTAAATCCAAGTTAAACCCGAACATCTGGGGGGGGGGTAGGAAAAAACAAGAGGAAATAGGCTACCTTGCATAATGACTTAGCCACTCCCAGTCTCTATTTAAGCCTAAATTAATAGTATCCAATTTGCAAATGAATTCCAATTCAGCAGTTTCTCGCTGGAGTCTGGATTTGAAGTTTTTTTGTTTTAAGATAGCGACCTTCATGTCTGTGATTGCGTGACCAGAGAGATTGAAGTGTTCTCCGACTGGTTTATGAATGTTATAATTCTTGACATCTGATTTGTGTCCATTTATTCTTTTACGTAGAGACTGTCCAGTTTGACCAATGTACATGGCAGAGGGGCATTGCTGGCACATGATGGCATATATCACATTGGTGGATGTGCAGGTATACGAGCCTCTGATAGTGTGGCTGATGTTATTAGGCCCTGTGATGGTGTCCCCTGAATAGATATGTGGGCACAATTGGCAACGGGCTTTGTTGCAAGGATAAGTTCCTGGGTTAGTGGTTCTGTTGTGTGGTATGTGGTTGTTGGTGAGTATTTGCTTCAGGTTGCGGGGCTGTCTGTAGGCAAGGACTGGCCTGTCTCCCAAGATTTGTGAGAGTGTTGGGTTTCTCTTTTAAAAAAATAATTTATTATGTAGAACAATTAATGTTTTCATTTGGTGAACTAGAATTTATTGATGCTTCCTAGCAGATTTGATGTGGAATAGGGATCTGCATCTATTGAATAAATTTGCACAAATACATCAGAAAGGAAAGCTGTGAAAATTAGCAGCCTTCCCTAAGGTTAGTAAATGAAGTTACGATGACTAGCTGTTAATTGCCTCTTTACTGACTATTTTCAGAAAATGGATCTTACTTGGAAATTCATTTTTCTATGCACTGAAATATGCAAGGTCTAGGGGTAGTGGGAAGTAGGTGGTGTGAGTGAGAATGGGGTAGGGAAGAGTGGGGCAGCCTGGAGATGGAAAGATGCCGGTTTATATCTGAAAGGGAAAGAGTCAAATGGGAGACACAGCTTGGATGCTGTCGGGAAAGTAAGATGGAAGTAAATGTGTTTTTGTGTTTCTAGGGGACTGGTTGGATGAATATGGGTTGAGGCAGGATAGAAAAGGGAACTCAGGAGGCCTTGGTAATGATCTTAGGGTTCATTAAATAACAAACCAGTGCATTAGAAAGGAATAAAACAAACGGGAGAGTATACCTACTGAATTGCAGCACACAGCTATGTGGTGTTCCCAGCCTCCACCTCCAGAGCACATCTCCAAATTCCCACACTCACAACACAGTCCCTTGTGTGGGAGCGCCTCCAAATCACAATCTCTCTAGGCTGCCTCTGAGATCAGGCAGTTAGAGTTGAGGAGCTAAGATGTGGCAGTAGGAGACCGAGTCTCCTGAACGCCAGGAGTGACAGCAATAAAAAGGTTGCAGCATGGATGGGGTACTATATCCCTTTGATTTGAGACCTTGATTGGTGCCACTCTAATAGTTTATGTAATGAAAAATGCAGTTTTGGCTGACACAAAGCTATTCGTGAATTTGATATGAATAATTTCAGTTATTCACAAAATAGCCAGATGAGGAGGAAGAAGTAGGTGCTGGTGATGCTGTTGCCCCTTCTCTACCCTTTTCCCCTTTGCAACTTTTAGACCAGAGGTTAGGGATGTGGGAGAACTAGGTTCAAATCTCTACTCTGGAACAGACTCAAAATGGACTTTTTCAATTCCAGTGAAAATTCCAAAAAATTTCACATTTGGTTCGACCCAAACAAAAAAAAATTTTTTTTAAACTGCCACTGAACCAAAAAATCAGTTATTCATCCAGCTCTAGTTGGGTGCCCTTTGAGTAGTCCTTTTGCCTTGAGTAGTCCTTGCTTCTGAAGTGAAATTAAAAGATTAATGGTTTCTTTGTGACTATCATAGCTGTTACAAGAGTCTGTTAATAAGGTTTTCTAGGATCCTTAGATAGCAGTTTTAATTCTGCTGACTCTTTTCCCTTCTGCAGGAAGCTTTAGTTTAAATTTCAGTTGGGAAGCGAATTCAGAATTCTTCATCCGCATAATGTTTAATTTAAAATGTGTGGGGTTTTTTTCATATGTTACATCAGGTGGAAGGAAGAGTGAAATATATATCTGTCACTGTCACCAGTATGATAGGCAAATATTGCCACTTTTGATTCATACTAGTAAAGTGGCGCTTAGAAGAATGTCTGGCCTGAGAAAAGAATAGTGCTTCCCCATAAGATATTTTATTTATTTTCAGAATACCGAAGGTCCTCCTCTTTTATGTCATTTTTATGGTTGCTTTGCCAATATGGTGGTGGTTTATGTTGATAACTTTGCCCGGTCCAGAATATTGCACATACCTGCTTTCTGTTTTCTTCCTGAGAGGTGGATTCTTGTTGATAAATGTGTGGGTATAGAACTAGTGATACACCACTTACGTACATTGTGTTTGTCGTACAGATCCAAGGAAATCAGAGTCATGTGAAACTCAGCTGTTTTACTTCACTGTGGTTTGCCAACCTTTTTTTTACTGTTTAGATTCACACAAGTACTCACCTCCCAACTTTTACACTGATATTGGAATTTGATGGTTCCCAATCTCAAAGCAAAAGTCAGTCAGTCAATTGCTGAATCTGTCTTGAAACGTAAATCCACTAATTTCACTAGGTATTTTTTTTTTTATGAAAACCATAAATCAGTATGGAGACATTCAAGAGGACCACTTCCTGAAGCATCTAGGTTAACACTGGAATTTTTCCATCGAATTACTGACCAGGTAAAAAATCTGAAAACTATCAAACCTTTTGGCTGCATATTGCAGGCCAAATCCTGTCCTTGATTATACACAGGAAGCTCCATTGACTTGAGAAGGATTCAGTGAGGATAAGTGGCAGCAGAATTCGGTTCCAAGGTGTTTAGTGTAGCGAGTGGTATTATAAATCCATAATGTTGCAATTTGAAGCCCAAAATAGTAGAGGAATTTGTTTTCATTTAGATAAAGCTACCATTATCATTATAACAGTATTTGAGTTTAATGATGTACTTGATCCTTTGATGTGCTGAATACCCTTAGCTCACATAAATGGGGGTTGAGGGCACTCAGTACCTTCCAGAATCAGGCCCTTTAAAGTCTGTTCCCACTCCCACTGAAGTCAGTGGTAAAATTTCAGGATCAGGTCCTTTTTTATTTCTGGTATTAGCAGTGTATCTGTAGCATACATCTGGATTCTGTAATTTTTCCCAAACACAGATTGCCTTTCTACTTACTAATACCACCATTTTGGTCTATCTTTCCTATAGTGAAAAGCTGTTTTGCTGGTAGAGATGTCTTTGAGAAAGTGAGAACAGAGAATAAATTCAAAATCTTGCAGAAGACAATGACCATGATTTTTGAAGGTATTTAGGTGTTGCTGTGCTCTGTGTTGCAATGCCTAACTGATTTAGGAGCCTACATATCATTTTCAAAAAGGGAGTTCAGTGCTTAGGGGGCTTAATCCTATTGACTGTCAATGGGGTTTGGGCTCCTAAGTGCCTAAATGTTTGAAAATGAGATTTAGGCTCCTAAATCAGTTAGGCGTTGCAATACTGAGCACAGCAATACCTTAAAACCATTCGAAATCTGGCCCGTACCACAATTATGAATTTTTGTAAAATTTAAAAACAACATTGGGGAAAAAAAGTGGTAAGCAAACATCTTGAGTATACTTGACAACATAAAAAATCAGTGGCCCAAATTTTAATGACTATTTCATATTTTGCAGCAAGGCAATGGATAAGAAATTGATATTTTTGCGCATCTTTATTTCAGATCACTTGGTCTGTTAAAGTTTTGACCTTCACAATCACCGCTTGTCAACAGACTAAACCTATTGTGGTTGACCGGTCTCTTGAGAGGATTCTAACTACCTGGGCTTCTGTGGAGACAGCATTTTCTCTACTTCACCTCATGTGACTTTGAGTAGGAGACTTTGAATGATGCAACTGAGATAATGGGCACTGATACCAACCAAATATACAGGAAAGAAAAACAGATCAATATCTACAGGAGTTGACATTCACAAATTGGTCTCTATCAAGACCTCAGTATCAAGAAATATAGTCAATGTTCTCATTGCACTTTTGTCTGAAGTGCTGCTAGTGAAAGAACAAGACAAAATAAGTTGCAGTAGGTTAAACCGAAATAATTGGTCTCTCTCTAAAGCATTTGGTGACATAGTAGATTCTTTTTCATTCACATAAGTAGCTGGGAAAGCCATTGTGGTTTACAATACTTTGTAACTTAAGAAGTAAGTGAGAAATTGTGAATATGCAACCTGAATTAATGGGATAAGCTCTAGAGAGATGCATGGGGTTTTCCTCTTCCTGCAGATTATGGAGCAGTTGTGGAGCCACTCAATAGCTACTGCAGCTAAAAGACTTCACCAGGCCCTGTGATTGCTGTATATTTTGCTTTGGAAAAGTAATGGTCTTGTTTGGTAATGCAAGGACCATTGCTATTAGATTTTTAATAAAGTGGGGAGCCACCACTGTTTTTTGTGAATTTTGAAGGGATTAGTAAATTGCTATTGTATTTCATGGGAAGGATGCTATAGAAAAATTAGATGTGTTCTGTCATATTGCACTAGAGTTGCCTACGGGGGGCGAGGAGGCGGGGGGAAGCATTCAGCTATTCCTGACAATGAGTAGTGATGCTAGAATATCTTTACTGTATAGGACCAATAAATCTTTAAGACCCAAAGCATACAAATTGCTTCTTTGTACACTCAAAAGTATCCATGCTGGCTGTATTCATTATATTGGTGAATCATGCAAAGAATAGTATGCCCTTTCTGGAATTCTCACAAAGTATCAGTTATGCTACAGACGTGCTTTAAAACCCTCTTAATTAAGCAATGACCACCTCTGCTGCAGCAAGATGTCAGTCAAATTATGATGGCTAGGTTGAGGGGCAGAATGGGCTAGTTGGCACTCATTCTGTTTAACAATAGGGAGAAAGTTGAAAATATATATTTGTATATAAAATAAAAATATTTGATAGTTGTCGTCTTCTTCTTAGCCTTCATCTGCCACTTGTCTTTTTATCTCAGTCCTGCAATGAGCAGCATATAGGTGGATCTCCATTAACTTCAGTTGGAGTTCCTTCAAGATTCAGGATCTGCCAGTGCAGAGCTCATTGCAGGATTGGGGCCTTAGGATGTGTGGAGGTGTTTATATGTGATCAGAGCTTTATAAGTACTTAGAAGTATACCAAAGTAATTTGCAATGGAGCTGATCCTGACAACCCTTACGCATGTAGGCAATGTGGCAGGTTGGCACTTGGGAGACTTGGACAAATCACTTCCCCTTTATGTACCTCAGTTCCCCCTCTGTAAATTGGACATATTGTCACTGACTTCCTTTGTAAAGTGCTTTGAGACCTATGGATGAAAAGTGCTATATAGGAGCTAGGTGATGTTGGTGTTTTGTGAGTTGTTCTGTTTAAATTAATGGAACTGCATGTATGTGTAACCCTTCTGCCCGTCAGAGTTGGCAGCAACAAGGGCCGGGTTCAATATCTAGGGGTTCCATTCCAATAACACAATGCAAACCGGCTCAAGCCCCCACCCAGTGACCTGGGACAAATATATACCACCCCCGCTGGGCGCCTCCAAGAGGCAATACTTCCCCTTTCGCAAGCACGTAGTCTGAGTGTAGCAAAAGCCTTTTAATAACAGAGAGAAACAATGTGGCATTATGTTGGGGAAACACCACCAACAGGATTCATAACACAACCCATGAGCAAAAAAAACCCACCCCAGGCAAATTGGGGCATGCCCTTTTCCCTTTGGTTCTTGAGTCCAGCAACCCCAAATCACCCAAAGTCCCAAAAGTCCAATGCCCCAAAAGTCTCTGTCCCTGGTCAGGGCAGCCCCAGAGTTCGAAAGTTTATCTGCAGAGCTTTACCTCCCAACCTGGGTGGAAATGGGACAGGGGTAAGAGGCACCTTACATGATCTGAAGCTGACCGCCCCATAGCGGCGCTCCGCTCCGCCAGCCGCCCCACGAACTCCTTCGCTCAGCTGCGCTTCACTCCGCCAGCCGCCCCACGAACTCCTTCGCTCAGCTCCACGGCCCACAAGCAGCTCCTGCCATCCACACACTGCTCCGCGTCGAACTGCTTCACCAGCCGTCCCGCAAACTGCTCCACAATATATCTTCAAGCTCCCCCACTACTTAACACAACACTAAGTGATTTCAGCTCTTAGGTGAATTCAGCTTGTAGTAGGGGAGCCCCAGTGCTGGTGCACTGTCAGCCCAAAGTGAGCTCAGCAGCCTATAACTAGACTTCTAATGAAATCAAAATTAGCTCTGATATTCCACAGGGGAGAGAGGAGGAAGTGCAATTAGCATGTAAGGCCCTCACCAAGGGGCCCATGCCACCAAGTATTACTACTTGTCCCCAACCTCTCTCCATTCACACAGTTTTGGAACCCATGACCCTTGCCTAGCGAGTGCTACTTAGTTGATGGTGAATCCCTCCATCATAACAAAAGGCCACGTACAGTTCCAAGCACAGTTCCCATAATCAGGGTAATAATTTATTCTTCCTGCCCCAATAACAGAGACACTGGGGATCCCACAGCAGCCAAAGTGACCATTTGGGCAGCTATGGTCTCATTCTAGGCGTGGTGGGTGTGCCTATGCAAATGAGATCGGCCCCTGAAGTTCTTTTCCACAACTTGCCACACCTCACCACCAGATGTCAGGGTGGAGCTCATCCTGACACTGCTTACATCTGTATTGTGATAGATCCAGGCCAGTTGGGTACAGCAACATAGTCCTATTGGGATCAACATACTGGCCACTGGTTAAGCAGTTTTCTGTTCCCTGACTGAGCAGAGCAGGGGGTGCTCCAGGCTAATGAGAACACCTGACTCCAATTAATCTGCAAAGAGTCAGATGAGGTGGTTAAGCTAATGTGAACACCTGACTCTAATTAAGGCCCCTCTGATACTATAGAAGGGCTCACTCCAGTCAGGCTGAGGAGAGCCAGGGGAGCGGAAGTGTGGCTGATGGGCTGGGTAATGAAGACACCCTCAAGCCATTGGAAAGGGAGCCCTAAGGTAAGGGTGAAGAAAGCGTTGAGAGAGAAGCTGTGGGGAAGTGGCCCAGGGAAATGTAGCAACTCTGGCAGTGAAAGGTCGGAACTCGGAGTAGAGGGTGGGCCTGGGTTCCTCCCAATCCCCCGTTACAGAAACACTTCTTGGGAGGGGAAGGCAGGCCTCTGTCAAGACAGGAGGCTAAACTGTTCTGGAATAAGCCTGTAGGAACAACGGAGACTGGGGGAGTTCTCTCACCAACCTCTTTTGGCTTATGATGAACAGGGCTCAGTAGACTGTACCCTGGCCCTAGAGAGAGAAGGGCTACGTGGAGGGTCGCAGTGAGCTTCTGGGGCTAGCATAAACCTCCTGGAAGCGCGGGATCCACAGGGACAAGGTTGGAGCTTTGCCACAGTATGTATGTATGAAAATTACTTGTGAGAATCAGGGTTATAGTTACAGACACACTTTAAATAAATTTCAATAATCAATTCTTTTATAAGCTAAATTATTATAACTGACTGCCTTTCCTTATGCAGTAAGATAAAATGAAGTGGTATTAATATATTCCTAATACATTTTAAGTATGCTGCACTGCTGAACTCGTATTTTTGCTCTTTAGTGTTCATCTATTTTATTTGAGATTTGTTGTGCCTTGGTGATACCCATACTTTTGTCCCAAATTCTGCTTTCAGTTTAAACTAGGATAGGTTGAAATGTCTCCCCCTAGAAGAAAACAAACATTTTAACATGAGTTAAAGTTCTGTAGGTATGTATGATGAAAAGTTAATAGAATGAAATTTCATATTGCTCTTAAGTAGACTTCTTATTTTTAACAGATTTATAAAAAGTCCATGGTGAGACTCCTCCTTAAGAATTGAGAAGTACTGTACTCCAACTTTGAAAGACACATCTACCAAACACCACCTTTAATCCTTTCCCCTCAAACTCTGTGCAAAGTACATAAGAAATTAGAAAATGAGAACAAACTAGAAGCTAAAGGAGCAAAACAACACTGTGATAAGTGTAAAAAAAAAAAAAAAATTATGTAGTCCCCATTGCACATGAAGTTTCCATTAGGAGGTAATTTGCACCTTTGTAACATCAAGCTTATGAAAGAAATGCATTTTAGAGGACAACTGATGAGCAAGTTTGAGCAGCCACTAAAAATGTGTAAGATCAAAGTCATGATCATTAAAGGATTAGCAAAATTATTATTACAACTAGAGATCCCTTTAAATTGACTCTCAAACAAGGAAATCAATTTACACTCTTAGAAGTAGTCCCATTGTTCTGAAACAAGGATGAAACTTGATACAAATGAGATATAGAGTTAGCCTACCCAGGGATGGACCCAGAATTGTAATGCACCAGATTCTAATGTGGCTCTCGCTGCTAGGCAATTGGGAGTAATACCAAACTCAAGAGTTCAAAAATCAGAAGACCAACCAAAAAAACCTTTTATTTCTAACCACAATAGGACACAAATCAGCCCCATTACATGTCCTGCAGCAAGCAGGAAACTTATTAGAAAATACACTAAAGGCCAGCTTATTTTTGTCCAGTCTGTAGTCTCTACTCATTTTTCATATTGACCTCAGTGAGTGCTCTGCATGAGCAAGGACTTAAGGTTTGGGCTGCCATTTGCAGTCTGGTGAGTAATACTTTAGACGTTGCCATGTTATTCCCCTGTTGCTAGTGACTGAACCCTTTTAATGCTGACATCATTCTTGAAATCTGATCCAGGCAGGCCCCAATGCAGGTATGGAGCCCCTTTGAACTCTGTGGGACTCTGAGTGTACAGGGGACTACCTACATGGATCAAATTTTTCAGGCTTGGAACATTAATAACTTTAACTTTTGTGGCACATTGTTTTTTTTAAGTGTTATTTATAATGTATACTTGTGAAGGTACCAGTAATACAGGAGATTTAACTCATGTGCTCATTGAGTGCTACTACAGTAGAATCTGGTATTTCTGATAATGTTGCCATTGAACAACTTAAATACAACTAGACACTCTTGAATCTAGCTTAGGTTGTGTAAACTGTACTAGGATATACTGGACTGGGTGCATGATATTGGTACAACAGGAGTGTCCTTCTGTTCTGTTGTTTCACTGCCAGTGCTCTTCACAACCTATTTGCACTTCTCTAGCTATGATTCACTTTCTATTTTAGCTTCATCCTGTACTGCTGATCAGAAAGTATAAACAGTGCCAAATTGTCTTGTCAGTATTATATGTTAATCCCTAGCAAATATAAAACCCTAAATACTGTCTGTACTGGTATGAATTTGTTGGATTAACAGCATAATTTACAAAGTATGTTACTGTGCACGATAAATGAAATGAGGAAAACCTAAGTTTTACTTGCCAATGTGAATTTTTTGTATGACTTCAGTTTATGCTTTTGAGGTTATTAGCGAGCAACATAAGAGATGATCAGATAGTACTGTAGAAAATAACACATTTGGCTTTTTAAAATTAATAAAATTGACAGTTTATTTTACTGTGTGATAAAATAAGCATTCTTAAGTAGTTAACTGAAATATAACTGAAAAATTAACCAAACCCAGCAAGTATTTAAAAAAAACTCCTCTAATACTTACAAAGGTCATGCTTATATGTTTTATATGTTTAAATGTTGATTCACTAATTGTTGACTTTAGTCCAAAAGACATGAGCAGTAGGGACCTGTTTCTTGCATTTTTACAGAATTACCCATTTCAATCATCCATCAATACCTCTAATTGAACATCAAGGCTAGTTTTAAGTTTTTGAACATCCTCTATCCAACTATAGAATCATAGGTTTCAGAGTAGCAGCCGTGTTAGTCTACATTCGCAAAAAGAAAAGGATTACTTGTGGCACCTTAGAGACTAACCCATTTATTTGAGCATAAGCTTTCGTGAGCTACAGCTCACTTCATCGGGAGCTGTAGCTCACGGAAGCTTATGCTCAAATAAATTGGTCAGTCTCTAAGGTGCCACAAGTAATCCTTTTCTTTTTATAGAATATCAGGGTTGGAAGGGACCTCAGGAGGCCATCTAATCCAACCCCCTGCTCAAAGCAGGACCAATCCCCAACTAAATCATCCCTGCCAGGGCTTTGTCAAGCCTGACCTTAAAAACTTCTAAGGAAGGAGATTCCACCACCTCCCTGGGTAACGCATTCCAGTGTTCCACCACCCTCCCAGTGAAAAACTTTTTCCTAATATCCAACCTAAACCTCCCCCACTGCAACTTGAGACCATTACTCCTCGTTCTGTCATCTGCTACTACTGAGAACAGTCTAGCTCCATCCTCTTTGGAACCCCATTTCAGGTAGTTGAAAACAGCTATCAAATCCCCCCTCATTCTTCTCTTCTGCAGACTAAACAATCCCAGTTCCCTCAGCCTCTCCTCATAAGTCATGTGTTCCAGTCCCCTAATCATTTTTGTTGCCCTCAGCTGGACTCTTTCCAATTTTTCCACATCCTTCTTGTAATATGGGGCTCAAAACTGGACACAGGACTCCAGATGAGGCCTCACCAATGCCGAATAGAGGGGAAACTATCACATCCCTCCATCTGTTGGCAATGCCCCTACTTATACATCCCAAAATGCCATTGGCCTTCTTGGCAACAATGGCACACTGTTGACTCTCATCCAGCTTCTCATCCACTGTAACCCCTAGGTCCTTTTCTGCAGAACTGCTGCCGAGCCATTCTGTCCCTAGTCTGTAGCAGTGCATGGGATTCTTCTGTCCTAAGTGCAGGACTCTGCACTTGTCCTTGTTGAACCTCATCAGATTTCTTTTGGCCCAATCCTCTAATTTTGTCTAGGTCCCTCTGTATCCTATCCCTACCCTCCATTGTATCTACCTCTCCTCCCGGTTTTGTGTCGTCTGCAAACTTGCTGAGGGTGCAATCCACACCATCCTCCAGATCATTAATGAAGATATTGAACAAACCTGACCAAAGGACCGAACCTTGGGGCACTCCACTTGATACCGGCTGCCAATTAGACATGGAGCCATTGATCACTACCCACTGAGCCCAACAATCTAGCCAGCTTTCTATCCACCTTATCGTCTATTCATCCAGCCCATACTACTTTAACTTACTGGCAAGAATACTGTGGGAAACCATGTCAAAAGCTTTGCTAAAGTCAAGGAACAATACATCCACTGCTTTCCCCTCATCCACAGAGCCAGTTATCTTGTCATAGAAGGCAATTAGACTAGTCAGGCATGACTTGCCCTTGGTGAATCCATGCTGACGGTTCCTGATTACTTTCCTCTCCTCTAAGTGCTTCAGAATTGATTCCTTGAGGACCTGCTCCATGATTTTTCCAGGGACTGAGGTGAGGCTGACTGGCCTGTAGTTCCCAGGATCATCCTCCTTCCCTTTTTTAAAGATAGGCACTACATTAGCCTTTTTCCAGTTGTCCGGGACCTCCCCTGATCGCCAGGAGTTTACAAAGATAATAGCCAATGGCTCTGCAATCACATCTGCCAACGCCTTTAGCACTCTCGGATGCAGCACATCTGGCCCAATGGACTTGTGCTCGTCCAGCTTTGCTAAATAGTCCAAACCACTTCTTTCTTCACAGAGGGCTGGTCACCTCCTCCCCACGCTGTGCTGCCCAGTGCAGCAGTCTGGGAGCTGACCTTGTTCGTGAAGACACAGGCAAAAAAAGCATTGAGTACATTAGCTTTTTCCACATCCTCTGTCACTAGGTTGCCTCCCTCATTCAGTAAGGGGCTCACACTTTCCTTGACTTTCTTCTGGTTGCTAACATACCTGAAGAAACCCTTCTTGTTACTCTTAACATCTCTTGCTAGCTGCAACTCTAGGTGTGATTTGGCCTTTCTGATTTCACTCCTGCATGCCCGAGCAATATTTTTGTATTCTTCCCTGGTCATTTGTCCAATCTTCCACTTCTTGTGAGCTGCTTTTTTGTGTTTAAGATCAGCAAGGATTTCACTGTTAAGTCAAGCTGGTCGCCTGCCATACTTACTATTCTTTCTACACATCGGGATGGCTTGTCCCTGTAACCTCAATAAGGATTCTTTAAAATACAGCCAGCTCTCCTGGACTCCTTTCCCGCTCATGTTGTTCTCCCAGGGGATCCTGCCCATCAGCTCTCTGAGGGAGTCAAAGTCTGGTTTTCTGAAGTCCAGGTTCCATATTCTGCTGCTCTCCTTTCTTCCTTGTGTCAGGATCCTGAACTCGACCATCTCATGGTCACTGCCTCCCAGGTTCCCATCCACTTTTGCTTCCCCTACTAATTCTTCCCGGTTTGTGAGCAGCAGGTCAAGAAGAGCTCTGCCCCTAGTTGGTTCCTCTAGCATTTGCACCAGGAAATTGTCCCCTACATTTTCCAAAAACTTCCTGGATTGTCTGTGCACCGCTGTATTGCTCTCCCAGCAGGTATCAGGGTGATTGAAGTCTCCCATGAGAACCAGGGCCTGCGATCTAGTAACTTCTGTTAGTTGCCAGAAGAAAGCCTCATCCATCTCATCCCCCTGATCCGGTGGTCTATAGCAGACTCCCACCATGACATCACCCTTGTTGCTCATGCTTCTAATCCAGAGACACTCAGGTTTTTCTGCAGTTTCATACTGGAGCTCTGAGCAGTCCTACTGCTCTCTTACCTACAATGCAACTCCCCCACCTTTTCTGCCCTACCTGTCCTTCCTGAACAGTTTATATCCATCCATGACAGTACTCCAGTCATGAGAGTTATCCCACCAAGTCTCTCTCTGTTATTCCACTCACATCATAATTCCTTGACTGTGCCAGGACTTCCAGTTCTCCCTGCTTGTTTCCCAGGCTTCTTGCATTTGTGTTTAGGCATTTGAGATAACTTGCTGTTTGTCCTGCTTTCTTAGTATGAGGCAGAAGCCTTCCCCTTTCACGTTCACCTGCTCGTGCTTCCTCCCGGTGTCTCACGTCCCCACTTACCTCAGGGCTTTGGTCTCCTTCCCCCGGTGAACCTAGTTTAAAGCCCTCCTCACTAGGTTAGCCAGCCTGCTTCTGAAGATGCTCTTCCCTCTCTTCGTTAGGTGAAGCCCGTCTCTGCCTAGCACTCCTCCTTCTGGGAGCACCATCCCATGGTCAAAGAATCCAAAGCCTTCTCTCCGACACCACCTGCGTAGCCATTCTTTGACTTCCACGATTCGACAGTCTCTACCCAGGCCTTTTCCTTCTACAGGGAGGATGGCCGAAAACTGCACTTGCTCCTCAAACTCCTTTATCTTTCTTCCCAGAGCCACGTAGTCCGCAGTGATCTGCTCAAGGTCATTCTTGGCAGTATCATTGGTGCTCACATGGAGAAGCAGGAAGGGGTAGCGATCCGAGGGCTTGATGAGTCTCGGCAGTCTCTCGTCACATCGTGAATCCTAGCTCCTGGCAAGCAGCAGACTTTTTGGTTTTCCCGGTCGGGGCAGCAGATAACTCAGTCCCCCTGAGAAGAGAGTCCCCGACCAGCACCACCCCCCTTCCTCCTCTTCGGAGCGGTGGTTGTGGAACCCCCATCCCTACGACAGTGCATCTCATCCTTCCAATCGGTGGAGTCTTCTTTTGTTCCCTTCCCTCAGATGTATCTTCTCGTCCACTCTCTGCATTAGTACCTGTGGAGAGAACATGAAAACAGTTGCTTACCTGTATCTGCGCTGCTGGTACATGGATGCTCCCCTTTCTTCTTCTGGAGGTCACATGCTGCCAAATTTCTTCACTGTCCTCCTGTCCCCGCTGCGCAGCCTGCTGTGAATCTACAGAACCTTGTGCCCGTAGAAGCATATCGTGACGTGTTCAGGAAATCTTCAGTTTCTCTTATGCAACGCAGGGTCGATAGTTGTTTTTCCAGACCTTGAACCTTCTCTTCCAATATGGAGACCAGCTTGCACTTTGTACAGACAGTCGCTTCTGTCCTGTGGAAGAAAGACAAACATGGCACATCCAGTGCAGGTCACAACAGCTGAACGCTCCCCATCCATATTATCTTCCTTCTACGAGCTTCCTCAGGAGTTGTAGTAACTACTCAGAGAAGCTGGCAAGATGTAAGCCTCGGTGGGCTCTCCCCGGGCGAACTCCCAGGCAAACTCCCTCTGTTAGCCTCTCTGCTGTTTGCCACTCAGCTGGTTCACAGCTGATTGGCTTTTTTTTAATAGTCAGGTCCACTCAAGGCTCACCTGGAACAAAGCACTCCCAGTTCATACTTTTCAAACAAACAACCAATCAACCACACGGTCAAACTGTCCCCACAACAGACACTGAGATACTCACCAACACAGCTTCCCTAATGCAGCCCTTAGCGTACCTCCTCTCAGACAGATCCCAGGCAAACTCCCTCTGTTAGCCTCTCTGCTGTTCGCTGCTCAGCTCGTTCGCAGCTGACTCTTTCCAGAAGCAAAATTTTCTGCGTGCTGCAACATTTGTTCAGTAAAAGATTGCAGTCTGGGTAGGAAAATAAATTAAGAACAGCTCATGAGTATCCCTTTAGAGCTGTGAGTGACCACAGCACAGCTCAACGTCAATGCTGGTTACTATGTATACTGACAACATGCCACATTCAGACTAACACAAAGCTCTTACTGATTGTACATACACTTAAGATCTAATTCAATACTTTTGATAAAAGCAAGTTGGAAGTTTAAACCACAGTTTCATTAGCTTCCATAACAAATTCTGTTATATCAGAAATACTGAAGTACAGAATCACTAGAACTACATTTGGGGAAAAAAAAGAAAGCAAGCTCTGCATTGGATTCTAGTCTCCTGTTTGAATAAGGCCTCCTATTACATTTTCGGTAAGTTCATGGTTGTTGAAACCCTTCTTCATATGTTGTATTTGTATTGGTATCTAATTAGGAAAAGTGAAAATTTCAGCCTTGATTTGTAGTATGGTAATTATGCTCTACTGTTTTTATGTTTTAATTTTGTTACCCATGTACTTGGATGATTAAACAATAATTAGTGGTTTTTGGCAAAGCTGATGCTGCCTTTGGAGACCGTGACTGTTCAGCTTTTAAAAGCTGAATGCCACTACGCTAGAAGTTGGTGTTGCTGATAGTTGGCATTGAAGAATTTAAGGACTGTCTAGGTGTATTTAAGGTTCCTTTGGAAGTATAAACAATTCTGTGTTGGGCTGGATGCATTTGTCTGACCAAACTGCACTCAGTACAGGACTGGTGGATGAGGGATGGGGGGAAGGTGAGGGGGCAGCAGGGACAAAGGTAGCTTAATGTCAGCTTTGCAGCTTCCTTATCCTGTTGCTAATCATTGGCAGGCTAGGGCAGCTCTTGCTGCAACATAGAACAGCCTTAGGCTTGGCTGTCCTTGGCCCGAAGAGGCCATTCTCACAGCCGGGAATCCATAAAATACAGTTATATTCCAGCTTTTCTCCCACTCATGAAGTTCCCTGGTTCTTTTGGGTAGCACAGCTGACTCTATCCTGCTTGGGAATCCTTAGCTGGGAAGGTCTCAAGTTTTTGGTTGCTTTGTGCCCTGGAGCAGTGTAAGTCAGTCTGAATAGGGCCAAGGATCCAGATCACAAAGATTTACTAGAATCAGACCTTACCACTTGACTAGAAAATTCATACCAACTCTAACCTTATAGTAGACAGCATTTTATAGTAGACAGGTTTTTGGAGCCAGGAGCTTGAGGCCAGGAGAACTGTTCCTGACTACCACATACTGACTCAGTATCTCTTTTGACCAGCCATATAATCTTCTACATCAGTGTTCCCATCTGTAAAATTGGGACAATAGCAGCTAGTTCTTTATGGTTCTTTGAGATCCTTAGATAAAAAATGTCAACTGTTTATTACTTAAAATATTGGTAACATGTATTAACAAATTCTAAGTAATTTAATCAAAATTTACAATTTATTTGCAGTTTTATACAACTATCTAATATACATATACATTGTTCATATATTCTTAAAAGCAAATATTTCTTAAGACTTGGTAAAATTCATGATTCTACTCTGCTTATTTTTAGCAAATAAATTAATACCTGTTCTAAACGGCTTCACGGTTCCTAACCAACAAGCCATTACTGCTTATATCAGAAATCATTTCAACAGCTTTGTTTTCCTCCCCCGACTCAATTTTTTTGACTGTAAGAAATGATGGAATGTAATTTGCAAGTATATATGATTATATTTATTCTACGTTGTCACAGTCACGCAGATTGCTAAAGGCTGTGTGGAGTGAATTTAGGTTAATCCATGAAACATTTTCTGTGATTGAAAAAAGAATATGGAATCAGAAACCGGTATATTTAAAATGAATAAGTAATATACAAGGAAATATCCCTGTATTCCTGATTAACATCATGTGTATACACTCTTATTGTGGAGTAATAAGTGCCGTGTTCCATTTCTGTTTACTTTACTTGGAAAGTGGACTAGTCTAAACAGGAACAAGGAACTATTATTCTGGAATAAGTGTGCCCACACATGCAGTTTTTCTGGAAAAGCTATTTTGATTTAAATTCATCCTACCTTAATCCAAATTCATAGATTCCAAGGTCTGTGGGAGCATCATGATCATCTAGTCTGACTTCCCATATAACACAGTCCATAGAGCTTCCTCAAAATAATTCCTAGAGCAGATCTTTTAAGAAAACATCCAATCTTGATTCAAAAATTATCAGTGATGGAGAATCAACCACAACCCTTGGTAAATTGTTCCAGTAGTTAATTACACTCACTGTTAAACATTTGTACCTTATTTCCAGACAGAATTTTTCTAGCTTAGTTAACTTTCAAGTGTAGACAAGCCCTAAAACAAGACTATTTTAGATAATTTGACACAGTGTAACATCCTATATGGGGATTCTCTGGAATAATATTTTTTAATTTGGGGGGTGTGTGTGCACGTGCAAGATTAGCCCAGGGGTCTCAAACATGTGGCCCATGGGCTGCATAGAATCATAAAATATCAGGGTTAGAAGGGACCTCAGGAGGTCATCTAGTCCAACCCCCTGCTCAAAGCAGGACCAGTCCCCAA
This sequence comes from Lepidochelys kempii, assembly GCF_965140285.1. Classification (NCBI taxonomy): domain Eukaryota; kingdom Metazoa; phylum Chordata; order Testudines; family Cheloniidae; genus Lepidochelys; species Lepidochelys kempii. Next base: position 61,237,132 of record NC_136384.1, on the reverse strand, counting down.
TTAAATCATCCCAGCTAGGGCTTTGTCAAGCCTGACCTTAAAAACTCCTAAGGAAGGAGATTCCACCACCTCCCTAGGTAACCCATTCCAGTGCTTCACCATGCTTCTAGTGAAAAAGTTTTTCCTAATATCCAACCTAATACTCCCCCACTGCAACTTGAGACCATTACTCCTTGTTCTGTCATCTGCGACCACTGAGAACAGTCTAGCTCCATCCTCTTTGGAACCCCCTTTCAGGTAGTTGAAAGCAGCTATCAAATCCCCCTCATTCTTCTCTTCTGCAGACTAAACAATCCCAGTTCCCGCAGCCTCTCTCATAAGTCATGTGTTCCAGTCCCCTAATCATTTTTCTTGCCCTCCGCTGGATGTTTTCCAATTTTTCCACATCCTTCTTGTAGTGTGGGGCTCAAAACTGGACACAGGACTCCAGATGAGGCCTCACCAATGCCGAATAGAATCCTAGACTTTAAGGTCAGAAGGGACCATTATGATCAGCTAGTCAGACCTCCTGCACAACACAGGCCCACTTCTGTAAGAAACCCCAACCTATGTCTGAGCTATTGAAGTCCTCAAATCGTGGTTCAAAGACTTTAAGGTGCAGAGAATCCTCCAGCAAGTGACCTGTGCCCCATACAGCAGAGGAAGGTGAAAAACCCCCAGGGCCTCTGACAATCTGCCCTGGAGGAAAATTCCTTCAAGAGCCCAAATATTGTGATCAGCTAAACCCTGAGCATGTGGGCAAGACTCACCAGCCAGACACCCAAGAAAGAATTATCTGTAGTAACTCAGATCCCATCCCATCACAGGCCATTGGGCATATCTACTGCTAATAGTTGAAGATCAATTAATTGCCAAAATTAGGCTATCCCATCATATCATCCCTTCCATAAATTTATCAAGCTTAGTCTTGAAGCCAGATACGTCTTTTGCCCCCACTGCTTCCCTTGAAAGGCTGGTCCAGAACTTTACTCCTCGGATGGTTAGAAATCTTCATCTAATTTCAAGTCTAAACTTCCTGATGGCCAGTTTATATCCATTTGTTCTTGTGTCCACATTGGTACTGAGCTTAAATAATTCCTCTCCCTCTCCGGTATTTATCCCTCTGATATATTTGTAGAGAGCAATCGTATCTCCTCTCAGCCTTCTTTTGGTTAGGCTAAACAAGCCAAGCTCATTGAGTGCCTTGTATAACGGTACTAACACCTCCTAATCTCTACTGGAAATACCTCGCCTGATGCATCCCAAGACTGCATTAGCTTTTTTGATGGCCATATCACATTGGTGGCTCATAGTCATCCTATGATCAACCAATACTCTGAGGTCCTTCTCCTCCTTTGTTACTTCCAAGTGATGCGTCCCCAGTTTATAACACAAATTCTTGTTGTTAATCCCTAAATGCATGACCTTGCACTTTTCACTATTAAATTTCATCCTATTACTATTACTCCAGTTGACAAGGTCATCCAGATCTTCCTGTATGATATCCCAGTCCTTCTCTGTATTGGCAATACCTCCCAGCTTTGTGTCACCTGCAAACTTTATTAACACATTTCCGCTTTTTTCTGCCAAGGTCTTTAATAAAAAGATTAAGTAAGATTGGTCCCAAAACCAATCCCTGAGGAACTCCACTCGTAAACTCTTTCCAGCCTGACAGTTCACCTTTCAGTGTGACCCTTTGCAGTCTCCCCTTTAACCAGTTCCTTATCCACCTTTCAGTTTTAATATTGATCCTAATCTTTTCCAATTTAGCTAATTCCCAATGTGGAACCATATCAAATACCTTATTGAAATAGAGGTAAATTAAATCCATTGCGTATCCTTTGTCTAAAAAAATCTGTTAACTCCTCAAAGGAGGAGATCAGGTTGTTTTGACATGATCTACCTTTTGTAAAACCATGTTGTATTTTGTCCCAATTACCATTGACCTCAATGTCCTTAACTACTTCAAAATTTTTTCCAAGACCTTGCATACTACAGATGTCAAACTAACAAGCCTGTAGTTACCTGGATCACTTTTTTTCCCCCTTCCTTAAAAATAGGAACTATGTTAGCAATTCTTCAGTCGTAAGGTACAACTCCTGAGTTTACAGATTCATTAAATTTTTTTTGCTAATGGGCTTGCAATTTCACATGCCAGTTCCTTTAATATTCTTGGATGAAGATTATCTGGGCCCCCCCAATTCAGTCCTATTAAGCTGTTCAAGTTTGGCTTCTACCTCAGGTGGTAATTTCTACCTCCATATCCTCATTCCCATTTGTTGTCCTACCATTATCCCTAAGCCCCTCATTAAAGACTGAAGCAAAGTATTTGTTTAGATATTGGGCCATGCCTAGATTATCCTTAACCTCCACTCCACCCTCAGTGTTTAGCGGTCCCACTTCTTCTTTCTTTGGTTTCTTATTTGTATGGCTATAGAACCTTTTTAGTATTGGTTTTAATTCCCTTTGCAAGGTCCAACTCTACATGGCTTTTGGCCTTTCTCACTTTGTCCCTACATCTTCACTCCTTGTAAACTTTCTGCTTTTTCTTAATCACCTCTCTGAGATGCTTGGTCTACCTATGAATTTTTTCCCCTTTCTTGGGATGCAGGCTTCTGACAGTTTCTGCAACTTTGACTTGAAGTGATTTCAGGCCTCCTCCACCTTTAGATCTTTAGAATAGAGGGGAATGATCATGTCCCTCAATCTGGTGCCAATGCTCCTAATTATACAGCCCAAAATGCCATTAGCCTTCTTGGCAACAAGGGCACACTGTTATTTCCTGCAGCCCACTAAGCTCCCCCACCCCTTCTCTCTTCCCGCTCCTGCCCCGAGCGCGCTGCATCCCTGCTCCTCCTCCTACCTCCCAATGCTTCCCGCTGCCAAAAAGCTGTTTGGCAGTGCTTAGGACTTTCCAGGAGGGATGGAGGAGGAGCGGGGACGTGGGGCACTCAGGGGAGGAGGCCAAGAAGAGGCAGGACCAGGGTGGGGATTTGGGGAAGGGGTTGGAATAGGGGCAGGGAGGGGGTGGAGCCTCATGGAAAGGATGGAGTGCTGGCGGGGCCGGAGGTGGGGGTTAACTGAAGTAATTCTAAAAGTAAGTGCGTGTTTTGTCCTTTGAGTGAAGTGCATTACTGAGTGGTTATATTTTTATTAAAACCCCTTAGAAATGAGTTTGGCATAAAAAAAAAAACACTCATGGAAGAAAAGTTTTTTCCAAGATAAATGGGAGAATTTATATTTTTTCACAGAGGTAAAAGATAAAATTCAACGCTTTATTTGTCAGCAAACAATTGCTGTTCCTAAGAAGTATAATGTGCGTTGGTGCCATGACACAATGCATTGTGAAAAATATGATGCGTTCACCGGAAAAATCCTAGAGGAAAAAGTTTGGCAACTTAAAGCAGCATTTGCCAAGCAAAGAAATTTCTTTTCCAAGATTAACAAATCTAGCGAAAATTCAGTAAGAGCAAGTTTTGCGATAAGCAAAATGATAGCTAAATCATTGTAACCTTTTACAGAAGGCCTATTCGTAAAAGAATGTCTTGTGAAGGCCAGTGAAATTTTATGTCCTGATAGGAAGAAAGTCTTTGAAGGCATAAGCTTGTCTGCCAATACAGTTGCCTGCAGGATAACAGATTTGGCAGATAATGTGCAAAAACACTTGATTCAAATGGCAAAAGACTTTGAAGCATTTTCAATTGCTCTTGATGATGGTACAAATGTAGCAGATACCGCACAGTGTGCAGTGTGTGTTAGAGGTGTGGATTGCAATTTGAATATAACTGAAGAATTGCTGACTTAATGCCACTGAAGGGTACCACAATGGGACGTGACATATTTCAAGGAATGGAAGAGTGCATTGAAAAAGCTGCGCCAAACTCGTATCTTTGGTTATGGACAGTGCGCCATCTATGTTCTCTGAAAACATTGGTGTGGTTAGATTATTGAAGACCAAACTGAACAGCCTCAGTATACCAGGAATTAGCTTCACCAGTATACATTGCATTTTGCACCAAGAAGCACTGTGTAGTAAAAGTCTACAAATGAAGGAAGTTATGGATGTAGTTGTTAAAACCATTAATTTTATACATGTATGAGGGCTGAATCACAGACAGCTCACTACTTTTCTAGTAAGTATGGACAGCGAATATGGGGAACTTCTATATCACACTCAAGTTAGATGGCTGAGTCGTGGCAATGTTTTGAAGCAATTTTTTTTTCCATTAAGAGTGGAGATTGATTCCTTCATGAAAATGAAAAACAAGGAGGTTCCACAGCTTGCTGATTCCACTTTTATCTGCAACCTTGCTTTTCTAACAGATGTAAGTGATCACCTGAATTCACTGAACTTGAAGCTTCAGGGTAGAAAACAGGTGATAACACAGATGTATGACAGTGTTAAGTCATTCAAAGTCCAGACTACTTTGTGGGGGAAACAGCTGACTGCTGGCAATTTGGTTCATTTCTTGACTCTGAATTCCTTAGGAAAAATTGAACCCAAATCTTTGAAAGAATATGCAGATATCATTTCTAACTTACACAAACAGTTTGTATGGTTTAACAATTTCAAGGCACTTGAACCACATTTTCAACTTTTTTTCTACACCATTTGCTGTGGAAATTGAGTGTTGCAGAGGAAATGCAGATGGAGTTAGTGGAGCTTCAGTGTGATACCATTTTGAAGCAGAAGTATACAGATGTTGGAATTCCAGAATTCTACTGTTTTTTTTTTTTTTTTTTTTTTCAAAGAAAGATTTCCCATGTTGTTCTCTGCTTCCGCAAGGGTAATGGCAATGTTTGGAAGTACATGTCTGTGAACAGTTTTTCTCTTCCATGAAGATTAACAAATCTGTGTTAAGGTCAAGGCTCACTGATGAACATTTGCAAGCAACACTGAGATTGGTTTCCTCACAGGATATCAAACCTAATGATGATGCTCTGGTTGATGCAAAATGTCAGTGCTAATTTTGACAGTCATTTCATTTTTGGCAACTTAGCTGGCAGCGCTTTGCATTAGTTTTTAAAAGTTAATACATTGACTTTTAATAGCATACTATATTACTCTTCATTTTTTTTCATTTTTGGCTATACTTTTGTATCAATGTATGAAAAGGTTTCAGTGATGCGGCCCTTGGGCCAATGTACTAGTCCTCATGGGGCCTTCATGGTGATTTGAGTTTGAGATCCCTGGATTAGACTGTACAGCTAAATAAAGGAAACAAACCTAGTTAAAGAATTAACACAAGATTAATATCTGAAATGTTTATATCCTTTCCCTTATGATATGATTGATTCCTTCTTTCCCTTCATGGCTGGTATCAAGGGAGTGTTTTTTGTTTAAGACTACATCCTCTTGACCTTTAAGTCTTTTTATAGAAGAAGAGTCAAGGAATCATTTCTGTCAAGAACAAAGCAGGAAATACTGTAATAGGGTAGGAACTATTGGAGTTTAGAAATATCAACACTGTTATTATACATCTTCATTTTTTAGGTAACAGCAAGAAAAATAAATATAGGAGTATTACCAAGAAATTGGAGAATTACCATCACCTTTGCTGTACATGGTGCGGCTGTCTGAAAGGGGAACTGCATTTTTTTTTTTTAATTCTTAAAACTCCTTTGCATAGTGGCTAAAAAGGGAGAAAATATAGAGAAATGATTTAAAAATATAATTAATAGTACATTTTAACACAATTAAAATGCCTCCTTCCTCAGTTACAAATTTCCTCTTTCTTACCAGGTCAAATGATGGCACAAGTACAATAAATAAAACTTTGGAAAGAACCATTCCATTCTAAGGACTTGGTCCTTTTCCAGTTAAAATCAATATCAAATCTCCCATTGACTTAAGTAGGATCAGAAGTGGGCCCTAAATTCTGTTTTCATCTTTTTTCTTTTTTTCTTTTTTCTTTGTCATAGTATTTGTGATGAAACCAAAAAGTCAGCTCAGGTTTTATGCAGAGGTGGGGTAAAATACAGAGCTCATTACATTTTTAAACAACTATATGTAGTTTCATCTATTGGGATCTTACCTGTAGTTTTTAAAAAAAATTTTAGCAAAACTTTTTCAGTTCTCCTGTAAGTAGAAATTGCCAAAGGATGCTTAATGTTTTTAAAAAATGAATTTAAAAAAGAAACAAGAACAATGAGCCAGATTCTGATTTCCGTCACTGTAACTGAGATCAGTCTGGTCACAAACTGTTCTCATACATACCAGTCCTCCTTATATGGCTTTCCCATCCCAATATCAGAGTAATTATTTAAAAAAGCACAACAACACAAACCTGCCTCCTGCCTCTGATTTTCAGAGTACATCTTGTTTTCCCTGTGCTTGCTTTTTTTTATATTACAAACTCTTTAAAGCTAGGAAATATCTCCATATTAGCATCTCCTACAGAACTGAACATAGTGGTGCTTAATAATAAATATCTAATAAAAACACCACCTATGTATTAGATGTTCAATCCAAAGCGCATAACGTCCTTTTACACATAAGTACAACTATATAAGAACAGAGCTATTGACATTAATTGAATGCATTTAAACGGTGAAGTTTCCTCACTTACATTTGGAAAGATTGCTCTTATGTCTGCTTTGTTTAATTCTCTTTTTTCCATTGCTATAATTTCTGAAACTCTGACAAACTATTCTGTTGCAGAAGTCTGTTCCAAACTGTGATATAAAGTTTTAATTAAAACCATTTTGCTATATAGACTCAATGAAACATTGAAGAGAGAAAAAATCCTTCAGCAATTTTGATGTATTAGATCCCGAACCAGACAATTCTAACACACTCAAAGTTACTATGAGGTAGTTGGTGACTTCAGACGATCCTAATTTTTTAAGGTCTAGATCAGGGATCTCAAACTCAAATTACCACAAGGGCCACTATAAAATGACAGGGCTTGGCACTGAGTCTCAGCAGGGCTCGGGCTCTGACCTACCCCTCTAGTAGGGTCCTAGGACTGCAACCTGAGTCCTTGCTTACCTGAGTCAGACTGATATTTGTGTGGATGGATGGGGGGCTTGAGCTGAAACCTGAAGCAGAGCCTGGATTTAGTCTACAAATGTAGACATACCAACATAGGCCAAGAAGTTACATGTAAAAACCTTGCAATTCATTTTTACCCAGATTGTATCTTTTCCAGAACAGGGCTATATGGACTCAGTTCACTCAGCTTTATGGCTAGCCTTCCATCAGCCTTCCATAGTCCAAGGTTCAGTAGGCAAATATGAAGCTTGGTCTAACAAGATGCTAAATGCTCTGGCCCTAATCCAACTTAGCACATGGTTAACTTTAAATATGAGTAGTCCCACTGATGTCAATGCTTCTCAAAAATAAGATGTACTTAAGTGCTTTGCTAGCTTGGGGCCGGGTGCTCAGCATCTTGCAGTATATCCTTTCCTTTATGCTTTCTAAAATTTTTAATCATGATCAGTTTTAACTGGCCTGTACACATCTCTAATGAAAAATGCAATTAACCTAAATGTACTAATGGAAATTGATAATTCATATAATCGATTTAGTCTCAACATTATCCTTTTTACTTTCTTCACAGATTTTGGGGTACACTTAAAAACATGGTGTTTTTAAAAACAGTCCAAACATCTGAATCCTACTTTTGAGTTGTACACGTCCCCAAATATTATAGAATTAGCAAACCAATCTACAGATCCCTTAAATTCTTGTTGATCATAGCTATGTAAATGTACACACAATGATCTTGAGGTGTTACAGTTCAAAAGGACTTTCAGATGTACCTAAATAAACAGGATTTGCAGACAGTTGCATATTTTCCTTACTTAAATGCAGATACCTTTAGAAAAAAATTAATAGTGAAGGTGTATTATTGTTAAGGTCACTGACCGTATTTGGGCATGACTAAACTATTAATACATTTTAATGGATAACTTATTTATTTTAGAGCCATTACAAAACTACATATGACAATTTGAGAAGCCATTTAATCCCACATAGTTTTAAGTATTGATTATTTCTGATATTTCCTGTGCCAGTATTTATTTTGTACTATGATAAAGTATTGATTCCGAGAAATTTATCAACATCAGATTGTTTAAAGAAATCCTCTGATACGTCTGAAAAAATTTGAGACTGATCTGGGAATAATTAAATTGATAATCTGTTTTATAGACTCCTATTATCACCACACTGGATATTAATTTTTTTCAAGGCACAGACAGGTTCTATTTTTCAAGCTGTTTACCAAACATTTAACTCTATATTACTGTACAGAAGAAACAGTTTGTGCAAATATTGGCATTAGCTGTGTGACCTTCTAGTCACTTTGACTGCATATACCCAGGTATATTAGAGAATTTTTTGTTCACCTCCGCATGAGAGAAAGATGAGTGATTCTCTGATATAGCTGAATTCTTTATTCAGAGCACAGATGACAACCCCCGCCTACCAGCAATACAAGCTGGTAAATTCAGATCACACAGTAAATGCCTAGGCAAGGCAAAGTGTCTTTCCCTGAAAAGTCTCAACAGTATAGTTCAAGTACTATTTAACTTCCCACTGATAGTCACTCAACAGGCTCATATTACTCGCAGACGAAAATAGTTCTCAAAGAGAAACAGTGCTTCATAGGCTCTTCTGAAGCAATCTGAGTAGTGCCTAACTGAATTCATCAAGCTGCAAAAAGGGACTATAATCTAAAATTCCAAGAAAGTCCAGTTCTTGTACAAAGCCATGTAGTAATTAAATGACTTATTTGGAAAACCTTAGCAGTTCCCTTCGTGAAACATTAATGGTGCACATATCAGCCACAAATCAGACACTTTACTTATAAGTTCCTTTTTAGTCTGTGCAGAGCCTACTTCTGCTCATATCTGAATTAAGGAGACCCAAATGCAACAGCAGTAACCCCTCCCCTCCAACTGCTCAATAGTAGTAGCACCAGTGTTACCCAAGATGCCTAACAGATGTTATGTCTACACTGCATTTAGAAACCTGCAGCTGGCTAGTGCCAGATGACTTGGGCTCGGAGGGCTCAGGCTAAGGGGCTGTTTAATTGCAGAGTAGATGTTCAGGCTCAGGCTTCAGCCCAAGCTCTGGGATCCTCCCACCTCACAGGGTCCTAGTGGCTGAGCCCGAATGTCTACACAGCAATTAAACAGCCCCTTAGCCTGAGTCCTGCAAGCGTGAGTCAGCTGGCGCAGGCCAGCTGTAGGTATCTAATTGCAATGTAGACATACCCTTTATGACTGGAAGGCAAGACCATTAAGCCTCCATTAAATAACACATTAAGTCAAGTGGAATTACCACTGGACATCAGATAAATTTTCAGTGCAGCACTATTTGAGAGATACTCTGGATTTCAAAATAATATGTTAGAAATATATTGTTCCATTCTCTAGGTAGAAGATTGTTTGACAAGACATGACAACTTTATCTGAGCCAAATCACATAAAAGTTAACATTTATAATGTTCAATAGGGGTAACTTTCCTTTCTTCATTTATATGAAGATTTATACAATCTTCAATGTGGGGAAACAGGTATAGAGACAGGTACATGCATTCCTAACACCAGAACTGTACCACTGAATTGCTGAGTTGAAATCACTTTCCTTGTGATTAGTCAACATTCAATAAATACCACCTCTTCAAATCCTCAGTTATGTATTGTATATCGGTAATTACTTTTTACTACATTATGCAGAATACTGTTCAGTTATTTTTTTTAAGTAAATCATGTTTTGATTTTTCATTTCAAATTCCATGAGGTAAAATAGAGCTGATAGACACAGCTTGGTCAGCAAAATGGAACCACGATACAAATACTGGAATTAGTAACACACAGAGCTACCAGCATAACAACTATCTGCCATGTACTATACATCAGCTACTAGGATACTCGTGTTCATGACACTATAACAATTCTTCCAGTCCCTAACAGAGTGGATTAAGGTAATTTTGAATAAAGCTACAAAAAGAAAAGGAGGACTTGTGGCACCTTAGAGACTAACACATTTATTTGAGCATAAGCTTTCGTGAGCTACAGCTCACTTCATCAGATGAATTCAGTGGAAAATACAGTGAGGAGATCTATATACAGAGAGAACATGAAACAATGGGTGTTACCATACACGCTGTAAGGAGAGTGATCAGGTAAGGTGAGCTATGACCAGCAGGAGAGCGGAGGGGAGGGGGGAAACCTTTTGTAGTGATAATCAAGGTGGGCCATTTCCAGCAGTTGACAAGAACGTCTGAGGAACAGCGGGGGCGGGAAGGGGGGAGATAAACATGGGGAAATAGTTTTACTTTGTGTAATGACCCATCTACTCTCAGTCTTTATTCAAGCCTAAGTTAATTGTATCCAGTTTGCAAATTAATTCCAATTCAGTCTCTCGTTGGAGTCTGTTTCTGAAGTTTTTTTTGTTGAAGAATTGCCACTTTAGGTCTGTAATCGAGTAGATTAAAGTGTTCTCCGACTGGTTTTTGAATGTTATAATTCTTGACGTCTGATTTGTGTCCATTTATTCTTTTATGTAGAGACTGTCCAGTTTGGCCAATGTACCTGGCAGAGGGGCATTGCTGGCACATGATGGCATATATCACATTGATAGATGTGCAGGTGAACGAGCCTCTGATAGTGTGGCTGATGTGATTAGGCCCTATGATGGTGTCCCCTGAATAGATATGTGGACACAGTTGGCAACTGGCTTTGTTGCAAGGATAGGTTCCTGGGTTAGTGGTTCTGTTGTGTGGTGTGTAGTTGCTGGTGAGTATTTGCTTCAGACTGGGGGGCCGTCTGTAAGCAAGGATTGGCATGTCTCCCAAGATCTGTCAGAGTGATGTGTCATCCTTCAGGATAGGTTGTAGATCCTTGATGATGCATTGGAGAGGTTTTAGTTGGGGGCTGAAGGTGATGGCTAGTGGTGTTCTGTTATTTTCTTTGTTGGGCCTGTCCTGTAGTAGGTGACTTCTGGGTACTCTTCTGGCTCTGTCAATCTGTTTCTTCACTTCAGCAGGTGGGTATTGTAGTTGTAAGAATGCTTGATAGAGATCTTGTAGTTGTTTGTCTCTGTCTGAGGGGTTGGAGCAAATGCGGTTGTATCGTAGAGCTTGGCTGTAGACGATGGATGGTGTGATGTGGTCTGGATGAAAGCTGGAGGCATGTAGGTAGGCATAGCGGTCAGTAGGTTTCTGGTATAGGGTGGTGTTTGTGACCATCGCTTATTAGCACCGTATTGTCCAGGAAGTGGATCTCTTGTGTGGACTGGTCCAGGCTGAGGTTGATGGCTACCAGCACTCCCAGCTATCTTCGAGATATCACTGACTTCCTGAGGAAACTTCAATCCATCGGTGATCTTCCTGAAAACACCATCCTAGCTACTATGAATGTAGAAGCCCTCTATACCAACATTCCATACAAAGATGGACTACAAGCCGTCAGGAACAGTATCCCCGATAATATCATGGCAAACCTGGTGGCTGAACTTTGTCCTCACCCATAACTATTTCACATTTGGGGACAATATATACCTTCAAATCAGCGGCACTGCTATGGGTACCCGCATGGCCCCACATTATGCCAACATTTTTATGGCTGACTTAGAACAACACTTCCTCAGCTCTCGTCCCGTAATGCCCCTACTCTACTTGCGCTACATTGATGACATCTTCATCATCTGGACCCATGGAAAAGAAGCCCGTGAGGAATTCCACCATGATTTCAACCATTTCCATCCCACCATCAACCATGTCATGTGCCCCAGCCTCCTAATAATTTTCGTTGCCCTCCGCTGGACTCTCTCCAATTTGTCCACATCCCTTCTGTAGTCAGGGGACCAAAACTGGACACAATACTCCAGGTTTGGCCTCAGCAGTACTGAATAGAGGGGAATAATCACTTCCCTCGATCTGCTGGCAATGCTCCTGCTAATGCAGCCCAATATGCTGTTAACCTTCTTGGCAACAAGGGCACGCTGACTCATATCCAGCTTCTCATCTACTGTAATCCCCAGGTCCTTTTCTGCAGAACTGTGGGTTAGCCAGTCAGTCCCCAGCCTATAGCAGTGCATGGGATTCTTCCATCCTAAGTGCAGGACTCTCTGCACTTTATGATATGACTCCCAGGCAGATGGCTTGGGGAGAGAACTGCAGGGAGTAGAAAGGCTCTTGTAGGAGGAGACCTTGGATCAGAGTAAGGATCTGGAAAGGCTGACAGAGGAGTGGGGAAAGCCTTTGGGAACTATATCCCATGTCATGCAGAGGAACTTCTTAATTGTGGTGGTATTCCTAAATTTTATGCTTAACCAACAAATTGTACCCTGAGACAGACTCTGGTGTGGCATCACTCCTTCCTGATGAGATAGGAATATTGCAAGCTAGAGGGCTTTCTCAAAATATGTATTTACACACAAGTTTAGTTAACTGAAGTTTAAATTGATAGACCTGTTTTAAAATTTTAGTAGGTTTATAGCTACCTGAATATCTTTTACAAAATGCATCGTATACATGTATAGCATATTAAAATTAAAGAATACAGTAATTTTATATGCACTGCCTCTGAACCTAGATATTCTCTAAAACCAAGAGGTAAGTCCTGCCCCAAACTTTTCTATGGGGTATAAGGCCCGATAAGCAGCAGAACCAGTATGACTCTATTTTGCGAGATGGGTGCCCAAGTTGTTATGAGCCGACACAGGGTGTTTGTGTCTCCTAGGAGTCGAGTAGCTCTGCCCTGGGGGCTCAATTTGCTTTTGTTTGGAGAGCTGTTTTGGGGACAGGCCAGAGGATGTGCAACTATGCAAATGCATTTGAACAGAGAATTGGGGTGCTGTGGTTAGAGATGTCTTTTTTTCAATGAGGTATTAAACTGGCATCCTTTTGGCTTGCTTATGATGGGTGTTTTAAATGGAAGATTAAGTTCCTGTGGCACTAACCTAAATGAGTAAGCAATAACTTAAATCTCATAGCTGGTGTTCTTTTACTGAGCAAAATGGGTTTTTAATTATCCAGGCTCTGTGATCTGCTGCAGAGGACTTACTGGCTACCACATTTACCTACATGCTCTCCAAACTGCAAAGTGCAACAGCTGTTGTATTTTAAATGACTTTTTAAAAAAGTAAATAGCTGTCTTTTTAGTGGGAAACATCAAATATTTTCCCTTTTCCTCAAGATTTCTAAACATAAGATATAGTTTTATTTTTGCAAATGTGAATTTATAAATAAGCATTAAAATATGATAAAAAGGCAATAGAATAGACTGTCGGGTAATGTGTTATGCAGTTTTGGGTAAGTTCTAATGTGTCCTGCATTCCTGTGTAAAGTGGTTATGAAGGAAGTTGTGTGTGAAAGAAGCATACTTCCATCTTATAGAGATGCGATTCTTGATGTTGTATTATTGTTCCCATTTCACAGAAGGGAAAATGGAGACAGGAATGTTAAGGTTTGCCCAAGGCTACCCAATATTAATCAGTGTCAGAGTAATGACTAGAATTGAACAGCTTCTGGCTTCTGGACCAGTGCTCAGTCTGTTAGAATCTTAAATGGAAGCAAATTAAATCCAGTGACCAACTAGATTGTAATTGGTGTAAGAACCAGCCTCTTCAAGACTTCAGGCACTTTTTGCTCCAACTGTGGCAACTTATCCTACCATGAGTTGTGGCGTTTCCTCATTTTCCCTTCAGGTATGGCTGAAATCTACCTCTGGATGGATCCTCTGGACAGGGGTAAATGTCACCAGTCTATGTGCACCACCTTCTTTCCCGTTTTATGTCTGTGTCCTGGAAATTTCTTTTGGGATACCTATGTGGTGATTTGGGGAATCTTTCTATGTACAGCTTATGAATTCTGTATGATATTGGTGACTCTGACATATACCTGTCAGGCTGCATACCCCCTTTTGAGTGTGGAGTTTGTTTGCCTTCCCTGTTGTCCTTTTACTTCCCTGTTGGATTGGCATTCCAAGAGGTAGTAGCTCAGCTAACAATAAAGGGTTAAGTTAAGCGTGCTGTCATTGAGACAATAGGTCTGCTCTTACCCAGAAGAGTCTGTTTGCCCAGGTGGGCTGGCAATTAAGCAACAAATCACTTGGTAGGGGATTTTGAGCACCTGATGAGGTTGACCAGGGAGTCACCTGAAAAAGGGAGCTGGAGATCATAAAAGAGGATATCTCAGCAGCCATTTTGGGGGGTGGGGAAAAGAAGAGATGAGAAGCCATGGGCAGGGGGGAAAGGAAAGATCCTGGACTTTGCAGAGTGGTGAGGAAACTAAGGCAGGTATGTTTATTATTTTGTATAGCTCTGTGTGACTCTCATGGTGCAGCATAAAAAGTAAACTGTGTTTAGAATCCTGTGCAAAGTCTGTTGGCTTTCATTATTGTGCATCCTGGTAGAGGTAAACTCAGAAGGCTCATACTTGTGGTGTGATTTTTGGGAATGTACAAGAACTGTGAGAGAGATCAACTAGTTTCAGAGCCTAGGCAATTAGACAGTGGGGTCCACTGCCCAGAGGATTTTGGACTCGAGGTCTTCACCTGGTGTGCATGTAGGGATGCTTTAAGGCTATGTCTACACTGTGCAGCTTACAACGGTGAGGCTGTGTTGCTGCAGCCATGCCATTGTAAGGAAAGCAGTGTAGCCGCTCTTTGTCACCAGGAGAGAGTCTCCCATTGACAAATAAGATCACCTCCAGTGAGGGGCAATAGCTTCGTCAACTGGAGTGTGGCTCCTGCCACTGAAGCACTGTCCACTCCAGTGCTTTCAGTCATTAAAACTTTTGTTGCTCAGGGGTGTTTTTCACACCCCTGAGCAACAAAAGTTTTAACGACGAAAGTGCAGTGTAGACAAAGCCTTAGAGTGGAGGGTCTTGAAAGATATTGAACAAAACTGTAAACCCTATATGTGATGGAAGCCATGCATTCAGTTTGATCCTCTCATACCACTATGGTAAGTGTCCTTCAAGGAACTCAAGAAGACCTGTGATAACCTGAAATGTCAGTTTTTCTTATACATATAACTACAATATAATTGTTCAATACTCATTGCTTTACAGAGTAAAAGTTGTTCTTTGCTTATCAGGATAAGCACTCCCAGTGGAATGAGTGTTCAGTGTGATGAACAGTGTCTGGAGTGCACAGAAAAGTTAAATGAGTGTAGATACTATCAAAGCTGTTCTTTTGCCTAAAGTGAATGTTAATGACAGTCTTTCATGATAAACTAATTCAGAACACTAAGTTACCGGGGGGGAGGGGGAAATCTCCCACACTGAGGAATATTCCCGTCACTGAGTTAGAAGCTGGTAGTAGCTGTTTTCTTTTGTATGACTATTTCACAACCCTAAAAAGTCACTATTAAAGCATCCTAATTTTGCATTTGTGAAAATACGGTCACCTGTCTAATATCCCTCTGGCACTATAGCAATTATTTACATGGGAAATTGATATTAAGTATTTAATGTTGTTAGCTGTTCTTTAAAGTAATTTAGAGGTTGGGAACGAGGAGGAGGAGGAGAGAGCACCATGTGACCAGTTGACTTTTAATGTAAATTTGGCAAGCAAATTTTTCTATCCATGTAAATTGCCCCCATTCAGTATGCAGAGCTAACTCACAAATTTTATGCCAAGTCTCTCAATATCTGGCATCTTTTGAAAAGTCTCTGTTCTTGAAGTCAGGTGAACTTGTGAAAATCTCACTTTTTGTTTCTTACGGAAAGCTCAATTTTTAGCCCTCAAGGTTTCAGAGAATAGCTTGCAAATATGAACCTTAAAGGCTCAAAAACTAGAAGGCAAATAAAAAGAATCCATAACTTGTTTTGTAAAATCTCTTTTGAATGACTGGAGTTGTCACTTCTGTAGGCAGAAGGAGGTACAATTTCAGTATTGCCATTTGCCAGTAGTATACATGGGTGTGTACATACAAACACATACATATTTAATACTCCCAGTACATCAAAATAGAAAGATCATGACTGTGTATTAACAAGAGATTATTGATATGGATATGACATCATTAGCTGATCAGAAAGTTCCATTTATGTCCACACTTGTAAAGTTACTTCATAATGAATAGTAGTTTTTAAATGTTTCACTCAATGTTTTTATAGAAGTAGATAAAATGGATTTAATAAAATATCTATAATCGCTATATTTCAAAATTACTTTAGAAATCTCTGAATACTCACATAGATGAAGATTTCCAACCAGGTTCAGATGATGGGTAAAAATTCAATATTATTGTAAAAGAAAAAACTAACATTCCAATTTAATGGCTATTTTTCGGATTCTGCAAAAGAATAAGCGCAGGCAGTTCTAGTGATTTCAGCATGAGTCTGCACAGGTGTACCAGTCTAGCATTACAGATCCCATTGCAGGATGAGAGAGATAGTTGAGTCCTGAAAGTGCGTCACCGAAGGGAGATGGGGCAAAAGTGGCTTTAAGTCACCTTTTTGTCCTCTGAATTCCGGGGTGCTCCCAATGTAAATTAGAGCAACTTGGAGCAACTCTAATTTACAACAGCCTTTTGAGGGCTACCCTCTGTCTGGAGCAGCTCAGAATTTTCATAGTTGTGTGAGAGTCCCCCTTCTAGAAGCAATGTGGCCTAATGCACAGAGCAGTGGACTGGGCCTCCGGGGATCTGGGTTATATTCTTGGGTGTGCCCATGGACTGGTAGGTGATCATGGGTGAGTTGCAACCCTGCTTGCCCCTCTTTCCCCTATCTATAAAATGGGGATAATGAAGTCAACGAATGGCTACGCAGGTGGTGTTGGAGAGAAGGCTTTGGATTTTTTGACCATGGGATGGTGCTCCAATAGGAGGAGTGCTAGGCAGAGACGGGCTTCACCTAACGAAGAGAGGGAAGAGCATCTTCGGAAGAAGGCTGGCTAACCTAGTGAGGAGGGCTTTAAATTAGGTTCACCGGGGGAAGGAGACCAAAGCCCTGAGGTAAGTGGGGACGTGGGATACCTGGAGGAAGCATAAGCAGGAAACTGTGAAAGGGGAGGGCTCCTGCCTCATACTAAGAGAGCAGGACAAACAGCAAGTTATCTCAAATGCCTTTACACAAATGCAAGAAGCCTGGGAAATAAGCAGGGAGAACTGGAAGTCCTGGCACAGTCAAGGAATTATGATGTGATTGGAATAACAGAGAGACTTGGTGGGATAACTCACATGACTGGAGTACTGTCATGGATGGATATAAACTGTTCAGGAAGGACAGGTAGGGCAGAAAAGGTGGGGGAGTTGCATTGTAGGTAAGAGCAGTAGGACTGCTCAGAGCTCCAGTATGAAACTGCAGAAAAACCTGAGTGTCTGGATTAGAAGCATGAGCAACAAGGGTGATGTCATGGTGGGAGTCTGCTATAGACCACCGGATCAGGGGGATGAGATGGGTGAGGCTTTCTTCTGGCAACTAACAGAAGTTACTAGATCGCAGGCTCTGGTTCTCATGGGAGACTTTAATCACCCTGATACCCACTGGGAGAGCAATACAGCGGTGCACAGAAAATCCAGGAAGTTTTTGGAAAGTGTAGGGGACAATTTCCTGGTGCAAATGCTAGAGGAACCAACTAGGGGCAGAGCTCTTCTTGACCTGCTGCTCACAAACCAGGAAGAATTAGTAGGGGAAGCAAAAGTGGATGGGAACCTGGGAGGCAGTGACCATGAGATGGTCGAGTTCAGGATCCTGACACAAGGAAGAAAGGAGAGCAGCAAAATATGGAACCTGGACTTCAGAAAACCAGACTTTGACTCCCTCAGAGAGCTGATGGGCAGGATCCCCTGGGAGAACAACTGGCTCTGTGGATGAGGGGAAAGCAGTGGATGTATTGTTCCTTGACTTTAGCAGAGCTTTTGACATGGTATCCCACAGTATTCTTGCCAGTAAGATAAAGAAGTATGGGCTGGATGAACGGACGATAAGGTGGATAGAAAGCTGGCTAGATTGTCGGGCTCAACGGGTAGTGATCAATGGCTCCATGTCTAGATGGCAGCCGGTGCAAAGTGGAGTGCCCCAAGGGTTGGTCCTCGGGCTGGTTTTGTTCAATATCTTCATTAATGATCTGGAGGATGGTGTGGATTGCACCCTCAGGAAGTTTGCAGATGAGACAAAACTGGGAGGAGTGGTAGATACAATGGAGGGTAGGGATAGGATACAGAGGGACCTAGACAAATTAGAGGATTGGGCCAAAAGAAATCTGATGAGGTTCAACAAGGACAAGTGCAGAGTCCTGCACTTAGGACGGAAGAATCCCATGCACCGCTACAGACTAGGGACTGAGTGGCATTTTGGGATGTATATGTAGAGGCATTGCCAGCAGATGGAGGGACGTGATCGTTCCCCTCTATTCGACATTGGTGAGGCCTCATCCAGAGTACTGTGTCCAGTTTTGAGCCCCACACTACAAGAAGGATGTGGAAAAACTGGAAAGAGTCCAGCGGAGGGCAACAAAAATGATTAGGGGACAGAACACATGATTTATGAGGAGAGGCTGAGGGAACTGGGATCGTTTAGTCTGCAGAAGAGAAGAATGAGGGGGGATTTGATAGCTGCTTTCAACTACCTGAAAGGGGGTTCCAAAGAGGATGGATCTAGACTGTTCTCAGTGGTCGCAGATGACAGAACGAGGAGTAATGGTCTCAAGTTGCAGTGGGGGAGGTTTAGGTTGGATATTAGGAAAAACTTTTTCACTGGGAGGGTGGTGAAACACTGGAATAGGTTACCTAGAGAGGTGGTGGAATCTCCTTCCTTAGAAGTTTTTAAGGTCAGGCTTGACAAAGCCCTGGCGGGGATGATTTAGTTGGGGACTGGTCCTGCTTTGAGCAGTGGGTTGGACTAGATGACCTCCTGAGGTCCCTTTCAACCCTAATATTCTATGATTCTGTCTACACTACGAAATTAGATCGAATTTATAGAAGTTGGTTTTGTAAAAAGCGTTTTTATACAGTCAATTGTGTGTGTCCCCACACAAATGCTCTAAGTGCATGTAGTCGGCGGAGTGTGTCCACAGTACCGAGGCAACTGTCGACTTCCGGAGCGTTGCACTGTTGGTAGCTATCCCACAGTTTCCGCAGTCTCCGCCGCCCATTTGAATTCTGGGTAGAAATCCCAGTGCCTGATGGGGCTAAAACATTGTCGCAGATGGTTCTGGGTAAATATCGTCAGGCCCCTCTTACTTTCACGGAAGGAGGAAGGGAAGGGCAGATAATCGTTTTGCTCCTTTTTTCTTGAGTTATCTGTGCAGATGCCATACCACGGCAAGCATGGAGCCCGCTCAGCTAACTGTCACCATATGTCTCCTGGGTGCTGGCAGACGCGGTACTGCATTGCTACACAGCAACAGTTTATTGCCTTTTGGCAGCAGACAGTGCAGTATGACTGGTAGCAGTCGTCGACGTAGTCCTGGGTGCTCTTTTAACTGACCTCTATGAGGTCAGGGGCACCTGGGCAAACATGGGAGTGACTCAGCCAGGTCATTTTCCCTTTTAAGTTTCATCTCATGGCGATTGAGTCCTACCAGCAGTGAAGAAGATGATGGCCAGCAGTCATACTACACCGTCTTCTGCTGAGCACCCAGGAGATGACTATGGCTAGTGGTCGTACTGCACAGTCTGCTGCCAGCAAGATGTATAAAGATAGATGAAGTGGCTTATAACAAGACCAGATTTGTTTTATATTCATTTTCTCCTCCCTCCCTCTGTGAAATCAATGGCCTGCTAAACCCAGTTTTGTGTTCTACCCTTGAGGTTTTGAGTTCTGTCCTTGAGGGGGCCATTCAGTTTCTCGCAAAGCCACCCCCTTTGTTGATTTTAATTCCCTGTAAGCCAACCCTGTAAGCCATGTCGTCAGTCGCCCCTCCCTCCATCAGGGCAATGGCAGACAATCGTTCCGTGCTTTTTCTCTGTGTGGACGCCATACCACAGCAAGCATGGAGCCCGCTCATATCACTTTGGCAATTAGGAGCACATTAAACACCACACGCATTATCCAGCAGTATATGCAGCACCGGAACTTGGCAAAGTGAAACTGGGCGAGTAGGTGACATCAGTGTGGTGACGAGAGTGATGAGGACATGGACACAGACTTCTCTCAAAGCACGGGCCCTGGCAATGTGGGCATCATGGTGCTAATGGGCCAGGTTCATGTGATGGAACGCCGATTCTGGGCTTGGGAAACAAGCACAGACTGGTGGGACCGCATAGGGCAGGTCTGGGATGATTCCCAGTAGTTGTGAAACTTTTGCATGCGTAAGGGCACTTTCATGGAACTTTGACTTGCTTTCCCCTGCCCTGAGGTGCAATAATACCAAGATGAGAGCAGCCCTCACGGTTGAGAAGTGAGTGGCAATAGCCCCGTGGAAGCTTGCAGTGCCAGACAGCTACCGGTCAGTCAGGAATCAATTTGGAGTGGGCAAATCTACTGTCGGGGCTGCTGTGATGCAAGTAGCCCACGCAATCAAAGATCTGCTGATATCAAGGGTAGTGACCCTGGGAAATGTGCCGGTCATAGTGGATGGCTTTGCTGCAATGGGATTCCCTAACTGTGGTGGGGCCATAGACTGAATGCATATCCCTATCTTGGCACCGGAGCACCATGCCGGCGAGTACATAAACCGCAAGGGGTACTTTTCAATAGTGCTGCAAGCACTGGTGGATCACAAGGGACGTTTCACCAACATCAACGTAGGATGGCCGGGAAAGGAACATGACGCTTGCACCTTCAGGAACTCTGGTCTGTTTCAAAAGCTGCAGGAAGGGACTTTATTCCCAGACCAGAAAATAACCGTTGGGGATATTGAAATGCCTATAGTTATCTTTGGGGACCCAGCCTACCCCTTAATGCCATGGCTCATGAAGCCATACACAGGCAGCCTGGACAGTAGTCAGGAGATGTTCAGCGACAGGCTGAGCAAGTGCAGAATGGTGGTAGAATGTGCATTTGGACGTTTAAAAGCGCGCTGGTGCAGTTTACTGACTCGGTTAGACCTCAGTGAAACCAATATTCCCACTGTTATTACTGCTTGCTGTGTGCTCCACAATATCTGTGAGTAAGGGGGAGACGTTTATGGCAGGGTGGGAGGTTGAGGCAAATCACCTGGCTGCTGGTTACTAGAAGTATATAGCTGTAATGTTAATACCTCTCATCTTATGCTTTTAAGGGAGTCATGGAGTGTTCTTCCCTCAATATAATTCTCGTTGCTCAGTATTTTAAGAGGGTGATATTTTATTATGTAGTACTTAGTTTTATCCTATTGCACAGCATTAATCATTATTAGTACTATTTATTTTGTTAATGCTGATAAAAGAGATAATAGAGACTGTCCTTTGTGACATGTCAGGGGTGTTAGAATGAGTTTGGTGCATCAAAAGTCACTGTTAGTATTTATCATATAATAAATACCCCAACAGTTTAGGTCCACAGAGAATTTCTTTAGTAGTAGTTGGGCATTGCCTGTCCTGGGCCAGTAACTGTAGTTCCCCTGTACAACTGCCTCAATCTGAGCATGAACATGCCAAAATTATATATTAGGTAGATGAGGCAGGTGATGTTTGGAGTGATTTCTCTGCTGTTGGTAGATTTTATGTTCCTCCCTTGGTACTGCTAAATTGTCCCAGACAGGTTGATAAAAATATATCTGAACAAAAAACAATTTAACACACAAGATTGCCCCAAATGACTTGTATTTTCGCAAGGAACATGGGTAACAAAGTCCACGCGCTCCTGCAAGGGCTTTCTTTTCCCCTCAGAAATTTTTTCTGAGCTTCTGTAAGAATATAGCTTGGGCTGCTGGTAAGTACCAGTCCAAACTTGTCAATAATACAAGATAAACATTAGCAAAAGAAGAATACATAAGGGACTTTTCAGAAGCTAGATAATTTTGTTAGTTATTTTTTCCCAGACAAGATCATTTTCAAGAGCCTTTTCTAACTGTTGAATCATGCTGTGTTGCAACAGTTGGTCTTAAATTAATCCCATGTAATCCCTCTTGAGCTTTCTCTTGCAAGGTGGTGTTACCCCCTATGTGGTGAGCTGTCAACAACCACTGGCTTCAGTGGGAATTGAGGGAATCTTTCATGATTCAGTCCTTTATTTTGCCTCACCCATTGACAGAACTGTGTCAAGCTAGCAATGATGCTGTGTGAGCTCCTGCTCCTTCCCAACAGTGTTCTCCTGGGTAGTACTGGCAGAAGTCTGAACTGGTATTCGTGCACAACCTAAAGTCTCATTGACTTCAGGGTCAGTTTTGGGTGCAAGGAATGCAGGACTGGCCTCCAAAACATCAACAAAGTTGTCAATTTCATGGCTTACCAGGGGGCTACTGGGGCTTCTCACCCCAGCTCTCCGAGAGAGCGGGGCAGCTGGGCTGTAGCTTCCTGGCTTTCATGTCACTTTTCACAGCTCCTGCCTTGAACTTGACAAGATAGCCAACAGCCGACGTAAGGGACAGTGTCTACACAGACACTGCATTGCCCTAACTATACCAGTATAAGCCCTGCACCTCTCGTGGAGGTGGAGTTATTATGTTGTGTAGTAGGGCACTTACATCGGCAGAAGGAAGGCTGTAGTGTAGACAATGACATAATTAGGTCGACATAAGCTGCCTTATGACAACTGTGTAGTGTAGACCAACACTCTGTCTTTTTACAATTTGCTGCCTGTATGGCACATCTAAACAGTCCCATAACCATTGCTGAACTTTAGAGGGTTCCATCTAGATCAGTGTCTAAAAGTTTCGGAATTTATCTGAACTTTACCTGAACTACCCAAACTTCTTGGGTCTGCAAAACTTGGTGAAAGCCAGCATAATAAAGAGGCATGCCTTACATTTAATTCTGAAGTTGTCCATATCTCTGGTTATTGTTGCATTGGGCAAAAGTAAGTCCTAGAGAGAGCCTATTCCCCTGAGAACTAGTCATATTACTGTCTCATCCTTCAAATTTGAGCTGAATATGAATTCTTTACCAGAAATGAGGTAGTTGGCCCTCGTTGCATAGGGGCTTCTCAAAGACATTATCATATGATAAGTACTGTCCATATTAGCTTAGCTTGGGCAAAGCTAGATATGGGGAAGAAGATCCTTCAATTGGGAAGTTTAAAATTTGATGTAAAATTGATTTGAAACATCTGTCTCTCTGAATTTTAAATTAGTTATTTTAAAGCTTTTAGATGCTGATCCTGTGTAATGCCAAGATCCTGGCTTTCATCCTCTTTTACTATAGATATAATGAAAGGAAAGTCTTGAAGGTTAGCTATAACAGTCTCACTGAAGTGATGTCTTTGATGTACTGAAGAAGACAAAAAAAATAGAACGTAGATGGAAAAACAGGACAGCAGATGGGGGTCCTATATTTCTGAGAAACTTGTTTTCCCTGGAGTGTATGTTTAACTCTCCCTGTAGTGGGCTTTTTATTTTTTCAGCAGTATGCAAAATGGAGTGAACAGAATATTATCTGTAAAGCTATCCAAAATCATTTGTAATCTAACCATCCTGGGCTAGATTGAGTCTTTCGGATCAATCATGAGTACAGGACAGCACATATCAGCCCTGCCTCAGAATGAGCTTTGTGAATGAATTGTGAATTTCTCAAAGGGTCATAATTTCTTTCATGCTCCTCTACTGCTCTGGAGCACAGAAGTTATTTCACCCCTTTTTAGTGTGCAGCTTGGTTTCCCTCCTTTTCACTCTGTTAGCTCTCCTGGCTGACACAGAAGAGAGGCACAACGGTGGTTCTGCCCACTCTGTCCCTCTGCTCCATGCAGAAGGGTGGGAGATCCTTACTTCCCCTGACTGCCCTATGTGACTGCATTGTGGCTAATCAAAATTGGTCTCCTCTATATTTTTTGTTCTGGAAGTGGGAACATTTACTTGACAAGATTTGTTGTGTCTTCTTGACATGGTATTTTCAAATTGTCTAATTGTTTTCCTTACCTTTCTTTATTGACAAACAGTAGCACTCACCTTAATCAAATGATTGAGTCCAATCCTGCAATCTAGGGCCAAAAGATTTGGGTGTGGAAGAGATGGAGGATTGGGCCATTAATTCTTACATTTCATAGCTCTTGGTCATCAAGGACGATCGAAACTGAAGCACAAAGGGAAGCAAATGAAAATCTCAGGGTTCTCCACTCATTGACAGGACTGTTTGAATGCTGTGGCAATTCAAGACCATCTTGTATGGCTAGGCTAAAAGAATTCTGTGACGCTCCTGTGGAATTGGCAACATTTAACTTTCTGTGTTCATTCACATAATGGAATAACAGCAGGAGTTCTAGACACTCAGTTTTGTCGCTAGCTGGCTTTAGAGACTTCAAAAATCTCATTCTCTCCTGCCCTGACCTCCACCAATCAGATGTACCACAGAACAAAGATGGATATGATAGTTGTGACTGCGGTGTCATCATTTCAACTACAAATGGAAAAGAAATAAAACGTATGTCCAGTGTATTTAAAATCACCATTGAAATAATTTAAAATCCTATTCCGTACTCAATCTAATTCAATTAAAATTAAATTTTGCATTGAAAAACCTTAATGCTTTTAAACTTTTAAAATTATTTTTGGCTAATTTCATTAGTTTGTTTAAAAATACTAATTAGTAGCTAGGAGTAAGATGAGTAAGTGTATATAAGCCCTCCTACAGAGGTCTTACAACTCACCTGACTTCCTTTTCACAATTTACCCATGATATTCCAGTTTTAAACCTTTCTTGAGAAGACTGCCAGTGATAGCTGTGGTAAACCTGTCATGAGTGTTTGCTGTTTGCTAGCACTAACCCCAGACATTGTATGAGGTACTCCTATGGCAGAAGCCTCCGTGATCTGGAGACCACTGGACTAGTTGGACCTTTTTGTTTTCACCTCTTTTGGGATTCTCTCATATCTAGGATAACACCCCATTGTTAACAGTCAACTCTAACTTACAGTGGTATTTTAAAAATACTGCTCTTTGAGAACTAGAAAAGAACCCCATAAAAACAAAGGAACATTTATGTTAATTTTTGTTTAGTAGAAGGCTACAAAAACTGTGCTATTGCAAGTAATATGATTGCAATGGTTAAAAATGCCACCCACCTGCATCAGTGGGTGGGGGAAATTGTGGGTTAAGGTAAACCAGCTGAGGTACTGGGGGGAGTTCTTTATTTGTCACAACTTATAGCCAGTTTCCAATGTGCTTAAGAAAATGAACTGTTCCCAGAGGTAAAAGACCTGGGGTTTTGGTGATGGGCCTTGGGCTCATGTGGTAGGGTGTGATCTTGTTGCCCTCATGGGCCAAGGTCCCCACCCTGCTCCACCCTCTGTTCCCTCTCCCCCCCAGGGGGATGGGTAGGTTGAGGAGAGCCACTCTGAATTATGGGTTATATGTAGGGCTCTACCAAATTCATGGGCCATTTTGGTCAATTTCATGATCATGGGGGTTTTTAAATTAGTCAATTTCACGTTTTCAGATGTTTCGATCTGAAATTTCATGGAGTTGTAACCGTGGGGGTCCCGACCCAAAACGGGGTTGTGGTGTGTCACAAAGCTGTTGTAAGGGGGTCGTGGGACTGTCACCCTAATCTTGGTGTTGCCTTCAGAGCTGAGCTGAGCTTAGGCTGAGCTCTGAAGGCAGCAGCTGCAGAGCTTCCCAGAGGTGGAGGTGGGTCTGATCTCCCCTGTGCTGCTGGGAGTGCCTCAGTTAGGGGCTCTTAGCTGTTAGTCCCAGCCAGGCTGTGGAGGGACTGGACTTGCTCTTCCCCTGCATGGCGGCTCTTGCAGGGAGCTCAGACCCACCTCTGGGTACCTCCCACGGTTGCAGGAAGCTCTGGGACAGGGCAACAGTCCTGGAGCTTCCTGGAGATGGGTCTGATCTCCCCTGTGCTGCTGGGAGAGCCTCAGCCAGGGGCTCCTAGCTGCCAGTCCTGACAGGGTTGGGGAGGGATGGGACTTCCTCTTCCCCTGCATGTCTGCTCTTGGGGTGAGGAGAATCAGACCCACCTTCCGGGTACCTCCCCAGCTGCATCTCTGCAGCTGTCTGAATGCAGTGCAGAACTGAAGGCAGCAACCGTGGAGCTTCCTGCAGCTGTGGGGCGAAGGCGGTGGTATCCAGAGGCGGGTCTGATCTCCCTGCCTAGACCAACTGTGTGAGGGGAGAAAAGTTCCCTCCCTCCCCAGCCTGGCCAGGACTAGCAGCTAGGAGGACCGTGTCCTCTGAAGGCAGTGCAGCCAGGGAGCTTCCTGTAGCCAGGGGTGGTACCTAGAGGGTGGGTCTGATCTCCCTCCGAGAGCAGCCATGCAGGGGAATCTGGAGCATGATAGGAGTGCCCTGCCCTGCCCTTTCCTTCCAATAGCTAGCTTTCACAGGGGAAGTCTGATTTCATGGTCCGTGGCATGTTCTTCACTGCCGTGAATTTGGCAGGCCCCTAGTTATATGGTAAGAGGCCTATAAGCCCTGCTCTGGAACCAATTAAATGCTTGGTATAGGAGAGTATCAGTGATGGGAGGGTAACCCCCTCCTTGTGTTAAAGTTCAATAAAAATAGCAGCCTACTGCTTAATTCCATGAATGTGTCTGTCCTCATTTTGCCACTGTGTCCACATCAAGTATTGGTGCACACTTTTTCTATCAGACCCGACAACAAAGGCCATTTATTAGCCATTCCCAGCTCCTCTGTGTCACTCAGTAGCTCATATTTTGTAGGTATGTTCAGTGAACTCCCAGAGTCTGTTTTACTTTTTCTGAGTCTTATAGATTTTTATACAAAGATTTTCTTTGTTCTTGGTAGAGTGAAGTGTCAGGTTCCATTAGCATTTGGGGAGATAATGTCTCCCTTAATACATAATTACATTTTTACAAATAAAGAATCTGTCATTTTCCTTCTGCATGTATTCACTTCAAAACTCTTTCCTCTAATTTTAAAGATGCTTTTTTGAAGCTGTGTAAAATGTGAGACATTTTAAAGGTTTTCTCCCTCTTCCTCCATGACCTCTTCAGTAGATGTTTCAGTGGGGAATCTTTTTTTAGAGAAAGTTAATTGGGGGCTCTTCCTGTGCAGGATTCTCTTGCTCCATAGCATGAGTAGGGTTACTATTCGTCTGGATTTTCCCAGACATGTTTTCTTTTCTTTGGTCCTCTGATCTCCATCTGGGCAGATTTTTTAAATGTGAACTCATGTCCGTGATATTGCCACCCTTCTGTGCTTCCTTCAGAGCTGGGCAGCCGGAGAGCAGCGATGGCTGGCCAGGTGCTGAGTTCTGAAGGCAGCGCTGCCGCCAGCCAAAGTGCAGAAGTAAAGGTGGGATGGTACGGTATTGCCACCCTTATTTCTGCGCCGCTTGCAGCGGCACTGCCTTTGGAGCTGGGCGGTTGGAGAGTGGCGGCTGCTGTACTGCCCCCCAATTTCCTCTTCCCTCAGCAGTGTCCTCTATTTAGGAACTTGAAATATAGTAACCCTAAGCATGAGGGATAACATGATTTAACTGGGAATTGGTCCTGCTTCGAGCAGGGGGTTGGACTAGATGACCTTCAGGGGTCCCTTCCAACCCTGATATTCTATGATTCTATGATGTCAGATACGTACTAGTGTTAAGCTACTCTTATTCTTTTTCTTGTGACTTGAGTTTTCCCCCTACCATGAGAGTTGCCTTGAATAGCTATTTAAAGCTTCTTTTTACAAATATAGTACCAAATATGGAGGCTGTCCAGAGAAGTTCTGGCAGAGATGCATATTCTTTCAAGGGACTAATGGGAAAACAAAATTCTAAGAAGTGATTTTGTGTACTAGAGAGAATATGGTATATTTCAGTAAAGTTTCAAAGTACGTAAACACTTTTTTGTATAGAACTGAGCAACTGACTCACAATTTCAGTAGTGCCCGGGCACTTTCTTTATATCCTGACTTGCATTGCTAATGCCTAAATTTGAGGTTGCACCCAACTAGGGGTATGTAGTGTGTACAAATCTTAAACATGTATGCACTGGACGTTATGCATGTGCAAGTTAGAAGCTCGCAAAAGTGCAGAGCATTTAGTTCACACAAGATTGAAAATATGGAACTGTATGCCTACTGCTAATGAAACAAAGACCAGTGTGTCAGATGCAAACGATCCTCTTGGCCTCTTGTAATTTGGCCATCTGTAATTTTACAATATTGATAGACTTTTTCAAGGACACTAGAACATATAGAACTATCAGTTTGTAAGGATACAATAAGCATTCATGATATGGATAAATGTGTACTACTAAAAGGAGTGGTTTCTAGACAGAGGGACTGAAATAGGAACCAAATGAGATCTTACATTTTTCTGTTCAAGGCTACTTCTAGATAATTGAATAGGTTTAGTATCCTATTTTAAATTAAATGATCCTAGCCCAAGTCTGAAGTATTATTGAATAACTGTTATATGTTGTTAAACAAGAATGGCATCTCATGTTACCCATGGGAGTATTCATAAATATAATATATATATATATAATAAATGACCATCATCCATAATACTTCATTTGTATAGATTTTAGGAAACACATTCTACCAATCCTGTTCCTATATCCTATGTTAAGCCCCAGACCAGTGCCTTAATTACAAGTTCATCTTTCCTTTTATTTACCAGAACAAGGCACTGGCGTGTGATTTATTTATTATTTATATTTACTGTACTGCATAGAAGCATTGTTAGGGACTAGGACCCTATCCTGTTTGGGTGCTGTACAAACACCAAACAAAAGACCACTCTGCCCCAAGGAGATTAGTCTAAATCTAAGATCGTAGATAGGGAGTACAAGGAAACAGTGATATGATAATGGTCAGCAGGTCAAGAAGGATGAGGATGGAGTACTGGTTCTGAGCTTTAGCTAGGAAGAGGTCATTAAAGATCTTAGCAAGAGTGGTTCAATGGAGTGCAAGGAGCAGAAGCAGGACTGGAGAGGGTGTAGGATGGAACTGGGGGAGAGAAGTTCCAGACAGCCATTGTAAACAGCAAGTTCAATGAGCTTAGAGGTGAAAGTGAGATGGGTCAGTAGTTGGAGAGACATGGTGTCAAAGATGGGGTTTTTTTTTAAGGTGGGAGAGACTAGATGATACTTGTATTGTGAAGGGAAAAGAGCAAGAGGGTCAGGAGAAGAGTAAGGTAGGGGATGAGAGTGGGTCCTAGGGAGGCTGGGAATTGGAATGGGATTTGGTCTCTGAGGCAATTGGAGGTGTTAGAGGAGGAGAGCATATGAGAAACTTCTGTCTCTGACAGAAGAAGGCAGTGATATTTATTGGAGGGGAAGGGGAGGCAAGCTGAGGGAAGGAGGAATTTTGTCGTATTTTTGTCAATTGTCTCTTGGAAGAAATCAGTGAAACCTTGTGCAGAGAGAGGAGTGGAAGCAGGAGGGAATGCCTCAAAGGGTTTGATTTATTGGTTTGACTTCAGTTTGATTATTGATTCTGCCATAGACTTTGTGTGGGAATTTGGGAAACCTGCTCATTCCCTGTGCCTCAGTTCCCCATTTCCTTGTCTTTAAATTAGGGATAATACTTCTGTGAGTAGCCTCTGCCTGGTTTTTAACAGTTTATTCTAGCCTGCTTATATACCTGGTTAAACCCAGTCTCTGGACTGGCAATTTCTGAGAAAGCAGACCTGTTATACCACCTGCATCCTGAGGGTTTCTTGTTCCTGCAGACTTATCCATTGTTGGTGGTAGCTGCCATTCAAAGCGCTAAAAGGTGTCAAGTCTACTGTAGCCCTTCAGATAGAGAGGGTCAGAAACTAGATGCTCTAGGTAGAAAGATATACTCCTGTCTGACATTAGGTGAGTCTGCGAGTGGCAAACTACCAGTCGGTAATGTTCAGATGCCAATATGACTTATAAAATAAAATTGTACTCTTTGCCCAGTCTGTGCTAGAAGTTCAGAGAGAACTGGTCAAAATCTTAATTACCAAATGACAGTTAATAATAAATAATAATAAAGACTTAGATCTTATAATAGTGCTTTCATTGGTAGAGCTCAAAGCACTTTACAAAGGAAGACAATATTGTTATCCCTATTTTCAAGAAGGGGAAACTGAGACAGTGACTTGGCCAAGGTCACCCAGTGGGCCAGTCACAGAACTGGGAATAGAATCCAGGTCTTCTGTTCCAGTCCATTGCTTTATCCAATGAGCCACATTGCCTTTCACTTAGTTGCTAAGCACTTCCTGAGCATGTCCTTCAATACCTCCTATGTGGCTTCTAGAGCTGTAGCATCTGTCATTCCTTTGAGGCACTACTCATGGCTATGTTTGTCTGGACTTTCTCTGGAAACATGAACCTTGATAGAAGACCTCCCATTTGATGGTGAAGGGCTGTTTAGCTCTACAACAGATAATGTTCTAGAGAAACTGAAAGACACCAGGTCTCCTGCAAGGCTTCTGGGGATTTCTCGATACCTTACAAAAAGCCATACCATTGGCATCTACATTGTATTCTTTTCAAACCAAACAATTCCAACAGTAGCAGACAAGTTCAGAAGTTTATTCGCTATTAGAGTTGGATGGCACAGAGATAGTTCCCAAGGAATTTCAGGGGAAAGGATTTTATTCTAGGTGCTTTCTGATCCCATCACTGACCCATTCTAAATCTTGAGAAGCTCAACTCTTTCACCATAAAGTTCTAACTCAGCACAGTTACCATAGTCTCCATTATCCCCTCTTTCTATCTATAGAAAACCAAAAGTCTGGGGCTCTGAATTGGCAGGATGCCTATTGTTAGACCTTGGCATTGAAAATACCTATGGCTTTTGTGGAAGGGGGATCATTACTGTTATAAACAATCCATTTAGCCCATCTTCTGCACCTTGAGTATTCACAAAGTTCCTTTCAGTGAATCTGAGATTTTAGGGTATCCATGTCTACCTTTAAATGATAGGTTTTGGCTAGGCCCTCCCATGAGGATGCCCAGATGAACCAATGTCACAAATACAGCTATGTTTATGAAATTGATACTACTCATGGATGTGTTCCTTATCCCCCTTATTCACCCCCCCCCAACTCCATTCTATTGGCTAGTCACCTTCAATCCCTACAGTCTGGGCTAGGGAATTCATTGCAAGAATTTAACAATTCACAGTTGCTGGAATTCCTCAGAGGAAAAAGTGCATAGCAACATTCCGGAAGAGTGATATGGAGGGCTTTTAAGCCCTATTTCCCTCATTTATATGGCTGAGTGGATCAAGTGGTTATTGGCAACACTACAGTGATGTTTTATGTTAACGTGCGGGGGGGTGGGGGAGGAGTGTATTCCAGCCAGTTGTGTAAAGCGGATTTAGCTCTGTAGGATTGGTGTATTGTATGCCAGATTTACTCTATAGCTCTCTACCTTGAAGGCAAGGTAGATATTGGCAGATCAGTTTAGCAAAGTTGTACATAATCATGAATGATCTCTCAATAACTCTGTAGCGAATGACACATTCTCCTGGTGAGGTATCTGGAAATTGACCTATTTGCAACAAGACACAACTACAAATACCAGAGCAGGATCTACTGACCCAGTAGTGAGGTTGGATTTACCAACCATACTTTCACTCTCTCCACTTTGACAGCATGGGCCATAGGATTTTGACAGATTTAGAACTGTACTGTTCAAAAAAAGTAAAGGACATTCTGTTAAACTGCAGGAAGCAGTCAAATAGTCTGTGTTAAAATCATAAATGGAAAAGGTTCTGTTCGTGGGCAACAATACCCTAAACCCAGCTTCAGCTCCCTTTCAATCCCTCCTGGAGAATTTACTTCATTTGCAATCCTTGGGACTCTCCGTATCACTTATAGCCATTTCAGTTCATCCCACCTTAGTCAAGCAAAACACTATTTTAGCCCTAATATAGTAAAAAATTCTTGAAAGAGTTAATGAACATCTGCTCTTTGGTTAGAGAACCCACAACTAAATTCTTATTCAGCTCATGAAACTTTTTTCTCTAAACCCATGAGAGAATGTTCCCTGTTCCATCTCTCAATACCATCTTTATTGTAGTTATTACAGTAGAATCTCAGAGTTACAAATACCTCAGGAATGGAGGTTGTTTGTAACTCTAAAATGTTCATAACTCTGAACAAAACATGGTGGTTCTTTCAAAAGTTTACAACTGAACATTGACTTAATACAGCTTTGAAACTATACTATGCAGAAGAAAAATGCTGCTTTCCCTTTATTTTTTTTAGTTTATGTTTAACACAATTTGCGTTGTGTATGGGGTTTTTTGTTTTTGGCTCTCCTGCTGGTTCCAAGGGAGAGAAGATAAAATTTTAAGACGCAGATCATTTATAATCACATAATTAACAGGGAACATCTATTGACATTTCTTCACTTAATGTATATTTTCCATAGACTGTATTATATTTCTGAAAAATAACCTTATAGAAAAATTCCTAAAGTTATTCATCCATACCTTATGGGAATGCTTAGAATCTATTTTAGAAAAAGAACCCAGTACATTGCAGTGACTGAAGAGGATGAGTTTCCAATAATAGGATCACAAAGTAGAGCTGTCTTTTTGGTTTTTTTTTTAAACCTTTTCAGTTAAAATGAAGTATAAAGGCCTTGCTGTTGTAATTTTAAATACAGATAATTTGGAAACTGACGTAATTGCAAATACTTAAAAAACCTGAATTTATAATATTTAAGGGAGAGGAGAAGTGAAAATAACTTTTCTGATTAGATTATTTCAGTAACGAACCTGTGTGCTTGGATATTTTTCTCCAAAAATTACAGGTGCAGGTCAACTGCATTTTAAGTGACTCCACATTTTGAAAGCCTCTGTAATCAGAGGTTGTACTAAAGCTTCACTTTTCCCATTTCAAGCTGCCTGTACTTCCTGAATTTATCTTGTTGTGAAAAGCAAATCATTAACAGGAAGTGGGTGTTTTAACAACAGCAAAATATGCATCTTCTTAACCTAGGAGCATTTACCAGGTGGTAGGGTGTAGAATAAACAGATGACACTCTTTTTATGTTCTCGTATCAGATGCTAGTCATCTGCATGGAGTTGAACCAAAAAGTGTATACTTTAAATGGGGGGTGTGTGTGTGTGTGCGTGCGAGAGAGAGAGAGATGCTGTAGAAGCAAAAGGTCTTAGTAGACCTCCTTAGTATAAACAGCCTGCATTTGTTTTTCTTTTTTAGACTCTTGAAATAAAAGTTACTCATGGGGAAGGATTTGGTATTTCCAGTGTAACTACCAGTATGGAAAACCGTTCTTTTTACTTTTATTATAGAAAAATACTCTTTTCTTCTGTTTTCAAAATGTATTCTCGTGTTTTGTTTCATTTATTTGTATTATCATAGCACACAGGAGCCCTAGAATATGACATCAGTACCATTTCAACTTTGGTGTTCCCTGTGTCTAGGATGTGAAAGTATATCCTCAAATTAGCAAAGTGCAAGTGGATTCAATTTTGTAACAGGCTTTTGCTCTAGGAGTGTAGTAGGTGACCAGAACTAGTATGAATATATAGAACTATATATTTTCCAAAATAACAAAGCAGGGGAATGTTTCACAGAGAATTAGGTACTTAGGATAAATCTTATTTGGTGTTAGCACTGTAAATAGAACAGCCATACCTTTTGAAGAGTTTCCTGTATATACAGATTTATTATATAGTACAGTAATTGACAGTGGAGGTATACTGTAAATATTTAAAAGATTCAGCTCAGCTTCACAGGAATTATAGTCAAGTTAACCGTTTCATAGGCTTATTTCTTATAGATAAGTGGGCTGATGGAAGAGTTGGAGAAGGATAGGCTCCACCGCAAGCATACTGGCAGAGGAAGGACAGTTTTAGAGCCCTTGTGCAGCAAGTGTTCTAGCCCCTTGGTTAGAGTTGTTACTGAACTGCTTTCCTCTACATGTCCATGGATTTAGTAGTCGCTCCTATGGCCTGCCCCAACACTGTCCTTCAGCTGACATATTTGAAAGTGATTCCTCATATACAAGTGATGCAGAAGCTAATCTATCCACAATCTCCACTTAATGCTCTCCACTTTAATAGTCTGCTGTATGGCGCACCTTGTTCCATATATTCGAGCAGAGTGGGTTAATTTCTAATTTAACTCTAAACATACGTCCTTCTAAAATTCTTTCAGGAAGGCCAAAAAAATTGGTTGAGTTTCTGTGCTGCACCTCTTTGAGACACACAAAGAATTTATGGGCCGGGGCAGAGAGCTAAGGTAACTCTTGAAGCCACCCTTGTTCCTTCCTGATCAGGAGGCTGGAGTGGCCACGGGCGTAATTTAAATAATGTGAGGGATGGTGTGGATGGCAGGAGTGCTTAAGTTATGGGAGCCTCTGTGGATTGCCCTATGGGCTTACAGTACTCCCTAGCACCTTCTCAGCACTACATGCTGCAGCCCTGCCATTGACATTCTCCTCTGATCCCTAGCCACAACCCAGCATGTCCTCAGGCATCAGGCTTACAGGGAGCTTCTTGGAATGCAGCCTGTGATTGTCTTCCTCAGTTCCCATGCCAGCAGAATTCTCCAGCCAAATCCAGGGCTGGTGTAGCTCATCGATGCTGTTTCTGGCCCTTCTATGCTATCTAGGGGAGAGACTCTCATCCTTTGAATCTTTAAAAGGACTTTTCTAATGTTCTAATGCCTGATGTGAGAAGTATGTTTACAGGAGACTGGATGGCAAGAAAGATTGATCATAGGATAGAAAGCCTTTCACACATACAGTAAATTACCAGTTTCAATTTTCCCCATGTTGGTAGTGATTGAACATTACTTACTTTTAATGGCTGCCCAGGATCTACTTGGAATGTGTTTTGGTAGCCTCAGAGTCTTCATGAAAGTATCTACATCACCAAAAAATACTATTACAAGTGACCTTTTTATTGGAAGTTTAACTTCTTGAGCTTTATGTTAAATGAGTATAGAGGGTGTATTTAGTATCTATAAAAATGGCTCCTGTAGATTAGGAATAGGCGTGTGTATGGAGCAATGTAGATAAAGTATGCACTGTCCCCATGCTAGGTAAAAAGAAATACTGAGTGCCGTTATGAACTTTATTGTAGCAGTTTGGCTAATATGTTTGTGACGGGTTCCCCCCAGGGTGCCACCTGGAACTGGGGTACCACTAAGCCCACCTGACCCACCAACCTGGGCTCCATTTACACTGTACTGCTGTGACAACCCTCAAGCCCCCTCCAGCACACATACAGGTAGGGACACACCCAGCTGCAGCAACATACAGATACTGAGATGAACTCTGGAACGGCCCAGTTACTCAAGTGCGCACCCAACTCTGGAGGGTAAACCTAAAATTATACCATCTTGCGCTGCCCAGAGAACTGTATGGTGTAAGCTCATGAAATTCGCCCCCTCCCTCAATCTGGAGAGGCATATACACTGCTTTCTGCCTCAAGTTATGACTCCCATGCACTGGTTTTAGATAAAGCAAAAATAAGTTTATTAACCACAAAAGATAGATTTTAAGTGATTATAAGGGATAGCAAAAAGATTATTACCTAGCAAACAAACACAATCTAAGCTTAATATACTAAAGAAATTGGATATGAGTAGCAATGTCCCACCGTAAACGATGATTTAAGCTGGTTGCAGAGATTCTTAAGGGGCCAGCTACCCTTGCTTGCAACTTAAAACCCCAGGTATTCCTTTCACAGGCTAAAAATCCCTCTAGCATGGGTCCAGCCCTTCTCCCCCAGTTCAGTCCTTGTTCCTCAGGTGTTTAAGAGTTGTCTTTGGGTGGGGAGTCAGTGACGAACTATGATGTCACTACCCTTCCTTAGGAAAGGAGCCCTTTGTCTCCAAGCTTGGTTCCCACACCTGCTCAGTGGAAAAACACGTATTCCAAGATGGTGTCTAGTACCAGGTAACTTGATCACATGTCCCTGTAGGGTCACAGCAGCCATGACTCGGAGGTTGTTTGTAGCATCCTCAGGAAGGTTCCCCGGTGGGAGATAAACTTCTTCTAAGGCCTGTTTTCTCTAGTGGCCCTTCCCAGCAAGCCATCAAGATGGATTGGATTCTGCCTAGTGGGCGTTCCCCAAGTGCAAACACATTTGTAATAGATGCATAGACGACATTCCTAACTTCAGATACCAAAATGATACATGCAAAAAAACAAGCATATTCAGTAGATCATCACCTTTTCAATATAATCTCATATGACCTATTTTGCATAAAATGCATCATAGTTATGCCATAATCATATCCTATAATATCTCTATGAAGAATACGGGGCATAGTCTCAATGTTTTTTTAGCATTATAAAATAATAAAACTATCTTGTCATTTAGCAGTTTAGGCATCGATCCTTAGTGGTTATAGTTACCTGAGCTATAGTTCAGTCATAAAGCATTGAAAATGTCTGTGGTTACTAGTGATCTGAGGGCGAGTGAAGGAGGAAATGAAGGGGAGACTAGGTTGAGGCAAATTTTGTTTAGACTCAACTCACTGAAGAGAATTTTGTTTGGTTGTAGAAGTAATCATTTACTCCATCAGCATTCACTCAGTTTGTTCCAAGAGATCGTGTTTATGGAGCCTGAACAAACAGGGTCTGAATTTCAATAGTGCTGTTCACCTGCATTTCCCATTAATTAACTGGGGTTGTTAGTACTCAGCACCTCTGAAAGATTAGACCTATAACTTACAATTATTCTTCTGCTACCAGGAGACCAACTCTGTAATCCCCATATTTTTGATATAAAGAAATGAGTCTTCAGTTGTATGCCTGTATAAGTGTGTTTTCAGATACAAGTATTATCAACTGAAGGAAAATAAGTTTGAACAAATTGAGGGAAGGAAGCACAAAAAGGGTAACTCCTTTTCGAGTTTAAAATGACAGACTATCCATTTAGTTTGATTCTTATTGCATTACACACATTCACTGTCAACTGTACATTGATGTGGGTTTTAAAGTGTTTTGGTTACTCCCTCTTTTCCTTTCCTTGGTCTGAGAAATGTTATTCTGTACATACCTGGACTAGCAGCAGCTGCCTCACAATTTGCTTGTGACAGTGGTTCATTATGGGGAAATTGAGATGTGAGATTACAACAGTCCTGGAGACCACATAGGTTCTCTTTTGAATGACACAGTAAGTCCTTGAAAAACTGACTCTCAAAGGAAGCTGTAAACTTTTCTCAAGGCAAACAGAACCATGCTCCTCTACCTGCTTAGCTCAAGGAAGTTGTTCCACTATTTCTGGTTGTTAATAACCCTGTTACTACAGTGATTTACTAAATTTTCTAATCTATTTGCTTGAATGAAGCAAAGTTGATTACTTATTTATGCCTTTAACTCTGACTGAATATTCTGATTTCAAAAGCAAAATAATCTGAAATATACAGATACATATTTTAGCACACAATCTGTTTTGGTCTAAATATTGTGGCAAGATGGCCAACGTTAGTATGGTGGGTCCTGCACATTTCTTGGCAGGGGGGCTAAGATGCCACCCCTTGCCCCTGCTATTGGGCCGCTGAGTTCCCCACTAGTGGCCTGGGAAGGTGGTAGAGGAGGGAAGCAGGGGAGGGGTCTGGATTTGCTCCTCACTCTGAGCCCCAGCTCCTCTCAACCCCTGCAGTTTCTTACCCTCTTCCCCGTTGGGTGGGGAACCTTTGGTCCTTAGATGCTGTGGGAGGAAGTCTCCCTCCCCTGCTGGGCAGGGTATACCGTACTTTGGTTCTCTGGTCTTTCAAATCTTACAATGCACCTTCAAGCTCCAAAACTCTCTCCTTCCTTCTCCTCCCCTGATGGCCTGAAGCAGGGGGGTTTATTAGGTTCCTGACAGGGCTTAATTGACTTCAGGTGCTCCAATTAACCTGTAGCAACCCTCCCTAGTCTACAGGGAACCACACCTTAATTAGCATAGGGTTTATATATTTCCCCTCTACCACTGCTCCTTGGCCCTCCTGTATCTCAATATGTACATGTAGTGAAGACTGTACATTTAAAAAACAACTTGCTATATTATATCCTTTATCTGTTTGCTGTCTCACAGGAGTTATTACTTTTTTAACATGCTAGGGGCCTGATTTAGCTTGCAGAATAAGTAAGATTTCAAATCTTTCATACACCATATATAGGATTTAAAATAAATATTGGAAAAAGCTTTAAATACAAAAACATAAAGTAACTACATCTGTCTTTAGATACCAAGAAGATAGGCACATTCTAAAAGTGAGAAATATATGGAACATAATATGACTTCCCATACTATTCTGTTTGAATACTGCCCCATTAAAATGAGAGGGAGTCACAGAGGAAAAGTTGAATAATGTGGTTGTGGTGACTAAAGAAAAAACTAAACAATTTTTCATTCATGTCTCTACAGTCTGCTCTCCATGGGTCAAAATACTTTTTTTGTTACATGTTTTAAAAATATTAAGTTTTGCAAATATTGTGCCACATCATGTTGCTAAAAATGATTGCTTTAATTTAATATGAAAGTTCAGTGCACTGAAGAGATGCTCTCATCAAATCTGCAATACCAATCTATAGTAATTTCTCATTTTAAAATTCATACTGTTTCTAAGATACAATTTACTAAATTAGACCCTAAACTTCAGTGCTATTGTTATTAAATTTACCAGGAAAAGTTATTAAGCTTTGTTAAACAATTTTCTGAGCTGTTTGGACCATATTTTTCAGTGTAGCACGATCATTTTGTGCCACACTGTCAGTGTAAACTGGCCCTAAAACTGATGTTAGCTGACTCAAGGAGTATCACTTCAGTGCAAGAGCAATCCTTTGGTGGCATAGAGCTATTATGATCACCCTCTAGTGGTTTAGAGGCTCTAAAGCTACTCTTTAAGCCACCTTTGAACATTATATTACCCAGAATTGTGCTGTGTGCACTTTGGACATAGCTGGGGATCTGTCTCTTAGTGTCTAGCAAAACTGGAAGAGATGGGTTTTCCTGTCTTAAGGTTTTGAGTGGCAGGCTACAGTAATAAATGGTATTGCTCCAATTTTTTATATCTTCAGACAGCTTTCCTCCCTCTATATTGTGGCTTTCATCTGGTGCTCGTTTTTCTACTCTCAAGTATAGAAAGATTCTTTGTAAAATTCTTTGAGGCTTTGAGGTGAGAATAGTAAGAGGAGTGTTTTAGTACTTAAGATGAACTGATCGCACCTGTGAGCTCTAGTCATGTTTGGCAACATTTTGGCTGTATCTTATGTAAATAGAGGGGCCAAAAGTAAATGCTGTCTGTGTAGATACTTATGTTGGTCCCATCACAGTAGTATCTGCGTGCATCACAAAAAATGAATTTATGGTCCTGGCATCCTTATGAGGTAGAGGAGTATTGTTATTCTCCATTTATAGATGGATACCTGAGGCACAGAGGGATTAAGTGGCATGCCCAGAATCACACAGAGGAATTGAACCCAGAGCTCCTGAGTCCCAGTCCTCTCCTGCATCTGTGGAATCATTCCTGCAGTTTCTGTCAATGGGGAGAGAAATCTCCTGCCAGGGAGGGCAAATGTCCTATTTCATGCCAGTTAGTGAATGAGTCTAAATTGCTTTTATATGCTAGTAGACAAAAGGGCCTGCCCAAAAGGAAATGTTTCCCTCAACTTTCTGCATGAAGAGTTCAGTCTACTTCAGCTGATCCAGGCATGCAAGAGAGCTCTAAGCACCATCTTGTTTTCTGGAGAAGTGCAGTGCATATGCTCTTTCTCCTCACAGTTTTTTTTCTGGAGAGCAGAGACCCCCATTTATGGTATGACTGAGTCAGGGGACCTGGTTATGATCCAACTGTCTTCTGACTTGGTTACAGAACTTTCATTGGGTTCCTCTGGGGACATGTCTAAGGCTTTAGCCTGGTGAGGAAACCTGGCTAAGACCTTATCTACGCTGCATACGGAAACTATGTACAACCACGTCAAGGGACAACTCTGGTGTTACTGGGTCACCTGGTACTGGCACCTTGATGAGCCTAGGAGAACCTGAGTCTAAGCTTGCAATGTACAGGTTGATCTGGGTTATTGAAATTTGGTTTCGATGACTTCCTCCTACTTCCAGTGTTTCCATATTTTTAGCTGAGGGCCCTTCAACTACCCAAAACTCCATACATTACTCTAATGGGACAGTTTGCGAAGGGAGACAGCAATAAAGTTCTCTTCTTACCAAATGTGTCTATTCTAACCCAGAAGAAGACAGTTCTTGTTGGATGTTCATTGTGTCTTTGGGTGCTTCCTTTTAGTTCTATCTGTCAAAGACTCAAGTGCTCCATCTGTTTGACTAGTTATTTAGGTAGGTCCTAAAAAATCTTTTATTGGTCCATGACTATCTTTGTCAGCTGTATCAGACAATGTATCTCAAAAGCCCTTGAGGTAGAGAGGACTAATGTCCAGGGGAGTGGGAGTTGCCGGGGTGGGGGGTGGGGGCTAGTCAGCCTTGTCGTCTTATTGGGTGGAAAATAGTGAGGCCGTGGTGAGACTTAAAAATTACATTTTGTTTGGCTATTAGAGTTACTAGACTTGTTTTGGCAGATGTGAAATTCAATGTAAGATTGTAGGGCTGTTTGTATTGTTAGGAATTGTTATACAGATTCTGTTAGTGAAATATTTGATGACGGGTTTAGAAAAATGAATTTTTACCTGCAAGAGGAATTCTTGCATTCCAGATCAACAGTAATGTAGCATCTTTCCCTTGTTGTTTGGTGTGTTTATTCATTTTTAAAGTTCCTAGGAACACATGGTAGGAATTAATTGCCATCAGGCTGCTACATTTAGTCTGGTATCTTATCTCCAGCAATGGTCAGTACAAGGTGCTTCTGAGGAAGTAACATTGTAGTATAGTTGGTGGAAGGGAAACTCGCACTTTTATCTGCCAAGATGATGACCGACTTGTGCCCTAAAGCAGTCTCAGATATAGGAATGTCTTTAGAATTTTTGCTCCCTTAGGCAAATTGGAAAATGTGTGTGCCTCATAGTCATAACTGGAACACCAAGTTTAAAATCCACCTTGAGATGAAGTTAATGCTGGAGGGATATTTTATTCTTTCATTTTTTTCTGAAGTGATAAGACAAAATAAAGTGAGAAAAAGATGGAGTGATCTGTGTGGTGGAAAAACTTTTCATAATTGCAGAAGTTCAATCCTTTAGGGTTTGATACCAAATATTCTTTTGCCTTAGGCAGCTGGCTATTCCACTGATCTTGTGCCAGCTGTAGTGGAGGAGCAGAAGAGAAATGTGGGTGTTTTGTTAGACTGTCTATTTACAATTATCTTAGATGACCCTTGACTATGAGTTTTCAGGGAGATGAACTTTAGAGAGCAGGAAAACTCAATTCAAAATTAAAAGTTTAAAGTAGTTCTGTTTTTTGTGCTGCTTGTGACGAGGAATAGAAGATGCAATTTCAGAAATAAACTCATTTCTGAATGTCACTTATTATATGCTTAATCGAGAAACTAGTGTGGCATTTCTTTCATGGTTGAGATTGGGACAAAAGATGTGCTGAGGGATTCCAGAGCCAGAATGGTGTTTTTATTTTTGGCCAGAGTCTAAAATAAACTTTACACATTTTCTGCGTACCCATATTGCAGAAGAGATAATATTTTACATTTAACCTGTGGTTCTTGGGCTCTCAGATCCAAATATCTTGTATGAGATCATTCAAGAATTATGCCAAGCAGGTAAAAAAGCAAGGATTTGACATTTATTGAGCCTGATTCTCCTTGCACTTTTTACATCAGTTCAGATTAATCAATTTCAACAGCGTCACTCCTCATTTAGACAAGTGTAAGTAAGTGAAGAATCAGGCCCTTTATCAGTAAGGGGGTAATATACATAATGGAAATACTTTAAAGTAAAAGGCATCTCTCTTTCCTCCACTTCCTCTGCATGCAAGTATGGTCACACTCATACGGCAAGTTTCACAGTGTTTTTTTTATGTGCTACAGTTTCCCCTCAGCAAAATAAGGATAGCAATAAATTTTAAGAGTCTGAAGTATTTGATACAGTGTTCTCTCTAGACAGTACACTAAGATACAAACACACAATTTGCATTTTGTTTAAAAGATAAATGTAAACCAAATGATAAATCATAAATGACCTGTTTAATAAAACAAAAACAAAACACTCCCTCGCCCACCAAACTAAACTGAAACAAAAGTCAGGTTTCAGAGTAGCAGCCATGTTGGTCTGTATCCGCAAAAAGAAAAGGAGTACTTGTGGCACCTTGGAGACTAACAAATTTATTTGAGCATAAGCTTTTGTGAGCTTATCTACAGTCCACTTCATCGGATGCATGCCGTAGAAAATGCAGTGGGGAGATTTAATATACACAGAGAACATGAAACAATGGGTGTTACCATACACACTGTAACAAGAGTGATCAGGTAAGGTGAGCTATTACCAGCAAGGGGCGGGAATCTTTTGCAGTGATAGAGGTGGGCCATTTCCAGCAGTTGTCAAGATCGGGTGAGGAACAGCTGGGGGGGCGGAAATAAACGTGGGGAAATAGTTTTACTTTGTGTAATGACACATCCACTCCCAGTCTTTATTCAAGCCTAAGTTAATTGTGTCCAGTTTGCAAATTAATTCCAATTCAGCAGTCTCTCGTTGGAGTCTGTTTCTGAAGTTTCAGAGTAGCAGCCATGTTAGTCTGTATCCGCAAAAAGAAAAGGAGTACTTGTGGCACCATAGAGACTAACACATTTATTTAGTTTCCTACAATCCATTGGTGATCTTCCTGAAAATACCATCCTAGCCACTATGTAGAAGCCCTCTACTCTAACATTGCACACGAAGATGGACTACAAGCCATCAGGAACAGTATCCCCAATAATGTCACGGCAAAGCTGGTGGCTGAACTTTGTGACTTTGTCCTCATTCATAACTATTTCACATTTGGGGACAATGTATACCTTCAAGTCAGCGGCATTGCTATGGGTACCCGCATGGCCCCACAGTATGCCAACATTTTTATGGCTGATTTAGAACAGCGCTTCCTCAGCTCTTGTCCCCTAATGCATCTGCTCTACTTGCGCTACATTGATGACATCTTCATCATCTAGACCCATGGAAAAGAAGCCCTTGAGGAATTCCACCATGATTTCAACAATTTCCATCCCCCATCAACCTCGGCCTGGACCAGTCCCCACAACAGATCCACTTCCTGGACACTACGGTGCTAATAAATGATGGTCACATAAACACCACCCTATACTGGAAACCTACTGACCACTATGCTTACCTACATGCCTCCAGCTTTCATCCAGACCACATCACGTGATCCATTGTCTGCAGCCAAGCTCTACGATACAACCGCATTTGCTCCAACCCCTCAGACAGAGACAAACAACTACAAGATCTCTATCAAGCATTCTTACAACTACAATACCCACCTGCTGAAGTGAAGAAACAGATTGACAGAGCCAGAAGAGTACCCAGAAGTTACCTACTACAGGACAGGCCCAACAAAGAAAATAACAGAACGCCACTGGACATCACCTTCAGCCCCCAACTAAAACCTCTCCAACGTATCATCAAGGATCTACAACCTATCCTGAAGGACGACCCATCACTCTGACAGATCTTGGGAGACAGGCCGGTCCTTGCCTACAGACAGCCCCCCAACCTGAAGCAAATACTCACCAGCCACCACACACCACACAACAGAACCACTAACCCAGGAACCTATCCTTGCAACAAAGCCCGTTGCCAACTGTGTCCACATATCTATTCAGGGGACACCATCATAGGGTCTAATCACATCAGCCATGCTATCAGAGCTCGTCCACCTGCACATCTACCAATGTGAAATATGCCATCATGTGCCAGCAATGCCCCTCTGCCATGTACATTGGCCAAACCGGACAGTCTCTAAGTAAAAGAATAAATGGACACAAATCAGACGTCAAGAATTATAACATTCAAAAACCAGTTGGAGAACACTTCAATCTCTTTGCTCAGTCGATTACAGACCTAAAAGTGGCAATTCTTCAACAAAAAAAACTTCAGAAACAGACCCCAACGAGAGACTGCTGAATTGGAATTAATGTTCAAACTGGATACAATTAACTTAGGCTTGAATAAAGACTGGGAGCGGATGGGTCATTACACAAAGTAAAACTATTTCCCCATGTTTATTTCCCCCTTCTCACCCCCACTGTTTCTCACCCGTTCTTGACAACTGCTGGAAATGGCCCACCTTGATTATCACTGCAAAAGATTCCCGCCCCAGCTGGTAATAGCTCACCTTACCTGATCACTTTGTTACAGTGTGTATGGTAACACCCATTGTTTCATGTTCTCTGTGTATATCAAATCTCCCCACTGTATTTTCTACTGCATGCATCCGATGAAGTGAGCTGTAGCTCACGAAAGCTTATGCTCAACTAAATGTGTTAGTCCCTCAGGTGCTACAAGTACTCCTTTTTCTTTTTGCAAAACAAAAGTACATTCTTTCCAGAGTGAAGATTAAAGAAATCAATGAAATATCCTACCAAGAGTACAAAAAACTGGACAAGCTCTAGGGACGTGCAGATAATGATATCCAGCAGTGGAATGCTTGTGTTAATATGACTATATGGCATCATATTCGGCCAAACATCCATGTTAGTTTGCTTGCTTTCTTTTCCTTCAGGATTTTTCCCCAACCCCCTCTTTT
Organism: Lepidochelys kempii; assembly: GCF_965140285.1. Classification (NCBI taxonomy): domain Eukaryota; kingdom Metazoa; phylum Chordata; order Testudines; family Cheloniidae; genus Lepidochelys; species Lepidochelys kempii. The sequence goes on along the minus strand of NC_136384.1, from coordinate 61,192,612 downwards.
CCACTTTCATATGCCCCCATAATCAGCATAAAATCAGTCTTTTTTTTTTTCCCTTGGTAGAAAGATTTAATTTATGTTAATCTTCTTGATGGTATTTGAATTTATTTTCAGTGTTAATGTTTTAGCTCTGAAATTACTTTAATGTAGATAATTAGAGAGGCAATGTGGGTGAGGTGATATCTTTTACTGGACCTCACCACTTTCTCTCTTATATCCTAAGACCAACACATCTACAACAGCGCTGCATATAACAAGTGAAGAAATGTTGACAAAGTTGAAAAAATAAATAGCTCTGACTCAGAGGAGACAACTGTTTTTACTGTCACGAGATGATGACAATGCATTTCAGGATATATTAAGGCAAAATATGTTTACAGTCTGGGGTTTTTTTTTAAAAAAGGCACTTTTAAAAGAACTTTGTTAGTTTTCATTAACAGTTTTAGCATGTTTGACTTCTACCTTTTTATACCGGACTGGAACTATTCACATTGGCAAGCTTGTAACCACATATCTGGTCAGCATTACAGAACATATCTTTTTTTCTACCAATCCTTTTGCTGTGTGAGATCATTTCTATGGTATGTGTGATCTCGCACATGAATTCTGTATGGGAAACATGCTAAATAGTAAAATGAATGTTTTAACAGGTAAATGTTTGGATCCTGTTTGTTTTTGTTTGTTTAAAACCCATATGCCCTACCCATTTTAGGTACACTCTGAATTCAGCATTTAGAGTTGGAGGAGAAGGCAGTTCTTAGTGTCTTGAGGTGGGGAGATGAGTCATATCCTTTGAAGCAACAGTATTCACACATCACGTTTTCCCCTCACTTTCATTCTGAGTAGCTGCAGTTCACAGCGGCAAGCAAGTGGTATTTGCAAAGAGGCTGTTGCTGCCAGCTGGAGGTGAACAGTATTGCTTAGCTGTTGCATCTCAAAAGGGCTAGTTGTGGGTGTGCAGGTACCTTTTGTAAAGCAAAAGATGTTCTGGTCTCTCCTGTTCCACTATGCTAGATAGTTGCAAGCTGAAAACTGGAGCAACTTTGCCATTTGAGTACAATAAGGTAAGAATGTTTTTGGCTGATCTTTGTGAAGTGTACCATGCTCTAGTGACTTGCACTAGATCACGTCTTGTTTTTAAATCAATTCTGTATAATATTGTATACCAAGTAATACTCTGTTCTTTTTCTTACACAAATAGCAAAGGCTCTCTCATCTGTTATTTTGAAATCCAAGTAGTTTTAAAGATACTTCTTTTTTTATGGAAAATGGTTAAATAGATTTTTTTTTTGTGAAAACTATACATTCCCTTAAATATGCGCATGTTGTTGAGTCAGAAAAATGAATGTATTTCTCAAGTTCAGAATGCTGAAGGTGGGAAGGAATAGCACTCATCTATATTAACAAATACATCATTTTAACATGTATTGTTTCTCCCTTTCAAGCATCATGTATGTTTATAGATTAGGAACTATGAAACTGAGGTTTTTTTTGTCATCCTACAGTGTGTTTGTCATCATGCAGTTAGAGATCTAGTCAGAAAATAAAACAGTGATGAAATTCCACCCTTGATATGCTCATATTAAGATCTCCATATTAACAGGAACTCTTGTTTATCGACTTACCAATTGAGTTATTTATTTTTAAAATATAGTTAAGATCATTAGCTCACTTCCTCAGGTGCTGTTGAATATACTTGCATACTGCTGAGTACTATATTGATTTTGTAAGGAAAATGCTTCTAGAATAGCCACTCTTCTTTAGATTTTTTTCAGTAGCCGTAAACGTCAGCCATATATTTACTGAGTTGATTTGATTGTACTGTAGTAGAGTACCTGACTTAACAGAAGACTTTAAATATATTTATAGCTTCCATTTTAAAGAAGCAGTGCTAAAATATTATTCTCTGATATATCATTAGAATCTAAATTTAAAAGTAGTACATAATTATGGGTAATCTCTATTAATTAAGATTAGATGTCTTAATTTTATTTTGTAGTATGGAGATTCAGCTATTCAAACTATGACTTTTTTCTAAACTATGGCTATTGAAGGTGAACTTGAGAAAATGATGTGCTACATTTACTATTGTGTGTGTGTGTATATATATATTTTTTGTCACCTTTGAAATGGAGGAAGTTCCTCGGTTTTGGACTTTTCACAGGCATAAACATGACATCTGTCTGTAGATACTGATTGAGTTATGCTTTGTGTGCAGTGCTTATGATACAACTAGCAATGTAATCCTGCACTCTTCAGGCAAATCAGAGGCCTTCTGTGTTTTAAGTTTGTTCTAATTTGTTTAGAAATCTAGTTACCACAGAAATTGATTAGCACTAAATGTGTCTGGGGCTATGGTATTCAGGTTACTGAACAGTGATGAGGAAATGCACATACGAGTTTTGTATTTAACTGGCACATGAAGGTGATTCTAGGATCCCAAACTTCATTTTGGGGAAAAGTGTATTTTAAAAAAAATTCATATGCTTTTCCATGGATTTTGAAGCCCTTAGATATTTGGTTTATATAAGCCTTTAGATATTTGTTTTATACTGCAGCTCTTGGCTTGGAAATCTATAAAATCTGTTAGCTAGTTCCTTGCAGTCCATCTGCCCCTCACACATACCTATAACTTCCCAATAATCTTTTTAGCCAAAACGGGGCTGTGTTTGGCTAAAACATGTATTTGGCCTCATGTGACCCCAGAAAATCTGTCACCTAACAATTCCACAGAAAAAAAATTGTTTCTTGAGTGTTGAATTTCACCTTGAGACTTGTTTTGAAGACACCATCTCTTGGATTTACGAGTTATATGTGATACTGTGTATGAAAAAGTCTGCAACTAGGCTTTCATAGTGTATGATGTACATTAAAACCATACTAGTCTTTTTCTGAGGTAAGTGAAACGTGAACACTGATCATGTTCTATGTTCAGATGTATTTTCTCTCTTGTATTCTGTGAACTTATTGGAAGTACTATGGCTCAAATGAGTCCTGATTTGTTTTGTTGAAAATGCTTGGTAGAAACAAATATTCCCACAGTGGTTATTTTATTGATGAAATCAGCAGTGTTGAAACAGACAGTGATCATTCTGTTGATTTTGCTAAAAACTAAAGCTCTTGGCTGTTTAACTACTTGCTTTTTGCCTGAACACATGTGACATATTGTACATCTATCAAGAAAGCATATTAAATGGGTATATAAACATATGAAATATGTCTTGCTATACCACTGAAAAGAATGTGTCTGCCTTCAGAAAGAGTGGCCTTGGGCACTGGTGAACACTGGCAACATCGGGGCGAGGGGAGGAGGGTTAAATTAACAGCATGCACGGACACTACAATATATGCTTTCTCTAGCTTGTTCAAAAATGTTCAGCATTTATGCATATCTTGAGCACACTATATTTTTATACAGGAAAAAAAATGCAGACAATAAACTACTTTTGAATCATTAGTTGCAATAGTGTTCTACCAGATCCAGCCAGAACTAGCAAACTGGCGACAAGAGAACAGATTTAACCATATGCTAGCTTTTATAATAAAGTTATTGTTTATTCTGAGCTTCAAAAGAAAACAGCTGTATGACCTCTCCTTGTCTACTCTTGTCTACGCTTGTGTCAGACTGTAGGAAACATGCAGTTAGGTGCTGCAGTGAAAGGCAAACTGTGTCTGTACTCACTGTGGTGTGTAGCTACAGGCATCAGTGAAGGGCTCCAGCAGGGATTAGGGGGAAGCAGGGACTTTCCCTTCTGCCTCCTGCTGCTGGCATCTTTCACTGTGGTGGGGAAAGGCTCTGGCAGCAGGCCACTACACTGCTAAAAATAACATTGTAAACATGGGAGGCACTACTTGAGTGTTGTCCTGTCCTGAATCCTATGCCCTACTCTACTCATGTGAGCACTGACTCAGTACACTGCTACTTGTACCAGTGCTAGCTGTGTGTTCAGTGTCTGTACTCTGCATGGCACTGTAAGATAAATATAAGAGAAATGATCTGTAATATATTTTAAATTGTTAGCCTCCAAGAGGTTTCTCATGATTTGCTACTGTCAAGTTCCTTCCCCACTCTGAACTCTAGGGTACAGATGTGGGGACCTGCATGAAAACCCCCTAAGCTTATTTTTACTAGCTTAGGTTAAAACTTCCCCAAGATACAAACTATTTTACCTTTTGCCCTTGGACTTTATTGCTGCCACCACCAAGCATCTCACAAATATATAACCGGGAAAGAGCCTGCTTGGAAACTTCTTTTCCCCCAGAATCCCCCCAAACCCTACACCCCCTTTCCTGGGGAAGGCTTGATAAAAATCCTCACCAATTTGCATAGGTGAACACAGACCCAAACCCTTGGATCTTAAGAACAATGAAAAAAGCAATCAGGTTCTTAAAAGAAGAATTTTAATTGAAGAAAAAAAGTAAAAGAATTACCTCTGTAAAATCAGGATGGTAAATACCTTACAGGGTAATCAGATTCAAAACATAGAGAATCCCTCTAGGCAAAACCTTAAGTTTTTACAAGCTTACAAGAAGTGGAAGGTTGGACATATGACCAGGGAAGAGTATAAAAATATTGCTCGGGCATGTAGGAATGATATCAGGAGGGCCAAATAGCACCTGGAGCTGCAGCTAGCCAGAGATGTCAAGAGTAACAAGAAGGGTTTCTTCAGGTATGTTGGCAACAAGAAGAAAGCCAAGGAATGTGTGGGCCCCTTACTGAATGAGGGAGGCAACCTAGTGATAGAGGATGTGGAAAAAGCTAATGTACTCAATGCTTTTTTTGCCTCTGTTTTCACTAACAAGGTCCGCTCCCAGACTGCTGCGCTGGGCATCACAAAATGGGGAAGAGATGGCCAGCCCTCTGTGGAGATAGAGGTGGTTAGGGACTATTTAGAAAAGCTGGACGTGCACAAGTCCATGGGGCCGGACGAGTTGCATCCGAGAGTGCTGAAGGAATTGGTGGCTGTGATTGCAGAGCCATTGGCCATTATCTTTGAAAACTCGTGGCGAACCGGGGAAGTCCCGGATGACTGGAAAAAGGCTAATGTAGTGCCAATCTTTAAAAAAGGGAAGAAGGAGGATCCTGGGAACTACAGGCCAGTCAGCCTCACCTCAGTCCCTGGAAAAATCATGGAGCAGGTCCTCAAAGAATCAATCCTGAAGCACTTGCATGAGAGGAAAGTGATCAGGAACAGCCAGCATGGATTCACCAAGGGAAGGTCATGCCTGACTAATCTAATCGCCTTTTATGATGAGATTACTGGTTCTGTGGATGAAGGGAAAGCAGTGGATGTATTGTATCTTGACTTTTGCAAAGCTTTTGACACGGTCTCCCATAGTATTCTTGTCAGCAAGTTAAGGAAGTATGGGCTGGATGAACGCACTATAAGGTGGGTAGAAAGCTGGCTAGATTGTCGGGCTCAACGGGTAGTGATCAATGGCTCCATGTCTAGTTGGCAGCCGGTATCAAGTGGAGTGCCCCAAGGGTCGGTCCTGGGGCCGGTTTTGTTCAATATCTTCATAAATGATCTGGAGGATGGTGTGGATTGCACTCTCAGCAAATTTGCGGATGATACTAAACTGGGAGGAGTGGTAGATACGCTGGAGGGGAGGGATAGGATACAGAAGGACCTAGACAAATTGGAGGATTGGGCCAAAAGAAATCTGATGAGGTTCAACAAGGATAAGTGCAGGGTCCTGCACTTAGGACGGAAGAACCCAATGCACAGCTACAGACTAGGGACCGAATGGCTAGGCAGCAGTTCTGCGGAAAAGGACCTGGGGTGACAGTGGATGAGAAGCTGGATATGAGTCAGCAGTGTGCCCTTGTTGCCAAGAAGGCCAATGGCATTTTGGGATGTATAAGTAGGGGCATAGCGAGCAGATCGAGGGATGTGATCGTTCCCCTCTATTCGACATTGGTGAGGCTTCATCTGGAGTACTGTGTTCAGTTTTGGGCCCCACACTTCAAGAAGGATGTGGATAAATTGGAGAGAGTCCAGCGAAGGGCAACAAAAATGATTAGGGGACTGGAACACATGAGTTATGAGGAGAGGCTGAGGGAGCTGGGATTGTTTAGCGTGCAGAAGAGAAGAATGAGGGGGGATTTGATAGCTGCTTTCAACTACCTGAAAGGGGGTTCCAAAGAGGATGGCTCTAGACTGTTCTCAGTGGTCGCAGATGACAGAACGAGGAGTAATGGTCTCAAGTTGCAGTGGGGGAGGTTTAGGTTGGATATTAGGAAAAACTTTTTCACTAAGAGGGTGGTGAAACACTGGAATGCGTTACCTAGGGAGGTGGTAGAATCTCCTTCCTTCGAGGTTTTTAAGGTCAGGCTTGACAAAGCCCTGGCTGGGATGATTTAACTGGGAATTGGTCCTGCTTCGAGCAGGGGGTTGGACTAGATGACCTTTTGGGGTCCCTTCCAACCCTGATATTCTATGATTCTAAGTTACAAAAAGACACAAAAACAGGAATATACATTCCATTCAGCACAGCTTATTTTATCAGCCATTGAAACAAAACCAAATCTAGCGCATATCTAGCTAGTTTACTTACTAAGTTCTAAGACTCCATTCCTTTTCTGTTCCTGGCAAAAGCATCACACAGACAGAGAGAACCTTTGTTTCTCCCCCACCTCCAGCTTTGAAAGTATCTTGTCTCCTCATTGGTCATTTTGGTCAGGTGCCAGCAAGGTTATCCTAGCTTCTTAAACCTTTACAGGTGAAAGGGTTTTTCCTCTGGCCAGGAGGGATTTTAAAGGTGTTTACCCTTCCCTTTATATTTATGATGGCTACCATCTTGAATATTTACTCTATTTCTTGTGATAACTTATGAACTTCTGTATTACTTTTAAAAAAAAGTTGTTTAATTTATAAGTAGCCAGTGGGTATTTAGATTAACAGAAAGGACCATAATGCCAGCCCTCTGCACAACACGCATATGGGATGAATAAGCCTAATAACTTTTACAACGAGCTGAATAATCTGATACAAAATATTGCCTCAGGAATGTTTTGCAGAATGTTTGTTCATTTGCTAATAAAGGGTGGGGCCACTCTTTCTAATTTTATTTTTAGAATGGATAAAACTATCAGAAAACCAATAGTAGTTTCCCCAAATTTGTTTGAGGAGGGAGCATGGGGGCCTAATTGGCATGCTCCTTTCTTCTCTCTGACCCCACTAAAAGGTGTCTTATGAACATTTGCTCAGCTTTCTCCTGTTAAATGGACACGACAGGGTAGATGGGGAATTAAACTGCAGAGACATGGACCCAGCAACCTCTGGCAGACTAGCAGGAAAATACCAATAGGATTTAATAATGACCTGGTTGCTGCTATTCCCATTCTGCATTAACCGTTTCCTTTTTAAAGGGGTTTAACCCATGTGAGGAAGCTTTTATGAAAACCATGCTGCTGTGAGAAATGAGGTAACTCTGGGCAAAGAGCAGAGAGATGATCCGCTCATTAGGAAGGCCCAGTCGAAAAGGGACCCTGGCAGCTGTGCTGACCGGGCTGCTAAAAGTCTGGTAGGCTACAGCAGCCAGCTCTACGCAGCTCCCAGATGCAGCCAGCCTGTGCCTCTGGCTGCTAGGTGCAGAGACGGCCAGGGGTGCTCCACACAGGCACTGTCCCGAGCGCCAACTCCGTAGCTCCCATTGGCGAGGAACCGTGGTCAGTGGGAGGTGTGGGAGCGGTGCCTGTGGATAAGGGCAGCGCGCGGAGCCCCCTGACCACTCCTGCACCTAGGAGCCAGAGGGACATGCCAGAAACTTCTGGGAGCCACATGAGGTAAGTGCTGCGCAGAGCCTTCCCTCCCCCCCTCGACACAGCAGAGGGTCTTCGATTGCTGCTAGGGCCCCGGGCTGGGATGCAGTGGAGTGGATGGGCCTGCCTCCCCCCTGCCACCCACCTTGCTGGTGGCAGTCTCCCCCTCCCCCTGGTTGCTAAAACTAGGGCCTGGGCTTTTATACTGAACTATTTGCTCAGCCCCTGTCTGAGGGCCTGAGCCCCTGACTGTTTCTTTGCTGACCCGCCCTGAACCAGGGCCTGGGCTTATATCGAATCACTTGCGGGACCCAGCCTGAAGGTCTGGGCCATAGACTGAGTATTCCCCAACCCAGCAGAGAGTGTAGTGAGGCAGTGTGGTGTCCTACCACGCTGCCAAGGGACGAGCCCCGGCTGAGTTCCCTTACACATGGTGGAGAATGCAAGCACGAGCCCTTGACCCCTGTGAGAAGGGACCTGGGTGGGGAGGGGAGCACTTGGGGTTGGGGAGGACTATGGCATTATAAGAAACTTTTCCAGAGATCCGATATTTTGGAGTGGTGATTGATTCCGGGCTGTATAATGTATGCATCTCTAAGGAAAGGAGACAATAATTCTGTCAACTGCTCTTCTGAAGCTCATGTCGTTCTGCGACTATTCTGCATGCTAGTATCCTGCTCAGGCATTTTAACTTGGACACAATATTTCATGAGGCCTCTTAAGAAATTTCACTTTTCTCTTTCACTTACCACCATCTTCTGGCAGCTAGCGGGATGCTAATTTCATGCAAGGTACATGTGGTTTTTTATCTTGATGGATGTCTCCCATCCTAACTCTATCCACCACAGAAGTGGTAACAGTCCTGATAATTAGCACAGAGTTGGTGGCCTCACTGGTCAATTTGAGTCTGATGTTATGCACTTCGTCAGTTTAGAAATCAGCCATGCGTAGAAGCTCAGGACAAGTATGTCTTGCTTAAGTCCCTCAAGATCAGTGAGGAAACAGATAACTGGAGCCATAGCAGCTTCCTAACAAAAATGATTATATTACTTTGGTATAAATGGTCACTGTTCTGTGTAGGGCTATTAACAAAATAACTTGCTAGAAAACAATGGAAAACAATAGTTTTAAGGCTTACAGCAAGAGGTACAGTAGAGGAAAGGGTACTCAGCATGACAGGATTTTAAATTTTGGTGCATGAAAAATGTCTAGCTACACTAAATCTATAGAATCACCTGATATGACAGATTTCTAGGATACTCATTTTTTATATTTAATTTTAGATGGTGGGAATTGTTTTCTAGTAGTAAAACTCATCACAATCTTAACAGTTAGATACAAAATTTGTGCCTCTATGTCAATGCAGATGTAAAATAACATTGAAGAATCGTGTTGTCTGATGGGTCAATAATTGTGGTGGAGCTATCTGGGAAAACCACCACAGATCTAGATAATTTTTATTTGCCAAACAGGATCACAACAAATATCATTATGCTTCCACTAACTGGTGTCCATAAAACACAAATTCTTAATGTCATTTCATATTTTTAATAATTTAAAGGAATGATTATCAATTATAATTTTATATTGCTTATTCAGAAGTTCTATTTTTCTCTTGATGCACTTGTGTTGCTGGGATCTGAGAGCGGGAGGTGGCCCATGTTCCATACAGAAGTGCCTCTTTTTGGCACGGCTGAGAGACTCGCATCAGATGCGAGAATAAAGATTATAGCAGTTTTGAAACTACCACTGGGACATGGCTCTGCACCACACTTTGCCCAGGTTGCGTTCAAATGCTCTGTGTGCTGCCCAACAAGACTGCAACATCAGGAGTGATACACAATGAAAACTTGTTGGGCCAGGCCTGACTGGCAATTTTTCTACCCCAGTTTTACACTTGTATAAATCCATTGATTTGAACAAAATGTAGAATCACACCTAGTACAGAATTCAAAAAGCAAAATTATCTGTGACAATGGTGATGGAAATACAATGGAGCAAGCTTCACTCCAGGTGAGTATGGAGTCAATGAAGAGAATAGGAAAATACTAAAGTAGGTTAACTTTTTTTTTCTCCCTTTGTCCTGGAATAATATTTAACAGGGCTCACCTATTACAATACAATGTTTTATGTACTAAAGTTTTGTTGCATCTTCACAAGTTTTAGAACTTTGCCTTCATCCTCATGCCTGGATGTGCCAGAATCACAATTCAGACACACTTTTGGGTCTTGCTGAGTAATGTAATTAGCAGGTTTGTTCTCATTAGTCGCTTAGGCATCCTGCAAACATGCACATGCTTAATTACATGCATGTGAGTAGCTTCACTAGCTTCAGTTGGGTTACCCACATATGTCAGTTTAAGCACATGTATAACTGTGAAGCCCATCATTAAGTCTATATGATATGAGCTCCTATGTGCCTGATCCACATAGTAAGCGACTTTGAACTATAGAAGCTTATGCTCTGAACCCTGAGGCTTCAGGTTCAATTTCTTGTGATGACCAAGGGGATGATTATTACATTTGCAGGATCATGACCACAATTTGCAATCTTTATGTAAGCTTGTGTAAATTGTAATAGATGAAAAATAATGTAGTATAAAGGGAAAGCCTGTGTAAAGAGAAATAGATATGTAAATTGCAGCGAGGCTTTGAAAAAAATGCCTGTCAAAATTATGCATAATTTTATCATGACATAGAGATGAAATATGGTGCATTTAAATAGAGATATTGGAATGTAAAAGAAAAACATTCCTTAGGTTGTCAGGAATAGCAAAGAAAATAAAGATGTAAAGCGCCTACTTGAAATATGGATGTAGAACAGGCTGTTCCAATACATGTCAGGGCCAGCAGATAAAGATATGTGAACTTTGGACTACCCTCTTGAAATAAATAGCTAAACTTAATTTGCTATAGAGTGTTGAAAGAACAGTAATTTACTTTCTGTTCAAGACAAGATAGGTGTGATGCAGAGCTAACATTTTTTTATTACATTGTTGTTATCCCAAATGATTAAGGTTGATAAGCAGATAGAATATTTAAATATGAATCTCACTAGTTTGTAGAACTCATCCAAACAGATATAGCTTAATTGCTGAAAGTGGAAAGCTGCCCTTCTGATGATAGACCCATAGGAGGTCTAAAGATAACACAAAAGGAAGCTATATTAAAAAGAATAATGAAGGTTGAAATCTCTTATATAAGAGACATTGCACATGCCTGGAGTTGAGAAAGTAAATGTTCTGTATAGCTGAGTGTAGAAGTGACCTGAATATGGCTAGGGAAACATTAATTTCTGAATCTTGAAGGTCTCCCAGTAATCTCAACAATTTTCGACATTGAAGATCTTTCTGTCAAAACAGTGGAAGAAAAATTACCCAAAGAGAAAAAATCCTGATATTTTACAATTTTCTGTTGGGTTAATAAAATTACTTAATATGACAGCTGTTGACCTCTGTAATTATCCACTTGTTGGTCTCTGTGGAACAGCATATAAGTAGTTATAATGGGCTGTTTATGGGTAGTGAAGAAATCTATTTATTTATTAAACTGTCTGCACTTCAGCAGAGCTCCAGTCTCAGCCACAGGCCATCTATGCCTGTCTCAAGAAGTGTTTGGTTTTAAAAGCTAGCTATAATAGAGTTTTGGGGCCTGCTCATGCTCCCCTTTGCTCCTTCAACTTCCAAATCAGGCTTTTGTTATATGAGGTGCCTGTGCAAAAGGAAAACTACCTTTGTGAGTGTAAACAGCTGAAATAACTGTCTGCAGCCTAGAAGAATGAAATTAGATTACATTCTTTTATAATAAACATTTGAATTTTGTTGAGTCAGGAGGAAAAAGAATTTAGAAATTGAATTTAGAGATAGATGGGGTATATTATTCATGTAGTTCTCATTGATTTTGAAAGTTGCCACCATATTTGGGAGTAAAACTTCCTTCCTTCCTTATGCTAATGTTGTAAAGCAGCAGTTGTAAATGTTAATATTTTAGGAAAATTAAAATATCTGATACTCTGACTGCAAGCTTTTGCAGGATTAGTTTATCTTCCAACAGTTGGTCATGTTGACATGCATAAACATTCACAGAATCAGGACCCCAGTTTAAGTTATACTTTTATCTTTAACTATCCAGCCAGTTTAAAAATGTAAAGATTTTGTGATTAAAATTTGGTGGCTTTTTTTTTTCCCATTTTAAACTTGGTAGGTGTCCCTCCATGCTCTTCCCTACTCTCCAAAGCTAACCCTGCATCACAAAACTATTTGGAAAAAGTGTAATGGATAGTAAAACTGTAGCCAATATCTTCATTTTAGGTTTTAATTAAAAGTGCAAAATTGCAAACACTGACAGACTGAAAGTGCATTGATTCATTATAAGAAACTTGGGTAGCAAATCTATTTCTTGTTTTGTCTGTAATAATGGAACTGTAGGGTCATGATTTAGAGGTGATTTAAGCAAAACACGTATTGAAAATCAGGTCAGTCCATTAAAATTATTCCCTTGCTCTTGAGATAAATTGCCTAAAAATATTAAAAAAAAAAAAAAAAAAAAAAAATGTCCATAAGGGAAGGCTACAGTTTACATTTCGTCAGTATGGCCTTAAATTCCTGTTAAAATTCAAATTTGCCACTTCAATATCTCTGGTAATTGCATTTGCTTTGTTTCTTTATATTCATGCCAGTTTTAGCAAGATTAGAGGTCAGGAAGTGTGCTCACTGGTCCCAGAAGCTTGATGCTGTGGGTGTTTTGTCTGGCTGGCTGGAAGAAAAGGGATTATTTATTGCCCCTTTTAAGGGGTTCCCCTACAATGAAGGCAGAGCAGGAGTAGGAGGGGGAAGGTTTATAGGGATGGCAAAGGGAAGAGCAGGAAGCAGCTGAACCAGGTCGGGTGGAGGGGATAGGAAGTGCACAGCCCTTCCTGCTCACCAGAAGAGGGAAGTATTTGTATTCCATATAGCCCTGAAGAAATCCCTCATTGACATGGATAAAGCTGGTGGAAGCACACACCTACCCATGAAATCTAAATAAGGATTGGGATTCCTCATGACTTGCTGAGGGCAACACACTAGTAGCCCTTTTTCCTGAGGGGCTGGGAATTTTCCCCTTGCTGACAGATTGGCTGAAGAGGGTCTCTCCCCTGCCTTCTGGGACCCAGTGAGGTAGTGCATGGGGGTTAGGTTCTAATGTCACAATTTAATATGTAAAACTCATGGCAGATGTCCAGTGCAGGTACTCATTATGGAAGGGGTACGGTTACGAAAGAAAATGGATTAAAAAGCATTTGAAAGAAATAATCTCTTAAAGGAGCTGAGGAAGTGGGGTTGGGGCACCTACATCTGGGGCAGTAGGGACGTGACCCTCCCCCGCGCCCCCTCTTCTTTTTGAGCTGCCCATTAAGGGAGCTGAGGAAGGGGGAATTATGTGGAGGTGATTAAGAAAATGTTGATGACCTGTACTGTGCAATTTATTGCCAGGTACACCCAGTATTTTAAGAGAATAATGTTGCAACTTCACTAAACCACGTGCATTGCCATCTGTTTTTCTTTCAGTATGGCCAGACCATTGTGATCTGATTTTTCACCCCACATCTACTAAAAGTTATGTAACTAACCAGAGTAAAAAAAGTCAGTCAGTCTTCATCAGTTCAAAATGATATTGACTTCCCCAGCACATCTTCTTTAAAAATATAGATATAGATATAATTTTTAGAGCCACATCCTGCAACCATGCATGTGACTTTGACTTTCAGAAAATGGAAATTAAAAGAGCATAAACTAGACCAGACAATATGTAAGGTAAATTAGGAGGGCTAAAATGGAATTTGAAGAGTAAGTAGCTAAAAGTACAAAAACAAATAAATTCTTTACATTTATCAGAAATGGGAAGCCTGAGAGAAAATCACTGTGGTCTTCTAATCTGAGACGCTACAAGATTTCTTTGCATCAGTGTCTACCACAGAGAATGCTGGAAATACATACCCCAAACCTGCTATTATCTGATGATGATAATAACAAGGCATTATTGGGGATTGAGGCGCCAAAAGAAGAGGTGCTGGAAAAAATTGATAAATTTAAAAAGCACCAAGTCTTGGCTCACATGGTGCATATATAAATCTCACGCATCCAACAGAAAGATCATACACTATTCTTCCCTGTCCATCATACATATTCACCTACTGATTTCTATCTAATCTCAGGGCAGGTAGTCCAATCTGTGTTCAGTTACTCCACAATACAATGGTGATCTCTGACATGCACCCATTATTCTACAATTTACCCCCTACACACTGGGCAAGAAACAAAATAAATGGAAGTTTACTATTTTAGTAATCTTAGACCCCCATTTCAAGTTGCTTATAAAGAAGGAAACTGATCTCTCCCTAGAGACCAATGAGCCCTCAGTTCCCTATAGCAAGCTTCGATGGGAAACTTTAAAAGTCTTTCTTAGAGGCAGAATTGTTATTTTTTGCTGTGGCTAAAGAAAGGAGTATGCTCAAAATCCTTCCCCAGAATTCTTATGCAGACTGACCAGAAAAAGGTATGTGCTCAATAAGATGCTTTGTGCTTTTTTTCCGATTAAGACAAGACTTCTTGGAGTTGAGGGAGAAGGCAGGTTGTACACAAATGGCAGCTAGAGGAATTGTTTCAGCAATCTGAAATGAGCATAATAAACAGTTCTTTAATTTTTATAAAAGTCCATGCAATTCTGATTCTGCCCCTTCACAGAAAGCCCTGGACGTTTTCTTTGCTAAAATACAAGTCCCCCAACTCTGAGGTTCAGCTGGAGAATTTGGATGCCTCATTTGCATCATCCAAGCTTGCCAGTGCCCGAAGTCCATGAAATTAAGGAAGGCTCCTGCCACAAATCTTGAGCTTCAGATTCATAGCAGAGATGGAGAGCTTTGTAGACACAAAGAGTTCTTTCAGAAATAGTTCACAGGTTATAGTCCAATGTTTAGCTTCAGGGCAGGATTCAGTCCTTATGACTTAGGCTTCCCCTGCATGAAACCTCAAGTAGATCTAAGGTGACTGGATTAGGACCCAAGCCATTTTTTATACAGTTTCAGGCTGCCTTTGACAGGTTGGAGTTCCTCGGCGAACAATAGACACTCATTTTCTAAGTATTGCTGGTTATTATTCACACAGATTAACATAAGGCAATTGCCTGTTTTTCTACCGTTCACAGATGATTTGCTATACATTTCAAAGAGATGAATGCAGTGATATCCTATCTTAACAGTTCATTTAAATATTGTCCTTTTGATCTCTGAATTAACAGAATACAGGATAGACAGGGACTGTTTGATTACATATTGGCATATTGACTGTTTGATTACATAGTTGACCTCTACCAATATATATATATGTAAATACACAAAAACACAAACATTATCTGTGGTGGCAGAGCTCCTTCTCCACCTTAGTAGGTTCCACCTTTCCTCTTAGCATGGACTGGGGGATTCCTCTTTCTCTAGGAATTTCCTCAAGTCCCTGGGTTTACTGTCCCCACCTTGTCTGAGATGGGGTTCCTCCCAGCCTCCCTCACAGGGGATGGGGAGGAGAGCTTCTTAGTCTCTGGTAGCTCCTTCAGACATAGTGGAGGCAGGCCAGACACCCAGTTCAGTCTCTCCCCTCCGGCGGGGTCTCTTCCCTCAAACCTCTGGGGCCCAGAAGGGCTGTATACCCTGTTTCCCCTGCTCTTCACCTCTGTACCTGTGAGGTCTCTCTCCTGGTGTCTCCCCTACAGCTTCTATTACATGCACCTATCTGACTGGAGGAGAGGCCTTTAACAGGTTATGGCAGGCCCTTGACTGGGCCCAGGTGTCCTAATTAACCTGGAGTAACCCCTGTTTAATTACCAGGGGAAAAGAGACCTGCTTATCCTGGGGCTAATATACCTGCCTTTGACCATCTTTCATTCAGGATGAATGCTAAAAGTGACTGTTCACAAACCTCAGTGATGTGAGCCTTGTTTCGCAAGAATGACAAGTTGCTAATGTGCAGAAGGGATGTGTGATCTGTCTTGCTTCTCATGCATGTTATTATATGTTAATGACTTGTTGGGTAGCTAAAATTGTAAGGTACTAGAATTGATATAAATGTGTACAGGGTCCTTTTGCAATAAAACTGGTTATGGCTTGATCCAAGTGTTTAACAATTGGGGCTGTTGACTCTGACCATACATCACTGATAGAATGTGGACTTTCAGAGGGTGAAACTACAAGTCTTAACCAAAGTGTAACTTACAGTAAACCTGGCAGCTATACACTATGTTCATTTATAATAGGTATTTTATATATTGGAGTGTCAACATTTTTAAATTAAATGTTTTACATTTAAAAAAAATAACTCTTATAGTTGTCTGGCCTGACCCTGTCACACTACCCGTATGTTTTTAAGGGTTGAATTTGAGTCATTTGTCCTGCCGGATACTTAACCCTTTCTGGTCATGTGTCACACCAATATATATCCAGATCAGGTTGGGATTGGCTATAGGCTGCATGACTTGGATAACTTATGGCTGTTAGTAGTTATAATAGTGGCTTTTAGCCTTAAATGTAGAAAAGATAGTAAACTGTGAATACATTATATACAGTCCAGAGTTTTGGTTTGGGGCTCAGTTTTAGTGAATGGGTTAACTTCTATATAAGGGCCCTATGTCTTGTCTCTTAGCCAATGGCATCATTTCAGACTCATTTAACCTCCCCAGAGGCACCTCTTTTGTATGCAGTCTGGCTGTAATGTCTGCAGAGATCATCATACATCCTACCCAAATATTCAGAGTATTAACAATGGTCCATTGGCATATAATTTGATGCTATAGACAGATGATGCTCTTTTGTTGATGATAAATCACAATCTCCAATCTTTTAGCATTAATCCAAAATTTTTCTCACTTTCAGACTACAGATTTAACTTGGAGAAGTTGCATCTACTTGTGATCTCCAAGTTCCTTTTTAGCAGAGTTTTCTCTCAGTGATAGGTTTGAAACCTTTTAATACTTTTTAATCCTTAACTTTGTATTTCCCATTTTTTATGGCTAGTTTATTGATCACAGCAACCTTAACTAATGCTAACTAAGCTTTTTTGCTTGTGAATTTAGACGAAACAGTGAAATTATGCGCTTTTAGAACATGTAAGAAAATCCATTTAAAAATGTCACAAGTCAGTAACAAGTTATAACTGAAGATCCATTTATTTTAAATTTAGACTACTGAAAAAGGTACTGCCGGTTTAGACCTTTAACTGAAAATGAAAGCAGCACTCTCACTGATTTGATGAAAGCACTGATCAGTGGAGTTTAATGCAATGTCTACTAACCATAAAATGCTGTTATCATTGATATCTCTCCCCTGATTTTTTAATCAGACATCTTCTTTTCATCATGCTCATGTTTCTATAAGCTACAACTTTAATAGTATTTCAGAGTTCTGTGGCAATGGTGGTTGTATTAGCTAAATAAACTGTTTTCTTTTGAGACAAAAATTCATCCACATTTTCATTGTGAATTAAGTTGGATCCAAGAACTGTAATATCATTTAGCTAACAAGATTATTCCTAAATAGAATGAGACAAACTACCAGCCTAACAAAGTAATTTCAAAGTAAAGTATACAGCTGAAAAGTAGTTGTTCAAGCATTGTTTCCCTTAGAGGATTTCTAGTTATAGAGCTTAAACACTTAATGATTAATATCTTCTGTTTCATAGAATGTGTTAAAGGCCTTCTGCTATCTGTCATTCCAATGTTTTTATTTGACTTCATAGTGAAGATAATATTGTATTTCAGGACTGTCACTACATTCTAGGATGTTAGAGAAGAAGACAAAATTTTCCTTCAGAGTCTCTGCTTCAGATGTCTTGGCTTTATCTTCCAGTACTAACTTAAAGGAATGGCAGATGTCACAATAAAGATATAGATCTGGTTCTGGGGTATCTATTCTGGATACTTGTGTGGAAGAAAATATTTCCCACTTCAGGAGACAAGGTGGAGTGTGTGAGTTTTAAGAAATTATTTTTGAAGCTATTAACCAGTACATTCAGAGAAGCTTTTAGTCTCTGAAGGACACTTCCCAGGTTTCTTGGTGTAAATTGACACTGCCTGATTTGTGTTTTTTATGTATGCAATAGATGGCATGAGGTCTGAAAGCTGCCTTTCAACCATTAAATGCTGACTTTCATTTTGGCTAGTGTTATAGACTATGATGGTCCTGAATACAGAGGGAGCAACTTATTTGGATATAAATTTTAGTAAGACGCAAGATATAAAATAGTGGACTAAAACAAATCCCTAAATGTAAGTGTAAAATCCCTGGTTTCAGAGTAACAGCCGTGTTAGTCTGTATTCGCAAAAAGAAAAGGAGTACTTGTGGCACCTTAGAGACTAACCAATTTATTAGAGCATAAGCTTTCGTGAGCTACAGCTCACTTCCTCAGATGCATATCGTGGAAACTGCAGCAGGCTTTATATATACACAGAGAATATGAAACAATACCTCCTCCCACCCCACTGTCCTGCTGGTAATAGCTTATCTAAAGTGATCATCAGGTGGGCCATTTCCAGCACAAATCCAGGTTCTCACCCTCCACCCCCCCCCCCCACAAATTCACTCTCCTGCTGGTGATAGCCCATCCAAAGTGACAACTCTTTACACAATGTGCATGACAATCAAGTTGAGCTATTTCCTGCACAAATCCAGGTTCTCTCACATCCCCCCCACCTCCATACACACACACACTCACTCTCCTGCTGGTAATAGCTCATCCAAACTGACCACTCTTCAAGTTTAAATCCAAGTTTAAATCCAAGTTTAAATCCAAGTTTAAATCCAAGTTTAAATCCAAGTTTAAATCCAAGTTTAAATCCAAGTTTAAATCCAAGTTTAAATCCAAGTTTAAATCCAAGTTTAAATCCAAGTTTAAATCCAAGTTTAAATCCAAGTTTAAATCCAAGTTTAAATCCAAGTTTAAATCCAAGTTTAAATCCAAACTTGAAGAGTGGTCAGTTTGGATGAGCTATTACCAGCAGGAGAGTGAGTTTGTGTGTGTATGGAGGTGGGGGGGATGTGAGAGAACCTGGATTTGTGCAGGAAATAGCTCAACTTGATTGTCATGCACATTGTGTAAAGAGTTCACTTTGGATGGGCTATCACCAGCAGGAGAGTGAATTTGTGGGGGGGGGGGTGGAGGGTAAGAACCTGGATTTGTGCTGGAAATGGCCCACCTGATGATCACTTTAGATAAGCTATTACCAGCAGGACAGTGGGGTGGGAGGAGGTATTGTTTCATATTCTCTGTGTATATATAAAGCCTGCTGCAGTTTCCACAATATGCATCTGAGGAAGTGAGCTGTAGCTCACGAAAGCTTATGCTCTAATAAATTGGTTAGTCTTTAAGGTGCCACAAGTACTCCTTTTCTTTTTGTAAAATCCCTGTAAACCACATCAACAGCAAGTTTTAATCCCTGGGTAGTATTTCCAGTTTTGTCTGGAATGCTTATGCTATGAAGTGTTTGGTAATCTGTTGGTCATAAAGTTTGTCTTAACGTTTTTTCCAAAGACAGCAGCCTTTCAGTGATCTTTATGTACTAATAGTCATTTTCTGAGTGCTATTTTTTGTTAAAGATAATTGGAAAGGTGATTCATTTGATAGTCATATCTATAGTTTGTCTCCATTTTTAATCATTTAGTTGAATAAGCACCACTCCTAATGCAGAGATAGTGGCTTGACATTCTACTACTTACTGTTTGCAGTGTTGTTGTAACCATGTTGGTCCCAGGGTATTAGAGACACAAGGTGGATGAGGTAATATATTTTACTGGACCAACTTCTGTGGGTGAAAGAGAAGCTTTTGAGCTCACAGAGAGCTCTTCTTCAGGTGAGACCTGAACAAATGAGTTGCCAAATTCTGCACCAGCTTTGGTTTCTAGATGTCCTGTGTCTCCTATTTAACCTGGGATGCTCCTGATTTTGTTTGTTCTCACACAGGCTCTCTCCATTGCCAGGCGAAACATTGCTAGTCTCTATGGTCTTGGCTAGGTTACTCAAGTCTATGGTAGAGTATCTCACCCCCACGTCCTATTAGACCTCATAGTGTAGCAGTTATGCCTCACACCCCCTTTTTGGCAGTGGGAGGGGCTTTCATACTGGATTGTTTTAGTTTTGGAAAATAATCCTATTCCTGAAGAAAGGCACTGGAATTCTGCTGCTGGGAGCTTTATGACTCAATGGCTTACACCCTCCCCGACCAGAAAAGTTGGTACTATCTTCACCAGCCCTTCCATTTGTTTCCCCTAATCAACTAACATCACCACAATCTTCTCTATATTGAGTCTGTCCGTTAATTCTTATCCATGTCCCATTTGTATCCACATACTGGGCAAGGCAATTGACTGTCTTGGCTGGATCAAGTGCTCGTGAGGAGATGGGAGCTGTGGTGCTTTCAGCATGTTGATGACACCCAGCTCTGTCGTCTTAATACCGTCAGTGGCTCCATATGCATATGGAAAGGAAGAGTTATTTCAGAATCAAATGGTTACACATGAGTTTCACTTTGTTTTGCTTTTCAAATTTATAGTGTTTACTGGACTATGTCATTAGGTAAAACGTAATTTTAATTTGGTTTATTCATTTGAATTTCTGATCAATGTCAAGACTTTTACTGGCAAATTATCAAAGTAGTATAACATTTTTTAACTTTGGTGTAAAAAAATCCCGTAAGAACTTATAGCAGAGTTTTAATGCTAAAATCTTAAACTAGGAATTAGTTTTCTCTCTACCTACTTAACCTTCAGCTACCAGCCACAAGAGTTCTGCAGAAACAACAACATTTTTATCCATTAACTACTTCATTGGATCCATAAAATATAAAAGGTCAAGATTAAGGCTTTAATATATGTGGGAATTTACTAGTTCTTGAAATAATCAGGAACTTCCAGGAACTGAGCTGTAGCTATTCACCTGAATAACAAAAGAAAAATAAAAGGAGTACTTGTGGCACCTTAGAGACTAACAGTCTCTAAGGTGCCACAAGTACTCCTTTTCTTTTTGCGAATACAGACTAACACGGCTGTTCCTCTGAAACCTGTCAAAAGAAAAATAGTCTTTCCCATATCTATCGGAACAAAACAAATTATGAAAAAATGGACAGAATAAAATAAAGTTTAGAGTAAAAATGGGAAAAGAAGGAAAAATATTATTTATTTCAAAGGCTGATTACACAGAGGGCTAGACTGCTGCCAGTGACAATCATTGCAGCATTAATCATCCCAAATGAAATGAGGTGGGCTATAATCTTGCTCTCCCTGGCTGGCTGGTGATAGAGAGGGGACCATGGTAAGCCATCCTTGAGGATTTTAGTTTTCTCAGGTGTGGAAGCTTCTGTTATAAGGAGCAGCTGTTGGTGTCTGAGGAACTTAACATTGGTTTCTGTTCGGTTTGGTTTGTTCTCTAAGTAGCAGAAACCCAGTGTAAGTGGGAATATTCTAATGTGAAATTGGAATCCCTTTATCCGCCAAAAATTTGTTTTGAGGGGTTAGCAATTTTTAACTGTTAAGATAATTCTTCTATAGACCAACTTCTGATCCCATACCTATGTAACACCATAGGCTTCAGTGGAGTTATTTCTGATTTACACCAAGGAAAGTGAAATTAGAATTGTGTTCCATGAATTTTATTTTATAACTGATACAACGTATCACTTTTAGCTGTAAATAAAATAAAATTTGCAAATGCTATGAAAATATAGCCAGGGTCTCTGCTTTCAGAATGATTGTATATTTTCTGGGAAGCTGTCCCCTGGATGGTGTAATTAGAGAGAACTTGTTGGAATTCAGACAAGGTGAAGATGGAATGGCATGGAGAACATCTGTAGTTCCTATACTGATATTTCTAGTCTATTTGTTGAAATGCCATGGACATCAATGGTGTTATATGAGTAATACTAAAAGTTTGGTCAGAGTGTTCCTTCAATACTTTGTGTATGAATGCTTCCATTCCTTTCCTGTCCTCTTATTCCCTTCAGATCCCCCTTTCTTACTTTGGCAAACAACTCTGGTGCATAGCCATGGTAGCACTGGCAGTGATAGGAGACATGCCAAGGATGTTTCCACTGGTTTTGGTGGTGTTGATTAAGCTGGGCCACCACTGCCTGTGCTACTGTGGCTACACTGCTGCTTATATTCGCATTAGTTCAATGAGAGAGAGTGTGAGTATGTGTATGCAAGATGGGAATTTCACCCCTGGCTAGTAGTGTAGACATAGGCTAAGAGTTTGCTAATAATAATAATAATGTGTTAGTGAAAGCCCAGCTGGCTAATTCCTAACAATGATTAGGTCAAGCATTTTGTCTGCTGCTGAAGTCATCACTACTGTGACATACATCACCTGTTCTGCACCAGTCCGGATTTGGGGGGAAGTTCAGAGCTCTCTTCAGGAATGTATCTGCCTGGCTCCACTCCATTAGACCACAAACCTGTAATTGACTCCATGTGAGTGGATATTGGTGCTCCTTTGAGGAGTTCCACTGAATTCAGAGGGATTCTTTGTGGGCTTGGGGTTCTGCAGGATTTCAACCTTAGTTATAGGATGTATTTTTTTGTTCTTTATTCTTCCATATGTATTATATAGTTATTTTTTGGGGTTTTTTGCCTTTCAGAGAACCAATACAACTGGAACTAGTAATGCAGATTTTCCCTTGGGTGATCCCGGAATGTACCAGTTGGACATTACATTAAAAAGGGGTCAAAATTTAGCAGCGCGGGATCGTGGAGGTAAGAATATGCTGATAAATGTGGTTTTGTATGTGTCGTGTAAGTTATGTTTTTGGTAGACAGTAAAGAGATCTATGCTTCAAGCAGAAGGTAATCATCATTCACCTTCTTTCTGCAAGTAGAAGGTTGCATTTTTAGGATAGCATTAATATTTTCAGGAATATTTGATAAAGATATGGCTCATGCAGTTTAATTTAAAATGAAAATGAGAAAAATATTTGCATGTATGCTAAAAAGTTAGCCCCTATCTGCCCCTTCTTCTCGCCCAGCTTCTGTCATCTGTCTATGTAGCAGCACTGCTGGGCTGAGCCACCTGCCTCTCAGCAGCAGTGGGGACCAGAAGTGATCTTTGCTCCTTATTGAAAGGCCAGATCTGAAGTGCCATGTAGGAGCACAACAGCAATGGCTCTCATCCTGAAGACGCTTTGGACCAGAGATGGTCCAAGCATTGATAGGTGTGGGGGAGAAGAGGAACCATTAGGGTGAGGTGGTCAGCAATTAAGGATGCCTGGGTGGCGATAGCTAGAAAATGAGGAGAGAGAACATGTAGAAGGTGAAGAATAGTCCCCCCCCCACTTCCTCATTCTCATACATGAGTGTAGGACCAGTGGCTTTGTCCTGCTTAGCTGGTATCTGTAAAGGAGCCACTGCTGGGAACCACCAAGATATCTAATAACATCCAATGGAAGACTCTCAAACAGGCAGGCTCAGCCCTGCCCCTTTGAGTCCTACTGGCTTGAGGTGGCACTCATGCATCTTTCGTAGCCTCTGTTCTCAGATGAAACTCATTGGCTTAAGGCACTTCCAACTCAAAAGTTGTTCTGCTCCATTCTAGCAAACAGACCTGTCAGCTCAAGCCTCTGAGAAGTATTTCTTTCCTGATGGTGCTTTCCTGTTTCTGCCATAGCCCAGCAATACTCAGATACCTGAAGGAAGTCCCCATTCCCTGCCACTACCTCAGACCCCACTGGCAACCTCAGAAGCAACAGCAAACTCCCTTTGTATGGCCAATGGAATGAGTCGGTCCCCCTACTTGCAGTCTTCCTACCTCTTTCTTCCCCCTCCATTCAGGAAGGCGCTAAAGATATACTGTTTCATTTGACCTATTGTGGCCCTTGTGCCATTTTATAGTACTTCCTTCACAAGAGGAAGAAAATGTAAAACACCTTGAAAAGAAATCAGGTCAAAGAACCTTCTTGCTTGGTGGAGGGTGAGATTTCCTTCTCCAGATCTTTTGGGGAGGAAACTTATCCCAGTGAGAAAACAGATTCTTTGAGCCAGTTTTGCTCCTGAAGGTAATTAGTATTCCGAGGGGGCGCTTCTCAAAAATCAGGATGTCTAAAGTTAGTTCTTCCTTTTCAGTGCATCCTTCTTTCAATCATCCATCCTTCCTCTCCAAGAGTTCCTCACCTAGAAATATGACCGGTTTCAGAGTAACAGCCGTGTTAGTCTGTATTCACAAAAAGAAAAGGAGTACTTGTGGCACCTTAGAGACTAACCAATTTATTAGAGCATAAGCTTTCGTGAGCTACAGCTCACTTCCTCAGATCCACATCTGAGGAAGTGAGCTGTAGCTCACGAAAGCTTATGCTCTAATAAATTGGTTAGTCTCTAAGGTGCCACAAGTACTCCTTTTCTTTTCACCTAGAAATAATGATCTGAAAGTATTATCCCCCAAGATAATTTTAAAAAGAGTCTGGCTTCCCACCTCAACAGGGAGTCCATCACAGCTTAGTGAGGTAACCTCCTGATTAAGTTTAATAAAAACTAAGAACCGGGAAATCAGCAATATTATTCACAGTTACAATGATCTATGGCACAGATACACAATGAAAATGATACATAAATATACAATATATGTCAGGAACCACACTCTCTCAGTTAAACTAGATAGAAAATTCTTTACACTTACATCAGAGGAAAAAGTCATATCTGATAAACTTTACTTTTAGTAGATGAGTAATCCATGTCATATAGCAGCCATCCTGTTAGAGTGAAGCTGCTGTTGTAATTTGCCTCCTCATCCAATTGGCTGCCCACTTAACTAACTCAAAACCAGGAAACAAAACACTCAAAAACAAAAAAACAAGAAACAAAACACCAGGGTACAGAGAAGATCAAGGTTGTGTTGCAGTGCTGAGAGGAATCCAGCAGCAGACTATTTGGATGGGGCAAACAATGTTTTGCCCAATTCCTGTTTGAAATACCCTATTATTATTTTTATTAATTATTTATATTACGATAGTGCCTGGAAGTTCCATTCAAGATTGAACTCCATGGTGTTCAGCTAAGAGACAACCCCTCCCTAAAAAGATTACCGTCTAAATAGTCAACACGCACAAGTATGGGAAGGGAAACTGAGGTACAGAGAGATGAATTGACTTGCCTAAAGCCACACAGCAGTTTTGTGGTAGAGCAAAGGACGCCCAAGTCCTAAATCGGTGCCCTGTCTGCAGTATCAGATTACTCTCTCGTCCCACGGGGACACTTAGACTTGGGTGCAGTCATGTTTAAGTCTTCTAGATAAGGAGGTGGGTCTTTTCCTTAGCATTCTCAGGAGAAAACAGGGTTAGATTTACTTCTCTTTTCATCTCCTTCTAATCATATCAGTGATGAGCATAGTAGGTAGCTGCATCAGTTGTGGGAGGAAAATAGTAAGTAAGAAGCTCTTAACACCAAATGAGCAATCGCTATCCTTTCAAATTACTGTTGTTCTAGGGTCTTTCTCATGTTGCTTGTCTGACTCATTTCAAGATAAGAAGTCTGAATTTCTAGGTGGGATTCGGGGCAGGGTCCGGCATCCTGGCAGGATCAGGAGGGTGTCTGACCAAAATGATTGGACTTGTAGTCCATCTCAGCAGAGGAATAATATTTGCTTTTGGCCACTAGTCGAGCCAGGAGCTCATTTGTTTCCTGAGTCTCCTTACAGGGCTGCCCACTGGTTGTTTGTCTTGTTGCTTTTTATAATGTTGGCACCTTGCATTGAGATCTGCTAACTAGGACCCCACTCCCCCCAACCTGTTCGTAGTCCTATTGACTTCCTTGAGATTTTTGCATGGGTGCAGGGTTCTGTGTTCCCAGATTTTGACAAAGGACTGGCACCTATATTTAAGACTTTTTAAAGTATACATTTTTGTCCCAATGTAACTTATTGCAATGATATAACCTACTGCAATGAAAATATTGCATTAGTAAGAGAAAGTAGTAGAACAAATGTGGGAATTTTATCCTATTTAACATTTTATAATTACTTAAACTGTAACATACCTCTGTGATGCACAGTGTAAAGCTGGCATGCTTTTCAGTGTTTGTAGATGGCTTCTGTTGCTCACTATCCCTGCTCAGAATTGGATGGAAATCTGCCTTTTCATAGTGATTTATTCAATTAAACGGTTCTAGAACAAAATCTGGTCCTGTGGATTTGCTACATTCCTGTAACACATCTTAGGGGAGAATCCAGATGGTATTTAGATATCCAGATCAATGGCCTGATTTTTTGGAGCTGCAGAGTATTCAGTGCTCATGCTCACTACCTCTAAAATATCAACCTATTTATTGTAATTAGTGCCTAATCTTAGGCACTCAAGTTAGAAAATTTTGGCCTTTGTCCACAGGAAATTTTTGATCCTTCCTGCCTCAGGCCTTCCTCTACTCAAAGAAAAAAATCTTGACTTCTGGTGATAAGAATAGAGGAAAAGGCCAGTTTTCATCTAGATGAATGGATATATGGCTGGATAGATATGGAAAAAATATTTTTTCCAATGAACACAGTATTGAAACATACAATTAAATGCTTTTTAATCCTTTTAAAAAATGTTATTTGCGTGCCTGATTAGATTTACTGCCTGATTTCAGCCCACAATATGTTTAGGTACTTAGTGACCTCTATATCTGAATGCGATAAATTCACAATACGCTAAAACAGGATAATTACAAATCTGAAAATTATTTGCCATATTAAATGCTTATGAACTGTTTATAGAATAAAAGGTAGAAGGCTTTTCTATTTTTTTCATGAGTATGTCAGTTTCATGGTAGGTGTTGCATTTATTCCACCGAGCTACTTTTTTGTTATAAATCTTGGGTGAAATCTGGGCTCCATTGAAGTCAATGGTAAAATTACATTGACTTCATTGGGGCCAGAATTTCACCCCTTACAGCTGTAGCTATCAAATGTATAACTTTCTATAAAAAAAAATTGTAATATGAATAAAACAGTACAATTCTCCTTTACTAATTGGTAGGAAGATTGTCACTGAAGGATCTTTGTGTGAGTTTTGCTATTAAATTTTTTAAAAAACCAGTTGAAACAGATGGTGATGTATAATGAGCATAGATTTCCATCATCATCTGGATAATTGAATTAATAATGTGGTATGGATTTCATTTCACACGGAAACTGCTTTTTGGTCTTCAATTAAAACAGGAAATAGTCTTGTTTTAAATTCACTGTCCAGTAACCACTTAGACACAACAAAGTATAGCCTCTTAGGGGACCCTGTTTGTAGTTTTCAAAAGACACCTCCCAATTTAAAAACAAACGAGATACAAATTTTGAAGAAATTCTAACGTAATCTTGATATAATATGGAACAATGTTTCCTAGCATGGAGCATCAGTAAAAAAATTTTGTCAACTTCTACCACTCATAATTACATTGAATACTATATTACTGTACAAGAAGCTCTGTTATTCTCAAGTAGCTCCGCTATTCTCAGTGCAGTATGTGCTTACACGTAATGCATTATTACTTGATGTGAGTCAGAGTAAGAGTCTGGCCCTCTGAAAACATTTCCTCCAATAATGTGATTCAGTTATTTTTGTATTTTCCCATTGGAGTTGTTGGCGGAATTAAATTGATCTTGTGTAATGGCAGCAGAGAGAGTAAATGAGTGATGTAATCCATTCCTATTCAAATATTTTTAAACATTAATATGAGGTTGCTGCTGCTGCCACTTAGTTGGTGAATCCCCCTTTATCTTCTTTAATCATTAACAGGAAGTGCTGCCTCATAGACTCATAGATATTAAGGTCAGAAGGGACCATTATGATAATCTAGTCTGACTTCCTGCACAACGCAGGCCACAGAATCTCACCCACCCACTCCTGCAATAAACCTCTCACCTATGTCTGAGCTATTGAAATCCTCAAATCATTGTTTTAAAGACTTCAAGGTGCAGAGAATCCTCCAGCAAGTGACCTGTGTCCCATGCTACAGAGGAAGGCGAAAAACCCCCAGGGCCTCTTCCAATCTGCCATATTTGGAGTCAGGAAGGAATTTTCCTCCAGGGCAATCAGCTAAACCCCGAGCATGTGAGCAAGATTCACCAGCCAGATACCCAGGAAAGAATTCTCTGATCCTACCCCATCTAACATCCCATCACAGGCCATTGGACCTATTTACCATGAATAGTTAAAGATCAATTAATTGCCAAAATCATGTTATCCCATCATACCATCTCCTCCATAAGCTTATCAAGTTTAATTTTGAAGCCAGATAGATCTTTTGCCCCCACTGCTTCCCTTGGAAGTCTATTCCAGAACTTGACTCCTCTGCTGGTTAGAAACCTTCATCTAATTTCAAGTCTAAACTTCCTGATGGCCAGTTTATATCCATTTGTTCTTGTGTCCACATTGGTACTGAGCTTAAATAATTCCTCTCCCTCTCCGGTATTTATCCCTCTGATATATTTATAGAGAGCAATCATATGTACCCTCAACCTTCTTTTGGTTGGGCTAAACAAGCCAAGCTCCTTGAGTCTCCTTTCATAAGACAGGTTTTCCATTCCTCGGATCATCCTAGTAGCCCTTCTCTGTACCTGTTCAAGTTTGAATTCATCTTTCTTGAACATGGGAGACCAGAACTGCACACAGTATTCTAGATGTGGTCTCACCAGTGCCTTGTATAACGGTACTAACACCTCCTTATCTCTACTGGAAATACCTCTCCTGATGCATCCCAAGACCGCATTAGCTTTTTTTGATGGCCATATCACATTGGCGGCTCATAGTCATCCTGTGGTCAACCAATACTCCAAGGTCCTTCTCCTCTTCCATTACTTCTAATTGATGCATCCCCAGCTTATAACAAAAATTCTTGTTATTAATCCCTAAATGCATGACCTTACACTTCTCACTATTAAATTTCATCCTATTATTATTACTCCAGTTTACAAGGTCATCCAGATCCTCCTGTATGATATCCCGGTCCTTCTCTAAATTGGCAATACCTCCCAGCTTTTTGTGCCAAGGTCAGTAATAAAAAGATTAAATAAGATTGGTCCCAAAACCAATCCCTGAGGAACTCCACTGGTAACCTCCCTTCAGCCTGACAATTCACCTTTCAGTATGACCCGCTATAGTCTCCCTTTTAACCAATTTCTGATCCACCTTTCAATTTTCATATTGATCCCCATCTTTTCCAATTTAACTAACAATTCCCCATGTGGCACTGTATCAAACGCCTTACTGAAATCTAGGTAAATTAGATCCACTGTGTTTCCTTTGTCTAAAAAAATCTGTTACTTTCTCAAAAAAGGAGATCAGGTTTGTTTGGCACGCTCTACCTTTTGTAAAACCATGTTGTATTTTGTCCCAATTACTATTGTCCTCAATGTCCTTAACTACTTTCTCCTTCAAAATTTTTTTTCAAGACCTTGCATACTACAGATGTCAAACTAACAAGCCTGTAGTTACCCGGATCACTTTTTTTTCCCTTTCTTAAAAATAGGAACTATGTTAGCCTCCAGAAGAGTTTTCTAACAGCACATATGGTTACATGAGAGGGAAAATGGAGAACTGAATTCAGGGCAATTTTTAGTTAGTTATGCTAGATAGTATTAGTGGCTGCCAGCAAGTGTCACTTTGATCTCTGGGCAATCACAGCCCTAACTGAAGCTATTGAGCATGCTAGCTATCTTTCATTCAGGCCCAATGAAAGAACAATTAAATGCCCCTTGGTTTAGTGATAGCTGAAATAATAGAAGCCACCTCTGAAGGCACTGGAAGGCCTGAGCAACATCTAAGTAAGGAAGAATAAAAAAGGGTTTTCCTGGGACTGATTGCAAGTGAAGAATAAGGTTGCCAGGTGTTCGGTTTTCAAACGGAATGTCCAGTCGGAAAGGGACCCTAGCGGCTCTGGTCAGCACTGCTGACCAGGTTGTTAAGTCTGGTCAGTGGGGCAAGCCCCTGCCCCAGCCCTGAGCCCCCTCCTGCAACCAAACTCTCTCTCCTAGACCCCACACCCCCTCTGGTACTCCAACCCCTTGCCTCAGCTTGGAACGCCCTCTGGCACCCAATTCCCTCCCAGAGCCCGCAGCTGCACCCTAACTCTCTGCCCCAGTCCAGAGCCCCTTCCCATACCCTTAACCCCTCATCCCTGGCCCCACCCCAGAGCCCACACCCCCACCTGGAGCCCTCCCCACTCTCCTACACCCCAGCCCAGTGAAAAGGAGCTAGTGAGGGAGGAGGGGTGAATGGAGTGAGTGGCTCAATGTGGTTCAGCTGTGTGTGTCAGAAGAAGAAAGCATTCAGAAATCTATAATAAAGCCAGCTAAATCAGCTGGTAGCATAGCCATGAGAAGGAGCAGAGATGAAACTCCGTGGAGCACAGCACTAGCTGGAAAACAGACTTGGATTTACAAACAAGGAAACCTGTTGTTCCTACTGTGTTCAGGGAAACAGAACCCATGTAAAAATTTTTTTAAAGAAATAGGATTGCATCAAAGAAATAACTGACTTCATCAGTTTTTTCTTGTAATGGCAATCACCCAGCAAGGAATGGAATGTTGGTTAGCTGGTTGGACCAAGGGGCAACAATAGTTTTTAAAACAAAAATTGTTGTGCAGGCAGAGGAGTAGTCTGGGTGAGCAAACCAGAAACAGATAGGGGGAATAGGATATGCGCTCATATGCTGGGATAGAGGAGAAAGTAAAGGTGGAAGAAATAGCTCTAATGGGAGCTAAACATAATCACAGAACTGGAAGGGACCTCGAGAGGTCACCTAGTTCAGTCCCCTGCACTCATGCCAAGACTAATTATCTGGCCATTCCTGACAGGTGTTTGTCTAACCTGCTCTTTATAATCTCCAATGATGGATTCCAAAACCTCCCTAGGCAATTTATTCCAGTGCTTAACCACCCTGACAGTTGGGAAGTTTTTCCTAATCTCCAACCTAAACTGCCCTTGCTATAATTTAAGCCCATTGCTTCTTATCCTATCCTCAGAGGTTAAGAAAAACAATTTTTCTTCCTCCTCCTTGTAACATCCTTTTACATACTTGAAAACTGTTATATTCCCTCTCAGGCTTCTCTTTTCCAGACTAAACAAACCCATTTTTTTTCAAGCTTCCCTCATAGGTCATGTTTTCTAGACCTTTAATAATTTTTGTTGCTCTCCTCTGGACTGCCTCCAATTTGTCCACATCATCCTTCCTGAAATGTGGTGCCCAGAACTGGACACAATACTCCAGTTGAGGCCTAATCAGAGTAGAGCAGAAGAATTACTTCTCGTGTCTTGCTTACAACTCCTGCTAATACAGCCCAGAATGATGGTTTGCTTTTTTTTTGCAACAGCATTACACTGTTGACACATATTTAGCTTGTGGTCCACTATGACGCCCAGACCCCTTTCTGCAGTACTCCTTCCTCGGCAGTCATTTCCCATTTTGTATGTGTGCAACTGATTTGTTCCTTCCTAAATGGAGTACTTGCATTTGTCCTTAGTGAATTTCATCCTATTTACTTGGGACCATTTCTCCAGTTTGTCTAGATCATTTTGAATTTTAATCCTATCCTCCAAAGCATTTGCAACGCCTCCCAGCTTGGTATCGTCTACAAACTTTATAAGTGTACTCTCTATGCCATTATCTAAATCACTGATGAAGATATTGAACAGAACTGATCCCTACAGGACCCCACTTATTATGCCCTTCCAGCATGATGGTGAACCACTTATAACTACTCTTTGGGAACGGTTTTCCAACCAGTTTTGCACCCACCTTATAATAGCTCCATTTAGATTGCATTTCCCTAGTTTGTTTGAGGTCATGCAAGACAGTATCAAAAGTTTTACTAAAGTCAGGATATACCATGTCTACCGCTTCCCCCTCTTTCCACAAAGCTTGTTACCCTGTCAAACAAAGCTATCAGGTTAGTTTGACACAATTTGTTTTTGACAAATCATGCTGACTATTACTTATCACCTTATTATCTCCTAGATGTTTGAAAATTCATTGCTTAATTATTTTCTCCATTATTATTTTTGGGTACAGAAGTTTATGCGGACTGGTCTGTAATTTCCTGGGTTGCCTTTATTTCTCTTTTTATAGGTGGGAACTATATTTGCCCTTTTCCAGGCTTCTGGAATCTCTCCCATCTTCCATGACTTTTCAAAGATAACTGCAAAGAAAATGGCTCAGATATCTCCTCAGTCAGCTCCTTGAGTATTCTAGGATTCATGTAATCAGGCCCTGGTGACTTAAAGACATCTAATTTGTCCAAGTAATTTTGAACTTGTTCTTTCCCTATATTAGCCTCTTCTGATCCTACTTCATTTTCACTGGCATTCACTATGTTAGACGTCCAGTCACCACCAACCTTTTTTGATGAAAGACGAAACAAAGAAGTCATTAAGCACCTCTGCCATTTCCACATTTTCTGTTATTATTTCCCCCACCTCATTGAATAACGAGCCTACCCTGTCCTTGGTCTTCCTATTGCTTCTAATTTAGAATGTTTTCTTGTTATTCTTTGTCTCTAGCTAGTTTGATCTTGTTTTGTGCCTTGGCCTTTCAAATTGACATACTTGGATAATTTGTTTATATTCATCCTTTGTAATTTTACCTATTTTCCACTTTTTGTAGGACTCTTTTTAAGATAATTGAAGATCTCCTCCTGGGTAAGCCAGGGTGGTCTCTTGCCATACTTCCTATCTTTCCTACACAGTGGGATAGTTTCCTCTTGTGCCTTTAATAATGTCTCTCTGGAAAAACTGCCAACTGTCGTCTGTTGGTTTTCCCCTTAGACTTGCTTCTCGTGGGATCTTACCTACCAACTCCCTGAGTTTGCTAAAGTCTGCCTTCTTGAAATCCATTGTCTTTATTTTGCTGTTCTCCCTCCTACCATTCCTTATAATCATGAACTCTATCATTTCATGCTCACTTTCACCCAAGCTGCCTTCCACTTTCAAATTCTCAACCAGTTCCTTCCTATTTGTCAAAATCAAATCTAGAACAGCCTCTCCCCTGGTAGCTGTCTCCACTTTCTGAAATACATTCCAAGAAAGTATTGGATAACCTGTGCTCGGCTATGTTATTTTCCCAATGGATGTCTGCGTGGTTGAAGGCCCCCATCAGCACCAAGTCCTGTGCTTTGGATGATTTTTTAGCTGTTTAAGAAAAGCCTCATCCACCTCTTCTTCCTGGTTAGGTGGTCTGTATTAGACCCCTACCACGACATCACCCTGTTTTTTACCCCCTTTTATCCTTACCCAGAGACTTTCAACAAGTTTGAGATGGAAATAGGAGACAATCTTGGCCCAAGTGTGTATATTTTTAATATAGAAGGCAACACCATCTCCCTTTTTTCCTTGCCCGTCCTTCCTGAGCAAGCTGTACTCTTCTATACCAATATTCCAGTCGTGTATTATCCCACCAGGTCTCTGTGATGTCAACTATGTCATAGTTGTGTTTGTTCATTAGCATTTTGAGTTCTTCCTGCTTATCCCCCATACTTCTCGCATTAGTATACAGACATCTAAGATACTGATTTGATTCCTGCCCCTTCCCGAGTTCTGTCTTGTCTCTTCTATACCCCGGCTATAACAGCCCATGCTCCCCCCAAATTCCAAACTTTCTCCCAGGTCGCCATGTTCTTGACTTACCTGTGGGCTTTGCTTACCTACTCCCTTCGAACCTAGTTTAAAGTCCTCTGCACTAGGTTCGCCAGTCTGTATCCATATATGTTCTTCCCCTTCCTCAATAGGTGGACCCCCATCTCTGCTTAGCAGTGCTTCTTCCTGGAACAGCATCCCATGGTCAAGGAAGCCAAAGCCCTCCTGGCAACACCATCTTCGCAGCCAGGCATTCACCTCCAGGATGCATCTCTCTCTGCTTGGGCCCCTACCCTTGGCCAGAAGGATCGAAGAGAACACCACCTGCGCTCCGAACTCCTCCACCCGTACTCCTTTTGGATTATCTCAGAACATGGATAAAAATGAGAGATTACCTTAAAAATTCTGCATAAGAGAAAAAATACATCTTTAGGATATTAGATGTTATCTCTTCTTGGTATAGTACATTGTGTGGGTCTGGCCAGTCTATGAAAGTTATGGATACCTGGAATAGTTAATAAAACAAAATTCTTTTCTCCCCTTGGGCCTCTGTAGAAAATGCTTTTCATTAAGGATGGGAGATGCTGGTGCTCAGCACCTTTGAAAATCAGGACACCTTTTAGGTGCCTAAACAAGGATTTTGGAGCTTTATTTTAGGTACCAATTTTTAAAAATATTGGCCCAGGTAGAGGGTGGACACATTCCAAATTCAAGATTTTATAGCTCTCTGATAGCCTTTTTGTCTCTTAAAAAAGATACTTAAGTTTTATTGTTCATTTCACTGTGGTTGTCTAACTTTTTTCTTTTTTGTATTAAACTTTAATTGGTGTCAGCATTCATTTAAGGAAAGACCCCTTTTTGTGGGTGCTAATCTTTACTGGAGTTATTTCAAAGACCACGTTTTACTATTTGATGCTAAGTGTTGGGGCTGTCTTGAGACTTGGAAAATTGTCAAAATCAAAATAACTACAGTTAACAAGATTTCTGTCTTTATATAAAAGTACATGGAATTCTCTAACAGGTTTAATAAGCATTTGCATAGTTAGTATTGTTCAGTACTTAATTCCAGAATAAGAAAGTGACCATGTCTACTTCTATGTTTGTAGTGTGTCTAGCACAGAACTTTGATCCTCATTGGGACTCTTGAATGCTTCCAAAACATACATACATAATATTAATAATAGTTAGGAAAGTACATAATGTACAATATATAATTTATGGAATAGAAAATTTTTTCCCTTTTCATAGTGCCTTTTATCTCAGGATCTGAAAATAGTTTACAAATATTCATTAAGCTTCACAATGCATGCATTTGAAAGAAATATTCAAAGGGTAATCTTGTGGAGTTGAGCTGAATAAGAAGGAGAATGAAGGACTCGGGAAAGGAGGTAAATGGAGATTCGTAATATGAGCAAGAAGGATCTGAGGCAAACTGTGGCAGACAACACCGGCATATAATGTATCTACAAAAAAGTAGTCTGTAATTCTATTTGGTATTCTGTGTTATGGATACATCAGTAAAGTTTCCCATGTGTAGTTCATGACATCATCTGAATCTCTCAGTGAAATTAGTCTGAGTGCCATAACCTGATGCAAGTGTGTGTGTCACAATTCAGGGTGATTGTGCCTGTATTTCCTTTCAGTGGTCCAACCAGGGCACCCTCTCATGCTTCCAGCCAGTGCCTTTTTGGGTGGAAACTTGCATCTCACTCCTTTCTGACCACGATATTTCCAGGCTGCACGGTTCCCTGCATTCACTATATTATTCCCAGCAGAGAGAAGCTGCTCCTGCACACCTGCTTGCTTTCTCTTTAGAGATGGCTAACTGGTGTACTTGCTACAGTTATAAGTTATCACACAGTTCTATCTATGTAAGCCTATTTTATTCTTAAGGTAGAAGTACTACAGAAAAAAACGTATTAATAATAACCTATATGCATGCTAATAAGTTTATCAGGCACCATCTCAACTCTAACATGAGGTCTGGCAGGAGCAGTCCTTTAACACCTTATGCACAGGGTTTCTTTTGTGGTGACAAGTTCATCAGAGCTTCAGCCCAGAACAAGCACCCATTCTAATGAGTCTCAATAGGTCAAATCCTTCCAATCCTTCCCTAAGGATTAGGACCATCCATGGACCAGAAGTCCTGCCCATTTGCTGGGTCATGGAGAAGGCTCTGAGCCAGTTTAAAAAACAGGCTATTTGTCCCCAAATCCTTTATTTGTCTGTTGGTCCCTGGAGAATCTAGTGTGAGTTAAAATATAGATATGAACCTCTCCAGGAGCATATCTTCAACGGGTTGATAACAGAGGAAGTACAGTAGCATCCCTCTCCTACTAGAGAGGGCACATACAATGATGCAGTAACACCTATACAATTGTATTTTAATACAGTGTACCCCAAAGACATTAACCGTGATTTGATAGGGTTTCACTTTATTTAGTTAAGTTTATCTTAATTCCACGAGGTTTGTTCAGGATATTGTCAGTCTGTCTCAGTATGGCAAACAGTCTCATCAATGCCAGTTGGAGTTACAAGCATGGGTTTCAGAGTAACAGCCGTGTTAGCATGGGTTGGGAACAGTGTATAGCTTTGTTGTGAAGAGGTGGGTATATATTCTTTTAATCCGTGCTATTATTTAGAAAATCATTGCAGCATTTGATTGGATATAATGCAAAAGTTAAAAGCATACTTGTCAGCTATGTTGCTCCTGATTCTCTGCAGCCTTGTAAATGACAACACAAGGTGCAAGGCAGTGGAATTCTAACCTTAGAATTCAGAGGATCTGACTTGCTAAATTAGGATTTTAAGATTGTAAAATAGCTTAAGAAAATTTTAGCAGTGTACTTATTAAAAATGTTCCTTCTAGACTTGACTTCACAGAGAAATTTTCAATTGAGGAAAAACACTTTTTACCCCTCTCCTAAATCCGTGCAGATTGTTCAGCCTGGTTGCTCAGGCTGTGTACTGGTGTCAGAAAAGGAAATGATTAGGAAAAGGAAAAGGATTAGAAAAGAAAACATGAAAAATGACAAGCAAAATGTGTGGGGGATTTTTGTTGTTTTTATAATAAATTCTTTTTTCTCATGTTTGCCTTTGTGTGTTGGTGGTTCTTCCTGTGAGATGGAATTCTAAGTCATAAATTTAATCTCAGCCAGAGTAGCATATGCTGTTATCTCCTCGCTGCTCTGTTGGCTTGCTATAGTAATTACCAGTGAGGCCCTTTTACTGGTGTATCTGTCTGCTGTATCCACTGATGTAGCTGTCACAATAATAATTGTGATGGGATCCTTTTGGTGACAGGATGAGTTAATGTCAATCTATTGTAAATATTCCTTTTATAAGTGCATGTAATACCATATAATTTTTGATTGTCACTAACACACATCCAAAAATGCTTACTAGCTGAGAACTGCTGTGGTTATTGCATCACCCAAAAGAGGGTATGTGAGGAAACATCCAGTGGTTCACACCCACTAGTTAAGAGCAGCACAATTGCCTTGGTCACTAAGATACAGTGGGATCCCATATAGGGAAGAAAGGGAGTGGGTCAGTTCTACTGCTGCTTCCACCCCTGCCTTGCCTTGTCACACCCAGTCTTCAGAAATCCTCTACCCACAAATTCAGAGCCAGTCATTGGCCATCTACCCTCAAATGGCTGCTGTTCCTAGAGTTTGACTTCACACAGGTTAAAAACAAATCCAAAACTGTTCTCAATGAATGTGAATCCTTTACTCAAACTCAAACCTTTTATGTCTATAGTTCATTCTGCAAAGCAAGACTTTACAGGAAGTTTCACACCATCACACAGTCTGTCTTGAATTTATTTTAAAAATGAACCACTTTTTTTTGATCATTCCAATTTTAGGCATTCACTTTACCCACAATACTCTCCTTCTCTAGATCTTAAATCTCAATAGTACTTTTGGAATTTGATCTTTTTTTAATCTTACTATCCACCTTACTAACCGATATGAAAAACAGATTACTATTTGTGTAGACTGGACAATGATGCTCTGTGTAACTGAAGCTAATGTACCAGCAGGCATTTATTTTTATTTATTTATTTATATTCCCAAAGAGCCTAGGAGACTTCATCGTGAAACAGGACCCCAATGTGCTAGTGTAAGCGGGGGAATAGTCCCGCTCTCGTGGGAAACTTCCCTGGCTTCTGCACTACCCCGGTGAAGTGGGCTAGCGAAAGGATCTGAGTCCTTGCTCCCACTTCCTTTACCCAGTGGCCTCCCTGCCCTTGAGGACTCCACTTCCACTCTCCTGTCTGGCAGAGTCCTCGTAAGCCCAACAAGGTTGGGCCCAGGATTCCTGGGGGGCTCGACCTCCAACCCTGCTGTGGTCACCTAGGACAGGGGCTAGGGCGTCCCCACTCCGGGGTACTCTCTCTGCACTGGGCACTTCTCTGACCCACTGACCATTACACACAAGTTAAAGCAAATGCAAGTTATTTAATCAACAATTAATCTTAAAAAGAATAAGAAAAAATGGGAAAGGTTAAAGGAAACGCATCAACCTGCTCTGTAGCAGGGAACATCACAAACCGTGTCTCTGGAATGTCAGGGCAGTTCACAGTCTGTTCCTTGTAAGTCCCAGGCCTTCTTCTCAGGCCCGGGCTGAGCTGCAGGGATGCTGTGGACACTTGCTCTGGTGATGGCCTCAGGCTCTAAGTGCTAGGACCCTTCTTCCCAGTATCGCCCCGCCCTGTCGGGGTTATGATCCATGCCAGGCCTGCAGAGCCTCTTGGCTGAGGCGTCTCCCTGTGCTGGGCCCGCTGCCCAGGGTCCCCCTCGCTCTCCCCAGCTGCTCACCGCACCCAGCTCCAGACTGCTCCAGCCCCAGCTCCACCACTCTGTCTCTGCACTGCTGCTGCTCTGCCTCCAGCTCCCTCGGCTGCTTCTTTGGCCCGTCTGCCTCTGGTTGCTACAGCTCTGCTCCCAGGACAGCTCTGCTCTGCTGGCTGCTTCTGTGACTCTGCTCCCAGCACTGACCTGCTTCGTGGGCTGCTTTTCTGGTCCCTCTGGATCTGGTTGCTGCAGCTCTGCTCCAAGGACAAGTCTGCTCTCTCTGGGCTGTGCCTCTGGCTTTGGGGCTGCAGCTCTGCTCCCAGGACAGGATCTGCTCTTTGTGGGCTGCTTTTCTGGTCCCTCTGGATCTGGCACACCTCTGTTCCCCAGCTTAGCTTGGGCCCCAGCTTTCTCCTTAGCTTGGCCCCACTCTGTCTGAAGTAGGCAAATCCAGCTCACAGGGAGGACGGGACCTCCCTGGCCTCCTGACTCCCTGATTAGCCTGCCCACCCTGTCATTCAGGCTGACCTGGAACATTGGCCTCGCCCCATTGTTCCTGGGGACTGTCAGTCTCGGGGTCCTGATTTCCCATAGACCCTTCCCCTTTTAGTACTGGGAGCTAGCCAACCAAAACACCCCCACTGACTGTTAGTAAGGGGGCAACAGTCCCTTTACACTAGGGACTGCATAAACACCAAACAAAAAGATGGTCCCTGACCCAAAATGCTTACAATGTAAGTATGAGAGAAAAGATGGATATAATCAGAAAGGCATTCAAGAAAACAATGAGATGATATTGCCGGCCTGCAATAACTAGAAAATGAATGGGCCAATTAAAGTAATTGGGCCCAATTCTGATATCACTAGTGTAAATCAAAAGTAATTCCACTGAATTAATTCAAGAGAAATTGGTTTTACACTGGTGTCAATGAGACAAGAATTGGGCCCAATGGGATTACATAGTGTGAGTCAGTGATCAGTTTGGCCCATTGTCACTTTGGAAAACATCTGCATCTGTTCAATATTATTTTAAAGGTAGCTAGCTATAAATTACTCCATTTCTAGTTGAGAACTCAGTTTTCAATTTGTTATATTTGGAGACTGCTGTCACAGATGTAAAGGAAAACTCGATTTGGCCATATAGAGAGGATATAGTGGGGATTTTCTGTGGCTTTTAGACACAGACTTGTGTTGGAGACCGTGCAGACCCTCAATGGCGCAGTAGGGCACCAGAAGGCATTGTGCCTCAGAGACCTTTTAGGCTATGTCTATACAGCAGCTGATTCCCAGCTCAGATAGACAATACATGTTAGCTCTTCTAGAGCTAGCGCACTAAAAATAGCAGCATGGCTGTATCGTCATGGACAGTGGCAAGTGCAACCCTGTCTGAGTTCCCAGGTGCATACTCAGGCAGCTGTCCTTACAGATTTAGCTCAAGCAAAGCAAGTACACATGTGTCTACCCAAGCTAGAAATCATACCTCCCAGCTCCACTTAGGTTATGTCTACACTACAAATTAAACTGTGATTCTTAGCTAGCACTGTGCTAGCTTAATCTAGGTAACTCCAGTAACAATAGTAATGAACATGTGGTGGCACAGGATTAAGCACAGACTCGCTACCCCAGTTCAAACCTGCCGTGGACCCTGGGTATGTACTTGGATTATACACACACAGTAGTTCGATTGTAAATCATATTGACCAATGACAATTATGAACCTTATTCAAAGTGTTGATGGCGTTGAATTATCAATGGTGGTTAGATTTCCACAAGGGAAAACTCAATCTACTTGGAGTGTGACTTTTTGCATCAGACCAGAAGGTTGATGTTTTTAGTTTCTAGTCTTTGAATAAAGATAATGAGTTTCTTTTAAATAGCAAAAGATTCTGATAATAACACCAAAGGCCTTCTTAATGATCCTAATTTTTATCTTCAGTTTTCATTATGATTTGTGAAAGTCCATCTTTAGATTAACCGTGTTGAGAAGAAAACATATTTCCTGTTTTCCTTTGTCATTGTGAATGCACTAGAGAATGAATCATTCAGTAACCACATTTATTAAATAATGAGAGTCAAGCAAAATTCCATTTCTATCAGTCTCATTACCACTCTGCTCACTCTGCAAGTCTTGCAGAAAAAAATGTACATTATCTACTTTAATTCACATTTTAATGTAGGATGGATTATCTGGTTAAAATTAACTTTTTCTTTCTCAAGATGTGCATTTTCTGTGGAGCTTAACGTAATCATGACTATACTACAAAAATTATTTACATATTAGCGTGATGCACAGAGGCTAATAATTTACTCCGTTTCAGAAGTTTCTGTTGCCCAGCTTTTATATACAAATATTAGTCATTCAGAGGATAAAAAATTCATGTGAATCCTTGGATATAGGTGTAAATGGGTCTGGCTATAGCCAGGGCCAGATTTACATCTCACGTGCTCCTAGACATGGCATCTTCAGCGCACGCACACACACACACACAACCTACAGCTGACCTTTGTGTTGCACACAGTTTGAGTGGTAAGGCACCCCTTGGCACATGCCTACTGTGCGTAATAGGAAATCCAGCCCTGGCTATAGTTGTACACTGTATAGATCTTTCTAACTTACTGAAATTTGTATCTGTTGGGGCTTTGTGTCATGCACTCCTCTGAATATAAAATACTGCCATGTTTAGGACTTACTTCAAGAGCTAAAGGCATCTGCTGACCAGGACCCTCTCTTTATGGTTCATGTTTAAAGCAAGTTCAGTGCTTAGGAAGTCTATCACTGTCCATGACTAGATCAAGAACGAGGCAGCTGAATTTTACTAGGACCTGGTTGTCTCCAGGCAAGTATTCAGTTCAGCAAGAGCATTTAGTTTATTTTGGAGGAACTATCCTAGTTGAATTTGATATCGAATATAGGATGTGTCCCACTGGATTCGTTTAAGGGTGTCTATCTTGTGTGTGTAGGGAGGGTGTTACAATATAGGTTTAAAGTGGGTATTAGGGCAGTGTGTTGGTCACACTGCTATACTTTAGATTCCCTGGTTGAAAATGAGGTGGTGCTAGTCTTTATTTAATTTATAAAGTGGCTCTGTGTCTTCAGTGGTTGGAGAGCTCCTCTTCTGCAGTCTGTATGGATGTCCTCGATGCTCAGCCCAACATAGATTGTGCATGAGAATCAGGTTTTTGGTCTTTGGTTCTGGTCTGTCACTTTGGGAGCTCCAGGCTGCTGATTTTGATGAAAAAAATAATGCTTGATATTTGATTACTATTATTTATGTAGCACCAAAAACATGCATGGCACTTCACAGACAGATAAAAGATAATGGGATGAAATTCTAGCCTTACTGCACGCAATGACAAAACTCCTGTTGACTTCACTGGGTTCCGGATTTCATCCACTCTCCCTGATGAAGAGTTTACAGTGAAAGTTAAGACAAGGTGTTGTAATAGATGTCATAAAAGATTGGGGGAATTAGGGTGGGGAAGGGTGGACAAAGACTATAGCAATATTCTGCAGATTTTTAAGTTTGTAAGACAGGTAGGGTTTTTTCTCCCAAATAGGGAAAGATTAACATTTATACAGATCTTCTTGACAAAGTATGTTCTAAGGGCTGTTGATATCCCCTTCGTATCATTTATTTTTGAAAATCACTCACAGTGAATTAAGGTCTTTTTACATTTTAGTATTCCAATGGTCCAGTGATAGAATTTAAAATGAGAAAATCAAATGCAATAAATGTGAAGTGTGTACATCCACAGATGTAGTATTGATTTCTCATTTGGTTTGACAAACAGATAAATATAGATCATGCATTGCTTATACAGTTTTCTGCTCAAAACATTACTTAATCATCTGGATGTTAGTACTGCCTTTGGTATTGTCATTAGACAGCACATTTGAGTGTGGTGTTTTGTTGGGGGAGGATGGAGTTGCGGAAAATGTTTGTTTTTAAGATTTAAGATTAATGATTTTCCATACTAAGAAATTTTCATTTAATTTGTGTTTAGGTGAGGTGAGTGGGGGGACCAGGGAACACGAATAATTACTAGAGTTGTGGTGGTGTTGTACCACTTTTTATTTTTTGTGCTTGTGTTTGTTGAAAGTTGTAGATGGCAGAATAGGTACTGATGTGTTAGTATTAAAGCAAGCCACGAGGCAGAATGGAAATTGTACAGGAGATTAAACTTATCATGAAGCCACTAATGATCTTATAACTGTTTTATAGATCTCATTGTAGGCAGAACTGGTAGCACTGCCCATAGTTAAGGTTGCCCCACACTTTCCATTACAAGACCCTGCTTTCAGTTGCTTTAATAGTTTTGCCAGATTTTAACTCTTTAGATTAAAATTTCCCATGCTAGGTGTCTGCATCAGGCTCAACTTTTTTTGGAAAGTTTCAGTCAAAATATATTGTTTTGCCAGTGTTTAAAAATAATCGTACAACCATTTTGTTGTGAAGCTCTAGTCTCCATTCTTTGGAACAAAGGCTTAAGATTTGGCAAGGGGGTGCCCTATGTCAGGGACATGTCTTTCACAATCCTTCTGAAAATTTACCCAAATATAGTCAGGTTATAAATCTCTGGAAAAAATCTCAATTCACACATGCTTAGCAGAGACTTGTTAAAGTTTACTAGCCAAATTCTTTGGGTATTCACTAAGTATACTGCAGTCCAGGGACATAGGGGCTGAACAGTACGTTTCCTGCAATTGTTCTTTCCATCTGCTTAGGGCTGCTGTGGTGACAGAAGGAACTGAGAATAGAGAGATGGTCTCTGCTGTGCTCTCAATTAGGGTTGCCAGGCGTCTGTTTTTTGACCAGGACACCCAGTCGAAAAGGGATCCTGGTGGCTCCGGTCAGCACCGCTGACCGGGCTGTTAAAAGTCTGTTTGGTGGCGCAGCAGGGCTAAGGCTGGCTCCGCTCAGCTCCCAGAAGCGGCCGGCATGTCCCTACAGCCCCAGGCAGAGGGGAGGTCAGGGAAGCTCTGTGCGCTGCCCCCGCCCGCAGCACCAGCTCTGCAGTTCCCATTAGCCAGGAACCGCAGCCAATGGGAGCTGTGAGGGTGGCACTTGTGGGTGTGGGCAGCATGCAGAGCCCCCTGGCCCCTCTACCTAGGGACATGCTGGCTGTTCCCAGGAGCTGCGCGGAGCCAGGGCAGGCAGGGAGCCTTAGCCTCGTTGCACTGCCGAACGGGAGCTGCCTGAGGTAAGTGCTGCCCACCTGGAGTCCATGTCCCAATCCCGCACCCTAACTCCCTTCCAGAGCCAACATCCCTGCCCCAGCCCTGAGCCCCCTCCTGGAGCCTGCCCCTATATCCCCTCCCGCACCCCTGCCCTAGCCTGGAGCCCCCTCCTGCACCCCAAGCCCCTCATCCCCTACCCGGCTCCAGAGCTTGCAACCCCAGACGGAGCCCTCACCCCCTCCTGCACCCCAACTTCCTGCCCCAGCACAGTGAAAGTGAGTGAGGGAGAGTGTGCAACGGTGGAAGGGGGGGATGGAGTGAGTGAAGGGTGGGGCCTCTGAGAAGGGGCTGAGTAGGGGTGGGGCATTCGGGAAGGGGCAGGACAGGGGTGTTTGGTTTTATGCGATTAGAAAGTTGGCAACCCTACTCTGAATGTGTCTGTTGCAGGCATTAAGGCAGCCTGATTGGAATGCAGACGGGTGAGAAATGAAGGGAGAAGGGCAGGGTTACATGAAGTTCCACTAAGATATAGTAGAAGACAATGGGCCAGACTTACTCAGGTTGAAAAGTGGGCAACACTCGCATGAGAGAGCATGGCATAGATGTTGAGGGGATGCACTAACTCAGCGTATCCCTGCTGCTGCCATCATTGTCAGGGTTCCTCTGAAAGAGAGATTAAAGCTGCCTTCCCCTGGTGCCAATGTAGACTAGCCCTTAGTAAGAATCTTTATGTCTGAACTGTGTTGAGCCATCTGTTTGCAACAGA
The DNA here is from genome assembly GCF_965140285.1 of Lepidochelys kempii. Taxonomy (NCBI): domain Eukaryota; kingdom Metazoa; phylum Chordata; order Testudines; family Cheloniidae; genus Lepidochelys; species Lepidochelys kempii. The sequence goes on along the minus strand of NC_136384.1, from coordinate 61,148,513 downwards.
GGAGCTGAAGCTGGGGACTCCAGGTTTTTATGGGCCTCCCTGAGTCTCCAACTGTTTTGAGAGGAGTGTGTGTGCAGCTTTCATGCCCTGGATGTTCACTGTACCTTGGAAATTGAAGTTAGTTAGAATCTGTTCTCCATCCTGTCACTAGTCTCCCTTCAACTAAACATCATAACTAGTGTGGTCAGAAGATAGGGTTTTTTCTGTAAATGTCTACTTTTGTCAAAAAAGAAAGAAAGAGACTGAGGAATTTGGGGTAAGCAAAAACTGAGAAATTTCAGCTGAAAATTGCCAAAAACAAATACATTTCTGTTTTCACTTTTCCAGTAAAAATGATTTATTTGCTGTAGGAAAAAAAATGAATTAAAAATTTAAAAAGCTTAAGTTAAAAAGTCATTTTTTTCCATGAGAAAAGTGAAAGGAAAAATTTTGACCATCCCTAATGAGAACATTGATCACCTTAACAGATCTTTTTCAGATATAAACACAATTGAAATTTTACCTGTGTATCACAACCTCCTCTCATCAAGATTAAATATCTCCTCTCTTTTCCATTTGATTTGTATTAGGAGGGCCTCCTTTCCCTGAATAGAGAGAGGCAAATATTAGTATGGTGATGAGTCAGTATTTCTAAACAGTAAGAAAATACTTTATCTTCCTAGAAACCTTCAAGGTCATTAAAAATTTTCAGATTAGATGACCTAAATTATTTTTGAAATGACATCAGACGTTGAATGTTCCCCATTAGACTACGGCAAAAAGGTATAAAAAAAGTGTATAAAGCAAATAAGGACCAACACACTAGTTCTAAGATTTTTGGTTCTGTAGTTATGATGGAAAATTATATGCTTTCCATAGGCACTTGTGGCACAACAGCCAAAAACCGACTGTTTTTGCTCTGTGGGAAAGCTGACCTGACTAACAGGACAATGCTGGATCAATATCTAGATAAGAAACACTAGGACTGCTATCTCAAATATCCTAATCAACCTGCAGTACAGATAATTACATGTTGTCTACCTAAATTCAATCTGCAGCTTCAAATGGACAAAGTATTTTGCATTTCCTGCCCTACATCCATTTAGCACCTAACTCCCCCTCTATTGTTTTCAATTAGCACTCATTCTACTGTTGCTTCTCTTGATTTAAGGTATGTCTACAAAGGAACACTGAGGAAAATTAAGGAAAATCAATCATAGAATCATAGAATATTAGTATTGGAAGGGACCTCAGGAGGTCATCTTGTCCAACCCCCTGCTCAAAGCAGGACCAATCCCCAACTAAATCATCCCATCCGGGGCTTTGTCAAGCCTGACCTTAAAAACTTCTAAGGAAGGAGATTCCACCACCTCCCTAGGTAACCCATTCCAGTGTTCCACCACCCTCCTAGTGAAAAAGTTTTTCCTAATATCCAACCTAAACCTCCCCCACTGCAACTTGAGACCATTACTCCTTGTCCTGTCCTCTTCTACCACTGAGAACAGTCTAGATCTATCCTCTTCGGAACCCCCTTTTAGGTAGTTGTAAGCAGCTATCAAATCCCCCCTCATTCTTCTCTTCCGCAGACTAAACAATCCCAGTTCCCTCAGCCTCTCCTCATAAGTCATGTGTTCCAGTCCCCTAATCATTTTTGTTTCCCTTCGCTGGATGTTTTCCAATTTTTCCACATCCTCCTTGTAGTGTGGGGCCCAAAACTGGACACAATACTCTGGATGAGGCCTCACCAATGTTGAATAGAGGGGAATGATCACGTCCCTCCATCTGTTGGCAATGCCCCTACTTATACATCCCAAAATGCCATTGGCCTTCTTGGCAACAAGGGCACACTGTTGACTCATATCCAGCTTCTTGTCCACTGTAACCCCTAGGTCCTTTTCTGCAGAACTGCTGCCTAGCCATTTGGTCCCTAGTCTGTAGCGGTGCATGGAATTCTTCCGTGCTAAGTGCAGGACTCTGCACTTGTCCTTGTTGAACCTCATCAGATTTCTTTTGGCCCAATCCTCTAATTTGTCTAGGTCCCTCAGTATCCTATCCCTACCCTCCAGCATATCTACCTCCCCTCCCAGTTTAGTGTTATCTGCAAACTTGCTGAGGGTGCAATCCACACCATCCTCCAGATCATTAATGAAGATATTGAACAAAACCAGCCCGAGGACTGACCCTTGGGGCACTCCACTTGATACCGGCTGCCAACTAAACAGGGAGCCATTGATCACTAATCAATCAATCAATTCATGTGGCAATCCCAGGTGTGATTGCAGTCTGGGTAGACATACCCATGTTAGCTTTACTTCCACTAGGATGGCTAAAAATAACTATGTTGTTGTGGCAACATGGACTTCAGTGCAGGCCGACAATGCGTGTATGTACCTAGGCTTGCTTGGTGTGCTTGTATAGCCTGCATTGAAGCCCTTCTCCCTGTATCTACAATTGCTGTTTTTAGCGATGCTAGTGTAGGTTTGTTCTGCAAGGGTAGGAGTGGACTGTGTGGACTAGCTGCTATAGTTGTGTAGGTTGTGGGAAGTGTCTGAAGACACATTGGTGCTTGGCAGTTTTTAAGCAAAACAAAGAGCTGGAGATTCAACTAATGGTAGGTTCCAATTTCTGTGTGTTATATGTTATAAAAAGAAAAAATAAGATGTAATTGTTGAACAAAGTTCCTGTAGCTTGAGTGGGAAGAAACAGTAGGGTTAGGACTCCTGGGCAGACCAACCATGCTGTCTTCCCCTTTGGCTGTGGTTTCAGTGGTAGCCATGTTAGTCTGTGTCAGCAAAAAAAAAACACTGAGGAGTCCTTGTGGCACCTTAGAGACTAACCAGTTTATTTGGGTGTAAGCTTTTGTGGGCTAGAACCCACTTCATCAGATGTATGAAGTAAAAGATACAGGAGCAGGTATAAATACATGAGAGGAAGTGGGTTGCTTTACCAAGTGTGAAGTCAGTCTAACAAGATAAATCAATTAATAGCAGGATATCAAGGGAGGAGAAATAACTTTTGAAGTGATAAGAGTGGCCCATTACAGATAGTTTACAAGAAGGTGTGAGTAACAGTAGGGAGAAATTAGTATTGGGGAAATTAAATTTAGGTTTTGTAGGAATGTATGAAAGTATAAAAACTGATGGATGTCTTTCTTACCTGAGGTATTCATTTGACACAACTCTAAGCGGCCTTCTTTTTTTGGTAATTGTAATTATTTCCAAGAAAAATAAAAAACAAGATTTCTGCTTGGAGGAGCTTGTGAATGTAAGTTGGACTAAAAATCAACAGCAGAGAAGTGTGTTGTGCCGGAGGGAGAGTTTTGGTGGTGATAGAAAGTATGTGCAACCAAAAAGAAGAGTATGCCAAAACTTTCAGGGTTTCCTGTGCAGGGGTGAAGATAATAGGAGGAGCTTACAGTTAAAATAATAGCTTTTGAATATTGTTTTAATAAATGATTTGTATTGACTGAATTTTCCACTTTATTAAAAGTGAGATAAATGAGCTTCCAAATGTAGTGTTTCCTTTGTGTGCAGTCTTTTATTGAATGTGGTTCATTAATACACGAAAATCAATACGTTAGCACTTTTATATAGTGTTTTTATCTAAAGATTCTAAATCAGATTTTGAAAGAATCCTTAAATCCTGTATTTATAGTTTAAAGGGCCAAATTCTGATCCTATTGCAGTTAATGGAAGTTTTGTCACTAATTTAAGTGGGACTAATATTTGTCCTAAACTACTAATAAATTTCAGCTTAATTTTGGGAGGGAATTCCAACCCCCCCGTTGCACCGCCCACAAAAACTATCCATATGATGTTTTGATTTTCCAACATCCTCCAAAATCCAAATGTGTCTTCTCCACAACAAAATATTTTTGATTCATATAATACCTTCATTCTAAAGGATCCCTAAATGCCTCACAAACCTCTCAGTAAAGTGTCAGTCAGGCTGTATCTGCACTGGTATGCAAACTCAGTTAACTGACCATGTACGTGCTTGTTCCCCACATCTGTGCCAAGTGTCCAGAGATGCTCTGCTGAAAGTGCATATAGCATATACAAACATATACCTACGTACGCACTGCCTCTGTTTTATGGAACATTAGCTCTGCCCTTTCAGGGGCGGTATCCAGAGTTCTGTGCATCACAGGAGACACTCTAGGAGCTGCTTTGCTGTGTGTTGTTGGTACTATCTCCCACCTTCACATATTTGTTGATGGCATTTCCTGCTCACGACTCCCTCCTGCCAAACTGGATGGGAGACATGGAGTAAATGGATGATGATCTGGTTCTTCTCCCGCTCCTTATTGAGGGACAGATGTTTATGTAGTGGAGTAGATGATCGTCAAGATGCAGGATGGAACCTGGGCAGACTTTCTGACATGCCAAAGATAATTGACCATGTGGATGAATGACAATCCTTTCTGGTCTCATGGAACAGATATGGTAAATGCCAGTAATGCCACAGGATACCCCGGATGGATTGTTGCTTCTCATACAGGAGATCCAGCACCATGTGGTGGATTTACATCATTTTGGAAATCTGGAATGACCAGAAGTGGTTTCAGAACTTCCAAATGATGAAACAGACTTTCATGGAGCTCTGTGATGAGCTTACCATACATCTCCATCACCAGGACACTCAATTCAGGAAAGCCATACTGGTGCAGAAATGGGTGTCTATTGCCCTGTATTAGTTGGCGACAACAGATCACTAACGATAAGTTGCAGACCACTGTCAGCATTTTGCTTGTGCAGGTTTGCGAGGCAGTTAACGCTGCAATCTACCCACATGTGGTTGCCATAAGAAAAGTTCCAGAAATAATGGATGTGTTTGAGGTTGGGGTTTCTGAACTGTGCAAGGGCATCGATGGCACCCATGTCCCAATATTTTGCTCACCAAAAGGGGTGAGTGAGTATGTGAACTGAAAACGTTACTATTCATTCATTCATTCTGCAAGGTTTGTTGCACCACAGAGACAGATTTATGATTGGGAAACACTGGAAAGGTCCATGAAACCAGGGTGTTGAGGAGATCGGGATTGTACGTGGAGAGAAGAAGGGACTTTATTCCCCAGAAATGATGTGATTCTTTATGGTATGTCTGTGCCAATGGTTATTTTGGGGGACCCCACATACCTGCTCCTAGCTTGGCTCGTGAAACCATACACTAACATCAATGACTCTGAACAAAGGGAATTCAGATAAAAATTCAGTAGCTGCAGAATGGTTGTGTAGTGTGTGTTTGGTAAGATGAAAACTTGTTGGTGCTGCCTGTGCATCTATCTGGGTGCCAGTGTGGCAAATGCCGTTCACATCACATCACCATCACCTGCTGTGAATCACATAACGTTGCAAGAGTAAATTGGAGTGGGCACAGAACAGGTCTGGTTTACAAACTCTGTAAGACAGCTGGATCCCAGCCACATGCACAGTGGTCCTGGTTTCCGGGGACAAGGGAAATCCGGGATGCCATATATGCACACATTTTGGAACAACAAGGAGGCAGAAGGTGCTGGCGCCAAGGGACACCTTCATGCCCTGTGCACCTGCTGGAAATGCAGGGGGGAACGTTGGCATTTACTTGTAGGGCGAGATAACTGTGGGGGTTTTGTTCCCCTGTCATAGTCATTAGCCATTTGTTCCTCTGATAATTGGTCTATTACAGACTATTATAACAAGATGTATTAACTGAGTTAACACCTTACATTTGTGCTGTGGAGGGTGGTGGCTGAGTTGTAATGTGGTCATTGTGCAGCACTTTTGTCTTAAATGTTCACACTTGTTTATAAACCTCTGTTCTTGGGAGCACTCAATTTGTCTTAATGACCTTATGAACGTTTGGTTTGGGGGATGGAGGATTTCACTCTCTCCTCCTCCATTCATTGTCAGCAGTGCTAAGCACACTTAACAGCCTTTCTGGAGCAAGTCTCAGAGTGGTAGCTATGTGAAGTCTGGAGCACTAACTCAAAGATTGAAATTGGTGAAGGTTTTGGGGTCGCGGGAGGCGGAGGGGCGGAGTGGGAAGGATGAGCTGTTTAAACAGTGGGTAGTGGCAGATACCTGTATTTTTACTCTAATTGTGTTTCATTGTTCTGCATGCAAACTAAGCCACAAAGAACATTTTCTGTGTTGAGTTCTGCTGTTTTTAAAACTATCAATGCTTTGTAAGCACATAACAATAACAATGTACCCATCCCGCTCATGTATCCTTGGGACTTCAGATATTTCTTGACCTGGGGGCGGGGTGAGGGGGGAAGGGGAGTTAATGGGTGTGGGATGGACAGAAAACTGTTTGCAGTGTGATGGTACCAGACAGTTACACTATTTCAGTTCATGTGCTGTGAATTGTAGGGCCCCCAAATCTGAAAACATTTCACATTCTTCATACTCAAGAATGAGGGTCCATACATAAATCAAGGAAACTGACATTTGTTAAAATTAATATATCCAATGTGTAAAGGAAACTTTTTGTCAAAAGAGAAGTAAATCAACAAAACACAATGGCACAAAATACAACAGCACTTGGTGAGCTCCACGCTCAGGGGATCCGTGGTGAGAGGTTTGTAGGCTCCTCCGGATCACTTCATGGAATTGGGTCTTCTGCTACCACAGCACTCTGGGTGACAGCCGGAGGAGGACAAGAAAGAGGAGGTGTTTCCCGTTCCCCGAGAGGCATAATGGCCATGGTAGCAGACAGACCCCAAATTAATTCAGCCACCAGTTCTATGAGCCTCTCCATTAGGGCATCTTCCATTCCCTGTGCCATGCCGAAACAAGAGCCAGTTCATCAGTGTCTCTTCCTGCTGAAGAGCCTGTTTCTCTCATACCCTGAGGAACTCAGAATGCCCTGATTCCTCCTGTCCACGCCAATAAGCAACTGCAAGATCTTTTGTCTGTCTGGTGTGCTTCACCTGCCCCATCCCCAGTGGAATGGTTTCCCACTCAGGAACCAAAAGTCCTGCCAATTCAAAAGATGAGGATAACATTATTATTTTTTCCCTTTGATGAAGTCGAGAAATCCCCCCATATTACATGATTTTGCTGTGGGAGGCCACAATATTGATATTTTTCAGTATACCAGGAATGCAACTGTTAGCCTGTCCTTGGTTCTCAAACAATTTTAACAGCCCCTGGGGAAGGAGCAGAAGCTAATAATGGTAAGATAAATGTACAAACGTTTTCAAAAAATATTTGTTTATATTTTCTCAGGAGGATGAGTGAGGGGTGGGAGATGCAGTTACTGTGTTACCAGTTTGCAATTTCTTCTTTAAAAGCTGAACATTTGGAAAACATAGCTGTTTTCATCTATGCCAGAGAATCATAGACTTTAGGGTCAGAAGGGACCATTATAATAGGCTAGTCTGACCTCCTGCACAACTCAGGCCATGGAATTTCACCCACCAACTCCTGTAACAAACCCCTAACTTATGTCTGAGCTATTGAAGTCTTCAAATTCTGGTTTAAAGACTTCAAGGTGCAGCAAATCCTCCAGCAAGTGACCCGTGCCCCACGCTGCAGAGGAAGGTGAAAACCCCCCAGGGCCTCTGGCAATCTGCCCTGGAGGAAAATTCCTTCCCAACCCCAAATATGATGATCAGCTAAACCCTGAGCATGTTGGCAAGACTCACCAGCCAGGAAAGAATTCTCTGTAGTAACTCAGATCCGATCCCATCACAGGCCATTGGGCCTATTTACCATGCATAGTTAATATGATTTTGACAATTAATTGATCTTTATCTCATCGTACCATCTCCTCCATAAACTTACTGAGTTTAATCTTGAAGCCAGATAGGTCTTTTGCCCCCACTGCTTCCCTTGGAAGTCTATTCCAGAACTTGACTCCTCTGCTGATTAGAAAGCTTCGTCTAATTTCAAGTCTAAACTTCCTGATGGCCAGTTTATATCCATTTGTTCTTTTGTCCACATTGGTACTGAACTTAAATAATTCCTCTCCCTCTCCGGTATTTATCCCTCTGATATATTTATAGAGAGCAATCATACCTCCCCCTTAACCTTCTTTTGGTTAGGCTAAACAAGCCAAGCTCCTTGAGTCTCCTTTCATAAGACAGGTTTTCCATTCCTTGGATCATCCTAGTAGCCCTTCTCTGTACCTGTTCAAGTTTGAATTCATCCTTCTTAAACATGGGAGACCAGAACTGCACACAATATTCCAGATGAGGTCTCACCAGTGCCTTGTATAGCGGTACTAACACCTCCTTATCTGTACTGGAAATACCTCGCCTGATGCATCCCAAGACCGCATTAGCTTTTTTGATGGCCATATCACATTGGCAGCTCATAGTCATCCTGTGATCGACCAGTACTCCAAGGTCCTTCTCCTCCTCTGTTACTTCCAAATAATGCATCCCCAGTTTATAACAGAAGTTCTTGTTATTAATCCCTACATGCATGACCTTGCACTTTCCACTATTAAATTTCTGCTAATGGTCACCCCTGTACATTTTGCTGAATGAAGGGGTTTGGTCAGCTCTGAAAGTGAGCCAAGGAAATTTGTAGTGCAGTTGAACCTGAAGACCCAGCTAGAGTTTTTGCTGTACCAGAAATTTGCTGAAATGTGTGGCCTTTTATTTTATTTAAAGCAAATTTAGTGATGTTTTATTATATCACCATGGGTTTGGCTCTGGTTGCTACAGTTTCAGGCTCAATACAGTGAGATTGCCTCTGGTGCTTTTCTCAAATTTGGAGGCTCTAGGAACACACGAAGACCAAGGATAATAACCACAGACACAATCAAAGTACAAAGTCTTATCTGTACTACAAGTTCTATTAAAGCAATAAATAAAGTTACAATTACCCATGAATATAGAAATCCTACAAAAAACTATGCAATAATTATAACTGTGGTCACACTTACCTCCTCAAAGATATTCTAGGGTCTGGTGGACCTCTCAATAGATTATCGTCAGTAGAGGGATAGTTCCTGTTGGGTCATCCCTTGGGTCTTCCCACTTATACCCAATCAGGGGACCAACCAGGGGTGAAAGTAACTTAAAGGACTTACCAATATGCCGGAGTCCTGAGCAGGGGCAGGGCCTCAACCGGAAGAGGCTGGCCTTTAAAATCCCAGGGCCCTTTAAATCAAGATTTAAAGGGCCTGGAGCTGCGGTAGCAGTGTCTGGAAGCCCCAGGCCCTTTAACTCAGAGCCGGAGCTACCAGCTGCAGAGGCAGCTGGGAACCCCAGGGCTCTGGCCGCTGCTACTGCAGCAGAGCCCCAGACCCTTTAAATCACTGCTGGAGCCCCCGGCTGCCACCGCTACCCCAGGACTCTGGCAGTGGGGCTTGGGGAAGATTTAAGGGGCAGAGGGCTCCGCTACAGTACTGGTGGCTGGGAGCCCCTGGCCCTTTAAATCACTGCCGGAGCCCCACCACCGCTAACCCAAGGTTCCGGCAGCGGGGCTCAGGAGGCAATTTAAAGGGCCTGGGGCTCCGGCTGCCGCTTCTGCAGTGGAGCCCCTATAAATTGCCGCTGGAGCCCCCGGCTGCCACCGCTACCCAGGGGCTCCGCCAGCAGAGCTCCAGCAGTGATTTAAAGGGCCCGGGGCGGTAGTGGCGGCCAGAGCCCCGGGCCCATTAAATTGCCTCCTGAGCCCCGCTGCCGGAACCTTGGGTTAGCGGTGGTGGGGCTCCGGCAGTGATTTAAAGGGCCAGGGGCTCCCAGCTGTTGCTGTTACCTCTGGCCTCTGACAGAGATTTAAAGAGCCTGGGGCTCCACTGCCGTAGCAGCAGCTAGGAGCTCTGGGCCCTTTAAATCACTGCCAGAGACCCCGGCTGCCGCCACTACCCCAGGGGCTCTGGAAGTGGAGCTCAGGCGGTGATTTAATGGGCCTAGGGCGGTATCGGCGACTAGAGCCCCGGGCCTGTTAAATCGCAGCCTGAGCCCCGCTGCTGGAGCCCTGGGGTAGCAGCAGCAAGGCTCAGGCAGCGATTTAAAGGGCCAGGGGCTCCCAGCCACCGCTACCACAGTGGAGCCCCGGGCTCTTTACATCGCAGGTCTGGGGAAGCTGGTCTGGTCCAGTGCACCGGCTCTTGCCAGTATGCTGTACCAGCCCGTACCAGCTTACTGTCACCTCTGGGACCAACCCTCTTTTACAGTGTAATTCTGAGTACACCTAACACTTTAATCATGTGCATGAAGATGTCAACCTTCTTTTCCTTATCTGTACTTTCGCACCCCATGAATACTGAACTGCCCCGTTTTTCATAGGTTGTTCATAGTTTCTCTTATTCTCATTAGCATTTATTCATGCCATCTACCGGTAGGGTCAAACAGACATTCAAAGATGTTGCAGTCAGGTGTTTTGTGGTCTTGGAAAATACATTGCAGTCTATTGCAATCCATTTTTCCATAACCTCACCTACTGGCACATCTTATGCAGTAACCTTGTGACCTTGTTGGCATAGGGAAAGGAGTACTTGTGGAACCTTAGAGACTAACCAATTTATTTGAGCATAAACTTTCGTGAGCTACAGCTCACTTCATCGTATGCATACTGTGGAAAATACATAAGATGTTTTTATACACACAAACCATGAAAAAATGGGTGTTTATCACTACAAAAGGTTTTCTCTCCTGCTGGTAATAGCTTATCTAAAGTGATAGGGTTATTCCTTGGTCCCTCACTCATGTCAAGCATTCTTAAGCCTCTGGCCTAGCCTGGCTAAGCTAAAACCTTACATGTCTCTGCCTGTCAACTTTGTGTTTCAGCCATGCTATACTAATACCTAATTCGCCCTCATCATTCTTAAATACTTATCGATCCTATATTTCAATAATCCTACAATTTAAATCTATTTAGCATACATGGATTATATATGAAATAGCATATGAGTTGACCATAACATCACATAATACAATGATAAATGGATGATAAAATGAACTAATTGGCTACATATGCTTACAGGACTGGGATGCAGCATGGCTGGAAATTGACTATATTCTGAGCTAGCATATGGAGTTTCCATGGCACAAGCAAAGCTAACCATGAACACGAGCTACTCCCTCTCGGTTTCACTAGAAAATCCTGCCCCTGTGCCCACCTAACAATGGTAACATGGACAGGGAAAGAGAGACACCACAACTTCATTTTGTTCCCCAAAGTTTCAGATCAACACCACAACTACCTCACCTCTCTATAGTGAAGTGACACCACACTGTATTTGCCAACTGCCACACTGATTCCTTGTCCTACCCCCATTTCTCCCAGCTTGTTCGGCATGGCTCAGTGTGTTTGTAAGGGAAATGGTAAGATATGGGTGGGAGGAAGAAGCATGAAACACTGTAATCTCCCAAGGAACAAAGATGGCTGTTACGAACTTTAGACAACCAACTATACATTTCTAGCCTCTCCTTTCCTGTGGTCATCAGTGTGGCCCCCTGGCCTTCGCTGCCTGAGGCTTGGCCGAGAAATGCACAGACACACTGGCACAATGATTATTATCAAACAACCCGTTTTATAGTTTCAGGCAAATGCATAATAATGGTTCATGGGGAAATCAATACAATCATTGATTTATAGTCATTTCTTGTTTGGGGACCATATAAGGGTTGAAACAGAGCAGGGTTTGGGCTTAAAATCAGGAGTACAGCACTGGAACGAGGGGAGATATTGGTGTGGGTCCATTGTAACTTCCCTGCTTTGGGGTCTGGTTCTTGCTGTCGCTTGTGGTTCCTCCTCTGTTCATATATGGGGGGTTCCTCTGCCAGCTCCTCTAGCTAGAGGTGCAGAATCACATGATCCTCATCTTCCAGGGTATCCTCTGTGCTCCCTTTTGCTTCCTCACTCTGGCCCTCATCAGCATCCCGTTGGACAATGAGGCCAGCAGGGTTGAGGAAGCAGTTATGAGCCACTTCAGGGTCTGTATTGGGAGCCCTTGACTGCAACCAGTTAAGCTTATTGTAAAAGGGGGCATCTAAGGTGATCCCTCCAAAGTGACTATTTGCCCTCCTGTAAAGGAGTCCCAGGGTCCTGGCATTGGGCCAGAATCAGTGATGAGCTGCCAAAATCTTAACAATCGGTTCCCTAGAAAAAGTTCTGATTTAAGGGATGTGCCCCAATATGTATTTTTTGTACCAACAGGGTTACCATACATCCGTATTTTCCCGGGAGGAATTTTTAAAATTTAAAAATTTCTCCCAGATGGCGATTTAAGAACCAAAAAGCCAGACCTGTCCGGGAAAATACGGATGTATGTTAACCCTGCCTAAAGTTCTTTTTAAAAAAGATGGGCCTGAACTAGAAATGAGCTCCGATTCACATGTGTGGGTCCCCGCCACTCCCTGGGGGTGTGCTAGGGTGACCAGATGTCCTGATTTTATAGGGACAATCCCGATTTTGGGGTATTTTTCTTATATAGGCTCCTATTACCCCCCCACCCCCTGTCCTGATTTTTCACACTTGCTGTCTGGTCACCCTAGGGTGTGCACATGTGTGGGTCCCAGCTGCTCCCTGTCCCCCTCATTGAAGCAGGTGTGCAGGGTTACTGCCCTGGGACCTGCAGGGCACCAGTGGACTTGGGGCCAGCTGCAGACAGGGGCGTGGGGCAGGGCTAGCTGGAGGCAGGGGGTGCAGGGCTCGCTGCGGGCAGGGCAGGGGGTGAGGGGGTGGCTGGAGACAGGAGCTAGCTGTGGGCAAGACAGGGGTGCGTCAGGGGCTGGCTGCAGGCAGGAGGTGCGGGGTGGCTGGAGACGGGCTGGTGCGGGCAGGGGGTGCGGGGTGGCTGGAGACAGGGGCTGGTGCGGGCAGGGCAGAGGGTGTGGGGCTGGTGCGGGTAGACCGGGGGGTGCGCCAGGGGCTGGCTGCAGGCAGGGGGTGAGAGGGTGGCTGGAGACAGGGGCTGGCTGTGGGCAGGGCAGGGGATGCAGGGGTGGCTGGAGACAGGGGCTGGTGTGGGCAGGGGGTGCGGGGGTGGCTGGAGACAGGGGCTGGTGCAGGCAGGGCAGAGGGTGTGGGGCTGGTGCGGGTAGACCAGGGGTGCGCCAGGGGCTGGCTGCAGGCAGGGGGTGAGAGGGTGGCTGGAGACAGGGGCTGGTGCGGGCAGGGCTGGAGGTGCGGCAGGGGCTGGTGCGGGCAGGGGGTGCGGGAGTGGCTGGAGACGGGCTGGCTGCGGGCAGGGCAGGGGGTACGGCAGGGGCTGGTGCGGAGCTGGATGGAGACAGGAGGGTGCGTGGTTGGCTGGATGCAAGGGGGTGTGGGGCTGGCTGGAGGTAGGGGCTGGCTGCAGGCAGGGCAGGGGGTGCATGCGGCAGGGGCTGGCTGCGGGCAGGGGGTGCGGTGGTGGCTGGAGGCGGGCAGGGGCTGGCTGCGGGCAGGGGGTTTGGGGGTGGCTGGAGGCAGGGCAGGGATGTGGCAGAGGCTGGTTGCAGGCATGGGGTGCGGGGGTGGCTGGAGATGAGCTGGCTGCGGGCAGGGGGTGCAGGGTGGCTGGAGGCAGGGCAGGGGTGTGGTGGGGGCTGGCTGCAGGCAAGGGGTGCAGGGGTGGCTGGAGGCAGGGCAGGGGTGTGGCGGGGGCTGGTTGCAGGCAGGGGGTGCGGGGGTGGCTGGAGATGGGCTGGCTGTGGGCAGGGGGTGCAGGGGTGGCTGGAGCCAGGGCAGGGGTGTGGCAGGGGGTGCAAAGGTGGCTGGAGGTAGGGCAGGGGTGTGGCAGGGGCTGGCTGCAGGCAGGGGGTGCGGGGCTGGCTGCAGGCAGGGGCTGCTGCGGGCAGGGGGTGCGGCAGGGGCTGGCTGCGGGCAGGGAATGCGGGGGTGGCTGGAGACGGGCAGAGGGTGCGGGGGTGCCTGGAGACAGGGGCTGGTGCAGGCAGGGCGGTGGGTGCTCATGGGGAGAGCGGCTCGGAGTAGCCTGAGCAGCAGGACGCAGCCCAGGCCCAGCAGAGCAGCTGGGGACCCACCAGGCAGCATCGGGAGCCCCAGGGCTGGGGGTCGGGGGAGCAGCAGCAGCACCAGGGCTCCTGCCCCGGGGCCAGGTGGCAGCACACATGGCTCCCACAGCGCAGCGCTCCTGTCAGCCGGAGGAGGAATTACATCACTTCCCGGCCGGAGCCCATCAAAGCCTCAGCGCCCCCTGCAAGGAAGCGGGTTAACAACCAGTTCCTAAACTGCTTCAAAATTTAATAACTGGTTCGCGCGAACTGGCTCCAGCTCACCACTGGCCAGAATCAGCTGAGTTGCCCACCTGTTCCAGCCTTTGTGAAATTTCCAGGTACAGATGAATAGTCCTGTCACTCCAGGTGGATGATGGTGTACTCTGACCGTATATTGATCAGCACATGGTGTGGTCGGTAGACTAGGCGTCTGCTCTCTGAGCAGGCTCGATGTTTACCTGTATTGATCTGTAAAAAGTAAAGTAGAAAGGTATTCTGATGTGATCAACTCACTACTGCCAATGAAAACGGAAGGGGCGGGGGGTGGGACAGGGACCCTTATAGACTGGGTAAGGGTCAGGCAAAAAAGGGTACAGTGCACTGTAGGACTTGGGGGTGGAGGACTATTGAAAGGCATGATCTGGAACACGCCTCTTTTTCCTGTCCACACTGCAAACTGGCATAGGTACAAGGCTGTGCTACAACCAAAGACATGTACTTACCCATGTCCCTGAGGAGTGCTAGCTTACTCACCTTCAGACACGAGTGTCTGGAGTTTAAATGGATGCATTGACACATGTACAGTCACTAGTGTAGATGTATCCTGAAATGCGGCATGAAAGGCAACAGGTAGGCAGACAGCTGGTACACTTAACAGTGAAGGGGAGGAGAAACTTTGTGTTTGAGCATGAGGCCAAACCCTTTTAGCTATTATCACTATTGTTTATTTTGTTACTACACCCAAAATTTTCTCGATGCTTTATAGAACAAATGTAAAAAGCCATGACCTTTAACCTGAAGAGCTTCATCATCAACAGAAGAGTGAAAGAATTGGTTGACTCACTATTTCTTACAATTGGACAATACATTGTGTTGCCAATGAAACTAAGATCCTATTATAATAAATGAGCTAGAAACCTGCTTGAAATGTATCCACAGCTATGGTTTAGAATGGAGTGTATAGTTTTTAGGTAAATAACAGTGCCATCTAGTGGCTCAATAAAATATTGCAAAGAGCACTGTAAAAAGTTTTCGCAAAAAGAAAAGGAGTACTTGTGGCACCTTAGAGACTAACCAATTTATTTGAGCATAAGCTGTAGCTCACGAAAGCTTATGCTCAAATAAATTGGTTAGTCTCTAAGGTGCCACAAGTACTCCTTTTCTTTTTGCAAATACAGACTAACACGGCTGTTACTCTGAAACCTGTAAAAAGTTTTACTTTTGTTTAGAGGTATAAAGTACTTTCACAAAATTCATTTATTAATTTTTTGTGGATATGATCATAAACTTTTTACAGTCTACAAAAATATAAATAAGAAAATTTTGAAAAGTTCTACATTCTGTGTTAGCGGTCACTTCTTGCACCTCTTGTAATTGTGGTGACACTAAGGGTATTGCATTTATTTTAAAATCGTCTTGGATGAAATGGAGCTAAACAGAAGTGTCGTTGCAGACAGTTAACTGGTAGAGAATCAGCAAACTTGCAATAAATTCAGCACCTTTTATGAAATTTAAATTCAATTTTACAAAAGTAGGTTAAAAATTGATTGGTGTCTTGGGAGTGTTTACCCAATTTTAATGTTTCCAAGATTTTTACAAAATTGTAAAATTAAATTTGATATTTAAAAAGTTCAGGGAAAGAGCTGTGGTCTTTCTGCACTTGACCAGTTTGATTCTGTCAGGGCGCCATCAAAGCAGGAACTTAGAACAGCACAATTGCAACTAAACAGAAATGTAGGTCATACCCTAAACTGTATTTATGATATGAAAACCTTTGAAAATTGCCATTCCTAATGCTTTCTTAGTGTAGGCATTGAAGTCCCTCTTTGACAGTGTATAGAGTACAACTTTGGAAGAAACTGCACAAGAGCTGGTGCCAGAATGATTTAATTACAGTTAACAAGGGTTGGAACCTCTCTTAGATGGGCAGTGGGGATGACTGCAGGAAGCGGTTGAATTTAAACACTAAACCTGTGTGGATGTGAGTGCGTGGTGTTGAGACTGGGGTGGGGAATTTGTTTATTCATGGTAGTGGAAGAAAAGCTTCCCCAATTTAAGGTAAAATCCTGGACACAATAAAATCAACTGGAGTTCTGCTAGTGACTTCAATAGGACGAGGATTTCACCCTTCATATTTTCTCATTGTCCTAATAACATAGCTTACAAGTGTATAAAATAAAATCCTAAAGTAACAAAGCAAAGTTATTTTTCCCTCTATCAATTCTATTTTCTTCTCTCCAAAGTTCATATAGTCAGTGAAATTATATTTAATTCATTTTAGGGTGATTTAAATTCCCAATGTACACAGAAGTTATGTAATTAAATTGCATCAATGTGTTCCTCTCTCTAACAGGGACCAGCGATCCATACGTCAAGTTTAAAATTGGAGGAAAAGAAGTGTTCAGAAGTAAAACTATACACAAGAATCTCAATCCTGTGTGGGAGGAAAAAACTTGCATTCTTATTGATCACCCTCGGGAACCACTGTATATAAAGGTGAACCATTCATTTATTTTACTTCTCTAGAAGTTTTACTAAACAATTCTAGATATTGTTCTTTATCTCTGAAAAAATTATCATAGAATGCTACATTTCATAAAGGAACACGATCAGCAAATTTTTATCCTGTAAAGTTTTTTTTTTTTTTTTTTTAGCAAAACAGTGGTAATGACTTTCATTATATTTTTATAAAATCGGGGAAATCAATTAAAAAAATGTAAATACATCTTTTTCATGTGATCATTTCAGACAATGGTGTGCTAGTCTGTGAAAGCCAGAAAGTGAAACTGATTAAAAAGATGTCTGTCTTTTGTATCCAAGTGAAATGCAAAATTAAGAAATAAAAAATGTAAATTAGGCTTCCAAAACTCTTCAGTTTTTAATAGTCTATTGTTATTAGTAAAGAAAAGGAAAAAAATTGAGTTTTTTATATATAATGTTTTTAATTTGTATTTATAGGAACACCATTATACATAGGATAATTTTTACATAAAACACATTTCTGGCATATTGAAAAATTGTTCTTTGCTGAAGGGTAATTTGAGCCTGATCCTACCAAGTGCTGATTGATAGCTTTTTCATATTTACTTAACTGTGAGATTTAATTTAAATGTATCTGATTAAAAATAACTTTCTCTTTTACTATTCGGGCAATGATTAGTTAGTGAATCAGACAGAGATCATGCAGTTTGTTGCATGTCCTTTACACTGTTCTATATTATCTGATATAATGTTAGTGTTGTGATATTTCAAAGCCTGATTTATGCCATCTTCAGTAGCAGTTCTATTGGAGTTAACATGAGTAAAGGTGGCATCACTGGGCCCTTACTTTTCTAGATTTTTGTTTTTGTAACTTGTAACAGTTGTGTTTTCTTTGTGTTTTCTTTCCTTTTTTTTATTCATTTCCTCAACAAGGTCTGTTTCCCCGGCTTTTAACGTGAGAGGGGATAATTATCCCTGCACCATTGGCACTAATGTGTACAATGGCCACAGACTTCTCTCCAGGTTTCTATAAGAGGTTTGTTTAGGTCAGGAGTGGCCAAACTTACTCATTCTCCGAGTCACATATGACAACTTTCAGAAGTTCGAGAGATGGGGCACGCCTGCTGGGGCTCAGGGCTTCATCCACGCGGGAGGCGCCTGACAGGGCTCGGGGCTTCAGCCTTGCTCTGCTGAAGCTCTGTGTCCCAGCAGGTGTGCCTTGCAAGGCTGAAGCCCCAAGGTCCCCCTTCTCACTGGGCAGAAGCCCCTACCTCACCACCTCGCTGCAAGGCAGAAGTCCTGATCTCTGCCTGTGACCTGATCTCCCCCTGGGACCGGGGGGAGATCAGCTAAGGTCACTCAATTAGAGTGAACTGCAAAGAATGGGGCAGGCAATCCCGAAAGCTGGTGGATATTCCAATACTTAGATTTACCGAGCCAGTACATAACAGCTTCTATAATACCTCACTGGTTACCCAGAAGCCAACAACACAGTTCCCTTAAAACAACCCAGCCTTGGGCCTCAACCGAGACACCCAAGTCATATATGATGAGGATCACTGAAAATCTTATTCATCATATAAAAAAGTTCTACCAATCCCAAAGGATCGGACACATTAACTTCCAGGTTAATGAATATTCCAGATCTTACCCAAATATACGCTTACCACCAATTCTTATTAACTAAACTAAAATTTATTAAAAAAAAAAGAGAGAGAGTATTAGTTAAAAGATCAGTGTACATACAGACATGAGTATAATTCCTGAGATTCAGATTCATAGCAGAGATGGTGAGCTTTGTAGTTGCAAAGAGTTCTTTCAGAATTGGTTCATAGGTTATAGTTCAATGTTTATATTCAGGGTGTTCCAGTTTAGGACTGGAGATCTCAATCTTGGGCTTAACCTTCTCCTGAAGCATTAAGTAGATCTGAGATAAAAAGGATTGGGACCCAAGGCATCTTTATGCAGTTCGGAGTCCTTAGGCAAACAATAGGCAATCATGGATACTTTGTTGAAGACCTATTTCCTAAGCATCATTGGTAATTAGTTACCCAAATTAACACAAGGCAGTTTATCCATTAGGCAGTCTATGACAAACTTTAAAGAGACATATAGACAATGACATTATTTCACCGAAGATTCATCTAGCTGTTAATATTCCCTTTTGATATTTGAATCAACAGCCATAGTGACAGACAGGAACTGTCTGTTTACATGGCTAACATTTAACAAGATATGAGTACACACGTACAATTAGTATCGCCTCTAATTTCTAACAATATAGGTTTGCATTTCAAAATTCTAGTCTATCTACCATGGAATGGCCCTAATTACCGTTTACGTACTCTTATAACATTTCTCTAATGGTTGGCTTTGGGTCATTTAGCCTGCACTGCTTAACCATTTCTGGCCATGTGTTACACTTTGTATAAGATTTGTTGGAATTATATGACCGCGGTAGCAACAATGGTTTGCATGGTCATACTTTAATCAGATAACATCACCCCACACACACAGAGTCTGGTAGGTGGAGAATGGGGAGGGGGGTCTGCAAGATGCACTTTAATTGTAAAAGAGCCACATATGGCTCATGAGCCACAGTTTGGCCACCTCTGGTTTAGATGCTTCATGAGATCTTCCACCCTCTCATGGTAGACAAGTCAGCTAACAGCTACCACATACTGATTTATTATTTTTTTCAGTGATAAAAATCCCCTTACGTAAATCTCCTAATTGTTTAATTTAGATTGTAATTCCTTTTTAAAGAAAATTCTATAAAGCACCTTGCAAAATTATATTGCTAGCAGTCTATTATCAGTACTAATACTTCCACCACAGTCCATTTACTTCTGACAACTATATCTCAGCCATCCAGCCTGGGCTTTGTAGAATTACTCAGTGCAACAATTTAGGTATAATTCATAACCTGGATGCTGAATCCATGATTTTTTTTTAAAATCTCT
Organism: Lepidochelys kempii; assembly: GCF_965140285.1. Classification (NCBI taxonomy): domain Eukaryota; kingdom Metazoa; phylum Chordata; order Testudines; family Cheloniidae; genus Lepidochelys; species Lepidochelys kempii. The sequence continues at coordinate 61,128,986 of NC_136384.1, read as the reverse complement.
TACATCTGTTTTTCCTCTTCAGTCTCAATGGATTTGTTATAAAATGACTTGTTCTGTCAATAGAAGTTTGATATTATTCATTTTATGCAGTCCAGATCTAATAGTTCCTTGGACATTTCCATAAGTAGGCACACTGAACTTTAAATGACCAGCTTTAAATTTTAATTTACTTGCCTCAGATAGGCATGAACCCTTGGTAATCCTGCTTTAACAGGATGAAAATCCATCCTGAGAAATGGACACTTAAGAAACATTTATTAATTAAGGAACTTTCAAAAAAGGTTTTCTAATACTTGAAATACTTTCTTCTCTTGTATGTCTTAGGTCTTTGATTATGATTTTGGACTTCAGGATGACTTTATTGGATCAGCTTTTTTGGATCTCACGTCACTAGAATTAAACAGGTACAATGCTGGTGTGAAAGTCCATGGAGTCATACATGCACAGTCCTTGAGGTGTCAACTAATCTCATACTTGTGGCATTGCAAATAGAATTTTCAAGACGCTTAAAAATAACAAGCCTCTGCCACTTCAGCTAACAGTCAAAGGACATGTAGCCTTAGAGCATTGCTGTAACATTAATGTTACTAATAATACTGTGTTGAGTCATTGTACATAACACTTGCTGTAGTACCTACAGGTGGCTTAGGATGCAGTCATTTTATTTTTGTTCCCATGATTTTTATTGTTGTTCTAAAATTTAGCTTTCTTCTGTTTTAATTGAAATAAATTTTATAGTTTAGATTGAATTACTTCAGTATGTACCAGCTGCTTAGAAAGCATGAAATGTGAAACTGTCAGGATCCTGACAAGGGCAGTTGGGATCAAGGTCAAACCTGAGGCTGAGAGTAGCAGAGGAATTCATAGTCAAGTTCCAGGCTGGGGTTGATAACGAGGATCAGAGTCTGAGTCAGGTTTCAGTGGCTGGGTCAGGAGGAAAGGTTCAAATTAAGCTGAGGTTGAAGCCAGGACTTCAAGAGCATGAATGGAATGATTGTGGCAGCTACAGGAGATGCGTGCTGTTGCCAGACGCTTCCTGGAACACCCCTTCAGTTTATATACAGCAGGGAGCTAATCAGTAGCTGTGAGGTTGCTGCCTTGCAGACCTCTTGAGGCAGGACTTCCCATGGTCTGTGTCCACAGCAAGTCATGGGTAGTGGGGCATGAGCTGGTTATAGCTGCTTCTGGGTTGCAGCATGGAGATGTTCACTGCCTGACAGCTCTATAAATCCAGGTTTGAGACATGTTGGTTGGCTCTTACACAATTGTATTTAGAGGTTTGTCCTTAAGAATAGATATAAACTAAAATTCATTAAAGTAATTGATTTTTAAAATGATTTTCTAAGTTGTTTCATGTAAAATGTGGATTCTGTTGAGCCTGGTGTTTCAGAAACGTCATTAAACTGGTGCTCAAAATGCAGAATAAATGTTTGTCTTTTGGTCTGCTAGACCAACAGATATCAACTTGACTCTGAAGGATCCTCACTACCCTGACCATGATCTGGGAACTATATTATTATCAGTTCTACTGGCTCCCAAAGAAGAACAGAGGGAAGTGGTAAGTTTAAAAGTTTCAAAAAGTAAGTGTTAACATGTTTTCACTTACAGAACACAGATAATGTGATCCTTCCATGGTCAGATGATTGGTAGCATAAGAAGAGGAGACTACAATCTTGAAACAAATTTGTTATAAGTAAACACTATTGATCACTGTTTATGATGCATTTGAGCGAAAATGTCCTACTTCAGATCAGATCCTCTTGTGAAAATAGTGAGGGATACGGGTGGAAAATAAATGTACAACAGTCTCAAACAAAATTCCAAGTGAATATTAGTAATTAATATGGAAGTGCACTGATGAACCATTTTCTTGTTAAAGAATTTTGGACCTAGTGCTGCAGTGTCAACATTTCAACCATATTCCAGTGTTGGAATGAAGAGGGAAACTTGTAATAATTAGAATTTCTGCTTCTTGGCATTTAGTTGTGGAAACACTGGATATTTTTTGATGTCTTAGTAAAGTGCCATAAATGAAATGACCATTTCTTTTCTGCACTTACTGTAATTTACTTCTCCATCATGCCATAAAAAAGACAAGGGCATGGCATAAAGATGATGGTCAAGAACAAGGTTTCAGAGATTGGGAGAAGAACAAAAATAAATGCATTAAATAACTTAAACATTTTTTTGGTCAGGATGGATTTTCATTAAGTCAAGCTTTTACCAGGTAACTATTTGCTTCAAGAAAGAATCTGTGAAATCTGCAACATATTAAACCTGATTCACAGCTTCATAAACTAGTTCTCTCTCATTTTCAGTTAAAATCTATAAAGAGAGACAATTTTATTTAGTTTACAATACAGAACATGGATGCAACTGTAGCTTTTAAAAATATGAGAAAGTTAAGTAATGAAGAATTAATATTTATATTGTGTCAAATTTTATTCCTGAGCATATTTGCTATTATTTATTTATGCTGACTGCAAAGCTATCACTTTTCATTCAAAGGATGACATTTCATAGAATCATAGGATACAGCAGTAACCTCAAAATGGGCACTTTAAAACACTGGAAAATGTTGACATTATGTGGGCATTTGGGCCATTAGATGCAGAAAACTTGAGCTTTCCTACAGGATTTGCCAATTTCATATTTTAGTGGACCTATTTATTATTACCTATGTCATTACATTTGATCTTTTGTGTAAAATTTCTGAAAGTGTATGTCTTATTGAGTTTTGAGTCTAAGACACTTAGGTGATTTTGAAAATGTTATCCTTTTGTTTTTCCAAATGCCCTGTTAATGTAAATTCAGCATTTAGCTTGGATCCTTTTTCCTGTTGACTTTTGAGTTGCAACCGCTCTGGCCAATTTACATTAGAAATTGAACTAAATCAGAAATTTAGAAATTAACTACAGTTTGAACAGTGCCTGTAAATCAACATGGATTCTCTTTCCTACAACTCACGTTTTTGGTCCCACACGGGCAGAAAATTGTTGTAATCTCATGAAGAACTCCTCTATTCAAATTAATGGGAAATCTGATTCTACCCCTAGAATTTCACAAAGGAAGTAGAGAGAATCCCTTCTGGAAAGCAGCATCAACCTCTTGACAAGTTATATAGTGAGATGAGTTTTAAGACCCACTGTATGATGGGAAATCCTCCCCACTGCCTTTTCCATTCCCCCTCTCAGTGGGACCACGTAAGAACATGCCCAATGGTTCATGGAATTTGGGTTGACATATTTGTCTTTTATTGCTCTGAATTATAAATAGATTTTATGTGAAATAGATTTCAAGAAATATTTAGTACTCACTCCTAAACACCAAAATTGAAAAAAATCCTTTTAATCTTCTGGGTGTTCAATAGGGAATGTAAAATCCGCCCACCACAACCAATGATCAAACATAAGTCTTACTACCTGAACCAAGCATCAAAGGTCAAGTAAACCAAGCTAAGTGGTTTAACAGTAGGTAGAACAGAAAAAAAGTTAGTCTCCATGGTCTTTCGCAGACTGTATTTTACCCTGTATAAAACAGGACTGTAGTACGTAGTACATAGTCTTGTTGGAGTGTCATACAACTACTATGTACTTAGGGAAAGCTGGGGAGGACTGAAACATTGTTTTTCATTTTTCCTCCAGCTATAATTAAACCACCAGTACATGAATGTGTATGACTGGTACTTGGAATGCTGTAGAGTTAGAGTTCTGAAAACAATTCTCCCACCAGTAAGTCCCCTCATGACATTCTGTAAGAGTTGCTTGAAAAAAAGACAAACCTATTATGCGTATATTCAAAAAATGGAAGTGCAATGTCTCTTTTAAACAACAGCTTCATCCATTTTGCTCAGCACAATATCCTACACATTTGCATCATGACAAGTATTTCTGATAATAAATTGTAAAACATATCCGAGATTAAATTTGGTCATTAAAGCAGGCATTACTGAGCTATTTGGCAAAAAACCTGTTGCTCAAAGTGACCTAACTTGTGAAATTGGAATTATTCTACTTTAACATTGGTTTAACAGTCAGAAGAATATTACTTTTTTGTAAGGAAAACTTCTGATGTAGAAAGTAACATTCTACAGATTTTTTTTTTAACACACATACTCAAACACAGACATATCCCTGTTGAGGTTACAGGGACAAACCATCCCAATGAGTCGAAAGAATAGTAAATATGGCAGGCGACCAGCTTGGCTTAATGGTGAAATCCTAGCGGATCTTAAACATAAAAAAGAAGCTTACAAGAAGTGGAAGGTTGGACATATGACCAGGGAAGAGTATAAAAATATTGCTCGGGCATGTAGGAATGTTATCAGGAGGGCCAAATCGCACCTGGAGCTGCAGCTAGCCAGAGGTGTCAAGAGTAACAAGAAGGGTTTCTTCAGGTATGTTGGCAACAAGAAGAAAGCCAAAGAATGTGTGGGCCCCTTACTGAATGAGGGAGGCAACCTAGTGACAGAGGATGTGGAAAAAGCTAATGTACTCAATGCTTTTTTTGCCTCTGTTTTCACTAACAAGGTCCGCTCCCAGACTGCTGCGCTGGGCATCACAAAATGGGGAAGAGATGGCCAGCCCTCTGTGGAGATAGAGGTGGTTAGGGACTATTTAGAAAAGCTGGACGTGCACAAGTTCATGGGGCCGGACGAGTTGCATCCGAGAGTGCTGAAGGAATTGGCGGCTGTGATTGCAGAGCCATTGGCCGTTATCTTTGAAAACTCGTGGCGAACCGGGGAAGTCCCGGATGACTGGAAAAAGGCTAATGTAGTGCCAATCTTTAAAAAAGGGAAGAAGGAGGATCCTGGGAACTACAGGCCAGTCAGCCTCACTTCAGTCCCTGGAATAATCATGGAGCAGGTCCTCAAAGAATCAATCCTGAAGCACTTGCATGAGAGGAAAGTGATCAGGAACAGCCAGCATGGATTCACCAAGGGAAGGTCATGCCTGACTAATCTAATCGCCTTTTATGATGAGATTACTGGTTCTGTGGATGAAGGGAAAGCAGTGGATGTATTGTTTCTTGACTTTAGCAAAGCTTTTGACACGGTCTCCCACAGTATTCTTGTCAGCAAGTTAAGGAAGTATGGGCTGGATGAATGCACTACAAGGTGGGTAGAAAGCTGGCTAGATTGTCAGGCTCAACGGGTAGTGATCAATGGCTCCATATCTAGTTGGCAGCCGGTATCAGTGGAGTACCCCAAGGGTCGGTCCTGGGGCCAGTTTTGTTCAATATCTTCATAAATGATCTGGAGGATGGTGTGGATTGCACTCTCAGCAAATTTGCGGATGATACTAAACTGGGAGGAGTGGTAGATACGCTGGAGGGGAGGGATAGAATACAGAAAGACCTAGACAAATTGGAGGATTGGGCCAAAAGAAATCTGATGAGGTTCAATAAGGATAAGTGCAGGGTCCTGCACTTAGGACGGAAGAACCCAATGCACAGCTACAGACTAGGGACTGAATGGCTAGGCAGCAGTTCTCCGGAAAAGGACCTAGGGGTGACAGTGGATGAGAAGCTGGATATGAGTCAGCAGTGTGCCCTTGTTGCCAAGAAGGCCAATGGCATTTTGGGATGTATAAGTAGGGGCATAGCGAGCAGATCGAGGGATGTGATCGTTCCCCTCTATTCGACATTGGTGAGGCCTCATCTGGAGTACTGTGTCCAGTTTTGGGCCCCACACTTCAAGAAGGATGTGGATAAATTGGAGAGAGTCCAGCGAAGGGCAACAAAAATGATTAGGGGACTGGAACACATGAGTTATGAGGAGAGGCTGAGGGAGCTGGGATTGTTTAGCCTGCAGAAGAGAAGAATGAGGGGGGATTTGATAGCTGCTTTCAACTACCTGAAAGGGGGTTCCAAAGAGGATGGCTCTAGACTGTTCTCAATGGTAGCAGATGACAGAACGAGGAGTAATGGTCTCAAGTTGCAGTGCGGGAGGTTTAGATTGGATATTAGGAAAAACTTTTTCACTAAGAGGGTGGTGAAACACTGGAATGCGTTACCTAGGGAGGTGGTAGAATCTCCTTCCTTAGAGGTTTTTAAGGTCAGGCTTGACAAAGCCCTGGCTGGGATGATTTAACTGGGAATTGGTCCTGCTTTGAGCAGGGGGTTGGACTAGATGATCTCCTGAGGTCCCTTCCAACCCTGATATTCTGATTCTATGATATATTGTGCTAGTCACTATTCAGGAAGAATGACCATCCATTACACAGTGAAATCTAAATATACTGATAATTACCTCATAACAACAGCATGTCTTCTTCATTCCTGCCCCTCAACAGGATCTTTACCATATGGGATAGAAATTGAATGTGAGAAAGGACAGGAGTGCACAGGTTGGCTGGCTTGCAGCCTCTTCCAGATTCCATGGATTATGATGGTAGCAACAGGAAGACATGCTGTTATGTTAGATCTTCAACTCCATTTACTTTCTATATATCATTTTAGCAAAAGGAACAATTTTATTCTTCCATTCAAACTGTGATCGCCTGAGACGTCCCATTTTGAAGAGGGTCTGAGACCTTCATTATTCTACTTTGTAATTTGAGGATGGAATTTCTTATTAAAAAATAGCATGCCAGGCTATGCATATTGGAGTAAAGTTCTAGCAAAGTTACATTAAAAGAGTTTGTGTCATTGTGAAGGAAAGAAGACCTACCAACTTAACACTGAGTTGGTTCATAAGAATGAGTCAATTATTTAAAGATTCAAGATGAAATATATCTTGTGTTCTGCTTCCACATTATTTACTTATTTATTTTATTTATACATAGAGATTTTTAAAAAATCGTATTTCATTCCAATTAAACTATCATGCTAGGGCATTCTTTTAAAAGGTCTTGTAATAGTGAGAGTAGTTTTCAGGGAATTTAATGTAGATGAGATTCAAGAGACAGTTAATTATATTAGAGATATAAGGCAAAACCTTTCCCTTAGTTATTCCTATGCAACTTCATAGGCAAGATGTGGTCCTTATAAAATAATTATTCAAATAACACTCCAAGAGTAAGTAATGAGAGTGGATGGTCTGTAGTGTTTGAGTAAATAATTTTCCTTTTTACTCTGCCATCTGTATTGGTACAGTATACTTCTTAATTAAGGTGTACTTTGGAATAGGACTGAAATTTTTGGAGCATCGCCAAACATGGTTTAATAGTTATAAATACTGGAGTTAGAAGTACACCTCTACCCTGATATAGCGCAACCCTATATAACACGAATTCGGATATAACACGGAAAAGCAGCGCTCCGGTGGGGCAGGACTGTGTGCTCTGGTGGATCAAAGCAAGTTTGATATAACATGGTTTCACCTATAATGTGGTAAGATTTTTTGGCTCCCGAGGACAGCGTTATATCAGGGTAGAGGTGTACTGTTTTTTAGGATGTCATAAGTTCAGAAACATCCTTAGGTTCAAAGGGTAGGGTATCCCTATGCTACTGACCTGAGGATAGTGCACTAGGAGCTCTGCAACTTTTACACCATCATTCAGCTGTGGAGATTAGTCCTGGTACTCATACTTCCTGCAAGGATTCTGTTCCTCTCTTCAGCCCTTCCTGAACAAACATTACCAGTAATTATGAACCTGTGAACTATAATATTGTTTGATGCATTTGTGATGCAGATTACAAAGTCTGATATGATCTTTTGGTCCCCAAACCAAAAGGATTTGGAGTATCATGGCAGTTAAATATTTAACTATAGTGTGTCGAAAGAAGGTAAGGCTTCAAGTGTTAACTTTTGATGGTCTATCAAGAGTAATGTGACTGAGTATTGGAGGGAGCCACATCCTTTTCTCCCATTTGTGAAATGTTGAGGTGTTTTGGTTCTGTGTTGTAGGGAAAGACTGTTTTGGAGGTTTGGAGTTAGTCCCTCAGATGATGAAAATATGTTTAGTCATGTTGTATATTCTTATCTGTGCTAACAGATGTGTGATACCAAATGTGGAACACTGAAAACATCAAACAGTATTGATTCAAGAATAGTAGGCATTTGACTACAAAGGTGCCCAGCCTTTGTCACTTAGAAATATCCAAAAGAGAGGTGAGCCACACCCAGTCTTGCACACACTCGCTCACCTCTCCAATGCTATCGAGCACTCTCTCTGGTTTATCTGCTTGAGAGAAGCTCTGACGGGATACAATGTTCAAAATACTGACTGGTGAGAGGATCTTCCTTCAGATCTGCAGCTGATGTATCCAGTTTCCTCACATAAAAACATGTCACTTTCTAAAATACAGAAAATCCGTGAAAGCATATTAGGTACTGGGAAAAGTGAGATGATATAAATTGTGTAAAGTTATGCTAAATATTCTACATTTCCAATATTTCTTCTAGTGAAAGAAGAGACCTTAGCTTAAAGGAGATTCAGTACAATATTGGTATAAGCACATTCACAATGCATTATTAAAATATTAAAATATCATGAATAAAAATTGTAGTTCTATCATTTTAGGGCAATTTTAACTATAAAAACTATTTTTCTTGAGATGCTTTCCAGAAATGGATCCTAATTATGTATTAGTTGCACTAGTTCCAACAATTCTAAATCAAAAAATCTTGTGTATTTGCTATGTGATGCTAACACAGTCCTTTGCTTACATGAATAATGCAGTTTGAATAATTTGTTGTGTAGACTGGCAGTTTTGGATAATCAATGCAAGCAAAAGAAGAGTTGAGAAAAATAAAATATGAGAAGCACTAGAAAAATGGTATTTCTAATTACAAAAAATTAAGCAGTAGTGTATGAATGATTTTACACTATTAATTGCTACATATAAAAATCTAATTAGAAAAAATGAGGCCTAAAATTAGCTTTAAAATTATCTGTCATGTTTAAATAAAGCTTGTTTGGTTTTTTAACTCACTGCATTAGTTTATGATAAATAGTTGTTTTGTAAAGTGTAATGTAAAGCATGGCATATATATAATTTACAACTGCATGCATACTGATTTAAAAAGCATATTGGTGTGCCTCTTGTAAACTTGTTTCCTGTATCATGGTCATTTGTGCTATTGTGCATGCATGAAATTTTTCTAGCTCTTTCTCTAGCAAAGTTCAATGCACAGATTTCATCACTGGAGAATTTACAAAGTAACTGCATGTTCCATTATATTTTCTAGAACTATAAACTGCTTGGCTAATGTTAGAAGATTAAAAATAAAATAAAAGCTAAAAATCCTCAAATATACAAATGTTACAAGGATGTTACTGATGAATGCAAATAAAACCTGTGGTACTGATTTGTTTCTGAAGTGGTTTATCCCAAATGATTATGCATAATCTTAGTTTGATTTTAGAAAAAATATACCCATTGTTAAAATGTAGTTGATTTGTTTGTCCCCTTGAATTCTATTATGTATTTATGTATCTGCCTAAAGGTTAATAATATCACAGAAAAAGAGAATGAAAGAATGGAATGGATTCAGGTCATGGAATGTTTTCAAATGATACCATTTCCTGCAGTTCATCTATCAGTCTGTTTTGTGCTTCTGTTTTGTGCTTTTGTGTTTTATGCATTTATTTCATTGACTACTAAGCAAAGTTGATTAGATTGTTATTGCTACAACTTTAAACTTATACTGCAACAGCCTGTGTTAATATTGATAAGCTCAAACATACAATCATGCATTTCTGTAGCTAGAATACAAAATAAAGTTCTCAGAGATTAAATAGTATTAGATTTCTATCTGATTTAGCCGTGGGGGCCAATTGTCTCCTCACGTAGGCTGTTATCCAAAACACACTGTATTCAGTGTGTGGCAGTGTGGTACAGTAAATAGGACTCAGGAAATCTGCGCTCTCGACTTGGCTTTGCGGTTGACTCAGAGTGTGACCTTAGTCAAGTTACTTAATTTCTGTATGCCCCAATTTTCCTATTTGTAAAAATAAAGGTAATGATGCTTACCTAACATTGTAAAGCCCTTTGACATCTGTGGATGAAAAGTACTTGCTAAGATTTGAATATTATTTATTGAGGACAAAATTTGGCCCTTTAGGTTTAAACTATGCTTTGCAGCTTAAATAAATACACATGGGTTAACCATTTTTTTCCAATTTTCCAGTTAAAGTTTTATTTTGGGTATGGAAAAGTCTCATGATTTATTTTAAGATTATCAGTAACATACATCTTTCTCCCCCTCCACATTTTTTTCCTCCATGCAGTATTTTTATTTCCTGACTGTGAAATCTCATATTTTAAATCTCTTTTCAGACCACCTGAAAAAGAAAGTGACTAAAATTAAGCATAGTGCACAATTTGCTTATTTTGCAAGGGACAAAGAAAGTTTCAGTGGAACTTAATGCCATTTTATTTGTTCACACTAAATGAAAACTTACATTGCTAAAATAACATTAACCTTTTTATGAATATAAGGTACACAACTTAATTGCTCAAGTGAAATGCTTGATGTGGCAGTTGGAACTCAGCTAAATTGTCCCCCTGCATCCTGACCAGTAGAATCTATTCTGTTCAGTGATTAAGAATTTGTGTCCATGCTCGTTCCTCCCTCAGAAATGACAGTGAATGATTCCTGGGAATGCTAAATTTTGACAAATTATTCAGGTAATCTCATGTGGGCCGCTCCTTTTAAAAAGGAGTCAGAACAAATATCATCATTTTGTAAGATGAATGCCAGAAAGTGTAGTGTGCCAATAATAAAAAGTTTTTGGAGACCTTCAATTCTTTAGCAGTTTTAGTATACAACATCCTGGCTAGACACTTGACACCTTATAAAACATCTTGCTTCTCAGTGCTGTGTATAAAATTTAACTATAAAAAAGGCAGAAAGTGATCAGTGCTTCATAGCACAGCAACAAAATTTTGAGAATGCTCTAATTTCTTATCAGCAGAAAATAAAATCAGAAAAAATTTCAATTGACCAAAGTCTCTTGAGCAGTCAAGGAGTGCTTGGTGCAAGTCTGGAGATGGGCAGAGAACAACGTCTTTAAGCAGCCTTTGTGTTCACCTGATCCTAGGATCAACAGGCACTAGCCTGGAGCAATGAAGATCAAACTAACGGCTGCTGTATCTTATGCCATCTGCTACTGGTGGCCAGGGATTAGCCAGACACGTGGGAGCCCTAGTCACACACCTTTTCCCTGACCACTTTGCTAATAGGAGGGTAGTATTAAAGATTCTATAGTGGCTGCACACCACACAAGGATGCCATTATGCAGGAGGTATCCACCTGTGGCTGTATCTGCTGTGCAAAGGAGCTAGAGTTCTCTAAAATATTGGAGCATGTGTTCCTAAAATTCAAAGCTTATTACTCAAGTGATCAGTCAAAAATTAAAAATTGCTTTTAAAATAATTGATTGTTTTTCATTGCTTTATCCACTTCCCTACTTTTTTTAATTTTAGACATTCTTTGCATTCATTACCTTAATTTCTCCAAAAATATTAGGAGAACCAAATCCATCTGAAGAGTTGCCTTGATTTCAGTCCTGCGTAGTTGTCACTGGAAAATATCTGTCACTACAGTAGCTGTGATTAAATGTGGATTGTCCCTTTAGAAGACAGTTAGCCTCCTTTTTTCTATGTCTGTCAGAGTGAAAGGTAATTAAAATGCTTTATTTCATTTACAGACCATGCTAATGAGGAAGAGTTGGAAAAGATCAAGTAAGGTAATTCTTAGCATGTGGTCATTTAGCATTATTTTTTAGAAGATTGATATGTCATACTAAATATTTCTCTTAGTATTGCATACCATGGCACAGGATTTATTCTCTATTGAAGTTATATTTTTATATAATTTTGGGGACAACTGTGTGAGCCTTTTCAATAATAATGAAACAACTCAAGTGTGTTTTTATAACCTTTTAACTTGTCTCAAATCCATCCAAACATTTCCAGTTATTTATGTAGCTGGCAACCATGACAATGTTTTCCCTAACACTGGTAACCTATCAGGTATGGTAAATTTTCTTTTGTACACACCAGGGCCTAAAGATAAAAGTTCATGCGCTAAGCTGAAAGATATGTGAGGGTCTCTGTGTCCCAATATCACCTAAAATCAAATTAGAAAAAAATAGTTAAATTGACTGAAATTTGCAAGCATAATGTTTCTATCTCGATAGTTCTAAGGAATTAAATCCTCTAACCACAGGACAGACACAGGATAAGCAAGAGTAGTCAAGTTTTCCTACTGTACCCCCACTCCAACAATGAGCCTCAACTGCTATTTTGAGGGACCAGGTCAGGGAGTAACAAATGGTAGCTGAATAGGCCTATCTCAAAGCCAGTTCAGATGTTGGCTTTTCTGCTAACACTCTCCACCATAGTGTAAGCCAGTTAAGGTTGTGTATGCAATGTACACATCTGGCTACTAAGACTTTGACTGAGATCACCAACACCAAACAAAGTTTAAGTTTTCTGTGTTTTCTGTGCATGTTTCTGTAAAGTTAGTGCACACTTTAAAAAGTTTTTGTTGCTTTTTTTTAGGAACTGATACCACAGAAGTACAGTATGCTTTCTGATTAAGCATATGCTGTGTATAGTATAGGTACTGCTTTTGAGTTGTATTCCTCTTTATTTATGTAACTTTAAAAAAAGTAGGAAAACAGCTCCAAGATTTGAAATTGACTGCAAAATCTGATTTTGAGATTAGCTATTTATCCTCTAAATTCCTTAAAACATATTAGCCATTCAAGGGTGAGTCTTATTTTTTTTAAAAAACGTGGTTTACTTTTCTAGTATATAAAAAAACTTAACTATTGTGTCATTGCAGAGGGCAATTGTATATTACATACTCAATGGAAAATGCTTAAATATTTTTATCATTTAATCATATTTAAAGTACAGAACTAGGTTTGCGAGTTTCTGGGTTCTGTTCCTGGCGCTCACATAAACTTCCTATGTAAGCTTAAGCAGGCCACTTATCCTCTCTTTTTTCTTTTCCAAATCTGTAAAATGAAGATGATAGGTAATTATCTCACAGTAGTGTGATGAACAATAATTCATTGATGTTTATACAAAACATTGAGCTTCTTAGATGGAAGATGCTATGGAAATATGATTATTAATTTAAGCATTTTCAGCAATTTCCATAATACTCAGGGAACTCGGATTGGAGTTCTTCTGAAGTGCTAATGAAATGTTGTTGTGGGGCTGGTGAAACACATTGGTTGGGAGAATCAGAAGTGAGAAAAAGTATAAAAACGATCTTTGGAGAGTAGGACAATTTCTTAAGGACAGGGCAGAGAGTGAGGAAGGGTCTGATGTGGAGATGGGGACAGACTGGAAGCCTGTGTCGCTTTTTCAGTAGATAGATTTACACTTTGTGTTCCTGAGCACCACTCACATAAAGGGCCCCCCTAAACATAAAAGTAGATCGACTCAGTTGGAAAACATCTTTCAGTGGGATGATCTCTGAACCAGGCAGTTTTTCAAGAGATTGCTTTAAGGTTCCAACATCTGAATATAGATTTTTCAGCAATATCATCAAATTGCAAGATATCACTATTCTTTTACTGAGAGACAGACTAAAAAGCAGTAATGAATGCGCTATCTTTAGTGGCCTTCTGTGCTATTTTATGCATGTTACCAATTCCCTTTCTATCAAAGTAAGTGATGAATGTGCTTTTGGGGTAAAATCCTTTCTCACTGACTTCAGTGGGGCCAGGATACCTGAGCAATACATAGAACTTTTGAATTTACTGATGTTCTGGAAAAAATGTGGACCACAAGATAGTGCTCCACCTTTTCCTACAAGAAGTTCTCTCTTGGTGTTAGTCAGTACCCTCATGGGACATATATCTTCTTGTATCAAACTTTTGTACTCCAGGGGAGTAGTCCCTCATCACTCAGCTTCAAATATTCAAATTCCTTAAACTGCAGAATAGGTGAATCCACCCAGGAAACTCAGTGCTATACCGCAGGCATTCACAGGCCCACTAATCATTTACACCCATTGAGGATCTAGTCCAGGCTATGTACGATGTCACTTTATTTTCTTACTATTATGCTAGATGTCCCAGCAGCAGTTATGTCCACACACAGTCTCAGAGCTGGGAGCAATCTAGCTGGAAACTTACTGCTGCATTTTTCATGGCATTGCTGACACAGAGGAGTCAATTTATAAGGGAATTTTCCATTTCACAATATTTTATTCTTGCCATTTTGTCCTTAAACAGGATTCAAGAAGTCAAAACTGATTTTTCTCTACTTTCATCTTTGACAGAGGTCAAAAGGTCATTTCTACCAGATATAAAATTGAGTGAATTCAATTTACAAAATCAGGGATTTAATCCCACTTTAGGGACCCAAAGCCCAGTCCTAGATGGATGGCCACATTCTTAGTAGAGAAGGCCAGCATGTCCAGGAAAGATAGTATGCAAAGTGGCAACATGGGGCAACATCCAAACATGAAAGCTGACCATACAAGCTGCCCTACACAGAATTTTTCAGGAATATGATACTCCAAGCCATGGTTCCACCTTAATCCTGACAATATAGTCTCTTTTTTTGTCTGTTAGTATTCATTTACTGTTCTCCTCTCTTGTATTTTTACTACTGGCTGCACCAAATAATTTAGTCATTGGGCACACCAACTCAATAGAGAATGGAAAATGTTGACTGATCTGTCGATTTCTCTTCTCTGAGAAAGGCATGTCCAGGGAACTGTCCCTCCTTATTTCTTTGTATATGAATACGTTTTCTACAGTTGGATTTACAATATTGTAAAGTAAATCCAAATATATCCAATTAGCTTCTCAACTGAGAAGATATCTGACATAAAGCTATTCCGTTTATTCTTGCTGAAGTTCACCAATTTACTAGTCATAGAATGCTTTGAAAACTCTCTGAAAGGGACCTCCAGGCTGGGCCCACATATGACTGTTAAAATATATTTTATTCTTTCTGCCTCTGGCATGACCAGCAGGGGACCCTACCTCACATGCAGGTTACAGACCCAAAATGATTGGACCAGTGTAAGGATAAAGCACATTCCCATGGAATGTTTTGATTTCATTGAATCAGCATTTCTGATGAAAAACCAACCAATGCTTGCTGTGATCAGTGACATCATTCTGTCTTTCCATAAACAGCTTTATTTTACATCTATACATACCACTTGCACTTTGCACTCTCATGAGTGTCTAATTAACATGCTAAGTGCAATTAAGCACAGTTTGCATGCCAAGAAAAGAATCCAGCTGCTGATGCTTTTTTATGTAAGACTCTTATCATCATCAGTTTGGCAGAGGAATTTTAATGCAAGACAATACCTTATAGCAAAAGCTTGCCAAAATAAGGCCCTGGAAGGGAATATTGTTCATTTAACCTGAAAATTATTTTCATCTCAGTAATGGCCTGCTCTTCTCCCATTGAAATCAACAGCAGAATTCCCATTGACGTCAACTGAAGCAGGATTGGGCCTTAAATCTGGAGGGCATAGTTAAATTTGATACATTAATGACACATTAAAACACATCAGTAAAACCCTCTAAGTGCCTTAATTTAAGGAAAGGTGCAGTAACAGATTATCTTGCACGTTTAGTCAAACATAATGGAAAAAAGTAGTTATTTAACAATTATCAGCTCTTCTCTGTCATGTCATGGTGTACTGGTAAAATTTAGGGGAAAATGTGAAGATAGGAAATTGTCTTCTAAAATAAGGCCTTTGCTCTTAATTAGGTCTGTAGTCAGTATAATTTTTTAGTTCCAGTCTGTAGTTTGAAGTAGCAAACTTTATGGGTTCAAAAAAATCTTCCCTCCTTCACCTTCAGTTGCCAAGGAAGAGTTGTTTTGAGCTCTGGTAGTGGTCCATTAAGAATATTATCTATCATGTTAGTACTACAGTATACAAAGCTGGTATAATAAAAAAGAGACTGAAGTCCATTCTCCATCACTTCAGCTAGAAATATTTTGAATTATAGCAAGTTTTTATTTTAATTAGCAGCATCCCAGTAAAAATATTTTGGCTGCAGTGTGTGTTTGGAAATTACTTTTGATTCAACAGACCTACAAATTGTGGTAAAATAGTTATGACATTTATTGCCAAAAGAAGGATGAATATTTATGAATGTTGTTCCTAAATATTTATTTTCCTTTCCATTTACAACATTAAATTATGCACTTAATTTCAACTTGCATTACAGCCACAGTTTTTGTCAGAACTTAGTGACAGGATTGTGTATGTTGTCTAAAATATACATTTTCATGTATTATAATTTATAAAAAGTATTTGCAGTAACAATGCAACATTTGCTTTGCCCATCTTATTGATTTTTTTAAAATGTTGCGTGCACTTCCGGAACAAGTCTAAGTTTGTACAAAGTGAAAGGCTGAAACTGGTGGCTGGATGAGGTGATGATTTTATGCCTGATTCAAGATGTTTAAGTGTGTAGTCACTGATTACTTTTTCCCAATGTTGGCAGCATTGTCAAATGGTTTCCCTTATTAGAAAGAAGGCACAGCTTCCAGTGTTGCATGAGGCTTCATGAGCTGAGAATAAAAATGGGAAATAGCACATTATATTTTTAAGATTATGGAAGCAAACAAAAACACTGATTTGTGTGATATTTCTTAATTCAGAAAATGATTAATATGTTGCAATAATAATTTAGTATAATTTGGAAGTGGGAGGGGAATGATAATTTTTAAAAGTACTTTAATCTGTAAAGTATGAGAATTTTCACTTTCATAAAATATCCACATCTAGATGTCAATTTGTCAGCAATAAATGATGTTTACAGAAAAATTACTGGGATGATAGCAGGTAAGAATCAATAGCAGAGCAAAACGCTTGAGAATAGTGGCTACCACACTAATATTTAAAAAGACAACAAGAAATTCAGTAGGGCTTATATTTGTGTTAAATGTGAGTGGAAGAAGAGAGCCTATCTGGTTAATTATCAAAACAGGTAAGTAATATTACTGTGTAAATGTTAATGTTTTCAGTGTTCACTCTCTGTTTCACAAGTTCAGATGGGTTTAAGTACAAGTGTCCACATGGTTTTGATAATCACTTTAGTCCAGTCCTGGAATTCTTGAATGGAAGAGCACAATTGATGTTACCAAAACGCACAAATATATGTTGAAGTTTAATTCCATTTTCTCTTTGCAGAGATTGAACATGCACTAAACTTAGTCAATAGACTCACTTTGGTGAAAACATACTAACTTTCTGCAATATTTGTAACACGTGTGAAAAGAGCAGTTACATCACTGACAGGTTTCAGAGTAACAGCCGTGTTAGTCTGTATTCGCAAAAAGAAAAGGAGTACTTGTGGCACCTTAGAGACTAACCAATTTATTTGAGCATGAGCTTTCGTGAGCTAGTGAGCTGTAGCTCATGAAAGCTCATGCTCAAATAAATTAGTTAGTCTCTAAGGTGCCACAAGTACTCCTTTTCTTATCACTAACTGAAATATTCAAACACAGCTAATTTCTCTCTGACATTTACACTATACTGTTGTATTGTACTGGATAGAAGACAAAGACTATATAATGACTGTCCTTTATTGTTGACCCTAATTCTAGAACTACTTGATGTGGTGATGTGCTTTGTAAATCAGAATGGGAATTATCATTAAGATGGCAGAGAAGTCTTCAGAATTATATAATACTACAAGTAGGCAGGAGGGAATTCTGACAGTGGAAATATTTCCTTTGATGCATGTACACTTTGGCATGCTTCTTTTACTGAATCTTGAAATGTCAGGTTAAATTATGGATAGCCAATCATATCAAACTACTGCAAATAAGGACTCTTCGTCTGTGTCAGAATTTCTGAGAGAAAACAAGATATCAAGAACAAATTTGAGAGAACATTTTGTAATCAGGAGCTATGTTTTAAAAAGGATGCAAGGATTTTTGCACAACCAGTGAGGCTGTTCTCTAAATTCCCTTTTGGCACATGTGGCTAGTAGATCCACTAGTAGTTGTACTTAAAAGTTTAATTAAGCTTTTAAGTTTTTGTTTTGTTTCTAAATATCAAGTAATGGTCAAATTAGGAAGTGACCTACATAGACATCAACAAAGGGATGTCTGCTGAGAATATAAAATGGTGCCTCTGTAAGATTGCCCCCCCCCCACCCCGGTGTTTTTGCATAATAGTCAAGTGTTTGTGGGTATAAGAATCATTTTAGGGACTGCAGATTGTTGTCATTTACACAGCCATTCTGAACTTTATTTCCCTCCTCTTCTGTAGTCCTCTTTTTTTCTGCCCCTTCCTGCTTCACATAGTGCTTTGCACTATTTTAATCAAGGTTTCATCTCCCATAATATTTTTGGCATTCCTTTTTCAGTTCACTCGTTCATATAATGCCTCTTCATCAGATCTTAAAATATTTATTTAATTGCAGCATAATTATAGCCGGGGGAGGAGATTATATCCTGGAAAGCAGTGACTCCAAAAAAAGATTTGTGGGTAGTGGTGGATAATCAGTTGAACACAAGTTCCTGATGTGATGCTGTGGCCAAAAGAGCTAATGCGATCCTTTGATGAATAAAGAGGGGGATCTTGAGTAGGGGTAGAGAGGTTATTTTACTTGTGTATTTGGCCCTGTATTTGATTTATAAAAAAACCCCAAAAATCTTCCAATAGTTTGAAAAGTTTGTTTCCCTTATGTTTCAATAAATGCTGGAAGAATAAATTACAAAAGAAATGTTTGCATATTTTAACTGAATCTGTTTTTTCTTTAACCTGAAGTTTCAGCCCCAGAGTTTACGCCTGTCAGACATGCACAGAAAATCTCAGCTCTGGAGAGGAATAGTCAGTATCACTTTGATAGAGGGATGTGAACTGAAGGCCATGGATGCAAATGGATTGAGTGATCCCTATGTGAAGTTCCGGCTGGGCCATCAGAAGTACAAGAGTAAGGTAACTTCTTTTAACTGTGTTCGTACTTAATTTCTGGAATTTTGTTGTATTACTGCTTAGGTTTTACAGCACCTAGAACCTTTGTATAGTTGTCATTTATTATTACTAAAATTGAGGTAAATATGTGGATGAAGAAAATTAAGCATTGGAAAAAGAAGTAATTTTTATTTTATTTTTCAATATGCCAAATACAGCAATATTATGGTAACATGCCCAGGAGTTTACATTTACTCCCCAAACTCTCATCTAGGGATTACGCCAGTGCCAGGCTCTCTTATGGCCCATTGCAGGGATTGTTGATGCCTGTGAAAGTGATTTCCATCTGCATAGGACTTAAGCACCTGCAGATCAAACCAATCTGGTTTGTGTGTTTGGGTGTACCCTAGGAACTGATCACCCACTTACGACATCTATCCTTACAGGACACTGACTGCAAGTAACAGCACAGTTTTGGGTTTTTTAATTTATTTTTCCTTTCCTTTTTTATTGTCCTAATTAATTGCTCAGATTTCCAGGCTGCTGTGAGGAAGGATTAAAACTAGGGCTGTTAAGTGATTAAAAATTAATCATTATTAATTGAAGTTTTAATAGCACTATAAAATAATAAAATACCATTTATTTAAATATTTTGGATGTTTTCTACCTTTTCAAAGATACTGATTTCAATTACAACACAATACAAAGTATACAATGCTTACTTTATATTATTTTTATTACAAATATTTGCCTTGTAAAAAAATAAAAGAAATATGTAGTATTTCAGTTCACCTCATACAAATACTGTAGTGCAATCTCTTCATCATGAAAGTTGAACTTACAAATGTAGAATTATTATCTTTACGTAACTGCACTCAAAAATAAAACAATGTAAAACTTTAGCTCCTACAAGTCCACTCAGTCCTACTTCTTACTCCTCCTTTAGAGGAGCTGTCTTGGCTTATTGAAGAGGTAAGATTTTTTATCTCAGAAAGTCAGTATTCTGGAGATGGGAGGGGTGTGAGTTGTGCAGGAAAAGGGTGAATTCTTGATGCTGCTCCTATTGGTTTGGATTTTGGGGCTTGCCTGCCTGCCTCCTGTCCAAAGAGGAAGACAGTTACATCTTAGAAATCTACATTCAGTGTTTGGAGGAAGCCGGGAGAGGAGCAAGCAATAACTTGTGCAGGAGGAAGGTGAGGGAAGGTTGCTTGCTGCTTCTGGAAAGGTGGTTTCTGGTACTGGACTCACCTCCTTCTACTGAGCTAGGTGTGCTCCCTTCAGCTGAGCGAGCCCTTGTTTCCAAGGGTGGATTTTACCTCAGGGATTTGGCATGCAGCAGTGGAGGAGAGGGTGGTGTAGGAAGCTGAGCTCGTCAGGCCCCTGTTTTCTGAGTACCTCCCTGGAGTGATGGGCCAGCCGGGCGCAATGGGGCATGGTGGGGGGGCGTGTTGGACTGTGGCAATGGGGCATGGCGCTGGAGGGATGGGGGAGTCGACCTCCAAAGTGAGGGGCTGGCTGGGGGTATTGGGGCACGGCCCGGGGGGGTGAAAGGCGTTGGTCCGCATAGCAAGGGGCTGGATGAGGTTAATGGAGCAAGGCATGGGGGAGTGGGAAGGCATGGCCATGAGCACTGTATTTTGTTTAGTTGTCAGGATAGTCCATATGAGCTCTGTGTTGCTTCCCCCTGCCCCACAAAAAAATGTTTCTCTTTATCTTTTCAAACTGTTTTTCTCACAAACTCAGACTGTGGGGGACTAGACAGTTTAGAATTATATAATCCGATATAGCTTAATAGCTACATTGTCATTGTTTGGACCAACAGAGGTCAGAAGACACCACATATTTTTTTGGAAAGAACATTGTGTTGAACATGGTTCCAAAGAAACTAATGAAATAATTTCTTTTCAAACATTTCAGATAAAGTAACGTGCAACATATTTTCAGCTTGAAGAGTAAAACAAATTACTTTTCTGTGTTACATGTCTAAAAAGTAATCTTTTAATGCAATGTTTGCTTTGACCAGCCTGGGCAAAACAAAGGATGACATAAAGACCTAATAGAGCAGCCAAAACCACTTTTTTTTTCCTTTAGAAAACCCCCACGGGGAATATTTTTCCTGGGTTTTTTTGTTTTTTTTTTATCTAGATACTTTTTTCAAGTACCATTTTTCCATACCCTGGGTTTTTTGCTTGAAACAAACAGCCTTCACTTTTGTAGTTCCTAAGTGAATGACGCAATACTGATGGGAAGGGACAATATGATTATGCTGTATAGTTTTATAAACTGCCAATTGTCTTCAATTGTTCCACAGTTCACATATTTCCATATTTTTTCTGACTTAGTGTCTTCATTCTGTAAATATAGTTGGAATGAATGTTCCTTATTTTTACTATGCTAGTGTTTGGGCTTGAACCATAATTACTATATGGATGATGGACTCTTGTCTTATTTTGACCTTTTCACTCCCTGACTCTATGATTAACTTTTAAATTATAAGAAATTTTGAAATTATAATACCTATGCATTGTGTTGTCATGAACTCCTTATTGGATACCATAAAGCTTTTCAGATGTCTGAAGGTCTGTTCATCGTAGAATCAGTAGGGTGAAATCAGCTTTCCTGCATCCTCTTGCATCTCCCACAACTCACCAATCCATCCATTCCCACATAGAAGCTAGAATTAACAAAGTTAATTGCCACCTGTTTTATACAGAGTTGTTGAATATTACTTATTTTTAATTGTTGGCATCTCTAAGCTGACACATTTTTATATGTACAAACCAAAACACTGAAACCAAATTTTCACCCATACTTTAATGTTAACTTTTGGATATTTAATTCTACTAAAAATGATTAAAGAATGTACTTTTTAGTTCTTTCAAAGGTCTGTAAGACTCCTAGTGATAAATCCAGTGGAATTTGTGGCCTTTGTTGAAGTTAGTAGTTGCCCCATACAGAAGACATTGGGCCAATATCTACTCCTGCTCAGTACAGGAGTTAACCACTACGATTAAGCTATGATGGAGGGGATTGCTTCTTTTTCTCTAGAGAGGGCTCGGTTTATAGATTATATGTTTCTTCTTTGAATAGCATTCCTCTGGGCCCAGTGAACATATGCTTTTGATCTGAGATTTTCAGTAACAGAGCCCATTCAGTTCACACATCCACTTTAGACCTCCTCGTACCTTGGACTGAGGATGTCTAGAGTGGATGTGTGAGCTTCACAGACAGACCGCTCTCCGTTCCTTCTCAACTGCCTGATGACCTGAGACTGAAACTTTATTTTACCTGGTCCCAATTTTTTCCTGGAGTTCACCTTTACTGTAACTTAGTATAGTTTAGTTTAGTCTAGTCTAGTAAGTTAGTTGTCATTATTAGTTGCATAAGCACCCTTTCTATTTGTCTGTTTTTTTTCATCTCACACCTTCTTCCCCCTCTTTTTTTGGGTATGTCTACCCTACGAAATTAGGTCGAATTTATAGAAGTTGATTTTTTAGAAGGCGATTTTATACAGTCAATTGTGTGTGTCCCCACACTAATGCACTAAGCGCATTAAGTCGGTGGAGTGCTTCCACAGTACCGAGGCTAGCGTCGACTTTCAGAGTGTTGCACTGTGGGTAGCTATCCCACAGTTCCTGCAGTCTCCGCCGCCCATTGGAAGTCTGGGTTAAGCTCCCAATGCCTGATGGGGCAAAAACATTGTTTCGGGTGGTTTTGGGTACATGTTGTCAGTCACCCTCCCTCCATGAAAGCAACGGCAGACAATTATTTTGCGCCTTTTTTCCATGCGGCCCCCATACTGCTTTCAGCAGACAGTGCAGTAGGACTGTTAACCGTCGTCATTGTCATCCACTGCTTCCGCTGCCACTCTGCTCTCCTGGCGGTCTCCTGCAACTCTGCTCGGCTGCTCTTGTCTCACCATACCATGGCAAGCGTGCAGCCCGCTCAGCTGTTGTGTCCTGACAGCAGATGGTGCAGTAGGACTGCAAAATTGGTCATCCAACCACCGCTTCCCCTGCAACCCTTCTCTCCTGCAGACGCCATACCACGGCAAGCATGGAGCCCTCTCAGATCACCACGGCTGTTATGAGCATTGTAAATGCCTCACACATTATCATGCAGTATATGCAGAACCAGAACCTGCAAAAGCAGGTGAGGAGGCGATGGCAGCGCAGTGACGAGAGTGATGAGGACATGGACACAGACTTCTCTCAAAGAACAGGCCCCGGCAATTTGGACATCCTGGTGGCTCATGCTGTGGAACACCTATTCTGGCCCGGGAAACAAACACAGACTGGTGGGACCGCATATTGTTGCAGGTCTGGGATGACTTCCAGTGGCTGCGAAACTTTTGCGTGCGTAAGGACTTTGGAACTCATGGAACTTTGTGACTTGCTTTCCCCTGTCCTGAAGCACCAGAATACCAAGATGAGAGCAGCCCTCACAGTTCACAAGTGAGTGGCAATAGCCCTGTGGAAGCTTGCAATGCCAGACAGCTACCGGTGAGTCGGGAGTCAATTTGGAGTGGGCAAATCTACTGTGGGGGCTGCTGTGATCCAAGTAGCCAACGCAATCACTGAGCTGCTGCTATCAAGGGTAGTGACTCTGGGAAATGTGCAGGTCAGAGTGGATGGCTTTGCTGCAGTGGGATTCCCTAACTGTGGTGGGACAATAGATGGAACTCATATCCCTATCTTGGGACCGGACCACCAAGGCAGCCAGTATATAAACAGAAAGGGGTACTTTTCAATGGTGCTGCAAGCACTGGTGGATCACAAGGGACGTTTCACCAACATCAACGTGGGATGGCAGGGAAAGGTACATGACACTCGCATCTTCAGGAACTCTGGTCTGTATGAACAGCTACAGCAAGGGACTTACTTTCCAAACCAGAAAATAACCATTGGGGATGTTGAAATGCCTATAGTTATCCTTGGGGACCCAGCCTACCCCTTAATGCCATGGCTCACGAAGCCATACACAGGCAGCCTAGACAGTAGTCAAGGAGCTGTTCAACTATACGCTGAGCAAGTGCAGAATGGTGGTAGAATGTGCATTTGGATGTTTAGAAGCACACTGGCGCAGTTTACTGACTTGGTTAGACTTCAGCGAAACCAATATTCCCATTGTTATTACTGCTTGCTGTGTGCTCCACAATATCTGTGAGAGTAAGGGGGAGACATTTATGGTGGGGTGGGAAGTTGAGGCAAATTGTCTGGCCGCTGATTACGTGCAGCCAGACACCAGGGCGGTTAGAAGAGCAGAGCAGGGTGCGCTGCGCATCAGAGAAGTTTTGAAAACCAGTTTCATGGCTGACCATGCTATGGTGTGACAGTTCTATTTGTTTCTCCTTGATGAAAACCCGCCCCCTTGGTTCACTCTACTTCCCTGTAAGCCAGCCGCCTTTCCCTCCCCTCTTCGATCATTGCTTTCAGACGCAATAAAGTCATTGTTGTTTCAAATTCATGCATTCCTTATTAATTCGTCACACAAATAGAAGGATAACTGCCAAGGTAGCCCAGGAGGGGTGCGGGAGGAGGGAAGCACCAGGTGGGGTGGTGGATGAGAGGAGGAGGGAAGGAGAAGGCCACACTGCACTTCAAAACTTATTAAAGGCCAGCCTTCTGTTGCTTGGGCAGTCTTCTGGGGTGGAGTGGTTGGGTGCCCAGAGCTGCCCCCCCACCCCAGCATTCTTGGCCATCTGGGTGAGGAGGCTATGGAACTTGGGGAGGAGGGCTGTTGGTTACACAGGGGCTGGAGTGGCAGTCTGTGCCTTTCCTGCACCTCAACCATATGCCGGAGCATATCAGTTTGATCTTCCAGTAGCCTCCGCATTGCATCCTGCCTCCTTTCATCATGCTGCTGCCACCTCTCCTGTTGCTCCAGCCATCTATCCTCTTGCGCGTCCCTCCTGTCGTCGCGTTCATTTTGTGCTTTCCTGGACTCTGCGATTGTCTGTCTCCATGCATTCTGCTGGGCTCTTTCAATTTTGGTGGACTGCATGAGCTCAGGGAACATTTCATCGCGAGTGCGTTTTTTTCGCCTTCTTATCTGCACTTGCCCCTGGAACGGAGATGCTAGTCGCAGTGTTGAAACATTTGCAGCTGCGGGAGCTAAAAAAGGAAGATTAAAACTGAAAAAGACACATTGGCCATTTAAAAGGAGGGGCTGATGTTTTTGGGTTAACGTGCAGCGCAAACCCAATTAAACCGCCCCCACACCCAATTCTCTGGGATAATCGCTTCACCCCTCCCCACACTGCATGGATAACAGCCGGGGTGATTTCTTTTCAGCCACAGACAAACAGCCCAGCAGGAACGGGCACCTCTGAATGTCCCCTTAATAAAATTCCCCTATTTCAACCAGGTGACCATGAATGATATCACTCTCCTGAGGATAACACAGAGATAAAGAACGGATGTTGCTTGAATGCCAGCAAACACCAGGACCACGGGCTGCCATGCTTTGTTATGCAGTGATTCCAGACTATGTGCTACTGGCCTGCCGTGGTAAAGCGTCCTACCATGGAGGACGCAGTAAGGCTGCCCTCCCCAGAAAACTTTTGTAAAGGCTTTGGGAGTACCTCCAGGACAGCTTCATTGAGATGTCCCTGGAGGATTTCCGCTCCATCCCCAGACACGTTAACAGACTTTTCCAGTAGCTGTACTGGCCACGAATGCATGCCAAGTCTTCAGGGCAAATTAATCATTAAAGATGCTTGCTTTTAAACAGTGTATTGTATTTACAAAGGTACACTGACCAGAGCTGCCTTCTCCGCCTTCAAGGTCTGGGAGCCCAGGTTGGGAGGGTATTGGTTCCTGACTGTTGGGGAGAACGGTTTATCTACTTGCCTGGTGTGTGCTATCTTCACCCTCCCCCTCCTCATCATCTTCCTCATCCCCAAAATCCTCATCCCTGTTGCGTGAGACTCCCCATCTTGCAGGAGTCCACGTACAGGGGTGGAGCAGTGGTAGGGGCACCCCCTAGAATTGCATGCAGCTCATCATAGAAGCTGCATGTCTGGGGCTCTGACCCTGAGTGGGTGTTTGCCTCTTGGGTTTTTTGGTAGGCTTGCCTAAGCTCCTTAAGTTTCGTGCAGCACTGCTGCGGGTCCCTGTGATAGCCTCTGTCCTTCATGCCCTTGGAGACTTTTTCAAATATTTTGGCATTTCGTCTTTTGGAATGGAGTTCTGATAGCACAGATTTGTCTCCCCATACAGTGATCAGATCCAGTACCTCCCGTTTGGTCCATGCTGGAGCTCTTTTATGATTCTGGGACTCCATGGTTACCTCTGCTGATGAGCTCACCACACTGGCCAAACAGGAAAATCAAATTCAAAAGTTGTCGGGGCTTTTCCTGTCTACCTGGCCATTACATCCGAGTTGAGAGTGCTGTCCAGAGCAGTCACAATGGAGCACTGTGGGATAGCTCCCGGAGGCCAATACTGTCGAATTGCATCCACACTAACCCAAATTCGACCCGGTGATGTCGATTTCAGCGCTAATCCCCTCGTTGGGGAGGAGTACAGAAATCGATTTTAAGAGCCCATTAAGTCAACAAAAATGGCTTTGTTGTGTGGATGGGTGCAGGGTTAAATCGATCTAACGCTGCTAACTTTGACCTAAACTCATAGTGTAGACCAGGACTTTGAAGGGCAGCTATCAGGGGTCGTTATCACTTGTTATACCAAGGTCCCCAGGCTTCAAGCACTACCTTTCCGGCAGGGGGTCCACCCCAGTTAGCAAAGGTGGTTTGCTATGCCTGTACTGTTTAGGGGACACCTATGTACTATCCAAGTGTAAGATCTGTACTACTATTAATAGCAGATCTGGAAATTAAAACAGAGATACTGAATTTTGGCATCTTATGAAAGAGGAAGCCCTGATACCAGCTTCGGACCTGGGTTTGGAGCACCCTCTTGTACATCAGCCTTCAAGTGCACTTAGTACCCCATCAACCTCTGTGTCAAGGTGACAGAGACCTTCACAGTATAAGGGTGAAGGTTCTGACAAGGCTCCAAGAAAGAGAAGTTCTGAGTCTCCCACCAGAGATCCTTCTTTGAAGAAATCTCAGTCACACCAGAAGACCTAAGGTCCTGGAATAGGTACTATTGAGGCTCCTAGTAGTTCTGGTACCAGGAGCTCATCAAGGCTTTGAGTTCCTCTGACAACCATGGTACCAAGCATGCTTCAGTACCAGTGAAACGTGATCTGAGCAGAAAGCCCAAGAAATCTGCTTCTTAGAAACCAGTACCATCTGCAGACCCCAAGCATTCTGACTCTAGAAGGCTGATAACATCCACCTTCATACCCAAACTGAGATCCCAGTCTGCTACACCAATGCACCAGACAACATCAGAATATTTGGTATTGGCACTGTCTGTTAGACGTGCACCTCCAAAACAATCAGCACCCTCAGATTGAGACAGACAATGGCAAAGCAATCAACAACATTAGTATTGACCCTGGATGTTGTGGAGCCTCACTTAATCTCAGCTCAGATACATTCAGCACCGCAAGAATTCAGATTCTCCAATGGTCTTTTTGTTTCTGAAGAACTGGAGTCCCCATTGCTAATGGGTACCAAGCACTTGTTAGCAGTGTTCCCTCTAATTTTTCCCATGCATGTGAGGAATGAATTCTGTTATGTGCACCAATACGGAGGTGATGTGTAAAACATCACCTCCGTATTGGTGCACATAACAAAATTCATGTAGTTCGGGTGGGGCTGAGGGGTTTGGAGTGTGGGAGGGGGGCTCAGGGCTGGGGTAGAGGGTTGAAGTGCAGGAGGGGTGAGGGCTCCGGTTGGTGATGTGGGCTCTGGGGTGGGGCCGGGGATGAGAAGTTTGGGGTGCAGGCTGCCCGGAGGCTATGGCAGGGAGAGAGGACTCCCCCCAGCTCTCTCTCCCCGCAGCAGCACCTAGGCTCAGGAGCCGGGGAGAGAGACATCTCTCTCCGAGCAGTGGCAGGTCTGTGTCAGGGCTGGGTTGGGGCCAGGAGAGGGGCGCCTCTCCCCAGGTCACACAAGTCCAGGGCAGGTCTGTGTCGGGGCCAGCAGGGAGAGGAGCCTCTCTCTGCTGTGGCAGGTCTGTGTTGGGGCCAGCAGGGAGAGGCGCCTCTCTCAGCCACAGCCCTGAGCCCCTGCATGGAGCTTAATAGGCAGCTATGCAGCTGCACAGGTTAGAGGAAACTTAGCTTGTCAGTATCAAGATCTTCTGGGTCATGGAGATCTTATCTTTTCCTGGTGACTCTGACTTCTCCAATACCTGCTGCACATGGCAGACATGGTTTTATCTTTAGTTCTACCTCACTGTTGGACTATATTATGAATGATTTCTCTTATGCCCAGATCTCTGTCTAGGTGTCTCCAATATACCATGGAGAGGACATTTCTTGGGCCACCCACCATGAGAGGAAAGTGTATAAGCAGAAATAACCTTATGGCCCTTTTCATTACTATGACAAACACTGGATGTCCTCTCCTCTACCTTATGGTCCCCCTCAGTAGCCATATTGGGACCTCTGGGCTCTCTATCTCCAGCAGTTTTTGAAAGCTCCTAGCTACTCCCATGGGGAACATATAAAAATAGATTCTCCTGGACCATATCTTCCTCCTCATCCTCAAGAGGAAACTTTCAAGGAGGAAGAGGCTAGAGGTGACAAAAAGGGGACACCCCCACCCCAATACAAATATCTTTGTCATCACCAGAAGAAGCTGTAATGCCTCGATCACCTCCTTTGGTGATTAAACATGTTGCTGACTCACTTCAGTTTCCTTAGAGGAGATCCAAGAGTCAGAACATAAACTTTTGGACATTGTACATTCGACAGTCTCTGGCCAAATTGCATTACCAGTCAATAAGGCTCTTATGGAATCTGCTAAAACCATCTGACAGACCCCTGTCATGGCATGGCCTGTCTATAAATGGGCAGACAAAAATATTCCATGCCAGCCAAAAATTCTGAGGTTTTTATTCTCGCACCTACCAACAAATTCTTTAATCAATGAATGTGGCAGACAGGGCCATGCAAAAAATGAGCCTTACAACAAAGACCAAAAATGACTTAATCTATTTGGTCACAACAACTACTCTGCAGTGACTCTCTAATTCAGGATCACAAATTACCAAGCTATGATGGCAAAATATCACCACATCATTTATGGTAAATTCAACAGCTTTATTGAACATCTCCCTGAGAGGAACACCTGAGAACACCTGAATTCAGAGCCATCATAGCAGAAGGTCAGTTCTTAGCAAAGACGTCATCGCAAGCCTTCTTAGATGCAGTCAACTATGGCTCTTCCCATCTCCACCACTGTCATTATGTATTGAGCATCCTGATTACAATTATCTGGTTTTCCGAAGGAGGTCCAAGACTGTGGAAGGGCCTGCCTTTTGATGGACTCGTGCTCTTTTCAGAGTCCACAAATAAATCCTAACATACCTTAAAAGACTCAGAGCACACTCATGTTTCTCTAAATATATTTGCCTGCAAAAAAAAGAAAATATAGTAGATTTCAAACCACACAGAGATCCCAAATGATCTAGTTTTCAAAGTATCATGGATCTGTAGAGCCACCAAGAAAGAGATCAAGATATCAAAAAAGAGACACCCTAACAGAACTGTTACCACTACCCAACTGTCGTCCTCAGCCATGATGATGGTCTGGTTGAGGGGCTGGGTATTTTGAGAATAAACACTCCTTTAGCCATCAGTTTTCCCATTTCCAACCTGCCTGGGAACAGATTATTTCCAACAAATGGGTTTTGGAGGTTATAACAATGGGTTACTCCAACCATCTTATCTCCAACCCTTTTCAGGGGCCTATCTCACAAACTGTTGTTGAGACAGGAAGTCATCTCTCTCCTACTCGTAGTAGCCATAGAACCAGTTCCAATCCAGCACAAGGGGAAGGGCTTCTATTCCAAGTTATTTTTGGTTCCAAAAAAAGTATGGGAAATGGAGACTAATATTAGATCTTAGGATCCTGTCTGCCTTTGTGAAATCACAGAATTTCAGGATGGTGTGTCTTGCAGCTACAATTCCATCATTAGATTCCAGGGATTGGTTTGCAACCCTCGACCTTCAGCATATTTTCATGTTGCTATTCATGCCTCTCACAAGAGATTTCTCTTTTACAGTCGGACAAGATCACTTCTAATATCAAGTGCTTCCCTTTGGCCTCTCCTCTGCCCCAAGGGTATTCCCAAAGACTACTCATTAATGTCAACTGGCAATCATCTGTTTCCCTTACCCCAATGATTGGCTGCTCAAGGGCTGGTTTTCTTTGCAGTACAGACAATAATGTCCCCGTACTTCAGACTAGGATTTCAACTCAATATTGAAAAGTCCCCTTTGACCTCAGTACAATAAATACACTTCAGAGGGGCTTCTCTGGTTGCTACAACAGCCAGATCTTACCTTCCTATGGACAGGTTTATGACTTTAACAAGACTCAAATGATCCTCCTGGCAAGAAATTGCACCCAACTGCTGACACCCCAGGCGTCTCTTCTCCTCGATCTTAGAGCTCTCAGAAACACCTGTATCCACTTCCTTCCATTAATCAGGGGCACATCCATCAAGATTGTGACATATAACATGGCCTGAGTGTTCTACATCATTACTCAAGGAGTGGGGCAAGATCCCCATGTCTTTGTGCCAAATCAAGAAAGCTATGGAACTGGTGAATAGCCAATCATATCTTCATCTCAGCCTCCTAGGAGTAAAAAGGATCATGGCCAACAATCTCAACAGGCACTTCTCTCAAGGTTATGAGTGGGAACTGGACTTGTGGGTTTTCAGACACATTTTTATGACCTGGTGGTTCCCAGAAGTAGACCTCTTTCCAACACCACCAACAGGAAGTGCATAAAATTTTGTTCTACGGGAGGACTGGATCCTCAGTCCCTGGGGGATGCCTTCCTTATTGCTTGGATGAAGAGCCTTATATGTGTATATCCTATAACACCATTTGTCTTGACTGTGTTGAATGAGATCAAACAACAAAGCTGGGACCATTTTAGTTGTTCTACCTTGTATGAGACCATTCTGGTACCCTTATATGAATCGTCTCATCTGGCATCAAAACTGCCATCCATTTCTCACCTGTTTTCTTAGGACTTCTGTCACCTCTTCATCAGAACCTGGGAATACTTCATTTTAGAGCTTGTTTACTTAATGGTTTTCAGGGTCTGAGACTTTCTGTTCTGCAGAAGTACAACAGGTACTGTTAAACAGCAGGAAGATATCTACGTGAAACCCGTACCTTCAGAAATGGAAAAGATTTCACCACTTGTGTACCCGATGACACTTTTCACCTGTTCCTCCTTCATTCTACACTGTTCTTGACTATCTGTTGGAACTGATAAAGTCAAGTCCCTACATGATTTCCATCAAGATTCACTTAACAGCTGCAGCTGCTTTTCGTTCCTTTTGTTGAGGGATTCTCTGTGTTTGCTCACCCCACAACAGCAAGATTCATCAAGGAGTTGATGGACCTTTCCCCACAGATTAGAGAGTACACTGCTATATAGGATTTAAATTTGGTCCTTAATTATCTCATGAAAACCCCCTTTGAGCCTATGACAACCTGTTTCCTTCTTCACCTGTCCATGAAAGTGGCTTTTTTCATGGCCATCAGCCCTGCCCGAAGAGTTGGGGAAATGGGTGGTTTAATGGAAGACCATCTCTTTTTCAGGTTTCAGAGTAACAGCCGTGTTAGTCTGTATTCGCAAAAAGAAAAGGAGTACTTGTGGCACCTTAGAGACTAACCAATTTATTTGAGCATGAGCTTTCGTGAGCTACAGCTCACTTCATCGGATCCGATGAAGTGAGCTGTAGCTCACGAAAGCTCATGCTCAAATAAATTGGTTAGTCTCTAAGGTGCCACAAGTACTCCTTTTCTTTTTGCATCTCTTTTTCAGTATTCTTCAGGGAGAAAATTTTGTTACAACCGCATCCAAAGTTTCTACCAAAGGTATCTTCTGAATTCCACATCAACCAGGTTGTTTATATTCCAGTCTTTTTTCCAAAACCACACCAGACCACAGAGGAAGTTGTCCTCCATACTTTGGATGTCAGAAGGGCATTAGCCATCTATCTGGACAGAACCAAGTCTTTTCGAAAGTCTCCATGTTTTGTTTAATTTACAGACAAATCCAGAGTCTCCACAGTCTCCACTCAGAGACTCTCTAAGTGGATTTCTGGATGTATTATCTCTTGTTACAAGGCTGCCAACATTCAACTTCTCTGTAGGGTGTTAGCCCATTGTACAAGATTCCAGTCTGCTTCCATGGCACTCTTGAGAGAGGCCGTCTGGTCTTCAATATATACTTTCTCCAAACACTATGCCATGGTTCACGATGCCAGATCATATGCTGTGCTTGCTAATTCAGTGCTATCTTCAGTGTTGGACTCAACTCTGAAGCTCCCTCCATCTTCCAGTGATACTGCTTGGGAGCCATCTGAAGTGGAGCACTCATAGGAACATGACTTGAAGAAGGAGAGTTTACTCAATCTTGTGCAGTAACTGGATTTTTCAAGATCTGTGTCCCTATGGATGCTCCACTACCTGCCCTCCTTTCCTATGCTTCAGAGTTGTCTCAAGGAAATTCATGGCAGAGAAGGAACTGAGGGTAGTTTGCCTGTGCCACTCTATGTATCCTGAGTGCGAGGCATAAGGATGTCTGGAGCACGTGTGGGCCGAACAAGCACGGCTAATTAAAATCTCTGATCAAAGGTTCATGGGGCACATGCATACTTGAAGTTGAACACCCCTAGGGGGACACATCTTGAAGAACTGCAGTTACTGCACAAGGTGAATAACCTCTTCTTCTCAAAGATAACTAGAGCTGTGGTTCTCAAACTTTTGTACTGGTGACCTCTTTCACGTAGCGAGTCTCTGAGTGCGATCCCCCTTATAAATTAAAAACACTTTAAAATATATTTTAAACACCATTATAAATGCTGGCGGCAAAGCAGGGTTTGGGATGGAGGCTGACAGCTCGCGACCCCTGAAGGGTCCTGACCCCCAGTTTGAGAACCCCTGAACTAGTGTTGCTGTCTACTATTGAAGCTGTCTACTTCAACCTGAATTCAACAATAAAGGAAGACTTCATATTTAAATAAGTATTTGCATCTGGTTCTGTAATTAAGAATAAACAAAAAATTAGCTTGGCAAATTCATTATCCCCACCCCTACAACCTCAAACATTATAATGGCAAGAAGAAGAGGAGGAAATCATGCAAAGCTGGTTAACTGAAGTTGCTGGTTAAGTGCTTTCAATTTCAGTCTATTTGTCATTTTCAGGTGGCCTTCTTTTAAATTTTTTTTTTGGTTTTGTTTTAGAAAGACAACTTTGTCACTTTCCTGTCACTCAAGATGAGGAATCATTACTCTAGAGAAAAATGGTTCAGTTCCCAGGGCAAATTCATTGTTTTACAGACTTTCAGTGGTGATGAACTGTGAGATTCTGGAGGTTGGTACTGTGTCCAACAGGGGAATGGGGTTGTTCAGTAGCCTTATTTTTTTTCCGTTAAAAAAATCATCACTAAAGCCATTAATTGTGTGAATAAGACTTTCTGGGCAGCATCTAAAAATTAATTTCACTATTCAGGAAGAACATGGCTGCACAATGCAATAATGACTTTCTTTACTCTCCTTTCAGATTGTGCCAAAAAATTTAAATCCTCAGTGGAGGGAGCAATTTGACTTTCATCTCTATGAAGAGCGAGGTGGAATTATTGATATTACTGTGTGGGACAAAGATGCTGGCAAAAGAGATGATTTTATTGGCAGGTGTGTGTAATTACAATCTACTAGTACTCTGGAGCTGTGAGCAGATGATTACAATGAGTCTTGTTGTTAAAACTATTTCTTATAACCATTTGTCCTTGTAAAGAAAATACTGAGCTTTTACAAAGTATAAGTACATTTTCCTGCCTTTATGACCATCCTCATGTAATGCTGACAAAATAATTATTTGCTTGACCAGTAGGTGGCAGATTTTACCTATTCATAGACATAGATTTTCAAATGTGGACATATGGTATTAAGTATAATCAAGTTGCAGGAGGTTCCATGCGGCAGCGATTTCAGGGTTGGGGTTAGAGGTGAAAGAAATATCATGAATTACAAAATGCTTGTAAGACTAAAACAAATCCTCATTTTTAATCTACAGCTGGGTGAAATGAGAATCTTCTTAAAGCACTGCACATAACCTTTTTTGCAATAAAATATGATCATGGATGTAATTAATTCTCAAGGGACTCAATCTTTGGGATCTTTCTCAGAGTTCAGGAAATTATATAAATCTGAATCACCAAGCTCAAACTGTTTTACTATGGTAGGTCATGATAAATACAGCCCATTTGTATCAGCTCGTAATAGGAAAAAAGTCTCAAAACTATTAAATGTGTGTAGCTACTGTGAAAATTTAGCCTTATTGGGAAGTTCAAATGTTCAGTTACATCACATGAAGTTACAGCACATTCTGATAAATTGTATTAATCCTATCTCTTCTGGGTAGTTGTCTGTTAGAGTAGAATATTAAAAACTTGTAGATGCTATGACTAGTACATTGATGCTTTGTAATCAGTAGAATTAGTCATTGTTGAAAGTACATATTCATGAATGGAATTCCTATGAACTGAGCTATATATTTTCTATGTCAATGTGTTAATCTTTTCCTCTCTATGCTTGTGTTTGGAGTAGCGCCTTTGTTTACCATACTAGATGATGGGGCAGACTGGTCATAATATTACATTTTACTTTCTCTTGGAGACATCCTTTTATAGAATGTAAAGAATCAGAAAAGATTTAAATTTTTTGGTGTATAAGGGCCTTAATGTCCATCAGCTTTTTTAAAAAAACACATATTCATTGGAATTGTATTTCATACAGTGATAACCTATTATCTGGGATTAATATATTTATACGTTTTGTGCTTGTCGTATCTGCAGTGAGTGGATATAATAATAACTTTAGTTTGGCAGAGTAGCTGAATGGGTCAGTCCCATGCAAGTACCTGTTATGCCTCGGAAAATAGCTTCTATTCTGTGTTCATCTACTACAGAGTTTTTTCTCAAAAGACGAGATTTAAAATTCCAACAATTGACTTTGCAAGACTCTTTGTATTCAAGGCAGCTTTTGATTTTTTTATTATTATTATTAACAAGTAATATTATTACCACAAAAGTATTTTACAGATGAAGATCTAATCCCTGCTGCATAGAGTTTGCAGTCTAAATAAAGTAAAGCATAAAAGTGTAAAAATAAAATAGTTACACAGCAGGAAGAGAGGTCTGTAACCACAGGAACATGAGGTTGTGTAGATAATTATGCACACATCTAAAAGTTTTTTGTCTTAAAAAAAAAAAAAAGCAACTTGTGGGCATCATGAAAATAGTGATTTCTGTTTGTTTCATGAAGACACCTGATGGATAATACCAAGAGAATACCTTTCTCTAAAAAGACTGCTTGTAACCATTGCTATTTTAAAATGGGGAATAATTTGAATGGTTTTGGTGGTCTGCCTCAAGATATGAAAGTGATTCACATTATGTAAATACTGAAATAGACAGACAGACCTCTTTCTAGGCATATCTCAGAACCAATAATCTATCCTCATCCTTCTTGACCTATCAGCCACCTTTAACAAGTTGACCAAGGAGAATAGGGGTGGGGGGCAACCTAACTGGCTTCAAGACTGAGCTTGATACGTTTATGGAGGTATGGTATGATATGATGAGACTGCCAACAATTGCATGTAGCCAATCTGTGACTGCTAGTAGCAAATATCCACTAGATGGGGAGGTCTCTGAGTTCCTACAGAGAATTATTTTCCAGGTATTTGGTTGGTAGGTCTTGCCCACATGCTCAGGGTCTAATTGACTGCAGTATTTGGGGTCAGGAAAAATTTTTTCCCCTGGTCAGATTGGCAGAGACCCTGCGAGTTTTTGCCTTCCGCTGCAGTTTTCGACCTCTGCATAGGTCACTTGCAGGTTTAACCTAGTGTAAATGGTGGATTCTTCGTAACCTGAAGTCTTTCAGCTATGATTTGAGGACTTCACTAACTCAGCCAGAGGTTATGGGTCTATTACAGGAGTGGGTGGGTGAGGTTCTGTGGATTGCAATGTGCAGGAGATCAGCCTAGACGAGCATAATTGTCCCTTCTGGCTTTAAAGTCTTAGACCATTCTGTTACTCCTGAATTTTTGTCTTCCCTTGGCTTCCATGACTCCATCCTCTCCTGATTCTCCTCTTACCTCTCTAATCACTTTTTAGTGTGTTCTCTGGAGGGTCCTCTTTGTCCCCTCTCCAATTTTCTGTGGGGTTCCACAAAGCTCCATCTTTGGTCCATGACTGGGGCTCCTAGGCACTATGGTAATACAAATAATAATAATAATAATAATAATAATTAATAAGAGTGACATGAGATCTTGTGCTTCCAGTATCAGAAGAAGTGATATGCTTAGGATCTAGATGGGAAATTGAAAAGTATTCTTCCTGATTAGCTGAGCGATCAGGCATCTTTCCTTTTATCTTAAATAAAATAAATAAGGACCTCTTCCCACCTTGAATATTTTTCAAGCACTAGCAATTCTCTCCTAGAGGTAATTTTTTATATAATGCAAATCTAAGACTCCATCCTGAATGATGGCCATATGTGACTAAAGTTTGGTGAGGAAGAAACCATGTTTTATGATGAAGAGAGAGTTTCCACTAATGGAACAAATTGAGGAGAGAAATAGAGAAAAAAAAAGTATTCATTATTTAGAGAACAAAGTCTCATCTTTGATCCATAGTGCAGTTTTCTGTTGCACATTTTGCATTCATTCTGCTTGCAGAGCACTCATGAATGTCAGGAGAAATTGAGAGGAATAAATGCAGAATATGCCAAAAAAAAAAAAAAGTGTTGCTTTGTGGATCTCAGAAAAGATATTTGCCTTTAAACAGTGTATTTTAGTGTCACAAATTCAGCTGGTGGCTCCTGTCCACTGCTGAGAGGGGAACCCAACCCTGTAGATCCCGTTATTTAAGCTTCCCTGTGTCTCAGCAGGCTGCCCACACTATTTTCTCCCTAGGCCTCTCTGGCACATGTCCTGAGCACTGACTCTGTCTGCTATGAAATGGAAATGGAGCTCCTTAGACTCCCAGGACCAATGCTGACCCGCCCCCCTCCATCCCCAACTGCCTTGATGCCCCAGTTGCCTACACACCCTGTCCCAGAATCCCGTTCCAAAGTTGTGAAGCTGCTGGTTTACAATTTAACTCTCTCTTGAGACATGCAACAGCTGTACAGCATTTAACATGCAGAAACACTGTTCAGAGTCTAGCCCTGTACTGCTCTTCTGCTTACTGGTATAAAGCACGAATAAGTACAAATCATACAAAACAATAAACATCTTACAATGTCCCTCGTTAGCTCACCCTTCCCCTGTGAGTCCTTGTGGGAACCATGTGTGTCCAGGAAGGCAAACAGGTTCCCTTCCCTGTCACTGACTGTTACATATGCTGGGTCTTTTCTCCCTCATAACTGTAGAAAATGTCCCCTGGGCAGAATAACTTCTCTTTTAAAACTTTCAAATTCCTTGTTCAGTCTCTTGCTGGGTCAGAGGCCTCCTGCCAGGTGACTTTGCTGACAAGGCAAGCTCCCGCCTGCTAAACCAGTTGTTCTGAGCAGGGACCAGTCCTTTGTCCAGAGAGAATAGCTTTCCAGGGACTGGGTACTTAGTCAACTATCCTCCATTGTCAGCACTGTATCTTTACATCCTGGGACTACAGCCCAGCATGGAGGCAAAGGATAACAGATCGGGCTACCAAAAAGCGTGCTCAAAATGAAGACTGGAGCTTGGGGTGTTTCTCTCTGTATGTATGACACACACACACACTCTCTCTCTCTCTCTCTCTCTCTCTCCTTGATTTTCTGAAACCCTGTTCTCCAGACCTCAACATTATCTGAATCCTGTCCTTGTCCCCCAGCATGGGACAAGGACGGGGTTTAGATAATAGAGCAGAGATCCCTGGGCCACAGGGGAGGCCACTCTGCTGCTGAAGGCTCCTGCGTGGCAGCACAGGGAGACCTTGGCAGCCCTGCTGTCACAGGAGTGAGTGAGCAGGGTGCTGACAGTGGAACTGCAGATGGGTCCTGTGCTGTCACAAGGCTGATGACACCCAATCCCTGGCCAGCATTCTACTCTGCCCTGCCAGGATTGCTGTCTCCTGGCGGTGCAAGAGTCTTGTCTGCACAAGTTGTACCAGTTTAGCTTATATCACTGTACCTTGTGCCTGCAATAATTGAAATAGCAGGTGTGGCAGTGCACTGCCCTCTTGATTATCCAAAGAAAATCTCTGTCTGGCATGCTACTCAGCTAACCAGGAGAGTGAGGAAGTTGTGTGTATGTGTACAGACTCTCCTGGTTACCTGAGTAACATGTCAGGTACAGATTTTATTCAGACACACAGAGTTATAGATAGTCGAGTGTGTGTGTGTGTGTGTGTGTGTAAAATACATATCTATCTATCTATATATAATCTTCCACAGAGTTTATAAATTGTACAAACATATTCCGAAAATATCACAGTTCACACATAAGATTTCCCCCTTAACCCCCCCACCCCCAGCTTTATTCTAAAATTTTCCCCTCTGATTTAATCATTGAACCCCCACGTCACTCTCATTTTCTTTCTGGTAAAACAAAATTGGATCAGAACCCCTTCACAAAGGGTCAATATTCTGGTTCCAGCTTATACCTGGGTGAGGTACCCTGCTTGGTAGGACTCCCATGAAATAAAATAATTGGGAATTGAAGCCAAATTTCTTCAACCTTTTACACAGGGAAAACCAGTCTGGCCCTTTTTGTATAATTAAAATAGACCATAATATTAACTGTGTGTCCCTTAATGCAGTGAAATATTTGGAAAACAAAATGTTGTATGTACCTTCTAGCATTCCGTACCCATGAAGTTCAGTTGAGTTTGCACTGTACAGTACTTGAATGCATTCTCCTATACATACTCCTATTTATTAACTGGTGAAATTATTCAGGTAAAACAAGAACAAGGGCAAATTGTTATCCATTCTAGGTAAGCTGGAGCTTTACTAGAGTGTGTATCTCAGAGTATTGTTAAAATATATAAACCTAGAACCATTTAAATATATATATTTTAGGATTTCAAAAGCACACCAGACACTCTTGAATAATAGAAAGAGACATGCAGGCTCAGGTGAGGGAACACTGGGTCCTATCACTAGAAAGAGCCACCTAGCTTCGTAAACAACAGAAGCTAGGACCTGCTATTGGAGGGTGGAAAGAGAGCACATTCGATCTTCTAAAGATAATACAAAAGGTTAAGGGTGCTCAGGTCTCGGGAATAGGAGGTTGCCCTAGGTACATTGGGTACCTTATGGAGGGATTTTTCTGGAGAGCAACAGTACCTGGAGGCTTACAGGCAGCCTTTATAGGTTCAGATAAACTTGAAAATTGGGATGGTTTTCTGAACCTTCCAAAGGTTTTGGAGGATCAGTCATCACTTCTAATGAGTATATCCTTTCACCAAATATTTTTATTATAACTTTTACATCAACAATATTGAAAAACATAATTTGAATGTCCAGATCATGCAGTTGATGAGTAAATTAAATAGTCACAGATTTACCATAACTGGAAGTAAATGTTTTCTATTTCCTTGTTGAGTCAGAAAATAGACTAGTTTGATAAAACCCGTATACTGTAGAAAGTTTAGGCAGCTAATATTAAGCAGCTACTATTAAGATAAAAAAATCAAATGAAGGTGAAATGATTTTAATCTCCATGTAATTATTTGGCTTTCTTTTCTCCTGCATTTTTGAAGGCGATCCTGGCTCTGTCACCTTTACAATAATCAGCTAATAAATCCTTATGATTGTTATACCTTTATGCATAGCAGTAATCGGAACAAATTGGCTGCTGACAGCTGCCATAAATTGCCAAGAATGAGTGCTGTCAGAGAACAAGTTGTTTCTGTGAACGTGCAGGATAACTAAATCCCATGTCATGCAATTTTATTCAGCTGAAGCTATTTGCAATCCAATACAGCAGGACTTATAATATTATTTATTAGTGGGGAAATGCATGTTTATCTTCAAAATGACATTGATTTTTGCTCACATTTTTATACATTTACTCTTGACTTCTATTTATCTGTCTAGTTAATTGTGTGTGTGTGTGTTTTCATCAGCATCTGTGAGTCTTCACTACCTTCCAAAATTGATGCAAGCTGTGAGTGGAACACCTTGTGTTGTATATTCATTACACTACATATTGTTTATATTTGTTGGGAGAAGTTTCCTTTTTCATATTTTTGTCTCTGAATATCATTAAAATTTTGTGTGTGTATTCTGCAAATTTCTTTGACTTCGCTTCTTGCTAAAATGAATGTCATGAAAACAAGTTTAAAAACATTGAAAATTAGTTATTTAATTTTCAACTTTTGACACCCAGTCCATTATGGTTTGTTTATATAATTTTTTTCACAGTAAGTAAGCTATAGAGGTTCTGTTAGCAAGCACATAAATAAAAGCAGAATGAGAACTGTAGTGTTGCATTATTAATCTGAAAGCACAGTGGTATACTTGTCAGGAAGTTCTAAACTGAAGAGGTGGAATTTTGTATATAAAACATTTATATCTCACAGTTTTCTTTTTTTTTAATTGAATGGTGCTACTAATCCTTGCATCAGTTCTCTAAGATGCACCTACATCTCCCATTGATTTCATGTACTCAGCAACTCTCAAGATTTGGCTTTCAAGATATTCCAAACCATATCCATGTACATAGTTACTATTGTGAAAGCTAAAGAGCCACTAAGACAAAAAATAATGAACTAGATTGTATTTTGGCTCACAAATCTGCAACAGTAGCTGTTCATTACATTTGTACAGCCAGCTTCTTTTGTCTCTTTCTCTACGAACTTTTTTTTGGGTGGATGGGGTCAAAATTACTCAACTGCGTTAAGCTAAGAGTGGGAAATAGGGGAGTAAAAATGAAAAGACTGGCATAGGTGTCAGGAACACAACAGCGAGTGGGGGAAATGAGAGCAGAGGTATTAGGTGGAAGAAAATTATAAAGAGTTATGTGAAGATGAGGTTCCTTTTTGAGGAAATTAGGCTCAGGCTCACACAGAGAAGATGGATTTTGAGAACCAGGGGGCGGCAGACTGGGACACGCATTCTTTGGAAAGCAAACTGAGTCCAGGCTGGGTCCCAAGAGTTCCTGGGCTTGCTAAAAGAATGTAAGTGGGGTCAGTTCCTTTTCTGTAACTCAAGAGGGAAGCCCATCCAAGGGCTTGTCTACATGGGAATTTACCAGCTTTCCTATATTGACATAAGCTAAACCAAAAAAAGGGACACTGGTACTACGAATGAGTGTCTACACCGGGATTTATACCAGTATAGTAATGCCGGTAAATTGTAAAATCATTTTCTCTAATGTTTGGAACCTGCTTGTTTTAAGAAGGATGTTTGTCACTGTATGGTGCTAGTCATAGGCTCCCCAAGGAAAGAGATGCAGGTGTCCAGTTGGGCCTGCACTGTGACAAGAATTTGGCATAGTTGGGGCGCTGGACCCAGATCCTGGTCTAAGAGTGGGAGAATTGCAAAATTCAACCCCTAACAGGTAAGGGGAGGCCTAACAGCTGAGGGGGCACATTCAGAGAGCAGAATGAGGACAGATGTGCAGGCAGCACTATAACCATGAGCACAGCTCTAGTGGTTTTATGCTCTTCTGCTCCCTGTCCTTCCTCAAGCCTGTCTGTAACCTCCTCTCTCCTTTTCCTCCCCCACCTCCAGGCTCCTGCCCCTTTCCCCTTATGCTCCCCTCCTCAACTGCATCAATATACCCTCCAGGATTTGCACATCCCTCTGCTGATAGCCAACCCTGCCTGCCCCTGGCCCTTGTATCCCTCCCCATATGCTGCCACCCTCCCAGTTTCTGTCTCTCACTACTTCTCGCCACGCCACATCCCCATCCAGTTACTGTCCCACCTCCCCTTCTCCTTCTCACCCATCTGCATTCTAAATCAGGCTACTTACTTCTTGCTGTTTGGTTCACAGTAAGGGGAGCATAGGAGGGACAATCTCCCTGCTCTTAGTTCTTGTGTCTGATACCACAGCAGCCTGGAGCAGTAACTATGGGGACAGTCCTGTTCAGCCTCTGCAGCCTCAAAATAGGGCATTCTCAATCACTTTGTGGCAATGGTTCATGTGTAGTCCAATCAGCACTTAAGAGCTGTAAGGAAAAAAATGGAGAGGTGCAGTAAGGAACTGCAGAAATGATTTTGAGGCTGGAGAAAATGTCTTACAGTGAGAGACTGAAGGATATCACTCTATTTACCCTATCAAAAAGTAAATGTAGATGTGACTTGATTGTGGTATACAAACACCTTCATGGGAAGACAATGCTTGGGTACTAAAGGGCTTTTTAACCTATCAGAGAAAGACATAGGGTGTAACACTGCAGCCCATGTTCTTCACAGTTGTATGAATATGATATAATTATGGCACATTTTGTACAAGATACATCGTGTCAGGTGTCTATGGAAAAGTTATGATTTGCTGAATATACATGTGGTATACCTGTATCATTTTTGTATCTGAAGTTATGAATATTTACTAGGTATCTGTATTTCAAATGTGCTTACTCTGGGAACACCCACAGCTAGCCTTTCAGGTACAATAATGAAGAAGCTAAACATTGTCTTTGCTGATGGACCATCATCAGTGGTCTGTAGAAGAGCTTCGCCTTGCTGTAAACATTTTAGCCAGCTTGTAAGTAATGGCTGCTATGACTCAGCAAGGGCATGTGACCAGACCACATGATACAGAACTTCAGTATGGTACAAACTGGGATGGGAACAGAGTTTGGAACAAAGGGTTCCTGCCATATGGTAAAGCTATACAAGGTAGGGTGTGACATCTAATGGCCTCACTCCCCACACAAGGAAACTCCTGGAAACACCTGAGGAGCAAAGATTGAACTTGGGGAAGTGCTGGTCCCAGGCTAAAGGGATTTCTAGCCAGTGCAAGGAAACCTGGTAACCTGCTTGTATCATCAGCCAGGGTGAGAGATTAGATATGTATTGTCAATTTATCTAGTATGTTAGGCTTAGTTTGCATTTTGTTTATTTGCTAGGTAATCTGCTTTGATCTTTTTACTATCACTTATAATTAAGGCTGTGAATTTGTCAAGGAGGTCTCGGAAGTCACAGGTTCCGTGACTTTCCAGGACCTCTGTGACTTCTGCAGAGGCTGGTGCGGCTGGCCCCAGGGCTGCCAGAGTAGCTCAGGCAGTCCCAGTACCAGCCATACTGGCTGCTGCTGGGGCAGTCTCGGGCCACTGCACCCTCCTCCCCCCAGCAGCAGCAGGAGTTTGGGTGTGGGATGGGGCTCAGGGCTGCGGGTTGGGGTGTGGGAGGGGCTGAGGGCTATGGATGGCACTTACCTGTGTGGGGCTCCCCAGAAGCGGCGACTTGTCCCTCTCTCATCTCTTAGCCAGAGGCACAGCCAGATGGCTCTGCATGCTGCCTCTGCCCACAGGCACTGCCTCCGCAGCTCCAATTGGCTGTGGTTCCTGGCCAATGGGAGCTGTGGAGCCAGCACTCAGGGCAGAGGTAGCACACAGAGCTGCCTGGCTGCGCCTCCCCCTAGAAGCCAAGGGAGGGACATATCACTTGTTCCGGGAGATGTGCAGTGCCAGGTAGGGAGCCTACCAGCCCCGCCAACCCTCCCCCCCGCCACAGCAGTGGGGGTTCCAGGCTATGCACCGCTGCCTGTCCCACTCCCCCAGCACTAGCAGCGGTCCCAGTCCACCCCCACAGAGCATCAGTGATGCCCCACTTAAAATCCATCTTTCGTAGTTAATAAACTTGTTTTTGCTTTATCTAAATCAGTGTGCCTTTGAAACGTCTGGGGAAAAATCTGAGTTTGGTTAACACAGGCTTGTTTCCTATCCTTCCCACATCGAGGGGAAGGTGAACTTTATTAATGAGCTTACCTTGTACAGATCCCTGTGCAGTGTAAGACTGTATAATTCTGGGTTTATACTCCAACAAGCATGCAAGGTGGAGGAACTGAGAAATTGGCTGTTGTCTCCTGCCTATCTTTGAGTGGCTTAGGTACTGTACTCAGGTAGCTCAGTTTGGGTGTGTGGTGCTGCCTGCTGTCGTGCTGGGTGATAACAGGGCCTAGAGAGGCTGAATCATCAGCAAAGCAGTGTGGGAAGGGCCACCCCAGTTGGGTGGTTAGAGGGGCACAGCGGTTCCACAGCTCACAGACTGCACCCTGGGTTTGACAACCTGTCACAATAGGAACTAATAACCGGAAATTAAAGCCAGACAAAGTCCAGTTAGGAATAAAGTAGGATGCAGATTTTTAGGCATGAGGATGATCAACCATTGGAAAAAATTATCGGGGGATGTGGTAGATTCTCCATCTCTTAAAATCTTCAGATCAAAACTGGATGCCTTTGTGGAGGATATGCCTTAATTCAACACAAATTTATTGGACTGGCTAGAGGAGTAGCTGGATGAAATTCTATGGCCTGTGTCATACTGGAAATCAAACTAGATGATCTGATGATCCCTTCTGGCTTTAAAATCTATGAATCTTTAAATATCTGTGTAGGGAAAAGATATCCCCTCCCCCAAATTATAGCACTTAGTCTTTGAGCACAGAATTGAATTCTCAGAAAACTCAAAGTATATCAATTAATTGATTTATGAGTTCAAATTAAGTTAAAAAATTGTTCATTTAACAAATTAGCACCTTGTGTTGGACCTTTTTGTTCTTGAATTATCTCAATAATAGAATAGGA
Organism: Lepidochelys kempii; assembly: GCF_965140285.1. Taxonomy (NCBI): domain Eukaryota; kingdom Metazoa; phylum Chordata; order Testudines; family Cheloniidae; genus Lepidochelys; species Lepidochelys kempii. The sequence goes on along the minus strand of NC_136384.1, from coordinate 61,084,317 downwards.
CTCTTCAAACTACCCATATAGTTAAAACGCACTAAAATCTTGTGTAGGCTACATTTGAATATGTACATATGTTCGGATTAATTGTAATTTTTGTCATCATTCTTCATAACTGAATTTTTTCTTCTCCAGAGTATTTCCATAAAGAACAGCCCTTATCTGAAATGGCTCCCATCTCCTGTTCCCAGAGGCATTAAAGGTCAGAAGCAGTGCTCCATTAAGATAGCTGCTTTCAACTACCTGAAAGGGGGTTTCAAAGAGGCTGGAGCTATGCTGTTCTCAGTGGTAGCAGATGACAGAACAAGGAGCAATGGTCTCAAGTTGCAGTGGGGGAGGTTTAGGTTGGATTTTTCACTAGGAGGGTGGTGAAGCACTGGAATGGGTTACCTAGGGAGGAGGTGGAGTCTTTGAGCCGGGGGTTGGACTAGATGACCTCCTGAGGTCCCTTCCAATCCTGGTATTCTATGATTCCACCTCACACCACAGATGGTAGGAAAGAACTTTGACTCCGGTAGGTGTGGGAGATGAGGGGCGGAGGCATAGCCACAGATACTGCTATTCAAAAGAATCTCATCTCGTGCACATGGAGTGCATACACACCAAGAATGGACTAGGTGAGGACAATCGATCAAAGAAGTTTATATGTCAGCAGATGCCGGCACATAAAATTTTCCTCTTTAAAGGAAATTTTGTTAAGAACTGCCCTCTTTCAAAAAGGTTGCCATCTCCTATAGTTCTGAATAGGAGTGAGACCACAGAGTGTCGTCAGTTAAGAAGCCCTCTTTCAAAATGTCCACCAACTTTCATTGTCTCCAACAGGAGTGAAGACAAGCCACAAAGTGAACCCTTATGTTGTCAGGAAGCAGAGAGGAGCAGGTAAATGGCGGTGGGAATCTTTGCTTAGGGTAACATTTGGCCATAGTCAGACTGAGAACAACTAGAAATGGTAGCCATTTTGAGAACTGCATCTTAGAATAACAGAATCATAGAATATCAGAGTTGGAAGGGACCTCAGAAGGTCATCTAGTCCAACTCCCTGCTCAAAGCAGGACCAATCCCCAACTAAATCATCCCAGCGAGGGCTTTGTCAAGCCTGACCTTAAAAACTTCTAAGGAAAAAGAATCCATCACCTCCCTAGGTAACCCATTCCAGTGCTTCTCCACCCTCTTAGTGAAAAAGTTTTTCCTAACATCCAACCTGAACCTCCCCCACTGCAACTTGAGACCATTATTCCTTGTTCTGTCATCTGGTCACCATTGAGAACAGTCTAGATCCATCCTCTTTGGAACCCTCTTTCAGGTAGTTGAAAGCAGCTATCAAATCCCCCCTCATTCTTCTCTTCTGCAGACTAAACAATCCAAGTTCCCTCAGCCTCTCCTCATAAGTCATGTGTTCCAGACCTCTAATCATTTTTGTTGCCCTCTGCTGGACTCTCCAATTTTTCCACATCCTTCTTGTAGTGTGGAGCCCAAAACTGGACACAGTACTCCAGATGAGGCCTCATCAATGCCGAATAGAGGAGAATGATCATATCCCTCAATCTGCTGGCAATGCTCTTACTTATATAGCCCAAAATATCATTAGCCTTCTTGGCAACAAGGGCACACTGTTGACTCATATCCAGCTTCTCATCCACTGTAACCCCTAGGTCCTTTTCTGCAGAACTGCTGCCTAGCCACTCAGTCCCTAGTGTGTAGCAGTGCATGGGATTCTTCCGTCCTAAGTGCAGGACTCTGTACTTGTCCTTGCTGAACCTCATCAGATTTCTTTTGGCCCAATCCTCTAGTTTGCCTAGGGCCCTCTGTATCCTATCCCTACCCTCCAGCGTATCTACCACTCCTCCCAGTTTAGTGTCCTCTGCAAACTTGCTGAGGGTGCAATCCACACCATCCTCCAGATCATTAATGAAGATATTGAACAAAACCAGCCCCAGGACCGACCCTTGGGGCACTCCACTTGATACCGGCTGCCAACTAGACAAGGAGCCATTGATCACTACCCGTTGAGCCCAATGACCTAGCCAGCTTTCTATCCACCTTATCATCTTTTCATCCAGCCCATACTTCTTTAACTTGCTGGCAAGAATACTGTGGGAGACTGTATTAAAAGCTTTGCTAAAGTCAAGGAATAACAAGTCCACTGCTTTTCCCTCATCCACAGAGCCAGTTATCTCACCATAGAAGGCAATTAGGTTAGTCAGGCATGATTTGCTCTTGGTGAATCCATGCTGACTGTTCCTGATCACTTTCCTCTCCTCCAAGTGCTTCAAAATGGATTCCTTGAGGACCTACTCCGTGGTTTTTCTAGGGACTGAAGTGAGGCTGACTGGCCTGTAGTTTCCCAGATCATCCTCCTTCCCTTTCTTAAAGATTGGCACTACATTAGCCTTTTTCCAGTCATCCGGGACCTCCCCCGATCGCCACAAGTTTTCAAAGATAATGGAGATAATGGCCAATGGCTCTGCAATCACATCTGCCAACTCCTTTAGCACCCTCGGATGCAGCACTTCCGACCCCATGGACTTGTGCTTGTCCAGCTTTTCTAAATAGTCCTGAACCACTTCTTTGTCCACAGAGGGCTGGTCACCTCCTCCCCATGCTGTGCTGCCCAGTGCAGTAGTCTGGAAGCTGACCTTGTTTGTGAAGACAGAGGCAAAAAAGGCACTGAGTAATTAGCTTTTTCCACATCCTCTGTCACTAGTTTGCCTCCTCCATTCAGTAAGGGGCCAACACTTTCCTTGACCTTTTAGTTGCTAACATACCTGAAGAAACCCTTCTTGTTACTATTAACATCCCTTGCTAGCTGCAACTCCAAGTGTGATTTAGCCTTCCTGATTTCACTCCTGCATGCCTGACCAATATTTTTATACTCCTCCCCCCCCCCCCCCCCCGTCATTTGTCCAATCTTCAACTTCTTGTAAGCTTCTTTTTTGTTCTTTTTTGGAACACCAGCAGTGTCCACATCCTCATGTGACATAGCTATTCCTCTTGTTTCTTTTCATGGACTTGTTATAGTTTTGCTTAATATTAGTTTAGTTTTTATTTTCACCTGTTGGCTAATTAAAAAATTGTTAAAGAGGTATCAGAATTCTTCTGCCCACCCACTCCCATACAAAGGAGTAATTCCACATAATTGTGGATCGAACGTCTCCTGGCTTCAAGACCCCTCCATTGTGTGACTCCACCATACCCATTTATGGGAGGAACTTCAGATGTCTCATCATCTGTCTTGGAGATGAGCATATACCAGAGAATTGTTCTATATGCCACTCTTTGTCCAAGAGGACCTTAAAGAATAGGGAGGCAAGCTGAAGTTATTTTTTCTTGAGAGATCCATGTATCTATCAGTCCAGTACCAGAGTCTCCTGTCCTGGACCTCATGTAAGATGCCATCTTGAAGCAACCATCTGCCTTGCTTCACTTTATCTCATACCATGCAGACCCAGTACTCCAAATAAGACTCCTAGAGGAGACTTACTCCTCCTTGTTGTCCGCACCAGAACACCTCACCCTCCTGACCTCAGTCTACACCCTGGGTGACCCATTGGGAGTCCAGTAGGGGGTCCAGAGAGCATTAAACTGAGCAACAGAGGAGGAGACTGGTAGTCTCCAGAGAGCATCCTTCGTGGTACCCTCCCAAATGTCCACCATCACAGTTTGCCTACCAACTGTGACCATACTGGTCTCCCTGGTGCATGAATCCCTATTGCAGGAGACCCACCTCTATTGTGTCTCTTCCAGGATTTCCTTCACTGAGGAAGCAATTGCAGCCTCCTCCAACTACCCAAATTCCTCAACCCCAACTTGTAGAGGGTGAGGAGTACTTCAATAGAGGAGACTACCACCTCCCCAGATCAGGAGCCTCTGGCCTCTTATGGGGCTTCCTTTTTGTCACCTAATATGGTGGCTAATCCACCTTCTTTGATCTCTCAAGACAAGTTAAAAACCTTCCAAGACCTCTTGAAGAGGATCACAGACATCCTTGACATTCCTCCTTTAATCATACAGTAGAAACACCATCCACAGTTGGACATCTCCACACAGTAACATGGGGCAGAATAACTATGCCCATTAATGAAAATTTTCTCAAGTCTGCCAAGGTGATCTGGCATATTTCCACTTCCATTTTACCCACCTCAAAGAGCAGACAGAAAGCAACAATTCCCTGAGAAGTGATATGAGTACTTTTTTTCTGGCACCCTATCTCTGGCTTTCTAGTGGTCCAAGCAGCTTAGTGTAAATCCAAACAGCAGGGAAACTCTAGAAGCAGTCCTCATAACAAGGATACAAAAAGACTGGTCTCTTTCAAGGTCTGTTTCTCCACCAGCCTCCAAATGAGGGTGGAAGATTATCAAGCTTTGCTTTCCAAGTGTGATTTTCTACTTTTGGAGATTCTCCAGCATCACAAATTACCACAGAAGCAACAGGAGCATCTGAAGACTCTGATGGTGGAGGAACACCGGACCACCAGGACTTCCTTGTAAGCCACCCTTGCCGCCTCTGATACAGAGGACCGTCCACTATTGCCCTGAGATGTGCTTCCTGCCTCTAGGTATCTAGGATCCTGTGGGAGGTCCAAACTACTATAGAGAACCTCCCATTTGAAGGGACTACCATATGCACCAGTATTACAGTCAAAGCACTCCACACTTTTAAGAACAGTAGAGTGACACAGTCATGAGATCTATGTCTCTTCATCATAGAGAAAATGAGCTGCTGAGACAGCAGCCCTCCTTCAAGCCCAGACCTCAACCACAGAAATTGTTCAAATTCAGGGAGCAAACAAGGGCCCCTGTCACAGACAGAAGTGCTTGTGAGTTACCCAACCCCACCAGCTCTGAATTTTAAAATATATTTTATTCTTTAAAAGATTTGGGATATTAAATGAAAAAGCCAACATTAATGCATTTTTAAAGATTGAAATACTAGGCACTCAAAAGCCAGGAAATTCCATATTATTCCCTATCACTAACTCTGCCATACTGCCTGTTCTGGTGGTGTAAAGTAGACTGTATGAAGAGAAGGAGAATGAGGCATTTCTAGAACAAACAACAGAAATATTCAGAATACAAGACCTGGTAATAATGGGGAACTTTAACTACCTAGTTGTATGGCAAAACACAAAATTTCCAGGCAGTTATTGGAATTTATTGGGGGAATGTTTTGGTTTACGAAGTGCAGGAAGTAACCAGGAAGACAGCAATTTTAGACTTGATTCTGACCAAGAAGGAGGAGTTGGTAGCAAATCTGAAGGTTGAAGGCAATTTGGGTGAAAGTGATCATAAAAGGATAGTTTACATGGTCCTAAGGAAAGGAAGGAGTGAGAGCAACAGAATAAGGACAATGCACTTAAAAAGAGGCAGACTTTAACAAACTCAGAGAGTTAATAGTCAAGGTCCTAGGGGAAAAAAATCTAAGGGAAAAAGGAGTTCAGGAGAACTGGCAGTTTCTCAAGGAGACAATATTAAAGGCACTAGTACAAACTATCTAGATGCAAAGGAAATCTAGGAATAATAGTAAGAGGCTAATATGGCTCCATCAGGAGCCCTTTAATTACTTGAAAATCAAAAAGAAATCCTGTAAAAACTGGAAACATGGACAAATTGCTAGGGATGAGTATAAAAGAATAGCACGAGCATGTAGGGAAAAAATCAGAAGGCCAAGGCACAAAATGAGTTATAACTAGCAAGGGATATAAAAGGCAATAAAAAAGAGGATCTTTAAATTATGTGACAGGGTCGGGCTGGATGGCTACAGGAGAGTAATAGAAGGAAGATATATTAGGCCCAGGTTAAGTAGGTCCCTTTTCCCTGGGTAAGTCACGGAGGACAGGTAAGGTCCGAGAGGATTGGAGAATGGCACACATAGTATTTGTCTTTAAAAAGGGGAACAAAGAGACTCAAGGAATTATAGACCAGTCAGCCTAACTTAGATGCCTGGAAAGTTACTGGAACACATTATTAACAATCAATTTGTCAGCACCTAGAGGGATAGTAGGGTTATAAGGAATAGCCAGCTCTCATCCTTGATATCAAAAACATATCTTACCAAACCAACCTAATTTCCTTCTTGGACGGGATTACAGGTCTTGTGGATGGGGGGAAGGAGGCGGGAAGCAGCAAATGTGATATATCTTGATTTTTAGTAAGACTTTTGACCCAATCCCACTTGACATCATAAGCAAATGAGGGAAATGCAGTCTAGATGATGTTACTATAGGGTGGAGACACAACTAGTCGACAGACCATACTCAAAGAGTAGATATCAATGGTTCACTGTCAGACAGAGAGGACATATCTAGTGGGGTCCTGCAAGGGTCTATTCAATATTTTTATTAAAGATTTGGATAATGGAGTGGAGAGTATGGTTATAAAATTTTGCAGTTGACACCAAGGTGAAAGGAGTTGCAAGTACTTTAGAGGAGAGGATTACAATTCAAATGACCTGGACAAATTGGAGAATTGGTCCCAATTCAGCAAGATGAAATGCAATAAAAATAAGTGCAAAGTATTTCATTTAGTAAGGAAAAACCAAATGCACAACTACAAAATGGCGAATAACTGACTAGGTGGTAGTACTGCTGAAAAGGATCTACATCACAAACTGAATACGAATCAACAATGTGATGCAATTATAAAAAAGCTAATATCATTCTTGGCTGTATTAACAGGAGTGCCATATATACGACAAGTGAGGTCATTTCCCCACTTTATTCAGCACTGGTGAAGGCTCAGCTAGAGTAGTGTGTCCAGTTCTGGGCACCAGACATTAGAAAAGCTGTGGACAAATTGGAGAGAATACAGAGGAGAGCAACAAAATGATAAAAGGTTTAGAAAACCTAGCCTATGATGGAGATTTTTTTTTTAAAAAAAACCTGGGCATTGTAGAGAGATGTTTATGAAAGATTTGTGATTTGGAGATGCTCCCTTATAAGGGACAGTGTTCTGAGTGTGGGAATTTGGAGATGTGCTCTGGAGGCAGGGGTTGGGAACACCACTTGGCTGTGTGCAGCAGCTCACTACAGAAGCTCTCCAGTTTGTTTTATTAAAAGTTTAATTACTTTCTCATTCACTGGTTTGTTATTTAATCAACCCCAAGATCATTACATGGTGTCAGAAGTGCTGAATGAGAAGACAACTGCAGTCATTTTGAAGTTAACTTCTGAGTTTGCAATTGAAAGCAGAGACAAAGGGAGGCACCGAAGAAGCAAGTGGGGCACCAGACACAGGCTTTTGTATATATTTGGTGAGCACAATAGTAGCTTGACTAGCTTAAGAAGGGGGAAAAAAACGAAAATGGATGCATTGCAACCTCCATCCCATCTGTAATTGTCAGGCAATGTTGCAGAGAACTGGAAAAATTGACAGATTTGAATTGTATTTAGCAGCCATGGGGTAGAGGTGAAAAATGATAAAGTGAAATCATCAATATTTTTGCCAATTGTTGGGGAGGAAGCATAACAACATTTAGTTTGAAGAAGGTGAGTTAAGTAAAATACTGACTAAATTTAAGGCATATTGCATGCCAAAAAGGAAAGAAACATTTGAGAGGGATAAATGTTTTACTTGCATGCAAAGAACTCATGACACTGTAGAGCAATGTGTTTCAGAATTAAGGAAACTCAGTAAAACCTGTGACTTTGGTGAGCTGATAGAGTCTCTGGTCCGAGATATGCCACAAATGATTCTTAATGAAAATGTGTTAAGAGAGAAAATGCTCCATGAAGGAAACTTAACTTTAGAAAAAGTTCTCCAAATATGCAACTGTGAAAGCACAAATCAAAGAGCTGAATTCACCTGAAGGAGTTATCTGTGTACTAAGTACAAAATAATTCAGCCAGAATAGGTCAAATCAAAGAGTGGAACTGCTCGCTATGAAAACCACTACTAGGGAAAAGACAGCATACAGACAGTCATGTGGAAGGTGTGAATTACAGCTTGGCCCTGGACAGTTTGGGAAACTGTCATAAATGTGGGGAAAATAATCATTTTGCAAAATTCTGCAGATCTCAAATGCAGAAAAGTCAAGTGTATTCAGTTAAAGACAAATCTGATTGAGGAGTTTTTCATAGGTGTAGTGCAATTTGGCAAGCCTGATGAGAGGGACTGGATACTGCCTATGACAGTGAATGGAGCAATTATTCCAGGAACTCAGGTTAATATTCTGTCTGAACCACATTAGAGACAAAAAATAAGACCAAAACTGGGACCAACAGAAATAAAAGTAACTGGTTCTTCTGGAACAAATATCCCAGTGAAGGTGAGGTGGATTGCTAGCATCAACCGTAAAAGCATCATATACTGGCTCGGCTGCACATGAGAAGTTCAATCTGGTAAAATTGATGCTCCCACTACAAGATCGTGCTGAACCTGGCTATGAAGCACTCTTTCAGGAATATCATGACTTGTTTCCAGGGTTGGGTTGCTTGAAGGGTGACCATCCAGATAAACAAGCAGGTCCCTCCAGTTATCCATCCATGTAGAAAGGTGCCATTTTCACTCTGTGATAAATTCAAGGCTGAGCTTGCAAGGATGGAAGCAATGCAATTAATACAAAAAATTGAGGAACCAACAGAATGGGTGAGCTCCCTAGTCATTGTGGAGAAAAATAATGGCCAGCTATGCATACGCTTAGATCCCAGAGACTTCAACAAGGCTATAAAAAGAGAACATTTCAAACTACCATCCAGAGAACAGGTTATGGCTCAATTTGCAAACGCTCAATATTTCAGTAAATTGGATTCAACCTCAGGTTTTTGGCAGCTAAAATTAACTGAAGAAAGCTCAAAGCTATGCACATTTAATACCCCATTTGGAAGATAGATTCTTACGCTTCTTTGGCATAGCTTCAGCACCAGAAGGGTACCACAAAGCCATACATATGAATGATGTATGAACATATTAATGGTGTTGATACCTGAATGGATGACGTCATTATGTAGGGCTCAATGAAAGAGGAGCATGGTTTTAGACTTCAGGAAGTCCTGGAGGCACTTAGAGCTGCAAACCTCAAACTAAATAGGGAGACATGTTTTAGGACTGACTTTTGTTGGGGACATTATTTCCAATAAAGGTGTAAAACCTGATAAAAGGAAGATTTCAGCCATTGAAATGATGCCACATCCCCAATCAAAGAAAGATGTCCAATGATTCCTGGGAATGGTTAATTACTTTATAAAATTCATACCTAATCTATCTACCAAAGCAGCAACTTTGAGAAAACTCCTAGAGAATAAAAATGAATGATATTGGGATGAAGAACAGGAGCAATCATGGGAAGGTTTAAAACAACAACTGATACAAGAACCAGTGTTGAAGTTTTATGCCTCAGGAAGGCCTGTTAAAATCTCAGCAGATGCTTCACAGTCTGGGATAGGTGCCGTGATTTTACAGAAGCATGAGGGTTGTTGGTAACCAGTGGCATATGCATGATACAGCCAAATCACTGACTGAGGCATAAGCTAGATGTATGCAGATTGAAAAGGAGTTTTTAGGAATATTGTTTGCCTGTGAGAGATTCATTCAGTATATTTATGGACAGACAGTGGAAGTTGAAATGTCCCACAAGCTCCTAATAGTGTTATTTAACAAATGATAAAGCTGCAAAAGTAGGATTTGCTTGTGACCTACATGCCTGATAAATTGCATGTTTACAGCAGATGCACTTTCCAGAGAAGTGGCTCCCACAAAACTAGAGAACACTTTAGAGATAGAGATGCAAGCCTATGTAGGTCTGATTGTAAAGTCAATTCCTATAGCTAACAGGAAATTGCAACAAATAAGAGAGGAAATGAAGAAAGATGAATCATTAGGAATCCTTAAAGAAATGATAATTAAAGGCTGGCCTGAAGAAATAAACAGTTGCTATCCAAGTATAAGAGAGTATTGGACTGCAGACATGAATTTACTGTGATAGATGGGGTGATTTTCAAGGGCAGTACGTTGTAATTCCAATGAGCCTCTGAAAAGGAATGCTACAGAAGATCCACAGGGTTCATTTAGGAATTGAGAAGTGCAAACAATGAGCATGAGAGGTGCTATGTTGACCACGGATCAATCACAACATCACTAATGTGGTAGGAAACTGCTTTTCCTGCTTGAAATACAAGCCATGCCAACAAGCAGAGCCACTGAGACCTCATCCAGTTCCATTAAGGCCTTATGAGAGGGTAGGCACTGACTTATTTACCTGGCAATCAAAGGTTTATTTAATAGTCACAGATTATTATTCTCTGTGTCCAGAAATTAGCACACTGCACAGTACGAATATCAGTGATAGCTGAAATATCAGTGATAGCTGATATCACTGAAAATCAGTGATAGCTGGCAGGAAGGGAATCTTCTCCAGACATGGAATTCCAGATGAAGTCTTTAGCGATAATAGGCTGCAATTTTCCAGTGCAGATTTTAGGCAATTTGCCATAGATTGGGACTTTCATCACAAAACATTAATAGGTCTTCAGATAAGTTTAGAGAACTGTGATCAATTGTTCTCATTGTCCACTGAAGGTGGATAAGAATAATAGGCTTAATCTGCAAGAAGGGAGATTTAGAGATATGAGAACATTTCCCTAAATATAAGGATAGTTAAACTCTGGACTAGGTTTCCAGGGGAAGTTGTGGAATCCCTAGCACTGGAGGTTTAAGAACAGGTTGGACAAACATCTGTCAGGGATGGTCTAGGTTTACTTGATCCTGCCTCAGCACAGGGAGCTGGACTCAGTGGCTTCTCGAAATCCCTTTTAGCCCTACATTTCTATGATTCTATATGTATAGTATTTTCTATGTTTGTTTTCCTTTTAAATAAGAATTTTAAGGTAGTATTATTTATTAAAGGGTGCTGTTAACTTGAACTCTTTGGGGTAGATTAAATAGCATGTCATTAATTTGTTTTTATTAAATTCCTTAAAAATGTATAAAGGTTTTTATAGCTCCCTACTGATGTTTATAAAGGATATTTCAGCAATAGCATTAGCACTTAAGACCTTCCAGCTTCTAAACTTCTCACTGGAACCAGCAGTGGCATCCTAAGGAATGAAGAACCCCACCTCTTCCTACCCTCTGTCAGGCTTTTGTTCATCCCTGCTCCCATGCAAGTGGTGAGGGAAAGAAGTAGCATGGTTGAAAATTTTCATTAATGTAAAATGTGATTTGTGACTAAACAGAGTTTTATGTAAGTGCCTAATTTCTGTGACAAATTATTTTTTTTCATTGAAAAAACTGGTGCCTGTAAACTGAAATATTTCAGCCAAAATCCAAAATATTTCAATAGAATATGGCACTACAGTGCCTCATAGGAGTTGTAGTTTGCTTTCCTCATGTCCCTATTCTCCTATATAGGCTGGGCTTTCCAGCCAGACTACATCTCCCATAAGGTACTGCCTTCCCTCCGAAACAGGAGAGACCATGGTGCATGATGAGAAATGTAGTTTGACTAGTGAAAGTTACCAATAGAAAAGAATGGGAGAATGAGGCCCCCAAACTATAACTCCCAAAAGGCACCTTGATGGCATTTTCAAAACAAAATATTTAATTTTTGCCTACTATATTTAAGTTTTCATTTTTTTGCCCCCGAAATTGAAATTTTCCACAGAAAAAGCCCCCAATTTCTGAGCGGTGGTAGAAAGATAGAAAAAGCTCCTGTGGATCACCTCTGCACTCCTGCCCCCAGGTAACAAACACTCCCTAGCCCTTTGTGTGATTCCTGAGAGGAAAGAGGATTTTTCTGATGTACACTCCTTGCTGCTGTTGCTCTATGCCAGGAGTCCTAGGAGCTTCAAAAGGAGAGACATACTCAGAAAGAGCAGTAGCTCTGCTGCTATGTTACTGGAAAGCACCCCCTTACAGGTCCTGGCAAGGAGTGTGCATATAAATTTTGCCCAGAGTGGTGATGATAATCCAGGACACATCAAGTGCGACTGACTATCAACAAAACATTGACTGTTCGTGCATTGTATTGAATGTGTAGAATAAACCAGTTGAAGTAGAGAAATGTTTTCCAGTAGATTTCTCTTAGTTACAGTAATATTAGATGTTGTGTGTAACTGTAGAATTGTGAATACAGCCATTTTGAATAGGGTTTTGATGTTCAGGTTGATGGTGTCCCTTTTAACATACACCAAAAATAGCAATTGATATGTGGAGTGTTTCAGAGTAGCAGCCGTGTTAGTCTGTATTCTCAAAAAGAAAAGGAGTACTTGTGGCACCTTAGAGACTAACCAATTTATCTGAGCATAAGCTTTCGTGAGCTACAGCTCGCTTTATAAATGTTGGAGGAGAAGAATATAACTTTTGGAACTGATATTTCAACTTTAACATTCCACAAACGTTCTTTGTTTGCACTTATAACACAAACAGACTAGTGGATGAATAGATCTGTATGTGTGTGTATTCCAAGACTCATCAATTTTTCCTTTTTTTTTCTGGCTAAGACTCTAAAATGACTAATCTATTTTTGATTTCAGTTGGATTACTGATATTATTAAGTCCTAGTCACTCTCTCTTACTGACTATGTTGGCAGAATTTAAACTATTCAAATTAAAGACCATGTTTATAGTAATACTGTCCAGTGATCAACACAGCAGTGTTGTCATGGAGACGTTTTTAAGGATACTTTAGGGTGTATGGTGCCTGTTTTGGATGAGGAGGGGTTGGGGGTGCAAAATAACTACACTGGAATATATAATACCAGATTTGAATACTAGAAGCAATCCAAATCACAATAAACCTTTAACCTTTAATTGTAAAGGAATGATCATTTGACACTATATTAAATCTCTGAGTACTTAATTACCAATACTCATTATAGTAAAGAAGAAACTGTTCTTTATTGCAGTTTAAATTGTAAGTTTATAGCACAGGTAGAGGTATAGCATTTATACTGACCAGGGTAGTTTTAATGTTTTCCCTATTCCTCTCACTTCCTTCCACTGCTTGCTAGTCTTCATACAAAAATCCAAAATGAAAGATAAACGCTAAACAATATACAGTAAATGAGAGGGCAGGGGAAATATTCTTGTAACAAATTTAACCTGTCCATGATCGCAGAGTGCCCATTTTATAGGGCCACATTTATTGGCCCTTTGGTCACCACATTATCTTTCTTTTCAAAATCAGTTCACATTTTTATTAAAAGAATTTGTGAGATATTTAGCTTAGTCAGAGTGGCAGATAGAACATGGACCTGTCAGATTATATAACTGCTGTTAAAACTACATTATAAAATGGCAAAACTATAAGTAGAATGTATCCATTTACTTCATCTGGATTTTGTTTTCATGGATTGTTAATTTATTGCCATAACTTTAAGAGAAAAAGTTATGGATATAAATAGTTCAAGTAATACTTTTAATAATTCCTGTTCAGTGTAATGTGGCAGTTCTACGAGTTTTCAGAATGACCATAATATGAAATTCACAGCTACATTCTAGGAAAGATTAAATACATGAAAATAGACTAATATATTAAAAATACCAGACAGTTTTAATTACAAGAGACCTAGAATATATATGTAGAATATGTATGGACTGTATTCTCCTTTAAGGCTTGATTAAGCATTTAGGCACGGCCCTGTGTGAGTAGTGGTACACAACTTCTTCCCTGCTTCTCTCTGGCTTTTAAGGATGAGGCATATTTCAGCTGTGCCCAGACATTGTTGGCTGGCTCATGTAGAGGCTACTCCTGTCCACTTGCTCACAGTGGGAAGTATAGTGTGTACAGCTCCTGCTCTGCCTCTTGTAGCCAGAACCACCATAAGAGGTTTAATGCAGACATTGGAGGGATGCCTCCTTCCCCTTACTCCCATGTCCAGCCATGTTATCTACTGTCATAGTCAATCCCTTAATGAAGATTTTTTTTAAAAAAAGCATGACTGGTATTAGTTTTAGTGTTCAAAGATTTAAAAAGGCACACTTAATTCTTTTATTTTATGTGTACATACGAGACTGACTAAAGCTTCACAATTTGGATCTGAATCTGGATTTCTAGCACCCTACTTTGGTCATAGATTTTCTTTGTGTATATATTTAAAATAAATGTACAATGCCTCAGCAATATAATGAGCTGAAGCTAAAAATAGGCAAGAGATATGGCTGAAACTGAAGATAAATCCTTCCACAGACTGGGAAGGAATTTCCATTTATTTATTTTTTGCATAATGGAGTGCAGGTCAGCCCATATGGCTCTTGTTTGATCTTGTGAAGAAAGCCACTCACTGATTCAAAACGTTTGTTTGTAGGTGTCAGGTTGACCTGTCGGCCCTGAGTAGAGAACAAACTCACAAGCTGGAGTTGCAGCTGGAGGAAGGAGAAGGATGGTTGGTACTGCTGGTCACCCTGACAGCATCAGCTGCAGTCAGTATCTCTGACCTCTCTGTCAACTCCTTGGAGGACCAGAAAGAGCGAGAGGAAATACTAAAGAGATATGTATGTAGCACCTATTGCTTATCCTTCTTAACATAATGTTGCAAATAATTAACTACTATGAGAAAAAAATTCTGAATATATCTACTATGTAATCAGTGGTGCTGATTTAAGCTAATAATTAATACTAGTAGTAATTGACTTAAATATCTAGATAACATCATCAGAGCCCTACAATTTACCTTTATATAAATGTTGTGTACATGAATATTCAGCTACTGTATTTCACTGTGTCATTAAGTAGTTAATTTAACTACTTTATGTAATTTTGATTATTTTTGTTTTCCAAGTGCAGTATAATTTAAGATGTTTTTTAGCAATTTTACAATATTTCAGAGAATCTTTACAATAGCAACTATTCATTTCAGCTTGTGTAAAGCACCCATATCTTTTTCAAAGGTTTTGCAGTAGTTATACAGCATAGTAGAAAGCAAGATGACTTCTTATTTTTTGACTAAGTGTTAGAGTTTGGAGCAGTGGTTTGTCTCATTAAAATAATTGTATTAAACCATCTTTCCATTTCAGAATATTCTGAAACAAATTATTTTATTTCCCAGCATCCTCACATGGTGCAGAATCTGTGTAGTTTTATCAAAGCAACAGAGAGGGGAGCTCTTACTCCAGCATTTATTAATACGTAAATCACTAAAAGTAACTGTCTTTCTACATATGGAGAATTTAAAAAAAAAAAAAGCTATTTCCACTTAAAATTACAAAGCTTTTATTGTACAATGCTGCCAGGTGTTTAGAAGGCTTCTCTAGACACTCAGCCATTAAACCAAGCTCTGACTAACAAAGAGCCGCTTAATATTTTTTTTTTTAGATTTTAAAATATTCCTATTCCCTGACTGACATCCTTTCAATAACTGAATTTAATAAAGATGTACCTTATCAGGCTGTGCAGATAACATGAAGTGCTAGTACTAATGCTGTACAATATTCTTCAAACAGATTAGCAGGATGTGCGCTTCAGCAAATTTATTCTGGCTATCTCCACTGAATCAGCTGTCTGCTAATGCTTGTACAACTCATACACCAATAGTGTTATCATAAACACAGTTTAATAGAGGTGACTTAGCAAGGCTAAATATTATATTTTCTAACCCAGCTGAGAGCTAAGGTATTGTGCACCATCTTTGAAAAATAATTACAATTATGAGAATTAGTTCAGATTTTGGTATCCACCAATACAGAGTCTGTTGTCAGAATAGATCTTTATAAATATAACACATTCCGATAGATTAATTATATAGTTACATACATTTTGATATAAGTGTAAAAATACCATATTTTTGTGGATTATTGTGGTAGGATGATACAAGTTAAGTGGTATTGATAGTTTTCATAGTTTAGCAGCAGTATAGAAAAATATTATTGCTCCATATTTTTACATAGCTTTCTTAAATTCCCTTTTTGCTTCATAAATTAAACACATAGCATTATTTATGTGGAAGAAGAATGATCAAATAATTTCACATTCTGACATGTTCTTATATACAAAACATCATTTTTCAAAATTTAAATATGTTTTCAATATGCACAAATAAGCATTGTTTGAAGGATGTATTTAATTTGATATGTGGTAGAAAAATAAGGTTTGCAATTACATGTATTCCAGATTTTAACATTGGAAATGCCTGCTGAGAAATTGCAATATTTTGTTCACTAAACTGATCCATAAATAGCAGCAGAAGTAGAGGGCAAAGACTTACAATACAGTATTTACAAAATTCAAATTTTCTTTCCTTTAGCTTTCTGCTTATCTTCGGTGTTTGTGTCTGCCTTAAAGGACAGAGATGCAATAAACCAGTATTATGCAATTAGTGAGGTACACTATATCATTTGGTGTCTTTATTTTAGGGCTTTTTATTTTTTGCTTTCTTAAAGAATCTAGTTGCCATCTGAAATGTATTTTGCACCCATTCTTGTGGCCAAAAGCAGTCCATCAGCTGACCCTGGCATCAGATCAAGTAGCCTTGGAAAATTACTCTATTACTGTCATTTAACCATTTGTAGCTGAACATTAGAGCCCTACAAATTAAACAGACATTACTGTTTGAACCGTTATTTTACCACAATTGTCTGAGAAGATTAATTCCTTTTGGGTTCGGGGGAGGAGCGCAGTAATGGGTACAGACCAAGAGAGATTGTATGACCTTTTCAGAATGGGTGTGCTGAACCCCTGGTCCCCCTTGTCACAGTTTAAAAACCAGAGGAGCTAGTTTAGAGAAGAAGTTGTTAGCATTCCATTTTTATTATGACATTTCACAGTCATCCGATTTAATGTCCCTTGACCGGATTGTCCACCGTGAGACGATGGGCTTGAAATGTTATTTAGAGCATTGATAAAAGGTGAGTGGTTCTAAGATGACAGCGAGTCATAAGGCTGGTGGTGTGACATTAATTTTCTCCATAACAGAGATGGAATAAGACGTCACGGTGACAAGCTGTCAATCAGTACTGGCCCCTCAGTGTATCTCGATGCCATAGGATGGGGTATTGCTTCTCCCATAATAGAGCTGAACTGAGATGCTCTCCCTGACAGCTGCTGCAGCCATACAGAAAATATATTATACAGCCTTTCATTAAAAAAATAAAGAGGACTCATCTCCAGAGCATTTCAATCTTTCCCCATCTATTGAGGGCTGAAAGGATTCACAGCAAATCATAGATTCCTCTGCTATGGAAATTTCAGGCTTCAGAAACCATCCAGGTTTTGAGGCCTTCAACAATAATCATAAATAAGAAGACAGAATATATTTTGATAAATCATTACTTAGTTACGTATTAAAGTAATATATTAAAATAATTCATATTTCATAGAGTCCCTACAATAATATTGTACCATGTGTCAGGGGCCCAGAATGTCAGAATATGCAATA
The DNA here is from genome assembly GCF_965140285.1 of Lepidochelys kempii. NCBI lineage: Eukaryota > Metazoa > Chordata > Testudines > Cheloniidae > Lepidochelys > Lepidochelys kempii. Next base: position 61,067,018 of record NC_136384.1, on the reverse strand, counting down.
AATGACTCTAAATCAGCTGACTTGCTGAAACTAAAAATTCAAACAATAATTATCCTGCAGAGTCTGAAGATGGGTATCAGATATTGAAAGTGAAATATAGCAATGCTGCCTTTTTTACAGGATGAGCTTACCAATGTTATATGTGGTTTTGGGGGGTTGCAAGGGTTTATTGTTTTTTTGTTTGTTTCTAGCCACCATGAAACTTGGGTTAAGTAGCTTCAAAAAACATGGTGCAGAAACTTTTTTGTAAATCTCTTCCACACTGCATTAGAAGAGGGAACTTATTTCTGTTATGGTACCAGCCCTGATAAGAAGCTTCCAAAACTTGATCATTATTGCAATAAATGACAGACTGTGCCAACAAATATTTGAATTATAACATCACTATCTGTAACACCACCTCCACCACCCTCAATTTGCAAGCACATAAAGAGAGGGTGAAGTATATTTTGATTAAACTTTGTCATCTGTCTATTTTAAACAGATTTCTGAAGATAAACAAATGTTTAAAAAGATTAAAACATAATCCTTGTGATAAACACTTTTCATATATGAAAAAAGTAAACCATATGAGATTACACATAACTGCATTTCCTCAGCTCAGTATACCAAGGTCAAACCTTCACTGTAAACAATAAACAGTCAGATGGGACTTATAAAATTAATGTCAGAGTATGATTTGACTGTCAACATTTTCTTATTAATAAAAGACAAGGCTGCATTTTATACTCCTAACATTTTAATGGCTATGTTTGGTATGCATAAATATTATATATTTTTCAAGCAGCCTAACATTTAAGATTCTATTCAAATACCATCTTTAACAAGTAGAATAGTAATCCTAGTTTGCTCACATCAAACTCTAATTTTCCATAATAGTCAGTTTTACCCCCATGTAATATAATTCAAAATCCTTGACTCAGTGTCTCTGTTGATGCTTACATGACCTACAAACCAAAATATTATTATAAATATTCAGACATAAGTAAGAGGTTTCACATGCTTTGTCTGTGTCACAATAATAGAATAAGACCATGGGCATAAAACCTATTGGGCCTTAAAAAATGGGTACAAGTGTTTTGTTGATGAGTGACTTTGTACGCAAATGATAACCTTTACGGCCAAGATTTTCAAACACTTTTGAAAATCAGACCACATCCCGAGGTGTCTAAATCTGGACTTAGAAGCCTAATTTTAATTTCCCAGTTTTGAAGATACTGATTTAGATGCATAATATATAAATGTTAGCAGTGGTCCTCTCAATTAATTGTGGGGTTAAAACTGCATCTGTGGAACTGGCCACTGCATTCAAGCTTTATAAAAAATGTTTCTGGCTTATTGCACTCAGTTACTGTAATACCATTTTTGTTACTTTGTTATTTAAAATCACAACAAAATACTGTTTCTAAATAGTTGTAACAGAGAATTCTAAAAATATTGCTTATTATGAATGAGGGCTTGTACTCTATTCCATTTTTTTCTTCTTTTTATAAAATGTGTCTAAATTATACATAATCCTTGGTGGTGGGGAAAAGAGATTTATTATGAGAGTTCCTTGTAATGTACTGAGAGCCATCTTTCAGTCTCTTCTTCTCTCTTTGCATGTGTCACTCTTGTTAAGCACAGTGGTAGTTGCATATTTTCCTCAAGGGGAAAAAAGAATTGGCCCTTAATCACACATGAACCTGTCTTGCTCAAGCTATAACAAGGAAAACATAAGTATGATTCTCATGTGCAAGAGGGACTATTGTATATTTGATCATTTTTTAAAAAATATTTTGTTATTCTTAATAGGATATCAAAATTTAAAACTTTGTAGTTAATAGCTCAAGTATCTAATATTAGGGGAGTAATACAGTAGCATTAATTTCTTATTAATATATTTTATCCTGACATACTCTTCCATTTTTATCTTATAATGATTGGGTAATGGAGTGTGTTGAAACAGAGACTGATAACAGTAAGTTCCTATTGAAATTAAAAAGTGAAGAAGTCAATCATTTGAAACAGCATTGTATTTAATGAATTTTGGATTGGGGAGGGAAAACCATTAACCTCTTTCCTTTCCACACAGCCTGTAATAACTTTTTATTATTATTGTTTAGAGCACAATGAGGATGTTTCACAACATGAAGGATGTAGGATTTCTACAGGTGAAGGTCATCAGAGCAGAAGCATTGATGGCAGCTGATGTCACAGGCAAGGACTGATTCAGTTTCTATGATAGTAGATAGTATAATTAGAGAGTCTTGGATTTGGTCATTTTTAAAGAATCTATCAGTTTCCACAAGGTGTGAAGTTTAAGGAAGATAAGTGTGTCAGAATTTCATTGCCCAGTTTGCAAACAATCCCACCTTCTATCCCCAAAAAATCCCCAACCAAAACTTTTTATATGCTGGGCTATGAGGCTTTATAATACCAGGGACTAGAATCTTATATAGAGTATCTATGGGAAAGGAGAAATACACCTTTTTCTCCATCAGAGGTCCTGCAAAGACATTTCATGAGCTACAAATGCAGGACTTTATTCTTTAATGGATACAAATACACAAAATTCTCAGAATCAAAACTGCAATGAGTTAACAGTTCAAAATATGAAAGTCAAATACTGCTCTAAAGCAGTCATCAAAATAATCTTTTGGTACTTGCTAAAGAGCTTGCCACACTGTATGTGGTTTAAAATTAAAAAAAAAAATCTTCCAAAGAAATAGTTTCCCGCAATCAGTGCTACAAATGTAAATGACCCATTCATTATAGGTAAAAGACTGGACCTTGAATAACCGCTTCCAAAATAATCACAAGAAAATACAGTTTTGAAATTATTCTGTTTTTAAATCTTCTTGTTTTGTCCTTGTACTAATAATTAGCTGATTGGATAATTTTGTCTTCTGCTTTTGGAAATTATTTAAGAATAATCATTGCAGTCATAGTCACCATTTTTCTTCAGAAATATGTTATCTCTTAAAAGTACACCCACCTGCACACTGCACATGCTGAATGGAACAAGATGAGATTGTCCTCTTTCAGAAAGTAGCCATTGCAGCTGTAAGAATTCATGAATATGCTGACTATATTAACCTAGTTGGCTTAGCTGCCACTTGGGAACCTGAAGTACAAGTTCTGTCACAGGTATAAATATAGATATATGGTAGAAAATTCCTTTCCTAATACTTCTGTGTAAATTAACATGAATATCAATAGTTTATTATCTTAGATGATCTAACAGGACAAAAAATTTATTGCTGAAACAGGTCATCCTGTTGGTGGAACACAAAATAACAGATTCTTTCTTTGGCAGAGATTGGTGAAACACTTCTAAAGGTTCCTCACTCTGCTTTGACCTTATAATCCAATGTGGTCTGAACAGAGAGAGAGATTGTTATTCAGGGGGAATGGGATAATTCAGTCTTTGACCTTGTTCAGTCTTGGACTTTTCCTGATCAACATGTCATCTGTGCCAGTTGCTGAAGTTTTTGGAAATACATTTGATTCAATTAGAGATGTACATAACTACCAAAAACTATTTTCAGACTCTGCACATTCAGAATGACTGTTGGTTAGCAAGTGGAAGGAATATTTGATATCCTCCCCATTCCTATGTGTCCTAAATATTTTGTCCACCATGAATAGCCAGAACAATTATTTATATAATATAGGTGTTTTTAAAGGGCTATGTATTTCAAAGTTTATACAAATTATTGCACTTTTTTGAGGAAAAAATTGCCATCAGTTTGAAAGGCAACCGATAGGTTTTTTAAAAAATGCTGTAATTTACACCTGTTTTATGTACTGGCCTTTAGAATTATGTGACTGATCTACCTTCAGATTAAATTTTGAATTTGAATAATGTATGTTTAGAAATAACTGATGATTTATTTGCTGATTGTTTGGTCTTTAATTATTCATTATATGTTCATCCCACATACACCTCCAATTAAGTATCTTGTAAATAACATTTAGGACCTCATCCTCCAACTCTTACTTAAGTGAGTAATCCTTACTGATGTGAGTAGACCAGCTGACATCAACAATGCTACATGTGTGATTAAGAATTGCTCATATGAATGGGGATCAGGATGCTAATCTGCATTTTTTTCTATAATAATCCAAATAATAATACATCCTTTTTTCTGATTTAATCTTATGGATTTTTCTCCTGAGTCTCAGCAGGAACACACAGACACTCCTGTACAGTACCTGTGTGATTTACTCCCTTTCTGTAGGCTGAAAATATCCCATTTCACTTTCAGGCCTTTTTTAATATAAAGTAATAAGTCAAAATTCATTAGTTTAGGCTGAATAGTTAAAAAAAATCGTAATATTGCATCATTAAGCATAAGCATAGAGTGGGGAAGATTTCTGTAATCTTTTAAGTAGTCATCAATCTTACTACAGTAAAAAAGAATTTTTTCCTTTCAAAATGTAAAATTTTTCTTTTGTTACTATACATTCATTGAGAAGCACTGTAATACTGTATTAACTCTGTGTGAATAAAGAGCAATTGAGAGTCCCATTGAATGAGGGAGTAAAAAGCACAAATTACTTTTTAATGAAACCCTCAATTCTTTTCCTTTCCACAAAAAGCCCATAGCCTTGTTCAGACTACAGTAGGTCACTTCAGTTAAGCCCCTAATAAACTGTTGATAGTAGAGGGTAGTTTTTTCTTTAGGCTCAATAGCCTAGTGTTGGACAGTGCACTTCAAATCATTAAGGTTAATACAGATTAAAAAAAGAGATTAACTGGGTGGTTAAGGCCTCCGTTTACAACGCCCACACATACACATGCATTGAACAAGACACGAGAGCGGATTGAAATTTCAGTCAAGTTGTGGGCAGGCTTTCACAGCCTGAGAAACTGGGTGCTACAGTTTTGAAAATTGGTCACTGTTAAGTGTGCTATAACTAGGCTTGAGATGTATTGAAAAGTACTATTCGGTGAACCCATTTCCAGGAACACACGAAAGGAGCATAATCCTCTGAGGTGTTGAGTGCTTAGCACTCCAGCTTGATTTCAATAGGAATGGAGAGTGCTGAGCATGTTGTAGGATTGGTCTCTAAAGGAGCTGACCTACTGTAAGAATATACTTTCCTTGCACCAGACAAAAATACAGAGCAGTGTATCTCAAATGTGGTCATGGAATTCCTGCTTCAGGCCAAAAATATTAGGGCCTTCACCAATGTCAACTTTTTTTAAGTTGGGAAATGTGGTGGAGCAAAGGGCATTCACCGGAAAAATATTAGAAAATATATTTTTGGATTTCTAATTTGACCAAATGGAATGGAACAAAATACTCAGTTTGGTTTTTCTTTTCTGCCTTAGACATTTTAATTTAAATCCCCTACTGAATATTACTTATTCATTTTTGGGGGTGGGTTGTTGCAGGGTTGCAGTTGGTTTTTCTCCCCCAAGTCCTCAACAAAAAAGAAAGTTCTCATCCCTTTCCCCCACTTTACCTTCAGCTAACTTGTGATTCCCCAGAAAGTGATCAAAGTCTTCTCAGAGAGGCAAGCCCCTTGTGGTATATACAATTAAGCCCTTTTAAATGAAGGTGTATACTGGCAATATAGTGAAAGGTAATACATAATGGAATCATCATGTAAGTTGATATCTCAAATTAATATATTTTATGTGTACCTAACCCAAATATATTTCAGAAAGCAATAGGCACTTTTTAAAATGAAATACAATATCAGTTAAAGCAATAGCCAGGTAAAATGTATTCTGCTTTCTGCAACAAGGTTACGTATATAGAAGGCTTAGCCCTCTGGAGTGAAAAACCTTCTGGTTTAATAAGATGGTTTTTGCTACTCCTTTATTAAGGTAGACATGTTCGTGCTTTTCTTTTGAAGAAAGCTGCCTTATTATTGATGGCAGATTATTTAAGGAAGAAAACAGAGGAAAAAGATAAGCCCCCATTTTTATCAAATTCTCTAAGACTCTTATTATCTTAAGAAATAAGAGTTAGCAACTCAGATTCATTAGTAATGCTAAATCTAAGCTCCATTTGACAGCCTGCCTAGAAAACAGTTTGTTTTGCTGTCTGTGGGCTTTAATTAAGATGTGTTCAATTCCAGTCTCCTAGCTCCCCCCACCCCACTTGCTGTGACACAGACTGGTGATCAGACGCTTTCAGATGGTCCAGCCCATGACTTTGACCTTCTGCTCAGTCCAGCGTTCCCTGGGGAACCGTTCAGCTCATGAGGTCTGATTTCACACTTCCAGGATGCCTCGGCTCTCTTAACAATGACAGGGAGACAAAGCCCTTTAGAGCAGGCCGCATGGGGACTTGTTTAAATTGGAAACTAGAGAGGAGTCAAGGAACAAGGTTATGGGCTACAGAATAGTGCTTTTAATAAAGAGCTCACAGCTCTGGTTCAGCTCAAAGAGGGCTACCTCTGTACAATTAATTGAGCCATTTATCTGGAGCATCTTAGACCTCTACTTTCTCACAGTATTATGTGATAAATATCAGCTAAGAGGCAAATGAGATATGCATGAAATGAATTTTTAACACTTTGATTACTGTGTCTCCTGACTTCATTAGAAGTAAATTTACTTGTATTTCTGACCTCATTATCAGTTGATTGTTACTGTGTTTTAGGTTCTGAGATTTCTAGATAGAGTTTGGTATAAAAGGTATATTTTATAAAAGGCTTTACAATAGTTGGATTTACTATCATAGATAGCTGTGAGATTCTTCAGAGAACAGAAAGAAACTGCAGTTTGAGTGAACCATTTTTTATATTTTTTCAAAGTTTTATATAAGACACTCAATCCTATTCCCAATAAATTTAATATTAAAATTTTGATTGAATTAATTGAAAGTAGGATCAGAATCAAGATGATAAAATTTCAAGATTGTGGAGTGCAGATGGACTTTTTTTAACTGTAAGTTTTTTAAGGCTATGTTTTCAAAAAACATCATTTGAATTTGTTCCTGAAATGTTTGCAAAATTTTGCAAATCAAATGTCAAATTTATGTGTACAAATGTTAATTTTGAGTACAGATATGGAAGGCTCTACACAAAAAAATTGCTGGAGCAAATTTAGTAACCCTTTGAAATCATGGCTCCAAATGTAATTTGCACTATCTAGTAGCAGCATATCCAGCATCTATATAAGTTTTTTTAAATCAGTCTTTATGAAAGTAACTACCGATCATGCAAAATAGGCAATATTATAAGTTAAATAAAAACTCAAACTGACCCTAATATTTTATGTACTCAAAGGCTTTAATTATTAAAGGAAAAACCGAGTAACAAAACTATATCAGATGTTTATTTTCTGTTCCTTGATTGGATGAGCAGAGCTCACAGAATCAGGTTTTTGGTGCAAATACTTGATTACTAACTTGAAATTTGCTTTATTCAAATATTCTGCAAAATTTGTTTAAATGTGGTTGTTGAACTGAATGTCCTTGTCAGATATCCTGAATATTCATGACACTCAGACACATAATTAATCAATAACAACATCACTGTGAGCTAGATATTATCATCATTTCTGTTTTACAGGTGGAAAACTAAGAAAGGTTAAGTGACTCAACTAAGGCCACAGACTGAGTCATTGTCAAAGCTGCCATTAGAACGCTGGAGTCTCTTGGTTTTGGTCCTGTACTTAATCCATTAGATAAGGCAGCCTCTCATAGAAAGATAGATTCACACATTTTAGGCCCAGAAGGGACCATTGTGATTATTTAGTCTGACATCCGGTATAACACAGACCATAAAGACGCTGTTGAGCTATTGTTCCTTGTGGCCAGAGGGCATGCTAGCTGCTCAGTTGCAGGCAGCTGGCTGCTAGGGAGCTTGCAGCAACCTTTGTGACTTTAGAGCCTGCCCCAATGGCACGGTCATGAACTGTCTTGCAGTTTTTCCAAAAATGAACAAATTTTTGGCAATGGGTTTCATAGATCGCAATGGCCAGCCATGGGCAATTGCATGATGATTTGTGATGATTGCATGGGCAATTGCATGATGATTTCAAACAATAAATGACAAACGTTCAGTTCTCGCAACTGAATTACATTTATGTAAATATCTTTCTGAGGACAAGGCCTGTGAACTTATTTTTGATAAGTGCAACTGAAATGACTTCTGACATTTCTAAGTCTTCACATAAAGTAGTCACTGTTGCAGGTCTCAGAGGAAAGGTCTGCTCAGGGCTAGGAGGAGGCGGGAAGGGAATGACTGTTAGTATAATATGAATAGTGCAAAAAATAATTCAGATTATGTTTATCTTGGGCACAGAATTGATATTCAAGTTCTAGCCTAATTACAACCTAGCAAACTCTATACTAGAATTTGCTTCAGTAATATAAACTATCATAGTTGTACATAGCTTTATGGTCTATTGGAGCCCACAGAAATTTAGGTTCTAAGCTACAGTCATTCCTGGTTTATGCTGGCACATGATCCTTCTTAGTAAAAAAAAATATATATATATATATATATATATATATATGCCAAAGATACAATGTAACCATGGTCTTGGAAAGAGACATGGCCAGGACCACATGTTGATTTAGTGTATCCTCACTGTAGCCATCTGTGTAGCTTAGTGGAGCTGGCGGGGCACTGCAAGTGAATCTTAACTGGGCACAGTGGGCTTTTTGGGGGAGGTGGAGGTGCATTGTACATCGTCTTGTGCCTGCTGAAATGAATCTAGCCCTGTGAAGTTTAGCAGTTTTAGGGAGAGAATAGATCAATGGCAGCTCTAATTAAGAATGTACAAATTACCCTTTTGGAGAGACCACCTGTCCTTTAAGTCAGTTGTGCTCTGCTCTCTCTAACAGTTATTAATGGATTTTTAAGGGAAGGTATGAAAAAAACAAATACAAAAAACATGATGACATAATTCTATAAAGGAAACATTCTGCCTGATCCTAGTTGGAAGTCATCTTATTTCCTGTAATATGAATATTGGTGACTGTCATTTTAATCCAAATGAAAGCATCTGCAAATGCTAGTCTTACGCATTTGAAGCCTCACTTTTTAAAATATCTAACCTACTTAACCCAATAATATTATGCAGCAGAGTTCTGTACATTAATATTTTCATGTTGCTTATAATTAATACCACTTTATAATGAAAATACTTTTGCATTTAATCTATGTAAAATATAGCCAGTAAGAAATTTAAATCAAGGGCCAAATTTGATGGCCTTTAATCAGGGAAAACTCCCATTTATTACTTTGCATTGTTAAAGTGGTCGGGACTAAAGAGAAGGGGAATCGAGCATTGAAATACAGTAGATAAATCCATTCTATCCTCTCAAATGCCTTTTTCATCATTGCCCCATGAAGTTAAACAGAAAACGCCAAACGTACAGTGCACCAGAAGAGAAAGTGGAGATGAAATCTAAAATTGTGTGATTCTTTAAAATATAGTTTTCTATTATGTATCTTTTTCTTCTTTGGAGGTATTATTATTGGACAGTTTTGTGGAAGAAGTGCATTTTAAAGAAGGATTTGAGTGATTTGAGGTAGTCAAAATAGGTAGGTTAGTAGATCCCAAGTTGTCATGTAAGATTCAGTGGGAGGATTATGGACGTTTTCCAAAGCCCACTGAAGTCAGTGAGAGAGACTGCAATTGACTTCAATTGGTTTTGAATTAGGCCCTAATATAATGAGAGGATAAAAAGGGGATGAGATAAGAGGCTTAGAGACTTTGGAAAAGTGTCACCAATGGTCTTGTTGTTGTTTATTCAGATACCATATAGGGAGGCAAAGTTTACTGAATGGTATGGTGGCTATTTCCTGCTGATATTTAAAATGAGTAGATGAAAAGACATTAGTATGGGGAAGCATGTCTTGAAAAATGATTACCCATGTTTGGCTTTCTAGAGTCATAGAGTTTAAGGCCAGAAGGGAACACCTGATCACCTAATTGGTCCTTCTGTACGCCTCAGACCATCAACACCCTTCAGCACCTTCACACTAAACCCAATAGTGTCATTCTTATAGTTTATTCTTATTATATTTTAACTGTCTGTGCAGTGTCTTAGTGACTTGGCAGAGTGGGAAAGAGAGGACAAAAATGCAACTACATTGCTTGAAGAATTACCTGAAATAAAAGGAAATTTGCCCTGAAATAAAGAATTTTCACTTGGAGGAAGAGGTGCTAAGAATAAAAGAGGCTTCCTCTGGCTTCTGCACCCTACAGGTTTGGAGCTTTGGTGGAAGGGATAGGTTAGGGCCACGCCCTCTTGACTTGCTCAGGAGAACAAGGAGCTGAGGGAGTTGAGTTCTACTGCTGCAGCTAACATTAATTTGATGTTGCTTTATATAAGGCATTTAGATGCCATGAAGGAACCACCAATTAATGTGCCTGTGTCTTGAAGACAAGGAAGAAAAAATAGATGATGTCCAGGAAGGAAACCAGATGAGTTAATGTGTCGGTTAGGCTCTTCTACCTTCATACTACAGAATCAGAGGAAGAAAAATGTGTTAACAGGAATTATTAAAAATACCTCTGGAAAAATCTGATTTGGAACAGTGTCCTCTGGATTAGCAGTTTTCTCTTTTCATGGTCTGATTCAGGGGAGACAGTACAACAAGGGGTTATAAATTATTCAAGGAGATTCATTTGGAAAGGGAGGCAGGCAGCTGTTGCAAAAGTGGAAGTAAAAAGGGGAAGCATCCTAGGTTCAAACGGAAGATGGAATGTCACAAAAGTAATCACAGAAGCAAGTAAAGTTCTTAGTTTTTTTTTCATTCATTTCATTGTGATGGTGCTGAGTGGAGTTTACAAGCCTAGACTTCTAAGTGCCCCTTCCTCCTGATAGGGTTACTGATATTTATTATTATTTTGGGGCAGCCTAGAGGCCTTAACCTGGTCCAGTCCCCTTTGTGCTAAATACTTAAACAGATGTAACCCTTCTGCCCGTCAGAGTTGGCAGCAACAAGGGCCGGGTTCAATATCTAGGGGATCCATTCCAATAACACAATGCAAACCGGCTCGAGCCCCCACCCAATGACCTGGGACAAATATATACCACCCCCGCTGGGCGCCTCCAAGAGGCAATACTTCCCCTCTCGCAAGCACAAAGTCTGAGTGTAGCAAAAGCCTTTTAATAACAGAGAGAAACAATGTGGCATTATGTTGGGGAAACACCACCAACAGGATTCATAACACAACCCATGAGCAAAAAAAAATCCACCCCAAGCAAATTGGGGCATGCCCCTTTCCCTTTGGTTCTTGAGTCCAGCAACCCCAAATCACCCAAAGTCCCAAAAGTCCAATGACCCAAAAGTCTCTGTCCCTGGTCAGGGCAGCTCCAGAGTTCGAAAGTTTATCTGCGGAGCTTTACCTCCCAACCTGGGTGGAGATGGGACGGGGGTAAGAGGCACCTTATATGATCTGAAGCTGACCGCCCCATAGCTGCGCTCCGCTCCGCCAGTCGCCCCACGAACTCCTTCGCTCAGCTCCGCTCCACTCCGCGGCCCACAAGCAGCTCCTGCCATCCACGAACTGCTCCGCGTCAAACTGCTTCACCAGCCTGTCCACAAGGCATTCCAGCCGTCCCGCAAACTGCTCCACAATATATCTTCAGGCTCCCCCACTACTTAACACAACACTCAGTGATTTCAGCTCTTAGGTGAATTCAACTTGTAGTAGGGGAGCCCCAGTGCTGGTGCACTGTTAGCACAAAGTGAGCTCAGCAGCCTATAACTAGACTTTTAATGAAATCAAAATTAGCTCTGATATTCCACAGTGGATAGAGGAGGAAGTGCAATTAGCATGTAAGGCCCTCACCACGGGGCCCATGCCATCAAGTATTAATACTTGTCCCCAGCCTCTCTCCATTCACAGAGTTTTGGAACCCATGACCCTTGCCTAGCGAATGCTACTTAGTTGATGGTGAATCCCTCCATCATAACAAAAGGCCACCTACAGTTCCAAGCAAGTTCCCATAATCAGGGTAATAACAATTTATTCTTTCTGCCCCAATAACAGAGACACTGGGGATTCCACAGCAGGCAAAGTGACCATTTGGGCAGCTATGGTCTCATTCTAGGCGGGGTGGGTGTGCCTATGCAAATGAGATCAGCCCCTGAAGTTCTTTTCCACAACTTGCCACACCTCACCACCAGATGTCAGGGTGGAGTTCATCCTGATACTGCTTACACAGACATATGGGAAATGTTAGCTCTGGGAAAGGGACTAACAGCATAAAGTTATTTTGTCAGGTGTCTAGAACCAGTGAGATGAAGGGTATACATGAGCCCCACCAAGCAATTGTAAGATTTCTCTGGATTTGTCTTTGTGGATAATGTCCACTTATTCAAGATAAGAAATATTGATTTCCAGCTCGGAGTAAGGTTTGCTCGTGCCTATACCTCCAGAGAGCACACAATGGAAGACGATGTATGAGCTTCAATTTTGGATGCTTCAAGGAGAAATGCTAATATGGAGGAGAGTAGCAAGGCCTCTCTGAGCCTAGTACCAGATCCTGCCTCTGCTTCAGTTTTGCTTCAGTTTCAATCATTCACTATTTCCTAGAATTCCTGATTCCCAGTGTCATCAGGTGACTCCAGTGATCTAGCCCTGTAGCTCAAAACAAACACAAATCTTCCAGTGCTGCCCTTCTTCTGAGCTCAGCTTCTATCTCTTTTGGGCGCTAGTCATCCATCCACACCTTGTTTCCAGGGGTCACTGCTCCTCCTTACCAGGTGGCAGGATATGGGGAGTCCATGTCCAGCCTCTACTGTGGGTTACCAGGCTTGGAACAATGAGGTTCTTTGCCTTCTATAGTCCAAAACTGCCTTGTCATCTTCCTGGTGTCTCTTCCTGTATTCCCAGACCTCCTGGCTGCTCTCTGTCTCTTTATAAAGAATCAATTCCCAGGTCTCCTCTCCTTGGAGTTCCTCTCTCTTTGAGCCTCTATCCCCACTCCCACCCCTCCCTCACTGAACCACAGGCTGCTCTTCTTCTCACCACAGGCCTACTCTTAGCCACTTGATCTTTTGTCACTTATTTCTTCTACATGGGGCAAGCTAACACTGGCACAGGTATAGCCCAAAGCCCCTTAAAGGGCCAGTTCACCTTGTGACAAGGTGCTTTGTCATACAGCTGTTTAACTCAGATATGAGGGCTTTAGTCTATGGAAAAATATGCTCATGGATAAAGATTTGTCTTCCCATGTGAGATCCCTTTCCTCCTTTTAGAATAAGATGTTATTCCTTGATGGAGATGGCAATGGTGACAAAACTTCTGTTGGTGTAGTAAAGAGTATATGGGACACCTCATGTAAAGTGTCATGATATTCCCTTATGTCCTAAAGCTAGGTCAATATTATTCCTTCATTTGTTTAGGCGAATTGAAAAAAGTTGAACTTATGCATGCAGACGGGTTGTTTTCTTTCCAATAATGATGGCGAAATTAGATTCAATCTAGAGGAGCAGGAGCATGTGATCAAATGTCCACCATGATTCATGTCACCTATTATTTGGCCTTCTTGACTGGACTGGTATTAATATACCTTTGTAAGAAGAAAGTTATGGAAAAAAGTGATACATCAAAGTATGCAGTAAACAAAAGAAGTGTTATCATAATTTCATTTTCATAATTAACTTATTGTATCAGATACTTTGTCTTTATTTATAGTAAAGGGCATTTAGACACTTCAGTGAAAGGAAACTTTTTAACCATATTCCTGTTTCTGTGTACAATGAATTCAAAGTAATCATGTTCTACAATCATATGCAAATATAAGTGAACAAAGAAGATGATACAATAACAGTTTACTCTGCTCAGCTAGTACATTTGTTCTGCTTTGTAATTGTGACTATCTCTTTTCTTTTGAAATATTGAAACAGAAAACCTCAGAAATGTGAGAAATCAGTTTCTAATTTCCTTTTAGAGTTGGGAAGTGGCAGGTAAACGTTCTGAGATGCAATATTGTATCCATCTCTTTTTTCAAGTTTAAAAGATTCAGTGATATTCAGCTTTCTATAGAATGTAAATGTCCACTGTGACTGTAATTCACATTGTATTTAAAACAATTATTCTTTATCATTAAAGTTAATAATATCCACATTAAACTCTGTTGTAATCTGAATCAATATTGCAGTTTGGAAGATGTGACCTCTGGAGATCTTTGTCTAAATATTGATTTCATTGTCATTTGTAAAAGGTATGAACAAATTACATGCCTTACTAGTATCATTAATGTAGCGCCACTGAATATATGTGTTCTTATAATACATGACATCGCATTACAGGAATATTGAAGACGTGAAATATAGTTGCTTAGTATGCTAGATTTGATTGTGAAGAGCTAATGCCAACACTCAATAACTTTCCAACACTTAGTTCTCTATGGACAGACCAGAGACAAGGATGATCCACTCTGTAATACGCGGTTTAGTTGTTGATGTTAATTTGCGTGAGGGAAACATACTTCCCTCAACTTATGGGAGTATGAGTTATTTTGGGATTTGGCACTAATGTATTGGTACCCTTAATAATGATTCACAGCCCAACATGCAACTTCTGTACACATGTGCACCTTTTGCTAAACATATTGACTTAAATAGGATGCTCATGCATATAAATAAGCATAGAATTTGGCTTTAAGCCATCAGCATCAGGCCATGTTGGAATTTACGTGTAATGTTCTTGTTGAGCAAATGCTACTTCATTTTATTAATTAATCAGATGGGAGAGGGGGAATGATGCAACAAAGTGAAGTGGTTGTCTTCTTCAAGTAATTGTTATGTAAATAAAAATAGACCTAGAGCCGGACACACACTCTCTTCCACCCGTGAATTAGTTTGAGTTTTTATTATTATTTGAGGGAAAATATCTAACTTGAAGTATCTGCTGAATAATTTGCATCACATTATGCCTCTTTCTTAATTTCCTGTGTGTCAGGATGATTTAATTATCTGATCAGTATAGCTAACTATATGGTTGATCATGCAGGGTGCTGAGACACTTCAAAGCCTCCTGGTTGTGCTCAGCACATTGAAGGATCATGCAGTTTGTGATCAGAAAAGCAGTACATATGAATTTATCTTTACATTCCATGCTTTTTTTTTTTAATCCAAGTTCAGAGGAGGTTCTGTGAGTTTTAGGTGCAGAATATTCATGGATTTTGTTCCATGTTCTCTCTCTCTCTCTCTAGGTAAAAGTGACCCATTTTGCGTAGTTGAGTTGAACAATGACAGACTGCTGACACATACAGTCTACAAGAATCTCAACCCTGAATGGAACAAAGTCTTCACATTGTAAGTTTTTAAAATCAGAGCTACCTACTGCTGAACTAGGAAGATAGAGTTAGAACACTGTTATTTTTTTAAACCAAATAATTCATTGAAAAGGAATTCAGTTGAGGATAACAAAAAAAATGTTTTCAAAGAAATGAAGACTAGATCACTTCGATTGTAAGAAAAGAAGTCCCATTCCGATGAGATGCTAAGTGTGAAGTGCTGAGCATTCTAAATTCCCACTAGTTTTAGTGACAGTTGATGTCACAGGACTAGGGCCTAGAGTTTGAAAATGAGGAAATGTATTGATGCTTATGAACTTTATAAAATGTAATTATAAAACACTAGTTAACTGTGGGAAGAAATGTAAAACACACTTATTTTTCTGTCAGATCTTATTGATTATTTTCCTCTCATTTTGTCAAATGACTATGACACAATAGTATCCTATATTACACTCATGCAGTGCTGCTATTGGATAATATATATCTGAAACATTCATTTTGTGGAGGAAGTGGTGCACGTTGTCTTTATTTCTCTATGGTTTTGAAAACAATAAAAAGTTTTGACAAATTCAAAGCACAATTTTTCTTCCAAGAATGAAGTGTCACCTTGTTTCTTTCTTTTTTTAATACTTTGTTTCTCCCTGAGCATATCACCACACCAATGAGGAGAAAACTGATCAGAAAAATGAAATCTGCAAACAATCCACTCTAAAACCCAGTAGAAACTTCAGCTTTTTGTGTGTTTGGCATAAATGAGAATATCAAGTATTGCTCTTGATCCCAAAACAACCTCTAATTTAATTTCCCCATTGTTCTTAAAATTTGTCAGTCATCTCTTTACAACCTATGCTACAGGATCTATAGATCGTTGCTCCCCTTCCTCTGTGATGGGGCCTTAGTAATGAATGCAGATCAAAAGAAAAATCCCACAGCAATTGTACTTCTCAGTAGCTTCCTCACAAGTTCTCATTTATGAATCTGTAAAAACACGCTAAATTCTTCATTAATTTTTTTAATTAATGCTAAGAGAATCAGTAACTAATCAACCTCCACTACCTGACTGTGTTCTCTGAATGAGGAATCAGACATTTTTGTAAAGGACAAAAGACTGGTCAGAAACTAGAAAAACTCATACAATCGTCAAGGAGGATCTTCCCAGGAACTTCTGTAATACGTATAATTGTATCAGTTGTTTGGGATATTCTCAAATTTGCTGATTGATTTTTGCCTTTAAAAAAAATTTCCTACGTGTGTGTGTTTTACTCAAGTTCAGTTATTTTCCTTTAATTCATGTTTTCTGGGTAAGCAATTTGATCTAAGAACAAGTGCTGTCAAACAACTTTTGGTTTTTTTTCCAAACCAAAAATCTGAGTAATTGCATAAGATTTTACTGCATACAGTGCCATCTGCTATGCATGGTAATGGACTATTTAATATCTAGTAGCTGAAATACTATAAAATGCTGAATAATGTTATATGCTTTGTATACATCTTTCCAAATTTCTTTTTAGTGTGTCTATTGAATAATTTGGATTAAACTGGAATTTTGGAAGTAGAGGGCTCATTTTGAGCCCAAAGATCTGCTCAGCTAGTTCATTATTATTTATTTTCATTTAGAGAGTTACAGCTATCAAAGAGGTTGCCATTTGAAATTATCTCAAGGACAGTAACATTTTAAGGGATAGTCTTTTATGGGTATCAGATCTGCTGTCTGCATCTGTAAATCCCTTAGTGCTACTCAGCACTGCCTTTCATTGTAACTCTTGCAGTGCCCACACAGGATAGAAGATTTAAAGAATCAGGTCTATGGTGTAAGGTCGTGCAAATAGCAGAACTGCCATGCTGCCTATGAAGTGACCAAAACTGTGGTTTTCTTGCATTCAGGGGCTTTTCATTTACCTAAATTTTGTTCCCTGGATGCTTTTAAAAATATACGTATTACTTGCATTTTGCTAACTTTATTATGTTTTTGTCCTTGGTAACTATTGATGTCACTGACATTTCCCCCTCTCCTCCCCCCCCCCCGGCGTGTATTTTTTCCTGAATAGCAATATTAAAGATATCCACTCAGTTCTTGAAGTGACAGTTTATGACGAAGATAGAGATCGGAGTGCTGACTTTCTGGGCAAAGTTGCGATACCGTTGCTGTCTGTAAGTTTCATTCACCTGACATATTGCTCTGTATTTCTTTTGCTCAAGGAAAACATAAAAAAATCTCAGCTCTGTCTGTCATTTCTCAACCAAGGTCTGTAATAAGAACACTAAAATTTTTAACATACTCAATTCACGGCCATGTTGAATCCCATGATAGTTAATTTTTCCTGACAGGCTTGGTCCTGGTAATGAACAGGTACTTGTCAGAATTGCCACAGTTGTTTTGGGTTCTCTGTCAGTTTCAGCAGCTGGGGGTCAAAGGTTACTGAGGAAGTGTATTCAGTGGAGACCGCGAGACAGACGGCTGTCATGTCCTTTTCCCGCAGATTCAAAATGGTGAACAGAGAGCCTACGTCTTGAAAAACAAGCAGCTGACAGGGCCAACAAAGGGGGTCATCTATCTTGAAATAGATGTGATTTTTAATGCTGTAAGTCTTAACTTTGGCTTTTTTGTACTGCTAAAGAGTTCAGTTTCATGAAAGCTTTTGTTCCTGATTTGTAGAGAATTTCTGTCATTCCTCATTTTCTCTAAACCTTGATGTATACTACAGAATACTCTTCTGCCACTGGCTGGCACACCCACTCTTTTTGTTCCTGTGCTGCTGCTGCTGCTGCTGCTATGGCTGCTAATGTAAGAAACGGAAACTCGTGCCTGTGTGTACATTTATATTTTATGGGCTTGGCAGCTATGACTTTGAAACTTAATAGTTATTGCAAATTGATGTCTGTATTGTTAGTGAGTGTTACGTAAGCCCATAACATTGACACATATTTTGATGTATAGGTGAAAGCCAGCATACGAACATTAATGCCCAAAGAACAGAAGTACATCGAAGAGGAAAACAGACTGTCTAAACAGGTAAAGCAGAAGAAAAGACTAATCCTTTTGCAAAGACTTAACATCAGCTGTAAGCTTCTAGACACCTCGTGTCAAACTTCAGTGGGGGAAAAGAATTACATGTCCATGATCTGTTTACAAAACTAAATTATGAGATACAAGAAGAGAGAAAAACAAATATATAATTTTTATTATGTCAGTTCATCGTCAATTGCAATTTGATTTCCATGAAATGTGTGCGTGAGAAAACAATTGAAATCATCAGTGTGTCCACACATATCAGGTTATAGCACAGGTGGATCGAAGCTAAGACTAGCATAAATTTATGCCGTTAACCTTGATCTGAAAGCACTCCATTTTGTTTGTGGGGAAAAGGAGAGTATTAACATTCTCTTAGCTAGGTTTTAAGTGTTGTGCTCTGTTAGAATCTCAAATGAGACTACCAAAATCAAATAATCTATAACTTTTCAGGGCCATCCAATTGGGAAAACTGTGTCCCCTTTTCCTTTTCAAATATTTTTGCCTCATATGGTTACGATATTTTCTGGTAATAATTATTTTAAAGGCACATCTTCCATTTTTGTCCTCAATTATATTTGATATAACTTTTTTTCACTTTCAATAGTACTGTATTTTAGTTATGTAGAGTTGGGTATTTAGTTGGGCTGTGAGGAGTAGAGTTTTTTGTTGTTGTTTGTGGTGGGAAAGGGAGAGGTTTTAAACAATTTTATTTTATCAGACCCTAGGCTATTCAAATACTAATGAGCCTTCATAAACATTAATATGATTTGCAATATCTGCCACATGAATTATATATGCATTGTCCATTGTATTTCACTGACGAGATTGTAAAGGGCAAAATACCGTCTGTCTTCACTATTGTAAGGAAAGCAGTTTCTAGAGCTGCATTTTTTCCTCATTATTACAGCAAACAAACAAGAAGGCCTTTTATTCAAGATTCGCTGTTCTCCCCACTTTCATAACAGAAAATGATGGTTATTGTACTTGCTTCAAGTTGGCAATAAACTTTAAATACCCTCTTAGTTTTCGGATATTAGCTTATAATATAATACATCATATAAAAGAAGAGGGCTATTCAAAAATTACAAAGGGAGATCTTGAATTAACGGTAGATGCAGTAGCATTTTAAAATGTCTACATTTCCTGATGATCAGTGGGATTTTACTTTCACAGATGAATTTAATGTGTTAACTTAAATTAAATGATGCATTACTACATTCAGCTCTCTTATAAATTAGGGCTCATTATCATTTTAGGTAATTTAAAGAGTTTTCTCCCTGAATTGAAACCTGTATCTCCGTATGACGCAGTTTTGTGCAGATAAGAATAAGACCTCTTATGGTCAAGATTACAGGGATAAATGCTATAAAATAGTGATGACTGCAAAAGCAACTATAGCAAGATATTCTAAAGCAAAGGGGAAAAAATTGGAGGCACTGAATATAGGTGATCTGTTCGATTAGAGCTATAATTTTGCACAGTTTGTGCACAATGGTCCATAACACAAATTTTTAAAACAAAGGCCAAGATTTTCAAAACATTGAACTCATGGGAGTTCAAGAGCTCAGCACTTTTGAAAAATCAAGCCACTTACTTGAGTGCCTAAATGTAGTCTGAAAAACCTAATATTAGGGACCCAATTTTGAAAAAAATTGTCAACATATTTAATAAAACTCCCAAATTTCACTGACCAAATAATGCTTGAATTTTTGCAAATTATGTTTCATGTTCTTTTTTATTATATTTTTAAACACAATATCTTGAAATGTTTGGGAGAAACAGACATTTGTATGTCATTCAAAATTATAAACATTAGAATTAAGTTCAACAGGTGATAAACTGACTTGTATAACTGTCTAGGTTTGCTTCCCCTTCCCATTCTTCAGTAAATACTGATATTATTCTAGATCTGTAAACTAAACAACTTGACATATTCTTTCAACTTTACTAACTTGCTTTAATGAGAATGAGCTTGAAGATGTTGTAAGCTCTCTTGATAGTTTGAAGTCTTGTTTTTTCTGAATATATTTTCATCTTTTCATCTTTCCCACAGCTGCTATTAAGGAACTTTATCCGCATGAAGCGATGTGTCATGGTGCTCATAAATGCTGCCTACTATGTTAACAGTTGCTTTGACTGGGATTCACCCCAAAGGAGTCTGGCTGCTTTTGTGGTATGATCATCTTGTAATACTTCATATAATTATTAATTACCTTCTGTAATCATAGTTGTGTGTTTGTGTAGCTGCAGTTAAAGTTAATGTCAAAGATGCCATGATAAACTCCAGTCCTCAGAATGGCTGTACGCGTTTAATCCTGGCTGAAATTGGACCTGCTGTACCCAGGTGTCTGTCAGAGAACATATTTTTAAATTTTCATTTCAAAAACAATTAATTTTAAAACTGCATGGGTGCAAAGAAGGAAAAGCTTACTAGTTTATACTCAAATTTGTACTTATCTAAATAAAACTAGGTTTCAGAGTAGCAGCCGTGTTAGTCTTCGCAAAAAGAAAAGGAGGACTAGTGGCACCTTAGAGACTAACCAATTTATTTGAATTGGTTAGTCTCTAAGGTGGCACTAGTCCTCCTTTTCTTTTTTTAAATAAAACTAGTTTGTGATGTAAGAAAAACACAGTTTGGTAAACTGTGGACCGGACCCTAGTCTTCTTACCTTCACAAATAGCCCCATTGACTTCAGTTTGATCAATTTGCTGAATATGGCACAATTAGTCTAGAAATTGTTTTTAATGCTTTTGATACTTTGAAATAAAAATGGATGAAAACAGTGAGGTGGCAGAGCTTTCATAAGAATTTTTAGTACACATCATCAATAATAAATGTACATTACATTGGGATCAGCTCCTTCATCTTTTAACAAAAAATTATACTTCTAAAATTGTTTTTAAAAAAAGTGAGCATCCCTAAATACCAATAGCACCTATTTAGATAAAATGTAATCTGCCAGTTAAATTGCAATTTTTAAAAATCACCAGATACCAAATTCTGGCCACAGTTCTGCATCTAGTGATCCCATGGAACTTACTCATGCTTGTCAAAACTGGAAAATACTAAGTTAAAACTCAACATTTACTAAGGGGACACAATGTATGTGCCTTTCTTGTTTGTTTTCATTTTACAGTACATGAGCTACCAATAGGTGGCCAGATTCACTAATTGGGTTCGGCTGGTGAGAAGACCAGCTGTAGCAATAGTCGTGTGTGCAACACACACTTTTTTGAGGGCCTTGGAGCCATGTGTTGCAACTCACAAAGTGGGAAGAGCTGCCTCTGGCATCTTGGAGCTGCACTGAATTAATGTATCTTCCAGGGAGCATCTGCTAGCAGGGCTCCTTTCATACAATGGCTAAAATTTAAAGTTATTTCCTGGCAGAGGACAGCAGGAGTACCACTACCCCTAGAAGGTGAATTTTTTCTTGGTTGCAGTTTCCAGCAGAGGTGGAGGGGGCTTCCGCTGTGCCCCAAGATATGATTGTAGCACAAATGGTCAGTGTGTATTTGAACTCCTTGGCTGTTTTTGACTTATCCTGCTATCTAAAATAATTTAAATATCCTTTTTAGTACTTCATTGTTTGAATTCAGAATGATAAAACTTTTAGGATAATGCACATTTCTCCATAAGGCTCTATCCTATCCTATATAAGTTCTTATACCACACTTGTTGTCACAGTACCTGAGCCCTCTCCAGTAATGCATTAAGTATCATGACCACATCTGCCATGTGTTGGTTGCTCTCTCATCCTCTTTTCAAAGGGAGAGGTGTGTGCAGAGGAATGTCTTGTTTTGATAAAAGTTTTTGTTGTTGTTATTATTCATTCATTTATTTATTAAATAAGTATACCTGTTGCTGTGTGTTTACATTAGAGATGTAAAAGAAATGTGCCTTGCACTTGGAGCAAAAGTGGCTTTGTGATGATCCTTAGTTCCTGGGGTTGTTCATTACACAGTCTCGGACCACCTCTGGTCTGAGGTTCTGTCTCCTACACAGACAAGCTTTACTCCTACTGTTGAGAGTTCCATTGTGCTACAGAAGCAAAGTTGTTGACTACTGTCTTTGTCCTTTAGACAGTCTCTTAGGTACTCTCGGCACAGGAAATGGAGTGCTTTGAAGATAAGGACCAAGACCTTGAACTTGATTCGCAATTCTATGGAAAACCAGTGTAGAGAGTGGAGGACGGGTTTGATATGCTCACAGTAGCTTGTGTTGCAGAGGTGACGTGCTGCAGCATTTTGTACTAGTTGTATTGCTATTAGGATTAATACATACACATCTGTTCAGTTTTCCTTTTGACTTGGAACTCCACTTTAATATCAGTAGAAGACAGGAAAGAGGAGTGATATCCTGCTTTGTGTGTCATTGGTAGAGTCTACTTCACTTGCCAGTCTTTCTCATGGTGCACTGCTATCACCATCAAGAAAGCTGGGTCACCATTAAATCTTAACAGAACAAATTCTGTATGACCAGAAGCAATCATAACAAGCAGCTGAGAATAGATAAATACAGATCTTTTATTTTAGTGCCATAATATACATACTTTTAAACACTAGCTATTGTACATTGCAGTAAAAACATATTTCTGGTTATATAACAATATACTTTCTTTTCTATTCACCAACACAATTCTTTCTTCTGCACAGAAGAGAATTGGTTCATAATTAGGTTGACTTTAGGAACAGATGTTGATAAGCAGTACCAATTTCAGTGTTGTGACTTTAAATGTGTTGTGGTCCTGCCCTGCAGAAGCGGGTGTCAGCTATGGCTGCTATTTTGGAATCTCTCTTTCTGAGGAGCAAGTCCCTATGGGTGTTTGTGAACCATTCTCCCTCGGCTTCAAAAAGCATTTGTAATGTTGCCTATCATAAAATAGACATTTGTTACTTAAACCAAAGCTATAAGAACTTCAAAAAGGGATTGCAGGGCTGTGGAGTTTTCATTTCAAGATGGTGGCTGGGATTTTCATAGCTTCCTTGGGTCCCGGCAAAATCTTGCACAGCCTTGTGAAAGTGTGACTTATTTCAGTTGGTGGTATTGTGTTGTCTTGTGCTAAGGTTGTACCATTATTCAACACTCCCTTTGGAAATCAATTTTATAATAATTCTTACCTCATATATATCACTTTTCAGCTTCAAAGTCCTTTACAAACCATAGCCCTTAGAGGACTTCCAAAGACCATAGAATAAATCAGTATCAGTGTCAGTAAATCAGTAACAGGGATTAAAAATAGGGTTTTCCAGGTTCCCAGCTCCATGTGCAGAAAAGAAAATAATGTTTTACAATAAAAGTTTAAAATTAACATTCAGCATTCCCAAAAAACCAACACCAGTCCTTTTAGAAGACAACAGCAAAACCCAACATGGAGTTTCTGGACCAAGCTGTATTTAATAGTGTTAAAATAAAGATTCAGAATAATTTTACAAAAGTGAAATACTTTAGGTATGATTTTTCACATCATAATTCACAAGCATCTCATCTGAATAAACAAAAGTTTAAAAAAAATCACAAATACCCATTCTTTCCACCTCCTCCTCCTCTTCCCCCCAAAAACACACTCTCTCTCTCTCTCTCTCTCTCTCTCTCTCTCTCACTTGCAGAGGACTAGCTTAACTTTCATTTAACTTAAATTTAGAGATGGAGTCAGAACTTTAACTATGAAGTTAAAGGTACACCACTGAGAAATAGACTTTAGAATGGAAAGACATGCAGACCCTTAATTAATATTATGATGCTATAATAAGCTACAGGTATTCACTCTGGGCTTTTTGCACATTGAAGTGTTCACTGGGGCACTTTTCAAAGTCAGTAGGTTTAATAGTAAACACTTAAAATTTTGTCAGCCAGAATGCTCATCTCAGAGAATTCAGAAGTTTTCAGTGGATGCTTTCTGATTCCTTATGCGCCAGAACTGAATTGCTTGATGAACTTTAGAATGTAATGATACTATGAAAAAGACTTTGTAAAAGTGTCATCATGGAATTCCATGTTTATTTTTTTTCTCAAGAATTTCCAATAACATTTGCTCAGTTTGTAAGTAAGAATACATTTTATCTAACTCCCAGTTTTACAAATTCAGTCTGGGATCTGAAAGTCAAGCTTGAGGAATTCTGGCTCATGCATCACCTATACTAAATATTTTCCAGGTCTCTGTTGCACTTTTGAGTACCATTATTTTCAATGGGAGTTCAGGGATTTAGCTCACTTTCTTTTTTTAGCCGTGCCTCAATATGTCACAATAAATATAACAGTATTGGAGGGACACTTTATTTTTGAACAGTAAATAATATACAAGCTCTTATTCCAAAAACGTAGCTTTTAAATTAATAAGGCAGTGCCTCTGGATATCCCATTTATGTATAAGTAACTCATAAAAAAATAAATTTCTTCTTTGAGTGCTTCCTCAAGTCCATTCCTCGTTAGGGGTGTGTGTGTGTGTGTGTGCCAAGTGCACTGTTGCCAGAGATTTTTCTCTTAGTGGTATCCGTTGGGCCAGCTCTAGCTCCCTCTGGAGTCACATGCTTATGCGCTGGCATAAGGGGCGCTGCCAACCATGCACCCTCTCAGTTCCTTCTTACCGCCTGTGATGGTTGCTGGAAGACCCTTCTTGCTTCAGCAAGGCTTCTTCCCAGTGATTTTTGGACTCTCTTAGTTTATCATAGTATAGTCTATATTGTTGTTGTAATTAGTGTTTGTGTACATATTTAGTGTAAATAGATCTCTATCGTCGAGGGACATCTTCACCCCAGGGGGGAGAACATGCCTTGGTCTCTGGGCTTCAAACTTCATGCCTCCTCTGGCAAACCTGTGCCTACGAGCAACACACACTCTAGCTGCTAGAAGTGTTCACATGAGGGACAAGTGCCAGATCTGTTTGGACTTTAGACCCCCACACTAAAAAAAGACTGAGACATCAGGTTGAAGGCTGTCCTTATGGAAGCCACCATCAGGCCCACCTCAGCCGAGCTGCTCCGATTCAGCACCGAGCACTTTGGCATCGGTGTGAAGTGCTCCTCCGGCACCATGCTCTTCTGGAAACTGT
This sequence comes from Lepidochelys kempii, assembly GCF_965140285.1. Taxonomy (NCBI): domain Eukaryota; kingdom Metazoa; phylum Chordata; order Testudines; family Cheloniidae; genus Lepidochelys; species Lepidochelys kempii. The sequence goes on along the minus strand of NC_136384.1, from coordinate 61,041,738 downwards.
TCACCATCTCTGGTGCTGAGGAAGAAACACAAAAAGCAGTGTACCAACAAAGGGTGCTCGCTGGTGCACCAAAAGGACAAGCTGGGGGAAAGCAATGCAGTGAGACCCATGCTGAGCCACTTTTCCACTCCCGGCCCCACGAATGGCACCGTTGATTCCACCTAGAGCGTTGAGTTCAGTGCGGTATCTTCCCTGACATCTGGAAGTCACCATGGCGTCAGCAGTCTGACTATCCCATTGACCCCAGAGTCTTTTCAGCATCCAGGAATTTACTATCTCTCCTGATACACCCCAACTCCAGTGCCAGCTCTGATGACCAGAAACAGGAAGAACAAAGGAGCTTCAAGCTCCTTCCTGGTACCTTTGAGAGGCAAGCAGGCCCTGATCACGTCATCCTGACCATCTCCAGTCTGCCGCCAGTCCCCAGACCACTGGCACCACATAGAAGCAGATCTGGGTATCGCTCCTCTGTGGTCTCCAAGAGAGGACTCCTCTTCTGAGTCTGAAGGGGAATCCTATGTGCAACCTAAGGGTCACCACCAGTGCCCATCTTATGCGCCACAGGATTTTGGTGCCAGTCCCACCACCAGCACTGGCCAGCAGGTCACTGGCCAGTATAGTAGCTTTATTGGAACCCATGGGGTTTCTCCCAGTACCAGATCTTCCTCCCATTGCTCTTACTCAGGGGTTTCCGAGAAGCGGGCTACTGCTCCTTCCTGCTCTGCACCGGACCCTGACTCTGGGACTGACCCCAGTACCAACATTAAGGATATGGCTCCTGTGGACATTTTGAGGAAGAGGAATGAGCCCCTCCTCTGGTGTAAACCTCTTTCTCCTCCTCCTCCTCCCCAGATGAGGCTATAGCAGGACCCAGTAGCCTGCTTCTGCAGAATAACTTCATGGCCCATCAGGACCTCCTCAAATGGGTAGCAGTAAACCTGGTGCTTAAAGAAATCACACAGCCTTATTGATATTCTGGCTGCAGCAGTTTCCTTCAAGGTGGCTTTACCCATCAATGAGGCTGTGATATGTCTGGTCAAGGCCCTGTGGCAAATTCCTTCTTCACTTTCCCCCCACCTCAGAGGGCAGAAAAGAAGTATTATGTGCCAGTGAGCGGATTCAAATACCTATACTCACACGCCCCTACAGTATCCCTGGTTGTGGCAGCAGTAACGAGAGGGACATGCAGGTCCAGTTGAGAGCTAGCCCCCAAACAGAGATGCCAAGAAACTGCACCTTTTTGGAAGAAAGGTTTATTCGACAGATAGCCTTCAACTACGTATCTCTAACCAGCAAGCTTTGCTGGGGAGATAAGACTATAATTTGTAACTAAATCTCTGCCCCAAGATTCAAGGCAGAATTTGTTGCCCTGTAGGAGGAGGATAAGAATGTGGCCAGGACCACTCTCCAGGCAGCTCTGGATGCAGCTGACTTGGCAGCCAGGACAATGGCCTTCACAGTCACCATGAGGCATTGTTCTTGGCTTCAGTCCTCTAGACTTCTTCACAAGGTCCAACAATCCATCCAAAACCTCTCCTTCAAAGACTCCTCTTTATTCTTGGAGCAGGTGGACACAAGACTTCATGGTCTAAAGGACTCAAGGGCCCTCCTCTGATCCTTGGGCCTTTATGCTCTGTCGGCTTCCAGGAAGCACTTCAGGCCCCAACAGCCTCCTCGTTGCTTGGTGCCTCCGAGAGAGGATTCCCATAAAAGAAAAGGGAGAGGTTAGTGGTGGTGCCATCCACTCCCGTCCACCTCAACCTCCCAGAGATACTCTGGAGGCCCAAAGTGGGCCTTTTGAAGGTGCGCCCGAGGGCACTATACCAGTCAGTACTTCAGATCTGACTTTCCCTTCTTTTTGGACCATCTGTCCCATTTCAGCCTAGCATGGTCTGCATAACATCAGACAGTTGGGTGCTCAGTACGGTGACAGTTGGCTATACACTTCAGTTTTTATCCACCCCACCCCCACCCCTCTTCACGGACCCTTCTCATTTGCAATTCCTCATCCAGGAGGTGCAATCCCTCCTATGAATGAGGGCTGTGGAGGAGGTTCCACAAGACTTGAGAGGGAAAGGGTTTTACTCCCAATACTTCCTAATCCCAAAGGCCAGATGGGGTCTCTGGCCCATTCTGGATCTGGGTTGCCTCAACAGATATCTAAGAAACTGAGGTTCCATGGGGTCTCCCGGACCTCCATCATTCCCTCCCTGGATGCAGGGGACTGGTATGCTGCCTTCTACTTAAAGGATGCATGCTTTCACATTTATCTTCAGGGGCCACAGAAGATTTCTCAGATTTATTGTGAACCAATGCCACTAGCAATTCACTGCTCTCCCCTTTAGCCTGTCAGCAGCCCCACAGATTTTCACAAAATGTGTGGCAGGAGTAGAGGCCTTCCTCAGATGGTGATGACTGGCTGATTAAAGGTCAGTCAGAGACTCATGTGTGGGCCAGATTAGCATGGTCAAAGTCACCTTCTAAGCACTGAGTCCGCTGATAAACATGCAAAATTCGACTCTTGTCCCAGTTCACAGAATATAATTTATTGAGGGCAATGGTTGACTCAATCCAGACTAGAGCCTTCCTTCCGGAGACCCAATTTCAGACTGTTAGACCTGATATCCAAGGTCATGGTACACCCAATTACAACTGCCCAAGTTTGCCTCAAGCTACTGGGGCACGTGACTGCATGTACTTTCGTGGTCCAGCATGCAAGGCTGAATCTCAGGTCCCTGCAGATGTGGCTGGCGTCAATTTACACCACAAACAGACACCACTTAGACTCTGTGTTCACTCTTCCTCCCCTGGTCTTCACTTCCATGGACTCGTGGATGGACCTGAGATTGGTAACAATGGGAGGTGCCCTTTGTTGCCCCTTAACTGTCAGTGTCCCTAGTTTCAGATGCGTCAGACCTAGGTTGGGGAGCCCATCTCAACTGCTTCAGAGCCTGTGGTCCCAAGAAGAACTCTCCCTGCACATAAACGTCAGGGAACTCAGGGTGTACCTTGCCAAGCGTTCCTCCCCTAGGTCTCAGGCAAGGCGGTGCAAGTTCTGACAGACAATACCCAGCCATGTTCTATATTAACAAACAGGGAGATGCTTTATCCTCGGCTCTGTCTCAGAAGGCCATCCTCCTTTTAGGAATTCTATGTGGAGCACTCTATCCAGCTGGAGGTGTCACATTTTCCAGGAGCCCTGAACACACTGGTGGATTACCTTAGCAGTTCCTTTTCCTCTCACCACAAGTGGTCTCTTTACTTGGAGATAGCCAGGTTCATCTCCCAAAGGTGGGGGTCTCCCCATGTAGACCTGTTTCCGACCAAGCAGAAGCAGAACTGCCATCAGTTTTGCTCGCTACACGGGAACAGTCCAGGCTTCCCCAGTCTCTCTGGTTCACAAGGTCCTCCTGAATATCAAGCGGGACAAGGCGAGAGTTATTCTTATAGCCCTGGCATGGCCGCGGCAACACTGGTTCGGCAAGCTGCTGGACCTTTCAGTAGCACCCCTTCTTTCGCTCCCACTCTGTCCGGATCTGATCTCGGAAGACCATGGCAGGCTGATCCACCTGAATCTCACCTCCCTTCACCTAACCACCTGTATTCGAGCTTGGTATGAGCAGGCGAATTTCAAACCTCTGACCATCCTAACTGCTTACTCCATGAGAACTCAGGCCTCTTCAGTGGCAGTCCTCACACAAGTCCCAGTCCAAGACATCTGCAGGGCAGCAACTTGGTCATTGGTGCGTACTTTTGCTTCCCAGTATGCCATCGCTCAATGGGTTTGAGATGAGACCGGGTTCGGAAGAGCAGTGTTGCAGTGAGTATGTCCATGAACTCTGAGCCCATACCCTGGCATACTGCTTGTGAGTCACCTAACATGGAATGGACATGAGCAACACAACTTGAAGAACAGCAGTCACAGAAGGTTAGTAACCGTTTTTTGCCTGGTTACAATGATATGCCTTTGGATCTGAAATATCAGCAGATTTGAAATTGACAAAGTTCTCCCTCTCTCCTACCAATGTATGTTCTTTCCAACTGTTAAAGACAAAACACAAAAATAGTGTCAAATTAATGTTACAGTTCTAAAATGGCCCTGTTTTGCATAGGTATTGGACCTAGAATATATGATCTCTTTCTGTACTTGTTCTTCTCTAACACCCAGGCGAAAAGGAAATGAGCAAAATACAGAGTAGAAGCCTTGACTTTAAATTTCTTAGGTTTTCTATATTTAAGAGAGACCTTTAACATTATTTCAACACATTTCTTAAGTTCAGTAATTAATACGTAATGTTTTATGCATAAGAATTGTACTACAGTCATATGCTATGCAAAAGTGGCAAGGTTTCTCTTTGGAGTAATCTACTGTAGGCAATGAAATGTCTACTAAATTGGGTCTAATTTCCATCAGCCTCTTGACCAGACATTTGTGTTCTTGTGGATGTCAGTGGGTGCCATATGTGGGGGGAGGGAGTGTACACAGTCTCGTTTCAGTACTGTCATTTCTCACTGTAATGAGCACAAAAATAATTGGACAACTGAGCTATCAGTAAAAGGACACACTTCAGTATGAGTCAATGAATTATTTTACAGGACAAACTTTAATCTTTAAATGTGATTGTAGATAATTTGTGCTACCATCTGTCCATTTTGAATTGTTTTAGCCTTTTCAGTCGTTATGCAGTAAGTGCTGCTGTGTTTAACATTAACATTTGATATTTTACACATTTAATTTCTGTACTGCTACGTGGTCCTTCGGGAACTGAGCTCTAGTGCTACATGAGAGAGACAAAGTATTGATCAGTTAACATTTCAGCTACATTTATGTATGTCGCAAAATTAATGAAAATGCCAGACAAAAATGTCAGAGTGCACAAAAAGGTAGAATTTAAATTTGGTAGTTTAATGAAAAGTTTAAGATGTACATTATCAAAAATGTCCCCTTGCCTTTAAAGTAAAATTCATAACAGAATAACTAAAGGGAACCACATATTATACTTAGAGGAACATTGAACATGAAATATTATGGAATATCTGATCCTCTAAGTATTTGGTGTCCCAAAATGGCCTGAATAAAGCACTTTAATTGCCAGTTTGAATGTTTTACTCTTACTCATAAAATGAACTTGTTTCCTTTCTCATTTGGAAGTCTAGAGCCACCATCACCCTAAGAAAGATGTGGACAAATCTGGAGAGTCCAGAGGAGAGGCAACAGAAATGATAAAAGGTTTAGAAAAACTGACATATGAGGAAAGGTTTAAAAAAAAACCCTGAGCATGATTAGTCTTGAGAAAAGAAGACAAAGTGTGAGACCTGATAAGTCTTCAGATACGTTAAGGGCTCTTATAAAGTTCTGCATGGCCACTGAAAATAGGACCAGAAGTAATGGGCTTGATCTGCAGCAAGGGAGATTAGGTTAGATATTATAAAGTTTTTTCTAACTATAAGGATAGTTAAGCACTGGAACAGGCTTCCAAGGGAAGTTGTGGAATCCTTGTCATTGGAGGGTTTTTAAGAGCAGGTTAGACAAACACCTGTCAGGGATGGTCTAAGGTATACTTAGTCCTGCCTCAGTCTCTCAAGGTCCCTTCTAGTTCTACATTTCTATGATTCCATGATCACCTCCACTTTCCAGTGCACAGGAAGGTTTTCTATGCACTTATCCTCTTCTTCCTATGCTGACTCCCCATACCTTTGTATATGTCAGACAAGGGGAATTGTTCTTTCTTGAACTTTTAAACTCTGATTAAATGTTACCTTCAAGTTAGGTCATTGTTCAGATCTATTTCACCTTTTCTTTTTCTTCCAACATCACACAATTGGTGTATGTAAATGGCATAATAACTTCCTGAGAGGAGCAGGCCCTTCATGAAGTGTTAGTCCTCTCAGACTTAGTCAATGAAGTAGCAATGTTATAACGCTATTTAATAGAAAAGAAGACAGAAAAAGGAGATAGGCTTTAGAATAAGGAATAAGAAATTAGAAATAACTGTACTATGTTATTTTAAATGACATGACACATTTTGTTTCCCCACCCCCCAAAATGCCCAGCATTTTCAATGGTTGCTTTTGTAAAAGGAGTTTTATATTTGGGAAGAGAGATGGTTGATATATCAACAGAAGTGCTCACATGGATGTGTGCGCATTATCTTAACTATTTCTCTCTTGTTTTGGCTTTGCAAATACATAATAAAAACTTGTGGCTGTATTTAATGGTCAGTGGATGTTTCCATTATCAATCCAATTTCTGAGGGCCTATTATATAACTTCAAATCGCATTGGCTAAATCTGTATATAGAAGTCTGCAAAATTGGAAGGAAATTATTTGTAGAAAAATATTTATTTCGACACACTTTGATTTAGAGATTGGCTCCTCACTCCCATCTGCCACCCCAAAACAACAGATTCCCTCTTGCAAGCCTCCTGTCCAAAAACTGATGGGAAGGGGCACTGTCAAGGTGGTTGATAATGCAACCTACTGTCGCCTGAAAATAACTTAAAAAAAAAATGTTCCTGTTGATGACAAGACTATCAGCTTTCAAAAGAGAATTCTGCAAAAGCAGAATGATACAGTGGTGACAAACTTAGGTGATGGATTCATTTATGACAGCATGCACATGCATGTCCAACAGTCTCTCAGCTCTGCCAGCTTCAGCCTTATCATAAGGAAAGGGAAGGAAATCACAAGAATCAGCTTCTTCCTTTTTAAAAGCAGATAGAACCCACGGTTGTCTAAATCCTGTTCATGGCTTCAGAAGACTCACCAAAATTTATGTTGTCCTGCAAAATTTTAGGCAGGATTTGAGGTGCTTGCACCACAGCTGGCTGAAAGTTGTGACTTTCAGTTTCAGAGAAGTTTTGACTTTTCAAAGTTTGGTTTAGTTTTGAATCAATCAAAACCACTGGTTTCCTAATTTATCTTAAACTATAAATTCCATCACATGGTATTTCCAAAATGAAATGTGCTGCCCTGGACCAGGAAGTGCTATGTGAAATGGACATTCATATCTGTTTAACTGCTGCTGTGGCATGTTGAAGGTCAGTTTCATTCAGCACTTGCCAAAGCTCCCAGAGGCTGTGGCTCCTGGGAAGCCCTGCCATGTGAACTGCCCTGGGATGGTGACTTCCAGACTCCTGGACCGGGTCGAGTTTGGAGAACTTGTCGGTGCACCACTCTAGGTTTCGGGGAGAGGAGCTTACAGGGCTGGTAGATCGTGCCTGACGATCCATCAGCCATTCTCATCTACAGAAATGAAGCATAGCAGCAGGAGTAGCTGTTGTAACCCTAAGTCTTCAAGTGCAACTGTGGAATGTTTCTGCTGCCATTCCTTGGCAGAGGGGAGGATTCCTTCACTCCAATCCACTCTGATCTCTAGACTATCTAGATCACAGACTATCCACTCAGGCTCTGTGTCGTGTCCTAGCCTTTGGCCCATTGGGCTTGTGCATGGCTGTAATACAAACCAAACTAGAACAGTACTTGTAAGCTTAGGCCTGTTGGCTTTAATTATTATCTTTTTATTTATTAATATCGCCTCCCCCCTTTAATTTGTGTACAGTCATTACAAAACCAGTTGTATTGTATGCTAGTCAGAAAATGCGAACTAATGAAAACAGGATTTAGAAGCTTTTAAACTTTTGATATACCAGAAAATCATAAAAATAGAATGTTCAGAATTAAGGTTACAATTCTATTTCTAATGCACCTCATTGAATCTAGGTATATATAAGCTTATGTCTACGTAGTCAGCTTTTATCAGGGGCTGAAGAATAGTGGGTGATATTATTAGCTACAATACCTGAACATAATGGGAAGAATTAAGAACAGAAAAGCTGGTTTCATTCTGAATATACTAAGATTTGATGGTTTTAAAACATTTTATATTAGAATGTATTTTACATAATAATTAAACATGTTTTCTCATGGTCACTTTTTCCCTACTAATCCATAACATCATTATTTCAGCACATACAGTATGCCTAACTGTACTAGTGTTCATTTGCTTTTATTTATGTTGATAAATAAAGCCTCAATGAATATCTTAGGTAACCAATGTTACAGTCTGCATGATTTGGCACATGCACCAGGTGTGTTTGGGGAGAGGCCAAGTATATGCTCCCTTTCCAAAGGTGGCGTGATTGGGGCAGATAGACAGCTTGACAACTCACTTCTCACTTTGGAGACAGCAAGAGGATGACGAATGTGATAGCTATTTGTGGCCTTTCTTTTAAAAAAATAGCAGAACTGTCATGGAGAAGGTATGGTCCATTCTCTGTACCTCTAAAGACAGCAGGATATTGGAGTGAAGGCAGATGCAACCCATCCATCCCTCTTCTCATCTCCCCCCCTCCCCATCTGCTTTGGAACCTGCAGATTATTAAGTGTGCAGTTAGATGGTCGGCCGTGGGTGGCTTGTTCTACCCTAGAGATGGCTGGTTCCCTCTGATTGACAAGCTTTCCCTTATCTCTTGACAACTTTGCTTTCTTCTGCATAAGATGCACCTTCTATCATTAAAAGTCTAATTTTTATTTCAGTTGGAATAAGCTCAAAATAAAATTGCTTCATGCAGTTTAAGAAAATTTTATGTATCAGCATGCCAGGTTTGACTACAGATAGAAAAATATTGCTCCATTTGTTTATTTTAATCAGAGGGACTTTCTCATAAAAGGAAAACACTAATATAGGAAGAGTTCCTTTGATTAGTACAAGATAGATAAATGTAATATTGATGTGATAAGAGTATTACAAAGACTCTGTTTTAGTATCATACGGACAAGATAATAATATGTATAGTAAAGCTAGGGAACACCTGAGAAATGTATAGATCATAAAGCCCGAAGGGACCACTGTGATCATCTATTCTGACCTGTATAACACAGGCCAGGGGACTTCCCTGAATTAATTCCTGTTTGAACTATAACACCTGAACTATATTTTGTTGTTTTAACTATAATATCTTTGAGAAAAGCATCCAATCTTGATTTAAAAAATTACCAGCAATAAAGAATCTACCACAACCCTGGTAAATTGCTCCAATACTTAATTACCCTCACTGTTAAAAATGTGCTCATTATTTCTAGACTGAATTTATCTAGATTCAAAGTTTCCAACCATTGAATCTTGTTATACCTGTTTTTGCTAGATTAAAGTTTATGTACATCAGTTTCATTTCGTTTTTAAAATGTAAGTAGACTTTTGCTGGCACATTACTAACTATAATACTTATTATATATTTTAGTAATGTTAAAATGGGATTTTTTGTTATTTTCAAGAGCAGGCTGTTTTCCATATTTAAAGGACTAGTATTATGCCTCTTTCATGAGGAAAAGGGTTACCTTGATGCTTCTTTGAGCTATCCATCCACATTGTTTCCTCCCGCCCCCCTTTTCTTTTCAGATCTTCAAGGGCTGCCTTTTGTGGACCCCAGACAGCAGCTGCAATTCTTATTGACAAGGCTTCATTAAACAGATTGTAGGCGAGGCAGGGTATTTACTTAAATTCCTTAATTACAAGCCAAACTGGTGGTCTGGCAAAGTCATACAGGAGAGTGCTAACATGAACTTTGTGTTCTCTGTCTGTAGTCAGTGGTGAAGGCTGAGTACATGCTGTGCCAGTCTTATAGACTAATATCTTATACTGGTTACAGCATTGTAAAGAGCAATAAAGAGTGCCTTTTTGTTTAGTAGGATTAGAGCAAATAATATCATCTATACAGTTTTTCAATACATGGAACTAGTTTTGTTAGACAGCTACAGGTGTGTTGAGTATGTGCTGAGTGTCAAGCTTAAGTGATTCACCTTCCATAAGAGCAAAAAATTGCAACTGACCTTGAAGTGAAATGGCTATATTTGGCAAGTGGTTACAAGTCATACAAGAAATCATTTCATTAGTTTATTTAACCCTTTTAGATTTTAAATTAAAATGAAAACCATGTTACATTGAGAACTATTTTGAAGTCTGTCTCTGATATGGTACTACAGTTTCTGTTTGGAACTAGGAATGTACGTTTTATTTCTAGCCCAGTTTTAGATTTTACTTATTTTGACTAACATAGTTCTGGAATAACTATGGAGTGGAGCAGTGGTGATAACTCAGTTTAGTGATCAGTAACAGGATCTTAGCTAACGATCATGAGAATGGCCTTACTGAGTCAGACCAATGGTCCATTTAGCCAGTATCCTGTCTTCTGACAGATGCTTCAGAGGGAATGAACAGACTAGGACAATTTATCAAGTGATCCCATCTCCTGTCGTCCCGTCCCAGCTTCTGACACTCAAAGGTTAGAGACACTCTGAGCAATGGGGTTGCATCCCTGCATCCCAAAGAAGGATTAATAAGTGTAAGGCAAGTTACTGCATGTGATACAGAATGGATTTTCTTCTTACTAGATTTTTCTGTTGCTTTAAAAATTTGTATATTTCCATGAATAACATCAGAATTACAGCAATGCTAAAGTTACAGGATGTGAACTGCTTTCCTAGAAATAGGCACATGAAAGTTTATTAACTATTCTGCAAAAGCAAAAATTTAGTCTTGTTTATATAAGATAAACACCCCATCCCCCCAATATCTATCATCATCTCTGCAAAATTGAGTGGTGTTAACTGGTATTATGCACTTGGAACTTCTTGGGTAATTAGTACAGAGCACTGACTGTATAGTAGACATTATTTTCTCTCCATAACCGTATAGCAGTCATGATTAGGCATGCCTGTACTCTGATTCTAATTGACTAGCCTCTTTAACTAGACACTGTTCATTAATGGCAGACAGAGACACTTCCTTACTCCATTTAAAAAAAACTAGCAAAGAAAAAATTCAAAAGAAATGAAACCAATTATATGTGGTTACACTGCATATATCTTTGCATCTGTCACTACAATAAATGATATAGCATGTTGAGGAAATGCATTTGAGTCACAGTTAACATATACCACTGTGATCCTCCACATGCAATAAACTTCTTTTGAAGGCTCATCATAACTTCATAGGTAAAAGTGTAAAGCTGAAGACAGATCTGTAGTGTAACAACAGTAGCATTGAATGAACCTGGGCTTCTTTCTTAATAGCTCTTGTCATGCCACACATTTATATTCTTATGAAGTATATCTTCTACCCTTCTTCTGCTATGAGATTCTCACTTCAGTTTTAGTTTCCTCTTAATATCAGCTTGTGTTAACATTTCTGTCTTCTCTCTCTTGGGGGCTCTTTCATGTGTACTGACCTTTATAAGGGAGGGAGAATCTCCTCTTTCTCACTCTTTCACTTTCTGTAAGGTTGTTCAGTGGTTCTTTCCTTCTTACCTCTAACAACTTACAGGATAGCTTACAGGATAGCTTAGGTAGCAGCATTCTATAAACCTCATTTTCTCCCTCTCTGCTAAGGAAGTTGAGCAGCTCCCATTCCACCATCTCTCATCATTAAGTCCACTTCTGAAGCCTTATTGTTTGTGCTCCTCCATTTGCTGTGCCTAAGACCCGGTGGAGTGAACACCAAATGGAATGTTTCTGTCAACAGTATAAAACAGCATGAGCATCAGTCGCAAACCAGAAGACAGAGGCTTACTCAGGCCCATTTTGAACCCTATTTCCAAGAACTACAAACCTTTAAATCACCAGGGAAGGCACATTTATTGTAATTTAAAATAAGCAATTCCCTTAACAGATGTAAAGGATGGTATAATGCATACTAGTAATTATTATTTAAGCCTCCTTGGTAATGTATATATTATCAGTATCTGCTTGAGATATAATATTAAGTTTATCTGTTTGTCCTTAAAGAAGCTCTAATGCTAGAAGACACTGTATCCCTTTAAGAGGACTGAAGGATTAAAAGTAGGCATTTTTAATATTTGCTGCCCTCTTAATTATTACTTGCTTAATGCAGCACTGTTAGCAAAGGGATTATGAGTTAATAAAAATGTGATAGTATATGAAACAGATTATAATTTCCCCAAGATAATGATTAACAGCATAAGGCCATACCAACAGCATTCTTAGCATTCAGTCCCTAAATGCCTTTGATTTTCATCTTTTAGAAAGTACTTTTACACCAGAAATTTTAAATATTTTAGAGAATTTAGTTTTTTAAAATACAGCTAATTAATGTAACCTTTTTAGATTTCTAAATTTTATATTTTAAATGTTTTCTATTGTGTTTCTATGTGTAATAGAATTATAAGGTTAAATCAATCTGAATAGTGCCCTTTAAAAATATATTAAAGTTACAATAAAACATTTAACATATTGTACATTACTTATTACCTATTTAGAATTGGATTAATATTTAAAAAAAACTGGCTAAAGGTTCTGGCTTGCTGGCTGGGGAGCCCTCCTCTGAGTATGCTAAAAAGGGTGACCACATTTTTAAATACGTATCCTATTTTTAGTGTTTCACTTGTGTACCTACTTCATGTGAAATAGATATTAACATTGCATAAAGCAACTTCAGTAAAACACAGAAAATCTATTTGTTATCACACTCTATTAGAGAAGTTGGAAAATGAAATTAAGAATCTATTAGGTAATTATTACATAATTGTTCTGCTCACACAGAGGGATGGTTTATTTTGCTCTCTTACAACATCTCTTGCTTTATTCCAAAGCTGCGCCTAGCTGGTATGTATCTTTATATCACCAGAATGAATGAGATATATCTGTATAAATTACGGATTCACTTGAACATACCTCACTAATTCAGAGCTGAAAACCCTGACAGCCCCGTCTAATAGAATGCTATAACTGAACAGAATGAAGTTACCTACCACAGCAACAATTACCCACTGCGGGTCAAATGCCTTCTTGCCTTTCTACCTGAACACCTGCAAATTGAGCTGTATCCCATTCAGAGTTTTAAGAACAGTTCCATTGTCACAGGAAGTAGAGTTTGTTTCTGAGAGAAAATTATGCCAGTTCTACTTCTGAATGAATGACAAGTCTGTTATTACTCAAGGGATATTAGGCCTCACTGCTTTTTTGAGAAAACAAATTTGCTGTAACTTTATCTGTAATTTAGTACTGAATGGGTGCAAATAGACTCTACATTGTATGGATAGAAGAGAGAAAATAGGGGTTTGTTAAAGCCATAAAAGGGATGTGTAACCATTATATTTCCGAAGGAGGCCTTATCAGAGTCATAGGTTATAAGGGGAAATATTTTGGTTACAGCTTTAGCATTAAACACCTGTTTTGAATTTAACTTAAAAGTAGATTGAAGAAGGAAGGTTTTTGTCTAAATTGTGCACGTGGTGAACTTACAAGTTTCCTGAAAGTAAATATGCAGGTTGTCTTTGACTTAGAGCTTAGCCAGTCAAGAATTACAATAAAGACCATAGTAAAGTAATTCTTCATGAGGCTAAGCTTAGATACGGACCTAGTTACTTTTTTTTTTCTTTTCCCCAATAAATGGATAAAGTTCATGGGTTGTTCGTATAGTCTACGCTTTTGCAGAATAAATAAATGGTTAAATTGCTTAAGTAAGTTTCCCATTTATTGGTTGGCTCTGGTTAACCATTTGATATGAAATAATAACATTAGTTGTCCATAAGCTTTGTTTTGTTTTATTATTGGAAAAGTACAACACTTGCAAAACAGTGCCTGAGTAATTGTACAAGCTGGTCAACTTCAATCAACAGTGTTTTATCACAGCACAACTTATTTTTTGATTGTGTAGTTGATCAGTGCCTTTAATTCTGATTAGATAATAAGAAATCCAGAGGCCATGTTCACTTGTTCAAGCCATTTCACAAGTTTGACCTAAGTAATTTGCAAAGTTTAAAGTTAAGAGCTTAGTTAATGTGGTTCCTGATCAGCCAGCAACTGTCATTATTGAGTGACAATGTGGTTAATCCCCTGTCCCTCTTTCCACTCTTAAGTGCAGAACATGTCACCTACAGGCATGCTCCCAATCCCAGTTGAGATCAGGGAGTGAGAATCTGACCCCAGGATTTGAACCTGAATCTGTTGCTTAGTTAATGTGTCTCACTATATCTAGATAACTGAGCTGCCCTTCTGTTGCTTTATTCAAAATATCCAATATATTTTCATGTATCCCCCAATTGTAAGACAGATGGAATTTGTTTTGAAAATGTGGGACTGTCCCTCACAATGAAAGAGAGTTAAAGATTATACGTGAAAATACTAATTTAAAATTAGATATCTAAACTTGATGGGACCAAGGCTTAAGGTAATGTGGGTCATTCAAGATCATAGATTCAAACGGAATCAGTAGCAAGCTCTGAGTTGGGTAAAGGGGGAAGTGATAGAGGGTTGTTTCTGAAATAGCAATCCCAAATTCAACTAACAGTAAGTGCAGTATCAGCTCTTCATACATCCAGGGTGTGTTCCTATAACTTTCCTATATACATTCTTTTCACATCATGATGCTACAAGAAGTGGAACTACAATGCACATACATGGCTAAAAGGGTACATGAAATGGATGAGGGATATCTGTGCATTTCAGGGTGAAAATAAATCCTATACATTTGTTTTGGTTTATCTTCTGATGATTTTTTTTAACTCATTACTTTGGCGGTACTGTCATTTGCCAGTTGGGGAGGGTTATGACAGTCTCTTTGTTGGGAGCATTATGTCAGGTCCTTTCCCAGATATCCTCTGAGCAGGCTGGTGACACTATGCTGCACAGCTCTCTGGTTGGCATTCATACCATTTTACCCAGACATCCATTCCACTTCTACTTTCTAGAATTAAAAAAAGAAAGAAAGAAAAAGAAAAAATATTCTGTCCAACTGAAAGGAAGGATCAGAAATGCCTTTAAACAAGCTGTCTGAGTTCTAAAATTAGTTATGAACTAATGAAATTCTGTTGTCTGGCAATGGCAGACTTGGCACATCTTTGAGACCATTTTAAGTCCTGTATGGTTGAACTAACACCCTCACCCATCTCTAAAGTACGGTACTGTATGGTTGTTCATGGTGCATCTAGCCCCTGGTGACTTAATCTCTGTTTTTTAGAGCTAATGGCTGAATACAAACTATAAATTGTTTCAAGAATGACAGATTATGTTGGGGGTTGGGGGGAGGGAGTTCAGTGTTCACCTTTATAACAGTTGCATTTTTTAAAGATAATGTGGTTTAAAAATCATTTTAAGTTACCCAGCCCGAATAGTAGAAATGAGATATTGAATTCACAAACAAAAGCTTTATTGGTTTATGACAAGTAATCCATCTTTTTGCATTAGTGCAGCAATTCTGCACCAGATTATTTTTCACAATTGATAATTTGTGAGTCATATATTTGTTATCTATTCTTTTATGGGATTTTAAATAGTGAATAATGCCAAAGGTCATAGAGCTTTCATAAAGAAAATGCTTTTATTTATTTATTTATTTTACATTGGTTTTCTAAAAAACTCTGTGAATGTTCCAGAAAATGTAACAAAAGAAAGAATGATACTATTGTTCCTGCAAGACAGAAACTATGTGTGGGAGATAATGTTATAACAGTACAAAACAGGAAAGAATTTTTAGTCACAGTGCACGTCGAGTGCCAGGACGATGGAGAAGCATAAGTAGAATCCGACTATATATATGTATATTTATATATATATATATATATATATATATATATATATATATATATATATATATATATATATATATATATATATATATATATATATATATATATATATATATATATATATATATATGTGTATATATATATATGTGTATATGTATATTTATATATATGTGTATATGTATATTTATATGTGTATATGTATATTTATATATTTAAAAAAAAAAGCAATAGCAGATTTAGAGAAATACTGTTTTATCTTTAAAATTCATAAATTTTCTACGTATGTTTCACTGAATTAGGAATAAGTACTTACATATAAAACTAGTTTTGCTATTTTTATTTTTTTCTTACTGGAAGCATTATTTTAGCCAATTTTGGGTGATATGACCATGTGTCATTTTTTCCCCATACCTGTGATACACAGGTGTGCCCCCCCAACCCACCCTTTTAGGGAAATCCAGTCTTGCTGCTAAAATCTGATCAGGAAAAAATATCTCAATACCTCAGAATTATTTTATGTGCTAAAATAAGGCTCAATATTTGTATGTTTGTTGGCTCCACACAAGTAATTGATAAAACTTGGACATATGATTTAAAACTTAATTTGCCTAATCAGACAGGTAATAACTTTTTTCCTTATTAAGGTTTCTCTATAACCCAAGAACGTAAGCACTAACTGTGATACCATTACAGATTTGGTTAAATTAATAAAATATGAAAAAGTTCAATCAGTGGGAAAGGTAACTTAAAATAATTTACAGACTGCTATATAGGAAGTATAAGGTATTTTTAAAGAAATTAAATATTAATTTTGGGGCAAATTTGTTATGAAAATACTTTCACAGTTTATATGATTCTCTCTTCAACATCTATTAAAATGTTCTCTGAACAGTTTAATTATAGTGAGGCATTTCTAATAAAAATGATTCATGATTATCTCCTTAATTAAAATTGAATTCAGCTCATTTAATTGTGATGCAATTATATTATTATATACAGTTAAATCTCATAAAAAATCAACAATTGCTGTTTTTCAGTTTTAAAAAGGGGAAAAGAATAGTTATTTGATAATTTTCAGATAGTGAACAGATTATTGTTCAAATTTTCATCAGAAAATTGTGACTAGTTCAGGATTTAATTTTGTCAAACTGCTGTTGTTTCAGTATTTCATTTTAAAATCAGTTACAATATTCAGTAATATCAATAGAATTAATCTTCAGTCATCCAAAATTAAAGCAATAAAGTTATGCATTTCCTTTTAATACTTTAGCTTTCATTAGTACTGACCTTTTTCTCTGATTAACACATTTCTTATTTTGTTCAAATTAATACAGCTTATAATTAATGTTAGTATAAATAATAATTCATCCTGACTTAATTTCAGAAATTCAGTTTAACCAGTGTGCTTACAGGAAATTTCAAGTAAAGGGTTTGGTTGTTCTCTACTGGGCAAATAGTTATGAAGTTTGAAATTAATATATATAAGCAAAGATGTGTCTTAATATTTGTACCTAAACAGTTATACAATAGTTTGGAGAAACAAAATGTTACTTATTTTCAGATAATCCTAATTATGACACTTGTAATTATATTAAAATGTATTTAATTGTACTTGTGACAAGTCGATGTGCTCTAGTAATTGTAGATATAAAAATGTATCCTTAAATACAAAAGTACTGAATTCTATATTTAGAAGGAAAAACAAATTCAGTCATTACTGTGCGACATAAAAATCATTTAGTGGTCTCTATCTTTTGTCCATTTTATACTACTTTGGTAAATGTAGCCAACAGTAAAAGGGAATGGGGAGTCCAATATCACAGTCATTTTGCCTTTTGAAAAAGTCACAACATTCTTGTATTAAAATCCCTGGCTTGTCTGAATATTAATTAATTTAATGAAAAAATACTATGTATTGTTTTTTTATTCTTGTAGTGTCCACAGTGTGTTAAGCACACACACGTAGAAAGATGTGGTTCTTGTCCTGAAGAGTTCGTAATATGAGAGCCTAATCCTGCAAATACACTTCGTTCTGTTAAAATTAATGTGATTTTTTTCCATAAATAAAGCTACTCACATGTGTAAATGTTTGCAGGATCAGGTCTTCATAAGACCAGCTAGCAGCATACAAACGGTACAAGACATAGAAATTAAAATATATATTTAAAATAAATTACAATTCCCAAATATTTTTTAATAACCTTAAACAAAGCTGTTGGGAAAAGATGAACATTTAAGCTTTTTATAAATAATTTCCCATATGATGATGCCCTACTGAAGTAAAGGGACCTATCTTATCATTTATTTTATACTGGTGGTATAGTTTCAAGAAATATTTAATATTTACATATATTTCTTGTCTAGATGCTTGTTAGTGGTTTGGGAGACCAAAACCACAACTGTGACCTTTCAATAGTTATGACTGTCAAAATAATTTAACATAGTTCAATTTCTGAAATATAGCAAAAGGATTTAGCTGTTATTTACTTTTATGGTAGCAGAAAAAGTTAACCATAGAAAACAATTCCATATAGATAGGAAAAAATATTGGCATCATTGTAGGAATTAGATAGTCTCAAAAACTGGTTAACTGTGAAAATCTCAACAAGAATTTTAATATATATTTTTTTCTATATAATGTATATTGCTTATCTTACAGATAACTAATCTTTTATTTTGTGTGTAGATAAAGTAAATGCTGCACTTGTTTGTAGGTTCTTCGTGATTTCATATCTCAGTTGAATGTCATTCTCCACTCATGCCTGTAGGTAGCACCCTTGCACCACAAAACAATCAGTCTTTGTAGAGACATTGATTTAGGTGGGAAGAAGAAAAGGCGTACTTGTGGCACCTTAGAGAAGTTTTAGTGTTCCTTTGTCAGTGTGCTGCACCGTGGGATAGTTGAGAGGGGAACACTGCACGTTTGAGAGAGCCTTGTATGAACAAGCTGCTTTCTAATCCTATTGTCTGCCCATTTGTGCGTACACTAGAACAGGCAAAGTCAGATGCAGGTGGGAGGGCGCTAACCTTTGACTCGCTGTAGCAGCAAAAATATTTAAGACTATCAGCATGGGAGTTTTCAGCCTTTCATTGTCTCACTAGAATAGACTATCTTTATCACGAAGGAAAGACGCACAGATAGCCTCTCCACGCACACTGCACCACTGTGTGCATGGATTTTTATAAAACGCGAACCTTCTAATTTTCTAAATTGTAAAGGGAATCCAGCCACAAAAGAAACTGAGAAGAATGCTTTTTTGATTAAATCTTGTTCCTGTGTGAATGCAGTAAGGCTAACAAGAAGAGCTTACTGGGTCTTGAAGACCCTGCTTCAATTTGCAGTCTCAGTAGCCAAGTTAGAACTGCAGCTAGTGTTCACAGCAAATGTTCCTATCTTGACTAGTTAGACAAGGGAGTCATTTTCCAACATGGTGGTCCCCAGGGGAAGAAAGAAGCCTCAAAAGAGGGATTCTTAATGACTGAGCTCTGTCAACAGAAACACAAACTGGTGGAGAGTAGAGGGAAATAAATTTAGTGTGTGGAAAGGAAGCTTTTATATCTATAGATCATGAAATCTGTTTTTTTAGTGGCACTTGCTTTTCTTTTCAAAAGCTCCCCTATTCATGCCATCACAATAATGCATATTTCTTTTTTTGTGTCTCCTGTTTTACATGCAAGTCATACATAGAACTTAATTTGCATAATGACAAATGGCTAAACAAGTACAGAGATGACTTGTTATTTTTTTTCTTATATATATTCTCTTCAAGAACATTTCTGCTTGTTGCAAGTGCTGGCTAAAATAAGGCAACTCTAAATGTAACAAGCTAGATCTGCTTTGTAGAATTGTTTTGCTGTTTGTGTTGAAGGAGGGTGGCTATGGGAAAACAGGTACCTAAAGAGACTTTTTGAGTGATCTTTTGCTAGTTTTCCTAGTTGCAGTTATAATGATCGGAAAACTCCATGGCAGAGAGCATGCAGTGAATTGACCAGGACATGCACGTGAATGAGGACTGACCCAGGTAAAATGCTAAAAATGGGGCAAGAGGCCTGAGAAACCCAGGGCATGGTTTAAATAAATGATTGTGGGAAGCAACAGATAATTGGCTTGCCTCTCTCTGGCTGACCAACAGGTAGCATATCACCCAGGGAGAGGAGGACCTATTAATGTATACGTTCCCCCTTTTATTCTAAAGCTGTCTGGCTCCTTGCAGATCCAATGAAGTTTCCCAGCTGTTAAATTGGTGGTGGCAATGACATCATGTGCTAATACTGGTATCATGATGGGCTGTAAGGTTAGAAGAAGTTGTAAGAAAGGAAACTGGCAAAATAATGTCTGATGGAAACTTTAGGATAAAACTGGTACAGAGCAATTTTATTTTTAAACCCTGTTTTCTTCCTCAGCAAAATAAATTTTGAAAGGAACTAATTATATTCAAGGATTAGTCAGTATATTAATAGTCGATGGCCCTTACCATGAGTGAGCAGTTACAATATATAAAACTTTTTCAAGTTGTTTTTCAAGTGTTCTCAGCCATTTAAAATTTACATGGTAATCCATTTAGAGAGTTTCTTTCCTTTGATGTCATTCAGGCAATTAGATCAAACCCTTTTTCAGTAAAGGGCAGGCTCAGCCCATATGAGTGGGTTTACCTGAAATATTCCCTCACTCATAGAGGAATATCTTTTATCAGGAAGGTCCACTGAGCAAAAGAACCAGTGCTTTGTCACTGTCAAGCTACAAGATCAAATTTTCAAAGGAAAAACTGGAATGCAATCATAAGCTTTCAAGAATGAAAACTGACACTGGGAATCGTGGCCTTCCTCTTAATGTATTTTTCTGTCTGAACTATGACATGAATAAACATTATTAATGCAGAGTATTCACTGCCTTAAAGGTTTAGTGTTGGTGCTTTGCAGTATAACGTGGAAATCTGATTCTGTTCTTGTTTAGACCAGTTTTACACTGGGGTTTAACTTTATTGAAGTTACTCTAGACTTCACACCATTTTTAAGATCAGAATAGGCCCCAGATATCTTATTGCTAAGGCCTGTGGCCTGGGAGGTACTGTGAAAGCAATGCACCTAGGTTCAGCTTTTTAATGGTATTTAGGTGTTGCTGTGGTCAGAGTTGCAATGTATAACTGATTTAGGAGACTAAATCTCATTTTCAAAAGGGAGGTAGGCAGGCATCTAGCAGTCTAAATCCCATTGGCTGACCTAAATGACTTTAAAAACCTGGGCGTAAGCATGTTGGGAGAGGAGACATTAGTTTTGCTCAAAAGTGACCCCACTATCCATTTTAGAGCTAGTCCAAATTGGACTTAGAATGAAGCTTCATCCAGGCTTCATCTATAAGGACAGAGGCTGAATTAGAGCCTCTATCTGTGTGTCTTTTTCTCTCTCTCTCTAGACTTTTACATTGGCATCTCTCATATCTTGGCACTTCCCAACAATATGAATGACAACAATATCTCTCTTCCTCTCCTGTGAGCAAGAGACAGGCTTAGGGGTCAAGGTATTTTGTGTTGTTTTGTTTTAATTGAATATAGGAGTGTGAGTGTTGTTGCGGATGATGATAATGGCTAATGTAGTGCCCAGCTTTAAAAAATGGGAGGAGGAGGATCTGGGGAACTCCAGGCCAGTCAGCCTCACCTCAGTCCCTGGAAAAATCATGGAGCAGGTCCTCAAGGAATACATTTTGAAGCACTTAGAGGAGAGGAAAGTGATCACTAACAGTCAGCATGGATTCACCAAGGGCAAGTCATGCCTGACTAACCTAATTGCCTTCTATGACGAGATAACTAGCTCTGTGGAGGAAAGCAGTGGATGTGTTATTCCTTGACTTTAGCAAAGCTTTTGAGACGGTCTCCCACAGTATTCTTGCCAGCAAGTTAAAAAAGTATGGGCTGGATGAATGGACGATCAGGTGGACAGAATGCTGGGTAGATCATCGGGCTCAACGGGTAGTGATCAATGGCTCCATGTCTGGTTGGCAGCCGGTATCAAGCAGAGTGCCCCAAGGGTCAGTCCTGGGGCTGGTTTTGTTCAATATCTTCATTAATGATCTGGAGGATGGCGTGGGTTGCACCCTCAGCAAGTTTGCAGATGACACTAAACTGGGAGGAGTGGTAGATACGCTGGAGGGTAGGGATAGGATACAGAGGGACCTAGACAAATTAGAGGATTGGGCCAAAAGAAATCTGATGAGGTTCAACAAGGACAAGTACAGAGTCCTGCACTTAGGACGGAAGAATCCCATGCACTGCTACACACCAGGGACTGAAGGGCTAGGCAGCAGTTCTGCAGAAAAGGACCAAGGGGTTACAGTGGACGAGAAGCTGGATATGAGTCAACAGTGTGCCCTTGTTGCCAAGAAGGCTAGAGGCATTTTGGGATGTATAAGTAGGAGCATTGCCAGCAGATCGAGGGATGTGATCATTCCCCTCTATTCAGCATTGGTGAGGCCTCATCTGGAGTACTGTGTCCAGTTTTGGGCCTCACACTACAAGAAGGATGTGGAAAAATGGAAAGAGTCCAGCAGAGGGCAACAAAAATGATTAGGGGACTGGAACACATGACTTTATGAGGAGAGGCTGAGGGAACTTGGATTGTTTAGTCTGCAGAAGAGAAGAATGAGGTGGGATTTGATAGCTGCTTTCAACTACCTGAAAGGGGGTTCCAAAGAGGATGGATCTAGACTGTTCTCAGTGGTAGCAGATGACAGAACAAGGAGTAATGGTCTCAAGTTGCAGTGGGAGAGGTTTAGGTTGGATATTTGGAAAAAACTTTTTCGCTAGGAGGGTGGTGAAGCACTGGAATGAGTTACCTAGGGAGGTGGTGGATTCTCCTTCCTTCGAGGTTTTTAAGGTCAGGCTTGACAAAGCCCTGGCTGGGATGATTTAGTTGGGGATTGGTCCTGCTTTGAGCATGGGGGTTGGACTAGATGACCTCCTGATAGTCTTTGATTCTGTGGTACTATTGCAGGAAAGATTTTAGTTGGAGATATGGGTTTTGTATTTATCTCTGAATTTGGTGAGGTCAGCGATTATTCTTATTTAATCTATCAGTAAGTTCTGTAGTCTTGATCCTGCTCTTGTAAAGACCTTGCTAAGGTTATGAGCCTCTCTCTGTTGGTTAAGTTTAATTTTCCAGTAGCATGAAGCTTTTTTGTGATGTAATAATCACATTGAGACACACTATCAGGTGGCTTAAACCAATTCCATACAAAATGTTCACAATCCTTGAACTGAATACCTGGACTCAGTGGAGAGTCAGTGCAGAGTAGTGTATCTGGTGATATGTTTCTGAGCAGGTGGGCTACAGCATTCTGAACTAGCCAGAGCTTTTTCAGGGCCTTCTTACCTGACCCCAGAAAAAAGAGTTTGACTTAATTTCACAACCACCAGTTCATAAAAGGTCTGGTGACAGTCCCCTGATAAAAGGCATTCAATCACCTAAAAAACAAATTGGTGTTCAATACCACCCCAAGATTTCCCATAAATGAATACACACAACTCAGTCAAAACTCTTATTTTTATCTAAACAAATACTCATTCCCACTCTCCACTTAAAAGGACTCCTCATTCCAACACTCCTTGTATTTATGCTCAAAAGTTAGAATCAACCCCCAAAAATCATAATTCCAACAAAACAAATCCTCAAACAGTTCTTTCCCTTTTTTCTCGGAATGGGTTCTTCATACATATAAATTATTTCCATTTTGAAAATCTATTGCCATTAACCTTCTTGGGGCTATTTCTGACATCAGAGACATCAGTTCAAAAGAGAAAGCAAACAAAATTCCTACCACGTTGTAACTATTATACCCCCTGCATCTGGACCAGCATGACTGTTGCATTGAGATGGGGCCATATTAATTTCTGCTATCACTCATACTCTTCTCCTGCATTATTAAAATGTGTGCTTCTAGCTCTGCAGAAACCACCAGCTTCAGGCTTTTCTTGCTTTAAGGTTAGTGAACTGGAGCAGCCATATTGACAATACTGCTTTACCTAGGGCACATGAGAACTTTACTGTCCATATATATTATTACATTTCTCTTTTCATTTGTATATTTCTCCTTTCCTCTGTTCCAAATCTTGTTTCCCTTTTCATTTTAGATGATGAGACACCCCCCTCTTATTTTACCTCTGCCCTGTTTAAGCCTCCCATTCTACCTTTGCTTCAGTTTTCCCTCTTTCACTAGAGATGAGACTGCTTTCCCTCTTCTTCCCCCTCTTCCTTTTCTTTACCCCTAACAGACCCCCTGTTGCCCCACCATTGTCACCTGCACTTCCCATTACCAATGTTAAGAGTCATATACTGCCCGCCGTGTATTCTCATTCTTCTCATATCTCATTCTCTCTCCCCATCCCACTTTCTATGTTTGCGGAAAACGGGGGTGGGGGGTGGGGGAGAGTTTTCTACCAGAAGGAAAGGGGAAAAGACAATGCCTAGACATCAGAGGAGACATTTTGGGAAAACATGTAAAGCCTGCGCAAGGGCAGTGTTCACCAGATCTTTATTAAGCTCAATACAAGTTAGAGCCTGCACAAGTGAGAGAGTGAGTACAACTGAGAGACAGAATGATGGAATTGTCTCATGGTTTTGGCACTGCACTGGGGCTCAGGAGATCTGGGTTCAGTTCCTGGGTCTACCACAGACTGTCTCTGTAACCTTGGGCAAGTCACTTAATCTCTGTGTGTGTCAATTTTCCATCCCTAAACAGGGACAATACAGAAATTTTATGAGAAAAATAATATTATTTGAAATGCTCAATTATGATGATGGTAGTTTTGGTAGATAGTGCAACAGGAGACAAACATACTCTCGCCAACATCATCCCTGCACCCACAAACTCCATTATCTGTTAACCTTAAACTAGTGGCCTTGCCCACTGCAGTCCATAGGCTCTCTTTTTTTTTTCTTCTGATGGTGTCCTGTCTGTATCACTATTTTCTTGGTGATTATTACTTCGCTCTTATATCTTTTGTAGCATTGCTAATCAGTGTGCTCCCATACTGGCAATATTTCAAGAGGATGTGGGGAGTTTCTCCTTCTTCCCCCCTCACTCCCTTCTGTTTCTCTCTCTCATTTTCCTTTTGCTACTTCATTGTTACATTAGCAAAGCTATTTTTGATTCCTTTATTCTTATCTTTCCCGAGGGTCTCTGCCTCCGAGAATTCACATCTTCCACCTTCTCCTCGTGTCTCCCCATATCTTTCTTTGTCCTTAGCTCATTCTCTCTCTTGCCATTCTCTTTTTATTCTGTTTCTAATACAACCCCACAAGCTACTCCTTAAGTTTCTCATTCTTCAACATACTTTGCACAAAAATCCTGTGATTAAGTGCTTAAGTCACTTAGACACAGAAAATTTTACTCCCAGTGATCATATGGCCTACACCAAAACCTGAAAGGACATAGCAATGCTTTATGGCCAAAAGCCCACAGTGGTAACATTTTTTTATCAAATTGCTCAGTAGACTGCATGTATTATGTCTGAGGTTGCCCTGCATACAAAATGAATCTGTTCTTTTTCATTTAGAAAGGAATGGGGGAATGAGGCCTGCACCCTTTAAACTAATAGAGGATAACATATTTTCCCCTGACTCTGGCACATAAGAATCTATTTTAGTTTCCCTGATAGCTAAAATATTCTGTTTCCCCTTCCAATCATTAATCAAATCTTATGGTGCCAATTTATTTCTAAATAACGCCATCTTTCTCTTACCGCTAGGGTTAATGAGAGAGATGGGGAAAATTCTTCTACTGATCTACTCGCCCTTGCCTAACCTCTTCAATAAATTTATATTCCTGGTGGAAAGTTTTAATGTTTCACTTTACTGGACTTGGAAAATTGACCATCATTTGTCATGCTGGATATATGCCAATAGCTTGCAATTCTGGTGTTAGACTCCTGTGTTTTGTGCTGTTTAACCTTTTTTTTTTTTTTTTTTAAACCTATGGGTATGTATTGTTCTGTTAGATCCATTTCTCATTCTCATACTGTATCCTTGCTTCTGCTAGTCTCCTAAACACTTAAATTTGTTCAGATGTTTCTGAAAAGATCCCTTGATCTCTGAGAATAAACTTCCTGGGTTAATATGAACTTTAGTTTACACACTCACTTTGAGCTTTTTTTCTTGTAAATCAGCAGTCTTCAATGGAATGTGTCTTTAGTCTCTCTTATTCTGTATTCATCAGCAATTTCCATAAGATGTGCATAATATACAGCTAAATAACTACAGCTAAATTAATTAGTCTGGTAAATAAAACACTAAAGATACTTGAAATCATTACCATGTCTGTTTACAAGAAGTACAGGTATTTACATGTGACATGTACCTATGAGTTTTTGTAAACATATTTTCATGTTCTTTAGTTCTGTGGTGTTCTATTATTCCTCTCAGTTAGATATTTGTGGTCTGATATTATGAAATTGCATCTGGCATGTTCTCTCACTCCCAGCAAAGAGGCTGGTGTATTCTCCCTTTGAATCCTGGGAACTGTTAGTAATTTTTGTTTTTAAATGTATTGTTGGTAAGATTTGTTTAAAAGAAGATATGTAGTATATAGATCCTAAAAGAGGTCGTTACCATTTCGGTGTACAAAATACATGAGTAGTTCTTGTTACAAAATGTTTACAAAGAGTAGAGTTATAAACTATTTTTTTATACTTTTGAAGCTACAGGTCTAGGGCGCTATGTATTTGTTTTGACTTCACAGAAAGCAGTGTTAAAATTAAGGAAGGTACTGTTAATTTTTATTTAGTTAGTTTACATCATAATAGTGTTATAACACTGAGCTGATACCTTCTGGAAAAATAAATAAGACATCCAAAGAATCTCAACCTGTTTATTTCTCAGCTATTTTACTTTTTGTTTTTTCCCCATTCCCTTCACATTTGTAAAGAACCTTTTCTTCCCAAGTTTATTTAAGCAATATGAGACCTAAATCAGTCCTAAGTGGCAACCACTTCTAACAATGTTGTGTATGGCTGTGTCTTAATTAGCTGAAATAGATTATCCCCTGGTGTGTGGCTTAGTGTTTGTGGTAACTTTTAGTGTGCATAGTTTCCTGACGATTTCATGTTTATTTTCATGTATTGAGGCAAATTCTCAGTATGTCTTCAAATTATCTCCTTGGGGGTGTTTTTTCCTGAGCTAATCCTGACAGAATCTTCCTGCCAGATATGCCCATCATCGAGAACAGTAGAACACTACATATACAGGAACCTCTGTGCTTGGGGCTGTATGCAAATTTTATGCCCAGCTCATTGCTGTTTCCTTTACATGAATGACAGACATTTTAACAATAACTTCCCCATTTCCCTATGGGAATCCCATTGAATTACTGTATGTATATGAGTGCACATATGCATTTGTTTTGTATGTGTGTTTGTCTATACTATCAGGAACATATATACATACAAATGTATTTTTATAGTTTTGTTTACATACATTTATATAGAGATAAAATGCATAAAAGAATGTGTGTGTCAAGAATGCAACAGTCAAGCAGCTCTTTATCAGAGTTGTATCTAGATCCCGGGGAAACTTATCAGTTACTAAAAGATAGATAGGGTGGAAAAAGTGATAAACAAGAAATTGACATTGAAAATAATTCTACAACATATGGGGGTTTCTTGCCTTCATAAGGTAGTGAGAAGCAACAGCATAGAAAGTTAGCTTTTTTTTTAAAAAAAAAATGTTTGAAGCAGGCACAGTGAGAGCAAATAATATTCCAACAATTGCAAATAGAGTTTTCTCCACGTATGTCACATTCTTAATGACTGACCCAAAACTTGTGACTGAAATGAACACTCACAGATGATGCAGTTTTTGGAAGGGTAGGAAGTAGCAGAAGAGCTGCTAAATTAATTCTTCCTGAATCGTAAAAACTGATACCAACATGTTTTTATTTGGATGCTTAAAATTAGGCATCTAAATAAAAAGTGGCCTGACTGTCAGAGACCCTGAGCAACCACAGCTCTCCTTCCCCTCCTTTACCCTCCTCCCAATAAACTGTTTTTGTGAAGGGAACAACGTAGTGGTTGGAAAGATTTAAATCCTCTCTCCAAGTTGCAGGCGGGAAACATGACTGTTTCTCAGCCTCCCTCTGGCCAAGATTCTGACCTTATTATTTGTTAATGTTACCATAGGACCTAGGAGCCCTAGTCATGGACCAGGGGACCCTACTGTGCTAGGTGCTGTAGAAACACAGAACAAAAAGGTGGCCTCTTCCCCAAGGATCATACAGTATAAGTATAACTTGAGACTGATGGATACACATAGATGGGGGTAGTGCAAAGAAACAGATGCAGTATTGATGAGCATGCCAGCTGCCTAATCACAGCCAAGTTTTCTGTAGGCATCACAGCAAAGGAGAGTTTTGAGGGTGGGATTTGAAGGTGAATAACGAGGTAGCTTTGCGGATGCTTACACGGAGCTTCTCCCAGACACAAGTGGCAGCACATGGCAGAAAGCATGAAATTATTGAGTGAACATTTAACTGGGTGGGAGGCTGGCATTATTCATAGAATCATAGGACTGGAAGGGACCTTGAGAGGTCATCTAGTCCAGTCCCTGCACTCATGGCAGGACTAAGTATTATCTAGACCATCCCTGACAGGTGTTTGTCTAAACTGCTCTTAAAAATCTTCAATGAGGGATATTCCACAATCTCTCTAGGCAATTTATTCCAGTGCCTAACTACCCCAAATGGTAGGAAGCTTTTTCTAATGTCCAAGCTAAACCTTCTTTGCTGCAATTTAAGCCCATTGCTTCTTGTCCTATCCTCAGAGGTTAAGAAGAACAATTTTTCTCCCTCCTCCTTGTAACAACCTTTTATGTACTTGAAAACTGTTATCATGTCCCCTCTCAGTCTTCTCTTTTCCAGACTAAACAAATACAACTTGTTCAGTCTTCCCTCATAGGTCATGTTTTCTAGACAGTCAGTCATTTTTGTTGCTCTTCTCTGGACTTTCTCCAATTTGTCCATGTCTGTCCTGAAACGTGGTGCCCAGAGCTGGACACAATACTCCATTTGAGGCCTAATCAGCATGGAGTAGAGCAGAGGAATTACTTCCTGTGTTGCTTACAACACTCCTGCTAATACATCCCAGAATGATGTTCACTTTTTTTTTTTCAACAGAGTTACACTGTTGACTCATATTTAGCTTGTGATCCATTCTGACTCCTGGATCCATTTCTGCAGTACTCCTTCTGAGGCAGTCATTTCCCATTTTGTACGTGTGAACTGATTGTTCCTTCCTAAAAGGAGTACTTTGCATTTGTCCTTTTAGAATTTCATCCTGTTTTCTTCAGACCATTTCTCCAGTTTGTCCAGATCATTTTGAATTTTAATCCTATCCTCCAAAGCACTCGCAACCCCGCCCAGCTTGGTATTGATTGATTTGGAGGTGAGAATTGACATTTCAGTACTGAAGGATTATTAAGTGTGTTTTGATGAGATGGCGGGGGGGGGGGCAGTGGAGGGATTGAAAGTGAGGGATGATATGGTCAAAGCAAAAGGCTAGGAGAATGATCTTTGTAGCAGCATTCTGAGTGGATGTGAGCAGGTAAAGATTGCATTTGTTAAGGCCAGAGAGAAGCATATTGCAGTTATTGAGATGTGAGATGATGAGAGCCTGGATGAGACTTTTAGCAGTGTGGATGGCTAGGAAAAGACATATGTTAGAGGTGTTATGCAGAAAGAATCAGCAAAGTTCTTCAAGTGCCGGTCCCTATGTGTATTCCGCACATGGGTACGTATGTACACCACATGCCTGGGACCGGAAAATCTTGCAAGAAGTATCTGTTGATCTGCATCTGTGCCCTGGTTCAGCAATGAGGCATGAGGAGAGGTGTAGTCCAACTGCCTCTTCAGCTCCTCCTTAATCTGAAGCTATCTTTGCACTTTCATCCTGATCTGTACATTGTATTGAATATATATTTTTAGTGTTGTCTTTATAGCTAGCTTAGATTAATTTTCCCAGCCTTGGGACCCTTCCCATTTTCCCCTCTCAGGAGAAGAACAATGCCCAGAGTTCCAGGTGAACCTGTGTCATAAACATACAGCTAAGGGCAGCCTACAATTCCTCCTTACCTATAAGGGGTTAAGAAGCTTAAATAGCCTGGTTGGCACCTGACCAACAGGACCAATGGGGAAAGAAGATACTTTCAAATCTTGGGAGGGGGGAAGGTTTTGTTTTACTCTTTGTTTTGTGTGGGGGTTCTCTCTAGGGACTGAGAGGGGCCAGACAGAAATCCATCTTCTCCAACCCAGCCTAATCCAAGTCTCCAATATTGCAACCAGTATAGGTAAACCAGGCAAGGCGGATTAGTTTATCTGTTGTTTTGCTTGTGAATTTTCCATGTGCTAAGAGGGAGATTTATTCCTATTTTCTGTAACTTTAAGGTTTTGCCCAGAGGGGAATCCTCTGTGTTTTGAATCTGAATACCCTGTAAAGTATTTACCATCCTTATTTTACAGAGGTGATTCTTTTACCTTTCCTTTAAATAAAATCTTTCTTTTAAGAATCTGACTGATTTTTCCATTGTTCCAAGACCCAGGGGTTTGGGTCTTCGATCGTTTTGTACCAATTTGTTAGGACATTATTCTCAAGCCTACCAGGAAAGGGGGTATAAGGACTTGAGGGGATTGCTGGGGGGAAGAGGAACTCCAAGTGGTCTTTTTCCCTGGTTCTTTGTTAAATCACTTGGTGGTGGCAGCGTTACTTAAACCCAAGGTACAAGGGAGAATTTGTGCCTGGGGAGTTTTTAACCTAAGCTGGTAGAAATAAGCTTAGGGGGTCTTTCATGCAGGTCCCCACGTCTGTATCCTAGAGTTCAGAGTGGGGAGGGAACCCTGACAGCCTGCATAGATGAGATGAAATGGCTATACTGTCCCTGGATGATTGGCTCCTAACAGGCAACTGTAGCTGGGAAGTTCCCTTGTTCTGTGTTTGCCAGACAAGTGCATGCTGGATTCTCATTCCACACACAATGTGACCATTATCACAGACACATCCCTCATAGGTTGGGGAGATCACATGGTTGGTCATATGACACAAATAGGTAGATACCCTGGGAGGCCAGGATGCTGCATATCAATCTTCTGGAGTCAAGAGCAGTTCAGCTGACTTATAATCATTCCTCCCACTTATACAGCCCCCACATGCCCAGATAATGTCAGAGAACATGATGACCATTTTCCATATAAACAAACAAGGAGGACTGAAACCGCTTCCTGAGTGCATAGAAGCAATATGCTTATGGAACCGTGTATCCAGAACCACATCAGACTCTCTGTGACGTACCTCCCAGGTGTGCAAAACTCTCTGGCAGACAATCTCAGCAGGCATTTCTCCACCAAACACAAGTGGAGGTACATAATTCAGTGCTCAACAAAATCTTCACTCAGTGGGGAACTGGCGCCCGAGATCTGATGAACAAGAAGTTCAATATATATAGCTTCAGAGCAGCATGAGGTTGGGACTGCCAGGGTGAAGCCCTTATGCTATCCTGGTCAGACCACCTGTGGTACTCCTTTCCTCCTATTCCACTGTTACCACAAGGTCTGCAAAAGATTTGCCTCAAGGAAGTTTGTCTCAGGCAATTCTGTCTTCCGAACCTCTTGTGAATGTCAACCCACCCTCCCATCAGTATCTAAGCCTCTCCAAATCTGCTAACTCAGGAGAATGGCAGGATCAGACATCACAACCTGGATTCTCTTCACCTCATGACCTGGCATTTGGATGGGTGTCAGACCTACAGCATTCATGTTCAGAGGCAGGTCAAACTATTCTCAATCACAGTAGAAAAAACTACCAGAAAATGTTATCTAGCTAAATGGGGCATATCTCTGGCAGAGCAGAACAAAACCAGTTGTCCACAGAGACATTGGATATTCCTGCTATTCTAGACTACCTCCTCTCTCTCAAGACATTTGGCCTATCTGTTGGCTTGCTACTGGTCCATCTATCCCCAGTTAGTGCCTTCCACCCTCTTGTAGAGGGCTACTCTGTTTCTACTTACCCAATAATAATTATATTCCTGAAGGGTCTCACTACGTAATTTCTGATTTTCTATATAAATATAAATAAATTCACTACCAATATTTTTCCTGAAACCTCATGCCTCCAATGTGGAGTTGAGTTTTCACTCTCTTGATGTCAGATTAACTTTGGCGTTCTACCTGCAAAGAATTAAACCAATTAGGAAAAAGCTTAATCTACTTGTTGCTATAGCAGAATGGACATGGGGTCAAGCAATATCTGCTCAGATACTCTCTAATTCAGTGGTTCTCAAACTTTTTTTTTCTTGGACCACTTGAAAATTGCTAAGGGTCTCGGTGGACCACTTAATGATCTTTCCAAATGTTGTTTGTACTGTTAGCTAACTATTGTAAAGTGCTTTGGATAAAAGCGCTATATAAAAAATACCCTTAATAATATTAACATTTTTGTTCAACAAATAAAAGCACACAACTCATATTTTAATATCAGTAGCTTTAATGCGATGGATGTGCCCTCTCTCCCACACTGCAGCAGCTCCTGAGCTGAGGCTAGGAAGGAAGGAGGGTCTCCCCCGCCACAGCAGCCACAGAGCTTAGGCTGGGAAGGAGGGCCATCTCTTCCCAGCAGCCACAGCCCTGGAGCTAGGGAATGTCGCCTCTTTCTCTGACCACCACAGTCCTGCATGTCCCAAAGAAGAAATGGAGGTTACTTCCCTGTAACTGGAGGTTCTTTGAGATGTGTGGTCCCTATCTATATTCCACTAGTCACCCTC
Source organism: Lepidochelys kempii (assembly GCF_965140285.1). Classification (NCBI taxonomy): domain Eukaryota; kingdom Metazoa; phylum Chordata; order Testudines; family Cheloniidae; genus Lepidochelys; species Lepidochelys kempii. The sequence continues at coordinate 61,009,398 of NC_136384.1, read as the reverse complement.
CTAGCCCGGTGCTTCAGTTTGTCTGGATTCATGGTGGGGAAGGAAATGGAGAGGTGGTTAGTCTGCACCACACCTTATACCCTTGATATTGAGCACAAGAAGCTCCAGGGCAGAGCCATGGACCAATGGACTCTACTCACAAGATTCTCCAGTTTCAAGTGCATGGTGCGCATGTGTATCTATATATGCAATACACATAGGGACCACACACCTTAAAGAACCTCCAGTTACAGGTAAGTAACCTCCATATCTAGATACAGCCTGGATGTGAGGACTGAGAAGAAGGTCCAAGGCATCATCTTTGACCAGGTTATGGTCCTGAGTAATAGGCAAGATGGTAATGTTGTCTGTCCACTGTGATCGAGAAAGGAGGTAGCAGGAAGGGCTTTAATGGGGAAGGAAGATGAGGAGCTACTCGTGTCTAAAGTTAGGCAGCACAGCAGAAGTGGGTCTTAAAAAAAGGAGTTAAACATGGAAACAATACAGGTCTTGCAGATGATACAATTATGTGTGAGGGGTTCATGAAAGAGGGAATGGAAGTGATAAATATTGGTTCTTGATTAATTTGAATTAGAAAAGTTTGCTCCACATTTTTGGTCAATTTGTATGCTATATTTGTGTTTTAATAAATGTTTTTCCCCCTTTAACTTTCCCCAATTTATTCTACTTTTGCAGTATGCAGCTTGAAGAATCCCCATTGCTACCCCCCCCCCATATTTTTACTTTTTACTGTGGGTGGAACTTAATCTATTTTGTTTCGAGTCTTAAGATTAGAATAGATTTGTACTGCTGAAAAGAAGAAAACCCATTTGTTACAGTAGTCTAAGACTGCTATCAGAGCTCCATAGAGAAAGTTTTTTTACAAAACTAATAAACAGCATTCAGAAATAACATATTATGCAGATAATTTAACAGCTAATTCTTCCTTTTAATTGTTTAAAATATAAATTTGACTCCATCTCCCCACACTGCTTGCATTAAAATTATACAAATAATTTAATTAAAGAAAGTGTTTCATAATTGGGGCATGTTAGACATAATTTATTATACCTAGTCAATTTTAGAATACGAGGTATTTACACAAATAAAACTCCAGTAGTCTGGTGGTGAATAATATCTTACTAAAATGTCGTGGATGAAAGAAGTGATGTGATTAGATTATGAGGTTTTGCCATTGCCCTTATTTTATTATAACTGCATGGGTTGATTAGCATCATAACATAAGGATACATTTACATATGATTAAAATAAAAATATTTTAAAGAGACTTCAAAAATTCTGGTATTTCAATACATTTTTACACCAATTGATTTTTCTTCTTTTTTGATTTGTTCATTATTCTGTTGTTCTGTTTTCTTTGGTTGTATTTCTTTGACTTCTTTCTTCACCTTTTCTGAAAGCTGTTTATAACCCTCCCCGTGTGCAGTCATACTGAGATAACTAAGTATCTTGGAGTGTGGAAGTAAGGTGACCAACTCACTTAATGTTGTCACATCACCACACACCCTGCTTTATAGTCAGTGTAGTTCTTCAGTGTAGTCCTTCATCCTTCTGAGGCAGATAAATAAGGGGCTGTACTGCTTATTGTGTATTTGTGTTTTGGATATGGCCTTTAAGAATATTGTCTGAGCTGTTCTGTGTTTGCGTTTACACTAGATTCTTTTCTTTAAAATTCCTATAATTGCTTTCACTTACATAGTCCTGATGGCTTTCACTTACACAGTCACTTACATGATACTGATACTAGCAATGATGGGAACACACGTGTAAACTGGCCACCACTTTTTAACTATCATGTTGTCTAGACATGCTCCAATGTCTTGTCTACTTAAAGCTTCCACCTTTGTCCTCAACAAACAAAAAGATGAGCTGCAAGACTTTTGGGTTTAATTAGGCTGCAACTTTATTAACTTGACTCATCTGGGAACTATTCAGCAATAATTTATATAGTGCAGATCACTATTCATTCCTTAATCATTTCCACTGGGGTGGACACAAATCAATATTTAAAAAAAAATCAAACATTTTTAATTTTAAATCTGATTTTTTAAATAATACATTTTTAAATAAATCAATTGAAAATCAAATTTGAAATTTAGTACCTATGTTGAGGCTTAAATTTAGGATAATCTATTAAAATATCAATGAAATAAAATATTTTCAAATAATAAATCTTTGCCGCCAAATTTTAAAGGAAGTCAAACCACTGAACTGCTGGACCTCATTGCTAGACACATGGTACCAGAGTAGGTTAAAGTGCTAAAACAACTTTTAACAACAGTGGCCTCTTATACGGTTCACAGTAGGGTGACCAGATGTCCCAGTATTCGGGGCTTTTTCTTATATAGGTGCATATTACTCCTGACCCCCATCCCGATTTTACATACTTGCTATCTGGTTACTCTAGTGCAGAGAGAATATTTTCTTCATTTCAATTTATTCAATTAGTTCAATTCAATTACTAATTCATTTAAAGTTGAGAAACCAGTTGAAAGTTGAAAAAGCAGGTGAGCTTGTTTTCCTCTTCCAGTGTATGAATAAAAACAAGTTCTGAGATGATGATATCTACTAGTTCTAAAATCTTGAATGCATGGGGACCAGAAACAATCAGTTCAATTCACTAACTACAGATACTTCCTTTGTTTAGAAAATCAGTTAGGTTAAATGCAGCACATAGTTTGATAAACTTACTTTCCCCCCATTATGTATCCAGCACACTTAAGGCGCTTTTATATATCTAATCAACATAATTTTAAAATGTTGTTTTTGTCCATTTTGATTGAGCGCCAATTTCTGTCCAAATACAGCTTGACACAAATCACAAGTAAATAATTAACCATCATCTGGTAAATAAGAAATGTCATTCACCATTTTCTAACATAAAATGTATATGGGTATAACTTATCCTCCTGGTTAGCAAACGTAGTACCACATTTAGGGCAAGGGCTGTATTTGGTTGCAAATTAACATGTTTTAATGGTTACCAACCAATGAGAATCAACCCTTCTTTAGTAAAATAACTAAAAAGTGCAAATGCAAAACACTATCCTTGACTTGTATCACTTTGATTTAAATTAATCCACCCTGGTTTTGACCTGGGGGAGGGCTGTCATCAGTCCCCCACACCTCCACAGCTGATCCCCAGCCTGCTGTTGGGACCCTACCACCTTCTCTTTCTATAAAGGGATGGGGAAAGGGGTTAACATTAGGATACCTAGCTTTTTTTAGGGGATACCTTCCCCATAAGTCTGCTTCCAATTCTGATTGATCAAAGAACTAGATCTTTATTAAATGAGTACCTGCTCTGGATACCTGCTAAATTGCAACAACTTGAACCTTACCTCCTGACCTACCCAACTGGGTCTCTGAGCTGCAGTGGAAAAATTGAAAAAACCCACCCTACCCTGGCCAATTTAGTGGTGAGGGGAAAATTAGTGCCCAGTCCCCAAACCAGCAATTAGTGCAATGTCCACAACAGATTGAAAAAGCTGATCCTACTCTGATTTTGAGTGTGGCAGTGGTTAATTCAGGGCTGAGAAGGGGTTCAGGCTGGAGGGGTGATGTTTATGTACCCTCCCCCCAGTGCACATGGTCAGTGGGTTACCTGAGCCCCAAGAGCTCAGGAATGCCTTCTTGTCCATGTGGCCATCTCACTTTTGAGGGAAGAGGGGACATCTGAAGAGGCGTTCTTCTACCCTTTATTCCTGCCAGTCCAGATATACCCCTGCCCCACCCACTACCTTGAGGTGGCAGGGGGTTGCATTTTGTCCTGGACACATGGGAAAAAAGACATGATGCAAGGGATGTGTTCTAATTAGGATGCAACTTTATATGAATTTAATGCATCTGAGGACTATCCACTGTAATTCATAAAAGGAATGCCTTAATTCTTTCCTTAATTGTTTCCACCTGGTGGATGGCTGCCATCAGCTTTCCACTCCTCCACAGCTGATCTCAGCTTGTTGATGAGACCCCACCACCCTCCCCCTATAGGAGGATTAAGGGGTAGGAGAAAGTGTGTGTGGGGGGTTTCTCCCTGTTGTACCAGAAATTAGAAACCCAACCCTTTTCCCCACCTCTGTTAGGGGATGCCTTCCCCTAAATCCACTTCCAATTCATCAGGGATCTTATGTACCTTATGGAATGAGTACCTGCACTGGGCACCTTCCACAAGGAGGCACCAGCAATTAGCTGGGTTGTCTCCTCCACTCAGATTCACCCAGGTTTCCAGATACTTAACAATTCCCTCCATAATGTCAGCTAAAAATATATCTGTTCCCCAAACAGTGAGATGTACACTATCATCTTTGAGTAACTCAGGTATCAAATCTGATGGGTTTTATGGGATGGGCTTTGTCCACTTGTAGTGGCCAGGTGGCTTCCCATTGTATCACCCACTTCATCATTTCAGACCAGTTGACAGTCATCCTCTGGGAAAAGATCTAGATCCTCTGATACTAGCAATGATGGGAACACTGGTATAAACTGGCTGCCAGTGTTTTAACTATCATGTTGTCTAGACATGGTACAATGGCTTACCTACTTAAAGCTTCCACCATTGTTATCACTGGCAAATCTGCACTGGGACATATTAAGGAGAAAAATCTAATGTAAACAAGGTCTATGTGGACATTAAAAATCCCATGACTGGTCTGCAAGCTTAGTTTTCTTAAAATATTTCACATTCCTGCACTGTTGTGCAGCTTGGTTGCCTGACACCTTCAACCCAAGGGTCAGCTGCATTTCAGTGGCACTGAATTATATATAGGTTGAGATGAAAGGAGGTGTATAAATATAAAATTGGTATTTATTGCTCATATTTCTTGTGTTATAATGAACTTTTACCCTACTAACAAACTATAGCAAAAAAAAGAGAGGCTCTTTGCATCTTATACTGCTGTTTTATTCTATTTTGAGGAACTTCTGTAGGAAAAGAGCATTCATGTGCCAGCAGATCCTCTAGGTAGACTGATCATAATGAAGACGTCCAAAAATACATCAGTACCAAAGTAAATTCAAATATTACAAATAGAAGAGCCAACTAAGCAGCAAAAATATATGGTAACCTTGTCAAACTCATACCTAAACTGCTGTGTATGTTTTTCAAAAGAATCTAAGTGAATTAAGATCCTAAGTCCCAGATCCTCAAAGGTATTTAGGCACCTAACTCCCACTGATGGCATTTGGATTCAATGGGAGTTAGGTACTCCCTAACTCCCATTGAGGACCTGGGACATAGTATTTTTGAAAATGGTACTTAGGCTTAAGTCACATCAGCACCTTTGAAAATTTTACTAGCTATTTCTTTTGCTGGTGATGATGCCTATGTGAGGACTGGAGAAGTGGCTGGATGAGGGCTGTGAGAGGGACAGAATGAAAACGGTGGATAATAGATTAAGCACTAACATATCACAGCTACATGCCTTTCCTGCAGAAAATGAGTAAAGAGGAAAACTGAAATGGTTTATTGTGTTTGAAAAAGCTCTGTAGGTATTGTGTCTGCTCAAAAGAGCTTCATCAAACAGAAAAAAGCTTTGAACATTTGTGAAGTGGCTATGAGGTCTCCCACCTCTCCCATGGGGAATTGACTATGGTGGCAGTGTTCATATTTGATAAATTAAAAGTTTGAGTTGTTTGTTTGAATCATAGATGCTAGAGATGAGAAAAGGCCTATTAGGTCATTTTGTCCATCGGACCCTCTGCTGGTGCAGTGTTGATCCCTATAAAATCTTTTCTAGTGCTTTGAATAGTCTACCTGAAATGCCTTAAGCCGTCTGCCTGTTCCCCAGCTAACAATGCTCAAAGAAGCTTTTCACACAAATGTTTTATACTTTCCAGAATGTTTATGGGAGAGTAAATACATTTGACAGACATTTCCCACTTTTGGAAGGCTCTGAGATTCCATGGTGATGGGCACAGTATAAAAACCTGAATAGAATGAGACACTGAAATCTGTATCTGCAATTAAGGTTCACCTGCTTCAGCAGAAAACCTGTATCTTAAATTTTACCTCAGGGAGTTGTCACATTTTTCAGATGGTGCCATTAAGTCAAAAATCAAATACCTGTTCATCCATTAGAAGAGCATGTCATATGCCTCTGTGAGGGAGCTGGTTAGGATGGGACTCACTAATAAGATACTCTGTAGCATAATTATGAAACAGATTTTTTCTTGCTTTTTATTTCCCTTTTATAGTTCTCCATTTCCTTTCACTGTATTCTCTTGAAGAGTGCAAATATGGCAAATCTGGAGACACTTGTGCCAAAAGAATATATGCTTTATTGTATGTGAAGAGTATTCTCCTAATTTCAGCCTCCTTTAATTATTGGTGATATATTAAAAAACAAAAAAAAACCTGCAGCATATCTTAGCCAATATGTCACCTGACAATATATTTTTGTATAACATCTTTAATATGTAGGTATAACTAAATCCTTCACACTAATTTAAATTTGTTGTTAAATGCATATAGACTGTATGCACTACCGGAAGCCTTATTGGTGGTCGAGTGATATGTAGTCCTGATATAATTCTGAACACTTTACTTCCCCTCTGCACAGAAATCTCAAAAAACATTTGGTTCGTATCACTTAATTATAGTAAGTATGCTGTACAGGGGTTGATGTAAGGTATACTGAGTGATTTATGCAAAACCTTAAGGATATTCCCAAATACCATTGAACGGTTGTTAGCTATCTTACTGGCTAGTAAAATGAGATGATTGCCTTAATATATGACATTGAGGTAGTACACCCCCCCCCCCACACACACACACCCCCCACACAGAGAGTTTTACATACTCATGGCACTGGAAAAAAATTGCTCAACCAAGTTTTCAACAAGATTGTTTGCTTGTAGCCTGACAAAACCCTTATAGTGCAGAGAAGAAGGTGAAACACTGAATTTTTTTGTCATTAAACTTAGCATTTCATCTGTGTTTACACATTTCTTTGGGGTATTTTCCTGAAATGTTTATATTAGGTTCCAAAAGTAACCACAAATTGATTAACTGGGAATGAAGCCATAACAACAAAAATTAAAAATCTTGGCTTTTTTAATAGATTTTTTTTCACTATGAAACCATCCATCATTAGAAAAGACATATAAATCTATTTAGAGGCTTCTAGAGGACAAAGGCCCTTCTAATAAAGCGGTATGATTTTTTTTAACGTAAACCTTTCTTTAAAATTGAAGAAGGAGATTACAGAAAGATGTCTTGTAAAGTTGCTCTAAAATATCCTCAAACGAAAGCCTTATGCTTTTTCAACTCCGATATTTCCCACTGTTCTCAACTGATATTTTGGGCAGGCTTTTAACTGCCTGCCAGTTCCTGATTCTGTTCATTTATTCTTTAACATAATCCCTCTGCGTGTGAGGAAGGTAGTAAGGAAAAACAGATTAATGAAATGTTATAAAATACAGTTGGCTCTATTGAAGACACGGCTGTCTGGAGCCATACAATGATGTGACATAAATAATGGTGTGAGTTAAGCAGAAAGCGCTGGGATAAGTGTCAGACTTTGGGTCAAAGTACAGCCTCCAAAGAAAATTTACAGGTAACTCAGGGGCCAGAGTTAACTGCCCAGAAACCTTATATCACATCAGTGGTTAACCCATATAACACAGCTGTTCCACTCTGTCCTTATGTTGCATTACAGATGGTTCTAAGGGAATGATTCACAGGTTCTCTTCTGCAGTGCAGCCACATTGCACTGCTTACTCAGTACAGAGTGGCCCTAAAGCAACATAGATGGCTATGGGAAGATCACCCCTGCATAGGAGATGCCCTACTGGTGCAGAGCCAGTCTAGTGGTTCGTGCAGCATCCTTTTTTCCCTCTGAGGATGTAGAGGTCATGGCAAATGAAAAGGTATGTAGCTGAGGCTTGTGTACACCCCATCCATCCAAAGTTGCCATGTTGGCTCGATGGGGTCATTAACAGTCAACAAAGCTCATGTGCTGAGGGATAGAGACTTGCAAAAGTCCTCTTTACCCTTCACTCCTGAGCTACAATATGTGCTCTTCTGAGCTGTACACGAGGATCTGGGCCAGACTTTTTCACTGCCTTGCACTTTGTGTAGTCATTTATACCTGTCTAGAGGGAGTGTGCCATGGGTGTGAGAGACTTTCTGATTTGTGGCACTTTGCAATCACTTTTCACAACTGTAAATGATTACACAAGGTGCAAAGCAATGGAGATTCAGTCCTAGACAGGTGAAACTGAGAACAATATTTAACCCATAATATTTGTGTCAAAGATGCATAATAGAGATAGGAAAATATAACTGTATTTGTTTGTGTATTATTTCTATTCTAGAGAAAGAGAGGCAGGAAAGATGACTTATTTATATGTATTCCTTAAGACTCATTCACTGCTCACTCTGATGGGGTATATGTGTGGTTGGTGTCCCTGGCTGCTCTCTTGCATCCCGGATGCACTCCAACTCAGTAGTGCTCCTAAGAGGAGGCTTTGTGGAGCCAGAGTTCAGACAATGAGATGCCGCTGAGCTTTGTTAGACTAAAGCCTTGGAAGGGGAGCAGGAAACAGGTTTGATGACCAGAAGGTTGTGAGCTCTGGAGAAATGAGCTTGACATGTTTGTTTGTTTTTGGAGTTCGAACACTGAAGATATATGAAGGGACTATGGAAAGGGACATTGATGGTTTGTATTATTTTGATAGAATAGGAGATCTATAAAAACTGGAAACTAGAGAAAAGTATCTTTGATTAATGTGGACCTCCTGTGAACTTATTTTCCAACCCTTCAAATCTCAAATCATTATTTTGGTCTAATATTTATTACAGATGGTGAAGGTAGTGCTGCCTGTGGTTAAGGTTGCTTAACACTTTTCATTATAAGACCCTCTTTTTATTTGCTTATAACTTTTGACAAATTTTAACTGTTTGCTCTGAAATATTCCATACTGAGTGTCCAACGTTTTTGGGACATTCAGCTAAAACAATTTAGTTGTTTCAGAAAACAAGATTAGGGAAAATACATGTGTTGCCCATGTTAAAATACTTACAACCATTTCACTGAGAAGCTCTAGCACCTCCCACCTTTGGAGTAGGAACCTTAAAGTTGGCAGGGGGTTCATCCTGGTGTGAAGGATGTGCCTTTTGCCAGAAGCATGAAAATTTGCAGAGTTGGCCAACTTATGAGCCTCTTAAAAAAATTAAACATAAGCCTATGCTCAGTACAGACTAGTTAGAGAACTAGTTAGAGCACTATATTCCCAAAAGATTCCATGTTCACTGGCCAGGTTCCCAGCATGGGGCTCCAAGCACTGAGCAAGACTTTCCCTGCAGTTGCTCCTCCCAGTTCCTGGGGACTGCCATGGCTCTGGCCACAGCAACTGAGAGCAGGGAGCTGTCTTTTCTGTGTTCTGTGTTTCACCTGCTGGTGCCCCACAACACTGAGGGGAAGAAGGAAGCACCCTGACTTGAATGTGGAGGTGAGGGGGAGAGAGGGAGAAGTGATGCAGGCTGTGGGGGACAAGGAGCAGAGGCACACGGGGAAGAGTGAGGAAAGGAACAGTAGCAGGGGAAAGGGATAGCAGTATGGGGGGAAGATCATAGGCAACAGCTGGGGACAGGAGCAGAAGAAAGGAAGTGAGGAAGGAAAGGAGATGTGGGGAGAGGGACCAAGGGGAGGAACAAAGAGCACAAACAAGGATGAGAGTCAGAGAGTGGGGAAAGATAGGAGCAGAGAGTGGAGAAGGAGGAGAATATGAGCAGGGATGAAGTACAGGGTCAGGAGCTAAGAAGGGGCAGGACAGGCAGAAGCTGGAAGGAGAGCAGCAGGGGATTACAGGGTCGAGAACCGGGGAGGGAGGATAGGAGTAAAACAGGACAGAGAAAGGATGGAGGGATGTGGCAGAAGAGTCTGTAACCGCTAGAGAACGCTCTTCAGCAGAACCAGAAATTGAATTGTTGAGTCTCAACATTTCTGTGCTGTCTAGCAAATAGCTGTGAAACACACGGGCAAAGTGTATCTCATTGCCCTCTAGTGGCAGGTCTACAAGAAGATAACAAAAAGAAAAGGAGTACTAGTGGCACCACTAGTACTCCTTTTCTTTTTGCGAATACAGACTAACACGGCTGCTACTCTGAAAAAAGATAACAGTCTACAATTGTGATGAGGTACTCCATTAGTTCAAGTGGTAGAGGATGGTGCTATGGAGCTAAAGATTCCAAACCTGCTCATGACCCATCAGTCTGCTTCAATGTTATGGAATTTCAGTTTTTTTTAGTTTGATTTTTAATATGTTAGGAAATGATATCAGAAAACAAAAACAAACAAACCTATGATAAGAGAACATTAAGGTGGCAAAGTCAAGCACTCAGAATTTAGGACATGCTAGAATGAAGGTTGCCTGTGCAACCTTAATTCAGCCCCTGTGTACATATGCATTATGATGCAGTCTTCAATTATATGATCTCATACTAATTTTTTCCACAGGATCGTCACACTATCTATCTGCTCTATGGGTTTCCAGTGCATTGTCTTCTGCTGCTGCTGCTGCTTTGATAGTGGTCTGAATTCAGGCTTAGACTAGCATGTTAACATTCAACTATTATTTTGGCATGAATCAAAGCATCTTGCGAGAATGGGAGTGGTGATATTAAACTCAACTAAATCTGACTGGAATTTAATGGGAAAAAGAAAAAGTACTTCTCTGGCTTTACGCTTTTCTTTCCGCCGAATTTCAAAAGCCTGCTTCAAACAGGGAAGGCTTTAAAGTTTCTGAAAAAAAATTGCAAGAATCTTTTATAATGGCAAATGTTAGGCAACCTGCATATAAGGGGCACTATCAGTGCCCCTTATACCTTATCCAGATGTCCCGGTTTGGCTGAAATAATCTTGATATTGAATGAACAATTCTTGTATATAAGCAAAACAAAACCTCCAATTTTAGGCTCTGCTTGCTTAACCTCCTGAGATGTCCAACTTCCTGAGACAACTTCTAAGGATAACAATCTTCTTTCCCTATTTGACTACGTATAATATGTTAGAAAGGTGCTGTCCTTGTTTTGAAGTTGGAAAATCTTGTACTCTACAAAGTCAGTGAGAAGCAAGAAAGGGTGCATTATATTTTGTAGGCATCTCCTTACAATACCATACTGTGCATTCTATTCCCCACCTTTCTAAGATTTGCTTTAAAATGAGAAGATCTAAAATGCAATATTTGTCTTTATTGGATTAGTAAATGTTATTGATGGTGTAGCTGGTTTAGTAAATGCATATATAATAATTAGAGTAAGAAGTCTTTGAACATTTCAATGCCCAAGTATGGCTAAACATGTCAGGAATGCAAAAGTATAAATAAATGAAGTGTAATGTAGCTGAAACAGTGAACTATTGAAAGGTAAGCTGGATTCTGCAAAGTGTCATATACTTAGAGCACAAAGCCACACCTGTCTCCGTGTGAGCTAATGTACAGAGAAAGCTAACTGTAAAGAGGAAGCCAGCTTAGATTGCAGCACTTGATGGCTGGAAAAATGACTATAAAAACAATGTGAAATCTGCCAGCGCACACCTGTCTTTTCTATACTTGCTTTAATTTAGTTCATGTAAAAACACATTGATAAGTTTCATTATGAAGAAACAATTGGAATGGCAAGATTATTATTTTGTAATTGTACAAAGATATAGGATTTTTCGGCAATACCTTAAGTGCTTGAACAAAAACAGTGGGAAGCAGTTTTCAGCTTTATTTCACTCTTCCTGCTGTGATCATCAGTTTTCATTTCTGCTTCCTTGGTGTAATATACTGGGGAAACAAACCCAACAAAACAAAGAGTCAGTCTCACTGACCAGCGTTTACCAATAAACTATTGCTGATCTCTTTCAGAGTTTTCCTGCTGTGTTTGTGGCATGAATGGAGAGAGAATTTATTTCTCAGTACAATGGGTAGGACTATAGATAAGCTGACGAGAGCGAACATTAACTAACTGAAATGAAAATATGTAAAATCTCATGCCAAAATTAACAGTTAGTCAGCGTGATTATAATACAACTATATTTTTACTTCATGCTGTGCTGTTTTCTTCCAAATTCTCTCCTACCCAGTTCACCTGACTCCAGAGAGCTTTCTGCCTATTTTGTTCACTCATGGTTGTTCTCCATCTTTACTTTATGCTACCCGGCATAAACTTTTATAGCGTCCACTTCTTGTGATCATTTCTTAACTCTCCCCAGAATTTCATGTTCTTCCTTTAGTTATAAGCCAAAAGCAGACACTTTGTTGCCTTCTACTTGGTTTTGCTAAGCAAACCCCTTCTATTTTGTCTGCACCTGACATTTCCGTTATCTGATGGACATATGTCATTTCAGAAGTCCAAGTGCTTCTCATCTCCAGCTTTCCGAGTAAGCTAAATTGGTATGTGCACCAGTTATGTGGGCACTGATGCAGCCTTTTCACAAGAGATAAATGTGTCACAGCCATCATCAAATGTATGTAACTGGAATAGTCCCCATCCTTATGTATACAAGGCCCAGTTCTCCATCGCTTGCTAATCCTCATCAGTTCAGAATTTGACTCTCTCTCTAGTCACAAGAAGTGTGAGTATGTCTTTGTTATTTTGGCCTGCCAGGAGAGAAACACTGAACTACGATTGGAGTCCAGAGGACCAGTATATATTGGAGGACTCAAAAAATTTAACCCCCAAAGGGGATCGTTTGAACTACCTTTGAACTGAGCGAGTTCTTAAGGGGCCTGAAGAGGGAGAAAATAGAGGCAGGCTGCATATAGTGTGATCCTAGAATCTGAGGGGATGGACAGGAGGCAGCTGACCCTGTTACTATACCAGTAGGAAGAGTTCCAGATCACTGGAGTGAACTGTGCTCTGGCCCTTCCTTTCTTGGCTCTGAACACATACCCTACCTTCAAAGTGGGGCATATAGGCTACACAAGCTGTGGGTTCTCCCACTGCATAGGGCAATTTTAAGTCCCCTTCTACTGCTGGATCTGTGCAAAGGGGACTGAGTCTAGTGAAAGCACATGGAAATAAAATTAACTCATAGTTAATACCTAATATCTTTGTTGTTTTTGTAATTTTTTGTTTCACTGGGCAAGTTGAAGAATGTGCTCCTCCGTACCTCTGGAAGGGAAAATAAATATCAGCAAAATTCTTTGTTTTCCATCCCTTTTCTGGGACACTGTGCAGTGAGTGGTAAATATGTTGAATGAAAAGGACATTGTTTCCACCATTTATGTTAATAACAGATATCTGTATTTTGTTTATAGCACCAGTGTTTTTACTTCTACCTGAATGTACTTTAGCTTCCTCAAAAATCTGCATATTTTCTTAAAGAAAACCCAGCTTAGACAGAGCTTAAAGAATTATGTTTTGTTGCATTTTGTTTAAAGAAAATATTGTAGAATTGTATAAGTCATCTTACAAGTGATCTAAAAATACCTGCCTATCTCAGTGGTATTGGCCTAGGGCCTTTCTTTTTACTACAGAATTCAGGCTGTTTGAACAGTTAGAGCTTGACTTGCTTTGCTGCCGAAACCAGTATTCTCTGTTGTCTTCCTATTACTGTAGCCTTTTCGATACAAGAGTGTTTAGAGGTTTGGTAAATATAGAAGAGAAATATATACTTATATACAAACATATAGAGCTCTCCAGAATTAAATAACTAACAGATCAATCAAGAAAAAAAAATCCTTTTTCCCCTTAGGCATCATATATCAAGAGTAAAATATTGAGAAGAGAAGTCTCTTAAATCAGCCTAAGACTAATATTTGAATTGCAAAGAGAAACATGCAGACATTGCTAGAGATGCTAAACATAACTCTTGAAGTTTTTTCCAGAATTGAGGAAAAAAGACTTGAAATCAGTGAAGGAGAAAATTAGAAAATTACAAGACAGACTGGGAGATGAAGTTACAAAGGGTGGCAAGATATCTGAAATATATTATTATTCCCTAAAATGTATTTACAGTGGAGTATAGTTTAAAGAAAAAAAAGCTAACATCAGCTGAATGACTTTCCAGTTGAGACACAGATATTAAGTATTTGGGGAGAATGGAAAATCAACAAATCTTTAGCACTGTTCATTTATTTAGCAGTTACTCCTAGCCAATGTTCTAGGCATCCCATAACAGTAAAAGAGAGCAGGTAATCAGTTAGGAGCCTGATGAAAATCATCATGGAAAGCTCACTAAGGCAGGATGGTGATCTTAAAAAATAAAAATAAATCCACATTATTCCAAATGACTTTAAGCCAAATGAGAGTTAATGGCAATCAGCACCTAGCAGGACGAGCCTAATATTGAAAATTAAAAAAAAAAAAATCACAGGCAAATTTAAACGAATCCACATATAGTAAAATTTGAATAAAGAGAAACTCTTGTGTGTTTTAAAAATTTTGGTTTCCTACTGGACTTCTCTTTGGGGGAGGAGGAAGGTAATGATACAAAGTTTTGGGTCTGAATGAATGGCCAGATTTGGAAAAGCAGTACTTTGTAATAACAATTAAAGTCCTCTGGAGATCAAAGTAACCAGTTTGTAGATGCAACCAGGTACTTACATGTCCAACTGACCTGACGCCACCAACAAATATTTGTGAGAGCAAAAGTGTAGGTTAAGTCTAATCTGAAAATTTGGCCTTGAGTATCTCCAAGAAGAGCTCTGTTTAGGGCAAATGAAATCTGATCTGTGAAATTTGGATTTTAGGACATATTGCATAACTTACTTTCTAAGAAGAGAGTATAGAATCTTAGTGTACAGACAGACTGAAGCAAGACTACGAAGAAAGGGTTAGACTGCCCACTTTCCTCTTAGCCAGGTGACTTTGAATCCTAATTACTACTGCTTAAATGTCAACATTGACTGTACAGCAGGCAAAGTATACATTTACCTGTTCACCAAATGCAACCACAAAATTTGCTTGTACAGCAGTTAGATTTACCTTGCATATCCTGATGCTCTGTCCATTTGAATGGAGATTCTTTATGTTAGAACATGTGCCTTTTCTAGTAATAATAAAGGTGTTTAATACATTTAAATGTATGCAGATTGTAACTTTTAGAAGAAGAAGAAAATTCAGTTTTCTTCAGGGAAAAAGGAAAAATATCTGCAGATACTTCATTTATTTTTCCATATTTGGATAGTCACTGGCTATTTCAGATACAGATAGAGAAGCTGAGCAGTATCCCTCAAGAGTCAAAGTGGAAGTTTCCATAATTGTACAGTTTCTTCATTTCCTGTCTTGAAATGCCATGTAGTTTTGCTGTGTCCTTAGTGATGGGTTTCAGGATAAAGGCCCACTGGGCAAATGAGTGGGGACCAGGAGGAATTCTATAGTAGGATACAATTAGGGGCTTGGAGGAAAAGCCAGTGAAAATGAAGAGGCAGATAGAAACTGACCAGGCAGAAGGAATGGAGTAGCTAGCATGGGTGAGAAGCTACAGACCCTCTTCTAGTTGGGACTGTGGTTGAGTTTAAAAAAATCTTTTCGTCAACCGCCTGAAGAAGGAACTCACCAAGATTCCTCTAATCTATATTGCTGGAATAATGGCCACAGAAGGGTAATATTGCATTTCTACAGCTTGCCCAAAGTTTTAAGTCAGCCCCCATAGAGTTTCCACACAATTACAAAAGCCTTGTGAGAAAAGGGTGAATTTCACCCAACATTATTATGTCAAACCTTGTCTACACTAGAAGGGTTTTGCTATATATACCAGTATAGTTGACCCAGCAAACCCCTCTGGTGTGAATGCAGTTATATTGGTATAAGAACGTCATATTGGTATAACAGTTTCCACGGTATGCATCCGATGAAGTGAGCTGTAGCTCACGAAAGCTCATGCTCAAATAAATTGGTTGGTCTCTAAGGTGCCACAAGTACTCCTTTTCATATTGGTATAACTGTATCTATACTAGTGCTTTTCCTAACATAGGTATATTAAGTGTAGACCAGGCCTAAGTAGTTACAACAGTTAGATGAGACAAACCCAGGCCTGGACTACATACAGATGATGTACCAGCGTAATAGTGTTGGTTAGGCGTGTGATTGTATAATAATTAACAGATACAACCCCTAGTGTGATCACAGTTATACTCATATAAAGGTGCCTTGTACTGATATGGTTTATTCCCTTTCCATGCCTGGTTGGAGGGGAGTTTAGCTATGTCAGTAGAGTTAAAGCAGCACAAAGGTATGCAACTTTTGTGTGCAGCTAAGTTCTAAATTGGTTATATTTGCTGATCATGTATATTTGATTATTGCAGTGAGCACATAGTGAGGGGTAAATAATTCAAAAGGATTTTCACCTGGGTTATTAAGGGAAAAAGAAACTTTAATTTTTCAGGTGTAGTAAAGTCATACACATTTAGTCATTTCCACATTCAATACCTCCTCCTAACAGTGTGAAAACTACAGTAGCATCTGCTGAAATTGCAAAGCAGTAAATTCCTATGTAAAAATATAGAGCCAATGTTGTGAAATAGGTTTGTTTGGAAAATGTGTCTAAAATGTAAAGTGTACTGCACAGAAATGATACCTTTTGTATCAATGCACTTTGAAATGAAATAGTATGTTCAGTTCTGTAATTGTGTTAAACAATCATTGAGGAAGTTTAAGAGGCAATAAGAATTAGATTGATCTCAAACCTAGAAGGCATGAGCAATGAGGGAAGCTGTATTTTGTATAGCCTAGAGAAAAATCAGACACTTAATAGGGATATAACTGAGTTATATAATGCCTTGAATCTTTTTGGACAGTGATTACCTCCTCATCAGTGCTGCACTGAAAACAGTAACTCTGCTTAAGATGCATGTGGAAAAGTAAAACAAAAACAAATTGAGGAGAGGCATTAAAAGCACTTTTTCACTTAAAAATAATTAATGTATAGAATGATTTGCTAGGTAATGTTGCAGAGACAAAGACATGGGTCATTCAAGAAAAAAAATTGAGACTGTTGGGGAAATGGAGTACTAAAAAGGGACAAGCTTTGATTAACCTAATAGCCTTATTCTGAGGCGTTTCTTTGATCTAGTCACTAATGTATCTTTGTAGGGCAGTCGTTACTTGATACCAGTATATTTGTCACAGGCAGAGTAATACCGATTTCTCTTAATTGTGTGTTTTGTAAATCTGAGAGAACAAATATGTATTGCACTTCAGTCAAGAAACAAATATGTATTGAACTTCAGTCAAGTAGAACCTGCATGCGCCGATCTTTTCAGTGAACCAAGCTTTAGATTTTATATCTGGCTACTAACACTAATACAGCTCAGAAATTCTTAAGTGAAAGAGAGAGTGACCCAAGAGAGAGTCGACATTTCGTGAATATTTTCAGATTCCTTTGTAAATGTCATTTTTATTTCCACCTAACTTTTGCTATATGAAAATCATAAGTGGTATGAATTTTATATCTGTAATTCACGTGCTGTTAATGTGATGCTTGTATTCACAGGCTCTGGGACTCACTTTTTTGGAATTGTCAGTATCCTCAAAGCAAAGTCATCGCACTTTCATCTTTGACTTCTATAAAATGATGTGAAATGTCAGTACAAGTTGTAAGTGGGGGGGAGGAATCTAAAATTTAAATAAAAATCTTTCAAGCCTCTAGCTGGCAGGTTTTATTGGTGCTGACAAACTTGTCAAGACACAGGTAACCTACATTATGTTATGATTGGATGATAGCATCATCTTTGAGGTTGTTCAGGTGAAATAAGTCCATTTAGCTATAGAGAGGTTTCAAAAGAAAATTGGGTGGGTTGAAACACATCAAATGAGTCGTATCTAATTCTCATACTTGCTTCTTTAATAACTGGAGTCAAACCACGCTTATATGAAAGAATTTAGATGTAATATAACTATTGACTTATAATACCAGCTATCAACATGCAAAAACCAAGACCAGAACTGTTAAAAAATGGGAACTTTGATATCAACTGTTTTTCTTTATACTGCCCCAAAATATTCTAACTAGAGAGGCAACATAATTTTTAATATGCCAAAGGGCTCATCAGGGCTGTGATTAAAATAAGAATTGACCTGAAACTTCACTTAAAGCTTGAACTGAACCTCAACTTAACACTTCTTTAGGTTAAAATAAAAGTTACTTAACATTTTTTTTAAATTATTTTTCATCTTGGAAGCCTCTGCATTTCCTGGTTCTAGGCAGGATGAAAGGGGAAAAAACCCAGATCGCAGTGGAATGAAGTGTTCAGTACATTTCCACAGCACTGGAAAGTGAAAATAGAGGAAATCTCACAATAGTTTGTTCCTGTACATGTTAATGCTTATTGTAGTTATAGCTCCTCAAAGGATTTAGAACACTCTCAGGGCCCCAATGAGGCATTTTTAAATGGGGGAAACTGAGGTAAAAGGTGAAGTGACTTATCCAAGGTCACATTGCAAATTTGCGTGGGATGGCTACTGATACTTTTCTTTAACTATCACACCATGCTTTCACTTTTTTCCAGACTACTTTTGCATACTGTAGATGTAGATAGCTTGGCTAAGATTGAGACCTTTTGAATTTGACCTAGACCTCGTGATCAGGTAATGAGCCTGAAAAACTTAAGAGTATTTTAATATTTGCTTACAAAGCTCGTTTTCTCCACGTCCATCTGAATGTGCATGCTCTGACACAAATATAATGTTTACATTTACACTTTCAGGATGCGTGGGATCTAATGAAGTGGAAGAAAATGCTTTTTTAAAAATAAAAATATTACCGAGGGTGAGATGGGAATTGACCACCAAACGCAGTACTTTCATTCTTTGTGTGTGTGGTGGTGTGTTTCTTTTTTCTTTTTTTTTAATGGAACAGGCAATAGACTACAGGCCAAATTCAACTGAAACAATTCTTTCAGTGTTTTACAGTGCAGAGAACATACATTATTTCATTGAAGCCTTGAAACCTACAGCATGTAGATAGGAGATCCAAACAATATATTATGCAGGTTTTCTTTTCATTTTTTTGAGAAAACATCCAAGAGTCCAAAAATATTAGAAAAGAAGAATACCCACAAAAACACTTTTAAGCTTAAAGGGGGAAAGGGTGATGCTATGATTAAAGCACAGGACTCAGAGTCACAAACATAGGCTCTGTTCCTGGCTGTGGCAAAGACTGTATATAAAGTTTGAGGTAAGTCCTTAAGGGCCCAATAATGCAACCCTTACTTACGAGAGAAATACCACTTTAATCAATGAAATTTTTCATTGGAGTAAAAATTACATGTATTAATGAAGATGGCATGATCATGCCTTAACCTCAGTTTTCTAATGTAATTTATACTGGAGGACTAGCCTAGCACAGCCAACCCAGGCTTGGGGAATACAAACACTTGCACCCTCCCTCCCTGCACCTTCAGCTGTAGCTGAAGATATATGGGCCATAGGACTTGACTATTTCTCATAGTTTCCTTTCCTAGTGGTTAAATGTCTGAAACATGTTAATTATAGAAAAAAATAGGGATAATATAGTAGGGGCAAGCTTAGGTGACAAATAGATAAATGCTGTGAAGGCTTAGGTGCAAATGTGGGTTCAGTTAAAAAAAGAAATGAAATTAGAAGGGAGTACATGAAGACATCTGAAATAATTGTTCTGTAGGATATGGTCTTTCCACATAGGCAGAGAGCATTCTCTTCACTTCTGTCTGAAGAGAGAGTCAAATAGAGAATCTCATCTCTTAATTAGAAAGAAAAATACTCATCAAACACATCTCATCACTGGAAAGCTAATGATCCACAGCTGCTAGCCTGAAATGGCAGGCTTTTTTTTCCTGAACAGTAGGAAGTGTTAATCATTTTGGATGAGATTTCTTTCTAAAATACTATAGTTTTCAAAAGAATAGGATATTCAATATTCCAACTTAAATTATTTTTTGAAGTGTGGTACACCAGGGTAGTATCACGTGTCGCACTGGATAATCATTTTATGCATATATATATATCTCACTAAGGGTATCAACTGATGTGATGTTGTAAATGACTGGTTCATGCCGGAGACTCTTGAAATCCTTGTCTCCAGGGAGAAAGGAAGGAAAAAGTCCTTCTGTGTAGTCTCCTATGTAGGAAATGGCAGCTATATTAAACTGTAACCTTTGGGACACCCACTCCTCCCTTAAAATAGTTAGCTTGTTTCGTTAGTAATGAAGATCCTTTTTTTTCTTTTTCTTTTAAGCTTGAGAGGACCCATTATTTCTTTAAAAGAGATCATAGCAGATATAATCCATGTTCAATTTGATGTTTTACGGGTATGGGTAGGGCCCAGCGACCTTTCATCCTTCTTCCTTTTCTTTGCCACTTGTTTCTTTTCTTATATTATCTATACTTGTTTAATGGAGGAATATGTAGTTTCCCTTCCCTTTCATGGGTGAAATGAAATTAAAGGAACAGATTCTCACACATAACTTTTTCTTTTTAAAATAGTTGTAAGATGCTTTGTCTGTGGGAACTGAAAAATCCCCCTAGATTTTTTTTCTTCATTATGCCGCAGGTAGTTTTGGGGGTTGATCATGTATGTTAAAGTCTCTTTCTAACATTGGGAGTTTCTAGTTTGTTACATGTCTTGTTTATTGTGCATTTTTCTAATGGGGGGATGGGGTTGGAGCTAGTGAAGTGGTTTGAGCAGCAGTCCTATCACTATGCTGTTTTCCCATAGCTATTCATTTCATTTTCATAGCAAATGTGGTGTCCTTGCTTTACTAGTGCCTGACTGAGACAGGTGTTTTAATGAGAAAATGGTTGAAGCTCATCCCAGACAAGATGGAAATAATGCTGGTGGGTCAGGAAAATCATCTAAACAAGATGGCAGTGTATATCTACTCTTTGTATTCATTGGAAATGTCTGCATATTGTTAAAGGTTTCCAGCCTAAGAGTCCTTTGTTTTTATGCTTCAGTTCAGAGCTTGCAGCAGTAACCAGTAATGCTTTCTTTCATTTGCATCAAATTAGGAGCTTACACCCTTTCTCTCCGGATGTGGGCTTTGCCATAGTTAACTATTTCTGTCTTCTGACCAGAGTGCATTATTACAGTGAACTCTACTTGGGACTACCCTTGAAGACCAGGAGCACGTTATGCCTGTATTCCATAGACGGCACTGGTCACCAAATTGTTTCAGGGTGTTTTTCTACAAAGCCATATGTGGTTGGGTCTTTCTTTAGAAATTACTTCTCTCCATTTACTGAACACCAGATTTAAAATTAAGGCTAGGGAGATCTGCAGGCAGGGGCAGTTCACAACAGTCAGTCTCTGGAATTTGTTTTCCCTGGTCTGGCAGAGTTTACTTCCAGAGCTCCCATCGAAGTCTACAAAAATGATTAGAGCTATGGAACGGCTTCCATATGAGGAGAGATTAATAAGACTGGGACTTTTCAATTTGGAAAAGAGAGGACTAAGGGGGGTATGATAGAGGTCTATAAAATCATGACTGGTGTGGAGAAAGTAAATAAGGAAGTGTTGTGTACTCCTCATAACACAAGAATTGGATGTCACCAAATGAAATTAATAAGCAGCAGGTTTAAAACAAACCAAAGGAAGTATTTTTTCACACAATGCACAGTCAACCTGTGGAACTCCTTGCCAAGGATGTTGTGAAGGCCAAGGCTATAACAGGGGTCAAAGAAGAACTAGATAAGTTCATGGAGGATAGGTTGATCAATGGCTAGTATCCAGGATGGGAAGGGATGGTGTCCCTAGCCTCTGTTTGCCAGAAAATGCGAATGGGCAATGGGATGGATCACTTGATGATTACCTGTTCTGTTCATTCCCTCTGGGGCATCTGGCATTGGCCACTGTTGGAAGACAGAATACTGGGCTAGATGGACCTTTGGTCTGACCCAGTATGGCCGCTCTTATATTCTTACCTATTCACTCAAGCCTTTTTCTGAGCGAATAGAGGTGAGTTTCTTTTCTGAGCTGGAGATTACTGTTTTAAGCTGACTTGAGTTGATCTTGCTAAATCATATTCCTGTAAATATTCCTCTCAAAATGTATATTAGTAAACCCTTAGAAGAATTCTCTCATAAGTAATTCTTACAGATCTCTGGAATTCTCTTAAAACTTGTTTCTTACTCAACACTACTGCTAATGGGTTTCCTTTTAAACTAAATAACCTGAACAACATATAGATTTCCCAAATGCAGTAATGAGTATCAGAAGTGCCAGTACCCCCTTAATTGTCTGATATCACATAACACCTTTCTGTTGCAAAAATTTCAATAGCTATCAAGCTTGTTCTGCAATCTCCCAAGACATTCATATACAGCCCATTTGGTGGCCGTAGGAAGGAAGAAGGCAAGTTAGTTGATCTGGTACTGTGGATTTCTTAAAATGTAGGTTTTTACACTGGTATTTGCATTAGTCTTTTATGATCCGATGTTATGTTTTGGCTCTATTAAACATAATCCTCAATTTTAAGGGATTATTAAAATCCCTTTTTAGTTTTCGATCAAACCAAAATGTACCGAAAGTATAGGAATGAGCAAAAGGAGCCATTTTTTAGTTTGACTATAGTACAGCAGTTCTCAAACTGTGGGTCAGGACCCCAAAGTGGTTCGTGACTTGATTTTAATGGGAGTCACCAGGGCTGGCATTAGATTTGCAGGGGTCCAGGGCTGAAGCCCAAGCCCCACTGCCTGGGACCAAAGCTGAAGCCAGAGGGCTTCAGCCCTGGGTGGTGGGAATCAAGTTACAGGCCTCCTGCCTGAGGGTGAAGCCCTTGGGTTTCAACTTTGGCCCACTTGCAAGGGGCAGGGGGACTTGGGCAGCCTCAGGTGGGGCTTTGTCTTCCCTTCTCCTCCCTCCTGAGGGGTGGGGCTCGAGCAGGCTCAAGCTTCGGTTCCCCCTCCTGGGGTCATGTAGTAATTGTTGTTGTTGAAAGGGGGTCACGGTGCAATGACGTTTTAGAACCTCTGCTCTAGTAGCTATGTTTTGGTTTGGGTTTGCCATAGTTCTGGAACACTGCACTCGATTAATTTCAGAAAGCAGAAGAAATGTTAGGAAGTGTAAGGCTTGAATATAGTATTTGGAAGAAAAGCATGTAGTGTTACCAATACATGATGCTGAAGACTGGGAGCAGGTTCAGCAAAAGTATCATTTACCATAGTATTTTCAGCTATCATTTTTGTCACATGAGAGGAAAACCAAGCAAGTAATTTTAAATTGTTTAATTCTAGAGTTTTTAAAATGTTAGTTGTGAGAGCTGGAAGTCTATTACGAGAAGAGAAAAATCTCAACAAATGTATGTACAAGTGTCATCTTGTTCACCTTTTCTTTAGTATTTTTAGCTGAAAGCTGTGCCCCAAGAAGACTCTCTCTTAATAAACCCTGGGATTGGTTTTTTTTTTTTAAGTTAAAATCTTTATTAAAGTATTTCTGATGCATAAAACATTGTTATTGCTGTTTGTTCAAATGATTTCACATTTTTGGAATGATTTATATTTTCTTTTGTATATATTTAGTTTGGTGTTTATATCAAGTTTGTCATGTCACTGCTGATTTTCAGAGGTGTAGCAGCTTTCAAACTTGCGGTTTCAGTTGCTCATTCAGCCACATTAACCAATCATTCCTGGTCTCTGCTCAGAGAGAGGGTGGTGTTTTGTTTAGATTTGTGTAATGTACTACTCCTTACTTTGAATAAATTCAGAGTTTAATCATTTATCTC
The DNA here is from genome assembly GCF_965140285.1 of Lepidochelys kempii. Lineage (NCBI taxonomy): Eukaryota > Metazoa > Chordata > Testudines > Cheloniidae > Lepidochelys > Lepidochelys kempii. The sequence continues at coordinate 60,985,767 of NC_136384.1, read as the reverse complement.
TCTTTCTTTTAGCTTTTTCTTTTTGTGGTTTGGAACTTTGAGCTCTACATGATTCCGCTTGCTTTGTTGTTACTCTTGGCATGGAACTATTTCTTGGTACTATCAGGGAAAGATAACACGCAACATGATACAGTAAGTACTTACTTTTTTAAGCACATACTTGAACTTGTTTTTTTAACATATACTAAGACAAGATTTTAAAACTGAGTTTGTTTCAGAAACTGAATTTCTCTACTTAAATACAACGTCCTTTCAAAAATATTTCAGTTTATGATGCTTGATGGACAGTTCTTCCTAGCCATGATTGAACTTTTTTTCCAGCTGTTCAATAAATATTTCTACTTTTTGTTGAAACTAATTTTAAAAATGCATTAGAGCATGCTCTGTCCTCAAAGCTGGTGTGTATGTTTGGTAATTTTACTGGTTAGGAAATGACAAACAAATCTTTTGAAAACTCTTTCTCTGTGTGTGTGTGTGTGTGTGTGTGTAGCCCTGTTGAAAGCTTATAAAAACTATAGTCTAACATTTTTTTAGTTACTGAAATTAAAAGCAGTGCTGACTCCGCCAAAATTCTTCTCTTTCACTAAGAACTGCAGACTTGTCAGATGGCTATCAAGGTCCATCACAAATCTTTACATGATGGTCTTAGCTGAGTTCACTAACAGGTATCCTATGGAAATTTCACAAAGTATCAAGAATATTTCTGTCTTCTAAATTACTACACAATGAAAAAAATAACTGATTAGTGAAGCAATGTGGTTTATTGGATAGAGAATGTCCTGGAAATCAGAAGATCTGGGTTCTATTTCTGGCTCTCGCAATGACTTGGAGAATAAAGAGAGAGGGAAAGTCCTGATATTTTTACTGCATTGGCAAACTGGCAAGATATCTAGTGTTTTTCATCTTCATTGTGCGTTACAAACATTACCTAATTTAATTCTGACAACAAACCTATGAAGATGATAAATAGTATTGTCCCTATTAATAGATGGAGAAACACTGGAGTTATGTTGTTTGCCCCAGGTATCAGAGAGAGTTGCTGATAGTTCTGGGATTAGCACTTGAGATTTCATTAGTTCATTAGGAAAAGCTGCCTTTTATTTAAAAAAGCATAAATGGTAGTGGTAGCCAAAGAATAAAAATCCTCAGGTTCACATATAAATACATACATATGAACTACTTTTGTTTTGTGATCCCATAAAGGTAAGGGAAATACACAATTGCTTTCACTGTACAATACTGTTTAGGATTGCACAGCAACAGTTGTGTAGCATATTCACCAAACAATAGCTTGCTATCTCACTATAAGATGCTCTAGTTCTCCTGTATACAGTAAAATGGGCTTCAACTCTAATCCTGACATTGGTTCTGCTTGAGACACATGGCATTCAAAACTCTTTCAGCAGTGCAGGAAAGTGCACAAAGATTACCTCACAAAATTAGTCTTCTATAACTTCTCCTTGGTTGCTGACTTCTACAAAAATACAACCTGTTCTTATCTTATGCTCTCAACTTCACAGTGATTGGCTAAAAAAAGCCTTTATAGATTGGTCATAAACTATATACTCACTTTGGGCTCTGTCAGAACATAGAGACCAAAGGCAGCAATCTGCTGAGAACCATTCCTCTTTTTATGGAGTTAAGTGTTTATTCCTTAAATACTACATCTATAGTAAAGAAGAAAAGTAAACTATCTTACCAGACCAGAGAACAGGGGCTCCTTTTAATAAATCACAACTGAAACATGAAAATGTCAGCTTAATCAAGCATTTAAATTTTATTAATCAAGCCTAATTTTTATGAATGCAAATAATCACTGAAGCTGGACAAATTTGTTCTAGATTGCATCAGAAACATAATTTTAATATTTAATGGCCTGATGAATTTAAATGGAGAATTATCTTTATGAAACAGACTCTTCATAATCTGCCATTAAATGAGAAATGAAAAAATCAACATAAATCTTACATAAACGTTATTTAACTAAATGTTGGTACTATAAATATTACAAATACATTATGCACTAATTTAGCAATCACACAGTACCCTACGTAAAGAAAACATTAGGTTGGCTATGCCGCATTTCTCTTTTACAATGAAAAGGAATGCATTATTAAAGTTGGCTATTCACGCCACTATAGTTAAGGAGGCTGTCTAAGCTTCCATTATAATTCTCTGCCTTCAGGGTTTTATATTGTATCTCTGCCATAGAAACTCACTAACAGGGCATACAAGGTCTCAGCCCAGTCGCACTTTTAAAAAAATCTTCTCCAACCCTAGCTTACTTTCAGTTGCTTTTGCTTACAGAAAGGGAAACAAATCCCAAAAATGTTCATTTTGGAAAGATTTTTACACTTTTTCCCTCAAAACAGTAATTTTTAAAGTGAAATTTTGCAAACCCTTTCCCCGCTTAAGCCTTACACTATTGTATGGAAAATGCATAGGCATTTTTTATGCAAAAATTCTTAATGATTTTTTTCCATTTTTGTCCAGACTTCTGTAACTACTGGATTGACATAATACTGTAGCAGCTCCAAAATGTCTTGGTCAATATTCTTTAAACTAAGAACAATTTAGTGTTGGAGTAAAAAATCACATTTATGAGGTTATTTTTAAACATATGGATGTTAATTCAGACTAGATCTCAGTAATTTTCAAGTTGTTTTCCAAAATTAGCATGTTTCTCCAAATATATAATTACCTAAAAAGAGTTGTCATAATCAGCTGGGCTAATGTTACAGTGGCATATGTATAATACAGATATACAATTCCATATATGTAACCAGACAAAAATGCTGCCCCAACTTTAAGTATCCCAACTTTTGGCACCACTCACAAACTTAATGTTGTTTAAACAAATATATATGTTGTGGTGTATGTATATATGTATATGTAGCTGAGTGGTGTTTTGTCCTCCTAGAATCCTAGCGCTAACTGAAAAGTTAATGATCAAATTTAAGACAAACAATTACATTTTAATTCTGTTGACAAGAAATATAATAAACTACTTTATTGTCAATGTTTTATTTAAACACCTCGGTGACAAAATATTTTAAAATGTTATTGTTTAAAAGTTTGTGTAGTAACCCAATAAATAATTTATACAACAATATAACAATTTATATTTAGCCAAATTAGAATATTTTTTTCTGCTTCACTGGTTTAAAAAATGTCATAAAGCCAGACAGATCAGATTTTGTCTACAAGAAAATATAGTACATTCTGAAGCCTTTAGATGGAGACATACTTCAAACAAAAACCTAGTATTCTGTTCACAGTGCTTTGTGTAAATATCAGCTAGAATTCCTGAAAGCATTGAGATCCAAATATTTAAAGAAATGCATTGAAAAACTCTTCTACTGATGCCATATTTTATATGAAAATTGTTTAGTCTTAACACATTAACAAGTAAATATTGGGTACATATTAAGCTAACATCAAGCAAAAAGTTACATGTTATTGTGTAATAAAGTATATTACAGAGTAACTTATTATACTGCAAATAAAAATTCTTTTGTTGATGTTAAAGGATTGTACGTAATCTGTGGCATGCTTCAAAAGGCATCTGATAGCCACATTAAAGTCACATTTCCTATTAAGAATCAGACTAAATTACATCATGAGCACTTCCCAGAATGAGCCAAGGAAATGTATTCTGTAAGAATAAATAATTGTATCTGTATAAATCAGGAAATCTTTTAGCAGTAAAATACTAATGCTTTTCTTTTTAGTCTCTTCTTTTGTACTGCAATATATTCAGCCTCACTGGCAAGCTTATCACACTAATTATTATTACATCTAGTAGTTCAGTTATCTTGATGACTCCTGCAGATGAAACACTTCAAGGTCAAATCTTTAATTGTGTGAATCAAGCTCAGGAGCTACCTACCATAAGTTCAGTTGTATTTCAGATACACTACATTGTTAAATTAAAATCTGTTAGTGAGTTTTACTGTCTTTATAAATATGATGTAAAATAGATGGATATTTTAATTAAGCTAGGTCTTTTGAAAAGTTCCTCCTCAACAGCCCTGTGAGAAAAGCAGATGTCCTTTTGTGACTAAGACCACATAAACACAGTAATAACAAGCTTATTGACTATGAAAGTTTTCAGTTTGACCTCAGGTTCTTTGAAGATGCTTGAAATAGCCTGAGCAGTTTTGGGAATCCTTCTCAATCCATACACATTCAATAATTTTATATTACATTTACACAGAAGTGTTGTAAATCCACTGACACACCAACACATGTTGTAGTTAGTTTACATGGAGACAAAATGATCTAAATGAACTCCAGACTGTGCTGAAGAATACAGCTAACCAACTCTAGGGCGGAAATGTTCATTTGGGACCCAATCCTATTTTCTTTTAGTTCAATGGAAGCAGGAGCAGGCTCCTGATTTGTGATAGGTTATATCAAAATCTTAGTGTCTGCAGACATTTGGACATTTTAACAAAATAAAATAGAATATAACATGTTTTTCATTTGAAACAATTTATTGTTTTAAAGCCCAATCCATTGTGGTGCTGAGCAACGCAGGAGAAGTGCTGAACACTTGAACTACCAGTTCATGGCACCTCCCTACTCTTTTTTAGGAATTGCTGAGCACTTCACAGGATTTGGCCTTTAAATTATAGTAAGATTTCAGTCATTAAACACATCTGGATGACTATGGTGGTTCTTCATTTTGAATTCTCTTACATTGCGTATTAGAGAAAAAGAGTACTGTGGTATTACTCACTTGGAAATGTATCAAAATACCCCTTTAACCACACAGTTGTTTCCATTGGAATAGCTATAGAAAAGTTGGTAGTAGATGAATGTACTTAATTACTGTGCCTTTGCTGTGATTATGTAGTAACTTTTCTTCTAGAAACTGCAGCAGTGTTCTAAAGTAAGAGACAATTTTGCTAACATTATATACACAGTTAATATACTTCCTTTGTGTGGAAATTTTTAATTTCAGTAGATATTTTTAAGGATCTTTGGGACTGAGTTATTCTTCACTCTTATCCTGGCCTAAGATGGTTGTAAATAACAAGAATCTGACTGTACTACTATTTTATTGATGTTGCTATTAGATGTTACATTGAACAGTCCCCACTACTCCCAAATCCCATCTTTTAATGAATTATTAATAAAGAGTTAGATTTTTTTAAACTCTAGAAGAGGAGTAACTAAAAAGTAATTAATTGCAAACTAAATTCTAAGAGTATATGCTAGTCCAATTTTCTTCTCTTGCAAAGCATGAAGAGGGTAGTGAAGGTTTTTCTACATATTTCTGAATGTAACTAAGATAACTTACTGGATAAAGTGGCTTCTGTTAGAAGTGCTACAGCAACACAGTGTGAATTATGCAGCATTTGCAGACAGAATTCTGTTACATTGGGAATGGGGAAATGAGGCAAGAGTGATCCCCTATCATATACAAATTATTGGGTGCTTTTTCTGTACAATATTTACTTTTCAAAACTATTTAGTACAGGAAGGGCTTGTTTTGCAACATTTTAATATCATCTGCTTACTGTTTGGCCATAATATTGGCCAAATATTCCATATTTGAGGCTGTCTACGTGTGTTTTTTAAAATGTCATCTGTATTAGCCTTACATTCGAGGAACAGTACCAAGAATCAGGTTCTTTCAAGACCTTCTACCAGTGTGTGGCATATAAGGCTGTGACAAGTGACATTACAGAAGGTCATGTCACTTTTAACTGCTTGCATTAGATCTTTCTGATTTCCCCAGTGCCCTTCCTTTGTTTGATTAATACTACCTTGATTTCAAGCAAGGTATCGGAAAGCATAATTTAGAGTGAGTATTCTAGGGCTGATCTAAGATTTTTTTCTTAAAACTTTTTGTAAAATAACTGATATGTTTTTCCCCTTAATATAATTTTTCCCTTTAATAATTTTTCTCATTGAAAAAGCATGATATTGTGTTAGATGTCTGGATTACTGTATTGTGTTGCTGAAGACCAAAGTAGCACATATAAGGTTTATTTGAAAAGCAGCAAGCTAGAGTCAAAGAAAAAAAATCCTTTTTCTTACTCTTGGTTTGATCCTAGGTAGGCGTTAAACTCAAAAGCTGGAATCTGTTGAATTTGCATTTGCTGTAATGATCTTATAAATCCTGGCTTTACATGTCTGTGTAAATAGGTTTTTCTGAAGTTTATTTTAAAAAAAGACTTCAGCTTGCAGATTTTTTATATATCACGTGGTTATAAGGATTCTGTTTTCATTGTTTCAATTTTGGGTAGCAACCAGTCTTAAACCTGAGGATCTGAATTTCTTCTGATTCACTGTATCATTCTAGTGATGTGCTTTCACTCTGCACTTTTTTTTTTCTAACTCTTCTTTCAAAGTTTCATGATGAGTGAAAACATGGGTCAATGTTTCATATGCCATAAAGAATAATATATGCTGGCCAGAGATGGAAGTACCGTACTTCTATTACATTTTATTTTGATACAATAACTGAGTTAAATCATTTTTCATTTCCAGACAATCTGACACTCCTAAAGCTTAGTTTAATTGATGATGTGACTAACACAGAATGAGAAAATAGGATGGAATACCATGGCGGGGGGGAGAGGAAATAATCTTCTGGCTAAACAACAGGAGTTGGGAACTGGAGATCTGGGTTTGATTTTTGGCTGTCACAGACTTCTTGTATGACTTTGGACAAGTCAAACTTCTCAACTATTAAAATAATAATAATACTCTATAGGTCATAGCAGTGTTGTGAGGCTTAGTTTATTAATGTTTGTAATGCTCTTTTAGATCCTTGGATGAAAATCACAATACAGGTGTGAAATATTATCCTGTTTATTTAGAATAAGACTGTTTGTGATCTAAACAGAGTGTCATTATTTGCAATGAGACAGCTAAGGTGGTGTCAGCATTTCCATTGTAAACCCTGATTTGTAGAGGTTTACAGTTCAAATAAATGTCTCCATGCAACCCTGGGTCCTGGTTTAATTAAACTGAATATATATATCATATTTTTAGTTACACCGGTGGAGCTTTGCAGGTAGCTAATCCCTAAGGGAAAAAGTAAGTGTAACAGGGGAGTGGCTTAGCTCCATTTTTCAGAATTTAGCTCTTAGGGGTGAAATTCACCTACGTGTAGAGATCCCAGGCAAGGCCCTCCACACCAAGCCCCATGGTGGGGATGTGGGAGGATAGGGGGATGCAACTGAAATGGTCACACATCATTCCTAAGGGACTGTTCTTCACACCTGCCTGTTCGGGGCCACTGTGGTCAGTGCCTGCATAGCGAGCCACAGAAGCTAAACTTACGAGACCAATGACTGAAAAAGGAAAAGTGAGATTCTCACCCCCAGCTCAACCTCCTTTGTGCTGTGTCAAAGAGCCACAGTGTAAAGGGGCCCTGAAAGCCCCATAACTGCCCAGAGGAGGATTCTGAAGAAAGACTGCCTCTTGCACACTTTCTCTCAAGCCCTGGTGTATGGGTTGTGCCAGGAGCAGGGCCACAGTATGCAAGACTGTAGCCCATAGAGCAACTCTACGGAGGCGGCTGTAACTTGAGATAATGCTGAAAGATCTGTCTGTTACAGTGCGGACCTCTCCAGCCCCACAAAAATCCCTCCATATATTAAATAATGTTTAAAGTTACAGTAAGAACCAGTAAATAGCTAACAATTCAGAGTTGAGGCTGACACTTTGTCCTTAGCGGCTTTTTTGTTTGTTTGTTTTTTCTTCCCCCCAAGGTAGGGCTTTTGATGGCTTTTCCCCAACAATGCAAGTTAATTTCCTTACTTTTGTTAGCTTGTATCTCAACTTTACATTTTAAATGAAATTTTCATACATATTATATTTATATTTATATAAATGCAATCCCTCGGTGCCCACGCTTTCATTTCTGGCCCGATACTCTAGCTACCTGGACTTGTAGTATGACCTAGGGTAAGTTGTTTGACCTCTTTATACCTCAGTTTCCCTATCAGGATAATGATACTTACCTTCCTTTGTTAAGTGATTTGAGATCTATGGCTAGAAAGCACTGTGTGAGTTTATTTATTGTTTTTTAGTAATATCTCACAAACCACTAGAGTTAATTTAATACTTTATATCATCTGAAAACTTGGATTCCCTACTGCTTCTAGTGGCATAAAACATTGTTTCTAGGTCCAGAGCTTCACAAGATAGAGGTCACTCAGATCAGGCCAGAATGATATGCGTCAATGGTCCATTTTTTTGTTATCTACAATATCTAAAAATGAATACCACATATCATGGGGAGGCTGTGGATCTCAGCCATCCAGTATCATACAACATTCATTTCTACCCTGGCAGTTCATAAGATATCAGTCACTGGATCAATCACTTATCCTTTGGATTAGTAGTGTTTGTTTTGGTACTGGTCAAGGACTTAATATAGCCTGTCTCAGAACTCGGACTAATGTACTTTTAGGTCTCTGTATAGGATATCTTGCAGATACATTAGTATTTATATTGTAGACAACTGGAAAAGAAAGAAGTGCGTAGGTCGTCTAGCACATCCCCCTGCACTAATGCAGGATCACTGTTCACAATAAGCCATAAATAGCTTATCCACTCAATTATTGTTGGCTCTTTGGACTAAGAATCAAAAAGAAATAGTCTAAACATATTATTTAAAATGGCACGTGTGACAAATTCAGAGCGTTCTTGTGCTTTAAGGCATTGAATGGGGGGTGGGGTGGCTATGTATGGCTGCAGTTGGAATCTCCAATAGGCACTATGCCTCCTTTGGGCATGCTTGCTATCAGAGATCCTTGATATAAAGGGGAAGCTCACGCACTGCTACACCCATGCAGAGTGTGTTCCCTTTCATGGCCAGCTTACTCACTGCTAGAGGTGTGTGCAGATGTGTGAGATTTCAGTTTTGTTCTTCCCCTGCATGGGGAGCTGAAAGGGTAGAAGGCTTCTTGTCCCTTCTCTTCACCTTCTATACCCACGCAGGATATGGTCACAATCTGGTCTTTACATTATTAAATTCTTAGGGCAGGAACTTACTTATTTGTCTCTAAATTATTATTTTTAGTGGTAATTTATTGACAAAAAATATAGAATCCTCTTGTAAATTTCATATCTTGGACAACAGTTTACATCACTTCCTGGTTTTAATATGCTTTATATACTTGACATACAAATTAAGGGCTAGCTTTTAGTCTGTGTTAGAGGCTGCTTTGTGCCTCTGCAGTACCACAGGCCGAAATTGCAATCTTACTTCAATATACTGTAGCAACTGAAATTCTGGTGAGCGAACATATTCATAGATTCATAGATATTTAGGCCAGAAGGGACCATTATGATCATCTATGTAGTTTCCTTTAGGGTTGATGGGAGTCTCTGTGTCCTCCTGTATAGCAACGAATATGTTCCTTAAGTAAGTTTCTAATGTGACATCCTCTTTTGTCATTTATACTTTGTAATATAGAATTATGGTTTAACTTTGTCTTCTGTAATGATGTATGCTATGATTTTAATTTATAACTCACTGTAAAATAGACAAGAATTTTCCCCTTTTGAATCTACAGCTCTGTCTTGACTTTTGTATATGTACAACTATAGAGATAAATTATCTTTTGGTATAAAGGGGTTCAACTCTATTTCCATTTACATCAGCAGATAATTTGGCCCATAGTTTGAATGCTTGATCATGGGGTTATTAGGCAGGAATTTGAGTTCTAAGTCTGGTTCTGCCATTAACTTTCCAAGTGCCTCGGGAAAGTCACTCCCTCTTTTGGTGTGTAAAATGGGTATAATAATTACTTATCTCACAACCATACAATGAAGATTAATAATTAATGTGAGTACAGTGCCTTGCACACATAAAACCTTAAGTGGTAGGTATTCCCTCTTTCTCTCACATATCAATCTACCTGTCTACTATCTATTTAAATTGACACGTGGTACAGTTACACATAATGAAAGAGATGCATGTGCAGTATATTAGATATACTAATAGTACAAAATCATTATTAGGAAACGCTGTGCTGATGATGATATGGCATGCACCCTGGGTCACTGCTGTGGGCTATTGCCATAAAGGAGCAAGCTAGCATGAATTTATTCTTGGGGTTGAAAGCTTCCTAACCCTCCTGATGAACAATTTAAATTAAGTTCAAAATGCTGTATGTTTCTCAGGTTAGCTGTAAATCCAAAGTAAGCACTTGTACCGTATTTCAAAGCCACCACTAGAGCTGATAAAAAGGATTCCTTAGTTAAAAATATACTGGAGTGAATTTTGAATTACCTTTTAAATACTTAAATTGTCAAGACAGCATTTTATAAAGGTAGAGGTTTTCAGTGTCTTATTCCCTGATGTAGGTCAATTAAAGTTACAACACTTTCTTAAATTGGAATCTCTAGATCCAATGTTTTTCTAGTTGTACATTTTCCTGCTGTGCATTTATTTCAAATGTTAATAAAGTTTTCATCTACAAAAGGTTTACTATTGACAGAACAAAACTCTTCCTTTTTAAATCATGACAACTACTACTGTTTCTGTCTGTAGGTAGTGGAGGACATGCTAGAGGACGAGGAAGAAGAGGATGACAGAGATGACAAGGTAATTATCTTTCCTAGCACTTGGGTACCTTGGGATGGGAGAATTTAGACATGACACTGTTTTTACAGACAGTTAAAAAAGGAGTTGAAGTGTTTTAGTCCAGAAAATTGGACAGAGCTGTTTATCATCCTAACAATGCTACTGTATGTTGTAGGAAGGGATAGAGGACTATAAATCCTCTTTTTTTTTTTTATTTTATTTTTTTTTTTGTCCAGAGCTGGGTCAAATATTTTTCTGCCAGAAACAAAAATAATTCAGCTTGTCTGGAACTTGATAGCTCTTGTGAAGATAACTGCAGTGACAACTGTTTCTGAAGGACAAACATTTGTCCTGTCTTGGGTATTACAAATAGGGCTGTACTTTAGGGGGGAAAATGGTGTAAAAATAGTAACTCCACACAGGTTGAAAATGGGATATTGCCACCTATAATTTTCAGTGAATTACTTGGTAGAAGAATGGCTGATATGTTCTGCACTCTGTATGACATTTAAATAATCACAATTCTCATAGACGTCTACTTGATTTGGAGCTGGCATTGTGGCCCAGCAAGCTAGGAGACTTTTGTGGATCTTTCAGCTTTTGAGAATATGTGGTTCAATTTCTGGCTGCTGGTTGGGTTGAGGATTGCAACCACAGTAAATAACAGCTCGTTTCCACATCTTATTGAGCCAAGCTATGGGATTGCTTGGATTGGTTGTCCCCTGGGGAGGCGGAAAAACCAGAGGGAGGAAATTAGAATGACCTTGCACCACTGAAGCCATGGCTAGTGTTGGCAGGACAGCTTTGATGGAGAGACAAGTGCAGTGAAAACAGCCTTGTTGTTGTCTCATTTTTTGGTATGCAAATCCCACAGACATGAAAGAGAAAAAATACAGATTATTTTAAAACAGTTTTGAATTAAATACAGGCAATTTTGACCTTCATAAATGTTCTCCCTAGTTCTGTTGTAGTAAAGCAATGAATTCTTTTTTTTTTTTTTTTTTTTTTTGAAGAGAGGAGAAAAACAGTGTATCTTAATTTATGTTCTTGACCTTTGTTTCTAGTAGAGATGTACAGTTATATACCACTGTAAGAATTCATATGCTGGCAGCAAGTATTTGAAATGTCAGAAAATTCACTGTGATTAGTTAATCCCCTGAATGATTATTTTTCTGTTAGCTAACCCAAGATTTGAGAGAGGATAAAAAAGAGTGTTTCCCTCATTCTATTGCTAGTTCAAACATTTTAGAATTGACAGAAAGATATGTGAAATTCTTCTGTATATCATTTAAATCATTAGCTACATCATTTTGGAATAATCAAACATTGTAATAACAATCTCCTTTTTACAAAACATGTATGTGCTAGTTTTTAGCACTAAATGATATGAGCATACACTTCTGGCAATAAAATACATGATTTATTGCAAAGGTCAATCATGTAGGTGTAGAGAGCTTGTATTTTAACTCAACATGCAAGCTCTGAATCACCACTTCTCTTCTGATAAACACTGATCTGCCATCCATTTATGGCCATTTCCCCCTGCTTGTTGCTTGCTTATTAAAGCAACTATAAGAGCTTCATCTCAGTAGTACAGTATACATATTCCTGGCAATGTTAATAACTCTGATCGGTTCACAAAGTACAGTAATTTAATAATTGTACTTAGTCTATTTACCATTTAGTTGAGGGGCAGGGAGGGGCGGTTGAGTTATTAAACAAGCAGTAGCCCTTTTTAAAAAGCCTTTTGCAGTCTAGCTAAAGTAGATGCCAAACAGGTTAGAAATAACACAAAATCTGTGGAGCTGTATCAATTGTAATCTAGTGTTTTAGCTGTCTGAAACTGACACCAGAGTTCTAACACACTTAAAGATATAGTTACGAACGTTGACTGAAGGTGAGTGCTTAAATTACTGTGTGAATTCAGTGGTAGTCTTTATTTAATACCTACAAGCAGTGTGTTTCTTATATGAAAGGCATGTGGGTTGATTTCTATAAATTCAAAGTCTTGTTTCATTAATATGTAAGTTTTATTTGAGCTCTTGTAATTCAATATGCTATCATGAAAATCACATCTTGAACGGAAAAGAAAATGACACATTTTTTATTTTAAAAAATGCTTGTACTGTACAGTGTACACAGTTATTCTTAGAATGGACATTTTATTTCAGACACTAAACTATAAAACAGATAACAAAGCTTCTTTTTTTTTGCCAGTTTCCTCCTTTAAGTTGTATCATGTACTGTTTGCAGATGAAGATGATGATGAAGATTTTTAATATTGGTGTGTCTGAATTGAAGGAGCACAGTGTTATACTCCTTTTTTAAATTCATAGATTCCTAATCTTAAAGTTTTTTGTGTATAATGAAATTTGGTGAGAAAACAAATGCACATTTTGCAGTACTGGCAGGTATTGACCTCCAGCTGTCATTACTTCTGTTTTCTCATATGGTATAATAGTAAAGTCAGGTCAATGGGTCCTCTTATAGGATAAAAGTAAAAAGATTAATAAATGTGCCAAAGCCTCACTTTAATTGAACCTGAAGCATATGTTGCAAGTATGTAAAATATGTCCCAGATGTTTAACCATGGCCACTGTCTTTGCTTTCCCTGATTACCACAAGGCAGCTATTAGTCCTGTAACCTTTGAACTTGGGGGTAAATGGGGTATTACATGGCACAAAAATAAAGCACCTGTTTTCCATTCAATAAAGACCCCTGGCAGGCTTTGCCTAAGCCTATCCATATGTTTTCATTTAACAGATTGTTGTGCGATTATGAAAAGTGTCTTTCTTTAGAGCCAGTATAGATATTAGTCACTTACTCACAATGAAAGGGCAACTCATTGGCTACTTGATGAGGTCCGTGTGGGCACACACTAAAATAGGTTATTGGATGTGTGGTGGAGTGCTATTTTTGACATCCCTATATAAATTGCAGAATCACACAAGTGATAAATTGAGACTGATAACTATCCAAATGTTTATAATTAGCTAAAATAATAGTTTGTAAAATCTTTTTATTAATAATGACCTTTAGTACCTGTGTGGATTTTATTTAAGGTTGGCAAAGGTAGAGTTGTAATTAGGTTGTTGCTTGTTTCCTCAAACCTTATTTTGGTCTTTTTCCAGATTTACCATTTTACATTTTTATTTCACCTTGCAGTGCAAATAATCAGACAGGCAAGATTAAAAATTTAAGGTCGTGTGATGCCTAACACTCTTTTAACTGGATGACGTTAACATTTCTTTTCAATTGAAATATGATTAATACTTAAAAATGGCAAGTATGCTTACCGTTATATCAGTTACAATCTACTGTTCAACAGTGGGACACTGCTTTCTTAATAGTATCACTTACTAATATGCTTTTAAGAACTGAAATGCTGTTGCAGTTTGCTGTTTGGTTCAGACGTTTGTCATAAATTTAATACTCATGTTTCAAAAAGATAACACTACATTCTGCGTTCCATATGTTCTGTACTTTTCAATAAACCTGTGCCAACCACAAATTTACAGTTTGATTTGATTTTTTTTTACCCTGTTTCAAACTCTGACTCGGTGGTTAATACAGTATCTTAGCAAATAAGAGTTAGTTAAATTACTTGGAGTCAAGTTATCAACAAACCATAAAATGGCTTCTTACAGTGTTATGTAGTAATAATATAGTGGTTAACATGCATAATCTAGTCATCTAAGTAATGAAGTTAAGATTTCTTTCTGTGCCTTAAGAAGTTTTTAGGCATGCTTTTCATATAGCTTCTTATGCTTTCAACAAGGTCCAGGCAGTCACAGGGACTGATGGCTGAGGTGATGTGCATCTAGCTCAGCATTTTGCAGGAGGCGCTGAGCACTTTGCAGCTCACACCCCCAAATAGCAGTAATAGTTCAGATTTATAAGAGGAAAAAACATGTGAACTCTGGATTTTAACTATATTAGTTAAAAGGCTTTATTAAAATCAGGTCATTTGCACCTTCAGCTTCTTTCTCTAACCATTTGTACTTCGTTTGGAAAAATCTCTGTAGTTCTAAGTCAATGTTATCATGTATGAAGATAACTTCATGCTATTATAATGAAACATAGTTGGGTTAAAATATATTTTTAAGCTTTTAAACATAGCTGCCTGGAGATACCAACTTTGTTTTCAAGCCCAAATATTTTTGTAACCTGCCTCAGAAGCATATGTGTGCATCCTGAGTAGATCGGGGCGAGATTACTGTGATATGATATAAAAGAAAAAGATTCTAATTGTCAAAATGGCAGTTACTTTCTATAAAATAAATGTTCTGTAGGAAAACAGGTTAAAAAAAAGGGGAGGAGATGGAAAGGGGATTTAAAAAAAAATTGAATGGAAAAATCTTCAGACACACTTATGGTTTCATTCTGATCTTGGATTCTGTACATGTATACCACCTAAACAAGAAACAATATATGCATTTGAGCCTTTAATCAAAATTGTAGCTGTATAGGCTATTGCTGTCCTCTGAAAAGTTAGTTAGGACACATACACTTATTTAATATATGTGATCGAATAATCTGAAATAAGTATGTGGCTAGAATAAAAGTGAAACTTTTTCTCACTGTATGCCAATTATTCATTTAGGGTGATATTTAAAAAATCACCATAAATTGGGCAAGTAAATGGGCTTTATATAGTTTTGCCTACATAGGGGAAGGGCTGATGGCAAAAACAGGGTCCCTTTGCCTCTGCTGCTTCAGCCTATGGGCTGAAATAGCCGCTGATGTCCTTCCCCGGCCCCTATGCAGGGGTTTTGTGGCCACTGCATCCACACTGAACCACAATCCTGGAGCTTGCCTCCCTGGCACCCCAATCCATGGGTCCTTTCTCTCCCTGGTCCCCAGAACTACCGCAAGGCATGTGGAGCTTTGCATGAGCACCTCCCAAAAAGGCAAATCTCACCCATGCTGCTGTCTGGTATTGGTGCCCCCTCCGGTATTAGTGAATCTGGGACATATTTCACGAACACAATATATTCGTTGTGGGAACAACAACTGAGAAAAGCCTCCTCAGATAGTTAGTCACTAGGGAGCCAAATTCTGATCTCAGTTATACCGGTATAATTCTGGAGTAACTCTGTTGAAGTCATTGGGGTGACTCTGGAGTTACACCAGTAGAATTGGGATCAGAAGGTGGCCCGCAGACTACGTATGGATAACTCGGATCCATATGCAAAGTTTAACATTCAGAGATATCATGTGCATGTGTGATAGTCTCTGGGGGACTTTGGGTAAATAAACTATTGAATTGAATATTGAATATTACACTCATCCATATATGTAGTTTTTTTCACCTGTGACTAATACAATATGGGTAATATTCTTCATCTATTAAGTAATCCAAGTATAATTCAATAAGCTATTACATCAAATGAAGACCATCTCTAAATTGTTAGCTGTTACAAAATGTGACATAATTTTACCCCTGCAAATTTTTTATTTTTTAATATTATTTCCGATGGTAACTAAGCAGATTTAAATTCCTTTTTGTCTAGGGAAGGATTTATTTTTTAACTAACTACTCAGGGAAAGGGGTATAAATGATATGTCTCTGGTACCCCTTTTGTGACTCAAGAAAAGGGAAATATTTATTTGCCTCGTCCTGGGGACCTTAATGTGAATGTAGGCCTAATAATTGTTTGACTCCTAAATTATAAAGAGGGCATTCATTCATTATGGCATTTTAGAAACCAATGGGAAGAGCCATTTCTGACTCTCATAGAAACTTCTGAGACTGTGTACAGGTTGAAGCACAGGAATAAGAGCCTGGAGATCTGGGTTCTATTCCAGATTCTGCCGCATACCACCTGTGTAGCTGCAGGCAAGTCACACAAACACCAAAGTTTGAACATTTTTGACATAAAGTTAGACAGACATCTAAATCTCTACTTAAGCTCTTTTATGGTTCTCCACCTTAGCCTTTTCCAGAGCTTATTGGGCACAGTGGTGGATTCAGCCTGATATATCCAACTTGGATGGAATCTTCTGAGCTGAGCACCCAGAAAAAAGTGATTTTCAAATACAGGTCCAGAGCATAAAATAACCTTTTATCTAATTCTATGACAAATCAGAGACATTATAAAACTGAGGCACAACTTTGGGAGACTATGATGGGTACCAGATCTTTGGGGCGGGAGGCCCACTGACCTGCTGCACCCAGCCCCAAGAAATATTTCACTGAGAAGAAAAGAGCAGTGAGTATTAGAGCTCCAGGCTTGTCTAGATAGGCATTCGGGGAACAGACATTTTGGAAACCATTGAGATCTGGTCCTAAAGCAGGTAGAAGGGCTGGGAACCAGGAACAGCCAATCAAGGCCCAGCAGACCGAAATAAAAGGAGCTGCTTGCTGCTTAGCAAGAGAGTTCCTGGCTGGAGCCAATGGCATAAGGAAGGATGAGACAAAGGAACCAAGCCAGGCCCTGTTTCTGGCCACAACCAAGGGCAGTCAGGAAGACCCCTATTGAGTTAATTGTGGAAAGGAAATTAAGCCCAGACCATTTTAGTTATAATTGATCCTGAAGGGAATGGAACGTTTTCTAATTGAGTTTGTTGTACCTGGGAAGGGGTTTGGCCTGTGTGACTCAGCCACAGGGCCGAGCCACAGAAGACCCACGGAGTGAAGAAAATGGTAGCACCATGCCCAGATACCAGGAGGCACTCAAAGAAATTAGTGCAACCCACCACGGGTCCTTTTGAACTTTCTAACTAGGGGTGAGACATGCTAGCCTAGGGGTGAGTGCTTTATGGACACAGTATTAAGATAAGTGGGAGAGAAACCTGCAATTCACATGGAGTGGAGCAGATTCTGGCATATCCCAGCAGCATGATTCTCTGTGAAATGGAAGGCATGTCACGCTCCAGTTTTTCAGGTGAGGCATGCCAGTAAGGGTTATGGCATATCATAAGTTAAAATCTAGCTTGTGAATCTGTGATGTGCTTTTCTTTCACTGAGAGGCATGTAACAAAAAGCTGCAATCCTAACTACAAAACTTGGTAGCATAGCTGATCAAATGTTGCTGTGTTTTAAGCAACAACCGTTAATAAGATATATGAGAACGTGAACAAATATTGTGCAAATTGTATTTTGTGCTAACAATTTGTATATGTTTTATATGCTGTTTGGACTCTGCAGTATCAGGATAAAATTATTTATTTTTTACATAATGCTAATAGCTGTTACTAGCTGTTTTATATGCAAAGAAATAGTTGGAGAGATCAGTTAAACAAGATACAATTCTGACAAAATAAAACAAAATAACATAAGTGAAAAATGACCTAGAGACTAATGTGGTTTGGAAAGACAAATTTAGCATTGTACAGTTGTCTCCATGAGGACAGAACTCCCTGCAATAGAGAGCAGCCTCAGGAGCTGCTGAGCTTCATGGGTTAGCAGGCAGAGAGGCAAATTTGTCGTGAATGGAGTTCCTAAATAAATAGTACATATAATCAGCTCTAGAGTACTTCCTTTTCATTGCAAGGATATATATGTATCTGTAAGAGCCCTACCATCCCCTTCAGAGTGCAGTGCCTAGGAAACTGAATGAGACTGCATTTATAGTTTTCCTCACAAAGGAGGAGGTGTGGTTTGCTGCAGCCACCTCACCAGAAGCTACAGCCTCTACAGACCCATCACTTGTGATTCTGGAGACCTTGTGCCTTCTTCAGAAGCCATGTTTCCAGGGTTGGTTTTAATAGCCACTGCCCCACATAACCAGCTTTCACCCCCAGGTGTGTATATTCCACATAAGGGAGGGGAGAAGCATGTTAAAGCACAGAGTTGCAGGGGGTACAGTGCTGCCAAGAACAGCCAAATCCCAGGCCCATCCCTCTCCTACTCCATGGAGCCCAGTCTCCAGTGGCAAAGGGGATGGTATGGTTCTCAATTGCTAATTTTTTATGGATTTTCTGTTTGTCATTTTGGTGCCATTTAACATCTGATACACACAAAACATTTTTAACATCCTAGTTTCCCAGTATTCACAGTCAAAACCAATGAAACTGAAGGCTAAATTCTTTAAAGAATAATGGTGCCATAGTTGTGCACAACAGATATCCATTTCCCTGATCTACCTATATATACACCTACATTTATATAACTTTAACATTAGAATTCATCATGTTACAGTATATGGAAGAACATATAAATGCTCACTAATTTCCTTACAGCACTCTCTTATTAAATACTGGGTGCAACACAGGCATTGGGGTGGTATCTGTTATCTGAACGATCAGTAAATGCATGTTTGAGCATTTTGGGAACAGACAAGGTAATATGATAGGCTAACATACAGCTGTGGCAGTCTGATAATGTAATGTTTTTATTGATTGTCTAACTGAGTAACTACCAGAGGTATTAGGTTTGCTTGTCACAGCTTTTAGTGCCTGGGGTAGTCGAACAAGTTACTTTTGCATTGAGTTGACCTCAAAGTCCCCCAGTCTTTGAATCAGATGCCTCAGATTTCATACATTGGCAATTTCTTTCCTTTTTGAATGGGCTATATTAGAGAAAATGTGTCACCTTTTGCACCATGTAATACCAAATCAGATCAGAATTCATGCACAATTATGTCAGTGGAAATCTAATATTACAGACCTGCTTATCTCTAGATAGCACATGGAAAATTGAACTTACACAACTGACAGATTTATTTGATTTACAGATAAGTTATTTGTAAGTAATCAAGCTAAAGAATGCAACTGGATTATTTTCATATTTTTCAAAAACAACATCAGTGAAATGGTTGTTAAAGAAACAAAGCTTAAATATTTATTTCCCCCCTTTTCTTTTTTAGTTTGTTCAAGTCATTAGGTAATAAAGTCTGGGATTGGGGGAGGAATATTTTACATTAGTGAACTATTGTTCTAAAGGCTAATGAGTTTGAAAAAACAATTTACATAATCTGTTTATATAAAAGTAACTCTTAACAGCTATTTCATGGCCTCTAAATAACATGAAGTTATGAGAAAAAGTCTACTTGGAAGCTGATATTACTCTATCTAAAAATGATTCATTTTTTTCTCTAATAATCTGAAAAAGTCAAAACTGCATCAGAATATTGAAGCCTTCTTGCAACCAATTAAAATAATTTAACACGAGCTGTTCAGCAAATATGCTTTTTAAGTGTTTTAGACTTAGGATGTCTTATGAATGTTCTAACCCTTTTAACTTTGCTATATGTGACTACCACATGTATTCTGTTACACCTTTAGTGCACCATATTAGCTGTCACTCGAAATTAAGTGCAGGCATGTTCTTTGTTGACCTTGAAATATTTCTTGATTAAAACTTTAAATAATGGTAACCGTATGAGAAGAGAGATGGCAGTCCCAGGGGACACTTCCTCTTCTGGTTTGTGGCTGTATTTAAATTTTTGGGATAGTCTAACATATATATTGACATAAAAATGTCGTGGAGTTGATTCTGTGGAGTTCCAGCACTGTTGTGCTGTCCCTTCTTGGTAAACAAATCACATTGGTATACTTTAGATCAACATACAGCATATGAAGAGATAGGGAAATAGCTCAGTCAGTTATTTTCCCAAGTTTAACATACACCCATGCATTTTGATAGTGGTGTGGTTTGCATAGTAATAGCTTTATTGGGTTTTCACTTCCAGTATAAACAAGAGTTTTCTAAGTCTAATAACTCAGCTATGAAAATTTGCCTGAACTGAAATATAGCACATAGGATCTTAGCCCAAAAATTAAGTTCCTTTAAATAAAATTTTGAAAATACTTGTTCCACTGTTTTTTTAATTTATAGAAGAAGGAGGAGGGGAAGAAAAGAAATGTATTTGTTTTAGAACAAAGTATGTTCTCCTATCTTGAAAACTTTTATATTGTTCTGAATTTTGCAGGTTTAGTCCATAAATATGGAATTATTTCCTATAACTGTTCTGAAGTGAGGCTTTTCCCCCAATGACATTTCATAAGGATTTTTAGAACATAGACTCAGATTGTACGAGTGGCAGCTGCATTGAGATGATAGACCCTGATGGACTTGCTGATCAATAATCTGTGAACTAAGGAGAGGTACTGCAATACCTCAGTAAAAACTATCATTTTCAAGAAGGTTTAAAGTGCTTTTTGAAAGGCCCTAATTAGGAATTTACTCAATAGACCATTATGGACATGCACAGTCTCAGGCAAATACTACTACTACTAATTCTTAATTTTTTATATCTTCAGAACTAAAATGGGTAAATTTAATTATTTGTAAATCCATTTTTCAGAAAACCTCATCTTGCAGGATTCTGTGTCTCGCCTCCCTAACTGAGACCAGCAGAAACCCCAAGCTCTTAAAATCTTTGGCTCCTAAAGGCCAGGATGACATGTTGGAGCAGTTGTCCTATCATCCTCTGAGCTTAAGGACAACCTTTAGAACTGTCCAATCAATTTCTTCTTGACCTCAGTCAGTAACTCAAACTATGGCCAGACCTCCTTCTATCTGGCCAGCTTTAGCTGACTTGAGTGTATCTTGGCTATAGCCAAGGATCTAGCCCTTAATCTCTAACATTAGTGATTTATGAAATTTTGGTTACTAAAATCATGCCATGATTAAAATGTAGGGGACAGTAAAAATGGTAATTAGATTGACCTGATTGTCTAGGACTTTCCTTAGACTTTGGAACAAAGTCTGATGTATGTTCTATGTAACCACATCAGATCATTGTAACTCTTCTTAAGCATGAAACAGTAGTTTTTGAACCCTGGAGGTTTCTACACTGAATTCTGATTTTTTTCCCCCTCCCATCCAATACATGTTTACTACTTCAGAAGACTGAAATAAGCATAGTTTCTTGTTCTCTCTCTCTCTCTCTCTCTCTCTCCCCTTCTGCCTCTACAGGCACTGAGGGCCAAATCCTGCAGTCCTCCTCCTAGCAAAACTCCTATTGAATTCAATAAGATTTTTGCTCGGTAAAGAATGCAGGATGTGATGTTTACTCTTCAGATACTTTGACTAGAATAGTAATAATGCTTCCTTTGAATTTCGAGGAGTATCAGTGAAACTTTAATACTGTCCTTCTAAGCCTATATGAAACATTACTTGAGGTGGTGGTATGTGTGTATATGTATTCTGAAGGTTCCCACCCTTTGGACTTTTTCCCCTTTGTTCTCATTTTAACATTAAACATTACTAATATGTTTTGTTCTCATTATAATAACTTTCAAAAGCCTGTACATGAATACAGGAAGAATAGGGCCAAACTGTGCCAAGCCAGTATGTGGATGCACAAGGTTGAGAGCGGAAGGGGCCATTTCCCCTCTCATTCTTCCCCCTTTCTTCCCCTTCTCCTCCACCCCATATAGAGGGTAGGCATAATTCCAGTCCGTAATAAATAAAAAGACAAGGAGTGGTGTCATATGCCAAAAGTATTAATAGCTCTTGGAAATGACCATTTGAAAAGTAGTATGGTGAAGAAATTGTTTAGGAAAGTAAGAAAACAAAGAATGTAAGAAAATGAATGTAGTTATTTACTATAGTTCACCTGGAGAGGTATATAGAGAGAATGAACAATTCCCAGACCAGCTCTCAAAATTCTATAATCTGCAAGATGGTGTACTTGTAGGGAATTTCAACTGTCCAGATATAAGTTGGACAACATCTACAGGAGAAAATGTAAACTCAGAGATTATTAAGATATGTAGGAGACAATGAACCAGAATGTGGAGACTTTTATCAGAAAATAAGCCATCCCAGATCTACTTATTGAGAGAACTGATTCAGAATGAGAGAAAAATGAAAAAACGTGGAATTAGCTGTCTGAGTCCAATAAATTAAGAAATTTACAGAATGCGGCAGATGAAGGATATTAGATTTCAGGAAAGCAAAGTGAGGTACAGCAGTTCACAATTCCTCTGGAAAACAAAGAATGTGAAAAATAAGAGTCAGTCAGTGTAACTTCATAAGAGACTGCACAAATAACTGAGGTAAAAACAAACCTGAAATGGAAAAGAATTTGACCAAATAAGATTATTCAGTCATTTAAGGCTTTTAGGGCAAAGATAAGGGTAGCGAAGAAGTAGAATGAGTTTGTTAGCCAAAGGGATTAAGGGGAATAAGAAGGGCTCTAACAAGTAAACAGAGAAAAGGGAAGTGCTAAGGAGAAATTAGGTCCAGTAATACATGAGGAGAGGCATAAAATTAATTATTTTAAAATAGCTGGTACTGAGCACCTGTGATGTTATACCCCATATTCTTTATGGAAATATGCTTATGATATGGATATAGCATAACTGAGATATATTTTATGCAAGGTGGGTCTTGTAAGGTATCATCGGAAAGAATATGATTTACTGAATATGATTATTCAATTTGTATGCATGCATCATTTCTGTATTTGAAGTTAGGAATATTGACTATGTAACAATTACAACTGGGTGTGTATTTTGGGAGACACCCACCAGACAACAGGCCATCAGCTTTGATGGGTCATTAGGAGGAAACAACAAGACCGTGAAGATACTAATCTCTCTCCTTCCTGAAAGGCGTCCCCTAGCTGTGACACTGCTAGGTCAGGTGGTCCTGTCACCTGGTACTAAACATCATCTTGGACTTCTAGTAATTTTTCACTAAAAGGAGGGGGAGGTCAAGACTGGGAAACAAAAGATTCCTACATATGTAAATCTTCTTTAAGGCTGGGGAGTAAGGCAAACAGGACTCTTCTCCTTTGCCTTCCTGCCCAAGAAGAAAGACTACTGAAAGTACCTGAAGAGACAAAGGAACTGAGAAGTGGGAAAGGCAAGGACTGAGTCCAGACTAAGACAGGAGTCTAGTCTGTAAAGAGAAATAACTGGAACTCTAAGCTACAGAAACTCTGCAACTTGCCTAAAACAACATTTAGGGTGAGAAATTACTTCTTGAAACCTAGAGCCCCGACCAGGGGTATTCTGTCTGCTACCCACGATCCATAAACCTGGAAATCCTGGACGCCCAATCATCTCAGGCATTGGGACTCTTACAGCAGGATTATCTGGCTATTTGGACTTTCTCCTCAGACCCTACGCTACCAGCAGTCCTAGCTATCTTTGAGACACCGCCGACTTCCTGAGGAAACGACAACGCATTGATGATCTTCCTGAAAACACCATCCTGGCCACCATGGATATAGAAGCTCTTTACACGAATATTCCACACAAAGATGGATTACAAGCTGTCAGGAACAATATTCCTGGTGAGGCCACAACATGCCTAGTGGCTGAGCTTTGTGACTTTGTCCTCACCCACAACCATTTCATATTTGGGGACAACTTATACCTTCAAGTCAGTGGAATTGCTATGGGTACCTGCATGGTCCCACAGTATGCTAACATTTTTATGGCTGACTTAGAACAACGCTTCCTCAGCTCTCATCTCCTAGCACCCCTCCTTTACTTCCTGGACTTCCTGGACACTACAGTGCAAATAAGTGATGGTCACATAAACACCACCCCATACCAGAAGCCTACTGACTGTTGTACTTACCTACATGTCTCCGGCTTCCATCCAGGACACATCACACAATCTGTTGTCTACAGCCAAGCTCTAAGATACAACTGCATTTGCTCCAATCCCTCAGACAGAGACAAAGATCTACAAGATCTTTATCAAGCATTCTTAAAACTACAATACCCACCTGGGGAAGTGAGGAAACAGATTGACAGAGTGAGACGGGTACCCAGAAGTCACCTACTACGGGACAGGCCCAACAAGGAAAATAACAGAACACCACTAGCCATCACGTACAGCCCTCAGCTAAAACCTCTCCAGCACATCAGCAATGTACAACCTATCCTGGAAAACAATCCCTCACTCTCACAGACCTTGAGAGGCAGGCCAGTCCTCACTTACAGACAGCCCCCCAGTCTGAAGCAAATACTCACAAGCAGCTACACACCATACCACAGAAACACTAACCCAGGAACCAATCCCTGTAACAAACCCCGTTGCCTACTCTGTCCCCATATCTATTCTAGCAACACCATCATAGGACCCAACCACATCAGCCACACCATCAGGGGCTCATTCACATGCACATCTACTAATGTAATATATGCCATCATGTGCGAGCAATGCCCCTCTGCAATGTACGTTGGCCAAACCGGACAGTCTCTACGTAAAAGAATAAATGGACACAAATCAGACATCAGGAATGGTAACATACAAAAGCCAGTAGGAGAACACTTCAATCTCCCTGGACATTTAATAACAGATTCAAAAGTAGCCATCCTTCAACAAAAAAACTTCAAAAACAGATTTCAACACCCTGACTGAACTGGCCTTATATAACAATTTACAATCCACATAGGCTTATATAACTGGTTCTCCACTTATAATGTAACTCCCTTCTCTTCGTGTGCCAATATATTTATGCCTGCATCTGTAATTTTCACTCCATGCATCTGAAGAAGTGGGTTTTTTATCTGTGAAAGCTTATGCCCAAATAAATCTGTTAGTCTTTAAGGTGCCACCGGACTCATTGTTTTTGTGGATACATGTTAGGGGGTTTATTCCTTCACCCACTTACTTCCCTGGTCCTTCTCGCATGAACAGAGAGCAACAATACCCGAAGTCCAAAGGTGCAAACAATTCGATGTTTATTGGGGTGAACTTCCAGCAAGCATGATTCCAGTTTCCTTCCTTAGTATCCTCCTTCCCAGCTCTGACACCACAGCCTTACACCTGTGTCCCTGTTCCCATTCCTGCCCTTAGCCAAACATGATTCCAATTTCCTTACCCCCATTCCCTGTTCCCATTTCCCCC
The DNA here is from genome assembly GCF_965140285.1 of Lepidochelys kempii. Taxonomy (NCBI): domain Eukaryota; kingdom Metazoa; phylum Chordata; order Testudines; family Cheloniidae; genus Lepidochelys; species Lepidochelys kempii. The sequence continues at coordinate 60,960,450 of NC_136384.1, read as the reverse complement.
TTTAGCAAAACATGATTCCAATTTCCCCATTCCCTGTTCCCATCTCCCCCACCCACACACCCACCCCCTCACTTCCTGATTGACTGCAGACTATATAGTAAAACTTGAGTTCGGCTTAGCTATACCTTAACCAATCATTTTCCTGAAATTTAACTAACCAATCCTAACATATTGTAACATGATTATGAAACCAATTATATCCCACCACCTTAATTAGTTTACACCCAGAAAAATTATTTATACAGCAGACAGGAACAATCACAGAACCAGACAGAGATTATACAGACAAACAATAGCAAAGTGGGAACTATAATGACAAAACAATACAGAAGTGAGGATTTCACATCCCAGTATTGATAAGTGAGTTCTTGCCACACAGGATGCTATCAAACTAAGTTTCCTTTTACATCTTCTAGGCACTTCCCTTTCTCTGGAGGTGATAGGCATTATCAGGACAGGATTGTATTCCTAACAGCCCAATAGCACCTGATTTCAGTGTGACTAGTTTGGAATGTGAGGATGTGACCGGTCACTTCCCAGCTTATGGCCTCTGTTGCTTAGCCAAAGGCCTTAATCTAAGAACACAGGGCCTCAGACTGTCACTGTAAGAGAAGGACCTTACACTGGCAGACAGTGATTTTGATTCTTTCTTTTATACCTCTAACTAGCCAAGTGATAAGAATACACCTTAAAGTACAGGCCTTTACCGACAGGCCTGAATATCTATATCCTAACAATACAGACTAACACAGCTACCCTCTGATTCTTGAAACCAGTCTCTTTAAGATCTTAAGCTTAGTATGCATGTTTTGTTTTATTTGCTTAATAATCTGCCTTGTTCTTTTTGTTATCCCTTATAATCACTTAATCTGCCTTTTATAGTTGTTAACTTTTTTTTTAATTAAACTCAGTTTTGTGCAATTTCTAAGTGGGGGAGGGGGCAAGAAGTTGTGCATATCTTCCTCCACATTGAGGAAGGAGGTGAATTTATGAGCTTACTTTGTATAGATTTCACTGCAGCGCAAGACAATATTATTTTGGATTTACTTTTCAGAGGGGAGCTGCACGTGTGTGTGTGTGTGTTGCCAGAGGCTGGAGAGCCTCATTCAGCAAAACAGGGAGAGGGAGCTGAGGCTAGTGGAGCAGGTAGGCTCAGTGAAATCCAGGTACATCAGGTGGGATCTGAGAAGGCAGGTCCAACCTGTCATGCCACCCTTTTAAAAAAAGGTTTTAATGCAAACCATATGGAATTGTAAGCAAAAAGAAAGGAAGATTTGTTATTAAAGATTAGGTAAGGGAAAATTTGGACAAATATGTAAATAAGATGATTAGGAATGACATACCTTTTGGGTTATTAATGGCATTATCTAAGAATCTTACTGTACTACTGACATTTTCTTTTGGAAAGTCATGGATAACTGAGAAGGTATTGAATGATTGGAGAAAAACAAATTATAGTACCAGTTTTCAAAAGTGAAAGGGGAATCTTCCTCGTAATTAAAGTTTGTCTTTTGTTCTTAGTAAAAAAATTGAACAAATTTTCAGAGGAAAAAATGGCTAAATATCTAGGGCCAACCACAGGACAATCCTTTTGACCCTATTTCTCTCCATGTTCAGATCCAGGACCGCACACAGCTCCATAAAGAGGCTTCTATAGGTTTAGAGTTAGAAGGAATGAAATATTGAGGAACCTCCAGATTCTGGATACTCAAGGGGCACAGATCATGATATGGCACATATTATTTAAAATGTCTGTGTGTAGACTCTGACATAAAATGCATCTATTTTGTTTAAAAGCCTACAAAATGCTCACTAGAAATTAGATTTACCATACATTAAAATGATCTCATGAGTCCATCAACTAGTCCAATTTACAATCCACATAGGCTTCCATTTGAGAGCAATTGGCCATTATTTTTAAATCAAAATGCACTCCAAAAATCAGTGTCAGTGATTGGAAATTTGACAGATTCTCGTATTTTTTTTCTTTTTTATCCATCTCCCCATTCCAAAGACACTGTGTTTCCATACTTCTTGTCAATTTCACAGCAAGGTGAAAGAAGGTTGAAGAGATGAGTCTTCATGATTCCTAGCTGAAAAATACCTAGAGAATGTAATGTAATCACTTTCAAAAGAGAATCTTGAAATATAAAAGCTTACCATCTTCAGTACTTTAGTCTGCTGAAAATCAAAGTCCTCATGTACTTCTAACATCTGTCTCTTCCATCATGTGTGCCTAAATTATAGGTCCTGCCTTAGATGAGGTTTGGATAAATGTCAAGAGGCCATTTACAAGAAAGAGGTTTGTAATGGTTGCCAGGGAATCAAAGGTAGTGTATTTTCTCAAGGATGAAACTAAACAGGGGGAAAGATTGTTACAATTATATTCTTGTAATATCCTTCTTTGCCCTCTTTTCCTCATTCATTGTTGAGCATACTCAAGGACACATGCCATTCAAACTCACTTCCTCTACCTTGACATTCTTAGTCTCATTCTTTCCTTTTAGAGATGCCAATACCATGGATACTTTATATATTTCTTCTAGGCACTATGTTCGTAGGTTGATGTTATCCAGAATTATATCCTAACAAAAGCCCAGAAAGACAACTGTGCTTCAGAGGATAATACCTGTAGACCCCACATGTTTATAAAGTACAGGCTATAGTAGGCAGGTTACTTTTTATTAGTACTTTCAAGGACTTAAGTATGGCTTCTATTTTTCAGTGTTTACTCCCCAAAATGAAAATAATAATTTTTAACAATTTTTGAGGTTTATGTAGTTGTCTAAAAATTGGAGCGTTTGTTGCTTTCCCTTTCTATGTACTATAATATATGCATTACTTATTTAGTTTGTATTAGAGTAATCTCTTTGTAATGTGCTTTAGTGTGCTTTAACATACTGTTTGGACCAGCACTACAGTGAAGCGCATTAGGGAACCGTTAGTACACACCAGCAGGGTCTACGAGGACTAATTAATGTACAAAATGTTAATGCACTTTAGAAATTACAGTCCTGTAGTCCACATTACTCTGTGTCGATAAACCCTTAGATACAAGTAGCCATTTTTTTCTGTGTTGGGGGTGTTTTATCAGTGTATCAGTTAAAACCTAAAATCAGAAGTCCTACTTATATGTGTATGGGTCTTTTGGTTTCCTTCTGCCCCCTTCTTCTCTCAAGTACAATCTTTCTTGCTTTTGCTCTGTCGAAGGAAATTAGAATTGTGATTTGATATGCTAAATTACCTGTACTAAAAACTATAATTTGCAATAATAAGTCATCACTGTCATTTCATAGATTTAAATTTCTTTCTCTTTAAACCATTAAATCATGGCTTAGAAATGATTTACCTTTTTAAAAAATGTTCATAGTAGCAATAAGGCAAACTAAATGTGTAAATAAAGTAAAATATACTGCTTCCTAAAAATAATTCCAAACAAATCATTCTGTTTTTATATTAAAATTCCATAGCTCCATTCTTTTGTTTCTTTCCATAACTTGTGTGAGAGTCAAAAACAAACAAACAACTTTGGAATGATAACCCAGGGTGGATTTGGTCATATAATTTTATGGTGCATAGGTGGAAAATATGAACTTGGAAAGACATGAACACATACAGAAAAGCTTGCTGAATAATAGCCACTAGGGTTAGATTGTGTAGATTTTAAATCCTTTGGAGCAGGAACTATCTTGTTAGTCTGCATGTAGAGTGCTTAGCATAATGGTAGTTGAATCCTGAAAGGGGCCTCGAGCCATTGCTTTAATACAAATTATAAATATTAGTAATAACTTGGTGAGAGGCATAAAGGCTATGTATACAAAGAAAGTATTAATAATGACCACCAGTCAGCAATAAATTCAGCTTCTTGCTTCACTTTGGCTTTGTGGGCACAGTTACCCCTGTAACTCTAATTCTTCAGCTAATGGCTCCTCCTAATCATCAGTTAGCCTGTTTAAAGATACTTGCTAACTTAATCTCTGACATCCTTTCACTTCCTTCACCCACCTTCTTTGATCTAGCTAGCTGTTTTTCTTTCCCGTCCCCTGATTCAGTACTCAAGCTAGGCTAAGCCTCTGGGGCTACCTAGGTCTACCCAGAATCCCATTCCTGGCATAGTCAGGAGAGAGAGAAAAATCCCAGAGTCAGTCTCTCTCTCTCTCTCTCTCTCTCAGAACAAACACCTCTTAATAATAATAATAATAATCCTCCCTGCAGTGAGGAGCGATTTCAAACAAAACACTTGAACTGCATCCAATCAGGACTTGCCATCTCTGGTTGCCAAGGGAACTTTCTTAGATTCACCTTACATTAGCATAATACAATGGGGGTATTTCCCAGTTGCTTACAGGTACTTGGGAGAAATGCTCTGCACACTTGATACTTCTGTAGTCTTTGCTCCAGTGTTTTGAATAAGTCTTGCTATTGAATTCCCCCCACAGACATATAGTAATATTTTCTTTCGCACAGGAATCAAAACCATTAACATCAATATGCAACAATAAAATTGCTGGGCTGATTCAGTGATTTGGCTGTGGCAGTATAATGGGATACTGTGCAGAAGATACAAGCTCAAGAGCACCATGAAGTTCCCCATAAGCTTTGATGCCTTGTGAAGGTGAAATTCGTTATTTCTGAATGGGAAGGAGCAATTTTTGCCATCCTCATTTCACTTTGAAGCAGGAACACTGGCCTTTGCACTAATTTTTTTGAAGCTCCCTCATCAGAAAAAACAAAACAAACTCACAAATCTCAAAACAAAATAAAAAACAAACCACCAAGGAAATCCTTGCACCTTAAAAAAAAAAAAATTCTTCAGGTGCTTTTAATATTTGGCTGTTACTCTGGCCAGGTGTTCACATTCATCCATGTAACATGGAGATTATTGTGTCGGGGGTGGGGGGGAATTTTAACATAGAAATGGAGTGAGGATGCTCTGATTGTATTCTTCTTGTCATGAATTGGAGGAATTTGTCTTTTAAATTGTTTTTGTTCTTAATGAATCTTAATAAAGTGTAATCTGTTTCAAAGCAGGAAGTGGCAAATTTCAAAGGGGTAGGAGTGGGGGTGGGGGAACATGGCCTAATGGTTAGGAGATGGGGCTAAGGGCATGTCTACACTTACCCTCCGGAGCGACTGATCCAGCAGGGGTTGATTTATCACGTCTAGTGAAGACGTGATAAACAGACCGCCGAGCGCTCTCCTGTTGACTCTGGTACTCCACCTGAGTGAGAGGCGCAGGCGGTGAAGACACTGCGGTAAGTAGATCTAAGTACTTCGGCTTAAGCTACGTTATTCACATGGCTGAAGTTGCATAACTTAGATCAATCCCCCTCGCCTCCCAGTGTAGACCAGGCCTAAGAGTCAGGAATCTTGGGTACTGCTCCTGGCTGTGTCAGTGACTTTGGGCAAGTCATTAAATCTCTTATCCCCAGTTTCCTATCTGTAAAAAGAAATAATGCTTGCCATATCTATCTATATATGGTAGATAGATCTGGTGGTCCCCTCTAGCCTTAAACTCTGACTCTGTCTCACAGAGGAGTTGTGAGGCTTATTCATTTAGAATGAAATTCACCCCCTCCGTATCCTTAAGTCAAAATAAGTCTGTGTCAGAGGTGAGAGGTAGAAGAGACTGCTGTGCCTGCTTTACATCAGCTAAGAATTCTCCTGGAGGACCTCTCAGCTATGCTGCTGTGTTATGGATTCAGCCCCTCCGCACCTCTCAGGTGGCATGGAAGGGCTCCAAGCAGTGGAAAGCATCTTTCCCATGGTTTGTTTAGTAGCTATAGTCGATGATGAAGAGAAGTTGTAAAAGAAAGCTAAAATGCAGTTTCTCCCTTATTTCCAGTGAAAGGAAAGCACAGTTGGTTGTAAATGTAAATATAATTGGCATGGTAATTGCTAATAACATTGTGTTTTCTTGGGGCCTGATCTAGCTCCCACTAAAGTCAGCAGGAATTGGATCGGCCCCCTGATGAATAACATATCCCTCTTCTGGCTGCAAAACAAAAAGGGGAAAATATTATCTCATTCATGATGCATAGTGTGTTTTGGTTTTTCGTTTCCCCCCCCCCAAAACATGGGGAAATGTGTTCATAATCCAATCATTCTCAGTAGAACCCACTGTGACAAAGTGCTAGAAGCTAGCAGGTGAGCCAGCACTCTGATCACTTAGGCACCAATCAGTTCCCCTGGAGACGGCTGATTGGGCAATATACAGCGAATTGGCTGATCCGACTGGGAGGGCTGATGAACCAGTTAGCCATCAGCTGAGGGTAAAACACAATAAGAGGTGTATAAAAGAAACAATGTGGGAGGACTTGGGCTAGCTGTGCCTTGTATGCTCTGAGAGCTCAAGAAAGGGAGATATCTATTCCTCCCTGGCCAAAGGGAAATGGCTAAAGGGCAAGAAACACTGGAAATACTTTGTGGCATGAGACTACTGGTGATGGGGATATAAATACACTCACATGAAATTACCACTTGTTGGACAGAGTCTGTAAGGTTTCTGGGACATTAGGGGACGGGACAGAGTGTGTCCCGTAATACCTACATTAATGCTTTTAAAATTATCTTTTGTATTGTGTATTTCTGTAGTGAAGCAGTCAGGGCATGTATATGTTGTTTTGTTTAAATAAATAATAATTTGATCAGGTTTGGTGACCCGGTGGCACTTACTTGCTTCTCAAGATCACCCTTGTATTGCCAGTATTGTGTCAAGCAGAAAGTTTCTGTAACTTATCTAAGCTGGAATTTACAATTGGAATAGAAGAAAGGAAATTGGAGCTACAGAATTTTTGTCAATCAGAGTGCAGTCATCTGCAGGAACCTTTGGGTAGATTCCTGCAGGAAATAAGACATGGTTCTTCATAGCTGGTTTAAGGAAATGGTTTTATGCTTTTGTAAAAGCATAGTTTGTAATTTGAAGAGGAAATTTTGACTTTGTTTGTGGTTCACTCAGGAAGCAGTGAGAGAGTGGAATTTCAGAATCTGACTCTTTTCATTTGTATTTCTGAATGTTAGATGAAACATTTTAATGAGAAAAGAAAAACCGTAGGAAATGAAAGAAAAACCCTCAAAAGTAATCAGTTACAAGGAATAGGATAAATTCATACAGCATTTCAATTAACTTTCCCTTCCTGAAAGACTGAGAAACCTAATTTAATAAACAATAACAATTTATATAGTGTTTTGAAAAGAAAATAAATGTGGTATCCTATTGATAGCTGTAACAGAAAGAGGCTAAAGAGAGTAGTGCTATACATATGCTGAGAAATTGTAATGAATTAACCATGTAAATCATCATGCATATAAGAGATGTATACATTATAGAAGAGTGAACTCAAGAAAAAAAAAGGGGAAAAAAAGATAAAATGCCACTTTCTGAAATCTCATTGAAAAACGCTGACTCGTACACACACACGCACGCACACAGTGGTCAGACTTCAAAAATGTGGAAATTTTAACTAGCTTGAAAGAGAATACTTATACATAGAATAGAGTATTGTGCATGTGTACACGTATATTAATAAACATAATGTGTCTTAATAAAGTTCCGATTTCATTATCTGATCTGTGAAACTTCAATCCTGTCCATCTGGCACTAGCAATCAAAATTTGTCACATAATGTGCAACACCTGAATTTGGTTGCATGTTTCACCATAATGGACATTAATAAATGTTTTAAAACTATAAAATCTGCTTTAAAAGATGGTTTTTCACTGTGTGAATTAAACCATTTTAAGAAGGAAACTGGAAAAAAACATGTTCTGTCACATGCATCCACGAGCTTCTCCCACAGAGGTCATCAGCAGGATATGAATACTCTGGACTTTCACATTCCATCACAAGGGCTCTACTACTTGGGCTACAGGAGTCATCGTTGTCCTCGCTATGGACTAGTCACTGGAGGGGGGACTTGGCACACATTTTGGACATTGGCTAAACATCTGTTTGCTAGATTGTAGTAACATATTAACAATCAGGAATCCTGGGTTGTATTCCTGTCTTTGGAAGGGGAGTGTGGCTATAGTTGTGGTTAGATATAGCCCTAACCAAAGCACCTAGATTTAACTCAGGCAGTCTGAAAGGCTGTGTGGTCAAGGGATGAAGGCTTAAGCTTAGGTCTCCTATATTAGAGACTGGCTTCTGTTCCCAACTCTGCCTAAAGTGACATGCAACTTCTCTTTTAATTTATTTATAAAATAGGAGAGCTACTCCTGGACTGATTTCTATGGCTGGGGTATGATGCTTTGATCAGAAATTTGGTCTGTAAAGTGCACAGAAATATAATTGGTTGTCAGCTGAGGTCTAATATCTCCGCAGCCCAATGAACTTCTCTGAAGCTACAAGCTATTCAGATGGCATTTTGTCGCATATTGTCCACCTTCGTGGCAGTAGAACAGGTAGCTGGATTAAGCTCTCAATGCAGCACGTGCTCCAAAAATTCAAGTTCTTGGATCATTACTTTGCAGTAATTTTTTTTAATCATCCAAAACCTTTTTGTGGCCCTAATCATGACAGGGAACGAGAACGCACAGTTCACATGGATATGTCAAGATGTGAATTTGAGAAAATATAATTTAGACTGTGAAAAAGTTCCTTAAAGTAAATAAGTAAATAAGCAGAAACAATTTCTACCATGGAGGAAAAAATACTTGCAAATTTGGTCATAAAGTTTTCTGCCATTTCAGAAGAACAACATGTTTCGCACTTAAAAGCATAGGAATTGTCATGCTGGACAAGATTAGTGGTCTGTCTAGTCCAGTATCCTGTCTATGTCCGTGGTCAGTATTAGATACTTTAACCTTCTCTAGAGAAAAGCTGTACTCAGACAGTCAGGGAATAACCTTCCAAAAGTGAGTATATTTTGCCAACTTCTGTCAGTCAGTGTTTATTTTAGGAAGCATATGGGTTTGTAACCATTCTGGTAAAAAGAATATCTAATTCAGCAGTGAATGTTCTCATTTACTAATATAAATATCTAATAATTTTTTGAATCTTACTAAGTTCTTGGCCTCAGCTACCTTAACAGTGAGTTCCACTGGTTAATTACGCATTGTGTGGAAAAATGTCTTTTATCAGCTTTCAGTTTCATTGAGAGTTTCTTTTTACTGTATTTTCCGAGTAATTAGGAGTGCCCAGTTTACTTTCACTAAACCATTCATTATTTTGTATTTCTTGATTGTGTCCTTTATTCATCACTTCTCTAAACTAAAATGCCTCATGCACTGGTGCCAGAAGTTTTTCCCTCAGCAGTATCCGTAGGGGACCGCTCTGGCACCCCGTGGAGTGGCGCCCACATGGCGCGGTATAAGGGGCGCTGCCAGCTGCCATCCCCCAAGTTCCTTCTTGCTGCCAGTGATGGTGCTGGAACATCTGCTGCTTTGGCTAGCATTGTTTCATTTTCTGTTCCTGTGAACTTTGAAAACCTGTAATATAGTTGTATATAGTTAGTAGTTTCTTAGTTACCCTTAGTAGTAGTACTCAAACTCTTAGTTAGTCCCAAACGGGACTCAGCGGGGGGATGGGGCATGCCTCCCCTGGCTTTAAACCCTGTGATTGCTGCAAATGGCTTATGCCCTTCAGCAATCCACATACCAGCTGCCTAAGGTGCTTAGGTGAAGGGCACATAAGTGACAAGTGCCGTATCTGCAAGTCCTTTAAACCTAGGACAAAGAAGGAGTGTGATATCCATCTGAAAGTGCTCCTAATGGCGTTGGCACTCATTCCGGCATGAGAGCAGCGGTCCAACTGCACTGAGCACTTTGGCCTCCGTGCACGTCCACAAGCCAGCAACAGTCCGCCTCCATGTCTCTGGGGAAGAAGCCGAAAAAGACTGTGAGGGGAAGATCTCCTACCTCCTGTAAGGAACAGGAGAGGGCTGGGCAGCTCAAGACCCCCTTCAGGAAGTCGGGCTCAAGTCGAGTGGTGCAGCCCATCTCACGCTTTGCATGTGACCCCAGATAGCGGTAGAAGCTCTAGCCAGCTTCAGGTGCTGTCAATGCCCAAAGCTCTTCCAGCAGCTCAAGAGATCCTGATGCTCCTAGTGCTCCTCGCACCGGCTCCTGCCGGAACCCAGTCTCAGGGAAAATCCACGTAGGGACTTATGGGTGTGTCCCAACCTCAGCGGTACTGATCCCTGTCGAGAGGGATGTCCCACCAGTGTTCGCCTGTTCAAAGCTGTCCCTCCTCGGGCCTGGACAGGTAGACTTAATGGAGCCCTCTTTGATCCCCACACTGGGGGCACCAATTGAGGGACTGGAGGTGTACCTCGCCGGTAGATTGGCACAGACCCTCTGAGGCACATGCCACCTGGCAAGAACTCCAGGACCGGCCCCTCCCGTCTCCAAGGGCCCAGTACTGATCCCAGGACCGATTGGACACCAGAGACTGCCGATCGCTGGGCCATCATCACCTGTCTCCAAGAAGGAGGTCACCCTACTCAGGATGATCCTCCCAGCAACTGGCCCATAGTAGCTCCTGGTCCTGTTCGACGTCCCGGTATCGGTCGAGAAGCGTGAGGTGTAGATCGCTGGGAATCCGACGTAGATCCGCTGAACGCCATCAGTCTCCAAGAGCCCGACCAAGACAGTCTCGCTCGGACAGGTTAACTTCGGGATGCAGCGTCCGGCACCAGGTGGACAAGAGCCACCGCTCAGCCCAATCCTGGTCGCCTAGTACCGACTGCTCTGCTGGTAGCTCTGGCTCAGAATGAGGTTTCCTGCGTGTGGGACAAGCCCCAGTACCGGTGGTGCCGACTACGTTATCCGCACCGAAACGTGTCCCATGGCCCCTAGTGCAGTGGCCGGTGCCATGGTATCCATGGAAACCTTGGGGGTTCACCAAACCTTCCCAGGCTGCCCAATTGGTGTCAGGAGCCTCAGAGAGGCCAGCAGCCTCGGTATGCCGTCCCCCTCCAGTGCTCGAGGCTTCAGGGCAGTAAGACCCCACAGGTCCAGGAGGACCCAGGGGAGCAAGCTGCTGGACCACCAATGGACGTGGAAGTTCCCACGGTGCCAACATCATCCTCATTGTCGCTGGACAAGGATATAATGGGGCCCCCTCGCCCAGTTCCTCTGGATGACGCCGAAGGGCACCAGGAACTTTTGAAGAGGGTCGCTTCTAGCCAGGGGCTTCAGGCAGAGGAATTGGAAGAGCAAGTACTTCGTGCCGACCAAAGGGCACAAGTATTTATACTCCCACCCAGCCCCTAATTCCCTTGTGGCTGAGGCAGTTAACCACCAGGAGAAGCAAGGACAAGCCGGGGCCACCCCCAAAAATAAAGATTCGAGGTGGCTGGATATCTTTGGACATAAGGTTTATTTGCCTTTTAGGCTTCAGCTGAGAGTGGGCAACCACCAACCAAGTCCTCCTTGGCCAATATGACTTTAATATGTGGCAAGTTATGGCCAACATTGAAGGGTTGCTCCCCAAGGCTTCAAGAAGGAGTTCCGAGCAATCTTTGATGAGGGCATGACTGCAGCCAGGGCAGCCCTCCAGGTGGTGTTGGATGCTGCGGAAGCTGCTGCCCACACCATGGCTTCCACTATCTCCATGCAGTGAGCCGCTTGGCTGCTCCTCTCTGGTTTATCCACCGAGGCCCAGCAGTCATTGCTGGACCTGCCCTTCAATGGCAGGGCCCTATTTGCAGACCAAAAAGACAGCAAGCTGCATGGACTCAAGGACTCCCGCACCACCCTGAAAACCCTGGGTCTCTCCACAGGTGTGAAAGTGGGCCAGTACGGGCCGGTACTGCGTACCAGTAAGAAACCAGTACTGGCCCCTATACAGCCCACGTTAAAGCGCTGCCACGGCAGCACTTTCACATCGCTGCCCCTTTTGCCTCCCCTGTTGGCGGCCCTGCTGGTAGGGACCCTGCCGGCAGGGCCACCAAGTGGGGAGGCAAAAGGGGCAACTATGTTAAAGCGCTGCCACAGTGCTTTAACATCATTGCCCCTTTTGCCCCCACCCCTTGCCCCTTTTTATTCCCCACCCCCGCGAGCCACCCACCTCCATTCCCGCCCAGTTGCCTCCCCCAGCCCCTTTTCCCCCGTCTCAAGCCATCCACCTCCACTCTCGGCCCAGTCAGGCTCGATCTGTAATAAGCGGGGGCCAAACGGATGTATGAGGGTGCACCAGAGGGTGACCTATCAGACTGTTCCCTGGATACATCTTTCTTATCCAACTGCCTTTCCCCTTTTCTCCTGGTGTGAACCGCTATAACTTCAGACTGCTGGGTCCTCAGTACCCTCCAGTTCCTTTCTACTCCCCCACACTTCCCACCTGCCTTCCCCATCCCCCTTCAGAGATCCTTCTCATGAGAGTCTCCTCGTGCAGGAGGTAAAGCGATTACTACAGCTAGGGGGTGGAGGAAGAAGTTCCTCTCGAGTACAGGAACAAGGGGTTCTATTTCCGGTACTTTTTAAATCTAAAGGCCAAAGGTGGTCTACAGCCCATCCTGGACCTGCAAGACCTCAACAAGTACCTAAAGAAGCTAAAGTTCCGCATGATCTCTCTGGCTTCTATTATCCCCTCCCTGGATCCGGGAGACTGGTATGCTGCCCTCAACTTGAAGGATGCATACTTCCACATAGTGATCTTTCAAGGACACTGACACTTGCTCTGGTTTACAGTGGGGCCCCACCACTACCAGTTTATGGTCCTCCCATTTGGCCTGGTGACAGTACTGAGAGTGTGTACCAAGTGCATGTCAGTGGTAGCGGCTTACCTGAGGTGCTGAGGTATCCAGATCTACCCATACTCGACGACTGGCTCATCAAGGGCAGCTCCAGGTCTAAAGTTCAAAGGGATGTTGTGATGCTTCAAGCTACGTGCTGCACTCTGGGCCTCTTGGTAAATGACAAAATCAATGTTCGTGCCAGTGTAGAGGACAGACTTCATCGGAGTGGTCCTCAACTCGACCTGCACCAGGGCATTCCTGCCACTGGAAATGTTCCACACGTTGACGAAACTCATCACGGAAGTCTCCGCATTTCCTTTGACTACTGCCAGGGTCTGCCTGCACCTGCTGGGCCACATGGCAGCGTGCACTTAGGTGGTCTGCCATGCCAGGCTCTGGATGCAGCCTCTGCAACAGTGGATGGCGGCAGTCTATTCCCAGTTCTGAGACCCCCTGGAAAAGATAGTTATCAAAGATCGATACTTGCCTCGCTGCAGTGGTGGACCAACCGCAGAATAGTCCTTGAAGGAGTTCCGTTCAACAACCCTGCCCCCTCCATTGAGTTGGTGTTGGACGCCTTGGACCTCAGCTGGGGGGTGCATATCGGCGTCCTCCAGACTCAGGGCATGTGGTTCCGGGACAAAGCATGGTTGCATATAAACGTCAAGGAGTTCCAAGCAGTCTGGCTGGCATGTGGAGTCATCTTGCCCCACCTGTTGGGCAAGGTAGTACAAGTCCTGATGGACAACACAGCCTCGACATTCTACATCAACTGGCAAAGGGGGGGCATGCTCATCGGTTCTCTGTCAGGAGGTGCTCCGTCTATGGGACTCCTCCGTCAGCCACGAAATCCACCTGGAAGCTTGTCACCTTCCCGGCATCAGGAATACACTGGCAGACCAGCTCAGCAGGGACTTCCCCTCTCATCACATGTGGTCGCTCCATCCAGAGATAGCCTGCATGATCTTCCGAAGGTGGGGAACTCCCAAGTTAACCTGCTACCAGACAGAACAGGAAATGCCACAGGTTTTATTCTCGACAGGGTCTGAGCAAGGACTCCCTTTCCAATGCCTTCCTCCTGTCGAGTTCAGGGAGCCTGATGTATGCTTTCCCTTTGATTCCACTCAGCAGCAGGGCCCTGGCAAAGATCAAGAGAGACCAGGCACAGGTTATCATGATCCCCTCTGCCCCCGACGTGGCCTCGCTAGCACTGGTTCAGCACTCTCATGAGCCTGTTGGCCCCTCCCTGGCCCCTGTCCAACCGACTGGACCTGCTATCACAGGACCATGGTCGGCTCTTACACCCCAAACTTTGGGTCCTTCCACCTCTCAGCATGGATCTGTTCAGGAGTCCAACAGGTCCTCCTGGAAAGTAGAAGCCCTCAACTAGACTGACTTACCTGGCCAAGTGGACAAGGTTTTCCCACTGGGCATCTGAATGAGGCATCTCTCCCTTGCGTTCCTCCATACGGGCTGTCCTCGACTGCCTGATCCATTTGAGGAACCAGGGCCTGGCACACTTTTCCATTATAGTGCATCTTGCAGCCATCTCCGCTTTTCACCTGCCGATCCAAATACAGACAGTGTTCTCACATGACATGACGGTCAGATTCTTGAGAGGGCTGGGTAGACTCTTCTCCCCAGGGACGGGAGCCGACACCTGTGGGAAGAGTCTCCCCAGCCCTCTCAAGAATCTGACCGTCATGTCATGTGAGAACACTGTCTATATTTGGATCGGCAGGTGAAAAGCGGAGATGGCTGCAAGATGGGATAGTGGGATCTTAACTTGGTCCTCTCTAAGGTCACTGGCCCACCCTTTGAACCGCTGGGGTCCTGCTCCCTTTCCCATTTGTAATGGAACGTCACGTTCCTGGTGGCAGTGATGTCAGTGAGATTGGTCTCAGAAATTAAAGCCTTGACCTCAGAACCATTGTACAGAGTCTTCTACAAAGATAAGATTCAGTTGCAGCCCCACCCAGCCTTCCTGCCAAAGGTGGTCTCCACCTTCCATATGAACCAGGACATCTTCCTCTCGGAGTTCTGTCCCAAACCACACAAGACCAGTAAAGAGAGGCGTCTTCGTGCCCTGGACGTCCAGAGGGCCTTGGCTTTTTACTTAGAACTTACCAAGCCTTTCTGTAAATCAACTCAACTCTTCATCGCTACAGCGGATAGGATGAAGGGTCACCCGGTGTCCTCGCAGAGGATTTCCAATTGGATTACCTCGTGCGTAAGAACCTGTTATGACGTAGTGGAGGTTCTGTTGTCGCCGATTGTCAGAACCCTCTCAATGAGAGCTCAGGTGTCTTCAGCGGCCTTACTGGCGCACGTTCCTATCCAGGACATCTGTAGAGCCACAACGTGGTCCTCTGTAAACACGTTTACTACTCATTATGACATCATTCAGCAGGCCAGGGACGACACTGGGTTCTGCAAAGCCGTGTTGCAATCTACACGTTTGTGAACTCCTACTCACCTCCAGGGGTACTGCTTTGGAGTCACCGAATACGGAATGGACATGAGAAAGCACTCGAAGAAGAAAAGACCATTACTTTTTTCATAACTGCTGTTCTTTGAGATGTGTTGCTTAAGTCCATTCCATGATCTGTCCTCCTCCCCCATTGTCAGCATTTCCAGCAAGAAGGAACAGAGTTCGGGGAGCTGGCAGCGCCACTCCAGGGAATGCTAGAGCTAGTACCCTATGGATACTGCTGAGGGAAAAACTTCTGGCACCCGCGCATGTGGCGAGCACACACACCTAATATGGAATGGACATGAGCAACACATCCAGAAGAACACCAGTTACGGAAAAGGTAACTGTCTTTTTTCCGTCTCTCCTCCATGCTTTTTAATCATTTCCATTGCCTGTGTCTGCACCCTTTCTGTTTCTGCCCTTTTTAAAGATGAACTTGAACACAGTATTCCAGATGAGGGCATATAATTGATTTATCTAATATTATAGTAATACCTGATTATAATTTGTTTTGTCAACAATGAAATTAATCTGCCACTGTGCTGCCCATTCGTTTAGATTTGTTAGGTCCCTCAGAGTGTTCTCTGGTATTGACTAGCTTAAATAATTCTGTCATCTGCAAATTTTGCTACCTCAATCTTCATTTCTTTTCCAGCATATTAATAAATGTATTAATAACAATTAGTTATAGAGAATCTTGTGGCACTCTATTGTTAACCTTATGAAATGTTAGAAATTGACCACATATTCCTACTCTCTTTTTGTATCTTAGCCAGTTTCCAATACAAGTAAGTATTTTACTTCTCACTCCTGACTCCTTAGTTACTTTAATACCCGTTTGTCAGGGACTATATGAAAGGCTTTTTAAAAGGCCAAATAAATTGTCGATTGTTTTTCCTTTCTCCATTCTTTTCTTTACACTGTAAGCACTGCAGTAAATTTGACCATCAGTTTTCCTTTAAAATCATACTATTTGTCCCTAATCTATCATGCCCATCAAGGTTTTTTATAATTCTGTATTTAATTGTTTCATCTAGTTTACCAGGTTTTGATGTAATGTTTATTGAGCTGTAATTCCAAGGACCACTTAATTGATTTTTTTTTTAAAGACTAGGTACTTTTGCTACCTTCCATCCTTTGATATACTAACTGATTTTAGTAAGGAAAAAGTTTCCCCATGTCCTAATGAATTTAACCCTCTTTTCTTTGCACCATCTTGTCCTCCATACATTGAGACTGCCTAATAGCCCTACACATAGAAGCATTTCAAAGAGAGCTTCCACAGGATACATCTATACTGCAAAAAAAAAAAAAAAACCAAAAAAACCCCAAACAAAAAAGCCCATGACAGCAAGTCTCAGAGCCTTGGATCAACTGAGTTGGGCTTGTGCTATACAGGGCTCAAAATAGCAGCGTAGACATTCCTGAAAAAGGTGGGAGCCTAGGCTCTGCAACCATCCCCGGGTTTCGGAGCCTGGGCTCCACCCTGAGCAGGAAAGTTTATACTGCTATTTTTAGCCCCATACCAAGAGCCCCACAAGCCTGAGTCAGTTGCCTTGGCTCTGAGACTTGCTGTCTTGTTGTTGTTATTGTTTTCTGTGTAGATGTAACCATAGAGGTACTGGATTTAAGCCCTTTTCTGTTAATCTAAATGTAGAATGAAATCCTGGCTCCATTGAAGTCAATGGGAAAAGTCCCATTGGCTGAAATTGGCCAGAATGACTCTCAGACACAGGAACTCTGTCCTACACTGCCCTGTTACTGGTCAAGTTGTATGCTACAACTGCAGGTTTCTCATTAGCACTTGCTTGTCTTGCACGTTCTTTGCATAGCAAACCACCAAAAGATTCTCACTCATCAGATACCCAGCTATCAATATTTCTAACCATCAAATCTTCCAGCACCACCTCCTGGCTCACAATTGTGCCCCCAACATACTGAATGAGTGTTGTAGGGCAGGCTATCTCCCCAGTACCCCCTTGTGTCCCGGGGCTGCTCTGCAGCAGCCTTCCCTCAGTTGCCCCCATAATGGACTTCCTTAAATAAACCATACACAGGCTTTTTTGATCAATAATGCTCCTTTCCCAAGGATCTAATTTATTGGCATAAAACACCAAAGTCCTGGGGCTTCTCTTCTTCCCTCCAAGTCTGCTCTTTGCAGCTCTTCCCTGCTTTGGCAGGCTCACAGTGCTTCCTGACTGGGATCTTTTTCTACTCATGTGGAGTCCACTCTCCCTGGCCCTCAGCCATCACTAGCTCTCTGATTTCCAGGCCCATACCTTACCCGCAATTTAGAGTTCCCTACTCACTGTAGCTCTTCCGAAGTTTCTACCACAGCTTCTTCTGGTTCTCTCCCAAAGCACCCCCCTCACCCCCCATTCCTCACTGGCTGAAGCTTTCTACTGCTCTTATAAGGGAAAAACCTGATCCCATTCATATGTGCCTACTTAGTTACTAAGGTTGGCTTACCCCAGGCCTCGAGTGCTTAAAGGGACAAGTCATCCTGTTACAACAAGGAATAATCAACACATTTTCAACAGCAATCAATTTAGAACTGTTCTATATATTATAAAATAAACATCTAATTAACAAACAAAACAAACATAAATCTGGCCCTTTAAAAAAGCTATTTTAATCCTGATCGGGTTGCTTTCAGCAGTCTGTTCCTAATCATTTTGCAGTGAAGTATAAACATCTCAGAGGTGTTTGTGCATTTAATCTCAAACTGTCAGACTAGGGAAGTGCAGATCATATTCTGGAGGAACAGCACCTGCTCTCTTCCTGATTTTGTTTTCTTTGGGAAAGGTTGAATACAGTATATCCTCCCAACCAGTTGTTTCAATGATGATAAAAATTTCACATCTCTCCTCCCTGTTTACTTAGTACTGCTGTGCCCTAGATATGACAACGTGTGCAGATCCAGTAGTAATAATGAAATCTATGGAAAAGAGGCACACCGAGGAGAAAAAAGACATTAGATGATGACAGCTTTTATTCCCTGCTGTTGTTGGACTGCAAACGGGTAGATAGTTTGCAACCAAGGCTGAAAAACATTTAAACTTTATTTACTAGACAATAAATAATACAAAAACTGCCTGCCAAATGTTGAAGATGAGAGCTGTCATTGAATTCATACTGTGGCTGTTGATGTTTTCTTTTAGTCTCACTAAAATAAGCCAGGGTTTTTCTGTTTTGGAAAAAACGGGGCCCAATCCTCCCCTCCACTGGCAAAATCCATGGGGATTTTAATAAAGAAAGCTTTGCAGAAATACTGCATCTTGTTACAGTTTGTGTACTGCTTTATTCCCTCAGTTGCACAGGGAAGGCAACCTTGCAGAAGTGGAGGGGGAGAGGCAGTTGCCAAGGTCAAGGATAATTGAGAAACACCACAAATCCCCACCCAGGCCTTCAGAGCAGATCTCTCCCCCCCTCCCCCCGTGTGGAATCCTGGGCAAAAGTATGATTGTACAGGCACTTCTAGAAATAAAAGAGACGATTTGGATTTAACTTTTTAGATTACATGATTACATATAGCGGTCTGGAGATCTTTCTACTGGTCTTCTTCCACCCTTGAAAGTGACACTGCATGCAAAGGCCTGCAGGCCCACTGGATGTATAATGTGAGATCTTTCATCAACTTCCAAATTATTTTAATTCACCCCTTCTTCCAGTGTTTCACTCATGCTTGCAGTTTATCTGCCAAACAATCCAGAATTGTCCCCGGTGTGATAAACTCAAACCCCTAACCTGTAGGAATCCTCTGGTTTCCCTTCCTTCTGCTGCTGTCAGGCCCATCAGTCCTCACAACTTTCAGAAACCCTCCAAACATCCATATCTCCATGTTCAAATTACAGTATGTAATCAGGGAGCATTCTGGGAAGGGGATGGTGGACTTGTCATAGAGGTCAGGAGAGTGGGCAGCTAGAGGTGATGGGGCACCAGAGTATTTTGTATTTTCTTTTGGAAGCTGGGAAAATAAAATATAAACACCCCCAACTCTGTTCCAGTATACTGGATTTCTGCTTATGTTGCTGAATGTTGCTTTAGTACATGGTTCTCAATCACTGGGGGACCACGAGCAAGTTTCAGGGAGTCCTCCAAGCATGGTCAGCGTTAGACTCGCTGGGGTCCAGGGCAGAAAGCTGAAGCCCCACCACATGGGACTGAAGTCCGGGGCCATGAGCCCTGTCACCTGGTGCTGAAGGTGAAGCCTGAGCAATGTAGCTTGGTGGTGGGCCCTGTGGCATGGGGCCTCAGGCAATTGCCCTTCTTGCTACCCCCTAACGCCAGCCCTGGCTTTTATATGCAGAAAAACAGTTGTTGTGGTACAGATGGGCCATGGAATTTAGCATGTTGGGGGGCCTCAGAAAGAAAAAGGTTGAGAACCCCTGCTTTAGTATATTATAGCATCATCAGTGATCCAAAATGTTGCATAAGTAGCAAGTTAACATTATCAAGAGTAACCTAACTTTTCATGTGCTTTTTGCCATTTGTGTTTTTCAGTTATCTTTCTTAATACTGCACTAATCACGTGGAGTTTGCATTTAATTCTAGCAGTAGTTTTTGTGCTGCCATCTGAAACATTCACATTCATTATCCCTTCAACTGAGAGAGTTTCATTATACATCTCTCAAAAGCAAATTCACTAAGGTGACTGAAAACAACCTAGCACGTTTTTCTACAAGGTTTTGTATTGTAATGTAATAAGTGTACACACACTCAAAGCTTTGGCAAGTCATAATGGCTTAATGTTTGTTTATTTGAAGAAGCAAATAGATGTTTGTGTAAATATTTGCTTGTAAGCAGCTTTTTTAAAAATTTTAATGTAACTTCTTGTACTCCAAATCCTAAAGACCTTACTAGTTTTTACTCAGACTTTAATTCATTGGGGCCCTGTATGAAGATGGAAAAATAGGTGTATATTTTTCTGACGAAGCATGAGAAGGATATAATGTATACAGAAAATACCCTGAAAATAGTTACACATTAACATCATGTTGTGACAGGATAGCCTGCACTGCAAGGTTGTAGATTCAGTGGTCCTGATAGTTCTAAACTGATGGTTGAAACAGTTCAAAAATGTCAAATTTCAAAGTTTTCCAACTAAACAAAGGGGATGATTTTTTCATGAAAATTCACCCCATTTTTCTGCCAGCTCTTTGTGGATCCTTCACCTTCACGTGAATTGTGAGATTGTGTCAGTCACTTACTACAGGGGAAGGGCTCAGCTTTATCTTCCGAACATTCCCATCTGCCTTAAACTTACTCCTTTCCATGTCTGCTGTCTCCTTCTGTTCCCTGATTCCTTCCTCATGGCAGATTAGCCTTACCTGTCCCCAGGACCTTAAAGTAGACAAACTCAGCAGCATGAAGCAGAAGGAACAAAAGGAGTATGTATCCTGTTGCAAGTGCAGGACCTCCTTTGTAGAAGAGGACTGCTTGCTTTGTTCCCAAGAAAGATTATCCCAAGGGGCCTCTCTGACCTGGAGGAGTTTCCTATAGAATAACCAGGCAGACCAGTATGGAGCATCAGTGGGTCACATTGAGAAAGCAAGTAGCCTTTCTGACTCCCTTGTGGATAGGCAGGCAGCTCTAGGATGGAGTCTCAACACTGTAGAAGCTCTAGCCTGTCAAACCTTTGAAGTCCTGCAGCCTTCAGTGGGATCAGGCAGTAACTCTTCAATGCCCCTAGGCTAGCACAAACAGGCCAGTAAGCAGAAGAGGAAATGCCTCAAGAAGATAACCCTTACAGCATCCTTTCACTCAAGTAGCTTCAACCCGCTTCTTAACTGGCCCCTCAGTCAGCTGGTATAGTGGATAATAAGCAGGCAGTGTGCCCCTTAAGGCTCCTCTCTGGGACACTTCCTCCCAGAACATCATGGAATTTTACCTGGGATCTCTGGTCCAGGCATCCAGCTCCTTGCTGAAAGTGCCCCAAGGGTGTTGATAGATCAGTGATACTCAGACCTCAGTGGTTCAGGAGCCAGATTAGAGATCAACTTTACCCAAAAGAGCCACAGTAATAGTGTGATTCTGTGGTTTCATTTATTGTAGTATTATATATTCAGTCACACAGTGTTTTGACATGTGCTGCAAAGAGCTGTAGGAGACCCATTAAAGAGTCTCTATGGCTTGAAAGCCTCAGTCTGAGTATCACTGAGATAGATGCTGCTAACACTGGACAGACAGGTGGATTTCTTTACTCCACCCTCCAATGTCTCAGAACTCATTCTCCCTTCCCCTTGTTGTAACTGGGGATAAAAATGTATTTTAGCCAAACTTAAACCTTCTCTGAAGAACTCATAGAAGCAGTAGTGCTTTTTCTGAAATTCCTTCTTCAATTACATTAATCTTCAGCAGTGTGCTTGAATAATTTAACTATCCCTTGAAATAAATATATTCAGTACACTCAAAGGTCGCTTCTTAATCTTCTTTGCTCTAGAAATAAGATCTCTGTGAGGTGGTAACTGAAGAGATGATCATAGTAGTACATCTTGCACTTCGGGGTCTGAGCTCTCCTCTTTATTTACCATAATCTCTTGAACTTCTAGTAAAAATGTTGTAGGCTCTGTAAAGATCAATTTGCTGCTTTGAAATTCAGTCTCAAAACTTCTCCCAAGATGTTTTTGCCAACATTAGAACTTTCATTATGAGCCAGGAAGCCCAGAACTCCCAAGTTACTACTTTTAATACTGTTTTTATGAAATCCTATTTAGAATGAATAGTTTCAATGAATCTATGCCGATTAGCACCCAGCTAAGAATCAAGCCAATATCTTTAATCCCTGTATTTAATACTATATGCAAAGAATCTGCTTTAGCAGCGAGTACTTGAGACTGATCTTTTCAGTTTAAAATTTTAGGGCTCGATCTTCATCATAGTAAATCTGCTTAGCAGTCTTGGCTTCAGTGCAGCTACACTGATACGTATCAGCTGGGGGGGGGTCTGGTCTATAGTGTTAAAGGTCCCTGAACTGTTGATCAATAGAAAGAATTCTCCCAGGAATGTAGTCTTTTTTTTTTTTCCCCCTCCAGTTTTTCACGATAAGTCACCATTAAATTAAATCAATAAACTGAAAAGGTGGTCAAAATGTTTTGGTTGGTCAGCCACAAAAGATTCTTGTTTGGGAGGAATAGATTCATATCTTTCAGGGCCAGAAGGGACCATTGTAATAATCTAGTCTGACCTCCTGTATAACACAGACTACAGAATGTCCCCAAAATAATTCCTAGAGCAGATCTTTTAGAAAAACAGCCGATCTAGATTTAAAATGGTCATTGAAGGAGAATCTACCACTACCCTTGGTAAAATGTTCCAGTGGTTAATTACTCTCACAGTTACAAATTTACACCTTATTTCCTGTCTGAATTTGTCTAACTTCAACTTCCAGCCATTGGATCATGTTATACCTTTGTCTGCTAGACTAAAAAGCCCATTATTAAACGTTTGTTCCCCATTTAGATACTTACACCCTTAACCTTCTCTTTAAGCTAAACATATTGAACTGTTTGAGTCTACCATTGTAAAACAGGTTTTCTAATCTTTTAATAATTCTCGTGGCTCTTCTTTGAGCCCTCTCTAATTTATCAACAGCCTTCTTAAATTGTGGGCACGAGAACTTGCATCAGTATTCCAGCTATGGTTGCATCAGTGCCCAAGTACTCCTAGCCAAGATTCCCCTGTTTATGCATCCCAGGATCACACTGGCTCTTTTGGCCACAGTGTCACACTGGAAGCTTATGTTCGGCTGATATCCACCATGATCCCAAATCTTTTTCAGAATCACTGCTTCCCACGATAGAATCCCCTGTCTTCTGTACAGCCTATGTTCTTCTCCCCCAGATATATACAATAGATAACCTGGTCTCTGCAGGGGAGATGTGTTTAGAGCCCTCGACTACAGTGTGCTCTCTGTGACCACGTCCAGGTAACTTAAAATTAAAATCTAGGGGGAGAAATTCCCTGTCACTTAGTATTTTTAGAAACCAAAAGGTCCAAGCTAAAAATTTCAGCAGCTAAGGATCAAAACATCATTGACTTGGAAACCCCTGATCCAATAAAAAAGGCAGCGTGGGTGGGTGGAAATAACAGCTGGTAAACAACCATAGCAGTGAGGCACTTGGAGCAATAGGGTCTAGATACTTATTAGAAAGGAGCCAGGATTTGTAGGCTCCTCTGTCTGGTATCAGTTGTTGAGCAAGTAAGTCTCTATCTAAGTAAGTGAGTCTCTATCTGGGTGACAGCTGTTACAGCAGTGGTAGTATCTTTTAAGCGATCCTCTCTCTGGTGCACCCTTCCTGGAGCTGCAGGTCTCTGAGACAGCAGCAACTTTTACAGCAGCTCTCTGTTAGACGCCCCTCTCTTGGGTGTGCAGGTCCAGCCATAATTTAGCCTAAAATCTTCATCTCTGTTGTTTAGTTGAATGACTCAAGAGAGAGTTATGAAATCATAATATCTTATTAACAAGGACTTTAAAAACAAAGTAAATCTTCAAAGCGTAGGCTGACACTGAGTTAAAATGTCATAAATCTGTATGATGATAATCTTGACTATTTAGGTTCTATAGTCTGTGAACTTGTTTATCCTAAAGTTTTCAAAGAGAAAATGAAAATTATGTTCCATGGTCTAAACTGAAACATCGGTCTAACTTGTATATCTGCTATATTTGGGCCAATGTACTTCATAATTATGATTAACATAAATTAACATAATTCCAGCAGAACTACATAATCAGCCCTCTTCATAGAGTGGAGAGCTGTAGAGATGTACATTGAAAGATGACTCTTACGAATAAACAAGTTATTGAACATTATTTTAAACGTTCAATGTCAAAACAGTTCATTATTGAATATTCTTGTTAATGAAGGTTGAATCTCAGAAGTCTTGGAGGTCTGGTTTGGATAAGCATCGAAAAGTTCATATGCTTATCTAACCCCCGATCCTTTTTGAGTTTCCCTTTCTGGCTCCTCAATGCTCTTCCAATCCTCTTATCTTCATAAGAAATTTTCAGGGGGACTTTCTGTGCCTTTTCTTCTCCCTACATTCCTTCCAGCCTGTCCAACATCAAGGGCCCTTCCCAGAGGAAGTAGATGTCTTTCCAATAACATTGGCAAGATCTGTTGCCTGTTTTAAATTGTGACTCCTTTGTGGTTTTACTTTTACAGTTTGTCTTTGTTAAAAATTTTCAGCACACTAGAACAAAACCTTGAGGAGTTATGTTAACTGACACAATGTTAACTGAAACTTAGCCATCAGTGTAGATAGGGACAAATCACATTCAGTAATACAGCTCCTCACTGCTGGGTTCTAACTCAATGTAAATAAGTACTGAAGACAACCCATTAGTGATACCCCAGAATGCCAGGGTTTGAGGCTTCTTCAGGTGCTATGGAAGAATGCCCAGAGCTGACACCAGCATAGAGAGGATCCACTACCAAAGGTAGTAAAGGAAAGGCGGAACTATTTGAACCTGGGATGGAAGGATAGGCTTCTGATTAAAGACTAAACCTGGGATTCAAGAGATCTGGGTTCAATTTCTAGACTCTCTAGGTGACCTTGAGAAATTTACTTTGTCTCTTTGCCACAGTTTCCCATCAGTTACATGGGGATTATACTTCACTGCCTCACAGGGGAGTTGAGACACTCAGATACTACAGTCCTGGGGCAAATACCTAGATAGGATGGGTACAAGTTTAAATTGTCTTACGGTAGATGACTGGGTGCACCTCTTTGCAGGGCTGATGGAATATCCTGCTCGTGCTTTAGATTTTCCCATTTGTGGCTAATTGTTGTTCTATGGTCACAAAAACACACAGTCCAAACAATAACCAGAATCAAATGATTATATATCTTTGTTATTTAATCCCAATAATTTTACTGCCTGACAAGCATTTAAGATACAAAAAAGATTGTCCTCCAACTTGGTGACAATAATATTCTCGAATATAGTGAGATCTACATATACCCCATATTCCCATGGACAACAAATCTGTTTTTGAAACTTTTAAAATGTTAATTTTAAATTTAATTTAATTTTAAAATTTTAAAAGGCCAATAACTGACCTGACAGCATACCTGCCTAACCTTAGGCCTTTGACCTGAGTCTTAGTCTATGTGGGACTTTCTCCTTTGTGAAAGTGATGTTGACTAGACTAAAAAGAAAAGAATACTATACAGGCAGGCCACAAAGCAAATAGTTTTTGAATTCCAGCATCATTCAGTTTCACTTAAAATAAAGGATTTTATTTTTCCCATTTAAAAAGGAAAAGGTCAGCCAAAAGGAAGAGCTCAGGATTTTCAATCTTGCACTTTTAGCAGGCATGCCTAATAGATTCCCTTTCTCCCAATGATCTACCCCACAATAAACTGCTAGAAACATAAGGAACTAGATATTTATGCAAGCATCAGATAAACCTGCTGTCCTCTTGAAGCTTCATTTTGTTTTAGAATATTTTTGAAAACAGTAGTTCGTAAATATGTCATGTTCGCCAAAATCAGCCAATGTTTCCATTATTTGGTCAAAATTTAAGTGCATTATTTTTTCCCCACTAGATGGCTTTTCAGTAAAATGGCATGTCAGACTATTAATTGCCACTACTGCTTTAAAGCTTTTGTATTGTACCTGGAGTGGTATCTCTTTTGAATTAAAGCATACAATGAAAGTAAGATCACGAAGAAAAATATTTAAATTGTATTTGGTTACGGGGGGGGGGGGGGGAAGGGGCAGAGAGAAAATAAAGAAATTGAAAAGAAAATCTTTATATTTAAGATAAGTGAAAATTGTCTTTACAATGTTCCTTTTTTTAAAAAACATATAGATTTTAATGTTGCCTGTGTTTTCTTAAATTATCAGTGTAGTTCTTGACTTAATTTGGTTAAATTTATATTTATATTTTATCATAGCAGCAGTTCACACATAAAAAGTCAAATATGTAACATGGATAGAAATGCCAAAAAGTCTCACACAACAAAAGATTCAAAATGATTATCAGCTCTGCATGATTGTGATAATGTCCATGCTCACAGTCATGGTGTCTTCATAAATAGAGACTCTACAGTGTTTTATCTGTATGTTTACATTGTTTCTTGCCTAGTTTCTGCAGTTTTAAATATTGAACAGTTATTAGTTAGTAACCTTGTTTTACTTTAATAACTGATAACCACAAATATCCTTTTCTCCATAAAGTGTTAATAGTCATTTGGCCTTTTGACCCCCGGTTTTGACTTTCAGTAAGGCCACAATCTGTGCACATGCAACTATGCATGCACATACTATCTGTGCACTAATATCTGTAGATGCAGGTGGTTGAATTGGCATATACAGAATGATGTTAGGAAATGGAATTTGCAGGTGAAACATTTGGCATTTTTGCATACAGGTGTCAGTACACCAAAAGTGCAGTCATTGATGTGATTGTGAAAAGTTGTAATGCTAAAGTGGAGGCCAGAATCTGAAAATCAAGCTCTGATTGTCTAATGTAAAGTTTGCCTCAATTGTTCATTTTCATGATAGGTATGACTATTGTAAGGTTCTGCTGTTTCATATTTCTTGGCTGAGTTAGACAACCTATGATTCAGGACCTTCCTATTCCATAACATCAGTAGACCTTGGCCTTTCACATAACAGTAGACTCCAAAGGGCTGGCTTGGGAAGTCCAGAATGTTGCTTCAGGATATAAGTCTCTCTCAGAATGACTGTAATGTATTATGTAGTACGTAAAATAAATTACAGTATAGTAAGTCTCCCCCAACCCCATAATATCTGCATTCCTTTTACATGATTAGGAAAAGGCAAGATTTGCTCAAAATGGAGAGCACATACTGGTACCCCATCTCTCTTCAGAATCCAACCAGCTGCTGTGAAAAAGGACCTGGGATATCACTAGCTAGGAGATTAAGGACTGGATTCTGCAAATTGTTAAACACCCTCAACTGCCATTAAAAGAATCTCACAATCTCTTCACATACTTGTTAAATAAAAGGGATGACAAAATTGAATCATTATGGTACTCCACAGGTGACAAGTGTAAGGAAGAAGAGTAATTAAAACATCCTAAGCTTCTGAGATCACTACAAAAATAATGAATGAAACCAGTTCCAGATCATTTATGAGCCCCCTCGGGTCCCAGGGACAAATCAGCAGCACCCACAGCATCAAAGCCTGCTTAGATCTAGTAGTATCATTGTGGATGTCTGACTTCTTCTCATTTCCCCGAGGAAATGATACACAAATGAATCATCTGTGTGCCATGCCCAGGTCTGAAGCCAAACTGATACTGGTTTAGAAAAACTGGAGAAAATCAAATACTATTGGGGTTGGCCTACTATCCCCTTCTCAGTGATCTTCCCCAGAAATCAGGGGTTACAGGTAATTGGTGAGGTTGTTAATCCCTAGTGACAATTTTTATGAGCCAGAGCCAGGCCATAGCATAGTGTTTAACAATAGCTGCCAGTTTGACTTCCCTAAGGGAGGCATTAACAATTCCTGCCAATAAAGGTCTAAGGCATTCTCAACCGACATGGGTCTAATTTTCAGGTGGGTGAATGGACATTTCCCAGCACATTTCAACTGTGAGACTGGTAGAATCTCAGTCAGGGGAGGCAGTGCATGTGATTCCTTCTGGTTTGATGTTGCAGCTACTCTGCTACTGAGACTGACCCAAATCTAACCATCTTATCTGCAGAAAAGATGAGAAACAGTCAACTCTGAAACCTTGTAAAGGCAGCGTATATGAATGGGGAGACCCATGACTTGGAATGGGGCTGCTGGATAGGAGTTTACAGATGGTATTCCTACTGCTAAAGTAGTTCTTCCTCATCTCAAGTTATTGAGAACTTTGGTTTTAGTGCTGAAGGTCACAAGTTGAGTCCCTACTGATGGCTGCAGTGTTTGTGCAGTAACTGGGAATTCACTGGGACAGAGGTAAAGAATTAAATGTTTGTCTTTACCACAACCCTGGGATAGGTTCAGAAAAAAACTCCCTATGGCACAATGAGGAGATTCCTATCTGGTCTTCTACCATTGATAGCTTAGTTTCCTCTTCTCCTGCTTTATTTATTACAGGCCAGTCAGCTTCAGCCTTTGTACAAATAACCACCCAACACATGCCTTGCTGCTCCTTATCCTGAGGGAGCAGGTGGGAAGAAAGGCTCAGGAAATGAGGGATGCTCTGTCTTCCTGCTGCTCGCCATGGCACCGCCTAAAAACTTAGAAACTACCTACTTCCACTTGTGATTCTTCCCCCCTAACCCTGACTTCACCTATCTCTGTCTTGTTTCCAAAACTGCCCCACTCCTTCCAGTTAGTCAAGTTATGTCTGTGCCTGGGGCATTTATCCACTGTAACCTATTTAGAGCTTTGATTTCTACCTTTAAAATGTTCTCTCACTTAAAACCAGTTCTTCACATATTTGAGTCAATTAACTTCAGTAGAGTTACCCCTGATTTACAGCAACCTGAGTGAAGAATCTGTCCTTTTGATTTTTGCCCCTTTACCTTTTTTAAAATACATGCTTCAGGGTTGCCCTTTAACTTAAAAAAAAAATTGGTGCTGGAGCTGTTATTCTTTTCTTAATTCACCGCATTGCGGCATGCCATTGGAAGTATGGTCCAGTGGTAGGGCATGGGACACAGGTGAGCTGGGTTATAGTCTGTCTGTCTCTCATATGGATCAGCAATGTGATCTGGGAGAAATCATTAAACTTTCTTCCTCAGACTCACTATATCTAAAATAGAGAGATGGTTGAAAATCACTGTATCAGTGCTAAGTGGTGTTATTTGTCAGGCAGTATATCCACTGTAAACCACAATTTATGAGAAGACGGTCTCGATCCTTACTCTGAATTCCCTTCCTTTTGCGAATTCAAGTCAGACCAACATTAATTTGACATTTTTTGTAGTTTATTCTTAAACCCGTCCCTCGCCAAACATCTTGCTTTTTGAGTTACCGTAAGCCTACTGCAAATAAACTAATCATAGAAATTAAATAGTGATAAAACTGTTGTTGGCTTCATATAATAAATTTTATCCAGTATTTAAATGGCAATTATTTCCAGAAACTTGGCAATTGTAGCCACACAAACGATCAAATTGATTCCCGTCACAGTCCATCTTTGTCTGGAAAGGAAATGCCAGTAGTGTGTGAAAAATGGATTATTAAGGACCTTGGTTCTCTGAAGGTGGCTCGTATGTTCTGTTTGCTAACACAGCATCTTACTGGAAAAAAAAAAAAAGTGCAGCTTTTCCCTATCCCAGATTATTTTCCCTACAAATCTTTGGAGCAGGGGCATGTGGAATTAGTTTAAGCAAAGCTGAACCTTGATCCTTCTGACCGCCTTGTCTTTCCTGTGCTGTTTTGTCTATGCCTGCCTCAGAATATGTCAACAAATTTCCTCTAAACTCGGAAGGTGGGGGGAAGGAATGGTGATTCTCGCTCTCTCTCTCTTTTTTTAAGGGAATAATTTAGAACAGACGTGCTTTCAAAAATGGTACAAGTTTGTCTTGTAAAATATTTGTAAAGAAAAATAGGCTCAGGATCTCCTAAAGTAATCCCTGCTGAGTTTTGGAGATGTCACAAAGGCCATTGTTTTTATTACATTGCTATAATTCTTTTCTCACACAATTTGATTATAAATCAAGATACATTTATAACGAAAGCAGCATCTCAGAATGTAAACTGAATAAGCAAAACTACATATAGTATAAAGAGCAAAAAGCAGCTGTGGCTGAAGTGTGGTTTGTTTGTTTCCTATTATATTAAAAAATAGATTTTTTTTTCATGTATCAGAGGGGTAGCCATGTTAGTCTGTATCCACAAAAACAACGAGGAGTCCGGTGGCACCTTAAAGACTAACAAATTTATTTGGGCATAAGCTCTCATGGGTAAAAAACCCACTTCTTCAGATGCATGGAGTGAAAATTACAGATGCAGGCATTATTATACTGACAAATGAAGAGACGGGAGTTACCTTACAAGTGGAAACCAGTGTTGACGGGGCCAATTCAATCAGGTTGGATGTGGTCCACTCCCAATAATTGATGAGGCGGTATCAATACCAAGAGAGGCAAAGCTGTTTTTGTATTGAACCAGCCACTCCCAGTCCCTATTCAAGCCCAAATTAATGGGGTTAAATTTGCAAATGAATTTTAGTTCTGCAGTTTCTCTTCGAAGTCTGTTTTTGAAATTTTTTTGTTAAAGGATGGCATCTGTTATAGAATGTCCAGGGAGACTGAAGTGTTCTCCTACTGGCTTTTGTATGTTACCATTCCTGATGTCTGATTTGTGTCCATTTATTCTTTTCTGTAGGGATTGTCCAGTTTGGCCAATGTACATGGCAGAGGGGCATTGCTGGCACATGATGGCACATATCACATTAGTAGATGTGCAGGTGAATGAGCCCCTGATGGTGTGGCTGATGTGCTTGGGTCCTCTGATGGTGTTGCTAGAGTATATATTGGGACAGAGTAGGCAACAGGGTTTGGCCATGTACATTGGCCAAACCGGACAGTCTCTACGTAAAAGAATAAATGGACACAAATCAGACATCAGGAATGATAACATACAAAAGCCAGTAGGAGAGCACTTCAATCTCCCTGGACATTCTATAACAGAGTTAAAAGTAGCCATACTTCAACAAAAAAATCTTCAAAAAGACTTCAGTATTGTTGGGTGGGTTAAGGGTACCACTGTTTCATTGTTGCTTTATCAATGCATTATTTGAACTAACAGCAATTCGTTATTAACCTCACAAATGAATTGAGGATACAATCTGACTCTTATAAGTGAGTTCAAAAAGACTTGCATGTTTTACATTCCCTGGTATTTACAGCTTTTAAAGTATACTGAATCATTAGAAATAGTTTTGCCATATATATTCCTCCTATGATTGCTGCATTAAAGCCAACCCATCTTTTGTGCTTCAGTTCTTTTGACATCTTCAGAAGAAATCTTGACACTGCAGTTTTTGAACCAATGTCACTAGAGAACCTTTGTATGTTTAAACGCTAGATGATATTTCCCTCATCCAAGCTGATTTATAAGGAAAAAAGCAAAAATGACACTTCAAGAAATATACCATTGTATTTTCTACTCATAAACTATTGAACATTAGTGGAAAAAGTAAGAAATGTTAGAATGCAACACAGAGCAATTCCATGACCTACTTCGGTTTTGGGTCAGATACAATATATAAAGAGTAATTACTTCATTCATAGGGGACCACGTTAGTTCGTAGTTTGTAATGGAAGAAATTTTAAAGTAAAAAATTTCTATCCATACATTTTGCTTTTCAAAACTTTGCTAACCTTGAAAAGCATCTTTTTAAATAAAACACTTTAAAGAAAATACATTATAGGCAGGATGACAATGAATCAATCCATTAGTAAATTTTTGGCTTATTTGTCAGACCTCCGAATCACGTGTGTTCTGAGAAAGGCCAGGAGAAAATTACTTTTAGCTGCTGCAGTGGTAGAGTCGTTACATGCAGCATTTCTCAGTGGTAGAAGCTGACTACATATGGATCTGATGCTATGTGGCTACTGGGTGAGGATTCTTGGCGAGGTCTGCTAGGGGAAGAGAACAGAGTATCAACATGGGGCATGCCTTGTGAGGAGTGGTCCTTCAGGTGCATATCTGCTTAGCCTACTTCTTGTCAGTTTCATCTGTTCCGCTAACTGACAGTTCCTTCAGGAGGCAAAAAAACCGGCAAAATGTTGCTGTTAGTAAAACCATTAGCATGAAAAGGACTTGTAAGGGATGATTCCTAGTTTTCATAGGCAAATGATCACCCTGTTTTGGTCATTTCACACACACACAAAAAATTGATCAAAGAATCTTAAAAGTTGAAAAAGATAATGAAATTGGATGTATACTTACTTAGACCTTTACATTAACACTAGGTGCATGCTGTTACATGGGTATAATTCATAAAGTGTAAAAAAAGACGAAAAATGGCTCAGAACTTAAAAATTGGATGGCCACAGACTGCAAGTCCGTGATTATTGAACCTGATGATAGTCTGAACAAAACAAGAACTCTCAACCATGCGTGTAGCTGTTTCCATTGCTTCACACTGACTGTACAGAGAGAAGGTGGGTCAGGTAATACCTTTTATTGGACCAACTTCTGTTGGTGACAGAGAGAAGCTTTCGAGTTTACACGGAGCTGCTCTTCTCCGAGACCTGAAGAAAGAGCTCTGTGTGATCTTGAAAGTTTGTTTCTCTCACCAGCAGAAATTGGTTCAATAAAAGACATTACCTCACCCACCTTGTCTCTCTAATATCCCGGGACCAACGTGGCTACAACAACACGGATGTTCTAGGCTTCAAAGAGGAACAACACAAAGTGACAATCTTGGAATCTTATTATGTAGATAAAGTAAAGTAATGGCTCTATGAATCAAAATCCAATACAGCTTGGAAACCTGGCTAAGGAAGTCACCAAACTATCATACAGAATGCCACCTCTCCTGGAATTGTTCATTCCTTTTAGGGCTGACGCATTACAAGCCTCTAAAACAGCTAACTATGCAAAATATTTTGTAAGGAAGTTGTACACTTACATACACTGCATTGACACTGGCACTTGGAATATTAAGAGGGGAAACAGGAAGATGGTGTATGCTCATTGGCTAAATTCAGTGGAATGAGTGTTGAGGTCACTGGTATGTCTGACAATTTAAACACACATCTGTCTGCTGCTAAATAGTGCATACAGGTTTGTCTGGGGAGACTGCACCTGCTGTGCTGTGGATGTACCAGGACGTCCTAGCAGGCTATACATTTAATTGGAATGTTAAAAGATGATAGCAGCATAGTGGATGCAGCAGAGGACCAGCAATGCAAGGGTTTCTTTTTGTATTTCTGTAATATTCAGAGCTGAAGGGAGGAGCTCCAAACCTTACTATCACATTCAATTTAATTCATTTGGCATTTCCCAATACGGTCTCAGTCCAATTCAAAGTAATCACTGCCCAACAATGAGAGGAGGGGGAGAAAAATCATATACAGAAACTTGACAAGTCATTTTCTAAGGTCAGCAGCCTGTCTTTAGGACCTGAAGTGTGTCTGGTTTCTTACTCCCTGTACGGTCAAAGGAGCTTTTATCATCTTGAAATGTGGATACCCGCATCAACTGAAGAAAGTTCAGTTCAGAAATCTGAGCTGTAATATAGCTGCCTGACTCTTATCACTGACCAGAGAACTGGACTTTTGAAATATGTATTTAGAAAACTGTTAGTGACAAATGAAACTTCGCTCCATTATGTACCCAGTTTATACACTGTCTGTACACTCTATTCAAAGTAGAGGGGAAGAATTGTGGTCTCTAAGATACTGTCATGTGGTAAGAGTTTCTAAATACTGACTTTTTACTGATGAGTGTTGTGTATGTCTGCAATATGTATGATTTTGAATTTTACTTCAGAAATATATAGGACAATGAGTATGGTCAAAAAAGTTTTCACACAATTATTGCTGCAACTTCCTTTTTATTTTTTTAGGATAGTGAAAAAAAGGGATTTATGAATAAACTCTATGCCATCCAGGAGGTGTGTGTCAGTGTCCAGAATGTCCTTGATGAAGTGGCTTCCTTTGGAGAAAGGATAAAGAAGTGAGTGCTGACACATTGGTGCTTGGATTGCTCTCTGATGGTGCTCACATTTTTTCCCTCCAACCAAGCTGCAAAATGTTATATTCTTTTGGCAGGGGCCGACAGTTTTGGATGATATATTGCTAAATCTCATCATTATTTACTTTGCTTTATGCTGGCCCTTGGATGCATGAAAGTCCTGTCATTTTAATTCTGGAATTTAGAAATATATGAATTGGAAAAGAATCAGAACTGTGGCTTTGAAGTAAGAAATAAGACTGTCTTTCAGATGAGAGACATAACATTCTTTTTAACCCAGACATTTTAAAAAAATCAATACAAAGTCATGATAAAAGAAATAAGCAGACCTAAATAAGGAGTTCAGAGATTTTGAAGATACACATGTATTCTATTACTAGGAAGGTTTTATTTAGATCAGGTTACCAATTTCTCATCCTATTTTATTTGTAATTTATAATCTTTGTACATAAAATATATGATTTACTAACATACTTAAATCTTAAAAAATAAGCAGTGTTTAAAACTATACAGCATATGTATAGATTGTTTTTGAAAACAAAATTATTCAGTGTTTGCCTTTGATTGATGCTGGCCCATTTCAGGAAATTTGGTATGTGTTTGAAATGTTAAACGAATGAGTAATTTAATGTTTATTATTTGAGACCAGAAACATTCCATAAAGATTCTCTTAACTAAAAGACAGGACTAAATTCATCCTGGACTTCTGCCAACATAAAGTCAGGTACATGTCCCCCTAAGATGGAATGTTTGGTGCAAAGCATTCACAACCTCCTTTCTGCTATGGCAGCACAGCCAAAAAGATAGGGAGCTGCACTGATTCCGAGCATCCCCTCAACAGTCTCGATCAGCGAGGCTCCTGCGATACACTCAATGGACTCTAAATTGAAGAGTGACAGTGAAAGCATTGTTTTCCTGCCTCATTTTGAATACTGTCCAGGGTCCAGGCTTCACACATCTCTGTACTAGATTTGGTGAATCTGGCCTAGGTGATCATTTATAATGCATGTTGATGAGATTGCAATATGTGCACAGTGATATAGTCACAAAATAAATACTCCCAGTGGAAGTGAATCAGAAGAAATGCCATATTGGCAAGTAGCCAGTTCACAGGACATATGAGGCTTCTCATGCTCTCAAATGCTGCTTTCCGTCATCTCTTAATAGGCTAGTAGAAAGTGTTTTAGAATCAAGATGTTCTGGGTTTACAGTGTGGGTTTTGGGTGGTGTTGGTGACCTGTGATAAACAGGAGGTCATACTAGGTGATCTGATGGTCCCTTCTGGCCTTAAATTCTGTGACTCTGAGAATGGTGTTACAGAAAGTTGTAGTCTATGAATTTCAGAACAAAGGCTTTAAAAGGAAAACCTGAGAGCTCTTCCAGTGGGAGTATGTGTGTAAAATAGTGCATTATGCAACTTTAAACCAGGCCAGATGCACACCACAGAGGTAGGCACAGACACTTTATATTGTGCAAGCTCTAAAAAGAAGCCCCCTTTTGAAAGAAACTTTTCATTAAAAGGCTGCACAGGGAAGTCATCTTGATTATTTTGTTAAATGGTGCATTTTGGAATTAGATATTTTTTGCTCCATCGTATAAGAAAGCAGCATAACTTGCTAAATAAGTGAGATTAATGACACTTCCTATAAATCTTTGTAATTTGTTCCTAAAAATGTAAAGAACATTGGAAGGAAAGGAAAATTGTACTGAATACAGTGCTAACACAGCACATAAGGAGGTTTGCTAAGTGAGGAGCCAGTGTTCCCACACATGGGGTGTCTGTGATCCGTAGCACCCAACACAAGTCACAAGAATGCGAGCAGACCCTCAACCTTCTGTTCACCCCAAATACACGCAGAAGAAGGGAAAAGAGCAGGTGTCCCCAGGATTTAGGGAGTGATCCTACAGCAATTGACACTTACATAATGTTCACTCTGGAGACAGGTCAAAATTGCTGGGGAGGAAAAAGACAAACACAACCAAAAGAAGCCAGAGATCATTATGAAAAATTATAGCTAGCAATTCAGACAACAGTAATTATTTAACCACAGAAGCCAGAATCATTTAGCCAAAATGATCTGGGTACATGTCTATTAATAATAATTTAAAGGGAATACTGTCAACCTTTTTAGAGCCAAAAGCATACTTTTCTTATAGGAAGACAAATGCCAGGGAGCATCCTTGGAGTGGTGGTGACTTTTATATAACAATCCCTTTTAACCAAACTCCATTTAATAAAAGTTCCCTTGGGATTTTTTAAAATTGGCTATCTGGCCTTCATCTCTTCACTGCACTTCAGGGGTGGGAGACCCACAGTAGCTGCTTCCAGACTTGTTGGCTGGCATTTCCTTCTCTTCTCTCTCTCTCTCTCTCCCCTCCTCCCCCCATCTCAGGCTCTACAAAACTGGCTGCTCAGCAGATCTGTATTACACTGTGAGATCTGGGGCACACACTTAGGGGTTTTTTAATCTGAAGGTTTGATGTGACAACCCATTTCCCTGAAACTTCTGTTGGAGCCCAATCCCTCTGTTTTCCCTTTGTCTTTGAACAAATAATGCCCTTCTCATTTTTTTGAGATTGGTATAGCTTGTTTCCTTATTGTAATTTCATTTCTCTTTAACCACTCCCTTCTTTTGTTCTCCCCACCCCCTTTTCCCTTTCCTTTGCTGCCCTGCTTCTGTCTTTTTTCCTTCCCTTTCCTCCCGATGTTGTCCCTCACCTTCAGCAAAACTAACCATCATACCTGCCTTTCCCCTAACCCACTAATAGTAGTGTGAAAGGGTTGCCTACCTTGCACACAGACAGGCTTTTCACTCAGTCCTCCCCCACTGTGATTGAACTATCAGACAGGGAGTGCCGCCATATGTTAAACAGAGAAAGATGTGCCCTCTGATCAACTTTTAATTTCTTTCTCTGACCATGTATTTCAGATAGAGCACAGGGGAGAATCAAATCAGATGACCCAAGCAGCACTGTATAATACTCTGATTCCAGTTAAGCGTGGAGGGATGCCTTGTACTCTGTTTGAGCAAGTGAACAGAGGACAGGGATCTGGGGCTAGAATAGAGGAAAGTATTGGAACTCTTAAGGCCATAAGCATTGGTTTTCAGCTTGCATGCAGGTGCTGATAGGTGCCATCCTGAGTGGATAGAGAGTCTAAGCCTGAGTTTCATCTTCTCAGGGGGTGGGATCAAACCCCAGATCTCCAACATATTTAGCATCCATGCATTCATTTGCAGTTTCAGTCCTCTCACTGCTGAAGACTGACTGTTCCATTTACAAAAAGAAAAGGAGGACTTGTGGCACCTTAGAGACTAACCAATTTATTTGAGCATGAGCTTTTGTGAGCTACAGCTCACTTCATCGGATGCATGCCATGGAAACTGCAGCAGACTTTATTTATACACAGAGAATATGAAAAAATACCTCCTCCCACCCCACTGTCCTGCTGGTAATAGCTTATCTAAAGTGATCATCAGGTGGGCCATTTCCAGCACAAATCCAGGTTTTCTCACCCTCCACCCCCCCACACAAATTCACTCTCCTGCTGGTGATAGCCCATCCAAAGTGACAACTCTTTACACAATGTGCATGATAATAAAGTTGGGCCATTTCCTGCACAAATCCAGGTTCTCTCACCCCCTCACCCCCCTCCCAAAAACCACACACACAAACTCACTCTCCTGCTGCTAATAGCTCATCCAAAGTGACCACTCTCCCTACAATGTGCATAATTAAGGTGAGCTATTCCCTGCACAAATCCAGGTTTTCTCACATCCCCCCCACCCCCATACACACACAAACTCACTCTCCTGCTGGTAATAGCTCATCCAAACTGACCACTCTCCAAATTTAAATCCAAGTTAAACCAGAGCATCTGTGGGGGGGGGGGGGGGGATCACTTTAGATAAGCTATTACCAGCAGGACAGTGGGGTGGGAGGAGGTATTTTTTCATATTCTCTGTGTATAAATAAAGTCTGCTGCAGTTTCCACGGCATGCATCCGATGAAGTGAGCTGAGGCTCACGAAAGCTCATGCTCAAATAAATTGGTTAGTCTCTAAGGTGCCACAAGTACTCCTTTTCTTTTTGCGAATACAGACTAACACGGCTGTTACTCTGAAACCTGTTCCATTTACAGAGTTGTAATCTGCCTGCCCGTTATTTGGTCTCTTATTAGTTCTGTGAAGTGATTAGACTTCTGACTTATGTTAATTTTTCATTCAGTACATTCAACTGGACTGTCCCATTCTTAAGCTGGCTGGCAATTGTTGCCCTGTGTGTGTTCACAGTCATCCTGTATTTCATTCCACTGAGATACATTGTCCTTGTCTGGGGTAAGTAAAGCCTTTTTTTAACTGTCTGAGCCACTTAGAACAAACTGTTTTTTAAGGGATGAGTTATAGTGTCAGTAGTTTTCAGTATTTATGGTCATGAAGCTATTCCATGATGGAAACAGACAGGTTAGTTAAAAATCACAACTGGGTAAAGATTTAGGCCCACCTGCAAAATGCATTTTTCTTGTCTGGCATTCTAAACTTCATCATACTATAAACATGTAGCCAGGAGGATTCTTCATATATCAAAGTGTAGCTTTGTCTAGATATTACTCTGATTTATTTTCACCACTTATACACAAACAGAGCATTTCAATCTATATAGTGCATTTAGGACAATGTTTTTGCTGCGGCACTTTATCTTGTGAAAGTGTATGTAAACACAGTGCTTAGACACCTGCTTAAAAGGTCACCTTTAGACGAACAAAAACATATGATATTTTACTGGTGGATAATGAACAAAAGTGGGTTGGGGGTTTTGGTTTGTTTGGTATTTTAGGAGACAGCTTAACCTCTCACATA
This sequence comes from Lepidochelys kempii, assembly GCF_965140285.1. Lineage (NCBI taxonomy): Eukaryota > Metazoa > Chordata > Testudines > Cheloniidae > Lepidochelys > Lepidochelys kempii. The sequence goes on along the minus strand of NC_136384.1, from coordinate 60,921,814 downwards.
GGCTTGTGTATTTTCTTTATACTGATTTAGAAAAGCTACTGTACAGTATACCAGTTATAAAGATTGTTCAGCGTTTTCGATCATATATTTTGAACACAAACCCACCTCTGTAGCAGCTGTACCTGCATTCTGTAACACCCTGCACAGAGAAAATGGTCTCATTTAAAAACTGCTCTTGAAATGGAACCCTGCAAACTCGCACACATTTTCACTTTATTTGGAGTTTCTACCCTCATTGGTGTATATTCAACTCCTCTTCTCATTCATTTTTTCTGCATTGAAAAGCAAATGCTTATTTTTATTTGGTTTTAGTGAAAGACAGGTGGTCACTTCTAGGAAAGTAGTTTCTGAGCTGCTTTGCAAATTCATACGGCCATTCTGCTGTTTAGTGACTCTTCTCCTAAAGAAATTTCCTCCATGCAATGTCAGATAGCATCTGCATTGCTACATTTTCCTCTTTTGCACCCACAGAAGGCTTTTTCTCCAAGACTCTTCATTCCAAAGGATTCTTTGCTCTTTCCTCTGCATAAACTAACAATTCTCAAACTTGTCCAGTGTCTCTTCTGGAGCACCTGCAATCTAATTCTGTTCAAAATTGTGCAGCATCCCTGTGGCTAACACAGCTGCTTATATGGAAAAATAATGTTAGGAAAGTATTGATATATTTTTAGCTCTTATCAAAATGCTTCATCTTAAATGTTTTGAAAAGGCTTAATCACATCATTTCCTCTTGCTCTCCATTCAGCTCCCCTCCCATCCATTTTGCTTTTCTTCTCTTCTCTGTCTCACTGCTGTACATCCTCTGCTTCACCCACTCCTTTTCACATGGTGCCTGGTTCCCTTCTTCCTGAACACTTCTCTTCCAATGGTGGCTCTTGTCTGGCTGCAGTCTCCAGTCATGGTGGCGTGTCTCTTAGTCCTTTCATATGATAAAGCTAACAGGAGGATCCTAGGTTTGTTCCTCCTTATGTATAGCTATTTTACAGATATCCAGACTCTTCTCGTGCTACCAAGAAGCAGCTGATTCCATGTGGTCTGCCAGCTCTTCCTTACCAACAGGTGGTCCACAGATCAGTTTCAGAAGGTCTGGGATAGACACTTGATTTCTCAGTGCCTCCATGCTGAATTGGGTCCTCTCAAATGGATGTGGCTGGGTCTCAAAGATTCCCCATTCACCAATTTTAGTAAGGGCTAGAATTTCAAAACGTACACCAAAAAATTCACCCCCACAGGGTGCAACTTTCTTCTCTCCTCACACCCTGCATTGCAGGGCAGTTGTGTAGGATTGTGGATTCACTCTGTGGAAGGCCAGTGGCGTTACCACTGCTGCTCTGTTACAAACATTCTGCCAAGGGCATGAAGCTTTATAACCCAGCTACAGTTCCATAGATGATCTACCAGCAAAGGCTGCCTGAATGAGAAACTGAATCATCTTATCTCCCAGCGAGCTTGGTCCCAAATCCCATAGAGCAGGCTCAGTTCATTTTGAGAGCTGTCCCAGTTTGCTCTGGGTGATGTGGGATTTTGGGAGGCTTGTGCCACTGTGGGCCCTGCTTTGGACATATTTTGTTTCCACAGCCAACAAACTAGGTCTTGCCAGGCTAGTACCCAGTGAGCCCACCGGAGTGATTCAGACCCAGTGTCTAATGATGCAATAGCAATTGTAATTTAGAAATGCTGTTTTAGCTTAGTCTTGGAAGATGGGCGTGGTGCCTTTGAACTTTGGTTGCTGATTTGAATAACCCAATACAGCTTTTTTGTGTGTGGAAAAGTGAACTATCAGACCTTCCATTCTAAAAATATTCCCAAGTCAAAATATGTATTAAAAAACCCTAAACAAAACTGACAGGAGCTTGAATCTGACAGTATAGCCTGAGAGTTCTGAAGCAGAGGAGTAAAGATCATTACCACAATTTACTGTAAAGTGCCAAACGGTTAAAACAAACAAACAAACAAACAAAAAAAACAGTTGACACTAGAGCTGACCAGGAAATCAGATTTCCATTCTGCAGTAATGTCAGAGTTTTCAGAAAATTCGTTCCAATCGGGCCAAAGAGTCCAAATTTTTCATGGAAATGAAGTTCTGTAATATTTAATTTCAGAAATACCAAAACATATTTCTGGAGTGAAATACGCTCCCCAAGACCCTTGGTGGTTGCTGACTGAAACTGACATGCAGTTTTTTAATCAGAAGCTGCTAGGGCTTTTGGGGCTTCCAAGATCCCCAGCTCCATGACAGTCCCTGAATGTTCAGAGTTGAGGCTGCCATGGAGCCAGAGAGCCTGCCAGCCCCATCAACATATTGCATATTTTAGAAACATCATGTTTGAGTGTTTCTGGGATGAAATATTGTGGGATGTCAGGACTCCCCAGCTCTCTGGGCAGCTTGCTTCCCAGACTCTAGAGGCTGGGCAGCCAGCTGGCCCAAGAGTCTGATATTATGGCAGAGCTTCCCTGGATCTGTTGACCCCGGAAGCCCTGGGGCAATTCTTTGGGCCAGCTGCTGGGGAGTTGGGCAGGCAAGCTGGCAGGAAACCAAGCAGGTTTTTCACTGAAACGTGCCTAGCAGGCAGGTTTTGAAACATGACTAGCAAGGTAGGGTTCCATCGGAACCCGTGTCAAAATCTACATGTTACCACGCAATGTTTTGCTTTTGACAAATTGGCATTTTCTAACAGAAAAATGTTCCATCCGAAAACTTCCAATCACCTTTAGGTGTTACTGCCAAGATGAAAATTAAAGGAGGGGCTAGTGGGGAAAAAAAAATACTCCATGAGCACATTTAGAGACTGATACCATGTCTACACTACAAAGTTTCGTCAAAGCAAATTGCATCTGGAAATAGTTGCTGACTTTTGTATATTGCTTGGGCACTTGGGTTCTTTTGTTGGTGCTACACATACCCAGCATGAGTGTTGCATCCATGTAAAATCTGGCACACTATGATAGGTATCCCAGTGTGCCCTGTGCCGCTGCCCAGCCCAGTGTCTTTTGGGACATTTTTGTGGTGCTTTGTGAGATACCAATGATTTGCCTAGGGATTTCTGGGAGCGAGAGGGCAAGTTACCACCCTGTCGCTTTCTCCATCCTGAAATAATTTCGACATCCTATAATTTTCACACTATTTAAAAAAATTCCCACAGCCTCATGCACTGCATTTTTGTCTCTGCCATCTCTGTGGCAGAAGCATGGATCCTGCACAGCACCATTCTCATGAGAGTTGCTAATACAGGATGCACAATTCTCCTGTATTTGCAGAACTTGAACCAGGACTACTACAACCAAGATTGTGATGAGAGATGAAGATGAAGAGATGTTCAAGCACAATAACCAGATACTGATGGGGATGATGAAAAAAAATGCCAGGTTGCTGCTGGTGTTTGCAGAGCCGTTCTAGATGGTGGATCACTGCTTATGGGCCTGCGAAATGAGGGCCGATTAATAGGATCTCATTGTAATGCAGGTTTGGGATGATTAGCAGTGGCTTCAGAACTCTTGGATATAACAGGCTACACTCCAGTATCTGTGTGCTGAGCTTGCCCCAAACCTCCAGTACAGGGACATCAAAATGAGCTATTCTAACAGGAGTAGCAAGTGGCAATCATGATGTGGAAACTTGCAATGCCAGATTGCTGTCCATCAGCTGGCAATCAGTTTGGAGTTGGAAAATCCACAGTGGAGGCAGTTGTCATCAAGTGTGTAAGGCCACTAAGCAACTCCTGCTACGCAGGACTGTGATGCTGGGTAATGTACAGGAAATAGTGGATGGATTTGCAGCAATCAGGTTGTCAGACTATACTGGGGTGATACACAACATGCATTTCTCTATTCTGGCATTAATCCACCTTGTCACTGTGTACATCAACAGAAAGGGATACTCTTCCATGGTTCTGCAAGTGCTAGTGCATCACCAGGGACACTTAACTGATAGCAATATGATACTCTCATCTCTAACAGACGACTTCTCAAAAAGCTACAAACAGGAACGTACTTCCCTGACCACTGGATTACCACTGGTGATGCTGAAATTCTAATAGTGATTCTGGGGGACCTGGCCCACCCATTGCTCCCTGGCTTTTGAAGCTGTACACTGGCTACCTGAACAGCACCAAAAAAAGATTCAGCTTCTAACTCAGCAGGTAAAGACCCCTGAATGTGCTTTTGATAGATAGAAGGAATGCTGGTGCTGTTTACTCACTAGCTAGGATCTCAGCAAGGCCAACATCTCCGTCGTTATAGCTGTTTGTGTACTGCATAATATCTGTGAGGATGAAGGGGAAAAAGCTACTGTCAGGCTGGACTGGGTGTCTGCTGAATTTGAACAGCCAGACACATGGGCTGATAGTCAACTGGAGATATATGGCTAAAGGAGGCCTTAAAAAAAGATTCTCTTTTAACAGTCAACCACAATCATGTTGTCTGATGGTTTTATGAAAGTGATTGTCATGTGTATGAAGATTAAATATCAGTGGGTGTTTGCTTCCTGCTATGAATTTTGTAATGTAAAGTAATAAAGATACTGAGTCTCCAAAAATAGAACTTTGTTTGCAAAGAAACAGACAACAAAATTAAAGAGCCAACAAACACACAAAGTTAAGCCTTCTACCAACATTGTAAAAGGGTGAACCATACTTGAAAATACGAAGTAAAAAGTGATGGTTAATATTCATGTATGTAAAACCTACTGCGGTATAGTAGGTTGTGGCCACACATGCACCGTGTGGTTTTCACAGGCCTGTATACGTGTCGCTATGATCCATCTTGTCCTGCCCATGTGCAGTGGTAGGGATAAGGATGTAGACTAGGCTGCCACCTGGTATGTTGGGGGATGTAGGGAGCTGCAACTATGGAGTTCTCCAATGACTGGAAAGGCTGCTGAGTCCAGGATCTTGGGCATGTAGGTCAATACTGCTTGCAACATCTGATTTTGTTGCCTGAGCAAACTCGTGATGTCCTGGTGCGCTTCTCGATGCACCTCTGTCTTTTTCCTTCTTGTGCAGCAACTGCTCTCTCCATTCTCGGTCTTTCATGGTCATACGGCTCCTCCCAAGCCCTATGTTCACAAACTGAGGCAGTAGAGGATGGGAGGGTGTCAGAGAGCATGTCCTTCTGAATCCTATTCTTTCGCCTCCTGATCAGGGTCAGACATTCAGGCACCTTTCCAGACCACCTTGCCAGGGTTTGCTGATTAAAACAGACAGAAACAGCACCGATATACAGTCACAATGGAAAGGGAAAGATAAGTCTCAAAACTATCTTACATTATCCCCCTACATACCTTTAATGTGAAATGTTCATTGTCACTTTAGCTTTGGAGCACCTCACTACAGCACCACTCAGCAGCTCAAACCATGGTGAGTGTTCTGTTGCACTGAAGCTTTGATTATTTGGCACCCCTCTCTGGATACGGGTATAAGGAAAGTGCAGTGAATATATGGCACTATTTTCACAGACAGTGGTGACCTTTTTTGGCTGATATCTCACTGCTGAGGATGAAAACGGCACAGAGAACCCAGCTGCAATTGACGTCCCAAAGCCACCGTGTCCTGTATGCTGCTAGCCTATTTACTGCAGCAGTGCCAGCCAAACTTATTGCAGAGTGGTGTGGGAAGGGTCTCCTATTGTGGGGGAAGAAACAAGGATGTGCTCCGTAGGAATTTTCAGAAGAGGATTGTAGAATATCTCCATGAAAGTTTCATTAACATCTCTCATGAGGGTAGAAGACACATCCCTATTCCGATAAACAATTTATTCTGCATGGCCCCCTCCTGCCTGCCTCAACAAGTGAAAGAATTGAAAAGCAGACCTGAGTACAGGAACTGGTCTAATGTAAATTGTGTAACTGGAGTACCATACTACCTTACCTGAGCTCCCTTCCCCTTCATCAGCACATCTGCACTCACCTGGGATTGGCTTGACTCCAGGAGAGTTTCAAACAGATCCTTCCTCACAGTATGGTCCCTGCCACATCTCCTCCCCACCCCATTTCTTGTGGAAGAAAGACTTCAATATTGATGCAAAAATTACATTAATAAATTTATTTCAACTTAATTTCTTAAGTCATTACAAACTTGTTTGCACCTTTACTAAATATTAAGATATAGCTTTAAGAAGGTTATAGTCAGGATGTTTGGAAATACATATGTTTGGCTAGTTATGTTACAAAATGTTAAAGCTAATCAAAGAAATTCCAGGTTTCTGTTTTTATTTCCCACGGACAAACAAACATCAAGAAATAAACTATGTAAACTTTGATGTTTTAGGAAGAACCATGATTGTGAAAGGAATGTAAGGGTGTGTTATCAGAGCAATAAGTTGAGTTAAAGTGGGCTCTACCAACCCCCATACTCTTGCAAGAAAATCTGCTTGTGTTCTTAAACACTTTAGAGAAAAACATGTTTAGTTGGAGATGTTTTAAACTTTTGTTTATTTCTTAAATGTTGAAATGACAAACACGTCTGTGAAATGTAGACTTCCAAATATGTTAACTAAATGAAAACTTCCTAATGTAGCTCCTGATGTCATTGCTGTGTAAATGGTTTATGTACCAACATGGAATCTAATGCCCTTGCTCAACTAGTGTGAGAAGCCATTTAAGTATAGGATATTCATATTAATGGGAAATTAATTTCTGGCAGTGCACAAGCAAACCCTCAACCTACTCCGGAATAGAATTATCAAATCTCCAAAGTCATCAACACTTAATTATTTAAGCTCAAGACTATTTGAATTATTTAATTTTAAAAAATTGTTTTAAGAACAGAACTTTTGTATAAAACCAGGAATGTTTTGGACAATTGGAAAAATATATTTTCAGTTTTATCTTTTAATATCTTAGAAAATGGACTGAACAAAAAGAAAATTTTAATTTTAAAAGATATCTGAACCTTTCCATCCCCAAGAACAAAGGCAGTTAAAGAAATGCTGCATACTCATTAAACAGACTGCATATTCAAGAGCTGAAAGTATCACCTAAGCCAACCCTGAAAGGGTGACAGCAATCAACTTTAAATCTAAAAACCTCAAAAGGTTTCCTATAATTTCTTGAAAATAGGAAGGAGAAGGGTGTAAAACCTCTGAAGTGAGCACCTCACACATGCATAAAGCCCCCTGACCCTGACCCTCGCTACTCTGCTTAGACAGCAAGCACCTCACAACCCATCCTATCCATCCCGCAAGCTGACACAGACAGATAGGAAAAACACAGAAGACTTGAGAAGAAACCAAGGAAACCTCCCCAAAACATCAACCTAGTTTGGTGAGAGAAAGTTAACTAAGATACTGCCAAGACCCTTGTAATGATTTTATTGGTATGTTATAATGTTGTTGTAACTTAAAATATTAACTTTCTCCTGTTAATCATCAGATGGTTAAATCATGACTTCCTGGAGAGGAGATAGGCTAAACATTGGCAAACAGAGAAATAGTGGATTTTAATTGGATTTAGGATTCTTAATATTGGTTAATTGGCCTGAAATGGCTTCTACTAGGTAACTAATTTAAATATTTTCTTCGATTTCATAGGATTAATTCAGATTGCTTACTTTCTCCAATTATAAACTGTTTTTGGTTATTTATTAATAACCAACAAAATCCACTTGGCCTTAAGCTGTTTATGTAGAGGCAACAATAATTGGTTGAAGTATCTAATACGATGCTAAAGTGCATTCACAATAATTCTGGGAAACAATATACTTTGGTCTTAACTTACTAAGAGAAAAGCAGCCCCTGGACTGGTTCACTCTCCAGGGTGTAATCTCTTTTAAAGCTCTCCAAAGAGAGAGAGAGAGAGAGACAAGAGATTGTAATGGATGTCACCAGTGATTTACTTGTTGTTTTCTTTTCCTTTAATAATAAAATGATTAATAATTGTGATTATTTTTCTTTGCCTTAATCATGGTGTCCCCTAAAGTATGTAAAAGACCCCCCATGACTAAATAGTGGGAGCTATACCCGTGTGTTGGCAGCCAGAGAAATAATTAGTAAGAGTTGGCCTACCGCTTCCTGTTTCTCTCAGCTAAATCATTTTAGTAATTTTTAAAATAAAATTACTTTGTGTCCAACAATTTAAAATGACCCCTTTCCAGTCCACATCTGCCCTCTCATCACTGTTCACAGCAGGGGGGGGTCTCGTCTTCAAGCTCCAGCAAAGCATTCACAGTGCTCTGTAGAGTGTTGGTGGGTCACCAGCGAGTATGGCATGGTTTGTTGTTAAACGGCAGGTCTGGGAGCAACACCAGATTTATTTTCAGAGTAGCAGCCGTGTTAGTCTGTATCCTCAAAAAGAAAAAGAGAGTACTTGTGGCACCTTGGAGACTAACAAATTTATGAGACTAATTTAATTAAATAAATTTGTTAGTCTCTAAGATGCCACAAGTACTCCTGTTCTTTTTACCAGATTTATTGTTGCCCTCCCTTGCCTTCTGGTATCCCAGGCAAAGTTCCTTTGTTGTCAGGTGCCACTACTGTTCATCCCTCTCTTGCCCTGTTTCAGCATCCCCTGTGCAATCTGCACATAGCTGTCAATATTTCTGTGGCTGTTCCATAGCTGTGCTGCACAGCCTCTTCTCCCCACACAAGTAGATCCAGAACTTCTTGCCTGCTCTCAGCAGGAGTGCTTCTAGTGCCTCTGAAGCTGGCCAGGTCTGATGCACACAACAAAAGTGAGCTGGTAGGTGTTTCTCAAGAGGGAGGCAGTTAGGAAAAGGAATTTCAAAAGCATACAGATTTTAAAGGAGGGGTGAGGAGGTGGTGGGCAGCTTTGGGTCTCTATGACCTCTTGGCTGTGGAGTTTGTGACCAGAGTGGCCACTGTTGCAGGAGTAGGGACACTGTGGAACAGCTACTGGAGAGCAGTTAGAGTTGACATAGGAAATGCAGTGTTTATACTCGCACTCTCACCCTAAGTAGGTCAACTGTGTCACTTGGGGAGATGGTGTCATTGCGTCACTGTAATGGTGTGCATATGCTGGCAGGAGACACATTTTGGTGTAGACACATGCCACAACTAGGTCGATGCAAATCAACCTATGGTGCCCTAACTTTGTAATATAGACCAGGCCTGAGTATATAGTGCACTAAGTTAATACTAAAAATGTATCTTAAAATCTTTGTCAGAAGTTTTCCAGAAATGTGTTTTTAATAACTGGTGATATAAAAACTCCAGAGATTTTAATAACGTTTGAACTATCACTTTTCCAGGCATCAATAAATTTACAAAGAAACTTCGCAGTCCATATGCAATTGATAACAATGAGCTACTTGACTTCCTTTCCAGAGTTCCCTCAGATGTACAAGTGGTGTGTATACATTATTTTAATTCTCATATGGTTGTCAATTTAACATTAGTTTAATAATTCTATGGCTTTGTTTTTTATAATTTTAAAAACTGTTTTATTTTGTTTTGAGTTTATATTCTCTGGCCCATAGAATCTGAAACTCAAACAGGCTGATGAGTCTTCTGTACTTCTTCCAGTTAGGGAATTAGTTTTTGCCTTTGTTGTCTCTTTAGAGGCAATCTGTAAAAATTTAGGAAATGGTAGTGGGTGATGGAGTTGCTATTAAGCAACCACCAGGGACTTGTAAATATTGCTGGGGTTTGTTGTAGGAATTGCTGCTGTCTGAAGCCATCAGCCCCTGAAGAGAAGAACTAGGGATATCCGGTAATAAAAGCAAATTCAACAGTGCAGTCAACGGCAGGCTGTTTTGCCCAGTATTGTGTGGTAGCATTGTGAATTTGGGTTGTTGTTGCCACCTGTTTTTCTAAGGTGAAAACTGTTTCATTTACTACAGGGGATGAGGTTGCCCTTTTAAAAAATGTGTTATGAAGTTAGTGCACTTATATTGTGGTGTGGGATCTTCCAAGAACTGTTAAGTGTTACAGCATGTTCTCATAACTCACTAGGTAGATCAAGAGGATAGGCTTTCGACATTTTCAGATGCTGGGTTAAATTTATACTTGGTGTTGCACTTGCATACATTATGTCTGAATCTGCCCCTCTGCATGCTATGGGCTTTGCATTACTGGAGAATGTATTAAATAACAGATTGTAAGGAATTTTTATTGATCTCTTTCAACTTGATACTGTTTTATTTTCAATATTATTTTATTGTAATAAATAGTAAATAAATAGTAATATTTTGTGAGGAAAACAAAAAGACTTCACTAAATCAATACCTTATTGTATTTCCTGGCAGGATCTTCCTATTTCTGATTTTTCTTCTTACTCCAGATCTATTATTCTGTTGTTTTTGCAGCCCAGCTGCAGCGCCCATACGGTTTGAAGCAGGATAGCACTTTTCTCCCCCAAGGAAAAAAAATCTCATTCCTTTAGTGCTCTTTTTTCTGCTCATGAGTGGCCACCTGACCAGTTTCTTTCTGAACGTTGTGTTTAAACAGGTGCACTACCAAGAACTGAAACAAGATCCCAGTCACAGCCCAAATAAGAGAAAGAGAAACAATCCCGGCTAGCCAACTTCATCTCCTGAGGAGTCTAGCATCTGCTGGGGGAAGATAAAAGAAAAAGCCCAAAGCCTAGGCAGCATTTCCTTTCTCTAAGCTTTTTATTTATTTTGTCTTTTTATCACAATGGAGAGAATTTGTAAATATTGTACAAAGGCATTTATCATTGAAAATATATTTAGCATTGTACAGACAAATTTGATGAAGGCTTCAAAGATGGGTTATGCTGTGGGGAAAGCCTGTGATTGATAACATAATACAATAAAAATACCTAATGTAAAATAAGTGGTAGATATGTAATATCTTTGATGATAGAAGGCACATAAAATTAAATTAAATATTCAAGTCATGCTGATAAAATCTGCAAAAATATAAATTTAAATCTGATTTGAAAAAGTGCAGTTTTATTTGAATGTTAATATTTTTATCCAATCAATTTCCATTACAGTTTTTTATGTTTTATATATTTAAACAGAAATACAACGTAATGGAACCTACTGCATTTAAGTTTTATCAAAGCTTTAGACACTTGTTAACTTCTGGTGTAGTGTATTCAGACTGACTTGGGCTGCTTGTAAGCTAATGAGAAATACACAGAGTGCAAATCTCATACTGGAGCTCCATTAATTGAAGAGATTCCTGCCTTTTTTTATCATTCCATCAAGAGACTTTAAAATACATACATATATCTAAAAATACTGCCAGGTTTATAACTGACTGCATCTCTTTTTATATGTACCACTAATATTAATTTGTACTGACTACTTTAGTGAATGAAGTACATAGTATTTTCTTTACAACTGAACTATCAAACTAAATCCATATTGCTTCAGGTGTCAGGTTATGAACACCATTTGTGCATATAAAGAATTTTAATACTAAACTGTTACACAAAATGTTTTTGCTTTCTAATTACAAGGTCATATTAAAATGCTTTATGGTATATTATATTACCTGTTACTGGTGTGACATACAGTGTAAGGGAAAAATGCAATGGTAAAAGTGACATACCAGTTTTATTTCTTTATTTAATAAAGTAATCAGTCCTCCGGATACAGACGTGCCCCTCTGCCTGAAAGTCCATTTTGTAAATTAAATAGCACGCACACAAAAATGATTTACATTTCAACTATTTTAATAGCCATTGTATAAATAATACTTAGGGATATATTCTCATATCTCTGCCTGGAGAGTTCTACACCTAAAGTAACTCCCCACAGAGGAGTGTACTATCCACTAACTAAGGGCCTAATTGTTTGACTCTTAGTCAACACTCCTAGTAAAGTTACAGGGAATTTTGCTTGAGTAGAAACTGCAGGATTGTGGCCATGAGAAATTCTCTGTGCCCTACCTTGTGGGGCAGCTGGCTTGTGTTGTGATTGCTGGGAAAGTTGTATTGCACTACTGTAGGAATATGTATTTGAAAAGGATATTTAGAAATAGTGTGTGCAGGGAAATGTATATATGTGTCTAAATTAACTGCATTGCTCATGAGAGCTAATTTGGAAACTTATTTTTGTTGTAAAGATATGTTGCTAATTACTGTTTCTTATAATAGAGCTATTTTGATCCTTTCTGTTTGTATAACATGCCTGAAAGAAAGCCACTCCTATTACCTTTCTGTGAAAAGCCTTTGGCCTAAATGTGCTCCAGTTAGATCATTATGTTACAGTGATCTATTTAAAATGCACCCATACCTATCCTGTCACTGTTGGTTGCTAAGAACTATACACCATTAATAAACAACTCAACCTTACTAAAGCATCATTATTGATGGGACTTTATTAAGTTATTAAAACAAAAGTATAAAAATTTGTCCCCCATTGATGTGTCCAGACTTTCTCTGCTGTACTGAAAGCCTTGTACTCTATCTTATCCATCAGTTGTTGTGCACTTTCCTATACTGAATTTTTAATATTTAATGTCTACCTTATGAACATTTACACTACTGGAAGGTGGACAGGAGATATGCCGTGGTTTAATGTGCTGCCACCTTCATTCTTAAATATCTGGGAGTATCTTGCAGATGGAAGTGCAGGAATTCCATAAATTTATAGGGAGGGGGCTTCTGTCACCCTCCTCCTCTCAAACGTGGGTTAAAGGGGGGTGGAGGGGGGCATACAATGACTATGGACAATATTAGTTCCGGCCTGTACAAGTCATAGGTGCTCTAAACAACCTGTTTCTGCTCCTTAAAAGGGATTGGTAAAGGATTTAAAGGAGGTATTCTTTAATCTGATCACTCTGGCCCTTCGCTATGGAGTATCCACACTGGACAGCTGCCCCACATTTACATAAGCAGTTGTGACATCCTAGCCTAACTCCTGTTTCCATGTTTGTCCCCTGAACATGCTGTGGGGAAGTGACAAGCCCCCTGCCCCTGCACTTTACTTTAGCCAATCTGATGGGCAGGGAGGGAGACAGAAGCAACTACCGCAATGCCCACAGCATATTCTGCCAATACCTGGTATTTCACCACTTCCATGGGTGGGAGGGTGAGTGCTGGTTCACCCAAAAGAGGGCTCTTGCTACACTGGCATGGACTTATATAGTCCCTCCCCTCTCTTCTGGTCAGCGGGGGTAGGGAGGAATAGGTCAGCCTCCTCTGCCTGACCTAGTCTGTAGCAGAAAGTCACTCCCTGGCTTATTAGCCCTTAAAGGGCATACACGTGAGACAACAGCCTCCACTGCTTAATGTATAGTGAGATCATTCAACAAGAAGCTGTCAGTATTAAGTAGATCAGTAGGTTCAATCTTTGGTAACCTGTACTCTTGTTTTCTTCTGAATTATATGCTGGAAGAAGCATGGGCTGAACCGACTGAAAACTTCATTTTTCAGTATACAGTAGTAAATTGTTCAAGATCAAAATCAAAAGTAGAGAGTTACCACTTACACTGTAAGTGAGTGAAGCATTAAAGATAGTATCTCATTGTGCAAATGAAATTTACATAAGCAACACTGGTTAAAAATGCAACCTCATTATATAGGATAAGCCTGCAGCAGCCAAAGCCAGTGCTCCGCCATGGTTTCTCACTGATTTGTCTAAGGCTCCATTCTTGCTCTTTGAGGGTCATCTGATATATAGGATGCCACGATGGAGACTTGTCTTGACTTAAAGAAAAGGAGTACTTGTGGCACCTTAGAGAGCCTAACAAATTTATTTGAGCATAAGCTTCCGTGAGCTACAGCTCACTTCATTGGATGCATTCAGTGGAAAATACAGTGGGGAGATTTATATACATAGAGAACATGAAACAATGGGTGTTACCATACACACTGTAACGAGAGTGATCACTTAAGGTGAGCTATTACCAGCAGGACAGCGGGGGAGGGTGGGAGGGGGTGGGAAACCTTTTGTTGTCATAATCAAGGTAGGCCATTTCCAGCAGTTGACAAGAATGTCTTAGGAACAGTGTGGGGGGGGGAATAAACAAGGGGAAATAGTTTTACTTTGGGTAATGACCCATCCACTCCCAGTCTCTATTCAAGCTTAAATTAACTGTATCCAGTTTGCAAATTAATTCCAATTCAGCAGTCTCTCGTTGGAGTCTGTTTCTGAAGTATTTTTCTTGAAGAATTGCAACTTTTAGGTCTGTAATCGAGTGACCAAAGAGATTGAAGTGTTCTCCAAATGGTTTTTGAATGTTATAATTCTTGATGTCTGATTTATGTCCATTTATTCTTTTATGCAGAGACTGTCCAGTTTGACCAACGTACATGGCAGAGGGGCATTGCCATGGGTAGAGGAGTATTCTATCTGCTACCCAACATCCATAATCCTGGAAATCCTGGGCACCCCATCATCTCAGGCATTGGCCTTCTTACAGCAGGATTGACTGGCTATGTAGACTCCCTCCTCAGGCCCTACGCTAGCAGCACTCCCAGCTACCTTCGAGACACCACTGACTTCCTGAGGAAACCTACTGACCGCTATTCCTACCTACATGCCTCCAGCTTCCATCCAGGACACACCACACGATCCATTGTCTACAGCCAAGCTCTATGATACAACCGCATTTGCTCCAACCCCTCAGACAGAGACAAACACCTACAAGATGTCCATCAAGCATTCTTACAACTACAATACCCACCTGCTGAAGTGAAGAAACAGATTGACAGAGCCAGAAGAGTACCCAGAAGTCACCTACTACAGGACAGGACCAACAAAGAAAATAACAGAACACCACTAGCCATCACCTTCAGCCCCCAACTAAAACCTCTCCAACGCATCATCAAGGATCTACATCCTATCCTGAAGGACGACCCATCGCTCTCACAGATCTTGGGAGACAGGCCAGTCCTTGCTTACAGACAGCCCCCCAACCTGAAGCAAATACTCACCAGCAACCACACACCACACAACAGAATCACTAACCCAGGAACCTATCCTTGCAACAAAGCCCGTTGACAACTGTGTCCACATATCTATTCAGGGGACACCATCATAGGGCCTAATCACATCAGCCACACTATCAGAGGCTCGTTCACCTGCACATCCACCGATGTGATATATGCCATCATGTGCCAGCAATGCCCCTCTGCTGTGTACGTTGGTCAAACTGGACAGTCTCTGCGTAAAAGAATAAATGGACACAAATCAGACGTCAAGAATTATAACATTCAAAAACCATTTGGAGAACACTTCTATCTCCTCGGTCACTCGATTACAGACCTAAAAGTTGCAATTCTTCAAGAAAAAAAACTTCAGAAACAGACTCCAACGAGAGACTGCTGAATTGGAATTAATTTGCAAACTGGATACAATTAATTTATGCTTGAAGAGAGACTGGGAGTGGATGTGTCATTACACAAGGTAAAACTATTTCTCCCTTGTTTATTCCCCTTTCCGCCCCCCCCAACCGTTTGTTCTTTTCAACTGCTGGAAATGGCCCACCTTGATTATCACTACAAAAGGTTCTCCCCACCCCCCCACTCTCCTGCTGGTAATAGCTCACCTTAAGTGATCACTCTCGTCACAGTGTGTATGGTAACACCCGTTGTTTCATGTTCTCTATGTATATAAATCTCCCCACTGAATTTTCCACTGAATGCGTCCGATGAAGTGAGCTGTAGCTCACGAAAGCTTATGCTCAAATAAATGTGTTAGTCTTTAAGGTGCCACAAGTACTCCTTTTCTTTTTGCGAATACAGACTAACATGGCTGCTACTCTGAAACTAGTCTTGACTTGTGCCTCTTGTTAGTAGATTAATTCTAGAGGTTATTTCTACAGCTATGTAGACATTTAAAGTGAAATTATCTCATGGCATTTCTGAGACATGATTTTTTTGTACAGCAATATTTTACCAAGAAATTAACTTTTATAAAAGTAGTAATGTATCCATTCACAGAAACCCCCCACCAGGGTTGGTCTATACCCTCTCATTTCTGCCACAAGGGAGGGGAAAAAAAGTTTAATCAATCATTTAGTACCTTTTCTCAGAAAGGGATGCTGCATTACAACTTAGGTCAAATAGAAGGGTTTTCACAAAATAAGTATGTAGGGTGGAGTGTGTCCTAGGATCACATGTGGCAAAGGACGAGCAGTCACGAGGACTTTATTCTCAGCTCTGTGAGACTGGTACTATCAGCTTAAGTAGTTCTCACAATAGTGAGAAGCTTAACTGAAAAGTGCTACCCTGTACTTATTAAAGTCTTATTCAAAATGTTGTAGTATTACTTACTGTAGAATAGGTAAGAGTTAAAATATTAGTGGAATAAGCACAGTAATTAAGAAGTCTGCATGTTATAACAATTTTTTTTACTATGCTATTAGGCAGTAAGACTATGGCATGCAATACTTTTAGGAGGAAGGGGGAAAGAGTTAAAACTACCAACAGCTATCCAATATGAAGATAATAGAAAATCACATTTCTTCTAATAAGGGAGGGAGAAGAGACACCCCAACGAAAACAGCCACCACACTACTTTACCCTTTCTACATTTAACAAATCACAGAAAGCTAAGATAACCCATATAAACCTTTAGAGCTCTTTCCCAAGCAGCAATATGCTCACTGGCTCTAAACAGGTATACCAGCCTCCTATTTCTCCTTAATCTATTCTGCTATGAGAGGCTATGTTTACAGGGGACACAGATTTTGTCTCATTTTCCAGCATGCCACAGTCTTGGTGGGGTGATTTCCAGATTGCTTTGCAAGAAACAGCTGGTTGAAGTAGAGGCCACTCCCTTTTTAAAATGGTGATTGTTAGGGTCCAGGAAGAGGCCTTCTCTCCCATTCTTCTACCACAGATTAACTCCTCTGATCTGAAACCTTCCTTTTCCAGAGGCTTTGGAGAGCAAGACTGCAATTACAGGTATTGGGCACTAGAGACAGTTGGAACATTTTATATTAACTTCATCTTAAAACAACTAAAGCATAAAGGAAACCAATCTTCAAATCCTTTACTAGGGAACTTTGCTCTCAGAAAGAGCTGTGAGATACTTAGCTTATCAACAGGATTGATGTAAACATGGTATCTTTACAAAAAGCCACTATTATCTTTTCAAGAGCACTTAGAGAACTATGTGGAAGATGACCAAGTTTGAGAGCATGAAGCAGCTAGTCAAGTGGCCGGGGGTAGAGCAAAAGGAGTGATGATGGGGAAGTAGAGAGAGGCAGAAACTAGAGCATGTAGGCCCTTCAAGGCAAAAAAAAAAAAATTAAAAAATTAAGGAGCGTGTAACACTGTTGCTAGTAGTCCTAAGGGATTTGAAAAGGACAAGGTCAGAACGTCAGGCAGGGTAGATTATTTTTGCAGCACGATTCACTGTAAATGCAATATATCCCTTACATTACAGTAATAAATCCAGGGAATTTAAGTTTTACTTATAAATTAAGATTTTTAGATCAATAAAATATTCATTTAAAAACTGACACGCACATTTCATGAACTGTTACGGTGTTAATATCCAAAGTAGTACGCTAATCTCTGAGCAATAAGTATCTATTAGAGAGAGAGAGAGAGAGAGAGAGAGAGAGAGAGTGTGTCATACTTCTACAGAATTTCATTTTGGCGTGTAAGAATTTATCACTTAACGAATTAAGCCATAGCCATATTTTTAAATCAGTTAAATCTGGATATTTAATATAAAAATCCTAAAAAGACAAACTGAGCTCCAGTAAGATGGTAAGTAAATATAAACATTATTTCCCAAATCAATTGTAATACAACAACAAAAATCCAATTATGTCAAAACTGCTTTTTTATATTTGTCAGATTATTTAGTAAAAAAGCCTGAATAGTTTAGCCCTTACTGGTGTAGCAATAAGTAAACACAAATGTTACTTTTAACATAAAAGATTAACAGAAACACAAGACAAAACTGCTCTTTCTCAGTCAAATTCCAAATAAATTAGAACAGGTTATTCACAGAAAGTCCACAAAATTATTTGCTTATTGATATCAAGCTGATTAAAGAGCATTCAAATGAGCTGACATTTGCTTACCCTCTTTATCCTGCTGGGATGATTCAATGTTAAAGTTAAGGCAACAGTACAGTTGTATCGCTATCAAGTAGCTTTTCATAATTTTATAGACTTTGCTCTTAAAAAATGCTTTTAGGCTGAAAGTTGATAAAGAAACTTTTTGGAGCAAAAAAAATCACTAAAAACAAATAGGCAAACAACATTACTTCCAGTACATGTAACTTTGTGGTTTCATTTGGGTACAATGATGTGCATTGACCTGTGGCAAAGGAGGGACAGTCAGCTGGAAGTCTTATTAAATAAAGGGGAACCTTGAATATCAGCATGATTAAGCTTCACAATTCTCTCAATTTAGAAAATAAATGAAATGTCTCAAACAATTGTGTTACAATATAATGTATGTAACAGATTGTTCTGGACACTGCGGGAACACAGAAAACATCAGGATTTTGGTTTAATTATGATGCAACTTTAATAAACACATTTGGGAAACTAGCTGGCAATAACTTGTTAGGTGCAGGTCATTTTTTTTCTGTAATCTGTATTACCAGAGGAAGCTACTTGCAGCCCCCTTTTCCACACCTTTAACTTGATCTCAGTACTATTACTGTGACCCCACTGCCTTTTGTTCCTAAGATGTTTAAAGAGATACGAGGAATAGGGATTGCATCCTTGCTGTACCACATATTAGGAGCCTCAATCCCGTCCCGTGCAACCTCTTCAAAGATGCTTTCTTCTAATCTTGCTTCCACCTGTAGTTTGTCATGGAACCAGACCCCCTAGTGAATGATGACTGGTACTGAGCACCTGTCAAGATGCAACAAAAACAAGATCTTTTCAACCTAACATTCTCAACAGGGCTGGGCTTCTAAGGGGAAGCCAACAAAATCCCACACTGCCCAAGCCAATTGGTCAGTGAGGGAAAAATTCCTTCTGAGCTTCAACCCCTCCTCCAAAACAAAGGCCCTTTCCTTAGGGTGCCAATTAATCCTCCCCTTGGCTGCACAGGAACCAATGGTCTTCCACTGCATCCTTCAGTCCCCTTAATCAACTAGGAAGTTCCCCTGCCCCAGTTAATTTCCTGCTCCTCAAGCCCAAGAGGAAGATGGAAATCCTTAAAGGAGTCTCGGGGCCTTCTTTCCCCTGCTGCCCCATCTCTGAAAATAGGTCAGCTGGGGCATTTTTATTGTGAAGCTGAACTGAGGAAAGTGCTCACAAGCACACACACAGTAATCCTTTAAGGATTGTTAGGATGTATATTTAAACAAGATCTGCTCCACCTCTAACTGAGAAACTGACCACATACCCTTTGGTATAGTTAAAAGGTAAAAAATACATTTTTCACAGCGCTTCTAGGTAAAAATGTTAATTGCCACATACAATTTTATTAAAAACAGAACTGTGATGTCACTGATTAGTAATAAAGCACTAATCCTTTGTTTAAAGGACAAGAATCTTAACTTCAATATGCTCCTGAAAGTGAATGTTGTTTACAAGAAAACAAAACTAGAGAAGATTTATAGTGGCAGTAACAGAATTTTAGAAAGAACCCTCATGATTTACTGAAAAAAGGATGGAGCACACACTAAAGAAGTCACTTCTCTTTATATTTTGAAGTGCAGAGCACAAGAACTGACACTCCACAAGTCATATCCCCTACTGGCTCATTAGGACAGCAGTCACATGGATCAGTGTCCTATTTTTTCTTTCCCTTCATGACACAAGCATATTTTCTTCTCCCCGATCCTGTAAACAAAACAAAACAGAAGTCTTGTCCCTACCTCCCTCTCCACCTACCATCCAATTTCTTTTCACCTCTTAACTCACTGAACAAATCACTTATAACTGTTGACTTGAGTTCCTCTCCTGGATCCCCTCCACTGTTAGAGACTGTTCTCACCAAGGGCTTTAAGTATCCAGTTCCAAGGTTTCTGCTCCATCCTCCTCCTTGACCTTTTGACTGCTTCTACACAGTTGATAACCTTTTTTAAAATCTTGCCCTTTCTCAGCTGCCACTTCTCCAACTTCTCTTGTCATTCCTTCAGCATCATTTTCAGTGAGTCCACTTCCTCTCCTCTCTATCCTTCACCTTCTCCTAATCTCTTGGCAATCCTCTCTTCACACAGATTCAACTACTATCTTTAAACCAATACGTCAGTTTTACCCTAACTCTTGGAGCTGTCTCCAGTCCAGACCTACATCTTTTCCATGCGTCTCACCCTCAACTTAAACAGAGCTCCTTGTCTTCCCTTCAAGCCCTCCCCCACTTACTGTTTTCTTTCATTTACCATTGCCATCCTCCCTCTCAATCATGCCTGCATCCTGGACCCCATCTTCTTTCTAGATCCTGCACATCTCAATCTAATAGAAATCTTCAACTTCGTCCTCCATAGTATCTTTAAGATTTGGCCTCTTCTTCTTGTGCACAGCACTGAAATTCTAGTTCAGGCCCTCATCTACCATCCTGACCTACAGAAACCTCTTCTCTGGGCTTCCTAACACAAGACAATCTAGCTATCCTGTGTAAACATACTTTCATAGTATGGTTACTCTCATCTGCCTTCCCCCATTTCTTCTAAATATTTACTATGCCCATTTGTTATGCCTGCTCTGAATATTAGGTTATAAACTCTTTAGAGAAAGACTGATCTCTTGTTATTACATCATTTAGCACTATGGGGCTCTGCTGGTGGTTAGGGATACTGGGTGCTATGGTCTTTTACATAACATCCCCCCAGTCCTTGGCAGACATTTTTCCTTCCGTGCTGGTTAGGTACTTAGTTGCTCACTTTCACTGCTTAAGGTAGTTGTATTTAAGCGGTGGACACAGACTCTGAAGCATTTTGGGATTCTACCACATGAAAGGTAATAACAGAAATGAAAAATACTAGAACACAAAATCTACCAGTAGCATTCGGGAGTAAAGGGAAGCAACTATCTTTGGCAGGAGGTTGTGTAGGTGTTACTGTAGTGTGTAAGCATTAAACTATGGGCTAGGTAATTTGGGGCTAAAGTACACTAATTTACAGAATCTGGCTGCACTCCAGTGAAAGGGGAGGAAATTGTGCTTCTGAATGACTAGAATCAAATCCTATCTTTGCATTTTATTTTGGAAATGTTTAAGGACAAGGCCACAACAACAAAAACAGAAAAGCAGTGGTTTGTAAAGAGTGTTGTGTTTCCAGTAAGCACTCATGTCAAAGCAAGGACATTTGGGGATGGATAGAAGAGGTTATTCTAATGAATTATGCAAAGCCGAAAACTAATTTTCACACTGCAATTTTCCTGTTCTTTTGCTAAGTCCAGTTGTTTTTATAATTATACACAGTGATTTGATTTTTGCAGTTTGGCAACATAGAGGGCAACTTCTTCTAGAGGGCAACACAGAGGTTGTGTTTTGACCCTACTCTCTTTAAAACAATGACATTTACAAATAAAATAGAATTTTAAATGTTTAAAATTTTTTAATTGATGCACAGTCAAATGTGAGGATATTCAAATTTAGGAACGTTATTTAGATTTTAATTCAACCAGAGGTAAAATCAAAGAGAGGAAAAAAGAGTCTCAGTGGTGCAGCTTAAGTGTTCATACCAGCAGCCCCGCTGGAGAACTGGGTTTCAAATCTCATTGAGGATAAAGATATTCAAGAATTTTGGTGTCTGCTAGTCCTTAAATCATAGACCCACCTCATAATCTGGCACAAGTAAAACTAACCAAGATTAGAAGAGAAGGGTTAATGCAAATGAGGCTTTATGTGCACTGTCATACCTGTGTGTGGAGGCTTGCATAGTATCTGCCCATGCTGCTCCTGGCTCAACCTGGTGCATTAATCTCTCACTTTTCATTAGCACTAAATTAAATGTGACCAATTTAAAAAGGAAAATGACAACAGATAAGGATGAACTGTCAGCCTTACCTTTGAGTTTTCTGGGTTTTGTCTGACTCTCAGCCCTGAAAGTTAAATTCTTCTTTGCCTTTAACATACAGTTGATGAAATATGACATACATTACTGCAGCTGTTTGACAAGGTCTGTGCTGTTGCTATACTGATCTTGTATTTTAGTTCATGTCCGCAGACCCCTACAGAGAGAACATCCAGCACTACCATTTAACAGCAACCTTTTACCCTACATTTTAAATCCTTGTAACGCCAAAAAAGCTATTGATCTAGTGTCTGAACTCAGTATGTGCAGAAGTAGTAAATACAAAAGCTACTAGTTTATACTTATCTCATCTCAGTGTTAAACCGCATCTACAAATGAATTCTAGAAATCAAATGTTATTTGATGTTTTTAAAACATTGATTTCACAATCTCAAATCCACAGACATTCTCATTTACGTACATCCTAATGAAATCTATTTGGGACATATCATTTACCAAAAGTAAAGAGACGATGGGGAAAAAATTTTAAAAGCACCAAAGTTCCATGGACTTTCAATGAGACTTAGGCACCAAAGTCACTCAGGAACTTCTCATAACTGGTCTTGACTGGTAAATTTGCCAACCTTTCAAACCAAACCCCTCACCTTTTAACTTCAGCTATACCATGATTTACAGACCCTGCTACCAAAGACAAGCAATTAAATGGTTAGTGTGGAATGCTAAACTAGATAAAACACTTATCATTTAGGACAAAGTAACCCCATAATTAAAGAACAAAAACAAATGTGTATAAGCCATAAGAGAATGGACCAGATTCATCCCTGCTATGCCAGAGGAAATGGGAAGGCATAGCAGGGATGAAGTGAGCTGTAGCTCACGAAAGCTCATGCTCAAATAAATTGGTTAGTCTCTAAGGTGCCACAAGTACTCCTTTTCTTTTTGCGAATACAGACCAACACGGCTGTTACTCTGAAAGGAAACAAAGTTTGCTGAGAAACTGAAGGTGTATACCACTTACTTATACTGTAGTTATAGTGTGGGTAGTTTACCAACCAGCTAGTTATACAATCTACTTGTGTTTCCAGTTGATCAGTCTGTCCCTAGCTTTTGCTGTCAGTTGGGTGGTTTTAACTCAGACTACTTTGACTGTTTACAAAAAAATATTGTAAGCAGATATAAAATGAAAAGTTTGAAAATTAGACAGTTCACCTGTTTAAAGTTTCTTCTGCAGAAGTTGCTTTCCTTCTTTCCACTGTGCAGGTATGAGATCGCACCCTTTGACAGAACAGTAAGCCGGCAATTTGACTGGTAGCAAGGACTCACTGTAGGCAAACTAGATAATACCATTTCAAAGCATTGTCTCTTAAACCTGATGCTGCTGTCATACAATATGCATTTGAAAGCATTTTTCTGGATTTGACAAGAAAAAAGAACCATAATCTAATAACAGTAGTGAACTCCCTATAAATACATCTATGGTAGAGCCTTTGATAAGTGTCCCCATCATTTAATCTTATCAGTTCCCTCCCTGCTTTTTTGTGTTGAGTTTGAAAAGACCCATCAGGGAACAAGTAATTCTTCATGTTCCATGAACACTCCTAAAATCATAAGGGCTTGATAGAGAAGATATGTTATCATCAAGCCACATGGTATCCATATGAAAAAGTTCAATCTTTAGCAGTTTAAGAGCCATTATAGATAGCATGTCCCTCACACAGAAAAGGTCTGCTTTGAGAAGGCTTAAATTAATGATTGGTAGACCACCTCAAACTGACAGATCAGAAACATTCTCAGAGGAAAATTTCAGCACATACCTTAATGTCTCCAAAATACCCATCTATGTAACACGATAAGACCTCATTAAAAAAATCCTTAAGTGTGAAGTAGAAAATACCAAATTAAGAATAAATGGACAACTAGTGCACAGACACGATTAGAAAAATAAACAATTAAAATGTGAAATAATGTTTTACTGCAATCTGATTATATAATAGCTTTTATATTCTAAAAAGAGCTTCACAAACAAATCATTACATCCTACCGTCTCTATCTTCAATGTCTTTTCAATAAAATAGATGTTGCTTCTCTGAAAAAAAGACAGGATAACTGAATAATAGTTGTCTTATTGCAGATTAGTAGTCTGACTAAAACATACCCTATTTGTAAAAACAACAGCAATGTTGGTTGAATTAAATGTACCAGGTAAGAGAAAAATGTGAGACCCTCCTCAAGAATTACCAATTTGAATATCTATGAAAATTAAGAAATGCATAAAAGAAGTTTAGTTATGAGTGAGAAGAATTACTGTTCATTACTCTAACCTTTAGCTATATACAAGGGACTGTGATGACAGATAAAATTCTTTGTGTGCGTCAGCATTCCTGAATTAACCATCTTTATAGACTGACTACTCAATCCTTCTTTTGTTTTTAATTCTTTTGCAATCAAGATGAATCACAATTTTCAGAGGCCAATACAGCAACAACCCATCTGAAAGATTGGTGGAGTGTTTGAATGGGCGAAATTTAAATGCAGGATCCCAGATTCAGATATGCTTGTCTTAATGTAGTATAGAAACAGAAAAGCATTAAATACTGACATCTTTTCCCTTTTCCTTCCCAACCAGTAATCTCTTCCACTGTAGTAGTCTACAACAGTAATTCCTACTAGCATTATTGATGAAGGAAAGAAGTATATTCGATTTTTTCCCTTCTTAACTAGTATCAAGTTTAAACAGATAGGGATGCACAAAAAGATCTCAATACTAGTTTCTATAAGTATTTTTGGAGTAATTTAATCAGTCATTTAAATCATAGTTGCTTACAGATACTCAAATATTTCAGTGTAACATTACTACAGTCTTGGAGCCTTAAAGTTTTCACATGTTCTACAAGGGATTTCCTCCCCTACTGTGTGAATTCCCTTGAATAATATGGGAATTCCTCTAAAAATAAAGGGAATTTTGCTTAAGAAGAGGTGCCATTTTAAGTTTTCAGGACTGCACACATATGCTAATAGTGATACCTAGTGATAACGCCATTTACGATAACTCACCCTGAACCACATTGGTTTACCCGGGGAAATATAAGCACTTGTGTATTAATGAGTTAAGATGATAAATGTAGTCAAGTCTAAAATTAAACCAATACTAAAGACTTAATATGTAGATACAATATAATCATAGTAATAAAACAATTTATACTTTTCTTTCATTGAAAAGGAGCCAAACACTCTTTACACATTAAATATATACAGCATCACTGAAATCAAGATGAGTGAGTAAGGAGGCAGCCAACTGACCACAGCACACTGGGGGAAACAGTAGGGGAAAGGGAAATGTTTTTGCCAGTGACATAAAGGAAAACCTAAAAGCACCACATGATCTTTAACATCCATGCAAAGCAGGCGGGAAATTTTTTTAAGGCCTCATTTTAAAGACACACCCACCCACACATCAAGATTGTATTTATCGACTTCATCTGAATAACTGGGACTTGTACAAGTGGTTTCAAGGTGTGTAAGTGTTTCACATCTGGTGGTGAGACCAGCCCTCATTCCAGTTTATGAACATTTTCTCACAATTTACTAAATGGGATTTCCTTAATTTCTGACACGGATATTTGTATTTAAGACTTAGCTGCAAATGCAGACATCAAGCTAGTAATTCTCATAAGTATTTGTTTTATTTCCCCCCATTAGTACATCAGAAAGATAAATAAATGACATGCTTCCTTTGTAGGACAGACCTACATTTAAGTGTCCTCAGATGGTTTGAATCAAAGCTATTTAGATTTAGACTTTGTGTTCAAGTTAGCCTATTTATTGAGCCTGTTTTCAAAACACCATGATATTAAGCAGAAATATTACAACACTATATCATCCCAACTTAAATATTATGTTAAATATTATATGCCATTATGTTCCAGTACATTCAATAACATCAAGTTCAAGAGAAACCTTAAAAGCAAGCATTTAGGTCAGCAAAGGCCTAAAGTTCAAATTCAATTTTTGACACAGCAATTTTCAATATTGAAGACAAGGAATTGTAAATTTCCAACAAAATATATTCTTTAAACAGCATGATGGGTTTGCACAGCACTTTACAAAAACAAACAAACAATTAACTGGTATTAAATATTAAACTCACTGACTGGTACCCTGAGGATGACAGCCTTCAGAAACAGAGGGAGAAGATTACAAGAAAGTAGGCGGTTTCTCCCAATTTACAAGGGAGAATAAGACAGACTGGCCTGAGCTATGGATAGAGAGGTTACACTTAGATAAGGTCACTGTTATTTTAAATCCACTTCTCTAAGTGCCGAGTACCTCTTGGGCAAAATAAATCAGGCTTTGTTTTGAAGAAGCTGTTTCTATCTCACTGCAAATGCATGCTGTCACAGACTCTGAAAGAGAGAACCGTTGCAGGGTCCAACCCCAGTTAAATCTGCTCAATTTGTCACACTTGATATCCAGGGGGCTGTAACCCAGAACCTGGTCTGAGAGTGGGTGAATTGTGGAATTCCATCCCAGAAAAGGTAAAGAGATGATTTCTGATACCTATGTGGGGTGTACTCAGGGAGACCTAGAAACGGGACAACAGGGCAGCCTACCAAGGTATCATGACAAGGGGTACTTTTCCAGTGGAGAAAGAAGGGTCTGCAAGGAAACAGCTTCTTCAAAACTTCAGGAGGAAATGAAGAATCTCCTCAGTACTGGAGATGAAAAAATCAAACAAATTTACTTTTCATCAACTTAGGTCTCATTTTACTGCAATTATTAATTCACGTAAAAGTTTTGCTTTCAGACAAAAATGTAGATTTTCCTATTAATTTACTAGAAATATAGTAGTAGTAGTAGTAGTAGTAGTGGGATGTGAGAGATCCAGGTTCTCACTCTGGGGCACTCTCTGATGAGTGCCCTGACTGCTAGCTAGGCTACTGGATAGCAATAGCTGGTGGATTGGATTCTTGCAGTTTCCCCTGATGAGGCTGTTTCACTTTGTATAACTAATTGAATAATCATTGGACCAAGGACTTTAAGCCAGAGTTACAAAGGGCTCTCACAAAAACTAGGCAACAAAATAACAGATGAAATTGAATGTTGATAAATGCAAAGTAATGCACATTGGAAAACATAATCCCAACTATCCATACAAAATAATGGAGCCTGAATTAGATCTTGCCACTCAAGAAAGATCTTGCAGACATTGTAAACAGTTCTCTGGAAACATCTGCTCAACATGCAGCGACAAAAAAAGCTAAAAGAATGCTAGGAACCAATAATAAAATAGAAAATATCATAATGCCACTATAGAAATCCATGGTACACCCACACCTTGAGTGTGCAGTTTTGGTCACCCCATCCCAAAAACAACATATTAGAATTGGAAGGGGTACAGAGAAGGGCAACAAAAGTGGTTGGGGCATGGAACAGCTTCCAAATGGAGAGATTAAAAAGACTGGTTTCAGAGTAACAGCCGTGTTAGTCTGTATTCGCAAAAAGAAAAGGAGGACTTGTGGCACCTTAGAGACTAACCAATTTATTAGAGCATAAGTGAGCTGTAGCTCACGAAAGCTTATGCTCTAATAAATTGGTTAGTCTCTAAGGTGCCACAAGTCCTCCTTTTCTTTTTATTAAAAAGACTGGGACTGTTCATTTGGGGGGGGGGGAAGATGTCTAAGGGTCTATACAATTATGAATGGTGCGGAGAAAGTAAACAGAGAAGTGTAATTTGCCTCTTTACATAACACAAGAACCAGAGTCACCCAATGAAATTAATAGGCAGCAGGTTTAAAACAAACATGAGGAAATACTTTTTCACACAACGTACAGTCAACTTGTGGAGCTTGTTGCCACAGGATGTTGAAGGCCAAAAGTATAACCGGGTTCAGAAAAGATTTAGATGAAGTCATGGAGGATATGTCCATCAACGGCTATTAGCCAAGATGATCAGGGATGCAATCTCATGCTCTGGGTGTGCCTAAACATCTGACTGCCAGACGCTGGGAGTGGACAACAGAGGATGGATCACTTGATAATTTCCGTATTCTTTTCATTCTCTTTGAAGCATCTGGCACTGCCCACTGTCAGAAGACAGGATACTGGGCTATGTGGACCATTGGTCTCACCTAGTATGGCCGTTCTTATGTTCAGGTTAGTGCCCAGCCACTGGGGTATGGAATCATTCTTATCTCCAAACTCTGGCTGGGAGAAGATTCCTGTGGTGCAAGAACTGGAGAAAAGTGTCATAAGGTTGCTTTCAGAGGACCAGTCTTGGCATGCTGCAGGAGGGGCTGCACTTTGTAGCATTACAGAGAATTCAGGCAGGGCTGTGCTGTGCCCTTAGGCAGCTAAGGACAGGCTGCCATAATTCTGACAGGGCCACCAGGGCTGTCTAAATTATGCAGGGTGCAGCGGAGCAGCTCAAGGTCCAGGTGGTGCAAAGATGGCTTAAAGCCACCATAAGACCCACTGTCTTACAGGCACAGCCCAGACTCTCCTATCCATGTTTAGCTTTGCAGGAAAGCACCAATCATGGTAGTTCTACAGATATGCTATACAGACACACAAATAAATTTTATATATAAACAGGTCTTAGAATTGGTAGTTGTACTATTCTTTGTTGCCCTGACTAAATGACAAAATAGCAAGTAGCTGTGGTAGGAAATATATTGGACTAAATGTAAGTTTAAGGACGCAAGTAAGAAATTATCTCCATCAGGTCAAGGAAAAGCCATGAAGGCTTTCATCTCTGTATCTAAGATTTTTTTTATTCTGAAGTCTGAACCAACACCTTACGAGTATTACCACTATCCTTTTGCTGTGGCTTGCTATGGCGTGATGATGTAACTGAGTCTCAAATTCATGATTTAAAAAAAAAAAATCTAATGTGACCAATTAAGGGCATATTTTGCATTCTTTGCAACATCTGTACATAAGAACACTTTCACTATGTCTGTTTACTACAGCATACACTGAAATTACAATTGCTATCACATTTCATCTACAACAAAGTTATTTTATTGTAAAGTATCAGAGTGTAGAAAAGTCAAAATGCTCAAAACAAACAAATCTAACCTAAGAGGACTCCTTATCCTCACTAGAACAGTTTGCTCAATATACATGCCTAATAAAAATAATCAGTCATTAATAACCACTGAACATTTGTAATAAATATCTGGTTCCAAGACCAAACCAGCCTGAGCATCATCAGTGGATTTATTGCTGAGTTCACGTCTCCATTGCATGAAAGCTAAATGGAAGTTTTAATGTGCCTCAGCCAGCTGTATCAATGTAACTTATTCCCTCTAGTCAAGCAACACCAATTCCAGAAATGGCTATTATCCCCTTTTCTTTTAGTTTCTTTAACACTATACGTTGCTATTAGAAAAGAACTGCAAATTGAAACATTACTAATCAGCCCATTCCTTCTGACAGTTAAGACTTTAGATTATTCTTAATCTTTTAATGAATTATAATTTGTCCTACTATTTCAGTAGGTATCCTTATTATAAAGCAGCATTTCTTTGCATTTTCCTTTATGGGGCAAATTCTTTCCCCAGACCTCAGCCTAAATCGAGTTGGGCGTGAAGAGTATCCATATCTTGGCAGATCCCCCATTGCCATCCCATTCTCAATTCCTTTGTGCAGGGCAGCACAGTATGGATTCCCCAGATTCTGTCCTCCTTCAACCCTTCCTCTTATGAATCAGAATCACCAGTCTTTGTACATTTGGAGGAGGGGGCAGGATTTGCCCCTTCTGTATAATTAATTACTAAACACAGCCAATATAATACTTTATAAGCACACAATCCTAAATTAGGATAGAGGATTAGTTTATCAGTTTAGAGGATTTATCTTGTCTAGTATTCATATATTCTTAGTACTGCGGACAAAATCCTAATATTAATGGGGCTGCAATTTTTAAGGAGGCTGGCACCCCAACTTCAAATAAGCAGCATGGAGCTATCTTAAAACTGCCGTATCTTGACAGGGTGAGACCCCCAGCTACTAAAATGTCAGTTCTGTACAAGTACCACCACAGGCTTGAGGATGTCATCACAGCATTTCATGCTTTGGCAATCCCTGCCAGTGATACAGACTTACATAGGGCTATTACAAGCCAGCATAGGTTGGAGAAGCCCCAAGGTTGTGTAACTTATGTTGGAGGCCAAACTGGGCCACAGCAGCCTTAGGAATCTGGAAAGCATAAAGGAAGCTTGGTTCCTTTTAACCCTTCCTGATTCAGCTCTGACAACCACAGTTCTAATGTAGCTGAGGTTCTGAGTCAAGCTGATCATTATACAGGTATGAATGAGTGAGCACCACAATACTACAGAAAGCTAGTAGAAAGTTTAATGGCTCATTTGCATGAAAAACGTTGTCAATATCCTTTGATACAAAATCAGTAAGGACAATATGGGAAGTACTGTAAACTGGTACTGTAAATACACAAAATTTTAAAAACTAACTTTTGAGCTAAATTTTTAAATGTATTTTAAAGATATGCATTTTCCAGGATGATGATAAGAAAAATGGATAATTGTAGTAGTAGTTTTTCCATTTTTTTTTTATTTATTTGACAACTATTCAAAAAGTTAGTCACATGAGAACTGCAGGCATAACTGTACACCCTGGAAAAAAGTAACCAACTATAGTGAAATCAGACAAATTTTAGGGTCAACGTCCTTGAAACCAGCAAGAATTCTGGCACAAAGTTCCTCATGACAGAAAATGTGCTAGAAGGGGAAAAAAGAGGGGTTGATATGGTGCAAGTGAACTCTGCTCTGCTGAGAGAGCCACAGGCATTCAGTTCAGCCTGAAAAGTTGATGGCATTGGCCACAGAGGGGTAGTGGCCAGGAGGTGCATTTATTCAGTATTTCCACACTGCAGCTTCCTTCAGTGGGACTATGGAAGCCTTGGCTCAGCGCTTTAAAATGCCAGAAGGGATCAAAAGGAATATTTCTTAGGTAGCACTAGGCCAGCGTAGGATGTGCCATGTGTACTCCTGTATCCACAAGAATGAATCTCGCCAGTGTCCATGATAAACTATCACAATTGAACCAATGGAACTGATCTTAATGGTTAGAAAGATGAAAAGTAGATGGCTGAGTTGCCATTGCCATAGTTTCTAGTGTTGCCAGTAAGGGATGTACCTGTTCTCCAAAAGATTTTTTTAGGTTCTCAGATATTTCCTGAATAAACTCTGGAAGTTTCTGGAAAGTCTGTAGCTCTCCAACATAAAGATCTACTAACCAATCAGTAAGAGACCCACTTTTCAATTTACAGCCATTAATAGCTACTAATGGAAGTGAATTTAAGTGGGCTACTTCTTTAAAAGGTAAAGGAGAGGGTGAAGATAAGTTATAAACTGAACAAAAATTTAGCAACAACTTATTAAATAAAATTAACCAAAGTTCTCTTTGCTGGCTGTGGAAATCTTTTTCCACACGTTCATAGAAGTCCTTGACAGTCTCTTCTGGGTGGACAATATCCAAAAGTTCTTGTTTTACTGCTAGGGACTCCACATAATCCAGTGGCAATTTCCCATAAAAGTCCCTCTGCTGTAGGAGCAGTGGTCCTGCAAGAAAAATATAAAGCATTAATAGTAACAGCATTTTTAAGATAGCAGCTGAGCAGTGCTGCTATTTTTTGGGGAAGGGAGCAGCACCTAGGGGTTCTGTTTATAACCTCTTTTAGTACTAAATTATGTTGGCACAAATTAACTAATTACATACTGACTGCCTAGTCAAGACACATTAGTAAGCAATTTCAAGTCAACTGCCTAGTTTTGTACAGAATTATAAGCGCCTTGGTTTACCACCTGATATATTATATGAAAAGCAAATTATTATTTGGAAAAGGAAAAAAATCACAATCATCTTAATTATTTTAAATTTAAGTGATAATATACTGCAAACATACAAACTAACATGCATTATATTGGAAGTGTTGCAAATGTTAATTGTCCGGCTACACTGGAAGAAGGAAAGGAGCATATGTATATGGTTTAATCAGGACGCAACTTTATTATTTGATGTCTGGGACTACCCAGCAGATAAGTGTACAGTGCAGCTAACTCCATGTTCATTCGATGTCCACCTGGGGACTTCTGCCAGCCCCCACTTCTCCTTTTCCATCCTGGTCCCAGACAACCCATTGCTGGGACATTACCATCCCCCCACCTGGAATGAGGGTTAAGGTGGGCTATCAAGGAATTGGGGGTTGGCTCCCTGCCATGCCAGTCATTGGTGCCCCGAACCCCACCCTGTTCAGCTCCTTTAACAAACACCTCCTTTAAGTTTTTTACCAAGGAGCTTCTCCCACCAGACTTGCCCTTATCAACTCCCCTGGTTCCTGAGGGATGAGTCAGTGTCACAATGCTGACCCCACCCTGCCTTTGCAGCAATGTCTGTGCCTCTCTCGTCCCAATCCTTAAATTGATATACCCCTTTCCCCAGCAAGCCAGACAATGTCCCTTCCCCGCACTCCGCTGATTTAAGGTGCAGTGTGGTCAGTTTCATTAAGAATTTCTAGTGATCAGTTATTTGATATACTCTTGCAGAAGCTGGGCCCAAATACAGCATTAATTAGCAAAGTCCAGATTTTACCTTATGTTATTGCTGGGCTGGCTAAAGCACAAGCTGGTCAAGTAACTTTTCCCCAGGTCATGCACCAAGTCAGCTGGCAAGATGAGAATCCAGGTCCCTCTCAGCTACTAAATACTAAGTTACAATACCTGTTTTTAGCAATCTCTGCAATACAGAGGCTAGGTATTGTATTAAACTGTGTTCAATTAACTTTCAACAGGCAACATGTTAGCTCTTCAGACTGTGTCAGATTCTTCCTTTTAATAATCCCTAAATGTATTACTAAAATAGTTTGTCAAATTTGTAACACTTTACAAATGTATTGATCACAAGTAAATTAAATGGTCACACCAGAAATATGTTAATGCACAACACATGGTGTTTTCAAGACTGCTTATTTAAGTTGCAAATTTGGGTTGCTATAAAATGGCATCGTTTCTTTAACATAATGTGTCTATTAGCCATCTTTCGATAAGGTAAATTGCAGTTTAAACTCTAATAGAAGGTTATTGTACCATGTACATAACACTAAATCTAGCAACAATAGCTAGAGTATTTTAAATTACTTAATGCTGCTTTAACTATAATACTGTTTTAACCTAACACTGATTATGTAAAGTAGCTACAATAACTTTTGCAAAGTGAAGCCTTTTTGAAGAAAAAGAGAATACCTTGTAAAAATCTGAATACTAGAGAGAGAAAGAGAAAATGAAAGTTAATGCAGAAATGCTCCAAATTACAGCTACCAAGCCTTAGTGAATCTAAGATGAATGTGTAATGCAGTTCCCACAACCATGGTGTCAAACTGGTTGACAGGCCAAAACCTAGAATCTGACAAAGGCAAAGATAAGGCTGCATGGAGTCTGTACAGTTGCCAGAAAACCTTGATGAATGCAAGTGCAAGTAGATCTCCCCGAGGACAAGAGGATCATCCACTGCCTATTCTTCACAAAGGCTCAGGAAAAATGCACATCTGTCAGTGCAATGCCATTTTCTATTGAAGAGTTGGGCTTACTATAATATTGGCTCTTGTATCACTTAGACCAGTTGAAGGGAGGCCAGGTATTGGCTTGGCATGTCAGATACATGGGTGAGTAGACAAATAAAACACCTGGGAGCCACAGCATTGAAGCTCATCAAACATACCGAGGTAGAACAGCAGAAGAATGTATTGATTAAGAGATGATGTCTGCCCAACAGACACAGAAGTAGCCTTTAGGGGGCAGGAGAAGACTGTAAATACAGAAGTCTTATAATTCCAAAAACCAAACATAATTTTGTCTCTAGCTGAATTAAGTTATAAGTCATCTAAATACAGTGCATTCTTTTGCCTTATGTGGTTATGTGCAGAATGATCACTATCACAAAGATTTGGACATGGGATATAATACATAGAGATTAGATTGACACAAAGTAGGTGTGAACAGTACAAGCAACATAAATCTTTGTTTTAGCAGATGAGACATTAACTGTCTTTTTTAAACAGTCAATTTTTTACATGAGCTTTGTTCATGAACACAGTAAGTTAATTCAGCTGGTATAGCATTTATCAAGACATGATCTAAGAATCCTGTCACTAAAGAAAAAAATTATTAAAAGCATGCATTGTAAATTGTATTGGGAGCAATGTATGCATGTTAAACTATGGTCTCCCTCCTATTGGTACCCCTCTCCCCAAACAGCAGTTATGACAACTACAAAATGCCCTTTCTTCAGCTAGTTTGTCAGCAAACCGTATTTTTTAAAGATAACCATTTTCATAAATACTGAGCAAGTTTTCATTTAAATTTATAAACACGACCTAGAAAACTAGACTAGCAAATCTCTATAGAAATCCTTGCAATATTGATTAAAACAATAAAAAAATTCTGTAGATTTGCTTGGTAACTGGGTAATCTTTATGTTCACTCTCTAAAATCTTTCAGAATATAACTCTCTAACTCATCATGGGAGTATAAAACATTTTAAACAAAGAAAAAAAATCAAACCACTCAAACCCTGAAAAGAATTTACAAGTCAAGGATATATTATATTTCACATATTTATGAGAATCTGAATAAGTGAAAAAATCATAAGGATTTTATCTATAGTGACCAAACCAGCTTTTAAAGTTTATTTTAAACATTTCTTTTAAAATAGTATTGCATTTTAACCATCAGCAAAGAAGGATGCTATGAACTTCATATGGACTCATTTAACACTGGACACTTTCTTAAAACCAGTTTAGCATAAATGCACTCACCCCCATGCTGAAGTAGCAGTTTGCCAATTTCTACATGTCCGTTTGACAGTGCATCATGCAAAGGAGTCACCCCGTCCACTTGACTGAGCAGGTCTACCTCTGGACAACGCTGCAAAATTTCACGGACACACACTGTGCTACCATGGTTACAGGCTTCATGCAAAGGCGTCCAGCCAGCATAGTCTGAATTATAAATCAAGGGAAGTTTTAAAAGAGCAAAAGTAGTAGTAAACTGTTCATAATATTATAATTCTGATTCATTAAACAGCACTACTTTCTTTCTGCTAACTAGCACCACACTTACCTTTTAACGTTTGAAGATTAATCCCATTTTAAAATAATAAAAAGAAATTCATTCAAAAACACATAGAAAATTTTTAAGACTTCACCTATGACTTAATATAAAACATGGTTGGACTTTAGTTACAGGCTAGCTGTTCATAAAACCTGTGCTTTAAGTCATGACTCCATATTATTAAAACAATTAGGATTTTCTTTTAAGTATTTCTAAAAGGTGAACTTTGTATTTCAAAATGAAAATACTAAAATTATTTGGTTGGTTTAATATGTTGGTTCAGTACAGAAAATCAACATGCTTACCTTTAACATTAATGTCTGTTCCAGGAAAAGGGAGAAGCTGAATCAGTCTCTCCACTTTGTTTCTTATGCAAGCTATATGCAGGGCTGTCTCTCCTACCATAAAAAAATAATAGATTATACTACACTAGGCAAGATAGCAACTAAAGAAATAATCAACTAGGAGATCTGGCTGCATGCCAGAAAATTCAATAATGAGTAAGATTTTCCTTTGTCCTGTTTAAACATCTTTAAAAAAAAAAATTTTTTTTTAAACCCACAGAGCTTCTGTTCCGTCACAGATCCAGCAATGAAATTGCACTGCAAAAGGTTTAACAGTGGAATTATCACCCCCCCAATTCAAGGTTTAAAGCTTCAATCACACTATAAAAGCACTGAATGATCACAGAACACCAAAAATACTGGGTTTTCAAGCAATAAAAGTTTAGCGTGCAGTTGCCGTCCCTTAAATTTATTCATGAACCTACGTTAAATGTATGATTCTTTTTACACAGCATTTATAGCTTAATTCAAATGAATGTTTCTGGCTAAGCACGAGTGCCTCTACACATTCAAGTATAATTCAGAATTTCAAATCCTTTAACAGATGGTTTGCTGTTTCTCAATAGGCTGTCTGACTTGGCTACCATAGCGCAGAGAGAGAGAGAGAGTCATTTAAAAAAAAAAAAAAACCCACAAGGGAAAAAAAAATCGTCCACAGAGGCAAGGTACCATTTAAAGCTGAAACAAAGGTGACAAACTGAATAGCAAGAGACTGAACTGCTATGTATAAGTAAAGACACAGTTAATGAATACATGGTAAGAACTTCAGGCCTACTGTATGTATAAATTTGTTTTCAATAAGTGATTATATCTGAACAAAAAGCCAGATCAAAATCTTGATGCAAGCTGACTGAAGATGCAACAGCAAACAGGTTAGAAATGAAATATATATCAGACTAATTTTCTCAATCTATACAATAGTGCCAAAACAGTGTATTTTTACAATATTTAATGCACACATTAAAGTACAACTGTCAGTTCCCTACTAGTTCTTTTCAGTAGAATTTTTATTTTTATTGAGATGCTACTTGAGATTTTGGTAGAGAGATGGAGAAGATGAAGGGTTGACCATTTTCTGCCCTATTCTTCTAGTTCATTTTGCCTTTATAAAGACCGCATGCAATCATTCACATTAATTTTACTTACAGAAGCAGTAAAGGGAAAGGGCACCAATTTTTAAAATGCATGGCCTGGCTCTGTTACTGAGGAAATTTTTTTTTTTTTAAACCCCAAAATGGGGTGAATTTTTTGTCCATTGTTTGAGACATACACTACTGAATATAAAATCTTAAATGATGAGGGCTTTTTTTTTTCTGCCAATTTTACTTCAGTTCTCCCTTGAGTGTCTACATGATAGATATATTTGTATTAGAAACACGATTGGTAAGGCTCAGATTAAAAAACAAAAAAACAAAACAAAAAAAACCACCCAGTTCCAGCAAGTGATTCTGGCCAGGTATAGACTTGTGTAAAGTGCATTTTATTAAATTTGTATAGTAAGTGAGGCCTGAGTGAATTACTGCAGGGCTATTTCCTTCTAAGGTACTTGGGTTCCAGTATAGTTAAGACTAAAAGCCAAATGCATTTCATAGTCTGGGCTCAATGCCTGGAAGAAAACCGTCCATATGCTTAACACAGCTATGCAACATAGCATACTTCTCAGTCTTTGTTCACAAAATGTCTAGGACTGAAAGAGATGAAGACTGAATTATACTTTCAAATCAGAAGACGTTGATCCTACCAAGTACAGGTTGAGGTGGATTAGCAAAGTAAGACGGGCAAGACTGGAATGAGCTCACACAAGCTATACACTCTAATTTTTTTTTTGGGGGGGGGGGGGGGGGAGGGCGGAGGGGAATAGAGTAAGCAGCTTTATTTCACCATGTATAAAATGATTTCTCTCTCAAAATGTTGAAAACAACAAATATGATACACAAGGAAGTATTTCTTGGGCTTGGGACATCACTTTAGCTCAGCATTCATCAGGGCAAGTATATCAAACCTGGAAGTACTGACTGTAACCATATGAAATTTTTAGCATAAATTAGATATACAGAATACCTTTAATATTAGTCTTATAAAAGTGCATCTCTTCATCCAAAGGGTGGCGATTCTCTTTGGTGTTTGACACCTCAACTTCTGCTTTCATCCTTAACTTCTTTGATAATGGAGGGAATTTATTGAAGATCAGTTCACTAAAAGGAAATCAAGCAATGACAAGTATATTTTTATTAAACTAATCTGTTTGGAAAATTATTGAACATATGTACATATTTAATGTTATTACAGCATGTATATACTCCATACATATAATGTGTGTTTCCAAGTTAGAGAGTCTGAAATTTAATCTTAATTAAAAACAACGAAGAGTCCGGCGGCACCTTAAAGACTAACAGATTTATTTGGGCATAAGCTTTCGTGGATACAGACTAACACGGCTACCCCTCTGATACTTAATCTTAATTGCATTTTAAAAACATTTGGCAAAGTACATACTTGTTTAAAGCAGTAATTATATGGGGATCAGACTTAAAAAAAATAATTCTGTGAATACTTACATATTTCCATTATTAATGTAAAATGCTTCCCTAGGGAAATGAACGTGCATCAATATACATATAAACCGAGAGAGGGAAAAAAACCTACCCAGATGTGTTACAAGTTTAAAATGGAGCTTTCTGCCAGTCACAGTAATTTGCAGACAACAACACAGGTCACATAAAGTTCAAGAAATGTGTCAGGTCAGAAGCTGTCCCCCAAAGCAGAATAAAACTGGTGATGTTATAGGTATTACTTACGGTAGATCAGGCAGCAGTTTGGCTTGGTTCTGCTTATCACCATTTAGCATCAGTAATGCCCTTTGAGACTCAGGGCAAGGCCACTGCCTTATTTTCTTCACTTTCTGCACTTTCCCAGTCTCATGCATACCTACTTCTCCTAAAGCAGGCAAATAGGAACAAACCTATTGCAAAAATAATATGTTTGTTACAATTTTTATGACTGTGTTTAGGGAAAAAGTAGTACTGCTTAACTGGTCATTAGAAATTACAATTCATTTTCCCTCCATCTTTTGCTGCATTTACTCTACTTAAGACCGTCTCCAACCACAATCACATCACTACACCCATTACTTTAAAAAAGTTTAAGAATGTTTATACTGCTAAGGTGGGACTACTTAGGTAACAAGATACTACTCAACAGGAGTTCAGGTGGCAAAATTAGGCCAGAAATTAATACCACCCTGTGGAAGAGGGGGAAATCTCCATGAGACCAAGAAAAATTTGCAAAAGGAATGAGAATTTGCCTTATTCACTGAAAAAATGTTTCCATTTACTTTACTGTGCAATTGTCATATGAAGACTTAATAATGCTGACTATGTTATATAAACATTAGTAGAGTTTTCTTTGTGTATGTGTTGATTACACATGGTAAAGCTAGCTTGTGTGTTCATTTCTTAGCTTGTTTTGTCAGCTTACATATGTCTTTCCCCAGTGCTCTGTTTAAAGACTATTTACGGTGAACAATGCATAAAAAAGTTCCAATCTATCTTGAATTCTTCTATATCTGAAGGCAACTGTTCTGTATAGAAGATGGACAGAAAGCTGGCTAGATTGTCGGGCTCAATGGGCAGTGATCAATGGCTCCATGTCTAGTTGGCAGCCGGTATCAAGCGGAGTGCTCCAAGGATTGGTCCCGGGGCTGGTTTTGTTCAATATCTTCATTAATGATCTGGAGGATGGCGTGGATTGCACCCTCAGCAAGTTTGCAGATGATACTAAACTGGGAGGAGTGGTAGATACACTGGAGGGTAGGTTTCAGAGTAGCAGCCGTGTTAGTCTGTATTCGCAAAAAGAAAAAGTACTAGTGGCACCTTAGAGACTAACCAATTTATTTGAGCATAAGCTTTCGTGAGCTACAGCTCACTTCATCGGGTGCATTCAGTGGAAAATACAGTGTGGAGATTTATATATACACAGAACATGAAAAAATGGGTGTTATACACACTGTAAGGAGAGTGATCGCTTAAGATGAGCTATTACCAACAGGAGAGCGGGGGGGGAGGGACCTAGACAAATTAGAGGATTGGGTCAAAAGAAATCTGATGAGGTTCGGCAAGGACAAGTGCAGAGACCTGCACTTAGGACGGAAGAATCCCATGCACTGCTACACACTAGGGACTGAGTGGCTAGGCAGCAGTTCTGCAGAAAAGGATCTAGGGGTTCCAGTGGACAAGAAACTGGATATGAGTCAGTGTGCCCTTGTTGCCAAGAAGGCTAACGGCATTTGGGGCTGTATAAGTAGGAGCATTGCCAGCAGATTGAGGAACGTGATCGTTCCCCTCTATTTGGCATTGGTGAGGCCTCATCTGGAGTACTGTGTCCAGTTTTGGGCCCCACGCTACAAGAAGGATATGGAAAAATTGGAAAACGTCCAGCGGAGGGCAACAAAAATGGGGGCTGGAGCACATGATTTATGAGGAGAGACTGAGGGAACTGGGATTATTTAGTCTGCAGAAGAGAAGAATGAGGGGGGGGATTTGATAGCTGCTTTCAATTACCTGAAAGGGGGTTCCAAAGAGGATGGATCTAGACTGTTCTCAGTGGTACCAGATGATAGAACAAGGAGTAATAGTGTCAAGTTGCAGTGGGGGAGGTTTAGATTGGATATTAAGCCCTGGTCTACACTAGGACTTTAGGTCGAATTTAGCAGCGTTAAATCGATTTAAACCTGCACCCGTCCACACAATGAAGCCCTTTATTTCGACTTAAAGGGCTCTTAAAATCGATTTCCTTACTCCACCCCTGACAAGTGGATTAGCGCTTAAATCGACGTTGCTGGCTCGAATTTGGGGTACTGTGGACACAATTCGATGGTATTGGCCTCCGGGAGCTATCCCAGAGTGCTCCATTCTGACCGCTCTGGACAGCACTCTCAACTCAGATGCACTGGCCAGGTAGACAGGAAAAGAACCGCGAACTTTTGAATCTCATTTCCTGTTTGGCCAGCGTGGCAAGCTGCAGGTGACCATGCAGAGCTCATCAGCACAGGTGACCATGATGGAGTCCCAGAATCGCAAAAGAGCTCCAGCATGGACCGAACGGGAGGTACGGGATCTGATCGCTGTTTGGGGAGAGGAATCCATGCTATCAGAACTCCGTTCCAGTTTTCGAAATGCCAAAACCTTTGTCAAAATCTCCCAGGGCATGAAGGACAGAGGCCATAACAGGGACCCGAAGCAGTGCCGCGTGAAACTGAAGGAGCTGAGGCAAGCCTACCAGAAAACCAGAGGGGCGAACAGCCGCTCTGGGTCAGAGCCCCAAACATGCCGCTTCTATGATGAGCTGCATGCCATTTTAGGGGGTTCAGCCACCACTACCCCAGCCGTGTTGTTTGACTCCTTCAATGGAGATGGAGGCAATACGGAAGTAGGTTTTGGGGACGAAGAAAATGATGATGAGGAGGAGGTTGTAGATAGCTCACAGCAAGCAAGCGGAGAAACCGGTTTTCCCGACAGCCAGGAACTGTTTCTCACCCTAGACCTGGAGCCAGTACCCCCCGAACCCACAACCAAGGCTGCCTCCTGGACCCAGCAGGCGGAGAAGGGACCTCTGGTGAGTGTACCTTTTAAAATGCTATACATGGTTTAAAAGCAAGCATGTGAAAGGATTACTTTGCCCTGGCATTTGTGGTTCTCCTAGATGTAGTCCTAAAGCCTTTGCAAAAGGTTTCTGGGGAGGGCAGCCTTATTTCGTCCTTCATGGTAGGACACTTTACCACTCCAGGCCAGTAACACGTACTCGGGAATCACTGTAGAACAAAGCATTGCAGTGTATGTTTAC
Source organism: Lepidochelys kempii (assembly GCF_965140285.1). Taxonomy (NCBI): domain Eukaryota; kingdom Metazoa; phylum Chordata; order Testudines; family Cheloniidae; genus Lepidochelys; species Lepidochelys kempii. Next base: position 60,880,729 of record NC_136384.1, on the reverse strand, counting down.
TGGCATTCAACCAAAATCCGTTCTTTATCTCTCTGTGTTATCCTCAGGAGAGTGAGATATAATTCATGGTCACCTGGTTGAAATAGAGTGCTTTTCTTCAGGGGACACTCAGAGGAGCCCATTCCTGCTGGGCTGTTTGCCTGTGGCTAAACAGAAATGTTCCCCGCTGTTAGCCACAGGGAGGGGGGAAGGTTGAGGGGGTAGTCACGCGGTGGGAGGAGGCAAGATGCGACCTTGTAACGAAAGCACATGTGTTATGTATGTAATGTTAACAGCAAGGTTTACCCTGAAAGAGTGTAGCGACTGTTTTATAAAATGTGTCTTTTTAAATACCGCTGTCCCTTTTTTTTTCTCCACCAGCTGCATGTGTTTCAATGATCACAGGATCTTCTCCTTCCCAGAGGCTAGTGAAGCTTAGAAAGAAAAAAAAACGCACTCGCGATGAAATGTTCTCCGAGCTCATGCTGTCCTCCCACACTGACAGAGCACAGACGAATGCGTGGAGGCAAATAATGTCAGAGTGCAGGAAAGCACAAAATGACCGGGAGGAGAGGTGGAGGGCTGAAGAGAGTAAGTGGCGGGCTGAAGAGAGTAAGTGGCAGGCTGAAGAGAGGGCTGAAGCTCAAATGTGGCGGCAGCGTGATGAGAGGAGGCAGGATTCAATGCTGAGGCTGCTGCAGGACCAAACCAGTATGCTCCAGTGTATGGTTGAGCTGCAGCAAAGGCAGCTGGAGCACAGACTGCCACTGCTGCCCCTCTGTAACCAACTGCCCTCCTCCCCAAGTTCCATAGCCTCCACACCCAGACGCCCAAGAACGCAGTGGGGGGGCCTCCGGCCAACCAGCCACTCCACCACAGAGGATTGCCCAAAAAAAAGAAGGCTGTCATTCAATAAATTTTAAAGTTGTAAACTTTTAAAGTGCTGTGCTTAAAGTGCTGTGTGGCATTTTCCTTCCCTCCTCCACCACCCCTCCTGGGATACCTTGGTAGTCATCTCCCTATCTGTGTGATGAATGAATAACGAATGCATGACTGTGAAGCAGCAATGACTTTATTGCCTCTGCAAGCAATGATTAAAGGGAGGAGGGGAGGGTGGTTAGCTTACAGGGAAGTAGAGTGAACCAAGGGGCGGTGGGTTTCATCAAGGAGAAGGAGAAACTTTCACACCGTAGCCTGGCCAGTCATGAAACTGGTTTTCAAAGCTTCTCTGATGCGTACCGCGCCCTCCTGTGCTCCTCTAACCGCCCTGGTGTCTGGCTGCGCGTAACCAGCAGCTAGGCGATTTGCCTCAACCTCCCACCCCGCCATAAACGTCTCCCCCTTAGTCTCACAGATATTGTGGAGCACACAGCAAGCAGTAATAACAGTGGGAATATTGGTTTCGCTGAGGTCTAAGCGAGTCAGTAAACTGCGCCAGCGCGCCTTTAAACGTCCAAATGCACATTCTACCACCATTCTGCACTTGCTCAGCCTGTAGTTGAACAGCTCCTGACTACTGTCCAGGCTGCCTGTGTACGGCTTCATGAGCCATGGCATTAAGGGGTAGGCTGGGTCCCCAAGGATACATATAGGCATTTCAACATCCCCAACAGTTATTTTCTGGTCTGGGAAGAAAGTCCCTTCCTGCAGCTTTTGAAACAGACCAGAGTTCCTGAAGATGCGAGCGAGCATCATGCACCTTTCCCGGCCATCCCACGTTGATGTTGGTGAAACGTCCCTTGTGATCCACCAGAGCTTGCAGCACTATCGAAAAGTACCCCTTGTGGTTTATGTACTCGGCGGCTTGGTGCTCCGGTGCCTAGATAGGGATATGGGTTCCGTCTATAGCCCCACCACAGTTAGGGAATCCCATTGCAGCAAAGCCATCCACTATGACCTGCACATTTCCCAGGGTCACTACCCTTGATATCAGCAGATCTTTGATTGCGTGGGCTACTTGCATCACAGCAGCCCCCACAGTAGACTTGCCCACTCCAAATTGATTCCCAACTGACCGGTAGCTGTCTGGCGTTGCAAGTTTCCACAGGGCTATCGCCACTCGCTTCTCAACTGTGAGGGCTGCTCTCATCTTGGTATTCATGCGCTTCAGGGCAGGGGAAAGCAAGTCACAAAGTTCCATGAAAGTGCCCCTACGCATGCGAAAGTTTCGCAGCCACTGGGAATCGTCCCAGACCTGCAACACTATGCGGTCCCACCAGTCTGTGCTTGTTTCCCGAGCCCAGAACCGGCGTTCCACAGCATGAACCTGCCCCATTAGCACCATGATGCATGCATTGTCATGGCCCATGCTTTCAGAGAAATCTGTGTCCATGTCCTGATCACTCACGGGACCGCGCTGACGTCGCCTCCTCGCCCGGTATCGCATTGCCATGTTCTGGTGCTGCATATACTGCTGGATAACGCGTGTGGTGGTTAATGTGCTCCTAATTGCCAAAATGAGCTCAGCGGCCTCCATGCTTGCCTTGGTATGGCGTCCGCACAGAAAAAAGGCGCGGAATGATTGTCTGCCGTTGTTCTGACGGAGGGAGGGGCGACTGACGACACGGCTTACAGGGTTGGCTTCAGGGAGCTAAAATCAACAAAGGGTGTGCCTGTACATCAAGGAGTATTTCAGGCAGGACTGCACGGAGGGTTCCAATAAGAAATGGTGCACCTAAGTTATCGTTGTTATTGGAACAAGGAGGTTAGCCTGGCCTCTGATTGATACATGGCTAGATTTACCTCGCTGCACCTTCTCTGTGAGTGACTGCAGTGTGATCTAGACAGGGGAGGAGGCAAATGAGTACAAAACAAATCTGGTCTATTTCTTGTTCTGACCCACTCCATCTATCTTTTACATCTTTGGCTGGCAGCAGACGGTGCAGAAGGACTGCATGCCATCCACATCTCATGGCTGCTCGGCAGAAGATGGTACAGTACGACTGCTAGCCATCTTCATCTCTTGCCTGCCTGGCATAAGATGGTACAATACGACTGCTAGCAATCCTCATCTCTTGCCTCACTGGCAGAAGATGGTACAGTACGACTGCTGTTCCGAATCATGAAACAAAGTTGTGTTTGGGAATAATATAGTGGATAGAATTGCCTTTTTTCAGTATTTACTTTATCACACAAAATTGGGCATATTCCTACACCTGGAATTTAATATTGCAATGAAAAAGGATTATTTTTAATGTTTTTCACTTTATCTGTTGGTGTAGGCTGCCACCTTAACAAGACAGTTGTCACTAAGAATTGCTTCGTAAGAAAAAAATCATATCCATATTTGAACTATGATCTCATATCTGTGCCAGGATAAACCCAAACCTAATATTATTTTTCATTTAAACGCTTTGGATTCTCCAAGGACGGAATGCGACACAGGCAATGCATATCATCTCTAACTGTGGTGTAGGACAAGGAGAAGGCAAATAAGTAAAAATTATTGGTTTCCAGAATTCCATCTCATTAGTCGGTTAGTCATATTACATTCCAAAATGTAGTTCAGTATCAAACAGTACAAATGCTACTTACTATTTTGTGAAGAGAAAGAGGTTTGGCAGAAATAGTAATGTTCCTCCGTAAACATAAATTTTTAAAGACTGCCTCTGCAACAAACATTTGAAGCCAGAGAGATGGTATGGAACAAATGAACATTTTTAATTCCTGTGTTGAAAAGTCTAGGTTGGGGAAAAATTAAACAGACAGACAAATAAATAAAAGATAGATACATGAGCCATATCAAAGGCGGCAAAATCATAGTTCATGCCCCTGCTGGATTTCTTTCCTTACTACTGCTAATTCATAAATTAAATGATTAAAACTGCCAATTTACAAACAACATATAATCCAGTAGCTAACAAGCATAGTTTTTGTGACACCGCTCATCAGGTTTTAAAAAGTGAATCTGCTTAAAATATTAAATCAATCATTTTTAAATAAAAGACTATCTCTGATACAATCTGCATAACTGTTATGCTAAGATTTTTGAAAAGGAAAGTATTTATTCAAGGAAGTTACACTAGTGATAATCTTCAAAATTTCAGATGGGACAATATAATACCATCCATATTAAAAAAAAAAAAAAAAAAAAAAAAAAGAGTATGAAACATTAGCCAAGAAGGCATATAACAAAAGCAACATGGTGCAGTAGCAAATCCTGGATGAATGCTATGCTGTCATGATGCTGACACATATGTTAATGGTATTCAATATCAAGAACGTCCAATGATTGTAACAAAAGGTGGAGATGGAGGCTGACTCCCCTCCCCCAAACATGCTCAACATTGTTTATAACCAAATCTTTTATCACCTGTTTTTACAAATTTCATATTCCATATGAAGGCATTTAGAACACTTTCCCTCCTCCCCCAAATTAATAAATTAAATGCTACATTTGAATACAATGTGTATTTGGTTAAAGTAACAAGGTTTTCTGTTAAGTTCAGTATTTTGAGGGTATGTCTACACGGTGATTTAAAAAAAAAAACCCAGGACCGACTCTCAGAGCCCAGGTCAGCTGACTCGGGTTCATGAAGCTTGGGTTGCAGGGCTATAAAATTGCCCTGTAGACGCTCAGACTTGGGCTGGAGCCTGGGTTCTGAGACCCTCTGATTTCATGGGGTCTGAGATCCTGAGCTCCAGCCCAAACTCGAATGTCTACACTACAATTTTATAACCCACAGCCTAAGCCTCATGAGCCCAAGTCGGCCGACCTGGACCAGCTGCTACAGGTCTTTTATTGCAATGTAAACGTATCCTCAGTTTTTGTGTAAGGGATCTTCATTAGAAGAAGGCAAGTAGATTTAGAACAGAAATGCCTTTCCTGGATTACTTCCTTTCTGGAAATGGCCTTTTCCCAGTTATGAGATTTTTGGGAAGCCTGCAGGCAGCTCAGACTTGTCTGTGAAGCTCCAGGATTTTGCCATACTCTTTCTGCAGCGTCTCTAGAGGATTACATCCAAAGCTGTACATCCAAAGTGGAAACACTATGGGCCGGATCCAGGATCTTTCCACTGTCAGCCAGCCAGCATCTATACTTCAGGATGCAGGGACCATGGATTCAGATGAACCATTTGATCATGCTTCTGTGATTTTGCCTCTGGCTGGGGAAGTAACTGTATTGGAGGATAGATTCTTTAGTTCTGAGTACCAGAACTGTCTCAGTCATGCTGGAGCTTCCAGGATTATTCTAACAGAGTCCTGCCTGAGAACTCTCAGGATTAATGGAATTGGAGAGTCATCTTACATCAGGTCTAGGGATCATGTGACTATAAATTTATTGGATCCCTAACTTTGTCCCCTCTGGAGCAGAACTTTTGACACCTATTCTTTTTGGGAATAAAAAAAATGAGTAAAACCACTTTCCTGGTATTCTTAAGGAACTTCTTCCACTGCTCCAAAGTTTAGAAGTGACTGCACATCCTGATGTAACACATCGTTGTTAGAGGAGTCCTTGAAAAATGATGAGGATGGGTTGGGTGGAGGGTCTGGAAAAAAAACAACACGAAAAAGATCAAGCCTCCATCACAGCAGAGGCAAAGTTCTTTCACTGTGTACAGGAGTATAGATCCCTAAAGATCACGTTGTGGCATGCGAGTCCTTCAGAAAGTATAAGAGTTCATATTCCTCAGGTGGGAGATGTTCAATTCTTACTTGAACTTCTTTAGGGATTCCTGAAGAGTGGAGCCACAAGGATCTCGTCACAGCAACTGAAGTCACCAGAGATCTAGAGGCTGTATCCACAGCATCAAGGGCTGCTTGGAGGGATGTGCATGCTAGAAGCTGATCTTCAGCAATAAGAGAATAAGTTCTTCTCTGTTGTCCTGAAATGAGAATTTAACCATAGAACCCAATTCACATAATCATAATTTGCCAACAGGTATTGGTAGTTGGCAATTCTCATTTAGAGGACTGTTGTGAAATAATTTTTTTGTCCAAATTTAATTTTTGGGAGTTTTCTCTTCTGGTGTCACCTTTCATTGGCTTCGTCTCGACCTCTCATTAGCCACAGTGACAATTAATGATCCCACTATGGAGTATGTATAAAATTGCTCAAAAACCTAGGAAAGAACCTCAAGTGCCGGTCTCCTCTCTTCAAAGTTGATGACAGGGAGGCAGGCATCTGGCAGAGCAATTTAGACAGCTCTAAAAGTCCCTTATGATGAGTATTGCAAGACTTCCAGGAATCAGAGTGTGGATGATATTCCAGAGCTTGAGTGATTTTTTTCCCCTGGACTATGTCCACGGTAATCTCCAATGTGGCAGTCATTATATGTAACATGTCCTGGAATATCTTGTAGTCATGTCTTTTAGATGTCTTGGAAACTACAGCTTTATCTGAGGATGAAAACGATATGTGAGCTGGGGCAGGATGGTTCTCTGCTTGAAAATTCTTCATCAGAGCCATGATAAAATGGTTACTAACCTTCCTTAACTGTTGTTCTTTGAGATGTGTTGCTCATGTCCATTCCAATGTAGGTATGTGCTTGCTCCGAGCACTGCTGCCAGAAAGTATTCCCTCAGTGGTACCAGTCAGGTCACCTCTGGTGCTCCCTGAAGTCACGCTTTCATAATGATGGTATAAAGGGCCCTACCGATCCGCCACTTCCTCAGTTCCTTCTTGCCAGCTAACTTTAACAGAGGGGCAGGAAGAGGGGGTTTGGAATAGACATGAGCAACACATCTCGAAGAACAGTTATGGAAGATTAGTGACCCTTTTTCTTTGAGTGCTTGCTCATGTTAATTCTAATGTAGGTGACTTCCAAGCAGATGTAGGGGAAAGGTCTGGAGTTCATTGACAAGCAGACTGTAGCACTGCTCTGCCAAACTCAGCCTCATCTCTAACCTCCTGAGTGATGGCATAGTGAGACGCAAAAGTGTGGACCGAAGACCATGTTGCCGATCTACAGTTGTCCTTGATAGGGACATATACCACAAATGCAACTAAAGATGCTTGTGCCCTTGTAGTACGTGTGGTCAGAACTGGAGCAGGGACCTTCGCCAGGCTGTAGCATATGTGGATACAGGAAGTGATCCACGATGAGATTCTCTGGGCTGAGACTGGGAGACCCTTCATCCAGTCTGCAACATTCACAAAAAGTTGAGTAGTTTTCCAAAACGATTTAGTCCTGTGTAGAAGGCCAGTGTGTATCTGACATCTAGTGAGTAAAGTTCCTACTCCTGTTTTTGGCATGCAGTTTTGGATAGAAGACCAGAAGGAATATATGTCCTGGTTACTATGGAACTGTGAAACCATCTTCAGGAGGAAGGCTGGTTGAGGATGCAGCTGGACCTTGTCCTTGAAGAATCCCATGTACGGAGGTTCCGATGTAAGGACCCTAATCTACAAGACCCTTCTAACTGAAGTTGTGTCCACCAGGAAGGCCACGTTCCAGGACAAGTAGAGCAGAAGACACGTTGCCAATGGCTCGAATGGGGAACCCATGAGTCTCGACAATACCAGGTTGAGATCCCAGGGTGGGAGTGATTGACATACCTGGAGGCATATTCTGTTAAACCCTTGAGAAACAAACTGCAGATTGGTTTTCAAAGACAGATTGGCCCTTCACCCACAGGTGACACACCAAAACTGCATACAGGTGGACTCTAATCAATGACACCGATAGCCCTTGCGGATTCAGGTGTAGCAAGTAGTCCAGAATGAAAGGCACTGATGACCACGTGGATGAGACACCTTTCTGCGCCAACCAGATCAAGAATCTTTCCCACTTTTCCAGGTACGTAGCTCTAGTGGATGGCTTTCTGCTCCCTAAAAGAACTTAAACTTTCTGGCACTTGGGGCGAGCACACACCTACATTGCAATGGACATGAACAAGCACTTGAATAATAATCTGTTTAGAGCTGGCAGAGGAACGTATTGAGCTGGTGGTAAAGCCCCCTTGGGAGGTGGAAAAAGGAATCTAGCCCAGGATTAGGAAGATGACACTGGTCTTCTGGTGTGGTGTATTCCACACAGGGCCCAGTAGGGTCAGAAATATTGATATGCATAACGGAACTACTGGCTAGGTAAGGGGTGGAGGGTTTTGGGTTTGTGGAACACTGGTCCACTCTTTATGGGGAGAAGGGGCTGTATAGCTTGGTGGCTTCCATCTCAGTAGAAGGGGGACCAGTCTCTTTTGGGAAAAGCTAGCTAGAGTATTCAGGAGGGCATTAAGCAAATAGCAAAAGGGAAGGGTAAAAAGAGGGACGATAAGAGCACTTAGCACAATATTGAGATGTTGAGAACAAAATTAATCAAGGAACCAAAGCACATGAAGAGAAGAAATTTTTTGAATTGCCTATACACCAATACTAGGAGTCTGGATAACAAACAAATGAGCAATCTGAATTCCTCTTATGAGCATAAATGTGATCTAGTTGATATAACTAAAACCAATGGGATGATTAACCATGACTGGGATGTTAAAAATCAATGGTTATAGCCTATTTAGGAAGGATTGAGTGTGCAAAAGTTCCCCTGTGGGTCCGGGGACAGAATAGGCCCACTGCTCCTCCTGCATGTCGTAAGAGGCGACTAAAAGGGGGAGAGGGATGGGCTTAGCCAAGTTAGAAATTTGCCCAAGACACACCATATGATGAGCAAGTCAACGATGTCCATACCGGATTGATCGCAGCCCGGGCTAATAATGACCGTACCATCTGTCTCCCACCGGGGCAGATGGGACAAGTATACTTCTGATGTTACCCCAACAAAGAGGATCCATGGAAGAGATAACATCACCATAGCCACGTGGAATGTAAGGACATGGAGACAAATAGGGAGGTTGAAACAACTCACATACGAAATGGAACAATACACCTGGCACCTCCTAGGAATCTCTGAGGTCAGATGGAAGAACTTTGGAGAGGTACTAACAGAAGGTGGCCATGTACTCTAATACAGTGGAGAGGACAAATATGTCAATGGTGTAGAATTTCTTGTGCATAAAGATATCAAGAATTCAGTATTAGGATGCCGCCCAATGTCCAGCAGGCTTATTTACATCCGTCTAAAGGCAGTACTGTTTAATATCACAGTGGTAACGAGTCTAAGTCCCTACAACAGACTATGACAATCAGCTCCAAGACACTATCGATAAGGTACACAAGAAAGATATCCTGATTGTACAAGGAGGTTGGAATGCTAAAGTGGATACTGTACAGGCAGATTGGCGAGATTATTGTGGCCCTTTCTGTAATGCGGTAATGAATGAGAGAGGATTGAGACGTTTGGAGTTTGCCAGCTATAACAATCTGGTTCAGGACAGTGGGGTGGGAGGAGGTATTGTTTCATGATTTCTGTGTGTATATAAAGTCTGCTGCAGTTTCCACGGTAAACATCTGATGAAGTGAGCTGTAGCTCACGAAAGCTCATGCTCAAATAAATTGGTTAGTCTCTAAGGTGCCACAAGTACTCCTTTTCTTTTTGCGAATACAGACTAACACGGCTGTTCCTCTGAAACCTGTCATTAAGCATCTAGACAATCAACATGGCACAAACTTTATAGTCTACATCACAGCCAGATAGACTACATCATCATGCAAAACTGATTTCATTTTGGGATTAACAGAGCTAAAACAAGGAGTTTCCCCGGTGCGGATATTGGAAGTGAGCATGACCTTGTGATGCTAAATTTATGCCTGTGGCTAAGGAAAATAGTCAGGCCAAAATTCACCAGAAACAAGTTTGATTTAGAAAGACTCCGAGACCAAAACACTGGAGAGTCATTTCAAGTGATGATCGGTGGAAAATTTGCCCCGCGCTGCTTGCTCTAGAGGAAGACGTAGAAACAATGACCAACAATTTCAATGCTGTAATGAATGAGGCAGCAACGGACATCCTTGGGAAAACATCGTAAGAAGACAAAAACCATGGGTCACAAATGAAATACTAGAAATGTGCGACATTAGAAGAGAACTTAAGAGAGAGACAAGAACAGCACTGAGGGAGCTGATAAATACAGAGTGATTGGCAGAAAGATCAAGAAAGGAATGAAAATGGCCAAGGAGATATGGATTGAAAAGCAATGTTCTAAAATTAGAGAGTGTATCAATAATAAAAATAGCAAACGAGCCTCCCAGGTTGTACAAGATCTGACAAAGGAGAGATGGATCAAAGCTAACGTAATCTAAGACAAAGAAGGGAATAGTCTTACAGAAGAAAGGGACATCAATAGTGGACAAACTACTGCTCTGATCTATATAACCACCAGACAAATGGAAATTCTAGTGTCTTAGACAGCCCAGATTCAATAGAGGAGGAGTAGGACTTTCTAATACTACGCAAAGAAGGGGAGACAGCTGTGAAATCACTCAAGAATGGAAAGGCTACAGGTATTGACAACATCCCAGCCAAATTGATGAAATTCGGAGGAGAAATAGTAATAGATGTACTCACCAAGATCTGCAACAAGATCTGGCAGACAGATAAGTGGCCCTCCACATGGACACAGTCACTAATCATTACTCTGCCAAAGAAAGGCAACCTGCAATTGTGTCAAAATGTTGAAAGTCATAGTGAACAGATTGAAGCCACAAGAAGACAATATCATTGCTGAACAACAGGCTGGCTTTCCTACTGGAAGTACCACCACAGAACTGATTTTCAACCTTCGTGTTCTAGGTGAGAAGTACTTATAACATCAGCAGGACATCCACCATATCTTTGTTGACTTCAAAAAGGCACTTGACAGAGTATGGCACAAAACTCTCTGGGGAACCATGAAGTAGTACAATGTTGGTCGTAAGCTTATTTTTACCATTAAACAACTGTACGCCAAGGCCAGCAGTGCAGTTCTTGTCAATGGCACAATAGGAGAGTGGTTTTGCACCACTGTTGGAGTCTGGCAAGGCTCCCTTCTTTCGCCCACACTGTTCAACATCTACTCGGAGCGCATAATGACTGATGCCCTAGATCACATATGCAGTCAGCATTTGGGGGTGAACAATCTCAAATCTTCAGTTCGCTGATGACATTGATGGCATGGCAGGCAGTGAAGATGAACTTGCCAACCTTGTGAAATGATTGGATGAAACCTCCGCAAAATACGGTATGGAAATCAGTACAGAGAAAACCAACCTGATGACAAACAAACATGATGGGATCAGCTCACATATCACTGTCAGTGGACACGAGCGGGAGCCAGTGAAACAGTTCAAGTATTTGGGGGCAATCATCACTGATAAAGGATCCAAGGCAGAAATTCGTGCAAGAACTGTGCAAACAGCAGCAGCAGCGGCAAAGCTAAAGCCAATTTGGAGGAATAAGAATATCTCCCTGGAATCCAAACTGAAACTGATGCACACATTGGTCATCTCCATCTTTCAGTATGCGTGCGAGCCACGGACCCTTATGGCAGAACTTGAACAGAAAATACAGGTAGTAGAGATGAGATACTTCGGTAAAATCCTGGGCATTTCCTACTTCGACCACGTCACTAATGAAGAGGTCCACAACATCATCACCCAATGCGCTGGGTCATAAGAAGACCTCCTGACGACCGTGAAGAAGCGCAAGCTGAAGTAGTAAGGCCATGTAACAAGATCATCTGGCCTATCCAAGATCATCCTCCAAGGGACAGTACAGGGGAAGAGAAGAAGAGGTAGACAGAAGAAGAGATGGACTGATAACATAGAAGAGTGGACAGGAATGGACTTTGCGGATACTCAAGCATTGACACACAATCATCAGGGGTGGAGACAATTGGTTGATTGCTCATCAGTGATGGTGCCCCAACGACCAATGCGGTTATGGGAGTGATGATGATGATGATGATGATGATGATGATGAGTGGGCAAAAGGGGAAGGAGAGTAGCACTCTACGTCAAAAATGGCATTACCCATTTCTGAGTCACTGATAACTAAGGCTAAGATTTAGTCAGGGGTATTTTTAGTAAAAGTCATGGATGTTAGGGGGCTTACTCCTTCACCCACTTACTTCCCCTGGTCCTTCTCACATGAACAGAGAGCAACAATACCCAAAGTCCAAAGGTGCAAACAATTTGATGTTTATTGGGGTGAACTTCCAGCAAGCATAATTCCAGTTTCCTTCCTTAGTGTCCCCCTTCCCAGCTCTGACACCACAGAGCCTTACTCCTGTATCCCTGTTCTCATTTCCCCCTTTAGCAAAACATGATTCCAATTTCCCCACCCCCATTCCCATTTCTCCCCCACACACCCACCCAATCACTTCCTGATTGACTGCAGACTATATAGTAAAACTTGAGTTCTGCTTAGCTATACCTTAACCAATCATTTTACTGAAATTTAACTAACCAATCCTAACATATTGTAACATGATTATGTAACCAATTATATCCCACCACCTTAATTAGTTTACACCCAGCAAAATTGATTATACAGCAGACAGAAACAATCACAGAACCAGACAGAGATTATACAGACAAACAATGGGGAAATGGGGACTACAGTGATAGAACAAACACAGAAATGAGGATTTCACATCCCAGCTATTGATAAGTGAGTTCTTGCCAGACAGGATGCTATCAAACTAAGTTTCCTTTTACATCTTCTAGGCACTTCCCTTTCTCTGGAGGCAATAGGCATTATCAGGACAGGACTGTATTCCTAACAACCCAATAGCACCTTCATTCAATGTGACTAGTTTGGAATGTGAGGAGGTGACCGGTCGCTTCCCAGCTTATGGCTGCCTCTGCTGCTTAGCCAAAGGCCTTAACCTAAGAACAGGGCCTCAGACTGTCACAGTAAGAGAAGGACCTTACACTGGCAGACAGTGATTTTGATTCTTTTATACCTCTATAACTAGCCAAGTGATAAGAATACACCTAAATTCTTAGGGTATAGGCCTTTACACACAGGCCTGAATATCTATATCCTAACACTGGACAGGTAATGGGCAATAAACAAAAATTCATGGCCCGGGACCCGTCCATGACTTTTTCTAATAAATACCTCTGACTAAAACTTAGCAGCTCCTGGGGTCCCAGATACTGCTGCTCTGGGGGCCCCCAGGACACTGCTGCTGTGGTGGTGCGGGGGCCAACAGCTAGCCCCTGAGTTGGCAACAGGGGCTGACTGCTCCCAGCCATCCCTGCTTGGGTGCTCCCCAGGGCCAGCTGCTCTCACAGCCCAGAGATCAGCCGCATCAGCCATTGCAGCTGTGAAAGTCATGGAGGTCACGGAAAATCATGAAATCCGTGACTTCTGCGACCTCCATGACAGAATCACAGCCTTACTGATAACTAGAAGAAAATGATCCTGAATGCTTATGGAGCAATGTGCTAACAGATAAAGCATAAGATAAGGTATTAGCTGGTGTCTGCTACAGACCACCAAATCACACTAGGAAACAGGATGACCACTTCCTTATGCAACTATTTATAATGCATGATCATGGGGGTTTTCAGTTTGGAAACTGGAGTTCTCACGCTGCCAGTACTAAGACAACCTTGCAATTTTTAAACATTATAGATGACAATTTCCTAACCCAAAAAGTGTTGCAGACAACATGAGAGAATTCTGTATTAGACCTTTTCTTAATAAATAAATAGGAACTGATCACAGAACTAAAAATTTATGGTAGCTTATGTACAAGTGATCATGACTTGATCACATTTATGATGTGCTATAATATAATATAATATCAAGGAGCACTGGACATGAGAATTCAAAGTGATTTTCAAATTTGTTGAAAAAAAGTCTTTGGTCAGTGAGGAGGGTCCAGTTTGCCGAGTCTCAAGAGCTGAAGGAATAATCTGACCTAACAGAGGTGTCCCTAGTGGAGTCCCAGCAGATATGGGGGATGATGAGATCCCAGTAAACCTTCCAGGTTCTGAGCCTCTTCCTGGGCTAACAGCATTTGTAGCACAGCTCCCATTCTGCAATTCAAGAGGGATTTTAACAAGAGTTGGAGCCTGATGAAAAAACCTGTCCGGCACAAATCTGCCAGGAAAGCCTATTAAATTTTGGCCCTTGCATCAGTTAATAGACTGAAGAATCAAACATTACCCCTTTTATATTTTAAAATATCTATAAAATGAGGTTGCACAGGCATAATGAAAGGCAAAATAGTTTAAACAGAAAACTTAAATTAGGATTTTAATATCTGAGACTAACATTGAAAAGAGAGTATAAAATGTATCCCAGACACTCACCATCACATGAAATGGCAATGTAATTTGCCAGGTCATCTGCCACTTGATGCAACACGTTTCTGTCCATCATGAAGCCTGAAAGAATCCAATATTCTACTACAGTTCCAAGAATTCCAGTTAGCAGCATAGCTACTTCATCTTTGAAGACCTAAAACAGAATATGTAGTATTTGTAGAATAGCCTTATGAAATACCAAAAACCCCAAAACAAAACGATAATGGTTTGGTAAAAGCAGCAACAACAAAGATCCACTCTGCTGACAATTAACTTTCTCAAAGACTACTTTCTCCAGCTCCAGGGCTAACTCTTGCAGGTAGGTTTATATGATTAACATGCCATTAATTACAAGTCAATTGAACACTCAGAAGAAAGTGCTTTACAGTATTTAAAAACAAACACATGCAAAATGAGATCAATACTTAAAGTCACACACAAGAGAGACTTAGTTAAATCTGGGTTTAAATAAATGATTTCAAGTTGTGCATTTACTTCAATTAAGCTGTTTATTTACTTTTACAGAAATCTTCCTCCCTTGTTGCTCATTAAAATTATTTTTTCCAAAGATATCATCAAATATAAGTTTAAAGCTAAATTATGACGAGACATGGATTTGCTAGAGGCAGGTGAAGATGTAGAGGTCCTTTGCGCCGCAGAACACAAGTGCAGGAGACAGGCAAACTCTGTCTCCTAGCATTTTGGAATGGGGAACTTTCTTAGTACTGTCAATAATTCTACCCAGCCCAATGGGGGCATGTTTGGGAGGAATGGAGATGGAGATACAAGCCTTATCCCTTCCCTCCATACCTGCTATAGAGGACTAGGCATGGGGAAAAGAATAAGCTTCAGCTTTTTAAAAACGTGTACCCAATATTTTTACAAATCTTGAATGTAGTGCTCAGGAGGCATTGTGACTTGTGAGGTCTTATTACCTATTCACTAATGTTAAGGTACCCAAGGTTCCACCTCTCCCTCATCAATCCTTAGCAGTGAAAAACAAAGTTTAGCTCTTTGACTGAAGCTCCAGCCCACATATTGTATATTAAATCTCGCATCATACTACATGTGAGATCTGGTGCAAGAAACTGTACTGAACAAAATAGCACAGTTTCATCTCCTTTAAGAAGTTCTCTCTCATGTTTTCAACCTGAAAAAATGATGGTCATTTTGTGCAACAAAATTATGAACTGGGACCATTTTTTATGTTAGTATATCAATTACACCAAGTTACGTCTAATTACCAGTTACGTCTGATATTTCTCTGAGACCAAAGTCTGGTTGAGGATCAAATTTTTATTAGAAACGATTCTCTTAGCAGAATTAGAAAGCACCAATGACTGAGAAAGTACAAGTTTCATAAATCAGACGGAGATTTATGAAAGAATAATAGAGACTATGGGACAAATCAGACTTAAGGTATCTCTAAACCAATTCTGGAATACACACACACAGTCCATATATCTAATACACAAGGACAGTCTCCACTTAGAACTCAGTAAAATGAAGAAAAACTAATACTTTACTTAAGATGGAGTGAGAAATTTTATTTAAAAAAAAAAAGAGTGAGGAAGGTAGAATTGAGATTAGTTGGGCAGGGGAAGGGTAAAAAAGAGTGGCACACTTTTTCCCTGCTTGATATACGTATTTTTAAACATTCCTAAGAGTCAGGAATAGAAAGCAGAAGAGATTAACAGAACTTAAATTTGTTTTGTTATAATGCACTTTTAAGAGCCAGCGGTGCGCAAACTTTTCCAGTCACACCCCCTCTTATCATTAATGGAATCTGTCTGCATGCTGCTCCCTCCCTGCCCATCTGTGGGGGCTGGTCCAGGCCCTGCCGTGCACCCCCCCTCCTTCTCAACATTCCTCCTGAGGGGCCCAGACCCCTAGGGGGATGCGCCCCGCAGTTTGTGGACTACTGAGATAAGCAGAATTACTGCAGAGAGATTAAGTGATTTGCCCAAGGTCACGTAAGTAGTCTGGGGTATATCTAGGAATAGAGCCAGATATTCTGTTTCCTTCTCCTGTTCCTCAGCCACCTCTCCATCCTACTTGTTCCCTGATTTTTCTTTCTGGCAAAGGTTGTAGGTATCTTGAAGTATAAGAGGGATAACAGCTGCTTATAGAGCAAAATGCAACGGATGGGGCCAGCAATGAAAGGGGACAGTCCCAGCAGTGAGGGAGGGAGGGAGACACTCGCTGATGAGGGACACCAGGTAGCTTCTCCCACCTCCCCTTGGAGTCTCTAGCACCCACTAACCAGTTGGGGTGGGGGAAGGGTGCTGATTGGCCAGCTCTCTCACCACTCCAGAGATTTAATCTAGAGCAGAGACCACATGGAGCCACTTTTGGCACTGTTCCAGAAACCTGCTTATAGAGCATATGTTAATGGTGTTCTACAAAACAGATATCAAAGAGCTGCAGAGCAATTTAGCAGATGCACAAATTGGAGCTACAACTCCTCCACAATTAAGTATCTCACCTCTGTGCACTGCCAAGGAAAGCCTACTGTATTCTCAGATTCTTGATAATGAAATTTACTGCTATGATGTCAGCTGGCAGGACTGGCATACGTTCAGTTGGCTGACGTGATAAAACAACATTTGCATAAACTAAGCACTTCTGTTTAGTTAATGATTTGAAGAGAATGCTTCAATGCTACATATAAAGAAAATGGTATCCTAACCCACTAAAACTAATGCCTATGAAAATGCATGAAATTATTTTAAATGAAAATTGCCAAAAATAGTAGTGATATATACTTTAATGAAAAAGTATGTGTATAAAAAAGTCTCAGTTAACTTCTACATTAAATATGGAAATTACTATCATGCATGGCAACAATCACTATGCAACTATATAGCTCCTATTTATTAACCATAATAGAAAACTTCAAACCAAAGTATTAAAATAATCTATAGTGCTATTGTACAATTCTACTCTGCTTCCTAAATATTTTAACCCTTGCATTTTTACATAGTCCTTCTGCAATTTAGTGTAATATTTTGATGAGTAGTTTTAGCATATAATTGAAGGCAAGAATCTTATACATGATGAAGAGACCTTTTATCAATGATTTTGGTATTTAAAAATTAACAATGGCTTTGTAAATCTGAGTGTCTCTCAAATGTTGAAATGACAAACACCTTTGTGAAATGCATACCTGCAAATATTAGCTAAAAGCAAAGCTCCTAGTATTCCGACTATCACTGTTTTGTAAATGATAAAACACTTTTGTACTAACCTGAATTAAACTGATTACCAATACAAGAAGCTGAGTATAGAATATTTATATTAATGGGAAAATAATTACACAGTGCTCAAGCAGTTCCCCCAACCAACTCAGGAAGACAAGAATCATCATCTTGCCAAAAAATTTTTTGAAGAAGCAACTTTTTAATAACTATTTAAGGTAAATCCTCTCTAAGAATTATTTAATATTAAAAAACTTTTGCAAACTAAAAAATGTTTATATAAAAGCATAGGAGTGCTTGGACTTTTTGGAGGCAGAATTTTATTTCCTGTTAGACCCTAATGAAACTGAAAACACTCTCAGAAAATGGATTGAACAGAACTAAAACACTACATTTAAAGATGTTCTAAGAATCTCCTGTCAAAGACAAAGGAAATATAACTGTCAAGAAAGAATTACAACCCCAATACATATATAATTAAACTACATATTCATAAAAAGAAGATGCTCCTAAGGACAACCCATAAAGATACTGAGGAAATGAAGAAACTGGGCTCTGGGCTCCGATCCCCGCGGAGGTTCCCTCATCATTGAGGAAGACGGGGGGGCCTCACCTGTCCAAGGTAATTGACAGGGACCTGGAGCTCTGGTGTTTGATGTTATGCCCATAGGGTCCAGCAAGTCCACTACGTGTGCGCCTACCATTACAGTGGCCAGGGCATCATGGAGACTTGATGTCCTTCACGCCTCAAACACTGAGAGCGGTGCCGGCTCCGTCTTAAGACATATGATTCCGGCTCCGACCCCGAAGACAAGTCTGACCTCTGAGACCACAGCAGTGCCGTGCAGGACAGTGCCGGAGAGTGGTGCCAAGGTGAGGATGACCAGTGCTGGAGCATGGCCAGTTTGCCCTTGGAGAGCACAGCCCCTCCATGCGGTGCCGGTGCTGTCATTGTTGGAGACTGCAGGGCAGCCATCTCTAGGAGGTCCCTCGTGGCCTCGAACGTGTCTGGGGTAGATGGCAGTTCCAACTATCCCATTTGGCTGTCCCATTCTGGAGAGTCCAACAGGACCAGACTCAATGGGTTCACCTGTGCGGCCAGAGTCAACGGTGACCGTTTTGCCTGAGCAGGAGCCAAATGTCCCAGCACAGGACACACTCGGTGGGCACCATCAAGCTCCACTGCTCTTACTTTTGGCAACTCGCATCCCTCGGCTCTTCTTTGCTTCTTATGCAGCACCAGCGAGTGCGATCAGTGCCTGGAGGCCGTCGAGCTCGTCTTTGGTGCTGAAGAGTGGCCTTCACTGCACTGAGATATACCAGACAATAACCCTCAGTGTCTTGTCCTATTCCAGGCTCCTCTTCTACTTCTACTGGCTGCAGTATGTCGACAGCTCACTCACATTGTAGCAGACGCCTGGGCCATTCCAAGAGGAAGCATTTCCATGATGAACTTATGGTTGACATTATGGACCGGGCCAATAAGTAGGTCCAGTACCAAAAAAAGAGAGGGCCATATGGCTAGAAGGAAGGCATGGCGAGAGGCAAGAGGAAAACCTCAGCCTGGCTGCATAGCTTGAGGACAGGGTTTCAGCGTGGGAGCAGGCACTTGCTTTGGAGTTCCTGGAACAAGAGCTGCAGCTAAGAAAGGAGGATAGAGCTCAGCAGAAAGAATTGTTTGAGCTGCTGCTATCACTAATGGCTACAAGAGTACCGGCTCCTGCTGCATCACCCACACCATGGCCTGAGTCCCCTACAGGGTATTGCTCTGATGCAGTCCAGAAACAGCTTGGAAAACTCTATGGCTGGGTGGCTGATGCAAATCGGGCCTCCCAGGAGTAGCTCGGCAAGGCAACTTTGCCCCTTGCAATCTTCCATATTAATCCCCTCCCCAGGCATACCTCCACCCACATTCCCCAGCACGAACTGTACAGCAAATGGGTGAGAAAGGGGAAAGTTAAACAGGGGCCAGAGCACATGCAACAGTAAGGGGTTTCTGTCTTGTACATGATTCTATCTTTGCGCTTGTTCATACACTTTTTTTTTTTTTTTTTTTAAGGTTTTGTTGTTATGGGTGCTTCGGAATAGGTTAATGTACTTTTCTAATACATGTTTATAAATACAGCTTTTTATTTTATCAAGAAAGTTTATTGCTATCACTACATCACATCACATCACACACACAATGTATAAAGGTAAACACAATCTTGGACAATTAGGAATTAGTTTGCCAACACTATTCATAGAATCACAGAATATCAGGGTTGGAAGGGACCTCAGGAGGTCATCTAGTCCAACCCCTGCTCAAAGCAGGACCAATCCCCAATTAAATCATCCCAGCCAGGACTTTGTCAAGCCTGACCTTAAAAACTTCTAAGGAAGGAGATTCTACCACCTCCCTAGGTAACGCATTCCAGTGTTTCACCACCCTCCTAGTGAAAAAGTTTTTCCTAATATCCAACCTAAACCTCCCCCATTGCAACTTGAGACCATTACTCTTTGTTCTGTCCTCTTCTACCACTGAGAATAAGTCTAGAACCATCCTCTCTGGAACCACTTCTCAGGTAGTTGAAAGCAGCTATCAAATCCCCCCTCATTCTTCTCTTCTGCAGACTAAACAATCCCAGTTCCCTCAGCCTCTCCTCATAAGTCATGTGTTCCAGACCCCTAATCATTTTTGTTGCCCTTCGCTGGACTCTCTCCAATTTACCCACATCCTTCTTGTAGTGTGGGGCCCAAAACTGGACACAGTACTCCAGATGAGGCCTCACCAATGTCGAATAGAGGGGAACGATCACATCCCTCGATCTGCTCGCTATGCCCCTACTTATACATCCCAAAATGCCATTGGCCTTCTTGGCAACAAGGGCACACTGCTGACTCATATCCAGCTTCTCGTCCACTGTTACCCCAGGTCCTTTTCTGCAGAACTGCTGCCTAGCCATTCGGTCCCTAGTTTGTAGTGGTGCATTGGGTTCGTCCGTCCTAAGTGCAGGACCCTGCACTTATCCTTATTGAACCTCATCAGATTTCTTTTGACCCAATCCTCCAATTTGTCTAGGTCCCTCTGTATTCTATCCCTGCCCTCCAGCGTATCTACCACTCCTCCTAGTTTAGTATCATCCGCAAATTTGCTGAGAGTGCAATCCACACCATCCTCCAGATCATTTATGAAGATATTGAACAAAACCGGCCCCAGGACCGACCCCGGGGCACTCCACTTGACACCGGCTGCCAACTAGACATGGAGCCATTGATCACTACCCGTTGAGCCCGACAATCTAGCCAACTTGCTACCCACCTTATAGTGCATTCATCCAGCCCATACTTCTTTAACTTGCTGACAAGAATACTGTGGGAGACTGTGTCAAAAGCTTTGCTAAAGTCAAGAAACAATACATCCACTGCTTTCCCTTCATCCACAGAACCAGTAATCTCATCATAGAAGGCGACTAGATTAGTCAGGCATGACCTTCCCTTGGTGAATCCATGCTGACTGTTCCTGATCACTTTCCTCTCATGTAAGTGCTTTAGGATTGATTCTTTGAGGACCTGCTCCATGATATTTCCAGGGACTGAGGTGAGGCTGACTGACCTGTAGTTCCCAGGATCCTCCTCCTTCCCTTTTTTAAAGATTGGCACTACATTAGCCTTTTTCCAGTCATCTGGGACTTCCCCCGTTCGCCACGAGTTTTCAAAGATAATGGCCAATGGCTCTGCAATCACAGCCGCCAATTCTTTTCGCACTCTTGGATGCAACTCGTCCGGCCCCATGGACTTGTGCACGTCCAGCTTTTCTAAATAGTCCCTAACCACCTCTTTCTCCACAGAGGGCTGGCCATCTATTCCCCATGTTGTGATGCCCAACGCAGCAGTCTGGGAGCTGACCTTGTTCGTGAAGACAGAGGCAAAAAAAAGCATTGAGTACATTAGCTTTTTCCACATCCTCCGTCACTAGGTTGCCTCCCTCATTCATTAAGGGGCCCACACTTTCCTTGGCTTTCTTCTTGTTGCCAACATACCTGAAGAAACCCTTCTTGTTACTCTTGACATCTCTTGCTAGCTGCAGCTCCAGGTGCTATTTGGCACTCCTGATTTCATTCCTACATGCACAAGCAATTTTTTTATACTCTTCCCTGGTCATATGTCCAACCTTCCACTTCTTGTAAGCTTCTTTTTTATGTTTAAGATCCGCCAGGATTTCACCGTTAAGCCAAGCTGGTCGCCTGCCATATTTACTATTCTTTCGACACATCGGGATGGTTTGTCCCTGTAACCTCAACAGGGATTCCTTGAAATACAGCCAGCTCTCCTGGACTCCTTTCCCCTTCATGTTAGTCCCCCAGGGGATCCTACCCATCCGTTTTCTGAGGGAGTCGAAGTCTGCTTTCCTGAAGTCCAGGGTCCGTATTCTGCTGCTTACCTTTCTTCCCTGTGTCAGGATCCTGAACTCAACCAACTCATGGTCACTGCCTCCCAGATTCCCATCCACTTTTGCTTCCCCCACTAATTCTTTCCGGTTTGTGAACAGCAGGTCAAGAAAAGCTCCCCCCCTAGTTGGCTCCTCTAGCACTTGCACCAGGAAATTGTCCCCTACGCTTTCCAAAAACTTCCTGGATTGTCTATGCACCGCTGTATTGCTCTCCCAGCAGATATCAGGATAATTAAAGTCACCCATGAGAACCAGGGCGTGCGATCTAGTAGCTTCTGCGAGTTGCCGGAAGAAAGCCTCATCCACCTCATCCCCCTGGTCCGGTGGTCTATAGCAGACTCCCACCACTACATCACTCTTGTTGCTCACACTTCTAAACTTAATCCAGAGACACTCAGGTTTTTCTGCAGTTTCGTACTGGAGCTCTGAGCAGTCATACTGCTCCCTTACATACAGTGCTACTCCCCCACCTTTTCTGCCCTGCCTGTCCTTCCTGAACAGTTTATAACCATCCATGACAGTACTCCAGTCATGGGAGTTATCCCACCAAGTCTCTGTTATTCCAATCACGTCATAATTCCTTGACATCACCAGGACCTCCAGTTCTCCCTGCTTGTTTCCAAGGCTTTGTGCATTCGTATATAAGCACTTGAGATAACCTGCTGATCGCCCCTCATTCTCAGTATGAGGCAGGAGCCCTCCCCTCACAGACGTTCCTGCCTGTGCTTCCTCCCGGTATCCGGCTTTCCCACTTACCTCAGGGCTTTGGTCTCCTTCCCCCGGTGAACCTAGTTTAAAGCCCTCCTCACTAGGTTAGCCAGCCTGCTCGCAAAGATGCTCTTCCCTCTCTTCGTAAGATGGAGCCCGTCTCTGCCTAGCACTCCTCCTTCATGGAACACCATCCCATGGTCAAAGAATCCAAAGCCTTCTCTCCGACACCACCTGCGTAGCCATTCGTTGACTTCCACAATTCGACAGTCCCTACCCTGGCCTTTTCCTTCCACGGGGAGGATGGACGAGACCACCACTTGCGCCTCAAACTCCTTTATCCTTCTTCCCAGAGCCACATAGTCCGCAGTGATCCGCTCAAGGTCATTCTTGGCAGTATCATTGGTGCCCACGTGGAGAAGCAGGAAGGGGTAGCGATCCAAGGGCTTGATGAGTCTCGGCAGTCTCTCTGTCACATCGCGAATCTTAGCCCCTGGCAAGCAGCAGACTTCTCGGTTTTCCCGGTCAGGGCGGCAGATAGATGACTCAGTCCCCTGGAGAAGAGAGTCCCCGACCACCACCACCACCCGCCTCTTTCTCTTGGGAGTGGTGGCCGTGGAAGCCCCAATCTCCGGACAGTGCATCTCCTGCCTCCCAACCAGCAGAGTCTCCTTCTGCTTTCTCCTCCCAGGCGTATCATCTGGTCCACTCTCTGCAATGGTACCTGTGGACAGAACATGAAAGCGGTTAGTTACCCGTGTCTGCGTTGCTGGAACCCGGAAATTCCCCCTTCTTCTGGAGGTCACATGTTGCCAAGCTTCTTCACTGGCCTCTTGGCTCCGCTGTGCAACCTGCTCTAAATCTTTAGAGCTTTGTGCTCGTAGAAGCATATCTTGACTTTTGTCCAGAAAAATCCTCAGATTCTCATATGCAACGCAGAGTCGTTATCTGTTGCTCCAGACCTTCAATCTTCTCTTCCAATATGGAGACCAGCTTGCACTTTGTATAGACAAAGTTGCTTCTGTCCTCAATTCCTCAATACGGTTATCTACATCAATCCGTATTTCAATCACTTCCTTACATCAATCCATACTGTGAACCCCTCCACCCCATTTGATAAGTAGTCATGTCATTCATGAGTACACTGCATGGCAATCAACTCCCTACCCCTCCACAAGCACTGAAGCCACATACACCCATACAATCAATGAGCCCCATCCCCTCACCCACAAACACATTCATAGAGGTACTGTCCCCCCAGTTCCATTGGGCCATCCAAGTCCATAATGTGGGCACACAAAGCATGTCTGACTTCTGGGGCCTGGGTGCATCCAGTTCCAGTTGTGGTAGGTTTACTTTCTGGCTGAGTATCCTGATTCAGCAGCCCCTCACTGTCATGGGTCCATTCAGGAGGAAAAAGCTCACCTCTGGCTTCACAAATGTTGTGATGAGCACAGCAAGCCACTGTAATGTGGACAGCACTGCTTACACTGGAATCCAAATGATTCTGTAGACATCACCAATGGGATTTCAATCTACCAAAAGCGGATTCAACAACCATTCTTACTGGCTGAGAGTGTAATTAAACCATCTTCTGCCAGGGCCTCTGAAATCAGCGTATGGTTTCATAAGCCAAAGCAAATGGAGGTACAAGGAGTCCCCCAGAATAATGGTGGGGACAGTAATTCTGCTTATGACAATGTCATTTGGTGGGAATAGCGTCCCAGCCTGTCCATGAATGTAGACTCCTGATTGGCAAAACAAAAACAAAAAAAAAAACCCTGGCAATGTGAACTTTTCCAGTGCAACCCACATTGACATTCACAAAAATTGACCTCTGTAGTCCACGAGGGCCTGCACAATGATAGTTTATGTACTCTCTGTCCTCCTAAAGGAGCATAAACTGTGGGCACATGAGTGCAATCAATGGCCACGCACAATATGAAAACTCCATTCTCTCAAAGCCAGCAGTTAATTCAGGAATATCTTTTATACTGACCTCCTTGGGGTAAACCACTTGACTGATTGCCTCAGAAACCTCCGCCACCACTCTATCTACAGTCAAACTTTCCAACACCAAACTGGTTGGCAGAGGGCCTGTAGCAATCCGTAGTAGCCAGCTTCCAGATGATTACAGCAATCCACTTCTGGATTGGCTAGGCCACTCTCATGCATGTGTCTTTACACTGGGAAAGTCGGGGCAAACTTCTTGCAAAGCTCTAAAAATGTAACTTTCCTCATGTTAAAGTTCTGGAACCACTGCTGATCATCCTAGGTCTGCATGATGATGTAATTCCACCAGGCTATGCTTGTGGCCTTACTCCAGAAGCACTGGTCTATGTAGGGGGCACCAGTGGCTGTACTGAGTGTCATGAACAGCATCAGCCAGTTCGAGCCTTCCATGTCTGTGCCCTCCTCCTTCTCCATCATAAACTATGTTGGGTGCCTTTGGTGGGTCAGAAAACGCCATCAAAATGCTCCCAGCATTTCACGGATGCTCTCCCTATTTTCTGACACAGGAGTGAAAGCACAAGCAAAAGGCATCTCTTCCATGTTGCTGGCTCCAGCAGGTGGGGATGCACAGACAAAATGAGTGCTCGACAGGATGTATTGATGGGTCATTCAAACTTCCTGTAACGTGCAGGGCAGACAGTCAAGTTTTCCCACAGTGCACCATGGTCAAAGGGCTAGAGCAGCCACATTTCAGGAGGGTGCTTGGGAGTCTGGGATATGGTTGGTTTGACACGGGTCTGCATTCTGCAGTGTGGATGCCAGAGCGCCATGTTCCAGCCCAGGTCAGAATATTCTTCATATAGGGTTAACAATCAGTGTAGACACTCAAGCCCTGGGTTCTCTAATCAGGGATCAGCTGACTCAAGTCCCACGAGCCCTGGGCTCACATTGCAGTATAGATATGCCCTAGGACACAGCCAAATGATTAAGATTTAAAACTCTTGTAATAATTTGTTGGGATATGCAAATATTGTTGTAAACTAAAATACCAAGTTTATCCAGTTAACCTCCAAAAGGTTGGCATATGTTCCTGGAGAGGAGGCAGACCTAAACATTGGTAACAGAAAAATAGTGGGACTTAACTGGATTTAAGATTCTTAATATTCCAATTATTGGACTATCTTAAGACAGAAAAATGGCTTTTTCTAAATAAACTCACTTAAATATTTTCTTTGATTTCGTAGGGTTTAATTAAGATTGCTTACTTCACATAACAAACAAACAGACGGTTCTCACCAATCCTCCTCCCGCCCAAGCTTATGGAGAGAAGGGGAATTCTGCTCCCTATTTGCTAAGCTCAATGCTACAGAAACACTCCAAATTTTCCTTCTGCACCTCTAACACAAAGAAATTGAAAAGAGAGGCAAAGCTAGCTATGTAGCAATGGGGAGGATTTGCTCCTGTGAGTGTTTCTTTTGAACTGATCTTTTCATCTACATTAAGGGATTTAAAACTGACTATCTAGACAAAGTTTGGTACCCATGTTTTGCAGACAATAGCTCAAAACTGAAAACACAGAAAGGGATAATAATTGAGCTTTGCACATATCAGGGAGCAAGTTATTCATACAAGATTACTAACAAAACATTTTTATCAATCTTATTTTTGTTTAAAATATGAGGCAAAGAAATTAAATGCACAGCTAAGGAATGAGGGCTATTTAAAAAAACAAAGCAAAACACAACAACACAGTAGCTTGTCAGGGAACAATATAATATAGCTGCATTGTAAGGCCAGATTTCACATCTGCTGGGATGTTATACAATGTAGAGTATAAAATGAAAGTTGAACAGCAATGGGAACCTTGTTTTTGTGGAAAAGGACAACTGATACTTTAGGTTTAAGTCTATTACAGACTTCTGTGTATGTTTGATTCTACAGTTTAGTCTTATCAAAAGTTGTTTGTTTCTTTTTAATCAATACACCTTATACTGTAGTCTACTTGTCTACAAGTTAATATTGTACTTACTGAAGAAACAATACAACTTGTAACACTGTATGGTTTAAAAAGTTGAAACTTTTGAACAGAAGAAAGGGCAAGATTAAAAAAGAAAGTGGGTGCCTACATTTAAGCTCCAGAATTTACACTTAGGAACCTAAAAGAATGGCTTGATTTTCAAGCGGTATTGAAATTCCCACTGAAAGTCAACGGGACATTTGCTTTCTTGGTGTTCAATATCTTTGGGAAAAAAAAAATCATGACACTTGATTAAGCTGCTAATATGGATTTGGAAGCCTAAATTTAGGCACCTGAAATATATGTATGTATATGTATATATCTTGACCATGGATAAAGGACAATACTTTATTTCTGCATGGGTTGTTTCACCCTCTCTCAAAAACAGTAGGTGGACTGGTTATAATTAAAGTAACCTGAGAAAAGCTTTCAGTGTGTTTAAACCTCTCTGCCTTCTTCACACTATGCAGAACAATCAGATAGTACATTGGAAATGTTTTTCTTTCTACAATACTTCATTTTCTGTAGTTGTCTTGTGATAGTGCTGAAAAGATGTGTGTTGCCTTCGTATTCTATACTTTCACAATAATTTTCAAA
Source organism: Lepidochelys kempii (assembly GCF_965140285.1). Classification (NCBI taxonomy): domain Eukaryota; kingdom Metazoa; phylum Chordata; order Testudines; family Cheloniidae; genus Lepidochelys; species Lepidochelys kempii. The sequence goes on along the minus strand of NC_136384.1, from coordinate 60,853,715 downwards.
GAATGGTGACGAGTTTGTACTTTTGTATGGGAACTGAATAGTCAAAGACACTTTAGAAAGGCTTTAGCAAGGGAGGGGTGGTATATAGACCAGTTTCAGTTCAGGTCATTGTCCTGCTAGCCAGCATGCTATGGAACAGCAGTTATGTTGTCTTCCATTCTGTTTGGATGAATGAGGCACCAAAGGAAACTCAAGGGATTGGGAAGAAAACTGGTGAGTTCACAGAAAAAGGTTCAGGTTAAAAAAGGTATATAAAACAACAAAACCCCACTTGTTTCATTAGTTCTATCCTCAGACAATTTTTACTGAATAATTTTTTTTCTAAAAAGTACTTTTCATTGTAAAATAAGATAATTACCTCATTGGTTACAGTTTATTTGATAAGGCATCGTAACCTTATGTCCCTAATGACTGCAATAACACCTGCTGGTAAAAGCATATGAACATCTGAGTGCAAACAGAAAACCACTCATGACTCCATTACATTTCTTCTTTACAGATCAATATATGAGAACCTTATAGAGCAGTTCATTTCCTTTTGCGGAGCAAAAGTCAGCATGCTTCACAACAAAAGGTAGATGTAACAAGCAGCTTTGATACCTGAATGTAGTTTCTCAGAAAGGAGTGAAGAAATAAATGCTTTTTAAAAAAAATACATTGACCTTCATTACTTTTTTTTTTTTTTTTTAGAAAATGAATCATACTCACATCATTTGTTTTGAACTTTTCTCTATAGGAATGTATGACCCAATCTACCAGAATATTTATCTGTTTGGTAAAAAACAGAGAGGTTTCACTTCCCAACCAAAAGGTCTTCAGAAGAACTGTCTGTGGCATAACTTGCAGAAGCTGTGAATTAGCCCCTTCACATAATCTATAGAAGAAAAAGAAAAAGTGAACAAAACCTAAAGCTTTATGCCAATTTGATTACTATAGTTACTAGACAGATAACACGTCTCCTGTCAAAACATACAAAGGTTTGGAAATTTTTAAGCACAGAAAGATCATACACAATTTTTGATGAATAATATATGTAAAATGATGACAGCCAAAGTGAAGGAACTCAAATGTTGTGTTAATATTATATAAATATAATTACAGTTGGAACAAAAGGAAAATTTTTACTTTATAAGGCAATCATACATACATCTATTCATTTACATTAAATAGGGAGGATGAGATAATACAAGTGCTTACAGATTAAAAAAGACAACATGTATGCTGTATGTTCAAGGTCTTTCAATTAAGAATTTGCTGGGCAATAAAAAAAAAAAATCTAAGAACTGCAAAGCTAAAAAACTCACCCTTATGAAACAAAATTAAACACCTATCCACACACGTAACATAGTGGGAAAATAATATGTAAAAAAATTAGTCAGAAGTCTCCATACAAATATCCAGGCAGAATATTCTTTTAACATAATGAAATCTAGTTATAAACAAGCAAAGAAATGAGAGATTTCAAAGGAAACATTTAGCAAGTGCATGACCAAATACCACTTGCAAACCTCTATGAGGACTGTATCCCATTTCAGAGACAGCGAGCATAGTAAAGACAGAGTACAATTCCGTTGTGGATTGAGAAATGGGTTTGAATTTTTCAGCAGCAGCAGCAGTAAAGTAAAGTATTCTCCTATAAAACTTACCTTCTTGTTAAAGCCTGTACTTCAGCATTCACTAAATTAAAGAAAAACTTGAGTAATGCTTTGTGAACCACCCTCTGTTCACTTATTTTTTCTGAAACAGAGACTGCATGACAAAAACCTTTGCAGTAAAGGCAAGATCTGAAAAATAAAGCACCAGACAATCTTTAAGTTTGAAATGATCTACTGACTAATCAATGCACGATGCAATTCTGACATTTTAGTTCCAAAATTGCAGTAACATAGTTGTGAGGTTTTGTAAATGCAATCAAATCAGCAGTTCAGAAATAATCATAATTAATAAAATGACAAAACATAGTGACCCTATTACAGGTGTCACACTTGAACATGAAAGTGAGAATAACTGAAGGATTCTTTAAACTTGGTCAAAACTTTGCTCAGGATGAAACTTGCCATATACAATATCAATTTAGGAGGGAATTTCTCTATGTCCAGATTAAAAATATAAATTAAGAAAGTTAGTTATTTGTGCACAAAAGTTGAACTTCATCAGTGTACGGAGGGCCAACGCAAGGTACTACTCATGTCAGTTCTATTTTGAAGCCTTTAGTAGAATTTAAGTAATGCACAGGCCTTGTGCTGGCACAGTGCACAGAGTGAGTCCTATCTAAATTAATTTTTACTTAAAGGACATTAATTTGTGTTTCTAATATATTGTAACTAAATGTATATTTACATACCAATACCATTGATGACTTAAGGCCAGATTTTCAGCAATTTTTAAAATATATATTCTGTGCTGGCATGGTCACTGATTAGGTGTTTGATCTCATGTGTTATTTTGTGGAAAAAAAGTTTTAATGAAAGGTGCATGTTATAGTGTGAGATAAATTATTGTTGCATTTAGCACATTTCCTTGTGCACTGGAGAAGGAAGGGAATTCCTTGTGGAGGGGCAGAGTTCTTGTATTTAATAGAATATTTATAAAAAGGCTTTAATTCCAAAAGATTTCCTAGCACTTTGGAAACTACAGCATGATCCTGTAAACCTTTACTCACATGAGTAAGAGTTTCCATGATTAGATCTTATTTGCATATCATTTTACCCACGCCTTGATGAAACTTCATAATTTAACAACATGATGAACTGTTTTAAGACAAGAGCAGAACATCTTTTCTAGTTTACATTTTTGGAGGAATTTGACATTGGCAGAGTAACTACCCTTGATATATCCAGCACTGATTCGTTTTGTGTTTTTCTCCAATTAAGTCTTCTGCCAAAGATTTGAAGAGCTCTATCAACAATTATATCCCCAAATCTCAGATATTTTTTAGCATCTGAACATTGATGGGTTTATTTCTGGTTTCTTTTTGAATTAAAACCTCATTAGCATAAGTTTCCTACATTGAATTGTATAAGCCACCTATTAGCCCAATGTCCCATGTCTGTTCATGTCATTCTGAGTTTGAGTGCCTTCCTTCTCTGTTCAGGATGGTTTGATAATAAACCACCTGAGAACAGTGCTTTGCAAAGCATTCCTATACAAAATTGATAGTTGTCAAAATTACACAGATTCAACTTTTTCTTTTTCACTCACCCTGGAAAGGTTACTACTGGCCATGAGTGAGTGGCTTTTTCAAGCCCTGTACATAACATATGGCTTTTAAATTGAGGGAGTTGCCTCCTCTTTTTCAACCACCCACAGAAAAAGAAAGCACACACCAATCTCTTTTCTACCCATCATCAGGATAATCATTTTAGTTTTCAACTGTCTTCTCGGTCTGTAGTTGAAAGTATGGTGTATCAGCTTTGAAATGCTAGTATTAAATTATTTGACTGAGAGGTAGGAAAACATGAACACATCAAGGACTCCCTACAGAGCCAGTGCCTTGGTGTGCTACAAAGCTAAGGCACCAGCACCTGGCAGCTCAAGCTCTTATGGATTGCCACAGTGACTTAGCTCCCCACCCCAGGCCTGCTGCAGAGTCCCTGTCTACCTACGCATAACCTTTCCAACTCAAGTCTGAAGTACAATCCCACCTTACCTCTGTCCCCCAAACTGCTATTCATCCTCCTGGTAGCTCCCCACACAGTGCACTAGGAAGGTAAGAAGGCTATGAATACACAATATTCATGTCTTCCCTGCAAACCTCTGGAAGAGATTTCCACACTACCCAGTTGTAGCCATGGTAGATGGGTTATGCGTTTGATTGTGATGTAGAGGAACTGGGTATGTGCATTATGGCTGGCTATATGTTAGGAAGTACCAGGGAGTTTGCTGGGGAGAGAAGGAGTCAATGTGCATTTGCATAGTATGATGACTGGCTATTAAAACAAATGATAAAGTCTGCCTTGGACTTGTGATTTCATTGAGCTTTAATAATGGAGGAATGTGCATTTTAGTGACTTCCTTGTAAGTGCATGGAGTTTGTATGCGAGTGTAACAACAGTTTATACTTACAATGGTTTCAGAATATGGAATGATATATTTAAACAAAAAAATCCTATATGCATTTCTATACTGGTCAACATTGCCATATTAGAGTACTTAAATGTTAAACTAGAGAAGATATCACAGTGATGAACTGAGGTGCAGTCACTCTTTCCAGAGATGAAATTAATCAGTTTCTGTTCACAAAAGTCATAGAAACCTGAAATTCTCCTTTTATCAGGTGGAAGCACCCAAAAGGCTGCTGTCCTGAGTCTTGTGTTTGTATAGTGTATTAAGACCAATACACAAGTTTGCAAATTTCATGCTGAAAATGAAAATATAACATGAAACTGCATATTTGACAAGATAAGATTTATACTGTTTTATTTGCAGCAAAATAGATATAAAAAGCACAGGTTTCAGAGTAGCAGCCGTGTTAGTCTGTTTTCACAAAAAGAAAAGGAGTACTTGTGGCACCTTAGAGACTAACCAATTTATTTGACCATAAGCTTTCATGTGAAGTGAGCTGTAGCTCACGAAAGTTTACGTTCAAATAAATTGGTTAGTCTCTAAGGTGCCACAAGTACTCCTTTTCTTTTCACGAAAAGCACAGTAGTAATATACATTGATCTAGATTGTCAAAAGCCACACAACATACAAATAATTATCCTGAAACATTTAATATAGAAATGCAAAGAACAGGAGAAACAAGAAGTGTATAATTTTTCTCTAAAGTGACAGCCATTTTCAGGGAGTTCAGATTAATTGAAATTTATAATAAAGTTCTGAAATGTACAAATGCTATTCTAGTTATAGAAAACTTTCACTTACAATGATCTAATTACAGTACATTGAAAAAGTGACTTTCGTATAATAGGGCTTTATATGTAAATTCTATAATTTTTAACTAAGGAGACCTTTTTCTGAAAAAGTGTGATATTAATTGTTTCCACTTAGCTAAGCTTTTAGAGAGAGAGAAGCCCCCAAACAAGAGAACATACAAAAACCCTTTCCAACTGCTTCTTACCTCACAAGCATCTCTACCAGAGACCATGTTCCTCTCATGCAAATAGGACACTGAAGAAATTCCAGATAATATCTTAACATCGAGGGAGACTTCCAAGGAGGATCAAGTTGAAGAAGAATATACAAGATGTGAAAAAATTTAGCAGAGAATACTGTGTCTGTATTTCCCTGTTTTAAAAATAAGAAATAAATATTGGTTCTGTACTGGCCAAAGACTTAATAGTAAAGAACTTTTGTGTTAGTCATACTCCTCCTAAATTCAAACTCATCCAAAATTCAAATTCACAGATGACAAATGTTAGCTTAATATCATGTGGGAAAGGGAGAGAGAGGAATATAAGAGGCAAAATATTGTAATTTGCATAGAAAAGTAAATTTAAATTTAAATTTATTTTAAAAAAATAAGCGTAACTTGAACCAAAAATGGTATTCAGCTCTGATATTAACTCATTTATACCAGTGAATTTTATCTCTTACAGAGTTGGGAATGATGCAGTGTAAGTGTGTATGCAATTGCTTTATATATACACCCTCCTGCTCATTGCCTTGCCTGCAAATACCAATTCAGACCTGTGTATGTGCAAGTCACGCTCATTTTGCAGAATCACAATACCAAAACAGTGCAAGTTACACTATTTGATTAATCCTGAATTTTCAATTCTTTTCAGTTCCGACCTGTTTCCTATTTCCAAATTATCTTTATGCTATTCAGAGAGACCAAGATTTCTATTGCTGCCAACCAAAGTATTGGAAAGCCTCAACCTCACTGCTTACCCTTCCTTTCTGTAACTGTTTTTATATTTACATATAAGGACAGCATTTAACAATAAGATGGGTACTACATTAATAGGGCTTATGAAAAATACTATTTGGTTTCTGATTGTTTTCAATTATTTAAATAAATTATACTGGAGAAAAAGTTGAGAGAGTGCGAGTACATGCACAAGTATTTCACTTTTATCCATGGACATTCCCCATGGTCTTAGAGTGGTTATCCTTATATACACTATAGTCTCAGTTGATAGAAACATGTAACTTACTATATAATTTGTTACCTGCATAAATGTAGATAGTATAGTCCTAAAGGAGGTAATGTTGACAGTATGAAAAAGACTATATTTATTTGCTCAATCTGAATGAATAATTTTCTGTCTTGCATGGTATGCTGGGATCTGACTCTTTCAACAATATATTCACAGTATATTCTGATGAAGTAGTGGTTAAGGGAACATTGGTTAAAGAAATCATGGATGAAGACACTCTTTTTTTAAAATATATTGTTGGTATCTGATTAAGACCATGTTTTTTACATTCCCTCCCCTGATTTAATACTGCGAAAGACCAAGCCTTTAGTTCTCACCTGTAGCATATGCTCTAGAAGAGAATGAAGAAGTTGCACAGGAGGGATGGAGTATTTTTGAGTAGCAGCAAGTTCTGTGATTACATCAGTAAAGAAATGTCCTTCTACTAGTCCTTCAAGTATACACAATATACCTCTGGAGAGGTCAATAGTTTTAACCTAGGAATGGCAAATATTTGTGAATAACTGCATAGAAGGAATGGCTAAATAAAAGATTTATAAACATAGTTCTTTCTTAAAAGAAAAATGAGAACCAACTAAAAGTTTAGTCCCTTTAGATACAAAAGGGAAACATTTATGAATCTTTATACAAAATTTCTTTGGCCAAAAAGTATGTATATACTTTTGTTCATCATATAACAAGGTAAGAAATTGTTTTAAGATATAGAAAACAACAGTTCTAATTTAAAGTAATTACTAATTTATAGTGCAATCCACTGATATGCTGAATGTCTTCTGCAAGGACCTCACTGCTCCTAACCGCTACTATTTGAACTCCCACTAAAAGCACTCAGTACCTTGCAGGATATGCTTATCATCTCAGGCGATTGAGTCATAGTATATTATTATTTAAGCCCCAGCAATTTACTGTACTTACTCTGAGGTCTCATCTACACTGGCACGTAGGGTATGCATAGTTACATGCTGCAGTGAAGCGCAGGCAGTGTCCACACTGCAGTGTGTAGCCACACATGGCAGTGAAAGGCTCTGATGGGGGGAAAGCAGTGGGTAGCAGCCAGAACCTTCACCCACCACAAAGAACTGCTCCAGCAGCAGGATGCTACACTGCTAAAAACTGTAGGGCATGTAGGAAGTCATGTAGGGTATATACCCTCAGGTTCTGGTGTGTCTTTACTCGCCTAAGCAGCGTCTCACTGTCTACACTTTATTTATACCTGTGCTGGGGTTATACAGAACATACTGTACATGTCACTGTAAATGTAGACATAGCCTAAGGGTATATATTGTAGGAAGTCGTCACTCTTTCGGGTGTGCCTTCTGAGAGCTTGGTAGAAAACTTCCACAGAATAAAATTTCTAAAGCCATGGGGTGCCTCACATAATCACACCCACAATGGAAACCACAGTGATTTCCAATGCCTGCAACTGTCAAGTTCCTTTCTGGGAGAGGTGAAAAATTATCAACTGAAAAACCTGCTCCAAAAAACAGATCCCTCAATTCAGGGAAGATGATTGGATAAGTGCTGAACTATATGTTACACCTTCAGAAATCAAGAATTACAGGTACTTACTTCTGTACCACATCCACTCAGTTGGTCTATTTGAGTAGACTTCTGTTTCACAGTCTGTAAAATAGAAGTAAATCAAGGGCATTCATGAAAACCCTTAGGTTGGATACTGACAAAATACTACATTTAATGACCAGCAAAACATACATCAATGTTAAAACATATTTAACCAGTGGTTAAAAAATAAAGGCAAATTTAACATGGAGATCTAATTAGTTCTCATTTTATAGAAACCGAAGGTATACTACTTATGAAACTTTTAACAAGAGTAGGCTTCTACAAGAGATGCCCTGCGTCAACAATAATCTGGGCAATTTCATTCTTCAAATTTAAATTGTCCTGCAACTAGAATTAATGCATTATTCTTCACTTTTTGTTTTAAACTGTTGCTATGTGAAGACAGGGTCAGTTTAAGATACCTAATTTGCACTTAAGCATACTCTTTATTTTCTTTTCTTTTCTGTTTTTCCAATGGTGAGATGTTGTATATACACTGGTGTTTATGACATAAAGTGCTTTGGGAGCCTATGAAACAAAAGGAACTAAATATAAATGTAAAATCATTTTTACATCCAGGTAGGGGTCACCACTATGGTCCTATTAAGATACATTACAAAAAACTGCACCTTTAAAAAAAAAGCATGCCCCCCTGGGAATGCCAGCCTTCAATAATCCTCTTGGGCACACACTCATCATTGTGCATAACCCTTTAGTAAACTATCCTCTCCTATCATAACCAGGTATCCACCGAACATCCACAACTACTAGCACTGGAGGGAAAAAATAGTCGGGTAAAGAGGTGTGTACGAGGAAGGAAAAGATGGGGGCAGCGGTACGGTTGCAGTGAATGGTCTGTGATGTATGGTAGTTAATAAATCACGTGCCTGTGGGTAGAAGAGCATTGGATATTTACTGTTAGAGGGTTAAATTTTTATTCCTTGCTTTTGTGAGTGTGGCAACCCTAAATTGACAACATACCTCACTGCATAATAATACAACAAGTATTAATAAATATCATGGACCTGCTCCTGAAGACCCATATATTCATAAGTCTAAGTTTACAAACGTGTTTGCTGTATTAGGGCTCACATAAGAACTACTAAATAACAATCAGTATATTATGCTGGTAATATATTCTGTACTGATTCAAGACAATTAGTTATTCATTTTTCTAAATATGAAATAATGCCCTCACTTCCTAATGCACTTCATGATTAAATCTGTGATATTATTAAAATGGTAGAATGCATTAAGTTCTATTCTCCCTAACATGAATTCTTATTGCTGTGTGGAATGTTTCATAATGCTCAGCAAAACGTTGCTCGTTTAGGGATATCTTTGGTTTTGAGAAGAACATATAAATATAGCTATTTAAAGTTCAGACACTGAAAGACTAAAAGCCAGTCCACTGTTTTGTGAGACAGTTAAAAACCAAAATGCAATAAAATGACCAATTAGCTATCTATGGTATTACCACTGATATTTCATTTAGTCCATCATTTTTTTCACTAAACACATATAAAACTATCACCTAATAATAGAATGGACCTTAGTTTGGTAATAAAAAGATAGTATTGTACTAAATACAGTATAGAATTTGTAAACTTTACAAATTACAATATATTGTTACAATTTATGCAGATGTTAAGAAATCTAATGTTATCTTTGTTACATTTGTGTTTGAAGGGCAAATATACCTAGTGAGAATTTTATTACATTTTTATAATTAAAAGTTTGTACAGTCCTGGTTTTTTCCTTACCTGAGCAAAATATATATGCTTTATTAATGCATTTTTCATTTCAACAAGTTGCATGTCAGACATTGTATCTCTGGCTTCTTGTTCAGCTAAAAGATGGTTCATCTGGTTATCTTCAGTAATATTTTGTATTTCATTCTGTGAAGGTCAAAAGATTTAAAACTTGTATATACAGAGACAGCTGTCTAGAACAACTCTACTTACACCTTTTTTCTCCTCTATAGATATTTTTGCATATATTTTTTATAAAGTTTATAAAATTATTTTGGACTAAAATAGGGGGTGAAATTAAAAGATAATTATTCCTGATTAATTCTCTGTGGACGCTCTTATTTTGAATTAGCTTAATCCAGGGGTTAAGGAACTCTTATTCCAAAATAAGAGTGTTCACACAGGGAGTTAATCAGGAATTGTTATTCTGGAATAACTCCTTGTCTAGAAAAGCCCCAATTTCATAAAGGGCAACAAAATATGATCAGATGTCAATCCCTTCCAGTGGCTGACTACCAGTGACGAAGCTCAACTGGCAACCTACAGTTTAAAGGTGTTGGGTCACCCTCAAAGTTAAGTATGATAGAATTATAATTATGTAGTAGTAGAAATAAAGATAGATAAAAGGTATAGGTATTGCAAAAAGTTATGAACATCAGTTCCACGCTGTTGAATTTCATTCTGTAACAAATGCAAGGCCAAAGTGCTAATTATTTCAGGCTGGTACAAGGAGTGAGCTAATAAACTATGCAAGGAGATAATAAGAATGGCCGGTACAGCACGAAGAGTCTGTGCTGGAAAATGATAAGAACTTTGAGAAACCAATGCTGTTCTTTGAAGCAACACCCTGACCCTCTTCCCCCATGGGGCCCCTTGTCATGCCTATGTAAATCTTTGTATCCAAAGAAGGAAAAATAGTGGGATGAAACTTGTTAAAACCAAAAGAGTCATGAGACTGTATTGTTAAGTAAAAGAATGAATGATGAGTGCATGGAATTGAAAGCCTGAAGCAGGGAAATAATTGGTTAGTAAATGGTGCCAGCCTAATCCTAAGAATTACAACCTTGGTATTGATGGGCCGAAGAATATGCAGGGTGGAGATAACCAGATGACTCCCAGAGGGCAAACCGGAATCCACCCAAAATGCATCAAGGAAGAACAAGAAGATAACACCTAGCTGTCATGGATGTACTATCTGCTGATTGATGGTCATCTCAATTGTAAATTCGGCATGATGAAGCAACTTCCATAGACTTGTATTGAACCAGACACCTATAAAAATTGGACCCAGGGACTGTGTTCTTTGAGTCTGGTTCTGCAACCACCCTCCAGGAGCATCGGATGCGCATCTGACAAAGACTCAGCTCCACTCTCGTGTCCATGCCACCTGGCCAATGACTTGGCACGAGCAACGTCTAGGCTGGTAACCAGAACAACCTCTTTGCAGAACCGGTGTGAATGTCTGTGTGTGTGTGTGAATGGATCTATATAGAAATTGCATATAGTAATGTTTTGTTGTATTTACAATAAACGTGGCATTTTGCCTTGTCCCTCTTTCAAGATCCTGTTGGTATCATTTTTATTAGTGTAACATAGGTTCCATATCTTATTAACCGGTACTCCAAGTCAGCCAGTCCTTTTAGGTCTTAAACTCTTCTCTTAGTAGAATCACAGTCTAACTACACACTGTTCCATACACAGGTCTTTTGGCAAAGCTACAATTTAGTCCATTGTTGTTATAAAATAATTACAAATTTAATTAATTAGATACTGTATAATATAGGGAAAATACATTTCATAAAGATTCAGTGCATGATTTTAACCAAATGTTAATTATTAATTTTAACCAATCGTTTAATCATTAATCCAATCACCCTTACTGTTCAAAATTTATGCCCAATTTCTGATTGAAGCCAGACAAATTCTAGTTTCCAGTCATAGGTTCTTTTATGCGTTTCTCCACTAAATTAGAGACTTTTAGACCCAATATTTTCTCCCTATGAAGGTACTTATACACTATAATCAAATCATCTCTTTTTTTTTTGGATAAACTGAACAGACTAAGATCTTTAAGTCTCTCACTGTCAGGAATTTTTCCCAGCCCTCAAAAGTTTTTGTGATATTCTTTTGTTCCCTTTCCAAACTATCAATATCATTTTTTAAAAACAGGGATGTGAGAACTGGAGGCAATTTTACAGTATAGGTGTCACCAATGCCACATCAAGAGGTAAAAATCACCTCCCCTACTTATACATCCATATTAGCCCTTTTTGTCACAATATCACACTGGAAGTTCATGCTGAGTTGCATGTCTATTATGACCCCTACATTCTTTTCAGAGTCACTGCTTTTCAAGATAGAATCCCCTATTCTGTAGATCTGGCCACATTCCTTGTTATTTGATCACTATTTGAATTTGACATTAGCTCTGAAGGAGTAATAAACTAGGGCTCAGTCCTGCAAGGTGCTGAGCACTCCAGCACCAATCCTGCTGTAACAAAGTGGTCTGCCCTGTTTAAGAGGTACTGGGGACTGTGGCCAGCCAAATTCTGTTACAGGAGCTCTGGAGCAGATGCTGAGGAAGAGTAAGTGGTCTTGGGCGAATAGTTAAGAGCCTAGGGAAACCCAGGTAACTGTATCTTTAAGAGACTGGGACCTCGTGGTTTGGGTGGGGCAAGGCTCCCCTTCCTTTCAGCCAACCAGGACAACGTCTGGGGAAAGAAAGTAGTAAATAAGGTGTCTTCCCTCATCAGAGAAAGAGATTCAGAGAGCAAGAAGGTTCCTGCAGGAGTCTGTGAGACACATGGTGAGAAAGGACTACAGTGGTGTGACCTGGCCTCCACGCTGTGGAGGGAGGCAGGAAGACTGAACCCCAGCAGAGATGCATGGAGGAAGAACTATTATGAAGGTTTTGTTTTTAGTTCTGTTTCTTGAAAGACTGTTGCCAGCTGAGGTGGAACCAGTGCAGAGCAATTTAAAGAGAGAGGGAGAAGCACAACACAAGCCCTGGAAGGAAAGTTGTATATTCCCTTAGCCAAAAGGGAAGGGTTTGGGTCTGCAGGGTCACTGGAAACTATGTGGAAAGAGTTAATATGTTAGACTCCAGAAGGGGATTCTTGTTTTAGATACTTCTGGTGGTGGAAAGTTACTGGACATTGAAGGTGGGGTGCCTACAGGGCCATGCCCTGCCATGAAGGGGTGTTCTGGAGATACCATCCCCGCTACTTCAGCAAAGCACTCAAATGTGTGCTTAACTTTAAGCATGAGAGAAGTCTTATTGGCTTATGTGCTCTTCATCAAGCACGTGTTTATGAACTTTGCTGATTTGCCACAGTGCCAAGCAATAGAGGAAACTGAGTTCATAATGACCATCCCATAGGAAGCTTTAATGCAAAATTCTGAAAACCATAGTATGACTTCAGACCACAGTGCAAAATAAGATTAGTGTAAGTGTACAGCTGTCACAATGTCAAGTTCAAGCCAAATGATTTCAGTTCAAGTGTGTGGAGATGGCATTACAATGTCAAAATGAAACCAAGTAATTTTAGTGATACACTGTTTTAAGAAGGATAAGATTCAGCCAAAAACAAGATGATAAAATGAAGGTCACTTGCCTGTAAGTGGAGTTCTTTAATGTGACTTCTTCACATGCACACTCCTAGGATGCACAGAACCTTTTAGTAGCTCTTATGCCCTTCCCTCACCACTCACTGTTCCTGAATGTTCTAAGGCTGAGGCTATAGAAGGGAGTGCTGTGCTCCAGCAATCTCCGTTCCTTCTATGACCTCCTCACATCCCCTCTTCCTCCGAGTCTTCACTTCATTTGTGGAAGGAGGGTGGAAAATGTAAATATGCAGCAGTATTCTCAAAGAACGCCAGTTCCAGTTGATCTAACTGGTTGATCTAACTTAACTAGACTGATTGGATAACTAGATAGCTAAGGTGGTACTGAGACCAACCCGTTCCAATGAAGCCAGGTCCGAAAGATCCAGTGAGTTTCCTGATCAATCTGCTGTCACAGTTAGAAGTAACAGAAGCCCCTGAAGTACAGCACCCCCTTTTATAGCCTTGCCATCAAAATGTTCAGCGACAGAGAGGGGAGATGCCGGAGGGGGGCAAGGGTGCTCCAACAGGCACTGCTATTCTGAAAGAGTGAATATGAATAGGCTACTAAAAAAGAATTCTCCTTTACAAGGCCTTTAAACTGAGTCTGTTCCCTACACCAGTCCTCTATTTATTTGTGATCTAACAGACAAAATCTAAGTATAGGTTTCAGAGTAGCAGTCGTGTTAGTCTGTATCTGCAAAAAGAAAAGGAAGACTTGTGGCACCTTGTTAGTCTCTAAGGTGCCAAAAGTCTAAATATGTCACAGTTTATAACCACTTAGATACTTGAAAGTTCTCTTAATAAAATCTCTCTCTGTAGCATGCTGGTTTATCATTGTAAGGTTGCATATAAATACCACATTAGATTCCTAGCATGGAAATATTCTGCATCCTTTCTTCCTTACATATCATCTTCCTCTAAGCCTCATGCTGCGGCCACAATTTTCCCTGGCCTAAAAGGACTGGATAACTAACTCCTCCTTGGGACAAATAAGGCAGATCCTAATTGGACTACAGAATCAATCCAAGTCAGCATGGAACACTCCCTGCAGGAGTCCAGGCTGTATCCAGCTACAACAAAATTAAAGGGGAGTTCTACCATTGGCCTCAATGGGAGCAAGATTCAAATGTACCATGTTCACTTCTTTTCTAGAAAACATTCCTAGGCCAAGGTTACAGAGCAGAAACTGAGAGCAGACTAAGGCCTACTCTATAATTAAAATGTATGTCAAAAGAGCTGTGGTACTCAGAGGTGTGAAAAATCCATACCCCTAAGCACTGTAGCCATACTAAATTAACCCCCAAATGCTTCTGCCAGCCTAAGTACTGTTGTTCAAGGAGGTGATACTCCTACAATAATGGAAAAATCCTTTCTTTTGCTGTAGGCTGTGTCTACGCTACCATGTTATACCAACATATTATATAGTTCCTGTAGTGCAGACACGGCCCCAGGTCTTTCACATAGTATTGTAGAACATTCATCACTTTTTTTTTTCCTAAAACTGTACTAAAGACTTAGCTTTGCAAAGTGCTGAGTGAAAAGCAAGACACGAAGTTGTGAAACTACAAATTTTGAGTCCCTTTTCAGTTTCATAACTGCTACAATATTACTAGGCACTGGTCCAAATTAACACTGGCAATCTGCCTTTGCTTTAATAAGTTTCTGAATCTTTACAAATTATGCTAAAATGTTATATGATCTGGACGAAAATGCAGGGTAAGTATAAGTTCATGCATGGGGGTGGGGAAGGTAAATTACTAAACTGATGTTTGAAGCGTGAAGGTACAGTTTTAATGCAGTTAAGTAGACATTGTCAGACTTGAAAAAAATCCACTTCCATTTGATATTTTTGTACTTAGATACTAGAAAAACAATTACAGGGGAAAAAATAGTTTTCATTTGGCATTTTATGAATAGCTAGTTTCACTGTTTTGTCAGTTGCATCGCTTTCATGAACTGCTCAAAGTGTATACCTGTAGCTCTAACAGTATGTTTAGAAGTAACAGCAGTGAATAAGCAGCAACTGAAGAGATAGTAGGCAGGTGTGTGCACAGAGAAAGAGGGTGCTTGGTGGTGCTGCTATCAGACCCAACCAAAAGCAGAACAGAAAACCTGGCTACACACAATCTTCTCAAGGACACTTAAAAACCCCCCCAAAAGTTAGCACATGCTATTTAAAAGGTGATCAAAAACAAAAACACACTAGTGCATTTTAAAAAAAGTTGACAGCATCCCTTTCGCTTTTGTTTATTGATTAGAACATACTGCAACTTTGACAATCCACTATTAATGAAGCATTAATTTCAGTTAAAAATATTTATTTTACTTACCTCAAAAAGATAATCCCCTATGTATTGCACAGGATAATATGGAGCCTCAAAGAGATGTTTCTCTCTCTCTATGCTGACACTTTTATTATCAGTGAATACATGAGTAACAGCTCTCACTTCCTTTTGTGGTGGATATATAATTGCCTTTCCAGCTTCTAGAACTCTTAAATAAATAAATAATAATAGTTTAAATTTGTTTTAAAAGTATTTTTTAATGCTCACAAGCTACAATGCACCCAAAATTAACAGAAAATGGGCAGGTATGAAGTCACACTTCCTTCCTTAGCAGGCTAACTGAGCACTTCAGAGCCCTGAGATAAGTACGTAACCCAACTAGATAGAACTATCTTCTCAGTTTAGAAGAGAATACTAATTTTCTTCATCTTTTAGGAAGCTTCTACAAGTGCATTTTTATAAAGATCAAAGTTAGTATTACAGTAACTATGGTTTATTGCAATACAGCTCAAGAGAATTAGTGGATCTTTATCTAAATAAAGAGGGATTTACTGAAAATGGGGAATTGTTTTCCTTACCTGTAAATTGGAACTTTCATAAGATATACCTACACTGCAGGAATGACTCCACAGCAGTACAGTTAGTCACACCTAATGTAATACCCAGACAGCTCAGTTAATGTTTCTGGCCTGCTACCTGTAATTGTTTCCCCATACACAACTTCAAAAGGTATACTGCTGCAATTTATACTTCTAAGAAAAGATCACCTACTTTTATCTCGCTCTCTCTCGCACACAAGCTAAGTTAGTCATAATTGAAGAAAAGCAGAAGAGAACAAAACAAACAAATAGTAGTGTTATGTACAGCTGATAGAGAGAGATCAATCCTTTTTAAAAGTTACTGGCACCTGTAGGACACTTGACTGAAAGCTATGTTTTCAGAAAGCAAAATATCTGCCTTGCAGTGCTTTTATGCATAAGTAAAGGGATGCCCAGATTGTTGTATGGTAATGTCTTGGGAAAAAATACAGATTCCCCGATGCACACAACTCCCAGTTCATTTGTCTTGCTGATGTAGTTGCTATTAAAGGTTATTTTCATTCTTAACAAATAGGGATTTGCAGAACCAGGTTAAGATTCCAGCGAGAGAACAGAATGTCTTTCAGAAATGCTGCAGGATGTATGTACCCAGACACTGAGGATGAGGGAAGAAAACTTGTCTCATTTTGTAAAGAGCACCTTAGTTGGCAAGCTAAAAGGAGAGGTAGTCAGCTGTGTCTCGCTGGGACAGCAACAAAGAAAGAGGAAGTGGAACAATGATAACTTGTAGTGGAATGGTAAAGCCACAGGTCAGGAATAGTGGTTGTTTACTTTCCCTGACAAGAAGGAAATTGGCTTGTTTATATCCTCTGCCATTAAAGCAATACTTAACATATTTTGCTTGAGAAGGGCACAGGACAGCTCAGTTTCCCCCTGCCAAGAAAGGAGAAACCATATACAACTTAATAAACTAGATGTTAATGGTTCTCTCTCTTTTGGAATGAGGTCATAGCCCACAATTTCTGGATGCAGGCTGACTACCTACTTACAAGGAAAAAGAAAAGGAAGTTTCAGTCTAGCAGTAACCTAGGTTAATGTTGATATGAGGATCAAAAGACCTCGAGGAGAAAATACTAGTGGTTATTACAGCCTGTCTTGAGGTAGTTTTAGAGAGCTACATGAGACCTGTAAGGAGCTTAGGCCATATAAGAATGAAAAAATTTGGTTTTGTCTTCAGGGGAATTACATTGGTCTCATATGAGCAGGAGCTGGGATTTTCAGATCTCTACTGTTTGATCTATAGAGATTAATCTGACAGAGGAACCTGCTGTTAAATGACAATGGATTACAAATATAAAATTAAGTTGGATTTCAATCTGCTTTAGAAAATAACTTGGATGAAAGCTGCAGCCGTGATCACTCTCCAAACTGATATGTCAGACTATTACCCTATCTTCCTTTAAATCCCTACAAGGATTCTTTCTATATGCTCATATACGAGTCATATTTGCTTTCCCCCTGCCTGCCCAAGTGTTGTAATTGCAACAAGAGTACTGACCTACTCTTAATTTCTTCCTGCTTCCTTACTCCTAAGCCTGGAGAAAAAAAAAAAAATCAAATATGACAGGTATATGTGCATATAATATTGCATAGCATCTCCTCCACAACCCTTTTATATTGTTTGTCTTTTTAGAATATAAGCTTTTCAAGCCAGGACCATGTCTACACCTAGGCCTAGTGTAATGGGGCTTTAATCTCAGAGCCTTTGTTGACTACCTAATAGATGCTTGAGCTCAAACTTGCTTGGTGTAAGGAACGGAGAGTCTTTAGCAGACCCTGATAACATAGCAATAAGTCACAAGAAGGTACAGATCATAAAGCTTTTAACATATATCATTAGTTGTGGGGCATGAGGCTGAAGGCAGAATTCCTTCAACCACCCAAGTAGTGCAACAATAATCACCTGATGCACTAATGACTTAACTAGATATTGGAATGAGGTTTTTTTAATTTAAAAAAATACTTTAATAAACATGAGGAGCAGGTATTATGCCCTATATTTTACTAGAAACTTTATCATAACTTTTAAGTGTTAAGATCCTTCTCACTCACTCCTATCCTTCAGAAGCCTACCTGCCCTGTCAGCAGCAGGATGTGGTCCAATGGCCACTTTCAGTTCACTTTATTAAAACATATGCATCTGTCAGGGTTTCCCCCCCACTCTGAACTCTGGTGTACAGATGTGGGGACCCGCATGAAAGACCCCCATAGCTTATATTCTACAGGCTTAGGTTAAAACTTCCCCAAGGCACAAATTGCTTTCCTTGTCCCTGGACGGTATTGCTGCCACCACCAAGTGTTTTACACAAAAATTCAGGGAAGGGTCACTTGGAATCCCTATTTCCCCCCAAAATATCTCCTCAAGCCCCTCTACCCCCTTTCCTGGGGAGGTTTGAGAATAATATATACCAACTAATTGGTTAGCAATGTGAGCACAGACCAGACCCTTGTCTTTAGAACACTGAAAATCAATCAGGTTCTTAAAAGAAGAACTTTATTATAAAGTAAAAGAATCACACCTGCAAAATCAGGATGGAAGGTAACTTTACTGAGTAATAAAAAGATTTAAAACACAGAGGACTCCCCTCTGGACTCAGCTTCACAGTGACAAAAACAGGAATAAAACTACCTTTGTAGCATAGGAAAACTCACAAGCCAAAACAAAAGATAACCCAATGCATTTCCTTGCCTTCCTTACAATTTCTGTAATTTTAGATGGATCATTCCAAGTATGTTTTCAGAAGATGTTGTACCTGCTTGGTCTCTCCCTCCATCCAGAGAGGGAACAACAAAGAGAACAAAAAACAAATCCTCCCCACCCACAGATTTGAAAGTATCTGCTTTTCTCATTGGTCCTTCCGGTCAGGTGCCAACTAGGTTATTGAACTATTTAACCCCTTCCAGGTAAGGCACTTCAGTACACCTGCCAAGGAGGGATTTTATGCTACTCTTTCCTTTATATTTATGACAGCATCTCAGAACTAGGTCTTAAAATATTAAAGAAGACCAGGTTTGTTTTAAAACAGAAAGTGGGATAGAAGTGGCTAGAGATCCCAAAAGGCCAACGGAGCACTTTTAAACTCATTTTTTCCTTCAGTCCCTTCTCCTCCCATCCACTCCTTTATCATCTCTGTCCCCTTCCTTTTGAATCTTCCCTATTTACCATGATGCAAGTAAGTTTTTGTGTTTTTTCAGTTCTGAGGCTGCAGCAGTGTACCACTAGGGAGCTGCTGCATGACTGTGACACAAAAAAGGCCCAAGTCAGTCAGAATGTGGCTTTACAATATGTCGAACCATACTTACCATATTATTTCACTCTTACCTATGAGACAGTCTTGTTTTCCTCTAGGATTGCCACTCTCATATAATAAAAGACAAGTTACCATCCCAGAGAAAAGGGGGGTAGTTTCACAATAGACTAAGATCACCACAGATCTAACTGTATTCCTTGCCCTTTTATCACACATCCCGCCTCTCCAAGTTCAACATGAGCATTTAGGCATTACAGTTTTGGGGGAGGAGGGGTCCAAAAATAGTGAGGGGAAAAACGTGGAACTAGACCAAGATGCCCTTATTTTAAAAATAATAATAATGGAACAGTTAGTAATGGAACAGTTTAATGGTATTTTCATATCTAAACATTTATCAAAGTTAACAAAATGCTAGATACATAGTAGACTGTAACATACAACTCAAAGAAAGCTTCATTACACAAATGAAATATGATTCTGGACATTTCATTTCAGTACCACAGAAAAATAAAAGAATGCATGAACTCTGAGCATATGAGCTAAGAACAAATCAGGGTCAGGGGCAGAGGAAGTCTTCCTAGGCTATTAATTTAAAATATGCATAAAACCATAAGTGCTATAGTTAACAATGTGGTAATAGTACTAAGTAAAAAGAAACTAAACTAGAAGAGAAAAACCAGCAATTTTTACTGTTCCAACTATTATAAATATGTGGAACAGTATGCCATGCAGACTAAAGCACTGGGAGTTGTTGCGGACCAAATTAATTGGGATGGGAGAGGGAGAACAACAATGTAATTCAGCTATATCAACTACTTTATCATTCATTATTTCAACTTTAAGTAGTATCATCCTACCTTGTGATAGAATCCCTTCGTTTATCACCTTCTTTCACAAGGAGGATAACTTTCCATCTGTGGAAGGCCCCTAAAGCACCAGAGCATGTTAGTTCTTCGCGCCATCTTTTAGGTGCAGATTGCATTTGAGGTGAATAATGGGAGCCTTTTTCAATTTTATATCCCCATTCGTAAGTTGTTTCATCAAGCCATCTGCCACTTTCAACACTATTAATTATGTAGTCCTTAGTTAGTATCCACTTTCCTAGAAAGCAAATTAACTGTTAGCCTCAAAAGATTTTTTTTGTACAGACAAATGGCAAATGAAGATCAAATATAAAATTAACTTCAAGCTCTCTCATTCAAATACCACAGTACATCTTTAAGTAACATTTCGAACAATTTTTCTTTCTACTCCAAAGTTCTCCTTTCCTAATATTTTAACATCAGAATTGCGCAAAGTCACTGGACATGGTAGTTTTGCTTTCTTCTAATGACATAGTATCCTCAAGCTCTTCCAGAATAAAATAATCCCAGACAAAAGAACAATCATGATATTAATTTGCCTCTCTAGATTTTGCTCCTGTGTCTTTTGTCTCAGTATCAACTTAGCCTTAGTATTCGTATATGATGTTTTACAATACACTGTAAAAATAGATTTCCTGACTGTGAACATTCTGTGAACTCAGAGAAAATGCAACAACTCTGTCAAATCACCTTTATGAATAATCTGTTTGGATGTACAAATAAAGGCACCCCATGCTAGTTTCTTATTTGAAGCCATAAATACCGGTACCACCAGCTAACAAAACTGTCTAAATTTTTAGCATACTAAAAGCACAGCATAGTTCATCCCTAAACTCTGAAAGTCTAGACATTTCTAATTGTGTAAGTTTAGTGGATACCAATATTAGGGGGAAACAATTTTAGACTAGTACTCCTTTCCACATCCTTTTCCCCTCCGTTGGCCTCACCTCCTCTTTCTGTATGTAAAGATCCTCCCTCTTTTCTAAATGTCTGTCTTTTCAGGTTCAGATCAGGAGTTGTGGTCCTCTTGTATTGAAACACTGCTTACTGCATACATTAAGTGAAACTGTGTGATCCTAATCAATTTCTCAGAACAGCAGGGTTACTGGTAAAATGCATCAGTGCAAGAGCACAGATGGTACTTCTAAAGGAGATAGCACTGGTTGTGGACATCTAATAGAAAGACACAAAGGTGCTCTGTACATAACCTATAGCTTAATAAACCCTTTGTCACCAATTCCTACTCAATAGGTTCCACGTAATTAAAAATCCATCCACATTGGTATGCTTGCTGGAACTCTCAGGGTGAGGACAAATACTGAAGGGGATTAGAATCTACTGAATCTAACCACACTCACTACAGTTTTACCAAGAAAAGGTGGTGGACATGCATGTCTCCCTCCCCGCCCGCAACACCAAAAAAACCCCAAAACTGTGCCTAAGGGCAATATTCAGCAATATTGGACATTACTAGGGAATGATTATGGGTAAAACTAAAAAGGTGGGAATCATACTTAGTGTTCTTTGGAAGATATATTGTGTCAATGTGAACTAGTGGTGGTAACAAGACCAAAATGCAGTTTTGCATCACTTTATCCTTTATGGATAGGGCCCTACCAAATTCACAGCCATGAAAAACACATCACGGACCGTGAAATCTAGTGTCCCACCATGAAATCTGGTCTTTTGTGTGCTTTTACCCTATACAATAGGGATTTAATGGGGGAGACCAGCTTTTCTCAAATTGGGGGTCCTGACCCAAAAGAGAGTTGCAGGGGGCTGCAAGGTTATTTTAGGGGGGTTGTGGTATTGCCACCCTTCTGTGCTGCCTTCAGAGTTGGGTGGCCAGAGAGCAGAGCTTTTGGCCCGGTGCTCAGTTCTGAAGGCAGTGCCCCACCAGCAGAAGCAAGGATGGCAATATTATACCATGCCACCTTTACTTCTGTGTTGCCTTAGCTTCCATCCAGGACAATCACATGATCCATTGTCTACAGCCAAGCCCTAAGATACAACCGCATTTGCTCCAATCCCTCGGACAGAGGCAAAGATCTACAAGATCTTTATCAAGAATTATTAACTACAATACCCACCGGGGGAAGTGAGGAAACAGACTGACAGAGTGTGACGGATACCCAGACATCACCTACTACAGGACAGGCCCAACAAGGAAAATAACAGAACACCACTGGCCATCACGTACAGCCCCCAACTAAAAACCTCTCCAGCACATCAGCGATCTTCAACCTATCCTGGAAAACGATCCCTCACTCTCTCAGACGTTGGGAGGCAGTCCAGTCCTCGATTACAGACAGCCCCCAAACCTGAAGCAAATATTCACCACAGAAACACTACCCAGGAACCAATCCCTGTAACAAACCCTGTTGCCTACCCTGTTCCCACATCTACTCTTGGGACACCATCAGGAGACCCAACCACATCGGCCACACTATTAGGGGCTCATTCATCTGCACATCTAATAATGTGATATATGCCATCATGTACCAGCAATGCCCCTCTGCCATGTACATTGGCCAAACCAGACAGTCTCTACATAAAAGAATAAATGAACACAAATCAGACATCAGGAATGGTAACATACAAAAGCCAGTAGGAGAACCCTTCAATCTCCCCGAACATTCAATAACAGATTTAAAAGTAGCCATCCTTTAACAAAAAACTTCAAAAACAGACTTCAAAGAGAAACTGCAATGCTACAATTCATTTGCAAACTTAACACCATTAATTTGACTTGAATAGGGACTGGGAGTGGCTGGCTCACTACAAAAGCAATTTTCCCTCTCTTGGTATTGACACCTCCTGCTGAATTATTGGGAGTGGACATCCACCCTGACTGAATTGGCCTTGTCAACACTGGTTCTCCACTTGTAAGGTAACTCCCTTCTCTTCATGTGCCACTATATTTATGCCTGCATCTGTAATGGTCACTCCATGCATCTGAAGTAGTGGATTTTTTTTACCCATGAAAGCTTATGCCCAAATAAACCTGTTAGTCTCTAAAGGTGCCACTGGACGCCTCACTGTTTTTGTGGATACAGACTAATATAGCTACCCTTCTGATATTTTCACCTTGTCTCTTCCTGCCGTTTTGGTGGTTTAGTTGTCCTTTTGGGGGGGGGGGGGGGGTGTGTCCTTACCTACAGAAGCCTCATGGAGAGGTATGATGTGCAAGAGATCTTCCTGAAATATCCCTGACAGAGTTCCCTTTATGCTGGGGTGGACAATAATTTTCGCAGGGGGGCCACTCCACGTATTTTGATAAGTTGTCATGGGCTGCATATTTCTACTATATTAATGGAGGAGGTGCTCCAGGCTGGTGCAGAGTGTTGGCGTGCAGGAGAGGGTGAGGGGTGTGGGCTCTGGGAGGGGGTTTTGATGCAGGAGGGGGTTCTGACCTAGGGCAGGGGGTTGGGGTGTGGGAGGGGGTGCAAGGTGCAGGCTGCACCGTGGGACTTTTAGCAGCCCGGAATCAGAGATCGCAAGGGGGCAGAAGAGGCCAGATGGAAATGTTAGTCATGGCAGGCCGGACAGAAATGTTAGACAGGCCAGATCCAGCGCATGGGCCATGTTTTGCCCACCCCTGCTTTACACTATTACCTCAGGGGGAAGAATCTGAGGGGAGCCACACAGAGATTAAAGAGAGGGAGTGGCTCCCCCTCTTCTGCTAAAAGCAGGGAAAGCTCCTTCTCCATTCCCTGGCTTATGCAAGGAGCACTTCCTTGCAGCTGCTCCTGCTCAATTGGTTGGTGAGAGCTGCTCACCCTGTTTTCAATGTATTTTAACCAGGGTGTGGAGATGGGAAAGGATGAGGATTTCCAGCATTAAGAGACTTATCAAGACCCTGTGCTCACAGAGAGGGAGCCATCTGCATGGATGCACTACAGCCAATCCCCAATAGTCTAAAATCATGAGTCACATGTCAAGAAAGATGAATTAAAATCTGGGATTTGTTTTCATTTCCCATCAAGTTTTTTAATCTTTAGATGGAAGCCACCTGTACCCTAAGTCTGATTATTTTCATGCTCAAAATCTAATGTGACAAGCACATGTGAAATGTGAGTATCCCTGCTAGCTTCTGAGAGAGAACTTAAAAAACATTCCTAAGCCCTAGAGTGGAGTAGCTGCCATCCTTTCCCTGTCCATCCCCATACTTTATTGCTATCATTACTCGGGAGGGAAATTCTGTGTCACTGCGCATGCGCAGAATTCATGACCCCCGCAGATTTCTTTGCTTCCCCGCAGAAAAATGACTTCTGAAGGCAGGGAAGTCATGTGTGAGAGAGAGACAGATACTCTGTCCCTCTTGCTTGCTATTGTGGCGCCCTCAGCATGGACGGGCAGGGCTTTGGGGTGTTTCTGGGGAAGTAGGCGTGAGGCAGCCCCTGTCCCCTCAGGCAGAGCAGAATGTAACAGCCTGCCTTCTTAGTTAATTGTTCCCAGTGTTCTTAGTGAATTCCCAAGGAGTATAAAAAAGTGTTAAAATTTTAAGGCTCCTTTACATTGCCAGAGTGGTGTAAAGGATCTTGATCGTAAAGGACAGTGTGGCCGTATAAATGCTTATGGTGCTTTACTGATTAGAACTGGTTTATATTTTTGGACTGAATTTTTTTTTAATCAAAATGTGCTCCATGAACTGTTTGCTACTGACCTTTCTGGAGATTGTTAGTAGCCAATATAAATTGCAAGTTTGAGTCCCCAGCCCTCACTTGTACTTCAGTTGCCTATGATGTAACACTGAGCGTATGACTGCATATATTTGTTGACTAAAGGGTCAATACTAGCTCCATTACTATTAGACAGAAGGGGGTTGGGGATTTCCTCCAATGCTCCCCACTCCCATTCTTCATCCATTGTATTGTAGTTTAAACAAATTACCAGAATTATTGAAACCAGCAGGATTATACTGCATTATTTTAACAAATAAAATTTGCAGAATTTTAAAATATTGTGTGCAGAATTTTTAATTTTTTGGTGCAGAATTCCACCAGGAGCACTATCCTGCTTCTTTGCTTTCTACATCTCTCTCCTTACACAACCCAGTTTTTCCTCCCCACTTCATATTCCACAGTGTCTACCCCCTCGTTGCCCCCGTTATTTCCCTCCTTGTCCTTTACAAGATCCACCCTTACTATTTTCACTCTCTGCTTCCTCCGCACTCTCTTAGCCTCTTCCTGATCTCCACACTACCTTATCCTAACTAGGGAAGATGGCCGCCCCTGAATTGAGGGCAGCCTAGTTTCAGTCGCACCACAAACAATGAGTTGGCAGCCTTCTTTACTCAGGGCAACCACACTTCCACATGAAAAAAAGTGTAGGGAAATCACAACCACCTTTACTGAAGGAAACTTGGCTTTAGCCCTATTAAAGGCAATGAGAGGAGGATATTTTAAATAAGGTAAAGCTCAGGGGCAGCTGTAGAAAAGACCCTTTTCTCCCCAGTTTTACCTGTCCTGTTTGTACCCATTTCCCTATCGGAACGGCTGCTCAGAGCTCTTCTCATATTGTCCAAGTTCTCAGACAGCATCAGCTAGACACTCTCATGCTGTCGCACAGCAACACAGGACTGCTGATGTGTCTGGGCCACCCCTCAAGCATGGGAAAACTGCACTTTCCCCACTGCGTAGCTCATTTATAGTAATTTTCCTGGCATCCATGAGAAAAATATTTGGGGATAGGGAATAATTGGTTAGAAATCCCTCAGGAAACCTCAAAGACTTGATCAGCATTGCATCTTTGAGACTTTGAATGTCCTAGCGGAACATTCATTCCCATGACTTCTGTCAATTAAGGACAAAAATGGAAAATACTGCCAGGATTCCTATGAAGTGTGGTAAAACTTTTTCCTAGCATAAACCCTATTTTAATAGAAAGGTTGTCTTATGGACCACTTCTCTCCTCTTCACAACAACATAAAAATGCCATGGCATCTACAATAGTTGCATATTAGGAAAACATTTATTTTACGTCAGGTAGAAGTGAGGAACTAGCATTACATGACAGCCAACTCTCTCTAGAACAGCAAATGTTTCAGATTATCACTGGTCTTCAGAATGAAAGCCACTGCTGTAAAGCCTGATGTAAAAGATGCTTCTTATGCCACGCTAGAAGACTTATCAAGCACTTCATTTCAACATCATATTGTATTTTAGGAAATACAAACAAGAACTGGTCATTAGACAACTAGATTTGAATTGGTACTGGGGCCACACATCTTATTGTAAGAGAAATCAGATAATAGTGCGTGTCCATTAGAATTTGCTTCAACACATGGACTATTTTTAATGCTACCTGGTTCTGCCACAGGAATTGCCATAAATGTACATTTTGATATCTGTCTGGCAACAATGCAACCTTAGATCATGTTCTAGTTCAGAAACCCAATTAAACTCATCCTGGATGTAAGTATATTTAGAAGTGCTGATCTAGCTCCAGAATCTGATTGACTACTAATAGTAACAATGATGTTCCACTGAACCAAGTTTCAGAGACTGGTACCTACTGCATCAAAATGCTTCAGTGCTGATAAGCTTCCTGACAAAACGATTGATAAGAATTATGCAGTAGCAACTTCCAATAAATATTCTATATTGGATGACTAGTGGTCTACTACAGAGGAATAGTGGACCTCATTTTGGGATTTTATTTCAGAGACTGCTAGAGAATGACTAGGACTAAGGAGCATTAAAAAGCAGTGTTGGATTACAGATGATACCAAACTATGGGAAAGAAAAAAAAAAAGATGCAGTGTAGAATGGATGTACTGGAAGATCAGAAGAGAGTTAGCGAAGAGACCTTTGGTCTGACCCAATATGGCCATTCTTATGTAAGAGAAGAGGAAATGCACAACAGAAGAAAAGAAATAACTTGAATGAGCAGTTAGAAGGGCCTGTTGGACTGACCCTAATCAATGGTGGAAAAATATAATGCAGAGCACTGAGAGACCCTTCAAGACATGACCAGGAACGCATCTTTGAGATTCTGAATGTCCTAACTGGCCGTCCATTCCCGTGACTTCTGCGAATTAAGGACAAAAATTGAAAATATTGCCAGGATATTGATGCACAATATAACAGTTGGTGTGGACATTTTTGTTAAATAATCAACAGCTCCCCTCCAAGATGTACACTAAAACTTAATCCAGAAATGAACCTTGCAAAAAACAGGCTGTGACATTAAAGGAAGTGATATTTGCAGTCACACAATTATGAAATTAAAGCATCTGACCTCAACAAAATTTCCGGAGAACTGCTAAAAAAGAGTGGAGGTTTGTATTTAGTTCACTGGCTTCATAATCTCTTTAAAAGTTAGGGAAACTGGTAACATTCCAGAAGACTGGAAAAGGGGCTGCATCATCCCTTACTTTAAAAAGGGAGAGGCTCAAACTTGAGCAAATTATAGGGGAATAACCCTGCTGTCTGTCCCAGGGAAGATGTTTATGATCATACTACTGAACAGATTGAAATATTGTTTCAACCCTAATATGACAAACAACCAATATGGCCTCTGTACGGGTTAATCTACAATCCATTACTCCTGGGGGAATTCTGTGCCACAGCACAATGCAGAATTTTGCAGAAATTAACATGTGCGTGCAGAATTTCTGCCCTCCCCAGAAATGGGCTGCTGTGCTGCTAGCTGCCACTAGGGGCCACTGGACCCATCAGAGCCCAGCTCACACAGAAAAAACTGCTGGGAGGAAGGAGAGAGAGCTAGAGGGTTCCTGGCAGCTGCAGTTCCCAGCATGCCCTGAGGGAAGAAGAGGACAGCAGGCAGGAAATTCTGTGCAAGCCTGGGACTGAGCATCAGTATCTTTCTCACTCTGGATCCCTGGGTTGGGGGTGGGGGCGGGGCAGAGAAACAGGAACTGGCTTGTCATAGGGTTTTCTTTAACTCTCTGCTCCTCAGGGAATTTGTGGGGGTGTCTGTATTGTTACAGGCATACTTGCTGACAGGTATTTTGAAATAAATTACTAAAATAATTGAAACTGGCATGACTATGTAGAGTTATTTTGACAAATAAAAAGTGCAAAATTTTGCAGAATTTTAAAATATTGTGCACAGAATTTTTAATTTTTGGTGCGGAATGCCCCAAGGAATAAATCCATGCTATATTTGCCTTGTGGAATGTCACTGAAAAATGACTGGAGCAGCAAAAGAAAGTTAACATTGTGTTTACAGAGATTTTTGCAGCCACTTTTTGAATCAGTACATCGATCAGATGATGCACCCTGGGTACTGCTATGTCAGTATAGGATGTCTGACAACGTAGCATGCTTATTGGAGGAACTCTACCATGGTACATTTAGTTGTGTGAGGGTCAGTGATTGTATTAGAATGGTTTTCAGTAGAATCAGGAGTATTCCAGGAATGCGTGTTCTCTCGCTCTCCCCCATATTATCTAGTATTTTAATAAACTGATAACGAAGCTGATGGAGGCCGAGTAGAAGGGGTGAAATTTGAGGATCTTGAATATGTAGATGATATTGCCTTATTTGAAGACGCTACTGACCAACTACAGCTAATGCAGAAACTATGGGACTTAAGATCATTGGTGATAAATAGAAGTACCTATAAAATGGAAACAAATGACCAGCTGATACTGCAGGTAGATGGTAATGACGTCTAATGCGTGAAGAGTTCTCTATCTGGGTAATTGGTTGACGGCAAGATGTTCTATAACTGAAGTAGTCACATGTTGAATCGGTCTTGTCAATGGTATTCAGTGTCTTCAACGGCCTCTGTTTAGGTGGCAGGATATTTATTGTTTAATGTGGTGGTGATTACAACCCTGTTATACGGAGCAGAAACATGGCCGTTGAACAGCTGAGGAGAGGAAACTAAACAGTTTTCAATATTAAAAGTTACAGCATATTCTTAACATCCACTGATTTGATTTTGTCACAAACGAGGAGATAGATGATCCCAGCAGATGCAGTCTGTCATCAGTGAAGAACAAGAAGAGTGCAAGGGAACAAGAATCCTGCAAGGGATTCCAGCACAAATAGAACCTTGTCTGCTTCTGCAGACATGGAACTTGCTGCAGGATCAGGACCTAAATTCTATAGCCCTGACTTCAATAAGGCTCTGCATGGGGTACCAGAGTCTATCCACATATAGCCAATTGTCATTAGATGCTAGAATTTTCAAAGGTGTCTATCACTGGCATTTAAATGCCAATACAACTGAGCAATTTTACAATCATCAGTAAATACTGATTTAGCATATCTGTGTATATAAGCCTGTTAGCCTTATACCAGTCTTCAAATTCAAACTGTGCCAGACTGACAATATCCTGTAATATTCTAAACAAACCTTACAGAATTAAGATTAACTTTATATGAATTAAATCTGATCAAATTAAGGTTAATACCTTTGAGGTACACTGTATTAAAAAACAACTGTGCATGTGTTATTGTGGCATTGTATGTACCTTCTCTAGTGAGGGCGGGGGGATGTGCTTCCTTCTGTTATCATCTCTTTGAAGCCACCCCCTTGCAGAGCTATGTGTATGTACTAATTCTGACAGGATTCTCCAGGGACCAACAGAAAAAGAGGATTTTTGGATAAATAGCCTGGTTTTAATCTGGCTATGGGCCTTCTTGAACCACCAAATGGACAAGAACCCTGGTCCATGGAGGGCCCCAGTCCTTAAGGTAGGGTTGGAAGCACTGGGACTACTGAGGTCTCATAAGACTAAGGCAGTGGGTCTCAACCTATTTACCATCGTGGGCAGTATATGCAGCTCTGTGTTGATGTGGGCCGTATCCACACAAAATATATATACTACATGTATGGCCCTGAGGATGTCACCTGGGCCACAGATGTGAGCTGATTAGACCACAGGTTGAGAACCACTGGACTAAGAACTTGTTCTGAGCTGCAGCTGTGATGAACTAGTAACCACAAGGAATCCCTTTAGGTAGTGAAGGCGGTTGAAGGATTGCTCCTGCCAGAATCCATGTTAGGATTGAGATGTCTGGTAAGCTTATTAGCATACATGTAAGGTTTTTCTTGTTTGTTTTCAGTACACTATCTGTAAAGTTTTTTACCTTTATTCTAAAGTAGGCTTGCATAGAAAGAACTCTGGGGTACTTACAACTGTAGCAATTACACGTTAACCATCTCTGAAGAGAAACAAATAGGTATTCCTTGGACAACCTGTCTGTGCTGGAACAACACAGTGAAGGCAGGGAACTGTGTAGCTTGGAGATACCCTTGTCAGAAGGGAGAGAGATGGGAGGTCTCCACCCAAGAAAGGTGACAGACCGGGGAACTGGCAGCCTGAGAACGGTGTCCTTGCTGGACCACTGAAGAGAAACATGAGTGTAGTTGCCTTGAACTATGACTCCAGCATACATGCATGCTTTAGTCTCTCCCATCTCAAAAAAAACTCCAAACACAATATCCTTAACCCCACTTGCCTATAACTACTTCCCCATCTATCTATAAACTCATTGAATGCTCTTATCTACAATTGCCTTCTGGAGTGCCTCTCCTCCAGTTCTGTCCTAGACCTTTTCCAATCTGGCTTCTGCCCCTTATATTTCACTGAAATGGTTCTTACCAAATCTCTAATGCCCTCTTTCTAGCTAAAGTTCAGAACCAGTACTCCATCCTCGTCCTCCTTGACTTGTCAGCTACCTTTGACACAGTCTTGAAATCTTGTCCTTGCTTGGCTTCTGTGACTCTCTTCTCTCCTGGTTCTCTAATCGCTCCTTCAGCATGTCCTCGGGAGGATCCTCATCCACCCTGTAACTTTATGTGGGGGCTCCATCCTTGGTTCTGTTCTGTTCTCCATCTGCACTTTATCTCTGGGTAATCTCATTCACAAACACAAATTCAACCACTATCTTTATGCTGAAAACTCACAAATCTGCCTCTCAACTCCAGACCTGTCCCATTCTGTCCAAACTAAAACCATGACCTGCCTCCTGGAGATGATCTTGTGGATATCTAGCTGCCCGCTCAAGCTAAACATGGCTAAAATAAAGCTTCTAATCTCCCTTTCCCCCTACTTTCTTTCTCAATCATTGTAGATAACACTACCACCCTTCCTGTCATTCAGGCCTGTAACATGGGTGTCATCTTCGACTCCAACCTTTCTCTAGGTTTCATATCCAGGTTACATCTAAATCTTACCAATTTGTTATGCATAGTATTTCTATATGGCCCATCTATCCACACAGTCAAAACTCTCCTTCAAGCTCTTATCACTCATGTCTCAGTTACTGGAACACCCTACTCTCTAGCCTGAACAAATGCAATCATGTCCTGCTCATATCCATTTAAAATGCGGATACTAAGATTTTCCTAGCCCATCACTTCACCCACGTCGTTCCTCTCTTTGAATCCCTTCACTGGCTTCCCTTCTCTATTGAATCAAACATAAGCTGCCTGTATTCTCTTTAACGGCCCCTCATGGCCTATCCCCACCCTATTTTCTCTCATTCACTGTTGACATGTTAACTCTCACCTCCAATCATTCCATGATGCCAGGTTCCACTGCCTGTTTTTTCATGTTTTCTCCCATGCTGCCCCATATAATTGGGAGCTGCCCTCTTTAAATATTCGCAAACCTACCTCATTATTTACCTTAAAATCTTTCCCCAAAATTCTCCGTTGCAGTGAGGCCTATGAAAAATTTAAGTTAGGCTGCTAATGTGCAAAGTCCACTGCCTACCATGCTGACCTGTACCTCTCATTGTTTACTTGAACTCTCCCATCTGTTTGTCTTATCTATGCTTAGATCATAAGCCCCTTGGGGTACAGACCATCTTTTTGTTGTGTGTTCGTACAGTACCTAGTATAATGTTTAGAGTAGGGCCCCTAAACACTGTGGTAATACAAATAATTATTAGTAATACATATGCTTCAGCATATATATGACACAAGTATGATTAAAAGAAAAGATGATAATACTCAAAATGGTTACCATACCAATATATTGCCATTGCAAAACTTATGTCCATAACAACAGTCTGTAAACACCATAAAGCCCTTCCAGAAAGCCCTACATCAAAAACATCTTACAATATAGAGGTCTCATCTTGAAAACCTTTAAATATTTGAGTAACGGTTTTCAGATTCAGGCCATAAGTATGAAAAAAAAACCAAAGGACTAAAATTGGGGTCTAGAGCCAATAAAAAAGGCAGAGGTAAGGGTTTTTCTTTTGGCCATAAGGGGTTGCTGTGCAGGCAGAAGTTTGCAGTCTGTGAGCGAATGTTAGTGTGAAGTTTAGCGTCAGAATTGTATGCTACCAATAGCAAGTATTCCAATACTTTTTATTCTCTCTAATAAATAACTTGTGACTTCTCAATCTTAACTGTTACCTTAACCAACAATTATCTTTTTGTGGGATAACAGACTTACTGATTTTAGTCAAACAAAGGGAAGAGATAAGCTGAAAGGAAGCAAATCCAAGCTTGAGCAAAAGTCTTGTTTATCAGCAAAGATAAGAACAATTATGAAACAAGGTTAATAATATTATTTGTTCATTAACTGATACAGTTAAAGAGGATACCACAATTTGTTACTCACCTGCTGCACAAGCTGCTAAGAACTTTTCACTCTTGGAAAGCTGTTTTGCTATAAGATGTGTGCAATTTCTGTATTGCTAACAAAAACAAACAAACAAAAAAGTGTAATTGAAAATGGTTGTTTAGTTTTTTAACTACTAGCACAGACTTATAGTTTTAGCTTATAGCACAGACCATCATCCAGCCTATTTATCTGTAGACTTCCATCTTATCTGCTGCTTCCTTTTGCTCCTTCTGTGAATTTAATGAAAGAAACAACGAAGGTAGATGCTTACCTCAGTATCAATAAAAACACAGTCCAGTGTAAGTAGTAATTCAACTATAGCCTCCTTTTCTTGTTTCTTAAATCCAGTTAGTTGGATTCTCCGTTTCTGGACAGCAGTCGCCATCTGTAAAATGTTGTGGGGTTTTTTTGGGCGGGGGAGGGGGAGGAAAATATATGCATAAATTGTTTGTACAATTTGTATTTGAACTTTCTATTCCTTCCACATTTTTGGATAAAATTAAAGACTTAATATAGCTCTATAAGCAAATGATTCTATTAGAGTAATGCTACTTTGAGATACTACAAAAATGACCATTTTAAAATTGTTACTAAGTAGCATTAATGTACACTAAAGACAATAGCCTAAAGCAGAGGTTCCAGACAATGCTGAGCACCTACATGATGCTCCCAGCTCTGCACCTTTGTGTGCCAGCCTACCCACCTCAAGGAAGAGAGTTAGACGTGCCAGCAAGATTTGCTGTGACTGTTCCCTAACCAAACCCCTGGCCGCATACAGAGGGACTCAGACCAGCCACTGAGGGGGGAGGTCCATAATAAGCAAAGTGAAACCAGCTGTCCTAGGCAAGGTAGGTTGTAGCAGAAAGGGCCGCAGGGAAATAAATTTGTTAGTCTATGGTGCCACAAGTACTCCTTTTCTTTTTAATAGGAGGAGTAGAACAGAAGGGGAGGAGACAGGATGTTGAATGGAGGTGGCGCCAATAACTGCATTTTCAAACCTGAACCAGCAGCTGGACTTCATGGGGCACCACCAGTCAATTCTACATGGATATTAGTGCACAGTTTGCATGGCATTGCTAGGCCTAGGGCGTGCATCATGGTGGGGTACCCAGCTCTCCCCCGCCCACACCTACCATGGGGGCCTGGGAGCAGGGGGAGGCCACACTCGGTCACCCCAGGGCGCTCACCTTTCCCTGCCCGGGGACGGTCGCGCTCACAGAGCCGAGGCGGATCAAACAGCCCCTCTCGTGCCTGCTGGCATTAGCTGCCCAAGCGCTGCTGTGGGGAGAGGGCAGCGCAGCAGCGGCTGTAGAAGACCCGACCCCGCCTTTCCCGGAGCTGCTGTAAGAGACGGCGGGCGCGCTGCCATACCAGCCCCTGCAGCCTCCTTCCCGCCAGCCCCGCCCCCGGATGTGGGCCCCAGCCGTTCCGGGACGTTGTCACTGACGCTCCCTGGTCTCTGGGGCTGTGAGCGCGGAGCCGAGCGGGGCCCGGCCGGTAAGTGAGCCTGGCGGGGCGGAGAGACTGTGGGGAGCAGGGTCCGAGACATCCCCGGGCCGCTGTGTCCCAACACGCACCTCCTGGGGAGCGGGGCCCCACTGGAACCGCCCCGGCAGGCGCCCTGCTCCCCACTAGCCCCTCTCCTGCCCCCGGGCCCGGCTCCCCTCCAGCCCCCCCAACAGGACGCTCCTTGCGACTGACCGTTAGTCGTCGTCCCCCCCCCCCCCCCGACACACTCTCTCTCTCTCGTGCCTGTGAATAACTGACTTGGCTGCCTGACAGCGTGTGGCGCTCCGGCTGCGCTCGCCAGGGCCGGGTCACATGCCGTGTGCCACCGTCTGTCGCGGGGTGAGCAGATGGTGACGACCCCAGGCTGCCCCCCCCCCCACAATTTATTTCTTTTGCCAAGTGGTGGTGGTGGTGGTGCTATAAATTAAAGACGGCACGTTTGGTCTGGAACTAGTCGGGACACTGGGATGGGGAGGGTCTGTTTCTGGTCCTGGTCCTGCGCTGACTTCTTTTGTGACCTTGCACAAATCATAAAAACAAAGAGGAGGCCGGTGGCACCTTAAAGACTAACACATTTATTTGGGCATAAGCTTTTGTGGCTAAAAAAACCCACTTCTTCAGATGCATGGAGTGAAAATTACAGGCATAAATATATATTGGCACCTGAAGAGAGTTATCTTACAAGAGGAGAACCAGTGTTAACAAGGCCAATTCACTCAGGGTGGATGTGGTCCTCCCCCAATAACTGATGAGGAGGTATCAATTCCAAGAGAGGGAAAATTGCTTTTGTGTGAGCAAGCCACTTTCCGTCCCTATTCAAGCCCAAATTGATGGTGTTAAGTTTGCAAATGAATTGTAGCTCTGCAGTTTCTCTTTGAAGTCTGTTTTTGAAGTTTTTTGTTAAAGGATGGCTACTTTTAAATCTGTTATTGAATGTCCGGGGAGACTGAAGTGTTCTCCTACTGGCTTTTGTATGTTACCATTCCTGATATCTGATTTGTGTCCATTTATTCTTTTATGTAGAGACTATCCGGTTTGGCCAATGTACATGGCAGAGGGGCATTGCTGGCACATGATGGCATATATCGCATTATTTTTTGTTGACGAAGGGCTAACATAGACCACCTTTGCCTCAGTTTCCCCACTAGGCAAATAAGTCTTAGCCACCTATTTCAAAATAGATGTTGTGAAGTTTGATTAATGGCAAGTTTGAAAATTCAAGTCTTCTACAAATGCTAGGTATCCCTGGTTAGTATTATCTAGGTCAATTGGTTTTAGTCTCAAAAAGAAAAGGAGTACTTGTGACACCTTAGAGATTAGTCTGTTACTAGATGGAAATGGTAGAATTGTGGAGAAAAAGCAGAAGTGTTAAATAAATATTTCTGTTTTGTATTTGTAGGGGAAAAACAGATGATGTAGTCATGATAGTAACACTCTTTCCATTCCACTGGTGTACTCAGGAGAATGTTAAATAGTAACTATTAAGATTAAACACTTTGAAATCAGCAGGTCCAGATAACTTGCACCCAAGAGTTTTAGAAGTGCTGCTTCAGGTGCTCATTGGACCATTAATGTTGATTTTCAATAAGTCTTGGAATCCAGGGGAAGTTCCAGAACACTGAAGAAAATTAATGTTATGCCAATATTTTAAAAGGGTAAGCAGGATGACCTGGGTAACTATAAGCCTCTTAGTTTGCCATCAGTCCTCGGCAAGAAGATGGAGTGCTTGATATGGAACTGCATAAATAAAGAATTAAAGGAGGATAACATAATTAATGCCAAAAGAAAAGGAATACTAGTGGCACCTTAGAGACTAACCAATTTATTTGAGCATAAGCTTTTGTGAGCTACAGCTCACTTCATCAGATGCATTCAGTGGAAAATACAGTGAGGAGATTTATATACACACAGAACATGAAAAAATGGGTGTTATACACACTGTAAGGAGAGTGATCACTTAAGATAAGCTCATTATAAATTGGTTAGTCTCTAAGGTGTCACTAGTACTCCTTTTCTTTTTGCGAATACAGACTAACACGGCTGCTACTCTGAAACCTGTCATAATTAATGCCAGTCAACTTGGTTTTATGGAAAATAGATCCCCTCAAACTAATTTTATGTAATTTTTTATGAGATTCTTAAGTTTGGTGGATGAAGAGAATGGTGTTGATGTAATGT
Source organism: Lepidochelys kempii (assembly GCF_965140285.1). Classification (NCBI taxonomy): domain Eukaryota; kingdom Metazoa; phylum Chordata; order Testudines; family Cheloniidae; genus Lepidochelys; species Lepidochelys kempii. The sequence continues at coordinate 60,817,447 of NC_136384.1, read as the reverse complement.
GCTTATATTTCTGTATGGCATTTGACTTGGTACCTCACAACACTTTGTAAAACTGGAACAATATAAAATGAAGATGGCACACGTTAAATGGATTAAAAGATGATAAATTGATAGGTCTCAAAATAGAATTCTAAGTAGGGAATAATCATTAAACAGCTGTGTTCCTAGTGGGGGTCCTATGGGGATCAGTTCTTTGCTCTATGCTATTTGACCTTTTTATCAATGACCTGGAAGAAGACACAAAGTCATCAGTGATAAAGTTTGCAGATGACAGAAAAATTGGGGGAGTGATAAATAATGAAGAGAATAGGTCACTGATACAGAGCAATCTGGATTGCTTGGTAATCTGGGCACAAGCAAATAATATGTGTTTTCAGATGGCTAAATGTAAATATATGCAAGTAGGAACAAAGAATGTAGGCCATACTTGGGGACCTCTTTCCTAGCAAGCAGTGACTTTGAAAATGATTTGGGGTCATGGGGGATAATAAGCCGAACATGAGCTGCCGGTGTGATGCTGTGACCAAAAGGGCTAATGGAGTCCGGGGGTGCATAAATAGGGGAATCTCAAGCAGGAGCTGAGAGGTTATTTTACCCCTGTATTTGGTACTGGTGTGACAGTTCCTGGAATATTGCATCCAGTCCTGGTGTCCACAATCCAAGAAGGATGTTGATAAATTGGAGAGGGTTCAGAGAAGAACCACGAGAATTATTAAAAGATTAGGAAATGTGCCTTATAGTTAGGCTTGGAAGGATTAGCTTGGTTTCAGTTTTACCATACACACAAAAACTCAAAAAAAAAAAAAAATTTCCATAAAACATAATTGAAATTTACAGATAGGTAAATAAAGAAAAATACTGCTTGAGAACTCATTACAGTTTGATTTGGGGATATTTACTTCATATATCAAAATATACATGTGATACTGACAATTTGTGTTTTAATGATTATAAAGCTTTAACTTTTTGAATTTCAATATTGCTGTCATTAAATAATTATCTGATACCTGTTGTTGTCTGCCCCCCATAATTTCCCACAACTATGAAAGATTATAGATAAAAATGGATGAAAAATACTTAATTTTTCACAGTTTTGGAACTTTAAATAGATAAAAATGAGAAAAATGCTTTAAAATATACATTGATATCTGTCAAAATTATAAAAAAAATTTTTTTTTTAATTCTGCCAAACCTACTTATAGAAATAAGTTAAATAGATTGAGCTGCTGGTGCCTAACAAAGAGAAGAGCTAGAGGGGGACCAAGTCAGTCTGGTGGGGTACAGAAGCACAGTGCTAGGGAACTAAGCAGAATGGCTCAGGCTTGGGAAGGAAGGACAGTGTCTGCGGCTTCTGTATCCGCTGGATGACACGACCTCGAGGAACTTGCAATAGATCCCAGTATTCCTGCGCCTGAACATACCTCTGTTGCCAGTAAATATCAGTGAAACCGACTGGCAAAGTGTGTCTCATCTCCTAGAGCAGCAGTTCTCAAACTGTGGGTCATGACCCCAAAGTGGGCCACAAGTTTCTTTTAATGGGGTCGCCAGTACTGGTATTAGACACCCTGCCGCGGGGGGTGGAAGCTAAAGCCCAAGCCCCACTGCTTAGGGCTGAAGCCAACACATGAGCCACTTAGTTTCACTTGCCCCCTGTGGAATGGGGCCACGGGTGATTTCCCTGCTTACCACCCCCTAACACAAGCCCTGATTCTAGACTCTATGTTCTAGACTCTATAATTTAGAGTAATACTGGACACTGAGGTCGTGTAGTAATTTTTGTTGTCGGAAGTGGGTTGCAGTGCAATGAAGTTTGAGAATCCCTGCTCTAGAGGCTGATCTACATACTGGATGACAACCTGTTCCTGCTATTCGTTACTATGTTAGCTGATGTGGCAGAGGTCTGTACAATGCATTAAAGGTTCTGTTACCCCAAAATCAGACCCAGGGTACCCCCAGAATAGCTTATCTGTTGCCCCCTCCTGGGTTTACCAGAAGTTCCCTTCAAGGTAGCCTACTAACCTATTAATATGTTTCTGAATGGTGAAAGGGGGCTCACCTTAGAGAAATTCCCTGGGTTTACTAGAGGTTCCCTTTTCAGAAAAACTCCCCAGAGTATCCTAGATCACTTACCTTTGGGAGGACACAGATACGGTCTTCTGATATAGTTGATTGACACACAGGCAGTACTTTTCCAAAACCAAGTATCTTCTATTACAGTAGCACACTGATGTTTCCTGGCTACAATGTAATCTCATCAACACAATTCCTACAGATTTAAAAATATCTGAACTGCAATGTCGTACAATTAGAACAGTACTAAGTGTTGCACCCTACATATGGTGATTAGCCATGTGCAGTCGCTGACAGAAATTTTACATTGTTTTATATGTATAAAGTTTAAGCTCTAACACAGTGGTTCTCAACCAGGGGTGTGCAAATGTCTCTCAGCTCATCTGGATATTTGGCTCGTTTTATAACAGGCTACATAGAAAGCACTAGTGAAGTCAGTACAAACTAAAATTTCATACAGAGAGTGAGTTGGTTATACTGCTCTATATACTCAAATGTAAGTACAATATATATATTCCAATTCATTTATAATATGGTAAAATGAGAAAGTAAGCAATTTTTAAGTAATAGTGTGCTGTGACACTTTTTGTGTCTGATTTTGTAAGCAAGTAGTTTTTATGTGAGGTGTAACTTGGGGATACTCAAGACAAATCAGACTGCTGAATGGGGTACAGTAGTCTGGAAAGGTTGAGAGCCACTGATCAAACAGAAATACACATCTTTATTGCTCCAAACATACTCATTAATATGATTTCAGTTCTATATTTATCCTATAACAAGCATGCCTACTCTCCATAGGTTTCTTTCCCTCTGTTCTGTCAGGGTCTGCTAGTTGATGCAGGTTCTGGCACTGCTTGTAGCGGTTTTTTCTTCCGCTGCAAAAACCACTCCAGAGTTCTGACCCTGATCTTCTCCTCCCTCTCTGAACAACTTCACCAACACCTTCACCTTCTCCTTCTAACTAAATAAGCACTGCCTACTGACTATCTATCTTTTATACAGTTTTGCCAGCCAGAAGACCCTTTCTGAGCATGCTTGCATTCCAATCTCTCTATTGGTTCTTTTACAATTCTTCCCTTATTATCCCATAATAATTGTTTGAGTCATTCTTATATAAAAGTTTGATATTATAGTCTGTATTGGCTACTATGGTCTGTAGCTAAATAATATCATCTGCCAACTATTATGGTCTGTAACCTTTTTCCTCTATTTACACTGAGCCATGCTTGACTGACCTACTTAGGTGACCTTAAGTCTACCTCTGTGCTGAGCATGCTCCACTTTTACTTGGATGCATGCCAACATTCCACATACACCAAACTGTAAACAATTACCTCATCCTTAAACTGACAATTGGATACATACAGTATGTACCCTATCTTAATATTATGGTCTTCTGTTACCACTCCATTTCCTGCCAATTTAGTTAATCTTATTTTAATTCTTCCCCCATTTTCAGCTAATGGTGGCAAGGTGATGCTTTTAGTGCTGTGTTTATGAAACAGAATAGAAGAGCTCAAAAATATCTGGTATTAGTTCCAGCCCTACTGATGACCCATATGAGGACCAGTATAATTCTACATGATGGAATATCCTTAGTTTTAAAAAAGCAAACCAGGGTGGATTTGATTTAAATCAAATTGATTTAAACCGCTAGTCAGGAAGACTCAATTTAATCATGAATTTTCTACATAAAAGTGCATTCTTGTTGGTTGTTATAACTTTAATACATATTCTTCACACCTCAGAGATAGATGTAGGTTTCATTTTTAGAAGGTACATACTATACATTTTTAAAGTGATTTATTTTCAAAACTTTTCAGATTAGTTTTACAGCTATATCAGAAAATGAATGATTGTTTGGTTATTTCATTTACCAAAGGTAATTGAAGCAGATATTTATGAAGTCATTGGGAGGTGAACTATCTCCACTTCAACAGGTTAATCATTAATATTTGGAGGATTTTCTTGCCATGCTGTATTAGGAAGAGAACATTACCAGTCAGACATTTAAATTGTTTTAGTTAACTAAAACAACAACGTTATGTATTCTGGATTTTTTTCTTCAGCAGCAAACATATAATATTTTAACAAAATAAGCATATGCATTTTTGAATTTAAACATTCACGTTTTTTAAAATCAGGTTTGTTTTTGTTAAAATTATTTTTAATTAAAATAGTTAAATGAAATATTTCAAAACAAACAAAATTAAATCTACTACATCAGCCAGGTCAACATGAGAAATTTAAAATATTGGCTTCTGCAGCTAACTCGGTCATTTTCACCTTCATTTTCCTGTTTGTTCGTAATCTGGAAAAGAAAAACAAACTTTCCTGCTTTTTCAGGTCCCAAATGATTTCTCAATTTGGAATGAATTAGTCCAAAGGAAGAAAATATTCTTTCTACACCAGCAGAAGAAGAGATCATCACTTCAATGGTCTCTGAATCCAAATGCTTAAATGACTTCCACCAATTCACTTGTGTGACTTTCTTAAAACCTCATCAGCAAACCTATGTTTCTCGAATGGTTCACCCATAGCTCGGAAGTTTATTATGGAGGGATGATTACTAAATGTCCATGTCATAGCCAACTCCTCCTCTTCTGGTTTGACCCTGGTACCAAGTATTGAGAATATTTGCAAGAAAATGAGCTGGAGATGGTGCTTGTCCCATTTGTTTTTTTTAATGCTTGTAATGTAACTCTGTCATTGAATATTTCTCTTTTAAAAATCTCACTCGGTTCCTTCTAAATTTCAACAGCGTCAGCAATAAAACAGCTGTTTCCCTGCATATTGTTCAAGGCTACAGAAATAGGCTTCAGGGTACTTACCATGTGTTCAACATTTCTCTTAAGCCCAATGTTGAGAACTTTGGCTGTGACCATGCCATCTATTTTTTCATGATTTTGTTCACAAACTGTCATCAGATTAGGCCAGTTCTTGATACACTGCTCAAAACAGTCCACTCCTGAGTTCCGTCGCACGTCTTGTGGGAGAGTTAGCTTGTTTCCTCCCCCTTTTTTCAGAGCAGCTGCTGCAGAGTGGTTGTTATGGAAGTATTTTGCAATTTCTACAACATTAGCCCTTATTTCTGGAACACTTTGGCTAGGAGGTGCATCAGATGAACACTGCAACTGTATGTTATTAGCTTGGGACTCTCTTCTAAATAATTTCTTCTTATCTTGGATACATTTGCAGCTTTGTCTGTGACCAAGCTGCGTACTAAACATTTGAATTTTTTTTCACAGTTTTGTCATAGCTTTTACTGCTGCTACTTGTAAGTATTCTGCTGTGTGTGCATTTCCTGATGTATCAATTGGTTCTGTAAGGAAGACATTCCCTTCTTCTGTTGTCACACAAGCACTTACAACAGGATCATTGTGGACATTGCTCCACCCATCAAGACTCAGGTTAACAATTTCACGCTCTAGATCTTTTGCACACTTCCAATTTCTCTTTCATACACTTTATCCAGCAATTTGTCTGCGACGTATGCTCTGTTGGGTGGACTGTGTCCTGGTCTTAATGACTGAACCATGTTAATGAAGTGTGGGTTCTCAATCATACGGAAAGGATAGTTTGTTGGATAAACAAACTAGGCAATTTTTTCATCAGTTACCTCTTATTGTAATCTGCTGGTTCTTATCACAAACTTATCTACAGGTGATATACTATGGCTATGGGATATACATGATGTGACTGAAACACTATCATTGGCAGATAATTCTGAAGCTATAGAAAATGATGGTGATCTTGAAGGTGGATAGTCTTCAGAATCCTGTATGTTGAGGATGGATTCTCCTAAACAAAATAAGTCCATGCAGTTATTTAATCATTATTACCATGCTGCTCATTTATTATTACTCACTGCATTCACTAACACTCAGTATTACTTTAAAGGTGAAATTGTAAAAGGAATATCTGCCTATTTCAACTATTTATTTTTTATCACAACTGCATCTAAAATGATAGTACCATACAGCAACAACTATATTTTTTGCTCAAACATGAGAATTCAAGAATAGTCCAGAAGGAAGACGAGCAGTCCTTAAGAAAGAAGCATGTAACAAAAAAGTTACCAACCTGAAGATCCTGCATGTTCAGACATGTTCCTTTTATCATCTTCAACGCAGCTTCCTCCTGAGAAGGAACACTTCTCATGATGTTGTTTCATTGGGGCAACCAGGCCTTGCATTTCTTTGTTGCACTGTTTGCATTTTGCACGCATGCCTGTCTTACCCACAGATAGAGGAACTTCATTAAAATATTCCCAAACTGGGTCTCTCTTACGGCCTGCTGCCATTGTAGGTTTTCCCTTCTAGTGAGAGAATAGTATGGTAGATCTTAGATCAATGAAGGCTTCACTCAGAAAGACCTCAAGATTTCTGGAATATGCTGCTCATACAGTTTGACTTTTGTTTCTACTGTCTGTCCCTCCCTTCTTACATTTGTCTCCAGACTTCTTCTCATTATTGTGGGTGGAATAGATATGGACAATCTTCTATTCATTGAACTTTTTGAAACTTTGCACTTTTAGAGAGAGGTAAGGGATTGACTCTGTGTACAAATTTGCAGAGGGACAGTAGGGTTAAGGTCTGGTATTTCTCACCTCTGTATATTATTTATTTATTTTAAAACATTTTTTGCTGTTAACAAGCATGTTATCTCTTGATGCACGAATCCACAGTTTGAGAACTGCAAAACTGAGCATCTCTGATGGTATCTTCTGGACTGAGCACTGAGTCCCATTGGGTAGATAGAAAGATTAATCTAAATAATATGTACAGAAGCCCCTGGAACCCCATAAGAGTCGGTCCCTAATCCATGAACTATTGGAACTCATTTACAAAACTTTTCTTAAACATTACATGAATATATTGTGTCATACTATAGAATTAGAATTTATAATCCCTATTCCATGATGAGATACTTCATAGCTCAAAGATATCTTAATTAAAAAGGTTTTTTTCCCTCAAAAAGTATTTTATCAAAAAAAATCCAATTTAAATAAAAATCATTTTAAAATCATTGATTTTTATCCACCCAGAAGCAAACTAAGCCCCCCTAATGTTACAGTTGTAGGTCAAGCCCTCAACAATTAGGAAGTGCCAAAATTAAGGTTGCCTGTTTAACCTTAATTCAGATCTTTTGTGCATAAGCATTATAATCCAGTTTTTCATTACACAATCACATTCTGGTCTTTCCAGAGGATCCCTGAGTCTCACTGGACAGGATGTGCAGGAAATCAGTTAGTATAATATAGTGAATGAGACTGTTAACTGTAGAACCCCTGCTTCATTTGCTGGAGAAGATGGAAGGTATCTAGCAAATAGGGCATGGGACTGCAGGAAGATAAAAGATGATCTTGTGATTAAGTTGAATTACACCCTGAAGAACTGGATTCTATTCCTGCCCTTCTCACAGAGTTCCTGTGTGATTCTGAACAAGTCACTTTTAACCAAACTTTTCCCAGGTGGCCACTAATTTTGTCTTCCTCATTTTGTAGGTGCCTAATTTGAGACATCTGGGGCCAGATTTGCAGAACTTCTGAGTATTCACAACTGCAACTGAAGTCAGTGGAAGCTTTTCTCTGAATGTATAAAGTACTATAAAATGCTAGGTACTCTGAAAAATCAGACTGTAGACACCTCAGATTTGACACCTAAAGTTAGTGGATGATTTTGACCTTTAATTTTCCTGTGCCTCAGTTCCCCATATATTAAATGGAGACAGTAAAATTATCTCTACTTAGATAAGTGTTGGGAGGATAATTAATATTTGTGAAGCATTCAGATGCTATGGTGATGAGTGTAATTAAAAAGCCCATGAGGAAATTATTATTTTTTTGTTCAGTGTAAAGTTTGGATTTTGTGCAGTAAATAAGATGTCGTTACACACTGATGCAGATAAAAAGAAATATTGATTAGTTATCCATTCAGTGAGTGCTGTCCATCCTGTGCACTGAGTGAAGCAGGGGTTCTGTGGAAAAACTAGTATATGATCATTTAATGAAAGATTATATCATAATTAGGCTTGGCAGAATTCAATTTTTATTTTTTTTTGTAATTTTGATGGATAATGTCAATGTTTATTTTTAAGTATTTTTTCTGAATTTAGTGTCCTGCTATCGGGAAGGTTCAAAAATCTACCCTGTCTCTGCCAATCTGGTGGTGAAAGAAAAATTACTTCAACCTCTTTCCCCTCCCACACTCGCCCCGCCCCCCCTCCTCCCCCCAAGAAAGAGGCGACTAAGCACAAACCCACAGCAAATCATAAATCTGGTCCTGCCCTGATCCTGAGGGTAGACACTGCTGATCAGTGACTATGGGAGGCAGAATTTCTTCTGGAATGCATAGGGTATAAATACCCTCCCCTTAGCCTAGTGTGCATGGTAGGTCAGTGCCTCCATCTGGCCAAGTCCCTTCCTGTTCTCTCCTTGGTTTCGGTCAGGTAAGTCTGTTCTCTTTTCTCCTCCATCGAAACCCAAATGTAGTAGGGAGCCCCATTCTCTTTTTCCTGCTACCCAGAAAAAAGAGTCACTGCATTCAGTAGCATTGAGTACATTTTTTAACATAACTATCTCCACTGGAATGTAGAAAACAAAATTGTGGCAATATTTCTGGAGCTTTTTAACTTTTGTAAAAGATAGGTTCACTTAAAACGATAATTCAGGTACATTTTAATGTTTTTATTTCATTTACAAAGGGTCCCTACAAGGGCACTTAATTTCCCAAACTAGAGTATACTCACCCCAGTAACACACTCCCAGTTAAACACCTTCCCTTAAACTACATAAAATAAAAAAAAAAAAATACCATTGAATACCATGAAAACTATTCATTAACTGTAATTAGGACATCAGTTATGTTGGCATGAAAATCATATAAAGCATAATTTTCTGCTTCTTCCATGGTTTCATGTGTTTCCATTTCACTATGAATTATGTTAAATCTGTCAGTCTCCCTTTGTACAGTCACTGTGGTTTCTGGCAAAGGGTGGTAAGAGGTAAGTGGGTTACAGTTGTGTTAGTCAGCAAGGAGGAAGATTGATTTTCTGGGGAAGGTTGGAGGTCAGGTCAGATTGATTCTGAAGTTAAACAAGGCAATTAATTATCGTGTGGTGATGACTGAATTATTCACCTTTGGGCATTTGTTCACTTGTGATATTTTTGAAATGTTGAATGCTTACTAGTTATATGAGCTACAGTTGCTATAGCTCATGAAAGCTTATGCTCAAATAAATTTGTTAGTCTCTAAGGTGCCACAAGTACTCCTTTTCTTTTTGCGAATACAGACTAACACGGTTGTTACTCTGAAACCAGTTCTTAAGGTGATAACCCATAGCCTGGGTTATTCACAAAAAACAATACCACAGGTAATACAACCTACAAAATACACTAAAGCCAATGCCAGTTATTTCAGCTTCAGAACTGGTCTTCCAGTAATTCACCTATTTTCAACTGCATACAAATATTTGACATCTAACCTCAAAAAATGTGAATTCAAATACATGGCTTGTAAGGAGCTGAAAAACTGCTCACAAAAGTTTGGCATATATATAGGCTCTGGTTTTATACGGGAATTGTATTATTCTTACTTTGACACACAAAATTCATGGGATCAGGACAACAGATTTGTCATCAAAACATTCCTTGCATGATGGTCCTAAATTACTATAGTGACCACACTGTGGTGTAATGGTATAAATTAATTACTCTTTAAATGAAATTTTGAAGGATCATGAAGTTTGTACTTGCATTGCATTCAGTCTAACAATTTCAAATGACTTTGTACTAAAGACATGCTTTCGCATGTCTTTTTCATTAGAATCCTGAATTTTTTTCCCCACTCCATATTCATCCTGCCTGAGTTCCGATGATAGTAGCTACATATTTCTTATCTTGTAATATATTGTACTTCTTGCATAAAATAATTCACCTTAATCTTTGTAGACAAATGAGACCAATCTCATTGGTGGTCCAAATTTCTTTCCAGGGCTTCTTTCTGTTTCCTTACCTATGTCATGTCTTAAACTTGATTTTGTAACTTGCAGCATCATCATATTCAACTCTCTAGATTTTTATAAAAGCTAATTTTTCATAAAGTATAAAATGCTAGTTGTTCTTCTCTTGTTCCCTGTTTAGTGTGTTGATGGATTTAAATCCTACTATTTTCAAATCTGGTTATATTATTGGATAGGCTGCTTATAAATGTCTTCTACAATAACTTCTAACATTCTAGCAGAATTGATTGGCTCAGCAATTGTTTACTTAGTTTGACAGAGGGACTTTAAAAGAAAAGTTTCTATTCAGGGAACTAGCATTTTTCTCCCCTCAAAAATCTAACACCATCACAAGTTTTCTGTCCAGTGATGTGAAACTTTGTCAGGAACTGTCAGGGTTCCTTCCCCACTCTGAACTCTAGGGTACAGATGTGGGGACCACATGAAAGACCCCCTAAGCTTATTCTTACCAGCTTAGGTTAAAAACTTCGCCAAGGTACAAACTATGCCTTGTCCTTGAACAGTATGCTGCCACCACCAAGCGTTTTAAACAAAGAACATGGAAAGAGACCACTTGGAGACATCTTCCCCGCAAGCCCTAGACGCCCCTTTTCACAGGGAGGCTTGAGAATAATATCCTAACCATGTTACAAAATCATCAAAGGCTCAAACCCCTGGATCTTGGAACAATGGAAAAATCAGTCAGGTTCTTAAAAGAAGGATTTTATTTAGAAAAAAAAAGGCGGGGGGGAAGGGGAAAATCATCTCTGTAAAATGAGAATGGAAAATACTTCACAGGGTATTCAGATTCAAAACACACAGGATCCCCCTCTGGACAGAACCTTAAAGTTTACAGAAGACAGGAATAAACCTCCCTCTTAACACAGGGAAAATTCACATAAAACAAAAGATAAACTAATCTGCCTTGCCTGGCTTACGTATACTGGTTGCCATATTGGAGACTTGAATTAGGATGGATTGGAGAAGATGGATTTCTGTCTGGCCTCTCTCAGTCCCAAGAGAGAACAACCACATAAACAAAGAGCATGAAACAAAAAGCCTTCTTCCTCCCCCTCCCCCCACCCCCCAAGATTTGAAAGTATCTTGTCCCCTTATTGGTTCTTTGGGTCAGGTGCCAGCCAGGTTAGCTGAGCTTCTTAACCTTTACAGGTAACATGATGTTGCCTCTGGCCAGGAGGGATTTTACAGCACTGTATACAGAATGGTGGTTACCCTTCCCTTTATATTTATGATAGCAACAATGTAAAATTATTTATTCCGTCTTGGCAGCGCAGAGTTCTCCAGTCTTCTATGGCTGGCTGTAAATGCTTTTTTGTAGACTGTGTCTGCTTGGAGAGTGAAGCCTACCATCCACTTCTGGTAGTAAAAACAAGTTCTTCGGAGAAAAAAATCAAAAAGGTTGCATTGTGCTTCATTAGGTTGACAATCATAAAAGGAGTGATAGTTCTTGTGGTTTTGAATATTGGGGCACCTGGGCTTGGTTTCTGGAAGTTCATGGAATGCAATAGTGTCACTTGCATATACTAAATCAATACAGTATTCAAGGTTGGATCACAACATGTGTACCCATTCTCACTTAACTTGAAAGCTTGGAGCAAAATACATATAGAAAAATAAAATAACTTCAGAATTCATAAAATATTATGATTTTAAGTTAAGTATTCTGTATCTTTCAAGGTGTCTTCTAATCTGTGGATTAGATATTTCAGTGACATGGGAAATTTTGGGAAATCTAGATTTCCAAAAATACTGTAAATTCTTCAGCAGTGTGAATATCTTTCTATAGCTTGCATTTTTTATTTAAAAAAATAAGTAAATCAAGTCTAAGTATTAGTATTGGCCTGTCAAGAGGATGATGATGATCATGTCAAGGTTCCTCCCCCACTCTGAACGCTAGGGTACAGATGTGGGGACCTGCATGAAAACCTCCTAAGCTTCTCTGTACCAGCTTAGGTCAAAACTTCCCCAAGGTACAAAATATTCCACCCTTTGTCCTTGGATTGGCCGCTGCCACCACCAAACAAATACTGGTTACTGGGGAAGAGCTGTTTGGAAACGTCTTTCCCCCCAAATACTTCCCAAAACCTTGCACCCCACTTCCTGGACAAGGTTTGGTAAAAAGCCTCACCAATTTGCATAGGTGACTACAGACCCAAACCCTTGGATCTGAGAACAATGAAAAAGCATTCAGTTTTCTTACAAGAAGACTTTTAATAGAAATAGGAGTAAATAGAAGTAAAGGAATCCCCTCTGTAAAATCAGGATGGTAGATACAGGGTAATTAGATTCAAGACAGAGAATCCCTCTAGGCAAAACCTTAAGTTACAAAAAAAGATACACAGACAGAAATAGTTATTCTATTCAGCACAATTCTTTTCTCAGCCATTTAAAGAAATCATAATCTAACACATACCTAGCTAGATTACTTACTAAAAGTTCTAAGACTCCATTCCTGGTCTATCCCCGACAAAAGCAGCATATAGACAGACCGAGACCCTTTGTTTCTCTGCCTCCTCCCAGCTTTTGAAAGTATCTTGTCTCCTCATTGGTCATTTTGGTCAGGTGCCAGCGAGGTTATCTTTAGCTTCTTAACCCTTTACAGGTGAGAGGATTTTTCCTCTGGCCAGGAGGGATTTTAAAGGGGTTTACCCTTCCCTTTATATTTATGACAATGCTTAGTTATGAATTCTGGCAGAGTCCTACTCATTCTTCTCTAGTTACTATTTCTACCAGCAAATATCTTTACTGCAGAAGTTAGAAATTTCAGCATTACAGAAAATAGACAATTATATCAATCTTCAGTTACTTTTTGTAGACTGTGGAAGAGCATTCAGAATAATTTTCTTTGACTCCTGAAACACGTACAACATAAATTTTTTTTCCATTTTATTTAGTACACTTCATATTACCAACCGTAGGTGTTTACTGTTTGCATCTTTTAAATTTTGAAATAACTTCTCTATGATTTACGTGCTGTTTTTAAACCAGATATTTATTGCCTCATTTTCACTATTGAAAAATGTATTTGTTCTTCCGTCATGTTCATTGTTCCCTTTACATACCAATCTAATTTACACCCAATCAACTTTCAACCAAAAATCTTAGTTTTAGCCACTTGATTATTTTTATACATAAAAAAAATTTCCATGACCAATCTCTATTTAAATAGTACAATAGATGCCTCAAATACATACAGTATATTACCCTGTTTAATGAAATATGGCAATTTAAAAAAAAATCCCTAGTTTACATAAAATATGTCAGCACTCAGTAGACAATTTTCATTTTCTACCTGTGCAAGAGTCCACAGGAGAAGGAAGACTTTTTTCCCCCTTAAATTCAACTAATATTTCAATACAATCTCAAAATTCTTGTTACTTTATCAGAGAACAAGACCTATATAACCGTAATCTCTTTTGCCTCTTTTAACCTACTTACTTTTCCAATCCCATGATTAAAAAGTAGGTGACTAAGATAGCTCTTAACTTTAAAATACTGATTTTGTAACATTATTGAAACTTCACATAGATTTGTTAAAATAACACATCAGTTTACTGTTCTTCAAGGGGAATGGTGTATTCAGAGTAACAATATTAATGGCCATACTTATAGTACAGAGTTTGATATACTTTAAAAATCTCAGTGGTTTGTTAGTCTAAAGCTAATTTGTTGAAAAACCCTAATGGTATCCCAAATAATCATCAGTTATCTATCAGCGCATTTGTGCAGCTATGATAATGGTGTATAACCTATATAAAATTATATTTTAAAAACCTTTTATAAGATAAGGTTGAAATGTCAAGAACTCTAAAAGTTAGGAAACAGCAGAATTGAGGTTGCCTATAGAACTTTAATGTGGCTTCCTTTTGTGCATGCATTATGATACAGTCTTTAATTACATGATTGCATAATATAAGACCCCTGCCTTATTCAGTGTACATGATGGATTGTGCTCTGGGGATGAACGAGGGTTGTGTAGTGAATGAGGCTGTTGTCTGGAGGACTCCTACTTCATTTGTTGCGGAAGTTGGAAGGTGTGTAATGAATGAAGCATATGGGACTGCAGGAAGACTAAAGAATGGTCTCCTGGTTAAAGTTGAATGCCACCTTGGGAAATTGGATCCTATCCCTTCCTCTCATAAAGTTCCTATGTGATGCTGCATAAGTCACTTTCAATCAAACTGTTAACCACTGGCCACTAATTATTCCTTATTTTCTGCGTGCCCAATGTGAGCTATCTGGGGCCAGATTTGTAGAAGTGCTGAGCACTCACAGCTGCGGCTTAAGTCAAGTGGATCAGTGCTTTGAAAGTATAAAATGCTAAATATTCTGAAAAATCAGGCCTGAGGTGTCCCAAGTTGGGCACCTGTCAAGGTTCCTCCCCCACTCTGAACTCTAGGGTACAGATGTGGGGACCTGCATGAAAACCTCCTAAGCTTACTTTTACCAGCTTAGGTTAAAACTTCCCCAAGGTACAAATTAATTTTATCCTTTGTCCTTGGAATATCCACTGCCACCACCAAACTCTAACTGGGTTTACTGGGAAACATAGTTTGGACACATCTTTCCCCCCGAAATCCTCCCAACCCTTGCACCCCACTTCCTGGGAAAGGATTGGTAAAAATCCTCACCAATTTGTATAGGTGACCACAGACCCAAACCCTTGGATCTGAGAACAATGAAAAAGCATTCAGTTTTCTTACAAGAAGACTTTTAATAGAAATAGAAGTAAATAGAGGTAAAGGAATCACCTTTGTAAAATCAGGATGGTAGATACCTTATAGGGTAATTAGATTCAAAACATAGAGAATCCCTCTGGGCAGAACCTTAAGTTACAAAAAAGACACACAGACAGAAATAGTCATTGTATTCAGCACAATTCTTTTCTCAGCCATTTAAAGAAATCATAATCTAACACATACCTAGCTAGATTACTTACTAAAAGTTCTAAGACTCCATTCCTGGTCTATCCCTGGCAAAAGCAGCATGTAGATAGACCCAGACCCTTTTTCTCTCCCTCCTCCCAGCTTTTGAAAGTATCTTGTCTCCTCATTGGTCATCTTGGTCAGGTGCCAGCGAGGTTACCTTTAGCTTCTTAACCCTTTACAGGTGAGAGGATATTTATGACAGCACCCAAAATTAGTGGAGTCTTGACAGTGCCTCTCCTTCTCTCAGTTCTCCAGCTATCAAATGGGGATAATAATCTTCCACAGGTATTGTGAAGATAAATTCATTGTTTTTGAAGCACATGGGTACTGTGGTGAAAACATCATTGAAATGCCCATGAGAAAATAAATAATTTTGTATTCAGTGCAGGTTTTGGGTGGGATGCAATACTGAAAGTCTGGGGGGACACGTTGAATGTGGAATATAAAAGGAAATATTAAGTAACTGCCCCCATTCACAGAATGAAGCAAGTGTTCTGTGGAAAAAACAGCATGTGATTCAAGATTGTGAGAATGCATATGCAGAAAGGAGCCTTAACAGCATTTCTAACTCTTGAGTACTTGACTGTGCCATCTTAACGTTATTTTAATGTGTTTTATGTAATTTATGATTTTTTTAAACAAATTGAAAAAAAACCAAATTAATGTGGAACCATGTTGACCCCCAACTTGGGTCATCTGTAGGGATGGAACCTTTAAGTCCACAGAGGAGACCTCTTTCACTTGATAACAATAGTAGACTGTTATTCTCTGGGTGCACAAGTCTCTACAGTGGGAATGAGAGACCCACTTCGGCATTGGGTTTCACAGATATTTGTTGAAAGCCAAGGAATTTTAACTCAAAAATGCTGGGTTCGGTTCCAAGTTCTGTAAGGGACTGTACTCAAATAGTTATAGACTCTTCTGCCCCAGTGCACCTAGCTTGTCTCAATCCCCCTGGGCTCCTATCTGACTCCTCCTGTCTCCTCCCCCCCTTTCCATTTGATCCTACACATGTTCCCCCAGCATCTGTCACCCTCTGCTCCCATCCACCACCACCGCATTCCCTGGCTCTTGCCCCCTCCCTGCTGTTCCTGCCCCTCCCTGGCTTCTACAATTGTCAGTCCCCCTCACCGTGTCTCACCCCTCTGTATTCCAGTATGGCTGATTCCTCCTTCTCCTCCTCTTCCTTCTCCATGCTTCCTTGGTGCTAGCAGTGGGAGCACTAAGTGCTCAGGATAGACAATCCCTGTTCTCAATTCCTATGCTCAGCACCACAGAGTCCCCCCTGCTATGGGGAGGAGCAATTTCAGGAAAAATCCTGCTCCGTCTATGCAGTCCCAGGATGGAGTATGTTCAGTTGCTATACATGTTAGCCATGTGGACTCTGGTAGTCGTGTAGAAGCTCCGAGGGGATGGAGCTCACTGCAGTCAGAATTTATATATAATTTAGCTGCCAAACTTTAATTAGTAAGCAGGTGTGAACTGAATTTTTTTGGAGGCTTATAACTTAGACAAATATTTGGGCAAATTTCCTCACCCCCTGGCCAGCCAGATTTCAAATGCCTGCTCCATTGCATGGAGAAACTAGATTGTCAACAGAACAGCTGTAAAAAACAAAACAAAACAAAAATAACCCCCCAAAAGGGAAAGTGTATTTTGCCTAACTGTTTATCAGAAACAACTGAACCGTTTTAAGTGACGTTTCCCCCCAAAAAATTTAGAGTGAATCAAACATGTGGCATTTACATTTCAGCTCAAGCAGTTAAAACTTTAGCAGTCATAAGCAACTGAAAACATGATTTTATAAGGTGAAGTGTGCAGCGACCTTAACTAGAGGTGCTAGCAGCTCTGCCTATAATGAATAAGGGGTGTATGATAGTTGTGATAGTGGTACAGTACATGCATAAAACATTCTGTCTTGTAAAATATAATCTCACAGAAAAGTGTAATTACTGAAAGGAAAAAAAATTATCCAATGGAGAATAGTTTATGCATATGATGGGGAAATATTTTATTCTACATATATTTATGTTAAAAAGCCTTATCTGGTGCACAAGATCTACTGACGATTATCCTTTCTACCAGTGTTTTTGTAGATGAGCAATTTTTTTTTTAACATATAATTCAACTAAATACATGTTGGACTGCCACAGACAAATTTCAGTCATAGCCCAATGTCCAAACACTTCCTGTTAAAAATTTATAAAAGGAAATCAGTCAGAAGCTTCATAGTTTGTACACTTTGATTTATCTAACATTGTATAAAATTTCACACAGAAAGACCACCTGCATGTACAGGAAAAACATAAGTTTATGTCTCATTTTAAGGCCATTTCATAAGGTTTCCTTAACTATGAAACCAGCACTTCCCCAAAATACACAGTGCATATAACATGTGGCATCCTTCACTATGGTGGCATGTTAACTTATAGGGCCAAAAGAGAAAATAGAAATGTTATAGCTAAAAAGTTAAATGCACAGAAATCAGTACATGGAAAAGTTATAGTTCACCTAACAAGTAATTCATTTTCCACAAATGTAGACATTTGTATTGCTCTGTGTAGCAGTATGTT
This sequence comes from Lepidochelys kempii, assembly GCF_965140285.1. Lineage (NCBI taxonomy): Eukaryota > Metazoa > Chordata > Testudines > Cheloniidae > Lepidochelys > Lepidochelys kempii. Next base: position 60,799,854 of record NC_136384.1, on the reverse strand, counting down.
TCATGCTTTGATGCACGTATGCAATGTGGTAGAATAGTTCTCACAACACTTAATACTATTTTCTGAACCTTGTTGATTTTAATTCTTAATTACAACTTTGTATTAACAGCCTGAAGCTTCTTTCTCCATAGTATTTCAAAGATGCTTCCTTTGCTTTTATCTCACACAACTAAAACTTCTGAAATCTCCTCTTCTCTGGTCTCCGCACTCACCTGGTCTCCTGTCAGTTCTTATAAAGTACCCTTCTAAAATCATCCTTTTACATCAATCTGACCTCATTAGGTTGTCTGCTGTCCACAACAAACCCACTGCAGACAACATGTGCTGTCATTTGGTGCTGCTGAATCAATGCTCATAGGTTCATAGATTCTAAAGCCAGAAAGGACCACTGTGATAATCTAGTCTGGACCCCTCCCCGCCGCCATATAACACAAGCCATAGAACTTGCCCAAAATAATTCCTACAGCATATCTTTTGGGAGAACATCTAATTTTGATTCATAAATTGTCAGTGATGAAGAATCTGCCATGATTAGGGCCCTACCAAATTCCATTTTGGTCAGTTTCACAGTCATAGGATTTTAAAAATAATAAATTTCATTATTTTGGCTATTTAAATCAGAAATTTAATGGTGTTGTAATTGTAGGGGTCCTGATCCAAAAAGCAGTGGCGGGGGGGGAGGGGGGAGTCACAAGATTATTGTAAGGGGGGGTTGTGGTACTGCTACCCTTACTTCTGCACTGCTGCTGGTAATGGCACTGCCTCCAGAGCTGGGCAGCTGGAGAGCAGCGATTGCTGGCCAGGAGCCCAGCTCTGAAGGCAGAGCTGCTGCCAGCAGCAGTGCAGAAGTAAGGATGGCGTGGTATGCAGACTGGGTCCTCAGTCAGCAGTTGCCACTCTCTAGCTGCCCAGCTCTAAATGCAGCACAGAAGTGAGGGTAGCAATACCGCGACCACCCTAAAATAACCTTGCAACCCCCCTGCAACTCCCTTTCAGGTCAGGACCCCCAATTTGAGAAATGCTGGTCTCCCCCATGAAATCTGGTCTTTTGTGTACTTTTACGCTATATTTATAGAGATTTCACAGGGGGGGAGATGAGATTTCATGGTCTGTGACATGGTTGTGAATTTAGTAGGGCCCTAGCCATGATCCATGGCAAATTGGTTCAGTGCTTAATTACTCTTGTTGTTAAAAATTTATACATTATCTCCAGTCTGAATTTGTTTAGTTTCAGTGTCCAGCCACTGGATCGTGTTATATGTTTCTCTGCTATCATTAAATAGCTGTTCCCCATGTTGGTATAACCTTGAGTTGAGCTCCTTGAGTCTATCACTATAATAAAAAGTGGTTTATCTACAAATGTATACAAGACAAAAGAGTTCAGTACCTTGCTCAACCAGGGTTTTTGAAATAGTGCTGAGCACAGTTTGGTTCTAAATATCCTTTTAGATTAACCATTTTCAAATGTAGTTCAGATGTAGTGCACCTGTTACTAACACCCATTGTCAGCTGGTGATAATATTTTATTTTTATTTATTTTTTTAGCATAGACAAAGATTTTGAATCCCTCCACTAGGTCCCTTTTCACCACTGTATCAAGTTCAAGCTTCTTGTCCTTGCCTTCAGGACTGTGCATTACCCTGCCCCTCCCTGTCTGTCTGACTCAACTTTCTTATCATGTTCCCTTTCTCTCCCTCTGCTAAACCAGTGATACCAGCTTGGAATGCTTAATTGTTCTGCTTCCCTCACAGCCTTCTAATGTTTTCTCTCCTATGTAGAATGTCCTTCATGAGCTGGTCAGCAACCTCTTTCCTTGTTCAAATTATTCTTCCCATCCTTTCCTGATATAGCCACAGGGCATTTTTCACCTAATATATCCATTCATTTTATTTATTTAAATTCTTTATTTCTGTTATGCACTAGCCTTCTCTCAGCACTTGCAAGTGTATTGGTGCATGTGCATAGTGATAGTTCTATAATTGTGACCACATATTAAAACAAATGTATATTTTTATTTTAACTTCCAATCAAGCAGTTATCCTTTCACTGTTTGTTTTTCTTCACAAAGGACAAACATTACAGTGCAGAAAGCTATATTTTTATTAAACAGTCCCTAACACCCTGTTTGATGCCACATGATAGATAAATGTGAACCCTATCCCACAGAATTTAGAAAGTAATTTCAGATTTGATGCAACCACTGAGGCAATGTGTTTCCCCATCTACTTCTTGCCTTAGAATCATAGAATATCAGGGTTGGAAGGGACCCCAGAAGGTCATCTAGTCCAACCCCCTGCTCAAAGCAGGACCAATTCCCAGTTAAATCATCCCAGCCAGGGCTTTGTCAAGCCTGACCTTAAAAACCTCTAAGGAAGGAGATTCAACCACCTCCCTAGGTAACGCATTCCAGTGTTTCACCACCCTCTTAGTGAAAAAGTTTTTCCTAATATCCAATCTAAACCTCCCCCACTGCAACTTGAGACCATTACTCCTCGTTCTGTCATCTGCTACCATTGAGAACAGTCTAGAACCATCCTCTTTGGAACCCCCTTTCAGGTAGTTGAAAGCAGCTATCAAATCCCCCCTCATTCTTCTCTTCTGCAGGCTAAACAATCCCAGCTCCCTCAGCCTCTCCTCATAACTCATGTGTTCCAGACCCCTAATCATTTTTGTTGCCCTTCGCTGGACTCTCTCCAATTTATCCACATCCTTCTTGTAGTGTGGGGCCCAAAACTGGACACAGTACTCCAGATGAGGCCTCACCAATGTTGAATAGAGGGGAACGATCACGTCGCTCGATCTGCTCGCTATGCCCCTACTTATACATCCCAAAATGCCATTGGCCTTCTTGGCAACAAGGGCACACTGCTGACTCATATCCAGCTTCTCATCCACTGTCACCCCTAGGTCCTTTTCCGCAGAACTGCTGCCTAGCCATTCGGTCCCTAGTCTGTAGCTGTGCATTGGGTTCTTCCGTCCTAAGTGCAGGACCCTGCACTTATCCTTATTGAACCTCATCAGATTTCTTTTGGCCCAATCCTCTAATTTGTCTAGGTCCCTCTGTATCCTATCCCTGCCCTCCAGCATATCTACCACTCCTCCCAGTTTAGTATCATCCGCAAATTTGCTGAGAGTGCAATCCACACCATCCTCCAGATCATTTATGAAGATATTGAACAAAACCGGCCCCAGGACCGACCCTTGGGGCACTCCACTTGATACCGGCTGCCAACTAGACATGGAGCCATTGATCACTACCCGTTGAGCCCGACAATCTAGCCAGCTTTCTACCCACCTTATAGTGCATTCATCCAGCCCATACTTCCTTAACTTGCTGACAAGAATACTGTGGGAGACCGTGTCAAAAGCTTTGCTAAAGTCAAGAAACAATACATCCACTGCTTTCCCTTCATCCACAGAACCAGTAATCTCATCATAAAAGGCAATTAGATTAGTCAGGCATGACCTTCCCTTGGTGAATCCATGCTGGCTGTTCCTGATCACTTTCGTCTCATGCAAGTGCTTCAGGATTGATTCTTTGAGGACCTGCTCCATGATTTTTCCAGGGACTGAGGTGAGGCTGACTGGCCTGTAGTTCCCAGGATCCTCTTTCTTCCCTTTTTTAAAGATTGGCACTACATTAGCCTTTTTCCAGTCATCCGGGACTTCCCCGTTTCGCCACGAGTTTTCAAAGATAATGGCCAATGGCTCTGCAATCACAGCCGCCAATTCCTTCAGCACTCTCGGATGCAACTCGTCCGGCCCCATGGACTTGTGCACGTCCAGCTTTTCTAAATAGTCCCTAACCACCTCTATCTCCACAGAGGACTGGCCATCTCTTCCCCCTTTCCTACTGTTCATTATGTCTGTGGTTGCCTTGGATGAAAGAAAGAAAGATGAAGCAGTATAATGTTACGGAAGGAAAGAGAAAAGAAAATACACTGAAAGCAAATGCAGGAAAATATATACCATGTACTGTGATGAAAAAGGAAAAAAAGAGGAAGGTGTGTGAAAGTAAAATCAGGAAGGTAAAGAAAGTATAACAAAGGCAGGAGTATTACCATGTTATATTTTTTTAAAAGTAAAATAACCACTAACAGTATGTTATAATTATACACAATTGTTTTATTCATTTATGTTACTGGGACGTCCGGGAAATGTGGTATTAGTGCCCAGAATTGTACTAGATACTTAATTTTTTTTTTACATGGATAGTACATTTTAGTCCTGAGGTTAGTGTATAGTGGGTAATTTTTTTTTCAAGTGCTGTTTGTAAGATGCTAGAAGAGATTTATCATGGAGATGTTTGTCTGTCCTCACATCAATTTGAAGGATATTTCCTGTCACCGACAGATCTTACAGATTTATATTGTATCTTCATGCTTTCATTTATCTTTGCCATAAGAGTTCTGAGTCACTGCCAATACCAACCTGTCCTATTGGGCTATCCACTCCCTGAAACTTCTCACAAAAACTCTTGTAATAGTAGCAACTCTACATTCTAAAATATATTTAGCATGTGTATGTATCTTATTTATCAAAGTCAGTTGGGAAGACTTGGCCAGCAAGCAGATGAAGCAAGGAGTATTTGCCAAAAAGACAATGTCTTATTGACTTTGGAAAGAGTAATGTTTCCAAAGCAGAGAACGGGCCATTTTAGTGTTGTTATGGATAACAACAAATGAAGAGTGTTTCTTGCAAAAGATAATTTCAAGGTTGTGTGGGGGAGGGGTTAGCATAAATCTGATTATCAGAGTTGCTGAAAGCCATAACTCCCATTGACTTCAGTAAGAACTGTGAGTGCACAGCACAGCTGAAAATTAGGTCCCTGAGCAGCTATACTCGTTTTGGAACAATGCTGCACTCCTTCCAATCCCCCGCCCCTAGCCTCAGAGGTCAGGGAAAGGCTTTATCTGGGGCAGCAGGGAAAGAAGAACCATGGCCTCTTTAAGGATTACCCCCCCCCTCACTTTGAGGCGGTCAAAAGGTGATACTGTGGCTGATTGGTTGGATAGAAGAGTGAAACGTAAGCCTGTTGGCTGCCTCGCACCCAAGGGGAGAGCATATAAGCCTTTCCTTCTGCACAGGAGCCTTTCTTTCCTTCTGCACCTGGTGATGGAGGTAGAGTTGCTGTAAGGTGGCAGGCAGCATAAAAACCTGCTGTGGTTGTTTACGGCCAAGGCACCCCACTGTGCACTGCAAGGTGGAGGGTCCCCATGAGCCTCAGAGTCAGAAGTGGGATCTGTAATGCTTCCTGGAGGTATCAAAGGTTGTGAAACAACTCACTACTACCTGCCCTTAGCATGAAGAAGCTTTGTCTGTCCCTGATGGGGGTCAGCTCCCATACTCCACTGCCACTGGCAACAAAAGCATTCCTCTTTAGGCCTATGCAGGCTCCACTGTTTCTCTACAGGTTAGCAGTAGGCACACTCCAACCTCCTGGAGTGTCCAGCCCCTGTCCAGGTTTTGCTGTCATCCATCATTCATGAGACAAGTCCTACTGTCAGCTTGCCTCTTTGGTGGAAGATAAAATCTTGTCCCCTCTCTTTTTTGTTGTTGTTGCTGTTACAGACCGTTGTCTCTTATCCCAGGAGCTCCCATCTTCAGAGGCTTATCTTGGAGTTCCTTGTCTTCGTAAATCCTCAGGCCCGCACCTGGCCTAGAAACTAGGCAGGTGTTCATGGTTCTATGTGCTGATTGAGTTAGCCCTGAGGCTTGTCTCGACTCAGGTTACAAGTTTTACTTCACCTGTTTTGGACCGACTGGTGTGCCGCAGGGATGGGTCAGTACTGGGGCTGGTTTTGTTCAACATCTTTATTGATGATCTGGATGATGGGATTAATTGCACCCTGAGCAAGTTTGCAGATGACACAAGCTGCGGGGAGAGGTAGATATGCTGGAGGGTCCAGAGTGACCTAGACAAATTGGAGGATTGGGCCAAAAGAAATCTGATGAAGTTCAACAAGGACAAATACAGAGTCCTGCAATTAGGAAGTCTGGGGACCGACTGGCTAAGCAGCAGTTCTACAGAAAAGGACCTGGGGATTACAGTGGACAAGAAGCTGGATGTGAGTCAGCAGCAGCATATTGGGCTGAATTAGTAGGATCGTTGCAAGCAGATCAAGGGAAGTGATTAGTCCCCTCTACTCGGCGCTGGTGAAGCCACACCTGGAGTATTGCATCCAGTTTTGGTCCCCACACTATAGAAGGGATGTGGACAAATTGGAGAGAGTCCAGCGGAGGGCAACGAAAATTATTAGGGGCCTGGGCACATGACTTAGGAGGAGAGGCTGAAGGAACTGCGGTTATTTAGTCTACAGAAGAGAAGAGTGAGGGGAGATTTCATAGCAGCCTTCAACTGCCTGATGGGGAGGTTCCAAAGAGAATGGAGCTCGGCTGTTCTCAGTGGTGACAGATGACCAACAAGGAGCAATGGTCTCAAGATGCAGTGAGGGAGGTCTAGGTTGCATATTAGGAAACACTATTTCACTAGGACGATGGTGAAGCACTGGAATGGGTTACCTAGGGAGGTGGTAGAATCTCCATCCTTAGCGGTTTTTAAGGTCAGGCTTGACAAAGCCCTGGCTGGGATGATTTAGTTGGGGATTAGTCCTGCTTTGAGCCAGGGGTTGGACTAGATGACCTCCTGAGGTCTCTTCTAACCCTAATATTCTATGATTCCCCAAATGCCTTATCATAATTATTATGATCAGTAGGATACTGGCTCTTGCTAGAGACCTCACGTGCCCCTCTGGTGAACTATTATGCATATATCTGACCCAGGAGATCCCCGTGAAACCCTCTGTTAGTTGGCAGCAAGAGTCCCTGGGTCCCAGCAAGGACTGGGTGGAAATCACCCTCAGGATTGCAGCAGCAGAAAGAATGTGTGGCAGCAGTCATGCCAAAGTAGTGGCCGGGCCGTTTGCACGCAATAGGAGCCACAGCTTTTACCCTGTGGGGGTGATAAAGAAGGATGGAAGTTTGGGATGTTTCTTGTTGATCCCGGGATGGATGAGTGGGTCCTGAAGGGGCAGCATGGTTGATATGTTGGCTGAGCTCTTGCCCCCACAGGACTATGGCAGGAAGGAAAAGTGGGGGGAATGGCAGGAAGTTCCCTAGGGGCTGAAATCACTGATGGGGGAGAAGAGAAGGAACTTGGAAGTTTCCCTTTGACAGGGTTTCAAGATCTCCACGATACAAAGATCAGATGTTGAAGCAGTTTTCTTTCCCCCGGATTGTTTAGCAGTTAGCACCACCCTGTAGCACAGGCTCCATATTCTGCTGACAGCTGCATTGCTAAAATGGATTTGTGGATTTCCTGAATCCTAGTGCCCAAACATTAAGGGTAGGCAAAGTAACCCGCTGTCATAAAATCTGGGCCTTGCACCAATTCATGACTTGCATAGGTTCAAGATTGGAGTAGTGGCAGCAGCCAATGGAGCGTTGGTCCTTCCCGCAGGCAGAATGTTACAGATCAAACACCTTTAAATCTAACTCAAGGCCACTCAAACGGCTTCCACTGCATTGAGAGTGAGTGGGAGGCATATAGTGTGGTGGAAGCCACTCCAATTAACAGTCCCAGTCTTTCATAGAATATCAGGGTTGGAAGGGACCTCAGGAGATCATCTAGTCCAACCCCCTGCTCAAAGCAGGACCACTCCCCAACTAAATCATCCCAGCCAGGGCTTTGTCAAGCCTGACCTTAAAAACCTCTAAGGATGAAGATTCTACCACCTCCCTAGGTAACGCATTCCAGTGTTTCTCCACCCTCTTAGTGAAAAAGTTTTTCCTAATATCCAATCTAAACCTCCCCCACTGCAACTTGAGACCATTACTCCTCGTTCTGTCATCTGCTACCATTGAGAACAGTCTAGAGCCATCCTCTTTGGAACCCCCTTTCAGGTAGTTGAAAGCAGCTATCAAATCCCCCCTCATTCTTCTCTTCCGCAGACTAAACAATCCCAGTTCCCCCAGCCTCTCCTCATAAGTCATGTGTTCCAGTCCCCGAATCATTTTTGTTGCCCTCCACTGGATGTTTTTCAATTTTTCCACATCCTTCTTGTAGTGTGGGGCCCAAAACTGGACACAGTACTCCAGATGAGGCCTCACCAATGTAGAATAGAGGGGAACAATCGCATCCCTCGATCTGCTGGCAATGCTCCTACGTATACATCCCAAAATGCCATTGGCCTTCTTGGCAACAAGGGCACACTGTTGACTCATATCCAGCTTCTCATCCACTGTAACCCCTGGGTCCTTTTCTGCAGAACTGCTGCCTAGCCATTCGGTCCCTGGTGTGTAGCAGTGCATGGGATTCTTCCATCCTAAGTGCAGGACTCTGCACTTGTCCTTGTTGAACCTCATCAGATTTCTTTTGGCCCAATCCTCTAATTTGTCTAGGTCCCTCTGTATCCTATCCCTGCCCTCCAGCGTATCTACCTCTCCTCCCAGTTTAGTGTCATCTGCAAACTTACTGAGGCTGCAATCCACACCATCCTCCAGATCATTAATGAAGATATTGAACAAAACCGTCCTGAGGACTGATCCTTGGGGTACTCCACTTGATACCGGCTGCCAACTAGACATGGAGCCATTGATCACTACCCGTTGAGCCCTACAATCTAGCCAGCTTTCTATCCACCTTATCGTCCATTCATCCAGCCCATAATTCTTTAACTTACTGGCAAGAATACTGTGGGAAACCGTGTCAAAAGCTTTGCTAAAGTCAAGGAACAACACGTCCACTGCTTTCCCCTCATCCACAGAGCCAGTTATCTTGTCATAGAAGGCAATTAGGTTAGTCACGCATGACTTGCCCTTGGTGAATCTATGCTGACTGTTCCTGATCACTTTCTTCTCCTCTAAGTGCTTCAGAATTGATTCCTTGAGGACCTGCTCCATGGTTTTCCCAGGGACTTTCAGTGAAGCAGGCTTAAATAGGAGTATCTGCTTCTATTATAGTGTACTTTCTCTAAGCCAATAGAGATGATATTTAAAGGGATATAATATATATATAAAAAATCTAATTATTTTGAAACGAATTTAGGGGCAGAGGTAGAAAAGGAAGGTGTGGAAGCTAATAGACTAATTTGGATCTGGGAAAGTGGGCATGCTTCCCACTGAAGATGTGCAAGCATGCTGTTGGACAGAGATTTGGACGAAGACTCAGCAATGTCAGAATATAACAGATTAGTCTGTTGGGTCCACAGTACAGTTAGGGCTCTGGCATGGAGGAAATTGGACTGATCGTTCCAGTGTGTAAGGGAATTAAATGCGACCAGGCTGACAATAGATGGGGCTGGTATCACTGCCTATTATTAAAGTTACCCAGCACTTCCCATTATGAACTGTTTTCAGTTGCTTTCATTTTGCCAAGAGGCAGGACTGGAACAGGTTGGAGGGGGTGGGCTGAATGGGTCAGGGCTGTGACTAACTAGCAGAAGAGACTGTTGCCACCAGAGCACTTTCGACTTCAGAGCTTGGAATGGAACTCAAGATTCCTGAATCTCACTGTTTCTCTGCCAGGACGTTCCACAAATATTTGTTGACAGCAAAGTGTCTCATTCCCTCCCCTCCTGCCCCCCACAGTACTGGTCCACAGGAGATGACAACATACAACTGCTACCTGTTACAGTGGAGCTAAAGGTTCCAACCCTGCTGATGAACCATGTAGGTATCATCAATACGATATCGCTTAATGAAATTTTTGGTTTTTCAGTTTTTTTTATTAATCTAAGAAATTACACACACACAAACTATGTTAAAACAATACTATTAAGATTGCAAAGTCAAGCACTCAAAAGTTAGGAAATGACAGAATTAAATATGTCTTTTTAACCTTGATTTAGCCCTGTTGTGCATCTGTATTATGATACAATCTTTAGCTACATGCTCCTGCTTCGTTTAGTAAACAGGATGGATGATGCTCACTTAATGAGCTATTCAGTATTTTGTTTTCTAATTGTTCATTGTGTGGTCCTTATTTACTACACACTATTCAGATCCTGCTCTGAAGACAGAATTATTAATTTCTTCATAGGGTTTTCTATGGATATTATAGTGTCTGCTTTACAAACAATAATGAATTTATTTTCATAACACGTAAGATGAATGGGTTTTATTATCCCCATGTTACAGTGGAAGAACTGAGTCACAGAGAGATTAAGGGAAAAAATATCTACTAATTTTGAGTGTCCAATCAGAGACACTTAGGACCTGATTTTTTTCAGAATACCTGATTACGTAGTACTTTATATATTCAGGTATTTTTCAGAATACCTAAGATTACATAGCATTTTATATGTTCAAACCACAGCTCCCATTGACTTCAGTTATAGCTATGAGTGCTAAGGCTCTCTGCAAATCAGACTCCAGGGTATGGAGAGGGGAACCCAGAAAATGAGGAGTACACAATTAGTGACCACCCATGAAAGGTTTAGTTTAAGTGATTTACCTAGCATCACACAGGCACTCTGTGGCAGAGGCAGGGATAGAATCCAATTCACCAGAGTCGTATTCATTTTTCTTAACCATGAGACCATTCTTTTCCTTTCTGCAATCTCTAGCCTCATTTGCTACACACCATTCGTCATCTGCAACGAATGAAGCAGCGGTCCTAAACAAACCCACTCCTTCACTACTCAATCCCAATTCATTCCTGAGAACAAGTCCATCCTGTGCACTGAATGTTTGAAAAAAAAAATTGTGTTCATGTAATTAAAGACTAATCATATTGAACACACACAAGGGGCTCAGGCAACCTTAATTCTGCCATTTCCTAACTTTTAAGTGCTTGACTTGGCAACCTTAAAGTTATTTATAATGCAGGGTCTGTGTATCTGTGTGTTATCTTTAAATATAATTATAATGGATGACTTTGGCTATTTAAATGTCATCCTTTGTTCCCAACTAGACAACCTTCACTGTGGGCAAATGTTGGTGGAATTCATGCAAATACAAACATGGAGGTTAAAAATAAAATACAACATTTTGGCACTGGAGGAGCATGTTTGGTCCAGTCCCCCAGGGGAGGTTACACTCCATTAGTGGGAGTCTGTCAGATGCTCTCCATCTAGGGACAGGAACAGGAGCAGAGAAATGGCTTAATCTGTCGTTGAGCTCAAGATGCTCTGGGCACTCCTGTGGGATTACCATGACGAGAGAGCATAGTGAGGAAACGATGTTCAGCATGACTAAATATAGCATTTACTGTATAGAGATAAAAAGAAAAGGAGTACTTGTGTCACCTTAGAGACTAACAAATTTATTTGAGCATAAGCTTTCGTGAATTAAACTTATGCTCAAATAAATTTGTTAGTCTCTAAGGTGCCACAAGTACTCCTTTTCTTTTTGCGAATACAGACTAACACGGCTGCTACTCTGAAACCTGTATAGAGATAGATGTTTTAGAATGATTCCAGACTTCAAAGTCCTTGGAGGGTTTATATTGCATAGTAAGAGATGAGATTTATGTAGGGAAAAAATAGTTGCAGGGTCTTTTACAATAGCAGATTTGTGAACTTCTCTTTTGAAGCAGGTGCCCCAAAAGAACCTGAGGACTATCACTTGAGCCACTGCCTTAATATGAGGAAGTTAATAAGTGATTGGAAAGACCTAGAATGATGTCTTAACTCTTATTTTTCATTCATGTGCAGCTAGGTCTCTAAAACCTTGGTTCATTGCAAAGCAACTAGAACATTCAGGTGTATGTTGGGATTCTTGAGGAACTTATTCAACTCCATTTGAGGACAGGAGAGAGCTCTCAGAAAATCTGACCTATTTTTATGTTGGGTAGTACAATTGATGATATCATGGGTACACTGTAGGTTGGCATATTGCATTTTGGATTGCTTGAGCAACATGCTTTGTGTTAAGATACTGGGTTACCAGAACCTTGGTAGTGGGTTTTAGTTAGGCTATGGGGGGTTGGTCTCAGTAAGGATTATTAAGGGGTCAGCAAAGGTGGATTTGAATAGGGATTTGGGGTTTAAGGAGCTGCAATGAGAGGGAGAGATCTGACACTGTCAGAAAACCAATTAAGGGATGTCAAGGTAAGATATAGTTAAGACAGGGTGTTAGTCTGGTCACTGAGATTGATGCAGCACAGAGGAGGCTACAGGCTTAACTGGAAGCAATTAACCAGTTTCTGTTGGGAGATTACTGGGTGGTAATTTCTGGGCTAATGAGACAATTGGCTCAGTAATTGCAAGGATATATAACTGGGAGGAACAGGAAGCAGGGGAGCTCAGTGAGTGAGTTGGCACAGGAGAGAAGGCTGTGTGTGGAAGTCTTCTGCCGAATACCTATGTCATGTCATGTTCTGTTTTGCTTAAAAACTGAAGAAAAAATGTACATCTGATAAAAGGGAAACAGCCTGGGTGTGTTTGTGACTGAGGAACCACAAAAACAAGCTAGGCAGCACTGCTTACTGGGTAGGTGATGTGGAATCCTGTGAAATAATGCTACAAGAGTGTGGGTAGGCTGGGATTGGTCCACCTAAAGTCATACGGACTTGCCTAGTATAGAGGCCTGCTGCTGTCAGGCTACTGTTTCTTCACAGGGAAGAGAGTTACCTCAGAAAAGGACATCTCCAGTCATGGAGATGCTGAAGAGCATGTGTCGTTGAGGTTTCCCTGATGAATTGGGAGCCCATTAATTTAGGACTGGAGCGGCTACATCCACAGCACAGTATGAAATAGGAACACAGTTATTTCAGGTATTAGTGGGGGCATCCAAATGCGTACAAGTGTATGGAAGTCCCCTTCTGGGATGATTATTCAGTGGTCTAAATGTGCTATACTCTTCCTTTTTATCTCTTCCTTCAAGATCAAGATAATAGGTCACAGAATAGGTATCTGGTTGTGGAGGTGAAGTATTGTGCACTTGGTCCCCACAGGTGGGTGGCCAGTTCTCTCTGGAAATTCAAAGCTGGGCCTCAGTGATGAGGCAGCTCTAAATTGGTCTAGCTGGAGGGGCAGACTCTGGGATCAGCAGCTTCCACTCTTACATTCATTGGCCAGGAAGGGGCCATGTGAATGGATCATTGTGTACCTTGTAGGAAACTATTTGGGGATTTAGTAAAGGAGTACAGATAAGGATTAGGATAAAGGTATTAGGAGTGGAACTAAGTCCTTTTCCTGGGGGTAATTGTGAACTGACCTGAGCTGCTGCAGTGGAGGATCTGTTGTGGGGAGTGGGTGGGCAAGGCCAGGTGAGAATTAAATTGACTGGTGGCTAAATTATGTGAGCAGGAAAAATTGATGATTACCCATCATGAAAATGCATATTCAATACTTGAGTTATTCAAAGAAGAGGTTGTACATCTCTCCGGGGCAATGGAGGTTAATCTGGCGGCCATTAGAATGAAGTGTTAACAATCTGGGAATCCAGCAGGTATGGTGGGGAGGAAGCCAAGCAAATTTCTGGTGCCTCCTGGTGGCAGGTGCCCAGTGCAGGTAATGGTTCAGTATGGGGTCTAGTTCACTGATAAACTGGAAATGGAAATGGATTAGGAGAAGGCATTTTCTAAAGAAGTTGGGGACTGGGGTTGGGGCTCTTAATGTCCAATACGCTGAGGAAACAACCCCTCAGTAACTCTCATATGAGGAAAAGACAATAGGTTCCAATAATGATGCTGGGACCAGGTTAACTGAGGAGTTGGGGAGGCTGATGGCAGCCCTCCACCAGGTGGCATGGATTACAAAGGAAGGGTGACCTGCACTGGATGAATTGTTGCTGGATAGTTTCTAAATGTGTTAATAAAGTTGTGGCCTAGTTAAACCATGTTCCTGGTGTCTTGTCTTGTGTTCCCACAGTGTCTGGTGCAAAGAGTTATAGAATCATAGAATATCAGGTTTGGAAGGGACCTCAGGAGGTCATCTAGTCCAACCCCCTGCTCAAAGCAGGACCACTCCCCAACTAAATCATCCCAGCCAGGGCTTTGTCAAGCCTGACCTTAAAAACTTCTAAGGAAGGAGATTCCACCACCTCCCTAGGGTAACCCATTCCAGTGCTTCACCATCCTCCTAGTGAAAAAGTTTTTCCTAATATCCAACCTAAACCTCCCCCACTGCAACTTGAGACCAATACTCCTTGTTCTGTCATCTGCTACCATTGAGAACAGCCTAGATCCATCCTCTTTGGAACCCCCTTTCAGGTAGTTAAAAGCAGTTATCAAATCCCCCCTCATTCTTCTCTTCTGCAGACTAAATAATCCCAGTTCCCTCAGCCTCTCCTCATAAATCATGTGCTCCAGCTCCCTAATCATTTTTGTTGCCTTCCACTGGACTCTTTCCAATTTTTCCACATCCTTCTTGTAGTGTGGGGCCCAAAACTGGACACAGTACTCCAGATGAGGTCTCACCAATGCCAAATAGAGAGGAATGATTACATCCCTCGATCTGCTGGCAGTGCTCCTACTTATACAGCCTCAAATGTCATTAGCCTTTTTGGCAACAAGGGCACACTGTTGACTCCAGTTTCTTGTCCACTGTAACCCCTAGGTCCTTTTCTGCAGAACTGCTTCCTATCTACTTGGTCCCTAGACTGTAGCAGTGCATGGGATTCTTCTGTCCTAAGTGTACTTGTCCTTGTTGAACCTCATCAGATTTCTTTTGGCCCAATCCTCTAATTTGTCTAGGTCCCTCTGTATCCTATCCCTACCCTCCATCTTCTCTACCACTCCTCCTAGTTTAGTGTCATCTGCAAACTTGCTGAGGGTGCAATCCACGCCATCTGCCAGATCATTAATAAAGATATTGAACAAAACTGGCCCCAGGACCGACCCTTGGGGCACTCGGCTTGATGCCGGCTGCCAACTAACAGGGCCGGCTCCAGGCACTAATTTTCCAAGCAGGTGCTAGCAGCGGCATTCAGAATGGGGTGGCAGTCTGTGTCCTGTGGTGGCAATTCGGCGGCAGCTCTGCCGCTCTTCCCGCCGCGGCGGCTTTTGGGCAGCAGCTCTGCTGCTTTTCTGGATGTGGCGGCAATTCGGCGGCAGCTCTGCTGGTATCATGGCGGCAGCAATTCGGTGGCGACTGCTTCGGGTAGCAAAATTGGGCAAATAGCTCCCCTGCCAACTAGACGTGGAGCTATTGATCACTACCTGTTGAGCCTGATGTTCTAGCCAGATTTCTAACCACCTTATCGTCCATTCATCCAGTCCATACTTCTTAACTTGCTGGCAAGAATACTGTGGGAGGCCATATCAAAAGTTTTGCTAAAGTCAAGGAATAACACGTCTACTGCTTTCCCCTCATCCACAGAGCCAGTTATCTCATCATAGAAGGCAATTAGGTTAGTCAGGCATGACCTTCCCTTGGTGAATCCATGTTGAGTGTTCCTGATCACTTTCCTCTCCTCGAAGTGCTTCAGAATTGATTCCTTGAGGACCTGCCCCATGATTTTCCCAGGGACTGAGGTGAGGCTGACTGGCCTGTAGTTCCCCGGATCCTCCTCGTTCCTTTTTAAAAGATGGGCACTACATTAGCCTTTTTCCAGTCACCCGGGACCTCCCCCGATGGCCATGAGTTTTCAAAGATAATGGCCCATGGCTCTGCAATCACATCCGCCAGCTCCTTTAGCACCCTTGGTTGCAGTGCATCTGGCCCCATGGACTGGTGCTCATTCAGGTTTTCTCAATAGTCCTGAACCACTTCTTTGTCCACAGAGAGCTGGTCACCTCCTCCCCATACTGTGCTGCCCAGTGCAGTAGTCTGGGAGCTGACCTTGTTCGTGAAGACAGAGGCAAAAAAAGCATTGAGCACATTAGCTTTTTCCACATCCTCTGTCACTAGGTTGCCTCCCCTGATCAGTACGGGGCCCACGCTTTCCCTGACCACCTTGTTGTTGCTAACATACCTGTAGAAACCCCTCTTGTTGTTCTTAACATCCCATGACAGTTGCAGCTTGGCCTTCCTGATTTCACTCCTGCATGCCTGAACAATATTTTTATACTCCTGCCTGGTCATTTGTCCAAGCTTCCACTTCTTGTAAGCTTCTTTTTTGTGTTTAAGATCAGCAAGTATTTCACTGTTAATCCAAGCTAGTCACCTGCCATATTTACTATTCTTTCTACACATCGGGATGATTTGTTCCTGCAACCTCGATAAGGATTCTTTAAAATACAGCCAGCTCTCCTGGATTCCTGAAGTTCGGTCAGTTGAACTTCATTTTTCATCAGGAAAATTTTTTTCCTGATACATTTTCGGAGTTTACCCTTAAATGAACTTGAGGTTTAATAAATCCTAAAAAAAAATGTTCTTTATCCTTTTGTCCTCATCCAAAACGTAAGAGACTATGGAATTAGTTGGGACACCTAATATTTAGTGAAGAACTGGTAGGTGTATAGGACAGAGCAAGAAAAAATTCCTAATTTAACTTTCTCTGAATTACATGTCCACTGCTCCCACCAGCCTTTAAAAATGATTTGTTACAGCATATGCAGATACTGAGGTGCATTTTATGTAACTAATTCAATAACAGTTTTCCAGTTGTGTGTAGCATTATGTAGTTTTTGAAAGAAACTAAAAGTTAAATTCTTGCACTGAAGAAGCTTATAGATGAACTTTGTAGTTACCCTCACATACTGTCAAGGAAGGATGACCTTTTAATTGAACATCTAATTCATAGAAAAGAAAGTAGCTAATATGTGAGAAATTTTCTTCTCTGATTAAGTGTACTTTGCCAGCTCATAGCTTCCTCCAAACAGTCAACATAATGCTGCACTGTGTTTTGGTTTCTAAGAGTAATACAGTTAGCAATTTCCCTTTAAAAGTATGTGTCAGCTGTCACATTGTGATGTGCCTGATCTCCTCTCTCTTGCAGAGCACAATTCCATTCTAAATTCAAATCATCTGCATGGCAATGCAACAAGGCTGCCAGAATCTACTCTCTCTTCTACTTTTTAATTCCCTATTCCTATTCAGTACATTTTTATTTTATGTGTTTGATCAAGCTGAAACTGCTATACATTAACTAATTTTACTTGTCTTCAGTTAAAATCACTGAAATAATCGGTGTAAGTTTTTTTGCTTACACACTTATTTTTAGCAAATAAGCTACTTTATTTAACTTCTGACTTGTCTAAACACGTTGAAAGTATTGAATTTTAAGGCATAACATTCATATTCTGAAAAGGGAACAGTGACAAGTTCAGTCAAAAGGAAAAAGAGGAATAATTTATAAAAGGAACTGTAGATAATGATGCCAGCCAGTTGTTTTAAAGTGCATCTATCTCAACTTTAATGAATTAGATTTGTCAACAGCATATGTTTTATGCACTACTTCTAATGAAGTGGCATACCGGCAATGCAGTATACTTTGAGGTTTACTCCATCAAAGCTCTTTGCTGTCTTAAAGTAGACCTTTTTAAATAATAGATATTAAAAACTACATTTAAATAACATTAAGGTTGTGACACAAACACCAAATGACAAACTTCAGGCAATTCAAAGTTAAAGCTGACAACTTGTCATTAACTCACATTGTTGCTTTTTAAAAAGAAGCACAATAGCATGATTTAAGGACTGAGTGTCAGCTTAACTTTAAATTTCTTGGCTTTTGTTCTCTGGTGTCACAACCTTAATGTCATTTTTCATATAGGTTTTTGCATTTCCTTTACTACTTATTTCTTTAAAAAAACACTCTGTGTTTTTGTACCCAGAAGACAGAAATGGATTCTTCAGTAGTTTTGGTCTATTTGTTAAAAGCATATTTAGGCAGGAGTTTAATTTTTAATTGTGGACTAGTGGTGGTATTAGTGTTTCCCAACATACATCCTAGCTACTTGACTGAGAGTTCTTCCCATTGCCACAGCTGATCCATTCTGGAGAGGACTCTCGAAGGAATTTCCATTCCTTTATACAAAATTATGAGTTTTTAAAACTCTTCACAATTCTCAGTCATTTTTAATAATTACTTGACTTGAAAGAGTCAAGAACCCTCTTTTCACAAAGTTGTATTACAGAATATTCAGTTGATGGATGGGATATACTGTACTTCTATAGCAAGCAGCAGTAGCCCTTTTTCACCCATGTGGATCCCTCCAAGTTAAATCTGACTCAGACAAAGTTATTGGTCAGAAGATTTACACACACACACAAATTTGAGGCATGCACCAGCTGAAATGAAGAAACTCAAAGTTAAAACCAGCACTTAAATTAAAAAAAAAAAAAATCTGTCCAATAGCATAAGTTAACAATTTATCAATGGGAATTAAGAATTTTCTCTTTTTATTGAAACATGTTTTTATGTAGCATTAAAACATCTTTAAGACTTACTTTTGAATTTTTTTATTCCTAAAATGCTACCAATCAGTAATCTTATTACTTGTTTGTTTGTTTTTTACATAGGGCTATTGAAAAACTTCTGCTAGTGCTATGTGAACTCAACATGATCCCTTAAGAAAACTGTTAAAGCTGAAGATCACAAGGTGATGTTACAAAGAAAATCTGTTTAGTGAAGGTACTGTAGAGTACAGTCTGTACTTAGTACAGATGTACCTGGCAGAATATTTTTCAAGATTGCCCTGTTATAAATTATATATGTTTATGAAATTCTAGTGTGAAAATTGTCATAGCTGTCATACATGTGCATTCAAAACACAATTTTCCTCCCACTGACCAGAAGCAAAGGATGAAAGATAGGTTTACATTTTAAAAATTCTTTGACATATAGGTCAGATGTTTCTAATCAAGACTATGTGAGATTTTATTCTTTAGACACTTGTTTGGAGAACCATGTAACAGCTGCTGACTTTGAATTTCAGCTTTTTTATTTTTTTTAAGTTAAAAGAAAAGTTAAAAGTGATCTTGCTCAGGGTGAGCCACTACAGAAATTCATAACTTCTCTGTGGACCAGATGTACTTGGCATAATCGTAGAGAAATAGGTGGATTTGGGCTCTGAATATACTTTAGATGATTGTGTTGTAATATGTGAACAGGTCAGAGCAATGTAGTAGTTTATATATAACAGTATTTTATATTATATATCATATGATACGTGGTCATAGGACATAACAATTATTTTGATGCTAGTTTGCAGATTGTTTATATGAGTTGTTAAATGCTTAGTTATTTAACAAAAGGGTATATTAAAGGTTATTTTACGTGAGAAGTAGTCAATAAGCAGACCTTGGGCCAAATCTGGACTGCCAGAGGCTTTTCAATGGACTGCTCGGGCTGAAGCCGAGCCAGGGCTGCAGCCCTGTGGAGCCATGCCCACTTCCCAGTGTAGGGCCTCCCAGTATGGGGCAAGTGGTTGGACTGTGCTGTGCAGCGCAGTGTGTCCCTGGGCAGCTGCTTGTGCAGCCACAGCCCCACAAGCAGCATCACAGGGATGCAGGGGGTGGGAGGGGGGGGAGTGGTGATGTTTGGGGGAGGATGTCTCCACCACCCTCCCCCAGGCAGCCTAATGTGTCTCCACTACACCCTGTCCCTCCAGTTAGGGAACAATCGAGTGTCATGTGCTCATTCTATAGCCTAATCAGAAGGCAGCGCTGTCAGGGCCCTATTCAAATTTTTCTCTGCTTTCCCTGGAGATGGTGGGGCCCTGACTGCGGGACAAGCCCCGGTATCGGTGGTGCCAACTACATTATTAGCACCGAAACCTGTCCTATGCCCCAAGCTCAGTGGCCAGCGTCATGGTACCTGGGGAACCCTTGAGGGGTTCACCCAACTTCCCAGGCTGCCCAATCAGTGTTGGGCCAGTAGCCTCGGTATCCCATCCCTCTCAGGTGCTTGAGACTTCGGAGGGTAAGACACCACAGGTCCATGAGGACCCAGAGGAGCAAGCTGCTGGACCACCAATGGACGTGGAGGATCCCATAGCACCGGCATCATCCTTATCGTCACTAGACAAATCTATAATGGGGCCCCCTCACCCGGTTCCTGAGGATGACACCAAAGCTCACCACGGACTTTTGAAGAGGGTCACTTCTAACTTCAGGCAGAGGAATTGGAAGAGCCCTCTGGAAGAATCCTCGGACTCCCTGTTTGACATCCTATACTCCTTGGCTCCTGCCACGGGGGGCTCTACCCCTTCATGAAGGTGTTTTCAAGATCCCTAATGCCCTGTGGCAGACCCCCTTTTCCCTGGCCCCATCTCTAAAAGGGCCGAATTCAAGTATTTTGTGCCAACCAAGGGGCATGAGTACTTGTACTCCCACCCAGGCCCCAATTCCCTTGTGGTCGAGGTGGTAAAGCACAAGAAGAGGCAGAGACAACCAGGGGCCACCCCCAGAAATAAAGACTCCAGGAGGCTGGATCTTTTTGGACGTAAGGTTTATTCGTCTTCCAGCCTTCAGCTGAGAGTAGCCAACCACCAAGCCCCCCTTGGCCGATATGACTTCAATATGTGGGATAACTCACATGACTGGAGTACTGTCATGGATGGTTATAAACTGTTTAAGAAGGACAGGTGGCAGAAAAGGTGGGGGAGTAGCACTGTATGTAATGGAGCAGTATGACTGCTCAGAGCTCCGGTACGAAACTGCAGAAAAACCCGAGTGTCTCTGGATTAAGAAGTGTGAGTAACAAGAGTGATGTAGTGGTGGGAGTCTGCTATAGACCACCGGACCAGGGGGATGAGGTGGATGAGGCTTTCTTCTGGCAGCTCGCAGAAGCTACTAGATCGCACGCCCTGGTTCTCATGGGTGACTTTAATTATCCTGATATCTGCTGGGAGAGCAATACAGCGGTACATAGACAATCCAGGAAGTTTTTGGAAAGCGTAGGGGACAATTTCCTGGTGCAAGTGCTAGAGGAGCCAACTGGGGGGGAGCTTTTCTTGACCTGCTGCTCACAAACCGGGAAGAATTAGTAGGGGAAGCAAAAGTGGATGGGAATCTGGGAGGCAGTGACCATGAGTTGGTTGAGTTCAGGATCCTGACACAGGGAAGAAAGGTAAGCAGCAGAATACGGACCCTGGACTTCAGGAAAGCAGACTTCGACTCCCTCAGAAAACGGATGGGTAGGATCCCCAGGGGGACTAACATGAAGGGGAAAGGAGTCCAGGAGAGCTGGCTGTATTTCAAGGAATCCCTGTTGAGGTTACAGGGACAAACCATCCCGATGTGTCGAAAGAATAGTAAATATGGCAGGTGACCAGCTTGGCTTAACGGTGAAATCCTAGCGGATCTTAAACATAAAAAAGAAGCTTACAAGAAGTGGAAGGTTGGACATATGACCAGGGAAGAGTATAAAAATATTGCTCGGGCATGTAGGAATGAAATCAGGAGGGCCAAATAGCATCTGGAGCTGCAGCTAGCAAGAGATGTTAAGAGTAACAAGAAGTGTTTCTTCAGGTATGTTGGCAACAAGAAGAAAGCCAAGGAGAGTGTGGGCCCCTTAATGAATGAGGGAGGCAAGCTAGTGACAGAGGATGTGGAAAAAGCTAATGTACTCAATGCTTTTTTTGCCTCTGTTTTCACGAACAAGGTCAGCTCCCAGACTGCTGCTCTGGGCATCACAACATGGGGAATAGATGGCCAGCCCTCTGTGGAGAAAGAGGTGGTTAGGGACTATTTAGAAAAGCTGGACGTGCACAAGTCCATGGGGCCGGACGAGTTGCATCCGAGAGTGCTAAAGGAACTGGCGGCTGTGATTGCAGAGCCATTGGCCATTATTTTTGAAAACTTGTTGCGAACGGGGGAAGTCCAGGATGACTGGAAAAAGGCTAATGTAGTGCCCATCTTTAAAAAAGGGAAGAAGGAGGATCCTGGGACCTACAGGCCAGTCAGCCTCACTTCAGTCCCCGGAAAAATCATGGAGCAGGTCCTCAAAGAATCAATCCTGAAGCACTTGCATGAGAGGAAAGTGATCAGGAACAGCCAGCATGGATTCACCAAGGGAAGGTCATGCCTGACTAATCTAATCGTCTTCTATGATGAGATTACTGGTTCTGTGGATGAAGGGAAAGCAGTGGATGTATTGTTTCTTGACTTTAGCAAAGCTTTTGACACGGTCTCCCACAGTATTCTTGTCAGCAAGTTAAAGAAGTATGGGCTGGATGAATGCACTATAAGGTGGGTAGAAAGCTGGCTAGATTGTCGGGCTCAACGGGTAGTGATCAATGGCTCCACGTCTCTTTGGCAGCCGGTGTCAAGTGGAGTGCCCCAGGGGTCAGTCCTGGGGCCGGTTTTGTTCAATATCTTCATAAATGATCTGGAGGATGGTGTGGATTGCACTCTCAGCAAATTTGCGGATGATATTAAACTGGGAGGAGTGGTAGCTACGCTGGAGGGTAGGGATAGGATACAGAGGGACCTAGACAAATTGGAGGATTAGGCCAAAAGAAATCTGATGAGGTTCAATAAGGATAAGTGCAGGGTCCTGCACTTAGGACGGAAGAACCCAATGCACAGCTACAGACTAGGGACCGAATGGCTGGGCAGCAGTTCTGCGGAAAAGGACCTAGGGGTGACAGTGGATGAGAAGCTGGATATGAGTCAGCAGTGTGCCCTTGTTGCCAAGAAGGCCAATGGCATTTTGGGATGTATAAGTAGGGGCATAGCGAGCAGATCGAGGGACGTGATCGTCCCCTTCTATTCGACATTGGTGAGGCCTCATCTGGAGTACTGTGTCCAGTTTTGGGCCCCACACTACAAGAAGGATGTGGATAAATTGGAAAGAGTCCAGCGAAGGGCAACAAAAATGATTAGGGGTCTGGAACACATGAGTTATGAGGAGAGGCTGAAGTCTGCAGAAGAGAAGAATGAGGGGGGATTTGATAGCTGCTTTCAACTACCTGAGAGGTGGTTCCAGAGAGGATGGTTCTAGACTATTCTCAGTGGTAGAAGATGACAGGACAAGGAGTAATGGTCTCAAGTTGCAGTGGGGGAGGTTTAGGTTGGATATTAGGAAAAACTTTTTCACTAGGAGGGTGGTGAAGCACTGGAATGCGTTGCCTAGGGAGGTGGTGGAATCTCCTTCCTTAGAGGTTTTTAAGGTCAGGCTTGACAAAGCCCTGGCTGGGATGATTTAATTGGGGATTGGTCCTGCTTTTGAGCAGGGGGTTGGACTAGATGACCTCCTGAGGTCCCTTCCAACCCTGATATTCTATGATTCTATGATAAGCCATGGCCAAGTTTGAAGGGGCGCTCCCCAAGGCTTCCAAAAGTTCTGAGCGATCCTTGATGAGGGCATGACCGCAGCCAGGGCGGCCCTCCAAGTGGTGTCAAACGCTGATGATGCTGTTGCCTGCATTGTGGCTTCCGCTATCTCCAGGTGGCGAGAGTCTTGGCTGCTCCTCTCTGGGTTGTCCACCGCGGCCCAGCAGTCTATGCAGGACCTGCCCTTCAACAGCTGGGCCCTATTTGTGGAGCAAAAAGAAAACAAATGGCATGACCTTAAAGACTCCCGCACCACCCTGAAGACCATCAGTCTCTATGTCCCAGCCCTGGCGCATAAGCGGTTCAAATGACAGCAGCCACAGGGTCAGGGGAGCCAGCCTTGGCAGGACCAGCCCCATAAACAAGTCAAGGGCTACAAGTCCCATCCCAGCCACCTGCGTCTACCCTCTGCCCAGTCGGACTCTACCTGGAATAAGCCGGGGGGTAAGTGGTGTTTTGAGGGTGCACCCGAGGGTGAACTACCAGACCATTCCCCGGATCCGTCTTTCTGAGTGTTGTCCTTTCCCTCTTTCTCCCTGCCTGGTCAGCTATAACCTCAGACCGTTAGGTCCTCAGCACAGTGGAACAGGGTTATACCCTACCGTTCCTTTCTACCCTTCCCCTTGCTCCCCTCCCTGGATCGGGGAGCCTGGTATACTGCCCTCAACTTGAAGGATGCATACTTCCACATAGCGATCTTTCAAGATCACAGATGCTTCCTCCAGTTTATGGCGGGGCCCCACCACTACCAGTTTACGGTCCTCTCATTCGGCCTGGTGACAGCACCAAGAGTGTTTACCAAATGCATGTCAGTGGTAGCGGCTTACCTCAGGTGCAGGGGTATCCAGATCTACCCATACCTCGATGACTGGCTTGTCAAAGGCAGCTCCAGGTCTCAAGTTCAAAGGGATGTCACGGTGCTTCACGCTACGTGCTGCGCTCTGGGCCTGCTGGTGAAGGACAAAAAGTCGATATTAGTGCCAGGGCAGAGGACAGAGTTCATCGGAGCGGTCCTTGACTCGACCTGCGCCTGGCCATTCCTGCTGCTGGAAACGTTCCACACGTTGACAAACCTCATTGCAGAAGTCTCCGCATTCCCTCTGACTACTGCCAGGGTCTGCCTGCGCCTGCTGGGCCACATGGTAGCATGCAGTTAGGTGGTCTGCCATGCCAGGCTCCAGATGTGGCCCCTGCAACAATGGCTGGTGACGGTCTATTCCCAGTTCTGAGACCCCCTGGAAAAGATTGTTACCAAAGATTGATACTTGCCTCGCTGCAGTGGTGGGCCGACCACAGAACAGTCTTGGAAGGGGTTCCGTTCGACAACCCTCCCCACTCCCATCGAGTTCGTGTTGGACGCCTCGGACCTCGGCTAGAGAGGTGCATATCGCCGTCCTCCAGACTCCGGGGATTTGGTCCCCGGACAAAATGCGGTTGCACTTTCAGATGGGATGGAGTAGCTGATTTAAGGGAAGCATACTGTAATGGAACATTTGAACTAAAAATAGGTTTAGTCGGAACTCATCCAACATAGCTGTCACTGCACTCAATTTTAAGTGGTTAAATTACAAAAACAAAATGGATTAAGCTTTTAAAATCTTGAATATAAGTTCCTAGCTACCTCATCATCCTATTTCTTAAGCCTTGTAATTTTTTGCTTTATATAAAAGTTGTAAAAATGCAGTAAAATTAATTCAAGAAAAAATAAATTTGTGAACTCATTAATGGGAATGTGCAGGGAAATCTTTTACTACCTTTTTATCTTTCCTCTATCAGTTTTTCCTCCCATTCTATTATGAAATATATTCTGCCTTTTTTGAGAAGAATCTTAAATTTACAATACAAAATTGGTTAGATGCAAAAGATTTTTTAAGATATTAATAAGACAAATAGCATGCATTGTTTACACTGTTGCACTTGTGTGATTACACGATGCACTTGAGGCTTGTAATTATGTAAGGAATAACACAGGACATGATGATGTTCAGTTGTACGATATTTATGATCACACACACTTTTAGGCATGAAACAAAAAGCTATGTGCCTTCAGCATTACAGAATTTCATATAATATCCTTACTGTAGTTTTTTATTACAGCGGGGAGGAGGGACATCTTTCAGCATCACAATTGCTGATTGACACCCAAAAGGGATTTACCATACAAAGGAGAGAAAGTAGGAAGTCATAGTCTGGGCTATAAATTATAGGAGACTTTGACAACATATCTTTGGTACCATTTCCTTCTTCATCTTTTAATACCTGTGGCTCTGTTCCTCCCTGTAATGAGGTCCTTGACACCTTGATGTCATGCAGTGAGGTCCCTCATTAATACCCTTGCTTCATACTCAAATCACCCAGGAGATACTGCTGTCATATTACTACATGAAGCATTCCACTCTGAAGTTGAGGGAAATTATCTCCACGATACTTCCTTCATCTGCTGATATGGAGAATGGAAGCTTGAAATGGATTTTAAATTCTGATTTCCCTGCCTTTTCCTATGGCATTTCACTGTGTTTTGTTATCACAAGGTCTGTCACAATTAGCAAAATTTGTAAGGAGTTGGTGCAACTTAAGTGATTAATCACCACTTTTGCCACCTTTTTCTGAAACAATCCCTCAGTAGAAAGTATAAATTCTCCTTTAGATGTTGAGGTTGAAATGTTTGCCAGCTGCAATACTCTTCATTGCCTCATGACCAGGAACTTCCTGTAAATTTCAGTAAATGCTATCCTTTCATCTGGAATTTGAGATGTCTGTTTCCATAAAATCCTCCTAAGAGGATAAGCACAATTAAGAAGAGCCTTGGGAATGAAGAAGTAGCTCCTGCCATGACAACTGTTCTTTCATTTCCTCTAAAGCTCCTTCAATACATGTATAAATGTAGTGCCATAAGAAGTCATGAATAATTTATTTTTAAAAGAGATTCTTTCATTTTATTATACATTACAAAACATCTGTGGTACTATATAAGTAAAGAGTGCCATCCACAAATAAAGGACTCTTAACTTATATTGTAAGCATTTATTTACAAGACTAATAGGATGAGATTACAAGCTGAGAAATGCTGAGGGAACATAAAGATGAAGACTTCTGCAGGGCAAATAGTTGGAAAAATAATTCATAAATATATGTGACATCGGAATTACAATAATGGTCAAGTCAAAACTTGCACCAGTTTTTGTTTCCTGTTCCATGATCATTTGG
Organism: Lepidochelys kempii; assembly: GCF_965140285.1. NCBI lineage: Eukaryota > Metazoa > Chordata > Testudines > Cheloniidae > Lepidochelys > Lepidochelys kempii. The sequence goes on along the minus strand of NC_136384.1, from coordinate 60,773,539 downwards.
GCAGCTATTTTTGTTCACGCTAATTTTGTAGAGGAGCTTGTATTTTGTATAAATGCACATACATATCAATAAGCATATTTGTGCTTGAATAACCATACTCTGGAGATGGTTGCTTTGTCCGCTAACGTACAATACTGGCTTTGTGTTTGGGAGTGAAGGTATTTGTTACCAGGGAAAAAAAATCTCTGGCTTCCTTAATGTACAAGAAATTTTGACTCCAACATCAGTAAAAGCAGCACTGGGGAAGAGGTCAGGTAGACTGGATAGGAGAAGTGATGTGTATACATGTTCCATTCCAAGAATACAGAGCAAAGATAAATTGGATAAAATATGATAAATTTTAAAGTAGCAAAGTTATATGTCAAATATTGTTTTAAGGGATAATCAAATGCAACAAAAAAGACTGTGACCTCACTCCTTGGGGAAAAAATGCATATGTGCACATAATGAATGGTAGTTGGTGACATGATATAAAATGGGGATGAATAGATTTAATCCATGAAATCATATCAAATAATTGGCAAAACAGCAGAGAACGTTATCCTGGAATATTTAAGGACTCCTAAAGTGGCTGCAAACTATCTTACAGGCAGACTAAGAAGAGTTAGCTATATAATTAGTGGAGTGAACTGTCAAGGGAGTGTGGAATTGAATATATTGCAGTTGATGTGCTTCCCTAACAGCTAAAACTAAACACATTTATTGAGTGGGTCATTGACTTAAATGGAAGTTTTTCCTGAGTAAGGAATGTGTATTTTCAGCAGAACTTGGCCCAGTGGTGTGAATAGGAGCATCCTTATTAAACTCCTGGGTGAGCACAGGAGTAGATCCTGGCCATTTGATGTAGCTAATATGGCATATTCAAGTTCTACAGACTGCAAGCTTTCATTTAAAAAACAAAACAGTAAATTTCTGGTATTCATGGTTGTAAATATCACTTTGGAAATATGAACGAAATATAAAAACGCAATGACGTATGCCTGCGTCTACAGACAGCTTGAAACAGTAACTCTGGGAGGTGTGAACTCCGCTGCTTCCATCCATCTTTTGGGATCAACTGTAAGCCTACTGATGACACGGCAAATGTTAGCATTAGCTATTTTGTGATTGATCATTTCAACAGCTAGAATTGGAAAAGAGCTGGGAGTGAAGACTGTGAAGAATTGTGAAGCTGCTGTAAGGAGATAAAGGAAGAAGAGAGACAGTGAAGAAGGAGAGAAACATTGAAAGGGTGGTGAAAAGAAACAAAGGGCAGAAATACCAGCATGTGACAGGGTTCACTCACGGCTAGTGGCACCTCATCCTGGGGATTAGCTCTGGCCAGGCATTGCGCCCTCCTCTAGAGGTGTCTCTCCTATTGTTCTCTCATCCTGCGGACCCCTCTTGCTCAGGGAACTGCAGCCTCCTCTTTGTGACTTGACCTCTGCACAGGTCACTCCATGCTTCCCACTTCTGGGGGGTATGTAACAAATCAGGCTGTCCTCTGCCTCGTTAGTGCCACGTCCCCAGTGGCCAATAGGGGAACCAAGGCCCTCCAGTCAGCAGCCAAGGCCTGCACTGTCCTGTCTTACTACTTTCCCCAGAGCCTTTTCTACCTTCCTGGGTTTCCCACTCTCTGGGCTCACCAGTCTCCCAACTTCCTCCTCTCAGAGAGTAGCTGCAGCCTACCTTCTTGTTTCTCTTCTCAGCCTCTGGGTTTTATACAGGTACCTCCTGTTCCTGTCCAGCTGATCCTCATTTCATCAATCCTCCTCCAGATGAAGCCTGGGGAATTAACTGGCCTATCTGGCCACCTTAACCCTTAAGCCTTGCATGGGATGGATGCCCCATCACACAACAGTTGTCCTAAATGTGAAAGTATTTTCTTTTGAATAATGCTGAACATCGCAATAAGATACTGAGCAAATAATAAATGTTAAAAGTTTAATTACTACATAACATAATCAACTTTTTGGTGTTTTTTTTGCAGAGGTGTAATTGACATCAGGTAGGAGTTCTGCTGGGGATTCAGAGTGATGTATCATCCTAAATTTATATCCAAACCCATAGAAGTGAAATTTACTCTTCTTCACAGAATGTCCTAAATCCATTCCCCTATTTTCATTAAAACTAAGAATGATATTTATACTTATGTAGACAGATGCTATGTAACCTAGTCCTTTCTATTTTCCCCTCCGGCAGCTCTTTAAAGGCATCTCAGTTATGACCTGCTTTACCGCTCTTAAACTAGTCCTGGCTGTGTCGGAGAATAGATTGATAATCATGGTGGATTGAGTGGTGAATGGTTTTGTAATGTGGACAGTCATCCATGAAGTATTATCTCAGTTACTACTACCAAACTGATTTTTACTCCTGCAGTACCTTTTGGTTGGCCTGCTTATCCCTATGAACATTATTGGTCGCCATCTTAGTATCTGTCAGGAAAAATAAGGTTTGGTATATTTTACATGTAATGTGATATTGGGGATAAAAGTTAAAATGCTGAGTGAGGCTTAAATCAAATACTGAGATATTATAATAGAAATCAATATGGTGTAGAATTTCAAGATCAAAAATATGTGCACCAGGTGTTACCATGTCGCTAGGAAAGCTCTACTATGAGAGAACAACACAGTAATAGGGCATGATCGTGTTCCTTTGTCACTGAGGTTGCTTGGGAAGGAGAACAAATGAAAGAAGGCAGGGAAGAATAGTATGATGGAGGAGATCATTTACTAGCCAAAAATTAAATGAGAGCCCTTATATCAGTCCTATATTCTAATTAATAAAGAGAAAGTTGAATGCAACTGTTTTCTCGGTATGGAACTCTAAAACCTGTTTGCAATTAAGTATAAAAATGTCCCATTTAGACACCTATTTGCCGACTTTGTCATTTATTTTGAGGCTGTTTCATGGTAGGCTTTTATTGTCTTGGATTATTATGGCTACTTAAAGTAGAATCATTTAAAATTAATCAAAGTTACTTTGTCCTGTGTATGGGGCTAAGTCAAGCAGCATGGAACAGACAAATGTCATGTACTGTATTTCAAAAATATTTTACAACTTGAGATTTTCAGTAGAAAGAGCTTTAGTTAGTTTATATTGCTTCCTAATGGCTAATAACACTTCGAAGTCTGATACTGCGTTATACAAAATGTGTGGGGGGTTTTTAGTCAGGGAACCTAGCCTCTCTAACTGACCAGAAGTAGAGCTAGGCAGGAAACTATTGTGCTGTCGTGTGAGAATTTAGGAGATTTCAACATTTTTTCCCATTCCCCAAATCAGGATGAAAAGTGAAAATCTCAAAAAAATTCATTAAAAAAATTGAATTGGTTCAACTGAAAAATTGTGTTATGATTCTGATCTTTTTTTTAACTATAAATTACCTTTAATTTCAAAATGAAAAGCTGTTTCAACCCAAAAATGGAACTTTTTCATTTTGAAACAATGGGACTTATTGACCATTTTCAAACTTAATTCAACATTTTTTCAAAACAGGAAATTTGACAAAACTAACCTTTTCCTGCAGACAGGAGGAAAAAGTTCTATGGCCTGTGTTATACAGGAGGTCAGACTAGATTCAATGGTTCCCTCTGGCCCTGGAATCTATGAATCTATTAATAGTTTTGGTTTTGATAAATTGGTGTTTTCTGATGAAAAAACATTTTGTTAGGAAATTCCTGACCTGCTGTATCCAGAAGCCTATTGATTCTTAGTATCTTAATTTACTTTTTTTCCTTATGTAAATTTTCATACTATGCTTTAATTGACTAACATAAGCTCTAAATAGAATGCTGATTATACAGTTCAGTGGTTCATCAGAGAAATCAGTTACTTTTAAACTTGATCCATGTGAAACAGTGAGTTATGCTACCAAGTTTACTTTGAAGACAAGTCAGCCAGGGGAAAAAGCTTGCAGATCAGATGACTTTGTGGAAGCTTATTTGTCTGGAACACGTTTTCAGAAGTCAAATGGTCAGCTTTCTTAGGCTATTGTTCAAGAGGGTGAAAATATAACTTGTATGTTCCTTAGAAGTTTGATTACATCATTGGTTGTCTGCGAGTTTTTGCATGATTTAGTTAGTGAATTTTAGAAATATGAAATTATCAGAAATATCATCTTCCGCAACCACTTCTTTTATGTTCTTCTTTTTTCCTAATTAAGTGTGTGGGGATGGGTAATTCACAATGTGCATTTGCCATCTCTTGCATGTTCCTTCAATCTGTTAGGTGCAGTTTATGAATGATCTTTTAGTAGAACCTGCTGGGTTCTTTTAACACAACTACAGTTGTTGGCTTGCTAATCCTGAGAGTCAATCTATACTAAACAAGAAGCTCATATCAAACTCTTGGCAGCTTCAGTTAAAATTAAAACATATGCTTTACTGTAGAGATTGTCAAGAGTGGAAATAATGTTTGTCCAGCTGGACAGCTTTCTTTTGTAGATACTAAATGAAAGTTGAGATTCTGTCTCCTCCTTGAAAGCTTCTGTGTCAAGAAGGTAATTTGGACTGTTTGTGGTTTGACAGGGATTATTAAAATCAGATGAAGTGAAGGGAAGCAAGTGTGAGAAAGCAAAATTGACACTGACACTCTCTATTATTTGCAGCTTGGATCATGATGACTATGTTGATATGATGGATTCTAAATGTGAGATTCACTGTTATATGTTAAGTGGCAAATATGGTAAAATGCAGTTATAGTAATGGATTTTCTGACAACACTGAAAGAGCCAGTTGTTTATTTTCACTTTGGGAGTGGTAGGGGGAAAGTTAAGGGAGAATGTCAGTTCTTCCCGTGAAAAGACTTAACCAACAACACGTTATCCTTCTTTTGAGTTCATAGAACTGGCAAGTATACTTCAAAGGGAATAATACTGGGGATTAGGAATTGAAGGAACGGGTCATAAGATTTTTTTATTGACTTCAATTTTGGTAAGAAATTTCTAGCATAAATATTTTTGCATAAAATGAGCTCTAATGTTAAAGGTTGTCTGTTACAGGTTAATTTTCCATGACTGGCCTCATGTTGTTTTTAAATAACAATCTTTTTCTGCCACTTTTAGATACTATTTAAAAACTCAAATTATTGCTGTTATGCATACAGCTAAATTTTAATTATTGAAAACATATTAAGTGCACATTGTATGTATGTTTAGGTGTCTAATCATATATTATGTATCATTTAGTCAAATTCATTTGTGTAATCTATTTGATATACAGTAAGTATTCAATATATATACAATAAATAAATCAATACAAAAGAAATATGGTGTATCTCTTATTGTAGAACACCAGATGGGTACAACCAGCATCCTTACATGCACAGTATATTTTTAGTCAAAATATGCATCAAATTGAGCATTAATTGTAGTTTATTATTTCTATGGCAATAGCATGTAGAGGCCGCATCTGAGGCCAGGTTCCATTTGTGCTAGGCACTAAATATGCTAACAGACAGTCCCTACCCTGAAGAGATTACTGAATAAGTACTGAGCGGACAAAAGATGCGAGAAAGGAATAGTATCATCCCCATTTTACAGATGGGAAACTTTAACACACAGAAATCAGTTGACTTCCCAAAGGTCACACAGGAAATCTGTGGCAGAGCTAACAATTGAACCCAGATTTCTTGAGTCCCAATTCAGTGTCTTATCCATAGTACCACCTGCAAAACATTTAACTGTTGAATCCCAAGTATCTCAACATTTATAATAATACAGTACTTGTGTAGTGATTTACATTTTCCAAGTATTGTACAATCGTGAATACCCTTAAACAAGCCTTTGAGTTAGTATTTGCTATTATCACTATTATACAGTATGAAACCTGAGACAGCTGTTACGTGACTTGCTCAAGGCCACAAGTCACTGGCAAAGCTGCAGTGAGAATGTGTGAATACGTTGTGTTCAGGTCACAGCTCATTACAATTTGGGTGTAGTGCTAGTGGTGAGGGAAAAATTACTGATGGAGGTGACACTCCTTCCCATGAACTGGAGCTTTAGAGTTTTGTGGGTGTGAAGAGGTGCTCTGGGATTGGGTGGTGGACAGGAAGGGATGGGCACATTTGTGGGGAATGGCAATAGCAGAGTGGAGAGAGAGGGAAAGGAAGCAGGCTGCTCCTTCTCTCATGCCCAAGCTTCTGCTGGGTCCTAGTGATGTTGCAGCCCTCTCTCCCCCTTGATCCCTGTTTTAGACATACTCCATCAGTTGAGCAACACTGTGCTAAATGGTGTACATAGTTGTATTATGTTAACTATATAGCCTCTGCATAGCATAAAATTGCTAGAAGCATAACTTTTTTTCATATTGTGAGGGTGAGATACTCAGTGTTAAGGCAAATTGGAAGCATTTTTTTGCACTGAGTGTAATTTTCAGGCAAATACTACTGAATATCATATGCATCTTACATTTGCATTTCATTCTAGATTCAGTAAAACATTTAATGTTATCAGTGGAAGGTATTGTCTCAACCCCCTTCTCGCCCCCTCAAAAGTGTTAATTTCTCTAAACACGGAGCTTCCTGTCCTTTAGGATGCTGAAATAACATGAATTAAATGTCTTTTATGTTTGATATTATATTGGGGTCCATGGTCTCTGATTGTATGGTTATGAAATTTTCCACATACAATTTAAAGTTTTATAATTGATTGTAGTTAAGTGTCAAAAAGAAAACCTTTTGGAATATATAACTAAGGTAAATAGAATGATGTTCTTGAGTGCTGGCAGATACATATTCCATTCAGATGTGTGCGTGCCCAGCATGCCGAAGTTGGAGAACTTTGTGTAGTGGAACCTATCAGAACAGTGCATGTAATCCATGTCTTCTCATTTCCCCTGCTGATTTCCCATTGCCCTGATTCCTTCCGCCCCCGCACCCCCCCAGTTCCATATCACCACCCAGAGCCTGAGACAGAACACCCCGTGTAGTTTTTCCTCACTGTTACTGCATTACAGCAAGATTTCTTTGTGTGCTTTGTAAATAGTTAGTATTAGCTTAGTAGTACCCTTTAGTTAGTTAGTTAAAATTATTTCGGTTTAGTAGTTTGTTTAATGGTTTTTTAGTTTAGTAAACCTGGTGATATGACATCACCAGGCTTTAAGCACTATACTTTGGGGTGGCTACTCTGAATAGTGACCCCCACACTCTGCTTTTGCCTAGGAGAGGGACACATTAAAGAAAAGTGCAGTATCTGCTGGTTGTTCAAAAAGAGAATGCAAGTTGCCAGAGACCTAATCCTCAAGAAATACTTCATGGAACAAGCCATGAGGCCCACTTCAGCTCTGGGATATTTTCACAGATCATCCAGCCCCTTAAACTACTTCAGAACTGGGACTGGTTCCTGTTAGACTCACATTCTTATCTGAAAAGAAGAAGGGACTGCTCTCCTACCCCTGGACCTCTGTGGAAGAGAACTCACAAACTTGTTTTGAGCTATTCTAGGTCTCAGAAAGATTCTTCCTTTTCTTCTAAGAGGAGTGCAGAAACTTCTCAAGTGTCCAAGACAGAGCAGGGCCATCTACCCTCTTCCCAGTACTGAGGTGAGAACACCAGGTGAGTACCATATTGTTGACTCCAGTACCATCAACAGGACATAGATTGAGTCCAGTACCAACAGCATCAGTTTTGGTCCCAATTGACCCCACAGTCACATGAGGCAGCAGCTGATTTACTCTGCTTTTCATTCTGGGTTCTCCTCTAATATAGGAGTCCTCAGTTGTGGAAGTACCCTCTGCAGTCCCGTGCCTGTCCAAGTTGATTGCCCTGGACTGTGCTGTGTTACTGCTGTCTTCCTCAGTACTGATTACGTAGCCCAGTAAAGAGGTGACTCCAGTTCCATCATCAGCATTGAGACACCCTTCTTTAGTACTGATACTGTCTTCAGCTCCAATTGTAGCATCAGTCTCAGTGTTCAGTACTGAGCCATTTTTTTGAACAGGGCGCTGACCTCTGCATCAGTACTGATGGCCTTTTCGGTAATGGCTTTTAGTGTGGTCTCAACATCCTGAGTGGCATCTTTGGCATCTATTACTGTACTGATTTTGGTACCAATACTGTCTTCTTACTGGACTTCAGGCAGACCGGGATGATTGGTGGCCCCTACAGGTCTGGCTTCTCCACTGCCTATGGATTATTTGCAGGCTTCCTCACAGTCAGGTCTGGAATATTCTTCTCCTCTCCATCCCTTTCCAGGTATTGATCATGGAAGTTTTCTAGACTGCCTCTGGAGGAGCAGCATCAACACCAAGACTGACACTGTTCCTACATCAGGCATGGGACTTATAGCACATTCTGGTCTCTTATACACTATTCATTTCTTCAGTCATCCCCTGGGAATGCTTGGGGTGCCTCCCGCTCTTCAAGATCCCAATCATTCCAGAGCAAGGTCACCTAATCCTTCCATTGTCCCACCTTCTGACACATCTAATTTGGAGATACAAACTGATATAGCTCCTACAGAATCACTAATGTAGCAGAGCAACTTACTAGCACAGGAACAATCCTTGCCCTCAGAAGGGTCCACGTGTTCCATTTCCTCTGTCATCATCCTCACCAAATGATTCCACTATCCTGGATTCATCTTATCCTATTTCTGAAAACGTTAAGTCTCATTAAGACCTCCTAAGGAGAATGGCTACAGCTTTGGGCATCCAGGCTGAGTTTGTCCAAGAGAATACCCATAAATTGGTGGACATTCTTCAGGTCTCAGCCCTCTTTATAAACAAATCTCCCCTGAACCCTGTAATGTCCTTGTGGCACATTCCAGCTTCCTTGCCTCCCAAACCAAAGCATATGGGCAAGTAGTACTATGTAGCTATGCAAGAATGTTTGTACTTCCATCTAGCCCCTCTTGTTGTAATGCTGCAAATGAGAGTTTGTGACAGGGGAACTACAAGTCAACTCCCAAAGAAAAAGAGACTGGATTTTATGGGGGAGAAAGATTAAATCTATCTCATCACTACAAAAGTGCATAACTAATTAGGAGGCATCTTACAAAATCTTACTTAGATAAATGTCCAAATTTACCAAGGAGTTATCAGAGATGCCAAGGAAGAGTTTAAGGTATTCCTCGTTAAGGCATTACTGCAGTCAGTGCTCAGTGTAGCAGATGTTTCATCTAGGATGATGGCCCCAGCTGTAACAATGAGAAGAGCTGCTTGGCTACAGAACTCTGGTATAACTCCCAATGTCCAACAGAATACAGAAGACCTCCCTTTTGATGGGTGGTTCCTGTTTTTTTAAAAGAACAACGAAACCCTACATTCTGTTTAAGATTCTTGAGCTATGTTACTTTCATTGGGAGCTTATACTCTAGTCATCAAGAGACAACATTACAGGAGATGTGAGTACTCCCAGCAGTATTTCCGACAATCAGTTTATCCTTCTAGGCAGCAAGACTTTAAATAGGAAGCATAAACCACAGAAGAGCAGATCCTCCGGTTTCACCTGTAACTAGCCAGCTTATCACCAAACAGCTTTGAGCAAAAAGCCAATCTGACTCATATCTTGAGGTCAGCATTCCAGTTATCAGCAATCTTTCAGTTATATTTCCTTGTCTTCCCCCTCTCCCCCTTTGGGGGGGGGGGACAGGCTGTCCCACTTCTACAATGATTGGGAAGACAAATGGGTCTTAAGCACTGTGGGACTAGGATACTCTGTCCAGTTCCTAACCATCCCCTCCTCTGACCACATACCTTTTCTGGGACCCATCTCGTGAATCACTGCTTTTTCAAGAGCTTCAGACTCTACACACTTCAGGGGCCACAGAAGTAGTTCCCCTTTAACATTGGGGAAAGAAGTTCAATTCATGTTACTTTCTGATCCCCAAGTCCAAAGGAGATCTGAGACTATATTTGACTTCTGAGGTCTGAACAAGTACATCATTGTCATGCTGTCTGGAGTGGCTCACAACTGTTCCTACGTCAGGGAAGACTGTCATAGAACAGGGCAGATACTCCAGGCTGGTAGTGTGTTCTATAATTAAATTTCACCAAGCCAGTAATACATGTGAACTTCTGGATCACTGTACCAGTCTTACCATGGTCTGGCTACTCGTCTGGCTACTTGTCAACAAGGTTCAGACCTTAAAAGCTTCATCCTCTCCAACCAAGGAGAAACAGTACAAAGATTCCTGGGACTTGCAAAGTACTGCATTAGTTTTTAAGTGTCCTCCTAATTTGATTCTTGTTCCCCCCCCCGACCCCTTTATTTAAACAAAGATCCTAGTTTTCCTTGTTGCCATTCTTTTAATTTAGCTTTGTACAATATTGAGGCCACTGCCCCCACAATGATGACGATTTTTCGGAGAATCAGGAAATCCCAGTGTTTTCCGTGCACTATTGGAATGACGTTTCACATCATTGTAATCTGCCCTTGTATTCATCTTCAGGATATTGTGTGTAGCATTAATAACCTAGTCCTTGTCTCTGAAGTCAGAAACTTTAAAAATTAATTTACCATTTACTTTATTCTCTTCCAGAAATTGTAGAATAATAGAAAATAGAGAAGGGAAAGATGTTTTTTAGGATACTTAATCCCTTCTCGTGCCAACTCAGGATTGTTCCTTGTGGTGTGCTTCTAGTGCTTTGCTCAGTCTTGTTTTCAGTGTCATAAGGCTTTTACCAGTTCTTTTGGAAGTTTGTTCTATATAATGCCAAATACCTTTTTTAAGTTAATGGCAAAACTCCCACTTATATCAATGGAATTAGGATTTGGCTCAGAGTGTTTCTTGGAACATCTTTTGTAGTAAATCTATGAAAGGTCATCTGTTGAAGGGCATCGGAAATCCATTTTTCAAATGAATGTACTGTGTCTGGTCATTCTTCAAACTGACAACCAATGGGGTTCGAGCAAAAGCCATAAATACAGCATAACACAACTAGTGCATGAATAGCACATGTGGTTCCTCCCCAAACAAACTATTCAGCAAGATAAGTCATGTGTAGCTTACAAAACACAGACACAGACAGATCAGTTTTTATCCTGGGATCAGGACCAGGAAGGCCCCAGATTTCCCCCACATCTTTCTTCATGAAAGGAATGGGTTTAAATTAGGGCTGTTGATTAATCACAGTTAACTCACGCAATTAACTAAAAATAATTAATCACAGTTTTAATCACACTGTTAAACAATAGACTACCAGTTGAAATTTATGAAATATTTTGAATGTTTTTCTACATTTTCATATATATTGTATTCTGTGTTGTAATTGAAATCCAAGTATATACTATTCTTGATTACAAATACGTGCACTGTAAAAGATAAAAAAAAAACCACAGTATTTTTCAGTTCACCTCATACAAATACTGTAGTGCAACCTCTGTCATGAAAGTGCAACTTACAAATGTAGGGGTTTTTAGTTACATAACTGCTCTCAAAAACAAAACAATGTAAAAATTCAGAGCCTACAAATCCACTCAGTCCTATATCTTGTTCAGCCAATCGCGAAGACAAACAAGTTTGTTTACATTTACAGGAGATAATGCTACCTTCTTCTTATTTACTGTGTCACCAGAAAGTGAGCACAGGCATTTTAATGGCACTTCTGTAGCCGGCATTGCAAGGTATTTATGTGCCAGATATGCTAAACATATGTATGCCCCGTCATGCTTCGGCCACCATTCCAGAGGACATGCTTCCATGCTGATGACGCTCGTTAAAAAATATGCATAAATTACATTTGTGACGGAACTCCTTGAGGGAGAACTGTATGTCCCCTGCTCTGTTTTACCCGCATTCTGTCATACGTTTCATGTTATAGCAGTCTCGGATGATGGCCCAGCACATGTTGTTCATTTTAAGAACACTTTCACTGCAAATTTCACAAAATGCAAAGAAGGTATCAATATGAAATTTCTAAAGATAGCTACAGCATTCGACCCAAGGTTTAAGAATCTGAAGTGCCTTCCAAAATCTGAGAGGGCTGAGGTGTGGAGAATGCTTTCAGAAGTCTTAAAAGAGCAACACTCCAATGCGGAAACTGCAGAACCCGAACCACCAAAAAAGAAAATCAACCTTCTGCTGGTGGCATCTGACTCAGAGAATGAAAATGAACATGCATTGGTCCATGCTGCTTTGGAGCAGAAGTCGTCATCAGCATGGACACATGTCCCCTGGAGTGGTGGTTGAAGCATGAAGGAACATCTGGCACGTAAATATTTTGCGATGCCAACTACAACAATGCCATGAGAATGCCTGTTCTCACTTTCCGGTGACATTGTAAACAAGAAACGGGCAGCATTATCTCCTGCACATGTAAATACACTTGTTTGTCTGAGCAATTGGCTGAACAAAAAGTAGGACTGAGTGGACTTGTAGGCTCTAAAATTTTACATTGTTTTGTTTTTGAATGCAGTTGGTTTTTTTACATAATTCTACATTTTTAAGTTCAACTTTCATGATAAAGAGATTGCACTACAGTACTTGTATTAGGTGAATTGAAAAATACTATTTCTTTTGTTTTTTTACTGTGAAAATACTTGTAATCAAAAATAAATATAAAGTGAGCACTGTACACTTTTTTATTCTGTGTTGTAATTGAAATCAGTATATTTGAAAATGTAGAAAACATCAGAATATTTAAATAAATGGTATTCTATTCTTGTTTAACAGTGCGATTAATCGTGATTAATTTTTTAGTCGCTTGACAGCCCTACTTTAAATGAAGGATCCCTCTTTCTACACGGGACATTGGAGCACTTCTCTCACCATGCAATGTACAGCAAAGATCCAGCTAGATGCCAGCCGGCCAGTGTCTGGTTATGACAAATATCAATAATGTAATATCTGCTCCCTAGACAAATCTCTTAGGTGTTCTGAGAAAGACAGACAAAACCCTACACTGCTAGGTGCTATTTTGCAATGTGGGAAAAGTTCTTCTTAGGCCTTTAAAAAGGGTGCTGGTCAAAACCCAGAACAAATTGGGAGATCTAGCGTTAGAAACAAACACAAGAAAAGGACATATTCAGAAGTGTTATGATTGCACATGAAGAACATAGTTAGTGAGACATGTAGGCAGACTTAACATTATGAGAGAACAGAAGTAACTGTCATATCTATCAACATAGCTAATTTAGGTTATGATTAAATATGGTTTAAGGGCAAAATTGTCCAATCAGCCACATTTCATGAAAACGTGTGTGGAGTTTGGTGACTACAGCTCTTTAGTTAGAGGGACTGGGGAAAAAATTAGACTCAAAGGAAAAAATTTAAGAGAGAGATAATTTTAAAATGATTCCTCTGTCAAAGTTAGTAAATCTTTTAGCAAAAATTATAATGGAAAATTCACTTATCCTCCCAAGAGGTATTGTGTGAAATTTGGAGACTAAATCTTTAAAATGTGAAATGAAAAGGTTTTATTCCTGCTTTAAGTGCATATCTTACCAGAACCTCCACTATGGAGCCATAAAAAAGTTTAATCTGATCTTTTGACCTTGAAAATTTAAAGTGTCTCTGAAAGGTGAATTAGTTCTAATGATCAAGTGTTCCTCCTTGATAGAACAATTTCTGGAAGTTAAAAATAATTTGATGTGTAAAACATTAAAAAAGGTAAAAAAAAAATTACAGATTGTAACAGTTTGAATTCTTAGTGCAGGAGGGAAGAAAATGAGCTATGCTTTAAGTAAATATTTTAAAACAAAAATAATGAAAATGGGTTTAAGAAATTACACAAGAGTAAGGGTAAAAAATGTATAGTTCAAATTTAAGAGGAAATAGTACATTATATGAAACACAAGTTAAGTACAAAACCCTTGGCCATTCGGGAAATTAAACCAATGGGAGAAAATCAAAAGAAGAAGTGTAACATTAGCGTTCCATGACAAAAGGAGATGACTGAAATTAATTTTCCACGTAACTAACGAAAAGCAAGCAGTGATGTTATAATGGCTTTGGCATCTTTTCTTGTTTTAATCAGTAATTCTGGTTTTTAAAAAAATACTTTCAACTTTCTAGTCAGTAGTAGTCACATTTTTTTTTAATAATTAAGAAATATTTCTGTCAACCTTTAAGACCATTACCAGAAAGTGAGAAGTTAACTTCACCAGCTCTCTCAGTATATGTCTGGATTAGACCTTTTACAGTCTGACCCTACAGTTATGGTGCCTTACATCTCACTACATTTCAGATTCTTGAACATAGGTTTTTGAAGACTGTTACCACTCAAATTCAGACTTGGCTATTGAATTAAAAATAAAACAGAGACAGAGTTAAACAACACTGCACAATTTTGATAGATGCTTGCTTTTTGTTTCATCAATGAGACTAATAAATGCTATAGAGTGCAAGCATTTCTCTTGTGTTTTTGTTTTAGAATCTATAGAATCATAGGACAGGAAAGGACCTCGAGAGGTCATCTAGTCCAGTCTCCTGTACTCATGGCAGGACTAAGTATTATCTAGACCAGTGGTCTCCAACCTTTTTATGCCCAAGATCACTTTTTGAATTTAAGGGCAACCCAGGATCTACCCCGTCCTTTCCCCAAAGCCCTGCCCATCCCCCCCCCCCATTCTCCCCTCTCTCTGTCGCTAGCTCTCCCCCACCCTCACTCACTTTCACCGGGCTGGGATAGGGGTTGGGATTCGGGAAGGGTTGCGGTCTCTGGGCTGGGGCCGAGGGGTTCGCAGTGTCGGAGGGAACTCTGGGCTGAGCCTGAGGCTGGGGGTTGGGGTGCAGGAGGGGGTGAGGGGTGCAAGCTCTGGTAGAGAGTTTGGGTGCAGGAGAAGGGGTCCAGGCTGGGGCAGAGTGTTGGTGTGCAGGCGGGTACAGGGTGCTGGCTCTGGGCCGGGGGGTCAGGCCTGGGGCAGAGTGTGGGGGTGCAGGGGGGGTCAGGGCTAGGGGTTGGGGTGCTGGCTCCAAGAGGCTCCTGGGAAGGCCAATGTGCCCCTGAGGCTCCCGGGAGAGGTGGGGAGCATGTAGCTCCACGCGCTGCCCCTCTCTGCAAGTACTGCCCCATAGTTCCCATTGGCCACAGCTCCCTGTTCCTGGCAAAATGGGAGCTGTGGGGACGGTGCTTGCAGACAGGAGCAGCATACAGAGGGAGACCCCTGCCCCCGGGGCTGTGCTGACCACTTTCGGGAACGGCGTGGGACTGGGTCAGGCAGGGAGAATGCCTCAGCGGCAGCCCCACTAAACGACCAGAGATCGTGATCAACTGGGAGTTCCTCTAAGATCGACCAGTTGATCGCGATTGACTGATTGGTGACCATTGATCTAGACCATCCCTGACAGGTGTTTGTCTAAACTGCACTTAAAAATCTCCAATGACAAAGATTCCACAACCTCCCTAGACAATTTATTCCAGTGTTTAACCACCCTGAGAGTTAGGAAGTTTTTCCTAACATCCAAGTTATACTGGCCATGCTGCAATTTAAGCCCATTGCTTCTTGTCCTATCCTCAGAGGTTAACGAGAACAATTTACCTCCTCCTTGTAACAACTCTTTTATGAACTTGAAAACTGTTATCATGTCCTCAGTCTTCTCTTCTCCAGACTAAGCAAAACCAATTTTTTCAATGTTCCCTTATAGGTCATGTTTTCTAGACTTTTAATAATTTTTTGTTGCTCTTCTCTGGACTTCCTCCAGTTTGTCCACATCTTTCCTGAAATGTGGTGCCCAGAACTAGACACAATACTCCAGTTGAGGCCATATCAGCACGGAGTATAGCAGAAGAATTACTTCTTGTGTCTTGCTTACAACACTTCTGCTAATACATCCCAGAATAATGTTTGCTTTTTTTGCAACAGTGTTACTCTGTTGTCTCATATTTCACTTGTAAGCCACTATGACCCTTTCCATAGTAATCCTTTTAGGGCTGTCATTTCCCATTTTGTATGTGTGCACTTGATTGCACCTTCCTAAGAGGACTACTTTGCATTTGTCCTTATTAAATTTCATCCTATTTACTTCAGACCATTTCTCCAGTTTGTCCAGATCATTTTAAATTTTAATCTTATCTCCAAAGCACTTGCAACCTCTCCCAGCTTGGTATTGTCTGCATATTTTATAAGTGCACTCTCTATACCCTTATCTAAATCTCATCGTAATATAGTAATAGAAAATGTTCTAACATGTTTAATAAATTATATATAATACTATGTATGAAAAACACCTGTCGGGTGGTCAGGTACACTTACTCCTGCCTCAGCATGGGGGGATGGACTTCACTAGATGACCTCTTCAGGACCATTTTAGGCCTAGATTTCTATGATTCTGTGAAGTAGAGATCCTACAGATAACAGCATCTTTTACTGCACAGCCCTGATTTATTCCTTCATCATGATCAGTTGGATGATTTAGAAGTCCTGTGGAAAAAATAGTATGTTATCTTGTAATGAAAGACTATATGAATGCACATGCACAAGCAGACTGAATTGGTAATTGTAAAGGTTGCATTGGTAATTGTCATTTCCTAACTTTTGAGCACTTGACCTTGCAACTTCAATGTTCTTTTAATGTTGTCTTTTTCTATGTAAATTCCTAAATTTAAAAAAAATCTGGAAAAAAAAAATTCCACCATGCATAACCATATATACCCAAAGAGGGTTCATTACCAGGTTTGGGACACACAGAACCATAGTGGGGTGCCTCTACCGCTTGAATTAATTGAATAACTGGTAGCAGGCTATTATTCTATATGTAGCTGTTTAACAGCACACTTTTGTAGTTTCTTTTAAATTCAATATATGAATATGTAAAAATAATTGGAATGTATTTTCTGGTAATACCGTAATAAGTATGTGGTCTAGTAAACTCTGAGGCCAAAGGACTTGGAGTTTAAAAACATTAGCCCTGGTCTACACTAGGAGTTGAGGGCGAATTTAGCAGCGTTAAATCGATTTAACCCGTCCACACGACAAAGCCCTTTTTTTCAACTTAACGGGTTCTTAAAATGATTTCCTTACTCCACCTCCAACAAGGGGATTAGCACTGATATCGGCTTTGCCAGGTCGAATTTGGGGTACTGTGGGCGCCATTAGACGGTATTGGCCTCCAGGAGCTATCCCAGAGTGCTCCATTGTGACCGCTCTGGACAGCACTCTCAACTCAGATGCGCTGGCCAGGTACACAGGAA
This sequence comes from Lepidochelys kempii, assembly GCF_965140285.1. NCBI lineage: Eukaryota > Metazoa > Chordata > Testudines > Cheloniidae > Lepidochelys > Lepidochelys kempii. Next base: position 60,756,488 of record NC_136384.1, on the reverse strand, counting down.
AAGGCCTGCGAATTTTTGAATTTCAATTTCCTGTTTGGCCAGCATGGCAAGCTGCAGGTGAGTGCAGAGCTCATCAGCAGAGGTGACCGTGATGGAGTCCCAGTTTCACAAAAGAGCTCCAGCATGGACCGAACGGGAGGTACGGGATCTGATCGCTGTATGGGGAGAGGAATCCGTGCTATCAGAACTCCGTTCCAGTTTTCGAAATGCCAAAACATTTGTCAAAATCTCCCAGGGCATGAAGGACAGAGGCCATAACAGGGACCCGAAACAGTGCCTCGTGAAACTTAAGGAGCTGAGGCAAGCCTACCAGAAAACCAGAGAGGCAAACGGCTGCTCCGGGTCCGAGCCCCAAACATGCCACTTCTATGATGAGCTGCATGCCATTTTAGGGGGTTCAGCTACCACTACCCCAGCCGTGTTGTTTGACTCCTTCAATGGAGATGGAGGCATCATGGAAGCAGGTTTTGGGAATGAGGAAGATAGCTCACTGCAAGCAGAGAAACCAGTTTTCCCAACAGCCAGGAACTGTTTCTTACCCTGGACCTGGAGCCAATATCCCCCAAACCCACAACCAAGGCTGCCTCCCGGACCCGCCAGGCGGAGAAGGGACCTCTGGTGAGTGGTACCTTTTTAAAATAGCATGCATGGTTTAAAAGCAAGCATGTTTAATGATTAATTTGCCCTGGCATTTGCGGCTTTCCTGGATGTACTTACAAAGCCTTTGCAAAAGGTTTCTGTGGAGCGCAGCCTTATTCCATCCACCAAGGTAGGACACTTTACCACTCTAGGCCAGTAGCACATACTCGGGAATCATTGTAGAACAAAGCATTGCAGTGTATGTTTGCTGGCATTCAAACAACATCCGTTCTTTCTCTCTCTGTGTTATCCTCAGGAGAGTGATATCATTCATGGTCACCTGGTTGAAATAAGGTGCTTTTCTTAAGGGGACATTCAGAGGTGCCCGTTCCTGCTGGGCTGTTTGCCTGTGGCTGAACAGAAATGTTCACCGCTGTTAGCCACGGGGAGAGGGGAGGGGCTAGCCACGCGGTGGGGGGAGGCAAAATGCGACCTTGTAACGAAAGCACATGTGCTATGTATGTAATGTTAACAGCAAGGTTTACCGTGAAAGAGTGTACCCATTGTTCTATAAAATGTGTCTTTTTAAATACCACTGTCCCTTTTTTTTCCTCCACTAGCTGTATGTGTTTCAAGAATCACAGGATCTTCTCCTTCCCAGAGGCTAGTGAAGATTAGAAGGTGAAAAAAAGGCACTCGCAATGAAATGGTCTCTGAGCTCATGCTGTCCTCCCACACTGACAGAGCACAGATGAATGCATGGAGGCAAACAATGTCAGAGTGCAGGAAAGCACAAAATGGCGGGGAGGAGAGGTGGCGGGCTGAGGAGAGCAAGTGGCGGGCTGAAGAGAGGGCTGAAGCTGAAAGGTGGCAGCAGTGTGATGAGAGGAGGCAGGATTCAAAGCTGAGGCTGCTGGAGGATCAAACTAATATGCTCCAGCATATGGTTGAGCTGCAGGAAAGGCAGCTGGAGCACAGACTGCCGCTACTGCCCCTGTATAACCATCCGCCCTCCTCCCCAAGTTCCATAGCCTCCTCCCCCAGACGCCCAAGAATGCGGTGGGGGGGCCTCCAGCCACCCAGCCACTCCACCACAGAGGATTGCCCAAGCAACAGAAGGCTGGCATTCAATATGTTTTAAAGTTTCTAAAGTGCTGTGTTGCCTTCCCCTTCCCTCCTCCACCACCTCTCCCAGTGCTTCTGTCCTCCACCACCACCACCCCGGGCTACCTTGGCAGTTATCCCCCTATTTGTGTGATGAATTAATAAAGCATGCATGAATGTGAAGCAACAATGACTTTATTGCCTCTGCAAGCGGTGATCAAAGGGAGGAGGGGAGGTTGGTTAGCTTACAGGGAAGCAGAGTGAACTAAGGGGCGGGGGGTTTCAACAAGGAGAAACAAACAGAACTTTCACACTGTAGCCTGGCCAATCATGAAACTGGTTTTCAAAGCTTCTCTGATGCGCACCGCACCCTCCTGTGCTCTTCTCACCTCCCTGGTGTTTGGCTGTGCATAACCAGCAGCCAGGCGATTTGCCTCAACCTCCCACCCTGCCATAAATGTCTCCCCCTTACTCTCACAGATATTGTGGAGCACACAGCAAGCAGTAATAACAGTGGGAATATTGGTTTCGCTGAGGTCTAACCGAATCAGTAAACTGCGCCAGTGCACTTTTAAACATCCAAATGCACATTCTACCACCATTCTGCACTTGCTCAGCCTGTAGTTGAACAGCTCCTGACTACTGTCCAGGCTGCCTGTGTATGGCTTCATGAGCCATGGCATTAAGGGGTAGGCTGGGTCCCCAAGGATAACTATAGGCATTTCAACATCCCCAACGGTTATTTTCTGTTATGGGAATAAAGTCCCTTCCTGCAGCTTTTGAAACAGACCAGAGTTCCTGAAGATGCGAGTGTCATGTACCTTTCCTGGCCATCCCACGTTGATGTTGGTGAAACGTCCCTTGTGATCCACCAGTGCTTCCAGCACTATTGAAAAGTACCCCTTGCGGTTTATGTACTTGCTGGCTTGGTGCTCCGGTGCCAAGATAGGGATACGGGTTCCGTCTATGGCCCCACCACAGTTAGGGAATCCCATTGCAGCAAAGCGATCCACTCTGACCTGCACATTTCCCAGAGTCACTACCCTTGATATCAGCAGATCTTTAATTGCGTTGGCTACTTAGATCACAGCAGCCCCCACAGTAGATTTGCCCACTCCAAATTGATTCCCGATTGTCCGGTAGCTGTCTGGCGTTGCAAGCTTCCACAGGGCTATTGCCACTCGCTTCTCAACTGTGAGGGTTGTTCTCATCTTGGTATTCATGCGCTTCAGGGCAGGGAAAAGCAAGTCACAAAGTTCCATGAAAGTTCCCTTACGCATGCGAAAGTTTCGCAGCCACTGGGAATCGTCCCAGACCTGCAACATTATGCGGTCCCACCAGTCTGTGCTTGTTTCCCGAGCCCAGAATCGGCGTTCCACCGCATGAACCTGCCCCATTAGCACCATGATGCCTTCATTGCCAGGGCCCGTGCTTTGAGAGAAGTCTGTGTCCATGTCCTCTTCACTCTCGTCACCGCACTGACGTCGCCTCCTCACCCGGTTTCGCTTTGCCAGGTTCTGGTGCTGCATATACTGCTGGATAATGCACGTGGTGTTTAATGTGCTCCTAACTGCCAAAGTGATCTGAGCGGGCTCCATGCTTGATGTGGTATGGCATCAGCACAGAAAAAAGGCGCGAAAGAATTGTCTGCCGTTGCTCTGACAGAGGGAGGGGCGACTGACGACATGGCTTTCAGGGAATTAAAATCAACAAAGGGGGTGGCTTTACATCAAGGAGAAACAAAAACAACTGTCACACAGAATAGCCCCCTCAAGGATTGAACTCAAAACCCTGGGTTTAGCAGGCCAATGCTCAACCCACTAAGCTATCCTGCCCTCTGGTATTTCAGGCAGGACTGAATCTCCATTAAGGTTTTCAAGGTGCCCCTGACAGACCTCACCAAGATGATTGTCAACTGTTGATTTCACGGAGGGAGGGAGCGAGGGAGGAGCAAATGAATACAAAAAAAATCTTGTCTATTTCTTGGTTTGATCCACTCCATCTATCTTTTACATCTTTGGCTGGCAGCAGACTGTGCAGTAGGACTGCAAGCCATCCTCATCTCCTGCCTGCTCACCATAAGATGGTACAATATGTCTGCCTGCAGGACTAAAGAGAATGACCTGGTCGAGTCACTCCTAATTTACTCCCTGCACCCATGTCTGCCCAGGCGCTCCTGACCGACCTTACCAAGGCGGCCAGGAGCACCTCGGACATGATGAGGATGGTTTTCAGGACTATTGCACCATCTGCTGCCACAAGGCAATGGGTTGCTGCTGCTGTGTAGTAATGCAGTACCATATCTGCCAGCACCCTGGAGACATACAGTGATAGTGAGCTAAGCAGGCTCCATGCTTGCCGTAGTATGGTGTCTGCACATGTAACTCAGGAAAAAAGGCGTGAAACGATTGTCTGCCGTTGCTTTCACAGAGGGAAGGCCTGATGACATGTACCCAGAGCCACCCGTGTCAATGTTTTTTGCCCCATCAGGCATTGGGATCTCAACCCAGAATTCCAATGGGCAGCGGAGACTGTGGGAACTGTGGGATAGCTACCCACAGTGCAACACTCCGGAAGTCAACGCTAGCCTTGGTACTGTGGAAGCACTCCAACGAGTTAATGCACTTAGAGCATTTTGTGTGGGGACGCACACAATAGACGACATAAAAACGATTTCTAAAAAAAGACTTCTATAAATTCAACCTAATTTCATAGTGTAGACATACCCTTAATCTCAAAGGTTATTGTATCATGATACAGTTATTACCTCAAAATCAGAAAGAGAAATAATTTTAAAGTATTATCATCTGTAGATCAATATGTATGCGTAAATATATAATCTGTATTGGGTTTTTTATATGGAAATTAAATACGTTAGGGTCAGGAACGTGCTTTCTCAAGTTTTAATAGTTTGCACAACTTAAATACAAAAGACAGGCAAGGTGTAGCACACACGCACACAGAAATGAAATACACTTTTGTTATATTACTGTATTTCTGTTGTGCATGCTTTGTAATGCAGCCTCCTACCCGGTGAATATTCCTCCAGTTTCACTAAATATGAAGTTCCTCTTCTGGATGTATGGATTATGGATGTATGTCTCAGACCCCAAATATGTGACTTTACAGAGGACCTTGATTACAGAAGACCTTAGCTTATAAATGAGCTTAATATAGTTTATATATTGTTTTAAAGAGAGATAGGAGGGAAGCAGAGAGGAATTGGGTTGTTACAAAAAAAAATCTCTCAATCCAAACAGTTTTGCAAAAAGTTTAGTTTCATTTCAATGTATTTTGGAAAAGTTTAATTTTTTTTTAAAAGGTTTGTTTAGAAATTTTAGTGAATTTATACTGAAAACAAGGTTAAAAATTGTAAAAGGTCAAAAACTAAACGCAGCATTTCAAAATGATCAAAACAAACATTTCGGTTGATGAGATCTGAAATTTTATCAGATTGTTGGTTTGTGAACATTTTTGAGATTTTGTCTTTTTGTCCTGTTTCAGGATGGGAAACATTTCAGAATCTCAATTTCTTGCCCAACAGGAAAATGGTTTCCTGCCCAGCTGTACCCGTAATTACTGTTGGACCATTTTAAAATATTTTTTTTTAAAAAATACTTAGTCACCATTTTTCATGGGCCTGTGTGTGTGGGGAGGAGCTTGATTTTTTTTAAAAGGAACTAAATTTTGCAGACACATTATTATTATTATTGTAATGTTAGCTTTTTAAAAAATAACATAAAACAAACATTGTTTTTCTTAAATGATATCAATACTTCAGTTTGGGGGAAAGAAAAAAGGTGTTCAGATGCTCCACCTGTTTCTTCTTTTTCTTCCGCTGGTTTCAACTAACACCAAATCAATAGCAGAGAGAAGTTGGGTAAGACATACTGCCTACTGCAAACCTTCAGTTTCAGATACTGATAACATTATTTATTCAAAGACTGAAAAGTTGTTAATGTGCATAGTTGCTTTTTGGTAACTTTTTATCCAGTTTTTTTCAGCACTTCAGAGTTCTGTACACTATAAAATATATTTTAAGCATGGATAGTACTATGCAGGATTCCACTGCTTTTAAGGGTTTTTTTGTAGTAATGTGTGCATTGTAAAAATCCCATTATTATAATAGGTCCAAAGGATTTGCAGTTCTGGTAGAATATCAATCAACAAGTCTCATAAATTATGAATTATACACTTGAAAATGGCATTTTAAAATATTTTTGACTTAAAGTATTTAATAGAAAAAATAATAAAGCTGTGGGAGTTTTGCACTGCTTGCAAACAACATGGTGGCAATTCACATTTCCACCTAATTTTTGAAAGGTGGAAACCATGGCATTTTCACCTTGAATTTTAAATAAGATTAAACTTTATAGAAAAAATACAGGAGTCTGCATTTTTGTAGCCATTGTCTGAAGAAAACTTAAATACAAAGGAAAAAGTGTAAACAAAACCAGTAGGGGGGAGGGAGTTCCTACTTTGTCTCATCGGTTTCTGCAGAGGCTCTTTGATATACCATAGTGTCTATTTGCTTCATGGTCTGTTGAGAGAAGGCACTTGTCTACACTCCAAAAAGTCCATAGGGCTTCTTCAGCATTGAAAAACTTTTATCATTTACTTGCTGTGCCTTCATAATCCTGATTGAAACATCTGTGGTGGTGTGGAACTCCTTTGAGGGTCATCCTGTTTTGGATCCGGCATCCATCCTTTCCTCTGTATTTCTTTAGTTGCCTAATTTAAATTTTGTAACCCTAAAACTCTAAAAACAGGAATTCTTGTTTCCTTAGGGCCACATGTAGATAGCATGGCATCCTTACTCCCCCATCTTCCTCAAGTTTCTTGGTGGCTTCATGTGACATCCCGTAATATCTATCTATAAGGAATTACTTAACTAAAACTTGTAGGCATCCATTGGACAGGCTTCTGATCAAACATTTTAATTTAAATAAGTGCAGCTAAGGAGAAGGTTGAAGTCTGTTCCAGCTGCTAATGCAAATAGTAATCTAGTTTTCCGTTACTAGCAAGATGGAAGGGCAGAACTCCACATTAGGCTATTGGGGAAATTTGAATACATCAGTGTTTAACAGTCTGGAGGAGTGGGGAGGGAGAGTTCTTAATGGGGGTACAAGGTTTTGCGTTTTAATTTTTGGTAGCTGGGGAGTGGGAGTGGATCTCAGATGGGTATTTTGGCTTCATAAGGAATGGAGAGGGTCCATGTGCAAAAGGTTTGTGGGGAAATCATTCAGGACAGCTGATTTTGCCAAACTTTAATTAGTTAAACCTCTGCTAACTTAAATTTGATTACTTGCCTCAGGTTGTACTATGTTGGGAGTGCCTCTTTTAATCCTGAGCATGTTCTCTTTGAATCCAGCCAGCCTTAGGAAGCCACTCTGGGTATGTCTACATAGCAATTAAACACCGGTGGCTGGCCTGCATAAGCTGATTGGGCTCACGGGGCTTGGTTTGCCTTACTGTAAAATAGCTATGTAGAAGCTCAGGCTCAGGCTGGAACCTGAGCTCTTGGGACCCTGTGAGTGGGGAGGGTCCTAGAAGTAGGGTTCCAGCCTGAGCCCGAACATCTACACAGCAATTTTTAACCCTGCAACCCAAGTCCCATGTGCTCTCATCAGCTGACCCAGGCAAGCCATAGCTGTGCCATGGGTCTTTTATACCAGTTGTGGCAAATTGCCGACACTACTATGGTAGGTCTCTTGCTTTCTCCTCTTGGGCAGGGGTTCAGAGCACTGTTTCTTGCCCCTGAACCTGGGGTATTAACTGCCCCACTAGTGTCCTAGAGGAGGGAAGTGGAGAGGGAGGGACCCGGGTCCGCCCTCTACTATGGGTCCTAGCCCAGGGGCCCTAGTGATAGCGGTAAACCACTAGAACTAGCGGTTCCTTCCCCTGGGCTACTTTCCTCTCCTGCCCTTCAGCTTGTGGGGCTTCCTGCCCTCCCTCTGCACAAACCAGGTGTCCCTTTACCTAGGGTCTTAGTCTTCTTACCCCGCTGCAGCATTTCTCCAAACTGCTCTCTACTCCAACACCAATCCACTCTGCTTCAACTCCTCCCCTTGTCCGATTGAAGGAGGGGTTTTTTATCATGTGACTGGCTTCAGGTGCTTTAATTAATTTATAGCAAACTTTCTTCCCTCTACAGGGAATAAGACTCCCTTCTAAGACTCTCCTGCTGCCCTCTGGCCATGCTGTATCACATATTCCCCCTTCCCCCCACTCAACACCATGGGGTTGGGCTACTTGGGATGAGAGGCAGTGCTGTCGTGATAGGCCATCAGCGTTGCCGTGTTGGCTTCCAGCCCTATGCTGTACCCCGAAATGGAAGGGCTGTAGGGATAGGAACCACCTAGTCACTCTTGCGTTCTTCTTCTTGTTTCTGTGCATCCACTGGAGTGGGGCGTGGTCTGTCATGAGGGTAAACCACCACCCCAGTAGGTAGTAGCAGAGAGTCTCCATAGCCCATTTTACCACCAGACATTCCTTTTCAACGACGGCGTACTTTTGTTCCCTGGGGAGGAGTTTCCGGCAGAGGTGTAAGATCAGATGTTCTTCCTCCTTTACCATCTGCGAAAGGACAGCTCCTAGCCCTACCTCTGAGGCATCTGGTTGTAGGATGAATTCCTTCTCGAAGTCTGGGGCTATGAGTACTGGATGGCAGCAAAGGGCTGTCCTTAAATCTGCAAATGCTCCTTCTGCCGCATCAGTCCACTTTACTATCTCGGGGCCCTGAGCCTTTATCAAATCCGTCAATGGCCCTGCTCTTGTGGCGAAATGAGGGATGAATTTCCGATAGTATCCTACTATCCCTAGAAACGCTCTGACCTGCTTTTTGCGGACTGGTCAAGGCCAACCTTGTATTGCCTCCACTTTATTCCATTGGGGTTTCACCAAACCTCTTCCTACTACATATCCGAGGAATCTGGCCTCAGCTAGTCCTATCACACACTTGAGAAGGTTGGCAGTGAGGCCAGCCTTCCGCAGGGCGTCTAGCACTGCTTCTACTTTTCCTAGGTGCGTTTCCCAGTCAGGGCTATGAATGACTATGTTGTCTAGATAGGCGGCAGCATACTTGGCATGGAGTCGCAGCAATTTGTCCATAATTCATTGGAATGTTGCAGGGGCCCCATGGAGTCCGAAAGGGAGGACAGTGTATTGGGACAGGCCACCGGGTGTAGAGAAGGCAGTCTTTTCCTTGGCATTCTCGGCCAGGGGAATTTGCCAATATCCTTTGGTCAGGTCCAGAGTGGTTAGGTATCGGGCCTTGCCTAACTGATCAACTAGCTCGTCAATGCGTTGTATTGGATAGGCATCGAATTGGGATACTTCGTTCAACTTCCGGAAGTCGTTGCAAAACCTCAGGGTGCCGTCAGGCTTGGGGACTAGGATGATAAGGCTGGACCACTGGCTGTGGGATTCTTTAATAACCCCGAGTTCCAGCATCTTCTTCATTTCTGTCCTAATTGCTTCCCTTTTAGCTTCCGGTATCCGGTACGGTCTTATCATCACCCTTACTCCGGGCCTGGTGACAATATGGTGTTGGACCAGTGTCGTATGGCCCAGTTGGGTACAGAACACATTCTGGTTCCATTGGATCATATCAATGACCTCTGTTCATTGTTCTGGAGTTAACTCAGGAGATATCTTCACCTGCCCCTGTGGGTCATCTGTCTGGGGTGGAGCTCCCTGAATGACCAGGCACGTCTCTCGGTCACACCAGGGCTTCAGTAAGTTGATGTGGTAGATTTGCTCTGGCCTTCGGCAGTCTGGTTGTCTGACTTTATAGTCCACCTCCCTAATGGTTTCCTATCTCATATGGTCCATGCCAGCTGGCTAGGAGTTTGTTTTCTGCTGTTGGCACTAGCACCATCACCCATTCCCCTGGCTGAAATCTCCATACTTTAGCCCAATGGTTGTAATATGTCCACTGGGCCTCTTGTGCTTTTTCCAAATGTTCTCATGTTATAGTGGTTACTCGAGTTATTCACGCTCTCGTCTGTGTCTTGTGCTCAATGACATTTTTTCTTGGGTTTGGTTGTTGCCATCTTCCTTGGCAATATCTAATATTCCTCGTGGGTGACATCCCTACAGTAGTTCAAAGGAGGAGAAACCAGGACGCCTGGGGGACTTCCCTTATAACAAACATTAGATACAGTAGAAGGGTATCCCAGTATTTTCCATCCTGAGCTACCACCTTCCGGATCATACTTTTAAGGGTACGGTTAAACCGCTCAACCAGTCCATCTGTTTGTGGATGGTAGACTGAGGTCCTTATGGCCTGGATGCGGAGTAGGGTACATAAGTCTTTCATTAATTTTGACATGAAAGGGGTTCCTTGGTCTGTCAGGATCTCCTTTGGGATGCCCACTGGCAAAAACCTGGAGTAGTTCTTTTGCTATTGCCTTGGATGTGGGGTTTCTTAAAGGAATGGCTTCTGGATACCGCGTGGCGTAGTCAAAGATGACTAGTACGTTTCGGTGGCCCCGTGCCGATCTTTCCTGTGGGCCCACTATGTCCATCGCTATCCTCTAGAAAGGGACTTCAATAATAGGCAAAGGTTCTAATAGGAGCAGCAAGTGAGGTAGGGGGCTATGCAACTGGCACTCAGGACAGGAGACACAATAGCACTGGATCTCTGTATGTATTCCTGGCCAACAAAACCTTCTTAGGACTCTATCCAGTGTCTTGTCTACTCCTAGATGTCCCCCAAATAGATGACTGTGAGCTAACTCTAGTACTGCCCTTGTGTGTTTCCGTGGGACTAAGAGTTGCTCTACTTCTTCCCCTCGTATTTGCGCTATCCTGTACAACAGATCACGTTTGAGCACATAATATGGCCTTGGGCCTTTGGTCTTTCCTTCCATAGGTACGCCATTTACTTCCACTACCTCCTCCCTTACATTTGCATATAGCGGGTCATTGGCTTGGTCCTGCCCAAAATTCTCACATGCAGTACCAATCTGACCTAATTCCGGGGGCCTGTTTCTACTCCATCCCCTGGGTTGCCCCTACTTGGGCTAGGAACCGCCTCTGAGTCCTCACTGGCCTGAATTATCTCCTGGCCTCCTGAATGGGTTCGCCTACCAACAAGGGAGGTTTTCTCGTTCTCTGCTAGAATCCTGGTCCATAATCTTTTATCTGCCCTCCTTTCCCGCTTAGACTTTCGGGGTTTTCCGGGGGATGAGAATAACTCCGGGCAAATTCGGCAAACATTGGGGTGAGGCTATCTGTAGGTGCCTCCGTCTCAACCCGGGGATTGCTACCCTCCCCTGGCTCTGCTCGGGGGAGTAAGCTCTCAAACCCGGGGAAGTCCCTACCAATTTAAACAGGGGAGGGGAGCCTGCGGACCATCCCTGCAGTCACCCATGTAGTAGTCCCCTGGATCTCAATCCGTACCAGGATTGTGGGGTAGAAATTTACAGTGCCATGAACGCACGTTACCCCTGTGTTTTTGGCCCAGGTTAGTTGGTCTTGCCCCACCAACTTCCCCGAGACCAGCGTGACAGCACTCCCAGAATCTATTAATGCTATGGTCTCAATACCATTGATTTTTACTGATCTTGTATACCCATGTGAAGTCATTGCGACCCCTACCAGGCCGATTAGGCCACATTGCTCCCCGTGATCCCGCAGATTACATTGCATAGGCTCTTCCCTGTTGGGGCATTGGGCTGCTATATGCCCCAATTCCCCACACTCGTAACACCGCCCCCTTATTCTGGTTGCCGCCCTCTGTCCTCTCTTCCCAAACCCCCAGGTCCCTTCTTGGCCTCAGGCCATTCCTCGTTGTCTTTCTTCCCAGTTATGGTTCTCCTGAAGTTCTCGACAGTCCTGGGCCTTGGGTTTGGGACTGGCTTCCTGGTTTGCCATGTCTTACCCCCTGGGGTCTGGAAGAGTTCGCGGGCTGCCAGCTGTCTTTCCGTGAGGGAGACCAACTCATCATAGGTGGAGGGGTCATTCTGGCGAACCCAAGCCCGGAGGCCTGGTGGTAGCCCCCTCATATACTGGTCCAGTACCAGGAGCTCCATCATCTTCTCAGAGCTCAGTACAAAAAGGTATGTTACAATTATTTGGGGTTCTTTTATTAAAGTATATTCATTATTTGTTAATCTTCAGGTTCTTATTTTAGAGAGATCTTAGTGTCCTATGTTTTAGGCTTTGGCATATTGAAAATATTGAGAATTTAGCCCCCTTTCCTAGGTACATTTCTCTCCGCTCATTTACTTTGACAGTCCATATATTGCTGATTCCATTAAAAATCTGGCAAACTTTTTTTGAAATTATGAAGATCCTGTGTTAAGTTCATGTTTGTAATTTATTAAAATGTATCTTTGAATTCCATTAAAACAATTAGGTGTGGGATATTATTTATATATTTTTTTCCTTTTCTGCAGACATGCTAGTGAGTGTTAGTCGATCAATTAGAGGCTTTACCATTAATGGATATAGACAATGGACAATTCTAAGAAAGAAAGAAACGTGATTCTGCATTGTGCCAAAATGGCACTATTTTTATAAATCTCAGGCAACAAACTTTTCCATAAGTATACACAGAACATTTGAGAATCCAAAGGCTGCCTCCAGACTACATTAAACAATACTTTCCCAAAGACTTCTCAGAGTTTCCTGAAGAATGTTGACTAACCTTAAGTTTCCTTTCTTTTCTTTTTAAACTTCATGCTAAAATTCTGCTGTGACCCTGAAAATATATGTACTCTAACACTTTAACCTCTACTTTTAACAGGGAGTTAATTGCATCATCATATACACCACAGTGAGAATATAATCTTATGTCTGAATATTGTTACTTAAGAAGTAATAGCAGCTACGTATGTTAAAATGAAAGTACTCACAAAAATCTACTATAATAGATTTGATACAAAACCATGTGTGTAAAAATGAGTGTTTATTATAGCAAATATAGGAATTACTAGCACTACCTACTAGTGGAAATATAGAACTGAAAATGATTTTTGCTAATTTATACATAGTAAAAATCTGTCAGCAATCACTGAGTGGACTGACAAATTCACTTTTTTAGTGGTGGTGGGTTGTCGTCTTATCCATTTTAGAAAGAAGTATAGTTACTGCATTACAGGAGATTTAGAGAGTGATGTCTGAAGACAAGTTGTCTAAGAAAGGTTGCCTCATACATCCTTGTATAATTAGTTATATTTTTTTATATTATTTCATTGTAATAACGAAGTATGATGGAGGACAATAACATATCTACTGGACAACAGTCAAATTAACTCCAACATAGAGAAGATGAAAGTTACTATTATGTAGAACAAATCTGAAGAATGTGAAGTTTCAGAATAGTACCTGCATGATAGCATTAAGTATAATGATTTTGGTGAAAATTTGGAAATAGCCTGGTTTGCAAGACATCTTGGGTTTGTTTGGTGTTTGTGTTTATCTGAAAACACACTTTTAATAAAATCCTTGATTAGGTGATTTACTTTTTTTTTTTTTTTTTTTAGGGTTTGACCAATATATGTTTGTTCTCTGAAAAATTCTTCTTAGTCAGGTAACAGAGAACTATTTAGAATTCTGTTTGGAGTTATTAGTTCTGGTGATTTTAAACAATGATGTATGAAAATGGAACAATCAGAGGTTGCTTTTTTCCCTATAAGCCAAGTAGATCATGCAAGACTGAGAGGAGCAAATACATTGTTTTGACAAGTAAACAGAACAAATATGACATAGTAGTCTTACAGGAATGCATAAATGAAAACTAAGCTGTCATGTTTACAAAATGACTTTTTTTTTCACATGAGGAATGTGTTGAACAATAAATGAGCTGTAGAATTCAATGGTGTCTGCATGTTTGGTAATCATGTAAGAAGAACTGAAGAATGTGCATACATTTTGCTTGATTGAAGAGCTACTTTATTAAGAATTTTGAATTATTTAAAAATTTGTATGCCAAGACACACTACAACATTGAAATATTGTGTATATCTAATATGCAAGAATTACTACATGGGTAACTGATCTATAAGAAGAGTTGAACAAACCAACTGGATTGGTTGAACACAAAAGGTAGGTTTGATTCATGTGGAGGTTGCACTAACTGATTCAGGTCCACACTCATATAAATTTTGGAAGAATCCTAGAAAGAAAATGCATTTGATTTCAGTCACCAAGTCTGATGATAAATCTCCATGACTAGGAAGAAAATACCTTTCCTCCAAATTGTCCTGGGTTCCATACAATCCAGACAAAAGATTGGTGAATGTTTGCCAAGCCATACTCTTGCCCGTGGTAAGTTTTTGGTTTTTTTTCCCATAAGACTGATTTGTCCTATTTATGACACCTTATATCCAGCCCCTGAAGAAACCTATGCAACCTTGGTTGGCAGTGAATTAAATTCTAGATGTAGACAGTTTACTTCTGTTTTATCACCCTGGAAAACCTTCAAGTCTCTTCTCTGATAGGAGTCAGTTCTTAATCACTATTAGTATCAGTCATCACTGATGTATCCAATGTGAATTTGGAGGGCTCACTTCTTAAATCTGACAGTTATCAGTCAAAGTGGAACATGTACAAAGCCAAAATGTTCAGCCAAAAATGTGGACCTTGAAAGTTCTTTTTGCTTTTAATCAAGGGATATGTAGTACCAATCAGTTAATAACTAAGGAGAATGTTAAAAAGTATCTACTAAAGATAAACATTGTAAAATCTGCAGGCCTGGAGAAATTAAACCCAAGAGTCCTGAAAGAGTTGACTGAGGATATCTCTGGCTCACAGATATTAACTTTTAATAAATCTTGAAATATACAAGAAATTCCAGAAGACTGGGAGAGTGCTAGTGTGTCTATATTCAAAAAGGGCAAGCACAATGACCTGGGTAGTTATAGGCCAATTAACCTAACATCAATTCCAGGCAAAATAATGGAAAATGTTGATACAGGATTCAATCAATACGTAATTTAAAGGATGGGAATATAAGTGATGAAAAATAGATGTTGTCAAGCAAACCTGATTTCAATTTTGATTAGATTACAAGTTTGGTTGATAAAGGTAACTGCATAGATGGAACGAGTCCCATATGAGGAGAGATTAAAGAGGCTAGGACTGTTTAGCTTGGAAAAGAAGAGACTAAGGGGAGATATGATAGAGGTATATAAAATCATGAGTGGTGTGGAGAAAGTGAATAAGGAAAAGTTGTTATTTACTTGTTCCCATAATATAAGAACTAGGGGCCACCAAATGAAATTAATGGGCAGCAGGTTTAAAACAAATTAAAGAAAGTTCTTCTTCACTCAGTGCACAGTCAACCTGTGGTACTCCTTGCCTGGAGAGGTTGTGAAGGCTAGGACTATAACAGGGTTTAAAAGAGAACTGGATAAATTCATGGAGATTAAATCCATAAATGGCTATTAGCCAGGATGGGTAAGGAATGGTGTCCTTTGCCTCTGTTTGTCAGAGGGTGGAGATGGATGGCAGGAGAGAGATCACTTGATCATTATCTGTTAGGTTCACTCCCTCTGGGGCACCTGGCATTGGCCACTGTCGGTAGACAGGATACTGGGCTGGATGAGCCTTTGGTCTGACCCAGTATGGCCATTCTTGTGTTCTTAACATGACTTACAGTCAGACACATAAGAAGCTCAATCTGTTTAGTTTATCAAAAAGATGGAGAGGTGACTTAATTGTTGAGTACCTTTACTGGAAGACAGTACTAGGTACTACAAGGCTCTTCAGCCTTGTGTAGAAAGGCACAACAAAAATGAATAGCTCGTAATTAAAGCCAGATGATTAGAGATAAGATATTAGTTTTTAAACAGTGAGAGTGATTAAACTCTGGAACAAACTATCAGAGGAATTGGTAGCTTCTGCATCTCATGTCATCTCAAATCAAGACTTAAGTGCCTTTCTGGAAGATATGCTTTAGTGAAACCCTAGTAATCAGACTAAGTATAGGAGTAACTGTATTAAATTCTATGGCTTGTGTTATACAGGAGGTCACAATAGATGATTTAATGGTCCCTTCTGGCCTTAAAATATCTGATGTACCAATGCTGACTTATACATGACAGCAGTGCTTTTTGTGAGCAAGCAGGGAATTTTTCACTCCCAACCACTTTGACCATATAGCCCTTTGTATTGCCATCTAACTCTTAGTGCTGTCCGCCACGTAGCTGGCAAAAAGAATGTACTTACAGACAATTTACATCTCAGATTACAGACCCAAAATGAGTGGACTCTGCTATGGTCTATTGATCTGTAGTTATCTATCAGCAAATTTCTCTGCAAAAAGCAATAAAGCAAAGTTACCCTCAGTTTTGTTCCAGAGCAGGGAAGGACAGTAACTTAGTAACAAAACTTGTTTCTTTTTGACTGGAATAGAAACTGCAGTGTGATTACTCCCTCACCCCAATGACTGTAGTGAAAGATACAACAGTGCCTAACAAAATTTATTCTGACTGTTCTGATGGCTTTGGCTTGATCCAGGAGCTTCCATAATATCTACTAATGTTGCCAGACTTTGACTCAGGAAGACATTGTCATTCTGGAATTGTTTCATCTTTGCTGCTTGAGTCATGGGACATTGGCAGTCCGACTCAGCTCGCTCTGAAGTACTGAATACTTTAATGCAGCCCAGGAAACCATTTATATTGAAATGTTACTGTGATGGGATTGACCAGCATGGAAGGGATTAAGGAGCTGCTTTGGGCAAGAGTGGCCCTGCCCCCCCGCACAAATACAAATCATGCCAGAACTGGAGGAAGCATTAAAAGGAGGGGACTCCACTCAGATGGGGCAACCCTGGGAAAGGAACAGTCTGTTTGAGCTACTTAATTCCCAGAGAGAGGTCTGACAGGCAACCAACTCTCCATCCTTTCAGAAAGGAGAACATGAATCCCCTGGGCTAAGAAGGGGAAAGAAACTGAGACTTATACTGGAGTCCTAGCAGACTCTGGGGTAACTGATGCTGCCAAAGCCCTCTGAAGTAAGAGAGGCCAATATCCTGACTGACGCTGCCTGTAGGTTTTCTTCCTTTTCCTTTATGCTTTTATTTAACTTCATTTGCTGACTGTGAACAGTTTTGTTTTTCAGCTGGGACACTGACGGGAAGAAACAGTAGGCCTCAGCCAGACGTTTTAGTGCTGGAGCTTCTTGACGGACACACTTGCACTGACAGCAGGGGTGGGGTCAGTTGGACTTGTGCTCCCCATATAGCTCCTGCAGGGGACATTCTGCCAAGTTCAGCTTCGTGGCAGTTATTTCTAGAAATGGAAAGTTTTCCCTATTGGTAGCAGATAACACGCCACTACATTCTGCCCCCATATGAACTATTTTGAACTACAGCTTTTCCTCTGACGCTTCACTGCACCATGTACCAATGGGCAGAGTTTTCAGTGATCTCACTATCTCAAGATTCCTTAAAAGAATGATAAATGTCCTCCCACTGTTCAGGAAGCTTGCCTTGATATGGGAACTCATCTTGGTGCTGCTATCAGCATTAATGGAGGCACAACTCAAGCTTTTGGGAGAGTGTTCTTTATTTCACCTCCCATTTAAAGACTGCATTTTTAATTGCGGTAACATCAGTAAGAAGAGTTTCTGAGTCATAAGTTTTAATACTGATCCTCACTTCATTGTATTCCACAGGTAAGATGTTGACCTATTCTGCATCTCAGGTTTTTTTTACCAAAAGTGGTATCTGAGTTCCAGCTAAATCTCAGAGTATTGTGAGATGTCAGAAGGGCTTTGAATTCTTATTTGGAGAGGATTATAGCACTTAGGAAGTCTCTTAGACTGTTTGCAGCTTTTGAGAATTAGTTTAAAAGAAATGGTATGTCTATATATACACTGTCTCTAAGGGTCCGTTGCATTCCATGGATAATCTTGGATATGAACATTCAGTGAGGAGTCACTTGTGGACTGCTTGTCTAGAAGATTTCAGCAGTGTTAGAGGATAGATTCACAAGGGTGCATATTGTGGTAGGGTACCTCCTTCACCTCGTTGGCCTCAGTGTTTCTTCCTTGGTTAGTTCGGGGTCTGGAGTAAATCAGACTGACTTCACTCTGGTTTTATTTTTCCTTATTTACATGCTGGTTCTCACGATAGGCCCAAGAAGTTCTCTTAAGCAAAAGTAAAAAAAAACAAACTTCCTGCTCAACACAATGGGATTGGGCTACTTGGGTCGAGAAACATTGTACCCTTGACAGACCATCAGCATTACCAGGCCTGATTCCTGCCCTGTATTGCACTCTGAAATGGAAGGGTTGTAGTAGTAGGAACCTTATCTTATTACTCTTGCATTTTTCTCTTTTTTCCAGTGCATCCACTTGGGGAAGGGGGGGGGCATGGTCTGTAATGAAGGTAAACCTCTGTCCAAGCAGGTAATACCAGAGGGTTCCTATGGCCCATTTTACTGCAAGGCATTCCTTTTCCAATACAGTGTACCTTTATTCTCTGGGAAGGAGTTTTCTGCTGAGGAACTAGATGGGGTATGCTTCCTCTCCTATCATTTGAGAAAGTACGCCCCCCAACCCTACCTTGGAGGCATCCATTTGTACTATGAACTTTTCAAAGTCTGAACCACTGACTATGGGATTCCTGAATGACCCTCAGCTCCAACGTCCTCTTAACTTCCTCACTGATCTCTTTTCTTTTAGTCTCTGGGATCTGAAATGGTTTAACCTTCACCTTTACGCTGGGATCTGTGATGACGTGGTGATGAGCTTCTATGATTCTGTCTGGCTTCTCTGGGAACACATCATGGTTCCAGTCATCATCATTTTGACTACCTCTATTAATTGTTAAGGGTCAATTCAGGAGATATTTTTATTTGTCCCCAAGGTTTATTGCCTTGGGGGGTTTATCTAGGGTGACCATATAAGCTCCACAGTCCTGCTAGGGCTTCAATAGATTGAGGTGGTAGATTTGCTTCTGGTGATCAGATTGTCAAATCGTATAGTCACCCTCCCCAACAGCTTTTTTTACTTTGTGTGGCCCCTGCCATTTGGCTAAGAGCTTGCTTTCTGCTGAAGGTACCAGCACCATTATCCAATCCCAAGGCTGGAATCTCTGGACCTTCGCTTGATGATTGTAATACGTCTGTTGGGCCTCTTGTGCTTTTTCCAGGTGTTCCTGCGCTATGCGAGTGACTTGGGCTATTCTGTCCCACATCTTCATCACATGTTCACTGACATTCATTCTCTGGTTAGGCTGTTCTTCCTAGCCCTGGTGGCAATGTCCAATATGGCACTGGAGTGGTGACCATACAGCAACTCAAATGGGGAAAAACCAGTGGATGGCTGGAGTACTTCCCTTATCACAAACAATAGGAAGGGTAGTAAGGTATCCCAGTTTTTCCCATCTCGCCTCACTACTTTCACTACTTTACTCACTACCTCACTACTTTTTAAGCAGGTGGAAGGGGCAGGGCCCATTCATTTACCTATACACACTAAAGTTCATAATTTTGCTCTTAGAATTTTCTGATGTCACTTTTTAGTTGTAACACCGAGTTCTGTCAAGCATAATAGTGACAAACTTCCTTCTGTATCATAAAGTTGTTTTATAGCGAGTAATTCTGTTACTATTAGGAAAATAGTAGCTGATTTTGTTTATGACTAAACTGTGGGTTACTAATAAACTACTCTATTTAATTTAGTTTTAAGATATACTGCAAGTTGCTCCTCTACAGTACTTCATGCAATAGCATGCAAAGATGTATATTTTCACTGGTTTAATGTTCCCATTATAAATATTTATACCTTGTTAATCTAAGCATAACTTCAGAAAACCAAATATCATATGAACCTTAGTATTTAAAATAAAAGCTACATTTTTTTTATTATTTAATCCCATTTTTTTACATTTGCTATTTCTTTTCCATTTATTTCAGGTGCTGGAAATGGAGTGGGGAGGTGAATATTCTCTTGATTCTTCCAACTTAGATTGTTTGTTAAACATTCTTCCTGGGGACCTGGAGTTTCAACAGATCCTCAGTGACATTGATGAGAAAATAAAGAAAAATTCTGCTAGGTAACATGTTTTAAATGTTTCCTTTTTTGTCCAATGTATCAGTAAGCCATTTACATTTCTAAAAGATTTGTTTCCTTTCCTCTTTTTGTAATGCTAACATAAAATATTTAAAGTTTATTTCACTACCAGTTTTGCCTTAATTCAGCCAACACCTGTGGTTTGGGGTTTTTTTGCCCCGGGGGAGGGGGGAGGAGGTTTCATGCCTTAGAAGATATTAGCTACCTTTTTATTTGTTTCTCTCTGCATAGCTAATATTAATAGCTTGAATCGTCACAGACTTTGAAAACAGTGAATTTGCTTTGATACAGAAATGGAGAGAACATATGTTTTCAGTGTTCTCAAACCTCAGACATGGTGCTGAGGTTGAGGGTGAGGTTTGCTTTTATTTTATTAATTGCAGTTTTAATCGTACTGCTAAACAATAGAATACCAGTAGAAATTTATTAAATATTTTGGATGTTTTTCTACGTTTTCTTATATATTGTATTCTGTGTTAAATATTTGCACTTTAAAAATGATAAACAAAAGAAATAGTATTTTTCAGTTCACCTCATACAAGTACTGTAGTGCAAACTCTGTGTCCTGAAAGTGCAATTTACAAATGTAGATTTTTCTTGTTACATAACTGCACTCAAAAACAAAACAATGTAAAACTTCAGAGCCTACAAGTCCACGGAGTCCTACTTCTTGTTCGTCCAACCACTAAAACAAACAAGTTTATTTAAGTTTACAGGAGATAATGCTGCCCTCTTCTTATTTACAATGTCCCCAGAAAGTGTGAACAGGCATTTCCATGACACTTTTGTAACTGGCATTGCAAGGTATTTACGTGCCAGATATGCTAAACATTTGTATGCCCCTTCATGCTTCGTCCACCGTTCCAGAGGACATGTTTCCATACTGATTACACTCGTAAAAAAAATAATGTATTAATTAAATTTGTGACTGAACTCCTTGAGGGAGAACTGTATGTCCCCTGCTCTGTTTTACCCACATTCTGTCATACATTTCATGTTATAGCAGTCTTGGATGATGACCCAGCATGTTGTTCATTTTAAGAATACTTTCACTGCAGTTTTCAGAAAATGCAAAGAAGGTACCAATATGAGATTTCTAAAAATAGCTACAGCACTCGACCCAAGGTTTAAAAATCTTTAGTGCCTTCCAAAGTCTGAGAGGGCTGAGGTGTGGAGAATGCTTTCAGAAGTCTTAAAAGAGCAACAGTCCAATGCGGAAACTACAGAACCTGAACCACCAAAAAAGAAAATCAACCTTCTGCTGGTGGCATCTGACTCAGAGAATGAAAATGAACATGCATTGGTCCACACTGCTTTGGATAGTTATCGAGCAGAACTCATCATCAGCATGGACCCATGTCCCCTGGAATGGTGATTGAAGCATGAAGGGACATATGAATCTTCAGTGCTTCTTGCACGTAAGTATTTTGCGATGCTAGCTACAACAGTGCCATGAGAATGCCTGTTCTCACTTTCCGGCGACATTGTAAACAAGAAACGGGCAGCATTATCTCCTGCAAATGTAAATACACTTGTTTGTGTGAGCAATTGGCTGAACAAAAAGTAGGACTGAGTGGACTTGCAGACTCTAAAATTTTACATTGTTTTATATTTGAATGCAGGGTTTTTTTTACATAATTCTACATTTTTAAGTTCAACTTTCATGATAAAGAGATTGCACTACAGTACTTGTATTAGGTGAATTGAAAAATACTATTTCTTTTGTTTTTTTACAGTGCAAATACTTGTAATCAAAAATAAATATAAAGTGAGCACCGTACACTTTGTATTCTGTATTGTAATTGAAATCAATGTATTTGAAAATGTAGAAAACATCCAAAAATATTTAAATAAATGGTATTCTATTATAGTTTAACAGTGCTATTAATCGCTGTTAGTTTTTTTAATTGCGCAATTAATCCATATAAATAAGCCATTCTTTTGCTTATTCTAAAGCCCATTTTCTTATTGGAATAATAGCAGAGGACTTTCTAACTTGCATATGTTTTGGAGTACACTTTAAAGCATTACTTGTGGTAAAATATTTCATTATGAAGAATGGGTAAATCTGTTATATTCTCTTACTCAGAAAAGATACACAAAATTCAGCTGTGTGAAATCTCTGAATAATTATTCAGAGGGATTAATCTTTGCTCTGCCTTGGACTTTCCTGTGGGCAGGTCACTTAATAGTTCTGTATCTCAGTTTCCATTTCTGTAAAATAAGAATATCTTCCTCATAGATGTTGTGTGGCTAAATACATTAATATTTGTAAAATACATGGAGATCCTTGAATGAAAGATGCTGAGTGCGGAAAGTATACTGGTCACTGTTTAAAAAGATAATATTTGCCCACTAATACGACAGTAATTTCTTGTTTTGAGGAAGAAACTGGAATTTTAGATACCACTCTGGGTAAATACTGGCTTTTTAACAGTAATGATTGTGTTGTTATTCCATAAACATCTGAAGTATGCAGCCAAAGCATTTCTGAGACTTCAGAGGCTATCTTTGATGAAGTGTGATTTAGGATTGTATAGCTTAATGAGGAGGCCCTCCTGGGTAGGAGGACTTTGTCCACTGCTCACAAAACTATCCACCTTATTCAGGAAGCAGTCCTCTATAATATGCACCCACAGAAGCTATACTTTACAGTTCTTTCTTTTTTGCTTAAGTTAATCTAGCTGAAAACTGAATTTTTATGACATCAGTGTATTGCTGTTTTTAACAAAAGGTAATACATTTCTTACAGGTTTATTAAAAATTTATTTAATCTTTACAAAAGTCAATGATAGTGATAATCCTACAATAGGGATAATAATGAAAATCTAGCAACTATAGAATTGCAGTCCCCTTCATAGTCCTATTCCCCAATCTGTTGACATCAGTGGAAATGTGGGGCATACTCAGAAAAGTCCAGTTGATGTCCTTACAGTGTCAGAAGTATCTGAAGTTTTAAGTTGCTCTGCATGAAATGTTACACATCCAGGAAGGCCACCATCAGCATTTTGGCAGGTGTGTATGACAATCTTTTGTTACCTCTTCTGCCTAAAAGGTGTGTAGTTTGTGAGGGGTTGGGCCATTTTTTGACGGCAGAAGTAAATCCCAGCTGTTTGTTGCTTTCACTATCACTTTATATCCATTCCCATATCAATTTACATTCTCAAGTCTCTTTCTCCCTCCCCCCCATTCCTCCCTTCCCCCCGAATAGTTGAGATTGTCTTTAGCAATTCTAGTTCCACAAATTAGAAGGACCTGCAGCTATGAACTTTGGATGGCCCAAAGAAGAGAGGCAAGGATTTTGTCTTCTGGATTGATAGCAGAGTGTGGTATGATAGCAGTACAAGCCACTGATGCTCTTGCTGTAGAATTCTGAATTTCTACAGTCTTGTTTTTCAACAATAGCAGCTCAATCAAGAAGACCCTGAGCTTTACCAGATGTTATTTTGCATCTGTAAAATGTCGATTTCAGGAATGGAGAGGCGCTTAACAAAAGATGAACAACATCTGAGGTGACTTTTTAATTAAAAAGAGTATTGTATTGCTAATATATTATAGGAAATGAAATCATTTTTCAGTTACCATTGATCTTTGCAAGTAGTATGATAAGGAAGCTACTCTGTGCGGTATGTTGATGCAATTGGACCTATTGGTCTATTTTTCATCGGATAGATTTATGTTTTTATTATACTAAAGAGAATAAAAATAATAGTATACAGCATGTATATATAAAAAAATTAAACAGTATATGAAAATTATGATCCAGAAGTGTGTAATCACTTGTACACTGATTCATGGCCTTCCAACAGACCAACTTTTACAAAATTGTATGACATGACAAATAAGTTATGTTCCGCTCACCAACAGCAGTTGAATTACCTCCAGTATTTTTGTACTGTAATTGTTCTATTTTTCTCCTTGTGATATAAACAGGGGAAAAAAAGGAACATCTGTGCAATATGTTTTTTTCCCTAAGTTTTAAGAGAAAAGATGGTTAACACGTATGTAAGAGAACTTTCATTACACTTGAATTTTAACTTTATTTTTATAGCAGTTTATGAAGGCAGCCAATTTGACCAGTTTCAGTGCTGGCCAGGTTTGTGTGCCAAACTAAGCCTTGGGTTATTCTAAGGTGAAGTCATGTTTCACTTTTTCATTGTAGGCTGCCATTTCTCTCTCTTCATCTCCTTTCTCCCTACACACATTTGAACTTTATTATAAATGGGTAACTATTTTAATTGTCTAATATGGAGGTTTCAGAATTCTTAATACAGCTGATGTACAAATACTCTACAGGAATTAAAAGTTCAGCTGACATTGTATGATTAGCTTTTTTGTTGTTGTAATTAGTGGAACACCAGGAAATAACTGTATAGGGCTTGAAATCATGCTTATGATGCAGCTCTTCTCAAAAGTGACTGTGTAAATATGGCAAAATTAAATGCTTAGCAGATCTTTGTGTATTCAGTCAAGTCTGCTTACTTTAAGTGGATACATTTTTAAACTGCTTTTTACTCCTGATAGCTTTGCAGAGCTAGCACAACTCTATAAGAGTGAGGTAGATTTCGTTCCTTCTTCTGCATACACAACAGAATTATTTACTAAGATTCAGTTACATCTCTGCAACCTCATTGAAGACTATGGTTTTGGACAAGTGTCACTAAGGGCCCAATTTGGTCTGCAGAACTTATGCACAAAGGAGAAGGATTGACTCTCAGATTCCAGGTTGCGTTTGCTGTGGTGACAGTTTTAAAAAAAATATTTCACATGTAAACTGAACACAGTTGATGTGGAAATGGCAAACATGGATCCCTGCAACTCCATTTGTAGAGTCTCTTTTCAGAGAAGAACTTGACATAAAGCGTGGTTTAAGTTAAGTTTAAGTTCAGTGGTGACTGAACTGGGTATTCATTCATTTCAGTTAGCCTTTTACTGCTGACCTCCATCCGAGATTTTAACATGTTAATAATGATAAAACAAACAAGATTTGAAAGTAAGAATAGGCATCTTGCATTATCTTTCTCTGTTGTAAGTCCTGTTTACCTGTGTTTCTTTGCCCCACCTTACTGTGTTATGTTTAATTTAATTTTTTCAGCTCCTCAGGACAGATATCTGTTACTGTTTTCTAAAAATCACCAGACATACTTATAACTGCATAACTAACAAGGCTTGGTTGACCAGAGTGGACTGCATTAAAACTGGATTTAAAAAGAATGCATATGATGGCAAATCAACTCTGCTTAAAAAATCCCAAACCAATAGGGTAAGCTAGTTATGCCCCTTTTGTTGGGAGTGGAAGGAATATATACATCTAGGTGGCTATAAACATATACCCAAAAAAAACCAGTTAACAAAACATCAGAAGTATAACAAAAATGAAAAGTTATTCACCTGTGTGAAAGCTCAGGGTTTTATCCTAGATCTATAGCTATGGGTTCAGAGCCTAGCCTTCTTCCAGGAGTCTCCTCCTATTCCAGGATCAATTTTATGGCAAATCCATTAGCCACCAATTTAAGCGTAAGCTTTTAACCATTTGTTTTCTGGGAAGAAAGTGGTGGACCCAGTTACACATTGTAGTCAAAGCACGCTCTGAAGTTTCTACATAATACTGTAGTTGAGAGAATGTTTTTTAACTACATATGTCAAGCAATTAAAAAAATTAATCATGATTAATTGAACTGTTAAACAATAATAGAATACCATTTATTTGTATATTTTTGGATGTTTTCTACATTTTCAAATATATTTATTTCAGTTATAACACAGAATACAAAGTGTACAGTGCTTACTTTATATTTATTTTTATTACAAATATTTGCACTGTAAAAAACAAAAGAAATAGTATTTTTCAATTCATCTAATAGAAGTACTGTAATGCAATCTCTTTGTCATGAAAATTGAACTTACAAATGTAGAATTATGTACCAAAAAATTACATTAAAAATAAAGCAATGTAAAACTAGAGCCTACAAGTCCACTCAGTCCTATTTCTTGTTCAGCCAATCGCTCAGACAAACAAGTTAGTTTACATTTGCAGGAGATAATGCTGCCAGCTTCTTGTTCACAATGTCAGCGAAAAGTGAGAAAAGGCATTCACATGGTACTTTGTAGCCAGCATCACAAGATATTTACATGCCTATTCTCACTTTCTGGTGATATTGTAAGTAAGAAGTGGGCAGCATTATCTCCTGTAAATATAAACAAACTTATTTGTCTTAGCAATTGATTGAATGAGAAGTAGGACTGAGTGGACTTGTAGACTCTAAAGTTTTGCATTGTTTTGTTTTAGAGTGCAGTTATGTAACAAAAAAATCCTAAATTTGTAAGTTGCACTTTCACAGTAAAGAGATTGCACTACAGTACTTATATGAGGTGAACTGAAAAATACTGTTTTTGTTGATCATTTTTACAGTGCAAATATTTGTAATAAAAATAATAATATAAAGTAAGTGGTGTACACTTTGTATTCTGAATTGTAGTTGAAATCAATATATTTGAAAATGTAGAGAAACATTTAATAAATTTCAATTGGTATTCTATTGCTTAACACTGTGATTAATCGTGCTTAATTTTTTTAATCGTGATTAATTTTTTTGAGTTAATAGTGTGTGTTAACTGCGATTAATTGACAGCCCTATTTTTAATTTGTTTGTAATATCCTTTTGCCTGGTCCACACAGGCTGGACTAACTATGTTAGAACACAGTGTGGACACAAATAAGTTTAAACTGTACTTAAGCAAACTTATTAAACTTCTTGAAAACCTTGTGAAGGTGCTTAGGGACATGCCATCTTAACATACCCACGTGTAAAGTAACAATAAAAACAAAATTTCCTCCTACACAGACTTAATGTAGCCCCTCTTCTTCAAGTCCCTATTGTATTCTACAATGGGTTCATGCATGTGCACCATGCTCCCAGAGCCAGAGAATTTGAAAGTAGCTTTCGTTAGTCCGCACATGTGCTTTGGCTCACTTCGTGCCTCTGACTGAGGGGGTAAAGGGTAAGGCAGACAGACCATCTCTCTAGTTCCTTCTCACCACCACATGTTCCGAGTCAGAACCTCCGGTAGCTTCAGCTTCTTCCTACAAGATAAGATTTAGCTTTAGCTTTGTAAATAGTTTTAACAGCGTGTACAGTTTTTAGTGTTTTGTAGATCTCTTAGTGTTAAACTTAGTCTCCTTTTGGGGGGAATCCCCCACCCACTTGTATGGGTACTGGATTATGCCCAGAACTCCTGGCTTCAAACTTTGCACTTCTTGCCTACGATCTTTCTTGGTCAGTGATGACTACCAGTGCTGCCTGTACTGCCTTGGGGAAGCCCACATTGCAGCGAGGTGCAGTATCTGCCAATCATTCCCCAGCCATACCTGAGAAAGGTGGGGACTTCATCTCCAGAAATACCCCATGAAGAAGACCATGAGGCCTCAATCGGATCCAGGCTGGAAAACTGCCCTATATATCAGCCTGATTCAGCAAGGAGTGTGCCTACTGCTGCAAAGTCCAACTCTGGTGTGGGATAGTCTGCTTCTACAGACCACCCTCCCCCGGTGGAAGGGTATCTTGTCAGAAGTTCAGAAAGCACTCTCATAAGCATGAGACTACTATTGAGTCATTGACACATTTCCTCAATGTGAGGACTTAGTATGTCCTAAGTCCCAGAGGCACAACAAGAAAGCCCAAAAGTATTGGGCTACATTGGTACCAGACCACAATCCATTGATACCATCAACCTTAGCACCTCCCAAACCCCAGGATCCGCCAGCACCAATGATGACCGATCATTGCTAACTTTGCCTATCCACAGCACTGTCTTCCTTGGCAGTTACACAATCTCCTCTGGCTTCTGCAGACTCTTACACCTGGGAGCACTGAATCCATTGCCACTCCACTGGACATTTTCACTGTCCTGTATCCAGAATCCCCTACTGCATTGGGTCCCTAATCACTCAGGTCCCATGAGTTCTATGAAAATCCGGCAAGACAGGCCATAAGTTATCCTGATCGCCCTCTACTTGCCCAAATAGTTTTGGTTTCTCAACCTCCTACGGATGTCATACCAAGTACCAATCATCCTCCCAATGTTTTCCAAGATCCTGACCCAGTGGAATGGCAAGATCAAGCACCTTGACCCATGTACACTTCACCTCAGGATTGGTATTTGGATGGGCATCATCCTTAGAATATTCATGTTCCACAGCTGTGCAAGATATCCTTTCTAATAGCTAGAAGGATTCTATTAGAAGATGTTACCAAGCTAAATGGAGGTACTTTTCTTCTTGGTCAAGTCAAAGGCACATCCTCTAGTCCTGATGCACTGAATGAGTGGGAAAGGCAGTAATATTTTGATATTGGTAACTTGGTCTGAAGAGAGAATTCATCTCTAAAAATAGTGCATAGATTTTCTGTTATATAGGTGGTCATTTACTGTACTGTCAGCATTTATTCCTGTAGTATACTTTTTGTGATGTTTGTGCTTTTGAAAGATACTAGAATGATAGTACTAACATCCTCTATTTAACAAAAAATGGGAGTATCCCTTACCTGCCAGCCTTCATTAATGTGCTTGTAGTTCATAAGCAAGGATCATCACTGAGCTGAAAGGATAGTAGAGTTTTATTCCCATTCAGTCTTTATTCCGTCTGCAAAGAAAGACGTTCTTTGGGATGTGGGCACTGATTTCTTATGAACTTGCGTAAGACCACCAACTCATTCACAGTGGCCACCAAACAGTCAACGGCTAGCAAATAGCCAGGTCAGTCCCAGGATATTAGAGAGGCAAAATGGAGGAGATAATATTTTTTATTGGTTCAACTTCTTTTGGTGACAGAAACAAGCTTTTGAGCCCACACAGAGGTCTTCTTCAGGTCTACGAAGGGTACTCCCAGTCTCACAGCAAAATGCAAGGTAGAACAGATTCACCCACTTTGTCTCTCTCTGTAACATCTAGCAATGATTTTTAGCTATTATTCACCTGGGTTATATCCAGATCAGTAATTTCAAAGGGAAAGACTCCATTTTCTACCAATCCTCTGAGAATCTAATCCTTTATTTGGAGCATAAGATTTTCCTCCTACTTTTTAGTTACCGTAAGAATGAAGGAGAGCATGTTGGAGCTACATTCTAAACAAGTTAGTGATAAGACTATTATTGGAATACTGTGTGCGGTTCTAGCATGCATACTTTAAAAGGGATGTTGAAAAATTGGATAGTTCCAGAAAAATGCCACAAGATTAGTATAAGGTTTGGAAACTCTGCTGCACAGTGGGATATTTAAGAAGCTGAGTCAATCCATTTAGTTTAGCAAAGAGAATGATACATGTGTGACCCTAAGAGCACCCCAGTGCTAGTTGATGCACTCTTGACATGCTATATATCTAAAAGATGGCAAGTAATATATCACTGGTAAACTAATAACTCACTGATCATTAATATTATGTGATGTGTGTACAATAAATTCACAAAGGACTTTATAGGTATGTGCTGGAAATACGTTTTTAAAATGTATTTGGCAGGCAATCCCTATGCCACACCTGTTCCAGCCAAAGGAATGTCTCCTATGTAAATTAAGCAAGGTGTGACTAAAGAAAAGAAAAGTACATATACATACAAGATAAACAAAGCCATTAAGAGAGTAAGTGAGGCAAGACAGCCACTTAATCTCAGTTGGGAATGGGGGACTGTACACCCAGGAAGCCGCCTTGTTTCTCAAAGCAAGGCCAATGAACTTTGGGAAGATATAAGGAGAGAAAAAAAGCCATTTTGGCATCCTTCATCTGAGGAGAAAAAGGAACTGAGCACTTTGAGATCTGTGAAGGGTCCTGGCCAAAGTGTCTGGTCAGCCATGCTGGAAAAGAGACTTGGTGAGAATCCTTTCTTTATACCTTGCATTTGGTATCACTTAAACCTCTGACTTTTAGTTTAATAAACTTATTTTACTTTTACCTAAACCAGTTTAGTGTGTTGATTTAAAATGAGTGTCAAGGTAGTAAGCTACGGGATACTGTTTTTTTAAAAGGGGCAGTGAACTTAACTTCTGAAAGTGTTCTGCAAGAGGAATGTAAACTACAGAGGTTTGGAGGAAATTCAGAGCTGGGAAGGGTCACCCTGAAAAAAGTAACTGGGTGGTGGAAGTCAGAGGGTGACTTGCATGCTTGTATACTGACTGCTGGAGTTGCTGCTATAGCATTTAAGGCACCCAGAGTTGCAGGTACAACCCCTTATTGGTCTGACCCCGAAAGCCTCACAATGAGGTAGCTTGATCATGGTCTTTAGAATATCCTCTGCTTTCATGAATCTTCTCTCCATTTAGGAATTTAGTTTAACAAAGGCACATCAAGATCCAGTAACTGAAAGGTGAAGTTAGACCAATTCAAACTGGAAATGAGGTTCATGCTTTTAGCAGTACGGGCAATTAATAATTGGAACAGTTTGCCTAGGGATTCTGATGTGATGGATTCTCAGTCACTTTAAATCAAGATTGCCTTTCTAAAATATGTGCTGTAGTTCATCCAGAAGTTGTTGCCTTGAAAAAGGAATTACTTGGTGAAATTCTCTGTCCTGTATTATGTAGGAGATCAGATAAGATGATCATAGAGGTCCTTTCGGGTCTTAAATCTGAGTTATCATTGTTAAAAAATAGAGGTAACTAATCTGAACACTCAAATAAGCAGGCCTGGTTTAGAATTGATGATATCTAGGGATGTATTCTATAAGTGGTTGAGGTGGAGATGTGGACTGGGTTGCAAAGTCTTTAATTCAAAGACCCTGCTTCTACTTTGCTTCTAAAGTTAGAAGTTTACTGATGATGCTCAAAAAAAAAAAAAAAAGATTCTGGAATAGTGGCTGTGCTGAAGCTGCCAGTTTTTTATAACAAGAGTAACACTTTCAAATTCAAATTTGGAAGAATTCCTAGTTTTAGAAATAAAATCAAGACATCCAATTTTTTTTTTACTTTTTTATTGTGGCTTTTCTTTTGACTAAAATTTGGATAAATAAAAATACCAGTAAGATTATAGAACAATAAAATAAGTACCTGATGTTTGCAGATCTGTTGAGTTAATATAACTCCAAACTCAGTATTAATGGAAGCTATACTTTCCAATATACAGATAATAAATCTCAGACCTTCCCTCTGAGGGGAGGTCATCACTGTTAAATGTCCATAATATTCCAAAGGAAAAGGTGTTTTGCTTTTATAGGGAGCGGGGAGCAAAAGAAAACATATCAATCATTCTCCACAGAGTAAGCTGTTAATTAAATAGACTAGGGCCTGGTCTACACTGGGGGGCTGGGGATCGATCTAAGATACGCAAATTCAGCTACGAGAATAGCATAGCTGAAGTCAATGAATCTTAGATCAACTTAGAATCACTTACTTTGCGTCCTCGTGGAGTGGGATCGACAACCGCCGCTTCCCCGTCAACTCCGCGTCCGCCTCTCACCCTGGTGGAGTTCCAGAGTCGACAGCAGAGCGATCAGGGATCGATTTATCGCATCTACACTAGATGCGATAAATCGATCCCCGATAGATCGATCACTACCCGCCGATCTGGTGGGTAGTGTAGACGTGGCCTAGAACTGAACAGAATAAGCATTACAAATGTGAAGCTATATTAATCTAATCTGTCAGTTCCTTGGAAAGTGTAAAACAAGTTACACAGCAAGTAAACATCTGATGAAGTGAGCTGTAGCTCACGAAAGCTCATGCTCAAATAAATTGGTTAGTCTCTAAGGTGCCACAAGTACTCCTTTTCTTCTTACAGCAAGAATAACAGCAAGTTATCAAAACCAGTGAGGGCACACACTATTTTAATAAAAAAGATAATGGGAAAAATCATATCCTATACAAATTTTTCTGCATCAGGCCCAGTTAAAGGTCAAAAGTTTATGAATCTCCATGATTTTTCACTTATATCTTATCCATAAGTTGAATTAATTGTATCTCCTAGGAAATAAATGATTTATCATTATGGATAACCTGGTGCTTATTAAAAAAAGAATGGGACTACTTTTGGCAACTTAGAGACTAACAAATTTATTAGAGCATAAGCTTTTGTGGGCTACAGGCCACTTCATCGGTTGCATAGAATGGAACATATAATAAGAAGATACACACGATAGTACAGAAGCATCAACATCCTCCTCTATAGTTGCCTGTAATCATGGCACATGTTCTTAATTTTGGCTGCATGGCAGGCCTCTGTTGTAAGATGAACAGGAACTTACTGGCTGCACTCCTCTCCCAGACCCTTTGCAGTTCCTAAAAAAAAGTTTTTGTAAGGAAAGTCATTGCAATAATTATTGTTAAATATTTTCCCACCACCATGAAGAGCAAGTCTTCTGATCCATTACAAATGATCGGATGAGTTTTCCATTAACAAATCCTGCTGAGTTTCTTTCTTAACAGGTAGGTTTTTTAACACATAATGCACTAAAATAATTAATAATAATAAGCGCACATAATGCTTTTTGTCTTCAAAACATTGTAGAAACATTATCTACTTAATTGTTTTTCTAAAAATTCTAGCATCCTTTCATGGTTACTACAAATATCAAATAATACAAATGTAACATCCTTAGATTCAGATCAAATAATACAAATGTAAGATCCTTAGATTCAAATTTGAATGGTCTAAAGGATCTTAGGCACTTGTGGCACCTTTAGGGTATGTATACACTTGGAGCTGGGGTGTGATTGCCAGCTGGAGGAGACATACATATACTAGTTCTCGTCTAGCTAGTGCACTAAAAATAGAAATCTCACTGCTGTATTATGGCTGTAAAATGAGTTCAAAGTGTAGTGGTCAGGCATCCACATCACAAAATCCAGCCTTAAAATTATTATTTGGTAGTCAAAGCAAATAGGGCATGGGATAGAGAAACTGAACCATTCTTACTTTTAAGAGTGATTTCTCCAGATCAGGATGAGACTATCAGCAGGGCCAATTGGCCAATTAACACTTGTTAATTTTTTGGTATTTGATAAGTTTCACAACTTGTTTTTATGCACATCCCTATCAGACCAAAATGTACACACTCATCTTAGAGCTGCAAATTTAAGCAAATTAGAGATGTGATTTGATAAAAGACATAATTTTTTTGTTAACTGATACAAGTTTTGTCATATTTAAAGAGTTAAAAATGTTCAGAAGTATTAATAAAAATATATCTGTTTTGATGTCGCAAGATTAGACCATGATGAACAAGTCCTCTCAGGTCAGCTGATTATATAAACAAACCACTACTCGTGGCTGGTGCTAGATGAAGTGCGTGTTGAAAGGTAGAGAATTGTTACATTTTAGTGACTTAATAGTTTTACAACTAGTTGACTAAGGAATTATTTATGTGTGAGAATTAATCATTATTATCTTCGTGTGGTAGCTAAAAGAGGTGACTGATTGGTTGGTTGAGCCCTAGCTTGGTAGCTTGGCCATCATCATCATAGGCTTTCATAGTCTATAGACCCAGATTCAAGGTGAAAATTTGTGAGGACCATCTTGTGCAGTGAGTTTCGTGAGGACACACGTTTGGAATTTTTGGACATTTTCCCTCTGTCTGTATCCTTGTCTGTGTTTACTGTATATATATGTCATCCCTTTGTCTTCAGCTCAGCCTGTTGTATTATACCTTGCGTGTTTGAGTTTTGATTCAGTGATCAGGATAATAACCTGTCTGACTGTTTCATTTTATGTTCTTGATTAGTATTTCTTTGTTTTAAGTCTTTTAAGCATTCGTGTACCATTCAGCATTTGTGTACATTTACAGTAGAAGATTTCAAGTGTAGATAAGCTACTTATTTACAACAGAATATTACAAGTGTGGATAGGCTACATATTGACCAACTAGATAACTGTGAAGAGGAGATTTGAAAGTGGTGCAAGCAAGAGATGGCAAAAACAACTGAGTGAAGCAGCAGCTAAGAGCTCAAAGCCAATAACTTCATTTCTCAAACCACTGGAAAACACACCTTACCCAACAAACAATGCTACAGATAATGAAAACTCTGCAACTGCAACAGGTGATATTTCAATGCCAATATCTGAACATAAGGACAGTAGTCAAGAAGGAGATGTGCCAACAGTAACAGATGCAGCAGAAGATCCTGTGTATGATCAAGAAACTCAACAGGAAGATGTAGATCTTAACTCAGAAAGAGCAATTCATGAGTACTACAGGTTTGACTGTGGCTGACATTAGAATTATTGACAAGAGCAATGCTGCCCAAATGCAGCCTTTTCTTCAAATTAGTTGTTTTGAAATTCCAAGTAACATTCCACGAGATGCTGATAATCACGCTTTCCCTACTCATCTGCTGACAAAAACACTTCCAAATGGTGAGACCTGCACAAGAGACTGGTTATGCTGGAGTATGGAAAAACAATCTCTGTACTGTGGACCCTGCTTCATTTCGAACAAAAGTGCTGCAAATGCATCAGTTCTCTCTGGTCAATCAGGATGGAGCATCAACAGAGGTTGGAGGAAGTTGAAAGACCGAATACCATCACATGAGAGTTCAGCATCACACAAAGAAAAACTATGTTGCATGGAAATCAGCCAGTAGGGCAGCATCAGCTGAAAGTTCAGTTCAGAATTTACTCTTGACTGAACTCTCTACAGAAACTAATAACTGGAAAAAACTTCTTGAGCGCATCCTGAATGTCATCCTTTTTCTTTCTGAGAGGAGATTGGTTTTCTTTTGTTCCAGTCAATGTACTGGTGATCATGCAAATGGAAACTTTCTAGGCATAGTCGAGCTTCTCAGCAAATATGACCCACTTTTATCAGAGCATGTTAAACATGTTTGAGAATTGCAAGAGAGTCAAAAGTGTATGCAAGTCCATTATCTCTCCACACGCACACAAAACGAGTTTGAGATATGTGGGTCATTCATACAAACAGAAATTCTTGATGAGATTCAAAATGCCAAGTATTTTTCAATCATCATTGATGCCACTCCAGATTGTTCTCACAAGGAACAGACTACTATGGTTATTCGATCTGGTAAGATTGTAGAGAGCTCAAAATTTTCAATTGAAGAAAGGTTTATTTTGTTTGATAATTTCACGAGAAACACTGGAAAAGAAATTACTGCTTGAGTACTAGCAATTCTAGAAGGTTTTAAGTTAGATTTTCAAGTCTGCATTGGTCAAGCCTATGACAGTGGATCTAATATGGCTTGGAAGTACAAAGGTGTACAAGCAGTTCTGCCGGAGCGTAATTCAAACTGTATTTTCTCCAGCTGTGGAAACCACACACTAAACCCTGTAAGTGTTGACTGTGCTGAATCATGCAAGGAGGCAATTACTTACTTTGGAACTGTTCAGCAAATGTACAATCTCTTCAGTAGTGGTCCACAAAGATGGGAAATTCTGAAGCAATATCTTCCTGTTTCACTGCATGGGATGTCCAAAACCAGATGGTCTGCACGGATTGATGGTGTTCAACCAGTTGCACTTGATTTCATTGAAGCATTTGATTTCAGTGATTTAAATTCAAATGGCTTTAAATGAGCTTGAATCTCTCAAACTCACTGCACAGGCTTGAACTGAACTTCAGTCTATTCAGAAGAATATGTCCAAATTTGAATGCATTCTGATGCCATCTTTGTGGATGAAGCTATTTACAATGATCTACCAAACTAATCTGGCAATTGAAGCAGCTACACTTGATGTTGAGAGGGATAACACTGAAAGTCTTATCAGTGACATTCAACAGATTCATGAACAATGGGATGCGATCCTGACTGTGTCCAAATTAGTAGCACAGAATATTAGCATTTCATCTGAGTTTTCCACCAATCGCAACTTACCTACTGAATCTGATGCCGAGCAGCATTATAGTGTCAATGTCTTCCTTGTCATCATTTACTCGATTCAATCAAATCTTACATGTCAATTTGAGTCACTGCGGATAATTTGTACCCTTTTGGGGTTTCCTTGGTAGTTCAACAGACTGAGTAATGCAGATCTACTTTCTGCAGCTGAACAACTGCAGCAACAATACAACAAAAATCTCAAAAGATCTCAGTGATGAGGTCCTCTTCTTCAAATGAATATATTCCATGAACTTTAAATTGGATTGCAAGCCAAAGGAATTGCTTCAAGAAATACTCAAACTTGGACTCTCTGGGGTGTTTCCTAATATCTCAATTGCATTGTGTATTTTTGTCAGCTTGCCTGCATCAACGGCTTCAGGTGAACGCACTGTCAACGTGTTGAAGCAGGTAAAGAACTATCCTCATTCAACTATGGGACAAGAGCGTTTGAATGGGCTCGCCAAGTTTAATATCAGCTGTGACATTGAATGAAAGCTAGATTTTTCTCAATAATTAGTGGATTGATTTGCACAGAAAAAGGCTAGAAAAGCATTTGTTAAATAAACAAAATTAAAAGTATGTCTCACTCTTTTTTTGGTGCCTATTTTGTTTTCATGTGTCATCGTTTTTTATTTTGATTATGGCTAGGGATCTCAAAAGCTGGAAGTAGCCTGGACATCTGAGAGGGCCTGCATATCAGTATGGCGAAGCTTGCCTCGCCAGTTCCTTCATGTTACTGATTTTGCAGCTAAACAGGACATAAGTCTCCACTCCTGTCAAGAAGTGACACATTCACTTTAAAAATTACCCTTCAATAAGGTTAAGTTATCCCAGTGAATGTGTTGATTTAACATTGAGTGACTTAGGAAGTCCCAGACTGAGTTTTCAGATTAAGGCACACCTGCAGGCGCTAGAACTCCTGGACCAGAAAACGATGGTGGCAAAGTTGCTAGCCATAAAGATTTTCAATTCTTGCATTCTCTTTTTGCCATTAAGTTACTCTCTATCCTCCATTCTGCATGGTCAGAAATGTCAAGATGATGGAGTTGCAGGTAGCAAGGGATGTGAAGGGTAACAAGAAGGGTTTCTACAGGTATGTTAGCAACAAGAAGGTGGTCAGGGAAAGCATGGGACCCTTACCTATTGGGGGAGGCTACCTAGTGACAGATGATGTGAATAAAGCTGAAGTACTCAATGCTTTTTTTGCCTCAGTCTTCACAGACAAGGTCAGCTCCCAGATTGCTGCACTGGGCAGCATAGTATGGGGAGGAGGTGAGCAGCCCTCAGTGGTGATAGAATAGGTTAAGGACTATTTGGAAAAGCTGGGCATGCACAAGTCCATGGAGCCAGATGCAGTGCATCCCAGGGTGCTGAGCGAGTTGGCTGACGGGTCTGCAATCACATTGGCCATTATCTTTGAAAGGCAAATATAGTGCCCATTTTTAAAAAAGAGAAGCAGGAGAATCTGGGGAACTACAGACCGGTAAGCTTTACCTCAGTCCCTGGAAAAATCATGGAGCAGGTCCTCAAGGAATCTATTTTGAAGCACTTGGAGGAGAGGAATGTGATCAGGAAAGTCAACATGGATTCACCAGCAGCATGTTATGCCTGACCAACCTGACTGCCTTCTATGATGAGATAACTGGCTCTGTGGATATGGGGAAAGCAGAGGACATGATATATCTTGACTTTAGCAAAGCTTTTGATATGGTCTCCCACAGTATTCTTGCCAGCAAGTTAAAAAAGTTATGGATTGGATGAATGGACTATAAGGTGGATAGAAAGCTGGCTAGATCATCGGGCTCAGCAGGTAGTGATCAACAGCTCAATGTCTAGTTGGCAGCTGGTATCAAGCAGAGTGCCCCAGCGTTTGGCCTTCGGGCCAGTTTTGTTCAACGTTTCATTAATGAGCTGAATGATGGGATGGATTGCACCCTCAGCAAGTTTGCGGATGATACTAAGGTGGGGACTCCAGGTAGATACACTGGAGGGTAGAGAGAGGTTCCAGAGTGACCTAGACAAATTAGAGGATTGTGCCAAAAGAAAACTGTTGAGGTTCAACAAGGATAAGTGAAGAGTCCTGCAGTTAGGATGGAAGAATCCCATACGCTGCTACAGGCTGGGGACTGACTTGCTGAGAGGCAGTTCTGCAGAAAAGGACCTGGGGATTACAGTGGATGAGAAACTGATATGAGTGAACAGTAATGGTCTCAAATTGCAGTGGAGGTTGGATATTAGGAAAAATGATTTCACTAGGAGGGTGGTGAAGCACCAGAATGGGTTACATAGGGAGGTGGTGGAGTCTCCATCCTTAGAGGGTTTTAAGGCCCGGCTTGACAAAGTCCTGGCTAGGATGGGATTAGTCCTGCTTTGGGAATCAGTTGGGATTAGTCCTGCTTTGAGCAGGGGGTTGGACTAGATGACCTCCTGAAGTCTCTTCCAACCCCAATCTTCTATGATGCTAGCACTAGTTTCAGAATAAGAAACGTAAGAAATATGATTTTCAAATAAATTTCATTTTTTCACTATAAAAGCGTTCTTGTCAGTTGAAATTTCAGATTACTTTGCTAAAGAAAAGTTTTAATTTCTCTTTAGATTCATATTCCAGTCCATTCTTTAATTATTTGGTAATTCAGCTATTGTTTTCTATTTGCGCTTGAACAGGCTTGGGGTAACGTTTTCAACAGCATCTAAGTGACTTAGGTACCTAAATCCTGTTAAAAGGTAATGGGATTTAGGGGCCTAAATCATTTAGGTGCATTTGAAAGTTTTACTCTCAGGGTTTGTTGCGTGTTTCTGTTTTGTTTCATCAGCAGTAATAGAATCATAACTAGGGCTCTACCAAATTCACGGTCCATTTTGGTCAATGTCATGATCATTGGATTTTAAAAATAATAAATTTAATAATTTCAGATATTTAAATCTGAAATTTCATGGTGTTGTAATTGTAGGGTCCTGACCCAAAAGGGAGTTATGGGGGAGGTGTCGCAAGGTTATTGTAAGAGGGGTTCCGGTACCGCTGCTGCTGGCGGTGGTGCTGCCTTCAGAGCTGGATGGCCAGAGAATATTGGCTGCTGGCCAGGAGCCCCATTCTGAAGGCAGAGCCCCTGCCAGAAGTAGCGCAGAAGTAAGGATAGCATGGTATGGTATTGCCACCCTTACTTCTGCGCTGCTGCCTTCAGAGCTGAGCCCTTGGTCAGCAGCCACTGCTCTCTGGCCACCCAGCTCTGAAGGCAGTGCAGAAGTAATGGTGGCAATACCACAACCCCCCCCCCAAAATAACCATGCAACCCCCCTGCAACTCCATTTTGGATCAGGACCCCCAATTTGAGAAACGTTTGTCTTCCCCATGAAGTTATAAGAACTTAAGAACGCCCATACTGGGTGAGACCAAAGGTCCATCTAGCCCAGTATCCTGTCTTCCGACTGTGGCCAATGCCAGGTGTCCTAGAGGGAATGAACAGAACAGTTACTCATCAAGTGGTCCATCCTCTGTTGCCCATTCCCAGCATTTGGCGAAAAGTCTGTGTAGTATAGAGTAAAAGCACACACAAGACAAGAATTCACTGCGCGGAGACCAGATTTCACAGTCTGTGATGTGTTTTTCATGGCCATGAATTTGGTAGGGCCCTAATCTTAACATAAAGGCCCACACTTGTGACCTTTCAGATTGTGAATAATCCTTAGTCTTGTACTGGAGGCAGTGAGATTACCCACAGGAGCGAGGACTACTCGCCTGATTAAAGGTTTACAGGATCCAGCCCTTAGACACCTATCAGTGGAACAACTAATAGAATCACAGGACTGCTCATAGAGTTAAATGTGTGCCAAAGTCTTTGAAGGACTGGGGCGTAGGTGTGTGTAAGGTATCATTTCATTTTTATGTAATATAATTAATACACTCCACTAAAACATTCTACATTAATCAGTTAATTACAGTTATAATTTTGTTCTTAGTGGAAAAACAATTAAATGATTAATATAAAGTTTCCTTTTAAAATTCATATTATATGACTTATTTTTAAATATACAACTATTAACTTATTAAATGAGATTTTTGCATCATGGTTAAATACAGGTTTTGTTTAAAGATTTTATATCTTTACCAAATTGAGACCTATACCCCCTTATTAAGACACTGGAAATCAGAAAGCTATTTTTCTTCTAGACTGAAGTGAGATGTCAGGAGACTGAGTTGCAGGCCGTCTTGTCTAGTGGTCAGAACAGGAGTCAGGCTTAATGGGCGAAACAAGGGTTAGCCTCCAAGTGCCAGAGCCCAGGGTCTAGGCAGAGTCAGAGCCAGTGATCAGAGCTGAGGGTCAAAAGCCAAATGCCAGAGTCAATAGGGAATCAGAACTGGATTGAGGGTTAGAACCATAATCAGAGTCCAAATGTCAGAGCCAGAAATTAGAGCAGAGGGTTAGAACTGTATTACTTGGAACAGGGAAGGCAGGAACAGGGCTGGGTCTAGGCTGGAGCAAGGGTGAGTACAGAGGAAGGTCTGGGCTGGAGAAGGATTTGGAATGAAGCAACTAAAGGAAGACAGAGAATCCACAGGCATGTACAGTGAGCAGCTACTGATATTCTGCAGCTGCTGGGATTAAGAGCAAGCCACCTGACTGCCTCAGCCAAGCAGTGGGGTTCTGTTGGGTCAGCTGTGTCCATTGGCTGCCCAGTGACAGGACAGGCACAGCTACAGGCCCTTTGAAAGAAGCATTACATATTTAAGTTTATTTCTTTCTATGCTCTGAAAATGCACATTGAATATTTTAAGTTGTTTATTCAGTGGCCTGATTCTTAAATATGTTATTGACTGATGTAATTCATACAATGGAATAGAAAACTGGAATTGAACAAATACTAATAGTATAAAGTGTCTTACAAAACCTTGTAAAGAACAGGAGGGAAAGTAATACTGAGATTCTGCTTCACTACCATATGATATGAACTAAAGAATATGAAAAAGGTTTTATCCAATGCAAAAAGTACAGTTTTAGACAAAAAATTGATGTTTAGTTTATTGGGATAAAAAGATCAAATAAAGTGAATAGAACGATCATTATTTGTACCTACAGGGAGGTCCATTGAAATTTGTCTGCCTAATCCCTTTATCAGTGTTAGGACAAATTGCTAAAATATCTGGTCCTGTAAAGGCTTTAGCCTATTAATGGTTTGTAGATCATTGGTTAGTGCCCTGATTCAGATGTCAGAGATTAGTATAAAAGCTGATTTAAGCTAATTGAAACTGATTTAGGTAGACTAACGACACCTGAGTCTTTACAATTCACAATGCTGTAATCTGTTAGGTTTCATTGAATGAGACACCACAGGCTCATAAATAAAATATAGTGTCCCGGGAGCTAAGGTGTATGAACAGGGCATTGGATTTCACAGTCGTGAGAACAGTTTACACAAGATAAAAAGATACATGCCTATCTTTTATTGTGTTCAGAACTGGTATTCATGGATGGAGTTATCCCATCAGGAAATTGAGTGGGCCACAGTCAGAGAGGTATTATTTTTCATGGAAGTCCTTTGCACTCATGAAAAGACCCTTTGATACTCAGGAGATATTTGTTTCAGTGCACTTAATTTTAAACTTGCTCAGACTTAGAGTTGTCTTGAAAAGATCTTTACTTAACCTTTTCATATAGTGTGTTTTATAGACCACCCACACATGATTAATTTAAAAGAAGTTTTCATATAATTTTGAATTGGTTGTTGTCAGTGAGTTTGGTTTCTGAGGATGATGCAGTTATAAAATTTGGCATCTTCATATAATAGAGTAGATGCTTTCTGAACTGTTCACTTCATATATTTTTAAATATATTACAATACACTTTCTCACAGTCCTTAATACAAAGCTTCTACTGATAAAGTATGTAAGAGTAAACTGTTGTAAAAGGACACATTTGAAATTATGTGACTTTTAAGTGACCTACTAGTGGTTATTTCAGAAACATATGAACATATTTTTATTTTTGATCTTCCCTTCAAATTTTGAAGGGATCTTAAGAGTTAATGCAGTTATGAATATCTTTCACACTCCAAGTTTGCAGTGGGCTTCTTTTTTATTCAGCCTGCTATAATTATTTATTTTCAATTATTTTAAAGGGACAAATAGAATAGGCTCCAAATTTAACCCACTGTTGAAGATATATTGATAGTATGCATCATTTGGATTCCAGAAATCTTTTTGAGGAAATAAATTGCTATTATTTTTGTAAAGGAAAACAACAACAACAAATTATTAGTTACTGTTTATCCATCATTGTTTTTACCAGTTCATTTATAATTTCCCTTCCCACCACAAAATCCAATGAAAAAATATATACGCATTAACAAACCCAGTTCCCAGAGCTATGAGATGATATTGGTGAGATCACTGTTGCTGATCAGAATAAGGCAATAAATGAGATAAAGGAAGGTTGGTTATGATGCACAATAAATGAAAAAGGTAAATTTTAAATGTTTGCTAAATGTAAGATGAAAAAGTACATTAGAAAAGTAATGCTTTTAAGAGGTTATTGCAACCAAAATTTAAAGATAAATATATGATCACTGGGTGGGTTATAGCAATGACCTTTCATGTCTGATTTCTGGTTCACTACTAACTCAGCCTGAGTTAGTACTGTCTGAAGTTTTTTGCCACTTAATAGCTGTCTTTTTAGAGCAAACTGAAAATTTTTGACTAAGTTTTCTTGCTTTCATGGTGTCAAGGTTCCTCCCCCACTCTGAACTCTAGGGTACAGATGTGGGGACCTGCATGAAAAACCTCCTAAGCTTATCTTTACCAGCTTAGGTCAAAACTTCCCCAAGGTACAAAATATTCCACCCGTTGTCCTTGGATTGGCCGCTACCACCACCAAACTAATACTGGTTACTGGAGAAGAGCTGTTTGGACGCGTCTTTCCCCCCAAAATACTTCCCAAAACCTTGCACCCCACTTCCTGGACAAGGTTTGGTAAAAGACCTCACCAATTTGCCTAGGTGACTACAGACCCAGACCCTTGGATCTTAAGAACAATGAACAATCCTCCCAACACTTGCACCCCCCCTTTCCTGGGAAATGTTGGATAAAAAGCCTCATCAATTTGCATAGGTGACCACAGACCCAAACCCTTGGATCTGAAAACAATGAAAAAGCATTCAGTTTTCTTACAAGAAGACTTTTAATAAAAATAGAAGTAAATAGAAATAAAGAAATGTAAAATCAGGATGGTAGATAATCTTACAGGGTAATTAGATTCAAAAACATAGAGAACCCCTCTAGGCAAAACCTTAAGTTACAAAAAAGATACACAGACAGAATTAGTTATTCTATTTAGCACAATTCTTTTCTCAGCCATTTAAAGAAATCATAATCTAATTGCCAAGAAGGCCAATGGCATTTTGGGATGTATAAGTAGGGGCATAGCGAGCAGATCGAGGGACGTGATTGTTCCCCTCTATTCGACATTGGTGAGGCCTCATCTGGAGTACTGTGTCCAGTTTTGGGCCCCACACTTCAAGAAGGATGTGGATAAATTGGAGAGAGTCCAGCGAAGGGCAACAAAAATTATTAGGGGACTGGAACACATGAGTTATGAGGAGAGGCTGAGGGAGCTGGGATTGTTTAGCCTGCAGAAGAGAAGAATGAGGGGGGATTTGATAGCTGCTTTCAACTACCTGAAAGGGGGTTCCAAAGAGGATGGCTCTAGACTGTTCTCAATGGTAGCAGATGACAGAACGAGGAGTAATGGTCTCAAGTTGCAGTGGGGGAGGTTTAGATTGGATATTAGGAAAAACTTTTTCACTAAGAGGGTGGTGAAACACTGGAATGCGTTACCTAGGGAGGTGGTAGAATCTCCTTCCTTAGAGGTTTTTAAGGTCAGGCTTGACAAAGCCCTGGCTGGGATGATTTAACTGGGAATTGGTCCTGCTTTGAGCAGGGGGTTGGACTAGATGACCTTCTGGGGTCCCTTCCAACCCTGATATTCTATGATTCTATGACATGCCTAGCTAGATTACTTACTAAAAGTTCTAAGACTCCATTCCTGGTCTATCCCCGGCAGAAAACAGCATATAGACAGACACACAGACCCTTTGTTTCTCTCCCTCCTCCCAGCTTTTGAAAGTATCTTGTCTCCTCATTGGTCATTTTGGTCAGGTGCCAGCGAGGTTACCTTTAGCTTCTTAACCCTTTACAGGTGAGAGGAGCTTTCCCCTGGCCAGGAGGGATTTCAAAGGGGTTTACCCTTCCCTTTATATTTATGACACATGGAAAATTACATTTTTCATAGATTGTTTTCAACAAAAAGAAATCAATCATTTAAATTAAGCAAAAAAGCTGTGTCACTTTGGTTTTTGAAAACT
Organism: Lepidochelys kempii; assembly: GCF_965140285.1. Lineage (NCBI taxonomy): Eukaryota > Metazoa > Chordata > Testudines > Cheloniidae > Lepidochelys > Lepidochelys kempii. The sequence continues at coordinate 60,712,601 of NC_136384.1, read as the reverse complement.
GATTATATACATTTTTGATTTTTTCCATTTTTGTTACTCAATGTAGTACAGTAGTGGTTTTCAACCTGTTGTCCACAGACCCTTGTGGGTCTGCAGACCATGTAGTAGAGGTGTGACCGGTTTCCCCCAGGGGTGCCACCTGGAACTGGGGTGCCATTGAGTCCTCTGACTGACCAGCCTGGGTTTCCCCTCACACTGTGCTGCTGTGATAATCTCTAGACTGCTCCTGGTCTTACACTTCCACCAGCATTTACACAGGCAGGGACACAGCCAGCTGTGGTTATATGCAGGCTTTGACCAGCCACTGCATGAACCAACAATAGAAAGGCTACAGCCAAGATTACCCCCAGCTTCAAAGCCTAGGACCCCAGAGCTATACTGTCCTACCCTGGTCAAAACCCTGACCAGTATGAATTTATTACTCGGTTCGCCTGTCCCTCAATGTGTAGAGGAATATGCACACTTGTGGTAATTAAGCTGAGATTTTCCCCAGACACTTCACTTAAAGGCACACTGGTTTAGGTTAAAATATAAAACAAGTTTATTAACTAAGTTTAACATAATAGAAGGATAGGATTTGAATTAACAATTTCTCACCCAGCCTGATGATACAAGTAGGCTTGCAGATTCTCAAGGCACAAGCTGCACTTGTTTTGCAGCTTGGGATTCCCTTTTCCCCTAACACCTCCCCTCCCCTTTCTTTCGGAGCTTCTCTCAAGTGTTGAGTTGTGGGGGAGTGAAGAACAACAAATGATGTCACTCCCTGCCTTAGTTTGTGGAGAAACACAGGCACCCAGAATGGAGTCCAGAGACCTGGTCTAGTCACATGCCCTTGCAGAGTCATAGCAGCTATTACTTACAGGCTGGCCGAAACATCCACAGGAAGGGTAAGCTATTCCACAGCCCATTGTCTTTGTTGATGAGCCATTAACACTGTTTGGCTTCTTCATTGTTGTACCTGAAAGGCTGTCTGTGGGTGTTTTCCAGAGTAAGCCTATTTGAAATACAGATCCATAATCAATATTCATAACTTCAGATACAAAATTGGTATATGCATATAAATAGGATAGTCATATCCAGAAAATAATAATTTTTCAAATGACACCTTACATGACCCATCTTGTACAAAATGCATCATAATTATGCCATAACAATATTACTATGATGAATATGCAGTGTAATGTCACAAGCCATCCACAGAGGGTTGTCGTTAACATAGAACAGTGGTTTTCAACTGTGGTCTGCGGAGCCCTGGGGTCTGCAGACTATCTCTAAGATTTCCAAAGGGGTCTGCACCATTCAAAATTTTTTAGGGGTCCACAAATGAAAAAAAGTTGAAAACTGCTGCAATAAAGTAAATGATACCTAGGTTTTATGTTTGTTTTTTTCCTTTTTCCCTTTCTTTTCTTTTCCTGCTCTCTAGCTTTTATTTAAAACTTGCTGAACTTTTGGTTACCAAGTGGCAAAAGGAAAATATGAAACTCTGCAACATTTAAAAAAATTCCTCAACTTTTAAAAAGTTACAGAGCTGCCAAATCACAGTAACTTTTTTAAGTTGCGGAAGTTTTGAAATATTACAGAGATTCATTCTTTTTCTCTTACACTATAACACTTTTCCAAATTTGGATGTTGGAGTAGAAAATGGACAAACCACGAACCTTGAAATCATTGAAAGAGTGAGAAAGCCCTTGGAGAATGGAGGTAAGAGATAAAGTCAGTAGCATAGGCTAGGGATATGTATGTAGGGTCTTGAAGTGGAATGAAAGTGTACAAAATGGGGGTTAGATGGTTAGATTGAAGAGTTAGGAATATAATTGTAGTGGTTGCATTTGGATGGCCAGGTTTTGTGTGTAATATATGTTTATTAACACAATAGTTTAATGATAATTGCTGTCAGTGCAACTTCATAGTCCTGTTATGAATGCACCTTATTTCTGGTTACAATATTTAGAAACCGTTTTTTCCCTTAAATTGGCTACCTGATGACTACTGACTTTGTCCCCACTTACCTCTGAATTGCTTCTCACACTTGGGGGCACCTCCTGATACACACCTGCATATGTGGGAGAACATGCACATACTCTGGTTTTTGCTGTCTCTCCAAAAACCAGTAGCAGCTGATGACTAACTTTAAATATTAATAAATCTTACAAAAAAGAGTTTTCAGATATGTGGGATTGAACTCTCCATCTGCTTGCATATGCACTTTGCTGCTCTAACCCCTGTTATATGCCCCATAACCATAGGTACTCAATACAGAAGTGGAATAGGGACCAGTAACATAGCTGTTAAGGCATATGTGTGTGTGGTACCATGAACTTTTCACTTGCAATAAATAAACAGAATCAGAAAAAAGATAATCCAAACTGAAAACATGTATATAATCAAAATCATCCCTGATTTTGATAAAACTGATTTTGGATCCAAACCAGTAAAGTAGTCCAGGGTAAACATGGGTGTACCCACTTCTCATTTGGGAAATATGGCCACTGTGTGGTCTGGAACACCCACAAGGTTAGTTTTCCCATTTTTTTTAAACCACCATTGATCCACGCCACTGCTGGTTCTGATTTTTGTAAGACCAAAATCTAACTGATATTTAATATTTTCTTATTTAAGAGTATTAGATGCTCAAGAGAAACATTGAAAAATATTTGATTTAGGAAATGATATAGAAATGGGGCTATCTCTAAGGGACATTTTTCTTCCTTTTCCTCCTTTTTCTGGTTCTGAAGACATTTTCATGGAAACAGAATCTTTGTTTCTAAGGAGTAGAAGATTATTCTAGTTTCTCCCAACCTGAAACCCTGATGATTTTCATACCAAGCGCTTGTGATGTCACAAACAAAGTTATGATTTTAGGTAAGAGTAAGGAACAGTAGTAGATCAACTCCTAAGAAACAAATATTTTATTTTTCATTCAAATATTCTAGTGAGGAAAAGGGAAAGAAAATATTTGCTTTACCAGCAGAAATGTCTCTAAAATTATTTTCAAGTTTTTCAGTGAGGTGTCATCTGTAAGTAACTGCTATAGTATATGATATGTTATAAAACAACTGCTGATTGCTGCAGAAGCAGAATGTCACATTTAGCTGTGAATGCAGTCGTTCATTCTGCTTACTTTCTTTATCCACCTAATCATAATGGCCAAATCCAGTCGGTCTTATGTTGAGTAAAGCCTTACTTTGCAAGTAGTCTTACTGAAAAATATGGGAATATGTGAGGATCAAAGTACTACTTAATTTGAATAAGGCTGGTGGACTCTGGTCCTAAGAAAATGTACTATAGATCTAGTCCCACTCCATTTAGAAATGTTAGTCCTGGAGATTCAGACTTGATATTCTGAAGCATTGTATCACATATGTTATAATGTTATATACATTTAAAGTATTTTCCTTTCTTGAAAAGATATGCTATATAAAAAAGTTCATCTTTAAATAATGGAAAAAAGTTTGAATGCTTGTTTTTTTTATTTTGTTTTTAGTGTGGAACAATGCCTTAAAGAGCTACAATCAGAAGTAAATGAGACTTGTACTGATGAGCTGTTACAAAACACAACTAACTGCCTTCACTGGTTGAATAACTGCAGTTTCAGTTCCCTCAAACCTTCTTCTACACCTCATGGAGAGTTGATTGAATTTCTTAAAACCCTGGTAAAAAAAAAAAACTTCTACAGTTTATATATATTTGGGAAAAAATACTTATACATTTTTTTTATTTTTCTGCTATTAATGTATTCTTTTTTTACTTTTATAGTTTCACAAGAGTGAATATGGAACAGAATTAGAATAAAAGAGTTGGTATCTTTCTTTCTCATTTTGGTATAAATGAGTATCTGTCTTTTTTTGGTATAAATAATAACCAGAGAGACTATATAGCCCAGTGGTTAGGGTACTTGTTTGGGATGTGAGAGACTCAGATTCAAGTCTCAGAATAGCAGCCGTGTTAGTCTGTATCTGCAAAAAGAACAGGAGTACTTGTGGCACCTTAGAGACTAACAAATTTATTTGAGCATAAACTTTTGTGGGCTACAGCCCACTTCATCGGATGCATAGAATGGAATATATAGTAAGAAGATAGATATATACCTTACACACATACATAGAACATGAAAAGGTAGAAGTAGCCATACCAACTGTAAGAGGCTAATTAATTAAGATGAGCTATTATCAGCAGGAGGGGGGGAAAAAGTTTGTAGTGATAATCAAGATGGCCCATTTAGACAGTTGACAAGAAGGTGTAAGGATACTTAAGCTGGGGAAATAGATTCAATATGAGTAATGTCCCAGCCAGTCCCATCAACATCTCAGAAATGTCTTTGAACTGAAAATCCCTCAAATAAATTTGATCAGGTCAATCAAAATGTCTTGTTTTGATATTGACCTTCCTTTTAGGTTTTTTTACTATAAATTAACTTACCTTTGAAGCAAAATGTCATTTTGACCCCCAGAATTGATTTTTTTTTTCATTTAGAAAATGTCAAAACAGAACTTTTAACAACTTCAAAACTATGTTTTCAAAATGGGAAATTCATCAAAACTGACCTTTTTCACAAAAACTTTTGGTTTTGACAAATCAGCATTTTCTGACAAAAAATAATGGTTCGCTACTCTCAATATTCTCAACCAGCTTTACTCTAGAGAAAGTTGGACAAACCAAGGTCTGGCTACGTGCAATTAGAAGAGCTTATTCTGGGAGAACAGAGCCCTCTGGTTGCAATATGTCCCATTGTATCATAAATAGCTATGAGACCAGAACTTTGATCCTACTGGTCATTAGAGGCCTTTTCAGTTGAAGTAAAACAATACATGCAGTCCTATTACTTTGTCAGCTCCATACTTGCTTCCTTTCTTTCTCCCTTACTGATATAGCTGAAATGTAATTTCAGCCTGGCACCTGTTAATGTATCAGTTCTCATCTAACCAGGACAAGTACATGATGCCCCCCACCTTGTCCTGTAGGATCTGATGCTAAATCCCTTATCAGATCCTCTCTTTGATCTTATCAGATCTCTTATCAGATCCTCTCTTTGAGTCCTTCAAGATGGTATTGGGAAGATTTATTTATCCTTAGAACTGCCTTTATGATGGTTAGTGCTGAGCCAGAAGAACAGGGAAAGCACAAGGTTTCTATTTTATGAATTCCTACCAAGTTTGTCATGAGCAATAGCTATCATTCCCCCCCCCCCCCCCCCCAGCCGAGTCTCAAATTAATTATTTTGACTTGATTCTCATTTGCCTTCCAGGATGGGTATGCTAACCAGAGTAAAAAGGCTCCATCTTCTGCCAAGGCTTAACTGGTAGCTATGAGAGTTGGTGCTTTCCCTTTAGAACTGCGAGGTAGAGCTGATAGAAAAATGCGAGTTATTTTTCACAGGAAATTTTAAATATATATATTTTAAATATCCTGGGTTTTTTCCAGTGAAAATCTGAAACAAAAACCTACAAATTTCTATTTGGTTTTCAAAAACTGAGAGCTGAATATTTTTACCAAACATTAACTCAAAAATGAAAATTTTAAGTGAAAAACATTTGTTTACTAGTTAAAAAAGACAACAGAACTTTTTTCTTTGAAAATTTCTGTCAACATTTTCGGTGCAGTCATTTTATCATGAAAAAATATTTCAACGAAAAATTATTTACCAGCAACACGATGGATGTTTTTACATGATCATGTCATTACAGATTTTATATTACAGTCTCTGCCAATGGTAGGTGGTTCCTATGTAGTATGATTCAGAAGTCTTTGTTTTTCTAAGTATCTATCCTATGTTTTTAGAATGAATACTATCTGGAAAGGCATAGAGGGAATGCTGATGCATGTTCTTACCTGTTGGTTTGGTTACTCCAAATCCTTGTATGCCAGCCCAGACAATACCTTATTGTATTGATGAAATTGAGTTTGAGTTTCTGAAAGTTTTCCTGTGTGTGTTTTAGTTATTTATGGTTGTCATTGCTTAGGGAATCTTTAACTGAACAAAGTCACCAGACACCCATTTTATAAAAAAAGTGACATCAGAAAAACTGCTTTTTTTCCCATTTCTCTTTATTTATAAGAGAATTTATAGTCTGTGCCTGGGCTAACATGAAGGGATTTGGAGAAATCAAGTTAAATGCTAAGATATTATCATTTTGTAGTTTGCACTTAAAAATAATGTGCATCTTTTAACACAAAGTTAATTTTGTAAATAGAGTTATTCATGCGACATCTCTAAATACTATATAATTTACCATTATTAGCAAAGCTTGCTGAGGAATGAACAAAATCAAGAAGAAATGATACTACGCTTTCTTCTGGATCTCTCCAGTCAGTGTGGGGTCGCATTTCCATGTACTCCAAGTGAGACATCTTTTGAGATAACATCCAGAGCTTCTCTTCATGCCATTGAGGATGATTCATCTATGAATATCAAGTCTGTTTGGGATGATGTGAGATTACACCTTCGACGTTTTTTAGTAAATAGACTTCAGAGACCTCATGAAACAAATACTGATACTTTAAAACAGCAAATGCAATTTAAAACTCAATGCATACAACAACTTTTGTTTCTATATCCAGAATCAGAAGTTCTAACCAAGTACCAAAACTTGCAGAATAAATTAGTTTCTGAGCTTCTGCAGAACTGTGTTCTATCTAGCTGTGGTGAAACAAACTTTGATAAGGTGGTTCATGGTTACCAAAGTTCAATACCTACACTATGCACAATGATAAAAGAGGATTTGTATATACTAAGTGGTACTATAGATCCTTCCTCAACACTGACATTTATTAATGAAACTTATCTGGGTACCGTCACAGAAGAAATAACAGTTCTTCTTGAAAGACTTTGTGAACTGCAGTTCAAAGAAAATGCTCTACATATAATTAAGACAAGCAAGATTTCAAAGAAGAATAGAGGAACAGTTCATGCTTTGGGTTAGTGGCATTTTTATGTTCATTTTAGTTAGACTTTTATATATCTTGTTTATGCTACAGTTTTCTCTCTTTTGGTCGATTATTTCCCATGAAGACAGAGAGGCATGAAATTACCAATTCTAGTTTGATGCTTTTAACAGTATTCATGTAGCTGAATTATTAAAGATATCAGAAGTGTGACCCCAAAATTTTAAAATAGAACATTTTTATAGACATATATACAAAACTGCAATATATTGCCATTGAGTAATATTGTTCTGTTGGAATATTAAAAAAACTAAAATTAAAACTTCCATTGATTGTGTTAGTAGGTATGGGATTACAAATTATTGACTCTGGACAGGGAAAAAACCCTCTCTATTACCCGGAGTTACTTTGAATGGACTGAAATTGAAAATTTAAAAATTAGACTGCAGCAACACAGTCTCAATGCATTTAAATATAAAATAGTTGACACTAAATCCCACATAACTGGTCTGAAAGGTTTAGTATGCAGACTGTCTCTAAAAACATCTTATTTGTTTTTTTTAAAATACATTTCCAATGCTTTTTAAATTGATATAAATTACTGTACTGATAACTGGTTTCATGTTTTTCAAAAGAAACGTACAACAGTAAAGAGGATCCCACTGTTAACATTAGATACTTTATATACTTGTTTAGCTATTGGTGAATCTGATAACCTTATTCTCAAAGGGAGAACTGAAGGTTTAAAAAATTCAGTTATATAAAATGAAAACTCTTATTATGTACTTGGTAGTGGAGTTGTGTACAGGCATGCCATGCACTGTTTTAGAGTGGTATTGTATGTAGTAATTATTATGTATTTGTTTATAATAACATCCACGGTAGGCAAAGTATTTTCTAGAGAGACAAGAATGAATGGGGAGCTCACAGTCTTACGAAAGACATAAACAAACAGATGGAGCTTGGGGGAAGAGATTTAACACAAAGTACTATGTTCCAAGTGGTGGGTTACCAGGTCTCAACAAAATAAGGTTATGTTCATTTATTTTTTTTATTCAATCTTCATGTCAGTATAAATCAAATAGAAACTCCATTGGTAGAAAGACAGAAGAGCCTCTTCAAGAGAGGAGAAATATGGAGAAGATAGGGACTTTGTGGGTGAACAAAGGAAGGCTTGAACATGGAGTAGGAGGCAGTACGGAAGAAAGCATGCAGACAGTCATGTGATAAACTGACATTACTCCTGGAGTGGAGGGGCAATGGGAAACAGTAAAAGGGGCAAAGTAATATAGAGCTCTGAAAGCGGTGACAGGAAGTTTGAATTTGGAGCACTTAGCAGAAGGTAAGCCAGTGCAGAGATTCAAAGAGGTATACCAGTGGTTCTCAAACTTTTGTACTGGTGACCCTTTTCACACAGCAAGCCTCTGAGTGCGACTCCCCACCCCCTTATAAATTAAAAAAAGTTTTTATATATTAACACTATTATAAATGCTGGAGGCAAAGCAGGGTTTGGGGGATAGGCTGACAGCTCGCGACTCCCCATGTAAGAACCTTGCGACCCCCTGAGGGGTCCCGACCCCCAGTTTGAGAACCTCTCGGTTACACGATAAGAACAACAAGCAAGTATGATGACCCTAGCTCTGCAGCATTTTGTAGACAGTGAATATATATACCTAGCACTTGTGTAACTCAGTTTTTAATCCATAGATCTCAAACACCTTTTTGTATTTGAGGAAACTGAGGCAGAGCGAGATTAAAATAGCCCAAATTGCATTAATCTGTAAAAATGAATGCTGTAGTGAATAGAGGTAATATCCTTTCTGTTCTGCTTACATTTTTTATTTGCTCTATTTTAAATTCATTTTGTTTGCTGTGAAAGGTTCCCTTAGATATTATAAAAATAATGAGGAGTCCTTGTGGCACCTTAGAGACTAACAAATTTATTTGGGCATAAACTTTCATGGGTTAGAACCCACTTCACCAGATGCATGGAGTGAAAATACAAAAGCAGGTATAAATACATGAAAGGACAGGGGTTGCTTTACCAAGTGTGAGGTCAGTCTAACAAGATAAATCAATTAACAGCAGGATACCAAGGGAGGAAAAATAACTTTTGAAGTGGTAAGAGTGGCCCATTACAGACAGTTGACGAGAAGGTGCGAGTAACAGTAGGGAGAAATTAGTATTGGGAAAATTGAGTTTAGGTTTTGTAATGACCCAACCACTCCCAGTCTCTGTTCGGACCTTATCTGTTGGTATCCAGTTTGCAAATTAATTCCAGCTCTGCAGTTTCACATTGGAGTCTGTTTTTGAAGTTTTTTTGTTGAAGAGTTGCCACTTTTAGGTATGTTATTGAGTGACCAGCGATAATGAAGTGTTCTCCTACTGGTTTTTGAATGTTATGATTCCTGATGTCAGATTTGTGTCCATTTATTCTTTTGCGTAGACACTGTCCCGTTTGGCCAATGTACATGGCAGGCGGGCATTGCTGGCACATGATGGCATATATCACATTGGTAGATGTGCAGGTGAACGAGCCCTTGATGATGTGGCTGATGTGGTTAGGTCCTATGATTGTGTCCTTTGAATAGTTATGTGGACAGAGTTGGCACCGGGGTTTGTAGCAGGGTTTGGTTCCTGGGTTGGTGTTTTTGTTGTGTGGTGTTTAGTTGCTGGTGAGTAGTTGCTAAAGGTTGGGGGGCTGTTGTAAGCAGGACTGGCCTGTCTTCCAAGGTCTGTGAGAGTGAGGGATTGTCCTTCAGGATAGGTTGTAGATCCTTGATAATGCGTTGGAGAGGTTTTAGTTGGGTGCTGTAGGTGACGGCTAGTGGCATTCTGTTACTTTCTTTGTTGGGCCTGTCTTGTAGTAGGTGACTTCTGGGTACTCTTCTGGCTCTGTCAATCTGTTTCTTCACTTCAGCAGGTGGGTATTGTAGTTGTAAGAATGCTTGATAGAGATCTTGTAGTTGTTTGTCTCTGTCTGAGGGGTTGGAGCAAATGCGGTTGTATCGTAGAGCTTGGCTGTAGACAATGGACCGTGTGGTGTGGTCTGGGTGAAAGCTGGAGGCATGTAGGTAGGAATAGCGGTCAGTAGGTTTCCGGTATAGGGTGGTGTTTATGTGACCATCACTTATTAGCACCATAGTGTCCAGGAAGTGGATCTGTTGTGTGGACTGGTCCATGCTGAGGTTGATGGTGGGATGGAAATTGTTGAAATCCTGGTGGAATTCCTCAAGGGCTTCTTTTCCATGGGTCCATATGATGAAGATGTCATCAATATAGTGCAAGTAGAGTAGGGGTATTAGGGGATGAGAGCTGAGGAAGCGTTGTTCTAAGTCATCCATAAAAATGTTGGCATACTGTGGGGCCATGCGGGTACCCATAGCAGTGCCGCTGATCTGAAGGTATACATTGTCTCCAAATGTGAAATAGTTATGGGTGAGGACAAAGTCACAAAGTTCAGCCACCAGGTTTGCTGTGACATTGTCGGGGATAGTGTTCCTGATGGCTTGTAGTCCATCTTTGTGTGGAATGTTGGTGTAGAGGGCTTCTACGTCCATAGTGGCCAGGATGGTATTTTCAGGAAGATCACCAATGGACTGTAGTTTCCTTAAGAAGTCAGTGGTGTCTTGAAGATAGCTGGGAGTGCTGGAAGCGTAGGGCCTGAGGAGGGAGTCTACATAGCCAGACAATCCTGCTGTCAGGGTGCCAATACCTGAGATGATGGGGCGCCCAGGATTTCCAGGTTTATGGATCTTGGGTAGTAGATAGAATATCCCAGGTCGGGGTTCCAGGGGTGTGTCTGTGAGGATTTGATCTTGTGCTTTTTCAGGGAGTTTCTTGAGTAAATTCTGTAGTTTCTTTTGGTAACCCTCAGTGGGATCAGAGGGTAATGGCTTGTAGAAAGTGGTGTTGGAGAGCTGCCGAGTAGCCTCTTGTTCATATTCCGGCCTATTCATGATGACAGCAGCACCTCCTTTGTCAGCCTTTTTGATTATGATGTTAGAGTTGTTTCTGAGGCTGTGGATGGCATTGTGTTCTGCACGGCTGAGGTTGTGGGGCAAGTGATGCTGCTTTTCCATAATTTCAGCCCGTGCACGTCAGCGGAAGCACTCTATGTAGAAGTCCAGTCTGCTGTCTCGGCCTTCAGGAGGAGTCCACCTAGATGACCTTCTTTTTGTAGTGTTGGTAGGAAGGTCTCTGTGGATTAGTATGTTGTTCAGAGGAGTGTTGGAAATATTCCTTGAGTCGGAGACGTCGAAAATAGGATTCTAGGTCACCACAGAACTATATCATGTTTGTGGGGGTGGAGGGGCAGAAGGAGAGGCCCCGAGATAGGACAGCTTCTTCTGCTGGGCTAAGAGTATAGTTGGATAGATTAACAATATTGCTGGGTGGGTTGAGGGAACCATTGCTGTGGCCCCTTGTGGCATGTAGTAGTTTAGAAAGTTTAGTGTCCTTTTTCTTTTGTAGAGAAGCAAAGTGTGTGTTGTAAAGGGCTTGTCTAGTTTTAGTAAAGTCCAGCCACGAGGAAGTTTGTGCAGAAGGTTGGTTTTTTATGAGAGTATCTAGTTTTGAGAGCTCATTCTTAATCTTTCCCTGTTTGCTGTAGAGGATATTGATCAGGTGGTTCCACAGTTTCTTTGAGAGCGTGTGGCACAAGCTGTCAGCATAGTCTGTGTGGTATGTAGTTTGTAATGGATTTTTTACCTTCAGTCCTTTTGGTACGATGTCCATCTGTTTGCATTTGGAGAGGAAGATGATGTCTGTCTGTATCTGTACAAGTTTTTTTCATGCAGTTGATGGATTTCCACTCCATACGGTTAAATGCAGTGCCTTGCATAATGACAGGTTTCAGAGTAGCAGCCGTGTTAGTCTGTATTCACAAAAAGAAAAGGAGTACTTGTGGCACCTTAGAGACTAACCAATTTATTTGAGCATAAGCTTTCGTGAGCTACAGCTCACTTCATCGGATGCATAAAAGTGGAAAATGCAGTGAGGATGTTTTTATACACACAGACCATGAAAAAATGGGTGCTTATCGCTTCAAAAGGTTTTCTCCCCCCACCCCACTCTCCTGCTGGCAATAGCTTATCCAAAGTGATCATTCTCCTTACAATGTGTATGATAATCAAGGTGGGCCATTTCCAGCGCAAATCCAAGGTTTAACAAGAATGTCTGAGGAACGGGGGAGGAGGGCAAGGGGGTAGGAAAAAACAAGGGGAAATAGGTTACCTTGCATAATGACTTAGCCACTCCCAGTCTCTATTCAAGCCTAAGTTAATTGTATCCAATTTGCAAATGAATTCCAATTCAGCAGTTTCTCACTGGACTCTGGTTTTGAAGTTTTTCTGTTGTAATATCGCAACTTTCATCTCTGTAATCGCGTGACCGGAGAGATTGAAGTGTTCTCCGACTGGTTTGTGAATGTTATCATTTTTGACATCTGATTTGTGTCCATTTTATTCTTTTACGTAAAGACTGTCCAGTTTGACCAATGTACATGGCAAAGGGGCATTGCTTGCACATGATGGCATATATCACATTGGTAGATGTGCAGAGACACGCCAGCCGCTTCCGGGAGCAGCGTGGGGCCAGGACAGGCAGGCAGTCTGCCTTAGCCCCGCTGCGCAGTCCGAGATCACAATCAACTGGCAGGGGCTCCAGGATCGATCAGTTGATTCCAATCAACTGGCTGGTGACCACTGGTCTAGAACGTAGAATCATAGAAATATAGGACTGGAATGAACCTCAATAGGTTATCTAATCCAGCCTCCTGTACTGAGTCAGGATTAAGTATTATCTAGACCATCCCTGACAGGTGGTTGTCTAGCCAATTCTTAAAAACCACCAATGACGGAGATTGCACAACCTCCCTAGGTAATTTGTCCCAGTGCTTAACTACCCTTACAGTTAGGAAGTTTTTCCAAATGTCTAACCTAAGTCTCCTTGCTGCAATTTAAGACCATTTAAGACCACCTCAGTGGTTAAGGAGAACAATTTATCACTCTCCTCTTTTATGTAGTTGAAGACTGTTAACGTGTCCCCCTCAATCTTCTCTTCTCCAGACTAAAAAAGCACAATTTTTTAGTCTTCCCTCATAGGCCATATTTTCTAGACCGTCAATCTTTTTTGTTGCTCTCCTCTGGACTTCCTCCAATTTGTCCACATTTTTCCCAAAGTGTGATGTCCAAAACTGAACACAATACTCTAGTTGAACTCTTTTCAGTGCTGAGTAGAGTGGAAGAATTACTTCTTGTGTCCTGCTTACAACACTCCTGCTAATACATCCCAGAATGTTGTTCTCTTTTTTTGGCAACAGAATTACATTGTTGACTCTCATTTAGTTTGTGATCTACTATAACCTCCAGATTCTTTTCTGCGTTATTTCCTCGGCAGTCATTTCCCATTTTATATTTGTGCAATTGATTATTTCTTCCTAAGTAGTATTTTGCATTTGTCCTTACTGAATTTCATCCTATTTATTTCAGACCATTTCTCCAGTTTGCCAAGATCATTTTGAATTCTAATCCTGTCCTCCAAATTGCTTGTAATGCCTCCCAGCTTGGTATCATCCGCAGACTTTGAGTGTACTCTCTATGCCATTGTCCAAATAATTTATGAAGATACTAAATAGAACCAGACCCAGGACAGATCCCTGTAGGAACCCACTCACTGTGCCCTCTCAGCTCTATTGTAATTTCTTAGCAGTCTGAGTTTATCAGTTGGACACTGGAAATAAGAATGATACTCTGTATTCGCAGTCAGCAGTCCAGAGTAAAACACCTGATGTGAAGGCAAAATTACGAGGATTTTTTTTCTTGTTGAAGGGGGATTTCATTGTCCACTGTGTTTTAAGAGTTGATCCAATCAATTTAAATGGGTCTTAGGACTTGTCTACTCCTGAAAAGTTACTAGAATAGGTATAATGGATTTTTTGTTGTCCTGGCCATACCAGGGATATGGCTTCATTTGGCTATGGCTTTATTAAGTCATCTGTGAAATACCTGGCAATAAATCAGAGGGTGTAGATCCATTATTTCCTTAATTGTTTGTATGTGTTTGGAGTGGACAGCACCCCTTAGCCCTCATACAAGGGGAGGAAGTGGAGTGGGAAGGAAGCTCTGGAAAGGGGGTTGTCTCCCTGGTGTACCAAACACAGGTGTCCCAGCCCCACTTCTTCAGCTTCCTTAGGGGGTATCTTCCCCTAAGTTCACTTCTAACGCTTGTTTATCAGGAAACTGTACCCCTTTATGGAATGAGTACCTTCACTGGACACCTGCCACAAGACACCAGCAACTGGCCTGGCTCCATTCCCTCCATTCCAAGTTGTGTTCCCAGAAAGTTAAAAATTCGCTCATGAACTTCGGCCAAAAATTTGTCTGTCCCATGCTTCGTTAGGTTTATCCCAATTTATCCCATTGTCCATAAATGACCTGGGTACCCTATGCAATATTTTCTGATGGTTGATTTTGGATGGATAATTTGTTCACGTACAAATTTAGGCATCTCCTGATTCATGTGCCTTCTCTCATTGTCAACCCATGTAGCCCTGGTGGTTCCCTGCCACATCCTCTGTTGCAGCATTTCAGAACAATTTATAATCACCCCTGAGAAAAGCTCCTGGATCTGCCCCAAATCCGTCTTTTCCCTGATGATCATCAACCCACTTACAAAAAGAAAAGGAGTACTTGTGGCACCTTAGAGACTAACCAATTTATTTGAGCATAAGCTTTCGTGAGCTACAGCTCACTTCATCGGATGCAGTGAGCTGTAGCTCACGAAAGCTTATGCTCAAATAAATTGGTTAGTCTCTAAGGTGCCACAAGTACTCCTTTTCTTTTTGCGAATACAGACTAACACGGCTGTTACTCTGAAACCCACTTACAAACTCCCAAATCATTTTCAAATTCAGGTGAACAATAATCATATAAGGCAGTGGCTCCCTGGCTGCCAAAAACTGTGAGAAAGACGATAGCTGGTTGCAGAACATGTGCCTCTATTCATGCCAAACCTCTGTGTAGACCCTCTTTTTCTCGAACAGCTTTTTTGGTAAATTACCAAAAAGCGTAGACAAGCCCTTAGTTTCTAAGTGGACTTTACTAATGAGAGCTCATATTTAAATCTTAATTAGGGCCCAGGACATCACTCCGTCACTACTGACACTGGGAGTAAAATTCCTCATTTATCCATATGTCAGGTAATGTACAGCTGTACCAGGTTGCCTTGGCAATGACCTTCATTTTGACATGGAAAGACCTCAGTCACTAAGCATGGAGGGAGGCAGGGCGAGAGAGCGGAGAGAGAAAATTCACTGCTTTCTCAGCTGAGTAGCAGTTCTGCCAATGTGTTTCCTATGTTTTTGATGCAAGCTGCCTCTGCCCTCTGGGAACCCCAAACCAGCATATTTCAAACCACCAGGATAATTTAATCTAGGATATTCGATTGGGACTCTTGTTTTTATTTACTAAGTGCACCCTGAGTGAAATGTGATTTTGATAGGAACTATAGTAATTGAAGTGAAAAAAAGAAAAGAAAACAGAAAATAATGAAAATAATGAAAATAATGAAATAATGAAAATAATGAAAATAATGAAACTGCATTAGAACCTTGCAAAATTTAATATAGATGGACTACTTTTTTGTCTGGAAAATAAAGGCAAGCTATAACAAGCTTTAAAAGATTTATAAAACTTTCAGATACTTCATATATAATGATTTATTTGTGAAATAATGGTTTATCAATTTTGCTTTCATACACTGTTGCACTGATTATCTGAATGTATTGCAAAATATTGTAATGGACTTCTTTTCCCCTATTATCCATGAAGTGGGTGAGTGTGGTTTGAGAGAAATGCTGGAGGAATGGGAATTGAAATGAAACATTCTTTTGGGGGTTGGAGTCTTTGTTCACCATCTCTAGGGAAGGTAGGTGCAGCTGTATTGTGGCTTGATCCTGCTCCCATTGAAGCAACTGGCAAAATTCCCATTGACTTGAATGATTCAGGATCAAGCCTTTACTGCTCGGGCTGTATTCAAATTTGTGAGTTTTTCAGACAACATTTCCTTGGGTATCCTGATACAGTGTTCCTGTCTCCCGTATGTTAAACTATAAAAAATCCCTAAAGAAACTTCAGCCTGCTTTTAGAAATATTAGTTTGAAAATGCTCAATAAATAGCTTTTTTTAAAATATGAATTATTGTTTAATCAAAGAAACTTCAGAAAGGTGAGCTAACAAAAGCATCAATAATAAAGTCATTCATTATATTTGAGTTTTATAACAATGTTGCTTCAATCTTTCCGCATTAAAAATATGCTCCTTAAAATGTTGTCAAAATTAAAATATTTCAAAAAATATTAAAACCAGATATTATGTTTCCTAGTATATTTTAGTATCTAATGCAAGGAAGTGTTGTTTATCCCAGATCATCGTGGCTTCTTACTCAGTTCTGTTCCCCACTTTTCCTGCCCTTTCCCCCCAACCCTTCCCCTAGATTTCTAATATGTGTGATAGGGTCGGGCCAGATGGCTAAAGGAAAGTGATCCTATTGGGATCCAGGAAGTGGACGGGCGAAGCCCACCCACTGCTAAAGGATCCCTCCCCAGCCTAAGAGGGGGATCCACAGGACCTGGACACCAAATGAGTACAGGGGACAACTAATGAAATTACAGGGACAGGAGTGTGGTCAAAGGGTCATACAGGAGAGTGATCGAAGGCAGATATATTAGCCCCAGTAGGCCCTTTTCCCTGGGTAAGGTAACAGGGAAGGTTCTAGAACAATGAGGAACTTTCTGGGAACAATTAAGGCAAACAGGCTGATTAGAACACCTGCAGCGAATCAAGAAGCTGCTAGAATCAATTAAGGCAGGCTAATCAGGGCACCTGGGTTTAAAAAGGAGCTCACTTCAGTTTGTGGTGTGTGTGCGAGGAGCTGGGAGCAAGAGGCACAGGAAGCTGAGAGTGAGAGGCGTACTACTGGAAGACTGAGAAGTACAAGCATTATCAGACATCAGGAGGGAGGTCCTGCAGTGAGAATAAAGAAGGTGTTGGGAGGAGGCCATGGGGAAGTAGCCCAGGGAGTTGTAGCTGTCACGCAGCTGTTACAGGAGCCACTGTAGGCAGTTGCAATCCACAGGGCCCTGAGCTGGAACCTGGAGTAGAAGGTGGGCCCCGGTTCCCCCCATTCCTCCATCCCCCCAACTCCCTACTTGGTATCGGAGGAGTTGAACTGGACTGTGGGTTCCACCAGAGGGGAAGGTCTGGCCTGTTCCTGATCAGCAGAGACTGCGGGGATTGTTCTTCCTGTCCCCGTGCTGGCCAGTGATGAGGCTAACTAAGTGAACGGCAGATTTGAGTGGCCAAACTGAGGGCTGCCGTGAACCTCTGAGGCAAGAAAATCTGCCAATAAGCACAGGACTCACCAAGGTAGAGGAGGAACTTTGTCACATATGATACTTTTCAAAAATAATTGCAATAAGTCTATTAAATGTGGATCATACTTTTTACCTTTTTAATCTGTTCTCCAATTCCTTTGTTTACAAAAAATGTTAAGCTAGTTTAATCAGGCTTTACCAATCCATCCCAGTCCTTCATATCCTTTGGATGAAAAAATAGCTACTCCTATAAATTATTTGCTTTTAATCAAAGAAAGTTCAAAAATAGTAAATTAAACAAAAATATGACATATTACAGGTTTGTTTTCCTAAAAGTGTGTAATTTCTTTGGTTTGCTTATATACAAGCTGTTTTATTTTCTACTTCAGTAGTCTGCTCACTATTATTCTGATGCTAAAATTTAACATTTGTAGTTGTATTTGTTCTTTTTCTAATATACACCATTTTAAAGTGTCTGAAGTTCCTACTCTTTTTTTATTCTTCATTTAACAATAGGCTTGCCAAAAGAACATCAAACTCTACAGAAACACTGATTTAGTCACTTTTACCATACTTACAAGTCATATTTTGAATGCTTAGATAATGAATATCTTTTAAATTCTTAATTAGTATTTACTTCATTAAATGTGAGCTAGTGATAATATGTGGATCAAATCCAGTATGTAAGAGGCAGGGCTGCTCCACAAGTGGTACTGCAGGTGCTCCCCACCATACTCTGAAAGGTTTGGCTGCTTGCTTGGGGCAGGGCATTCTCTGTCATAACTTGGCATCAGTTTCTAAACAATCAAGTAACAAAATAGCTGTCTGTGCTTTTAAACAAAGAGGGAGAGAAAAAAAAACCTTCAAAATGCAAGCTAGTAAGTTCCAAAAGTTAAAGCAAGGTCCTGGCCTGGGTTAGCTCTGAGGAGTTCCTTCTCTGTCCCATTCTCACCTAACTCTGCCCTGAGCAACTGCAGGCAAGCTTCTTCACTAGCCTGCTGGTTCTTGGTTGGTCAGTATTTCCTCCTGGCCTTCTTGGCTTCTGGAGGACTGTTGTCTTGGTTGCCCGGTCTGAGTGGCTTTTCCTTGGTTGGGGAGCATCAGGGTGCTGATGCCCTCAGCAGGAGGTGGAGAAGGTCTGTTAGACCCCATCACACAGTGGCTGACTACATATTAAAGATCTGATTGCAGAGTGGAACCACAGAAAAAACTATTAAGGTTTCTCATGTGCATTTTCTGTCAACACTCTCATGAAGTAACATTAATTCATATACTTTAACCCAAAGGTATCTGTAAAGTCCTCCCTTCCAACAAACTTTCTTTCACTTTCAACATATAACCAACTTCAGTTCACATGTTCATTTCCTCTAAATCACATTCAAATGCAAACTTGATATCTGATCTCAGCTAGTTTGATATGTTCTCTCTACATATGCATGTACTTGTAAAGCATTTATTGTGTTTTTTAAATATGAAGTTGGAGTTAAGGTTTGCATCTGAGTGTGACAGAGTAATTGAGTGTCTGCATTGGCACTGAGAGCTGAAAAAGAAGTGGACTTTATGGAGGGGCTTGCAGCGAGGGTGATTTGGGCCAAGGGCCTCCAGTTGAGGAGAACTGAATTTCTGTATACCATTGCCTCCATGCTCCAGAGGCTCCCCATGGTGCCCATATTTGGTGTAGTGGAGATGCTGAGGCAGCAGTGCCATAGGTGGCCAAGTCTCTATGAGCCAGTGCCTTGGTGCATACCCTCAACTCCGTACCACCACACAAGATACCTCACCCAGCTCTGCTTCCCCAGACACTGCAGATTCTCCTTTCACAGAGTCTGCTTTTCTTTCTGGTCCCCCATAGCCCTACTCAAACCCTAATGCAACTTCATTACTCTATTCATTTCCTGACTGTAACCATCATGGCCACTTACACCCCTGATCCCTACAGCCCTTGCTCAGTCCTTCAGTTCTCCCATGTTGTTCCTGTTTGCAAGATCATCATCATGGTGAGCCAAATTTGAATGCGCTAATGTCTGACACAGAAATATCAATATTGTGCTCATCCCAAATACTCTGCCCTGTACCACTTCCATTTACACTCTGAGCCCCTACCTTACTGCCTGCTTAACTCTTCAGCACTGCAGTTTCCTGAGGAAACTCTTTTTACCTTCCCAAAGTCTTGCTCACGTCTAGGTCCTCTTCAGTTTACC
The DNA here is from genome assembly GCF_965140285.1 of Lepidochelys kempii. Classification (NCBI taxonomy): domain Eukaryota; kingdom Metazoa; phylum Chordata; order Testudines; family Cheloniidae; genus Lepidochelys; species Lepidochelys kempii. The sequence goes on along the minus strand of NC_136384.1, from coordinate 60,693,143 downwards.
CCCATACTTTCTGCTGTCCAACCTGCTTAAATGGGTCTCCAGAGATGGGGCTGTATGTGAGGAGTTGATCTGGGAGATCGGGAGGGACAGTGGGCAGTGTTGGAAAGCATAAGTAGCTGGCCAAACTGGATAGTTCCTGACCTTTCCAGCAATGAATTAGGGTATGATAAATTTGGAAAATAATATTTTAAGTTTTCTGTCCCTGAGCATTTATGAGAGTGTGTCTGTGTGTGAAGTTCAGAATTTGTGGTGAGTATGATTGTCTATCTGTGGGAACCTCAAAAACCCAAACCGTCATTAGAATCTCAGGAAATCTCAGACTGAGAATATTCTAGGGCAGATTCAGTTGATTGACCTGTGAAGAGTAGCATGTTAAATTTGGAGACTAAATGTTTAAGTATGAAATGTAGATATTGTAATTCTGTTTTAAGATCTTAACACAATCTTCATGAGGAAGCTACTATTATGCATCTCCATTCTTCCCCTGGCTACTTGGCTCTCATTCTCTTGCCTCTATTCTATCTCCTGGCCACTATTCCCAATTGTCAATTTTAGGAGCATGGAACTTCTTATATTCTTAGCTCTGGTCTACACTAGGTCTTTAGGTCAAATTTAGCAGCTTTAAATTGATGTAAACCTGCACCCATCCACACGATGAAGCCCTTTTTTTTTACTTAAAGGGCTCTTAAAATCGATTTCCTTACTCCACCCCTGACAAGTGGATTAGCGCTTAAATCGGCCTTGCCGGGTCGAATTTGGGTTACTGTGGACACTATTCGACGGTATTGGCCTCCGGGAGCTATCCCAGAGTGCTCCATTGTAACCGCTCTGGACAGCACTCTCAACTCAGATGCACTGGCCAGGTAGACAGGAAAAGAACCACGAACTTTTGAATCTCATTTCCTGTTTGGCCAGCGTGGCAAGCTGCAGGTGACCATGCAGAACTCATCAGCAGAGGTGACCATGATGAAGTCCCAAAATCGCAAAAGAGCTCCAGCATGGACTGAACGGGAGGTACGGGATCTGATCGCTGTATGGGGAGAGGAATCCATGCTATCAGAACTCCGTTCCAGTTTTCGAAATGCCAAAACCTTTGTCAAAATCTCCTAGGGCATGAAGGACAGAGGCCATAACAGGGACGCGAAGCAGTGCCGCGTGAAACTTAAGGAGCTGAGGCAAACCTACCAGAAAACCAGAGAGGCGAACGGCCGCTCTGGGTCAGAGCCCCAAACATGCCGCTTCTATGATGAGCTGCATGCCATTTTAGGGGGTTCAGCCACCACTACCCCAGCCGTGTTGTTTGACTCCTTCAATGGAGATGGAGGCAACACGGAAGCAGGTTTTGGGGACGAAGAAGATGATGATGACGACGTTGTAGATAGCTCACAGCAAGCAAGCGGAAAAACCGGTTTTCCCGACAGCCAGGAACCGTTTCTCACCCTGGACCTGGAGCCAGTACCCCCCGAACCCACCCAAGCCTGCCTCCTGGAGCCGGCAGGCAGAGAAGGGACCTCCGGTGAGTGTACCTTTTACAATACTATACATGGTTTAAAAGCAAGCATGTGAAAGGATTAATTTGCCCTGGTATTCACGGCTCTCCTGGATGTACTCCCAAAACCTTTGCAAAAGGTTTCTGGGGAGGGCAGCCTTATTTCGTCCTCCATGGTAGGACACTTTACCACTCCAGGCCAGTAATACGTACTCGGGAATCATTGTACAACAAAGCATTGCAGTGTATGTTTGCTGGCATTCAAACAACATCCGTTCTTTCTCTCTCTGTGTTATCCTCAGGAGAGTGAGATATCATTCATGGTCACCTGGTTGAAATAGGGTGCTTTTCTTCAGGGGACACTCAGAGGTGCCCGTTCCTGCTGGGCTGCTCGCCTGTGGCTGAACAGAAATGTTCCCCGCTGTTAGTCACGGGGAGGGGGGAGGGTTGAGGGGGGGGGTAGCCACGCGGTGGGGGGAGGCAAAATGCAACCTTGTAACGAAAGCACATGTGCTATGTATATAATGTTAACAGTAAGGTTTACCCTGAAAGAGTGTAGCCACTGTTTTATAAAATGTGTCTTTTTAAATACCGCTGTCCCTTTTTTTTTCTCCACCAGCTGCATGTGTTTCAATGATCACAGGATCTTCTCCTTCCCAGAGGCTAGTGAAGATTAGAAAGAAAAAAAAAACGCACTCGTGATGAAATGTTCTCTGAGCTCATGCTGTCCTCCCACACTGACAGAGCACAGACGAATGCGTGGAGGCAAATAATGTCAGAGTGCAGGAAAGCACAAAATGACCGGGAGGAGAGGTGGCGGGCTGAAGAGAGTAAGTGGCGGGCTGAAGACAGGGCTGAAGCTCAAATGTGGTGGCAGCGTGATGAGAGAAGGCAGGATTCAATGCTGAGGCTGCTGGAGGATCAAACCAGTATGCTCCAGTGTATGGTTGAGCTGCAGCAAAGGCAGCTGGAGCACAGACTGCCACTACAGCCCCTGTGTAACCAACCGCCCTCCTCCCCAAGTTCCATAGCCTCCGGCCACCCAGCCACTCCACCACAGAGGATTGCCCAAAAAACAGAAGGCTGGAATTCAATAAATTTTAAAGTTGTAAACTTTTAAAGTGCTGTGTGGCATTTTCCTTCCCTCCTCCACCACCCCTCCTGGGCTACCTTTGGTAGTCATCCCCCTATTTGTGTGATGAATGAATAAAGAATGCATGAATGTGAAGCAACAATGACTTTATTGCCTCTGCAAGCGGTGATCGAAGGGAGGAGGGGTGGGTGGTTAGCTTACAGGGAAATAGAGTGAACCAAGGGGCGGGGGGTTTCATCAAGGAGAAACAAACAGAACTTTCACACCGTAGCCTGTCCAGTCATGAAACTGGTTTTCAAAGCTTCTGTGATGCGTACCGCGCCCTCCTGTGCTCTTCTAACCACCCTGGTGTCTGGCTGCGCGTAACCAGCAGCCAGGCGATTTGCCTCAACCTCCCACCCCGCCATAAATGTCTCCCCCTTATTCTCACAGATATTGTGGAGCACACAGCAAGCAGTAATAACAGTGGGAATATTGGTTTCGCTGAGGTCTAAGCGAGTCAGTAAACTGCGCCAGCACGCCTTTAAACGTCCAAATGCACATTCTACCACCATTCTGCACTTGCTCAGCCTGTAGTTGAACAGCTCCTGACTACTGTCCAGGCTGCCTGTGTATGGCTTCATGAGCCATGCCATTAAGGGGTAGGCTGGGTCCCCAAGGATAACTATAGGCATTTCAACATCCCCAACAGTTATTTTCTGGTCTGGGAATAAAGTCCCTTCCTGCAGCTTTTGAAACAGACCAGAGTTCCTGAAGATGCGAGCGTCATGTACCTTTCCCGGCCATCCCACGTTGATGTTGGTGAAACGTCCCTTGTGATCCACCAGTGCTTGCAGCACTATTGAAAAGTACCCCTTGCGGTTTATGTTCTCTCTGGCTTGGTGCTCCGGTGCCAAGATAGGGATACGGGTTCCGTCTATGGCCCCACCACAGTTAGGGAATCCCATTGCAGCAAAGCCATCCACTATGACCTGCACATTTCGCAGGGTCACTACCCTGCATATCAGCAGATCTTTGATTGCGTGGGCTACTTGCATCACAGCAGCCCCCACGGTAGATTTGCCCACTCCAAATTGATTCCCTACTGACCGGTAGCTGTCTGGCGTTGCAAGCTTCCACAGGGCTTTCGCCACTCGCTTCTCAACTGTGAGGGCTGCTCTCATCTTGGTATTCATGCGCTTCAGGGCAGGGGAAAGCAAGTCACAAAGTTCCATGAAAGTGCCCTTACACATGCAAAAGTTTCGCAGCCACTGGGAATCATCCCAGACCTGCAACAATATGCGGTCCCACCAGTCTGTGCTTGTTTCCCGAGCCCAGAATCGGCGTTCCACAGCATGAACCTGCCCCATTAGCACCACGATACATGCATTGGCAGGGCCCATGCTTTGAGAGAAATCTGTGTCCATGTCCTGATCACTCACGTGACCGCGCTGACGTCGCCTCCTCACCCGGTATCGCTCTGCCAGGTTCTGGTGCTGCATATACTGCTGGATAATGTGTGTGCTGTTTAATGTGCTCCTAATTGCCAAAGTGAGCTGAGCGGCCTCCATGCTTGAAAGGTGCGGAACAATTGTCTGCCGTTGCTCTGACGGAGGGAGGGGCGACTGACGACATGGCTTACAGGGTTGATTTACAGGGAATTAAAATCAACAAAGGGGGTGGCTTTACATCAAGGAGTATTTCAGGCAGGACTTCACGGAGGGTTCCAATAAGAAATTGTGCACCTAAGTAATTGTTCTTATTGGAACAAGCAGGTTGGTCTGGCCTCTGATTGATACATGGCTAGATTTACCTCGCTGCACCTTCTCTGTGAGTGACTGCAGTGTGACCTAGAGGAATGAGTCCCCTAGACGGGGGAGGGGGGGGAAGTAAATGAGTACAAAACAAATCTGGTCTATTTCTTGTTTTGATCCACTCCATCTGTCTTTTACATCTTTGGCTGGCAGCAGATGGTGTAGAAGGACTGCAAGCCATCCACATCTCTTGGCTGCTCGGCAGAAGATGGTGCAGTAGGACTGCTAGCCATCCTCATCTCTTGCCTGCCTGGCAGAAGATGGTACAGTAGGACTGCTAGCAATCCGTGTCGCCTGCCTGCTCACCATAAGATGGTTCAATAGGACTGACTGCAGGACTAAAGAGAATGACCTGGTCAGGTCACTTCTAATGTAGTCCCTGCACCCATGTCTGCCCAGGCGCTCCTGGACGACGTGGCCAGGAGCACCTTGGACATGATGATGACGGCTACCAGTCCTACTGCACCGTCTGCTGCCACAAGGCAAGCGGTTGCTGCTGTGTAGCAATGCAGTACCACATCTGTCAGCACCCAGGAGACATACGGTGACGGTTACCTGAGCAGGCTCCAGGCTTGCTGTGGTATGGCGTCTGCACAGGTAACTCAAGAAAAAAGGTGCGAAACGATTGTCTGCTGCTGCTTTCACAGAGGGAGGGAGGGAACGGGGGCCTGATGATATGTACCCAGAACCACCCGCGACAATGTTTTAGCCCCATCAGGCATTGGGATCTCAACCCAGAATTCCAATGGGCAGCAGAGACTGCAGGAACTGTGGGATAGCTACCCACAGTGCAACACTCTGGAAGTCAACACTTGCCTCAGTACTGTGGAAGCACTCCGCCGAGTTAATGCACTTAATGCACTTAGAGCATTTTCTGTGGGGACACACACACTCGAATATATAAAAACGATTTCTAAAAAACCTACTTATATAAATTCGACCTAATTTCGTAGTGTAGACATACCCTTAGAACTCTCTTTGACTGGAAAAACTCAGTGAAAGGCTGTTATATTGTTTTGAGATTTTAAATGCTCAAATACCAGGAAATCTATCCTGTTTCATATATTATGAAAGTTCTTTCATTTAACAATGAGCAATGTGATTTGCTGTTCAACTAATATGTTACAAATGTAGATGAAATATGTTTTTTTAATTAGACATACAGATGTAACTTGATATACACTGAACAAACGTTCCACATCGCTGTGTGTGACTCTCTAAAATGATAACAGTTGTAATTCACATAAATTTACAATGGTGTTGCAATCGGTTTAATCTCCAGAAGCATTCTTGAGATCAGTGGTCTCTGACACCCAGTGAAAATGACAAAGTTTGCTTGCTCAGCCCATTATTCTTCTCCGCTATCTCCATTTGTTTTGAAAATAGGCAAAGTAATTAGTATTTAATACAGATAAAATGTCAAACTTGGATGCCTAAAGTTAGCACTTAAAAATTTTCTGATTTCTAGAGATGCTGAACACCAAAGTCTTTAATTGAAGTCAAAGCGATCTGTGGGATAAGCCACTTTTATTTAGGTGTCTAAATATGGATGTGGTTACCTAAGCCTTAGGCACCTACTGCATTTGAAAATTTTGTGTATGGTGTGTCTCGTTTGTTAAACAGTTCTGTAGTTCTTTGGCACCAAAAGTTGTCATAATCAAGCTACATTTGGGGAGTTTTGAATTTTTGTAACTCAAAATGAAAGTGTGTGGTATTGTTTGTGGGGGTTTCCTCCTCCCCCCTCAAATTTTGTAAGAAAGCTGAAGACTTTAAAAAAAAATCATCCTGACAAGAATGGTACTGTCTCAAATTATGGGTCTTGTATAGAATCTCCTTTTCTTCACCAGTTCTTGTGTCACACTAGCACCGCTAAGTTTTGGTGTCAGAGGCTTTTGGGCACCTCTATATATACAGATTGTCTTGTTTGTTTGTTTGTTTGTTTTTTGTCAGGGACTGTTTTGATCTCAGCTGCTGTAGTTTATTACCAAGACCACAAAAAAATAAGCTAACAAATTCTGTTTCATGCAGAAGTGTAGAAACTTTAATATTGTCTAAATATGTCTCCACACTAAGCAGCATAGACATAAGCATATAAATTAATTTCAAAAGTTTGGGTTTTACCATGTATAGCATATTTTCAGCAAACCTTTCTTTGAGGTATGGGGAGAAGAACACAACCTAACTAGAGTGATTGTTTGTAGGGCACCTAGCAGCATCTGTAGGAGCAGGGCTACAGGAGGCTACACAAAACCAGTAGGATTGTTGGAATGAATAGGGCATATGTGCAAAGGGCCTTTGCATCTTAAGGACCTCCAAACATCCATATAGTGTGTGGTGGTCCATGAGTGGATGAAGCTGGATCCCCAATGACTTATATAGGAGGCATGGGCAAATCCTATCTTTTCCAAAAGGGAAAAATTAGGAAGAAAAAAGCTTTGAATTAAAACTCTTGCTATTTCTGTTTTCCTGTGGGTGGTTAACCTGTATGGGGAAGCATACAGGGCATTAGTGAGGATTAAGTTGTGTGGTACTATAGCTTGATTATAAACTTCTGGGTTTTTAAATATCAGAAAATGTGTTTATTAATTTATTTTTCAAATTCAACCATTAATACTTTAAACCAATCAGTATTCCAAAGCACTTGAACATATACACAACTTTAAGCATATGAGCAGTTCCACTCACTTCAATGAGATTCAACGCTTCTGAACTGGACTGAGCTAAACAAGTGACTTTTAGATAAAGCAATCAATTTCATGCAATAACAAAGAAAATGTTAAATACATAGCAGTAAAATGGTAATTTTCCATTGCATCAGTAAATCGGATGCTTAGTTTCCTTTATTCATGTATCTTAATTTTTGTACTGGTAGGTGAATTAACATTCAGATTCAGACTCTTCAACAGGTGATATTTAGCATCCATTTAATGAATGGGGCACAAAGCATTGGTTGATTGATGTAATAGGAAAACAATAGGTGCACAAAGTCTGATGCTGATTTCTGCATCTGTCTTTGTTCCTTGGAAAATGTATAGGATTTTGACAGCAGAAAACAAATCCCATTACCTAGGGAGAACAAAATAGTGACTAATTGTCTTTGCATTTAATGCAGGAAATAATGTGTTTTTGGGCTCTTTGTCACATATTATTTATTCCAGTGGTTCTCAAACTTTTGTACTGGTGACCCCTTTCACATAGCAAGCCTCTGAGTGTAACCCCCGCCTTATAAATTAAAAACACTTTTTTATATATATTTAACACCATTATAAATGCTGGAAGCAAAGTGGGGTTTGGGGTGGAGGCTGACCGCTCGTGACCCCTCATGTAATAACCTCGTGACCCCCTGAGGGATCCCGAATCCCAATTGAGAACTTTTTATTCTTATCCTTGGAAGTAGTGTATTTGATTTTTACCACACAGTTATCTGAAATGAAAATAATGTGTCATTCTGAGAGGAAAATAAAACCATCTGTTTTAATATACAGAGTTGAAGTTTATAAACAAAAAAATAAATATTCTCTTAAAGGCCACATGAACATAATACCCTTGAACCACAAGTGTGTTTCTAGTGGGAGTGCAACATTTCCTTAAAGATTACAAAAGCATTAATCTTGTTACTTTTTAAGCTTGTAGTAGGGGGTAAAATAACAGTAGTTAAATTACTGAAATCTCAGTAGAACTGGCAGAATTTCAAAGCTAGTAGCATGCCTGAATTCCTTCCTGCTTTTTGGAGCTGTTGCTTCAAATCACTTATTAAGCACATAATGTGAAGACTGACAGTGGAATCTCATTACTGACCCCTTGCCATAACAAAAAGATATCTATGTTATTGTTCTTATTACTGTTATATTTGTTTTGATTTACTTGAAAAAATTATAGGGGATATAGCTAATTTGAACTCAAAATTATTTGCACTGTGTAATTAGCGATCCAATTTTATTTTGTATGATGTATGCTATCCTTTTATGTAATGATGAAGATACTAAATTTTATGTCTGTCTTTCAAGCCCCTGAATCAGTTTTCTGAATTCTACAGATGTTGAAAGAGATATAATTTCAATTTGGGTATATATTTTTTTTGCTTTAAAATATCTACAGTTAGGAAACTAATTATCTTCCTCAGCACACCTGGGTGTTTTTCCTAAGGGTGAAAAGAAGATTTAACTCACCATGCCCCCTAATTATTGCATTCTCCTCCCAAGTATAAAAGATTAAAGTGATTTACTCTTCAGTCTGAATTTTGCTTGAGTGATCAGAGGTCAGTTTGAGATTTATATACTGTAATACTCTTTAATAATAAGTGTGTGTGTGTGTGTGAGAGAGAGAGAGAGAGAGAGACAAAGAAGTTGAGATAGGATTATTAAATTAGGCTCTCTTTCTTTGGGAATATATAGTTATAAGAAGGAAACCATGTTGAACTATGAAAGATAAGAGAAGACAGACTTTAAAAAAGTTCCCCTAAAGAGGCTCCTATGGTATACTTGAAAAGAAAATTATTACATGACTCTTTTCAACAGGTATGTCTACCATCTCCTGAGCACAACTGAATTAGGTATTCCTTGCTGAGATACTGTTAAGATTTGGAACATTTGTTTATCCTCTCTATTACTGACCACACAAACATAGCAAATATGTCATTTTTAAAACATAAATTCAATTTATTTTAATCACAAAGTACTGCTGTCTTGAAAAAAATCACATTTATTTAAAATTGGGGGGGTTTGACATCAACAAAAAGGATGTCATATGTTCAGTTAGTATATGCTTCTGTTTCTCACATTGACCAAAGTGTGCAAATGCAAAAATATGTTGTCTTTAATCAAGTGCTTTTAATACACAGTAAATTTATTTTTTTAAATAAAGTTTTAAGTTTATTTTAAATCCTTTTTTATATTACTTGCTGATCTAACTACGGGTGTCAGGAGCATAGTTCCAATGTTCCTTCTGTGTCTGACCTACAGAGGATATAAGTCTGTTACAGCCCTACCTACAGAGCATGGTTTTTTAGCTCAAAATGTATCAGTTCATGCTCTTAATTCTGGAGGTGCATGGTTCAATCCCCAGTATTCTCAAAAATGGTGTCCAATCACACAATTGTGGACTTGTCTGGGATTTGAGTTGTGGTCCTCAGATGCTCAGGAAGAGCTTCATCTGTCTAGAAGCATGCAATTTACTAGTCTCTCTATCTGAGAGCAGTAACAGGCTGACATCTGTGGTTCCAGTATAGAGGAGGACATGATGACCAGTGGGTTACATAAATAACTTGTGTACTTCTACAGAAAGTGTGATGAGATAGAGTGGGTCAGAGAGTCACCATCAATTTAGATGCTCTAGAACAGGCATGAGGGTGGTACTCCTGCAAGATGCTGGGAGTCGCAATATATAATCCTTGCAGGTCTTTTCTGCTCCCAATATCTTTGACTGTGTGACAATTGCATCAGTCAATTAACACCTTGTAAATTTCAGACAGCTGCAGGTAAACTATCCTTTTGTCATACAGGCTACTGGGAAAGTCCAACTTCTTCCATAATGAGACTACAGGAAGGATTTTTAGTTCATGTATAGAGATGGGTTTTAAGACTATACTCTCATCTCAATGTGTATACATGTGAAACTGCTCTTATGCATATAAATCCACCACATATAAAGATAAGGATATAATCTAACTCTTTATATTCAACATTGTAAGGACTTTATAGATTTCTGGTGAGCAATCCTGTTGTTCCATCAAATCTTAAAATTGAATGTCTGCCCACATTATGAATGCCTACATTCATTTCTAATTTGTATATATTCTTTCCAAAAATATCCATAAGAACTGTGGTGGTTCTGCCAAAGTAAGGTTATGAAATAACAAGAGGAAGAAAATTGAAAATTACTTGCCAGGGTGGAGTAAGTATCCTCCTTTTTGAGTTGCATTTCTACTTCTTTATAATAAAAGCTATTATTGTTTGCTTTTGTTACCTCTTGGAATTTCCAAAAAGAAAACAGTGATAGGATCACTTTCATCTATTATTTAGGGAATACATAATATCATATATAAACAACACAAAGGAATGATAAGCACCCTATTGAATCTCTTGGTTGGCTGAAAGTTCCAAACAATCTAATTTTAATATAGGTTGCCTCTGTAATGCAACAGCTGTCATGCTGGACTATTCCATTTTGAATGAATTTAACAGAGGATTGAGAAGAGATTGGCAGATTTGTTTTAAATGTGCATATTTTAAAGTAAGGGTATTAACTACTTTTGATTGTGACTTCTATTCAAATTACAGTTCACTATCATCAGCCTAATTTTTGGAATGATTTATAAGCCAAAATGGCCAAAATCCACCAGTTTTAGATGACATGATATCGATGAAATCATAAAGTGTGCCAAACCTGGTGGCACTGAGTTTTTCCTTCAGCAGAGACAGATTAGCTGCCATCTATTGTTCTCAGTGAAAATGAGGCCATATACTTTCCTCAGTTAAGATGCCTTCTTTCAAAATGGCCTCTTCTAATAGTCTCAATGTGAGCAAAATCTAACTGCCTTCAGGGAGGATGGTGGCTTCCTATAATCCCAAAAGGCAGAGAAAAGAATGTTTAAGAACAGGTGAATGGAGGCAATGGCTACGTTTGCTAAGGGCACCATGTTGGCTTAGTCACACTGAGAACAATTGAAAATGGCAACATTTTGATACAGGGCAGTTCTTTATGGAATTTTCTGAAGCAGAACATTTTTTTTAGCTGCTGCTGAAGGAAACACTTTTAATTATGAAAAACAGCTGCAAAATATTACCACTCATACTTTAAATATATGGATAATTAGAAGAATCAGTGTTATTCCATTAGTAAGATCGTTAAGAACAAAAATGATCTCACACTGGGTGCTAATTTTGTGAAAGACCCATTATTTTAATTAATAAACCAATTCATTGATTTACTTGTAAATTCTCAGAAAAATTCATTCTGTGCTCCAAGAATAAGTGCTGTGAATTTTGGACATATAGCAAAGAGATTTGAATTCCCACAATCAGTGCACGCTCAATTCAATCTTAACAACACAGCTGTCATTTTTCTGTGATGTATAAACTCCATAATAATTATTATTAATAATAATTATTGAGCACTTTTCACTTTCCTAGTACTTTATAAATGTTTTCTAATCCTTTTAACAGGCCTATGAGATAGGTAGTATTATCTTCATTTTATAAATAAAATTGATATACAAAGTTAGTATCAGAGCCATGATTAGCACTCCTTGTTCCTAGTCCGGTGTATATATAGCACTGGACTATACTTCAGTTTTTATGAACATTTTATCTTGATAGATTTCTACACTGAATGGCAACAAAGGACTCCTAAACATTCAATATCTAATGTGGAATTAGCTTTCATGAATGAAAAGAAAATCTTATTTCATTTTATTGAGAAGACATTATGGAGTAGAGTTGATTAAAGCTTCGTGTTTAGCAAATATCTTTCAAGAGATTTGTGTAGTCTTTACTGATGTTGTTTATAGTTGGCAGTGACTTCTCTCTTTCTGTGTCAGACATGCTCTTCTAATTAAACATATGCAAATGTATATATACTTTCCATGTTTGTAGATAAGTTGAAATCCTCACTTCACTAGGATCTTGTGACTTATACACAGTAAGGATGTACGGAACAAGGAATTATAAAAGTCACACATCTAGGCTGATGAGTAATAAGCAAATATATGCTTTCTTCAGATGTGTGGCCATTTTTAAAAGAAATGACATAAGGATAAAAAATAAGCATAGTGTATTCTTTACAGTCAGAAATTGGTGCGGGGGCGTGAGTGTGTTTCTTTTTATGAGATTTTGCTGGCATCCCAAGGTTTCAGTGGAACTAAAGAGAACTGAAAAGTGGCCAGGTGTTTTTAAAAAAAACGTAAACACTCTGATAACTATTTGCGTCCATGTGGTTTCCTCTGTTGCGCTGATAGTTCTTTATGGTTCTGTCAGTTTCAATCAGCAGAGAGTACCTGTGATCAGTATATCTGATAAACTTGTCAATGGCTTTTTAAAGCAGGATTCCCCAACCTATTCTATTCAGCACCCTCCACCCTTTATCATTTCAAATATAATCTTGATAAGACAGAGATATATCACAGGCAGCTGTGTATAGCCAGGTCAGACTACAACTAATTTGTGCAGGAAAAAATTAAATCAGGAGGTAAATTATTTCATGATTGCTCATTCCCAACAGAGTTGAGCATCATTCTGAAGAAAATATCAAATAATTGGTTTCAGGCCATGTCAGACACATGCAATTCCCTTCACTAATGGCTGTGCGAGGTAGCACTAGGCCTCAGGGGTCACTGAAGAACTAGAAATAGCTTAGTGCCAGGCAGAGCAGCAAAGAGACAGAGCACACAGGAAATGAAGTGGCAATAAGTGTAATCCATAAGGGAAATGTGCTTCACTTGGAGTTTAATATATCATCTCAGACTGTGGCAGTAAGCCATGCAACAATTGTTTACCTTTTTGTCAGCATCTGCATCTGTTCTGTTTTGTAAACAGCACTTAACTCTCAGTCTGTAAATGCTGGAATCAATAACAACTGTTAAGGGATTTCCTTTCTTTTTTTCATATTCCATAACAAATGCACACTACAAACAATGCTTGCCTTAGATAAACAAGGAACAGACATTAACAGGGTCAAAGGGATTTAGTTGGGAACATTTTATTGCTTCTTGGGTTTGCAGTAATTATATCTGTGTAATTTGAATGTATCTTGTAACCTATCCAAATTAAACTGTTAAAAAAAATGCTAGTATGCAGTAATGAAGATGGTTTTTATAATTATCTTAAGTACCGTGTATAGAAAACTGCCTGCACTGTTTGTAATAATTTAGTTCTATGTAATATTGTGCATTACAGCTGCTGTGAAGAAATATTAAGTTGCCTTTTTGCAGTTTTATGAAATTAGTGATTATATCCAGCAACACTATTTTTTAAAACCTACAGTTATTAAAAAAAAATTATACACCACAGTGCAACATAAGAAGAGACTAGGATCTATGAAACTGAATATATCATTACTAAATGCAAGTGAAAGAATAATACAGTTTATATACTAGTTGGGTTTAGGAGAGTGTGCCGATGAATACTGTCATAAATGCTAGATTGTTATAATAGTTATAGCATCACTTAAAAGTTAATATCACTGAGAGCAGAGGAACACATTGTTAATGTGATTTATACATGTATCTTCCTGTGCACTTCTTTTAAAATTTACCCCTTAAAATTGCTACCAATAAGTTGAGGTTCTCTTGCTTTATTAAGCTACTTCATTTCAGTTTTTGGCAAAACATTAGTTCCGTTTATGAAATTGCTTGATTATTTGTTTTTAGGCTGAAGTTATATTTTAGCTCTTTTACTGTTTTTAATGTTCTTCCTCTTCCTCTACCTTGTGAGATCCTTCCCCTCCCCCCTACTTTAGCCCTTTTATGGTCCCCTTGAAGAACAATTGTCATCAAGGGCCATCGAATGTGGAATCAACCTTCATGAATGAAAACATATTTTACTTTATTAGGAAGCCACTGCTTATCTTTTTCTGCCCAGTATTGTATTGATTATCCTTTTTGGTGACATCTCCCCTCCACACACATCTATCTGTTGTCCTCAGGCAGGTTTTGTATGTCACCAGGTACTGTGTTAGGCCCTCTCTCTTATGATCTTGTATGAAACTTTCTTCCCTTTCGCTGCTCAGATACAAGAAAAGTTAGAGAACCCAAAATTTTACATTCTTTTAAACAATCCAAGGTTTTACTTACCTTGCATGTCACTTTGCTGAAAAATGAGGGACAGCTTAAAAGTAAATCCCAGAAACCTACTCAACAAGGCTGATACTGAAGTTGGAAGCCTACTGTCAATGGATCTAGAAGCAGTGCTCGTAACAGAAGTCTAGCACATTTGCAAGGGGAAAACCCCACACTACACCCTCTCCCCTCCTTCCCACCCAACCCCATGTGTGGCTGCTGTGAAGAGAGAACTTCTCTTTCATCTGCAAAGAGAAGTACAGAAAGCTTCACTGTCTCCTCTCCAGTATAGAACAGTCCTGAAAATTCATTCATCCTCATGTCACCTGACTCAGATGTGGCAAGGAAGAAAGAATAGGTGGTAATTCATTTTGCATAACCTTCTATACATATTCCTAGGTACTTTATTTCATGATCTACTTAATATACTAGTATTAGGCAGAACATGAGCACACCTCTGATCAGTGCTCCGTCTTCTCCTCTACGGGATAGGCAGAACAAATGGAACACCAATTAGCAGGTGTAAACTGTTAATTCAGATCTAATAAATCATTATTTCTCATATCTCTGACTCTTGAGACAGTAAGGGCTAATCTTGGTAAGTAGTAAAATAAATGCAAAAATCTTGATATTTTTAAATATTTGGGAGGTGCTCAGATATTATGGTGATAATGGTAATAGACAGGTACCTAGTTAGAGAATAGGATTTCTGTATTTTGCTTTGTACTCCTTTGAAACTTGACTTACTGAGGTATCTATAATACATATGCTGTTTTAGAATTAATAAAGGCATTTCTAAACTTCATCTGTGGTGCAATAGGATTTTTAATTTCATAATTTTTTCTTATTTCTAATGAGAGAGCTCTGACTTGATCTTGAACATTGTTCTTCAAGACATTTCCACCTTGACATGCAAAAGAAATAAGAGGATTAAAAACTGAGATTCATAATTTGGAAGATGTTGTAGGAAATGCTGGATACTAACCTTGAAGTGTGGATGGCATATGTTGACTATTATAAGGAGGATACTGCATTTTCCACTGTATGCATCCGATGAAGTGAGCTGTAGCTCACGAAAGCTTATGCTCAAATAAATTTGTTAGTCTCTAAGGTGCCACAAGTACTCCTTTTCTTGATATGGGTCTTTAGTTTCCTCTATAATTTCTTTGGGTAAGGACAGACCTGCATTTTTTCTCTCTACATCAATAACTCTTTTTTAATTCCTACATTAGGATTTACATGGAATAAGATGAGTCTCTACACTGTATTCAGTTTAAATTATTCGGGGGAGGGAGGGTTATTTAATGTCCCCACCGATGTCACAAATCTTGGTCTCAGTTTTAATCACTTTGTGTCTCTTTCCTACTATATTGCTCTTGCATATTTAATTGATTTATTGTATATAAAAGTAAAGTTTCTGCAGATGTTGCTTTAAAATATATATAAATTGAAATAACTATATTTTTATATACATTAGCTTAATTTTATTAGTTTGTTGTTTACTAGTCATTCTCCTAGTTTGGACTACACTTTAATCAAATGTGTTTGCATTAACCCTAAATGAGAATTGAAAGACCACTTCCTTTCACAATTGTAAAACATCTACAACAGTTATATATGTGGAACAATAATACTACAAACATAATGCATTTTTTTTAGCCTCTTTTAATGGAGTCTAGCATCTGGCAACAGCAGAGCTAGTGCAATGGTACAAATCTCTCAGTATGCCACAAGCAAGTGTTTTGTGGACCACCAGTGGTCCCTAGGACCACAGTATGAAAACTGCTGTGATAAACAATACCCTCTTTCAAACTTGAATCATAGTATTTCTGTTCTTTATTTAAGGTTGGAAAGGTGGTTTCTTTCTAAGCCTCTATTTTTTGGTGCTTACAACTTTCCTAATTATATATAGTTTCTACTGAAATTGATTATATTTATTTTTAAGCCAAAATTATATTTATTTGGAAAGCCCAGTAAAGTTTATGTTGGCCATTTTTGTCGTATGAGAGTTTAGGATAAAATATTTTTCATGTTCGAAGACATTGTTGAGTCATGAGTTGTTTTCTTATTGTGTGTGTGTGTGTTCTTATTTTGGGGGGGAGGGGGTTCAGTCAATTAACTCAAAAATGTCTTCACTCTAAAACTTGTCACATAGGAATGAAGAATACATTTATGGCAGTACTTTTATCACATATTTCAGAGGACACAAGAATTCCATTCTTTAGTGTTTACACAAAACACCCTTGCCCTTTGACTTTTGGGGATTTTTGTACATGACTACTGTAGAACCTCATTTACACAATGAAGAACATGGCTTATCCTTTTCTACACAGGCTAATCAGTTATGGTCATTATTGTCACCTTAACCTAGTTGTTAAAAATTATGTTTAAATATGTTTGTTTCCTAAGGAATGCAAACCTCAGATGGATATGATGGTAAGAAATTGAACCATGGTCACTGAGAATTTTGAGAGCTACCAAGTTAAAATTTGGGCTTCATGACAGGCAAGGAGGAAACAGGAGCTTAGATAATTAGAGTTAGTGGTTTCTCACACAAAGAAAAGGGAATAGATATAATATGACAAGGGTTCGCTTTTCTGTTTCTTTTATGGAGGAGGTGGGAGTCACTGAACTTTCATAGCTTATTTAAAAGTGACCTGTAAAGGGGGGAAATGGTTTCTTTTTTTTTTTCCTGCTTAAATGATAACAGTAGAGGACCTGAAATGTTTTAAAACATACAGAAATAGTCCTTCAACACACACATTATGCTTGTTTTTTACATTAGAAATTCGTGTTTACCCTGTTTTTCCTGGAAGCCTTTATATGTACAGCTGGTGAACTAGTAGTTTTGTAACATCACAGATACCCTGGAAGAGGATCTTGGTTGAAACATCTTAGAAACAGTTGAAAGACAAGTTCTTTGTTAAATATTCAACACACTACTTCGTTTAGGGCCTGAAAAACCTCAAAATCCACATCCTTGGATTCCCTAAGATCTCCAGAAAAAATAGGTAAGAAAGAATTGAAATTCTTGATTTTTCTAAGGTTTTAAAAAAAACTGTCTTCGCTATTTTGTTGACACTCTTTATTGGAGATCTAAAGACGTGGATTTTTCAGCAATTGGATTTAGGGATAGATGTACTGAATTTGTAATGAAAGAGCTTCTCTTTCACTGACTCTCAAGAATTTCAGAGCCATCAAGTTCAAATAATGTACATGCCCTCAGATTGTATCATCATCCCAGTGCCTGCTGGAATGTCTTTTCAGAACAAAAAATGAATGGAGGGAGCTGCTGCGCTTAAGGCTTAATAATAAAGTGTTTTTTAAAAAGTTAATATAACTTCATTTGCTAAAATGACATCTAATATTGTGTGTTTGGTTATCCAGAAATACGTAGAAATATACGTACAAAATTACTACATTAAAAGAATGATAAGGTTACAGAGTCAAGCATGTAGAAGTTAAGACATGCTAGAGTTAAGGTTGCCCATGAAACCTTAACTTGGTTCCCTTTGCTCACATATATATTATGAGCTGTCAAATGTCATGCATGTGGAGGCTCTGTCACATCTACCTGCATTTCATCCAGGATCTTGCTTATCCAAGTAAATCATGTGCAGCAACTGCCATCCTCCTGCTGGCAGTTGGAGGCCTGAACATAAGTTCCAGAATGGAGACAGCAATGATGATGTCAGTGGCAAGTGGGAGGGGGGGACAAGTGGAGATCTGAGAATGCAGGATTGAGTAGGGTGGAACTGAAGAACAGTCTGAGAAGGATCTGAAGGGCAGTTCTAAAAAGGGGGATCTAAGAAGAGGGCGGGTTCTGCTTCAAGTGCTTGTTCATGTCAATTCCAATCAGGTGTGTGCGCGCGCCGCGTGCGCGACAACTGGAAGATTTTTCTCCTAACAGTATCCATGGGGTCGGCCCCTGGTCGGCCCCTGGAGTCATGCCTTCATGGCGCTCAATATAGTGCCGTGCTGGCCTGACCCCACCTCAGTTCCTTATTACCACCTGTGACGGCTAGCTGGAACTCCCCTTTGCTCTTGCCTCAGCAAGTGCGTGCTTTGCAGGATCATATGTATATAGTAGTTTAGTTAGTGTAGACAGGTTTCTCTCATATGTTTCCTTTGGGGATTTCCCCCCCACACACACACACGTTTTCCCCGGCTCCAGGTTATGCCTTGGTCCCTGGGCTTTAAGCCGTGCTCGGACTGAGGCGGGTTTATGCCAAGAAGTGGCCCGCACACTTCATGCTTCGACATGCTGGTCCCGGCCTGGGACCTCAACCTGGTCCTTTCCAGACTGGCGTGGTCACCCTTCGAACCCTAGCAACATGCTTCCTGCTCTACCTCTTGTACAAGGTCATGTTTCTGGTAGCGATAACCGCAGCCAGGAGGGTTTCTGAGCAAAAGGCCCTAACACCAGAGCCTCCTTACCTGGTGTTCTATAAGGACCAGGTTCAGCTCAGGCCCCACCTGGCTTTCCTCCCAAAGGTTGTCTCCCATTTCTATCCTAAGCCGCACTCAAGCGGCAGGGAGCAGAGGCTTCACTTGTTGGTTGTCCACAGAGAGTTAGCCTTTTACATCAAGAGAACAAGGCCATTCCGAAAGTCTGTGCAACTTTTTGTAGCTCTGGCAGACCGAATGAAAGGTCTTTCAGTCTCTTCTCAACAAATTTCATCATAGATCACGTGCTGCATCTGAGAGTGTTACAAACTGGCAGAGGTGCCTGCCCTTCCACTCACTATGCACTCAACCAGGGCGCAAGCTTCTTCAACAGCGTTCCTGGTGCAGGTTCCCACCCAGGGAATATGCAGAGTGGCGACATGGTCCTCCATACATACTTTCACCACACATTATGTGATCACCCAGCAGGCCAGAGATGATGCAGTCTTTGGTAGAGTGGTGCTCCAATCAGTGGACAACTCCGACCCTGCCTCCGTAGTTCAGGCTTGGGAGTCACCTGATTGGAATTGACTTGAACAAGCACTCGAAGAAGTAAAATGGTTACTCACCTTCTGGTAACTGCTGTTCTTGAGATGTGTTATTCATGTTCATTCCAATACCCATCCTCCTGCCCCACTGTCAGAGTAGCTGGCAAGAAGGAACTGAGAAGGGGTCGGGTCGGCAGGACACTATATTGAGCACCATAAGGGCATGACTCCAGGGGGTGCCCAGGCTGACCCTACAGATACTGCTAGGGGAAAAATCTTCCGGCTGCACACCTGATTGGAATGGATATGAACAACACATCTCGAAGAACAACAGTTATGAGAAGATGAGTAACTGTTTTCTCTGAAAAGGGACAGAAGAGAGTACAGAGCTAAAAAAGGATGAGTGAGTGTTGGGGGATTCGGAGGCAGATGGGAAAAATATGAAAAACTCTCTTATGCACCGAACACTCAATGACCCCCAGGCTCTCACAGCCCCTCAGACTCAGGGTCTCACTATCACCTTGTCACTAGAGGAATTCCCAAGATCAGGGTGGGGTGAGTGTGTGTATACAAAGCTTACCCTGCCGCTGACTTTTAGAAAAACAGACAACCTTATTCACTAGGATTGTTAAACAAGCCAATGCCTTTCCCATTACTAAATCCATCCCACAAAGTTAACCTTTAAAAAATGATAAGCAAATGATTTTCAAATACACAAATTACTACATTAAATTATTTTCATAAACACTGATGCCTGGAGCCACATAACTCTAGGGACAAGGATAAAAAAATACTGGGCATGCCTGGTTGTAAGACGTGTTCCTTGGCCTGCTTAGAGATGCTCATTTCAAAGTACTACTGCTCTTGGCTAAATGTGTCTTCTTGAATTGGGACTAAGTATCACTCCCTCAGGAGCACAGAGAAGAGCTCAAATCCCCAGTCCTGGAGGGTCAGCTGGTCACACAGACTAGTTAAAAGTACCCTTGATGCCTTGGGTACAGTGGCCTTCCCCTTCGAGAGCTGTAATCTCCAACAAGAACACTGATGAGGCCCTTTACATATTAAAGGATTTATAAACTCCCTCATGATCCCTGGGCATTTACACTGCACCTCCTAGGAGGAGACTGTATAAACCTCAGAACTAGCTGAGGCAGAGACCATTGTTTTCACACTGCTGTGGGCAATGTGTCCGACCCTCTGCTACTTCCTCTTCCACCATAGACCCTGCATCAACCTTTTGCCAGCAGATTTGATGGTGCAATTGATTGTTGCTCAGAATATCTGAGTTTAACTTCTTCCCCATTAGGAAACCGTTTTCTTACTGAGAGGCATGGAATTAAATAATCTCAGATCAGTTAGTCCTGGAAACAGTAAATAAGGGGTTGCGATCCTTCCCTACCCATTCATTCTTTCTTCCCTTTTCTGTCTCTCTTCAAGGACATTTTTAATGAGATTTTGCTCAGAAAGGAAGTGGACTTCCTTCTGCAACTCAGAGCTGTGGAATTCAGGGGCACTGGGGTTTATTCTCATTATTTCCTAGTCCAAAATGCAAAAAAGGATTGCTGCCCTCACCTGGACCTCTGACAACTCAAATTTATCTGTCACTTCAAGTTCAGGATGGTGACTTTAGCATCTACCTGAGATCCTCAAGACTGATTTATGGCTCTTGACTTGAAAGATGCCAGTTTCCATGCTGCAATTCATCCATCCACAAGAAATGTTTCAGGTTCCTAGTGGGAAAGTCCTCATTACCAATACAGAGTGTTTCCCTTTGGCTGCTCCATGGCTCTGAGGGTTTTCACCAAGTACCTAACAGTCATGGAGGTACATCTGAGAAGGCAAGGGATTCAAATCTACCTTGATGACTGGCTGATTTGTGGTCAGCAACCTCAACAGGTGAACAACTCCGTGCAAGTAATCTTGGATCCGTTTGCTGTTCTACACCTCAGAGTCAACAGAAGGAAGTACATTCTCATCCCTACTCAGATTGTAGTTGATAGGGGCCATACTAGCTTCCACAAGTTTCAACTTCCAGACATTGGATCCTTTTATACCTTCTTTGTCTGTTAGCTGTATCATATTCTTAGTCTCTGGTTTCATGTCCCTATCATAATGCCTGCTTCTATAATATGGAGCAGGAGCTACATTCTTAGTTTGTGTAAATAACATTTTCCTTCAGGTACAGGAATACTATCTTTTCCTCTCTGTTTTCTGATAATACTGAAGTGTCCCAATTAATTTAAGCCCCTTCTGCCACCTTGAAATAGTTATATTAGTGATTAGGAAATTTACAAACATCTTCTTTCTACAGTTACGGTTTTGTTAAATACCGTAGCAGAGTCGGAGTGCCTGTAGAACATATTTAACCTCTAAACTCTAAAGAAAAAATGCTGGTTTTACAGTACAATATGCTGTGATCTGAAAAAGTATATAATATCACTTTGCATATACACTACAGCTTAGCTTATTTTTTTAAGGTTTTCTTCCACCTTTTTAATGGTTTGCAAGAACTTTGAACTCTGTCTTCAAGGTCCAGTTAAAATATATTTTAAATGCTCATTGAGATTGAAAAAAATGTTCAGAGTTCTCTTCTGAGAGTTTGGGAAGATATTTTGGAATAACATAATTGTATGGAATGTTTTGTAATTGTGTTGGCTTTTAGGAATTTGTTACTTCCTGCTCATTGAAGAGCTGAGGGTGATGTGATATCAGGCACCTGAGGTATTGGCAGGTCTGGATTAAGGTAACCCAGGGCTATAAAAACGTTGTGACATGGGGCCCTCTATAGCTCTGTCCCCAATCTGTGGCTCTGGCCCCTGCAGTGGCAATGATGTGGAGACCTCTCCCCTCCTCTATAGACGGGGCAGCAGTATGAAGCTCCCCCAGAGCAATATGTCTTGGACTTAATATCCCATTGAGATGCATGGTACAGTTCTCACTTCTGAGAGCTGTTGTTTCTGGCTGTCTGCAGACTCAGACATCATCACATTCGTTATACTCAGTTATACTTAGTTATACATTTTCAAGCAAGGATGAAATAAATTAGGGTTTCGGCATGTGTTCTGCTGGAAGCACAGACCCCTAAGAATGGCAATGCAGTGATGCAAATATTATCATCTGTTGTTTTGGTGGGGAGGAGGGCGTGAGGAGGAAGCAGCAGCACTACTAGCAATTGAAATACAAATATGATATTTCCTTTCATCCAACTCTTAAAAGTATAGGGGTGACTGTTAATGCCAAAACATTTATTCTGAATTTAGGGGGAGTTCAGATCTGGATATAAAATTCATAGCTCTGTTCTATTGCTATATAAGGGTCCAAAATTGGGCCACCAAATCCAAACACTCCCCAACTTTGGCACATTTGGATTCTCAGCTGAACTCCATGGCTAAGAACCATCTCTGCTTCAAAGGAATCTGCTACTCCTTTTAACTGAGCCTGCTGTGCTCTGATTGGTTGCTTCCCTGCAGCCTTTCTAGGTCTGGAGGTTCCACTTTCACTGCTCCTTTCCTGGGCCAAGGTGTGGTAGGACCATGGGGGCTCAAAGGACCTGGTACACCCCATCATGCACAGTTTTATCATTTTTTGAAATGTTACATTCCAAAAGTTATAAAATAAAAATATTAAATAATACTTTTTAAAAACGGTGTGATTGAGTAAAACAAAATAAAAACCATCACACAGCCTTCTACAGTCTGGCTCCATGCTCAAGCAGGGTTCCCTGGTTGATGTGATGTGATTATATGTTTCAAGCTGTAACCATTGAAAATAAAATGTTCAATTTCTAGAAAAAATAACTGTTGTATGAGTGTAATGCTTGCTGATATTAGTTCACTGACAGCTTCACTTGTTTTCAAACCCCATATATTTAGGGTTGTGGAGAGTTAGATTGATGTCTCTTTTCCGTCAGATGTCATATTCATTAACTGTATTGTGCAAGCAGAGTGTTAAATTGAAAAGGTGACTTGCCAAGTGACAGTGTTTTGATGTGATGTCCCAAACTATTAATATATGGTAAAAGGGTTTTTTTTTTATTTGCTCAGTCAATTTTTTGGAACACAATGTTTTTGTGTGCAAAATACTGCTACGAATGTTTTCTGAATTAAAACTTTTAGCTGGAATGTTCCCCACCTGCATTAGCTAATGGATAGTGAAATGTGGAGTTCCATAGTTACTTTGTAATATGACGTTTGTAAATGAGATACACCAAAGGAATATGAACTCTATTAACAAAAGCTGATTTTTTGTGTGATCACATTAATATAGGGACTGAACTTCCTGGTTTTTAGTTTTAGACAATATTGTCAGCACTAAAACATTATACCTTCTGGATGATATTACTATGTAAAATAAATATATGTTATAAAGCAAAATTGGCATATATCTTAAGGCCTTCTTGTGTGTTTTCACAAAAAGAAAAGGAGTACTTGTGGCACCTTAGAGACTAACCAATTTATTTGAGCATAAGCTTTCGTGAGCTACAGCTCACTTCATCTAAATAGCATTGCCAATAAGAGGCAGCATTTACTGTGGAGAAAACAAGAAAAGTTTAAAATATATTATTGTATGTAAGATAAGAAATTACAAAAATAATTTTTATGTTTGCAAACATTGGTTGGGTTGCATGCATCATATATAATTTTATTTATAAAAACATTAATTTACATAATGTGTGCATCTTAGTGAATTTTATTTTAGTTTGGAATCAAACCAGAAAGGACAAAAAGAAAAAAGCAACCACTACAATCTGCAAAGATGTTTACTGAGTAACAATCTTATTGTGGGTTATGATCAGCTCAGTGTTGATGGTTCTTTGATTATGGTATCTACCATAATCTGATTGATACAGGAGATTTATTATGTTGTATTTGTAATAATTTTAAAGGGTCATAATCAAGATCAAAGAGTAGAATACAATGAAATTTTGGTTGATGGAGGAATCAAGTTTTGAGGCAATTGAAGAAAACTGTCCAAAGATGGAAATAGGAGATTTCTCAGATGTGGCTGGTTTTATGTCACTTGCTCCTTTTCTTTCTCTCCCATCCCTTCAGATGTATGTTTTGGAAATGGGACAGGAGATGGGTGGAGCAGAAATGCAACTTGCTTTGGTGATCCTTGCCTGGCAAACTGATCCTGCAAGGAGACTTCTCTGACTGTTGTAATTTAGGGTAGCCTTTAGGTTTGTCCTTTGTTTGTTTCAACTCCCAGCCTACTCCAGGACTGGAGGATCAGAAAAGTAGTTTTACACACCTTTCTCCCCCATTTCCTTTGTGCACTGAGCGCATCTCCACTGGATTCAAGGATCTGATCCTTTAAAAAGGGAAGTTACACAGTTCAGACTATGATATTAGGTTATCTTGTGTCATGACAAATAATAAGACTGACTTTATACAGTGTATTTTCATATAATTTAATTTTATCATAAGCATATTTTACATAATATCTAAGAAATAAAATAAATTTTATGATTTTTTGTTTGGACAGCTACCCAAGAATGCCTCAGAAAAGGAAGGAACTTCTGTTTAACATTGTATCAACTCAAACGTCTTTCTCAGCTTATAAAACTCTTTTTGTTTATGGAAGAAAGAGTTGAAGAACTCTCTGCAGAAATTCTGTTATTGCCTTGTTTCACTGAGAAGAACAAAAATGTTCAAGGTAATGTGTAATTTTCCTCACATACTGTTTTCTTTTCAGTTTGTAGAAAAGAATCACTTTGTATGAATTCCAAATTAAATTAAATTTGCAGGATTATGAAAATAAATTGCTGTATGTTTGCATTTTTCCTCCAATCTCCCACCATATAAACAAATATCTTGCAACATCTCATTAAATATGTATTTAAAATAATGTAGATGTACATTTAAATTGTAGATTTTGTGGGAAAGAATTGATACTTGAATTGATGTAAAAGATGTGATTATATTATAATTATTTCTGATAATGGAGTGAAATACGCTGGTGTTGCCTAACAAACATTTTATATGTATATATATAAAAACAAAATATATGGCAGTTTCCACTGCTGTGAATATTCCTGAGCTTGTTCCATGGAGGCTGCAATTTCAGTGAGGAAAAGCACTGAACTTTGAACATTAATTTTAGGTCAATGTAATGTGCATTTAAAATAGTTTTCATGTAAATGTAGTTGTTTTAATTTATAGCTTGATCCTGCAAACACTACTGAGTTGTTCCATTGACTTCAGTGGGACATCTCATAGCAATAAGCACTTTGCCCAGAAGTAAATATTTGCAGAATCAGGTCTTTATTTCCCTTTCTTTATTTTATTGCTGGACTATCTCCAGAAATATCAGATGAAGAAAATGTGTAACCCTGCAAAATGGCAAATGAGATGAAGAAAATCCACCAGCTGAGAAAATGGTGTGCCTATAATATGTTCCCCTTCCCAGCTTCTTTACCTCATGCACTTATTAGGGTATGTCTACACTACGAAATTAGGTCAAATTTAAGAAGTCGATTTTTAGGAAGCAATTTTATACAGTCGATTGTGTGTGTCCCCACTAAGCGCATTAAGTCGGCGAAGTGCATCCACAGTACTGTGGCTAGCATCGACTTTCGGAGTGTTGCACTGTGGGTAGCTATCCCACAGTTTCAGCAGTCTCCGCTGCCCATTAGAATTCTGGGTTGACTTCCCAATGTCTGATGGGGAAAAAACATTGTTGCAGGTGGTTTTGGGTACATGTCGTCAGTTGTCCCTCTCTCCGTGAAAGTAACGGCAGACAATCGTTTCATGCCTTTTTTCCGTGCAGATGCCATACTTCTGTCAGCAGACAGTGCAGTTGGACTGCTAACTGTCATCATCCACTGCTTCCACTGCCACTCTGCTCTCCTGCATACTATGGCAAGCATGGAGCCCGCTCAGCTCACTGCTGCTGTTGTGAGCATTGTAAACACCTCACGCTTTATCCTGCAGTATGAGCAGAACCTGCAAAAGCAGGTGAGGAGGCGATGACAGTGCGATTACGATAGTGATGAGGACATGGACGCAGATTTCTCTCAAAGCATGGGACCCAGCAATTTGGACATCATGGTGGTAATGGGGCAGGTTGAGTCTATGAGGTTCGTATTACCAGCCGATTACGTGCAGCCAGACACCAGGGTGATTACAAGAGCACAGCTGGGCACCCTGCGCATCAGAGAAGCTTTGAAAACTAGTTTCATGACTGTCCAGGCTACGGTGTGGTAGTTCTGTTTGTTTCTTCTTGATGAAAACCCGCTCCCTTAGTTGACTCTACTTCCCTGTAAGCCAACCAACCTCCCACCTTCAATTACCGCTTTTAGAGGCAATAAAGTCATTATTATTTCAAAGTCATGCATTCTTCATCACACAAATAGGGGGAAAACTCACAAGGTAGCCTGGAGGGGTGGGTGAGGAGGGAAGCACCGGGTGGGGTGGTGGAGGAGGGGAGGACAAGGCCACACTACAGTTCAAAACTTATTGAATGATATCCTTCTCTTGCTTGCGCAATCATCTGGGATGGAGTGGCTGAGTGCCCGTAGCCTTCCTCCCCCCTCCCCCCCCGCATTCTTGGGCATCTGGGTGAGGAGGATATGGAACTTGGGGAGGAGGACAGGCAGTTATACAGGGGCTGCAGTGGTGGTCTGTGCTCCTGCTGCCTTTCCTGCAGCTCCTCCAGATGCCTAAGCATGTCAGTTTGCTCATCCGTTAGCCTCAACATTGCATCCTGCCTCCTCTCACCATGCTCCTCCTCCTTCTCATTGCGTTCATTTAATGCTTTCCTGGACTTTGCCATTGTTTGCTTCCACACGTTCTGCTGAGCTCTTTCAGTCTGGAAAGACTGCATGAGCTCTGAGAACATGTCATCACGAGTGCATTTTTTTCGCTTTCTAATCTGTGCTAGCCTCTGGGACGGAGATGATAGGGGGATCGTAGAAACATTTGTAGCTGCGGCAGGAAAAAAAGGGAGAGTAGTATTTAAAAAGATACATTTTAGAGAACAAAGGGAGCACTATTTCATACTGAATCAAGCGATTCACATCACATAGCACATGTGCTTTTGGTACAAGGTCACATTTTGCCTCTTATATTTGAGTGCCTGCTGGTTTGGTATGAGACATCACACACACTTGGCTGGGCAATAGAATTCGGCTTTCAGGCGGCCATGGTAAGGCAAAGGGTTTCGGCTTCTTCAATCTTCGTAACATGTGGGAACGGTTTCAAACAGCAGCGCCCTCCTTTCCCATACCAAGCAAAGCCCATTGAGTTGGCCATTTAAAAGGAGGGGCTGTGGTTTTCAGGTGAATGTGTAGCACAATCCAACCCCAGTTCCTGGCTGCCGGGGAGAAGGGATTCTCCACTTGCCTGCTGTGTACTATCCTCAACCTCCTCTTCCTCCTCATCTTCCTCATCCCTGTTGTGTGCGATTCCCCCCTTGCAGGTGTCCACGGACAGTGGTGGGTTTGTCCTAGGGCCCCCCCGGCTAGAATTGCATGCAGCTCATCATAGAAGTGGCATGTATGGGGCTCTGACTCGGAGCAACCGTTTGCATCCTTTGTTTTTTGGTAGGCTTGCCTCAGCTCCTTAACTTTCACACGGCACTGCTGTGTGTCCCTGTTGTAGCCTCTGCCCATACTGACCTTGGAGATTTTGGCAAATATACTGGCATTTCAACTTTTGGAATGGAGTTCTGCCTGCATGGATTCTTCTCCCCATACAGCGATCAGATCCAGTACCTCCAGTACCTTCTGTCCTCCTCCCCGATGAGTTGATTAGCACTGAAATCAACCTTGCTGGGTCCAATTTGGGGTAGTGTGGACGCAATTCAATGGTATTGGCCTCCAGGAGCTATCCCAGAGTGCTCCATTGTGATCGCTCTGGACAGCACTCTCAACTCAGATGCACTGGCCAGGTAGACAGGAAAAGCCCCGGGAACTTTTGAATTTCATTTCCTGTTTGGCCAGTGTGGCGAGCTCATCAGCACAGGTGACCATGCAGAGCTCTTCAGCACAGGTGACCATGTAGTCCCAGAATCGCAAAAGAGCTCCAGCATGGATCAAACGGGAGGTACTGGATCTGATCGCTGTATGGGGAGATGAATCCATTCGAAAACATGAAATGCCAAAATATTTGAAAAAAACTCCAAGGGCATGAAGGACAGAGGCTATAACAGGGACCATGTGAAACTTAAGGAGCTCAGGCAAGCCTACCAAAGAAGCAGAGAGGCAAACGGCTGCTCCGGGTCAGAGCCCCAGACATGCCGCTTCTATGATGAGCTGCATGCCATTCTAGGGGGTCCCCCTACAACTACCCCAGCCCTGTGCATGGACTCTGTCAGTGGACTCTCATGCAACAGGGATGTGGATTTTGGGGATGAGGAGGAGGAGGAGGAGGTTGAAGCACAGCAAGCAAGTGGAGAAACCGTTTTCCCCAACAGCCAGAAACTGTTTCTCACCCTGGACCTAGTACCCTCCCAACCCACCAAACGCAGGCTCCTGGACCTAGAAGGCAGAGAAGGGACCTCTGGTGAGTGTACCTTTGTAAATATAGTACACAGTTTAAAGCAAGCGTGTTTAATGATTAATTTGCCCTGAAGACTTGGGATGCATTTGGGGCCAGTACAGCTACTGGAAAAGTCTGTTAACATGTCTGGGGATGGAGCGGAAATCCTCCAGGGACATCTCAGTGAAGGTCTCCTGGATGTACTCCCAAAGCCTTTGCAAAAGGTTTCTGGGGAGGGCAGCCTTATTCCGTCTTGCATGGTAGGACATTTTATCACGGCAGGCCAGCAGCATGTAGTCTGGAATCATTGCATAACAAAGCATGGCAGCATATGGTCCTGGTGTTTGCTGGCATTCAAGCAACATCCGTTCTTTATCTCTCTGTGTTATCCTCAGGAGAGTGATATCATTCATGGTCACCTGGTTGAAACAGGGAAATTTTATTAAGAGGACTGTCAAGGTTCCTTCCCCACTCTGAACTCTAGGGTACAGATGTGGGGACCTGCATGAAAGATCCCCTAAGCTTATCCTTACCAGCTTAGGTTAAAAACTTCCTCAAGTTACAAACTTTGCCTTGTCCTTGAACCCTATGCTGCCACCACCAAGCATGTTAAACAAAGAACAGGGAAAGAGCCCTGGGGAAGGCTTGATAAAAATCCTCACCAATTTGCATAGGTGAACACAGACCCAAACCCTTGGATCTTAAGAACAATGAAAAAGCAATCAGGTTCTTAAAAGAAGAATTTTAATTCAAGAAAAAGTAAAAGAATCACCTCTGTAAAATCAGGATGGTAAATACCTTACAGGGTAATCAGATTCAAAACACAGAGAATTGCTCTAGGCAAAACCTTAAGTTACAAAAAGACACAAAACAGGAATATACATTCCATTCAGCACAACCTACTTTACCAGCCATTTAACAAAAGGAAATCTAACGCATTTCTAGCTAGATTACTTACTAACTTAACAGAAGTTCTGAAGAGCATTCCTGACCTGGTCCCAGCAAAAGCATCACACAGACAGACAGACCCTTTGTTTCCCTCCTCTCCCCCCCCCCCCCGCTTTTAAAGTATCTTGTCTCCTCATTGGTCATTTTAGTCAGGTGCCAGCCAGGTTATCTTAGCTTCTTAACCCTTTACAGGTGAAAGGGTTTTGCCTCTGGCCAGGAGGGATTTTATAGTTCTGTATACAGAAAGATGGTTACCCTTCCCTTTATGTTTATGACAGGGACATTAAGAGGTGTCCGTTCCTGTTGGGCTGTTTGCCTGTGACTGAACAGAAATCATCCCCGCAGTGGCGGGAGGGGTGAAGCAATCATCCCAGAGAATTGAGTGTGTGTGTTGGGGGGATCAGTTAGGTTTGTGCTGCACGTTAACCTGAAAACCGCAGCCCCTCCTTTTAAAGGGTCAACCCATTTTAAAGGGCCAACCCAACGGGTGCTTCGTATGTGAAATGAGGGTGCTGCTGTTTGAAACCATTTTCACATGTTAGGAAGGTTAAAGAAGCCAAAAGACTGTGGCTTACCATGTCTATCTGCAAGCCAAATTCTGTTGCCCGCTGGCCCTGCGTGTGTGATCGCACCATACCGGCAGGCCCTTGATATAAGAGGCAAAATGCGACCTTGTAAAGAAAGCACACATGCTACGTAATGTTAACAGCTTGGTTCACTGTGAAAGAGTCTACCCATTGTTCTCTAAAATTTCTCTTTTTAAAGACTAATCTCCCTTTTTCCCCTCCCGCAGCTACAAATGTTTCTTCGCTCCACGTATCATCTCTGTCCCAGAGGCTATCAAAGATTAGAAGCCAAAAAAATGCACTCGCAATGAAATGTTCTCTGAGCTCATGCAGGCCTCCCACGCTGAAAGAGTCCAGCTCAATGCATTGAGGGAGACAATGTCAGAGTCCAGGAAAGCACAAAATGAATGCAAGGACAGGAGGGATGAGCAAGAGGAGAGGTGGCGTCAACATGATGAGAGGAGGCAGGATGCAATGCTGACGCTACTGGGGGATCAAACTGATATGCTCCAGTGTACAGTAGAGATGCAGGAAAGGCAGCAGGAGCACAGACTGCCACTGCAGCCCCTGTGTAACCAACTGCCCTCCTCCCCAAGTTCCATAGCCTCTTCACCCAGATGCCCAAGAACGCGGTGTGGGGGCCTCCGGGCACCCAACCACTCCACCCCAGAGGACTGCCCAAGCAACAGAAAGCTGGCATCCAATAAGTTTTGAAGTGCAGTTTGGCCTTGTCCTTCCCTCCTTCTCCCGCCCCTCCCAGGTTACCTTGGCAGTTATCCCCCTATTTGTGTGACAAATTAAAAAAGAATGCATGAATTTGAAACAACAGTGACTTTATTGCCTCTGCAAGCGGTGATCAAATGGGGGAGGGGAGGTCGGTTGGCTTACAGGGAAGTAGAGTGAACCAAGGGGGGCGGGTTTCTATCAGGAAACAAACAGAATTGTCACACCGTATACTTGTCAGCCATGAAACTGGTTTTCAAAGCTTTTCTCATGCGCAGCGCACCCTGCCGTGCTCTTCTAACCGCTCTTCTAACTGGTGTCTGGCTGCGCGTAATCAGTAGCCAGACGATTTGCCTCAACCTCCCACCCTGCTGTAAACATCTCCCCCTTACTCTCACAGATATTGTGGAGCACACAGCAAGCAGTAATAACAATGGGAATATTGGTTTCGCTGAGGTCTAACGGAGTCAGTAAACTGTGCCAGCGTGCTTTTAAACATCCAAATGCACATTCTGCCTCCATTCTGCACTTGCTCAGCCTATAGTTGAACAGCTCCTTACTACTGTCCAGGATGCCTGTGTATGGCTTCATGAGCCATGCCATTAAGGGGTAGGCTGGGTCCCCAAGGATAACTATAGGCATTTCAACATCCCCAACGGTTATTTTCTGGTCTGGAAAGTAAGTTCCTTCCTGCAGCTGTTCAAACAGACCAGAGTTCCTGAAGATGCAAGCATCATGTACCTTTCCTGACCATCCCATGTTGATGTTGGTGAAACGCCCCTTGTGAACCACCAGTGCTTGCAGCACCACTGAAAAGTACCCCTTGCGGTTTATGTACTGGCTGCCTTGGTGCTCCGGTCCCAAGATAGGGATATGCGTTCCGTCTATTGCCCCACCACAGTTAGGGAATCCCATTGCAGCAAAGCCATCCACTATGACCTGCACATTTCCCAGAGTCACTACTCTTGATAGCAGCAGATCTTTGATTGCGTGGGCTACTTGCGTCACAGCAGCCCCCACAGTAGATTTGCCCACTCCAAATTGATTCCCGACTGACCGTAGCTGTCAGGCATTGCAAGCTTCCAGAGAGCTATCACCACTCACTTGTGAACTGTGAGGGCTGCTCTCATCTTGGTTTTCTTGTGCTTCAGGGCAGGGGAAAGCAAGTCACAAAGTTCCATGAAAGTGCCCTTACGCATATGGAAGTTTCACAGCCATTGGGAATCGTCCCAGACCTGCAACACTATGCGGTCCCACCAGTCTTTGCTTGTTTCCCGGCCCCAGAATTGGCATTCCATGGCATGAGCCTGCCCCATTGCCACCAGGATGTCCAAATTGCCAGGGCCTGTACTTTGAGAGAAGTCTGTGTCCATGTCCTCATCACTCTCCTCACCGCGCTGCCGTTGCCTCCTTGCCTATTTTGCAGGTTCTGGATCTGCATATACTGCATGATAATGCTCATGGTGTTTAAAGCAGTTAGAACTGCCGCAGTGATCTGAGTGGGCTCCATGCTTTCTGTCATATGGCGTGAGCAGGAGAGCAGAGTGGCAGCGGAAGCAGCGGGTGGATGACAATGTGGACAGCAATATGGCGCCCGCACAGAAAAAGGCGTGAAACGATTGTCAGCTGTTGCTTTCACGGAGGGAGCAAGGGGTAGGCTGGCAGCAGATGGTGCTGCTGGCTGGGAGAGCAGCCTAATGCAGAATGGCCCCGTCAAGGATTGAACTCACAACCCTGGGTTTAGCAGGCCCATGCTCAAACCACTGAGCTATCCCTCTGCCAATATTCCAGGCAGGACTGAATCTCCATTAGACAAAACTTAAAGAAGAGAATGACCTGAGCCACTCCCATTTATGCGCAGGAATCCCTGACAGACCTTACCGAGGTCTGCCAGAAGCACCCATGTCTACCCAGACACCCCGACAGACCTTACCGATGTCTGCCAGAAGCACCCATGTCTGCCCAGGCGCCCCAACCGACCTCACCGAGGCCGGCCAAGAGCACCCAGGAGATGACGAGGATGGCTACTAATCGTACTGCACTATCTGCTGCCACAGGGCAATGAGCTGCTGCTGTGTAGCAATGCAATCCCACGTCTGCCAGCACCCAGGAGATGGATGGTGACAGTGAGCTGAGCGGGCTCCATGCTTGCAGTGGTATGGCGTCTGCACGGGTAACCCAGGAAAAAAGGCTCGAAAAAATTGTCTGCCGTTGCTATCAGGGAGGGAGGGGGGCCTGACGACATGTACCCTGAACCATCCGCGACATTGTTTTTTGCCCCATCAGGCATTGGGATCTCAACCCAGAATTCCAATGGGTGGCGGAGACTGCAGGAACTGTGGGATAGCTACCCACAGTGCAATGCTCTGGAAATCGATGCTGGCCTCGGTACTGTGGACGCACTCCGCCGACTTAATGGTTTTAAGTGGGGACACGCACAATCAACTGTATAAAATCGCTTTCTAAAAATTCGACTTCTATAAATTCGACCTAATTTTGTAGTGTACACATACCCTTAATCTTTCATACTTTCTCCCTGTTAGCAGGAAATGGTATGCCTTACTTAACTACATTAATTGTGAGTAGTATTGTTTCTGTTCTCTTGGATACAAGTGTAATTACTCTAAGAAACTCTGAACACAGGAAAACAACACGATTGTGTTTAACAAAATATATTTTGTACAGAAACATCTTTTATCTAGTTATTTAGAGCAATATATATTTTGAAAGAAGGAATGTTAAGAAGGAAATGTTCTGTTTTCCATAAGGTATATGTAGGTCCTGACCCTGCAGACACTTACACCTAACCTTAACTTTACATAAAACTGTTGATGCAGAATGGTTTGAGCTTTCCTTTTCCTGAATTTTTCCACTCATTTATAATGACTGTCTCTATACTCATATTGTCTCCTAAGTGGTGTTTCTAGCTTCCATATCTGAGCAGGTGAGTGTCATTAGATCAGCTGAAGTGGCAGCATTCTGGGATGGAAGGCTCCCCTGGTTCCAAAGGAAGTACAAAATTTTGATCAACAATTAAAAAAATGTGATGATACATTTAATACAGATTAGGGCAGTGTGACTAGCTGACACCTTCATTTTCAGGCTTGCTGTTCTGATTAAGGTGATCTGGAGTACTAAGAAGAAATATGAAGTGCAGGCATGGCCAGAGAAATAAGAAAACAGTGTTTGAGAAGTAAAAGTTGGCATTATCTTCAGTTCATATTGCCAGAAATCTCAGTTGTAGTGGCTACCTGAAAGATAATTTGATATGGGAGAATGAGAACTATGTTTACAGTTGTTCCAGCTTTCTGTCAAGAATCCAGAAGGGAAACAAGATCTTCTCTGTCAATGCCCTATATTATCCTGATTAATCTTGGTCACTGTCTCACTAATAAAGCCTTGATTAGAAGGACGGCTTAAATACACCTAACAAGTATACTTTATTTTAGGCTGGCAGATGTCATGCTTGTGGTATAGGACTGGGAAAGGTAACAGCCATTTTGTGTACTTTTTTGGAAGTATCTTCTTTCCTATTAGAGGGCTTAGAAAATAATTTACGTGTTAGCTCACTGAGAGTTTGCAGTAGCACTGTAGGTAATTTGGGGATTTGTGCAATAAATAAAAAAGCAAATATTGCACTGATGTGATGTTTTCCCAGACATCAAATAGAGTGAGGCCCTACATTTGTTTCTTTTTCCTCTTGGCTATATTGAGTATCTGTAGAGGCCCTTATTAACCTTGTATTTAAGTCATACCAGGAAGTAACTGAACATTTTTTGGCTGTTGTAATAACAAGTTTAGTTGTTCTTTGTTCAGAATATCATCTGGGGACTTCAGACTTGATATTTAGAACATTTGTAAAGTTCCATCAGAAATAAAGTAGTTCTTTGGACAGTTTCTCATTTCACCCCCCTCCCCCCCCCAAGGTGGTATCTGAGTTTTATCTAAACCAGGAGGATTCTTGGCCCTCATTTTTCCCTAGACCCAGCGATGACAAAGAGCAATGGCTGCATAAATTGAATGTAAGAACACTTAGGGTTTATCTCAGAAGAATCAAAGATTTCAGATCTTCTGACAGATTGTTTGTACTCTTAGGGGGTCTTAAGAGGGGTCAAATGGCTTCTAAGAGTTCCTTAGCTAGATGGTTAAGGGATTGTATTAGGGAGGCGTATGTAGTTAAGGGTAAAGAGGCTCCCAGGGTTTGTAAAGCTCATTACACTAGTACTATAGCTGCTTCTTGGGCGGAGAGGTCGAAGGCTTCCACATTGGAAATTTGCAAGGTGGCCACCTGGGCTTCTCTTCATACTTTTTCATAGCATTATTGCTTGGATGTAGTCTCTTCCACAGATTCTGCTTTTGGTAGGAGGTTGCTTGTGAACCAAAAAAAGAACAGTGAAGAAAAGAAAGACATGTGGTTCACACTTCTAGCTGCCAACAAGACAAGTTTCTTTGCAGAGTGAACAATGGAAAGCTTAGAAGATCAATTTAGGCGATTGAAAATAGATGTTACAGGGAAGTACTGCCCACCAGTACTCTCTGATGATAACCCCATGGCAGACAATAGCACCAAGGGGCACATTGAACCAAAGTGAACTCTGTAGGGAGATGGCTGTAGAAATTGTACTGAGGTGATCTGGACAATTCTGTGACTTCAGTTTGAGAGTTCTGTGTCTGGAATCCTCTGGACTGTATTCAATAGGTTAAATTCCCCAAATTGTTTCACGCAGATGAACAAAAATGATCTATGTATTGCATTCTCTATTATAATTTATTTTCAGTATGCTTTTTAAATTCTTCATAGGTTTATTTCTTGACTACTTTATTTACAAACATTGCAAAGGCAGGTATTCCTCACTGAGGACTACATACATACCATGTTTTAAGCTTAAATTCAAAATATACTTCAATTATCCAATCACAGATAAGGAATCTGAAAAATGATTTAACTGATATAAGTACTTGATTTGTGCACCAACAACTCAACAATATATAGATTTTGCTTTTAGACTTGCTAAAACAATATACTTCTTAGAGGTGAATAAGCAAGAGGAATTTCTACCAAAAAGCATTTTTTGGGGAAAAGTCATAAACCACTAAAAATAGAATATGAAAGCGCTTTGACCATCAAATTGTAGTGTCAACAGAGCAAGTCAATATTTCTTATCTTTTTGAGAAAAGAAGCAGCATTTTTTCCTAGCAGATGCTGAATATATATTCCCTGCCCCAAGTATCTGCGCTTACTTCCAGCAATGTCATTATGGTTTCAGAAAAAGGTAGGTTTGGCCATCAGGGCTCTCTAGTAGGAGGTGGATATAATTAACCCTTTCCTTGCTGGTCTTTCACCACACCTGCTCTCATCTATTTACATTCAATTGAAATCACTGGAATGTTCAGACATACCTAGTACATTCAGCATCACAGGAGGTGTGTTCTATTTGAAGGAACCTGGAACATTCAGTAGCAGTCAGGGTTAAGTGTGAGATCCTTATTTAGAATGAAGAATACACTGACAAATTGCATTTTCCTTCCATCTTTAAGATGCGTTTTCTCTCTTTCTTCTGGCTTTTCAGAAGCCTCTTGTTGAGACTTTTAAAAATCAAAAACATCTAACACACTTTCATCTTTCTCTCACCTTTTTTCCATTCCACTGAGAAAGGTGAACTTTGGACAGATCTGATAATGAGTTCCAAGAAAAGCTTTTCCAGTGGAGCGCTTTGAAACACCCTGGGCAACGTTGTCAAGCCCTTAGGTTTACAAGCTTTGCCTCAGGGGACCAAAAAGATTTGCAAAGGTCTTCCTTTCACAGTTTAAAAAGAAGAAATCTTTTACTTTACATCCTTTTCTAGAAAGCATAATAAAAGGAAAATAGGATCAAATTTACAAGGTGCATCATCTTAATAGACAGCGTTTGAAGTTGTACAGACTTCAGCAAGACAAATATGATCTTTGCTTTGGTCCCAAAGGTAGATGCAGCTATAGCTTCTGTAGTAAATATTTTTTTCCAAAGGAGCAAACTGACTGGAAGATGGAATTTACACTTAGAAAGACATATGAGTTTTACTTTGAGATGTATATTTCCTCTGTTTGGTATGCTAGAACAAATGATGGAGCACAGAATCTAGGAGGACTTCAAATCTATCATTACGAAAATATTTTTGTTTTTTTCTTTTTATTAATGATGTTTCTGTTGATATTCTTCATTTTCTTCAGAATCTATTATCTCTAGTGGAGTTAAAATAAAAATCCTGGCTGAGTCCATATCAGATAGATGGGCAATCCAACCTGCAGGTAGTTTTGGTTGTAGTATTATTTACCTTGCTAACAATTATTTTTGAGGATGTTGAAAGGATCTGTGTTAGGTCCAGTCTTCAGTAATGACCTAGACAAGGGAGAACACAGAAATTGTCTGGGGTTTGTAAGAAACCCAAAAGGACTTAAGTTTGATAGTGGTGTGTAATTTGCACAGGAGTTTGTAATGAGATGTGTCAGCAGTTCTGGAATATTTATGCAAACATATCAAATTACAAACAACTGGTCATCTCTTCACAGGTCTGCTGTAGACTAACGGGGCAGATCCTTAACTAGTGTAAATTATCATGGCTCCTATGACAATTTATACTTGTTGAGGATCTATTTCAAAATGATGTGTTCGCTTCTGGTCAGTTCAATGAAAAAGTTAATAAAGTGGAGGGTGTTCTCAGAAGGACAGTGTAAATGGAGGCTAGTCAGTTTGACTTTTTGATAAAAGATTAAAAGAGTGAATTATATATTGCTTACTTGAGTAGTGACAATAAGAGAATGTAAGTCTTCTGACATTGAAAGGGTGTGGACACTACAGCAGATGAATATCTAACATAGTAAGAGAAAGTACAAATTTTCTTTCTCAGTGTCTGCTCATTATTCCCAGGTAGATTGGATATCAGGAGAAACTTTCTGAGAGCAAACTCTTAAAAATCTGGAACAATCTCTCAAAGGAAGTATTGGAAGCTCCAGCACACAGTGAATTTAAAAATAGGCAGAATTAAATGTATAGCCCATAACTACTTGCAGTTGGAAGGCGAAGTGGGTGACCTGATTAGTGTTGTCCATCTTTATATTCTGCCATTTTATTTTTCATATTTCTAAAAATAAAATTTTTTTTTCCCTGGAACTAGTTTCATTAACGTAACTTAAGACTGGACTTGAGGAAGTCATTCCAAGCCATGGAACACTGTTTAAGAGCATAAGCAAGATGCCTTCCTTCAAAGGATGCAGTATCTAAGAAAAAGGGAAAATCCATTTTAGACAAATGAGATCCTAAGGATCTCAAAGAAGTAGATGTTTTCTTCAACAGAAAAGCTTTCCCCAAACTTTGAGCATACGTATTGCCAATGCCTTCAAGCGGCAGAAGACCTTTTAATATATGCTCTTAACAATACTCTTTAGCTATGCTTGGTAGCATTCTATCATTTAGTGCTCCTTGTTTCTTGTCTTTAATTTCACATAAGACATAGTAAATTAGTAATACCTGCACCAGAATTGTATGTAAACTATATTAAGAAAGGGAAGGATGTTTAAATTATTAATTACGTTGCTTCTATTTACTTGTTGAGCACTGGTGGTATGTTTAGTGCTGCTCAGAACATTGGACAGACATGTACTCTGTCCTGTAAATCTAAGGGCAGATTGTACAAACACTTACACGTGCAAATAACTGCATGGGGCAATTCATATGTGTAAGTGTTTGCAGGACTGGGCCCTCAATTGGTGGCCTCTGTCCCAGTGATTGGTTTACTCCAGATCAAATCAGTGGCAAAATTCCCATTGAGATCAATGGTATCTGACTGGGCCATATATACTGGGCTTGCTAATGAGGTATTAGTTCTAAAGAAGTCTGTACTTGCTCTGATCATTATTTTGGATATAATAATTGCACTTAATTAGCTGCCATTTGATTCTTTTTGTGTCAGAATTTTAAAATCGCTTAAATGTTTAAAATATATAGTGCCACATAATATATTTAATTTATTGAACAAAGAACAGAAATTAATTTTTACATGGCTGCTCTAAAGTTATCTATTCTTGCTAGAAACAGGTGACTGCACAATCAGTATAAAAATGAATTAATGACAAAAGGAACTATATTTTATATGTTATCTATGCATATGTGTAAAATATGAATACAATGGGATGTGGATTTCATCAGGTTATATAAAAGGAGTTGTGTATAACCTGAATTTGACTTTATCGCAACATTAGTATTCTACTACATCTTGTTGAATTTTTTTATACTACATATTGATATATCAGAAGGTGTTGTAGGCTGCAGATTTTTCTACAGAATTAATCTTTTCTTTGATTCCCTTATCATACCGTGCAGGAGTTCTGAAGAAAGCTAGTGGGGAGCTTTTAATAGGGGAAACTAGAGCAAATGAAACCAGTGTGCATCCTGAACAGTTACTTCAGGTAAAAGAGGTGAGTTTGAAAAGAGTCTTACACTTTATAAGGATTTTGTTTCTTTTTCTTTTTCTCTTTGTCATCAATATAGATTCTGTTGGCATACTCATTATAAATGCCTGTTTCCAGAAGTTAATTGTTTGAATATTACAATTAATTTTAGACTGCAGAATCTCAGCTCAGGATGAAAAAATCCTATACAAAATGTGTATGTAAAGAGACAAAGGGGATTATCTTTTTTATTTTTATTTTTTTGGTACACGTTATACTGTAACAAAGTTAACATCAGAAGAACAAAATGCCACAGTTACAAAGAGGAAAACCAAAACCATGCACAAACATAAAGGTCTTTCTTTAATATTCCATGTGTTCTTGAATATATGATAGGCTGACAAAATGTACTGAAATCTTAGTAGCTGATCATGCAGATGCTTACTGCTAAGGTTTGTGTTAGTTCCTTTACTAGTCATTTAGTGCCATAATCCTTGCAGAAAGCACATGCAGGATTGTGGCTTGGTCTGTCCTCCATTTACCAATGAAATGTTGGAATTGAGTTTAGGGGATTTAAGTCTAAAAGACTTGCCAGGTCAGTCATTGCCCAGTAGTGGAATTTCATTAATCAGTACCAAATTTTAGGACTCAAATAGCTTGTTTAAATACACTTTGGATCTTTCTGTGGGACTTATGTTTGAATGTTAGCTTTATTAAAAGTATTTTGATCCAGATGAGCTATACCTAGCACAGAACCTGAAGACAATGGGGAGATATGTGCTGTCTTTGTACTCCCCAGATTGTGGGGTGGCTGTGGGATCAATTATGTCCCTGGCACAAGTTAGAGCAATGTAAGCGCTTTTCCAATTTCAGGCTGGTTATAATGCCTAACTTAGTGTATACGCACAATGGGCTATTGCAGCCTCTAGGGTTGTTAAAGTCCTGTCTCCTCCCCTCTCTTACCATACCACTTATGTCAGAAATTGGTTAGGTTAGGCCATGAAATATTCCCCTTAAACTAGAGACATTATCGGTTGGCCACTATTGTCTTTAAGCTCTAAGATGGCTTTACACAATCAAAGCAGTGCAAAACAGAATTAGTGTGAGCCAGGGGGTGGTCCATGATATTCCTCAGATCCACCTCAGAGGTCTCTATTTTTTTTGGCCAGGTTTGTGAACACCTGTGACCTAGACTAGTTTAAACTGTGGCCAAATGCAGCACTAAAGAAACGAATTCTAGCATTGGTATGCCAAATCTGGTTTCTCTAAACCGTTTACCATTCACAGTATTGGTTTGCTGGTTTTGAGTTAAAAGCATACTAGGGAAGTAAGAGAGAATATTACATGGTGTCTGATGTTGCAAACTATAAAAATGGCTATAAAATTTAATTGACTTTATTAAATATATTGAATTTAAAGGTTTCTTTATGTGGTAAGTAAAGTGCAGCCTGCTGCTTAAATAAAGATAGTTTTATTGAAATAGATTTTTATAAATGACATTTTGATATTTTTATTAAATCCAATAACAATTTGAATGAAACATTACTATATGTATTAATCTGTGTTAAAAATACATATGCTTTTTATTGTTAGTTCATTGTTTATGAGTTGTATTTTCCAACTTATGTGAATGGCTTTCACAGTATGACAGAATATCTCTAGATAACTTGTATACTGGTAGTCATATAAGATTGGAACCGTAACAACAGTAATGTTCATTGCTGAGTTTGGATTGATGTGATATACATTTATATTTCAGACTACTTTACTGGATTTTAGCTGGAGAAATGCATTTAAAGACCTGTCTTCTTCTGTGGCACACTGTATAACAATAGCAATTGAAGATTTTTCAACTAAAATTCTTCAGCTTGAGCAGAAAGAAGAGTCTTCAGCTGCAGTCTATACAATGAGCCTAGTAAACATCCAGCAAATGAGGGAGTCCTGGGAAACAGTCCACGAGGAGGAACAACCAAAACGAATTGCAAAGGCAGGTATCCAAAGATCTGAAGTTTGCCGGGAGACAGAATGGCAAGGTTGTTTGCTGTCCAAGCTTTGACATGCTTACAGTGCCATTAATATTCCAAGTTGTATATAAATGGAGTTAAAAAGAAAGTGAAAGGCATTAAAATACAATGCCAAATATTGTGTTATATTTTAACACATAGTCTGTACTAAACAAAATGAACTTTTTAACTTTACCCTTTTATTTTTTGCATCAAAAGGATTCAAAACCATTCTGATTAGTGTCTGTAGTGCTACATTCCAATTTGATGATGATATGCTTTCAAAATTTGAAGCATTGCTATAAAAGGATTTCCTGTATTTATTTCCTTAGGCATGCCATTTAATTAATCAGCATAACGAATATTATGGCCAAATTGGAGTTCTTTGATTTGGCTAAAAGGTCAGATATGTTGATAAATTAAATGGTTAGTCTA
Source organism: Lepidochelys kempii (assembly GCF_965140285.1). NCBI lineage: Eukaryota > Metazoa > Chordata > Testudines > Cheloniidae > Lepidochelys > Lepidochelys kempii. The sequence continues at coordinate 60,651,481 of NC_136384.1, read as the reverse complement.
AGAATATATAATATGTGAAAGCTTTTTAATGTTGTAATTTTTGCAAGTGTTTTACCAATTTAGGATGGAAAGCAATTGATGCTAAGCAGAATTATTAAATGTTTAGTTAAAGGAGCGTCCAGGCTTTTAGTAAGATGGCTTTATTGAGAACAATACATACACTTGCCAGAAGATGACAATGTCCCCCCTATAACTAGCAGCAAGAAATTGATTAAAACATAGCTTTTGAAAATGATATAATAGTTTAGAGAATTATCTCTGTTTGGAAGGAATTAGTCTTATCTTCTGAACACCATTAAATATATATGATGGGAGGGCATGAGCAAAATTAGGGCATTTTCTCATATAAGGTTAAATCCTTAGCATGTACTGTGCTGGTATACAGCACAAAAATTTGCCTTCTGTACCAGAGACTGACATTTTTATAAGGCTGATTCAATATATTTGTGTTGTGCCAATTTCATTATTCAAGAATTTGGCCCTGGCATACATAAATTACTGAGCTGTCAGAGTACAAATAACTTGATGCCACATTTATTTCTCCCTAGTTTTGTTCTGACATCATGGAAGAACTTGACACAGTGCTTCCACTGGCTCTGGCATGCAGAGATGATTCTCTTCAGGAAATTAGAGCAAACTTTGTAGAGGCCTGCTGCAAAGTAGCAACAGCTGTCCTGGAAAGGTTGGAGGAGAGAAGCAAAGAAGTTCCCTTCAAGGCTCCACTGCAAAACTTGTATGCTGTTCTCTCCACAGCAGTACATGTCTTTCAGCATTTTATGATGTATGATAATTTAATGAGAGAGACCAGCAAGAAGTGAGTCCTTTAAATATGTTTTAATTCAAATATAGATGATATGGAACTTTGATTCCATTTTAGTGGTATAATGTATAATCTATAATACTTGTAAATATACCCAAAATATTTCCTATACTTAAAGTACTATTTGCACTGTTTTTTAGGAAAGATCAGACATATTGAGAACTTGAAATAGTTATTACAAACATGGATTTTTACCTTCAAGGTCTGAATTGGCAAGGCAATGCAAATTCTTTACTTCTTAACCTTGAGCAAATACTCCTATACAGTCTACACTATATTATGGTATGGATGAATGGAGGACTTCCATTTCATTTTTGTCTGCAGCAACAGCTTAATTTTCATAAAAACAATGTTAAAAAATTTAATGTTTGACAACATGAAGATATGTTCCTCTTGCACGTTGGTGTCATGAAGATTGTATTAAGCACCATGAGCATATGTATCCAATAAACTTTTACAAGAGGGTAATTATTAATAAGTCTTAGATGGATGCTAAATAAAATTAGAGATAGGTCAAAGAAGGGGTGTTGGGATCCAGAGTAGGATTGGGTAAGGGTTCAGGTTAGAGGTTGAATCAGAGCTAATGCTTGGACCTGATGGCCCTGAAACTATGTATGTGGTTCTTAGGAGATTTTGGCTCAGAACAGTAGGAATCTCTTGATCTGCTCATCCTGTGTGATTCTGGTCATGTCTGAATTGGAACTGAGCTCCTTGTGGATTTGAGTATGACCTAGAGTCAAAATAAGGTGCTAGTTCAAATCTGAATGCATACCCAAGCAGAAACTTAAAGGGGTTTGGATTTAAGGTTCCAGTTTTGACCATCTCTAGTAAAATATTATGATTTTGATTTCTAATTAAAAATATCTTGTATGCTATGATTCACATCTGAATTTAAAAACAGAGCCTCGATTCTCAGCTCCTATTATCTCCCTGTTGCTCTGCCTGAATGGGGCAAAGGGGATATAAGCTGGAGCTACTGACCAGTTGAGGATTCCTGTGGTGAAAAAGAGAATTGATGTACTGGTGTAGAACGGTGGAACTGGTTCCCAGGCCAGTCTCCCCTCCACACATCCTTCCATGGGAGCATGTTGAGCATGGCACTGAGCTCCCCTCGGGCAGGTGTAAGCAGAGCACTGCGGGACCATACTCAGTTGTTGTAACTTAGTGCAGTTTAGGGTTGGGGCCAGGGCAGCATCAGAATCAGAGAACCATTATGGGATCCCTAACGCTTTCCCCTCTCTTGCAATGAGTGTATCTTGGTGCATGACAGAATCTACTCCCAAATATTGCCCAAATCATTCTATTTGTGTGCATTTCAAAACTGTTTATGATCATTCACATCTGCGGAGTTACACTTTTTATTTTACTAAAAAGAGTAAGTCTAGGGGACTCATGTTTATATGCTAGCTTTATAAAAGTTACTGCTGAAAAGTGCATAGTGTCTTCCAACAACATTGTGCATAGTGTCTTCCAACAACATAGTGCATAGTGTCTTCCAACAACATTGACAATTGAATGACAAAATAATATTCTGATTTGTAATAATAGGGAAGAATACTTTCACTTCTGAATGATGTATTGATAATGCAGTTTGTCTGAAGCAGAAATACGTATTTGTAGAACAGCAGATGTACATTTTCAAAGAGTTTGCAAAACAAAGACCAGATTTTTTGAAAGTGAACGTGGGCTCTGACTTCAGGCCCAAGAGGAAATGAATGATTGATAAGTAATAATCCAAACCATTTGTAGTACTGTGGATTGTTACCTCCTACTGCACAGGCCTTAAATCTTTGCCTCTTTGATCATTCCCTCTGAACAGGCCCCTGTTCCTAGTGCCTGTCCAGGGATATCAGGAATTCATCAACGTTCTCCAGTTTCAAGTTACCAACTACTGCGTCAGAGTTTGTGCTACAAGTATTTTACAGGATGCTGAGAGCCACCACTGGGATGACTACAAAGCTTTTTATGAGGTGTGAGGTTAAGTTTACTATCCCCTCCTTTTACATAAATGTGTTTTACTGCTTATCTGCTCTCTGACTAATTAGAAACATAAGATCTGTTCTACTTGTGCACAGAGGCTGTTGGGATATGTTTTTAAAATAGCTCTGTTACTGTATGTAAATATCTTCTTAGCAATGATCTAGTAAAATATAGTTAAAAGACTGAAGATTAATCAGTCAGTTAATTAAATAAGGGTTCTCATGCCATTTGCCTAGTAAAATACTGTTCCTTAGGATTGGCTGAAAATAGATAGTTTACCTGTATGGGGAAAGGAGAGAAGATTAATATATTGACGCCTATACAGTATAAGACTCAAAGAAATAACTATACCAGAATAATGTAAATCTTTTCTCACAGAAATACTCCCTATGATGATTGTAAGAATTGATTTTTTTTCTTTCCCTGCCAATACATGTGCATATGATAAGTATTTTTCTTATTTAATATATTTCTCCTTTGTCATTCTTTCTCATTTTGCTCCCCTACTGTGGGTTTGGTAAGTGGCTCAGATAGCACAAGTGACCAGTATCCCTGTCCACAGAATCCAGCCATATGTTTCTAACCTGCATTTGTGATATTGTCTGAATTTTGGAATCCCAAGTCTACTCTTAAACTCTAGTTTAATTATTTCAGTGCAAGAAAATTAGGGGCCAATTAATAAAACATACAGTTGAATATATTGATTCTTTCCCACTTCCAGTGAACTATTCCATTGATTATAGACTACATATTGCTTAAAATCCCTTGAATGTGATTTCTGGGTCATGTAAAACATTTGTAATTTCATTATCAATAATAATTGGGATCTACAGCAACCATGGTCCTGTCCTTGCTTGTTACAATTGCCATAGATGAGAACTAGGCTTCTGCGTATGACTCTACTGTCTCCCAGGCCTCCTGCAATGGAGCAGAATCTCCTTTGTATCTGATACTTACATTCTGGAAACTGTTAGGAAGAGCCATTGTGTTATACCTTCTCTTTCGATGGTGAGGATCTGGAGAGTCCAACTGATTAAATGTTACTTTCCGTGGCTGGTGCTATTAAAGGGTCTCTGTATCTCAGAGCAGAAGTAATAAAGAAACCGATTTTATTTTTCTTAAATATGGTCTGGATGGTTCAGGAAGTTGGCAGTAGTATGGAGCCCAGTACTTCTTGGTCACTGATTGGGATCTGGTCTGCACTGGTAACAGTCTCAACTTATCACATGACTGTGACCAGTTTTTGGTGGCCTCATTCCAGCAACTAGGAAACAGTTGTCCACTTCATAAAAACTACCATCATAATTGACAAAAATTGTTAGCAGTCTCAGCAAAGACAGCAAGGACTGACTGAATAATCCTCGCTCCTCTGGTCAGGATTGAGGCACATAGGAAGGTAGTTGAAGGAAGCTTGTATTGCTTCAATCTTCAGGACAATTTATCTGGCACTCTTTGTAAGTCCTCAGTTAAAATTCACAAAGAGCAGAACCACTCTCTCCCACCAAACTAAGGGACAGAGTGTATCTCTGCTTTATGGATGTATGCATCCAGGGCTGGCTCTAGGATTTTTGCCACCCAAAGCAAAAAATTTTTTGGCCGCCCTCGCTTTTTTTTTGTGCTCTCCCCCCAGCTCTGCCCCAACTCCGCCCTTTCCCAACCCCTTCCCCAAATCCCCAGCCCCACCTCCTCCCCTGGGCGTGCTACATTTCCCTCCCCCATTGCTTCCTGCGGCTCCCCCCCCCCAACAACCCCCCTGCCCTAGCTCACCTCCGCTCCGCCTGCTCCCCTGAATATGCTGCTGCTCTGCTTTTCCCCCCTCCTTCTCAGGCGAGGGAGAGGCAGCGCGTTCAGGGGCGCAGGCGGAGCGGAGATGAGCGAGGGTGGGGGTGGAGCGCAGGAAGTAAGAGCGGGGAGGGGGTAGAGGAACCGATCCCCGCCCCAGCTCACTTCTGCTCCACCACTGCCACCTCCCCTGAGCGTGCTGCTGCTTGGCTTCTCCTCCCTGCCTCCCGCCCAGGCGCGGCAAGCCTGGGAGGGATGGGGAGAAGCAGAACGGTGGTGACGCACTCAGGTGAGCAGGCAGAGGCAGAGCAAAGGTGAGCTAGGGTGGTGGGGGCACATTTCTAGGGGTGCCATGGCTGGCACCTCCTTGTTTTGCTGGTGCCTAGAGCCAGCCCTGTATGCATCAGAAGGGGAGTGTATAAGGAAGGAACCTTCCCCCTCCCCACTGTTATGCAGCCTGTGTAAGGGCCAGGTAGAACACATTGGATATCCCAGGGGCTATTCCCTTCCTATTCTAAGGGATGCATGTCATTCAAATTGTGGCAGGAGGAGTGAGGCTTTGCCCCGCCTCTTTTCCCACTGCCGACCCCACCCACCACGTGCTGACAAGCAGAACTGGCTGGCTCCTCTTTTTCAAAATAATAAACTGCACACCACAAAAGAAAATGGGACTATATGCAGATAAAGGCATTCTCAACATGAGTAACGTCGTCAGAATGTGGCGCACTGTGATTACATGGAGTGACATTTTCTATAGACTTATTATTATTTTTACAATGGTAACCTCCAAAGACCCTGTCACGGTTCCTCCCCCACTCTGAACTCTAGGGTACAGATGTGGGGACCTGCATGAAAAACCTCCTAAGCTTATCTTTACCAGCTTAGGTCAAAACTTCCCCAAGGTACAAAATATTACCCCCGTTATCCTTGGACTAGCCGCTACCACCACCAAACTAATACTGGTTACTGGGGAAGAGCTGTTTGGACGCGTCCTTCCCCCCAAAATACTTCCCAAAACCTTGCACCCCACTTCCTGGACAAGGTTTGGTAAAAAGCCTCACCAATTTGCATAGGTGACCACAGACCCAAACCCTTGGATCTGAAAACAATGAAAAAGCATTCAGTGTTTTACAAGAAGACTTTTAATAAAAAATAGAAGTAAATAGAAATAAAGAAATCCCCCCTGTAAAATCAGGATGGTAGATATCTTACAGGGTAATTAGATTCAAAAACATAGAGAACCCCTCTAGGCAAAACCTTAAGTTACAAAAAAGATACACAGACAGAAATAGTTATTCTATTCAGCACAATTCTTTTCTCAGCCATTTAAAGAAATCATAATCTAACACATACCTAGCTAGATTACTTACTAAAAGTTCTAAGACTCCATTCCTGTTCTGTCCCCGGCCAAGACGACTACACACAGACCCAGACCCTTTGTTTCTCTCCCTCCTCCCAGCTTTTGAAAGTATCTTGTCTCCTCATTGGTCATTTTGGTCAGGTGCCAGCGAGGTTACCTTTAGCTTCTTAACCCTTTACAGGTGAGAGGAGCTTTCCCCTGGCCAGGAGGGATTTCAAAGGGGTTTACCCTTCCCTTTATATTTATGACACGCCCCCCAAATCTCAGCTAGGGTGAAACACTGGCTGGGATTTCTTCCTGGAGCTCTAGGAAAACAGAGTTAATAAGACACATGCATCTCTAAATATACTACCAAGTACATAAAGACTAACAATATTTTCCACATCTCAAGGACGATTTTAACCAGTTGATTCTGGGAAACTTTCACAGGAGAGTGCATCAGCCACTTTGTTAGAAGCTCCTGAGATGTGTTGGATGTCGAAATCAAAATCTTGGAGAGCTAAACTCCACCGAAGAAGTTTTTTGTTAGTTTCTTTGACGGTGTGAAGCCACTTTAGTGCAGCATGGTCGGTTTGCAGGTGGAAACGCCGTCCCCAAACATATGGGCGTAGCTTTTCCAGAGCGTAGACAATGGCATAACATTCTTTTTCAGTGACTGACCAGTTGCTTTCCCTCTCAGACAGTTTTTTGCTGAGAAACACCACAGGGTGGAATTCTTGATCAGGTCCTTTCTGCATTAAAACTGCTCCCACACCACGCTCGGATGCATCTGTGGTTACTAGGAATGGTTTGTCAAAGTCTGGGGCCCTTAGTACAGGGTCAGACATGAGTGTCGCTTTAAGCTTGTTAAAGGCCTTCTGACACTTTCCGGTCCACTGAACAGCATTTGGCTGTTTCTTTTTGGTTAGGTCTGTCAGTGGGGCAGCGATTTGGCTGTAGTGCAGTACCAATCGTCTGTAATAACCGGCCAAGCCTAAGAAGGATTGAACCTGTTTCTTTGACTTTGGGACAGGCCACTTTTGGATAGCATCCACTTTGGCCTGTAGGGGGCTGATAGTTCCTTGACCCACCTGGTGTCCAAGGTAAGTCACTCTGTTTAGGCCTATTTGACACTTCTTAGCCTTAACAGTTAGTCCTGCCTCCCTTATGCGCTCAAGGACTTTTTGTAGATGTTCCAGGTGGTCTGCCCAGGAATCCGAAAATATGGTCACATCGTCAAGGTAGGCGACTGCATATTCTCCTAATCCTGCTAGGAGACCATCTACAAGTCTTTGGAAAGTGGCGGGTGCATTTCGCAGCCCGAAAGGGAGTACATTAAATTCATACAGCCCGAGATGTGTGATGAAAGCTGACCTTTCCTTGTCAGATTCATCTAGCGGTACCTGCCAGTACCCCTTGGTTAAGTCCAAGGTAGAGATGAACTGGGCCCGTCCCAGTTTCTCTAATAGTTCATCAGTGCGTGGCATTGGATAGTTGTCTGGGCGAGTTACAGCATTTAGCTTATGGTAGTCCATGCAAAAACGTATTTCCCCATCTGGTTTGGGAACTAGAACCACTGGAGATGCCCATGCACTTTCAGAGGGGCGGATTACACCCATCTGTAACATATCCTGGATCTCCCGTTCTATAGCAGTTTTAGCTTGAGGAGACACCCGGTAAGGGTGGACCCTAATTGGGTGAGCATTACCTGTGTCAATGGAGTGGTATGCCCGTTCAGTCAGTCCTGGGGTGGCTGAGAACGTTGGCGCGTAGCTAGTGCACAGCTCCTGGATCTGCTGTCGCTGCATACGCCCAAGGGTCATGGAGAGGTTCACCTCTTCCACACCACCAGCACATTTCCCTTCGTAATAGACACCTTCAGGCCACTCAGCGTCGTCTCCTCCCTGGGCTGTAAACTGACAAACCTTTAATTCTCTGGATCGATTAGAAGAGCTGAGAGGCGGTGGGTTGCTCCGTGCCGCCGTCCACGCTCTCTGGAGGCTTTCATCTGCTTCCTGTTCGGTCTGGAACTGTTCCCTTGATGCTGGAGACATCAGTTCCTCATTGGATTGGGGACATAGGCTTGGTCCCTCTGGAAGCGATATAGGGGATGGAGCTGTTTCTGTTGACTGTGAACCGCTCTCCGCTGGTGCACTATGTTGGGATTCAGGCTCCGGCTGAGCCTCTTGTGTAGGGTTATCGGCTGCTGCCAGTTCAGGTTCGGTGGGGCCCTCTGGTGTTGAGGTTGCAAGTACTGGATTCTGTGCTGGCACGGGGTCTGGTGTTGGTTGTTTGGCTGGTTCCGGTTCTGGGACTGGTTCCGTCTGGGTCTCTGGGACTGGATCCACTACTGCTGTTGCAGACATTGGCCTGGGGTCCGGGTCCATCACCTCTGACCGGGCCCGGATAGAAGTTTCCGGAACAGAGCTAGGCCCCACGGCTTGTTTAGCCTGGCTGCGGGTGACCGTTCCCACCCTCTTGGCCTGCTTCACGTGATTGGCCAAGTCTTCCCCCAACAGCATGGGGATGGGATAATCATCATAGACTGCAAAAGTCCACATTCCTGACCAGCCCTTGTACTGGACAGGCAACTTGGCTGTAGGCAAATTGAAAGAGTTGGACTTGAAGGGTTGAATCGTCACTTGGATCTCTGGGTTGATTAAATTGGGGTCCACTAAGGAAGCATGGATAGCTGACACTTGTGCTCCGGTGTCCCTCCACGCGGTGACCTTCTTCCCACCCACACTCACAGTTTCCCTCCGCTCCAAGGGTATCTGGGAGGTATCTGGGCCTGTGGACCTCTGGTGTGATTCCGGTGCAATGAACTGTAATCTGTTGGGGTTCTTGGGGCAGTTGGCCTTTACATGCCCCAGCTCGTTACACTTAAAACATCGTCCAGCTGACGGGTCACTGGGGCGAGGAGGGTTGCTGGAGAACGGGGTGGTGGGACGATAAGGGGTCTGGAGGGTTCTTTGGGAGGTAGGTGGGGCTTTGGGCGGCCCCCGGTAATAGGGTGTGGTCTGGGGTGGTCCCTTCTGGTCTCCGCTCCAACTGCGACCAGTTTTCTTCTTCTCTGCCACCTCCACCCATCTGGCTCCAATCTCTCCTGCCTCGATTACAGTTTTGGGTTTCCCATCTAGGATGTATCTTTCTATTTCCTCAGGAACACCCTCTAAGAATTGTTCCATTTGCATTAGGAAGGGCAAATTTACTGGAGATTCAACACTTGCTCCTGATATCCAGGCATCCCAATGTTTCACAATGTGGTAGGCATGTCGGGTAAATGACATGTCTGGTTTCCACCTTAGGGCTCGGAACCTCCGACGAGACCGCTCGGGTGTTATCCCCATTCTGACTCTCGCCTTGGATTTAAACAGTTCATACTTGTTCATATGTTCTTTAGGCATTTCAGCTGCCACCTCAGCTAAGGGTCCACTGAGCTGCGGCCTCAGCTCTACCATGTATTGGTCAGTAGAGATGTTGTACCCAAGGCAGGCCCTTTCGAAGTTTTCTAAGAAGGCCTCAGTATCATCACCTGCCTTGTAGGTGGGGAACTTTCTGGGATGGGAAGTGGTACCTGGAGAAGGATTGCTAGGGTTTGTTGGTATATTCTGCTGGGCCTTTATCCTCTCCATCTCCTCCACATGCTTCCTTGCCTCCATTTCCCTCTTGTGGGCAGCCTCCTGTACCTCCTTCTCCAGCTGCATGAGTTCTATCTGTCTTTCATGTTCCCTTTGTTTTTCCTCAGCCTGAAATTTGGCTAATTCCAGCTGTAGTCGAGCCGAGGATTTGGCCATTCTAACCTCTCTGTTTTTAACTAACTTTACACCCGAGGTTTAGAAATAAACAAACAAAACTTGGCTGTAAAATTTTGCTGTGCTGGAATAGAATACCTATTCTCTGATAGTGATTGTCAGCCTACAGAAAAAGACAATTCCCTTGTCTCTGCTCTGGGCCCAAATTAAAGCAAAAAACCTCCAACTACTTGGAAACCTGCTTACCCAGCCCAAAGAAAAAAAAAATTTCTTTTCAAACCTGTGCTCCTTGTAAAACAAAAAAAAATCAAAATCCTAAAAAAACTCTGCCACTTTTGTCTCCAGGCAAATGGGTAGAGCACACCCCCTATTTACTTTTAGGAAGAAAAGAAAAAAAAAACCTCTGGATTGGAAGACTGTGAATTTCCCTGCAGGAGTTAAGTACCCTGCCTCCAGGCAAAGAAAACCTGCAATTCACAAGATAATCCCCTTTTGTCTCTGCTTGGCCACAAAGCAGAGAGAAACCAAGCTGCTTTCAGTTTCAAAGCTGCTTTCTGGACTTCCTAAAAATTCCTTTTTAAAATCTGTATTTCTAGTTCAAATAATCTCAACTGGATCTCAAAATGATTTCAGGTTAATCCCACCACTGTGCCACCATGTCACGGTTCCTCCCCCACTCTGAACTCTAGGGTACAGATGTGGGGACCTGCATGAAAAACCTCCTAAGCTTATCTTTACCAGCTTAGGTCAAAACTTCCCCAAGGTACAAAATATTACCCCCGTTATCCTTGGACTGGCTGCTACCACCACCAAACTAATACTGGTTACTGGGGAAGAGCTGTTTGGACGCGTCCTTCCCGCCAAAATACTTCCCAAAACCTTGCACCCCACTTCCTGGACAAGGTTTGGTAAAAAGCCTCACCAATTTGCATAGGTGACCACAGACCCAAACCCTTGGATCTGAAAACAATGAAAAAGCATTCAGTGTTTTACAAGAAGACTTTTAATAAAAAATAGAAGTAAATAGAAATAAAGAAATCCCCCCTGTAAAATCAGGATGGTAGATATCTTACAGGGTAATTAGATTCAAAAACATAGAGAACCCCTCTAGGCAAAACCTTAAGTTACAAAAAAGATACACAGACAGAAATAGTTATTCTATTCAGCACAATTCTTTTCTCAGCCATTTAAAGAAATCATAATCTAACACATACCTAGCTAGATTACTTACTAAAAGTTCTAAGACTCCATTCCTGTTCTGTCCCCGGCCAAGACGACTACACACAGACCCAGACCCTTTGTTTCTCTCCCTCCTCCCAGCTTTTGAAAGTATCTTGTCTCCTCATTGGTCATTTTGGTCAGGTGCCAGCGAGGTTACCTTTAGCTTCTTAACCCTTTACAGGTGAGAGGAGCTTTCCCCTGGCCAGGAGGGATTTCAAAGGGGTTTACCCTTCCCTTTATATTTATGACAGACCCCAACTAAACTTGGGAGTCCGTGGCTATTTACAAAAAGAAAAGGAGGACTTGTGGCACCTTATACTCTTTAAAATAAAGTGATATTGCTTTTCTACGCAGTGAAGGTAAAAATAGCTCAATTTACAAATGTTTTTGCATCGGGACACCTAACTTCATTCTCTCTTCACACACTCTCCTTATACCTCTCTGCTAATTCAACTGATTTTTAAAACAGTGGCGGGTATGATCAAAAGAAAAGCAGACAGTCCCATCTTAACTGTAGGCTAAGAGCTCTATTCTATTCATATGGACATATAGCTTGTAAAAGTTCAGTAATAATTTTACAAGGTATGGATCAATATGTGCCTATGTATGTGAGATCTGAATGGAACCCTAAGTACATTTTTACCATAAAGCATTTACATTCTAAAATGTCAGGGTGTGAACCTCTTAGGGTGCAGCATCTTACTGACGGAGTACATTGAAAACCCGCTGTATCACCAGGCCAGCTCTCCACATTACATTTTAGAATCAAGCTTTTAGTGTAGCAGACATCTGCTGCAATTTTAGGAACTTATGTTTTCTAATAGTCAAAGAATAAAGAATTGTCTGTTCAAAGATAATATTGAGTGGCTTATGTAATAAAACCCAGCTGCTTGTTTCCTGATATATAATCTAAATAAAAGCTCACATCTGTTTACATTGTACAAAGTCTTCAAAAATAGCAGATGTTTACCAGTAGAATACTTTAGAAATGACAACAAACAGAAAAACAGGTCAGCAAAAGGGAATGGATCTCATATAAATCTTTAATCAAAACACTATTACTTCTGTTTTAGAGGCACAATGTTAGAAAAGATACATTATTAAATTTAGCACTTTAAGATTCTATATAGTGAACAACAATGTTATATAATAATAGGTATAATAGTATAAACTTATGTTCAGATAAGAGTTTGTAGGCTCCCAGAGAATTAACAAGACTCTCAGGCATTCAAATACTTAATAAAACATTATAAATGCTGTACCACATAGAAAATTCATTTAGAAAGTCTTATTTCTTATTGTGAGACTGATTTTAATTTGATGCTAGAAGACCTAAAAACTTATCAAAAAGGTATTAGTCTCCATTAGGAATGGAAGCTAATTATTGTGCTTAATGTGCTTATTCTGTGAATGCAAGAGTTATAGTTGTAGAAATAAAGAGAATATTTCATAGAAACTGGAAGGGACCTCAAGAGGTCATCTAGTTCAGTCCCCTGCACTCATGGCAGGACTAGGTATTATCTAGACCATCCCTGACAGGTGTTTGTCTAACCTGCTCTTAAAAATCTCCTATGATGGAGATTCCACAACCTTCCAAGGCAATTTATTCCAGTACTTAACCACCCTGACAGTTAGGAATTTTTTCCTAATGTCCAACCTAAACCTCCCATGCTGAAATTTAAGACCATTGCTTCTTGTCCTATCCTTAGAGGTTAAGAAGAACAATTTTCTTCCTCTTCCTTGTAACAACCTATTATGTACTTAAAAGCTGTTATCATGTCCCCTCTCAGTCTTCTCTTTTCCAGACAAAACAAACACAGTTTTTTCAATCTTCCCCCATAGGTCATGTTTTCTAGACCTTTATTAATTTTTGTTGCTCTTCTCTGGACTTTCTCCAGTTTGTCCACACCTTTCCTGAAATGTGGCACTCAGAACTGGACACAATACTCCAGTTGAGGCATAATCAGCGTGGAGTAGAGTGGAAGAGTTACTTCATGTGTCTTGCTTACAACACTCCTGCTAATACATCCCAGAATGATGTTCGCTTTTTTTGCAACAGTGTTACCCTGTTGACTCATATTTAGCTTGTGGTCCACTGTGTAGAAATATTTGCACATTTGATCACCTTCTCCTGGAAGAAATATACAATAGTGAATCTCATAATTAAGAGACCATAAGGTATCAAAACACACAGTTATAAACAATGTATGAACAATTTGAGCTAGTACTTGTCTAGGAAGCATTCTACGCAAAGATCTCCATGGGTAAAGTTCTACTCTTTTATGATTTTTTTTCAGTATACTCAATGCATAATAGTTGAAGTTTATTTTATGTAAGAAAACCAGGAAATGACATAAAAAATCTGACAGTGGTTATTATGGATATCTATGGAAATAGACATACTTAAGTAATTTAAATACTTTGGTTCTTGTTTAAGAACAGGTAGCCAACATATTAAACTAATCTGGTTAGTTTAGTGATTGCAAAATACTGTATGTAGTTTTAAAGTAAAATTAAAACAATAGGTCAGAAGTAGGCTAATTAAGGATATAGTAGGTCAAATGTTTGTGGTTTGGCTTTGTGGTAGAGTATTGGTTTAGTAACTGAAATGAAACATGTGTTTCTTTGTCAATAAAGATGTTTTACATCTTGTCAAGAATCTTTTTTGGTCATTTACTGTCTCAAACTCTTCAGCTATTTCCTCTCAGCCTGAACTAATTAGATTCACAGGAACCAAGCTGACATTTTGGAAGATGTGTTTCTATTGTTTAATGTGTTGTGGTTTTGCCAGGGGGAAAGATGCTCATTCTCTGTCCAGATGTGGCATTATTTCTGCTGTGCTCTCCAACATGATCTGTGGACTATTCTACCCCCCAAGTTAGCCCAGGAGATTCTAAAAGAAGTGCTGGAGAAATCTTTGGCTGTGCTAGCCTGCAGATATTCTCAGGCCCATCCCAGTTACAAGAGAACTCCACAGATAAGGTAATGCATTTTTGATTAACAGGTGTTTTTTTGTGAATAAAATGCATGTGTTTTCAGGATATGATGTGTTGTTTTGTTGTAATTCACCTGAATTTAAAAATACGTGAATATAAAAATAAATTCATAAATTTATATAATTCCTATGAGGATTATTTTAATAAAATGCATCTGGGATATTTAAGTATATGCTAGGCTCCATGTAATGTGATCATGCAGTATATGATTGGGATTGCATAACTCCCTCTTTTGTAAAACTGCCACATAAATGGCCAGAGTGCATGAGGCTTGATGTAAAAGGGTCCAAGCAGTGGCTGAGCAGACAAAAAGAAATGCAGACAGCAGGAGTAGCTTTGGGTGAGGGTCAAGGGATTGAACCATGAATTAAAAGCCCTGCTCTTCTGGCAGCTCCAGGACAGGCAAGTGCTCCAGCTGAAGACTGTCCTATGAGGTTCCTAAACTTTGCTGGAGCAAGGGCTTTGTCAAGAAGCAATAAAAGGGCAGGCAGCTCTTGCGGCAAACTTGTCCTAATACCTTATTCCTTCCTTTCCATTCTCCTGTTTGGTTACAGCAATCAGTAAAGTGAACTGCTTCTCTTGCCCTGTTCTTTACTGAAACATGTCAGGGTCCATGGTGATCATGGTGGCCATGAGATTTAAATTAATCTCAAGAGAATCAATCATCTGCATGGACATTGAATCCACCTGGGACAATATACTCACATAACTCCTGCTGAAGGCTGTAAATGTAGATGTGCAACAGAGATTGAGATGTAAAATTTGCTCATGATACTGAAGATTTCTAAAGTGTCTGTCATCCAGGAATTTCATAAAGTACTTTGCAAACATCAGTGAATTAAGTCTTACAACATCCATGTGAGTTAGAGAAGTATTGTAAACCCACATTACAGATGGGGAGACTGAGGTACAGAGGGGCGAAGTGACTTGTTCAAGGTTTCACAGTCTATGTAAGAGCTGGGAATAAACCACAGATTTCCTAGCTCTTGTTTATGCTTTAATCCTGTACTAAATTCTCTGTGATAAGGTCACTTTATATTCTTAAATATAATTAGCATATACTCCTAGACAGTATTTCTGCATGCTCAAGTGTTAGTATATAGGCCTGTTTGTTAGCTTGAGATAGAATTTTAGGTTTGCTTTTTGATACTCTTATATCCTTTTTAATATGTGTGAACAAAGAACAAAGACACTGTGTGTTGCTTCTGCCCAGCCAGATGGGTTTTGTTAGTATAATGAGAAAAGATAAGGGATAAAGTTAAATGTGTTACTGGGTATTATGGGAGTTTAACATATAAGCATATACTGGAAGGCTGCCTGGCTCCTCTCTCAAGCCAAGGTCAAGCAACCATTTAGGAGGGGCAATGGGATTGTGGGAGTGGGGGTCATAAGAAACACAAAAGGTCAAAGAAAGGCCTGGCCTTGGCCAGAACACATTCCTTACCCTTTCCATGGGATACAAAAGAGGTGGCATCCAGACCCCAGACTCATGACCCTCCAAAATGGAACATGACCATAAATTGTAAAGCGTCGGATCAGGGGCGTTCACTACAGGTATATTTGGGCCTGGTAAGAAGGAAGAGGTGGGAATAGGAAACGGGGACACGGGTAAAGGCTCTGCGGCATCAGAGCTATGGATATATTTGCTTGAAATATACTTGCTGGAAACTAACCCCAATAAACATTGCATTGCCTGCACTTCTGACTTTCGGTCTTCTGCTTTCTGTCTGCATGACAAGAACTGTGGGTGGCGTAGGGGGAGGAAGGGCAAAAAAGAAGCCCCTAATATCAGGTACTACATCTTGTGGGTTTAGCCAACACAGAATACGATAGTTACTGTATCTCCTGACATGAAAACACTTTTCCTGATAATTTTCTTGCAAAATTTCCTATAATTTGCAGGATATAAAAGTCCTGCTACAGTGCCTGATGCATCTGGTATTTTTCAGCTTTGCATGAAGCTGATTTAAGTTACTGGACAAGAAGAAACTTTTTGTTTACTTTAATAAACAGGGCATTCCATTTATAAACTTCTATTCCATTCATTAAAATGGTAATTCTTGGCTTTGTCTCTAAGTGAATTATCCAGTCATACAATAAAAAACATATTTTTCTTTGAATATAGTTAGTTACCTGCTGGAGGATTCTCTGCACCTTGAAGTCTTTAAACCATGATTTGAGGACTTCAGTAGCTCAGACGTAGGTCAGGGGCTTGTTACAGGAGAGGGTGGGTGAGATTCTGTGGCCTGCGTTGTGCAGGAGGTCAGACTAGACGATCATAATGGTCCCTTTTGACCTTAAAGTTTATGATTCTATATATTCATACTATGACGTATTGCATAAGTGTGCTTTATAAGGCTGTATTTTAACTGGGAACTTCTAGCGACATTATAAACCCATGAGACTAAGATAGAGAGCTTTTTGTGAACTTTGGGCCAGATTTTCAAAGGTATTTAGATGCCTAAAGATTCAGATAGGAACTTAGTAGGACTGGGAGTTAGGCTTTATGGAAATTCCACTAGGTGCCTTTCTGCATCCCTAGGTGCCTTCGTATCTTTGAAAATCTTGCCCTTTGTGTTATGCATTTGTTTGACTACATTCTTACTTCAGTATATCTATTATTTTATATTGAATTTTATTTTTTTTAATTAGGTCAAGGTTCTGTGGCCTTGTGCCAGGCATTGTCTAGCTGGTTCCTAGTTGAAAACTGTTTTCTGTCCTATCACCTTGCCTCAGTCAGTTGGGAACCTATAAAGGTTCACAGACTGAAAATCAGTTCACCGTCTGCTAGTCAGTCTTTCCAGTTGGACTTGAATGCAGTGCGTGCACTGCAATTCCATCCTGTAATATTATTTAAACTAAGTTGCTATTCTCCAGTAAAATTTAAACCCAACGTTTTTCCCTTTTACAATTCACACAAGCAGGAGGGAAGAGCCATGATTTGACAGTCTCCTGCTGGCTAGTGTGTGTGACTGTGTGCTGTTCTATTACCACCAGTTCTGTGGCCGAGCTGCATTTTCTCTGCCTGCTGGAGTCAGAGTTAGTACAGTGCCCACCCATATGAGAAAGGAAATTAGGGCTGGGAAACTACTGAGTCCCACACCTTTCCTCCTATTCCCTGTAGGTTGGTGGGGAAGGTACACAAGGTTCTGCTTCTTTGAATTCCCTACAGGCCTTGCTTCCCACACTTGTCTACCTCCTTCCTTTGCTACATGTCTCCTGCAGCAGCATTGTCTTACTTGTGACAGAAATTGTTTTGCAGTTATTATATAGCATCTGGTGGCAGAGGTTGGTCATATCAGACCTGCAGAATATCTGCTTCCTGTACAATGTAAAGAAATTGGTAATAGGGTGTTTATACTGGGGAGAGAGGGCGGGGCAGTGTCAGAAAGAGACTGGAAAGTGACAGTGAGGAGTTTAGGGGGCTAGAAAGTGACAAGGGAGGAGTAGCAGGTAACTGGTGACTCTGGCAGTGAGAAGGGGGTTCTGGGGTAGGGGGCAGAGGGCTGGATGTTAATAGGGAAGATGCTGGGGGGTAGCAGGAGCAAGGACTGAAGAGCCAGAGATATGGCTCTATCTTCACATGCTGTGTCAACTATTGTTTATTAAGAGAACCGAATAAAATGTTTTTTTCTGACCAGAAATTGATTGATTATGTATTAGTTTGTAGTGTGTATTACTTACAGAGAGCTTGTAGGTCATTTAACAATTCCAGCCATTTCAAATAAGGAGTTTGTATTTTCTGTATTGTAGGAAAGTGCATTGATAACTCAGATGAGATTTCACCATCAGACTACATCCATGGCTGACATTTTCACCCTTTCTTCCCAACAGAATTGATATCACAGCGATTTTAATATCTACTGAAAATATGCTGTGGTCAGCTTGCTGCTCAGTGCAGGAACTTTTGAATCCACATAAAGACAAAGATGCCAAGATCTATAAAATACACAACCACTGCAACAATCTATTCTCTGCACTTGCCATTTTAACCGCACCTTTGAAGAATCTGTATGAGTAAGTATGAGGGCAATGTTTTAATACAAGGTAAAATTAACCATATCACTTATTTAACTTGCAACTAGAAGGGTAGATGGTCAATGAGACAATTTATTGGTTAAAATGTAAATGGAACCCAAACTCCGGACACAGTTTGAGAACCACTGCTCTAGATCCTTGATTGGTGTCTTGAATTAGGTCTGTATAGGCCTTATTCTAAGACCATTGAAGTCAATGAGATTTCTTTCCATCAACGGGATTTGAATCAAGCCCCTGGACATCATTCTTTTCCATAGATTCATAAAAGCTAGAACGTATTGTCCAGTTTGACAACAGAATGTGACTCAGTGATTCCTGCATTAAGTGCAAATTTCTTGTTGAGCTAGAGAATATCTTTTTAAAAACATATCTTTTCTTGATTTAAAGGCTTCAGTGATGAAGAATCCACTGTATTCCTTGCAAGTTAGTCACTCTCACTGTTACAAACTTGCACCTTATTTCCAAACAGAATTTTTCTAACTTCAGCTTCCAGCCATTGTATCTTCTCAAGTCTTTGTCTGCTAAGAGTCCTCCACTCTTAGAAATATTTTCCCCATACTTCTGGAATTACTGGACTTCTTGAAATAATTCACTGAACTAATTCTCTGATTACTTGACACATAGGAAGCCGATGAAGTGAGCTGTAGCTCACGAAAGCTCATGCTCAAATAAATTGGTTAGTCTCTAAGGTGCCACAAGTACTCCTTTTCTTGGTGTGCTTCAGTAAGTCTCAAATATATTTGTAAAGAACTAGTGTATGCAAAGCTTAATCTCAGGAGAATATATTTTTAGAAGTCACAATTGCAACCAAAACAGGACTTGGCCTACACTGATGTTACATGTGAGTTATCCCATTGCCTTCAGTGGGGCCAGGATTTCATCCAGATTGTTTTGTGTAAGAGCCAGATATTAAAGTGAGACCCCAAATTATGAAGAAAAAAAATAGCTGAAAGCCTGTGAGACTAGTCTTCATTTTATTACATCAGGAGACAACTATGGGAAAAAATAGGAGGAGGGAGTCCTGATCTCTGTCTGTGTATGTCGGGTCTTCTAACTAGAGTGGTTCTTTTATCACTTGTGAGGTTGTTGTAACATCTTAGCCCTGGTCTACACTACGAGTTTAGGTCGAATTTAGCAGAGTTAGATCAATTTAACCCTGCACCCGTCCACACGACGAAACCATTTTTGTCGACTTAAAGGGCTCTCAAAATCAATTTCTGTACTCCTCCCCAACGAGAGGATTAGTGCTGAAATCAACATCGCTGGGTCGAATTTGGGGTAGTGTGGACACAATTCGACGGTATTGGCCTCCAGGAGCTATCCCAGAGTGCTCCATTGTGATCGCTCTGGAGAGCACCTTCAACTCAGATGCACTGGCCAGGTAGACAGGAAAAGCCCCGGGAACTTTTGAATTTCATTTCCTGTTTGGCTAGCATGGCAAGCTCTTCAGCACAGGTGACCATGCAGAGCTCTTCAGCACAGGTGACCATGCAGTCCCAGAATCGCAAAAGAGTTCCAGCATGGACTGAACGGGAGGTACTGGATCTGATCACTGTATGGGGAGACGAATCCATGCTATCAGAACTCCTTTCCAAAAGACAAAATACCAATATATTTGAAAAAATCTCCAAGGGCATGATGAACAGAGGCTATAACAGGGACCCGCAGCAGTGCCACTTGAAAATTAAGGAGCTCAGGCAAGCCTACCAAAGAAGCAGAGAGGCAAATGGCCGCTCCAGGTCAGAGCCCCAGACATGCTGCTTCTATGATAAGCTGCATGCAGTTCTACAGGGTGCCCCTACCACTACGCCACCCCTGTCCGTCAACACCTGCAAGGGGGGAGTCTCACACAACAGGGATCAGGATTTTGGGGATGAGGAAGAGGAGGAGGAGGAGGATAGCGCACAACAGGCAAGCGGAGAAACCATTCTCCCCAACAGCCAGGAACTGTTTATCACCCTGGAGCCAATATCCTCCCAGCCCTCCCAAGGCAGCTCCCGGACCATGAAGTCAGAGAAGGCACCTCTGGTGAGTGTACCTTTGTAAATATAATACATGGTTTAAAAGCAAGCATGTTTAATGATTAATTTGCCCTGAAGACTTGGGATGCATTTGCGGCCAGTACAGCTACTGGAAAAGTCTGTTAACGTGTCTGGGGGTGGAGCGGAAATCCTCCAGGGACATTATTAAGGGGACATTCAGAGGTGGCCATTCCTGCTGGGCTGTTTGCCTGTGGCTGAAAAGAAATCATCCCTGCTTTTAGCCAGGCGTTGGCGGGGGAGGGGATTTATGTTGAGCTGTTCATGTTTGGCTGGCAGGGATCTTCCCTGATACTAGTCATGCGGTGGGTGGGGAGGGTGAAGTGATCATCCCAGAGAATTGGGGGGGGGGTTATTTGGGATTGTGCTGCACATTAACCCAAAAACCGCAGCCCCTCCTTTGAAATGGCCAACCCAACGGGTGCTTGGTATGGGAAAGGAGGGTGCTGCTGTTTGAAACCATTCCCACATGTTATGAAGGTTGAAGAAGCCGAGAGACTGTGGCTTACCATGGTTGCCCGCAAGCCAAATTCTGTTGCCCGGCCCTGCATGTGTCTGCATGTGCCACACTGGCAGGGCCTCAATATAAGAGGCAAAATACGACCTTGTACCGAAAGCACATGTGCTATGTAATGTTAACAGTTTGGTTCACCATGAAGGAGTCTACCCATTGTCCTCTAAAATGTGTCTTTTTAAATACTTCCTCCTGCAGCTGCAAATGTTTCAACACTCCCCCCAACCATCTCCATCCCAGAGGCTAGTGCAGATAAGAAGGTGAAAAAAACGCACTCACGATGAAATGTTCTCTGAGTTCATGCAGTCCTCCTGCACTGAAAGAGCTCAGCAGAATGCGTGGAGGCAAACAATGGCAGAGTCCAGGAAAGCAGAAAATGAATGCGAGGACAGGAGGGACAGCATTCAATAAGTTTTAAAGTGCAGTGTGCCCTTGCCCTTCCCTCCTCCCCTCATCCACCACCCCACCCGGTGCTTCCTTCCTCCCCCATCCCTCCCGGGCTACCTTGGCAGTTATCCCCCTATTTGTGTGATGAATTAATAAAGAATGCATGAATTTGAAACAACAATGACTTTATTGCCTCTGCAAGTGGTGATCGAAGGGGGGAGGGCAGTTGGCTTACAGGGAAGTAGAGTGAACCAAGGGGGCAGGTTTTCATCAAGAAGAAACAAACAGACCTGTCACACCGTAGCCTTGTCAGCCATGAAACTGGTTTTCAAAGCTTCTCTGGTGTGCAGCACGCCCTGCTATGCTCTTCTAACAGCCCTGGTGTCTGGCTGCACATAATCAGCGGCCAGGCAATTTGCCTCCCACCTTGCCATAAATGTCTGCCCCCTTACTCTCACAGATATTGTGGAGCACACAGCCAGCAGCGATAACAATGGGAATATTGGTTTCGCTGAGGTCTAACGGAGTCAGTAAACTGTGCCAGCGTGCTTCTAAATGTACAAATGCACATTCTACCACCATTCTGCACTTGCTCAGCCTATAGTTGAACAGCTCTTGACTACTGTCCAGGGTGCCTGTGTATGGCTTCATGAGCCATGGTATTAATGGGTAGGCTGGATCCCCAAGGAAAACTATAGGCATTTCAACATCCCCAACGGTTATTTTCTGGTCTGGGAAGTAAGTCCCTTCCTGCAGCTGTTCAAACAGACCAGAGTTCCTGAAGATGCAAGCGTCATGTACCTTTTCCGGCCATCCCACGTTGATGTCGGTGAAACGTCCCTTGTGATCCACCAGTTCTTGCAGCACCATTGAAAAGTACCCCTTGCGGTTTACATACTGGCTGCCAAGGTGGTCCGGTTCCAAGATAGGGATATGCGTTCCGTCTATCGCCCCACCACAGTTAGGGGATCCCATTGCAGCAAAGCAATCCACTCTGACCTGCACATTTCCCAGAGTAACTACCCTTGATAGCAGCAGCTCAGTGTTTGTGTTGGCTACTTGGATCACAGCAGCTCCCACAATAGATTTGCCCACTCCAAATTGATTCCCGACTGACTGGTAGCTGTCTGGCATTGCAAGCTTCCAGAGGCTATCACCACTCACTTGTGAACTGTGAGGGCTGCTCTCTTCTTGTGCTTCAGGGCAGGGGAAAGCAAGTCACAGAGTTCCATGAAAGTGCCCTTATGCATGCGAAATTTTCACAGCCACTGGGAATCATCCCAGACCTGCAACACTGTGTGGTTCCACCAGTATGTGCTTGTTTCCTGGTCCCACAATTGGTGTTCCATGGCATGAGCCTGCCCCATTGCCACCAGAATGTCCAAATTGCCGGGGCCCGTATTTTGAGAGAAGTCTGTGTCCATGTCCTCATCACTCTCATAACCGTGCTGCCATTGCCTCCTCGCCTGCTCTTGCAGGTTCTGGTTCTGCACATACTTCAGGACAATGCGTGAGCTGTTTACAGTGCTCATAACTGCCACGGTGATCTGAGCAGGTTGTGCAGGAGTGCAGAGTTACAGCGGAAGCGGTGGCTGACGATGGATGCCACGAGAATAGATATTTATAGAGAATGACAAGAGGACTGGGAGGTGGATTCATGAGAGCCGGCGAGCAGAGTTGCAGTGGAAGCAGTAGAGGACGACGATTAGCGTCGCGCACATTTCCCCAGGAAGAACACACGTACCCGGGAGCCCATGACAGACAACATGGAGAAATTCGCTATTGAGACATTAGCAGCAGAGCAGAGTTGCAGCAGAAGCGGTGGATGGCAAAGGTTAGCAGTCCTACTGCACCGTCTGCTGAAAGCAGTATGTTGTCCGCATGGAAAAAAGGTGCAAAATGATTGTCTGCCATTGTTTTCACGGAGGGAGGGGTGACTGACAACATGTACCCAAAACCACCCGCAACAATGTTTTTGCCCCATCGTGCGTTGGGAGCTTAACCCAGAATTCCAATGGGTGGCGGAGACTGCGGGAACTGTGGGATAGCTGACCGTAAGTCCACAGTCCATAAGCTCCATAAGTTGATGCTAGCTACGGTAGTGAGGACACACTCTGCCAACTTAATGCGCTTAGTGTGGACATACGCAATCGACTGTATAAAATCGATTTCTAAAAATTGACTTACTATAGTATCGACCTAATTTCGTAGTGTAGACATACTCTAAGTGTTGTGTCCTCAAAAGCAGAATGTAGTCTGTCCCTTTTAGCTGCTGTATGCCGTTGTGCTAATCCCTATTGTTTACAGATCTCCCTTGCATCCTGAGTTACAAAGAGTGATTTACTAATCTGAAAAAAGAAAAGGAGTACTTGTGGCACCTTAGAGACTAACCAATTTATTTGAGCATGAGCTTTCGTGAGCTGTAGCTCACGAAAGCTCATGCTCAAATAAATTGGTTAGTCTCTAAGGTGCCACAAGTACTCCTTTTCTTTTTGCGAATACAGACTAACACGGCTGTTCCTCTGAAACCTGTCATTACTAATCTGAAAGATCAGAGAAGTCTAACAGAAAGGAGCAATAAAGAGGGAATGGGAAGGACTAGCTTGTATTTCGAATTTTACATACTGTGTTTCAAAATCACAAAGAAGTCCAATGTTTTAGGCATGTAATAAATCTCAGTGTAGTAAACTGATTTGCTTTAGATAAAAAACTCTCCATGTTTAGAGATAAAGGTGTCACAGATCCTTCCTGGCCAGTCACAAGGACTACTGTGTGGGATATCCCCAGGGTATTTCAAGCCCTTTGAGACTGAATGAAGTTCCCCAATCTTGGGGTCCCTAGGCATGCTGTCAGGGTGCAGACCTTCTATCTGGCACCCCTGCACTCTGAGTGCAGGAACCTTAGCCACCAGACACTTAGCCCCTCTGATTGCAGTGCTGATCCTTTAGACTCCCCACTCCCAGAACTCCTCCCAAAGGACACACACTTTGTACAATATAACAATGTTATGCTCTTAACAAATAAAGCATAAGAGAATACAGATTATATAAAACATCCTAAACACAACGTCCCTCACTTTCTAGCTCACCCTTCCCCGTGAGTCCTTGGGGGACCATCTGGGTCCAGGAAGGCAGGCAAGGTATATATCCCCTCCTCATGAAGGCTGATGCATGCTAGTTAGTCTCTCTCCCTCGTGGGGCCCTTATCTAGCATCTGGGACCTTGCTTTTTCCTGCCCCACACTTCCTGTCCCTGTCTTCATCTCATGCAAAATGGCTCCCCCCTTATCCATTCCCCCCGCCAATGTGAGTCCATTTATGGACTCCTGCTAGGGTCACCTGCTTCTTTTGTTCTGCCTTTTTGGTGATTTTCCATTCCTTCCAAACCCCACCCCCCCTTCAGACAAAAGGAGGAAGTGTCTTCTCTCAGGTAGAGCATACCTATTGTCCTAAGGTGTTTTACTTTGAATACACAATCATTGAGTGCCAATCACGCACCATTGTCTCTCCCAGGTCATGACACAACCCTGCTAATTTGTGATGGATCCACATATTTATACATTTTCAATGACACAATCATTTCATGATACAATTTCATAAAATCATCCAAAATTCAGAAGTAGTACAGATAGAACTCTCACTTCATCACAGATGGGTCACCTAATATGAAAATGAGGCCCTTTGCAAATCACAAAGCTCACAGATTTCATGTGTTGGCCATGTTGAAAATATCAAATTTCATTGGTTGTCACAGATTTATAGAAAAATGTTAAAACTGAAATTATATATGTAGCAAATGATCATAAACAATTATATTTTTGTGAAGGCTAAAGAAGGTGATTTGCTGAACCATGCATTCTTAGATCTTTATTCGTAAAACTAGATGAGATCTCAGATCTGGATAGTTTTCTATATTGTGTTGCACTACAGCTAGTGTACTCTCAATAAACCTAACCCACTAATTACAGTCAAGATTACATAAAAAGTAAACATGCTGAGTTTGTTTATTAAATTCCCTGAGTGTGTTTGTCAATGAAGTGTACATATTTTACAAGATGAAAAAAAAAAGTTTTCCCATTAACAAAATTAGAGATTATGCATAATTTGAAATAAAAGAATATTGATCTCACATCAATTTTCCTTATTGTCATGGCTGTATAATGAAAATGTCCATATGTTAGGTAGTTTCTAATTCATTCTCCAAAAAACTTGGATAAAATTAATTGTAAGTGAAGCAATAGATAGAAAAAACAGACATGACTAATTTTTGCAAACCTAAATTGATTTTTGTGACTACATCATCGAACTCTCATAAGAGCAGGACACACAGTGGATCTCAGAAATGACTACTTCTGTGTTTCTATCAGAAAATCTCTGAGAAAATGCCTCTGCATTGCTCTTTTGGGAAATGTCTGTTGTGACATGAAATATGGTCTGCGGTAGTTTGCAAAATGCTTATCACTTGTAACCTATTTGCTAAGGAAGGAAACATTTCAATTGGTCTAATACTTGTCCAAGGTTTTTGTGCAAAGAAGATGAAAACAAAGTACATATCCAACATCCAATGTGCTCTAAAATATTAATTGCTAAGACCAGACATATTAATTCCACCCTCTGACAATATATAAACCTTTTGAATTCTTAGTTCCAGCTGTGGTTCCCTACTTCTAAATCCTCCATCTTGTCCCACAGGCAACTAGAACATCAGCTTGTTGCAGACATAGTTTACAGCCTTCAGAAATCAATGTTAATATTGATTTTAAAAGGACAATTAATAAAGCTTTTCATTTTAAATTAATTGGAATCCAGTAACAAAGAAATACACAATAAATCTGTAAAGTATTGGTGTTGAATTCTTGGGAAATTGAGGGAGAATGATTATCCCATACACTAACCTGGTTCCCATTCCACCAAATGAAAAGTAATCACTTTTATATGACACTATAATTGAAAATCTAGTTATAGACATCAGATAACAAAAATATACTGGGAATTCAAAAAGGAAGCTCTTTTTGCAGATGACCTGGTGATTTATCTGAGCAATCCTCAGAAAACCACACATTTCTCAGGCGAGCTACAGAAAAAATAAAGGCAGTGTTTCGATCCAAAACAATGTGTGTGAATCAGTGCCCCCACAGCTGTTATTTAAAAAACAAAAACAAAAAAAACCCCAAACAAACAAAAAACCAGAAAACTAAAAAAGAGATTTCTAGTTAGAGTGGACACCACCTGATTTTAAATACGTTTACTTTTAGTAAATATTAAGTTTTATTTTCGAATGAAATATACCACACCACTACAGAAAATATGAACACATTTAGTCAAATGGTATTGTCTCCTTTTTAAACTTTGAGATCATATCCATCACATTACAATGGTTATTTTCTACAACTATTAATCCATTTGAAATATTACCCATTTTTAGTCTCTTACAAAAAATCCTAAAAAAACCCAACACAAATCACTCTTTTCAAAAACATCACAAAGGTTTGTTCAATTTTCTTAAACAAACTTGAGAGAGAGGAGGTGTAGCTCTCCTTTACTGAAGGTGGTACATTTAAGGACAATACAAGAATGGCAACATTATGACTTTCACAATTACCAAGGCCCCAGTTTGTAACATAAAATTATTATTTAATTAAGCATCCTATTCTCTTGTACTAAGCACGACTATATGCTGTTGCCAGACTTAATCTAAGCCTGATACCTCTCTCACCTTTCCACACATGGAAGGTTAGTTTAATCACGGTATTATTGAAGGCAGAACATTGTCTTTGAGCCAGTTGTCCAATAGTTGGGTTGGATGAATTCCAAGCTGTCACTGGAAATAGCATCCTAAGAAATGTCATTTTCAGGAATTAAAGCTACTTAAGGTTGTGTCTTAGGTTGGTCAAGTATAACAAAAATACATGGTTGAGAAAGAAAATAATCCTGTATATATCTTCCGAAGAGTGAGTTTAGGGCAGATTCTCTCCTGTACTATTGCTCTCTGATTGTTGGGTCCAGATCCAACTCCAACACCACTTAAAACTGTGGCAGGCAGATCTAACCTCTGGTTTAAGGTCTTTAATAGATCCTACACAAGTGGAGGATAGGTGGAACAGAGAAGAACTCTGCTATGGCCATTACATACTTCTGGCACACTCCCTATGCCAAGAGAGGTGGGGTGGCAGGCACAGGTCCCAGACTCAGTACATTTATGCCAACATCGAGTTTCCCCATTCCAGAGGAAGTCTCTGCTGGCGATTTGACAAACCTCTCAAAAGAAAAATTGGCACTGAATTATTAAAGCATTACTTACTAGATTCTCTTTTTATCTCTAACTGGCCACTACAGAAAAAAATTTAATGTTCACACAAAAAAAATTTCATGTCAGAATTTAACATGATCCTTTGGAAGTTTATTAGATGAAAATATTAAGTGTCTCCAGAAGCATGGAACAAAGATTTGGATATAGCGATTCAAGATCACCTGACAAAGGCTAAGTATACATTACATAAATCCTTGCTTGGTTATATCCATCATATAACCAAGTATAATACTTTATTGCTCACAGATTATATTTCACTTTTACAATCACTGGTAAGATTGTCAAAGATGCCAACAAAACTGCTGTACATGTCTTATTGTACCTAGGGCCATATTATATCCTTATGTATGGGAGTACCCTGTTTTTAATCATTTATTTGCTCAGGTTCACAAATTATGTTGGAATATGACTGGAAAAGGTACACCTTTTATCACATTGTTATATGTAGTCGACATAAACATCAGTATGACTGGTGATAGAGACAATGTGGACATGTACTTTTTTACTGATTGCAAAGAAGATAACATAGAGTTCCTGAATATCAGATGTAACCCAAGCTTGGAAATTTGGTGACTACTTAACTAATTATTAAATGTTAATAAATATTGCATATTGTCTACATTAAGGCAGTAGTACAGTAAATTCTGTGAGACATTATTCATGCATTCAATACAAAGTATAGAGACTAAAAGCATTATAAGCAGAGCTGATAGCACCACCTATTATTAAAGTTGCTCAACACTTCCCAGGATAAGATCTTTTATTCTGCTGCTTGTAACGTTGCAGAGCTTTAGCTGTTTGTCCTGAAATTTTGTATGCCAGATGTCTGTCTCGGCTTGAATTGTTCTGGGAAATATAAGCCAAAATGATTCAGCCATTTCCGAGAACAAGGCTAAGGGAATATACATTCTTTTGCTCATATTAAAGAAGTCTTCAAACCATTTATTTGAATGCTCTAGCACCCATATGCTTTGGAAGAAGGACTTGAAATTTGGCAGAGAGTGTTGTTTTTTTGGGGGGCGGGGATATGTCCTTTGCCTTTTCTGTGAAAATCTGCTCAAATATATATGCCCAAGTTATGCTTTTGAAAATCATAGTTTGCACATATTCAATAGAGATTTCTTTGATTTTTAACAGCTGAAGTCTCCAAAGATTCCATCTTCACTGAGCATGTTCCACACCCTAACACTCTTACACATGACCAGATTACATATGCACCATTACCACAGAACACAAGCCTCCAGCACAAGGATACCAGGGCTCAGAGGGTGTCTCTACATAGCAAAGAAAAACCTTCCCTCAGGGTCCTAGAGCCCAGGCTCCAGCCTACTCTCAGAAGTCTATACTGCAATGATACAGACCTACAGCCCATGCCCCACGAGCCTGAGTCAGCTAGAACAGGTCAGCTGCGGGTGTCTATTTGCTGTGTAGACATTCCCAGAGGGACTTTCCCTGTAATTGCTGTGCCTAGATGCTCCAAGACAGAGTGGGGTGGGGCTGGTCTGAGCACCAGAACTAAGAACAGGGAACCGGTCTTTCCTGTGCTCTCAATGGTCCCCTTGTTGGCACCCAGGCAGCATGGAGGAGGAAGGAGTCTGATTTGAATGCAGAGGACACAAATGCCAGACCAGGGAGACGGAAAGGAGTAGACTGGAACATGGAGTCTGGTGAGAATGGAGTTGGGGGAGTAAATGTAAGTGGGAACTGTAGAGGGAAGACTGGGAGCTGGGGGACACTAGGATTGGCTGGGCAAGGAGACTGGGAGATGGAGAGAGGTCTTCTGGAACTGGTTGAGCTAGAACACTGAGACTGGGAACCATGGGTATAGGAGATGGGGGATGGGAATCAGTGAGGTAAATCGAGGGGGATTGGGATCCGGTTGGCTGGAGGATAGAATGCTGAAATCAGATAATGAGCAAGTTGGAGAGGAAGAGTCTGGCAGGGCTGGATTTCCAATTAGGCACAGTAGGCATGTGCATAGGGGCGCTGGCATTCTAGGATCACCTAAAGTTAAAAATGGGTTAAAAGTTTCATTTTTTATGGAAAACAAGAAGGTCAGCTTGGCGGGGGAGGGCACTGAAGATGCCTAGGGGTACCTAAGGTGTAAATCCAGCCTTGGAGACTGGGACTAGGAACTAAAGGGAGGAGAATGGGGACATGCGGGGAGGAGAGAGAGATCTGACAAGGAACTTGTGGGGACTGGCTATGGAACTGGGGAAGAGACTGATACTGCATCAGAAACCTGAAGAGGGAGACTGGGAGCCAGTTCGAGTGGCGGGGGAGGAGAGAGACAGATAGGCAAAGGAACTGGTAGGAAGATCTGTGACTGGCTGAGAAAGGAGACTGGGGCTGAATTTGGGGAGAGGGAGAAAATGGAGGTTCTGGGAAAACTGGGACTTGGAAAAGAGCCCAGTGGAGGACACTAGGATTGACTGGTCAAGGAAACTGGGATTAGGATGAGATGCCTGAGGGGGTGGAGACTGGGACTAAAAGCTTGTAACAGGAACAGGTTGGATGGGGGACAGGGCAGAAGAGGTCAGGCTTTAGGAAAACTGGGAGAAGAATCTTTGCCCACTGGAGTACACTCCCCTCTAGGAACTCAGGATTCCTGAATTTCACCATTCCTCTGCTGTCTGCAAATATCTGTGAAATCCGCTTGCAAATGGTGTGTCTCATTGACTTCTGTTGCAGGTCCAACTATAGAGGATGGCTTTTGTTGCTGTCAGATACTCCATTAGTTTAAGTATCAGAGGTCTGTGCAGTGATTCTAAAGGTTCCAACCCTGCTGATGAGCCCTCTGAGTATCAATATGATGCCAGATGATGGAATTTGTGTATTCAGTCTGTTTTTAAAAAAAAACATAGTAAATACCATAAATACAGACTGGATTTCTGGAGACATATTGGCAATTGTTTTTAAAAAGTACAAAATCTGTCAAATGGTAGACAATCAAATTAATCGAAAATAATCCAGATAGGGAGTTATGGGTCTCAAACCATGCACCACAGAATTTTGTCCTTTATGGGTAAACCTTTCAGTCTTCAAAAGTTGTTTCGGATATTCAGCACGTCTCAGGAGGCTCTCGACAATTTACAGGATTGAACCCAAAGACAGTTTGTATCCTCGACATAATTTAAAGAACTTTACCATTCTACAGATTACCTCTACCTTTATCATTCTACAGATTACCATAAAATGCAAAATTTGTAAATTATATTTCCCTAATAGAGTAGGAATTTAATTTAAAAGAACTTTATCAACCTCTTTTCCAGTTCATTAGTTGCAGTTCAAAATGATCTGGTTAAACAACAATTCAGTCAATCTAGCATCAGAGGGAGAAACATTTTTCTTCTCTTTCTTCTGAACCTCCAACAATTGCAACACTAAAACCGCTTCCAGACACATGGGATAATTCTTCATGGATTATCCTCTTAAAATGTAAACAAACCGAAATACAATGCAACCTGCCTGCCTCTAAACTTGATTGTAGTGTGTCCACCATGTTACAAAGTGACCAAGTCCCATCACAGCAATTTAACATGAACAGTTTGACAAAATGATGTATCTAACATCCCATACCAAAGTGATAGTAATAACCATTTGTATTTCCTGGGAGAGCTGAGATGTGCACTTAAATCAATAAACCACATCAGGGAAATGGTATATTCAGCTAAACATTCTCATGATGTTTTGAAACCCTCAGATATGTAGAATTCCCTTCACGTTTTTCACATATGACAAGAATTTGCTTTTAGCGAAACTTGGCAGCACGTATATCTTGATAAGGCAGTGAATACCTGGATTTAATTGTACCCTTAATTCCCTCCTATGCTTACAGAGTAAAATTCTCTCCTATTCAGAAGGCCAGCACAAGGTCTATACACAATTAAAGTCCCACTTAATCCCTCAAAATAGAGACTGCCCTCTATACTTAGGGTAGCTCAAAGCAGAGCAGAGTGGTTTTCAGTTGTCTCATGCTGACAAGAAGTTACCAGTTCCCTCTGTTGCTGAAAATGATGAAAAAGATCTAATTGCCCTCCTTCAGATGATTATGTATTAGACATCAGGAGATGCTATTACAGATTAAAAATTCAGGATGATAGCATGACTGCTGAGAGGAGTATTTAGAGATTCCAACTTTTTTCTTTTCCTTTTTCTTTTCTTTTAACAGTTGGAAGTACCTCTCTATTTTTTAAGAAAAACAAGTTACTACTCATGCAGCTGCATATTATCCATAATTCTAAATTGTTTAGATTATCAGGTTCTTCAAAATCTACAAGGAAACACCATTAGTATCTTGTAGGCATTTCATCATTTCACACCTGCATTGAGGCTTGCAAGATCAATTCTCACCTTGTCATACTCTAAGGGAGAATAAAACTACCGTAACTTGGGATCTTGCTGTGGTATGAAATACTCTCACAGATGCTATCCACCGTTTTGAGACTATAGGCAGCTGCCTTAATATATCGTATAGTCAAAACAACTTTTCTACTAGCTATTACTAAACTTCTGTCAGAAGAGCAGTTGAATTAAACTGTCTGGCACAGAGTTACATTTTCTTTCTGGCAAGAATTACATTGCCAGCAGTGGACACTGAGAACTGCTGGCACCAAAGGATTATTGCATTATTAGCAGGCACTTCATTCTTTATAATATTTAAAGATGATGTTACATTTAGACAATGTGCTTCCTTAAAGCGATTACAGGTTTCCACATCAATTTTGACATCTGCCTGGAAGTTTGCTGTCCCAAACCTCATAACTCAGAATCCAAAAGTCTCTACCACCTGCTTGACATTAAGAGAGCTCTGAAGGACTGTATTTAACAAACTGCTGTATTCCAAAAATCTCTCCAACAGTTCATATACTATCAGCAGAGAAAACGTGGCTGCTTATTACTACTCAGGCTTTATCAATCATGATTTCTATTAAGGAATCCTGTTTTCATCAAAGTAAATAATTGCTATTTCCTATTACTGCAGATTCTTCAAGAGGTGTAGCAGCCTACTTGGCTAAATGGGGTGGGGGGCAGGATTATTTCTATACACAGCTACAGAGCATAAGAATTTGTCCTGGACATTGCCAGCATTTTAAAACTTCTACGGTTTCCTTGTGAAAATATTTTTATTTTCCTTTAACTACTTTACAATCTTATCTTTATGCTTAGCCTTCAGAAGACTTCATGTGTGTTACTGAGGAAGTTTAAATGTTACTGTAGCAATGATTCCTTACTCTTTCGTAGTGTACCCTCGGTACATGCCACCCTTTCCACTCAAAGCTACTTGATCATGCTCACGTTATAGTCAGTGGCAAAACTCCCATTGATTTTTTTTTTAGTAAGATTAGGCTCTAATTGCTACTTCTTCCTAAGAAATTCAAGATGAAAGGGATACAGTAGTCTGGAAAGGTTGAGAGCCACTGCCCTAGAGGGAAGGGCTGATCCTTCTTTCTAGATTAGGAGGCCAAGTCTAGATATGTATAATTAAGTAATAGGAGCGGTGGTCCATAACCGGATTTCCTACATGCTAATGCAATACAAATAGAAAATGTTACCAATAACAACCAGCACAGTTCAGCTTAGAGAGTTACAGAATATTCTATTACCCCTGAATTTGGAGCATCCCAGGAGAGCTCCTATTATGGTGTAGAAGAAAATTTCTGAACTAAATGAGACTATTAAAATAGTTATATTGTTTACTCTAGACATTG
This sequence comes from Lepidochelys kempii, assembly GCF_965140285.1. Classification (NCBI taxonomy): domain Eukaryota; kingdom Metazoa; phylum Chordata; order Testudines; family Cheloniidae; genus Lepidochelys; species Lepidochelys kempii. Next base: position 60,618,591 of record NC_136384.1, on the reverse strand, counting down.
CCCCAACTAAAGCTCAGATTTTTATTCTGAAAGAAACTTGAAAATTTTAAACAGAAACCAAGTGCTGGCTGCCCTCACTCCTTTTATTTAAATTTCCTAGGCTTTTTAAAAAAAATATACACACAGTAATGATGTGGCAGTATTTATAATTTCAGTTATTAATTATTCAAATCAGAAAGACATTATGGAAATTTTGGTAGCACTTGAAGCAAAGTAGAAGGAAGAAGGAAATTGGTGTGTAATTTCTCCTTAGATACGTTGGGCCAAATTCACCCCTGGCCTAACTACATTGAAGTCAGTTCCCAAGATCCTGAACAGCACTAAGCTCACACTTGGTGCAGCTGAGGAAAGAGAAACTGCCTTGGTGTAATTTAAAGCAGACTCCAGGCTGCTCTGAGTTATGCCAGCTGTAGCAGTTATATTAGTCTCCCAGGGTTCAGCCCCTCCTGACTGTGGCATGCCCCCTTCTGTCCCATGTGCCAAGTTACAGGAGCAGGTGGTGTAAAGCTAGTTTTATGCCAACCAAAGATTCATCTGTCCCACAAGAATCCACCCTTATTTACTGAAGGTGGCTTTAAATGCCTTTTCGCTGCTGGAGCAGTGCAAAGGGCACTTAGCAACAAGGATCTGGCTTAATGGTTTTATATCAGAGAGAAAATGAACCTATCATGACTGATTTTGCAAGATAGTACTGATTATATAGAATAGGATTTTCAAAGGCATCTGATGCCCTTAAGTCATTTTAGAAAATCCCACCCATTTCTTATAGAACAGCAAAGACCAGAGAGAAACAGTTTAAGATGCACAAGAGTGTACGTGAAAAAGAAATATTAAAAATTTGTAAGTGAAAGTTTGAAATGAAAATTCCACATGAGCAATGGGATGAAGAAAAGGAACTATATCCTCTCAAGTGTGCCAGAGCTGCCCTGTCATTCATGAGAGATGGGTGAGGGGAGGCAAAGGGGCATAGTCCCAAGGAATGTATTAGAGCAGCCATAGGGCTGCTCTAATATGTGCCAGCACTAGTGGGACCCCCAGTGCAATCTGGCAACACCTTGCTTTCTCTCTAGAATGTCCCCCTATGTTGGGAAGGCCATGAATGGATGACACTTAGCCATCTATGCCAGCTTTACACCAATCAGAGATTCTCCTTGTATTGGAAATCCTAGCTGTTTGTCTAAGCTAGCTTTCCATCTGTTTTGAGCCAGTAAAGCATGGCCAAAGATTCTGACCCCAAATTTGCCTGATTTAATCCAAAGTAGCATGTCTAGTAGGAGATATGTCATCATCACCTCAAAAGGTAATGATCCTGCAGCGTGTACTCAATGTTGACAACATGCCCTACTGATTATCTATAAAGAGAAGGGTAATAGAAACTAATGACAAAAAAGTAACTTAGTTTGGTTACATAGCCTACTTTCAGTCCATAATCTTATGTTGAAAAGAGACTATTTAAAAATAACTGTATAATGAAACCAGTGTGTTTAACTATCTATGTTACAGTGCCAGTTATGTATAAAACTCAGCTTCAAAAAATTTACCAATATCTAAGAAATAACATGTTTTTTTTTTAAATTTCACATCTGATCAAATGGGAGTAAACAAATAAGTTATAAATAAACTTTTTTAATTCTCGTGTTTCATATTTGTTCTTAAAGAGATTTTTTGTCTTTTTAACTCAAAACTATTTATTTTTCCAGGACATTTCAGAATGGTTTTGGTGAGCTACTTCCATCAGATTTCTCCAAATCAAATATCAGTCACCCATTACACTGGCTATTTTGCCTAACACCATTTTGTCCTCCTTTACTTATGTGAGTATCTCTAGTTGATATAAATAAGAAAAAAAACAGGTAGTTAATACTAGTTAGATATTGCTGTGATTTTGTGTTGATAGTGTTCCTCGATAAATATTGTAGTTAAAATTCAGTTGAAACAATATATAAGCATTTTTTTGAATTTATTACAAGTTTTATCTGATGTAAAGTGTTCTGTTTAAACTTCCATGATCTATAAAAAAGGTCATGAGAAAGGCAGTGTATTATGTAGCTCTTTAGCAGTGTATTTATGTTATGTTAGATATCTGAATTATTTTCAGTATTTCATGTTTATGTTTCATAAAAATATAAATATACAATAGTTGACAATCATGTAATTCAGCACAGGTACAATTTTCATAGCATATTAATTTAGGAGGAAATTAAAAGAGCTAGCTCAAAAAAGTAGGTGTGATATTTAAATAACCAATTGAAAAATATGCCAGTATTTTCCATTGCTTGGTTATATTTGATTTTTAGGGAACTTGCTACATGTTTAAAAGCAAATGAATAATTTCTCTTTCTGTTTCACTGCATATAATAACAAGTATCACAAGGCATATGTTGCAAGCTGTTCTGTCATTCCCTTTCTAATTTTGGTCCCAACGTACTCACACACCCATTGTCGATCCTCTCCCAGTCCTTGCTTCTTCCCCATACCCCCCTCCCAAGTTATTTTTGACTTCTAGCATTTTCTAAGGGACCTTCCCCTTAATTTTTCATAATTTAGATGTTTATATTTATTCTGAGAACATATATTTTCATATTTAAAAACAATAAAGAAAAGAGAAAGGAATCTGGCTCCATTCTTAAAATAATTTATGCTAAAATGGAAGGGCCTGCTGCAGTGAAGACCACAGACAAGATCCTGAGCTTTGAGCCATTTTTGTGATCTCCTGATTCTGGGCCAGTTTCCACAATGTAACTTATGCCATGGATCACCAGGGTAAAAAGATGCCCTTTACACACCTTGTACTGCTTACAGGGAGAAGGGCAGTGTAGTGTAGCAGCTATTATTGTCTCTTACTCTACCCAAGGATTCTTCCTATGCAAGGAAGCCCCATTTCAGTCAGCAGCAAAATTCCCACTAACTGCAAGGAAGTCAGGATTTCACACATGGTCTTTAGGGCAGCTTTACTCTGAGGAAGTGGCTTAAAGCTGCTCTGACACTACTAAGGACTTACATATTGCCACTGTGTGGGACAAAAATAATAAGAATATAAATGATGGGAGTCTATGCGCCACTCTATACACTGAGGAAATGAATTCCGAGGTAGGCCAGCACAGGAAAATAGGAGGGAGATAAGAAGAGGGCAAATCCACCACAAGCAACATGACCAGTGTGTCCACACAGAGACAATCCATATGACCAGACTCCAAAAACACTTAGTACTTGTCTTTGGCAACAGCATTTTCACCTATTCAGAAAATTCCCTAGATGCTACCTCAAAACAAATATTAATACTTATTATTATTATTTTATTATTTTGCCCTGTCTAAGCTGGTGGTGCTTCCATGAAAATGCAGAGTCCATACAACTGAAATGTTTATTAATTTCAGAAGTGATGTTCAGTATGATAGTATGCTGTGTTGCTTATGGTGAATCAGATCTATACTGGAGTTAGATATGAAAAAGTGAGAAATTGTGTTAATCTGATAGTAATGTACTCAAACATCTTCTTGTTTTTAGAAGTAACCCATGGGTGGAGGAAAGCTTGATATTTTAAAAATTCTAGATACATGTACACATTGATTTATACAATGTTTCTTTGACTTTTTACATTTTTTGTTTTTTTTAAATAAACATTATTAATTTCTGTTTGTCTAATAAAAAAGTTTGAAGTTTGCACATTTATTTTTCATGTTAGATTCCAACAAAAATAACACATTTGTTTATCTAACTATTTAGTGACTCGTTTTAATGAATATTTATGTTCTTTTAGTTATTTGGTTTGATGGTTCAGAAATTGCTTTTTTATGGACCTATAACTCTACTATTGGCAAATCATCACTCTTCCCTTTTCTTCCATGATTACAAAACTGAAAATTTAAATGCCTGATATTTATATATAGTTTACCTTTTGTCTCTTTTTTTATGAGGCTAATGTTATATTCACAGCTACATGAGCTAGGAGGATGAGAGAACATATGCGTCTCCATATGTCCAATACAAAAACTTCTCAGTGCATTTATTGGTGCTAGCTCAGTGGCTGTAGGGAATGTCTGCAACATTTTATTTTTCCTCTGAGTGAGTCACACCACTGTACATTTCAATTTGCAAGAGGCTTAAAGAGCCAAGAACTGGTGTATATAATATATTGCAACATGATAACTTCCCATCTGGTCAATGACAGACAAAGCTTTATTTCTACCCAGATATTCTAAAAATGGCTTTTAATTTATTATAAGTAATTTTAAATATTAATATTCATCTACCAACTGACCAAACACCTAACAGTCTCATATTTGGGGGGCAATGAAAAGCAGTGGTGGAACGGGTGCTGTACAAATATATGAAAGCCAGCCATAAAGGTAAACACAAATGAGGCTGGCCACTGTAATTTTACTGAATTTATAAAAATGTAGAGTTTACCCATAAGCCAGAATGCTAAATGTCATTAATATTATTGGTTTTTTTAATGTTTACCTTTCTTGTAACATAATTCCTGCTTTGTTGCTTGTATGCATGTCTTAAAGACCTGTTGTGTATATATAATATATAATGTATTTTAAGAATAGTTATTAAAAATGGAAAGGATTAATCCTGAAAATTTATTTTAATAGATGTAAAAAAATTCAAGGTTTTCTATTTGCTGTAAATTGTATTAAGATTTGAATATGTGTGTATACATATTAGTTATATATAAATTACAAGTCTATACATACATATTTATTAATATACAGTGAACATAATTGTCAAGCGGTTGGGGTTTCTACATACACAACATACTTGACACAAACTCACAAAAGCATGAAAATGACAGGGAAGCCACCTAATAATATTTCTCCATCCACAGCCACATACCATCCCCACAATTACCATACACCGCAGAGAGTGCAATCATAACATTGTCCACTCACAATACCCCTTTACCAAACTACCCACTCACAATACTGTTCCTTGCAGATGTTTGGCATAATGGGGTTTTGGGCTGTGGGGGAGTTTGGTAAAGGGGGTTATGGGAGGCAGACTTACTGTACATGATCTGAGGCAAATAGGTTTTTGTGGTAACGGTGAGGTGTGTGCTTGCGGGTTAAGGAGTAGAGGGAGTGTACTGTTATGTGGCTTAAGATATTACGGTGATGAGTACAGTATAAAAGCCTGTGTAGAATAGAATAGAACTTTTCATGTCCATGCTTTTTGTGGCTTTGTGACTGGTATACCATGTATGTAGTAACCCTGACTGAACAACAGAGGTTGTGGTGTATTCATTTCTAAGGAGTTTTAATGCTCAAATGAAGGTGTAGAGTTGAATGATGAGGCAGGAGAATGAAGGATGGGCAGTGGCAGACCCATGGAGGTAGAAGTGCAGCAACTGACAAAGATTTTTTTCCATCAGCAAGTCTTCTAGGTTATGTGCGAGCTGCTGCCGTAAATGGCACATAATATTTATGGTCAGCTGCTTATAAATCCTTCAACATTGCAGGATACAATCAGACAGAAAAGTGTAGTTCCTGGTAAGAAGATTTTATCTGATAGAGAAGGTTTTGTGTGTGCACTAGCACACAGAATTTATGCATGTATAGTTTTTGCACTGGTGCATAAGTAGTTAATGGGCTGGTGCATGTCACGTTTATGTTTATAAAGTTTACGTGCATAGTGAATAAACTTTCTCAATCATCAACCACTGGAGCATATGGTTTCAGCTCAGATGAGTAAGTGTAATGGCTAAAAATGATGCAAAATTGGTTTTTTTCAAAAGCACATTTTATGTAGGAAAATATGGGGGTTTTTTTTGTTCTTTGTTAGATGTCAATCAACAATGAAAGGGAAGACTACCAAGGACAAATTTTGTCCAGAACCCAATTTCAAAGACTTCCTTCTAAAAACTTATGCTGAGAAATAAAATAAAATCTAAACAGAGCATTCAAAGGACATAAAAACTAACACTTTGTGGAATTATATATCAAGAAGACATTTACTTTAGAGAAAAGCAAGATTTTATGTTCATTCTAAGCCCATTTTAGAAATCTATCTTAACTATGGAGTCAATACTAAGAGCCTCCATAATGTAATAAAATATTAATGATAGAACCAGTCAATTACTGAAGAAAGAACATTTGTGATCATTCATTTGGATTCTAAATAGCTGTGTGATTCAGTCATATTTGTGCCTTTTTAAATTGCTATTTGTGAACATTCACATGAACAGGTCCACATTTACAGAAGAACTGGGTTTTCTAAAATGAAGTATATCAATGATCCCTGTGTCGATTAAGCGATCATTGTCAAAAGGACAACACCTTTGTCAGAGCTAAACAACTCTGACAGAAAAGGAGAAGGTTGTAATAATTGGCCCAACAAATTTACCCTAATTGTAGTGAAAGTTCATAAGAAGTCACAATAAGCTATAATAATAAATGTTAATGGAAAAAGGTGCAAAAGTGAGAGAGACTGAATTAGTCCAAACAAAAAGGCCTACTGATATAATTCAATGACTGTGTTGCCTCATGCTTGGTATGCAAGACTGTGTGAAACCAAAAATCAGTGTATCCAAATTGGTGTGTCAGAAATTAGGCCTAATTTGTGTCATAGAGTTTAACGCCAGAAGGGATCATCAGATCATCTAGCCTGACCTCCTGTTAGGGTGATCAGGTGTCTGGTTTTTGACTAGAACACCGGGTCAAAAATGGACCCTGGCGGTTCCAGTCAGCACCACTGACCGGGCTGTTAAAAGTGTGTGGGTGCAGGGCTGGCAGGCTCACTACTCAGCTCTGCACAGCTCCCGGGAAGCAGCTGGCATGTCTCTCTGGCTCCTAGGCAATAGGGGTGGCCAGGGGGGCTCCACACACTGCCCCCCACCCCCGCAAGCGCCAGCTCCACAGCTCCCATTGGCCAGGAACTGGGTCTCAGAGAAGGGGCAAGGCAGGTGCGGGGCAAGGGTCTTTGGTTTTGTGCAATTAGAAAATTGGCAACCCTACGTCCTGTATATCACAAGCCACCAGCACCACCCAGCACTCTCACAACAAACCCAACAACTAAAATTAGGTAAGTATTACAGCTCACAGGAGACTAGACTATTGGATGCTGCAGGCAGAGAATAGGAGAGACCGAGGTTCACCAGTGCCTGAGGCCCCCACAACAGCAGGGAAATAATTAAGTGAGATATCGCCAGATATTCCTACCAAGTGACCTGCATCCACATGTTGCAGAGGAAGGCGAAAAAACTCTCACTCACTGCCAGTCTGACCTATTCCTTCCTGGCTCCACATATAGCAATCAATTTGACCCTGAGCACGTGGGCAATATCAGACAGCCAAGCAACTGAGAGAGAGAATGCTCAGTGTCACTTTAGAGCTCTGGTCCACCCTGTCTCCAGCCATGATCAGCTCTGATGCTTCAGAGGAAGGAGATTTTAAAAAATCCCAGAATATGTTGGAGGGTAGCAGGGGGAGAGAATCCATTCTTGACTCCTGCAGATGGCCAGCTGGAAACCTTGAAACATGAGCTTTTAGGAACATAAGACATAAATGGGAAGTGTGGTCCAGAGCTGTTGAACCCTGCAGCCCACCATCACAAGCAACCCTGTCACCCAATTGCACTCATAAATATGTCCAGTTCTCCTTAAAACTAATTAAGTTGTTTGGCCCCACCACACTTATTGGGAGTCTGTTCCAGAACCTCATCACTCTGATATTTAGAAACCTTCTTCTGATTTCCAGCCTGAATTTGTTCATGGGCAGTTTATACCCATTTGTCCTTGTGCCAGCATTGTCCTTTAGCTAAAATAGCTCTTTAACCTTCCTGGCATTTAGCCTCCAAATGTATTTATAGAGAGCAATCATATCCCCTCACAGCCATCTTTTTGCTGACTAGAGAAGCCAAGCTCTTCCAGTCTCCTCTCAACAGATAGGCCCTGCAGTCCTCTGATCATCCTAGCAGCTCTTCTCTGCACCTGCTCCAGTTGAATTCATCTTTCAGGAAGATGGGTTGCCAGAATTTATCCTCAAATGAGATCTTACCAGTGCCTTGTACAATGGCATTAATATTTCTCTATCTCCACTGGAAATGCCACACCTAATACATGCTAGAATCACATTTGCCTTTTTCACAGCTGGATCACATTGGTGGCTCATAGTCATCCTATGATCAACCCACACATCTGCTCTTTCTCCTCCCCTGTTGCTTCCAACTGAAGAGCCTCCAGCTCATGCTGGAAATTCTTATTATTAAACCCTATGTGCATGGCCGTGCATTTTGCACTATTGAATTTCATCCCATTTCCATCACTCCAGTCTTCAAAGTCATCCAGGTCTTCCTGTATAATATTCTGATCCTCCTTTTTATTGAAAATGCCTCCCAACTTTTTGTCATCCTCAAATTTCATTGCCATACTCCTACTTTTTGTGCTACAGTCATTCATAAAAATATTGAATAAGATTCGTTCCAAAATGGATCCTTGAGGAACTCCACTAGTAATCTCCCTCTGAGCTAATAATTCACATTTCAGCACAACCCATTACGTTTTTATCTTTAGCCAGTTCCTTATCTTCTTTACAATGCTTGTATTGATCCCCATCTTCCTAGTTTAATTCATAATTTCCCAGCTGGCACCATCTCAAAAGCTTTGTGGAAGCCCAAGTATATTAAATCCATTGCACTTCCCTTATCTAAAAAATCAGTTATTTTCTGAAAAAAGGAAATCAGGTTAGTCTGGTATGATCTACTTTTGGTAAACCAGTTTTGCATTTCATCTCCTTTACCATTTATCTCTATTGATTTAATTATTCTTTCCTTCAGAATTTGTTCTAAAGCCTTGCGTACCACTGAGGTCAGACTAAGGGTATGTCTACACAAAAATGTAAGTCCAGGTTTGAACCTGGACTGAAGCCTAACCCCCCCTTGTGTCCACACACCAGTTGTGCTAACTTATGGTCCTAGGGTCATGCAGAGATGGAAGATCCAAGCCCTACTGCTTTTCTGTCCTGCACTTGACTCAGGTCCCAGAAGTCCTTCAGATGTATCCCAGAGTTCATGGCAGCGGAGGAGCAGCACTGCCAGCAGCCAGTGCAGTAGCTGAAAGCACCAATACTGCCTGGCTGAGCAGTCTCGCCATTCCTGCTCCAGCTCCTCCTTGCTGCTATGCGGAGCTTGCCTGGAGCAGGGAGCAAAGCTGACAGGTGGGAGGCAGCTCCCAGTTACTCAGATGTTAGGAATCACCCCTCCTCTGGCTGTGCAGAGCTGGGAGCCCTGCCGCTCCCCCTCCGCTGCTTTCTAGTCCTTCCTCCCAAGCCTCCCATGTCCTCCCTGGCACTGTGTGTGCAGGGGCACCTGGACTGTGTGCACAGTCAGGACAGGAAGTGGGAGCCAGCCCCCAAAACTTCCCCAAAGCCTCCTTCAGTGGCGGCTTTGGCTCCCCCTCACTAGAGGGAAGTTTTGGGGCTGGCTCCCACTCACCGCCCTGACAGTGCATGCTGCCCGAGCGCACCAGCACACACAGCCCCAGGGAGGTCAGAGGGACCAGAGCGTGAGCGGGAACCAAGCAGCTGCCCTGCAGGGAGAGGGAGTGGCCGGGTTTTGAGGGTCATCCCTCACCCAACCCTACTGAGCAAGGAGCTCTGGGTCCATTTTTGGGGTCAGATGGGGCAGGGAGAGGGGGAAAGGTTGCTTGCAGCAGCCAGGTGCATTACATTGTAGAACCAGACTCAAAATCAATTAACTTCTTAATTTTTGAAGCTGACTGTTGGTGGTGTTCATTAGCTGAGCTCAAGTTAAATCCTGAGATGTAAATTCGTTTGGATCCTGACCATAGTATTTTCCCCAGCTTTGTGGGGGGAAAAAAACAAAATTTTAAAACAGGTAATTTTAAAGGATTGTATTTCAGGAAATCTGTGACCAGAATTAACTCAGTTTAGAACCACTGTCTCTACCCAGGGCCCTTTGCTGGCATACCAATTATTAGAGCCATCTCATTTTGCATGTGGATTTTGCAGGACTTGGAAAAATATCCTTTACACTGAAAGCAGAGCTTCTGTGGCACCCCGTTACATACTTCTTTTAGCATTTTCATTGGTTTTGTTATTTATCCACTTCTTATACTTGATTTCATAAATTTTATAGCCTCCTGCTAAACAATTAATGTAACACTGTACTAAAATATAATAACCTCAAATTTATTCAAGCACAAGAAAATTCATTTTTGCCTCATGGAACAAGAACATACATGGTTCCATGAAAGAGACAAGTGAGGTTACTTTGTATCAGTTATAAATTTGGCAGACTACCAAATGTTAATTTGCTTTTAGCTAGTTGAGATTAAATGTAATTCCTTCCCTGAGCAGCCTTAAAGTAAGCAAGCATGAAAGCATTTTCTGAGTAATCTGGGAGGAATTGACATTTAAAGGAGTTAGCATTACATCTGCACTTTAAGGCTATTAATTTCATAGATAAATTAACTACATTATTCTGTCTTTATCTTACATTTTGAAAGGATTCCATCAACCGGAGAAATAGCAGCCCAGGGTCAACTGAAACTGCTCTTATCCCAACCGTATTGTAATTGGAACTTGCTTTTGGAAACACTGCTACATCAGGATTGTCTCTTAGTGAAAATTTTATTGGAAAGCTCAAGTAAGTATTTGTGCTTTGTTTGTAAGAATGGCAGCAAGAAAACACACACAAATTTTTTAGTTTTGCTACATTTTTCACTACTTGACTATTGATGGAAGGATGCCAGCCAGTTGTGGATATCAGTAGTTATCCAGTTATCAGTGAGACAAATATTGAACTGGGGGAGGTGTGGAGGTAGGAAGAATCCTTTATCACTTTTTACTGAAAGTTGCAGTCTATCTGAACTATTCTGAACATATTTTGAAGGCAGATAGCATTTTGATAACATAGACCACTGTCACAACTTTGAAGCTTTTAAGAAGAAATGGATGAATTTGAACTTATCAGAGTTTTGATATCAAAACTGCTTTAAATAGCTTTTCCTTGAAAAAAGTAGTCTGAGTTAGGACTCTGAAGGATCACTTGCTTTCAACATTGGAAAGCTTCTCAGAGATTTTGCTTAATAAATTGTATATGTTTGTTACTGTAAACTGCAGTTGTATTCTTCCTCATATTTGAATAGTTAGAAATATGTAATTATGAGAGAAATAGGAAAGCGAGTGGAAGAATGGTTCTACACAGGCTTTCATCTTTTATTGTGCTATTACTGTGTTTGAAAACAATAAACATTATTATCACATCTAACACTTTAGTAGTTTTCAAATAAAGGAATCAAATTGATGAATAGTTTATGGTGTAGTTACTGATTTGGCATAATGTTTGCCGTAATGTTGAACTATATTCTGTTGTTAAAAATCAGTTTTTATCATTCTTTTGCAAAGGAATTTCTCATTACTTATCAAACAGAAAATATTAGGTCCACATACCATTAAACCTGACATAATTTACTTCTGTCATTTTAAAGTGGTCTTACATTTGTCAGAAGCACAACATTGCTTCAACTTCTGTCATGCTTCTTATTGAGTGCTAAACTGCATTCACTTACCTATTCAAATACCTGTCATCTTTTACAAAGACTGACAAATGTTTGATCAGGATAATATTCTTACCCTGGTGTTATCCGCTATTGAATTTTACTAGCTGCTTCAATTATCACAAGGATGAAGTGACAGAATTTATTAATCTATTGACTGACCAGCCCTTTGAGCTTCAGGGGAATATATGTTACTTAGAGTTAGAAATTATGTTGTTTGTATATGCTGTAGAGCTATATTAACTACAATAACATTGATAAACTGTTGTTTTACATAACATTGAAACTGGTAATAGTCTTTTTTCTTCTAGAGTAATTTCTGTTTGATTAAATATGTGCTGGTAAAACTGACCACATTCTTTACATTACAAATTTGATATTTTATAGGAAAGAAACATTAAGTGTTATAAAATAGTATACTGTATGGATCACCAAAACACATTTCTGAAATACCATTTCAAACAGTGCACTTTTTACACCTAAAACTCTCTGGGAAAACTGATATAGTCTTGATAACGTTACGTATTTGTGGAAGTGTGATTGATCTAGCTTTCTGTATAAAGTAATCTAAAATTATCAAGAGCTATTTTCTTGGTCATAGCAAAGTCAGTAGATTTTGTTTTTTCTTCATGCAGACCAAAGTCTTACACTAATACATGAATACATATTTTATGAGAAGTAGTATTAATGTCTGAATTCAGAGTGATATGTTTAAGCAGTTAAAAGACAAGCATTATGTAATTTTGAATTTTGGAGTAATTTACATAACTGACCACAAACTACCTAAAATTTAACTTCACAGCATGAGTCATGCAGAATTTCTAAGGAAAAAAAAAGTACAAAATTTCTCAACTTTTTCCTTCTCTTATCCTCAAAAAGCAAAAATATGTCAGCATAAATTACATTTAAATAAGTACTTATATGTTTCAGATGTATTTAGTGGGTGTCGATGATTGTTTATATCATCATAGTGCCATTGCACTCATTTTGTGAGGCATTGCACAAACACATAGGGCTAGGTTGTAGTCCCCACTCTCCTTATGTGGCTGTGTAGTTTTCATAGATTCATAGATCCCAGGCCAGAAGGAACTATTGAGATTATCTAGTCTGACCTGCTCTATAATACAGGCCATAGAAGTTCCCCAAAATAATTCCTAGTTATGAATGGAAGGACTAGAAAGCTTTTCCTGTCTTTGTGTGGCCTATGTAAGAACCATCCAAAATATCAGCAGTGCCCAAGAGCAATTCTCCAAAATGGGAGAAGGCGGGGAGTGGATGGAGCTGTGGCTGCACTGTTGCCAACTCTCATTATTTTATTATGAGTCTCTCTTAATATTTGATGATGGAATCATGTGAATACATAGAAATCTAAGTTTTCATTTTTAAAAAGTAAGTTTCTAACTCTCACGGATGTGGAAAAAAGCTTCAAAATATGAACCCTAAGGATTCAAAACCCAGAAAGCAAATAAACAGATGCAACATTTATTATTTTTTTAAATCTTGTGATTTTTCAGCCACTTTAGGTGACTGAGCAGTTAATATTCAAAGAAAAGTAATTGGAGCAAAGTGAGAGGGAACTGAATTTCAGAAATGTCTCATATTTCATAGGAGAATTCAGATACTCTACACCGCAACTGGATTGAGGAGTAAGGCAGGATTTCCCAACTCCTCCTTTGAGACTTTACCTTCCTCCATTTTGTAGAAAAAATAATCCACATTCACTTACGTGAATCACAGTGATACAGATAAGATGTATATGGAGCTAAACTTGGCAAAATTCCTACTGGACAAGGAATCTGTGTGCTCCTTTTAGATCAATTGATAGAGTTGCTACTTGTAGACTATAAGGATACTAGTTTAAGGCCCAGCTACAGTGCTGTCCTTTTTGCACAGACAGATTAATATACTGACTATTCTGGAGAGTGAGAAGACAGTACGACATTCACTTGTGTGTGTCTGATCAAAATAAACCCCGAACTCTGAAACCAAGATTTTTACAAGTAGATAGAGATTTTTGGTGCCCAGCTTGAGTTAATGAAGAGATTCCCGTTTTCAGACAATGCTGAGCACTACGCCTATAAAACAAACAAACCCTTTTAAGGTGTCAGAATCACTAGTCACTTTTGAAAATATTGGCCTGGGTGTCTTACTTTGTTTTGAAGAATTATTATTTTTCATTATCACAAAAAATTAAAAAACAAAACTTTTTTGTGTTTGCGAGAGGTCTGCAACTGTTGTGTCATTTGATTTGCATATTAACCAATTGATTTATATTATTTCTTTTTATTAATAATGAAATTACCCAAGTGATGAGTAAAGTTTATTGATGGTAATCCTAACTATTACAGAAATAGCACTGTATTGATCACTGCTGTTTTAGTTTATGCATAGTGAATAATAAAATTCTAATTATGTTTTGAATGTATTTTGAATTAAAGTAGGCATATACTGTATTTTTTTTAAAGTACTTCTGATATTTTTTTAATGACTGGATATAACTTAAGCAGGCATAATGAATCAAATGTTATTATGTGAAAGATTTCAGTGGTATTGTGTTTTAAAATGTAGTTCAAATACAGTTTTCAGTTTGCTTTGACACTTTTTATTTCCATAACTAGAATTAATTGGAAATTCTACTAACCATTATTTTATTCATTTTCAAGAAATTGAAGTATCAAAATGTGATGAACAAAGTTCCTGCATAAAACAGATAAATAGCAAAGAGCCTACTTTGACTGAAGCAATCTTTACAGTACTATCCTATTGCACTTTATCACCCAAATCACTTAGTAGTGCTCTTGAGAGCTACATGAAAAAAGAGCAACTATGGGATTGCTTTTACAATATATCAGGTATGAAAACAATTAGTGATACAAACATTTTAAAGCCCATGTTTAATCTTGTTCATTTTCAGATATATACTGATACTAGTTTTTGTTTTAATAAGTTGGTCCAAATTATGGAAGGTTACTTAAAATAATATTAGAATTGAAGTGTTTTGAAGAATCATATTATGAATGTTTGCAGTCTAATACCTCATCAAGGGATTATAGAAACAGTGGAAAACGGCATGGATACAGTATTCGTGGTTGTAGAAAAATGTGCTACAGTGGGAGCCCAATTTTCAAAAGTGTCTGCCTCTGACCGTGTGGGTGAGGGCTGTTCCAAATCTCAGAGGGCCCAGGCAACAAGCAGCAAACACCTCCTATAACTGCTGACTGCTTAGTTTCTCTGTTCCTGCCTATCTAACAAAGGCACCAGCACCACACCTTCACCCCTAACTTTTGAAGAGGGATAAAGGGGAGTAAAGAAATGGGGGGATTGCCACATGAGGTGCAGTGGGGATGCTGCTTTGGGATGGATTAGAAGCCCCGCTACTTGGTGATGCAAAGGGAGAGGGGCTCCCAGTTGTGAGTGGACAGGGAGAGATGCCCTATCTGGGATAGGAGTTGGAGGCTACTGCTGATTTTTAAAGTGTTAGGATGTAGGACCCAAAGAGAAGAAAGGGATGAGAGTAGATAGCTCTCTGGTACCCAAAAAGGGGGAGTGGTGAGGCCCTGAGGAAAAGAAAGTTGGGGGGAGGGGGTCTGAGTGAAAGCAAGAGAGAGAACAAAGAGGGTAGTGACCATCAAGGGGATGGAGGTGCTCCCCAAGAGTGAGTGAACTGCAGGGGAGACCTGGTGGCCTGAGGCACAGAAAGAGGGGAGAAGAAGAAAGGCACAGAGGCTGTTGGGTTTCAAAGAGGGATGAGAGGTGGGGATCTATAGAAACTTACAGAAGAGTCCTGGGGGAGGGGATGAGACTGAGAGGGGGATGGAGGCAGACATGTGTCCCCCTGGACAGGTGAAATAAGTTTGGATAAAGTTGACCCTATCTGACCCCAGAACAGGTGAAGAGAGTTAGGTTGTGTGGAAATCTCCATTCCCCCAAAAAACAGTGGAAAAGGGAGTAAAATAGAAAAATGACAGAGGAGAGAGGTGATATAGCACAAAAGAAAAGAAAAAAAGGGAGGAGGGAAATAAGAGGAGAGGATAGATAACAGAGAAGGAAGACCTCCAGGCTGTCAGTCACACCATCCTTTATCAATCAGACAGAATATGCTGCCTTAAGAAGAGCCTATTCAAATTTCCCTGACCTAAGATATGACAGCTAAATGACCAAAGGAACCAACGTTCAGCTCCCATATATTTTAATAGACAACTCTATAGCTCCTACACTTCATAAAATTACTGCTCCAGCATCCCCACCTTGCATTCCCTCCCACTTGTCTCACCACCGCGTCTGCAGCAACTGCTTCCAAGAATGTTGAGCTACATTTCCAATCACTGTGGCTCAGTTTTCCTGCTACAGCACCCCCAGTTCTCTCCCCGGCCTGAAACTACAATGGCGACATCTTCCCTACTACTTTCTCTCTCCTTTCTCCATTCAGGTTTAACTGAAAATTCTCAAATTTTCTGAGGGACAATTCTGCTGAGTTACTTTTTGGGGTCTACTGTTAGCTGTCCTGCAGCCCAGTTCATTTGTTGATTGGAGTGTGGTCCTTCAATCTGCCTCATTCTCACCTTTCTTTTCCTCATTCTACTTTCTTCATCACCCATCCACAAATCACTTTTCATTTTAGTTTGGCATAGTAGTAAAGTAGTGGTGGCCTCTACTCAGTCAAAGCTGGAGCCAATTCGCGTGAACCGGTTGTTAAATTTTGAAGCTGGTTTAGAACCAGTTGTTAAAGGGGTGGGGAAGCTCAGGCGGGACGGACAGGATGTGGCCCGCGGGACCATCCTGTCCATCCCGCCTGAGCTCTTGGCTGGGGAGGATCCCATGTGAATTTTTACTGACCCGGTGGCACTCCGAGCCTTCGGTGGCACTTCGGTAGGTCTTCAGTGGCATTTCGGCGGTGGGTCCTTCAGTGCCACCGAAGACCCAGAGGGACTGAAGGACGTGCCGCTGAAGTGCCACCAAAGACCTGGAGCAAGTGAAGGAACTGGTTCTTGAGCTTCTGGCAGCTCATCACTGGTCAAACCCCCATATTTTGAGGTTTTGTGGCAATCTGCTTCCACACATACCCTTCAAAATTGCCACTCCAGCATCTGGTAGAACTTCCTGGAGGAACTACATGCTACATGACTTGGGGGCTGCAGCGCCCCTTTTCTGGAGAGAATGGTAAATTCTCTAAGATATTAAGAATAAGGGAAAGAATGCTCCTATATCATCTTAATACCTGCTACTCACAATATAAACTGTATTGTAGATAACCAACTTGTGGAATGTTACCTATAGTAATATGATGGCACTCTGTGCTAGATGATAGGGTTTTTTTTAATTCCATCATTTTGTCACTGGAATGTCTCTTCATTTTTCCTTCTGCTTGCTTTCTAATTAAGCAGTACCAAACAGTCTGGTTAACTATCAAATACTATTCTCAGTTCTGTGCTAATGTAATTGATGATCCAGCTAAGGAGGTAAAGAAGTAAACAAAAATGGTCATATCAGCTGGCTCCATTAAAACAAACAAACTAAAAACATATGCAGCATGGAAAAGGACAGTATCAATTGGAAACATGTAATTTTTAGCTTCAAATTAAAGGGAAAAACAAAAGAAAAAAGAAATTAAACTATAAAATACATGGTCCTATAATATTAAACCATACAAGCCATATTATTTTAATTTTGTAATATTTCTTTAATTTGTTAGAGGATTGTAACTATGAAGTTGTTCTGAATCATAATTTTGTTGCTCTTCTTTTCACAAGGATTTTATAATACCTCATTTTGAAATTCTAATAGTAAACAAATGTGCACAAATGGCTGTTTGCATATTGACTGTTTAATGCTTTTTTTTTGTCTGAAGTTTCTAGTTGTGGTGACTCAGAGCCAGAGGTTATCAGATGTTTGAAGCTGACTTTGATTAATTCAGTCAAGGGTATAGTGAAGCAAATAATTTCTTTGATGCATTCATGGGAGGCAACAGAGAACTATGGAACCTATCAACACAAGCAAATAGTTCCTGAAAGTTTGCTGAAGACAGTTCCAAAGGAATGGAATTATACACCTAGAGAAATGAAGAGAAAAGATGCTGGAAAATGTAGGTGACACTTAAAGTGTTCTTATATAAACCTGTCATAAGAGCTTGTTCCCATTTAATGAGAACATATCAAAGTTGAAGAATTAGAATTGATATGTGATATGATTTGACAACAAACATTATTGTAATTCGCAAGCAAATTTCCTGATTTCTTTCAAAAAAGTACTAGTGAAATTGTTATGTCAGTACGTTTCTTCTTCATTAAGTTAGAACTGCAATAACTTGGGATTTACATCCTTGCACACATCTGTGGTGTTTTTAAAGTCTATATAGTTATTTTAAGTCTTTTCACAAATCTCACAGCACTAGAGAATAGTAGAATAGGCTTCAAGATATCCTAGGATGATCTATGGTGATCAAAACCAGGAAATCATTTTAGTTCATTTTGTTTCCCAACCAGTGTAAACTACTGTGAACCTTTTAGATTTTGTTGGTTGTAAATATCTGATAGTCATCACAGTTTTAATTAAGATATGTTATTGGGGTTGAAACATTACAACCTCATTTATCGGTGATTTATAACACAACGATTTATATTTCTATAGCATTGAAATAAGTATACAATGTGCAACTGCAGATATTTTTTCTCTAAACCATTATTAAAATAAGTAAAGTAATCTGGTAAACATAGATAATAGAAAACATTTTAAAAATGGATCGGGAGTAAAGATTATTTCAAGTATTTTTGTTGATCACCCGTGGCTAAACAACCATAATTTTAATTTTTGCAAGGATAAAAAAAATAATAAAATAATTGGCGCCAAAATCATGACCTGATTCTCAGTTACACTGACATCCCTTCACAATATTCTGGCAATGAAAAGAGGCCATAAAAGTGGGAGTAAGTTATTTTTAAGTCTACTTTGTAAGACCCCTTTACACTGCTAGAGCATCTACCCCATTCTTCTTCATATCCTTTTTCCTTCCCACTTTTTATTTCTTTCATGCTGTATACTTGGTCCCCTTTTTCTTTTTAATTGTGCCCTTCTCTTCCTTTTTTCAACCTGTGTCTCTTCGGTAGTTACCTTCCAATTTCCAGAACGATTCAGTAGTAGGTGCTGTACCAGCATACATCCTGCGTATATTGCAGAAGCCAATAATCGTGACTGATGTGAGGACATTTATGGGCCTAAAAAGGGAAAGGGAGAAAAAGAAAGTAAACATTACAAATACACTTCAAGACTCTGAGAGATTTAGCACATTACTCTACACTGCACATTAATCATAAAAAACAACAACATAAAGCAATTTTAAAGTCAAGCTATTGTCCCATCTTATTCCAAATCACTCAGAATAATGAGTGATCTTTATCTCTATTAAATGTGCTGTAATAGCTGGGCAAAACAGGACTAGATACATATGGAATAGCAATCTTAATTCTAAATTATCTTGGTTTTCTATTTTCAGGTCATTACAGGATCTCATTTCAATAGATTTTTGGAGATTAATATACAGTAAAGCACAGTGGAGGTCTAGCTATACTTTTGAGCACTTAATCTTTTCAGCCATTTTCACTACAAAAATTAGACATCATCATACAACACTCATAACTGTACTGTGATCGAACCAGAATATTAATGTTAATCATACCTTCTTTTCTTTCTTTTTTTCTTTTTTTTAAGGCTTCACAAGGCTTGCAGCTCAGGCTGTATCTATTGTAATCAGCAAGTTACCTACAGTGATTGCATGTTTGCCTCCCCCAATTAAATACTTCTTTTTCCTGTCTGAGAGGAAAATGTCAAAAAACTTTGTTGAATCAAAGAAAGCTGGTCTGCTTGTCTGGAACTTGATTGTAATTATATGTCGGATTTTTGAGGATGGAAACACCGCAGAACTTTTAACAGGTGCAACGCTTGACAGATGGAGCAAAGAGAAACTCAGTTTAGTTCGTGTGTGTTTGGAAAGTATTGTGGGAAAACAGAAAAGTAGTCCTAAACAAGTAGCACAGAAGGTTATACAGAGTATAGAACAACAAAGACCAAACTGGATTGAAAGCCAGTTGCTGAAAGCAAGAAAATTGAGCACTGACTGGTAAGAAGAATTTAATATTTTCAGATGATATTTTTCTTTCACTGGGCTATTTGCAAAAGTTCATAATAGCATCAAATAAATATGTACAGGTGAACAAAATGCAGGTGAACACTGATTTTATATTCTCTAATTTAGAGTAGTTCTTAATAGGGTGAAAATTTGATAGTAAAGGATTTGTGAAAATCAATTGCATAGTAAAAATGTAAACCACAGTTGTTTCATTGGAACAGTCTACTCACAAAGAGATTTCTGATTATCACAGTGATCATAAAACAAGGACAATTTAGTTTCTAATCTTTCTTTATGTGAACAGGTACACTAACTGCAGGGCAGTATAGTATGTTTGTAAATGGATTTTGCTATGATGATTAAATTAAAGAGGACTTAATGTCTTTAAACAGCTTTCTATATTTTTTCTGTGATTAAAAAAATAAGCATATTTCACTTTGTAGCAACAAACCTTTATGGCAAGTCGGGCATATCAAAACAGGTCAGGGAAGCCACCCAACTGTTTCTTTATGAGGCAAATACCAACCTTCTTGCAGATTTGACATCAAGGTCCAAATGTTTTGAAACCTTGCTAAGGTTTCTGGAGGGGTTGAATGGATCTAAATATGTTTATGGCTTTCTCTTATCAAAAATTAGTTTTATGGAAGAAAATTATCTAATTTTCATGACATGTATTACTATTTAAAAATATTACCTATCAGCTTTCTGATATTAATTTATAGGAGTTACACAAAATAAATTTGTTGACTACTGAAAGTAAAATGGTTTGTCATTTCATACATATTCTACAAGGTCAGTGTCATTAATTTCCTGCCAGTAATAATCCATATAAACAATATAGAAATTCACATTTGTGTCAGCAATCTAAATGAAAAGCTTTTGTGCAGCACACTGAGGCATTTTTCTTCTAGGGGCAATCAGTTGGCAAGAATAGCAATAAGCAGTAATAGTATCACACAAATGCTCATTGACATTGACCTTCATAATCTTTATATTTGCATTTAATACTAATTTACAGGCTTTAATCCAATGATTAAAAGATTAAAGGCAGATGCCATCCATGTGAGTAGTCATAAGGTAAAATATGTTTTTAAATTTGTAGACTGATATCGACCAGAATAGTGTCATAATTCAATTTATAATTTACTCAGATTATAGACTCCTTTTTAAACCAAAGGAAATCCAATTTAAGAGTAGTGTCTAAGTGATAGCTCCTAATAACTCTCAGAAGTGCCGTTTAACTTTTTGTTTATGTCTGCTTAATTTGAAAAATTAATAATAAAGTCACATAGGTAGAGTATTGTACTAATTTTCCTAATATTTTAAAAAATATTTAATAGCTGTCACACCAGGTATCTGACTTTGGGCAATGACTCTCTCTTTCATTAAGATGCTGAACAACTAGTCAAAAGAATATTTTTACTCATTTTGAGTGTAAGGAATTGAATAATGCCATTATTTACTCTCTAAGTCTCCAGTCATGTGGTGAGCTCTCCATGGGAGGGTCTCTGTACAGAGTGGAACTCCCCACTGAAGCATGGGATCTGCCAACATGAAGCTCATTGCAGGAGCAGCATCTAAATTTGTGCCAGGCTACTCTGCCTGAAAGGGAAAGTCAGCATTGCTCTAGTGACTTAAGTAGCTGAGAGATTCAGTGCAGAACCAAAGGTTATTTATTAAAAGAATTTATAAAATAGATCCAGTGAAGTAGGAAATTCAGAGTATTAGCAGAGGTAAGGAAATGGTTCATGTAGAATTGTTTAGTTTTCTAAACTAAAAAAAGATCTTTCAAGAAGGATTCTGATCTCAAACTGATTCTGTTGAGATAAGTTACCTATAAAAATCTACAGTAAAACACTGTGGAGCCCATCCTATGATTCAGATGATGTATGTATGTATATATGTACATACAGTGATGAGTTGCCAAAATCTTAACAACCGGTTCCCAATAAAAAGTTCTGATTTAAAGATGTGCCCCAGTTTGTATTTTTTGTACCAACAGTGTTATCATACGTCCTTATTTTCCCGGGAGGAATTTTTAAAATTCAAAAATTCCTCCCGGACGGCGATTTAAGAACCAAAAAGCCTGACCTGTCCGGGAAAATACGGATGTATGTTAACCATGCCTAAAGTTATTTTTTAAAAAAGATGGACCTGAACTAGAAATGAGCTCCGTTTCACATGTGTGGGTCCCCGCCACTCCCTGGGGGTGTGTGAGGGTGACCAGATGTACCGATTTTATAGGGACAGTCCTGATTTTGGGGTCTTTTTCTTATATAGGCTCCTATTACCCCCCCACTCCCTGTCCTGATTTTTCACACTTGCTGTCTAGTCACCCTAGGGTGTGCACATGTGTGGGTCCCAGCTGCTCCC